>NC_138964.1:69373571-79373571 GCF_055761805.1 Camellia sinensis
GATGTAGACTTAACACACACAACGCCCAACCCCCGCCAAAAAAAAAAAAAAAAAAAAACACAAAAGCAAAAGCAAAAGCAAAAGCAAAAATGATATTACAGAGTTTGTACATCATTTGACATTAACTAACTGTAAAAGGACAGCAACTGAATAAGTCAAACTAGAATGTTCAACTAAAATATACACAGCAAGCTACATGGCATGGATGCTGTGTTTCACTCGTAATAAACTTAATGCCAGAAAAACTATTAAAAGAATGTTATTTAATCAAACAAAAGCGAAAAGCTAGTAATTTTCTTTTTTTTTTTTTTTTTTTTTTTTGATTGGCACTCGAATGTTTGAATCAAAACCCAACTAATCCCTAGGGGTGCATAGGCCCTTGGTAAGGAGTTTCCCGCAAGTTCATCACGATTAATTCAAAAATTTTCTCCTAGTGAGATGGGTTCAAGGAATTGTTAGTATCTTAGAGGTTTTGATTGTTGAAACTTGGAGGGGCAACCCCCAAGATCCAAGGCCTTGCCACAAGGTCAACCCCTTGGTATTGAAAAGCTAGCAAAATTTTAAGAGCACCGTTATAAAATTAAATTTATGGAAACTATTCAAATTTTCTCAACCAGAAAAATTAAAATTCCATTGCAATTTTTTAGTCAAGAACAATATATTAACTATAAGCAAATCACATAAATAAAAAAGAAACAACATATTTAAGGCAGTGTGTGCTATTCGCTTATTCATGCAGACTGTCCACTTATTTGATTCCACTAAATATCAAAACTAAGTTTGTAATACAGAATCATATAAATTCTTGAAACAAAAAATAATTTCCGCAAAAACAAACTGTTATTTATTATCTGCTCATTCTTGTCTTCATAATGAAGATCCAGTGATCCAACTACTTTATGAAAAAAATTGCTGTATTTTATATTTTTCAGCCAGAAGCCAAATCTTACTGCAATCAGCACATAGGACATAGAGTTTAAACTACTGAACAAAATTATTCCAAAATATGTATTATAAGTGGGGCTTTGTAAGAATTGACCTTAGAATTGAACCGAGTTCTATTGTAGCAGAGGAATAGCCACCTACCCTCATATAACAATAACATCTGCATGATAACTCTCCGTAGAATACGATGCAAGAACCTACTTCATATAGTAAATGCCAAAACCAAACCACAACAACAGAGAATATTAGAGCCTTGGGTTTAAAAACAGAGAATCCCTAGGGAACAACCCTGGTCTTATACCCATGCAAGAAGGTAACTACACTAGCAAGAATCCTCTACACCAAACTCGTCTTGAATTCTACGAGGATGTGTTCTCATGCAATCTTTTCTCCCTAGGTTACTCCCACAATCACATAGACCCAAACAATCAAACAATGATATGCTGCTCAGTATAAACCCTTTAAAAATCATCCAAAAGTTTCAACAAACTCAAATTGACCTGAAATCGCGTACACCAGCTCAAACACTCCCGAAAACATATCAGAGAAGAGAAGAAGAAAATGGCCACTGTTGCAGCTGAAATGATGCTTCGGTGTGTCTTTGATGGAAGCTTGTCAATGCATGATGTGGAGATTGAGAGGAAGCCATACCATCGCAACTGCACCTGTGCAATGCACAACTCCAAAGGTCAATGTTCCACTGCCAGCTCTGAACACAGGAGTATTTCATTCCCAAAAAAAGAATTACGGAATGAATGTGCATTGTCCGTGACAGCTTCCAAGTTCTCTTCCCAATCTTCTTTTCTCAGTGACTCATTAGTTAGGAGTAGAGAAGATACAGATCATCAGGCTTTGAGTATATGATACCTGAGGTAAGATTTGAAATTGAGGAGCCAGTTTATTATTTGTTACTCAATTTCAAATAATCCAGTCATCCTCCAGATTACAAAAGTTGTCTAGAGGATTGACTGCATCTCTTTCATCCGTCTTCCTTTATGTACATTCTAGTTCCATCGTCTTTGATAATGCTGCAAAACAACCAGGCTACTGGATTCCTTATGGCACATGTTCCTAATTTTTATAGGTCATTTTGTTCACAATGGAGTGAAACTTTATAAATTTTGCAGAAGCAAAAAGCAGAGACATGAGTCTCGAGTCTAAATTAAAAACTGCCGACAACATGACAACATTAAAATTTTGCAGAAGCAAAAAAAAATCCTCATCAACTTTGCAATTTTCTTTGCAATCTTACTTGGAATTTTGTATACAAAAAGTAGACTGGGATCCACTCAAAACCGCCTGTACCAAAGCATATCTCCTCCATTTTGATAACAACGTTCTCCTCCAATAGAGAAAATAAAAAATGGAAAAGAATAAAAGAAAGAAAGAACATACATCCATCTAATATAATCTTTTGTTTTTTTAATTATATTATTATATATTTGTCATCACTATCCTCCTCTTTGAAATACATTCCTCGACCTCCTCACATCAAAACATGCATTTTATTACACTTCCTCAAATTTAGAAATTGACCCTAGTTTTCTATTTTTTAAAAACTTGACACGACACATTTGTTGTCAAATAATAATGTCTGAAATGTAAAATTGTCCTTGCAAAATTAAGGGTAAGGTCTTGGCTCTTTTTTGGTTACCTTTTAATTGGAGACATAAATCTCATCATTTTTTTTTTTTATTTTTTTTTATTTTTTTTTGGAGTGTTTGGAAATAAATTATGTCGAGTTCCAAGTCAACGTCAAACTTGTTTCCATGGTAGGAATTGTTAACAAGTGAACGCTTTGTAACAGGTACACTTGCATTTCATGGGTGAAATGACTAACATTCCACTCTGAACCATGTTGACACTACCTGCATAACACAGTTCGTAGAATTAGTGTTCTACTTCTTAAATATATGTTAATCATTAGGGTGATTCTATTTGCACCATTGTTTTATCTCAGTACACTCGATCTTCTAATTGCACCTTCTAAAGAAATTTTAAATGGGAAAAAGTATCAGTTTACATTCTCCATAATACCAAACATACCCTCATCCCAAACATTACTTCTTCTCTTTACACCCCTTCTTTTTCTCTCTCCTCTCATCCCTCTTTTTCACTCTTTCCTTCTCTCTTTTCCATCTTTTTCATTCGGCTCTAGCCAGCCAAATGGACCAAAATTGGCAAAAATGGTGGAGGTGTTGGGAGTTACAGAAGGGTTGAGAGAGTGAGAGAAAGAGAAGGGGGCAATGGTTGGTAGAGGAGAAGGGGTGGTGTCACACCCCAAACCCGGATATAACCGGCCGTGGCCCACAGGGCCTTAGCCCAAGGCACTCGTAAGGCTAAACATGAATCCATAATCACATTGAACAACTAAACAAAAGTCCAATAATAAATAATCAAACTCAATCCAGTGACATACCACAAGTATAAACGGCAAAGCCAACCGTAATCAATACTATCTAAACTTATGGGATATAAACAACTCACATATCAAAATAATCCTTGTGGGGGCCGAATAATTATATACTAAGGAAGGCCAAGAAATTTGAAGGCATCAGGCCAAAGGCAATTCGGCTATAATCTAGGGGCTCTTAAAGCCGAATATACAGATCGGCCATATCAAGAGCCGAATGGGAACCAGTATGCAACCAAAAGGCCGAGTAAGCAATCAAGTGCGAGATAAAGAGTGGGCCCGACCCTTAGGCCCAAAGGGTAATATAAAAAGAGGAACGTCAACAAAAGAGATGTATGTGAGAATAGATAAAATAACTTGAGATAGAAGTAAACTAGAGAGAAAATACTAACTTGTCTGTTGGAGTGCTAATTCCAACAATCTCGACCGAAGTGTACATTCCTTTTTCAGGTAGAAATCAGAGGATCAATGACGTCTGATTGAATCTTGGAGTATTTCTAAACCACTTCTCCACAATTGGTGCCGTCTGTGAGAATACTCAAGCTCATCTATGCGGGCGTAACAGATGATCCTCCTTTAGTTGCTGACGACGTTACACCAAGAGATGACATCACTCTAACAAACATGCTTGGACCGGAAAATATCAAAGCACGTCGGGCCTTGAACTTTGACTCAATAGCTCAGACCTCACCTTCAAATTCGGTGCAAGAGAGAATGCAGACAATCATGGATCAAGCAAAACAAAATGAACAGCGTCTGGAAAACATGATGGTTGAGAACGAGCCCTTGAGCCAGGAATTGGCCTTCGGGCTATCCAAATCCCAGCAGACCTCATGCCATGACCGAGGTCGACCCCTAAGAAAGAAGGATGATTGACGACGTCGATTTCGGAAACACGATAATGATAGTGATTCTGACTTGCCATCCCAGGAACCCAGAAAGAAGGGACGAGTCGATGTTTCCAGCTCATCCGAAGGAAGTCCGTATGCACGGCATAGGCGAGGGAAAAGAAGTGATGATTCGGATGAAGAAAACAAGCATAACCATTTTGTGCGACGCATCGCAAGGGCTGTGCTACCCAAGTAGTTCAAAGCACCATCGTTCACCTTGTATGACGGAAAATCAGACTCCGCTGACCATATTCGTCATTATAAACTAGTGATGACAGTGCATGCTGATGACGAAGCCCATATGTGTCGAATGTTTCTGAGCAGTCTAGGACCACTAGCCATCAGACGGTACTATAAACTGGAGCCGTCATCGATAAAAAGCTTCCATCAACTCCAAAAATCCTTCAAGGTAAGATTCATCACCAATGAAATCCAGTCAAAGCAAGCCAGTTCTCTTTGGGCAATGCAAATTAAACATGAAGAATTCATGAATATTCAGCACGCTATTGGGAATTTTTTAACATGGTAGATGATGCCTGCAACGACTCCATGGCCATCATCGCCTTTAAAATGGGATTACATCCTGATAGTCCCCTCCGCAGTTCGTTGACCAGAAGGTCCCCCAAAATAGTTTGGGCGTTAATGAAGAAAGTCAAAGAATATTGTAAAGTGGAAGGCGATGCCATGCGGGTTAAAGCCAGACAGAAATTCGTTAAGACGGCTTCGTCTGGAATCGTTCAGCCAATAAGCGTCGTGCCGTCAAGGAGCCTCGAACCGTAAAACCGGGCTAAACGAGACAAAAGGTGTGACTCGCGCCGATCAAGCGATCAGTGTTCACATCGATCAAAATGAACAATATCAAGTGGATAGCAGGCGCAAAAGATGCTTGGACAAGAAGTACATGGAATTAGCAGAGTCGATTAGCAAGATTTTGTCAAAAGTTCAACACCTTCCGTTCTTTAAATGGCCACCCAAAATGATGGGACCTCCCGATACAAGGAGAAGGAACAAGCGGTGCGAGTACCACAAGGACCATGGTCATGACACCGCCAATTGTTATGCATTAAAGAACCACCTGGAGGAGCTGGTACAAGACGGCCGGCTGGCGCAACACGTCCAAAAGAATAATCCATCGAACACGGTAGCCCTACGGCCGGATTCACCTCCACTTGGTGTAATTCACATGATATACAACCTGCCGTCGTCAGCCAAGGTACATACAATTCAGTTGCAACCTAGCCTATATAAGCCAATCACACCAGCAAAATGGCGCCATGAAACTAGGAGGATTAGTTTCAATGTCACCGACTTAGTTGGAGTAACTCTCCCCCACAC
This sequence comes from Camellia sinensis, assembly GCF_055761805.1. Taxonomy (NCBI): domain Eukaryota; kingdom Viridiplantae; phylum Streptophyta; class Magnoliopsida; order Ericales; family Theaceae; genus Camellia; species Camellia sinensis. Next base: position 69,379,155 of record NC_138964.1, read on the forward strand.
CAATCCCCTCGTCATCGAGCTATGCGTAAACAGATTCACCATTGAACTTGTTCTCATTGATCAGGGAATCACTTCGAAAATCATGTATTACAAAACGTTTGTTAAACTCGGCTTCACTAACTTAGATTTGTCGTCGACCGACTACCCATTATTCAGCTTTAACGCTAGCCCCGAGTATCCTTTGGGCAAGATCACACTACCAGTTCGGGTGGGCACCAGATCAGTAGATGTAGAATTTATGGTTGTCAAACTTCAGTCACCATACGATCTCATCATGGGAAGAATTTGGTTGCATACCATGCAAGCTGTGCTATGCACCTACCATCAATTACTTCTTTTTCCGACTGACTATGGCATTGAACAAATTCGGGGTTCTCAAAAATTGGCACAAGCATGCTACCTTGTTGTTGCTGCTGTCACACCCCAAATCCGGGCATGACCGGCCGTGGCCCACAGGGACTTAGCCCAAGGCACACGTAAGCCTAAACATGAATCCAATCACATTGAACAACTGAACAATAGTCCAATAATAAATAACCAAAACTCAATCCAGACATGCCACAATTATAAACGGCAAAATCAACCGTAATCAAAAGCCATCCAAACTTATGGGATATAAACAACCCACATATCAAAAATAATCCTAAATGAACTTCGATAAGAATAAATATAAATATGCGCAAACTTGACATAACACTCTAAACTAAAGGAATGCCCTAGAGGTCCATGCAATTGAGTCCCCGCTACGCCATGAGTCCACTCTAAGTCCTTCTAACACCTGGAAGTGATAAAAACTAAGTCAGCTGATAGCTCAGTGAGTAGCAACATGGATAGTAAATACAGTTTTGAAAACCGGGTTCAATTCCAAAATAAGATATATATCATAGAAACTAGATTGGCATACAGTTTGGTAAATACAATCTGTTTCAAAAAGAAGGTTCCACAATTCAACACTTAAAATACTCATGTCTCGCAAGAACATGATAAAGGACATTTTTCACTTAAAACAGATTATAACATGAACACCAATAATTTTCTGGGTACCAATAAAAATAAATAATCTGCCACACATTTCTCAGGCTATAAGCCCCGTTGGATCCAATACCGAACTAAGAGTCATCCTCAGGGTGGCACCTGGGCCTTTTCTCAAAGACGATCCGATTGAAGGTCACCTAGTTGTTTTTAAAGGTCTGTTCCTTACAATCGTTGAGCACTAGAGTCATCACGGCCCAACCTGGATCTGTTCCCTAGTGGCCAGAGTCACCACACACAGTGGAATAATTTCCCTGGACTAAATACACACATGGTCCCAATAATCAATACACATCAGTTTCGCAAAACCTGGTAGTTCATCATTATAAACATGAGACCAAAACAAATAGTTTACAGTATGCCAAGTTCACACATGTTTCAGAAATAATTTGATTCAATTGATAATATAATAATTTATCAAAACAGTTTAATCATGAAACAACAATTTAATTTTTCCAACAGTTCAGGGTAGGGGAACATTTATAAAAATATGTAGCATGAAACTACTCACCTGGAAACAAAATAATATAATCCTCGAATAGAGTGTAAAAGTCCAACTAGTGCCCTGAACCAAGTATAAAAACTACACGTCACAACTAATTTAAAAATACAAAAAAATAGAAACTAAGTAATCTCAACTAAAGCGCACTAACACGACTCAACCCAACTCACCGTTACTCTTAAATATTACCTAAGTTTATGTTCTTCAAGGTCTAAAATCACCCAAGACATAGGTTCCGATCGAAACTTAATTAATTGTGACTTTAAGATAAAACAGAATTTCAAACAAGCCTTCCCAACCTATTCGCTAACTTTGAAAATTACAAAACCCACTCCACGCTATTTGAAAAATTCCAATAACCTCCAGATATGATCTAATATATCCTAAGTTTCAAACCCAATTGGTTTCACTTGATTTGCTTATCAAAATAATTATCCACAATTTATTATATCCAAACAGGTTGTTTTCTGCAGCACTTTAAAGAAATTGACGGTTCTCTTAATATACACGAGCAATCAATGCAAGGCCAAAAACGTACGAAACTAGACTCGTAACCGGTTCTAATGAAACTAATTTGATAAGGTTTGGATTTATACCCAAAGAGAACAACACTCCCGAATTTACTGTTTCGGACTGGTTTCCTGGACAGATTTGAATACCTCAATTTATATGGATTTTGACTCCCAAAAATTATGAAAAAATTCAGATATGCAATTCAATATGTAATTGATCTACTGTAAAAATTTCATATTAAAATTCATCCGTTTGATATGGTTTCTTGATTTTTAAAGTTTGCAATTCTGTGCAGAATTTTTGAACTAAGAATTACACCCATTCTTTACACATAAATTTAGCTCCTCAGATATCTTAACAGTGTATACATATATATACAAAATACATAAACCTACAACCTCTCCATGAATGAATAAAATAATTATAGAATAAGGATAAAGAACAAAAACAAAGAGAAGAAGAAAGATAGAGACCTACCACACACCCAAAAGTTATTCCTTGTTTGCAAACCCCCTTTTTTTTTTTTCTTCTTTTCTCTCAACTTCTTTCTCCCCATGGCTGCTGTGGCTGCTGCTATAGAATGTATTAGGAACCTAGGGTTTTTCCTTTCTTTTCTTTGTTATACATAACATAAATGACTTTAGACAAAAATGTCCTTTGTTTTATCTTATTTTATTTTATCTCTCCATAAATTTAAATAAAATACAACTACTATTAGATCAAAATATGCTTACTAATTTGACACTTAATTTTATTTTATTTATTTATTTATTTATTTTTTAAATAATAAATCCTGCCTTTAAATTGAAGACTTTCACCATAAATTTATTTTAGGTTTTAAAATTAATTAAAAGATCCTCCAATAATATTTAATTTGCACCTTAGAATTCACCACCAAAATATTTGATATTGTAATATTATTATTTAATTATTTACTTAATTTTTATATTCGGGTTCTCACATTCTCCCCTCCTAAAAAAAAGTTTCGTCCTCGAAACTAACCCGAGTAAATCATGAGAATAGATATGGGTACTTCTCGCGCATCTCGTCCTCGCGTTCCCAAGTCGCCTCTTCAACTAAATGATTACGCCACAATACCTTAACCAATTTAATGACCTTTCTACGCACATTTTCTCTTTCGAATCCAAAATTTGAACTGGTATCTCCTCATACGAAAAATCCTCTCTAATCTGAAGCGGCTCATAATCTATCACATGCGACGGACTGTGCACATATTTCCTCAACATAGACACGTGAAACACATTATGCACTCATGCCGACCTAGGGGGTAAAACAACACGGTACACAACCTCACTAACCTTCTCTAATACCTCAAATAGTCCAATGTATCTAGAACTCAACTTTCCTCTTTTTTTCCAAACCTGATCACTCCTTTCCATGGTGATACTTTCAAGAATACCATATCCCCCACATGAAACTCTAAGTCTCTCCTACGATGATCAACATAACTTTTTTTTTGTCTACTTTGAGCAGTCAATAATCTCTCTCTGATGGTGATAATTTTCTGTGTAGCATCCTCCACCAAATTAGGTCCCAACATTTGCCTCTCACCAACCTCATACCAACACAAAAGAGACCTACACTTCCTCCTATACAAAGCCTCATAAGGAGCTACTCCCAAACTAAAATGATAACTATTATTATAGGCAAACTCCATGAGCGGCAAATAATCATCCCAATTACCTCTCCACTCCAAAGCACAAGCCCTCAACATATCCTCAAGGATTTGAATAGTCCTCTCCGATTGCCCATTTATCTGAGAGTGATAAGCTGAACTAAAATTTAACCGAGTACCCATAGCTGATTGTAACGCACCCCAAAACTTATACACAAAACGAGGGTCCCGATCTGACACTATTGACACAGGTGCACCATGCAATCTAACAATCTCCTTCACATACAACTGTGCAAATCGAGCTAGAGAATAGGTCATCCGTAATGCAATAAAATGTGCTGACTTGGTTAATCTATCAACAACTACCCAAACTGCATCGTGATTACTACTAGTACAAGGTAAACCACATACAAAGTCCATGGTATCATGATCCTACTTCCATTCTGGTATAGGTAGGGTTGTAGTTTCCCCGCAGGTTTTTAATATTCTACTTTAACTTGTTGACACACCAAACACTGAGCCACAAATTCTACAATATCTCCCTTTATACCATTCCACCAAAAATGTTCATAAAGATCTCAATACATCTTAGTACTTCCAAGATGAATACTATAACTATAACTAGAACTATGTGCCTCTACCATAATCTCCTTCCTCAAATCACCACCAACAGAAACACAAATTCGGCTACGGAATCTAAGCAACCCGTCATCACTAACCACAAAGTCTACATTCTTACCCTCTGCCATCTCTCCTTTAATACGCTCACACTGGGGGTCAATCTCCTGTGCTAAACGAATCTGTTCTCTCAAGGTTGACTGAACTATCAATTGACTATAATAAACCCTATCACCCGGCGTAACAACCTCAAGCCTCAAACGTCTCATGTCTTCCACAAAACAACTCTTAATACACAAAGTAGCTGTATCTCCAATTGCGACCTTCTTACTCAAGGCATCTGCCACCACATTTCCTTTCCCGGATGATACAAAATATTCACATCGAAATCTTTTAGTAACTCAAGCCATCTTCTTTGCCTCAAATTTAGTTCCTTCTGTGTGAAAATATACTTCAAACTCTTATGATCAGTGTAAATCTCACATGACTCTCCATACAAATAATGTCGCCAGATCTTAAGAGCGAAAATCACTGTTGCTAACTCCAAGTCGTGCGTAGGATAATTTCTCTCATGTACTTTTAACTGGTGTGACGTATAAGTAATCTCCTTCCTATGCTGCATGGGCACACATCCTAAACCCTGTCGTGAAGCATCACTATAAATCACAAAACCACCACCATCAGTAGATAAGGTAAGGATTGGAGCTGATGTCAACCTCTGATTAAACTCTTGGAAGCTACACTCACAATCATCATTCCACTCAAACTTTACCTCTTTCCTAGTGAGGTTTATAAATGGCAAAGCAATACGGGAGAATCCTTCCACAAACTGTCTATAATATCCAGCAAACCCTAGAAAGCTACGTACCTCTGTCACAGAAGTAGGTCGTGGCCAATCAACGATTTTATACCACCTTTGTGCTATCCACAGATACCCTATCTTTACTCACCACATGACCCAAAAAGGATACACTGCTCAACCAGAATTCACACTTCTTAAATTTTGCACACAATCTCTTCTCCCTGAGGATCTGCAGTACTACCCCCAAATGCTGCTCATGTTCCTCCTTACTCGATTAAATTAGGATGTCATCAATAAACACTACCACAAATTTATCTAGCTGGGGTTTAAATACTATGTTCATTAAATCCATGAATGCGGCTGGTGCATATGTGAGACCAAAAGGCATCACCAAGAACTCATAATGCCCATAACGGAATCTAAAAGTTGTCTTAGAAACATCCTCATCTCTTACTTTCAACTAGTGATAGCCTAACCTCAAGTCAATCTTAGAGAATACTTTAACTCCCTACAATTGGTCAAATAGGTCAACAATACGTGGCAAAGGATACATATTCTTCACTGTGACTTTGTTCGGTTCTCAACAATCAATACACAACCTCATAGACCCATCATTCTTCTTCACAAACAACACAGGTGCTCCCCAAGGTGAAACACTAGGCTTAATAAAACATTTCTCTAACAACTTCTATAACTAAGTTTGAAACTCCCTCAACTCCAATGGTGCCATTATATAGGGCACTTTAGAAATAAGTGTTGTGTTGGGGACCAAGTTAATGGAAAATTCTACCTCGCGATCTAGAGGAAGTCTAGGTAGATCCTTTAGAAAAACATCAACACATCACTTACTACAGGCAACTCCTCTAACTTCTACTCTAGTTGTTCGATACTCACCACACAAGCTAAATAATTATGACACCCTTTACTTAACATTCGATTAGCCTAAAGGGAAGAAGTAAAACAGATAAAAGACCCTTTCCTATCCCCCTGAAAGAAAAACTCAAGTTGCCTTGGCATAGCAAAAACTAACCTCTTTCTAAACCAATCAATAGAAGCATGATGCTTCGTCAACAAATCCATCTCCAAAATCACATCAAAATCCTTCATCTCTAAAGAAATCAAATCCACTAGAAAAAATCCTACCATCCATCTTTATCTGACAAGATCTACAGACATCTCTCAACACTACCGTTTCTCCTAATGGATTACACACAGTAATACAAACATCAAAGGCTCACAAAGAATCGAAAATCCGTGTAAATATCTAGGTACCAACTCTTAACCTTCAAAATGAAATCAAGAAAGATTCAACATAATCTTAAAAAAAACTAACTTAACCATACAATACTAAGGACTATAGGGACTTGGACCTCGTCTAAATGATGAAATGCAAGGTATGTAACTTGATAAATCTACAGCTCTGATACCACAATTGTCACACCCCAAATCCGGGCATGACCGGCCGTGGCCCACAAGGACTTAGCCCAAGGCACACGTAAGCCTAAACATGAATCCAATCACATTGAACAACTGAACAATAGTCCAATAATAAATAACCAAAACTCAATCCAGACATGCCACAATTATAAACGGCAAAATCAACCGTAATCAAAAGCCATCCAAACTTATGGGATATAAACAACCCACATATCAAAAATAATCCTAAATGAACTTCGATAAGAATAAATATAAATATGCGCAAACTTGACATAACACTCTAAACTAAAGGAATGCCCTAGAGGTCCATGCAATTGAGTCCCCGCTACGCCATAAGTCCACTCTAAGTCCTTCTAACACCTGGAAGTGATAAAAACTAAGTCAGCTGATAGCTCAGTGAGTAGCACCATGGATAGTAAATACAGTTTTGAAAACAGGGTTCAATTCCAAAATAAGATATATATCACAGAAACTAAATTGGCATACAGTTTGGTAAATACAATCTGTTTCAAAAAGAAGGTTCCACAATTCAACACTTAAAATACTCATGTCTCGCAAGAACATGATAAACGACATTTTTCACTTAAAACAGATTATAACATGAACACCAATAATTTTTTGGGTACCAATAAAAACAAATAGTTTACAGTATGCCAAGTTCACAGATGTTTCAGAAATAATTTGATTCAATTGATAATATAATAATTTATCAAAACAGTTTAATCATGAAACAACAATTTAATTTTTCCAACAGTTCAGGGTAGGGGAACATTTATAAAAATATGTAGCATGAAACTACTCACCTGGAAACAAAATAATATAATCCTCGAATAGAGTGTAAAAGTCCAACTAGTGCCCTGAACCAAGTATAAAAACTACACGTCACAACTAATTTAAAAATACAAAAAAATAGAAACTAAGCAATCTCAACTAAAGCGCACTAACACGGCTCAACCCAACTCACCGTTACTCTTAAATATTACCTAAGTTTATGTTCTTCAAGGTCTAAAATCACCCAAGACATAGGTTCCGATCGAAACTTAATTAATTGTGACTTTAAGATAAAACAGAATTTCAAACAAGCCTTCCCAACCTATTCGCTAACTTTGAAAATTACAAAACCCACTCCACGCTATTTGAAAAATTCCAATAACCTCCAGATATGATCTAATATATCCTAAGTTTCAAACCCAATTGGTTTCACTTGATTTTCTTATCAAAATAATTATCCACAATTTATTATATCCAAACAGGTTGTTTTCTGCAGCACTTTAAAGAAATTGACGGTTCTCTTAATATACACGAGCAATCAATGCAAGGCCAAAAACGTACGAAACTAGACTCGTAACCGGTTCTAATGAAACTAATTTGATAAGGTTTGGATTTATACCCAAAGAGAACAACACTCCCGAATTTACTGTTTCGGACTGGTTTCCTGGACAGATTTGAATACCTCAATTTATATGGATTTTGACTCCCAAAAATTATGAAAAAATTCAGATATGCAATTCAATATGTAATTGATCTACTGTAAAAATTTCAGATTAAAATTCATCCGTTTGATATGGTTTCTTGATTTTTAAAGTTTGCGATTCTGTGCAGAATTTTTGAACTAAGAATTACACCCATTCTTTACACATAAATTTAGCTCCTCAGATATCTTAACAGTGTATACATATATATACAAAATACATAAACCTACAACCTCTCCATGAATGAATAAAATAATTATAGAATAAGGATAAAGAACAAAAACAAAGAGAAGAAGAAAGATAGAGACCTACCACACACCCAAAAGTTATTCCTTGTTTGCAAACCCCTTTTTTTTTTTTTTTTTCTTCTTTTCTCTCAACTTCTTTCTCCCCATGGCTGCTGTGGCTGCTGCTATAGAATGTATTAGGAACCTAGGGTTTTTCCTTTCTTTTCTTTGTTATACATAACATAAATGACTTTAGACAAAAATGTCCTTTGTTTTATTTTATTTTATTTTATCTCTCCATAAATTTAAATAAAATACAACTACTATTAGATCAAAATATGCTTACTAATTTGACACTTAATTTTATTTTATTTTATTTATTTATTTATTTTTTAAATAATAAATCCTGCCTTTAAATTGAAGACTTTCACCATAAATTTATTTTAGGTTTTAAAATTAATTAAAAGATCCTCCAATAATATTTAATTTGCACCTTAGAATTCACCACCAAAATATTTGAGATTGTAATATTATTATTTAATTATTTACTTAATTTTTATATTCGGGTTCTCACAGCTGCAAAGAGACCAAAAGAACTGGAAGTGAATTCGATTGAAGTACCGAATAGAGAGAGCTTCAAGAACATTGGGAAGATCCCCAGTGAAAAGGCAACTGTAGACCTGGATCTGGTCAAAATTAATGGGAGTCCTGACAAGTTCTTCATGATCGGCACTTCCTTAAATGAAGTTGACAGGCACAAACTTGTATCCTTCTTACTCGGCAACCTCGACGTGTTTGCGTGGACACCAAACGAGATGCCAGGGGTGGATCCATCTGTGGCCTAGCACCGCTTAAATGTTGATCCAAAATGTAAGCCAATCATTTAGAAAAGTCGGTGGTCAGCCGCGGAGCATGCTTTGGTCATTGTTGAAGAAGTTGACCGATTGCTTGATGCCGGGGCAATTCACGAAGTAACCTATCCTACATGGTTGTCCAATACCGTGGTTGCAAAGATGAAGAATGGATCTTGTCGTGTTTGTATGGATTTCATAGATTTAAACAAAACTTGTCCCAAGGATTGTTTTCCCTTCCCCAGAATAGACTAACTCGTAGATGCAACGGCACATCATCAACGCATGAGCTTCTTGGACGCCTAAAGAGACTATCATCAAATTGCCATGCATCTGGAGGATCAAGAAAAAACCGCATTCCTCACCCCAAGAGGAACCTATTGCTACAAGGTCATGCCTTTCGGGCTAAAGAATGCCGGGGCAACTTACCAGAGACTAGTTACTACCATGTTAAAGGAATAGCTTGGCCACACCATGGAAATATACGTCAACGACATGGTGGTCAAATCCAAGGAAAAGCATGCCCATTTAGCTGATTTGGTAGATACGTTCGGCATTCTTCAAAAGTACAAAATGAAATTGAACGCCCCAAAGTGTGCATTCGGCATCGGATCCGACAAATTCCTCGACTACATTGTTAACCACTGTAGAATAGAGGCCAACCTGAGGCAGATCACAACAATTCTAGAACTTGGTTCTCTTCGGCGGTCAAAGAGGTTCAAAAGCTAATCAGAATGGCCACTGCGCTCAACAAGTTTATCAGTTGTTCCACAGATCGTTGCCGACAATTCTTTCACACACTTCGGCAAGGCAAAGCCTTTGAATGGACCCCCGAGTGCCAGGCCGCTTTGGATTGCTTAAAAACTTATCTTCGATTAGTACCACTCTTGGCAACCCTCTCGGCAGGCGACCCGTTCATTTTGTATCTGGTGGTATCTGACCAGGCGCTCAGCGCCGTACTTTTAAAAGAGGAACTCAGAGAGCAGTGACCAATTTATTATGTAAGCAAAGCAATGGCCGATGCCGAAACACATTATCTACCATTGGAAAAGCTCATCCTTGCTCTCATTATGGCTGCAAGAAAGCTGATGCATTACTTTCAAGGGCACACCATAGGTGTACTAATGGACTATCCCCTCTGGTCAGCACTCCGTAGTGCAGAAGCATCAAGGCACGCTTCAAAATGGGCTTTGGAACTCGGCCAGTATGATATCCACTTTTTGCCTAGAATTGCCATCAAGGGGCAAGTGCTCGTCGACTCTGTAGCCGAATTCACGGGATGCCTTGCCGACTTCAAGTCTAATTAAGTGCAACCTAAACCCAACTAGAGAATATATGTTGGAGACATTTGGTAGATGTACTATGATGGGTCATCCACCCAAGGTGACAATGGGGCAGGCGTAGTAATCACGACCCCCCAAGGGGCAATAATCGAGCAGGTGGTCAAACTGGGCTTTGATGCATCAAATAATGAGACCGAATATGAAGCATTGCTAACCGACCTTTGGAAAGAACTTTACCTTGGTGCGTCACGGTTGCTTGTTTTCTGTGACTCAAAACTAGTCATCAACCAGTTAAAAGGGGAGTATGCAGCAAAAAATGACCGCATGGTAGCCTACATGAAAACGGCGAATTCCTTGCTCGCCAAATTCAACCATCACGAATTGAATCAAATAAGCCGAGATCAGAACACGCATGCAGATGCCCTTGCTTGCCTAGCCTCTGCCATCAATTCAGAAATCAACTAGAAAATCGAAGTAGGATTCATCCCTGAGCTGAGCATTATCTCTTCTAAACCAGTTTAGATTAACATCATTGAACTAGGACCAAGTTAGATGGACCCTATCGTTGCATTCCTTTCCTTAGAACAACTCCCAATAGACAAGAAAGAAGCCCACAAACTGTGAAATAAAGCCCTGAGATACTACTTGGATCCGCTTCAAAAGCTCTACAAAAAATTCCTTTCTAGGCTGTACTTAGAATGTGTTCACCCAGATAAAGTTGAGGAACTCTTAACTGAAATATATGAAGGTAGCTGTGGTGCCCACTCTGGAGGATGCTCATTGGCCCACCATGCCGTAACATAGGGATATTATTGGTCGATCATGCGAACAGACGCCGAGAATTATGTCAAGAAATGAGAACAATGCCGAAAGTTTTCCCCTTTAAGTCATCTGCCTGCCGAGGAATTAAGCTCTATCACTAGTCCTTGGTACTTCGCTCAATGGGGACTCGATATCGTTGGACCATTACCACGAGCTCTAGGGAACAAGCAATTTTTGATTGTCGCAATAGATTATTTTACAAAATGGGTTAAAGCAGAGGCCTTAACACATATTTGAGATGTTGATGTTAAGCGTTTTGTATGGAAAAAACATCATAACATGATTCGGCATACCAAGAGCACTTGTCTCAGACAACGGCACCTAATTTGATTGTGGCGTCTACCGAGAATTATGCAATATGTATGGTATTCGGCCTTACTTTTCCTCGTTGGCATATCCACAAAGTACTGGTCAAGCGCAGGCCTCCAATAAAGCCATCTTGGATGACATCAAGAAAAGGTTGGAAAAAGCTAAAGGCAGTGGGTCAAAGAGTTGCCCAGTGTGTTGTGGGCTCATCGCACTACTCCAAGGCGATCCACTGGGGAAACGCCGCTCGCCTTGTGCTTTAGAACCCAGGCAATTATCCCTCTAGAGATCGGCCTACCCACGCTGAAATCCAAGGTTTTTGACATGGGCCATAAGGACATGATGTTAACCTTAGACTTGACTTTGATTGAAGAACACTGAGATCATGCCCTTGCGTGCATGGCACAATATCATACCCTAGTAACGAAGAATGGCCCTCAAAAATGGATGAAGGGGGAAACAGACTCTGCCCTTAGCGATTGACAGGAGAGAAAAGATGATCATACTCGTATCAATCCTCTCCATGTCGACTACGCTATCTGCCACAAGTGACAGATGGATGTTATCTGGAATGGAAAAGTGGCATTGAAAAATGGAAACATGGTCCACGGAGAGAAGAGCTTTCAAATGTTTTGCCATTCGAATCAAAATGGAAAATATGATAAACTAAAAATAAACAAGGAAATGGAAGTTGGAATGAGGAAAAAATGCAAAGAAGAGAAGAGCTTACAAGGTATAGAGAGAACGACAATAAGGAGCAGATGGCAGCTGCAGAGGTTGCAAAAGAGAAAGAGAAATGCTAAGAGGTAACCAAAGAGCCTTGAAAATTCAAAAAAAAATATTCAAAGGGACAACGCAGTTTCATATCACATTAAATGAACAACGCGTACGAAGGGGTGGGAAATTGTAATGATTTCTAAACCGTGGTCATTCTGACACTTCGATATTAGAAGGAGTGCAAGCGTAGTATTTTTGACTTTCTATATATTAAAACCAAACATGCCGACTAATTGGTGTTGGTCGGATGTTCGGGGGGCAATTGTGGGGGCTGAATAATTATATACCAAAGGATGGCCAAGAAATTTGAAGACATTAGGCCAAAGGCAATTCGGCTATAATCTAGGAGCTCTTGAGGCCAAATATACAGATTGGCCATATTAAGAGCTGAATGGGAACTCGCATGCAACCAGAAGGCTGAGTAAGCAGTCAAGAGGGAGATTAAGAGTGGGCTCGACCCTTGGGCCCAGAGGGTAATATAAAAATAGGAACGTCAACCAAAGAGATGTATATGAGAATAGATAAAATAATTTGAGATAGAAGTAAACTAGAGAGAGAATACTAACTTGTCCGTCGGAGTGCTAATTTCGGCAACCCTGACCGGATTGTACATCCATTTTTCAGGTAGAAATTAGAGGATCAAGGACGTTTGACTGGATCTTGGAGTATTTCTAAACCACTTCTCCATAATCCTAAATGAACCTCAATAAGAATAAAAAAAAATATACATAAACTTGACATAACAATCTAAAACAAAATAAATGAATGTCCTAGAGGTCCATGTAATTGAGTCCCCGCTATGCCATGAGTCCACTCTAAGTCCTTTTAACGCCTCGAAATGATAAACAACTAAGTCAGCTGATAGCTCACTAAAGCCCACTAACACAGCTCAACCCCACTCACTGTTACTCTTAAATAATACCAAAGTTCATGTTCTTCAAGGTCTAAAATTATCCAAGACATGGGTTCAAATCAAAACTAAATTAAAAGTAACTTTAAGATAAAATAGAATTTTAAACAAGTTTTCCCAATCTATTGGGTAATTCTATTTACACACATTGGAGATGGGGTCACTGATGTGCTACAGGCACAGCAGTGACTGTTGTGCCTCAATTTGTGGTGTATTATGGGATTATTTTTATGATTAGAACCGGTCATTTTGTAGGGTTTGTTGAGTACTTCATGCCTACCAAAAATCATATTAATTGGATATCAATAACTATATGATCGAATTGCATATGTTTTATGCTATTTTTCAAAACAAAAACTTATTGTTTTTTTTTGGTGGTCGATCATATAGTTATTGATATTTGATTAATATGATTTTTGGTAGACATGAAGTACTCAACAAACCCTACAAAATTAACGGTTCGGATCATAAAAATAAGCCCATAATACACCTCAAATTGAGGCACAATTTCCCACACCGTTACTTATCTCAATGTACATCATTTACTCAGTTCGCACTATACACAAATTAAAACTTTTTTAATTTTATCTGAATACACACCAATAATTTTTAGATAATACTAAACTACCCTTGTCTTCTCCAACAAATTTTGACCCTAACAATTCTTACTCTCGTAACAATTTTAGCGTGGCATGTTATATTACATTAGATGTATAATCACCATAGTGCAGATTGAATCAAAAAATGGCATTTCCATTGTAAAATACAAGAAATAAAACAAAATAAATTAAAACTAAAATGTAAAATCTGATGTGTACCAGTAAAGGCACTAATAATAACATAATGGAATGTAATTCTATCAAGCCAAGTAAAAACTGATACTACTATATATCGTCATTAATTTCTATAGCATTCAAAAATAACCCATGGGAGCATTCCATAAAAAAGTTCACTAAAAATATAAATGCAAAGCACGAAGGAAAAAAAAAAAAAAAACGACGCATAATTATCAAAGAGTTCAAAATTTCTTTGTAAAAGTTGACTAAAATTCATCAAGCAATTTAAAAGTTTGCACAACATTCATCTAATATGTCGTGTTGCTTCCATAAATTGTCAGACAAAAGGCATCCCTGGATAATGCTGGAATAACAACCTGAAAAAGGGAAAAAATTTTTTGTGAAAGTGTAGTCATACCAATTTATGCCTCATAAATATATTTGTCTAACATATGCAGAACACATGGATAAGTCCAATTTAATCTAGTGATGATGATCGAAAGGGAGGGAGGTGGCTGCCAGTGGTCAGCAATGGCAAAGGTTAGGGTTGAGTTGGGAGGGAAAGAGGGAGGGATGTGTTAGTAATTTGATTGAAGGATAGAAATGTAATAAAAAAAATTTAGAGAAAAGATATGTACCAAGTTAATCAAGTGTGTGGAAATAGAATTTCTCCAATTTATTCGCTAACTTTGAAAATTACAAAACCCACGTCACGCTGTTTAAAAAATTTCAAAACCCTCCAGATATCAACTAATATATCCTAAGTTTCAAACGGAAATGGTTTCACTTGATTTGCTTATCAAAATAATTATTTACAATTAATTATATCCAAACAGGTTGTTTTCTGCAACACTTTAAAGAAATTAATGGTTCTCTTAATATACATGAGCAATCAACGCAAGGCCAAAAATTTAAGAAACTCAACTCGTAACCGGTTCTAATGACTTTGATTTGATAATTTTCGGATTTATACCCAAAGAGAACGACACTTTCAAATTTACTGTTTTACACTAGTTTTTTAGACAGATTTGAACGCATCAGTTAATATAGATTTTGACTCCCAAAAATTGTGAGAAACTTTCGATATGCAATTCAATATGTAATTAATCTACTGTAAAAATTTTAGTTCAAAATTCATACATTTGATATGATTCCTCGATTTTTAAAGTTTATGGTTCTTTACAAAATTTTTGGACTAAGAATTACACCATTCTTTATACATGAATTTAAGTCCCTCACAGCATATCCAATCCACCAATTAAATATAAAGAAATAAGAAAACCCCACCTGCATACCTTTATATTTTTAGTTACATACATAGATATCTAAATAATTTCCCTACGTTTCTAATCATCAAAACACACCACAACAGCCCTATTACTTCACACATACCATACCCAACTATTCATTTGCCACAGATGCACTGCTCTCACACAAACCAACCGAGATACACATGTAATATATATGACTAACCAATTAACTTTATTGTTTACATTAGTATAAGTATGTATGTGGGTACATCTATATAAACAATTCCAAAACCCACCAACCACGCAACACTCACAACGGCAACAAGGAAATACATAAAGAAAATAAGAACAAAAAGGAAAGATAGTGAGGAAAATTACCTTGCTAATGGACACCACAAAACTGAAACAATCTTAGGCACCCTTCACCCAACTACCTTGTCATCTCTTTCCCTCTCTCCTTTCTTTCTCCCATGGCTGCTATGTGTTGAAAGTGTTGTGGACAAATATTATCATAAGAGTTAATGTTTTTGTTGGGAAAACTAGGGTTGCTTTATATATATATATATATATCTAAACTTAAAAGATTCTAAATTATTATCCTGTGTTTTATTTTATTATATTTCCTCTCATCATTAATTTAAAAAAAATACAACTATTATTAGATCAAAATATACTTACTAACTTGCTCTCTATTTTTTTTAAATAAAAAATCTTACCTCTAAATTAGAGATTTCCACCATAAATTTATTTTAGGTGTAAAATTAATTAAAAGACCCTCCAACAATATTTAATTTGTACTTTAGGATTCACCAACAAAATATTTGAGATTGTAAAATTATTATTATTTAATTATTTACTTTAGTTTTATATTCGGGTTCTCACAGGTAGTGGCTAGGTGGTAGTTGGTGGTGGAGAAGAATGGTGGGTGTGGTTGAAAAGGAGAAATGGGATGGATCGTGGGTGTAAAAAGAATTTCCATTAACATTTTTTTAAAATGTTTTTAGTCCTTATTTGTAATTTTACAAAGGTATAAAATTGCAATAAGAAACAACTTAAAATTAGGGTTATAATAAGCTAAAATCGTTGTGCAAATAGAATCACTCGACCTTAAAATATTAAATGTAAAATCAGGCATCAAATACAATACAACAATTCCTATGCATTGGCCTCATTAACTCACTTGTTAAATGAAACATCTCCAAGTCCATTTCATGTTTTGGTGGAACCAAAAGGGATCAGGTTGCCTTTGTTCACTAAATCAACTAATTCTATTCCTGCAGACTGTCTGGATTGCACCTTACATATCCCTCATGCACGTTTATAAAGAAGGGGTCTAAAACACTCCTTGCATTAAACACTCGATAAAATAATCCAACTAAATTCTCCATCACGAAAAATCAACAAATAACCCAATAAGAAATTATGAAACAATTGATAAAGTGTAGTACACCAACTGGAGTTTTGAGAAAATGCATTCAAACAAAAAGGCAATGATGAAGGGGAGAGAGATGTTGAAAAGTTACGTAACCCAATTTTTTTGTGGGCAGAAATATTAAGGGATAAATAGAAATTTAATATTTCAAAGAAATACTAGCTCATCTGCTGGACTGAAGAACCACTTTATTTTGTCAAAAAGTATTTCACCCAACTCAGTAAGTCAGAAGTTTGTCAAGACAATAAATGTGATCGCTGCAAATTGGGGAGAGAACTAGTAAAAGGAAAGTGTCACTCTAAGTTATGAGAGAAAAAGCGAGTGGCAATCAAATAAAATAAAGCATAGAAAAATTGACAATTCACAGAACATGATGAGTGAAATCAAATTCAAGGTACAATTTGCAACTGCTTAATGGAGTGTAAACTAAGAAGCATAGACACTTCTAAGAATGTGACGTATCTGTGTCAGGCACCGACACTCTTTGAACACTTTCCCGACAAATGTTCGACACTTTTCAAAACGTGTCCTATTTTTTAATATATTTTAAAGATGCTTACACTCTTTGAATACTTAGAGGATACACATGTATATCTCTTAAACACACGTGTCTATCGATTAGATACATACATGTAAAACTAATTATAAATTGAACCAAACAACTTAAGATACAATAATAAAATAAAAATCATATAAATTTATAGGGATTAGTGTCATATTGCCTTTTTTTATTATCTTTGAATGATATATTCATATATATAACATATAATAAATATATAAAATTATATATTTTATGTGTGTCCCCCACGGGTCGTGTCCTATATATTTCAAATATTAGCGTGTCGGCGTATCTGTATCGTATCTTGTCATGTCGCGTGTCCACATCCATGCTTCTTAGAGTGCAAACAAATGAAAGACAGAAAGTCCAAGGTAACAAAGTAAACATCAATATTATATTGAAGGCACCAATTTAGAACAAATTACCATAATTTAAACTTCAAAGATGGCTAATAATGTTTGTTTCCTTTTGAATTTTCACATTATAACATATCATCATTGGAAATATATCAATTTCAAATAGTCAACTTTAAAGTAAGAAAAGACACTCGAAAAGCGTATGATGTGGACAAACTTCTAGTTAATTTGTTGTACAGGAATCAACGTCATCACATTAACTTCACTAATTAAGAAGAGGTACTACAAGGAAGCTGCCATTGAATAACACAGTTCAGAATATTCTCAAGGATTTATATCCTAGAAGATACAAGACATAAGGGCCTTGGTATTATTATAATACTACAAACACTACAACAAAAGTAACCTATGGTGACAAAAACTAGTAAAGAAAATAAAATTCATCACTAAATAAAAATAATTCATGAAGAATTTATAAATTGTCACATATAATAAAAAAATAAAAATGACAAGTGACAAAATTTATTTTCGTCAATAAATACTTCATTTTAAGTGAGAAAAAATTAAGTTTCGTCACCAAAATTTTCCCGCTATTTTTTTTTTGGGCGGCGCCAAAATTTTGGGACTTTTGGTGAGAAAAAAAATTGTCACTAATTATAAAATTATTTGTGAGGAATATATTTTCGTCACCAAAACGTTTTAATATTTTTGATATCTTTTGGTGAGGAAACAATATTGTCACCATTTTTGGTGGGAAATTTTTGATATATTGAGAGGCAATAAAAAAAATAGGGTATTAATTTTTTTACCCTTTTTCTGTTTATCATCTCTCTCTCTCTCTCTCTCTCTCTCAAAATTGGGTATTAATTTGTCTTACCTCTTGCTCCTCCACCACGCCGATCGCCATCGCCGCCACTAGTAGCCTCGCCGGTAACCACCACATCTTCTTCGCTCGGTGATTTGGTACGTGATTTCTATTTGCTCTTTTCCTGGTGTCTCTTTCTCTTATTCTCTATTTTGGTATGGTGACGAAAATTAGTGAAGAAAACAAATTTCGTCACTAAATAAGAATAATCCATTAGGAATTATAAATTTTGTCACGTATAATAAAAAAATAAAAATAATAGGTGATAAAATTTATTTCCGTCAATAAATACTTTCTTTTAGGTGACAAAAAAAATAACTTTCGTCACCTAAATCTTCCCCACTAATTTTTTTTGATGGTGCCAAAATTTTGAAACTTTTGGTGAGAATTTGTTTTCCAACAATTAAAAAATTATTAATGAGGAATATACGTCACCAATAATCTAATTTTTTTTGTTAAAAAACTTGATTTTAAATATTTTAAGACCATTTGGTGAGAAATATATTTTCATCACTAATAATTTTTAATATTTGTAGGCCTTTTAGTGAGAAAAATATTTTGACACTAACTTTGAAAGAAGAACTTTGACATATTAAGCGGTAATGAAAAAAATAATCTATTATTTTTCCCTCCCTTTTTTTTTTTGGGATCAGTTTTCCCAGATTATTTTTCCCTCTTTTTTTAAAATTTTTTTTTATCAGTTTTCCTAAATTATTTTTCCCTCCTTTTTTTTTCTTTTGATCAATCTTCATACCAGTCTCTTTCTGTATCTCTATCTGTCTCTCCCTCTCAAAACAGAACACAACGAATCAGTTTTCCTATCAATCTCTATCTCTCTTCCTCTCCCTCTCAAAACACAAGTGCTGTGTGTTCTTCTCCAGCTCCCCTTCAGTGTGTTCTTCTCCAGCGTCATCCCTGTTCTCCTCCTTCAATGTCACCACAGACGTCGTACTCCTTTACTGCTGTGTGTTATCTTTGATCAGGTATGGGTCCTCTTTCTCTCTTCTCCTCTCCCTCTCTCTTACTCAATTTCTCTATTTTTCTATCCCTGTTTTCCCTAATTTTCAAAATTAATGTTTTCCCTAATTTTCGAAATTAATGCTGTATGTTATTCCTTCCAACAAGGTTTCTCTTTAATAAATTGTGAATGTGTAAATTGTAAACTTGGCCATCCTCAATGTCTTTTGCTGGTTTCTGCAATAAACTTGAGAATGAATGTCCTATTGATTATAATTAACAGTTTGAATTTAGTAAAAGCCCTTGACTAAATGTGAATATTTTGTATGATTTGGATTGTTACCTATTGCAAGACTAAAAATGATTTTGTATATTTTGTATGAATTTAGTAAAAGCCCTATTTAAAATGAAAATCTTAAATGCATGGCTAAAAAATCAAGCAAGTTGTATGACATATTAATGGTATAAACAAAGGCTACAATCTTTCCCGTAGGGTCTACAAGGTGAGGTTTGGTTTTGGTGTGTTATAAAATGAAAATACCGCAACCATATATGAAAACATAAGGAAACAAATTACAAAAAATGTATGAAAGCCACATTGATAACATAAAGAGTGTTAGGTGAACTTGTTTATACCGTCAACTGATGTAATTCAATAGAGAACTCAATTTTTTTCAGAATTTGACAACTGAATTTCTGTGAAGTTGAATAACACATGATGATTAGCAAGACATACTTGGGGCCTGCAGTCATTGTAGGACAATTTTCTGGAGTGCAGAACTCTGTGAGGGTACCATAAAGCAAATTCACCTAGTTGAAGAAGTCCACGACTGAAAATTGAAAAAGCAAACAGCCCCAGTTTAGTTGATTCTCGGACAGAAGATTACAGCAGTATATGATTTTATTTTTCTTTCCTTTTTCTTTTTGGTTTAGGGGTGGTTGGGAAAGTAAGTCAAGTATTGGCATGTAAAAGATGCACCATGTTCGTATGAGTCCAACACCAACAGTGCATGGACACTCTTCAACATGTGTGCCATAAGCCCTCAATACGTTTGGAACATATAAACTTTTAATATTGGACCTGTGGCCAACACTTATACAATCGTTAATGTGTGCATGTTAGGACAGTGTGTGTAGAAGTAAATGCAAAAAGAAAACAAGTTGGTTTTCATACAACATACATCACAATATAGATAACTAATGTTAAACAAAGGAAAGAAGAAAAAAAAAATGAGGGTTTTAGTAAAGAAGGATTTCTTTAAGGAAGAGGAGGTGAAGAATATGGCTTGTATGAATTATGTACATACATAATAAATGCACATATATCATAATAGAGACATATATTATAACCTCCTGTATCAGCAAATAGTGGACTATTATCAAGAACGACGTGTGAAAACATCGATAGGACCATATCATACTAGCCCCTGTGCATGTGACATCGATTAATAAATACGGGCATTCACAGCCTCCACATACCAACACTCCAATCCCAGATACCAACACTCCAATTCCAGAAAAAAAAAACGGGAGCCCCCAAGGCAACCAATTTATATAATATACGGCATAGTCTCACACACATACACACAGAGGGAGCGAGCAAAAAAGGGAGGGAAAAAGGGTTTATTACTATTGACAACAAGCCATTCATTAGCATCCTCCCCAAGAGGAAGTCTTACTACTTCTCTCAGGTTTCCACTTCCTAGCGTCGCATCAATATGCTGTCTTAGTTGTGCCCCCTGCAATAGGATATAATACAAATAAGATATGGATGTACGAAGTAGTATAGTTGACGACAAGCAGATCAATGTCGAAGCAAATGAAATTATGGTAAATTATATTGAAAACAAATGAAATTATGAATTAGGTGGCTGTTTAAAAGTTGATCTGTGAACTTGATTAATTGAATTATAGTTGACGACAAGCAGATCAATGAGGATCTTCAATTTGGAACCCCCCTCTTGATTGAAGAGTGCATTCAGTTTTGCATATCAGGCTTTGATTGCATATTTCATGTATTGTGGTAGCTGAGAGTAGTTCATTTCCACAACCCTTTGAAATACATTTTTGGAAGCAGTGGGACATGAGATTCTTTGACCGTCCATGAGTAACACTGATCCTTCCTTAGCCATCTTGTTGACAAGTATGGTTTTAGGTATACCAAATATGAATAAGCATATTCTCGGTGTTTGATATATGATGGCCACTATCAAATATTTGATTTATGATTGTAATTATCAATTAAATATGTAGTCGCTTGAGTTTGTTGAGAATAAAAAATGCAAAAATGGTGTAGCAAGCGTGTATTGAAAAGCTTATGTTATGTCGGTTTTCATCCCAGTATGACTCATAAATAACTGTAGCACATGCACATGTATGGTGCCTGTCCAATAAACATAAATTTGGACTCTCTCTCTCTGTGATAATGTTTATAAGAGGAGAGGCAGGTTATTATCTTAGCATTCACTGTTGGCTTTTACCATCTTTGTGTTACTATTGTTACCATACTGGTTAGTACAATAAGCTGTAGACGTGTCCCGAGGACTCCCGAGGCTCCGCGCTTTGCGAAGGGCACGAAATCTCGTTTTGTTCTCTAGCATACTACAGTTCGGACTCAAATGTCACGGTTTTGAATCTAGTCTCGCAAAGTGCAATGCATGACCGATAAATCACCAAAGAGTCCAAATCCGACAAATCGTTTTGAAAAACTGATTTTTGTAAAGAAGTGCCAAACATGGAATGCTTTGCCAGATATAGCGTTGCCACCTAAATATTTTGTTTTGGGTGAAATTTAGGAAACCCTGACTCGTTGCCTAAGGCCACGTGTCCGTCATCACCAAAGTTGCCTCGGCTCAGGAACTTGGGTATGATTGGGGAAGGTCATGCAATGAGCACCTCGCTCGCCCGATCAAAGATCGGCCTGTACTAAGCATGATATCTTATTTTTGAAAACACATGCGTTCTTATTCTGGTTAATTAGCTAGAATTACTATGTGATGCGCACAACACACAAGTATAGACTAGATCGCCTGATTTGGAACAAAGCATTGCATATTTGTTGTTTGAAAATGGTTTGAAGTTTTGCAACTCGCAAGTAGGCTAAAATACGGATTTCAATGAATTGTTCCAATTCAAGTAATCCAACCTTCACCCATAGGCATTCAGGCTGTTATATCAAATAAGCAATTAGCCTCATAGAAAGCATGCTATCATGGAAACACTTACACATATGCAAGATGCTAAAGTATAAACACTCACAGTGTACTCCAAGCCAAAACAAAGAACTAGTTAGAAATCATGCGTGATCCTAGTTCATGTTAAGATGGCTAATGCAGCACATACAACATGCAACTAGAAGTAGGCTCGATTATTCTAAGATGGCATATGAGATGCGACAATTCGATACATGTATTCAACTTGGAATTGAAATACGATGCAGTTAGTATGATGTGCCGAGCCCGGTGCATGCAATACAGATGAATGGATGCACGCATGCGAGCATAAGGTATGCTAAATGAAATATGCCCTAAAACTAACCATCGTAAGCGGTTAAGTAAAAAGGAGAAAGAAGTGAGGTTAGAAGACATGCATCACACACACACGTGCTTATTACAACAATTGCGCCCTCTCGACGGAGGGACCGAAAGAATAATACGAATCAACTAATTAACTAACTTACAAGATAATTAATTATTATACAACTCTTAACTAATTAAACAATTTAATTAAGCTATGAAAACAGTAAAGCAGCCTCGGGAAGATGAACAAATGCATGCTCGATCGGCTTCACTTGGAAATCCGTTGCCATGCCTCAAGTTGCCTCTGTTTGCACTGCTTTGCACCTCTGAAAACTACACAAGTCTCTGTGATGCTCCAGAACCACTTCATGGTCATGCTGAGAGGCCATCGGCCAAATGAAAAGGCCATCAGCCAAGAGATGGAGGTCATCAACCAAAAATAAGGCTCTCGGCCAGACATTGTTAGCCGATCGGCATAGAAGATAGCCGATCGGCCATCTCTTCCTGTAAAATGCTCCTGTTGCTGCAACAGAGGACAAACAGAGCATGGCAATGTATTTGCAAGAAAATGTTTGCAACCACAACCCTTATCATGTTTAAGACTCAAAGGAGTGTAGTTCTCGACTCTCGGGCCACCAATCACGCATTCCAATGCATGATGGCCAAATGAGCCAAGTGTGCAATTCAATATGAAATGAAATACACAAAAACACATAAGGGGCCCCAACCTCTATCATGCTTGATCAAGAGGCAAGGGATGCACACATAATGCAATGCAAACATGCAAGCATGATGCGAACAACTCAAGCATGCAACAGGTACGCAACAAGATCATGCAATGCATCTAATATGCAATAGGCATACAACCTAAACATGTAAACATGCATGGTATGCAACAACATGCAAAATGAAGCAAGCATGCAACAACATGCAAAGATGGACTTAAAGTAAAATGGACAGCTCTCAAACATGCCCAAATCAGTGGCCATTAGTACCAAAACAAAGGTATAAAGTACAACACATGCATGCACAATGCATTGGCCAACCAAGTAGACCTAAGAGCAAAACTCTCAAGAGTGCTCAAAGAGTGACAATCATGGAAATGTAACAACACTAAGTGCACTGAAATGAGGTAAGAAATGACGCCAAATCATTCAAATAAAGCAAGTAAAGCATGCAAGAGTCCTAAGGCATGAAAGCTAGCAAAGAGGACTACAAATGAGACATTCAATACATGGCACAAAAGCATGAACCAGCCACAAACAGAGCTTAATTAGGTCTAAACAAAGACCAAGACATGCTAAGATCGTTGCTCAAATACCTAGGCGAGAAGGCATGCATGCTAGGCTACAAACAAGGCAACAATACACAACACTCAAAGGCACTTAAAGTATGATTGAGGTAGGAACATGGCAGTCCTAAATGCTCTGAAATGAAGTATTAAATGATGCCAAATCATCTTAGTAGCTCAAAGATAGCATGCATGAGTCATCAAAACACAAAGCCAACAAGGCCAATTGCACTACGGCTATACAAAGCATGAAGGATATGGCAAAGGCAACCCAAAACAGTCTTAGAACATGTCAATATGAGTCTAAAACATGCATGGAAGGAAGCCAAAATATGCTAGCATAGAGGGCATAAGGCACAATGCATACAAGGCGAATAAGGTGGATTACACTACACCTGTTAAGACCAAGCATGGTATGACTTAAGCAACAAAAATCAGAGTTCAATCATGGCAAAATAACCCCAAATAAACATTGAAATCATGGCTCGCAAGCAAAGGCATGAAGGCATATGCAATGGTTCATGTTAAGGCATAAAGGGACAAACCCTCCAACACATTGAATGGGTGGCAAATGTGAATATATGGCCATGAAACATGGACTGAAATCACATAAAAAATGATGCCAAATCATTAAAATAGGCCAAGCAATGCATGCTAGTGGACTCAATAGACAAGGCTAACAAGCTGGATTGAACCAAGGCTATACAAAGCAAGTCATGCATGGCCAAAACAACACAAATCAGACCTTAAACATGTTAAAACATGAACAAAGTTTTCTCAAAGCTAAGCCAAAAGCATGCTAAAATGACATGTCAAAGCATCATGCATGTTAGGCTATTTCATGGAAATGCACTACAAGTGCATAGAGCATGCAAGGAGCTATTAAACCAAACCCTAACAGAGGTATGACATGGTGAAATAAGCTCAAGAACATGCTGAAATGGACACAACATAGGCTAGAATGACATGCTACTTCATGAAACATATAAAACTAGTGTGTGTGATTTACACTACAAGTGTATAAACCATGCATGGAATGACCAAACCAAGAAAAAATAGTGGTAAGCCTTAGCAAAATAACCACAAATACATGCTAATATACAATCTAAAACAAGCCTAACAAACATGCTCACACATGAGGCATTCAAGGCAAGTGTTGAAGACCCAAGGAGAGGGGATGACCCTCTCCTTTTTGGGACCTTAAAACACCATTCCCACCACTGAAATCCCTCTGGGAAGGCCTAAACAAGGTGATCCCAAAGCTTAAAAATAAAGCACAAGAATAAGGCCAAACAAGGCCTAAGAGGGGGTAAACAATCCCAAACCAAAAACTGACCTTATACAAAGGTCTTAAGCACGAAAAATCAGAACTTTTATCAGTTAAGAGTTAAGCTTAAAACAATAAGCAAATAGGTCTAAAAGCTTAAACAAGAATGGGGTATCTAAAGGTTAGTTGCTCACCCTTGTAGAACCTCTTCAAGAACAAGGGTCCAGTAGCTTTTCTGAGTTCAAACCCACCCCATAACACCAAAACCAATTCCCTAGTACCTCAGCAACAAAAAGAAGGTGTATTGCTAGGTGTTTCTGTGTTAAACTAAGACAATACTACACTTTTGAAGCACAAAAATGGAGAGCCAAGCAAGATAGATACAAAACTATATGTATCTCTCTAAGGGCAATTTTCTGAACCTCTGAGAAGGGAGGAGGGGCTCCCTTCTTATAGAAGTTCAATTCCAAAGCTTCTTGGAAAAGCTAAGGCAAGGGGCAAATCCCTCCATACACGTGTATGGAGGGGGGGAATTGTGCATGTCAGCTGGCATAAAATATCTACAAAAAGTAGATGAACAGGGCTTGGCCAGAAAATATGGTCGATCGACCAACAAAAGGGCCGACCGACCGGAAAAGGTGTTGATCGGCCAACACTTTCGGCCGATGGCAAGAAAGAAAGGCCGATGGCATCAAGCCTTGGCCGATGGGTTGAGGGGATGGCCAACAAGCCAACCTCTTCCCTCAGAAGCAAAAACACAAGTGTTTGGTCCACAACCAAGCACGAAACAGACAAGTTGAGAGATCGTAAGGCAAGGCGCACGGCCGAGACCTCCGGGAACTCAGAACGAACACGAGCATGGATGATCATCGAGTGTTCAAACGATGACGTCCAAGTCTTGAAGACGGTCAAAAATGGGGTGTCTACATAAGCCTTACTAGTTTTTAGTGTTTGGTGTTACTCTTGTAAGTATTATGCATCAAGAACACCATAGCCTATTTAAAAGGGGTAAAATTAAAATTAGAGGTGGAGCTTTATGCTAATCAATTTATTGAGCAACCTATAGCTAGATCCATAAGTGGCTTGCTATGCTAGTGTTGTTGCTCTCTATGAAATTTGTTAACCCTTTTTTATTATTTTTTATAACTAATATACTGAAGTGCCTCTGGGAAAGAGGTGGGAGTCCAAATTGGGTTCAATTTACCACTAAGTTACAAGTCTCATTGGTGAAGAAGACTAAGAGACCTAATAAACAAGAGTATATTCTGTAATTATTATATACTATATGTTGAAAACCCACCCCACCCCACCCCACCCCAATTACTAAAAGTCATGTTGGCTTGGTTTGACCTGGCTTCTGTTAGTCATTTTCCTTTAGGTAAAAATAAAACTACATTTTCATAGCACTTAAGAAAAGAAAAATAAAAATAAAAGAAGCATACTCTGCTGGACTTCCATGAAAGAAATGTCAAAAGGTTTTGTGGGCACAAGGGAGGGTGCTATCACAGCACCTGCTGTGACGGCCCGTTGAGATTTGTATCGATTTTATTTTAATGAACGAAATCATTTATATCATAGGATTTGTCATGTATATTATTCATATAAAGTATAAAATAAATCGGACATGCATAGCTCATGTTCGGATCATAATTATTTTTAAAAAAAATTATCAAAACTATACTAAACATTTATTTTTTCAAACATAAATGTAGACATGTTATAAGTTACAAATATCTAATTAACTTGATTTTTTTCATGGATGATCTAATTGACAAACTTTACAATATGAATGATTCGAATTATCAAAAAAACATTTGGAAAATACTCTCAAGGCCATGTAATGTTAACACAATTAGAGCTCTTGTTATATATCATTAGAGAGTTGGTTGCAAATGTGGGATTCTAGCTTTAATTGTAGCAGAATTCTTCATTGAAAGCAGAATGTTAGCTCTTGTTATATAATCATTAGAGAGTTGGTGTTTGAGGTTAGGTTTAGGATGGGTTTGCTGAATCATAAATGCATTTCTACAAGTTGGCATGATGAAGAAACTGTATGTACAAAGTCAAAGTATTATGTTATCATGTCCAAGAAAGTATCAAACATTCTGGACCCAGATAATGGATTTCTTTATCATGAATCAGTTATCTTCTTGTGTCAGATTCTTCATCATGGCCCATTGATCGAGTCTTCAAAGCCAGGGGTTAGTATGTTTGGTTTTACTATTATGTCAACTATTTCTTGTCTTTGAAATGTACCAGTGATTGGTCTGCTGTGCATGCTATTTATGATATGATAATTCATTGTCAAAGCCCAATGCCCGGTATTATTTGTATTGATTTCTAAAGTCAAACTCATGTTTGCCAACTTGGTCATGGTTTGCCATCTACTCCCAAGTTTTCAAAGGTGTTGTAGCTAAAAGGAAGAAAGAGCATATTCCAAATTGTTTCTATTATTTATTCCACTCTGGCATACGTCGTAGTGCATACAAAGATAAGGCCTTATCACGAGTAGCCAGGGTATCTTATTCTACTACCATTATGCCCTATCAAGGACTATAATTTCAATTAGATAAGATTTTATCGTTGTAGTTGAAGTTAAACCTATGTAGTATGTATTTGAAAACAATTATATTGAAGAATGGCTTTTGAAAATCGCCACAATGGCTAGTTGCCTAAAATAAGGGACTCAATTGAAGGTTGAAGGTGTAAATACTGTTCTTTGTCAAATGAATTTCTCTATAAATGGCTCTTTTGTATTTCTCCTACAATTGTGTAATGTACAAAGCTGAAAAAATAGAAATAAAACGCGAGCTTGTGAGATGACTCACCTCTGCCTTCCTGATACAGCTTTCATCATGATTATGTAAATGTCAAATTGAGATCAGCTAAGTTTCGGAATATCAGTATGATTCTAAAAATTCCAAATATTTGACTTTTGTTTCTTGGGATATGTAATACTTTGTCTTTTTTTTTTTTTCTCATTTGTGTACTTGTTTTTCTTGCTATTGATCTCAGGCCTACTTAGTTTTTCATCTTTTACCAGCCTTATCCTTCTACTCCAAACTTGTAGTAGAGCTCAATTATGCTTCAAAATGTCATGTGATCATGCCTTCTATGAACCATGAAGTAAAACTGGTATCCTATATGTACCTCAAAAGAAGATTATTGCCAATATGTCGCTATTACTATATCATCTACTGCATGTGATTTCCATTTTCCAATTTAATCCCCCTCCAAAAAAAAAAAAAAAATTAAAATAAAATAAAATAATAATAACAATAATAAAATTGGTCCACCTAAAACTCTTAAGGAATTCATCTTGACTCATTAACTTTGCTGCTGACATCCTATACCTTGTGTGAATAAGAAGAGCTTTTGTACTTCGTTTATAATGACTGATTCATATCTATAGATAATATGAGGAAATTAATACTCAGATGTGTGCACTTAGAAAACAATTTTGAGAAGTCCCCCAGTAGGTCATAAATTAAGGAAGCACAATCACCTGGTGATTCATCCCAGTAGTCATTTCTCCAATTTGTCTTTTGTTTGTGTTTCAGTTTGATGCATTTCTCCATGGATTTTCTTATTGATGTATCAGTTTATTGTGCACTCTCTTTGTACGTCTGCAATTTTCATCAAGAAACTTTTCTTTTGTTGATTTTTTTATTTAAAAAATGTCAATATATTTATAAAATTTAGGGAAGTTTGAGTCTATATGTTTGGGATGACAGATTTTGGCTAAAATAGTCAATAAAAATAAAAAATATTAAAATAATCAATAACATAAAATATTATATATTACATATTAATTAATTATTTTTTCTCTCACAACTCTCGATTTAATGAAAATTGGAATATTACACCCTTAAATTAGCATATCTTGCTTTAACTTCTCTGGACTTCGTATATAGTTGAGTAAAGAGAAAATCAAACAGAGTACTAACTGCAGTAACATGCCATAAGTATTAAATTATAGTCTGGGGGCATTCATTGGAATTGTCGCATGTGGCTATCAATTCTATTGGCATCGTTCATTTCTTATATGCATAGCTCCTTAAGTACATTATTAAGTTCCTCTGCATAATTTTATCACATTTTGTTTACCGAGTGAAATGTGAGCCAGAATAGTTATTGTTTCCCAATGTATTATTTTTACAATATCCCAATTTAGTTGATAGATGTGTCAATTCTGGTATTCGGGCTTATATATTATTTTCACGTGTAGTTCAATCACAACATTTTGCATTTGGATATTTGAGTACTTAAATTGACAGCTTTAGAAACTCAATGTGAAATATTGTGGGTTTTCTTTCTGTGTCATGTTATCTGCTTTTTACTCTCAGCTCATTGCTTTATTGGTTAAATTTTCTCTGAATTATGATATTTGTCTTCTTATTGATGGTTATTTTGCTGTGGTTTATGTTTTGGTTATGAATACTTCTTTTGTTTATGCTAAATTGCTTTGGCTATTTTCTCACGTGATTTATGTGTGGTTGTAATTTATATAACTTAGTATAATCATTGGACTTGAACTTTTTTTTAACTAAAATATATATATATATATATTTTTCTATATAAAATTTGTCCTATTCACCTAACTTTAATTAACTTGGCATAGTCAGAGATGGACAAGAGTTGGATTGCATGAGGTAGCACAGTTGATGGAAGGATAAGTTGGGCATATAATGATGGGGTAATATCATTTCTTCATTTTGCAATGGTGGTTATTGATCGAGATGGTAAAATTTTTTGCCCTTGTCGAAAGTGTGTGAATGTCATTTGTCCAAATTTTCAAATTGTTCAAATTCATTTGCTGCAACATGGGATTATTCCAACTTACACTATCTGGCATGTGCATGGGGAACCCCGTGAATCAAATGAGGCTTATCATCATGATATACCCATTGAGTGCAATGAGGTTTTGGGGGGTATTGATGCCTTAGTGGAAGATCAAATAAGAGGGGAATCAACTAATACAACTCAAGAGGAGGAGGTTCGCACTTTTGATAAATTATTGAATGATGCCAAATGTGAGGTGTACCCAGGTTGCACAAATTACACTTTGTTAAAATTTGTCATCGAGATACTTAATACGAAGGTAACAAACCATTGGGGTAATAAGTCAGTTGACATGATGCTAGAGTTTTTAACAAAACTTTTACCGAAGGATAATTTGGTTCCAAAGTCAACTTATGAAGCTAAAAAAATACTATGTGAATTGGGTTTGTCATACTAGCTCATTGATGCTTGTGTAAATGATTGTGTGCTCTTTTGGAAGGGGAATGCAACACTAGATAAATGTCCAATTTGTAAGGCTTCTAGATACAAGACAAATCATGGTAGAGGTAAGAAGATCTTTCGTAAGGTTCTTCGATACTTCCCGTTAACACTGAGATTGAAAAGGTTGTACATGTCGAGGAAGAGAGCCGAGGATATGAAATGGTTCAAGGAAAAACGTCTAGATGACAGTGTATTGAGCTATCCTGCAGATAGTGATTAGTGGAAGAAATTCGATACACAACATCCTAAATTTGCCTTGGAGCCTCGGAATGTGAGGCTGGGGTTGGCTACTGATGGTTTCAACCCTTTCGGAAATATGAATAACTCATATAGTTTGTGGCCTGTGGTACTCATTCCGTACAACTTGCCACCGTGGTTGGCTATAAAGGACCCATTTTTCACGCTGTCATTACTTATTCCTGGTGAATCACAACCAGGAATTGATATTGATGTCTACATGAGACCTTTAGTGGAAGAATTGAATGAATTATGGAAAAATGGTACATTAACCTATGATGCCTCGACTGGTGAGACTTTCTGCATGCGTGCGACTTTGCTGTGGACGATACATGATTGGCTCGCATTTGGTGACATTTCTGGATGGAGAACAAAGGGTCATTACTCTTGTTACACTTGCAATGATGAACCATATTTTGAATCTTTAAGCAGTAAAACTGCGTACAGTAACCATCGATGCTACTTGCCTGATGACCCCCCAGAAAGGCGAAAGAGTAGAGCATATAATGGCAAGCATGAAAAACGGAAGAGATCTTTGGTGATACTGACAGAAAAGATTGAAGAACAATTAGGCAGCATGACGGGTGTCACATATGGAAAACATCCAAGCAACATGAAAAGACCTCGTCAGAACCCAAATTGGACAAAGGTAAGCATCTTGTATGAGCTACCGTATTGGAAGAAAATGAGGCTTTGACACAACATTGATGTCATGCATGTGGAGAAGAACTTTAGTGAAAATGTTTTTGGAACGATGTTGGGAATTGATGGGAAGAACAAGGATACAAATAAGGCACGAATGGATTTAGAAGATATGAATATAAGGAAAGAATTGTGGTTGACAACAAATCCCGATGGATCATATGTGAAGCCTCGAGCCAGTTTCTCACTGACCCCTAAAGAGAGAGAGGGTTTCTTTGAATTCTTGAAATCAGTCAAGTATCCAGATGGGTACGCGGCAAACATTTCGAGATCAGTGAATACAAAAAATGGTAGGTTAATAGGATTGAAAAGCCACGACTGCCATGTACTTATACAACGGATTCTTCCTATTAGGATGCGCGGTTACATAGATAAAGAGATCAGTATAACACTTTTTGAGTTAGGTAGCTTCTTCCAAGATTTATGCTCAAGGACACTGATACGAAGTGAAATGGAGAAATTAGAGGAACGTATAGTACTCATACTGTGTAAGTTTGAAAAGATCTTTCCTCTAGCCTTCTTCGATGTGATGGTTCATTTGGCCATTCACTTGCCACATGAGACTATTCTCGGAGGACCTATGCAATATCGATGGATGTACTCGATTGAAAGGTAATTTCTAAAATGGTACTTTCAAATGAAAGGTATAGATTATGTTGTGTGCCTAACCATACTCCTAATTGGTTATCTCTTCAAGGTTTCTTGGAGCTTTGAAAAAGTTTGTCACCAATCGAGCTCGACCAGAAGATTCTATTGCAGACGCTTATAATGTCAAGGAGTGCATTACTTTTTGCTCAATGTATCTTGAAGGGATTGAAACCATGCATAATCGAGATGCACGAAATGAAGATTATGGAGTCCGTCGTGAAGGTTTGATAATATTCACCGAAACTGCTCGTCCTATTGGCCAAATTAGAAGGCATGTTGAGATGTCATAGGAACTTCGTGATATTGCTCATTGGTTCTTATTATACAATAGCCCTGAGATAGAGAAGTATCTTCAGTACGTGTTTCTTATAATTATATATGTTTTAACAATTTTCATGTCATTAGTCATTAATAATAGTAGTATTTCACTCATTAACCAAAACTATTTGAGTAGGGAACACAAGAATTTATTACAAATTCCCACTGGACAAGATATAACTCAGATACAACAGAAGGAATTTCCGAAGTGGTTCAAAGAATATGTAAGTCATTTTGAATATTCACAATTGCCCAAACACTATTACGCTTGTATAAAATACAAACATTACTAACATAATTCAAATGTTGCACATTGCATGTGGATGTAGATAAATAGATTGAGAGTTGATGAGGCACCAGAAGCAACCGAAGAATTGTGGTCATGAGCAAATGGTCCTAATTTTCTAGTGAAAGAGTACTCAGGTTGTATAATCAATGGTTTAAGATTCCATACGAAGGAATTAGACAATCATCGTAGGAGTCAAAACAATGGTGTGCTTACCAAAGGTGACTACAAGGGATAGATGCACGAATTCTACGGTCACTTGTGCAATATTTGGGAATTTGAGTACATGTGTCAAAATAAAGTTGTTTTGTTTCAATGTGAATGGTACAACACCGGTAACACTGGTAGAAGTAGGACAGTACGAGCTGACACATATTGCACAAGCATCGATGTCACAAGCCGATGGTATCAATATGACCCTTTTATCTTGCCTAGTCAAGCTAAACTAGTGTTCTACCTGAATGACACGAAATGGGGGCAACCTTGGCAAGTCGCGCAACAGGTCCAACATAGAGGTGTGTTTGATGTGCCAGAGGTTGGTGATGGAGAACCACCAGATCAACCAGAATTTAATGATGCATTCCAACAAGAAAACATTAACTCAGTTGTACCGATCAACATTGAAGATATTATTCGATTTCATAGGGATGATATTGAAGCTGAGGTTATTCCAAATAAAACAAAGAGAGATCGTAGAGATGATGAAGAAGATCAAGAACTTGGCATACTTGATGATGATATGGATCCTGATCTGGAACCTGATATGGATTATGATATGTAGTTTTTGTTTTTTTAAGATTTCTATATGGACATATGTTTTTAATGCATTACGTGGTTATGCT
Organism: Camellia sinensis; assembly: GCF_055761805.1. NCBI lineage: Eukaryota > Viridiplantae > Streptophyta > Magnoliopsida > Ericales > Theaceae > Camellia > Camellia sinensis. The sequence goes on from NC_138964.1 coordinate 69,412,930, forward strand.
ATATTTTGTTGTGTCTCTTCAAGTAAAGTTATGCTTTATATTTTATGTTTTATATCAATTTATGCTTTTTAGTTACCAAAATGGCCAAATGGGAGAAACAATGGATCAAACCAGGTTTTCTAGCAAAACAGAAGCGAACAGAGTACGAAATGGAAAGATATAAGACAATCAAGAAGAATAATAAGAAAATGGATGCTCTACAATTGAAGCGTATAGCAGCTTCTTTGATGGGTTCTACTCAGCCCAATCGTGTTAATCAGAAGGGAAAGAACATTAGGGTAGATGATGATGACTACATACCGTCAGATCATAAGGATGACACTAATGCTGAGTCCTTTGAAAGTGTTGACGATGAGGTACTATATGTATGGCCATTCATTTTTTTTTTATTATGTCACCGATAGCTATATATTTGTTAATGATGCTTTATTAATACCATCTTTATATTTTCGTATACTTTATTGGATGAATAAGTCATAAAATAAAACTAGAAAATATACATCCTACATACAACAATATGCATACCAAAACAAACTGTAGGAGTAAGTTAGATGGAACACAAATGTATAACGAAATAAGACACAATTTGACCATGTTGGAAACACCAGTACTAGGATTAGCGCATGCGTGCAGCTTGGCCCTCATAATATCAGTAATACACATGCCAAACTGATTGATCACCAACTTCACCACAGCATGAACTACCTGCCAGAGGGATTCAGCAAGTCTAAGACTGTTGCTAGAACTGGCGCAAGATGCAGCCTGGTCCACTTGACAACCTCCATAACATCAACTTCAGTGTTCAAACTAGGACTATCCAATAGGGAATTCCATGGAGAATGGCCCCTAGCTATAGCCAGATTCTCCAGGTTGCCTCTCCCTCAAACTGTTTATATGCTCATAGATACTCAACCCACTTTCCATAAGAAGAGGCCAGATTGACAACTTGCAAAGCACACAATTAGGAAAAACCAATTAAAGATATTAGAACTACTGGTAGCTCACAACCACTCAACTTGCCTACAGGTTTTTGAGTGACAACACCCTTTACCTGACCATTTTTAAAATATTCAAAGCAACCACTTGTCAGGACCAGTCTTAGGAAGAAAAGGAGTGGACTGGATCAGATTACAAATATCAACAGTGGCCTTGATGGGTTTCCATATACATATCTTTACTTATCCATTTTTATGTATTTATTGTTTATGCTTTTGTATTATGTTTTTTAGGGCTTACCAATGCCACCAAAACGATTGGCGCAATCATCGCTTCAACCTTCGCACGAGGCAATTGTTGTTCCAAATGGGGATTTACATGACAATGTGGATACCCAACACTCACAGCCACTTGATGTCGATATTGAGGCACCGAGGGAGGTAGCCCCCCAATCTAGTGTCGGTAAGATACTGAATTTTACTAAGCTAAAGAAATTCTCTGTTTTAATATAATTCTATGGTGCAAAAAATTTCAAGCAATTTGTTTCATAGGGATTGATATTTTATTTTTTATTTTAGTTTTGGTCTCACTTTTAATATTTTGTCATATAACACACAAAGTTAACATCTCTATTGGAGATGCTCTTAGTTTTCAAGCATTCCTAGTTCTTAGAACAAAAACATTCACTACAACAAAATTGATTTTTTGCGGCACCACATCAACGGCATACAATAAATGCACGTCGTAGTTTCTCACTTTTACGACTTGCTTTTTTTGCACGTCGTAAATACTTTTCCAACCACGGCGTGTCTATTGCGTAGGCCATGAATGGTAATAATGATGATTTTTTTACGGCTTGCAATGCACGCCGTAAATAGTAAAACTTTCTACGACATGCAAATGGCGTGTCATTAATACATCAATTACACACGACGCACATACGCCAGACGTGAAAAGTATTACACTTTTCACGGTCCACACAACGCCTGCCGTTAAAAGTATTGCACTTTTATGACGCAGATATCGCCTGTCGTTAAAAGTATTGTCTTTTTACGACACACAGTGCATGTCATGAATTGTATGTTCAAAAAAATAAGCGCCAAAATGAAATTTTCTGGTGCCAATCCACCAAATATATATATATATATATATATTAAAAAAATAACATATACATTTTCAGCCCTTGAAAGAAACTGATGGAATAAAGCTCTCACCGATGCTCATCTATTGCCGATCTACATCCTCACCCTTCTCATCTCCGATCTATTCCTCCCCCCTCAATCTTCCCAGCATTGATCTACTTCACTTCATCCTTTCGAGCCCTAATCTGAGAGAAAATTCCCGTTTGAAGAGAAAGAAAAAAGCACACACTCTCTCTCTCTCTCTTCAACTCCAAACCCACCGCCCCCTCTTTCCTCTCTCTTTCTCTCCTCTTCCCTCAAAACCCCTCTCAAATCATCCACTTCCATCCTCTATAGCGATCCCAATTTTTCCTTCATTGTTTAATTGTATTCCGAACTCGGTAACGTAGATGTGTTGTTGTCTTATTCCCGTTTCCATCCTTTACTCTTTGTATATGAGTCTTGGGTCATGTTGGGCAGGTTTGAAACAGGTTGGTTGTGTTTGGAAACCTAGGGTTGATGTCCAGATTTTGGGCTTGACCCTTGAGCGGACCTGTTTGTATATCAGTTCGAAAAACATCTTTTTGGATCACTTTTCGGGCCATTCTCTCTCTCTAACTTTTCAAAGATTATGCATGATTATACTAGATTCATCTCATTAGTGAGATACATGTACATCAATTAGATGGTGACTAATCATTGATACCTATTTATACAATGTATAGAAGACTAATGCTAATACATTGAATGTGATGGATTTATTATGAATGAATCTTAGAGATGCATTATGTATCTATTATGAATATGTAGGATACATTAATCTATCTAATGAATTCATTAATATAGAAGATGCATTATGTATCATGAATGTATGAGATACATTAATCAATTTAATGAAGTTCATTGAATGAATAACTTGAGAGTTTCTCTCTCTAGACTACATCTTCTCTCTATAAATACATCTAGTTCTAGTGATCTTCTACCCTAGTTCCTTTGTATTGAGTGTGGAGCTTCCCTTGATCTTCATTTTAATCTGAAAGTTTGGCGATTTGGAGCACTTTGGTTTTTGGCCTTCATCTTCTCCATTTGAGGTAGGGATTTCTTTGTTCTTTTTCAATACTCTGTCTATAGATAGACATGTGGTAATTTTGTATTGCATGAAAATCATATCCATGTTGGATTTGTTTGAAAATCATGAGGGGAACCTAGGGTTGGTTGTTTGAGAATGCTTTTGTTATCATTGACTGTGGTTTGGACTAATTAGAGAATAAAATTAGCATGTTATTGTTGAAAGAAGAGAAAGCCCTAAATTATATTTTGATTTGGTAAAATAAAAAGGGTTTATGGTTGAACAATGTTGGTAAATTTCTATTGTTAGTATGAGTTGTGTAGAAGGTGTTAACAGTTAAAGGATTAATTATGGTATTGGAGTTATTTTGAAATGAACGTATTGAATCAAGTTGGGTTATGGCTTATTATCCATGGAATTGATTTTGTAAAATGAAGAGAATGTAATTGGTTTTGTGAAAAGGGAAAAGTGTTTTTGGAATAAGTGATGGAACATGTTGACTTGAAAAATTATGAAAGTTGATCTTGAAAATGGTAAATGAAATGTTAACTCTATGTGAGTCTCAGAAAATAAATTTGAGAATTGAACTATTGTATCATGAGTGTTGAATACACACATTTGGGGGTTTTATCCTTACCTATCGTACTAATGTCGTTGTTGGATTTAAGGATTTCTTGAGAGTTGAGTCTCTTTTATTAGGTGTACTGAATACATGCATCTAGAGGTTTTGTCCTTGGTCATCGGTGGAGGATGACATTGTTGTGTTGAATTGTGATGTATGCGTTACACTTGTGTTGGGTAAACATTATTGAATAGTTTATGTGTATGTATTACACTTGTTATTTATGCTTTGTTGTATTGAGGAATTTGTACATGATAATCGCTTATATACATTGTTTTGTGTGGGAAGAGATAGGGGATGTACTCCACGGTTTAGGGGAAGATAGGGGATGGACCTCTAAACCGGATTTTGTTTGGGAGGAGATAGGGGATGTACTCCACGGTTTAGGGGAAGATATGGGATGGACCTCTAAACCGGATTTTGTTTGGGAGGAGATAGGGGATGGACTCCATTAGCACCACTATATGTGTGCTTATTGATATTAGAAGTGTTTTTGTTTGATATTGATACAACACTAAAATGTGTATCATTTGTGAAGTATAGAAGTGTTTTTGGTTGATATTGATACAACACTAAAATGTGTATCATTTGTGAAGTATGGAAGTGTTTTTATCTGAGATTGATACAGTACTAAAATGTGTATCTATTATGAGGTATGAAATGTTTAAAATGAGTTATTATCTCGCTTATCGCTTAGCGTATCCTTAGCTTACTGTGCATACAGCCGGTATAGCAGAGTTTTAATTGTTATCGTCAGTGTATCTAAGTATGTTATGGGTTGCGATGGTTACAGTTTTGAAAGACCGAGCTGCCTTATTTGTGGATTATATACATGTTGATGATTTGTTATTTCCCTTTTATTTAAGGCATGCATGTATTGATATGAATGTAATGGGAACAAACCAAAATGTTATTTTGAGATTTTGGAAAGTGTGAAGGAAATGAGGTATTTGTGAACATGTTTTCAAAAAAAGGTCATTTTGTTGTAAGTACGAAAAATGGGGGAAGAGTAATGGGCTTGGTGAAATTTTTTTTTTCTAAAACTGTTATAGTCATGAAAGTTTGGAAAAATGGGTAATAAAAAGGGAAAAAAAAAAAAAGGTGAACCGCTTATAGCGTCGAATGAAATGGCTGTTTTCGAGAAAAGTTCATACTTATGTATATTTTGTATAAACTGCCACATTACCATTCTAGTATGAGAATGAACATTCATGATTATAGCTATCTGTAAGTTGTTATTGTTGGAGATCATGTTGAGATCCCTACTAGACTATATGTTCATCCCACGTTGTTGAATCTTTTTCAGGTGATAGCCAGGATGTTCTGCAAGGTTGGATCTTCTTATTTGTTGGCCACGGGGCCTCTTTTGTGCTGCCGGAATGCTATTTATGTAAAAAGGGTTATACCCTTCTTCTTAACTTTTAATGATGTAAGCCCAAGGGCAATTTATTTAGTGTACTCATGTTGTATTTACTTGCATACGAATGAGAGCAATGTTATTCACTTCTACAAGTTGAATATACGAGTTTATTTCCGCATGTTATCTCTGAAATGGAATTAAGTAAATGAAATTGGTAATACTTTGAGTAATAAAAAGTGGGGCGTGACATCCTCTCTGCCAGTCTCTTCGATTTCTTTCAAAACTCCTCTCCGATCTGAATTTACAACGATTCAGATGCGAAGTCGAAGCCTCGGAAGCGACTCATCAAGAAGAACACGACAGTCGAGGAGAGCACTCCTGATTTTGAAATTGGGAAAGAGGATAATGGGGATGAATTGGGGGATTTTGTGAGGGGAGAGTCAGACTACAATGATGCCTTTTTCCCCTGTGGTTTGTATGATTTCATAACTCATTTTTTTTTTCTTTGTACTTTACCTTTTGATGAATAACTTACTCACCCAGTGACATTACTTGTTAATGGATTAGGAAGATCAATCGCAAAGGTAATTATCTCTCTCTACATCATTGTTTTTTTTTCTTCTGTGAATTATTGTATCTACAATATATATATGTGTGTGTGTGTGTGTGTGTGTGTTTTGAAGATTACGACTAGTTGCAAAAATCAAAATTGTTGAAATCTAAATATTTGATAAATTACGATGAGTTAAGTTTTATTTCTGTAAAAAAAAATAATAATAATAATTAAATAATTCTACTGTGTTTCATATGAAGGCTTGAATAAACAGAAGAAATGCTTGGAATTTATATTTTGAGTGGTTTTTCTCTTTGCTTTTCTTAGTGATTTTGTTGGATGCGTTTGCACTAGGGAACAATTAGATGTTTGTGGGCTTCCTTGATTCAAATTGTTTCATTTTCCTTTTAAGTTGTTTGTTCAATAATGTTTCACTCTTACCAATTTTGTTAGGCTTGGTAGATTTTCAATTAAATGGTTAAAACCCTTTGGTGGATAAATAGGTTATATCTATAGTTTTTTTTTTTTTGGGTGTTGGTTCTAGTCAAATTGATGCTTACTGTTACCCTTTTAAAAAAAAAATCCTAAATTTTGACTTATATTTTACTTTTTTATTTCATGTAGATTGTTGATTACATGTTTGATAATATGCTTAACTAAAAAATATCCTTGACTGTTCATGGCCAAAAATTGGGTTTTCTTGTGTGTCTGACTCTGTTTTGTTTTTGGGAAAGTGATTCCAAAGTGGGGCAAGGACTAAGCTAGTATCTTGGTCATGATCATGCTTTAATAAATTGGTGATACTCCCAAGTAAACTGGTATTACTTACTCAATTTTTTATTTTATTTTTTTCCTTATTTGTAAGCACCTTAAGCTACCATTTGAATATGCATTCTATTTTATTTATACTCCATTTAATTCATTGGAATGAAATAAAATGGAATGATCATTCCTTTGGCTTCCTTACGAAATGATCTTTCCATTACATTGGCGTATGCTTTTCTATTTACAATGTATTTTTTATTATTTTTGTTAGTCAACCAAATATGAGAATAAATATTTTTGATGTAATGATCATACCATTCCACTCTATCTAGTGAACCAAACACTATCTTAGATGGCCTTTCTAACTCTTTCCATTTAGACTAAATTTAAATTAGTAATTAGATTTTATAATTGCACGTCTTCATGATGTGCTATAGCAATCCATGGTTATTAAGTAATATTTGTTGTAGTGAAAGGTGCTGGTTATAGCGATCCCGGATTTACCCTTGTTGTATAGTGATCCGGACATGTGTCCGTGGATGTTGGTAGTTGTTCATTATCTTGTTTACATCCTTTCTTACGTTGTATTTGAGTTATAGGATGTGTTGAGCGGGTTTGTTACAGGTTGGTTGAGTTTAGAAACCAAAACTAGTTGCCCAGATTTTTGGCCTGTACGCTCGAGCGGAGGTGTTGGCGCTCGAGCGTAGATTACGTCCATCCAGTATCTTGTTGTGCAGTGTTGTGAGCTCGAGCGTAGGGTTGGGAGCTCGAGCGGAGGCCTGGTTCTGCAAAAGTGCTGGGCGAGTGCATTCTGCGCTCGAGCGGGAGGTTGGCCGCTCGAGCGGAAGTCTGTGAGTGGCCGCTCGAGCGGGGTGTTTTACGCTCGAGCGGAAGACTGGGTTTAAATCCCGAAATTGTGACTTTTCAAATCACTTTTTGCTTTCTCTTCTCTCTCTTACTTTTCCAAAATCACCATTGTTGAGCCTCTCACTCTAGATACTACCTTCTCTCTAGGTTTTGATCTAGTAGGAGTGATTTACTCACCTTTGGCCTTTACAAAAAGGTTGTTGATCGTCGAGGGCTTCTTTTTAATCTGAAAATCTCGGGTTTTGGAGCACGTTGGGTTTTGTCGTCTTCTCCTTTGGGACTCCGAATTTGAGGTAGGGATATCCTACTCCTCTCTATGGGTTTTGTCTTTAAATTTTGGTATTTTGAGATGTTGGGCTTGGTTTGGTAATTTTGTGAAAGTTTGGGGCTTTTGTGTACTTTTACAAAAGTTGGGGTTTTATTCATAATAAACCTAGATGCATGTTTGGCATAGAAAAATGGAATGATTGTTGAATCATTGATGAAAATGGGACCTAAGGGTTGAAATGGTAATTATGGAAAATGGCCTAATTACATTGTTTAATTAATTGGGATAATTAATTGATGAGAAATGAGGAAATGAAATGTTGATTGAATATCCATTTGTGCATTTATTTTCTGTTTTAGAAATAACTGCTTTGGGCTATCGGTGGAGGATAGTCGTGATTGTTGTAGACAATGTATGTTGATTAGGCAAACTGAAACTAATCAATGGAATGTGTTATGGAACTTGACAGTTGCTAGAATACATTAATTGTTTGTATTGTGTGATTGTATATAGAACCAATGTGTTTATATACGTTATGTGTAGAGGAGGAGATAGGGGATGTACTCCGCGGTTTAGGGGAAGATAGGGGATGGACCTCTAAACCGGATAGGTATTTGGAGGAGATAGGGGATGTACTCCGTAGACAGAGCTCATATGCTTGTCTAGAGAAGTGAAGATAGAGCTCATATGCTTATCTTTGTGAAGTGAAGTGTGGATACAGCTTGTATGCTTATCTGTGGATATTGTTGATATACATATCTGTTGTAGAGTGTGGATACAGCTTGTATGCTTATCTGTGGATATTGTTGATATACATATCTGTTGAGAATGTGGATATAGCTTTTATGCTTATCTGAATGTGAGATATAGTTGTTATACATATCTGTGGAAATGATGATAGAGCTAGCATGCTTATCTGTTGAAAAAAAAGGAAAATGAAAAGTAATTGGGACTTGTAAGTCGTTGACATAAATATGTAATTTATGTGATTGAATCAGTGTTGACCAACTATCAATTGCTAATGTTTTAGTCATTGTCCATGGTTGGTTTAGTGTATTTCTACTGGGCTGTGGCTCACCCTATATGGGAATATCATTTTCAGGTACAGGAAGCATGCCACCTCCAAGGACTTAGCTGGGAGGCTAGTGGCGGGCATAGTTTTGTCATTTTACTTTTGATGTATTACATGTAATTTCAAGCCAAGGGCTTAATGTGTACACGAGTTAGAACTCTTTGTTGTAACCAAGTGTTAACTTGGAAAGCTGTAAGCCCGTAGGGCATTTTGTTATGAGGTTAACATGTAATACTTATGTAATGGAATTCTAATGAATGAAAGGAATGCGGTTAGTTTAAATGTAAATGCATGACTTATCTGATGGGTTTATTGTTATTATTTTGAGGGCGTTACAACTTGGTATCAGAGCGTACCGGGTTCGAATACTTTGGGTACGTGGGAAGTGATTAGGATCACAATGGGTTTGTCTCGCTTGATAGAGACTTAGATGTGGTATCATATGCTATGTGCTTAAGTGATAACATGCTTATGTGACTATGTGGGTATGGGATTTAATTTCTAGGATGTTGATTGGACCCTTGAGTTTCTGGGAGTCTTGTTGGAAAGGCACTTGATCAATGCTGTTTCTAACCGGAACTCTAGTAACGCCTTGGGACTATCATTATCCGGAAATGAAGTTCGTAAGTGCTTATGTGTTTATGTGCTTATGTGGAGTGAATTACAGTTGTCCATGCACTAGGACGTGAGTGTTTAGTTTCGGCACATTTATGAATGTGCTAACGTTCTGTGTTGCCTTTATTAGGATGTCAGGACGAGGAAGAGGTGCTAGGCGTGGTAGACCTGCGAGGCAGGAAGTACCGTTACAGGGTGAGATTCCGGCAGTGCAGGAGGGAGTTGGTCAGGCCAACGTGGCCGAGCCAGTAGGTCAGCAGGCTATGGGTGCCTTGGCCAGAGAGATAGCAGGAGCTTTAGGTATTCTTAGAGCTGGGAATCAGGCAGCTGAGACAGGGCCTTCCTTCTTGAAGAGGGAGTTCTTTCGGTGTAATCCGGATGAGTTTATCGGGGATCCTAAAGAGCCGCTTAAGGCAGATGAATGGCTCGAACAGACAACGAAGACGTTTGAGATGCTTGGCATCGAGGACGGAGCACTGAAAGTGACCTTGGCATCCTTTCAACTGAAAGGAGATGCGGGTCAATGGTGGAAGTACGAGAAGGCTCGTGTTGGTGGGACTTGGGAGGCATTTGTGAATGCTTTTCAGGAGAGGTTTCTGTCTGCAGTAGCTAGGGAGAAGCTGAGGGATCAGTTTAGCCGGCTTAATCAGCAGGGCTTGTCAGTGGCCGAGTTTGAGGCTACCTTTACTAGTCTGTCTAGGTTTGCACCTGAACTGGTGGCGTCTGAGGAACGCCGTTGCTATGAGTTTGAGCGGAAGTTGAGGCGGGGCCTCAAGTTGAGAGTTGGTGGGTCTTATATTCGAGAGTATAGACACCTAGTGGATGCTGCAGCTCATATGGAGCTTATGATGCAGGAGGAGGATGAGGGTCAGAGAGGCTCCAAGAGGAGCCAGGATAGTCAGAGTGATGGCAGGAGGCAGAGGGGTTATAACCCTCAGCAGTCTCAGGGTGCAGTCTCTAGATCGACCTTCCCAGTGCCTAGTGTAGGCTCGGGGAGAGGCAGTCAGGGAGAATTCACTTGTTACAAGTGTGGCCAGCTGGGTCACAAGGTTTCTGTTTGCCCGCAGAAGGGTGGGGGTCAGAAAGCTGCTTCTTCTTCAGCTAGACCGCAGAGTCAGAGTTTGGGCAGGGGGCAGCTCTTGATTTGTTATCAGTGTGGACAACCTGGGCACATGAAGAGGTTTTGCCCACAGTTGAGTGCCACTTCGGGAGCGTCTGGTTCTAGGCAGACGCAGGGTTTTCAGCCAGCTCAGTCTGTGCAGGCCTCGAGGGCCAATCCGGGAGTTTCGTCATCCCAGTCTGTGCAGCAGTCTTTTGCTCCGAGAGGTGAGCAGGTAGACCAGGGGCCTACGGGGCGCGTGTATGCTGTTACCGCGCAGGATTTAGTACCGGCTCCATCAGTAGTGAGAGGTACTTTTCTGTTTTGCAACTCAGTTGCTAGTGTGTTGATAGACACGGGTGCATCTCATTCTTTTGTATCTGCTGCATTTGCATCTGTTTTGGAATTGGAGTTAGCACAGTTAGCATCTCCTATTTGTGTGGTATCGCCTTTGGGCGGTGAGTTGATTCTGAAACAGGGTGTTAGAGGATGTGATATTGAGGTCGCCGATTATAGGCTTCCTTTTTCGTTTGTTGTCATGCCCATGAAGGGTTTTGATGTTATTTTGGGTATGGACTGGTTATCGTCATACCGGGCTGTTATTGATTGCTACCGCCAGAGGGTTACATTGTGTACCTTGAGCGGGGAGTGGTTCCATTTCTTGGGAGACCGGGTTGGTAGTGTTTTGCCACCGGGGTATGATTCGCAAGGGCGAAGTGAGCTTAGTAGTCTACTTGCTAGCTTTGAGAGTGGTGAGAGTGGTGAGACCCAGCATGTATTGCCGAGGGTGGTTTGTGAGTATCCGGATGTCTTTCCCGAAGATCTTGTTAGTTTGCCACCTCACCGAGAGATAGAGTTCTCTATTGATTTAGTGCCTGGTACGGCGCCGATTTCTATGGCACCTTACCGTTTTGCTCCAGCGGAGTTGGTTGAGTTGAAAGTTCAGCTCCAGGAATTGCTAGATAAGGGCTTTGTTCGCCCTAGTGTTTCACCGTGGGGAGCACCGGCCCTCTTTGTTAAAAAGAAAGATGGTGCCTTGAGATTGTGTATAGACTACCGGAAGATGAATCGGGCTACGGTTAAGAATAAGTATCCTATGCCCCGTATAGATGATTTGTTTGACCAGTTGAAGGGTTCCCGTTGTTTCTCTAAGATAGACTTGAGATCGGGTTACCATCAGTTGAGGGTCAGGGAGGAAGATATTCCTAAGACGGCATTCCGTACGCGGTATGGCCATTATGAGTTTCTAGTGATGCCATTTGGACTTACCAATGCACCGGCAGTCTTTATGGACTTGATGAACCGGATTTTCCGGGAGTTTTTAGATCGATTTGTGGTTGTCTTTGTGGATGACATCCTTATCTATTCGCCTTCTGAGGAGGAGCACGAGGCACACTTGAGAGTGGTGCTTGAGTTACTTAGAGCCCATAGACTGTATGCCAAGTTTGGGAAGTGTGAGTTCTGGCTGGGGGAAGTCAAATTCTTAGGCCATGTGGTATCCGGGGAAGGGGTGTCTGTTGATACATCCAAGGTTGAGGCAGTGCAAGATTGGGCACAGCCTAAGAGTGTGTTTGAGATCCGCAGTTTTCTGGGATTAGCTGGGTATTACCGTCGGTTTGTGAAAGATTTCTCCAGGTTAGCGTCACCGTTGACTAGACTGACTCGGAAGGGAGTCAAGTTTGTGTGGAGTGAGACTTGTGAAAAGTCGTTCCAAGAGCTGAAAGTTAGATTGACCACCGCTCCGGTGTTGATTATTCCGGAGAGAGGGTTTGGGTTGTGTGTTGATGCAAGAGGGGAAAGTGGTAGCTTATGGTTCACGTCAGTTGAAAATACACGAGAAGAATTACCCCACACACGACCTAGAGTTAGCAGCTGTGATCTTTGCCTTGAAAATCTGGAGGCACTACCTTTATGGTGAGAGGTTCGAGGTATTCTCGGATCACAAGAGTTTGAAGTATCTGTTTACACAGAGAGACTTGAATCTGAGGCAGAGGAGATGGATGGAGTTCATCGAGGATTATGATTTTGAGTTACATTATCATCCGGGAAAGGCCAATGTTGTGGCCGATGCCCTTAGTAGGAAAACCGTTAGTGATGTAGCTTGTATAGCCATCCGGGAATGGGAGATGTTGGGAGCACTTGGCGAGTTTGATTTGCTACTGGGCGAATCTGTCGAGGCTGCGGCCTTGTTTTCTGTTGTTGCGCAGCCTACACTTATGATTAGAGTGTTAGAGGCACAGAGAGGTGACCTTGAGGTAGAATCCCTCCGAGAGAAGATCTCCAGTGGGAAAGTTGAGAAGGGTTTGACGGTGTATCCCGACCTGAGTGTGAGATACCGAGACCGTTTGTTTGTACCGGAGGCTTGCCGTGAGGAAGTACTCCGAGAGTTTCACCATTCGCGCCTTGCGGTGCATCCGGGAGGTACTAAGATGTATCAGGATTTGGGTCGCCAGTTTTGGTGGCGGGGTATGAAAAGAGATGTGGCTGTTTTCGTATCGAAGTGCCTTACTTGCCAGCAAGTGAAGGCCGAGCATCAGAGGCCAGCGGGTTTGTTGCAACCCTTGCCTATTGCCGAGTGGAAGTGGGAGCATGTCACTATGGACTTCGTTGTAGGTCTTCCGAGGACTCAGCGGGGTAGTGATGCTATTTGGGTGGTTGTAGACCGGTTGACTAAGTCGGCGCACTTTATTCCTATGCGCGTGAGAGATTCGGTAGATCATCTTGCCGATTTGTATATTCGGGACGTAGTGAGATTGCACGGGGTCCCAGTGACGATTGTCTCAGATAGAGATCCTCGTTTTACTGCTAGGTTGTGGCAGAGTTTGCAGAGTGCCTTGGGCACTAAGTTGACCTTTAGTACGGCTTATCATCCTCAGACTGACGGGCAGTCCGAGCGTACTATTCAGATCCTCGAGGATATGCTTCGGGGTTGTGTCCTGGACTTCAGTGGGACGTGGGAGAGGCACTTACCCTTGGTAGAGTTTGCCTACAACAACAGTTTTCAGTCTAGCATCGGTTTGGCACCGTTTGAGGCCTTGTATGGCCGACCGTGTAGGTCTCCAGTGTGTTGGGCCGAGGTGGGTGATGCACCTTTGTTGGGTCCGGAGTTGGTTAGGGAGACGACGGAGAAAGTTGAGCTTATCCGTAGGAGGCTTGTTACAGCCCAGAGTCGACAAAAGAGTTATGCCGACCGTAGGAGGAGGCCTTTGGCGTTTGAGGTAGGTGATCATGTCTTTCTGAAGATATCACCTAGACGAGGCCTGATGAGGTTTGGGAAGAGTGGGAAGTTATCCCCTCGGTTTATTGGTCCTTTTGAGATCCTTGAGAGGATTGGTGAGGTTGCTTATCGATTAGCCTTACCACCGCAGTTGTCCGGAGTGCATGACGTGTTTCATGTGAGTATGCTTCGGAAGTATGAGCCAGATCCATCACATGTGTTGGATTGGACTAATTTAGAGGTAGATGAGGATGCCTCGTATGAGGAGAGACCGGTTCGGGTCTTGGATAGGCGGGATCAGGTCCTGCGTGGCAAGACCATTCCTTTGGTGAAAGTCTTGTGGAAACATCACGGAGTGGAGGAAGCCACTTGGGAACGTGAGTTGGAAGTCCGTGAGAAATATCCGGACTTGTTTGTTGATATGTAATCTTGTATTTAAATTTTACATTTTGTTGAACTTAAGAGCTTTTATATATGTCTTAAGTTGTGAAACATTAAAAATGTTTTGGTTATTGGAAGTAGTTTTGGAACTTGCCTCATACGGAAGTTGAATATGATACTATATGTGTTGAATATATTGTTGAAATTGGAAGGATAGTGCATAATGTTGATGCATGTTGAAAGTACATATGTTGTTTACATATTGTGATATGTCTCTTGTTAAAGGGATGGGATGACCGGTAATGGGTCGAATTGTTGAATGTTAAAATATAACATTGTTTAAAATGGAGGAAAACTTGTTTTTGAAAACTTGTGTTTAATTTCGGGGACGAAATTCTTTAAGGGGGGGAGGTTATAGCGATCCCGGATTTACCCTTGTTGTATAGTGATCCGGACATGTGTCCGTGGATGTTGGTAGTTGTTCATTATCTTGTTTACATCCTTTCTTACGTTGTATTTGAGTTATAGGATGTGTTGAGCGGGTTTGTTACAGGTTGGTTGAGTTTAGAAACCAAAACTAGTTGCCCAGATTTTTGGCCTGTACGCTCGAGCGGAGGTGTTGGCGCTCGAGCGTAGATTACGTCCATCCAGTATCTTGTTGTGCAGTGTTGTGAGCTCGAGCGTAGGGTTGGGAGCTCGAGCGGAGGCCTGGTTCTGCAAAAGTGCTGGGCGAGTGCATTCTGCGCTCGAGCGGGAGGTTGGCCGCTCGAGCGGAAGTCTGTGAGTGGCCGCTCGAGCGGGGTGTTTTACGCTCGAGCGGAAGACTGGGTTTAAATCCCGAAATTGTGACTTTTCAAATCACTTTTTGCTTTCTCTTCTCTCTCTTACTTTTCCAAAATCACCATTGTTGAGCCTCTCACTCTAGATACTACCTTCTCTCTAGGTTTTGATCTAGTAGGAGTGATTTACTCACCTTTGGCCTTTACAAAAAGGTTGTTGATCGTCGAGGGCTTCTTTTTAATCTGAAAATCTCGGGTTTTGGAGCACGTTGGGTTTTGTCGTCTTCTCCTTTGGGACTCCGAATTTGAGGTAGGGATATCCTACTCCTCTCTATGGGTTTTGTCTTTAAATTTTGGTATTTTGAGATGTTGGGCTTGGTTTGGTAATTTTGTGAAAGTTTGGGGCTTTTGTGTACTTTTACAAAAGTTGGGGTTTTATTCATAATAAACCTAGATGCATGTTTGGCATAGAAAAATGGAATGATTGTTGAATCATTGATGAAAATGGGACCTAAGGGTTGAAATGGTAATTATGGAAAATGGCCTAATTACATTGTTTAATTAATTGGGATAATTAATTGATGAGAAATGAGGAAATGAAATGTTGATTGAATATCCATTTGTGCATTTATTTTCTGTTTTAGAAATAACTGCTTTGGGCTATCGGTGGAGGATAGTCGTGATTGTTGTAGACAATGTATGTTGATTAGGCAAACTGAAACTAATCAATGGAATGTGTTATGGAACTTGACAGTTGCTAGAATACATTAATTGTTTGTATTGTGTGATTGTATATAGAACCAATGTGTTTATATACGTTATGTGTAGAGGAGGAGATAGGGGATGTACTCCGCGGTTTAGGGGAAGATAGGGGATGGACCTCTAAACCGGATAGGTATTTGGAGGAGATAGGGGATGTACTCCGTAGACAGAGCTCATATGCTTGTCTAGAGAAGTGAAGATAGAGCTCATATGCTTATCTTTGTGAAGTGAAGTGTGGATACAGCTTGTATGCTTATCTGTGGATATTGTTGATATACATATCTGTTGTAGAGTGTGGATACAGCTTGTATGCTTATCTGTGGATATTGTTGATATACATATCTGTTGAGAATGTGGATATAGCTTTTATGCTTATCTGAATGTGAGATATAGTTGTTATACATATCTGTGGAAATGATGATAGAGCTAGCATGCTTATCTGTTGAAAAAAAAGGAAAATGAAAAGTAATTGGGACTTGTAAGTCGTTGACATAAATATGTAATTTATGTGATTGAATCAGTGTTGACCAACTATCAATTGCTAATGTTTTAGTCATTGTCCATGGTTGGTTTAGTGTATTTCTACTGGGCTGTGGCTCACCCTATATGGGAATATCATTTTCAGGTACAGGAAGCATGCCACCTCCAAGGACTTAGCTGGGAGGCTAGTGGCGGGCATAGTTTTGTCATTTTACTTTTGATGTATTACATGTAATTTCAAGCCAAGGGCTTAATGTGTACACGAGTTAGAACTCTTTGTTGTAACCAAGTGTTAACTTGGAAAGCTGTAAGCCCGTAGGGCATTTTGTTATGAGGTTAACATGTAATACTTATGTAATGGAATTCTAATGAATGAAAGGAATGCGGTTAGTTTAAATGTAAATGCATGACTTATCTGATGGGTTTATTGTTATTATTTTGAGGGCGTTACATGCTGGTGGCAGTGGTAGCGGTGCTATCACTGGTTGCACTACAGGAAATATGGGTTTAGGTGGCGTTTTTTTAACGGCGTTTTTTAAAACGCCACTATTTTTAATATTTAACGGCGTTTTATAAACGTCTTATTTTTCTTTAATTGAAACGGCGCCGTTTTATGAATAGGAGGCGTTTATTTACGCCTTCAAATGCGTGTTGTCTCACGCGCCCGTTTCCAATCTGAGAATCTCAACTCCCAAATTGAGCCAATGCACTTACAAATAATCTCTCTCTCCCTCTCTGCTGTCTAAACCCTGATTATCACAGATTCAGTTGCTTATCAATGGAATCCTCAGAAATCGAAGTTCTCTCTCGAAATCGAAGTGATTCATCAGAGCGATTTCGAAGTTCATCTCAGCGATTCAGATCTTGAAATCGAAGTTCATATCTCGAAATTTTAAAATTCTGAGTTCATATCACTTCGATTTCGATTCAGATCGTGATTCAGATCTCAGCGATTCAGATCGGTCTCAGTGATTCATATCTCGAAATCGAAATCGAAGTTCGATTCAGATCGTGATTCAGATATCAGCGATTCACATCGGTCTCAGTGATTCATATCTTGAAATCGAAATCGAAGGTCATCTCAGCGATTCAGATCGGTGATTCAGAAGGTATTTGTGCATGTGCCTTCAGAAATTGCCGCTCATGATGTTCAGAAATTGCTGTTCTGTTGTTTGATTCTCCTCTTGAGTTCTGTTCTGTTCCTCACTGTCACCGCGAGATCGCCGATCTTCAAGGTATGTTTCGTTTCTCTACTTTCTTTTTGATCTATACAAATTGCATATATATATATATATATATATATGTGTGTGTGTGTGTGTGTATATGTATGTATATGATTGTGTTTATGAAGTTTAATTTGATTGTTGATTGTTTGTTATTTGAGCTTCAAATCTGTGATTCTGTCTGTTTAGTTAATGAAAAACAGTTTGCTGGAATAAATTACTGTGTAGATTTTGGGTTCTAATCTAAGGCTTTTTTACTTTTTAAGGCATTCAATTATGACAATGAAGGCTGCCAAGGGTAAGGGGGCACCAATCAGGGTCCCAAAGGAGGCGTTGAAGCCAGTTGATGACGGGTTTGCTAAGTTTGTGTAACATTTTGGTGGTTGTAGTTGCATCTTTGTGGGTTTTTTTTTGTTTGTTTTGTTTTTGGTGTTTACATTAATGTGAATGACTCTGTTTAATGTTATGATATTGACCATAAGTTTCAAGGTCGAGTCAAATGAGTTCTATATGCACCTTAAAATAAAAGGTGTGTAAATAGAGGCACCCGTATTTGTAATTTACCTTTTAAAATATATATGTGTTAACATAGAAAAGCGGAGTGACTTAGAAATCAGATTATAAATTTTAAAATTAAAACCGTGGTTAGCGTATAGAGTGGTGCGAATTGATATGGATCAACGCGATTTTAATAGACTGAGCGGTATTTTAGATGGTCCTAATTCTATCAAACAATTTTGAGTCACGTGCCACGCACGTGTAAAACCCCATCCATCCCTCTCGTCCAAAAAAGCTTCTTATCCAATTTTTGGGGCTGCAAAAATAAACTTTGTCAGCCTCTGACCAGTAAGCAAGTGAAACTCTACTATCCTTGCATTACCCACTTCAAATTAATCAAACTAAAAGCAAGTCAAGAGCAGCTTCTTAGATTTAGACATGGCAGTTTCATCACTCTCAATGACCTTGGGCCCATCATCATCATCCTCCTCCAATAGGGTCAGCCTAATTGCTCTATATGTGAATTTCATTCAATATAAATATATGTATGTGAATTTGATATATAATTATATACAATGTTTCACAATTTTCAGTTCAATGTGCCCCATTCATACAGTTGAACTAGGGTTACTGCAATTTTTCCACAAAACATTATCATATGTTCAGGAGACACAACTTATGATGAAGACAGTAAGATTACCACTCTTTATCTCTTCACTTTTTCTTGTCCCTACAAATCCCTTCACATATCCAATATCCAAACATAGCTCAAGTATTTTACTTCTTGTTTTGTATGAGTGACATGGGATTTGCTTATATGTCTTTGATGTAATAATGATTTCTTGAAGAATTTACTTCATAACAAATTCTTCTGGTCTTGTGAATTCTGAAATTAGGGCTGTAAATTTGATGCAAAATTGCTGGTTATGCCAAAGGTGGAATGTATAAACTAACTTCTTGTGAGATATGATTGTTTTGATTCTTGCTTTGGATTATATAATGGTAAATTTCAGGAAATTCTAAGAGAAGGGCAATACTGTTGGGAGTAGGAGCATTAGCTTTGAGTTCATGCCTTGCAAGTTCACTCTTTGCTGAAGGTATGATGGTTTTTTAATTTTTTTTCCTTTTTTTTTTTTTGGTCAATTTGTAGGATATCATTTACAAACAGGACATTCATTCAACTATGAAAAAAAAAAAAGTCCAACACATTGTCATATGCACATAACAAAGCCAACAACACAGGAAAGACAACTGGAGAGTCGAATGCTTGACCCCCCTAGCCTTGTTGAGAGAGAGAGAGAGAGTGCTTTATTCTCCCTTCAAATCATAAACTACCCATCCAATTAGTTTGAATTGAGATGGAGGTGTTTGTGTTAATGCATTTCTCCAAGCTCTTATGATTACATTATTTTCATGAAGAATGGCATTTCGCTTATGTTATCTTACAATCCTATGCATAATTTTTGTTTTTTAGAAATACTACATTAATGTGTGCTAATTGGGCCCTTTTTTTTTCTTTTTTTTTCTGCATAGAAATACCACAAAACTATGAAGCTTTTGTCAACAAATCAGATGGCTATTCATACTATTACCCCTCAGATTGGAGGGTAAGTTACATGTTTACTAGTCAAAGAGAAGCCAAAATTTAGGCTGTGACAACTCTTTGGTACACTAAAAAGAATTTATGAAGTCTGTTGTTAAGGAATTTAATTTCTTTTGTCTATTGCTCTCGTACACGCACTTGAGTTACCTTTGATATGAGTCAGGAACGCACATCACACTGTATATGTTGACACTAGAAAGTTTAGCACTTCTTTATTTGTTTATGTATGTTCTGGTGGAAAAGCTCATTTAAGACATGATTAAACAACCATATAAAAGAAATGTTATGTCGATAAAATTGTTTACAATAGAGGTAAGAATTACTGGAAAATGATAGGTGGACAATAAAAATGGAAAATTCTTTATAAGCTGTGTTTGAAGGGCAATTGTGATCTGTTAATAATTTTTCCAGATATTGATCCATTGGTAGAATTCATTTATTTTTTATTTTGTTTCGAGGACAGAGAACCTCTATGAAAATGGATTTTATTTTTTAATTTATTTTTTCATTCTGAACAGTGATATTTTGCTTATGCTGTTTCTCTAGATGGAATTGAAGCTGATTTATCCTGTGTGGAGGTCTTGAAGGAGCCTCTTTTCTCAAAAAAGCTTTTACAACTTATTGGAATTCTTTCCACTTTTAGGTTGGTACATTTATTGCTAATTGGCACCTATATGTGAAATGTTTTAAACAGTTCTGGTTTTACTGCTATTGGATCTTTTGGCTACTTATGTTATGATTTAGCAAGTTACTTGTCTTCTGCATACTATTGCAAAGTTCTTATGTGCCTCATAAATTATGTGAATTTAGACGTGCAGATATCACTGTTTTATGACCCATGTAATGAAAAAATTTATTTCAGGTGAAATTTGTTATGAAAATCATTAAGTATTCTAGATTCTATGGATTGTATATGCTGGGGAAATTCAATAGACCAGTAGTATAATGATGTTTCTTAATAAAAGGAAGAGTCATTTTTCACCAGTAGTAAAATGATGTTTCTTTTACTATTAACCACATAAGCTTTCAATAGTTGTGTTTGTCACCTGCAGAAATCAGTCCCTTGCAAACATCTACAGTGATGTCAATTTACAGAAGGTTCATGACTTAATAAGAAGAAAGACAAAGAACCACCTCTTACTTTACTTTTCACCATGCATCATATGTTACCCAGACTGGCCATTAAAAGTATGACCAAAAAGATATGGAAAACTCAGGTCTCTTGATGTGGACCGTGCACAGACCAATATTGACATGGTGATTTTATTTACAATTTTATAATTTTATGCCTTTAATATTAATATTTATTTATTTTTAATTATAATTTATTTGGGAGTTTTAATATTTAGTTTCTTATTTTATTAGGGATTTTAGTTTCCCTAATAAAAGTATGACCAAAAAGATATGGAAAACTCAGGTCTCTTTTATATTTAAATTTACATTTTGACAAAAGTGATTATATTCTAGGTGCTTCATAACTTTAGAAACTTGGGCCTTCTTTGAAAATCTCATTTTCATTTGCTTAGGAGTCATAATTTAAGCCTAAATAGAATAAATTTGACAATTTTTGCAACTGAAGAACCCTAGGGATTATAGATGATACACGAAAGTACAACTGAATTCTTTTCTAGAATTCAAGCTTGATGTCATTCTTTCTGCATCATAGTAATTACTAAGGCCAAGTTTGGCATGATTGAAAAAAGACACAAAGTTAAAAAGTCACTATCTTATATAAGTCACATCATCTTATTTAAGTCACATCACCTCTCTAACACATCACTTCATCTTATTTAAGTCACATCATCTTATTTAAGTCACATCACCTCTCTAACACATCACATCTCTAACGCATCATCTTATTTAAGTCACATCATCTTATATAAGTCACATCATCTTATTTAAGTCACATCACCTTTACTAAGGCCAAGTTTGCTCTAGTAATTATGCCACTGATGGTGGACTGCCTCAAGAGTATGACCTGTAGGATATATGTTATTGAGTAGAATACTCACGTCTATGTCTATTAATTGTTAAGCAAAAGGTAGTCCATCTGTTGTTTAGCTTGCAAGTATAATAGAATGTAAGTTACAGATCAGTTTGCTATGATATAGATAACTTTGCTTCCCAATTATATCATGATAATCCATTTTACTACTTTTGAAAACTGCTATAGCCAGGACTTTCTTGGTCAATACCAGTTTTTATTTTTGTTGATTAATGCATTTGTGTTCTTGATACTGCTTCCTTTGCAATCATTTAATGTAGAGGTTTTGATGATGAAATGAGAGCAGTGGTTGCAAGAAATCTGGAAGGCAGGCAAATTAATTTGCATCCCAGGACAAATCTGACAGAGGTTTCATGAGAAACAGGCACATTAAGTTAACACATTTACTTTGATCTGTGAAGTAACTTGACAATTATCGTTGTGTTAAATGTTTGATTTTTGGTAGTTCTACCAAGATTTGGCAAATTCAGAGAAGGCTCTTGAATGCCTCCAACGGGCCCTGCAAATTGATGGAAGGTATTATGTTGTGGATACATTGTTTTCTTTATCTTTTGGTTTACGAAGATTTTGTGGTGCTTGATTCCCGATGTGATGTCCATTCTCTTCACTTACGTTGGAGATACTTGAGAGTCTTTCTTCTTTAATAGGTTCACCAAAGCAAATTACCTACTTCTCCATGGGATGGGAGAGCACAGGTAACCTGTCCATCAACTTAGTTTTTCTTTTTTTCATCCTTTTCTTTAAGAGTATGTCCAAATCACTAATTTAATACAACCACCAATGAGTTAACTGAATAGTCTTTATGATGTTATTGACCATCCATATAAACAGCATTGTTTGGTGCTTTTTGCCTCTTATGTGCTATACAAATTCTTATACCAGTTTCACATTTTACCCTATGCACAAGTCTCCCTTGTGTCTTTATCTCCCTTATATTTTAGTTTTCGTAACCTTTTATCACCCTTATATTTGGAAACGGTTTGATATTTAGTATCTAACATTATAAGAATTTTTCCCCATGCATCATGATTCTAATCCAAACACGATCATTCCATACAGAAGGATTGTGCCTCAGTTGAAGAACTTTGAAGGTCTCTACAATTTGGTTTTTGACCACGTGTTTTGGGATGCGTATATTCATGATCGCTCTTCCCAAAAACTAAAAATAAAAGTGAATCATAATTAATTTTTAATTTGAAATCTTACCTTGGGTTTAATCTGTGTGACTCTTGATAGTTTGATTATTAGAGAGACCTTTTGTGAAAGTGATAATTTGCCTTCTCAAATTGTGCATGTGTATGTATATGGCTGCAAATGTGGTTCGAATTGATGCCAATAATGAAAAGATGAAGATTACATTGAGGCGCTCATGTAAAATTTATATTTTTGTAGATTAATAACATTGACCACTCACTTTTGCAGGATAAGGGCTCACGCCTTGAAGCCATTGCAACGGGGATGCTCGATGCTTCTCTGTCTTGGAAGGTATAAAGCAATAACCTACATGTTGTTATTGAAAATTTATACTAAACCATTGGAACAGCTTAGCTCAGCTAACTCTAATCCTTAAGTTGGATATGCCCAGTAGTTGCAGGAATGCCATCAAGGATTTATCCGTTGGGTTAAGCTTGAAAGCTCAAACATTGAGTGTTTATATTTAAGAGCTTCTTCCTTCCATGCTATTGGAGAATATAGAGAAACGGTATTAGGGATTCTTTTTCTTGATTTTCCCATTTAAACTACTGGGCATCATGCTCAATTCTTCTTTGCTTTGGTTTACTAAATTTCATTTTATGATAAAGGTAAAGGATTATGATGCAGAAAATTACAAATTGTATGAAGAAGTTGGAGAAGGTGTCAGCGCCACTGTTCACCGGGCTCTCTGCATTCCTTTGTGTTGACTGGGATTTGGGAATGTATCCTGCTCAAAATTGTCTTTGTTGTACATGAACCTATTATGATTAATTGAATACGAATCCCTATTCTGCAGTGTAATGATGTGTAATATGCTTGACTATTCCATTGCATCTGCATGTGCAAGCAAATGACTTAACCTATTTTTTCTTTTTATTTTTTGATTGTGTTTGTTGTTTGATTTTGGTTCAGACACAATCATGTAATGTTTATTTAGTCAATATATTGAAGTAGCTGTAAAATTTTATTCATATTATTGTTATTTTTCAGCTTTATTACAGGTATGTTTTTTAGTTAAATATAACAGATTCAGAACAAATTTTTTTTTAAAAAAAGAGCTATAACGGCGTTTTTCAAAACGCCACTACAGTGCCAACGGACATTTTTTTTAAAATAAAAAAATCTATCATGGCGTTTTAAAAACGTCGCTAAATATTAGATGACGTCATTTTATCATTATTTATCGCATTTAGCGGCGTTTTTAAAAACGCCGCCTATACTAATTTTACGACGTTTTTAAAGCGTCATAAACTTATAGCGACGGCCGCGTCCTCGACGTTTGGTGATAAGCGTCACTAAAGGAATTAGCGGCGTTTTCCATACATATAGCGGCGTTTTTAAAACGCCGCTAAAACTCATTTTTCCAGCAGTGTTGCTGCTGTCATTGGCAGCTGCTGGTATTGTATGCAACTGCTACAACTGTCTTTGTTTATTAGGATGACTGAATAGGAGTTTGCAAGCCCTCAGTCTTGGGTCTAGTTCTGGATTGCTGCTAGTTTAGCTGCTGCAATTGGATGATCATTGTTCTTTCCATTGTGGAGGACCTGGACAAGCAGTATGCGGATGTCTTGTTGCCATTGAAGGAAAATTTGACACCCAAGAATTTTGGTCTCAAATATGTACAGAAGCTCACAAAACGATCTGTGTGCCCTTATGTGGTCCCAGATGAGGTGAGCTTTACTTGTCAAGTTCTCATTTTTTTCCCTTTTAGTATTGTTATTCTTTTGTGGTTCGACTGAAATATGGTTTTGCATTTAGCTTGGAATTCTTTTGAATTCCATGAAGAGGATGCTTGACATATTGCGGTCCAAGATAGAACATCAGTTGAAGTCATGGGGTTCTTGCATCCCTGATCGGGGAAGCACAACCTCTAGAGAGCGCCTCAGTGAAGTAACTGTGATGCTTAGAACAAAGTTCAGGAATTACCTGCAAGCAGTTGTGGAGAAGCTAGCAGGAAATGTGAGTGTCATTCTCGAAATTAAATGCATAACCTTAAAGCTGTGGTTGGATCATGAATTGGATAGGGATTTGGTAAGGAAATGTGAATGTAATATAAGTTAGATTTTTGCCATTTTCTTTCTCTTTCCAAATCCCTACCTAAATCCATAATCCAAACAGACTAAATCCCTCCTAACTTTGACTTCTCCATTTGTAAGTTGTGATAGATTATAGAAGTTATTACCTGGTTTTCTGTCTTTTTTTATTTATTGAAAGAACCACACACCGATATTATTTTCTACGTACAAATCTATTGCCAGATGTAGATATGTATTTCTAAAGAACCTGGCTTGGTGGGGTTTGAATCCCCCTTGTAACTTGGGAAACCAAAGGGTGACCACTTGGGCTTGAGGCCTGTGTTCCCAAAAGTATTTTTGCGGGAAAAAAATTTTAGTTCCCCCCTCTCCCCTCTCATAAAATGCAATGAAGAAATATCAATAGTTCTCGAAACAAAATTTGAGTGAATGATCCTTTAGAAATTGTATAGACATTTCTAGTTTCGTGATCTGATATGGATTTGCAAAACAATAGTCTATAGGATTTTTTTGATATATGTTTTATTGGTTGCCTTTTTTGTTGCAGTCAAGGTTACAGAATGCTACAAAACTTCATCATTGTTATCATTTTTTATCTCATCCAAACAAATTGTTTGTGTTAGTTTAATTTTAAAATTTTTAATTTGATCAAATTTTCTAATTTTGTCAATTTTATATGAAATTGATTCAATTTTAAATTGATTGTCTAAATTATTAAAACAATGATAATAAAATAAACATATCACCGTCACTACTAGAAAAATAATTTTTTGCGTCTATTTTTTTGTGACCGATTGTTTGACCGTCGCAAAAAATATTATTTGCAACGTCAATCCAGGGAAGCCACTATTGGGGCTTATATTTTGAAACAAAAACTTGCCAGCCCACCATTGGGACCCAGCCCAATTTATATTTTCCTTTTTTGTTAGACTCTCATTTTCCCCAAATCGCTCGATCATTGATTTATATCTTGCCCTAGACTATCATTTTCCCCAAATCACTTGATCGTGTCTCAGTAACCAGGTTCATTGTTGGATCAAGATCCCTCTCTCGATTTTGCTCTGTAGATCACCATGGTCGTCTAAAGAAGAGATCTCCAACGGTATCTCTCTCTCTCTCTCTCAGCGAGTCTCTTTGAATCATTCATTCGTATTTCAACTTATTCATCTCTCTACTTCGATCACTTGAACTCACTGTAATTCGTATTCAACTTCTTCATCTGAACTCACTGTAATTCGAATCATTCATTCGTATTGATTTTTCCACCAGGTAGTCTGATTCTGAAAACAAGCTTTGGTTTGAATAATTCCTTCCTTATCTGCTATTAATTTGAGAGAAATGAATCAACAAATGAATATCAGAGAGCATTCACATTATCTTTGGTTTGTTATATCTCAGAGAGGATGACGCTATTAATCTAGAAATTATTCAGCTGAAGAAGCGAATTCATCAACAGGTTAGCGTGTAGCACTTGCATCAAAGAATATCTCCCTTTTCTCAACTATATTTTACAGTATTTTTCAAGCAAAGTTCGTTAGTCCAAGCAAAATTGTTGCAACCTTGTTTGAACATTTTTCTCCTTACATTTCTATCTGTCTCACTTGTAGTACATGCTCTGTTCTTAATATATTTTATAGTATGCTCCTATAGTCTATAAGATCTGTGGAGGACTCAACGACTGTAAGTCCTGTCATGAAAATATATATGTATGATCATAGCATTATTGCAGAATTTACATGAGTGCACAACAAAGACTACAGTGGAGTATCAGGTGCCATTTCCAGAACTGAGCAGAGTAGTAATTAGTGTTAGAAATTTAGAATTTCACATCAACACATCCTACAGTAAGTTTTTATTGCATACACAGATAAGTACATAGGTAGAGGCAGGCAGTAAGTAAAAGGTAATAAGAGATGGATAGATGATGAGAGAAGCATGGTCGTTATCACTACGAGCACAACAGTGGATCTTGTTTCTCGAGATGCTTGAAGTAATTTTTTTTTTCACCTCCTTAAACATGTTGGTGCATGTTTGTTGGAACATCTGTATTCAAGCAAGGGATTGATTGCTGGTGTTACTTAGATTGGTTGATTATACTAGCATTCATATATTCTCCATGTCGTGGTTCTGTGGGTTACTTTTCAGGATATTGTTATTGTGAAGTCAGTAATATGCAAGTAATTGCAGTAGGAGTCTATCTCCCTCAATTGGTGAATGTGATGTGACCTAGAAGCTAGATCTTTAATAACACCAAAATTATGTATACCATATTGTCACTCTGGTCATTTGATTCACCCATGCTTTCTCATTCAAACTGTCACCTAAAACTGCAAATCTGCAATCCATTTCTAGATATATCTCTGCCATAGTTTTGATCACTAAATCTCATGGTCATATCCTGACTTTTTTCATATAAATTGATAGGCTTTTACTTATTAAACATAACCAATGTTTGTAGCATGTATCATGCCTGTGAAACCATCTCGACCAAGTTATTTGATTCATTCCTCTAGCATGAGATGATTTTGGTAATCAATGAACCTGCAATAATTGTTTTCTTTTTTCTTTATTTTATTTTATTTATTTATTTTTTTGACTTAGTTGGAAATGTGGATTATGTTGTAGGAAACAACTCATTTTTCTAGACGAAGCTTCACCAATGCTCTGCTTTGTCTGGAATTTGATAAGTTTCGTACTTTTGTTTTGATCTGTCTAAGCTTTTACCTATTTATAAAATATAAACCCATTCTTGTATATTTTGGTACTATTGCAATTATTTTCTTTCTTATTATGAGTGAAGAAATATGGAAATTTGTAGTGGGGGTTTCATCTAGAAAGACTTCAAAAGTCGTCTCTTAGAATAACAGCTAAATTTGATTTTATATATTCCCTAAATTTGATTTTAGAATAGCAGTTAAATTTGATTTTAGAATTGCAGCATCAATGCCTTAAACAAGAATGAATCAGTACCTAGAATATCATGTTATAATGTTTATATGATTCATTCCAACCAATGACGATAGAATATTTTTTTAACCAATAAGACAATGATATCTAATATAATATGGTTTTGTAGTTCCTCATTTATCGGAAGAACTACGTAGCCAACGTCACATAAAATTCTGAAACTACCCAATAATTAAGAAAACTAAAATGTAAAAAAATTTGAGCATTATTTCAGAAAAAAAGTAAACAAAAAAAAGAAATATATATATATATATAAGGGGTGTTGATTACGTAAATTAGTGCAAGATCCAATAAATGTGGCTTCATCTTCCAATCATTGTGGCACCCTTGAATCTTGTACTAGCAAAGATGATGGTGACATGAGTGGTATTGTTGTTGTCATAAAAGGGATTGAGGGATTGATGAAACTTGGGCGGAAGAAGATTTAAATCCATTGGAAAGGAGAGTGAAGAATAGTACTCCATCACCAAGGGTGAAAATCAAATGAAGCTTCAAGAGTAAATCTGAAACCTTAAACTTGCAAGGCAAAAAAAAAAAAAAAAAAAATCATAACTAGATCATGCTAGCAAGTTTTCTATTTCAAGATAGATTATTGGGATTTTATTTTTTGTGCCTTGTTCTCTGGGTTAATTCACCATTTGAATCACAGTTCTACTGGAAGTGCATAATCAGCATTCTGTAGAGTATCATTACACAATATATAAGATTCTTTCAAGGTATGAGAAGTAGAAAAGCTGCTTGTAACAATGCCACTTGTGATATCTGTATGGGGAGTGGCATCTGTTGTTGATTATACATACTATTTTTTATTGCTTACTTGGTTGAAGACAAATTGTATAGTTCATTTGCAAGCCAGCCTTGTTCTTTGTCAATTCTGTTCGGAAAGCAGAGATTTTTATACTATCTTTTTCTGATGCCGTTATCGACTGAGTGCAGTGTGGTCTGTGAAGATGAAAAACAAACAGTAACTGTGAAAAGTCAGTTGCAGCAGATTGACAGGCCCATGTACAGTAATCCACCTGTTCATGGCGCACTCATCGTTTCAACTATACTTGGTGATCCAGACTTGAAGAAGTTGTGGCTCAAGGAAGTTAAGGTAATTTGCTGTAATTGGTTTCTCCTTTGTATTTATGATATTTATTGTATATGAAGTTCTTGAAGGATATCACTATCCAAAACGTCAATATCAAAATGTTCTTAGGAAACTGCTATCCAATTCATCTATTTATTGTACATAATTTTGGTGTTAGGGCTAGAAAGAGTTGTTGGAAATACCTATGAAATCTTAATATTCCTCCCAAATGGGCTACCTTTATTTGGAAGCTTCTTCATAGAATTTTACCAGTTAGAGTTCTTTTTTGGTCTCGAGGTATAGAGCTTGATGTTTCTTGCCCACGATCTTTAGGAGAAGAAGCATCTCTTGAACATCTATGTTTTCAATGTCCTTTTTCGAAACACATTTGGCATGGTTCTTAGTTGAGTTTGAATTTTGAGGGTGGTGAGGTGATGTTAGTCCATAAGTGGTTAGAGAATTGGTTTCAAATAGCTCCGGATGTAGATGCAGTTCTGGAATCTTTTAAAGTTTTGTGGTGTATTTGGAAGCATAGAAACAAAACTGCATTTGAGGGTGTAATAGAGGACCCAGCACAAGTTGTTCATGCCATCACCCAAGTGCCTTGGGGTTGTCACGAGACCATCAGCAATGTTTTATGGGATTGGGTTAAGACTCCAATTTCTAGTAATTGTATACATTTCGCTATAGCTTTATTATGATTAATAATCTATGTTGGTGACCAGATTGGTGTTTTGACAGGATTTTGATTGATGACTCTTGGATGTAGTGGACAAATCAAACAGGTGTTGCACTGCATGGGCTGCCATGAACCATAGAGGGCATGCACTAGCATATAAGCAATTCTCTTTTGTGGCTCTTTCTGTGCTCATGGCAGAAGTAAAAACATGTTTTGAAGCTCTACAATGTTGTGTTCACCAGTCGTTATTCCTTATTTTCATTTTGGACACTTTCATAAAGTTATACATTATCAATCTAGACCATTCCGGATGGTACTTGTAGTTTGTTCATTGCAAGACTAAACATAAAAACCAAACAAATTTTGTTAAGAACAAGATCACCGTTCAAGAATTTTTATCATGTTGTTTGTTATTCTGATGTTTTAAGTATTGATTTGATTATTTTGTTGTTGAATGGTTAGGTTGTCCGGATCACTGGGGCAAGCCGTGGCATTGGTATGCGATTAATTGCTATTTTAATTAACAAATTTATGTGTTTAATGTTTGATTTAGTAATGTTAAGTATTGACTTCATGGCTTGAATGCTGATAATTAGCTGTTTAAGGTATGCCTTGGAGCTCCTTTGATGAATTCAGGAGAATACTTGTTTTGTTTGTTAGAAAAATAGCTTATGCCTATGTGAAATTATAGCTTTAAATTAAATTCATTTTTGTGTATGTTGTGTGTATATATTCTTTTATTTTTCACTTAGCAGTTTTCATCTTCTTGAAATAGGTTTTATGTGCATAAACGACCAGGCCAAGTTCATTATACCAATATTGTTAATGTTTTAGGAATAGAAATTGTCAAATTGGGATGAATTTGGATGGGAGTGGGATCCTGTTCTGCACCGTGGTGTCTTTTTCCGAGGCAAACACCATAAATTTGTGGAATCTCATTGTTTTTTCTAGATGGTTGTTTCATTTGCTAGAAGGTTCTCTATTAAATATAAATTTGTGGATTCTCATTGTTTAATGGCTTCTCGGTTGTTTTCTGGCTGTCTATTTTGATTTTCATAATTTTTTTGCAATGTTTGCTTTGCTTGAGGCTTTATATCTAAAAAAAGATCTAGAAATTGGGTAGTCTGTGTTTTGATCTATTCCCCTTCATAATGTGTATTGATCAGGTGCAAGCTTGGATTTGAGGAACATATATCTCTATGCTAACAAATTGGAACTCAACCGGTACCTTGTACAGTGGTGAACACCAACATTGTAGATTTTGACTTTACTAGCATTCTATTTGGATTGTAATTTTTTCTTAAAAGAACTTTTTCCAAGTTTTTAGTTGTAATAACTTTCACATATGGCTCCAATTTTGAGACTCAAATGGAATGCTTGATTAAATTACAATGTTATACGGTATGAATTCTTGTCATTGCTATTCCTAGAGTGCTTAATGTTACAATTTTATTTATTTATTTTATTATTTTATTTTATTTCTTTTTGCGACGGTAACAAGATGGTCGCCAAAAATCATGTTAGTGTTTTTCTTTGTTTTTTGCGACGGCAAAATAGCGGTCGCTATAAGTAATTTAGGCGGTCGCAAATAATTTGCGACTGTTGCCTTGCCGTCGCAAAAAGTATTTGCCACCCCATATTTGCGACCCCATTTGCCGTCGCATGGGCCGTCGCAAAAGGCCTTTTGCGACTGTTTTTTATTATTTGCGACGGTTTATAGCGGTCGCAAAAAGTACTTTTTTTAGTAGTGCGTGTTTTGTGTTGGTGTTATTTTGATTGTCAAAATTTTGTAATGTTACAACTTACAAATCAAAATATCATTACTAAACATTTTAATATCTAATAATTTAAAATTCAAAATTATATTAAGATTTTTATTTGTCATCTAGATTGGTGTTTACTAATAAAATTGATAAATTAAAAACTTGACTAAAGTGATCTGAAATACAAACTTTAGAGATATACAAAATAAAATAATAATTAAATAATTAATAAAAAAATAATTATAAATATGAAAAATATTATTGAATTCAATGAGTAAAATCTAATAATAACTTGAACTCTTCGAGTCCCAATAACCAACACAAAAGTAAAATTTTAAAAGACTAAACTAACACAGAATACTTATCTTAGAGACGATAAGTATATTTTATACTAATTAATTACTACTCAATAATCTTAGATTTTGATAGGCTTATCGGGTCAACGTCACCATTAACTGATCTGGGCCCGGGACTACTCAAGATGGCTTGACAAGCCCGAAGGGTGGAGGGCTGTAATGGAGACCTACAGCGAGAAATTGATGGACTTGGCTTGCAAGTTGCTGGAGGTGTTGTCTGAGGCTATGGCCTTGAGAATGAGGCTCTTACAAAAGCCTGTGTTGACATGGAGCTTGTGATTCTTAAATTTTAGAAAGATATAACAATAGTGCCTTGGAAGAAAATGGTTAAGCCTCTTGCGTGCTACTCATTTTCCTTGATGTTTGGAGAAATTGGTGATCTAAACATGGTGACTAATAATAGCACTCATTTCAATGTTCAGTTTTTTATGGATCGAGCATTGGTTGGTTCATGTTCCTTGCCCTCGGTAATAACATGCATACATATTAGCCTTTTTTGTGTTCAGGATCATGTTATAGATAGGCCAATCATGTCAACTTTAGTTTTCATGATCAGCAAATTAAGTATGCTACCGTGGTTGAGACACGGTATATTTTAATTGTTCTTTTAATATTTTATTATAGTCATGATGCTTCCATGGATTTGGGTTTGCTCAAATGGTGCATTATTAAATGTGAAATTTGAATGAATATTGTGGCTTATTAGCAAGAAATGAAAGTCTCATTATTGACATGTTTTATTATAGTTCTATTAACTGAGCTAGATGGTGAAGTCTATAAGTGCATTACTCATATTTGGTTTGTTTGATTCATATAATTTTATTTGTTTGTTTATTTTTATTTAATTATTTTTCATTGATATGTTTCTGTCAAATTTGCAACTTTTATATTCATCATTCAATTTTCACGAATGGTGACAAGTCTTCGTGGGAGCTAGATTCTCCCTCAAACATTGATTTCGCTATTTATCCTCTCCTTATTCTTTTCAAATTGTTGAAAACTAAAGCATTTCAGAAGGTACTTTCTTTGTCTCTTTGAGCTCCTTTGAAATCCAACATCTGATGAGCACTTGAAATTTATGATTATGTTTATTTTCTATAACATTCATAATGCTTGCCGATCAAAAACATTCATATTGCTTCTATCACTGCTTCAATTAAGCTGAATTCATCCCAAAGGAACTTGATTCTCAGAAACGGTCACTAAATCTACAAGTATGTGTTGTTATTTCCTCATCCATTTCTCTTATTATTTATGTCCTCTCCATATCTCAAATCCTGCTGTACTTGTCACAAGAGATTAAAGATTTTAACCGCCCTCAGCAGAAATATACAATACCTACATATTACCAATACCAAAACACACACTCAGCAGGTTTTGAGGATGGATTGGGGCAATCTCCAAGAGTTAAAAAAGCTGCATATTCTACATTGATTATAGAAGAGAATGTGTTTCACTCAACCAACATTATTTATAGGATATAGTTTCAATAGTTTTTTGCATCACCCATCAATAGGGAATTTCGGGTCCTCAATTCAATATTGCTCATATTAATTTGCATTTTTTTCCTCTAATTAAATTCTTAGATTTTGACCATCTCTTTTTGGTTGCTTGGAATATTAGTTAGGTGATTAGATTTGTTGCAGAACCATGTTCTGCACTTTTTTTTTTTTTTTTTTTTTGCAACAATGCGAAACCCATTTAGTCTATTATTCATGGGTATAAAACGGATGACTTGCAAATAAGCATGCATTGTGGTTGTAACCAAAAGTTAATGGTGGCAAGGAGAGAATCTGTTGAGTGGATTTTAAGGGTTAGGAGTTAAAATGATGTAACCAAAAGTAAAAGCCAAGGGGATCTAGGAGTTAAAAGGATGTAACCAAAAGTAAAAGCCAAGTGTGGTACAGTTAAGTCTTTATACAACATAAATGGTGATCATGAGGGATGGACCTTAAATTTTAGAACTCTATTTGATTACTTGGTAATTGTGTGTATTCTTATTGATTTTCATAGTTCTTATTGCGGTCTCACAATTCTTTGTTTTATATTTTCTTCATTATTTCATATTATCTTAATTGTTTGGTTTTCAATATTTTTTTCATATTTTATTGTTTGTGGTATTTAGACCCACATCTGAAGGTAGTATCTTAGAAATTAGATGGTATTACTCACTTTTATAGAATTGTAACTTGTGCCAAACCTACCCCCACCACAATATATACAATTGTCTAACATCATTTTTTATAGTTTGTGCTAAATCTTATGATCCTTGATTCAATTTGATTCACAATTCACACAATTAGGATTTTGATTCCTTATAGGATTCTTGAATGGACAACTATGATACAATACAACAAGGACTACTCATGCATTTGTGGAAACAAGAATGGAATGAATGTTATATATGGAAGGGGAGTCATGCGATTCTCTTTTCAAATCAAATTGGTAGTCATGTTATTTCAAACAAACTATCAGTGCTTAATCAAAGTTAAATGTAAGCTTTATCTTTAGTGCATTTTTCTGTCTTAATTTTATTTATTTGTTTGATATGCATATTCAGATTTTACAGCTGACCATGCTAATTGTTCTTTATGGCTATGACATTTATCTAGCTTCTTGGGCTTGACCTACACTAACTAAACTGTGCAACTTGTGTGAAAACATACTTTTGTTTTTACATTGTCAATTGGATGCTTTTTCAATTTTTACATCTTATTTACCTATTCTAGGACAATAATCAAATGCAAATTGTATAATAGCCATATGTACACAATTTCTTTGCTTTTATTTGTTTCTCTTTTGCGAAATACAAAATACTTCAGGGGATGTGGAAGTTCACATAATGAAAGTATTCTATCAGTTCCATATAGCATTCTAGATGACTTTTCTTTCTTGTATTATTTAGTAGGATTCTCTATTTATACATTTATAAAAATAAAAAAATTATATCATTTGTGGTATCCTTTCTGCAATTATCATGAAATAACATTTCAGTTCTGTTGTCATTTGTGATGATTCTTTCATCTCTCCTTGTGAAATAACCCTTTCTTTAGGTTTTGATGAATGGGTGTTATTAGATGCTTTCAAAGAAACTTTCTATTTCTTTAATTGTTCTTAAATTTCAATTATTATCTTAAGGGATGAAATCCCCCTAGAACAAATGGATCACTGGGGTGTGGAGAATAGAAGACTTATTTGTGGACAATCATGAACTTATTGAAATGTGTAGCTTACATTGAGAACTTTTTTGCCATCCCCACTCCTACTGCTTTTTCTTGCGATGTTGCTTCTTTGATGTGTCTACAAATTTGATTATTATTGTTGTTTTTTTTTTTTTTTTGCTTTTGTTATCTTTATCTGTTATTGTTGTTACAAATAGTGTGTGGAAATAAATGAGCTGCAAAGGAGTATGTTTGGCAAGCATTGGAGCAAACCAACCTGCTACTGAAGTTATTCTGTGATGCCCCAAAGGTCTGGTACGTATGCTCTTTTTGAGATTGGAATTTTGTAATTAAGACTACCATTTCCGAAATTGTCATATAATATAATTCGTGGAAGTGGAAAGAATTATATATAACTAGCGGTTGGCATATGCGATTCATGTGCAATTCAAATAAGTAAAATTAAAACAAAATATTTACTGTATATTGTGTGTTGCTCAAGTGGTAAAAGGTTCAAGTCCCACTCCTTCCAGTTATTGGGAGATGGAGGAAATAATGAGATTAAATGATGCTCTACTTACTGACCTGCTATTAGAGACAACAAGTTTGACAATTTAAGGTGGCCTACTAGTTGCTCAAATAGATTCTGTCTCCTTAGCCTATCATTGGTTTGAATTGTCCTTGGGCCCTATTTGCATAATTACTGCCTCTATTTGAAAAAATGTTGCCCCTCCCAAAGCTCAATTCTTTAGGTGGTTGGCATGGAGAAGGAGGATCAAATCATCCAGCTATCTTCAAAGGGTTGGAGTTCTCAACAATAATGCTATTGTTCTTTCTATTTTCTGCAGGACTGAGGTGGAATTTGATGATCATGTGTTATTGCACTGTCCGCTTGTTTGGTTACTTTGGTCACATGTTATTAGATGGTGGGGTTTAGTTTGGGCATTACCAGGCTCTGTTAAGGACTTACTCTAATGGTGGGCCGGTGTAAATCTGTCAAGACTGGAGAGGAAAATCTAGAATTCCATTCTATTTGCTGTTTTATGGTCAGTTTGGAAGCTTAGGAATTGATTTATTTCTTTGTGTTGTCATTAGGTGGAGGAATCAAAGTTTGTGTTTGAAGCCAAGATAATCCAGAGAATGGAGCTTCTAGTGCTATCTACTCTTCAATGGAAGTTGAATTCTCTGACCCCACTTTCATTTGTTGATCACATTGTGAGGAGGTTTGGATTTCAGACAGATTTGCATTTGGAGGTTTTGTGGAGGTGTATGGTCCCAAATCACTAGATTTATTCGATAAATCTTGAAAGTTGCCGATATGTTTAGAAAGTTAGATATGCATAGTTTTGGATGGTTTAAACTT
Organism: Camellia sinensis; assembly: GCF_055761805.1. NCBI lineage: Eukaryota > Viridiplantae > Streptophyta > Magnoliopsida > Ericales > Theaceae > Camellia > Camellia sinensis. The sequence continues at coordinate 69,448,813 of NC_138964.1, forward strand.
TTTGTACAGTTTAGAACTTAAGTATATAGTTTTAGAATGTTTGGAATGTATAGACAATTGTTGAATGTTTATAATTTATGGATATAGTTTCTTTTTGATGTTTCAAATAATATTTTCGTGGTTAATTAATGTTTTGTGATGCTTGTTTGTAATATTTGTTAGATTGTACAAAATTGGTCAAATAGAATCTGCTGAATTTATAAAAAAAAAAAATTGTATATTCCACGACAAACATAATACGTCGTTGTATTACATATTTTATGGCACGCAATCAGTGTCATTATTTGTCTCACCAATTAACAACGTGCAAAAGTAGTCGTAGAAAAAGTAATAACGACGCACAAAATTTGTCGTTAAATAATTTTTAACGGCGTACTATAGCATGTCGTAGAAAAAGTAACAACGACGCACAAAATCTGTCGTTAAAAAGTTTTTAATGATGTACGAAGCATGTCATTGAAAGTGAATGACTTTCCATGACTGGTCATAATATGACGTGTGCCTGCACGTCGTACACGGGTTTTTACGGCGTGCATTGCACGCCGTAAAAACCTTTTTTGTTGTAGTGATTGAAGAAGGAGAAATTATTGGGTATAGAAAAGGGTATAGCATGACATTGTTATGTGATAGTACTCGTCACCAATCATAAATTGCCACCTTTCATACTCTTAGACAAACCATTAATGTAAATGGGATAAGCGATAAGCCCTATCCTGTAAACCAAACTCAATCAAAGAAGGCACCACGTGACAATACTTTGGTACCCAATAATTGCACGTGAGAAAAATCAAAGAATTGATTTGGTAGATGAAACTCTCTCTTACCTTGCATGATACCTAGATTTGAGTATTACGACTAAGCTAGGTAGTTGCTTCTTTCTCTATTTGGTTCCTACAAATTTGAAAAAACAACAAAAACAAAAATAAAAACAAAAACAGAAAAAGTAACAGTGGTAGAGGATTGAAAGCAATAGATTATGGCTAGGAGTGGTAGAAGTCCTTCCGAACGTTCTGGAAACTCAAAGCAGGTTGTGATAAAGATGTGGCATCCGATCCAATGCCATTGTTGTTGCCACTGCAGGTTATGTTTAATGAAACAGATTGTTATCTACTTCTGCTGAAAGTGCAAGAATTTATTGAACTAGGGGAAAAATAAAAAAATAAAAACACTTCATATTTGCTTCAAGTGTTGTTATGGGGAGGCTGACATTTTGGAGTTTCTGTTTTCTCACACAAACAAAAGCTTTACGTGGTTTCATGTTACACATGATTTAATCAGAATTTGTGGGTAAAGGCCAGTGGTGATGAAGTGTTTTTTTTTTTTTAAAGGATTTTCTTTGTTTGGTAGTTGAGAATATATGAGAAAGAGGGGAAATAGGAAAGAAAATAAAATGTTGTCCTTTTGTGCCATCATGCTACTGCGGTTTCTAAGATAGTGAAAACCTTTCCAATAGTTTCCATTGTGCTTAATTGGGTGAAAATATCTGTCTGCCTCTGTCTATGAAGTTGTGGAATTAGTTATTGAAGAAACTGAGGACCAAAATTTTGATTTCATTTCTTTGCTCATACTGAATTTTTTTCGGGAGAAATTGTTGGGCTTTTTACGTGAATTGCTTTTTGGGTTGCTTCGTTTGTGATGAGGATTTACCGGGTGGTAATGACTTAATGCACTTGAGGATTTTGCTAGCCAAAGAGCTGGACCTCGAAATTTTCCAGAATTTAATCTTTAATTGTTGCCTTGCCTTTGTTGTACTACACTGTAATACATTTTTCCAAGATGTAGTTTTTGTTTAAATGCTTAAATTTAGAACAGTATTGTGATATGCTCAAATTTCATATTTGCTGTGTTGGATCCTAGATGGGAGTAGGCCTGTAAAATCTAGGTTACATGAAATCTTAGGTTAAATTGTGTAGCCAAGCTTGCGATATTGGTTGAACAACATAAAGGCCGGGGTATACCCCAGCATAATGGTCCTCACTGGGGTAATCACAGCCAACCTTGAGCCCAAAAAATTATGCAATTTGTGGGTAAAGAACACTTCATCACCACTGATGGAAGCACCCAAGGTACTGAAATTGTGGTGAGAGTAGCTAAACTACTTACCAAAACAGAGAAGGAGACTAGTGCTCTATAGGAGAAACAGAGAATGAGACTAGTGAATAGAAAGCAATAGCAGTACGGCAAAGAATCAGCAGCTACAGCAACTGTAGAACAAAACAGCAGCTGTATAGGAGAGACGGAACAGAAACAAAGAGTAGGGAAGAAATTGGCAGTAGCAGAGAAGAACGAAAAAGCTGCAGATGTAGGAAAGAGTGAAGAAACAAGAAAATGGAATGTTATGTCTTTAAAACATTAAGGCATGGGGAATGCCCCTCGTATATCTCTATATGTTATCATTTTATTTTATGACTTACTTAAAAAAAAAAGTTACTTATATTGCTTTTATGATTTCGCTTTAATTAATTGCTAACCAGTCAATGTTATGTCTTTAAAACAGTGCCTAGTAGACACCCTCGTGGCTTGACACGCGGGTTGAAGGTTCAAGCAATGGTTCAAAAAGATGGAAAGCTCAAAGTTCCCATACCACAGGAGTATCGTGCGCCAGTGGGGGATCATGCCTCTCAATTAGTGTCCAAAATTCGTGCGCCAGTGGGGGATCACGCCTCTCAATTAGTGTCCAAAATTGGTGTTGAGGTCCGAACACACTTGCCAGACTTTAGCATTCGCAGGTGGAAACATGTCAACGAAGAAGTTACGGCACCTATGTTTCAGCATCTAACGGTAAAAGTTTTACATAATTGATTGAATTAATGTAATATAATTAATTATGACTTACAAGATTTGTGGCTGTTGCTAGGATCAATTTGACATGGAAGGTGACTCCACAAATGTTAGCAAAGCGATGGCAACAAAGTGTGGACGGAGCTTGAGCAGCCACACCTACAGACTACGAAAAAAATACTTGAACCTTAAAAGTGCTAAGGGAAAGGAGTATGCTAGAAGCCACTCACTGCTTGAATGTGACCTCGAGAAATGGAAAAACTTGATGGACAAGAAGTGGAATGATACCAATTGGCTGGCAAACTTTTCTTATGTTTATTTATTGTTGACAATTACCTTGTCTTCCTAATATATATATTTTTCTATTGGAACTTGCTCCTTGTAGAAGCAATCAAATGCTAACATTGACAATAGAAATCAATTGAAGACGAAACATAGGTGTGGGTCAAAATCTCTCCCAGTTAGGGTACACGAGGCGGTGGGTCTTCTTTAATTTTTTTTTCCAATTTTTTTTAAAGATGATTCTACTACCATCATTCTTATTTAACTTACTAGTTGAACAAAAAAAATCAGACAATTGCAAATGGGGGCCAACTGCCAGGGTTGCCATGTGTTTACAAATCTACACACTTTAATGATGTCACAAAGCAGTGGATTTCTCCGGAGTGCGAAGAAAATTATGTATGTATATTTACTTTTTGTATTAGGATGATTGCAATTTTAATTGTACCTTTATTCATTTTTCTTTTTTTTTTAAATGACAGGATAACATGATAAAGATCCAAGCTGAACATTGCTCCCAACCTGGTGTGGTTCCAATTACTTCGAAGGAGCTATCTGTGAAGGTGCTAAAGCCAAGGTCGGGATATGTTAAAGGACTCGGGTTGAGGCATTCCTTCTCTGTCAGGACTACCAGTGCTTCGACTGACAGTGACTATGTGAGGCGTCTAGAGAATGAAATACAAGAGCAAAAGGAGGAAATTCAGTCATATAAAGAGGAAATTACAACACAGAAACTTGAAATTCATGTACAAAAAGAGGAAATTCAAGCACAAAATAAAGAGATAGGGAAGATGAATGGGTCGATTGATGAGCATTTTGAGATCACATCAAACATCATGGAGTTTCTTAAGAAGCAAGGTTTCAAAGGACAATTTAGAGGATGAGGTATCCCATGAACTCGTACATCGCCTTTTTGGTAAGTCTCGCTCGTTTTATCATTTTATTTTTCTCATGTTGGTTAGTATATACTAGTTAAAGTACAACAATTTGACTACTTATTAACTAAGATTTAACAAGTTGGAAGATGTATTTAATGAAAATAGATTCATTATCAAAATTCTTACTTAGCCTGACTCTAGTTAAAATACACACTAACCAAAGTAGTGACAAAACAAAGTAAGATAATAGCTTGTTATTAAGTGTGCTTGTATCTGCGGATGTTGGTATCTGTATAGCCTAAGTCACAAGTATCTGTATGCTCTGCTGTTGGTATCTGTATGCTCTGCTGTTTGCTCTGCTATTGGTATCTGTATGCTTTGCTATTGGTATTTGTATGCTCTGTTGTTTGGTATCATTCTGCTTTGCTGGTTGTATCGGTATGCTGTGTGAGTGGATAGATCTGCTGGGCTGCTGGTCTCGGTAATTTTGCTTCAGTTTTGCTTCAGTTTTGGATGTGAATCGAATTGTAGGCCTGGTGATGTATATTTTCTATATACCTTTGCTGGGATGGGTAGCTTGCTGTCTGCGTTTGATCCTGCTGTCTGTTGTGTTTTTTGTGTTCTTGTTGGTCCCTCACCAACAGTTCCATTTTGGTGCTGTGCATCATCCCCCTCTCCCCTGTCCTTTCTTGTACCCTTTATTGATGTATTTTCTCCTTCTGGTAAGGTTCTTTCATCAATATAGTTTTTGTTGATCAAAAAAAAAAAAAAAAAAAAAAGAAGCAGTCAATGTTAAAAAAAAAATAATACGTATAGCAGTGTGTACTACTTTCTAAATTTAGAAGGGAGCTGTTTTTAGGTTTTGTGCGTGGCCTTTTAATGTTAATGTTAAAAATAATAAGCTTATTATTTAGATCCATTTTGGTCATTGCTGTCACAACTCACCAAGCTAGTGGTCTAGTTATCTATTTTTTGCATTGTAGGTTGTTGCTCTCTCTCTCTCTCTCTCTCTCTCTCTCTCTTCAAATTTTTTTTAAATCCCATTTGTGAAGCAGCCACAATATTTGTTCCTTACATTCTCATTGACTACATGCCCTGGTTTCTTACCATGAGATGTTGTAGTGTTATAACTGGTTTGGCTGCTGTCCGTGGGTCACACCCAATTTTTTATTTGAGCATAATTCTGGGGATACAGTGAATTGCCATGTTAAGGTGATCATTGCAAAGCCCATGGGTGGGAATGAGCATGGTATTCATGTTTTTAGTTAATCTCTGTTAATTTCTATTCAGATAACTTCAAGCTTGTGATCTTGAGAACAATTCTGTATATTTGTTAAGTTTATGATATTTGGCTTTAAGTTTATAATAAAACTTTGCTACTATAATAAACTTTATATATATACATTCTATGTTAATGTTTTCCTTGTTTATTTTCTTTGTAGATTGGCTTTGATGACGTTCGGAGGCATACTTGCAAATGAAGATCAATTGTTTAATTTTTTTTCCTAAACTGATGCTTAGTTGTAGTTGCAAATTAAGATTGAGTGTTGATTTTTTTTTGTGGACTCCACGTTAGTTCATTTTGGGATTTGCTTTGACGATTTTTTTGTGATACTTAATGGATTATTATTAAAGTTTTTTGATGGATATATTTTGATTTATAATATAAATTATTTAGTGAATTTTTTTGTGGAGTGATGTATAATAGCTAGTGGATTTCTTAGTACAATTAAAAGGCTATTGGGATATGAGCAGAGATATTTGTGAAATAATAATTTAAATTGAATATAAAATATGGAACAAGTTTAGTGACGAATTTGTTTCGCCATTTGTACTTGTTATTATGACAAAGTGATTATTCGTCATTAATAAACTTCTTTTGTGACAAAATTTGCTGTAGTTTATATATGGAAGTTTTTATTTATTTTGTTGTTTGGTGACTAAAAATTTCGTCATGTATATATATATATATATATATATTTGTGACGAAATATATTTCGTCACCCATGTATGACTTTTGAAGATGAAAAATTTCGTCACCTTTACATCTTATTGTGACGAAATTATTTCCTCATCAATGATCAACATGCATGACAAATTTATTCGTCAACTAAAGTTATAAATATGGTACTGAATAACTATTTGGTGACAAAAATGAGAAGTTTTGGCGACAAAATGTTGTTTTATTGGTGACAAAAAATTATGACTGTTGAAGACGAAAAATTTCGTCATCTTTACATCTTATTGTGACAAAATTATTTCCTCATCAATGATCAACATGCGTGACAAATTTATTCGTCAACTAAAGTTATAAATATGGTACTGAATAACTATTTGGTGACGAAAATGAGAATTTTTGGCGATAAAATGTTGTTTTATTGGTGACAAAAAGTTTCGTCGCTGAAGTAATTTCATTGGTGACGAAATTATTTTTCGTCACGGTGGTTTTTAGTGACAAACATTCAATGACGAAACCGGTGCCGAAAATATTTCCTCACAAATATCTATAGTGACAAAATTAGGTCTTTGAAGACAAAAAAATTTCGTCATTCAAGACCCAACTTGTTGTAGTGAAAGCAATGAATAGCAAAAACCTAGCACAAAGTTTAAATGAACAAAAGAAAGCATTATCTACCTAAATGTTGAAAGAATTTGCAGAGCAACAACTACTGAATAAGTCAAATTAGAACAAACAACGCATAGATTATATACAGGAAACCACATATGGGTGCCATGTTGTAATCATAACAAATCACAGAAAAACTAGTCTTTAATTAAAATGACAAAAGAAAAGAAAATGTTATTTTAATCAAATAAAAGCCGCCTAGTCTTTTAAGAACCCTAATATAAATCAAATTTGTTCAAATTATTTAAATTTTCTCAAAAACAAAAGTTAAAAGTTTATTGCTATTTCCTAGACAAGAATAATATATTCACTCTAACCAAATCTCATAAATAAAAAATAGGCAATGTATATACTTATGGCAGTGTGTGCTAATCTTCAATGTATTCAGAGAAAAAAAATAAGAAAGGAGAGAGTAGCATTATTTCCTCGAACAAAATTTGATCAAGTCCAGTGTTCAACATTGTATCCTTAAGACAGATTCGCCCTCTCCACGGTGCTTTCAGATTATGGACGTCTATCTCCTAGGATAACACGATCAATGTCAATTTAGTAGTAGCTCTACAAACTAAATGTCCAATGAACGCACTTTGCGTTTATACTCTTTCTAACATGAAATTTATGTAGCAAAATGCAGAAAATAAAAGTAGACAAGAAAAAATGAAAATTAGATGAAAAATCGAATGGAGGACTTGTCTATTTACAGGTGAACTGGTGGCTTTTCAGAATAGATTTCAAAATAGATTTCAACAGGTAACAAACATGTTTGGACATATTTGAATAGATAAAGTACCTGTTCGGGTTAAATCTGAACAGATAATGAACCTGTTCGATTGGAGGAAAAATCTGGATAGGTTTGCTGGACCAAACTGCCAGTGATGCAATATGTTGGGGTCATTTCGGAATTAAGTTTGAGTTTCAAACTGAAATTCAAATTCCAAACAGTAAGAATTTAATTTTAGAAATAAAATAAAATTCAAATGTTTTTGGCCCAAAAAGATAAGCATTGGGTCGGAGAAGCCCAACCCAACCTCACATCACGTACCTGTGCCCAAGTCCAGCCTAGCCTGTTTGACTGGACGGACGGACGAACAGTAACAGCAAAGTACGCGCATGTGTGTCTGCTTTGGGCTAATGGGTCTAGCCCACCTTGCCCATAACCTCACCCTTCCACAAAATTTGGGTACCCCATGGGGTCCTCCCGAAGTTGTGAATTGTAATAACCCTGTCCTATATTATGTTAATTAATCATGATTATGTTCGCAATTATGTGCTAAATTTGAATTTGGGTGTTAATTGCATGATTATATGTGATTTTGGCTTTGTATCTGTTCACCGTTGGAAAATCTGTTAGAATTTGTGCTTTGAACTGAAAATTGAAAGCCTTATCAGCCACAAAAATCAAAATTGACTACGCCTTTGTGATTGGTGTAATTTTTAGAGCCTACGGTGAAATTTAATTAGAAATTGATTTGGATCAAAATTATTAGATTAAACTGATTGAATTAGGCTCAATTACATAGCCTTAGTCAAACTTGATTAAGCAAGCATATATAACGACCTTATTACACTTAAACTCACCATATTTTGAGCTCAAAATCTGAAAACCACACTCTAGAGAGAGAGAGAGAGAGAGGGAGAGAGAGAGAGAGAGAAACAGAGACGGGCCGGTTCTAGAGAGAGGAAGAGGGAGAATTGTGCATTTGGGTCAAAGTTTATGAATTTGGAAGCTGCACTCAAGATCTAACTACATTTGTGAGGATTGAAGCCTCTATGTGAGTAATTTGATATGAATTCATGAGTTGAGTTTGTAATTATATGAATTCAAAGAGAATATGTAACCAAGAGCAAGAATTAAGTTGTAATTGATGAAATTGAAGTCAACATACACATGTATGTAAGAAATTGCCATGAATTTGCATATTTGAGCATGAAACATGTAGCTCATGTTGATTTGAGAGTCATATACTACATGCATGTAAGAATTTCCATGGTATGGAACTCAATTCAAAAGATTTATGTTACAATTAGAAGTTGATTATGAGAACATGAAGAATATCACACCAAATCACACATGCATGCATAATTCTAATAGATTCCATGATTTTGAACATCATTTGTGCCATTTAAAGTGGGATTGGAGTCAATAATTGACATGCATGGAAGATTTGTGAAGATATGAAGCTTGTATAAAGTTTGAATGCATGAGATTTGACCAAACCAAGAGAAATGTTGATTAATTTGAGAATTAGATCATGGTTTTTGACAATTGGTTTTAAATAACCTACATTCTCATGCTATGTAATGTTTTTCCATGATTTTGTACCAAAAACACCAACTTTGAACCTTTGGATGCCAAGTTTGAGCTTTAAGAACAATTCTGGAAATTCCAGAATTTGGCATGTCCGCTCGAGCGGGGAAAGTGCCGCTCGAGCATGAAATGTTAGTTCCCAGAAGTTTTGCAGGCATGATGTCCGCTCGAGCGAGAAAGAGCTACGCTCGAGCGCCCAGGCACACACTTTGGGTCTCAGCTCGAGCGTCCGAAGTCATGCTTGGGCATAAAAATGAAGTAACCAGTACTTTTGCAGACCAAAGGGGTCCGCTCGAGCGGCGAGCTCTGTTTCGGGAATTTTGAAAAGATGTTTTGTGTTTCATTTTCCGTTCTCTTTCATTTGTAAGCACTCTTAGGCATGCATTGAGCTTTTTATATGACCTAAAGGGATAAGAAAGAAGTCGAAGAGAAATAATAAGTTAAGAACGGATTGAATCGCTTATGACCCATTGTATTATGAAATGTGTAGGGTTAAGCGCAAAGGCAAATTCATCGGCGAAACACTGTGAGTAATATCTTAATAAAGATATTTTCAAGTATGTTACTTTCCAAATGCTACTTCTGTATAAGTTTCATGGATTTGTTGTTTTGAAATATGAAAGAGTATTCTGTATGTCTAATTTTGTATGAGGCCGTTTGATACGTTTGATATATTTGAATTGGGCCTAAGGTCGTTTACCGTTTGATACATTTGATATGTCCAAATTGGGCCTAAGGCCGTTTTTCATTTGATATGTTTGAGTATAAAGATGGGCCAAAGGCCGTTTGAACATGAGCGTAATGGGCCAAAGGCCGTTTGAATAAAAAGAGATCATGATCATGAATATGAAATTCGCATAGATATGAATATAAAGGGAATGGGCCCGAGGCCGTTTGATATGCCTGATATGTTTGAATTGGCCTCGAAACTGTTTGATATGTTTGAATTGGACCAAAGGTCATTTTGAATAAAGAGTTAGTTGGACCAAAGGTCATTTTGTATAGATGGACCCAAGGTCGTTTTGTTTTATATAAGAATTGAACCCGAGGTCGTTTTGCTTTGTTGAGATTTGTAAATCTGATGTGAATGAGAATAGTGGTTCAAATGTGTACATTATAAGTATGACTCATTTATGAACGAAACTCATTCATTAACCTCGTTATTTTGATATTATTCACTGGGCGTTAGCTCACTCTTATTTATATGTATGTAGATGGGCAAAGGGACGTTCAACCCTAGCCTTAGTGGAATTTGAAAAAAGAACCCGAGTTTTGTGAAGTCAACCCAGGTGCCTCACGCAAGAGGCTTTGTTTGTGATCTTTTGCATTTCTTTTGCTATTTCATTGGTCATGATAGACCGTTTATGTGTATAAGCTTTTGGTTTAGCTGACTATGTGTTTGAATGATCCTGGGTATACAAGATGTCAACTACTGATATGTGGTGTGAGTTATTATTAAGTATATGTGAAATGTTTTGATATGCCATGTAAGCAAAGCTCATTGGACAAAATTTTTATGTTTGCTTCCGCATCTGGGCCCATATTATTAATCATTAATTGATATCAGGTTTGCAGCTGTAGGTAATCTCATGATTACTAGCTAGTTATGACCTTAATCTATAGGGGCGGGTTCGGGTCATGACAAAGTGGTATCAGAGCACGAGTTAATAACTCACACACTTGTCCAAATGAGCCATAAGGTGTCTAGAAAAGACTTAAGATGCATCCATTTGATAAGTACATGATGTAAGCATTGAGAACATGTGATTATCTGAGATATGAATTGTTGCGCTAATGTGTACAACAAGTTTTGTTTTGTTATAATGCACGTACATGGACATACGAATCATGAAAAGTTGCTTATGTGCATTTGATTCTGCGAATGGGTGTCTATGTGGAACATGAATATGGTTTAAGTGTATAATTACTTAGTAAGTGTTCAGCATGCGATATCTGATAAGTAGGCAATCATCTGTTATGTATGTGATTAATTGTGTCTTGACGATACGTAAAAGGAGAACATAACGATGTGCCTATCTGCGAATGTACTTATGTATATCTGTGTTTATTTGTGTATTGGGCATTCTTGTATTTGGCATGCTTAATAAAAGTTTTCATAGATCATGGATAAAGTAAGGACATGCGAGTTGGCAGACTCTTCCACAGCCCAACTTGATAGACTGGAAAGCATTGTACAAGAAATGACAAAGATCTTAAGACAACAACATCGGTTACTGCTACGGCAAGAACCTTTGCCACCATTAGCGCAAGAGCACCAAGTGAATGTGTTGGAAGTCACAAATATGTTGAGGTGCTAGACCAAACACTAATGACCGAAGCTAACATGAACCGATCTTCTAAATGGAAAAGCAAGAGACAAGGCTTTTTCTCAAAGAAACGATCATTCAAAAAGCAAAATACGGGATCATCGCGCACATCAAACTCTACGAGGAACACAGTGCCAACGTGTAACGAATGTGGTAAGAAACACCGACGAGTTTGTTACCAAATTTCTAGGGCTTGTTATAGGTGTGGTAAAATGGACCATATGGTAAGGAATTGTCCCCGGACTAAACAAAACATGAATAGAGTTGTTGTCTCAGCTGGATTCGTACCAATGGTAGGAACAGCTAATCAAGATAGAGTAATTGCACTCATCCCAGAAAGCACTCAGAATACTGCGATCGTTATCCCAGGTATCTATACTGTTTATAAACGAATGCCTATAAGTTGACTGATTCTAGACCGGTACATGTGTACATCTTTGCTTGAGATATTATTTAATTCGATTCGGCGCATTCTTTCATATCTGCTATATGTGTATCTAGATTGGTCAAACCCATATGATCAATACCTTATTTACTCTATGTATCTGCCCCATTTCGGAAATTTGTGAAATACGTATTGAGATATTAATTGACTCTGTACATGCACATATACATCTAAACCTATGCTCAGGGTGATTTGTTATATCACTGTCTTCAATGACTAAACCACCAGAATTATGACTCTGTGATTGTGTGACTGAGTTGAGCACCCCAAATAATGAACTCTATAAATTGTGAGACCATCTATTTTGATTGGTGTAAAATTGACTGGATTATGTGACTATACTAGGCTTGACTCGTAAACCTATGCTTTTGTGACTGATTTGGAACTTTTACGTGACAAATCCTATATTATGTGCAACCGAGGAACTTTGTTTAATGTGTTACTGTGCACCATGTACTTGCACGTAAGACCTATTTGGGAATTGCTATATTGATTACGATACATACCTCCTGATATGAACAACTGCATGCATATGCAACTGCACATAAACTTATGTGGACAATGCCATAGTGTACATGACCTGAAATACTTTGATATGAACAGTTGTAATGAATGACTCTGATATGACTTTGAAAACTGATGAACTTAGGACAGTTGTGAAACTATTGACTATGTACCTAAGCAAACAAAGTATGCCTTACAGAACCAAATGTGCCCTATTTGAGAAAACTTTTATCTGATTCTACCTGATAGAACTTTTGTTTGATTTGGCCTGATAGAACCCTCATTTGATATAATTTGATGGGACCTTTGTTTGATTTAATTTGACAAGACCTTTGCTTGGATTGATTTGATAAGACCTCTATCTGATTTGATTTTGTCAAGGGGGATTACGAATTGCTTATGAATAAATAACCAGATTATTCTTGGCAAGAAAACTGATAGACCCAGAACTTGGATTTGTTTGGAATACTTGAGTTATTTAGAAGACCTTATGTGGGCTACCAACAGACCGATCTAACCATGAACACCAATAAGAACCAACATTTAATTGTTGGACACATACGTGTTATAAACAAGCAGAATTGTACAAATCCAGTGATTGGATGTTTAAGGAATGACTACTTTTGTGTTACTAAATTCTTATCTATTTGACGCTATGGGAATCGAAGATGGCAAATCGATTTGATTATAAACAGTACTGAACATTTATCTTTGACTGGTCGAAATATGTTTTGTTTTGTATGGCAGAATAGTTGCTTCAGTGTTATCGGATGTTGGGAATTTACATTACGGTAATTGTTAACTATGAATAGTTTTGATTGTGAACATTATTGGGATTAGAAAACCTCAATTATCTGAAAGTGTGTGAATTTAGTGTGCCTTGTAAATGACTGCTCAATGCCATTATATTCTGTAATTGGGGCTTTGAGGATGTGTAAATTGTGCTTAACATGTGATTGACTCCTCCGATATTACCTTTGATGTCATGGGATTAATATATGAATTGCTTTATGCTCATTGATGACTATCAGATAACGTTGAAAGATTTGATGGAATAGGGAATCAAACATTGAACTGAATTGCAAACTGTAAACTGTTGAATGATTGAGAACACATGTATTATGTTAGAAATTGACTGCTTCAGTATTATTGTACCTTACAATCAATGCTATAGGGATATGTGAACTATGCACGTCGCGTGGTTAGTTGCCCCGTTGCTACCTTTGTTGACTCGGGAATCAGTAACTAGATCCACTTTATATTCCTGAAGACTTTTGATTGACCTTGGATAATTGTGATGAGTCACTAAACTAAATACCGAATCGGGTTATGAATTACGAAATTATTGAAGAATGAATTGAACTTCTGTGACAAGGGAATAAACCAAATTCTATGGTAAAGTTAGCTGACATTTGAAGTAAATATGTTAGTGACCTATTATGAAGAAGGAAATTGTTGAATTTGTGTATAAATATTTTCAGTGCCAACAAGTCAAAGTCGAACATCAGATATAGGCAGAGCTACTTCAATCTCTCTCTATCTCGGGATGGAGATAGGAATCCTAAATTGTGCCTAGATTCTTGCAAGCCTTCAAGAGGCAATGGGAACTGAATTGTGATTTAGCGCTGCTTTCCATCCGAAAATCGATGTATAATCAGAAAGAACTTTTAGGAGAAATGCTCCAAATGTATGCTGTAACGCCCTCAAAATAAACCCATTATATGTATATCATTGACATGCATTATTTAAAGAAAACAATTTATTCATTCATTCATCAGAGTATTACTAAATAAAAACATTACATGTAACATCAAATTAAATGCCCTATGGGCTTACATCTTTCCAAGCCATCACTTGGACACAAAATATGAGTTCTAACTCAAATACAAATAAAGCCCTAGGCTTGATTATTCATCAAATAAAAGCAAACAACTAAAGCTAGTCTTCAAAATCCAAATCCTTCCAAGCTAAGTCCTGGGAGGTAGCTTATCACCTGGACCTGAAAATGATGTTCCCATAAGGGTGAGCCACAGCCCAGTAGAAATATACTAAACCAAATATAAGCATTGAATAAAGCATTAGTATTTAATAGATGGTTAACCAAGATAATCAATTACATTACTATCCAGTCTCATGACACTAATGTCTAAAACACGTTTTACTTTCCAACATTATCAATCTGGCTCAGAACCTGGCCAAACTTACAACAGTGAACTATATAAATCATATTCACATTCTTCCAATGTCAACAAACAATTGAGACTCAGGCTCAAATCAAAACACTTCATACTTCCAGTTTGATACACATTTTAGTGCTGTATCAATTAAACACTTCAATAAAAATAAGCACACATAAAAGTGATGCTAATGGAGTCCATCCCCTATCTCCTCCCAAACAAAATCCGGTTTAGAGGTCCATCCCCTATCTTCCCCTAAACCGTGGAGTACATCCCCTATCTCCTCCCACACAAAACAATGTATGCATACACATAACATATACAACACACAATCAATACACATAATGTCTGTATTAATTCAGCAGTCAATATTGATGACTTAATCAATGATTAGTTTCAGTTATCCCTAATCCACATGCAGTGTCTACAACAAGCATGACTATCCTCCACCGATAGCCCACAACAGTTATTTCTAGATTTGGAAATAAATATACCATCAATTCAATAGGCGAGTGATTTACATTATCCAACTACACCATTTAACCAATAACTTTCCCAATTTCATGAATTTAACCAAATTCCCCAATTCCCTTAAATTAATTATACAAATTAATTAATTAACACAACTAGGGTTTCTCCCAAAATTATCAAAGTAACCCCAACATATCATTATACCAAAACTTAGAACAAAACTTATAAATTGGAGTAGGAAATCCCTACCTCGAAGAAAATAACCCGAATGGAGAAGACGGAGATGAAGACCAAAGACCCACGTGCTCCAAATCCCAAGTTTCTCAGATTAAAACAAAGCTCTCGCGAAGCTCTACCTTTCTTCCAAAGGAACTAGGGTAGAAGACCACCGGAAATAGATCAAATCTTGGAGAGAAGGTAAGAGTAGAGAGAGAAACTCTCAAGGGGCGGTTTTTAAAAGTTAAGAGATGAAAAGTAGGTCAAAAAGTGATCAGAAAAGTGAAATCACGGACTGATGTAGTCGACTCTACGCTCGAGCGTAGAAAGCCCCGCTCGAGCGTAAGACACAGAATCATGCTCGAGCATGAAGAAAGCCGCTCGAGCGTCGATTGCACCCTTCCAGAAGTTTTGCAGGCGCTGCACCCGCTCGAGCGTCAAACTCCCCGCTCGAGCGGAGGAGCAAAAACAAGGGATCACGCTCGAGCGTAAAAACTACCGCTCGAGCGGAAGAACTGCAGAGCAAAATACTGGGAGATGGAAAATCCCGCTCGAGCGTCAAAACTCCCACTCGAGCGGAGAAGCAACAACGAAGGGCCCGCTCGAGCGTTAAAACCTCCGTTCGAGCGTGAAGGCCAAAATATGGGCATCACCTATTGGCATCAAAATTCAACCAACCTGTACCAGACCCGTCCAACACAACCTATACTTCAAATACAAAGAGATTAAAGGACAACAACAACCAATAAATAATGACAGGATCTACGGAGCCTAAGTCCGGATACAATAATCTAAAGAGAAAAGACCGGGGTCGCTATATATGCTTTAGATTTTCAGGGAAGTTGGAAAAATCTATCCATTGTTGGCAAACTCTGCTTATAATAGCAGCTTACACTTTAGTTTCGGTGTGGCACCGTGCAAAGCCTTGTATGGCGGAAAAGGTAAATCTCTGACTGGTTGAGGACAGAGCGTCGCTTGATTTAGAGACTAAGCAAAGGACTATCAAAAGGATTGGAACCGTTGAAAAAAAGTATTCCAAATTGTTTTCAACTAAAGGAAAAATAAGTTTGGAGGACTAAACTTCCTAAAGGGGGGGGCAGGGGAAGATTGTAATAACCCTGTCCTGTACTATGTTAATTAATCATGATTATGTTCGCAATTATGTGCTTAATTTGAATTTGGATGTTAATTGCATGATTATATGTGATTTTGGCTTTGTATCTATTCATCGTAGGAAAATCTGTTATAATTTGTGCTTTGAACTGAAAATTGAAGGCCTTATCGGCCATAGAAACCCAAATTGACTACGCCATTGTGATTGGCGTAATTTTTAGAGCCTACGGTGAAATTTAATTAGAAATTGATTTGGATCAAAATTATTAGATTAAACTGATTGAATTAGGCTCAATTACATAGCCTTAATTGATTAAGGAAGCAACTCACCATATTTTGAGCTCAAAATCTAAAAATCACACTCTAGAGAGAGAGAGAGGGGGGCCGGTTCTAGAGAGAGAAAGAGGGAAAATTGTGCATTTGGCTAAAAGTTTGTGAATTTGGAAGCTACACTCAAGATCTAACTACATTTGTGAGGATTGTAACCTCTAGGTGAGTAATTTGATATGAATTCATGAGTTGAGTTTGTAATTCTATGAATTCAAAGAGAATATGTAACCAAGAGCAAGAATTAAGTTGTAATTGATGAAATTGAAGTCATTATACACATGCATGTAAGAAATTGCCAAGAATTTGCATATTTGAGCATGAAACATGTAGCTCATGTTAATTTGAGAGTCATATACTACATGCATGTAAGAATTTCCATGGTATGGAACTCAATTCAAAAGATTTATGTTACAATTAGAAGTTGATTATGAGAACATGAAGAATATCACACCAAATCATACATGCATGCATAATTCTAATAGATTTCATGATTTTGAACATCATATGTGCCATTTAAAGTGGGATTGGAGTCAATAATTGACATGCATGGAAGATTTGTGAAGATATGAAGCTCGTATAAAGTTTGAATGCATGAGCTTTGACCATACCAAGAGAAATGTTGATTAATTTGAGAATTAGATCATGGTTTTGGACAATTGGTTTTAAATATCCCATATTCTCATGCTATGTAATGTTTTCCCATGATTTTGTACCAAAAACACCAACTTTGAACCTTTGGATGCCAAGTTTGAGCTTTAAGAACAATTCTGGAAATTCCAGAATTTGGCATGTCCGCTTGAGTGGGGAAAGCACCGCTCGAGCGTGAAATGTTAGTTCCCAGAAGTTTTGCAGACATGATGTCCGCTTGAGTGGGGAAGAGTTACGCTCGAGCACCCCGACACACACTTTGGGTCTCAGCTCGAGCGTCCGAAGTCATGCTCGAGCGTGAAAATGAAGTAACCAGTACTTTTGCAGACCAAAAGGGTCTGCTCGAGCGGCGAAAGCTGCGCTCGAGCGACGATCCCTGTTTCGAAAATTTTGAAAAGATGTTTTGTGTTTCATTTTTTGTTCTCTTTCATTTCTAAGCACTCTTAGGCATGCATTGAGCTTTGTATATGACCTAAAGGGATAAGAAAGAAGCCGAAGAGAAATAATAAGTTAAGAACGGATTGAATCGCTTATGACCCATTGTATTATGAAATGTGTAGGGTCTAGCGCAAAGGCAAATTCCTCGGCAAAACACTGCGAGTAATATCTTAGTAGAGATATTTTCAAGTATGTTACTTTCCAAATGCTACTTCTGTATAAACTTCATGGATTTGTTGATTTGAAATATGAATGAGTATTCTATATGCCTAATTTTGTATGAGGCCATTTGATACGTTTGATATATTTGAATTGGGCTTAAGGCCGTTTGCTGTTTGATACATTTGATATGTCCGAATTGGGCCTGAGGCCATTTGCCATTTGATATGTTTGAATATAAAGATGGGCCAAAGGCCGTTTGAATATAGTGATGATGGGCCAAAGGCCGTTTGAATATCGTGATGGGCCAAAGGCGGTTTGAACATGAGCGTAATGGGCCTAAGGCCGTTTGAATGAAAATGGATCATGATCATGAATATGAAATACACATAGATATGAATATAAAGAGAATGGGTCTGAGGCCGTTTGATACGCCTGATATGTTTGAATTGGGCCCGAGGCCGTTTGATATATTTGAATTGGACCAAAGGTCGTTTTGAATAAAGAGTTGGTTGGACCAAAGGTTGTTTTGTATAGATGGACCCAAGGTTGTTTTGTTTTATCTATCGAGATTATTCCACTTGAGAGCAATTGCCTTACGGTATTATGTCAACAACGAATATGTCGTAACTTACCATGGTACATATGATTCTATGCCCTGCCTATTGCAGATTGAATATCACAATGAATACAAATAGCTGGCACATTTTGGCCACATTGGATTGTCTTTTAAGAAGTAGTGAAGCAATTTTTCTTCTTCTCCTACTTTATCTAAAGCAATGAACTCAGATTCTATTATGGATCGTACAATGCATGTTTTTTTCGTGGATTTCAAAGAAACAACAGCACTTCCCAGGGTAAAGACATATCCACTAGTGGATTTTGAATCTTTAGTATCAGATATCCAATTGGCATCACAATATCCTTCCAGTACTGTAGGATATTGAGTAAAGTTCAAACCATGATTGTGGGTAAATCTTAGATATCTAAGAACCCGAATGATTGCTTTCCAATGATTTTCTCCAGGGTTACTAGTATATGTACTCAATTTATTGACATCATAAGCTATATCAGGATGAGTGCAATTCATTGGGTACATTAGACTTCCAATGATTTAGGAGTATTTTAACAGAGACACCGCATCACCTTTATTTTTTGGTAAATAAAGACTGATATCTATGGATGTTCTTGCTACATTCGCATCATTCCTGATATATTTACCAAGGATTTTTTCAACATAATGAGATTGTGATAATGCACATCCATAAGATGTTTTAGTAATTTTCATTCCTAATATAACATCTGTGACTCCTATATCTTTCATATAAAATCTTTGATTCAGCATTTGCTTGGTTGATTTGATCATGTTTTGACTGCTTCCAATGATAAGCATGTCATCCACATAAAGATAAACGATGGCATAACATTTGTCAGTGTTTTTAATATAGACGTAATTGTCACATTCGTTTATCTTAAACCCATTAGTAAGCATAGCACGATCAAAATTTTCATGTCATTACTTAGGAGCTTGTTTTAATCCATGAGCTGATTTTACAAGCCGACAAACTTTATTTTCTTGCCTTGGCACTATAACCCCTTCGGGTTGCTACATATAGATATCTTCATTTAGATCACTATTTTAGAAAGTTGTCTTAACATCCATTTGATGTATCTCTAAATTATACAACGTTGTTATAGCAATAAGTATGCGGATGGATGTTATTTTTGTCACAAGGGAATATGTGTCAAAATAGTCTGTACATTCCTTTTGTTTGTAACCTTTTATCACAAGTCTTGCTTTATACTTGTCTATTGAACCATTTGCTTTCATTTTTCTCTTGAATATCCATTTATACCGGAGAGGTTTAGAATCGGGTGGAAGATCCATCAATTCCCAAGTATGATTTTGCATAACGGATTCAATTTCACTATTAAAAGCATCTTTCCACAAAGGCGCTTCAGGACCTGACGTTGTTTCATTAAAGCTCTGAGGCTTATTTTCTAACAAGTATATCAAAAAATCTGGACCAAAAGATTTTGATTTTCTCGCTCTCTTACTTCATCTTGGTTCATCATCAGTTAAATCCTATTGGTCGAGACCATTACTAGTCTCTTGCGTTTGATTGTCATTAGTCTATTGACTTTGTATATAATCATAAGTTTTTTCCTGTGAACTTAATTCTTATCCTTTCTTGTAAGGAAAAACATGTTCAAAAAACACAACAATCCTTGATTTTATAATAGTGTTCACATGTATATCAGGTATTTCTGATTTATAAGTCAGAAACTGATATGCTCTACTGTTATGTGCATAATCAATAAACACACAATTCACTGTTTTTGGTCCTATCTTAGTTTTTTCCCGAATAAGAACTTCTACCTTTGCCAAACACCCCCACACTTTCAAGTATTTGTAAGAACGTGGTTGACCTTTCCATAATTCATAAGGAGTGTTGTTAGTTTTCTTGTGAGGTATCCTATTGTGAACATAATTAGCAGAAAAAATTGCTTCCCTCCACAAGTTCTGAGGTTAGCCTGAACTTAGTAACATGACATTTATCATTTCTTTAAGGATTCTATTCATCCTTTCAACAATTCTATTTTGCTGTGGGGAATAGGGTGCTGTAGTTTGGTGAATAATGCAATGTTGTGTACACAATTCATTTAATGGTGCATCATATTCACCACTCCTATCACTTCTAACCATTTTAATGGTTTTACCAAGTTGATTTTCAACTTTAGTTTTATGGAGTTTAAACATTTCCAAGGCTTCGTCTTTATTTCTAAGTAAATATGCATAACAATATCTTGTGCAATCATTGATAAATGTTATAAAATACTTTTTTCCTTCTCCAGTTCGAACAAATTTAAAATCACACACATCAGTATGAATTAATTCTAGAGGTTCGATTTTCCTTTCAACCAATTTAAATGGAGCCTTAATTAGTTTTGCTTCTGTACATATCTCACATTTGTGATTAGGATCAATTTTAAACTTTGGTATACAATCCAAACCAATTAGTCTACACAAAGAATCAAAATTCACATGTACTAATCTACAATGTCATAAATTTGACTCAAGAATATAAGTAAAAAATGTGTTATTCTTATTAATAACAAATTTTGGTACAACAGTTATTACATTCAACTTGAAGAGACCATCGCTCATGTATCCCTTACCCACATACATTCCACTCGTTGTTAATACAGACTTATTAAACTCAAATGCAAGCCTAAAACCATTTATACTTAACAAAGAACCAGAAACTAAATTCTTTTGGATGCCTGGTACATGCAACACGTTATTGAGGGTAAGTTCCTTCCCCGATGTCATTTTCAAGATAACTTTCCCATATCCAGCCACAGCTGTGACGCCCCAAAAATTGCGAACTTCAGAGAATATATTATCAATTAAATACAGGATTTATCTAGGTTAGGAGTCTAGGAAACAACACTAATGAGTCCTATGGCCAATAACCAAGTAAGATCCTAGATCACCGGATGAGTCAAGTTAGCATCCCTTCTAAGTTCAGCTTTCTTTGGTAGCGCACCACCCTTTTGACATATCTTAAAAGGCATTGACGCAAGGTCTCATAAGCAACGCAAAGATAGGCATAGGATTACAAAGTAAATAATAATTACAGCGTCTCAAATTTTAAATTTACAAAACGAGTTCCATTACTATTACAATCCAAAAAGAATAAATAAAAGCACAATTAGACTAATGAGCGAAATGGTTTCAAACTTTCTCTAAGGAAAACTTAAGTCTTCAAATGTCTTTGACTCTTTGTTGGCTTCGTACGTTTCTTTGATACCTGGGATGAAATGCCATGAGCTTTGAATGCTCAGTAAACGCACGCACACCCCATCCTTTTTTCCCAATCCAATACACCATCACAATTATAACAAGCAAGTAATGAAGCATGATAATCATTCAATAACAAAGGATTACAAGGTTAGATGTTAGAAATCTAGAAATCCCCCAAAGAGACTTTGTCCTCCCAACCACAAGAATCAGACGTGGATTATTTGGTATGCCCCCTCTTTTGCTGCTTTGTCGCAGAACTAACCTCGGATGCCTACCAACGGTTATATACCGCGTAGTGCCAACCGCATCGAATTAAAAGAGACGGTAATAATGGGCTTTGCCCAAATCCCTCCGTTCAAGGGTTCCGAAAACCACTTGCGCAAGATTTTAACTTCCAAATAGAGAACGCATTCTGTTAACCAATCAATATCTTAGTAATTTTGTCTAAAAATTCACAACCCATTACCAGCCATTGAGTTACCCGTTTGAGTTAGATAATTTAAGTTAGAGTTAGGACATGCTCTTGAAACAACATCTATTGCACAAGATTGAACAACTGAATAGTACAAATAGAAGGAAATAAGGTTACAACACATGAGATTCACATATGAAAATAGGCACAAGTAGCTCTAGGCATATTCAAGTAGTTAAGGGAATAAATTCGCACATGAATATAATTTCCAGATTTGCATAAGTGTGAGCACCATCAAAGTATTAAAATAAAATACATAAACCTATGACATGTGAAATATCATATCGAGACATGCTCATAAATTAATATGCATATTCATGAACACAAGAGCATAAAACACTAATGAAAACAGAATTTCTAGATTTAGTACTACCTAAAGATTATACTCAAAAGGGCTATTTCAGATTTTTCCAGAGCCTGGCCTTCCTATGGTTCGTAGGTAATTTTATCTAGTTTTCAGAACATTTTTCGGAAATGGAATAGCTTTTCTAGATTTGTAGTTATTTCAGAAATACTCCAGCTCTGTCTAGATTCATCGACCGTTACGAAAATCAGATTTTCTCACAAACCGCTCACTCGTTTTCAATGAAACCAATTCTCCTCGAAAGATAACTCCTTAAGAAAGATTTTGACATAAAATGGAGATCCATAATGTTTTTATACATTTTCCTACAATTTTTGTAAGGTGGCTGTAAAATAGATTTTTCTGCACAGTTCTTGAAAATAGAAAGTTTGTGAGAAAAGAGGTCAGCTAGGGGAAATTTTCCACTTATCTTGTGATGAAAACATGCTAAATAATATGTATTAAACTCAAAAATTTAAGGTGAAGGTGTGCGTTTGAAAATTTTGAGAGATTGATGTAGAAAAAGGTAGTCTTATACCGATTAAGAGAAATAGAAGAAGGGTAGAATCAAGGCTCAACTCCTTTTATTTTTTACACAAGAATACCATTAGGACACATTTGAAAATACCATTTTAAACTTCTAATAACATGTATTTGAAAAACAAAAATGAAAGAGAGAGTTGTGTTGTGGCTTACTTGAGGGTTGTTAGAATTGCTAGCAAACTTTTTCTTCCTCTCCTCTCTTCTACAAAGCTCACCCTCATCCTCTCTTCTACAAAGCTCACCCTCATCCTTTCTTCTCTCTCAGCTGAATATAGTGCGTATAAGTGTTGTTCTTGTATGTAAAATCCTAGGGGAGGGGTTGTTTATATAATGAATTTGGTGCAAAAGGTCCTAAATGCCCCTTGGTTGGAATTGCATTGGATAGTTTGGATTTAGTTTGAATTCAATGAAATAGTGGAGGATTAAAGGTCTTAATTAGGTTTCTAAATATGATCTAGTTAGGATTTTCCTCCTAATCAAACCAATGTAGTTGCTTATATGCATGTATATAAAAATTTGTACCAAGTCAAAGATTTTTCTTCCTTAAATCATGGAAAATTGTCTCATAGTACATTCAATACACCTACAATGGTGATGGCTTGCCATGTGATGGGGAATTGATGGACTTGTTTTATATATATATATATATATATATATATATATTTGTGTACAATTGTTGGAATTTGTAAAATAAAATGTTTTAAAAAACGATTTTAGGATACAAGTGTATATATAAATATATAATGGTACTTGTTTGGGGTCAATTTGTGATTTAATAAAAATGTGAGGGCTTGGGCTCAATTAAAGTATCTATTTCAAGTGTAGAGTTAATAAATTAGTGTTTGGAAAAATAATTCGGTTTGTATTATCTTGCTTTGAATTTAAAGGTAAATAACCGAACGAAAATTGTGAAAATTGAAAGTTAAGGTTTATAGCGATTAACCTAAAATTTGAGAGTTAAATAATTAATATTAGAGTGTTAGAAATGATTTCTAAGCTTCCAGGGTCGATTAGGGTTTGTATGGGTTCATCCGTGATGCGTTTTCAGTTCTAGGGTGTAATTTGCGAATAATCAACGAATTAAGAGCTTTATTATAATAACTCAAAATTTAGAGGTCTAATAAGGTTTACAAAATTTTGGGGTGTCGGCAATTAGAGGCACGATGTCCAGCCTTGCCACAGTTATAGCATTTTTTTTTGAACTTTTTATTTCCACTGTTGTTTCCTTGTTTAGGACCATCTTCAACATACTTTCTTTTGTTATTATGTGGAACCACATTGGCCTTTGACTCAATAGGACTTTTACCATTCCTCTTTTTAGCCTTATGGCTATCTTCCTCAATTCTCAGTCTCACAATAAGTTCATCCACGGTCATCTCTTTGCGTTTATATTTTAAATAATTTTAGAAATATTTCCAAGCCGGTGGTAATTTTTCCACTATAACAGCGACTTGGAAAAACTCACTAAGAGACATACCCTCAGCATGAATATCATGCAAAATTAATTAAAGACTTTGAACTTGAGAAATAAGCATTTGGGAGTCTACCGTAACAAAATCCAGAAATTTACTAATAACAAATTTCTTTGTGCTAGCACCTTCTGTCTTGTATTTTTTCTCCAAAGAATCCCACAATTCTATTGCTATTTTCAAATGGCTATAAACATTATACAACATATTGTCCAGGCCATTAAGGATGTAATTTATGCAAAGAAAATCAGAATGCTTCCACGCATCCACTGCGGCAACAACTTGCCGATCACTTTCATCCTCTTTAACCACTAGAGCATCTTCATGGAGAAATCGAGCAAGATTAAGAGTTGTAAGATAGAATAGCATTTTATGCTGCCATCTCTTAAACTTGGTGCCATTAAATTTTTTTGGTTTCTCCCCACGTTTCACAGGCACCACATGCATTTGAATAGGGTTTTGCATAATAATCGGTGTTGGTGTCATGACCGGATTTAGTGTACCAGTTTCAGCAGCCATAAAATCTGATTACAAAAATCAGAAATCAAATTAAAAGCTATACAATTTTCTAGCTACAAAAACTAGAAAAGCAATCAGAATGGTGAATACAATGAAGAAATGAAGTTTGTCTTAAGATTGTTTATGAATCTTCAATGTATTCAAAGAAAAAAAATTAAGAAAGGAGAGTGGCATTATTTCCTCGAAATTTTTTTGATCAAGTCCAGTGTTCAACACTGTGTCTTTAAGACAGATTTGTCCTCTTCACAGTGCTTTCAAATTATGGACGTTGATTTCCCAAGATAAAATGATCAACAACAATTTCGTAGCAACACTACAAACTAAATGTCGAACGAACACACTTTGTGTTTGTATTCTTTTCTGACAAGAAATTTATGCAGCAAAATGTAGGAAATAAAAGCTGACAAGAAAAACAAAAATTGGATGAAAAATCAAATGGAGGACTTGTCTATTTATAGGTGAATTGGTGGCTTTTTAGAATAAACCTCATAACAAACCTGTTCGAACAGATTAAATTTAAATAGATAGTGAACTTGTTCAGTTGGAGGAAAAATTCGGACAGGTGTGCTGGACCAAACTACTAGCGTTTCAATATGTTGGGGTCATTTCAAAATTAAGTGTCCATTTCAAACGAAAATTCAGTTCCAAAGTGGTAAGAATTTAATTTTAGAAAAAAAATAAAATTCAAATGTTTTTGGCCCAAAAAGATAAGCATTGGGTTGGAGAAGCACAACCTAAACTCACACCACACACCCAGACCCAAGCCCAACTCAACCCAGCCCGCCCGACTGCAAGGCGGCGGGGCGCATGTGTGTTTGTTTTTGGGTCCAATGGCCAGGCAAATGCAACCCAACCTCACACTATGCACTCACGCCTACGCCCAGCCCAACCTAGCCCGCTCGACTGGACGGCAGCGGGGTGCGTGTGTGTTTGTTTTGGGTCTAGTGGGTCTAGTCCACTTTGCCCATAACCTCACCCTTCCACAAAACTTGGGTACTCCTTGGGGCCCTCCCCAAGTTGAGAACCCAAGGCTTATAAACCCATACAATGTTAGCCTAGCCAAGCAATGTGGGACAAGCTTTCATTCCTTCAATTCAGGAAACCCACCAAAACACCATTTTCATGGAGCTTACTTTGACTTCAATTTCCCATTCACCCGATAATGGTTTTGAACAACCAAATATACTACGTGAATCACGACGCGACATTGAACGCGTTACCACTAATACCCGCCAACCTCAGCGCATAGGTCCCACTTAAAAAATAGACCAAAGTTTAAGAAAAACTATTTTTCCGAAGCCATTCTTACACTATTTGCATTGATGCAGACTGTCCACTTATTTGATTCCTCTAAATATAGAATTAAGTTTGCAAGACATAATAAGATAAATTCTTGTGAAAAAAAAATAACAATAATAATAATTCAACTAAAATAAACTTCCCTGTTGTTTATCTGCTCATTCTTGTGTTCATACATGAAGATCTAGTGATACAACTATTTTCACTTTATGAAAAAAGATTTGAGGCTTATTATATTTTTCAGCATAAGACAAATCTTACAACAATTGGCACATCGGACATAAAGTTTAACTACAAGACCAAATTATTCTAAAATATGTATTATAAATGGGGCTTGCAAGAACAACATTAGACTTGAACCCAGTTGTATTGTGCCATATGATCAGCCACCTACCCTCGTATAACAATAAGATCTGCATGATAACTCTCTAGAGAATACGATGCAAAAACGTACTTCTCATAGTAAATGCCAAAGCCAAACCACAACAAGCCAAGTAAAGCCACTAACTTTCTTGAATTTGTAAGACTCTCTCTCTCTCTCTCTCTCTCTCTCCATATATATATATATAAGAATATTAGATCCTCAGAGTCAACAACAAAGAATTCCATAGGAAACAACGCTGATTTTGAATCCATAGAAGAAGGTAACTACACTTGCAAGAATCCTCCATTCCAAGATTGTCTTGAATTCCACGAGGAAGCTCTCACGCAACCTTTTCTCCCTAGGTTATTCCCACAATCACATAGGCCCCAACCATCAAACAATGATTATCTGCTGTATATAAACCCTTTAAAAACCATCCAAAAGTTGTAGCAAATAGAAATTAACCTGAAGTCACATAAACCAAGCTCAAACACTCCCACATAGTAGAGATTTTCAAAAAAGAGAGGAGGATAGAAGAACAGAACAACTACTATAGTAGCTGAAATGATGCTTTGGTGTATCTTTGATGGAAGCATGTCATTGAATGATCTGGACGTTGAGAGAAGGCCATACCATCGCAACTGCACTTGTGTAATGCACAAGTCCAAAGGTGCATGCTCTACTGCTTGTTTTAAACATGCGAGTATTTCATTCCTAAAAAAAGAACTACAGAATGAATGTTCCTTGTGTTAAGCCACAACTCAAGACAGTGGTTAAGGCAGAACTCAAGTCACAAGCAGAGCTACACCAGTTGCAGATCAAGCCACAGCTCCAGCTCAAGGAGTTGGTCAAGCCATCTAAGGCTAATGCTTAAGGGATGAGCACGTGTATGAAGCTGAGGAGGCTACAATCCACTTGTGGCGGTTAGAAGAATCTGTTAGGAAGTTATATAAACATAACCATGGTTAGTTAGTTGATGTATTGAGTTAGGTAGTTACAGTGATTGTATAAGAGACACTGTTTGTGTTGACTGAAAGATAAGGGAAAAAAAAATGATCTTCTTCAAATTCTTTTATGGTATCAGATCCTAGAAAGCTCCTTTGAGCATTGTATCTTCAACAAGATATAGTAATGGCGGCAAACCTACAAAATGGCAGCTACATCATCTTCTAGAATTGCTTCAAACATTTTTGTGTTACCTTCCAATCTCACTCTTCTTATTGCAAATCTAAACTCATTTGTTCCAACCAAGCTTGATTCAACAAATTATATCATTTGGAAGAGTCAGTTTCAGAATATATTATGAGCTACAAAGCTTATAGGCTATGTTGTTGGTTCCGAACTCTGTCCTCTTTTTACAATCAGTTGTGCAAATGGTAATCCTATTCCAAATCCTGCATATACTCATTGGATCACCATTGATGCACATTTGTTAAGTTGTATTACTGGTACATTATCATCATCTATCTTCACTTCTGTTCTATACTGTGGTATAAGTTTAAAGGTATGGACTACACTAGCCACTCGATTTAAATCCCTTTCTCGATCTCACATCCATCAGTTAAAGAACAAACTCAATCATATTACAAAGAAGAATCTTACGATGGAAGACTATTTGAATTAAATCAAGACTATTTCTGATCAATTGAGTTTGGCTGGTTCACTAATTAAAGATGATGATTTAGTTTTGCTCACCTTAAATGGTTAACCTGATGAATATACTGCTTTCAAAACTACTATTGAAACCTCTCTTAAGCAAACACAACCCTCTGATCTTCCTTTTGCTTATGTTGCTACACGAGGAAATTATAAAGGTGGTTTTAGAGGATCTCGGAGAGGAGGATATCGACACCATGGCTCATTTAGAGGTCGAAACAATGGCACTGCGTAGACACCCCATTTTTAACGGCGCTTATGACTTGGACTTCATTGCATGCACACCCGATGATGAGTTTATGTGCTCGTCAAGTGCTCGAAGTCCTCAGCGGAATGCCACATCGTTGAGCCGTTGAAACCCTACACTCTTGTTGCCTCATTCTTGGACCAAGCCTTGGTTCTTTATGCCTGCAACCCTTGGTGGCCTGCTGGCCACCTTTTTGGGCTGCCAGCCATCACTTCTTGGTTGTCGGCCACCAGTGATGGCTGGTCGGCCGCTAGTTTCTTTTGCAGATATTTTGTGATAGTTGTGCCAGCTGTTTTCATAGATGCATGCATCTTCACCCACGTGTAGGGCTGGATATTCTTGAGGAGAATTCATATTTTCTATATGTAGAGAGCCTCCCTCTCATGTTTTGGGGTTAGAAAAATTTAGTGAAAATTTTTTTCCTCTTTCTCTAGCTAATTCCTACACTTTTGCTTACAAATCCCTAACCTTTGCCTATACACCCTTAACCAAATCTCTTCATCTTTGAGTTGAGGTGTTCTTGAGCCTTGTTGGAGCTTTAGAGGGTGTGTTCGCTTGGTTTGGTTTCTTGGAATTGATTTCCTTTTTCTTGTTGTTTTCCAACTATTTTTGGGCTGAAATTTGGGTTTTAAGGCCATTAAAAGTTGAGGGGTGGCTCACCCTCCTTTGCACCTTGTTTTGGAGGCCTTTACCCTTGTGTTTCTCACCCTTGCATCATCTTTTTATGAGCTTTTTAACATTGATTTTCAAAGCTTTTTCAGTGGTAAAAATCATGGTTTGAAATCCAAACTTGGAGGGGTTAGCCTCCCCTCCTCGTGTCTTGCTTACTAGCCTAGTTTGTACCATGTTTTAGCAAATTAATCTAGCTATTTTTGTCTTAATTCTAGCATGTTGTAGGACATACTTTAGACTATTTTGGCGCTGTTTTTGGTTAATAGTTGTATTCAAGCCCTGTTTTGCATGCTTACAGTGTAATAGTCCTCGTGAGTTTGGTGTTCTAGGCCTTAGACACCATCTCCTTTGAGTTGATTGCATTTATTTATGGCTTTCCATACTTGTGATCACACTTAATCATCTCTGCAACCTCCCTCATTTCTTGGCTTTTGTTTTTCTTTGAAAGTGGTTCAAACAACTTGTTTGTTTAAAGTATGAGATTGAGGTGTCATGCTTTAATGATTTAATCCCTTTGGGGTTCATTACTAACGATGTGATATCTCTTTCACCCCTAAGACAACACTTGGTTTGAGCTCTATTTCCATTTAGAGGACTTAAACTCACCATTGGACTCAATGAATTAAAGAATTAAAAGGTAATTAAAATGAAGTAATTAAAACTTGAGACTAAAAATGGTGCAAGATTATAACTTGTTGTGTTCAATCGGACATTAATTGAACACATGGAGACTTGAGGCATTTCATACTCATTAGTGATGAAATGGTTCAAGTGTCCAAGGTCACCACTTCCCTTGATCAACTCGTGAAAGGGGTGAGGTTTGAGTCTCATTTTTTTGTTACATTTATTGAAATTGCACATCTTGGTTCATAAGCCATCATGCAATGAAATTGCTTGAGTTGGTGGTTTGTGAACCAAGTTCATCACTCCTTTGAGTTGCTCATGAAAAGGAGGTGTGAGTTGTGCAAACAAACCCTTGAGAATACCCTGTGCATGCTCTGTTTGTCCTCTGTTACAGCAAGGTGAACTGAGCAGCAGTGGCCGGCAGGCTATCACTGGTGGGTGGTCGGCTGGCCGACCACCAATGCAAAATTCAGTAGTGTGTTCTTTAGGCAAAGTAGAGTTATTCTGGAAGTGGGAAACAGTGTATGTGTTCTCTGTGCAACAGAGGCTCTCCGGAAGCAAAACAGTGGATTTTTGGGTGGAAACCGAGCATGCGTATGAACATCTCTCGCTTCCCGAGTTGGAGTAGCTAGCTGTAGACACCTCGTTTTTGACCGTCCTTAAGACTTGGACGTCATCGTTTGAACACTCGATGATCATCCATGCTCGTGTTCGTTTTGAGTTCCCGAAGGTCTCTGCAGCGCGCCTTGCCTTAGGATCTCTCAACTTGACTGTTTTGTGCTTGGTTGTGGACCAAGAGCTTTTGGTTTTTGCACCTGAGGGTAGGAAGGGGCTTGTTGGCCATCCCCTTTACCCACCGGCCATGGTCTGGGGCCACCGACCTTGTTTTCTTTCTATCGGCTAAGAGTTTTGGCCGATCGACACTCTATTTAGTTGGCCGGCCATTGTGTTGGTCGATCGACCATTTTTGCTGGCCGAACCCTATTCATCTGCTTTATGGAGATATTTTATGCCAGCTGGAACAATTGACATCCACAATTCACCTCCTCTATACACGTGTATGGAGGGATTGGCCTCTACGCTTAACTTCTCTTGGAAGCTTTAGGAATTAAACCTCTATAAAGAGGGAGCTCCTCCTCCCTCCTAAGGGGTTCAGAAGATCTGTTCTTGAGAGAATAGATATACCCTTTATCTATATTTCTTGGTTTAGCCTTGTTTTGTATACAAAAGTGTAGTACTGTCTTACTATTGTACACAAACACACACTAGAACACCATCCTTGGTTGCTGAGGTGCTAGGAGGTTGATTTCAGTGTTCTTGGGTTGGTTAAAACTCAGAAAACCTGCTGGAGCTTTGTTCTTGAAGAGGTCCTACAAGGGTGAGCTTCTTACCTTTAGATACCCCTTGCTTAAGCTTTTAGCCTATCTTGCATCTGTTTTTAAGCTTAACTTATAACTGATAAAAGTTCTATTTTTAAGTGCTTAAAATAGTTGTTTAAGATCACTTTGGTGTTTGGGGTTGTTTACCCCCTCTTAGGCCTTGTTTGGATACTTTTTTGTGCCTTTTTGTGAGCTTCGGGACCACCTTGTATTGGCCTTCTCACCACTGAAATCCAAGGGATGATGTTTTAAGGTCCTAAGAAGGAGAGGGCCATCCCCTCTCCTTTGTGTCTTCAATACATGCTTCATATGCCTCATGTTTGAGCACCTTTACTAAGTATATGTTGGCCATGTCTTAGCTTGTATTTGTGGTTATTTTGCTGAGGCATGCCACTATTTTGGCTTGGTTTGGTTGGCTTTTGTATGCCTTATACACTTGTAGTGTAAATCCCTTAAACTAGCTTTGTATGCTTCATGCTTTGACATGTCATTCTAGCTTGTTTTCTTTCCATTTCAGTGTGTATTTGGTGTTGATTTATCATGTCATACCTTTGTTTAGGTTTGGTTTGATTAGCCTTTGCATGCTTTATACACTTGCCACAAAATCCCATGAAATAACCTAACATGCATCATGTTGTAACATGTCTTCCTAGCATGATTTTGACTCGACTTCAAGAATCTTTTATCCATGTTTTGGTATGCTTGAGGTCTGATATTGGTTGTCTCGGTCATCCATGACTTGCTTTGTATAGCTACCATGCAATCTAGCTTGTAGGCATTGAGTGTTGAATCCTCTAGCATGCTTTACTTGGATCATTTCAGTGGTTTGGCATCACTTGTAATGTTATTTTAGTCCATATAGTATACTTGAACACTTGCACTTATCACTCCTTTAATGCTTTAATGGGTTTGTGTTTTATGCCTCATGAATGTGTCATTGCGTATGCCACCATGCTTAGGCCTTTGGGATGCCATCTAGGTGGGTTTTTGGGCTTATTTTGACATATCATAGCTCTGATTTTATTGGCTTACGCCTTGCCATGTTTGGTTGTAATAGGTGTAATGTAATTGCCCCTTTTGGCCTTGTATGCGTCTTGTTTTGTGCTCACCTTTCTAGCATGTTCTGACCACATCCCTTGCATGTTCTAGCCTTGTTTTGGCCTGCCTTGAGACTATTTTGGGTCACCTTGGTCCTTTGGGGCTTGGTTGATATGGCTATGGTTGAAGTCCCATGGCTAGCTTTGAGCTTTAAGTCCATTAGCATGCCTTGCTTGTGTTATATGGTTGATTTGGCATCACTCTTAACATGATTTCAGAGCTTATTGCATTGTCATATTCTCATGTTTATCATACCTTCCTCATGCTTGATGAGTGTGCGTTGTTGCATAGTTTATGGGCCCATATGTGCGCATGTGTGTTTCGCCTTTTTGGTGCCTTAATTCATTACTATGGCCACTGATTTGGACCTATTCGAGAGCTGTCCATTTCGGTTTAAGACCATCCCCGCATGTTGTTGCATGCTTGCCTTGCATGTGGTCACACGCTTGTTGCATATTTGGTAAATTGCATGTTGTAGCACACATAGTAAACTGGTCGTTGCTCCCCAAGTTCTTCTCTTAACAATACGACGTTGACTGCCCGGTCGGATACTGCCAGATACAAAATCATTGGATACCTGCCGTAGGTGTTGCCAAGAGTGGTACTGATCGAAGATAAGTTTTCAAGCCGTCCAAAGCGACCTGGCACTTGGGGGTCCATTCAAAAGCTTTACCTTGCCGAAGTATGTGAAAGAATTGTCGGCAGCGATCTATGGAACGACCAATAAACCTATTAAGCGCGGCAGCCGTTCCCATCAGCTTTTGAACCTCTTTGATCGACCGAGGAGAGCCAAGCTCTAGAATTTCCGTGATTTGCCTCGGGTTGGCTTCGATTCCGCGGTGGTTAACGATGTTGCCAAGGAATTTTTCGGACCTAATGCTGAATGCGCACTTCGAGGCGTTCAGTTTCATTTTGTACTTTCGAATAATGCCGAATATCTCTGCCAAATAGGCTAGATGGGCATGTTTTTCCTTGGATTTGACCACCATATCATCGATGTATACTTCCATGGTACGGCCGAGTTGTTCCTTGAACATGGCAGTCACTAGTCTTTGGTAAGTTGCCCCCGTATTCTTCAGCTCGAAAGGCATGACCTTGTAGCAATAGGTTCCTCTTGCGGTGAGGAATGCGGTTTTTTCTTGGTCCTCCAGATGCATGGCAATTTGATGGTAGCCTCTGTAGGCATCGAAGAAGCTCATGCGTTGATGATGTGTTGTTGCATCTACGAGTTGGTCTATTCTAGGCAGCGGAAAACAGTCCTTGGGACAAGCTTTGTTTAAGTCCGTGAAATCCACACAAACACACCAACATCCATTATTCTTCTTTACAACCACAGTATTGGACAACCATGTAGGATAGGTTACTTTGCGAATTGCCCCGGCATCAAGTAACCGAGCAACTTCTTCAACAACGGCCAAAGTATGCTCAGCGGCTGACCGCTGACTTCTCTAAATAATTGGCTTACATTTTGGATCAACGTTTAAGTGATGCTGGGCCATACATGGACCCACTCTCAGCATCTCGTATGGTGACCATGCAAACACATCGAGGTTGCCGAGTAAGAAGGATACAAGCTCTTGCCTTTCAACTTCATTCAGGGAAGCGCCGATCATGAAGAACTTGTCAGGATTCCCGTCAATTTCGACCCGATTCAGGGCTTCAGTTTCCTTTTCACTTGGGATCTTCCCAATGTCCTCAAGGCTCTCCCGATCCAGTACCTCAATTGAATGCACTTCCAACTCTCTTGGTCTCTTTGCAGCAAGAAGATAGCTTGCCTGTGCCGATTTTTGAGAACCTCGAATTTGTTTAATACCGTACTCAGTCGAAAAATGAAGTAGTTGATGGTAGGTGCTTGGCACATCTTGCATGGTATGCAACCAAGTTCTTCCCATGATGAGATTATACGGCGAAGGAAGCTTGACAACCAGAAATTCTACATCTACTGATCTGGTGCCCGCCCGAACTGGTAGTGTGATTTTGCCCAAAGGATACTCTTGGTTAGCATTGAAGCCGAATAACGGATAATCAACTGGAGACAGATCCAAGTCAGTGAAGCCAAGTTTAACAAAAGTTTTTTAATACATTACTTCCGAAGTACTTCCCTGGTCATTGAAAACACTTTCAATGGTGAATCTATTTATGCATAGCTCAATGACGAGGGGATCAGTGTACTCCAACTAAGTCTTTGTCATCAAAACTAATCCTCCCAGTTTCATGGGGCTGTTTCGCTGACATGAGTTGGACTGTAACTGAATTGTATGCACCACATATGACGTCGTCAAGCTGTATATCATATGAATTACCCCAAGTGGAGGTGAATACAGCCGTAAAGCTATTGTATTTGATGAATTCTCTTTCGGACGTGTTGCATAAGCTGGCCGTCTTGCACTAACTCCTCCAGGTGATCCTTTAGTGCATAACAACTATCGGTGTCGTGACTGTGATCTTTGTGATACTCACACCGTTTATCCCGTCTCCTTGTATCGAGAGGTCCCATCATCTTGGGCGGCCACTTGAAGAACGGAAGGTGTTGAACTTTCGAAAAAATCTTACTGATTGTCTCTGTTAACTTCGTGTATTTCTTGTTTGAGCACCTTATGCGCCTGCTATCCACTTGATATTGTTCATTCGCTCGATGTGAACATTGATCATTTGATCGACGCGAGTCACGCCTTTTGTCTCGTTTCTCCTGATTTCACGGCTCGAGGCTACTTGATGGCACGACACTAATCGGCTGAACGATTCTCGGCGAAACCGTCTCAACGGCTTTATGCCCAGCTTTGACCTGCAGGGCATCGCCTTCCGCTTTGCAATACTGGTTGACTTTCTTCATTAACGCCCAGACTGTTTTGGAGGGCTGTCTGGTCAATGACCTGTGAAGGGGACTATCAGGATGCAATCCCATCTTAAAGGTAAAGATGGCCATGGAGTCATTGCAAGCATCATCTACCAGATTTAAGCATTCCCAATAGCGTGCCGAATATTCACGAAGGGTTTCTTCTGGTTTAATTTGCATCACCCAGAGGGAATCGGCTTGCTTTCACTAGATCTCATTAGTGATGAATCTTGCCCTGAAGGAATTTTGGAGTTGATGGAAGTTCTTAATCGATGCCGGCTCTAGTTTATAATACCACCTGACGGCCAGTGGTCCTAGACTGCTTGGAAATATTCGACACATGAGGGCTTCATCGTCAACATGAAGTGTCATTGCTTGCTTATAATAACGAATGTGATCAGTGGGTTCCGATTTTCCATCGTAGCGGGTGAACAATGGTGCTTTGAACTTTTTAGGTAGCACAGCCCTTGCAATTCGTCGCACAAAGGGGTAATGCTTATCTTCCTTATCCAAGTCATCGCTCCTCCCCTGTTTATGCCATACATACGGACTTCCTTCAGATAAGCTGGATACGTCAACTCGTCCTTTCTTTCTGGGTTCCGAGGATAGTGAGTCAGAATCACTGTCATTATCGCGTTTTCGAAGTCAACGTCGTCGACTATCCTTCTTTCCCAAAGGTCGACCCCGATCTTGGCATGCAGCCTATTGGGATTTTGCCACCTCCAAGGCCAAATCCTGGCGCAGGCGCTCATTCTCAGCCATCATGTTCTCCAGCTACTGTTCATTTTGCTTTGCTTGATCCATAATCGTTTGTATTGTCTCATGCACTGAAGTTGAGGGTGAGGTCTGAGCTACTGAATCGAAGTTCAAGGCCCGTCGTGCGACGATATTCTCTAGTCCAAGCATGTTTCTTGCAGTGAAGTCGTCTCTTGGCATAGTTTCGTCAACGACTATTGGAGGATCTTTTGTTACGCCCGCCATGGATGTGCTTGAGTATTCCCACAGACGGCACCAATTGTGGAGAGGTGGTTTGGAAATACTCTTGGATCCTGAAGGATGTTCCTGATCCTCTGATTACCACCTGAAAAAGGATTAACGCTTAAGTCGGGGGTTGCCGGAATTAGCACTTTGACGGACAAGTTAGAATAGGCTCTCTCGTTTGCTGGTGTCTTAAGTTTATTTAATTTGTTCTCACATACCTCTCTTTGGTTGATGCTCCTCTTATTTATACTCCTCCCTGGTCTCGGGGGTCGGGACCACTTTTAATCTAGCGCACAACTACTCATTCGGCCTTTCTATCGTGTGCCCATTCCCACTCAACTTCTTGTACGGCTGATTCTATGGCCGATTTAATTTTTCGGCTTTAGGGCCCCCCATGACAGAGCCGAATACTATTTGTCCTGATTTCCTTCAAATATATTTGGCTTTCCTACATATAATTTTATTCGGCTCCCACAACCTGCTATTCAACCAGAAAAACAACATGGGAGCATTATTTATAGAGAATGAGAAAAAGCAGTGCATGACAGCTGGGCAACACTGACTGACCTCACATTGAGGCCCAGTTGTGCCTCAATGAAGCCTGACCGTGCATATTTAGGCCTGGCCGAGTCTAAATGATGTTTCAGAATCAGTGCAGTTGCAGCAAAGGCCAACCTTTTCCTTAACGTACCACAGTTGTATTTTGAGTCCTGTTTTGTTTGTACCAAATGTTTTTTTGTGTTTTCGAGTTGTTTTTAATTTGTTTTCTTGTTATCGAGTTGTATTTCGCATTTTGTCAAATTGTGGGTAGTTATCCAATTCAAGAATGAATGCAAGAGCAAGTCTTATGTGAAGTTACCATGCAAAGGTTATGCCATTCATCACATGCAAACACCATTTATCATATTGTGCAAGGAAATCATTCAATAAAGATTTGACTTTTATACCTAGTGAGTTCAACCCCGATCATTGTTTTACAGAGCAATAAAACAACAAAAATCTTTCAAACCAAACAAAAGGGTCTATCTAAAGCTAACCTTTAACTACAAAGCAAAACAAAAACAAAAATAGAAACAACATCGTCGCCTTCGTCAATAGCTCATCCTCGCCCTCTTCCTCGTTGGCTGCAGATGAGGTGCATCACTGTCACTGCTAGGGCTACTGGACTGCAAGTCAACCTTCTCTTCCTCATCCTCTGGGGTCATAGACCCGTCAAAAGACTCCTCAGAAGGTGAGCGCAGCCTTGCTCGGCCTCTCCCTCGATCGACTCCCCCTCAACCCCTCACGGGACCCCGTCTCCATCTACTAGCTGAAGGAGGTCCTGCAGGCACTGCTGGCGTTGACTCAAGCTGAAAAAAATACAAGTATCAATATGGACTAACAAGAGTATAAACAGTTTGGCAAACAATGGTGAACTTGAACTACGAATAGAATGTACCTCAATCCCATGAAAGACTAAGGCGGTCTGCCTCCTCCGTACCATAAGGAGTAGTCAGTCAATCGTATGAAGGAGGTCATTAGCATACACCCAGGGTATCTACAAAAGGAACATAATTTGAGAAAGGAACAGAAGTAACAGAGACTACTGAACAGAAATGGTAGAAAAATAAAATAAGATAAAGTGAGTAGAAGCATAAAGAAATGTGTACCTGCTCGATGCTAGGAGCGAACACAAGCCTGCGGTCCCTCTCCTTGATGCACTCAAATGGGATCTGCTCGATCACTCCATCTAGACGCATGTACATGATCTCAGTGGGGATCACATGAAATCCAGGAATGGGAGCAACGATAGGGGCACCTCCAACAGGGGCGTGACCAGCCGCAGCACCAGCAACAGCAACCTCCGGTATAGTGCAAACCATGCCTGGGGTAAGAGGCGCCTTCACTCGAGTGTGTAAGAAGGTAGTGAAGTCACCGGGCTCATGATGATGATCGCCTTCCTCGCTCAACATCAGGAGGTCGATTTGAGGACCGTCCTACAATTCATCAACTACCCTCATAACTAGAGGAGGAAGGGTGTGGAATGTCGAGGTCAACGATGTCCTGTGTCAGGCGGATAAACCTTTCCTCCAGGTAGTAAGCCCAGCCAAAGAGGCCCTCGAATAGAATCCGCATGGTGGAGGCATGCCATACCATGACATAGGTCATCCTCGACACCTAGGAAATACTTGCCCAGGGATACCAGTCAACCTATCAGAAATCAGTGTAGTGTTAAATCAATGCAATGTTAGAAATCAGTACAGTGTTAGATCAATGCAATGTCAGAAATTAGTGTAGTGTTAGATCAATCCAATGTCAGAAATCAGTGTAGTATAAGAATGGCAGTGCAATAAAGAAGCAACAGTATGAGAATGACCATGTAGTGTGGGAAACTGTGTAGTTTGCTTACAGTATGTAGTAGTTAAAGGCTGATATTTTGTTACCCGGTCTGCAGTGATCGTATCAAGGAAGTAGTGGAAATAGGGGAATCTCGGCCTACATGACGGCAGCGCTCAAATCGGGAGCTATAGTACCGTGAGCGGGGTACTAACAACTCGATCAGTCTCAGCGAGACCGGAGCCAGAGAGGTGAAGTATGTATACACCTAGAAAAAAGATGGATAAAATAAATGAGAAGAAAATGAAATGCAGATGAGTAGAAAAAGTAGAATGAACATAATGATTAGAAAAGATGAGTATGAGGCATACCTCTCAAACCCTCCAGTAGCAGCCGAGTGAATCTGCCTTGCGGCGGCAGACAGAGCTCATGTAGCAGCACAAGGTGGCTCGGTCAGCGCCAACCCAATCATACTCTACCACCTGGGAGAGGTGCACCAGTGCTCCCAAAAGATATAACCCCACGGTATTTTCCCTGTTCGCAAATAGGGTAGTATTGAGGAGATACATAAGGAAGTCGCTGGTGTATTGGGCAACCTCATCTGGAGTAGTGGGCTGAAATTTAGAGAAGTACTTGAAAAACCAGTTGTACCCCACCACCCCTTGACTGGTGATGTTCGGGATCGCTCCAAGAAGATGATGCTGTGTGGTTCTCCATTCTGTCATGTCAGGATCACATGGAATTGGGCCTCCAACTCCAACCCGCAAGCCGGTGAGCATCGTAAAATCGTACAGGGTCAGAGTCAACTCCCTGATTGATGAGAAATAGAATGAATATGTGGTGTCCCACCATCTCTTGACCAAGGCCCCGTACAACGGTGACTCGGCCCTCATCTGTATAAGCCCTGAGCAGAAGGGCCCCAAGCCAGCTATATCAACTAGTGCGCGGACCTCAGCGAGCAGTCTCTCATACCAACACCGGGGGCCTGATATGGATCCGCAGTTGCCAATCCTCCTAGCTATCACCTACAAATGGAAAATATAAAGCATTAACTAGTGCTCTACTTGTGAGATTCAACAATGCCTCAAAACAAAGGGAAGTTGCTTACCATGGAGGCATAGCACTCCATGGGCTCTCGTAGCAAGATATCCTCGTCTATCCCGGGGATGAGGCCCTCAAATCTCAAAATGCCACCTAGAGGTAGAGCATGTGTGCGTGGTCGGTATGTGGTCACATCGAATGGCCTATCAACGAGGGGAGGTAATGATGGAGCATCCCCGGCCTCCATGTCTGCGCCTAGGGTAGCCCCAATACCAATAGTGGGGTCCGAAATGGGAACTTCATCACTAGCCATGGAGAAGAGTGGAAAAAATGAAAAGAAAGCAAGAAAATATAAGGGCTAAACCCTAGAAGAGAGAAAATGGGAGGGGAAAGCAAAAACATGAGAGTGAGTCCCCAAAAAACCAAGAAAGTCCATGAGAAACAAGGAAAAAACAATGAGAAACCCAAAAACTTTGCCGAATCAAAATCCAATAGGTTCAAAATGTAGAGGGGATGAAGGGTTTCGAAGAAAAAATGGTAAGGATTGTTAGGTATTGCAAGAAAAAGAGGAAATCTAGAGAGAGAGAAAAGCTAGAGAAAGGAAGAAAGTGATTTTCGGATGAAAATGTGTGAGGAAATGGGGTTTGGGTTTTCTTTAAACAAGCAAATCGCAGGGAAAGGCTGAAACAGCCCCTGCCGCTATCGTGGCCCGGCCGGTTGTCGCGAGGCCCGGCCGTGCTTCATTGAGGCTGGCTGGCTCTCAATGTCAACACAGTTCAGTTTTGTTCTTTCCCTCTACCTCTCTTCCTTTTTGTTGTTTATAGGGTTTCAAAAGGAAAAAACCAAAAAAGGAAAGTTATTTAAAAAAAGAAAAAGAAAACGCAAAGAGAGAAAAACAAATAAAAAGGAGAAGAAAAAGCAAAGAAAAGCAGAAAAGAAAGAAATAAGAGAGCAAAAAAAAAAAAAGAGGGAAAGAAAGCAAAAAAGCAAGCAAAAGTAAAAGAAGGAAAGAAAAATATGAAAAGGGTGGAAAAGAAAAACAAGAATTTTTGTTCAGTTGAATTTATTATACGAATGCATGATTTGATTCATAATTTGCTTGTTTAACTCATAGTTTAAGTCATAGTTTTGATTTGTTTAAATTTATTTAAACTGCTCTGTTAGTTTATAAATTATTTTGCCTAAATTGTTTGTTCTATTATATTGTACACAAACAATATTTTATGTATGGTTCATTCAGAGGAGTTCTAGATAAAATCATTCGTGCCACAGTAAAATCATCATCTATTTCACAACCACATTGAAACACGGTGCGCTGTGTTCATTGTTTTAACACGTAGGTAAATTGGCTTCCACTTTACTACACCGCTTTGATTATTTTGATTTTACACCTCTCTGTGTACAATCCATTTTTATTTCTAATTCGTACTTACGCAATTTGTTTATCCTTCTTCCTCCTCTCGCGTGTGACGCATTAGAATTGTACCTTTGGTTAAAAACATCGAGTTCGCCCGGTGTTCACATCACATTTCCTCCTCTCGCATGTGACGCATTAGGATTGTACCTTCAGTTGAAAACAATAGGTACGCTTGTTTGTTCACACCACATTTCCTCCTCTCACATGTGACGTGTTAGGATTATACCTTCGGTTAAAAACAGCAGGTGCGCCTGATTGTTCACACCACTTGTCCTCCTCTCGCGTGTGACGCGTTAGGATTGTACCCCCGGTTAAAAACATTGGGTATGTCCCGGTGTTCACACCACCTTGTCTCCTCTCGCGTGTGATGCGTTAGGATTGTACCTTCGGTTAAAAGCAACATGTGGGTGACGGTGGCGGGTGGTAGGTGGTAGCAAGTGGGTGGTGGTGGTGGTGGTGGTGGGTGGTGTGTGATGGTGGGTGGTAGTGGCGGATGGGTGGCAGGTGGTGGTGGTGGCGGGTGGGTGGGTGACGATAGCGGGTGGTGGGTGGTGGTGGTGGTGGCAGGTGGGTGGCGGATGGCGGGTGGTAGTGGTAGTGGGTGGTGGTGGTAGTGGTTAGTGGGTGGGTGGGTGACGGTGGCGGGTGGTAGCAAGTGGGTGGTGGTGGTGGGTGGTGATGGGTGGTGGTCGCAGGTGGATGGTGGGTGATGGTGGCAGTGGTGGTGGTGATGGGTGGTGTTGGCGGGTGGTGGCAGGTGGCTGGTGAGTGATGGTGGCAAGTAGGTGGCGGGCGGTGGATGGTAGTGGCGGGCGGATGGCAGGTTGGTGGTGGTGGCCAGGGGTGGCTGGTGGGTGGTGGTGGCCAAGGGTGGCTGGTGGGTGGTAGTAGCAGGTGGGTAGTGAGTGGTGGTGGCAAGTGGTGGTGGGTGGTGGTGACAGAAGACGGTAGTGGAAAACAGTGGCGGGTGGTGGCTAGTATTGGGTGGTAAAAAATAAAAAATAAAAACTCAAAACTCAAAACGGAAACACGTTTTTTATATTTTTATTTTTTGGCCAAATTTATAAATTGGGACCATTAATTTATAAATCAAAAATTTTACCAAACAAATTTTTATTTTAATTTTTTAAATTTTTATAAATATAACCAGAAAACTAAAAACATAAATATTACCAAACCACATCTAAATATTTTCACTTTACATTCTAATTAATCCACTTTTAACTTGTAAAACCCGAAGAATCTTCGACTTTGGTTTTCGATTGTACATAATGATATAAAGCTGAGTGAGGAAAAGTTAGAAGAAATGCAGCTTTGAGTTGTGGTCCCAGGGGGACTTTATCACTTGGGGACTTTTATCACTTGGTCTAGTTTGGAAAGATTAAATAAGTATATTTTTTAATTTTTTATAAATTATAAGTTGGGTTGAGTTGGGTTTGAAGTGATGTATTAGAGAGGTGATGTGACTTAAATAAGATGATGTGACTTTGGTGGTGACAGAAGACGGTAGTGGAAAACAGTGGCGGGTGGTGGCTAGTATTGGGTGGTAAAAAATAAAAAATAAAAACTCAAAACTCAAAACGGAAACACGTTTTTTATATTTTTATTTTTTGGCCAAATTTATAAATTGAGACTATTAATTTATAAATCAAAAATTTTACCAAACAAATTTTTATTTTAATTTTTTAAATTTTTATAAATATAACCAAAAAACTAAAAACATAAATATTACCGAACCACATCTAAATATTTTCACTTTACATTCTAATTAATCCACTTTTAACTTGTAAAACCTGAAGAATCTTCGACTTTGGTTTTCGATTGTACATAATGATATAAAGCTGAGAGAGGAAAAGTTAGAAGAAATGCAGCTTTGAGTTGTGGTCCCAGGGGGACTTTATCACTTGGGGACTTTTATCACTTGGCCTAGTTTGGAAAGATTAAATAAGTGTATTTTTTAATTTTTTATAAATTATAAGTTGGGTTGAGTTGGGTTTGAAATGATGTATTAGAGAGGTGATGTGACTTAAATAGGATAGTGACTTTTTAACTTTTTGTCTTTTTTCAATTATGCCAAACTTGACCT
The DNA here is from genome assembly GCF_055761805.1 of Camellia sinensis. Taxonomy (NCBI): domain Eukaryota; kingdom Viridiplantae; phylum Streptophyta; class Magnoliopsida; order Ericales; family Theaceae; genus Camellia; species Camellia sinensis. The sequence continues at coordinate 69,491,686 of NC_138964.1, forward strand.
TATTATTTACGTTCCGTTTATTTTCGGATGTAGAACCGGAGAGTTTTATTTATTTTTAGAAATAAAATTAAGGGGATTGATAGTAAAGAGATTGATAGGGAGGGAGTAAATAAAATTATGTTTATTTTGATGATGGTTGTTAGTGTAAAAATTGTTAAATTATTTTTATATAAAATAATAAAACAAATAAAAAAATACAAAAAAATTAAACATCAATACTCAAAAAAAATTCCTAACATGTAAAAAATAAAAAAATTTATAATTCATTCACTATTTTTCTAATACCACATCCACCTCATCCATCCCAATCCCCCTTCCAACCTCCATCTTAATCCCCTCCTTCATCCTAATTCATTTCTCAACTCTACAAACAAACACAACACTAAAGCCGTGTTTGTTTGGGTGGACATTAGCTTGAGATTGGACTAATAGTCCAATAAAATTATTAATCTTATGTTTGGTTAAACAATTGAAATACGGACTAATTATTTTAAACTTGACTATTAATTAAGATAGGATACATAATCCAACGGATTCGCAGTCCTAGGACTATTAGTCATGGGAATGTTAATCCAGTCCGCCCAAACAAACATGGCCTAAATGGATCTCACCTGCATCTTAATCCCATATCACCCTCTACACCCTAAAATAAACAGGGCCTCAGAGTTTGTTTAAAATGTGTTATATAAGTACACTTTTAATTTTTTAATTTTTTTTAAATCATATTACTTCTCTATTTTTTTGTAAATCATTTTAAAAAAAATCAAAAAATACATTTATTTAGATCAAACGAGTAAACTCTTTAGATTTATTATCTTTCGATTTTGAAATCAACTATCTAATATCAATTTAACTAAAATTGGACGAGAGGCAAATTTTAAATACATGCATTAATTCCACAATACATATACCATTTAAATCAAAAAGTACAACTATCAATATTGGACTCCATATTCAAGTTCTAGATATAATTCACCCAACACTTACGTCCAGAATACAGTTTGTCCAGGACCCCCAACCCACAATTTCAAGTCATTTTCACAAGAAGGGCCGGTTTCGGTGAATGTCGGTGGTCCCCTTGTACTTTATCAAGAGTAACAATGACCGACTCCCCCTCTGCTGTATGACACTTTGAGTTGATCGCTTGTGGGTATTTATTGGTTCCCAAACCTTTCAGGTTAAAGTCTTGTTTAGCAACACATGTGGTCCCCTTTCTTGAATCTCTTTGAATCAATCTTCATCATCTTAATTTGATAGTATACACTTTAGTTTTCTTAGGATAAACTAACAGGTGACTTGTATATGTATTATTTTATTAAAAAAATATTTGATGGTATAATATATGTTATAAATGAATAATTTTAATTTAAAATTAAAATTAAAATATGATTTTAATTATTTATTTTAACAATGTTAACGCTATCATTCTATAAAATTATTACTTGAATACTTATATATATTATTTTTAATTATATTATTTGTGTATTTTGATAATTTTAGTTCTATCGTATTATAAAATTGTAATTATTATATAATAATTTTGTATGATGTATATTAAATTATAAAATAGTCATTTTGATATTAAATATAATAGTTAAATTAGAAGAAAAATTAGTAACATAAAATTAAAAGTAATTCTAACTATTCGATTTTCTTTTATGTTCATTTGGAAAGTAAAAATAGAAATTTTATAAAATTTATTAAAAAATTAAATATAAACATGTTGTAATTGAATTATCATATAATGATTTTATATGATATATATTGTGTGGGTGAAAATCTGACCACACTGCCCGTTTAGTGATCAGCTGGAGAGCACAAGCAAAATAGATGGCTAAAGTAACCTGAAACAGAAAGAAAAAGCTCCGGCGGTGGTTCTTCCACCCGGGGGCACTCCGACGATCAAGTCAGTATATCTCTCAAAGATAATCAAGTACCAAATTGAATACTCAAAGTATAAGTTACATACCTTAGACACATGGGGGTGCCTCTCTTTTATAATATACTCAATCCAAGTCCCACTAGAAGTATGACTTCTATGGATTCTAGTTTACTGTTTACTCTGGACTCTTTTAAATGATATAGATAAACTCCTTGAGAGTTTTATCCTTATCTTGGTTCAATCCTCTTTGTGCCTTAGGACTCTTGCCCCATATCTCGGATTCCGATATCTTCGGAGATGACCTCGGCTTCTCCGAGATTACCTCGGCTTAACTACCAGGGCACGTGGCACCTCGGCTGACACGTCGGCGTCACCATGCCACGTGTTGGTATACAGAAAATATATCCCCACAACTGCCCCCTAGGTTCTATTACCTCGGCATTCTGAGGTGATGGAACCTATTCCGAAATTTTATCGCTTCTTTCCTGAGTAATGGCTCAAAAACCATTTTGCCAAGTTTATCTACTTTCAGCCGACGTGTTCTCTTCGGAGAATAAGGCTTTGATCGTATTCTCCCATGCGCATGAGCTGTCATGCATCTCTAACTGTTTCTCTTACGTGTTCCGTCTTTATTGGAGCGTGTTAGTGACGCGCCTTAAGCTGTCTGTTCATTTCGTCTGCGCCGTCTGACGCGTGCGTTACCCTAGGCGTAATGATTGCCCTAATTTTGCCGCCGTTTCATATTTTTGACAAAACTTTTCTTTTGCCTCTATCTTTTCTTCACTTTTTGCATTCCATCTTCTCGCTCCTTCTCTCTCTGAAAAGCTCATTCTTCTTTGAATCTGCCATTGCCTCATTCTTTCTTCTGGAACTGCTCTTAATTCTTGCAAAAGCCCTCTTTGCTGTTGCAATCAATTTCTGAGTTCGGCGAGCACAGCCTTAGCTTCATTTGTCCTGGTAAGATCTTCTTCTTTAATTTTTCCATTCTCTTTATGTGCTTTTGTCTGTCTGTTGCCATTACTGATCTTGTTCGAGGTCTTGGATTTATTTGTATCTTAAATTTCTATGCTTTTTCATCATTCTCTTTGCCGTTGTCCTTGATTTTTTCTGTATTTCTATTGTTTCTGAGAACTATACCTCTGTTCTTGAATCTGAAACTCCATCTTTGTTTTCTCTTTTTTGTATCTGCCCCAGATCTGTGCCCTCGATTTTTATCTTCATACCCTATAGATTTGGGATTTGTCTGTAGAACCCTTAATCTTTAGGGAAACCTGAAAAACGCCCACCTTCTGAAACAGATTCCTCTTAGTTTAAGCCAACATAATGGGTATGTGGAGGCATAGGGTGAATACCCCAACAAAACTTGAATACTTTAGACAAGAATTCTCTATCCCAGCCGATGTTCATCTTAAATTGGCTGGGGATAATGATACCATCGTGCCCACAGATCATACAATGCCCTTTCCAATAGTTGCTTTTACCGAATGTGGACTTCGGCTTCCACTCGATCCCCTTTTTCGTCAAGTTCTCCATTTCTATAAGCTGAACCCTATGCAACTTACTATCAACTCCTATAGGGTAATTAACGGTATTATTGCCTTAGCTAGGCAAGAAAACCTTAGAATCACCCTAGCCGACCTTCAATATTGTTATACCATGTGTCCTCTCGATCTGAAGGATAGGGGTTTTGTCTATTACCTTAAGCCGAGATCCACTCAGTACAAAATTATAGCCGACCTCCCAGACTCCAACAAGGGGGCTGGAGATGATTTTCTCATTGCTTCTGGAAATTGGGAATTTGGCCCAGATGAAGATGTCCACCTCTACCCTCTTCCTCGAACACTTACAGAGGGCAAGAGTAAGAGCCCTGAGTCAACACTTAGTTGTTTTTACTTAAGATTTTAATACTTTATTTCTGACGTCGGTTCCTTTGCAGATCTTCATCAGCCACCGAAAAATTTTCGCCAATCCTTCTTCCCAGGAACAGATCTGAAAACACTTCTTGGCCTCCCAATCCATAAACGAAAAGCCCCAGTATTACTAAACTTCATCCCTACATACAAATCCACCTTACCCGACGTCCCAAGAAAAAGGAAAAAGAGCCTTTCTCCACCTACAGCCACAACCTTAACTGCTTCTACATCCCGAACGGATCAAGAATCCACATCTGCCCCAGCCGATCTTCCATCAACTTCGGCCCCCTACTTAATACCAATTCCAGAACGTAGACGCCGAAGAAAGCTTGTAAAAACAGCCGAAATGGTTCGTCCAAAGCCTGTCGTCCAAGATCTTCTTGCCGACATTCCAACTGACGCCGAAGCCGCACCAACGCAAACAATGCTTCCACCCAAACCGAAGAGGGTAAAAAAGGCTCAGCCTAAGGCCAAGGCTACAGATGCCGAGGCTGAGGATGCTCTGCCGATTTCGCAGCTGGCTGAAAGCAAAAAATCAGCCTCTACTTCAACCAAAAGGTCTGCTGAGGGCCAACCCTCAGGGTCTGTACAAACAAAGAGGCCAAGGTCATCGTCTGCGACGACCTCGGCTTCGAAGAAGTCCGACGTCCCCTGGGCCCCTGATCTATCCCTGGAGGATAGGCCTATCATGGCTAGTGAAAGTGCTGATGATATCAACGTCGCTGTCGCCCTTAGTACTGCTCTTCTTCTACCAAATGACTTGGAGCGAAATGCCAAGTTTAGCGAGTATGAAAATTACGCTCTGATGCTCCAACACTCTGCTCAAGTAAGTATTTCTATCTGTACTTGTGATTCTTTCTTCCGTTCTTCACTGAGAGTACTGTCTCACATTTCTGTTCTTTTTGCAGGCCATTCAGCATGCCCACTCATTTTCAATGCAAGCCTTTGAAAATCGTCAAAGGTTGGTTGACATGAAGAGGGAAGCATCTTCTATGAAGAGAGAGATCAGGTCTCTTGAAGCAAAAATGAAAAAATTGGAGGATCAAGCCGAGGCTGCAACTAAGGTTCAAACTCTAGCTCTTGAGAAGGCCGAGGCTGCTGAGGCCGTTAAAAAGGTTGCTGAGGCCGAGAAAAGAGAGGCCGAGGTTCAGAAGGCCCAAGCGGAGAAAGAACTACAACAAGCTTTGGCCACCAAAGAGGCCGAAATCAAAGAGGCCGATGAAAAGGCCTATGCTCAAGGTATGGCCGACGTTGCAGAAGACTACAAGCTTCAAGTCAGGCAGGCATGCAACAGGGGATTTTCCCTTGGTTGGATGTCCTTGATAAAGAAGCTTGACCTTCCTGCTGACTCGCCATTGCGTCAGGCCGATGCTATTCCGTTACCATTTCCTCCACCTCCTCCTAAAGGTGAATCAGAGTCCGAGGCCGAGGAGGAAGATGAAGAAAAAGATGATGGTGAGGCCTTGGTGAGAAAACCCAAGAATGCTGCCGAAGTCAAGTCCCCTCCTCCCGCTGAACTGGTTATGGACTTAACTCAAGATGAGGGGGGTGATGATGCTGAGGAAGTGCCCAGGGAGTCTGTTCAAGGGTATCTATCATCGGACCTCCTTCTGACTGAAAGAAGTCTTGACACAACATTGGCAGAGATAGATGCCGAAATACAAGCGGAGAAAGTGGCCGAGGAGATTCCACCTGAATCGTCCGAGGTCCCCGTTCCTGCAGTGGCTGATACTGAAGAATCTTGAAAATGTTTTTTGTACTTTTTTCCTTCTTTTTTCTGTACTTTGCACTTTGTACTTTCTGGGAAATGCAAAACTCTTTCTTTTGGCCGACGTGGTTTCTTCAACATGTAACTGTAACAGTTCTTTCTTTTGGATGTTTTGATCTTGCGCTATTCTGTTGACTGCTTAATCTTTTGCATGTTGCTTCCTTTGTGCAATTTTTTCGGGTGCCTAATGTTGCATTTCGGGACATTTCCTTGCATTTCATGTCATTTCGCTTCATTTCGGGATTGTTTTTTCCCCATATTTTAGTGCTGAAATTCCATTAGTATGCTTGCATATCATTTTTGCCATATTTCATCACATTTTAGCACCGCCTCGGTTTGCGTGCCCGTGTGCATGCATTTCGAGGCACTTCATTTTCTGCCATCGGCATCTCATATGAGTGCGGCTGAGGCTCTCTCATGTTAGTATAAGTCCATTTGTCATTTTCCATGTCATTTGCATTGCGTATTCACTGCCTCGGTTTGCGTGCCCGTGTGCACGCATTTCGAGGCACTTCATTTTCTGCCATCGGCATCTCATGTGAGTGCGGCTGAGGCTCTCTCATGTTAGTATAAGTCCATTTGTCATTTTCCATGTCATTTGCATTGCGTATTCACCGCCTCAGTTTGCGTGCCCGTGTGCACGCATTTCGAGGCACTTCATTTTCTGCCATCGGCATCTTATGTGAGTGTGGCTGAGGCTCTCTCATGTTAGTATAAGTCCATGTTGCATTTTCCATGTCATTCGCATCGCTTTTGCATCGCCTCGGTTTGCGTGCCCGTGTGCACACATTTCGAGGCACTCCTTTTTTACCCGCAGGCATCCTATGTGAGTGTGGCTGAGGCTCACTCATGTTGGTATAAGCCCATTTGTCATTTCCATGTCATTTCATCACATTTTACCATTGCCTCGGTTTGCGTGCCCGTGTGCACGCATTTCGAGGCACCTCATTTTAATAGCATCATATCATCGCCTCGGTTTGCGTGCCCGCGTGCACGCATTTCGAGACACATATCATCGCCTCGGTTTGCGTGCCCGCGTGCACGCATTTCGGGATACATATCATTTTCTCGGTTTGCGTGCCCGTGTGCACGCACTCCGAGGCATTTCATTTTCATAGCATTCTGCCATTTTCTCGAATTGCGTGCCCGCGTGCATGCATTTCGAGGCATCTCATTTTCATAGCATTGAGTATGTTAGGATTGTATCTTAGTTGCATTTCATGCATATCATGCATATTGCATCGTGTCCGGAATAGGAGTTAGTCCGGGCACGGGAAACGAGGTGCATTTCGTACTCCGAATGTGTCTCAATTCCCTAGTCACCGACACTCCGGATTATCCATGATGGAGTTAGGTTTTAGCTGTAGTTTCATGTGCATTCATCTTATATTGAGTCGTGCATTTCGACTCCTCGGCCATCATGCCTCGGTATGCGTGATTGGTGGCACGAGGATCGAGACATGCATACATCTGTGCAGATACATTGCTATGCCCCTTTCCTGCTCTCTGTTGCAGCAAAACGAAGAATCAGCAACCTTTCGGGGCTTGGCACGCATTTCAAGAACAGGTGTAAACAGAGGCTAATTGGGGCATTCCGGTGGATTTCCGCGCAAGACAATCCGGACATGCATCATCCACTAGAAGCAAGGCAGTCCCTGGCTTGCATGCCAGTTTTACTTGTTTTCTTAGTTAATTCTTTAATTAATTAGAATTTTGTAATATTTTTGGGCTGTAATATTCTTTTATTTGGGGACTGTAATATTTGGACTGTATATTTATTCGGACCCTCCGAGTGAGGGCACAACTGTAATAAGTGTGGGTGAGTGTGATGTATGTCTTCCAACCCCACGTCTTTCTCCCTTTTATTTATCCGCTTACGATGGTTAGATTAGGGCATGTTTAAATTAGCATACAGTATGACAGCATGTTTGCATCATTCATCTGTATCGCATGCACTGGGCTCGGCGCATCATACTAACTGCATCGTACTTTCAATTCCAAGTTGAATATATGGTAGTTGTAACATTTCATATATCATCTTAGAATAGCCGAGCCTACTATAGTTGCATTTTGCATGTGTTGCATTAGGCATTTCTGTATACTTAGGATTCATGCATGATTTCTAATAAGTTTCTATTTTGGCTTGGAGTACCCGGTAAGCTTTATGCTTTAGCATCCTTGCATGCGTGTGAGTATTGCCATGAATAGCATGCTTGCCATGAGGCTATGTGCTTATATGATATAACTGCTTGAATGCCTGTGGGTGAAGGTTGGGTTATCTGAATTGGAGTAAATCATCAAATGTTTCAAGCCTACCTGTGGGTAGCAAAAACCTCTTTCAAAAACACAAAATGTTTTGTTCCAATTCAAGCGATCCAGTCTATACTTGTATGCTGTGCGCATCACATAGTAACCTAGGCTAATAAACCGGAATAAGAACTCACAATGTTTTCAAAAATTGATATCATGGTTAGTAGAGGCCGGTCTATGACCGGGCGAGCGGGGGTGCTCACGAAGTGACCTTCCCCAATCGTACCCAAGTTCCCGAGCCGAGGCAACTTTGGTGATGACGGACACGTGGCCTTTTGGCACCGAGTCAGGGTTTCCTAAATTTCCCAAAATAAAATATTTAGGTGGCGACTCTGTATCTGGCAAAGCAGTCCATGTTTGGCACTTCTTTCAAAAATCTGTTTTCTTAAAACGATTTGCCGGATTTGGACTCTTTGGTTCAGATTAGGAACCGTGACTACAAAGTCGAGTCCGAGCTGTAGCGAGGTCCCCCGCGGGCTTGTTACAACCACCACACTTTTAAGTATTTGTAGGATGGTACTCTCCCATGCCACAATTCATAAGGTGCTTGATTCACTTTCTTTCGGGGTACTTTATTAAGTATATAATTAGCAGAAAGTATTGGTTCCCCCCATAAGTTCTAAGGTAATCCAGAACTTATTAACATGACATTCATCATTTATTTTAAAGTCCTATTTTTCCTTTCAGCAATTCCATTTTGCTAAGGTGAGTACGTAGCGGTGGTTTGATGAATTATTTCATGTTCTTTACAAAACTCACCAAAAGGTGATTCATATTCACCACCTCTATCCCTTCTAAGTTTATTAAATTTCTTACCAAGTTGATTTTCAACTTCATTCTTAAATTGAATGAAAGTTTCCAAAGCTTCATTCTTGGTTCGAATTAAATAAACATAACTATATCTAGTATAGTCATCTATAAAAGTGATAAAATAATTTTTCTCACCTCTAGTTTGAATTGATTTAAAATCACAAATGTCACTATGTATTAATTCAAGTGGTTCTGTACTTTTCTCAATTGAATGAAAAGAAGTTTTGGATAGTTTTGCCTCAACACAAATTTTACATTTATGATTTGAATCAATGTCAAATTTAGGTAAACATTCCATATTAATTAATCTATGCAAAGATCCATAATTAACATGTCCAAGTCTACCATGCCATAAATTTGCAGACTCAAGCAAGTAAGAAGAAGAAGTATTTTTATTAATACCAAAGAGTACAACAATCATTACATTCATTTTAAAAATGCCATCAGACATGTAATCTTTTCCTACATAAATCCCGTTTTTGTAAGTACAAACTTGTCACTTTCAAAATCTAGCCTAAACCCATTTTTACTCAACAAAGATTCGGAAACAAGGTTCTTGCGAATGTCCAGTACATGCAGCACATTGTTGAGAGTGAGTTCCTTTCCAGATATCATCTTCAAAATAATCTTGCCTTGTCCTTCGACTTTAGAAGTCGAAGAGTTGCCTATAAAAAGTTGTTCACCATTGTCTACTACTGAATAAGATGTGAACATCTTTTTGTCGGCACAGATGTGACGAGTAGCACTAGTGTCCACCCACTATTCCTTAGGATTTCCGACAAGGTTTGCTTCAGAAACAACTGTTAAAGATTTATGACATCTCTATCGGAAATTTTGTCCATTTTGCTCATATTGGCTTGAGCAGGCTTTTTGCTTAATCTTCCTTTGCCTTTGCAAAAATTAGTTCCTAAGAACTTATTTGGCTTTTTACCATGATTCACTGGCATAGTCCCAACATAAGGAGGGGTTGGCTCAATTATAGCCACCATACCAGTACTAGTTTGAACATTAGTTTGACCAGTTTCAATAGTCATGAATTCTAAATTATAAAACAAAATTATATTTAGAATTTTATACTACACAAAAAATTTAAACCAAAAGCACATAATTAAATTCTGTAAAAATAAAAGAAACAAGAATTGTAACTTTTATTTCCAATTAATTTAAAAATAAAATAAAATTTTATTTAACCAAATTAATTCCACACAAAAAATTAAATTTCTGTAACACTTCAATAATTAAAATACTGAAACAAAATTTTAATTAATGAACACTCATAAATTATTTCTAAAAACCAAAATTAATTTCTGACAAACTTCACAAATAAATATTCTGAATGGTTAATGACACCAGTATATTACTACTAGTTGTCAAAGAAAATAGACAGTATATTACTACTATCTGTCAAACATTATATTACTACTATTTGTTTTTTCAACCAGAATATTATTTTGTAAAACCATAGAAAATAATTTCCGTAAGAAGAAGAAAGAGAAAAGGAAACAAACGAAAAATTCTGTAAGCAGAATAATTCGGGTCTGTCTTAAGATTGTTGGAACAATCTTCTGTGTAAAATAACTAAATTAAAACAAAACCAAATCAAACAAATAAAATAAATAACTTACTAAATTTATTTTACTGAAAGAAATGAATAATAAAAAGATCAAGTCGAGTGTGTGACACTCTGTCCTTAAAACAGATTTGGCCAGCTATGGTACTTACGATTAAGTGGCGTCTATCTCCCAGGACACAATAACCTTCACAAATTGTAGTAGCACTCTAAACAATTTGTACGGCGAACAAAAACCTGTGTTCAAAACTCTCTGAATTTTTTCCTAAAATAATATGAAGAATAATTGATACAAGAGAGCAAAAAGAAGGCAACAAAAATGATTTTTTTCAGACTATTTTCGGATGCCAAACTATTGGAATTATGCTGGTATTTATAGGCAAAACAAACTGCCCGAACAATTATGAAACTAACCTGAACAGGTGGAAATTTGAATTGAATAGAGGCAGTTTGAATTCAAACAAATCTGGTGGCAGATTCAAACAGATAATTGTTGTTGGTATTTTATAACTATAAAACAGTTTGAATCTGTTAGGAAATCTCGGACTGAAAGAGATAAAAATGGACATAAAATTAATTCAATTTTTGGCACAAAATTTGAATTTGATTTCATTAAAAATTCAAATAAATTTTGTCCAAACAATTAATATAAGAACCGACCCGACCAACACCCGCGCCCGACTCGGCGGTGCTCAAGTAGTGGTTTGGGCTAAGGTTCACTTTGCCCATAACTCCTCCCTTCTACAAACTTGGGGTGCCCCTTGGGACCCAACCCAAGTGTTGTAATCTAGAGCTTATATACATACACAAGCTCTCTTAAAGTTTCAATGTGGGACAACTCATTTCAAGGAAACCCACATTTAATTTTTTAAATGTCCATTCCATGAACCCGAAAACAATGTCAAGTTCCCATTCATTTATAAATGGTTTTGACAAACCGTCTTCACTGTGTGACTTACCAGGTGGCAAGGTACACGTCACCTCCTCAGACCCATCTCAAAAGAAGTGTGGACCCCACTCAATTTTGGGCCCAAAGATGGCCCAAAATAAGCCTATATAAAACCAATTTTCCAACATAATTTATCCAAAAATAGTTTACCCAATTATACATAACCAAATACCAAAAATTTAGGAAATGATTTTGTAAGAAAATATTTCACATGCAAACAAAGAAAAACTTAGAGAATAAAGGGGTAACTAACCCTTGTTTATAAATTTGGCAGACTATCTTATTGTAGACACCCCATTTTTGACCGTCCTCAAGACTTGGACGTCACCATTGGAACACTTGGTGATTACCCTTGTTTGTGTTCGTTTGGAGTTCCCGGAGGTCTCGGCTACGCGCTTTGCCTCAGGATCTCCGAACTCGACTGTTTAGTGTTTGGTTTTGTACCAAACACTTGTGTTTTGCCTTGGAGGGGCAGGGAATGTCTTGTGAGGCATCCCCACACATCACCGGCCATGACCAGAGGCCACCGGCTGGTGTTTTGTTGCCATCGACAATGAATATTGGCGGTCGGCATTATTTGTTACCGGTCGGCAGTCCATTTTGTCAAAATGGCAATTTTGAGCAACCGACTGCTGTTCATCTGCTTTTGCAGATATTTTAATACTGCTGTCTTGCATTTGGCTCCCCTCCATACACGTGTATGGATGGATCTCTCTCTTTAGAAGCTTGTCTTGTAAGCTTTACAAAACAAAAAGCTCTATAAAGAGAGGTCTTCTCTCTTGTTGAAGAGGTTAGACATTTTAGACAGCCATTTTAGGGTTTGAGTTCTAGGGTTAGGATTGATATATATTCTATCTCTATACCTCTCTCTCATTTTGCCTTTGTGTGTGTATAAGTGTGTTTGTGTCTTACTATTGCACACAAACACATAGTGTTACACCTTTTCTTGGTTCTTGAAGGGCCAGAGTGTAACAGCGCCCGCAGGGGACCTCCCTACAGTTCAGACTCTCGATTTGTGTCACGGTTCTAAATCTGAACCAAAGAGTCCAAATCTGGCAAATCGTTTTGAGAAACAGATTTTTGAAAAAGTAGTGCCAAACATGGACTGCTTTGCCAGATACAGAGTCGCCACCTAAATATTTTAAAATGGGAGAATTTAGGAAACCCTGACTCGGTGCCGAAGGCCACATGTCCGTCATCACCGGAGTTGTCTCGGCTCGGGAGCTTGGGTACGATCGGGGAAGGTCAGCTATGAGCACCCCCTTTCGTCCGGTGCGAAGACCGGCCTCTACTAATCATGATATCCATTTTTGAAAACGTTTATGTGTTCTTATTCCAGTTATTAGCCTAGAATTACTATGTTATGCGCGCAGCAAACAAGTATAGACTAGATTGCCTAATTTGGAAATAAGCATTGCATATCCGTTTGTTTTGACAAGATGTTTTGGAATTTGCTACTCGCAAGTAGACTAAAACACGGATTTCAATGAGTTTTTCCAACTCAAACAATCCAACCTTCACCCACAGGTATCCAAGCAGTTTATCACATAAACACTTAGCCGCATGGCAAGCATACTGTCATGTTAACATTCACACGCATGTGAGATGCTAAAGCACAAATACTTACATAGTACTCCGTGCCAAAACAAGAAACTAGTTAGCAAACATGCATGCCCTAGTTCATGTTAAATTGCCTAGTGCAACACATACAGGATGCAATCGAAGTAGGCTCGGCTAACCTAAGCATGGCATATGAGATGCGATTAATTGATGCACGTGTTCAATTTGTAATTGAAGTACAGATGCAGTTAGCGTGATGTACCGAGCCTAATGCATGCAATACAAATGCATGGATGCACGTATGCATAGCATAAGGTATGCTAAATTAAACGTGCCCTAATCTACCATCATAAGTAGGTAAATAAAAGGGAAGAAAGACGTGAGGTTGGAAGACATACACACCACTCACGCACGCTTATTACAGATTTGCCCTCACTCGGAGGGACCAAATGAATATTACAAATTAATTAACTACGCAAGCTAATTAAATATTACAAATTGCCTAATCAACTAAGCAAAATAACTTAAGCTAAGAAAACAGGAAAATCGCCTCGGGAAACGCGCCGCCATGCATAGGCTGCCTCTGTTTTCCTTCCTTCACTCCTCTGGAGGCTGCCAAAACTTCAGGGCTGCTTCCTTGGATGCAGGGAGACATCACCGGCTGCATGGAATTGCCACCGGCAGTATGGTTTGGCCACCGGCACAAAATTAAGCTGTCGGCAGAGAAATGATTGCCGGCCGACACTTTACACTGTCAGTCGGCAGAGTGTTCCTGCAGAATCTGCAAGTGACAGCAACAGAGGGCAAGGCAAGCATGGCAGCACAAACCAAGGCATGTATGCAACAATCATGTCCCTTATTATGGTAATGACTCAATGGGGCATGTGCCTCGATTCTCGGACCACCAATCACGCATTTTCATGCATGATGGCCGAAGGAACCAAGTATGCAACTTTCATATCAAATGAAATGCAAACCAATCAAACAAATTAAGGCCCAATTCCTATCACCAAGTCAAGGAATAAGGCATGCATGCAAGATGCAACGCAACCTAGGCATACAAGCTAAGGGTGCAACATGGCATGGCAACCAACTTATGCAAGCAGACAAGCATACATATGGCAATGCAAATAGATGGAAAGATGGACTTAAACATGAATTGGGAAACTCTAAATAGGCCTAAAACAGTAGCCATAATGACCAAAACAAGGGACTAAAACACATGCACACATACATATGTTGAAAGACCAACACTTAGGCATAAATTGAACAACTCTCAAACACATTTGAAAGAAGGAATCATGGACTAATTAGCATGCATTTTAATCATTGAAAATCATGTTAGGATGGTTTGAAACCAAGCAAACAAAACAAGCAAAGCATGCATAAATGGCCCAAGCACTTGAAGCAAGTCAAGGTGACTTGAACCATGGCTAAGCCAACCAAGCCTCACAAGGCCAAGGGGGCTTCAAATAAGTTCAAGGCAGACCTAGACCATGCAAAGGGGACTCCCTAGATGGCATCTAAGTGGCTCAATCTCAAAGGCATGCACAATGGTCAAACATGGAGCATGCAACACATGCTTCCAAAGCATTAAAGAGGCATGCAAGGCAATCAAACAAGCATGGAAATGGGACTGAAATAACATGTAGGGTGACCCCAAATCACCAAATCGATGCAAAGATGTCATGCTACACATGCACATACTCAAGGCCAACAAGCCGGAATGCAAAGGAGCTATACTAAGCATGCCAAAATCAACCCAAATACTTATGGAAAGGCCTAAAACATGGCAAAATATGCACAAAACCTTCACAATTCTAAGCCTAAAACATGCTCTAACAAGGTCTAACAACCTAAAGCACATTGAGGCAATATCATGGCATTACATGGTAGGTATGCTAAGCATGCATGGTGTACCAAAACCAATTTAAAATCATGTTATATTATGGATATATAAGCATGAAAAATAGCCTATACATGCTCAACACATACTCAAACATGGGCTTCCTTTAGAGGCCAAAACATGCCCTTTTCAAGGACAACAAGGAGAGGGGGTGGCCCTCTCCTTCTAGAGACTTCAAGGCACCATCTTTCCCACTGAAATCCATCAAGATTTCAGTGGTGAAGAGGCCCAAACACCAAAGTCTTGAAACTTGCACAAAATAGCACAAAATGAGGCCTTTCAAGGCCTAAGAGGGGTCAAACACCCCCAAACCAAAAAACACTCTTAACAAACAATCAAGAGGACTTAAAAAAAGAACTTTTTTATATTATACACCAAGCTCAAAAATGAATTTAAGATAGGTAGAAATAAGGTGCAAAAACGGGGAATAAAGGGACTAGATTCTCACCCTTGAAGATCGCTTCACAAATGGTGCTCCAATGACCTTCCTTGGCTTGAATCCAACACCAAAATACTAAAATCAGTCCCTTAGAACCTCAGAAATCGAAGGAAGGTGAAACACTAGGTGTTTGTGTGCAATAGTAAGACACAAAACACCTAGAGCACAAAAGAGAGGGAAAGAGAGATAGAGTGTATATCTAACTCTAACCCTAAAACCAGAGCTTAACAATGACTGTCTAAGCTCTCAAAATATCTCAAGTTTCTCCAACCTTTTTAACCAAGAGAGAGCCCTTCTCTATATAGAAGCTTTTTGTCTTGTAAAGCTTACAAGACAAGCTTCATAAGAGGGAGATCCCTCCATACACGTGTGTGGAGGGGAGCAAAAGCAAGACAACTGTCTTAAAATATCTGCAAAAGCAGATGCACAGTAGTCGGCCGGCCAAAAATGCCATTTTGGCCAAAAAGAGTGCCGACCGGCACTAAAAAGTGCCGACCCGCACTAAAAAGTGCCGACCGGCAATATACATTGCCGGTGGCAGCAAACACCAGCCGGTGGCCTCTAGCCACTGCCGGTGGTGGGTGGGGATGGTCCACAAGCCCTATCCTGCCTCTCAAAGGCAAGATGCAAGTGTTTGGTGCAAAACCAGACACTGAACGGTCGAGTTCGGAGATCCTGAGGCAAGGCGCGTAGCCGAGACCTCCGGGAACTCCAAACGAACACAAACATGGATGATCACCGAGTGTTCAAACGGTGATGTCCAAGTCTTGAGGACGGTCAAAAATGGGGTGTCTACAGTTGCCCCTCTTTGACAGAACTCGAAAGTCATAACAATGATGGGAGTGAATGTCAAAGCCCAGAGATGACCCATTTTTGACAAGGCCGAAGACTTAGTCAAACATGCAAGACAAGAAGGTATGCGCCCGAAGGCGGGGGCAAAATGCAAGACAATGCACGAAGCCGAGCATAACTTATGATCATGCAAAGAAAGCTGTAATGAAGCATACATGTGACAATTTTAAGCTAGCATACACCAAACTACACTACAATGCAGAAAGGATGTAAGAGAATTATGTAATTCTCAATACTTCTCACTCGGAGGATACAATACCTGTGCGGTTCGTCTGGTCGCACCAACCTCAAATGAACCGTACATACAATATCGTGTCTGCAAAGAAAACAAACTTAACAGGTACAATATTGTTAGCAACATGCATGACAATGCAAAAATGGATACAAAATGATATGCAATATATACAAAACAATGTATAAACAATGCAAATGAAGATGCAATGTAATTGAAACAATGCAAGCTAAATGCAAAGCAATTGAATCATGATCTAATCACGAGTGGTTCAAAACCACACCTATGTCAAATAGATTGATGGAGGTAACAAGTTTGTCTACCATAGAACGGTCAACTGAACTATGAGCATTGTAGACAGACGCAAGAACAAGTATTGGGGGGAATTGACACAAGTGGGGAAACGACCCGCTGGAGAAAGGACTACAATCCTAATGCTGGATGCAAAAATTACACTACAATGTAATATAGATATGCTAGGATGATGGCAATGGATATGGCACGCGGGCCAAACCAAACCTTGCCTAGGAAAGGCATGTACGCATACGAGCCATGTGTAACACAGAAAAGGTGCCGCAACCCTTAAACCAACATATCAGCGTGGAATAGGCGCGATACACATGGAGAACTGTGTTTTAACATGAACAGTAAGGGCACATACCAGACCAAGCTCAACATGGAAAGGCGCAAGCCATAGATGGAAGTGATGCAATGAATGCATGCAATCTATAATGCAATGGATATAGCACGCGGGCCAAACCAAATCTTGCCTAGGAAAGGCATGTACGCCTACGAGCCATGTGTAACACAGAAAAGGTGCCGCAACCCTCAAACCAACATACCAGCGTGGAATCGGTGCGATACACATGCAGAACTGTGTTTTAACATGAAAAGTAAGGGCACATACCAGACCAAGCTCAACCTGGAAAGGCGCAAGCCATAGGCGGAAGCGATGCAAATGAATGCATGCAATCTACAATGCAATATCTACAAATATGCAATGGAATGGATATTTACAAATATGCATGACAATGCAGTATGATGCGATCTACTGGGGAAAATGCAATGGATGCATGCAAGCTACAATGGAAATGCATGACAATGCATGTTGTTTTGTTTCTTTTTTTTTTGAGACGCAAATGATGCAAGTACGATACGCATGCCGTACGGAATGTAAGGTGATACAAATGAGACACGCATGCCTCATAAGATGCAAAAAAAAAAATGATATGGAAGAAGATTTTGACAATTGGACTTATACGCTACGCGAAGCCGGTTCATATTCCAAACAATGCAATGTACTAACAAGTACAAGCAAGGTGCGCAAGACAGCGCGACAGGATGCATGCAAAATGCAAGTAAGGTGCACAAAACAATGCGATGTGCAAAACATCGAGATTGAAATGCAATGCACAAAACAGTGCAACGCGCTAAATAGCGCGATTGAAATGCAATGCACAAAACAGTGCGATGCGCAAAACAGCGCGACATTTGAAATGCACAAAACAGTGCGATGCGCAGAACAGCGCGAGATTTGAAATGCACAAAACAGTGCGATGCGCAGAACAGCGCGAGATTTGAAATGCACAAAATAGTGCGATGCGCAAAATAGCGCGATTGGTTTGAAATACACAAAACAGTGCGATGCGCAAAACAGGGCGATTGGTTTGAAATGCACAAAACAGTGCGATACGCAAAACAGCGCGATTGGTTTGAAATGCACAAAACAGTGCGATGCGCAAAACAGCGCGATTGGTTTGAAATGCACAAAACAGTGCGAAGCGCAAAACAGCGCGATTGCTTTGAAATGCACAAAACAGTGCGATGCGGAAAACAGCGCGATTTGAAATGCACAAAACAGTGCGATGCGCAGAACAGCGCGAGATTTGAAATGCACAAAACAGTGCGATGCGCTAAACAGCGCGATTGAAATACAATGCACAAAACAGTGCGATGCGCAGAACAGCGCAAGATTTGAAATGCACAAAACAGTGCGATGCGCTAAACAGCGCGATTGAAATACAATGCACAAAACAGTGCGATGAACACGTGCAACGCACACGGGGTAACTTTTTCGGATCTCGTAAGAGGCAAAAAGGATACCAAAGGATACAACCTTGCACGAGTTGGAGTGGGGGTTTCGAGGAGGGCCCGAGTCCGGGGCAGGGGCGGAGTTCAGGGAGGACGGGAAGCCGGCTGGCCTGCCCTGCCTGCTGCACTGACTTTCCGGGGGCAGGGTGAGGCGACCTATCAGATCCCCTTCGCCCCTCCACCAGCTGGTCATGAGTTCATCGACGTCCCCGACTTACCTCCGGTATGTATTACTGCATTTTGGTACAGTCATTTCATTTCGGTTTATTTGATATTCCACAGAATATTAATGCATCTGACACTTTTGCAGGCTTCTTCTGAGTACACCCGTCAGTCGTTGGCGATGAATGCCTCGATGATGGGGATGCTTCAGCGGACTTTTGACCTCCTAGCCCTCTACAGCATTCCGGTATGTTCTTCTGAAACTGGCCTCAAACCATCCATACACTGCTTTACATAATCTGATGCACGGCACAACACCTGATACACTGATCTCACAGCATCTGATACACTGCATTCTGCACTGTACTCTACACTGATAAACTGCTCACGGCATTCACACACTGTACTCATACACTGCATTCTGCACTGATAAACTGTCTACAGTATACTGATGCATTTCCCTTTTATGTACTTTTCAGCCTCCTTTCCAGATCCCTGCTGTAGGAGGCATTCCAGCTGGACCTTCCGTCCCGGCTCGAGGGAGAGACGAGGAGGGGAGAGCATTCCCCCGCACGAAGGTGGGGCGCACTCATGTCGGGAGTAGCTCGCGAGCTCCAGTCCCGGACGATGATGATGACGAGGATTCAGAGGCGGAGGCAGAGGCGGAGTCAGAGTCATCAGAGAAGGAGACCGGAGACGGCACTAGCTCGGGCTCTGACGACGATGCTGATGATGCTCCTGGACCCTCGTCCAGGAAGAGGACTAGGACGGACTGATGGCCCCCCCCGGAGTGCTTGACATGGATGCAGATTTTTGTGCTTATTTTTCTTCTTCTTGTACTTTTCCTTTTTTGGTAGTTAGATTACCTTGTACTGCCTCAGGCAGATTTTTGTTTCCAAAACTTTGTACTTAAAAGGTCATGAAATGAAACGGACTTTTTATCTTAAAAAGTGTTACATTTACATATCTCATGTATTGCATCGCATCTCATCATGTTACACCTCAATGTAAATGGAATTGATTGGTTGTCTGAAAATTGAACACTTGCACTGTAATAATCAGATAACTGAACAGCCAACAGCAAAATAACCCAAGCAACCCACTGCATGATCCTGGACACACAGCCCTTACTCTGTTGCGGATTGATCTGCATACAGCCCGTAACACAGCATTCGGTTCATTCTGCACATAACAAATCCCGAACAAATAGCCCAATCTAACAAGACGGCCTACGGAGGTGAAACCAGCCGGAGTTGAAACACAATCGAGTATGGAGAATGGCACAACATTCTGAGCATAAACGATTTTTGAAATTAAATAAGGTTTTGCAAACCGGGGCATCGAGCCTACAACTGAACACAGCGGGGAGGACTCAAACAAAGAGGTACACGACCTAAAACACAACGAGACACACTCGGAAGAGACCTAAAACAAAGGTTGAAGTGAATAACAAGAGACACGACACATAGACGCGTTTAACGATGACGGGGGGGACCTCAGATCACGAGGAGCCAGTTTCTCTGGGCATTGTTTCCCACCCTTTCTGATTTGTGATTCTCACATCACTCTGGCACTCAAGCTCCGTTTTTCTCTCAAAACCCTCTGGCTCGCTTTTTCTCTCAACTTACACCTCTCTATTCTTTATTCTCTCATTTTTCGTCCCTCCCCGAGGTGATCAATGAATGAATAGAAAGTTGCGGGTTTCACGCCCGATGCCGTTAGCTCACAGCTATTTCTCCTGGTGGGTGGAGTGCCCTCCTGGCGAGTACGTCGATGACGGGGGAAAGACAGAACACCTGACTCAACTGTGCCCCTAGTTCATCATTTTGACCATTTTTTCTTTTTGCTTTCTACTAAAAACAGTTTTAACCAAAATGAGAGTCGGATTAACGTACTCGTTCGATTTTTGATTTGAAAACCATGCAGGTCAAGCCGTTAAGCACTGAAAATTTTCCTTTTTGGGTCCAAGAAAATGGTTCGGTTTTGGAAAATGGAATAGTTTTCGAGAAAATAGTCAACCTCAGTAAAAATTTTCAAAAACTATTTTTGCAAACGGCTGATGCTCAACGAGCATGGAACTTACTCTTCGAGATGCGCAACCTCGGATCGGAGGCAATGGAAAATTACCCCTAGTTTGGAGAACCCCGCATGGCAACGGAAAGTTGCCCCTGGTTTGAATGGCGGCTCGCGACGACTGGTGGCAACGGAAAGTTGCCCCTTGTTTGGATGGTGCCGCAGCAATCCGCAGACAGTCTTCAATGGTGGTGGCCGAACTCTTGGACACAGAGATGACAAAGACGGTCACAACAAATATATGGACACAGTCACCTTGGAGGCGTCGGCGACTGGACTTTGGGATGAAGTCGAAACCATTGCATGGACTAAGACGCTATGAAAGCGTTGGGGGCTGGACTTCAGAATGAAGTTGCCTACGTATCCCAAACATGGGAATCAAGCCTTACGTAGTTCCGGTTAAGGTACACTCGGGTATTTTAACCTTCACTTTTCAGGCTCTAACTTTTGCCAAGGCGCCCAATGCGGGTTTTCGACCTTGCGAGCTTCTTTTCATTTTTCTTTTTTTTTCTCTTTTTTTGTATATTTTTTTTTCTTTTCTTTTTTTGCTATTTTTTGCTTTTTTGTATTTTTCTCTTGTTGTAACTTTTGCCTGCGTCGCCCTTCCGGGTTTTCGGCCCAGCGAGCCTCTCAAAAGGGTAAAAGTGTTGCAAGTCCATGTCAAATGGTTTTTGAAATTGAAGCCTCTCTGTGTCTAGGAGAACGACTGTTGCAATGATTTGCAGAATCCGTCCCGGTTGCTCCACGAGCTTCTTCCGGCGAGATCCACTCCTTTTGATTCGACTTTGGTGCCTCTTGCTCGAGGGCTGCTTCAAATCTGGCCATACAGAACTTTCATGGCGTTTGTCCGTTGAACTTTCTGAACGGGTTCAAGGTTCAAAACGGATGGGTTGAATCTTGAGGCTGAGAGTGATCCTAGGATGCACAATCTCAAGAGCGGTTCCACACAGGTCTTCACAGGGCCGCGTAAAACATTTGTTTTTGAAATTTTTTTAAGAAAGCGACGAATCGCTCGTGCCGAAGATAGTGTGGAACCAATCTGGATCAACCCAGGATCCTTCCCAGTACTCACGCCGACGAGCATGATTTCATTCATTAAAAGGCTTAGCATACTTCTCTTCCTCTTAAAATGATCAAGGTTTTGCAAAACCCGAGGAATTCCTTCCCCTTCGTTTTTATCACAATGTTTCAAAAAAAACGTTTTGAAGAACTTAGGTCAATGCAATAATTCTCAAGGCACAGAAGAGCATGTAGAATGCAGGGTCATTCCATTCAAAACCCCTGGCACAACTAGCCCAAAACAAATAATAAGCACGGAAACATGATGGCCGCAGTTGTTTCATTCAGGTTTCTCGGATGTAACTGGCTCCACAGCAGAGACAGACTCAAAAAGAAAGCAAAAAGGTTAAATACAAGATGGTGTTTGAGGCAACAGGCCCGGAATCACTCGACATCCTATACAACGGGACTGACTCGGTACCACAAGACAGGCCCGAAAAAAAAAGACTAACTCAAAATAAAGAGGCAGACTCAAAACAAAAGACTGACTCGATACCCGAGCCAGAATTTACAAAACTCGATTTCACCGATGCTCAAAAACGCGTGCCAGACGCTATACCCAAAATAAACTGAATGTCGCCCGCGGGCGGTTCACTTTCTGATCACAAATTTGCAGTATCCTTGAAGTCCAACAGCTCAGTAGTGACAGAATTTGCCGAGGTAGGTGGGAGGATGACCTCATTGTCGATCAAATCTTGCACTTCATGACGAAGGCGGGAACAATTGTCAGTTGGATGGCCCGTCTGCTGATGGTACGCGCAGTACTGAGTAGCATTATGTGTGGCGGGGAGATTCCTTGGGAGTGGCCGAGGCTCCAAGGGTTTAAGATGCCCCTTCTTAGCCAATATCAGAAATGCCCTAGACAAAGGCATGTGGAGGGCGTGAAAGGCTCTGTGTCCCCGAGGCAGATACTTTGAAGTTTGAGGATTCTTGCTAGATGCGCTAGCGAAAGGGTCGGCTGGCACTGCCTTGGCTTTTTGACCTCTTCCCGGTGCAGGGTTGGGAACGACAGGAATTGTCTGGGCATGACGGGGCCCCTCCCGATTTTCTGCCTGGCTTGAACTGCCTTCAATCGGAGTGGGGAAAGCATCATCCACAGCTTTGGTCACGATCGCAGATGTTTGTTGCTTTTTCATCCCTCTGACTTTCAGAGCCTCGACTGCCCACAGCAGTTGTTCAATAGGATTGGCATCTACCTTTGCCTTGTCCTTTCCTCTGGTGTCAACCTGATCAAGGGTCTAGGTTGGTGCTGGCATGTCGTGGCTGTAGCCAGAAGCCACCTCTGGCTGGCTGAGCTCTATCACAATCCGCCCCAGTAGCGGGGGCTCCTGTGGTATGAAATTCCCGGCATGCGGCGCCGCTGGTGGTGAAGCCGAGATTCCATAGGCCAGATCGGCCACGGACCTCTGGAGGTCACCTATCATCCCCATCAATTCAAAGGCGGTGGGCTCGCGAGCCTGGTATAACTGGGGAGCCCAGACTGGGTGCACAACGGGCGTCCTGGGTGGGTGTGGCATATTGATGCTGGCCTCACTCTGGGGAGCAGTCCCCTGCTCCAATGCTGCCGTCATAACCACAATTTCTTCTGAATTTTTTGCCGTCATAGGTCCTGCCTCAGCAAGGGGAAACATTGGCTATTCTGTATCAGCTCTCTGATTCTCTGAACTGAAAGAAAAAACAGACAGCATTTCAGCCCAAACTGATCAAACACGGGTGTAGCCGAACAACTGTATTCCACTACTGATCACTGTTCCCCAGAATCACTGTTCCTAAAACTGGACTGATACCCGCAGATATAACTGATTTCTTGGCAACACTGATACTGGTGCCCTCGGGCCCGATACTCAAACTTGCAAACTGGCATGTACGTTCCTGTAGAGATACACTCCAAAAGCACATAGCAAGTAGAAAGAGCCAAAACACCCCTATGTTGGGGTAGGGTTTCCCTGTCCTATTTTGTCAGGAGCTAGGGTTTCACTATGCATGGAGCGGTTTTAAACAACCTAACATAGGGTGAGCAACCTGTCCTAGCTTGGAATGGTCACTATGGATCCGAATATGCACTAGGTCGAATGGTCGAAAAAGGTGCCCCACTAAAACCGGGGTTTGTGTTCCCATACTGTCAGAGCCCATAGCCAGTCAGCCTTATGGTCATGCCTTGACAAGACAAGCCTCCGGCAAACCATTCAGGAATGGCAGATGGCAAACACCGTGTTCCTAGGCGCACCAATGCACATGCAATGCAAAGAGACACATAAATGAAATCAAAACAGGATATCACGAGTTCGAGTCAAGCTCTCTAAATTTCCCCAGCAGAGTCGCCAGAAACTGTAACAGCGCCCGCGGGGGACCTCGCTACAGTTCGGACTCTCGATTTGTGTCACGGTTCTAAATCTGAACCAAAGAGTCCAAATCTGGCAAATCGTTTTGAGAAACAGATTTTTGAAAAAGTAGTGCCAAACATGGACGGCTTTGCCGGATACAGAGTCGCCACCTAAATATTTTAAAATGGGAGAATTTAGGAAACCCTGACTCGGTGCCGAAGGCCACATGTCCGTCATCACCGGAGTTGTCTCGGCTCGGGAGCTTGGGTACGATCGGGGAAGGTCAGCTATGAGCACCCCCTTTCGCCCGGTCCGAAGATCGGCCTATACTAATCATGATATCCATTTTTGAAAACGTTTATGTGTTCTTATTCCAGTTATTAGCCTAGAATTACTATGTTATGCACGCAGCAAACAAGTATAGACTAGATTGCCTAATTTGGAAATAGGCATTGCATATCCGTTTGTTTTGACAAGATGTTTTGGAATTTGCTACTCGCAAGTAGACTAAAACACGGATTTCAATGAGTTTTTCCAACTCAAACAATCCAACCTTCACCCACAGGTATCCAAGCAGTTTATCACATAAACACTTAGCCGCATGGCAAGCATACTGTCATGTTAACATTCACACGCATGCGAGATGCTAAAGCACAAATACTTACATAGTACTCCGTGCCAAAACAAGAAACTAGTTAGCAAACATGCATGCCCTAGTTCATGTTAAATTGCCTAGTGCAACACATACAGGATGCAATCGAAGTAGGCTCGGCTAACCTAAGCATGGCATATGAGATGCGATTAATTGATGCACGTGTTCAATTTGTAATTGAAGTACAGATGCAGTTAGCGTGATGTACCGAGCCTAATGCATGCAATACAAATGCATGGATGCACGTATGCATAGCATAAGGTATGCTAAATTAAACGTGCCCTAATCTACCATCATAAGTAGGTAAATAAAAGGGAAGAAAGACGTGAGGTTGGAAGACATACACACCACTCACGCACGCTTATTACAGATTTGCCCTCACTCGGAGGGACCAAATGAATATTACAAATTAATTAACTACGCAAGCTAATTAAATATTACAAATTGCCTAATCAACTAAGCAAAATAACTTAAGCTAAGAAAACAGGAAAATCGCCTCGGGAAACGCGCCGCCATGCATAGGCTGCCTCTGTTTTCCTTCCTTCACTCCTCTGGAGGCTGCCAAAACTTCAGGGCTACTTCCTTGGATGCTGGGAGACATCACCGGCTGCATGGAATTGCCACCGGCAGTATGGTTTGGCCACCGGCACAAAATTAAGCTGTCGGCAGAGAAATGATTGCCGGCCGGCACTTTACACTACCGGTCGGCAGAGTGTTCCTGCAGAATCTGCAAGTGACAGCAACAGAGGGCAAGGCAAAGCATGGCAGCACAAACCAAGGCATGTATGCAACAATCATGTCCCTTATTATGGTAATGACTCAATGGGGCATGTGCCTCGATTCTCGGACCACCAATCACGCATTTTCATGCATGATGGCCGAAGGAACCAAGTATGCAACTTTCATATCAAATGAAATGCAAACCAATCAAACAAATTAAGGCCCAATTCCTATCACCAAGTCAAGGAATAAGGCATGCATGCAAGATGCAACGCAACCTAGGCATACAAGCTAAGGGTGCAACATGGCATGGCAACCAACTTATGCAAGCATACAAGCATACATATGGCAATGCAAATAGATGGAAAGATGGACTTAAACATGAATTGGGCAACTCTAAATAGGCCTAAAACAGTTGCCATAATGACCAAAACAAGGGACTAAAACACATGCACACATACATATGTTGAAAGACCAACACTTAGGCATAAATTGAACAACTCTCAAACACATTTGAAAGAAGGAATCCTGGACTAATTAGCATGCATTATAATCATTGAAAATCATGTTAGGATGGTTTCAAACCAAGCAAACAAAACAAGCAAAGCATGCATAAATGGCCCAAGCACTTGAAGCAAGTCAAGGTGACTTGAACCATGGCTAAGCCAACCAAGCCTCACAAGGCCAAGGGGGCTTCAAATAAGTTCAAGGCAGACCTAGACCATGCAAAGGGGACTCCCTAGATGGCATCTAAGTGGCTCAATCTCAAAGGCATGCACAATGGTCAAACATGGAGCATGCAACACATGCTTCCAAAGCATTAAAGAGGCATGCAAGGCAATCAAACAAGCATGGAAATGGGACTGAAATAACATGTAGGGTGACCCCAAATCACCAAATCGATGCAAAGATGTCATGCTACACATGCACATACTCAAGGCCAACAAGCCGGAATGCAAAGGAGCTATACTAAGCATGCCAAAATCAACCCAAATACTTATGGAAAGGCCTAAAACATGGCAAAATATGCACAAAACCTTCACAAATCTAAGCCTAAAACATGTTCTAACAAGGTCTAACAACCTAAAGCACATTGAGGCAATATCATGGCATTACATGGTAGGTATGCTAAGCATGCATGGTGTACCAAAACCAATTTAAAATCATGTTATATTATGGATATATAAGCATGAAAAACAGCCTATACATGCTCAACACACACTCAAACATGGGCTCCCTTTAGAGGCCAAAACATGCCCTTTTCAAGGACAACAAGGAGAGGGGGTGGCCCTCTCCTTCTAGAGACTTCAAGGCACCATCTTTCCCACTGAAATCCATCAAGATTTCAGTGGTGAAGAGGCCCAAACACCAAAGTCTCGAAACTTGCACAAAATAGCACAAAATGAGGCCTTTCAAGGCCTAAGAGGGGTCAAACACCCCCAAACCAAAAAACACTCTTAACAAACAATCAAGAGGACTTAAAAAAAGAACTTTTTTATATTATACACCAAGCTCAAAAACGAATTTAAGATAGGTAGAAATAAGGTGCAAAAACGGGGAATAAAGGGACTAGATTCTCACCCTTGAAGATCCCTTCACAAATGGTGCTCCAATGACCTTCCTTGGCTTGAATCCAACACCAAAATACTAAAATCAGTCCCTTAGAACCTCAGAAATCGAAGGAAGGTGAAACACTAGGTGTTTGTGTGCAATAGTAAGACACAAAACACCTAGAGCACAAAAGAGAGGGAAAGAGAGATAGAGTGTATATCTAACTCTAACCCTGAAACCAGAGCTTAACAATGGCTGTCTAAGCTCTCAAAATATCTCAAGTTTCTCCAACCTTTTTAACCAAGAGAGAGCCCTTCTCTATATAGAAGCTTTTTGTCTTGTAAAGCTTACAAGACAAGCTTCATAAGAGGGAGATCCCTCCATACACGTGTATGGAGGGGAGCAAAAGCAAGACAGCTGTCTTAAAATATCTGCAAAAGCAGATGCACAGTAGTCGGCCGGCCAAAAATGCCATTTTGGCCAAAAAGAGTGCCGACCGGCACTAAAAAGTGCCGACCGGCAATATACATTGCCGGTGGCAGCAAACACCAGCCGGTGGCCTCTAGCCACTGCCGGTGGTGGGTGGGAATGGTCCACAAGCCCTATCCTGCCTCTCAAAGGCAAGATGCAAGTGTTTGGTGCAAAACCAGACACTAAACGGTCGAGTTCGGAGATCCTGAGGCAAGGCGCGTAGCCGAGACCTCCGGGAACTCCAAACGAACACAAACATGGATGATCACCGAGTGTTCAAACGGTGACGTCCAAGTCTTGAGGACGGTCAAAAATGGGGTGTCTACACAGAGGTTTGTTCTTGAAGCTTGGGAGCTGTTTTGAGCTCAAGGAAGGGGCTGGTCCACCATTTGTGAAGAAGGTCAACAAGGGTAACAATCTTACCCCCTTTTTACCCCATTCTTGCATACTATTTTTACCTATCTTAGAACTATTTTTGAGCTTAGTGTATAATATAAAAAAGTTCTGTTTTTGGGCCCTCTAAATAGTTTGTTTAGAGTGTTTTGTGGTTTCGAGGTGTTTGACCCCTCTTAAGCCTTGAGGGGCTCCATTTTGTGCCATTTTGTGTAAGCTTCGGGACTTTGGTGTTTGGGCCTCCTCACCACTGAAATCTTGAGGGATTTCAGTGGTAAGGATGGTGCCTTTAAGTCCGAAGAATGAGAGGGTCACCCCCTCTCCTTGTTGTCCTTGAAAAGGGCCATTTTTGCCTCTTGAGGGAGCACCTAGCTTAGGCTCTTGTTGACCATGCCTTAGCTGATTTTTGTACTTATTATGTCATAATATGCCTTTTTTTTAGTTGGTTTTGGTACACCATGCTTGCTTAGCATACATGCCTTGTAATGCCACTTTGTTGCCTTAACATGCCTTAGGTTGTAAACCATTGTTCTAGCATGTTTTAGGCTTGGCTTTGTGAAGCTTTTGTGCTTATTTTGCTATGTTTGAGGTCTGTCCTTAGTTGTTTGGATCGAATTTGGCATGCTTAGTATAGCCCCTTTGCATTTTTGGTTTGTTGGCCTTAAGTGTGTGAATGTATAGCATGCATCCTTGCCTTAATTTAGTGGGTTGGGACCATTTGCCATGTTATTTCAGTCCCTTTAACATGCTTGTATGCTTGCCTTGGATGCCTCTTTGAAGCTTTGAAAGCTTGTCTTGCATGCTCCATCTTTTGGTCATTGTGCATGATTTTGAATTTGAGCCACTTAGATGCCATCTAGGTGTCCCTTGGGTGTTGTTTAGGTTCGCATTAGACCTATTTTAAGTCTTCTTAGCCTTGTGAGGCTTGGTTGACTTAGTCTTGGTTTAAGCCTCTTGGCTTGTCTTGGGTTTTTGGCTTTGTTTGCATGCCTTGTTTATCTTGTTTAATTGGCTTAGCACCTTTTGTAACATGATTTTCAATGCTTACCTTGCATGCCATTAGTCCATGTTATGCCTCTTTTAAGCGTGCTTGAGAGTTGCCCTTTTGTGCTTGAGTGTTAGCCCTTTAACATGTGCATGTGTGTATGTGTGTTTAGTCCTCATTTCATAGCACTTATGGCCACTGTTTTGGGCCTAATTAGAGCTGCCTAAATCATGCTTAAGTCCATCCTTTGCTTTCTTGCATGCTTACCTTGCATGTTTGTTTGCATGCTTGCATGTACATCTTGCATTCCCATGTTGCATCCTTAGCTCACATGCCTAGGATTGCATTCCATTTGCATGCATGCTTGGCCTCTTGAAATGCTTGTGATAGAGGTTCAGTCCCATTGGTTTGTTCTTGTGCATTGCATTCCATATCAAAAATGCACACTTGATTCTTTGGGCCATCACGCATTGAAATGCGCGCTTGATGGTCCGAGAACCAAGGACCATGTCCCTTTGAGTCATACACATGATGAGGGATAGGATTGGTGCATAAATTGCTTGAATTGCATTGCCATGCTATGCCTTGCCCTTTGCTGCTGTCAATTGCAGGTTCTGCAGACATTATTTGTCGACCGGCAGTGTTTAGTGCTGACCGGCAATCCATTGGTGGCCGATAGCTTCACCAACAGCCGATGATCACATACCACTGCCGGTGGCTGTTCTACTCTGCCGGTGGTGTCTCCCAATGTCCAGGGAAGCAATTCTGAGACTTTGGCAGTCTTCAAAGAGGCAGAGCAGGGAAAACAGAGGCAGCTTGCGCATGGCAGTGTACTTCCGAGCAGGATCGAGCATGCATTGCATTGGGCTCTCTTCCCGAGGTGATTTATCTATTTTCCCTAGATTAGTTAATTTGCTTAGCTAATTAGATGGCCTGTAATATTTAATTAGCTTATAGGTTAATTATTTGTAATATTTATTTGGTCCCTTCGGGCGAGGGCGAATCTGTAATAAGTGTGGGTGCGTGTGTGTGTATGTCTTTCAATCCCCACTTCTTTCTTCCCCTTTATTTACCTGCTTATGAAGGTAGATTAGGGCATGTTTAAATTAGCATACCTTATGCTATGCATGCGTGCATCCATACATTTGTCTTGTACGCACCGGGCTCGGCGCATCATGCTAACCACATTAGCATTTCAAATATAACTTGAATACATGCTACTTGTGCATTTTCACATGTCATTCATAGAATAGCCGAGCCTACTCTAGTGACATCCCGCATGTGTTGCATTAGACATTTAAACATGAACTAGGATCATGCATATGATTACTAACTAGTTTTTGTTTTGGCACGGAGTACGATGTAAGTATTTATGCTTTAGCATCCTTGCATGCGTGTGAGTGTTGCCATAATTGCATGATTACCATGAGGCTAGCTGCTTATTTGATATAACTGCTTGAATGCCTGTGGGTGAAGGTTGGATTGCCTGAGTTGGAATAGCTCATTGAAATCCATGTTTTAGCCTACTTGCGAGTAGCAAATTCCAAAACATTCTCCAAAACAAACGGATATGCAATGCTTATTCCCAAATTAGGCGATCTAGTCTATACTTGTTTGTTGTGCGCATAACATAGTAATTCTAGGCTAATAACCGGAATAAGAACACATAACGTTTTCAAAATCAGATATCATGGTTAGTAGAGGCCGATCTTCAGATCGGGTGAGAGGGGGTGCTCATAGCTGACCTTCCCCAATCGTACCCAAGCTCCTGAGCCGAGGTAACTTTGGTGATGATGGGCACGTGGCCTTTGGCACCGAGTCAGGGTTTCCTAAATTCCCCCAAAATAAAATATTTAGGTGGCGACTCTGTATCTGGCAAAGCAGTCCATGTTTGGCACTTCTTTCAAAAAACCTGTTTTCTCAAAACGATTTGCCAGATTTGGACTCTTTGGTTCAGATTAAGAACCGTGACGCAAATCGAGTCCGAACTGTAGCGAAGGCCCACGGGCGCGTCTACACTTATGTTTAGATTCCATCTCAATCTCTTTTCGTGCTATGGTTTTTGTCAAGTCCAACTGCCATGAAATTGGATAATTGATAATTATTTAACAATTTTATAATATTATGTGAGATTATTCATGTGATGTTTAGGGGTATTATCCACTACTCCTAGCAGCCTGCAGAACACATGGAACTCACATTGTTAATAGAAAGATTGTTTATTTGTGAACATATGAAGTATTTTATTATTGGATTTACCTCTTTTATCAATATCAATTGATCCATTCAAATTGTTTTCCCATAGGCATAAAGTCTTGAGTAATGAGAAAACACCAAGAGCTGGTAGTATGTAATTATTGAATGAATTGCCTCCCAAATCAAGTACCTCCAGCTTGTAATATGTTCAAAACTTAAAATTGACATGTGATCTTTTTTTTTTATTAAAAAAAATTCAAAAATAGTCTTTCAATTTACTAAGAAACTTAGAAATCTTCATTTGGGATAATGATTACAAACATTATTTTTGTACAAATATGTTGTGTGAAACAATACTGTAAATGAAAAATCTTATCGACAAATATTTTTTAACTTCCAAAATGAGGGTACAACCTCTAAAAAAATTCTTCATTATGCACATTTTTTTTTTATTTTCTATTGAATTGTCGCCAAAATTCAGCTCCTGTAAGTCGTTCATACGTAAATAAAAATAAGAAGAAGAACAAGAAGATGAAGAAGAATTGAGTGTACATTGGATCCTAATTGTTTTAGGAGTTGTATAGGATTGTGTCAATTTAGCTTCCAACTTATAAAAAAAAGTATTTTGATTTGGTCTCTCAACTTAATGTTGTCTACCATTCTGTCTAAACTAGGGTAAAGTCTGAAAACTATAAATACACATCATCAAAAATTGAAGAAAATAAAAAAAGAAAAGGCAATATGTGGCGAGAAACATTCACATTATTATAATTAAATGTAATTTTTGTGATGCAGGACATTTTTTTTTTTGGTCTCCCAAAGCTTATATTCTACAATAAATGAGATCCTTGTCGCCAAAATTTTTGTTGATAATTATTTTAGCAATTTTTTTGGGCAAATTTACAACTGTAGTCCCTGTAATTTACCTTTTTTCATTTTGGTCCCTATTGTTTGAATTTGTTCTATTTTGCCTCTTAATTTTATGGATTGTGTCATATTAATCCAATAAATAACGGCGGTTAAGTTTGATGGACAGATAATCATATGATGTTTCAATTTGGTCCCTATAGTTTACAGAATGTGTCAATTTGGTCTCTGTTGTTTTGACTTTCCTATAAACTACAAGGACCAAATTGACAGATCCTATAAACTATAGGGACTAAATCGAAACATCATTTGATTTTCTGTCCATCAAACTTGACTGTCGTTATTTATTGGACTAATATGACACAATCCGTAAAATTCAGGGGCAAAATTGATCAAATTGAAACAACATGGACCAAAATGATAAAATGGATAAACTATAGGGACCATTTTCATAATTTATCTTTTTTTTTTCTTGCAATACATCATCCAGCATATTTTGATATATAAGAATTCGCTTTTTGTTGATGTGTGTTTATGATTTTTATGTTTTTCCCTTAGCTCAAATAAAGAAAGACAAAATATGGTTAGATGAGTTTTTTTTTATCAACAAAGTAAAAATTTCATTAAAAATATGAAATTAAAGGTACAGGAAGACGCAATACATCGGAAGATGCAAGGTATCAAAAGAGATTAAGAAATTACAAATTACTCATACTACTGCTACTTGTATCCATACAACAAATCTCTCGGTCGAGAAACACCCATGGCCGAGAGCCACCCATGACAAAAGCACCTTCCATGGCCTAAAGACCCAAGGCTGAAAAACTTCCTAGGCTGAAAACCATGGCTGAAAGCACACCTATGGCCGAAAACCACACCTCTCCCACATGTTAAACAACCAAGAGGCACCACTGATAGCCAAAAAACCACCTCTCCCACCTGTCAAACACCTTCTTGAATTGAGCCAGCTGGCATCGAAACACCACTTCCATGGCCTAAAATGTCATGCCCCGAATTTTAATTACTCAGAAACATTACCAAAAGCCTTTAATTTAGGTCCATTTTTTTTTTTTTTTTTTTACAAATATCTATTACCCTTGAGTAATAGAAACATAATAACACATGTTCTCTCTCGCAAAGAATACAACAATAACAATAGTCCATGTCAAGCTTCCACTACAAAGTTACAAATAAATAATTACACATATCAATGTAAAAAATTCATCCCCTTCACATCTACTATGAGATTGCACATAAAAGACACATGAACTTCTTAACTCTCCAACCAATCAATCCGAATTCCCTTCCTGTAAGAAAAATGAAACAACAAGGGGTGAGCACAATTGCCCAGTAGGAATAAAACAATAACAATCCAATAGGTAGAAATGATCATGCATGCAGGGTGATACCATATAGTAAGGTTATGTTTTGTAATTTCAAAATATCATACGTAGAGTACCTTTTTCTCAAAATTTATTTGAACATTTAAGGAAAAACCTTCAACCATGAAAATTATCCCTTATCATCAGAAAGCTGTATACCCTTTGTGAAAACAAATATGTTAAGAAACAACATCATTTTAAATTTATTAACCCATTCCAAATTATTCCCCATTTAACTTAACATTCCACTTTTTATTTCCATTTTCCCTTTTTACTAATTACATTTATTATAACATCATGACCTCAAGTTCAAGTACCTTTAATACTCCAAAACAGTCCTCATAGACTCTATTCCCACTAGTCTATTCATAGTTGCTGTAACTCCTAAACGTAGAAATCCAAATCTCCTTTATATTCAATAATCGTTATCCTACACTCAACTCCAACTGTCTAACAACTATATCACACCTACACTTGCATTATCAATTATAATTCAACATATCATAACTGCATCACATCCACATTTGCGTTATCAATTATAATTCAACATATCACAAGGACAATAAACTCTTTTAATTTAACTTCTTCATTAATTACAAAACAAAACTCTTAATCTTCCTTTATACTTGCAAACAATCCGATGAATTCATCATCACCAACCCTTTATCCAATTACTATTTCACTATCCATTCTTTTCAAATAATTTCTATATACATTCTCCTTCCATACCAAGGTACACATCAAATTTTAATTTCATCAGTTCATCACAAGTGACAGATGTTGTCACCAACTCAACACATTTCTCAACACATTCCACCTTTTGCTGACTTGATACGGCCGGATAGCGAGCACTCACTTCATGGCACATTCCACCTTTTACCGGCTATTATATGGCGGGAAGTGAACTCCCAAAAACCCTTTTCTCAAAAACTATATTTTTTCAAAAATCATGTTTTTCCAAATTTACCAACTGTCATATGGCAGGACGTGGACCCCCAAAAACATTTTCAACTCAACTCAACTCAACACAACATAAACCATCCCCATGGGTGTACAAGACAACAACAAAATAAGTCTAATAGCCTTATTACAAAACTCTAAGTCTTTACAGTAAAATATTCTCAACTATCAAACCCAAAACCACTTACTTCAAGTCACCACTGTAGTTGTACAACATTATTTCCTGAAAAATAGAATAGGGGTGAGCTATATGCCAGTAGAGATACATTTAACCACGTATTTAATCATTCGAATAAATTTATGGCACCATTGAGACAAAACATAATAAGTAGTTATGAACACATGTAATCTTCATTGATTATGTAAATACATAACAATTAAGCATGGACCATTACATTTCACACCTTTACAACACAACAATTAAACAATCACATCAATGGAAAACAAACCATGAGTCCCATGTAAGAGTCCAACACAAGTTGCTTTAGTTTCAAAAACGATCCCCCACATTTGCCGACTATTATACGGCAGGAAGTGGGCATCCAAGAAAACCATCCGTTTTTTCACTTTTGCCGGCTATTATACGACAGGACTATGTGGACACCCAAAAATATTTTTCCCACATTTATCCAGCGATAAGCCTATGCAGGGCATTTGGGCACCATTTAAACTCCCCGCGCGGGTACCAATACAATGCCACATTTTCCAAAACCGACTCTTACCCGGACTCATGCACAATTAACAATTCCATCACATTTTAATTCCATCACAATAGATGAAACACCACATAATCAATTATAGAATAATAACTTTCAAGTCACAATTCCTTTACCATAGTAGCATCCACATCTTTCATCTCTTGATTGTTCATAATATTCCATGACTCAAAGGAAATTCCACTCAATTTAGTGTTTTATATTCAAATTGAAAAGTTAGGGTTTTACCAAATTTGGGGGCTTCTCTCCTTCATCATAGATATAGGTTTTAACAACAATTATATATATGTTTTTAGCAAAATAGTTAAGAAATTTCAATCAAAAATCAAGCAAAATGATTTATTTGTGTAAAACATGGGTTTAATCCAACAAGATCCTCAAATTAGCTTACAAGTCACAACAATACCATAAAATCTCTTCAAAATAAAGAAATACTAGGATAAAAGTATCTTTACCTCAAGGAAATGAAAAGAAAACTCGAAGAAACACAAAGTTGATGAAATCTCAAAGTCCTTGGATCAAAAGAAAGCCCTTGATGCGCTCTCCAACCTTCCTCAAGGGACCTAGGCGAGAAGATGCTTCTAGATGAGTAGATCTAACTAAGTGGGAAAAAGTTGGGTTTAGAGAGAGAGGAGAGAGGCTCACGGTTTGAGAGGAAAGATGAGGAGAAAATCATGAGAGAGAAGAGTGTTGGGTCTATTTATAATAGTAGAAAAGTAGCCCAAAGGTCATTGCAAAGAATTGGCCCCAAACCCCCAAAAGTAGGGCCCATTCGGACCCAAAAATTCTAGAAATAACACGCAGGGGTCAACCCCTTCGGGCAGAGGTGTCGACCCTTTAGGTAGAAAAGACAATCTGGCACAAGCAAGGGGGGTCGACCCTTCGACAAGAGGGGGTCGATCCTAATTTCCAGCAATTAACACATAGATTCTACAATATAAGAGGGTCAACCCTTCCCAGACTGGTGTCGACCCTATAGAAAACCAATAGAAGCACTAAGAATTCAAACAGGTATAACTCTCTCATTCGGACTCTGCTTTAGGTCGTTCTTGTGTCCAAATCAAAGCCCTGGAAACAAGCTTTCCAATGGTTCTTGCCTCACGTTCAAATTCAAAGATGGAAGGAGAAAAGGGATAAAGAGTGAAGGTTGGTAAAAAATGAAAACTCAAATTCGAGGCTTTTGATCTAATCTTGCCTAAATACCTTGTTAAGGCTTCAATCAAGGTTCCAAACATCCTCCAAGGATCCTCAATCATAATATTTAAAGTTCACTTGCCAACCCATCAATGCCAAGAGTCCGACAACCATACCAGTTTTAAGGTGACGGGTACTAATTTACACCAATCCAATACGAATTAGAATCCGAGTCATTACAAACTGCCCACCGTAGGAAATTTCGTCCCTGAAATTAGACAATTCAAGAATAAGAGTTTTGAACAACCAAAATGGAACGGATTCCAAAATTGACACTTACTCCAACTAATCACGAACAATCTCTACTCTATCATAAGTCTCTAGAAGAGTTTCCCATTGTAATGAATTTCACGAGTTGGACAAGAAACAACTCCCAATTGGTTTACATTCATCACACCAAAAATCTAACTCGAAGACTAAAGAGAACTTCCATATTTCAGTCCCACGCTGATATTCTAATAATACCCAAACGATTAATGTGGTGAACCTTTTTTTCAACTCATTCACATGATTATCCTTAACAAGCCACAAGAATTCATCAATTCTATGAAACAAGAAGTCTAGTAAAGACATCACTAACATACCCTACAGTCGTATCTCAAACAAACTTAACCTCAAGAAAATAATTTTTAGTTGCCTAACAATGTAGAACCTTAAGAGACTGAGCTTTCACCTTATCTTCACACTCCAAGAAAATAATTTTCAGTTGCCTAACAACGTAGAACCTTAGGAGATTGAGCTTTCACCTTATATTCACACACCAAACTATCGGTCTCTCGGCAACAAATTTCGAAACAATTATCTCACATTACGACCCAAGTCCTTGATCCCTTTCATAAGAAGAAAAGATTTTAATAAATGTTTTATCTGGCAATCATAGCCTTCAATAAACACAATTTAATGTTACCAAGCACCTCAAACTCGTGCTTGCCACACAACTGGTATTATGCCTTCTTATTGCGCACTTTTGATTTTAAAATATTTGATAATTAAAAAGAAAAAGAACATTTGAAAATATATTTTCTGACCTTTACATTTTAAAAGAGATCATTCATGGTAAAAGACTTTATATGCAAATGTTTCTAATACATACGAATGATTTGTAAAAGTACTGAGTTTTAAGAAAAGATATATTTATTTATGTTAAGGTTATTAAGAATCATATCGCCGGATTAGGAACTTTAAAGTGGAGATTGCACTTAAGAAGATGAAATCAAATAAGGCTTTAGGACCTGATGATATCCCTATTGAAGCTTGGAAGTGTTTGGGTAAAAAGGGAGTTGCTTGGTTGACTAGGTTGTTTAGCAAAATTTTGTTGACTAGGAACATGCCAGATGATTGGAGGAAGAGTATTTTAGTGACAATCTATAAGAATAAAGGCGATGTCCAGAACTGTAATAATTATAGAGGAATTAAGCTAATGTGTCATATAATGAAAGTGTGGGAGAGGGTGATGGAACGCCGATTGCAAGACACAACAGAGGTGTCAGAGAATCAATTTGGGTTTATGCCTGGTAGGTCAACAATGGAAGCGATCTATCTTTTGAGGAGAGTAATAGAAAAGTATAAAGTAAAGAAAAGAGACATTCATATGGTGTTTATCGACCTTGAGAAAGCATATGACAGAGTGCCCCGAGATATAATATGGTGGGTGTTAGAGAAGAAAGGGGTGACAAAAGGCTACATTGACGTGATTAGGGACATGTATGAAGGGGTGGTGACCACTATTAGATCGCCAACTGGAGAAACAAATGAATTTCCTATCACTGTAGGGTTACACCAAGGATCTACCTTAAGTCCTTATCTTTTTGCTTTAGTTATGGACGAGTTGACGATAAATATTCAGGATGGCGTGCCATGGTGTATGCTTTTTGCAGACGATATTGTGTTAGTGGATGAGACTAGAGAAGGAGTTAACACAAAGTTGGA
The DNA here is from genome assembly GCF_055761805.1 of Camellia sinensis. Taxonomy (NCBI): domain Eukaryota; kingdom Viridiplantae; phylum Streptophyta; class Magnoliopsida; order Ericales; family Theaceae; genus Camellia; species Camellia sinensis. Next base: position 69,529,602 of record NC_138964.1, read on the forward strand.
GATTTGAAGAAAAGCTCTTGAATCTAAAGAATTTCGGATAAGCAGAACTAAGACAGAGTACATGGAGTGTAAATTTAGTAACAGTAAAAATCAAAACAGAGGACAAGTGAAGATTGAGAACCAAGAACTGCCTAAGAATGAACATTTTCGTTATTTAGGGTCGATTATCACAACAGCGGGAGAGATTGATGCAGATGTGGCCCATAGGATTAAGGCGGGATGGTGTAAGTGGAGAAGTGCGTCTGGGGTATTGTGCGATAAACGAATACCCACTAGACTAAAAGGTAAGTTTTATAGAACGGCTATTAGACCAGCTATGCTGTATGGGACGGAGTGTTGGGAAACCAAGAAACAACATGTAGATAAGATGAGTGTGGCTAAGATGAGGATGCTAAGGTGGATGTGTGGTAAGACTAGACAGGACAGGATTAGGAATGAGTGTATTCAGGAATGGGTAGGAGTAGCACCGATAGAAGATAAGTTGAGAGAGAATCGTTTGAGATGGTTTGGTCATATTTAACGGAGACCAACGGAGGCAGTAGTGAAGAGATGCGATGCTGTAACGGTAGATGGAAGTGTTAGGGGACGGGGTAGGCCTAGATTAACGTTGACTAGCGTTATAAATAGAGATATGAATCTACTTAATTTGACTAATGAAATGGCCTTTGATAGGGCTGTGTGGAGAAGAAGGATTCATGTAGCCGACCCCATTTGATGGGACTTAAGGCTTGGTTTGGTTTGGTTTGGTTTAGGTTATTAAGAATCATACATACCATAAAACTCAATATGCATTGTTCATAATTGTTTCATATTTACTAGCTGGTTCGTCCATCATAATGTTTTCCCAATTTCAGGAAAAACAAGATCATGCTCAATGGGAGAACTCCGTTCCCAACTCGGTTTTCTAGCATATTTCGATCGGTGACTCTCAACTATCACCCAACCAATAATCCCATCACCATAGTGATGCCACAATCTCAATATAGTTATTTGAACAATAACATCACGAATAGACTAAACATCATGAGTTTGGGGAAGTCACATCCCATTTACATCCTCTACCATAATCCACCAATTACTCTTTATTTATTCTATATTTGAATCACATTCTTCACAACTAGCCCCATTTTGGCGTTCACACATAATCAATTAAAACAAGTACCAAGCAGTTAGCATAGCTTGTCACTCCCTTAGATGACATACATGCTCATCAAACAATTAATTCCTATTCACCCACCTCATTTCTAAAATTTAAATACGCTATGAGGTGATTCCCTACCAATCTCTCTTAATGCCACAATAATAAACAACACGCTATGTAAGGGAAACCATCTACCTATCCTTACACAACACACTGCATTCCCTAAAGTCAATGCCAAGGTATTCACTCCCAAAGTTAAAACACGGCTCCACACCATACTAAGATTGTAATGTCTTAGGGGGTCAAACCCAAATTCAACGCCTTTTGTAATGCAGACTTACTCCATAACAAATATTCACACCGTTAATGATGGTACCACGCCTCTAATACAAAATTCTAACAAGATCGTACTTTTAGTAATCCAATCACTACTACAGCTACTCCACCCTTGAAAATAATTTAACTCAGAAGGTCATTCACTGCGACTTACCCAATGAAATTTAAAATCTACTTTTCACAATTGCTCAAGTCACAAAACAATAACATCAACCATCATATCAAACCTTTCATTAAAAGCCTGTACAACTCAAGATGACAGGGTACACTAGCAAATACCTATTCACTTTAAAGAATTTCTAGGTCAATAATAGTCACTCCAACACAATTCCATAACTAACCAAATTACAACGGCACTTCGTACCATTTTATTTCCTGACAAGGAGTCCGCCTAATAACTTCTTATAAGATGACACCATCATAAAGAGTCATGGAATAAAGTTAAAATAAGGGATCACTCTCTAGTAGGCATAACTATATATCTTCTAATTAAGAAAACCACTTACCACTAAAGGTCAAATACATCCAAAGTAAACCCAATAATCGTATTCGATCAACCTACCAACAACACAATTTCTCACCACTCTTATAGCAAAACAAAGGATCAAGATAAGGAGTTCACAACTCTTACTCCAAGGATACGAAACCTTTTCTCTCTCTCTTTTTTTTTTTAACTAAAGGGCAAGGGCTGCAAAATAACTCTCATTTCAATTGCATGAAAACATCGTCGTCACACACACCAAACTTAACCCAAAATACTCACGTATACTTCTCATACTCATAATTTCTATCCTTTAGGTAATAGTGATTCTACGAATTAACACCAATCACTAGTAGTGGACCAAACACAATTTTCACGAAAAATACTCAGCCACTAACTCCTTTCCACATGACAGTTAATAAACTTACCACCAATAACTACCAATAACCTCCACAACCTATCAACATCAACTTAACTAGTTTTACTCCTACGTCGTGTTCACCAAAAACTTCCAATAATATGTTCTAAGTTCATTTTGGCCTCTTTCACGACTAGGTATACAACTAAACCATATTTCAGCACCCCAAGTCAACAAGCTAACTCACATCAACACCTACTCCTTAAACCTAACACCCTATGGAGCCTACCCCAAAATTAGCACACAACACTACACTAGTACTACGGTGATTCACAATGCCTAACCTATACTAAGCAATAACCTGCTAACACCATCCATATAGCACTAAGCAATGATACAATCCATTAGGCCAACTAACAGTTCCTAAATAACATTTCCAAAAGTAATGATCGTGAGGCATATTCCAACCATTAATTCCAAAGACACCGCTAACATTCCCACAAGAGTAAGGCACATCCAAGTCACCCAAGAATAAGTTTCAAACTAAAAACAACAACAAAAACATCCTCTACATTAGCTCCTCCCTCCAAGGAAATAGTCTAACTAAGAGAGATACAAAATACCATCACCAACAGATGATCTTAATTTAAACCACAGGTAAGGAATATATCGTCCTCTTTTACCAAGGGAAACCAAGTACCCTTGAATCAGAGCTATCTCCAAACATTCAAGATGTGGTAAACACAAAACCAAGCACAATGGTAGAACTATACCGACCCACTAGCACCCTAAAATCTCCTCCACGTCCACAGTATAACGGAGAACTAAGTCAAAAACTTAAAATCCCAAAAGAAAATTTAAGATAACCCTTACTTGAGGAAATCTCCACATTTGCATCCCAACTTGTGGCTAACTTAACATAACTCAACCTCATAGATGAGATACAGGCACCAAAGTTTGTCTTTACCTAAATATTAGAATCTATGTCATCACAAACACTTCTAAACCCAATCGAAATACTTACGTACACCTTTAGCCATTACGAAACTTTTATCTCATAGTCAAAAGCAACCACAAAAGAATTAACATCAATGATTCTCAAACCATCAGGCATAGATTTGCATGAGGACACACCGATCTGACTTCACCGATCAATCTAACACACTTTAGTCACGCGCTCCATTGAACCATAATAGCCTCCAAAGTTAACTTCAAGAGCTTCTTCTAAGAACATGTATTATGCCATCACAACCCCCAATATAATAACTACACCACTTAAGCACTTCTGTAATCAAGCATCAAGACCAATTACTTATGCACTAGACCATAATTTCTAGAGAGAAACCAATTCTAGCACTCCATATCTCAATCGCTAATAACGAATCACCAACCCTCAAGTCACTATCTCCACTACCAGAGATTCAACAACACGATTACAACCTTTTCCATTTATTCTCCACAGTCTAATTTACCTCAAAACTCTACGTTTAACTCGCTTTCTAAAAAAAAATTCTTTGTGCACCCACTATAATCCCTACCGTGCCATAACCACTCACACTGCCATAAAGGATTTGAAAGTTTTACTGCCTCTCAAGACATGCCAACCACCACCAGGACAAACCTATGCCAACTCACAACCAATGCTAACACCTAACCCATGTGACACACCAAGGTTCCCCACTCAAGATTTTCATGCTCTACACACCATCCAAACAAGCATTTACACAAATATCTACTTTTACATGAGGCCATCCATATAATCATGCAATCACATAAAGCATATACAAGCTACCCTCCTAAGATACTAGCCAGTCCCATGGCAATCAAGGACCTCCAAGTGGAAAAAGCATTGATCAGATGCCTTTCCAAAAGGATATCGATGAGTGCAACATATAAAAGCTATATCTCTGAAGTTAACCCCATACACATTAACCGTATATATACATAAGGCACACAAGGCAGGTAAGCATCCCATCCTAGCCTAGGAATCCCATTGTGACGAAAGTCACTTCCTATGAGCCTAAGGTATTTGAACCTAATGCTCTGATACGGTAGGACTGTGTAGACACCCAAAAATATTTTTCCCACATTTGTCCAGCGATAAGCCTAGACAGGGCATTTGGGCGCCTTTTAAACTCACTGCATGGGTACCAACACAACACCACATTTTCCAAAATCGACTCTTACTCGGACTCATGCACAATTAACAATTCCATCACATTTTAATTCCATCAACAAACATCCATCATCACAATAGATGAAACACCACATAATATTCAAAGAATAATAACATTCAAGTCACAATTCCTTTACCATATCAGTATCCACATCTTTCATCTCTTGATTGTTCATAATATTCCATGAATCAAAGGAAATTCCACTCAATTTAGTGTTTTCTATTCAAAATGAAAAGTTAGGGTTTTACCAAATTTGGGGGTTTCTCTCCTTCGTCATAGATATAGGTTTTAATAACATTTATATATATGTTTTTAGCAAAAGAGTTAAGAAATTTCAATTAAAAGTCAAGCAAAATGATTTATTTGTTTAAAACATGGGTTTAATCCAACAAGATCCTCAAATTAGCTTATAAGTCACAACAATACCATGGAATCTCTTCAAAATAAAGAAATACTAGGATAAAAGTATCCTTACCTCAAAGAAATGAAAAGAAAACTCGGAGAAATCCAAAGTTGATGAAATCTCGAAGTCCTTGGATCAAAAGAAAGCCCTTGATGCGCTCTCCAACCTTCCTCAAGGGACCTAGGCGAGAAGATGCTTCTAGATGAGTAGATCTAGCTATCTAAGTGCGAAAAAGTTGGGTTTAGAGAGAGAGGAGAGAGGCTCACGGTTTGAGAGGAAGGAGGAGGAGAAAATCATGAGAGAGAAGAGTGTTGGGTCTATTTATAGTAGTATAAAAGTATCCCTAAGGTCATTGCAAAGAATAAGCCCCAAAAGCCCAAAGTAGGGCCCATTTGGACCTAAAAATTCTTGAAATAACATGCAGGGGTCGACCCTTCGGGCAGAGGTGTCAAACCTTTAGGTAGAAAAGACAATCTGGCACAAGCAAGGGAGGTCGACCTTTCGATAGGAGGGGGTCGACCCTAATTTCCAGCAATTAACACACAGATTCTACAATATAAGAGGGTCGACCCTTCCCAGACAGGTGTTGACTCTATAGAAAACCAACAGAGGCACTAAGAATTCAAACAGGTATAACTCCCTCGTTCAGACTCTGTTTTAGGTCGTTCTTGTGTCCAAATCGAAGCCCTGGAAACAAGCTTTCCAATGGTTCTTGCCTCACATTCAAATTCAAAGTATGGAAGCAGAAAAGAGATAAAGAGTGAAGGTTGGTCAAAAATGAAAACTCAAATTTGGGGCTTTTGATCTAATCTTGCCTAAATACCTTGTTAAGGCTTCAATCAAGGTTCCAAACATCCCCCAAGGATCCTCAATCATAATATGTAAAGTTCACTTGCGAACCCATCAATGCCAAGAGTCCGACAACCATACCAGTTTTAAGGTGACGGGTACTAATTTACACTAATCCAATACGAATTAGAATACGAGTCATTACACTGGGAACAGTGTCAAAAAGAAAACAATAGAGTAAACTTGTTTGGTTGCTATTCTAGTAATCAGAAAAACCTTCATTCTCAAGCCAACCCGATAATTAATTGTATGATAACTTGAGACTTTCAAGTTCTTGAAATGGAAGAAGCGTGGAGGCATTCAGATACCAATCTCTTAAGTTCCAAATATTCTCTGCAGAATTGAGTGAGAGTTGGATCACTCGCCCTGCGTTGCACTTGACTCTTTCCCACTTACAGTAGTCAGTTGTCGTTTCACCCTTCCAAGCTTTCACCTACGTTGGAAGGATATATTTTTCTTGGTGGTTGATGTAAGAAGCCTTTAGTTGCAAAAGAGAAACCCTCTCATGCTCCAAACACCCATAGCACTCACTAGCCCAAACCATCAACATTACCCATAACCACACCAACCTCATCTCTATAAACATGATGATACACCTGTTTCTTCTTTGCATGTTTTACACAAACTCAGAATTGCACATTTAGCACCTAAGTGGTCTAAGTCTTTATAAAGGTACTAAAAGCACCATCATACTCTGGGCCCTCCTACTTATTTGGCTAATATTTGTTGAAAAATTTAAGCAAACTTTCTCCTCAATATGAATGAAGTGGTTGGTTGGCCTTGATTAAGTTTAGTAAATGTGACATCACAACATATAATAAGTAATTTATTATTTATTTCTCAATTACTTAATAAAAGTGAATTATCATGTATTACTTGAAATTTATTTCAATACGTAGTAGTCTAGTAATCTTCTTTTGGGCTCGTTGCTTCATGAATTTGATTGGGAGCTTGAATGTCGTGTTAATGGAGAGACCATGGACATGAGAGATAGGATTGAACTAGTACTAGCAAAATTGCAATCATTAGAACTGGTACCTAAAAGGTGAAGGATATACGATTGACCATGAAATTGAAAGGAAGAGCACTAATTGAGTGCAAAAGGAGAGCGTTAATACTCAAGTGAACCCAAACTGAACTACGTAATTGTAGACACCTCATTTTTGACCGTCCTTAAGACTTGGACGTCATCGTTTGAATACTCGATGATCATCAATGCTCATGTTCGTTTTGAGTTCTCGGAGGTCTCGGTCGTGCGCCTTGCCTCAAGATCTCTCAACTTGTCTATTTTGTGCTTGGTTGTGGACCAAGGACTTGTGTTTTTGCTTCTCAGGGAAGAGGGTGGCTTGTTTGCCATCCTCTCAACCCATCGGCCAAGGCATGAAGCCATCGGCCTTGTTTTCTTGCCATCGGCCAAAAGTGTTGCCTGATCGACACTCCTTTTAGTCGATCGACATTTATGTTGGTCAATCGGCCTTGTTTTCTGGCCGAGCCCTGTTCATCTGCTTTATGCAGATATTTTATGCCAGCTGGCACAGCTGGCATGCACAATTCACCCCCTCCATAAGTGTATGGAGGGATTTGCACCTTTGCTTAGCTTGCTTAGGAAGCCTTGGAATTGGATTCCTATAAGAAGGGAGCTCTTCCTCCCTTCTCAGAGGTTCTGAAAAATAGGGTTAGGGAAGTTGTATCTATCTATCTCTATATTTCGCTCTCTTTACATATTTGTGTGTATTTGTGCTCAAAAGTGTAGTATTGTCTTACTATTGTACACAAACACACACTAGAACACCATCCACTTGGAGTTGAGGTCCCTTGAGGTTATTTTCAGAGTTCTTGGAGTGGTTTAAGCTTGGAAAAGTTGCTGGAGCTTTGTTCTTGAAGAGGTTCTACAAGGGTGAGCAAACTTGCTTTTAATACCCCATTCTTACTTAAGCTTTTAACCCTTCTTGCTTATTGTTTTAAGCTGAGCTCTTAACTGATAAAAGTTCTATTTTTACTTGCTTTAGACCTTTGTTTAAGGTCACTTTTTGGTTTGGTTTGGTTTGGGGTTGTTTACCCCCTCCAAGACCTTGTTTGGTCTTATTTTAGGGCATCCCTTTTGGCTCTTGCTCTTGGCTTTGCATGACCTTCCTACCACTAAAATCCAGAGGATTTTCAGTGGTGGGAAGGTGGTTTTGGAGTCCTAAATAGGAGAGGGTCATCCCCTCTCCTAATTGTCTTGTATGCTAGTATAAATGGCTTACATTGGTAGCATGTTTGCTTAGCTTGTTTTAGCTCCATTTCAACAAGTACTTGGTGTTATTTTTCCATGTTATACCTCTGTTTCAAGTTGGTTTAATGGCCTCTTACATGCTCTATATACTTGTCTTGCAATCCCCTCATTTGCCTTATTATGCATCATGTTGTAACATGTCATTCTAGCATGATTTTGGCCCAACTCTAAGAAGCTTTTAGCCTTGTTTTAACATGCTAAAGCTCTGTTTTGCATTTTCTTGATCATATATTCCATGCTTTGTATAGCTACCATGCAATCTAGCATGTTAGCTTTGAGTGTCCAAATCACTAGCATGCTTTACTTGGGCCATTTTAGTGATTTGACATCACTTGTTATGTTATTTCAGTCCATATAGTATGCTCATATACTTGAACGTATCACTCCTTTAATGCTTTAAAGAGTTGATGTTTTATGCCTCATGAATGGGTCATTGTCTATGCCATCATGTTTAGGTCTTTGGGATGCTATCTAAGTGGGTTTTTGGGCTTACTTTGACATGCCATAACTATGATTTTATTGGTTTATGTCATGCCATGTTTGGTTTTGATAGGTGTAGTGTAACACCCCTTTTGTAGCCTTGCATGCCTCATGCCTTTGGTGTTGTGTTCTTGCTTGTGTTGGCTAGTTTCGAGCATGTTGTTGGTCTTGTCTTGACCTGCCTTGGGACTATTTTGGGTGCCATTGGCCCTTTGGGGCTTGCCTTGCATAGCCATGGTTTGATTTCCTTGGCTAGCCTTAAGTTTTAGGCTTTCTTGTATGCCTTGCTTGGCTTGTTTGTGTGATTTGGCATCATTCCTAGCATCATTTCAGAGCTTGTAGTATTGTCATACTTGGATGCTTTGTCCCTTTTAAGTGTTCTTGAAAGTTGCCCTCCTATGCCTAGGTGATAGGCCAATTGGCATGTATGTTTGTATGTGCTTTTGTCCATTATTTCTTAGCATTTTGGCCACTGATTTGGGCATGTTCGAGAGTAGCCCACTTTGGTTTAAGTCCATCTTACCATGTTGTTGCATGCTTGTTTCATTTTGCATGTTATTGCGTGCTATGCATGTTTGCATATTTAGGTTGTATGCCTATTGCATATTGTATGCTTGCATGCTCATGTTGCATTAGATTGTATCATCCTTGAGTTGTTTGCATGCTTGCTTGCATGCTTAGGTTGCATTGCATTATGTGTGCATTCCTTTGCCTCTTGATCAAGCATGATAGAGGTTGGGGCCCCCTTATGTGTTTTGTGCATTTCATTTGATATTGAATTGCACACTTGGCTCCTTTGGCCATCATGCATTGAAATGCGTGATTGTTGGTCCAAGGGTTGAGAACTACACACCATTGAGTCTTAAACATGATAAGGGGTGTAGTTGTGCAGACATTGTCTTGTAAATGTATTGCCATGCTCTGTTTGTTCTCTGCTGCAGCGACAGGAGCTTTTCACAGGAAGAAATGGTCGACCGACCATATTCAGTGCCGATCGGCAGCAAACATTTGGCAGAAAGACCTTTTTTTTGGTCGATGACCAGTTTACCTTGGCTGATGGCCTCATCTTTTGGCCGAAGGCCTCTCAGCATGCCCACAAGGTGGTTCAGAAGTGTCATAGAAGTTGACACAATTTTCAGAGGCACAGAGCAGTGCAAACAGAGGCAACATGAAGCATGGCGATGGATTTCCGAGCGAAGCCGTCCGAGCATCCATTCATCCCTCATCTCGAGGCCATTTTAGTGTTTTAATAACTTAGAATAGTTATTTATTTCGATTTGGTTGTGTAATTAATTAATTAGCTTGTTAGTTAGTTAATTAGTTAATTTGTATTATTCTTTCGGTCCTTCCGTCGAGAGGGCGCAATTATGTAATAAGCGTGTGTGTGTGTGATGCATGTCTTCTAACCCCCACTTCTTTCTCCCTTTTACTTACCCGCTTACGATGGTTAGTTTTAGGGCATATTCCATTTAGCATCCTTATGCTATGCATGTTTGCATCCATTCACCTATATTGCATGCACCGGGCTCGGTGCATCATACTAACTACATTGTATTTCAATTCCAATTTGAATACATGTATCAAGTATTGCATGTAACATGCCATTTTAGAATAGTCGACCCTATTTCTAGTTGCATTTTGCTTGTGTTGCATTAGCCATCTTAACATGGACTAGGATCATGCATTGATTACTAACTGGTTCTTTATTTTGGCTCGGAATACACTGTGAGTGTTTATGCTTTAGCATCTTGCATAAGTGTGAGTTTTGCCATGGCAGCATGCTTGCCATGAGGCTAATCGCTTATACGATATAACTGCCTGAATGCCTGTGGGTGAAGGTTGGATTACTTGAATTGGGACAATTCATTGAAATCTGTATTTTAGCCTACTTGCGAGTAGCAAACTTCAAACCATTTTCAAACAAACGGATATGCGATGCTTTGTTCCAAATTAGGCGATCTAGTCTATACTTGTGTGTTGTGCGCATCACATAGTAATTCTAGCTAATTAACCGGAATAAGAACGCATGGGTTTTCAAAAACCAGATATCATGTTTAGTAGTGGCCGATCTTTGATCGGGCGAGCGGGGGTGCTCATAGATGACCTTCCACAATCGTACCCAAGTTCCCGAGCGGAGGCAACTTTGGTGATGACGGACACGTGGCCTTAGGCAACGAGTCAGGGTTTTCTAAATTCCCCCAAAATAAAATATTTAGGTGGCGACTCTGTATTTGGCAAAGTAGTCCATGTTTGGCACTTCTTTCTTAAAAATTAGTTTTCCAAAATGATTTACCGGATTTGGACTCTTTGGTGATTTATCTGTCTCACATTGCACTTTGCGGGATTAGATTCAGAACCGTGACGTTTGAGTCCGAACTGTAGTAGCAAAGCCCAAGGGCGCATCTACAGTAATGCCCGATTCCCATGGGATACGCAGGCAACTTTATCCTGAAGTTCGGCCATAAGCGCCTCCAACTCAACTATCCTGTCCATGTGTTGATTAGGTCATCGTTGTCTATTCTTTTTCTGAATGTTTGGTTATGATCCTCTCTGAGAACTGGTTGCAGTATTGAGTAGTGCTATTCAGACAAGGGGCAATTTGTGATCTTCAGATTCAGGGTTGTACATCTCGAGGATATATTCCATGCGTGTCAAGTTGTGATCCTTATCGAAAATGGTTTTGAAAAGTTTTGATAAAAGTTGATTTTTGCTCAAATTTTAACTCTTACAACTTAGACCATTTTTGGACCAAAAAGAAAATTTTCGGTGCTCACAACTTCAATTTCATTGATTTCAATACAAAGTTCTCCAACTCTCGATACAAATCAAAGTTTCTTTTATTACGTTCATAAAACTTGAAAAGTAAGATCAAAGCAAATAAACTAGGGGCATAGATGAGTCAGGTGCTCTTATGTCCCTCGTTTGTGCTTGTGGAAACTTCTGATACTAAAGTGGGCCCGATTTGTGCCCCATCTTCAAGCCAAGTCAGACATTCGCCAGAAAGGGCACAACTGAAACTAGGGGCAGGAGCCAGAAGCTCTCTCATCCTCCAAGCAGTGAGGTATCTAGCCAAATGTGAACCTCAGATTGGAAATGAAACCGGGTACTCTACTCCATCTTCTGGGCAAGTCTGATCATGTCCAAACTAATACCTGAACTGGAACGAAAAGTAGAATACACAGTGTGTAAGGCCAATCAGCTGAATGCCAGGTTGCTGAGCCATGTTTGTAGCTCATTTTGGTTAGATTAAGCCAGGGGCAACGCTAAGCAATGTGGGTAGCGGATCTGTTGCACATCCAATGGCACCACCATCCCTCGTTCAGGAAATCCACTAGCTGTTGTCGAAAAAAGTACCATCGAGCTGAGTATGTAGGGTAAGAGTCCACTCCCTTCAGCTTGTCTATTAGCCATATCTAGGGAGGGATGATAAAAAAGAAGAGAGATTAAAGAATAGAGAGATGTATGTTGAGAGAAAAGTGAGAAAACGGCTTTGAGGGAAAAACAGAGCATGAGTGCTGAGAGATGTGAGAAACACATATTAGAAAAGGCGGGAAATATTGCCTGAAGAAGTAGTGGACTCCCCGTGAATTTGTTTGTCTCTCGCCGATGAAAGGCGTCTAAGCCCACCAAAGTCCCGGCTAATGCTAAGCCAATGCAACTCTTACTCTCTTTCAAACCTTGGGCCACTTTGATGAGTCGAATGCTAGACCCTTCGAAGGTAGCCGCAAGAAGAAAATGAGCCAACATGCACAAGCAAAGGGCGTGTTGCCGAAAATTCCACCAAAGAAGATTACCTTGGTTGCCAACTTCAAAAAAATCGATGAATCAAACTGGGGATATCTAGCTCTCCATTGTGAACTAAGGATCGAGCCACGTGTACAGTAAGCCTGCACGTCCTTCCCAAAGTTTGGATGTGGCCAAAACAGGGCTAAGGTATGATTTCCTCGTTGTGCTGGGATTCCATTAGCACTTGAAATTCTTCAATTGTTGGGCATATCTCTTGTCCCCCAAAGCTAAAGACACGTGTAATCGGGTTCCAACATCTAGCCGCGGCATGTAGAAACAAAAAACAAAGTGGAGAACGACTCAGCGGGAATAGTGCATTTGTGCCGAAACCCCAAAAGTTCACCTTTTCTGAGCCATGAAAAGTTGTAATCTAATTCGAGAGTTTTTCGGCGAAAAATGGCTCTATTTGTGAAGAATTTGCAGCTGAAATAAAGAAACTACGAGGTCCAACCTTTTGTAGGAGATAAGGCAATAAGTGGAAGCCAGGTGTCAACATTTTGGAGGACTTGCACATTGATGGCTGGCAGAGGCTCATTGGTGGCCGGTAGGCCACCTCACATGGTCGGCAATCACAATCGATGGCCGACAGTCTCCCTCTCTACCCTGTTGTCCTTCTTTGTACTGGAATGTTCTTAAAGCATGTGTTTTGTTCTATTCTTTGTGTGTTTTAGAGTCTTGTTTCGAGTCTTTTCGGACTTTAGCATGTTTGTTGTGGTCGATTCGTTTTGTTTTGATTATCGAGTGGTGTTTATGTAGTTTTTGTTTATCGAGTTGTTGTTGTTTTGTTTATCGAGTTGTAAATTGTTGTTATTTCAGTTGGTGGTCAGTTCATTACCTGATTAAGATTGTTGTGCCAATACAAATGTTCAGTTTTCAATATCAAAATCAATCTCATTTCCATGCAATATGGTGCTCACGATGCAAAATACAACACTTTTTTAAATAAAAACTGTTTTCATTTCGATCATGGTTATTTTTACGAAAAGTGCGGTACAAGTTTTTAAAGCAATTAAAACCTGTCTGAAGCTGTACAATGTGCTAAAACTATAAACAAAAGAAACTAAACAAAATTGCAAAAAATCAACGCTGATCGCCTCAGGCCCAAGAAGCCCTCTTCATCCTCTTCCTCGGAGGAGAGGACTCTAGGGCACTGTCTCCGTCGGTGCCGCTATCTGAATCTGGACCGAAGTCTGAACCGGAAGCATCTCCACTCTTCGTCTTGGAGTTCACCTCAGCATCGCCCTCACTCTCGGAACCTGAGCCGACGTCATCTCTCCACTCTCAGATGAATCTAAATGCTAACTCGCTGCCTCCTCAGAGTCGCTCGTCTCAGCATCATCATCACTCAGAATGGGCTCTAAAGGGCCGCTTCCATCTCGGGTGCCTCTGGCTCTACCTCGGTTGCGTGCCGGAGCTTGTCTCTCTCTTCTCCCTACTGCTGGAGGAGGTACTGGTGGTGCAGGTGCTGCAGCTCCCACTGGCGCCATCGACATAGGTGGGATCTGAAAAGATATGTGTATCAGATGCAAGCATAGTATGCAGGATGAGTATATGCAGAAGTCAGATACAGTGTGTGAATATGGTATGCAAATGCAGTGTGTTAGATGTGGTCTATTAATGCAACATATCAGTACAGTTTGGGAAGTTTTCAGTTTTCAATGTTAATGTCAGTGTGTCACTATAAAGTTGATGCCTAGAATATAAAACTGATGAAACTATCCCTATCAACGTGGCTATCAGCTTGAGGGCACCTTCTGTATACTCGATTGATGCCTATAAGTGCAATTTGAATGATTAGTATCTGCCATAGATATATCTGAAATGAAATATGGAGTGCAAGTGCTAAAGTGTGGTTCATACTGGAGTCGAGCCTCAGACCCCGACAAGCTCATGACCAGCCGCTGCAGGCTCAATCGGGACCAGGTGGACCTCTCCCGTGTGTCACCAACAAGTCATCGTAGTGGGGAGCACTGGCCAATCAGCACTCCGCCCCGCTTGGGATACCTCTCTGCGCCTTGCTCTTACAGCAGGAGCCCCCGTTTCCTCATCTCCACGAACACCCGTCAAGGGTGGCATCAAGTGTGTCAGGATGAAATTTGCATAGTCACCCTTTGCTCGGAAGAAGTTGATGTCCAGGCCCACCATGACCTGGATGACCTCCTCAACGGATAGGCTTTTCGTGGACTACATGGACTCTGGTGGAGCCATCAGGACGACGGGGTCTGGTACGCCCATAATTTGGCGCAAGAAGGGCTCACCTAAGAACTAGGCTCGGCAGACTGGACCCTCAAGAAGAATGTGGTAGCGGGAGATGGCCCATGCACTGGCAAACTGGTCCCGCACCCCCCTAGCATCAAGGCCCATGGCTGCTACGTGATCTGCAAACAGAAGTTGTACAGACTATTAGTTGTTATTAGTTGTTAAGTGTGTAAAGTGAGTTGTTTCAAAGTAAAATGACTATGTTTCAGATTACCTCATGGGCGCCTACTGTGTCGAAGTATCGGCGGAAGAAAGTGAAAGGCTCGCGAGTCCTGCGGCGAAGCTGACCATCGAATATCCGCGAGTAGGGCACCATCAACGGAAGCTCTACTATAGGCTCCGGGGCGAGAGTCTGGAAGTATGCTTATACCCATAGCTGTAGGGAAAATACAGTGGTATGTGATCAGTATAGTATCGAGTAGATGCAGAAAGTGCAAAAGAGGAAGCACAATATATGAACAGTGTTTGAGTAGATACAGAAATGCGAAACAAAAAGCATGTATTGAAATAGATGTAAAGCAAGAATTGTAAAGTAAATGAAGTGTGCAAAGAGGGAACTAAGATGTGTACCTCCCAGGCTCGCCATTAGCCTCCAATCAGGTCTCCCCACAGACGGGAGGTAGAGCTCATATATCCATACAATGTGGTGAGGCTAGCTCGGCCCTAATCGTAGAAACAAATCCCAAGAAGGATCAGTAGGGCACTCAGCAAATACAGGCCAATGGTATTCCACCTATTCGAAAATAAGGTGGTATCGAAGACAAACATCAAGAAGCCCTTGGTGCACTGATCGGTCTCTTCTACTGTCTCGGGCTCGGTCCCTTTGAATCGCTCTGCGAACCAAGTATATCTCACCATCCCCGTCCGATATATGGGTGGGTATGCTCCTAGCAACTCGGACCAGGCTACCTCCCACTCCTCCATGTCAGTATCAATAGGGATCGGATCGCCCCCTACGTCTAAGTAGGTGATCATGGCAAAGTAAAAAGGACTCATCATCATCTCCTCTGCGGTGGAGAAGTGGAAGGAGTTGGTGGTATCTCACCACTTCTCCACCAATGCTCCTAGAAGAGGACGACTCGCGATGACCCAAGTCAAGCCAGAGGAAAAGAAGTCGAAGCCTGCCCTGTTGATGATGTCTTGAACTCCAGCTGGGAGCTCGTCATACCAATCTCTAGCAGTCGTAGCACTATAGCCTCTGAAGGCACGAGACTCGCCCTGTGGTAAAAGAAGACAGTGCATGAAATGTAGCAGATAGAAGACAGCGCATGAAATGTATCAGATAACGACAACGCATGAAATGCAACCAGATAAAAGAAATGCATCGGATGAAAATAGTGCATGGTCAGATAAAGGCAGTGTATGAAATGCAGTCCGGTGGATCCTAATACAAAGCAGTGCAAGAAATGTAGTAAACAGTGATAAAAGTACAGTGGGATAAAACAGCGATGGTAGTATATTCGAATAAAAGGCAGTGCAAGAAATACAAATAAAGAAAGGCAAAATGCTTGAAAACAGAGTTCTTACCTCGATGGCAATGGTCGATAAATGAGACTCTAGCTCCCTCAACAAAAGGTCCTCTCGTGCGCCGCAGGAAAACTCGATGAAGCGTCTGATGCCTCCTGAAGTAGGCAGTATGTGTGTCTTAGGGTGATATCTCGTCATATCAGAAGGTCGTACCCTCAGTGGTACCGGCTGCGGCTCGACCTCGGTCTCAAACTCCGCCTCTAAGTCAGCTTCAAGATCAGCTATCGGCTCTTCTACCTCTGGTGCGGGTGGAACTACGAGAGAAACCTCTAGAGGAGCCCCGTCATGTGGAACCTCATCCGCCATATGAAAATAGGTGCGAGATGGGTGAAAAGTGAAGAAAAATGAAGAAAAAGGGTAAACTTGGAAAAAGTCAAACCCTAGGAGAGAGAAAATGGAGGAAAAAGTCAATGCTGGAAAAAGTGCACAAAACTTGAGAGAAACTCGAGGGGAATAAGCCTAGAATGGTGAAAGTAAGGAAAGAAGCACCGAAATCGAATTTCAATCGGTTCAAAGTTAAGAGAACAAAGGGGATTTAGCGAATCAACTTTGCTTAGGGCATTGGAAAACGCATAGAAAGTGTAAATCTAGAGAGAAGGAAGGTCAAGAGAGAGAGGGAGATGATTTTCGAGCAAGGGGAAGTGAGGAAATGAAGTGTGGAGGTGAATACTTAAAGGCCTGAGCTGAAAAGCCCATTTTACCCCCGATCTGCCATCGATGGCCGGCAAGGTCCATTGTTGGCCGGCACCAGGCCGGCGGCCTTCTCTCGTGGCTGGCAAGTGGCTGGCAGCTTTCTTGAGGTTCTTGATGCGGTTTTGTGTCCTTGGTATCCAAGATGTGAAGGGATTGTTCATTGTTTGGTTCAGAATGCCTCTGCGGAAGCTTAAAACTATGTTTTCGGTGCGCGATGTTCGTCACTTGTCAACGTGAACGAGGTGTATCCTTCAAGTACATTGTAATTCTTTCGAGAAGTGAATCGAAAGTTGCCTTCCAGTTTGTTTTAGTTAAATGATGCTTTGATATCTAGCATAGAACATGCATTTCTCATTCATTGTTGCATGGAACATGCACTTCGCTTTGTGGCATAGAATATACATTTCACATATGTTGTTGTGAGATATGCATCTCACGGGCATTCCATACGCGTCTTCCATTCGCTCTTGAATCATGCTTGGAACGTGTATCCGCTTTTACGCATAGAATATGCTCCCGTTACCAATCATGCATAGAATATGCTTATGCTTTTGTTTCTTCCACAGAACATGCCATTAACCTTGTATCTCGATTGTTTGTCTTGCATAGAACATGCATTCTTACTATCTCGCATTTGTTAAGTCTCTTTCCTACATATGCACGATATTGTATGTACGGTTCATTTAGAGGAATTCAAGGTTAAACCATTTGTGCCCTTCGAATCGTATCCTTTTATCCCCTTTCTCCTCTTGTGTGAGACGCATTAGGATCCATTCGGTTAAAAACACTTGGGTACGCCCGGTGTTCACACCACCTTTCGGTTAAAAACATTCGGGTACGCCTGGTGTTCACACCACCCTTCGGTTAAAAACAATCGAGTTCGCCCTGTGTTCACACCACCCTTACGTTAAAAACACTCGGGTACACCTGGTGTTCACACCACCCTTCGGTTAAAAATACTCGGGTATGCCCGGTGTTTACACCACCCTTCGATTAAAAACACTCGGGTGCGCCCGGTGTTCACACCACCCTTCGGTTAAAAACACTTGTGTGCGCCCAGTGTTCACACCACTCTTTCTCCTCTCACGTGCAACGCGTTAGGATTTCCAATCGGTTAAAAACATTCGGGTGTGCCCGATGTTAACACCGTCCTCTTCCTCCTTCCGTGTGAGACGCGTTAAGATCTCAGTTGAGACCTCGGGTGTACCCGACGGTTGCGTCGCCCTTCACCTTTTATGCGTGATGCGTAGCTAAGTCTGTATAATTTTTCTTACATCCTTTCTGCATGAAATGTAGTTTTGGGCTCGTGTTTCTCGCGTGTGGCGCGTTTTTTTCTTTTTATGTTTGGGATTGTTGTGCCTTGTTACAGTTTGTTTAGCTATGGCATTTCTTTACATAGCATTTGCATTTAAATGTTTCATTGCACAGCCTCATTGCATGATCATAAGTTATGTTCTTGCATCATGCATATCATTTGCATTTTGCTCCAAAACTATGCTGGTTTGATTCCTTGGCAAAGGGATAAGTAGGCAGCCAGCGGGCAAAACCATTTTGTTTTCTGTCTTGATTGTTTGGCCAAGTCTTATGGTCTTGTCAAAATTGGTCGTCTCTGGGCTTTGACATTCACTTATGCCATTTCATGACTCCGAGCTCTGTCAAAGAGGGGCAACTATAGACACCCCATTTTTGACGGCCCTTCAAGACTTGGACGTTCTTGCAGGTACATCCGGTGACGAGTCTGATTGCTCGCCGAGTGCTCGGAGTTCTTAGCGGGACACCACATGTTTGAGTCTTTCAAACCCTGCATCCATTTTGTCTCCTTTTTAGACCATGTCTTGGTCTTTCTCCCCTGCAGTTTTTGGCGGCCTGCCGGCCATTGATGTGCCTTGCCGGCCATCAATGATGCCTTGCTGGCCATCAATGATAGCCGACCAGCTACCAGTGTTTTCTGCAGATATTTTGTGCCAACTGTGCCAGCTGGTTGCACAGATGCTTGCATCTGTCCACACGTGGAGGCCTGGATCGCCTTGTATAGAATTCATGTTTTCTGTATATAGGGAGGCCCTCTCTCATGTTTTAAGGTTGGAAGATTTAAGACTCAAAATTCTCTCTCTCTCTCTACATTTCTTTCTCTCTTTAAATTTTGTGCTTAGATTGCTAGATATACTATACTTTTGCATATCAACCCTTAACCTATAGTGATCATCTTTGAGCTGAGGTCCTTCGAGGTCTTGTTTAAGCTCGTGAAGGTGGTTTTGGCTTGCATTTGTGCTTAAAATGGTGTTTGGCTTCAAGAGGTATAATACTAGCCTTTTAAGCTTACTTTGCTTACTTGTTTTTCCATCGTTTTCCTACTGTTGTGGGCTAATTTTAAGCTATAAAAAACTTTGTTTCATGGGATGAAATTGGTGTTTTTGGCCATTGAAGGCTAGGGGGTGATTCATCCCTCTTTATTCCTTGTTGTTAAGGCCTTTGAACCTTTGTTTCCTATTTTGAAACCATCTTTTTTGGGGCCTTTAACCACTGAATTTCAGATAGTTTTCAGTGGCAAAAAATCTGCTTTGAAGTCCAAAATTGGGGGGGTTAGCCTCTATAGACACCCCATTTTTGACCGACCTTAAGACTCGGACGTCACCGTTTGTGCACTCGATGATTGTGCTTGTTTGTGCTCGTTTCGAGTGCCCGAAGTCTTCGGCGAAACGCCTTGTCTTTGAGCCTCTTAACCTATTTGTTTTGTACTTGTTTTTGAGCCAAACCTTGTTGCCTGTTGCCTGGAAGGGAGAGGGACCTTGTCGGTCAGTTTTTGGCCTTGTCGGCCACTTTTTGTTCTTGCCGGCTACTTTTTGTGGCCGACCGCCACTTGAAGTGGCCGGTCGGCTACTTAGAGTGGCCGACAACCATTTGTCTCCTTTTTTAGATATTAGTTTGCTAACTGTGCCAACTGTTGTTCACTGAAGTGCATCACCATACACGTGTATAGAGGGATGAATACAAGCTTGAATCTTGATTTTCTACATATAGGGGGTGCTCTCCCCCATTTGGAGAGGTTAGACATTTTGGATCAAAATTTTCTATCTCTCTCTCTCCCTCTCTCTCTCTCTCTCTCTCTCTCTCTTCTTGTTTTGTGCTTGGTAGTTAGTTTTCTCTACACCTTTGCACAGTAACCCTTAACCAAACTTGACAACCTTGGAGCTGAGGTTCCTTGGAGCCTAGTTTGAGCTTTTGAAAGGAGGTTCGAGCCTGAAATTGTGGCTTTTTAGTGCTATGCTTCAGGAGGTATAAGATTCACCTTGAAAGCTTTGTTTTCGCTACTTGTTTTACCATCTTTTTGTATTGTTTTTGGCCTAGTTTTCAACTACAAAAACTCTATTTTTATGGTTTAAAAATGGTGGTTTGAGGCTATTTTGTGTTAGGGGGTTGTCTCTCCCTTTTGTTCCTTAGCTTGTATAGCCTTTTGTGCCATCTTTCAGGGCTTTCAAATCAAACTTTTGGGCCTTTAAACCACTGAAATTCAGGGTTATTTTAGTGGTGGAAAACATGTTTTGAAGTCCAAAATTGGAGGGGTTGGCCTCCCCTTCTTGTGTCTTACTTGCATGCCTAGTTAGCGTCACATGGTAGCATGTTTTTATAGCTTAACTTAGCTTATTTCCAGCATATTTTTGCCTCTGATTTGGACTGTTTTAGCTCTGTTTTGGGCTTCTTTGGTCATATGAGTCTTGTTTTGCATAGTTGTAGTGCAAATGGCTTCACTAGTTTGGTGTTTTAGGCCTTGAAACATGATTTGCTTGAGTTGGTTGCATGTTGTAGTGTCTGCTTGTATGTAATTTTAGCATATATAGCTCTATCACATGCTCATTTGTTTCACTCTTTCATTGTTTTTGAGAGTTGTCCTTGAGTCTTGTTTGCAAGCCTAGATAGCTTAACATGTGAGCATGTTTTTCTAGCATTTGGTACCTTAATCTCAGCATGTTTTCACTACTGGTTTGACTGGTCTTAGCTCTGTTATGAGTTGGTTTGGTGCTTTGAGACTTGTATTGTGTGGTTGTAGTGCAATCTCCTTCACTAGCTTAATGTTTTAGGCTTTTAAACATGAATTGCATGAGTTGCTTGCATGTTTCAGTGTCATGTTGCACTCAATTTTAGCACTGAAATCTCTGCAATCTCCCTCTATTCTTCACTCTTTCATTTACTTTGAAGGTGGCTTTGAGCCCCTTGTTGGCTTAAATGTGAAATTGAGACACTTGTGCTTAATGGTTTCAATCCTCTTTCGAGGGTTTCTACTAACCAACGGCATGAGGTCTCTTTCATACTCAAGGCACTTGTGGTTTAAGCCCTTTTTCCATTAGAGGACACTCCCCTTTTGGACTAATCAATTAAAGAATGGATTGGTAATCTGAAATGTGTAAACAGAATGAACAAAGTAAAAGAGGCAAGATTAAACATCTTCGTGTTGCATTGCATGTGTTTGAATAGGACATTAATTCCAACACGAGACAAATGGGACTTTTCATACTCAAAGTGATAAAATGTGCCACTTTTCTTGGTCACCATCACCCTTGATCATGCATGATAGGGTCGTGGTTTTGTCAAGTCTTGTTTTGCATTCATTAACTTGTGCAAGCTTGGCTTCTTAGCCATCATGCATTGAAAATGCTTGGTTGATGGTTTAAGCGCCGAGAATTACACTTCTTTGAACTTGTATGATGTTAAGGAGAGTAAAAGTGCACACAAACCTTAAGAATACACTACTTTGCCTCTGTTTGCTCTCTGTTGCAGCAAAAAAGGAAGTTCGGGGTAGGGGTGGCCAACCGGCCAGAAGTAATGGCCGACGGCCACTAACAGTAGCCGATGGCCACTTTTTGTTGCCGATCGCCCACCAATGAATTTTTGCACAAGTGTGCTCCTGAGTTGGAGCAAGGCATTTTGGGAGTTGGCACAATTTTCTGTGATCAAACGAGTGCAAACAGAGGCATTCGATGGCAAGGAAGTGGCATTTTCGAGTAGGAGCAACCGAGCATGCATGCATCCCTCGCCCTCGAGGCCATTTAATTGCTTTAGTTAGCTTAGAGTAGATAGTTAACTCAAATCTTGCACTTAATTAGTTAGTGTAACTAATTCTTTAATTTCGATTTGAAATATTTAGCTAGTTTGGAATAGTTAGTTAATTTTTTTCAATTGTTGTAATAATTAGCTTAGAATAGTTAATTAGTTTTAGTTTGTAATAGTTAGCTTAATTAGCATAGCTAACTAGCTTGTTTCATTTGGACCATCCTTCGCGAGGGCATGATGTTGTAATAAGTGTTCGTGTGTGTGTGCATGTCTTCCAACCCCATGATGTTGTAATAAGTGTGCGTGCGTGTGTGCATGTCTTCCAACCCCATGTCTTTCTCCCTTTTATTTATCCGTTTTCGATGGTTAGATTAGGGACATTTTCAATTAGCATACCTTATGCTTGCATGTTTGCATCATTCATTCGTATTGCATGCACCGAGGCTCGGCGCATCATTCAAACTGCATTGTTATTTCAATACTTTGAATACTTGTTTCAAAGCATGCTATTGAAGTGTTACATATACCGTGATTACGTAGCCGAGCCTATTTTATTGCATTATTGCATGTGTTG
The DNA here is from genome assembly GCF_055761805.1 of Camellia sinensis. Classification (NCBI taxonomy): domain Eukaryota; kingdom Viridiplantae; phylum Streptophyta; class Magnoliopsida; order Ericales; family Theaceae; genus Camellia; species Camellia sinensis. The sequence continues at coordinate 69,551,990 of NC_138964.1, forward strand.
CATTAGGCATCTTGTATAGTTAGGATCATGCATTGTTTTTAACCAGGTTTTGTTTTGGCTTGGAGTACTCGGTAAGCTTTTATGCTTTAGCATACTTGCATGAGTGCGATTGCCATATTACCATGTTTCGCATGCTTGCCATGAGGCTATGTGCTTAAATGCTAAACCGCATGAATGCCTGTAGATGAAGGCTTGATGATTTGCATTGGAACAATTCAACGAGTGTGAGTTTTAAGCCCACTTGAGGTGGCAAATCCGCATCTTTAAGCTCACCTGAGGGTGGCAATTTCAAACCATTTTTTGAAAACAAACATGAATTGAATTTGTTCCAATTCTAGCGATTTTAGTCTATACTTGCTTGTGTGCGTCACATAGTAAAGTTATCTAATAACCGGAAAATAACACATGAGGTTTATAAAATATCATATCATGATTAGTAAAGGCCGATCCTTGATCGGGCGAGCGGGGGTGCTCATTTCAGGACCTTCCCCTCTCGTACCTAAGTTCCCGAGCCGAGGCAACTTTGGTGATGACGGACACGTGACCTTTGGCACGAGTCAGGGTTTCCTAAATTTCTAAAAAATAAAATATTTAAGTGGCGACTCTATAATCTAGCAAAGCAGTCCAATTTTGGCACTACTTGATTGAAAATCGATTTTCCAAAATGATTTGCCAGATTCGACTCTTTGGTGATTATCAGTTTTACATTACACTTGTGAGACTAGATTCAGAACCGTAGGTAGAGTCCGAACTGTGAGGGTCTTTCTTTTCAAACCCTTTTCCGCAAGGTGCGGGGGCGCAGAAAAAGGCAAGCCCACAGTTTCTGGCGACTCTACTGGGGATTTAGAGAACTTAACTCGAACTCTTGATATGTTGTTTTATCTACATTTATGTGTTTCTTTGCATTTCATTTGTATCGGTGCACTTAAGTCACAGTGTTTGCCATCTATAATTCCTGAGCGGTTTGCCGGTGGCTTGCTTGGAAAAGCTTGCCAAAAGGCTGACCGGTTGCGGGCTCTGCCACGATGGGAACACAACCCTTGGATCTGGACTACCATTGTACCGTTTGATCCTCCTTTCACTTCTCGGTGTTAATATAAATGGCTTAAATAAGAGAGGGTCATCCCCTCTCCTTGTTGTCTTGTATGCTAGTATAAATGGCTTATATTGGTAGCATGTTTGCTTAGCTTGTTTTAGCTTCATTTCAGTATGTATTAGGCTTTGTTTTGCCATGATACAACACTGTTTTTGCTTGGTTTTTTCACTCCATGCATGCCTAATACACTTGTAGTGTAAGTCACACAAACTAGTCTTATATGCTTCAAGTTTGAGCATGTCTTTCTAGCTTATGTTGACTCCATTTCAGTGGGTTTTTAGTGTTGTTTTAGCATGCCATGACTCTATTTTGCGTGGGTTTAGTTTGCTCTTACATGCTTCATGTACTTGTCATGCAATCCTCTCATATGCCTTAACATGCATCATGCCTTAACATGTCATTTTGGAATGCTTTTTGGCTTAACTTCAAGAAGCTTTTGTCCACGTTTTAGCATGCTCTAGCTCTGATTTAGGTTGTTTTAGTCATGCATGACTTGCTTTGCGTAGCCATGGTTTAATCTAGTTTGTTAGCTTTGAGTATTGAGTCCTCTAGCATGCATTACTTGGACTATTATCATGATTTGGCATCATTAGAAATGCTATTTCAGTCCATGTTTCATGCTCATATACTTGCACTTATCACTCCTTTAATGCTTTAAAGAGTTGATGTCTTATGCCTCATGAATGGACCATTGTGTATGCCTCCATGCTTAGGTCTTTGGGATGCCATCTAAGTGGGTTTTTGGGCTTATTTTGATATGCCATAACTCTGTTTTTCATTGGATAAGTCATGCCATATTTGGTTTTGATAGGTGTAGTGTAACATCCCCTTGTAGCCTCGCATGCCTCATGCCTTTTGGAGTTGTATTCTAGCTTGTGTTGGCTAGTTTCGAGCATGTTTTTGGTCTTGTCTTGACCTACCTTGGGACTGTTTTGAGTGCCCTTAGCCCTTTGGGGCTTGCCTTGCATGGCCATGGTTTGGGTCCTTTGGCTAGCCTTAAGCTTTGGGCTTTCTTGTATGCTTTGCTTTCTTTGTTTGGTTGGTTTGGCACCTTTCTATGCATGATTTCAGAACTTACGATGTTTGTCACATGTACATATTTGTGCCCTTTTTAGTGCTCTTGAAAGTTACCCTCCTATGCCTAGGTGTTGGACCATTTACATGTGCATGTTTGTTTTGCATGCTCATGCTTCCAGTTCATAACTTTGGCCACTGATTTTGGGCATGGCTGAGGTCTGTCCATCTTTAGTTTTAGTCCATTTGCCATGTTATTTAAAATTGCTACTTTACATCATGCTTACATGCTTGTTGCAAGCTTGTCATATTGCATGTTGTCACATGCTTGCTAATTGACATGTTACATGCTCATCCATCTTGCATACTTGTTGGATTACATGTTGTCACATACCTATGCTATGCATCTTTACATGTTTAGGTTGCATACCTATTGCATATTATTCGCATTGCACAATATTGTTGCATGTTGTTGCATGCTTGAGTTGTTTGCATACTTGGTGCATGCTCGAGTTATTCGCATGCTTGCTTGCATGCTTAGTTTGCATAGCATGGTGTGTGCATTGCCTTGCCTCTTGATCACACATGATAGAGGATAAGGTCCCTTATGTGTTTGTGCATTTCATTTGATATTGAATTGCATACTTGACTCTTTTGGCCATCATGCATTGAAATGTGTGATTGATGGTCCGAGGGTCGAGAACTACACTCCTTTGAGTCTCAAACATGATAAGGGGTGTAGCTGCAAACATTGTCTTGTAAATGCATTGCCATGCTCTATTTGTCCTCTGCTACAGTAAAAGAGCATTTTACAGGAAGGGATGGCCGATCAGCTATCTTCAGTGCCGGTCGGCTACAAGTGTTTAGCCGATGGCTTCATATTTGGTCGATGACCTATTTATCTTAGCCGATGACCATGATTTTTGGCCGATGGCCTCCCACAGTGCCCATGGGGTGAATCAGAAGTGTGTTGGGAATTTTCACACTTTGTAGAGGTACAGAACAATGCAAACAGAGGCAACATGAGGCATGGCAGTGAATTTCCGAGCGAAGCTGACCAAGCATGCATTTGTCCCTCTTCTCGAAGCCGCTTTACTGTTTTTCGTAGCTTAATTAATTTGTTAATTATTTAAGTGTTGTAATAATTAGTTGTAGCTAGTTATTCATTTGATTGTGTAATAATTAATTAGCTTGTTAGTTAGTTGATTAGATGGTTTGTATTATTCTTTCGGTCACTCCCTCGAGAGAGCCAATTGGTGTGATAAGCGTGCATGTGTGTGATGCCTGTCTTCCAACCCTCATTTCTTTCTCCCTTTTACTTAACCGCTTACGATGGTTAGTTTTAGGGCATATTTCATTTATCATCCTTATGCTGTGCATGTTTGCATCATTCATTTGTATTGTATGCACTGGGCTCGGCGCATCATACTAACTGCATTGTATTTCAATTCTTACTTGAATACATGTATCAAGTATTGCATCTCACATGCCATTTTAGAATAGCCGAGCCTATTTCTAGTTGCATTTTGCATGTGTTGCATTAGCCATCTTAACATGAGCCAGGATCATGCATTTGATTACTAACTACTTTTTGTTTTGGCTCGGAGTACACTATAAGTGTTTATGCTTTAGCATCTTGCATGTGTGTGAGTGTTAACATGACAGCATGCTTGCCATGAGGCTAATTGCTTAAGTGATATAACTGCCTGAATGCCTGTGGGTGAAGGTTGGATTACTTGAATTGGAACGATTCATTAAAATCCGTGTTTTAGCCTACTTGCGAGTAGCAAACTTCAAACCATTTCCAAACAAACGGATATGCGATGCTTTGTTCCAAATTAGGCGATCTAGTCTATACTTGTGTGTTTTACGCATCACATAGTAATTCTAGCTAATTAACCAGAATAAGAATGCATGTGTTTTCAAAAACAAGATATCATTCTTAGTACAGGCCGATCTTTGATCGGGCGAGCGAGGGTGCTCATTGCATGACCTTCCCCTCTCGTACCTATGTTCCCGAGCCGAGGCAACTTTGGTGATGACAGACACGTGGCCTTAGGCAACGAGTCAGGGTTTCCTAAATTCTCCCAAAATAAATATTTAGGTGGCGACTCTGTATCTGGCAAAGCAGTCCATGTTTGGCACTTCTTTCTTAAAAATCAGTTTTCCAAAACGATTTGCCGGATTTGGACTCTTTGGTGATTTATCGGTATTGCATCGCACTTTCTGAGGTTAGATTCAGAACCGTAACATTGGGTCCGAACTGTAGTAGCTAGAGAACAAAACGAGATTTTCTCGGGAGTTCTCCGAGCATGTCTACAATAATGCCTCCTCAAAAGCATAACGTTACTATAAATCCTCTCCCACCACATAACCAAACCCCTCCACCACAGCAAATAAAGCTTATCCATACACTGGTCGCCCCGGACAACCACAGTATATATATCACCCCTTCCCACCTACCTAAGTCAGCGCTGTTCATCCCGAAAAGCACAGGCTTGTGCATGATGAGCGCGTCCATATCCCAACCTAAACCTGTGGTGGTGTCTGTGGTAGAAGAAGGCATGCCTGAGAGCTCCATGAGCTTAACTGAAGAGGAACACAACCCGTGCCGCTATATTGTGCCAACCAGTCAGGCCAGACCAGGGGTGGAATTGCCAATGGGAATGGAGGTTAATGCAGTCTGGGAGGACGGACCAAGCCAGGGACTGAATGACTTAGCCGAGCTCGAGGAGGACATTAGTAATCTGCAGTTCTTCGATGAACAAGACTTGGGGAGTGCACAGATTGACTGGTTTGATATGAACGGATCAACAGATAATATGGGGTGGCTCAGTGATGAACCAGATGTTGATGAGGGGTCTCAGCCAAAGCAGGAACAACTGGAAACGGGAATTGCTGCAATGGCCAGAACGGTTGATGACAAGGGAAAGTTGCCGGAAAGCACCGGTACTAAGAATTGTGCTCAGGAATTGGGTAGCATTTGTGCAGTTGATATAGAGCAGGAGACTGCGCTGAAGCGGTTTGAACACGAAAGTGATGAGAATGATCAGAAGGCTAGAAAAGCCAAGTGCCCTACGAGGATTGGCTGTGATGAGGATGTGGAATATTTACAACGGAATTGGACAGTTGTTTGTCGATTGCCGGAGGAATGTGGTGGGAAGATGTTGATTTGTATCTTGCCCACATGGATGAAGATTGGGGATAGAATCTGCCAGATGATACTTGGTATTCTGAAGAAGTGGATCGCATGACCAGGAGTGGGTAGTACTTTAAGCCCCCTGTAGATCGCCCTGAACCCCGCTCCGCGCGCGAGGGCGCAAATCGTTGTTCTAGCTACTACAGTTCAGACTCCTGTCACGGTTCTGAATCTAAACTCACAAAGTGCAATGTAAGACTGATAAATCACCAAAGAGTCCAAATCCGACAATTGGTTTTGGAAAATCAATTTTGAATCAAAAAGCGCCAAACATGGACTGCTTTGCCAGATTTCAGAGTCGCCACATAAATATTTTGTTTTGGGGAAATTTAGGAAACCCTGACTCGAGCCTAAGGCCACGTGTCCGTCATCACCAAAGTTGCCTCAGCTCGGGAACTTGGGTACGAGGGGGGAAGGTCATGAAATGAGCACTCCCGCTCGCCCGATCAAAGATCGGCCTCTACTAAGCATGATACGTTGTTTTTGAAAGCACATGTGTTCTTGTTTGATTATTTGCTAACCTTAGTATGTGATGCGCAGAGTATACAAGTATAGACTCAATCACGTGGATTGGAACAAAACAACTCATGTTTGTTTTTGAAAGTGCTACTCGCAAGTAGGCTAAGACGCGGATTTGCCACCCTCAAGTGGGCTTAGAAAAACATGATTTTGCCACTTTAAGTGGGCTTAAAACTTGCATTTGATGAATTGTCCCAATTCAGGCAATTAAGCCTCCACCCACAGGCATTCATGCAGTTAAACACTTAAGCAATTAGGCTTATGGCAAGCATGCTAACATGGTATCATACATATCTCATGCCATATGCTAAAGCATAAAAGCGTACCTAGTACTCCAAGCCAAAACAAAAGCTAGGTTAGAAATCAATGCATGGCCCTAGCTATGTCAAGAATGCCTAATGCAACACATGCAAAATGCAACTAAGATAGGCTCGGCTATTCTAAGATGGCATATGAGTGCAACACTCGATACATGTATTCAAATAGGAATTGAAATACAATGCAGTTTGTATGATGCGCCGAGCCCGGTGCATGCAAGACAGATGAATGATGCACGCATGCAAGCATAAGGATGCTAATTGAAACATGCCCTAAACTAACCACCGAAAGTTGATATGTAAAAGGGAGAAAGACGTGGGGTTGGAAGACATTCACACACACACACATGCTTATTACAACAATACGCCCTCTCGACGGAGGGTCCGAAATGAATAAGCTAAGCTAGCTAAGCTAAGCTAAGCTAGCTAAGCTAAGCTAAGCTAATTAACTAATATAATTAAACTAATTAGACTAATTATTACTAAACAAAATTAATTAACTACTCCTAGTTAACTAATTATTACAAAACGAACCAATTAATTAAACGCATTAACTAATTAATTACAACACTTTTATAAATAAAATAACAGTTTATTCCAAGTTAACAAAAGCACTGAAATGGCCTTGTGACGAGGGATGCACGCATGCTCGGTCGGCTTCGCTCGGAAGTCCACTACCATGCCTCGTGATGCCTCTGTTTGCACTCTTTTGTACTTCTAAAAATTGTGCCAATTTCCAATATGCTTCTGATCCACCTTAGGAACATGCTGAGGGGTGGTCGACCAAGAGGAATGGCTATCAGCCAGAGTTTATGGCTATCGACCAATTTTGATAGCCGATCGGCAGACTAAGTGGTCGACCGGCAGCTCTGATTGCCGGTCAGCCACTGCTTCCTGCAAATTCCTCCTTTTGCTGCAACAGAGCACTAACAGAGGCATGTCAGTGTATTTGCAAGAAAATGTGTGTGCAACCACACTCCTTATCATGTCTAAAGCTCAAAGGAGTGTAGTGCTCGGCTCTCGAGCCATCAATCGCGCATCTCAATGCATGATGGCCAAAGAGGCCAAGTTGCACAAATCAATGTCAATGAATGCACACAAATACCACATAAGACTCGATGAACCTCCACCTTATCATACATGATCAAAGATGTCGGTGACTAAGAAATGAAGCATGTTTCATCACTTTGAGTATGAAACGTGTGACATTCCTCGTGTTTGGATTGACATCCAACCCAAACACAATGCAACACACAACATGCTAACACAATGCAATGCACACAACATGCTAACACAATGCAATGCAACAACATGCAAACAACATGAACATGGCAAGGGCTATGTAATGCAACAACATGCAAACAACATGAACATGGCAAGGGCTATGTAATGCAACACTCAATGGACCAAACCAACCTCAAACAAACCTCATGCATGCCAAGACAATGGCCAAAACATGCTGAAAATGAAGTCTAAAAGCAAATACAGGCATGCATACACTTTGGTTTGCAAACAAGGCATGAAGACAACAACTCTCAAACACATTGAAGGAGTGGAAAATGTGAGTGTGGCAACGAAATAGGCTCTAAAATCATGTAAGGAATGATGCCAAATCATGCAGATAACACAAGCATAACATGCTAGGAGGCTCAAAACTTAAGACTAGCAAAGGAACTTGCACCATGGCCATATCAAGCAAGCCCCAAAGGGCCAAGATGACTCAAAACAGTCCCAAGGTAGGTCAAAACAAGCCCAAAACATGCTTGAACATAGCCAACATATGCTAGAATAAAAGGCCAAAAGCATGAAGCATGTTAGGCTAGTGAGGAGGATTACACTACACATGTAAGAAGCAAATGGGGGATGCTCTAACCAACCAAAAACAGAGTTGCATCATGGAAAAATAACACCAAAAACACACTAAAATGACATCTTAAAAGCTTAGGCAAGATGCATACATATTGGCTCATGTTTAAGGTATAAAGCACAAACCCTCCAAAGCATTGAAAGAGTGACACATGTGAGTGTATGACAATGAAACATGCTCTGAAATCTCATATCAAATGATGCTAAGTCATGCAAATAGCCCAAGCAATGCATGCTAGTGACTTGGAAACTCAAAGCTAGTGAGCAACAATGTACTATGGCTGTACAAAGCAAGGCATGCATGACCAAAAAAACATAAAATAGAGCTTAAGCATGGTAAAACAAGAGTAAAATCTTGCTAGAGTTGAGCCAAAATCATGCTAGAATGATGGTAAAAAACATGATGCATGTTAGGCTAGTGAGTGGAGTTGCACTTCAAGTGTAAGGAGCACGCAAGGGGTGACCAAGATAGCCAAAAATAGAGTCATGGAAGGTCTAAAAGGTCACAAAAAAGTGCTCAAACAAAGCTTCAAGAAGATAGAGCTACATACTCCTTAGATAAGCCACCAACACAAACAAACAAGAGAAGAGGAGGGCAGACAATCCCCTCCTATTTGAGACCTCAAAACACACTTTCCACCACTGAAATTCCTCTAGAATTCAGTGGTGGAAAGGCCATGCAAAGGCTAAAACAAAAGCCTAAAGTGATGGCATAAAGCATAGCCAAACAAGGCACCAAAGGGGGTAGATCACCCCCAACACCAAAGAGGCCTCAAACAAACACTTTTAATACTTAAAAATGAAGCTTTTTACAATTGAAAGCTAAGCCAAAAGAAACATGCAAATAGGGCCAAATAAGCTATGAAAACAAAGCTTTAAAGAGGTAAGAGACTCACCCTTGAAGAACCTCTTTAGAACATCAACTTTAGAGGCAAAAACCAAGCTTAAACCACTCAAAAGCAACCTCCAAGAACCTCAGCTCAGTAGTGAAGGTGTTTCACTAGGTGCTTTAGTGCAAAAGTGTGAAGAAATGACACTTTTGAGCACAAACAAGTGCAAATATATATATATATATATATATAGAGAGAGAGAGAGAGAGAGAGAGAGAGGGAAATATAGAGATATATATGTTTTGTATCTCAAATTTTCAGAACCTTTGGAAAGGGAGAGGGTCCTCCCTTCTTATAGAAATTCAAGTCCTAAGCTTGTTGGACAAGCTAAAGGCTTGGTTTAATCCCTTCATACACGTGTATGGAGGATGAAATCTGTGCTCACCAGCTGTCACAACTGGCACAAAAATATCTGTAAAAGCAAATAAAAGGACCTCGGCCAACAAACATGGCCGACCGGCCAAAAAGGGTGCCGGCCGGCCATCAAAGGTGCCAACCGGCCACCACTGATGGCCGATGGAAAGAAGGAAAGGCCGATAGGCACAGGGGCTGGCCGATGGGTTGTAGGGCTGGCCAACAAGCCACCCCCTTCCCTCAGAAACAAAACCGCAAGCTCTTGGTCCATAACCAAGCACAAAACAGACAAGTGGAGAGGCTCCAAGGCAAGACGCGCAGCGAAGACCTTCAGAAACTCAAAACGAACACGAGCATGGATGATCGTCAAGTGTTCAAATGATGACGTCCAAGTCTTGAGGATGGTCAAAAATGGGGTGCCTACACCCCCACACCTGGACCAACCAGAAGCATCGGGGAAAGCTAAGGAGGCAGAAAAGCAGAAGGAGAAAATGCTAGAAAAAGATACTGTACTAAAGCAGCTAAAGAAGATTCAAGCAGACATATCTTTTTGGGGATTGCTCATGGCTTCACGGGTGCACAGACAAGCCGTCCTATCAGCAATGGATGAGGCTAAGCTCTCTATCGACACAACCCCTAAGCAGTTAGTGGGACTGGTCTTCCCGGGAGGGGCTTCGCCGACTTTGACCTTTACAGATAAGGAATTTCCGTCTGAGGGCTCTGAGCATAACAAACCACTATACACCTCCGTTGAATACAGAGAGAAGTGGATACCGGTTATCTTGATTGATACTGGGTCTGCAATTAATGTGTGTCCGTCGCGCGCGGCCTATGCTATTGGCTTGAAGCCAGCAAGCTTTGTACCAACAACCCAGGTGATTCGGGCTTATGACAATACAAGCCGGGAAGTGATGGGGATAGTCCGGATCAGAACGCAGGTTGGCCCGGCACAATAGGACATTGAGTTTCACGTCCTGAATGTTCCGACGACTTTTAACTTACTCCTTGGGTGGCTATGGCTACACCAAGTGAAAGCTGTCTCTTCCATTCTGCATCCGATGTTGAAGTACCCCCATGGGAAGGCGGTAGCCATTGTTTTTGGGAATCCTTCCATACATCCTCCGCTAGAAGTCACCACACCAATCCTAGAAATTGTACATGGCGATGAAGATGTTTTCTGGTCTGGGTTCACCTTGGCCAAGGTCCAGGTGGTGCAAGATATCTTGGCTATCGATGAGGGGTTGTACATCAATGCTTAATCAGTTTATCTCATGAATAAGTTACAGCATGTACCCAGAATGGGATTGGGAAGGAGCGGCCGAAAGGGCGTTGCTGGATTGGTCAAAGTGCCACATAACCCTCATACCTTTGGTCTAGGTTACATGCCTACCAAAGAAGATTGGGTAAGAAAGGGAAAGGAAATGGCAGGAAGAGCCAAGGCCAAGCGAAGTGGGAAGCACTATGAGTTGGTGTATAGACCCATTTAAGGAACCTTGAACGGCCGCTTTGTCCAAGAGGGGGAAGATTTCCCATTTTGCGGCTTTCCTGAGCCATGGTTGAACTCTGAAAAGCAGTGTTTGCCCAGCTTTGAGATCTTCTTCAACCTACAGCTGCAAGGGGATGAAGTTGCAGAAGAACAGACTGTCCTACCAGCTGAGGCTGAACAGAGTATAGAGGATGAGTCAAATGGCAGTGAACTTGAGATAGGAGTAGCGCTGGCTTGTCTCTTTTCGGATCCTCAGATCAAATTGGACAGCTTGGGAGATGACTTCACCGTTTCTATGATCGAAGATCAATCGACTATGGACCCTTCTGGTGGTATTCTGGATGCATCTATTGCACCCTCCCTCATCTGGCAGTTTGAGGAGGGATTTTTGTCCAGCAGTTCTGAATCAAGTAGTGAATCGGAATCTGATTCCACAGTGTCTGTGGAGTCAGAATTAGATTCTAGTTCTTCTGAGGTGGAGTCCGGTATTCCTGGGGTTGATAACCCGGATGTCGTTGTTTTGTCCAGGTCGTCTTTTTCCTTTTCTTTTGAGTCGGTTGTAACCGAGGAATTAGACGAGCTGGAAGCTTTGAATGAGAATGGTACCACTACTGTTTCTAAGTACTTTTCTGTGCCACTTGCATATTGCATTGATCATGACTTTCCTCTGGTTTTGAAACATTTGATTGATCGAGAGGAGGAGAGGTTTGTAAAACACCTAGTTGATGAAATCATTTCAATTAATGTGCGTACTGAGAAGTATCCGCGTCTGGTCTAGATCAGGTCCACGTTGTCTTCGGAGGAATGCGAGCGCTTAGTCACTTTATTAAAAGATTTCAAAGATGTTTTCGCATGGTCCTACAAAGACATGCCTAGAATCGATCCTGAGATTATACAGCACCGGATCCCTCTTGACCTTGAGGCCCAACTCGTCAAGCAGAAGCTTCGGAAAATACGCCCGGATTAGGCTTTGAAAATCAAGGAAGAGGTCACCAAGCAGATAGATGCAGGGTTCTTGCTAGTATCTGAGTATCCTACTTGGTTGGCCAACATTGTTTTGGTGCCAAAGAAAGATGGCAGAATTTGGGTGTGTGTGGATTTTTGAGATCTGAACAAAGCTAGTCCGAAGGACGACGTTCCTATACCATAATTTGATGAATTGGTGGACTTCACCGCATGCCATGCGTTGCTCTCCGTTATGGACGGGTTTTCGGGGTACAACTAGATCTTGATGGCACCCGAAGATAGAGAGAAGACTGCCTCCACCACGCCGTAGTGAACCTAATGCAATAGGGTGGTGCCGTTCGGTTTGAAAAATGTTGGGGCTACTTATCAACGAGCTACAACCACGATCTTGTGTGATATGATCCACAAAGAGGTTGAGGTGTATGTGCACGACATGATTGTCAAGTACAAGGAAAGAGAAGACCACTGCACCGTCTTAAAGAAATTTTTCCAACGGATCAGAAAATATCTGTTGAGGCTAAAACCATTGAAATGCACCTTTGGTGTCACAGCAGGGAAGATGCTGGGGTTCTTGATTACACAGAGGGGCATTGAGGTTGATCCTTCCAAAATCAAGGCCATCCTAGAAATGCCACCACCAAGGACTGAAAAGGAGGTGCGAGGCTTTCTAGGTAAAGTGCAATTCATAAGATGGTTTATTGCAAAATTAACCTTGACTTGTGAACCGCTATTTGGTCTCTTGAAGAAAGGAAAGAAATTCCAATGGGATGACCGATGCCAGGTTGCTTTTGAGCAGATCAAACAGTTCCTTCGGAACCCGCTCGTGTTGTCACCGCCGGAGCCGGGGAAGCCGTTGATTTTGTATATGTCAGTAACCGACACGACTATGGGCTGCATACTTGCCTAGGAATCTGAGGATAGAGTGGAGAAAGCCATCTATTACCTAAGCAAGAAGTTGCTAGAATACGAGACCCGTTACACCCCGCCGGAGAAGGCTTGCTTGGCCTTGTTATGGGCTACCAGGAAGTTGAGGCACTACCTGTTAGATCACTCCGTAATTATGGTTTCGAGATTAAATCCTATCAAATATCTCTTCGAGAAACCAGCGCTTACAGGTAGGCTAGCCCGTTGGTTGCTTCTTCTCTCCTAATTTGATTTGAAGTATATGACTTGCAAGTCTGTGAAGGGGAGAGTGGTAGCGGAGTTCCTAGCCAATCACCTAGTGGAGGAAAACGAACCAGTAGAGTATTTGTTTCCAGATGAGGCCATTCTGCAGATCAAGGAAGTGATTTGGACCACATACTTTGACGGAGCGTCTAATTAGTACGGTTATGGGATAGGGGTGTTACTGATAGCACCCGACAATTCCCACATACCCATAGCTTTCAAACTTCAGTTTAAAGTATCTAACAACGAAGTAGAATACAAGGCATGTATCGCTGGCTTGGAAGCCGCCTTAGAACTAGGGGCAAAACGTTTGGACATCGTTGGGGACTCGAACCTGGTTGTGTCTCAAGCAAAACGATACTGGAAGGTTAAAGAAGAAAGAATGAAAATCTATCACCAAGCCCTGGACGTTCTGATTCCCAGGTTTGAGAAGTTAACCTTCACGCATCTGTTAAGAGAGAAGAACAGGTTCGCTGACGCCTTATCAACTCTATCTTCCATGATAGACATCCCTTTAGGAGTCCGGATGTGTCCGATCATTATTGAATGGAGGTATGTACCGTCCTATGAGTTGATCACCGCAATAGATGAAGTACAAGATCAAAACCCCTGGTATCATGACATGTAGAACTTATTGGAAAAGGACGCTTATCCACTAGGGGCAAATGCCAAAAATAAAAGGGCAATATGGTGAATGGCTGTTCAGTTTATCATCTGCGGGGTTAAATTGTACAAACGAGGCCATCTAGGAATGCATAAATTGTACGTCGATGCAGAAGAATCAAAGCGCTTAATGGAGGCCATCCACAGAAGAGAGTGCAGATCGCACATGAGCGGAGTAATGCTAGCTCGGAAGATTCTCAAGCAGGGTTATTACTAGTCAACCATGGAGGAGGATTGTATTGGTTTTGTTCGGCAATGCCACAAATGCCAAATTCATGCAAATCGCATGAATATCCCGCCGTCAATGCTGTACAACATGATTTCACCATGGCCATTTTCAGTCTGGGGGATTGATGTTATTGGAGGAGTTACTCCGAAGGGGTCAAATGGGCATGAGTATATCCTGGTGGCAATAGACTATTTTACAAAATGGGTCGAAGCCTAATCCTATGCAGTGCTGAAATCATCGCACGTAGCCAAGTTCATCGAGAATAATATCATCTGTTGTTATGGGGTCCTGAATGAGATCATTTCACACAATGGTTCCCACTTCAAGAAAGAAGTGATCGACTTGTTGGAGAAGTACCACGTGGCTTTTCACAAGTCATCTACATATTGGCTGCAAACCAACGGAGCTATTGAGGCTGCCAACAAGAACATCAAGCACATTCTACAGAAGATGGTGGAGACTTATAGGGACTGGCCAGACAAGTTGCCATTTGCTTTTTGGGGCTACAGGACTTCAATTTGAACATCTACTGGGGCAACTCTATATTCTCTGGTTTATGGGATGGAAGCTATTCTGCCGATTGAAGTTAAGGTTCCGTCACTGCGGGTTATGGCTGAATGCCAGATAGCAGAAGAGGATTGGCAGCAAAATAGGTTCGAAGAACTAATGCTATTCGATGAGAGGAAGCTAAAAGCACTGTACCATGTCCAAGGTTATCAACGTAGGATTACTAGGGCTTGTAACAAGAAAGTTAAGTCCAGGAATCTAAAAGAAGGGGAGTTGGTTCTCAAAGACAACCGAGTTCCCATCCATGACCCTAGGGGCAAGTTCAAACCCAATTGGACTGGTCCTTACATCATCAAATCTATCTGGTCGGGTGGAGCTGTCATTCTTATGGACCTAGATGGCCTTGAATTCTCCCAACTAATCAACATGGACAAGTTGAAGAAATACTATCCTTGAGTGGCTCGCTAGGCCAAAAACCCAAAAGGGCGACCTAGGCAAAAGTTAGAGCACAAACAATTAGAAATTAGAAAAACTGAGCTCGCAAGATTGAAAACCCAGAAAGGGCGGCCTTGGCAAAAGTTAGAGCGCAAAAGGAGAGTGTTAATACTCGAGTGAACCTGAACCGAACTACGTAAGGCTTGATTCCCATCTTTGGGATACATAGGCAACTTCATTATGAAGTCCAGCCATAAACATTTCCAAATTAACTGTGTCCATGAGATTGTTCTGGTCATCTTTGTCTTTTCTGTATCCAAGAGTTCGGTTGTGGTCTTCACTATGAGAGTTGGTTATAGTACAGTGTAGTTCAGACAAGGGGCAACTCTCCTTTTGTTGGATTTGGGATTGTACATCTCAAGGATAGATTCTGGGTGTGTCCAGTTGTGATCCTTATCAAAAATGGTTTTGAAATTTTTTAATAAATGTTGATTTTGTTCAAATTAATCTTTTTACAACTTAGACCATTTGTGGACCAAAAGGAAAATTTTCAGTGCCCACCACTTCAATTTCATTGATTTCAATTCAAAGTTCTTTAATTCTTGATACAAATCAAAGTTGCTTTTTATTACATTCAAAAGGAAAAATTGAAAGTACAGATCAAAGCAATAAACTTGGGGCATAGATGTGTCAGGTGTTCCTACGTCCCCTCCTAGAGCTTGTGGAAGCTTCAGATGCTAAAGTAGGCCCGGTTTACGCCTCATCCTCGAGCCAAGCTATGCATTCGCCAGAAAGATCGCAACTGAAATTGGGAGCGGGAGCCAGAAGTTCTCTTGTCCTCCAAGCAGTGGAATATCGAGCTAATTTTGAACCTCAAATTAGAAATGAAGCCGGCTACTCTACCCCCTCTTCTGGGCAAGTCTAATCATGTCCGAACTGATGCCTGAATTCGAATGGAAAGTAGAAGACACAGTGTGTCAAGCCAATCAACTAAATGCTAGGTTGTCAAGACATGCTGTAGCTCATCTCGGGCAGGTCAAACCAGGGGCAACGCCAAGCAATGTCAGCAGCAGATCTGTTGCACATCCAATGACACCACCACCCCTCGTTTGGGAAATCAACTAGCCGTTGGCAAAAGAAATAGTCGCGCGCTGAATTTGCATGGCAAGAGTCCACTACTTTCAATCTGTCCATGAGCCATATCTGGGGAGGGATGAAAAATAAGAGAGATTAAAGAATAGAGAGGTGTATGTGGAGGGAAAAGTGAGAAAAGGTTTTGAGAGAAAAACAGAGCTTGAGGGCCGAGTGATGTGCGAAACACATGCGAGAAGGGTGGGAAACATTACCTGCAAGAGTAGTGGACTTCCTGCGAACTTAGCTGTCTCCCGGCGATGGAAAGCATCCTAGCCCATCAAAGTCTCGGCTAGTGTCAAGCCAATGCAGTTCTTGTCCTCTTTCAAGCCTTGAGCTACTTTGATCAAGCGAATGCTAGACCCTCTGAAGCCATGGGCAAGCAGAAAATGAGCCAACATACACAAGCAAAGGGCATGTCGCCGAAAACCTTGCCAAAGATGGTCACCACAGTCGCCGGCATCAGAAAATCGGTAAATGAGACTGGGAATGTCCTGCCCTCTGTTGTGAACCAAAGATCGGGCATCGTGTAAAGTGAGCCCACACATCCGTCCTAAAGCCTGGATGTGACTAAAACGGGATCGGGACAGGATTTCCTCGTCACGCCGGGATTCCATTAGAACTTGGAACTCTTCAATTGTTGGACATATCTCCTGCCCCCCGAAGTTAAACACATGTGTAACAAGGTTCCAACATCTAGCCGTGGCATGAAGGAACGGAAAGCACAGTGGAGTACGACTTAGTAGGAATAGTGCATTTATCCTGAAACCCTAGAAATTCACTTTTTTCGAGGCATCTAAAGTTGCAATCTAAGTTGAGAGTTTTTTGGTGAAGAATGGCTCCATTTGTGGCAAAAACAGAGCTGGAATGAAGAAACTACAAAGTCCTAACTTTTGTAGAAGATAAGGTGCTAAGTGGAAGGCAGGTGGCAGCAATCTGGAGGCTCCCTATACTAGTGGCCGACCAGCCAGTGTGGGTGGCTGACCGGCCACCTTTTGGAGCTGACCGGCTACTTTTGGTGGCCGACAGTCATCACTAAGTGGCTAACAACCCCTGTTTGTGCCCATCAGAATTCCTTTGGTCTTCCTGTGTGTTGAGAGTGTTGAGAGCTTATGTTTTGTTCTACTCTTGATGCGTTCTGCTATTTTGTTTCAGTAGTTTTGTTCAATTGCTCATAAATTGCTTCAATTTGTTTATCGAGTTGTTGTATTGCTTATTGAGTTGCATTTGTTTTGTTTATCGAGTTTTGTATTGCTTATCGAGTTGTAGTTGTTTATTGAGTTGTTGCATTGTTCATCAAGTTGTTTTACTTTGTTGGTTACGTGTTGGTTGGTTCATTACCTGATTAAGCGAATGCCAATACATTTCACAAAGTTCAAATCTCGTTGCTCTTGTTTATGCTGTGTGGTACTATGTGATGCTCATAATATAAAATAAAACACTTTTTTTTTTGCCAAAAGCTATTTTTCATTCTGATCATGGCTTCATTTTACAAAGAGTACAAGTTTTGAAGAAAATAAAACTGCCTAAGGCTATACAATGTGCTAACACCACTAAAAAGAAAGAAACTAAGCAAAAATACAGAGAATCAGCGCCAGCTAGCACAAGCTCTAGAGGCCCTCTTCATCCTCTTCCTCGTGGCGGAGTGGACTCTACAGAGCTATCTCTATCCGCACCACTGTCTAAACCCGATGTAGAACCAGAACCGGAGTCGTCGTCATCCTCTGCATCAGAACCTGGCTTAGCCTCATCTCCACTAGCAGAATCTGAGTCAACATCATCCTCTCCACTCTCGGATGACTCGTCATGCTGATCTACAACCTCCTTGATCTCGCTGGTCTCATCGTCACCATGCATGATAAGCTCACGACGTCTCCCGCGGCCGTGTGTTGGAGCCTGTCTGTCTCTCCCTGGTGCTGGAGGGGGCGTTGATGGTCCTGCTTCTGTTGCCGCCTATCTTGTCGGTAGAGGTGTGACCTGAAAAGGCAGTTTGAATATGTCATCCACAGTATGTGTATCAGATGCAAGTATGGTGTGCAAAATGAGTACATGCAGAAGTTAGATGTGATCTATACATGCAGTGTATCAGTGCAATATGAGGAAATGTTCAGTTGAAATCTCAGTTTCAGTATGCCAGCAGAAATATGATGACCGAAATGCAAGAGAACTAAAAATTACCCGAATACCGTGGGAGCCAAGTATCGCCTCCCTCCTCAAGATCATGCCCTCGAATGAGGCCAGCATCTCAAGCAAGCTCTCGACATAGCCTGAGGGTGCCTGCAAATGCAATTTGGATGGATCATTGTCTCGAAAGAATGTATGTCTGAGTATCTGAGTGGGAGTGGAAAACTATAGTACATGCTAGAGGTGAATCAAATGTCTTGACATATCGGGGACCAGGCAACAGAGGCTCAATCGGAATCTGATAACACTCTCCAGAGTACCGCCAACCTGTCAACTCAGTCGGAAGCTCTGGCCAGTCGAAACTCTGCCTAGCGGGGGGCATCCCTCTAGCCTTGCCCCTCAGTGCTCTGGCCGTACTCGTCGAAGGGGCATCTGTTACTCTCCATGTATGAGCACAAACATCCATCAAGGGAGGCATGATGTGTGTCTGGATGTATGTCGTGTAGTCCCCCTCACTGAGAAAATAATCTGCCTCCACACCTAGTGTAAAGTCAGTGACCTCCTTGGAGGAGAGACTCTCTATGGCCCGCATGGATAGCGGAGGTGGCATGGGGACCGTCTGTAGTGGAAAACCTAGCGTCTGGCACAAGAAGCGCTCACCTAGGAACCAAGCTCGGCCTACTGGTCCCTCGAGCATGAGCCGACAGCGAGAATCACCCCAAGCACCGGGGAACTCATATCTGACACCCTCTGGCATCGTCGCCTAGGGCTGCCACGTGATATGCAGACAACAAATGCATAGATTGTTAGTTCCGATTAGATATGCAATATGAATCAGAGTTGAAAGTAGAAAAAACTGTGAGTTTTGAATTACCTCTGCTGCCCACACTGTATCAAAATACCTGCGAAAAAATGAAAGCGTCTCTCAGGGCCTTGGCTGGCATCTCCCGTCATACCGGTGAGGGTATGGCACGACAGGCGGCATCTCTACCTCTGGCTCTGGGGCAAGTGTCAGAAAATAGGCATATACCCATAGCTGTAAAAGCAAGAGGGCGACAATGAGTACCCAACAGATAAACACAGATAATGTGGAATGGAGAGTATGTGTGCAATGTCCAGAAAATGCAGAATGCAGATAATACAAAATACAAAGAAAATGCAGAAAGCAAGGTGTGTACTACGACATATAGAAAGTGCAAATGCAGAGCAAAAATCAGACTATGTGTGTGCAGTGTACAGAAAGTGCAAAGCAGAAAGCACAACAAAGAGTGTAAAGCAGAAAAGTAAAGTACACCCCCCAGGCTCTCCAATAGCCGCCAACTCTGTTCCCGCTCCTACGGGATGTCGAACTCATATAGTAGTACAGGGTAGCGAGGCCAGTGCCGCCCCAGTCGTAATGCCAGACGTGAGACAAGTCCACCAAAGCACTCAGAAGATATAGCCCGACTCTATTCGCCCTGTCGGCGAATAACGCAGTGCCAAAGAGGAACATTAGGAATCCTCGGGCATACTGCTCGATCTCCTCTATAATCTCCGGAGCTGTCCCTCTGAACTGGTTTGCAAACCAGTTGTACCGAACTGTCCCCAATCGGAAGATAGGTGGGCGTGCCCCCAGCAATTAGATATAGGCTGCCTCCCATTCGCCCATGTCAGTGTCATATGGGATCGGCCGACCTCCTACCTCGATACCCATCAGCATTGCAAAATCATACGGGGTCATCGTCATGTCATCCGCTATATAGAAATAGAAAGAGTTGGTGGTGTCCCACCATCTCTCTACCAGTGTGCCCAGTAGGGATGTGCTCGCCATGAGGCGCTACAGCCCCATGTAGAATAAACCAAACCCCGCCTTGTCGACGATCTGGCGGACACCGACGGGGAGGTCCATGTACCACTCCCTCGCCGATGTGGTCCCATATCCTCGGGTAAAACGAGAATCCACCTGTGTTCAGGATGAGCAGATAAAATACAGTGCGTGAATGTGTTTGAGGTGAGCGGATGAAATATAGTGCAAAAGTGCAAGCTATACAGGAAATGTAAAGTACATCGCGAAAAATGTAAGAATACAGTGTATACCTCAGAGGCGCCATGAGATAAGTGAGACTTTGGCTCTCGTAGCAAGAGATCTGCTGGTGTGCCTCGTGCAAATCTGCCGAAATGACAGACTGTCTCGAGCGATAGTACATGCGCCTCGGGGTTGTATCTCTCCGGGTCGAAAGGTCGGACTCTGGGTGGTAATGGTATGTGCTCGAGATCTCCTTCTATCCTTGGAGAACCTCCGTCGTGAGGAATGTCGTCTTTCATCTAGAAAGAAGGTGAAAAAGTAGGCAAAAATGAGCAAAATAGGTGGAAAATGCCAAAAGTTAACCCTCGGAGAGAGAAAGTGGGAGAAAAAAGTCAAAGCCTGGGAAAAGGTGCCAAACTGAAGACAAACTCGAGGGAAAAAAATGCCGAAAACAAATTTCAATCAGTTTAAAATAGAGGAAAACAATGGGTTTTAGCGAATCAACATCGCGTGGGGCGTTGGAAAACGCGTGTAAAGTACGGATCTAGGAGGAAAAAGTGCCTAGGGAGGAAGAGGAAGTATTTTCGGCAATGTAGGTGTGAGCAAAAGTGGTTTGGAGATGTGTACTTAGAGATCTCCATGCAAAAAGACCAAAATGGCCCGAATTGCCACAAGTGGCTGACTGCCCACTTTTTGAGGCCGACGGCCACCTTTTCTAGCCGACAGCATTCAGAAGTGGTCGACAGGTGGCGGACATCCTTCCAGTGTTCTCTCTGTGTGTTTTTATGCTGTTTTGTGTCCTTGGTTCTTGAGAAAGTGCGAGAAAAGTTCGCTTTTCAGGTCAAAGTGTCTCTGCGGAAGTTTTGAAACATGTCTTCGATGCATGACTCATCATTAGCCGGCATGAATGAGGTGTATCCTTTTTGACATATATTGTAACTCCTCTGAGAGGTAAATCAGAGGTTGCAACTGAATCGGTTTTACTAAGGAACGCTTTTTATCATTGCATAGAACGTGCATTTCTTTATTCTGTACTTTGCGTCAAGTATGTTATTATCCTCGCATTGAACATGCATTTTCGTGATAGATTATTGCGTGCATCCTATTGCATAGAATATGCATATTTTTTTCGTCTCTTGCATAGAACATGCTTTTGTTATTACTGCATAGAACATTCTTTGCCAATCTTGCGTAGAATGTGCACGCTTGCAATATTATGCTTGTGAAGAGTCTTTCTTATACAGGCATGATATTGTATGTATGGTTCATTTAGAGGAGCTCCAGGTGAGACCACTCATGTCCTTTGATCCCACTCCTTGTTGGTTAGAAACATTCAGGTATGCCTGGTGTTTACACCACTCCTTTTGGTTAGAAACATTCGTGTACGCTTGGTGTTTACACCGCTTCTGCTTTCAGTTAGAAACATTTGGGTACGTCTGATGCTTACACTGCTTCCTGTTTTGGTTAGAAACATTGGGACGTGCTCCAATGTCTATACCACTCCCCCCGGTTAGAAGCATTTAGGACGTGTTCCGATGCTTATACCTCCTATTTTGGTTAGAAACATTTGGGTACGCCCGATGTTTACACCGCTTCTTGTTTTGGTTAGAAACGTTGGGATGTGCTCCGATGTTTATACCACCGCCCCCGATTAGAAGCATTTGGGACGTGTTTCGATGCTTATACCACCTTATTTTGGTTAGAAACATTGGGACGTTCTCTAATGTTTATACCGCCCCACCCCCGCCGGTGCTTACACCACCACCTCCTTGTTTTGGTTAGAAACATTCTGGTACGCTCAGTGTTTACACCACTGCTTGTTTTGGTTAGAAGCATTCGGACGGGTTCCGGTGTTTACACTACTCCCCTTTCTCTTCTCGTGTGTGACGCGTTAGGATGCTTTGGTTAGAGACATTTGGGTATTCCCCGGTGTTCTTGTTACCCCTTTTCCCTTTTGCGTGTGGCGCGTTAGGGCATTTTCGGTTAGAAACATTCAGGTACGCCCGGTGTTTACACCATCCTCTTCTCCTCTCGCGTGCAACACGTTAGGACGCTTTGGCTAAATGCATTCAGATGAGTTCCGATGCTTATACCACTCTTTGATTTGGTTACATATATTTTGGACGTGTTCCAATATTTATCGCTTGTCTCTTTCGTTTGGAACATTAGGATGTGTCCCCGTGTTCACACCATTTCTCTTCTCGCGTGTGCAATGCATTGGAATCTTGTTTGACACCTCGGGTGCGCCCAATGGATTGTGTTATTCTTTGCCTTTCCTGCATGATGCGTAGTTAAGCCTGCATAATTTTCTTACATCCTTTCTGCATGAAATGTAGTTTGGCTTGTGCTTTTCACGTGTGGCGTGTTTACTTACTTATGTTCATCTTTGAGTTTGCTGTAGCGTTTCTTTGCATAACGCTTGCATTTAGTTGTTTCGTTACATTCTTATTGCATGATCATAAGTTATGTTGTTGCATCATGCATATCATTTGCATCTTGCCCCAGAACAACGCTGGTTTGATTCCTTGCAAAGGGATACGTAGGTAGCCTGCGGGCATAACCGTTCTTTGTTTTGTTTGGTTGTTTGTCTGAGTCTTCAGCGTTGTCAAAAATGGGTTGTCTCTAGGCTTTGACATTCACTCCCGTCATTTCATGACTTCTGAGTTCTGTCAAAGAGGGGCAACTATAGACGCCTCATTTTTGACCGACCTTAAGACTTGAACGTCATCGTTTGTACACTCGATGATTGTGCTTGTTTGTGCTCGTTCTGAGCGCCCAAAGTCTTCGGTGGAATGCCTTGTCTTTGAGCCTCTAAACCTATTTGTTTTGTGCTTGTTTTTTTGGCGAGACCTTGTTGCCCTAGAAGGGGGAGAGACCTTGTCGGCTAGTTTTTGGCCTTGTCGGCCACTTTTTGGGGCCGGTCGGCGACTTAGAGTGGACGACGGCCATTTGTCTCCTTGTTTAGATATTTGTTTGCCAGTTATGCCAGCTGTTGTTCACTGAAGTGCATCACCATACACGTGTATGCAGGGATGAATACAAGCTTGAATCTTGATTTTCTATATATAGGTGGTGCTCTCCCCCATTTGGAGAGGTTAGACATTTCGGATCAAAATTTCGCTCTCTCTCTCTCTCTCTCTCTCTTTGTTTTGTGCTTGGTAGTTTGTTTTCTCTACACCTTTGCACACTAACCCTTAACCAAACTTGACCACCTTGGAGCTGAGGTCCCTTGGAGCCTAGTTTGAGCTTTTGGAAGGAGGTTTGAGCCTGAAATTGTGGCTGTTTAGTGCTGTGCTTCAAGAGGTATAAAACTCACCTTGAAAGCTTTATTTTGACTACTTGTTTTAGCATCTTTTTGTACTATTTTTGGCATAATTTTCAACTACAAAAAACTCTGTTTTTATGGTTTAAAAATGGTGGTTTGAGGCTACTTTGTGTTAGGGGGTTGTCTCTCCCTTTTGTTCCTTAGCTTGTATAGCTTTTTGTGCCATCTTTCAAGGCTTTCAAATCAAACTTTGTGGGCCTTTAAACCGCTGAAATTCAAAGTTATTTCATTGGTGGAAAACTTGTTTTGAGGTCCAAAATTAGAGGGGTTGGCCTCCCCTCCTTGTGTCTTACTTGCATGCCTAGTTAGCATCACATGGAAGCATATTTTTATAGCTTAACTTAGCTTATTTCCAGCATATTTTTGCCTCTGATTTGGATTATTTTAGCTCTGTTTTGGGCTTCTTTGGCCATATGAGTCTTGTTTTGCATAGTTGTAGTGCAAATGACTTCACTAGTTTGGTGTTTTAGGCCTTCAAACATGATTTGCTTGAGTTGGTTGCATGTTGTAGTGTCTTTTTACATGTAATTTCAGCATATATAGCTCTATCACATGCTCATTTGTTTCACTCTTTCATTTCTTTTGAGAGTTGCTCTTGAGTCTTGTTTGCAAGCCTAGATAGCTTAACACGTGAGCATGCTTTTCTAGCATTTGGTACCTTAATCTCAGCATGTTTTCACTACTGTTTTGACTAGTCTTAGCTCTATTTTGAGCTGGTTTGGTCCTTTGAGGCTTGTATTGTGTGGTTGTAGTGCAATCTCCTTCACTAGCTTAATGTTTTAGGCTTTAAACATGAATTGCATGAGTTGCTTGCATGTTTTAGTGTCATTTTGCACTCCATTTCAGCACTAAAATCTCTGCAATCACCCTCTATTCTTCACTCTTTCATTTAGTTTGAAAGTGTCTTTGAGCCCCTTATTGGCTTAAGTGTGAAATTGAGAGACTTGTGCTTAATGGTTTCAATCCTCTTTTGTGAGTTTCTACTAACCAACGGCATGAGGTCTCTTTCATGCTCAAGGCACTTATGGTATAATCCCTCTTTCCATTAAAGGACACTCACCTTTTGGACTAATCAATTAAAGAATGGATTGGTAATCTAAAATGTATAAACAAAGCGAACAAAGTAAAAGAGGCAAGATTAAGCATCTTCGTGTTGCATTGCATGTGTTCGAATCGGATGTTAATTCGAACACGAGAAAAATGGGACGTTTCATACTCAAAGTGATGAAACGTGCCACTTTTCTTGGTCACCATCACCCTTGATCATGCATGATAGGATCGTGGTTTTGTCAAGTCTTGTTTTGCATTCATTAACTTGTGCAAGCTTGGCTCCTTAGCCATCATGCATTGAAAATGCTTGGTTGATGGTTTGAGGGGCGAGAAATACACTCCTTTGAACTTGCGTGATGATAAGGAGAGTAAAAGTGCACACAAACCTTGAGAATACACTACTTTGCCTCTGTTTTCTCTCTGTTATAGTGAAAAAGGAAGTTCGGGGCAAGGGTGGCCGACAGGTCAGAAGTAGTGGCCAACGGCCACTAACAGTAGCCGACCGGCCAGTTATAGTAGCCGACGGCCATTTTTTGTAGCCGACCGGCCACAAATAAATTTTTGCACAAGTGTGCTCCTGAGTTGGAGCAGAGGCATTTGGGGGTTGGCACAATTTTCAATGATCAAACGAGTGCAAACAGAGGCATTCGATGGCAAGGTAGTGGCATTTTTGGGTAGGAGCAACCAAGCATGCATGCATCCCTTGCCCTCGAGGCCATTTAATTGCTTCAGTTAGCTTAGAATAGCTAGTTAACTCGAATGTCGTACTTAATTAGTTAGTGTAACTAATTCTTCAATTTCGATTTGTAATATTTAGCTAGCTTAGAATAGTTAGTTAATTTATTTCAATTGTTGTAATAATTAGCTTAGAATAGTTAATTAGTTTTGGTTTGTAATAGTTAGCTTAATTAGCGTAGCTAGCTTATTTCATTCGGATCCTGCTTCGCGAGGGCATGATATTGTAATAAGTGTGCATGCGTGTGTGCATGTCTTCCAACCCCACGTCTTTCTTCCTTTTATTTATCCGTTTGCGAAGGTTAGATTAGTGACATTTTCAATTAGCATACCTTATGCTTGCATGTTTGCATCATTCATTCGTATTGCATGCACCGAGGCTCGGCGCATCATTCAAACTATATTGCTACTTCAATACTTCTTTGAATACGTGTTTCAAAGCATGCTATCGAACTGTTGCATATACCATGATTAGGTAGCCGAGCCTATTTTATTGCATTATTGCATGTGTTCTATTAGGCATCTTGTATAGTTAGGATCATGCATTGTTTCTAACTAGTTTTTGTTTTGGCTTGGAGTACCCGGTAAGCTTTTACGTTTTAGCATACTTGCATGAGTGCGATTGCCATAGTGCCATGTTTCGCATGCTTGCCATGAGGCTATGTGCTTAAATGCTAAACCGCATGATTGCCTGTGGATGAAGGCTTGATGGTTTGAATGGGAACAATTCAACGAGTGTGAGTTTTCAGGCCACTTTGTTGTGGCAAATCATGTTTTAAGCCCACTTGAGGTGGCAAATCCGCATCTTTAAGCCCACTTGAGGGTGACAACTTCTAACCATTTTTCGAAAACAAACATGAATTGAATTTGTTCCAATTCTTGTGATTTTAGTCTATACTTGCTTGCGTGCGTGACATAGTAAAGTTAGCTAAAAACCGGAATAAGAACACATCAGGTTTATAAAACATCATATCATGATTAGTAGAGGCCGATCTTCGATCGGACGAGCGGGGGTGCTCATTTCAGGACCTTCCCCTTTCGTACCTAAGTTCCCGAGCCGAGGCAACTTTTGTGATGAGAGACACGTGGCTTTTGGCACGAGTCAGGATTTCCTAAATTTTTCAAAAATAAAATATTTAGGTGGCGATTCTATAATCTGGCAAAGCAGTCCAGTTTTGGCATTATTTGATTTCAAAATCGATTTTTCAAAATGATTTGCCGGATTGGACTCTTTGGTGATTATCAGTTTCACATTGCACTTGTGAGACTAGATTCAGAACCACAAGTACAGTTCGAACTGTGAGGGCCTTCCTTTTCAAACCCTTTTCCGAAAGGTGCGGGGGCGCGGAAAAAGGCGAGCCCACAGCCTCCCCTCCTGTGTCTTGTTTGTTAGCTTAGTTAACTCCATGTGTTAGCATATTTTTCTAGCTTTTTGTAGCTTTGTTCTAACATGCTTTTGCCTCTATTGTAGAGTACTTTAGCTTTGTTTTGGGCTGTTTGGGTCAGTTGAGTCTTGTTTTGTCTGGTTGTAGTGTAATAGTCCTCACAAGTTTGGTGTTTTAGGCCATTAGGCACCTCTTGTTTGAGTTGATTGTATGCTTTGGTGTTGTTTTCCATTTCATTTCAGCATTAATTATCTCTGCAACCTCCTTCTTTTCTTGATTTTTCTTTTTCTTTGAAAGTTGCTTCAAGTCACTTGTGTGCCTAAGTGTGGAATTGATGTTTCATACTTAATGGTTTAATCCTTTTGGGGGTTCATTACCAATGGGTTGAGACTTCTTTCATACCCAAAGCAACTTGTGTTTTGAGCCTTCTTTCTATTAGAGGACTCTAACTCACCCTTTTGGACTTAATTGCACAAAAGAATGATTTGGTAGCTAAAATGTGTAAACAAAATTGGCAAGTAAAAATGGCAAGATAAACATTTCTTTGTGTTACATGGCATGTGTTCAAATCGGACGTTAATTTGAACACAAGAAAAATGGGACATTTCATACTCAAAAGTGATGAAATGTGCCACTTTCCTAGGTCTCCGTTGCCCTTGATCATGCATGATAGGGTGATGGTTCTTGAGTGTCTTGTTTTGCATTCATTGAGCTTACACACCTTGAAGCACAAGCTATCGTGCAAGGAAATTGCTTAGATTGGTGGTTTGTGGTTTAACTTCACAACTTCTTGGATTTGTCCATGAAAAGGAGAGGTGAATTGTGCAGACAATTCTTGGGAAAACCCTCTTTTTGCTCTGTTTGTACTCTGTTGCAGGATGGTGAGCCAATGCATCTGTGGCCGGCAGGCCACCATCCATGGCCGGCAGCGCACCATAGATGGCCGACAAACCACCTTTTTGGCCGGCAGATGGCCGGCAGCATTCATCCATGGCCGGCTAGCCACTGATGTAAACTTCAGCAGAATTTTGGTAAGGTGGAGCAGAAAGGCTCTGGAAATGATCAACTCTGCAAACAGAGACTTTCGAGAGCAAAACATAGGTCTTTTCGAGCGGTAACCGAGCATTGCATCTTCCACTTCCCGAGGCAGAGTAGTGGCAGCATAGTTAGAAATGCTAATTGCTTAGTTTAGTTACATTTGTGTTGTAAATTAGTTAGCTTACTAGTTAGTTAAGTTAAAAGTGTTGTAATAATTAGTTAATTATTTTAGCTATTTATTTCATTTGATTTGAAATAATTAGCTTAATTAGATTAGCTTAATTAGCTTAGTCCTAATTAGTTGCTAGTTAGCTTAGTTCTATTCATTCGGGCTCTCCTTCGTGAGAGCAAAATGTAATAATGTGTATGTATTCTAAGCCCATGTCTTTCTACATTTTACTTAATCACTTTTGATGGTTAGATTAGGGACATGTTTCAATTAGCATATCTTATGCTTGCATCCATTCATTTTGTATTGCATGCACCGAGGCTCGGCGCATCATTCTAACTGCATTGTCATTTCAATACCTTCTTTGAATACGTGTTTAACCGGATGTTATCAAATCGATCCATATGCCATATTAGTAGCCAAGCCTATTAATTGCATTCTTTACATGTGTTGCATTAGACAATTTGTATAGTTAGGAATCATGCATATTTTTATAACTCGTGTTTTCTTAGCTTGGAGTACTAGATGAGTTTTTTATGCTTTAGCATACTTGCATGAGTGTGAGTGATTGCCATGTCTAGCATGCTTACCATGAGGCTAAATACTTACTTGCTAAACTGCTTGAATGCCTGTGGATGAAGGCTTGTTGTTTGAATTGGAACGATTCAACGAATGTATGTGTTAAGCGCACTTTGTTGAGTGGCAAATCAGTCTTAAGCCCACTATGTTTGGTGGCAAATCCGCAAACTTTAAGCCCACTTGAGGTGGCAAATTCAAACCATTTTTCACAAACAAACCTAAAATTAAGTTGTTCCAATTCGAGCAAACTAGTCTATACTTGCTTGTGCGCGTCACGTAGTAATGCTAGCCTAATAAACCGGAACAAGACCGCATAATGTTTATAAAATATCATATCATGATTAGTAGAGACCGATCTTTGATCGGGCGAGCGGGGGTGCTCAATTCATGACCTTCCCTTCTTGTACCTAAGTTCCTGAGCCGAGGCAACTTTGGTGATGGCGGACACATGGCCTTTGGCATGAGTCATGGGTTTCCTAGATTTTTCCAAAATAAAATATTTAGGTGGCGACTCTGTATCTGGCAAAGCAGTCAAATTTTGGCATTTTTTATTCAAAATCAATTTTCCAAAATGATGTGTCAGATTTAGAGTATTTGGTGTTTATCAATTTCACATTGCACTTGTGAGATTAGATTCAGAACAGCAGGAGTCCAAACTGTAGGGCTCTTTTCGAGTTTCTGAAAGGGGGAGCGAAAAAGCCGAGCTACAGAGGGGTGGCTAACCCCTCCATTTTTGGGACTTCAAAACCACTTTTTTAGCCTCTGAAAACCTCAGAAAATCAGTGGTAAAAAGCTCAAAAAAATTTGATGAAAAGATGGGAAACACAAGTGTAAAAGCCTAGGAATCAAGGTTCACAGAAGGGTGGTCAACCCCTATACCTTTAATGGTCTTAAACCACAGGTTTCAGCCCATAAACAAAGGTGAAAAATGGTACAAAAACAGCAAGTAAAGATAGAAAAGTAGTGTAAAGATAGTCAGAGTTATACCTCTTGAAGCAAGGTAACTTTTTTGTTAACATACCCATAAGTTCTCACTCTCAAGGGCTGAGATTTGAGCTTAAGGACCTGAGAGAGTGTGTGTAGGTTGCAAGATAGAGAGAGAGTGCTATGGAAGTATTGGAGTTTTTGGAATTTTTTCTAACCTGATTTCAAGAGAGGTGGTCACCTATATATAGAAAAACATGTGACTATCTCAGAAATATCAGTATAGAGACAGCTAGTGCAGTGCATGCACTAGTGGGGACAACTGGCACAACTGGTAAAAAGATCTAGTTTTTCGATACAAGTGGTCTGCAAGCCACTAAAAGGGGGCGGTCGTACACTAATAGTGATAGGCTAGCTACTTTAGTGGCCGGCCAACTACATGCAGACAAAAATCTATTTTTAAGCCTGACTTCAAATGAGCATATCTCCCCTATTTGGACTCAGTTATAGGTCATTCTTGAGTCTAAATTAAAGCCCCGAAAGTCTGATTTCCAGTGGAGGTGGCCTCACATCTAAATTCTAAGTGTGCAAAGAGATATGACTAATTTAGGGAAGGCTGCTCATTTCTTTCTCAACGAATTGATGCCTAATCTTTTCCCTAACTAGTTTTCTTCCCTCCCCTCCTAGTTTCTTCAACTCCAAACCAATAAATAAGATGTTTTTAAAAAAATTTCAAAGACTTCACCTTCCTTTCATTTATTTCCACTTTGTCCTTACTAGATTTATTGAAAAGTGCAATATTTTAAAAGAAATGCGAGCCTTGGAACATCATAGAAACATTTGGGAAAAATATTTTGAAAAATAGGGTTTTAAGGTCTAAAATAGTTTTGGTCAAAATGGGGTGTAAGGTTGGGATTAGAAGCTCTTCTTGTTGAAGAAATCAAACGTTTGTACAACAAAACTTTTATCATCGAGTGATCAACCTGAGGCGCCCAAGTCTTAGGGGCGGTCAAAAATGGGGTGTCTACACGTGTTTCTAGCTTATTCCATTATTAAGAATGTTTAAATGATGAAAAACAATGGCCAAATTGGCATGAGGATGTAAATATGCGCTTATAAGTGTTAGGCAAAATTTGTTGAAACAGGGTCTTCGCTCAAGCGCACACTTGGTCGATTGAGCGGTGTGGCCTAACTGCAAAAGTACTGAATGCTCAAATTTTATGCTCGATAGTCGCTTGATGGTCGCTCGAGCCTAGTGCCGAACAAAAATGGGTTTGCTCGAACGCACACTTGCTCGCTTGAGCCAACGGCCAAATGTCGGTAAAAGTACTGGATGTCTTTGTTTTCAAGTGAAGGATTCTTCGCTCAAGCAAATTGGACGAATTCTGGGTTTTCCAGATTTGTATTTGAATTTCAAAATCGTTCTTTTCTTGTTCAAAACTTGCAAGTGTAGACGTCCTCGAACGTCTCGGGAGAAATCTCATTTTGTTCATGGGGCTTACTATAGTTCAGACTCAAATGTCACGGTTCTGAATCTAATCCCGCAAAGTGCAATGCGAGACCGATAAATCACCAAGGAGTCCAAATCCGGCAAATCGTTTCGAAAAACAGATTTTTAGAAAGAAGTGCCAAAAATGGACTGCTTTCCCAGATAGAGAGTCGGCACCTATATATTTTGTTTTGGGGGAATTTAGGAAACCCTGACTCGTGCCTAAGGCCACTTGTCCGTCATCACCAAAGTTGCCTCGGCTCGGGAACTTGGGTGTGATTGGGGAAGGTCATTTCATGAGCACCCCCGCTCGCCCGATTGAAGATCGGCCACTACTAAGCATGATATCGAGTTTTTGAAAACACATGCACTTATTCTGGTTTATTAGCCTAGAATTACTATGTGATGCACGCAACATACAAGTATAGACTGGATTGCCTAATTTGGGACAAAGCATCGCATATCCGTTTATTTCGAAAATGGATTGAAGTTTGCTACTCGCAAGTAGGCTAAAACACGAGTTTCGACGAATTATTCCAACTCAAGCAACACAACCTTCACCCACAGGCATTCAGGCTGTTATATCGCATAAGCAAATAGCCTCATGGCAAGCATGCTATCATGGCGGTCACTCACACACATGCAAGGATACTAAAGCATAAACACTCACTGAGTACTCCAAGCCAAAGCAGAAGATAGTTAGTAATCATGCATGATCCTAGCTATGTCAAGAATGCCTAATGCAACACTTCCAAAATGCAACTAAGATAGGCTCGGCTATCCTAAAATGTCATGTGAAATGCAACTTGATACATGTATTCAAACAAGAATTGAAATACAATGCAGTTAGTATGATGCGCCGAGCCCAGTACATGCAAGACAGATGAATGAATGCGAACATGCGAGCATAACGATACTAATTGAAACATGCCCCAAAACTAACCATCATATGCCAGTAAATAAAAGGGAGGAAGACGTGGGGTTAGAAGAGATGCATCACACACAGGCACACTTATTACAATGTTCGCCCTCTCGCAGAAGGTCCGAATAATTAATGCAGAACCAACTAGCTAATCTAAGCTAATTAAACTAGTTATTGCACAACCAAAATGAATAACGAATTACAGCTAAATATTACACAACATTAATTAATTAACAAATTAAACTAAGGAAGCAAATAAATTAGCCTGCAAGCTACATGAAATGGACTACCTCAGCTCTGTTCCGAATGATAAAGGATGCATGCATGCTCGAGTCGCCTTGTCGAGAAATCCATCGCGATGTCTCAGCTCGCCTTTGTTTGCAATTGAACTAAGAAACTTGCACAAAGCTCCAAGGTGATGAAACTCCACCCTGGGAATCTAGGGGAAGGCTACCGACCAGCTATAGGCATTGGAGACCACCTACCGACCACCTGTGGTGGTGAAAACCAGAAAAGGTGGTCGGCCTGCCAATTTCTTCTCCTGGTTTCGGCATTTTCTGCAACAAAGGCAAGAGAGAGAGAAGGCAAAGTATTTTCAACATATGTGTGCCCGACCACTCTCCCCGCCATTACATAAGCTCTAGGGAGTGTAGTCCTCGATCCTCATGCCATCAATTACGTATCCCGATGCATGATGGCCGATGAGTCGAATTGCAAGACTCAATGTGAAATAAATGCACATGTAAACACCTAAAGCCAACAACTCTGTCATGGATAGTCAAGAGTGTCAGTGACCAAGAATCGTGGCATGTTTCGTCAGTTTGAGTACGAAACATCCCTCGTTTCCCATGTTTGGCCAATACCCAAACCAGTGGCCAATATTTCGAAAATGAGGCAATAAAGTACATGCAAACATGCACAAATGCAAGGGACCAAACCTAAGGAACGAAGTGCAACTTTACCAAAGCATGACAAGGATGAAACATGGCATACAATGACACATGTTCCTGCTCTGAAATAACATACAAGATGGTCCCAAATCATGCAAACAACTCACCCGATGCATGTTGGATGGCACAATTACCGAAACTAGTGAAATGCATTACACTAGAGGTATGCAAAGCGATGCCCAAATGACCAAACCAACCCCAAACAGTCCCTATGCGGACCCAAAACAGTGGCAAAATGTACTAAAATGATGGCTTGCAATGCACAAAAATAAAGCTCATGCAATGGCCTATAAATGAGGTATACAAGCACAACTCTCCAACGCATTTAAAGAGTGGAAAAAATGGGAACATGGCACAAGTACAGGCTCTGAAATAACATGATCAATGATGCCAAGACATGGAAACACCTCAAGTTAAGCGTGCAAGGGGCTCTAAAACTCAAGGCTAGGCAAGGATATTACACTACAAGTATGCATGGCAAGCATCATTCGACCAAGAGGCCTCAAAACAGAGCTAAGGCAGCCCAAAATATAGACAAAATCAGTTGGAAGTATGGCCAAAATATGCTAGAACCAATGGCCAAAACAACATGCAATGTAAGCTAGTGAGCATGGTTTACACTACAAGCATGTGAAGCATTCAAGAGGCCACTAAACCAGCCAAAGACAGAGCTATGATATGCCAAATAATGACCAAAAACCCACTGAAACATGATCAACACATGCAAAAATGACATGCTCCTTTGATAAGCTATGAAGAGGATTATTCTCCACATGCAAGAGCCAAACCTGAGGTGACCAAACCAGCCCTAGACAGAGCCTAGGAAGTCCTAAAAGTCACTAAAAAAGGCCTGAACCAAGGCTAGGAAGTGTGGAAATATGGGCTCCTTTGAAAGGGAAAATATGCTAGTAAACAAGACAACAAGAGAGAGGGTCACCCCTCTCTGATTTTGGCCCTCAAAACCAAATTCTCACCACTGAAAATCCACTGGATTTCAGTGGTAGGAAGGCCAAGCAAAGATTAATCAAGGGCCTTATGGCATGGCACAAAACAAGGCTACTTAAAGCATGGAAAAGGGTAGATGACCTTCAACACCAAAATGGTCTTAAGCAAACATCAAAAGGACCTCAAAACAAGACTTTTTTCAGTTGACAACAAAGCCAAATAAGCATGCAAGTTTGGCTAAGAGAGTGATCAAGATAATGCTTAAAAGAGGGAAAAGTGATTGCCCTTGAAGCTCAGCAAAAACCAGCAACTTCTGGACCAAAAACCTACCCCCTTAACCTCTGAAAATGACCTCCAAGAACCTTAGGTTGATGGTGGAAGTGTGTGGCTATGAGGTGTGGTGCAATAGGCCAAGAACAATGCACTTTTGGACCTAAAATGAAGAGATATAGAGAGAGATATATCTCTTCGCCTTAGACAAAAATCTGAACCTCCACAAAGGAGGGGGGGCGCTCCTTTATAGCCAAAAGGGACCAAAGCTTCTCAAAGAAGCTAAAAACCAAGGTTGAAGATCCTCCATATACGTGTATGGAGGATCCAGTCTGTTCCTTCCTGCTGGCAACAACTCACAGAGACAAAACTGGGGGAGGCAGGCCGACCAGTTCAGGTGGTCGGCCGACCACTTCCCCTGGTCGGCCGACCAGTTCAAAAGGTTCAACTCAATGAAAGGTGGTCGGTAACCCCATTTGATGGTCTCCACATTGAATGCAAGCTAGTGGTATGGTGGGAGACCAGTAAATGTGGCTCAAAGACCAAGGAGACCAGCTTCCTAACAAGAAAACTGACTGGCGGGAGAAAAGTGGTCTCCAAGGAGAAATTGTGGTCTCCCAATCATGTACCACCTCCAAAACAATGAAAACAAGGTCCCATGCCAAAAATGAACCAAGACGGATGCAAAACGAGGGTTCGGGGGTCAAAAGACGTAGCCGGGTGCCGCGAAAACAGGCTGTTATGCAACGAAAGTGGCGTGCGACCACAAAGGTGGTCTCCTAGGCCACAGTGTCCCTGTAGAGAGAGGAAGAAAGGTGTGTGCCAAAAATCGTGCCAAACGGAGAAAGTTAAGTAGTCCCGAACCGAGGAGCTCGGCCGACGGCTCCGAAAACTGAAAACTGGTCTCCATACGGGAAAAGTGGCCTACGACCACGAAAAGTAGCCTACGGCCACTGAGAGATGGTCTACGAGACCTCTCCCTCCCTTCGGTAAGAGAAAACAAGACCTGGTTCGCAAACCGAGGCAAAGCACAAAAAGGTCCCGAGGTTCGGGGGTAAGGCTCTCAGCCGAAACTCCGAAACCTCAGAACGAGCACAGCATGCACCATCACCGAGCACTCAATCGATGACGTTTGAGTGTTAAGGTCGGTCAAAAATGGGGTGTCTATAGTTACCCCCCTTAACAGAACTCGAAAGTCATGCGTGACGAGAGTGAATGTCAAAGCCCAGAGACGACCCATTTTTGACAAGGCCGATGACTTAGACAAACAGGCGGGATAAGCAAGAGATGTGCCCGCAGGCAGGGGCAAAATGCAAAATGATATGCACGAAGTCGAACATAACTCATGATTATTCAAATCGAGCTGTAATGAAGAAAATATTCACAATAAATGCAACGGTTTAAGCGAATGTTACGCAAAGCAAGTAAACACGAGCCAAACCACATCTCATGCAGAAAGGATGTAAGAAAATCATACAATTCTCACGGCGTCTCAAGCGGAGAAGGCTAAAAGCAACTACCGAGAACACTCGGAGTTTCAAACGAAACAACTCTCAACGTATCAAACGCAAAAGGAGAAAGTGAATAAATGGACACCGGAACGCATCTGAGTGCTCGAAACCGAAGACGTCCTAACGCACCACATGCGAGAGGAGAAAAGGTATGAAAGAACACCGAAACTCATGCGAGTGTTCAAAACCGAAGATGTCCTAACGCACCGCATGCGAGAGGAGAAAAGGTATGAATGAACACTGGAACTCATCCGAGTGTTCGAAACCGAAGATGTCCTAACGCACGGCATGCGAGAGGAGAAAAGGTATGAATGAACACTGGAACTCATCCCAGTGCTCGAAACCGAAAATGTCCAAACACACCGCATGCGAGAGGAAAAAAGGTACGAATGAACACCAGAACTCATCCAAGTGTTCGAAACCGAAGATGTCCTAACGCACCGCATGCGAGAGGAGAAAAGGTTTGATTGAACACCGGAACTCATCTGAGTGTTCGAAATCGAAGATGTGCTACCGCACTGCATGCGAGAGGAAAAAAGGTACGAATGAACACCGGAACTCATCCAAGTGTTCGAAATCGAAGATGTCCTAACGCACCGCATGCGAGAGGAGAAAAGGTTTGATTGAACACCGGAACTCATCCGAGTGTTCGAAATCGAAGATGTGCTAACGCACCGCATGCGAGAGGAAAAAAGTTATGTTCAAACTGAACCAGAACTTTTCTTGAATGAACCGTACATACAATATCGTGCCTGTAGAAGAATGGAACTTAATAGGTACAATAAGTTAGCAGCATATGTTCAGAGCTATATCAAATGCAGACACGTACAAAGCTGATGGAAAAGTGCATAGCAATTCAAGTGAAACATGCGTAACGACGCAAACGGAGGGATGCATGACAATGCAACCTAAGTGTGACGCATAACAATGCGGAAGGGATGCAAAACAATGCAACCTAAGTGTAACGCATAACAATACGGAAGAGATGTAAGACAATCCAACCTAAGAGTGACGCATAACAATGCGAAAGGGATGCAAAACAATGCAACCTAAGTGTAACACATAACAATGCGGTACAATTCAATGCACTAACAAGTGCAAATGAGGTGCGCAAGATAGCGCGAATGATATGCAATATTAGAAAACAATGTAATAATATACAATGTAACGAAACAATGCAAATGATATCCAATGTATGTGAGATGATAAAACCACAAGCACTACAAAACCACACAAATATAATAAAGGGATGGAGATGCAACATCAGACTACTTATAACATAGAAAAGGTGCCGGAGCACTCTAACCACAATTCTCTTAGTGGAATAGGTGCATGCACAAACAGAACTATGTGTTTCGTAGAAAGAAAATACAAGTAATTGGATGGGATGATATAAGCGAGGAATGATCTGCTGAGGAAAGATCGTGATCCTACATGCCGAATGCAACGAAACAAAATGCGAGGCAGTGGATGAAGTGAATGAGGCGCGCGGCCAAACCATATTTTTCCTAGAAAAGGCATAGACACAAAACAAACTACGTCTAACAC
Organism: Camellia sinensis; assembly: GCF_055761805.1. Taxonomy (NCBI): domain Eukaryota; kingdom Viridiplantae; phylum Streptophyta; class Magnoliopsida; order Ericales; family Theaceae; genus Camellia; species Camellia sinensis. The sequence goes on from NC_138964.1 coordinate 69,588,798, forward strand.
AGAAATGGTGCCGTCACCCTCAAACCACAATTCCCTTAGTGGAATAGGAGTGTACACATAATCACATAACCATGCTTAACGCGAAAAGTATGGGCACATGCCTTAACATAGAAAGGCGCAAGCGGTACAATGGATATGCAGTGAATGCATGCGATAAATGCTATGTACAATGCAATGTAATAGCTAAAATGCAAGGGATGGAGTGGATAAGGCGCGCGGCTAAACCATATCTTGCCTAGAAAAGGCATGGACACATACAAACCACGTCTAACACAGAAATGGTGCCGTCACCCTCAAACCACAATTCCCTTAGTGGAATAGGTGCGTACACATAATCACATAACCGTGCTTTAACGCGATAAGTATGGGCACATGCCAGACTAAGCTTAACATGGAAAGGCGCAAGCGGTACAACGGATATGTAGTGAATGCATGCGATAAATGCTATGTACAATGCAATGTAATAGCTAAAATGCAATAAACATACTAGATAATGTTGTAGTTAGGAAGTGAAGGTACCTTACAGGGGCAATCGGCAATGTCCTACCTCATGTTGCTGGGGATCTTCCCCTCTTTCTTGGTTGAACCACAGGTACTACTTTTTTCCCCGACTATGGTCGCAGCTTTCCCTATTCTCTAACCGGGTGACAGACTAGGTTGGTTCAATATCCAGAATTGAGGCGCATATACATGCTATCTCAATCTATGGGACTGCCATACAGATTTCAAGCCGAGGATATACCCCTGGGTATTTAAACCAGACTTTAGTCTCGGAAATCCAAGACCTTTGCGTTGTAGGCATGAGCCATTCGAACTCTAGTTTCCGCCGTCTTAGTTGGTCTCCTAGGAACTCACCGCAAACACAAAGCAGGTGGCTATACCAGACCACCGGAAGTCGTTCGGGCACGACAAACACCAAAGGAATTGCACCTTTAGAGGATTTAAGGTCTCCTAGACCAGAGAGTGCACAAGACAGTGCGAATGAAGATGCAAGATTTAAAGTCTCCTAGACCAGCGGATTTAAGGTCTCCCAGACCAGAGAGTGCACAAGACAGTGCGATGCTGTACATTAACAAGTACAAGTGAGGTGCACAAGAAAGCGCAAGCTGTGTAGTAACAAGTGCAAGTAAGATGCGCACGAAAGTGCGAACACGTTCAATGCAAAAGATACAAGCATTTTCTATGGAAGATGAGAGTATGTAATGAAATGCACAGGATAATGCGATGCGCAAGGAAGCGCGAGTATGAACTGCACAAAACAGTGCGATGCGAGAGAGAGCGGGAGTGTAAACTGCACAAAACAGTGCGAATGCGCGAGACAACGCGAGTGTAAACTGCACAAAATAGTGCGATGCGCGGGAGACTTGGCACACAGCTTCCGAAATAGCATTCCATTCATTTGGCACACAGCTCACAACACAACACTTTGTTTGTTTGGCACGCGGCTCACAACACAACACTTTGTTTGTTTGGCATGATGCTCACAACACAATATTCTGTTCATTCGGCACGCAGCTCGAAACACAGCACTCTGTTTATCTGGGCACACAACTCTTTTGGGTACACAGCTCGTTCGGGCACACAGCTCATTTTGGGCATGCAGCTCATTTTGGGCACACAGCTCATTTCAGGCACACAACTCATTTTTCGGGCACACGGCTCATTTCGGACACATGGCTCATTTCAGGCACACAGCTCATTTTTAGGGCACACGGCACATTTTGGGCACACGACTCATTTTTCGGGCACACGGCTCATTTTTCGAGCACACAACTCCTTTTTTGGGCACACGACTCATTTCAGGCACACAACTCATTTTTCGGGCACACGGTTCATTTTGGGCACACGACTCATTTTCAGGCGCACAGCTCATTTTGGGCGCATAGCTCATTTTTCGGGCACACGGCTCATTTTGGGCACACAGCTCATTTTTCGGGCACACAGCTCATTTGGGGCACACGGCTCATTTTTGGGCGCACATCTCATTTTTCGAGCACACAGCTCATTTCGGGCACTCGACTCGTTTTTCGGGCACACAGCTCATTTGGAGCACACGGCTCATTTTTGGGCGCACATCTCATTTTTCGAGCACACAGCTCATTTCGGGCACTCGGCTCGTTTTTCAGGCACACAGCTCATTTGGGGCACACGGCTCATTTTTGGGCACAAAGCTCGTTTGGGGCACACAGCTCGTTTGGGGCACGCAGCTCATTTTTGGGCACGCAGCTCATTTTTTGGGCGCACCGCTCCTTTTCGGGCACACAGCACATATTTCGATTTTGAACACCCAGCTAAGCGTTTATTCCATTCTGAACACACAGCTCTTTCACTCTACTTTGAACACGCAGCTCATACATTTCAATTCTGAACACGCAGCATTTTCATTTGCACGCAGCTCATTCTTTATTTTGAACACGCAGCTCATAAATTTTCATTTATGAACACACAGCTCATTCCCTTCATTTTGAACATGCAGCTCACACATTTCAATTCTAAACACGCAGCTCATACATTTTCATTTGCACACAGCTCATTCTTAATTCTAAACACGCAGCTCATAAATTTTCATTTCTGAACACACAACTCATTTACTTCATTTTGAACACGCAGCTCACACATTTCACTTTGAACACGCAGCTCACACATTTCAATTTTCAACACGTAGCTCATAACACAACACTGCTCGATCTAAACACACGGCTCATGACACAGTATTCTTTTAATTTTGAACACAGAGCTCATTCTGAACATACAGGATGCGATGACGGAACTTGCAGAAGTTGAAACAAACTCAGATGCCCGACATTTTCCCTTTTTCCATTTGCTTCAAAATCTGGAACCTATATAGCTTCAGATAGGTCCTGGTTTTACTATTCCCACATGACCCGTGTTGAACCCTGCGGTTTTTGACAGAACAAAATCTGTTTTGCACAAATGTGGAGAATGACACAGTACTCTGGGCACAAAACGATTTTTGAAATTCAGAGTGAGAATAAGTTCTCAACTGGGTATTGAGCCTACGACTGAACACAGCACACCACGACTCGTCAACAAAGAGAAAGACAAGGTAAGACAACCTAAGCACCTCTATAGACACCCGAAACGACTCAAAATAAGAATCGAGACAAACAAAATGACTGACATGACGCAGACGTGTTCCAATGGCAGACCTCTCAGTACACGAGGAGCCAGTTTCTCCGGGTATTGTTTCCCACCTTTTCTCATTTGTGATATTCACATCACTCAGCCCTCAGGCTCTGTTTTTCTGAAAAAGTTCTTTTTCTCACTTTTTCCTCTCAGTGCACATCTCTCTATTCTTCAATCTCTTATTTTTTTATCCCTCCCTTGGGTGGTTGATGGATAAGCAGAAAGTTGTGGGTTCTTGCCCCTGGTATTCTACCAGATTCTCATTCTTGTTCACAACAGTGAGTTTCTCCTACATAGGTGTTGCAATGCGACCAGACGCGCAACAGATCTGCAACTGACATCGGTTGACGATGCTCTGCTGGGGAGTTTGGACGTGATCAGATCTGGTCCAGATGAGGGAGTGGAATATCTTCCCCCATTCCAGTTCGTGTGTTGCACTTGGCTTGATACCTCATTGCTTGGAGGATGTAAGAGCTTTTTGCCCTTTTGCAGTCACCTTCAATGGTCCCCTTTTCCGGTAGGTATGATGCCCTTTCTGGCAAGTGCGTTGATAAAGGGAAAAAGACAGAAACCTGACTCAACTATGCCCCTAGTTCATCATTTTGACCATTTTTTGTTTTTCCTTTCTACTAAAACAATTTTGACCAATATGAGAGTTAGATTAATACACTTGTTCGATTTTCTGATTTGAAATCATGCAAGTTAGGTTGTGAGCACTGAAAATTTTCCTTTTTGGGTCCAAGAAATGGTCCAGTTTTTGAAAAGTGGAATAATTTTTGAGAGAATTAGTCAACCTCAGTAAAATTCTCAAAAACTATTTTTGCAAACGGCCACTGCTCAACGAGCACCTCGAGATGCACAACCTCAGATCCGAAGGAGAATTGCCTCTTGTCTGAATGGCACTGCATGGCAACGGAAAGTTGCCCCTTGTTTGAATGGCACCGCAGCGCATCGTATGGCAACTGAAAGTTGCCCCTTGTTTGAATAGCACCGCAGCACACTATAACCAGTTTTCAAGGTGACGATCACAACCGAATTCTCGGATACAGGGAAGACAACGATGATCAGAACCATTACATGGACACAGTCAAATTTGAATTGTTTTACGGCTGGACTTCAGAATGAAGTTGCCTACGTATTCCAAAGATGGGAATTAAGCCTTACGTAGTTCGGGGTTAAGGTACACTCGGGCATTAACCTCTCCTTTTGTGCTCTAACTTTTTCCAAGGCCGCCCTTTCTGGGTTTTCAACCTTGCGAGCTATGTTCTTCTTTTCTTTTCAATTCTTTTCATTTCTTTTCTACTTTTTTCTTTTTCATCTTTTCCTTACATTTTCTTCATTTTTCTTCTTTTTCTTTTTTTTTTCATTCTTTGCATTCTTTTTTTTTTTTTGTTCTTTTTCTTCTTTTTCTTGCTCTAACTTTTGCCTGGGTCGTCCTTCCGGGTTTTCGGCCCAGCGAGCCTCTCAAGGGTAAAAGTGTAGCTTCGTCCATGTCAAATGGTTTTGAGATCCTGAAGTCGTCTGAATCCAGGAGAATGGCTGCTGTTCGCTGACGATGTAGGAGTCCATCCAATGGGGGGCTGAATTTGCCCCCCAGTGTTGTGGATAGGCAGTCAGTTATCCTTCAGCAATACTTTCTTCTTTCCTCCCTTCTGGGATTTGGCATTCTTGCTGATCTTTGTTAGCTTGAGAAACATCCCAATTTTTTTGACTCTTCGAGCACCTTTGACATTTTTGCCCCTAGTTTGAGGGGTGCTTCTGATCTAGCTTTGCAAGCTTCTTTTGACGACATCTGATCTTCTTGATCTGACTTCCCTACCCCTAGTTCGAGGGCTGCTTCAAATTTGGCCACACAAGCCTCACATTGTAGTTGACTGTTGAACATTCTGAATTCAAGTTCAAGGTTTGAAAGTGAGGGGTCGAGTCTCGGGGCTGAGAGCGATCCTAAGCTGCACAATCTCAAGAGCGATTCCACACTGGTCTTTGCAGGACCGCGCAAAACATTTTTTTTGAAATCTTTTAAGAAAGCGACTAGTCGCTCGCACTGAACACAGTACGAAACCAATCTGGATCAAGCCAGGATCCTTCCCAATACTCACATTAACAAACATGATCTCATTCATTAAGGGCTTAGCACGCCTCTCCTTCTCTCAATTTGATCAAATTCTTGCAAATCCCGAGGAATTCCTTCCTTTTTTTTTCACCACAATGTTCAAAAAGTTTTGAAAAACTTAGGTCAATGTAAGGATTTAAAGGCACAGAAAAACAGGTGAAAAACACTGTCGTTTCATTCTAATTTCTGGCACAACTGGCTCATAGCAGAAATGAGCACGAAGACATGAAAACCATTGCTGTTTTATTCAGACCTTCTAGTGTAACTGGCTCCACGGCAGAAACAGACCCAAAAGAAAGCAAAAAGACAAACGCAAAACAAAATAGTGATGCCTGAGGTAACATACCCAGAATCACCCGACTCCTATACAATAGGACTAACTCGATACAACAAGACAGACCCCAATCCAAAGACACACTTAAAGCAGAAAGACAGACTCAAAACAACACAACAGAACTGACTCAATACCCAAGCCAGAACGTAAAATAAGCAGCATTCGCAAATGCTCAAAACAGTGCGTGCCATACGCCACATGTGAAGTAAAATGAGCACCCCCCGCAGGTGGTTCATTCCCTGATCACATACTTGTATTATCATTGAAGTCCACTAACTCAGTGGTGATAGACTTTGCTGAGCTTGGTGGGAGGACAACCTCATTGTCAAACAGATCCTGCACTTCATGGCGAAGACGGAAGCAGTTGTCGGTGGTGTGACCGGTTTGTTGATAGTACGCACAGTACTCGGTAGCATCATGACCAGCTGGAAGACGACAAGGGAGAGGCTGAGGCTCGAGGGGTTTGAGATATCCCTTTTTAGTGAGGATTTGATGCGCCTTAGACAAAGGCATATAAAGGGCATGGAATACCCTGCGACCTCGGGGCAGATACCTCGAGTTTTGTGCATTTTTACTGGATGCACTAGCAAAAGGATCGGCAGGTACAGGTTTGGCTTGCTGATTTTTCCTGGGTGCAGGATTTGGGTCGGAGAGAACAGTTCTGGTATGATGACTCTTCTCTCGATTTTCCCCTTTTCCTGAACTGCCCTCGATCTGAATGGGGAAAGTATCATCCACAGTCTTAGTCACAACTGTAAGTACTTGCTGCTTATTCAACCCTCCGGCTTTCAGAACCTCAACAGCCTGCTGGATTTGTTCATAGGGGTTAGTGTTCACCTTCACCTTGTTCTTTCCACTAGCCTCAGCTTGGTAGAAGGTCTGGGTTGCCACTCCAGAGCGAAGCCCCGTTGTCGTCGACATGTCATTGCCGAAGCTTGAGACAGCTTCAGGTTGGCTAAGCCTAATTACAATTCGCCCTAGTAGCGGGGGCTCCTGCGGCATGAAGTTCCCAGCATACGATGCAGTTGTTGGCAGGGCCGACATTTCATAGGCTAGATCTGCCATAGATCTTTGAAGGTCGCCAATCATTCCCATTAGCTCAAAGGCGGTGGGCTCACGGGTTTGAAATAACTAGGGTTCCCAGATCGGATGTGCGGCAGCCGACCCGGGCGGGTGTGGTACCTCAACATCGGACTCGCCCTGCAAGATGATTCCTTGGTTTAGTGCCGCTGCCATAACCATAATTTCCTCTAAATTCTAGGTCGTCATAAGCCCACTAAACTGGACAAAGGTGGTGTAACTGGTGACTGACGGATCTGATGAATTAGTGAGTCTTTTCTTACTTTGCTTCAGCAGAGGAGAACACTGGCTATTCTGGACTAAACCTTTGAACTGAAAGAGAAAACAGGCAGCATTTCAACCCAATTTCACCAGAACAGATACAAGCATAGCTGAATAACTGTATTCGACCAGTGATCACTGTTCCCCAAATTGCTGCCCCAAATCTGAATCTGATACCCACAGGTAAAACTGATTCCCAAATATTGATACTGATGCCCGCAGGCCTGATACCCAGACTTGCAAACTGATACATGCATTCCTGTAGAGACACACTCTAAAAGCACATAACAAACAAGTGAGAGCCAAAACACCCCTATGGTGGGATAGGGTTTCCCTGTCCTATTTTGTCAGGAGCTAGGGTTTCACTACGTACGCAGCGTTTCACGCAACCTACAATCGGGTGAGCAACCTGTCTTAGTTTGGAATGGTCACTACGGATTCCGAATATGCACTAGGTCGAATGGTCAAAAAGGGTGCCCCGGTAAAAACCGGGGTTTGTGTTCCCATCGTGGCAGAGCTCGTAATCGGTCAGCCTTATGGCACGCAGCCTCCGACAAACCGTTCAGGAATAACAGATGGCAAACACGGTGTCCTAGGCGCACCAATGCAAATGCAATGCAAAGAAAGACATAAGTGTAATCAAAACAAGATATCATGAGTTCGAGTCAAGTTCTCTAACTCCTCAGCAGAGTCGCCAGAAACTGTAGACGTCCCCGAGCGTCCCGGGAGAAATCCCGTTTTGTTCATTGGGCTTACTGCAGTTCGGACTCAAATGTCACGGTTATGAATCAAATCCCGCGAAGTATAATGCGAGACCGATAAATCACCAAAGACTCCAAATCTGACAAATCGTTTTGAAAAACAGATTTTTAGAAAGTGCTAAACATGGACTGCTTTGCCAGATACAGAGTCGCCACCTAAATATTTTGTTTTGGGGGAATTTAGAAAACTCTGACTCGTGCCTAAGGCCAAGTGTCCGTCATCACCAAAGTTGCCTCAGCTCGGGAACTTGGGTACGATTGGCGAAGGTCATTTCATGAGCACCCCCGCTCGCCCGATCGAAGATCGGCCACGACTAAGCATGATATCGAGTTTTTTAAAACACATGTGCTCTTATTTCAGTTTATTAGCCTAGAATAACTATGTGATGCGCGTAGCATACAAGTACAGACTGGATTGCCTAATTTGGAACAAAGCATCGCATATCCGTTTATTTTGAAAATGGATTGAAGTTTGCTACTCGCAAGTAGGCTAAAACACGGGTTTTGATGAATTATTCCAACTCAAGCAACCCAACCTTCACCCCCAGGCATTCAGGCTGTTATATCACATAGGCAAATAGCCTCATGGCAAGCATGTTGCCATGGCAGTCACTCACACACATGCAAGGATGCTAAAGCATAAACACTCACTAAGTACTCCAAGCCAAAACAGAAGATAGTTAGTAATCATGCATGATCCTAGCTATGTCAAGAATGCGTAATGCAACACATGCAAAACGCAACTAAGATAGGCTCGGCTATCCTAAAATGTCATGTGAAATGCAACTTGATACATGTATTCAAACAGGAATTGAAATACAATGCAGTTAGTATGAAGCGCCGAGCCCGGTACATACAAGACAGATGAATGAATGTGAGCATGCGAGCATAACAATGCAAATTGAAACATGCCCTAAAACTAACCATCACAAGCTGGTAAATAAAAAGGGAGAAAGACGTGGGGTTAGAAGACATACATCACACACAAACACACTTATTACAAAGTTCGCCCTCTCGCGGAGGGTCCAAATAAATAATACAAAACCAACTAGCAAATCTAAGCTAATTAAACTAGTTATTACACAATCGAAATGAATAACGAATTACAGCTAAATATTACACAACATTAATTAATTAAGAAATTAAACTAAGGAAGCAAATAAATTAGCATGCAAGCTACATGAAATGGACTGCCTCAGCTTTGTTCCGAATGATAAAGGATGCATGCATGCTCGAGTTGCCTTGTCGAGAAATCCATCGTGATGTCTCCGCTCGCCTTTGTTTGCAATTGAACTTAGAAACTTGCACAAAGCTCCAAGGAGATGAAACTCCACCCTGGGAATCTAGGGGAAGGCTACGGACCAGCTATAGGCATTGGAGACCACCTACCGACCACCTGTGGTGGTGAAAACCAGAAATGGTGGTCGGCTTGCCAGAAAACCTGGTTGGTCGGCCAGTTTCTTCTCATGGTTTCTGTATTTTCTACAACAAAAGCAGAGAGAGAGAAGGCAAGGTATTTTCAACATACGTGTGCCCGACCACTCTCCCTGTCATTGCATAAGCTCTAGGGAGTGTAGTCCTTGATCCTCGTGCCATCAATCACATATCCCGATACACGATGGCCGAGGAGTCGAATTGCACTACTCAATGTGAAATGAATGCACATGTAACACCTAAAGCCAACAACTCTATCATGGATAGTCAAGAGTGTCAATGACCAAGAATCGAGGCACATATCATCACTTTGAGTGCGAAACGTCCCTCGTTTCCCGTGTTTGGACTAAACCCTACTCCAAACACAATGCAACAAACAATGTATGGACAAATGCAACTCTAGCATGCGATCTAAATGTAATGCTACTAAGTGATGCGAAGATGCACAGAATGACATGCAAGCTTGCAAATAGCATACACAATGCTATTAACTAATCAATGGCATACTCAATGCACATGGATTATATGGCATGCATACACAATGCACTAACATACGCAATGTTATGTACGAGGCATACGCAATGCAATAATCAAACATGCGATAACATGGACTATAGGGCATACACAATGCAAGATGGACTTAAACCAAGATGGATGGGCCTCGGCCATACCCAAATCAGTGGCCAATATGACGAAAATGTGGCAACACGGTACATGCAAACATGCACAAAAGCAAGGGACCAAACCTAAGGAACGAAGTGCAACTCTACCAAAGCATGAAAATGATGAAATATGGCATACAATGACACATGTTCCAGCTCTGAAATGACATACAAGATGGTTCCGAATCATGCAAACAACTCACCCGATGCATGTTGGATGGCACAATTACCGAAACTAGTGAAATGCATTACACTAGAGGTATGCAAAGCGATGCCCAAATGACCAAACCAACCCCAAACAGTCCCTATGCAGACCCCAAATAGTGGCAAAATGGACTAAAATGATGGCTTGCAATGCACAAAAATGAAGCTCACGCAATGGCCCACAAATGAGGTATACAAGCACAACTCTTAAACGCATTCAAAGAGTGGAAAACATGGGAACATGGCACAAGTATAGGTTCTGAAATAACATCCTCAATGATGCCAAGACATGGAAACACCTCAAGTTAAGCATGCAAGAAGGCTAGGCAAGGATATTACATTGCAAGTATGCATGGCAAGCATCATTCAACCAAGAGGCCTCAAAATAAAACTAAGGTTGCCCCAAATATGGACAAAATCAGTTGGAAGTATGGCCAAAATATGCTAGAACCAATGGCCAAAACAACATGCAATGTAAGCTAGTGAGCATGGTTTACACTACAAGCATGTGAAACATTCAAGCAGCCACTAAACCAGCGAAAGACAGAGCTATGATATGCCAAATAATGACCAAAAACCCACTGAAATATGATCAGTACATGCAAGAACGACATGCTCCTTTGATAAGCTATGAAAAGGATTATTCTACACATGCAAGAGGCAAACATGTGGTGACCAAACCAGCCGTAGACATAGTCTAGGAAGATCCTAAAAGTCACTAAAAATGGCCTAAACCAATGCTTGGAAGTGTGAAAATATGGGCTCCTTTGAAAGGCCAAATATGCTAGTAAACAAGAAAACAAGAGAGAGGGTCAACCCTCTCTGATTTTGGCCCTCAAAACTACATTCTCATCACTGAAAATCCACTGGATTTCAGTGGTAGGAAGGCCAAGCAAAGATTAAATCAAAGGCTTTATGGCATATCACAAAACAAGGTTATTTAAAGCATGCAAAAGGGTAGATGACCTTCAACACCAAAATGGTCTTAAACAAACATCAAAAGGACCACAAAACAAGACTTTTTTCAGTTGACAACAAAGCCCAAATAAGCATTAAAGTTTGGCTAAGAGAGTGATCAAGATAATGCTTAAAAGAGGGAAAAGTGATTGCCCTTGAAGCTCAGCAAAAACCAGCAACTTCTGGACCAAAAACCTACCCCCTTAACCTCTGAAAATGACCTCCAAGAACCTTAGGTTGATGGTGGAAGTGTGTGGCTATGAGGTGTGGTGCAATAGGCCAAGAACAATGCACTTTTGGACCCAAAATGAAGAGATATAGAGAGAGATATATCTCTTTGCCTTAGACAAAAATCTGAACCTCCACAAAGGAGGGGGAGGCCCTCCTTTATAGCCAAAAGGGACCAAAGCTTCTCAAGGAAGCTAAAAACCAAGGTTGAAGATCCTCCATACATGTGTATGAAGGATCCAGTCTGTGCCTTCCAGCTGGCACAGCTTGCAACAACTCACAGAGACAAAGCTGGGGGAGGCAGGCCGACCAGTTCAGGTGGTCGGCTGACCACTTCCCCTGATCGGCCGACCAGTTCAAAAGGTTCAACTCAATGAATGGTGGTCGGCAGCCCCATTTGTTGGTCTCCACATTGAATGCAAGCTAGTGGTATGGTGGGAGACTAGTAAATGTGGCTCAAAGACCAAGGAGACAGCTTCCTGACAAGAAAATCGTCTGGCGGGAGAAAAGTGGTCTCCATGGAGAAAATGTGGTCTCCCACTCTTGTACCACCTCCCAAACAATGAAAACTAGGTCCATGCCAAAAATCAACCCAGACGGATGCAAAACGAGGGATCAGGGGTCAAAACGCACAGCCGGGTGCCTCGAAAACACACTGTTAAGCAACGAAAGTGGCGTGCGACCACAAAGGTGGTCTCCCAGGCCACAGTGTCCCTCTAGAGTGAGGAAGCAAGGTGTGTGCAGAAAACTGTGCCAAGCAGAGAAAGTGAAGCGGTCCCGAACCGAGGCGCTCGACCGACTACTCCGAAAACCGAAAACTGGTCTCCAAACGGGAGAAGTGGTCTACGACCACGAAAAGTAGCCTACGACCACTGAGAGATGGTCTACGAGACCTCTCCCTCCTTTCTAAAAGAGAAAACAAGAATTGGTTCGCAAACCGAGGCAAAGCACAAAAGGGTCCCGAGGTCCGGGGGTAAGGCTCTCAGCCGAAACTCCGAAACCTCAGAACGAGCACAACATGCATCATCGCCGAGCGCTCAATCAATGACGTCTGAGTCTTAAGGTCAGTCAAAAATGGGGTGTCTACAGTTGCCCCTCTTTGACAGAACTCAAAAGTTATACGTGACGGGAGTGAATGTCAAAGCCCAGAGATGACCCATTTTTGACAAGGCCGAAGACTTAGACAAATAGGCTGGATAAGCAAGAGATGTGCCCGCAGGCAGGGGCAAAATGCAAAAGGATATGCACAAAGCCAAACATAAATCATGATTATGCAAAGCAAGCTGTAATGAAGCAAATATTCACAATAAATGCAACAGTTTAAGCGAATGTTATGCAAAGCAAGTAAACACGAGCCAAACCACATCTCATGCAGAAAGGATGTATGAAAATTATACAATTCTCACTACGTCTCACGCGGAGAAGGGTAAAAGCGACTACCGAGAACACTTGCAGTCTCAAACGAAACAACTCTCAACGTATCAAATGCAAAAGGAGAAAGAAAATAAATGGACACCGGAACGCATCTGAGTGTTCGAAACTGAAGATGTCCTAATGCGCCGCATGCGAGAGGAGAAAAGGTATGAATGAACATCAGAACTCATCCGAGTGTTCGAAACCGAAGATGTCCTAACGCACCGCATGCGAGAGGAGAGAAGGTATGAATGAACACCGGAACTCATTCGAGTGTTCGAAACCGAAGATGTCCTAACGCACCGCATGCGAGAGGAGAAAAGGTATGAATGAACACCGGAACTCATCCGAGTGTTTGAAACCGAAGATGTCCTAACGCACTGCATGCGAGAGGAGAAAATGTATGAATGAACACCGGAACTCATCCGAGTGTTCGAAACCGAAGATGTCCTAACGCACCGCATGCGAGAGGAAAAAAGGTACGAATTAACACCGAAACTCATCCGAGTGTTCAAAACCAAAGATGTCCTAACGCACCGCATGCGAGAGGAGAAAAGGTATGAATAAACACCGGAACTCATCCGAGTGTTCGAAACCGAAGATGTCCTAACACACCGGATGCGAGAGGAAAAAATGTATGTTCAAACTGAACCGGAACTTCTCTTGAATGAACCGTACGTACAATATCTTGCTTGTAAAAGAAAGGAACTTAATAGGTGCAATAAGTTAGCAACATATGTTCAGAGCTATATCAAACGCGGACACGTGCGACGCTGATGGAAAAGTGCAAAGCAATGCAAGCGAAACGTGCGTGACGACGCAAACGGAGGGATGCATGACAATGCAACGTAAGTGTGACGCATAACCATGCGGAGGGATGCAAAATAGTGCAACCTAAGTGTAACGCATAACAATGCAGAAGGGATGCAAAACAATGCAACCTAAGAGTGACGCATAATAATGCGGAAGGGATGCAAAACAATGCAACCTAAGTGTAACGCATAACAATACGGTAGGAAGGCAAAACAATTCAATGCACTAAGAAGTGCAGATGAGGTGCGCAAGATAGCACGAATGATGCAGTGCACAAAACAGTGCGATGCGCAAAATAGCGCGAATGATATGCAATATTAGAAAACAATGTAATAATATACAATGTAACGAAACAAGGCATTGTATGTGAGATGATCAAACCACAAGCAGTACAAAATCACACAAATATCATAAAGGGATGAAGATGCAACATCAGACTACTTATTACATAGAAAAGGTGCCGGAGCACTCTAACCACAATTCTCTTAGTGGAATAGGTGCATGCACAGACATAACTATGTGTTTCGCAGAAAGAATACAAGTCATTGGGTGGGATGATATAAGTGAGGAATGATCTGCTGAGGAAATATCGTGATCCTACATGCTAAATGCAACGAAACAAAATTCGAGGCAGCGGATGAAGTGAATGAGGCACGCGGCCAAACCACATTTTGCCTAGAAAAGGCATAGACACAAAACAAACCACGTCTAACACAGAAATGGTACCGTCACCCTCAAACCACAATTCCCTTAGTGGAATAGGCGTGTACACATAATCACATAACCATGCTTTAATGTGAAAAGTATGGGCACATGCCTTAACATGGAAAGGCGCAAGCAGTACAATGGATATGCAGTGAATGCATGCGATAAATGCTATGTACAATGCAATGTAATAGCTAAAATGAAAGGGATGGAGTGGATAAGGCGCGCGGCCAAACCATATCTTGCCTAGAAAAGGCATGGACACAAACAAACCACGTCTAACATAGAAATGGTGTCGTCACCCTCAAACCACAATTCCCTTAGTAGAATAGGCACATACACATAATCACATAACCATGCTTTAACGCGAAAAGTATGGGCACATGCCAGACTAAGCTTAACATGGAAAGGCGCAAGCGGTACAATGGATATGCAGTGAATGCATGCGCTAAATGCTATGTACAATGCAATGTAATAGCTAAAATGCAATAAACATACTAGATGATGTAGTAGTTAGGAAGTGAAGGTACCTTACAGAGGCAATCGGCAATGACCTACCTCATGCTGCTGGGGATCTTCCCCTCTTTCTTGGTTGAACCACAGGCACTACTTTTCTCCCTGATTATGGTTGCAGCTTTCCCTATTCTCTAACAGGGTGATAGACTAGGTTGGTTCAGTATCCAGAATTGAGGCGCATACACATGTTATCTCAATCTATGGGGCTGCCGTACAGATTTCAAGCCGAGGATATACCCCTGGGTATTTAAACCAGACTTTAGTCTCGGAAATCCCGGACCTTTGCGTTGTAGGCATGAGCCATTTGAACTCTAGTTTTCACTGTCTTAGTTGGTCTCCTAGGAACTCACCGCAAACACAAGCAGGTGGCTATACCAGACCACCGGAAGTCGTTCGGGCACGACAAACACCAAAGGAATTGCACCTTTAGAGGATTTAAGGTCTCCTAGACCAGAGAGTGCACAAGACAGCGCGAATGAAGATGCAAGATTTAAAGTCTCCTAGACCAGAGGATTTAAGGTCTCCGAGACCAGAGAGTGCACAAGACAGTTCGATGCTATACACTAACAAGTAAAACTAAGGTGCACAAGAAAGCGCGAGCAGTGTACTAACAAGTGCAGGTAAGATGCGCACGAAAGCGCGAACACGTTCAACGCAAATGATACAAGCATTTTCTATGCAAGATGAGAGTATGTAATGAAATGCATAGGATAATGCGATGCGCAAGAAAGCGCGAGTATGAACTGTACAAAATAGTGCGATGCATGAGAGAGCAGAATTCTAAACTGCACAAAACAGTGCGATGCGCGAGAGAGCGCAAGTGTTAACTGCACAAAACAGTGCGATGCGCGGGAGAGCGCGATAAAATGCATGCACCATGCAAGACTTGGCAAACAGCTTACGACATAGCATTCCATTCATTTGGCACAGAGCTCACAACACAACACTTTCTTTGTTTGGCACGCGGCTCACAACACACACTTTGTTTGTTTGGCACGCGGCTCACAACACAATATTCTGTTCATTCGGCACGCAGCTCGAAACACAGCATTCTGTTTATCTCGGCACACAGCTCTTTTGGGCACACAGCTCGTTCGGGCACACAGCTCGTTCGGGCACACAGCTCATTTCGGGCACGAAGCTCATTTGGGGCACACAGCTCATTTTTCGGGCACATAGCTCATTTTCGGGCGCACGACTCATTTTGGGCACAAAGCTCATTTTTCGGGCACACGGCACATTTCGGGCACACGGCTCATTTTTCGAGCACCCAACTCATTTCAGGCACACGGCTCGTTTTTCAGGCACACGGCTCGTTTCAGGCACACAACTCCTTTTTCGGGCACACAGCTCATTTCGGGCACACGACTCATTCCGGGCACACAACTCATTTTTCGGGCACACGGCTCATTCTGGGCACACGACTCATTTTCGGGCGCACAGCTCATTTGGGGCACGCAGCTCATTTTTTGGGCACACGGCTCATTTTCGGGCGCACGGCTCATTTCGGGCACACAGCTCATTTTCGGGCGCACGGCTCATTTTGGGCACACAGCTCGTTTTTCAGGCACACAGCTCATTTTGGGCACACAGCTCATTCCGGGCACTCGGCTCATTTTTCAGGCACACAGCTCATTTCGGGCACTCGGCTCATTTTTCGGGCACACAGCTCATTTCGGGCACTCGGCTCATTTTTCGGGCACACCGCTCATTTCGGGCACTCGGCTCATTTTTCGGGCACACCGCTCATTTCGGGCACACGGCTCATTTTCGGGCGCACAGCTCATTTTGGGCACACAGCTCGTTTGGGGCACGCAGCTCATTCTTTAGGCACACAGCTCATTTTTCGGGCGCACAGCTCATTTTCGGACACAGCTTATTTTTCGATTTTGAACACCCAGCTCAGCGTTTTTTCCATTCTGAACACACAGCTCATTCACTCTACTTTGAACACGCTGCTCACATATTTCAATTCTGAACACGCAGCTCATACGTTTTCATTTGCACGCAGCTCATTCTTAATTTTGAACACGCAGCTCATAAATTTTCATTTCTGAACACACAGCTCATTCCCTTCATTTTGAACACGCAGCTCACACATTTCAATTCTGAACACGCAGCTCATACATTTTCATTTGCACGCAGCTCATTCCTAATTCTGAACACACAGCTCATAAATTTTCATTTTTGAACACACAACTCATTCACTTCATTTTGAACACGCAGCTCACACATTTCAATTTTGAACACACAGCTCATACATTTTCATTTGCACGCAGCTCATTCTTAATTTTGAACACGCAGCTCATAAATTTTCATTTCTGAACACACAGCTCATTTCCTTCATTTTGAACACGTAGCTCACACATTTCAATTCTGAACACGCAGCTCATACATTTTCATTTGCACGCAGCTCATTCTTAATTCTGAACACGCACCTCATAAATTTTCATTTCTGAACAGACAACTCATTCACTTCATTTTTAACGCGCAGCTCACATATTTCACTTTGAACACGCAGCTCACACATTTTAATTTTGAGCACGCAGCTCATAACGCAACACTGCTCGATCTGAACACATGGCTCATAACACAGTATTCTTTTAATTTTGAACACACAGCTCATACTGAACATACAGGATGAGATGACGAAACTTGCAGAAGTTGAAACAAACTCAGATGCCCGACATTTTCCCTTTTTCCTTTTGCTTCGAAATCTGGAACCTATAAAACTTCAGATAGGTCCTGGTTTTACTATTCCCACATGACCCGGGTTGAACCCTGCGGTTTTTGAAAGAACAATATATGTTTTGCACAAATGTGGAGAATGACACAGTACTCTGGGCACAAAACGATTTTTGAAATTGAGAGTGAGAATAAGTTCTTAATTGGGTATTGAGCCTACGACTGAACACAGCACACCACGACTCAACAACAAAGAGAAAGACAAGGTAAGACAACCTAAGCACATCTACAGACACCCGAAATGACTCAAAACAAGAATCGAGACAAACAAAACGACTGACACGACACACAGACGTGTTCCAATGGCAAAAGACCTCTCAATGCATGAGGAGCCAGTTTCTCCGGGTATTATTTCCCATCCTTTCTCATTTTTGATTCTCACATCACTCAGCCCTCAGGCTCTGTTTTTCTGAAAAAAAACCCTTTCCTCACTTTTTCCTCTTAGCGCACATCTCTCTATTCTTCAGTCTCTCATTTTTTTATCCCTCCCCTGGGTGGTTGATGGATAAGCAAGAAGTTGTGGGTTCTTGCCCCTGGTATTTTTCCAAATTCTCATTCTTGTTCACAACAGTGAGTTTCTCCCACAGAGGGGTTGCAATGCGACCAGACGCGCACCAGATCTGCAACTGACATCGGTTGACGATGCGCTGCTGGGGAGTTTGGACGTGATCAGATCTGGTCAAGATGAAGGAGTGGAATATCTTGCCCCATTCCAGTTCGTGCTTCACACTTAGCTTGATACCTCGTTGCATGGAGGATGTGGGAGCTTTTTGCGCTTTTGCGGTCAGCTTCAGTGGTCCCTTTTTCCGGTAGGTATGATGCCCTTTCTGGCAAGTGCGTTGATAAAGGGGAAAAGAAAGAAAACCTGACTCAACTGTGCCCCTAGTTCATCATTTTGACCATTTTTTATTTTTGCTTTCTACTAAAACAATTTTGACCAATATGAGAGTTAGATTAACACACTTGTTCGATTTTCTGATTTGAAATCATGCAAGTTAGGTTATGAGCACTGAAAATTTTCCTTTCTGGGTCCAAGAAATGGTCCAGTTTTTGAAAAGTGGAATAATTTTCAAGAGAATTAGTCAACCTCAGTAAAAATTCTCAAAAACTATTTTTGCAAACGGCCACTGCTCAACGAGCACGGAACCAACTCTCGAGATGCACAACCTCAGATCCGAAGGAGAATTGCCCCTTATCTGAACGACACTGCATGGCAACGGAAAGTTGCCCCTTGTTTGAATGGCACCGCAGCGCATCGTATGGCAACAGAAAGTTGCCCCTTGCTTGAATAGCACCGCAGCACACTGTAACCGGTTTTCAAGGTGACGATCACAACCGAATTCTCGGATATAGAGAAGACAATGATGATCAGAACCATTACATGGACACTGTCAAATTTGAAGTGTTCTACGGCTGGACTTCAGAATAAAGTTGCCTACGTATCCCAAAGATGAGAATTAAGCCTTACGTAGTTCAGGGTTAAGGTACACTCGGGTATTAACCTCTCCTTTTGCGCTCAAACTTTTGCCAAGGCCGCCCTTTCTGGGTTTTCAACCTTGCGTGCTATATTCTTCTTTTCTTTTCAATTTTTTTCATTTCTTTTCTACTTTTTTCTTTTTCATCTTTTCCTTTCATTTTCTTCATTTTTCTTCTTTTTCTTTTTTTTTTTCATTCTTTGCATTTTTTTTTTTTTGTTCTTTTTCTTATTTTTCTTGCTCGAACTTTTGCCTGGGTCGCCCTTCCGGGTTTTCGGCCCAGCGAGCCTCTCAAGGGTAAAAGTGTAGGTTTGTCCATGTCAAATGGTTTTGAGATCCTGAAGTCATCTGAATCCAGGAGAATGGCTGCTGTTCGCTGACGCTGTAGGAGTCCATCCAATAGGGGGCTGAATTTGCCCCCTAGTGTTGTGGATAGGAACTCGGTTATCCTTCCACAATACTTTCTTCTTTCCCCCTTCTGGGATTTGGCATTCTTGTTGATCATTGTTAGCTTGAGAAACATCCCAATTTTTTTGACTCTTCGAGCACCTTTGACATTTTTGCTCCTAGTTTGAGGGGTGCTTCTGATCTAGCTTTGCAAGCTTCTTTTGACGACATCTGATCTTCTTGATCTAACTTCCTTGCCCCTAGTTCGAGGGCTGCTTCGAATCTGGCCACACAGGCCTCACATTGTAGTTGACCGTTGAACATTCTGAATTCAAGTTCAAGGTTTGAAAGTGAGGGGTCGAGTCTCGGGGCTGAGAGCGATGCTAAGTTGCACAATCTCAAGAGCGATTCTACACTGGTCTTCGCAGGACCGTACAAAACATTTTTTTTTGAAATCTTTTAAGAAAGCGACTAGTCGCTCGCGCTGAAGATAGTATGGAACCAATCTGGGTCAAGCCAGGATCCTTCTCAGTACTCACATTAACAAACATGATCTCATTCATTAAGGGCTTAGCACACCTCTCTTTCTCTCAATTTGATCAAATTCTTGCAAATGCCGAGGAATTCCTTTCTCTTTGTTTTCACCACAATGTTCAAGAAGTTTTGAAAAACTTAGGTCAATGTAAGGATTTATAGGCACAGAAAAACAGGTGAAAAACACTACCGTTTCATTCGAATTTCTGGCACAACTGGCTCAAAGCAGAAATAAGCACGAAGACATGAAAACCACTGCTGTTTCATTCAGACCTTCTAGTGTAACTGGCTCCACGACAGAAACAGACCCAAAAGAAAGTAAAAAGACAAACGCAAAACAAAATAGTGATGCCCGAGGTAACATCCCCAGAATCACCCGACTCCTATACAATAGGACTGACTCGATACAACAAGACAGACCCCAATCCAAAGACTGACTTAAAGCAGAAAGACAGACTCAAAACAACACAACAGAACTGACTCAATACCCAAGCCAGAACGTAAAATAACCAGCATTCGCAAATGCTCAAAACAGTGCGTGCCATACGCCACATGTGAAGTAAACTGAGCACCCCCCGCTGGTGGGTCATTCCTTGAGCACATACTTGTATTATCCTCGAAGTCCACCAACTCAGTGGTGACAGACTTTGCTGATCTTGGTGGGAGGACGACCTCATTGTCAAACAGATCCTCGACTTCATGGCGAAGACGGAAGCAGTTGTCGGTGGTGTGACCGGTCTGTTGATGGTACGCACAGTACTCGGTAGCGTCATGACCAGCTGGAAGACGACTAGGGAGAGGCCGAGGCTCGAGGGGTTTGTGATGCCCCTTTTCAGTGAGGATTCGAACCGCCTTAGACAAAGGCATATAAAGGGCATAGAATACTTTGTGACCTCGGGGCAAATACTTTGAGTTTTGTGCATTTTTACTGGATGTTCTAGCAATTGGATCGGCAGGTACAGGTTTGGCTTGCTAATTTTTCCTGGGTGCAGGATTAGGGTTGCAGGGAACGGTTCTCGTATGATGACTCTTCTTTCGATTTTCCCCTTGGCTTGAACTGCCCTCGATCTGAGTGGGGAAAGTATCATCCACAGTCTTAGTTACAACTGCGAGTACTTGCTGCTTATTCAACCCTCCGGCTTTCAGAGCCACAACAGCCTGCTGGATTTGTTCATAGGGGTCAGTGTTCACCTTCACCTTGTTCTTTCCACTAGCCTCAGCTTGGTGGAAGGTCTAGGTTGTCACCCTAGAGCGAAGCCCCGTTGTCGTCAACATGTTATTGTCGGAGCTTGAGACAGCTTCAAGTTAGCTGAGCTCAATTACAATTCGGCCTAGTAACGGGGGCTCCTATGACATGAAGTTCCCGGCATACGATGCAGTTAGTGGTGAGGCCGACAATCCATAGGCTAGATCAGCCACAGATCTTTGAAGGTCGCCAATCATTCCCATTAGCTCAAAGGTGGTGGGCTCAAGGGTTTGAAATAACTGGGGTTCCCAGATCGGATGTGCGGCAGGCGACCTGGGTGGGTGTGGTACCTCATCATCGGTCTTGCCCTGAAAGATGATTCCTTGGTTTAGTGCGGCTGCCATAACCATAATTTCCTCTAAATTCTAGGTCGTCATAAGCCCACTAAACTGGACAGAGGGGGTGTAACTGGTGACTGGCAGATCTGATGAATCGGTGAGTGTTTTCCTACTTTACTTTAGCAGAGGAGAACACTGGCTATTCTGGACTAAACCTCTGAACTGAAAAAGAAAACAGGCAGCATTTCAACCCAATTTCACCAGAACAGATACAAGCATAGCTGAATAACTGTATTCGACCAGTGATCACTGTTCCCCAAATTACTGCCCCAAATCTGAATCTGATACCCACAAGTAAAACTGATTCCCAAATACTGATACTGATGCCCGGATGCCTGATACCCAGACTTGCAAACTGATACATGCATTCCTGTAGAGACACACTCTAAAAGCACATAGCAAACAAGTGAGAGCCAAAACACCCCTATGGTGGGATAGGGTTTCCCTGTCCTATTTTGTCAGGAGCTAGGGTTTCATTACGCACGCAGGGGTTTCACACAACCTACAATTGGGTGAGCAACCTGTCCTAGTTTGGAATGGTCACTACGGATTCCGAATATGCACTAGGTTGAATGGTCAAAAAGGGTGCCCTGATAAAAATCGGGGTTTGTGTCCCCATCGTGGCAGAGCCCGTAACCGGTCAGTCTTATGGCACGCAGCGTCCGGCAAACCGTTCAGGAATAGCAGATGGCAAACACGGTGTCCTAGGCGTGCCAATGCAAATGCAATGCAAAGAAACACATAAGTGTATTCAAAACTAGATATCATGAGTTCGAGTCAAGTTCTCTAACTCCTCTGCAGAGTCGCCAGAAACTGTAGACGTCCCCGAACGTTTTGGGAGAAATCCCATTTTGTTCATTGGGCTTACTACAGTTTGGACTCAAATGTCGCGATTTTGAATCTAATCTCGCAAGGTGCAATGCGAGACCGATAAATCACCAAAGAGTCCAAATCTGGAAAACCGTTTTGAAAATTAGATTTTTAGAAAGAAGTGCCAAACATGGACTGCTTTGCCAGATACAGAGTCACCACCTAAATATTTTGTTTTGAGGGAATTTAAGAAACCCTGACTCGTGCCTAAGGCCACGTGTCCATCATCACCAAAGTTGCCTCGGCTCGGGAAGTTGGGTACGATTGGGCAAGGTCATTTTATGAGCACCCCCGCTCGCCCAATCGAAGATCGGCCACTACTAAGCATGATATCGAGCTTTTGAAAACACATGTGCTCTTATTCCGGTTTATTAGCCTAGAATTACGATGTGATGCGCACAACATACAAGTGTAGACTGGATTGCCTAATTTGGAACAAAGCATCGCATGTCTGTTTATTTTGCAAATGGATTGAAGTTTGCTACTCGCAAGTAGGCTAAAACACAGGTTTCGACAAATTATTCCAACACAAGCAACCCAACCTTCACCCACAGGCATTCAGGCAGTTATATCACATAGGCAAATAGCCTCATGGCAAGCATGCTGTCATGGCGGTCACTCACACACATGCAAGGATGCTAAAGCATAAACACTCACTGAGTACTCCAAGCCAAAACAAAAGATAGTTAGTAATCATGCATGATCCTAGCTATGTCAAGAATGCGTAATGCAACACATGCAAAATGCAACTAAGATAAGCTCAGCTATCCTAAAATATCATGTGAAATGCAACTTGATACATGTATTCAAACAGGAATTGAAATACAATGTAGTTAGTATGATGCGCCGAGCCCGGTACATGTAAGACAGATAAATGAATGCAAACATGCGAGCATAAGGATGCTAATTGAAGCATGCCCTAAAACTAACCATCATAAGCTGGTAAATAAAAGGGAGAAGACGTGAGGTTGGAAGACATGCATCACACACACGCACACTTATTGCAAAGTTCGCTCTCTCGCAGAGGGTCCGAATAAATAATACAGAACCAACTAGCTAATCTAAGCTAATTAAACTAGTTATTACACAACCATAATGAATAACGAATTACAGCTAAATATTACACAACATTAATTAAATAACAAATTAAACTAAGGAAGAAAATAAATTAGCATGCAAGCTACATGAAATGGACTGCCTCAACTCTGTTCCGAATGATAAAGGATGTATGCATGCTCAAGTTGCCTTGTCGGGAAATCCATCGCGATGTCTCAGCTCGCCTTTGTTTCCAATTGAACTTAGAAACTTGCACAAAGCTCCAAGGAGATGAAACTTCACCCTGGGAATCTAGGGGAAGGCTACCGACCAGATATAGACATTGGAGACCACCTACCAACCACACTTGGTGGTGAAAACCAGAAAAGGTGGTCGGCCTGCCAGAAAACCCGGTCGGCTGGCCAGTTTCTTCTCCTGGTTTCTGCATTTTCTGCAACAAAGGCAAGAGGGAGACAAGGCAAAGTATTTTCAACATATGTGTGCCCAACCACTCTCCCCGTCATTACATAAGCATTAGGGAGTGTAGTCCTTGATCCTCATGCCATCAATCACGCATCCCGATGCATGATGGCCGAGGAGTCGAATTGCACGACTCAATATGAAATGAATGCATATGTAAACACCTAAAGCCAACAACTCTATCATGGATAGTCAAGAGTGTCGGTGACCAAGAATCAAGGCACGTTTTGTCACTTTGCTTACGAAACGTCCCACGTTTCCCGTGTTTGGACTAAACCCTACTCCAAACACAATGCAACGAACAATGTATGGACAAATGCAACTCTAGCATGCGATCTAAATGTAATGCAACTAAGTGATGTGAAGATGCACGGAATGACATGCAAGCATGCAAATAGCATACACAATGCTATGAACTAATCAATGGCATACTCAATGCACATGGATTATATGGCATGCATACACAATGCACTAACATACGCAATGTTATGAACGAGGCATATGCAATGCAATAATCAAACATGCGATAACATGGACTATAGGGCATACACAACGCAAGATGGACTTAAACCAATATGGATGGGCCTCGGGCATACCCAAATCAGTGGCCAATATGACGAAAATGAAGCAACAAGGTACATGCAAACATGCACAAATGCAAGGGACCAAACCTATGGAACGACGTGTAACTCTACCAAAGCATGACAAGGATACAATGACACATGTTCCAGCTCTGAAATGACATACAAGATTGTCCCGAATCATGCAAACAACTCACCCGATGCATGTTGGATGGCACAATTACCGAAACAAGTGAAATGCATTACAGTAGAGGTATGCAAAGCGATGCCCAAATGACCAAACCAACCCTAAACAGTCCCTATGCAAACCCAAAATAGTGGCAAATTGGACTAAAATGATGGCTTGCAATGCACAAAAATGAAGCTCATGCAATGGCCCATAAATGAGGTATACAAGCACAACTCTCAAACGCATTTAAAGAGTGGAAAACATGGGAACATGGCAGAAGTATAGGTTCTGAAATAACATCCTGAATGATGCCAAGACACAAAAACACCTCAAGTTAAGCATGCAAGGGGCTCCAAAACTCAAGGCTAGGCAAGGATATTACACTGTAAGTATGCATGGCAAGCATCATTCGACGAAGAGGCCTCAAAATAAAACTAAGACAGCCCAAAATATGGACAAAATCAGTTGGAAGTATGGTCAAAATATGCTAGAACCAATGGCCAAAACAAGTTGCAATGTAAGCTAGTGAGCATGGTTTACACTACAAGCATGTGAAACATTCAAGCGGCCACTAAACCAGCGAAAGACAGAGCTATGATATGCCAAACAATGACCAAAAACCCACTGAAATATGATCAGTACATGCAAGAACGACATGCTCCTTTGATAAGCTATGAATAGGATTATTCTACACATGCAAGAGGCAAACATGTGGTGACCAAACCAGCCATAGACATAGTCTAGGAAGATCCTAAAAGTCACTAAAAATGGCCTAAACCAATGCTTGGAAGTGTGGAAATATGGGCTCCGTTGAAAGGCCAAATATGCTAGGAAACAAGACAACAAGAGAGAGGGTCAACCCTCTCTGATTTTAGCCCTCAAAACCACATTCTCATCACTAAAAATCCACTAGATTTCAGTGGCAGGAAGGCCAAGCAAAGATTAAATCAAAGGCTTTATGGCATGGCACAAAACAAGGTTATTTAAAGCATGCAAAAGGGTAGATGACCTTCAACACCAAAATGGTCTTAAACAAACATCAAAAGGACCACAAAACAAGACTTTTTTCAGTTGACAACAAAGCCCAAATAGGCATGCAAGTTTGGCTAAGAGAGTGATCAAGATAATGCTTAAAAGAGGGAAAAGTGATTACCCTTGAAGCTCAGCAAAAACCAGCAACTGCTGGACCAAAACCCCAACCCCTTAACCTCTGAAAATGACCTTTATGAACCTTAGGTTGATGGTGGAAGTGTATGGCTATGAGGTGTGGTGCAATAGGCCAAGAACAGTGCACTTTTGAACCCAAAATGAAGAGATATAGAGAGAGATATATCTCTTTGCCTTACACAAAAATCTGAACCTCCACAAAGGAGGGGGAGGCCCCCCTTTATAACCAAAAGGGACCAAAGCTTCTCAAAGAAGCTAAAAACCAAGGTTGAAGATCCTCCAAAGCTGGCCCAGCTAGCAACAACTCACAGATACAAAACTGGGGGAGGCAGGCCGACCAGTTCAGGTGGACGGCCGACCACTTCCCCTGGTCGGCTGACCAGTTCAAAAGGCTCATCTCAATGAAAGGTGGTCGGCAGCCCCATTTGATGGTCTCCACATTGAATGCAACCTAGTGGTATGGTGGGAGACCGGTAAATGTGGCTCAAAGACCAAGGAGACCAGCTTCCTGACAAGAAAATCAGCTGGCAGGAGAAAAGTGGTCTCCAAGGAAAAAAGATGGTCTCCCACCCTTGTACCACCTCCCAAACAATGAAAACAAGGTTCATGCCAAAAATGAACCAAGATGGATGCAAAACGAGGATTCGGGGGTCAAAACGCGCAGCCGGGTGCCCCGAAAACAGGTTGTTAAGCAACAAAAGTGGCGTGCGACCACAAAGGTGGTCTCCCGGGCCACAATGTCCCTCTAGAGAGAGGAAGCAAGGTGTGTGCCAAAAACCGTGCCAAACGGAGAAAGTTAAGCGGTCCCGAACCGAGGCGTTCGGTCGACGGCTCCGAAAATCGAAAACTGGTCTCCAAACGGGAAAAGTGGCCTACGACCACGAAAAGTAGCCTACGGCCACTGAGAGATGGTCTACGAGACCTCTCCTTCCCTTTGGGAAGAGAAAACAAGACCTGGTTCGAAAACCGAAGCAAAGCACAAAAGGGTCCCGATGTCCAAGGGTAGGGCTCTCAGCCAAAACTCCGAAACCTCAAAACGAGCACAACATACACCGTCACTGAGCACTCAATTGATGATGTCTGAGTCTTAAGGTCGGTCAAAAATGGGGTGTCTACAGCATGGTTGGTCTCAAAAGCTTAGAAACACTTTATAAAACATGGATTGTTGGAAAATATGAAGCCGTGATCTCAAATCCTCTTTCAATTCTTCAAAACAAAGCTCAAAACATCATGTTCTTGACATATATGTAACAAGCTCAACTCTTTTCTTTACAAGACATGTTTATATGAGGTATTGAGTGCAAAACCATGAAGACCTTTGATAAATAACACATGTAAGTCCCATGTATGTATGAATTTCTAGAAAACTAAGTTCAAAAGTGAAGAATTATGTATACATGTACACAATTCGGTCAAACTCTGTAAGTTCATAATGATTCATGCTTATTTTCAAATACATGCAAATGGTCCTACAACTTGGTGAATTCATCTACCTGCATTAATTATTCTCATGAATTATGGGTAAGAATCTTACTTAGAGCTTGAATTTGAACTTAGTTTAGCTTAATCTCTTCAATCTCCCCTTAAGCCTCTTGAATTCTCTTTTCTCTCTCTACAAATGTTGAGTTCTCTCCCTATCTCTAAATTTTCAGCACAAGGAGTTGAAGAAAATGAACTCCTAGGCTCAATTAATATATATATATATATATAGGTTGATTATGGTCTCACTAATCACATGTGATTAAGGCTAACTAATTCGGCTTAAGTCTAATCAATTATACTTATTTTATTCTAATTATTTTGATCCGAATCGAATTTTAATCAAACTTACCATATGATTCTAAAACTCCCAACTGGGTTATTGAATTAACCAATTTTGGTTTTTGAATCCGTTTGGGCCTTCCATTTCGATTTCTAATTCCAAGTCAACAATTAAACATATAATTCGTAAACAAACAGAAAAGTATCAATAAACATATAATCATGCCAATTATGCCCAGTAAAATAATATGTAAAAATGATACGAAAGTCAGGGTCGTTACACTACACAGTTTAAATGAAAAAAAAAAAAAAAGTCAAGGGGGGAAATGCAAGTGTGGAAGGTACCTATATTTTTTTTCTTGGCATAAATACTAAGGGTAAATAGTGATTTAATATTTTAAAGGCAAGCTTCCCCATCAGCTGGATTGAAGAAAATCGTGTATCATTTTCATTGCCTTCCATTTTAGCACAACCATTATTTATTTATTTATTTATTCATTATTATTATTATTATTATTATTATTTTATTTTTGTGTGTGATCAGCAACAAGGGAATATTATTAATAAGGAAAATAAAAATAAAAAAGGAGCACAACAGAGTGGTGGACCAGAGGTCTGTCAAAAACAAAAGCGGTAAATGTGAAGAAAAAGCATTTCACTGAGCTCAACAAGTCAAAAGTGTGTCAAGACCTAAAAAATATGGACACTTCTAAGAAGGTCACATATTCATGTCATGTCCATGTCATATATCGACACTCGTTGGACACTTTTCAACATGTGTTCAACACTCATCAAAACGTGTCATATTTTTTAAAAGGTTTTTAAGATCCTGACACTCTTTAGAAACTCGTGTTCATTGGTTAAATACATGTGTCCACCAATTAGACACACATGAAACTAATTATAAGTTTGAACTAAACAATTTAGGATATAACGATAAAAGAAAAAAACAATGTAAATTTATAAAATAAATGTATTATTACATTTTTTTATTAACTTTGAAAGATAGATTTATATATATGATATAGAATAAATATATAAAATTTTATATTTCGTGCATGTCCCCCACGTGTCATGTCTTACATTTTTTGAAAATTGACTTGTCGGTGTATCCGTGTCGTGTCGCATGTCTGTGCTTATTAGGTGAAGATAATAAATGTGATCACTTCAAATTGGGTGAGAACTAATGAAAGGAAAGTGAAACTCCAAGTTAATAGAGAAAAAAGCAAGTGAAAATCGAATCAAATGAATCATAGCAAAATTGACAATTCATAGAACAAGATGAATGAAGTCAAATTTAAGGCACAATTTGCGACTTCCCAATTGAGTGAAAAAGAAATGAAAGATGGAAATAAAGCCCAAGAGAGTAAAGACAAATCAAACTTAAATATAAGGCACCAATTGAGGACAAATCACCTTACAATTAAACTTCAAAGACAACTAATAATGTTTCTATGCTTTTGTATTTTCTGACAAGTTATAATGTAAAATAAAGAATTTTAAGGTTGGGAAGAAGAAGAGATAACAAAAGAGGAAGAACTTATATATATTATAAATTGAATGCTCAGTCCTGCATCAACAAAATATATATACAAACCCTACATTGTAATATGATCATCGTACCCTCAACTTAAGTAAATATTAATAGAGAAACACAAAACCAGAGAATAATTATTCTAACACTCCCCTTCAAACTGGAGCATAGAGATCAAAAATGCCCAGCTTGATAGATAAATGATGAAACAAAGACTGAGCCAAAGGTTTGTTGAGAATGTCACCCAATTGATCTTCAGAACAAACATAAGGACTCACAAGTTACTTGCGCAGTAAGAGATCACGAATAAAATGGCAATCAAGCTCTATATGTTTGGTTCGTTCATGAAACATGGGATTATTGGCAATGACGATAGTAGCTTGATTATCACAAGACATGCTCATAGGAGTGGGAACAGAAAATCCAAAATCCCGAAGAAGAGACTAAACCCACAGCATCTTAGAAGCAGTATGACCCAAGGCAAGGTATTTCGCCTCGGCACTAGAACAGGAAACAACCAGTTGTTTCTTGCTACGCCAAGTAACAAGATTACCACCAACAAAGGTATAATAGCCTGAGGTAGAACGTTGGTCAGTCCTATTACCAGCCCAATTAGCATCACGGAAGCCAGTGATAGACAACGAGGAAGATGGGCGATAGAGCAAACCTCGATCGGGGGCACTCTTTAAGTGCTACAAGATACAACACACAGCAGCAAAATGAGATTGGCGAGGAGCATGCATAAACTGACTGGCCACACTCATGCCATATGTAATATCTGAAGGAGTGACAGCGAGATAGACTAATTTCCCAACCAACCAATGATAACGACGAATAGCAGGAAAGAAGTCCTCGGTTTCATGATCAAGTTTGACACTGGAATCCATGGGAGTATCACTAGGGTGAGTGCCTAAGAGACCAGTCTTAGTAAGAAGAGCGAGCAACTTCAATCCCAAGAAAATAGCGAAGATGACCTAAGTCTTTGGTGCGAAATTGTTGGCCCAAATACCCCTTCAAATCAACAATACCAATGGAGTCACTCCCAAAAATGGTTATGTCATCGACAAAGACAATAAGAACAATATTCCCAGTAGATGAGTGTCGAACAAAGACAGAGTGATCAAAAGTGGAACGGTGAAAACCATAGGCAAGCACAACAACACTGAAATGATGAAACTAGGCACAAGGGGACTGCTTGAGACCATACAAGGCCTTCTGCAATCGACAAACAAAATGCTCATGACTGGGAACAACAAAGCCATATAAACCTCCTCTTGGAGATCACCATGAAGAAAGGCATTCTTGATATCAAGTTGATACAAAGGCCAAGACTAACTAACTGTAACGGAGAGAAGGATCCGAACAGAATTAAGACGTGCCACAAGAGAGAAAGTCTCCAAGTAATTAACACCATAGGTTTGTGTGTAGCCTTTGGCCACCAAACGAGCCTTAAGCCGTTCAGCAGTTCCTTCAAGAAAATACTTAACAGTATAAATCCAACAACAACACACACCAGATTTGTCGGAAAGTAGAGGGGTAAGTTCCTATGTTCGATTCTAATGAAGGGCATGCATTTCCTCGTCCATTGCATGCTTCCAACCAGAGATGGACATAGCCTGCTGATAGCAGCAGGGAATGGGAATACTAGACAAGCTACAAGCAAAGGGGTGAAGACTAGGAGAGGCGATCATAAGAAACAAAATTAGCAATAGGATGTTGAGTGCAAATACATTTACCTTTGTGGAGGGCAATAGAAAGATCATCAAAGGGCACATCAGTAGATGGAACATGGGAGTCAGGAACCTCAGACGAAGCAGATGAACTGGTCGTGCCATAAGATACAATGTGACGAGCATGAGGCCACTGATAAACCTACAATGGAGGGGTAACGGAAGATTGGAGGGAGAGGATATAAAAGTAGATGGGAAAGGTACACAAGGCGAAAGAGTAGGGGTGAGAAAAGCTGGATCTCCCTCACAACATGAGAGAAGATCAGTAGATAACTGTTGCCCAGAGGATGAGAAAAAAGGAGTGGACACATAAAAAGTAACATCAGCATAACAAAGTATCGGCATGACTTGGAATGATAACATCGATGCCCTTTCTAAGTACAAGAGTAGCCTAAGAACACACACTTGCGAGCATGAAGAGATAACTTATCTAAGCTGGGTTCAAGAACATGGACAAAGGCCACACAACCAAAAACACGAGGTGCTAAGAAAAAATGAGACAATGTAGGATATGACTGAGAATAAAGAGACGTGTGTACAACACTAGAAGGCACGTAGTTAACATGAAAACAAGCAGTGAGAACAACATCGGCCAAAAGTTGTTTGGGGAACATGTGTCACTACCCAAACCCGCCCCTAAAAGTTTGGGACATGACCAGCCTATACTTAGGCCCCAAAACAAAAATTTCAACCATTATTTTATCCAATGACGGGGCCTAAAGTGGAAGCAAATATAATAACCAAACGAAATGTCCATCGAGCAGTGCTTAAATGCCAAGACCTCAGTACATCATATCATGTATAGAGAATTCATATACATCATTCATAGTTTATGTATAAACAAGTCCAGGTTATGCAAGTCTACACAAAAAGGTAACAATCCAACATTTACATATGGGCAACACATCCAGTACAAGTCTCCAAAAGACTTAACAAAATGTGACATGAACCCCACAAAAGGCAAAAGACTTCCGCTTTGGAAGGCTCAACAAAACAGGGTCAACAAAGGCTCCCGGAGCTGACCTAGGGCTGTCCTCCGTGCTGGTCACCTAAATACATATACAAAAACACAGAGTGAACAAGGCTCAATGAATAATAGCAATGTAAGGAGCTTAATGCGACTGAGCATAAGCCTTGAAGAATATATTTATAAGTTACATGTGCTTGTCTTATTCATAAAGTCATTTCAAACGGCCTTGTGCCCATGCAAGACCGAACGACCTTGGGCCTAACATAATACAGAACGGCCTTGGGCCCAACATACCAACAGATGCTCGTAACATTATAGGGTAGATGGAACATCAGCATGTCTCCACTTTCCTTGGCCTTAAGGGCATGAGTCATGAGTAGTACACATCAGAACGGCCTCGGGCTCATCACTTATAATACAAACAAAACGACCTCGGGTCCATCTCATATGCCATTGTTCAATCCATCCAATTATTCAAATCAAAACATAACTTATACAACATATGCCATTCACGAGCAAAATACGTAAAGTATGAGCACAATACTTGAATAAAATACAAAATAAGAGTACAATACGTAAATAAAACATATCATTACACTACTATTACTCACTGTGATGTGGTCGTGCATTGGTCCCTTCCGATGCGTGACCTACACATGGCACACAACTTGTAAGTAAGTCACTTTTCCTTAGCCTTTTCTCTTTAATCAATTGTCCGATCCGTTAAATTCTCATTCATTTGTGTGCATTTCAAAAGAATCAAATGGACATTTTAAAAAATTTAGAGGGTTAGAAAGAGCAAAAGAAGTTGGCAAAATTTTTCTCCATTGGCCGAACGTGCGGAAGTCCCACAACGCACGTGCGGAGAGGTGTGCCACACGTTCGACTCCGCACGTGCTTTTATTTCAAAATGCTTAGGTTGCCTCCCCTACTTTTCGCACGTGCAGCTGTGCATCCCACACGTGTGGCCATGGGCCCCGCACGTGCGGTCTTGGGCTTTGTTTGAGCATTCCGAAACTTCAAAAAACTTAACCTGTCCAAAAACATTTCCAAGGCATAATACAAGCAAATACACCTCAACATCATGATATATGATCATAATAAATATAAATCTCAAGATCAATTAAATCATATCCCATTTTAATTGCATATATACAACTCAAATTGCCACTCTTCTCTCATTTCTCCATCTTTTCATGCTCTACCAGAACATATACAAACATATATACATATATGAGTGCAAAGCATGCAAAACTAAAGTTGAGAAAGTGATTCCTCTTAAGCTAACTCAAGATAAACTCAAAATGCAAGAATCAACTCTCAAATAAACCAAATACAATGAATCTTTATGACTTCCGTGGATATTCACTCAAGCAAGATGATTATTTCAAAACCCTAAGTTGGATAAGTGGAAAACTCCATTTTAAAACATGATGCTAAAAAATTGAAGAGAGATCTAGGGTATTTTAGTTGATTTACACATACCTTAAACTCTACTCTCTAAATCTCCTTCCAAAATTCTCAATATCCAAGCTCTAGGTTGATCTCTTCTTCCTCTCTCTCTTTTCTCCTCTTTTGTCTCTAGAACTCTCCCAGGAGATTTGTTTTATGTTTTTGAGTCTAACTGTTTATTCTAGGCTCATATTTGTATCTATTATTTCCACCAAGAGTTGAGTTATGAGACTAATTAAGTTTAATTAAGACTAGAGCCTAAATAATTCCAATTAATTTGTTACACATCAGATTTTTGCAAAACTTCATATTATGTTCTAAAAATCATGCTAATCATAACTGTAAAGTCAATTTCGGTTTATCGCGCCTCTAAGGCTTTCAATTCACACTCCAAAGGTCGTGATTTCAACAGATTTTTCTCATAACCGACATATATAATTTCATAATTATATAATTCACACAATTAAACACAATTGCACATGGAATTTCACATCAAACATATAATAAAAGACTTAAAGCATATAAGACCGTTGGGTTATTATACTCTTCCCCCCTTTAAGAAGTTTGGCCCCTCAAACTTCTTTTACCTTAAGTTGAAAACAATTTCGTATACCGTTGTTTCATTTCTTCTTCTCTTTTCTATGTAGCTTCCTTCCTGTAATGTTCTTGCCATTCAACTTTCACCATCGGAATTGCCTTGTTCCATAGCTGCCTCACTTGTTGATCCAAAATTTGAATCAGTTTTTCTTCATAAATTAAGGTGTCATCCAAAGCAATTTGACGGTAATCTATAATATGAGACGGATCTTGTAGGTAACCCCGTAACATTGACACATGAAACACATTATGTATTTGCTCCATACTCGGTGGAAGAGCAATATGATAAGCTACCAGGCCCACTCTTTCTATAATTTGAAACGGACCTACATACCTGGGTGCTAATTTACCTTTCTTGCCGAATCTTGTGTGTCCTTTCATCGGGGTGATTTTCACAAAAAACATAATTTCCCACCACAAATACCAAGTCCCTTCGTCGATGATCCGTATAACTCTTTTTCCTATTTTTGGTGGTTTTCAATCTTTCTTGAATAATTTTGATTTTATTCATCGTCAATTGGATAATTTCAGGCCCAAATAATGACCTATCACCCACTTCAGTCCAACACATTGGAGAGCGATATCTCCTCATGTGCAAAGCTTCATAGGGGGCCATTTATATGCTAGAGTGGTAACTATTGTTGTATGCGAACTCCACTACCGATAGATAAGTTTCCCAACTCCCCTGGAAGTCCAAGACACACATCCGAAGCATATCTTCCAATGCTTGTATTGTTCTCTTGGATTGACCATTAGTTTGGGGGTGGAAGGCCATACTGAATTTCAACTCCGTTCTCATATCATCCTACAAGCTCTGCCAAAATCTTGATACAATTTTTGGATCCTTGTCAGACACAACTAAAACTGGAACACCATGTAACCATACAATCCCATTCACATAGATACTAGCAAGCTTATCGCATTGTATTGCGTTTTCACAAGTAGGAAATATGCCGATTTAGTGAGCCTATCAACAATAACCCATATGGAATTCATACCTCGGGGAGTTCGGGGTAAGCCAACAATAAAATCCATCGTTAAGTGTTTCCACTTCCACTCCCGGATGGGGAGAGGTTGAAGTAAACCTACCGATCTTTGGTGTTCTACTTTTACTTGCTGACAGTGAAAGCATTTTGAAACAAGTTCTATAATTTCTTTCTTCATACCAGGCCACCAAACACTTTGCTTCAGATCTTGGTACATTTTAGGATTACCAAGATGCAATGCAAATTTCGACTTATGTGCTTTCTCCATAATTCTCCTCTTAATTTCTGGCACGTTTGAGATACACAATATATCATTAAATTTCAACACTGAATTTTCAAAAGTGAACCCAAGCCTTGGCTTTGTTTCCATCTCATTACAAATATTTCTCAGAAATTCATCTTCTACTTGTCTTTGCTTGATTTCCTCAATAAGTGCCGGTTGAGCGAACGTCACACTGTATCTTGACTGTATAGTACAACTTCCATATCTATTCTTTCCAGATCAAGTAGCAACTCTTTCTGCCCTGTGAGCAAACTTGCCAAAGTTCGTGTACCTTTTCGGCTAAAAGCATCCGCAACTGGATTAGCTTTACCAGGGTGGTAATGGATTTGTAGATCATAATCCTTGATAAGCTCTAACCACCATCTCTATCG
Organism: Camellia sinensis; assembly: GCF_055761805.1. Taxonomy (NCBI): domain Eukaryota; kingdom Viridiplantae; phylum Streptophyta; class Magnoliopsida; order Ericales; family Theaceae; genus Camellia; species Camellia sinensis. The sequence goes on from NC_138964.1 coordinate 69,624,137, forward strand.
CATATTTAACTCCTTCTGAGTAAAGAAACACTTGAGACTTTTGTGATCAGAATAAACCTCACACGTGATGCCATACAAATAATGCCGCCATATCTTTAAGGAAAAAACCACTGTAGCTAGCTCCAAGTCATGTGTGGGATAATTCTTTTCATGAGGCTTGAGTTGTCGAGAAGCATACGTGATGACCCTTCTATTCAGCATGAGTACACAGCCCAATCCTTTATATGTAGCATCACTGTAAATCACAAATCCCTCGGTACCAGATGGTAGAGCAAGAACTAGTGCTTTAGTTAACCTTGTCTTCAACTCTTGAGAAGCAGACCCTCTCTGTTCTGACCACTCAAACGAAACACCCTTCTAGGTCAATTGGGTAAATGGCACAACAATTTTCGAAAAGTCTTTAACAAATTTCCAGTAGTACCTGGCTAAACCCAAGAAGCTACGCACCTCTGTCACATTGGTAGGAGTTGGCCAATTCACAATGGCTTCGATCTTGTGTGGGTTAACGGAAACACTTTTGTTTATTTATAACGTGGCCTAAAAACACCACTTTATGCAGCCAAAACTCACATTTCTTCAGTTTCGCATAGAGTTTCTTATCTCGAAGTCTCTGAAGAATCAAATGTAGGTGGTTCTCATGAGTTTCTGTGGCTTTCGAATAAATGAGGATGTCATCAATGAACACAACTACAAATTCATCCAAGTATGGTTTTAAAAACACGATTCATCAAATCCATGAAGGCTGCCGGTGCATTGGTAACACCAAACGGCATAACCAGAAATTCATAATGCCCATATCGGGTTCGAAAAGTAGTCTTCTCAATATCTTCAGCTTTTACCTTTAATTGGTGATACCCAGATCTCAAATCTATTTTTGAAAAGACCTGCGCACCTTGGAGTTGATCAAACAAATCATCGATTCTTGGCAAGGGATACTTATTCTTTACCGTTATTTTATTGAGCTCCCGGTAGTCCACACTTAATCGAAGGGTCCCATCTTTCTTCTTTACGAAAAGAACCGATGTGCCCAAAGGAGAGGTACTCGGGCAAATAAACCCTTTATCCAGTAGATCTTGCAACTGTACTTTCAATTCTTTCATTTCAGCCTGTGACATTTTATAAGGAGTTTTCGAAATAGGTTGAGTTCCCAGCACTACATCAATTGTAAATTCATTTTCACGATCCACTAACTCTCCTGTTAACTCATCTGGAAAAACATTCGGGAATTCACGGACAATTGGAATTATATCAACACACACTTCCATTGGTTGTCCATCTAAAATGCTACACAAATATCCCTGAAAAACCTTTTTGTAACAATTTACTTGCTTTCATTGCTGAAATCAAGTAAGGTGGCGGGATTACCCCATGCCCCGCAAAAGTAAATTCAGGTTGTCCCAGAGGTCGAAAGACAACTTGCTTGGACATACAGTCAATAGTCACATAGTATTTACTTAGCCAGTCCATCCCCAAAATTATGTGAAAATAAGCCATATCAAGAGGCAACAAATTGGCATATAGAGGAACATCCCCAACCAAGATTTCACATGCAAGATAAATAGACGTACATAACATGGAGTCCCTCGAGGGTGAAGACACACACAACACATAATGAAATGGTTCCCGGGGTCTATTCAAATGACTAGCAAATGTTTTTGACACAAATGAGTGGGTCAAACTCGAATCAAAAAATACGTGAGCAAAGGGACCATTGATAAAGAATGTACCTGACACGACAGCCTTAGTGTTCTGCACGTCACCAAGAATGAGAGCAAACACTCTTCCCTGTCTCGCAGTGTCTCTAGTATTAGTGGGCTTTGCAGCCGTCTTTGTGGTTGGAGCTGAAGTTGAACTAGCTAAACTTGTAGTAGGTCTGTTCCCATTTTGTCGGTCCCTTTGAGGGCAATCATGTACCAAATGACCTATTTTTTCACACTTAAAGGATGCCCCAGTTACTCGGTAAAAAGTCCCATGATGTCTCTTTCCACATTCTGGCCAAATTGGTGTCGAATCACGGGTAGAGGCAGAAGTACTGGAGATCCCCAAATTCGGTTTCTTACTCGGTGGTGCCACCAACCCCCTTTGTGCTTGAGTATTCTGCCTCTTCCCGTTCCACTCGGAAATCCGATTTTGAGCAACAATATTACCTTTAGCCATTATTGCCCTTTCCAACACATCAACATATGTAGGTAATTTCAAAACATTAATCCGGTCTAGAATGGCATTCTGTAACCCTCCTTCAAATTTTCTTGCCTTCTTGTAGTCCGTATCCACCATATGAGGTGCAAAACGGGTCAATTCTGCAAATTGAGCTTCATATTGTGCAACAGTCTTGTTTCCTTTTCTCAAGGTCTCAATCTCAGTCACTTTCTTATCTCACATATAGTGTGAAAAATATTTGTCATAGAAAAGCTCCAAGGATCAGACCCAAGTCAACCCTTGGTGTTCAATTCTCATAAGCATCCACCATCTACGTGCTTCATCTTCAAGGGTGAAGGTGGCAAGTTGTACTTTCTGGGCTTCAGTACATGGAAAGACCTCGAATAACTTCTATATACCCAACACCCACGCCTCTGCTTTCATTGGATCAATCCCCCTTTAAGCAAAGGTGGTTTCATCTTCTTGAATTCCTTTGTAAGTGTAATTGTTCGGTCCTTAGCTTGATGGTCTTGCACCATTAGTGGTGGAATAGGCACTGGTGGCAATGGTGGTGGTTGTTACTGTTCTTGTCTCATGGTTACTGCCATTTCCATAATCATCCTTTCCAACCTATCCAACCGGGCGGAGATAGAATCCTCCGAATCATCCATCCTTGTCCACACCATGATCTGCATACCAACAAATTATAATACACATAGAAAGATACACAATTAGACATTGGCAATACTCATTTCATAATCCATGTCATTAGTCATTGCATATACAAATCATGTTACTATGTGTCATATTGTATGCATAAAGAAGTAACATGCATGCAACCTAAGTCTTTTCTAGACTCCTTAAAACTCAAATGGACCCGTGTGTGAGATAGCAACTCGTGCTTTGATACCAACTGTCATGACCCAAACCCGCCCCTAAAAGTTTGGGACATGACCAGCCTATACTTAGGCCCCAAAACAAAAATTTCAACCATTATTTTATCCAATGACGGGGGCCTAAAGCAGAATTAAATATAATAACCAAACGAAATGTCCATCGAACAGTGCTTAAATTCCAGGACCTTAGTACATCATATCCAATATAGAGAACTCATATACATCATTCATAGTTTATATATATACAAGTCCAAGTTATGCAAGTCTATACAAAAAGGTAACAATCCAACATTTACATATGGACAACGCATCTAGTACAAGTCTCCAAAGACTTAAAAAAATGTGACATGAACCCCACAAAAGGCAAAAGACTTCCGCTTTGGGAGGCTTGACAAAAAAGGGTCAACGAAAGGCTCCTGGAGCTAACCTAGGGCTGGCCTCTGGGTTGGTCACCTACATACGTATACAAAAACACAGAGTGAGCAAGGCTCAATGAATAATAGCAATGTAAGGAGGTTAATGTGACTGAGCATAAGCCTTGAAGAATATATTTATAAGTTACATGTGCTTGTCTTATTCATGAAGTCATTTCAAACAACCTTGGGCCCAGGCAAGATGGAACAACCTTGGGCCCAACATAATACATAAGGCCTTGGGCCTCACATGATACAGAACGGCCTTTGGCCCAACATATCAACAACTGTTCATAACATTATAGGGTAGATGAAACATCGGCACGTCTCCATCTCCCTTGGCCTGAAGGCCATGAGTCATGAGAAGTCCACATCAGAACGGCCTCGGGCCCATCACTTATAACAGAAACAAAACGACCTCAGGTCCATCTCATATACCATTGTTCAATCATTCCAATTATTCAAATGAAAACATAACTTATATAATGTATGCCATTCACAAGCAAACTATGTAAGGTATCAGCACAATACTTGAATAGAACATAACGACCTCGAGTCCATCACATATGCCATTGTTCAATCATTCCAATTATTCAAATCAAAACATAACTTATATAATATATGCCATTCACGAGCAAAATATGTAAGGTATGAGTACAATACTTGAATAGAACATATGAGTATAATACGTGAATAAAACATAAGAGTACAGTATGTGAATAAAACATATCGTTACATTACTATTACTCACTGTGATGTGGTCGTCCCTTCCTATACGTGAGCTACACATGGCACACAACTATGTCACTTTTCCTTAGCCTTTTCTCTTTAATCAATTGTCCGATCCATTACATTCTTATTCATTTGTACGCATTTCAAAAGGATCAAATGAACATTTTAACAAATTCAGAGGGTCAAAAAGAGCAAAAGAACTTGACAGAATTTTTCACCATTGGCCACACGTGCGGAAGTCCCCCTCCCCCCGGTACGTGCGGCGAGGTGTGCCTCACGTGCTTTTATTTTAGAATACTCATGTTGCCTCTCCTGCTTTCCATGCCTGCCGCTATGAGCCCCGCACGTGTGGCTGTGCATCCCGCACGTGCGGCCATGGGCCCTACACGTGCGGTCCTAGTCTCTGTTTGAGCAGTCCGAAACTTCAACAAAATCAACCTGTCCAAACACATTTCCAAGGCATAATACAATCAAATGCACCTCAACATCATGATATATGACCATAATAAATATAAATCTTAAGCCCAATTAAATCATATCCCATTTTAGTTGCATATATACAACTCAAATTCCCACTCTTCTCTCATTTCTCCATCTTTTCATGGTCTACCAAAACATGTACAAACATATATACATATATGAGTGCAAAGCATGCAAAACTAAAGTTGTGAAAGTGATTCCTCTTAAGCTAACTCAAGATAAACTCAAAATGCAAGAATCAACTCTCAAATAAAACAAATACAATGAATCTTTATGACTTCCATGGATATTCACTCAAGCAAGATGATTATTTCAAAACCCTAAGTTGGATAAGTGGAAAACTCCATTTTAAAACTTGATGCTAAACAATTGAAGAGAGATTTAGGGCATTTTAGTTGATTTACAGATACCTTAAACTCCACTCTCTAAATCTCCTTCCAAAATTCTCAATATCCAAGCTCTAGGTTGATTTCTTCTTCCTCTCTCTTTTCTCCTTTTTTGTCTCTAGAACTCTCCTAGGAGATTTGTTTTATGTTTTTTAGTCTAACTATTTATTCTAGGCTCATATTTGTATCTATTATTTCCATCAAAACTTTAGTTATGATACTAATTAAGTTTAATTAAGACTTGAGCCTAAATAATTCCAATTAATTTTTTACGAATTAAATTTTTACAAAACTTCATATTATGTTCTAAAAATCGTGCTAATCATAACTGTAAAGTCAATTTCGGTTTATCGCGCCTCTAAGGCTTTCAATTTACACTCCAAAGGTCACGATTTCAACAAAATTTTCTCATAACCGACAGATATAATTTCATAATTATATAATTCACACAATTAAACACAATTGCACATGGAATTTCATATCAAACATGTAATCACACATATAACAAAAGACTTAAAGCATATAAGAGGGTCGGGTTATTACAACATGCCTGTTATACATCAGTGAGTGAGAAACATCTAACAAATGACGGTATTTACGTTCCGCAACACCATTTTGAGGAGATAAATGAGAACAACTAGTCTGATGAATAATACCATAAGCATCACAAAAAGTAGTCATAATAGACTGCACATATTCTAAGGCATTATTAAACCGAAATATCTTAATACATTTCCCAAATTGAGCAAAGATTTCATTATAAAACTTAGAGATAATATAAGGCAAATCAAATCCACGTTTCATTAAAAACAGTCAAGTCCTTTCAGAGTAATCATCCACAAAATAACAAAAATAATAAATAAATAAATAAAAACCAGTAAGTGTTCTAGAAAGACCCCAGATGCCTATATGGACAAGAGCAAAAGACTTAGACACACGACTAACACTCCTACTAGGAAAAGAACTACGGTGATGCTTTCCAAATTGACAGGCTTCACACTCAGTCTGAGAAACATGTCTCAAACCAGAAATAGCTAACTTGAGCTTGGCCAAAGAGAGATGACCTAAGCAGAAATGCCACTGAAGAGGAGATGAAGTAGCGGTCAACACAGTAGATAGAGGATGAGGAGAAATTTCAGTGTCCAAAAAGTATAAGCCATCCTTCTCATGTCCGTAGCCAATCATCCTTTTGGTCTGGAGGTCCTGCAAAACGCATGAAGTGGGAGAAAAGGTTACAAAATAGTGGAGAGCTTAAAGCAAGTTAAATGGAAACTTAAGCACATAGAGACTAGTGGGTAAAGAAAGGGATGTAGTAGGGTGAAGAGGACCTTGACCACTAACAGGTCGAGAAGATCCATCAGCAAGTATAATAGTATGATCAACAGGCCTCAGATGATCAAAAAGAGAGGAATTACCAGAGATATGAGAACTAGCACCAGAGTTTAGGAGCCAAGGCTGAGTAAACTTAGCCACACATGCAATATTACCTAAACTAGCCAGAGTAGCTGTAGAGGATGAAGATATACTAGGCCAGAGATACTGGACAAGAGAAGTAAGCTCATTAATCTAAGTAGTGAGTGTGTCATGAGGATCAACTGGAGAAGCAATAGAACCAGTGCAAAACAAGAACTGTGAGGATGAAGCATCCATAACCTAATGCACATGGTCAAGTTTTCCATACTTCTGCCAACACCAAGGTTCAGTATGACCTTGGGAACCACAATGAGTACACTTACAATCACTACGTGTGCGAAAGCTAGGTTCACTATTACCCCCATCACAGGAACCACCACCACGAGATGTACCACCACGGGAACTACCTCCACGAGAACCTCGTAAACCATAAGAAAAGTGTCGAGGGTCAGATGGGCTATGAAAACCCCCTCGAGTAGGCCCACAATCTCTAGTACTAGAGACCATTGCAGAAGATAACAAAGTAAAGGACCCAGTGGTAGTTTATGTTTGACCCAAGGAAGAACGTAACAATTGAGAATAGGCATTAGTAGCAGAAGAGAGAGTCGTACTGGCAAGAATCTGATCCTTGAACCCCTGTAATTCAGGATCTAAGCAGGAGAGTAAAGAAGCCATCATAAACTCCTCTCAATGTTGCTTCTTTTTTGTTCACAACAGTAGTGAAGGGTCAATGCTGCAATAATTGATCCTATAAGGTCTTGAGACTACTATAATACTCAGGAAAGGACCTGCCAGATTGGAGTATAGCAAAGATCTGCTCATATAACTCATAAACCCGAGAGACATTATTGTTATTCGAAAAAGATTCAGCACGGGAGTCCCATATTTCCTTAGAGGTATCACAAAATCCCATGGTAGTGGCAACATGTGGCTCCAAATTGTGCCAAAACTAACCCATAGCACAAGAATCCTCACCACACCAACATCATAAGCTTTATCATCAATGGCAAGAGGCAGTTCGCTAAGGAAGCGGGATTTCTTCTTACCACATAAGAAAATTTTGATGGCATGAGCCCAAGCCAAATAATTGGCACCATTCAATTTCTTAGTAGTGATAGATTTAGGCAGGTCATCATCCTTACCCATAGTCATAGCCTTAGCCTCAATCTTAGCCATGTCGATCAATCACAACAAAAACACTCAATACAAGTGCACAAAGTACCAAAATACTTGAAATAGTCAATAGCCACAATAACCATCACTAACAACAATCAATATAGACAACCGAACTAGTTCAAACAAAAGAATCCCCGACACAATAGGCATGAGGGAGGAGAACACATGTTTGCCAACCAAATTTGAACCCAAATTAGACCAACACAACAATCCACTAGCATAAATCAGCAATTTGAGAGTAACTACCCTTTGTTAGCAGGATTTCAGCCCTTGTGTTTGAAATTCCAACAGATAGAAATAGAAAAATAGTGATGCCGAACTAGATAGAGGCCAAAATTGAACAAAATACCAACCCGACAGTAGCAAAACCACAAAATAAGAGCAAATATTACCAGATATAGGTATTTCAGCTCCTAGAGGCTATTGTAGCAAAAAGGAACAGCAAAAACCAGTCCCAAAACCATATTCATAGTGAGGCATAGTGAGGCATTGTGACGCCCTGATTTTCATACCCAAATGACAATACAATAATCATGGTCCTTTTTAAGGAAAACCAATCATACAATCCCACACTTGCATTTCATAATGTAAATAGTTTCTCATGCAATAATACATTAATCTAACAACAAGTAAAGAAGCAAATAAATATCTCCAAAGGTTTACAAGATTCCAAGGCTTAAGCCCGATTACACAAAAACGGTTATTCAAACCCACATATACAAAGCCCTTGGCTTACTAATAGAATCACAACAAATGAGAACCTTGTGCTCTCAACATACACATTTCCACGCCCTTAGTTAGGCGGATTCACCACGTCTTTTCCTGCACAAAAATCCCGTAGAGTGAGCATAAAGCCCAGTAGGAAATCCTTCACAAAGTACATACATTTTACACAAATCTCAAGAGATGAATGCATATGCCATGCCATGCCTTTTTACAAATAATTCACATCTTCATCCTTTGAAAGCCATCATGCTCAATGATGCCATGCAATTTTCCCATTTGTTCAAAGTTTAACAATTTAACTCAAGGGGCAGTAAATACAACTCTGGTAATCCCTAGGTCTGTGTCTGCAAGTAGACTATATAAGTACTACCAATTCGTCATTTTTACCAGTATCAACTGGAAGGCTCGACACCCATAATTTGTCATTTTTACCAGTATTAACTGGAAGGCTCGACACCTATCCTCTACACTACCTTTCAAGACTTACCACTATATTTATCCCAAAACCAATTCATCAAAACTTGTTTCTCAACATTCTTTACTCAATGCAAAGTTTTCAAATCAAACTTCAAAGTTCTTCATTATCAATGAATTAATATGCTAATGTATCAATTGATGCAATGCAACATTTTATCCATTTTTAATTCTTCCACACAATATTTCCATTGTGATCAAAATTTCCATTTCTCTTTTCAATACAATTTCACAAGATGAATAAATACATTTATTTCAATTCATCCTAGGATAACATAACTCTCACATTCCAAGCAATCTCAACAATTCCCATATTCCAAGAAAACATCATTTATATGTAAATAAATAAACAGTTTTTCTGACATCATTTATTTTGGCACACAAAACAAATATAACAACATCTTCCAAAGATTTTCAACAATTTTCTAAAAACCCCAAAATTTTTAGGTTTTCTTACCAAAACCGACCATCTTCAAAGGTTTGAGAAGATCTCACCAAAAACATATTTCTTTTATCAACATAGTTCAAAACCCTCTATTTCTATTTTAAAAGAAATAAGAAAGTAAACCCACTTCTAAAATCATTCATCTTCTTGAATCAACAAACCATTTTCCAAAACAAATCAAAGGATGATTTCGAAAATCATCTAGATCTTACAAATATATATATATATAACTCGAAGAAAATCCCTACCTCAAGTTTTGAAGAAGAAATTAAGATGAAACCCCCAAATTTACGGTGTCGAAACTCGATCTCCACAGCACATAATGAAGCCCTCGAGGTGATGGCCAATTTTGGTGAAGAACATAGGCCAAAATCCCAATGGATTTGGAGAAATCAAAGAGAGAATGTGACTTCTAGAGAGAGAATATGAAGATCTCAAAATCTGGACAGTTTTAGAGAGAGAGTGCTGCAAAAATGATTCAAAATATCTGATTTGTGAACTGATATAAACAGGCTCGCTCGAGCGAAGGAGTTGTCATTAGAGCGACTAGACATAACAAGTCTCATCGCTCAAGCGCAAGAAGCCTTGCTCAAGTGCAAGAAGCCTCGCTCGAGCGTAAAATACCAAACTTCAGAAGTTTTTCAGACGTACTCCTCGCTCGAGCGCAAGAAGCCTCGCTCGAGTGAGCGACTCTTTTTTCCAAAAATTCAGGACGACAAAAGTTTGAACAACTTGCAACTAACTAGTTCCAAACACTCCCAAGGCATCCCAAAACTCAAACTCAAAGAGTGGAAGGAAGAAAAGATGTAGATAATATTATCTAACAAAGAAACCCGAGTCCAGAACACCACGAAAGACCAGTCAAAAACCGGAATCGCTATAATCTTCCCCCCTTAAAGAATTTCGTCCCCGAAATTTCAAATTAAGTCCAAAAATCATAATTACACTTGCCACAACAAGGCTATTCTTACAATTACATCACCATGACCCATTCTCCGGTCATCCATTCCCATCGACTCGACTCACAAGTCCCAATCAAAAATGAAATTTACAATTTCCCAAAACATTTGTGATGTTAAATCAAAGTCACAATTTTCAACAGTTTTTACACCGCATACACAATGCTTCCAAAAGTGACACCACACCCACAATATTCCATATTCTCAAAACATATGCCATGTTTATATTGAGTCCATGTTTTTCCAAAACAACAATAACTCATACAATGTTCTCATAGGTTAAAACATATATAATGCCCATACTATTCACTAGCATGACCAAACTCCCATTTCATGCTCATGCATCAACAAACAAATCCAGATATTTCTCTCAGACTTCCAATTCATGCTCCCAAGTTGCTTCCTCGACCCCGGGATGTTTCCACAATACTTTTACTAAGAGAATTATCTGGCCTCGCAAGACTTGGTCCCGTCTATCCAAGACTCTCATTGGTCTCTCCTCATATAAGGGATCCTCATCTACCTCTAAGTCGGTCCAATCCAACACATGTGATGAATTCGGCTCATATCTCCGAAGCATACTAATATGAACACGTCATGAACACCGAAAAGCTATGGCGGTAACGCCAAGTGATAAGCAACCTCCCCAATCTGCTCAAGGATTTCAAAAGGGCCTATAAACCAAGGGGACAACTTCTCACTCTTCCCAAATCTCATCAAACCCCTCCTAGGTGATATCTTTAAAAAGACATGATCCCCTACTTCAAAAGTCAAAGGTCTCCTCCTACGGTTGGCATAACTTTTCTAGCGACTCTGAGCCGTAGCTAGCCTCTTACGGATAAGTACTACTTTCTCCGTCTTGTCCCGAACCAACTCTAGACCTAACAAAGGTGCATCACCCACCTCGGCCCAACACACAGAGGACCTACACGGTCGACCATACAAGGCCTCAAACAGTGCTATGCCAATACTCGATTGGAAACTATTGTTATAGGCAAACTCCACTAAGGGTAAGTGTCTCTCCCACAAACCCGAAAAGTCAAGGACACAGCCTCGAAGCATATCCTCAAGGATCTGAATAATACGCTCGAACTGCCTGTCAACTGAGGATGGTATGTAGTACTAAAGGTCAATCTAGTGCCCAAGGCACTCTGCAAACTCTGCCACAACCGAGCAGTGAAACGCGGATCTCTATCTGAAACAATCGTCACAGGGACCCTGTCCAACCTTATTATGTCCCTAATGTACAGGTCGGCAAGATAATCTACTGAGCCACTTACGCGCATAGGAATAAATTGCCCCGACTTTGTTAGCTGGTCAACTACCATCCAAATGGCATTACTACCTTGTTGAGTCCTCGGAAGGCCTACAACGAAATCCATCGTAATATGCTCCCACTTCCACTCAACTATAGACAAGGGTTGCAACAAACCCACTAACCTCTGATGCTCGGCCTTCACGTGTTGACAAGTAAGGCACTTCAATACAAACATAGCTACATCCTTTTTCATACCTCTCCACCAAAACTGCCGGCTAAGATCCTAATACATTTTCGTGCCTCCCGGAAGTACCGCAAGACGAGAGTGATGAAACTCCCGAAGCACTTTGTAGACACCCCATTTTTGACCGACCTTAAGACTCAGGCGTCACCGATTGAGCGCTTGGTGATGTTGCATAATGTGCTTGTTCAGAAGTTTCGGAGTTGCGGCCGTGAGCCCTGCCTCCGGACTCCCGAACCCTTTTCTGTGCCTTGTCTCGGTTTGCGAACCAGACTCGGTTTTCTCTGTTTCTTTTCCTGAGGGGAGGGAGAGGTCCCGTAGACCATCTCTCAGTGGCCGTGGGCTACATTTGGTGGCCGTAGGCCATTTTGCCCATTTCGGAGTCCGGTTCCCGGTTTTCGGAGCCGTCAGGCCGTGTGCCTCGGTTCGGGACCGCCTAACCATCTCCGTTTGCTCTGATTTTCGGCATACATCTTATTTTCTCCCTTTTGAGGGACACTGGGGTCTGAGAAACCCACTTCGTGGCCGAACGCCACTTTCGGTGTTTAACGGGCAGTTTCCGGGGCCCCGAACTGCGTGTTTTGGCCCCCGAACATTCGTTTTGCATCGGTTTTCGTTCATTTTTGGCAGGTACCTCTGTTTTATCACAGGGAAGGTCACTGAAGGGTGGGAGGCCAGCAATTGTTGCAGCAACCAGTTATCTCTCCTCCGGAGCCTCCCAGCGCCCGTTTTTCGCACTTCCGGGCTAATGTTGAACACCCTAGGGGTAGTGTTGCCAACTTTCAACCACATAACTGTGATCTACACACCTTGGAGGACCCAAAAAAGTCATGGCCGGCTATTAATTGTTATTTCCATTTTTGCCCCTCCTCTTCCGGGCCAATGTTGAACACCTTGGGCCCACTTTCTTGAACTTTGAACCACATATCTGTGATGTACACACTTGGGAGGACCCTAAAAGTTTATGGCCGGCCATTAATTTTTCTTTCCATTTTTGCCCCTCCTCTTCAAATGCAATGTTGAACACCCTGGAGTCACTGTTGCCAACCCCAAACCACATATATGTGATCTACACACATGAGAGGACACCAAAAGTTGGTGGGAGGCTAGTAATTTTGCCAAAAAGCCAACTTCTTTTTGGTCAAAAGTGGTTCAGCATGAATCCGGGAAGGAGAAAAAGCTGCGCGGCTTCACCGAAACGGGCGTAACTCTTTGCACAAGAGGAATTAAGATATGAGGCCACCACCATTGGAAAGCTTACTTCCGGGGCTTCATTTTGCACTCAAGAATCTCCCAAGTCCAAGTCCGGGGGGGAGAGATGTGGTTGGTTGAAGTCCGCTTGGACTGAATCTGCGCGGCTTCACGGAAAAGGGCATAACTTTTTCTACAGGAGGAATTTTAATGCAAGGTTTGCGCCATTGGAAAGCTAACTTCTGGGGCTTCATCCTAGGGGGTGACCGGCCATTTTTTCTGGCCGGCCGGCCATTTTTTTCTTTGACCTAGCCGGCCGGCTATGTTAAGTGGCCGGCCGGCCACCTGCAACAAAAGTGATGGGCCGGCCTGCTTCTTCAGGTTGAATGCATTCCAGCTGTGCCTTGGTTTTCTCCCAAAAATATCTACATCCGGGGGGACCCTTTTGGGGGAATTTTGCTCTCCTTTATGCCCCACCTTTACACCCTTTTTTTGGTCCATATAACCAGCTACCAACATGCATTAGAGGGGTTAGAAAAAATACTCTTCAAGTCTCCATAGCCATCTCCATCTTCTTCCTTCTCAATTCTCCAAAAAACCCTAAGTCCCTAACCTTCATTCCTTATACACCACCAAGCTCTACCACCACCATCTCATTTCCAGCAGCAAGGAGGGATTTTAGAAGGCAAAAGAAGCTCCAAATCCATCCAAGAAGCAACAAAATCTTGAATCTTCAAGGGTAAGTTACACTTTTACCCTTTTGACCCTTTTTCTTGTTCTATTTCTAAGCCCCTCTTGCTTTTTGTTTCAAGCTCCGGCCCTAACTGAAAAGGGACATTTTTTGAGCTCATCTTCACTTCTCATTAAGGGCTCAACCCTGTTTGAGCCCTCCATAATACACTTGCTTCATTGACCATCTTGTATGTCATAGTTTTGCATGCTATTTTTGACCCATGAGAAATTTATTTTCGAGCATGTTGTAAACTGATATAGGGCTTATTTTGAGCCCCTCTTCAACATTGGAGAAGGGCTCAACCTTATTTGGTGTCTCCATGTGTCACTTGTAGTTCAATCCCTTATTTGACCCCATTTTTGCATAAGTTGATAGCCCTCTTGGATTCTGTTTTTGGACCTTGGTCCGAACTGAAAGTGGCCTTATTTTGGCCTATACTTCATGTTTCATTAACACTTTTTTTCTGTTTGGTGATTATTTTGTATACTTCATGTTTTAGCACCTTTTGAGCCTCATTTTGCATCATATTTTTAGCATATTTGTATACTGATTTTGAGGCTGCCATATACTGTAAATGTTCATATTTTTGGTCCATCTTCATTGTTGTAGAAGGAAATTTTTCAGTTTGGGTTTAGCTTATACCACTTGCTTCATTACCCCTATCTTGGCCCCTATTCTTGTATGCTATTTTTGCCATACCTATATTTGCTGTTTGGCCATGTTTATAACTGGAAAAGTGCTTATTTTGGGGCTTTCTAGCTTCTGTCTTTGCATTGCATGTCCATGTCGTGCATGTTTAGCATGGCTATAGGCCATTTCGGGTGCCTAATGTTGCATTTCGGGACAATTTCATGCATCTGGTATCATTTCGCTACATTTCGGGACTGTTTTTCCCCATATTTTGTTGCTGAAATTCTGTTAGTATGCTTGCATATCATTTCCATGTCATTTCATATCATTTTATCATTGCCTCGGTTTGCGTGCCCGTGTGCACGCATTTCGAGGCACTTCATTTTCTGCCATCGGCATCTTATGTGAGTGTGGCTGAGGCTCTCTCATGTTAGTATAAGTCCATTTGTCATTCTCCATGTCATTTGCATTGCGTATGCATTGCCTCGGTTTGCGTGCCTGTGTGCACGCATTTCGAGGCAACTCATTTTTTTGCCATCGGCATCTTATGTGAGTGTGGCTGAGGCTCTCTCATGTTAGTATAAGTCCATTTGTCATTTTCCATGACATTTGCATTGTGTATGCATTGCCTCGGTTTGCGTGCCCGTGTGCACGCATTTCGAGGCATCTCATTTTCAACATCCCGTCACTTTCTCGGTTTGCGTGCCTGTGTGCACGCATTTCGAGGCATCTCATTTTCATAGCTTTGAGTATGTTAGGATCGTATCCTAGTTGCATTTCATGCATATCATGCACATTGCACCATGTCCGGAATAGGAGTTAGCCCGGGCACGGGAAACGAGGTACATTTCGTACTCCGAGTGACGGAATGTGTCTCAATTCCCCAGTCACCGACACTCCGGATTATCCATGATGGAGTTAGGTTTTAGCTGTAGTTTCATGTGCATTCATCCTATATTGAGTTGTGCATTTCGACTCCTCAGCCATCATGCCTCGGTATGCGTGATTGGTGGCACGAGGATCGAGACATGCATACATTTGTGCAAATACATTGCTATGCCCCTTTCCTGCTCTCTGTTGCAGCAAAACGCAGAATCAGCAATCTTCCTGGGCTTGGCACGGATTTCAAGAAGAGGTGTAAACAGAGGCTAATTGGGGCATTCCGGTGGATTTCCGCGCAAGACAGTCCGGACATGCATCATCCATCAGAAGCAAGACACCCCCTGGCTTGCACGCCAGTTTATTTGCTTTCTAGTTAATTCATTAATTAATTAGAATTCTGTAATATTTGGACTGTATTATTTATTTGGACCCTCCGAGCGAGGGCACAACTGTAATAAGTGTGGGTGAGTGTGATGTATGTCTTCCAACCCCACGTCTTTCTCCCTTTTATTTATCCGCTTTTTTATGGTTAGATTAGGGCATATTTAAATTAGCATACAGTATGACAGCATGTTTGCATCATCCATCTGTATTGCATGCACCGGGCTCGGCACATCATACTAACTGCATTGTACTTTCAATTCTAAATTGAATACATGATAGTTGTAGCATTTCATATACCATCTTAGAATAGCCGAGCCTGCTATAGTTGCATTTTGCATGTGTTGCATTAGGCATTTTTGTATACTTAGGATCATGCATGATTTCTAATTAACTTCCTTTTTTTGGCTTGGAGTACTCGGTAAGTTTTATGCTTTAGCATCCTTGCATGCGTGTGAGTGACTGCCATGAATAGCATGCTTACCATGAGGCTAATTGCTAATGTGATATAACTGCCTGAATGCCTGTGGGTGAAGGTTGGGTTATTTGAATTGGAATAATTCATCAAATGTGTGTTTTAAGCCCACTAGATAGTGGCAAAATCATGTTTTCTAAGCCCACCCGAGGGTGGCAAATCCACGTCTTAGCCTACTTGCGGGTAGCACCATCAAACCATTTTCAAATAAACAAGCATGAAATGTTTTGTTCCAATTCGGACGACCCAGTCTATATTTATATGCTGCGAGCATCACATAGTAACCTAGGCTAATAACCGGAATAAGAACATACAATGTTTTCAAAAATTGATATCATGGTTAGTAGAGGCCGGTCTATGACCGGGCGAGCGGGGGTGCTCACGAAGTGACCTTCCCCAATCGTACCCAAGTTCCCGAGCCGAGGCAACTTTGGTGATGACGGGCACGTGGCCTTTTGGCACCGAGTCAGGGTTTCCTAAATTTCCCAAAATAAAATATTTAGGTGGCGACTCTGTATCTGGCAAAGCAGTCCATGTTTGGCACTTCTTTCAAAACTCAGTTTTTTTTTTACAAAACGATTTGCCGGATTTGGACTCTTTGGTTCAGACTTAGAACCGTGACTACGAAAAATCGAGTCCGAGCTGTAGCGAGGTCCCCCGCGGGCTTGTTACAGTTTCTGGCGACTCCGCTGGGGATTTAGAGAACTTGACTCGAACTCATGATATCTGTTTTTGACTACACTTGTGTGTTTCTTTGCATTGCATTTGCATTGGTGCGCCTAGGACACCGTGTTTGCCATCTGCTATTCCTGAACGGTTTGCCGGAGGCTTGTCTTGTCAAGGCATGACCATAAGGCTGACCGGTTGTGGGCTCTGCCAGTATGGGAACACAAACCCCGGTTTTACCGGGGCACCCTCTTTGACCATTCGACCTAGTGCATATTCGGAATCCATAGTGACCACTCCAAACTAGGACAGGTTGCTTACCCGTTTATAGGTTGTTTGAAACCACTGCGTGCGTAGTGAAACCCTAGCTCCTGACAAAATAGGACAGGGAAACCCTACCCCAACATAGGGGTGTTTTGGCTCTCACTTATCTGTTATGTGCTTTAGAGTGCGTCTCTACAGGAATGCATGTATCAGCATATAAGTTTGGGCATCAGGCCTGCGGGCATCAGTTTGCGAATTTGAGCATCAGGCCTGCGGGCATTACTATCAGTATTTGGGAGTCAGCTTTACCTGTGGGTATCAGACTCAGATTTTTGGGGCAGTTTTTTTTTTTTTTTTTTTTTTTTTTTTTTTTTTTTTTTTTTTTTTTGAGAACAAATTCAGATGGAATCAGGCTGAGGTGCTGTCTGTTTTCTCTTTTGCTAGGGGTAGTCTTGGAACTATAGCTTCAGAAGGCTCCGATATCCCCCGGGTACATTAGATCCGTGTCGATAGACTTTGCCAGGTTAGAAATTCAGTTCAAGGGCAAATCAGTATTTCTTCGCTGAGGTAAGGCAAAGGAGGGCCAGATAAGGTTCATTTTGTTCATCTGATCCGATAGTCACCCGTTACATCATCAGCAGACCCGTGATGGCACAGGGTTCAGAAGAATTTGTGGCCATGATAGCAGCATTAAATCAGGGAACTGCAACACAGGATAAGACCAGTGCTGAAACGCGGCGCCCATCTGGGGCATCTACCTCACATCCAGCTTCGGGACCCCAGCCGAACTTTGACCCACTTCTACTAGCTGAAGATTTGCAGGGTCCAGATCCCCGAGAAAGGCTGACTCAAGCTCGAGTTTCCACAACCCCGGTGCAGCCTACTGAGAAGCTTTCTTCTTCTGATGTTAATGAATTCAATCCGACTGCAGTGAAAATTGTGAACCTTGAGAAGCAGTTAAAAAGGGCACAGGACCCCAACTCCATTCACAACATTGAGGATTGGTCCACCGAGGTTGCCGTAAGGCTCCCAGCCGAGAGTACCAATGTTGGTGGTAACACTATTTCCAAACCTGCTAAAGTCAACACAGTCGCCATAGCCGACCCTTTTGCCAAGGCCAGCCTACAAATAGCCAGCTCAGCCCGAGCTCAGGGTAGATTTTTCACCCCCCTCCATATGAGCCTAACCAGGACATTCAAAGTTCTAATGGAAAGAGGGCACCTCAAACCCCTTAATCCTCAACCTTTGCCAAACCCACTCCCTGCCAGACATAACCCCAGCAAATACTGTGTATATCATCAACAGCGCGGCCATGGCACCGATGGTTGCTACCGCCTTCGTCATGAGATCCAGAATCTCATTGACAACCGGACAATAGTTCCACCTCAAAACCCCGAGGACCAAGTGCCTCCTCCACATCTCAACCTCAGCCAAACACTGCCACCCACCTACGATCCCAGTATATACACCCCGACCCATATACTCAAACCCGAGATGTTTATCCCGGAAAGCATGGGCTTAAGCACGATGGATGCACTAGGACCCCAATCATCTCAAACCCGTGAGCCCATGACTTCTGAGCTGAAGAGAATGATCGAAGATCTTCAGAGAACTGTGATAGGTTTGGCCTCCGGGACATCGGCTCCGTCATCAACCACATCACATGCCAGGAAGTTCATGTCAAAAGGCTCCCCAATTTCAGAACGGGCTATATTTGAGGAATGCCAATCCCTTGGTAAAGTAGAGGCAAGTAGAAAGAACGAGGTAGAGGTAGACATGGATCCTCATGAATATCTTCTGTTGGCTGTCGAGGCTTTGAAAGCCGAGGGACTGAACAAAGAGCAAGTGTTCACGGTCATTGCAAAAACTGTGGACGACATTTTCGCCACTCAGGTTGGGGGCAGTTTAAATCAAGGGGCAAGTCAGGAGAAGGGTCGTTGTATCAGAAACGTTCCTTTCGGCTATAGTCCTCCACTCGGAAGAAATCAGCGAACCAGGCCAGCACCTGCTAATCCCCCTGCTAGTGCGTCCAGCAAAAATCCACAAACCTCGAAGTACCAACCCCGAGGTCGGAGGGTCTTCCATGCCCTCTATATGCCTTTGTCAAAGGCTCTAGAGGTTTTGATCAAGAAAGGGCATTTAAAGCCCCTTGGGCCGCAGCCATTACCAAAGAACCTCCCTCTCTCGCACAATTCAGCCGACTACTGTGCCTTCCATCAGCGAGCTGGTCATGACACCGACAGTTGCTTTCGTTTGCGCCATGATGTACAAGATTTGTTTGACAACGGGGTCATCCCCGCACCAAGTCCTGCAAAGCCTATCGGCACTTGATCAGTGAATTTGTGGGGGATAATGTGGTCTGACCAAAGATTGAACCACCTGCGGGCGGCGCTCAGTTTACTCCAGATATGGCATATGGCACGCACCGTTTTGAGCAGTTGGCGAATGCTACATTTTGACTTGGGTATTGAGTCAGTCTTGTCGTTTTGTTTTGAGTCTGTCGTTTTGTTTTCAGTCAGTCTCTTTTGGTTTTGGGTCTGTCTTGTTGAGTCAGTCCTGTTGTATAGGAGTTAGGTGATTCCGGGGGGTGTTACCTCGGGCGTCACCTTTTTGCTTTGTGCTTGTCTTTTCGTTTTGTTTTGAGTCTGTTCCTGCCAGGGAGCCAGCTGTACCAACAGATCTTGAATGAAACAGCAGTGATTTCCACACTCTCATATTTGCTTCTACCATATGCTAGTTGTGCCGGGATTTGAATGAAACGGCGGTACTTTCTTCGCCTACTCTTCTGCACCCCAAAGTCGTTGCATTGACCTAAGTTTTTCAAAACTTTTTGAACACTGCGGTGAAAACGAAGAGGAGGGAATTCCTCAGGTTTTGCAAAATTTTGACCAATTGAGAGAAAGAGAGGCATGCTAAGCCCTTAATGAATGAAATCATGCTTGTTAGCGTGAGTACTGGGAAGGATCCTGGCTTGATCCAGACTGGTTCTACACTATCTTCAGCGCAAGCGATTTGTCGCTTTCTTAAAAACTTTCAAAAACAAAATGTTTTGCGCGGTCCTGCGAAGACCTGTGTGGAATCACTCTTGAGATTGTGCAGCCTAGGATTACTCTCAGCCTCGAGACTTAACCCCTTTGCTTCCAAACCTTGGACTTGAATTCAGAAGGTTCAACGGTCAACTACGATGTGAGGCCTGTGTGGCTAGATTTGAAATAGCCCTCGAACAAGAGGCACCAAAGTCAGATCAAGAAGATCCGACCTCGTCAGAAGAAGCTTGCGAAGCTAGAACAGAAACACCCCTCGAACTAGGGGCGAAAATGTCCGATGTGCTCGAAGAACCGAAGACGGATCCTTCTGCAAATTGATACAGCAGTCACTCTCTTGGATACGGATGGCTTCGAGATCCTAAAACCATTTGGCATGGACTTGTTATACTTTTACCCCTTGAGAGGCTCGCTGGGCCGAAAACCCGGAAGGGCGACCCAGGCAAAAGTTAGAGCAAGAGAAAAATACAAAAAAGAAGCAAAAAATGCAAAAGAAAAGAAAAAAAAAAGAATAAAAAAAGAAAGATGCAAAGAAAAGAACAAAAAAGAAAGAACAAAAAAATCGAAAAAGAAATGAAAAGAAAGGAAATGAAAAGAATTGAAAAGAAAAGAAAAACAAAGCTCGCAAGGTCGAAAACCTGCAACAGGCGCCTTGGCAAAAGTTAGAGCATAAAAAGGAGAGGTTAAATACCCGAGTGTACCTTAACCCCGAACTACGTAAGGCTTGATTCCCATCATTGGGATACGTAGGCAACTTCATTCTGAAGTTCAGCCGTAAAACAATTCGATTGTGTCCATGCGGTGGCTTTGGTCATCTTTGTCTTCTCTGTATCCGAGAGACGGATTGTGTTTGTCGCTCTGAGGGCTGCCTACAATGCGCTGCGGTGCCATCCAAACAAGGGGAAACTTTCCGTTGCCATTCAATGCGTCGTGGCGCCGTCCAAACAAGGGGCAACTTTCCGTTGCCATTCAAAGCGCCGTGGCGCCGTTCAAACAAGGGGCAACTTTCCGTTGCCATTCAATGCGCTGCGGTGCTATCCAAACAAGGGGCAACTTTCCGTTGCCATTCAGAACGCCGCAGTGTCATTTCAAACAAGGGGCAACATTCCGTTGCCATGCAGTGTCCTTCAGACAAGGGGCAATTTCCCATTGCCATGGATCCGAGGTTGCGCATCTCAAGAGTAGGTCCCATGCTCGTTCAGCAGTGGCCGTTTGCGAAATAGTTTTTGAGAATTTTTTTTACTGAGGTTGACTAATCTTCTCGAAAAGTATTCCATTTTCAAAACTGGACCTTTTCTTGGACCCAAAAGAGGAAAATTTTCAGTGCTTATAGCCTAACTTGCATGATTTTAAATCAGAAAACTGAACAAGCATGTTAATCTAACTCTCATTTTGGTCAATTTTTTTTTAGGAGAAAACTAAAACTAAAAAATGGTCAAAATGATGAACTACGGGCACAGTTGAGTCAGGCTTCCTGTCTTTCCCATTGTCAACATACTTGCCAAGAAGGGCACTCTATCTGCCAGAAAAGGGCACAACAAAGGGCAGAAAGCTCTCACATCCTCCAAGCAACGAGGTATCAAGCAAAGTGCGAAGCACGAACTAGAATGGGGCAAGATATTCCACTCTCTTGTCTGGACACATCTGATCACGTCCAAACTCCCCAGCAGAGCATCATCAACCGATGTTAGCTGAAGATTTGCTACACACCCAGTTGTAGCACAACCTTTCCGTAGGAGGAACTCACTGTTGTGAGCAGAAGAAAGAGAATCTAGCAGAATGCTAGGGACGCGAGCCCACAATTTGCTGTTCGTCCATCAACCACCCAGGGGAGGGATGAAAAATGAGAGATTGAAGAATAGAGAGACGTGCGTTGAGAGAAAAAGTGAGAAAAGGGCTTTTTCAGAAAAACAGAGCTTGAGGGCCGAGCGATGTGAGAACTACAAATGAGAAAGGGTGGGAAACACTACCCGGTGAAACAGGCTCCCTGTGCACGTCTGAGTGTCGTGTCTTTCTGTTTTATCTCGATTCTTGTTTTGAGTCGTTTCGAGTGTTACTCGATGTGTCTAGGTTGTGTGCCTTTTATTTCTTTGTTGAGTCGTTTCGTTGTGTTCAGTCGCAGGCTCGATACCCGGTCAAAAGCTCATTTATCAAATTCAAAAATAAAATCGTTTTGCGCTCCGAACATCGTGCCGTTCTCCACATCTGTGCAAAAACAAGATTCGTTCTTTCATAAAACCTCAGGGTTCAACCCAGGTCATGCGAGAATAGTAAAACTAGGACCCATCTGAAGCCATATGGGTTCCAGACTACAAAGCAAAAGCAAAAGAGGAAATGTCGAGCATCTGAGTTTGTTTCAACTTCAGTAAGTTCCAAGACTACATTCCGTGTGTACCTCTTCAAGTCTTGCCAAAGCTCCGAAGTATGAATGTGCCTCTACCTCAAGCTCAAGATCAAGTCTGCTTCAAGCCAAAATGGTAATCAGAAGTGCTCTCCCTGAGTACCATTCCCCGCCAGAGGCATCTTGGCTGTGTTCGCAATGAGTTCCTAGGAGACCAACTGCGACGGTGGAAACTAGAGTTCGAATGGCTGATGCCTAGGACGCAAAGGTTCGGGATTTCCGAGACTAAAGTCTGGTTTAAATACCCAGAGGCGTGTCCTCGGCTTGAAGTCTGTATGGAAGCCCCATAGGTTGAGATAGCGTGTATGCACCTCAATTCTGGATACTGAACCAACCTAGTCTGTCACCCCGTTGGAGAATAGGGAAAGTTGTGAACATAGCCAGAAAGGAAAGGTAGTAACTGCGGTTTGGAAGTACAGTCAAGAAAGCGCAAGAAGGACCTACTCTTTTCAGCTCAAAATGTTTCTGCGGGATTTTCAAACTCATGTCTTCGATGTGTAGCTCATCGTCAGTCGGCATGCACGAGGTGTATCCTTTTTGGAATGTATCATGACCCCTCCGAGAGGTAAATCGGAGGTTGCGTTTGGAAATTGGTCTACTTAAGGCTAGTATTCCCTTGTTCGGTATTTTGTTTCAAATATGCGTTGTCACGCACACTCCACCTGCATTGTTATGCTCATTTGTTGCATTGTTATGCATATTTATCTAGCATTGTTATGCTCATTTGCTGCATTGTTATGCATACTTATCTAGCATTGTTATGCTCATTTGTTGCATTGTTATGCACATTTATCTAGCATTGTTATGCTCATTTGTTGCATTGTTATGCACATTTATCTAGCATTGTTATGCTCATTGTTGCATTATTAAGCACCCACTTCACTAGCATTATTATATCCATTACATTGATTATGCACATCTATCTCGCATTGTTATGCTCAATTACTTGCATTTTTATGCACCAGTTCACTTGCAATTATCTTTCTTTCTCCTCGCGCGTGCGACGGGTTAGACCCTCTTCGGTTAAAAGCATTCGGAAGAAGTCCCAATGCTCACACCATTCTGAAACGCCGGGATACGTCCCTATGTTTCTCCTCCTTCGGTTAAAAGCATTCGGAAGAAGTCCCAATGCTCACACCATTCTGAAACGCCGGGATACGTCCCTATGTTTCTCCCTCTTCGGTTAAAAGCATTCGGAAGAAGTCCCAATGCTCACACCACTCTGAAACGCCGGGATACGTCCCTATGTTTCTCCCTCTTCGGTTAAAAGCGTTCGGAAGAAGTCCCAATGCTCACACCACTCTGAAACGCCGGGATACGTCCCTATGTTTCTCCCTCTTCGGTTAAAAGCGTTCGGAAGAAGTCCCAATGCTCACACCACTCTGAAACGCCGGGATACGTCCCTATGTTTCTCCCTCTTCGGTTAAAAGTGTTCGGAATAAGTCCCAATGCTCACACCATTTTGAAACACCAGGATACGTCCCTTTGTTTCTCCTCCTCGTCCTTAAATTCTTGGGATACGTCCCTACACCTCTGGGATACGTCCCTAAACACCGAGTTACAGCTTGCTGCATTTGCATGATCATTGAGTTATGTTCGGCTTCTTGCATTATCATTTGCATTTTGCCCCCCCTGCCTGCGGGCCTGCCTGCGGGCACATTTCTGTTTATCTTGTATGTTTGTCTAAGTCTTCGGCCTTGTCAAAAATGGGTCGTCTCTAGGCTTTGACATTCACTCCCGTCACTTGTGACTTCCGAGTTCTGTCAAAGAGGGGCAACTGTAGACACCCCATTTTTGACCGACCTTAAGACTCAGGCGTCACCGATTGAGCGCTTGGTGATGTTGCATAATGTGCTTGTTCAGAAGTTTCGGAGTTGCGGCCGTGAGCCCTGCCTCCGGACTCCCGAACCCTTTTCTGTGCCTTGTCTCGGTTTGCGAACCAGACTCGGTTTTCTCTGTTTCTTTTCCTGAGGGGAGGGAGAGGTCCCGTAGACCATCTCTCAGTGGCCGTGGGCTACATTTGGTGGCCGTAGGCCATTTTGCCCATTTCGGAGTCCGGTTCCCGGTTTTCGGAGCCGTCAGGCCGTGTGCCTCGGTTCGGGACCGCCTAACCATCTCCGTTTGCTCTGATTTTCGGCATACATCTTATTTTCTCCCTTTTGAGGGACACTGGGGTCTGAGAAACCCACTTCGTGGCCGAACGCCACTTTCGGTGTTTAACGGGCAGTTTCCGGGGCCCCGAACTGCGTGTTTTGGCCCCCGAACATTCGTTTTGCATCGGTTTTCGTTCATTTTTGGCAGGTACCTCTGTTTTATCACAGGGAAGGTCACTGAAGGGTGGGAGGCCAGCAATTGTTGCAGCAACCAGTTATCTCTCCTCCGGAGCCTCCCAGCGCCCGTTTTTCGCACTTCCGGGCTAATGTTGAACACCCTAGGGGTAGTGTTGCCAACTTTCAACCACATAACTGTGATCTACACACCTTGGAGGACCCAAAAAAGTCATGGCCGGCTATTAATTGTTATTTCCATTTTTGCCCCTCCTCTTCCGGGCCAATGTTGAACACCTTGGGCCCACTTTCTTGAACTTTGAACCACATATCTGTGATGTACACACTTGGGAGGACCCTAAAAGTTTATGGCCGGCCATTAATTTTTCTTTCCATTTTTGCCCCTCCTCTTCAAATGCAATGTTGAACACCCTGGAGTCACTGTTGCCAACCCCAAACCACATATATGTGATCTACACACATGAGAGGACACCAAAAGTTGGTGGGAGGCTAGTAATTTTGCCAAAAAGCCAACTTCTTTTTGGTCAAAAGTGGTTCAGCATGAATCCGGGAAGGAGAAAAAGCTGCGCGGCTTCACCGAAACGGGCGTAACTCTTTGCACAAGAGGAATTAAGATATGAGGCCACCACCATTGGAAAGCTTACTTCCGGGGCTTCATTTTGCACTCAAGAATCTCCCAAGTCCAAGTCCGGGGGGGAGAGATGTGGTTGGTTGAAGTCCGCTTGGACTGAATCTGCGCGGCTTCACGGAAAAGGGCATAACTTTTTCTACAGGAGGAATTTTAATGCAAGGTTTGCGCCATTGGAAAGCTAACTTCTGGGGCTTCATCCTAGGGGGTGACCGGCCATTTTTTCTGGCCGGCCGGCCATTTTTTTCTTTGACCTAGCCGGCCGGCTATGTTAAGTGGCCGGCCGGCCACCTGCAACAAAAGTGATGGGCCGGCCTGCTTCTTCAGGTTGAATGCATTCCAGCTGTGCCTTGGTTTTCTCCCAAAAATATCTACATCCGGGGGGACCCTTTTGGGGGAATTTTGCTCTCCTTTATGCCCCACCTTTACACCCTTTTTTTGGTCCATATAACCAGCTACCAACATGCATTAGAGGGGTTAGAAAAAATACTCTTCAAGTCTCCATAGCCATCTCCATCTTCTTCCTTCTCAATTCTCCAAAAAACCCTAAGTCCCTAACCTTCATTCCTTATACACCACCAAGCTCTACCACCACCATCTCATTTCCAGCAGCAAGGAGGGATTTTAGAAGGCAAAAGAAGCTCCAAATCCATCCAAGAAGCAACAAAATCTTGAATCTTCAAGGGTAAGTTACACTTTTACCCTTTTGACCCTTTTTCTTGTTCTATTTCTAAGCCCCTCTTGCTTTTTGTTTCAAGCTCCGGCCCTAACTGAAAAGGGACATTTTTTGAGCTCATCTTCACTTCTCATTAAGGGCTCAACCCTGTTTGAGCCCTCCATAATACACTTGCTTCATTGACCATCTTGTATGTCATAGTTTTGCATGCTATTTTTGACCCATGAGAAATTTATTTTCGAGCATGTTGTAAACTGATATAGGGCTTATTTTGAGCCCCTCTTCAACATTGGAGAAGGGCTCAACCTTATTTGGTGTCTCCATGTGTCACTTGTAGTTCAATCCCTTATTTGACCCCATTTTTGCATAAGTTGATAGCCCTCTTGGATTCTGTTTTTGGACCTTGGTCCGAACTGAAAGTGGCCTTATTTTGGCCTATACTTCATGTTTCATTAACACTTTTTTTCTGTTTGGTGATTATTTTGTATACTTCATGTTTTAGCACCTTTTGAGCCTCATTTTGCATCATATTTTTAGCATATTTGTATACTGATTTTGAGGCTGCCATATACTGTAAATGTTCATATTTTTGGTCCATCTTCATTGTTGTAGAAGGAAATTTTTCAGTTTGGGTTTAGCTTATACCACTTGCTTCATTACCCCTATCTTGGCCCCTATTCTTGTATGCTATTTTTGCCATACCTATATTTGCTGTTTGGCCATGTTTATAACTGGAAAAGTGCTTATTTTGGGGCTTTCTAGCTTCTGTCTTTGCATTGCATGTCCATGTCGTGCATGTTTAGCATGGCTATAGGCCATTTCGGGTGCCTAATGTTGCATTTCGGGACAATTTCATGCATCTGGTATCATTTCGCTACATTTCGGGACTGTTTTTCCCCATATTTTGTTGCTGAAATTCTGTTAGTATGCTTGCATATCATTTCCATGTCATTTCATATCATTTTATCATTGCCTCGGTTTGCGTGCCCGTGTGCACGCATTTCGAGGCACTTCATTTTCTGCCATCGGCATCTTATGTGAGTGTGGCTGAGGCTCTCTCATGTTAGTATAAGTCCATTTGTCATTCTCCATGTCATTTGCATTGCGTATGCATTGCCTCGGTTTGCGTGCCTGTGTGCACGCATTTCGAGGCAACTCATTTTTTTGCCATCGGCATCTTATGTGAGTGTGGCTGAGGCTCTCTCATGTTAGTATAAGTCCATTTGTCATTTTCCATGACATTTGCATTGTGTATGCATTGCCTCGGTTTGCGTGCCCGTGTGCACGCATTTCGAGGCATCTCATTTTCAACATCCCGTCACTTTCTCGGTTTGCGTGCCTGTGTGCACGCATTTCGAGGCATCTCATTTTCATAGCTTTGAGTATGTTAGGATCGTATCCTAGTTGCATTTCATGCATATCATGCACATTGCACCATGTCCGGAATAGGAGTTAGCCCGGGCACGGGAAACGAGGTACATTTCGTACTCCGAGTGACGGAATGTGTCTCAATTCCCCAGTCACCGACACTCCGGATTATCCATGATGGAGTTAGGTTTTAGCTGTAGTTTCATGTGCATTCATCCTATATTGAGTTGTGCATTTCGACTCCTCAGCCATCATGCCTCGGTATGCGTGATTGGTGGCACGAGGATCGAGACATGCATACATTTGTGCAAATACATTGCTATGCCCCTTTCCTGCTCTCTGTTGCAGCAAAACGCAGAATCAGCAATCTTCCTGGGCTTGGCACGGATTTCAAGAAGAGGTGTAAACAGAGGCTAATTGGGGCATTCCGGTGGATTTCCGCGCAAGACAGTCCGGACATGCATCATCCATCAGAAGCAAGACACCCCCTGGCTTGCACGCCAGTTTATTTGCTTTCTAGTTAATTCATTAATTAATTAGAATTCTGTAATATTTGGACTGTATTATTTATTTGGACCCTCCGAGCGAGGGCACAACTGTAATAAGTGTGGGTGAGTGTGATGTATGTCTTCCAACCCCACGTCTTTCTCCCTTTTATTTATCCGCTTTTTTATGGTTAGATTAGGGCATATTTAAATTAGCATACAGTATGACAGCATGTTTGCATCATCCATCTGTATTGCATGCACCGGGCTCGGCACATCATACTAACTGCATTGTACTTTCAATTCTAAATTGAATACATGATAGTTGTAGCATTTCATATACCATCTTAGAATAGCCGAGCCTGCTATAGTTGCATTTTGCATGTGTTGCATTAGGCATTTTTGTATACTTAGGATCATGCATGATTTCTAATTAACTTCCTTTTTTTGGCTTGGAGTACTCGGTAAGTTTTATGCTTTAGCATCCTTGCATGCGTGTGAGTGACTGCCATGAATAGCATGCTTACCATGAGGCTAATTGCTAATGTGATATAACTGCCTGAATGCCTGTGGGTGAAGGTTGGGTTATTTGAATTGGAATAATTCATCAAATGTGTGTTTTAAGCCCACTAGATAGTGGCAAAATCATGTTTTCTAAGCCCACCCGAGGGTGGCAAATCCACGTCTTAGCCTACTTGCGGGTAGCACCATCAAACCATTTTCAAATAAACAAGCATGAAATGTTTTGTTCCAATTCGGACGACCCAGTCTATATTTATATGCTGCGAGCATCACATAGTAACCTAGGCTAATAACCGGAATAAGAACATACAATGTTTTCAAAAATTGATATCATGGTTAGTAGAGGCCGGTCTATGACCGGGCGAGCGGGGGTGCTCACGAAGTGACCTTCCCCAATCGTACCCAAGTTCCCGAGCCGAGGCAACTTTGGTGATGACGGGCACGTGGCCTTTTGGCACCGAGTCAGGGTTTCCTAAATTTCCCAAAATAAAATATTTAGGTGGCGACTCTGTATCTGGCAAAGCAGTCCATGTTTGGCACTTCTTTCAAAACTCAGTTTTTTTTTTACAAAACGATTTGCCGGATTTGGACTCTTTGGTTCAGACTTAGAACCGTGACTACGAAAAATCGAGTCCGAGCTGTAGCGAGGTCCCCCGCGGGCTTGTTACACACTTCCTCTCTACAAGATTTTGGTACAAACAAACAATCTCGGTAATGTACACTCTGATCCGAGTGGGCGTTCAAACCTTTCTCTACCTTCTCATTGGAAATCTTAATACAGATTGATTCCATATCACGATCTCCTTGTTGTGCTTCTATAACTTCAATAATCAAGGTAGGTTGAGCATTCAAAGTATGCAAGGTAGCACTCTCACTGGATTCGCCCAAGTGCAAATCAAACTTGCCAATAACACCTAGCATATCCCATTCCCGAATGGCCACACTTGCCAAGTTACTCATAGATTTCACAGAATTCTGACTCAAAGCATCGGCCACTGCATTGGCCTTCCCCAGAAGATAGTGTAACTCAAAGTCGTAATCCTCCATAAATTCCATCCATCTCCGTTGATGTAAATTCAAGTCTTTTTGAGAAAACAAATACTTTAAACTCTTATGATCGGAGAAGATCTCAAACTTCTCACCATACAAGTAATGCCTCCAAATTTTTAAGGCAAAAATTACCGCCGCTAGTTCTAAATCATAGGTGGGGTAATTTTTCTCGTGAGTTTTCAATTGTCGTGAACTATAGGCCACAACTTTTCCCTCTTGCATCAAGACACAACCAAGTCCATCCCCGGATGCATCACAATAGACGGTGTAATCCAAACCCCTTTCCGAAATTATTAAGACCGGTGTTGTAGTCAATCGAGTCTCAAGCTCTTTGAAAGACTTTTCACAAGCCTCATTCCACACAAACTTCACACCCTTCCTAGTCAACTTAGTCAAAGGTGCAGCTAGTTTAGAGAAGTCCCTTACAAAGCGTCGATAGTACCCTGCTAACCCCAAGAAACTTCAGATCTCAAAAACATTCTTTGGTTGTTTCCAATCCTGTACTGCGTCTATCTTTGAGGAGTCTACAGTTACTCCCTCACTTGACACTACATGCCCCAAAAATTTCACCTTGGTGAGCCAAAATTCGCACTTATCAAATTTGGCATACAAACGGTGCTCCTTAAGCAATTCAAGCACTACCCGTAAGTGACCCTTATGTTCCTCCTCAGAGGTTGAATAAATTAAGATGTCGTCCACAAAGATGACCATAAATAGGTCCAAGTATTCCTGAAAAATTCTATTCAACAAATCCATAAAGGAAAGCCGGTGAGTTAGTCAACCCAAAAGGCATTACAAGGAATTCATAGTGGCCATAACGCGTACGAAAGGCCGTTTTCTGGATGTCCTCCTCCCAGACTCTCAACTGATGATACCCCGATCTCAAATCTATCTTTGAGAAGCAACGAGACCCTCTAAGTTGGTGAAACAAATCATCAATTCTACGTAGAGGGCACTTGTTCTTGGTGGTAACTCGATTCAACTTGCGGTAATCAATACACGACCGCAATGACCCATCCTTCTTTTTTGCAAAGAGAGCCAGCGCTCCCCAAAACGATGTACTGGGGCGAATAAAACCCTTGTCTTAAAGTTCTTGTAGTTGAATCTTCAACTCATGCAATTCGGCTGGTGCAAATCTATATGGTGCCATGGAAATCGATGCCGTGCCAGGGACTAATTCAATGGAGAACTCTATCTCCCAGTGAGGTGGCAAACTGGTAAGATCCTTGGGAAAAATATCTGAGTATTCATAAACTACCCTTGGCAATTCAATACGGGCCCCGTCACTTCTACTATTCAAAAGAGTTGCAAGAAGGCCACTAAGCTTGTCCCTACTACGAGGGTCAAAGACTGGTGACAAGACCCTATCAACCCGGTTTCCCAGAAAGTAAAAACAATCTCCACCTAAGGTGGGGCACTGTTACTCTCTAATGATAACAATCGATCACAGCTCGGTACGAACATAACCAATCCATGCCTAAGATGACATCGAAACTTGACACGTCTAACAACACAAAAGCAAACAGAAGTCGACGCCCAGTGACTTCTATCTCACAATCATGGCACCACCGGTCTAAATTAGTCACACCCACATGTAGACCACCCGAACTCCGCTCCGCGTGCTATGGCGCGAATTGTGGCTCTAGCTATTACAGTTCGAACTCCTGTCACGGCTCTGAATCTAATCTCACAAAGTGCAATGTAAGACTGATAAATCACCAAAGAGTCCAAATCTGACAAATCGTTTTGGAAAATCGATTTTAATCAAGAAGTGCCAAACATGGACTGCTTTGCCAGATTTCAGAGTCGCCACCTAAATATTTTGTTTAGAGAAAATTTAAGAAACCCTGACTCGTGCCTAAGGCCACATGTCCGTCATCACCAAAGTTGCCTCTGCTCGGGAACTTGGGTACGAGGGGGGAAGGTCATGAAATGAGTACCCCTGCTCGCCGATCAAAGATTGGCCCCCTACTAAGCATTATATGTTGTTTTTGAAAACACAAGTGTTCTTATTCCGGTTTATTAGCTAACCTTACTATGTGATGCGCACAGCATACAAGTATAGACTCAATCACACGGATTGGAACAAAACAACTCATGTTTGTTTTTGAAAGTGCTACTCGCAAGTAGGCTAAAGCGCGGATTTGCCACCCTCAAGTGGGCTTAGAAAAACATGTTTTTGCCACTTCAAATGGGCTTAAAACTCATAATCATCGACTTGTTCCAATTCAGGCAATCCAACCTTCATCCACAGGCATTCATACATTTAAACACATAAGCACATAGTCTCATGGCAAGCATGCTATCATGGCAGTCACTTACACACATGCAAGGATGCTAAAGCATAAACACTCACAGTGTACTCCGAGCCAAAACAGAAGCTAGTTAGAAATCATGCATGATCCTAGCTATGTTAAGATGCCTAATGCAACACATGCAAAAATGCAACTAAAATAGGCTCGGCCATCTAGAATGGCATATGAATGCAAGACTTGATAACATGCTTTGAAACACGTATTCAAGAAAGTGTATTGAAATACAATGCGGTTTGAATGATGTGTCGAGCCCGGTGCATGCAAGACGAATGAATGATGCATGCATGCAAAGCATAAGTATTCTAATTGAAACATGCCCTAAACTTACCATCAAAAGCTAATAAGTAAAAGGGAGAAAGAAATGGGGGTTGGAAGACAGGCACACACACACGCACCTTTATTACAGCATTTGCCCTCTCGACGGAGGGTCCGAATAATAAGCTAAGCTATTCTAAGCTAAGCTACTTAACTAATCCAATAATCTAATTAGACTAATTATTACACAACCAAATCGAATAACTAGCAAACCAATTACTAATTATTACAATACTTAACTAATTAACAAATTAACAAATTAAATTACAAAACCAAGTATGAAAAGCATCTAAATTAGGATGTGTAGACACCTCATTTTTGACCGTCCTCAAGACTCGGACGTCATCGTTTGAACACTCGATGATCATCCATGTTCATGTTCGTTTTGAGTTCCTGGAGGTCTCGGTCGCGCGCCTCGCCTCAAGATCTCTTAACTTGTCTGTTTTGTGCTTGGTTGTGGACCATGCACTTGTGTTTTGCTTCAGAGGGAAGAGGGTGGCTTGTTGGCCATCCCCTCAACCCATCGGCCAAGGCATGAAGCCATCGGCCTTGTTTTCTTGCTATCGGCCAAAAGTGTTGGCCGATCGGCACTCTTTTTAGTCGATCGGCCCTTGTGTTAGTTGATCGGCCATGTTTTCTGGCCAAGCCCTGTTCATCTGCTTTATGCAGATATTTTATGCCAGTTGTCATAGCTGGCATGAGGGTTTTGTTTCAATTGCTTAGCTTGCTCAACAAGCTTAGGATTTGAACTTCTATAAGAAGGGAGCTCCTCCTCCCTTCTCAGAGGTGCAGAAAATTAGGGTTTGAGTGTTAGATATAGTTTTGTATCTATCTTGCCTTGATTCTTCATTTTGTGCTTCAAAAGTGTCATTTTGTCTTACTATTGTACACAAACACCTAGTAGAACACCATCCTCTTGGAGCTGAGGTCGCTTGATGTTGATTTCAGAGTTCTTAGACTAGTTTAAGCTTGGAAAATTTGCAGGAGTTGTGTTCTTTAAGGTGGTCTTCAAGGGTGAGTTCCTTGCTTTTAAACCCCCATTCTTGCTTAAGCTTTTAGACCCTTTTGCTTATTGTTTTAAGCTTGACTCTAAACTTCAATAAGTTCTGATTTTTGATGCTTTAGATCTTTGTTTAAAGTCATTTTTTGGTTGGGGATCATCTACCCTCTCTTAGGCTTTATTAGGCCTTGTTTTAGGCCATCCCTTTTGACCCTTGTTCTTGGCTTTGCATGACCTTTCTACCACTGAAATCCAGAGGATTTTCAGTACTGGAAGTGTAGTTTTGAGGTCTTAAATAGGAGAGGGTCATCCCCTCTTCTTGTTGTCTTGTATGCTAGTACAAATGGCTTATATTGGTAGCATGTTTGTTTAGCTTGTTTTAGCTTCATTTCAGTATGTATTAGGCTTTCTTTTGCCATGATATAACACTGTTTTGACTTGGGTTGACCATACCATGCATGCCTCACGTACTTGTAGTGCAATCCTCTCAATTGCCTTAACATGCTTTGTGCTTTAAGCCATGTTTTTAGCATGATTTTGGCTTGACCCAAAGTAGCTTTTAGCCTTGTTTTACCATGCTTAAAGTCTGTTTGGTGTTGTTTTGGTCATGCTTGACTTGCTTTATATAGCCTTGGTTCAATCTAGCTTGTTAGCTTTGAGTATTGAGTCCTCTAGCATGCATTACTTGGACCATTTTCATGATTTGGCATCATTTCATATGTGTTTTCAGTCCATGTTTCATGCTCAAATACTTGCACTTACCACTCCTTTAATGCTTTAAAGAGTTGATGTTTTACGCCTCATGAATGGATTATTATGCATGCCTCCATGCTTAGGTCTTTGGGATGCCATCTAAGTGGGTTTTTGGTCTTGTTTTACCATGCCATAACTATGTTTTTCATTGGTTAAGTCATGCCATGTTTGGTTTTGATAGGTGTAGTATAACACCTCTTTTGTAGCCTTGCATGCCTCATGTTTTTGGACTTTTGTTTTAGCTTGTGTTGGCTAGGTTTAAGCTTGACTTTGGTCTCTTATTGACCTGCCTTGGGACTGTTTTGGGTGTCGTTAGCCCTTTGGGGCTTGCCTTGCGTAGCCATGGTTTGAGTCCCTTGGTTAGCCTTAAGTTTTAGGCTTTCTTGCAAGCTATACTTGCTTTGTTTGGTCGATTTGACATCATTCCTCACATATTTTCAAAGGTTATTACATTGCCACATTCTCATGTTTGTCACACCTTACTCATCTTTGAGAGTTATGTCTTGTTGCCTAGCTTATGGGCTAATTAGCATACTTGTTTGTTTTGCATTTTGGTACCATCATTTTAGCACTTTTGGCCACTGATTTGGGCATGTTTGAGAGCTGTCCATTTTAGTTTAAGTCCATCTTCGCATGTTGTTGCATGCCTGCCTTACATGTTGTCGCATGCTTGTTGCATACTTGGCACATTACATGTTGTTACATGCTAATTCCATTACATGTTGTTGCATGCTAATTTCATCGCACCATGCTTGCATGTTTGCATAGCGTTGTGTGTGCATGCCTTGCCTCCTTATCAAACATGATAGACGTTGAGGCCCCTTATGTGTTTTGTGAATTTCATTTGACATTGAATTGGACACTTGACTCTTTTGGCCATCATGCATTAAAATGCACGATTGATGGTTCGAGGGTCGAGAACCACACACTTTTGAGCCTTAAACATGATAAGGGGTGTAGTTGCAAACATTGTCTTGCAAATGTACTGCCATACCTCTTTTTGTCCTCTGCTGCAGCAAAACAACATTTTGCAGGAAAAGATGGCCGATCGGCTATCTGGTGTGCCGATCGGCTAAAAGTTTTTGACCGATGGCCTCATAAATGGTCGATGACAACTTTCCTTTGGCCGATGGCTTCACCATTTGGCCGATGGCCTCTCAGCATGTCCATGAAGTGGTTCTAGAGCATCACAAGACTTTTCACAGTTTTCAGAGGTGCAAAATAGTGCAAACAGAGGCAACATAAGGCATGGCAACAGATTTGTGAGCGAAGCCGATCGAGCATGCATTTGTCCCTCTTATCGAGGCCGCTTTACTTTTTTTTTGTAGCTTAAGTAATTTTTTTAATTAATTAAGAGTTGTGTAATAATTAATTATCTTGTTAGTTAGTTAATTAGATGGTTTGTATTATTCTTTCGGTCTCTCCCTTGAGAGAGCCCATTGATGTAATAAGCGTGCGTGTGTGTGATGAATGTCTTCCAACCCCCCTTTCTTTCTCCCTTTTACTTAACCGCTTACGATGGTTAGTTTTAGGGCATATTTCATTTAGCATCCTTATGCTATGCATGTTTGCGTCATTCATCTATATTGCATGCACCGGGCTCAGCGCATCATACTAATTGCATTGTATTTGAATTCCTACTTGAATACATGTATCGAGTTGTATTTCACATGATATCTTAGAATAGCCGAGCCTATTTCTAGTCGCATTTTGCGTATGTTGCATTAGCCATCTTAACATGAACTAGGATCATGCATTGATTTCTCTCTAGTTCTCTGTTTTGGCTTGGAGTACACTGTGAGTGTTTATGCTTTAGCATCTTGCATGTGTGTAAGTGTTGCCATGATAGCATGCTTGCCATGAGGCTATTTGCTTATTTGACATAACTGCCTGAATGCCTGTGGGTGAAGGTCGGATTGCATGAATTGGAACAATTCATTGAATCCTCGATTTAGCCTACTTACGAGTAGCAAACTTCAAACCGTTTTTCAAACAATAAATATGCAATGCTTTGTTCCAAATTAGGCGATCTAGTATATACTTGTGTGTTGTGCGCATCACACAGTAATTCTAGCTAATAACAAGAATAAGAACGTATGTGTTTTCAAAAGCAAGATATCATGCTTAGTACAAGCCGATCTTTGATCGGGCGAGCGGGGGTGCTTATTGCATGACCTTTCCTTCTCGTACCCAAGTTCCCGAGCCGAGGCAACTTTGGTGATGACGGACACGTGGCCTTTGGCACGAGTCAGGGTCTCCTAAATTCCCCCAAAAATAAAATATTTAGGTGGCGACTCTGTATTTGGCAAAGCAGTCAATGTTTGGCACTTCTTTACAAAAATTACTTTTCCAAAATGATTTGCCAAATTTGGACTCTTTGGTGATTTATCGATCTTGCATTGCACTTTGCGAGATTAGCTTCAGAACCGTGACATTTGAGTTCGAACTGTAGTAGCTAGAGAACAAAACGAGATTTTCTCAGGAGTTCTCCGGGCACGTCTACAGTTTCTGGCGACTCTGCTGGGGAGTTAGAGAACTTGACTCGAACTCGTTATATCTTGTTTTGACTACGCTTATGTGTCTCTTTGCCTTGCATTTGCATTGGTGCGCCTAGGACACCATGTTTGCCGTATGCTATTCCTGAACGGTTTACCGGAGGCTCGCTTCGAGAAGGTGCCATAAGGCTGACCGGTTGTGGGCTCTGCCACGACGGGAACACAAACCTCGGTTTTTATCGGGGCACCCTTTTGACCATTCGGCCTAGTTGCATATCGGAAACTATAGTAACCATTCCGAGTTTGGACAGGTTGCTTACCTAATTGTGGGTTGTTTGAAACCGCTACGTGCATAGTGAAACCCTAGCTCCTGACAAGATAGGACAGGGAAACCATACCCCAACATAGGGGTGTTTTGGTTCTCATTTGCTCGCTATGTGCTTTTTTCAGTTAGCCTCTACAGGAATGCACATATCAGTTTGCAAATCTGGGTGTCAAGCCTGCGGGCATCAGTACTTTGAGGATCAGTTATATTTGCGGGTATCAGATTCAGATTTGGGGCAGTAATTTTGAGAACAATGATCAGTGGTTGAGAATAGTTCATTCAGCTTGTGTTTTGCCAACCGTGTGTTGTCTTTATTTAAGCTGTTATGCTGTCCGTTTTTCAGTTCATTATTTCCTTATTATGCTTTATTTATCTTTTTGCAAGGTAGTTTAGCACCATTACATCCGACAAGGTAGATATCCCCCGAGCACTCTGGGTTACAGGTCGTAGACTTAATCGATCTAGGGATCTGATAGACGGACAAGCAGTGTTCCTTTCTTTACCCCCGGTTACCAGACGGAGGTTAAAAAGGCACAGTGTATCAGTACAGCGGTCGCCAGATCAGTGGTTTACCCCATCAGTGAACAGTCAGGCTGAGGTCTTAGTTTCCATTGTAGGGACAGATATACCAGTTGTTCAGATAGATTAGTACGATATGGCGGGTATAGAGGAGATGATACATCAGCTCCAGGAAAGTATGCGAACCATGCAGCAGGACGCTGCCCGTCAAGCAAAATTTCCCAAGCAACAGGCCGAGGTCATGGCCCAACTGGCAGAGTTAATTGCCAGGCTACAGTAGCAAACTGGAGCATCCGCTTCACACCAAGTCCTCCCCCACCAAGAGTTCCAATACCCGGGGAGACAGCAAACGTCCAGGATGATACGGACATTCTGACAGGGCCAGTTCCACCCCTAATCCTACCCTAGCTATCCAAAGCACCTACCAACCTACCTGATTCCCCCTTTGAGTTCAAGGTGGACCCCACAGCGTTAAAAGTGAGCAAGCTTGAAAAGCTGTTCAAGAAATCCCTGGGTGTGAAGTCCATTCTGGATATTGAGGATGGGTACACCGACTCAGCCGTGACGCTGTCGGACCGATTTAAAATGCCGCACATAGACCGTTTCGACGGGTCTGGAGATCCTATTTTGCATTTGCGGCTATTTTCGGGCATACTAAGGCCGATGGGCCTCTCCAGATTGTAGAAGTTTTCTTTGTTTGGCCGGACCCTGTCGGGTGTAGCGGCTATTTGGTATGCAAAACTGGAGGATTCCGTCAAGAGGAACTGGGTGGAGATGGTCGAGGCCTTCATAGCTCAATACTCCTACAATACATAGATCGAGGTCACAACCCATGATCTTGAGACAAGTAGGCAAGAGCAGAAGGAAAGTTTCTCCGATTTTGTGACCCGGTGGAGGGCCAAGGCCTTGATGATGACCATCAGGCCTATTGACAAAGATCAGATTCAGATGGTTGTGCGCAACCTCCAATCCAAGCTTATGTAGAAGATGATCGTTCTCCCCCTCCCCACCTTTGCTGATCTACATGAGATAGGGATGCAGATCGAGGACGCTATGAAACAGGGTCTGATTGACCAAGACAGAG
Organism: Camellia sinensis; assembly: GCF_055761805.1. Taxonomy (NCBI): domain Eukaryota; kingdom Viridiplantae; phylum Streptophyta; class Magnoliopsida; order Ericales; family Theaceae; genus Camellia; species Camellia sinensis. Next base: position 69,662,365 of record NC_138964.1, read on the forward strand.
AGTAGCCTAAGAGGGCATTCAACCGTAGTACAAATGCAGGCACAAGCAGTGCTGCATCTACCAGATCTTCAGATGTGGGAATGGTCACTACCACCACCACCCCGAGAACCCTTGCAGCTACACCATTCACCGGCGCGTCTGGAAGTAGCTCACAAACAGTCAAGTATTCTCCCCGAGGCCAAAGAACCTTCACTCCACTATACATGCCCTATCCAAAGCTCTGGGGGTTTTGATTAGGAAAGGGCGCTTGAAGCCCCTGGAGCCGCGGCCGTTACCAGATAAACTCCCAGTTTCCCATAACCCGGCCAAGTACTGCGTCTTTCACCAACAACATCGTCATGACACCGACCAGTGCTGTTGATTGCGTCATGAGATTCAGGCACTCATTGACAATAGGGTGATCATGCCTCCGGAAAAACCGAATGTCACAACCAACCCTCTCCCACCACATAACCAAGCTCCACCTCTCAAACGCATCAATTTGATCCAAACCGGGGTTGTCATACGACCCCAGCGTATATATCACCCCTTCTCACCTACGCAAGCCGGAGGTGTTCATTCCAGACAGCACTGACTTATGCATATTGGACATCTCCCAAACCCAGCCTGAGACGGTGGTGGTGGCTATTGAAGATAGAAGTGGGTCGATTGTGGGGGCAGATCAGATTGATGATACAGAGCTTGAGGGGGTTGCGAGCTTCATGAACAACCCGAGCGATTACATTATACCAGCAGGCCAGGCTAGGTCGAGAGTGGAATTCCCTATGGGGGCAGAGATTTGTTTAGTACGGGAAGATGGACTTAATCAGGGTCTGGATGACCTGGCAGAACTAGCGGAGGACATTGCTAACCTTCAATTCTTCAACGAACAGGAGTTAGGAGACGTGACTATCAACTGGTTTGGTCTGGAAGGGGCAGCAGAATCTACTGGGTGGCTTGACGACCAACCAGATATTGTTGAACAACCTCAGCTAGAACAGGATCCGTCAGGGACAAGGACATCAACTGTGGCCGGAAGAGCCGAAGAGCAGAGTTCATCGCCGGAGAGCACCGGTGTTAAGAATTTTGCTCAAGATATGGGCAGTTTGGGAACAGAAGAAACTGAACAGCAGGCTATACTGAAGCAGTTTGAGCGGGAACGGATCGAAGATTCTAAGAGGACTAGAAAAGCCAAAGCCCCTATGGGGACGGAACGTGGTGCAGGCACAGGAACGGAAGGTACTGTGGGCACAGGAATAGTTGTAACGAAGCCAGGCAGGTGTCTGTCAGCTGCCGATGTCATGTGGTGGGAAGATAATGACCTATGTCTTGCCCACACCGATGAAGGCTGGGGACGAAGTCAGCCGGATGATACCTGGTACATTGGCGAAGTAGACCACATGACTAGGAGCAGGCGGTATTTCAAGCCCCCACACTTAGATCAACTAGAAGCGTTCGGGAAGGACAAGGAGGCGGAGAAGCAGAAAGATAAGCTGCTCGAGGAGGAGGCTGTGCTGAAACAGCTTAAGAAGATACAAGCAGACATCTCCATCTGGGGACTGCTTATGGCTTCAAGAGTACATCGACAGGTTGTTCTTTCTGCTATGACAAGGCCAAACTCTCAATAGACACGACACCTGAACAGCTGGTAGGGCTGGTCTTTCCAGGAGGAGCTTCCCCGACGTTGACCTTTTCTGACAAGGAACTGCCGACTAAGGGCGCAAATCACAACAAACCTCTCTACATCTCTGTGGAATGTAGAGACAAATGGATACCGGTGGTTCTTGTTGATACAAGATCCGCTATTAACGTATGCCCGTCGAGGACAGCATATGCAATCGGATTGAAGCCCGTGGACTTTGAGCCAACTGCCCAGGTGATAAGGACCTATGACAATAGCAGAGAGGTGATGGGGACCGTTAAGATTCGGACTCAGGTTTGTCCAGGACAACACGAGAATGACTTTCATGTCTTGGACGTTCCCGCAACCTTTAATCTACTCCTTGGGCGGTCGTGGCTGCACCAGGTAAAGGCGGTTTCTTGCACCTTGTATCAAATGTTGAAATACCTCCACGGGAAAGGGGTGGCTATTGTTTTTGGGAATTCGTCAATCCATCCGCCACCAGAGGTGTCTACACCAGTATTGGAGATCAAACACGGCGCGGAGGATGTGTTCCTGTCGGGATTTACCCTAGCCGAGGCCCGGGTCGTACAAAACATTTTGGTTGTTGATGAAGGGTTATATGTCAGCGCACAATCAGTGTACCTCATGAACAATTTCCAGCACATCCCTGGGATGGGACTAGGAAAAAGTGGCCGGAAAGGCATTACCGTATCGGCCGAAGTGCTGCACAACCCGCATACCTTTGGCTTAGGTTATTTGCCTACCAAAGAGGACCGGGTGAGGAAAGGCAAAGAAATGGCTGGAAGAGCTAGAGCCAAGCAGACTGGGAGGCATTTTGATTTGATGCATCGGCCTATTCAGGGCACCCTGAACGGACGCTTTGTCCAGGAAGGGGAAGACTTTCCATTCTGCGGCTTCCCAGAGCCATGGCTAAACACAAAGAAGAGGCACCTGCCAGGATTTGAGATCTTCTTCGACTTGCAATTATCCAGGCATGATGCTACAAAGGAGCAGACAGACCCATCAGCTGAGGTTGACCAGTGTAAGGAAGTGGATTCTGAGAACACCGAGTTCGAAATGGGGGTAGCACTGGCCTGTCTACTATCAGATCCTCCGATCGTACATGAGTGCTTAGGGGATAATCTCTCAGTGTCTACGATTGGAAATGAAACAGTTGCGATCCCACCTTCAAACATTTTGGATGCGTCCATCGCACCCTCTCTCGTCTGGTAGTACGGGGAGGGATTCTTATCGAGCAGTACCGGGTCAGGTAGTGAGCAGGAATCTGATTCTGTCGAGTCTGTAGAGTGGGAATTAGGTTCCAGCTCGTCTGAGTCTGAGTCTGGTATTCCTGGGAGTGATAACCCGGATGCCACAATCTTGTCCAGGTCGTCTTTTTCTTTTTCTTTTGAGTCTGTTGTAACAGAGAAATCAGATGGACTGGATGAAGTGATTAATGAGAATGATGCGACTGTGGCCTTCGACTACTTTTTTGTACCCTTGATTTATTGCATTAATTCAAACTTTCAAAACTTTGATGAAAACGACGAGGAAGAAATTCCTCTGATTTTGAAATATTTGCTAGAACAAGGGCATGAGAGGTTTGTAAAACCACTGGTTGATGAAATCACCCAAATTAACATTGGTACTGAGAAGGACCCGTGGCTGGTCTAGATCGATTCTACGTTGTCTTCGGAGGAGCGCGAGCGCTTAGTCGTTTTATTAAAAGATTCAAAAGATGTTTTCGCGTGGTTCTACGAAGACATGCCTGGAATCGATCTTGAGATTGTACAGCACCGAATCCCTCTTGACCTAGAGGCCCGACCTGTTAAGAAAAAACTCAGAAGGATCTGCCCAGATTGGGCTATCAAGATCAAAGAAAAAGTCACCAAGGAAATTGACGCAGGTTTCCTGCTGCTATCTAAATACCCAACTTGGTTGGCCAACATAGTTCCAGTACCGAAGAAGGACGGAAAAATTCGGGTATGTGTGGACTTTAGGGATTTGAACAAAGCCAGTCCGAAGGACGACTTTCCTCTGTCGCATATCGACGAATTAGTGGACTTCACAGCGGGGCATGCATTGCTCTCATTTATGGATGGCTTTTCAGGCTACAACCAGATTGTAATGGCACCCGAAGACCGGGAGAAGACTACTTTTACCACCCCGTGGGGGACCTACTGTTATAGGGTGATGCCGTTTGGGCTGAAGAATGCTGGAGCTACATATCGATGCGTTGCGACCACGATATTGCACGACATGACCCACAAAGAGGTTGAGGTACACGTGGACGACATGATTGTCAAGTCCAAAGAAAGAGAGGGCCACTACACCATCTTGCAAAAGTTCTTCCAAAGGATCAGGGAATTTTGGTTGCGGCTGAATCCTTAGAAGTGTACGTTTGGTGTTACAGCAGGGAAAATGCTAGGGTTCTTGATTACACAGAGAGGTATCAAAGTCGACCCTTCCAAAATCAAGGTCATCTTAGAAATGCCACCACCAAAGACTAAAAAGGAGGTGCAAGGCTTTCTGGGTAAAGTGCAATTCGTAAGACAGTTTGTTATTAAATTAACCTTGACTTGTGAACCACTCGTTGGTCTCCTGAAGAAAGGAACGAAGTTCCAATGGGACGGCCGATGCCAAGCTACTTTTGAACAGATCAAGCAATACTTACAGAACCCACCCATGTTGTCACCGCTTGAGCTGGGAAAACTGTTGATTTTGCATCTTTCAGTGACTGAAACTACAATGGGCTGCATGCTGGCACAAGAGTCTGAGGACAAAGTGGAGAGAGCCATCTACTACCTGAGCAAGAAGATGCTGGATTACGAGACCCGTTACACTCCACTGGAGAAGGCTTGTCTGGCCTTGGTATGGGCTACCAGGAAGCTACGGCACTACCTGCTAGCTCACTCTGTAATACTGGTTTCGAGATTAGATCCCATCAAATATCTCTTCAAGAAACCAGCACTTACGGGTAGGCTAGCCCGTTGGTTGCTTTTGCTTTTCGAATTCGATCTGAAGTATGTGACGCACAAGTCAGTAAAGGGGAGAGTGGTAGTGGAGTTCCTAGCCGATCACCCAGTGGAAGGGGATGAAGCAGTTGAGTACCTATTCCTTGACGAGGCCATTCTACATGTCGAAGAAGAGTTTTGGACGATGTACTTTGACGGAGCGTCAAATCAATATGGGTATGGAATAGGGGTGTTGCTGGTAGTACCCGACAATTCCCGTATCCCTCTAGCATTCAAACTCCGTTTCAAAGTATCGAACAACAAAGTAGAGTATGAGGCATGTATTGCTGGTTTAGAAGCCACCCTAGAACTAGGGGAAAAACGGTTGGATGTCATTGGGGACTCGAACGTTGTTGTATCTCAAGCAAAAGGAGACTGTAAAGCCAAAGAAGAAAAGATAAGAGTCTACCACCAGACCTTGGACTTGCTGATTCCTTGATTTGAGAAGCTGAACGTCGTTCATCTGTTAAGAGAAAACAGCAGGTTCGCAGATTCACTAGCAACTCTATCTTCTATGATAGACATCCCTTTTGGAGTCCAGATGCATCCGATCATCATTGACCAGAAATTTGTGTCAGCCTACGAGTTGATTGCTGTCATGGATAAGGTTCATGATGAGAACCCCTGGTATTACGATGTTTGGAACTTCTTGGAAAAAGAGGCATACCCGCCAGGCGTAAATAACAAATATAAGAGGGCAATTCGAAGAATGGCTGCTCAGTTGATTGTCTGCGGGGGTAAACTGTACAAGAGAGGTCATCTCGGGATGCATAAGCTGTGTGTTGATGCTGAAGAATCAAAGCGCCTGATCGAGGCCATCCATGGAGGAGAGTGCGGAGCACACATGAACAGGGTGATGCTAGCCCGGAAGATCCTTAGACAAGGTCACTACTGGTCCACCATGGAGGAGGATTGTATTATTTTTGTCCGGCGATGCCACAAATGCCAGATCCATGCAAACCGCATGAACATTCCGCCGTCAAAGCTGTATAACACGACTTCGCCATGGTCGTTTTTAGTCTGGGTGATTGATGTTATTTGAGCTGTCACTCCGAAGGGGTCCAATGGGCATGAGTTCATTCTGGTCGCGATAGACTATCTCACAAAGTGGGTTGAGGCCCAGTCTTATGCGGTGTTAAAGGCTTCGCATGTTGCTAAGTTTATCAGGAACAACATCATTTGTCGCTATGGGGTCCCGAACGAGATCATTTTAGACAATGGTTCCCAGTTTAAGAAAGAAGTAATCGACTTGTTGGACAAATACAATGTGGATTTTCACAAGTCATCTACATATCGGCTGCAAACCAACGGAACAGTTGAGGCTGCCAACAAGAACATCAAACACATTTGCAGAAAATGGTGAAAACCTACCGGGACTGGCCAGATAAGTTGCCATTTGCACTATGGGGCTACCGAACTTCAATTCGAACTTCTACTGGGGCGACTTTGTATTCCTTGGTTTATAGGATGGATGCCTATCGAAATTGAGGTTCCGTCATTGCGAGTATTGGCTGAGTGTCAGATAACTAAGGCAGATTGGCAGCAAAGCAGGTTCGAAGAACTCATGTTGTTTGATGAGAGAAGGCTGAAAGCATTGTACCATGTTCAGGGTTATCAACGACGAATTGTCAGGGCTTTCAACAAGAAAGTTAAGTCTAGGAATTTGAAAGAAGGGGATTTGGTGCTCAAAGACAACCGAGCTCCCATCCACGACCCTAGGGGCAAGTTCAGACCCAATTAGACTGGTGCTTACATCATCAAGTCTATCTGGTCAGGCGAAGTTGCCGTTCTGATGGACCTAGATGGCCTAGAGTTCTCCCAACCGATCAACATGGACAAGTTGAAGAAATATTTTCCCTGAGTGGCTCGCTAGGCCGAAAACCTGAAAGGGCGACCTAGGTAAAAGTTAGAGCACAGAAAATTTGAAATTATAAAAACTGAGCTCGCAAGGTTGAAAACCCGCAAAGGGCGGCCTTGGCAAAAGTTAGAACGTAAAAGGTGAGGGTTAATACACGAGTGAACCTGAGCCGAACTACGTAAGGCTTGATTCCCATCTTTGGGATACGTAGGCAACTTCATCCTGAAGTCCAGCCATAAACACTTCCCCGATCAACTTTGTCCATGTGAACATGTTTGGTCATCTTTGTCTATTCAGCATTCAAAAGCTCGGTTGTGATCTCCAGTGCAGTGCTACTCAGACTAGGGGCAACTTTCCAGTAGTTGGAATCCGGGGTTGTGCATCTCAATGACAGATATCAGGTGTGTCCAGTTCTAATCCATATCGAAAATGGTTTTGAAAAGTTTTAATAAAAGTTGATTTTACTCAAATTAATCTTTTTACACCTTAGACCATTTTTGGACCAAACGAAAAATTTTCAGTACCCACAACCTTCAATTTCATTGATTTCAATACAGAGTTCTCCTGCTCTTGAATACAAAATTGAAGTTGCTTTTCATTACATTCATGAAGAAAACTTGAATGTTTTGATTAAAGCAAATAAATTCGGGGCATAGTCAGGTGTCCCTGCGTCCCCTCCCAGAGCTGGTTGAAGCCTCTGATGCCAAGCTGGGCCCTACCTGTGCCTCTTCATTGAGCCAATCTATGCACTCATCAAAAAGGGTGCAGCTGAAAGTGGGAGCGGGGGCCAGAAGCTCTCTCGTCCACCATGCTGTGGGATTCCGAGCTAGCTGCGCGCCTCGGACCGAAATTGTAGCAGGGTACTCCATCCCCTCCTCTGGGAAGTCTGATCATGTCCGAACTGGCGTCGGAACCGGAACAGAAAGTAAAACACGCAATGTGTCAGGCCAATCAATTGGATCCCGGGCTGGCGAGTCATGCTGTAGCTCATCGCCAGTAGATTGAGCCAAGGACAGCGCCAAGCAATGCGGTCTGCAGACAAACTGCACATCCAATCATACCACCATTCCTCATCCGGAGCATCGATTAGATGTTGACGGGAGCAATAGTTGCGAGCTGAATATACCGGACATGAGTCCACCACTCTCAATTTGTCCATCAACCATACCTGGGGAGGGATGAAAAATGAGAGATTAAATAATAGAGAGGTGTATGTTGAGAGAAAAAGTGAGCAAAGGGTTTTGAGAGAGAAAAAAAACCGAGCCTGAGGGTTGAGTGATATGAGCAGTATATGTGAGATGGGATGGGAAACATTACTTGCAATAGTAGTGGACTCCCCGCAAACCTAGCCGTCTCCCGGCGATGAAAAGCGTCCAAGCCCATCAATGTTTCGGCTAGCGTCATGGCGATGCAACTCTTACCCTCTCTTAAGCCCTCGGCAACCTCGATCAAACGAGTGCTACAGCCTCCCAAGCCCGAGGCAAGCAAGAAGTGAGATAGCATGCATAAGCAAAGCGCGTGTCGCCGATGACCCTGCCAATGATGGTCGCTGCGATCACCGGCATCAAAAAACCGACAAGCCAAGCTCGAAATGTCGAGCCCTCCATCGTGAATCAGTGACCGAGCATCGTGCAAAGTAAGGCCGCATATCCTTCTTAAAGCTTGGACGTGGCCGAACTGGTGCTGAGGCAAGATTTCTTGATCACCAAAGCTAAAGACGTGCGTTACCGGATTCTAAAACTTTGCCGCGGCATATAGGAACGGAAAACGCAGCGGAGTGCGACCCAATGTGAATAGTGCATTTATGCCGAAGCCCCGAAAATTTAGCCTTTCCAAGCCATCCAAGTTGGCAATCCAAGTTGCTAGATTTTGGACGAGAAATTCTTCCATTTGGTGCAAATCAGAGCTAAAATGAGGAAAACTACGAAGCTGAGGCTTTTGTAGAAGATAAGGTGTTGAGTGGAAGACAGGTGTCAACATTCTGGAGGTTCTTGCCATTTTTGGCCGATCGGCCAAAAATAGTGCCGACCGACCATCTTTTTTGGCCAATCGGCTAGAAATGTTGGCCGATGGCCATTTCTTGTGGCTGATGGCCATTCCCTTTGGCCGATGGCCACTCCCTTTGTTCTATGAGCAGTCTATATGTTGAATATGCTGAGAATTTGTGATTGGTACTACTTCCAATGCCTTTCGGTAATGATTTTGCGAATCGTGCCTGTGTTACTTCGGTTTGCTTATCGAGTTATTGTACATTTGCTTATCGAGTTTTATTTTGTATTCTTTAAGTCCATGTTTTGCTTATCGAGTTGTAATTACACTTGGTTGGCTTGTCGAGTTCTTTGTTTTGCTTATCGAGTTGTTTTGTCGTTAATTGGTTCACTACCTGATTGATGCAATTTAAGCGTTCGGTTTTCAAAACAAAGTTCAATCTCATTTACATTGTAATGTAATGCGATGCGATGCATAGAATGTACAAGTGTAACACTTTTTGAACAAAATAGCCGTTTCATTTCATCATATGTCTTTTGCAAAAGTACATAGTTTTGAAGAAAGTAAAACCTGCCTGAGGCAGTACAAATATGCTTAAGCTACCAGCAAAAAGAAAAGAAAAGCAAAAAAGCAGAAAAGCAACAAAATGTTTGAACAAAGCTTAAAAGAAAAGTAGCAAATGTCTGGGTCAACGTCAATGGTCTCAAGTGCGGGAGTCGGTCTTGGTCCTCTTCCAGGACGAGGGTCCAGGATCACCACCGCCAGCTCCGTAGTCTGAATATGAGCTATCTCCAGCCTCACCCTGAGAAGACTCTGCCTCCTCGTCAGAATAATCGGGGGAGGGCTTTCGTGAACTACTCTCAGCACGAGCACGTCTGTTTCTTCCTCGGCTGTGGATTGTCATCCCTCGCTTGACTCCTCCTCCTCCTCAAGCAGGTATAGAAGGCCCTGCTGGAGCACCTCCCGCGACCAGAATTGGGAATGGGGCCTGAAAAGAAGAGTGAGCAAATGCATCAGTTATGCTATGCAAAGCGGTGTATGAATACCGAATGCAGTGTATGTGTACAATATACGATTGTTGTGAGCAATACTGTGAGCAGTGTGTGAGTTACAGTGTATCAGTGCCATGAGTGGTATGTCAATACAGTGTATCGGGTGTCGTATTGGTAATGCGATGCGTCAGATCATGCACGGAACAGAATATGCAAAGTTTTGGGACTAAGTTTGAAAGAACTTACTGGGATCCCGTAGATGGTGAGCAGGTTGATGCTCCGCTGCAGCATCCCCATCATGGAAGCCGTCAGCTCCAGAGACTGTCTAGTATACTCGATGGAAGCCTGTAAAAGTGTTGAAATCGTTAGTATTCTGCGGGTTATCAAACTAAATGAAATGACTGTACAGAATGCAAAGTATAGCAGTACATACCAGGGTCGAGCCGCCAACTCCAACAAGCTCATGATCAACTGGGGGAGGAGCGATGGGTATCTGGTACATCTCCCCACCCTGCCCTCAGCATGTCATGGTGGTGGGCAACTCTGGCCACCCAACTCCCTGTCCTCTCCGGGACCCACTCCTGCTACGGGCCTGAGGTGCCCTCGGTGCTCCTGCTCCGGTCGCTGGCGTTGTAGGTCTCTCTCGCTCAGCTCAGCGAGCACCGGTCAGAGGTCGCATCAGATAGGCCTAGATGAACTCGGTGTAGTCGCCCTCATCTCTAAAAGGCTCCGAGTCCCAGCCGATCGTGTAGTCCATCATCTCATCTAGAATATATATCTCAGTGTGCCTCAGGTGGGTAGGACGCGACACCGGGACTATCGGCTCCGGTAAGCCCAAGGTCTGGCACAGGAAGCGCTCGCCCAAGTACCAAGCTTGGCAGACTGGGCCCTCCAGCAGAATCCTGAATCAGGCAGTCTCCTGACCGCCTGCGTACTGATCTTTGACCGCCTCCGGCAATGGGGCCCAAGGCTGCCAGGTGATCTGCAAATGATATACGATTTGTTATCTACTATTGAAAGTACAATGTAAAGCGAAGCTTAGATGAACTCTAAAGTTTGAAATACCTCTACGGCGGTGATGGTGTCGAAATATCGGCAGAAGAACACGAAGGGCTCCCGCGGCCTCCGCTCGCATCTCACATTGAATTGATGGGAAAATGGAACGCTGAGGGGGATCTCCACATCTGGCACTGGGGCAAGCCCAGGAAAGTAGGCATACACCCATAACTATAGAGTGTAATAGGAAAAACATCAGTATGCTTATCAGATAAAACAGAATGCAAAAAAAAGCAGAAATCAGAGAACAGTGTGCAGTGTAAAACAGATTGCGTGTGTGCAGTGTGTGCAGTGTACAGTCAGTATAAAGCAGATTGCGTGTGTGCAGCGTGTGCAGTGTACAGATAGTATAAAGCTGTAATAACCAGACCCTCATATCTGTTTCTAGTATATTTTCGATCTGTTATTTGGTGTATTTACTTGCTTTCTGTGAAAAGTGATTTATATCTGTGGCATTTTTATTAGTGTATTTGGAACCTCCCTATTTTATTTTGGGGTATTGATTGTGGTGGTAATAAGATGGTGAGGTAAGATTGGACCAAAAACTTTAATTCGACCAAATCGCCCACGATCAGCTGTTACTCTTTTGCCCTTTTCTTTTTCCACATTTAGAATTTGGATGTGAGGTTAGAACCATTGGAAAGCTTATTTTCGGGGCTACAATTTGGACACAAGAATGACCTTAAACGGAGTCCGGATGAGAGAGTTACGCCTGTTTGAAGTTTTCATATCTGTGCTGAAAGCAGGACCGCATGTGCGGGAAATGCGGCGCACGTGCGGCGATGTGCAGGGCAGCTGCTCAAAAACGTGATTTTTGAGTCATTTCTTAGATTTTCTTTTCCTCTCTTCTTCTTCCCTCTTCCATGTCCGAAACCCTAGCTCCCAAAACCTTGATTTCCTCCACTTTTCTCAACAAATCAACCATGGATCTTGCATCAAGGATGGAGAATAAGAGGAGATCACCACTTTCTACCGAATGGAATTTCGAATTTTTTGAGGTATGTTGGGATTCTATTATGGGGTTTAGAGTATGGTTTATGGGTTATGGACCTAGGGTGCCTAATAAATGGGAAGATTTGAAATAAAAAGTAATGGGTTAAGAAGATTTAAAATTTTATTTGAAATTTGTAGATTTCTTAGAAACCCTAGGTTGATTTTTTATGATAATCCATGATTTGGCCCAAATTGATAGTTGAATCATGAAAGTGGCAGGTTGAATTAGATGTGTTCAAATTTAATTGGAATTTGGTTATGTTGGAAAATTATGTTTAAACTTTGCGATTGAGCTTTGTTAAATGCATTGTGAATTATGTTTTAATAAAGGGGAAATTTGGGGAAAAAGATTTATTGATAATGTGGATGATATAAATTCGATTATGGAATGTTGAAATGGAATTTAAGAATTCCTTTTGAGATATGTTGAATTGTGATGATTATGTGGGATGGTATTGACTATGTTGATATTAATTTTTGTGACCTAAAATGTGAAGTTTTCAAGAATGGGTTTAATCTCAAATCATTTTACTAAATATTTGTGGGCTTGCTTAATTATTAAATCAAGAGAATGATTTAATAGGATTTCTTATGGGGATGGGGAAATGTTTGGTTTTTAGTGGAAACACTAGAAATTTAAGGAGTTTTGGGGAACATGGAAATGTTCATAAAAATCCTTTCTTTCTTTGAATAGAAGAGGAATGGGTATAAATTCCATAATGTATTTTGTAAGACTAGTAATCTTTTATATATATATATATATTGAGTTGGAGAAGTGGGTTTGAAACTTCATGCTACAAAATATTGTTTGCTCTGTTTTACGTGCTTAACCCTCTAGTATTTCTGGAATTTGTGTTTGATGCCCTTAATGTATAAGTTGTTTACATGTGTGGGGCATAACCTGAGAAGGACAAGCACTCCGTTATAGCACTGTGAGTAGTAGTACCATTATATGCTTCATATATATAGCTAATGATTGTCATTAACACCTTGTTTATACACGATATGTAATTACGTTATGTTTTGATGTGTGTATATAAAGAAAGGAGGAATAATGAAGTGTTTTCATTCTTTAAGATTATGGGCCTTTGGCCATACGATGGAAGTAACTACGTTATGAAACAAAGTGCTACACGGGACTAAGTGCTACGTTGTGAGTCACCGCTAGAACCCGTGTGAGACACCTCTTGAGTTCATACAAGAATTTACAAGGGCATTCTTAATGCCAATTTACAAGGGCTTAACGCCAATTTACAAGGGCATTCTTAATGCCAATTTGCAAGGGCTTTATGCCACCTTCCAAGGGCTTTATGCCAATGTTTAAGGGCTTTATGCCACCTTTCAAGGGCTTTATGCCACCTTCCAAGGGCTTTATGCCAATGTTTAAGGGCTTTATGCCACCTTTCAAGGGCTTTATGCCAATGTTTAAGGGCTTATGCCACACCATTCAAGGGTTTTAAGCCAACCATTATGTTCAAGCTGATATGTTTCAAGAAAGGGCCTATAAAGTGAAACAGACTCAGACAAATCATGTGGACTTTGCATTGTATGCTTAAGTATATGTTTTAAAGTTTGATAAGCATATGCTTTAAAGATTGATAAGTATATGTTTTAAAGTTTGGTAAGCATATGTTTAATGATTGATAGGTATATGTTCTGAAGCTTAGTAAGTATGTGTTTTGAAGCTTAGTAAGTATATGTTTTGAAGCTTGGTAAGTATCTAAGGGCCTTGCGCCACTATGTTAATGGGCTTCGTGCCACCATGATTAAGGGTTTGTGCCACATTATAGAAGGATATTAATCCAAACCATTATATTCAAGCCAATATGTTTCATGATAAGATCTAAGTCTATAATGAATAAGAACAGATTCAGACTCGCATTGTGAATGCTGCATTAGTATATGAAAGTACATGTTTGAAGCTTTGAATACCAGGTTGCAACTTTACTTGGCATTGTAGAATTTCAGAAATTGCATGGTCTGCTCGAGCGGAGACCCATTTTCAGGAACATTTGAAAAGTTGCATTTAGTTCGTATGTCTATCTTCACTTATTTCCAAAGCATATTAGACAAAATTTATGGTCCAATAAATATTGAGATGTTACGAATCCATGTGTATTTCTATTATACAATGTTTCAAGTTAAGCAGTATTTTATTTATGTATTTCTATTCACTGAGCTTGGCTCACCCCCCGTATGTCTATTCCTGTAGGTAACCAACCAGGACGTTCGACCCCTTTTGTCAACCTTTACGAGTCCAGGCACTAAGCGAGATCACTCAGTTTTGTGAAGCTTTGTTAAGACATTGTCTTGTTTTTTTGATTACTCATTTAAGGTTAAATGTACATGACTTCAATGTTTTTGCATATGCCCAATCTTAGGGCTGGGGCTGTATATGTATATCTATATGACTGATGCTCACAGTATAATTTTGGCCTGTGACTGGTTATTATAATTTTGGCCTGTGACTGGTTATTATAATGTGCTCACAGTATATGATGCATGTGATCCTGGCATATTAGAGGTAGCTCAATGGAGTTTGTTATTAAGTTAAATTTTAGTGCTTCCGCCAAGGCCCCATATATTACGTATTGCAGGTTAAGTGTCCGTTTCTGTATGGGTCATGCCCAAACTTTTAGGGGCGAGTTTGGGGCGTGACAAAAGCAGAACTGTAAAACAGAAAGGGAAGGTGTACCTCCCAGGCTCGCCAGTAGCCTCCAAGCAAGTGTCCGCTGCGGCGGGAAGATGAACTCATATAAGTGTGACCAGGCCTGCACTACTCCAGTTATAGCAGTGGATCCTGGTCACGTCCACCAATGCGCTCAGCAAGTAAAGGGTGACAATGTTCGCCCGGTCGGTGAAGAGTGTGGTCCCCAGCCGGAACATGATGAAGCCGCGGGTGTACTGCTCCTCCTCCTTGCGAGTCGAGGGCGCCTGAATCCTGAAGTGGTCTTCAAACCAAGAGTACCTCACAAATCCGGGACGGGAGAGAGGAGGTCGATCACCGAGCAGGTACATTTGGGCGGCGTTCCACTCATCCATATCAGTAACGAAAGGGATCGGATCACCCCCTACACCGATGCCGGTGAGCATCGAGAAGTCAAAAGGAGTCATCGTTATCTCCCCTATAGCAGAAAGGTGGAAGGAATCGGTGGTAACCCACCACCTCTCCACCAAAGCAACAAGAAGGGGCCTACTCGCAGTGAGGCGCGAGAGTCCTATGCAGAAAGGGCCAAAGCCGGCCCAGTCAACGATGTGGCGGACCGCATCAGGCAGCTCCATGTACCAACCACGGGCAACGGTGTTCCCATACCCCCGGAAGGCATGGGAATCTCCCTGTGTTCAAAACAAGCAGTTGCGAAGCAATGTTAGAAATACAGTTTTTGAATGTATTTAGTTGAAAATGCAGTGTGTGTGCATGTGTTCAAGATTACACAGATATTGGGTGCGGGTGTGCTCACAATGAACTACAGCATATGATGTATCAGTGTGTTTGGGTTATTCAGTTAAAAATACAGTGTGTGTGCATGTGTTCGAGTCTACACAGATATTGTGTGCGGGTGTGCTCACGATGAACTACAGCATATGATGTATCAGTGTGTTCAGGTTATTCAGTTGAAAATGCAGTGTGTGTGCATGTGTTCAAGTTTATACAGATATCGGGTCTGGGTGTGCTCACGGTGAACTAAGCATATGACATATCAGTGTATCTGGGTTAAGCAGTTAAAGAACAGAATCGACTATCGCAGTTAGATGTCCTACATTGCAGAAAATGAAACAGAGAAGGAATATACCTCAGCGGCGTCGTCAGAAAGATGTGACTCTGGCTCGCGCAACAAGAGCTCCAGTGGCGCACCCTGTCCATAACTCCTAAAGTGGCGAATGCCATCAGGAGGCAACACGTGTATCGCCGGCCTGTAGGTCACCGGGTCGAATGGTCGGATGCAAAGAGGCAAGAGCTTAACCTCAGGATCCACGTCCATCTCTGGGGGAGTCCCACCCCGTGGAATCTCGTCTGCCATCTCAAGAAGAGTGCGAAAATGGCCAAGGATGCGAAAAACGAGCAAGAATGCGAAAAGTCAACCCAAAAGTCAACCTTGAGAGGGTGAAAAATGGGAGAAAAGGTCAGAGTGTGGGAAAAGCCACAAAGATCAAGGTAAACTCGGGGGAAACAAACCCCAAGTGGTAAAAACCAAGAAAAGGACACCGAAATTGAGTTTTGTTCGGTTCAAAGTGTGTGAAACGAAGAGGGTTTCGCGAATCGAACGATGAAAAGGCTCTAAAACGGGAGAAAAACACGGATTGAAGCGAAGAAAATCACCTAGAGAGGGGGAAATATTTTTCGAGCTAGGGTGAAGTGAGAATATAAGGTTTGGAACCTTATATTTAAAGACCCGAAGCAAAATGACAAAACTGCCCCGAAACTGCCATTTTTGGCCGATCGGCCAAATTGTTAGCCGATCAGCTAAATATTTGGCCAATGAGCTCCTTTTGTGGCCGATGGATGGCCGATGGACTCCCCTTCTGGTCGATGCACCTCCCACACCCTTGCTTGGGTCATTTTTGTTGATTGGCACCTTCATCTCTCAAGACAGTGCAAGAAAGTACACTCTTGAAACTTAACCGGCTTTCGTGTTGACCTTGAACCATGTCTTCCGGGTGCGGCATTCGATATGCATGAGGTGTATCCCTTTTCGTATCCTTTTATACATTGCGATATTCGTGAATTGTTTTTGAATATCATATACCTATGCATTGTCTCGTACGTCATGCGCATTGTCATGCATTTCATTAGATGCGTTGTCTCGCACGTCATTTGCATTGTCATGCATTTCATTACATGCATTGTCTCGCATGTTTCATTTGCATTGTCATGCATTTCATTACATGCATTGTCTCGCATGTTTCATTTGCATTGTCATGCATTTCATTACATGCGTTGTCTCGCACGTCATTTGCATTATCATGCATTTTCCTTATCTTACGTTGTCTAGCATGTTTTATTTGCATTGTCTTGCATCCCCTATAACTTGCATTGTTTTGCTCGTTATTTGCATTGTTTTGCATCCCCTATAACTTGCATTGTCTTGCTCGTTATTTGCATTGTTTTGCATCCCCTATAACTTGCATTGTCTTGCTTGTTATTTGCATTGTTTTGCATCCCGTATAACTTGCATTGTCTTGCTCGTTATTTGCATTGTTTTGCATCCCCTGTAACTTGCATATTCTTCCTCGTTATGTGCTTTGTTTTGCACCCCCTCTAACTTGTACATTGTCTTGCACCCCCTCTAACTTGTGCATTGTTTTGCACCCCCACTAACTTGTGCATTGTCTTGCACCCCCTCTAACTTGTGCATTGTCTTGCACCCCCTCTAACTTGTGCATTGTTTTGCACCCTACTAACTTGTGCATTGTCTTGTACCCCCTCTAACTTGTGCATTGTTTTGCACCCTACTAACTTGTGCATTGTCTTGCACCCCCTCTAACTTGTGCATTGTTTTGCACTCCCCCCACTAACTTGCATTGTCTTGCACCCACTAACTTGCATTGTTTTGCACCCACTTGACTTGCGTTGTTTCACACCCACTAACTTGCATTGTCATGCACCCATCTAACTTGCGTTGTTTCGCACCCCATCTAACCTGCGTTGTTTCACACTTCTCTAACTTGCGTTGTTTTGTACACCATCTAACTTGCGTTGTTTCGCACTTCTCTTACTTACATTGTTATGTACATCTTTAACTTGCGTTGTCTCGCACGTTACTTGCATTATTATGCACACTTCACTCGTGTTGTCACGCACTTCTCACTTGCATTGCTATGCATGTTTCTAACGATATTGTACCTGTTAAGTTCCTTTCTTTTGCAGGCACGATATTATATGTACGGTTCATTTGAAGTTGGCGCGGCCAGATGAACCGAACGGTATTGTATAATCTCCGCATGAGACGTAGCGAGAATTGTATAATTCTCTTACATCCTTTCTGCATGTAATGTAGTTCGGTTTTTATTTGCTTGCTTAAAACTGTTGCATGTTATGCTTCGTTACAGCTCCCTTTGCATGATCATAAGTTATGTTCGGAATCGTGCATGTCCTTTGCATTTTGCCCCCTGCCTGAGGGCTCATATCTTTATTATCCTGTATGCTTGTCTAAGTCTTTGGCCTTGTCAAAAATGGGTCGTCTCTGGGCTTTGACATTCACTCCCGTCATTTTATGACTTTCGAGTTCCGTCAAAGAGGGGCAACTGTAGACACCCCATTTTTGACCGTCCTCAAGACTCAGACATCATCGTTTGAACACTCGATGATCATCCATGTTCGTGTTCGTTTTGAGTTCCCGGAGGTCCCGGCCGCGTGCCTTGCCTCAAGATCTCTTAACTTGTCAGTTTTGTGCTTGGTTATGGACTAAGCACTTGTGTTTTTGCTTCTGAGGGAAGAGGTTGGCTTGTTGGCCATCCCCTCAACCCATTGGTCAAGGCATGAAGCCATCGGCCTTGTTTTCTTGCCATTGGCCAAAAGTGTTGGCCGATCGGCACTGTTTTTAGTCGATCGACCCTTGTGTTGGTCGATCGGCCATGTTTTCTGGCCGAGGCCTGTTCACCTGCTTTATACAGATATTTTGTGCCAGCTATCATAGCTGGCATGCACAATTCACATCCTCCATACACATATATGGAGGGTTTCGTTTCAATTGCTTAGCTTTCTCAACAAGCTTAGGATTTGAACTTCTATCAGAAGGGAGCTCCTCCTCCCTTCTCAGAGGTTCAGAAAATGAGGGTATGAGTGTTGGATATAGTTTTGTATCTATCTTGCCTTGATTCTTCATTTTGTGCTTCAAAAGTGTCATTTTGTCTTACTATTGTACACAAACACCTAGTAGAACACCATCCGCTTGGGGCTGAGGTCCCTTGAGGTCGATTTCAGAGTTCTTGGACTGGTTTAAGCTTGGAAAAGTTGCTGAAGTTGGGTTCTTGAAGGTGGTCTTCAAGGGTGAGTTCCTTGATTTTAAACCCCCATTCTTGCTTAAGCTTTTAGACCCTTTTGCTTATTGTTTTAATCTTGACTCTAAACTACAATAAGTTCTGATTTTTGATGCTTTAGATCTTTGTTTAAGGTCATTTTTTGGTTGGGGATCATCTACCCCCTCTTAGGCCTTGTTTTAGGCCATCCATTTTGGCCCTTGTTCTTGGCTTTGCATGACCTTTCTACCACTGAAATCCAGAGGATTTTCAGTGGTGAAAGTGTAGTTTTGAGGTCTTAAATTGGAGAGGGTCATCCCCACCCCTTGTTGTCTTGTATGCTAGTATAAATGGCCTATATTGGTAGCATGTTTGTTTAGCTTGGTTTAGCTTCATTTCAGTATGTATTAGGCTTTGTTTTGCCATGATATAACACTGTTTCGACTTGGTTTGACCATACCATGCATGCCTCATGTACTTGTGGTGCAATCCTCTCAATTGCCTTAACATGCTTTGTGCTTTAAGCCATGTTTTTAGCATGATTTTGGCTTGACCCAAAGTAGCTTTTAGCCTTGTTTTACCATGCTTAAAGTCTGTTTGGTGTTGTTTTGGTCATGCTTGACTTGCTTTATATAGCCTTGGTTCAATCTAGCTTGTTAGCTTTGAGTATTGAGTCCTCTAGCATGCATTACTTGGACCATTTTCATGATTTGGCATCATTTCATATGTGTTTTCAGTCCATGTTTCATGCTCAAATACTTGCACTTACCACTCCTTTAATGCTTTAAAGAGTTGATGTTTTACGCCTCATGAATGGATTATTATGCATGCCTCCATGCTTAGGTCTTTGGGATGCCATCTAAGTGGGTTTTTGGTCTTGTTTTACCATGCCATAACTATGTTTTTCATTGGTTAAGTCATGCCATGTTTGGTTTTGATAGGTGTAGTATAACACCTCTTTTGTAGCCTTGCATGCCTCATGCTTTTGGACTTTTGTTTTAGCTTGTGTTGGCTAGGTTTAAGCTTGTCTTTGGTCTCTTATTGACCTGCCTTGGGACTGTTTTGGGTGCCCTTGGCCCTTTGGGGCTTGCCTTGCGTAGCCATGGTTTGAGTCCCTTGGTTAGCCTTAAGCTTTAGGCTTTCTTGCATGCTATACTTGCTTTGTTTGGTCCATTTGGCATCATTCCTCACATATTTTTCAGAGCTTATTGCATTGCCACATTCTCATGTTTCTCATACCTTACTCATGTTTGAGAGTTGTGTCTTATTGCTTAGCTTATGGTCCAATTAGCATACTTGTTTGTTTTGCATTTTGGTACCATCATTTTAGCACTTTTGGCCACTGATTTGGGCATGTTTGAGAGCTGTCCATTTTAGTTTAAGTCCATCTTCGCATGTTGCTGCATGCTTGCCTTGCATGTTCTCGCATGCTTGTTGCATACTTGGCACATTACGTGTTGTTACATTCTAATTCCATTACATGTTGTTGCATGCTAATTTCATCGCACCATGCTTGCATGTTTGCATAGCATTGTGTGCATGCCTTGCCTCTTGATCAAACATGATAGAGGTTGAGCCCCTTATGTGTTTTGTGCATTTTATTTGACATTGAATTGCACACTTGACTCTTTTGGCCATCACGCATTGAAATGCGTGATTGATGGTCCGAGGGTCAAGAACTGCACACCTTTGAGCCTTAAACATGATAAGGGGTGTAGTTGCAAACATTGTCTTGCAAATGTACTGCCATACCTCTGTTTGTCCTCTGCTGCAGCAAAATAGCATTTTGCAGGAAAAGATGGCCGATCGGCTATCTGGTGTGCCGATCGGCTAAAATTTTTTGGCCGATGACCTCATAAATGGTCGATGACACCTTTCCTTTGGCTGATGGCTTCACCATTTGGTCGATGGCCTCTCAACATGTCCATGAAGTGGTTCTAGAGCATCACTGGACTTTTCACAGTTTTCAGAGGTGCAAAATAGTGCAAACAGAGGCAACATAAGGCATGGCAACAGATTTGTGAGCGAAGCCGATCGAGCATGCATTTGTCCCTCTTATCGAGGCCGCTTTACTTTTTTTTTTTTGTAGCTTAAGTAATTTGCTTAATTAATTAAGAGTTGTGTAATAATTAATTAGCTTGTTAGTTAGTTAATTAGATGGTTTGTATTATTCTTTCGGTCTCTCCCTTGAGAGAGCCCATTGATGTAATAAGTGTGCGTGTGTGTGATGAATGTCTTCCAACCCCCCTTTCTTTCTCCCTTTTACTTAACCGCTTACGATGGTTAGTTTTAGGGCATATTTCATTTAGCATCCTTATGCTATGCATGTTTGCGTCATTCATCTCTATTGCATGCACCGGGCTCGACGCATCATACTAATTGCATTGTATTTGAATTCCTACTTGAATACATGTATCAAGTTGTATTTCACATGATATCTTAGAATAGCCGAGCCTATTTCTAGTCGCATTTTGCGTATGTTGCATTAGCCATCTTAACATGAACTAGGATCATGCATTGATTTCTATCTAGTTCTCTGTTTTGGCTTGGAGTACACTGTGAGTGTTTATGCTTTAGCATCTTGCATGTGTGTAAGTGTTGCCATGATGGCATGCTTGCCATGAAGCTATTTGATTATTTGACATAACTGCCTGAATGCCTGTGGGTGAAGGCTGGATTGTTTGAATTGGAATAATTCATTGAATCCTCGATTTAGCCTACTTACGAGTAGCAAACTTCAAACCATTTTTCAAACAATAAATATGCAATGCTTTGTTTCAAATTAGGCGATCTAGTCTATACTTGTGTGTTGTGCGCATCACATAGTAATTCTAGCTAATAACTGGAACAAGAACTCATGTGTTTTCAAAAACAAGATATCATGCTTAGTACAGGCCGATCTTTGATCGGGCGAGCGGTGGTGCTCATTGCATGACCTTCTCCTCTCGTACCCAAGTTCCCGAGCCGAGGCAACTTTGGTGATGACGGACACGTGGCCTTTGGCAAGAGTCAGGGTTTCCTGAATTCTCCAAAAAATAAAATATTTAGGTGGTGACTCTGTATCGGGCAAAACAGTCCATGTTTGGCACTTCTTTACAAAAATCAGTTTTTCAAAACGATTTGCCAGATTTGGACTCTTTGGTGATTTATCGATCTTGCATTGCACTTTGCGAGATTAGATTTAGAACCGTGACATTTGAGTCTGAACTGTAGTAGCTAGAGAACAAAATGAGATTTTCTCAAGAGTTCTTCGGGCACGTCTACAGGCTGCCATAGCTCCGCCTTGAACAATGAAGGATGCATGCTCGGTTTTCGCCCCGAAAAGCTCTCTGGATGCTCTTTAGAGGCTCTGTTTGCAAGGTGTCTTCCAGTTCCTGTTGCTGAAACTTACCAAAACAGTGCTGGGGAGTGCACTAGTGGCCTGCTGACCATGAATGGTGGCTGCTGACCCCCCTGCCGGCCAAGGATAAACACTGTCGGCCACAGATGAAAGGGTGCCGGCAATCAGTGAGAGGGTGTCGGCCACTGGTGTGCTGTGACACGAAGCTGCAATAGAGCACAAAATAGAGGAAATTGAGGGTCTCCCTAGAACATGTATGTACTATGCCCTTCCATATCATCTCAAAACATCAAGGTAGAGGCATAATTGGATCCAAGACCATCAATCAAACATCGCAATGCGTGATGGACAAAGATCCAATTTGTACAAACTCAATAAATGCATGACAAACAAGACACTTAGACCATCTCCTTATCATGAGAGATCAAAGGCAATGGAGACCAAGGGAGATTGGCTCATTTCATCACTTCAAGTATGAAATGAACCAATCTTCCTCGTGTTCAATACAACATCCGATTGAACATAATGCAAAGCAAGCAACATGCTCATCTACCAATGCAAATCTTGGCATGAAATGCAAGACTCTAACAGAAAAACACTCATGCACAACATACCAGAATACTTAAGCATTAAAAGCTAGTGAGAGACATAACACTAGAATCATGCAAAGCAATGCTCGATGGAGTAAACCAACACCAAATAGTCCCCATGCATGCCAAAACAGTGGCAAAATCCTGCTGAAAATGAAACACCAAAGGCTACAACAACATGCTCATGTATTGGCTCGCAAGCTAGGCATTAAACACAACTCTCAAACACAATCAAAGAGTGATATGCATGAGAATCTGGTAATGCTATATGCTCTGAAATCAAGTGCTAAATGATGCCAAATCATCTAAATATCTCAAGTAAGGCATGCTAGAGGGCTCAAAACTCAAGATTAGCTAAGGCACTTGCACCATAGCCATATCAAACAAGCCTCAACGGACCAAGATTACTTAAAACAATCGTAAAACATGTCAAAACTAGGCCAAAAACATGCTCGAACATAGCCAACATATGCTAGAATAAAAAGCCAAAACACCAAGTAAGCTAGGTCAATGAGCATGACTACACCACAAGTGTAAGAAGCAAATGAAGGATGCTCTAACCAACCAAAAACAGAGTTGTATCATGGCAAAATAAGACCAAAAACACACTGAGATGGTAGCCCAAAAGCTTATACAAGCATGCATACACATTGACTCACAAACAAGGCATGAAGACATAACTCCCAAACACATTGAAGGAGTGGAAAATGTGAGAGTGTGGCAATGAAATATGCTCTGAAATCATGTGAGAAATGAGGCTATACCATTCAAATATCACATTCCAAGCATGCTAGGGACCTCAAACACAAAGCTAGTCAAAGCCACTTACACTATAACCATACAAGGCAAGCCTCACATGGCCAAGACCAATCAAAACAGAGCTAAGACATGCTAAAATAACACCAAAAACATGCTGAGATAGAACCAAAATAGGCTAGCATGATGGATCAAAGCATTGAGTACACAAGGCTAAATGGCAAGATTACACTACAAGTGTAAAAAGCATGCATGAGGTGACTCAACCAAGACAAAATAGAGTTATACCATGCTGAAATAAGGCCAAATATAGGCTAAGAACAAGCCAACACATGCTAGAAACACATGCTCAGTAATTAGGCCAATAAGACAAGCAAACAAGACAAGAGGAGAGGGGACCACCCCCTCTCATTTTGGGCCTCAAAACCACATTTCTACCACTGAAAATCTACAGGATTTCAGTGGCTAAAAAGCCAAACAAAGATGACCTCAAAGGCCTTAAAAGATGGCTCCAAGCCTAAGCAAATAAGGCATATAAGAAAGTAGAACACCATCAATACCAAAGAGGCCTCAAACAACCATCTAAAACACTTGAAAAAAAGATTTTTGTAGTTGAAAGCAAGGCCTAAAACAATATGCAAGAACGGCCAAATAAGCAATGAAAATAAAGCTTTTAAAGAGGATATGAGACTCACCCTTGAAGCACAGCAATAACAGCAAGTTTCTGAGACAAAACCAAGCTAAAACCAGTCAAATACAACCTCCAAGAACCTCAGCTCAAGAGTAAAGGTGTTTAACTAGGTGTTGTAGTGCAAAAGTGAAGAGAAAATACACTTTAAGGCACAAACTAGTACAAATATAGAGAGAGAGAGATAGAGAAATAGAAAGAGAGAGAGGGATATGTTTAGCCCTAAAATTGCTGAAACTCTGGAAAGGGAGAGGAGCCTCCCCTTATATAGAGCAATGCCATGCAAAGCTTGCTTGACAGGCTTGAAATGGCCTCCATCCCTCCATACACGTGTATGGAGGATGGCTCGGTGAAAAACAGCTAGCTCAAAAGATCTAACATAATATCTACTGAAACAAGGTGTCCTGTCGGCCATCAGTGGTGGTCGGCAGTGCCTCATTGATGGCCGACAGGCCTTATAAATGGCCAACAGTGCCAAAAAGTGGCCGGCAGTGCACCATAAAAAGCATGCTTAAAGGACCAACACATGGTCCAAAAATGGGGCAGAAAGGATATAGGGTTTGGAAAGCTCAAACCTGTGACATTCCGCCGCGAAATTTGAGTACTCGATGAGCAATCGAACTTGTCATTGGATGTACCTGCAAGCATATCCAAGTCTTGAGGACGGTCAAAAATGGGGTGTCTACACCACAACAGGTGACTCTACTCTGAGTGGAGCCGCTAACTGTGCCACCTCTAACCCCAATGCAAAAACAAATGCAATAGATATAAATGAATGAGACACACTCGTGTCTGTCAATACATTAGCCAAAGTATTTCAGACAACAAAAATACCTCTCACAACTGAGGGTCCTAGCAATTGCTCTGGCGCGGTGATATCATACGCACGCCCCTATGGCCCCTGATACACTTGCTCCTCTCTCGGAACATAGGCCTGGTATACTGACTGAGCCGAGGCGGCTCCTTGGTTAACTCATGAGGTCTGAGCTGAATGAGCCTGTTGGTGGCTCTGAGTCTGCCTCGATCCTGATACGCCAGATGTGCCCCCCAACTGTGGGCAAGTCCTCTTCATGTGCCCTGGTTGACCACATTGAAAACAATTAAGCCCCTGACTTTTATTCTGGGGCTGGTCTTAAGATCGGTTAGGTGGTGGTGGTAACATCAACTGTCCTCCTCCCTTCTGTGGACATGCAAAGGCTTTGTGACCCGGTTGGCCACACTTGTGGCAAGAAAAGCCACTCTGTGCACTCTTTCCCGTGCCCGAACTAGGCAAAGGAAAAGTGGATCTAGACTGCTAAGGCTGGGATGAGAAATTGCCCCTGCTCCTCTTACTCTGCCTATAGTTCCCCTGGGATTCCTGGACCCTACACCTCGAACCCCGCTGTCTCTCCTCCTCAGCCTGTACAGTAACCTCTACGTGCGTCGCTGCCTCCACAAGGCGGGCATAGTTCCGAACCATATTTCCGGCAACTTTGTACAAGATCTTGGTTCTTAGCTTCTTCTCAAACTCTATACAACGGCGCTCTTCCATTGCCACCAACTCCGGTGCAAACAGGGACAAACTAGAAAGGCTGCCTCAAACTCGGCAACGGACATGCTATTTTGTCTAAGGTCCAAAAACTCTTGCCTCAATCTCTCCCAAGCAGTGGGAGTTAAGTATTTATCTTGGAAAGTAATCACAAATGCTTTCCAAGTTGTTTCTACTCCACCCTTGGCATACTTCCACCATTGACCCGCATCCCCCTTTAGATAGTAACTCGCTAGAGTCACCCTTAGTTCGCTATCTTCAATGTGAAGCATCTCGAACGTCTTCACAGTTTGTTCGAGCCACTCATCTGCTTTCTTGGGTTCGTGGCCACCTAGGAACTCATCCGGTTTGGCCCGCAAAAACTCCCGAGTAAAGAAGCCTGCACCATTCTCTTGAGCTTGGTTCTCAGCCCTCAACAAATTCATAGCCCTGCTATCTCTCGGGCTAGGGTCCCTATTGCGATGCGACCCACTGGTTCGGCCACATTGGCTTAGCCTGACTCTTACTCTTGTACCGGAACCCCAAGGACTGGCATCTCATGCACACCCCGGAGGGCTCTACCACACCTCCCGCCTCTACCACTACGGGTTTGACCTCTTCCTGACATCCTATAAAGGACAATAGGAATAAATTAGCACACTAAGCCATTTGTGCTCGCAATATACCTTACACATCTAATCACCATAACTCCATTTATTTCACTATTATATAGACATTTCAATTTCATTCCACATAAGCACTTAGTCATGTAAATACATACGGATTATCCTTTCATGATGAAATTCGTCCCACGAAAAACCAAGAATTCTTAGTAGAACGAGCATTGATCAAGTACTATTCTAAGAAGACCTCAAGGAATTTAACAGGCGCAAACAACATCCCAAAAGTTCAATCCCATACCCATATAGTCACATAATCATGTTATCACTTAGTCACAAAATGCATAACATCAAGCTATCATGCAACATGAACCCACTGTGGTAAAACAACCACTTCCCATGAGCTCCAAGTATTTGAATCTGGTAGCTTTGATACCAAGTTGTGACGCCCCGATTTTCATACCCAAATGATAGTACAATAATCATGGCCCTTTTTAAGGAAAACCAATCATACAATCCCACACTTGCATTTCATAATGTAAACAATTTCTCATGCAATAATACATTAATCCGACAACAAGTAAAGAAGCAAATAAATACCCCCAAGGGTTTACAAGTTTTCAAAGCTTAAGCTCAATTACACAAAAACGGTTATTCAAACCCACACAAACAAAGCCCTTGGCTTACAAATAGAATCACAACAAATGAGAACCTTGTGCTCTCAACATACACATTTCCATGCCCTCAGTTGGGCAGATTCACCACGTCTTTTCCTGGATAAAAATCCCAAAGGATGAGCATAAAGCCCAATAGGAAATCCTTCACCAAGTATATACATTTTATACAAATCTCAAGAGATGAATGCATATGCCATGCTATGCCTTTTTACAAATAATTCACATCTTCATCCTTTGAAAACCATCATGCTCAATGATGCCATGAAATTTTCCCATTTGTTCAAAGCTTAACAATTTAACTCAAGGGGCAGTAAATACAACTCTAGTAATCCCTAGGTTTGTGTCTGCAAGTAGACTACATAAGTACTACCAATTCTTCATTTTTACCAGTATCAACTGAAAGGCTCGACACCCATAATTTGTCATTTTTACCAGTATTAACTGGAAGGCTCAACACCTATCCTCTACACTACCTTTCAAGACTTACCACCGTATTTACTCCAAAACCAATTCATGAAAACTTGTTTCGTAACATTCTTTACTCAATGCAAAGTTTTCAAATCAAATTTTAAAGCTCTTCATTATCAATGAATTAATATGTCAATGGATCAATTGATACAATGCAATATTTTATCCATTTTTAATTCTTCCACACAATATTTCCATTATGATCAAAATTTCCATTTCTCCTTTCAATACAATTTCACAAGATGAATAAATACATTTTTTCAATTCATCCAAGGGATAACATAACTCCCACATTTCAAGCAATCTCAACAAGTCCCATATTCCATGAAAACATCATTTATAAGTAAATAAATAAACAATTTTTCTGACATCATTTATTTTGGCACACAAAACAAATATAACAATATCTTCCAAAGATTTTCAATATCTTTCTAAAAACCCCCAAATATTTAGGTTTTCTCACCAAAAGCAACCATCTTCATAGATTTGAGAAGATCTCACTAAAAGCATATTTCTTTTACAACATAGTTCAAAATCCTCTATTTCTATTTTAAAAGAAACATGAAAGTAAACCCACTTCTAAAATCATTCATCTTTTTGAATCAACAAACCATTTTCCAAAACAAATCAAAGGATGATTTCAAAAATCATCTAGATCTTGCAAAAATATGTATATAACTCGAAGAAAATCCCTACCTCAAGTTTTGAAGAAAAAATTGAGATGAAACGCCAAAATTTACGGTGTCGAAACTCGATATCCACCGCACACAACGAAGCCCTCGAGCTGATGACCAACTTTGGTGAAGAACTTAGGCCTAAATCCCAATGGATTTGGAGAAATCAAAGAGAGATGGTGACTTCTAGAGAGAGAATATGAAGATCTCAAAATTTAGATAGTTTTACAGAGAGAGAGAGAGAGAGAGTGCTGCAAAAATGATTCAAAATATCTAATTTACGAACTGATATAAACAGGCTCACTCGAGCGAAGGAGTTGGTCGCTTGAGTGACCAGACACGACAAGTTTCCTCGCTCGAGCGCAAGAAGCCTCGCTCGAGCGTAAAATAACTAGTTCCAAACACTCCCAAGGCATCCCAAAACTCGAACTCAAGGAGTGGAAGGAAGAAAAGACGTAGATAATATTATCTAACCATGAAACCTGAGTCCAGAACACTATGAAAGACAGGTCAAATACCGGAATCGCGATAGGCATCAAAAAACATGAAAAATATTCAAAAATAGAAAATTCACATCAAGGATCGTTAAAAAATTTCACAAAAATCACCATAAATATTAGGATGAAATTTCAAGCCTGGTGATGGAGGTTTCATCCATACAGTGCTGACGTCATACGTCTGATGACATCAGCACGTCTTAGTCACCTTAGATCAATCTTCAAAATTTGTAGAACACTTTCTGATGAAGAATAGGTGGCTTCGATACCAAGTTAGAATGTAAAATGAACAAAATATATATACAATATACATATATATACAAACCCTAGATTGTAATATGATCATCATACCCTCAACTTAAGTAAGAAGAATAAGAAATCAAAAAATAACTATTCTAACATGACACATCATCATTGTAAAGATATCAATTTTAGATAGTCAACCTACCTGCCTTCACTATCTGATCAATGAAGATCTAGAGAGAGAAATGTATTTCACCCATACAAAAACCTAATTTCTAAAAGTTTAATTTTTTAGCCAGAAGACAAATATTTACTGCAAGGAGGCATAAAGGCAAAACACAGTGTTTCATTGTTATAAATCAAATGCACAACAGACAAATTAAAGAGCACATTGAGAGCAACAAATAAAAGTTCCATAAAACAACCATATTATATGTTAATATGCATGATTAGTGGAAAACTGTTAATGAATAGAAATATCCACCCCCTCCAAAACATAACAAAAAATCTGGAAAAATCCATCTCCGGAAAATACAATGCTAAAACCTCACTTCCTATGGTCAAGAATCACTACAACATATAAGACTATAGGCGACCAATTATTTTGGTCCCTAAAACCATTATTTTGGTCACTAAATGGTTTTTGTGAAAAAATTAAATTCGTCACTAAAAAAGTCACTAAAAGTGTGTCCAGAAAAGTCTTTAGTGACAGATTTTTGAAAATGTCGCTGAAAATGACAATTAGTGACCAATTTTATATTGCCACAAAATGTTTGATTTTACAAGACTAAACATTTGGTCGCTAATACTTCGTCACAAAATATCCAAATTTGGTCGCGAAAAACAAAATAATGATATTTTTAATGACAACTATATTTGGTCGCCAAAATACCACACATTTTTGTCACTAAAAGTCAATTTAGAAAATGTTTTGTAACCATTTAATTTCATAGTTTAAAATGCACAAAAATTAAATTTGCCATGCAATAAAATAAAATAAAAATTCAAAATCCATACACCAAAGGCACTCCACCCCCAAACCACAAAGAGTATACAGAAAATAAAATTTTACAAAAATTAAAACACAAAGTATCCAAATTCACTTCAACATAGTTTATTATATGAGTTAAAACTCAAAATAGGATCAAAATAGTTCAACATAGTTCATTATATGAATTAAAACTCTATGAAGATATCAACCACATTTGACTTCAACACCACACTATGGCTTTGTATTTGCCATACCTAGTTTGAGAATGCTGGCAAAGGAAGGGCTTCAGTGGCCTTCCCTAATGCTCTTTCCTGGCAAACCAAAGATGATGATCAACACCATTTTCTTAGAAATCCAAATGAAAAGGTCTAGGGACAAAAGCATAAACTGAAGTTCTAATCAATCAGAAGGTTTCTTAGAAGGCCAATATATGATTTGAGTTGTTCATCTATTATTTATCATTTTGTTAAAACAAGAAATCTGACTTTTGCTATGGATTGCTTGCTTACTGTGCTTTACCATATAGATTTTGATGTTATATTAGAAAGATTGCATTTCTCTGCGGTTTTAGAAGGTAGAAATATTGGTGACTCAGTTATCTGTAAGATAGACAAAATGATTGACGATAGTTACCTCATAGTTTGGGGTGAAAATGGGATAGATGCCAGACCATATCGAAGGGTGCTTAGGCCATTGTTAGACCATGGGTGTTTTGTCCATCCGTAGGAGCAGAAACAGAGCTCTCAACCTGTCACGACCCCATTCCGCCCCTAGTAGAATGGTGCCATGATGGCCAGTAATCCAAGATTACCGAAGGCCAACTTTCAAAATTCACACACAATCAGAGTATTACATATGGGCCTAACATGTGCGGAAGCAATATATACAAATTTAATTAGTCCATAAGAGCTGTACATAAGTTAAATGGAATGGCATACATTCGTACATAGCTTTAATACAACAAAATGAAGTACAAAAGTACATCTTGACCAAAAGGCTTCTCAGCTATCAAATACAAAATACAACTAAGAAGCATAATCTTGAAGATGCGGCAAAAGTGCGTAATCCAAAACAAGTAGCAAGCACAACTAGGCGTCACCGCCGTCCTGCTCGTCACCTACATATATATAGAGAGGGGTGAGCTTGGATACTTAGTGAATGCTACAATTAATAAAGGGGTTTACATGAATGATATCTGAAATCTTTATCAAATCAAAGCATAACACATCTTGCACAAAATCCAAGGGCAAATCAAGTTTATCTAACAAATCTTTCAAGTCACGACAATTAAAGTCTTTCCAGGCTTTCAAGTTCCAAGGGATGACATTAACAAAGGCTGTGCTACAAATGCTTATAGTCCCCTAGCACGTACGGCCTTTCAAAGATTGTGCTACAAATGCTTATAGTCCCCTAGCAGGTACGGACTTTCAAAGATTGTGCTACAAATGCTTATAGTCCCCTAGCACGTACGGACTTTTCAAGATTGTGCTACAAATGCTTATAGTCCCCTAGTGCGTACGGACTTTCAAAGATTGTGCTACAAATGCTTATAGTCCCCTAGCACGTACGGACTTTTCAAGATTGTGCTACAAATGCTTATAGTCCCCTAGCACGTACGGACTTTTCAAGATTGTCATTCAAAACAAGGCTAATACTTGGTATACAAAATAGGGATCATCATTCATGCTTCACAAAATACTTTTCCAAAACAAGCAAGGCAAAACTTTATCAAAACTTAATAACATAACTTTATTAAAAATACCACTCACATAGCTCTTCAGACGTCGGGGTCAAGGCAAGTCCAAGTCCTACAAACACATGGCGAAGTCTGTTGAATGCACTTTGAAACAAGTTCACATGCATACAGATGATCTCGGCATCCTTCGATACCAAGCTAACTCAAAACAAAACACTGTTTCTCATCTCGGGAAACATACTGGGCGAATACCAGGTCTAGGCCGAGGTCCCACACCTCCTTACCGAGGTGTTTCCTCGATGGCCACATTCAAGGAAATGAGGTCAGGAAAATCTGGGTCTCCCTCTCTTGAAGAACATGTCGAACATGAAGAACATGAACATGAGGAGGATGAATGCAAGATCATAATTTGATATTACAAAATCTGAGATTTCATGCTATGAATTCAAAAACATGGACCTGGGTACCCACACTCAACGATCTTATCAAAACAAACACAGAAACATGAGCCTTAATGCAGACTTTCAGATCAAACGAGGCTTTTCTTCCAAAATACATGAAAACCATTTTCTCTTTCCAAAACCAAACTTAAATCAATGCATGACGTGCAAAACAGGTTCGATCGTGCAATGCAGCTGGACGATCAATAAGAACGATAAGAGTGAATCAAGAATCTAAGCTTAATACACGAATCTAACGGTTTGATCTCTAGAAATCAAGCTCGGAAGTCTACTCTCTCACTCTAAGACTTCTTCTTCTTCTAGAGCTTCTCTCTCCTCACAAACAAAGACATATAACAAAATGATACGTTTCTAGGTCTGCTGCCTGACTTAACACTCAAGTGTGACACGTGGCAGCGGCTGATTGGTTATACTCAAAAAGTGACTGAGCGAAAAGACAAGACTATGACAAAGTGTGTTCTACAAGCAAAATGGCATAGGCACTCCAGTGGGTAATGACATCGGCTAAGAACAAGACATCGACAAGTACGGGAACAATGATCTCGGCTAGGAAGGACAACACTTGACTAAGCTGTGCCACACCTTGGCCTAGATGTGCCACACCTCGGTCTAGGTCATACCACTCCAGGACAAGATCACTTAGGTGCAAAGGTAACATCTCGGCCTAGATAATACACATCTCGGCCTTGGTGATGAACACCTCGGCCTAGATAATGACATCTCGGCCAATATGTCACGGCGAAGGTGGAGGTCAAACAAAGGGGTTTCAACATAATTCTAGTCTGAAGATGTCCTCGGCTAAACTCACACCAAGCAAGGTACAAAACATGCGAGGAACACTTAAGCAAGACAAATCAAGGTTTGCAAAGATGCAATATATCAAGACAAGATCATGTAATATATGCAAGCATGACTAGGATAGAGTGAGGGTTGTTACATCATACCCTCCTTAAAGAAGTTTGGTCCCCAAACTTAAATCACCTTGTTCTACAAATAATCCCGGATGACGGATTCTTATTTCTTCTTCCATTTCCCATGTAGCATCCTTGCCGTAATGCTCTTTCCATTCAATTTTCACCATTGGTATCGACTTGTTCCTCAACTATTTCACTTGTCTGTCAATAATTTTTATCGGCTTCTCCTCGTAGTCTAAATCTTCACTAACCACAATCCCGGAATGATCGACTACATGCAGTGGATCCCGAATATACTTCCTCAACATCGAAATATGGAACACATTGTGAACTAGACTTAGTTCCGGTGGTAAAGCCAGTCTGTAGGCGACTGGGTTAACCTTCTCAACTATTTCAAACGGCCCGATGTATCGAGGTGCTAACTTACCTTTCTTTCCAAATCTGGAAGTTCCTTTCATTGGTGAAACCATCTGGAATACATGATCCCCAACTTCAAATTCTAACTCTCTTCTTCTCTGGTTGGCATAGCTCTTCTGTCGACTCTGAGCGGTTCGGATTCTCTGTTGGATAAGCTTGATCTTTTCGATTGTCCTTTGAACTAGATCGGGGCCGATCAAAGCTTTATCCCCTACCTCGGTCCAACATATCGGCGATCTGCACTTTCTTCCATACAGGGCTTCATACGGCGCCATGCCAATGCTAGCTTGATAACTGCTGTTGTAAGCGAATTCTACTAATGGAAAATGCACTTCCCAGCTTCCCTTGAAGTCTAATATACATAATCTAAGCATGTCCCCAAGTGTCTAAATTGTTCTCTCTGTTTGGCCATCGGTCTATGGATGAAAAGCTGCGCTAAATTTCAACTCAGTCCCCAAGGCTCTTTGTAAACTCTGCCAAAGCCTAGAAACAAACTTCAGATCCCAGTCCGATACAATGGACATCGGCACTCCATGAAGTCTCACAATCTCATTCATCTATAGTACAGCAAGTCGGTCAGCATTGAATGTAGTCTGAACAGGCAAGAAGTGTGCTGACTTAGTTAATATGTCGATTATAACCCAAATCGAATCCATCCCTTTTTGTGTCTTCGGCAAACCAGTCACAAAGTCCATGGAGATGTGTTCCCATTTCCACTCAGGAATCGGCAAAGGTTGGAGAAGTCCTACTGGCCTCTGATGTTCTGCTTTCACTTGTTGACAATACAAACACTGGGACACGAACTCGGCTATCTCTCTTTTCATATTCGGCCACCAAAAAGTCTGTTTTACATCCTGATACATCTTGGTGTTCCCTGGATGAACTGCAAACCTGGATCCCTGAGAGTCTTGCAAAATCTTTCCTTTCAACTTTGGGACGTCGGCCACGCACAATCTTCCTTCAAACTTAAGCACTCCTTTCTCAAGGGTGTAACCTGACCTCGGCCTGGTGATAATCTCGTCAGCTACCCTCTTCAGGAATTCATCCTCCATTTGCCTTGCCTTTACTTCCCCAATAGTTGTCGGCTCCACTGAAATCATGGCTAGGCATGCCAAACTTCCCACAGAATTTCTACTCAATGCGTCGGCTACCGAGTTTGCTTTACCTGGGTGATACTGAATTTGCATGTCGTATTCCTTCAATAATTCAAGCCATCTTCTCTGCCTCAAATTTAGTTCATTTTGAGTGAACAAGTACTTCAAGCTCTTGTGATCTGTAAAAACTTGGCAAGAGGCTCCATACAAGTAATGACGTCAAATCTTCAAAGCAAACACCACGGCTGCTAGTTCTAAATCATGGGTAGGATAATTCTTTTCGTGAGGTTTCAATTGACGGGATGCATACGCTATAACCTTACCTCCTTGCATCAACACGCAACCCAATCCCTTATGTGAAGCATCACTATAAATCTGAAACTCTTCTTCGTCTGACGGTAGTATAAGTATTGGCGCTGTAACCAACCTCGTCTTTAACTCCCGAAAAGCTGATTCTCTATCATCAGTCCATTCGTATGTTGTTCTCTTCTTGGTTAGTTGTGTCAATGGTACTGCAATCCTTGAGAAGTCCTTCACAAACATTCTGTAATAACCTGCCAAGCCCAGAAAACTACGAACCTCAGACACGTTGGTCGGCGTCGGCCAATTCACGACGGCTTCAATCTTACTTGGATCAACAGAGATTCTTTCTTCATTAATCACATGGCCCAAAAATGAAATGCTCGAAAGCCAAAATTCACACTTGCTAAGCTTGGCATATAACTTCCTGCTAGTCTCAAATGCTGCTCATGCTCATCACCACTCTTGGAATAGATCAGTATGTCGTCGATGAAAACAACCACGAACTCATCTAGGTACGGCTTGAAAACTCTGTTCATCAAATCCATGAATGCTGCAGGAGCGTTGGTCACTCTAAAAGGCATTACCAAAAATTTGAAGTGGCCATACCTTGTCCGAAAAGCAGTCTTCTCAATATCCTTGGCTTGGTTTGGGGGTTTCAGTGTGACACTCTTTGAAACATAGTTAATAGATGCATGATTCGTTACTAACCAGTCCATTCCCAATATGACATCAAAGTGAGTCATGCTTAACGGCATTAAATCAACTAATAATTATACACCCTCAATCACAACGACACACGCCCTATAAATGGATGCGACAATCATAGTTCTCCCAGATGGAGTAGACACATATAACACATAATCAAGAGGTTCTTGTTCTCTATTTAACTTCTCGACAAACTTAGCAAATACAAATGAATGTGTAGAACCCGAATCAATGAATATGTATGCATCTTGAGAGCAAATTGGGAGTATACCTGACACGACTGTCTCAGCATTCTGAGTATCTCCTGGCACCAATGCAAAAACTCTGCCCTGTCTCGTTTGTGCCCTCCCGATGTTATTCCTTTATGCATAGCCCAAGGTACTCCCATTCTTCTTACCATCATCAGTCTTTGCCTTCGGACAGTCCTTCACACGATGACCCATTTCACCACATTCAAAACAGGCTCCCAATGCCCAACGGCAAACCCCAGAATGCGGTTTGCCACAGCTTGCACACGTCGGCCTAGTATTACCTTCTTGGTTCGAGTTGCTGGAGCTGTCTACATTCGCCTTCTTCTTGGTGTTAAACGGAGCTCGGTGATTATCATAGTTCTATCTCTTCTTCTGATTTTCTCCTGAGTTCTGATATCAGTTGAAGTTAGCCTCTGCCAGGATGGCCTTGTCCAACACTCCGGCGTAGGTCGGCATATTGAGCATGTTAACTCGATCCTGAATTGGTCCACGCAGTCCACTTTCGAACTTCCTGGCCTTTCTGTATTCATCATCAACCATGTGAGGCGCGTATCTCGCCAACTCGGTAAAAGCACGGTCATATTCTGCCACTGTCTTGTTGCCTTGTGTCAAAGTCTGAAACTCTGTGGTCTTACGGTCTCGAACACTAAGAGGGAAATGCTTGTTGTAAAACAATTCCAAAAATTTGGCCCAAGTCAGACCTGGGTTGCTTTCTCAGGTCATCATCCACCATCTTCGTGCATCGTCGTCTAGTGTGAATGTTGCCAATGACACCTTCTAGGCATCAATACTGGGAAAGATCTCAAATACATTCTCCATTTCCAAGACCCACGCTTCGGCCTTCATTAGTTCAATACCCCTAGAGAACCTCGGCGGTTTCATCTTCTTAAACTCTCGAATCAGGGCTATGGTGCCGTCTCCATATAAAGCTTGTTGTGGAGGCACTTGCGGCGCTGGAGGGGGTGGAGGCGGAACTGCATGTCGGCCGTTTGTCTGCTCGGCCTGGGTAGAAGTGGTACTAGTGTCTTGTGGCCGACTTTGCCTCAACTCACGGACCAAGCCTTCAACCAGTCTCTCTAATATTTCCAATCTGTCTTCGGGATGATCTCGGCCAACTGGTGGTCTACCCCTTCTCATGATGCTATGAGCATGCAAAATGTGACTTTAAAACAAAACGTTCAAATAATATGCACGCAAATAACAAATAGTCACGCTGAGATGATGCACACATTGTCAAGTAGCAAGCAATATGATGCAATTCTGATATCTTTCTAAGGGAAATCCTATGCTCTTTAGGACTCAAAGTGTGTGAATAACGTACTATAAGGAACTTGTGCTCTGATACCAATCTGTCACGACCCCATTGCGCCCCTAGTAGAATGGTGCCATGATGGCCAGCAATACGAGATTACCGAAGGCCAACTTTTAAAATTCACACACAATCAGAGTATTACATATGGGGCTAACATGTGCGGAAGCAATATATACAAATTTAATTAGTCCATAAGAGCTGTGCATAAGTTAAATGGAATGGCATACATTCGTTCATAGCTTTAATACAACAAAATGAAGTACAAAAATACATCTTGACCAAAAGCCTTCTCAGCTATCAAATACAAAATACAACAAAATACAACCAAGAAGCATAAACTTCAAGATGCGGCAAAAGTGCGTAATCCAAAACAAGTAGCAAGTACAACTAGGCGTCACTGCCGTCCAGCTCGTCACCTACATATATATAGAGAGGGGTGAGCTTGGATACTCAGTGAATGGTACAATTAATAAAAGGGTTTACATGAATGATATCCGAAATCTTTATCAAATCAAAGCATAACACGTCTTGCACAAAATCCAAGGGCAAATCAAGTTTATCTAACAAATCTTTCAAGTCTCGACAATTAAAGTCTTTCCAGGCTTTCAATTTCCAAGGGTTGACATTAACAAAGGTTGTGCTACAAATGCTTATAGTCCCCTAGCACGTACGGACTTTCAAAGATTATGCTACAAATGCTTATAGTCCCCTAGCACGTACGGACTTCCAAGATTCTGCTACAAATGCTTATAGTCCCCTAGCACGTACGGACTTTTCAAGATTGTGCTACAAATGCTTATAGTCCCCTAGCACGTACGGACTTTCAAAGATTGTGCTACAAATGCTTATAGTCCCCTAGCACGTACGGACTTTCAAAGATTGTGCTACAAATGCTTATAGTCCCCTAGCACGTATGGACTTTTCAAGATTGTCATTCAAAACAAGGCTAATACTTGGTATACAAAATAGGGATCATCATTCATGCTTCACAAAATACTTTTCCAAAACAAGCAAGGCAAAACTTTATCAAAACTTAATAACCTAACTTTATTAAAAATACCACTCACATAGCACTTCAGACGTCGGGGTCAAGGCAAGTCCAAGTCCTACAAACACATGGCAAAGTCTGTTGAATGCACTTTCAAACAAGTTCACATGCATACAGATGATCTCGGCATCCTTCGAAACCAAGCTAACTCAAAACAAAACACTGTTTCTCATCTTGGGAAACATGTTGGGTGATTACCAGGTCTAGGCCGAGGTCCCACACCTCCTTGCCGAGGTGTTTCGTCGATGGCCACATTCAAGGAAATGAGGTCGGGAAAATCTAGGTCTCCCTCTCTTGAAGAACATGTCGAACATGAAGAACATGAACATGAGGAGGATGAATGCAAGATCATAATTTTCTATTACAAAATCTGAGATTTCATGCTATGAATTCAAAAACATGGACCTGGGTACCCACACTCAAGGATCTTATCAAAACAAGCACAGAAACATGACCCTTAATGCAGATGTAGACACCTTATTTTTGACCATCCTCAAGACTTGGACGTCACCGTTTGAACACTCGGTGATCATCTATGTTTGTGTTCGTTTGGAGTTCCCAGAGGTCTCGGCTGCGCGCCTTGCCTCAGGATCTCCGAACTCGATTGTTTAGTGTCTGGTTTTGCACCAAACACTTTTGTTTTGCCTTGGAGGGGCAGGGAATGCCTTGTGAGGCATCCCCACACATCACCGGCCATGGCCATAGGCCACCGGCTGGTGTTTTGTTGCTATCGGCAATGTATATTGCCGGCCGGCATTGTTTGTTGCCGGTCGGCACTCTATTTTGTCAAAATGGCAATTTTGAGCAGCCGACTACTGTTCATCTGCTTTTGCAGATATTTTAAAACAGCTGTATGGTATTTTCTTCCCCTCCATACACGTGTATGGAGGGATGACTCCCTTGTTAGCTTACCTTGTAAGCTTTATAAGATTGGCTCCTCTATAAGAGGAGCCCTCCCCTCTTGGCTTTAGGGTTAGACATTTTAGACATAGAAAACACAGAGGAGAGCTCTGGTTTTAGGGTTAGGGTTTGATACACATTCTATCTCTCTTTCCCTCTCTTGAGTGTTCTAGGTGCACTTGTTCTTAGTATTGCACACAAACACGTAGTGTTATACCTTCCCTTGGCTACTGAGGTTGCAAGAGGTTGTTCTTGAAGTTCTTGGGTGGTTTTGAGCTTGGAGAAGCAGCTGGTCCACCATTGTTGAAGAGGGTCTTCAAGGGTAACAATTTTACCTTTTTATTCCCCATTCTTGCATTGTTTTTTACCTATCTTAGAACTTTTTTTGTGCTTAGTGTATAACATAAAAAAGTTCTATTTTTAAGCCCTCTAAATAGTTTATTTAGAGTGTTTGGTGGTTTGGAGGTGTTTGACTCCTCTTAGGCCTTGAGAGGCCCCATTTTGAGCCATTTTGAGTGAGCTTCGGGACCTTGGTGTTTGGGCCTCCTCACCACTGAAATCTTGAGGGATTTCAGAGGTGAGGATGGTGCCTTGAGGTCCTAGGAAGGAGAGGGCCACCCCTTCTCCTTGTTGTCCTTAAAATGGACCATTTTTGGCCTCTTGAGGGAGCACCTAGCTAAGCTTCATGTTGACCATGCCTTAGTTGTTTTTTGTGCTTAATATGTCATAATATACCTCTGTTTTTTGTTGGTTTTGGTACACCATGCATGCTTAGCATACCTACCTTGTAATGCCATGTTTAGGCCTTAACATGCCATAGGTTGTAAACCGTTGTTCGAGCATGTTTTAGGTCTAGTTTTGTGAAGCTTGTGTGCTTATTTTGCCATGCTAGAGGTCTGTCCATGGTTGTTTGGGTCGGCCATGGCATGCATTATAGGCCCCCTTTGCATTTTGGCTTGTTGGCCTCAAGTGTGCGAGTATGTAGCATGCACTACTTGCTTTATTCTAATGATTTGGCATCATTTATAGCGTAATTTCAGTCCCTTTGACATGCTTGTATGCTTGCTTCGAACACCTCTTTGAAGCTTTGGAAGCTTGTCTTGCATGCTCCATGTTTTGGTCATTGCGCATGCTTTTGATTTTGAGCCATTTAGATGCCATCTAGGTGTCCCTCGGGCGTTGTTTAGGTCTGCCCTAGACCTATTTTAAGTCCTCTTAGCCTTGTGAGGATTGGTTGATTTAGTCTTGGTTTAAGCCTCTTGGCTTGCCTTGGGTTTTTGGCTTTATTTGCATGCATTGTTTGTCATGTTTAATCGGCTTAGCACCCTTTGTAACATGATTTCCAGAGCTTACCTTGCATGCCAGTAGTCCATGTTATGCCTCTTTCAAGTGTGCTTGAGAGTTGCCTTTTTATGCTTAAGTGTTGGTCCTTGTGTGCATGCATGTTTGCATGTCATTTAGCCTTCATTTTGGGTACTTTGGCCACTGTTTTGGGCCTAATTAGGGCTGCCCAAATCATGTATAAGTCCATCCTTTGCTTGCTTGCATGCTTACCTTGCATGTTGTTTGCATGCTTGCATGTACATTTTGCATTCCCATGTTGCATCCTTAGCTTGCGTGCCTACGTTGCATTGCATCTAGCATGCATGTCTTGTTCCTTGATCTAGTGATAGGAATTGGGCTTTGGTTTGTTGGTTTGCATTGCATTTGGCATCAAAGTGTGCACCCTTGGTCCCTTGGGCCATCACGCATGGAAATGCGCGATTGGTGGTCCGAGAACCAAGGAGCATGTCCCTTTGAGTCACTAGCATGATAAGGAACATGTTTGGTGCATATATGACTTGAATTGTATTGTCATGCTCTGCCTTGCCCTCTGTTGCTGTCAATTGCAGATTCCGCAGGTATTCTCTGCCGGCCGACTTCATGGAGTGCCGACCGGAAATCCTCCCTCTGCCGATGGCTTCACAAATGGCCGGTGACCACATACCACTGCCGATGGCAATCCCATTCAGCCGGTGGTGTCCCCCAATGTCCAAGGAAGCATTCCCGAGACTTTGGAAGTCTCCAGAGGAGCACATCAAGGAAAACAGAGGCAGCCTAGGCATGGCGGTGCACTTTCGAGCAGGACCGAGCATGCATTGCATCGAGCTCTCCTCCCGAGGCGATTTATCTGTTTTCTCTAAATTGGTTAATTTGCTTAGCCAATTAGATGATTTGTAATAATTAACTAGCTCGCGAGTTACTTAATTTGTATTATTCTTTCAGTCCCTCCGAGCGAGGGCAAATCTATAATAAGTGTGGGTGCGTGTGTGTGCATGTCTTCCAATCCCCACTTCTTTCTTCCCTTTTACTTACCTGCTTTGATGGTTAGTAATAGGACATGTTTAATTTAGCATACCTTATGCTATGCATGCGTGCATCCATACATTTGTATTGCATGCATCAGGCTCGGTACATCATGCTAACTGCATTTGTACTTCAATTCCAAATTGAATACGTGCATCAATTGACTGCATTTCACATGCCATGCTTAGGTTAGCCGAGCCTATTCTAAGTACATCTTGTATGTGTTGCATTAGTCAATTTGACATGAACTAGGACCATGCGTGTTTGCTAACTAGTTTATTGTTTTGGCACGGAGTACTATGTAAGTATTTTATGCTTTAGCATCCCGCATGCGTGTGAGTGTTGCCATGACAGTATACTTGCCGTGCGGCTAAATGCTTATGTGATAAATTGTTTGAATGCCTGCGGGTGAAGGTTGGACTGCCTGAGTTGGAAAAGTTCATTGAAAATCCGTATTTTAGCCTACTTGCAGGTATCAAATTCCAAAACATTTTCCCAAAACAAACGGATATGCAATGCTTATTTCCAAATTAGGCAATCTAGTCTATACTTGTTTGCTGTGCGCATAACATAGTAATGCTAGGCTAATAAATGGAAGAAGAACATGTAACGTTTTCAAAAACGGATATCACGGTTAGTAGAGGCCGGTCTTCGGATCGGGCGAGAGGGGGTGCTCATAGCTGACCTTCCCCAATCGTACCCAAGCTCCCGAGCCGAGGCAACTTTGGCAATGACGGACACATGGCCTTCGGCACCGAGTCAGGGTTTCCTAAATTCTCTCATTTTAAAAAATATTTAGGTGGCGACTCTGTATCTGGCAAAGCAGTCCATGTTTGGCACTTCTTTTCAAAAATCTGTTTTTCAAAACGATTTGCCGGATTTGGACTCTTTGGTTCAGATTAAGAACCGTGACACAAATCGAGTCCGAACTGTGGCGAGGGCCACTCACGGGCGAGTCTACAGTTTCTGGCGACTCTGCTGGGGAAATTAGAGAGCTTGACTCGAACTCGTGATATCCTGTTTTGATTTCATTTATGTGTCTCTTTGCATTGCATGTGCATTGGTGCGCCTATGACACCGTGTTTGCCATCTGTCATTCCTGAACGGTTTGCCGGAGTCTTGTCTTGTCAAGGCATGACCATAAGGCTGACCGGTTATGGGCTCTGATAGCATGGGAACACAAACCCCGGTTTTACCGGGGCACCCTTTTCGACCATTCGACCTAGTGCATATTCGGATCCATAGTGACCATTCCAAGCTAGGACAGGTTGGTTACCCGTTTATAGGTTGTTTGAAACCGCTGCGTGCGTAGTGAAACCCTAGCTCCTGACAAAATAGGACAGGGAAACCCTACCCCAACATAGGGGTGTTTTGGCTCTCAATTATCTGTTATGTGCTTTTAGAATGTATCTCTACAGGAACGTACATATCAGTTTGCAAGATTGAGTATTAGACCTGAGGGCATCAGTATCAGTATTGTCGAGAATCAGTTATCTGCGGGTATCAGGTTCAGTTTTGGGGACAGTGATTCTGAGGAACAGTGATCAGTAGTGGAGTGCAGTTGTTCGGCTACACCTGTATTTGATCCGTTTGGGCTGAAATGCTGCTTGTTTTCCCTTTCAGTTCAGAGAGTTCAGAGAGTTGATACAGAATAGCTAGTGCTCCCCCTTGCTGAGGCAGGACTTATGACGACGCAGAATTTAGAGGAGATCATGGTTATGACAGCTGCATTAGATCAAGGGATCACTCTGCAAAGTGAGGCCAACATTGACATGTCACATCCGCCAAGGTCGCCTGTTGCGCACCCGATCTGGACCCCCCAGCTATACCAGGCCCGCGAGCCTACTACATTTGAAATGATGGGGATGATAGGTGATCTCCAGAGGTCTGTGGCAGATCTCGCCTACGGAATGTCAGCTTCACCTCCAGCCGCACCATATGCCGGGAGTTTTGTACCCCAGGAGCCCCCGTTGTTGGGGCGAATTGTGATTGAACTTAGCCAACCGGAGATGGCCTCCAACTATGGTAATGACATATCAACATCAACCCAAACCCTCGACCAGGCTGAGGCCAGAGGAAAAGACAAAGTGAAGGCAGATGCCGATCCTATTGAACAACTGCTGCGGGCAGTCGAGGCTTTGAAAGCCGGGGGAATGAATAAGCAACAGATATCCGCAGTTGTGGCAAAAACTGTGGAGGATACTTTCCCCACTCCACCTGAGGGTAGTTCAAGTCAGTCAGAAGATCGGGATAGACCCCGTCATGCCAGAACAGTTCCTCCTATTCCCAGCCCTACACCCGGGAAAGATTAGAAAGCCAAGGTGGCGCCTGCCGACCCTTTCGCTTGTGCGTCCAGTAAGAACGCTCAGACTTCAAAATACCTGCCCCGAGGGCGTAGGGTCTTTCATGCTCTCTACATGCCTCTGTCTAAAGCACTTCAGATCCTTGCCGAGAGGGGACACCTTAAACCCTTGGAGCCTCGGCCTCTCCCGAAGAATCTCCCTGCTACGCACGATGCTGCTCAGTACTACGCGTACCACCAGCAGACAGGCCATGCAACCGACAATTGTTTCCGCCTCTGTCATGAGGTGCAAGATTTGATCGACAACGAGGTTATCCTCCCGCCCACCTCAGCCAAGTCCGTTACTACCCAGTTATTGGATTTTGAGGACACAGATACTGCAAGTATGTAATTAGAAAGTGAACCACCTGCGGGCGGCATTCGATATATTTTGGATGTGGCGTCTGGCACGCATTTTTGAGCATCGGTGAACCCTAGTTTTGTAAATTCTGGCTTGGGTATCGAGTCAGTCCCCTTTGTATAGAATACCAGGTGATTCCGGGGTTGTTGCCTTGAACACCGTTTTGTCTTGTAATTACCCATTTTGTTTTGTTTTTGAGTCTGTTTCTGCCGATGGGCCAGTTATACCAACAGATCTGAATGAAACAGCTGTGGCTATCTCATTTTCATGCTTGCTTTCAATGTGAGTTAGTTGTGCTAGAGAATTTGAATGGACTGACGGTACATCTCGCCCACTCTCCTGCGTGCTGAACTCATTGCATTAGCCTAAGTCTTTCAATAACCTTTTGAACACTACGGCGATAAAAACGAAGAGGAAGGAATTCCTCGGGTTTTGCAAAATTTTGATCATTTTGAGAGAAAGAAAAGCATGCTAAGCCTTTGATGAGTGAAACCATGCTTGTTAGTGTGAGTACTGGGAAGGACCCTGGCTTGATCCAGATTGGTTCCACACTATCTTCGGCACGAGCGATTCGTCGCTTTCTTAAAAACTTTCAAAAACAAATGTTTTACACGGCCCTGTGAAGACCTGTGTGGAATCACTCTTGAGATTGTGTAGCTTAGGA
Organism: Camellia sinensis; assembly: GCF_055761805.1. Classification (NCBI taxonomy): domain Eukaryota; kingdom Viridiplantae; phylum Streptophyta; class Magnoliopsida; order Ericales; family Theaceae; genus Camellia; species Camellia sinensis. The sequence goes on from NC_138964.1 coordinate 69,706,694, forward strand.
TCGCTCTCAGCCTCAAGATTCAACCCGTCCGTTTCGAACCTTGAACCCGTTCAGAAAGTTCAACGGTCAAACGCCATGTAAGGTCTGTATGGCCAGTTTTGAAGCAGCCCTCGAACAAGAGGCACCAAAGCCGAATCAGAAGGACTAGATCTCACCGGAAGAAGCTCGTGGAGCAACCGGGATGGATTCTTTTGCAAATCACTGCAACAGCCGTTCTCCTAGATACAGAGAGGCTTCAACTTCAGAAACCATTTGACATGGACTTGCTACACTTTTACCCTTTGAGAGGCTCGCTGGGTCGAAAACCCAGAAGGGCGACCCACGCAAAAGTTAGAGCAAGAGAAAAATACAAAAAAGCAAAAAATATAAAAAAAATGCGAAAAAGAAAAGAAAAAGAAATGAACAAAGGAAAATGAAAAGAAGCTCGCAAGGTCGAAAACCCGTATCGGGCACCTTGGCAAAAGTTAGAACCTGAAAAGTGAAGGTTAAAATACCCGAGTGTACCTTAACCGGAACTACGTAAGGCTTGATTCCCATGTTTGGGATACGTAGGCAACTTCACTCTGAAGTCCAGCCCCCAACGCTTTCATAGCGTCTCGGTCCATGCAATGGTTTTGACTTCATCCCAAAGTCTAGTCGCCAACGCCTTCCAAGGTGATTGTGTCCATATATCTGTTATAACCGTCTTCGTCATCTCTGCGTCCAAGAGCTCAACCATCACCAATGAAGACTGTTTGCGGACTGCTGCGGCACCATCCAAACAAGGGGCAACTTTCCGTTGCCACGAGCTGTCGTGAGCCGCCATTCAAACCAGGGGCAACTTTCCGTTGCTGTGCGGCGTTCTTCAAGCCAGGGGCAATTTTCCATTTCCTCCAATCCGAGGTTGCGCATCTCAAAGTGTAAGTTCCATGCTCGTTGAGCATCAGCCGTTTACAAAATAGTTTTTGAAAATTTTTACTGAAGTTGACTATTTTCTCAAAAACTATTTTGTTTTCCAAAACTGGACCATTTTCTTGGACCCAAAAAGGAAAATTTTCAGTGCTTACAGCCTGACTTGCGTGGCTTTCAAATCAAAAATCGAACAAGTGCGTCAATCCGACTCTCATCTTGATCGAAACTGTTTTAGTTGAAAACCAAAACAAAAATGGTCAAAGTGATGTACTAGGGGCACAGTTGAGTCAGGTGTTCTGTCTTTCCCCCATCGTCAACGTACTTGCCAGGGGGGGCACTCTACCCACCAGAAGAAATAGCTGTGAGCTAATGGCATCGGGCGTAAACCCGCAACTTCCTATTCACTCATTAATCACCTTGGGGAGGGATGAAAAATGAGAGAATAAAGAATAGAGAGGTGTAAGTTGAGAGAGAAAGCGAGCCAAAGGGTTTTGAGAGAAAAACCGAGCTTGAGTGCCAGAGTGATGTGAGAATCACAAATGAGAAAAGGGTGGGAAACAATACCCAAAGAAACTGGCTCCTCGTGATCTGAGGTCCCCCGTCGTCGTTAACGCGTCTGTATGTCGTGTCTTTTGTTTTGTTTACCTCGACCTTTGTTTTAGGTCTCTTCCGAGCGTGTCTCGTTGAGTTTAGGTCATGTACCTTTGTTGAGTCCTTTTCCGCTGTATCCAATTGTAGGCTCGATACCCCGGTTGAAAATCCTTTTTTATCTCAAAAATCGTTTATGTTCAGAGTGTTGTGCCATTCTCTACATTTGGGCAAACCAAAAGAAGGAAGGGAAAAGTCGGGGCATCCGAGCATGTTTCAACCCTAGCCGGTTTCATCTTTGAAGGTCGTCTTGTGAGATTGGGCTGTTTTGTCTAAAGTTTGCCGTGTGCAGAATAAACCAAGTGTTGGGTTATGGGCTGTATACAGATTAATCCTCAGCAGAGTATGGGGCCGTGTGTTCAGGTTAAGCATTGGTTTGTGTGGGTTGCTTTCCTGATTACTTGGTTTGGTTATCTTGTTATTAATGCAAGTGTTCAACATTCAGACCACAGATCAATTCCATTTACATTAAGGTGTAATATGATGTAGCACGATGCAATGCATGATATATGTAAATATAACACTTTTTAAGATAAAAAGTTCGTTTCATTTCATAATCTTTTAAGTACAAAGTTTTGAGGAAAACCAAAAATCTACCTGTGGCAGTACAAGGTAATCTATCTACCAGCGAAGAAAGAAAAAGAAAGAGAAAACAAAGGAAAAAGTACAAAAAAGGAAGAAAAGCAGCAATCTGGGTCATCGTCAGTAGTCTCAAGCCCGGGGGTCTGCCCTCGCCCTCTTCCTGGACGAAGGTCCAGGAGCATCATTAGCATCGCCGTCTGAGCCTGAGTCTGAGTCATCTCCAGCCTCCTCAGATGACCCGGCCTCTGCCTCTGCCTCGGACTCATCATTGTCGTCATCATCATCGTCAGGGGTCGGCGCCCGAGAACTACTCCCGATATGAGTACGCCCTCCCCTGGTACGGGGACATGCAGTGTCTCCCCGCCCTCCCCGGGAAGAAATAGAAGGCCCAGCTGGAGCACCGCCCACCAGAGGGATCTGGAAGGGAGGCTGAAAATCACAAAAGGCAAATGGATCAGTATACTGTGGACAGTTTATCAGAGCAGAATGTAGTGTATGAGTACAGTGTGAGAATGTTGTGAGCAGTTTATCAGTGCAGAATGCAGTATACAGTGTGTGAATGCCGTGGGCAGTTCATCGTTACAGAGTACAGTGCAGAATGCAGTATATACAGTGTATCAGATGCTGTGAGATCGGTATGCCAGGTGTTGTGCCATGCATCAGATTACGTAAAGCAACGTATGAATGGTTTGAGGCTGTTGTTAGAAGAACATACCGAAATACTGTAAAGGGCCAGGAGGTCAAAGGTTCGCTGCAGCATCCCCATCATGGAGGCATTCAACTACACGGACTACCGGGTGTACCCGGAGGACGCCTACAAGAGTATAAGATACATCAGTGTTCCGCGGAATATCAAATAAACTGAAATGAAATGCAGATGCAAGATGCAGAATGAAGTAATACATACCAGAGGCAAGTCGGGGATGCCGGCTAACTCATGACCAGCCAGGGGAGGAGCAAAAGGGATCTGGTAGATCGCCCCATCCTGCCCTCTATATGATAGTGCAGTGGGCAAGGCGGGCCTATCCCCCCGGAGCTCCGCTCCTGCCATGCCCTCGAGCCCTCCTCAATGTGCCCGCTCCAGCCCCGGCTCTCGCTCCGGCTGCCGGCGCTGCTGGCCTCTCTCCCTCAGCTCGGCGACCACCGCTCAAGGGTCGCATAATATAGGTCCGGACGTACTCTGTGCAGTCGCCCTCGCCTCTATGATGCTCCTCACCCCAGCCGATGGTGTACTCCCTCATCTCCCGGGCGGTGAATATCTCGGTGTCTGTCATGTGGCCGGTAGGTAGACCCGGCACTATCTGCTCCGGTAAACCTAGGGTCTGGCGCAAGAAGCGCTCGCCCAGGTACCAAGCCCGACAGACCAGGCCCTCCAGCAAAATCCGACAGCGAGAAGTCTCCCCGGAGCCCTCATAATGATCACTCACCATGGCCGGCAACGGAGCCCAGGGCTGCCAGGTGATCTGAAAATGAAATGCAGTTTGTTATCGATCTGTTATTGAAAACATATAGTGCTAAGCAAAGCAAAAATAAACGTTGAAGTTGAACATACCTCCGCTGCGGTGATGGTGTCGAAATATCGGCAGAAGAAAATGAGAGACTCCCGTGGTCTCCGTACACATCGCACGTCGAAGCGATGGGAGAAGGGGACGCCAAGCGGGATCTCCTCAACGGGCACTGGGGCAAGCCTAGGAAAGTAGGCGTACACCCACAACTGTAGAACAGATGTCAGTATGGCTATCAGATAAGGCAGAATACAGAATAAAGCAAAATAACAGAACCGTGTGTTGTGCAGTGTATTGTGCAGAGTGTACAGTGTGCAGTCAGTGTAAAGCAGAGTATGTGTGTGCCGGGTGTGCAGTGTACAATCAGTGTGGGGCAGTGTACAGTATATGTGCAGGGTGCAGAATACAGAAAGCAGAAGACAGGAATGTAAAAAGGGAAGAACACGTACCTCCCAGGCTCACCTGTAGCCACCAAGGAGCTGTCCGCTGAGGCGGGAGGAGGAGCTCATATAACCATACAAAGTGGCCAGAGCAGTGCCACCCCAGTCGTAATGGCGGATCTGCCTGACGTCCACCAGCGCGCTCAGCAGGCACAAGGGCACGGTGTTCGCCCGATCGGCGAAGAGTGTCATCCCAAAGAGGAACATGATGAAGCCCCGAGCATACTGGTCCACCTCCTCTGGAGACATCTCCGCCTCCTCTGCCAAGGCCGGCTAGACCCGAAAGTGGCTCTCAAACCACGAATACCGGACAAACCCCGCTCGAGCAAGGGGTGGCTGAGTACCGAGTAGGTACAGCTGGGCAGCGTCCCACTCGTCCATATCCGTGTCGAAGGAGATCGGATCACCCCCTACCCCAATGCCAGTGAGCATGGAGAAGTCGTAAGGGGTCATCGTCATGTCCCCTGCGACGGAAAAGTGAAAGAAATCGGTGGTATCCCACCACCTCTCCGCCAGAGCAGCGAGCAAGGGCCTACAGGTAGTCAGCCGAGAGAGCCCCCTGCAGAAGATGCCAAAGTCGGCCTCGTCGACGATGTCGCGGACCGCATCTGGTAGCTCGACGTACCAGTCCCGAGTGCCGGTGTTCCCATACCCGCGGATGGTATGGGAATCCCCCTGTAATCAAAAACAACAATTGCAAGGCAATATTCAAAATGCAGTTCTAAGAAGCATCTAGAGATACAACATGTGTGCATGTTTTCGGATTCAAACAAATACCGGGTGCCGGTGTTCTCAGAGTGAACTACAACGTGTGATGTGTCAGCGTGTTTGGATGGTTCAGGGCAGATACAGCATGCGTGCATGTTTTTAGATTCAAACAAATACCGGGTGCCGGTGTGCTTAGAGTGAACTACAACGTGTGATGGGTCAGCGTGTTTGGATGGTTCAGGGCAGATACAGCATGCGTGCATGTTTTCATATTCAAACAAATACCGGGTGCCGGTGTGCTTACAGTGGACTACGACGTGTGATGCGTCAGTGTATTCGAATGGTTCAGTGCAAATATGGCATGCGTACATGTTTTCAGACTCAAGCCAATACCGGGTACCAGTATATATGCAGTGAAATACAATGTGCGCTGTGTGTTCGTGTGATTCGGGGCCAGTGCAGTGTGTGTGCATGTGTCAGTCTCAAGCAGATATCAGTTGCATGTATGTTTACAATCAACTACAGTATACAGCATATCAGAGTTAAGCAGTTAAAGAGCATAACTAGCTACGACAGTTTTGCATCCTACATTGCAGAAAGTAAAGCAGAGAAAGAAAGTTACCTCGGAAGCGCCGAAGGACAGGTGGGAGGTGGGCTCACGCAGTAGTAGCTCGGGAGGCACGTGCCTATCAAAGCTCCTGAACTGGCGTAGTCCGTCGGGGAGCATCACGTGAACTGCGGGCCTGTAGGTCTCCGGATCGAACGGCCGGACACGGAGTGGCAGGGGCTCGACCTCGGGGTCCATCTCGAGATCGGGAGGGGCTCCGCCATGTGGGAGATCGTCCGCCCTCTCGAAGGGGGCGTGAAAATGACCGGAAGATGAAAAAACAGGCGAAAAGTCGAAAAGTCAACAAAAAGTCAAACCCCGGGAGGGTCAGAAAAGGCCGGAAAAGCTGGAATACGAAAAAGGCATGGGTATCAAGAAAAACTCGAGGGAAACAAGCCCCGAGCGGCAAAAATCAAGAAAGAAACACCGAAATAAAGTTTTGTTCGGTTGAAAATGTCCGAAACACGAAGGAGATCGCGAATCGAACGACGAAACGGGAGCTAGAATGTGAGAAAATGAGAGAATCAAAGGACAAAAACACTCTAGAGAGGGAGAGAGGCAGTTTTCGACCAAAGGGAAATGAAAAAAATAGGGTTAGAAACCCTATTTTAAAACACCCGAGCCGAAATGACAGATCTGCCCCGATTCAGCAATTCTTTGCCAGTCGGCAACATTCTTTGCCGGTCGGCAAAATATTGTGCCGATGGCATTGTATCAGTGCCGATGGACGGCCGGTGACTTATTTTGATGGCCGGTGGACATCCGGTGGTCTTCTACAGTGATTTTGGAGCTTCCTACACCCTTGTTTGAGTCATGTGTGGGGTCCAGGGCCTTTAGTGCTCGAAATAGTGCAAAACAGTGCATTTCCGACGCTAAACCGGCCTCCGTTTTGACCTCGGGCCGTGTCTTCTGTGCGTGGCACTCGAATTCGTGCAAGGTGTATCCTTTTCGTATCCTTTTGGCTTTTACAAAATTCAAAAGTTGCCCCATGTGCATCGCGTATCAATCGCACTGTCTTGTGCATTTCAAATCAATCGCACTGTCTTGTGCATTTCAAATCAGTTGCACTGTCTTGTGCACTCGCGTTGTCTAACACATCGCGCTGTTGTGCGCATCTCATTGCATTTTGCATGCATTCAATCGCACGGTTTTGCGCATCTCATCGCATACCGCATGTTTGTAATCAATTTCATTACTGGCGTAGACTGCATGTTTTGCTTGCGTAGACCGCATGTTTTCCTTGCATAGACCGCATGTTTTCCTTGCGTAGACCGCATGTTTTGCCTGCGTAGACCGCATGTTTTGATTGCGTAGACCGCATGTTTTACCCGCGTAGACCGCATGTTTGTTCGATTTCATAACCAGCGTAGACCGCATGTTTTACCCGCGTAGACCGCATGTTTCTTCGATTTCATAACCAACGTAGACCACATGTTTTGTTTGCGTAGACCGCATGATTTCCTTGCGTAGACCGCATGTTTTGCTTGCGTAAACCGCATGTTTAATCAACTTCATTACTTGCGTAGATCGCATGTTTTGCTTGCGTAGACCGCATGTTTTACCTGCGTAGACCGCATGTTTTGCTTGCGTAGACCGCATATTTGTTCAAATCATTATTTGCGTAGACCGCATGTTTTGATTGCGTAGACCGCATGATTGTTCAATTTCATTACCTGCGTAGACCGCATGTTTTGATTGCGTAGACCGCATGTTTTACCCGCGAAGACCGCATGTTTGTTCGATTTCATAACCAGCGTAGACCGCATGTTTGTTCAAATTTATAACCTGCGTAGACCGCATGTTTTGATTGCGTAGACCGCACGATTATTCAGATTTCATTACCTGCGTAGACCGCATATTTTGGTTGCGTAGACCGGATGTTTTACCTGCGTAGACCGCATGTTTTGCTTGCGTAGACCGCATGTTCTGCTTGCTTAGACCGCATGCTTATGTTCAATTTCATTACCTGCGTAGACCGCATGTTTACGATCAATTTTGTTGCCTGCGTAGACCGCGTGCTCCACTTACATGTCTATGCTTTCACAACATTGTTATAACTTCCCACTTACTTTGCGTTGTCACACATTTTCAAATACATCAATATGCATTGCACCTGTTAAGTTTGTTTTCTTTTCATGCACGATATTGTATGTACGGTTCATTTGAGGCTGGTGCAACCAGACGAACCGCACAGGTATTGTATGGTCTGGCGAGATCTTAAATACGCTCCGGTCTAGGAGACCTTAAATCCTCGGAAGGTGCAAGACCTTTAGTGCATTGGTGTGCACAGCCCATTTACATTGTCATGTATCTTGAGCCGCGTGTTGTCGCGCATTCCATACATCATGCATCATCATGCATTTGTATCTCAAAAAAACTTGCATTGTCATGCATTCGTCAATGGTCTGGCGAGACCTTAAATACGCTTGGTCTAAGAGACCTTAAATCCTCTAAAGGTGCAATTCCTTTGGTGTTTGTCATGCCCGAACGACTTTCGATGGTCTGGTAAAGCCACCTGCCTATGTTTGCGGTGAGTTCCTAGAAGACCAACTGGGACTGTGGAAACTAGAGCTCGAACGGCCTATGCCTAGAACGCAAAGGTTCGGGAGTTCCGAGACTAAAGTCTGGTTTAAATACCTAGGGGTGTATCCTCGGCTTGAAATCTGTATGGAAGCCCCACAGATTGAGGCAGCATGTCTGCGCCTCAGTTCTGGATAGTATATCGCCCTGTTGGTAAGATAGGGAAAGCTGCAATCATAGCCGTTGCATCATAGTGCATTGTCATGCATCATCGTAAATAGTTGCATTCTCATGCATCATTAGAATATAGTGCATATTGCATTGTAGTTTGCATGCATTCATTGCATCACCTTCCGCCTATGGCTCGTGTCTTTCCATGTTGAGCTTGGTCTGGTATGTGCTCATACTTTTCATGTCAAAGCATAGTTCAGTGGACCGTTCTATGTTAGACACGGCTTGTACGTGTACATGCCTTTCCTAGGCAAGATTTAGTTTGGCCCGCGTGCCATATCCATTGCATTGTAGATTGCATGCATTCATTGCATCACCTTCCATCTATGGCTCGCGTCTTTCCATGTTGAGCTTGGTCTGGTATGTGCCTTTACTTTTCACAGTAAAGCACAGTTCTGCATGTGCACGCGCCTATTCCACGCTGGTATGTTGGTTTGAGGGTTACGACATCTTTTCTGTGTTAGACATGGCTTGTATGCGTACATGCCTTTCCCAGGCAAGATTTGGTTTGGCTTGCGTGCCATATCCATTGTATCCATTTCCATCCCATTGCATATTTGTAGATATTGCATTATAGTTTGCATGCATTCATTGCATCACCTCCATCTATGGCTTGCGTCTTTCCATGTTGAGCTTGGTCTGGTATGTGCCCATACTTCTCGTGTCGAAGCATAGTTCAGTGGACCGTTCTATGTTAAACATGGCTTGTATGCGTACATGCCTTGCCTAGGCAAGATTTGGTTTGGCCCGCGTGCCATATCCATTGCCATTTCCCAAGCATTTTCATCATATATTACATTGTAGTGTAATTATTGCATCCGGCATTAGGATCATCGTCTTTTCCCCAGCGGGTCGTTTCCCCACCTTTGTCATCCTCCCAATACTTGTTCTTGCGTCTGTCTACATTACTCATAGTTCAGTTGACCGTTCTATGGTAGACGGACTTGTTACCTCCATCAATCTATTTGACATAGGTGTGGTTTCGAACCGCTCACGATTGGATCATGATTCAATTGTTTTGCATATAGTTTGCATTGTTTCAATTACATTGCATCTTCATTTGCGTTGTTTATACATTGTTTTGTATATATTGCATATCATTTTGCATCCATTTTCGCATTGTCATGCATGTTGCTAATAACATCGTACCTGTTGAGTTGTTTCCTTTTCAGGCACGATATTGTATGGACGGTTCATTTGGAGCTAGTGCAACCAGACGAGCCGCACAGGTATTGTATCCTCCGAGTGAGACGTATTGAGAATTGCATAATTCTCTTACATCCTTTCTGCATTGTAGTGTAGTTTGGTGTACGCTAGCTTAAAATTGTCGCATGTTTGCTTCGTTACAGCTTTCTTTGCATGATCATAAGTTATGTCCGGCTCTGTGCATTGTCTTGCATTTTGCCCCCGCCTTCGGGCGCATACCTTGTTTGTCTTGCATGTTTGTCTAAGTCTTCGGCCTTGTCAAAAATGGGTCGTCTCTGGGCTTTGACATTCACTCCCGTCATTGTTATGACTTTCGAGTTCTGTCAAAGAGGGGCAACTGTAGACACCCCATTTTTGACCATCCTCAAGACTTGGACGTCACCGTTTGAACACTCGGTGATCGTCCATGTTTGTGTTCGTTTGGAGTTTCCGGAGGTCTCGGCTACGCGCCTTGCCTCAGGATCTCCGAACTCGACTGTTTAGTGTCTGGTTTTGCACCAAACACTTGTGTTTTGCCTTGGAGGACCAGGGAATGCCTGGTGAGGCATCCCCACACATCACCGGCTATGGCCATAGGCCACGGGCTGGTGTTTTGTTGCTATCAACAATGTATATTGCCGGTCGGCATTGTTTGTTGCCGGTCGGCACTCCATTTTGTCAAAATGGCAATTTTGAGCAGCCGACTACTATTCATCTGCTTTTGCAGATATTTTAAAACAGCTGTATGGCATTTTCTTCCCCTCCATACACGTGTATGGAGGGATGACTCCCTTGTTAGCTTACCTTGTAAGCTTTACAAGATTGGCTCCTCTATAAGAGGAGCCCTCCCCTCTTGGCTTTAGTGTTAGACATTTTAGACATAGAAAACACAGAGGAGAGCTCTGGTTTTAGGGTTAGGGTTTGATACACATTCTATCTCTCTTTCCCTCTCTTGAGTGTTCTAGGTGCACTTGTTCTTAGTATTGCACACAAACACATAGTGTTACACCTTCCCTTGGCTACTGAGGTTCCAAGAGGTTGTTCTTGAAGTTCTTGGGTGGTTTTGAGCTTGGAGAAGCAGCTGGTCCACTATTGTTGAAGAGGGTCTTCAAGGGTAACAATTTTACCTTTTTATTCTCCATTCTTGCATTGTTTTTTTACCTATCTTAGAACTTTTTTTGTGCTTAGTGTATAGCATAAAAAAGTTATGTTTTTAAGCCCTCTAAATAGTTTATTTAGAGTGTTTGGTGGTTTGGAGGTGTTTGACCCCTCTTAGGCCTTGAGAGGCCCCATTTTGAGCCATTTTGAGTGAGCTTCGGGACCTTGGTGTTTGGGCCTCCTCACCACTGAAATCTTGAGGGATTTCAGAGGTGAGGATGGTGCCTTGAGGTCCTAGGAAGGAGAGGGCCACCCCCTCTCCTTGTTGTCCTTAAAATGGACCATTTTTGGCCTCTTGAGGGAGCACCTAGCTAAGCTTCATGTTGACCATGCCTTAGTTGTTTTTTGTGCTTAATATGTCATAATATACCTCTATTTTTTGTTAGTTTTGGTACACCATGCATGCTTAGCATACCTACCTTGTAATGCCATGTTTAGGCCTTAACATGCCTTAGGTTGTAAACCGTTGTTCGAGCATGTTTTAGGCCAATTTTTCTGAAGCTTGTGTGCTTATTTTGCCATGCTAGAGGTCTGTCCATGGTTGTTTGGGTCGGCCATGGCATGCATTATAGGCCCCCTTTGCATTTTGGCTTGTTGGCCTCAAGTGTGCGAGTATGTAGCATGCACTACTTGCTTTATTCTAATGATTTGGCATCATTTATAGCATAATTTCAGTCCCTTTGACATGCTTGTATGCTTGCTTCAGACACCTCTTTGAAGCTTTGGAAGCTTGTCTTGCATGCTCCATGTTTTGGTCATTGCGCATGCTTTTGATTTTGAGCCATTTAGATGCCATCTAGGTGTCCCTTGGGCGTTGTTTAGGTCTGCACTAGACCTATTTTAAGTCCTCTTAGCCTTGTGAGACTTGGTTGATTTAGTCTTGGTTTAAGCCTCTTGGCTTGCCTTGGGTTTTTGGCTTTATTTGCGTGCCTTGTTTGTCTTGTTTAATCGGCTTAGCACCCTTTGTAACATGATTTCCAGAGCTTACCTTGCATGCCATTAGTCCATGTTATGCCTCTTTCAAGTGTGCTTGGGAGTTGCCTTTTTATGCTTAAGTGTTGGTCCTTGTGTGCATGCATGTTTGCATGTCATTTAGCCTTCATTTTGGGTACTTTGGCCACTGGTTTGGGCCTAATTAGGGCTGCCCAAATCATGTATAAGTCCATCCTTTGCTTGCTTGCATGCTTACCTTGCATGTTGTTTGCATGCTTGCATGTACATTTTGCATTCCCATGTTGCATCCTTAGCTTGCATGCCTAGGTTGCATTGCATCTAGCATGCATGTCTTGTTCCTTGATCTAGTGATAGGAATCAGGCTTTGGTTTGTTGGTTTGCATTGCATTTGACATCAAAGTGTGCACCCTTGGTCCCTTGGGCCATCACGCATGGAAATGCGCGATTGGTGGTCCGAGAACCAAGGAGCATGTCCCTTTGATTCACTAGCATGATAAGGAACATGTTTGGTGCATATATGGCTTGAATTGTATTGCCATGCTCTGCCTTACCCTCTGTTGCTGTCAATTGCAGATTCTGCAGGCATTCTCTGCCGGCCGACTTCATGGAGTGCCGACCGGCAATCCTCCCTCTGCCGATGGCTTCACAAATGGCCGGTGACCACATACCACTGCCGGTGGCAATCCCATTCAGCCGATGGTGTCCTCCAATGTCCAAGGAAGCATTCCCGAGACTTTGGAAGTCCCCAGAGGAGCACATCAAGGAAAACAGAGGCAGCCTAGGCATGGCGGTGCACTTCCGAGCGGGACCAAGCTTGCATTGCATCGAGCTCTCCTCCCGAGGCGATTTATCTGTTTTCCCTAAATTGGTTAATTTGCTTAGCCAATTAGATGATTTGTAATAATTAATTAGCTCGCGAGTTAGTTAATTTGTATTATTCTTTCGGTCCCTCCGAGCGAGGGCAAATCTGTAATAAGTGTGGGTGCATGTGTGTGCATGTCTTCCAATCCCCACTTTTTTCTTCCCTTTTACTTACCTGCTTTGATGGTTAGTAATAGGACATGTTTAATTTAGCATACCTTATGCTATGCATGCGTGCATCCATACATTTGTATTGCATGCATCAGGCTCGGTACATCATGCTAACTGCATTTGTACTTCAATTCCAAATTGAATACGTGCATCAATTGACTGCATTTCACATGCCATGCTTAGGTTAGCCGAGCCTATTCTAAGTACATCTTGTATGTGTTGCATTAGTCAATTTGACATGAACTAGGACCATGCATGTTTGCTAACTAGTTTATTGTTTTGGCAGGGAGTACTATGTAAGTATTTTATGCTTTAGCATCCCGCATGCGTGTGAGTGTTGCCATGACAGTATGCTTGCCATGCGGCTAAATGCTTATGTGATAAATTGTTTGAATGCCTGCGGGTGAAGGTTGGACTGCCTGAGTTGGAAAAGTTCATTGAAAATCCGTATTTTCGCCTACTTGCGGGTAGCAAATTCCAAAACATTTTCCCAAAACAAACGGATATGCAATGCTTATTTCCAAATTAGGCAATCTACTCTATACTTGTTTGCTGTGCGCATAACATAGTAATGCTAGGCTAATAATTGGAAGAAGAACATGTAACGTTTTCAAAAACGGATATCACGGTTAGTAGAGGCCGGTCTTCGGATCGGGCGAGAGGGGGTCCTCATAGCTGACCTTCCCCAATCGTACCCAAGCTCCCGAGCCGAGGCAACTTTGGCAATAACGGACACGTTGCCTTCGGCACCGAGTCAGGGTTTCCTAAATTCTCCCATTTTAAAAAATATTTAGGTGGCGACTCTGTATCTGGCAAAGCAGTCCATATTTGGCACTTCTTTTCAAAAATCTGTTTCTCAAAATGATTTGCCGGATTTGGACTCTTTGGTTCAGATTAAGAACCGTGACACAAATCGAGTCCGAACTGTGGCGAGGGCCCCACGCGGGCGCGTCTACAGCAGACTTTCGGATCAAACGAGGCTTTTCTTGAAAAATACATGAAAACCATTTTCTCTTTCTAAAACCAAACTTTAAATCAATGCATGACATGCAAAACAGGTTCGATCGTGCAATGCAGCTGGACGATCAATAAGAACGACAAGAGTGAATCAAGAATCTAACCTCAATACACGAATCTAACGGTTTGATCTTTAGAAATCAAGCTCAGAAGTCTACTCTCTCACTCTAAGACTTCTTCTTCTTCTAGAGCTTCTCTCTCCTCACAAACAAAGACAAATAGCAAAATGATACGTTTCTAGGTCTGCTGGCTGACTTAACACTCAGGTGGGGCACGTGGCAGCGGCTGATTGGTTCTACTCAAAAAGTGACTGAACGAAAAGACAAGACTATGACAAAGTGTATTCTACAAGCAAAATGGCATAGGCACTCCGGTGGGTAATGACATCGGCTAAGAACAAGACATCGGCAAGTACGGGAACAATGATCTCGGCTAGGAAGGACAACACTTGACTAAGCTGTGCCACACCTTTGCCTAGATGTGCCACACCTCGGTCAAGGTCATACCACTGCAGGACAAGATCACTTAGGTGCAAAGGTAACATCTCAGCCTAGTGTAACAAGCCCGCGGTGGGGGGACCTCGCTACAGTTCGGACTCTCGATTCGTGTCACGGTTCTAAATCTGAACCAAAGAGTCCAAATCGGGCAAATCGTTTTGAGAAACAGATTTTTGAAAAAGTAGTGCCAAACATGGACTGCTTTGCCAGATACAGAGTCGCCACCTAAATATTTTAAAATGGGGGAATTTAGGAAACCCTGACTCGGTGCCGAAGGCCAAGTGTCCGTCATCACCGGAGTTGTCTCGGCTTGGGAGCTTGGGTACGATCGGGGAAGGTCAGCTATGAGCACTCCCTCTCACCCGGTCCGAAGACCGGCCTCTACTAACCGTGGTATCTGATTTTGAAAACGTTATGTGTTCTTATTCCGGTTATTAGCCTAGAATTACTATGTTATGCGCGCAGCAAACAAGTATAGACTAGATTGTCTGAGTTGGAAATAAATATTGCATATCCGTTTGTTTTGCAAAACACTTTGGAATTTTGCTACTCGTGAGTAGGCTAAAATACGGATTTCAACGAGTTTTCCCAACTCAAACAATCCAACCTTCACCCACAGGCATTCAAACAGTTTATCACATAAGCATTTAGCCGCATGGCAAGCATACTGTCATGTTAACATTCACGCGCATGCGAGATGCTAAAGCATAAATACTTACATCGTACTCCGTGCCAAAACAATAAACTAGTTAGCAAACATGCGTGTCCTAGTTCGTTTTAAGAATGGCTAATGCATCGCATGCAAAAATGCAATCTAGATAGGCTCGGATAACCCTAAAATGGCACATGAAATGCTACAAGTAACATGTATTCAATTTGGAATTGAAAAGTACAATGTAGTTTGTATGATGTACCGAGCCCGGTGCATGTCAACAAATGCATGAATGCGCGCATGCATAGCATAAGGTATGCTAAATTAAACGTGCCCTAATCTACCATCATAAGCAGGTAAATAAAAGGGGAAGAAAGACGTGAGGTTGGAAGACATACACCCACTCACGCACACTTATTACACAATTGCCCTCACACGGAGGAACCAAATAAATATTACAGTCCCAAATAATAAGCAAATAAAATTATTACAGAATTTCTAATTAATTAAAAGAAAGAATGCAACAGACAGAAAAGGGCGGCCGCAGCCTCTGCCTCGGGATGCGCGAATGATGCATGCTCGGAACCGTCTCGCCCGGAAAGACCCGTACCATATCCCTGCCACCTCTGTTTACACTGCCCTGTCTTTCTGAAAATTGCCAAAACTCCAGAACAGGTTCCTTGCACACTGCAGAGCACCACCGGCCAGACATAATTCCCACCGGCACTCTATAATTTCCATCGGCACTGTTTCGATTTACCGGCCATTCAAAGATTGCCGGCCGGCACTTAATTCTGCCGGTCGGCATAAATTTCCTACAGAAGACAGTTTTGACAGCAAACAGAGAGCAGACAGTGCATGGCATGGGGTTTTCAGGAACATGTGAGCATGATCATGCTTCCTATCATGCTTTGAACTCAAGGAAGCATGATCCTCGATCCTCGAGCCATCAATGGTGCATGATAGCCTAAGGGATCAAGTTTGCCACTTGATATAAATATGCATGCGACACACAAATGAAGACCAAAACCTTATCATGGTGAAGTCAAAGGCCCCGGTGACCGGAAGTCAAGGCACGTTACATCACTTGTGGTATGAATGCCCCTCAACTCTCACACTTGGTTTGACACCCCAAACCAAGTAATGCAATGCATGTTATGCAAAACATGGCTCAAAATGCAACATGATATCAATATGCAAGGTATGCCAAGTATCATACAACTAGTATGGCAAGCATGCAATATTAAGCATACAAGACGCGAATGCGATGTAAACATGGACACTTTGAGCAATAGAATCATCATGCTACAACTACATATGAAGCAACCATACATCAATCATGAAACAATCATGCAAAGATGGATTAAAATGGCAAAGGGGCAGACCTTCACCCTCCTCAAAACAGTGGCCAAAAGTGTCCGATAGATGGACCAATGTTCATGCCAACAAGCAAGCCAAAAGTCCTACGGTTAAGGCACAAAAGGGAGACATTTCACTCTCATTAACATGACCACTCATGGCATGATCAAGACAAGCAAAACAGAATTTTTACATGCAAAATGGGACTCCAAAGCCTCCTAATATGGCAGCTAACACGACTCCCATGAAATGCTACCACTGAGACTCATTCCTAGGCATAAGAGAGCACACCCTTGAGGCATAAAAGAGGTCATGCATGCACACATACAAACATGATTCTTGGACTGAAATGTGGTCCTAGATGATGCCAAATCATGAAGATAATCACAACCATGCATACTAGAGGTCAACATGCTCAAAGCTTTCAAGCCAAAATGCAAAGCAACCATGATAAATATGCCAAACATGACCAAATTGATGACCCACAGACCTTAAGCATGGGAAAACAATGCTAAAAAATTCATGGAACTAAGCCAACACATGCAAGAATCATGGCCTAATCATGAGATGCACTTCTAAGCAAAGTGGAGTAATACAAAGCAAGTACTACAAGCATACAAGGAGGCACAAATCCGGCCAAAAACAGAGGTTACATATGACCTAAAACATCCAAAAAACTTCTGAAACAAAGCCCAAGATGATCAAACATACATGCTACCCTTTTAGGCCCAAAATGTAAAGAAACAAAACAATGAAGGGAGAGGGGTGTCCCTCCCCTATGCAAGACTTCAAACCACCTTCTTTACCACCCAAAATACACTGGTTTTCAGTGGTGAAGAGATCAAAACACTGAAGTGAACAAAACCTTACCAAAGAGGCACCAAAATGGACCAAACAAGGCTTAGAAGGGTGAGTTTGCACTCAAACCACAAAACGACCTTAATGAAAGTTCTAAAGCATGAACATACAAGCCTTTTTTATGTTATACACAAAAGCTAAAACAGCAAGCAAGATAGGTAAAAAACTATTGCAAGTTTGGGGAATATAAAGCAAGATACTCACCCTTGAAGAACCCTTGAAGAACAAATGGTCTAGCCCTCTTCTTTTGATCAAAATCAGTCCAAAAACTCAAGAAACAACTCCCCAAGTCCCTCAATCTCAGAGCTAGGTGTAATAGTGTGTGTAATGGTGCAAAAGTAAGGTAAAATCCACCTTTAGGCCAAGGAAACACACACAAAGAGAGGGAGAGAGGGAGATATAGAGATAGAGTATATCTATATCTCTAAGCCCTGGTTTTTGCTTCTAAGTCTCTAACCTAGAGCCAAGAGGAGAGCCTTCCTCTTATAGGACTCCCTCTTGCAAAGCTTATACAACAAGCTTGGTTAGAGGGCAATCCCTCCATACACGTGTATGGAGGGAGGTAGAGTTGGTGCCAGCTATCACAGCTGGCACAAAATATCTCCATAAAGTGAATGAACAGTGGTCGGCTGCCCAAAAATGTCATTTTGACAAAATTTAGTGCCGACCAGCAGAAAATAGTGCCGACCGGCAACAAACAGTGCCGACCGGCAATAAAAAGTGCCGATAGAAACAAAATGCTAGCCGGTGGCCTCTAGCTACTGCCGGTGGTGTGTGGGGATGCCTCACAAGGCATTCTCTGCCCTTCTAAGGCAAGATGCAAGTGTTCGGTGCAAAACCGGACACTTAACGGTCAAATTCAGAGATTCTGAGGCAAGGCACGTAGCCGAGGCCTCCGGGAACTCCAAACGAACACAAACATGGATGATCACCGAGTGTTCAAATGGTGACGTCCAAGTCTTGAGGACGGTCAAAAATGGGGTGTCTACAGTTGCCCCTCTTTGACAGAACTCGAAAGTCATAACAATGACGGGAGTGAATGTCAAAGCCCAGAGACGACCCATTTTTGACAAGGCCGAAGACTTAGACAAACATGCAAGACCAACAAGATATGCGCCCGAAGGCAGGGGCAAAATGCAAGGCAATGCACGAAGCCGAGCATAACTTATGATCATGCAAAGAAAGCTATAATGAAGCATACATGCGACAATTTTAAGCTAGCATACACCAAACTACACTACAATGCAGAAAGGATGTAAGAGAGTTATGCAATTCTCGATACTTCTCACTCGGAGGATACAATACCTGTGCGGTTCATCTGGTTGCACCAGCCTCAAATGAACCGTACATACAATATCGTGCCTGCAAAGAAAACAAACTTAACAGGTACAATATTGTTAACAACATGCATAGATAATGTACTTGAAATGAGTGACAGCGCAAAGCGAGTGGGGAGCATAACAATGCTATGAAAATGCAAACACATAGGTGGAGCATGCGGTCTATGCAGACAACGAAGTTGATCATAAGCATGCGGTCTACGCAGGTAGTGAAATCAACAAACACGCGGTCTACGCAAGCAATACATGCGGTCTACGCAGGTAATGAAATAATGATAATCATGCAGTCTACGCAAGCAAAACATGCGGTCTACGCAAGTAATGAATTTGAATAATCATGCGGTCTACGCAATCAAAACATGCGGTCTACGCAGGTAATGAAATCAAATAATCATGCGGTCTACGCAATCAAAACATGCGGTCTACGCAGGTAATGAAATCAAATAATCATGCGGTCTACGCAATCAAAACATGCGGTCTACGCAGGTAATGAAATCAAATAATCATGCGGTCTACGCAATCAAAACATGCGGTCTACGCAGGTAATAAAATTAGATAATCATGCGGTCTACGCAATCAAAACATGCGGTCTACGCAAGTAATGAAATAACATGCGGTCTACGCAATCAAAACATGCGGTCTACGCAGGTAATAAAATTAGATAATCATGCGGTCTACGCAATCAAAACATGCGATCTACGCAAGTAATGAAATAACATGCGGTCTACGCAATCAAAACATGCGGTCTACGCAGGTAATGAAATTAGATAATCATGCGGTCTACGCAATCAAAACATGCGGTCTACGCGGGTAATGAAATCAAATAATCATGCGGTCTACGCAATCAAAACATGCGGTCTACGCAGGTAATGAAATCAAATAATTATGCGGTCTACGCAGGTAATGAAATAACATGCGGTCTACGCAAGTAAAGAAATAACATGCGATCTACGCAAGTAAGGAAATGATTACAAACATGCGGTCTACGCAGATAATGTAATTAACATGCGGTCTACGCAAGTAAGGAAATGATCTTTTACACAGCATAATTGAAACGATTTGTGGAATCCACAAGGTATGAGAAGGACATGGGACGGGACATTTTTCGCACGCATCGAGCACTGCTCGCAGAAGTTGTGGCCTGAGGTCAACTCGAAGGTTCACGTTTCAAAGGTGCGCTTTCCCGCATTGTGAAGGCGTCAAACGATGTGGTTGACCTGAACAGAGGTGCGGAAGGTGCGTTGACCGCGAGGGGAGTTTCACTAGTATCAATTCTGATACTTTGCTACCCTGCCATCTATGCTTTACCTTCCTTTTTACTAGTAGTTTAAGCACATTGCACTGCTTTGGGCAGGTTATTAATCTTTCGAAATTACACATTTTGCAAAACATGTGATGGGAATGAAACAACCATTTTGGTTCAAAAGATGTTGCATTTGTAAACTTTCCATGTGTCGCATCGCAGGGTCTCACACCATAACGTGAACGAATTTGAACTTCCTGAACACTGAAAATTCGCATCGTAATAATCAGGTAGTGAACCGACTTACAACTCGATAAGCAAAACAAAGACACGATGTAACCAAACCCAGCATGAGTACAACTCCATAAACAAATCAAGAGCTCAGAGAGAGCGAAATACAACTCGATAAGCAAATGTACAATAACTTGCAAGCGGACAGGTATGACCCCGCGAGAAACGATCATCGGGGGGGAATCAGAAGTGGTGGAGTTCCCCAATGCTTAGCATAAACAGCTCAGGAAACCGGGATGAAGCCCACCGGCCAGGGGGAAAGACCACCGGCTGCAAGGAATGGCCATTGGCTAAAAGTTGGCTCGGTCGGCAAAATATTATGGTCGGTCGGCAAAGAATTCGGCCGGCCGGCACTCAATGAGGAGATCAGCAGAATGCTGACACCTGTCCTCCACTCAACCTTATCTCCTACAAAAGACCCCAGCTTCGTGGTTTTTCTCACTTTCACACTGATTTGTTCCAATGGAAGAGTTCCTTGCCCAAAATCTCACAGCTTGGATTGCTAGCTTGGATGGCTTGGAAAAAGTGAATTTCCGGGATTTCGGCATCAATGCACTATTCACTCTGGGTCGTACCCCCTTGCACCTTCCGTTTCTCCATGCCGCGGCAAGGTTTTGAAATCCGGTGACACATGTCTTTAGCTTCGCTGGGCAGGAGGTATGTCCTACTTTCGAGGATTTCCGAGCCTTAATGGAGTCCGAGCGCGACGAGGAGCTCCTACCCCAACTTAACTTCGGCCATGCCCAATCCTTAGGGTGAATGTGTGGACTCAGTATGCGTGACGCTCGGTCTTTGATTTGTGACGGAATGCTGGATATTCCGAGTCTGATCGATCGGTTTTCTGATGCCGGCGATCGCAACAACCATCACTGGCAAGGCTTCCGGCGACATGCCCTCTGTTTGTACATGCTATCTCGCTTTCTATTCATCTCAGGCTCCGGAGGGTCCAGCGTCCGGCTAATCGAGGTTGCCCAAGGCTTGAAGGAGGGCAAGAGCTGTATTGCCATGACTCTGGCCGAAACGTTGATGGGCTTAGACGCCTTTCATCGTCATGAGACGGCCAGATTAGCAGGGAGTCCACTACTACTACAGGTAATGTTTCCCACCCAATCTCACATACATGTATTGCTCACATCACTCGGCCCTCGAGCTCGGTCTTTTCTCACGAAACCCTATTCTTACTTTTCTCTCCTCGTACATCTCTCTATTCTTTATTCTCTCATGTTTTATCCCTTCCCAGGTATGGTTAATGGACAAACTGCAGGTTGTGGACTCTTGCCCAGCGTATACAGCTCGCGGCTACTTTTTCCGGCAACGTCTAGTCAATGCCCTGGATGAACGATGGTGGTTCGCTTGGATGTGCCACTTGTCCGCAGACCGTATTGCTTGGCGGTGCCCTTGGCTGAACCTTCCGGTAATGAGTTACAATATGCCCCGGCAGACTGGGATTCAATTGATTGGCTTCACTCACTGTGTATTCTACTTCCCATTTCGGATTCGACGCCAATTCAGCCATGATCAGACTTGCCTGCCAGAGGGGATAGAGTATCCTGCTGCGTTCCCAGCCCGAGGTGCACAGCTTGCTTGGCCGGCCACCGCGTGGAGGACGAGAGAACTCCTGGCCCCTGCTCCTACTTTCAGTTGCACTTTGTCTGACGAGTGCTTGGATTGGCTTAATGAGGAGGCATAGGTCGGGCCCAGCTTGGTATCAGATGCTTCGACCAGCTCTGGGAGGGGACGCAAGATCACCTGACTTGACTATGCCCCAGATTTATTGCTTTATTAGTACTTTCAAGTTTTCTTTATGAATGTAATAAAAAGCAACTTCGATTGTATGCAAGAGCAGGAGAACTCTGTTTTGAAATCAATGAAATTGAAAGTTGTGGTACTGAAAATTTTCCGCTTTGGTCCAAAAATGGTCAAAGTTGTAAAAAGATTTATTTGAACAAAGTCATCTTTATTAAAACTTTTCAAAGAGATTTTCAAAGTGGATCAGAACTGGACACGCCTGAAATCTGTCACTGAGATGCACAACCTCGGATCCTGACAACTGGAAAGTTGCCCCTAGTCTGAATAGTACCGCAGCGCTGCATGGCAACGGAAAGTTGCCCCTAGTCTGAAGAGCACTACGCTGGAGATCACAACCGAATTCTTGAATGCTGAATAGACAAAGATGGCCGAGACGATCAAATGGACAAAGTTGATCGGGGAAAAGGATTATGGCTAAACTCCAAGATGAAGTTGCCTACGTATCCCAAAGATGGGAATCAAGCCTTACGTAGTTCAGGCTAAGGTTCACTCGAGTATTTTCAACTCTCCTTTTGCGCTCTAACTTTTGCCAAAGCCGCCCTTTCCGGGTTTTCAGCCTTGCGAGCTCAGTTTTTAAATTTTCTAATTTTTTTGTGCTCTAACTTTTGCCTAGGTCGCCCTTTCGGGTTTTCGGCCTAGCGAGCCTCTCAAGGGTAATATTTCTTCAACTTGTCCATGTTGATCGGTTGGGAGAACTCTAGACCATCTAGGTCCATCAGAACCACAGCTCCACCTGACCAGATAGCTTTGATAATGTAAGGACCAGTCCAATTAGGTCTGAACTTGCCCCTTGGGTCGTGGATGGGAGCTCGGTTGTCCTTGAGCACCAAATCTCCTTCCTTTAAGTTCCTGGACTTAACCTTCTTGTTGAAAGCCCGGGCAATTCTGCGCTGATAACTTTGAACGTGGTACAGTGCTTTCAATCTTCTCTCATCAAAGAGCATGAGTTCCTCGAACCTGCTCTGCTGCCAATCTGCTTCGGCTATTTGACACTCGGCCAATACTCGTAATGACGGAACCTCAATTTCAATAGGTAGAACGGCCTCCATTCCATAAACCAATGAATACGGAGTCGCTCCGGTAGAAGTTCTGATTGAAGTTCTGTAGCCCCACAGAGCAAATGGCAACTTATCTGGCCAGTCCTGGTAGGTTTCCACCATTTTCCGTAGTATATGCTTGATGTTCTTGTTGGCGGCCTCAACTGCTCCGTTGGTTTGTGGCCGATATGTGGATGACTTATGAAAAGCCACGTTATACTTCTCCAACAAGTCAATTACTTCCTTCTTAAAGTGGGAACCATTATCTGAAATAATCTCGTTTGGGACCCCATAGCAACAGATGATGTTGTTTCTGATGAACTTTGCAACATGCGATGCTTTCAACACGACATATGATTGGGCCTCGACCCACGTTGTAAAGTAATCTATCGCTACCAAGATGAACTCATGTCCGTTTGATCCCTTCGGAGTAACAGCCCCGATCACATCAATTCCCCAAACCGAAAATGGCCATGGCGAAGTCATATTATACAGCTTTGACGGTGGGATGTTCATGCGGTTCGCATGGATCTGACATTTGTGGCATCGCCGAACAAAACCGATACAGTCCTCTTCCATTGTAAACCAATAGTAGCCCTGTTTGAGGATCTTCTTGGCCAGCATCACTCCATTCATGTGCGCACCGCACTCTCCTCCATGGATGGCCTCCATCAGGTGCTTCGATTCTTCAGCTTCTACACAGAGCTTATGCATTCCCAGATGGCCCCTCTTGTACAGCTTACCCCCGCAGATGACGAACTGAACAGCCATTCTTCTGATTGCCCTTTTATCCTTGGCATTTGCCCCTGGTGGATACGCCTCCTTTTCCAGGAAGTTCCAAATGTCGTAGTACCAAGGGTTGTCGTCCTGAGCCTCATCTATGGCGGAAATTGTTTCGTATGCTAGAGCAAACTTCTGATCAATAATGACTGGACGCATCCGGACTCCGGACGGGATGTCTATCATGGAAGATAGAGTTGCTAGTGAATCTGCGAACCTGTTGTTTTCTCTTACTAGGTGGGTGAAATTTAGCTTCTCAAATCGAGGAATTAACAAATCCAAGGTTTGGTGGTAAATTATCATCCTTTCCTCTTTGACTTTCCAGTCTCCTTTTGCTTGGGATACAACAAGGTTCGAATCCCCAATAACGTCCAACCGCCTTGTCCCTAGTTCTAGGGCTGCTTCTAGGCCAGCAATACATGCTTCACACTCTGCTTCATTGTTCGAGACTTTGAACCGGAGCTTGAATGCTAAAGGGATACGGGAATCGTCAGGCGCTATCAACAACACTCCTATCCCATACCCGTATTGGTTCGACGCTCCGTCAAAGTACATCGTCCAAGTTTCATCTTCGACGTGCAGAATGGCTTCATCCGGGAACAGGTATTCAACCGTTTCATCCCCTTCAACCGGGTGGTCGGCAAGGAACTCTGCTACTGCTCTTCCTTTCACTGACTTACGTGTTACATACTTCAAATCAAACTCAGAAAGCAACAGCAGCCAGCGAGCTAGCCTACCCGTAAGTGTCGGTTTCTCGAAAAGATATTTGATGGGATCTAAGCGTGAAACCAGCATTACAGAGTGAGCTAACAGGTAGTGCCGCAGCTTCCTGGTAGCCCATACCAAGGCCAAACAAGCCTTCTCCAGCGGAGTGTAGCGGGTTTCGTAATCCAGCATCTTCTTGCTTAGATAATAGATGGCCCTCTCCACCTTGTCTTCTGACTCTTGTGCAAGCATGTAGCCCATGGTAGTCTCAGTTACCGAAAGGTACAATATCAACGGTCTCCCCGGCTCTGGTGGTGACAACACGGGCGGGTTCTGTAAATATTCTTTGATCTGTTCGAAAGCTGCCTGGCATCATCCATCCCATTGGAATTTCTTTCCTTTCTTCAGGAGACCAAACAGTGGTTCACAAGTTAAGGTTAATTTGGAAATAAACCGTCTTATGAATTGCACTTTACCTAGAAAGCCTCGTACCTCCTTTTCAGTCCTTGGTGGTGGCATTTCTAAGATGGCCTTGATTTTGGAAGGGTCGACTTCGATGCCCCTTTGTGTAATCAGAAACCCTAGCATCTTCCCCGCGGTAACACCGAATGTACACTTCTGAGGATTTAGCCGCAGCCGAAACTCTCTGATCCTTTGAAAGAACTTTTGCAAGGCGGTGTAGTGGCCTTCTCTGTCTTTGGACTTGACAATCATGTCATCTACATACACCTCAACCTCCTTGTGGATCATATCATGCAGTATCGTGGTTGCTGCCCGTTGATATGTGGCTCCCGCATTCTTCAATCCAAACGGCATCACCCTGTAACAGTACGTCCCCCACGGGGTGGTGAAAGCAGTCTTCTCCCGGTCTTCGGGTGCCATCACTATCTGATTGTAGCCTGAGAAACCGTCCATAAACGAAAGCAAAGCATGCCCCACTGTAAAATCTACCAACTCATCAATATGCGGCAGGGGGAAGTCGTCCTTCGGACTAGCTCTATTCAAATCCCTGAAATCTACACATACTCGAATCTTGCCATCCTTCTTCGGCACTGGAACAATGTTGGCCAACCAAGTTGGGTACTCAGATACCAGCAGGAAGCCTGCATCAATTTGCTTGGTGACCTCTTCTTTGATCTTGATGGCCCAATCAGGACGGATCCTTCTGAGTTTCTGCTTGATCGGCCGGGCCTCGGGGTCGAGAGGGATCCGGTGCTGTACAATCTCAAGATCGATCCCAGGCATGTCTTCGTAGGACCACGCGAAAACATCTTTGAAATCTTTTAACAAAGCGACTAAGCGCTCGCGTTCCTCTGAAGACAACGTGGACCCGATCTGGACCAACCGCGGGTCCTTCTCAGTACCAACATTCACAGTAGTGATTTCATCCATTAAGGGTTTAACAAATCTTTCCTGCTCTTGATCAATTAATCGTTGCAAAACCAGAGGAATTTCTTCCTCGTCGTTTTCATCAAAATTTTGAAATTCCTGATTTAAGCAATAAATCAAAGGTACAGAAAAATACTCAGAAACCACATCCACATCATTCTCATTAAATATTTCCAAGCCGTCCGATTCTTCTGTTACAACAGACTCAAAAGAGAAAGAAAATGACGACCTCGACAGGACTGTGGCATCCGGGTTATCACCCCCAGGAATACCGGACTCAGACTCAGTCGAGCTGGAACCTGATTCTGACTCACAAGACTCGGTGGAATCAGATTCTGGCTCACTACCTGACCCGGTGCTGCTGGACAAAAATCCTTCTTCATATTGCCAGATGAGAGAAAGTGCGATGGATGCATCCAAAATGGCTGATGGTAGGCCCGCAGCCGCTTCATTCCCAATCATGCATACCGAGGAGCTGTCCCCCAAGCACTTCTGTTCGATCGGAGGATCTGAAAGTAGACATGCCAGTGCTACCCCCATTTCATTTTCAGCGTCCTCAGACTGTACTTCCTTACTTTGCTTAGCCTCGGCTAACGAATCAGTCTGTTCTTCAGTGATGTCACTCTCAGGTAACTGCAGGTCGAAGAAAATTTCAAACCCTGGTACGCGCTTCCCTTCTGCGTTCAACCACGGCTCGGGGAAGCCACAGAACAGAAAGTCCTCCCCCTCCCGGACGAAGCGTCCGCTCAGGGTACCCTGAATGGGCCGGTGCATTAAGTCAAAGGGCTTCCCCATCTGTTTTGCTCTGGCCCTTCCAGCCATCTCCTTTCCTTTCCTTATCCAGTCTTCTTTGGTGGGTAGATAACCCAACCCAAAGGTGTGAGGGTTGTGTGGCACTTCGGCCAATGCCGCAACGCCCTTCCGGCCGCTTTTCCCCAATCCCATCCCGGGGATGTGCTGGAGTTTGTTCATGAGATAGACTGCTTGGGCACTGACATATACCCCTTCATTAGCTGCCATGATATGCTGTACAACCCGAGCCTCAGCCAAGGTAAAACCTGATATGAACACGTCTTCGATACCGTGCTCGATTTCTAGAACAGGCGTAGACACCTCCGGTGGCGGATGAATCGATGAATTTCCAAAAACAATGGCTACTCCCTTCCCATAGGGGTATTTCACCACTTGATGTAGGGTAGAGGAGACCGCCTTTACCTGATGCAGCCACGGCTGCCCCAAAAGCAAGTTGAACGTTGCAGGAACCTCCAAGACGTGGAAATCTATCTCGTGCTGTCCCGGCCCAACCTTTGTCTGAATCTTAATTGTCCCCATTACTTCCCGGCTTGTGTTGTCATACGCCCGAATCACCTGGGCCATTGGTACAAAATCTGCGATTTTTAGACCGATCGCGTAGGCTGTTCTTGTCGGGCAGACGTTGATGGCGGAGCCTGTGTCGACAAGCACCACGGGTATCCATTTATCTCTGCACTCCATGGAGATGTAGAGTGGCTTGTTATGGTTCGCACCCTCAGGTGGTAATTCTTTATCAGAAAAAGTCAACATCGGAGCGGCCCCTCCCGAAAAAACTAGGCCCACCAGCTGTTCGGGCGTGGTGTCTATGGAAAGCTTGGCCTTGTCCATGGCTGAGAGGACAGCCTGCCTATGTACTCGAGAAGCCATAAGCAGCCCCCAAATGGAGATGTCTGCTTGTATCTTCTTTAATTGTCTCAATACGGCCTCATCCTCAAGTTGCTTTTCCTTTTGCTTCTCTGCCTCCCTATCCTTTCCAGACGCCTCTGGTTGATCCAGATGTGGAGGCATGAAATACCGTCCACTCCTGGTCATGTGATCGACTTCGCCGATATACTAGGTATCATCCAGTTGGTGATTCCCCTAATCTTAGTCGGTGTGGGCCAGACACAGATTATCATCCTCTCACCACATTCCATCTGCGGCCGACAGGCACCTGTCTGGTTCTGGCATGACTGTTCCGATACTTGCAGTACCTTCTATTCCTATGCTCACGGCATTCTCCATTTCTGTACTTGCGGCAGTCTCAATCCCCACATGGGCTTTTGCCTTCCTGATTCTCTCAGAATCTTCAAATTTCTCCTGATCTAACTGTGTCAATGCAGTAAATTGTTCAGTAATCCCTGTACTCAAAATGCTCCATTCCTGAGCGAAACTCTCGACACCGGCGCTCCCCGGCGATGTACTTTGTTCTTCGATGTTCCCGGCTGTTACTGACATTCCCGCCCCTGCCGGGCCTTGTTCTGACTGAAACTCTCCTACCAAATCTGGCTGATCGTCCAACCATCCCGTGGCCTCTGTCGATTCCTCGTAATCGAACCAGTTGACGGCTGAGTCTTCTGGATCTTGGCCACTGTAAAACTGGAACTTGGCAAGATCCTCTTCCATAACTGTCAAATCATCTGTTCCCCGTCCTGGACTGTCCCCTTGGATTGCACACAGCTCTCCCTCGGCTGGAAACATCACATCTGGTCTGTTCTGGCCCATCGGTGAAATGTAGTCACTCGGACTATAAGCATTCTCCATATCGCTCCCAGACTCCGCAGACTCTGGCTTGACAACCCCCTTCTTCTTTGGAGTGTTCTCTTTCCTGCTCTAAATGGTCACCACCGCTGGCTTGGGTTGGGTTATGGAGACATCCATCATGCACAAATCGGTGCAATCAGGAAGGAAAACTTCCGGTTTGGGTAGGTGGGAAGGTGTGATATAGATACTAGGATCGTAGGACACGACCCCAGTATGGATGAAATTGATTCTTTTGGGTGGTGGAGCTTGGTTATGTGTGGGGAGAGGATTTGTAGTAACATTGGGTTTCTCGGGAGGTAAAATCACCCTGTTATCAATGAGATCTTGAATCTCATGGCGCAATCGAAAGCACAGGTCGGTGTCGTGACCGTGCTATTGGTGGAACGCACAATACTTGGCTGGATTGTGGGCAGCGGGGAGTCTTTTCGGTAAGGGCCGCGGCTCTAGGGGCTTCAGATGCCCTTTTCTGATTAAAACCCCCAAAGCTTTGGACAGGGGCATATAAAGTGGAGCGAAGGTTCTGGTATTTCTGGGAGGGTATTTGGTTGTTTGTGGGTTGCTTCCGGACGCACCGGAAAATGGTGTGGCTGCCATATTTCTTGGGGAAGGGTTGGTGGTGACCATGCTCACTTCGGAGGTTCTGGTAGTTGCAGTGCCACTCGGGCCTGCGTTAGTGTTACGATTGAAAGTTCTGCGGGGCTGCTCCCGGTCATTATCGATCAATCCTTGCTTCAAGGCGTCTTCAATCTGCACCCCCATTTCATGCAGGTCCGAAAAAAGTAGGGAAAGGAACTACAATCATCTTTTGCATTAGCTTCGGCTGAAGATTGCGCACAATCATCCGAATCTGGTCCTTGTCTGTGGGCCTTAAGGTTATCATCGAAGCCTTAGCCCGCCATCTGGCTACAAACTCGGAGAAGCTCTCCTTGGGTTCTTGCCTCGTTGTCTCGAGGTCCCGGGTCGTGATCTCGATTTGCGTATTGTATGAGTACTGCAGGATGAAGGCCTCAGCCATCTCGTCCCAACTTTTCTTGACGTCATCCTCTAATTTGGCATACCATGTGGCCGCTATACCCGACAGGGTCCGACCAAACAAAGACAGCTTCTCCAATCTAGTGAGGCCCATTGGCCTTAGGATGTCTAAAAACAGTCGTAGGTGCACCATAGGATCCCCAGATCCGTCAAAACGATCAATTTGTGGCATCTTAAACCGGTCTAGCAGCGTCACGGCCGCATCGGTGTACCCGTCTCCAATGTCCGGGATAGACTTCACACCTTGAGATCTCTTAAACAGCTTTTCAAGCTTGCTCATTTTTAATGCCATGGGGTCCACTTCGGACTCGAAGGGAGAATCCGATTGATTAATGGGAGTGGGCGCTTTGGATAGTTGAGGCGGGATCGGGGGCGGAGCTGGCCCCGTTGGAAGGTCAGTATCCTCCTGGACATTCTGGATATTCGGCGTTTCTTCGGGTATCGGGACCATTAGAGGAGGAGGGACTTGCAGCGAAGGCGACGCCCCAGTTTGCTGCTGCAGTCTCCCGATTAAATCCGCTTGTTCACTCACAACCGTGGCCTGCTGTTTGGCGAACTCTGCCTGCCGAACAGCATCCTGCTGCATCATTTTCATGCTGTCTTGGAGTTGGCGCACCATCTCCTCTAAGCTAGCCATACTATTCTGCTCCAGTTGGATTACTGGTATATGTTCTCTTTCTGTAGGTGAAACAGGACCCTGATCCCTACTGAACTCAGGCGGGGTAGATAAGGCTCTCTGAACTGACTGTTGAACTGATATCCTCTGCCCAGCTATCCTCCGTCTAGTAACCGGGGGTAGGGAGCGGTACACTGGTTGTCCGTCTATCAGATCCTCAGATCGATGGAGCCGACGACCTCTAATCCAGAGTGCTCGGGGAATATCTTCTGGGTTGGAAGCAATGGTGCTAAACTACCTAGCAAAAAGATAAATAAAGCGATAAATAAACAAGCAATCGGACAGCATAACTGCTTAAAATAAACACACACAACACGCAGTTGGGCATTCACAACACACAGTTGGTAAACCGAACACACTGTTCCCAGATACTGATCACTGTTCCCCGAATTTTCTGTTCCCAAAATACTGAATCTGATACCCGCAGATATAACTGATTCTCGAATTCTGATATTAATGCCCTTGGGCCTGATGCCCCAGACTTGCAAACTAGTATGCACATTCCCTGTAGAGATACACTCTAAAAGCACATAACAAGTAGGAAAGAGCCAAAACACCCCTATGTTGGGGTAGGGTTTCCCTGTCCTATTTTGTCAGGAGCTAAGGTTTCACGATGCACACAGCAGTTTCAAACAACCTAACATCAGGTGAGCAACCTGTCCTAGTTTGGAATGGTCACTATGGATCCGAATATGTACTAGGTCAAATGGCTAAAAAGGGTGCCCCGGTAAAACCGGGGTTTGTGTTCCCATACTGTCAGAGCCCATAGCCGGTCAGCCTTATGGTCATGCCTTGATAAGACAAGCCTCCGGCAAACCGTTCAGGAATGGCAGATGGCAAACACTGTGTTCCTAGGCTCACCAATGCACATGCAATGCAAAGAAACACATAACCGAAATCAAAACAGGATATCATGAGTTCGAGTCAAGCTCTCTAAATATTTCCCAGCGGAGTCGCCAGAAACTGTAACAAGCCCGCGGAGGGGGGACCTCGCTACAGTTCGGACTCTCGATTCGTGTAACGGTTCTAAATCTGAACCAAAGAGTCCAAATCTGGCAAATCGTTTTGAGAAACAGATTTTTGAAAAAGTAGTGCCAAACATGGACTACTTTGCCAAATACAGAGTCGCCACCTAAATATTTTAAAATGGGGAAATTTAGGAAACCCTGACTCGGTGCCGAAGGCCACGTGTCCGTCATCACCGGAGTTGTCTCGGCTCGGGAGCTTGGGTACGATCGGGGAAGGTCAGCTATGAGCACTCCCTCTCGCCCGGTCCGAAGACCGGCCTCTACTAACCGTGATATCTGATTTTGAAAACGTTATGTGTTCTTATTCCAGTTATTAGCCTAGAATTACTATGTTATGCGCGCAGCAAACAAGTATAGACTAGATTGTCTGAGTTGGAAATAAATATTGCATATCCGTTTGTTTTGCAAAACACTTTGGAAGTTTGCTACTCGTGAGTAGGCTAAAATACGGATTTCAACGAGTTTTCCCAACTCAAACAATCCAACCTTCACCCACAGGCATTCAAACAGTTTATCACATAAGCATTTAGCCGCATGGCAAGCATACTGTCATGTTAACATTCACGCGCATGCGAGATGCTAAAGCATAAATACTTACATCGTACTCCGTGCCAAAACAATAAACTAGTTAGCAAACATGCGTGTCCTAGTTCGTTTTAAGAATGGCTAATGCATCGCATGCAAAAATGCAATCTAGATAGGCTCGGATAACCCTAAAATGGCACATGAAATGCTACAAGTAACATGTATTCAATTTGGAATTGAAAAGTACAATGTAGTTTGTATGATGTACCGAGCCCGGTGCATGTCAACAAATGCATGAATGCGCGCATGCATAGCATAAGGTATGCTAAATTAAATGTGCCCTAATCTACCATCATAAGCAGGTAAATAAAAGGGGAAGAAAGACGTGAGGTTGGAAGACGTACACCCACTCACGCACACTTATTACACAATTGCCCTCACGCGGAGGAACCAAATAAATATTACAGTCCCAAATAATAAGGAAATAAAATTATTACAGAATTTCTAATTAATTAAAAGAAAGAATGCAACAGACAGAAAAGGGCGGCCGCAGCCTCTGCCTCGGGATGCGCGAATGATGCATGCTCGGAACCGTCTCGCCCGGAAAGACCCGTACCATATTCCTGCCACCTCTCTTTACACTGCCCTGTCTTTCTGAAAATTGCCAAAACTCCAGAACAGGTTCCTTGCACACTGCAGAGCACCACCGGCCAGACATAATTCCCACCGGCACTCTATAATTTCCATCGGCACTGTTTTGATTTACCGGCCATTCAAAGATTGCCGGCCGGCACTTAATTCTACCGGTCGGCATAAATTTCCTGCAGAAGACAGTTTTGACAGCAAACAGAGAGCAGACAGTGCATGGCATGGGGTTTTCAGGCACATGTGAGCATGATCATGCTTCCTATCATGCTTTGAACTCAAGGAAGCATGATCCTCGATCCTCGAGCCATCAATGGTGCATGATAGCCTAAGGG
The DNA here is from genome assembly GCF_055761805.1 of Camellia sinensis. Taxonomy (NCBI): domain Eukaryota; kingdom Viridiplantae; phylum Streptophyta; class Magnoliopsida; order Ericales; family Theaceae; genus Camellia; species Camellia sinensis. Next base: position 69,738,929 of record NC_138964.1, read on the forward strand.
ATCCAGTTTGCCACTTGATATAAATATGCATGCGACACACAAATGAAGACCAAAACCTTATCATGGTGAAGTCAAAGGCCCCGGTGACCGGAAGTCAAGGCACGTTACATCACTTGTGGTATGAATGCCCCTCAACTCTCACACTTGGTTTGACACCCCAAACCAAGTAATGCAATGCATGTTATGCAAAACATGGCTCAAAATGCAACATGATATCAATATGCAAGGTATGCCAAGTATCATACAACTAGTATGGAAAGCATGCAATAGTAAGCATACAAGACGCGAATGCGATGTAAACATGGACACTTTGAGCAATAGAATCATCATGCTACAACTACATATGAAGCAACCATACATCAATCATGAAACAATCATGCAAAGATGGATTAAAATGGCAAAGGGGCAGACCTTCACCCTCCTCAAAACAGTGGCCAAAAGTGTCCGATAGATGGACCAATGTTCATGCCAACAAGCAAGCCAAAAGTCCTACGGTTAAGGCACAAAAGGGAGACATTTCACTCTCATTAACATGACCACTCATGGCATGATCAAGACAAGCAAAGCAGAATTTTTACATGCAAAATGGGACTCCAAAGCCTCCTAATATGGCAGCTAACACGACTCCCATGAAATGCTACCACTAAGACTCATTCCTAGGCATAAGAGAGCACACCCTTGAGGCATAAAAGAGGTCATGCATGCACACATACAAACATGATTCTTGGACTGAAATGTGGTCCTAGATGATGCCAAATCATGAAGATAATCACAACCATGCATACTAGAGGTCAACATGCTCAAAGTTTTCAAGCCAAAATGCAAAGCAACCATGATAAATATGCCAAACATGACCAAATTGATGACCCACAGACCTTAAGCATGGGAAAACAATGCTAAAAACTTCATGGAACTAAGCCAACACATGCAAGAATCATGGCCTAATCATGAGATGCACTTCTAAGCAAAGTGGAGTAATACAAAGCAAGTACTACAAGCATACAAGGAGGCTCAAATCCGGCCAAAAACAGAGGTTACATATGACCTAAAACATCCAAAAAACTTCTGAAACAAAGCCCAAGATGATCAAACATACATGCTACCCTTTTAGGCCCAAAATGTAAGGAAACAAAACAATGAAGGGAGAGGGGTGTCCCTCCCCTATGCAAGACTTCAAACCACCTTCTTTACCACCCAAAATACACTGGTTTTCAGTGGTGAAGAGATCAAAACACTGAAGTGAACAAAACCTTACCAAAGAGGCACCAAAATGGACCAAACAAGGCTTAGAAGGGTGAGTTTGCACTCAAACCACAAAACGACCTTAATGAAAGTTCTAAAGCATGAACATACAAGCCTTTTTTATGTTATACACAAAAGCTAAAACAGCAAGCAAGATAGGTAAAAAACTATTGCAAGTTTGGGGAATACAAAGCAAGATGCTCACCCTTGAAGAACCCTTGAAGAACAAATGGTCTAGCCCTCTTCTTTTGATCAAAATCAGTCCAAAAACTCAAGAAACAACCCCCCAAGTCCCTCAATCTCGGAGCTAGGTGTAATAGTGTGTGTAATGGTGCAAAAGTAAGGTAAAATCCACCTTTAGGCCAAGGAAACACACACAAAGGGAGGAAGAGAGGGAGATATAGAGATAGAGTATATCTATATCTCTAAGCCCTGGTTTTTGCTTCTAAGTCTCTAACCTAGAGCCAAGAGGAGAGCCTTCCTCTTATAGGACTCCCTCTTGCAAAGCTTATACAACAAGCTTGGTTAGAGGGCAATCCCTCCATATACGTGTATGGAGGGAGGCAGAGTTGGTGCCAGCTATCACAGCTGGCACAAAATATCTCCATAAAGTGAATGAACAGTGGTCGGCTGCCCAAAAATGTCATTTTGACAAAATTTAGTGCCGACCGGCAGAAAATAGTGTCGACCGGCAACAAACAGTGCCGACCGGCAATAAAAAGTGCCGATAGAAACAAAATGCTAGCCGGTGGCCTCTAGCTACTGCCGGTGGTGTGTGGGGATGCCTCACAAGGCATTCCCTGCCCTTCTAAGGCAAGATGCAAGTGTTCGGTGCAAAATCGGACACTTAACGGTCAAATTCGGAGATTCTGAGGCAAGGCGCGTAGCCGAGGCCTCCGGGAACTCCAAACGTACACAAACATGGATGATCACCGAGTGTTCAAACGGTGACATCCAAGTCTTGAGGACGGTCAAAAATGGGGTGTCTACACCTAGATAATACACATCTCGGCCTTGGTGATGAACACCTCGGCCTATATAATGACATCTCGGCCAATATGTCACGGCGAAGGTGGAGGTCAAACAAAGTGGTTCCAAGATAATTCTGGTCTGAAGATGACCTCGGCTAAACTCACACCAAGCAAGGTACAAAACATGCGAGGAACACTTAAGCAAGACAAATCAAGGTTTGCAAAGATGCAATATATCAAAACAAGATCATGTAATATATGCAAGCATGACTAGGGTAGAGTGAGGGTTGTTACACAACCTATAAAATACACAAAAGACATTGATCTATTCAGAGGTTATAGTAAACACAAAGATCACGACCTATGTGATTACAAAAATTCAAAGACAAGAGAGAATTCAAACTAGCCACACATTTGAAAAAAGGCTAAATTGAATAGAATGAGTTAAATCAATTTTATTAACTTAACATTAAAACTAATTTTTGGCAATAGTTATTTTTTTTCTCTTCTTGTCCATCATTTTGTCTAGAGATCTCAATTAAATGTCCTCTCAACTTGCTCTATAGAAAAATTTACACAACAAGAACATGATGAAGTACATTCATTCTTCCATCACCCACCATCATCACAAAAGTCAACTTAGAATCAGTAATCAGCATGTAAATGCAAATATTTATCAGTTGACAACCAATAATGGGGAAAAAAAGGCTTGAAATGAGGAAAGAAATTAACCTAATGAAACAAGCTGGTAATTACATAAAGATAAGGTATAACATTTAGTTAAGCCATCAAATCTAATTATATTTAATAAAATTTCAACCCACAACTAAAATTTAGATACTTCGACTTAAGATGCCTGCATATAACCATCAAGTGTGACATTGTTGCTCTAATAATCATCTCACTAGCCATACGAAAAAGTAGTCATATGCCATTAGCAGCAAGTGGTGTGCAATCGTGTAAAAAGATTCTCAAAACAGAGAGCAGTTATACAATGGCACAATAACCAATAACAAAATTAAACCATCATTTATCTCCTGATGATGCTGCAGTAGAGAACACAAGAACCTTGCAACTTCTACTTCACCGTTGAATAACCCAAGATACATATACCTGCAAGCAAACATCATGATCTCATAGATAAAAGGGGTCCCTAAGCATTTCTACTTTGAAATTACCATCCTAGATTTTTATCCAGCATAAGTAAAAGCACAATGGCAAGTTCCCAAAAACCAAATCAGAGTTCCTAACACCAACTACCAGGTTTGTAACTTCTAATATTTACATCTAACAATAGGATCATCTAATTAATTAGTAACAACTTTGAGTTTAAGGGCACTCACTTCTTCCCAAGGAACTGTCCCATTTGAGCCTCCCATAGACTACATTTGTGCAAGGTCACTCCTCTATATTTTGAGCTCCCCCGAGAGAATCTGGTGCTTTGGCGACGAAGAATGTGCACAAATTCCTCTTTAGTCAGGTTTGTCATATGCGCATTAATTTAAAGACATTTAGTTTGCAACAAATTACTTATGCTTAATATAAAGACAAAAAATAAAAAATAAAAAAGTGAACAATATCTTACCATCCATTGCCTACCTATTTCATATCGTCTTCATAATCACAAAGTAAAATTGATACTCCAAATCACTCTAAAACATTGAATTCAAACATTAGCCAACTACAACAATTGGGGGAAAAAAAGATAATGACAACAAGAACATAGTGGAGATAGATTACCTCATCAAATCATTGCTTTCTAGCCATAACCTGCAACATCATTAACTATTCCTAGTAATGAAGCAAACCAAGAGAGGGGAGGGAAAGATGGAATTTTGTAGTAGCAGAGGCTGTTTTAGGAGGGCTTTTAACCTTTGTTTTGATCCTCAAACATCAAACAATCAACAAGGGAGCAAGGGAGAATGATGAGTGTGGGTGTATATAAGCTTAAACTTGTGCCTTCCATTGATAAAAACAAAACCACAGATCCAAAAGCTTAAACACTCTACAAAATTAATTTCATAACAAAATAATTTTGCCTACTATACTATGTCTCACTTGTACAGTTTGTACCTAATTACGCAATCACTCTTAATTACGTGATATGAAGTAGCAAGCAATAGCAAAGTATGGATTGATAGAAACCATGGAAGAGTGAAATAAAACTTTACCTCCAGATTCAAATCAGTCAAATCCAAATTGAACTAAAAGAAATCTAAAAGCCCGTACATTGATAAACATCAACATCCAATCATTTCTGGAGTGAACTTGAATACAAAACAATCAAATACAAATCAAATCAAATCAATTTTGAAGTTGAAGTAAAACACAAACTATTGAAAACAAATTCAAATCCAGATTGCTACAGTTTAGCGAAGGAAAAAAAAAAAAAAAACACCTTACCTAGATTATTTGAAAAACTTTCTTTTTAAAAAAAATTGACACATAAATTTCCAGTCCCAAAGCATAAAAAAAAAATGCAGAACAAGTGCCTCGGATTTGGCGTTCGATTAGTCGAATAGGTATTTTGTGCTCTTCAGATTCTCAGATCACTCAAATGAAGAGAGATGACCAGATCGAATAGACAGAGATAAAGAACAAGAGATTGAGATGTAGAATGCGAAAGAATCCCTAGATTTTATACAAGATGATAATGAGAGCTCCATCGATAATAATATGTAGTATATAGCAATTTTAATCTGTCCAATCGAACAATACATGAACTACTTATTGTGTTCTTCATAGATCTACAAATATATATATATATATATATATATATGCATGTATGTATAAGCAGAGAGGGGTTAAGAGAGAGACTCACCAAATCTGCAACAAATTTGATGAAGAGAGATTTACTGTGGATTGAAGCTGTAGATCTCAAATTTGACTTGGAGTGAAGATCTGTGATAGAGAGAGCGAAGATCTGTGATGGATAGAGCGAAGATCTGCAATGGAGCTAGAGACAGAGAGAGAAACTGTTTCACATCGTGGATTTGTAAAAGTGAATGGAGCGTGAACAAAGCATGTATTTGATCTAGTGGTTTTGCAATTTTTTCATTATTTTTGGTCCCTAAAGATGTTAATAATGTATTAGCAACTAAATTTATTGGTCTCAAAAAGTTATGTAAATATTAAGGGAGAATATTAACAGTTATTTTTATAATCTTATAAGTAAATTATTATATATGTCTAAATTTGTCTTTAAAAGATTATTTTTAGCGACCAAATTCAATTAGTCTCTAAAAGACTAATTTCTTGTAGTGAATAGAAAAATCCCTAGGGAAAAATGCTGGTCTTCCACTTATAGAACGGTAATTACATTGGCAAGAACCTCTAGAATAGAATTCCCTTGAATTCCACTGGGGAGCATCCACAGTTCCACACAACCTTTTCTCCCTAGGGTATTACACACTTCCATAGTTCCACTCATCAGCTAATAATATTCTGCTCTATATAAACCTTTAAAAAAAAATTTGAAAGTTTAAACACATTCAAACTACTTCAAAAACACTTGCTTCAACTTGCAGTGACCTACTAAGCAATGCAAAAGTCCTAGCACATTCAAATTCATTTCAACACCTACCTCTCTCCTACAATCACAAACACCTCAGAGTTTCTAGAGAGAGGGAGTGGACAAGATGACCACTGCAGCAGCTAAGATGCTGTGGTGCGTCTTTGAAGGAAGCATATTGATGCATGACATGGAGATTGAGAGTAGGCCTTACCACTGCAACTGCCCCTGTGCAATGCACAAGTCGAAAGGTGCATGCTCTTCCACCAACACTTGTTACCAACATAGGAAATTTTTATTCCCTATGAAATAGCCATGGAATGAATGTTCCTTTTCCATATCCTTTGCAAGTGACTCATCAGTTAGGAATGGAGAAGATATTAATAATGAGGCTTTGTCACAAAGATGATAGTTGTTTGAGTTGAGTTAGAAGGAAAATGTCATAAATAGAGAAGCTATAGATGATTTGGTGGTTGCTCAATATCAGGTCTGTCGATGCTCCTTCCTGCAATGAAATTGTCCAGAGGAGTGAGTGCACTGGTTTCTGCTAGTTTCATTTGTGTAAGTTCTTCTGAGTTTTATTAGTGCATAATGCTACAAATGCATGCTCTATGGCAAATTATGCTGGCTATTGGAATTCTATGGCTCATATTCCTGAGTTTACAGTTCACTTTGTTTACATTGTTGCCAATTTTCTGAAAACACCCGAAACAAGTAGTCAATGGATAAATAAGCATAAGAATTTTGTTTACAATTACAACCCCTTAATTCAAAGCAATATAATCACATTATATCTCTTAAACCACATTAAATTCTCTCTCTCTCTCTTTCTCTCTCTCTCTCTCTCTCTCTCTCTCTCTTGCAATCACATTGCTTAGGTTATAGAAAATTCCCGGTAGAAGAGAAAAGGCTTAGGGATTGAAAGCTAGATTATTTGTTTGGCATATCATTCCAAGTACACCAGTAGTCCTACATATATATATAGTAACAAATAAACAAAAAAGTTAATCAGAAGTTATATGCAAAGACAAATAAAGAAATAAGTCAATCAAAAGTTAGGCATTGTCATTTCCCAAGTTAAGCCTAGGACTACTTATCTATTTCCTCATGTTCTCTATGTCCTTCACCATTATCTTCTGAACAACAGAACGGATCAGTAAGGGACTAAGAGCATCTCCAATGGGCTCATTAACGGCCCATTAGAGTTAGAAACTTTGAACAGTTTACCAATTTGTTAGTCTTGTTGTCAAGTTACTTAGACTTTTATGAACTTTACTGACATCACTCTTATCTTCTTGCTCTTCCTCTCTTTCTCTGCTCTAATCACGTAGTTAAGCATTAATTGGAGAGTAGTATTAAACATGTGGAGATCAGGTCAGGAGATTGAAAGACCAGCAAGTAAGCAGGGGAACGGAGGATGGCAACCAGTGGTTCGTAGACATGGGGATCGAGGAGATGGGGTTTTAAGGGGGAATACCATATACTCTATTTTTGTGGACAACATACCAGTATCTATGGGGGCGAAAGGGCTGTCTAAACTATTCTCTAATTTTGGAGTTGTATTGGATGCATATATTCCACACAAGAGAAGAAGATCTATAGGTTCCAGGTTTGGTTTCATAAGGTATGGTTGTCCGGTAGTAGCTGATATGGCTCTGCAAAAAGAAAATGGCCTTTGGTGTGATGACAAAGCGTTAAAGGTTAAAATGGCTGAGTTTAGAAAGGAGTATGAAACTGAACAAAGCAAGCCACAACTAGTACAACAAAGGTGGGTTAAGGAAGGAAAACACACTGTACATGATACTCATCAGGGAAGAAAGTCATATGCTGATGTGGTCAGAGTCAGGGATCTTCAATCTAATTCAGTTCGCACTATTAAGGTACAGAAAGCTGGTAATGGTTGGCTGTATGAAAGTGTAGTGGTAAGATTAAAGCCAACTTTCTCAGTTGAAGATTTTAAGGAGGAGTTACAGGGACGAGGACATGGAGATATCACAGTTAGAGTCAGAGGTGGAAGACAATTAGTTCTCTCATTTCAATCAGTGGAAGCTATGAAGGAAAAGCTACTGTTCATGAAGGATTGGCTCACAGTTTGGTTTAAATCGGTTAAGGAATGGGAAGACAACATGGTCTTGGAACAGGTGAGGCAGGTGTGGTTAAGCTGTTATGGTGTGCCGCTGGCACTGTGGAACAAATGTTTTGCAGTAGAGGTAAAGAGTGGGGTAAGGTTCTGGAATTGGATGAAGATACAGCTAATTTGAAATCCTTCCGTTACGGGAAGGTAAAGGTAGAAACAAGGCACATGGGCACCATTAATCATACCATAAATTTAGAATGCAAAGGTGTCCTCTACCCAGTCTGGATTTGTGAGGAACAAATCATAGTATCACAAATAGTGAAAGAAAACTGTATCTGCCAATCTTTCGTGAGGAACAATGCAGATAGTTACAGTTCAGAGGAAGAAGATGAGAATATTGCAGATCGAGGCAACAGACAAGAGGTAGAAGGGGATGATGTGGAAGCCTATATGGACGATGAGGTGGCTAAAGGATGTGACGCGGAAGAAAGGGTTAGGGTGGATGCACAAGTTAACATGAATGACTTGGAGGAGGATGCCAACTTGAGGGTGGTTTCAGTGGTGGAGGAGACAAACATGATAGAGGGTGCGTCAGGGGTAGGCGCCTCACGTGAGGAGGGCTCTGCAAGGAGGCTCAGTAAAGGGGTGTCAGAGAAGGGTGGCGCATGTAAGGAGGGTAGTTATAGAGTTGATGATGAAGTGGTCACATCTAGGTTCATAAGAAGCACGAGTGGGTCTGCAGGGAAGCAACCAGGAATTAACCTGGAAGTGAATTTATATAGAGCCCATTTTGAAACATGTAGGATTGGGTCGGCCCAAAGGGCTGAAGCTCCATTTATTTGGGCCAAAAATAATAGCAAATCTATCACTGAATCTGCTAATGGAGTGGGGCAGTCCAATTTCGAGTTTAGAAGGGTGTTCAATAACCAATCAATTCTTGAATCTGTTATTGGTGAAGAGCAGCCCAACTCAGTAAATAGAAGGGTGAACACAACTTATATACGAAGGAAATCTATGAAGGAGTCAGGAGTAGAAACTAGAAGCCATAAATTTTCTCAGAAGGGGAAGAAAGCAGTGGTAAAGAAATCTGTGAAGCCACCAATGAATCTAAGGAAAGGGGCAGTTTTCAGGTCAGCAGTAGCTGCTATTTCTCTATCCATGGCAAGTAAGTCTAGTAGAGGACGCTTAAGATTATCAGAGGCAGAAGCATCACTTCAGATTGTTAAAGTGTTGGGGGTAGCCTGTGATGGTAAGGAAGAGGAGATGATTAACTAGTTAGAGGAACTAGAGGCCAACGATAGAAGGAAAGTGGAAAGTAGGGGAGGTGAAGCTAACTGAGTTTTTTGTTCTGGGAGTTTGGGTGATAAACAATTCTTGTAATGAAGATACAATCTTGGAATGTTAGAGGCCTTGGTAGGCTTGAGAAAAGGAGAAAAATTAAAAGGGCGGAAAGGAAAATTAGTTTAGTGTTGATCCAAGAGACAAAGCGTTCAACAATCACTCCTGAAGTGGCAAAATCCATCTGGTACGAAGATAATATTGAGTATATGGCAGTGGATGCAGAAGGCAGAGCAGGTGGGCTGTTATGTATTTGGAATCCAAGGGTGTTCCAATTAAATACTTGTTATGGCAACCGAAATTTCATCTTGTTGTCAGGTACTCTCTTTTCCTCCTTTAACAGTGTGATTGTTAATGTATATGATCCATCGGAGGTGGCTAAGAGGAAAGAGTTATGGGTTAATTTTTCACGATTAAAGAATACTTTCTTGGGGCCATGGTGTATGGGGGGGCGATTTCAACGAAATAAGGACCATTTCAGAAAGAATTGGCTGTTCTCGTAGAGACAGAGGAATGAGGGAGTTTAATACCATGATTGACCAACTAGAAATGATTGATTTACCAATTCTTGGTAGGAAATTTACCTGGTGCAACTCACAAATTAGAGAGAAATTGAGCAGAATTGACAGATTTTTACTTAATGATGAGTGGCTACAAAATTTCAATTTCAAGTTATGGGGACTTCCTAGGCTACTATCTGACCATTGTCCTATAATATTGATGGAGGACGAAAGAGATTGGGGACCTAGACCTTTTAGGCTTCTCAATGCTTGGGGTGTCCATCCTAAGTTTATATCCTTAGTGGAGGAAACTTGGTCAGAATCTCAGGTGGTAGGTTGGGCTGGGTACAGATGTCTTAAGAAGTTTAAAGCCTTGAAACAAAAATTAAAGGTGTGGAAATTGAAGTGTTTGGAAAGATTGAATTTAAAATCAAAGCTGCTGAAGAGGAAGCCCATGCTATTGAACTAATTGCTGAAGAAAGAGCACTCCTGGGGAATGAACAAGCTAGAAGAAGGGAACTAATGGGGGAAGTATGGAGATTGAATAAAATGCTAGAATGGACATGGTTACAAAAGTCAAGAATGAACTAGGCCTTAAAAGGTGATAGGAACACAAGGTATTTTCACATAATGGCTTGTAACAGAAATAGTAGGAACTCTCTGTGTTCAGTGATGGTAAATGGTGTAATGGTTGAGGAACCTGTAGAGGTCAGGCATGTGGTGATGACTCACTTTATGAATCTTTTCTCTGAAACGTGGGCTGTTAGGCCTCAATTATCTGGGCAGTTCAAAAATATTGGTGGAAGCCAAGCAGCAGATATATTAGAAGCAGAGTTTACCAAGGAGGAAGTTAGGAATGTTATTAATTAAGAGCTGTGAAGGCAACAAAGCCCCTAGGCCTGATGGCTTTGATTTGGCTTTCTTTAAGAAATGTTGGGGAATAGTTAAACCTGAGGTAATGCTCTTCTTTAGAGAGTTTCATCAAAATGCCACATTGGTTTCTAGTTTAAATAGCTCTTTTATTGTTCTAATCCCAAAAGTGGACAGTCCATCAAACTTGAGTGAATATAGGCCCATAAGTCTTATTGGCTCCTTGTATAAAATCCTAGCTAAAGTTTTGTCACATAGGATGAAACAAGTGATGCCACAGGTAATTAGTGAGGCCCAATCAGCTTTTCTAGGGGGAAGGAATATTCTTGATGGGATCCTTATTGCAAACGAGATAGTTGGTAGGTGGAGAAAATCAAATAAGAAAGGTTTGGTTTTGAAACTAGACTTTGAGAAGGCATATGATTTGGTCAATTGGGAATTCTTATTCTCTATGTTATCCAACTTTGGATTTGGAACTAAATGGGTGAAATGGTTGAAAAACTATGTTACCTCCACAAAGGTGTCGGTCCTGGTAAATGGTTCACCAACCGAGGAATTTTTCCCACAGCGAGGTTTACGGCAAGGCGATCCATTGTCACCTTTTCTATTCAATATAGTGGCTAAGGGGTTGAATATTTTGTTTGATAGAGCCAAGGAAATGGGTTTAATCCAAGGAGTTGTGATTGGTAATAATGGGGTAAGAGTTACGCATCTACAATTCGCAGATGATACAATTCTATTTTGTGAAGCTGAGTGGGTGGAAGTGGTGACCATTAAAAGAATTCTCAGGTGCTTTGAAATTCTTTCGGGGCTGAAAATGAACTATCATAAGAGTGTGATTGCTGGCATCAGAGTAGAAGAGGGTCTGATGCAAAGTTTTGCATCTAAATTAAAATGTGTTCACCAAAATTTGCCTTTAAAGTACCTTGGATTACCTCTAGGAGCTAATCCTAGTAGTTTAAGCACTTGGAAGCCAGTTTTGGACAAATTTAAGCAAAAATTATCCACATGGAAGAGAAGATTGCTATCATTTGCTGGGAGGCTGACTTTAATTAAATCCATTATGAGCAACTTGCCTACTTATTATCTGTCACTGTTCAAAATACCCATGGGGGTGGCAAAGGAAATTGACAAAATTCAAGCTAATTTTCTTTGGGGGGGATTAAACCTTAGAAGGAAAGTTCACATGGTTAGTTGGGAGAATACTACCAAGAGCAAAACTTTGGGAGGTTTGGGAATCAGAAGAATCACTAGTATGAATAAGTGCATCCTGCTGAAATGGTGGTGGATGTTTGGGGCAGAAAATCACTCGCTGTGGAAGGAAGTCATATGCTCAAAATATAACATGGGGGGTGGAAGATGGCTGCCAGATTTGGAAGGAAGAGTTAGAGGCTCAAAAATTTAGTCTGACATAATTACTGCAGTTATCTCTAACCTGTATTATATAATTTCTATCTTGAAAACTCTGCAATTATTTTAGGGAATGGTAGGAGAGCACAATTCTGGAGGAATAAATGGGTAGGGGAGTTGTGTTTAAAGGATAAATTTCCCAGACTTTTCTCTCTGTCTACTGTTAAAGATGGAGTAGTGTCTGACTTCTATCCCGTAGTGGAGGGTTTCAGGACTGGTTTTTGGAGTTTAGGAGACCTTTGTTGGCTTGGGAAGAGGAGGAGGTAAATAGGTTACATACCTTACTTAGGAGTGTACCGGCAGTGAGGGTCATATCACTCGATATATGGAATTGGAGGGCTGATCCCTCTAGGATGTATTCTGCTGCTTCAGGTTATAAAAGATGTGAATCATTATTGGGTCCTGACAGGAAAGAGGCAAGGGAAGTATGGAACAACTCTGCACCACCAAAAGTCAAATTCTTTGGGCGGTTGGCTTGGTTAGGCAAGGTGAAAACATCCAGCTACCTCCAGAGAATTGGGATCTTAGATGAGGCTGCTAATGTGAGCTGTGTTTTCTATCAAAATGAGGTGGAAACGGTCAACCATATCTTGCTTTTTTGCCCATTTGTCTGGCTACTGTGGTCCCAGATTATGAAGTGGTGGGGTGTTCAGTGGGTGATGCCAAACTTAGTGGAAGGGTTATTGCAATGGTGGTCATTTTGCAAAATGAAGAAGATTGAGAAAGTGATGTGGAAGGTTGTGCCTTTGGCTGTGCTTTGGTCCACATGGAAGCATCAGAATGATTGTGTCTTTAATGGTTCTCAACCAAATTTAGAAGACTTATGTGAGGTTGTCAGAGTCAGAATCGCTTTGTGGGTTAAATCCTCCCCAGCCAAAGTGGAGTTATCCATTAATGATGTAGTTTTTAATTTGCACCAGGTTCAATATTGTTTCAGGCATGGCAGCGGAGTATAGACTGGCTTGCTGCCTTCATTGGAATCTGGGTGAGTTCTGCTGCTGCTAATCTGGTTGCTCATCTGTGCACTGTTGGGCAATCTTGAGTGTGGTTTTGTTGTTGAACAGGCTACTGGTGTGGAGTGCTCTAATGTTGTTGCACTAGTGTCTGCTATCTGAAGGCCCAGGTTGTTCTTCTCTTGCCTATGGAGCAATGCAAGAGCTTGGACCATTCCGTGTCCATTATGTGCCTCAGCTGAGGAGATTAGGACAGCATAATGAGCTTAAGGACTTCAAAAGGACCTACTCTTATCCTATGAACTTTAAGGGGCTTGAGGTTGCTGCATAAGGTGGGTTGTGTTTCTATTCTACATTATGTTCTGCTGTGGAGTCTGTTGTCTTGCATATCTTGTGTTGTGTGATGCTGCTGCTCTTGGTCTAGATTCTGTATGGAAGCAGATAGCTGCAAGTTTTGGTGGTTGATAAACAGGATTGGTCAGCTGTGGGAAGCTCTTGTTGTGCTCTTGTTGTGGATAGTTCTTTGGTCAAATTTTGCCTTAGGTCTGGTGGTTCAGTGTTCAGTGTGCATAATGCTGATCTGTGCTAATTCAGTGGTCTTATCTGAGTGGGTGTGTTGCGGTTGGGTTGGTGTGTTAATCTGAGTTGGAGCAAGTTGGAAGTGAGAGAGTTTTATCCTTCTTTCTTCTCTTTTGATGATGATGATCACAAAACGAAACTCAAAACCATTGCATTCAACACTCACTTCACTTAACAAGTATATGGTAGCAGTATATGGTGAAGTGAAATATCGAAACTTATGGATCAACGATGGATTGGCTCATCTGGTAGTGTGCATAGGGCAGCACATGGAAATGTATCTGGATTCTATATTCCTTAGTAGACCATCTGGTTGAGTGCTCAGTCCAGCAGGTATAAAGCAGTTATGCTCTGCCATGGAAATAGAGGTGAGATGGTGCCACTGGAATGTGTTCACTGGAATCTGTTTGGTGGTCTGTGGGTGATTTGAGTTTGGCTGCTGTTGAGAATACTCTGCTTTGTTCAGTTTCTTGGCTGCTCAAATATTTTATGCAGCTAGGTTCTCATTCGTTTAGGTTCGACTGCTGTTCTTGGATGGTTTGAAGTTGGCTACAAATCTTTTTCTTTGGTCGTTTTTCGTTTTGTTTTTTGGTTGCTTTTGATTGGTTTCTCACCAATCTTGGGTCAAGTGCTAGCGTATGATTGTGCTTCCTCTACGGTGCCAACCTAGTTGGGATTGTTGAGGTTAGCGATGATGCTTTTTGCACTTCCCTGCTTCGTTGATGTAAATTTTGCATGTGTTGTGCCATTTTTCATCAATAAAGCTTTTGTCTTTTGCTGATAAAAAAAAAAGTTACTTAGACTTTAGAGTTGTTGGTAACTGTGGCAACATAGTAACAATTTGAAGAGAGAGAGAGAGAGAGAGAGAGAGAGAGAGAGAGAGAGAAAGAGAGAGGTGGCGAGTCCACAAATTTTTTTTTCCATTATATATACATTAAAGCGAGCCACACTCTTATATGACACACTGTAACTACACCATTCAGCACCCATTGACTCTCAGTTGAATTTTGTAATAAGGCAACAAGGTTGAATACGAAGAGATAATTGAGACAGGAGAGAGAAACGAAAAAACACAAGGTTTAATGTGATTCGATCAATATTGGCCAACATCCATACACACAAAATCCTAGGAGGCTACATATTTCGTTCACTCAACTTAATACTCCTGTTTACATGATACACCATATATATAAAGTAGAAGATGCAATCAAATCCCTTCAGTTAAGGAATTAAAATAAATCAAAAATACAAAAAATCATAATAAACATAAATCATGGGATCTCCATAGATTATAATATTTTCTGATATCTTTGACAATATAATCTTACCTCCAACACTCCCCCTCAAGTTGGAACAGGGAACGGTTGGAGTGAAGTGTCCAAGTTGAACTTGAAAATAGTATGATTATTACAAACAACTACAATAAAGTTGCCAAAATACAACAACAATTGTAATAACTCCCTTCAATGACAACTTCAATGAACATAGCAAGGAATCAACATCTTGTAACAAAGAAACGTACATTGAATCAATCATGATGGTAGTAAGAGAAACCAACCGAGAGAGAGAAAGCAACAAGGCTGAAGCAATGGCAAATCACCATAAATAGAAAGGCCGTAAAATGGCATCCCACAAAGAATGCTACCAAACATACCAGTAGCCAAAAAATAAAAAAGAACCAAGTATGTGCTTATGACATCAGCACAGGGAACCTAAAATGATAGAGAAGTAGCCGAAAAACTCGGTGTATCACAGAATAATACTACCAAACACATCAACAGAACCGAAATAAGTAAAAAGCGTAAAGTTCGCTTACCTCATCAGCAAACTAGTGGTCAACTCAAAGAAGAAAGAAAAACACCTTGATAACAAAAAATGTGGAGTGAGGGAGCAGTCCATAGAGAAACATGCCTAGGGTTTAGTAGGCTTTGATACTAAGTTGAATTTTGTAATAAGGCAATAAGGTTGAATATGAATAGATAATTGAGACAGGAAAGTGAACAGAAAGGACACAAAGGTTTAATGTGATTCGGCCAATATTGGCCTACATCCATACGCACAAATCTCTAGAGGACTACATCTTTCATTCACTCAACTTAATACTCTTGTTTACATGATATGCCATATATAAAGAGTGGAAGATTCTCTTCATTTTTCAAAAACAAACCTCCCTCTCTCTCTCTCTCTCTCTCTCTCTCTCTCTAAAAACCTCCTTCCCCGACCTCTTTTTTGGCCGGCTGGCCGCCGCCTTTGGCTATGGCGGTCGGCTGGCCTAGCTCGTTTCGGTTTGCCTGTTAGTTTTTCCGTTCAATAAACTTGAGTCCCCCATTTTCTCCACCTAGGTGTGTCTTTCTTTGCTGTCCAGGGTCTTCTTCGGGGGCCGTCCAGGTTCGTCCTCAGTCGTTCAGATATTTCATTCGTGCGCTTTTGGCGAGTTGGAGCTTGAGGGGTGCATTCTGGTTCAGAGTTTGAGGGGTCGTCCTATTCTGTCCGGTTGTCACTCGAGCGCTCCACTTCATGTAAGAGTTTGAGGGGTGATCTTCTTTCATTTGTTTGGTGACCTGGTGAGAGATGTTATGTGGGTGTGGTGGCAGTGGGTGTTGTGTTTTCAGCAGGGGGTGGTGATCTGTGGGTGTGGTGTCATCGACAGTGGGTGTTGAAGCTTGGAGTCTTCCTGGCAGTGGGTGTAGCTCTGTCTTCAGCAGCGGAGTTGCAGCAGCTTGGAGTTTTCTTGTGTTGCAATAGGGGTGTTGAAGCATGGAGCTTTCCCGGTGGTGGCTATGGAGTATTCTCGGCCGGTGTGGGCATGGGGAGATGGGAGTTGCAGCAGCCTAGGGGTAGCGTGAGCTAGCAGCTGAGGTGTGGGGCTTTAGGAGTTGTAGCAGCAGGTGGAGTGGGTCTTGGCAGAGGCGCGGTCTGTTGCTTTGATTTGGTGGGTTGACTAGATTAGACTAGATTTTGTTTTGGGTGGTTGGGGCTGCTGGGGTGTTGTTCAGTTTCTGTTTAGTTTGTTTTGGGGGTTTTGGTGGGAAGATTATGTGGGGATTCATGTAGTTTAATTTTTCAGTTAAATTCTTCTTAACTTGGTTGTTTAAAAAATCGAGAGGCTTAGGGGTTGGTTGTATGGGTGTGAGTAGCAGTAGTAGGGGTATTTTTATACTTCCGAATCTCTCTCGATGCATGTCATCTTCCTATACCTTTAATTTCATGCTGTTAAATGAAATTTTTCTTTGCTGATCAAAAAAATATATATAAAGAGTGGAAGATATAATCAAATCCTTTTAATTAAGGAATTGAAATAAATCAAAGAAAAAAAAAATCATAATAAGCATAAATCATGGGATCTCCATAAATTCTAATATCTCCCATATCTTCTGATATCTTTGACAATATTATCTACAATACTCTCTAAACTAACAAACACTTGGACACAAAATTGAGTCCTACTTTTATTACTTTTTGTCATATAACACATTGTAACACACAATTTTAGCTATCCCACTAGAGATACACTAACTGTGGTTTCTTCTACATTAGCAGAAACAGGCTTCTACTTAAAATTGTCATTATCACATATATCTGTGCTGATGAGTGAAAAGAGGCATTCTAGTAGTAAGGCCGTTTGAATTTCTAATATAAAATTAGAAATTCAAACTTTTATTTTAGATTAAAAAAAAAAAATCGTTTGGTCCTTTTTAATACATCTGGTAAAAAGCAAGAGGTTCAGGCACTCATTCAAGTGGATGTCAGTTCTAAAAACAGCATCAACTTATGAGAATCAATGAATGTGTTGGTGAAGCAGAGCACTGCCATAAACAAGGTAACTAAGGTCATTTACTGAATTAAGTGAAATTCTCTAGTCTGGCACCACCTGTTAACCACAATTAAATGCTTCATTCATCCATCATGCAGATCTAAAAATAATAGGGTCCAAAATAGTGCCTGCACGTTGCACTCAATCAAATAAGGCAAACTTATTGCTCCAGTTTTGATATTATATACAATAAATCTGCAAGATCAATTGGCAAAGAGCTGTAGATCTAATATAAATTATATAATAAATAATGGGTTGAAACAATATCTGCAATAAGGACTCAGCAAAAGAAGTCAAAAATATTCTTCTACTTTAAAAATTATTTATGGTAAATACTGCAAGATCAATGTCAAAATAGCAACATGTTTCAATGCAATTCACCAGCATATAATAATAATATAATCATCATGCCTAATTAATACTGTTTCTTCCAATCTATCAACCTGGAGTTTAACAAAAAATAAATAAATAATTATTTAATCTTAAACAGTCAAATGAGAAGCACAGAGAATGCTATCCGTGTTCACCTTTCCTTTCGTACATATTGGGGAGAAACTTCAATTGAATGTCTTAAAAATAAGCTCCTTCAGCTATACTTTCCAATGGCTCATTTAATAAAAATGCTTCACATCAGCTCGTGAAAGCCAAACTTTGTCAAGCCAACAATCAACATAAATGATCACTGAAAATTATGTGACAAGCAAAAGCACATGAAACTCCAAGTTAAGAGAGAAAGCAAGTGAAAACACCAAGGTAAGAGAGTAAAACCATAGATTATATACTAAAAAAATCAAATTGGAGTTTTATTGTAAGACTTCGGGTCTCCATCCTACCCAATTACCTGTATCCATTGTATATGTGGGCATGAACGTTCATTTCATCGAGTAGTCATATGTGTATACATGATCATCGTACATAGTTGGTGTTGTTATATCATGTTTGACACTTGTGATTGAGGATTGGGTTATAGTTATGATTGCATTGAGTTAGGAATTGGAAACTCACATTTTCTGGGTAGGGCGATCGATCGCCACATTTAATTTTGTCCATTGTGGAAAAAAAAGCAAAATGCAGTGACTGAAAGGGGATTGATCCCTTCGAGAGTGATCAATCGCTCTTTGAAGGCAATTAATCGCCTTTCCGGTTAGAGCTCATTTAATTAGATTTCCTCTCTCTCTATCTCTCTCTCTCTCTCTCTCTCTCTCTGATGCCCTTTCTCTTTTCATCTCTTCTCTCTCTATATTTCTCACCTAACACATTTAGCACACAAACACCTTAGATTAGGTGTCTTGGGGCGTGATTCATTCGAAAGTTCTAGTGTTGAAGTCGTATAACCTGACAAGGGGTTTGATTTGATCCGAGCCAATCTTCATTCCGTCAACTTTTCAATTTTCTTCCGTCTCCTCTTTTCTCTTGAGGTAGGGTTTTCTTCCATTTGATTAATATGATTTATGGGTGTATATGTGGATACTTTGATAGATGAATTTTGAGTTATTGGTAGAGATTTGAGAAAATGCATGATAGAGAGTTAGTGTTTGGTGATGATTGGGTATTTCTTTATAATTTTCTTACAAAACTTGTTTTCATTGTCTAAATTTGCATGAGGGTGCTTAAAATTGAGCAAGTCCCAATTTTGTGAAAAGCCCTAATTTGTGAAATTGTACAAGACAAAACATTGGTAATGTTATATTGAAATTGGAGATGAATGTGTATAATTTATGAAATTATATCATTGTTAGAGATTGTTGTTGGCCATTGGTGGAGAATGACATTGTTGTAGAGATTAATACAATAAGATGACAAAAACCTATTTTCATACATTGTGAATTATTGAATTCATGGGATGAAAACTGTCACTACAAGAAAAAATACTTTTGGCGATCACCTATTTTGAGTTGGTCGCAAATAGTCCACTTTCTGCAGCTAAATTTTTTTTGGTTGTTGATGGGTATGTTTTCGCGACCCACAATTTTTTGGTAGCTAATAGCTAATTTTTGGCGACCAAATACAAATTTGGTCGCAGAATGTCGTCTTTTGGTGACCAAAAAATGTGAACAACAAGCATGTTATTGGTAGAGTGGATTGGGCGCATGGAGAGTGACTGCTTGGTCAGGAGTTCGACTCCCAGGCAGCGTAAAAGAATATTTTTCTTTGGGTGAAGGCGCTAACTTCTGGCGACCAACTGTAACTTTGGTCACTAAAAGTTGCCTTTTGGCTAATATGGATTGGACTTCCCACGACCAAATATTTGGTCACCAATGGTCCCTTTTAGTGACCAACTATAACTTTGGTCGCAAAAAACTATCTGTGATGAGGCTTTAGTGACAAACTCGCGGCCAATACATTTTGGTCGCGAAAAGATTTTAGCGACCAAATATGGTACTTTTCGCGACCAAAACGTTAGTTGCGGAAAGTGTAATTTCTTGTAGGTCATGTTTGATTCACAAAATTAATAGTGAAGTATTAATAATTCTATTAAATTAGTGTGGTATTTACTATCCAATTGGATTAATATCCATTGGATTAATAATCCCACCCCTACCCCATTACTAATAATCCTACAAATTTGTTGGATTAATTATCCATTGGATTAATAATCCTAAACCAAAATGTTAAAATAAACATAGGATAATTGGACCCACGGATTAATAATGATAATCCCATTCTCTAATCTACCCAATCAAACATGTCAGTATGTATTGTTGCATTATTTCATCTAAACATCATGGTTTTTAACATCATATGTCGCTTTTCTATTTGTTTTTTTATTTGGGGATAATCAGCTTATGCGTTTCCCTCTAACTCGAAGACACATTTGTAAGGCAGGACTAGATAAATTCAAAAAGACTTAAAAAGTGATCTTCATACAAAAGCCTACCCCCTTCACTATCTGATCAATGAAGATCTACAGAGAAATGTATTTCACCCATATAAGAAATGAATTGCTGCTGCATATTACATGCATATTTCAGCCAGAAGACAAATCTTTACTACAGTGTAGCATACAGAACATCGTCCAAACATAGTTGGCTGAAAAAAAGAAGTATCTTTGACAGGTAGGATAAATCAAATGCACAAGAGACGTTAAACACCAACAATCGAAACCAACAAATAAAAGTTAAATAATACAACCATGTCACGTTATATGTCAACATGCATGATTAGTGGGAAACTATCCAAACTTAAACTCAGATCCTTCATAGCATAGAAATATCCACCCCCTCCAAAACATAACAACAAAACTGGAAAAGATCCCTTCTATGAAGAATACAATACAAAAACCTTAGTTCCTACGATGAAGTCCAAGGCCATAACAAATCAAGCCAAGCAAAGCCACAAAATTTCCTGAATTTTTCCTACGATGAAGTCCAAGACCATAACAAATCAAGCCAAGCAAAGCCACAAACTTTTCTTTCTATGACTCTCTCTCTCTCTCTCTCTCTCTCTCTCCAATCATTTTTAGACCTGAGAGCAGTACAAGAAGTTCTCTAGTGAAACATTGGCAAGAACCTCAAGAACAAACTTCTCTTGAATTCCACGGTGAGCACCCACTCAACCTTTTCTCCCTAGGGTAATCCACACCTTCCATAGTTCTACTCATTAACCAATAATACCCTGCTCTATTTAAACCTTTCAAAAAAGTATCTAAACAACTTAACAGATGCAAACTACTTCAAAAAAACACTTGCATCAGCTTGTTGATACTCACAAACACGTTATAGAGTTTCAGAAAAGAGAAGATAAAGGAGAGAATGGCCACCGGAGCAGCTGACATGATGCTGCAGTGTGTTTGCTTATCAATGCATGACATAGAGATTGAGCGCAGACCATACCATCGCAACTGCAGCTGTGCACTGCACAAGTCCAAAGGTGCATCCTCCACTGCATGCTTTCAACACAGGAATATATCATTCTCCCAAAAGACGTCCTGGCAAGAATATTCCTTGTCTATATCAACTGCCAAATTCTCTTCTCAATCTTCGTTCCTTGGTGACTCCTAATCAGTTAGGACCAGAGAAGATGCAAATTAGTCTTCTTTTTTCTTTTTCTTTTTCTTTTTTTCGATCAGAAAAAAGAAGGAAACTTTATTGATGAACTAAGACAATAATACATCAATAAAGGAGGAGGAGGAGGAGGAGGAGGAAGAGGGGGAGGGGGGGGGGGGGGGGGGGCAGGGGGGATGAGTGCAGAAGCATCCGAAACAAATCAATCCCAACTAGGTTAGCACCGATAAGTCCGCCCAATTGTATGCTAGCACACCAACAAGAGTTGGCGAGAAACCAACCACAATCACAGAACCAACCACACCCAAGATAATAGTTAAACAAAACCAAACAAAACAAAACCAAAAGCAACAACAGCCAGGACACCTCCCCTGCTTCAGTTAGGACCAGAGAAGATGCAAATGAGTCTTCAGCAAGTAGATGATAGGAAATTTCTGGTTAAAGTCAAAAAATGTAGGCATTAGAAGCTAATTATTTATTTTTCAGTTCATTTCAAGTAGTCCAGTGATCCTTTACATAATAAAATTCTCTGGAGGACAGAAATTGGTTTCATTCAGCTTGGCTGTACGTTTATGTGAGTTTCAACTTTCAAGTACGTATTATATTCTAGTTCCATCGTCTTTGAAACGTTGCACATGCATAATACATATGTAAAATTTTCAAATACTTTTAGCTGCTGGAATCATATTATAAGTTTGTAGTTCATTTCGTTTAGAATCATGCCAATTTCATGGAAAGCAGGAGACTTGTTAATTTTTTACTCAATTCAGTAGAGGCTGGAGTATGGACATGAGCCTTGAGTTTTACGTGGCTTCCTCTTAAATTTAGACCGGCCTCATCATATATTTGTTAGTCATAATCTAATAAGTACAAACACGGACATGTGACATGATGCGAACACGCAAATTTTCAAAAAATATAGGATATGACATGTTAGGGACACGTAAAAAATATGTAACTTTATATATTTATTGTGTCATATTTTAAATATTTAATATTTATTTTATATCAAATATTTAATTTTATTAAATTTATTAATCGTAGGTGTACTATTATAGTAAACAAAATTAAAATTTTAATTTTTTTTGAAAAAAATGGTCCTCTGCGTGTCTTCAGAATGTCCAAGTCTATCCAGCGTATCCGGTGCGTGTCTGTGTTCGACACATGTCGGACACCTATACATCATCTCCGGAGAGGTATCCGTGTTTCATATATCATAATTAATGCACATATACAAACATGCATACATACACGAATACTTTCGGTAACCAAGAAGAAAATA
Source organism: Camellia sinensis (assembly GCF_055761805.1). Lineage (NCBI taxonomy): Eukaryota > Viridiplantae > Streptophyta > Magnoliopsida > Ericales > Theaceae > Camellia > Camellia sinensis. The sequence continues at coordinate 69,761,480 of NC_138964.1, forward strand.
TATAGATATAAACAAAAATGCAGAAAACATGGGGGCATATCCTGACTGTAGAACCAATAAGGAATCTATCCTAAGCAGTGGTTAAGTTTAATTTTCTAGCAAAGACATCTTTGTTTTTGTTTTTCTGTCTCTCTCTATCTTTTTGATACATGATTCTACCAAAATGTGGAGAAAGATAAACAATAACAAATAAATAAATAAGTGAATCAGAAGTTAGGCAACTGCCATTTCCCAACTCAAACCTGGGACAGCCTATCTACTTCCTTCTGTTCTGTTTGTTCTCCACCATTATCTTCCGAACACTCGTACAGATCAGTAGGGGACTGGATTTTGTCTCTTCTACATTTGCATAATACAATTGCGTAAGACAAGAAACCTACATAGGATTGCCAATTTTTTTTCTCCTTCAAGGCACAATTTTAAATTTTTTAATGTATGTGATGATGACAGAGTAAAAAATGGCCCTCTCATAGTAGGGTCATTTGCAGAGAATCATCAGTAAAAAGTGGCTAGCCATTTCTCTATGAACTATGTTAAGCAGAAAATAAAATCAGAAATTCAAGCCCATTTGTTTGATATGAAAGAAAACCTTGACTTAGATTAAAATTAATAATAACAATAATAAAATAACTAAAAAAAAAACTGTTGTCCTTTTTGGTTACATCTGGCAAAAAGCAAGAGGGAATGTTCACCTGTTCAGGCACTAATTCAAATGATTGTCAGTGCCAGAAACTTATTGTTCCAGTTTTGATATTATATATGACAAAGCTGGAAGATCAATTGCACAAGAGCTGCAGATCTAATATAAATTATGTAATAAACAATGGGTCTAAAACAGTACTTTCAAAAAGCACTCAGCAAAAGAAGCCAAAAATATCCTTCCATTACCGAAAAACTATGATGGTGTTTGGGAAGTGGATTTTTATGTAGATTTTTTTAGATGTAGGATATTATTGAAGAAAATTTTTTTTGTATTTGGGAAGATAGTTGGGTTTTTTTGTGGTTGGATGTGATGTTTGTGAGAGAAAAAGTGAAATGATTATAGGGTTGGATGTGATATTTTGTTTGGATGTATTTTTTTTGATTTTGCAAAATTTTTGTCTTTTAGTGAAAAAAATTGAGAAAAAACCCAACTAAAATTCTTCCCAAACACCACCATATGTTAAATACTCAGCAAGAAGCAGATCAAAAAAGAACAAAAAAAACCTCTGCACAATCAATGTTAAAATAGCTATGTTCTTCAATGCAATAATCATGCAGCATGTAAGAATATAATCAAGCAGCCTAATTAATACTGTTGCTTCCATTATATCCACTGGAGGTTTGATATATCTACACACAAACACATAAAATAAAGCTTAACTTTTAAGTGGAAGATGCAGAGATGACTCGTATTTGCCTTATTTCTTAAATATTGGGAAGAAACTTCAATTGAAATGTTTAAAAATAAGCTGCTTCAGCTATGCTTTCCATTTGCTCAATTAAAACATTAAAAAAAAAAAAGAAAAACAAAAACAAAAAAAAGAGCTTCACATCAGCTTTATAACTGAAATTTGGGTGACAAGTGAAAGCACGAGAAACACCTAGTTCAGAGAGAAAGCAAAGAAACCACCAAGGCAAGAGAGTAAAAGCAAGTAAATTATGAGTTGGAATTTTGCCAATTTTGAATGCATAAATTCTCCAATATGCTTAAAAACCAAATGTAAGATATAATTTTCCAACCAATATAAAATTCAAGGCGCCAGTAGGAAGAATTCACCTCACATGCAAATTTCCAAGTATAGGCAATAAATTTCAACTCTTTTGAACATATGGCAAACCAATATTGTAAAGGTATCAATAAAAATATAAAAAAGATAAAAAAAAAAAAAAAAAAAGAGCAGCCGAAATTCCTTTAGATGTAGACTTAACACACACAACACCCAACCCCCGCCAAAAAAAAAAAAAAAACACAAAAGCAAAAGCAAAAGCAAAAATGATATTACAGAGTTTGTACATCATTTGACATTAACTAACTGTAAAAGGACAGCAACTGAATAAGTCAAACTAGAATGTTCAACTAAAATATACACAGCAAGCTACATGGCATGGATGCTGTGTTTCACTCGTAATAAACTTAATGCCAGAAAAACTATTAAAAGAATGTTATTTAATCAAACAAAAGCGAAAAGCTAGTAATTTTCTTTTTTTTTTTTTTTTTTTTTTTTGATTGGCACTCGAATGTTTGAATCAAAACCCAACTAATCCCTAGGGGTGCATAGGCCCTTGGTAAGGAGTTTCCCGCAAGTTCATCACGATTAATTCAAAAATTTTCTCCTAGTGAGATGGGTTCAAGGAATTGTTAGTATCTTAGAGGTTTTGATTGTTGAAACTTGGAGGGGCAACCCCCAAGATCCAAGGCCTTGCCACAAGGTCAACCCCTTGGTATTGAAAAGCTAGCAAAATTTTAAGAGCACCGTTATAAAATTAAATTTATGGAAACTATTCAAATTTTCTCAACCAGAAAAATTAAAATTCCATTGCAATTTTTTAGTCAAGAACAATATATTAACTATAAGCAAATCACATAAATAAAAAAGAAACAACATATTTAAGGCAGTGTGTGCTATTCGCTTATTCATGCAGACTGTCCACTTATTTGATTCCACTAAATATCAAAACTAAGTTTGTAAGACAGAATCATATAAATTCTTGAAACAAAAAATAATTTCCGCAAAAACAAACTGTTATTTATTATCTGCTCATTCTTGTCTTCATAATGAAGATCCAGTGATCCAACTACTTTATGAAAAAAATTGCTGTATTTTATATTTTTCAGCCAGAAGCCAAATCTTACTGCAATCAGCACATAGGACATAGAGTTTAAACTACTGAACAAAATTATTCCAAAATATGTATTATAAGTGGGGCTTTGTAAGAATTGACCTTAGAATTGAACCGAGTTCTATTGTAGCAGAGGAATAGCCACCTACCCTCATATAACAATAACATATGCATGATAACTCTCCGTAGAATACAATGCAAGAACCTACTTCATATAGTAAATGCCAAAACCAAACCACAACAACAGAGAATATTAGAGCCTTGGGTTTAAAAACAGAGAATCCCTAGGGAACAACGCTGGTCTTAAACCCATGCAAGAAGGAAACTACACTAGCAAGAATCCTCTACACCAAACTCGTCTTGAATTCTACGAGGATGTGTTCTCATGCAATCTTTTCTCCCTAGGTTACTCCCACAATCACATAGACCCAAACAATCAAACAATGATATGCTGCTCAGTATAAACCCTTTAAAAATCATCCAAAAGTTTCAACAAACTCAAATTGACCTGAAATCACGTACACCAGCTCAAACACTCCCAAAAACATATCAGAGAAGAGAAGAAGAAAATGGCCACTGTTGCAGCTGAAATGATGCTTCGGTGTGTCTTTGATGGAAGCTTGTCAATGCATGATGTGGAGATTGAGAGGAGGCCATACCATCGCAACTGCACCTGTGCAATGCACAACTCCAAAGGTGCATGTTCCACTGCCAGCTCTGAACACAGGAGTATTTCATTCCCAAAAAAAGAATTACGGAATGAACGTGCATTGTCCATGACAGCTTCCAAGTTCTCTTCCCAATCTTCTTTTCTCAGTGACTCATTAGTTAGGAGTAGAGAAGATACAGATCATCAGGCTATGAGTATATGATACCTGAGGTAAGATTTGAAATTGAGAAGCCAGTTTATTATTTGTTACTCAATTTCAAATAATCCAGTCATCCTCCAGATTACAAAAGTTGTCTAGAGGATTGACTGCATCTCTTTCATCCGTCTTCCTTTATGTACATTCTAGTGAGTTCTATGTAATTAAACACCATATCCTAGTTCCATCGTCTTTGATAATGCTGCAAAACAACCAGGCTACTGGATTCCTTATGGCACATGTTCCTAATTTTTATAGGTCATTTTGTTCACAATGGAGTGAAACTTTATAAATTTTGCAGAAGCAAAAAGCACAGACATGAGTCTCGAGTCTAAATTAAAAACTGCCGACAACATGACAACATTAAAATTTTGCAGAAGCAAAAAAAAAATCCTCATCAACTTTGCAATTTTCTTTGCAATCTTACTTGTAATTTTGTATACAAAAAGTAGACTGGGATCCACTCAAAACCGCCTGTACCAAAGCATATCTCCTCCATTTTGATAACAACGTTCTCCTCCAATAGAGAAAATAAAAAATGGAAAAGAATAAAAGAAAGAAAGAACATACATCCATCTAATATAATCTTTTGTTTTTTTAATTATATTATTATATATTTGTCATCACTATCCTCCTCTTTGAAATACATTCCTCGACCTCCTCACATCAAAACATGCATTTTATTACACTTCCTCAAATTTAGAAATTGACCCTAGTTTTCTATTTTTTAAAAACTTGATACGACACATTTGTTGTCAAATAATAATGTCTGAAATGTAAAATTGTCCTTGCAAAATTAAGGGTAAGGTCTCGGCACTTTTTTGGTTACCTTTTAATTGGAGACATAAATCTCATCATTTTTTTATTTTATTTTATTTTATTTTTTTGGTGTGTTTGGAAATAAATTATGTTGAGTTCAAAGTCAACGTCAAACTTGTTTCCATGGTAGGAATTGTTAACAAGTGAACGCTTTGTAACAGGTACACTTGCATTTCATGGGTGAAATGACTAACATTCCACTCTGAACCATGTTGACACTACCTGCATAACACACTTCGTAGAATTAGTGTTCTACTTCTTAAATATATGTTAATCATTAGGGTGATTCTATTTGCACCATTGTTTTATCTCAGCACACTCGATCTTCTAATTGCACCTTCTAAAGAAATTTTAAATGGGAAAAAGTATCAGTTTACATTCTCCATAATACCAAACATACCCTCATCCCAAACATTACTTCTTCTCTTTACACCCCTTCTTTTTCTCTCTCCTCTCATCCCTCTTTTTCACTCTTTCCCTCTCTCTTTTCCATCTTTTTCATTCGGCTCTAGCCAGCCAAATGGACCAAAATTGGCAAAAATGGTGGAGGTGTTGGGAGTTACAGAAGGGTTGAGAGAGTGAGAGAAAGAGAAGGGGGCAATGGCTGGTAGAGGAGAAGGGGTGGTGTCATACCCCAAACCCGGATATAACCGGCCGTGGCCCACAGGGCCTTAGCCCAAGGCACTCGTAAGGCTAAACATGAATCCATAATCACATTGAACAACTAAACAAAAGTCCAATAATAAATAATCAAACTCAATCCAGTGACATGCCACAAGTATAAACGGCAAAGCCAACCGTAATCAATACTATCTAAACTTATGGGATATAAATAACTCACATATCAAAATAATCCTTGTGGAGGCCGAATAATTATATACTAAGGAAGGCCAAGAAATTTGAAGGCATCAGGCCAAAGGCAATTCGGCTATAATCTAGGGGCTCTTAAAGCCGAATATACAGATCGGCCATATCAAGAGCTGAATGGGAACTAGTATGCAACCAAAAGGCCGAGTAAGCAATCAAGTGCGAGATAAAGAGTGGGCCCGACCCTTGGGCCCAAAGGGTAATATAAAAAGAGGAACGTCAACAAAAGAGATGTATGTGAGAATAGATAAAATAACTTGAGATAGAAGTAAACTAGAGAGAAAATACTAACTTGTCTGGTGGAGTGCTAATTCCAACAATCTCGACCGGAGTGTACATCCCTTTTTCAGGTAGAAATCAGAGGATCAAGGACGTCTGATTGAATCTTGGAGTATTTCTAAACCACTTCTCCACAATTGGTGCCGTCTGTGGGAATACTCAAGCTCATCTATGCGGGCGTAACAGATGATCCTCCTTTAGTTGCTGACGACATTACACCAAGAGATGACATCACTCTAACAAACATGCTTGGACCGGAAAATATCAAAGCACGGCGGGCCTTGAACTTCGACTCAATAGCTCAGACCTCACCTTCAAATTCGGTGCAAGAGAGAATGCAAACAATCATGGATCAAGCAAAACAAAATGAACAGCGTCTGGAAAACATGATGGTTGAGAATGAGCCCTTGAGCCAGGAATTGGCCTTGGGGCTATCCAAATCCCAGCAGACCGCATGCCATGACTGAGGTCGACCCCTAAGAAAGAAGGATGATTGACGACGTCGATTTCGGAAACACGATAATGATAGTGATTCTGACTTGCCATCCCAGGAACCCAGAAAGAAGGGACGAGTCGATGTTTCCAGCTCATCCGAAGGAAGTCCGTATGCACGGCATAGGCGAGGGAAAAGAAGTGATGATTCGGATGAAGAAAACAAGCATAACCATTTTGTGCGACGCATCGCAAGGGCTGTGCTACCCAAGTAGTTCAAAGCACCATCGTTCACCTTGTATGACGAAAAATCAGACTTCGCTGACCATATTCGTCATTATAAACTAGTGATAACACTGCATGCTGATGACGAAGCCCATATGTGTCGAATGTTTCTGAGCAGTCTAGGACCACTAGCCATCAGACGGTACTATAAACTGGAGCCGTCATCGATAAAAAGCTTCCATCAACTCCAAAAATCCTTCAGGGTAAGATTCATCACCAATGAAATCCAGTCAAAGCAAGCCAGTTCTCTTTGGGCAATGCAAATTAAACATGAAGAATTCATGAATATTCAGCACGCTATTGGGAATTTTTTAACATGGTAGATGATGCCTACAACGACTCCATGGCCATCATCGCCTTTAAAATGGGATTACATCCTGATAGTCCCCTCCGCAGTTCGTTGACCAGAAGGTCCCCCAAAATAGTTTGGGCGTTAATGAAGAAAGTCAAAGAATATTGTAAAGTGGAAGGCGATGCCATGCGGGTTAAAGCCAGACAGAAATTCATTAAGACGGCTTCGTCTGGAATCGTTCAGCCAATAAGCGTCGTGCCGTCAAGGAGCCTCGAACCGCAAAACCGGGCTAAACGAGACAAAAGGTATGACTCGCGCCGATCAAGCGATCAGTGTTCATATCGATCAAAATGAACAATATCAAGTGGATAGCAGGCGCAAAAGATGCTTGGACAAGAAGTACATGGAATTAGCAGAGTCGATTAGCAAGATTTTGTCAAAAGTTCAACACCTTCCGTTCTTTAAATGGCCACCCAAAATGATGGGACCTCCCGATACAAGGAGAAGGAACAAGCGGTGCGAGTACCACAAGGACCATGGTCATGACACCGCCAATTGTTATGCATTAAAGAACCACCTGGAGGAGCTGGTACAAGACGGCCGGTTGGCGCAACACGTCCAAAAGAATAATCCATCGAACACGGTAGCCCTACGGCCGGATTCACCTCCACTTGGTGTAATTCACATGATATACAACCTGCCGTCGTCGGCCAAGGTACATACAATTCAGTTGCAACCTAGCCTACATAAGCCAATCACACCAGCAAAACGGCGCCATGAAACTAGGAGGATTAGTTTCAATGTCACCGACTTAGTTGGAGTAACTCTCCCCCACACCAATCCCCTCGTCATCGAGCTATGCGTAAACAGATTCACCATTGAACTTGTTCTCATTGATCAGGGAATCACTTCGAAAATCATGTATTACAAAACGTTTGTTAAACTCGACTTCACTAACTTGGATTTGTCGCCGACCGACTACCCATTATTCAGCTTTAACGCTAGCCCCGAGTATCCTTTGGGCAAGATCACACTACCAGTTCGGGTGGGCACCAGATCAGTAGATGTAGAATTTATGGTTGTCAAACTTCCGTCACCATACGATCTCATCATGGGAAGAATTTGGTTCCATACCATGCAAGCTGTGCTAAGCACCTACCATCAATTACTTCTTTTTTCGACTGACTATGGCATTGAACAAATTTGGGGTTCTCAAAAATTGGCACAAGCATGCTACCTTGTTGTTGCTGCAAAGAGACCAAAAGAACTGGAAGTGAATTCGATTGAAGTACCGAATCGAGAGAGCTTCAAGAACATTGGGAAGATCCCTAGTGAAAAGGCAATTGTAGACCTGGATCTGGTCAAAATTAATGGGAGTCCTGACAAGTTCTTCATGATCGGCACTTCCTTAAATGAAGTTGACTGGCACAAACTTGTATCCTTCTTACTCGGCAACCTCGACGTGTTTGCGTGGACACCAAACGAGATGCCAGGGGTGGATCCATCTGTGGCCTAGCACCGCTTAAATGTTGATCCAAAATGTAAGCCAATCATTTAGAAAAGTCGGTGGTCAGCCGCGGAGCATGCTTTGGTCATTGTTGAAGAAGTTGACTGATTGCTTGATGCTGGGGCAATTCACGAAGTAACCTATCCTACATGGTTGTCTAATACCGTGGTTGCAAAGATGAAGAATGGATCTTGGCGTGTTTGTATGGATTTCATAGATTTAAACAAAGCTTGTCCCAAGGATTGTTTTCCCTTCCCCAGAATAGACTAACTCGTAGATGCAACGGCACATCATCAACGCATGAGCTTCTTGGACGCCTAAAGAGACTATCATCAAATTGCCATGCATCTGGAGGATCAAGAAAAGACCGCATTCCTCACCCCAAGAGGAACCTATTGCTACAAGGTCATGCCTTTCAGGCTAAAGAATGCCGGGGCAACTTACCAGAGACTAGTTACTGCCATGTTAAAGGAACAGCTTGGCCACACCATGGAAATATACATCAACGACATGGTGGTCAAATCCAAGGAAAAGCATGCCCATTTAGCTGATTTGGTAGATACATTCGGCATTCTTCAAAAGTACAAAATGAAATTGAACGCCCCAAAGTGTGCATTCGACATCGGATCCGGCAAATTCCTCGACTACATTGTTAACCACTGCAGAATAGAGGCCAACCTGAGGCAGATCACAGCAATTCTAGAACTTGGTTCTCTTCGGCGGTCAAAGAGGTTCAAAAGCTAATCAGAATGGCCACTGTGCTCAACAAGTTTATCAACTGTTCCACAGATCGCTGCCGACAATTCTTTCACACACTTCGGCAAGGCCAAGCCTTTGAATGGACCCCCGAGTGCCAGGCCGCTTTGGATGGCTTAAAAAATTATCTCCGATTAGTACCACTCTTGGCAACCCTCTCGGCAGGCGACCCGTTCATTTTGTATCTGGTGGTATCTGACCAGGCGCTCAACGCCGTACTTTTAAAAGAGGAACTCAGAGAGCAGTGACCAATTTATTATGTAAGCAAAGCAATGGCCGATGCCGAAACACATTATCTACCATTGGAAAAGCTCATCCTTGCTCTCATTATGGCTGCAAGAAAGCTGATGCATTACTTTCAGGGGCACACCATAGGTGTACTAATGGACTATCCCCTTTGGTCAGCACTCCGTAGTGCAGAAGCATCAAGGCACGTTTCAAAATGGGCTTTGGAACTCGGCCAGTATGATATCTACTTTTTGCCTAGAATTGCCATCAAGGGGCAAGTGCTCGTCGACTCTGTAGCCGAATTCACGGGATGCCTTGCCGACTTCAAGTCTAATTAAGTGCAACCTAAACCCAACTAGAGAATATATGTTGGAGACATTTGGCAGATGTACTGCGATGGGTCATCCACCCAAGGTGACAATGGGGCAGGCGTAGTAATCATGACCCCCCAAGGGGCAATAATCGAGCAGGTGGTCAAACTGGGCTTTGATGCATCAAATAATGAGACCGAATATGAAGCATTGCTAACCGGCCTTTGGAAAGAACTTTACCTTGGTGCGTCACGGTTGCTTGTTTTCTGTGACTCAAAACTAGTCATCAACCAGTTAAAAGGGGAGTATGCAGCAAAAAATGGCGGCATGGTAGCCTACATGAAAACGGCGAATTCCTTGCTCGCCAAATTCAACCATCATGAATTGAATCAAATAAGCCGGGATTAGAACACGCATGCAGATGCCCTTGCTTGCCTAGCCTCTGCCATCAATTCAGAAATCAACTAGAAAATCGAAGTAGGATTCATCCCTGAGCTGAGCATTATCTCTTCTGAACCAGTTTAGATTAACATCATTGAACTAGGACCAAGTTAGATGGACCCTATCGTTGTATTCCTTTCCTCAGAACAACTCCCAATGGACAAGAAAGAAGCCCACAAACTGTGAAATAAAGCCCTGAGATACTACTTGGATCCGCTTCAAAAGCTCTACAAAAAATTCCTTTCTAGGCTGTACTTAGAATGTGTTCACCCAGATAAAGTTGAGGAACTCTTAATTGAAATATATGAAGGTAGCTGTGGTGCCCACTCTGGAGGATGCTCATTGGCCCACCATGCCGTAACATAGGGATATTATTGGTCGATCATGCGAACAAACGCCGAGAATTATGTCAAGAAATGCGAACAATGCCGAAAGTTTTCCCCTTTAAGTCATCTGCATGCCGAGGAATTAAGCTCTATCACTAGTCCTTGGTACTTCGCTCAATGGGGACTCGATATCGTTGGACCATTACCATGAGCTCTAGGGAACAAGCGATTTTTGATTGTCGCAATAGATTATTTTACAAAATGGGTTAAAGCAGAGGCCTTAACACATATTCGAGATGTTGATGTTAAGCGTTTTGTATGGAAAAAACATCATAACATGATTCGGCATACCAAGAGCACTTTGTCTCAGACAACCGCACCTAATTTGATTGTGGCGTCTACCGAGAATTATGCAATATGTATGGTATTCGGCCTTACTTTTCCTCGTTGGCATATCCACAAAGTAATGGTCAAGCGCAGGCCTCCAATAAAGCCATCTTGGACAACATCAAGAAAAGGTTGGAAAAAGCTAAAGGTAGTGGGTCAAAGAGTTGCCCAGTGTGTTGTGGGCTCATCGCACTACTCCAAGGCGATCCACTGGGGAAACGCCGCTCGCCTTGTGCTTTAGAACCCAGGAAATTATCCCTCTAGAGATCGGCCTACCCACGCTGAAATCCAAGGTTTTTGACATGGGCCATAAGGACATGATGTTAACCTTAGACTTGACTTTGATTGAAGAACACTGAGATCATGCCCTTGCGTGCATGGCACAATATCATACCCTAGTAACGAAGAACGGCCCTCAAAAATGGATGAAGGGGGAAACAGACTCTGCCCTTAGCGATTGACAGGAGAGAAAAGATGATCATACTCATATCAATCCTCTCCATGTCGACTACGCTATCTGCCACAAGTGACAGATGGATGTTATCTGGAATGGAAAAGTGGCATTGAAAAATGGAAGCATGGTCCACGGAGAGAAGAGCTTTCAAATGTTTTGCCATTCGAATCAAAATGGAAAATATGATAAACTAAAAATAAACAAGGAAATGGGAGTTGGAATGAGGAAAAAATGCAAAGAAGAGAAGAACTTACAAGGTATAGAGAGAACGACAATAAGGAGCAGATGGCAGCTGCAGAGGTTGCGAAAGAGAAAGAGAAATGCTAAGAGGTAACCAAAGAGCCTTGAAAATTCAAAAAAATATATTCGAAGGGACAACGCAGTTTCATATCACATTAAATGAACAACGTGTACGAAGGGGTGGGAAATTGTAATGATTTCTAAACCGTGGTCATTCTGACACTTCGGTATTAGAAGGAGTGCAAGCGTAGTATTTTTGACTTTCTATATATTAAAACCAAACATGCCGACTAATTGGTGTTGGTCGGATGTTCGGGGGGCAATTGTGGGGGCTGAATAATTATATACCAAAGGATGGCCAAGAAATTTGAAGACATTAGGCCAAAGGCAATTCGGCTATAATCTAGGAGCTCTTGAGGCCGAATATACAGATTGGCCATATTAAGAGCTGAATGGGAACTCGCATGCAACCAGAAGGCTGAGTAAGCAGTCAAGAGGGAGATTAAGAGTGGGCTCGACCCTTGGGCCCAGAGGGTAATATAAAAAGAGGAACGTCAACCAAAGAGATGTATATGAGAATAGATAAAATAATTAGATAGAAGTAAACTAGAGAGAGAATACTAACTTGTCCGTCGGAGTGCTAATTTCGGCAACCCTGACCGGATTGTACATCCATTTTTCAGGTAGAAATTAGAGGATCAAGGATGTTTGACTGGATCTTGGAGTATTTCTAAACCACTTCTCTATAATCCTAAATGAACCTCAATAAGAATAAAAAAATATATATATAAACTTGACATAACAATCTAAAACAAAATAAATGAATGTCCTAGAGGTCCATGTAATTGAGTCCCCGCTATGCCATGAGTCCACTCTAAGTCCTTTTAACGCCTCGAAATGATAAACAACTAAGTCAGCTGATAGCTCACTAAAGCCCACTAACACAGCTCAACCTCACTCACTGTTACTCTTAAATAATACCAAAGTTCATGTTCTTCAAGGTCTAAAATTATCCAAGACATGGGTTCAAATCAAAACTAAACTAAAAGTAACTTTAAGATAAAATAGAATTTTAAACAAGTTTTCCCAATCTATTGGGTAATTCTATTTACACACATTGGAGATGGGGTCACTGATGTGCTACAGGCACAGCAGTGACTGTTGTGCTTCATTTTGTGGTGTATTATGGGATTATTTTATGATTAGAACCGGTCATTTTGTAGGATTTGTTGAGTACTTCATGCCTACCAAAAATCATATTAATCGGATATCAATAACTATATGATCGAATTGCATATGTTTTATGCTATTTTTCAAAACAAAAACTTATTGTTTTTTTTTTGGTGGTCGATCATATAGTTATTGATATTTGATTAATATGATTTTTGGTAGGCATGAAGTACTCAACAAACCCTACAAAATTAACGGTTCGGATCATAAAAATAAGCCCATAATACACCTCAAATTGAGGCACAATTTCCCACACCGTTACTTATCTCAATGTACATCATTTACTCAGTTCGCACTATACACAAATTAAAACTTTTAATTTTGTCTGAATACACACCAATAATTTTTAGATAATACTAAACTACCCTTGTCTTCTCCAACAAATTTTGACCCTAACAATTCTTACTCCCGTAACAATTTTAGCGTGGCATGTTATATTACATTAGATGTATAATCACCATAGTGCAGATTGAATCAAAAAAAGGCATTTCCATTGTAAAATACAAGAAATAAAACAAAATAAATTAAAACTAAAATGTAAAATCTGATGTGTACCAGTAAAGGCACTAATAATAACATAATGGAATGTAATTCTATCAAGCCAAGTAAAAACTGATACTACTATATATCGTCATTAATTTCTATAGCATTCAAAAATAACCCATGGGAGCATTCCATAAAAAAGTTCACTAAAAATATAAATGCAAAGCACGAAGGAAAAAAAAAAAAAAAAACGACGCATAATTATCAAAGAGTTCAAAATTTCTTTGTAAAAGTTGACTAAAATTCATCAAGCAATTTAAAAGTTTGCACAACATTCATCTAATATGTCGTGTTGCTTCCATAAATTGTCAGACAAAAGGCATCCCTGGATAATGCTGGAATAACAACCTGAAAAAGGAAAAAAAAAAAATTGTGAAAGTGTAGTCATACCAATTTATGCCTCATAAATATATTTGTCTAACATATGCAGAACACATGGATAAGTCCAATTTAATCTAGTGATGATGATCGGAAAGGAGGGAGGTGGCTGCCAGTGGTCAGCAATGGCAAAGGTTAGGGTTGAGTTGGGAGGGAAAGAGGGAGAGATGTGTTGGTAATTTGATTGAAGGATAGAAATGTAATAAAAAAAATTTAGAGAAAAGATATGTACCGAGTTAATCAAGTGTGTGGAAATAGAATTTCTTCAATTTATTCGCTAACTTTGAAAATTACAAAACCCACTTCACGCTGTTTAAAAAATTCCAAAACCCTCCAGATATCAACTAATATATCCTAAGTTTCAAACCGAAATGGTTTCACTTGATTTGCTTATCAAAATAATTATTTACAATTAATTATATCCAAACAGGTTGTTTTCTGCAGCACTTTAAAGAAATTAATGGTTCTCTTAGTATACATGAGCAATCAACGCAAGGCCAAAAATTTAAGAAACTCAACTCGTAACCGGTTCTAATGACTCTGATTTGATAATTTTCGGATTTATACCCAAAGAGAACGACACTTTCAAATTTACTGTTTTACACTAGTTTTTTAGACAGATTTGAACGCATCAGTTAATATAGATTTTGACTCCCAAAAATTGTGAGAAACTTTCGATATGCAATTCAATATGTAATTAATCTACTGTAAAAATTTTAGTTCAAAATTCATCCATTTGATATGATTCCTCGATTTTTAAAGTTTATGGTTCTTTACAAAATTTTTGGACTAAGAATTACACCATTCTTTATACATGAATTTAAGTCCCTCACAGCATATCCAATCCACCAATTAAATATAAAGAAATAAGAAAACCCCACCTGCATACCTTTATATTTTTAGTTACATACATAGATATCTAAATAATTTCCCTACGTTTCTAATCATCAAAACACACCACAACAGCCCTATTACTTCACACATACCATACCTAACTATTCATTTGCCACAGATGCACTGCTCTCACACAAACCAACCGAGATACACATGTAATATATATGCCTAACCAATTAACTTTATTGTTTACATTAGTATAAGTATGTATGTGGGTACATCTATATAAACAATTCCAAAACCCACCAACCACGCAACACTCACAACGGCAACAAGGAAATACATAAAGAAAATAAGAACAAAAAGGAAAGATAGTGAGGAAAATTACCTTGCTAATGGACACCACAAAACTGAAACAATCTTAGGCACCCTTCACCCAACTACCTTGTCATCTCTTTCCCTCTCTCCTTTCTTTCTCCCATGGCTGCTATGTGTTGAAAGTGTTGTGGACAAATATTATCATAAGAGTTAATGTTTTTGTTGGGAAAACTAGGGTTGCTTTATATATATATATATATATATCTAAACTTAAAAGATTCTAAATTATTATCCTGTGTTTTATTTTATTATATTTCCTCTCATCATTAATTTTAAAAAAATACAACTATTATTAGATCAAAATATACTTACTAACTTGCTCCCTATTTTTTTTTAAATAAAAAATCTTACCTCTAAATTAGAGATTTCCACCATAAATTTATTTTAGGTGTAAAATTAATTAAAAGACCCTCCAACAATATTTAATTTGTACTTTAGGATTCACCAACAAAATATTTGAGATTGTAAAATTATTATTATTTAATTATTTACTTTAGTTTTATATTCGGGTTCTCACAGGTAGTGGCTAGGTGGTAGTTGGTGGTGGAGAAGAATGGTGGGTGTGGTTGAAAAGGAGAAATGGGATGGATCGTGGGTGTAAAAAGAATTTCCATTAACATTTTTTTTAAATGTTTTTAGTCCTTATTTGTAATTTTACAAAGGTATAAAATTGCAATAAGAAACAACTTAAAATTAGGGTTATAATAAGCTAAAATCGTTGTGCAAATAGAATCACTCGACCTTAAAATATTAAATGTAAAATCAGGCATCAAATACAATACAACAATTCCTATGCATTGGCCTCATTAACTCACTTGTTAAATGAAACATCTCCAAGTCCATTTCATGTTTTGGTGGAACCAAAAGGGATCAGGTTGCCTTTGTTCACTAAATCAACTAATTCTATTCCTGCAGACTGTCTGGATTGCACCTTACATATCCCTCATGCACGTTTATAAAGAAGGGGTCTAAAACACTCCTTGCATTAAACACTCGATAAAATAATCCAACTAAATTCTCCATCACGAAAAATCAACAAATAACCCAATAAGAAATTATGAAACAATTGATAAAGTGTAGTACACCAACTGGAGTTTTGAGAAAATGCATTCAAACAAAAAGGCAATGATGAAGGGGAGAGAGATGTTGAAAAGTTACGTAACCCAATTTTTTTGTGGGCAGAAATATTAAGGGATAAATAGCAATTTAATATTTCAAAGAAATACTAGCTCATCTGTTGGACTGAAGAACCACTTTATTTTGTCAAAAAGTATTTCACCCAACTCAGTAAGTCAGAAGTTTGTCAAGACAATAAATGTGATCGCTGCAAATTGGGGAGAGAACTAGTAAAAGGAAAGTGTCACTCCAAGTTATGAGAGAAAAAGCGAGTGGCAATCAAATAAAATAAAGCATAGAAAAATTGACAATTCACAGAACATGATGAGTGAAATCAAATTCAAGGTACAATTTGCAACTGCTTAATGGAGTGTAAACTAAGAAGCATAGACACTTCTAAGAAGGTGACGTATCTGTGTCAGACACCGACACTCTTTGAACACTTTCCCGACACATGTTCGACACTTTTCAAAACGTGTCCTATTTTTTAATATATTTTAAAGATGCTTACACTCTTTGGATACTTAGAAGATACACGTGTATATCTCTTAAACACACATGTCTATCGATTAGATACATACATGTAAAACTAATTATAAATTGAACCAAACAACTTAAGATACAATAATAAAATAAAAATCATATAAATTTATAGGGATTAGTGCCATATTGCCTTTTTTTATTATCTTTGAATGATATATTCATATATATAACATATAATAAATATATAAAATTATATATTTTATGTGTGTCCCCCACGGGTCGTGTCCTATATATTTCAAATATTAGCGTGTCGACGTATCTGTATCGTATCTTGTCATGTCGCGTGTCCACATCCATGCTTCTTAGAGTGCAAACAAATGAAAGACAGAAAGTCCAAGGTAACAGAGTAAACATCAATATTATATTGAAGGCACCAATTTAGAACAAATTACCATAATTTAAACTTCAAAGATGGTGTTAGTAATGGGCGCCCATGTGGCATGACCATTAAATTTGATTTTGAATCCTTATCCAAATAGGTTTTGATTTTGAAATCAAACCTATTTAGGATAACCACTCTTGAAACAGACATTATCAGTTTGAACTGATATAGATAGATATAATATATATTAGATATTATCTGTATCTTAACTGATATGGATAGATATTATAATATATTAAATATTTGTTATATGGTTATGGGTAATCCAAGAGAAACAAGGTTGAGTCTGTTTTCTACCCATTTACTGACTCTCTCCCAAGAAACAACGATCAAGTCAGTTGCACTGTGGTTTGTGTGGGTGATATTCACCATTGTAATATCACCCCACTGCTGGGATTGATTGATCTGAATCTGGAAGCACGTGATTTATCCACGAGGTTCTATCATCAAAAGGTATGATCTGATGATTTTATTCCGCTGCATGTTTTGTGTTTTGATTTACAGATGGCTAATAATGTTTGTTCCTTTTGAATTTTCACATTATAACATATCATCATTGGAAATATCTCAATTTCAAATAGTCAACTTTAAAGTAAGAAAAGACACTCGAAAAGCTTATGATGTGGACAAACTTCTAGTTAATTTGTTGTACAGGAATCAAAGTCATCACATTAACTTCACTAATTAAGAAGAGGTACTACAAGGAAGCTGCCATTGAATAACACAGTTCAGAATATTCTCAAGGATTTATATCCTAGAAGATACAAGACATAAGGGCCTTGGTATTATTATAATACTACAAAAGTAACCTATGGTGACAAAAACTAGTGAAGAAAATAAAATTCGTCACTAAATAAAAATAATTCATGAAGAATTTATAAATTTTGTCACATATAATAAAAAAATAAAAACGACAGGTGACAAAATTTATTTTCGTCAATAAATACTTCATTTTAAGTGAGGAAAAATTAAGTTTCGTCACCAAAATTTTTCCGCTATTTTTTTTTTGGGCGGCGCCAAAATTTTGGGACTTTTGGTGAGAAAAAAAATTGTCACTAATTATAAAATTATTTGTGAGGAATATATTTTCGTCACCAAAACGTTTTAATATTTTTGATATCTTTTGGTGAGGAAACAATATTGTCACCATTTTTGGTGGGAAATTTTTTATATATTGAGAGGCAATAAAAAAAAAATAGGGTATTAATTTTTTTACCCTTTTTCTGTTTATCATCTCTCTCTCTCTCTCTCTCTCTCTCTCTCTCTCAAAATTGGGTATTAATTTGTCTTACCTCTTGCTCCTCCACCACGCCGATCGCCATCGCCGCCACTAGTAGCCTCGCCGGTAACCGCCACATCTTCTTCGCTCGGTGATTTGGTACGTGATTTCTATTTGCTCTTTTTCTGGTGTCTCTTTCTCTTATTCTCTATTTTGGTATGGTGACGAAAATTAGTGAAGAAAACAAATTTCGTTACTAAATAAGAATAATCCATGAGGAATTATAAATTTTGTCACGTATAATAAAAAAATAAAAATAATAGGTGACAAAATTTATTTCCGTCAATAAATACTTTCTTTTAGGTGACAAAAAAAATAACTTTCGTCACCTAAATTTTTCCCACTAATTTTTTTTGATGGTGCCAAAATTTTGAAACTTTTGGTGAGAATTTGTTTTCCAACAATTAAAAAATTATTAATGAGGAATATACGTCACCAATAATCTAATTTTTTTTGTTAAAAAACTTGATTTTAAATATTTTAAGACCATTTGGTGAGAAATATATTTTCATCACTAATAATTTTTAATATTTGTAGGCCTTTTAGTGAGAAAAATATTTTGACACTAACTTTGAAAGAAGAACTTTGACATATTAAGCGGTAATGAAAAAAATAATCTATTATTTTTCCCTCCCTTTTTTTTTTTGGGATCAGTTTTCCCAGATTATTTTTCCTTCTTTTTTTTTAAATTTTTTTTTATCAGTTTTCCTAAATTATTTTTCCCTCTTTTTTTTTTCTTTTGATCAGTCTTCATATCAGTCTCTTTCTGTATCTCTATTTGTCTCTCCCTCTCAAAACAGAACACAACGAATCAGTTTTCCTATCAATCTCTATCTCTGTTCCTCTCACTCTCAAAACACAAGTGCTGTGTGTTCTTCTCCAGCGCCCCTTTAGTGTGTTCTTCTCCAGCGTCATCCCTGTTCTCCACCTTCAATGTCACCATAGACGTCGTACTCCTTTACTGCTGTGTGTTATCTTTGATCAGGTATGGGTCCTCTTTCTCTATTCCTCTCTCCCTCTCTCTTACTCAATTTCTCTATTTTTCTATCCCTGTTTTCCCTAATTTTCAAAATTAATGTTTTCCCTAATTTTCGAAATTAATGCTATATGTTATTCCTTCCAACAAGGTTTCTCTTTAATAAATTGTGAATGTGTAAATTGTAAACTTGGCCATCCTCAATGTCTTTTGCTGGTTTCTGCAATAAACTTGAGAATGAATGTCCTATTGATTATAATTAACAGTTTGAATTTAGTAAAAGTCCTTGACTAAATGTGAATATTTTGTATGATTTGGATTGTTACCTATTGCAAGACTAAAAATGATTTTGTATATTTTGTATGAATTTAGTAAAAGCCCTATTTAAAATGAAAATCTTAAATGCATGGCTAAAAAATCAAGCAAGTTGTATGACATATTAATGGTATAAACAAAGGCTACAATCTTTCCCGTAGGGTCTACAAGGTGAGGTTTGGTTTTGGTGTCTTATAAAATGAAAATACCGCAACCATATATGAAAACATAAGGAAACAAATTACAAAAAATGTATGAAAGCCACATTGATAACATAAAGAGTGTTAGGTGAACTTGTTTATACCGTCAACTGATGTAATTCAATAGAGAACTCAATTTTTTTTTCAGAATTTGACAACTGAATTTCTGTGAAGTTGAATAACACGTGATGATTAGCAAGACATACTTGGGGCCTGCAGTCATTGTAGGACAATTTTCTGGAGTGCAGAACTCTGTGAGGGTACCATAAAGCAAATTCACCTAGTTGAAGAAGTCCACGACTGAAAATTGAAAAAGCAAACAGCCCCAGTTTAGTTGATTCTCGGACAGAAGATTACAGCAGTATATGATTTTATTTTTCTTTCCTTTTTCTTTTTGGTTTAGGGGTGGTTGGGAAAGTAAGTCAAGTATTGGCATGTAAAAGATGCACCATGTTCGTATGACTCCAACACCAACAGTGCATGGACACTCTTCAACATGTGTGCCATAAGCCCTCAATACGTTTGGAACATATAAACTTTTAATATTGGACCTGTGGCCAACACTTATACAATCGTTAATGTGTGCATGTTAGGACAGTGTGTGTAGAAGCAAATGCAAAAAGAAAACAAGTTGGTTTTCATGCAACATACATCACAATATAGATAACTAATGTTAAACAAAAGAAAGAAAGAAAAAAAAAATGAGGGTTTTAGTAAAGAAGGATTTCTTTAAGGAAGAGGAGGTGAAGAATATGGCTTGTATGAATTATGTACATACATAATAAATGCACATATATCATAATAGAGACATATTATAACCTCCTGTATCAGCAAATAGTGGACTATTATCAAGAACGACGTGTGAAAACATCGATAGGACCATATCATACTAGCCCCTGTGCATATGACATTGATTAATAAATACGGGCATTCACAGCCTCCACATACCAACACTCCAATCCCAGATACCAACACTCCAATTCCAGAAAAACAAAACGGGAGCCCCTAAGGCAACCAATTTATATAATATACGGCATAGTCTCACACACATACACACAGAGGGAGCGAGCGAAAAAGGGAGGGAAAAAGGGTTTATTACTATTGACAACAAGCCATTCATTAGCATCCTCCCCAAGAGGAAGTCTTACTACTTCTCTCAGGTTTCCACTTCCTAGCGTCACATCAATATGTTGTCTTAGTTGTGCCCCCTGCAATAGGATATAATACAAATAAGATATGGATGTACGAAGTAGTATAGTTGACGACAAGCAGATCAATGTCGAAGCAAATGAAATTATGGTAAATTATATTGAAAACAAATGAAATTATGAATTAGGTGGCTGTTTAAAAGTTGATCTGTGAACTTGATTAATTGAATTATAGTTGACGACAAGCAGATCAATGAGGATCTTCAATTTGGAACCCCCCTCTTGATTGAAGAGTGCATTCAGTTTTGCATATCAGGCTTTGATTGCATATTTCATGTATTGTGGTAGCTGAGAGTAGTTCATTTCCACAACCCTTTGAAATACATTTTTGGAAGCAGTGGGACATGAGATTCTTTGACCGTCCATGAGTAACACTGATCCTTCCTTAGCCATCTTGTTGACAAGTATGGTTTTAGGTATACCAAATATAAATAAGCATATTCTCGGTGTTTGATATATGATGGCCACTATCAAATATTTGATTTATGATTGTAATTATCAATTAAATATGTAGTCGCTTGAGTTTGTTGAGAATAAAAAATGCAAAAATGGTGTAGCAAGCGTGTATTGAAAAGCTTATGTTATGTTGGTTTTCATCTCAGTATGACTCATAAATAACTGTAGCACATGCACATGTATGGTGCCTGTCCAATAAACATAAATTTGGACTCTCTCTCTGTGATAATGTTTATAAGAGGAGAGGCAGGTTATTATCTTAGCATTCACTGTTGGCTTTTACCATTTTTGTGTTACTATTGTTACCATACTGGTTAGTACAATAAGCTGTAGACGTGTCCCGAGGACTCCCGAGGCTCCACGCTTTGCGAAGGGCGCGAAATCTCGTTTTGTTCTCTAGCATACTACAGTTCGGACTCAAATGTCACGGTTCTGAATCTAGTCTCGCAAAGTGGAATGCATGACCGATAAATCACCAAAGAGTCCAAATCCGACAAATCATTTTGAAAAACTGATTTTTGTAAAGAAGTGCCAAACATGGAATACTTTGCCAGATACAGCGTTGCCACCTAAATATTTTGTTTTGGGTGAAATTTAGGAAACCCTGACTCGTTGCCTAAGGCCACGTGTCCGTCATCACCAAAGTTGCCTCGGCTCAGGAACTTGGGTACGATTGGGGAAGGTCATGCATTGAGCACCTCGCTCGCCCGATCAAAGATCGGCCTGTACTAAGCATGATATCTTATTTTTGAAAACACATGCGTTCTTATTCCGGTTAATTAGCTAGAATTACTATGTGATGCGCACAACACACAAGTATAGACTAGATCGCCTGATTTGGAACAAAGCATTGCATATTTGTTGTTTGAAAATGGTTTGAAGTTTTGCAACTCGCAAGTAGGCTAAAATACGGATTTCAATGAATTGTTCCAATTCAAGTAATCCAACCTTCACCCACAGGCATTCAGGCTGTTATATCAAATAAGCAATTAGCCTCATAGAAAGCATGCTATCATGCAAACACTTACACATATGCAAGATGCTAAAGTATAAACACTCACAGTGTACTCCAAGCCAAAACAAAGAACTAGTTAGAAATCATGCGTGATCCTAGTTCATGTTAAGATGGCTAATGCAGCACATACAACATGCAACTAGAAGTAGGCTCGATTATTCTAAGATGGCATATGAGATGCGACAATTCGATACATGTATTCAACTTGGAATTGAAATACGATGCAGTTAGTATGATGTGCCGAGCCCGGTGCATGCAATACAGATGAATGGATGCACGCATGCGAGCATAAGGTATGCTAAATGAAATATGCCCTAAAACTAACCATCGTAAGCGGTTAAGTAAAAGGGAGAAAGAAGTGAGGTTAGAAGACATGCATCACACACACACGTGCTTATTACAACAATTGCGCCCTCTCGACGGAGGGACCGAAAGAATAATACGAATTAACTAATTAACTAACTTACAAGATAATTAATTATTATACAACTCTTAACTAATTAAACAATTTAATTAAGCTATGAAAACAGTAAAGCAGCCTCGGGAAGATGAACAAATGCATGCTCGATCGGCTTCACTTGGAAATCCGTTGCCATGCCTCAAGTTGCCTCTGTTTGCACTGGTTTGCACCTCTGAAAACTACACAAGTCTCTGTGATGCTCCAGAACCACTTCATGGTCATGCTGAGAGGCCATCGGCCAAATGAAAAGACCATCGGCCAAGAGATGGAGGTCATCGACCAAAAATAAGGCTCTCGGCCAAACATTGTTAGCCGATCGGCATAGAAGATAGCCGATCGGCCATCTCTTCCTGTAAAATGCTCCTGTTGCTGCAACAGAGGACAAACAGAGCATGGCAATGTATTTGCAAGAAAATGTTTGCAACCACAGCCCTTATCATGTTTAAGACTCAAAGGAGTGTAGTTCTCGACTCTCGGGCCACCAATCACGTATTCCAATGCATGATGGCCAAAGGAGCCAAGTGTGCAATTCAATATGAAATGAAATACACAAAAACACATAAGGGGCCTCAACCTCTATCATGCTTGATCAAGAGGCAAAGGATGCACACATAATGCAATGCAAACATGCAAGCATGATGCGAACAACTCAAGCATGCAACAAGTACACAACAAGATCATGCAATGCATCTAATATGCAATAGGCATACAACCTAAACATGTAAACATGCATGGCATGCAACAACATGCAAAATGAAGCAAGCATGCAACAACATGCAAAGATGGACTTAAAGTAAAATGGACAGCTCTCAAACATGCCCAAATCAGTGGCCATTAGTACCAAAACAAAGGTATAAAGTACAACGCATGCATGCACAATGCATTGGCCAACCAAGTAGACCTAAGAGCAAAACTCTCAAGAGTGCTCAAAGAGTGACAATCATGGAAATGTAACAACACTAAGTGCACTGAAATGAGGTAAAAAATGACGCCAAATCATTCAAACAAAGCAAGTAAAGCATGCAAGAGTCCTAAGGCATGAAAGCTAGCAAAGAGGACTACAAATGAGACATTCAATACATGGCACAAAAGCATGAACCAGCCACAAACAGAGCTTAATTAGGTCTAAACAAAGACCAAGACATGCTAAGATCGTTGCTCAAATACCTAGGCGAGAAAGCATGCATGCTAGGCTACAAACAAGGCAACAATACACAACACTCAAAGGCACTTAAAGTATGATTGAGGTAGGAACATGGCAGTCCTAAATGCTCTGAAATGAAGTATTAAATGATGCCAAATCATCTAAGTAGCTCAAAGATAGCATGCATGAGTCATCAAAACACAAAGCCAGCAAGGCCAATTGCACTACGGCTATACAAAGCATGAAGGATATGGCAAAGGCAACCCAAAACAGTCTTAGAACATGTCAATATGAGTCTAAAACATGCATGGAAGGAAGCCAAAATATGCTAGCATAGAGGGCATAAGGCACAATGCATACAAGGCGAATAAGGTGGATTACACTACACCTGTTAAGACCAAGCATGGTATGACTTAAGCAACAAAAATCAGAGTTCAATCATGGAAAAATAACCCCAAATAAACATTGAAATCATGGCTCGCAAGAAAAGGCATGAAGGCATATGCAATGGTTCATGTTAAGGCATAAAGGGACAAACCCTCCAACACATTGAATGGGTGGCAAATGTGAATATACGGCCATGAAACATGGACTGAAATCACATAAAAAATGATGCCAAATCATTAAAATAGGCCAAGCAATGCATGCTAGTGGACTCAATAGACAAGGCTAACAAGCTGGATTGAACCAAGGCTATACAAAGCAAGTCATGCATGGCCAAAACAACACAAATCAGACCTTAAACATGTTAAAACATGAACAAAGTTTTCTCAAAGCTAAGCCAAAAGCATGCTAAAATGGCATGTCAAAGCATCATGCATGTTAGGCTATTTCATGGAAATGCACTACAAGTGCATAGAGCATGCAAGGAGCTATTAAACCAAACCCTAACAGAGGTATGACATGGTGAAATAAGCTCAAGAACATGCTGAAATGGACACAACATAGGCTAGAATGACATGCTACTTCATGAAACATATAAAACTAGTGTGTGTGATTTACACTACAAGTGTATAAACCATGCATGGAATGACCAAACCAAGAAAAAATAGTGGTAAGCCTTAGCAAAATAACCACAAATACATGCTAATATACAAGCTAAAACAAGCCTAACAAACATGCTCACACATGAGGCATTCAAGGCAAGTGTTGAAGACCCAAGGAGAGGGGATGACCCTCTCCTTTTTGGGACCTAAAACACCATTCCCACCACTGAAATCCCTCTGGGAAGGCCTAAACAAGGTGATCCCAAAGCTTAAAAATAAAGCACAAGAATAAGGCCAAACAAGGCCTAAGAGGGGGTAAACAATCCCAAACCAAAAACTGACCTTATACAAAGGTCTTAAGCATGAAAAATCAGAACTTTTATCAGTTAAGAGTTAAGCTTAAAACAATAAGCAAATAGGTCTAAAAGATTAAACAAGAATGGGGTATCTAAAGGTTAGTTGCTCACCCTTGTAGAACCTCTTCAAGAACAAGGGTCCAGTAGCTTTTCCGAGTTCAAACCCACCCCATAACACCAAACCCAATTCCCTAGTACCTCAGCAACAAAAGAAGGTGTATTGCTAGGTGTTTCTGTGTTAAACTAAGACAATACTACACTTTTGAAGCACAAAAATGGAGAGCCAAGCAAGATAGATACAAAACTATATGTATCTCTCTAAGGGCAATTTTCTGAACCTCTGAGAAGGGAGGAGGGGCTCCCTTCTTATAGAAGTTCAATTCCAAAGCTTCTTGGAAAAGCTAAGGCAAGGGGAAAATCCCTCCATACACGTGTATGGAGGGGGGGAATTGTGCATGCCAGCTGGCATAAAATATCTGCAAAAAGCAGATGAACAGGGCTTGGCCAGAAAATAAGGCCGATCGACCAACATAAGGGCCGACCGACCGGAAAAGGTGTTGATCGGCCAACACTTTCGGCCGATGGCAAGAAAGCAAGGCCGATGGCATCAAGCCTTGGCCGATGGGTTGAGGGGATGGCCAACAAGCCACCCTCTTCCCTCAGAAGCAAAAACACAAGTGTTTGGTCCACAACCAAGCACGAAATAGACAAGTTGAGAGATCATAAGGCAAGGCGCACGACCGAGACCTCCGGGAACTCAGAACGAGCACGAGCATGGATGATCATCGAGTGTTCAAACGATGACGTCCAAGTCTTGAAGACGGTCAAAAATGGGGTGTCTACATAAGCCTTACTAGTTTTTAGTGTTTGGTGTTACTCTTGTAAGTATTATGCATCAAGAACACCATAGCCTATTTAAAAGGGGTAAAATTAAAATTAGAGGTGGAGCTTTATGCTAATCAATTTATTGAGCAACCTATAGCTAGATCCATAAGTGGCTTGCTATGCTAGTGTTGTTGCTCTCTATGAAATTTGTTAACCCTTTTTTATTATTTTTTATAACTAATATACTGAAGTGCCTCTGGGAAAGAGGTGGGAGTCCAAATTGGGTTCAATTTACCACTAAGTTACAAGTCTCATTGGTGCAGAAGACTAAGAGACCTAATAAACAAGAGTATATTCTGTAATTATTATATACTATATGTTGAAAACCCACCCCACCCCACCCCACCCCACCCCACCCCACCCCAATTACTAAAAGTCATGTTGGCTTGGTTTGACCTGGCTCCTGTTAGTCATTTTCCTTTAGGTAAAAATAAAACTACATTTTCATAGCACTTAAGAAAAGAAAAATAAAAATAAAAGAAGCATACTCTGCTGGACTTCCATGAAAGAAATGTCAAAAGGTTTTGTGGGCACAAGGGATGGTGCTATCACAGCACCTGCTGTGACGGCCCGTTGAGATTTGTATCGATTTTATTTTAATGAACGAAATCGTTTATATCATAGGATTTGTCATGTATATTATTCATATAAAATATAAAATAAATCGGACATGCATAGCTCATGTTCGGATCATAATTATTTTTAAAAAAAATTATCAAAACTATACTAAACATTTATTTTTTCAAACATAAATGTAGACATGTTATAAGTTACAAATATCTAATAACTTGATTTTTTTCATGGATGATCTAATTGACAAACTTTACAATATGAATGATTCGAATTATCAAAAAAACATTTGGAAAATACTCTCAAGGCCATGTAATGTTAACACAATTAGAGCTCTTGTTATATATCATTAGAGAGTTGGCTGCAAATGTGGGATTCTAGCTTTAATTGTAGCAGAATTCTTCATTGAAAGCAGAATGTTAGCTCTTGTTATATAATCATTAGAGAGTTGGTGTTTGAGGTTAGGTTTAGGATGGGTTTGCTGAATCATAAATGCATTTCTACAAGCTGGCATGATGAAGAAACTGTATGTACAAAGTCAAAGTATTATGTTATCATGTCCAAGAAAGTATCAAACATTCTGGGCCCAGATAATGGATTTCTTTATCATGAATCGGTTATCTTCTTGTGTCAGATTCTTCATCATGGCCCATTGATCGAGTCTTCAAAGCCAGGGGTTAGTATGTTTGGTTTTACTATTATGTCAACTATTTCTTGTCTTTGAAATGTACCAGTGATTGGTCTGCTGTGCATGCTATTTATGATATGATAATTCATTGTCAAAGCCCAATGCCCGATATTATTTGTATTGATTTCTAAAGTCAAACTCATGTTTGCCAACTTAGTCATGGTTTGCCATCTACTCCCAAGTTTTCAAAGGTGTTGTAGCTAAAAGGAAGAAAGAGCATATTCCAAATTGTTTATATTATTTATTCCACTCTGGCATACGTCGTAGTGCATACAAAGATAAGGCCTTATCACGAGTAGCCAGGGTATCTTATTCTACTACCATTATGCCCTATCAAGGACTATAATTTCAATTAGATAAGATTTTATCGTTGTAGTTGAAGTTAAACCTATGTAGTATGTATTTGAAAACAATTATATTGAAGAATGGCTTTTGAAAATCGCCACAATGGCTAGTTGCCTAAAATAAGGGACTCAATTGAAGGTTGAAGGTGTAAATACTGTTCTTTGTCAAATGAATTTCTCTATAAATGGCTCTTTTGTATTTTTCCTACAATTGTGTAATGTACAAAGCTGAAAAAATAGAAATAAAACGTGAGCTTGTGAGATGACTCACCTCTGCCTTCCTGATACAGCTTTCATCATGATTATGTAAATGTCAAATTGAGATCAGCTAAGTTTCGGAATATCAGTATGATTCTAAAAATTCCAAATATTTGACTTTTGTTTCTTGGGATATGTAATACTTTGTCTTTTTTTTTTCTCATTTGTGTACTTGTTTTTCTTGCTATTGATCTCAGGCCTAGTTAGTTTTTCATCTTTTACTAGCCTTATCCTTCTACTCCAAACTTGTAGTAGAGCTCAATTATGCTTCAAAATGTCATGTGATCATGCCTTCTATGAACCATGAAGTAAAACTGGTATCCTATATGTACCTCAAAAGAAGATTATTGCCAATATGTCGCTATTACTATATCATCTACTGCATGTGATTTCCATTTTCCAATTTAATCCCCCTCAAAAAAAAAAAATAATAAAATAAAATAATAATAACAATAATAAAATTGGTCCACCTAAAACTCTTAAGGAATTCATCTTAACTCATTAACTTTGCTGCGGACATCCTATACCTTGTGTGAATAAGAAGTGCTTTTGTACTTCGTTTATAATGACTGATTCATATCTATAGATAATATGAGGAAATTAATGCTCAGATGTGTGCACTTAGAAAAACAATTTTGAGAAGTCCCCCAGTAGGTCATAAATTAAGGAAGCACAATCACCTGGTGATTCATCCCAGTAGTCATTTCTCCAATTTGTCTTTTATTTGTGTTTCAGTTTGATGCATTTCTCCATGGATTTTCTTATTGATGTATCAGTTTATTGTACACTCTCTTTGTACGTCTGCAATTTTCATCAAGAAACTTTTCTTTTGTTGATTTTTTTATTTAAAAAATGTCAATATATTTATAAAATTTAGGGAAGTTTGAGTCTATATGTTTGGGATGACAGATTTTGGCTAAAATAGTCAATAAAAATAAAAAATATTAAAATAATCAATAAGATAAAATATTATATATTACATATTAATTAATTATTTTTTCTCTCACAACTCTCGATTTAATGAAAATTGGAATATTACACCCTTAAATTAGCATATCTTGCTTTAACTTCTCTGGACTTCGTATATAGTTGAGTAAAGAGAAAATCAAACAGAGTACTAACTGCAGTAACATGCCATAAGTATTAAATTATAGTCTGGGGGCATTCATTGGAATTGTCGCATGTGGCTATCAATTCTATTGGCATCGTTCATTTCTTATATGCATAGCTCCTTAAGTACATTATTAAGTTCCTCTGCATAATTTTATCACATTTTGTTTACCGAGTGAAATGTGAGCCAGAATAGTTATTGTTTCCCAATGTATTATTTTTTCAATATCCCAATTTAGTTGATAGATGTGTCAATTCTGGTATTCGGGCTTATATATATTTTTCACGTGTAGTTCAATCATAACATTTTGCATTTGGATATTTGAGTACTTAAATTGACAGCTTTAGAAACTCAATGTGAAATATTGTGGGTTTTCTTTCTGTGTCATGTTATCTGCTTTTTACTCTCAGCTCATTGCTTTATTGGTTAAATTTTCTCTGAATTATGATATTTGTCTTCTTATTGATGGTTATTTTGCTGTGGTTTATGTTTTGGTTATGAATACTTCTTTTGTTTATGCTAAATTGCTTTGGCTATTTTCTCACGTGATTTATGTGTGGTTGTAATTTATATAACTTAGTATAATCATTGGACTTGAACTTTTTTTTAACTAAAACATATATATATATATATATATATATTTTTTCTATATAAAATTTGTCCTATTCACCTAACTTTAATTAACTTGGCATAGTCAGAGATGGACAAGAGTTGGATTGCATGAGGTAGCACAGTTGATGGAAGGATAAGTTGGGCATATAATGATGGGGTAATATCATTTCTTCATTTTGCAATGGTGGTTATTGATCGAGATGGTAAAATTTTTTGCCCTTGTCGAAAGTGTGTGAATGTCATTCGTCCAAATTTTCAAATTGTTCAAATTCATTTGCTGCAACATGGGATTATTCCAACTTACACTATCTGGCATGTGCATGGGGAACCCCGTGAATCAAATGAGGCTTATCATCATGATATACCCGTTGAGTGCAATGAGGTTTTGGGGGGTATTGATGCCTTAGTGGAAGATCAAATAAGAGGGGAATCAACTAATACAACTCAAGAGGAGGAGGTTCGCACTTTTGATAAATTATTGAATGATGCCAAATGTGAGGTGTACCCAGGTTGCACAAATTACACTTTGTTAAAATTTGTCATCGAGATACTTAATACAAAGGTAACAAACCATTGGGGTAATAAGTCAGTTGACATGATGCTAGAGTTTTTAACAAAACTTTTACCGAAGGATAATTTGGTTCCAAAGTCAACTTATGAAGCTAAAAAAATACTATGTGAATTGGGTTTGTCATACTAGCTCATTGATGCTTGTGTAAATGATTGTGTGCTCTTTTGGAAGGGGAATGCAACACTAGATAAATGTCCAATTTGTAAGGCTTCTAGATACAAGACAAATCATGGTAGAGGTAAGAAGATCTTTCGTAAGGTTCTTCGATACTTCCCGTTAACACTGAGATTGAAAAGGTTGTACATGTCGAGGAAGAGAGTCGAGGATATGAAATGGTTCAAGGAAAAACGTCTAGATGACAGTGTATTGAGCCATCCTGCAGATAGTGATGAGTGGAAGAAATTCGATACACAACATCCTAAATTTGCCTTGGAGCCTTGGAATGTGAGGCTGGGGTTGGCTACTGATGGTTTCAACCCTTTCGGAAATATGAATAACTCATATAGTTTGTGGCCTGTCGTACTCATTCCGTACAACTTGCCACCGTGGTTGGCTATAAAGGACCCATTTTTCACGCTGTCATTACTTATTCCTGGTGAATCACAACCAGGAATTGATATTGATGTCTACATGAGACCTTTAGTGGAAGAATTGAATGAATTATGGAAAAATGGTACATTAACCTATGATGCCTCGACTGGTGAGACTTTCTGCATGCGTGCGACTTTGCTGTGGACGATACATGATTGGCTCGCATTTGGTGACATTTCTGGATGGAGAACAAAGGGTCATTACTCTTGTTACACTTGCAATGATGAACCATATTTTGAATCTTTAAGCAGTAAAACTGCGTACAGTAACCATCGATGCTACTTGCCTGATGACCACCCAGAAAGGCGAAAGAGTAGAGCATATAATGGCAAGCATGAAAAACGAAAGAGATCTTTGGTGATACTGACAGAAAAGATTGAAGAACAATTAGGCAGCATGACGGGTGTCACATATGGAAAACATCCAAGCAACATGAAAAGACCTCGTCAGAACCCAAATTGGACAAAGGTAAGCATCTTGTATGAGCTACCGTATTGGAAGAAAAGGAGGCTTTGACACAACATTGATGTCATGCATGTGGAGAAGAACTTTAGTGAAAATGTTTTTGGAACGATGTTGGGAATTGATGGGAAGAACAAGGATACAGATAAGGCACGAATGGATTTAGAAGATATGAATATAAGGAAAGAATTGTGGTTGACAACAAATCCCGATGGATCATATGTGAAGCCTCGAGCCAGCTTCTCACTGACCCCTAAAGAGAGAGAGGGTTTCTTTGAATTCTTGAAATCAGTCAAGTATCCAGATGGGTACGCGGCAAACATTTCGAGATCAGTGAATACAAAAAATGGTAGGTTAATAGGATTGAAAAGCCACGACTGCCATGTACTTATACAACAGATTCTTCCTATTAGGATGCGCGGTTACATAGATAAAGAGATCAGTATAACACTTTTTGAGTTAGGTAGCTTCTTCCAAGATTTATGCTCAAGGACACTGATACGAAGTGAAATGGAGAAATTAGAGGAACGTATAGTACTCATACTGTGTAAGTTTGAAAAGATCTTTCCTCCAGCCTTCTTCGATGTGATGGTTCATTTGGCCATTCACTTGCCACATGAGACTATTCTCAGAGGACCTATGCAATATCGATGGATGTACCCGATTGAAAGGTAATTTCTAAAATGGTACTTTCAAATGAAAGGTATAGATTATGTTGTGTGCCTAACCATACTCCTAATTGGTTATCTCTTCAAGGTTTCTTGGAGCTTTGAAAAAGTTTGTCACCAATCGAGCTCGACCAGAAGATTCTATTGCAGAGGCTTATAATGTCAAGGAGTGCATTACTTTTTGCTCAATGTATCTTGAAGGGATTGAAACCGTGCATAATCGAGATGCACGAAATGAAGATTATGGAGTCCGTCGTGAAGGTTTGATAATATTCACCGAAACTGCTCGTGCTATTGGCCAAATTAGAAAGCATGTTGAGATGTCATAGGAACTTCGTGATATTGCTCATTGGTTCTTATTATACAATAGCCCTGAGATAGAGAAGTATCTTCAGTACGTGTTTCTTATAATTATATATGTTTTAACAATTTTCATGTCATTAGTCATTAATAATAGTAGTATTTCACTCATTAACCAAAACTATTTGAGTAGGGAACACAAGAATTTGTTACAAATTCCCACTGGACAAGATATAACTCAGATACAACAGAAGGAATTTCCGAAGTGGTTCAAAGAATATGTAAGTCATTTTGAATATTCACAATTGCCCAAACACTATTAGGCTTGTATAAAATACAAACATTACTAACATAATTCAAATGTTGCACGTTGCATGTGGATGTAGATAAATAGATTGAGAGTTGATAAGGCACCAGAAGCAACCGAAGAATTGTGGTCATGAGCAAATGGTCCTAATTTTCTAGTGAAAGAGTACTCAGGTTGTATAATCAATGGTTTAAGATTCCATACGAAGGAATTAGACAATCGTCGTAGGAGTCAAAACAATGGTGTGCTTACCAAAGGCATAGATGCACGAATTCTACGGTCACTTGTGCAATATTTGGGAATTTGAGTACATGTGTCAAAATAAAGTTGTTTTGTTTCAATGTGAATGGTACAACACCGGTAACACTGGTAGAAGTAGAACAGTACGAGCTGACACATATTGCACAAGCATCGATGTCACAAGCCGATGGTATCAATATAACCCTTTTATCTTGCCTAGTCAAGCTAAACTAGTGTTCTACCTGAATGACACGAAATGGGGGCAACCTTGGCAAGTCGCGCAACAGGTCCAACATAGAGGTGTGTTTGATGTGCCAGAGGTTGGTGATGGAGAACCACCAGATCAACCAGAATTTAATGATGCATTCCAACAAGAAAACATTAACTCAGTTGTACCGATCAACATTGAAGATATTATTCGATTTCATAGGGATGATATTGAAGCTGAGGTTATTCCAAATAAAACAAAGAGAGATCGTAGAGATGATGAAGAAGATCAAGAACTTGGCATACTTGATGATGATATGGATCCTGATATGGATTATGATATGTAGTTTTTGTTTTTTTAAGATTTCTATATGGACATATGTTTTTAATGCATTACATGGTTATGCTATATTTTGTTGTGTCTCTTCAAGTAAAGTTATGCTTTATATTTTATGTTTTATATCAATTTATGCTTTTTAGTTACCAAAATGGCCAAATGGGAGAAACAATGGATCAAACCAGGTTTTCTAGCAAAACAGAAGCGAACAGAGTACGAAATGGAAAGATATAAGACAATCAAGAAGAATAATAAGAAAATGGATGCTCTACAATTGAAGCGTATAGCAGCTTCTTTGATGGGTTCTACTCAGCCCAATCGTGTTAATCAGAAGGGAAAGAACATTAGGGTAGATGATGATGACTACATACCGTCAGATCATAAGGATGACACTGATGCTGAGTCCTTTGAAAGTGTTGACGATGAGGTACTATATGTATGGCCATTCATTTTTTTTTATTATGTCACCGATAGCTATATATTTGTTAATGATGCTTTATTAATACCATCTTTATATTTCCGTATACTTTATTGGATGAATAAGTCATAAAATAAAACTAGAAAATATACATCCTACATACAACAATATGCATACCAAAACAAACTGTAGGAGTAAGTTAGATGGAACACAAATGTATAACGAAATAAGACACAATTTGACCATGTTGGAAACACCAGTACTAGGATTAGCGCATGTGTGCAGCTTGGCCCTCATAATATCAGTAATACACATGCCAAACTGATTGATCACCAACTTCACCACAGCATGAACTACCTACCAGAGGGATTCAGCAAGTCTAGGACTGTTGCTGGAACTGGCGCAAGATGCAGCCTGGTCCACTTGACAACCCCCATAACATCAACTTCAGTGTTCAAACTAGGACTATCCAATAGGGAATTCCATGGAGAATGGCCCCTAGCTATAGCCAGATTCTCCAGGTTGCCTCTCCCTCAAACTGTTTATATGCTCATAGATACTCAACCCACTTTCCATAAGAAGAGGCCAGATTGACAACTTGCAAAGCACACAATTAGGAAAAACCAATTAAAGATATTAGAACTACTGGTAGCTCACAACCACTCAACTTGCCTACAGGTTTTTGAGTGACAACACCCTTTACCTGACCATTTTAAAAATATTCAAAGAAACCACTTGTCAGGACCAGTCTTAGGAAGAAAAGGAGTGGACTGGATCAGATTACAAATATCAACAGTGGCCTTGATGGGTTTCCATATACATATCTTTACTTATCCATTTTTATGTATTTATTGTTTATGCTTTTGTATTATGTTTTTTAGGGCTTACCAATGCCACCAAAACGATTGGCGCAGTCATCGCTTCAACCTTCGCACGAGGCAATTGTTGTTCCAAATGGGGATTTACATGACAATGTGGATACCCAACACTCACAGCCACTTGATGTCGATATTGAGGCACCAAGGGAGGTAGCCCCCCAATCTAGTGTCGGTAAGATACTGAATTTTACTAAGCTAAAGAAATTCTCTGTTTTAATATAATTCTATGGTGCAAAAAATTTCAAGCAATTTGTTTCATAGCGATTGATATTTTATTTTTTATTTTAGTTTTGGTCTCACTTTTAATATTTTGTCATATAACACACAAAGTTAACATCTCTATTGGAGATGCTCTTAGTTTTCAAGCATTCCTAGTTCTTTGAACAAAAACATTCACTACAACAAAATTGATTTTTTGCGGCACCACATCAACGGTATACAATAAATGCACGTCGTAGTTTCTCACTTTTACGACTTGCTTTTTTTGCACGTCGTAAATACTTTTCCAACCACGGCGTGTCTATTGCGTAGGCCATGAATGGTAATAATGATGATTTTTTTACGGCTTGCAATGCACGCCGTAAATAGTAAAACTTTCTACGACATGCAAATGGCGTGTCATTAATACATCAATTACACACGACGCACATACGCCAGACGTGAAAAGTATTACACTTTTCACGATCCACACAACGCCTGCCGTTAAAAGTATTGCACTTTTATGACGCAAATATCGCCTGTCGTTAAAAGTATTGTCTTCTTACGACGCACAGTGCATGTCATGAATTGTATGTTCAAAAAAATAAGCGCCAAAATGAAATTTTCTGGTGCCAATCCACCAAATATATATATATATATATTAAAAAAATAACATATACATTTTCAGCCCCTGAAAGAAACTGATGGAATAAAGCTCTCACCGATGCTCATCTATTGCCGATCTACATCCTCACCCTTCTCATCTCCGATCTATTCCTCCCCCCTCAATCTTCCCAGCGTTGATCTAGTTCACTTCATCCTTTCGAGCCCTAATCTGAGAGAAAATTCCCATTTGAAGAGAAAGAAAAAAGCACACACTCTCTCTCTCTCTCTCTTCAACTCCAAACCCACCGCCCCCTCTTTCCTCTCTCTTTCTCTCCTCTTCCCTCAAAACCCCTCTCAAATCATCCACTTCCATCCTCTATAGCGATCCCAATTTTTCCTTCATTGTTTAATTGTATTCCGAACTCGGTTCCGTAGATGTGTTGTTGTCTTATTCCCGTTTCCATCCTTTACTCTTTGTATATGAGTCTTGGGTCATGTTGGGCAGGTTTGAAACAGGTTGGTTGTGTTTGGAAACCAAGGGTTGATGTCCAAATTTTGGGCTTGACCCTTGAGCGGACCTGTTTGTATATCAGTCCGAAAAACATCTTTTTGGATCACTTTACGGGCCATTCTCTCTCTCTAACTTTTCAAAGATTATGCATGATTATACTAGATTCATCTCATTAGTGAGATACATGTACATCAATTAGATGGTGACTAATCATTGATACCTATTTATACAATGTATAGAAGACTAATGCTAATACATTGAATGTGATGGATTTATTATGAATGAATCTTAGAGATGCATTATGTATCTATTATGAATATGTAGGATACATTAATCTATCTAATGAATTCATTAATATAGAAGATGCATTATGTATCATGAATGTATGAGATACATTAATCAATTTAATGAAGTTCATTGAATGAATAACTTGAGAGTTTCTCTCTCTAGACTACATCTTCTCTCTATAAATACATCTAGTTCTAGTGATCTTCTACCCTAGTTCCTTTGTATTGAGTGTGGAGCTTCCCTTGATCTTCATTTTAATCTGAAAGTTTGGCGATTTGGAGCACTTTGGTTTTTGGCCTTCATCTTCTCCATTTGAGGTAGGGATTTCTTTGTTCTTTTTCAATACTCTGTCTATAGATAGACATGTGGTAATTTTGTATTGCATGAAAATCATATCCATGTTGGATTTGTTTGAAAATCATGAGGGGAACCTAGGGTTGGTTGTTTGAGAATGGTTTTGTTATCATTGACTGTGGTTTGGACTAATTAGAGAATAAAATTAGCATGTTATTGTTGAAAGAAGAGAAAGCCCTAAATTATATTTTGATTTGGTAAAATAAAAAAGGGTTTATGGTTGAACAATGTTGGTAAATTTCTATTGTTAATATGAGTTGTGTAGAAGGTGTTAACAGTTAAAGGATTAATTATGGTATTGGAGTTATTTTGAAATGAACGTATTGAATCAAGTTGGGTTATGGCTTATTATCCATGGAATTGATTTTGTAAAATGAAGAGAATGTAATTGGTTTTGTGAAAAGGGAAAAGTGTTTTTGGAATAAGTGATGGAACATGTTGACTTGAAAAATTATGAAAGTTGATCTTGAAAATGGTAAATGAAATGTTAACTCTATGTGAGTCTCAGAAAATAAATTTGAAAATTGAACTATTGTATCATGAGTATTGAATACACACATTTGGGGGTTTTATCCTTACCTATCGTACTAATGTCGTTGTTGGGTTTAAGGATTGCTTGAGAGTTGAGTCTCTTTTATTAGGTGTACTGAATACATGCATCTAGAGGTTTTGTCCTTGGTCATCGGTGGAGGAAGATATTGTTGTGTTGAATTGTGATGTATGCGTTACACTTGTGTTGGGTAAACATTATTGAATAGTTTATGTGTATGTATTACACTTGTTATTTATGCTTTGTTGTATTGAGGAATTTGTACATGATAATCGCTTATATACATTGTTTTGTGTGGGAAGAGATAGGGGATGTACTCCACGGTTTAGGGGAAGATAGGGGATGGACCTCTAAACCGGATTTTGTTTGGGAGGAGATAGGGGATGTACTCCACGGTTTAGGGGAAGATAGGGGATGGACCTCTAAACCGGATTTTGTTTGGGAGGAGATAGGGGATGGACTCCATTAGCACCACTATATGTGTGCTTATTGATATTAGAAGTGTTTTTGTTTGATATTGATACAACACTAAAATGTGTATCATTTGTGAAGTATAGAAGTGTTTTTGGTTGATATTGATACAACACTAAAATGTGTATCATTTGTGAAGTACGGGAGTGTTTTTATCTGAGATTGATACAGTACTAAAATGTGTATCTATTATGAGGTATGAAATGTTTAAAATGAGTTATTATCTCGCTTATCGCTTAGCGTATCCTTAGCTTACTGTGCATATAGCCGGTAGAGCAGAGTTTTAATTGTTATCGTCAGTGTATCTAAGTATGTTATGGGTTGCGATGGTTACAGTTTTGAAAGGCCGAGCTGCCTTATTTGTGGATTATATACATGTTGATGATTTGTTATTTCCCTTTTATTTAAGGCATGCATGTATTGATATAAATGTAATGGGAACAAACCAAAATGCCATTTTGAGATTTTGGAAAGTGTGAAGGAAATGAGGTATTTGTGAACATGTTTTCAAAAAAGGTCATTTTGTTGTAAGTACGAGAAATGGGGGAAGAGTAATGGGCTTGGTGAAATTTTTTTTTTTCTAAAACTGTTATAGTCATGAAAGTTTGGAAAAATGGGTAATAAAAAGGAAAAAAAAAAAAAGGTGAACCGCTTATAGCGTCGAATGAAATGGCTGTTTTCGAGAAAAGTTCATACTTATGTATATTTTGTATAAACTGCCACATTACCATTCTAGTATGAGAATGAACATTCATGATCATAGCTATCTGTAAGTTGTTATTGTTGGAGATCATGTTGAGATCCCTACTGGACTATATGTTCATCCCACGTTGTTGAATCTTTTTCAGGTGATAGCCAGGATGTTCTACAAGGTTGGATCTTCTTATTTGTTGGCCACGGGGCCTCTTTTGTGTTGGCGGAATGCTATTTATGTAAAAAGGGTTATACCCTTCTTCTTAACTTTTAATGATGTAAGCCCAAGGGCAATTTATTTAGTGTACCCATGTTGTATTTACTTGCATACGAATGAGAGCAATGTTATTCACTTCTACAAGTTGAATATACGAGTTTATTTCCGCATGTTATCTCTGAAATGGAATTAAGTAAATGAAATTGGTAATACTTTGAGTAATAAAAAGTGGGGCGTGACATCCTCTCTACCAGTCTCTTCGATTTCTCTCAAAACTCCTCTCCGATCTCAATTTACAACGATTCAGATGCGAAGTCGAAGCCTCGGAAGCGACTCATCAAGAAGAGCACGACAGTCAAGGAGAGCACTCCTGATTTTGAAATTGGGAAAGAGGATAATGGGGATGAATTGGGGGATTTTGTGAGGGGAGAGTCGGACTACAATGATGCCTTTTTCCCCTGTGGTTTGTATGATTTCATAACTCATTTTTTTTTTCTTTGTACTTTACCTTTTGATGAATAACTTACTCAACCAGTGACATTACTTGTTAATGGATTAGGAAGATCAATCGCAAAGGTAATTATCTCTCTCTACATCATTGTTTTTTTTTCTTCTGTGAATTATTGTATCTACAATATATATATATATGTGTGTGTGCGTGTGTGTGTGTTTTGAAGATTACGACTAGTTGCAAAAATCAAAATTGTTGAAATCTAAATGTTTGATAAATTACGATGAGTTAAGTTTTATTTCTGTAAAAAAAAATAATAATAATAATTAAATAATTCTACTGGGTTTCATATGAAGGCTTGAATAAACAGAAGAAATGCTTGGAATTTATATTTTGAGTGGTTTTTCTCTTTGCTTTTCTTAGTGATTTTGTTGGATGCGTTTGCACTAGGGAACAATT
The DNA here is from genome assembly GCF_055761805.1 of Camellia sinensis. Taxonomy (NCBI): domain Eukaryota; kingdom Viridiplantae; phylum Streptophyta; class Magnoliopsida; order Ericales; family Theaceae; genus Camellia; species Camellia sinensis. The sequence continues at coordinate 69,800,837 of NC_138964.1, forward strand.
AGATGTTTGTGGGCTTCCTTGATTCAAATTGTTTCATTTTCCTTTTAAGTTGTTTGTTCAATAATGTTTCACTCTTACCAATTTTGTTAGGCTTGGTAGATTTTCAATTAAATGGTTAAAACCCTTTGGTGGATAATTAGGTTATATCTATAGTTTTTTTTTTTTTTTTTGGGTGTTGGTTCTAGTCAAATTGATGCTTACTGTTACCCTTTTAAAAAAAAAAATCCTAAATTTTGACTTATATTTTACTTTTTTATTTCATGTAGATTGCTGATTACATGTTTGATAATATGCTTAACTAAAAAATATCCTTGACTGTTCATGGCCAAAAATTGGGTTTTCTTGTGTCTGACTCTGTTTTGTTTTGGGGAAAGTGATTCCAAAGTGGGGCAAGGACTAAGCTAGTATCTTGGTCATGATCATGCTTTAATAAATTGGTGATACTCCCAAGTAAACTGGTATTACTTACTCAATTTTTTATTTTATTTTTTTCCTTATTTGTAAGCACCTTAAGCTACCATTTGAATATGCATTCTATTTTATTTATACTCCATTTAATTCATTGGAATGAAATAAAATGGAATGATCATTCCTTTGGCTTCCTTACGAAATGATCTTTCCATTACATTGGCGTATGCTTTTCTATTTACAATGTATTTTTTATTATTTTTGTTAGTCAACCAAATATGAGAATAAACATTTTTGATGTAATGATCATACCATTCCACTCTATCTAGTGAACCAAACACTATCTTAGATGGCCTTTCTAACTCTTTCCATTTAGATTAAATTTAAATTAGTAATTAGATTTTATAATGTCACGTCTTCATGATGTGCTATAGCAATCCATGGTTATTAAGTGATATTTGTTGTAGTGAAAGGTGCTGGTGGCAGTGGTAGTGGTGCTATCACTGGTTGCTGCTGTCATTGGCAGCTGCTGGTATTGTATGCAACTGCTACAACTGTCTTTGTTTATTAGGATGACTGAATAGGAGTTTGCAAGCCCTCAGTCTTGGGTCTAGTTCTGGATTGCTGCTAGTTTAGCTGCTGCAATTGGATGATCATTGTTCTTTCCATTGTGGAGGACCTGGACAAGCAGTATGCGGATGTCTTGTTGCCATTGAAAGAAAATTTGACACCCAAGAATTTTGGTCTCAAATATGTACAGAAGCTCACAAAACGATCTGTGTGCCCTTATGTGGTCCCAGATGAGGTGAGCTTTACTTGTCAAGTTCTCATTTTTTTCCCTTTTAGTATTGTTATTCTTTTGGGGTTCGGCTGAAATATGGTTTTGCATTTAGCTTGGAATTCTTTTGAATTCCATGAAGAGGATGCTTGACATATTGCGGTCCAAGATAGAACATCAGTTGAAGTCATGGGGTTCTTGCATCCCTGATCGGGGAAGCACAACCTCTAGAGAGCGCCTCAGTGAAGTAACTGTGATGCTTAGAACAAAGTTCAGGAATTACTTGCAAGCAGTTGTGGAGAAGCTAGCAGGAAATGTGAGTGTCATTCTCGAAATTAAATGCATAACCTTAAAGCTGTGGTTGGATCATGAATTGGATAGGGATTTGGTAAGGAAATGTGAATGTAATATAAGTTAGATTTTTGCCATTTTCTTTCTCTTTCCAAATCCCTACCTAAATCCTTAATCCAAACAGACTAAATCCCTCCTAACTTTGACTTCTCCATTTGTAAGTTGTGATAGATTATAGAAGTTATTACCTGGTTTTCTGTCTTTTTTTATTTATTGAAAGAACCACACACCGATATTATTTTCTACGTACAAATCTATTGCCAGATGTAGATATGTATTTCTAAAGAACCTGGCTTGGTGGGGTTTGAATCCCCCTTGTAACTTGGGAAACCAAAGGGTGACCATTTGGGCTTGAGGCCTGTGTTCCCAAAAGTATTTTTGCGGGAAAAAAATTTTAGTTCCCCCCTCTCCCCTCTCATAAAATGCAATGAAGAAATATCAATAGTTCTCGAAACAAAATTTGAGTGAATGATCCTTTAGAAATTGTATAGACATTTCTAGTTTCGTGATCTGATATGGATTTGCAAAACAATAGTCTATAGGATTTTTTTGATATATGTTTTAGGAAAATGTCTCGTAACTCAAATTTTGTGGCTCAAAAGTGGCTCAAATGGCCAAAACGACGTCGTTTTGGCCATTTTTATGTTGTTCTGTACTCAAAACGACGTCGTTTTGGCCATTTGAACCACTTTTGAGCCACAAAATTTGAGCTACGTAGCATTGTCGTATGTTTTATTGGTTGCCTTTTTTGTTGCAATCAAGGTTACAGAATGCTACAAAACTTCGTCATTGTTATCATTTTTTATCTCATCCAAACAAATTGTTTGTGTTAGTTTAATTTTAAAATTTTTAATTTGATCAAATTTTCTAATTTTGTCAATTTTATATGAAATTGATTCAATTTTAAATTGATTGTCTAAATTATTAAAACAATGATAATAAAATAAACATATCACCGTGTTTTGTGTTGGTGTAATTTTGATTGTCAAAATTTTGTAATGTTACAACTTACAAATCAAAATATCATTACTAAACATTTTAATATCTAATAATTTAAAATTCAAAATTATATTAAGATTTTTATTTGTCATCTAGATTGGTGTTTACTAATAAAATTGATAAATTAAAAACTTGACTAAAGTGATCTGAAATACAAACTTTAGAGATATACAAAATAAAATAATAATTAAATAATTAATAAAAAAATAATTATAAATATGAAAAATATTATTGAATTCAATGAGTAAAATCTAATAATAACTTGAACTCTTCGAGTCCCAATAACCAACACAAAAGTAAAATTTTAAAAGACTAAACTAACACAGAATACTTATCTTAGAGACGATAAGTATATTTTATACTAATTAATTACTACTCAATAATCTTAGATTTTGATAGGCTTATCGGGTCAACGTCACCATTAACTGATCTGGGCCCGGGACTACTCAAGATGGCTTGACAAGCCCGAAGGGTGGAGGGCTGTAATGGAGACCTACAACGAGAAATTGATGGACTTGGCTTGCAAGTTGCTGGAGGTGTTGTCTGAGGCTATGGCCTTGAGAATGAGGCTCTTACAAAAGCCTGTGTTGACATGGAGCTTGTGATTCTTAAATTTTAGAAAGATATAACAATAGTGCCTTGGAAGAAAATGGTTAAGCCTCTTGCGTGCTACTCATTTTCCTTAATGTTTGGAGAAATTGGTGATCTAAACATGGTGACTAATAATAGCACTCATTTCAATGTTCAGTTTGTTATGGATCGAGCATTGGTTGGTTCATGTTCCTTGCCCTCGGTAATAACATGCATACATATTAGCCTTTTTTGTGTTCAGGATCATGTTATAGATAGGCCAATCATGTCAACTTTAGTTTTCATGATCAGCAAATTAAGTATGCTACCGTGGTTGAGAAACGGTATATTTTAATTGTTCTTTAATATTTTATTATAGTCATGATGCTTCCATGGATTTGGGTTTGCTCAAATGGTGCATTATTAAATGTAAAATTTGAATGAATATTGTGGCTTATTAGCAAGAAATGAAAGTCTCATTATTGACATGTTTTATTATAGTTCTATTAACTGAGCTGGATGGTGAAGTCTATAAGTTCATTACTCATATTTGGTTTGTTTGATTCATACAATTTTATTTGTTTGTTTATTTTTATTTAATTTTTTTTCATTGATATGTTTCTGTCAAATTTGCAACTTTTATATTCATCATTCAATTTTCACGAATGGTGACAAGTCTTCGTGGAAGCTAGATTCTCCCTCAAACATTGATTTCGCTATTTATCCTCTCCTTATTCTTTTCAAATTGTTGAAAACTAAAGCATTTCAGAAGGTACTTTATTTGTCTCTTTGAGCTCCTTTGAAATCCAACATCTGATGAGCACTTGAAATTTATGATTATGTTTATTTTCTATAACATTCATAATGCTTGCCGATCAAAAACATTCATATTGCTTCTATCACTGCTTCAATCAAGCTGAATTCATCCCAAAGGAACTTGATTCTCAGAAACGGTCACTAAATCTACAAGTATGTGTTGTTATTTCCTCGTCCATTTCTCTTATTATTTATGTCCTCTCCATATCTCAAATCCTGCTGTACTTGTCACAAGAGATTAAAGATTTTAACCACCCTCAGCAGAAATATACAATACCTACATATTACCAATACCAAAACACACACTTAGCAGGTTTTGAGGATGGATTGGGGCAATCTCCAAGAGTTAAAAAAGCTGCATATTCTACATTGATTATAGAAGAGAATGTGTTTCACTCAACCAACATTATTTATAGGATATAGTTTCAATAGTTTTTTGCATCACCCATCAATAGGGAATTTCGGGTCCTCAATTCAATATTGCTCATATTAATTTGCATTTTTTTCCTCTAATTAAATTCTTAGATTTTGACCATCTCTTTTTGGTTGCTTGGAATATTAGTTAGGTGATTAGATTTGTTGCAGAACCATGTTCTGCACTTTTTTTTTTTTTTTTTTTTTTGCAACAATGCGAAACCCATTTAGGCTATTATTCATGGGTATAAAACGGATGACTTGCAAATAAGCATGCATTGTGGTTGTAACCAAAAGTTAATGGTGGCAAGGAGAGAATCTGTTGAGTGGATTTTAAGGGTTAGGAGTTAAAAGGATGTAACCAAAAGTAAAAGCCAAGGGGATCTAGGAGTTAAAAGGATGTAACCAAAAGTAAAAGCCAAGTGTGGTACAGTTAAGTCTTTATACAACATAAATGGTGATCATGAGGGATGGACCTTAAATTTTAGAACTCCATTTGATTACTTGGTAATTGTGTGTATTCTTATTGATTTTCGTAGTTCTTATTGCGGTCTCACAATTCTTTGTTTTATATTTTCTTCATTATTTCATATTATCTTAATTGTTTGGTTTTCAAAAATTTTTTCATATTTTATTGTTTGTGGTATTTAGACCCACATCTGAAGGTAGTATCTTAGAAATTAGATGCTATTACTCACTTTTATAGAACTGTAACTTGTGCCAAACCTACCCCTACCACAATATATACAATTGTCTAACATCATTTTTTATAGTTTGTGCTAAATCTTATGATCCTTGATTCAATTTGATTCACAATTCACACAATTAGGATTTTGATTCGTTATAGGATTCTTGAATGGACAACTATGATACAATACAACAAGGACTACTGATGCATTTGTGGAAACAAGAATGGAATGAATGTTATATATGGAAGGGGAGTCATGCGATTCTCTTTTCAAATCAAATCGGTAGTCATGTTATTTCAAACAAACTATCAGTGCTTAATCAAAGTTAAATGTAAGCTTTATCTTTAGTGCATTTTTCTGTCTTAATTTTATTTATTTATTTGATATGCATATTCAGATTTTACAGCTGACCATGCTACTTGTTCTTTATGGCTATGACATTTATCTAGCTTCTTGGGCTTGACCTACACTAACTAAACTGTGCAACTTGTGTGAAAACATACTTTTGTTTTTACATTGTCAAATGGATGCTTTTTCAATTTTTACATCTTATTTACCTATTCTAGGACAATAATCAAATGCAAATTGTATAATTGCCATATGTACACAATTTCTTTGCTTTTATTTGTTTCTCTTTTGCGAAATACAAAATACTTCAGGTGATGTGGAAGTTCACATAATGAAAGTATTCTATCAGTTCCATATAGCATTCTAGATGACTATTCTTTCTTGTATTATTTAGTAGGATTCTCTATTTATACATTTATAAAAATAAAAAAATTATATCATTTGTGGGATCCTTTCTGCAATTATCATGAAATAACATTTCAGTTCTGTTGTCATTTGTGATGATTCTTTCATCTCACCTTGTGAAATAACCCTTTCTTTGGGTTTTGATGAATGGGTGTGTAGACAGCCCATGGGGGACCTCGCTACAGCTCGGACTCGATTTGTAGTCACGGTTCGTAATCTGAACCAAAGAGTCCAAATCCGGCAAATCGTTTTGAGAAAACAGATTTTTGAAAGAAGTGCCAAACATGGACTGCTTTGCCAGATACAGAGTCGCCACCTAAATATTTTTATTTTGGGAAATTTAGGAAACCCTGACTCGGTGCCAAAGGCCACGTGTCCGTCATCACCAAAGTTGCCTCGGCTCGGGAACTTGGGTACGATTGGGGAAGGTCACTTCGTGAGCACCCCCGCTCGCCCGATCAAAGATCAGCCTCTACTAACCATGATATCTATTTTTGAAAACATTGTGAGTTCTTATTCTGATTATTAGCCTAGGTTACTATGTGATGCGCACAGCATACAAGTATAGACTGGATCGCTTGAATTGGAACAAAACATTTCATGTTTGCTTTTTGAAAATGGTTTGCTACCCGCAGGTAGGCTTAAAATGCAGATTTTGCCACCCGCAGGTGGGCTTAGAAAAGATGGTTTTGCCACTATCTAGTGGGCTTAAAACAAATAGTTGATGATTTATTCCAATTCAAGTAACCCAACCTTCACCCACAGGCATTCAGGCAGTTATATCATATAAGCACATAGCCCCATGGTAAGCATGCTATTCATGGCAGTCACTCACACGCATGCAAGGATGCTAAAACATAAAACTTACCGAGTACTCCAAGCCAAAACAGAAACTACATTAGAAATCATGCATGATCCTAAGTATACAGAAATGCCTAATGCAACACATGCAAAATGCAACTATAGCAGGCTCGGCTATTCTAAACATGGCATATGGAATACGGCAACTAATATGTATTCAATTTGGAATTGAAAGTACAATGCAGTTAGTATAATGCGCCGAGCCCGGTGCATGCAAAAACAGATGAATGATGCAAACATGCTATCATACTGTATGCTAATTGAAATATGCCCTAATCTAACCATCATAAGCAGGTAAATAAAAGGGAGAAAGACGTGGGGTTGGAAGACATACATCACACTCACGCACACTTATTACAGTTATGCCCCCGCGCAGAGGGTCCGAATAAATATACAGTCCCGAATAAAAGAATATTACAGTCCAAATATTACAGTCCGAATAATATACAAATTCCTAATTAATTAATCAAATTAACTAAGAAAGCTGTAAAACTGGCGTGCAAGCCAGGGACTGCCTTGCTTCTGATGAATGCTGCATGTCCGGGTTGTCTTGCGCGGAAATCCACTGGGATGCCCCAATTAGCCTCTGTTTAGCAGTTATTCTTGGAAAGCGTGCCAGACTCCGAAAAGTTGCTGATTCTTCATTTTGCTGCAACAGAGAGCAGGAAAGGAACATAGCAATGTATTTTCACAAATATATGCATACCTCGATCCTCGTGCCACCAATCACGCATATCGAGGCATGATGGCCGAGGAGTCGAATTGCACAATTTAATATGGGATGAATGCACACGAAAACACAACAAGACCTAACTCCATCATGGATGATCCGGAGTGTCGGTGACTGGGGAATTGAGATACGTTCCGCCACTCGGAGTACGGAACATACCTCGTTTCCCGTGCCCGGGCTAACTCCTATCCCGAACACGATGCAATATGCATGATATGCATGAATGCAACTAAGATACAGCCTAGCATGCACAATGCTATGAAAATGAGATGTCTCGAAATGCGTGCACACGGGCACGCAAACCGAGATAATGACATACGCAATGTAAATGACATGCAAATGTGATATGGCCAAAAATAAGCCACTTTACAGAACTGTAAAAACCATAAAAACAAACATAGATATGGCTAAGCTCTTATGCAAGAAAAAGGGCCAAAAGGTGGCCAAAGAGGCAAGTGGTATATGCAAAGCCCAAACTGAAAAATTCCCTTCTACAACATTGAAGAGGGACCAAAAATATGCATATTTACATAACTGTAAAAACCCCAAAACAGTATACAAACATGCTAGAAATGCAATGCAAAATGAGGCTCAAAAGTGGCTATAACACAAAGTATACAAAATATTCATCAAACATCCAAAGACCCTTAATGAAACATGAAGAATGGGCCAAAATAAGACTATTTTTAGTACTGTAAAAAGGCCAAAAACCGAAGCATAATAGGCTGCCAAAACATGCAAAAATGGGGACCAAAGAGGGAATATAAAGGCAAGTATAGCATGGAGGTCCCAAACAGTGTTGAGCCCTTCTTCAATATTGAAGAGGGGCTCAAAATAAGCCTATTTTTAGTTTTGTAAAACGCCCAAAAATGGAAGCATAATGGGCTGCCAAAGCATGCAAGAAAATGGCATTCAAGGAAGATATTGAAGCAAGTGCAAGATGGGGGGCTCAAACAGGGTTGAGCCCTTAAGAAAAAGTGAAAAACAGCTCAAAATAAGGCCACTTTCAGTTAGGGCCGGAGCTCAAAACAATAAGCATGTATGGCTAAGAAATGTTGCAAAATTAAGCTCAAAAGAGGGGAAATAGGACTTACCTTTGAAGACAAGTCTTGGATGCTTCTTGGCTTGAGTTTGCAGCACCCTTAGGCCTTGGAGAACACCTCCTTGCTGCTGGAAATGGAGTGGTGGTGGTGGAGCTTGGTGGTGTAGAAGAAATGGTGGTGTTGGACTTGGAGGTTTTCAAGGAAATGAGGGAGATCGAGGAGGATTTTGTATACCAAGCTTGAAGATGATTTTTTCTAACCCTTATGTGCAATGTGGCCTGCTGGTTATATGGACAAAAAAGGGGGAGCAAAGGAGGGGCAAAGGTGGGGGAAAAGGAGGCAAGTTTTCCCCCAAAAAATATCTCCCGGATTGAGATATTTTCTGGGGGATACAGCTATACAGCTGTAAAGTACCAAGCACAAGGAAAATGGCCGGCCACCTTTTGGACTTGCAGGTGGCCGGCCGGCCACCTCCCCTAGCTGGCCGGCTAGGGGTCAAAAAGGTCAACTTGCTTTAGTGGCCGGCCACCACAAAAAGGTGGCCTCCCAGGTCTCCTCTTCACAACCCTGTGGTTCGAATTTGGAAACTCTAAAACAAGAGAGAGAACAAGCCATTTTTAAGAGGGGTTCAAAAGGGTCAAATGGAATTTCTGGCCGGCCATAAACTTTTAGGGTCCTCCCATGTGTGTACGACACAAATATGTGGTTTGGGGTTGAAGAAAGTGGCCCCAAGGTGTTCAACATTGGCTCGGAAGCGCGAAAAACGGGTGTCGGAGGGCGAAAATGGAATATATCTGGTTGCCAAGATAATTGCTGGCCTCCCACCCTCCAGTGACCTTCCTGGTGATGAAACAGAGGCACCTGCCAAAAATGAACGAAAATCGATGCAAAACGAATGCTCGGGGGCCGAAACACGCAGTTCGGGGTCCCGAAAATGGGCTGCCAAGCACTGAAAGTGGCGTTCGGCCAGGAAGTGGGTTTATCAGACCCCAGTGTCCCTTGAAAGGGAGTAAATAAGATGTATGCCAAAAATCAGAGCAAATGGAGACGGTTAAGCGGTCCCGAACCGAGGCACACGGCCAACAATCCCGAAAAACCGGAAACCGGGCTCCGAAATGGGCAAAATGGCCTACGACCATAAAACGTAGCCCACGGCCACTGAGAGATGGTCTACAGGACCTCTCCCTCCCCTCAGGAAAAGAAACAGAGAAAACCGAGCCTGATTCGCAAACCGAGGCAAAGCACAAAAGAGTCCGTAAGTCCGAAGGCAAGGCTCGCAGCCGAGACTCTAAAACTTCTGAACGAGCACATTATGCAACATCACCAAGCGCCCAATTGGTGACGTCTGAGTCTTAAGGTCGGTCAAAAATGGGGTGTCTACAGTTGCCCCTCTTTGACAGAACTCAGAAGTCATAAGTGACGGGAGTGAATGTCAAAGCCCAGAGACGACCCATTTTTGATAAGGCCGAAGACATAGACAAACATACAAGATAAACAGAGATGTGCCTGCAGGCATGGGGGCAAAGTGCAAAATGATATGCAAGGAGATTTTGAAGATTGGACTTATACGCTACGCGAAGCCGGTTTTGATAATTGGACTTATACGCTACGCGAAGCCGGTTTTGAAAGTTGGACTTATACGCTACGCGATGCCTGGTTTAATAATTGAGGATTCATGCAATGCACTGTAATGTAGTGGCTAAAATGCAATGTAATAGCTAAGAGGTAAAGGTACCTTACAGGGGCAATTGGCAATGACTTACCTCATACTGCTAGGGATCTTTTGCTTTTTCTTGGTTGAACTGCAGGTACTACTTTTCTCCCTGACTATGGTCGCAGCTTTCCCTATTCTCCAACAGGGTGACAGACTAGGTTGGTTCAGTATCCAGAATTAAGGCGCATACACATGCTATCTCAATCTATGGGGCTGCCATACAGATTTCAAGCCGAGGATATACCTCTGGGTATTTAAACCAGACTTTAGTCTCGGAAATCCCGAACCTTTGTGTTCTAGGCATGAGCCATTCGAACTCTAGTTTCCACCGTCTCAGTTGGTCTCCTAGGAACTCACCGCAAACACAGGCAGGTGGCTATACCAGACCACCGGAAGTCGTTCGAGCACGACAAACACCAAAGGAATTGCACCTTTAGAGGATTTAAGGTCTCCTAGACCGAGGAGTGCACAAGACAGTGCGATGCAGAGTGAATGCACAAAACAGTGCTAAACAGATAAGGTGCGCGAGATAGCGCGATGGAATGCGTGCAAAATGAAAGTAAGGTGCACAAAACAGTGCAATGCGCAAGAAAGCGCGAGTGATTTGAAATGCACAAAACAGTGCGAGTGGGGTGCGTAAAATAGCGCGAAATGTAAACTGCACAAAACAGTGCGATGCCCAAAATGACGCGAGTGATTTTGAAATGCACTAAACAGTGCGATACGCTAAACAGTGCGATTGATTTGAAATACACTAAACAGTGCGATACGCTAAACAGCGCGATTGAAATGCACTAAAGAGTGCGATACGCTAAACAGCGCGATTGATCTGAAATGCACTAAACAGTGCGATACGCTAAACAACGCGATTGATTTGAAATGAACTAAACAGTGCGATACGCTAAACAGCGCGATTGAAATGCACTAAACAGTGCGATACGCTAAACAGCGCGATCGATTTGAAATGCACTAAACAGCGCGATTGAAATGCACTAAATAGTGCGATACGCTAAACAGCGCGATTGATTTGAAATGCACTAACCAGTGCGATATGCTAAACAGCGCGATTGATTTGAAATGCACTAAATAGTGCGATACGCTAAACAGCGCGATTGAAATGTACTAAACAGTGCGATACGCTAAACAGCGCGATCGATTTGAAATGCACTAAACAGTGCGATACGCTAAACAGCGCGATCGATTTGAAATGCACTAAACAGTGCGATACGCTAAACAGCGCAATTGATTTGAAATGCACTAAACAGTGCGATACGCTAAACAGCGCGATTGAAATGAAATGCACTAAACAGTGCGATACGCTAAACAGCGCGATTGATTTGAAATGCACTAAACAGTGCGATACGCTAAACAGCGCGATTGAAATGCAATGCACAAAATAGTGCGAGTGAGATACAACCACAAGATGCACAAGACAGTGTTAGTGAGATACAAAGTGTAAGTGCACAAGATAGTGCGAGTGAATGCATGTTCTATGCAAATGAGGTGCATTTTCTATGCAAGTATGGAAGAGTGCATTTTCTATGCAAAAGATACGAGCATTTTCTATGCAAGAAACAGGAGCATATTCTATGCAATATTGAAAGCAAATTCTATGCAGAATCGAAAGCAAGCATATTCTATGCATGAATCATAACGATGCGTGGCACGCATGTCACAGAAGTGTATATGAAAGTGCACATTCTATGTAGTAGAGGAGCATCAAATATGTACTCTAGTGCCTCTGATTTACCTCTTAGAGGACTTTGCAACACACTCAGCTCAAAAGGGCACACCCTGTTCATATTGGCGAGAGATAACATCTGCTGCTGCTGCTTTAATGGGCATTTTGACTTGAAGCATGCTTAAATTTGGAGTAGAGGCACACTCATTCTTCAGAGCACTGACAAGGCCTAAAGAGGTACATATGGAATGCAATCTCAGAATTTTCTAAAGGTGAAACACACTCAGATGCTCAAAATTTTCCCTATTTTCTTTTGCTTTGTAGTCCGGAACTTATATAGCTTCAGATAGGTCCTTGTTTTACCGTTCACACTTATCGGGGGTGAACCCTGCAGTTTTATGAAAGAACAAATCTTGTTTTGTATAAATGTGGAGAATGGCACAGCACTCTGAGCACAAAAAGATTTATGGAAATTGAGAAATGAGTTCTTAACCGGGTATTGAGCCTACGACTGCACACAGTGAAAAAGACTCAGTAACGGAAAACAAAAGGTAAACAACCTAAACACATCGAGTAACACTCGAAGCGACTCACAACAAGAATCGAGACAGACAAAATAAAACACAAGACTCAAATGTGCACATGGAGCCTGTTTCTCCGGGTATTGTTTCCCACCCTTTCTTATTCGTGATCCTCACATCACTCGGCCCTCAAGCTCTATTTTTCTGAAAAAGCCCTCTTCTCACTTTTTCTCTCATCGCATATCTCTCTATTCTTTAATCTCTCGTCTTTTTTTTTTTTTTTTCAGTCCCTCCCCTGGGCGGTTGATGGATAAACAGGAAGTCGTGGGCCCTTGCCCCTGGTATTCTACCAGTTTTTGATTCTTGTTCACAACAGTGAATTTCTTCCAAAGAAGGGCTGCGCTACAATTGGGTGTGTAGCAAATCTGCAGCTGACATCGGTTGACGATGCTCTGCTGGGGAGTTTGGACGTGATCAGACTTGTCTAGATAAAGGAGTGGAATATCTTGTCCCGTTCCGGTTCGTGCTTCGCACTTGGCTTGATAACTTGTTGCTTGGAGGATCAGGGAACCTTCAGCCGTTTTGTGATCAGCCTCAGTGGTGCCCTTTTCTGGCGAATATGGTGCCCTTTCGGCAAGTAGAGTTTCCTTTCTGGCAAGTAAGTTGACAACAGGAGGAAGACAGAACATCTGACTCAACTGTGCCCCTATTTCATCATTTTGACCATTTTTTATTTTGGTTTTAAAACAATTTTGACCAACATGAAAGTTAGATTAACATGCTTGTTCAATTTTTGATTTGAAAACCATGCAAGTCAGGCTATGAGCACTGAAAATTTTCCTTTTTTTTGGTCCAAGAAATGGTCCAGTTTTTGGAAAAGATGAAACAATTTTCGAGAAAATTAGTCAACCTTAGTAAAAATTCTCAAAGACTATTTTTTTTTGCAAACGACCATTGCTCAACGAGTACGGAACTTACTCTTGAGATGCACAACCTTGGATCCATAGCAATGGAAATTGCCCCTTGTCTGAAGGACGCTGCATGGCAACGGAAAGTTGCCCCTTGTTTGAAAGGCACCGCGGCGCATTGAATGGCAACAGAAAGTTGCCCCTTGTTTGAATGACACCGCGGTGCATGGCAACGGAAAGTTGCCCCTTGTCTGAATGGCACCGTAGTGTATTGTAGTCAGTCCTCAGAGTGACGAATACAGCCAAATCCTCAAATACAGAGAAGACAAAGATAACCAGAACCATCGCATGGACACAATCGAATTTGAAGTGTTTTACGGCTGGACTTCAGAATGAAGTTGCCTACGTATCCCAAAGATGAGAATCAAGCCTCACGAGTTCGGGGTTAAGGTACACTCGGGTATTAACCTCTCCTTTTTATGCTCTAACTTTTGCCAAGGCGCCTGTTGCGGGTTTTTGACCTTGCGAGCTTTGTTTTTCTTTTCTTTTCAATTCTTTTCATTTCTTTTTATTTCTTTTGATTTTTGATTTTCTTTTTTTTTTGCATTTTTCTTGCTCTATCTTTTGCCTGGGCCGCCCTTCCGGGTTTTCGGCCCAGCGAGCCTCTCAAAGGGTAAAAGTGTAACGCGTCCATGCCAAATGGTTTTGAGATCCCGAAGTCACCCGTATCCAAGAGAGTGGCTGCTGTATCGATTTGCAGAAGGATCCGTCTTCGGCTCTTCGAGCACATCGGACATTTTCGCCCCTAGTTCGAGGGGTGTTTCTGTTCTAGCTTCGCAAGCTTCTTCTGACGAGGTCTGATCTTCTTGATCTGACTTTGGTGCCTCTTGCTCGAGGGCTGCTTCAAATCTAGCCACACAGGCCTCACATTGTAGTTGACCGTTGAACGTTCTGAATGGGCCCAAGGTTTGAAAACAAGGACTCAAGTCTCGAGGCTGAGAGCGATCCTAAGCTGCACAATCTCAAGAGTGATTCCACACTAGTCTTCGCAGGACCGCGCAAAACATTTTATTTTTGAAAATTTTTAAGAAAGCGACAAATCGCTCGCGCTGAAGATAGTGTAGAACCAATCTGGATCAAGCCAGGATCCTTCCCAGTTCTTACGCTAACAAGCATGATCTCAATCATTAAGGGCTTAGCATGCCTCTCTTTCTCTCAATTGATCAAAATTTTACAAAACCCGAGGAATCCCTTCCTCTTCGTTTTCACCGCAGTGTTCAAAATGTTTTGAAAAACTTAGGTCAATGCAATGATTTTGGGGTGCAGAAGAGTAGGCGAAAAGTACTGCTGTTTCATTCAAACTTTCTAGCACAACTGGCACAAAGCAGAAGCAAGCACAAAGCATGAAAAAAACATTGTTGTTTCATTCAAATCAGTTGGTACAACTGGCTCCAAGGCAGAAACAGACTTACAAGGAAGCGAAAAGACAGACGCAAAACAAAATAATGATATCCGAGGTAACACCCCCGGAATCACCCGACTTCTATACAACAAGACTGACTCGATACAACAAGACAGACCCTACTGACTCAGTAAGAAAAGACTGACTCTGTACAAAACTACAAGACTGACCCAATACCCAAGTCAGACAGTACAAAGACCAGCATTCACAAATGCTCAAAACAGTGCATGCCATACACCATATCTGAAATAAATTGAACGCCGCCCGCAGGTGGTTCATCCCTCGATCACATCACATTATCCCCTACAAGTTCACTGATCAAGTGCCGATAGACTTTGCAGGACCTGGTGCGGGGATGACTCCATTGTCAAATAGATCCTGTACTTCATGGCGAAGACGGAAGCAGGCGTTGGTAGTATGGCCAGTTTGTTGATGGTACGCGCAGTATTGGGTAGTATCATGTGTAGCCGGAAGAGGGTTCGGGAGAGGCCGAGGCTCAAGGGGTTTGAGATGGCCTTGTCCAACAAGGATTTGGAGAGCTTTGGACAAAGGCATATAGAGGGCATGGAAGACCCTCCGACCTCGGGGTTGGTACTTCAAGGCTTGTGGATTTTTACTGGGCGCACCAGCAAAGGGATTGGCAGGTGCTGGCCTGGTTTGCCGATCTCTTCCGAGTGGAGGATTAGAGATAGCAAGATCGTCTCTAGTATGACAGTCCTTCTCCCGATGTTCCCTTTGATTCAGACCGCCCCCAACTTGAGGAGCGAAAGTGTCATCCACAGCTTTTGCAACAACTGCGAGGACTTGCTACAGCTCGGACTCGATTTGTAGTCACGGTTCGTAATCTGAACCAAAGAGTCCAAATCCGGCAAATCGTTTTGAGAAAACAGATTTTTGAAAGAAGTGCCAAACATGGACTACTTTACCAGATACAGAGTCGCCACCTAAATATTTTTATTTTGGAAAATTTAGGAAACCCTGACTCGGTGCCAAAGGCCACGTGTCCGTCATCACCAAAGTTGCCTCGGCTCGGGAACTTGGGTACGATTAGGGAAGGTCACTTCGTGAGCACCCCCGCTCGCCCGATCAAAGATCGGCCTCTACTAACCATGATATCTATTTTTGAAAACATTGTGAGTTCTTATTCTGATTATTAGCCTAGGTTACTATGTGATGCGCACAGCATACAAGTATAGACTGGATCGCCTGAATTGGAACAAAACATTTCATGTTTGCTTTTTGAAAATGGTTTGCTACCCGCAGGTAGGCTTAAAATGCAGATTTTGCCACCCGCAGGTGGGCTTAAAAAAGATGGTTTTGCCACTATCTAGTGGGCTTAAAACAAATAGTTGATGATTTATTCCAATTCAAGTAACACAACCTTCACCCACAGGCATTCAGGCAGTTATATCATATAAGCACATAGCCCCATGGTAAGCATGCTATTCATGACAGTCACTCACACGCATGCAAGGATGCTAAAGCATAAAACTTACCGAGTACTCCAAGCCAAAACAGAAACTACATTAGAAATCATGCATGATCCTAAGTATACAGAAATGCCTAATGCAACACATGTAAAATGCAACTATAGCAGGCTCGGCTATTCTAAACATGGCATATGGAATGCGGCAACTAATATGTATTCAATTTGGAATTGAAAGTACAATGCAGTTAGTATGATGCGCCGAGCCCGGTGCATGCAAAAACAGATGAATGATGCAAACATGCTATCATACTGTATGCTAATTGAAATATGCCCTAATCTAACCATCATAAGCAGGTAAATAAAAGGGAGAAAGACGTGGGGTTGGAAGACATACATCACACTCACGCACACTTATTACAGTTATGCCCCCGCGCAGAGGGTCCGAATAAATATACAGTCCTGAATAAAAGAATATTACAGTCCAAAATTACAGTCCGAATAATATACAAATTCCTAATTAATTAATCAAATTAACTAAGAAAGCTGTAAAACTGGCGTGCAAGCCAGGGACTGCCTTGCTTCTGATGAATGCTGCATGTCCGGGTTGTCTTGCGCGGAAATCCACCGGGATGCCCCAATTAGCCTCTGTTTAGCAGTTATTCTTGGAAAGCGTGCCAGACTCCGAAAAGTTGCTGATTCTTCATTTTGCTGCAACAGAGAGCAGGAAAGGAACATAGCAATGTATTTTCACAAATATATGCATACCTCGATCCTCGTGCCACCAATCACGCATATCGAGGCATGATGGCCGAGGAGTCGAATTGCACAATTTAATATGGGATGAATGCACACGAAAACACAACAAGACCTAACTCCATCATGGATGATCCGGAGTGTCGGTGACTGGGGAATTGAGATACGTTCCGCCACTCGGAGTACGGAACATACCTCGTTTCCCGTGCCCGGGCTAACTCCTATCCCGAACACGATGCAATATGCATGATATGCATGAATGCAACTAAGATACAGCCTAGCATGCACAATGCTATGAAAATGAGATGTCTCGAAATGCGTGCACACGGGCACGCAAACCGAGACAATGACATA
Organism: Camellia sinensis; assembly: GCF_055761805.1. NCBI lineage: Eukaryota > Viridiplantae > Streptophyta > Magnoliopsida > Ericales > Theaceae > Camellia > Camellia sinensis. Next base: position 69,818,071 of record NC_138964.1, read on the forward strand.
CGCAATGTAAATGACATGCAAATGTGATATGGGCTTACACTAACATGAGAGAGCCTCAGCCACACTCACATGAGAGGCTGATGGATGAAAATGAAGTGCCTCAAAATGCGTGCACACGGGCACGCAAACCGAGGCAATGGCATACGCAATGCAATATGGCTAAAATGGCATATAGAATGCAACATAGACTTATACTAACATGAGAGAACCTCAGCCACACTCACATAAGAGGCCGATGGATGAAAATGAAGTGCCTCGAAATGCGTGCACACGGGCACGCAAACCGAGGCAATGGCATACGCAATGCTATAGCATGGAAAACGATATGCAAACATGCTAATGGAATTTCGGCACTGAAATGTGGGGGAAAACAGCCCCGAAATGAGGCGAAAGTGCACCCGATGCATGGAATAGTCCCGAAACATGAATTTTGGGACCCGAAATGGCCTATAGCTTTACCAAACATGCACAATATGGATATGCAATGAATAGACAGTAGCAAGGAAGCCCCAAAATTAGCATTTTACTAGTACAAATCATGGCCAAACAGCAAGCAAAGATAGGGCAACAATGGCATGCAAAAATGGCCCTAAACATGAGATTATGAAGCAACTCACAGCTGCTAACTCCAAATAGGTTAGGGCCCTTCAACAACATTGAATAGGGATCAAAAATAAGCCACTTTACAGAACTGTAAAAACCATAAAAACAAACATAGATATGGCTAAGCTCTTATGCAAGAAAAAGGGCCAAAAGGTGGCCAAAGAGGCAAGTGGTATATGCAAAGCCCAAACTGAAAAATTCCCTTCTACAACATTGAAGAGCGACCAAAAATATGCATATTTACATAACTGTAAAAACCCCAAAACAGTATACAAACATGCTAGAAATGCAATGTAAAATGAGGCTCAAAAGTGGCTATAACACAAAGTATACAAAATATTCATCAAACATCCAAAGACCCTTAATGAAACATGAAGAATGGGCCAAAATAAGACTATTTTTAGTACTGTAAAAAGGCCAAAAACCGAAGCATAATAGGCTGCCAAAACATGCAAAAATGGGGACCAAAGAGGGAATATAAAGGCAAGTATAGCATGGAGGTCCCAAACAGTGTTGAGCCCTTCTTCAATGTTGAAGAGGGGCTTAAAATAAGCCTATTTTTAGTTCTGTAAAACGCCCAAAAATGGAAGCATAATGGGCTGCCAAAGCATGCAAGAAAATGGCATTCAAGGAAGATATTGAAGCAAGTGCAAGATGGGGGGCTCAAACAGGGTTGAGCCCTTAATAAAAAGTAAAAAAGAGCTCAAAATAAGGCCACTTTCAGTTAGGGCCGGAGCTCAAAACAATAAGCATGTATGGCTAAGAAATGTTGCAAAATTAAGCTCAAAAGAGGGGAAATAAGACTTACCTTTGAAGACAAGTCTTGGATGCTTCTTGGCTTGAGTTTGCAGCACCCTTAGGCCTTGGAGAACACCTCCTTGCTGCTGGAAATGGAGTGGTGGTGGTGGAGCTTGGTGGTGTAGAAGAAATGGTGGTGTTGGACTTGGAGGTTTTCAAGGAAATGAGGGAGATCGAGGAGGATTTTGTATACCAAGCTTGAAGATGATTTTTTCTAACCCTTATGTGCAATGTGGCCTGCTGGTTATATGGACAAAAAAGGGGGAGCAAAGGAGGGGCAAAGGTGGGGGAAAAGGAGGCAAGTTTTCCCCCAAAAAATATCCCCCGGATTGAGATATTTTCTGGGGGATACAGCTATACAGCTGTAAAGTACCAAGCACAAGGAAAATGGCCGGCCACCTTTTGGACTTGCAGGTGGCCGGCCGGCCACCTCCCCTAGCCGGCCGGCTAGGGGTTAAAAAGGTCAACTTGCTTTAGTGGCCGGCCACCACAAAAAGGTGGCCTCCCAGGTCTCCTCTTCACAACCCTGTGGTTCGAATTTGGAAACTCTAAAACAGGAGAGAGAACAAGCCATTTTTAAGAGGGGTTCAAAAGGGTCAAATGGAAATTCTGGCCAGCCGTAAACTTTTAGGGTACTCCCATGTGTGTACGACACAAATATGTGGTTTGGGGTTGAAGAAAGTGGCCCCAAGGTGTTCAACATTAGCTCGGAAGCGCGAAAAACGGGTGTCGGAGGGCGAAAATGGAATATATCTGGTTGTCAAGATAATTACTGGCCTCCCACCCTCCAGTGACCTTCCTGGTGATGAAACAGAGGCACCTGCCAAAAATGAACGAAAATCGATGCAAAACGAATGCTCGGGGGCCGAAACACGCAGTTCAGGGTCCCGAAAATGGGCTGCCAAGCACCGAAAGTGGCGTTCGGCCACGAAGTGGGTTTCTCAGACCCCAGTGTCCCTTGAAAGGGAGTAAATAAGATGTATGCCAAAAATCAGAGCAAATGGAGACGGTTAAGCGGTCCTGAACCGAGGCACACGGCCAACAGTCCCGAAAAACCGGAAACCGGGCTCCGAAATGGGCAAAATGGCCTACGACCATAAAACGTAGCCCACGGCCACTGAGAGATGGTCTACAGGACCTCTCCCTCCCCTCTGGAAAAGAAACAGAGAAAATCGAGCCTGGTTCGCAAACCGAGGCAAAGCACAAAAGAGTCCGAAAGTCCGGAGGCAAGGCTCGCAGCCGAGACTATAAAACTTCTGAACGAGCACATTATGCAACATCACCAAGCACCCAATTGGTGACGTCTGAGTCGTAAGGTCGGTCAAAAATGGGGTGTCTACAGGGTGTTATTAGATGCTTTCAAAGAAACTTTCTATTTCTTTAATTGTTCTAAAATTTCAATTGTTATCTTAAGGGATGAAATCCCCCTAGAACAAATGGATCACTGGGGTGTGGAGAATAGAAGACTTATTTGTGGACAATCATGAACTTATTGAAATGTGTAGCTTACATTGAGAACTTTTTTGCCATCCCCACTCCTACTGCTTTTTCTTGCGATGTTGCTTCTTTGATGTATCTGCAAATTTGATTATTATTGTTGTTGTTTTTTTTTTTTTTTGATTTTGTTATCTTTATCTGTTATTGTTGTTACAAATAGTGTGTGGAAATAAATGAGCTGCAAAGGAGTATGTTTGGCAAGCATTGAAGCAAACCAACCTGCTACTGAAGTTATTCTGTGATGCCCCAAAGGTCTGGTACGTATGCTCTTTTTGAGATTGGAATTTTGTAATTAAGACTACCATTTCCGAAATTGTCATATAATATAATTCGTGGAAGTGGAAAGAATTATATATAACTAGCGGTTGGCATATGCGATTCATGTGCAATTCAAATAAGTTAAATTAAAACAAAATATTTACTGTATATTGTGTGTTGCTCAAGTGGTAAAAGGTTCAAGTCCCACTCCTTCCAGTTATTGGGAGATGGAGGAAATAATGAGATTAAATGATGCTCTACTTACTGACCTGCTATTAGAGACAACAGGTTTGATAATTTAAGGTGGCCTACTAGTTGCTCAAATAGATTCTGTCTCCTTAGCCTATCATTGGTTTGAATTGTCCTTGGGCCCTATTTGCATGATTACTGCCTCTATTTGAAAAAATGTTGCCCCTCCCAAAGCTCAATTCTTTGGGTGGTTGGCATGGAGAAGGAGGATCAAATCATCCAGCTATCTTCAAAGGGTTGGAGTTCTCAACAATAATGCTATTGTTCTTTCTATTTTCTACAGGACTGAGGTGGAATTTGATGATCATGTGTTATTGCACTGTCCGCTTGTTTGGTTACTTTGGTCACATGTTATTAGATGGTGGGGTTTAGTTTGGGCATTACCAGGCTCTGTTAAGGACTTACTCTAATGGTGGGCCGGTGTAAATCTGTCAAGACTGGAGAGGAAAATCTAGAATTCCATTCTATTTGCTGTTTTATGGTCAGTTTGGAAGCTTAGGAATTGATTTATTTCTTTGTGTTGTCATCGATTTATTTCTTTGTGTTGTGATTATGTGGAGGAATCAAAGTTTGTGTTTGAAGCCAAGATAATCCAGAGAATGGAGCTTCTAGTGCTATCTACTCTTCAATGGAAGTTGAATTCTCTGACCCCACTTTCATTTGTTGATCACATTGTGAGGAGGTTTGGATTTCAGACAGATTTGCATTTGGAGGTTTTGTGGAGGTGTATGGTCCCAAATCACTAGATTTATTCGATAAATCTTGAAAGTTGCCGATATGTTTAGAAAGTTAGATATGCATAGTTTTGGATGGTTTAAACTTTTTGTACAGTTTAGAACTTAAGTATATAGTTTTAGAATGTTTGGAATGTATAGACAATTGTTGAATGTTTATAATTTATGGTATAGTTTCTTTTTGATGTTTCAAATAATATTTTCGTGGTTAATTAATGTTTTGTGATGCTTGTTTGTAATATTTGTTAGATTGTACAAAATTGGTCAAATAGAACCTGCTGAATTTATAAAAAAAAAAAATTGTATATTCCACGACAAACATAATACGTCGTTGTATTACATATTTTATGGCACGCAATCAGTGTCATTATTTGTCTCACCAATTAACAACGTGCAAAAGTAGTCGTAGAAAAAGGAATAACGACGCACAAAATTTGTCGTTAAATAATTTTTAACGGCGTACTATAGCATGTCGTAGAAAAAGTAACAACGACGCACAAAATCTGTCGTTAAATAGTTTTTAACGATGTACGAAGCATGTCATTGAAAGTGAATGACTTTCCATGACTGGTCATAATATGACGTGTGCCTGCACGTCGTAGAAGGGTTTTTACGGCGTGCATTGCACGCCGTAAAAACCCTTTTTTGTTGTAGTGATTGAAGAAGGAGAAATTATTGGGTATAGAAAAGGGTATAGCATGACATTGTTATGTGATAGTACTCGTCACCAATCATTAATTGCCACCTTTCATACTCTTAGACAAACCATTAATGTAAATGGGATAAGCGATAAGCCCGATCCTGTAAACCAAACTCAATCAAAGAAGGCACCACGTGACAATACTTTGGTACCCAATAATTGCACGTGAGAAAAATCAAAGAATTGATTTGGTAGATGAAACTCTCTCTTACCTTGCATGATACCTAGATTTGAGTATTACGACTAAGCTAGGTAGTTGCTTCTTTCTCTATTTGGTTCCTACAAATTTGAAAAAACAACAAAAACAAAAATAAAAACAAAAACAGAAAAAGTAACAGTGGTAGAGGATTGAAAGCAATAGATTATGGCTAGGAGTGGTAGAAGTCCTTCCGAACGTTCTGGAAACTCAAAGCAGGTTGTGATAAAGATGTGGCATCCGATCCAATGCCATTGTTGTTGCCACTGCAGGTTATGTTTAATGAAACAGATTGTTATCTACTTCTGCTGAAAGTGCAAGAATTTATTGAACTAGGGGAAAAATAAAAAAATAAAAACACTTCATATTTGCTTCAAGTGTTGTTATGGGGAGGCTGACATTTTGGAGTTTCTGTTTTCTCACACAAACAAAAGCTTTACGTGGTTTCATGTTACACATGATTTAATCAGAATTTGTGGGTAAAGGCCAATGGTGATGAAGTGTTTTTTTTTTTTAAAGGATTTTCTTTGTTTGGTAGTTGAGAATATATGAGAAAGAGGGGAAATAAGAAAGAAAATAAAATGTTGTCCTTTTGTGCCATCATGCTACTGCGGTTTCTAAGATAGTGAAAACCTTTCCAATAGTTTCCATTGTGCTTAATTGGGTGAAAATATCTGTCTGCCTCTGTCTATGAAGTTGTGGAATTAGTTATTGAAGAAACTGAGGACCAAAATTTTGATTTCATTTCTTTGCTTATACTGAATTTTTTTCGGGAGAAATTGTTGGGCTTTTTACGTGAATTGCTTTTTGGGTTGCTTCGTTTGTGATGAGGATTTACCGGGTGGTAATGACTTAATGCACTTGAGGATTTTGCTAACCAAAGAGCTGGACCTCGAAATTTTCCAGAATTTAATCTTTAATTGTTGCCTTGCCTTTGTTGTACTACACTGTAATACATTTTTCCAAGATGTAGTTTTTGTTTAAATGCTTAAATTTAGAACACTATTATGATATGCTCAAATTTCATATTTGCTGTGTTGGATCCTAGATGGGAGTAGGCCTGTAAAATCTAGGTTACGTGAAATCTTAGGTTAAATTATGTAGCCAAGCTTGCGATATTGGTTTAACAACATAAAGGCCGGGGTATACCCCAGCATAATGGTCCTCACTGGGGTAATCACAGCCAACCTTGAGCCCAAAAAATTATGCAATTTGTGGGTAAAGAACACTTCATCACCACTGATGGAAGCACCCAAGGTACTGGAATTGTGGTGAGAGTAGCTTAACTACTTACCAAAACAGAGAAGGAGACTAGTGCTCTATAGGAGAAACAGAGAATGAGACTAGTGAATAGAAAGCAATAGCAGTACGAAAAAGAATCAGCAGCTACAGCAACTGTAGAACAAAGCAGCAGCTGTATAGGAGAGACGGAACAGAAACAAAGAGTATGGAAGAAATTGGCGGTAGCAGAGAAGAACGAAAAAGCTGCAGATGTAGGAAAGAGTGAAGAAACAAGAAAATGGAATGTTATGTCTTTAAAACATTAAGGCATGGGGAATGCCCCTCGTATATCTCTATATGTTATCATTTTATTTTATGACTTACTTAAAAAAAAAAAAAAGTTACTTATATTGCTTTTATGATTTCGCTTTAATTAATTGCTAACCAGTCAATGTTATGTCTTTAAAACAGTGCCTAGTAGACACCCTCGTGGCTTGACACGCGGGTTGAAGGTTCAAGCAATGGTTCAAAAAGATGGAAAGCTCAAAGTTCCCATACCACAGGAGTATCGTGCGCCAGTGGGGGATCATGCCTCTCAATTAGTCTCCAAAATTGGTGTTGAGGTCCGAACACACTTGCCAGAGTTTAGCATTCACAGGTGGAAACATGTCAACGAAGAAGTTACGGCACCTATGTTTCAGCATCTAACGGTAAAAGTTTTACATAATTGATTGAATTAATGTAATATAATTAATTATGACTTACAAGATTTGTGGCTGTTGCTAGGATCAATTTGACATGGAAGGTGACTCCACAAATGTTAGCAAAGCGATGGCAACAAAGTGTGGACGGAGCTTGAACAGCCACACCTACAGACTACGAAAAAAATACTTGAACCTTAAAAGTGCTAAGGGAGAGGAGTATGCTAGAAGCCATTCACTGCTTGAATGTGACCTCGAGAAATGGAAAAACTTGATTGACAAGAAGTGGAATGATACCAATTGGCTGGCAAACTTTTCTTATGTTTATTTATTGTTGACAATTACCTTGTCTTCCTAATATATATATTTTTCTATTGGAACTTGCTCCTTGTAGAAGCAATCAAATGCTAACATTGACAATAGAAATCAATTGAAGACGAAGCATAGGTGTGGGTCAAAATCTCTCCCAGTTAGGGTACACGAGGCGGTGGGTCTTCTTTAATTTTTTTTTCCAATTTTTTTTAAAGATGATTCTACTACCATCATTCTTATTTAACTTACTAGTTGAACAAAAAAAATCAGACAATTGCAAATGGGGGCCAAGTGCCAGAGTTGCCATGTGTTTACAAATCTACACACTTTAATGATGTCACAAAGCAGTGGATTTCTCCGGAGTGCGAAGAAAATTATGTATGTATATTTACTTTTTGTATTAGGATGATTGCAATTTTAATTGTACCTTTATTCATTTTTCTTTTTTTTTAAATGACAGGATAACATGATAAAGATCCAAGCTGAACATTGCTCCCAACCTGGTGTGGTTCCAATTACTTCGAAGGAGCTATCTGTGAAGGTGCTAAAGCCAAGGTCGGGATATGTTAAAGGACTCGGGTTGAGGCATTCCTTCTCTGTTAGGACTACCAGTGCTTCGACTGACAGTGACTATGTGAGGCGTCTAGAGAAGGAAATACAAGAGCAAAAGGAGGAAATTCAGTCACAAAAAGAGGAAATTCAGTCATATAAAGAGGAAATTACAGCACAGAAACTTGAAATTCATGTACAAAAAAAGGAAATTCAAGCACAAAATAAAGAGATAGGGAAGATGAATGGGTCGATTGATGAGCATTTTGAGATCACATCAAACATCATGGAGTTTCTTAAGAAGCAAGGTTTCAAAGGACAATTTAGAGGATGAGGTATCCCATGAACTCGTACATCGCCTTTTTGGTAAGTCTCGCTCGTTTTATCATTTTATTTTTCTCATGTTGGTTAGTATATACTAGTTAAAGTACAACAATTTGACTACTTATTAACTAAGATTTAACAAGTTGGAAGATGTATTTAATGAAAATAGATTCATTATCAAAATTCTTACTTAGCCTGACTCTAGTTAAAATACACACTAACCAAAGTAGAGACAAAACAAAGTAAGATAATAGCTTGTTATTAAGTGTGCTTGTATCTGCGGATGTTGGTATCTGTATAGCCTAAGTCACAAGTATCTGTATGCTCTGCTGTTGGTATCTGTATGCTCTGCTGTTTGCTCTGCTATTGGTATCTGTATGCTTTGCTATTGGTATTTGTATGCTCTGTTGTTTGGTATCATTCTGCTTTGCTGGTTGTATCGGTATGCTGTGTGAGTGGATAGATCTGCTGGGCTGCTGGTCTCGGTAATTTTGCTTCAGTTTTGGATGTGAATCTAATTGTAGGCCTGGTGATGTATATTTTCTATATACCTTTGCTAGGATGGGTAGCTTGCTGTCTGCGTTTGATCCTGCTGTCTGTTGTGTTTTTTGTGTTCTTGTTGGTCCCTCATCCCCCTCTCCCCTGTCCTTTCTTGTACCCTTTATTGATGTATTTTCTCCTTCTGGTAAGGTTCTTTCATCAATAAAGTTTTTGTTGATCAAAAAAAAAAAAAAAGGAAGCAGTCAATGTTAAAAAAAAAAATACGTATAGCAGTGTGTACTATTTTCTAAATTTAGAAGGGAGTTGTTTTTAGGTTTTGTGCGTGGCCTTTTAATGTTAATGTTAAAAATAATAAGCTTATTATCTAGATCCATTTTGGTCATTGCTGTCACAACTCACCAAGCTAGTGGTCTAGTTATCCATTTTTTGCATTGTAGGTTGTTGCTCTCTCTCTCTCTCTCTCTCTCTCTCTCTTCAAAATTTTTTTAAATCCCATTTGTGAAGCAGCCACAATATTTGTTCCTTCCATTCTCATTGACTACATGCCCTAGTTTCTTACCATGAGATGTTGTAGTGTTATAACTGGTTTGGCTGCTGTCCGTGGGTCACACCCAATTTTTTATTTGAGCATAATTCTGGGGATACAGTGAATTGCCATGTTAAGGTGATCATTGCAAAGCCCATGGGTGGGAATGAGCATGGTATTCATCTTTTTAGTTAATCTCTGTTAATTTCTATTCAGATAACTTCAAGCTTGTGATCTTGAGAACAATTCTGTATATTTGTTAAGTTTATGATATTTGGCTTTAAGTTTATAATAAAACTTTGCTACTATAATAAACTTTATATATATACATTCTATGTTAATGTTTTCCTTGTTTATTTTCTTTGTAGATTGGCTTTGATGACGTTCGGAGGCATACTTGCAAATGAAGATCAACTGTTTAATTTTTTTTCCTAAACTGATGCTTAGTTGTAGTTGCAAATTAAGATTGAGTGTTGATTTTCTTTGATGGACTCCACGTTAGTTCATTTTGGGATTTGCTTTGACGATTTTTTTGTGATACTTAATGGATTATTATTAAAGTTTTTTGATGGATATATTTTGATTTATAATATAAATTATTTAGTGAATTTTTTTGTGGAGTGATGTATAATAGCTAGTGGATTTCTTAGTACAATTAAAAGGCTATTGGGATATGAGCAGAGATATTTGTGAAATAATAATTTAAATTGAATATAAAATATGGAACAAGTTTAGTGACGAATTTGTTTCGCCATTTGTACTTGTTATTATGACAAAGTGATTATTCGTCATTAATAAACTGCTTTTGTGACAAAATTTACTGTAGTTTATATATGGAAGTTTTTATTTATTTTGTTGTTTGGTGACTAAAAATTTCGTCATGTATATATATATATTTGTGACGAAATATATTTCGTCACCCATGTATGACTTTTGAAGATGAAAAATTTCGTCACCTTTACATCTTATTGTGACGAAATTATTTCCTCATCAATGATCAACATGCGTGACAAATTTATTCGTCAACTAAAGTTATAAATATGGTACTGAATAACTATTTGGTGACAAAAATGAGAAGTTTTGGCGACAAAATGTTGTTTTATTGGTGACAAAAAATTATGACTGTTGAAGACGAAAAATTTCGTCATCTTTACATCTTATTGTGACAAAATTATTTCCTCATCAGTGATCAACATGCGTGACAAATTTATTCGTCAGCTAAAGTTATAAATATGGTACTGAATAACTATTTGGTGATGAAAATGAGAATTTTTGGCGACAAAATGTTGTTTTATTGGTGACAAAAAGTTTCGTCGCTGAAGTAATTTCATTGGTGACGAAATTATTTTTCGTCATGGTGGTTTTTAGTGACAAACATTCAATGACGAAACCGGTGCCGAAAATATTTCCTCACAAATATCTATAGTGACGAAATTAGGTCTTTGAAGACAAAAAAATTTTGTCATTCAAGACCCAACTTGTTGTAGTGAAAGCAATGAATAGCAAAAACCTAGCACAAAGTTTAAATGAACAAAAGAAAGCATTATCTACCTAAATGTTGAAAGAATTTGCAGAGCAACAACTACTGAATAAGTCAAATTAGAACAAACAACGCATAGATTATATACAGGAAACCACATATGGGTGCCATGTTGTAATCATAACAAATCACAGAAAAACTATTCTTTAATTAAAATGACAAAAGAAAAGAAAATGTTATTTTAATCAAATAAAAGCCGCCTAGTCTGAGGTAGCAAAATTTAAGAACCCTAATATAAATCAAATTTGTTCAAATTATTTAAATTTTCTCAAAAACAAAAGTTAAAAGTTTATTGCTATTTCCTAGACAAGAATAATATATTCACTCTAACCAAATCTCATAAATAAAAAATAGGCAATGTATATACTTATGGCAGTGTGTGCTAATCTTCAATGTATTCAGAGAAAAAAATAAGAAAGGAGAGAGTAGCATTATTTCCTCGAACAAAATTTGATCAAGTCCAGTGTTCAACATTGTATCCTTAAGACAGATTCGCCCTCTCCACGGTGCTTTCAGATTATGGACGTCTATATCCTAGGATAAAACGATCAATGTCAATTTAGTAGTAGCACTACAAACTAAATGTCCAATGAACGCACTTTGCGTTTATACTCTTTCTAACATGAAATTTATGTAGCAAAATGCAGAAAATAAAAGTAGACAAGAAAAAATGAAAATTAGATGAAAAATCGAATGGAGGAATTGTCTATTTACCGGTGAACTGGTGGCTTTTCAGAATAGATTTCAAAATAGATTTCAACAGGTAGCAAACATGTTCGGACATATTTGAATAGATAAAGTACCTGTTCGGGTTAAATCTGAACAGATAATGAACCTGTTCGGTTGGAGGAAAAATCTGGATAGGTTTGCTGGACCAAACTGCCAGTGATGCAATATGTTGGGGTCATTTCGGAATTAAGTTTGAGTTTCAAACCGAAATTCAAATTCCAAACAGTAAGAATTTAATTTTAGAAATAAAATAAAATTCAAATGTTTTTGGCCCAAAAAGATAAGCATTGGGTCAGAGAAGCCCAACCCAACCTCACATCACGTACCTGTGCCCAAGTCCAGCCCAGCCCGTTTGACTGGACGGACGGACGAACAGTAACAGCAAAGTACGCGCATGTGTGTCTGCTTTGGGCTAATGGGTCTAGCCCACCTTGCCCATAACCTCACCCTTCCACAAAATTTGGGTACCCCATGGGGTCCTCCCGAAGTTGTGAACTGTAATAACCCTGTCCTATATTATGTTAATTAATCATAATTATGTTCGCAATTATGTGCTAAATTTGAATTTGGGTGTTAATTGCATGATTATATGTGATTTTGGCTTTGTATCTGTTCACCGTTGGAAAAGCTGTTAGAATTTGTGCTTTGAACTGAAAATTAAAAGCCTTATCAGCCACAAAAATTGAAATTGACTACGCCTTTGTGATTGGTGTAATTTTTAGAGCCTACGGTGAAATTTAATTAGAAATTGATTTGGATCAAAATTATTAGATTAAACTGATTGAATTAGGCTCAATTACATAGCCTTAGTCAAACTTGATTAAGCAAGCATATATAACGACCTTATTACACTTAAACTCACCATATTTTGAGCTCAAAATCTGAAAACCACACTCTAGAGAGAGAGACAGAGACGGGCCGGTTCTAGAGAGAGGAAGAGGGAGAATTGTGCATTTGGGTCAAAGTTTGTGAATTTGGAAGCTGCACTCAAGATCTAACTACATTTGTGAGGATTGAAGCCTCTATGTGAGTAATTTGATATGAATTCATGAGTTGAGTTTGTAATTATATGAATTCAAAGAGAATATGTAACCAAGAGCAAGAATTAAGTTGTAATTGATGAAATTGAAGTCAACATACACATGTATGTAAGAAATTGCCATGAATTTGCATATTTGAGCATGAAACATGTAGCTCATGTTGATTTGAGAGTCATATACTACATGCATGTAAGAATTTCCATGGTATGGAACTCAATTCAAAAGATTCATGTTACAATTAGAAGTTGATTATGAGAACATGAAGAATATCACACCAAATCATACATGCATGCATAATTCTAATAGATTCCATGATTTTGAACATCATTTGTGCCATTTAAAGTGGGATTGGAGTCAATAATTGACATGCATGGAAGATTTGTGAAGATATGAAGCTTGTATAAAGTTTGAATGCATGAGATTTGACCAAACGAAGAGAAATGTTGATTAATTTGAGAATTAGATCATGGTTTTTGACAATTGGTTTTAAATAACCTACATTCTCATGCTATGTAATGTTTTTCCATGATTTTGTACCAAAAACACCAACTTTGAACCTTTGAATGCCAAGTTTGAGCTTTAAGAACAATTCTGGAAATTCCAGAATTTGGCATGTCCGCTCGAGCGGGGAAAGTGCCGCTCGAGCATGAAATGTTAGTTCCCAGAAGTTTTGCAGGCATGATGTCCGCTCGAGCGAGGAAGAGCTACGCTCGAGCGCCCAGGCACACACTTTGGGTCTTAGCTCGAGCGTTCGAAGTCACGCTTGGGCATAAAAATGAAGTAACCAGTACTTTTGCAGACCAAAGGGGTCCGCTCGAGCGGCGAGCTCTGTTTCGGGAATTTTGAAAAGATGTTTTGTGTTTCATTTTCCGTTCTCTTTCATTTGTAAGCACTCTTCGGCATGCATTGAGCTTTTTATATGACCTAAAGGGATAAGAAAGAAGCCGAAGAGAAATAATAAGTTAAGAACGGATTGAATCGCTTATGACCCATTGTATTATGAAATGTGTAGGGTTAAATGCAAAGGCAAATTCATCGGCGAAACACTGTGAGTAATATCTTAATAAAGATATTTTCAAGTATGTTACTTTCCAAATGCTACTTCTGTATAAGTTTCATAGATTTGTTGTTTTGAAATATGAAAGAGTATTCTGTATGTCTAATTTTGTATGAGGCCGTTTGATACGTTTGATATATTTGAATTGGGCCTAAGGTCGTTTACCGTTTGATACATTTGATATGTCCAAATTGGGCCTAAGGTCGTTTTCCATTTGATATGTTTGAGTATAAAGATGGGCCAAAGGCCGTTTGAACATGAGCGTAATGGGCCAAAGGCCGTTTGAATAAAAAGAGATCATGATCATGAATATGAAATTCGCATAGATATGAATATAAAGAGAATGGGCCCGAGGCCGTTTGATATGCCTGATATGTTTGAATTGGCCTCGAGACTGTTTGATATGTTTGAATTGGACCAAAGGTCATTTTGAATAAAGAGTTAGTTGGACCAAAGGTCATTTTGTATAGATGGACCCAAGGTCGTTTTGTTTTATATAAGAATTGAACCCGAGGTCGTTTTGCTTTGTTGAGATTTGTAAATCTGATGTGAATGAGAATAGTGGTTCAAATGTGTACATTATAAGTATGACTCATTTATGAACGAAACTCATTCATTAACCTCGTTATTTTGATATTATTCACTGGGCGTTAGCTCACTCTTATTTATATGTATGTAGATGGGCAAAGGGACGTTCAACCCTAGCCTTAGTGGAATTTGAGAAAAGAACCCGAGTTTTGTGAAGTCAACCCAGGTGCCTCACGCAAGAGGCTTTGTTTGTGATCTTTTGCATTTCTTTTGCTATTTCATTGGTCATGATAGACCGTTTATGTGTATAAGCTTTTGGTTTAGCTGACTATGTGTTTGAATGATCCTGGGTATACAAGATGTCAACTACTGATATGTGGTGTGAGTTATTATTAAGTATATGTGAAATGTTTTGATATGCCATGTAAGCAAAGCTCATTGGACAAAATTTTTATGTTTGCTTCCGCATCTGGCCCCATATTATTAATCATTAATTGATATCAGGTTTTCAGCTGTAGGTAATCTCATGATTACTAGCTAGTTATGACCTTAATCTATAGGGGCGGGTTCGGGACATAACAAAGTGGTATCAGAGCACGAGTTAATAACTCACACACTTGTCCAAATGAACCATAAGGTGTCTAGAAAAGACTTAAGATGCATCCATTTGATAAGTACATGATGTAAGCATTGAGAACATGTGATTATCTGAGATATGAATTGTTGCGCTAATGTGTACAACAAGTTTTGTTTTGTTATAATGCACGTACATGGACATACGAATCATGAAAAGTTGCTTATGTGCATTTGATTCTGCGAATGGGTGTCTATGTGGAACATGAATATGGTTTAAGTGTATAATTACTTAGTAAGTGTTCAGAACGCGATATCTGATAAGTAGGCAATCATCTGTTATGTATGTGATTAATTGTGTCTTGACGATACGTAAAAGGAGAACATAACGATGTGCCTATCTGCGAATGTACTTATGTATATCTGTGTTTATTTGTGTATTGGGCATTCTTGTATTTGGCATGCTTAATAAAAGTTTTCATAGATCATGGATAAAGTAAGGACATGTGAGTTGGCAGACTCTTCCACAGCCCAACTTGATAGACTGGAAAGCATTGTACAAGAAATGACAAAGATCTTAAGACAACAACATCGGTTACCGCTACGGCAAGAACCTTTGCCACCATTAGCGCAAGAGCACCAAGTGAATGTGTAGGAAGTCACAAATATGTTGAGGTGCTAGACCAAACACTAATGACCGAAGCTAACATGAACCGATCTTCTAAATGGAAAAGCAAGAGACAAGGCTTTTTCTCAAAGAAACGATCATTCAAAAAGCAAAATACGGGATCATCGCGCACATCAAACTCTACGAGGAACACAGCGCCAACGTGTAACGAATGTGGTAAGAAACACCGACGAGTTTGTTACCAAATTTCTAGGGCTTGTTATAGGTGTGGTAAAATGGACCATATGGTAAGGAATTGTCCCCGGACTAAACAAAACATGAATAGAGTTGTTGTCTCAGCTGGATTCGTACCAATGGTAGGAACTGCTAATCAAGATAGAGTAATTGCACTCATCCCAGAAAGCACTCAGAATACTGCGATCGTTATCCCAGGTATCTATACTGTTTATAAACGAATGCCTATAAGTTGACTGATTCTGGACCGGTACTTGTGTACATCTTTGCTTGAGATATTATTTAATTCGATTCGGCGCATTCTTTCATATCTGCTATATGTGTATCTAGATTGGTCAAACCCATATGATCAATACCTTATTTACTCTATGTATCTGCCCCATTTCGGAAATTTGTGAAATACGTATTGAGATATTAATTGACTCTGTACATACATATATACATCTAAACCTATGCTCAGGGTGATTTGTTATATCACTGTCTTCAATGACTAAACCACCAGAATTATGACTCTGTGATTGTGTGACTGAGTTGAGCACCCCAAATAATGAACTCTATAAATTGTGAGACCATCTATTTTGATTGGTGTAAAATTGACTGGACTATGTGACTATACTAGGCTTGACTCGTAAACCTATGCTTTTGTGACTGATTTGGAACTTTTACGTGACAAATCCTATATTATGTGCAACCGATGAACTTTGTTTAATGTGTTACTGTGCACCATGTACCTGCACATAAGACCTATTTGGGAATTGCTATATTGATTACGATACATACCTCCTGATATGAACAACTGCATGCATATGCAACTGCACATAAACTTATGTGGACAATGCCATAGTGTACATGACCTGAAATACTTTGATATGAACAGTTGTAATGAATGACTCTGATATGACTTTGAAAACTGATGAACTTAGGACAGTTGTGAAACTATTGACTATGTACCTAAGCAAACAAAGTATGCCTTACAGAACCAAATGTGCCCTATTTGAGAAAACTTTTATCTGATTCTACCTAATAGAACTTTTGTTTGATTTGGCCTGATAGAACCCTCATTTGATATAATTTGATGGGACCTTTGTTTGATTTAATTTGACAAGACCTTTGCTTGGATTGATTTGATAAGACCCTCTATCTGATTTGATTTTGTCAAGGGGGATTACGAATTGCTTATGAATAAATAACCAGATTATTCTTGGCAAGAA
The DNA here is from genome assembly GCF_055761805.1 of Camellia sinensis. Taxonomy (NCBI): domain Eukaryota; kingdom Viridiplantae; phylum Streptophyta; class Magnoliopsida; order Ericales; family Theaceae; genus Camellia; species Camellia sinensis. Next base: position 69,834,780 of record NC_138964.1, read on the forward strand.
AACTGATAGACCCAGAACTTGGATTTGTTTGGAATACTTGAGTTATTTAGAAGACCTTATGTGGGCTACCAACAGACCGATCTAACCATGAACACCAATAAGAACCAACATTTAATTGTTGGACACATACGTGTTATAAACAAGCAAATTGTGCAAATCCAGTGATTGGATGTTTAAGGAATGACTACTTTTGTGTTACTAAATTCTTATCTATTTGACGCTATGGGAATCAAAGATGGCAAATCGATTTGATTATAAACAGTACTGAACATTTATCTTTGACTGGTCGAAATATGTTTTGTTTTGTATGGGAAAATAGTTGCTTCAGTGTTATCGGATGTTGGGAATTTACGTTACGGTAATTGTTAACTATGAATAGTTTTGATTGTGAACATTATTGGGATTAGAAAACCTCAATTATCTAAAAGTGTGTGAATTTAGTGTGCCCTGTAAATGACTGCTCAATGCCATTATATTCTGTAATTGGGGCTTTGAGGATGTGTAAATTGTGCTTAACATGTGATTGACTCCTCCGATATTACCTTTGATGTCATGGGATTAATATATGAATTGCTTTATGCTCATTGATGACTATCAGATAACGTTGAAAGATTTGATGGAATAGGGAATCAAACATTGAACTGAATTGCAAACTGTAAACTGTTGAATGATTGAGAACACATGTATTATGTTAGAAATTGACTGCTTCAGTATTATTGTACCTTACAATCAATGCTGTAGGGATATGTGAACTATGCACGTCGCGTGGTTAGTTGCCCCGTTGCTACCTTTGTTGACTCGGGAATCAGTAACTGGATCCACTTTATATTCCTAAAGACTTTTGATTGACCTTGGATAATTGTGATGAGTCACTAAACTAAATACCGAATCGGGTTATGAATTACGAAATTATTGAAGAATGAATTGAACTTCTGTGACAAGGGAATAAACCAAATTCTATGGTAAAGTTAGCTGACATTTGAAGTAAATATGTTAGTGACCTATTATGAAGAAGGAAATTGTTGAATTTGTGTATAAATATTTTCAGTGCCAACAAGTCAAAGTCGAACATCAGATATAGGCAGAGCTACTTCAATCTCTCTCTATCTCGGGATGGAGATAGGAATCCTAAATTGTGCCTAGATTCTTGCAAGCCTTCAAGAGGCAATGGGAACTGAATTGTGATTCAGCGTTGCTTTCCATCCGAAAATCGATATATAATCAGAAAGAACTTTTAGGAGAAATGCTCCAAATGTATGCTTTAGATTTTCAGGGAAGTTGGAAAAATCTATCCATTGTTGGCAAACTCTGCTTATAATAGCAGCTTACACTTTAGTTTCGGTGTGGCACCGTGCAAAGCCTTGTATGGCGGAAAAGGTAAATCTCTGACTGGTTGAGGACAGAGCGTCGCTTGATTTAGAGGCTAAGCAAAGGACTATCATAAGGATTGGAACCGTTGAATAAAAGTATTCCAAATTGTTTTCAACTAAAGGAAAAATAAGTTTGGAGGACCAAACTTCCTAAAGGGGGGGCAGGGGAAGATTGTAATAACCCTGTCCTGTACTATGTTAATTAATCATGATTATGTTCGCAATTATGTGCTTAATTTGAATTTGGATGTTAATTGCATGATTATATGTGATTTTGGCTTTGTATCTATTCATCGTAGGAAAATCTGTTAGAATTTGTGCTTTGAACTGAAAATTGAAGGCCTTATCGGCCATAGAAACCCAAATTGACTACGCCATTGTGATTGGCGTAATTTTTAGAGCCTACGGTGAAATTTAATTAGAAATTGATTTGGATCAAAATTATTAGATTAAACTGATTGAATTAGGCTCAATTACATAGCCTTAATTGATTAAGGAAGCAACTCACCATATTTTGAGCTCAAAATCTAAAAATCACACTCTAGAGAGAGAAGGGGGGCCGGTTCTAGAGAGAGAAAGAGGGAAAATTGTGCATTTGGCTAAAAGTTTGTGAATTTGGAAGCTACACTCAAGATCTAACTACATTTGTGAGGATTGTAACCACTAGGTGAGTAATTTGATATGAATTCATGAGTTGAGTTTGTAATTCTATGAATTCAAAGAGAATATGTAACCAAGAGCAAGAATTAAGTTGTAATTGATGAAATTGAAGTCATTATACACATGCATGTAAGAAATTGCCAAGAATTTGCATATTTGAGCATGAAACATGTAGCTCATGTTAATTTGAGAGTCATATACTACATGCATGTAAGAATTTCCATGGTATGGAACTCAATTGAAAAGATTTATGTTACAATTAGAAGTTGATTATGAGAACATGAAGCATATCACACCAAACCATACATGCATGCATAATTCTAATAGATTTCATGATTTTGGACATCATATGTGCCATTTAAAGTGGGATTGGAGTCAATAATTGACATGCATGGAAGATTTGTGAAGATATGAAGCTCGTATAAAGTTTGGATGCATGAGCTTTGACCATACCAAGAGAAATGTTGATTAATTTGAGAATTAGATCATGGTTTTGGACAATTGGTTTTAAATATCCCATATTCTCATGCTATGTAATGTTTTCCCATGATTTTGTACCAAAAACATGAACTTTGAACCTTTGAATGCTAAGTTTGAGCTTTAAGAACAATTCTGGAAATTCCAGAATTTGGCATGTCCGTTAGAGTGGGGAAAGCACCGCTCGAGCGTGAAATGTTAGTTCCCAGAAGTTTTGCAGACATGATGTCCGCTTGAGTGGGGAAGAGTTATGCTCGAGCACCCCGACACACACTTTGGGTCTCAGCTCGAGCGTCCGAAGTCATGCTCGAGCGTGAAAATGAAGTAACCAGTACTTTTGCAGACCAAAAGGGTCTGCTCGAGCGGCGAAAGCTGCGCTCGAGCGACGATCCCTGTTTCGGAAATTTTGAAAAGATGTTTTGTGTTTCATTTTTTGTTCTCTTTCATTTCCAAGCACTCTTAGGCATGCATTGAGCTTTGTATATGACCTAAAGGGATAAGAAAGAAGCCGAAGAGAAATAATAAGTTAAGAACGGATTGAATCGCTTATGACCCATTGTATTATGAAATGTGTAGGGTCTAGCGCAAAGGCAAATTCCTCGGCAAAACACTGTGAGTAATATCTTAGTAGAGATATTTTCAAGTATGTTACTTTCTAAATGCTACTTCTGTATAAACTTCATGGATTTGTTGATTTGAAATATGAATGAGTATTTTATATGCCTAATTTTGTATGAGGCCATTTGATACGTTTGATATATTTGAATTGGGCTTAAGGCCGTTTGTTGTTTGATACGTTTGATATGTCCGAATTGGGCCTGAGGCCATTTGCCATTTGATATGTTTGAATATAAAGATGGGCCAAAGGCCGTTTGAATATAGTGATGATGGGCCAAAGGCCGTTTGAATATCGTGATGGGCCAAAGGCCGTTTGAACATGAGCGTAATGGGCCTAAGGCCGTTTGAATGAAAATGGATCATGATCATGAATATGAAATACACATAGATATGAATATAAAGAGAATGGGCCTGAGGCCGTTTGATACGCCTGATATGTTTGAATTGGAACCGAGGCCGTTTGATATATTTGAATTGGACCAAAGGTCGTTTTGAATAAAGAGTTGGTTGGACCAAAGGTTGTTTTGTATAGATGGACCCAAGGTTGTTTTGTTTTATCTATCGAGATTATTCCACTTGAGAGCAATTGCCTTACGGTATTATGTCGACAACGAATATGTCGTAACTTACCATTGTACATATGATTCTATGCCCTGCCTATTGCAGATTGAATATCACAATGAATACAAATAGCTGGCACATTTTGGCCACATTGGATTGTCTTTTAAGAAGTAGTGAAGCAATTTTGCTTCTTCTCCTACTTTATCTAAAGCAATGAACTCAGATTCTATTATGGATCGTACAATGCATGTTTTTTTCGTGGATTTCAAAGAAACAACAGCACTTCCCAGGGTAAAGACATATCCACTAGTGGATTTTGAATCTTTAGTATCAGATATCCAATTGGCATCACAATATCCTTCCAGTACTGTAGGATATTGAGTAAAGTTCAAACCATGATTGTGGGTAAATCTTAGATATCTAAGAACCCGAAGGATTGCTTTCCAATGATTTTCTCCAGGGTTACTAGTATATCTACTCAATTTATTGACATCATAAGCTATATCAGGATGAGTGCAATTCATTGGGTACATTAGGCTTCCAATGATTTAGGAGTATTTTAACAGAGACACCACATCACCTTTATTTTTCAGTAAATAAAGACTGATATCTATGGATGTTCTTGCTACATTCGCATCATTCCTGATATATTTACCAAGGATTTTTTCAACATAATGAGATTGTGATAATGCACATCCATAAGATGTTTTAGTAATTTTCATTCCTAATATAACATCAGCGACTCCTATATCTTTCATATAAAATCTTTGATTCAGCATTTCCTTGGTTGATTTGATCATGTTTTGACTGCTTCCAATGATAAGCATGTCATCCACATAAAGATAAACGATGGCATAACATTTGTCAGTGTTTTTAATATAGACGTAATTGTCACATTCGTTTATCTTAAACCCATTAGTAAGCATAGCACGATCAAAATTTTCATGTCATTACTTAGGAGCTTGTTTTAATCCATGAGCTGATTTTACAAGCCGACAAACTTTATTTTCTTGCCTTGGCACTATAACCCCTTCGGGTTGCTACATATAGATATCTTCATTTAGATCACTATTTTAGAAAGCTGTCTTAACATCCATTTGATGTATCTCTAAATTATACAACGTTGTTATAGCAATAAGTATGCGGATGGATGTTATTTTTGTCACGGGGGAATATGTGTCAAAATAGTCTGTACATTCCTTTTGTTTGTAACGTTTTATCACAAGTCTTGCTTTATACTTGTCTATTGAACCATTTGCTTTCATTTTTCTCTTGAATATCCATTTATACCGAAGAGGTTTAGAATCGGGTGGAAGATCCATCAATTCCCAAGTATGATTTTGCATAACGGATTCAATTTCACTATTAAAAGCATCTTTCCACAAAGGCGCTTCAGGACCTGACGTTGTTTCATTAAAGCTCTGAGGCTTATTTTCTAACAAGTATGTCAAAAAATCTGGACCAAAAGATTTTGATTTTCTCGCTCTCTTACTTCATCTTGGTTCATCATCAATTAAATCCTATTGGTTGAGACCATTACTAGTCTCTTGCGTTTGATTGTCATTAGTCTATTGACTTTGTGTATAATCATAAGTTTTTTCCTGTGAACTTAATTCTTATCCTTTCTTGTAAGGAAAAACATGTTCAAAAAACACAACAATCCTTGATTTTATAATAGTGTTCACATGTATATCAGGTATTTCTGATTTATAAGTCAGAAACTGATATGCTCTACTGTTATGTGCATAATCAATAAACACACAATTCACTGTTTTTGGTCCTATCTTAGTTTTTTTCAGAATAAGAACTTCTACCTTTACCAAACACCCCCACACTTTCAAGTATTTGTAAGGACGTGGTTGACCTTTCCATAATTCATAAGGAGTGTTGTTAGTTTTCTTGTGAGGTATCCTATTGTGAACATAATTAGCAGACAAAATTGCTTCCCTCCACAAGTTCTGAGGTTAGCCTGAACTTAATAACATGACATTTATCATTTCTTTAAGGATTCTATTCATCCTTTCAGCAATTCTATTTTGCTGTGGGGAATAGGGTGCTGTAGTTTGGTGAATAATGCAATGTTGTGTACACAATTCATTTAATGGTGCATCATATTCACCACTCCTATCACTTCTAACCATTTTAATGGTTTTACCAAGTTGATTTTCAACTTTAGTTTTATGGAGTTTAAACATTTCCAAGGCTTCGTCTTTATTTCTAAGTAAATATGCATAACAATATCTTGTGCAATCATTGATAAATGTTATAAAATACTTTTTTTCCTTCTCCAGTTCGAACAAATTTAAAATCACACACATCAGTATGAATTAATTCTAGAGGTTCGATTTTCCTTTCAACCAATTTAAATGGAGCCTTAATTAGTTTTGCTTCTGTACATATCTCACATTTGTGATTAGGATCAATTTTAAACTTTGGTATACAATCCAAACCAATTAGTCTACACAAAGAATCAAAATTCACACGTACTAATCTACAATGTCATAAATTTGACTCAAGAATATAAGTAAAAAATGTGTTATTCTTATTAATAACAAATTTTGGTACAACAGTTATTACATTCAACTTGAAGAGACCATCGCTCATGTATCCCTTACCCACATACATTCCACTCGTTGTTAATACAGACTTATTAAACTCAAATGCAAGCCTAAAACCATTTTTACTTAACAAAGAACCAGAAACTAAATTCTTTAGGATGCCTGGTACATGCAACACGTTATTGAGGGTAAGTTCCTTCCCCGATGTCATTTTCAAGATAACTTTCCCATATCCAGCCACAGCTGTGACGCCCCAAAAATTGCGAACTTCAGAGAATATATTATCAATTAAATACAGGGTTTATCTAGGTTAGGAGTCTAGGATACGACACTAATGAGTCCTATGGCCAATAACCAAGTAAGATCCTAGATCACCGGATGAGTCAAGTTAGCCTCCCTTCTAAGTTCAGCTTTCTTTGATAGCGCACCACCCTTTTGACATATCTTAAAAGGCATTGACGCAAGGTCTCATAAGCAACGCAAAGATAGGCATAGGATTACAAAGTAAATAATAATTACAGCGTCTCAAATTTTAAATTTACAAAACGAGTTCCATTACTATTACAATCCAAAAAGAATAAATAAAAGCACAATTAGACTAATGAGCGAAATGGTTTCAAACTTTCTCTAAGGAAAACTTAAGTCTTCAAATGTCTTTGACTCTTTGTTGGCTTCGTACGTTTCTTCGATACCTGGGAGGAAACGCCATGAGCTTTGAATGCTCAGTAAACGCACGCACACCCCATCCTTTTTTCCCAATCCAATACACCATCACAATTATAACAAGCAAGTAATGAAGCATGATAATCATTCAATAACAAAGGATTACAAGGTTAGATGTTAGAAATCTAGAAATCCCCCAAAGAGACTTTGTCCTCCCAACCACAAGAATCAAACGTGGATTATTTGGTATGCCCCCTCTTTTGCTGCTTTGTCGCAGAACTAACCTCGGATGCCTACCAACGGTTATATACCACGTAGTGCCAACCGCATGGAATTAAAAGAGACGGTAATAATGGGCTTTGCCCAAATCCCTCCTTGCACCAAATACCTAGGGTACGAATACAACCGCTCCGTTCAAGGGTTCCGAAAACCACTTGCGCAAGATTTTAACTTCCAAATAGAGAACGCATTCTGTTAACCAATCAATATCTTAGTAATTTTGTCTAAAAATTCACAACCCATTACCAGCCATTGAGTTACCCGTTTGAGTTAGATAATTTAAGTTAGAGTTAGGACATGCTCTTGAAACAACATCTATTGCACAAGATTGAACAACTGAATAGTACAAATAGAAGGAAATAAGGTTAACACATGAGATTCACATATGAAAATAGGCACAAGTAACTCTAGGCATATTCAAGTAGTTAAGGGAATAAATTCGCACATGAATATAATTTCCAGATTTGCATAAGTGTGAGCACCATCAAAGTATTAAAATAAAATACATAAACCTATGACATGTGAAATATCATATCGAGACATGCTCATAAATTAATATGCATATTCATGAACACAAGAGCATAAAACACTAATGAAAACAGAATTTCAAGATTTAGTACTACCTAAAGATTATACTCAAAAGGGCTATTTCAGATTTTTCCAGAGCCTGGCCTTCCTATGGTTCGTAGGTAATTTTATCTAGTTTTCAGAACATTTTTCGGAAATGGAATAGCTTTTCTAGATTTGTAGTTATTTCAGAAATACTCCAGCTCTGTCCAGATTCATCGACCGTTACGAAAATCAGATTTTCTCACAAACCGCTCACTCGTTTTCAATGAAACCAATTCTCCTCGAAAGATAACTCCTTAAGAAAGATTTTGACATAAAATGGAGATCCATAATATTTTTATACATTTTCCTACAATTTTTGTAAGGTGGCTGTAAAATAGATTTTTCTGCACAGTTCTTGAAAATAGAAAGTTTGTGAGAAAAGAGGTCAGCTAGGGGAAATTTTCCACTTATCTTGTGATGAAAACATGCTAAATAATATGTATTAAACTCAAAAATTTAAGGTGAAGGTGTGCGTTTGAAAATTTTGAGAGATTGATGTGGAAAAAGGTAGTCTTATACCGATTAAGAGAAATAGAAGAATGGTAGAATCAAGGCTCAACTCCTTTTATTTTTTACACAAGAATACCATTAGAACACATTTGAAAATACCATTTTAAACTTCTAATAACATGTATTTGAAAAACAAAAATGAAAGAGAGAGTTGTGTTGTGGCTTACTTGAGGGTTGTTAGAATTGCTAGCAAACTTTTTCTTCCTCTCCTCTCTTCTACAAAGCTCACTCTCATTCCTTTCTTCTCTCTCAACTGAATATAGTGCGTATAAGTGTTGTTCTTGTATGTAAAATGCTAGGGGAGGGGTTGTTTATATAATGAATTTGGTGCAAAAGGTCCTAAATGCCCCTTGGTTGGAATTGCATTGGATAGTTTGGATTTAGTTTGAATTCAATGAAATAGTGGAGGATTAAAGGTCTTAATTAGGTTTCTAAATATGATCTAGTTAGGGTTTTCCTCCTAATCAAACCAATGTAGTTGCTTATATGCATGTATATAAAAATTTGTACCAAGTCAAAGATTTTTCTTCCTTAAATCATGGAAAATTGTCTCATAGTACATTCAATACACCTAAAATGGTGATGGCTTGCCATGTGATGGGGAATTGATGGACTTGTTTTATATATATATATATATATTTTTGTGTACAATTGTTGGAATTTGTAAAATAAAATGTTTTAAAAAAAGATTTTAGGATACAAGTGTATATATAAATATATAATGGTACTTGTTTGGGGTCAATTTGTGATTTAATAAAAATGTGAGGGCTTGGGCTCAATTAAAGTATCTATTTCAAGTGTAGAGTTAATAAATTAGTGTTAGGAAAAATAATTTGGTTTGTATTATCTTGCTTTGAATTTAAAGGTAAATAACCGAACGAAAATTGTGAAAACTGAAAGTTAAGGTTTATAGCGATTAATCTAAAATTTGAGAGTTAAATAATTAATATTAGAGTGTTAGAAATGATTTCTAAGCTTCCAGGGTCGATTAGGGTTTGCATGGGTTCATCTGTGATGCGTTTTCGGTTCTAGGGTTTAATTTGCGAATAATCAACGAATTAAGAGCTTTATTATAATAACTCAAAATTTAGAGATCTAATAAGGTTTACAAAAGTTTGGGGTGTCGGCAATTAGAGGCATCGGCAATTAGAGGCACGATGTCCAGCCTTGCCACAGTTATAGCATTTTTTTTTTAACTTTTTATTTCCACTGTTGTTTCCTTGTTTAGGACCATCTTCAACATACTTTCTTTTGTTATTATGTGGAACCACATTGGCCTTTGACTCAATAGGACTTTTACCATTCCTCTTTTTAGCCTTATGGTTATCTTCCTCAATTCTCAGTCTCACAATAAGTTCATCCACGGTCATCTCTTTGCGTTTATATTTTAAATAATTTTAGAAATATTTCCAAGCCGGTGGTAATTTTTCCACTATAACAGCGACTTGGAAAAACTCACTAAGAGACATACCCTCAGCATGAATATCATGCAAAATTAATTAAAGACTTTGAACTTGAGAAATAACCATTTGGGAGTCTACCGTAACAAAATCCAGAAATTTACTAATAACAAATTTCTTTGTACTAGCACCTTCTGTCTTGTATTTTTTCTCCAAAGAATCCCACAATTCTATTGCTATTTTCAAATGGCTATAAACATTATACAACATATTGTCCAGGCCATTAAGGATGTAATTTATGCAAAGAAAATCAGAATGCTTCCACGCATCCACTGCGGCAACAACTTGCCGATCACTTTCATCCTCTTTAACCACTAGAGCATCTTCATGGAGAAATCGAGCAAGATTAAGAGTTGTAAGATAGAATAGCATTTTATGCTGCCATCTCTTAAACTCGGTGCCATTAAATTTTTTTAGTTTCTCCCCATGTTTCACAGGTACCACATGCATTTGAATAGGGTTTTGCATAATAATCGGTGTTGGTGTCATGACCGGATTTAGTGTACCAGTTTCAGCAGCCATAAAATCTGATTACAAAAATCAGAAATCAAATTAAAAGCTATACAATTTTCTAGCTACAAAAACTAGAAAAGCAATCAGAATGGTGAATACAATGAAGAAATGAAGTTTGTCTTAAGATTGTTTATGAATCTTCAATGTATTCAAAGAAAAAAAAATTAAGAAAGGAGAGTGGCATTATTTCCTCGAAATTTTTTTGATCAAGTCCAGTGTTCAACACTGTGTCTTTAAGACAGATTTGTCCTCTTCACAGTGCTTTCAAATTATGGACGTTAATTTCCCAAGATAAAATGATCAACAACAATTTCGTAGTAACACTACAAACTAAATGTCGAACGAACACACTTTGTGTTTGTATTCTTTTCTGACAAGAAATTTATGCAGCAAAATGTAGGAAATAAAAGCTGACAAGAAAAACAAAAATTGGATGAAAAATCAAATGGAGGACTTGTCTATTTATAGGTGAATTGGTGGCTTTTTAGAATAAACTTCATAACAAACCTGTTCAAACAGATTAAATTTAAATAGATAGTGAACTTGTTCAGTTGGAGGAAAAATTCGGACAGGTGTGCTGGACCAAACTACTAGCGTTTCAATATGTTGGGGTCATTTCAGAATTAAGTGTCCATTTCAAACGAAAATTCAGTTCCAAAGTGGTAAGAATTTAATTTTAGAAAAAAAATAAAATTCAAATGTTTTTGGCCCAAAAAGATAAGCATTGGGTTGGAGAAGCCCAACCTAACCTCACACCACACACCCAGACCCAAGCCCAACTCAACCCAGCCCGCCCGACTGCAAGGCGGCGGGGCGCATGTGTGTTTGTTTTGGGGTCCAATGGCCAGGCAAATGCAACCCAACCTCACACTATGCACTCACGCCCACGCCCAGCCCAACCTAGCCCGCTCGACTGGACGACAACGGGGCGCGTGTGTGTTTGTTTTGGGTCTAGTGGGTCTAGTCCACTTTGCCCATAACCTCACCCTTCCACAAAACTTGGGTACTCCTTGGGGCCCTCCCCAAGTTGAGAACCCAAGGCTTATAAACCCATACAATGTTAGCCTAGCCAAGCAATGTGGGACAAGCTTTCATTCCTTCAATTCAGGAAACCCACCAAAACACCATTTTCATGGAGCTTACTTTGACTTCAATTTCCCATTCACCCGATAATGGTTTTGAACAACCAAATATACTACGTGAATCACGACGCGACATTGAACGCCTTACCACTAATACCCGCCAACCTCAGCGCATAGGTCCCACTTAAAAAATAGACCAAAGTTTAAGAAAAACTATTTTTCCGAAGCCATTCTTACACTATTTGCATTGATGCAGACTATCCACTTATTTGATTCCTCTAAATATAGAATTAAGTTTGCAAGACATAATAAGATAAATTCTTGTGAAAAAAAAATAACAATAATAATAATTCAACTAAAATAAACTTCCCTGTTGTTTATCTGCTCATTCTTGTGTTCATACATGAAGATCTAGTGATACAACTATTTTCACTTTATGAAAAAAGATTTGAGGCTTATTATATTTTTCAGCAAAAGACAAATCTTACAACAATTGGCACATCGGACATAAAGTTTAACTACTAGACCAAATTATTCTAAAATATGTATTATAAATGGGGCTTGCAAGAACAACATTAGACTTGAACCTAGTTGTATTGTGCCATATGATCAGCTACCTACCCTCGTATAACAATAAGATCTGCATGATAACTCTCTAGAGAATACGATGCAAAAACGTACTTCTCATAGTAAATGCCAAAGCCAAACCACAACAAGCCAAGTAAAGCCACTAACTTTCTTGAATTTGTAAGACTCTCTCTCTCTCTCTCTCTCTCTCTCTCTCTCTCTCTCTCTCTCTCTCTCCATATATATATATATATATAAGAATATTAGATCCTCAGAGTCAACAACAAAGAATTCCATAGGAAACAACGCTGATTTTGAATCCATAGAAGAAGGTAACTACACTTGCAAGAATCCTCCATTCCAAGATTGTCTTGAATTCCACGAGGAAGCTCTCACGCAACCTTTTCTCCCTAGGTTATTCCCACAATCACATAGGCCCCAACCATCAAACAATGATTATCTGCTGTATATAAACCCTTTAAAAACCATCCAAAAGTTGTAGCAAATAGAAATTAACCTGAAGTCACATAAACCAAGCTCAAACACTCCCACATAGTAGAGATTTTCAAAAAAGAGAGGAGGATAGAAGAACAGAACAACTACTATAGTAGCTGAAATGATGCTTTGGTGTATCTTTGATGGAAGCATGTCATTGAATGATCTGGACGTTGAGAGAAGGCCATACCATCGCAACTTCACCTGTGTAATGCACAAGTCCAAAGGTGCATGCTCTACTGCTTGTTTTAAACATGCGAGTATTTCATTCCTAAAAAAAGAACTACAGAATGAATGTTCCTTGTGTTAAGCCACAACTCAAGACAATGGTTAAGGCAGAACTCAAGTCACAAGCAGAGCTACACCAGTTGCAGATCAAGCCACAGCTCCAGCTCAAGGAGTTGGTCAAGCCATCTAAGGCTAATGCTTAAGGGATGAGTACGTGTATGAAGCTGAGGAGGCTACAATCCACTTGTGGCGGTTAGAAGAATCTGTTAGGAAGTTATATAAACGTAACCATGGTTAGTTAGTTGATGTATTGAGTTAGGTAGTTACAATGATTGTATAAGAGACACTGTTTGTGTTGACTGAAAGATAAGGGAAAAAAAAAATGATCTTCTTCAAATTCTTTTATGGTATCAGATCCTAGAAAGCTCCTTTTAGCATTGTATCTTCAACAAGATATAGTAATGGCGGCAAACCTACAAAATGGCAGCTACATCATCTTCTAGAATTCCTTCAAACAATTTTGTGTTACCTTCCAATCTCACTCTTCTTATTGCAAATCTAAACTCATTTGTTCCAACCAAGCTTGATTCAACAAATTATATCATTTGGAAGAGTCAGTTTCAGAATATATTATGAGCTACAAAGCTTATAGGCTATGTTGTTGGTTCCGAACTCTGTCCTCTTTTTACAATCAGTTGTGCAAATGGTAATCCTATTCCAAATCCTGCATATACTCATTGGATCACCATTGATGCACATTTGTTGAATTGTATTACTGGTACATTATCATCATCTATCTTCACTTCTGTTCTATACTGTGGTATAAGTTTAGAGGTATGGAGTACACTAGCCACTCGATTTAAATCCCTTTCTCGATCTCACATCCATCAGTTACAGAACAAACTTGTAGACACCCCATTTTTGACCGCCCTTAAGACTTGGGCACTACTGATGGTTTGCTCGGTGTTGAGAGATGTGCAGGGCAAAGAATCAGTTTCTTCGGCAAGAAGAGAGGCAAATCCTTCAAAACACTTTGTTTAGGGGTTTGGAGTTGAAGAAAAGAAGAAAGGAGAGGAGAAAACTAGTTTGGGAGAAGTTCAGCATGAATCCGGGTAGAAGCGAGTTGAGCAGCCCTCGCTGAATCGGGCTTATCTATCTGAACACTTGGAGTTTAGCTATGAGGACGCTACCATCGGAAAGATTACTTCCGCGGCTTCATTTTTCACTCAAGAATCTCCTAGAGCCAAGTCCGGGTGGGGGAGATATGATCAGTTGAAGTCGGGCATCATCCCGGTTGGATCGAATCTGCGCGGCTTCACGGAAAAGGGCATAACTTTTTACACAGGAGGAATTTTGATGCAAGGTTTGCGCCATTGGAAAGCTAACTTCCGGGGCTTCAATTTGGACACCAACCGACACTTTTTTGACCTCACCGGCCACCCACCGGCACTATATTTGTGCCGACCGGCAATTTATTGTGCCGACCGGCACTTTATTTTGCTGACCGGCAGTTTTTGCTAGCCGACGACCTTCCGGAGCATTCTGCAGATTGAGTGGATTCCAGCTGTGCCAGCTGGAATGCACAGAATTGATCCCCCACGTGCATGTGTGTTTGTTTTGCACCTTGTGAGCCTTTGAACCCCTTAACCTTCTAGAAGCTTGAACCTTTTGGCCAAGCTTCTCCAAGAAGCTTGGCCAGCTGTTTTAGCTTCCTCTAGAAGCCTTGCACCCCCCCTTGAACCCCTTGGCCCCTTTGAAGCTTGTCTTAGAAGCTTAGCATTGCTTATATAAGCACCTCTCCTCCTCCTTTGTTTAGGTTGGATTTTGAGGACAAAAAACCAGAGATATATAGACATATATCTGATATACATACATGCAACCCTCCATCTCTCTCCATATCTCTCTCATTCAACCATCAAATACCCTTGTTCTTGGGCCATTTCTTCATCAACTCATAGCACAAGGCATCCAACGCCCATTCCAGTAGCTTGAGGCTGTTCTCCAAAGCTTAGGAGCACCTAAACTTGGTCCAAGAGGCGCTGATTTGCTGGTCTTCAAGGGTGAGTCCTCATCTTCCCTTTTCTAGCCTTTTCTTGCTTAATATCTAAGCCATAGTTGCTTACATCTTTGGGCTCTGACCCAAACTTCAAATCATCATATTTTGAGGTCCTCTTCATGTTTGATTGAGGACCTCTTACTGTTTGAGGATAGTAGCTAGCACTTCCTTCTTTATCTCTCCTTTAGGCCCTAATCTTGCATGTTGTTTTTGGCCTATGTGTAATCTGTTTTTGGGGATGTAGTAAACTGTAGATAGGCTTATTTTGAGCCCCTCTTCAACATTGAGGAAGGGCTCAACACTGTTTGGGACTTCCATATTGTACTTCCCTTTATATCCTCTTTTTGGTCCCATTTTTGTATGTCTTGGCAGCCCCTGATGTTGCTGTTTTTGGACCTTGGTCCGAACTAAAAGTGGCTTTATTTTGACCTTCTTAACATGTTTTATTAAGGGTCTTTGGCTGTTTGGTGAATGTTTTGTATACCTCATGTTATAGCCACTTTTGAGCCTCGTTTTGCATTGTATTTCTAGCATGTTTGTATACTGATTTCGGGGCTACCATGAACTGTGAATGTGCATATTTTGGGCCCCTCTTCAATGTTGTTGAAGGGCCCTAACATGTTTGGAGACAGCAGCTGTGAGTTGCTTCATAATCTCATGTTTAGGGCCATTTTTGCATGCCATTGTTGCCCTATCTTTGTTTGCTTTTTGGCCATGAGTTGTACTAGTAAAATGCTAATTTTGGGGCTGCCTTGCTACTGTCTATTCATTGCATATCCATGTTGTGCATGTTTGATATAGCTATAGGCCATTTCGGGTGCCAAAGTCCATGTTTCGGGACTATTCCATGCATCGGGTGTGTTTTCGCCTCATTCCGGGGCTGTTTTCCCCCATATTTCAGTGCTGAAATCCCATTAGCATATTTGCATGTCATTTTCCATGCCATTGCATTGCATATGCCATTGCCTCGGTTTGCGTGCCCGTGCGCACGCATTTCGAGGCACTTCATTTTCATTCATCGGCCTCTTATGTGAGTGTGGCTGAGGCTCTCTCATGTTAGTATAAGTCCATGTTGCATTCTATATGCCATTTTAGCCATTGCATTGCATATGCCTTTGCCTCGGTTTGCGTGCCCGTGCGCACGCATTTCGAGGCACTTCATTTTCTTCCATTGGCCACTGTTTTGGGCCTAACTAGAGCTGCCTAATTCATGTATAAGTCCATCTTTCCATCTATTTGCATTGCCATATGTATGCTTGTATGCTTGCATAAGTGCCTTGCCATGCCATGTTGCATTCTTAGCTTGTATGCCTAGGTTGTATTGCATCTTGCATGCATTCCTTGTCCCTTGACTTGGGTGATAGGGATTCGGAGTTTTGTTTGATTGGTTTGCATACATTTGAAATCAAAGTTGCATACTTGGTTCTTTGGGCCATCATGCATGGAAATGCGTGATTGGTGGTCCGGGAACCGAGGCACATGTCCCTTTGAGTCGTTACAATGATAAGGGATATGGTCGATGCATACATGCCTTGAATTGCGCTGCCATGCCTCGTTTTGCCCTCTGTTGCTGTGAATTGCAGGTCCAGCAGACTTTCTTTGCCGACCGGCAGTGTAAGGTGCCGGCCGGCAACCTTTTCTCTGCCGACAGATTCAATTTTGTGCCAATGGACATATACCAGTGCCGGTGGTGATTCCACTCAGCCGGTGGTACTCCCCAGTGCCTAGGGATGCAACCCTGAGGTTTTGACAGTCTCCAGAGGAGTGAAAGAAGGAAAACAGAGGCAGCTTGCGCATGGCGGCGCGCTTCCCGAGGCGTTTTCCTGTTTCAATTAATTTATTTAATTTGTTAATTAAATTAGTTAATTTGTAATATTAATTAGCTTGCGTAGTTAATTAATTTGTAATATTTATTCGGTCCCTCCGAGCGAGGGCAAGTCTGTAATAAGTGTGGGTGCGTGTGTGTATGTCTTCCAACCCCCACTTCTTTCTCCCTTTTATTTACCTGCTTATGATGGTAGATTAGGGCATATTTATTTTAGCATACCTTATGCTATGCATGCGTGCATTCATGCATTTGTTGACATGCATTAGGCTCGGTACATCACGCTAACTGCATTCGTACTTCAATTCAAAAATTGACTATGTGATAGTTGATCGCATTTCATATGCCATGTTTAGGGCTAGCCGAGCCTGCCTAGATCGCATTTTGCATGTGATGCATTAGCCACTTTTAACATGAACTAGGACATGCATGTTTGCTAACTAGTTTACTGTTTTGGCACGGAGTACGAGGTAAGCTTTTATGCTTTAGCATATCGCATGCGTGTGAGTGTTGCCATGACAGTATGATTACCATGAGGCTAGCTGCTTATGTGATATAACTGCTTGAATGCCTGTGGGTGGAGGTCAAATTGCTTAAATTGGGATAATGCGTTAAAACTGCGATTTTTAAGCCCACTAGATAGTGGCAAAACCATCTTTTCCAAAAGCCCACTTGAAGGTGGCAAAACCTGCATTTTAGCCTACTTACGAGTAGCAAACCATTTTCAAAACGAACATAAAATGTTTTATTTCCAATTTGGGCGATTCGGTCTATACTTGTTTGCCGCGCGCATAACATAGTAATTCTAGGCTAACAATTGGTATAGGAACACATAAAGTTTTCAAAAACAGATATCACGGTTAGTAGAGGCCGGTCTTCGGACCGGGCGAAAGGGGGTGCTCATAGCTGACCTTCCCCGATCGTACCCAAGCTCCCGAGCCGAGACAACTCCGGTGATGACGGACATGTGGCCTTCGGCACCGAGTCAGGGTTTCCTAAATTCTCCCATAAAAAATATTTAGGTGGCGACTCTGTATCTGGCAAAGCAGTCCATGTTTGGCACTACTTTTTCAAAAATCTGTTTCTCAAAACGATTTGCCAGATTTGGACTCTTTGGTTCAGATTAGGAACCGTGACACAAATCGAGTCCGAACTGTAGCACGAGGCCCACACGGGCGCTGTTACAGTTTCTGGCGACTCCGCTGGGGAGTTTAGAGAGCTTGACTCGAACTCGTGATATCCTGTTTTGATTTCGCTTATGTGTTTCTTTGCATTGCATGTGCATTGGTGCGCCTAGGAACACAGGGTTTGCCATCTGCCATTCCTGAACGGTTTGCCGGAGGCTTGTCTTGTCAAGACATGTCCATAAGGCTGACCGGCTATGGGCTCTGACAGTATGGGAACACAAACCCCGGTTTACCGGGGTACCCTTTTGACCATTCGACCTAGTGCATATTCGGAATCCATAGTGACCATTCCAAACTAGGACAGGTTGCTCACCCGATGTTAGGTTGTTTGAAACCGCTGTGTGCGTAGTGAAACCCTAGCTCCTGACAAAATAGGACAGGGAAACCCTACCCCAACATAGGGGTGTTTTGTTCTCTTTACTTGCTATGTGCTTTTAGAGTGTTGCTCTACAGGAACGCACATGTCAGTTTGCAAGTTTGAGTATCAAACCTGGGGACACCAGTATCAGTATCAGTTGTAAGAATCAGTTATCCGCGGGTATTGGTTCAGCTTTCGGGAACAGTGATTCTGAGGAACAGTGATCAGTAATAAAGTACAGTTGGTCGGCTACGCCCGTGTTTGATCAGTTTGGGCTGAAATGCTGTCTGTTTTTCCTTTGAAGGTTCAGAGAGTCGAACAGGTGATACAGAATAGCTAGTGTTCCCCCTTTGCTGAGGCAGGACTTATGATGGCGCAGAATTCAGAAGAGACTGTGGTTATGACAGCCACATTAGGTCAAGGAATCAGTTTGCAGGGCGAGATCGATGGTGGTGCACCACATTCGCCCAGGTTGCCTGTTGCGCACCCGGTCTGGGCCTCCCAGCTATACCAGGCTCGCGAGCCTACTACATTTGAAATGATGAGGATGATCGAAGATCTTCAGAGAACTGTGGCAGATCTGGCCTTTGGGGTTTTGGCTCCATCATCAACCACATCACGTACCAGGGAGTTCATGTCTAAAGGCTCCCCAACTTTGGGACGGGTTGCATTGGAAGAAGGCCAACCTCTTGACAAAGTGGAAGCGACGGGTAAGAGCAAGGTAGGAGCAGGAAATGGTCACCATGAACACCTTCGCTGGGATATTGAGGCTTTGAAAGCTGAGGGACTGAACAAAGAGCAAGTCCTCGCAGTTGTTACAAAAACTGTGGATGACACTTTCGCCACTCAGAATGAAAGCAGTCTGAATCAAGGGGCAAGCCAGGAGAAGGGCCTTTGTACGAGGAATGTTCCTTTCAGCCCTAATCCCGTGCTCGGAAACGATCAGAAAACCCAGTCAACGCCTGCCAATCCCTTTGCTGGTGCATCCAGCAAAACTCCACAAACCACAAAATATCCACCTCGAGCCAAGAGGGTCTTCACTCCACTTCATATGCCTTTGTCAAAGGCTCTAGAGGTCTTACT
The DNA here is from genome assembly GCF_055761805.1 of Camellia sinensis. Taxonomy (NCBI): domain Eukaryota; kingdom Viridiplantae; phylum Streptophyta; class Magnoliopsida; order Ericales; family Theaceae; genus Camellia; species Camellia sinensis. Next base: position 69,853,942 of record NC_138964.1, read on the forward strand.
CCGGAAAGGACATCTGAAACCATTGGAACAACGGCCCCTACCCGATCCTATCCCTGCAAAGCATGACCAGACTAAGTACTGTGCGTACCACCAACAAACCGGTCATGAGACCGATAGCTGCTTTCGTCTGCGCCATGATGTACAGGATTTGTTTGACAACAAGGTCATCGCCGCACCAACTCAGCGAAGTCTATCGTCATTGGATCAGTGAACCTGGGGGATAATGTGATGTGATCAGGGGATGAACCACCTGTGGGCGGCACTCAGTTTACTCCAGATGTGGCGTTTGGCACGCACTGTTTCGAGCATTTTACGAATGCTAGTTTTTGTGTTTTCTGACTTGGGTATTGGGTCAGTCTTCTCAATTTGCATTGAGTCAGTCTTTTCATACTGAGTCAGTCGGGTCTATCTTGTTGTATCGAGTCAGTCCTATTGTACAGAAGTCGGGTGATTCCGGGGGTGTTACTTCGGATATCACTATTTTGCTTTGTGTTTGTCCTTTTGAGTCTGTTTCTGCCAGGGAGCCAGTTGTGCCAACAGATTTGAATGAACAGCAGTGATTTTCACACTCTTGTGTTTGCTTCTGCCGTGTGCCAGTTGTGCCAGAAGTATTGAATGGAATGACAGTGCTCTTCGCCTGCCTTTTCTGTGCCTTGAAATCATTGTATCGACCTAAGTTTTTTTCAAAACTTTTTTTGAACATTGCGGTGAAAATGAAGAGGAAGGAATTCTTCAGATTTTGCAAAATTTGATCAAACTGAGGGAAAGAGAGGCGTGCTAAGCCCTTAATGAATGAGATCATGCTTGTTAATGTGAGTACTGAGAAGGATCCTGGCTTGATCCAGATTGGTCCCACACTGTCTTCAGCACGAGCGATCTGTCGCTTTCTTAAAAACTTTCAAAAACAAAATGTTTTGCGCAGTCCTGCGAAGACCTGTGTGGAATCGCTCTTGAGATTGTGCAGCTTAGGATCGCTCTCAGCCTCGAGATTCGACCCCTCACTTTCAAACCTTGAACCTGAGTTCAGAAGGTTCAGCGATCAACCACAATGTGAGGCCTGTGTGGCCAGATTCGAAGCAGCCCTCGGACAAGAGGCACCCAAAGTCAGATCAAGAAGATCAGATCAAAGGAAGCTTGTAAAGCTAGATCAGAAGCCCCCCCTCAAACTAGGGGCAAAAATGTCAGATATGCTCGAAGAGCTGAAGATGAGTCCTCTTGCAAATCAACAGCCACTCTCCTGGATACGGATGGCTTCGAAACCCTATAACCATTTGGCATGGACCAAGCTACACTTTTACCCTTGAGAGGCTCGCTGGGCCGAAAACTCGGAAGGGCGACCCAGGCAAAAGTTAGAGCAAGAAAAAGAAGAAAAAGAACAAAAAAAGAAAAAAGAAGAAAAAGAAAAAAAAAAGAGAGAAAGAAAAGAACAAAAAAAGAAAATCAATGAAAAGAAAAGAAATGAAAAGAATTGAAAAGAAAAGAAAAACAAAGCTCGCAAGGTCGAAAACCCGCATCGGGCGCCTTGGCAAAAGTTAGAGCCTAAAAAGGAGAGGTTAAATACCCGAGTGTACCTTAACCCCGAACTACGTAAGGCTTGATTCCCATGTTTGGGATACGTAGGCAACTTCATCCTGAAGTCCAGCCGTAAAATACTTCAAATTCAACTGTGTCCATGTGATGGTTCTAGTCATCTTTGTCTTTTCTGTATCCGGGAGTTCGGTTGCAATCGTCGCTCTGAGGACTGATTACAATACACTACGGTGCCATTCAGACAAGGGGCAACTTTCCGTTGCCATTCAATGCGCTGCGGTGCCGTCCAAACAAGGGGCAACTTTCCGTTGCCATACAGCCCTCTTCGAGCAAGAGGGCAATTTTTGTCCAAATCCGAGGTTGTGCGTCTCAAGAGTGGGTTCCGTGCTTGTTAAGCATTGGCCGTTTGCAAAAATAGTTTTTGAGAATTTTTACTGAAGTTGACTACTGTTCCATCTTTTCCAAAAACTGGACCATTTCTTGGACCCAAAAAAGGAAAATTTTCAGTGCTCATAGCCTGACTTGCATGATTTTCAAATCAAAAATCGAACAAGTGTGTTAATCTAACTCTCATATTGGTCAAAATTGTTTTAGTAGAAAAACAAAATAAAAAATGGTCAAAATGATGAACTAGGGGCACAATTGAGTCAGGCTTCCTGTCTTTTCCCCATTTTCAACATACTTGCCAAGAAGGGCACTCTACCTGCCAGAAAAGGGCACCACTGAAGCTGACCGCAAAATGGCAGAAGGCTCTCACATCCTCCACGCAACGAGGTATCAAGCCAAGTGCGAAGCACGAATGGGAACGGATCAAGATATTCCACTCCTTTGTTTGGACAGATCTAACCACGTCCAAACTCCCCAGCAGGGCATCATCAACCGATGTTAGCTGCAGATTTGCTACACACCCAATTGTAGCACAACCCCTCTATGGGAGAAACTTACTGTTGTGAACAAGAGTCTAGCGAAATACCAGGGGCAAGAGCCCACAATTTCCAGCTTATCCATCAACCACCCAGGGGAGGGATGAAAAATGAGAGATTAAAGAATAGAGAGATGTGCGCTGAGAGAAAAAAGCGAGAAAAGGGTTTTGAAAGAAAAATCGAGCTTGAGAGCCGAGTGATGTGAGAATCACAAATAAGAAAGGGTGGGAATAATACCCGGTGAAACAGGCTCCCTGTGCACGTCTGTGTGTCGTGTCTTTTGTTTTGTTTGTCTCGATTTTTGTTTTGAGTCGCCTCAAGTGTTACTCGATGTGTTTAGGTTGTTTACCTTTGTTTTTCCCTTGTCGAGTCGTTTTGGCTGTGGCCAGTCGTCGGCTCAATACCCGGTTAAGAACTCATCTCTCAATTTCAAAAATAAATCGTTTTGTGCTCAGAGTGCTGTGCCATCCTTCACGTTTGTGCAAAACAAGATTCTTTTTTCCATAAAACTGCAGGGTCCACCCCCGATAAGTGTGAACAGTAGAACAAGGGCCTATCTGAAGCTATGTAGGTTCCAGACTGCAAAGCAAAAGAAAAAGAAAATTTGGAGCATCTTAGGGTGTTCCAGCTTTGGCAAGATCCAAGACTGCATTTCAGGTGCACCTTCCCAGACCTCGCCATTTCTCTGGAGTATGAGTGTATCTCGACCCCAAGTGTAAGCCTGCTTCAAGTCAGAATGGCAATTAAAGCAACAACAGATGTTATCTCTTGCCAACATAAACAGGGTGTGCCCTTTTTGAGCTGAGTGTGTTACAAAGTCCTCCGAAAGGTAAATCGGAGGCACCAGAGTACATGTTTGATGCCCTTCCATTGCATAGAATATGTTTTCTTTCAATTCTGCATAGAATATGCTTTCAATATTGCATAGAATATGCTCATGTTTCTTGCATAGAAAATGCTCCTGTTTCTTGCATAGAAAATGCTCGTATCTCTTGCATAGAAAATGTTCGTATCTTTTGCATAGAAAATGCACTCTTCCATATTTTCATAGAAAATGCACCTCATTTGCATAGAACATGCATTCACTCGCGCTATCATGCGCACCTTACTTGCACTTGTTAGTGCATTGTATTTTGTTCGCGCTATTTTGCGCATCGCACTTGTTAGTGCATTGTATTTTGTTTGCGCTATTTTGCGCATCGCACTTGTTAGTGCATTACATTTTGTTCGCGCTATTTTGCGCATCGCACTGTTTTGTGCATTACATTTCCTTCGCGCTATTTTGCGCATCGCACTATTTTGTGCATTGCATTTGCTCGCGCTATCATGCGCACCTTACTCGCACTTGTTAGTGCATTACATTTTGTTCGCGCTATTTTGCGCATCGCACTGTTTTGTGCATTACATTTCCTTCGCGCTATTTTGCGCATCGCACTATTTTGTGCATTGCATTTGTTCGCGCTATCTTGCGCACCTTACTTGCACTTGTTAGTGCATTGCATTTTGTTCGCGCTATTTTGCGCATCGCACTATTTTGTGCATTACATTTCCTTCGCGCTATTTTGCGCATCGCACTATTTTGTGCATTGCATTTGCTCGCGCTATCATGCACACCTTACTTGCACTTGTTAGTGCATTGTATTTTGTTCGCGCTATTTTGCCCATCGCACTTGTTAGTGCATTACATTTTGTTCGCGCTATTTTGCGCATCGCACTGTTTTGTGCATTACATTTCCTTCGCGCTATTTTGCGCATCGCACTATTTTGTGCATTGCATTTGTTCGCGCTATCTTGCGCACCTTACTTGCACTTGTTAGTGCATTGTATTTTCTTCGCGCTATTTTGCACATCGCACTGTTTTGTGCATTACATTTCCTTCGCGCTATTTTGCGCATCGCACTATTTTGTGCATTGCATTTGTTCGCGCTATCTTGCGCACCTTACTTGCACTTGTTAGTGCATTGTATTTTCTTCGCGCTATTTTGCGCATCGCACTGTTTTGTGCATCACATTTCCTTCGCGCTATTTTGCGCATCGCACTATTTTGTGCATTGCATTTGTTCGCGCTATCTTGCGCACCTCAATTGCACTTGTTTGTGCATTGCATGTGTTCGCGCTATTTTGCGCATTGCACTGTTTTGTGCAGTTTACATTCGCGCTATTTTGCGCACCTCAATCGCACTATTTTGTGCAGTTTATCATTCGCGCTATTTTGCGCATTGCACTGTTTTGTGCAGTTTACATTCGCGCTTTCTTGCGCATCGCACTGTTTTGTGCACCTTACTTGCATTTTGCATGCATCCATTCGCGCTATTTCGCGCATCTCAATCGCACTGTTTTGTGCATTTCAAAGTTGTTCGCGCTGTTCTGCGCATTGCACTGTTTTGTGCACCTCACTTGCATCTTGCTTGCATTCTATCGCGCTATCTTGCGCACCTCACTTGTACTTGTTAGTACATTGCATTGTTTTGAATACAAACCGGCTTCGCGTAGCGTATAAGTCCAACTTTCAAAATCGGCTTCGCGTAGCGTATAAGTCCAACTTTCAAAACCGGCTTCGCGTAGCGTATAAGTCCAACTTTCAAAACTGGCTTCGCGTGGCGTATAAGTCCAATTATCAAAGTCTTCCTGCATATCATTTGCATCCTGCCCCTGAACTACGCTGGTTTGATTCCTTGCAAAGGGATACGTAGGCAGCCTGTGGGCACAACCATTTATTTATCGGTATTTTGTTTGTTTGTCCAAGTCTTCGGCCTTGTCAAAAATGGGTCGTCTCTGGGCTTTGACATTCACTCCCGTCATTGTTATGACTTTCGAGTTCTGTCAAAGAGGGGCAACTGTAGACACCCCATTTTTGACCGCCCTTAAGACTTGGGCACTACTGATGGTTTGCTCGGTGTTGAGAGATGTGCAGGGCAAAGAATCAGTTTCTTCGGCAAGAAGAGAGGCAAATCCTTCAAAACACTTTGTTTAGGGGTTTGGAGTTGAAGAAAAGAAGAAAGGAGAGGAGAAAACTAGTTTGGGAGAAGTTCAGCATGAATCCGGGTAGAAGCGAGTTGAGCAGCCCTCGCTGAATCGGGCTTATCTATCTGAACACTTGGAGTTTAGCTATGAGGCCGCTACCATCGGAAAGCTTACTTCCGCGGCTTCATTTTGCACTCAAGAATCTCCTAGAGCCAAGTCCGGGTGGGGGAGATATGATCAGTTGAAGTCGGGCATCATCCCGGTTGGATCGAATCTGCGCGGCTTCACGGAAAAGGGCATAACTTTTTGCACAGGAGGAATTTTGATGCAAGGTTTGCGCCATTGGAAAGCTAACTTCCGGGGCTTCAATTTGGACACCAACCGGCACTTTTTTGACCTCACCGGCCACCCACCGGCACTATATTTGTGCCGACCGGCAATTTATTGTGCCGACCGGCACTTTATTTTGCTGACCGGCAGTTTTTGCTAGCCGACGACCTTCCGGAGCATTCTGCAGATTGAGTGGATTCCAGCTGTGCCAGCTGGAATGCACAGAATTGATCCCCCACGTGCATGTGTGTTTGTTTTGCACCTTGTGAGCCTTTGAACCCCTTAACCTTCTAGAAGCTTGAACCTTTTGGCCAAGCTTCTCCAAGAAGCTTGGCCAGCTGTTTTAGCTTCCTCTAGAAGCCTTGCACCCCCCCTTGAACCCCTTGGCCCCTTTGAAGCTTGTCTTAGAAGCTTAGCATTGCTTATATAAGCACCTCTCCTCCTCCTTTGTTTAGGTTGGATTTTGAGGACAAAAAACCAGAGATATATAGACATATATCTGATATACATACATGCAACCCTCCATCTCTCTCCATATCTCTCTCATTCAACCATCAAATACCCTTGTTCTTGGGCCATTTCTTCATCAACTCATAGCACAAGGCATCCAACGCCCATTCCAGTAGCTTGAGGCTGTTCTCCAAAGCTTAGGAGCACCTAAACTTGGTCCAAGAGGCGCTGATTTGCTGGTCTTCAAGGGTGAGTCCTCATCTTCCCTTTTCTAGCCTTTTCTTGCTTAATATCTAAGCCATAGTTGCTTACATCTTTGGGCTCCGACCCAAACTTCAAATCATCATATTTTGAGGTCCTCTTCATGTTTGATTGAGGACCTCTTACTGTTTGAGGATAGTAGCTAGCACTTCCTTCTTTATCTCTCCTTTAGGCCCTAATCTTGCATGTTGTTTTTGGCCTATGTGTAATCTGTTTTTGGGGATGTAGTAAACTGTAGATAGGCTTATTTTGAGCCCCTCTTCAACATTGAGGAAGGGCTCAACACTGTTTGGGACTTCCATATTGTACTTCCCTTTATATCCTCTTTTTGGTCCCATTTTTGTATGTCTTGGCAGCCCCTGATGTTGCTGTTTTTGGACCTTGGTCCGAACTAAAAGTGGCTTTATTTTGACCTTCTTAACATGTTTTATTAAGGGTCTTTGGCTGTTTGGTGAATGTTTTGTATACCTCATGTTATAGCCACTTTTGAGCCTCGTTTTGCATTGTATTTCTAGCATGTTTGTATACTGATTTCGGGGCTACCATGAACTGTGAATGTGCATATTTTGGGCCCCTCTTCAATGTTGTTGAAGGGCCCTAACATGTTTGGAGACAGCAGCTGTGAGTTGCTTCATAATCTCATGTTTAGGGCCATTTTTGCATGCCATTGTTGCCCTATCTTTGTTTGCTTTTTGGCCATGAGTTGTACTAGTAAAATGCTAATTTTGGGGCTGCCTTGCTACTGTCTATTCATTGCATATCCATGTTGTGCATGTTTGATATAGCTATAGGCCATTTCGGGTGCCAAAGTCCATGTTTCGGGACTATTCCATGCATCGGGTGTGTTTTCGCCTCATTCCGGGGCTGTTTTCCCCCATATTTCAGTGCTGAAATCCCATTAGCATATTTGCATGTCATTTTCCATGCCATTGCATTGCATATGCCATTGCCTCGGTTTGCGTGCCCGTGCGCACGCATTTCGAGGCACTTCATTTTCATTCATCGGCCTCTTATGTGAGTGTGGCTGAGGCTCTCTCATGTTAGTATAAGTCCATGTTGCATTCTATATGCCATTTTAGCCATTGCATTGCATATGCCTTTGCCTCGGTTTGCGTGCCCGTGCGCACGCATTTCGAGGCACTTCATTTTCTTCCATTGGCCACTGTTTTGGGCCTAACTAGAGCTGCCTAATTCATGTATAAGTCCATCTTTCCATCTATTTGCATTGCCATATGTATGCTTGTATGCTTGCATAAGTGCCTTGCCATGCCATGTTGCATTCTTAGCTTGTATGCCTAGGTTGCATTGCATCTTGCATGCATTCCTTGTCCCTTGACTTGGGTGATAGGGATTCGGAGTTTTGTTTGATTGGTTTGCATACATTTGAAATCAAAGTTGCATACTTGGTTCTTTGGGCCATCATGCATGGAAATGCGTGATTGGTGGTCCGGGAACCGAGGCACATGTCCCTTTGAGTCGTTACAATGATAAGGGATATGGTCGATGCATACATGCCTTGAATTGCGCTGCCATGCCTCGTTTTGCCCTCTGTTGCTGTGAATTGCAAGTCCAGCAGACTTTCTTTGCCGACCGGCAGTGTAAGGTGCCGGCCGGCAACCTTTTCTCTGCCGACAGATTCAATTTTGTGCCGATGGACATATACCAGTGCCGGTGGTGATTCCACTCAGCCGGTGGTACTCCCCAGTGCCTAGGGATGCAACCCTGAGGTTTTGACAGTCTCCAGAGGAGTGAAAGAAGGAAAACAGAGGCAGCTTGCGCATGGCGGCGCGCTTCCCGAGGCGTTTTCCTGTTTCAATTAATTTATTTAATTTGTTAATTAAATTAGTTAATTTGTAATATTAATTAGCTTGCGTAGTTAATTAATTTGTAATATTTATTCGGTCCCTCCGAGCGAGGGCAAGTCTGTAATAAGTGTGGGTGCGTGTGTGTATGTCTTCCAACCCCCACTTCTTTCTCCCTTTTATTTACCTGCTTATGATGGTAGATTAGGGCATATTTATTTTAGCATACCTTATGCTATGCATGCGTGCATTCATGCATTTGTTGACATGCATTAGGCTCGGTACATCACGCTAACTGCATTCGTACTTCAATTCAAAAATTGACTATGTGATAGTTGATCGCATTTCATATGCCATGTTTAGGGCTAGCCGAGCCTGCCTAGATCGCATTTTGCATGTGATGCATTAGCCACTTTTAACATGAACTAGGACATGCATGTTTGCTAACTAGTTTACTGTTTTGGCACGGAGTACGAGGTAAGCTTTTATGCTTTAGCATATCGCATGCGTGTGAGTGTTGCCATGACAGTATGATTACCATGAGGCTAGCTGCTTATGTGATATAACTGCTTGAATGCCTGTGGGTGGAGGTCAAATTGCTTAAATTGGGATAATGCGTTAAAACTGCGATTTTTAAGCCCACTAGATAGTGGCAAAACCATCTTTTCCAAAAGCCCACTTGAAGGTGGCAAAACCTGCATTTTAGCCTACTTACGAGTAGCAAACCATTTTCAAAACGAACATAAAATGTTTTATTTCCAATTTGGGCGATTCGGTCTATACTTGTTTGCCGCGCGCATAACATAGTAATTCTAGGCTAACAATTGGTATAGGAACACATAAAGTTTTCAAAAACAGATATCACGGTTAGTAGAGGCCGGTCTTCGGACCGGGCGAAAGGGGGTGCTCATAGCTGACCTTCCCCGATCGTACCCAAGCTCCCGAGCCGAGACAACTCCGGTGATGACGGACATGTGGCCTTCGGCACCGAGTCAGGGTTTCCTAAATTCTCCCATAAAAAATATTTAGGTGGCGACTCTGTATCTGGCAAAGCAGTCCATGTTTGGCATTACTTTTTCAAAAATCTGTTTCTCAAAACGATTTGCCAGATTTGGACTCTTTGGTTCAGATTAAGAACCGTGACACAAATCGAGTCCGAACTGTAGCACGAGCCCCACACGGGCGCTGTTACAAAACTCAATCATATTACAAAGAAGAATCTTACGATGGAAGACTATTTGAATTAAATCAAGACTATTTCTGATCAATTGAGTTTGGCTGGTTCACTAATTAAAGATGAGGATTTAGTTTTGCTCACCTTAAATGGTTTACCTGATGAATATACTGCTTTCAAAACTACTATTGAAACCTCTCTTAAGCAAACACAACCCTCTGATCTTCCTTTTGCTTATGTTGCTACACGAGGAAATTATAAAGGTGGTTTTAGAGGATCTCGGAGAGGAGGATATCGACACCATGGCTCATTTAGAGGTAGAAACAATGGCACTGCGTAGACACCCCATTTTTAACGGCGCTTATGACTTGGACTTCATTGCATGCACACCCAATGATGAGTTTATGTGCTCGTCAAGTGCTCGAAGTCCTCAGCGAAATGCCACATCGTTGAGCCGTTGAAACCCTACACTCTTGTTGCCTCATTCTTGGACCAAGCCTTGGTTCTTTATGCCTGCAACCCTTGGTGGCCTGCTGGCCACCTTTTTGGGCTGCCAGCCATCACTTCTTGGTTGTCGGCCACCAGTGATGGCTGGTCGGCCGCTAGTTTCTTTTGCAGATATTTTGTGATAGTTGTGCCAGCTGTTTTCATAGATGCATGCATCTTCACCCACGTGTAGGGCTGGATATTCTTGAGGAGAATTCATATTTTCTATATGTAGAGAGCCTCCCTCTCATGTTTTGGGGTTAGAAAAATTTTAGTGAAAATTTTTTTCCTCTTTCTCTAGCTAATTCCTACACTTTTGCTTACAAATCCCTAACCTTTGCCTATACACCCTTAACCAAATCTCTTCATCTTTGAGTTGAGGTGTTCTTGAGCCTTGTTGGAGCTTTAGAGGGTGTGTTCGCTTGGTTTGGTTTCTTGGAATTGATTTCCTCTTGAAAATGTATAAGGCTTTGTCTATTAGCTTTCTTTCTCTGCTCTTTTTCTTGTTGTTTTCCAACTATTTTTGGGCTGAAATTTGGGTTTTAAGGCCATTAAAGGTTTAGGGGTGGTTCACCCTCTTTTGCACCTTGTTTTGGAGGCCTTTACCCTTGTGTTTCTCACCCTTGCATCATCTTTTTATGAGCTTTTTAACATTGATTTTCAAAGCTTTTTCAGTGGCGAAAATCATGGTTTGAAATCCAAACTTGGAGGGGTTAGCCTCCCCTCCTCGTGTCTTGCTTACTAGCCTAGTTTGTACCATGTTTTAGCAAATTAATCTAGCTATTTTTGTCTTAATTCTAGCATGTTGTAGGACATACTTTAGACTATTTTGGCGCTGTTTTTGGTTAATAGTTGTATTCAAGCCCTGTTTTGCATGCTTATAGTGTAATAGTCCTCATGAGTTTAGTGTTCTAGGCCTTAGACACCATCTCCTTTGAGTTGATTGCATTTATTTATGGCTTTCCATACTTGTGATCACACTTAATCATCTCTGCAACCTCCCTCATTTCTTGGCTTTTGTTTTGCTTTGAAAGTGGTTCAAACAACTTGTTTGTTTAAAGTATGAGATTGAGGTGTCATGCTTTAATGATTTAATCCCTTTGGGGTTCATTACTAACGGTGTGATATCTCTTTCATCCCTAAGACAACACTTGGTTTGAGCTCTATTTCCATTTAGAGGACTTAAACTCACCATTGGACTCAATGAATTAAAGAATTAAAAGGTAATTAAAATGAAGTAATTAAAACTTGAGACTAAAAATGGTGCAAGATTATAACTTGTTGTGTTCAATTGGACGTTAATTGAACACATGGAGACTTGAGGCATTTCATACTCATTAGTGATGAAATGGTTCAAGTGTCCAAGGTCACCACTTCCCTTGATCAACTCGTGAAAGGGGTGAGGTTTGAGTCTCATTTTTTTGTTACATTTATTGAAATTGCACATCTTGGTTCATAAGCCATCATGCAATGAAATTGCTTGAGTTGGTGGTTTGTGAACCAAGTCCATCACTCCTTTGAGTTGCTCATGAAAAGGAGGTGTGAGTTGTGCAAACAAACCCTTGAGAATACCTTGTGCATGCTCTGTTTGTCCTCTGTTGCAGCAAGGTGAACTGGGCAGTAGTGGCCGGTAGGCTATCACTGGTGGGTGGTCGGCTGGCCGACCACCAATGCAAAATTCAGTAGTGTGTTCTTTAGGCAAAGTAGAGTTATTCTGGAAGTGGGAAACAGTGTATGTGTTCTCTGTGCAACAGAGGCTCTCCGGAAGCAAAACAGTGGATTTTTTGGTGGAAACCGAGCACGCGTATGAACATCTCTCGCTTCCCGAGTTGGAGTAGCTAGCTGTAGACACCTCGTTTTTGACCGTCCTTAAGACTTGGACGTCATCGTTTGAACACTCGATGATCATCCATGCTCGTGTTCGTTTTGAGTTCCCGAAAGTCTCTGCAGCGCGCCTTGCCTTAGGATCTCTCAACTTGACTGTTTTGTGCTTGGTTGTGGACCAAGAGCTTTTGGTTTTTGCACCTGAGGGTAGGAAGGGGCTTGTTGGCCATCCCCTTTACCCACCGGCCATGGTCTGGGGCCACCGACCTTGTTTTCTTTCTATCGGCTAAGAGTTTTGGCCGATCGACACTCTATTTAGTTGGCCGGCCATTGTGTTGGTCGATCGACCATTTTTGCTGGCCGAACCCTATTCATCTGCTTTATGGAGATATTTTATGCCAGCTAGAACAATTGACATCCACAATTCACCCCCTCTATACACGTGTTTGGAGGGATTGGCCTCTACGCTTAACTTCTCTTGGAAGCTTTAGGAATTAAACCTCTATAAAGAGGGAGCTCCTCCTCCCTCCTAAGGGGTTCAGAAGATCTGTTCTTGAGAGAATAGATATACCCTTTATCTATATTTCTTGGTTTAGCCTTGTTTTGTATACAAAAGTGTAGTACTGTCTTACTATTGTACACAAACACACGCTAGAACACCATCCTTGGTTGCTGAGGTGCTAGGAGGTTGATTTCAGTGTTCTTGGGTTGGTTAAAACTCAGAAAACCTGCTGGAGCTTTGTTCTTGAAGTGGTCTTACAAGGGTGAGCTTCTTACCTTTAGATATCCCTTTCTTGCTTAAGCTTTTAGCCTATCTTGCATCTGTTTTTAAGCTTAACTTATAACTGATAAAAGTTCTATTTTTAAGTGCTTAAAATAGTTGTTTAAGATCACTTTGGTGTTTGGGGTTGTTTACCCCCTCTTAGGCCTTGTTTGGCTACTTTTTTGTGCCTTTTTGTGAGCTTCGGGACCACCTTGTATTGGCCTTCTCATCACTGAAATCCAAGGGATGATGTTTTAAGGTCCTAAGAAGGAGAGGGCCATCCCCTCTCCTTTGTGTCTTCAATACATGCTTCATATGCCTCATGTTTGAGCACCTTTACTAAGTATATGTTGGCCATGTCTTAGCTTGTATTTGTGGTTATTTTGCTGAGGCATGCCACTATTTTGGCTTGGTTTGGTTGGCTTTTGTATGCCTTATACACTTGTAGTGTAAATCCCTTAAACTAGCTTTGTATGCTTCATGCTTTGACATGTCATTCTAGCTTGTTTTCTTTCCATTTCAGTGTGTATTTGGTGTTGATTTATCATGTCATACCTTTGTTTAGGTTTGGTTTGATTAGCCTTTGCATGCTTTATACACTTGCCACAAAATCCCATGAAATAACCTAACATGCATCATGTTGTAACATGTCTTCCTAGCATGATTTTGACTCGACTTTAAGAATCTTTTATCCATGTTTTGGTATGCTTGAGGTCTGATTTTGGTTGTCTCGGTCATCCATGACTTGCTTTGTATAGCTACCATGCAATCTAGCTTGTAGGCATTGAGTGTTGAATCCTCTAGCATGCTTTACTTGGATCATTTCAGTGGTTTGGCATCACTTGTAATGTTATTTTAGTCCATATAGTATACTTGAACACTTGCACTTATCACTCCTTTAATGCTTTAATGGGTTTGTGTTTTATGCCTCATGAATGTGTCATTGCGTATGCCACCATGCTTAGGCCTTTGGGATGCCATCTAGGTGGGTTTTTGGGCTTATTTTGACATATCATAGCTCTGATTTCATTGGCTTGCGCCTTGCCATGTTTGGTTGTAATAGGTGTAGTGTAATTGCCCCTTTTGGCCTTGTATGCGTCTTGTTTTGTGCTCACCTTTCTAGCATGTTCTGACCACATCCCTTGCATGTTCTAGCCTTGTTTTGGCCTGCCTTGAGACTGTTTTGGGTCACCTTGGTCCTTTGGGGCTTGGTTGATATGGCTATGGTTGAAGTCCCATGGCTAGCTTTGAGCTTTAAGTCCATTAGCATGCCTTGCTTGTGTTATATGGTTGATTTGGCATCACTCTTAACATGATTTCAGAGCTTATTGCATTGTCATATTCTCATGTTTATCATACCTTCCTCATGCTTGATGAGTGTGCGTTATTGCATAGTTTATGGGCCCATATGTGCGCATGTGTGTTTCGCCTTTTTGGTGCCTTAATTCATTACTATGGCCACTGATTTGGACCTATTCGAGAGCTGTCCATTTCGGTTTAAGACCATCCCTGCATGTTGTTGCATGCTTGCCTTGCATGTGGTCACACGCTTGTTGCATATTTGGTAAATTGCATGTTGTAGCACACATAGTAAACTGGTCGTTGCTCCCCAAGTTCTTCTCTTAACAATACGACGTTGACTGCCCGGTCGAATACTGCCAGATACAAAATCATTGGATACCTGTCGTAGGTGTTGCCAAGAGTGGTACTGATCGAAGATAAGTTTTCAAGCCGTCCAAAGCGACCTGGCACTTGGGGGTCCATTCAAAAGCTTTACCTTGCCGAAGTATGTGAAAGAATTGTCGGCAGCGATCTATGGAACGGCCAATAAACCTATTGAGCGCGGCGGCCGTTCCCATCAGCTTTTGAACCTCTTTGATCGACCGAGGAGAGCCAAGCTCTAGAATTTCCGTGATTTGCCTCGGGTTGGCTTCGATTCCGCGGTGGTTAACGATGTTGCCAAGGAATTTTTCGGACCTAATGCTGAATGCGCACTTCGAGGCGTTCAGTTTCATTTTGTACTTTCGAATAATGCCGAATATCTCTGCCAAATAGGCTAGATGGGCATGTTTTTCCTTGGATTTGACCACCATATCATCGATGTATACTTCCATGGTACGGCCGAGTTGTTCCTTGAACATGGCAGTCACTAGTCTTTGGTAAGTTGCCCCCGTATTCTTCAGCTCGAAAGGCATGACCTTGTAGCAATAGGTTCCTCTTGCGGTGAGGAATGCGGTTTTTTCTTGGTCCTCCAGATGCATGGCAATTTGATGGTAGCCTCTGTAGGCATCGAAGAAGCTCATGCGTTGATGATGTGTTGTTGCATCTACGAGTTGGTCTATTCTAGGCAGCGGAAAACAGTCCTTGGGACAAGCTTTGTTTAAGTCCGTGAAATCCACACAAACACACCAACATCCATTATTCTTCTTTACAACCACAGTATTGGACAACCATGTAGGATAGGTTACTTTGCGAATTGCCCCGGCATCAAGTAACCGAGCAACTTCTTCAACAACGGCCAAAGTATGCTCAGCGGCTGACCGCTGACTTCTCTGAATAATTGGCTTACATTTTGGATCAACGTTTAAGTGATGCTGGGCCATACATGGACCCACTCTCAGCATCTCGTATGGTGACCATGCAAACACATCGAGGTTGCCGAGTAAGAAGGATACAAGCTCTTGCCTTTCAACTTCATTCAGGGAAGCGCCGATCATGAAGAACTTGTCAGGATTCCCGTCAATTTCGACCCGATTCAGGGCTTCAGTTTCCTTTTCACTTGGGATCTTCCCAATGTCCTCAAGGCTCTCCCGATCCAGTACCTCAATTGAATGCACTTCCAACTCTCTTGGTCTCTTTGCAGCAAGAAGATAGCTTGCCTGTGCCGATTTTTGAGAACCTCGAATTTGTTTAATACCGTACTCAGTCGAAAAATGAAGTAGTTGATGGTAGGTGCTTGGCATATCTTGCATGGTATGCAACCAAGTTCTTCCCATGATGAGATTATACGGCGAAGGAAGCTTGACAACCAGAAATTCTACATCTACTGATCTGGTGCCCGCCCGAACTGGTAGTGTGATTTTGCCCAAAGGATACTCTTGGTTAGCATTGAAGCCGAATAACGGATAATCAACTGGAGACAGATCCAAGTCAGTGAAGCCAAGTTTAACAAAAGTTTTTTAATACATTACTTCCGAAGTACTTCCCTGGTCATTGAGAACACTTTCAATGGTGAATCTATTTACGCATAGCTCAATGACGAGGGGATCAGTGTACTCCAACTAAGTCTTTGTCATCAAAACTAATCCTCCCAGTTTCATGGGGCTGTTTCGCTGACATGAGTTGGACTGTAACTGAATTGTATGCACCACATATGACGTCGGCAAGCTGTATATCATATGAATTACCCCAAGTGGAGGTGAATACAGCCGTAAAGCTATTGTATTTGATTAATTGTCTTTCGGACGTGTTGCATAAGCTGGCCGTCTTGCACTAACTCCTCCAGGTGATCCTTTAGTGCATAACAACTGTCGGTGCCGTGACTGTGATCTTTGTGATACTCACACCGTTTATCCCGTCTCCTTGTATCGAGAGGTCCCATCATCTTGGGCGGCCACTTGAAGAATGGAAGGTGTTGAACTTTCGACAAAATCTTACTGATCGTCTCTGTTAACTTCGTGTATTTCTTGTTTGAGCACCTTGTGCGCCTGCTATCCACTTGATATTGTTCATTCGCTCGATGTGAACATTGATCATTTGATCGACGCGAGTCACGCCTTTTGTCTCGTTTCTCCTGATTTCACGGCTCGAGGCTACTTGATGGCACGACACTAATCGACTGAACGATTCTCGGCGAAACTGTCTCAACGGCTTTATGCCCAGCTTTGACCTGCAGGGTATCGCCTTCCGCTTTGCAATACTGTTTGACTTTCTTCATTAACGCCCAGACTGTTTTGGAGGGCTGTCTGGTCAATGACCTGCGGAGGGGACTATCAAGATGCAATCCCATCTTAAAGGAAAAGATGGCCATGGAGTCATTGCAAGCATCATCTACCAGATTTAAGCATTCCCAATAGCGTGCCGAATATTCACGAAGGGTTTCTTCTGGTTTAATTTGCATCACCCAGAGGGAATCGGCTTGCTTTCACTAGATCTCATTAGTGATGAATCTTGCCCTGAAGGAATTTTGGAGTTGATGGAAGTTCTTAATCGATGCCGGCTCTAGTTTATAATACCACCTGACGGCCAGTGGTCCTAGACTGCTTGGAAATTTTCGACACATGAGGGCTTCATCGTCAACATGAAGTGTCATTGCTTGCTTATAATGACGAATGTGATCAGTGGGTTCCGATTTTCCATCGTAGAGGGTGAACAATGGTGCTTTGAACTTTTTAGGTAGCACAGCCCTTGCA
Source organism: Camellia sinensis (assembly GCF_055761805.1). NCBI lineage: Eukaryota > Viridiplantae > Streptophyta > Magnoliopsida > Ericales > Theaceae > Camellia > Camellia sinensis. The sequence continues at coordinate 69,870,861 of NC_138964.1, forward strand.
ATTCATCGCACAAAGGGGTGATGCTTATCTTCCTTATCCAAGTCATCGCTCCTCCCCTGTTTATGCCATACATACGGACTTCCTTCAGATAAGCTGGATACGTCAACTCGTCCATTCTTTCTGGGTTCCGAGGATAGTGAGTCAGAATCACTGTCATTATCGCGTTTTCGAAGTCAACGTCGTCGACTATCCTTCTTTCCCAAAGGTCGACCCCGATCTTGGCATGCAACCTATTGGGATTTTGCCACCTCCAAGGCCAAATCCTGGCGCAGGTGCTCATTCTCAGCCATCATGTTCTCCAGCTGCTGTTCATTTTGCTTTGCTTGATCCATAATCGTTTGTATTGTCTCATGCACTGAAGTTGAGGGTGAGGTCTGAGCTACTGAATCGAAGTTCAAGGCCTGTCGTGCAGCGATATTCTCTAGTCCAAGCATGTTTCTTGCAGTGAAGTCGTCTGTTGGCATAGTTTCGTCAACGACTATTGGAGGATCTTTTGTTACGCCCGCCATGGATGTGCTTGAGTATTCCCACAGACGGCACCAATTGTGGAGAGGTGGTTTGGAAATACTCTTGGATCCTGAAGGATGTTCCTGATCCTCTGATTACCACCTGAAAAAGGATTAACGCTTCAGTCGGGGGTGCCGGAATTAGCACTTTGACGGACAAGTTAGAATAGGCTCTCTCGTTTGCTGGTGTCTTAAGTTTATTTAATTTGTTCTCACATACCTCTCTTTGGTTGATGCTCCTCTTATTTATACTCCTCCCTGGTCTCGGGGGTCGGGACCACTTTTAATCTAGCGCACAACTACTCATTCGGCCTTTCTATCGTGTGCCCATTCCCACTCGACTTCTTGTACGGCTGATTCTATGGCCGATTTAATTTTTCGGCTTTAGGGCCCCCCATGACAGAGCCGAATACTATTTGTCCTGATTTCCTTCAAATATATTTGGCTTTCCTACATATAATTTTATTCGGCTCCCACAACCTGCTATTCTACCAGAAAAACAACATGGGAGCATTATTTATAGAGAATGAGAAAAAGCAGTGCATGACAGCTGGGCAGCACTGACTGACCTCACATTGAGGCCCAGTTGTGCCTCAATGAAGCCTGACCGTGCATATTTAGGCCTGGCCGAGTCTAAATGATGTTTCAGAATCAGTGCAGTTGCAGCAAAGGCCAACCTTTTCCTTAACGTACCACAGTTGTATTTTGAGTCTTGTTTTGTTTGTACCAAATGTTTTTTTGTGTTTTCGAGTTGTTTTTAATTTGTTTTCTTGTTATCGAGTTGTGTTTCACATTTTGTCAAATTGTGGGTAGTTATCCAATTCAAGAATGAATGCAAGAGCAAGTCTTATGTGAAGTTACCATGCAAAGGTTATGCCATTCATCACATGCAAACACCATTTATCATATTGTGCAAGGAAATCATTCAATAAAGATTTGACTTTTATACCTAGTGAGTTCAACCCCGATCATTGTTTTACAGAGCAATAAAACAACAAAAATCTTTCAAACCAAACAAAAGGGTCTATCTAAAGCTAACCTTTAACTACAAAGCAAAACAAAAACAAAAATAGAAACAACATCGTCGCCTTCGTCAATAGCTCATCCTCGCCCTCTTCCTCCTTGGCTGCAGATGAGGTGCATCACTGTCACTGCTAGGGCTACTGGACTGCAAGTCAACCTTCTCTTCCTCATCCTCTGGGGTCGTAGACCCGTCAAAAGACTCCTCAGAAGGTGAGCGCAGCCTTGCTCGGCCTCTCCCTCGATCGACTCCCCCTCAACCCCTCACGGGACCCCGTCTCCATCTACTAGCTGAAGGAGGTCCTGCAGGCACTGCTGGCGCTGACTCAAGCTGAAAAGAATACAAGTATCAATATGGACTAACAAGAATATAAACAGTTTGGCAAACAATGGTGAACTTGAACTACGAATAGAATGTACCTTAATCTCATGAAAGACTAAGGCGGTCTGCCTCCTCCGTACCATAAGGAGTAGTCAGTCAATCGTATGAAGGAGGTCATTAGCATACACCCAGGGTATCTACAAAAGGAACATAATTTGAGAAAGGAACAGAAGTAACAGAGACTACTGAACAGAAATGGTAGAAAAATAAAATAAGATAAAGTGAGTAGAAGCATAAAGAAATGTGTACCTGCTCAATGCTAGGAGCGAACACAAGCCTGCGGTCCCTCTCCTTGATGCACTCAAATGGGATCTGCTCGATCACTCCATCTAGACGCATGTACATGATCTCAGTGGGGATCACAGGAAATCCAGGAATGGGAGCAACGATAGGGGCACCTCCAGCAGGGGCGTGACCAGCCGCAGCACCAGCAACAGCAACCTCCGGTATAGTGCAAACCATGCCTGGGGTAAGAGGCGCCTTCACTCGAGTGTGTAAGAAGGTAGTGAAGTCACCGGGCTCATGATGATGATCGCCTTCCTCGCTCAACATCAGGAGGTCGATTTGAGGACCGTCCTACAATTCATCAACTACCCTCATAACTAGAGGAGGAAGGGTGTGGAATGTCGAGGTCAACGATGTCCTGTGTCAGGCGGATGAACCTTTCCTCCAGGTAGTAAGCCCAGCCAAAGAGGCCCTCGAATAGAATCCGCATGGTAGAGGCATGCCATACCATGACATAGGTCATCCTCGACACCTAGGAAATACTTGCCCAGGGATACCAGTCAACCTATCAAAAATTAGTGTAGTGTTAAATCAATGCAATGTTAGAAATCAGTACAGTGTTAGATCAATGCAATGTCAGAAATTAGTGTAGTGTTAGATCAATCCAATGTCAGAAATCAGTGTAGTATAAGAATGGCAGTGCAATAAAGAAGCAACAGTATGAGAATGACCATGTAGTGTGGGAAACTGTGTAGTTTGCTTACAGTATGTAGTAGTTAAAGGCTGATATTTTGTTACCCGGTCTGCAGTGATCGTATCAAGGAAGTAGTGGAAGTAGGGGAATCTCGGCCTACATGACGGCAACGCTCAAATTGGGAGCTGTAGTACCGTGAGCGGGGTACTAACAACTCAATCAGTTTCAGCGAGACCGGAGCCAGAGAGGTGAAGTATGTATACACCTAGAGAAAAGATGGATAAAATAAATGAGCAGAAAATGAAATGCAGATGAGTAGAAAAAGTAGAATGAACATAATGATTAGAAAAGATGAGTATGAGGCATACCTCCCAAACCCTCCAGTAGCTGCCGAGTGAATCTGCCTTGCGGCGGTAGACAGAGCTCATGTAGCAGCACAAGGTGGCTAGGTCGGCGCCAACCCAATCATACTCTACCACCTGGGAGAGGTGCACCAGTGCTCCCAAAAGATATAACCCCACGGTATTTTCCCTGTTCGCAAATAGGGTAGTATCGAGGAGATACATAAGGAAGTCGCTGGTGTATTGGGCAACCTCATCTGGAGTAGTGGGCTGAAAGTTAGAGAAGTACTTGAAAAACCAGTTGTACCCCACCACCCCATGACTGGTGATGTTCGGGATCGCTCCAAGAAGATGATGCTGTGCGGTTCTCCATTCTGTCATGTCAGGATCACATGGAATTGGGCCTCCAACTCCAACCTGCAAGCCGGTGAGCATCGTAAAATCGTACAGGGTCAGAGTCAACTCCCTGATTGATGAGAAATAGAATGAATCTGTGGTGTCCCACCATCTCTTGACCAAGGCCCCGTACAACAGTGACTCGGCCCTCATCTGTATAAGCCCTGAGCAGAAGGGCCCCAAGCCAGCTATATCAACTAGTGCGCGGACCTCAGCGAGCAGTCTCTCATACCAACACCGGGGGCCTGATATGGATCCGTAGTTGCCAATCCTCCTAGCTATCACCTACAAATGGAAAATATAAAGCATTAACTAGTGCTCTACTTGTGAGATTCAACAATGCCTCAAAACAAAGGGAAGTTGCTTACCATGGAGGCATAGTACTCCATGGGCTCTCGTAGCAAGATATCCTCGTCTATCCCGGGGATGAGGCCCTCAAATCTCAAAATGCCACCTAGAGGTAGAGCATGTGTGTGTGGTCGGTATGTGGTCACATCGAATGGCCTATCAACGAGGGGAGGTAATGAGGGAGCATCCTCGGCCTCCATGTCTGCGCCTAGGGTAGCCCCAATACCAATAGCGGGGTCCGAAATGGGAACTTCATCACTAGCCATGGAGAAGAGTGGAAAAAATGAAAAGAAAGCAAGAAAATATAAGGGCTAAATCCTAGAAGAGAGAAAATGGGAGGGGAAAGCAAAAACATGAGAGTGAGTCCCCAAAAAACCAAGAAAGTCCATGAGAAACAAGGAAAAAACAATGAGAAACCCAAAAACTTTGCCGAATCAAAATCCAATAGGTTCAAAATGTAGAGGAGATGAAGGGTTTCGAAGAAAAAATGGTAAGGATTGTTAGGTATTGCAAGAAAAAGAGGAAATCTAGAGAGAGAGAAAAGCTAGAGAAAGGGAGAAAGTGATTTCGGATGAAAATGTGTGAGGAAATGGGGTTTGGGTTTGCTTTAAACAAGCAAATCGCAAGGAAAGGCTGAAACAGCCCCTGCCGCTATCGTGGCCCGGCCGGTTGTCGCGAGGCCCGGCCGTGCTTCATTGAGGTTGGCTGGCTCTCAATGTCAACACAGTTCAGTTTTGTTCTTTCCCTCTACCTCTCTTCCTTTTTGTTGTTTATAGGGTTTCAACAGGAAAAAACCAAAAAAGGAAAGTTATTTAAAAAAAGAAAAAGAAAAAGCAAAGAGAGAGAAAAAAAATAAAAAGGAGAAAAAAAAGCAAAGAAAAGCAGAAAAGAAAGAAATAAGAGAGCAAAAAAAAAAAAAAAAAGAGGGAAAGAAAGCAAAAAAGCAAGCAAAAGTAAAAGAAGGAAAGAAAAATACGAAAAGGGTGGGAAAGAAAAACAAGAATTTTTGTTCAGTTGAATTTATTATACGAATGCATGATTTGATTCATAATTTGCTTGTTTAACTCATAGTTTAAGTCATAGTTTTGATTTGTTTAAATTTATTTAAACTGCTCTGTTAGTTTATAAATTATTTTGCCTAAATTGTTTGTTCTATTATATTGTACACAAACAATATTTTATGTATGGTTCATTCAGAGGAGTTCTAGATAAAATCATTCGTGCCACAGTAAAATCATCATCTATTTCACAACCACATTGAAACACGGTGCGTTGTGTTCATTGTTTTAACACGTGGGTAAATTGGCTTCCACTTTACTACACCGCTTTGATTATTTTGATTTTACACCTCTCTGTGTACAATCCATTTTTATTTCTAATTCGTACTTACGCAATTTGTTTATCCTTCTTCCTCCTCTCGCGTGTGACGCGTTAGAATTGTACCTTTGGTTAAAAACATCGAGTTCGCCCGGTGTTCACATCACATTTCCTCCTCTCGCATGTGACGCATTAGGATTGTACCTTCAGTTGAAAACAATAGGTACGCTTGTTTGTTCACACCACATTTCCTCCTCTCACATGTGACGTGTTAGGATTATACCTTCGGTTAAAAACAGCAGGTGCGCCTGATTGTTCACACCACTTGTCCTCCTCTCGCGTGTGACGCGTTAGGATTGTACCCCTGGTTAAAAACATTGGGTATATCCCGGTGTTCACACCACCTTGTCTCCTCTTGCGTGTGATGCGTTAGGATTGTACCTTCGGTTAAAAACAACAGGTGGGTGACGGTGACAGTGGCGGGTGGTAGGTGGTAGCAAGTGGGTGGTGGTGGTGGTGGGTGGTGGGTGGTGGTGGTGGCAGGTGGGTGGTGTGTGATGGTGGGTGGTAGTGGCGGATGGGTGGAAGGTGGTGGTGGTGGCGGGTGGGTGGGTGACGATAGCGGGTGGTGGGTGGTGGTGGTGGTGGCAGGTGGGTAGCGGATGGCGGGTGGTGGTGGTAGTGGTTGGTGGGTGGGTGGGTGACGGTGGCGGGTGGTAGGTGGTAGCAAATGGGTGGTGGTGGTGGGTGGTGGTCGCAGGTGGATGGTGGGTGATGGTGGCAGTGGTGGTGGTGATAGGTGGTGGGTGCTGGGTGGTGTTGGCGGGTGGTGGCAGGTAGCTGGTGAGTGATGGTGGCAAGTAGGTGGCGGGCGGTGGATGGTAGTGGCGGGTGGATGGCAGGTAGGTGGTGGTGGCCAGGGGTGGCTAGTGGGTGGTGGTGGCCAAGGGTGGCTGGTGGGTGGTAGTAGCAGGTGGGTAGTGAGTGGTGGTGGCAAGTGGTGGTGGGGTGTGGGTGGTGGGTGGTGGGTGGTGGTGACAGAAAACGGTGGTGGAAAACAGTGGCGGGTGGTGGCTAGTATTGGGTGGTAAAAAATAAAAAATAAAAACTCAAAACGGAAACACGTTTTTTATATTTTTATTTTTTGACCAAATTTATAAATTGGGACCATTAATTTATAAATCAAAAATTTTACCAAACAAATTTTTATTTAAATTTTTTAAATTTTTATAAATATAACCAGAAAACTAAAAACATAAATATTATCAAACCACATCTAAATATTTTCACTTTACATTCTAATTAATCCACTTTTAACTTGTAAAACCTGAAGAATCTTCGACTTTGGTTTTCGATTGTACATAATGATATAAAGCTGAGAGAGGAAAAGTTAGAAGAAATGCAGCTTTGAGTTGTGGTCCCAGGGGGACTTTATCACTTGGGACTTTTATCACTTGGCCTAGTTTGAAAAAATTAAATAAGTGTATTTTTTAATTTTTTATAAAATATAAGTTGGGTTTGAGTTGGGTTTGAAGTGATGTATTAAAGAGGTGATGTGACTTAAATAAGATAATGTGACTTAAATAGGATAATGACTTTTTAACTTTTTATCTTTTTTTAATCATGCCAAACTTGACCTTATTATTTACGTTCCGTTTATTTTCGGATGTAAAATCGGAGAGTTTTATTTATTTTTAGAAATAAAATTAAGGGGATTAATAGTAAAGAGATTGATAGGGAGGGAGTAAATAAAATTATGTTTATTTTGATGATGGTTGTTAGTGTGAAAATTGTTAAATTATTTTTATATAAAATAATAAAACAAATAAAAAAATACAAAAAAATTAAACATTAATACTCAAAAAAAATTCCTAACATGTAAAAAATAAAAAAATTTCTAATTCCTTCACTATTTTTCTAATACCACATCCACCTCATCCATCCCAATCTCCCTTCCAACCTCCATCTTAATCCCCTCCTTCATCCTAATTCATTTCCCAACTCTACAAACAAACACAACACTAAAGCCATGTTTGTTTGGATGGACATGAACTTGAGATTGGACTAATAGTCCAATAAAATTATTAATCTGATATTTGGTTAAACAATTGAAATACGGACTAATTATTTTAAACTTGATTATTAATTAAGATAGGATACATAATCCAACGGATTCGCAGTCCTAGGACTATTAGTCATGAGAATGCTAATCCAGTCCGCCCAAACAAACATGGCCTAAATGGATCTAACCTGCATCTTAATCCCATATCACCCTCTACACCCCAAAATAAACAGGGCCTTAGAGTGTGTTTAAAATGTGTTATATAAGTACACTTTTAATTTTTTAATTTTTTTTAAATCATATTATTTCTCTATTTTTTTGTAAATCATTTTTAAAAAAATCAAAAAATATATTTATTTAGATCAAACGAGTAAACTCTTTAGATTTATTATCTTTCGATTTTGAAATCAACTATCTAATATCAATTTAACTAAAATTGGACGAGAGGCAAATTTTAAATACATGCAGTAATTCCACAATACATATACCATTTAAATCAAAAAGTACAACTATCAATATTGGACTCCATATTCAAGTTCTAGATATAATTCACCCAACACTTAGGTCCAGAATACAGTTTGTCCAGGACCCCCAACCCACAATTTCAAGTCATTTTCACAAGAAGGGCCGGTTTCGGTAAATGTCAGTGGTCCCTTGTACTTTATCAAGAGTAACAATGACTGACTCCCCCTCTGCTATATGACACTTTGAGTTGATCGCTTGTGGGTATTTATTGGTTCCCCAAACCTTTCAGGTTAAAGTCTTGTTTAGCAACACATGTGGTCCCCTTTCTTGAGTCTCTTTGAATCAATCTTCATCATCTTAATTTGATAGTATACACTTTAGTTTTCTTAGGATAAACTAACAGGTGACTTGTATATGTATTATTTTATTAAAAAAATATTTGATGGTATAATATATGTTATAAATGAATAATTTTAATTTAAAATTAAAATTAAAATATGATTTTAATTATTTATTTTAACAATGTTAACGCTATCATTCTATAAAATTATTACTTGAATACTTATATATATTATTTTTAATTATATTATTTGTGTATTTTGATAATTTTAGTTCTATCGTATTATAAAATTGTAATTATTATATAATAATTTTGTATGATGTATATTAAATTATAAAATAGTCATTTTGATATTAAATATAATAGTTAAATTAGAAGAAAAATTAGCAACATAAAATTAAAAGTAATTCTAACTATTCGATTTTCTTTTATGTTCATTTGGAAAGTAAAAATAGAAATTTTATAAAATTTATTAAAAAATTAAATATAAACATGTTGTAATTGAATTATCATATAATGATTTTATATGATATATATATATATATATATTAAATTATAAGATTATAAAATAAGCACTCTTAATTAAATTAAAATATCAATTATATAAAAGAAATTCAACAATGACTAATCAAAAAAGAATCATGTAACAACATCTAAACCTAAAAACAAAAAATAATGAAAACATACAAATAATAGATCTATCTCAACGTGTAAAGTGATTAATTAGAAAATCCAAACTTCAGAGGTTCTTCAAAAGTATCATTGTTGTGCCGGAAATGACAAATCTATAATTTCATATATAGAATTACTATAAAATTTAAACGACAAATTTCTAAGATAGAATTTGTATTCGGTATAAAGAGTCCATATAAAATAGGTAAAATTAGTATAATTTAAATTAGGTTTGAGTTTGTGTAGAACTCTATATGTAATTAAGAAAATACATACTGACGTGACTCTCTTAAAAAAAATAAATAAACCCTTATAATATGCCATCTAAGTATGAAATAAATATTACTTTTAATAATAAATATGATCTGTGATGAGACTTAAGAACATTGAGACAATAATTACATTATAGTTGAATTTTTTATATATATAATTTTGATACATAAGAAAGATTTACACTAAACACAATAAAACCATACACGACGCACAGAAAATTTATAGCATCACAAATATAAATATTTTTCACTCTCACTAGATTGTAACATCTCCCACATTTACGAGATACTGATGACTTCTTTACCTGTTTCTTGGTAACTAGAGACTAGCACTGCAAATGAACCGAGTCGAGCCAAGTTGAGCTTTACTGATTTCGAGTTCGGCTCGTTTACTTATCGAACTCGTTTATTGAGCTCGAGCTCGGCTCGGCTCGTTAATTTTAATGAAACTCGAGCTCGGCTCGACTTGGTTCGGTAAATTTTCTTTAATATTATTTATATTATTTAAATATAAATATTTAAATAAAAAATATTATTTATATTATTTAATATATAAAAAGTGTATTTATATTATTATTTATATATATATATATATTATTTAATATATAAATAATGTATTTATATATATTTATATATTATTTAATATATAAATAATATATTTATTATATAATTTAAATAAAGATAAACGAGCCGAGCTTATGCGAGCTCGAGCTCGGCTCGTTTACTAAACGAGCTTAATATTCGAGTTCGAGCTCGGCTCGTTTATTAAACGAGCCGAGCCGAGCTTGTTCATGAACAGCTCGGTTCATTTGCAACCCTACTAGAGACCTCACCCTATTGTGTATTTGGTTAGAGAATTTAAAATAAATAAATAAAAAAAAAATAGATAAAATATAATTAAAATATACCCCTATCTTATTTAATTTTACATTCATTTTTTTTTTCAAATCTCTCTCTAAATCACCAACCAAGCACAGTTTAAAGTTCTTTGAACATAGGACATGGTTGGCAAAGTATCAGTGGTCCCACTTTATAGCTTACAAGTTTTTATCCCATATATCAGCATCAGTCCTATTGGTCGTTGGACCCCCTCCTTAGTTTCTCCATGATCCAAACAAAATGCATTGAAAGGGGGTTTTCAAATACAGAGAACCCTAGGAAATTTATTGACTATTATTATTTTTTAATGTTCAAACACAGAAGATCAAACAATGAGGGAGAGGGAGAGGGAGAGGGAGAGGGAGAGGGGGAGGAAGAAGAGAAGAAATTAGTAAGGATTATAAACACATGAAAGTAAGATTCTTTTCCTTCTTTAATGGAATTAGAGAGGTCTAGGTAGCCCAATCTGGCTCCACTTTTGGTCTATTTTAATAATTAGAATCATTCATTTTGTAGATTAGTTGGGGAGCATATTCATCTAAAAATTAAATTAATTAAATCAATTAAATATTAATAGTCATATGATCAAAACATATTTGTTTTAAAAAGAAGTAAAGGAAAATTTGATATAGAGAATTAACCACTCATTCTTTTTCTTTTTCTTTTTTTTTTAAAATGATCTAATTATGTGGTTACTGATTTGATCGATTTGATTTTAACATAAATGATTTACTCGATAAATTCTGCACAAAAAATAACTCAAATTACAATGTAGGTCCTTAGTGGGCCCATAGTAAACTAACTAGACCTCTTTAGGCATGGTTTGGCAAATTGGTTTGGATAGGTTTGGGGCTATTTTAGCCATAAAAGATAAAATAGGTTATTTTAGCCACAACAAACAAAACATCACATCCAAATCATTACACTCTTTTCTTACAAAAAAAATCAAAAAAGTCAAAAAGTCAAAAAATCCTTCCCAAACCAAACTTTTTAGCCCAGGCTAAAATAATCAAAAGAGTCAAAAAGCCAACCCACTTCCAATCTGATTAAGAACATGAGAGAAGCTAATTCTTAAATACTTAAGCAATCCAATAAAAAAATAAGTGGACATTTATTCATAAATCTTTCTTCACCTACTTATGTTTAACTTAATTTAAATTATTTTATTATGTTTCAATAAGTCAAGTAGGTAATATAGCTAACAAAATACTCTTAATAATAATAAAGTAAAGCGCGCATTGATATTTACATTGACAATGTGAATATCTCATATTCACATCATGGAACATTTAAAATAGTACACACTAAATTGTCAAAGGATGAAAAAATATTTGAAATGGTAAAATTATCCATAAATTAACTATTCAAATGTTACTTATGTGTGCATAAAATTGTTTAACTATCTATTCAAATGTCACTTATTTGTAGATGGGTCACATATTCATTCACCTATCTACCCACCTCACTGCAACCAACCAAATACCAATGATTGTTTTGGACATATTTGTACACGTGTCACCCATTTATCTTTGTATAATTTTTATTTCATAAATCCATCCATAAATTCAAAATCTAAATAACATTATTTAAGTAATAAAAGAACTTTTTATCTGGTACCATCAAAAACATATTAAATACTAATAGTTCCCCAAAAACTAATTAAAATCCAGACCAACACGTATTGTTTCCGAAACATTTTATATATTAATGACTAGAAAAAAATGCCATGACTTTCCAGGATCAAGAATTTTTTTTTTTCATTTTATATTTTTATTACTTAAAGGATTCAGCCGCAGCATAATTTTCTCATAGAAAAATGGTATACACAATTTTTGTGCAGACCCTAATTTTTAAAATTTATATTCTAAATTATGAGTTCTGAATTAATTCCATTTTAGTTCTTGATTTTGCCAAATTTTGCGATTAAATCCAACAAACCCCAATTTTTTTAAGCATTTATTTTATTGAAATAAACACTACAAGAATTAACACTTTTGGCAACAAAAAAATTGGTCGCTAAAAGTCCATTTTTGGTCGGCAAAAGTTATCCGCGACCAATTTTTTTGGTGGCTACTTTGGTCGCCAATTGAGGGCCGGCAAAAGTAATTCGCGACCAAAATTTTGGTTGGTCGGCAAAAGTTGGATTTGCCGACTAAATTTTTGGTCGCTAAATATTTAATTACCGCGACTAATTCATTTTGTCGCTAAAACACTTTGGTCGCGAAAAGTGATATTTTCCCGACCAAATATCTTAGTCGCCAATTGACACATTTCGCGACCAAAAAGTTTGGTCGCCAATTATCACATTCAACGACCAAAAAGTTTGGTCACCAATTGTGACATTCCACGACCAAAAAATTTGGTCGCCATTTGTTACTTTTCGCGACCAAAATTTTTGGTCGGGAAAAGTAAGTTTCCACGACCAAGAGCTGTTTTGGTCGGCAATAGATGTATTTTTTGCGACCAAAACTCTTGGTCGGCAATTGTCATTTTTTGCGAAAAAAAATTATTTTGGATGCCGCGACTAATAAATTGGTCGCCAAAGCAGGAAAACAATACACCTGTAATTCCTAATAATTCATTCAATCCATAATAAACCTATAAGTTTAAAGCATCATTCAAATTAACTGAATCATTAACATTCGACACAATACATAATTCATTAACATTCGACACAATACAACTATTCTAAGTTTTCATTCACAAGTCACATCCATCTAGCATAACAATTTGAAACATAACTATTTGTTATCCATGCGCAGCTATCAACAAATAAAACTACTAATATTTGTTATCCATACATATCCATCCAAAAATATTTAATCCTCCCAAAAATGCTCATACTGCCAAGTAGTCTTGTACAATTTAGCTTCGTGACCTTGTTAAGAAAAACGCTAGAACTTTCTGCCTCCCAAACTCTCCTTCCAAGATTCAGATTGTCTCACCACATTCAGTTGCTTCACATGCAGAAGAGCAGCATCTTGATTCAGCCTTCCCAAAACTGGAAACTTGTCATCCTGATATGAAGCCTGATGGTATAGTAAAGTAGATGATGCTCCTCCAATGCCAGAGGAGAGAGCAATTAGCTCAACTCAGACAGTGGACAATCTAGAGGCTACTAGCTTTACAAAGCATCAGTTCTCAGGAATATCAGAAAATATTTCCCCACATGAACTTGATTCAGCAGAAGTGGGTTTTTCATATTCTAGAGAGAAAAATCTTGATGTGGCTTCCAATGCAGCAGATTGTGAAGAATCGGGTGGATTCTCCACTGACATGGATATCATTGGAAAGGATGATAGCAGCCTTAAATTTTCACTTGATTTTCAAAGATCTCCAGATCCTCCACCAGTTCCCGATGTGCATTTAGATGATGTAGTAATTGAAACTGTTCATTCGGAAGTTGTGATTGTGGCTACTGCTGTTGTTGGCTCGCATTGTGATGATAATGAAGGCGACAACAAATCTTTTTCTACCAGTCCCACAAAATTGCAAGAAGAATCTATTACTATTCTCGAGGATTTACATCAAAATGGTATGGAAATCAATGAGGCATGTTCCCCAGAGCATCTTCAAGAATCTTGCACAGAAAAGGAGGTGGATCAACAGGCAGTTGCTTCATCAAATTTGGACTCTGTTTTGTGCAATACAGTTTCTTGTGATGATTCTAATTCAGAATTCCTCAATAGTGTTATTGACTCTTCTACGGTTGCAACATCCAGAAACAGTCTGCATATTGCTGATGCTACCACAGTCCCATTGTCTTCAGATCAACATGACCAAGATTCAGAGTCAAAATCTGCCCAGAAGATTAATGCTATTGAGATTGCAAAAGATATTGTATCTTCAACTACCCATCATAATGCAGAGCTAAAAATGCATATTGCTGATGCTACCACAGTCCCATTGTCTTCAGATCAACATGACCAAGATTCAGAGTCAAAATCTGCCCAGAAGATTAATGATATTGAGATTGCAGAAGACACTGTATCTTCACCTATCCATCATAATGTAGAACTAAGAACTCCATTGGAACAAAAGGTTGAGTTACAAGATGATCAATTTGATGTGGAATCATGGGGTGAGCAAGATTCAAAATCAAAATCTGCCCTTCAGATTAATGTTATTGAGAAAGCAATCTCAAATATTCTATGGTTTGCTTGATAAAATCAGAGGCATCCATAGCTGTGCAAATAGGCTTTACAAGCTCATTATTGCGCCGCTTTTTACTGAAGCGTTCCCTCCTCAAGTTTAAGCTTGGAGTATTAAAGACGTTGCCAGTCTGCAAAAATTAGACAAGTAGTTAAGTAAATACCATGTGAAGAAACTTGTGTATGCTCTGGTTCAAGGAATGAGAAAAAATAAAAAAGCATAAGATATCGAAATCTAATCACTTGCAAAGAATACAGAAAATAGGATGAATAAGTACTCAACACATAACTCAAGTATTTAAAGTTGAAACTATATATTCTCAGGCTACAAAACTTGACTGACAACAGCTACATATGAATAGCATTATTTATAATCTTCAACCAAATAACTATCTCCTAATATTTATTAAAATACAAATACAAGCAAGTCCATGATGAATTATAAGAGCATAAGCCCTGATTGGATTACTCACCCATCAGATTAAAAGCTAAACAGCCATCAGTCAAATAAGTATGTACTTCAATTAACTTGCTTCTAAGTAAACTCAACCAAAATATAGTCCAATAACAAACACTAGAAACCTGTATGCTATAGACTATTATTGATAAATGACATCACTGTACCTATCAAATAATCAACAAAAATTTAATTCAAGTATGTTCAGATAGTTTAAATGAATAATAAGCAAAAGAGAAACCGACCTTTACCAGGTCATCACTACCTTCACCCTGCTGTGAGAAGTAGTTATTTAGTACATCCAAGCGATGCGAAAATTGAACAAAACCCTGCCTTAAGCAACATAGTTCTTGTTGTAGTATATTATTACGATATATTTCAAACTCAGTAACTTTTTTTGCATGTTTTACTTGCTTCTTTTTAAACTTCAGTTTTTTTCTCTGCAGCTTCATTATAGCAGTTTCAGAATTCATATTTTTATCAGGCAGAACAGCAGGAGCCTCAACCAATGTTCTAGAGGACACAAGTTCCAATATCTCTTTCTGTAGTTCCTCTATTCTTCGCTTATTATCCTCTAATTGATGAGCTAACTGATTCGCATGATGTCTTTCTTCCATGGCCGCCTTCTTATTTGTTTCTGCAACCTTTCTCTGCTCTTCTGCTTTCCTTGTCTCTGAATCTGCATGCTTTTTTTCTCTGATCACCTATTGTTTTTCTTCCTTGAGCCCTTTGTTTACCTGTTCAGACTTTAAGTACTCCAAAACCAACTTCGACTCATCAGCTTCTCTCTCTAATATCTCCGTTCGAAGCCCACCTTTCACTTCTGCAGCTTCAGCATTCATGCATTTATCAGGAGCCTCAACGAACTTTCTCAAGGGTACGAGTTCATCTGTATCCCTTTGTAATCTCTCAATCCTTTGTCTATGCTCTTCCACCTGCTGAGACAAATAATCTGCACGACACTTTTCATCCATGACCTTCTTCTAATTAATTTCTGCAAACTTCCTTAGCTCTTCTGCTTTGGCCATCTCTGAATCTGCGCGTTTTTTCTCTGTAATCACCTTTTTCTTTTTTGCCTCAATCTTTTTGTTTGCCTCTTCAGACTTGAATGTCTCCAAAACCAATTTTGATCTTGCGTCATCGGCTTCTCTCTTTAACTTCTCCAACTGAATAAGATTTTCCTCAACCTTTTTTCGTTCAATATCAGCAAGTCTCCTTTCTTCAGCAGCACTACTTTTTCTTGCCGGAAACCCACCTTTCACTTTTGCAGTTACATCATTCATACATTTATCAGACAGGTCATCAGGAGCCTCAACCAACTTTCTCAAGGATACAAGTTCATCTATCTCCTTTCGTAATCTCTCAATCCCTTGTCTATGCTCTTCAACCTACTGAGACAGATTATCAGCACGACATTTTTCATCCATGGCCTTCCACATCAATCTCTCAATCCCTTGTCTATGCTGTTCAACCTGCTAAGAAGAGAATAATTTTTCAAAGATCCCCACTTTACCATGGATTGGACAATTAGAAGAGTAATAAGATAAATGAAGTGACTAGAGTCACTAGAAGAAACATGTATAAATGGATGCACACATGCATATAAACATGTATATAAGCATCACATTATGCTTCTTTTTATCAGGCCTTTTCTTTCTGGTATATATATCTACCAATTCACAAAAATCCTTCTCATAAGAAGATGGGGATGATGTTCTACTATGCTTTACCTGTGCATATCAAAAAATGAATAGGAAAGATTACTGCAGGAATGAATAGATGGATGCACACATGCCCACACATGAGTCACCTTAGTTTTAGAAAATTTATAGATATTTATGTATAGAAATTCTGGAATTGAAATACCCAAGGTCTAGAGTCAAAATGCAGAAAAAATCATTAAGTGCTACTTTAAACTTCTTATTAATGCATAAAAATGCAATAAAAGAATAAAAACATACCACTACTCCAGAATCTGCCCATGACAAGAGACTTTCCACTATTCCAGACTTGGACACTGCAGGAGAAATACAGACATGAAAAAAAATCACTAGAGTTTTGGTGAAAATAAAACAGGGTTTGGAAAGTTGATTAATAGGACTCACATGAAGATGATTTGTGAATAAATATAGCTTGGTTTCTGGTCTTATTATGAATTTATTTCCTTAATGTTGTTGCTTTTCATGTTTATAAGAGATTTTAACTTAAAAATTCATAAGTGATTTATTGGCCACCACGTTTTCCAAAAAATTCTACCGAGAGTTAATCTACAATTGTGTGAGAGGTCTTAATTGTCTTGAATTTGACTGAGGTGGCTTTACGTACTATAGATTACAAAAACCTGATCCATATACCCACAATAGTATGTTGGGATTGAAGCTTATTGAGTTGATTCCTTGACATTAAATATGCATGCCTATCTTATATTTTAACCTGCAATTCCAGAGTTTGCTCATCAAGAGAGGACTTCAGGTCTGAACATGAGCCCATTTAATATGCATGCCTATCTTAGTACATATATATAGCATTTAGAATGTGGCCTCATTGGAGTATGAGCGAAAATATCATTAACTGAATTTATTGCTTATTCTTGGTCTCTAGAATACACTCCCATGCTCAACAGTTGCTGAGCATTATTCATTTAAATGCACATTTTGATTGTGGAGAAGCCATTGAAGCCAGAATTTTTAAAATCACTAAATTAAAAAGATGTTAGCTCCATGAAACATATGCAATTGGAAGGCTGGATGAAAATCACTAAAATCACTAAAATATCATTTGGAAGGCTAGAAAATTACCTCATGAAATCTGACGACTTGTTCGAGTCTTGGGTGAATTAGAAAAAGAAATCATGGATGAGGGTGAGCGGTCACTGAAAGTAGATACGTGACACGTCGGTTTTACTTTCACATTATCCACATTCTTATGCAGAGAACCCTGAGAAAGTGGACTTTTTTTTGCAAGGGTTGGACATCCTTAGAGATCCAACACTCGTTTCAAGAGCCCTTCTTTTCGTAATAGAGTCAAATTCTAAATTGCCCGCTGGTCTCTTAGCACAGATGCGTGAAATTGAACCAACTTTGTCTCGTCTACTTTTCTCAACATCTAAGCCTTTAGCGTCCAATTCCACATGAGTTCTAATATTGGTATTTAGATTTCCAGCATTTTGGAGGTTTTTATTTGAGGATGGACCTTGCAGAGTCCTACCTACTTTTTCCAATTTATTTTGCTTCTGTTTCTCAATTTCTTCCTGAAGCAAGCAATCTTCACACATCCAATTGCCTTCAGGAACTTTTTCCATCCTAACACCCATGCAGTAACTGATTGATTGAAAATAAAACAAAATGTGAATGTTCACATTTCAAAGAAACGAATAAGAGAAGATAGCAAATGAACTACAGTAAAACTAGTAATGTCTAAGTGACAAATCATAAATGACTTACGTGTGCTCTGCCCCATCACTGCACTTGCTACAAGTTGCAAGAAAATCCTCCCGACCAACATCACCACAGATATCACAGTCTTTTACCTGTTTCACCATGGGCACCAACTAAGCAATGTTATTCTAGCGAGTCAATCACAATAAGAAAGAATAGATATTACTCAAAGCAATATAAGTACAAAGCAAGTAAAGGCTAATAGACGTAAGAAAAAAATGAAAGAAATGAAGATAGCATGCCTTCACCAACATGAAAAATGTAATATATACATTGTTTATTGACCTTGCATTAGTAGAATCTTATTACCATAAGACATATTATTTGTGGTTATAGTATTTCCACCCTCTTTCACTTACCATATATCAACAGCCAAAAGTCACAAAAATATGTATGTTGTGAATATATATATACACGCAAAAAAGCCAACCAACTCATGATGCGGACAGAGTGTCGGTGCTATCCACTGATGCAAGGCACCCTAAAAATTCCTTAGGTTTGCAGGCTGAACCACAAGAGCAAATGGTGGATCAAGAAATTACAATAAGGCATATAAAGCTAAGGTTTGCACAACAGTGGCTTTCAAGACTACAGTTCAGATTCTAGTAATTAAAATTGTTGTCAACGATTCTTTTACAAGAAAACAAAGATAAAAGGAATCAAATAGAAAAGACAAAGGAATGAGCAATGTACCCTTTAGAGCACTTGGAAGGCTGGATGAAAACCTGGAGTGCAGAATGGATCGTAAACACTCTTGAATTAGGGCACTTCTCTCTGCAACAACATCAGGAGAGACATTTCCCAAAAATCTTTCTGGATACCTGTTCGACAGAGGACCAGGTAGAAAGAAGAATCCAGCCTTGCCCAGTAAACAATGTCTTCAACCAACGATCGAGAGTGCAAAAATCACGGTACCGTATGCATACGTATGCTTTTGGCGAATACCTAGCAACAACCACAGCAGCGAATACCCAGCAATCGCTGCCTTTGTGTGAGAGAAAGACAGAGGGCGATGGCGATGTGCGACGGATGTGAGCAACGATGGTGAGGGACTTCGGTGAGCTAGAGAGAGTGGGCACCGATTGAGAGAAAGAACACAGAGAGGGAGAGGGCGGACCGAGACACAGAGCGAGATAGAGACAATGGAGTTTAGGTCTTATGACCAAATCAAAATTTCTGCTTATGACCATAGGAAATATTTTGTATAAGCGGACAATCCATCATACATGTTACCACTGCATCACTTTGCAGAATGCAGAATGCATGAAAGACAAATCAACATGTTCTTAATTTAGTAACCATTTAACATGAGGCTAGCTTGAGTTAGGCTTTTGCAGATCATATTAAAAGAGTTCATGAGGAAGTGAGGGAATCAATCACTATTAGTATTGAATCCTATGCAACAACCAATCACATCTGCCATCACTAGGTCGAGGCAAGCTACGGCCACCGCAAGATGAAGGCAACCAAGTCCAAAGCCAAAGGAAAGACAATGAGAAAAGGGTATCAATAGATATTATTATGTTTTGAATGATATTTTATGATATCCACACACAAAGGGTCAGAATCTGTCCAAGTTTAGTAAAAAGGAAATTTCTCCCTTGATGTTATGTCAGAAATGGCACGCCTTATTTCAAAATAAAGATAACACATGAGATGATTTTGCTCAACTATTTTAAAGTTGATCTTGCTTCTAATGTCCATTATCAAACCAAAAACTATCTTAAATATTTTGTTGAGTAAACATATTTTCAAGAAAATTTTAATAAATGTTTTCTAGAATGGTGCATCAAAATTGGCTATCATGTCATTTGTTTTCCACTGTTTCACACAATAAAAATAATTCCAAATTATGTTACTTTATTTTTTATGCAATCCCAACCACCAAATAGATTTCATTGTCATCTTTCTTTCCTTAATTATGTATAACTTCAATTTAAACACACTATTAACCAAAGAAACATAAATTCTGATAGAGGGATGGAGAATGAATTTGCAAAAATTTGACACAGAAGATATATACTTTTGTTTAAAAAGAAACATGCATGAAAAATATTCATGTAGTTCAATCATATTCTCTCTTTTTTGCTGTAATAATGGTTACCTCATCCTCACATAAACACATGTGAAAGTTAAAGGGAACCTTGGAAGCTTGAGGAGTTGTTAAACAGATGGAGAAACCATAAATATTCATAAGAGTTCAAATCCAATGAAGGAAAGACAAGGTAAAACCACCTAAAATTTCATTAAAAAAGTAAATTGAATTATCTTCTATCTACTTATCTTCCTAACATGTTTTGAGGTTGGTTGGAATCCTCCTCTTTCTAGTTCTTTGCTAACTTGTTCTTTTCAAGGCCCAATACATACACATATACAACTATAATTATAGAACTAGTTCAATTAGCAATTTAGATAAACTAAATACAAACAAATAATCTTCTTTATATGGACCAGTCAGCTGGAGTTAAGCTTGAACACAACTGGACAAACTTCAGAGTTCCAAAACAGGACCTAGAATAGGAATATCAATGTAAAATGTAAAGTTAACACACGTTCATAGTGCAACGAACAATCACTAATTCATGTGAAAGGTTGACAATCACTAATTCATGTAAAGTTAACACACATGAAAGGTTCGATCAATTCAATATGAAAACTAGTTTTTCATGAAAGGTTGACAATATGAAGACTAATTCATGTGAAAGGTTGACAATATGAATTGATCCAAAGTCTTCAATTGATCCATAGTTTTCTTTCAGACATCCAGTCTTCAACATTGAATTAGTCTTCAACATTGAATTAGATGTATACATTTCAATCTTAAAAATTATAAGAAAATGCAAATGGTAGGAAAACAACTACGTTGCAAAGTCCCATTATTTGATTTCACACACACACAAAACACACACAAAAAAAAAAAAAAACACACACACACACACACACACACACACACAGAAAATTACTACAAAAACAATGAAAAAAAAACCATAAAGGCTCTAAGCTTCTTGTTTAATCTGAACTAGAGAAAATGGGGCAAAATACAGAAATGAAGCATATCCTCTTACTCAAACTAGGTTTAACCAATCCCATGTAGATTTCAAAAGCGTTACTCGTAACTGTGTTTCCAAGCATATCCTCTTACTTAAGCATACACTTAATACTGACTGGGAAAGTAGACATCATTCATGTTAACAGTTCATTTTCATCAGTTTCTACCTACTCACCCGATCCCTTCTAGGTCTTTGTAACAAGTTTCTAGTTCAACCGATCAATATGGACAGAAACATAGCCAACATGTTTTAGTTTAAGAAAATGTTTGAGCCCTAAGATAATTAACCACTAAGGAAGAACATACAGGCCAAATAAGAGTATTATACCTTCAAAGATAGCAGAAGAGTAATTGTTTCCAAGCTGTGCTGGCCCCGATCAACATAGTCTCCTAAGAAGAGATAATCGATATATCTGATAGTCATACATGAAATTGGCATCATGATAAAAGGGAAAAAAATTGCTAGTAATTGCATAATCTCACTGAAGGACCTAGAACATGCTTTAAAAAGGCCAAACAGAAGTAATCACTTTCATTAAAGAAAAAAAACATAATACGCAGACAGTAGACCTGTAAGAGCAATAGAAAAATGTAGTTCCATGGGAATGCCCATGGAAACATGACAATAAACAACAATTATTTCTAGCATTTTATGCATAATAAAAAGACCCTGCATCTAGCCAAAATCATATGTTGCCTCATATTATTGCACCTTGGACTCAATTCACAGTACCCAGTACAAAACAGGGTCTGAAAAGTATCATAGATTTTCAAAATTCAAATCAAGCTTCACAAGAAGTAATATTCAAATCAAAGAAACCACCATCAGGCCACCTGATCAAGCTCCTCGATGAAGAAATATTCAAATCAAAGAAGACACCATCAGTCCACCACCCTCAGGTGGTTCCGGTCTATACTTTTGACTATTGCTTTGTTTCAATGAATGTTTTTTACATATTCAATCCTATTTAACTTTTGATTGTTTGCATCACATCTCAAGTCTAACCAAACACCAGGCCGTGGCAATGCCATACTGATTCTTACACCAATAACTTAAAAAATGTATCCACGCAATATGTGATCAAGGCACAGATTTGTCAAAATTTCAATATAAAAACAAAAACACATAAAACAAGTTACAGAGGCTAATGTTTGCCTCTGAAACATTAGAAGAAGTTAGGGCCAATGATGAACTCTTTGTTAAAGGATGGAAACAATATTGGAATAAAATGTCAAAAAATGAAACATAATCTACGAACAAAAACACTTACGCTATGTCCCCAGCAGTTGAAGGTGAGCCATACTCATCAAATAGTCGCATAAGATCCCCAAATTGCCCATGCAAATCACCAAATATCTTGATAGGAGCCCTAAGTTGTAGAACACGAATCGAGTGAGTAAAGCTTCTTTCCCTCAGCCAGATCCCACAACAAAATAACCCCATCTTTCCCACCACTCGCACACAGCGACCCATCGGGCGACACGGCCACCGTATTCACATACCCAGAATGCCCAGCAAGCGAAGCCCTAATCTTACAATTGGTCAAATTCCAAATCTTCACAGTCCGATCCTAAAACGAAGACACAATCCTAGGCTGAAGATTATTAGGGCTAAATCGAACACAACTAACCCAATCGAGTTTCAATCACCATCCTAAATCGTGTACTTACACTCACCCAAAGTGTTCCACAACTTGATCGAGCGATCTCAGGAAGCAGAGACGATTTGGCGATTATCGAAGGAGAAAGCGACGGAGAGGACATCTTTGGAGTGGCAGACGAAGCGGCGAGCAGTGATGCCAGTGGAGAGGTCCCAGAGGCGGAGAGTGGGCACCGATTGAGCGCACCGATTGAGAGGAAGAACACAGAGGGAGAGGGCAGACCGAGAAACAAAGAGAAAGGGCATCGATTTGATTTTATTTTTTTATTTTTTTTCTGATTTCATGGTACAAAACGACGTCGTTTTAAAATTAGCGACCAAATTTATTTGTCGCCAAACAATTTCAATTCCCGCCCCACTAAAAATAAAATTTCCCTCCCAAACTTTTGGCGACCAAAAGACCAAATTAGTCGTAGAAAAAGTACCTTCGCCGACAAACTTTTTTAGTCGCCAAATCTCAATCAATGGCGACTAAAATATTGGTCGCTAAAAATACAAATTTGGTGACTAATTTTTTTTGGTTGCTGAAAATAAATTTTTGGCGACCAAAAATTTGGTCGCCAAAAAATATGTGACCTTCCGCGACCAAATTTATAGTTAGTCGAGAAAAGTATACCACTTTCTGCGACCAACTCATTTTTTGGTCGCGAAAATATAACCTTCTGCGACCAATAATATTTGGTCGCCAAAAACAATGATCATTCGCGACTAATTAATATTTGGTCGCCAAATATCATTTTTTTGCGACTAAAATTTTTTTGGTCGGCAAAAGTGGTCGCCAAATGTGTAAATTCTTGTAGTGAAATATTTGTTTCCTATTTTATAATTTGAAAACAATCCCTAGTACTTAATTTATTTTATTTTAAACTCTAGATTTTATTTTTAATTTCAATTAGAAAAATTCTCCCATATACAATGTATACTGTATGCAACTCTACACAAAAATTACGTAAATTTTCACGAACTTACATAAGTTATCTCACAAAAATGCTTAAGTTAAATAAAAATTCATGTAATCACGTATATTTTTACGAACTTATGCAAATTTGTGTTCAATTTATACATTTTTGTGATTTCATTTATGTAAGTTCATGAAAATTTATGTAATTTTGTGTAAGGTTACATATGATGTTGCTCATTGCACACCGGGAGTATTTTCCAATATAATAATACATCAAAATTTAATATATACAGGCATCATTATCATAGATTTACAAATTACAAGTAAAAACACAGGAGTTAGATTGGAAATCCGGCATGAGTCCATATCCGCTACAGCTCCCCAAGCTTTTTCACAGTCTTCTTCGTGGTAAATTCCTCAATACCTAGTGTTGAATGTCAGGACAATAAAAGCCACGAGATGCGATAGCCCAGTAGGAACACCCAAACCCCTACTTTCAAAACTACTTGGATAATACAAACAAATATAGATACAACATGAAATGAATGAACAGTTATAAACAACAATTGTAAAGCAACAAATATATGTATCAGTTCAACATGTATAAATAACAGTTAGAGAAAACAACATATATAAATAACAGTTAGAGAAAACAACCGCTAGAGTCCCTCAAAGAGACTCGTCCTACCAACCACAGAGATTGGACATTTGACTATTCAAAAGAGACTCGTCCTACCAACCACTCGTCCTACCTTACCACGGATGCCTGCAACGATTATATACCATACAATGCCATCAGTGGATCTCAAAAAAGATGGTCAAAAACTCCAAAAGTATAACACCCTCAACTGTCCTTAAGCTTCGTTGAACCTAGCCCTGTCCCTCCACAGGGTATCCATACCGTTATCCCCTAACCTGAGACTCCAATCTTGTCCCTCCAAAATATAGTCTGAATATACTCGTGCCTGCGCAATATTTAACTCAAAGGGAACACGTCCCACCATCTTTTCATTACCGATAACAACAAATTCAATTGAGTTCCAAAAGTGAATGCGAACCCCATTACCATCTTTTTAAGTTTTCCCTTTCATTAGGTTCATTATGATGCGCGGTTAGCAACGAAAGAAAAATAGTGGTATGAGATACAAGTCACTAACACATGAGTAAATAGAGCGATCGAGAAGGCACTAATGCCATCATCATAGCAAAGCAAATAGGAAACAAGTCATAATCACAAAACATCTCAAGAACACACGCTTATATGAAAATTTTCAAACTTCCAGAGATAAGAAAATTAATTCGGTAAAAATACTTCTGGGACTCGGATGGGCAAAGTGGACTGTTTTTCAAAAAAAATTTGTCAAAAATTTTGAGGAATAGTTTGGCTTATCAAAACACATATTTAGGCTCTACCAAAAATCACACATACTCTACACATATCCAATGACACCACATTAAAACATATTTTGATTTCATGATGGTTTGATATTTTAATAAATTCTAGAACTAGAGGGACAACTTATCGATTAAAGGAAGAAACGATTTAAAAACCCTATGTTCATGCAATTCTTGATTGGACAAGCATACTAACATATAACACCACATGTATTATGTCTTGATGCTGATGTGTTGTGCTGGTTGGAGGGCTTCGGTGGTGTTTGGGATGCTTGCATTGTCTTTGTAAGTTGGTGGGAATGGGGGGTGTTAGGCCTGTATTGGTGTTGGTGCTAGTCTTTTGCTATGTTTGGAGTTTGGTTGTTAGTTTTTCTGTTTTGGGTGTTGATCTTTTTGCTTGTCTTTTCTTGTTGGGTGGTATCTCACCATCCTCTGGTGCGTTTGTTGGGGGTCTCTTCCCTGCTTTGTTGATGTGTTTCATCTGTTTTGTTGAATTTCATCAATAAAGTTGTTCCTTTTTTTGTTGATCAAAAAAAATATATATATATATATATATATATCATCATCAAGAATGTGAGGGGTGGTTTTACAATACTCCTCTGTCCCAAACAAGCCCTTGAGAGATCCTCACTCTGATAACTGAAACAGAAAAACACTCTGGTCGATGGTACCAGAATTAGCATTCCAACGAACAAGTTAGTCTTTCTTAAAAAGGGAGAGAAGAAGTTTTTATAGCCACCCTCATAGATATTTTCTTTATGGTAGTCTCTCATCCTTGTTTTTTCATAGCCCATACTTGTACTGCATATCAAAAATGGGACAACATAGGCCCACTCATCATGTCGATTAGCCTCTATTCCTCCGGCTCTGCTTCGCCTTGGTTTGCTATTCAGCAAATGCCCTTGGTTTATCCTAGCCTACTCGGCTTTGTGTTCCAACCTAATGGGCTTGGCGAATTTGGCCCATCTAAGATGGGATCAGATACGCTCCATTTTTCGTTTTCCATATTTCCCTATATTGCGTTTATTCGGCTCCCACAACTGCCCCCTGAGCACCCGACTATCCTTGAATTTTGAATAGTTGGTGTGCTCGACTACGGAAGTGCCGATTTACTTGAAATTCGGGTACGTAATGGGCACGTCATTCTATCTCTGACACGTCAAATGGGACATGATGTGGAATGTAGAAAGTTTCTTGTTTCTTCGAAATCTTCATTCATTTAATACGATTTGAAAACCTTCTCCGCCCTTTTACTTCAGAAAAGACTCCATCTTCACAACTCTTCACCTTCAAGACTTTATCTATAGTTGCTTTACTCTCTCTACCATTTGTGCATCTTTCATTTCAACTTGTAAGTCCTCTAAGCTTTACTTCTTGTTTTATTTTTTTTTAGAATTTCCATCATCTCCTACTGTTTCTTTATCTCGTGCTCTGTTTCAGTCTTCCTATGACCATTATGTGAAAGCCCTCCTTTATGTGGATAAGGTCATCGTCTTTCATCATCACTTTGCAATCCTTGATGACATCCAATTGATGCTCGTTAGGGACGAAGAGGTAAACATGGAAAGAGTTGATGTCAACACCATCATCCTTCCTCTGTTAGCGGTTGCCGAGGGTGGAGTTCACTTAACTCTCCACCCTATGCTCAGATCTATGCTTTATTTTTAGGGACTAATGCCTTCCCAGCTCAACGTAAATTTCTACCGAATAACCATGGGTATAATAGAATTAAGCCGTTGGCTCTAATTTAACTTAAGAATTTCTGTTATTCAACATTGCTATGCCCTACCCAAATCCTCTGGTCGGCTAGAAAGGTACTTTTTAAGAGCCAAGGACACTGACCACCACTTAGTAACCACGTTCGCCAGTTCTGGCAAAAAGATAGATGACATAATGGTTGTCGTTCAGGGCAATTGGGAATTCGGCGAATGAGAAGATCACCTAAATCCTGTACCTAGGTAGAAAGGTGAACAGGTAGCCAAGTAGTTTCTTTTGTCAGTTTAGATGTTAATCGGCTCCTCCTCTGTAGGCTAACCATGTTTTTTTCTTCTTATAGGCAATGATCTTAAGAAGTCTCTCACTTCAACAGACAAAGCCATACCGATCCCCAGAGGTAAACAACAACTCTCAGCTCTTGTATTCCCTAGCTTCATTAATTGGAAAGATACTGGGGTTCAGGAATCGTTAGTTAGTGAGCAAAGTGGTGGAAACGGCAGTTAGGATATCGAACAAGGTGTGGAGCAAGACACCGATCAAGAAGTTGGTCTAAATGTCATCGTCGAACGAAAAATAACTATGGTTGTAAGACATGTCTCTCGCAATTCTTTTGCTTTCATAAGATTAGGATTGATATTAGTTTATTTACTACCCGTTGAGGTGGAAGTCCATGTATCTCCTGAAATACATCCTTAAACTCACGTACTATATCTACCTCACTAATATTCTGCTTAGAGATTTTTACCGAGCACAAAAAACTCAACATCACTAATTCTCCTCCAACGCTATAAGTGTGTGTAAGCCGTGACATACTGGGAATATCTATATTTACAGTCCTTCCAGCACAATCTAGAGTCACAAAGTGTTTTCGCAGCCAATCCATACCCAAAATAATTACAAAACCCTCAAACCCTATCACAATTTGGTCTCGCATCGAAGACTCTTTCTGCAAAATCAATCTCAAAATCTTTACACAAGTGATTTGATTTATACGCGTACGTATATGCTAACCATCTGGAGAGTGTGGGTCAAACTCGGGACGATATCCCGGCGCAAGTTTGGCTTTGGAGTGGTGGGATATATGTATAGGCTGAAAGTGAAGGGCCGAAGTGGTGGAGTTAATATATAAAGAATTAAATATGAACTTATTGGTATAGCTTGAATTATTTTGATTTGTACATCTCAAGAAATAGTAAACGACCTCGTTAAATTACAAAATTTGGGCAGCGGCATGTATATGTAATTCTAAACAACTTTTGTATATTAACTTTTTACTAAGAAGATCGATTAGATTCCCAAGGGTGGCTAGCCATATGGTACAATTGTTGGAAATTGCAAAATATAGTGTACAATATAGGTTTAAAGGTACAAGTGTATATATACATATATTAGTACTAGTTTGGGGTCAATTACCGATTTAATAAAAATGTGAGGGCTTTAAGTTTGATTCATGTATTGGAACATTTATTCAAGTGCAGTATTTAATTTAATTAGGATCTGGAACTTCAATTCGGTTAAAGTTTCTTATTTTGAATTAAACGACGAGTCATAATGAGAACTGAATGCCTAGGGTATAGCATGTAATGATTTGAGACTCAATAGGTTCAATATAACGTCCGATTGAACCCAACTCAATTTTTTTACCTTTTTTACTCCAATTTTATTAACTCTCTTTTCCATTGCCTTTCCATTCCTTATCTTTTGTTCATTTTTGTCCAAAAGTGATAGTTACGTCTACTGAGTCCAAAAGCCATAAAGAATATTAAGCATTGACTTAACCCAAGAAATGAGCCTTTCAAGCCCTATTCTATGGGGGAAATTACAAAGGAAGGGGACAACTTATTTACAAGCAATAATGAATTCTAAGTCAAACTCAAAGAAAGCGATAATGATTAGTCAAACTCAAAGAAAGCGATAATGATTAATCAAACTCAAAGAGAGTGAGAATGATTAACCAAACACATAATGAGCGATAATGACTCTAAATCCAAACTTGATAACAAACTATAATGACACTTTCGTTGGTAATTCCAAAGGTCTAACTAGAAAGTTAGTCCCTTAGAAGTAATTGCACTGGTGATAAAGAGAAATGACAAACAAGAAATTGTGCTTACCATAAGAAAGATGTAATGCCTTGGTAATAAACCTTCGAAGTGAATAAACCATTAAGCATGTAAGGTCTCTTTCTTATGCTCGAACAACAACCTTTTGTTAAACACAACTCTTTAATCAAAATGAACAAAGAATGGAGGGAGGTTACTGAGATGATTATGCAAAGGTGATTACAAGTGTATGAACATGTATGAAAGCTATAAAAAAAAAAAAAAAAAATTAAAAGTGTAAGAAAGGACTATCAACTCAAATGGATTGAAGGCTACACCCATGAGGACTTACAACAACACATCTACAATATTTAAAGCATATTTAAACACAAAAAATAGCAATGAAACAGCCCTAAAACAGTGCTGAAAATTGATTTTTCGAAGTGGAAAGAGAGAGGAAAAAGAGGCTAAGACCAAAAGGTTTCAAAAATCAACAAGCCTAAGGAAGGGTGGTTAACCCTCCTCTTTTTTCGTGACTCAAAACCACATTTTTAAGATAAAATAAATTCTGGAAAACAATAGCTAAAAGTAAAAAAACAAGTGGAAAGAACACAGATATAAGCTATGGGATAAGGTTCAAGAAAGGGTGGTTCACCCCTCCACCTTTGGTAGCTTTTAAATCACAAGTTTCAACATTTAAAATGAGTCCAAAACATTGTATAAACAACAAGAAAATAGAAGAGAAGAATAATGTAAACAAGGCAAAAGATGGCAAAGGTTATACCTCTTGAAGAGGAGATACTCTTGGTTAAGCAAATCACAAGAAAACAATCTCAAGAGCTGAAATTTAGGGTCAAGAATCTCAGCAAGAGACCTCAAGTTTTTGGTTTATGAAGTGTATGGAGAGTGTATGTATATTTGCAAGAGAGGGGCAGTGTGTTAAACAAGTTTTGGCTCTTGGAAAAATTTTCAAACCTAAAACCATGAGGGATGGTGAAATATTTACAGAAAAAAGTCTTCTCACGTCGGAAATATCTGTAATAAGCTAGATAGTGCAAGGCATACACATGGAGGGACAGCTGGTTGTAAACTATCTGCCTTCCCGGAAACATGGCCAGCTGACCATGAAGAGGACCGGCCGGCCAGCCAAAAATGGCCAAAAATGGCCTGCCGGCCATTTGTTGGCCAGCAAGCCTCTAGGGGATCAGGATAGAAAAAAAAAATTAGGTTTTTGTCCAAAGGGGGTGCAAGGTTTAGGCTCTAAAGTTCAAAAACTAAAGCCTTTTGCTGAAGAAATTAAACGATTGTACAACGTAACATTTCATCATTGAGTGTTCAACATGAGGCGCCCAAGTCTTAAGGGCGGTCAAAAATGGAGTGTTTACATAGGCATTTTGCACCAATTTTTCTATAAAAGAAACCTCACCCTTAACATTTTACATACAAGAACACACATACAAACACTTCATTCAGATGAGAGAAAGACAGGGGAAAAGGGTGAGCTTAGTGGAAGAAAGGAAAGAAAGAGAAGGTCTTGTTAGCTAACCAACCAAGCCTCATGTAAGGCACAACACAACTCTCTCTTTTGTTTTCCTTTTTCAAATGCATGTTATTTAAGTCTTGAAATAAAATTTTCAAATGTGTTGTAATGGTGTTCATGTGTTCAAAGTTGATGAATTGGGCTTGATCCTTCTTCTACTCATATTTTCTCTTAATAGATGCAAAACTACCTTTTTCTTTCCATATCTTACATTATTTCCAAATGCATACCATATCTTTAAAAATCTGAGTTAGTGATACATTATTTAGTATATTTTCATCACAAAAGAAGTGAAAAATTTCCCTTAGTTGGCCTCTTTTCTCACCAATCTTCTTACTTTGAGTGTTGTGCATGAAAAACCTATTTAACAGACAACTTTTGAAAATTCTTGAACAATGTAGAAAAATCTCCTGGGCCTCTATTTTATGTCAAAAACTTCCTTAAAGAGTTAGCTTTCAAGGAAAATTGTTTTCATTGAAAAATAGGGAGCGGTTTGAAAGAAAATCTAATTTTCGTAACGGTCAACGAATCTGAATAGTGCTGGAGTGTTTCTTAAATAACTAAAAATATAGAAAAGCTCTTCCATTTCTGAAAAATGTTCTGAAAACTAGATGAAATTCTTTACAAGCCATCTGATGGCCAGGTTCGGGAAAAATCTAAAATAGTCCTTTTGATTTTAATCTTTAACTGGTATTGAATCTCGAAATTTAGTTTTGCATGGGTGTTTTATGCTCTTGTGTTCATGATTATGCTTATTAGTATGTGATCATGTATTGGTATGATATTGCATGTGTTATGGTTATGTTCCTTGTCTTCTTCAATTGATGATGTTCATGCTTATGTGGATATTACTATCTTATTAAATTGTTCTAACTTTATTTTAAGACATCTAACTCAATTAAAACCTTAATTGGGGTGGTACTGGGTTTTCAATCACTCGAATAATGAAGAGATGATCATGTGTTATGTATGGATTGGTGGGATGTGATCCCTAATTGAAGGTTAAGTCATGCGCAAGTGGTTATCACATAAACCCTAGAATGGAACGGACGTATTCGAACTCTTTATGATGGTTTGATTGGTGAGATAAGTTGGGTCCAAATGGGACATTCAGGAGGATAAAACTTTTTTTTTTTTTGAAGGATAAGATTGGATTCAGGGTGATAAAACCTTTTTCTTTTCGCCGTCCCTTTTGAGGCCCTGCAGTTTGCGCTACGCGGTATATAACCGTTGGTAGGCATCCGAGGTAAGTTCTGCAACAAAGCAGCAAAAGAGGGAGTTTCGAATAGTCCGGTGTCCAATTCTTGTGGTTGGGAGGATGAAATCTCTTCAGGAAATTTCTAGATTACTAATATCTAACCTTGTAATCCTTTATTATTGAATGATTATCATGCTTCATTTCTTGCTTGTTATAATTGTGATGGTGTATTGGATTGGGAAAAAGGGACGGGGTGTGTGTGCGTTTGCTGGGCATTCAAAGCTCATGGCGTTTCATGTCAAGTATTGAAGACTATTAGACTGGACGAAGGCAAAGCTAAAGTATTTGAAAATGCATGGCTATTCTATGAGAGTTAGAAACTAGTTATGTAAACAGGTTTTAAGTTTGTAAGTGATTAATCCTTGTTGTAATTAAGGCCTGTTTTGAAATTATTATATATATCATGTGTAATCTATTCCTTATTTTCTCATCAACTAAAGTAGAACTTGTGTTAATATCTTGTTAAAATCTGTCAAAAGGGTAGCTTTGCTATCTAAGGTGGTTGGACTTTGAAGGGAGGCTATATTGACTCCTCCAACGTTCCTAGGATCTTACTTGGTTATTAACTAAAGGACTCATTAGTGACGTTTCCTATTTTGTAATCTTAGATAAACCCAGTATTTATTTGTTAATATATTCTCTGATGTTCTAGATTTTTGGGGCGTCACAAGAACTTTTGAGTCAAACTCTCTTAGTGTCCCCAGTAAAGTCACCAGAAACTATGGGATCTCCCAGAAGGCATCTGGGCGCACCCGACAGTTTGAACTCTCAGTCTGGTTTCACGAGTGTAATGTGAAATGAAACAAGAGTCCAAAATGTGGAAAATCCATAGAAAATATGCTAATCATGAGAAATGCCAAAAATAAACTGCATTGCCAAACTCAGAGTCGCTACCTAATCTTTTGGGAAAAATTAGGAAACCCATGACTCGTGCGAAAAGGTCATAGTGTATCATAACCAAAGTGTCTCGGCTTGTGAGGAAGCAAAGTAATGAATAGAGCACCTAGGCTCAGCCGATCGAAAATCGGCCTCTACTAGTCTATAATATGAGAATTATTAACATGATATGATCATATAACCCAATTATTATTGCTATCTTTACTAAGTGGAGTAAACATGTATAGAGCAAATTGCCTAATTTGGAATGCTCTAATCTCTCACCGTTTTGAAAAGAGTTTGAAAAGTGAAATATCTCATTAAAAATCGAGATATCCGTCACACAAGGAGATTAGAACAATTCAAACATAGGCAATGAGACCTCTATACAACGAGCAATCATAGCGATATAGCAAATAAGCACATGGTCTCACGGTAACATGCTAGACAAAATAAGAAGCAATCACAAACAAGATGCAAAGATGAAAGAAGTTCACCTTGTACTCCTCCCCACCATGCCAAGAGTGTAAAGGGTTAGAAACCAATGCATGATCATAGATGTTAGACTAAATGATATGCAAGGAAAGGGTTAGAGATGCTCACTGAGTACTCTAGCTAAACACAACAGAAAATAGCCTATGAGAAATGTGCATGATCCTAGATGTGACAACTAATGCAAAATCCACACATAATGTGTCCTAGGAGCTTTGAACACTATCAAGATGGGATATGAAACAATCAAGGTACACACCACATAATTCATTTGAAAGTAATAGTCCAAGCCCAAATAGATTCCTCTCACCATATAATTATGATGGTGTCGGAGTTAAGTCTAAACAAGCAAGAAGTAAGAGAGTATGGAGGAAAGAAAGTGAGGGTAAGGAGAAAAGAAACTCATCCAAACACACATGAAAAATATAATGAATAGAATCTAAGAATGCAATAAAATGAAATATAGAAAACTCCAATGAAGATAGAGAGATTCTCAGCCTCTAACACATGAAAATGAGTATAAACTACCAAAATTCATGAAATATACTGACAAGAGGGGAGATTTAGTCTATCTTTGAGGAGAAAGCCACGTTCGAGTTTCTATATCATCGAAACTAACTAAAATAGTAAAAAGGCAAAAAAGTCTAATGAGAGGATGGAGATTCTCATCAGCCTACTCTTAGAAAGGAGCGTAAAACACCCAAATCCATGTAAAATAGGTTGGGGAAAAGAGAATCTAAACCTTCTCGTAGAGGAAACCGTGCCTGGGTTTCCAATCCCTAAAATCAAAAGAAAAGCATTTTGGGCAATGACTACAGAAAGGGGGAGAAAATAGAGAATCCAACTATACTACCAACAATTCAATCAATAATCCCAAAATCTACAAAACAATAAATAAATAAATAAATTCAAACGAAAGAGGTGGAGATAGATTTATAAAGGAAATGCAAAAGTGGAAGTAGGGATTACCTCTATAGAAGTAGAAATAGGGCTTGAGCTGATCATAAGCTCTAATCCAAGCTCTCTCTAATCAATAGAGGTCTTCTAGCTCCAAGTAATCCAAGCAAACGAATGTAGAAAGTAGTCCAAAATTCTCACCAAACTCTTTTTCTTAGTGTACTTAATTATATATTAAAGGGATTAAAGAGGAGTACTAGGGATCTTGATTAGAATTTTTGGAACCCCCTCCTTCAAAAGAGGGGTCATTTTATAGGCATCAGGAGTTTAGAATATGCCTCTAGATCCTATGGATCTGGATGGCATATTCCAAGATCCTTGGGACAACTCACAAGAAAACTGTTCAGCAGACGTCATAAAGGTTGTGTTGGCTGAGACTCGTCTTGCTGGCATAGACTGGCCTAGCGTATTTCCTGTAACGCCCCGAATAAATGACAATAACCTATATAATACTTTAGTTAAATAAAAACACATGATGAATTAATTATCTTCCATTAATCCCAATTACTTGTACAAAAGGGTAACATATGTAGGTATAGATTCACAAGTCTAACCCCAAATCTATAGCGTATGTTACATGATAAGGAAATAGAATGAAAGTTGAACAAATAAGAAAATGTCCTCAAGGCTTACATCTTTCCAAGACAGTGCTTGGTTACAACAAAATGGATTTAAATCCAATATAGTTAAATCCCTAGGCTTGTGCAAAATAAATGCAACAAAACAAACAAAATGAAGCTCTTGCTTCCAAGTCTTTCCAAACTATTGCCTTGACGGAGGCATGTCATCAGCACCTGAAAATGGTTTCCACATAGGGTGAGCCAAAGCCTAGTAGAAATAATCCAACACGGTATATGAATCTTAACAGAGTTATAAGGTGAATGCATATGCAATGCTTGTGTCCAAAACATTTCATATCTCTTTGAATCATGAAATGAAAGGTTTATATCACAATTCATAAACCATTTCCTTTTCCATAGAAAATAAGGCAACGAATCACAACTCTGGGAATCCCAAACAAATACAACCTTTCACAGAAATTTCGTCCGTAGGAAACCGTAAATCAGCACCCATGTAAACGTAGGCTATATAAGCACTACTATTGCCATTTCATAGAAATTTCGTCCGTAAGATTGACACCTATGTATACGTGCGATTGTTAGGACTTTCACAATGGACAAATATACCAACTTATTTCAACGAGACAACAGTTACTTCCCAGATTCACCCCTCTTTCTCAAAACAATAACATTTACAATGTGTTAAATATGCAACAATACTCAATGCAAATAAATGAGAAATTGGCTTTAATTCACCTAATCCTCATGTAATTTCTACAACAATCAAACCTATCCTCCACCAATAGCCCAAAACAGATATTTCTAATCAATTGGAAGCTATTGTTATAGGCAAACTCCACTAAAGGCAAGTGTCTCTCCCACGACCCCTTAAAGTCAAGAACACAATCCCAAAGCATATCCTCTAAGATCTGGATGGTACGCTCTGACTACCCGTCAGTCTAAGGATAATAAGCTGTACTAAAAGTCAACTTGGTGCCTAAGGCATTCTGTAGGCTTTGCCACAAGCGAGCCATAAAATGCAGATCTCTATCTAAAACAATAGTCACGAAAACCCCATGAAGTCGAATAATGTCCCTAATATAAAGGTCAGTAATATAATCTATCGAGTCACGTGTGCACATAGGCACAAAGTGTGCCGACTTAGTCAACCGATCAATTATTACCCAAATGGCATCATTACCCCGTTGAGTGCTTAAAAGACCCACAACAAAATCCATCGTGACATGCTCCCACTTCCACTTGGCTATAGGCAAGGGTTGTAACAAACCCGCTGGCCTCTGATGTTCGGCCTTTACTTGTTGATAAGTAAGGCACCTCGATACAAACATGGCTACATCCTTCTTCATTCCCCTCCACCAAAACTGGCGACTAAGTTCGTGATATATCTTTGTGCCTCCTGGGTGTACTGCAAGGTGTGAATGGTGAAACTCTCGGAGTACCTCCTCTTAACAAGATTCCAGTATGAAAAGACGGTTAAGGTATCTAACACTCGAGTTAGAATACATGTTCAAGCCCTCCTCTACCTTCACACTAGATATCTTCCCCCGGAGGGTTTCTACCTCATGATCACCCCTCTGTGCTTCTATAACTCAGCTCACAAGTATAGGTTGTGCAACTACAGTAAATAAGGTAACCGACTCAACGAACTCGCCAAGATGTAAGTCAAACTCACCAATGGCACCCAACGTCTCCCATTCCCAAATGGCAATGTTAGCTATACTGCTAAAGGATTTTCTACTTAAGGCAGGGGCCACTATATTGGCCTTCCCCGAATGATAGAACAATTCAAAATCATAGTCCTCCATAAACTCTATCCACCTCCTTCACCTCAGATTCAGATCTTCTTTTTTTTTTTTTTTTGTGAAAACAGGTACTTCAAACTCTTGTGATCGAAGAATACATCAAACTTCTCACCATGCAAGTAATGTCTTCGAATTTTCAAGGTAAAGATCACTGCTGCTAGCTCTAGGTCATGTGTAGGGTAGTTTCTCTCGTGTGTTTTCAACTGACGTGAGCCATAAGCTACTACATTCCCCTCTTGCATCAAGACACAACCCAAATCTTCCCGAGATGCATCACAATATAAAGAATTGCCTAAACCCCTCTGTAGACTCCCCATTTTTGATCGCCCTTAAGACTTGGGCACTTTATTTCGAACACTCGATAATGAATGTTACACTGTGCAATCTGTTGAATTCTCAGCAAAAAAATTGGATTCAAGCTCTAATCCCAAACCTTGCACCCCATTTGGGCCAAACTATTTTAGACCTTAAAACCCTCTTTTTCAAAATATTTTTCAAATGCTTCTATGATGTTCCGAGGCTCGCATTTTGTTTAAAACATTGCACTTTTCGGTAAAACCGAGTAAGGACAAAGTGGAAATAAATGGAAGAGAGGTGAACTCTTTGAAAAATCTTTAAAACCTCTTGTTTATAGGTTTGGAGTTGAAGAAAATTGGAGGAGAGGGAAGAAAACTAGTTGGGGAAATAGTTGAGCGTGAAACCATTGAGAGAGAAACTGAGTAGGCTTCACAAACCAGGCCTATCTCTTTCCACACTTGGACTTTAGTTGTGAGGCCACCACCATTGGAAAGTAGACTTTTGGGGATTCAATTTAGACTCAAGAATCACCTAAAACCAAGTCTAGATGAGGGAGATATGGCCGTTTGAAGTTGGGCCTGAATGCAGATTTTGAGGGTCGGCCGTGGATCAGTGAGGGCTGACTGCGGATCAGTGAAGGCCGGCCGAGTCTCGATGGCGCTAGACAAACAGTTGGCGGAAATTGAAAAAATATCTTTGTTTGAAGATATTTTGGACCTTTTTGGCTCAAACTCTATAAATGGAACCTCTTCCTTCAGAATTCAAAGTTAGAAAATTTTCCAAAAGACTTTGAAAGCTAAAACCATCTTCCTTATTCCTTTGATCTTCAAACCTCTTTTGAACTATACATACACAATACATACATCATTGGAGCTTGTTCCTGAACCTTTTTGCTAGAGTTTCAAACCATATTTCATAAACTTGAGGGTGTTGGAATCAAGTTCGTTAACTAAGAGCTTACCTCTCATTCAAATGTATAATTTTGTACTTTCTTCTTTCATCTTTTTCTACTCTTTTCCTCTATTTTTCTTGTCTTTATATACTGATTTTCAGAGTTTTTAAAGGCTGAAAACACATGATTTAAAAGTCGCAAAAGTTGAAGGGCTAGCCACCCATCCTTATCTTTCTCACTAGTCTTATTTTCCTTACTTTTTTTGTTTAACTTTTTAAGCTTTTTTTTCTCTGATTTTAGCCACTGTATTGAGGCTATTTTTGGACTATTTTCAGAGGCTAAAATATGTTTTAGAAGTCCCAAAAGTGGAGGGGTTAGCCATCTCCCCTTAGCTTTGTTTACTAGCTTTGTGCCTCCATGTTTTTGGCTTTGTTTTGTGCTCTTTTAACATCATTTTAGCTACTATTTTTCTCATGTTTAAGGGTTGTTTTAGGGCTGTCCTAGCCTTTAAAAAAATTTCATGCTTTGATTAGTTTGTTTTTTGTCTCATTAGTTTGCATACATAGCTTGTATTGTGTTGTTTACTTCCGTCTCACTCTAACTACTCAATCAACCATCCATATCTTTCATTCTTGGGAATGGTTTCAACCAATTGAGGTTGTTCAATACATGTAAGGGAGACCTACACTTAATGGCTTAATCTCTTCGGAGATTCATAGTCAATGGTGTAGTGTCTTTCTCATGTCTTAAAAGAACCTCTTGTTTGACATTATTTCTTGTTTAGAAGACTTTAACATCACATTTGGACAAATAAACTAATGAATGGCAATGACTAAAACAATTGGCTTAAAACTTGGATCAACACACTTAAAGAAACAGGCTTAAAATTGCTTCAACTTGGCCGGACGCTTTGCCAAGTTATTTGTGTCAAGAGTCGTCACATGTTAATTCATAGCATTTTGATGATTCTTGAAGCGTTGCAACCTCCTTTTTTAAGTTCATTCTATGACAAGAGGGAGGGGTAGTCCTATTTTTTGCATTTTTATCAACTTTTGTCCAAAATTGAATCCGAGATCATCAAGCAATTATATTGCTCATTGATGGTTTTGGAATCAATTCCAACCCACTCTCAAGGATTTCCCATGACAGAGAAGGAAAGAAGGACAAACAGAGCTTGAAAATGCTCTATCTGCACTAATTTCACCTCAGAGCACAGAAACAGAGCTTTGCACCAAATTGATGCACGGCCGGCCATCTGTATACCCGGCCGACCATCAATGATGCACGGCCGGCCCTTGGTGTGGCCAACAGTGCAATTTTGCAGAAACAGAGACAGTGGCTGAAGGTGAAACAGAAATGGCCTGGACAGACAGAGTAGCTTTCAAGCGATGCACATGCAACTTTTATCCATCTTCCATTATGCTCTTGTCAAATGCAATTAATTATTTCATTAGTATTATTATCATAATTGTGAATAAATTGTGTTGTAACATTTAATTAGCCTAATTAGTTGTAGCTAATTAGTTGGTGTTGTAATATTTAATTAGCTTAGGCAAGTTAATTTCTTTTAATTAATTAGCGTAGATAGTTAGTTAATTATTTATTTCAAGTGTTGTAATAATTAGTTAATTAGTTTAGTTGTTTATTCAAATTTTATAATAATTAGCTTAATTAGCTTAGCTTAGCTTGGTTAGCTAGATTATTCATTAGGACTCTCCTTCATGAGAGCATAATGTAATAATGTGTATGTCTTCCAACCCCACGTCATTCTCCATTTTATTTACTCGTTTTTAATAGTTAGATTAGGGACATGTTTCAATTAGCATACCTTATGCTTTATGCTTGGATCCATTCATTTTGTATTGCATGAACCGAGGCTCGGCGCATCATTCAAGCTGCATTGTCATTTCAATACATTCTTTGAATACGTGTTTAACCGCATGTTATCAAATTGAATCATATTCCATATTAGTAGCTGAGCCTATTAATTGCATATTGCATGTGTTGCATTAGACATTTTACATAGTTAAGAATCATGCATATTTTTTTAACTCGTATCTTTTTGGCTTGGAGTACTAAGTAAGTTTTTAGTACTTTAACATACTTGCATGAGTGTGAGTGGTTGCCATAACTAGCATGCTTACCATGAGGCTAAATGCTTACTTGATAAACTGTTTGAATGCATGTAGATAAAAGCTTGTTGCTTGAATTGAAATGACTCAACGAATGTACGTTTTAAGCCCACTATGTCTAGTGGCAAATTCACAGTTTTAAGCCCACTTTGTTAAGTGGCAAATTCACAAACTTTAAGCCCACTTGAGGTGGCAAATTCAACCCCCTTTCGCAAAATAAACATGAAATTGAATTGTTCCAATTTGAGCAAACTAGTCTATACTTGCTTGTGCGCATCACATAGTAAAGTTAGTTTAATAACCGGAACAAGAGCACATAATGTTTATAAAAAATCATATCATGATTAGTAGAGGCCGATCTTTGATCGGGCGAGCGGGGGTGCTCAATTCATGACCTTCCCCTCTCGTATCTAAGTTCACGAGCCAAGGTAACTTTGGTGATGATGGACACGTGGCCTTTGGCACGAGTCATGGGTTTCCTAAATTTTTTCAAAATAAAATATTTAGGTAGCAATTCTGTATCTGGCAAAACAGTCCAATTTTGACATTTTTTACTCAAAAATCAATTTTTCAAAAAATTTGCTAGATTTGGACTCTTTGATATTTATCAATTTCACATTGCACTTGTGAGATTAGATTTAGAACCGCGGGAGCCCGAACAGTAGGGCTTCTTTCGAACCTTCCGAAAGGGGGCACGAAAAAGGCGAGCTACACCCTTTCTGGGATGATCAACACTGGAGCAGTGGTAAGTCTAACCTTAAGCTCCTAGAACAACTTCTCACAGGTCTCGTTCCACACAAATTTGATTCCCTTCCTCGTAAGCCTAGTCAATGGTGAGGCTAATTTAGAGAAATCATTCACAAACCGACGGTAATACCTGGCCAACCCCAAGAAACCACAAATCTCAAAGCTATTCTTAGGTTGTTCCCAATCTTGTACAACTTCTATCTTAGAAGATTCTACAATCACCCCTTCCCCAAATACCACATGGCCTGAGCACTTTACTTCTTTTAACCAGAATTCACACTTCCTGAACTCAGCATACAACTTGTGGGCTCTAAGCAACTCAAGTACAACTTGCAAGTGTTCCTCGTTCTCCTCCTCAAAGGGTGAGTAAATCAAAATGTCATCGACGAAGACAACCATGAAACGGTCTAGAAATTCACAAAAGATCCGATTCATTAAATCCACAAACAAGACTGGTGCATTGGTCAACCCAAAAGGCATTACTAGGAACTCATAATGGCCATACCGCATACGGAATGCCATTTTCTAGATATCCTCCTCTCTTACCCGTAACTGGTGATAACCTGATCTCCAAATCTATCTTAGAGAAGCAACAAAACCCCTTTAACCAGTCAAACAAATCATTTGTATGAGACAGTGGGTACTTGTTCTTAACAGTTACCTGATTCAACTTCTGATTATCAATACAAAGTCGCAATACGCCATCCTTATTCTTGGCAAAGAGAGCCGATGCTCCCCAAGGCGATGTACTAAGGCGGATAAAGCCCTTATCTAACAATTCCTGGAGTTGAATCTTCAACTCACTCAACTTAGTGGGTGCAAACCTATACGATGCCATATAAATTGGTACCGTGCCAAGCACTAAGTCAATAGAGAACTCAATCTTACGGTGAGGTGGTAAGCTAGTGAGATCCTTAGGAAAGATGTCCGGGTATTCACAAACTATCCTCAGTAACTCAACTAGAAATATATTTCTCTCTACACCTAAGAATGTAGCAAGTAGGAGATTAAGCTCGCCCCGACCACGCGGATCATACACTGGCAACAAGGCTCTATCAACTCTGTCCTCCAAGAAATAAAAACAATCACTACTCAAAGTACATACAGCAACCCTCTGACGGTAACAGTATATAACAGCTCGATAAGATGACAACCAATCCATACCCAATATAACATCAAAGCTCAACATATCGATCAACACAAATGCAAAAGGAAGTCGGCGACCGGCAACTTCTATCTCACAATCCCGACACCCCTCTCTAACACAACCTCGCCACTACCCTGAGTAGAGATGCTAACTGAGCCACTTCTAACCCTAATGTTGACGTAAATGTAGACGCGATAAAATAATGGAATACACCCAAATCAATCAACACATTAGCAATAGAAT
This sequence comes from Camellia sinensis, assembly GCF_055761805.1. NCBI lineage: Eukaryota > Viridiplantae > Streptophyta > Magnoliopsida > Ericales > Theaceae > Camellia > Camellia sinensis. The sequence continues at coordinate 69,912,552 of NC_138964.1, forward strand.
TGTATTTCTTTTACTTTGTTTATTGTGCTTAAATTGTTGAAGTATTGTCATGCAGTGTCGAAAAATACCAGGGCACAATTTAGGTTTACGTTTAGGAGTGTGGTGTGAGTTTATGTTTTGTGTCATGTATATATATATCATTCGTTGAGCTTTTGTGTTAATGTGAGAAAACATTATGTTTTAGGAGTATATTTGAAATATTTGATGTGTAGAATGAGTAAAGCAAAAAAAAAAAAAAAATACAGTAAACTTCTAATAAGTTCTAATAGTTAGACTTAATTCCCATCAGTCCTATTGAAAATAAGTCTTAGTAAAATTGTCACTAAAAATATTCTTTTTGTGATAATTTTTTACATACGTCGCTAAAAATTAACAATTAGTGACTTTCTTTTGTCATAAATTTTATAAATTGTCGTTAAAACTTACAATCAGTGACATTTATTTATGACAAATGTTTTACATAGGATCTATTAGATAATAAATTCATTAATTATGACCTACACATAAGTACTGCAAAAAAAATAAACAAATTTATAAGTCTATACATTAAGAAATGATATACACATAAAAAAAGTAGTGTTTTTTTTTTAGATAGGTAAAATAAATAGTGTTTGAAAATTGAATTATTTGTGATTGTTTTGTCCTCCTATTACTTCAAAATAAAAAATAAAAAAAACTCATCCAAGTTAGCTGTTAATTTCGAAAATATTACTATCACGTTATTTAGATGGTAAATTCTATTTAATTTTTTTTATTTTTGCAAGAAGACCTTTTTCGATATTCAAATTTCCTAATACCCATTTAAAAAAAAACAAAGACCCTTTTTTGGGGAAAAACAAAAAAAATAACAACAACAACAACTACGACCTTGACCCACCAAACAAAACCTCCATTATGGGGGGGGGGCAATATCATATTACAACCGTGCTAAATACCCCACTGGGGACCCAGTGAGGTGTCGGGTCATGATTCGTTGAAAATTCAAAAAAAAAAAAAAAAAACAATTTTTTTTTTTGGCCAATGAGAGGGCAACAGACACGACTCCAGTGACTCCCACTGGTTGTCTGAGGCATTTTTTATCACATTATTAGTTTACTAAAATAATCAGAGGTGCATCAAATCAATTCAATAATAATTTGTGATGTGTCAAGAATTTTCCACGCGCCATGCTTCGCTTTGACTACCACGAACAAATCAGGGCTTTTAAAGAGAGAGGTATTAACCTAAGAATAATGCTTGGGACCCCCTTTTGGGGGTCACCCTCTCACCCCCTTTGCCACGTGGCAGGGGTGATTGGTGGAGTATGAAAAAAAAGAAAAAGAAAAAGAAAAGGTAACCAATGAGAGAGAAAGAAAGTCAAAAGGGGTGGGAAAAAAAGGGAGATAAATCATTACCCTTAACCTAACGTAGTTGGCCCAGTTGAGAAGGTACACAAACGTGTCAGTCAATATTGGTTTTGTCTTACTTGTCATTGTTTGTCAAATAGGTGTCACACACTTGTAGGCCCGTCCGATTGGAAAATTATTATTTTCTGAATTTAAAAAATAAAAATTTATTTAATAAAAATAAATATCAAAAAAAATACTGAAAATTAAAAATAATAATAACAAATAAGATTGAAACCTTTTTACTACAATTTTTTTTTTTAAAGTGATAAAAAATTAAATTTCATATCTTTATCTATTGAAATTTTAATATAATTAACCAACATAAATAGTCTAATGGTTATTAAGAGGTAAATCAAACGATTTTATATTTAATTCTCATGTGACACAAAACACAAATTCTATTTTCACCTTACGTATACAAAATCTCAACTATTATTTATCAACTGTCTTCTTTTTTTTTTTTTTTTTTTTTTTGATAACTCAGGTATCCCGACCCGTTGATTTTAAGGGAAGTTAGGACTAATCCTGAGGGCCCTGAAGTTAACGACCGGACAAATCTCCAGTGACCCCAAGAGGTGACTCGAACTCGAGACCTGTGGATTTTATCCTCCAAATTTTACCATTCGGCCACTTACCTTGGGGTTTATTTATCAACAGTCTTAATTACTCATTTTAATAATATGGCGTTGAATTAACTCATTCCCTTCTTCTTGTACCTTTGTCTCGATGTATTGTCTCCTGTCCATTTCCCTTATCCACTGCTACCATCTCTCCCTTCCCAGACCACCTACTGGGCACAAGGATCTCAATCTTCATTATAGTGTAAATCAAACAAAGGGGACATACCACCATGGAAGCATTTGCTTTAGCATTATGTTCTATTGTGTAATTTCTATGTTACGTTTATACAATTATGTAATTTTTGTATGATTTTTGTTTGATTATTTGTGATTGGAGCGGAAGTTGTGGTGGACGAAGTTGAGGAAGCGTAGAGGAGACAAGGGTAATAAAGTGGTGGGGAAGTGGGTTAGGATGACCAGGTGGTAACATGTTCCTCCCTGAATTATTCGGGCCTAGGCGAACTTATAGAATTAGGCCTTTTATATATAATCATAATTAAAAAGAGAAAGTGTTCGGCTAATATAATAAGACTTGATTGTTTTACCGGATATAAAATGGAGGATATAATAATATGATATGGGATATAGTTAGGATATATAATGAATAGGATATATGTATTGGATAATATATTCCCTAAATCATATTTGTTGACTTGATATATAAGACTGAATATATATTATCCATATTTGTTTTATAAAATATATTATGGGATATAAACAAGTAATTTCCAAGATTTCCCTCATAATATATTTTAAATATCCATATTACCCTTATGTCCATCAAAACTAGATTGTTCAGTTTGGGAAAAACTAATGCAAATCAATGAATTAAAAATTGGAAAATTTACCCATAAGTCCTAGTTTTTGAAACGTTGAACCATTTAGTCCTAAAAGTTTTCTTATGCTCCATTTAGTCCCATTTTTACATCAACATGATGTGAATGATGTAAATGATCTGATATTTCATTCTATAATTTCAAAATTTATTGAAATCTGATGAACATTAGATGTTTTTCATCCTATATTTTCAAACATTATTGAAATTTGATGAGCATTAGATGTTTGAAATCCAATGTTTGTAACATGACTCTGATGTTATTAACATTGTATTTGATGTTATTAACATTGTAATGGGACCTTTCAGTCTATAAGAAAACTTTTAAGACTAAACAGTACATAAGTTATTAATTTGGGATTTATTGGTGCATCCCCCTTAAAAATTCATATTATTTTTTATTTGAACAAATTAAATATTCATATTAAATTCAATAATTTTCAAAACAAAAAAAAAAATATTATATTATATTAATGTCAACTGATAAAAAAAATTATATTATATTAAATTCAATACTTTTACCCAAAAAAAAAAAAACTAATATTCATTCTAAAAGATTTTTTTTAAAAGTACTTATAATATTTTTTAAAAAAAAGATTTACGTGTAGGTCTTAATAGGTGAACTTATTATCTAATTATATCTTATGATAATTAATGTATTTTTTATCAATCATTATTAAAAAAATTCACTAACTGTTAATTTTCAACGATCGTTTGAGAATTGTCATAAAAAAATATCAATAATTATAAGTTTTAGCAACAGTTTAAGAAACTCATCACAAAAAAGTTACTACTAATTTTAAACTTTCAACGACAATTTACAAAATTTGCCACAAAAAAACTTCGCTAATTATAAGTTTTAGCAATAATTTATAAAATCGTAACAAAAAAATTCACTAATTATCAATTTTTAACGACGTGTAAAAAATATCATAAAATTATTTTTAGTGACGATTTTATTAGGAGTTATTTTCAATAAAATTTAATAAGAATTAAATCCAATTATTATGGCCAATTGATAATTTACCCTATTTTTATTTGTTAATACCCATAGCATATATAATCACTAAAATTATATACCAAATTTATTTACGTAGTTCAAGACATGAAGAATCATCATCAAAACTATCCCAAAAAATAAAAATAAATAAGATCTTGTTACTTTATGATTTAACAAAATCTAGATCATCACAAAAAAAAAAAATGTATAAAAAGTTATTAAATAAAATATAAACTTATAATATAAAAGAAAATTGAACCAACTACAATAAAATATTAGTTAAATATTATTATATTTTTAATGTAAAGTTACCAACTAAGCATCATAATTTATAAGGGTCCTTTAATCTAGATTGTGAACTTAATTTAGTTGAATCAAAGCCTCCGTTTGAGAAATGGATTGGCTTTTTAGCCTTTTTAATTCTTTTAACTTGGAGCTAAAAAGTCTGGTTTGGAAAAGATTTTTTTAACTTTTTTAACTTTTTGGTGATGTGTCTTACAGTTAAATTACCAAACTGCCCTTCATGTTCAACTTTTACCTGTGAGGCAATGAAAGTGGTCCTCCACGTCAGCCTCCGTGGAGGACCGAATTTGGAATTTTTTTTTTCTTTTTTTTTTATTTTGGGTTTGGATTTGGCCGATTTTGATGTTTTCTTTTCTTTTTTTTTTTAAGAAATTTATGTTTTTGTCATTTTTATTTTTTTATACATTAATTAGTTCTTGTTATTTAATTTACGTTTTTTCCCTCATTTATTTTTATTGGTATACAATAACTTCTTTTATTTTTTAAAAATGAGTTTTCATGTGTCTTATTTATTTGTAAATTACGTGAAAAATGGTAATTTAAGTTTTTATTTTTTTTTTAAATGTTTTTAAATGAGGCGTATTTTTGGATGAGTTTTTTTTTTTAATTTACGTTTTTGTCATTTTTTTATTTGTAAACATTAATTAATTAGTTTATTTATACATTAATTTATTACGTGGCAAATGCTAATTTCTGTTTTTTGGGTTTTTTTTTCTTTTTTTTTTGGATGAGACGTATTTTTGTCGTTCCTTTTTTTTTTAATTTACGTTTCTATAATTTTTTTTATTTGTATACATTAATTTGTTGGACATTTTTTTTTTTGTTTTTTTTGTGTGATGAGACTTTTTTTTTTTGTGTGTGTGTGATGTGACTTATTTTTGTGGTTCTTTTTTTTTTCATTTACGCTTTACAAATTTTTTTTTATTTGTATACAATAATTTATTTTTTGTTTTCAAAAATAGTTTTTCATGTGTTTTCATTATTTTTAAATTATGTGGCAACTGCTATTTTATGTTTTTAATTTTTTATTCTTTAATTTTTTACTTTGTTTGGTTTTTTGGAAAAATGTTTTTTCATGTCATTTATTTAAAATGATGTCAAAAATCATATATTGTTGTGGCACGTGATAAAAAATTATGTCTGTTTTTTCATGTGTTTTTCTATTTTGCTTTTTAAAATTAATTTTTTTTTCATTGTCTGTGAAAGACGTGATAAAAAGTGAGGTTTTATTTTATTGTCCTGTGTACTTTAAATAATTTTATTTTAATTTTAATTTTAATTTAATTTTAAATATTTAAATAATGTAAATAATCTAAAAAATTTAATAAGTAAAAAATTAAAATAAATATTCAAAAAAATTAAATCGTATAAATTTAAATAATTTAAATATTCAAAAAATTATTTTAACAAAAAAATTTAAATAATTTAAATATTCAAAAATTTTAAATAATTTAAAATTTTAATATTTTAAATTTAAAAATAACTCTGCATTCAAATCGTAACCAAACACATAAAATAAAACTCAATTAATAAATTATTTTTAAAACTCATAACCAAATACATAACTTGAAACTCTATATTACTTTCAGAACTCTACACTGAAATCATAACCAAATACATAACAAAAAAATTAAAATATTTAAAACTATTTTTATAAAATAGAGTTTGAATTTATTTTTATAAAATAGAGTTTGAATTTATTTTTACAAAATATTTTAACAAAAAACAAAAAAAAATTAATTTTTTCTTTTCAACTTTCTTTGTTTTTTCTGGGAGAAGGTATTTTTTGGGAAATTTTTTTTTTTTTTTTTACTTTTTTGTGGGTGCTGACGCATGCCCCTCTTTCATGGAGGTAGTTTCGTAAATCTACTTTGGCATTGGTTGTTGCCAAGGTCATTTTCAATTTTTGTCCGCATGTAGCTAAAAAAGCTTCTTTTATCCACATGTAACTAATTTAGCCTGAGGTCTCCTTCCCAAACAGGGCCAAAATCTTATTTTATAGTTAGAACTATTTTTCCTAAAGCTATGGCTCAAAATATCCTTAATATTTATATTCCTAAGTCTGAAGTCACTGATAAGTGGCGGAGCTAATGGTGACCGGTGTCACGTGCCTCCTCTGAAATTTTTTTTTTATTTTTTATTTTTATGTAGGTATATAAATAATAAAAATAATATCTAGAATAAAATATCAAGGATATGTTTAAATTTATGAAAATAATAATTATTGTTTTATTAAGAATGAAGTAATTATAACAAATTATATTTTTATGTATGAAAATTTTATGAAAAAAATTCAATATAAAGATAATATCCATCATTATTGATATACAAATATAATTAATCTCACTGTATATATGTAAAAATTAGTAGAGTATCAATTATATTTGTATGTGAAATTCACCTTTCATATGTTGCTTTACTATTGATCGGTGATATTACATGTCAATAATAACACGATTTTACTATTATATGAAATTTTTACTCAATTTTTGTAAAAATTGAATTTATCTTACCATTATATAATTTATTTTACGATTTAAATATATGACTTTTTTACATTGTTCATGATACACTAATTACTCTCAATACTTTCTTTTCAAGTTTACTTGAAGTTAATTGTAAAATTTTATACTTTTGTAATAATTTATTTTAGTTTTTGTACTTAATATTAATTGAAAAATTATTATTATCTTCTTATTATTGGTTATGAAAAAAAAAATTATAATTATAATTGATAAGTGTCCCTAATTTAGTTTTCTGGATCCCCAGTACTGATAAGGTTATTTGGGACAAGTGTAAGAATGGGGGAGTGCAGTGTAAAATCTGAATATGCTGTCGGTAGTCAATGTTCGGATAGTTCATCTGCGAGTGGAAGAGCCAGGGTAGTCATTCATTGGAAATAGCTTTGGCACCTTATAATATCAGCAAAGTGGACTATGTTTTATGGGAAGCTAAGTCATCGTATTGTGCCAGTTAGGGTAGCTATCGGAAAAGTGGAATTAAGGCAGACTCGGTTTGCCCATGGTGTGGAAAATATGATGAGACGCTAGAACATATGTGTTTTCAGTGCTCGTTTTCTAAATGGATGTGGTTCGGATTGAAATTGGGTTCTATAAATAAAGTATAACGCAGCGGAATAAAAAATTATAGTCATACCTTTTAAACAGAGTCTGTATTGAAGGATCTTGTGAGTAAATCACGTGCTTCTTCAATCTGGTCAATCAACCCAGCAATGGGATGATATTACAATAGTAAATATCACCCACACAAACCACAGTGCAAATGGCTTTGATCGTTGTTGTTTTTTGGGAGAGAGTCAGTATTTGGGAAAAACTCAAACATACGTTATTTTTCCACTTAATCACCCATATTCCATATATCAGATATATAATCTATTTATCTCATTTATCCATATTAGTTATATGAGATAATATCTGATATCTATATCATCTATCCATATCAGGATAGGATAGATATATATACTGAGTGGTTATCTAAATAGATTTGAATTCAAATTCAAAAACCCATTTGGATAAGGTTCAAAAGGCTGAAAAGGGTCATGCCACATGGGTGCCCATTTCTAACATCTCCCACTCGCACATAAGTTGGCATGACACTACCACATCTCTATCTCAATCTCCTAAAAAATGAACAATCTCATACTAGCCAATGCACCGTGCGACCGCTGAAAACTCCTGCAAGTGGGAGCACTATACTAGAAACTTAATATAAGTTAGCATAGAGACATCAACCCAAAAAGAACAGAAATAGTGTCTCATGTACCCAGACCCATCTAGTTACATCAGTCCAAAAAACATCTCTAATCCCTCAAAGAGCATGTTTGACTCTCCTAGGTCCCTCATTATATTCACACCCAATCAGCATCCTATAAAGAGCGACGTGAGTTGTCGACAGTGAATGTAGAGCAGAGATGTAGAACTAGATGATATTCTCTTTACCCTCATATCATTCAATTTGAAATTGACCGTTTTCCCAGTAATGTCCCTTAAAGCCGAATCATACATGACCGCAGGCAACACACCAAAGTAGCTGAACATCAACTCCTCATCTTATGACATAGTCAAAGGTCACAAAAGGCACAAAGTGAAGTCATTTAGGAAAAAATGACTTTTAGGACTTACACGGTGAAGAAGCAGGGATCCATTCTTTCACCTCGCTAACGGGTCGATAAGCACATGCAGTATGAATGCACGTTATAGTGGAGTAACTCTTCCAAAGAGTGATGTTAAACTCACACACTATATAGATCTTAGTCTAGTCGCCCTTAAGCGCACAAGTCGCTTCCTAGCGTCTAACTCGAATTCTCTATTTGCTCGCCTCTCAGGCATCAAATGAGATCTCACATCTGGCTATCCATAACAGGCACATCATGGAAAAGTGGGTACTCTCATATCCATGGTCGGTCTCTAACAAGACCTCATCTTGGCTCCAACCAAGGCGACATAGCTAGTGGATAATTTTAGCTTCTAGTCTCATCCTTACTCACTACCTAGCGCTAAGGGCGATTGCTCGTGTGAGTGAGCCAATCTTGCCTGCTAACATCAATTTAATTATTTTGTGTATGCTAATTCACAAACCATTGCTAAAAGTAGTAAACATAAATGTGTAATAGAAACAAATATGAATACTAATAGCATAAATATCCCCAAAAAAAAATGAGTTCAACTGAATACACATAAAAAAATCACCACCTTTGTAATCCTAAAGCCCTAACATGAGTAAGATAAACATCTCTAGCAATGGGCTTAGTCAAAGGGTCCGCAACCATGCGACTCGTAGGGATGTGCTCCAGGATCACTTCTTTCTGCGCCAAAATGTCTCTGATAAAGTTGAACCTCACATCAATGTGTTTAGTTCTGCCGTGGTATTTAGGATCCTTAGCGTAAGCGAGTGCAGCCATGCTGTCACAATGGATAGTCACAGGGTCTGAAGTGTGTGTGACAACATCCAAATGCTGAAGGAATCTCCTCAACCACACGGCTTCCTGAACGGTAGATGAACAAGCCACAAATTCAGCCTCTATCGTCGATAAGGCGATACAGGATTGCTTCTTACTGCTCCAAGAAATAGCGCCATCGCTAAGCAAGAAAGCATATCCTGAAGTAGACTTACGCTCATCTAGGTCTCCTTCCCAGTCAGCATCACAATAGCTAACTAGATGTAGATCTGAACTCTGGTAGCAAAGTGTGTAATCTGCAGTCCCTCTAAGATATCGTAATATCCTCTTAACTACTTTCCAATGAGCTGGTCCTGGGTTGGATTGGTAACGACTCACCAATCCGACTGCATAACAAATGTCAGGACGCGTACACATCATAGCATACATCAAGCTTCCAACAGCATTTGCATAGGGAACACGGGCCATCTTTTCATTTTCTTCTTAAGTCTTAGGACCCATATCAAGACTTAGGCTCTCGCCTTTTGCAACAGGAGTGTCAATGGGTTTGCAGCTCTGCATCTGGAATCGCTCTAGAATAGTCTTAATGTAAGTCTCTGGAGACAAACCAAGAAGTCTCCTAGAGCGATCCCTAAGGATCTTAACACCGAGCACATAGCTCGCCTCACCCATGTCCTTCATCTCAAATGTAAAGAACAACCACATTTTAGTGGCGACAATCATCTCCTTGTCATTTCCAGCCAATAATATGTCATCTACATATAATGACAATATCAGAAAAATGTCCTTGGACCGCTTAACGTACACATAGTGATCTTCATCAATCATCGTAAACCCATTAGAAACAATGGCTCGATGAAATCTCAGATTCCACTGTCTGGATGATTGCTTTAAGCCATAAATAGATCGTTGAAGCTTGCAAACTTTGTGCTCCTGACCTACTGCCACAAAGCCTTCTGGTTGATCCATATAGATCTCTTCATCCAATTCTCCATTGAGAAATGCAGTTTTAACGTCCATCTCATATAGCTCTAAGTCCAACTGAGCTACTATGGCCAGGATTAGGCGAATAGAGGCAAACCTTACAACTGGTGAAAAAGTTTCCTCATAGTCCACACCCTCTCGTTGGGTGTAACCTTTCGCCACTAGCCGAGCCTTATACCTTTCTATGGAACCATCCGCCTTGCACTTGATTTTGAGAACCCATTTGTTCCTAATAGTCTTGCGCCCTGGTGGCAAATCAACCAAGTCCTAGACATGATTTTTCTTCATAGACTCTATTTCTTCATCCATTGCAGTACTCCATTCTTTACTAGCAGGGGATGAGAGAGCCTCTCTGAGATTCTTAGGCTCCATCTCATCACTCGGAGCAATCATGAATGCTTCCCTTTCAATCTCAAAACGACGACGGGGTATAGCTCCACGTTTGCTTCAACGTAGTTGAGAATCCTGAGAATCCTCATCCATTTGGATCTAATCCATGGGCAGGTAGATCGCTCCCACTGTCCCTAGGAGCTTGAGGAATTATTTTCTCATTCTCTACTAGGCTACTAGGTGCGCCTTCAAGTAGATCCTCTATCTCATAGAGTTCTACTTCTTTAGTTACCTCACCTCTGCTAGGGAAATCCTCCTCTAGGAAATTCACATCTCGTGACTTAATTTCAGTCACACTTCCATCCGGATGCTCCCCAACAAACACATAGCCCTTAGAATGCTCACTATAGCAAATGAAGATACACTTCTTTCCTCTAGGGACCAACTTCCCAAACTTATGAGAAGCATTGTGTATGTAAGCTGCCGAACCCCAAGGCCGCAAATTGCCCAAATCAGGCTTTTTGCCAGTCCACATCTCATATGGGGTGGAAGGAACTGATTTGGAGGGCACACTGTTAAGGACGTAGGCAGCAGTCAACAAAGCATCTCCCCAATAAGAAATTGGAAGATTAGCTTGCGCCATCATTGATCTAACCATGTCAAGCAATGTGCGATTCCTTCTCTCCGCTACACCATTTTGTTGCGGAGTCCTAGGAATTGTCAATTGCCTGATAACTCCTTTTTCCTCACAGAGCACTTTAAATTGCTCAGATAGATACTCACGTCCTCGGTCAGTCCTTAGAGCCTTAATGCTCTTGTCTAATTGATTCTCAACCTCATTAACATACCGTCTAAAGTAATCCAATGCTTCTGACTTGTGAGAAATCAAATAGACATGACCAAAACGCATGCAATCATCTACAAATGTGATGAACTAAGGGGCTCCATGCCTTGCCCTCACATTCATTGGTCCACATATATCAGAATGAATAAGTTGCAATGGGATTGATGCCCTTATGGCTTTCCCAAATGGTTTCCTTGTTGCCTTTCCAGCAAGATAGTGCTCACAAGTAGGCAAAGTGACTCTAGCGAGTGGGCCTAAAAGACCTTCTCTAGCCAATCTAGTCATCCTGTCTTGCCCTATGTGGCATAATCTAGCATGCCATCTCATAGAATCATTATCACAGAAAGATGCAATATTAGAAACAGAGCCATTGGCATTTTTATTAAGACTAGAATCATCCACATCCAAAACTAAAAAATCATCTGAAAGATAACCAAAACCATAAAAAATTGTTCCCAAATAAATGCTAACACCATTATTCTCAAAACAAAAGCTAAAACCAAGGCTCATCATGTTAATAACTGAAACTAAGTTTCGCCGAATATCCGGAGCATAAAGAACATCATGAAGATACAAGGTGCACCCTTGTCGCATTTCCTGCTTGAACGTGCCAATGCCAAGCACCTCCACACTGGACCCGTTCCCCATGTAAACTTTTCTGCTCCCAGGAGGTACTCGGCGATACTCAACGAACCCTACTTTGTCCCTCACAATGTGGTCTGTTGCTCCGGAGTCTGCAACCCAAAAATGAGGAGAATGAGCAATTAATGCTTGACTAGACACAAAGCATTGAATGCGAGAAATTAAGTAAGGGAGTACCTTCTTCTGCTCAGGGCAATCCCGAGCGAAGTGTCCTTCTTTGTTACAATTAAAGCATGTCAATTTAGCCTTTGCCTTCTTACCACCTCTCTTGCCCCTACACTTGAAATTTTTAGCGCTATTGGGCTTAAGTGCAGCTGCTGCTTGCTTCTTAGGGGCATCTTTTGCTTTTCCATATTTGAGCTGAGAAGTCCTACGTGAGCTTGACTCAATCACCATAGTAGACCCATCAGACTTAGTCGCCTCAAGGCGCTCAGCCTCTAGCTCCAAATGACGCGATGTGTCTTCGAATGTTTTCACACTCTCATTATGCATCATGTTCTGCTTCATCTGCTCTCAAGAATTTGGCAGAGAGCGTATCACAGCCTGTACTTACTACTCTTAAGTCAAATTGTGCCCAGCAGCCGCAAGCTCACGTATCATGGCTGACATGACTCTCAAATGCTGCTTCATCGAGTGATGCGCCCTTTTCTGATATGAGTCAAACTTCATAATCAGCCCACGTAGCTTTGCCAAAGAGGTAATACCAAACTTTTGCTTGAGAGCTTCCCATATCTCAAATGCAGTCGGGCAATGCTCAAACTCATTAATCAAGTCGTTGTGCATGCTGCTCAACATAGTAAAGCGCGCACACCAATCTTTGTTACGCCAAGTCTGAAAGGCCTCAAGATCACGACGATGTTGAGCTGTATTGCCCTGCTCTGGCTCAACCATCACTTGTTCAAGTGTGGTCAACACTTCTTGCTCATTGAAGAGGTATTGGATCTTACGACGCCATATATCATAATTGTCGCCATCTAATTTCTCTCCCTTAGTTAAGTCTGCCACCACTGTCTTAGCAGCCATTTCTACATACAGAGTAAACAAATGCACAAGAGATATTAATGATAGCAACACAAAACAAAATATTTTGTAACAAAAAGAATCTAAATTAAATAATGATAATTTTACATATGTCTCAAGATCGAAAATTTGCTATGCTCATAATCATCTCTTGCGCCCTAGTGATAATTATCAAAATTTAATTTAATTTCATGCGCAAAAAACAATCAAACAATCTCCCACTACTTATGGCATATACAAAGCACGATAAATTCCATAAAATAGCATCTCAATGTAAATTTACAAACAACTCATGCTATATTTATTTAATAATGGAATTCAAATAAATAAAAAATAACTAATCATGCTTCTTTAATTGAAACATATTACAAACCCAAAAAAATATGCTGTATTCAATATTCAGATTATGCCATAATTAAAGTGTACATCATTTTGAAATTTTCTGGAATTTTCAGAAATTTTAAATAACTAATAAACACACATAAAATTAGAAATAAAAAATCCAAAAACTGATAAACAGAAACAATATTCAGATTATGCCATAATTAAAATGTACATCATTCTGAATTTTTCTGGAATTTTTCTGAAATATTCTTAAATTTTAAATAACTAATAAATACACATAAAATTAGAAAAAAAAATCCAGAAACAAATAAACTGAGACAATATTACCAGTAAATAGTAAAACCTTTCAGAAGTCTACAATAAAAATTTCAACACCAGAAAATTATTTATGCAATACCAGAAGCATTTTAAAGCATAAAACATGAATTATTAACACAGAAAAAATATTTTTTATTTTCGTAAAATTTTCAAAATTTTACAGAATGTAGAAAAATTAATTCTGAGTTTAACAATACAAACCATTCATAAAACAAATATGTAATGAATTAATTATGACCATTTAACGCGATTCAAAATTAAAAACAAAACAAACAGCGCCTAATACATCAGCAGCCAAGCCAGCCGAGCCGGCGGAGGAAAACGGCGCGGCTCAGCGAGCCCAGCTCAACACGCCGCTCGGCGCGCGGCTCAGAGTGCGGCTCGGTGCACGGCTTAGCCCGCAGTTCAGGGCACGGCGCGCGTGCGTGGCGCGGAGGACGCACGAATGGATAGCACCGCTGACGCGCGCGTGAGGGCACGTGCAGGCGCGTCGGCAGGGCATCTGGCGAATGGGAGCCCGTGGGAGCGGCTCACGGCGTTGGGTGGCGCGTGAGACCCATGCGCCGCCTTCCAGGGTGTTTTTGGGTCCGATTTTTGTACTGCCGGACTCCTTTTTTCAAAATAAAACCATTGATGGTATTAGGAAAGACATTAATGAACATAAAAAAAAATATTTATGCTCTTAATCTAATCAAAGTAGATTTTTTTTTTCTCCTTTACAAACATTCATGTATATAATGTATACATATACATATAAAAATATGCACATGATTAAAGGAAATACGAAAATATCCATTAATGCTCTGATACTAATGTAAACAAAGTATAACGTAGCGGAATAAAAAATTATGGTCATACATTTCAAACAGAGTCTGTATTGAAGGATCTCATGGGTAAATCACGTGCTTCCTGAATCTGGTCAATCAACCCAGCAATGGGATGATATTACAATAGTGAATATCACCCACACGAACCACAGTGCAAATGGCTTTGATCGTTGTTTTTTGGGAAAGAGTCAGTACATGGGAAAAACTCAAACATATGCTATTTTTTCACTTAATCACCTATATCCCATATATCAGATATATAATCTATTTATCTCATTTATCCATATTAGTTATATGAGATAATATCTGAAATCTATATCATCTATCCATATCAGGATATGATAGATATATATACTGAGTGGTTATCCAAATAGGTTTGAATTCAAATTCAAAAACCCATTTGGATAAGGTTCAAAAGGCTGAAAAGGGTCATGCCACATCGGCGCCCATATCTAACAGGTCTCAATTTTGATATTGAGCTGATATTATGGGTGGAGGGTAATTCTACGGTAGATCCAAGTTTTGCAAAATTTTGTGAATCCCACACTCAGGTGAGATATTTGATCATTTATTTAGTAGAAAATTTGAAACCTATAACATTTTTCCAAAAAAAAAAAATATATAGAAATGGATGGAAGGTTGTATCTAAAGTATTCTCATTTCAAGCGCAATCAACACATGAAGCAGAAGCTCATGGATGTTTGGATGTGCTACAATGGTGTATTTCAAGAAATCTAAAAGGAGTGATAATTCAAATGGATTGCCAAGGGTTGATTAATAATGTGAGATTGCCGCGAAAGCTGCCTGGTGAAGAGGCAGCTAGTTTTGTTGGTTTGATGGTTTAAATATATATGAAGTTGATGCTCTTCTCAAAAAAAAATATATATATATAAAACAAAGCCTTATTTTTTTAACCTACCAATGTTATAAAAGCTAAAATTATTTCAAGGTAAGGATAAAAATTTTCGATACAACTCAAACAATACACAACAAGTTAAGATTTATTATTTTTTGACATGAATCCAAACATAATACGATCCGATAACATAAATAATTAGTTGCATATTTTAATATCACTTATATTAAGAGCATTTCCAATAGTCTCCCTATTTCCATTTTCTCCCTACTTTAAGAAGTCAAATTCCCTCTAATAGGCTCCTTACTCCCTACATTTAGGGAGGTTTCAATCACTCCTTATAATTAAAAGATTATTCTCTCTCTCATAGAGAGAATAAAGTTTGGAAATATATTTTTAATGAAAAATGATAAAAATATATATATTTTAAAAAATTTAAAACATGTACAAAAAAATAAAATAAAATAAAATAGAAACTATTGTTAGAGATGATAGTTGAAAAGTGGTTCCTTAAAATAGGAAAGACATTTTTTAACTAAAATTTGTAGAAAATTTAAGAAATATTGTTGGAGATACTCCAACACTCTATTTAGATTAGAGGCCCCGTTTGTTTGGAGAGTTAGAGGGGGGATTAGTATTAGTAGTGAGATAGGACACACTAATATTGTGTTTGTTTTGAGAGATGTGGAGAGGGTTGATAGTGAGCTCCGGATTAGGATGGATCTCCCCAAGGGGGTTCAGATGAGCTTCCAGGACTTAGTATTAGAAAAATAGTTCGACGGGCTAGAAATTTTTTATTTTTATTTATTTTATTTTTATTTTTTGCATGTCGGGCATTTTTTTTGATCACTAATATTTAATTTTTTTATATTTTTTGTTAAGTAAAAATCATTATTTTATTTGTTTTATTTTTTTCTGAATTTTTTTTTATTTTTTAAAATTTTTTTACATGTTGGGCATTTTTTTAAACATTAATGTTTAATATTTTTGTATTTTTTTATTTGTTTTATTATTTAATATTTATTTTATATAAAAATAATTTAACAATCCATACACTAACAACTATCATCAAAACAAATATAATTTTACTTAATCCCCTCACTATCAATCCTCTCTATTCTACCTTTGAAAACAAACGGAGCAGAGGGCGGGAAAGTGAAAAGAAGAGTTAGCTGTAAGGGAAAGAAAAAGGGTAAAGAGAGGCAGTGAGGATTTGGGATCAGAGGCGGAACTATTGAGGGACTGAGGGTGGCCTCAGCCCCCATAAGTTTATGAGAATTAGAATAATATCCCTATATTTTATGTATATTTATAAAATGTAATGAAATAATAACATAATTTTATAAGAATTACTTATTAATTTTTTTATTTTCATCGGGACTTTACAATCTATAATGAAATGATCTCCAATAATTTTATAATTTAGTAAATAGTATCAATTTTATCGAGTCAATTTTATTTGCACAAGATATACATGTGACTTCTTTTTGGTATTTATTTTAAAAATAAAATGGTATGCATGTTTTTATTTAGAATAAATTATACCAATCTCCCATGAAATTTGGAGAAAAAAAAAAATAATAAATTTTACAAATTAGACTTAATTACATTAGACTCCTCTAAGGTTTTAATTCACATACCATTTAGCCTATTTTCCATCAACAATTCATTAGTTATATAGATGAAAAAATGATATTATCATCCTTTTTTTATATTGGAATGAATATTATACCTTGTTTATTTTGTATATCTTCACTCCATCAACATTAGTTTTGACCCTCTTAGCCTCATTAAAAAGGTGGTTGGTGTAACAATGCCAAAATGTGAGGCTGGTTGTATTACCTCCAAATCTTATGAGAGATCAATATAATTACATTTTTATTTATTAGATTATGCGAATTAACAAAATAAATTGAAAGGCAGATTAGTCGATACATAGCCTCCGTTTGGGAAGTGGGTTGGCTTTTTGGTTTTTTTGGCTATTTTAGCCTAGGCTTAAAAGCTTGATTTGGGAAGGGCTTTTTGGCTTTTTTGAGTTTTTTTATTAGAGAAGAATGTAATGATTATGAGTTGGATGTGATGTTTTGTTTGTTATGGTTAAAATAGCCTATTTTGTTTTTTGTGGCTAAAATAGCTAAAAAAACCTGCAAACCCACTTGCCAAACACAGGAGTGAGTTCAAATTTATAACTCAATTTTAGAAAAGAATAAAAAATGACTTGCTAGATTTATTTAATTTTCTCTTTTATGAAATACTTTTTTTTCCACAACACTCATGCAACAATTGTCTTCAATTAGTCATTTACTATTTTTATTTTTCTTTTTTTAGCACATACCACGGCCCCCTCTAACCAAAATTTATGGTTTCGCCCTGTTTTGGATGGTACGGAAAGGGTTTGATGTGGACACAGAGGTAGGACTGGACATGGGCCGGTTGGCCAACTAAGCCGGTCTAATTCGATCCATGATTTATTGGGTGGAATTATGATTTAGGTCCATAGAGCTATGTTGGGAAAATTTTGGCATAGTTTGGGAAGTTGGTTTTTGGTGGGTTAGGGGTTAAAAAAGTTACAAAAAATAAAATAGATTATTTTAGTCACAAAAAATAAAATATCAAATCCAACGTATAATTATTACACTCCTCTCTCACAAAAAATGTCAAAAAAGTCAAAAAGTCAAAAAATTCTTCCCAAATCAGGCTTTTTAACCCCAGGTTAAAATAGCCAAAAAGTCAAAAAACCAACCCACTGTGGTCCGGGTTTCGAAAGAGTGCTTCAAGGCCCCACGACTGCCAATATATCTCGCGATAACAAAAATGTATTGTTCTGAGGTACATCAAGAGCTAGCCTTCGGTTACTCGCCTTGCCCTGCTCTGCCCACAAATAATATTATATAATATATATTTTTTTATAGATATACATATATTTATGTGTGCATTTTACGTTGTTTATCTTTATTTTTTTTATTTTTATAAACATATGTTATGTATTATTAATCATGTAAAAAGAATTGGTTAGAAAATTAGAATTACTTATCTTGAATAGGTTCAAGAAACACTCAAATCATTAAATTAATTATATTGTTTTATTCTAAAATAGGAAAGAAAATATTTGTATTAAATAATACCTAAGCCAAATGGGTGGATTATGAATTTTTTATTTTGTTCTTAGATGAAATTGGAAATATAGTATAGGCTCAATCTCAAGTTGGGCCGAGCTTGAAAATTACATTGAGTGTTATTATGTAATATGAGTTCAACCTAAATTTAGTTCATTTCCACTCTTACACGGGGTGATTGGTAACAAGGTAGTAGTGGTGGTGATGGTAATGATGATTGTATATACCTAAAAAAAAGGTAATGATGATTGTGATAATAATTATAGACTGTATATACAGAATATAGATAAAACATGTAGCGGAAGAAGAATATTAATATTGACAAAAATATGTTTTCTTCATCAGTTGTAATAAACGTTGGGATGATTAGACAAATTCATAAGGTCAAGGTCTAAATTGAAAATAAAAAATAGAAAATCTAACAATTAATTTATTACACAGGTCATAATAACACATTTGAATAGCAATTTATTAGAATTGTAGACATGGTTACTTGACTTGGTTTTTATATGTGTACCTTATTCTTTCAATAATTACAATGTAATTGATCTTAATTAAAAATATAAAAAATTGTCAAAAAATTCATAGGATTTTAGTCTTATAACAAAACAAATCTTTAATTTTTAAATATATTAATTTAAATTTAATATTTTAACTTATTTTCAATCTAAACCATCTGTTTATTTAATTAAATAAAATAGATGAAAAGTTATATTTTAGTCATTAAACTATATGTAAGTGTACAAAAACGTTTAAACTATCATTTCTAATTGAATTTAATGATTAAAATATATTTTTTTTTGTTAGTTTTGGTTAGAAGCAACCGACAAATGATTTAGATTAAAAATAAATCAAAAAAAATTAAATTGACAAATAAATATTTATAATTTACAATTTACAAATTAAATTTAAGTTTTTTAAATTCTACCTTAATAATAAATAAATGAAAGTCATGCCGCGTTTGGGAACATCACAAAGTAGCTTAAAAGTTTCAGATTAAAAAAAAAAAAAAAAGAAAAGAAACTTAAAAGTCAAAAAGGCATTAAAAATATTTTTTAAAAAAATCAAAAGTTTTTTTCTATTCACCTTATTTTTAGCACATATTATCATCAAAAATTTTAAAAATTATTTCTAATATATTAATTTTTTTCATATTATATTTTTGTAAAAAACAAATCAGAAAATAACTAAAAACACTTATTTTTAAACGAGGCTTTAATTACCATAAATAATTATCTTACCAAAGTCTTGTAGTTGAACAGTGGGATGAGTCATTGCCGTCCGAGTGACGGCAGGGAATACGGACACTAGGTGGGGGACCAACACGTACGTCAAGGACTCAAGACACGCGATGCGATGACTGGTATCTACTCAGTAGGGTCCACTTAGGTTGGCAAAGAAAGAGCGATGGGGACCACTCTCACGCCACGGAAGGGGACCACAAAGGACGCGCGTGAACTCGCTGTCACTTTAGCCGCCGGCACAGAAGAAGTGTACAATTCTACGAGAGTCGGATGCCCCTTTTTTGTTCCACGTGGACGGATCTGATTGGGAGTTTCATACGCGTGCTTGGGTGTGGTCCGCAAGTTGTGGTCCATGAATCTTGGCTTTGACGCGTGTCTGTTGTACGGATATGAAGTCACTGTCGACAACAAAAAGGATACGTCATGTAATCACCTGTTTCGCGGTCTCTCTCATTATTCCTAAGATCTGCTGTCATGTTCACTTGATAACGATTTTGATAATGAGATTATTTACATTTCTTTTGTCTCAAAATAATAATTCATCTTGAAGAATTTAATTTTTAGATAAATTATATTGACACTTTTAAGAATTGGTCTTTAATTACTATCTATCCCTTAATATTTTAAAAATTATATTCTCACCACTATAATTAATAGTCGTATTTTACAAATTTTTTACTTATATAAAAGTTAACAACTCTTAGTAGAAAAACAGATAAAATTATATTTTAAAAAAAAAAGTAAAGGAAAGGAAGGGAAAAAAAAAGAGAAATTAAAGCAAAAAAGAAAAAGAAAAAGAGAGTATATGAGTTTAATATCTTCATTCCGTCTAAATAATTACAATGATAAGGGGTTAGTGTAATTTCCCAAACGTCAGGGGTGATATGTGTGAAACCCAAACCTCAGGGGGTGTAAGTGTAATTTACCATTAATTTTTTCTAGTAGTATAATTATTGCCTTTTAAAAATATAAATTTTTTAAAATTACCATTTAATAGTATATTTTTTTTGGAATATCAATTGTTATAATTGTATTTTTTGTGTTGTAATGAATTTAAAAAATAGCAAAATAGAAAATTCATATTATCTTAGTTATTAATTTTTGAAAAGGGACTAATATTTTGGAACAATGAAAAATAAAATAAGCGATTAATATTTTGGGACAAATGAAGGTGGTGCGACAGCGGTGGTAGAGACAGAAGAGGGCTGGATGACAACAATGAAACTGAATGTGAGCCAGATTCCTCAATTGCAAGTATTTTCAAACCCCACTAGGTTCAAAATCCAAAGGCACCAACTTTTTATCTGTCACGACCTAACCCCGAGTGCTTAGGGTTGGATTCATAACAAACTAGTTATTTCTAATTTTAACAAATTAAATTACGCAGGCGAAGATGAGATAAAGAATTAAATAGGTACATAAATAATCGAAATACTCGACAATGTTACCAAAAAAAAAAAAAAAAATTCCTTGAGACTTTTATTTTTTTTATTGATGATCAGACAATTATTAAAAAAAAATACAAAAAGTCTGCATTAAGTCCTGTGCTAGTCCCATTTCACGAGGTTACCACTGTTTCTTACATTTCATCACCTGAAAAGGGAACAACTATAAGTACATGACAGAGTGAAAAATATTATATTGAGAGTATAAGGGTATAAAATCATCACAAATAATTATTTAGACCAAACAAAGAATAGTTTGGTTCGAGTAAAATCATTTAAATAATAGAAACAAAATGCAGAATCATAGAAAAATAATCATAACCATGGTGCATAATAGAACATAACAGAACAGTCAATAGATCCATGACAAACAGAGGGTCACAAAATGACTAATCAGAAGTCAATGGTTATTTACTCCCAAGGCATGGGACCATCAGAGGGTCGTTAAAGTGACAATTTAGAGGGTCAATGGTTATTTAAGTTCCCCAAATGATGGGACTCCTGTGATGGTACTTATAAAATAATTGCTCAAAAACACATTTAATAAACAGTTATATACATGAATTTCTATTTTTTTTTATAACAAATAAGATTTATAAATAAATAACATAGTTAAAATATTAACATAATTTATAAAATATGATTTTCATAAAATAATTCATAAAACAATAAAATAATTTATGATTACTTTTAATGTATAATATAAATCACCTTAATATTAATCTCTTACTTTTGCTTGCCCGTTCACTGGAACTCCCTTCGGCCCCATTTATTTTCAGAGGTAGAATGAAGATGATTCATAGTGAGGGGATTAATAGTGAGAGAATTAAGTAAAATTGTGTTTGTTTTGATGATAGTTGTTAGTGTAGAAATTGTTAAATTATTTTTATATAAAATAATAAAACAAATAAAAAAATATAAAAAATTAAACATTAATATTTAAAAAAAAATTCCCAATATATAAAAAATAAAAAAATAAAAAAATTTATAATCCTCTCACTATTTTTCTAATACCATCTCCACTTCCTCCATCTCAATCCCCATTCCAACCTCCATCTATATCACCTCCTCTATCCTAATTCCCTTCCCGACTCTACAAACAAACACAACACTAAATAATTTCACCTCCATCTTAATCTCCTCCAATCTATTTAACCCAAAACAAACGGGCCTTCCTTTAATGACTGACCACACTTTCATTTGTTGTTTTCTTTTCCTTCCTTTCATGCACCCATTTCTATTTATAGGTGTTCCTTCAACACGTGGCTGAATTCACCGCGTTAGGATCCTCTAGAGTGAAGTTCCTAAAGTGATCTCCTAGAGTGAATGAGATGGACTCGACACGCGTCCCACTAATGGAATCAAGGGTTGAGATTAATCCTCACCAAAACGACGTCGTTTTGGTGGTGAAAATTATTTAAAAAAAAAATGAAAAAAATGAATAGAATGAGAAAGAAGCTTCAGACTATATCATCATCATGGATTTTGATCCGTGAGATCAAAATAAACAAAAAAAAAAAAAAGATTAAATTGATTCGATAATAAGATTGATTCAAATCTGTATCATCATCATCATCAAAAGATTGAAGAAAAAATGTGAACAGAATGAGAAAGAGGCTTCAAACTGTATCATTATCATAGATTTTGATCTGTGAGATCTAAATAAATAAAAAAGATCAAATCGATTCAATAATAAAATTGATTCAGATATGTATCATCATCATTATCAAAAGATTGAAGAAAAAACGTGAACAAAATGAGAAAGAGGCTTCAAAAGATTAAATCGATTCGTCGATAATAAGATTGATTCAGATTTGTATCATCATCATCATCAAAAGATTGATTTAGATATGTATTTCTATATGCATATATGTATATTTACATATATCATCATCAAAATCAAAATGAGCAACATAATTAGCAGATCCGGTCAATGAACATGGAGATCGGCGGAGAAGATCTTTCAGATCTTCGTAGCAGCGGCGAAGCCATGCTTGTAACAGAGGTGACTTGAACAAGGGATGTTTTCATCATCATCATCAAGGACTGACTTGAACAGATCTACCTGTAGACACCCTATTTTTGACCGTCCTCAAGACTTGGACGTCACCGTTTGAACACTCGGTGATCATCCTTGTTTGTGTTCGTCTTGAGTTCCCGGAGGTCTCGGCTACGCGCCTTGCCTCAGGATCTCTCGACTCGACTGTTTTGTGTTTGGGTTTGCACCAAACACTTGTGTTTTTGCTTTGGAGGGCACAGAATGGCTTGTTGGCCATCCCCACACTCCACCGACCATGGCTTGAGGCCACCGGCTGTGTTTTGTTGCCATTGGCCAAATGTTTGGCCGACCGGCTCTCTGGATGGTCGATCGGCCATCTATTTTGGTCGAAGTGCATTTTTGGCTGGCCGACCACTGTTCATCTGCTTTTGCAGATATTTTTTATGCCAGCTGTGCTAGCTGGCATACACTTTGCTCCTCCTCCATACACGTGTATGGAGGGATCTCCCTCTTGACTAGCTTGTTTGGAAAGCTTTACAAGAGGGATTGTCTATAAGAAGGAGGCTCTTCTCCCTCCATTAGGGTTAAAAAAATTTTCAAAAGAGCTCTGAGATTAGGGTTTGAGTTTGTATCTATTCCATCTCTATATCTCTCTCTCTCTTTTTGCCTTGTGTGTGTGTTTAGTCTTACTATTGCACACAAACACCTAGTCCTACACCTTCTCTTGGTTGCTGAGGGACCAAAAGGCTGTTCTTGGTGTTTTTGGGTGGTTTTGAGCTTGAAGAAGCTGCTGGAGCATCATTCTTGAAGAGGGTCAACAAGGGTAAGAACTTACTCATTTTTTCCCATTTTTGCATAGCTTTTTCACCTATCTTGCAACTGTTTTTAGACTTTGTATATAACATGTAAAAGTCTTTTTTTTGCCTGCTCTAAATAATTGTTTAGAGTGTTTTGAGCTTTGGAGTTGTTTGACCCCTCTTAGGCCTTGTTTGGCCCCCATTTTGTGCTATTTTGGTGAGCTCCGGGACCACCTTGTTTGGGCCTCCTCACCACTGAAATCTTGAGGGATTTCAGTGGTGAGGATGATGGTTTAAGGTCCTAAGAAGGAGAGGGTCACCCCCTCTCCTTGTTGTCTTCAATAATGGCCATTTAAGCCTTATTAGTGAGCACCTTGTTTAAGTGTATGTTGGCCATGCCTTAACTGTTTTTTATGCTTATCTTGCCATGATATAGCATTGTTGTGAGTTGCTTTAGGTACACCATGCTTACTTAGCATACATGTCTTGTAATGCCATGAGTTGCCTTAACATGCCTTGTGCTTTGAGCCTTGTTTCTAGCATGCTTTTGGCTTAGCTTTGTGAAGCTTTTATGCTTGTTTTAGCATGCTAAAGGTCTGTTTTTGGTCATTTGGGTTGTCCATGCTTTGCTTTGTATAGCTACCATGTAACCTCTCTTGTATGCCTTAAGTATTGACCCCTCTAGCATGCCATCCTTGCATCATTTCAGTGGTTTGGAACCACTTGTCATGTCATTTCAGTCCTCATGATATGCTCGTATGCTTGCATTTGATGCCCCTTTCATGCTTTAAAAGGTTGGTGTTTCTTGCTCCATGTTTGTGCCATTGTGTATGCCTCTAGGATTAGATCATTTAGATGCCATCTTAGTGGTTTTTAGGGCTTACTTTTGCATGATTTAGGACTGTTTTAGTTCATTTTGGTCATTTGCTTCATATGTCATATGGCCATGGTTTAAGTCCTTGGGCTTGGTGGCATGCCTAGCTTGCATTGTAGATTGGTTTGGCACCTTCTCTAACATGACTTTCAGAGCTTATAATGCATGCCATTTGTCCATGTTTGCATCCTCTTAAGTGTGCTTGAGAGTTGTTTCTATATGCCTAAGTGTTGGTCCTTGTGTGCATGCATGTTTGCATGTCATTTTGCCTTCATTCTTGAGCGTATTAGCCACTGTTTTGGGCTTAGTATAGAGATGCCCAAATTAGTTTAAGTCCATAGTTCGCATGTTGTTGCATGCTCACCTTGTGTGTTGTTGCATACTTGTGTGTTGTCACATGTTTAGGTTGTCTAACATGTTTGCTCCATGTGTCGTGGCATGATTGAATGAAGTCGCATGCTTGCTTGCATGCTTGAACATCCCCATTGTGTTTGGCATACTTATGGGTTAGCATGATCGTCACATGCCTTGTATGCTTGTTCGCATTGCTCATGTTGCATACTAGCTCATACGTCTAGGTTGCGTTGCATTGGCATGCATGCTTAGCCTCTTGAATTGAGTATGACAGAGGTTGACCTCCTTGCTTGTTTATGTGCATTTCATTTGAAATTAAAGTGCATAACTTGGTTTCTTGGGCCATCACGCATCGAAATGTGCGATTGGTGGTCTAAGAATCGAGAACCATGTCCCTTTGAGTCATAAACATGATAAAGGATGTGTTGGTGCACACATTTGCTTGGAATGCATTGCCATGCCTTGTTTTGCCCTCTGCTGCTGTCAAAATAGGATTCTGTAGGAAGATTTGGCCGACCGGCCATCTTTAGTGCCGACTGACCAACAATTGGTGGCCGATAGCTTAACCAGTGGCCGGTGATCATTTCCTTTGGCCGGTGACCATTTCCCTTGGCCGGTGGTATCCCATAGGGTTCATAGAGTGCACCTTAGGAATTTCGCAATGATCAGAGAAGGAAAACAGTGTGGATAGAGGCAACTTGTGCATGGCAGTAGACTTCCGAGTAGAGCCGAGCACGCATTGCATTGGGCCCTCTTCCCGAGGCTGTTTACTATTTTATTAGATTAGTTAATTTGCTTAACTAGTTTAATTGGTCTGTAATATTTAATTAGCTTGTAGGTTAGTTAAATCTGTATTATTCTTTCGGTCCCTCCGAGCGAGGGCAAATTTGTAATAAGTGTGGGTGCGTGTGTGCATGTCTTCTAACCCCCACTTCTTTCTCCCTTTTACTTACCTGCTTTGATGGTTAGTACTAGGACATATTTAATTTAGCACCCTTATGCTATGCATGCGTGCATCATTCATCAGTATTGCATGCATCGGGCTCGGCGCATCATACTAACTGCATAGTATTTCAAATCTAAACTTGAATATGTGGATCAAATAGTTGCATTTCACATGCCATCCTAGGATTAGCCGAACCTATCGTAATTGCATTCTGTATGCGTTGTATTAGGCACTTAACATGGACTTGGATCATACATTGATTGCTAACGAGTTCTTTGTTTTGGCTTGGAGTACACTGTAAGTATTTTGTGCTTTAGCATCTTGCACGAGTGTGAATGTTAACATGACAGCATGCTTACCATGTGGCTAGATTGCCTGTGGGTGAAGGTTGGATTGCTTGAATTGGAACAATCCATTGGAATCTGTGTTTTAGCCTACTCGCGAGTAGCAAACTTCAAAGCATTTCCAAACAAACGGATGCGCAATGCTTTGTTCTGAATTAGGCGATCTAGTCTATACTTGTTTGCTGTGCGCATAACATAGTAAATCTAGGCTAATAACCGGAATAAGAACGCATAATGTTTTCAAAATAAGACATCATGGTTAGTAGAGGCCGATCTTTGGATCGGGCGAGAGGGGGTGCTCATAGCTGACCTTCCCCAATCGTACCCAAGTTCCCGAGCCGAGGCAACTTTGGTGATGACGGACACGTGGCCTTAGGCAAACGAGTCAGGGTTTCCTAAATTCTCCCAAAATAAAATATTTAGGTGGCGACTCTGTATCTGGCAAAGCAGTCCATGTTTGGCACTTCTTTTCAAAAATCTATTTTTCAAAACGATTTGCCGGATTTGGACTCTTTGGTTCAGATTAAGAACCGTGACAATTTGAGAGTCCGAACTGTAGTGAACCCAAAACGAACAGAACGGGATTCATCCTCCCGGGGCGTTTGGGGACGTCTACACTACCCTCTTCAAGGACTTATCAGAAAGCCAACCATCACTACCATTCAACTGTGAGATTTCAAGAGGACGTGAAAGAACAAGGAAAGAACAAAACAAAATCAAAGCTTTGGTCCCTTCTCTCTCTCTAACTCTCCCCAGAACAGAGTGAAAGTGAACCTAGATATTTGATTATTTTTTTTTTGGTTGAAATTCCCCCACCAAAACGACGTTGTTTTGGTGAGGGATTGATCTTAACCCTTAGTTCCATTAGTGGGACACATGTCGAGCCCATCTCACTCACTTTAGGAGATCACTCTAGGAAGATCACCCCAGAGGATCCTAACGCGAATTCACCTAGCAAGGTAAACCACGCAGGCATAACCACATGGCAACTCACTAATTGACACTCAAAACAAGCTTATCCCCAAGGCTTATCCTCCAATTATATTTTTATTTTATTTTATTTTTTTGATTAAACACAATGACTGCTAATTTAAATTATATTATATTTTAATACATATAACTATTAAATTAAATATATATTTTATTGATATTAATGTGATATTAAAATTAATTAAATATTTTGAATGTTACATTTTATATATATATATATATATATTTATGTATTTTGAATTTTTTTGACTAATTTAATGTAAGAACGTTAAAAATTTTACTTTAAATCAGTTGGGTGTAGATTCAAAACACCATTGGGTTCAAATCCAAAGGACAAATAGCGGCGGCTATCACGAGTCCATCACAAATACAAGATTTTTTTTTTTTTTCTAATTTTTTTTTTTCAAAGGGTTCTTCATTGAAGTTTCAGAGAAGAAGATAATGATGGTTCACCCTTTTGCTTGTTCGAAATGTTTCCAAGATTCACTGCATACCTTAAATAAGCTTTGAAGGTCTTCATTTTAGCTGGCCCTAGTTCGTGATTTTTATGTTTCTTGGACACTGTATAATGTCTATGTTTATAAATGATTTTGTGTTCTTAGGCTTATCTGATGCTCTATTTCTACTTCCAAAAAAAAAAAAAAAAACAGAAAATTCAAAGACACCAATCCTCTCTCTATATATATTTGTGTATTTGGGTCCTCGTTTTGCTAATTTACGCCTCGTTTGAGAATATGTTTTTTTAAGTAACTTTTTGACTTTTTGGTTAAAATGTGACGTAAAAAAAACTAGTATGTTTGGGATGATTTTTTGACTTTTTACAAAAAGATGTGTAAAAAGTAGAGAGAAAAGGGAATCTTTAACTTTTTGGTATGAGTTGTTGGCTTTTTAATTTTTTTAGTAACTTTTTGACTTTTTGGCTAAAAGGGCACTTGCCAAACAAGGCCTTAGTGTAAGAAAGTTGAAAATTTTGCTTTAGATTAGTTGGTGTAGATCTACAATGCGCTCGGTTAAACAAATTGCTCCCATGTTTATATATTTGTATATATATATATATATATATATATATCTATTAGAAAAAAATATATATATTCCCATGCTTGAATGTGTGTACATATGTACATATATCTGTTAAACAAATTTAGAAATTAATTTAATTGGATTTTATTTTCTTTGCTAGAAATCAAAAATATATTTGCATGTGTTTATATATATGTATCTGTTCGTATATGTGAGATTTAAAAAATCAATTGAACTGGGTATTACTTTGTTTGAATCTAGGTATTGCTTTTTTTCAACAAGACACTTGAGGGCATTATGGGCATTCTAGTATTTATATTTGATGACATCAACAACTTCTGTTAGTTGTGTGAACGACAGTAAAAAAATGAGAGAATCTTGATATTTTTAGTTAAAGTAGAGGAGATTTCTGTAATTATTGAAACCACAAGGAAGGTTCTTATATTTGTTAGAAACCTCAAGGGTGGTACCAGTTGTTCTTCATAAGAGAGATCTCTTTGACCTTCTAGGTCTTCGTGATCAATAACATGTTCTAAATCTCGAAGGTATTGCAGAAGAATTGAAAAATAAAACACATTATGAACATTGGGCAATTCTAGTAGAAGTGCGAGACGATATGCCACAGGGCAATCCTTTCTAGTATCTCAAATGGTCTGACATAATGTGGGTTCAATTTTCCTTTCTTTCCAAACCGAATGACTCCTTTTGTTGGTGAAACTTTCAAGAAAACATGATCTCCTACCTGAAATTCCAAATTTCGTCTCCGAGTATCTGCATAGCTTTTCTGGAGGCTTTGGGCAGTGCATATTCATTATGGGATGAGTTGAATTTTGTCACTTGTCATCTACAATTTCAGGACCCAATAACTTTTTGTCTCTAACCTCCATCCAACATACAGTTGATCGACATTTCCTTCCATATAGTGCTTTATACGGTGCGATCTCGATGCTCGCTTGGTAACTATTGTTATAGGTGAATTCCAATAACGACAGATGCTCGTCCAAATTTCTTTTAAGGTCTATTACGAATACTCATAACACGTCTTCCAACATCTGAATCATTCTTTTGAATTGTCCATCAATTTGTGGGTGATAAGTAGTGCTAAACTTTAGTATTGTTCCCAAAGCTGTTTGTAAATTGTTCCAGAATTGATATATGAAACGAGGGTCTCGATCAAATACAATTGATACTGGGGGGCTATGCAATCGAATGATCTCCTTGATATGTAAAGTGGCAAATTTGTTAAGAGAGTATGTGACTTTGACGGGCATAAAATGTGCTGACTTCGTTAATCGATTTACTATGATCCATATCGCATCGTTTGATTGTGACAATCTGATAATGAAATACATGGTGATGTGTTCCCATTTCTATTCAGGAATAGGGAGTGGTTGCAGTAGCCCTGCAGATTTCTGATGCTCTGCCTTAAGTTGTTGACATTGGAAGCATTTGGAAATATGGCTTGCTATGTCTTTTTTCATTCTCGTCTCTTTTAGATCATGGTACATCTTCGTATTTCCAAGATGAGCTACGAATCTCAACCTGTTGGCTTCGACCAATATCTTCTTTTTGATCTTTGGAATGTTAGGTATGCAAATTTAGTTAAACTTCAGTATCCCATTGCATATGGTGAAATCAGGATTGGGCGTACTTTCCTTGCTCATCATATCTTTTCTTTAAAAGTTTACCCTAACATTGACATGATTTAATTTCATCGATCAGAGTGGGTTCTACAACTATATTAGCGAACACTAGTCTTGTATGGAACTAACTCCAAGTCTAGCTTTTTTAGCTCCCGAATAAGTGGTTTCTTATTAGTGAGGATGCATGCCAAACTTTTGGTAGTTTCTTGTTAGTAAGGAAGCATGCCAAACTTCTAGTAGTCTTCCAACTCAATGCATCTGCTACCATCAGTATCACCTTTTGTTTAGTTCCTTCTTTGTAAATAGATATTTAAGACTCTTGTGGTTGGTGTAAATTTCGCATGTTATTCCGTAGAGATAATGACGCTGGAGAGTGAATATTACTGTAGCTAATTCTAGATCATGAGTTGGGTAGTTCCTCTTGTGAGTCTTAAGTTGACGTGAGGCATACACAATAACCTTCCTATCTTGCATAAGAACGCATCCCAGTCCATTATATGAGGCATCACTATAAATTACAAACCCATTCGTCCTAGTATGAAGTGCTAAAATAGGAGGTGTCACAAGTCTACTTTTTAACTCTTGGAAGCAACGTTCTTGTTTGTCGGTCCACCCGAACAACGTATTTTTCTTGGTTCAATTGAGTCAATAATGACAAAATCTTAGAGAAATCCTGAACAAAACATTGGTAATATTCTGCTAATCCCAAGAAACTCCGAACTTTAGATATATTAGTAGGTCGTGGCTAATCTACGAATGTTGCAATCTTTTGAGAGTCAATAGAGATGTTATCCCTGTCAATGTCATGGCCGAGGAAGTGTACACTAGTGATCTAGAATTTGCATTTTTTCAACTTGACAAAAAGTTTGTGATCACATAGTGTCTGCAGAACTAATTGCAAGTGTTGCTCATGGTCTTTTGGTGTTTTAACGTATATGAGAATGGGCTCAATGAAACTAATGATGAATTCATCGAGATATGGTTTAAACACTTCATTCATGAGGTCCATAAAAGCCGTTGGAGTGTTCGTGACGCCAAATGGCATGAAAATGAATTTGTAGTGTCTGTAACACGTTCTGAAGGAAATCTTCTCAATGTTTCCTACTTTGAGCTTTACTTGATGATAGCCAGACCTCAAGTTGATTTGCGAAAATACTTGAGCACCTTGAAGTTGATCAAATAAGTCATCGATTCGCGATAAAGTTACCGATTCTTGATGGTAACCTTGTTCAATTCTCGATAATCGATACACAATCTCGTCATACCTTCTTTGTTCTTCATGAACAGTATCGAAGCTCCCTATGGTGAGGTACTTAGTCGAAAGAAACCCTTGTTGTTTTTGAAGTTAAGTTTTCAACTCTTATTGCACAATCGACATGCAATAAGGAGTTTTTGATATCGGTTGCATTCTAGATTGAGTTTCAATGGTGAATTTGACTTCTCAGTCAACTAGGGTACCAGGTAAATCTTCAAGAAAAATATCAGGAAACTCTTGAACTACGGGTATTGAATTGAGTGTTGGGTCTAGTTGCTGAGTAGCGACCACATAACAGATACAACCCTAACAACCTTTCCTCAAAAGTTGTTAGGCTGACATAGAGGATACTAACTATGGAGGGGTGGAAACTCCAGTTCCCCTAAAGATAAGTTCACATTGATTTGGTAATCGGAGAAAGACCTTTTTGATCGTACAGTCAATAGTAGCATGATTGGCAGCGAGTCAATACATTCTTAAGATTACATCAATACTACTGATGCAGAGTGGAATCAAATCCACGTATAAGATTTCACGTTTTAGGGATATAGCACAAGATTTATATATATTAGTATTAAGTATAGAACCACCACACGAAAAAGACTCAGATAATGCATATCCCAAGGGTTCAGGTGTCGATGTCAATTTGGAAGTGAAGTGTGGATTAATAAAAGAATGAGTTGATACAGAATCAATGATAATATAAGTTGAATGACCATATATAGAAAGTGTACCTAATACAACGTTATCGAGGTTTCCAAGCACCAAAGCAAAAGCTCTCCCTTGACGTTTCTATTATTTCTTCACCCCTACCGACACTCCGGGTTTTTGAACTGATTCAGAGGTACTCATTACAGGAATAGTAAATTTTGGACAATCTTTCATCATATGACTAATCTAACCACATCTATAGTGTAACAACCTATTAGTTTTTCTTCTTCATCGCTCGAGTGACGAATTGTTGGCTCGAGCGGAGAATTGTTTGCTTGAGCGGTTTCACGAGTTGCCTAGTACTTTTGTAGGTCTGAACTTTTGGGAGTTCGCAGTCTGCGCTCGAGCGAAGGTTTCATCACTCAGGCTTTTTTTGGGTCAACTTTAGATAATTTTTTTTCTCTCTCTTTTCTGCATGTCCAAAAATCCTAAGCCTTTAAGCTTGGATTTTATCTCATTTCACTCAAAATCATACCCTAGTTCCATAGACCAAAAGGTAGAGGGTCGTGAGAGCTTCGATTTAATTTGAGCGGATCAAGTTTTTGTCGCCGATGGATTTTTGGCTTTTCTCCTCTTCGCTTCAAGATGTAGTGATTCTTGAGCTTCTTTTCAATACATCGCTATAGGCAGATCTGTGGTACTTTTCATTGCATCAAAAGTATAGTCATTATATTTGATTTTATATAAAAGCATGAAGGTTGGTTTGGGATTTAGATTTGGGGTTATGGATTAATATTTGTGTTTAAGTATGGGATGTAGGAACACGTTTCAGGAGTGGGGTCGGAAGACTTAGTGTTTAATTTGTGGATTTAGAATGTTAAAGAGAATGTTTAGTGTTGAGTTGGAAATTGGGTTATGTTGGGTTGCTCACAAGTTAGGGATTTTGGTTAATGATATTGGATGTTGGAATAGCGAGAATTGGTTTTCAAAACAAAGTGTGGTTGATTATCACTTTTGCTAAAGAATATGAGAATTTGGATGGAATTGGTACGTCGGGGGTTTACATTGTGGTCTTTATGCTTTTGATTATGTAATTGGCGTCTTAAAGTTATGTCATTGGCCATCGGTGGAGGATGGTATTGATTGTTGTTTGATAGATGCTATGGGTACTATTGTAATGTGAGCTATGTGATACAAGGTGATGTGTTGTGGGTTATTGGTAATTAATCGTAGCTATCTGTTTGTTGTCGTGTATTAGTGGATAGTGTGACTAGATAATTCAATTTTTGTGTCATTGGGTAGATGGTTTGGGTGAACGATAACCATTAGCTAATTATGTTTGTGATGATTAATACCTTGTTTTGTAATTTGAAAATGTTTTGGAAATAAATGAAAACCTGTTGTTGAACAGTGGTGCGCAGAGCACTTTTTGCAAGAATGGGTTAATGCATTTAACTGTTAGTGGTTGTTATTGTGTTGATTGGATTAAGTGTATGTATTACACTCGTATGTCTATTTGTGTATCTAGTTTGTTATATTATTGGATTTGGGGTCTGTTTCCTGCCAGGTGAGGCTGGTAAAGCATGGTGCCTTGACGGAGGTTCCTTTCCCTTCCGGTTTGCACCCTGTAAAGTGTGAAAGGAGGTTCATTTCTCTCCGGGTGGGGTCGTTAAAGCGTGGCCCCTTGTGATAGGTTCCTTTCCCTTCCGGTTTGTGCCCGATAAAGTATGACCTTGGGGTCGTTCCCTTCCGAGTGAGACCGGTAAAGCGTTATGTGTTGTTGGGTTGTACCTTTTGCCCTCCGTGTTGTATGCTAGGGGAATGGGATTTGAAGAACATATTACTTTCGGTTATTAATGTTTGGATGTATATGTTTTCGGTTTTATTTTGTGGATGTTCTTTGCCCTTGAGCCTATGCCTAGGGAAGGTAGTAGATGTATTGATATGTAAATGCGTATAGCGTATTGGCATGTGGGTCGCGTTATAACTTATAGGTTTAAATGTGTTTTCAGAACTAATGTTTGGGTGGAATTCTTTTTGTCAATGTAGAAGGTTTAAGAGAAAGGTAAGTGGTTTTGAAATGTTTTGAAATGAAAATGGAAGTTAGAAAGAAAAGAGATGATTTTATTCTGTGTTATATTAAGAAAGCATTTTGGGAAATAAGAAAACTTATTTATATGAGTATATTTTGGATATCAATTGTCACATCACTTATACGGTATGTAGTGGTGCATGCATAATCATGTCTAGCTATATGTTGTGATTGGTTAGGATCTTTGGGATCTTTGTTGGGCCTTGTGCTCATCATACGTGTTGACAATTTTTCAGATACATGGCTGGGGGATTCTTCAGGACTTGAAGTCTTTTGTTACGTTTGGCCATGGGGCCTTTTATTTGTCGGCTGAGTGCCACGTCTAGTATAAAGGTAAAGCCCTTTTATTTATCGTTATTTATTGTAAGCCTAAGGGCATTGTACCCGATTTCACTTATATATATCATCATCACATTGTGAGAGCATGTTATTATTTACTTATTGTTGTGTTGGCATGAGGTTGATATTATTGAATCGAAAAAAAAAATATAACGGATTTGGTAATGGCTTCGGGTAATAAAAATTGGGGCGTTACATATTGTATCCCATCACCCAATAGCACTATCCCTGATGAGCCTTTCCATAGGTTGGACAATTAGGAATGGTGCTACCCCTAGTGATAGAAGAGTTTTGGTTGGCCGAACTGTTTGAGCCAATAGGTCTCATATTCTTTCTCTTTGGTGGTGCAGAACTGGATCCTCCCGGTTCTCTCCAAAATTGTTTCATTTAACCTATCTCCCCAGAGCGGGAGGTTTTAATTCCTTTCTCGGTAATGTACACTCAGTCTATAACTTCTATGTAGGTTGGTAATTTTAGAACCTCAATCTTGCCTTTGATCTCATCCTCCAGTCCTCCTTCGAACTTTCTAGCTTTTTAGGCTTTTGTCGGAATAACATATGTTACAAAGCGCGCTAGTCGTGTGAACTTACTCTCGTATTTTGCTACTGTCATTGTTCCTTGCTTCAAGTGTATGGATTATGATGCCTTATGTTGTCGTAATGAGTTTGAAAAATATTTCTCGTAGAATAGTTTTAGAAATCTCACCCAGGTTACAATATCATCTTTTTCCAAGTTAAGAAGCCACCATTCTTGGGCATCTTCCTTAACAGTGAAAGCGGCGAAAGACACTTTTGTGCTTTGGTACATGGTAGTGTGCGAAAAATCTTTTCCATTTCTGTAACCCAAGCTTCTGCCAACAATGGGTTTGAATCCCCTATGAATGTGGAAGGTCTCAGGTCCTAGAACTATTTTATCGTAGTTGGCCATTCTCAGTGTTCTGGTATTCCATTGGGTACGTTATTTTGCAAGGCCTGTAGGAAACTAGCAACAACTCTTTCTACAATTCTTTCTATTAGATCGGCTCCGCTGGATGATGATGAGGTACCATTCACATCATTAGCCATTACTATAGAGTGCAAATTTTAATGAAAATAGCCCAAAGTTTCTATTTGTACATAATAATTACATTAATCATAATTACAAAACAGTACTCACATAATTCACAAAACATTTATTCACATAAAACACTAGTTTTATTTATGCACATAGGTGTTAGTACATCCCTCGTCTCTACAGGTTAAAGGTTACATCTAATTAGTGTCTAATCCTTCTATTTCAAAAATGAATTAGACCTAGGACATGGTTAGCTCATTGTACATCAAAAAAAGTTCCTTACACCTGACGTCTAATTTGGAAAATTGAACAACCAAGGAAATTGCAACTGCATATGGTGTTCAAATTCCCAGCCACGTTGCTCAATGCCAAAGCATAGCCAAACTACCTTATCCTTGTAGATGGGAATGCACATGTCATATACCCAAAATTGACGTACAGCGATCCGCACTAGCACCTCCACATATGTCATAACATTACCAAACTTAACAATTTGAACATTGATGATGTCTTGCAAACGACGAATATTGGTGTGTATATTATCATTGGAGAATGCATTTCCTCTTCTTGTTACAGATTCTAGGGGTAAAAGTGCAACCGAGAAGCAAGGGTAGCCTACATTTGAGACGAGGCCCACAAATCTGGTTGGTCTAAGGTATCTGTCTAATGTGTTGTCGTTGTCAATACTCCATCACTATAGTTCTACCTCTATTAGGTCTGCTCGTAGGTATGCAGGCCTATCCATAAGTAGATTAAGGGTCGAGTGTGAATGTCTAACTATGTCTTCTGAATCTCCCCACTTCTCAGGTAGGTTTGGGACATAGTTGTTGTGCCCTTCGAAAACCTCCTCGAGATTTGGTGGCTCGGGCGTATACCAAAATGAGTCATCAAAGTTGAGAACTAACATTTCCTAGACCACAAAATGTCCAAACTTAGCTATGGAACTAATAAGAGACTACACACATAATGGCTAATGTGTCAAACAAAAGGTTTTCCTTATCCTACTTCTTAATTGTACTCGTGTCCTATGCTCCAATGATTTTTTTTATTTTAGTTTTTGTTTTATTTATTTTTTTGTTTAAAATCATTACTCTAATACCACTTTTGTCAAGACCCAACCCCGGTACCCGGGGGCTGGATGTCGCAGCTAGTCGATTCCTATGTTACCAAGGATTAATTCTAAAATTAAACAAGTTAATAACGGAGTGGAGTAAAATAAAAGATGTACATAAATATTTATTTTATTTAAAATGTACATTGGAGATTTTATTTATTTAATAAGAGCTAGATAATAATTACAAATTACAAAACAAAAACAATGTTTATTCTAAGTCCTAGTCCTGCTTTATGGGGTAAAAACTCCTCCGTAAGTTTCAGTACCTGAAAGGGTTTAACGACTATAAACACATGGCAGAGTGAGAAATATTATACTAAGAGCATAAGGTATAAAAGTCATCAGGGATAATTATTTAAGCTAAACAGTGAATAGTTCGGTTCGAATAAATAAATCATTTTAAATAATAGAATCATAATGCATAAATCATATATGCAAAATAATCATAACCACGGTACAAAACGTAATAGAGGGTCAATGGATTCATGACAAACAGAGGGTCAGTAAAGTGACTAATCAGAGGGTCCATGGTTGTTTAAGTCCCCCAAGGCATGAGACTTCTGTGGCGGTACTTAAAATATTATCAATCCCTAAATAATATTTAATAAACAGTTATATCCATAGGTTTCCCTTTTAAACAAATAGAGTTCATTAAATAAATTACATATTTGAAATGTTAATATAATTTACAAGCATGATTTACATAAAACAGTTAATGGTTACTCAAGATATAATATAACTCACTTTAATAACGACTCCTAATTTTTACTTTTCCTGAAATTTAGAAATATTGACAGAATTTAATATATCTTATAGTTTATAATACAACTTATGAAGTTAATAATAAGAGTAAAATATGAAACTTTACCTCTCTAAGGCTTCTCTCTCTCTGGACTTCTTTCCTTTTTTTTATCATTTTTTTTTGCTTTAGTTTGTTAACCATCCACTTCTATATATATACGGGTGTAAAAATGGCTTGCGACCTATGGGCGGCCTGAAACACGCCTGTTGCCCGGGGTAGGCCCAGCCCAGTTAGGCTCGGCCTGGCCCATCAGCTCACTCAAGGCCCACTCAAAGCCCAGCCTGAGGCCCGGCCAGCCTAGCATACCAGAGGTCTAGTGTCATTTTTAGTGGAAAAGAATAAAATTTTGATTAAAAAAATAGAAAAAAATTAAAACCGCCCAAGCCTGGCCCAAGCCCGAGCCGAAGCCCACGCTCAAGGCCCAGGCTTCTGGCCCACCCAACGCTTGTAACATCGCTCGGGGGCTATTTGTGCGTGTTAAATAGTTCGGACCTTCGATTTCTTTGATCTAGTCTCACAAGTGTAATATGAAACATAGATAAGAGTCAAAATCCGACAAATTTTTATAGAAAATCCATTTTATTACAAAACCTTTGCCAAAAATGGATTGCGTCATCACATGTTAGAGTCGCCACTTAATATTTTGGAAAATTAGGAAATCCATGACTCGTGCCAAGGCCACTGTTTGTCGTAATCAAGGATACTTGGCTCGGAACCTTAAGTATGAGGGGGGAAGGTCATTAATTGAGCATCCTTACTCATCCGATCAAAAGATTGGCCTCTACTAAACCATGATATGAATTTTATTAACTTTATATGTTCATGTTCTAATTATTAATAATCCAAAAAATTACTATGTGAAAGCAAACAAGTATAGATTGTGTTATTCATTTTGGAACAACATGATTTCATGTATTTTGAGAGAATTTGAATAATGTTCAACTCAACAGAAATTGAGTTGACAAACACAAAAATTGATATTATTACAAATTGAACAATATAAGCTCCATCGACTGGCATTCATAGGGATATATCAAATAAGCAAATAGCCACATGATAGGATGCTAAACATAGTAAGAAAAAACACACAAAAGTAGGATGCTAAAGCATAACAACTTACATAGTTTCCGATGTCCTACGAACAGCTACAAAGCAAAGTTAGTGAAATATGCATGATCTTATATACAAAATCCTAATGCAACTAAAGATTTAACTTCTAATATATGACATGTGAATCATCCTAAGACATGATGTAGTGCACAAAATCACATAGAAATTGATTAAACCACAGATGCAAATGTGCCAAATCTAGATGCATGAAACATGGATGTAGAACATGGACATGATGAAAAGGAAAATATGATGCTATGTACTGATATGGGAAGCGTGTAAATAAAATTGATAAAAAGAAATGGGGTTGGAAGACATACATATAAAGGAGTAGAAAGAAGCGGTGGTTGGGAATTATTAAAACACTGAATAATTAAAAAACCAAATAAAAGAAAACAAAAGATGTAGGACTGAAAATTATTACAGCAAAATCATAAGAATATATAGAAGAGATTTAACTAATAACTACAATCATCTTCCGAAAATCGCCTTGTTTATTGCTTGGGAAATACTTTGTTTTTGGTTGGGAATTCCTATTTTTCATGCAGCCAAACCAAGACAAAACAAATAAAACCTTTCCAAGAGATACATATGTACAAAAAGATATCACATGGAAAATCTAACACGTATGAGAATTGAAGCTAGGAAACACCAAACCAAAGAAATAGATGGAAATCTACATTCAAATAGGAAGTCTTACAAAGCTTGTGAAAGCTCTATAGGACTTCTAAGAAAATAGGGAAGAAAAGGGGGGAAATACATATAACTTATCAAAAGTAGTTAAAGACTCATCTTCTTACTCATAAAATATGTATGTAAAATCCATTTCCATATTCAAAATTAGTCGAGAATAGAGTTTTTAACACTGAGGAAGTCTTTATAACTTCAATTACATATTTATATCACATATTCTAAATATCACATATTTAATAAAGAAAATACAAGAAAATGAATGAGAAGAAATCTAAGGAACAACTTTCACAACCTAAATATCACATATTTAATAAAGAAAATATAAGAAAATGAATGGGAAGAAATCTAAGGAACAACTTCCACAACCTAAATATCACATATTTAATAAAGAAAATACAAGAAAATAAATAAGAAGAAATCTAATGAACAGAGGCTTAGCCTGCTACTTCCACAACCTAAATATCACATATTTAAAACAATAAAAAAAAAATACAAGAAAATAAATGAAAAGATTGCAAAAATTCATCTTTGGAGGAAATGGTGGATTTTCTAATTTATCAAACTTTCTTCTTTACACCCTCACGGTTATGGAGTATGCTTTAGAATATTAGCAAGAAGTTTTTAGTTTTAGCTTTAGTGGAATTTTGGGTGGTGTATATCAGTGGAATATCAGTGAAAGGTAAGAGGTTTATATCTCACTTTGTATTTTCTCTCAATTTTGACAAAATAAACTTTCTTTTGATCCAAACTAAGACCTCCCTCTTAGCTCTAATAATCTTCTATATACAAGCCAAGAGCTAAGACCCCTTTATTTTTTGAAGAGTCAATTTTGAAAAGCCAAAACTTTTTCATCTTTTGAAGAGCCAATTTTGAAAAGCCAACACCCCATCCTTTTTTGAAAAGCCAATTTTGAAGAGCCAAAACCCATTCATATTTTGAAGAGCCAAAACCCATTTCGTTTTTTGAAGAGCCAATTTTCCCAAAAATGCTAAATTTTCCGAACAAGAAAAATGTAGAAAAAGAGTTTTGAATAGGTCTAAAATAATTTGGCCAAAACTGGTGTAAGGTTGGAATTAAAGCTTAAATCTGACTTTTCTGTTGAGAAATTCATAAAATAGCATATTTTAATTTTTATCATCGGATGATCAAAAGAAAGCGCCCAAGTCTTAAAGTTAGTCAAAATGGAGTGTCTACAGTTGTCCCTTTTTGACAGAGCTCAAAGTCATTTCATGACGTAAGGTGTAGACACCCCATTTTTGACCGTCCTCAAGACTCAGACGTCACCGCTTGGAACACTCGGTGATTATCCGTGATTGTGTTCGTTTGGAGTTCCCGGAGGTCTCGGCTACGCGCCCTGCCTCAGGATCTCCGAACTTGACTGTTTAGTGTCTGGTTTTGCACCAAACACTTGTGTTTTGCCTTGGAGGGGCAGGGAATGCCTTGTGAGGCATCCCCACACATCACCGGCAGTGGCTAGAGGTCACCGGCTGGTTTTTGCTGCCATCGGCACTTTTTGTTGCCGGTCGGCACTGTTTGTTGCCGGTCGGCACTCAATTTTGTCAAAATGACATTTTTGGCCGGCCGACTACTGTGCATCTACTTTTGCAGATATTTTAAGACAGCTGTCTTGCTTTTTGCTCCCCTCCATACACGTGTATGGAGGGATTTCTCTCTTTAGAAGCTTGTCTTGTAAGCTTTACAAGACAATAAGCTCTATAAGAGAGAGCCTTGTCTCTTGGCTTTAGGGTTAGACACTTGAGACATTTTAGAGATAGAAAAGACAGAGAGAAGCACTGGTTTTAGGGTTAGGGTTCATACATATCTCCTATCTCT
Organism: Camellia sinensis; assembly: GCF_055761805.1. Classification (NCBI taxonomy): domain Eukaryota; kingdom Viridiplantae; phylum Streptophyta; class Magnoliopsida; order Ericales; family Theaceae; genus Camellia; species Camellia sinensis. Next base: position 69,953,496 of record NC_138964.1, read on the forward strand.
CTTTTTCTCTCTTTGTGCTCTAGGTGTTTTAGTTCATACTATTGCACACAAACACCTAGTGTTTCACCTTCCTTTGGCTCCTGAGGTTCTAAGGGGCTGATTTTGGTGTTTTGGTGTTGGATTCAAGCCAAGGAGGGCCATTGGAGCATCATTTGTGAAGGTGGTCTACAAGGGTGAGAAACTTCCCTTTTATTCCTCATTTTTGCATCTTGTTTTTGCCTATCTTTGAACTGTTTTTGTGCTTAGTGTATAATAAAAAAAAGTTCTGTTTTTTAGCCCTCTTGGTTGTTTATTAAGAGTGTTTTGTGGTTTGAGGGTGTTTGACCCCTCTTAGGCCTTGAAAGGCCCCATTTTGAGCCATTTTGTGTAAGTTTCGAGACTTTGGTGTTTGGGCCTCTTCACCACTGAAATCTTGAGGGATTTCAGTGGTGAAGATGGTGTCAGGATTTCAGTGGTGAAGATGGTGTCTTGAAGTCTCCAAAAGGGGAGGGCCACCCCCTCTCCTTGTTGTCCTTGAAAAGGACCATTTTTGGCCTCTTGAGGGAGCACTTAGCTAAGCTTCATGTTGACCATGCCTTGGCTGTTTTTTGTGCTTAAAATGTCATATTATACCTCTATTTTTTGTTGGTTTTGGTACACCATGCATGCTTAGCATACCTACCATGTAATGCCATGTTATTGCCTCAATGTGCCTTAGGTTGTTAGCCCTTGTTAGAGCTCGTTTTAGGCTTAGTCTTGTGAAGCTTTTGTGCATATTTTGCCATGTTTAAGGTCTGTCCTAGGTTGTTTGGGTTGGATTTGGCATGCTTAATATAGCCCCTTTGCATTCCGGCTTGTTGGCCTTAAGTGTGTGAATGTATAGCATGACATTTTTGCATTGATTTGGTGATTTGGAATCATCCACCATGTCATTTCAGTCCCATTTGCATGCCTATATGTTTACCTTGGACGCATCTTTAATGCTTTGGAAGCTTGTGTAGTATGCTCCATGTTTTGGCCATTGCACATGCCTTTGAATTTGAGCCACTTAGATGCCATCTAAGAGTCCATTTTGCATGGTCTAGGTCTGTCTTGAACCTATTTTAAGTCCTCTTAGCCTTGTGAGGCTTGGTCGGCTTAGCTATGGTTTAAGCCCCTTTGACTTGCTTCAAGCACTTGAGCCATTTGTCGCATGCTTAGCTTGACTTGTTGCTTGGTTTGACATCATCCTAACATGATTTACAATGCTTACCTTGCATGCTATTTGTCCATGATTGCCTCATTCAAATGTGCTTAGAAATAGCCCTTTGATGCTTAAGCATTTGGGCCTTAACATGTGCATGCGTGTATGTGTATTTTGGTCCCTTGTTTTGGTCACTTTGGCTACTGTTTTGGGCCTATTTAGAGCTGCCCAAATCATGTTTTAGACCACCTTTTCATTGGTTGGTATTGCCTCATGTTTGCTTGTATGCTTGCATAAATGCCTTGCCATGCCATGTTGCATCCTTAGCTTGTATGTCTAGGTTGCATTGCATCTTGCATACATGCCTTGTTCCTTGAATTGGTGATGGGAATTGGGCCTTGGTTTGTTTGTATGGTTTGCATTTCATTTGACATGAAAGTTGCACACTTGATTCTTTGGGCCGTCATGCATGGAAATGCGTGATTGGCGGTCCGAGAATCGAGGCACATGCCCTTTTGAGTCACAAACATGATAGGGGGCATGATTGGTGCATACACTGTTTGAATTGTATTGCCATGCAAGTTCTGTCCTCTGCTACTGTGAGTTGCAGGTTCTGCAGGCATTCTTTGCCGACCGGCAGTGTACATTGCTGACCGGCAGTAATTCTCCTGCCGATAGCTTCATCTTGTGCCGGTGACTATATACCACTGCCGGTGGTAATTTCATTCAACCGGTGGTGATCTCCAGTATCCAGAAGAGCATCTTTGAGACTTTGGCAGTCTTCAGAGGGGTAGAGCAAGGAAAACAGAGGCAGACTATGCATGGCGGTGCACTTCCGAGCAAGACCCGAGCACGCGCTGCATCCGGCCCTCCTCCCGAGGCGGTTTACTGTTTTTCCTAGCTTAATTAGTTTGTTAGCTGATTAAGAAATTTGTAATATTTAATTAGCTTGCGTAGTTAATTAATTTGTATTATTTATTTGGTCCCTCCGAGCGAGGGCAAATCTGTAATAAGTGTGTGTGAGTGGTGTGTATGTCTTCCAACCCCCACTTCTTTCTCCCTTTTACTTACCTGCTTTGGTGGTTAGTATTAGGGCACGTTTAATTTAGCATACCTTATGCTATGCATGCGTGCATTTATGCATTTGTATTGCGTGCATTAGGCTCGGTACATCATGCTGACTGCATTTGTACCACAATTCCAAATTGAATACGTGAATCAAATTGATCGCATTTTCACATGCCATGATTAGACTAGCCGAGCCTACTCTAGTGACATTTTGCTTGTGTTGCATTAGTCATTTTAACATGAACTAGGACATGCATGTTTGCTAACTAGTTTATTGTTTTCGCACGGAGTACGATGTAAGTATTTATGTTTTAGCATCCCGCATGCGTGTGAGTGTTGCCATGACAGTATGCTTGCCATGCGGCTAAATGCTTATGTGATAAATTGTTTGAATGCCTGCGGGTGAAGGTTAGATTGCTTGAGTTGGAAAAACTCGTTGAAATCCGTGTTTTAGCCTACTCGCGAGTAGCAAATTCCAAAGCGCTTTTCAAAACAAACGGATATGCAATGCTTGTTTCCAAATTAGGCAATCTAGTCTATACTTGTTTGCTGTGCGCATAACATAGTAATTCTAGGCTAATAAATGGAATAAGAACACATAAAGTTTTCAAAAATGGATATCACGGTTAGTAGAGACCGATCTTTAGATCGGGCGAGAGGGGGTGCTCATAGCTGACCTTCCCCAATCGTACCCTAGCTCCCGAGCCGAGACAACTCCGGTGATGACGGACATGTGGCCTTTGGCACCGAGTCAGGGTTTCCTAAATTCCCCATAAAAAATATTTAGGTGGCGACTCTGTATCTGGCAAAGCAGTCCATGTTTGGCACTTCTTTTCAAAAAATCTGTTTCTCAAAACGATTTGCCGGATTTGGACTCTTTGGTTCAAGATTAAGAACCGTGACACAAATCAAGTCCGAACTGTAGCGAAGGCCCCACGCGGGCGCGTCTACATAAGGGAATATCAAAGCCCACATACGACCCTTTTGACAAGTAATACTTGGGGAAAAAAAAAGCTGCAAATGTAGTTGGTTGAACCCAAGGGTTGCCTATATATCCCTTTGCAAGGAATCAAACCAGTGTAGTTCAGGGGCAAGATGCAAATGATATGCTAATGCAATTGAAAGTTGGACTTACACGCTTCGCATAGCCTTTTTTTTTTTTTTTTTTTTTCTCTTTTTGAAAATTCATGATTATGCAATGCCATGCAATAGGTAATATGCAAGGCAAGCCTCGTACAAATGATATGAAACATAATATGGGTTGCAATGCAAACAAACATGTTTCACATGAATAAAAGAAAGCCTATCCAAAAAGCAAGCTCAACCATGTCTCACACGAAAGGAGAAAATGTATAACCAATTAAACTCAAGATTATCTTACGCGAGAGGAGGGAAAAAAAAGAATTGAGATCCAAAAGCGTCTTACGTGAGAGAAGGAAAAGTGAAATCAAGATCTACATGCGTCTCACGCGAGAGGAGAAATTGTGAACTTGAGATCCAAACACGTCTTACGCGAGAAGAGGAATTTTGAGCTTGAGATCCAAACGCGTCTTACGCGAGAGGAGGAAATGTGAACTTGAGATCCACACACGTCTTACACGAGAAGAGTAATTGTGAACTTCAAATCCAAATGCATCTTGTGTGAGAGGAGGAACTATGAACTTGAAATCCAAAAGCGTTTCATGCGAAAGGAGAAAAGGTGGTGCGACCAATAGGCATACCTAACCGTATTTCATACGGAGAGGGGGAAGGTTTTAATCGAGTAAACTTCAAATCTTAACACATTTCACATGAAAGGAGAAAAGGTAGTGTAATAAACAGGCGTACCTAATTGTATTTCATACGAAAAGGGGAAAGGTTTTAATCGAGTAAACTTCAAATCTTAACACGTTTCACGTGAAATGAGAAAATACGGTGTAACCAACATTCGTACCTAACCGTATCTTATATGGAAATTGAGAAGGTTTTAATTGAGTAAACTGCAAATCCTAACACGTTTCACGTGAAAGAAGAAAGGTGGTGTAACCAACAGGCGTACCTAATCATATCTCATATGGAAAGTGGGAAGGTTTTAACGGAGTAAACTACAAATCCTAAAACATTTCACATGAATGAAGAAAAAATAGTGTAACCAACAGTTGTACCTAACCGTATCTCATATGGAAAGGGGGAAGGTTTTAACTGAGTAAACTGCAAATTCTAACACGTTTCACATGGAAGGAGAAAACGTGGTATAACCAACAGGCGTACTTAACCGTATCTCATAAGGAAAGGTGGAAGGTTTTAATTGTATTTAAGTGATGCACAAATACATCAGTATACATACAACATACACTACTATAGATACACATACATTATATATACAGACATATATATATATATATATGTACATACCAAATATATTCATACATATACATATACACATACATATATATACATGTACATATACAGATACATATACATAAATATACAGACAGATATACAAATACACATATACATACAGATGCATATACATATGTACCTATATACATATGCATAACGTATATACAATATACGACATACATATAAACACAATATATACATATAGTATACATATACATATACGATATACACATTTCTCTCTTTCCCTTGTTTTAGTTTATCTCTCCCGTAGTTGTCTTCTTCAATTGTCGCATCTGGGGCGCAATTTCATCAATCACGGTGCCTGACCAATAGAGCTAGACCTACCCTAATCTTCAACGATTGCCTCGATCTCCCAATTGTCTTGTTCTTCACTTTCATCTTCTTCTTAATCCCAATTTGCAAGGGAGACAGGTAGAAGGTTGCTAAACAAAACTCTCTCTGCCACCTCTTTCTTTGGCAATACTACCCTTTGACATGGTCTTTTCCCACCATACTCTTTTCTTTTTCCCAAACCTTAATGAATCCCCAATAGAGATTACTGACACCAACTCCTATAAGCCTCGACAAAGTGGAGACCGTAACTGCGGTCTTTAATTTGTCCCGTCGGCTGCATAGCAGGACAAATGAGGTGCAACAACTGAAAGCACAACTTTCTCTTTTCCACAGCATGTTTCAAGATGCCTAAAAGAGATTAACCAACTGAAAAAAAATGAAATACAGAGCTAAAATGCCAAGCAACCTCCGTAGCCCGATTCAGAGCTCCTTGGTGCTCCTCATTTGATGGATGGCAAGGATTCATCTCTTTTGAAAGCTCTGCAAATCCTAAAGCAGAGTCTTCAAGAGCTTCCAATGAGTGAAGATGTAGTGAGGCAACTGACGAAAAGTCGAGCAATGAAGCCATCTACAAATGAGGTCAGTTTGAAATCGTCGGGCTGCTGCCAGTGATCCAAGAACATTCCTTCATTTTTTTTCTCTATTTTTTCTTTTTCTTTTTCTTTTTGTTTTGTTTTATTGTTTTTTTTCTTCTTTCTATGAGCTTGAGAGTGGGCACTTATAGTTTCAACTCTCTTCTGTACCACTTTGATCAAGGTTTGATCCCTGACATTTAATAAAATGAGTTTTGTTTTGCAAATCCAAGTAGTATGAATGGCACTTGAGTATGAAAACCATTTTGTTTTGAATTTTGAAATTGAAAATGATTGCATTTTATTGAGTTCTGAATTGAATATTGAGCCTATCACTGACCAAAACACAAAATATAACTCGAGGAAAGGAAAACAAAGCAAAAACCATCCCAAACGCACCCATTTACACTTGCCAAAAAAAAAAATGGACACAAAACAAAACATCACCAATCGACCACTCGGTCGACCACTCGACTGAAGGACATCGCCGAAGACAACTATTGTCCATTTTCTGGCGAGTGCTTGACTTAAAGAAAAAGTTCAAGTTAATGTGACCTTGGTAACGAGGAGTCGAGAGTGCGAGAAAAAGACATAAAACCTAACTTGAATGTGCCCCTAGTTCATCATTTTGACTTTTTTTTTTCTTTTTTTCTTTTGGTTTTTCCACTAAAAAGATTTTAATCAACATAAGAGTTTTCTTAGCATGCTTGTTCCACTTCTCCATTTTCAAATCATGTAAGTCAAACTACAAGCATTGAAAAGTTTTTCTTTTTGGTCCAAAGAATGGTCTGGGTTTTGCAAAAATGGAATAATTATCGAGAAAATTAGTCAACTTTATTAAAAATCCTTAAAATTTGTTTTTGCAAATGACTACTACCTGACAAACATGAAATGAACCCTTGAGATTCACAACTGAATCCATCTTGCAACTGAACCCGTCATAAAAGAGAAATAGAACAACTGAATCGAATGGGATGAGCAAATGAAACATAGATAGGATAGCCGAGTAGAATAAAGATACACCAATCAATCATGGACGGGATGAGTGAATTGATAAATGATTAAGGCCGAACTTGAAGATGAAGCTGCCAACGTATCCCAAAGATAGGAATTAGGCCATACGTAGTTCTGGCTAAAGTTCACTCAGGTATTAACACTCTCCTTTTGTGTTCTAACTTTTGCCAAAGTCGTCCTTTCGGGTTTTTGACCTTGGAGATTTTTTTTCATTTTTTTATTTTTACCTCTAACCTTTGCCTGGGCCGCCCTTTCAGGTTTTTGACTTAGCAAGGGATAGTAGTTCTTCAGCTTGTCCATGTTGATTGGTTATGAGCACTTTAAACCATCCAAATCCATGAGAATGACTCATCTCCCTAACCAGATTGACTTGATGATGTAGGAACCTGTCCAATTGGGCCTGAACTTGCCCCTAGGGTCATGAATAAGAGCTTGATTATCCTTTAGCACTAAGTCCCCTTCCCTCAAATTCCTGGATTTGACCTTTTTTATTGAATGCTCTAGCAATCCTACGTTGATACCCCTGAATGTGGCATAGCACCTTCAATATTCTCTCATTAAATAGTATCAGTTCCTCAAATTGGTTCTGTTGCTAATTAGCTTTTGCTATCTGACATTTATCCATAATCCTTAACGAAGGTACTTCTAATTCAATTGGAAAAACAGCCTCCATTCCATATACCAAAGAGTAAGGGATTGCCCCTTGTAGACGTTCGGATTAATATCCTGTATCTCCAAAGTGCAAAAGGCAGTTTATTTGGCCAACCTTTATAGGTTTTCACAATTTTACACAAAATAGTCTTGATGTTTTATTTGCAGCTTCAACTGCTTTATTGGTTTGTGGCTTGTAAGTTGATGACTTGTGAAAAGCCACGTTATATTTCTCAAGTAGAATTGTCGCTTCTCCTCTGAAGTGTGAGCCATTATCTGAAATTACTTCGTTTGGCACCCTATATTTGCAAATGATGTTATTCCTGATGAATTTAGCCATGTGTGATGCTTTTAACATTGAAAACGACTGTGCTTCAACCCACTTGGTAAAATAATCAATGGCAACCAAGATAAACTGATACCCATTTGAACCATTCGGTGTGACTGCCTTGATAATGTCTATGCCCCAAATTGAGAAAGGCCAAGGCAAAGTCATGTTGCAGCATTTTGATGGAGGGATATTCATGCGATGGGCGTGGATTTGACATTTGTGGCATCTCCTAATGAAGTCAATACAATCAACCTCCATGGTTAACAAGTAGTATTCTTGTATAAGGATCTTTCTAGTAAGCATTGTACCTTTCATATGGGCTCCACACTTTCCTCCATGGATGGCTTCTATGACACGCTTTGCCTCTTCTTCCTCTACACACAGCTTATGCATTCCCAAATGCCCCATTCTATACAGCTTATCTCTGCAAATGATGAACAGAGTAGTTAGACGTTGTATCCCCCCCTTTGTCCTTGGCATTTGCTTCTTGCAGGTACGTACTACTTTCTAAAAAGTTCTAAGTATCAAAGTATTAGGGGTTTTTATCATGAACTTCTTCTTTTGCAGTTACCATTTCATATGCGAGCATATATCTTTGTTCTATCAGGATTGGGCACATCTTAACCCCAACTGGTATATCTATCATGGAGGCTATTGTTGCCAACGCATTAGCAAATCAGTTGTTCTCTCTCACCAGGTGTGTAAATGTCATCATTCTGAAACTCGGGATAAACATGTCCAATGTCTAATGATAGACTTTCATTTTCTCCTCTTTAACTTTCCAGTCTCCATTGGCTCGAGAGACGACCACGTTTGCATCCCTAATCACATCTAACCTTATTGCCCCTAGTTTTAAAGCTGCTCCTAGTTCGGCAATGCATGCCTCATACTCTGCTTGGTTGTTGAATACCCTGAATCGGAGTTTGAAAGCTAAAGGGATATGGGAATCATCTAGCGCTATGAGCAACACACCTATCCCATAGCCAAATTGATTGGATGCTCCATCAAAGTACAACTTCCAAGTGTTTTCTTTCATCTGCATGACCTCCCCATTTGGAGTGAATAATCCATATCTTCTTCTCCTTCAATTGGGTGATCAGCCAAAACTTCTACCTTCTTTTAACAGATTTGTGAGCGACATAATTAAGATCAAATTCAGAAAGCAAAAGCAACCAACGAGCTAGCCTACCAGTAAGTGTTGATCTCTTAAAGAGATATTTGATGGGGTCTAATCTTGAAACCATAAGTATTGAGTGAGCTAACAAGTAGTGTCTCAACTTCTTGGTGGCCCAAACCAAAGCTAAGCAAGCCTTTTCCAAGGGAGTGTAGCGGGTCTAGTATTCAAACATCTTCTTGCTCAAGTAGTAGATGGTTTTCTCCACTTTCTCGCTTGACTCTTGCACAAACATACTTCCCATGGTTGATTTAATCATTGATAAATACAAAATTAGTAGTTTTCTTAGCTCAAGTGGTAATAACACAAGTGAATTATGCAAATACTGCTTAACTTGCTTGAAGGCGAACTAACACCAATCATCACATTAAAACTTATTTTCTTTTTTTAACAAACCAAAAAGTGGTTCACAGGTCAAGGTTAATTTAGAAATAAACCTTCTTATGAATTACACTTTGCCTAGAAAGCCCGCACCTCTTTTTGAGTCATTGGTGGTGGCATTTCTAAGATGACCTTAATTGCCCGCAGTTACCTAAAAGGTGCATTTCTATGGATTCACCCTCAGCTTGTATTCCCTGATTCTCTCAAAGATTTCTTCAATGCGGTATAACGGCCTTCTCGATCTTTGGACTTGACAATCATATCATCTACAAACACCTCAACTTCCTTGTGGATCACATCATGCAACAGTGTGGTAGCGGCTCTCTGATAAGTGGCCCTTGCATTTTTCAAACCAAATGGCATGACCCTGTAACGGTACATCCCCCATGGTATAGTAAATGTAGTCTTTTCTCTGTCCTCTAGAGCCATAAGGATTTGGTTATACCCCGAAAAACCATCCATGAATGATAGCAAGGCATGTGTAGCAGTGAAGTCTACCAATTCATCAATATGTGGCAATGGAATGTCATCTTTTAGACTAGCTTTGTTCAAATCCCAGAAGTCAATGCAAAACCTGATTTTGCCATCTTTCTTCGGGATTGGCACAATGTTAGCTAATCAAGTCAAATATTCTGATATGAGCAAGAACCTGGCATTGATTTGTTTAGTAACCTCTCATTTAATTTTTAATGCCCAATCTGGACGGATTTTGTGAAGCTTCGGTTTGACAGGCCGGGCCTCAGGATTAACAGGGATCTTATGTTATACAATCTCAGGATCAATTCTAGGCATATCTTCATAGGACCACGCAAAAACATCTTTGAATTCTTTTAATAAAGCAACTAATTGCTCACATTCCTCTAAAGATAAAGTGGAACCAATCTAGACCAAGTGAGGATCTATCTCAGTACCCACATTTACGAAAAAATTTCGTTGATTAATGGCTTAGCAGCATTTCTTTCTCCTAGTTGATTAAATTTTTCAAAGCCCAAGGAATTTCTTCCTTTTTGTTTTCATGAAATTCAAAAAATTCTGATCAATGCTATGAACTATATGCATAGAGAAGTAAGCAGAAATCATAACATCTTCATTCAGAATCTCGGGCTCAACAGTTGCAACAGACTCAAAAGAAAAAGCAAAAGCAAAAGAAGATTCTAACATCTCAAACAAACTCAAATCTAACTCCAACCCGATAAGCCTAACAGACTCAGACTCAATAACCAATTCAGAATTCTCAATAAAATGATTTTCAACATGCCAATTTGCTTGCGTGACATTCATTGCGTCCATGATGAAGCTTGAGCAATCGACAGGTGGTCTTTCTCCAATCACATAAATAGTCATATCCTCTATGTTCATTAGTTTAACACCAGTATAAGACTCTTTCAGCAAATCAGCCAATGTCAGGCCCTCTGTACCATTTTAAAAATTGACATCACTGTCTTAACCAATGTCGATGCTTGGATCTGTCTGCTCCTCGTCGCTATCAGAAAGCTGATGATCGAAGAAGACTTCAAACTTGGGATATTTTTTCTTTTCCTCTTGGTCAATTTATGGCTTTAGAAACCCATAGAAAGTGAAATCCTCTCCTTTCTGGAAAAAGCGCTCATTCAAGGTTCTACAAATTGGCTTATGGACTAACTCAAACTGTCGCTCGGTTCTCTTTGCCTTGATCATCTCCTTGATCTCTTCACTTTTCCTTTTCCAATCATCTGCTGTAGGTGCATACCCTAGTCTGAATGCATGCGAGTTAAAAGGTACTTCACCGGTTGTAGCAATACCTTTCCTGCCACTTTGTCCTAATCCCATCCAGGAATGTGACCCAGCTTATTCATGAAGTAGATTGATTGCACACTGACGTATACACTTTCGTCTTCTTCCATGAGTGTTTGAACTAGTTGGGCCTCTTCCAATGTAAAGCCAAAGAGGAACACATCCTCCTCCCCCAACATTGTGACTTCTAAGGGAGGATGAATGATTGAATTTCCAAAGACAGTGGCAATTCCTTCATCATATGGGTATTTTACCAATTAATGCATTGTGGATGATACATCTTTTATCTGATGGAGCCAAGGCCTACCTAATAGCAAGTTAAATGTTACGGGGACATCTATAACATGAAATTTAGTTTCGTGCTCAGATGGACCCGCTATTATTTGCACTTTGACTATCCCCATAACTTCCCCAACTAGTGTTATCATAAGCCTAGATCAACTGAGTAGCGTGTGTGAAATCTGCCGACTTTAGCCGTATCACATAAGCAGTGCGCGAAGGGCATACATTGATAGCCGGCCCGGAATCAATCAAAAAAACTGGGATCTATTTCTTTCTACACTCCAGTGAGACATATAGAGGCTTGTTGTGTTATGATCCCTCTAGTGGTAATTCTTTGTCGGCAAAGGTTATTACAGGGATTATTTCTCTTGGGGTGATTAGCAATACCAGTTGTTCCGGAGTTGTGTCAATTGACAACTTAGCCTTGCTTAAGGCTGACAACATCGCTTGTCGGTGCTCTTGGGAAGCCATGAGAAGGCCCCAGATGAAGACGTTTGCCTGGATCTTTTTTAACTATTTTAGAACCAGGTCTTATTCAACTTCTTTCTCTTTCTCTTGCTTAACTTCTTTGTCTTTGGCTGAGGACTCTCCTTAGTCTAGGTATGGAGGCTTGAAGTAGTGCCCACTCCTAATCAAATGATTAATTTCTTCTGAGTACCAAGTCTCGTTAGGCACATTGCTTATCCATTCATCGTCAGTATAGGTGAGTTACAGGTCGTTATCATCCCACCATTCGCCTTTGTTAACCAAAAGGCAATTATCAGGCTCCGCTCGAATCATTCCCACAGTATACTCTGGTTGGCTTTCTGGTTCTTCTTCTTTCTCTCCAGAACCCTTTCCTTTACTACAGTCTTCAGATTTTCTGGTGTTAATTTTTAGATCATCCCTTTTTCTCTTGATTTCCTCATCAAAAACTTCGCCACTACTTGACCAGCCATGACTGACATTGAAATTTCTCGGATTCTACCATCCTACTTGCTCATTTCTAAGGTCTAATTCTTCAAAGAACTGGACATTGGCCAAGTCCTCCTCTAGGTCAACCAAGTCATCCAACTCCTGTTCAGGTACATCATTTCTGAAAACATTGATAGAAAATGAGTCAGACAGAACAACCTCAGGCTTCAGATCACCAATAGGTACAATGTACTTGCTAGGATCATATCCTTCCTCTGGTAGTTTCCCAGCTCAATCACCGACACTTTGGTTGTTTTCTCTTTGGCTCTTACCATTACCACCGTAGGGTTTTCGAGTTTTGGCTGGGTTGGAGGTGCATCCATCATGCACAGATCAGTGCTCTCACAAATGTGTACCTCAAGTTTAGGTAAATGAAAGGGTACGATATAGATGCTGGGGTCAAAAGTAGGTGATAGTGTATGGATAAAGTTAAGACGAAGAGGTGGTTGGACTTTGTCATGAGATGAAAATGGGTTAGTAATGACATTGGTTTTTGGTGGCTATGGGGGAGTTATGACTTTATTGTCAATGAGATCTTGAATCTCATGACGAAGATGGAAACAACTATTGGTGGAAGCACAGTATTTGGCAGGTCATGTTTGGTTGGGAGATGATTTGGAAGAGGTCATGGGTCAAGAGGTTTGAGATACCCTCTTTCTACCAAGATCTTCATGGCTTTGGTAAGGGACATATGGAGTGAGTTAAAGGTTCTGGTTGAGGCTCTGGCTGAGTTTGTTGTTTGTGGATCGGTGTTGGCAAAGAGGTCGACTATTTTGGCAATGGTGGTAGCGACTGAGTTAACCTCACAAGGCTTTTGTGCCATGCTACTACTGGTGGTAGCATTTGGAAAGGTCTTCTGTACCGACTCTTTGTCATCCACTATAATTCCCTGCTTGATGGCATCCTCTATCTAAACTCCCATTTTATGCAACTTTATAAAAGTGAAAAATGGAAGGACTGTCATTTTCTGCAATATTTTTCCATGCAAATTTCTTACTACCATGCCTATTTGATCTTTCTTAGGTGGTTTGTTAGTCATCATTACTACCATGGCCCTCTATCTGGTAATGAAGGCTACAAAACCTTTGTTTGGTTCCTATCGAGTTGCTTTTAACTCCCGAGTGGTCACTTCAATCTAAGTGTTGTAAGCATATTGGGTGATGAAAGCCTCAGCCAATTCTTCCCAACTGTGTTTCATCGAATCTTCTAGCTTGGCATACCAGATGGCAGCCACTCTTGACAAAGTTTGTTCAAATAGATATAGCTTTTGCGGATGAGTCAAACCCATGGGCTTTAGAACATCAGAAAATAAGCGGATATGTACCATAGGGTCACCAGAACCATCAAATCTATCAATCTGTGGCATCTTAAATCGTTCAGTAACTTGACAGCTATTTCAGTATACCCATCTTCGATGTCTAGGATAGAGTTAATTCCTTGCGACCTTTTAAACATTTTCTCCAACTTGGCTAGTTTTAGCATAGTCGAATCAAATTCATTCATTTCCAGGGAAAATAGCCCTTCTGTTGGTTGTGGAATAGGAAAAGGTCCTCCCAATGATTGCGCATGAACCCTCAGGTCTTCTGGTAAGTTGGGTTCAGGAAATTTCTCAGCTAGTGAAGGTGGGATTGGATGAATCATCGGAGGTGGTTGAGTAGGAGATGCCCCAGATGAGCGTCACAATTTAGCAAGAGCATCACCATAGGTGGCAACTCTATTGGCAATAACATCCATACTTCATTAAAGGGCCAACAACATGTCTACTATATTTTTTTGGAACCTATGCCATCACTGATTCTGATGAATTGAGCAGGGATGATCTAGCTGGTGAGGAAGGGGTACTCTGGACAGTTAATGAGGCTTTCGCTCTTCTTTTTCATGTAGCTGGTCGTAAAGAAACTAACACTAGTTGTCCTTGAACCAAATTTACAGTCTTACAGAGGCTACCAACATGAGTCCACAGAACTTGAGGGATATTATACCGTTCTGAAGCTATGGTGCCACACTACCTTGCAAAAATAACATAGAACCCCCAATCAAAATATCGACAGCATGCCAGCTTAACTGATTACTGCTAAATCATGCTGAAAAAGTGAACTCAACCCCACAAACTGAAATGCTTGAACCATTCATCTGAATCTGAGAATCTCTGTATTGATCCCATACATTGCACATAGCACATAGCAGGAAAAAGAACAAATACCCCTATGGGGGGTAGGGTTACCCTTTCCTAGCTTTGAAATGATCTAGGGTTCACTATTCAAACAAGCAATATCATAAATCCTAGAAATGAGATGGCAACCTGTCCTAATTTTGGAAGGTACTATGGCTCACTATGTGTACAAGGCCGGCTCTACTCTAGAGGTTGAAGTCAAGGTGACATTACAAAAGTCTCCTTTGGGTAATAACCATCAAAGATCTCAGGAAGTCAGAATAGTCAATTTAGCAACTCTTCAAAGTCTAAGAACCTTAGATAGCAGGGCTACCTTTTTGACAGATCTTGAAAGGTTATTAACACAAGGTCCCAAAAGTGACGCAAAGATATGTATAGTGTCACAAGTATCTGGGCAACACAGGGGCTTTAAGTGCACTAATGCATGCAATGAAATGGACATGTAATTGAAAATAAAAGTCATATCATGGAGTTCGAGTCAAGGTTTAATAAAATTTCAGCAGAGTCGCCAAAAACTGTAACATTGCTCAGGAAGTACCTGTGCATGTTGAACAGTTCGGACCCTCGATTTCTTTGATCTAGTCTCACGAGTTGAATATGAAACATAGATGAGAGTTTTGTGCCAGAAACTTTTATAGAAAATCCATTTTATTACAAGACCTTTGCCAGAAATGGACTGTATCATCAGATCTCAGAGTCGCTACCTAATATATTGGAAATTAAGGAAACCCATGACTCGTGCCAAGGCCATTGTTCGTCGTAACCAAGGATAGTTGGCTCGGAACCTTAGGTATGAGGGGGGAAGGCCATTAATTGAGCACCCCTGCTCACCTGATCAAAAGATTGGCCTCAACTAAACCATGATATGAATTTTATTAACTTTATATGTTCATGTTCAAATTATTAATAATCCTAAAAATTACTATGTGAAAGCAAACAAGTATAGACTGTGTCATTCATTTTGGAACAACATGATTTCATGTATTTTGAAAGAATTTGAATTACATTCAACTTAACAGAAATTGAGTTGACAAACACGAAAATCGATATTATTCCAAATTGAACAATACAACCTCCATCCACTAGCATTCATAGAGATATATCAAATAAGAAAATAGCCACATGATAGGATGCTAAACATGGTAAGAAAAAACACACAAAAGCAGGATGCTAGAGCATAATAACTTACATATTTTTCGATGTCCGTCGAACAACTACAAAACAAAGTTAGTGAAATATGCATGATCTAATGTACAAAATCCTAATGCAATTCACTCATGAAATGCAACTTAGGATTCGGCTTCTAATATATGACATGTGAATCATCTCAAGACATGAGGTAGTGTCACGACCAAAACCCGCTCTTATAGATTAGGGTCATAATCGGCTAGTAATCATGAGATTACCTGTGACCTCAGTCAGAAATTAAATCATATGTAATAATAGAGGGCCAAATTGCAGAAGCAAAATCTACAAGATTGTCCAATGAGCTATGCATACATGGCTCAACTAAAACATTTTCATAAATAAAATAACTCACACTATACAACATCCATATTATGTATGTATTACATAAGTCCAGGATCATTCAAAGCCAGTATTAAAAAAAACCAAGGTTATACACAAGGTTGGTCATACATGACCACAAAAGAACAAAAGGAAAAGCAAAACAAAGTAAGGCCTCTTATGTGAAGTGACCTTGGTTGACCCCTCAAAACTTGGTTTCTCATTGCTCACTGGGGTTGAGGCTGGACATCCCGCTGCTCACCTACATACAAATAGATAAGGAGTGAGCTAATGCCCAATGAATAATACCAAAGCAAGGGAGTTCATGAACAAAGTTCTTACAACCATAGTTCACTATTATGCTTGGAAATTAGTAATAAAGCAAAATGACCTCAGGTCCTTTCTATCATTTCTCAAACATGAAACTACCTCGGGTCCATATAGCATGCAAAACGACCTTGGGTCCATCATGGGCAAAATGACCTTGGGTCCAACTTATGCACAGAACGACCTTGGGTCCATTACACATAGAACGACCTTAGGTCCAATTCACATAGAACGACCTTAGGTCCAATTCATATACACATTTGTGTACACATATTTAAATCCATGGTCATATACGCATTCATTCTTGTATCCAAAACGACCTTAGGTCCATTCAATTCCTTGTCCTGAACGGCCTTCGGCCGATTTAACAATTATTCAGAATGACCTTAGGCCCAAGCCATATCCTTACTGAATATACTGAATGGCCTTAGGCGCATTTCATACCCATACATCAATCACTTCTTATATTTCATTCCAAATTAAGTGATTAAAGTATTCATTCATAATATCACTTCAAAAGTTTAGAACCTTACCACATAGGCATCATTTAGAAAATAATGCATATACAAAAAAATATCTTTGCTAAGATATTACTCACAGTGTTCCGGTGCTTGATTAGTCCTTGCACTTGACCCTATATAATTCATAGCACATTGGGTCATAATACCATTTAATCCATTCTTTAGTTTGCTTAATATTCTTAGGCTTCTTTCGTGTCCTTTAATTCATTTACAATGTTCAATGCATGCCTAAGAGTGCTTAGAAATGAAAGAGAACGAAAAACGAAACATAGAACAACTTTTTGCAATTTCTGAAACAGGGCTCTCCGCTCAAGCACAGCTTTTCTCTCTCGAGCGAACCCCTTTGGTCGACAAAAGTACTGGTTTTCTCATTTTTGCGCTCAAGCTTGACTTTGGTCGCTTGAGCCAAGAGTCAAAATATGTGAGTGGGTCTTGAGCACAATTCTTCTTGCTCAAGCGGACATCAATGTCTGCAAAACTTCTAGAAGCTTGATTTTTACGCTCGAGCGACACTTTCCTCGCTCGAGCGGACATGACGAATTCTGGAATTTCCAGAACTATGTTTGAAAATCAAAACTTGATTCGAACTTGTTTTTCTTGCATGTTAAGTTCCATATCTTGGGCGCAAATGACTTCTAACGTGAAAATAAAAGTTAATTTTACAAGAATTGAAGTTCAATTCGCCATAAAATTCTTCGTACAAGCTCAAATCATTCAATTTCATGTTCATAAGTTTGAGACTCATGCATGTATGATCTTACATGAATTCATCATCTTCAAAACATGTAATTAACCCTCATAACCTCATTATTCATGGATGCATGTCTCAAATGACTACCAATTTAACTTATTTAACATGTCTTATACACAAACATGAAGATTCATAGCAATTTGTTACATGCATGTACATATTAATCTCAATTTCATCATTTCCAACTCAAATCTTGTTCTTAGCTTCATATCCTCTTTGATGTCACTTAGCTATGAATTTAAACTCATGAATGTGAGTTCAATTACTCACCTAGAGGCTTCAACCTTCCAAACTTTAGCTAGTTCTTGAGCAAATTCTCTTAATTCTTGAATTCTCCAGCAAAATCTTCAAGGATGCTCTCTTCTTCTCTGTAGAATCGGCTCACTCTCTCTTTAGAGTGTTTGTTTTCATATTTTGAGCTCATGTAATAAGCTTAAGCACATTTAGCTTCTATATATACATTTCCTTAATCAACCTTAATTAGAACTAACTAATTGTGCTTAATTTAATCAATTTAATCTAATTAATTCGATCCGAATCAATTTTTAATTAAATTTCACTATAGGCTCTAAAAATTAGGCTAATCCCAATAACACAGTCAATTTCAATTTCTGACGCCTCTACGGTCTTCAATTTAAATTTTATAACAGAAGATCAGACAAATTTTCCTACAGTGAATAGATAGAAATTCAACAACACGTATAATCATATAATTTGCATTCAAAATCATATGAATATCATAATTATAAGCATAATTAAGATTAATTAGCATAACACAGACTAGGGTTGTCACAAGTAGTGCACAAAATCACATAGAAATTAATTAAACCTATAGATGCAAATGAGCCAAATCTAGATGCATGAATATGGATGTAGACCATGGATATGATTAAAAGGAAAATATAATGCTATGTACAGATATGGGAAGCGAGTAAATAAAAGGGATATAAAGAAATGAGGTTGGAAGACATACATACAATGGGGTAGAAAGAAGCGAGGGTTGGGAATTATTACAACACTGAATAGAAGAAAATAAAAAACACGTGACTAAAAATTATTACAGCAAACTTATAAGAATATACTGAAGAGATTTAACTGAAAACTATAATCATTCATCGAAAATCGCCTTATTAATTTCTTAGGAAATACTCTGGTTTTGGGAATTCTTGTTTTTCATGCAGCCAAAACAAAACAAACAAAACCTTTCCGAGAGATACATATGTACAAAAAGCTATCAATTGGAAAATCTAACAAGTATGAGAATTGAACCTAGGAAACACCAAACCAAAGAAATAGATGGAAATCTACATTCATCTCTTTGTGAATAAGAGTAAATTAATACTCAAATCCATGCTATTAATTAGGGAGAGTAGATTGCCATCATTTCAAAGGGGAATTCTTACAAAGCTTGTGAAAGCTTTATAGGACTTCTAAAAAAATAGGCAAGAAATGGGGGAAAATGCATATAACTCATCAAAAGTAGTTAACGACTTAGCTTCTTACTCATGAAATATGTATGTAAAATCCATTTCCATGTTCAAAAATGGTCGACAAGAGAGTTTTTAACATTGAGGAAGTCTTTAAAACTTCAATTACATATTTATATCACATATTTAACAAAGAAAATACAAGAAAATGGATGAGAAGAAATCTTAGGAACAACTTCGACAAAGTAAATATCACATATTTAATAAATAAAATACAAGAAAATAAATAATAAAAAATCTATGAAATAGAGGCTCAGCCTTTCACTTCTACGACCCAAATATCACATATTTAATAAAGAAAATACTAGAAAATAAATAAGAAGAAATCTAAGGAACAGAGGCTCAGCCTTCCACTTCCACAACCTAAATATCATATATTTAAAACATTAAAGAAAATACAAGAAAATAAATGAGAAGATTGCAAAAATTCACCTTTGGAGGAAATGGTGGATTTTATGATTTATCAAACTTTCTTCTTTACACCCTCACGGTTATGGAATATGCTTTAGAATCTCAACAAGAAGTTTTGATTTTTAGCTTTAGTGAAATTTTGGGTGGTGTATATCAGTGGAATATCAGTTAAAGGTAAGAGGTTTATATCTCATTGTGTATTTTCTCTCAATTTTGACAAAATAAACTTTCTTTTGATTAAAACTAAGACCTTCCTCTTCATAGCTTAAATAGTCTTTTATATATAGGCCAAGAGTTAAGACCCCTTCATTTTTTGAAGAGTCAATTTTGAAAAGCCAAAACTTTTTCATCTTTCGAAGAGCCAATTTTGAAAAGACAACACCTTCGTAGCACCCCATTTTTGACCGCCCTTGCGACTTGGGCGCCATTGATTGATCACCCGATGATGAATGCATACGCTTGTCCAAATGCTTGAAGTCCTCAGCAGGAAACCTCAGTTTGAACCTACAAACCTTGTGCCTTGTTTTGGACCAAAACAGTGTTTTTTCAGACCCAAGCATCCAGGGACCTGCAGACCCACTATTAGTGGCCTGTCGGCCACTTGTGTAAATTTTCAGATCTTTTTGCCAGCTATGCTAGCTGTCACCACAGGTGCATGCACTGCACCAACTGTGTCTGTATAGATATTTCTAAGGTGGTCTTATATATTTCTATATATAGATGACTCCCTCTCATGTTTTAGGGTTAGAAAATTTTGGAGAGCAAAAGTTTGGAAAATATTTCTCTCTCTCTCTCTCTCTCTACAATTCTCTCTCTCTCTTGGAACTTCTATACCCTTTGCTTAGACACTCTAAAATAAACCTTGAAAGTTCTTTGCTGAGGTGATTTAAGATTGCATTTTAGCTCTTGAGGGTGTGAAATTAGTGGTTTGGAAATTCAAGGGATCATTCCTCTTCAAAAGGTATACATTCTAGTTCTTTTGTACCATCTTATTTTCATCTTTTCTTGCTATTTTTGAGTTGTTTCTCACCTGTATTTTTGGACTAAAACTTGTGGTTTCAAGCCATTAAAGGTTAAAGGGTGGTTCACCCTTCTTTGAACCTTGTTTCATAGGCTTTTACCCTTGTGTTTTCCACATTCTTATCAATTTTTGTTAAGCTTTTTACCACTATTTTTCAGAGGCTAAAAATTATGTTTTGAAGTCCCAAAAATGAAGGGGATAGCCTCCTCTCCTTGTACTTGTTTCCTAACTTAATTGCTCCATGTTTTTAGCTTACTCTTTTAGTTGTTTTTACCTTAATTACAGCACTGTTTTGAGCTAACTTAGGACTATTTTTATGTGTTAGTTTCATTTATGCTTCGTATTGCATGCTTGTAATGTAATGGTCCTCATAGGCTTGGTGGTTTAGGCCTTAGCCACCAATCTATTTGAGTTGACAACATTTATTTCTTGCTTTCCATACTTGTATTCACCTATAAGCATCTCTGCAATCTCCCTCATTTCTTAGCTTTTTCTCTTTGTTTTGAGAGTTGCTCCAAAAGGAGTGTTGTTTAAGCTTAAAGGGTGATATTGTGCTTAATGGTTTAATCCCTTTGGGGGTTCATCACTAATGGCATGATCTCCCTCTCATGCCTAAAACAACATTTGGTTTGGTACTTCCCTCCTTTAGTGAACTAAAAGCTCATTATCGGACTTAATTGACTAATGAATGGAAGGTAATTTAAAAGGGGGTAATCAATGGTTTAAAACTGGAACAAGATAATAAAATGGTTTAGGTTCAATTGGACGTTGATTGAACTCATTGAGTCTTGAGTCGTTTTATACTTGTTAGTGATGAAAATGGTTCAAGAATCAATGTCAACCCTTTCCCTTGATCAATCCATGATAGGGAGGAGGTTTTGAGAGTCTTTAATTGTGCATTTATCAAAATTGTATACCTTGGTTCATAAGTCATCATGCAATGAAATTGCACCGATTGATAGCTTGCGAATCGAGCCTACCTCTCCTTTGAGTTGTTTGATGATAAGAAGAGGCATGGTGCACAAACATCCCCTGAGAATGCTCTATTTGTGCTCTGTTTGTTTTCTATTGTAGCAGGAGAAATCCAACATTAGAGAGCGGAAGACCACTATTTCTGGGCGGCAAACCGCTATTAGTGGGCGGCTGGCCACCATTTCTAGCCTACCAGCCACTTTTGTCTACCAGGCAACACCCTTTTTTTTTTATAGAACAGAGCGGAGGCTAAGGAAAAATAGTGCAAGTTTCTGGCTGCAAAACAGAAGCATTCTGGTAGCAAAACGGAGAGCATTTGCGGGTGGAAATCCACATCCATGCATGAACCATTCCTCGATTCTCAGGATCCATTAAAATAATGGTGTAATAATAGTATGTTGTATTTAAAGTAGCAGACTTGTAACTGATTAATTAGTTAGTTAGAATAGCTAGTTAGTTTTGTGTTATACTTAATTAATTAGCTAAAGTAGTTAGTTAATTTGTGGTGTGGTAATAATTAGCTAGGGTAATTAATTTATTTCATTTGGGTTGTAATAGATTAGTTAATTTGTAGTAATTAGCTAGGGCATTCATTTGGACCCTCTTTTGCGAGGGCCAATATGTAATATTTGTGTATGTCTTCCAATCCCACGTCTTTCTCTCTTTTATTGATTTTATTATGATGGATAGAATAGAACATCATGTTTCATTTAGCATATTCCATGATTTGCATCCACTTGTCTTGCATGAATTGAGGCTCGGTTCATCATTCTAACAAGCATTGTTGTTTATTACTTCGTTGAATATGTGTTTAAACTGCATGCTATCAAATTGATTCACATGTCATAATTAATGGCCGAGCTTATTAATTGCATTTTTTTTTGCATGTGTTGCATTAGGCATCTTTCATTAGTTAGGATCATGCATTTTTTTAACTAGTTTTTCTTTTGGCTCGCATCAGGAATTGGGGTAAGCTTTTATTTTCTTTAGCATATTGCATGAGTGTAATTGTTGCCATGTCAAGCATGATTACCATGAGACTAATTGCTTAAGTGATAAATTGTTTGAATGCTCATGGATGAAGGCTAATTGCTTGAATTGGGATAATTTGATCAATGTGCATATAAGATCACTTTTTCAAATGGTACATATTCAAACATTTTTCAAAACAAACATGAATCAAAGTATTCCAATCTTTGCAAATTAGTCTATGCTTGTTTACAACACAGTAATGTTAGCCTAATAACCAGAACAAGAGCATATAATATAAATAAAAATCACATCATGATTAGTAGAGGCCAATATTTGATCGGGCGAGTGGGGTGCTCAATTCATGACCTTCCCCTCTCGTACTTAAGTTCTTGAGCGAAGACAATCTTGGTGATGACGGACATGTGGCCTTTGGCACGAGTCATAGGTTTTCTAAATTTCCCAAAAATATTTAGGTGGTGACTTTGTATCTAGAAAAGCAGTCCATTTTTGGCATTTTCATTCAAAATCAATTTTCCAAAAAGAATTACTAAATTTTTCGGACAAGAAAAATTCAGAAAAAGAGTTTTGAATAGGTCTAAAATAATTTGGCCAAAACGAGTGTATGGTTAGAATTAAAGCTTAAATTTGACTTTTCTGCTGAGAAATTCATAAAATAGCATATTCAAATTTTCAACTGGTGATCAAAACTCATTTAATGGGACTTAAGGTTTGGTTTGGTTTTGGTTTTGGGTGATCAAAAGAAAGCGGCCAAGTCTTAAGGCCGGTCAAAATGGGGTGTCTGCAATGCTTGAATACCCCCTGGGCCCAGGCCTAATTTTTTAGCTTGTGGGCCAGCTCGACCCGATTTGAATTTTGGTGGGAGCCTGCCTAGCCCAACATGGCCAACCCGAGCCCGAGCCCATGTGGGCCTAGTCGGGCCAAATTTACACCTTATTTATATACAGGTGGAGCTACATAGTGACTCATCCCCATTCTTATCCCATAATCATGAATTGTATATGTGGCTTGCCACAACCTTTAGCCACATTTCCTGTTTCTAGACTCTTTTGTCCTGGAGGCTTATTTCCCAAGCAAACGGATTAACTTTGCTTAAATGCCTAAGTATTTCTTGGCTCATAAATTAAAATAATTACCCTATCA
Organism: Camellia sinensis; assembly: GCF_055761805.1. Taxonomy (NCBI): domain Eukaryota; kingdom Viridiplantae; phylum Streptophyta; class Magnoliopsida; order Ericales; family Theaceae; genus Camellia; species Camellia sinensis. Next base: position 69,976,896 of record NC_138964.1, read on the forward strand.
CGTTTTGGTAATACACAATAATCCCTAATTTTAAATTAAGTTACATTTTATCACATATAATTATAAAATTAAATATACCTTTCTCCCTATTATTATTTTTTTTATAATGTTTAGTTGACATTAACACATTATTAAAATTAATTAAACATTTGTGGTGTCGCATTGTAAATTAGAAAAATCTCTTGCATTTATATTTTGATTTGATATGAGTATAGATAATTGTTGGTGACAATCAATGGAAGAATGTAAATGTTGTAGAATTTCATCGACAACTTACAAAGATAAGAACTATCTTTGGCATTTTGCATTGAGCGTCCATATTTCATCATGGCAATTGCGCATTTTAAAATAAATTGTTGCTTTTGGTAATGTTGGAATAATTATTGATGAATCTGGGTAGTATATATTTTTAAAGGGCTACACTAGTAGTCCCTGTACTTTACCTCTTAAGTCATTTTGATCCTTGTAGTTTCATTTTGCTCGATTTTGACCTCAATTTTTTTATTTTGTATCATTTTAGTCCAATCGTTAACGCCAGTTAAACTTTTCGACGGAAAACGTAAACATGACACACATATGCCTTACTCTTAGGGGTAAAATAGTAACTTCACTAATACTATTTATTTTTTTGCCTCCATATCAGTGAGTTAACTCACAGAGATCACTCGTTATAATTTTGCCATAAAATTTCATTTTTCTAAAGAGAGAAATTGAAGGAGGAGGAAGAAGAGAGAAACAAAAAGGAGGAGGAGGAGAATGTAGTGGCATGTGGGTGTCGAGACGATAGAATGGTGTGGTTGAGAAAGTTAAAAGGTCATGAATGGAGGTCTAAGGCAAGGGTGTCACGACTGGATAATAGTGAAGGAAGCGTTGAGGGAAAGAAAGAGAATGGGAATGCAACAGTTAGTTCTGGAGGACTGCTTGAGCGGTCAATCGGTCACTCAAATGGTAATGCGAAGTTTCCAGTATCTTGTCTGGTTGCAGACAAGATCGCTTGAGTAGTGAAGTAGTCGCTTGAGCGAAGATATGAGACTCCCAGTATTTTCATTATAACTCTGCAAAACTTTGAGGACCTTTTGTTTACCGCTTGAGCGGTGAAAATTTGTGTCTGTCACTTTGAGCGGTCTATTCGGGACAATGGATTAAAACACGATCTAAACACATTTTTGGCTCACTTTTTCATACTATTTTTGTCTCTATCAACTTTTTTCAAAAACCATAGCATTCAAACACTAGATTTCATCCATTTATAGCAAGAATCCATCCTTGTGCCTTCATCAAAGTTGTTAATCTTGTCGAAAGCTACATTTTGAATCGATTGGATCGAGCTATTTTCCTTGGATCTTCATCTTTCACTCACAACCTTTGAGGTAGGACTATCTTTACCCTTGTATATCTATAATTTGGTTTTAGTGTGTATAAATCTTAAGGTGTGGTTGGATATTGAGATGGGTGATTATATATGCATATGTAAATAATTATGTATATGTGTATGGATTTTGTGATGATAGTGAGTCATGTTTGAAACTGATGAAGGATTGAGTATCTATCAATGGAAGATAGCGTAAAAAGACATTAAATAAGGAAAATTAACACATAAGAGGAAAAGTGTAGACACCCCATTTTTTACGGCCTTTATTACTTGGACACCATTGCATACACATCTGATGATGCGTTTATATGCTCGCCAAATGCTTGAAGTCCTCAGCGGAACGCCACAGCTTTGAGCCTTTCAAACCCCACACCCTTGTTGCCTCATTCTTGGACCAAGCCTTGGTTCTTCAAGCCTGCAGCTTTTGGTGGCTTGCCGGCCACCTTTTGAGGCTGCCGGCCATCACTTTTGGGCTGCCGGCCACCAGTGATGGCCGGCTGGTCACCAGTTTCTTTTGTAGATATTTTATGCCAACTGTTTGCACAGATGCATGCATCTGTGCCCAATTGTAGGGCTGGATATCCTTGTACAGAAATCATGTTTTCTATATATAGGAGCCCCCCTCTCATGTTTGAAAGTTAGAAAATTTTGAGATCAAAAATTTTCCCCTCTCTACAATTCTCTCTCTCTCTACCAAATCTCAACACTTTTGTCTACAATTTCTTAATCTTTGCCTATACACCCTTAACCAAATCTTCTCATCTTTGTGCTGAGGTGTCTTTGAGCTTTGGTTTGAGCTCTAGAGGGTATTGTTTGCTTGGTTTTGTTGCTTGAATTGCTTCTTCTCTTCAAGAGGTATAAAGCTTTGTCCCTTTACTTGCTTTTTCTACTATTGTACTTGTTGTTTTCCAACTAATTTTGGGCTATAAAACTTCTATTTTTTTTGGGCTGAAACTTGCGCCCTAAGGCCATTAAAGGTTGAGGGGTGGTTCACCCTTCTTTATACCTTATTTTGGAGGCCTTAGCCCTTGTGTTTCCTACCTTTTTACTATCTTTTTCAAAGCTTTCAAACACTGATTTTCAGAGCTATTTCAGTGGCCAAAATTATGTTTTGAAGTTCAAATTTGGAGAGGTTGGACTCCCCTCCTTGTGTCGTTCTTACTAGCCTAGTTTGTGCCATGTTTGAGCATGTTAATCTAGCCTTTTTTAGCTCAATTCCAGCATGTTTTAGGACTTATTTTAGACTGTTTTAGTGTTGTTTTGGGCTGTTAGTTGCATTTGAGCTTTGTTTTGTATGATTGTAGTGTAATAGTCCTCATGAGTTTGGTGTTCTGGGCTTTAGACACCTTCTCTTTTGAGTTGATAGTATTTATTTATGCTTTTCTCACTCATTTTCAACACTAATAATCTCTGTAACCTCCCTCATTTCTTGGCTTTTTGTTTTGCTTTGAAAGTGATTCAAACTACTTGTTTGTTGAAAGCATGAGATTGAGTAATGGTTTAATTCCTTAGGGGGTTCATTACCATCAGTATGATGTCTCTTTCATGTCTAAAACAAATTTTGGTTTGAGCCCTCTTTCCATTAGAGGACTTAATCTCACCCTTTGGACTCAATTGATTAAAGGATGGAAAGATAACTAAAACTTGGAATTAAAAGTGAGCAACATAATAATTTGGTTGTTTTCAATCGGACATTAATTGAACACATGGAAACTTGAACCATTTCATACTCATTAGTGATGAAATGATTCAAGGTTCCAAGGTCACCACTTCCCTTGATCATTCATGAAAGGGAGGAGGTTTGTGTCTTATTTTGTATTTATTGAACTTGCACACTTGGTTTCATAAGCCATCATGCAATGAAATTGCATCCATTGATGGTTTGTAAACAGAACTTGCTACTTCTTTGATTTGCTCATGAAAAGGAGGGGTGAGTTGTGCAAACAAACCCTTAAAATGCCCTGTATATGCTCTGTTTATCCTTTGTTGCAGCAAGGAGAACTGGGCAGTAGTGGCTGGCAGGCCACTTTCCATGGCCGGCAGGTGGCTGGCAGACCACCTTTGATGGCCGGCAACACTCATCACTAGCCGGCCGACCACTGATGCAAAATTCAGCAATTTGTTCCTTTGGCAGAGCAGAGTTATTCTGGAAGTGGGCAATAGTGTGTGTGTTCTATTGCGCAACCGAGGCTCTCCGGAAACAAAACAATGGTCTTTTCGGGTGGAAACCGAGCATGCACATGAACATCCCTCGTTTCCCGAGGCATAATAGTTAGTTGTTTAGTTTACTTATTTTAATTGCACTTGCATTGTAATTATTTAATTAGTTAGTTAACTAGCTAGTTAATTAATTTGTTGAAATAATTAGTTAAGTAGCTTAGCTAGTTTATTCATTTCGGTTTGTAATAATTAGCTTAATTAGCTTTAGCTTTAATTAGTTAGCTAGTTTATTCATTCAGACTCTCCTTTGTGAGAGCGCAATGTAATAATGTGTATGTTTTTCAACCCCACGTCTTTCTCCCTTTTATTTAACTAGTTACGATGGTTAGTTTAAGGACATCATGTTTCAATTAGCATTCTCCATGTTTGCATCCATTTGTATTACATGCACCGAGGTTCGACGTATCATTCTAACTACATTGTTAGTTCAATACTTCTTTGAATACTTGCTTAGACCGCATGCTATTTAATTCATTCATATGCCATGTTTAGTAGCTGAGTCTATTAATTGCATATCGCATGTGTTGCATTAGTCATGTTGCATAGTTAGGATCATGCATTTTTCTAACTTATTTCTCTTTTGGCTTGGAGTACTAGGTGAGCCTTTACTCGCTTTAGCATATTGCATGAGTGTGATTGTTACCGTGTTTAGCATGCTTGCCATGAGGCTAATTGCTTGAATGATAAATTGCTTGAATGCCTGTGGACGAAGGCTTGTTGCTCGAATTGGAATAATTTGAGCAATGTTCATATGCGATCACTTTCTCAAGTGGTACATATTTTGAAATGATTTTCAAAACAAACATGACTCGAAATGTTCCAATTCTTGCAAAGTTAGTCTATACTTCTGTGTGTGCATCACATAGTAATGCTAGCCTAATAAACCAGAACAAGAGCATATAATGTACATAAGATTCATATCATGATTAGTAGAGGCCGATCTTTGATCGGGCGAGCAGGGGTGCTCAAATGTATTCATGACCTTCCCTTCTCGTACCTAAGTTCCCGAGCCGAGACAATGGTGATGACGAACACGTGGCCTTTGGCACTAGTCATTGGTTTCCTAAATTTACCAAAAACAAAATATTTAGGTGGCGACTCTGTATTTGGCAAAGTAGTCCATTTTTGACAATTTGATTCAAAATCGATTTTCTAAAAGATTTGTCGGATTTGGACTCTTTAGTGTTTATCAATTTTACATTGCACTTGTGAGATTAGATTCAGAATCGCGAGAGTTTGAACTGTAGGGCTTATTTCGACCTCCAGAAAGGGGGGGCGCAAAAAACTCAAGCTACAAAAAGCCCTAAATTTTATCATGTAACCCTAAAGGTTGTTCATGGATTATGACTTAAAGGAAAGGAAATTGATGAGTAGAATTGAAGGCTCTTTGAGATTCCTTGTATTATGATAAAGGTGTTATTTTTAGAATGTGGTTTGTTGTGCTTTACGGTCTACCTGCGCGGGAAGAATTAAGTTGCCCACTTGCCTGGTCGTGTGAAGATGACAAATGTGGGAATGCACTGAGGTGTCCACTTGCCCCGGTCGTCCGAGGATGACAAATGTGGAAGCATTAAGGTATCCTCTAGCCATCTGTGTGAGGTTGAAAAAATCTGGAATTGAATGTAGAGGCATGTGTTATATAATAAAATTGAAGAGATTGAACTCATAAGGATTGGTAGTGATCATGCATATTTTAAATTAAATATTTATATACTTAGTTAAATATATTCTCTACCGGGCAATTGCTCATTTATATCTAATCACTTTTCAGGACTTGGTGAGCCACCACCTCGCCAATGAAGAAGAGGATAACTATCCCTTTTGGACTTTAACTATTTTGTGAATTTCAAAGTTGTAATTTAACTGTTGAACTTCTATATCCTTATTTTTGGGAATTGGGCCTTGTTTTATTAAACTATCAAATTGTAATGAGTAAACCAAGGGACAAAGGTCTTGTTTTCTCTAACTTAGTGAACTATGAACTGTAATATGTAATCTTGTGAGTTGAAATCTATAGTTCAATGAGAAAGAGAAATATTGGAAATTAAATTAAGTTGTTTGAAATAATGGGACATGTTCTTGATGATTGTTAATTGGAATTATTTCTAGAAAGTTATGGGGGAAGTAAGTCATCGCTGAATGAGGACTAAGGAGGTTCTGACAGAAAATAAGGCGATCACGACTAAAAGAGAGCAAATGACAAGCTAAGTGAGGATGGGCTGATAGTTGGGGGTTGCGGAAGGGCTAACTAAGCCTGAGGTGATTGCAGCTAAAAAAGGCGATGAAGGGGTTGATAGATAGAAGCCGTGGAGGAGCTAATGAATGGAGGCCGTAGCTTGGCAATGTCAATTTTCTAGTATATCATGACGATCTCTTTAGTAGATTGAAAGAATCTTCTTTGCCAATATTCTTGTTTTCTTATTGTTTGCTTATTTGGCTTTCGAAGGTTAGAAATGTAATTTGAACGTGCTAGCAAGGATCAATAAGTCCTTACAGAAGTATTAGATGCCAATCAATTAACCAGACAATTGTTTCGAAGTTCTCTTAGCCTCAATGAAGAGGACTTTTACTGGTGGCTTGTTTTTAGGAGAAAATCCAGAAGACTAATCATAAAAATAAAAGAAAGAGGGAGAAACAATGTTAGAAGTCAAATTTCATTAAGTAAATAAGAGTTTACAATTGTACCTTCGCACTTTCACAGCTTTGAAAGGGATTACAGTGACAGACTAACTTGGAACTACTCCTAGGAATTTGAAATGCAGTACAAGAAAGTAAAAGACTGGAAATTAAAGAAATGGAAATCTAAAAGACTAGAAAATGTAAAGTAAAACAAACTGGTTTTTTAATCTGGTTCTAGATCCTTCACTATCAGCCTTCTCTTCTATTTATAGGCTTTGAGTATAATCTTCGAAGTGGCTGATAACCATCAAAGTAGGTAATAACTGTTGAAGTGATCTCCATGATCACTGGGCATGGCTTTGAATAGTTTGCTTCCACTATTCCACTCTTGCGGTTGGGCTTCCTTCCTAAATTTGAATTTAAATTGTAAGCAACCATTTGGCCACGTCACCTTATGTATTTTGACTGTTCTCATGCTTCGCAAATCCATCGCCATTGATACAAGTTTCCACGTGTCTGTTGATGACTGGAGACCTTCACTGATTCCCCAAATTACCCCTTATGGACCATGTGTCAGGTTGTGATTGGTTTGTACAAAATATACTGCCAACATTACCGCTCGCACTAACATAGCCAAAACTTGGTGATATCAGTGGATTGATGCATTACTGCCCACCTTCTAAGACGTGCATGGTAATTAATTATTCTGGAAGTATAACCCTCTTCAAGCAATGTTTTAAAACACTGCATTTCCTCTTGTGGCTGAACCTTGTGCAACTGAAGGGACTGATACATCTTTAATGGCCAATCAAACTGTTTCCTTCATTGATCAGGCATACGAAAAGGTTTTGGGCAATGATAGCCAACCTCAAAAGAACTCCATGCATTTATTATCCATATTTACCCTCATTCATTTATACAAGTCATGGAGGCTTTTGCAAAATATGTACCTTTAGAACAAAAACTTGCTCAAATGGATCTCGAAGGCTCTCTTCCAAAGATTTCTACATGGGATAAGGTTGTCTCCTCTTCTACTAGAACCACTGGTTGGAATGCCTGGCCAAAACCAACCTAACCTCAAACAAGAGAGCGAATTCATCACAGACTTGTTGAATTTGCTGACCCTACTTCAGTTCCTGCTTCTTCGCGCAGCTCTGTGGTTTATCTCTATGTACCATTTGACTGCCTCTACTGCCTCGAATACAATTTTCTTTCGGTATGGTATGCCTCTACCTTGCCAAAAAAAATAGTGTGGAAGACCCCTCATCCAATCGAGGCTCTGGGATTGAGCCCCTCACTCTTAGCCAAAAAAGCGAAACTTTGCTCTTCTGACTGGCTAGAGTACATGAATGGACCCCAATTTCTACCTTCCTTTGGAGGGGACCCAGCTACTCCTCCCCTTCCTCTTAATCCTCACTGGATTGAGGAGCGAAAGCTTACTCTTTTTGAGGACCGATACTTCACCTCTTATCAAGCCCCAGCTCCCCTTACTGCTTATTAGCAGTATAAGGTCCAAACTCTGCTCCCTGCCTTTTCCCACTTATCCTTCGAAGTGTTTCAAGATGACACCCTTCACAAGAACCTTCTATGGGCTTGTGACTTCGTCTCTTGAAGCCACACCCTCAATCCAGTGGCCCAAGTAGAACTCCATACCTTCCTGGACCAACTCCCTTTGTTGCTTAACTAGCACAAGAATGCCTTGGCCACCAGCGAATCGTTGGAAGAAAGCTCTGCTGCTCGCATTCAAACCCAACACGAAGTAGAGAATCTCCTTGAAGAGTATAAAGACTTCAAGAACCACGATTCAGAGTATGGAGAGGATGCTGATATGGATGGCATGTATGGGATGGATGAGGTGGATGAAGTGGAGAAGGCACTGAAGCAAACAAAATTTGAAATGAGGGCCTAACAGTTTTTTCACCAAATAAGGGCACATCAGTTCGACAAGCCCAATTTAGATAGGATAGAGGAAAGGTTAGAAAGGAGCATGTATTTATTGAATTTTGCTGGGCTAAATTCCATTACCTTGTAACCCTATCCATTCCTTACTTTTACGAGATTGAAAATGTAGCCAAATAGGCCATCCAAATGTAAATATTCATGTTAATAAAATTGGGTTTCTTTGTTCCAATTGCATGGCTTGTATTTGCCAATATGTGTGTCTTTGTCCTCAAGCTTGTTCACATACTTAGTAAATATCAGTTTTGAAGTAACACATCTATTTCGAAGCCTGGTCAAGTGTCACGAAGCATAATTTCACTTCTCAAAAGGTGATAAAATATTCCTTCAAAGGGCTCTGTTTGGTAGAAAGTCCAAGAGTGTGCTTTCACACCTTTTGAAGTTAAAAACATGGGTTCTCTTTTGCCATTTGCATGGTTTGGATTTGCCAATATGTAAGCCTTTTAATCTTAAAATGTATTACCAAATCAACAAATACTGGCTTGAAAGTAACCCATCCATTTTGAAGCCAAGCTAAGCACTTCAAAGCACACTTTCTTTCCTCGAAAGGTAATAAAATACGTCTTAGAAAGAAATCTTCCTGGCAGAAAGCCCAAGAATGTACCTCCAAGACCTTCGAAATGTGAAACATGTCCTAACTCCATATGGGTTAAGGTATAGGCTTCAACATTCTAGCAAAATACTGGCTTTGAAGCCAACCATTCATTTCGAAGCCGAGTCAAACACTTCGAAGCATATTTTCTTTTGTTAGAAGGTGACAAGATGTTGTTTTGAAGGAAATTTTCTTGATAGGAGGTCCAAAAATGTGTTTTTAAGATCTTCAAAATAAAGGCCTTAACCCCACATGGGTCAAAATGAAAAACTCAAAAAACTTGGGCCTATTTGACCTGTTAGGTTAAATGGGCAATTTAGAAAAGAAGGTATAAAGCCCCAATTTTTCACGCTCTTACCTATCCGCTTGTCCAGTCTTTACTCTTACTCCCATTGTTGCTCACTTCAACTCTCACTCTTCTCTTCTCATTTTTCTCTCTTCTTTCAATCCCTCATCAATGGCTGCTTCTTCTTTTGCGAAAATACCAGTCGTTGAACGTTAACGTTCCTCAGTGGCTTTGAGGCGATATATCACTGATGAGATTGCCAAATATGAAACCCCAAAAGGTCAAAGTCCGATTGATAGAAGGATCTTCATCCCTCACCACCATGCACAAGGGAAATTTGTTCTTGGCCCCATTTTTAAGGAAGCTCTTGCTACACTTCCTCCCTTGTACCCACACTCGAAGGATCACTACCTCTTCTATGAAGGGAGTTTTAACTGGGGAGGTTGGAGGGCCAACCGGCCTCATCGTTGCTGGCCCACATTGAAGACCGAGTGGGAAGAATGGCATGATAGAGTGGTTGGAGCCCGGGAGCAAGGCCTAGAGGACCTTTGTATTCTTGATAACCTTTGACTCTCTAGGTTTGAAATTCATGAGCACCCTTTTCTTATTCCAGCTGCTCTTTGTTTCTGGAACCCTGCCTTTAATTTTTTCCAATTTCGGTGTGGTATGATGGCTCCCACTATCCTTAATATATGCCATCTTCTAGGGTTTTTACCTATTGGTGACCCATTCGGCCCTGATTATCCAGACCTTAAGGTCTCTTTTCGTGTTCCCATTTCGAACCCTTCTTATAGTGACTTCATAGGAACTGAGCAAGAGAGAAGGTCCTGTAACGGACTGAGAATTCTTTTCCTTCATTCTTTACTGGCTTTGTAAATTTCTTTTTTGCACTTTATCTCAAAAAATAATGCCCAAATTCATCCATCTTGCCAAAGCTATGGCTTTGAAGAAGAGGATAGCCTTAGCCTCTTATGTTTTAGGCCATGTATATAGAGTTTGTTCCCAATTCTATGAACGGCCTCTAGAACCTAATCAAGGAGGCCCTATTTGGGTCCTTCAACTTTGGCTTTTTGCTTATTTCACTGACTTCCACTCTCGTAGCTTAAGATTTTTGGTACAAGAGCCCACTACCTACGGAGAGAAGTATGCTTGAGTTTCCCTATATCTCTTCAGTTTTGCTTATTATTTTTCTTACTTCCATCACCTACCGAGCTCCATTCACCCCTCATTCTTCCTCCCCTTCGATGCTACTATGGGGCCAACATGGTTGAAGGCCTTCTTAGATGATGCTACTTGTTCCAAGCATGTTCACAAGGAGATGTGGGCCTCTATTCTGATTCTAAGGGAGCTTTTCATCGACACCCTAAATCCCAGGGCTTATAAGTGCATTTCTAAGGCATATTGTCCCTTCTAATTTGCAAGGCAATTCGGGCTTAGTCAAGGGATTCCTGTCCCTCACTGCAGCCTCTCCAATTCTGATTTCGAAACAAGAAATTTGAAGGTGCCAAAAATCTAGGCTAGATGAAACAATAGCCAAATTCATAAAAGACTTTTCTAACTTCAAATTGTGCCCTTTACTGGCCATAGTAGGGCCATGAAGAGGTCTAAAAATTGGTGGTCAGTCAATATGGAGGTGTAGTTTGCCACCCTACCCTGGACTTACTAAAGGAGTTAGATCTACCATCCCAGGATGGGCAAGCCAAAAGTGAGGTTGGCATTACTATTGCCTCTACCCCTACTGCAACCTCTTGGCTCAAAGTTACCAGGGCGGCTATTAAAAAAGGTATATGCTCTGCCCTTTGTCTTGCCTTTCTTTTCCCTTCCTTTATATTGTTCTTCTAGTCAGTGTTTCTTTTACTGGTATAGGAGCTTCGTAGGAAGCCTCACCTCAAAAAGCACATGCCTTGGAAACACTGAAAGGAAAATAACAAAAAAGAAAGGCCCAACTCAAGCTTGAGCCTGTGGAAGAGGCACCAAAGCTACCCTCAAAGGAAGAGGAAGAGGAAGAAGAGAAAGAAGAGCCCCCCTTGAAAAGGAGGAAGAAGCCAACTTCTCCCATTGCCCTACTTATCATGGATTTTGCTCACGAAGTAGTTGCCAAGGCAGTAGAGAAGGAACATGCCAATGAGGTCATTGTATTTCAGAGATCTAAGAAGAAGAGGCAACATAAGATTTTAAGGAAAGAGGCTGTTGCTGTTGAGGCAGCACAGCAGGAGGCTGTAAGGAAAAGTGAAGTTGTTGAACATCACACCCTTCGCAGTTCTCCAGCTTACTACTACAACTATTGTTAATTCTTTTTGTCCTGTTACAATACCTCTTGTTTTGGCATATTCCTTCAGCATTGCCTTTATACCTCTTTACTTTCAATATGCAGCAACAACTAGCCTGTCTATACCTTCTTCACGGCTATCTCCTTTCTCTCCATAGAGAATTGGAAGATCATTCCTGAGCCATGCAAATTGAAAAGAGGCCCTTAAAGGAAAAGGAAAAGTGGACATCAATTCTCCCATGAGTGTAGAGCCTTTGCAAATGATATTTCTAACCCTTGCCTCTACACTCCCTATGGCCTCTTCCTTAATTCCTTTGAGGCTTGATCTGCTAATCATCCTTTCCTCCCCCTCTCCTAATCCTGTTGAATTCTTAAACTAGCCCCTGGTGACCATGACCTTACCTCGGCCTGCTTCCACACTCTCAGAGTCCTAGTCACTCCTTTATTTTCTCAGAGTACCCCTGCTACTACTCATTCTCCATTGGTAGCTAGTACCTCTAGGGATGACACTGGTAGCACATTAATACTTCCTCCAATACCCTACTCCAGTCCTTCTTCCCTGGACCTACTGGTGGCCAGGACTATGGATTTTGCTAAGGCATCTTTCTCTGCTTCTCCGGTACCAGTTTCTCTAGCACTGCCTTCCATAAGTAGCTTCTCTACAATCCCCTTGTCAGAAGAGGAGATAGACATCTTCGAAGCTTACTTGGAAAGCTTATTTGGTACATCTACATCAGTGCTTCCACCTAGCAATGAGACAGAGCCACTGGAGTTAGCTGACTCTTTTCTCCAGATAATTAAGGGCTCTTCTGCTGTCGAGTCCACCATCTCCCTTCCTCAAATGGACTTAGGCATTTGCTTAGAGTTGATGAGGAATTTCTCTAGGATTCCATTTGAGGCTTTACAAAAACCAATAATCAAGAATGGGTTCCTCAAGTGCTGCCAGCTCTTTGAGAAAACCAATGTTTCCTTTAGAGGTCACCTGTCCCAGGCTGTAGTAACCATCAATTTTTATGTCAACATCCATCAAATAGCCAAGGTTACAGAGAAAGAACTCTTGAAAGACAACGAATTTGTCTCTCATGTCCATTATGAAGTCTAAATGCTAAAGGGACAACACTTCTCTACTACACAGCTTCACGCCCAACTTCTACACAGGAAGGCAAAGTTAAAGAAGGAATTAGCAGCAGTCAACCTGGCTTTGGAGCAAAATGATGAAAAGCTACATTCTTCACACCAGGAGCTATCTAACCGTAGGCAGGAGATGAACACTGCCATTCAACTATTCCCAGCACTTAAAAGTAGAGAACTCATTGTAAAGGAACAGTTGAAACACTATAATGAATTTTGGGCCAAGTTGTGGCATAATGTACTTGACTTGTTATGAAATTAAGCATTATTACTTACACAAGTGTCTATTGTTTCTTATTGAAATTTTGATGTGGTGACTCTATACTCCTTGTGCTTCCCACACAGTTGAGTAATAATGTTTCAAATATCTACCATTAATTTTCCTAGGATGCACACGCCCATTTAGATTCTTCAAATGGTAGGCTCCTCTAGGCAAGACTCTATGGACTTGGTGTGGTCCCTCCTAATTAGGTGATCGTTCGCCAAACTTGTGGCTTTTAATTCCTATTGGACGTATTTGTTTTCCACACCAAATCCCCCTCATCAAAGCTGATGTGTTGAACCCTTTTATTATAGCTTTTGTCTACATTTTACTTTTGCAAAATAATATTATTTAATGCCAAAATTGTGGCTTCATCCACACCTTCTAATTCTAAATGCATGCTATGATGATATTGATCATTACTTAAGTGGTCTTGGCATTTTAGTCTTAAGGACTTAACATTAATTTCCACAGGCAACACTGCATCATGCCCATATACTAAAGCATAAGGGGTAACTCTTGTACTTGATCTTTGGGAAGTCCTATAAGCCCATAATGCATCTAACAGTAAGTTGTGCCAATCTCTAGGATTATGCTCCATAACCCTCTGTATTCCCTTCTTCAAGGATTTGTTAGATGACTTTGCTTGGCCATTTGCTTGTGCCTAATACGGGGTGGAATTAACAAGACTAATTCCAAATTCTGTTGTGAAAGCTTTTACTAGCTATCCATCAAACACAGTCTCATTATCTATAGTTATGGTCTGTGAAATACTAAACCTATGAATTAATTCCTTGATGAAGTCAACCACCTTTGCTTGATCTACAATCTTATAAGGCTTAGCCTCAACCCACTTAGTAAAGTAGTCTGTAGCCACTAGAATGAAATAGTGTTCCTTTGAAGAAGGTGGGTAAAATTTTCCTATCATGTCCATTGCCCATCCTCTAAATGGCCAAGGCTTCACCATTGCATATAGATCAATTATTAGAACATGTCTTATCATACTATGCTTCTGGCATGCTTAGCAACCCTTTGCATACTCTATGCAATCCTTAAGGATGGTTGGCTAGTAATAAGAATGCCTTCGAAACAACCATCTCATCTTAACACCAGGCTGGTGAGCACCACAAATGCCTTCATGCACCTCAACCATGGAAGTTAATGCTTTCTTTGGTCCCAAGCACTCTAATAGAAGACCATCTGCTCTCTTTTATAAAGAGCATTCTCATACACTATGAACTGCATTGACTGTAGTTTAAGCTTTATGCTGGCCTTCGAAGAAGGGCCAGCCAAATACTAAATGATTGGATGTCTCCAATTTTGCTCTCCCAAGTCATTTTGATTGGCTTCTACAAATATTCCTCGTTTTGCTAAATGTGGTATCAGCTTCTGGTATGTTGCTTGGTTTATGTCTATTTGGGCATTATCCCTTCTTCTGAAACTCGAAACTTTCTAGGCCGCGTCATTGGCCTTGTGATTTATGAATCTTGGGATATAAGTTACAATTTCCATTTAGAAGTGGGAAAGAAAATGTACAGCAGCAACATAGTATGGCAACATGCTTGCACTTTGACATTTAAAGATCCCTTTTACTTGATTAATTACCAATTGGATATCTCCAAATATGTCAATTACATGAGCTTGTAAACCAATAAGTATCTCAAGTCCCATAACCAAGGCTTCGTACTCAGCTTGATTATTGGAACAAGTAGTCTTATCAATCCTGAAACCTAGTGTGGTTTCTACCCTTTGTGGTGATTTAATCACGACACCAATTCACACTAGACCATTAGCCTTTGATCCATCAAACCACATCTTTCATGGCTCCAACTTCGCTGTGTCAAGTGCCATTATTTCTTAACTTTCTGTTTAACATGGATGATCAGCTAAGAAGTTGGCCAATGCCTGACCTTTTACTGCCTTTTGGGGAACATACTCCAAATAAAATTCTAACAAAGCTAAAATCCATTTTCCTATTCTTCCTTTTAATATAGGTATAGATAACATATACTTAACCAAATCTGTGGTTGCAATTACCAAGAAAATAGTAGGTAATACATAATATCTTAATTTTATTGCTGCAAAGTATAAGGCTAAACACAGCTTTTCAAAAGCTAAGTATTTACATTCATAAGAGTTTAAAAACCTACTAGGGTAATAGACTGCTTGCTCCTTGCCCTCTTCATTGTCTTCAACCAAAAAAACTCCCAATGATTCTTCAACTGCAACAATGTATAACTTTAATGGCCTATCCTTACTTGATGGTATTAGCACAGGAAGCTTGGCTAAATAGGCTTTTATTCCTTCGAAAGAAACTTGATGCTTTGCTACCCACATAAATTCTACTTCATTTTTCAACTTCAACAGAAAATAAAAAACCTTAGTTTTTCTAGCAGTGTTAGAAATAAATTTTCGAAGAAAATTAACCTGACCAAGGAATTTTTGCAAGTCTTTCTTGCTTGATGGAGGTTTGGCCTCAATGATGGCTCTGGCTTTATTCTGATCAATCTGCATTCCCTTCTTGTGTACTATATACCCCAAGAAGTTTTAGCTAATACACCAAAAGCACATTTGAGTGGATTGAGCTTCAACTTGAATTTCCTCATTCTTTCGAAGGCTGCTATCAGATGGACCAGATGCTCTTCCATAGACTGAGACTTTACCACAATATCATCAATGTAACACTCAAAATACCCTCTAATGAGACCATAGAAGATGGTGTTCATTGGCCTTTGATATGTTGCCTCATCATTCTTCAACCCAAATGGCATCTTAACCCATTCGAAGGTCCTAATGTTCCCAGGACATCTGAAAGCTGTTTTGTCAACATCCTCCTTTGATATGAATATCTGGTTGTAGCCAGAGTGTCCATCCATCATGGACAAGATCCTGTGTCCGACTGAACTATCCACTAGCAAATCGACTACAGGCATGGGGTACTCATCCTTTGGAGTTTCCAAATTCAGATTTCTAAAATCAATGCATACCCTCAATTTGCCATTTTTCTTGATCACAGGCACTATATTGGATAACCATTCAACATATCGGGTTGTTCTGATAAAGCCTGCTTTGAGGAGCCTAGCAATCTCCTCCTTCACCTTCTAAACCACCTCAGGACTCATTCACCTCGATTTTTGCTTGTATGGCTTAAAGTTTGGCCTGACTGGAAGCCTATGTTACACCAGTGACCTGTCCAATCCAGGTAGATCATTATAAGACCAAGTAAAGCAATCCTTATATTTCTTCAGGAGAACCAATAACTAGTCCCTAGCTATAAGATCCAACCAAGCACTAATGTAGATAGGTTGTTATACTGAAGCTTCTCCCAGATTAACCTCTTCAAAAGGATCTTGCATTTGAGTAGTTGTCAATACTTCTCCTTCAATAACCTTTCCTGGTTCATCATATTTACTTTCTTTTTCATAGATGAAATCTGTCCATAAAGCTTCTTCTTCCTGTATTTCCTAGACTTTAGTTTCAATGTCCAATGCACAATACTTACTTAGAGCCAACAGTTTGGCTTTCTATTGCGCATGTTCGCAGCCAATCATCATGGTTTCCCTTTATTCTTCCTGGACTTTCTAGAGTATTGCCTCAATGTCCAATGTGAAGAACTTCACCAAAGCCAATGGTTTGGCTTCTTGATCCTCCTACCTATAACCAGGCATTGTTGGTATCCTTGATGATGTAGTCATATTCATCATTAGCACTTTCTTGTACCAAATATTTCAGGTGTGCCAACTCTTCATCAGCTGTTACTTCAGCTGCTGCATCAGGCTTCCTTAGCACGCTTAGTGGAACCACCCCTTCGGTATACAACTTTGCTTCTGCAAAATCTACACATGCAATGAAGGACTATGGGCTTGCATTTATTTTCCTAGTCTCCCTATTGCTTAGGGCTATCATCACCTTCTGATGTAAAGAGGAGGGCACATATTTGTTGGTGTGAATCCAATCTCCACCAAGCAAAGCATTGTATTTGGCATTGTTGTCTATGACAAAAAGGGCAATCATAAAATCCCTTGTCCCCACACTCAAATTAATAGGTAGTATGCCTTAGGCCATCTACTTGTCCCCAGCAAAACCAACAATTGTCGTGCTTGTTGAGATCAATCTGGGGTTCCTCTTGCCCAATTTCCTCAAAGATGAACGAGGAAGCAAGTTTACTGTTGTCCCGTCATCCACTAATACCCTGTTCGTATCTATTCCATCGATGTATGCTTTAATGTACAAAGGTTTAACATGTTGAATCATTGACGATGTGGGTAATTCAAAAGGGTATGATAGGGTAACAATGCTTACCTCTTCATTATCTTCATTAGTCTCCATAGACTTGGCTATTTCAGACTCATCCTAGACTATGCTGGTCTATGAGTCCTCACTAGAAACTTCTATAGGCTCACCCTCCTAATCCTCTTGATTTCCTTCTTTAGCTTGAAACTCTTGCAGTAGCACGTAGACCATATTGATTGGCATCGGGGGGAATGAGCCAAACTGCACTACTGGCTAAACATGCTCCCCTGCTGTGTTGGCTTGGCCTAACACTTGGGATGCATCTTCCATGCTGCATTCTGGAACTTCTAAGTTGGTAGGCTCCATAATAGCAGTCTGCGGTTGGTCTGTGTTGAATACGGACACTGCTTGTTCAGCCATAAAGGCTTCAAACATTTCTTCTTCAGCCAATATCTTTTCTTGGCCTAACTCAGTTCCTTCGTCTGTCTTATTGGCATCATCTCTTTCCATTAAGGCCTTTTCGAGGCCTGCCAAACTCGATCTATCTTTGGCTTTCAATTCAGTATGGACCATAGCCAGTTTCTCTTTGCTAGCACTTCTGTTGATCTTGGGATTAAGCTTCAAACTCTCTCCTTTTCCCATTTGACCTTTTGATTGCACCAAAGAGGTGTCCTCACCAGCTTCCTTCAGCTCCTTCTGGTATTAAGTAAACCTTGGCTAGATTTTCCTTTTCTGAGATCTGGAGATCACAGGAATCGTGTCTGGTTCCTTTGTCTTCGGGTTTTTGAGTAAAACCCAATTATTTGGGGCCACCAAAGGAGGTTTGATCATTCTATCCTTTCCTGCAAAGTCCTTCCCATAGGTTGGTATCCTCTTACGTTTGTTTTGCATGATAAACCAGTTTGGTACTCCTGGTACCCATGAACCAATTATGCCAGCCGTTGGGCTTGCTGTTTTTGCCCTTGAAGGCCAATCATTGGCTTTGGTTCCCTGTCTTGAGCCAAGTTCAGGCTAATTTACAGGATTTTTGACTATCCTGTAGTAGTTTGGTGGCTGGGTTTCATACTCCTTGACAGATTCCTGGCATCTGGTGACCTAACCAAAGATGACTGCTGGCTAGGACCACTTGAGTATTCCCTCTTGTTGTGGGTATTGACTGGCCTATGATCTTTCTACACATCTTTGTAGT
The DNA here is from genome assembly GCF_055761805.1 of Camellia sinensis. Taxonomy (NCBI): domain Eukaryota; kingdom Viridiplantae; phylum Streptophyta; class Magnoliopsida; order Ericales; family Theaceae; genus Camellia; species Camellia sinensis. The sequence goes on from NC_138964.1 coordinate 69,995,028, forward strand.
ACTGCTTCCCATCAACTGGAAGCCCTTTCAGCTATTTGTAACTCAACCTGCACATGGGACACATTTGCTGTATAACAGCTACTTCGAGTGAGTCATCATCTAACAGTTCTTTGTTGGAGCCATCTTCTTGGCCTATAAAGCTTTGCCCACTTGCTGGTGAACCCTGTGTTTTCTTTTTAAAGGCAGTTTGGCTAGCCACATGCATCTGCACGTTGACCTCATCCAATTCCTTCAAGGACAGGCTCTTCTCCACTTTTGGGACTGGGAAGTTTGGTACGCCAACATTGGCTGCTGCTTCTCTGATCTCCGGAAATGGATTGATATTAATCCCCATTGCCTTTTCTGCTTTGGCTGGGAATTTTAGTCTTCCTTTCTGAATCTGCTCTTGAATCCTGTCTTGAAAAATAATACAGTTTTTAGTTAAATGAGACCAAAAGTTATGCCATTTACAGTACATTTTGCCTTTTATTTCTTCTGAAGTTGGGATCTTACCTCCCTTAGGAAATTTTAGAAAATGCGCTGTTAGCAAATGATCAAATATGTCATCTGCTTTTGATATATCGAACGAATATTTCCTGTGAAGGTCTTTCTTTTTAAACTACTAATCGATGGTAGTATCCTTCTAAATTAATGTTTCACATGTCATAAGCTCTTCTCCTATAATCTCTACAACATCAATTTCAAAATTACAGTCATTATAATAGGTCCTATAGGACGCATTACTTTGATCTTCTTCTTCCTCCAGGAGAGTCTCGTATCTATTGACCTTATAAGTTAGTTCTACTAGGTCTCGAAACTCTATTGAGTCAAACTTCTTTTGAAGCCTAGACTCTAAGACAACCTCACAAACTTAGGTTCAGTTAATATGACCTTACATTTGTTTCGTGTCCTTTTTGAATCTAGCATTGAATTGAGCAGCCTTCACAATGGGTCTTTGGCTCAACTTTGCCAAGTCTGCCAAAGATACTTCAGGCTCTGTTTGAAAAAACTGCGCATGAAATACTTTTTTCATTTGTTTCCAAGTTTGGATAGAATCAGGTGTAAGGTTTGTGTACTTTACGAAGGCTGCCTAGTTGAAGAATTTGGAAAAAGTCTCAATTTCATGTAATCATTGTTGGTACATTCACCACATTGGCTTGTAAATCTAGGAATGTGCTCAATAGTTGACTGGTTTCCATTCCCCTAGAAGACGGCAAAGTATGGTATGTTATACATTCATGTAACCTATCTACCCATTCTGGGTAAGACTTTCTATAAACAGAGGTTTGGATTGTGAGACCCCTAACTTTTGTAAACCTTATTAGGTCTCTAAATTTTGAGTTATTATACTAAAGTCCTTAATTCGTTGATTGTTCGCAAATTAAACCCTAGAACCAAAAACGCATCACGGATAAACCCATACAAACCCTAATCGACCCTGGAATCTTAGAAATCATTTCTAACACTCTAATATTAATTATTTAACTCTCAAATTTTAGATTAATCGCTCTAAACCTTAACTTCCGTTTTTCACAATCTTCATTCGGTTATTTACCTTTAAATTCAAAGCAAGATAATACAAACCGAATTACTTTTCCTAACACTAATTTATTAACTCTGCACTTGAACTAGATACTTTAATTGAGCCCAAGCCCTCACATTTTTATTAAATCACAAATTGTACCCTAGATACCATTACATATTTATATATACACTTGTACCCTAAATAACATTATATTTTACAATTTTCAAGATTTGTACACAAATATATATATATATATAAAACAAGTCCATCAATTCACCATCACATGGCTAGCCATGATACCTCCTAGGCTATAATCATTGTACTTTAGTACGAACAAATCCCTTGAAATCTTGGAGCAATAATGACTTTAGTATTGTACGGGGAGCAAATATTCCGGCAAGCCCGTACTCCTTTCTTCTGAGCTCCGTTTCTGTCTGATCACCTGCGAGCAAATAACGGTGAGCTACCCGGCGGTGTGTGGCCGGAAAAACCCTCTGACGATCAAGTTAGCACACACCTTGAGATAGAGAGAGAGAGAGATCGAGGTGTTTGAATGTAAGAAATTCCTTATAAAGTGTTCATCTGTCGCGTATGGGGGGCGCAGACCTGCTTATATACCCTCTGTGCCCCATATCTACTCCCAGTCATCTCCTGACACATGGCTCCGCTATCCCATCTGTCAGCATAGACCTTGCTGAACATCACCTAATCTCAACTGCCTGCCTTCACAGCTGGAGCTCGGCAGCCGAGCTGTTATATCCGTTGCCATGCCGGGCCGTGCTTCATATCCAAGCACTTCATTGGCCAAGCCCAAGGAGGACCGGGCTAGGCGGTATCTCGGCAAAGCCTAGCCCGAGGCTCCTCTGAGGTCGGCCTTTCTGCCGGTCAAACAGTTATCTCGGCTAGCCATGCCTTTCCTGGCGCTGATCACTCAGCTTGTCCGGCTTCGGCCATCCATTGATCGAGCGGCTCGGTCAGACCGAGCACTGCCTTGCCGGGCAGTTTCTTTATGGTCTAGGGCGGCACACACTCGGCCCACGTTCTGCCCGGCCCAAGTCTGGGTGGATAGTCGGTCATCTCGGCCCCATGCACCGTTGGGCTCTCCACCTGCTCGGCCGTTACCTCGGCCCAACTCCAGATCATAAATCACCCTCTCAATTGCCCCTTAATTCCGTCCGCGAAAGCGTGACTGGGATTACTCACTTCGACCGAGATAGCATTTCTCTGGCCTCCAAATTGCCAAAGGGCGACCGGGCTAGTTAACATAACTGTCTACAAACCTGCCCGGTTATACTTCTCGGTTGACATCTGTTCCTTCGAAAGTAGCTCGGTTGGCTCTTCGACTCTTCAACCCGTCGCTTCAGTCCCGATGTCGCCATAAATGGGGACACGTGGCGGGCTGCCATTGGTCATCGAGCAGCCAACCTGCCGTTTTTGCCAGAATTTTGAATTTGGGCGGCCTTTCGTGCTTACATATACAAGACCCTCCTTATGCCATTTCTTCCTACTGCCTCTCTTCTACCTGACGATCCAGAGCTCAAGCCATCTCCTCTCATACTCGACTGCCATTCTTCGTGCTTAGAAGAACAGCTCCAGCCCTTCACAGGTAAGATCTTCAATCCCTCTTAAGTTGCTGTTTTCTTTCATAATACACACATTAGGGCACAAAAACGTAGCTCTTAGGGCATAGGCCATAGAATCCGTACCAAACCTCCCACTGTTCTTGGTGTTCTTCATCTTCATGAAGAACACTGAAGAACTGGGGTGAACCGGGCTCCTGGTCCTCTTTTGATCCAAAAAACCAGCCCAACCGACCAAATAACAAGTTTGTCTCAACCCCAGCAAAAACCGAGATAACAAAAGGACTTGGTCGCTCAACCGGGCTAACATCTGGTCCGCTTGGACGACCGGGCTCCATAGATAGACAACCGAGGTAGTTTGGCACTCTTCATGACCGAGCTAAAGTCCAGCTCCTTTTGCGCGACCGCGCTCACACTTAACGCTTGCCATCCTTTCCCTGCAGAGTCCAAGGGGACCACTGTCATTCCTGAGGCTCTCAGGACCGAGCAACATCCAATAACCAGTTCCAAACCCCTCAGCCGGGATACACTAAGCCGGCCACAAATGGGGAAATTCCGCTTCCTAGTGGATACTCCGGCCGCGCTAGCTTCTTTCAGAGAGGATTACGGCATCCCGGCCGATGTTCATCTCGAACTGGCTGAAGAGGAGACCACACCCTGGGGCAGACTTGACCAATGCCCCTTCACCGTGCTCTCAATTGTCGAAGGGGGCCTCCGTTTCCCGCTTAACCCTCTTATCACCGAGTTCCTTCGCCGCACCGGGCTGGCACCCACACAAGTGTCCACCAATACCTATAGAATTATCAACGGTGTTCACGAATTGAACAATCGGCTAGGCACCAACTTAGGTCTAGCCGAGATATTGAGGCAATACACAATGGGCCACACCGGCGACGGCCTTGCATATTACTTGAAGATAAGACCGGGCAAGGAAAAAATTGTAACCGGCACCCCGGATAAAGATCTGCACGACGACGATTTTTTCTGGGTGTCGGGCAATTACGAAACGGCCGAGGTGCCAGGCTGGTTTATAAACAAGGGCTTTGGTTCTTCATGTAAGCTACTCAATTTTGCTCGGTTAGCTTAACTCTTTATTTTGTAACTAACCGATTTTCCTGTTTCTTTTGCGGCAATTCAAGCCTTACAAGCCAACTATCAATTTCCCAACGTCGAAGCAATTCGGACCGTGCTTCGGTACCCTCACCGAGATTACAACGATCTACTCGGCTACACACCGACCTACAGGTATTCTGCTCCGCGCCGGAGTAGAGTAACTGACTTCCTCCGCGCTCCTTCGCCGCCTCCAGATCCTTTCCTTCCTGACGTTCCCCACATTTGCCTGACCGAGGAACAAGAAATGGCCAAGCGCAGCAGAATCAAGAACCTGCTCACCGCCACATCCGCCGAGGTGCCGAGCGTCGTAACTCGCTCGCCAGCCACCGGTCAATCCAGTGGCGCTGTGGTCGCCCTTGCCTCTCAATCCGCCGGGCAATCCAGCCGAGAACCCTCTGCACATCGTGCCGGTAAAAGAGCTCGGGCATACCCATCCGCCGAGCTAGTCGCCGAGCTTACCACCGAGCATCCATCTGACGCCCCCGCCCCAGTGCCGGCCTGGCGCCCACATTTGAAGCACCGGGGTCAAGATATCCCGGCAACGGCTTCGATCAAGGCTGACAAAGAGCATCTGCTCGCCTTCGATCTGTCCAAAGCCCTACTACTACCGAGCGATGTGGTCGGCAGCGACCACGTCCCTGACACCCGGTTGGTCAAATCTTCAGTGAAGTCTATGGCCAGGGTAAGTCGATGTCCCTTTGAAAATTTCACAAGTGTTTGCTCGGTTCCCTTTCTGCTCAGTCCCCTTTCTAATCAACTTTGCTTTTTTTGCAGGCCATTCAAAAACAACATCTCGTCTTGGAGCGCATCCACAGGCTTCGGCAAAAGGCCAACGACACAGCTAGCCAGGTCGAGAGCCTTCAAGCCGAGCTCGGCCGGGCTAAGGCTTCCCTCGAGATGGCCAACGTTGATAATAACAGACTGCTCGGTCAGCTGAATGCGGCCGAGAAAAAACAAAATGAGCTCCAGACCGAGGTAGACACCCTGAAGAAGTCGGAGAAGAAAGCTTGCCGGGCTGCCAACAATGCTGGTTTTAACGAGGCCGAGCAAAGCTACAAAAAGCAAGTCTTTGCAACACAAGACATCTACTTCAAGGCCGGCTAGAAGTCCGCCTGCGAACATCTCGGCCAGGGATCTGACACCGACGTATTTGCCAACCCCCCTCCAGCTTCGCTACCGGTCTACCTCGTGCCTTATGCAAACGACGTTTTCAGCGCTTTGCAAGCTGAGGCCGAGGAAGGACTTGAAGATGGAGACGGTGAGATAGATTCCGAGGCAGAGGAGGCCGAGGTGCAAGAGCAGCCCGGCAATGCTGAGCCCGGTGCCCAAGACGCAAGTCCAACCATCAACCTTGATGCTGGCGAGGACGAGTTCACCAATCTCTCCCCCCTAGTCTAGTTTTCTTTTTTCTTTTTTTGTATTTTTGCTTTCAACACTTCTGATGTAACCGGGCTCTGTCCCCACCTTTTGTAATGATTTGCTTGTCAATGAAAAATTCAAATTTTTCCAAGTGTTTGCACGGTAGCCATCAATTCCATCTTCAGCAAAATATCTCGGTATAAATCATTGTTTGAAAAGAACGCCTCGTCAACCGGAATTCATAACTCGGTTGAAGTACTTAAGCAGAACAAAACAAATTTATAAAACGGAATAACCAGCCTGGTTGGTAATAACAAAGTTTGAACAAATCATCAACACTTCCAACCGGATTAGATCATCTCGGTTGGGAATCCAAAGTTGGACAAAACACCAACTCTTCCAACCGGATTACATCATCTCGGTTGGGAATCCGAAGTTGGACAGAACACCAACTCTTCCAACCGGAGTACATTATCTGGGTTGGGAATCCGAAGTTGGACAACACCAACTCTTCCAACCGGAGTACATCATCTCGGTTGGGAATCCGAAGTTGGACAAAACACCAACTCTTCCAACCGGAGTACACCATCTCGGTTGCGAATCCGAAGTTGGACATAACACCAACTCTTCCAGCCGGAGTACATCATCTCGGTTGGGAATCCGAAGTTGGACAGAACACCAACTCTTCCAACTGGAGTACACCATCTCGGTTGGGAATCCGAAGTTGGACAAAACACCAACTCTTCCAGCCAGAGTACATCATCTCGGTCTTTTACATTAAAACAACAGTCCAAGTGCTAAGGTAAAATTACTTCTATATATTTGACAAAAAGAATTACATTCTGCAGTGCAAGCCAGAAAATTTCTTTGCACAAGAAAAGGAAACAAAAGCTTAAAAATAATACAGTTTCAAGTTGGCCGCATTCCATGGCTGGGGTATTGCTCTTCCCTCTAGATCCTCCAAGTGGTAAGCCCTCTTGCCCGCCAGACCGGTGATCTTGTAGGGTCCTTCCCAATTTGCCCCTAGTTTTCCTTCTCCTAGCACCAGGGTGTTGCCCATAATCTTTCTCAAAACCCAATCACCAACTTTGAACGGTCTGGGGTGCACCATCTTGTTATACTTCTTTGAGAGCTCTTGTTGGTAGGCGGCCACATCGATGAGGGCCTTCTCCCGACGCTCTTCCACTAGGTCCAGCTCCAAGGAAATAACCTCGGCGTTCAGCTCAGGCTGAAAACTCTCGCTTCTAAGGGTGGGCATTCCAACTTCCAAAGGTATGACCGCCTCCATGCCGTAAGCCAAAGCAAATGGAGTTTCCCCGGTAGATCGCCGCGGGGTTGTTCAGTATGCCCAAAGGACGCTGGGCAATTCCTCAGCCCATTTTCCCTTTGCCTTCTCCAGCCGTTTCTTCAATCCATCCAGTATAGTCTTGTTCGATGCCTCGGCTTGACCATTGGACTGCGGGTAAGCCGGGGTGGAGTTGTAGAATTCTATCTTCAAATCTTCACAAAATCCTCTAAATAGGCGACCGTCAAACTGGGTGCTGTTGTCAGAGATCAAAATTTTGGGGACGCCAAACCGTGTGACCACGTTCTGCCAGACAAACCGCTTCACGTCTTTCTCTTTGATGGTTGCCAAGGGCTTAGCTTCAACCCATTTCGTGAAGTAATCTGTGGCCGCAATAAAGAATTTCCGGTTGCCCGGTGCTGTTGGCAGTGGCCCCACTATATCTAGCCCCCACATGGCGAAGGGCCAAGGACTGGTGAGGGAAAGAAGTTCCCTAGCAGGCTGATGGATCTGATGGGCAAATTTCTGGCATTTTTCGCATTTGCGGACGTACTTTTGTGCGTCGGCCTGCATGCACGGCCACCAGTATCCCTGCGAAATAGCTCGGTAGGCTAAGGACCTGCCCCCTATGTGGCTGCCGCAAATGCCCTCGTGGATTTCGTACAAGAAGGCCTCCACACTATTCGGGTGCACGCACTTTAATAAGGACTAGTGAAGGACTTCTTATACAACGCGCCAGATGGAGAGAGCCAAAACCGCTCTGACTTCACCCGGATTTTGTGTGCTTCTTTCTTGTCCGTTGGAAGAGTCCGGTCTCGGAGGAACAAGATCAAGGGGTCCATCCAGGAAGGACCTAGCGCGGCGCAGAGTACATCCGTCTGTCCGGCGTTTTCAATGCTTGGCCGCGGAAGAAAGTCGATCAACAGGGGGTTTGGAGACGTACTATCTACCATGGAAGCGAGGCCGGCTAGTTCATTAGCTCGGCTATTTTCTTCCCGGCCAATCTGTTGGACTCTGATTGCCTCAAACTGCTTGATATGTTCCCTGACCAGAGCCTGGTACTTCGCCATCCTGTTGTCCTTTGCTTCATAAATCCCAGCGACTTGGTTAACCACAAGCTGGGAGTCACTGTACACGAGGAGCTCGGCAGCCTTCATTTGAATTGCGCTCTTGAGCCCGGCGAGAAGCGCCTCGTACTCAGCCTCGTTGTTAGATGCTGGGAAGCCAAGCGTGATGGAATGTTGGCCATCCGGGGAGATAAGAACGATACCAAGGCCGGCACCATGGCAGTTGGATGCTCCATCTACGAAAAGCTTCCACATTTCCCCCACAAAAAGCTTCCAGCAATCGGATGGGTCCTGAGAGTTGCGAAGGGCAGTGAGATCACCACTACTCGGCCGTGCGGTTTCAAGTTCTGTGTTGACCGGTTCCAATTCAGTGTCCCTTGGTGATTCGGCACCGGACTCAGCAAGTTCTGTAATGCTCAAGTCCGTGGGCAAATCATCAGGTTGCGGTGTGAAGCCGGCCGCAGGTTCTGAGCTGTGTGGATCCATTCCTGCCCCCCTTGATGATTCGGCACCGGACTCAGCGAGTTGATCTGTAATGCTCAAGTCCGTAGGCGAATCATCAGGTTCTGAGCGATGTGGTTCAATTTCTTCCCCCCTTGGTGATGCGGGACCGGACAGAGTGGATGGGTTGGTGATACACAACTCCGTCATCGCATCACCGGGTGGTATAACCGTGCAAACTGAGGGTGCCTCACAGGTGCGCGCAAACTCCGCGTCGCTACTTCCACCAACTAGTTGTATCTTGGTTGGCCTTGCGTGCATCTCATCATCGGCCTCGGTAATTTCGACCGGGCATACCGGATGAGTGCCATGTGAGAACTCGGCGACAAAATCTGCCAAGGTCTGGGCTTTGATAGCAGTGCGCGACTGGAACTTTACATCAAACTGCCCCAATTCGACCGCCCACTTAAGAATTCGGCCTGAAAAGTCTGCCCGTTCAAACAAGGCCTTGAGAGGAAACTCGGTCAGTACGACGATAGTATGGGCGTGAAAATAATACGCCAACTTCCTCGAAGCCATCATCAATGCCAACGCAAGTTTTTCCAGCGGAAAATATCTCGTCTCAGCCGGTAACAAAGTTTTGCTGACATAAAAAATTGGGAGGTGCTTGATTCCTTCAGCCCGGACCAGCACCACACTGACTGCGTGCTGGGAGACGGCAAGGTAAAGGTAGAGTTCCTCACCCGGCTCTGGTGTAACCAACAGTGGCAGAGAAGACAGATATTCCTTGAGCTCGGCCAAAGCTCGGTCACATTCATCGTCCCATGAGAACTTTGATTTCAATGATTGAAAGAAAGGGCGGCAGCGATCTGATGACCGGCTTATAAATCGATTAAGCGCGGCGGCCATCCCGGCCAGATGCTGCACGTCCTTAGACGAGCTGGGCTGCTTCAACTCTTGCACGACTCTGATATGAGTAGGGTCTGCTTCGATACCTCGGTTAGTGACTAAGAATCCCAAAAATTTTCCGGATCCCATGCCAAATGCACACTTTGAGGCATTCAAGCGCAGCTTGTGCTTCTTTAGAATGGCAAACATCTCGGCTAAGTCGGACAAATGGTTTGCCTCATGTCGGCTCTTGACCACCATATCGTCGATGTAAGCCTCCATTGTCCGGCCAAGCAAAGGAGCAAACATTTTGGTCACCATCCTCTGAAAGGTTGCCCCGACGTTCTTCAAACCAAAAGGCATGACTCGGTAGCAGAAGAGTCCCCTTGGAGTCGTGAAAGAGGTGATCTCTCGGTCAGGCCCATGCATGGCGATCTGGTGATAGCCGAGGTACGCATCCAAGAAACTGAGCCGATTGTGTCTAGCCGTCAAATCCACTAGCTGGTCAATACGCGGCAAAGGGAAGCTGTCTTTGGGACAAGCTCGGTTGCCTGTCTTATAGTCGACACAAACTCGCCACTTTCCGTTCTTCTTAGGCACCACTACTGTGTTGGAAATCCACCGAGGATAGTGCACTTCCTGAATTGCTCGTGCCTCAAGCAGGTTCTTTACCTCCTCTGCAACTACCTCGGCGTGATGCAGTGCCGATCTCCTCGCTCGCTGAATGACTGGCTTTGCTCCAGGGAAGACGTTGAGGTGGTGGCAGATAAAATTTGGGTTGAGGCCAGGCATGTCGTAAGGTGACCATGCAAAGGCTTCGATATTCGCCATCAAAAACTCTATCATCTCGGTCCTCTCTATGGCCGTGAGACTTGATCCGAGCAAGAAGAACTTGTCCGGCTGCTCTGTATCAATCCGCACCTCAACCAATTCTTCAACAGCCTTATCTTCGGCCTTGGTGCCCACATCATCCAAGACACCCTGGTCCTCCGGTCCCTCGATCATTTGGACGAATCCTTTGGCAGCCCGGCTTCCGTTGACTGCCACGAAGCACTGCTTGGACATGACCTAATCGCCCCAAATCTCCTCGATTGCCCCCATAACCGAGGGGAATCTCATCACCTGGTGATAAGTCGATGCTACAGCTTACATGGCGTGTAACCATCCCCTTCCAAGGATAAGGTTGTACGTCGAAGGCACCTGCAGCACCCAAAACTCAACTTGTTTGACAACGGATCCCGCTTTGACCGGCAGGATAATCTTTCCCAAAGGCCACTCTGGTTGCGAGTTGAATCCAACCAGTGGCGAAGTTGCCGGAGCCAAGTCTGTCTCTCGGAGTTTAAGTTGCTTTAACGCATCATAGTACATGATCTCGACCGAGCTTCCCTGATCGATCAAGATCCGCTTAACATCAAAGTCTTTGACGTGTAGAGTTACAACTAGGGCATCGTTGTGCGGTGTCTGGATGCGCTCTAGATCTCTTGAGGTGAAACTAATCACGTCTTTTTCTTCTGTCTTCCTCCTTTTGATGGCAGGCTGCACCGACAAAACTTCCCTCATATGCTCTGCCTTTTTTATCATGCCCCGGAGTTCGCAAACACGCTCCGGTTCCACGATGCCATGGATGACATTAATAACTCCCTGTGGTGGTGCGTCTCGGTCATCCTGTCTCCTGGGATCAACCGGCGCCTGATTCGGCTTCACACCGCCATCAATATAAAGGTCTAGATGGCCGGCGGCAACCAGCTCTTCCAAGTGTTGCCTCAAAGGCAAACAATCCTCAGTCCGGTGACCTCTCTCCCGGTGGAATGTGCAACGATACTGCGGATTGTAGCCCTTTTGTCCATCGCCCAACTTAGCTGGAAACCGGACATACTCCTCGTCACGGATTTCACTAAGTATGCGATAGATGGGAATCTGGAAGACCGTGGTTATACCAGTCCTTGCCTTCATCCTTCTGTTTGCGTCCGCTACGTCATCTCGGGGGTAGTCAACCCGGTCATTACGACGTCCTCTACCCCGGTTTTTGCGGTTCGTGCCACGGTCTGATTCCTCTGCTCGGTCACTTGAGCGGCTGGACTCTCTCCCAACTGCGTGCACTTTGCCTGCTGTCTTCTTGTCTGTTGCTACCAGAGTGGCCTTCACGGTAGAAGCGGACGCGTCATCCTCTACTCGGATGTGTTCATTGATGCGCTGCATGAGTTGGCTCATGGAGGTCGGCTGGTGCATGGTAAGCGAGTCCCGTAGTCTATGTCCGACCGGGAGACCACGCTTGTATTGCGTGATTGCAAGGTTGACCGGGCAGTCCAAGATCTCGTTGAAGGTTTCCCAGTACCTTGAGTTGTATACCTTCAGCGTGTCGCTCGGTTCCATCTTGACACTTAGCAGATGATCGACTTCCTTTGGTGTCTTTGTGTTGGTTTTGAAGCGTGTAACAAACGCCTCGGCCAGCTGGTGCCACCTTTGAATGCTCCCTTCCGGCAACCTCTCGAACCACTTTAAGCCCAGCTCGCCTAAACTTGACGGGAAGATTGGGCACATAAGTCCGTCATTGCGCCTATGTCCGGCCATAACCTGTCGGAAGTGGCTCACATGCATGTATGGATCGGTTTTTCCGTCGTAAAGTGTGAACTTAGGCTGCTGGAAGCCTGCCGGAAGCGGTGTTGTTTCTATATCCAAGGAAAAAGGGGTGGAACTCAGCCTAGCCAAGTCCGTATCTTCGAAGAGTGGCACCGCTTGGCGGGGTGGAGGCATTCCGACCTCCGCGCTGGCGTGAACCCCGTAGGATAGCCGCTGGAAGGCAGGTATTCTCTGAGCTTCGCGCCGGCGAGCCCGCTCCTTTAAGACCACCCGTAAATTTTCTGACTGAGCAAAGTAAGAATACCTCGACGTCGTCTCCGGACGTGAGGGTTTGTAGGTGTTGTCTTGCGCGCTAGACTTCTCTGCACCCGCGTCGGAATCACCAACCTGGTAACTTCTGGTAATGGATATTGACTGAGTGCGTCGCTGACTCTGACCGCCTAAACGACGGGATGGGGTGCGCTCACTGTGGTCTCCCACTCCAACTACACCCTTCCCTTTGACATGCCGCTTGAGATCCTCCATCTCCGCCGCCATCCGCCGGATGACAGCATCTTGATCTCTCAACTTACTTTCCAGTCGCCTGGCGTGTGAGTCTCTCCTCCGCCGGTGACCATCTGGACTCCGTGAATGACCATGACTTCTTCTGCGCTTATCCCGCGCGTCTACTGACTGTCCTCCAGTGGGCGTCCCCAAGTCCGCCATTGGATGGACGGCGGGAGGACCTTCTCTCCTACGGATGAACTCCGGGGTGGCTCCATCTATGGCAGACAACGGAAACTCGTCGTTGTTCGCCATGAACGGCGATCAGAGGAACCAGGAAGACAAGGTTTTGTCTGTCAAAATTCCCACAGACGGCGCCAATTGTACGGGGAGCAAATATTTCGGCAAGCCCGTACTCCTTTCTTCTGAGCTCCGTTTCTGTCTGATCACCTGCGAGCAAATAACGGTGAGCTACCCGGCGGTGTGTGGCCGGAAAAACCCTCTGACGATTAAGTTAGCACACACCTTGAGATAGAGAGAGAGAGATCGAGGTGTTTGAATGTAAGAAATTCCTTACAAAGTGTTCATCTGTCGCGTATGGGGGGCGCAGACCTGCTTATATACCCTCTGTGCCCCATATCTACTCCCAGTCATCTCCTGACACGTGGCTCCGCTATCCCATCTGTCAGCATAGACCTTGCTGAACATCACCTAATCTCAACTGCCTGCCTTCACAGCTGGAGCTCGGCAGCCGAGCTGTTATATCCGTTGCCATGCCGGGCTGTGCTTCATATCCAAGCACTTCATTGGCTAAGCCCAAGGAGGACCGGGCTAGGCGGCATCTCGGAAAAGCCTAGCCCGAGGCTCCTCTGAGGTCAGCCTTTCTGCCGGTCAAACAGTTACCTCGGCTGGCCATGCCTTTCCTGGCGCCGGTCACTCAGCTTGTCCGGCTTCAGCCATCCATTGATCGAGCGGCTCGGTCAGACCGAGCACTGCCTTGCCGGGCAGTTTCTTCATGGTCTGGGGCGGCACACACTCGGCCCACGTTCTGCCCGGCCCAAGTCTGGGCGGATAGTCGGTCATCTCGGCCCCATGCACCGTTGGGCTCTCCACCTGCTCGGCCGTTACCTTGGCCCAACTCCAGATCATAAATCACCCTCTCAAGTATCTATAAAGATTTGCTATATATATGTGTGCACGTCTAACTAGAAGGCATTTAAATTAGCCCTAAACCTAATTAGATCATAATTGAATACATAATTAAGGTTCTAATCCTCCCTCATTCCATTACATTTAAACTAAATCAAGGCATTATTCAATTGAATTGGAACCAATGGGCATTTGGGACTTTTCACACCAAATTCTCTATAAATATACCACTCATCCCCATTTATTGAGCACATAGACACACCTACACCCACACCCACACTATATTCAAGTGAGAGAAGAGAGGGAGGAGGGTGAGCTTGGTGGAAGATAGGAGAAGAAGTTTGCTAGCAATTCCAACAACCCTCAAGTAAGCCACAACACAACTCTCTCTTCCATTTTCCTTTTTCAAATACATGTTATTAGAAGTTTAAAATGGTATTTTCAGATCTGTTATAATGGTATTTGTGTGTCAAAAATGAAAGGAGTTAAGCCTTGATTCTACCCTTCTTCTATTTCTCTTAAACGGTATAAGACTACATTTTTCCCTATCAATCTCTCAAAATTTTCAAAGGCACACCTTCACCTTAAATTTTTGAGTTTAATACATATTATTTAACATGTTTTCATCCCAAGATAAGTGGAAAATTTCCCCTAGCTGACCTCTTTTCTCACCAACTTTCTATTTTCAAGATCTGTGCTACAAAAATCTATTTTGTAGCCACCTTACGAAAATTGTAGAAAAATGTATAAACATATTATGGACCTCCATTTTATGTCAAAATCTTTCTTAAGGAGTTATCTTTCAAGGAAAAATGGTTTCATTGAAAACGCGTGAGCGGTTTGTAAGAAAATTTGATTTTTGTAACGGTCGACGAATCTGGACAGAGCTGGAGTAATTTTGTAATAACTACAAATCTGGGAAAGCTATTCCATTTCTAAAAAATGTTCTGAAAACTAGATAAAATTCCCTACGATCCACAGGAAGGCCGGGCTCTGAAAAAAAAAAACCTGAAATAGTCCTTTTGTGTATAATCTTTAGGTAGTACTGAATCTGGAAATTTTGTTTTCATTGGTGTTTTATGTTTTTGTGTTCATGAATATGCTTATTAATTTATGATCATGTTTTGGTATGATATTACACGTGCCATATGGTTTATGTATTTTATTTTAATCCTTCTATTGTGCTCACACTTATGCAAATTTGGAAATTATATTCTTGTGTGAAGTTATCCCCTTAACTTCATGAATATGATTAGGGCTACTTGTGCCTATCTTCATATGTGGATCTCATGTGTTGTAACTTTATTTCCTTCTATTTGTACTATTTAGTTGTTCATACTTGTGCAATAGATGTTGTTTCAACAGCATGTCCTAACTCTGACTTAAATTATCTAACTCAAACGGGAAACTTAATGGGTGGTAATGGATTGCGAATTTTTGGACAAGATTACTAAGATATTGATTGGTTGACGGGCTGCGTTCCCTATTTGGAAGTTAAAATCTTGCGCAAGTGGTTTTCGGAACCCTTGAACGAAGCGGTTGTATTCGGACCCTAGGTATTTGATGTAAGGAGGGATTTGGGCAAGGCCCATTATTACCATCTCTTTCGAGGCCCTGCGGTTGGCGCTACGCGGTATATAACCGTTGGTAGGCATCCAAGGTTAGTTCTGCAACAAGGCAGCAAAAGAGGGAGCATACCGAATAATCCGCGTCCGATCTTGTGGCTGGGAGGATGAAGTCTCTTTGGGGGATTTCTAGATTTCTAACATCTAACCTTGTAATCCTTTATTATTGAATGATTATCATGCTTCATTACTTGTTACAATTGTGATAGTGTATTGGATTAGGAAAAAAGGATGGGGTGTGTGTGTATTTACTAGGAGGGGGTGTTTGCGTGAATGCCTTTCAAGATCTGTCAAAAGGGTAGTGTGCTACCAAAGAAAGATGGACTTAGAAGGGAGGCTAACTTGACTCCTCCAACGATCTGGGATCTTACTCGGTTATTGGCCATAGGACTTATTAATGCCGTTTCCTAGACTCCTAACCTTAGATAAACCCTGCATTTAATTGATAATATATTCTCTGAGGTTCGCAATTTTTTTTGGGGCGTTACATGGACCCCCCCATAGGTCCACAAATCTCTTTAACAATGTCAGCAATTTGGTCTCTAGGTACAACATTATGTGCTAGTTGGGCCGCTATTGGAGGAGCAAACATAAGGTTTGGAGGAACTCGTTGTGCCTGAAGCCCTTTTGGTCCATGTAAAGGTGCATTCGGGACTGGTTGTCCTTGTTGTGCTGGTTGATGTAGAGGGTATGGCTACCCTCTTGGGGCAGTCATTTGTCCTATAAAAGGTGTTATGAAGGGAACTACTGGAGACGGAATAGGTGCTATTTCTCTTCCAATTGTAGGAATTCCTTCCAACCCTCCTGGTGTGAGTTCCAACATAGGATTAGTGAACACTCGTGTGCTAGGCATGGGTTCAAACATAGAATTTGAAAATACTCGCATGCCATTTCCTTGTGTCAGCCTAGACCCACCAATGTGTATGGTTTCGCTGGTAGGCAAAGGTGTGCTTTGACATATCAGTGGTCTAGGAGGAGCTTCATACCATGATTGAAGCACAGGTGATGGTCTTTCATGATTTTGATTATTAGTTTGACCACTAGTTTGCCCATTATTTTGTCCATTGCTTTGCATAGGCTGTTTATCTCTAGTCAATCTCTGTTGAAGAAAATTTATGTTCTCTTCAGCCTGCCTTATGATAGGTGGTTTATAAGAGCTCATTTGATCCAAAAAGGGTGTTGCCCATCTTTCCATTGTATACATTAATTGTTGTCCCATAACATCGGCCAATCCTCCCCATGGATTCATTGGTTGGGTAGAGGGAAAAATTAAAGGTCCAGTTTCATGGCCTTGTCCAATATTTTGGACGTATGTTGCATATCCTGAAGTGTTCATCTCTTCGACCACTTTTGTAGGATCACTTGAAGCAGGTACATCCATGGGATGTGATACTACATTATCCTTTGGGTTATGTGCTTCTAAATCTCCTTCTACACTTTCTTCGAGGCGTTCATTTTCTCCTTGTCTCTTACGTCTAGCCATTATAATGGGTCCCACTAAGCGTGCCAAAAATATATGTTGGCTTTGTTGGCTTTTGAAGGTTAGAAATGTAGTTCGAGCGTGCCGACAAAGATTAATAAGTCCTTACAGAAGTATTAAATGCCAACCAATTAACTAGACGATTACTTCGAAGTTCTCTTAACCTCAATGAAGATGACTTTTACTGGTGGCTTGTTTTTAGGATAAAAATCATAAGACTAATCATAAAAGTAAAAGAAAGAAGGAGAAACAACGTTAGAAGTCAAATTTCGTTAAGTAAACAAGAGTTTACAATTCTACCTTCACACTTTCACAACTTCGAAAGGGATTGCAGTGATAGACTAACTTGAAACTACTCCTAGGAATTTGAAATGCAGTACAGGAAAGTAAAAGACTAGAAATTAAAGGACTGGAAATCTAAAAGACTGGAAAATGTAAAGTAAAATAAATTGGTTTTTGAATCTGGTTCCAGATCCTTCACTATCAGCTTTCTCTTCTATTTATAGGCTTTGAGGATAACCGTCGAAGTGACTGATAAATGTCGAAGTAGGTGATAACTATCGAAGTGATCTCTATGATCACTGGGCATGGCTTTGAACAGTTTGCTTCCACTATTCCACTCTTGTGGTTAAGTTTCCCTCATAAATTTGAATTTAAATTGTAAGCAACCATTTGGCCACGTCACCTTGTGTATCTCGACTATTGCCATGCTCCACAGACCCGTCACCATTGATACAAGTTGCCACGTGTCTGTAAATGAGTGGAGACCTTCACCGATTCCCCAAATTACCTCTTATAGACCACGTGTCAGGTTGTGATTGGTTTGTACAAAATATACAGCCAATACTTATTTCCTCTTTTCTCTTTGGTTGACTTTTTTTATTTGATTTGTATGATTTGATGCTTGCTTTGGTTGAATTATTATTTGATTTGGAGGAATTGATGGTGGTGGGAATTGTTGATTGTCACTTTGTTATTATTATTGTTCTCTTATCTTTCTCTGTTATTCTTTTGACTATCACTTTGTTGTGGTAAATATAGGAGGTTGGATGGAGGTGATGGATATGGTGGATATGAGGGACTTGGGATTGCAAAAGATAGGGTGGTGAGTTTGGTAGTTTGGGCAGTGGACGATGGTTTGGTATGGTGGAGGTGGATGGTTTTGATGTTGAATTGGCTATGGATGATTTGGGTGGTCGAGGAAAGCAACGGTGGTAGGTGATTTTGTGTTGCAGAGAGTCCAAGTGGAGGAAGATGGTGAAACAAAGAAAGCATAGTGAAATATCCATATTGCCCTCGGAAAAGGGTCACGTGCATTTCATGTGTGCATTTTTTGTCAAAAATTCTAACTGGTGTTAACAATTAGACTAAAATTATACAAAATCAAAAATTGAAGGTTAAAATCGAGCAAATTGAAATTATATAGACCAAAATAATACAAGAGGTAAAGTGCAGGGACTGCTATCATAATTTACCCTTATTTTAAAAATGTGATTAAAAGTTAGCTTGAGGTCCTCAGTGAAAGACCAGAAACTCGCGTGGAGTAGTTTATAAAAAAGTCAAAACAACAGGGACCAAATTAACATATTCTGTAAACTACAAGGAGCAAATTAAAATATGATATGATTATCCGTCCATCAAACTTAACCGTTGTTATTTATTGAACGAATATGACATAATCCGTAAAATTTTTGGGGCAAAGTTAAATAAATTGAAACAATAGGGACCAAAATAAAAAAAAGCTAAATTACAGGTACCACCGTTGTAATTTTTCCTTTCATTTTTTATTTAATTTAATTTATTTGGTAGGGTTTATAATTTAAAAATAATTAAATTTAATTTTTAAATTTTGATGGGTCTAGATTTATCACGTCTAAATTAAAAAAGTTTATTAATTTATTTGATATAGATATGCCTCAAATTACCGGAGGCTAGCCTTGCCTACTATACATTAATATCTTTAATAAAGTGCTAATAATTAAATTGATACATTAGAGGTAAAATAAAATAAGAGAAATAGATAGAGATTGTAGCATTATTGTCGATAGTTTTATTTGTGCACCACACTTGATCTTATTACACATCATTGTGTTGTTTAAATATGAACTTTTAAATAAAAATTAATTGTTTGTATGTTAATTTCTGAATAAAAACTAATTATTCATACAAAATATTGTTTAATAGTTGATAATAATTGATTTTATTTGAAAGTTGATATTAAAAACATTTAATTTTTATTCTAAAATTGATATTCAAATGATACAAATGATCTGTCCTTACATAAGTATGATGGGTACAAGTGATACAATTGTTTTATTGTACGCAATCAATGGGAAAAAAAATTATTATTATATCTAAAACTTATGTCTTATTTGTTGTCTACCGGTATTTGTGTATGTGGCATTCAAGTCAATTTGATAATTATTTTAAGAAATTTATACGATTTTGACTATATATATATATATATATATATGTGTGTGTTTAAATTTTAAATTTGTAGACCAAAAATAAAACGAAAGAGAAAACATACAAATAAAATAAAGTAAAACAAATTATTATTCTTTCATTTGGTTTGTTGTTAAAGAAAAAATATATATATATATATATATATTTACCTATAAATCCCATCTTTAGTTCAAAGAATTTTCTTGTAGACCAATTACTTCCATTAATTTTGAAAGATAGATTTAATATATTATTTAGAAATTGAATTTACGGTTATACCTTTATTTTTATTATGTTTCTTTTTTTTTTTTTTTTTTTTGGTGTGTGTGTGTGTGTGTGTTTGAATGGTAAGATATATAATCTATGAGAATCGAATTTGTGATGAAGTTTTATATGAAAATCTTTTTTATTTAGAAAACATTTAAAAAGAGTACAAAAATGATTTAAAATATGAAAATTTTCAAACATTCTAAAAGGATGTGAGATTTTTCAAACATTTCAAAAAGAATACAAAAACTCCTTAGTAAGCTTTGAGCAAATATATAATTTCAAATTGTAACACTCCGATGTAACACTCCAAAAAACTTAATGAGTGTATTTTTTCTAAATGTAACACTCCAATATAATATTCCAAAAAATTCCTTTGTGTTACACTCCAATTTAATACCCATAAAAATCTTTAGTGTAATTTTTCCAAATGTAACACTGCAATGTAACACTAAAAAAAAAAAAGGATTTGTGATCCTTTAAATCATTCCAAAATGATGTGGGTTTCTTCAAATCATTTCAAAAGGAATACTAAAATTCCTTAGTAAGTTTGGGTAAATGCATAATTTCAAACTATGAGTGTTACGTTTGAGAAAAAGTAAGGTATGGAGTTTTTTGGTGTTTTTGTGTATTACATTGGAGTGTTATATTTGGAATTAAATTGATTGAAGTATTACATTTAAGAAAAGTATACTAAGAATTTTTTTTTGTGTATTACATTTGAGTGTTATGTTTAGAAAAAGTACACTAAGGAGTTTTTTTGTTTTTTTTTTTTTTTTACAGTATTACATTGTTGCGTTTGGAAAAAATACACTAAGTAATTTTTTAGTATTTTTGTGTGCGCTACAATGAAGTGTTACGTTTGGAATTACATTGATTGGAGTGTTATATTTAAAAAAAAGTACGCTATTTTTTTTTTTTATGTATTACATTAATAGAGTGTTACTTTTGTAAAAAGTACACAAACGTTGTGTTTAGTTGGGGATTAGGGAAGTGATTTGAAAAAGGAAAATGAAAAGATAGATGTAATGTGAATGAAATATAAATATATTTCACATAATTTCACACATTTTTTTCCATTTCATTTTCAAATACCTTTCCAAATCTCCCAACCAAATACTACGTAAGAGTTTTTTAACAGTGTTACGTTGTTATATTTGGAAAAAGTATACTAAAGAATTCTTTAGTGTGTTACATTGTAGTGTTACATTTTTATTCGTAATGTGAGATTTGTTCTAAGAGGAAAAATCAAAAACCTCTATAGTGTGGGTTGCCCAATGTGTAATTTCACATTTAGAGAAATCTACTTTTATCTCTTAAAAATTAAACCCAAATGGGTAAGTGATTACACTTTTGTGTAATTTCTATTTTAATGGGACCTTTAAGTTTATAAAAAAAATAAAAAAAAATTGAGAACTAAACCGTTAATAAAATCACATTTTAAGATGTTTTAAAAAAAATAAAAAATAAATAAAAATGAATGAGTACTTTTCAACACAATTCACTTTTTTTGTTTGGAATGGCAAACACTAAAATATATAAATAAATTTATTTTTCTCTATTTTTATTAATAAATTTGAGTTCGAAATATAGCTTTATTTATGTCTGGAAACTGCACGCAATCTCAAATCAAGTTCAATATCAAGTCAAGTTTCCATATTGGAGCAAACATCCGAAATGGATTTTGGAGTCGGCAGAGGATAGATTTAGAGATCTTATTCGTTAACCAAAAATATATATATGTTGGATGACTTTGCACATATCTATACTATTATATTGATAGAATAGTGATCTCTAAATTTGCACTTATTTCTCTTTATGTTATATGGTTTCTTACTTTTTTGTCATTTTTTTTTGTCAATCACTAGTATACCATTAAATCAAGTTAAAGTTACTGATACTGGCTTGAAGCATAAATCAATTGAAGTAACATAGTTTCAACTTTTCACATTAAAATATCCGAAAAGGTGGGTCATATTTTGATGATTTAATTGTTTATTTCTAATTTTTTTTTGTGTATACCGATGAAACAATCACATTGATCTAATAATAATACTCATGATTCTATCGTTGTTTTTTTTTTTTTTCCCCTTTAAAAAATAACTATAAATTTTATTTTTAAAATAACTATCTATTACTTTTGAGATAATTGGTAACCAGCGTACGGTATAATATGAATATAAATAAATAATCAAAAATTAAATAATAATATAAAATTTATCTAAAATATGTAATAAAAATAGTTTGGATTCAATTAAATTTCATTCATTTTTATTAGAGTTACACATTAGATAAGTTTTTTTTTTTCGCGTTATTAATTTTGTACTCTAAGTTCTTAATAAAAAATACATGTCATAATTTAATTGATAAGAATTTTAAACATCACATTAAAATATCCGAAAAGATGGGTCATATTTTGATGATTTAATTGTTTATTTTTAATTTTTTGTGTGTATACCAATGAAACAATCACATTGATCTAATAATAATACTCATGATTCTATCGTTTTTTTTTCCCCTTCAAAAAATAACTATAAATTTTATTTTTAAAATAACTATCTATTACTTTTGAGATAATTGGTAACTAGCATACGGGATAATATGAATATAAATAAATAATCAAAAATTAAATAATAATATAAAATTTATCTAAAATATGTAATAAAAATAATTTGGATTCAATTAAATTTCATTCATTTTTATTAGAGTTACACATTAGAGAAGTTTTTTTTTTCGCGTTATTAATTTTGTACTCTAAGTTCTTAATAAAAAATACATGTCATAATTTAATTGATAAGAATTTAAAAAATTATATTTATGATAAAATATAATTACATTTTATCTTATGATTTTCGTAATTTTTAGTCTATCATATGATATTAATAAATCACATTTGTTCATATACTAATTTTTCTATTTTTTTTAAAGCCTAACAAATTGTCTACTTGTGCATCAAATTTATAATTTGTCTCTAGCATAACAATGGATTACGATTGACTTATGATCTTAGAGATCTTAGAGTTGGGCGAAACATTATGTGAATTAGAAGCCAATCAACTTAATATTTACACCAATTTGACGTTTAACTAATCATTAAACATTGTATTGGCCTATGTCCAACTTATAAATCATTTGAGTTATTTATTTATTAAATTGGTCAATAAATTTTTTTAAGTATTTTTTATAATAAAAATAATAAATATGAACATATTTTATGCATACTTATTAAAAATTTTGAGCTTAGCTAGAACCTAAACAAAAAAGTGATTGCTTAATTTTAAAAATATTTCATAATTATAAATTTAAAGTTGATCAATTATCCTTTTTTTTTTTCAATAGAGTTAGATCATATTTTTGATAATTATAATTCAAAGTTAAAATTTTCCTTTGTACTTTTTATTAAATATTTTAAAATTGTATAATTAAAAATTCATTTGAACTTTCCTTTTAAATAGATAGATTGGATTTAACTTAAATATGGTTAAAATTTATTTTTGAATATAACTTTAGTCTTATATAATTTCAAATTTAAAAATATTTACTTCAAAATTTTCTATTTTTATTTTTGAAAACTAAACAAAAGATATGTTGTCTAAAGAACTAAGAATTTTTTAGGCATCAAAATATTTATAGCACGTAAGAGAAATTCCCATGGTGCATGTAAACATAAATTAAAAAGTACTGTGTTTAAAAATATATATGTTTTTAACGATATATTTTAACTATATCTAAGCCATCTATTTTTATTTTTTCTTTTAAAATAAAAAAATGTGTAGCATAAGATTTACAAGTATAAAACTACTGGTAAATCTAATCTCTTTTTTTTTTTAATTTAAAAATTTGTAGATGGAATATTAAAAATAAAAATTTAATCATATCTAAATTGCATCTAATTTGAAATTTAAAAGAAGAGTCCAAATAAAATTCATTTATTTGTAATTTAAAAATATTTAAATAAAAAATATGAATAAAAATTTTAACTATATATAATTGGACAAACTCTAACATAGAAAAACTTGATGAAATATATTTTTATTTTATCATAAATATAATCTTTGTAATTTATTCTATTTTTTTTTTTTTATCTTTACCAACTAAATTATGTCATCTATTTCTTATTGAGAACTTAGAAGATACATATAATGGTTTCGGTTTAGACCCGATCCATTTCTGACTTTTGAATTTGGGAATCCATATCCTTAGTTGTTGTTCATGCCATTTTCATATTGTTGCTAGTTGAGTTTGGTTGTTTGGGAGTTATTGTTGTGTTTAGAATAGGTTGGGGGTTAGTTTTTCAAAAAAGTTGTTGTCCAGTTTTCTTCTTGTTAGCTCGAGTGGTGTTTTGGTCGTTTAAGCGGTCTTTGAAATCTCCCAGTATTTTTATAGGTCTGCAAAACATTTAAAAATAGGGTATATTCGCTCAAGCGGTGTTTTTTGATCTTAAGCAGTCTTTTACAGTTCTGAACTTCTGGGAGGGGGTCATTGTACGCTCGAGTTGTGTTTTGGTCACTCAAGCGGTGCCAATTATTATGTTTGACGCTCGAGTAGCATTTTGGTTGCTTGAGCGGTGTGTACATATATCAGATCAGGAAAAAGAAAATTTCACACACACACACACATACTCTCTCTCTCTCTCTCTATAAAACATTTCAAACCCTAATTTCTCACTATCTTACTTAAAACCTCAAATACATCATCATCCATTTTCTCCACTCTAGTTCCTTGGAGAAAAAAGTGGAGCTCATAAAAAGTTTTGTTTTAATCGGAGAGGATATCATTTTCAGCTCGTTCAAAGTTTCAACCCTTGCTCTCATTTTCATATAATCTTGAGGTAAGGATTTCTTCAACTTGTGATATGATTTTTACCCTAGT
The DNA here is from genome assembly GCF_055761805.1 of Camellia sinensis. Classification (NCBI taxonomy): domain Eukaryota; kingdom Viridiplantae; phylum Streptophyta; class Magnoliopsida; order Ericales; family Theaceae; genus Camellia; species Camellia sinensis. Next base: position 70,019,166 of record NC_138964.1, read on the forward strand.
TATTTATTCATTGAAATGATTTAGTGATTTGGAGATTTTGAGTTAAACCTAGGGTTTGATTTTGAACTGTAAAAGAGGGATTTTCAAATGGGTTATTGAGAAAGGTTGTGGGGATATGTGTCACACCCTAATTTTTAATTAGTCAAAAACATTACCAAAAGCCTTTAATTTAGGTCCATATATATATATATATATATATTACAAATACCTATTACCCTTGATTAATAGAAATATAATAACACATGTTCGCTCTCTTAATGAATACAGCAATAACAATAATTCATGCCAAGCTTCCACTGCAGAGCTACAAATAAATAATTATAAACATCAATGTACAATATTCATTTCTTTCATATCTATGATGAAATTACACATAAAAGACATATGGACTTCTTAACTCTCCAACTAATAAATCCGAATTCTCTTCCTGTAAATAAAATAAAATAAAATAAAATAAATTGAAAAAACAAGGGATGAGCATAATTGTCCAGTAGGGATCTCGTAGTTCTACAACAATAACTAACAAATAGATAGAAATGATTATGCATGCAGGATGATATCATATAGTAAGGTGATATTTTGTAATTTTAAAATATTTTACGTAGAGTACCTTTATCTCAAAATTTATTTGAACATTTAAAGAAAACTTTCAATCATAAAAATTATCCCTTATCATCAGAAAAATCATAAATCCTCTTCGAAAACAAATATGCTTAAGGAACAATATCATTTTAAATTTATTAACCCAATTCCAAAGTGTTCCTCGTTTCATTTTCATTTTCCTTTTTATTATTCACAATTATTATAACTCCATAACCTCAAAGTTTAAGTTCCCTTAATACTCCAAAAATAACCATCATACATTCCCACTTGTCTATCCGCTATTGCTATAACTCCGTAATGTAAAAATCCAAATCTCCCTTATATTCAAAAATAATTCTCCTACACTTAACTCTTACTTGTCTAACAATTACATCACATCAACTTTTGCACTCTCAAATTATTCTTTCAACTCAATTTCTCAATTATTTACAAACAAAACTCATAATCTTCCCTTATAATTACATACAACCCGGTGAGTTCATTATCACAAACCCCTTATCTAGGTAATGTTTCATTATCCGTTCTTTTCAAATAATTTCTATATGTCAAATTGTAATTTCATAAGTTCATCACAAGTCACACATATTATCACCGACTCAACATATTTCTTAACACCTTCCACCCTTTGTTGACTTGACACGGCAAGATAATGGATACCCAACTCATAACATCTTTCACCTTTTGCCGACTTGATACGACGGGATAGCGGGCACCCTAACACCCTCCACTTTTGCCAACTATTATACGGCGGGAAGTGAACTCCTAAAAACCATTTTCTCAAAAATCATATTTTTTTCAAAAACCATGCTTTTCCACATTTACCGACTGTCATACAGCAGGACGTGGACACCCAAAAATATTTTCAACTTTAAAACCATCCCCACATTTGCCGACTATTATATGGCAGGACGTGGGCACTCAAAAAAACCATCCATTGTTCCACTTTTGCCGACTACAATACGACAAGACCAGTGGACACCAAAAAATATTTTTCTCACATTCATCCAGCGATAAGCCTAGACAAGGCAATTGGGCACCTTTTCAACTCCCTGCGCGGGTACTAACACAACTCCATCCAACACGACTTAACCCAACTCAACTTAACACATCAACAAAACCCAACACAACTTTACACAACTCAATTCATCAGCACAACTCAACAAAACTCAATTCAGTGCAAATTCAACATATTTCAATGCAACCTCATAAACCTCAACTTCACCATTTCATCACAAAGCACATATCATCCGTATCATTAACAATTTCTCCCCTCAAATTTTGTTTCATATTATAACATAATTTAAAATATCAACAATAAGTACACAACTCAATTCATCAACACAACTCAATAAAACTCAATTCAATGCAAATTCAACATAGCTCAATGCAATTCAACATATTTCAATGCAACCTCTTAAACCTCAACTTCATCATTTTATCACAAAGCTCATATCATCCATATCATTAACAATTTCTCCCCTCAAATTTGGTTTCATATTATAACATAATTTAAAATATCAACAATAAGAGTTCAATCGCAACTTTTACATAAATTTTCAAAAATTTCCAAAAATTCAATTAAACTTGTATATGTGCAATTTAACACCTCAATTTCGTAATACTACTTTCAATTTAAGCAAAACCACCATCCATCTTCATGAACCAAACTAGGCTTTTTAAGAGAGATTAAAGTATTCTAATTCTCCTATTGAATACACCCAAATTCATAGCCCAACAAATAAAACCCAACACTTTAAACCCTAAATCCCCAATCTCATGATTTATCACAATATGCTTAAAAATATAAATTTTGTATTTATATAAAGAAAATACCAGAAATCTATCTATAAATAAGAGTATTGAAGGAGAACTAAAAACCCTTAGCTCAAGGATCAAGCAAGAAAGAAAGGCTTTGTTGAGATTCCTTCATACAATAAAATATCCAATCAGTCAGAAAATGAGATCTTCATGTATTCTTCACTTTTTAGTAAGAAATCTTGGCCAAATCTTTGAGAAATGGAAGGTATTTTGGGTCAAGAAATCAAGGGTTTTCGGACTTAGGATGAGAGGAAGGAAGAGAGAAAAGAAAAGTAGAGAGAATGATCTAGAAAGACACTTTTTAAATTGCTGAATTTGTGCAGTCCGCTCAAGCTTCACTTCCTACGCTCGAGCGCACTTGCTTCTAGCACAGATACTAAATGTATTTGAGTTGAACTTATTTTGTTGAAACTAAACATTGACTTGGAAAGATGTAGCCATTAGGGCATAAAATTATTTGATTCTCCTTTTATTTCAATTCATATACACAAGTTATATGCTATAGATTCAATATCTAGGATTTATGAATGTATACAAGCATATGTCATCTTTTGTATGACCAATGAGTATAAATGAAAATATTAAATATAATGTTATTGATCAATTCTATGAGATACTATGATATGGGCTATTATTATTTTTGGGGTGTGACAAGATAGAAACTAATTTGAACAAATAGATATAAATTTGGATAGAAAGTCAACAAAAAGTCAAACAAATAAATAAAAAAAGGTCAAGAGGTAAAATTGGAAACAAAATGTCATCTAGGACTTCTCACCAAGTTATTTTCACAAAATGTAGACCTCTCACTAATAAATAAATAAAATTTAAAATAAGAATAAAAAACTATTGGACCTAATGCCTTAGACAATTTTTATAGTGGATTTTTCACCAATTTTCTCAACAAAGTAACTATATATTAAAAAAAAAAAAAAGACCACAACCACCTAAAATGTTGAATTACAAGTTCCTAAAATTTGTCCCCTAATATTTATCTCTTTCCTAAGTCTCATCTCATAACAAAGTAATTATCCATTAAAAAAAAGTGTTATACATTAAAAAAAATTTTTAAAAAAAAGAAAAACACACAACCACCGAACATTTTAAATTATAAGTTCCTAAAAGCACTCCCTTAATCTCATCTCATAACAACATAATTATATATTAAAAAAAAAACATTGTAGATTAAAAAACTAAAAACAAAACACACACACACAACCACCTAAAATTTTTTCGTTCCATAATTGCTAATTTTTATAATTTTAAAAATATTTAAAAATAATATTACTAGCTAACAAAGTAACTATAGATTAAAATAAATAAATAAATAAAACCACATAAAATTTTGAATTACAAATTCCTAAAATCCCTCTCATAATATTTAGCTGTTCCCTAAATCTCATCTCATAACAAAGTAATTATCCATTAAAGAAAAAGTGTTATACATTAAAAAGAAAAAAAAACACAACCACCTAAATTTTAAGTTATAAGTTCCTAAAATCACTCCATTAATATTTAAAAATAATATTACTAGCTAACAAAGTAACTATAGATTAAAATAAATAAATAAATAAAACTACATAAAATTTTGAATTACAAATTCCTAAAATCCCTCTCCAAATATTTAGCTATTTCCTAAATCTCATCTCGTAACAAAGTAGTTATCCATTAAAAAAAAAAAAAAGTGTTATACATTAAAAAGAAAAAAAACACAACCACCTAAAATTTTAAATTATAAGTTCCTAAAATCACTCCATTAATATTTATCTTTTTCCTAAATATTTGCTCCTAATATTTTTTTCCTTTCACCCTAATCCTAATCATCTTCCTCTTATAAAATAACATAAACACCTTACCTCCTCTACTCATTAAAGTATAACATAAAATCCCTACCTCCTCTACTCATTAAAGTCTCTTTCCACAATTGTTAATTTTTATAATTTTAAAAATATTTAAAAAGGATACTATTGTCTAATAAAGTAATTATAGATTGGAAAAAAAAAAACAAAAAACAAAACAAAACAAAACCATCTAAAATTTTAAATTATAAATTCCTAAAATCTCTCTGCTTTTGTTTCTCTATTTCTTAAATCTCATCTCATAACGCAGTAATTATATATATATTTTTAAAAAAAAAATTATGCATAAAAAATAAAAAATAAAAACTAAAAACATAAATCTCATCTCAAAACAAAGTAATTATATATATATATATATATTTAAAAAGTTATAGATTAAAAACAAAAAACCAAAAGAAGAAGGAAAAAAAAAACCCAACCACCTAAATTTTCTCATTTCACAATTGCTAATTTTTATAATTTTAAAAACATTTAAAAATAATACTACTAGCTAACAAAGTAACTATAAATTAAAAACAAAAAAACACACACACAAACACTTAAAATTTTAAATTACAAGTTCCAAACATCTCTTCCTTAATATTTATCCATTTCCTAAATCTTTACTCCTAATATTTCTGTCTCTCACTCTAGTCATCCTTCTCTTTTAAAATAACTTAAAAACCCTACGGCCTCTAATCATCACTCTCGCAATATCCATCTATTCCAACAGGCTACCAACTGCCTCTATTTTTTTCAGAATTGTCTAAGGTCAAGTTTGGGAAGTCTATAAAAAGTTAAAAAATCAAAAAGTTACTCAAAAAATTAAAAAGTCAATACTATTCACCAAATGTCAACAATTACGACTGCACAACTCTCAATCTTAATTTTTTCGTACACACTAATTTATACAATTTTTTAATACACATTTTTCCATAAAAAGTCAAAAAGTTAACCCAAATATCCATATTTTTTTCCTCAATTTTTTAGTCTAAAAAAATAATAAGTGCACTTATTTATGACACCCCAAACAACCCCTAAGTTTTGTTTTGTGTTGAGTGTTTGTTAATTTGTTTGTCTCTTCCAGCATCTACTCTATGTTACATCTATATATTACCCGTACTATGCACAGACTTAAACAAATAATTAACAATTAATTTTGAAATTAAATAATAACATAAAATTTATTTAAATTCTATCAATTATAATTTAGAATTAATGAAAATTTAACCATTTAATTAGATCTTTTTAAATTTTTTTTAAGTTTTTTAATTTTTTTTGTAGTTGTTTTGTCATTAACTGTATTGTAACGTCCCGAAAATAATAACAACAACCAACATCATAATACCCCAATGAATTGATCATTAACATCATATTCAATATTTCCATTTATACTCCATGTTCACACAAAAGATGACATATGAGTGTATACATTCATAAATCCTAGATTCTTAATGTATAGCATATGGCATGTGTATATGAATTCAAAAGAAAAGGAGAATGAAGTAGTTCCATGCCCTAATAGCTACATCTTTCCAAACCAATGTTTGGTCACAACAAAATGAGTTAAATTCAATACGGTTAAAACCCAAGGCTTGTACGAAAATAATTACATCAAGCTATGTCCTCGGTGGAGGCATATTATCAGTACCTAAAAGTTGTTTTCCATATAGGGTGAGCCAAAACTCATTAGAAATGCCTTAACACAATGTATGAATATTAACAAAGTCATAAGGCGAATGCATGTGCATGCCATTTGTCAAATGTTTTACATTTTCATCTTAAAACAATGCAATAGCAGAATTATATATCAATTCATGAAAAATATCCTTTTATATCAGAAAACAGGGTAGTAGATACAAAATACTAGGAATCTCTAGGTACGTATTTGCCAGTAGGCTATACAAGCATTACCAAAGTCATTTTACCAGTACTAACCGGAACAATCGACACCTAGCCGTGCGGATTTCTATACTTTCACCAAGGTCATACATGCCAACATAATAACCACAACCACACCCCCTAACTAAATTCACTAAGGAATTCACACATTTTTCTCAAAACAATACATTTTCAATGCTTAAATATGAAACAATGCACAATGCAAGATGAATGAGTAATTAGTTTTAATTCACCTAATTCTTATGCAATTTCTACAACAATCAAAGTTATCCTCCATCGATAGCCCAAAATAGATATTTCTATTCAACAGATAATTTTCAACAATAGATAAAAAAACATCATTTTCAAAATGAGAGCGATATTACATATTCAACTCCACACTCATTATCAATATATACATTCATCTCATCCTTTGAAAACTTAACATCTTTTTCCTTTTCTTCATAAACCAAATATCAATGATTTTTGAACAAAATCCCCTTTTTCTTTCAAATTCAAATTTAAGTAAAGAAAATCCAACATTTTAACATATCTCAACCATAAAAAAAGTTGTGTTGGGTTGTGTTGAGTGTGTTGAGTTGTTTTGGGTTGTATTGAGTTGTGTTGATGTGTTGAGTTGAGTTGTGTTGAGTTGGGTTGAGTCATGTTGGGTGGTGTTGTGTTGGTACCCGCGCGGGCAGTTGAAAAGGTATCCAATTGCCCTGTCTAGACAAGTGGGAATGGAGTGTATGAGGGTTATTTTTGGAGTATTAAGGGAACTTAAACTTTGAAGTTATGGAGTTATAATAATTGTGAATAATAAAAAGAAAAATGGAAATGAAACGAAGAATACTTTGGAATTGGGTTAATAAATTTAAAATAATGTTGTTCCTTAAGCATATTTTTTTCAAAGAGGATTTATGATTTTTCTGATGATGAGAGATAATTTTTATGACTGAAAGTTTTCTTTAAATGTTCAAATAAATTTTGAGATACAGGTATTCTACGTATAATATTTTGAAATTACAAAATGTCTCCTTACTATATGATATCACCGTACATACATGATCATTTCTATCTGTGCGTTAGTTCTTTTTGTAGAACTACGAGATCCCTACTGGGCAATTGTGCTCATCCCTTGTTGTTTCAATTTTATTTTATTTAATTTATTATTATTATTATTGTTTTTACAGGAAAAGAATTCGGATTTATCGGTTGGAGAGTTAAGAAGTCCATGTGTCTTTTTATGTGTAAATTCATCGTAGATGTGAAAGAAATGAATATTGTACATTGAAGTTTGTAATTATTTATTTGTAACTCCGCAGTGGAAGCTTGGCATGAATTATTGTTATTGTTGCATTCATTAAGAGAGAGAACATGTGTTATTATGTTTTTATTACTCAAGGGTAGTAGATATTTGTTAAAAAAAAAAAAAAAATAGACCTAAATTAAAGGCTTTTGGTAATGTTTACGAGTAAAAATTGGGTGTGACAACTTGGTATCAGGCTAATAGGGTTTGAAAACCTGGAGCTCGTGAGAAGTGGTTTTTACCACAATGGGTTGGCTTCGCTTGGTGAGTACGTTTATATGTACGAAATAGGACGTGTAGGACATTATGTGTTACATTGTGTGAGCATGGGTTGAGCTTCATAGATAGTGCTTGTAGTCGGCTAACTTGCTTTGAGATCTCATTGGAAATGTGTTTGATTAACATGAGCAACCGTCGAGCCTAAAATTCAAGCAACCAGCACTTTTGCAGAGTTTTGCAGACCGCGCGAGTGACCAAAGTTGCACTCGAGGGAAGACCCTGTTTTCAACAAATTTTGACTAACTCATTTAAGTTCATACTTAAATCTTCATATCTATCCAAGTATTCTTGGACACTAATTACACTCATATAATCATGGAATAAGTTAGAAATAGGAAGAGTTGAATTAAAGTGAATTGGATATTGAATGGTGTTTCAATTGTGTATTTGTTATGTGTTTTGTTTAGGTAGACGTTCGAGGCCTAGCAATGATAGAACCCGCAGTGAGTAGTAACTTTATAAAGATATGTTCAAGTTATATTTATTTTGGAAACTGTTATTGTTCTTGACACGTTATGATGTTTGATGGAATGGTTTATTGAAACGATATTTTCCTATGAATGAATGAAGTTCCCTTTTGAAATTATAATTGTGGCATCCTTTAGTGAGGCCCTTGCTTGAGGGATATAATACCATGGCCCATTGGCCCTTGCCTGGGGGAAATTAATACCATGACCCATTTGTTTAATAGGCCCTCGCCCCGGGGAGACTACACCATGGACCATTGAATAATTAAAACACAAAGATCTCTGATGTTAGACCCACATGGTCACATTGAATTAATATGGAATATCGATTGACCCATTGTGGTCTCATTGAAGGACCTTTGTGGTCCCATTGTCAATAATGCATTGTTACTCTATTGGATGTGCTACGTAAATTGAATGAAATGGCTATTGATATTGAGATATTAATGGAATTGGAAATTGATATTGAAATTGTTATCGAACTTCATTCATATAACCTCTTTATTCTGTTATTACTCACTGGCCCTAGCTCACTATATATATGTCTATGTAGGTGAGCAAACAGAACATCAAGGCTAGAAGAGAAAGCCTCGGAGTCGACCCCATTGTCAGCCTTTTTGAAGATCTTCTGAGAAGGTGCAAGCTTGGGCTTGAGCGGAGCCAAGCAAAGTCAAAACCCCTTTTGTTTTTGAGATTTCATTTTGGTACTTGTATATGGGGTTTTTGTTTAAATTTGACTTGTGGAGTTTTGATTATCGATTAATCTTTTTAAACCTTTGTATGATATGCACTTAAAGATGGTTGCTCAGCTTTTATGCGAGGTTCTTTCATATAAGCATAGCTCAATGGATTATTTTCAAGTCTTATATTACTTTCGCTAAATCCCAAAATTTATACTCAAATTGATTTTGTTAATGGAGGCAGTAGGTAATCTAAGATTACTGGACGGTCAAGACGCTAAACCTATAGGGGTGGGTTTGGGTCATGACACTTGATATGCTCAGAGTCGAAGATGAGGGGTAAGACTTGCATTGGCGAGTTTCCAACTGAAAGGAGACATCGGATATTGGTGGAAGTATGCAAGGAATACCACAGATAGTATTTGGCTTCCATTTACTGAGGCATTTCTGGCCAAGTATTGTCCTCCTTCTGCTCTGGAAAAATTAAGGAAATGGTTTGTTGAGTTGCGTCAGGATAGTACTCCTTTGGAATTGTTTGAGGTGAGGTTCATCAGTTTATTGAGATTCACTCCCAAGTTGATAGCAATAGATGAACGTTGTTGCATTGAGTTCGAAAAGAGGTTGTGTGATGATATCTGGGGAAAGGACGTTGGAGCCATGCATAGAAACTATTGCATACTTGTAGAGGCGTCAGCTCATGAGGAAACCACAAATCTTGATGTTGGTCGAGATAGAGAGGAAGAGGCCATACCTACAATTCTAACTATTCGATGGAATACTAGGCTTAGTAAGAGCTCGAGACGAGCGAGATCTCATTCATAGATGAAGTTTCTATCTCAGTCTACTTTTGCTTCATTAGACTCGTCCTTCAAGAGGTTCAATTAGACTCAAACTTCTTCAAGTCAGTCCCAGAATAGAGGACCACCTACTTGTTCTAAGTGTAATCAGTCGGGCCAAGTTAGGCGCCATTGCCCTCAGCGTAGGTGAGGGCAACCAAGGATGGTGATGTTATTGAAGAGTAACGGAGTGTTTTGTTGTTCTGGTGTTGTAATCGATCGTTGTTATACAAAGGCTTTATGACTCAAATCTTCATTCATGTGAGGATTAATTTCAAAACTCTTTTCATGACTTTCCAAACATAAAATTAAGCTTCCAAGACTTATGAAACAATGATGCATGTGCAATATAACTTCTAATTTCATCATGAATCATAGAATTCAAGCCCAAAATGATAAAATTATACATTTTCATCTTCTCAATTCAACATGGATGACAAGGATCATGCTCAAGAGTGTGAAACTCTTCTAATTCATGAATTCATATATTTCAAACCTTCAAGACTTAGAAAACATGAGTGCATGTAAGTGACAACTCCCAATTCAACATGAACATCAAAGTTCATGCTCAAAACTTGACGAATCAAACCAAATACTTGCATGTATGAACAATTTCATCTCAATTTCTACAATCTTTGTTCAACTCACATATTTAATCTCATTATCTTCTTAAATCCACAATTTAAGTGACTTAACTCCCAAATTGAGGTTCAAACTCTTACCTACTATCTTCAATGAGGCAAGGTTTAGCAATTTCTTAAGCCTAGCTTCCAAATTCTTCAATCCTCCAAGCCAATTCCTCAAGATTGAGCTTCTCTCCCTCTCTCTCTAAGATGAAGATTTCCCTCTCTATATAGCTTAATCTCAGCAAAATGGTTAAGATGAGCTCAAAATTATGAGCCTAGGCACTAACTCAACATATATATAGTGGGTGATTAGCTTAAACTAATTAAGCATCATTAAGACTAATCAACCTTACTTAATTTAATTCAATTTAATCTAATTAATTTGATCCGAATCAATTTTTAATTAAATTTTACCATAGGCTCTAAAAATTACACCGATCGCAATAAATTAATCAATTTTGGTTTTTGACATCTCTATAACCCTCAATTTTGGATTATAGCAGAAATTGTAACAGTATGTCTACAATCAACAGATAGGCAGTCAAAAATCACATGAACACATAACTAACATCAAATTTTCATATCAAACACATTAACACTCATATAATTAATGAATTAACAGCATAATACGGAATAGGGTTGTCACATCACTTGTCTTGTTCTGTTGCCGATGGGACAAATTGGAGATCGCAGTCATCGTCTCCGCACAGGACTTCAATGTGAAATGGTTGGCATCGATATCAGACTATGCTACCGTTGTTTACTCAACTGACAACACAGGAAAGTTGAGAATAGGGACAAGGACAAGGGCAAAAGTAGGGGCACTCTGTCGAGGCTCAGAGGAGTTGGCCTCATCATTATTAAGGTCGGGGAACAGAGCGAGAGAACAGTGAGAAGAGGCCATATCAAGGAAGTGTAATGCCTCCAAAGGGTAATTTTTTTAAAGTAATGGTAGGGGAAGTTTGTAGCTCTTTGCTCGAACTCTTTCATAAGTCTCAGTTTAATAAGAAAATGAAAGAGAAAAAGAAGCCAAGAGAAGAGGGATTGTCGAGGCCATCTTTGACAATCAAGGTCGTCCAACTGTTGTCAATTAGGCATACATTGATTATTGAAATCGCGCGCCAGATACGGCACTCGACGAAGACTAATGGGCCAGAGAGAGAGAGAGAGAGAGACAAAATAAGGAAAGTGTGTATATTTGTATATATTTTTTAGATATATGGCTTTGTATCCATATTTGTATGTTTGTGTTCATAGATGTGTATGTATATATTATGTCCGTATATGCATATATAGCTCGTATGTGTGTGTATCTGTATATATGTATGTATCCTTATATGTATATGTATGTAATATGTATTTTGTATTTTTATATCTGTATATGTATATATATGGTATGTATAGACAATGTTCAAAACAAAAAAATAAATTCGACAAGAAATTTTCAAAAGAAAATCAAAAAAAGAAATTTTCAAAAAATCAAAAAGAATTTACAAAACAAAAATCAAGAAAAGAAGAAAATTTTGAAGAAAAAAAATTGAAAACAATAACAAAAAATCATTTTGTGTATCTATCATATTTATGAGAACTCAAATATAAAAATAAAGTAAATAATTAAATAATAATAATTTTAGAATCTCAAATATTTTGATGGTGAATCCTAAAGTGCAAATTAAATATTTGGAGGGTCTTTTAATTAATTTTAAACCTAAAATAAATTTATGGTGGAAGTCTTTAATTTAGAGGTAAGATTTATTACAAAAAAAAAATAAAAATATAGGGGGTAAGTTAGTAAGTTTATTTTGATATAATAATAGTTATATTTATTTAAATTAATGGTGAGAGAAAAAAAAATATAAAACAAAAGATAATTATTTAGAGTTTTGTTTAGATATATATATATATATATAACAACCCTAGGGTTCCTAACAACACTGTACCGGCAGCAGCTAGTAGCAGCGTGAGAGAGGAAGAGAGAGCAAGAGATAGAAAAGAGAGAGGGAGAGAAAGCACCTTTGTGGCTCAACAACTCTAAGGTAACAATAAATTTATTATTGTTCTATTATAGTATGTTGTATACATAGTTATGGTGCATGTGGGTGTTGTGAGTTGTTGGAAGAAAAAGGAATGGATTGGCTGATTGGGATAGTATTTTGTGTATATTATTATCATGCAAAATTTTAAAGCAAATTAAAGAGCTAAAGTCATTAGATATGAATTCTACACAGAATCACAAACTTTAAAAATTGAGGAATCATATCAAATGGATGAATTTTGAATTGAAATTTTTACAGTAGATTAATTACATATTGAATTGCACATCATAATTTTCTTATAATTTTTGGGAGTCAAAATCTATATTAACTAGTGCGTTCAAATCAGTCTAGAAAACTGGTGCATAACAGAAACTTCGGAAGTGTTGTTCTCTTTGGGTATAAATCCGAAAATTATCAAATCAGCGTCATTAGAATCGGTTACGAGTCTAGTTTTTTACATTTTTAACCTTGCATTGATTTCTTGTATATACTAAGAGAACCATTAATTTCTTTAAAGTACTGCAGAAAGCAACCTGTTTGGATATAATTAATTGTAAAGAATTATTTTGATAAGAAAATCAAGTGAAACCAATTGGGTTTGAAACTTAGGATATATTAGTTGATATCTGGAGGGTTTTGGAATTTTTCGAACAGCGTGGAGTGGATTTTGTAATTTTCAAAATTAGCGAATAGATTGGGAAAACTTATTTAAAACTCTGTTTTATCTTAATGTTACTTTTAATTAAGTTTCGATCAGAACCCATGTCTTAGGTAATTTTAGACCTTGAAGAACATGAGCTTAGGTAATATTTAAGAGTAACGGTGAGTTGGGTTGAGCCGTATTAGTGTGCTTTAGTTTGGAGTTACTTAGTTCTTATTCTTTAGTATTTTTAAATTAGTAGTGATGTGTAGTTTTCATACTTGGTTCAGGGCACTAGTTGGACTTTTATAATCTATTCAAGGATTACATTGTTCTATTTTCAGGTGAGTAATTGCATGCTACATATTTTTATAAATGTTCCCCTACCTCGAACTGTTGAAAAATTAAATTGTTGTTTCAGGATTAAACTGTTTTGATAATCTATTATATTATCAATGGAATTAAATTCTTTCTGAAACATGTGCAAAATTGGCATACTGTAAACTAGTTGCTATGATCTCATGTTTATAATGGTGAACTACCACGTTTTGCGAAATTGAATTGTATTGATTATTGGGACCATCTGTATATTTTAGTCCAGGAAAATTATTCCACTGTGTGTGGTGACTCTGGCCACTAGGAAAAAGATCCGGGTTGGGCCGTGATGACTCTAGTGCTCAACGATTGTAAGGAAAAGACCTAGGCTAGGCTAGGTGACCTTCAATCAGATCGTCTTAGAGAAAAGGCCCGGGTTACCACCCCGATGATGACTCTTGGTTCGATATTGGATCCAACAGGCTTATTGCTTTGAGAACTGTGTGGCATGTTACTTGTTGTTCTTGGTACCTAGAAAATTATTGATGTTCATATTGTAATCTATTTTAAGTGGAAAACGTCATTTATCACGTTCTTGAGCGACATGAGTATTTTAACTGTTGAACTGTGGAACCTTCTTTTGAAACATATTATCTTTATCAAAATTGTATACCAATCTAGTTTTTGTGATATATATATATATATATATATTATTTTAGAATCGAACCCTATTTTCAAAACTGTATTTATTATCCATGTTGCTACTCACTGAGCTATCAGCTAACTTAGTTATTTATCATTTCCAGGTATTAAAAAGACTTAGAGTGGACTCATGGCATAGCGGGGACTCAATTGCATGGACCTCTAGGACATTCATTTATTTTGTTTTAGATTGTTGTGTCAAGTTTGTGCATATTTGTTTTTATTTTTATTGGGGTTCATTTAGGATTATTTTGATATGTGGGCTGTTGATATCCCAGAAGTTTGGATGGTATTGATTACAATTGGTTTTGCCGTTTGTACTTATGGCTTGTCACTGGATTGAGTTTTGGTTATTTATTACTGGACTATTGTATAGTTATTCAATGTGTTTATGGATTCGCGTTTAGGCTTACGTGTGCCTTAGGCTAAGACCCTGTGGGCCATGGTCGGTCATACCCGAGTTTGGGGTGTGACAATATTAGTTTTGCATTGCTTAAAAGCTTTACTCAGGCTTGATTTTCACTTTGATTCACTTGCTTCAAACCCTAGACCTATTTTAAGTTGTAGAGCTATTGTTAGGGTTTAGGGATTTTGGATTTGAGGCTAAAAGTGGAAGGTTTACATTTCTATCGCACTTAAAACTCTTAAAAAGTTGCTAAAATGCTTCATCCCTTAAAGAGGGGGTAGAGGGTGGTTATTTATAGGCAAGTAGGAGATTGGGGGCTAAGCAAGGGTCAACTAGCGTTTCCCCATCGCTTTCTCCTTCCGCTTCTTGTCCAAAACGCATCAACAGTTGTAGACACCCCATTTTTGACCGACCTTAAGACTCAGACGTCATCAATTGAGCGTTTGGTGATTGCGCATGTTGTGCTTGTTCTGAGGTTTCGGAGTTTTGGCTGAGAGCCTTACCCCCGGACATCGGGACCCTTTTGTGCTTTGCCTCGGTTTGCGAACTAGGTTCTGTTTTCTCTTCCTGAAGGGAGGGAGAGGTCTCGTAGACCATCTCTCAGTGGCCATAGGCTACTTTTCGTGGTCGTAGGCCACTGTTCCCGTTTGGAGACCAGTTTTCGATTTTCGAAGCCGTCGGCCGTGCGCCTCGGTTCGGGACCACTTAACTTTCTCTGTTTGCTCTGGTTTTTGGCACACACTTTGTTTCCTCTGTCTAGAGGGACACAGTGGCTCGGGAGACCACCTTTGTGGTCGCACGCCTCTTTCGATGCCTAACAGCTTGTTTTCGGGGCACCCGGTTTCGCGTTTTCACCCCCGAACCTTCGTTTTGCATCCGTCTTGGTTCATTTTTGGCATGGACCCTATTTTCATTATTTGGGAGCTGGTACAAGGGTGGGAGACCACCTTTTCTCCTTGGAGATCACTTTTCTCCCCGCTTGTCAGTTTTCTGGTTTTCTTGTCGGGAAACTGGTTTTCTTGGTTTTTGGGCCACATTTTCTGGTCTCCCAGACCACCATTGAGTTGCATTCACCTGGGAGACCACCAATATGGGTTGCCGACCACCTTTTCAATCTTGACCCTTTGGAACCTGGTCGGCCGACTAGGGCAAGTGGTTGGCCGACCACTTGAACTGGTCGGCCAGCTACCTACAGCTTTGTCTCACTGAGTGTGTTCCAGTTGTGCCAGCTGGGAGGCATTTGCTGCATCCTCCATACACGTGTATGGAGGATGTTTAATCTTGGTTTTAAGCTTCCAAGAGAAGCTTTGGACCCTTGGCTCTATAAAGGAAGTCCTCTCCTTCCTTGGCAAGGGTTCAGAACTTGATGAGAACATACACCATATATCTCTCTTTGTCTCTCCCTTTAAGCTTCAAAGAGTGAAGTTCTTGCCCTCCTTTGCACACCACCTCACAACCTAACATCTCCATCATCCACCTAAGAACCTTGGAGCTTATTTTCAGAGGCTAAGGAGGTGCTGTTTTGGTCCAGAAGTTGCTGGAGTTATTGGCTACAAGGGTAACACTCTTATTCCCATTTTGGTCCTTATTTTGCTTCATATCTTAGCTATATTTTCAAGCATATTTGGGCTTTATCATAAACTGAAAAAAGTCTTATTTTGAGCTCCTCTTGAAGTTTGTTTAAGTTCATTTTTCTGTTGGGGGTCATCTACCCCCTTGCATGCTTGTTTTCATCTTGTTTTGAGCCATGCATTAAGACCTTTGTATTGTCCTTTGTTTGGCCTTTTAGCCACTGAAATCCAGTGGATTTTCAGTGGCTAGCATGCTATTTTGAGCCCCAAAATCAGAGAGGGGTGGCCCTCACACCCCTTGTTTTGTTTACTAGCATTCTTGGCCTTACAAAGGAGCCCATATTTGCACACTTCTTGAGAATGTTTCAGTCCATTATTTGTGAGTTTTATGACCTGCATGAACTCTGTCTAGAGTTATTTTTTCCATGTTAGGTGTCTATCTTGCATGTGTAGAGTAATCCTCTTCATGGCCTTTCAAAGGAGCCTTCATTTGCATGCTTCCTAGCCTTATTTCAGGCCCTTTTTACTAAGTTTTAGGGCTCTCATAACCTATTTCCAGAGGTGGTTTTGCCATTTTGTATGTCCATTATACATGTGTAGAATAACCCTCTTATTGGCCTTTCAAAGGGACATATCATTCTTGCATGCATTGACTGAGTTTCAGTGGATTTTTGGTCGTATTTTGGCATGGCATACTTCTGTTTTTTGGTTAGTTTGGTGACCTCTCATATGCTTCATATAGTTGTAGTGCAAATCATGGTTCACTAGCTTGTATTGCATGATGTTTTGGCCCCCTTTCCTAGCATATTTTGGCCATGATCCAAACTAATTTTATTCATATTTTAGGCTGCCTTAGCTCTGTTTGAAGTGTTTTGGGTCATGCATGCATTGTTGTATATGGTCATAGTTCAATCAAGCTTACTAGCTTTGCATATCGGGTCCACTAGCATGCGTTGTTTGGGCCCTAGGCATTTTTTGACATCATCAAGAGTGATATTTCAGACCTTATACTTGTGCCATGTTCCCATTTTTTCCACTATTTAAGTGCATTTCAGAGTTGTGCTTGTATGCCTCGTTTACCAAACATTGCATGAGCTTCATTTGAATGCATTCCGAGCCACCATCCCAATACAGTTTGCCAATGATTTTGGTCTGCATAGGGACTTTTTGGGGTTGGTTCCATCATTTGAGCATTGTTTTGCATACCTATAGTGTAATCCATTTCATTAGTTTCGGTATTTGGGCCATTTAACATGCATCGTGTGAAGTGTTTGCATGATTCGGGACCATTGTGTATCATATTTCAGAGCTGGATCATGTGCCATTCTATGCCATATTTCATCCTTTGCCATGCTTTGTTAGAGTTGCATGTTGTGCCTTAGGATCGGTCCTTTGCATCCGTGCATGTTTGCATGTATTTCGGTTGTCTCATTTTCATCATATGGCCAATAATTTGGGTGTGGCTGAGGTTCACTCATGTTGGCTTAAGTCCATCTTGCATTGTGTATGCCATTTAGTTCACGTTGTTGCATGATTTGATCATTGCATTGTGTATGCCTTGTTCGTTTTGTTGTGTTTGTTAGTCTTCATATGCATTGCGTATGCCATATAGAATCATCTTGCATTGAGTATGCCATTGATTATTTCATAGCATTGTGTATGCTAGTAGCATGTTTGCATGTCAACCATTGCATGTTTGCGTCATTCAGTGGCATTTGCATCTAGGTTGCATGTTAGAGTTGCATTCATGCATGTCATGTATATTGCATTATGTTTGGAGTAGGGTTTAGTCCAAACACGGGAAACGAGGGATGTTTCGTACTCCAAATGACGAATCATGCCTCAATTCTCGGTCGCCGACACTCTTGACTATCCATGATAGAGTCGTTGGCTTTAGTTGCTCATATGTGCATTCATGTCCCATTAAGTCGTGCAATTCGACTCCTCGGCCATTATGTATCGAGATGCGTGATTGATGGCACGAGGATCAAGGATTACACTTCCTAGAGCTTGTGCAATGATAGGGAGAGTGGTCATGCACACATTTGTTGAAAATACATTGCCTTTTCTCTCTCTTGCCTTTGTTGCAGAAAAACCAGAAACCAGAGGTGGAAACTGGTCGGCCGACCAGATTTTCTGGCAAGCCGACCACCCTCTTTGGTCTCCACCACAAAGGGTGGTCGGCAGGTGGTCTCCCATGCTAATAACTGGTTGGTGGCCTTCCTAAGGTGGAGTTTTAGCTTTCTGGAGCTTTGTGCAAGTTTCTGAGATCAATTGCAAACAAGGGTGAGGCGAGGCATCACGATGGAATTTACCGACAAGGCGACTCAAGCATACATACACCCTTCGCCATTCGAAACAGAGCTCAGGCAGTCCATTGTATTTAGTTTGCATGCTAGTTTATTGCTTACTTAGTTAATTTGTTGATTAATTAATGTTGTGTAATAATTAGCTGTAATTTGTTATTTAGCTTAGATTAGCTAGATGGTTTGTACTATTCATTCGAACCCTCCGAGCGAGAGCACAATTGTAATAAGTGTGCGTGTGTGTGATGTATGTCTTCCAACCCCACGTCTTTCTCCCTTTTATTTACCAGCTTATGATGGTTAGATTAGGGCATGTTTCAATTAGCATACTTATGCTTGCATGTTTTGCATCATTCATCTGTATTGCATGCACCGGGCTCGGCGCATCATACTAACTGTATTGTATTCCAATTCTAAGTTGAATACGTGTTAGCTGTAGCATCTCATATGTCGTTCTTAGGATGGTTTGTACTATTCATTCGGACCCTCCGAGCGAGGGCACAATTGTAATAAGTGTGCGTGTGTGTGATGTATGTCTTCCAACCCCACGTCTTTCTCCCTTTTATTTACCAGCTTATGATGGTTAGATTAGGGCATGTTTCAATTAGCATACTTATGCTTGCATGTTTTGCATCATTCATCTGTATTGCATGCACCGGGCTCGGCGCATCATACTAACTGTATTGTATTCCAATTCTAAGTTGAATACGTGTTAGCTGTAGCATCTCATATGTCGTTCTTAGGATAGCCGAGCCTATTTCTAGTTGCATTTTGCATGTGTTGCATTAGCCATCTTAACATGAACTAGGATCATGCATTGATTACTAACTAGTTTCTGTTTTGGCTCGGAGTACTCGGTAAGTGTTTATGCTTTAGCATCCTTGCATGCGCGTGAGTGACTGCCATGATAGCATGCTTACCATGAGGCTATTTGATTATGTGATTTAACTGCTTGAATGCTTGTGGGTGGAGGTTGGGTTATTTGAATCGGAACAATGCATTGAATGAGTGTTTTAAGCCCACTTAAGAGTGGCAAAATCATGTTTTCTAAGCCCACCCGAGGGTGGCAAAATCCACGTCTTAGCCTACTTGCGAGTAGCACCTTCAAATCGTTTTTCAAAACGAACATGAGATGCTTTGTTCCAATTCAGGCGACCCAATCTATACTTGTATACTGTGCGCATCACATAGTAAATCTAGGCTAATAACCGGAATAAGAGCACATAATGTTTTTAAAACTCGATATCATGGTTAGTAGAGGCCGATCTTTGATCGGGCGAGCGGGGGTGCTCACGAAGTGACCTTCCCCAATCGTATCCAAGTTCCCGAGCCGAAGCAACTTTGGTGATGACGGACACGTGGCCTTAGGCAAACGAGCCAGGGTTTCCTAAATTCCCCAAAATAAAATATTTAGGTGGCGATTTTGTATCTGGCAAAGCAGTCCATGTTTGCCACTGCTTTAAAAAAAAATCTGTTTTCAAAAATGATTTGCCGGATTTGGACTCTTTGACAATTCATCGGTCTTGCATTGCATTCTGCGAGATTAGATACCGGACCGTGACATTTGAGTCCTGAATTGTAGTGAGCTCATATGAACAAAATGAGATTCCCTCCCGGGACGTTCGGGGACGTCTACAGTTTCTGGTGACTCTACTGGGGATGTTAGAGAACTTGACTCAAACTCATGATATCTTATTTTGATTACACTTATGTGTTTCTTTGCATTGCATGTGCATTGGTGTGCCTAGGACACTGTGTTTGCCGTATGCTATTCCTGAACAGTTTGCCAGAGGCTCGCTTCGAGAAGCGTGCCATAAGGCTGACTGGTTGCGGGCTCTGCCACGACGAGAACACAAACCCCGGTTTTACCGGGGCACCCTTTTTGACCACCCTTTTTGACCATTTGACCTAGTGCATATTCGGAATCCATAGTGACCATTCCAAGCTAGGACAGGTTACTTACCCGAATTTAGGTTGTTTGAAACCGCTGTGTGCATAGTGAAACCCTAGCTCCTGACAAAATAGGATAGGGAAACCTTACCCCACCATAGGGGTGTTTTGGCTCTCATTTTCTTGCTACGTGCTTTTAGAGTGTATCTCTACAGGAATGCATGTATCAATTTGCGAGTCCGGGCATCAGGCCTGCGGGCATCACTATTTGGGGAATCAGTTTTACCCGAGGGTATCAGATTTGAGGTAGAATTTTGGGGCAAAAATCAGTAACAAGTGCAGTCGTTCAGCTATGCTCAAATCTGTTCTGGTGAAATTGGGCTGAGATGCTATCTGTTTTCTCTTTTGCTAGAGTAGTCTTGGAACCATAGCTTCAGAAGGCTCTGAGATCCCCCAGATTCATTGGACTTGTGTTGATATACTTTGTCGGGTCAGAGATTCAATTTAAGGGTAATCAGTGTTCCTTTGCCAGAGGCAGGGTAAAAGGGCCAGTCAGGCACAGATCACCAGTTCAACAGCTACCGGATCAGTGGGCCTTATCCACCCCACCAGTGAACAGTCAGGCTGAGGCCTCAGTTTTTATCACAGAGATAGATATACCAGTCAGTCAGCCGGAACAGCAGAACATGGCAGGGATGGAGGAAATGATGATTCAACTCCAAGAAAGTATGAAACTCATGCAGCAAGACGCTGCCCGCCAAACAGAATTTGCCAAACAGCAGGCTGCGATCATGGCCCAGCAGGCTGAGCTAATCACCAGGCTGCAACAGCAAAACGGAGCATCTACTTCGCATTAAGCTCCTCCGCCACCAGGAGCTCCAGCACCTGGGGAGACACCAAATGTCTAGGAAGGTACGGACATTCCGACGGGGCCGGCTCCGCCCACAATCTTATCCCAGCTGTCTAAAGCACCAATCAACCTACCGGACTCTCCCTTTGAGTTCGAGATAGACCATACAGCGTTGAAGTTGAGCAAGCTTGAAAAGATGTTCAAGAAATCTCAGGGAGTAAAGTCCATCCCGGACATCGAGGATGGGTATACCGATGTAGCTGTGATGCTGCCGGACAGATTCAAAATGCTGCACATCGATCGCTTTGACGGCTCTGGTGACCCAAGGGTGCACCTCCACCTCTTTTCTGATATCTTGAAGCCAATGGGTTTGACCACAGCTCAGAAGTTGTCTCTCTTTGGCCGAACCATGTCTGGGATAGCCGCAATCTGGTATGCGAAATTGGAGGACTCTGTGAAATAGAACTGGGAAGAGTTGGCTGAGGCCTTTATTGCTCATTACTCCTACAACACACAAATCGAGGTCATAACTCGTGATCTCGAAGTCACCCGCCAAGAACCAAAGGAGGGTTTCTCAGAGTTCGTGATGAGATGGAGAGAAAAGGCCTCAATGATAACTACAAGGCCTTCCGACAAAGATCAAATCAGGATGATTGTTCGAAATTTACATGGCATGTTGTTGCAGAAAATGATCGTACTACCACTGTTTACCTTTCCAGACCTTCATGGAATAGGGGTTCAAATCGAGGATGCCATCCGACAAGGGATCTTTGCAGAAGATAATAAGCCGTTGAAGAGAAATGTTGCTCGCAGTTCCAATGCTACTACTGATGTTAGTGCAGCTGTGAAATGCTCAGAAGTAGACTCTATCACCACTTCCCTTAATGGCCAAAAAATCGCCACTTCAAATCGGCCCCAAGCCCGAAAATTCCATCCTCTTTACATGAGTCTCTCTCAAGCTTTGCAAAAGCTGTGAGAAAAAAGACACCTATAACTCCTAGAACCCCAACCCCTTCCAAATCCTCTTCTACCAAGATATGACCCAGCTAAATACTATGCCTATTATCAACAACACAGTCATGATACGAACCGTTACATCCGCCTCCGTCATAAGATTCAGGATCTTATTGATGAAGAGACCTTAGCTCCACCCAAAGGACCTCAGGTTAGTACTGACTCGTCACCTCCCCACCTCAACCTCATCCATACACTACCATCCACCTTCGACCCCAGCATATACATCACCCCGGCCCATCTACCCAAGCCTGAGGTGTTCATTCTAGAAAGCATGGACTTATGCATGATGGATGCACCTAGACCCCAATCATCTCAAACCCGTGAGCCCACTACTTCTGAGCTGAAGAGAATGATCGAAAATCCTTAGAGAACTGTGACAAATCTGGCCTCCGAGACATTGGCTTTCTCATCGACCACATCACATACCAGGAATTTCATGACAAAAGGCTCCCCAATCTTGGGACCGGCTGCATTTGAAAAAGGTCGATCCCTTGGCAAAGTGGGGGCGAGTGGTAAGAACAGGGCAGGGACAGGAATTGGTCCCCATGAACACCTTCAACGAGCTGTTGAGGCTTTGAAGGCCGAAGGACTAAACAAACAACAAGTGCTTGCAGTGGTTGCAAAAATTATGGATGATACTTTTGCCACTCAAGTTGGGGGTAGTTTGAATCAAGGGGCAAGCCGAGACAAGAGATGTTGTACCAGAAACACCCCTTTCAGCTCCAATCCTACACTCGGAAGAGATCATCGAAAGTCAGCACCTACCGACCCTTTCGCTGGTACATCCAACACAACCAGCTCACAACCTGCCAAATACCCACCTCGGGACTAGAGGGTGTTCACCCCACTGGACATGTCTCTATCAACGACCCTGGGGGTCCTGATCGAAAAGGGGCCTTTGAAGCCCTGAGAGCCGCGGCCATTACTGAATAAACTTCCTCTCTCCCACAACCCGTCGAAGTACTGTGTCTTTCATCAACAAGCTAGCCATGACACTGACATGTGTTTTTGTCTTCACCATGAAATACAAGATCGGATTGATGAAAAGGTCATCTTCACGTCAGGTCCTGCAAAGTCTATCGGCACTGTATAGGTGAACTTGGGGGATAATGTGATCGGGGGATAAACCGCCTGCGGATGGCGCTCAGTTCACTCCAGATATGGTATATGGCATGCACTGTTTTGAGCACATTTGCGAATGTTGTTAATTTGTACTTTCTGACTTGAGTATTGGGTCAGTCTTGTTGTTTTGTACAGAGCCAGTCTTTTCTTACTAAGTCAGTTAGGTCTGTCTTGTTGTACCGAGTCAGTCCTATTTTGTTGGAGTCGGGTGATTTCGGGGGTCTTACCTCGGACATCACTTGCTTGTTTTGTGTTTGTCTTTTCGTTTTCTATTGAGTCTGTTTCTGCCTTGGAGCTAATAATGCCAACAGATTTGAATGAACAGCAGTGGTCTTTCATGCTTTTGTGCTTGCTTCTGCCTTGTGCCAGTTTTCGCCTACTTTTCTATGCCTCGAACTCATTATATTAACCTAAGTTTTTCAAAACGTTTTGAACATTGTGATGAAAACGAAGAGGAAGGAATTCCTCGGGATTTGTAAAATTTGATCAACTGACAGAAAGAGAGGCGAGCTAAGCCCTTAATGAATGAAATCATGTCTGTTAATGTGAGTACTGAGGACTCTAGCTTGATCCAGATTGGTTCCACACTATCTTTAGCGCGAGCGATTAGTCGCTTTCTTAAAAGATTTCAAAAAATGTTTTGCGCAGTCTTGCGAAGACTTGTGTGGAATCACTCTTGAGATTGTGCAGCTTAGGATCGCTCTCAGCCCGAGACTCGACCCCTCACTTTCAAACCTTGAACTTGAAATTCAGAATGTTCAACGATCAACTACAATGTGAGGCCTGTGTGGCCAGATTTGAAGCAGCCCATGAACTAGGGGCAAGGAGGTCAGAAATAATCAAAAGGAAGCTTGCGAAGCTAGATCAAAAGCCCTCGAACTAGGAGCAAAGATGTCAGATGTGATTGAAGAGTCAAAAAAATCGGGATGTTTCTTAAGCTAACAAAGATCGGCAAGAATGCCAAATCCTAGACGGGAGGAAAGAAGAAAGTATTGCTGAAGGATAACTGAGTTCCTATCCACAACACTAGGGGCAGATTCAGTCCCCTTTTGGATGGACTCCTGCATCGTCAGTAAACAGTAGCCATTCTCCTAGATTCAGATGACTTCAGGATCTCAAAACCATTTGACATGGACAAAGCTACACTTTTATCCTTGAGAGGCTCGCTGGGCCAAAAATTTGGAAGGGTGACCCAGGCAAATGTCAGAGCAAGAAAATGAACAAAAAAAAAAAGAAAAAAAGAAAAATGCAAAGAATAAAGAAAAGAAGAAAAATGAAGAAAATAAAAAGAAAAGATGAAAAAAGAAGAAAAGAAATGAAAAGAAAAGAAGAACAGAGCTCACAAGGTTGAAAACCCAGAAGGGCGGCCTTGGCAAAAGTTAGAGCGCAAAAGGAGAGGTTAATACACGAGTGTACCTTAAACCCTGAACTACGTAAGGCTTGATTTCCATCTTTGGGATACGTAGGCAACTTCACTCTGAAGTCCAGCCGTAAAACACTTCAAATCCGACTGTGTCCATGTGATGGTTCTGGTCATCTTTGTCTTCTCTGTATCTGAGAATTTGGTTGTAATTGTCACTGTGAGGACTGGTTGCCATGTGCTGCGGCGCTAGTGAGGAGTGGTTGCCATGTGCTGCGGCGCTAGTGAGGACTGGTTGCCATGTGCTGCGGTGCTATTTAGACTACGGACAACTTTCTGTTGCCATACAGTGTGCCGCGGTGCTATTGAAACAAGGGGCAACTTTCCATTGCCATGCAGTGTCCTTCAAGCAAGGGGCAATTTTCCTTCGGATTTGAGGTTGTGCATCTCAAGAGTAGGTTCTGTGCTCGTTGAGCAGTGGTCGTTTGCAAAAATAGTTTTTGAGAATTTTTACCGAGGTTGACTAATTTTCTCGAAAAGTATTCCATTTTTCAAAACTGGACCATTTCTTGGACCCAAAAAAGGAAAATTTTCAGTGCTCATAGCCTGACTTGCATGATTTTAAATCAGAAATTGAACAAGCATGTTAATCTAACTCTCATTTTGGTCAAAATTGTTTTAGTAGAAAGCCAAAAAACAAAAAATGGTCAAAATAATGAACTAGGGGCACAGTTGAGTCAAGTGTCCTGTCTTTTCCCTGCTGTCAATGCATTTTCCAGAAAGGGTACCATACTTGCCAAGAAGGGCACTCTACCTGCCAAAAAGGGGCGCAACTGAAGCTAACAATAAAGGGCCGAAAAGCTCTCTCATCCTCTAAGCAGCGAGGTATCATATCAAGTGCGAAGCACGAACTGGAATGGATCAAGATATTTCACTCCCTATCTGGACAGATCCGATCACGTCCAAACTCTCCAGTAGAGCATCGTCAACCAATGTCAGCTGCAGATTTGCTACACACCCAGTCTTAGCGCAACCCCTCTGTGGGAGGAACTCACTGGCTGTGAGCGGAAGAAAGAGAATCTAGTAGCATGCTAGGGGCAAGAGCCCGCAACTTCATGCTTACCCATCAACCACCCAGGGAAGGGATAAAAAATGAGAGATTGAAGAATAGAGGGATGTGCGCTGAGAGAAAAAGTGTGGAAAAGGGTTTTTTCAGAAAAACAGAGCCTGAGGGCCGTGTGATGTGAGAATCACAAATGAGAAAGGGTGGGAAACAATACCCGAAGAAACTGGCTCCTCGTGCACCAAGAGGTCTCTTGCCTTTGTAACACAGCTAAGTGTGGTGTTTGTGTGTTTTTGTTTGTCTCGATTCTTGTTTTGAGTCGTTTGAGTGTCAATAGATGTGTTGAGGTTGTTTTTCCTTTGTTGAGTGGTGTTTAGGTTGTTCCACCTTTGTTTTCCGTTGTTGAGTCATTGTGGCTGTGGTCAGTTGTAGGCTCAATACCCGGTTGAGAACCCTTTTCTCATTTCAATTTCAAAAATGAATCGTTTTGTGCTTAGAGTGCCGTGTCGTTCTCCACATTTATGCAAAACAAGATTTTGTTCTTTCAAAAACCGCAGGGTTCAACCCGGGTCATGTGGGAACAGTAAAACTAGGACCTATCTGAAGCTATGAAAGTTCCGGGCTTCAAAGCAAAAGAAAAGAGGGAAAATGTCAGGCATCTGAGTTTGTTTCAGCTTCTGCAAGTTCCGTCATTGCACCCCGTGTATTCAGAATGAGAAGTGTCTTGTATAAGCCGTGTGTTCAAAATAAATAGAATACTGTGTTATGAGCTGCGTGTTCAGAATGAGCAGTGTGCTGATACGAGCTCTGTGTTCAAAGTGAACAGAATACTGTGTTGACAGTTTCACTGTTGCAAGCCAGAATGGCGATTAGAAGTGCTCTCCCTGAGTACCATTCCCAGTTAGAGTAAAGCGGTTTACCGCCACTCACTCCATGGGGTGCTTTCTAGAGTGCCGCTTTGTCTGTTTATTGCATTCCCTTAGCATCATGCTCCACATTACTTGTAGCATGTACTGTATCATCGCACTTATTGCGTTTATTTGCATCTTGTGTTATCTTGTATCATTTATCCTTTTACGCCAAGCTATGTTTAGGATCGTTGTCCTCTAGGACTTTCTCAGGTGGCGCCGTGCAAGCGCCTGATAATTTGTTGGACCACCTCTCACGATTTCAACATGGTTTGAGTGTCCATTTCCTTACGCGATTTCAGCGTGTTTGGAATTTATCCCAGGTTACGTTGTAGACGCGTTGGGCGGATTGTTGGACCTCCTCTCACGATTTCAGCATGGTTTGAGTGTCCCGTTCCGTACGCGATTTCACCGTGTTTGGAATTTATCCCAGGTTGCGTTGTAGACACGCTGGGCGGATTGTTGGACCTCCTCTCACGATTTCAGCGTTGTTTGAGTGTCCCTTCCCTCACACGATTTCAGTGTGTTTGGAATTTGACTTAGGTTGCGTCGTGTGCGACCATGTGATCGGGAGATGAACCACCTGCGGATGGCGCTTAGTTCACTCCAGATATGGTGGATGGCATGCATTGTTTTGAGCACATTTGCGAATGTTGTTAATTTGTACTTTATGACTTGACTATTGGGTCAGTCTTGTTGTTTTGTACAGAGTCATTCTTTTCTTACTGAGTCAGTTGCGCCTGTCTTGTTGTACCAAGTCAGTCTTATTTTGTTGGAGTCGGGTGATTTCAGGGGTGTTACCTCGGACATCACTTGCTTGTTTTGTGTTTGTCTTTTCGTTTTCTTTTGAGTCTATTTCTTTCTTGGAGCCAGTAATGCCAACAGATTTGAATGAACACCAGTGGTCTTTCATGCTTTTGTGCTTGCTTCTGCCGTGTGCTAGTTGTGCCAGAAAGTTTGAATGAAACGGCAGTACTTTTCGCCTACCTTTCTGTGCCTTGAACTCATTATATTGACCTAAGTTTTTCAAAACTTTTTGAACATTGTGATGAAAACGAAGAGGAAGGAATTCCTCGGGATTTTCAAAATTTGATCAACTGAGAGAAAGAGAGGCGTGCTAAGCCCTTAATGAATGAAATCATGTTTGTTAATGTGAGTACTGAGAAGGACTCTGGCTTGATCCAGATTGGTTCCACACTATCTTCAGCGCAAGCGATTAGTCGCTTTCTTAAAAGATTTCAAAAAATATTTTGCGCAGTCCTGCAAAGACTTGTGTGGAATCGCTCTTGAGATTGTGCAGTTTAGGATCGCTCTCAGCCCGAGACTCAACCCCTCACTTTCAAACCTTGAACTTAAAATTCAGAATGTTCAACGGTCAACTACAATGTGAGGCCTGTGTGGCCAGATTTGAAGCAGCCCATGAACTAGGGGCAAGGAGGTCAGAAATAATCAAAAGAAAGCTTGTGAAGCTAGATCAAAAGCCCTCGAGCTAGGAGCAAAGATGTCAGATGTGCTCGAAGAGTCAAAAAAATCGGGATGTTTCTCAAGCTAACAAAGATCGGCAAGAATGCCAAATCCCAGAAGAGAGGAAAGAAGAAAGTATTGCTGAATGATAACTGGGTTCCTACCCACAACACTAGGGGGTAGATTCAGCCCCCCTTTGGATGGACTCCTGCATCGTCAGCAAATAGCAGCCACTCTCCTAGATTCAGATGACTTCAGGATCTCAAAACCATTTGACATGGACAAAGCTACACTTTTACCCTTGAGAGGCTCGCTGGGCCGAAAACCCGGAAGGGCGACCCAGGCAAAATTTAGAGCAAGAAGAAGAAGAAAAAGAACAAAAAAAAAAAAGAAAAAAAGAAAAATGCAAAGAATGAAGAAAAGAAAAGAAGAAAAATGAAGAAAATAAAAAGAAAATATGAAAAAAGAAGAAAAGAAATGAAAAGAAAAGAAGAACAGAGCTCGCAAAGTTGAAAACCCGGAAGGGCGGACTTTGCAAAAGTTAGAGTGCAAAAGGAGAGGCTAATACCTGAGTGTACCTTAAACCCCGAACTACGTAAGGCTTGATTCCCATCTTTCGGATACGTAGACAACTTTACTCTGAAGTCCAGCTGTAAAACACTTCAAATCCGACTGTATCCGTGTGATGGTTCTGGTCATCTTTGTCTTCTCTGTATACGAGAATTTGGTTGTAATTGTCACTGTGAGGACTGGTTGCCATGTGCTGCGGCGCTAGTGAGGATTGGTTGCCATGTGCTGCGGCGTTATTCAGACTAGGGGCAATTTTCCATTGCCGTACAGTGTGTCGCGGTGCTATTCAAATAAGGGGCAACTTTCCGTTGCCATGCAGTGTCCTTCAAGCAAGGAGCAATTTTCCTTCGGATCTGAGGTTGTGCATCTCAAGAGTAGGTTCCGTGCTTGTTGAGCAGTGGTCATTTGCAAAAATAGTTTTTGAGAATTTTTACCGAGGTTGACTGATTTTCTCGAAAAGTATTCCATTTTTCAAAACTGGACCATTTCTTGGACCCAAAAAAGGAAAATTTTCAGTGCTCATAGCCTGACTTGCATGATTTTAAATCAGAAAATTGAACAAGCATGCTAATCTAACTCTCATTTTGGTCAAAATTGTTTTAGTGGAAAGCCAAAGAACAAAAAATGGTTAAAATGATGAACTAGGGGCACAGTTGAGTCAAGTGTCCTGTCTTTTCCCTGCTATCAATGCATTTGCCAGAAAGGGTACCATACTTGCCAAGAAAGGCACTCTACCTGCTAGAAAAGGGCGCAACTGAAGC
Organism: Camellia sinensis; assembly: GCF_055761805.1. Classification (NCBI taxonomy): domain Eukaryota; kingdom Viridiplantae; phylum Streptophyta; class Magnoliopsida; order Ericales; family Theaceae; genus Camellia; species Camellia sinensis. Next base: position 70,048,484 of record NC_138964.1, read on the forward strand.
TAACAATAAAGGGCCAAAAAGCTCTCTCATCCTCCAAGCAGCGAGGTATCATATCAAGTGCGAAGCACGAGCTAAAATGGATCAAGATATTCTACTCCCTCATCTGGACAGATCCGATCACGTCCAAACTCCCCAGCAGAGTATCGTCAACCAATGTTAGCTGCAGATTTGCTACATACCCAGTCTTAGCGTAACCCCTCTATGGGAGCAACTCACTGGTTGTGAGTAGAAGAAAGAGAATCCAGTAGCATGCTAGGGGCAAGAGCCCGCAAGTTCATGCTTACCCACCAACCACCCAGGAAATGGATAAAAAATAAGAGATTGAAGAATAGAGAGATGTGTGCTGAGAGAAAAAGTGAGGAAAAGGGTTTTTTCAGAAAAACAGAGCCTGAGGGCTGAGTGATGTGAGAATCACAAATGAGAAATGGTGGGAAACAATACCCAGAGAAACTGGCTCCTCGTGCACCAAGAGGTCTCTTGCCTTTGTAACACAGCTGAATGTGGTGTTTGTGTGTTTTTGTTTGTCTCGATTCTTGTTTTGAGTCGTTTGAGTGTCAATAGATGTGTTGAGGTTGTTTTTCCTTTGTTGAGTGGTGTTTAGGTTGTTCCACCTTTGTTTTCCGTTGTTGAGTCGTTGTAGCTGTGGTCAGTTGTAGGCTTAATACCCGGTTGAGAACCCTTTTCTCATTTCAATTTCAAAAATGAATCGTTTTGTGCTTAGAGTGCCGTGTCGTTCTCCACATTTATGCAAAACAAGATTTTGTTCTTTCAAAAACCGCAGGGTTCAACCCGGGTCATTTGGGAATAGTAAAACCAGGACCTATCTGAAGCTATGAAAGTTCCGGGCTTCAAAGCAAAAGAATAGAGGGAAAATGTCAGGCATCTGAGTTTGTTTCAGCTTCTGCAAGTTCCGTCATTGCACCCCGTGTATTTAGAATGAGCAGTGTCTTGTATAAGCCGTGTGTTCAAAATAATTAGAATACTGTGTTATGAGCTGCGTGTTCAGAATGAGCAGTGTGCTGATACGAGCTGTGTGTTCAAAGTGAACAGAATACTGTGTTGACAGTTTCAATGTTGCAAGCCAGAATGGCGATCAGAAGTGCTCTCCCTGAGTACCGTTCCTAGTTAGAGTAAAGCGGTTTACCGCCACTCACTCCATGGGGTGCTTTCTAGAGTGCCGCTTTGTCTGTTTATTGCATTCCCTTAGCATCATGCTCCACATTACTTGTAACATGTACTGTATCATCGCACTTATTGCGTTTATTTGCATCTTGTGTTATCTTGTATCATTTATCCTTTTATGCCAAGCTATGTTTAGGATCGTTGTCCTCTGGGACTTTCTCAGGTGGCGCCGTGCAGGCGCCTGATAGTTTGTTGGACCACCTCTCACGATTTCAACATGGTTTGAGTGTCCTTTTCCTTACGCGATTTCAGCGTGTTTGGAATTTATCCTAGGTTACGTTGTAGACGCGCTGGGCGGATTGTTGGACCTCTTCTCACAATTTCAGCATGGTTTGAGTGTCCTGTTCCTTACGCGATTTCAGCGTGTTTGGAATTTATCCCAGGTTGCGTTGTAGATGCACTGGGCAGATTGTTGGACCTTTTTTCACGATGTCAGCGTGGTTTCAGTCTCCCATTCCTTACGTGATTTCAGCGTGTTTGGAAGTTATCCCAAGTTGCGTTGTGGACGCATTGGGCGGATTGTTGGACCTCCTCTCACGATTTCAGCGTTGTTTCAGTGTCCCGTTCCTTACGCGATTTTAGCGTGTTTGGAATTTCTCCAAGGTTGCGTTGTAGTCGCGCCCGGCGGATTGTTGGACCTCCTCTCACGATTTCAGCGTGGTTTGAGTGTCCCGTTCCTTACGTGATTTCAGCGTGTTTGGAATTTATCCCAGGTTGCGTTGTACACGCGCTGGGTGGATTGTTGGACCTCCTCTCACGATTTCAGCGTGGTTTGAGTGTCCCATTCCCTACGTGATTTCAGCGTGTTTGGAATTTATCCCAGGTTGCGTTGTAGATGCGCTGGGCGGATTGTTGGACTTCCTTTCACGATTTCAGCGCGGTTTGAGTGTCCCTTTCCTCACACGATTTCAGTGTGTTTGGAATTTGACTTAGGTTGCGTCGTATGCGCGCCTGATTGATTGTTTTTCCTCCTCTCATGATTCCAGCATGGTTGGAGTATTTTTCCCTTTGCATTCACCATTGCATTTTGCATGCATTTCATCACACTATCTTGTGCACTCACCTGGTCTAGGAGACCTTAAATCCTTTAAAGGTGCAATTCCTTTGGTGTTTGTCGTGCCCGAACTACTTCCGGTGGTCTGGTATAGCCACCTGCCTGTGTCTGTGGTGAGTTCCTAGGAGACCAACTGAGACGGTGGAAACTAGAGTTCGAATGGTTCTTGCCTAGAATGCAAAGGTTCGGGATTTCCGAGACTAAATTCTGGTTTAAATACCCTGAGGTATATCCTCGGCTTGAAATCTGTATGGCAGCCCCATAGATTGAGATAGCATGTGTATGCACCTCAATTCTGGATACTGAACCAACCTAGTCTGTCACCTTATTGGAGAATAGGGAAAGCTGCGACCATAGTCAGGGAGAAAAGTAGTACCTATGGTTCTACCGAAAAGAATGGGAAGATTCCCACATCAGCATGACGTAAGACATTGCTGAGGTAGGTCATTGCCAATTGCCCCTGTAAGGTACCTTCACTTCCTATCTATTGCATCACATTATGTTTATTGCATTGCATATAGCATCCATCACATGCATCCTTTCCATGTTAAGCCTGGTCTGGCATGTACCCATACTTTTCACATCAAAGCATAGTTATGAGATTTTGTGTACGCATCTATTCCACTAAAGGGATTGTGGTTTGAGGGTGACGGCACCATTTCCGTGTTAGACATGGTTTGTTTGTGTCCATGCCTTTCCTAGGCAAGATATGGTTTGGCCACACGCCTTATCCATTGCATTCATTGCATTGTAGTGTAGTGTGTTGCATCCAGCATTTAAGATCGTGATCTTTTCTCAGCATATCATTCCTCACTTATATCACGCCACCCAATTACTTGTATCTTGTGTTCCGTCTACACACACATAGTTCTGCATGTGTACGCGCCTATTCCACTGATGGGATTGTGGTTTGAGGGTGTCGGCACCTTTTCTATGGTAGACGGATTTTGCATCTCCATCATCTTTATGATATTTGTGTGGTTTTATATTGCTTGTGGTTTGATCATCTCAAATGCATTGCATATCATTTGCATTGTTTACTACATTGTTTTGTAATATCACATATCATTTTGCATTTTGCCCCTGCCTGAGGGCACATCTCTTTGACTATCTTGCCTATTTGTCGAAGTCTGCGGCCTCGTCAAAAATGGGTCGTCTCTCCCGTCACTTATGACTTTCGAGTTCTGTCAAAGAGGGGCAACTGTAGACACCCCATTTTTGACTGACCTTAAGACTCAGACGTCATCGATTGAGCGCTCGGTGATTGCGCATGTTGTGCTTGTTCTGAGGTTTTGGAGTTTTAGCTGAGAGTCTTACCCCCGGACCTCGGGACCCTTTTGTGCTTTACCTCAGTTTGAGAACCAGGTTCTGTTTTCTCTTCCCGAAAGGAGGGAGAGGTCTCGTATACCATCTCTCAGTGGCCATAGGCTACTTTTCGTGGTCGTAGGCCACTGTTCCCGTTTCGAGACCAGTTTCCGATTTTCGAAGCCGTCGGTCGTGCGCCTCGATTCGGGACCGCTTAACTTTCTCCGTTTGCTCCGGTTTTTGGCACACACCTTATTTCCTCTATCTAGAGGGACACTGTGGCCCGGGAGACCACCTTTGTGGTCGCACGCCACTTTCGGTGCCTAACAGCTTGTTTTCGGGGCACCCGCTGCGCGTTTTCACCCCCGAACCTTCGTTTTGCATCCGTTTTGGTTCATTTTTGGCATGGACCCTATTTTCATTGTTTGGGAGGTGGTACAAGCGTGGGAGACCACCTTTTCTCCTTGGAGACCATTTTTCTCCCTGCTGGTCGGTTTTCTGGTTTTCTTGTCGAGAAGCTGGTTTTCTTGGTTTTTGGGCCACATTTTCTGGTCTCCCATACCACCACTGAGTTGCATTCACCTGGGAGACCACCAATATGGGCTACCGACCCACCTTTTCAAGATTGACCCTTTTGAACCTGATCGGCCGACCAAGGCAAGGGGTCGGCTGACCACTTGAACTGGTCGGCCAACTACCTGCAGCTTTGTCTCACTGAGTGTGTTCCAGCTGTGCCAGCTGGGAGGCATTTGTTGCATCCTCCATACACGTGTATGGAGGATGTTTAATCTTGGTTTTAAGCTTCCAAGAGAAGCTTTGGAACCTTGGCTCTATAAAGGAAGGCCTTTCCTTCCTTGGCAAGGGTTCAGAACTTGGTGAGAGCATACACCATATATCTCTCTTTGTCTCTCCCTTTAAGCTTCAAAGAGTAAAGTTCTTGCCCTCCTTTGCAAACCACCTCACAACCTAACCTCTCCATCATCCACCTAAGCACCTTGGAGCTTATTTTCAGAGGCTAAGAAGGTGTTGTTTTGGTCCAGAAGTTGCTGGACTTAATGGCTACAAGGGTAACACTCTTATTCCCGTTTTGGTCATTATTTTGCTTCATATCTTAGCTATATTTGAAAGCATATTTGGGCTTTGTTATAAACTGAAAAAAGTCTTATTTTGAGCTCCTCTTGAAGTTTGTTTAAGGTCATTTTTCTGTTGGGGGTCATCTACCCCCTTGCATGCTTGTTTTCATCTTGTTTTGAGCCATGCATTAAGACCTTTGTATTGTCCTTTGTTTGGCCTTTTAGCCACTAAAATCCAGTGGGTTTTTAGTGGCTAGAATGCTATTTTGAGCCCCAAAATCAGAGATGGGTGGCCCTCACACCCCTTGTCTTGTTTACTAGCATTCTTGGCCTTACAAAGGAGCCCATATTTGCACACTTCTTGAGCATGTTTCAGGCCATTATTTGTGAGTTTTATGACCTGCATGAACTCTGTCCAGAGTTGTTTTTGCCATGTTATGTGTCTATCTTGCATGTGTAGAGTAATCCTCTTCATGGCCTTTCAAACGAGCCTTCATTTGCATGCTTCCTAGCCTCATTTCAGACCCTTTTCAGTGAGTTTTAGAGCTCTCATAACCTCTGTCTAAAGGTGGTTTTGCCATTTTGTATGTCCATTATACATGTGTAGAATAACCCTCTTATTGGCCTTTTAAAGGGACATATCATTCTTGCATGCATTGACTGAGTTTCAGTGGATTTTTGGCCATATTTTGGCATGGAATACTTTTGTTTTTGGTTGGTTTGGTGACCTCTCATATGCTTCATATAGTTGTAGTGCAAATTATGGTTCACTAGCTTGTATTGCATGATGTTTTGGCCCCATTTCCTAGCATATTTTGGCCATGATCCAAACTAATTTTATTCATATTTTAGGCTGCGTTAGCTCTGTTTGAAGTGTTTTGGGTCATGCATGCATTGTGTAGACACCCCATTTTTGACCGCCCTTAAGACTTGGGCACTACTGATGGTTTGCTCCGTGTTGAGAGATGTGCAGGGCAAAGATTCAGTTTCTTCGGCAAGGAGAGAGGCAAACCCTTCAAAACACTTTGTTTAGGGGTTTGGAGTTGAAGAAGAGAGGAAAGGAGAGGAGAAAACTAGTTTGGGGAAAAGTTCGGCATGAATCCGGGTAGAAGCGAGTCGAGCAGCCCTCGCTGAATCGGGCTTATCTGTCTGTACACTTGGATTTTAGCTATGGGGCCACCACCGTCGGAAAGCTTACTTCCGGGGCTTCATTTTGCACTCAAGAATCTCCTAGAGCCAAGTCTGGGTGGGGGAGATATGATAAGTTGAAGTCGGGCATCATCCCGGTTGGATCGAATCTGCGCGGCTTCACGGAAAAGGGCATAACATTTTGCACAGGAGGAATTTTGATGCAAGGTTTGCGCCATTGGAAAGCTAACTTCCGGGGCTTCAATCTGGACATCCACCGGCACTTTTTTGACCTCACCGGCTACCCATCGGCACTCTGTTTGTGCCGACTGGCAATTTATTATGCCGACCGGCCATTTATTGTGCCGACCGGCACTTTATTGTGCTGACCGGCAATTTTTGCTAGCCGACGACCTTCCGGAGCATTCTGCAGATTGAGTGGATTCCAGCTGTGCCAGCTGGAATGCACAGAATTGATCCCCCACGTGCATGTGTGCTTGTTTTGCACCTTGTGAGCCTTTGAACCCCCTAACCTTCTAGAAGCTTGAACCTTTTGGCCAAGCTTCTCCAAGAAGCTTGGCCAGCTGTTTTAGCTTCCTCTAGAAGCCTTGCACCCCCCTTGAACCCCTTGGCCCCTTTGAAGCTTGTCTTAGAAGCTTAGCATTGCTTATATAAGCACCTCTCCTCCTCCTTTGTTTAGGTTGGATTCTTGGAACAAAAAACTAGAGATATATAGATATATCTGATATATACATACATATATCCATATACCTCCCTCTATCTCTCCCATTCAACCATCAAACACCCTTGTTCTTGGGCCATTTCTTCATCAACTCATAGCACAAGGCATCCAACGCCCATTCCAGCAGCTTGAGGCTGTCCTCCAGAGGTTAAAAGCTCCCAAACTCAGTCCAAAGGTTGCTAAAGTTTGGTTCTACAAGGGGTGAGTCTCATTTTCCCTCTTTCGCGCATTTTTTTGGCCTATATCTTAGCTCCTTGTGCTTACATCTTTGGGCTCCGACCCAAACTTCAAACCATCATATTTTGAGGTCCTCTTCATGTTTGATTGAGGACCTCTTGCTGTTTGAGGATAGTAGCTTGCACTTGCTTCAATATCCTCCTTGAATGCCATAATCTTGCATAGAATTTTTGGCTTGTGTGTGATCTGTTTTAGAGCCTGATGTAAACTGAAAATAGGCTTATTTTGAGCCCCTCTTCAACATTGAAGAAGGGCTCAACACTGTTTGGGATTTCCATGTTGTACTTCCCTTTATATCCTCTTTTTGGTCCCATTTTTGTATGTCTTGGCAGCCCCTGATGTTGCTGTTTTTGGGCTGAGGTCCGAACTCAAAACAGCCATATTTTGACCCCCTTGTCATGTTTCATTAAGGGTCTTTGGCTATTTGATGAATATTTTGTGTACTTCATGTTATAGCCCTCTTGTGGCCTTAATCTTGCAATAATTGTTTGCCATGCTTGTATCTGTTTTCGAGCCTTGTCATCTACTGAAAAACATCATATTTTTGGTCCCTCTTCAGTGTTGTAGAAGGGTATTTTTCTGTTTGGGTTTTGCATCTACCACTTGCTTCATTACCTCCCTTGCGGAGCCGTTTTTGTATGCCATTTTAGCCCTATCTTTGCTTGCTGTTTGGCCATGCCATAAACTGTAAAAATTCTTGTCTCAGGGCTGTCTTGCTTCTGTCTTCATGCTCCATGTCCATATTGTGCGTGCTTTGTATAGCTGTAGGCCATTGTGTATGCCTAATTTTGCATTTCGGGTCGCATGTCATGCATCGGGTGCCATTTTGCCATGATTCGGGGCTGTTTCGGATCATGTTTAGCTTCTGAAATTTTCATGCTAGCATATCATCTTGCCATGTCTTGTTAGAGTGGCATTCCGTGCCGTAGGTTCGGCCCTCGGTTTGCGTGCCCGTGTGCACGCATTTCGAGGCACTTCATTTTCATCCATCGGCCTCTTATGTGAGTGTGGCTGAGGCTCTCTCATGTTAGTGTAAGCCCATATCACATTTTCATGTCATTTACATTGCGTATGCCATTGCCTCGGTTTGCGTGCCCGTGTGCACGCATTTCGAGGCACTTCATTTTCATCCATCGGCCTCTCATGTGAGTGTGGCTGAGGCTCTCTCATGTTAGTATAAGTCCATGTTGCATTCTATATGCCATTTTAGCCATTGCATTGCATATGCCATTGCCTCGATTTGCGTGCCCGTGTGCACGCATTTCGAGGCACTTCATTTTCATCTTATGGCCACTGATGTGGGTGCGGCTGAGGTCCACTCACATTGGTGTAAGTCCATCTTGCATTGTGTATGCCGTGTTTCAATGCGTTGTGCATGTTATGTTGTTAGCATTGTGTGTGCCATGTAGTTATATTGCATGTTTGTGTGTTGGCTTGCATGCCTAGGACGCATGTGCATTGTTGTGCATTGCCTCGCCTCTTGACCAACCATGATTGAGGTCGGGTCCCTTGTATGTTTTGTGTGCATTGCATTTGACATTGAAATGCATACTTGACTCTTTGGCCATCATGCATCGAAATGCGTGATTGGTGGCCCGAGGGTCGAGGGCCATGTTCCCTTGAATCCATTACATGATAGGGAGTGTGTCCATGCATACATGTGCCCGAAATCCTATGCCATATGCTGTCTATTCTCTGTTGCTGTCAAAACTGTCTTCTGCAGGAAGTTTCTGCCGACCGGCAGAATTCAGTGCCGGCCGGCAATATTTTAATGGCCGATAAACCCAAACAATGCCGACGGAAATCCTGGACTGCCGGTGGTAATTCTGTCCAGCCGGTGGTGTTCTGCAGCATGCAAGGAACCTGTTCTGGAGTTTTGGCAATTTTCAGAAAGACAGGGCAGTGTAAACAGAGGTGGCAGTGTTATGGCACGGGCTTTTCGGGCGAGATGGGTCAAGCATGCATCATTCACGCATTCCAAGGCGGGCTGTGGCCACTTTCCATTTACATTTAATTTATTGATTAAATAGGAATTCTGTAATAATTAATTAAGTAGTTAGCTATTTATTCGGACTGTAATATTTATTCGGTCCCTCCGAGCGAGGGCAATTATGTAATAAGTGTGCGTGAGTGTGTGTATGTCTTCCAACCTCACATCTTTCTGCCCTTTTTATTTACCTGCTTATGATGGTAGATTAGGGCACGTTTAATTTAGCATACCTTATGCTATGCATGCGTGCATTCATGCATTTGTATTGCATGCATTAGGCTCGGTACATCACGCTAACTGCATTTGTACTTCAATTTACAAATCGAATATGTGATAATTGATTGCATTACATATGCCATGTTTAGGTTAACCGAGCCTAACTAGAATTGCACCTTGTATGTGTTGCATTAGGCAAAATAACATGAACTAGGACACGCATGTTTTGCTAACTAGTTTATTGTTTTGGCACGGAGTACGATGTAAGTATTTCCGCTTTAGCATATCGCATGAGTGTGAATGTTGCCATGTCAGTATGATTACCATGAGGCTAGCTGCTTATGTGATATAACTGCTTGAATGCCTGTGGATGGAGGTTGAATTACCTAAATTGGAATAATGCATTAAAACTGTGAGTTTTAAGCCCACTAGATAGTGGCAAAATCATCTTTTCTAAAAGCCCACTTGAGGGTGGCAAAATCTGCATTTTAGCCTACTTGCGAGTAGCAAACCATTTTCAAAACAAACATGAAATGTTTTGTTCCAATTTGGGCGATTTGGTCAATACTTGTTTGCTGCGCGCATAACATAGTAATTCTAGGCTAATAACCGGAATAAGAACACATAAAGTTTTCAAAATCAGATATCACGGTTAGTAGAGGCCGGTCTTCGGACCGGGCGAAAGGGGGTGCTCATAGCTGACCTTCCCCGATCGTACCCAAGCTCCCGAGCCGAGACAACTCCGGTGATGACGGACATGTGGCCTTCGGCACCGAGTCAGGGTTTCCTAAATTCCCCCATTTTAAAATATTTAGGTGGCGACTCTGTATCTGGCAAAGCAGTCCATGTTTGGCACTACTTTTTCAAAAATCTGTTTCTCAAAACGATTTGCCAGATTTGGACTCTTTGGTTCAGACTTAGAACCGTGACACAAATCGAGAGTCCGAACTGTAGCATGAGGCCCACGGGCGCGTCTACAGTTTCTGGCGACTCTGCTGGGGAGTTTAGAGAGCTTGACTCGAACTCGTGATATCCTGTTTTGATTTCACTTATGTGTTTCTTTGCATTGCATGTGCATTGGTGCGCCTAGGACACCGTGTTTGCCATCTGCCATTCCTGAACGGTTTGCCCGAGGCTTGTCTTGTCAAGGCATGACCATAAGGCTGACCGGTTATGGGCTCTGACAGTATGGGAACACAAACCCCGGTTTTTACCAGGGCACCCTTTTGACCATTCGACCTAGTTCATATTCGGATCCATAGTGACCATTCCAAACTAGGACAGGTTGCTTACCCGATAGGTTGTTTGAAACTGCTGTGTGCATAGTGAAACCCTAGCTCCTGACAAAATAGGACAGGGAAATCCTACCCCAACATAGGGGTGTTTTGGTTCTCTCTTACTTGCTATGTGCTTTTAGAGTGTATCTCTACAGGAATGCATATATCAGTTTGCAAGTTTGGGCATCAGGCCTGTGGGCATCAGTATTTGGGGAATCAGTTTTACCTGAGGATATCAATTTTGGGACAGATATTTGGGGAACAGCGATCAGTGTTGAGCACAGTCATTCCACTATGATCATATCCGAGCTGAGATGCTGTCTGTTTTCTCTTTTGCAAGGTAGGTCCTGGAACCATAGCTTCAGAAGGCTCCGATATCCCCCGGGTATATTGGACTAGTGCTGATAGACTTTGTTAGGTCAGAAATTCAATTCAAGGGCAACCAGTGTTCTTTTTCCGAGGCAAGGCAGAGAAGGGCCAAACAGGGCTCATTGGTTCATCTGATCCGACAGTCACCAGCCACATCACCTTTGCTCGGACTCAGCAAATCATGATGGCACAGGGTTCAGAAGAATTTATGGCCGTGATAGCAGCATTAAATCAGGGAACTGCCATGCAAGCTGAGACCAGTATTGAAACGCAGCGCCCATTTGGGGTATCTGCCTCACATCCAGCTTTGGGACCCCAGCCAAACTTTGACCCACTTCCGCCGGTTGAAGATTTGTCGTGTCTGAATTCTCGGGAAAGGTTGACTCAAGCTCAGGTGCTTAAACCCCTGGTACAGCCTAGTGAGAGGCTTTATTCCCTTGATGTTAATGAGCTCAATCCGACTACGGTGAAAATTGCGAACCTTGAAAAGCACTTCAAAAAGGCACAGGGCCTTAATTCCATTCCCGACATTGAGGATGGGCACACCGAGGCTGCCGTTCGGCTCCCAGACAGATTCAAAATGCCGTGTATTGACCGTTTCGACGGGTCTGGAGATCCAATGGTACATATCCGACTTTTCTTGGATGTCCTAAAGCCGATGGGACTGACTAAGCCACAGAAACTCTCTCTATATGGAAGAACCCTGTCGGGTGTAGCAGCCACTTGGTACACTAAGTTGGAGGACAAAGTGAAGCAAGACTGGGAAGAATTGGCTGAGGCCTTTGTTGATCAGTATTCCTACAATACCCAAGTTGAAATGACCATGCAAGAGCTTGAAACAACCCGCCAGAACCCAACAGAGCCTTTTGTGGAATTTGTAGCAAGGTGGAGGGCAAAGGCAGCACAGATGACAGATCGTCCTTCTGAGAGGGATCAAGTGCAAATGATGGTGCGAAACCTCGAGCATGATATGTTGCAAAAGTTGATAGTCGCTCCATTATTCACTTTCAAAAGTTTGCATGAACTGGGGGTTCAGGTCGAGAATGCGTTCAACAGCGGGATCATTCCCAGAACTAGTGAACCGACAAGGAGGGTGATTGCAGGGAGTACCAATGCTGGTAGTAGCGTCATTCCCAAACCCACCGAGATCAATGCAGTCGCCACAGCCAACCCTTTTGCCAAACCAAGCCTACAAACAGCCGGCCCAGCCCGAGCTCAGGGCAGAACTTTCACTCCCCTCTATATGAGCCTGACTAGCGCACTAAAAGCCTTGATGGAAAGAGGGCATCTCAAACCCCTTGATCCTCAACCTCTGCCTAACCCACTTCCAGCCAGACATAATCCCTCCAAGTACTGTATGTACCATCAGCAGCGCGGTCATGGCACCGACCGTTGCTACCGCCTTCGTCATGAGGTCCAAAATCTCATCGACAACCGGACGATAGCTCCACCATCAGCCCCCGATGACCAAGTACCTCATCCACATCTCAATCTGATCCACACACTGGCCGTCCCTTACGACCCCAGCGTATACATCACCCCTGCCCATCTACCCAAGCCTGAGGTGTTTATCCCGGAAAACATGGACTTATGCATGATGGGTGCATCTGAACCCCAATTATCTCAAACCCATGAACCCACTACTTCTGAGCTGATGAAGATGATCGAAGATCTTCAGAGAACTGTGGCAGATCTGGCCTTTGGAGTTTCGACCCCGTCATCAACCGCATCACATACCAGGGAGTTCATGTCAAAAGGCTCCTCAGGACGGGCTGCATTGGGAGAAGGCCAATCTTTTAGTAAAGTGGAGGCAAGTGGTAAGAACAAGGTAGGGGCAGGCAATGGTCCCCATGAACACCTTCAGTGGGATATTGAGGCTTTGAAAGCTGACGGACTGAACAAAGAGCAAGTCCTCGCAGTTGTCACAAAAACTGTGGATGACACTTTCGCCACTCAGAATGAGAGCAGTCTGAATCAAGGGGCAAGCCGGGAGAAGCGCCTTTGTACCAGGAATGTTCCCTTCAGCCCTAATCCCTTGCTCGGAAGAGATCAGCAAACCCAGTCAACGCCTGCCAATCGCTTTGCTGGTGCATCCAGCAAAACTCCACAAACCTCAAAATATCCACCTCGAGGCCAGAGGGTGTTCGCACCACTGTACATGTCTCTATCAGCGGCCTTTAGGATCTTGATTAGAGAGGGGAATTTGAAACCCTTGGAGCCGCGACCACTGCCAGATAGACTTCCTTCCTCCCATGATCCGACCAGGTACTGTGTCTTTCATCAGCAAGTCGGCCACGTCACTGATGGTTGTTTCCGTCTTCGCCACGAAATACAAGATCTGATTGACAATAAGGTCATCGTCGCACCAACTCAACAAAGTCTATCGTCATTGGATCAGTGAACCTGGGGGATAATGTGATGTGATCGGGGGATGAACCACCTGCGGATGGCGCTCGATTTACTCCAGATGTGGTGTATGGCACACACTATTTTGAGCATTTGTGAATGCTAGTTTTGTACATTCTGACTTGGGTATTGGGTCAGTCTTGTTGTGTTGTTTTGAATCTGTTTTGAGTCAGTCTTTTTGTTTCAGGTCTGTCTTGTTGTATCGAGTCAGTCCTGTTTTGTTAAGAGTCGGGTGATTCCGGGGGTGTCACTTCGGATGTCACTATTTTGCTTTGTGTTTGTCCTTTTGAGTCTGTTTCTGCCAGGGAGCCAGTTGTGCCAACAGATTTGAATGAACAGCAGTGATTTTCACACTCTTGTGTTTGCTTCTGCCGTGTGCCAGTTGTGCCAGAAATTCTAAACGAGATGGCAATATTTGACTAGAAGCTGTGCCTTTTCTGTGCCTTGAAGTCATTGTAATGACCTAAGCTTTTCAAAACCTTTTTGAACACTGCGGTGATAAAAATGAAGAGGAAGGAATTCCTCAGATTTTGCAAAATTTGATCAACTGAGAGAAAGAGAGGCGTGCTAAGCCCTTAATGATTGAGATCATGCTTGTTAATGTAAGTACTGAGAAGGACCCTGGCTTGATCCAGATTGGTTCTACACTGTCTTCGGCGCGAGCGATTTGTCGCTTTCTTAAAAAATTTCAAAAAATATTTTGCGCGGTCCTACGAAGACTTGTGTGGGATCGCTCTTGAGATTGTGCAGCTTAGGATCGCTCTCAGCCTCGAAATTGGACCCCTCACTTTCAAACCTTGAACCCATTCAGAACCTTCAACGGTCAACCACCATGTGAGGCCTGTGTGGCCAGATTCGAAGCAGCCCTCGGACAAGAGGCAAGAAAGTCAGATCAAGAAGATTAGACATCATCAGAAGAAGCTTGCAAAGCTAGAACAGAAGTACCCTTCAAACTAGGTGCAAAGATGTCAGACGTGCTCGAAGAGCCGAAGATGAGTCCTCTTGCAAATCAACAGCCACTTTCCTGGATACGGATGGCTTCAAAATCATACAACCATTTGGCATGGACCAAACTACGCTTTTACCCTTTGAGAGGCTCGCTGGGCCGAAAACCCGGAAGGGCGACCCAGGCAAAAGTTAGAGCAAGAGAAAAATACAAAAAAGGAAAAAATGCAAAGAAAATCAAAAAAAAAAAAGGAAAAGAAATGAAAAGAATTGAAAAGAAAAGAAAAACAAAGCTCGCAAGGTCGAAAACCCGCATCGGGCGCCTTGGCAAAAGTTAGAGCCTAAAAAGGAGAGGTTAAATACCCGAGTGTACCTTAACCCGGAACTACGTAAGGCTTGATTCCCATGTTTGGGATACGTAGGCAACTTCATCCTGAAGTCCGGCCACAAACACTTCCAAATTGATTATGTCCATGTAATGGTTTTTGATCGTTTTTGCCTTCTCTGTATCCGAGAGTTCGGTTATGATCGTCACTCTGAGGACTGATTGCAGTGTGCTGTGGCACTATCCAAACAAGGGGCAACTTTCCGTTGCCATTCAATGTGCTGCGGTGCCGTGCAAACAAGGGGCAACTTTCCGTTGCCATGCAGCTCTCTTCGAGCAAGGGGGCAATTTTCCTCCAAATCTGAGGTTGTGCGTCTCAAGAGTGGGTTCCATGCTTGTTAAGCATTGGCCGTTTGCAAGAATAGTTTTTGAAAATTTTTACTGTAGCTGACTATTTTCTCGAAAACTATTTCATTTTCCAAAACTGGACCATTTCTTGGACCCAAAAAAGGAAAATTTTCAGTGCTCATAGCCTGACTTGCATGATTTCAAATCAAAAATTGAACAAGCATGCTAATCTAACTCTCATGTTGGTCGAAATTGTTTTAGTAGAAAACAAAAACAAAAAATGGTCAAAATGATGAACTAGGGGCACAGTTGAGTCAGGCTTCCTGTCTTTCCCCCGTTGTCAATGCATTTGCCAGAAAGGGCACTCTACTTGCCAGAAAGGGCACTCTACTTGCCAGAAAGGGCACAACTGAAGTCAACAACAAAGGGCTAAAAGCTCTCTCATCCTCCAAGCAACGAGGAATCAAGTCAAGTACGAAGCACGAACTGGAATGGGGCGAGATGTTCCACTCCCTCATCTGGACAGATCTAACCACGTCCAAACTCCCCAGCAGGGCATCATCAACCGATATTAGCTGCAGATTTGCTACACACCTAGTTGTAGCACAACCCCTCTGTGGGAAAAACTTACTGTTGTGAACAAGAGTCTGGTAAAATACCAGGGGCAAGAGCCCACAATTTCCAGCTTATCCATCAACCACCCAGGGGAGGGATGAAAAATGAGAGATTGAAGAATAGAGAGATGTGCGATGAGAGAAAAAGTGAGAAAAGGGCTTTTTCAGAAAAATAGAGCTTGAAAGCCGAGTGATGTGAGAATCACAAATAAGAAGGGGTGGGAATAATACCCAGTGAAACAGGCTCCCTGTGCGCGTCTGTGTGTCGTGTCTTTTGTTTTGTTTGTCTCGATTCTTGCTTTGAGTCGTTCCGAGCGTGTCTCGACGTGTTTAGGTTGTTTACCTTTTGTTTTCCGTTGTCGAGTCGTTTTGGCTGTGGCCAGTCGTCGGCTCAATACCCGGTTAAGAACTCATTTCTCAATTTCCAAAAAAAATCATCTTGTGCTCAGAGTGCTATGCCATTCTCCACATTTGTGCAAAACAGTATTTGTTCTTTCATAAAACTGCAGGGTCCACCCCCGATAAGTGTGAACAGTAGATCAAGGACCTATCTGAAGCTATGTAGGTTCCGGACTGCAAAGCAAAAGAAAAAAAGGAAAATTTGGAGCATCTTAGGGTGTTCCAGCTTTGGCAAGATTCGAGACTGCATTTCAGGTGCACCTTCCCAGACCTCGCCATTTCCCTGGAGTATGAGTGTATCTCGACCCCAAGTGTAAGCCTGCTTCAAGTCAGAATGTCAATTAAAGCAGCAGCAGATGTTATCTCTCGCCAATATGAACAGGGTGTACCCTTTTTGAGCTGAGTGTGTTACAAAGTCCTCCGAAAGGTAAATCGGAGGCACCAGAGTACATGTTTGATGCCTTTCCATTGCATGGAGTGTGCACTTTCATATACACTTCTGTTACATGCGTGCCGCGCATTGTTATGATTCATGCATAGAATATGCTTGATTTCGATTCTGCATAGAATTTGCTTTCAACACTGCATAGAATATGCTCCCGTTTCTTGCATAGAAAATGCTCGTATCTTTTGCATAGAAAATGCACTCTTCCATATTTGCATAGAAAATGCACCTCATTTGCATAGAACATGCATTCACTCGCGCTATCATGCGCACCTTACTTGCACTTGTTAGTGCATTGTATTTTGTTCGTGCTATTTTGCGCATCGCACTATTTTGTGCATTACATTTCCTTCGCGCTATTTTGCGCATCGCACTATTTTGTGCATTGCATTTGTTCGCGCTATCTTGCGCACCTCAATTGCACTTGTTAGTGCATTGCATTTGTTCGCGCTATTTTGCGCATCGCACTATTTTGTGCATTACATTTCCTTCGCGCTATTTTGCGCATCGCACTATTTTGTGCATTGCATTTGTTCGCGCTATCTTGCGCACCTCAATTGCACTTGTTAGTGCATTGCATTTGTTCGCGCTATTTTGCGCATCGCACTGTTTTGTGCATTACATTTCCTTCGCGCTATTTTGCGCATCGCACTATTTTGTGCATTGCATTTGTTCGCGCTATCTTGCGCACCTTACTTGCACTTGTTAGTGCATTGTATTTTCTTCGCGCTATTTTGCGCATCGCACTGTTTTGTGCATTACATTTCCTTCGCGCTATTTTGCGCATCGCACTATTTTGTGCATTGCATTTGTTCGCGCTATCTTGCGCACCTCAATTGCACTTGTTAGTGCATTGCATTTGTTCGCGCTATCTTGCGCACCTCAATTGCACTTGTTTGTGCATTGCATGTATTCGCGCTATTTTGCGCACCTCAATCGCACTATTTTGTGCAGTTTATCATTCGCGCTATTTTGCGCATTGCACTGTTTTGTGCAGTTTACGTTCGCACTTTCTTGCGCATCGCACTGTTTTGTGCACCTTACTTGCATTTTGCATGCATCCATTCGCGCTATTTTGCGCATCGCACTATTTTGTGCATTGCACTTGTTTGTGCATTGCATGTGTTCGCGCTATTTTGCGCACCTCAATCGCACTATTTTGTGCAGTTTATCATTCGCGCTATTTTGCGCATTGCACTGTTTTGTGCAGTTTACATTCGCGCTTTCTTGCGCATCGCACTGTTTTGTGCACCTTACTTGCATTTTGCATCCATCCATTCGTGCTATTTTGCGCACCTCAATCGCACTGTTTTGTGTAGTTTATCATTCGCGCTATTTTGCGCACCTCACTCGCACTGCCTTGTGCATTTCAAATCACTCGCGCTTTCTTGCGCATCGCACTGTTTTGTGCACCTCGCTTGCATCTTGCATGCATTCTATCGCGCTATCTTGCGCACCTCACTTGTACTTGTTAGTACATTGCATTGTTTTGAATACAAACCGGCTTCGCGTAGCGTATAAGTCCAACTTTCAAAATCGGCTTCGCGTAGCGTATAAGTCCAACATTCAAAACCGGCTTCGCGTAGCGTATAAGTCCAACTTTCAAAACTGGCTTCACGTGGCGTATAAGTCCAATTATCAAAGTCTTCCTGCATATCATTTGCATCCTGCCCCTGCACTACGCTGGTTTGATTCCTTGCAAAGGGATACGTAGGCAGCCTGTGGGCGCAACCATTTATTTATCGATATTTTGTTTGTTTGTCCAAGTCTTCGGCCTTGTCAAAAATGGGTCGTCTCTAGGCTTTGACATTCACTCCCGTCATTGTTATGACTTTTGAGTTCTGTCAAAGAGGGGCAACTGTAGACACCCCATTTTTGACCGCCCTTAAGACTTGGGCACTACTGATGGTTTGCTCCGTGTTGAGAGATGTGCAGGGCAAAGATTCAGTTTCTTCGGCAAGGAGAGAGGCAAACCCTTCAAAACACTTTGTTTAGGGGTTTGGAGTTGAAGAAGAGAGGAAAGGAGAGGAGAAAACTAGTTTGGGGAAAAGTTCGGCATGAATCCGGGTAGAAGCGAGTCGAGCAGCCCTCGCTGAATCGGGCTTATCTGTCTGTACACTTGGAGTTTAGCTATGGGGCCACCACCGTCGGAAAGCTTACTTCCGGGGCTTCATTTTTCACTCAAGAATCTCCTAGAGCCAAGTCCGGGTGGGGGAGATATGATCAGTTGAAGTCGGGCATCATCCCGGTTGGATCGAATCTGCGCGGCTTCACGGAAAAGGGCATAACTTTTTGCACAGGAGGAATTTTGATGCAAGGTTTGCGCCATTGGAAAGCTAACTTCCGGGGCTTCAATCTGGACATCCACCGGCACTTTTTTGACCTCACCGACTACCCATCGGCACTCTGTTTGTGCCAACCGGCAATTTATTATGCCGACCGGCCATTTATTGTGCCGACCGGCACTTTATTGTGCTGACCGGCAATTTTTGCTAGCCGACGACCTTCCGGAGCATTCTGCAGATTGAGTGGATTCCAGCTGTGCCAGCTGGAATGCACAGAATTGATCCCCCACGTGCATGTGTGCTTGTTTTGCACCTTGTGAGCCTTTGAACCCCCTAACCTTCTAGAAGCTTGAACCTTTTGGCCAAGCTTCTTGGAGAAGCTTGGCCAGCTGTTTTAGCTTCCTCTAGAAGCCTTGCACCCCCCTTGAACCCCTTGGCCCCTTTGAAGCTTGTCTTAGAAGCTTAGCATTGCTTATATAAGCACCTCTCCTCCTCCTTTGTTTAGGTTGGATTCTTGGAACAAAAAACCAGAGATATATAGATATATCTGATATATACATACATATATCCATATACCTCCCTCTATCTCTCCCATTCAACCATCAAACACCCTTGTTCTTGGGCCATTTCTTCATCAACTCATAGCACAAGGCATCCAACGCCCATTCCAGCAGCTTGAGGCTGTCCTCCAGAGGTTAAAAGCTCCCAAACTCAGTCCAAAGGTTGCTAAAGTTTGGTTCTACAAGGGGTGAGTCTCATTTTCCCTCTTTCGCGCATTTTTTTGGCCTATATCTTAGCTCCTTGTGCTTACATCTTTGGGCTCCGACCCAAACTTCAAACCATCATATTTTGAGGTCCTCTTCATGTTTGATTGAGGACCTCTTGCTGTTTGAGGATAGTAGCTTGCACTTGCTTCAATATCCTCCTTGAATGCCATAATCTTGCATAGAATTTTTGGCTTGTGTGTGATCTGTTTTAGAGCCTGATGTAAACTGAAAATAGGCTTATTTTGAGCCCCTCTTCAACATTGAAGAAGGGCTCAACACTGTTTGGGATTTCCATGTTGTACTTCCCTTTATATCCTCTTTTTGGTCCCATTTTTGTATGTCTTGGCAGCCCCTGATGTTGCTGTTTTTGGGCTGAGGTCCGAACTCAAAACAGCCATATTTTGACCCCCTTGTCATGTTTCATTAAGGGTCTTTGGCTATTTGATGAATATTTTGTGTACTTCATGTTATAGCCCTCTTGTGGCCTTAATCTTGCAATAATTGTTTGCCATGCTTGTATCTGTTTTCGAGCCTTGTCATCTACTGAAAAACATCATATTTTTGGTCCCTCTTCAGTGTTGTAGAAGGGTATTTTTCTGTTTGGGTTTTGCATCTACCACTTGCTTCATTACCTCCCTTGCGGAGCCGTTTTTGTATGCCATTTTAGCCCTATCTTTGCTTGCTGTTTGGCCATGCCATAAACTGTAAAAATTCTTGTCTCAGGGCTGTCTTGCTTCTGTCTTCATGCTCCATGTCCATATTGTGCGTGCTTTGTATAGCTGTAGGCCATTGTGTATGCCTAATTTTGCATTTCGGGTCGCATGTCATGCATCGGGTGCCATTTTGCCATGATTCGGGGCTGTTTCGGATCATGTTTAGCTTCTGAAATTTTCATGCTAGCATATCATCTTGCCATGTCTTGTTAGAGTGGCATTTCGTGCCGTAGGTTCGGCCCTCGGTTTGCGTGCCCGTGTGCACGCATTTCGAGGCACTTCATTTTCATCCATCGGCCTCTTATGTGAGTGTGGCTGAGGCTCTCTCATGTTAGTGTAAGCCCATATCACGTTTTCATGTCATTTACATTGCGTATGCCATTGCCTCGGTTTGCGTGCCCGTGTGCACGCATTTCGAGGCACTTCATTTTCATCCATCGGCCTCTCATGTGAGTGTGGCTGAGGCTCTCTCATGTTAGTATAAGTCCATGTTGCATTCTATATGCCATTTTAGCCATTGCATTGCATATGCCATTGCCTCGATTTGCGTGCCCGTGTGCACGCATTTCGAGGCACTTCATTTTCATCTTATGGCCACTGATGTGGGTGCGGCTGAGGTCCACTCACATTGGTGTAAGTCCATCTTGCATTGTGTATGCCGTGTTTCAATGCGTTGTGCATGTTATGTTGTTAGCATTGTGTGTGCCATGTAGTTATATTGCATGTTTGTATGTTGGCTTGCATGCCTAGGACGCATGTGCATTGTTGTGCATTGCCTCGCCTCTTGACCAACCATGATTGAGGTCGGGTCCCTTGTATGTTTTGTGTGCATTGCATTTGACATTGAAATGCATACTTGACTCTTTGGCCATCATGCATCGAAATGCGTGATTGGTGGCCCGAGGGTCGAGGGCCATGTTCCCTTGAATCCATTACATGATAGGGAGTGTGTCCATGCATACATGTGCCCGAAATCCTATGCCATATGCTGTCTATTCTCTGTTGCTGTCAAAACTGTCTTCTGCAGGAAGTTTCTGCCGACCGGCAGAATTCAGTGCCGGCCGGCAATATTTTAATGGCCGATAAACCCAAACAATGCCGACGGAAATCCTGGACTGCCGGTGGTAATTCTGTCCAGCCGGTGGTGCTCTGCAGCATGCAAGGAACCTGTTCTGGAGTTTTGGCAATTTTCAGAAAGACAGGGCAGTGTAAACAGAGGTGGCAGTGTTATGGCACGGGCTTTTCGAGCGAGATGGGTCAAGCATGCATCATTCACGCATTCCAAGGCGGGCTGTGGCCACTTTCCATTTACATTTAATTTATTGATTAAATAGGAATTCTGTAATAATTAATTAAGTAGTTAGTTATTTATTCGGACTGTAATATTTATTCGGTCCCTCCGAGCGAGGGCAATTATGTAATAAGTGTGCGTGAGTGTGTGTATGTCTTCCAACCTCACGTCTTTCTACCCTTTTTATTTACCTGCTTATGATGGTAGATTAGGGCACGTTTAATTTAGCATACCTTATGCTATGCATGCGTGCATTCATGCATTTGTATTGCATGCATTAGGCTCGGTACATCACGCTAACTGCATTTGTACTTCAATTTACAAATCGAATATGTGATAATTGATTGCATTACATATGCCATGTTTAGGTTAACCGAGCCTAACTAGAATTGCACCTTGTATGTGTTGCATTAGGCAAAATAACATGAACTAGGACACGCATGTTTTGCTAACTAGTTTATTGTTTTGGCACGGAGTACGATGTAAGTATTTCCGCCTTAGCATATCGCATGAGTGTGAATGTTGCCATGTCAGTATGATTACCATGAGGCTAGCTGCTTATGTGATATAACTGCTTGAATGCCTGTGGATGGAGGTTGAATTACCTAAATTGGAATAATGCATTAAAACTGTGAGTTTTAAGCCCACTAGATAGTGGCAAAATCATCTTTTCTAAAAGCCCACTTGAGGGTGGCAAAATCTGCATTTTAGCCTACTTGCGAGTAGCAAACCATTTTCAAAACAAACATGAAATGTTTTGTTCCAATTTGGGCGATTTGGTCAATACTTGTTTGCTGCGCGCATAACATAGTAATTCTAGGCTAATAACCGGAATAAGAACACATAAAGTTTTCAAAATCAGATATCACGGTTAGTAGAGGCCGGTCTTCGGACCGGGCGAAAGGGGGTGCTCATAGCTGACCTTCCCCGATCGTACCCAAGCTCCCGAGCCGAGACAACTCCGGTGATGACGGACATGTGGCCTTCGGCACCGAGTCAGGGTTTCCTAAATTCCCCCATTTTAAAATATTTAGGTGGCGACTCTGTATCTGGCAAAGCAGTCCATGTTTGGCACTACTTTTTCAAAAATCTGTTTCTCAAAACGATTTGCCAGATTTGGACTCTTTGGTTCAGACTTAGAACCGTGACACAAATCGAGAGTCCGAACTGTAGCATGAGGCCCACGGGCGCGTCTATACATTGTTGTATATGGTCATAGTTCAATCAAGTTTACTAGCTTTGCATATCAGGTCCACTAGCATGCATTGTTTGGGCCCTAGGCATGTTTTGACATCATCAAGAGTGATATTTCAGACCTTATACTTGTGCCATGTTCCCATGTTTTCCACTATTTAAGTGCATTTGAGAGTCGTGCTTGTATGCCTCGTTTACCGAACATTACATGAGCTTCATTTGAATGCATTCCGAGCCATTATCCCAACACATTTTGCCACTGATTTTGGTCTGCATAGGGACTTTTTGGGGTTGGTTCCATCATTTGAGCATTGTTTTGCATACCAATAGTGTAATCCATTTCATTAGTTTCGACTTTTCGGCCATTTAGCATGCATCGTGTGACGTGTTTACATGATTCGGGACCATTGTGTATCATATTTCAGAGCTTGATCATGTGCCATTCTATGCCATATTTCATCATTTGCCATGCTTTGTGAGAGTTGCATGTTGTGCCTTAGGATCGGTCCTTTGCATGCATGCATGTTTGCATGTATTTTGGTTGTCTTATTTTCATCATATGGCCACTGATTTGGGTGTGGCTAAGGTCCACTCATGTTGGCTTAAGTCTATCTTGCATTGTGTATGCCATTTAGTTCACGCTGTTGCATGATTTGATCATTGCATTGTGTATGCCTTGTTCGTTTCATTGTGTTTGTTAGTCTTCATATGCATTGCGCATGCCATATAGAATCATCTTGCATTGAGTATGCCATTGATTATTTCATAGCATTGTGTATGCTAGTAGCATGTTTGCCTGTCAACCCTTGCATGTGTTGCATCATTCAGTGGCATTTGCATCTAGGTTGCATGTTAGAGTTGCATTCTTGCATGTCATGTATATTGCATTGTGTTTGGAGTAGGGTTTAGTCCAAACACGGGAAACGAGGGATGTTTCGTACTCCAAGTGACGAATCATGCCTCAATTCTCGGTCGCCGACACTCTTGACTATCCATGATAGAGTCGTTGGCTTTAGTTGCTCATATGTGCATTCATGTCCCATTGAGTCGTGCAATTCGACTCCTTGGCCATTATGCATCGAGATGCGTGATTGATGGCACAAGGATCGAGGACTACACTTCCTAGAGCTTGTGCAATGATAGGGAGAGTGGTCATGCACACATTTGTTGAAAATACATTGCCTTTTCTCTCTCTTGCCTTTGTTGCAGAAAAACCAGAAACCAGAGGTGGAAACTAGTCGGCCGACTAGATTTTCTGGCAGGCCGACCACCCTCTTTGGTCTCCACCACAAAGGGTGGTTGACAGTTGGTCTCTCATGCTAATAACTGGTCGGTGGCCTTCCCAAGGTAGAGTTTCAGCCTTCTGGAGCTTTCTGCAAGTTTCTGAGATCAATTGCAAACAAGGGTGAGGCGAGGCATTGCGATGGAATTTACCGACAAGGCGACTCGAGCATGCATATACCCTTCGCCATTCGAAACAGAGCTGAGGCAGTCCATTGTATTTAGTTTGCATGCTAGTTTATTGCTTACTTAGTTAATTTGTTGATTAATTAATGTTGTGTAATAATTAGTTATAATTTGTTATTTAGCTTAGATTAGTTAGATGGTTTATACTATTCATTCGGACCCTCCGAGCGAGGGCACAATTGTAATAAGTGTGCGTATGTGTGATGTATGTCTTCCAACCCCACGTCTTTCTCCCTTTTATTTACTAGCTTATGATGGTTAGATTAGGGCATGTTTCAATTAGCATACTTATGCTTGCATGTTTTGCATCATTCATCTGTATTGCATGCACCGGGCTCGGCGCATCATACTAACTACATTGTATTCCAATTCTAAATTGAATACGTATTAGCTATAGCATCTCATATGCCATTCTTAGGATAGCCGAGCCTATTTCTGGTTGCATTTTGCATGTGTTGCGTTAACCATCTTAACATGAACTAGGATCATGCATTGATTACTAACTAGTTTCTGTTTTGGCTCGGAGTACTCGGTAAGTGTTTATGCTTTCACATCATTGCATGCGTGTGAGTGACTGCCATGATAACATGCTTACCATGAGGCTATTTGCTTATGTGATATAACTGCCTGAATGCCGGTGGGTGGAGGTTGGGTTATTTGAATCGGAACAATGCATTGAATGAGAGTTTTAAGCCCACTTGAGAGTGGCAAAATCATGTTTTCTAAGCCCACCCGAGGGTGGCAAAATCCACGTCTTAGCCTACTTGCGAGTAGCACCTTCAAACCATTTTTCAAAATGAACATGAGATATTTTGTTCCAATTCAGGCGACCCAGTCTATACTTATATGCTGTACGCATCACATAGTAAATCTAGGCTAATAACCAGAATAAAAGCACATAATATTTTTAAAACTCGATATCATGGTTAGTAGAGGCCGATCTTTGATCGGGCGAGCGGGGGTGCTCACGAAGTGACCTTCTCCAATCGTACCCAAGTTTCCGGGGTGAGGCAACTTTGGTGATGACGGACACGTGGCCTTAGGCAAACGAGCCAGGGTTTCCTAAATTCCCCAAAATAAAATATTTAAGTGGCGACTTTGTATCGGGCAAAGCAATCCATGTTTGGCACTTCTTTAAAAAAAAAAATCTGTTTTCAAAAACGATTTGCCGGATTTGGACTCTTTGACGATTCATCGGTCTTGCATTGCACTCTGCGAGATTAGATACAGGACCGTGACATTTGAGTCCTGAATTGTAGTGAGCCCATATGAACAAAACGGGATTCCCTCCCGGGACGTTCGGGGACGTCTACAACAGTCCAACTGAAATCAAACTCTAGGATATTAGGAGTGTAACACCCAAGAAAGAACCATTCTAGGTCTTGATCTCCCAAGCATTACCAACACACAACGCATAAAAAAAATATTAAAAAAAAAAGAGAATAAACATAGTAACAAGATCATAACATTCTTTTCCATTGAACTATTTCCCAAAAGTTACAATATTGTCTCATTACATCCCCAACAAGCAAAATAGTTCAATAAAAAAGAAACATATACAGCTAAGGGTGTGCGCGGTGCGGGTCGGTGCGGTTTGAGAGAAAAATAGAAACCGTATGGCGGGTGGCGGATTGATAAAAGTGTCACTAGAATTTGCCATTTTCCTTATCAAAAACCGGCGGTTCGGTTGGCAAATAATGGCGGATTTGCCTTGGCGGTTCGGGCGGATTGGTGGTTTATAAAAAATATAATTCAAATTACAAAACTTAAATCAAAGAGTAAAAAAAAGACGAGAGACATCGTGATGTTAAGCATCTTGCGAAGCTTTCTTCTGATGCAGCAAGTGTAGCAACAACATGATAATATCAACGACTATGCCATCAGTTCATTACAAGTATCTGTGGAAGCTGCAATGATCAAATACAATACATAAAATTCCCCTCGAGCATTAATGTAATACTATATTCTAAGGTATAGAACAACAAGCAAACTTAAGTAAAAAAGAATTTTTAGAATCCTATAAAACATGATTTAATAGCGGTGCGGGTCGGTGCGGTTTGAAAGAAAAATAGAAACCGGCGGATTGATAAAAATGTCATTAGAATTTGCCATTTTTCTTACCAAAAACCGGCGGTTCGATTGACAAATAATAATGAATTTTCCTTGGCGGTGCGGTTCGGTGCGGTTTTGGCGGTTTCGGCGGTTTTGGCGGTATTATGCACACCCCTATATACAGCAATCAAGTCCAAATGGACTTCCCTTCAAAACATGCCTTCTACTTCATTAACACACCAAATCAACATTTAATTACAATCATTATAGCCAAACCTAACAAAACTTCAATAGATATGTCATCAAGCTCCAAAAGAGTCATTTCTTATGAATGCCATCATTTAGTGGGTACTTCATCTTCATTTCCTAAAATTGTTAGCTTTGGGGTGAGCATAAGCTCAGTAAGTGATTAGTTTAACAAGTTACATGACCAATTGAAAGACTTATGATTATGCAATGCAACATTTAAAACTATAGAAATGAAGATGTGTACAAGTGTCTACGTATGTAAAAAAAAAAAATGCGATGCATGGACTTTGTTCTATCTTTCCCACATTCACTTCGGGTGGTAAACATACTATGACATCCCAAGTAAGAGCCAAAAGTCATAACATATATATATATATATAATTATAGTTTTGTATACTGAAAATAGTCCCACAATTGTCGACTCCAGAAACGGCAGGGCGATGGATACCCAAAACATTTTTGCCTTCCACATTTGCCAACTCCATAAACGGCGGGGATATGGACACCCAAAAAATCTTGTTTTTCCACATTTGTGGTCTCTAGAAATGGCGGGTTCGTACACACCCATAAACATTTTCCCACATTCGTCTGGCGATATGCGCGGACTGGGCAATTGGGCACCTTGACTCCTATGCGGGTACCAATTACAATACACTACTCAACTCAACCCAACTCACTATCCGGACTCATAAACAATTTACCCCCTTACAACCTTTTAACCTCCATTTCATTATGATGTCAAGAGAGAATATAAAATGCATATGATGCGTGAATTTGGAAACCTTTAATTTTTCCTAAGATACTTCCAAATCATAACAATTCAATATTTCCCACATTAATAATGAAGGATACCTCATAAGCAATCTCATTATCATCAAGAGTTATATAGGGAAAGAGCTTCAAATCTCCCGTTATACTCTGAAAGTTAAGAAAATAAATTCAATTTCATGTTTTAGAAACCAATTGAGCAAAAACCCATCTTTATTTAACATGTCTAAAAATTAGGGTTTATGGAAAAATCTGGGTTTTTCTCTCTAATGTATAAATTAGAGATCAACTCTCATCATCACTCACAATAGTTTTCAATAGTAAACATAATTTCATCCATAGTCATAGAGTATTACTCACATTTTTCCAAATCACTTACAAGCAACACAGACCATATATATATATATATATATATATATATATATATATATATATATATATATATATATATATATATATGTATATCATGAATATCTAACGAAATTACCACATAAGTAGTTCAAATTGAAGATATAGCTAGTTAAAGACACTCCTATCTCGAATTTGTAAGCTAGGTTTGTGAATCACACTCAAAACTTCGATGATCTAGCGAAATAATCGGTAGGAATGTTGATCTAGACTTCCTTTCAACTTTCTTTGGATGATTTTGAGGGAATCTTGGGTTGAAGTTAGAGAAATCTAGGGTTTATTGTAACGCCCCGAAATAATTCAACATGAACTACCCACACTAATTAGCAATCCCGCATCAATTACAACAATTCTTCCATCTTTGCATAATTAATAAAAGAGTCTTTACAAAAGTTCCACATGCGGATATACATTCAATGATAAGAAAACACATGAATCTATAACATGTGAAGCATCTATTCTGAAAACAACAAAATGCCTTGAAAGGCTTACATCTTCCAAGGCAATAGCCTGGTTACACCAAAATGGTTTCTCGGACCCATACATGTTAGCCCTTGGCTTTACAAAAATTACAACAAAAAGGAGAGCCATCTACTCTTCACAAAAAAATATCCACGCCCTCAGTTCGGCGAGATCACCACATCTTTACCTGCACCAAAACCCACAGGGGTGAGCACAAAGCCCAGTAGAGAAATTCTCACAAAGTATATGCAGTTATGCTTTTTCCTCAACACAAAAGTAAATGAAGTGCAATGCTATGCCAAGGTTAATCAATGAGGAAAAATATTCATTTCATTGCATTGTTTCAAAATCACCATGTTCTCAATATCATCATGTCATCTCATCAATTTCAAACTTCCATTATTAATTTAATAGGGGCGGTAAATACGACACTGGAAATCCCTAGGCCGATGTCTGCAAGTAGACACTACGAGTACTGCTAAACTGTCATTTTTACCGGTATTAACCGGAAGGCTCGACACCTATCTGCGCGGTTTTCTAGTCTTTCACCAAGGACACTCAAGCCAACTTAACAAATTCATCTACACCTCATATCTGGACTTACCAACATATTTACCCCTTACACAATTTTCATAGTTCTCAAATACAATAACTATTTCTTTTCCTCATAATGGAATTCTCCATGATTAAGATTCACAATGCACCATAATAAATGAAATAACATGCAATGCAAATGATCCTTTCCATATCTTAAGACGTTTCTCTACTTTTGACAATCTCTACTACAATGCCAACATTCACATTCTCATATTCTCCTTTCAATGTTCATCCACAAAATTAACATGTTTCATCAACACATAGTCACAATTTTTATATCACAAGACATAACAAATTAGCCTCGCCACAACCTTACTCATGCATGTATTGTCAACAATTTAACATTAACACCTTATTTCTCATATAACAAGTAATTTTCCATTTTGCCAAACATTGATGCAACTCACTCTCTTCATCCATTTAAAACAAGGAAATAAAACATTTCAAAGACATTTGCCATATTACCAAAATCCCCAATTCCTAGGGTTTTTCTCAAAACAATCACTTCCCATTTCATGATGAAAACTCTCATCCAAAACATTTTTTTTCTTAGGTCAAAAAGATGAACCCTCAAGGATTGACCAAAAATTTAAAGTTTAAAGAGAAACCCTCTTTTGAGGAAAACCTCTACATTTTGAAATCACAAAGTTAATATCATCAAAAACTAGAGGAAATCTTAAATCATCATAAATAGGGCAAAACTAGTATATATAACTCAAGAATATCCCTACCTCAAAGTAGAAGCTCAAAGAAGAAGATGAGAAGAAACTCAAAGTGCTCCAAAGCCCAACTTTTTCGGGTCAACACGAAGCCCGCACCAAGCTCTACCTTTTCTTTAAGGAGACTAGGGTAGAGACACCCAAGAATCAAGTGTATTTGTAGAGAGAAGACGTATGTAGAGAGAGAGTGTGCCAGATCTAGGGTTTGAAGGAAGAAAAGAGTGAAAAAGTGTGCAAAAATATGTTGCTGCGAACTGATATACTCGAGGCTCGCTCGAGCGACACTCGAGCGAAGGAGTGGTCGCTCGAGTGACCAGACATAACAGAACCTCGCTCGAGCGCAAGAAGCGTCGCTCGAGCGAACAATGCAAAGCTTTAGGTCTGCAACCCAGAAGCATGCTCGAGCGCAAGAGTGCTCGCTCGAGCGAAGAAACTCAAAACATAGACCTCGCTCGCTCGAGCGAAGGAAAGCTCGCTCGAGCGAAGAAACACAACCTTCAGGTCAAAAAGAGACGTAGACGCACGCTTGAGCGCAAGAGTGCTCGCTCGAGCCAAGAGACACACTACTCAAAGCTCGCTTGAGCGATGGAATTAGAACCCAAAGCTCGCTCGAGCGACAAAAGCCTCGCTCGAACGAAGAAACCAAAATCTGGGCAGCAACTATTTATATCAAATCACATCCAACCTGTTTCTAACCTGCCCAACACATCCAAAACTCAAATACAAAGAATTTAAAGATGGTAACAAGATAAGGACAACAACAACCATGACGGAATCCCAAGTCCGGAATACAATAAGCAATGGAGGGAAAACCGGGATCACTATATTTATGGACTTGGGTTTTTGGAGAAACAAGGTTAGAGAGAAAGAGAGTATGAAAAGTGGAATGAAAATAAGTAGGGATCAACTTTTTAAAATCTATTGTCCCGATATATCGCTCAAGCGCAACTTCCACCGCTTGAGCGAACATTACAATTATGAAGGGATCGTTTGAGTGACACTTCCACCACTCGAGCGAAAAATGAAAAATCCCAGAAGTTTTGCAGAGCTACAGTAAAATTACTGGGAGCATGAATTCAACGTTTGAGCGATAACTTCACCGGTCGAGTGGTCCCGCCTGTAAAACAACCAACTACTGGAAGCTGAAGATCTACGCTCGAGCGGTCTGAAAAACCCAAGTGTCACATAGAGGATGTGCGGGCACACTAGGGAAGTACGGCCTGCACAACACTCGTACGGATGCATGTACTACCTTGGTGGACATGTGTCAACATACATGCAACGGTGCAGGGTTCCATTCCTTTGGGTGGGCAAGGTTGGCTTATTGCCCAAGTAGGCTCAATTAACTCTTAATTGACATTTTAAAGTAAAATTAGTCCATTCTTTTGAAAATATCTTTAGGTTCAAATGAACCTTTCTCTCTCCATTTCTCCTAAATAAGACCAAAGAGTTAGGTTTTGGCTAAAAATGAGTTCAAGAGCAAAGGTCATTTTAGCAAAAAAGGCGATTTTGGCTTAAAACAAGGTGATACAATTGCTCATAATAACTTTAAGTATCTCTAAGGCATGGTTTGGGAAGAAGGTTTGGGGGCTTTTTTTGGCTAAAATAGCCACAATAAACAAAATAAGCGTTTTAGCCTAATAAGACAAAATATCACATCCAACTCATAATCATTACATTCTTTCTCTCACAAAAAAAGCCAAAAAATTCAAAAAAGCCAAAAGTCATTCCCAAACTAGGCTTTTTAGCCCCAGACTAAAATAACCAAAAAAGTCAAAAAGCCAAAAACCAACCCACTTCCCAAACCATCCCTAAAGATGAAACATTTACCATTTTATCATCACAAAATTTTCAAGCGCCCAAAATCTTATGTTCAGTCAAAATGAGATGTTTACAGCTATATGTTTGAATCATATTTATTTTTAAAAATGGATGACAAATATAATTTCAGGAATCACTGAAGTCGATTCTAAACTTGACCTATCAAGTTCAAACGACCTCTCGAGTTGAGAGGGCCGACATAAGAAAATTCCAATCCTATAAAAATAGAGAAAATTGTTAAAAAGTCCAATTTAAAGATAGTGTAAGGCCTTTAAGTCCTATGGGTATTTTGTTTTGGTGAAAAGTATACTCTTTGTGAAATAATGTGATAAGAAGTACATTTTGTTATTTTGGAGGATGTTTTATTTCTAATTTTACCCCTTAATCTATCTGTTGAAAATTTTTATTTGTTGATTTTTCAATTTTTTCCATATCTGTTCAATTTTTATCTGCTCAATTTTTTATCTATTCAAAGTGAAATTAAATTTTCTTATCTATTGAAACAAATTTGATCTTTAGTTTTATCTGTTGAAAATTAATTGAAAAACAAATTTCAAAGTTAAGCATTTTAGATTTGAATTAAAATCACATTTTACAGCCCTTTGCAAACCCAGATATCAAATCCAATAACATACTAAAATTTGCAACGCAAAAAGAACGAAGATCCAATCTCATTTCCAATAGAGAGACTAAAACATGAATACATGAAATAAAGATCAAATCTAAACTTAGTCTATTCAACATATCAAATCTATAAACATATGTAACGCTAGGGTTTAATTCATTGATTTAGCTTTATAGAGAGAGATGAAGATGGAGGGGACTTAAATCCTGATTTACAATCTCCACCGACAGTGGCAATACGTCAACGACACATCGTCTCTATCGCAATGGTGGTCTAGATCTAGCGATCGCTCATAGACTTGATGTATTTGAGCGTCTGTCTCAGCCTTTATGCCGGCCAAGGCAACGGATATGTAGCAAAGCTTGCATTGAGCGGTGGTGTGCTTTTGCTTAAGAGTAACGTGTGAGAACCCGAATATAAAAATTAAGTAAATAATTAAATAATAATATTACAATCTCAAATATTTTGGTGGTGAATTCTAAGGTGCAAATTAAATATTATTGGAGGATCCTTTAATTAATTTTTAAACCTAAAATAAATTTATGGTGAAAGTCATTGATTTAGAGGCAAGATTTATTATTAAAAAAAAAAATAGAGAAGAGGGTGTGACTTGAACTCTAGACCATAAAATTAATAAGTTAGGCTCTTACCATTTGAGTTGCATGTAACTTATATATGTATTTTGTATATTTATCTATCTATTTGACCTAAGTGTGCCCACCACTAGTATAAAATAAAATAAACACAATCCCTAACTCTTGTTATAATTGTTTTCCACAACACTAGCAGCCCTAGCAGCCGTGGGTTTATGAAGGAAAGAGAGGGGTTTTTCAATCATCAAGATTATTGTTGTAGCCAAGAAGGAGAGCTTTGGGTGTGTTGTGCTGTGTGGCCTCCTAGGTTTTCTTCTCTTCTTTCTTTGTTTTTCATCCTTATTCTATAATTATTTTATTCATTCATGGAGAGGTTGTAGGTTTATGTATTTTGTATATATATGCATACACTGTTAAGAAATCTGAGGAGCTAAATTTATGTGTAAAGAA
This sequence comes from Camellia sinensis, assembly GCF_055761805.1. Classification (NCBI taxonomy): domain Eukaryota; kingdom Viridiplantae; phylum Streptophyta; class Magnoliopsida; order Ericales; family Theaceae; genus Camellia; species Camellia sinensis. The sequence continues at coordinate 70,081,000 of NC_138964.1, forward strand.
TGGGTGTTATTCTTAGTTCAAAAATTCTGCACAGAATCGCAAACTTTAGAAATCAAGAAACCATATCAAACGGATGAATTTTAATCTGAAATTTTTACAGTAGATTAATTACATATTGAATTGCATATCTGATTTTTTTCATAATTTTTGGGAGTCGAAATCCATATAAATTGAGGTATTCAAATCTGTTCAGGAAACCAGTTCGAAACAGTAAATTCGGGAGTGTTGTTCTCTTTGGGTGTGTTTGATTGGGGGGATAAGGGGGGGACTATCCACTGTTTGGACTCCATGTCCGGCTTCCCTCCTTATCCGTCGTTTGATTTTTTTTTAGTCCGGCGGACTCCATGTCCGGCCGGACTCCATGTCCCCCATATGGGGGACTATCCTATCCTGGGGGGGGGGGTGGGATTGTTTTGGGGGGACTAATCACTGTTTGGATTAGATGCGAAAATGACAATTTTGACCCTCTACTATTTAATTATGTATTATATTTAATAAAATTTAATAAAAATTAAATGTCTCAATTTAAAAATAAAATAATTTTATTTAACTTTTTATTAATGTTTTATTTATTTAATTTTTTAAAATAATTTTTTATAGATATTTTATTGATGTTTTATTTTAAAATTTTGTTAATGTTTTATTTAATTTCATTATTTAAATTTAATAGATGTTTTATTTAAACAATTAAATGTTTAATTTCAACAATAAATAATTTCATTTATTTAAATTATGTTTTATTTAAACATTTAAACATTTGTACATCAACATGTTTATTAAATTATTTCAACATCTGTACATCAACATGTATATTTATTTAACATCTATTAAATTATGTTTTAATACGTCAACATTAGATTACATCTACATTTGTTAATTGTTAATTACATCAACATTTGTTAATTGTTTAAACATAATCTGTACATCAACATTTATTTAATTGTTTAAACATAATCTGTACATCAAAATAATTTCAATGTTAATTGTTTAAATAAAAATTTAAACATTTAACCATTAGTATGTTTAATTTCAACAATAAATTTTTATTTGTTTAAATAAAAATAATCTATACCAGTCAAAAAAATTTATCAATATTAGTATGTTTAAATATCTTTAAACAAAATTTAACCATTAGTATGTTTAATGTTTACTAAAAATAATTAAAATATTAAAGATGTGTTTAATATTGCTATTACTTAGTAAACAATTGAAAAAGGGTAAAATAGTCTTTTGTTCATTTATCCTATCCAGTTCGTCCAACCAAACGTTGGATTCACTGAAAATAGTCCTATCCAGACATCTAATCCCATGAAAAAACAAACACAGGATACATATCCAATCCGACCAAATAGTCCGGGGGATTCACAGTCCCAGGACTCAAGTCTGATGGATTCTGATCCCCCCTTTTCCAGTCCGTCCAATCAAACACACCCTTTGGGTATAAATCCAAAAATTATCAAATTAGTGTCATTAGAACCGGTTATGAGTCTAGTTTCGTACGTTTTTGGCCTTGCATTGATTTCTCGTGTATATTAAGAGAACCGTCAATTTCTTTAAAGTGCTGCAAAAAACAACCTGTTTGGATATAATAAATTGTAGATAATTATTTTGATAAGCAAATCAAGTGAAACCAATTAGGTTTGAAACTTAGGATATATTAGATCATATCTAGAGGTTTTTGGAATTTTTTGAATAGCGTGGAGTGGGTTTTGTAATTTTCAAAGTTAGCGAATAGATTGGGAAAACTTGTTTAAAACACTGTTTTATCTTAAAGTTATTTTTAGTTAAGTTTCGATCGGAACCTATGTCTTGGGTGATTTTAAACCTTGAAGAACATGAACTTAGGTAATATTTAAGAGTAACGGTGAGTTGGGTTGAACCGTGTTAGTGCGCTTTAGTTTGAGGTTACTTAGTTCCTATTTTTTTTAGTATTTTTAAATTAGTTGTGACGTGTAGTTTTTATACTTGGTTCAGGGCACTAGTTGGACTTTTACACTCTATACGAGGATTATATTATTTCATTTTCAGGTGAGTAGTTTCATGCTACATATTTTTATAAATGTTCCCCTACCCTGAACTGTTGGAAAATTAAATTGTTGTTTCATGATTAAACTGTTTTGATAAATTATTATATTATCAATTGAATCAAATTATTTTTGAAACATGTGTGAACTTGGCATACTGTAAACTATTTGTTTTGGTCTCATGTTTATAATGATGAACTATCATGTTTTGCGAAACTGATGTGTATTGATTATTGGGACCATGTGTGTATTTAGTCCAGGAAAATTATTCCACTGTGTGTGGTGACTCTGGCCACTAGGAAACAGACCCGGGTTGGGCCGTGATGACTCTAGTGCTCAACGATTGTAAGGAAAAGACCTTTAAAAACAGCTAGGTGACCTTCAATCGGATCGTCTTTGAGAAAAGGCCAGGTGCCACCCTGAGGATGACTCTTAGCTCGGTATTGGATCCAACGGGGCTTATAGCCTTGAGAACTGTGTGGCAAATTATTTGTTTTTATTGGTACCCAGAAAATTATTGGTGTTCATGTTATAATCTGTTTTAAGTGGAAAATGTTGTTTATCATGTTCTTGCGAGACATGAGTATTTTAAGTGTTGAACTGTGGAACCTTCTTTTTGAAACAGATTGTATTTACCAAACTGTATGCCAATCTAGTTTCTGTGATATATATCTTATTTTGGAATTGAACCCTGTTTTCAAAACTGTATTTACTATCCATGTTGCTACTCACTGAGCTATCAGCTGACTTAGTTGTTTACCATTTCCAGGTGTTAGAAGGACTTAGAGTGGACTCATGGCGTAGCGGGGACTCAATTGCATGGACCTCTAGGGCATTCCTTTAGTTTAGAGTGTTATGTCAAGTTTGTGCATATTTATATTTATTCTTATCGAAGTTCATTTAGGATTATTTTTGATATGTGGGTTGTTTATATCCCATAAGTTTGGATGGTTTTTGATTACGGTTGATTTTGCCGTTTATAATTGTGACATGTCTGGATTGAGTTTTGGTTATTTATTATTGGACTATTGTTCAGTTGTTCAATGTGATTGGATTCGTGTTTAGGCTTACGTGTGCCTTGGGCTAAGTCCCTGTGGGCCACGGCCGGTCATACCCGGATTTGGGGTGTGACATAACGTGGGCGGCAGCAAGGCACTAGTAATTGAAGAGGAGGGATTGGATTTTACGGTGGTGAGATCCTATCATGGTCGCCTCCATGGTTCACGATTTGTTTAGATTGACAATGATGATGGTGGTGGTCAGAGTCAACAGATCAAAGATGAAGAAGATGAACAGGAGAAAGAGAAATATGGCAAAGCTTGTGCTGGACGGTGGTGAACTTCTGCTTAAAAGCCACGTAGGAGGCGGTAAGGAGCTGGTTGTCGAGGAAGAGGGATTGGATTTTATGGTGGTGAGATCCGATCATCGTCACCTTTATGGTTCATGATCTGTTCAAATTGGCAGTGACGAGGTGGTGGTCAGAGTCAAAAGATCAAAGATGAAGAAGAGAGAGAGAGAGAGAGAGAGAGAGAGAGAGAGAGAGAGAGAGAGATGCAATGAGAGAAAAAAGAGAGGTTTGGGAAACAAACCATGTATACAATATATATATATACACATGGGTATTTTTGTCATTTCGATTAAGTATATCTTGATGAATAAAGTATTTTAACATGTGAATTTTTTATCAAACAAAATTTAAACGGGTACTTGGTCTACAAATCTAAATCTAGATCTTTTGCCCAAAAATCCACACTACTATTATGTCCATAAGGACATACGGTTACAAAATGACCAAATTACCCATAGGAACCAATTCACGGAGGTGGACATAAGAAAGAGAAATAAAACCCTAATCTTGTTTGTGTGTGTGTGTGTGTATGTACGCGTGTGCCTACGTGTGTGTGTATATATATTATGTATCAAATTTTGATCAAATAAGAATGAAAATATGATTAGATAAGAAAAATATGCTTTTTAAATTTCAATAGATAGGAAAAATAGGCTTCATAAATTTTAACAGATAAGGAAAATAAGATTGGTGAATTTCAATAGGTAAATACAAGTTTGAAAGGATAAGTTCGAAAATTTGAACAAATAAAAAAAGAAAAGAAAGGATTTTGAATAGATAAAATAAATATTAACAGATAGGTTCAAAAACATTAAACAAATAATAAAAAATTCAACAGATAGATTAAAGAGTAAAATTAAAAATAAAATATAATTCAAAATAATAAAATAAATTTCACACTACAATATTTAATAAAGAATGAATTTCTTAATAAAAAAGAAATCATGAGATCTAATATCTTACATTCTTTTTAAAAATAATAAAATAAATTTCACACTACAATATTTAATAAAGAATGAATTTCTTAATAAAAAAGAAACCATGAGAGCTAATATCTTACATTCTTTTTAAATTAAAAATTTTATTAATTTTTTAAATTTAAATTTATGACCTCAACACTAATAAAAATATACAAAGAATGTTGGTTTTCGTTTTAGATGTGAGTTGACTTTTTAATTATTTTAATATAGGTTAAAAAATCTCATTTGTAATAAATTTTTTAATTTTTTTAAATTTTTATAAAAGAAATAATTATAATTTAAATATAATATTTTATTTTATTAAATTAAAAATTTTATTTTATTTTTTTTAATTAAAATAATCCAAAGCCAACTCAAACCTTCATGGAAATCATAGCTTAGTATGAAAAATGGTCTGCCGCAAAACAGAGAGTTTCATACACGCGAGTCTACTTTCGGGCGCAGCAAGGCCAAGCCTCAAATCAACTACAATGATCCATTTTTGTCTCATTCACCCCATCTCCACGAACATCGAGCCACAACTTTTACCACGTGTCATTCCATCCATCCGTCCATTCACTTCCCTCCCCTTCCCTCGATTCTAGTTTCATACCTTCAAAACCAAAAGTCTTCCCCCACCAAGAACTTTCTCACACCTTTTCTCTCCTCTCTCGCCGTAAGCAATCTACCGACACCTCTCTCTCTCTCTCTCTCTTTAGATATATCAGTAATGTTGTGTGTATGTACGTGTGATAATCTCCTCCCTCTGTGTTTCTCTCTAGAATGAGATTAGAGCCGTGAAAACAACTTTTGACAATGGCGTTCCACGACCATCTCTCCCAAGAAATGGCTCTCCAGCACTTCGCCGACCAACACCTGGCAGACAACACGGCGGTTCTACGCGGGATGTTGCCGGACCAACTCCACCACTCCTCCTCCGATGCTCCCGGAAAGCACTCCGCCGGAGCTCCCACGTGGCTCAACAGCTCGATTCTTCGGCAACAGAGCCACAACCACCACTACGGCGGCGGCGACGGGAGCTTCCTCCACCTGCAGACGACAATCACCAATTCGGACTCGTCGGCGTCGAACCAGTGGCTATCGCGGTCGATTCACGGCGAGAACGACGACGTTCCGGAGATTGCTGCGGCGGCGATGAATCAGGAGAAGAAGGCGAGTCGACAGAGCGAGAGTGATGGTAGTGGTGAAGAGACAAATTGGCAAAGCGCCAAGTGCAAAGCGGACATATTGAACCATCCTCTGTACGAGCAGTTGCTATCTGCACATGTTCAGTGTCTTCGTATCGCCACTCCGATCAATGAGCTGCCGAGAATCGATGCTCAGCTTGCTCTGTCTCAGCATGCGGTGGCCAAATACTCGGTTCTCGGACATGGTAATCAGCCTCTGGATGACAAGGACCTAGACCAATTCATGGTAACTCCTTCTCTCATTCCTAATTTGTGTCCTTTTGTGCATGCATATCTATTCAAAATCATTTTTTGTTTTAATTTATTAATTTTTGGAATTAATTGACCCTTTTAACAATTGTGCTTTTCGTTCAAGCAGACAATTAAGGGAAGTTTCTAGCAAGAATGAAGAAGAATGTGTTGAAATGTTTTACAATTGTGCTTTTTTGAAGATATTTAATTAAGTTAGAACTGTACTGAATATAATTTTGTAATGGAGTTTAGCTTTTATGATGCAAATCGGAATGTCCAATTGTCGCATCATGAGAGGAATCATTTTGTTTGGTACACTAATTATTGAGACTTTGGGAGAGTGCTCTGGGGAATCTCTTTCGTTTGTACTTATCCACTTGTTGCATGGTTTGGTCTTTGTTGTGTTCTAGAAAAAAAAAAGTTGCTCTTGTTCCAAAAATGAATCAGAAAAATTTTCGGACAAAACTTTCATGCACTTGGAAGGAATCCATCCACTCCTTCACATCCAATATGGAATGAGCACCAAATGGAGCTTTAATTTTGGAGCACAAGTCATCCTTAGTTAAATGTTGGAGCTATTGATTTATGAAAGATAAAGATGATGTTAAGTCAGTTATTAGTAGTAGTTCAAAGTTAATGTTCCCTCTGTGACTTTAATTATATTCTTAGGTCAAGTTTGGCATGATTGAAAAAAGACAAAAAGTCAAAAAGTTACTATCCTATTTAAGTCACATCATCTTATTTAAGTCACATCACCTCTCTAACACATCACTTCGAACCCAACCCAAACCCAACCCATATTTCATAAAAAGTCAAAAAGGGCACTTATTTAGTCTTCCCAAACTAAGCCTTAATTACTTGTAAATTGTTATGCATAGATTTTGAAGCTTTAAGGTGACAAAAAGGCCTTCTCAATGCTGATTCATACTTTCCACTTGGTGATTAGTATGCTTTCTCGGAGAATTTTATAATTCCTTGTGTGCTCAAAAAATGCCTAAGAATACTCCAGCTTCCTAGTTGATAAAGTCAACAACTTTTCTAAGCTAACTTACTTGAGATCTTAGTTACACTTTCCTCAAAATGTCATCCAAATTTTGTTAATGTTTTGCAGAATGCAATTAATTATTATTTTGCAGCTATGAAGCATGGACACTTCAGAATAGGCACCATAGTAGCATCAGACACAGGGACACGCTAGGGATACTACAGGACACGCTAAATGGCGTGTCTCCTTAATTTTATTTTATTTTTTAATTTTTTGTAGGGGACACGCCATTTTTTTATTTTTATTATTATTTTTTTGGTAGGGGACACGTTAGGGACGTGCGCATGTTCAAATATGGATAATCTATTAATTTTTATTAAAATGTAGGTGTTTATATATATATATTGAATTAATGGTAGTTTTTATTAATTTTGATTATTTGGTAACATGATATTAATCTACATAGAAAATATATATAATAAAAATAATAATAATTTGCCGGGTCCCCCACCGTGTCTCCCACCGCGTCTATGTCCCCATTTTTTTGAAATCACCATGTCCCGTGTCCGTATCCGTATCTATGTCCATTCATAGTTTTGTAGTTTCTCCAAATTTTATTAAAATTAAAAAGAAATAATCTTTCTTTACTTCAAAGTTTTAAATTCCGTTAATAGTATTCTTGTTGATTTAAATCTTCCTTTGAATTTGTTTGGATTTTTCTATTGATTGAAAATGATAACATTCTTTAGAACAATAATCAACGGAAAAATTCAGTAAAATTTTCTCTTTTTTTTTTTTCTTTTTTTTTATCAGCAAAATTTCCCAGAAATTAATGGTTGTTATTGTTGGCCATGTAGCGATAAGGCTGTTAGTTCTTTCTGAAATTGTGTGATACCTGTTGTGCATATTAGTCGAATTATTTCCATTTTTATGCTTTGCTTCCCTGCTAAAGCTGTGAATCAGTTGGGTCATTTAGTTATTGAGGAAATAGTTTGACAGATTTCATCTGAAAGCTTTGTAGTCCTTACCATCATATTATGCAGCAAAATATGTCTATTATTTTCATGTACAAACACATTTGTTGATCAGTTTGATATCATGAATTTTGTAGAAATTCAGCTGTGTTGATAATTTTTTTGGGCATGATCAATTTTTCCATATTCATCTGAATCTTCCATTTTCTTTTTCCTCTGTTCTTCCTGATGTAGACACATTATGTTCTGTTACTCTCTTCCTTCAAAGAACAATTGCAACAACATGTCCGTGTTCATGCAATGGAAGCAGTGATGGCTTGTTGGGACCTTGAGCAATCTCTACGAAGCTTAACAGGTGATCTCTTATTGGTTTTTACTTTGTTTTACTATACACATTATGATTGGTAATTGCATATGTCTGGTACGATAACTCTAGTAAATAATTGAGATTCTAACATTTGTCATATACTTTTGTTTGATTTGCGAATTAATTATAACAGCTTGTCCTACCTTTTTCATTATGTTCGCTGCTCTCATACCTTTGCATTGTGTCCGCTGCATTCAATCCTTTTTGTCCGGATCTTTTTACTTTGAGACTGTGTCAGATTTGCAAAGTTTTTAAAATTTGCAATTCCCTTGGTTTTTTATTTTTTATTTTTCGTTCTAGTTACATGTTTTGTTTTCGAACCATGATGTGAAGTTAATCGCTAAATAGACTATACACAAATTAACAAGCAGTGGTCTTCCACAAAAGTTAGGAGAATCAGTGTCATATCAACTCTGGTTGTTGCTTTGAGGGGTTTAAGTTAAGTTAAATGTTAAAATATCTCGTCAAATGTGAAGGCCAAAGCCAACATATGGAGCATCCCAATAGTTGTCGAACAAACAATGCCATAGGACTCCTAATAGTGGACTGATTAGTTCATGTTGTTCCAAGTCAAATTTAGTTGTAAAATGAAGTTTAAACATTAATTAATGAGCGCACCAAATAATAATAATAATAATACAAATAAAATAAAAAAACACAATTAGTGATGTGCCTTAGTTTGGTAAGGAGTTGAATAATGTTCAAATTAGACTAAAAATTTATGTTTAGTTTCAATTTCTTATGGTTTTATGGACTAACTTGTTCATGTACTTAGTGAATTTTGGTTAGATTACAAATTTATTGAGTTTAGTTTCAATTTCTTATGGTTTTATGGACTTATTTATTCATTTACTTGGTGAATTTTGGCATAATTATAAATGAGGGTACTATTGAGTCCGTATTGAAGGAAATAAGTTTACCAACTGGGGCATATCCAGTTTGACAAGATCCTTCCACTTTACTAGAAGGCTAAAAAGTACGGACACGGACACGGACACGGACACGGACACGAATGCAGGCATGGGACACAATCACTTAAAAAAAAAAAATGGGGACAACACATGGTGGGACACGACAATGAAATATTTTTTTATAAATATATTTATTTGCTATGTAGATTAGTATTACATCCACAAAAAAATGTATATTTGCTATGATTGTATATATAATGTGCAGTATAGATTTATCAGGTTTTCATTGATTGTGAAATTACTTATATGAAACAAGATTGAAGATTTTGATGGTTTGGACAATTCGGGAAACTTGGGTTTGCTCAAGTTTGATTTGTTGGTCTTTGGCTGGGCTTGGGTTGATAAGATTGGGTTGAAGGTCGAGCTTGGGAACCTCTTTCAGCACAATTTGGTCTAGACTTGGGCAATCCCCAAACCCGCCTGAGTTGCACCCTATATTGAACCCATAAAAAACTAGGTAGAAAATAGAAATTTAATATAATAAAGATAAATGATGTTTCTTTTAAAATATAAAAAAATAAGACAAAAGTGTTTTTCAATCAGGCCGAACCGCTTTGATCTTGGGTCCATCTAGATCATGATTGCAACCAAAGACATTTTAAAGTCTTGTTTGGATACGAGTAGTCTCAAACATGTTTGTTATGGTTTATTGTCATGGCCGAAAACAGGCCTTTTGGCTCAATTTTTGTGTCTAAACTCAAATCCAGTAGTGTATAAATTATTTGTTTCATTCACTTGAATTAGATCCCCGAGAGCAGTTTAATATCTTGTAACAAAAGGAGTATGAGCCATTTTTGCTTCCTAGTTTATCTAGATTTGGGTCTCCTTTGTATGGGGTTCTTGGAGAATATGGTTCATGAATGTTCAAATGTTTTCAACCTTGGTGAAAAAAAAGTTGTTAACATGGCCAAATGTGAAGTTATAGATTAATTAATCGTGTCATGCATTGAATTGTGATACGATATGAAATCGTAAGGCACATAAACATATCTCACTATGCAAGGTACTAACGATACATATCTTTTTTCATATGATACAATACAAATCATATGATGTGTGGTGTGTATTGTATGATTCCAACAACGAACCAGTTAGAGCAAGGGTATGGATTGTGTATTTAGTGTCATTCCAATGAAAATTAGTGTAACTCTGTAATTCTTACATGTGAAAATACAATTGTACTGCATCATTTATGTACAATTGTAAAAGTATGTATTTGATTGCATTTAGGTTGTCCAAGGCTTGAACCCATCCCAGACCAATTTTAGCTCCAACCAAGTTTACAATTCTCAAACCATAATGTCCCCCATCTATTAGGAAGTGTTCGAAGTTCAACACAATCAAGTTGCAGTCCCACCTGCCTACAAAATTCAGCTGTGTTGACTTGTTGATACTTCTTTCATTTGTTTGAAAAATAATGACTCCTCTTCAGCATTTCATTCGTTAGTCTAGATTGCTGTCTGCTTTTACAAGAAGTTTGTTTGTTTGTTTTTCACTTTTGCTAATTTCATGGTAAACTGCCTATTGCCTTGCCTGCTGTCAAAAATGTTTTTCTGATGCATTATTTTATGACATTTTTTCCCCCGTCCCTTCATAATTGATATGAATATTACACTTGGGTTGGGTTCACGTATGACAAGGAAAGCAACAAAATTTGGAGACATAGTGGGTGTTTGGAAAGTGAGTTTTTATGTAGGTTTTTTTAGTTGTAAGATTTTGTTGAAGAAAATTTTTTTGATGTTTGGGAAGATAGTTGAGTTTTTTTTTGGTTGGGTGTGATGTTTGTAAGAAAAAAAGTGAAATGATTATGGTGTTGGATGTGATATTTTGTTTGGATTTGTTTTTTTTGGTTTTGCAAAAAGTTTGTCTTTTAGTGAAAAAAAAAAAAAAAAAAACCAACACACAAACTTCCCAAACACCACCGTATATTTGGTTTCTATTTCTGACCCCATTTCTGATTGTTTTCTATATTATGATCGTGTCAAATCCTGTTTTTCAGTCCACTAAAACCTTGCGGAGATGCTTTTGGTTTCTGCCAATAAACCATTTATGCAGTTTCTATTCATCATTTCATTTTCCTTGGTTTGGGTTTCTAGTTACTATTATTATGGTTATTGTTGTTGGTTTCCAACTGTCTGGATAAGAAAATTCATTCTTCCATTTGCAAGACTTGAATATATTGGTCATAACCTATGAAGGATGGGTACTTCAAAAAACATGTTGTACCCGTATTGGGTACTTACCGGCGTATGGTACCTCATATTGTACTTCTACATATATACTAGGTACACGAAACACGTATCCAAATTTTTTTTTCTTAATTTTTGGCGTATCCAGACGTATCTAGTATATACCCAAGACGTACTGTACCACTATAGAGATAAAATTCCTTTCACTAAACTTCTTTTTTATTTTTAGTTTATACTTAGTATGATTTTAAAATTAAACTATGGCTTGTAAGTTATTTAATATATTGACATTTAATTTTGATTTATATTTTTACTTTTGACATTAAGGCCTCGTTTGGGAACCCTCCTTTTTAGCAAAAAAGTCAAAAAGTTATTAAATTAGCCAAAAAGCCAACAACCCATACCAAAAAGTCAAAGATTCTCTTTTCTCTCTACTTTTTGCACATCTTTTCGTAAAAAGCCAAAAATTCATCCCAAACATACTAGTTTTTTTTAGCTCATATTTTAGCCAAATAGCCAAAAAGTTACTAAATTAGTCTGTTCCCAAACGAGACCTAAATGTTAATTATAGGTTGGATCTTAACAAATTAAATCATTTAATTAATTTTTGCATTATTCTAAATTAAAAATAAATATTTTTTTACAAGTGTACCAAACTGTACCCGTACGCCACTTTTTTTTGAATTTTGCTGTACCGACGTATCCATATCATATCAATACCCGTACTAGTACCCGTACCCGTACTTCACAGGGCATAACTCATGAAAGTTGGAATGAATCTTGGACTCCCCCTTTTGGTTTGCCTGATGAAAGCAGATAAAATTTATGTTGCTTTACCTCCATTTTCATTTTCAGAAATCTACATTTGTCTGATTTTTGTGGCTCAACTTTTATAACTAATCAAGATGGATAAAAACAGGTGTAGCACCTGTTGAAGGCACAGGTGCAACAATGTCAGATGATGATGATGACCAAGCAGATAGTGACACCAACTTGTTTGATGGAAGCCTAGATGGGCCAGATAGCATGGGGTTTGGTCCTCTTGTCCCGACTGAAACCGAAAGGTCCTTGATGGAACGTGTGAGGCAAGAGTTGAAGCACGAGCTGAAACAGGTAAAAGATGTTGATGTATCATTACGTTGCTTTAGGTTCTGTTTGTTTCGCCGTAAAATGTTTTACCTTTTAAAATATTTTCATGTAAAACTTTTTACAAGAAAAAATTCTACATTCTTCTTATTTTCTTTTTTTGCATGTAAAATATATATATATATATATATATTTTATAAAATAATTAAACTTGTGTAGCTGAAATTGCCTTTTGCCTCCGATCACACCATACGACATCTTTTGAACCCACCACAACGCTCACATACCCAAAAGTCCCTCAAACTCAATTCACACCTCTGCACACACAAGAGCACCATTATCATCCCATCAAAAAAAGAACACCAGTGCCAACTCACATTCACTAACAGCATTCACGGTTGGTAAAATGATTTACTAAAATTAGATTGGCAAGTCATTTTCCTTGATTTGGTGGTAAATATTACACTTGTAAAATGTCTCCCAACCAACCCCAAAAAATTCTGAAAATATTTTCAATCAATCGGAGCCCCTAGGTTGTGTTTGGTTAAATTTTCAAATCAACTTATGCAATGAAAAATCCAAAAACTATGTTTGGTTTACAAATTTTTGAAAATTGTTCTCTCTCTCTCTCTCTCTCTCTCTTTTACACATCAATCAATCACTTTTTCTCTCTTCTCTCTCATTCGCACATTCTCTCACATTCTACTCATCAATCAATCAATTTTTCTCTCACACCTATCTGTTCAACTACCAAAAAAAAAAAAAAAAAAACTACAAATCATTCCAAAATTATTTTCAAAATATACAACCAAACAAGTTTTGAAATTTTGCAAACTCTTTTCAAAAAACTGTCTTTCAAAATTGATTCTCAAAACTAATCACCAGGGTTACAAGGAGAAGATTGTGGACATCAGAGAGGAAATTTTGCGTAAAAGAAGAGCCGGAAAGCTGCCAGGTGACACCACCTCCCTCTTGAAAGCTTGGTGGCAATCACATTCCAAGTGGCCTTATCCAACAGTAAGTGTTACAGGAGCTCTGCCGCTATCAGTTCATTATAATATTTTTTCTATGCCACTCCCAACTTATATTTTTGTCAAAATACCATTCAGGAGGAAGATAAGGCCAGATTGGTGCAGGAAACGGGTTTGCAATTAAAGCAGATTAACAATTGGTTCATCAACCAGAGGAAAAGGAACTGGCACAATAACCCGTCATCTTCTACAGCTCCAAAGAGCAAACGCAAGAGGTAGGCTGATCATGGCTGTGTATTGTATAAAATGGCATTTGCTCAAAATGCTCTTTTTGCCAACTTTGATTTGGGGGACAAAAAAAAAAAAAAAGTAATGCAGGTGAGACCAGCAATGAACGCTTCATGTAAATGGACGACTTCAAGCCCAAAACCAGGCATCATGTCTTCTTTTGGCTAAAATTAGTTGGATTAAAGCATCACACACTTGGAGCTCGTATGGTGGTATAGAAGATTACAGCAAATTTGAAGAAATTGTTGTCTAATAAAATGAAATTGCTGTTTGATTCCTGCACGTGGTTGACCCAGGCACTGAACAATGCCTGTTGGTAGGTATTCTTGAAGACACATTATACATAACAAGTTTGTAGTACTATCTCATTTATTAGTAGATTTAAATGTTTAGCATATCAAATTCTGAAATAGAAACCACTCAAACTATCAGTTATTTTGTAACACATGCTGGTGGATTTGTATATTTTGGGCTTAGCGTTTTATTTGTGTGAATAAGAATGGCTACATGTTTTGGGTATATAATATATCTCTTCTGGTATTGTTTGAACTGTTCTTTCTTTCTGTGGCTTGTCCAGAGTATAGTTCCTATGAATATAAAATTGATAACTGGAAATTCACATACAAAATGACGTAGTGGATCAGTTGATCATGCTTGCCACAAATATATTAGCTGACTTTTCATTGTTTTTTAATCTGATGACCATAACTATCGTTTGATTCATAGGGGTAAAAAAATTGAAAATAGGGAAGGATGTTCAACCTATTCGATTTATGACTTGGTGTATATATCTTATCATTAGAGAAAGTTGGATTAGGTCGAACAAGTACACCTCTGTGGCTTTTAGAGATAATGGACTGGTCTTTGGTGGCGGAGAAGTTGGCTTCTTAAATTTTATCTTCTTTATGAGGAAAGGTTGAAGGGAGGGACTTTGGCCCTCCGACCATCCAAGAGGGTGGCTTAATTTTCCCTCAAGGACCAGCATGTATCTTTGTCTTTTATTCAATAGTTGTAGAACACCAACATATGGTGGAGACTAGTGAGAATATTTCACGGGATAGGTTGAGTTGATCTGATCCATCTTGGTCAACTCCCCATTGATCCTTTTTTCTGTAGCTGCATATGGGTTAGAATGGGAGTACTGAATGGCAATAGGATTAAATAGTCGTACAGGTTTAATTTGGCAAAATTGCATTAGACATTCTTTTCAAGAAAAACAAATATGGAATTATATGAAGTTTTTACCATTTATAATCCAATATATATAAGTGTTCTCTCTATGATTGTAATCACATCAGTTGAAGAGCATATACCACAATCATCACAAACAAGCTTGCAGTTCATTACTGGAAAAATGACTGGCAAACCTCGATGAGAAACCAAGCAACAAGCCATCACCTTCCCCATCAAGGCCGTGGTCAAAGTTGAGATCATAGCTCTGCGGATCATATTGAAACTGTGTCCTCCTTTTCTTCTTGTTGAAGTACTTGCTGAGCCTTCTGACAAACTTCTTCCACTTAGGGCCTGCTAATAGCTCTGAGGCCTCCTTCAATCTTTTAAGGTTGTTCACCAACCATGTTTCCTTGTGCTCTCCTTCCTGTTCCAACAAACGCCTAGCTTCTCCATCGTTGCTTCGCTGCCGTTCAAAGCAGAACAGCCTAAAACAACCACAACCACTGGCCAAAAAGCCCGAAATAGTCTCTGGGTAGCCATTGTCGGTATCACTGCCTTCTTGTTCATGCTCCTTTGTAGGCGAACTACTACTTTTCGTCATGAAGGTTTGTTTCTCTCGAGGCTTAGATAGAGAGAGAGAGAGAGAGAGAGAGAGATGTTAATTGTTTGTGGGTACTTGTTAAGTGGACACCTTTTATATGAGAGATGTTATTTGTTTATTGTGGGAACGTGATAAGATGGGCACATTTTGTTTGTGGGAAATTGGTAAGAGAGAGAGATGTGAATTGTTTTGGGATTTTATATGGAGAAGGGACGGCAAGAAATTTCAAAGTGCGCGAGAGAGAGAGAGGAGTTTGAAGAGTTCTGATTGACAAGAGGACTCCATGTTGTTTGCTTCATGATAATGAAGTGGTAATAAGAAGTGAGTTTTTTTTTTTTTTTTTTTTTTTTTAATTAATTAATTTTTTGTTTTAAACAAAAATTAAAACGGTACAGAAACTAGGGAGAAAATCAAAATCTTTTGACCTAAGGTGGAATCTATCAAAATGTGTGCAGGATGCCTTTTGAGGTTATCGAGCGTGCCCAACAATTTGGACTCTCAATCTCCTGATTTAGTTTTACAAGTACAATGTGAAACATAAATGACAGGCCAGATCCAGCAATTTGTACAAAAAATTCATTTTATTGCAAAATCTTTACCTGAAAATGGACTACATCACCAAATCTCAAAGTCGCTACGTATGTTGTGTTTGGTTGGAGGATTTGAGAAGGGATTTGGAAAGTGAAATGGAAAATGTAAGTGAAATGTGAATAAAATATACCTATATTTCACCTAATTTCATACATATTTTCCTTTTCCTTTTCCAAATCCATCTCCAAATCCCCCAACCAAACACAGCGTTAATCTTTTGAGAAAACTAGGAAACCTGTGTCTCGGTCAAGGAACTTAGGTATGATGGGGAAAGGTCATAAACGGAGTTTTATAGTCTACTAGGTCAAAAGATCGGCCTCTACTAGGTCATGATGTGAGTTTTATAGTCATCATATACTCATGTTCTGGTTATAATAATGGTAGCATTACTATCTGAGGCAAACAAGTATAGATTGTGTCAGTGGTCTTGGTTATATTGTGATTTCATGCATTTTGAAAAATCTTTTTGCACAACTCCCAATAATAAGGAGTTTAGAAGCTTAAGAATCAACCGCATTTGAACACAAGCAGCACAACCTCCATCCACTGGCATTCACATAGATATTCTATTTAAGTATGTAGCCACATGGTATAATGCCGGATATAAAGTAACATTCATATGCAAGATGCTAAAACTAAAAATGCTCACCTAGTATTCCTCCGTGGTAAGACAAAAGAATGTGTTAGAAATATATGTGTGACACTATATACAAATAGCTAATGCAATACAACCACAAAATGCACCTAAGGACTCGGCTACTAACACGTGTCATGCGTATCATTTCAAGGCATGAGATAGTGCATATAATCATTTGGAAACGATAACTTCTACAAATGTAAATGAGTCGAACCCAGATGCATGAAAAATGAATGCAAGTCATGAATATGATAAATAAAACATGATGTTGCATATACAAAAAGCGTATAAATAAAAGAGATAGAAAGACATGGGGTTGGAAGTTATTACAACAACTGAATAAATGAGGCGTGGGGTTGGAAGGTTATTACAACAATTGAATGAATAGAAGACGTGGGGTTAGAAGTTATTACAACACTTGAACTGATTTAGCCAAACCAAAGCTGAATCTAACAGATCATAATGAAATGAAAGCTGAATCTAACAAATCATATTGAAATGAAAAGCAAACTATAAACAGTAACCACAAATGCTTAGGAGAGCACTTCCCAAAAATTGCCCGGTTATGCTTTGCTCTGTCTGGGGTCAAAGTTCACTATAAAGTCATCCAGCCGAATGAAAAAAGATTCGGTCGGGTATAACCGTCGAGACAAACTCTGTTTTGTGCAATAAAACCAAAGCAGAACCCAAAACACACCTTCTAAGAGTTGCATATCGTTTCTATCCCCTCCCTCTTGCAGAAAACATTCAAGGAATGGGTAGATAGGCCTTAACCCTTATATAATAACATAAAAGACTATACAACAGGTATTTACAACAATTAATCAAATGAAAAAAACTAGGGGTTGGGAGATATTCAAGCCAAAAAAATTAATGAGAACCTACAATCATCTCTTTACGAATAAGGGTAGATTAATACCCAAATTCGTGCTATTAAATGTAGTGAGTAGATTAATACCCACTATTTCTTGGTGGAAACTTTGCCTTTAAAGTAAGAGATTCATCAAAGGTTATTGAAAGACTCTTCTTCTATTCATGGAACAAGGATGTTTCCATCCTTTTCCATGTTCACAAAAGATTGAGGAAAGAGTTCTCAACATCTTTCACCTAAAATCTCTTACTTTACTTCCAAGAAAAATCAATCAAAATAAAAGAAACAACAACCCTCTCAACATCAAATCTAAAGGATCATTCAAATAGCTCCATGCAACAACCACATCCACTCATCAAGATATAGTATGGATTGAAGAACATGAGCTAACATGCTTGAATGGTAGATAAGTGATGAGAAAGTGCAAGAATATGAAAGAAACTACACTTTATAATTAAATTTGTGGATGAGTGGCTACTTTCTAACTCCCAACCCATCCACAAGGTTCCAATCAACACATTTATATACAACAACAATGAATTATACCTCTAAGCAAGAAACGAGTACAAACATATAGAAAATGAAAGAAACAATCTACTCAATGGATGGTGTGGACATCCCATTTTTGACTACCCTCAAGACTTGGGCGCTTTCTTTTGAGTTCTCAATGATGAAAATGAGATGTATTAATCTTACAAGTCCTACAGCGAGAAGCCTAAGAGTCAAAGCTTTAAACCATCCAAATGCCTGTTTTGGACAAAATATTTTTTGACCATAATGGAAATCTCGTTCAAAATGAGTTTAGTGGTGCAATTCCAGACATTACTACAATGTTTTGAGGCTCATATTTTCAAAATCAAAGAGTTGTATTATTTCAAACAAACAAAGCAAAGGATATAGTTGGAATGAATGGAATGGGTGAAATCCTCTAAAACACCTGTTTCTCCTCTCAGTTCAGGCTAGTCCTACCTTGTTGATTCGATGGGGTATTCTTTGACTGGCTGGACAATATATGATGGCTGGTCAAAGATGCATTTGGCGAGACACCAAACGAAACGGCCGGCTAAATGTTCCGAGTACAGAGCATTTTTGGGAATTTCAGTTTGTCTAGCACACTTTTCACAAATATCTCAGATATTTACACCCTAAGCTCTATAAATAGAGCTCGACAGCTCATTTTAAAGTGCTGGAAATTTGCCCAAAGCTCATAAGAGCCTCTTGACCTCTCTTCCTCTTGACTTCACCTCCTACCTAATACCTATTAACTTTGAACACAAGAGCTCCATTGAAGCTTGATCCTAAGCTTCTTGCTAAAACTCTTGGACATTAAACAACACATCTAAGGGACTTGAGGGAATTAAAAGGGGGTTTGTGAATCAAAAGGGCCTATCATCTTTAGGAGGTGATATTCTCATACCTTTAATCATCTTTCTCATTTTCCTTCGTTAATTCAAGCTTTGTTTTCACTATGTAACTATTGTAGAGATGTAACAAGTCCCCATGGATGTGGAGGAAATAGATTTAGCCACCCCTCCATTGAGTCGATAACTTTTCCTTTGTTTTTTTGCTTTCCTTAGCTCTAACCTCTAGTTCTTATGTATTTTGGACCCTTGTGGATATGTTTGGGAGTAACTATTAACCATCCATTCACAAGTTAAATAAATAAAATAGTTTTTCTTGTGGTTACATTGCTCCTCTTTACATATCCTATCTCTTAAGTGCATCAATCTATGTGTTTCAATCTATGTTCAATGATAATGAGTAGAATGGTTTTTTCATACGATTACTTGAGTGATTCTTATGATTTGATGTTGAAAGAGTTGTGTTCTCTTCTTTTTTGTGTGTTTTTGGAAGTAAAACAAGAGATTTTGGGTCAAAGGGTATTGAAATCTCCCTTCTCAATCATTTGTGAATATAGAAAATGGTGGAAACATCCTTGTTCTATGATTAGATGAGGGGCTTTCAATGGATTTGATGAATCTCTTGTTTTAGAAGCAATACTTCCACCAAGAAATTATTTGCATTAATCTACGTTCTCCACTTAATAGCATGAATTTTGATATTAATTTTCCCTTAATCACAAAGAGAAGATATAGGATCCTATCCATTTCTTGGGCTTGAATTTGTTCTTGATTTGATCCATTTGACTTATTTCTTTAGCAAAATATCTGTTGTATATATCTGTCTATGTCATGGTTAAGAGTGGGGGCCCATCTATCCCTTCTCTAAGTGATCCTTATAGGTAGAGGGGGTAGAAGGGGTGAGCACCCCTCAGAAAGTGTCTTTTGGCTTCTGTTATGGAATTTCCGCACTGACCTAAATCCCAACTGGAAGAAGAGTTCTGCCGGTCACTTTCCTATTCGATCGATCCATTTTATGTCTGGTCAGATGACTCATCCCGAGAACAGAGCAAACAGTTTCTAGGGAGTGCTCTCATGGGTAGTTCTGTAGCTCTTGGATGGTTTATTGGCTTTATTTCGTATGATTTGTTAGATTCAGTAGTAGCTTGGCTAAATCGATTCAGTGTTGTAATAATGTCTCCAATCTCCCCTCTCTTTTCTTTTTATTATTTGTTCAAAGTGTTGTAATAATCTCTCTCTCCCCTCGTTTCTTATTTGAATTGTTGTAATAACTTCCAACCCCACGTCTTTCTAACCATTTTATTTGTATGCTTTTGGTATTGCATCATGTTTTATTTATCATACCTGTATATTGCATCCATTTTTCATGCATTCAGGCCCGGTTCATCTGCATTTGTGGAACTTATCATTTTCAAGCTGAATACATGCGTTGTCCCATGTCTTGAGACAATATCCATGTCATATCTTAGTATTAGGACTTTTAGGTGCACGTTGTGTATGCATTACATTAGTCGATTGTATATAAGATCATGCATATATATGCATTTTTTGGGACTTACCTCGAAGCACTAGGTGAGAATTTTTGGCTTTAGCATATTGCATGTGCATGTTACTTATCATGCTTGTTGCTATATCATGAGGCTAAGTGCTTAGATGAGATATCTATTTGAATGCCAGTGGATGGAGGTTGCGTTGCTTGTATTGGAATGTAATTGATTTTTATAATTCTGAGTTTGTACAAAAAGGCTTTTCAAAAGTGCATGAAATCAAAGCATAACCAAAATTAGTGTCACAATACTTGCATGCCTCAGATAGTAATGATAGCATTAATAAATAAACCGGAACTTGAATATATGTTGATTATAAAAACTACATCATTACTTAGTAGAGGCTGACTATTTGATCGTGTGAGAGGGATGCTCAATCAACAACCTTCCCCTCTCATACCTACGTTTCTGAGTCGAGACACTTTGGTTATGACGGATGGTGGCCTTTGGCACGAGTCATGGGTTTCCTAATTTTCCTAAAAGATTATGTGGCGACTTTGAAATCTGGTGATGTAGTCCATTTCTATAAAATGGATTTTCTAGAAAAGTTATCAAATCTGGACTCTCATTTTCTGTTTCACATTACACTAGTGATATCATATTAGAAATCGGAAGTCTGAACTGTTGGACGTGCTTGGTAACTCCAAAAACCTCCCATATATAGATGGCTACTTTCTATTTCCCTCAACGTCTATGAGGACTCCTTACATGATTACCACAAGCTAATAACGAAATTCAGAGCTTAAAGATTAAGAAAGAGAGAAAAATTGAGAAAAATTGAGAAAAATTCAAAGGTTTTGCTTCTTAAAAGAGGGTGAGCTTCTTGGTTGTCAAACTCCTTCTTAGCACCCTCAAGGTTCTTTAGATATGGCTTATAGTTCTTACTATCCTTAGCAAGAAGCTTGCAATTAAGCTTTAATGGAGTTTGGTGGTTAATGTGTGAAAAATGGAGATTGGAAGAGTTAGAGTGATAAGCTCTCAAAAACAAGTCTTTTCGCCTTTGAAAGTTTTGTCACCCTAAAGAATGAAGCTAGGTCATGTATTTATAGACCTCAGGGGCCAAAATATCTAAGATATTTATGAAAAACTCGCAGAAAAAGCCAAAATTCTCAAAAATGCTTTGTACCCAGACATTTTAAACACTTGACTAGATGTTTCATCTGGTCATGATTTGTTGTATGGTCAGATAAAAATATACCACTACATTAATAGGGTAAATGTAGCATGATTTGAAATGAGAAACATGTATTTCAGAGGATTTCACCATTTCTATTCATTCAGACTATAACCTTCGTTTGGTCCACTGAAAAAGACAACGTTTGGAATTTGAAAAGGTGAGCCTTTGGACATTGTAAAAATGTTTGAAACTACGCAATCATATGTATTTTGAAAAAAAAGGTTTTAATTTGGTTTAAAATGTTTTGGCCAAAGGTGTAAGGTTGGAATTAAAGTTTGAGTTTGGACCCCTTGTTGAGGAATTTGTAAGGTTAATACATCTTGATCTTCATCATCGAGTGTTCAGAAAGGAGTGCCAGTTTTTAAAGCAGGTCAAAAGTAGGGTGTCTATAGTTACCCTTCTTTGACAAAACTCGATGCGTCATTTCATGACATAAGTGAATGTCAAAGCCCGAAGACAACCCTTTTGGACAAGGCCGTAAGACATTGAGCAAACAAACAAAATGAAAATAAAAATTGGTTGAACCTAAGGGTTGCCTCCATATCCTTTTGTAGGGAATCAAACCAGCGTAGTTCAAGGGCAAGATGCAAATGACATGCTCGAAATACATTTAAAAAGTTGGACTTACAAGCCACATGCAGCTGGTTGCTTAAAAGTTATGCTTACGTATACCACACTATTAGACTTATTTATTTTGATGATTTATTTAATTATATTTCAATTTATTTGAAAGAGAAAAATAGAATCTAAAATTTATTTTGATAATTTATTTAATTATATTTTAATCAAAATTTATTTTGATGATTTATTTGAAAGACAAAAATAGAATCAAAATTTATTTTATCCCATTATTTCTCACCTAAACCTTTATTCTAAATGTTGTTAGAATGTATTTAATATTTGATTAAATCAGGAGTTCAAACAGCCCAAAACAAAGGTTCAAACAGCCTAGCACAGCAGCTTGCCAAAAGGTTCAAAATGTTCAAGTGGAAGATATTCAAATTAGTAATGATGGAAGTACAACGGCTATAAACGGCTATAAAGGTTCAAAGGGCCAAAAGGTTCAAAAGGTCTAAGTGGAAGATATTCAAATTTGTAATGATGGAGTGGAAGATATTCAAATTGGTAACGATGGAAGTACAACGGCTATAAACAACTATAAATTCAAATTGGTAATGATGGAAGTACAACGGCTATAAACGGCTATAAATTCAAATAACTACAACGGCTATAAATGGCTATAATTTTCATTATATATACCAAAGCCTCTAATATAAACAAGTTACAAAAAATCAAAAAATATTTTTTGATCTATAATCACTCACATCTATTCTCAGAAATTCTACACTGAGTCTTATAACATTAAGCTCATCTTTCCTGTGTGAGGTTTACAAAAAAACCAGAGCTTCGTTTTTATATCTATCTTTGAGAGATATTTATTGCA
Source organism: Camellia sinensis (assembly GCF_055761805.1). Taxonomy (NCBI): domain Eukaryota; kingdom Viridiplantae; phylum Streptophyta; class Magnoliopsida; order Ericales; family Theaceae; genus Camellia; species Camellia sinensis. The sequence goes on from NC_138964.1 coordinate 70,104,003, forward strand.
AGCTTTCTTTGAAAGCAAAGATATCATTTCATCTTGTAAAAGTGTTGCAAACACTGTGTTCTTGAAATCTTGAGAGTGATCGTGAATCACCTAAGATTTGCAAGGGTTTTGGCTTGTGAAGTTTGTGTAAAATCCGTGGAGGATTGCTCCATTTGTAAAGAGGTTGCTAGCACCATTGTGAAGCTAGAATTAGTGGAAAATCTCAAGTGAAGCTTGAGGAGTGGATGTAGGCTTGGTTGAAATTGAACCTCTATAAATCTGTTTGTCTCCTCTTCCCTAATCTCTTTACTTTCCTGCTACTGCTATAGCTATCTAATATTCATGTGTTAATCATTTGATTTACCCTGTATGTTAGTTATACTTCATTGTTATTTTGCTTGATCATTTACTACTAAGTTCATCATTGTGCTTGTTAATAATTTGTTGTACTAGTAATTAATTTTATTGGGGTATTATTAATTTTAATTTGTAGAAACCTAATTCACCCCCCTATTAGGTTGCTTTTTGGGTAACAATTGGTATCAAAGCCTGGGGCTCTTGTTTAGATTTAACAATCTTGAGTTTTTGATCCATAGCAACCATGTATTTTACTTACTCTGCTGTAGGACAAGCTAGCAATAGGCCACCTCTCTTTGATGGTAGTAATTACGTTCATTGGAAAGAAAAAATGACTTTGTATCTTCAAGCTACCAATTATGTTTTGTGGCTCATTATCACTAAAGGTCCTAAAATTCCTACCAAGGTAGTAAACCATATCAGTGTGCCTAAACTTGAGGATGAATTTGATGAGTGTGATTATAAACTCCTTCAAGCTAATGCTAAAGCCAAGCTTGTTCTTATGTGTGGACTAGATGCAAATGAGTACAATAGAATTTCTGGGTGTATTACTGCTAAAGAGATTTGGGATAAACTTAAAATCACCTATGAAGGAAGTAGCCAAATAAAAGAGTCTCGGATTGACATTCTTATTCATGATTATGAACTCTTTATTATGGAATCATTTGAATCTATTTCTAAGATGTTTTATAAATTTACCAATATTATTAATGCTCTAAAATCTCTTGGTAAATCTTATACTAATGGTGAGCTTGTGAGAAAAATACTTAAGTCTTTGCCAAATGAATGGGAAGCTAAGGTTACAACTATCCAAGAAGCAAAAGACCTCACAAAATTAGGCATTGAAGAACTCCTAGGCTCACTCATAGCTCATAAACTTTCAATGATGGATGGCAGCAAAAAGGAAGCCATTTGGGGAGAAAATGATGGAGTAGCCAACCTGTGTCTCATGGCTCTTGTAGAAGAAGAATTTACTCAAGATGAGGTAATTTCTAATTATGTAGAACTTGAAAGTGCTTTCAATGAATTACATGACATATTTAGAAATGTTTGTGTTGAGAATTCTACATTAAAAAAATTAGTTACTTCTCTTTCAAATGATGTGGATGTTTTAAAAATGGAAAATGCTACTTTGAAAAATGACTTTACATCTATTGCCAATGAGAAAAACATTTTGAAAAACAATGTTGAGGATTTAAACAAAACTCTTGAAAATTTTGTAAAAGGAAAAGAAAACCTCAACAAGCTTTTTGGAAATAAAAAATGTGTTTTTGACAAAGTAGGCATTGGTTTTGATCCTCCTAAACCTTTTATGAGATTAAATGTTCTTGAGACTAATCCATATGGACCCAAGAAAGTATAGGTACTAAGAAAGAAATCAAGATATTTTTTAGGTGGAGTCTCAAAGAACACCAAGGACTTCGAGAGGAAATGCACAACAAGAGTGTTCAATCTAAAGCGCAAAATCAGCTTCTACAAGAAGAATAATGATGAAATGAAAATCACCAAGATAAACAATAGAGGTAATATATGGGTGAAGATTCCAAAGAGGTAAATGAAAGTATAACTCCTAACACACCTTTAAGCTTAAAGTTCTATATTCTTTAAGGTGTGATTTGTGTACAATAGGTTGTGTCTAATCATTACTTCCATGTAACCTAATTGTACTAAGTTTGCTAAGTCATGTTCTGCTAGTTTCTTTCAAACATTCATTGAACTCAAAAATGAAAATTATATTATTTTGATGTATGCCTATTAGAATATGAATGATTCATGTATTCATTAACATTTTATATCATGTCATCTATTGCTATGAAAAAGAGATAAAAAGTGATAAAAAAAAAAATTTGTGAGCATACTTTTCACATTTTAAATATGGCTTCATACAAATATATTAATTCCTTTTTGAATCATATCTTTGTAGAATCAATTTTGATGTCATAGCATGTTTTTGAGATGTATACTATCTATATTTTGAATTCTACATTTGTGATCTCAAGAATATGCTCAATATGAAAATTTCATGCTTATATGCTTTATATTGAAATATTTGAATGAGTTATGAAATTCGTTGATTATGATCCATCAACAATGTCTAAATGAAAAGAAGTATCATACGTTTGTAGAGACATTGCATCTATCCTATTAAATATGTTTTGAATATGGATTATATTGGCATATATCTCATGAAATGCTTTTGAGTGATAAATTGTTGAATTAATTGTTTATAGCATTCATGTTATGTTCCACATTGAGTAAAATGTTTTATCACACTTGAGCATGTGGATTAAGTTGATGAAAATGCCTCTTGATGATTTTATATGTTGCATCAATTCTTGATAGAATAAAGAGCATAAAACAATATTTTCTCATGCATATTATGCTATGTGCTACAATTTAAAATTTTTGAAGAATAGCATCTCAAGCTCTTGGTTGATCATGGTTCATACTGAAATATTTCCCATCTTTTGAGTTTGCTTACCATGCTTGCTTCATGAGTTTAAATGTGATTGTGCTATACAATTTCCATATCTCTACAAGATCACAATAGAAAACGGAAGCACTAATTTAGGAGGAGAAATCATCTTTGCTAACATACTTGTTAAACCTCTTTGAGATGAACTCCTAATGAAAGAAAATTAAAGATTGAAAAGCTTCCATCTCTTGAACCTAAGGTATGCCTCATATACTCTCTTAAGTTTTTGAGGTAAAAATTCTATCTTATATCCCTTGAGCTAATACTGTTATTACTTTGATATGAAAAAGATTGATTATGCTTCATATTATTTGTAATGTATACTCTTTGATGATGCTTTTACCTAAAAATCATGCATATGCTTAAATGTGTGGTACCTATTGAAATTCATGATTTTTCTTGGCATATGGATTGTTATACCTTGAACATGCTTCATTTTTTTTGGAATTACATTAGCTCCATGAGATTATATTGAGTTTAACCTATTATGAGCAATATTCGGTATTCTACATAATGCTTGAGCTATGATTGTTAAATCTTCTAGATTGCATTTTAGTATCCTTGATAGATTTATGTTGGTATCATTTTGGCATCCTATTTGATATTATTGACGAGAACATTTCAGTTATGAACTTTCATTTATCATATCTCCTATTGATTTTGTCAAATGAAACAAGGGGAAGAATTTAAACTTGATTATTTTTTAAAATCCCTTCAGTTTCTATTCTATTTTTTATATCAAACTTATGGGCTTGCACCTTCACATGTTACTATTTTTTTTTTTTGCCCATTATTGTCAAATGATATGAGCTTCAATTGTATGATCATTGTGTGCTATCATTTTTTTTTGGTATCATAGAGTTACCTTGATATGGATGATTATTTGTACTATAATGAGACTTACATTCTTTCATCCAATATGCTGTACCGTACTCCCTCATTGTGCTTGATTTTGTTGAAAATGTCATCGGGGGAGAAAAAAAGACTTGATTGTTTTAGTATCTCTGATTATTTTGGTATCTCTATGCTTTTGGTATCTTAATTCTTACAACATGACCTGTGAGCTGATTAGTTGTTGATAATGTAATAGTGTAATATTGTCCCCGAACGTCCCAGGAGGGAAATCCCGTTCTGTTCATATTGGGCTCACTACAGTTCGAACTCAAATTGTCACCATCCTGTATCTAATCTCACAGAGTGCAATGCAAGACCGATGAATCATCAAAGAGTCCAAATACGGCAAATCATTTTGGAAAATAGATTTTTTTGTAAAGAAGTGCCAAACATGGACTGCTTTGTCAGATACAGAGTCGCCACCTAAATATTTTTTATGGGAGAATTTAGAAAACCCTGACTCATTTGCCTAAGGTCATGTGTCCATCATTACCAAAGTTGTCTCGGCTTGGGAACTTGGGTACGATTGGGGAAGGTCAGCTATGAGCACCCCCGCTCGCCCGATCTGAAGATCAGCCTCTACTAACCATGATATCTAGTTTTGAAAACGTTATGTGTTCTTATTCCGGTTATTAGCCTAGAATTACTATGTGATGTACACAGCAAAACAAGTATAGACTGGGTCGCCTGAATTGGAAAAAAACATTTCATGTTTGTTTTGAAAACGGTTTGCTACTCGCAAGTAGGCTAAAATGCAAGTTTTGCCACCCTCAAGTGGGCTTAGAAAAGATGATTTTGCCACTATCTAGTGGGCTTAAAACTCACAGTTAATGCATTATTCCAATTCAGGTAATTCAACCTCCACCCACAGGCATTTAAGCAGTTATATCATATAAGCAAGTAGCCTCATGGTAAGCATGTTGTCATGGCAGTCACTCACACGCATGCAAGGATGCTAAAGCATAAACACTTACCGAGTACTCCAAGCCAAAACAGAAACTTGTTAGTAATCATATGCATGATCCTAGTTCATGTTAAGATGGCTAATGCAACATACGCAAGATGCAACTACAATAGGCTCGGCTATTCTAAGATGGCATATAATGATACTACAGCTAACACGTATTCAACTCGGAATTGAGATACTCTGCAGTTAGTATGATGCACCGAGCCCGGTGCATGCAAGACAAATGTATGGATGCACGCATGCATAGCATAAGGTATACTAATTTAAATATGCCCTAATACTAACCATTGAAAGCAGGTAAGTAAAAAGGAGAAAGAAATGGGGTTGGAAGACACGCACACACGCACGCACACTTACTACACAATTGCCCTCGCTCGGAGGGTCCAAAATAATAATACAGGCCGAATAATGAATTAACTATCCTAGCTAATTAATTATTACAAATCTTCTAATTAATTAACAAATTAATTACAAAAAAAAAGCCTAAATATGAAACTAAAGAGACCGCCGTAGCTCTGCCTCGGAATGCGTGGATAATGCATGCTTGACTCGCCTTGCTCGGAAACTCGGTACCATGCCACTGTTGCCTCTGTGTACACTGCCTTATTCCTCTAAAAATTATGAAAGTTTCCAAGACCCTTCTGAATAACTCCCTGAGTGTTGTGGGATGCCACCGACCATGATAGAGCATTACCAGCTATGAGAACGTGGCCATCGGCCAAAAATTGAACCACCGGCTGAAGTTTGGTAGCTGGTCGGCACTGTAAGTGGCCGGCCGGCCATTCCTTCCTGCAGAACCCTGTTTTGACAGCAGCAGAGGACAGACAGTGCATGGCATGGAAATTTCAAAGCAATGTGTGCATGGTCACTCTCCTAATCATGCTATGGACTCAAGGGAGTGTCGCCCTTGGTCCTCGGGCCACCAATCACGCATTTTGATACATGATGGCCAAAGGCACCAAGCTTGCAAATCAATGTAAATGCATGCGACAAAGCAAATGAATGCCTCATGCCCTATCATGTTGAGATCAAGGGCATCGGCGACCGAGGGTTGAGACGTATTTCGTCACTTGGAGTACGAACACACCTCATCCCTCTTGCTTGGTTTGACGCCCCAAACCAAGAAAAATGTAATGCATGTATGCAACATGGCTCAAACATGCGAAGTAGCTCAAGTATGCCATATGGGACTAAGGTAATGAACATGCCAAATGCAATGTGCCAAACATGCAAGATGCAATGCCATGCAATCTATCATGCAAGCTAGGATATGAAATGCAACTAGCTAAACAATATGCAAATGTGCAAACATGATACAATGCAAGCCTGATACCAAAGCAATGCAACACATCAAACATGTGATTATATACAAAGATGGACTTAAACCGAGATGGGATGGCCTCAGCCCATCCCAAAACAGTGGCTAAGAATACTAAAATAATGGTGCCAATCATGCAAAATAAACATGCCAACCGAAGGGCCTAAGACTAAGGCATGAAAGGCAACTCTCAAGAACACTCAAAGGTGACAAAAATGGACATTAAGCACTCATGTTAAACTCTGAAAAGCATGCGAAGGATGATGCCAAAACATGCTAGGGAATGGGTGCGAGATAGAAGACATTCAAGGCCACAAAGAAAGCATTACTCAACACCTACCCCAAACAAACATGGCATGGATTTTTTAATGCAAAACAGAGTTTTATCATGCAAAAATGAGCCCCAAAAACCTCTGATATGGCAGCCCAAAGCCTCAAACACATAGGCATGCACAAAAGCCCCAAACATGGAGTATAAGACCACATCTCTTCAAGGCATTGAAAGGGTAACAAATGCAATTATGTAAGCATAAAACATGAACTAAAATGGCATAATAAGTGACTCGAAATCACTAAAATAGCCCAACTAATGCATGCTTATGACTCACACACCCAAGGCTCACAAGCCAAAATGCATGGAGGCTATACAAATCATGGCAAGCATGGCCAAATCAGTACCCAACAGACCTTAATCATGGCAAAATAATGCTAAAACCATCTTGGAACCAAACCAAAATCATGCTAGAATGTCATCTCATGACATAATACATATTAGACCAAAACATAAGATTACAAGGCAAGCATATAATGCATGAAATGGACCATTAATCCAACCAAAAATAGTGATATAATATGACCAAATAACATACAAAAGCCTCTGAAATGGAGCAAAAAACAACTATGCATGCATGCTACCCTTGTGAGCCAAAAAAAATGAACAAATGAGAGACCAAGGGAGAGGGGTGTCCCTCCCTATGCAAGACTTCAAGACCCTTTCACCACCACTGAAATCCATGAGAAGGCCAATACGCAAAAGTTCCAAAGCTCAACAAAAAAAGGCACAAAAGGGGCCAAACAAGGCCTAAGAGAGGGAGGTCGACCCCAAACACAAAAGAGACCTTAATGAAGATCTTAAGCATGAAAATAGAAGACTTTTTTCAGTTATACACAAAGCTTAAATCAGTATGCAAGATAGGTTAAAAAACTAGTGCAAGAATGGGGAATATAAAGCAACTATACTCACCCTTGAAGAACACTTGAAGAACAGCAAGTCCAACCCCTTTTTCTGATCAAAACCAACCCAAAACCTCCAAGAACAATCTCTCAACACCTCAAGAACTGAAGTATGGTGTAATACTATGTGTCCTAGTGTAAAACTAAGAACAAAACACACTTTTGAACTCTCAAACACACACAAATGAAGAGAGAGAGAGAGAGAGAGAGAGAGGGATATAGAGAGAGTGGTTTATATATCAGATATATATGTATTATCTCTAGTTTTGCTGAACCTCTTCAAAGGAAGAGGAAGGTCCTCTTATATAGAGCAAGATGAAGGCTTAAGCTTCCAGGAGAAGCTAACAAAAGGGGTCAAGGCTTCTTAAAGAAGCTAAGGCAAAGGGGCCAAGGCTTCTTTAGGAAGCTGAGACAGGTGTCCAAGCTTCTTGAGGAAGCTAAGACAAAGGTCCAAGCTTCCCCAAGAAGCTAGACCAAAAGGGTGCAAAAGGTACAAATTTGTCCATACACCTGTATAGAGGACAAATCCGTGCACTCCAGCTGGCACAGCTGGCATGCATAATGCCTGAAAAAGGCAAAAAGGTGGTACCGGCCAGAAAAGGAGTTCATCGGCCAAATAAATGGTCGGCCGACCACACAAAGTGCTGACCGGCCATCACCAATGGCCGGTGGCAAGAAGACATGGCCGGTGGCCTCAAGCCATGGCCGGTGAGGCGTGGGGATGGCCAACAAGCCATTCTCTACCTTCCAAAGCAAAAACCAACAAGTGTTTGGTCCAACCAAGCACAAGACAACCGAGTTGAGAGATCCTGAGGCAAGGCGCGTAGCCGAGACCTCCGGGAACTCAAAACGAACACGAACATAGATGATCACCGAGTGGTCAAATGGTGACGTCCAAGTCTTGAGGACAGTAAAAAATGGGGTGTCTACAAATAGGAAGATCGTTTTCCTCAAGGAAGAGTGACTTGAACTATACCTCCATATTTATGTTCTTGCTTGGCAACCTTGTTTGATCTATGCACTGTTTTGTCTATTATAGTCTTGAGATTAGTATGCTCTTGCTAAGAAATTGAGAATTAGATCATGCTCAAATGTTTCTCTTATACTCATTAACAATTTGGTTTCTCATCATTATTTTTTGTTTGGGCTTAATTTTCTTATTTTTTTCTGCTTTTTAATTTCATTTTTTAGTACTTAAACATAAAAACAAAAACAAATCAAAATACAAATATTTACATAAAAAAAAACACGCTTCATTTTTTTTTACGACCACACGCCGATCAAAATAAACATAGAAAAAAAAAGCCCTTCATTTTCTTTCGGCCATACGCCGATCTTACTTACTCGCCTCTTCCATCATTTTCTTCTTCTTTTTATCACCTTGGGCGACCCTTGGCGCCCCTGCCCCGTGCTTTCGTCGAGAGCGATGACTCCTCGCTGACTATCAAAGCCCAAGAACGACGTTGCTCCAAATCGGGCCATGGAGGTGGTCTTCCGTTTAAGCTCTATATTTTCGGCCTTCAGCGCGCCTATTTCTATTCGCGCATCCTTATACATGCGCTGAAGCAGAGAGAGTTAGGTGTTGACCTGATGGAGCTCACTTGTCCTGTTCTGCAATCGGTGAGCCAATTTTGTGACTGCAATCACCGTCTCTATACAGGACGTCAGTGTAAAATGATTGGCTTCAATATCTGATTGAGTTGCCATGATTTGCTCAATCGACATCATAGGAAGGTTAGGCAGAGGAATGACAGGAAGAGTAGGAGTAGGGGCACTCGGTCCAGTAGAGCTTATGGGATCGTTTAGGTCCAGAAATAGAGTGAGGGGACGGGATGAGGAAGCCATGGATTAGAGGTGAGAGGTGTCAAAGAAATGAGTTGTAGAGAAATAGAAGCAAACAGACTGAGGTTTGGCCTCCTCCATTTAGTTTCTTTTTTGCCTCTCAATGAGAAAGAAGAAACAGAAGAGAGTGGTGAAGACGAAAATGGAAGAGTGTGTGATTAAGAAGAAGGCAAAAGAGAAGACGACAAGGCGGGAGAGGGAGCTGAGGCGCGTAAAAATCAAGGCCTGCTTTTGTCAGCCAATGACGCAAAAGTGAGGCCGCGTGTCAAACGCGTTTTTCGAAGGAAAAATAGAGACGCGGGAGAGTTGTATTTGTATGCACATATGTATATATATGTTTTGAATTATATAGATGCCATTTATCACTATCATTTTCCTCCTCCTCCTCCTCCAGATTCTGAGCCATAATTTCTTTTTGATCATGTCACAGGGGGGAAAATATGATGTTATGTATTATGGTATTATTTTCAAACTAATCTGATGTTATGTATTTATAGTTTGATATCTTAATCTTATATCATGTTATTGATTAAATCTTATTTATTACACATGTGCTAACCTATGTATTTAGAATTGAATTCAGGGAGCATGACTTGAGGGGGAGCTTTTATTAGTCTCAAATCAAATCAAAACATCATTGTGTGCCATCATAAAAAAGGGGGAGATTGTAAGACTTATTTATTTTGATGATTTATTTAATTATATTTTAATTTATTTGAAAGAAAAAAATAGAATCCAAAATTTATTTTGATGATTTATTTGAAAGACAAAAATAGAATCAAAATTTATTTTATCCAATTATTTCTCACCTAAACCTTTATCCTAAATGTTGTTAGAATGTATTTAATATTTGATTAAATCAGGAGTTCAAACAGCCCAAAACAAAGGTTAAAACAGCCTAGCACAACAGCAGGCCAAAAGGTTCAAAATGTTCAAGTGGAAAATATTCAAATTAGTAATGATGGAAGTACAACGGCTATAAACAGCTATAAAGGTTCAAAGGGCCAAAAGGTTCAAAAGGTCAAAGTGGAAGATATTCAAATTTGTAATGATGGAGTGGAAGATATTCAAATTGGTAATGATGGAAGTACAACGGCTATAAACGGCTATAAATTCAAATTGGTAATGATGGAAGTACAACGGCTATAAACGGCTATAAATTCAAATAACTACAACGGCTATAAACGGCTATAATTTTCATTATATATACCAAAGCCTCTAATATAAACAAGTTACAAAAAATCAAAAAATATTTTTTGATCTATAATCACTCACATCTATTCTCAGAAATTATACACTAAGTCTTATAACATTAAGCTCATCTTTCCTGTGTGAGGTTTACAGAAAAACCAGAGCTTCATTTTTATATCTATCTTTGAGAGATATTTATTGTAAACTTTCTTTGAAAGCAAAGATATCATTTCATCTTGTATAAGTGTTGCAAACACTATGTTCTTGAAATCTTGAGAGTGATTGTGAATCACCTAAGATTTGCAAGGATTTTGGCTTGTGAAGTCTGTGTAAAATCCGTGGAGGATTGCTTCATTTGTAAAGAGATTGCTAGCACCCCTGTGAAGCTAGAAGATAGTGAAAAATCTCAAGTGAAGCTTGAGGAGTGGATGTAGGCTTGGTTGAAGCTGAACCACTATAAATCTGTTTGTCTCCTCTTCCCTTATCTCTTTACTTTCTTGCTACTGCTATAGCTATCTAATATTCATGTGTTAATCATTTGATTTACCCTGTATGTTAGTTATACTTCATTGTTATTTTGCTTGATCATTTACTGCTAAGTTTATCATTGTGCTTGTTAATAATTTGTTGTACTAGTAGTTAATTTTATTGGGGTATTATTAATTTTAATTTGTAGAAACCTAATTCACCCCCCCTCTTAGGTTGATTTTTGGGAAACACACACGACTAAATTTTGAAAAGCTTGATGATGCGAATGCAATGGAATGTGATGTGATGGAATGATGAGAAAGATGTAAAGATGTCAATGAATGAGGCGAGCCTCACGCAAATGACATAAAGCATGCTAACAACTGCAAAGGTAATAAATAATGTTGCTCAAACGCCTTCTACAAGACGCACAAACATGTTTTCCACATGAATGAAGAATGCAAATCCAAACGAGCTTCGTGCGAGAAAGAGAAGGGTAGCCGAAGCCAAACTCGCTCTTGACCGACAGTCACAACAAAAAGGAACTCCAAAACACACTCCAAATACGTTGTGAAGTGATAGGGGGAAGGGTGGCCGAAGCCAAACATGCATGTGATCGGTAGTCATAACGTCAAGGAACTGCAATCTTGACCAGCAATCAACAAATGTGAACCCCAAAACACAATCCAAACACACCGTAATGCGAGATGAGAAAGGGTGGGCAAAGCCAAAACTCGCACCTGACCAGCAGTCACAGCGATAGGAAACCCTAATCCTAACTGGCAATCAACAAAGGTGAGCCCCAAAACACACTCAAAAACGGTGTAACATAAGTGAAGGAAGGGTGGTTGAAGAGAAACTCGCATGTGACCGGTAATCATAGCGATAGAGAGTCCCAATCCTGACCGACAATCAACAAAGGGGAAGCCCAAAACACACTCCAAACACGCCGCAATGCGGGAGGGGGAAGGGTGGCTGAAGCCAAACTCGCACGTGACCGACAGTCACAGTGATAGAGAACCCCAATCTTAACTGGCAATCAATAAAGGTGAACCCCAAAACACATTCGAAACATGCCGTAATGCGAGAGGAGAAAGAAAAAAGAGAGGCCGCAGCCTTAAGAAAACAGGCCTAAACAATTTACAAGCGAAAAATGGGGAAAACAATAGGATAAAGAGTGCGATGCAATGCATACAACATGAAATAGATGTAAGAAAGTGGTATAAAAGATATACCTTACAACTTCGGAGATGGGCATACAAGCCACAATACTTCGAAGATCATCTCACGGGCGGCCTTATAATCACGATGGGGAATACCGATTCCTGAGCCAACTATTGGTGACTTAGGTAACCATGCCTTTGAAAATGATAGGGACAATAACTATGCACTTCTTTGATCTTCTATCCAAAGCATACAGACAAATTGCAACATCTTCTTCTGGCCGAATGATTTATCCACCAGCAGTATAAGATTGTGGCTGGCCAAATTAATCAAGAGATAACAGGGGCTGTTTGGACTTTTTGCCTCCAAAAGTTTTATAAAAGCGTGAAACCATCCGACTACCATGCATTCTTGTCAGAAAGCACTTCCCATACTCCTTTGAGACATTTGTGACCACCACCCATGAACGATGACGATTTTTTTCCTTTTCCCCCTGGTTCTCCTATTGGTTTCGACTAACTGAATACACCAAATAACAACGGCTTTTCCTTCAGTAATAGTGTCGAAGAGGCTTTTGTCCTTGCTATCATGGAGAACATGGATCCAGAGCTGGCATATGCAGTGGTGCATACTAGAGGTTGCGACCGAGGTTGTGGGAGAACTCAGAGCAGTAGGAGAAGTCGAGGACGAGCAACAGGTTGTACTCGTGCACGTGGATGTTACTACGGGCCAGGCCAAGGTCTTGGCGAAGGTCGAGGTCAAGCTTGCTGATGTGGGCAAGGTCTCCTAGCTCCGGGTCCTTTTCTTCCACACTTCTTGAACTTGCCAAATGGGGTTTCTTTTTTTGACACCCAAACTGATTCACTTCAAGTTACTCCTATTTTGCTTCTCAACTAATGTCTCACATTCCTTCTCTTCAGAATGATGATGAAGACCTTGATCTCCCCAATGGCTCTGACGACCACCATGATAGTGGGAGCAGTGATGTTGGTGATGATGACAGACCCGATAGGGCTGGCTATCCCTTATACCTCTCGATGGCTATAACTGTGGCTTAGCTTGACCTCCGAAAGTGATCCAACTTCAACTTTAGCAAATCAATCCCGCTGTAAACCTCCTTTTGAAAAGGTTCAATGAATGAATGATCCTCTATTTATGTACATCACTTTTGAAAATGAATGACTGAATGGATGAATAACTCTTTGTTTTGAATGACTCTGAGTTTGAAATGCCAAGACAACTTTGAATGTAGCCAGGATAGTTCTCCTAAACTTCTATAAAACTCTACCGATAAGCTACCCTACTTCCCTTGGCCGAATGAAATATCAGTCGACCGGATAAAGTTTTAGTCGGCTGGATAAGTCAAACGATATTGGGGCAATTTTGACTTTTCACCTTCCCGATTTTATAAAAAGGCGCAAAACCACTCGAGATCAGTCTGTTTCTGTCCCAAAAACCTCCTTGATACCACTTCAAGCAACTTTTGATCATACTCCATGGCTGAGAATGATTCTCCTTCCTTCTCTCTTAGCTTACCAATTGGGTCTGCTATACCTTAGATTCGAGATGAAGATGTCTCCTCCTCTAATAATAAAATAGGAGAGGTTCTCACACTTGCCACTGCTCAAGACATGGATATTAAGTTGGCCTACACCATTATTCATACTAGAGGCCGCGGTAAGAGCCTTGGACAAGGCCATAACTAGGGTCGTGGTCAGTTTGTAGATCATGGTGAGGGTAGTAGTAGGGCCAATAGTGGGAGAGCTCAAGGTCATGGTGATGGCCATGGGCGAACTGTAGGTCATACACGTGTTCGTAGCCACTGGTATGCGTCAGATCAAAGCTTGGGTGAAAGTAATGCCCAGGGAAGCAGACACGGATGAGGATGAGGACAAAGACGAGGTCTCTGAGCTCCCGGTCCCTTGCCTTCCCATTCTCTGAACCTCCCTAAGGTTCTTCTCTTGAAATTCAAAGGCTTGCCCTATTCTTGAACTACTCATGTCTTTTTCTTTATGACTGACAATTCTTTTTGTTGCAGGACGATATAGAGATGTTTCGACCTTCTACCCCTGACATGACCTTTGACTTTGGGGAGAGTCTTAATAGTCGGAGCGACACTAGCAGTGATGAGGACACACTGGAAGGGTTTAAGTACCTCCTGAAATACTTTTGTCTTGCACATGCAGCTTAGTCCTGACCAGTTTAGAGGAAAATCCCATTTTTTTGTCACATCTTCCTTTCATTTTGCTTCAAGAAGGGAAGAGGAAATTGTATAGCCTTTGTATAGTACTAGGGTATTGTACAGAGAAGCTCTTTGGTAAAATGTGATGTATGTTAATCTAGTTTGTATAGAGAATCTTTGTAAAATATAGACCATGGTAACCGATCTTAAATGCCTTTTGTAAAACCCCTTGTAATCACTCTCTTGTTTATATATAATAACTTTTATGAACAACTTGTGACTACTCTTTTTGAACGCTTTACTAAATTTCCAAGACTAAAATGAACTTGAATGCACCATTTCTCCCATTATCGGATAAGATCAGAAGCCATTTGGTTAAAATAGGAACTTACCCATGCAAAATAACCCTGCCAGTTGCTTTATCTATGTGCTGGACAAAAACTTATTTGGCCAATCAAGAAATCCTAAGAAGCATGGACACGGATACGCGACACGACACTGATAGGACACAGACACGCCGACACGCTAATTTTTAAAAAATGCAGGATACGACACGTGGGGGACACGCATGAAATATATAATTCTATATATTTATTATATGTTATATATATATATATATATATGAATATATCATTCAAAGATAATAAAAAATGCAATATGACACAAATTCTTATAAATTTATATGATTTTTGTTTTATTATTGTATCTTAAGTTGTTTTGTTCAAATTTATAATTAGTTTCACATGTGTCTAATCAATAGACACGTGTGTTTAAGAGACACAAACATTTGTCCTCCAAGTGTCTAAAGAGTGTTCGGGTCTTTAAAAAATATTAAAAAATAGGACACGTTCTAAAGAGTGTCGGACACGGGATAGGGAAGTGTCCAAAGAGTGTCGGTGTCCGATACGGACACGACACGGATACATCACCTTCTTAGAAGTTTCTGTACTTTTTAAAAGAAATCATTCGACCAGATTTAATATCCCATGTCAGGGACAGTTTTGATTTTTCACCTCCCAAAACTTATAAAACACATTTCCCACCCATTTCTTTGACACTTACCCGTCCGAAACCAACTCTCTCTCTCTCTCTCTCTCTCCCCCAACTCCCTCTCTCTAGATTCTCTTATTTCCTTAGATTTTCAACACTTCCTTACTGATTTTTCCATGAAACCACCGCCATCCCTAAACTTTGAACCGAATAAATTTTGAAATGGTTGAGCTTTGGTTTTACCTTGGGTTTTGAGTGTTCCGCACGGTTCTGCTTGGATTTTCCCTTCATTTCTTTGATTTCTCACATTTCTCTTGGTTTTTGGCTTTTGGGATAACCTAACTCGGGTTTTTGGTTTTTTCCTCTACTTCTCTTGACTTTTCACTACCTGTACCCATATACTCTCCTATAGCTTCTGACATTCCTCATGACGATGATGTTTTGATCATTTTGGAGGGTGACGTACCTTCTCTAGTCTCGAGGTTAAGGTTCACGAGCTTGCCGTAGACATAGATGTTCAAATCGACTATCCGGACCTTGTAGTAGAGGATACTATCCCTTATGAACTAGAGCTCAAGTTACCACCTTTACCCTTGAGGCCATTTGATCCAGCCACTTACCACCCACGCACTCATTAACTGATCCGTGGGAGCATGCTGACATTTGATAGGTTTGTGTCTAGGCTTGCCGCAGATGTGATGCTCCGGGAGCGTAGAGTGCACCTATCCCATGGTGCCCGACAGGTAAGAACCTAACTCTATCTTGCATGTTCATTTGAATTCCATTTTGCCTTACTATTATGTTTGCTAATGATTGTCTCTTGCAACAAGATGACGACTGGAAGATGAAGGGTTACGGGACTGTGCTCTACCCCCAACATTGGTATAGAGGTCTCCCCGACGGGGCTTGAGCCCTAGTGGACATAACTGGTTTCGGCTTATTTTGTTCTGAGATCACACAGCTCCAAGCCATCTGGTCTGCATTTGCCACCTTGGTGGAGAGGTGGTGGGACACCACCAGTTCTTTTCACTTCTCATCAGTAGGGGAGATGACAATGACCCCTTACGACTTCTCCATGTTCACCAGTCTCATAGTAATGGGTGATCCGATCTCATTTGATCTAGACATGGGTCAATGAAGCACGTCCAGATCTACCTACTTTGGACAATTCCCCTTTTGGCCAGTCCGGGAATGATCAGGTACAACTGGCTCTACTAGCGCTTCCATGGCACACATCCTGAGACCTCTGAGGTGATGGAGCAATATGCACGTGGATTCATTCTTTATGTCTTGGTACTACCCTATTTGTGAACATGGAGAATACTGTTGGATTGTTCTTACTAAGTGCGCTGGTGGAGCTCTTATGAGCTGGGAACTATGACTGGGGTAGTGTTGGACTTGCCACTCCATATGGCTATACGAGCTCGGTGTCTTGTTGAAAGGAAGACCTACTTGGAGGTTTTTGGAGGCTTGGGAGGTACACTACTTGCTCTTGTCAATTCTATCTATAGACCAAGCTTTTTGCTTTGCGTATTTTGTTATATCTATGTCACAATTTGCCCTTGTATGTGAAGTTGTGGATTTACTCATACTTTCCTGACCTTGCCCCTGTTCTTGTGGAGGAGATTAAGTGGGCGGTACCTGGATCTCTGCATTTTGATGGCCCACATCGTTCGCGCGACCGTCATACACGCAGCTTTATCTACTCTCGACGCTTCTTCGATACAATGATCACCGCCGGGTAAACAAAACCTAAATTGATCTCGGTCCCTACCTTACTACTTTATCTTCATATCTCAGTATATGACATCATCTTATGCATTCTCTATTTATAGATTGATTAGCATCCATGGACAACCATGTCTCATGTTGTGAGGGAGCATTATACCGTATCATGGGTGACCTCCCGGATGAGGATCCTTCTAGAGGGTCCATTTTGCAGAGCCTAATATCTAGGAGAGTATTTCCTTTGCTAGACGGCAGGTCAAGTGGTCTCTGATATCCCTTTTCACCTCTTTCATGCATAAAGACTGTAGATGATATCATGGATGTTGTTGAGATTGACACCCTAATGGTAGGACATTATGCTAATCTATTCCACGGGGCCAGAGATTATGTTGTCTTCTTGCAGAATCACATCATGCCTCCTCTTACCATGGGTACTACTCGCATCATTGAGGTTGGCACTACTACCACTGCTTCTGCTGCCGCTCTTGTTGCTGCCCTTGTAGTTTTCGCTCCTTTGGTTGATCCCACTATTGATCGCCATGCGCTTCTAACATCGATCACATACATGTGGCGGAGTGGAGCATTTGACAAGATTGTTGTCGAGCTTCCTGAGAGGCGGATACTTGCCTTAACCCCAGATGTCCAACAGACAAACATGTCTCTTGTAACTTTGCAAGTTATTCCTTACTACTTTACTATATCACTGATGTCTTCATCCCTTTTATAGACTCTAGTGGCCTACACTGAGCAATGTCTCTAACTAATCGAGACTATGATTCACATGGTGCGGCAGAGGGAGCACACTCGTATCTTTGCTAGGGTTTAGGTATCCTATTTTTCTTACTTGATCTGTGCTTTTCATACTGTTGCTCTACTCTGATTTGATATTGTACTATTTTCACTCTGTACTATCTGCTCTGACATTCTATTTTTTGCCAACCCTTGTTTTATCTTGATGCAACTCAAGTAGTGCCTCCCCCTACTGCAGGGAAAGCAAAGAGATAACCTCTAGTATAAGGGAGAGGGCGAGGTAGAGATGCTCGAGGTAGAGGGAGAGCACCTTAGGTGATAGATAGTTCCTTTTCTTTCGAGAGGATAACTATCGATCTCATCGACAAGGATGTTGCCACTGAGGAAGACTCTGAAGATAGTGGCATCGACGGAAGTGCGAGCATCGATATTGAGCACTCCGAGGGTAGTAGTGCTAATAGAGATGACGACGATGATGATGAGGACAATAGTAATGGAGATGACGATGATGCCAATGATGATGATGAGGACAGTAGCAGTGGAGATGATGATGATGGGAATGATTATGATGATGATGATGATGATGATGATGCTAGGTCCCCTCCGCAAAAGAGGGCCAAGAGGGCGAGCTGACCTTGATTTTATTTTCTTTTGTTTCACTTTTCTTTTCTCTTAGTAGTTACCACACCATGTATAGCTTTAGATAGTTTTTGCTTTTGACAACTCTCTTTTGTAACACTTTGGACATAACACTGTTGATCGAGGCATGTCCCTGTAGTAATGAAAAGAAAGAATTTTTAGTTTTTGCACCTCTTGGCATAAATGGCACTGCACTTGAGCACAAAACACACTCTTTTATTTTTGTATTTTTTTTTGTTTTGAATTGAGAATGGTTGTATTTAAAACGAGTTCTGAATTGAATGTTGAGCCCACAACTAACCAAAATGGAAAATACAACTCAATAAAAGAAAAACAGAGCAAAAACAATCTAAATACACCTATTTACACTTGCTGGAATGAATAAAACTCAAAACAAGACTTGAAACAAAATTATAAAACAAAAGCACTGAGCCAAACTATTTCTATCTCATTGAAAGTCAGTCGAAGCATATTTTGTCTAAGCGAATGCAAAATATCCGGCCGGATCAAAGCTCCAGCTGCACAGCTGGAAAAAGCTGTCATGTACTCAAACATCCTTATCTTATTTAAAAGGTGTTCTCTCACTATTTTCATGACTAAAAGTGGAAAAACTTGGAGCTTTGCTCTAAAAATGGAGATTTCACCCATTGCTAGGCTCAAAGACTAGATGGCTACTCTAGATGGCATCGACAAGGTAAACTTCACGGGTTTTGGTTTGAACACTATTTTTCCCTTAAGCCGTACTCTGCTCCACTTTCCCTTTCTTCAGATTGCTGTTCATTGTTGGGACCCAATTACGCATGTATTCTACTTCGGTGTGCAGGAGCTGTGCCCAACTATTGAAGAATTTTGGGTGTTGATGGGGCTTTCCTAAGATGAGAAAGTTATGCCCCAACCTACTTTTGGCCATACACAGGCCCTGACATAGATGTGCAATTTAACTTTGAGTGAGGCCCGATCCTTAGCTCATGGTGAGGAGTTGGATGTATTTAACTTGATTCGTCAATTTTCCGTTATTGGAGATAAGAGTGATCGTATCTGGCGCGGGTGTCGCCAGCATGCCCTTTGCATGTGTCTCCTCGCACACTACTTGTTTTACCCTAGTGGTCATAGGGCTAGCATCAGGCTCATTGAGGTGACCTAGCACCTCCAGGGAAACCTGAGTTATATCGGTCTAGTGTTGGTCGAGACTTTGATAGGTTTGGATACATTCCATTGGTAAGAGACCTCTCGATTTGTGTGAAGCCCACTATTTCTTCAGGTACTATTTCCTATCCCTATTCTCATTTGTGATTCTCACATTACTCTGACACTCAACACTCCATTTTCTCTTTTAAATCCTCTTTCACTTTTTTCACTCCATGCACATCTCTCTATTCTTTAATCTCTTATTTTTCATCCCTCCCCAGGTGTGACTGATGTATAAGTAATGGCTCCTTGTGCCCGGTATACGAATAGGAATTACTTCTTTTGCCCCCAGTTAGTGAGTTTCCCTTCGGAGGGCCTATGGTGTGATTGGATGTGCAGTAGATCTGCAATTGACATCGCTTGGAGATGTCCCTAGCTTAACTTGCCTCTGATGACGTATTGCAAGTTCCGCCAACCAGTAACTGATTGGCCTAACACACTACGTCTTTTACTTCCCCTTCAGATATAGGCGACAGTTTGGGCATAACCAGACTTGTCCTACTGATGGGATCAAGTATCTGGTATCATTTCCATTTTGGGCTAGACATTTCTCCAGATATGTGACCGTTTGGAGGACAAGAGAGCTCCAGCTTCAATCAAACTCTTTCCGGCGAATGCTTGCTTTGGCTTGAGGAGGAAGGCCAGGTGGGTGCAACCTTGGTAGTAGAGTCTTCTGATGTGACAAGGAGGAGACAGAGGACTTGACTCGACTATGCCCCTAGTTTATTGCTTTGACCTTTTCTTTTTTAGTTTTCTTTTTTCAATGTAAAAACTCTTGATCAATATGGAAGTTAGAGTAACATGCTTGTTCCATTTTTATTTTGAAATCATGTAATTAAATATGTGGGTATTGAAAAGTTTCCTCTTAGGTCTAATGGAAGGTTCAGTTTGCAAAATGTTTGAGAAAATCAGTCACTTTTAAAAAAAATATCAATACAGGTTTTCGCAAACAGTCCCTACCTAATATACCTGAAATCAACCATCAAAGCGCACAACCCTGAATCAAAGACCCCATAACAAAACACTGCCTTCATCTTCACCAATGCATCATTACTTGATCTGCCTTGCAACGGAAACCATCACAAAGAAAACGATAGGACAAACAAACTTGGGCTAAGAAGAACCAATCAATCATGGACTGAACAACCGAATTGAAAAAGGCTGGGGCCAAACTTCAAGATGAAGTTGCTTACGTATCGCAAAGATAGGAATCAGGCCTTACGTAGTTCACGATTAGGGTTCACTTGGGTGTTTACTCTCTTCTTTTTACACTCTAACTTTTGCCAAAGCCACCCTTCTAGGTTTGTGACCTTGCGAGCTTTCTTTATTTTCACTTCTCTTCCTTTTTACACGCTCTTACTTTTGCCTGGGTCGCCCTTTCAGGTTTTTGGCTTAGCGAGCCTCTCAAGGATAGTATTTCTTCAATTTGTCCATGTTGATTGGTTGAGAAAATTCTAAGCCATCCAAGTCCATCAGAATAACTACTCGTCTTGATGAAATTGACTTGATGATGTAAGAACTGGTCCAACTGGGTTTGAACTTGCCCGTAGGGTCGTGGATAAGAGCACTGTTGTCCTTTAGCACTAGATCTCTTTCTCTCAGATTCCTGGATTTAACCTTTTTGTTGACCGCAAAGGTAATCCTATGTTGATACCCCTGTACATAGTATAACGCTTTCAATCTTCTCTCATAAAATAACATCAGTTCTTTAAATTTATTATGTTGCCAATCAACTTCCGCTGTCTGATATTCGTCCATAATCCTCAGTGAGGGTAGCTGTATCTCAATTGGCAGCACAATCGTCATTCCATATACCGAAGAGTAAGGGGTTGTCCCTGTAGATGTTCGAATTGATGTCCTATATCCCTAGAGTGCAAAAGGCAACTTTTCTAGCAAATCCTTGTAGGTTTCCACCATTTTGCATAGGATATTCTTGACTTTCTTGTTTGCTACTTCAACGGCTCCATTGGTATGTGGCCTATATGTTGATGACTTATGAAAGGCTATATTGTACTTCTTGAGCAGATCAATTACTTCCCATTTGAAATGCGAGCCATTGTCTGAAATAATTTCATTAGGAACCCCATACTTGTAGATGATGTTGTTTTTGATGAACTTGGCGACATGCGATGCCTTCAACACTGAGCAAGGTTGCGCCTCTACCCATTTGGTGAAGTAGTTGATCGCCACCAAGATGAACTCATGTCTGTTTGAACCTTTTGGTTGAACTACCAAGATAACATCTATTCCCCAAATCGAGAAAGACTATGGCGAGGTCATGTTGTAGAGTTTTGATGGCGGAATGTTCATGCGATTAGCATGAATTTGACATTTGTGGCATCACAGAACAAAGTTGATACAATCAGCCTCTATAGTTGACCAATATTACCCTTTTCTGAGGATCTTTCTTGCTAGCATTTTACTGTTCATATGGGCCTCACATTCTCCTCTATGAATGACCTCCATAATGTGCTTCGCCTCATCTTCTTCTGCACACAACTTGTGCATCCCCAGATGTTCTCTCTTATATAGTTTATCTCCATAGATGATGAACTGAGCGGCCAGATGCCGTACCTCCCTTTTGTCCTTGGCATTTGCCCCTTGTGGGTATGTACCACTCTCCAGAAAATTCCAAATGTCAAAGCACCAGGGGTTTTCATTTTGTACCTCTTTTATCACGGCTATCATCTCGTATGCAGCTGTATACCTATGCTCTATAAGGATTAAACGCATCTTGACCCCGATTGGTATGTATACCATCAAGGCTAGGGTTGCCAAAGCGTCGACAAATCGGTTGTTCTATCTCATTTGGTGTGTAAATGTTAGCCTTTTAAACCTCGGGATTAGCATGTCCAAGGTCTGATGGTAAACTTTTATTTTCTCTTCCTTGACCTTCTAGTCCCCATTGGCTTGAAAGACAACTAGGTTTGAATCTCCAATCACATCCAACCTTATTGCCCCTAGTTCTAGGGTTGCTTCTAATCCGACAATACATACCTCATACTCTGCTTGGTTGTTAGATACCTTAAATCGGAATTTAAAGGCTAGAGATACATGGAAATCATCTGGTGCTATTAGCAACACGCCTATCCTAAAACCAAATTGGTTACCCGGTCCACCAAAGTACAACTTCTAGGTATCCTCTTCTAGTTGTAATCTCTTCATCTGGGAACACATAGTCCATATCTTCTCCCTCAACTAGTTGTCAGCCAAAAATTCTACTGCAACGCTTCCTTTGACAGATTTGCGAGTGACATACTTGATGTCGAACTTAGAAAGGAAAGTCAACCAATGAGCTAGCCTACCAGTAAACGCTGGTTTCTCAAAGAGAAATTTAATGGGATCTAATCTCGAAACCAGAGTTATCGAGTGTGCTGAAAAGTAGTGTCTTAACTTTCTGGTAACCAAAACCAAAGCCAGGCAAGCCTTTTCTAAGGGGATGTAGCGGGTCTCATATTCTAGCTCCGTTTCTTGCACGAGCATGCAACCCATTGTCGACTCGGTCACTAACAAGTATAGGATTAGCAGTTTCCCCAGCACAGGTAGTGACAACACAGGCTGATTCTGGAGATATTGCTTAACTTGCTCGAATGCGAATTGGTAACGATCATCCTATCAGAATTTCTTTCCTTTCTTCCAAATAGTGGTTCACAAGTCAAGGTTAATTTTGAGATACACATCCTTATGAATTGCACTTTTTTCAGAAAGCCCCACATCTCCTTTTCAATCCTCAGTGACGGCATTTCTAAGATGGCCTTGATCTTTGATGGATCGACTTTAATTCCTCGTTGTGTGATTAGAAACCCCAGCATTTTACCTGCAGTCATTCCAAAAGTACACTTTTGTGGATTCAATGCTCCATTCAAAGAACCTCTTCAACACAACATAGTGACCTTCTCACTCTTTGGACTTGACGATCATGTCATCCACATACACCTCAACCTCCTTGTGGATCATGTCATGCAGTATTGTAGTTGCTGCTCTCTAATATGTAGCCCTAGCATTCTTCAACCTAAATGGCATAACCTAATAGCAATAGGCCCTCCATGTGGTGGTAAATGCAGTTTTCTCTCTATCCTCAGGCGCCATGAACATCTGGTTGTACCTAGAGAAACAATCCATAAATGATAGCAAGACATGTTCGGTTATAAAGTCCACTAGCTCGTCGATGTGTGGCAACAGAAAGTCATCCTTAGGATTGGCTTTGTTTAAATCCCAGAATTTGACGTAGACTCTAATTCTGCCATCTTTCTTTGGAATAGGCACAATGTTGGCCAATCACATAGGATATTTTGATACCATCAAAAACTCTGCATCAATCTACTTGGTAACCTCCTCTTTGATCTTTAATGTCTAGTCTGGACGGATTCTGTGGAGCTTCAGTTTGACTGGTCGGGCCTCAAGGATTAAGAGCAATCTTGTGATGTACGATCTTGGGATCGATTCCAGGTTGTCTTCGGAGGAGCGCAAGTGATTAGTCACTTTATTAAAAGATTTTAAAGATGTTTTTGCGTATAAGATGCCTTTCGAGGTTACCGAGCACGCCCAACGGTTCAAACTCTCGATCTCCTGATCTAGTTTCACAAGTGCAATGTGAAACATAAATGAGAGTCCAAATCCAACAATTTGTATAGAAAATCCATTTTATTGCAAAATCTTTACTAGAAAATAGACTATATCAGCAGATCTCAGAGTCGCCACCTAATCTTTTGGGAAATCTAAGAAACCTGTGACTCGTGACAAAGGTCACTATCCATCATAACCAAAGTGTCTTTGTAATACCCATGTTCCGTAATATGTTAATTGGTCCTTAACATGATGTGATTATGTATTTTGATATGATTTTGTGTTCCACTATGTGGTTTGAAGTTCTATCTGTTCACCGTAGGAATATCTGTTTGAATAATCAGCTTTGGAAATTTAATTGAGGGCCTTATCGGCCACAGAACCCGAAATCGATTACGCCATTGTAGTTGGCATAATTTTTAGAGCCTACGGTGAAATTTAATTGAAAATTTATTCTGGTCAATTTAAACTAATTGAAATGATAAATTAAGTACCCCATTATTTTATATTATTATATTGACTTAGTGGGAGCTATTTTGACAGGCCTTCCGCTCGAGCGCCCTATTTAACGCTCGAGCGTATTTTTCATGCAACCAGTACTTTTGCAGGCCTTGAGGGTCCGCTCGAGTGGGTAAATTGACGCTCGAGCGGGGACCCTAATTTCTGGAATTTTGTTCATGCGTTCTGTGTTTCGTTTTTCGTTCTCTTTCACTTGTAATCACTCTTAGGCGTATGTTAAACATTATAAATGAGTTAATGAGATAAGAATAAAACCTAAAGAGGAATATGTGAATTAAGGGACAGATTGAATTGTTAATGACCCTTTTGTGTGCATGGAATGTGTAGGGTCAAGCTCCAGGGCGAATCCACAAGCCGATCACTGTGAGTAATATCAATATTTGAATGCTTGCGAATGTCCAATTGTTTACTCCCTTTTAAGCTTTATGAATTGCTAATTGGGATTGTGGACGTAAGTCTGATATGAATGCATGAATGGACCAAAGGTTGTTTTGATGTGAATGAATGGACCAAAGGTCGTTTTGATGTAAATGAATGGACCAAAGGTCGTCCTGATATAAATGAATGGACCAAAGGTCGTCCTGATGTAAATGAATGGACCAAAGGTCGTTTTGACACATGTGAGTGGGCCGAAGGCTGTTTTGACATGAATGAGTAGGCCGAAGGCCGTTTTGACATGAACGAGTGGGCCAAAGGCCGTTTTGACATAAATGAATGGGCCGAAGGCCATTTTGACAAAAATGAATGGGCCAAAGGTCGTTTCGACATAAGTGAATGGGCCGAAGGCCGTTTTGCCATGAATGGAAACCCAAATGGGCCAAAGGCCAGAATGTTGGAACTACAGTTACTTGATTTGCATTTCGTATAGTCTTATGTATTTGCTAATTAGAAGTATGAATTGGGCCCAAGGCCGTTTGGAGCATGTTGTTCTACATATTGTGATGTAACTGTCATATTTGATATTATTCACTGGGCTATCGCTCACGCTCATTCATGTCTTTGTAGGTGAGCCAAGAGAAGTTCAAACCCAGCCCTAGTGAAGTCTGCTAGGAATAACATGAGTTTGGAGAGTCAGCCTTGTGTCTCACGCACGAGACTCAGCCTTGCCATTCTGTTATGTATTTCCATTTTGTCTTGTTGGCAAGGATCTTGTGTATATCGGTATGTAGTTGTGATATGGGTTGACTCAGTTTAGATGATCCTGTCTGTAATGAATTTTGTGAAACTGTATTTTTGACGTGGGTTATTAACGTATCTGAGCATGGTTTGTTTGATGTGCATATAAGCACGGCTCTATGGACAAAGTTTTTAAATTTTTGCTTCCGTTTGGCCCCTTTACTCTGACAAGTTACGTCTGTATCGGTCTGAGGCCGTAGGTAATCACAGGATTACTGGCCGGTCATGTCCTTAACCCATAGGGGCGGGTTTGGGTCGTGACAGTCTTAGCTCGGGAACTTAGGTATGAGGGAGGGAAATGTCATGAATTGAGCACCCGCACTCACTCAATCAAAAGATCAGCCTTTGCTAAGTCATGAAGTGAGTTTTATAGTCTCCATATGCTCATGTTTCGGTTTTAATAATGCTAACATTACTATCTGAGGCAAATAAATATAGATTGTGTCATTGGTTTTGGTTATGCAGTAATTTCATCATTTTGGAAAATCTTTTTATACAACTCCCAATAACGAGGAGTTCAGAAACATAAGAATCAACTACATTTCAACACAAGCAACACAACCTCCATCCACTGGCATTTACACTAATATTCCATTTAAGCACATAGCCACGATATAATGTCGGATATAGTAAGTGTGACACCCCAAAATATATGTACTTAATCTTTGGAAAAAAAAATGTAATTACAACATTTTTTGGGGCCATAATAGAATATGGGGAAATTGTGCATAGTGCTTCAAGAAACCTCATGGGAAGCATGGTGCCATGTGGTACCACGTGGTGTGAAGCATAGTGTAACATAGTACTGCATAGTAAGAACTTTCTCACCTATAAATAGGTGAGCTTGCATGGTAATGAAATCACAAGAATAACAAATGAGGGGTATATAAGAGAGTGAGCCAAAGGTAGAAGTAAGAGTCAAGCATTAATTTTGAGGTGAGTTTTATTGTATTTTGAGCTACCATAAACTGTTTTATATAATTATGTTTTGCAAACCATATTAGTTTTTTAAAGTATATTATTTGTTAAATGAACCCTATTTACTTAAAAAGGGAAACCATGGATAAAACTGTTTATTAAATGTGTTTTGGAATAGTTATTTTGTAAGTACCACCACGGAGTCCCATGCCTTGGGGGACTTTAATATCTATTAGCCTTCTGAATTGTCACTTTATGTGACTCTCTGTTCTATTCTGTTGTCACTTTAAGTGACCCTTTGTTGTTATAGATCCATTGACCCTCTAATTTCTGGTGTGAAGCAAAGTGCTATGCGGAGCTAAGTGCTATGCTATTGTGGGAGCCAACTCTTGAATCCATACATATGTTTTGTTCTATTATGTTCTATACCATGGTTATGATTATTTTATTGATATGATTTCTGTATTATACGTCTATTATTATATACTCTGTAGTTTAATATCATACTAAGCTCTGTTTAGCCAAATAATTATCCATGGTGAATTTTATGCCTTTTATGCTCTCAATATAATATTTCTCACTCTGCTATGTGTTTATAGTTGTTAATCACTTTCAGGTGATGTGTCAGGACTAGTGCGCGGGGTAGGCACAAGTAGTCATAGTTCAACTCTGGCAATGCAGACTGTCCAATGTATTTGTCATAATTAAGATTTTGGTACCTTTTTATTTTACTCCGCTGCACTATTATTTGTGATGACTACAGTTATTGTCTTGTTGCGATGCCGAACCTCCGGGTATCAGGTTTGGGTCGTGACAGTACGTAACATTCACATGCAGGAAGCTAAAACTGAAAATGCTTACATAGTATTCCTCTGTGGTAAGCCTAAAGAATGTGTCAGAAATATATGCATGATCTTATATATAAATAGCTCATGCAATACACCCACAAAATGCACCTAAGGACTCGGCTACTAACACGTGTCATGTCATTTAAAGGCATGAGATAGCGCATATAATCATTTAGAAACTATAATTTCCACAAATGTAAATAAACTGAACCCGGATGCATGAAAAATGGATGCAAGTCATGAATATGATAAATAAAACATGATGTTGCATATACAGAAAGCGTATAAATAAAAGAGATAGGAACAAGTGGGGTTGGAAGATTATTACAACAATTGAATGAATAGGAGACTTGAGGTTGGAAGTTATTACAACATTTGAACAGATTTTGCCAAACCAAAGTTGAATCTAACAAATCAAAATAAAATGAAAGCTAAATCTAACAAATCATATTAAAATGCAAAGCAAATTATAAACAGTAACCACAAATGCCTAGGAGACCATTTCTCATAAACTGCCCTATTCTACTTTGCTTTGTCTAGGGACAAAGTTCACTTAGTGGTGCATAAAATCATCCAGCCGGGTATAACCTCTGAGAAAAACTCTATTTTGTGCAGTAGAACCAAATCATAGCCCAAAACACACCTTCTAAGAGGTGCTCATCCTTTATACCCCTTCCTTTTGCAGAAAACATTCAAGGAAAAGGTAAATAGACCTCAACACTTATATAATAACATAAAAGACTATATATAACAGGTATTTATAACAATTAATCAAATGAAAAGAACTAGGGGTAGTGAGATATTCAAGCCCAAAAACCTACAATCATCTCTTTGTGAATAAGGGTAGGTTAATACCCAAATTCATGGTATTAAATGAAAGAATAGATTAATGCTTACTATTTCTTGGTGGAAGCTTTGCCTTTAAAGTAAGAGATTCATCAAAGGCTAATGAAGACTCCTCTCCTATTCATGGAACAAGGATGTTTCCATCATTTTCCATGTTCACAAAAGATTGAGGAAAGAGTTCTCAGCATCATTGACCTAAAATCTCTTACTTTACTTTCAAGAAAAATCAATGAAAATAAAAGAAACAACATCCCTTTCAACATCAAATCTAAAAGATCATTCAAATAGCTTCATGCAACAGCCACATCCACTCATCAAGATTGAGTATGGATTAAAGTATATGAACCAACATGCTTGAATGGTTAGATAAATGATGAGAAAGTGCAAGAATATGAAAGAAAATACACTATATAATCAAACTTGTGGATGAATGGCTACTTTCTAACTCCCAACCCATTCACAAGGTTCCAATCAACACATTTATATACAAGAACAATGAATTATACCTCTAGAAAGTAATAAAAGAGTACCAACATATATAAAAGGAAAGAAACCATACACTCAATGGATGGGTGACTACTTTCTACTTCCCTCCATATCCATGAGGACTCCTTACATGATTACCACAAGCTAATAACAAAATTAATAGCTTAAAGATGAAGAAAAAGAGAGAAAAAGTGAGAAAAGTTCAAAAGTTTCACCTTTTAAAAGAGGGTGAGCTTCTTGGTTGTCAAACTCCTTCTTAGTACTGTAGACACCCCATTTTTTACGGCCGTTATGACTTGGACGTCATCGCTTGCACACTCGATGATGAGTCTATATGCTTGCCAAGTGCTCAAAGTCTTCAACGGAACGCCACAACTTTGAGCCTTTCAAACCTTGCACACCTGTTGCTTTGTTTTTGGACCAAAACCCTAGCTTTTCAAACCTGCAACCCTTGGTGGCCTGCCGGCCACCTTTTTGGGCTACCGACCATCACTCTTAGTTACCGGCCACTGATGTGGTCTACCGGCCACCAGTGTCTTTTGCAGATATTTTGTGACAGTTGTGCTAGCTGTTTGCATAGATGCTTGTATCTCCTCCCATGTGTAGGGCTGGATGTTCTTGAGGAGAATTCATGTTTTCTATATATGGAGGGCCTCCCTCTCATGTTTTAAGGTTAGAAAAATTTTAGAGCAAAAGTTTTTCTCTCTCTACATTTCTCTCTCTCTCTTTTCCAAATTTCTACACTTTAGCCTACATATCCTTAACCTTTGCCTATACACTCTTAACCAAACCTTCTCATCTTTGAGCTGAGGTACTTTTGAGCTTGGTTTGAGCTCTTGAAGGGTGTGTTGTCTTGATTTTTTGCCCAGAATTGGTCTTCTTTTCAAAAGCTATAAGGCTTTGCTTGTTGCTTTGTCTTATTAGCTATTATTCTTGCAATTTTCTAGCTGTTTTTAGGCTATAAAAACTCTGTATTTTTGGGTTGAACTTGGGTTCTAAGGCCATTAAAGGATGAGAGGTGGTTCACCCTTCTCTGCACTTTGTTTTGGAGGCCTTTACCCTTGTGTTTCCCATCCTTTTACTATATGTTTTTGAGCTTTTAAACACTATTTTTTAGAGTTATTTCAGTGGCCAAAATCATGTTTTGAAGTCCAAATTTAGAGGGGTTAGCCTCCCCTCATTGTGTCTTGCTTACTAGCCTAGTTTGTGCTATGTTTTGACATATTAATCTAGCTATTGTTGTCTTAAATCCAGTATGTTTTAGGACTTATTTTAGACTGTTTTAGCACTATTTTTGGTTGTTAGTTGCATTTGAGCTTGGTTTTGCATGCTTGTAGTGTAATTGTCTTCATCAGTTTGGTGTTCTAGGCCTTAGACACCATCTTATTTGAGTTGATTGTATTTATTTATGGCTTTCTATACTTGTGATCACTCTTAATCACCTCTGCAACCTCTCTCCTTCCATAAGAATTTATTTGAAATCTAGGTAAAAGTTGGGTAAAATCCGTTTTTGTTAAACATAAAACTCAACTTTTACTCAATCATCAAAATAAAGTATCATGGCCACAACAATACCACATAATCATCTTCAAAACAAAGAGATACTAAGTTAAAAGTAACCCTACCTCAAGAAAATAGCAAGAAAACTAGACTTTAGAAAGAATCCTTCGTAGAATCGAAATCTAATCAGTAGAAAGTAAGATCTTCAAATATACTCCACTTCTTGTGAGGGATTTGGGCTTGAATCTTAGTGAAATAAGATACATATAGAGAGGGAAATCTAGGGTTTTCAAAATTTAAGAGAGAGTAAAGAAGAGAGAAAAAGAAAAGCGAAAGAAATGATCTAAAAAGTGACTTTTAAGTTGCTGAATTCGCGCAGACCGCTCGAGTGGTGAATGAGAGCTCTTAGTATCTCTGCCTACAAAATGAGCTACTGGGAACCATTCATCTTCGCTCGAGCGACCACTTGTTCG
Organism: Camellia sinensis; assembly: GCF_055761805.1. Lineage (NCBI taxonomy): Eukaryota > Viridiplantae > Streptophyta > Magnoliopsida > Ericales > Theaceae > Camellia > Camellia sinensis. Next base: position 70,134,701 of record NC_138964.1, read on the forward strand.
CTCGAGCAGTCCCTTGACCTGCAAGACAAACTACTGGGAGCACATCATCTCCGCTCGAGCGGTCAGCTGAAGCAAGTTGTCACAGTCTTTATATACCTTCCATTAAAAGGAATTTAGTTTCAGTTTCTAAGTTGGTTAGACATAGATATTTTATTTATTTTAATGACTTAGTGGTTATTAGGTTTAGTAAATGTTTTATTTGTTTTGGTTCATTGGTGGATGATCTTTATATTATTAATCTTGTATCTCCCACACTGTAATTTAATGAATTGAATAGCACTAATAGTTTACCATGTAAGAGAAAGGAACCTTCAAACTAGAATCAAATGTATCTTTGGCATTTATGCCTAGGTCATATTAATCTAAGACGAATTACAAGACTGGTTCAAAATGGGCCATTAGGTTCATTGGAAATGGAGGCACTTCTAGCCTGTGAATCCTACTTAGAAGGTAAAATGACCAAGTAGCCTTTTTTGGCCAAAGGCTATAGTGTCAAAGAATCGTTGGAATTGATTCACTCTAATTTATGTGGACCCATGACAATAAGGGCTAGAGGCAGCTTTGAGTATTTCATCACTTTCATTGATGACTACTCAAGGTATGGATACATTTATTTGATGCACCGTAAGTCTGAATGCTTTGAGAAATTGAAGGAGTATAGGGTAGAAATGGAGAAACATCTAGATAAATGTATCAAGACACTACGATCTGATCGTGTTCGCGAGTACCTTTTAGGAGAGTTCAAGGAGTACTTATCAGATGAGGGGATTACATCCCAGTTGTCTAGACCTGGTATGCTCCAGCAAAATGGCATAGCAAAAAGAAGAAATAAGACTCCTTTGGATATGGTGAGATCTATGATGAGATTCAGATTTACCAAATTCCTTTTGGGAACATACACTAGAAATAGCAGCTTACCTTTTGAACTTGGTATCGTCTAAGTCAGTACCAACTACTCCTATAGAACTGTGGATTGGGCGCAAACCTAATCTACAGTATATTCGAATTTGGGGTAGTCCAATACATGCTAAAAGGAAACACAGATAAGTTAGAAACAAAGGCAGAAATATGCCTTTTTGCTGGATATCCTAAAGGAACTAAAGGTGGTTTATTTTATAGCCCTAACCCGATTCTTAGAAGAAGACTATGTAATGGACCACAAACTCAGAAGTAAAATTTTTCTAGAAGAATTGAGAGGAGAAAGTCAACAAAAACTTCTTTAATACCAATGGTACAATAGGGAACACCGTGAGAAAAAAATCTTTGACATCCCATTGCCTAGTTGTAGTCAGAGGACTATCGAGGCTCGTGCTAATACTGAACCAGCACAAGGATCAAAATTAACACAGCGTGTCACAACTACACAACAACAAGTCGAGCCTCTTTGTAGTGGAAGGGTTGTTCCTCAACCTGACCGGTATATGTTCTTGGTAGAATCGTATGATAAGATCCCTAATGAACTAGTTATCAAACCTTATAACTACAGTGAAGCACTCCAAGATAAAGATGCAGAATTTTGGCAAAAGGCTATGAAGTCTGAAATGGAGTCTAAGTACTCTAATCAGGTTTAGGATCTTGTAGACCCACCCAAAGGGATAAAACCCATCGGATGTAAATGGATCTATAAAAAGAAGAGAGAAACAGAAAGAAAGGTACAAACCTATAAAAGCTATGCTTGTTGCAAAAGGGTTTACTCAGAAAGATGGGATCGATTATGAGGAGACATTTTTGCCAGTAGCTATGCTAAAGTCTATTCGAATTCTCTTATTCATTGCAGCTCATTTCAATTACGAAATTTGGCAAATGGAAGTCAAGATGGCATTCCTTAATAGGAATCTTGACGAGTGCATTTATATGACGCAACAAAAAGGCTTCACAAAAAACAGTCAAGAGCATTTGTTATGCAAGCTTAAGAAGTCCATTTATGGATTAAGCAAGCATCTAGATCTTGGAACATTCATTTTGATCAGGTTATCAAGTCGTTTGGCTTTGATCAATGTTCGAATGAGTCTTGTGTATACAAGAAACGTAATGAAAACATGGTGATGTTCTTTGTACTTTATGTGGATGATATCTTGCTTATCGAAAAAGATGTTGGGGTGTTATCTTTAGTCAAGGTTTGGTTATCCGAACAGTTTGATATGACGGACTTGGGAGTGGTTGGTCACATCCTTGGGATAAGCTTTTAAGAAGCAAAGGGTGTTGGGATTATCACATGCTACTTATATCGATACTATTCTTGCCAAATTTAGCATGCAGGATTCCAAGAAAGGGTTTCTCCCTTTCAGGCATCGAATCACTTTATCCAAGGATTAGTGTCCTAAGACATCTGAATAGATAAAAAGAATGAAGGCAGTTCTTTATTCCTCAACAGTGGGAAGCCTCATGTGTGTGATGTTATGTTCTAGAACTGACAAATGTTTTACTGTTGGCATGGTTAGCAGATATCAGTCTAATCTATGGCAAGAGCATTAGACTGCAGTAAAACATATACTCAAGTACTTGAAAAGGATTATGGATTATATGTTGGTTTACCACGCAGATAGTCTAGTATCGTTAGGATACATAGACTCAAATGTCTAATTAGATAAGGATTCCAGAAAGTCAACCTCGGGATATGTGTTTACTTTGGGAGGTGGAGCCATAAGTTGGAGGAGCGTCAAGCAGTCATGTATTGCTGATTCCACCATGGAGGCTGAATATGTGGCAGCTTTTGAAGCAACCAAAGAGGTCGTTTGGCTTAGAAACTTCCTAGAAAATGTAAGAGTGGTACCTTTCTTACAGTCAAAGATTACACTTTATTGTGATAACAGTGGTGCGGTTGCTAACTCGAAAGAACCTAAAGCCCAGAAGAAGGAAAAACACATCGAGCATAAGTATCATCTTATACGAGAAATTATTCAAGGAGGTGATGTAGTGGTGACCAAGATTGCATCGGAAAACAACCTGCAAATCCTTTTACAAAGAGTTTACTGACCAAGACTTTTGATAGTCATGTAAAGGGAATGTGAGTGAGATTCATGGCAACATGGCTTTGAGTCTAAGTGAGAGATTGTTAGAAAAATATACTAAAACCCATCTTTTTGTGTAATGGGATTTAGTATTTGGTTTGAATAATATCAATTATTCCAGTTTTAATGAGAATCATTATGAGTAATATTTGTATTATATTATTTGTCTAATATTCTGCATGTGTGTCTTTTATTCTACGAAGTATGTGATCTAGTGTGTATAGTACGGCTTACACATGGAAGATCATATCATTAGTTCTTGTCGAATATAAGTGGTTTATAGTCTAAGATGGATTTGGACACACCATTGGTAGGACTGTAGAATGGTGTTTGAGTAGGTTTGTCTTGACTATAGAAAATGATAAAGTTTCAACTCATTGTGCTAGTACGCTTTGTGTGTATTGAGTAAGACCATATTGGGATAATTGTTCATGTACTGATTGGATGAGACAATTTACATCACATAGTTATTATGAGTGCTTATACTGTTAATAGGAAAATAATTAATAATCACGTGCATTTAGTGTTGGTCATTTTAATTCATAAAAGAGTGAGATTCTTTATAGGTCAATAAGCTCAGTGAGTTGGGTGATCACTTTAAGTGTATGATGGATATTGATTATTGAAAGAATCCGCGTTCTGATTTAGGGATTGATAATACCTCTTGAAGAAGCTTAAGCTTTGATTATGTCAAACCCTGCAGATGGATTTTGTATTCGACATGTCAAATCGGTTAAGTGGAAGGTCTCAAGAAAATATTAAGAAATCGATAAAATTTAATTGTCACTAATTTATTTAATTGACGAGTATAAGTAATCTTAACGTGTGAAGATAAATAAGCATTTAATAATGTGGAGCTCGAATATAATTTCGAGATTAAGATTGAAGTGCAATTATAATTTTTTAGTAATATGAATTATAATTCATGCTGAATTAAGTTTTCCTAATTCCATAGGGAGTCCTAATCCTAATCTACTCCTAATTTTCCCTGTCGTAGCCTACATATATATATATATATATATGCATCCTTGTACCTCTCTAGAAGAAACAATTTTTCAGGTTTACAAAGAGTGCAAGGAAGTTCACATTTTTGAGCCCACACCCAGTTCGTGATCAGGCATAAGGAAGGAATACGGTAGAAGATCGTAAGGTGCAACCGAGTTCGGAATTCATCAACTATAATCTTTTGTTCGTGATTTAAACGGTATCAAACTAGATAGATCTCAAAGGTATAAACCCTAATTCCACCTTGTAGTATTTTATAGATCATTGTAATTTTTTTGGAGTCTAATCTATACGTGATATCACTGGGTCTTGGGAATTTGGTCCCAACACAACTGAGCCTCAGTTTCCATTGTCACGCCCCAAACTCGCCCCTAGAAGTTTGGCAACGAGACCGGCCAGTAATCCTAGATTACCACAGGCCTTGCTATACAAAACATAAATAAAAAGGGGCTCGCGGAAGCGAAAACAATAACCACTAATAGTCCAAAGAGCTGTGCATTTATATGAACATACATTACATGCCAAAAATGTTAATTTACCCACTACATTACATCACATATTATCAAAATTCATGTACAAAACATAGGCTCACGCCATATGCACAACCAAAACTAAGCTTCCTAACGGCCTTCCTAGGCCTAGCCCCAACTCGGAGGCACCAAAACACCGGGTAGGCTTCAAAACGGCGGCTCGGCTCGGACTCCGCCTAGGCTTGACTTCCAGAATGCTCACCTATAATACATAATTAGAAACAATGAGCTAGAGCTCAGCAAGTAACATAACAGTAAAGAGGTTAGTGAACGAAGTCCGACATTTTCATAAATCCATAATAAATCAATCATAAACATATATCAGTCATCAGTCATCATAAGAACATACGTAATGGCATACTCCACAGAACCTTTCATAACAGTCTATCAGTCAACAGTCTACGAGATCTCGTAACTAGTCATGGGCTTGTCCTTCCATGCCGTTCCCCATGACTCACGACGCATGGGCCTACATGTTCCCGCCCCCATGACCCAACTATCTATGGATGCCATACTAGATTCGCAAATCAGGACATTCATTCACGAAAAACATTCTCATTTCAAAGCATAGCATAACGTAATACATTTAAAACATAGTTCATAATAACATATCTTTACAGAAATGTTACTCACAGAGGGTTTCCGAAACCGAATGCACGTTCTTCAAATCTTGACCTGCAAATATCAACATGTCACACATTTCTCAATACACATTATTATTAAATCCTGTAATTCATGCACTTCATTCTTTCCTTTACTTCATTTCATGTTCATTCTAATCTTTCTTTACTTTGATTCATACTCATTTCATGTTCATAAGATGATAAATGATGCAATTAACATGTTAAAATCAAGTCTGCAACTTCCCCAAAATTTTCTTGAAAAAGGCCTTCCCGCTCGAGCGCCACTTTGGCCGCTCGAGCGTACTGTAAAAAGTCCCAAAACTGCTGGGAGGCTGTTTTCACCGCTCAAGCGGGCTTCCCTCCGCTCGAGCGTACAGAGCAAAAATCCGAATTTCTGGTTCTTCTTCCAAGCTTCATTCTCCTCTTTACAAAATCACTTTCCACATTTATGAAATCCAAGACCCAAAACACTTAAAACCCATCTTAAATCAACATCAAAACTTCAAATCAAAACCCATATGGAACAATAGAAGTTCAAATCTTGGAGTAAAATAGAAAATCATAAACTTGAGCATAAAAGCTTCATTCTTAAATCCATGGAGGTTCTTCCTCAAAATATGACAAATATAGCCATAAATCATCTATTCATGCCATGCATGCTCAAATTAAACATATTTCCCCTTTCAATCCTCTTATTTAACACGAGATCATTGATGTATCAACCTTATTTCAGGAAATTAGAGAGGAATCCTTACCTTAATCACTTAATTGTAGAAGATTTAGCTTGACTCTCTCTTTCCTCCTCTTCTTCCCCTTTCTCACGAATTCTCTCTCTCTCTCCTTTCTAGATTTTTTTCTTCTCTTTTGTTTTTGAGTCAAAGAGTCAATAAAGGCCCTTATACTTATCTATATATCATTTATAAACAATTGTGCCAAACTTTGAGCCAAACATGGCCTAACGAATCAGACGAAATTCAGTTCTTAATTTATTTTCCTCAAATGGTTCTAAAAATTCCCGGTATCACATAGGCGTGTTCAATTTCGTTTTCTGAACCCATTACGGTCATCAATTTCAGTCCCGAAGTCGTAATCTCAACAAGTATTTTCTAAGTTCAACAGATAATCTTCAATCAAATCATACTAACACATAATTAATTACTGGTAATCATCGTATACGGTTCTGGGTCGTTACACGCAACATGAGACCCTTCATGCTGTGGAAGCTTGTGAGCTAGGTCAAGGGTCTTCACTAGCACATCTTTGTGTGGCTAAGCGTCTTGATGACATGAACCTCAATTCGACAAGTGTTTAGCGAGCGTCGTGCTATAAAGTAACATGAGCCGTGGTTGGTGCACTTTAGACATCAAGTCTACTTGTGGCATTCGAGAAAGCAAAGCTTTCTTCGTGGGATTTATTCTTACTTGACAAAGCGTTGGACCAACAAATGTCAAAATGAGTGAAGATTCGACTCTTGAATGGTCCAAAAACGATTGTCACGCTTAAACTTAGTAGATGTTAAACAGCACATAGACTAAAATTATTACAAAAGTATAGTGAGACAACACCCGCAGCACTTGCAACATTGCCCTCTCTCTCTCTCTCTCTCTCTCTCTCTCAAATGTAAGAATAATATTCACAATTATCATGCCTCTTAATAGGTGTCTGACACAAAACTTTTATCTCTCTCTTCTTTATATGAGACGTTAGAATTTACAAGCCCCTTAGGGGGTGATTATTTGGATGGACTAGACGAAGGGAGATTGCAATACAATGGATTGTTAGTCTTGAGATAAATAGTTCCTTGATTATTTGGTTCAAAATTATGTGTATTTGACTATAGTTCAATTTTCACTTTTCTAATCAAACAATGGACTAGTTTATCTATTGGACATGAACTCCAATCCAATGCCTCAATCCCATGAAACAAACGCCCCTTAATGTGTAAGACAAAAGATTAAAAAACAAACAAACAAACTTATCGTCAAAATTTTCCTCAATCGTTACATTGTTCAGCAAATATGTACAAGCTGGTTACATCTAAACGTCTGACATTAGTGGGAGTCCCACTGTGGATGCCCTATTGTTGCTCCTTATTTTTAAGTCGATTAACTTGACTTATTAGCTTGTCCAAATTTATTAAAACTTTTTTAACTGAATCAAACTGCCATTGATGAAACATGTGATTAACCTATTAATTTCAATGGGTTAGTAGATGAGACGTTAGAGCTATGGCCATATCTGATAACTACGTCATTTTTAATGTATTTGGCTTATGCAGATTCATTTTGTAATCCTTGTGAACTTCTGTATATATTCTACGAGTAATGTTATACTTCATGAAACAAATATCATGGAAAGTTTCATAAAGATTTTTCACCTTTGGATTAGTTTGTGGTGTTTTATTTTATGTTATGCAATCACATACATTAAGTCACAGCTTATCAATCATAGAGCACTATAAGACAAAACTAAGTTCATGTTATTTGCAAACTAAGCTCACCAGGTTCGTCTCTTTCCACATTTTGTTGTTTGTTTTATTGTATTTTTCACATTAATACTTTATTTGGGTTGCACAATCAGAAATCAAAGACCTAAATTTTGGAAATTAGAATATGATTTTCTAAATCAGAATATGATTATGGCATTGGATTCAGCTTTTGTAGAGTTTATTTGGCTTATCTAATAAAATTTTAGTTTTTATTTGGATTCAACTTTTGCATTCGATTGGAATTTTGTTCTTTGCGATTTCTTCATAGGTACGTGATTTTTGTTCTCCACGATTTCATTTCATTTAGTTTCAATTTCCAGTCGAGAATCACTCTGTTCGCACTTTCTTCTTCTCTTCGATCATTGCATTTCCTCTTTCTATCCACTTCGTATATTTTCGAATATTTCAATTGTTGTTCATTGAGGCCATATTTATATTTCAATTCTTGATATTTTTATTGTGATTTCTGAGCATCAATACCTTTTTAAACATATGCAAAAATTGTTGCATCTATAGGTCAATGGTTTTATATATACAATTGTAGACCTTTGATTAATTTCATTGATATATTATAGTTGTTGCTGGCGATTGCAATTGAATTCTTTTAGATTGCGTTTAGATCTTCCAGTTGTTGTTATTTTTATTATTCACTTGAGTGTTTCTATTTGTCTTGATTAAGGAAATTGTTCGATTCGTTGCTGGACGATCTAGGGATGGTCTGAATATTGGTGGATTTGAACTTCTTGATAACATGCAATGTCTAATTTGTGTTTTACTCTGTATTTTTTGATATTTATTTGCTCTGTTTAATTATATCTTTATGGTATTCTTTGTTGGATTGGGTCAAACAAGTCATCCTTTGTTTGGCTTCTTCACTCCCTTCCACTTTTTATAAACCAATTTGCAAGCAACTTCCACTACTATAGTAATAATTAAACATAATAATTTAAGCCTATTGCTTCAATTATATTTTGGCACAATAGTACAGTAAACTACATCTAGGCCTATTGCTTTCTCTCTCTCGTTAGTATAGTTTGGTAGCTAAATTTCAAAATAATATTTTTTGGTTTTTATTTTTTCATTCTTTTCTTGCAATTCTTGTATATAAAGCTCCAACCTTTACAATTGTCTCCACCAAAGTAAAATTTCGGTTTTTGAGAAAATTAGTTTTGATCAATCAGGTGATTCGCACTTCATTTGTTGATTTTTGTCTTTTAATTTGTGTTTGTTTATTTGAGTACTGATTGTGAGGATTGAATTGAAAGTTGAGGTTTGATTTTTTTTCAAGGTATGTGAAGTTAGGTTGTAATTTGTTTGATTTGTGGTTTTTTTTTTTTTTTTTAATTTAATTGTGAATTTTAGATTTTCAACTTCAAGAAGGAAAATCAGTAATAGTTTTAAATGGACAAACCACAAAACCCCCCACCAAACCCATCTCCATTGCGAAGTGCCCAAGTTTTCCAGGTAATATGCAATCGAGTTTGTTATGTCACTTGGTTCATGCAAGTATTCCCTGACTTATTCTTTCTACTTTCATGCAAGAACTTGCACATTTTAATCATGGAAATCCTTGTTTGGCTATGGACATTTTAGGTATATTAGAGAGAGAGCTTGAGAATAGTAAGCATTATATCTTTCACATTCAGAGAGGTGGTAGCTGATGTAGAATACAAGGGTAAGATAATCGATTAAATTTTGATGAAAATGTGAACATTTGAGAGTGAATTAACCCCATTTCAGAACAACCATTAGTTTGTATAAGAAATAACCCGATTTCTTCTATGTTTATCCAGGAATTAAACAACGGAGGGGTACCTTAGTCCTGAAGGCTGGAAGGTTATGTCTTTATTGGAGAATATTCATCACAATCTAGAATTCTTTAGCAACCCTCAAAAGTTAAATCTATCAAGATTCGAGGTATGGTCAAGATTAGTATTGAGATTTTCCTCTATGTAGTTTTTTTTTCCCTAAATTTTTTTCTTGGTGCCAAAGCCCTATACATTTATGCCATTTAGCAGTGGGGTACACGACTGTCCGGGGGAGTGAGCTTGCAAAGCTGGAGACGCACATTCTGATTCTACATCCCCTTGCGATGTTCAAAGACTAAATTCTGTCTCTGATCAGTTTTGTTCTTTGATGAATGCAATTCTATTTCGTTTCTTCTTGTTCATACTTTATGGGAATAGATTTTACTTGCACGAAACGGGGCAGAGCCGGGAGCGGGAGCGGGGAGAGGGAGCAATAGAAGTTTCTTAAGTTGGGAGCGCCTCGGGAAGCGTTTATATATACATATATATATATATATATATATATATGTATATTATGTATATATAAATAAAAATTAATTCAAAAATTCATTTATATTAAATATCATTAATTCTGTGCACTATATTATGGAGTGGCTTACATTGTGCACTATATTATGTATTTATTTTTTGGAGTGGCTTATTTTTTGGGGTGGCTTGACAACTAAAAGAGATCTGTAAAGAGATCTCTAATTCTCATCATTAATTCTGTGCACTATATCCTTGGTCCAATTATGCACTATATTATGTATTTATTTTTTGGAGTGATTTTATTTAAATATATTAAATTTGATGACTTATATTGTTATACAAAAATATAATAGAATCTCATTAGAAAATTCATCACTAATACAAAATATCATTCACTGTGTTTGGTTGTGATTTTTTAAATATAATTTTTTGAAAATTTTATACAACTTATTTGATTATTTTAAAAAATGAATTATGTTTTCAAAAAAATAAATGAGCCATATGATTATTCACGTGATGTGGGAATAGGTAGGCTTTAGTAGAACCTACTTCTGCTCCTCTTTATTACCTTTGGCATTTGTGCAAAATAGATTACTCCCTCCGTCCCAAAATATTAGTCCCTTATTCTATTTTTCATTGTCTCAAAATATTAGTCCCTCTTTCAAAATCAAGTACAAAAATAATATAAATTTCCTATTTTGCCCTTCTTTTAAATTAATAAACAATATAAAAAGTACAATTATGACATTGATATACTATCAAAAGGGTAATTTTGAAAAATCAACTTTTTTCAAATGTAATAATTGTACTATAAAAAAAAGTTGAATTTCCAAAAAGAGACTAATATTTTGAGACGGAATGAGTACTTAAAAAAAAAATTCTCTCTCAAGCTAGTGTACAACAGAGGCTTCAGTGGACCTTCTCGTGGCTCGTGTGAGATCCAACATGAAAAAACATACAGCCACGTATTCAAAATTTTCTAAATTTTTTAAATTTTTTATTTAAAAAAAAAATTCAGCATTTATTGGTTTGGTCAAAATCTCTTAATCGGCATTTATTAAATTTTTTCAATCTACATGCCTTTTCACATGCCTGCATTTATTGATTTGGTCAAAATCTTCTTATCAGGATTTAAAATCCCCTCATACAAATAATTTGACTATTTATTTAAATTTCACGAAAATTCAACGATTTTCAAAATAAATATAAACATAAATATATGATCTTTTAAATCGTAAATTTGTAAAAAAAATTATGATTTCATAAATAAATTTACACATCGATTCACATTTTTTTTTAATGCCAATTTGAAATAATTGGGTGTTTTTATGAAATTACGATTTTTCTGAAATTTTGGTTATTTTGAAATTTTTTACATAAATTTGCCAAGCGTACGATTTTGAAAATACAAATTTATGATTTCATTTTGTGCATAACATTTATGAAAATTTGATTATACAAAATAAATTTTGTAATGCCAATTTAGAAAAAAAAAAATTACGTTTTCTATGGTTGCAATGAGTGGAAATTTTATAAAAAAGTGATACAGTTAATAGTAAGATATATACCCATAAATGGGTACATGCCACATTATGTTTTCATAGGTCCAAGTATGTATATATACATATATATTTAAAAAAATGAGAGAATGTTTTGATGTGATTTTTTTGTGTTTTTTTAATTGTTTCAATCATTAATTTGAAGGGAAATTTGAAATTGTAATGATATATTTTTTGGAAAACCAAACAAGCATTTTTTTAAAAAAAAAAAACAGTTTTCAAATCACTTTTTCAAAAAAAATTTCAAAAAAACAAAACCAAGCATGGTGATTAATTCTTAATCATCTAATAACAAAAAGACTTGACATCTAAAAGGGATCTCTAATTCTTATAATTTCCAAAAAGTAAGCAACCAAAAAGAAAGTCAAAAACTAAGGTAAAAAACAAAATATTACAATTCCACATAACAAAATATTTCACTTCTTTTGCCTTTTTTTTCACTTCTTCTGTCTTTTGCCACGTGCTTTTTCAAGTCTTCTTTGTGCTGCTAACTGTTCCATTGAATGCTCTTGAGAAGTAGAAAGTGGAAATGATGAAGATGTAGGCAATGGTGTTGGAGTTGGACATGGTTGAACAACTGAAGCTGCAAGAGTAGTATCATCTTCACTGTCTGAAAGTGATACATTATCTCTTTCTTCTATTGTCATAATGTCCTCTTAAATGTTGGCATCTTCTGGATGTGCATCCCAATTTTTAAAATTTTCATAATCCTCCCTATACCTTGACAAGAGTCTATGATTATAGTGCACAAAAACCAACTTTTCAGCTCGATCAACATTTAACCTATTCCTTTTCACATTATGAATGTAGGAATAGGTACTCCAACACCTTTCTGCACAAGAAGTATTTACACTTTGAGACAACACTTTCAATGCTAAAGAATATAATTCAGGTGCGGCCCCACCATACAAATGCCACCATGATAGTGCATCCATGGTTGCTCTATCATTTACTGCTTGAGGTTGTGAAAAAACTCCTTTGCAACTAACAAAATCACTAATTTGTTTTCTTATAATAGCAACTTCAGTTTGATCACAAATCATTTTTTCAATTGCCTCAAGATACCCCTTTTGCACCTCAACATCAAAATGAGGTTTTTTTCTTCTCACACCACCTGGGGTAGATTTTGACAACCAAGAATTTGTGTAGTACCTAGGAACAAGAATATAGGCTAGACAATGCAAAGGAATGTTCATCTTATTCCATCTTTCCACCACAAATTGATGTATCAAATCATAAACAATAGGATCATTTGAAAGAGTATCCTTAATGTTCCCTAACATAGTATCCATCAACTCATAAACCTCTTCAATCACAACCTTATCAGAATCTGAAAATCTAAGCATCTTATAAATGTGTTTTGTGATGGTGAGGACTGTTTTTGCTTTTCTCCAAAAATCATCATCCATAATGGTTTGGTGGACAATGTCATGCTGATGAGGAGATGATGTATTTTTTCTCAAATTTTCCCATTGTTTGCTTAGAGCCATGGACAACAAAGCAGGTCTGACTTTAACAAGACGTTGTAAAACAATGAAATGATGCACAAACCTAGTCTTCTTTGCTTTGAGAAGATCCAGACCAGAAAATGTTTTGAACAAGTATTGACAAGAGCTATGGTTTTTTATGTATTTAACCACTTCTTTACCCCTCTTATATGATTCATCAACAAATAACAAAGCTGGATCCTCACATTTGGCTATGTCTTTCATCAAGAGATTCAAAGTATGAGCTAAGCAACCTGACCAAATTATATGGGAATACTTGCACTGAATTATTACTCCAGCTGCCTTGCAATTAGTGGCATTGTCAGTAACTACTTGGACCACATTGGAGGGTCCAACAAATTCAATTGCTTTAATCAACAAATCAGCAATATTTGTTGCATTTTTCTCCTATGAAGAAACATCATGTCCATTAATAAAAATGGCCTTACCACCAGAAACAGCCATGATGTTAATCAAAGTTTGATTCTTCAAATTTGACCAACCATCAGAAACAATGGAAACTCCATGTATGTTCCAATCTTTGCATTAAAGGGTTGAGGGATTGTTGAACCTTGCTTTGTTCTTTGTCCAACAAGTTGGTCCTCGCCTTCTCATAATTAGGAGACTTGTACCCTTTCGGAGTATTATTAATAGCAGTAACCATATCTGTCCACCGTGGAGACCTCACAACATTAAAAGCAATGCCATTGCTATAAAGACACCTAGAAATTGTTTGGTCCACTTCTTCTCTATTTCTTATGTAAAACATGTTGTCAATTGAAACTTTGACTGAGTGTGGCATATCAGAGGACCTAACAGTTTGAGATTGTATCTGTGATGTTGAAGTGGACCTAGGAAATTTTCTGGCCTTGGCATTTCCCAGAAACATTCGTTGTGCATCTAGCTCCTCTTGTTTTAGCCACTCCCTCTCAGTCTTGTTAACCTTTGGACATAGTTTTATACCTTGAGCTCGTTGGCCTGGTAATTTGCCTATTAAGTGTGCACGGACTTGGGAATAAGAACCAGTATAAGCCTCCAATTTGCAACCAAAATTGCATATAAATTTTGCAGAGCCACCCCTACCTTTGGAATTGGGCGATTCATCAGAAATTTATGTGACATATTTCCAAAGTGGAGTAGCAGTTGGCTCTTCAACATCCTCATCTTCCACAACTTCTTGAGAGTTAATACTTTGGCTTAAATCCATTCAAAATCTGTAGCGTGAAACCATTCAAGTATACAACAGATTAGAAAAAATAACTAATAGAAAATAAATAGAAATGGAAACCAATAGAGAAAATTATGAATGTACATAAAACGGTGCTTGCCTTATAAGCCAAAATCAGCTTGCTTGAACTCTTCAGAAGCTCTGGTTATATATTTTCCATATACAGAACGTTAACTCTTCAGAAGCTCTGGTTATATATTTGCCATATACAGAGCTTAACTCCACTTTGAAGAATGAGATGGATGTTGATGGTTATATAGAGTTGGCGGGAGTATGAGTTGGCAGGAGGAGTAAGGATCAGAAAGATTTTTCTTGAGAATAAAAAAACATACACCATCAAGAAAAATAATAATAAAAAAATACACACCTATTGATTATTGAGAATAAAAAAATACACCATCAACTAAAATAATAATAAAAAATACACACCTATTGATTATTGAGAATAAAAAAATACACATCTACCAAAATAATAATAAAATAAATACGAAAGGTCTTCTCTGTACAGCTCATAGCTTGTCATGCATTAAATGATAGTGCATGCTTGTCATCTCGGTATGGTGGATATATTGTGTAGAAGAAGATCAAGAGTCTTGGAGAAGAAATTATTTTATTTTATCAGTTTGGTAATTATTAGCTCAAAAAAATATTAGTTTGGTTTAAAAAAATTACACTAAATATCAAAAAATAAAAAAATAAAAATATTTTTTGTGTATTTATTAATTTTTTAAAATATTTTTTTATAAATATTTTATTACTTAGATACATCTAAGTAAGGTGTATCTAAAAAAATAAAAAAATAGTTAAAATTTAAAAATATTCACTAAAAAAAAATTCAATTTTTTAGAAAATTGAATTCAGAAAACTGAAACTAAACACACTAATTATTTTTAATAATTTCAACAATATTATAGTCTTTTAATTTTTTTTTTATTTTTATATTGTTGTAGAGATGTGTTCATAGTAAAGGCCGCAGTGGTGGTAGTAAAGATGAAAGGATAGCAATTATGGTGATAATGATGGTGCTGTTGGTGGTCACTGGTGGTAGTGGAAGTAAAGTGGCAGTAGTGGTGGTGGGATAGCGGTTGTGGTAATGACAGTGTTGATGGTGGAAGGGTGGTGTAGAGGTAGAGTGATGGTGGTGGGGGTGGAGGTGGAGGTGGAGGGATAACGTTTGTAGTGGTAATGATAGTGTTGTTGGTGGAAAGGTGGTGTAGTGGAGGTAAAGTGGTAGTGGTGGGGGTAGAGGCGGAGGGATAGCGGTTGTAATGGTATCGTTAGTGTTGTTGGTGGAAAGGTGGTGTAGTGGAGGTAGAGTGGTGGTGGTGGTGGTGGAGGTGGAGGCGAAGGGATAGCGGTTGTAGTGGTAACAATAGTGTTGTTGGTGGAAATGTGGTGTAGTGGAGGTAGAGTGGTGGAGGCGGAGGCGGAAGCGGAGGCAGAGGGATAGCGGTTGTAGTGGTGACAGTAGTGTTGTTGGTGGAAAGGTGGTGTAGTGGAGGTGGAGGTGGAGGTAGAGGGATAGCGGTTGTAGTGGTGACAATAGTGTTGTTAGTGGAAATGTGGTGTAGTGGAGGTAGAGTGGTGGTGGTGGAGGCGGAGGTGGAGGCAGAGGGATAGTGGTTGTAGTGGTGACAATAGTGTTGTTGGTGGAAAGGTGGTGTAATGGAGGTAGAGTGGTGGTGGTAGAGGTGGAGGCAGAGGTATAGCAGTTGTAGTGGTAATTATAGTGTTGTTGGTGCAAGGGTGGTGTAGTGGAGGTAGAATGGTGGTGGTAGAGGTGGAGGCGGAGGCGGAGGGATAGCGGTTGTAGCGGTAACAATAGTGTTCTTGGTGCAAGGGTGGTGTAGTAGAGGTAGAATAGTGGTGGTTGAGATGGAAGGATTGTGGTTGTGGTGGTAATGATAGTGTTGGTGGTGGTAGAGTAGTGGTGTTGGCGGTGGTAAGACAGCGGTTTTGATTTTTTATTGGGCGAATTACACTACCAGTTTGAAGTTTCTATAATTTGGGACTCGTATCACTTTGGTCCATGACTTTTCAATTATGACACGGTTAACCCTGAATTTTGAATCTTGTTCCAAATAAGGACAATTTAAGATATCATTGCTTAATTTTGAGGGTAAAATTATCAATTTGATAAAATATAAAACTAATTTGACAAAAATAAATGTCAAAAAATATTTTTAAATTTTTAAAATTTATTTCTACCAACCAAAATAAAATTATGTAACATTGATAAATCTTTTAGACATTTATTTATTTATTTTTTTTACCAAATTAATTTTTATTATATGTTTGGATAATGATCATATAATGAGTGGTTGTTAGGATTTCAATGTGTAATTGACATATTTAATATATGAAATATTTTTAGTTTTGGATTTTTTTGATTTAATGGATTGGCTTAATAATGATATCAAAGTTGTCATATTTGACTTTTTAAAAAATAAATGTCTAAGAGATTTATCAATTTTATATAATTTTATCTTTAGTGGGTAGAAATAATTTTAAAAAATTCAAAAATAATTTTTTTAAAAATTTTATTTTTGTCAAATTAGTTTATATTTTATCAAATTAACGATTTTGCCCTTGAAATTAAGCAATGGTATCTTCAATTGTCCTTATTTGGAACAAGATTCAAAGTTCAGGGTCAAATGTGTCACAATTGAAAAGTTAGGGACCAAAATGACACTGGTTCCAAACTATAGAGACTATTAGTGTAATTTGCCCTTTTTTATTTGTCTTTTTTGGACCTTTTTCAAATGTATATATGTATATATATTTTAATTTGTCTAGTCGAGAAGAATATAAGAGTGTTGATTTTTTGAAAAATCTAAAAAAAAAATTCATTTGCATATAAAAAATTACTCCCAAATATCCACTAAATTTGGATTGCTTAGGTGCAATTGTTTGGTTATCTAGTGATTTGGGAAAAAAAATTCAAAAAATTTGAACCAAATAAAATTTAAGTGTATTTATGTTAAATATATCTAAAAATTAAAAAAAAATACTTAAAATATTAAAAAAGATCAGTAAAAATAAAAAATATATAAAAAACAAAAGATCAGAATTTTTGAAAAGTGAATTTTGAAAATGGAAATCAAACAAAGTGATTATTGTCATTGTATTTATGAAGGTTGTGTAACAATATTATTTATTTTATTTTTATTTTCATTTTGTTCTATGTTTGGAATAAAAAATATATTTTTTGTACAAAATTGGAATATGATAGTAAATTCAAGATGCTGGACTGTTTGGCTAACCAAATATAAAAGTGATATGAGACTAAATGTCATATAATTCACTAGTGGACAGGAATAATCATTTGACCTCGCAACTTTGACGCTGTATATGATAATTTATGTACAAATGATAAAAATAATTTAACTTGAGATAGGGATTTCATTTAAATTTTTTTTTTATCATGTGTGATGAAATTTTAATGTAGTATAACAAAATAGTGCTATAATTATAATTAAAACATTATTTATATATAAATCATATAAAAAAAATACTACAATTATTTTTGTAAATATAAATTATATTTTGAGAACTTTATTTTATAATGAATAGTAATCTTCATCTTTTCTTTTCATTTAAATTTGAGTAAAAATTAGTTAAAAACTTGATTTGATATAAAATACTTCAATAATTAGAGACTATGCGTGTTTTTAATATAAATAAAAAAATATATATGTTGAAAAAAAAAATGGTGTATTTGGTTTGTGTTTTGATATAAATTTTCAAAAAAGTTTTAGGGAGAGAATTTAAATTGTTTTTTAGTTTGTTTGGTTGTGTATTTTGAAAATAGTTTTGGAGTTTGGGAGTTTGTAATGATTTGATATTTTGTTATAGTTAAGTACATGTGTGTGAAAGAAAAAGTAATTAATTGATATATATAAGAGAGAGAGTGATTTTAAAAAAAAAATCAAAAAATTTGAACCAAACAAAATTTTAAAAAAATTTCTTAAAAAGTATATTTTGAAATACAAACCAACTCAAACACTCTATAATTATTTATTTAAATTAAACATAATTATTCAATCTCTCTCCCACTAAATATAATTATTTTAATCTTCCTCTCCCCCTTTCTCTCTATTTTTCTGCTGACTCCCTTCCTCTCTTGTCTCCCACTCATTCTTTCTCCATCTACCCCCATTCTCATTCTGCTTATTGCACCCACTTGCTGACTCTGTCTCTATCTCTACACCTTCCCCACTCATTCTCTCTCTCTAACGTCTCTCTTTCTCATTTCCTTCTTTCATCTCCTCTCTTCTGTCAACAAATACCATCTCCTCTCAGAGCTCAAATAACAAACCTCTGGTTATTTCCTTTGTTCGATCTTCCTCTTCAATGGTGGTGGGCAGTTGTGGAGCGAAGGCGGCAATGAGTCCTGTCCCTGCTTTCTCGTTCATTCTTACTCTTATTTTTTTTTCACTCTATTTTCTTTGAAATTTGTGATTTGATTTTGGCAAATCATAAGAAATCAACACCCATTTCAAAAGCTTTTCAAAAAGTATGAAAAATCAACACTCATTTCCCAAATTAAATCCATTTCAAAACCCATTTTATGAAATCAAAACCCATATTATATATATATATATATATATATATATATATATATATGTCATGAATGAAAGAGAAAGAAGAGAGAGAAAACGAGAGAGAGAGAAAGAGGTGAAGATCAAGAGATAGAGACCGAGAGACAGAGATCGCGACCGTTTCCTTCTCTACTGTAAGACCATCTCCAATGGTTCATCAAAGTTGACATTAAATTCAAAATTTAGTGAAAAAGTTACTATTTGATGCTCCAACGGTTGCACCAAATCGATATCAAAATGAGATTTTACCAAACAATTCATCAAACTGAGGACACAATACTGATTTCATCAAAACATTATTTATGACCGTTGGGGGAGACCAACCGGTCAACCAGTCGGTTGCCCGGCCGGTTGACCAACCGGTCGACCACCGAAAAGTTCAAACAGTTCCAAAAAAGTTCAAACAGTAAAAAAAAAAAAAAAAAAATTTTGCTTTACCGGTCGACCACTAAAAGGTTCAAACAATTCAAAAAAAAATAAAAAAAAATTTTTTGGCTTAACCGGTCGACCAGCCGGTTGATCGGCCAGTTAACCAACCGGTTGTCCCGGCACAGATTTGATGAAAGTTCACCATTAGAGCTAATGGTATCAGATTTGGTGAAATGGATCATTTTTTACTCAGATTTGATGAAAAAAGAAATACACCGTTGGAGATGCTCTAAGTTTCTCATTCTGTATTTTTGCTTTTTTTTTTTTGTATTTGTGCCTAAGATCCATTACCCAAAATCTGCTTCAGATCCATATTTTGAGTTTAATTTATTGCTTCTGAGTTGTTTTATTTCCACCAACGATCCTATCTTGGATAGGAACGCGTTTCTCTCTCTACAGAAACGCGATTCCTACACGTTTCTTTCTAAGAAACGTGGAATCGCGTTTCTTACAAAGATTCGTCACCACCTTGCACGATTCTTGCAACTAAGGAATAGATATTAATTTTAGTTTTTTGACTCTTGGTTGTTGATTTTATGTTAAAGTTGTTGACAAACATAAATAAATAATTTATCTTATAAGGTTGCAATACATCATCAAAATTGATCGGTGGTCAAATTGGTGATGTTGTACATCTTTAATGTCTTGGCACATTTCCTGTGACCATTGAAGATGTTCTATGCTACTTAGAGCGTCTCCAACCACATCCTCTTCTCAAGAGGATGAAAATAATATTTTTTATTCAAAAAGTAAATATAGAGGAGATCACTATTCATTCAAACTCCAACCACAAACCTTCATTTCCTTCATTCAAACTCCAATCAAAAAGTAATTTTTGTTCATTAATAAATATTTAATTTTAAAATTTTTGCAAAACATATTTAATATTATACTCATTTTAAAGGTATGATTTCATACTTTTTATTGATGTCAATTTTATAAAAATTAAATTTACACATTAAAAGTTATTTCGAAAATAATTAAGAAATATAGAGTGAATAGTGTTTTAGAGTCTCCTCCATTTTTTCATCCTCCCTCTATATTTGGAGGATCAATTCATCCTCCTGGAGGAGGATATAAAGGATGGGTTGGAGTTGTTTTGGGAGAGGATCCTCCATATTTAAAGATATGGAGGATGGGTTGGAGATGCTCTTAGTCCTTAGGGATTAATCTTATTGCAATAATTGCGCATTGTACAGTAAAGATGGTCTTGGTTTGATCAGATGTTTTACCTAAAGCAGATGGTGATTGATACTTGCCCACTGAGATTGATATATCTTATTACTAACTGCAAGAAATGTGACAAAAGCATCAAATTGATATACACTGCCCAAATATTTTTGTTGGGATTAAACACATCCAGAAAGATAATTAACATACAATCACATACACTAAGGAGACAAATATTTGCGTGGTCCAGCCCAATGCCTACGTTCACGGGAGAGAAAGAGAATGTTGAATATTGGCTACAGAGATTCTGGCCATATGAAGGAAAGTAGCAGCCAGCTACATGGTGGGGAAGCCATGTGAGTTGGCCATGAGGCCATGAGGCCATGAAGCAATCTGGAAAGCCACCGAAATGGGCTGGCAGCCAGCTCAATTTCTCTTGCATTTGTAATCTCTATATATAGAGAAGCTAAGGAGAGTTGAAACACAACTGAGAGGTGTGAGCTTAGAGAGCAAAGAGAGAGAGAGAATTACAGAGAGTGTTGTAATTCTTACCATTTTGTTTAATATAGTGAATCCGCTGCCCGTGGACGTAGGCGACTTGCCGAACCACGTTAAATCTTGTGTGTTATTGCTTGTTTGAGTTCCCTGGTGTGTCCCTGATCCTCAACAATTGGTATCAGAGCTCGGGTTGCGAAAAATCGAATTTTTCCCGAAAGTGCCCAGATTTCGAAGTGCTCAAAATCCACTTTTGACCATACCAGGAGGAAGAACTCCCCGAGAGGAGTCCAGAACAGCAAAAACAGAGCCCAGAAGCCTCCACACGCGCCCTCATGCGCTCTCTGAACAAAGCGCGTCAGCCACAGTCGCGGCACGCGTGATCCCAGTTGCTCCCACGCGCCACACGCGCGTCTCCAGGAAGAAGACGAGCCACGTGGCACCACGTCAGTGCCACGCGGCACCACGTCAGCGCCACGCCAGCACCGCGTCAGCGCCACGTCATCCCGCCACGTCAGCGCCCTGTGTCCGACTGACAGGCCACGTGTCAGCCCCGTGGCAGACACGTGTCAGCCTAGTCAGCCTGAGCCGTTGACCAAGCCGAGCCGTTGAGCCGGAGCCGCGTTGACCGCGCCGCCGATCCTCCATTGACCGCGCCGCTTGCGCCGTTGACTGAGCCATTGACCAGCTGTTGACTGGAGAAATTATCCGGTGCATCTCAGCGCACCAGATTTTGCAGATCTGACCCGTCCAAAGTGTTTTTGCCAGATCGGAGCCATTCGGAGTCCGTTTTTGACGATCCAATAGTGCTTCCCAACTATTTGGAGTATTCCGGACACATCTGTATGGTCAGTTTTTTGAATTGAAGTTTCTAAAAAAAAAATGGCAGAATCTAGATCAACCGAGTCCGTAAGTAATTCAGCCAGTCCAAGCACTTCTAGGCATTGGACCCCGGTGTCCCATGCCAAGTTCGAGGTGGAGAAGTTCGATGGAAGCAGCAACTTCAGCATGTGGAGATGCGAAGTTAAGGATATGCTTGTCCAAATGAACCTGCACTTCACTCTGGGAGACAAACCAGATGACCTGGACGAGATAGAATGGGAGAGAGTGAATCTCCTGGCCTGCAGTTCCATCCGACTTTGCCTTGCAAAAGAGGAGAAGTATGCCTTTACAGAATATGATATTGCGAAGAAGCTTTGGAAGGCGCTGGAAGATAAGTTCATGACAAAGAGCATTGAGAACCGGCTCTACTTGAGGAAGAGGTTGTTTCGTTTCGACTACATTAAAGGTATTTCGATGAACGAACACCTAAATAACTTCAACAAAATTATTACGGATTTGAAGAATTTGGATGATCACGTTAGTGATGAAGACAAAGCACTGTTATTGTTAAATTCCTTGCCTGACTCGTATGATCATCTCACTACTACTTTACTGTACGGTAAAGAGAAGATCAAGTATATTGATGTTGCAAACGCCTTGGTGAACAATGAGTTCAGAAGGAAAGATAAGTCTGCAAACAGGGACTCAACATCCGAGGCATTAACAGTCAGTGGCAGAACAAATAACAGAAGAAATACAAGGCGAGGAAAGTCTCGCTCAAAATCCAGGGGGAAACCTTCAGACAAAAGACGTCTTGCAAAAGACGAGTGTGCAGCTTGTCACGAGAAGGGACATTGGGCAAAAGATTGTCCAAATAAAGACAAGACAGAAGAAAATGTGAATATTGCACGAGATGGAGATAATGATGAAGGAGGAGCCTTCACAGTTTCATCATATGGCCAGTCGGATGAATGGATAATAGATTCCGGATGTTCATTCCATGTGTCCTAACAAGCAGTGGTTCTCGAGCTTACGAGAGTTCGATGGAGGAGTTGTGCTGATGGGCAACGACCAAGCTTGCCAGACAAAGGGGATTGGAACAATTAAACTGAAGATACATGATGGAACAATCAGAATTCTTGAAGATGTACGATATGTACCAGATCTAACCAAGAATCTCATCTCAGTGGGAGTTTTAGACTCCAAAGGTTACAGAGTAACCATGGAAGGTGGAGTTCTTAAAGTTGTTCGAGGAGCATTGGTTGCAATGAAGGGTACTCGACAGGGAAATTTATATTTCCTAGATGGCTCTACAGTCACAGGGAAAGTGGCTGTCTCCACCAGTTCCAGCTCAGAAGATGATGCATCAGACACTTCCAAACTTTGGCACATGCGCCTAGGGCATGTCGGTGAGAAGGCTTTACAAGGGTTGGTAAAGCAAGGCCTGTTGAAAGGCGCCAAGACGGGGAAGCTTGAGTTCTGCGAGCATTGTGTATTAGGCAAGCAAACAAGAATCAAGTTTGGTACTGCAATTCACCGTACCAAAGGGATTCTAGCCTACGTCCACACCGACGTATGGGGTCCTTCCAAGACTGCTTCATTGGGAGGTAAACACTACTTTGTGTCGTTCATTGATGATTTCTCTAGAAGAGTTTGGATTTATACAATGAAACACAAAGATGAAGTCTTAGACATCTTTCTTACGTGGAAGAAGATGATTGAGACCCAGACAGGCAGACGGATCAAGAAGCTCAGATCTGACAATGGTGGAGAATATACATCAGATCCCTTCTTTGAGGTTTGCCAGAATGCAGGGATAGTGAGACATTTCACAGTTCCTGGAACACCGCAGCAGAATGGAGTTGCAGAACGCATGAACCGCACTTTGGTGGAGAAAGTCCGGTGTATGCTGTCACAGTCTGGATTGAGCAAGGCATTTTGGGGCGAGGCATTGAACTATGCTCGTCATCTTGTCAACAGACTACCTACTGCAGCATTAGATGGGAAAACTCCCATGGAGGTATGGTCAGGAGTCCCAGTTACTGATTATGATCAGTTACGTATCTTTGGATGTCCAGCATATTTTCATGTTACAGAATCTAAGTTGGATCCAAGAGCCAAGAAAGCCATTTTCTTGGGCTTCGGTGACGGTGTCAAGGGATACAGACTGTGGTGCCCTGAATCAAAGAAAGTTCTCATCAGAAGAGACGTTACCTTTGATGAGTCTGCAATGCTGAAGCAACCAGATCCTCAACAGAATGAGGAAGCATTGAAGAAGTCAGTGCAGGTGGAGTTTGAAACTCCAGCAAAGACTAGTCAGCCAATCAACCATCCTGAAGAAGTCTCAGAGGATAGCTCTGAAGAGAGTTCAGATGAAAATGAAGATCCAGAGGCTCCGCAACAATCAGAACCCATTGCAATCAGGAAAGGAAAAAGGGTTACTAAGCAACCCAGTTGGATGACCGATATGGTAGCCTATGCACTTCCAATCATTGAAGACAATGTTCCGTGCACTTTCAAAGAAGCCGTGCATAATGCAGAAAGTGTCAAATGGAAGGAGGCTATGGATGAAGAGATCGGATCACTTCACAAGAACCAGACTTGGGAGTTGGTACAACTTCCAAAAGGCAAGAAAGCAATTGGGTGTAAGTGGGTTTACACCAAGAAGGAAGGCATTCCAGGCAGAGACAACATCAGATTCAAAGCTAGATTGGTAGCTAAAGGCTATGCTCAGAAGGAAGGAATAGACTACAATGAGGTATTCTCACCTATTGTGAAGCACGCGTCTATTCACATCTTGTTAGCTTTGGTTGCACAGTTTGATCTTGAGCTCGCCCAACTCGACGTCAAAACTGCCTTCTTACATGGAGATCTTGAAGAGGAGATATGCATGTCCCAGCCAGATGGTTTCAAAATTGCTGGAAAAGAGAATTGGGCCTGTAAGCTGAACAAATCGTTGTACGGATTGAAGCAATCCCCGAGACAGTGGTACAAGCGATTTGATCGGTTCATGATGGAGACAGAATACACAAGAAGTCAATTTGATCATTGTATATATTTCCGTAAGCTTCCCGACGGTTCCTTCATCTATTTGCTCTTATATGTAGATGATATGCTGATTGCATCTACGAGCAAGGTGGAGATTGACAAACTCAAGGCACAGTTAGCAAGGGAGTTTGAAATGAAGGATTTGGGAGAAGCAAAGAAAGTTCTTGGCGTGGAGATCAAGAGAGACAGGAAGAAGGGCACGGTTTGTCTGACACAAACCCAGTATCTGAAAAAGGTGTTAGACAGATTTGGCATCAATGGGAAAACCAAAGCTGTAAGTACACCATTGGCCCCTCATTTCAAGCTTAGTGCTTCGTTGTCTCCACGCACAGAAGAAGAACGGAAGCATATGGCACAGGTTCCATATGCAAATGCAGTTGGTGCATTAATGTATGCTATGGTTTGTACACGGCCTGACATCTCGCATGCTGTGAGTATTGTAAGCAGGTATATGCATGATCCAGGAAAAGATCACTGGCAGGCAGTGAAATGGATCCTAAGGTACATACATGGCACGGTCAATCTGGGATTGAAGTTCGAGAGAGATAACCGACTCGGGCAGAATTTGGAAGGATATGTGGACTCAGATTATGCTGGTGACTTAGACAAACGCCGGTCAACAACAGGGTATTTATTTACGCTTGCTAAAGGGCCGGTAAGTTGGAGGTCAACGCTTCAGTCAACGGTGGCTTTGTCTACTACAGAGGCAGAGTACATGGCAGTGACGGAAGCCTTTAAAGAAGCTATGTGGCTACATGGGTTGATTGAAGACTTGGGAATTGTTCAGAAGCACGTTGAGGTGTTTTGTGACAGTCAGAGTGCCATTTGTTTGGCAAAGAACCAGGTTCATCATGCCCGCACCAAGCACATTGATGTCCGTTTCCATTTCATCCGAGAAATTGTGAATGAAGGGGATATTCTGCTTCAAAAGATTGGTACTGCAGATAATCCGGCCGATATGCTCACAAAGGTAGTTTCTGGGATCAAGTTCCAACATTGTTTGGACTTGGTCAACATCTCTCGGAACTGAGCACCTTCGGGTGCATGGCAGTGTTGATCGATCACTATGTTGGATAAGAGAATCCTCGCCAAGGTGGAGATTTGTTGAATATTGGCTACAGAGATTCTGGCCATGTGAAGGAAAGTAGTAGCCAGCTACATGGTGGGGAAGCCATGTGAGTTGGCCATGAGGCCATGAGGCCATGAGGCCATGAAGCAATCTGGAAAGCCACCGAAATGGGCTGGCAGCCAGCTCAATTTCTCTTGCATTTGTAATCTCTATATATAGAGAAGCTAAGGAGAGTTGAAACACAGCTGAGAGGTGTGAGCTTAGAGAGCAAAGAGAGAGAGAGAGAATTACAGAGAGTGTTGTAATTCTTACCATTTTGTTCAATATAGTGAATCCGCTGCCCGTGGACGTAGGCGACTTGCCGAATCACGTTAAATCTTGTGTTTTATTGCTTGTTTGAGTTCCCTGGTGTGTCCCCGATCCTCAACAGAGAATGCACTATAAACAAAGCAAACATACAAAAGAGGAGTCTCTCACTCTCTCTACTCAACTCAGAACTCTCATACACTTCTCACAACTCTTTTTTTCCCTTCACCTTCTGATAATCAACTCAGCTCACATCTCTCCCTATTTATACACAAGCTGGAGAGCCAAAAAATCATCATTTCCAGCTGTACAGTTAGTTAATTAGTTAGACTGGTTTGTTAGTTTGTTAGAAGGCATGTGTATATTTTGTTAAGAGTGTGTACAGGTTCTGATATAAATACGGTGTAAGTATTGAAATTCAATATAATGAAAATATCTTTCAAATCATACATCTTCTTCACAACCAACTACAAAAGTAAATGGC
Organism: Camellia sinensis; assembly: GCF_055761805.1. Lineage (NCBI taxonomy): Eukaryota > Viridiplantae > Streptophyta > Magnoliopsida > Ericales > Theaceae > Camellia > Camellia sinensis. The sequence goes on from NC_138964.1 coordinate 70,161,332, forward strand.
AAGCCATTAACATAGCCACCCTAGGTTGGAAAAACTTCAGAAAATCTATAACTCAAAATCTACAGCAGCTACATTTGACTTCCATGGCCTACTTCAAAATGGTGTGGATACTCAACAATTTTCAATCTGATTGTCATTTTAACCATGGATAACAGATTTCATACCATGAGGTATGATATGATAGTAAAATCTATAAATCTGCATAGTCCCCTGCAAATTACTCTTATTGGACTCCAATTCAACTATTTAAAGAAAATTAGAAAGATGACTGTGGCTACGTGTATGACATGACAACATGATTTTGGTTGTTTACAAACTTTTTTTTTTTTTTTTTTTTTTTTTTTTTTTTTTTTTTTATACTTTTGAAGAGCCTCAAAAACAGGGGTCATTGTAGCTTTTGCTTTAGGAGTGCAACCTTATCCATGGCCTCATTCTTTGCCTGTTCGGCCTGCTATATGAGATTCTCTGTCATGCATTGATATATATATATATATATATATATATATCTTATTGTGCAGCTTGCTTTTTTCTTTATTTTTTGTGTGTGTTTGATCTATTAGTTGGACTATCTTCATTCATTTGTAGATTTTCTTTTTGTTTTTTAGAATTTTCATGTTTCACAGTTTTTTTTGCTCGTACGATTTCAAAAGATTCTGTTTTTGAGCTGCCTCAGCTGGCACATAGAAATGGGAATTTCATCCTTGTCATGCATTCTTTTGAAGCTTCCTTCATTTGAACAAGAAGAGTGTACATGTTGAGCCATGTTTAATTGAGTATATTTTAAGACGTTCAGTGAAGTTCATGATGTGTAAATTTCTTTTCTGAAGCTGAGATGGTTATTTGAAGTCAAGGTTCCGAACCACTTTCATGTTTTTCAAATCTTTGTAATTAATGAATGTGGGGTGTGTGTCCAGGGAAGATTCAAGTATCTACCAGGCCAAGTTAGAGCTTTTGGGATACTTGCTAGAGGCATTGGCATTACTCCAATGTTCTAGGTACCTAACTTATTGATAAAAGATGTATAGCTTTCCCCAAAGGAGGACACTTTCTTGTGTTGAACAAATGAGTAATTTTATTCCTATGTTTCTAGCAACCTTAGAACTAATTTGTGTTTTATTATTTAGGTCAGAAATTGCCTAGAGAAATGCAAAATATGGTCAAAGAAGACAAAACATAGCAGAACACTTTGAGTTTTCCTCAAGCTTTTTCATTTTTTGTTATAAGATTTTTATTGTGTAATTACAGTGAAAAAACCTTTATTCCTTAACTTTCTTTGTATATGATTTTTCAACATTTAACTTTTATTTATAAAATATATGAGGTTATTAGTTTTTCGTATGAGGTCAAAGTTGTGATTTTAAAAAATAGTTAATAATAGGTGTATTTTATTCAAATGTGTAAAATATTATTGATTATATTTTAGATATTAGTTGTATATCACATTTAATCACGGCAGTGATTGATAGTAACATTTTGTAGTCTGAGTCTTTTTTTATGACACGCACTAATCGTGATGAGAAATGCATATAATTGTGATTTTATCTCATTATTAATTATGAATTATTTAAGTTCAATCTCAGGTTTTATTGGTTATTAATCATACTTAAAATTTGTCATCTAAATATTTATTATCACAATTAAAACACGTGATGATATTATCTTTTCATGACAGTCAAAAAATGTGATCGAAAAAATAACCCCTAACAATCACACTTTCAAATATCACAATTTGACAAAATAAAAAAACCTGTGATTAAATTACAGACATCACAGTTAAAATCCATGATCTATTTATGATTTTGTAATAGTGTCAAAATTAAAACACACTTACATTAAAGTAAGCCGTTTTTCTTGTTTTGTTACCCGCCATTGCAGATTGTTTCTAAAAACTCCATGAAACTAGAAACAACTTCATGAAACATTTCCTAATATTTCTTTGATGAAGCCTAGTATATTATACATATGAAATAATATTTAAAAATTCATTTGAGAAGTAATTTTTTCTTATGATTTTTTTTGTTAAAATATGAGATGAAAAAAATAATAATTTATACAAATAAAAATTTCATACATAATGATGTGGCTCATTATTGACCTTTCGTTTTAAAACAAAACACCATTGAAGATGAATTTATTTATAATAATGATATTGCCATGTCATTCCTATCAAGTTTTATGTATAAATAAATTTTTTTCTAAAAAAAATTTGAAATATGTGAAAATAACTTTTTAATTTTTTTACAAATATATATATATATATATATATATATAAAAAGTAAAAAGAATGAATAAATTTTTTTTGAATTTTTTATGTGACATTTTGACTATATTAATCTCCTCCCAAACATTCATTTAATTATACAACAATCATCACTTTCAATGTCAACCCCGTCATGCAGCTCAAATAATGTTACAAAAACATGTTCAAAAAAAAAAAAATAATGTTACAAAAACTATGCCTTTGTTACCATAATTACTCTAGCATGTCAACTTGCCTCATTGCTCAAATAATGTTACAGTAACTACGCCTTTATATCATAATTAATTTAATATGTGACAAGTTATCATTATTGTTAGGTTTTTATTCTTAATAATTTTGTTTGACAAAATTCTTTTCAGTTGTAATTTTATTCGTTCTTATATTTTAGTGAGGCTATGAGTATTTAGATGAGAATTCAACCTGAATTGTGCTTTGCAGAGAAGCTTTAGAACATAATTTTTTCATGTTTGCCACTTCACTGACTATGTCGAGAATCGAGCTGCCCAGTCAGCTCGTGGAGGTCCAGGGGGCAACACCCCTTGGCGGGTCCGGGGTAGCGCCATAGTAGGGTTGAGGAGCAGCGCCCCCAAAACAAAATGCAAAAATACATTCGAAGTTGCTTGTCCGCTTGAGTAGTCGTTTGTGTGCTCGAGCGAAGAATGTTTGATTCCAGAAATTTGACATGTCTGCCAAAGTACTGGAAGTTGAGATTTTACGCTCGAGCGAACTTTCCTATGCTCGAGCGAGGTCCGCTCGAGCGACCATTCCTTTACTCGAGCAGAGATCATGGAACAGTTTGCTATAAATATGTGTTTCAGTCAGATTTTAGGGTTACGCTTCCAGATCTTCTTCTTGGATATTAGGGTTTATATCTGGAACTATTTTGCTAGTTTCCTTTGATGTTTGATTGAATATTCAACTCATGGTTTAAGAAGTATATATCAAATGATTGTTTGTTTATTCTATAGAAAAGAGAGAGTTGTTCTTCAGTGGATTATGGGGAATGCGAGTTTGAAGTTTTGGTGGATTTTAGAGTAACTCATCGTCGTGATTCGACATCGGTGTTGTGGATTCAACGTTGGGTAAGACAATTTCGAGATGAAGACTGTAGTGGAAGAGACATATAGGAGTCAGTTCAAATTGAGTGTGGATTCGCTAGGTAATTGAGAGCACACTTGTGTAATTCCTTTCGTCTTCTTAGTGGATTGTTTTGTGACTTTAATCCGTGATTTTTTTATCACAATTGAAGGCGCTCCAATTGTAATTGTTATCTATTACTTAAAATTAATACACAATCATAAATCAATATTTATGAAATTTTCTAAAATTTTCAATTATATTAGTAACAGAAATAATTAATGAAACTCACTCAATCAATATATTTATAATAAATAAAATAATAAATTCAATATAACAAAAAGACACTACCATTGTAATATTACTCAAATGAAATATCAAATATTGCAGTCAAACTATGTCGAGAGGATTCTCGTCCGTCCGTTGAGAAGTTATCAAAATCTTGTTTAGATTAAATTACATAAGTGTATTTTTTAATATAAATATATTTATTTAAATCACATTAATTAACATATTTTTTTTTATAATTTTATATTTTTATTTATAAAAATTAAAAAATACACTTATTTAAAATAACTTAAACCAATCCAGATCTACAATCGAAGTGTGGGTGGGCTTTAATACCTTTATGATTGATCGGTGATGTGATGAGTTGATGGCAATATAATATCCTACCAATAGCAATAGGAGTCTAATAACTGGAAATGGTACAAATCTGCTCCATTGTTTGTACACGTGGCGCAAGCGTCATTTGCTTTTCATTTAAAAAAATAACAACAGTACTTTAAAACTGTTTAAAATTATAATTTGATATATTTTTTATTTTAATATTCAAGTTAATGGAGGTGAACGATATAAAAATTGGGATTGCTGAAGGTGTTTTGACAAGTGATTTCAGTTGTATTGAACTTGCGTTGCTTAATTTATTTTCTCAATTGAGATTAAGATACAAACAAAAAAGTATTAAGGTTGATAAAATATTGATAAAATATTCCCCCTTTATGCACCCAATGCTAGTGGGTTGGTCAGAGTAAATGTTTATGATCGGAGGTATAGCGATCCCGGTTTCCCTTCCTTTAAATCGTTGTATTCGGACTTAGGTTCCGTGGAGTCGGTTGTGTATATATCTTGTTTATATCCTTTACTCCTTGCAGTCGAGTCTTGGGTTGTGTTGGGCCGGTTTGAAACAGGTTGGTTGAACTGGGAAACCAAGAGTAGTTGCCCAGATTTTTGCCTTCACACTCGAGCGGGGATTTTGACGCTCGAGCGGGCCCTTCGTTGTTATTTGTCCGCTCGAGCGGGGGTTTCGGCGCTCGAGCGTATTTTTCCATCTTCCAGTATCTCCTTTGCAGTGTTGTACACTTGAGCGGGGGTTTTGACGCTCGAGCGGGGGTTTTGACGCTCGAGCGGGGTTGTTGTGTGTGACGCTCGAGCGAGAGAGTTTACGCTCGAGCGGAGACCTGGTTCAGTGAAAAGTTCTGGAGGCATGTATTCAGCGCTCGAGCGGCGGTTTGGACGCTCGAGCGGGAGTCTGTGAGTGACGCTCGAGCGGGGGTTTGGCCGCTTGAGCGGGGCGACTGAGTTAAAGCTCTGTGTTTTGACTTTTTAAATCACTTTTTCCACTTCTCTTCTCTCTCTTACTTTTCCAAAAAACACCATTGTTGAGCTTCTCACTCTAGAACTCTACCTTCTCTCTAGGTATTGATCTAGTAGGAGTGATTTCCTCACCTTTGGCCTTTACAAAAAAGTTGTTGATCGTCGAGGGCTATCTTTTGATCCGAAAAGTTCGTGGTTTGGAGCATTTTCGTTTTCTTCACCTTCTTGGTTGGGAGTCATCTTTTGAGGTAGGGATAACCTACTCCTCACTATGGATTTTGTCTTTAAATTTTAGTATTTTGAGATGTTGAGGTTGGTTTGGTAATTTTGTAAAAGTTTGGGGCTTTTGTGTAAATTTACAAAGGTTGGGGTTTTAACTATATAAAACCTAGACGCATGTTTGGCATGGAAAAGTGAAATTAATGTTAAAAACATTAATGGAAATGGAACCTAAGGGTTGTAATGTTAATTATGGAAAATGCCCTAATTACATTGGTTAATTAATTCGCATGATTAATTATGAGAAATGAGGAATTGATTTGGAAAGGTATGGAATTAAAGGGTGTAGTTGGATTATTTATCACTCACCTGGTTGAAATGTTGATTATATATCCATTATTGCATTTATTTTCTGTATAGAAATAACTGCTTTGGGCTATCGGTGGCGGATAGTCTTGATTGTTGTAGATAATGCATGATGATTAGGCGAACTGAAACTAATCACTGGAATGTGTCATTGAGTATGACGATTGAAAGAATACATTAAATTTATGTGTTGTGTGATGATATGCATAATTATTGTTTATATGCATTGTGTCGTGTTGGAGGAGATAGGGGATGTACTCCACGGTTTAGGGGATGACAGGGGATGGACCTCTAAACCGGATGTGGTTGGGAGAAGATAGGGGATGGACTCCATAGATAGAGCTTATATGTTTATCTAGTAATGTGTTGACACAGCTCATATGCTTGTCATTGGAAGTGTGATAGTGCTCTTATGCATATCTATGGAAGTGATGTATGGAAGTGATGATATAGCTTGTACGCTTATCTGTTGGTGTGTGATATAGCTAGTATGCTTATCTATTATGAAATGGGAAAGCGTTTAATATGAGTTACTGTCTCATATAAGTTGTTTGGCCAGGTTCTGAGCCATGGTTATAAATTGAGAATTGAAAAGAATTGGAAAATGGACTGTAACATGGACTTGTATGTCATGAAACCGTAAAGTGTGATAAGAGAAAGTATCAGAGTTGGCCATCTATCAACTGCTAATCTTTTAGTCATTATTCATATTTGGTTTAGTGTATTTCTACTGGGCTGTGGCTCACCCTATATGGGAATATCATTTTCAGGTACTGGTAGCATGCCACCTCCAAGGACGTAGCTTGGGAGGCTAGAGGTGGGCAGACTTTTGTTGTTTAGTTTCTTTGATGTGTTACATGTATATTCAAGCCAAGGGCTTAATGTGTAAATGAGTTAGCACTCTTTTGTTGTAACCAAGTGTTAACTTGGAAAGCTGTAAGCCTTTAGGGCATTTGCTTTTGTCGTTAACATGTAATACTTTTGGTAATGGCACTCTGATGAATAGAAGAATGTGGAGCTTTTATATATCAATGCATGTCTATATTGATGGGTTTAATGTTATTATTTTCAGGGCGTTACAACTTGGTATCAGAGCATACCGGGTTCGAATACTTTGGGTACGTGGGAAGTGATTAGTATCACAATGGGTTTGTCTCGCTTGATTAGAGACTAAGATGTAATGTTATGTGTCTAATTTATAACATGCTTATGTGTTTATATGGGTATGGGATTTAATTTCTAGGATGTTGATTGGATCCTTGGGTTTCTGGGAGTCTTGTTGGAAAGACACTTGATCAATGCCGTTTCTAACCGGAACTCTAGTAATGCCTCGGGACTATCATTATCCGGAAATGAAATTCGTAAGTGATTATGTGTTTGTATGCTTACGTGGAGTGAATTACAGTTGTCCATGCATTACGATGTGAGTGTTTAGTTTTGGCACATTTGTGAATGTGCTAACGTTCTGTATTACCTTTATTAGGATGTCAGGACGCGGAAGAGGTGCTAGGCGTGGTAGGCCTGCGAGACAGGAAGTACCTTTACCGGATGATATTCCAGCAGTGCAAGAGGGAGTTGGCCAGGCCAATGTGGCCGAGCTAGCGGGTCAGCAGGCCATGAGTGCCTTGGCCCGAGAGATAGCAGGAGCTTTGGGTATTCTCAAAGCAGGGAATCAGGCAGCTGAGGCAGGGCCTTCTTTCTTGAAGAGGGAGTTCTTCCGGTCTAATCCGGACGAGTTTGTTGGAGATCCGAAGGAACCACTGAAGGCTGACGAGTGGTTAGAACAAATGAGTAAGACGTTTGAGATGCTTGGCATCAAGGACGGAGCATTGAAAGTGACCTTGGCATCCTTCCAGCTGAAGGGAGATGCGGGTCAATAGTGGAAGTACGAGAAGGCTCGTGTTGGTGGTACATAGGAGGCGTTTGTGAATGCTTTTCAAGAAAGGTTCTTATCTGCAGTTGCTAGGGAGAAGCTGAGGGATCAGTTTAGCCGGCTTAATCAGCAGGGTATGTCTGTGGCAGAGTTTGAGGCCACTTTTACTAGTTTGTCCAGGTTTGCACCTGAGTTGGTGGCGTCCGAAGAACGCCGTTGCTATGAGTTTTAGCGGAAGTTGAGGCGGGGCCTCAAGTTGAGGGTTGGTGGGTCTTACATCCGAGAGTATAGGTATTTAGTAGATGCTGCAGCTCATATGGAGCTTATGATGCAGGAGGAGGACGGGGAGAAACATAGAGGCTCCAAGAGGGGCCAAGATGGTCAGAGTGATGGCAGGAGACAGAGAGGTTATAACCCTCAGCAGTCTCAGGGTGGAGTTACTAGATTGACCTTTCCGGTGCAGAGTGCAGGCTCGGGGAGAGGTAATCAGGGAGGTTTGACTTGTTTTGCGTGTGGCCAGCTGGGTCACAAGTCTTCGGTTTGCCCGCAGAAGGGCAGAGGTCAGAGAGCTGCTTCTTCTTTAGCTAGACCCCAGAGTCAGAGTTTGGGCAGGGGGCAACCCTTATCTTGCTATCAGTGTGGGCAACCTGGGCACCTGAAGAGGTTTTGCCCACAGTTGAGTGCCACTTCAGGAGCGTCTGGTTCTAAACAGACGCAGGGATTTCAGCCAACTCAGTCTGTGCAGGCCTCGAGGGCCAATCCGGGGGCTTCGTCGTCCCAGTCAGTGCAGCAGTCGTATGCTCCGAGGGGTGAGCAAGTAGATCAGGGGCCTACGGGACGCGTGCATGCTGTTACCGCGCAGGATCTAGTATCGGCTCCATCAGTAGTGAGAGGTACCTTTTTGTTTTGCAACTCGGTTGCTAATGTGTTGATTGATACAGGTGCATCTCATTCTTTTGTATTTACTGCATTTGCATTTGTTTTGGAGTTGGAGTTAGCACAATTAGCATCTCCTATATGTGTAGTGTCACCTCTTGGGGGTGAACTGATCTTGAAACAGGGTTGTAGAGGTTGCGATACAGAGGTCGCCGACTATAGACTTGCGTTCCCTTTTGTAGTTATGTCCATGAAAGGTTTTGATGTTATCTTGGGTATGGACTGGCTATCGTCATACCGGGCTGTTATCGATTGCTACCGCCAGAGGGTCACGTTATGTACCCTGAGCGGGGAGTGGTTCCATTTCTTGGGAGACCGGGTTGGTAGTGTTTTGCCACCGGGGTATGATTCGCAAGGGCGGAGTGAGCTTAGTGGTCTACTTGCTAGCTTTGAGAGTGGTGAGTGTGGTGAGACCCAGCTTGTGTTGCCGAGGGTGGTTTGTGAGTATTCGGATGTCTTTCCCGAGGACCTTGTTAGTTTGCCACCTCACCGAGAGATAGAGTTCTCTATTAATTTAGTGCCCGACACAGCGCCGATTTCTATGGCACCTTATCGTTTTGCCCCAGCCGAGTTGAGTGAGTTGAAGATTCAGCTCCAAGAGTTGCTAGATAAGGGTTTTGTTCGCCCTAGTGTTTCACCGTGGGGAGCACCGGCCCTCTTTGCTAAAAAGAAAGATGGGGCCTTGAGATTGTGTATTGACTACCGGAAGTTGAATCGGGCTACGGTCAAGAATAAGTACCATATGCCCTGTATAGATGATTTGTTTGACCAGTTGAAGGGTTCCCGCTGTTTCTCTAAGATAGACTTGAGATCGGGTTACCACCAGTTGAGGGTCAGGGAGGAGGATATTCCGAAGACGGCATTCCGTACGCGGTATGGCCATTATGAGTTTCTGGTAATGCCATTTGGGCTTACCAATGCACTAGCAGTCTTTATGGACTTGATGAACCAGATTTTCCGGGAATTCCTAGATCGCTTTGTGGTCGTCTTGGTGGATGACATTCTTATCGATTTGCCTTCAGAGGAGGAGCACGAGTCACACTTGAGAGTGGTGCTTGAGTTACTTAGAGCCTATAGGCTGTATGCCAAGTTTGGGAAGTGTGAGTTCTGGCTAGGGGAAGTCAAGTTCTTAGGCCACGTGGTTTCCAGGGAAGGGGTGTCTGTTGATATATCCAAGATTGAGGCAGTGTAGGATTGGGCACAGCCTAAGAGTGTGTTTGAGATCCGCAGTTTTCTGGGATTAGCTGGGTACTACTGCCGATTTGTGAAGGATTTCTCCAGGTTAGCTTCGCCTTTGACTAGATTGACTCGGAAGGGAGTCAAATTTGTGTGGAGTGAGACTTGTGAAAAGTCGTTCCAAGAGTTGAAGGTTAGATTGACCACCGCTCCGGTTTTGATTATTCTGGAGAGAGGGTTGGGTTATGCGGTTTATTGTGATGCCTCACGAGAGGGTTTGGGTTGTGTGTTGATGCAAGGGGGGAAAGTGGTAGCTTATGGCTCACGTCAGTTGAAAATACACGAGAAGAATTACCCTACACACGACTTAGAGTTAGCAGCCGTGATTTTTGCCTTAAAGATTTGGAGGCATTACCTTTATGGTGAGAGGTTTGAGGTGTTCTCGGATCATAAAAGTTTGAAGTACCTGTTTACACAGAGAGACTTGAATTTGAGGCAGAGAAGGTGGATGGAGTTCATTGAGGATTATGACTTTGAGTTGCACTAAGGCCAATGTTGTGGCCGATGCCCTTAGTAGGAAATCCATTAGTGATGTACCTTGTATAGCCATCCGGGAATGGGAGATGTTGGGTGCATTGGGCGAGTTTGATTTGCTTTTGGGCAAATCTGTTGAGGCTGCGGCCTTGTTTTCTGTAGTTGCGCAGCCTACACTAGTGACACGGGTGTTAGAGGCACAGAGAGGTGACCTTGAGGTAGAATCCCTCCGAGAGAAGATCTCTAATGGGAAGGTTGAGAAGGGTTTGACGGTGTATCCCGACTTGAGTGTGAGATACAGAGACCGTTTGTTTGTGCCGGAGTCTTGCCGAGAGGAAGTACTCCGAGAGTTCCATCATTCACGCCTTGCGGTGCATCCGGGAGGCAATAAGATGTATCGTGATTTGGGTCGCCAGTTTTGGTGGCGAGGTATGAAGAGGGATGTGGCAGTTTTCGTATCGAAGTGCCTTACTTGTCAGCAAGTGAAGGCCGAGCATCAGAGGCCAGCGGGTTTGTTGCAACCCTTGCCTATTGCCGAGTGGAAGTGGGAGCATGTCACTATGGACTTCGTTGTAGGTCTTCCAAGGACTCAGCGGGGTAGTGACGCTATTTGGGTGGTTGTAGACCGGTTGACTAAGTCGGCGCACTTCATTCCTATGCGCGTGAGAGATTCGGTAGACCATCTTGCCGACTTGTATATTCGGGACATAGTGAGGTTGCACGGGGTCCCAGTGACGATCGTCTCAGATAGAGATCCTTGTTTTACTGCTAGGTTGTGGCAGAGTTTGCAGTGTGCCTTGGGTACTGAGTTGACCTTTAGTACGGCTTATCATCCTTAGACTGACAGACAGTCTGAGCGTACTATTCAGATCCTTGAGGATATGCTTCGAGGGTGTGTCCTTGACTTTAGTGGGACGTGGGAGAGGCACTTGCCCTTGGTGGAGTTTGCCTACAACAACAGCTTTCAGTCTAGTATCGGTATGGCACTGTTTGAGGCCTTGTATGGCCGACCGTGTAGGTCTCCAGTTTGTTGGGCCGAGGTGGGTGATGCACCTTTGTTGGGTTCGGAGTTGGTTAGGGAGACGGCGGAGAAAGTTGAGCTTATCTGTAGGAGGCTTGTTACAGCCCAGAGTCGCCAAAAGAGTTATGTCGACCGTAGGAGGAGGCCTTTAGCATTTGAGATAGGTGATCATGTTTTCTTGAAAATATCACCTAGGCGAGGTTTGATGAGATTTGGGAAGAGTAAGAAGTTATCCCATCGGTTTATCGGCCCCTTTGAGATCCTTAAGAGGATTGGGGAAGTTGCTTATCGTTTGGCTTTGCCACCACAGTTGTCCGGGGTGCATGACGTATTCCATGTTAGTATGCTTCGGAAGTACGAGCCGGATCCATCCCATGTGTTAGATTGGACCGACTTAGAGGTAGATGAGGATGCCTCGTATGAGGAGAGACCGGTTCGGGTCATGGATAGGCGAGATCAAGTCTTGCGAGGCAAGACCATTCCCTTGGTAAAAGTTTTGTGGAAACATTACGGAGTGGAGGAAGCCACTTGGGAACGTGAGTTGGAAGTCCGTGAAAAGTATCCGGACATGTTTATTGATGTATAATCACATATTGTAAATTTTTAGTACGATTGAACCTTAAGAGCATTAAATATGTCTTAAGTTGTGGAACATTGTATATGTTGTGGTTAATGGAAGTTTGTTTTAACATTGAATATGTTAAATGTATTGTAGAAATGCAAGCATGATATAGATGTTGTATGTGTTGTAAAATGGCGGAAAATGTGTTGAAATTTGTGGAATTCCAATGAATGCATGTTTGTAATGCATGTTGTGGGAAATGTTGTGATTTGCCTCTTAAAAAGAGATGAGATGACCAGTAATGGGTCGGAATGTTGTATTATAATTGTTGTAATATTGTGGTGAATGGGAAAAAAAAAAAGACTTGTTTTTGAAAAACTTGTGTTTAAAGTTCGAGGACGAAATTCTTTAAAGGGGGGAGGTTATAGCGATCCCGGTTTCCCTTCCTTTAAATCGTTGTATTCGGACTTAGGTTCCGTGGAGTCGGTTGTGTATATATCATGTTTATATCCTTTACTCTTTGCATTCGAGTCTTGGGTTGTGTTGGGCAGGTTTGAAACAGGTCGGTTGAACTGGGAAACCAAGAGTAGTTGCTCAGATTTTTGCCTTCACACTCGAGCGGGGATTTTGATGCTCGAGCAGGCCCTTCATTGTTATTTGTCCGCTCGAGCAGGGGTTTCGGCGCTCGAGCGTATTTTTCCATCTTCCAGTATCTCCTCTGCAGTGTTGTACGCTCGAGCGGGGGTTTTGACGCTCAAGCGGGGTTGTTGTGTGTGACGCTCGAGCGGGAGAGTTTACGCTCGAGCGGAGACCTGGTTCAGTGAAAAGTTCTGGAGGTATGTATTCAGCGCTCGAGTGGCGGTTTGGACGCTTGAGCGGGAGTCTGTGAGTGATGCTCGAGCAGGGGTTTGGCCGCTTGAGCGGGGCGACTGGGTTAAAGCTCCGTGTTTTGACTTTTTAAATCACTTTTTCCACTTCTCTTCTCTCTCTTACTTTTCCAAAAAACACCATTGTTGAGCTTCTCACTCTAGAGCTCTACCTTCTCTCTAGGTATTGATCTAGTAGGAGTGATTTCCTCATTTTTGGCCTTTACAAAAAAGTTGTTGATTGTCGAGGGCTATCTTTTGATCCGAAAAGTTCGTGGTTTGGAGCATTTTCGTTTTCTTCACCTTCTTGGTTGGGAGTCATCTTTTGAGGTAGGGATAACCTACTCCTCACTATGGATTTTGTCTTTAAATTTTAGTATTTTGAGATGTTGGGGTTGGTTTGGTAATTTTGTGAAAGTTTGGGGCTTTTGTGTAAATTTACAAAAGTTGGGGTTTTAACTATATAAAACCTAGACGCATGTTTGGCATGGAAAAGTGAAATTAATGTTAAAAACATTAATGGAAATGGAACCTAAGGGTTGTAATGTTAATTATGGAAAATGCCCTAATTACATTGGTTAATTAATTCGCATGATTAATTATGAGAAATGAGGAATTGATTTGGAAAGGTATGGAATTAAAGGGTGTAGTTGGATTGTTTATCACTCACCTGGTTGAAATGTTGATTATATATCCATTGTTGCATTTATTTTCTGTATAGAAATAACTACTTTGGGCTATCGGTGGAGGATAGTCTTGATTGTTGTAGATAATGCATGATGATTAGGCGAACTGAAACTAATCACTGGAATGTGTCATTGAGTATGACGATTGAAAGAATACATTAAATTTATGTATTGTGTGATGATGTGTATAATTATTGTTTATATGCATTGTGTCGTGTTGGAAGAGATAGTGGATGTACTCCACGGTTTAGGGGATGATAGGGGATGGATCTCTAAACCGGATGTGGTTGGGAGAAGATAGGAGATGGACTCCATAGATAGAGCTCATATGTTTATCTAGTAATGTGTTGACACAACTCATATGCTTGTCATTGGAAGTGTAATAGTGCTCTTATGCATATCTATGGAAGTGATGATATAGCTTGTACGCTTATCTGTTGGTGTGTGATATAGCTAACTATTATGAAATGGGAAAGCGTTTAATATGAGTTACTGTCTCATATAAGTTGTTTGGCCAGGTTCTGAGCCATGGTTATAAATTGAGAATTGAAAAGAATTGGAAAATGGACTGTAACATGGACTTGTATGTTATGAAACCGTAAAGTGTGATAAGGGAAAGTATCAGAGTTGGCCATCTATCAACTGCTAATCTTTTAGTCATTGTTCATATTTGGTTTAGTGTATTTCTACTGGGTTGTGGCTCACCTTATATGGGAATATCATTTTCAGGTACAGGTAGCATGCCACCTCCAAGGACGTAGCTTGGGAGTCTAGAGGCGGGCAGACTTTTGTTGTTTAGTTTCTTTGATGTGTTACATGTATATTCAAGCCAAGGGCTTAATGTGTAAATGAGTTAGCACTCTTTTGTTGTAACCAAGTGTTAACTTGGAAAGCTGTAAGCCTTTAGGGCATTTGCTTTTGTCGTTAACATGTAATACTTTTGGTAATAGAACTCTGATGAATAGAAGAATGTGGAGCTTTTATATATCAATGCATGTCTATGTTGATGGGTTTAATGTTATTATTTTGAGGGCATTACAGGAGGTTAGACGGTAATGACAGTTTGCAGGCGTGGTTTATTTTTCCAGTAGATTGTCAATGCGAGTTAGTCTATTATGGGAATGGTTATTGTTTAATTAATGACAAACAGGTGCCATGGATGGTGAAGTATCGACTTGAAAATTTCAATATTAAAAGGAGGGTCACGTATTGTGAAATGAAGGGGTATCTGAAGTATTCTACGAGTGACATGCCAGAAGATTCGCAAATTAGGCCCCCCTCTATTGTTGTGTTATCTAAAAAATATACTAATGATAATGTTGATGTTTGGCATTGTCCTCCAACGAAGGCCATTCCGATTCTGACACGGACTAAGTCTATTGGTTTACTGGAAAGGCGAAGAGATTTGTTGTTAGGAGGTTTTGGGGAAAGTGGTTCAGCTATTCATGAATGTAGAAGTCATCTGAGTTTGTCAGATATTGATGTACGCCGGGGTGGTGATGACACTATTGATGTTGATCCTGGTCCGTTGATTTCAGAGGTTAGTGTTAACAAAGAGGAAGTTGATCGTAGAGGATCAGTTGTTATTGATCCAGCAGAATTTTCTAATGTTTTACGAAATGTAATCATCAGTGTAAAAAATAGTGATGTGACTCAAGATGTAACAGTTGATGATAAGGGAAATGTAGTAAGTAAATGAAACTTTGAGTGGTTTCATAAATAAATTTAATAAATTTTTTCATTAATCATGACAGTGGTTACATTAACATCAAACCATTCTCTCATTTTGGGGACATTGAATCTAACCAACTACTGTCCCCATTGGTTAATAAAATACAAGGAATTCCTCCTCTAATAGTGAGATCTGGTTGAACTTAACGAACACATGGAAATCTCTCTGGCATCCTACTAAATTCTTCATTAATTCGGTAGGTACTGTCGAGTATTTGATGTCGTCTATGACGTTGTAGACGGCGTCTTGGTCGTAGTCCTTGAAGCTTATTTTGCCGTAGAAGTAATTGTGTCGTCCGAGGCTTCTGGCCCAGGCGGTTTTGCCTGTTCTTGAGGGTCCTTCGAGGTAGAGGGAGATTGGGCGGATGGGCCTCTGCTCTGGTTCCTGTAATCAGAGGAGGAGGAGAGTTCTTCGTCAGTATATAAATTGTTTATATTATTTTTGTGTATCCCTAATCTAAGGAAATCGTCTTCCCTCCAAACGGAGAGACAGCAATTTTGACATAACTCGTACTGAACGCAATTTCGACTTACAAACGAAATATTATTTTCTGCCCATTTTTTTATTTCTTCATTTAAGAAAGGAAATGAATTAAAAGGGCTAGTATATGGGGGCCTCTCTCTTTTGTAATGATCCCTGAAAAATATTTTTAATTGGGGGTATTTTGTGACGTAATCGGTGGGACATCTTTCTTTACAGAGAGCAAAGAATTGTTCCTCCGTTTCTGCTTCACCAAGTATTCTCCTCCAGAGTTCGTCTCTATTTTTAGAAGGACTTTTCCCCTTAGATGAAAATTCTCCCCATTCGACGAACTCGCCCCCTTTTTGTATATACTGTCGACTTGCTGTTGGCGAGTGGAGTTTTTCTATATTTGGATAGTAGATCCTCCCATTGGTTCCAGTGAGATTGAAAAATCTTGGGTTGGAGGTTTGGATCTTCTTCGTGCATTGAACCATGGCATGAAGGTGAGGGTTTCCATCTTCATGGAGCTCCCTTGCGACAAGTATGTAGTATGGCTGACAGGCTAGTTGGAGGAGAGATTGGAGGAGTTCTAAGAGTTGTTCTTTTGGGCATGGGCATTGTGGGTAGGTGAGGAAAACATTCTTGGCATAAAACGGAAAGAGGCTTGGCGAGGCATTATTTAGCTTATTTAGTGATTAACACTTAACTTACACAGGTGTGAACGTTGTTTGTCGAGGCTTTATATAGGGGGAGGTCACACCAGCTGGGGGGGGCGCTATATATAATATTACTAGCGCCTCCCTGTTGAAATTGTACCCGATAGGCAATTTCATCCGTTGATAGACGTACAGATGGTGACATGTAAGGAGGAGATTAAATCTGTACTCACACCAAATAGTAATCACTATTTGGTGTGAGTGGTGTGAGTAGACGTGGCCATGTCCTGTCCACCCACGTGTCACGATCGTGGTGGTTTTGCTTGGATATAAAGCAAAGGTGCACAGAATTCCGCGTGGATGAACAGTAATGGGCGGGAATTCAAATTTTAAATTATGAATCTCCGTATTTACAGCTGTCTATATATCTGGGTCTAGCCTCAGATATTTGTCGGTGGAGAGAGATAAGAGAGATATGCTTTTGCAGTTGGAGAGTTATTACACTGAGGTGATTTTCTGATACCTTGTTTCGTCCCTCCTTTTCTTTCTGCCATTTTTGTCGATTTATTTGGTATACAATGTTGTACTCCTTAGAAGAGTATCTTGAGAATTACGGGCAGTTCACTCAAATGTGTGTAGATCGCTTTTTGATGTGGCAACTAGGACTGTGGGAAGAGAGCCGGCGGAGAGCTCCGGTGAAGTTTGTTCCGGTGTACGAAGAGCAGAGGGAAAAAATATTAAAGCTAAGGTGTCTAAACAGAAGGGTTAGCAGAGGTAACAGATCCTGTAGAAGTGTTTGTATAAAAGATTTGGAGTTATTTATAAAAAATGGAAGGAATAGGAAGCAGCCATTACTGGACCCCCTTTGCGTACCGGAGGTCAAGGACACTGGCGGTCAGTGGATATAGGCGTAGTTACCACAGTCGTGCACCTTTTAAGACCTAGTATGTTCGTAGACGGTACGTTCAGAATATTCCCCGATTTATTAAGAAGACTAAGAGGGGAGTAAGGAAATTACAGCTATACGATGAACAATTAAGGGACGTTAAGTTTGATAATAAAGGCGTGGCGAGATTACTTAATGGAATCGAGTTGGGTAATAAGAGATCTGACCGTCAATCAGACAAGATTGTGGTTAAGGGTATCAAATTCATTGATAAGTAAATAAATTAAAAAAAAAAGGATAAAAAGTCAAAAAGTTATTTAAAAAATTAAAAAGTTATCATTATTTATCAAAAAAAATATTAAAAAATTAATTTTTCATACACTTCTTTCAACTCAGCAATGATGATTGCTGGAGCTGTGTAGTTTGTATTAAGAATAATTGCACAGTTTTAGTGCAATTTTTACACACTACTGTTTGGTCCGTGGGGGCTCATCACGGGGCCCGTTTTGATAATCTGAACCGTTCAATGTGTAGAACTCGTCGAGTACTATATATCTGTAAAAAATCATGTTGATCGGATATCGATAACTATATGATCAAATCAGTTTTGTATAAAAAAAAAATGGATGATGTTATAATTAACGATTAAAAAAAACAAATTTGATCAGATAACTACCGATATCCGATCAATGTGATTTTTTTAAGGCATATAGTACTCAACGAGTTCTACACATTGAACGGTTCAGATTATCAAAATGGGACCCGTGATGGCCCCCACGAGCTCAACAAAACTGTCCAATGCAATGCCCTGAAAAGTAGCCACTAATTTATGGTCATCAAACCGGCTGTCCGGTTGTACGGCTATACCCCACATATTTCTAATCTTCTCCTACACACATCTTTATACAATTTTTTAATACACATTTTTTCATAAAAAGTCAAAAAGTTAACCTAAACATCCATATTTTTTTCCTCAACTTTTTAGTCCAAAATGACAAAAAATGCACTTATTTAGGACACCCCAAACAACCTCTCATAAATTTTAAGCTCTAAATCAGCTCTGGTAAGTTAGAAAGAAAAAAAAAATTTAAAATATATACAAAGTCAAAACATCACATCATGTAAGACACACACATATTAAAACTCTTAGTTTAGATCTCTCAACCATTTCTCTTAAAAAAAAATCATGGATTAAGGCGGTAAACGAGTCGACTCAAATCGAGTTTTAATATATTTGGATTTGTTTATTAAGATTTTAATGAGTTCGAGTTCAAACTCGAGTTCGACCTTAATAAAAATTTAACGAATCAAACTCAAGCCAAGTTGATTTAAACTTGACATGAGTTCAAACTTGTTCATGAGTCAAAAAAATTATAAATTCATACTTACGCATGACATTAAAATTGCAATTGTTATTTTGATTATATAATTATATATGCAATATTATATATATACATGCTAAAAGAAAAGTCAATATTTAACCAAAATAATCATATTTACAACTACTATTATATAAATGTATTATCTATAATTAGCTATTATATACATTCATATTTTTTAAATTTATAAATAACATATTTATCTTATTTGTTATAGATATTTTATGTTATTTAATATAAATAATATATGTATTTTATTATTTAAATAAATATTAAACGGATCCAACTAACGAGCCGGATTAATGAGATAAACTTTAATATGTTTGGACTTATTTATTAAGATTTTAACATATTCAAACTTGAACGGAATAAAAAAAATTAACGAATCAAGTTCGAACAAGCCCTTACTGAGCCAAGCCTTGTCCACCCAAGCTTGGGCTTGGGCTTGGCCTGGCCCATGTCAGGCCTCGCGAGCTCCCGCCAAAATTCAGGCCGAGTCAGGTTGGCCCCCTGGCCAAAAAATTAGGCCCAGGGATATTCAGGCCTTAGACGGGCCGGTGGGTCGGCTCGATAGGCCTAGGCCTGGCCTCGGGCTTGGGCGGGCCTGACCATTTTTTTTTTATTTTTTTAAATTTCTTCTACCAAAAAAAGATATTGAGTCTCGGGTGGACCGAGCCTTGAGTGGGCCTTAAGTGGGTCGATGGGCTGGGCTTCGGGCTGGGCTTCAAAATGATGGCCCCAAGCTCAGGCCCAGGGGCTCGAGTTGGGTTCGAGCCCAGGCCTAAATGGGATGGGTCCACCCTGGGCCGCGAGCGGGCTTTAGGCCTCCCATAGGTTACGGGCCATTTTTACACTCCTATATATCAGATGTATAAAAGAATCAAATTCGGGTCAGGTTTGGCAAAATCCAATTGATCTAATTAGATATTGACCGATACTGAACCATTCGAACCCGTATTTGCTTTATATGAATGCCTGATTCACAAATCCGATCCGATCCATGTTAGCTTACAACATTTTCTATAATTATATATACTCAGACAATAGGTATATTGCTAGACTTTCAAGGGTTAGGGTTTGAGTATTTTCAGAGGAACCATTCAGTGTTCTTCGAACAGTGACTGAATAGCGCCGGCACCACAATGTCACTTACCTCACCAAAGTTGAAGATCTCTTCGTCTGTAGCTCCACCTCTATTGCGGTGTCGACGAGGTTTCCAATATCGATACTAGCTCCGACAACAAGATATTTCCATCGCCGCTCACGTCGAATTTCTTGAAGACTTGCTTGAGCTCTTCCTCGATCAGGCCATGAGAGTTGAGAAACGACAAGTGTGAGCCCAACAACAATTGCATAAAAAATTGCAGAGGCCAATTTTTTTTTCATATTGAATAAATTTCAATATTTGTGCAATCGAATCATTTTGAAATATGAGAGTTGATGTTGGTTTATGATGGGTTTGTGATTGATTCAAACAATCAACAACACATAGAGAGACGAAGGGCTGATGGGATTATGATTGAATCAAACAATCAACAACATAGAGACACGAAGGAATTGTGCTAGTTGGGGTGAACAAACAGAGAGAGAGAGAGAGAGAGAGAGAGATGAAGGTAACATTGTAATCGAATTCGAATATATAAGCAGATCGGATCAGATTTATCCAAATCCAATCTATTTGAAATTGGATTCTATGAATTCGGATTAGTCGGCCAATCGGATTCAAATTAAAATAAAGGTGTAGACGCGCCCTTGGGCTTCACTACAGTTCGGACTCAATTTGTGTCACGGTCCTATATCTAATCTCGCGGAGTGCAATGCAAGACCGATGAATTATCAAAGAGTCCAAATCCGGCAAATCGTTTTTAAAAACAGATTTTTTTGAAAGAAGTGCCAAACATGGACTGCTTTGCCAGATACAGAGTCGCCACCTAAATATTTTATTTTGGAAAATTTAGGAAACCCTAACTCGTTGCCTAAGGCCACGTGTCCGTCATCACCAAAGTTGCCTCAGCTCGAGAACTTGGGTACGATTGGAAAAGGTCACTTCGTGAGCACCCCCGCTCGCCCGATCAAAGATCGGCCTCTACTAACCATGATATCTAATTTTGAAAACATTATGCATTCTTATTCCGGTTATTAGCCTAGATTTACTATGTGATGCGCACAGCATACAAGTATAGACTGGATCGCCTGAATTGGAACAAAACATCTCATGTTTGTTTATTTGAAAATGGTTTGCTACTCGCAAGTAGGCTTAAAATGCAGATTTTGCCACCCTCGGGTGGGCTTAGAAAAGATGGTTTCGCCACTATCTAGTGGGCTTAAAACCCACAATTGATGAATTGTTTCAATCCAAATAACCCAACCTTCACCCACAGGTATTCAGGCAGTTATATTACATAAGCAGTTAGCCTCATGGCAATTATGCTATCATGGCAGTTACTCACACACATGCAAGGATGCTAAAGCAAAAACACTTACCGAGTACTCCAAGCCAAAACAGAAGCTATGACAGAAATCATGTATGAATCCTAACTATACAGAAATGCCTAATGCAACACATGCAAAGATGCAACTACAATAGGCTCGGCTATTCTAAAATGACATGTGAAATGCTACAGCTAACACGTATTCAATTTGGAATTGAAATACAAATGCAGTTAGCATGATGCGCCGAGCCCGATACATGCAAGATAGATGAATGATGCAAACATGCAAGCATAAGTATGCTAATTGAAACATGTCCTAATCAAACCATCATAACCTGGTAAAGAAAAGGGAGAAAGACGTGGAGTTGGAAGACATACATCACACGCACGCACACTTATTATAGTTGTGTCCTCGCTCGGAGGGTCTGAAAGGATAATATAGTCTGAATAATAATTACAGTCCAAATGAATAATTAAATATTAAAAAACCCTAATTAATTAATCAAATTAACTAGGAAAACAATAAACTAGCACGCAAGCCTATGGACTGCCTCAGCTCTGTTCCGAATGGTGGAATGATGCATGCTTGAGTTGCCTGGCGCGGAAATCCATTGCAATGCCCCGATTTGCCTCTGTTTGCAATTAACCCCGGAATGTTGTGCAAGGCCTTAGAAAGCTGCTGATTTCTGATTTGATACAACAGAGAGCAAGAAAGGGGCACAGCAAAGTATTTTCACATATGTATGCATGACTACTCTTCAGGGAGCGTAGTCCTTGATCCTCGTGCCACCAATCACGCATCTCGATGCATGATGGCCGAGGAGTTGAATTGCACGACTCAATGTGAAATGTATGCACATGAAAACACAACAAGACCTAAACTCCATCATGGGTAATCCGGAGTGTCGGCGACCGGGAATTGAGACACGTTCCGTCACTCGGAGTACAAAACGTCCCTCGTTTCCCATGCTTGGGCTAACTCCTATCCCAAACACAATGCAAATGTGATGGCATACACAATGCGACTAACATACAACCTAGCATACGCAATGCTACGAAATGGCATACACAATGCTCGATGTAACATGGCATACACAATGCTCTAACACGCAACCTAGCATACGCAATGCTATGAATTGAAAAGGCATACACAATGCATAATGGACTTACACCAATATGAGTGGACCTCAGCCACACTCACATCAGTGGCCAATAGATGAAAAAGAGACGACCGAAATGTGTGCACATATGCACGCATACCGAGGACCGAACCTAAGGCATCAAATGCCACTCTACCAAAGTATGGTAAGGGATGCAAGATGGCATACAAGCTTGTAATTTCCAGCACTGAAACATGATGCTAAATGGTCCCGAAACATGGAAATATGGCACCCGATGCATGGAATAAGCACCAAAACTCAAAACTAGGCACATGTATTGAACCACAAGTATACAAAGCAAGCATTATTTGATCATGAAGTCTAAAGACAGAGCCAAGGCAGTCCCAAAACATGCACATTTATAGTTTAAAGCATGGCCAAAAGATGCTAACATGATGGACAAAAATAGCATGCAACATTGGCTAGCAAGCATGGTTTACATAGCATATATATGAAGCAAATGAGAACTCATCAAACCAGCCAAAAACAGTGAATAAAACATGCCAAAATATGCCCAAATAATCACTAAAATGCAGCCAATGCATGAAAAAATGAGGGGCTCCTTTAGAGGGCCATACAAGGGGTTATTAAGCACGTACAAGATAGACACTTATCAAGACCAAACAAACTCTGGAAATGGGTTATGACAGCCCTAAAACCCACCAAATAGGCCCTGGAATCAGTCTCGAAAACAGGCAAAGAAGGGCCTCTTTGAAAGGCCTTGAATAGGATTCCTCTACACATGTATTATAGACATGAAATATGGCCAAAAGGGCCTTGGACAGCACCAAGACAGACCTCAAAACTCACAGAATAGGGCCTGGAAAGTGACTTCAATGCACGCAAAGTAGGGTCTCTTTGGAAGGCCCAAAAGACCACCAAACAAGACAAGGAGAGAGGGGGTCACCCCCCTTCTAATTTTGGCCCTCAAAAATGCATCTAAGCCACTGAAAATCCACTGGATTTCAGTAGCTAAGAGGCCAAACCATGTCCAATGCAAGTGCTCTAATGCATGGCCCTAATCATGAAGACATGAAGCATGCATAGGGGGAAGATGACCCCAAACAGAAATGGGACCCTAACCAAACTTGAAGAGGATCTCAAAACAAGATCGTTTTTAGTTTATGACAAATCTCGAAAATGCTTACAAGTAAGGCTAAAATAGGATGCAAAAATAGCCCTAAAAGAGAGATTGAACAAACAAGGAAGTAGATGACTTCGAACAGCAAAGTGTCCTTAAACAAAATTGGAGAGGATCTCAAAATATGACACTTTTCAGTTTATAGAAAAGTCCAGAAATGCTCAAAAGTAGGACTAAGATATGATGCAAAATAGGCCTACAAAGAGGCATAAAGCATGCAAGGGTGTAGGAGGCCTCAACCAGAAAAGTGTCTTTATACAAAGTTGAAGAGGGGCTCAAAATAAGACACTTTACAGTTCAGGTCGAAGCCAGAAATGCTTTCAAGTATGGAAAAAATAAGGAGCAAAATGAAGACCAAAAGAGGGAAAGAGTATGTTACCCTTGTAGCCAAGAACTCCAGCAGCAAAAGGGGTCCAAACTCTGAGCTAAAACCAGATTTTGGAGCTCAAAATGATCCTCCAAGGACCTCAGCCCAATGGTAGTTGAGTTTGATCAAGGGTGCCTAGGCAAAGGAGAGGTATATCTCCAAGTATAGCTCTTGCTATGCACACCAAGGCAAGAGAAGGAGAGAGAGGCTGACATTTGGCTCTGGAATTTCTAGAGAGAGAGGTTTTTTTTTTTAGAGTGAGAAGCTCCCAAAACTTGCTTAGGAAGATTGTCTTTGAAAAATGAGAGATATAACTCGTATATGGCAAACCTCAGAGTTGGCTCAAAAATATCTCATTTAAGGACAGCTGGAGGTTGTGGAAGACAGCTAAAAGGAGAATATCTATCAATTTTAGGCTTTCTGGGCATAAGTGGTCGGCCGACCACCTTTTATGGTTGGCCTGCTACTTTTTCTGGTTTTTCAGGACAAAAAAAGGGTCTGCCGGAAAAAAAGGTGGTCGGCCAGTGATTGCGAAGTCCAAAGGTGGTCATCCAGGTGTCCAAATTGAAGCCCCGGAAGTTATCTTTCCAATGGCACAAACCTTGCATTAAAATTCCTCCCGTGCAAACAGTTATGCCTGTTTTGGTGAAGCTGCGCAGATTCGGTTCAACCGGAGTGATGCCCTACTTCAACCAACCATATCTCCCCCATCCAGAATTGGCTTTAGGAGATTCTTGAGTGACAAATGAACCCCCAGAAGTCTTCTTTCCAATGGTGGTGGCCTCATAGATGGAATCCAAGTATGCAAATGAATAGGCCCGATTCAGCGAGGGCTGCTCGACTCTCTCTTAACAATTCATGTCCATTTTCTCCCCTAACTGGGTTTCTTCCCTCTTCTCTTCTTTTCTTCAACTCCAAACCCCTAAGTATGGTGTTTTGAAAGATTTTTCAAAGATTTCATCTCTCTTTCATTCATTTCTACTCTTTCCTTGCTCGGTTTATCGAAAAGCGCATCATTTGACAAAATGTGAGCCTCGGAACATTATAGAAACTTTATTTCAAAAATGTTTTGAAAGAGAGGGTTTTAAGGTTTAAAAACCATCCAAAATAGCTTTGGTCCAAAATGAGGTGTGAAGTTGAGATTTGTCTCTCTCCTTGCCGAAGAAACTGAGTCTTTGCCTTGCACACCTTTCTCCATGAAGCAAACATCAGTAATGCCCAAGTCTTGAGGGCGGTCAAAAATGGGGTGTCTACAGTTGCCCCTCTTTGACCGAGCTTGAAAGTCATGAAATGACGTGAGTGAATGTCAAAGCCCAGAGATGACCCATTTTTGACAAGGTCGAAGAGTTAGACAAACAAATAAAATACCGATAAATAAATGGTTGCGCCCGCAGGCTGCCTACGTATCCCTTTGCAAGGAATCAAACCAGCGTAGTTCAGGGGCATGATGCAAATGATATGCAGGAAGACTTTGATAATTGGACTTATACGCTACGCGAAGCCGGTTTGGGTGGTGTGAACAGACAGGCGTACCTGCTATTGTTAACTAGTTTGATAATTAGACTTATACGCTACGCGAAGCCGGTTTGAAAATTGGACTTACATGCTACGCGAAGCCGGTTTGAAAATTGGGGATTTATGCCATGCAATGCAATGTAAAAATGCAATGTAATAGCTAGAAAGCGAAGATAACTTACAGGGGCAATTGGAAATGACCTACCTCATGCTGCTGGGGACCTTTCCCTTCTTCTTGGTTAAACCGCAGGTAATACTTTTCTCCCTGGCCATGGTCGCAGCTTTCCCTATTCTCCAACAGGGTGACAGACTAGGTTGGATCAATATCCAGAATTGAGGCGCATACAGATGCTATCTCAATCTATGGGGCTGCCATACAGATTTCAAGCCGAGGATATACCCCTGGGTATTTAAACCAGACTTTAGTCTCGGAAATCCTGAACCTTTGAGTTCTAGGCATGAGCCATTTGAACTCTAGTTTCCACCGTCTCAGTTGGTCTCCTAGGAACTCACCGCAAACATAGGCAGGTGGCTATACCAGACCACCGGAAGTCGTTCGGGCACGACAAACACCAAAGGAATTACACCTTTAGAGGATTTAAGGTCTCCTAGACCGGGGAGTGCACAAGACAGTGCGAATAAAGATGTAGGATTTAAGGTCTCCTAGACCAGAGGATTTAAGGTCTCCTAGACCAGACAATAAAACAGATACGATGCAATGGATGTAATAGATGTGATGCAACAGAGAGTACAATAGATGCAAAATGGTGACATACGCCAACCATGCTGGACTCGTGAGTGGAGGAAGAACAAAGATAATCAATCAGGAGCGCGTTATACGCAACCTAAGATAAATTCCAAACACGCTGAAATCGTGTGAGGAAGAGATCAAAACAACAACCGCCCAGGTGCGCGCACAACGCAACCTGAGATAAAATCCAAACACGCTGAAATCGTGTGAGGAACAGGACACTCAAACCACGCTGAAATCGTGAGAAGAGGTCCAAAAACAACCCGCCCAGCGCGTCTACAACACAACCTGGGATAAATTCCAAACACGCTGAAATCGTGTGAGGAAAAGAACACTCTAACCACGCTGAAATCGTGAGAAGAGGTCCGAAAATAACTGCTCAAGTGCGCGCACAACGCAACCTAAGATAAAATCCAAACACGCTGAAATCGCGTAAGGAACGGGACACTCAAACCACACTGAAATTGTGAGAGGAGGTCCAACAACAACCCACCCAGTGCGTCCACAACGCAACCTGGGATAAATTCCAAACACGCTGAAATTGTGTGAGGAAAAGAACACTCTAACCACACGAAAATCGTGAGAAGAGGTCCAAAAACAACCGCTCAAGTGTACGCACAACGCAACATGAGATAAATTCCAAACACGCTAAAATCGTGCGAGGAACGGGACACTCAAACCACGCTGAAATCGTGAGAGGAGGTCCAACAACAACCCACCCAGCGCATGTACCAAACACAAACTGAGATGAATCCCAAACACGCTGAAAGCGTGTGAGGAAAGGGACACTCAAACCACGCTAAAATCGTGAGAGGACGTCCAAACAACAACCGCTCAGGTGCGCGCACAACGCAACCTGAGATAAATTCCAAACACGCTGAAATCGCGTAAGGAACGGGACACTCAAACCACGCTGAAATCGTGAGAGGAGGTCCAAACAACAACTGCCCAGGTGCACGCATAACGCAACCTGAGATAAATTCCAAACATGCTGAAATCGCGTAAGGAACGGGACACTCAAACCACGTTGAAATCGTGAGAGGAGGTCCGAACAACAACCGTCCAGGTGTGCGCACAACGCAACCTGAGATAAATTCCAAACACGCTGAAATCACGTAAGGAACGGGACGCTCAAACCACGCTGAAATCGTGAGAGGAGATCCAAAAACAACCGCCCAGGTGCATACACAACGCAACCTGAGATAAAATCCAAACATGCTAAAATCGTGTGAGGAAGGGGACACTCAAACCACGCTGAAATCGTGAGAAGAGGTCTGAAAACAACCGCCTAGGTGCATACACAACGCAACCTGAGATAAAATCCAAACACGCTGAAATCGTGTGAGGAAGGGGACACTCAAACCATGCTAAAATCGTGAGAAGAGGTCCAAAAACAACCGCCCAGGTGCATACACAACGCAACTTGAGATAAAATCCAAACACGCTGAAATCGTGTGAGGAAGGGGACACTTAAACCACGCTGAAATCGTGAGAGGAGGTCCAAACAACAACCGCCCAGGTGCGTGCACAACGCAACCTGAGATAAATTCCAAACACGCTGAAATCGCGCAAGGAATGGGACACTCAAACCACGCTAAAATCGTGAGAGGCGGTCCAAACAACAATCGCCCAGGTGCGCGCACAACGCAACCTGAGATAAATTCTAAACACACTGAAATCGTGTGAGGAAATGGGCACTCAAACCACGCTGAAATCGTGAAAGGAGGTCCAAAACAACCCGCCCAGCACGTCTACAACGCAACCTGGGAAAGTCCCGGAGGACAACGATTCTAAACGCAACACGGCGCAAAAGGATATAAGATAACACAAGATGCAAATAAACGCAACAAGTGCGATGATACAATACATGTTACAAGCAATGTAGAGCATGATGTTTAGAGAATGCAATAAACAGACAAAGCGGCACTCTAGAAAGCACCTCATGGAGTGAGTGGCGGTAAACCGCTTTACTCTGACGGGGAACGGTACTCAGGGAGAGCACTTCTGATCGCCATTCTGGCTTGAAACAGTGAAACAGTCAACACAGTATTCTGTTCACTTTGAACACACAGCTCATATCGGCATACTGCTTATTCTGAACATGGAGCTCATAACATAGTATTTGGTTTATTCGGCACATAGCTCATACAAGACACTGCTCATTTTGAACATACAAGAGGCAATGACGGAACTTGCAGAAGTTGAAACAATCTCAGATGCCTGACATTTTCCCTCTTTTCTTTTTCTTTGTAGCCCGGAACTTTCATAGCTTCAGATAGGTCCTGGTTTTACTATTTTCACACGATCTGGGTTGAACCCTGCGGTTTTGTGAAAGAACAAATCTTGTTTTGCATAAATGTAGAGAATGACACGGCACTCCTGAGCACAAAACGAATCATTTTGAAATTGAGAAACGAATTCTTAACCGGGTATTGAGCCTACGACTGAACACAGCGAAAAAGACTGAACAACGGGAAAGAAAAGGTAAATAACCTAAACACATCGAGAGACACTCGGAACGACTCAAAGCAAGAATCGAGACAAACAAAAGACACGACACACAGACGTGTTACAAAGACGAGAGACCTCTCAGTTCGCGAGGAGCCAGTTTCTCCGGACATTGTTTCCCACCCTTTCTCGTTTGTGATTCTCACATCACTCGGCCCTTAGGCTCTGTTTTTTTGAAAAAGCCCTTTTCCTCACTTTTTCTCTCAGCACACATCTCTCTATTCTTCAATCTCTCATTTTAAATCCCTCCCCTGGGTGGTTGATGGGTAAGCAGGAAGTTGTGGGCTCCTTCCCCTGGCATTCTACCAGATTCTTATTCTTGTTCACAACAGTGAGTTTCTCCCACAGAGTGGTTGCACTACAATTGGATGTGTAGCAAATCTGTAGCTGACATCGGTTGATGATGCTTTGTTGGGGAGTTTGGACGTGATCAGATCTATCCAGATGAGGAAGTGAAATATCTGGATCCATTCCAATTCGTGTTTCTCACTTAGCTTGATACCTTGCTGCTTGGAGGGTGATAGAGCTTTCAGCCCTTTTGCGGTTAGCTTCAGTGGTGCCCTTTTTCGACAGATATGATGCCCTTCTTGGCAAGTATGGTGCCCTTTCTGGCAAATGCATTGACAACAGGGAAAAAACAGGAAGCCCGACTCAACTGTGCCCCTAGTTCATCATTTTGACCTTTTTTTTTTCTTGCTTTTGCTAAAACAATTTTAACCAAAATAAGAGTTAGATTAACACGCTTGTTCGATTTTCTGATTTGAAATCATGCAAGTCAGGTTATGAGCACTGAAAATTTTCCTTTTTTGGGTCCAAGAAATGGTCCAGTTTTGGAAAAGATAGAATACTTTTTGAGAGAAAATTAGTCAACCTCAGTAAAAATTCTTAAAAAAAAACTATTTTTGCAAACGGCGACTGCTCAACGAGCACGAAACCTACTCTTGAGATGCACAACCTCAAATCCGAAGGAAAATTGCCCCTTACACAAAGAGAGATGCATGGCAACGGAGAGTTTCCCCTTGTTTGAATGGCACCGCAGCGCATTGAATGGCAACGGAAAGTTGCCCCTTGTTTGCATGGCACCGCAGCGTATTGTAGTCAATCCTCAGAGTGACGAACACAACCACATTCTCAGATTTAGAGAAAGTGAAGATGATCAAAACCATTGCATGGACATAATCGATTTGGAAGTGTTTGTGGCTGGACTTTAGAATGAAGTTGCCTACGTATCCCAAACATGGGAATCAAGTCTTACGTAGTTCGGGGTTAAGGTACACTCGGGTATCAACCTCTCCTTTTGCGCTCTAACTTTTGCCAAGGCTGCCCTTCCGGGTTTTCAACCTTGCGAGCTTTGTTCTTCTTTTCTTTTCAATTCTTTTCATTTATTTTCTTCTTTTCTTTTTTTTCATTCTTTGCATTTTTTTTTTGCATTCTTTTCTTTACTCTAACTTTTGCCTAGGTCGCCCTTCCGGGTTTTCGGCCCAGCGAGCCTCTCAAGGGTAAAAGTGTAGCTTTGTCCATGCCAAATGGTTTTGGGATCCTAAAGTCGTCTGAATCCAGGAGAATGGCTACTGTTCGCTGATGATGTAAGAGTCCATCCAATGGGGCTGAAATTGCCCCTAGTGTTGTGGATATGAACTCAATTATTTTCCAGAAATACTTTCTTCTTTCCTTCTTTTTGGGATTTGGCATTCTTGCTGATCTTCACTGATTTGCGGAGTGATCCATTTTGGGCTCTTCGAGCGCATTTGACATTTTTCCCCCTAGTTCGAGGGGTGCTTCTGATCTAGCTTTGCAAGCTTCTTTTGATGACATCTGATCTTCTTGGTCTGACTTCCCTACCCCTAGTTCGAGGGCTGCTTCTGATCCGGCCACACAGGCCTTACATGGTGGTTGACCGTTGAACATTCTGAATCTAAGTTCAAGGTTCAAAAGTAAGGGGTCAAGTCTCGAGGCTGAGAGCGATCCTAGGCTGCACAATCTCAAGAGTGATTCCACACAAGTTTTCGCAGGACCGCGCAAAACATTTTTTGAATTTTTTTTAAGAAAGCGACAAATCGCTCGCGTTGAAGACAATGTGAAACCAATCTAGATCAAGCCAGGATCCTTCTCAGTACTCACATTAACAAGCATGATTTCATTCATTAAGGGCTTAGCATGCCTCTCTTTCTCTCAAATGATCAAATTTTGCAAAACCAGAGGAATTCCTTCCTCTTCGTTTTCACCACATTGTTAAAAAAGTTTTGAAAAATTTAGGTCCATGCAATGATTTCAAGGCACAAAAAAAGTAGGCAAAAAGCACTGTCATTTCATTCAGAACTTCTGGCACAACTGGCACAAGGCAGAAACAAACACAAGAATGTGAAAATCACTGCTGTTTCATTTGAATCTGTTGGCATTACTGGCTCCAAGGCAGAAACAGACTCAAAAGAAAATGAAAAGACAAACACAAAACAAACAAGTGAGGTAACGCCCCCGAAATCACCCGACTCTAACAAAACAGGACTGACTCGATACAACAAGACAGACTTGACTGACTCAGCACAAAAAGACTGACTCTATACAAAATAACAAGACTGACCCAATACCCAAGTCAGAAAGTACAAATTAACAATATTCGCGAATGTGCTCAAAATAGTGCATGCCATCCACCATATCTGGAGTAAAACTGAGCGCCATCCATAGGTGGTTCATCCTCCGATCACATGGTCACATTATTCCCCAAGTTCACCGATCCAGTGCCGATAGACTTTGCAGAGCTTGGTGCGGCAATGACTCCATCGTCAATCAGATCTTGTATTTCGTGGCTAAGACGAAAACACATGTCAGTGCCATGGCCGGCTTGTTGATGAAAGGCACAGTATTGGGCAGCATCATGCGTAGCCGAAAGAGGATTCGAGAGAGGCCGAGGCTCAAGGGGTTTGAGATGGCCTTGTCCAACAAGGATTTGGAGAGCTTTGGAGAAAGGCATGTAGAGGGCATGGAAGACCCTTTGACCTCAGGGTTGGTACTTCAAGGTTTGTGGATTTTTACTGGGCGCACCAGCAAAGGGATTGGTAGGTGCTGGCCTGGTTTGCTGATCTCTTCCGAGTGGAGGATTAGAGCTAATAGGATCATTTCTGGTACGATGGCCTTTCTCCCAGTTTTTCCCTTGGCTTGAACTGCTCTCATTTTGAGTGACGAAAGTATCCTCCACAATCTTTGCAACAACTGCAATCACTTACTGTTTGTTCAGCCCTTCGGCTCTTAAAGCCTCCACAGCCCACTGAAGGTGTTCATGGAGACCAATGCCTGCCCCTACCTTGTTCTTACCACCTGCCTCCACTTTGCCAAGGGTTTGGCTTTCTTCAAATGCAGCCAGTCCCAAGATTGGGGAGCTTTTTGTCATGAAATTTCGGGTATGTGATGTGGTCGATGAGAGAGCCAATGTCTCGGAGGACAGATTTGTCACAGTTCTCTGAAGATCTTCGATCATTCTCTTCAGCTCAGAAGTAGTGGGCTCACGGGTTTGAGATGATTGGGGTCCAAGTGCATCCATCATGCATAAGTCCATGCTTTCTAGAATGAACACCTTAGGCTTGGGTAGATGGGTCGGGGTGATGTATATGCTGGGGTCGAAGGTGGATGGTAGTGTATGGATGAGGTTGAGGTGGGGAGATGACGAGTCAGTACTAACCTGAGGTCCTTTGGATGGAGCTAGGGTCTCTTCATCAATAAGATCCTGAATCTTATGACAGAGGCGGATGCAACGGTTCGTATCATGACTGTGTTGTTGATGATAGGCACAGTATTTAGCTGGGTCATATCTTGGTGGAAGAGAATTTGGAAGGGGTTGGGGTTCTAGGAGTTCTAGGTGCCCTTCTTCTTGTAGCTTTTTCAAAGCTTGGGAGAGACTCATGTAAAGAGGATTGAACTTTCGGGCTTGGGGCTGATTTGAAGTGGCGGTTTTTTGGCCATTGAGGGAAGTGGTGATAGAGTCTACTTCTGAGCATTTCACAGCTGCACTACCATCAGTAGTAGCATTGGAACTGTGAGCAACATTTCTCTTCAACGACTCATTATCTCCTGCAAAGATCCCTTATCGGATGGCGTTCTCGATTTGAACCCTCATTCCATGAAGGTCTGGAAAGGTAAATAGTGGTAGTACGATCATTTTCTGCAACAACATGCCATGTAAATTCTGAACAATCATCCTGATTTGATCTTTGTCGGAAGGCCTTATAGTCATCATTGAGGCCTTTGCTCTCCATCTCATCACGAACTCTGAGAAACCCTCCTTTGGTTCTTAGCGGGTGACTTCGAGATCACGAGTTGTGACCTCGATATGTGTGTTGTAGGAGTATTGAGCAATAAAGGCCTCAGCCAGTTCTTCCCAGTTTCGTTTCACAGAGTCCTCCAATTTCGCATACCAGATTACGGCTATCCCCGACATGGTTCGGCCAAAGGAAACAACTTCTGACTGTTGTCAAACCCATTGGCCTCAAGATATCAGAAAACAGGTGGAGGTGCACCCTTGGGTCTCTAGAGCCGTCAAAGCGATCGATATGCGGCATTTTGAATCTGTTCGGTAGCGTCACAGCTGCATCGGTATACCCATCCTCGATGTCCAGGATGGAGTTTACTCCCTGAGATTTCTTGAACATCTTGTCAAACTTGCTCAACTTCAACGTTGTATGGTCTATCTCGAACTCAAAGGGAGAGTCCGGTAGGTTGATTGGTGCTTTAGACAGCTGCGGTAAGTGGGGGCGGAGCCGGCCCTGTCGGAATGTCTGTACCTTCCTGGACATTTGGCAGCTCCCCGGGTATTGGATCTACCGGTGGGGGGGAAGCTTGATGCGAAGCAGATGCTCCGGTTTGCTGTTGTAACCTGGCGATCAACTCTGCTTGTTGAGCCATGACCTCGGCCTGTTGTTTGGCAAATTCGGCTTGACGAACAGCATCCTACTGCATGATTTTCATACTTTCTTGGAGTTAACGCATCATTTCCTCCATCCCTGCTATGTTCTGTTGTTCCGGCTAACTGACTGGTATATCTATCTCTGTGATAAAAACTGAGGCCTCAGCCTGACTATTCACTGGTGGGGTGGATAAGGGCCACTGATCTGGTAACTGCTGAACTGGTGAACTGTGCCTGACTGGCCCTTTTACCCTGCCTCTGGCAAAGGAACACTGATTGCCCTTGAATTGAATTTTTGACCTAACAAAGTCTATCAGCACTAGTCCAAGGTACCCGGGGGATATTGAAGCCTTCTGAAGCTATAGTTCTAGGACTACCTAGCAAAAGAGAAAACAGAAAGCATCTCAGCCTGATTTCTCCAGAACCATCATGAGCAAAGCTGAATGACTACGCTCCCTACAAAATTCTGCCTGTAAACTGATACCCTCAGGTAGAACTGATTCTCCACATACTGATACCCGCAGGCCTGATACCTAGACTTGCAAACTGATACATGCATTCCTGTAGAGGCACACTCTAACAGCACGTAATAAGCAAGCGAGAGCCAATACACCCCTATGTTGGGGTAGGGTTTCCCTGTCCTATTTTGTCAGGAGCTAGGGTTTCACTATGCACGCAGCGGTTTCAAACAACCTACAATCAGGTAAGTAACCTGTCCTAGTTTGGAATGGTCACTATGGATTCTGAATATGCACTAGGTTGAATGGTCAAAAAGGGTGCCTCGGTAAAATCGGGGTTTGGGTTCTCGTCGTGGCAGAGCCTGCAACCAGTCAGCTTTGTGGCACGCTTCGTAAAGCGAGCCTCCGGCAAACCGTTCAGGAATAGCATACGGCAAACACGGTGTCCTAGGCGCACCAATGCAAATGCAATGCAAAGAAACACATAAGTGTAATCAAAACCAGATATCATGAGTTCAAGTCAAGTTCTCTAACTCCCCGGCAGAGTCGCCAGAAACTGTAGATGCGCCCTTGGGCTTCGCTACAGTTCGGACTAAATTTGTATCACGGTCCTGTATCTAATCTCGCGGAGTGCAATGCAAGACCGATGAATTATCAAAGAGTCCAAATCCGGCAAATCGTTTTTGAAAACAGATTTTTTGAAAGAAGTGCCAAACATTGACTGCTTTGCCAGATACAGAGTCGCCACCTAAATATTTTATTTTGGGAAATTTAGGAAACCCTGACTCGTTGCCTAAGGCCACGTGTCCGTCATCACCAAAGTTGCCTCAGCTCGGGAACTTGGGTACGATTGGAGAAGGTCACTTCGTGAGCACCCCCGCTCGCCCGATCAAAGATCGGCCTCTACTAATCATGATATCTAATTTTGAAAACATTATGCATTCTTATTCCGGTTATTAGCCTAGATTTACTATGTGATGCGCACAGCATACAAGTATAGACTGGATCGCCTGAATTGGAACAAAACATCTCATGTTTGTTTATTTGAAAATGGTTTGCTACTCGCAAGTAGGCTTAAAATGCAGATTTTGCCACCTTCGGGTGGGCTTAGAAAAGATGGTTTCGCCACTATCTAGTGGGCTTAAAACCCATAATTGATGAATTGTTCCAATCCAAATAACCCAACCTTCACCCACAGGTGTTCAGGAAATTATATCACATAAGCAGTTAGCCTCATGGCAATTATGCTATCATGGCAGTTACTCACACACATGTAAGGATGCTAAAGCAAAAACACTTACCGAGTACTCCAAGCCAAAAGAGAAGCTATGTTAGAAATCATGCATGAATCCTAACTATACAGAAATGCCTAATGCAACACATGCAAAGATGCAACTACAATAGGCTCGGCTATTCTAAAATGACATGTGAAATGCTACAGCTAACACGTATTCAATTTGGAATTGAAATACAAATGCAGTTAGTATGATGCGCCGAGCTCGGTGCATGCAAGACAGATGAATGATGCAAACATGCAAGCGTAAGTATGCTAATTGAAACATGTCCTAATCTAACCATCATAAGCTGGTAAATAAAAGGGAGAAAGACGTGGGGTTGGAAGACATACATCACACGCACGCACACTTATTACAGTTGTGCCCTCACTCGGAGGGTCCGAAAGAATAATACAGTCCGAATAATAATTACAGTCCAAATGAATAATTAAATATTAAAAAACCCTAATTAATTAATCAAATTAACTAGGAAAACAATAAACTAGCACGCAAGCCTATGGACTGCCTCAGCTCTGTTCTGAATGGTGGAATGATGCATGCTTGAGTTGCCTGGCGCGGAAATCCATTGCGATGCCCCGATTTGCCTCTGTTTGCAATTAACCCCGGAATGTTGTGCAAGGCCTTAGAAAGCTGCTGATTTCTGATTTGCTACAATAGAGAGCAAGAAAGGGGCACAGCAAAGTATTTTCACATATTTATGCATGACTACTCTTTAGGGAGCGTAGTCCTCGATCCTCGTACCACCAATCACGCATCTCGATGCATGATGGCCGAGGAGTCGAATTGCACGACTCAATGTGAAATGTATGCACATGAAAACACAACAAGACCTAAACTCCATCATGGGTAATCCGGAGTGTCAGCGACCGGGAATTGAGACACGTTCTGTCACTCGGAGTACGAAACGTCCTTCGTTTCCTGTGCTTAGGCTAACTTCTATCCCAAACACAATGCAAATGAGATGGCATACACAATGCGACTAACATACAACCTAGCATACGTAATGCTATGAAATGACATACACAATGCTCGATGTAACATAGCATATTCAATGCTCTAACACGCAACCTAGCAAACGCAATGCTATGAATTGAAAAGGCATACACAATGCATAATGGACTTACACCAACATGAGTGGACCTCAGCCACACTCACATCAGTGGCCAAGAGATGAAAAAGAGACGACCGAAATGCGTGCACATATGCACGCATACCGAGGACCGAACCTAAGGCATCAAATGCCACTCTACCAAAGCATGGCAAGGGATGAAAGATGACATACAAGCATGTAATTTCTATCACTAAAACATGATGCTAAATGGTCCCGAAACATGGAAATATGGCACCCGATGCATGGAATAAGCCCCGAAACTCAAAACTAGGCACATGTATTGAACCACAAGTATACAAAGCAAGCATTATTTGATCATGAATTCTAAAGACAAAGCCAAAGCAGTCCCAAAACATGCACATTTATAGTTTAAAGCATGGCGAAAAGATGCTAACATGATGGACAAAAATAGCATGCAACATTGGCTAGCAAGCATGGTTTACATGGCATGTATATGAAGCAAATGAGAACTCATCAAACCAGCCAAAAACAGTGAATAAAACATGCCAAAATATGCCCAAATAATCACTGAAATGCAGCCAATGCATGCAAAAATGAGGGGCTCCTTTAGAGGGCCATACAAGGGGTTATTAAGCACATACAAGATAGACACTTAGCAAGACCAAACCAACTCTGGAAATGGGTTATGACAGCCCTAAAACCCACCAAATAGGCCCTAGAATCAGTCTTGGAAACATGCAAAGAAGGGCCTCTTTGAAAGGCCTTGAATAGGGGCCTCTTTGAAAGGCCTTGAATAGGATTCCTCTACACATGTATTGTAGACATGAAATATGGCCAAAAGGGCCTTGGATAGTACCAAGGCAGACCTCAAAACTCACAGAATAGGGCCTGGAAAGTGACTTCGATGCACGCAAAGTAGGGTCTCTTTGGAAGGCCCAAAAGACCACCAAACAAGACAAGGAGAGAGGGGGTCACCCCCCCCTTTAGTGGCTAAGAGGCCAAACCATGACCAATGCAAGTACTCTAATGCATGGCCCTAATCATGAAGAGATGAAGCATGCATAGGGGGAAGATGACCCCAAACATAAATGGGACCCTAACCAAACTTGAAGAGGATGTCAAAACAAGATCTTTTTTAGTTTATGACAAATCTTGAAAATGCTCACAAGTAAGGCTAAAATAGGATGCAAAAATAGCCCTAAAAGAGAGATTGAACAAACAAGGAAGTAGATGACTTCGAACAGCAAAGTGCCCTTAAATAAAATTGGAGAGGAGCTCAAAATATGACACTTTTCAGTTTATAGAAAAGTCCAGAAATGCTCAAAAGTAGGACTAAGATATTATGCAAAATAGGCCTACAAAGAGGGGTAAAGCATGCAAGGGTGTAGGAGGCCTCAACCAGAAAAGTGTCCTTATACAAAGTTGAAGAGGGGCTCAAAATAAGACACTTTACAGTTCAAGTCGAAGCCCAGAAATGCTTTCAAGTACGGAAAACATAAGGAGCAAAATGAAGACCAAAAGAGGGAAAGAGTATGTTACCCTTGTAGCCAAGAACTCCAGAAGCAAAAGGGGTCCAAACTCTGAGCTAAAACCAGATTTTGGAGCTCAAAATGATCCTCCAAGAACCTCAGCCCAATGGTAGTTGAGTTTGATCAAGGGTGCCTAGGCAAAGGAGAGGTATATCTCCAAGTATAGCTCTTGCTATGCACACCAAGGCAAGAGAAGGAGAGAGAGGCTGAGATTTGGCTCTGGAATTTCTAGAGAGAGGGGTTTTTTTTAAAGTGAGAAGCTCCCAAAACTTGCTTATGAAGATTGTCTTTGAAAAATGAGAGATATAACTCATATATGGCAAACCTTAGAGTTGGCTCAAAAATATCTCATTTAAGGACAGTTGAAGGCTGTGGAAGATAGCTAAAAGGAGAATATCTATCAATTTCGGACTTTCTGGGCATAAGTGGTCGGCCGACCACCTTTTATGGTCGGCCTGCTACTTTTTCTGATTTTTCAGGACAAAAAAAGGGTCTGCCGAAAAGAAAGGTGGTCGGCCAGTGATTGGGAAGTCCAAAGGTGGTTGTCCAGGTGTTCAAATTGAAGCCCCGGAAGTTAGCTTTCCAATGGCGCAAACCTTGCATTAAAATTCCTCATATGCAAAAAGTTATGCCTGTTTTGGTGAAGCCGTGTAGATTCGGTTCAACCGGAGTGATGCCCTACTTCAACCAACCATATCTCCCCCATCCGGAATTGGCTTTAGGAGATTCTTGAGTGAAAAATGAAGCCCCAGAAGTCTTCTTTCCAACGGTGGTGGTCTCATAGATGGATTCCAAGTATGCAAATGAATAGGCCCGATTCAGCGAGGGCTGCTCGACTCTCTCTTAACAATTCATGTCCATTTTCTCCCCTAGCTGGGTTTCTTCCC
The DNA here is from genome assembly GCF_055761805.1 of Camellia sinensis. NCBI lineage: Eukaryota > Viridiplantae > Streptophyta > Magnoliopsida > Ericales > Theaceae > Camellia > Camellia sinensis. Next base: position 70,199,631 of record NC_138964.1, read on the forward strand.
TCTTCTCTTGTTTTCTTCAACTCCAAACCCCTAAGTATGGTGTTTTGAAAGACTTTTCAAAGATTTCATCTCTCTTTCATTCATTTCTACTCTGTCCTTGCTCGGTTTATCAAAAAGCGCGTCATTTGACAAAATGTGAGCCTCGAAACATTATAGAAACTTTATTTTAAAAATGTTTTGAAAGAGAGGGTTTTAAGGTCTAAAAACCATCCAAAATAGCTTTGGTCCAAAATGGGGTGTGAAGTTGAGATTTGTCTCTCTCCTTGCCGAAGAAACTGAGTCTTTGCCCTGTACACCTTTCTCCACCATGTAAACATCAGTAATGCCCAAGTCTTGAGGGCGGTCAAAAATGGGGTATCTACAAAAGGAATCGAACTATTTGTGTCAAATTCATGTCGGATTCGGGTGACCGATCCATTGACATGCCTACTCCACATATCCGCCAATGATTTTGCAAAATGTGGACATTCAGGCCATGTTTGATTCACAAGACTAATATTGAAGGTATTATTAATCTCATTAAATTAGTATGGTATTCACTATCCAATTAGATTAGTAGGATAAATTATCTCATTATCTATTGTTTGATTTGCATTGGATAAGAAAACATATAAATGTAACATTACAACTATATTTATCTTCTTTTCTAATCTTACCCTCCATCAATATTTCTTCACAATATTTACTTTATCAAAATTTCTTCATAAACGTAGTTTTGAAAAAAATTATAAATAAATAAATAAAAGCAAAATAAAAGTACAAAATACAAAGGCCATGTTTGGTTTGTTTTTAAATATTTTTTTAATATAAATTAATTTGATAAAATAAATATCAAAAAATATTTTCAAATTTTTAAAATTTATTTTTAGCCTTCTAAAATATAAAATTATATAAAAATAATAAGTGTTTTAATTTTTAGTTAAAGGTTAAAAAGTCTTTTTATTTTATTTCCCAACTCAGGATAGATAATCCCACCCCTACCCCATTACTAATAATCCTACAAATTTGTTGGATTAATAATCTTGAAACAAAATTTCAAAACAAACACAAGATTGTTGGAGCCATGGATTAATAATCTCAATCACATGTTCTATCATGTCAATCAACACATGCCCTCATTGTATAATACCAAGTACTATTTCTAGTGTTCGGCTTCCCTCCCATCCAAATTTGGGTTGGAGGGTGTTGTCCGAGCTCATGGGTATCACCAAGAGTATAGTTTCGATGATCCGAACTATTTATTTTATTGAAACCCTACGTGTATATCAATAATAATAAAAAAATTAAGTCGATATGATATTTATAATCCATTCATTTTATCAAGGTTGTCTTCAAAAAAATTAATAGTCAATGTGTTTTTAAAAATAGTCCATTCATTTTTAATTGTTTGGCACAAATGCGATAAAATGAATGGGTCAAAAATATTAGATCAATCTCATTTTTTATATGAATGATATACACACAAGGCCCGACACAATAAACAAAATAAATAAATAAATAAATAAAATAGATCTATACATCAAACTCAATCATTTCATATAAGATAAGGTAGAACCCACACATTGTAGACACCCTATTTTTGACTGGCCTTAAAACTTGAGCGCTCCTTTCCAAACACCTAATGATGAAAATCGAGATGTGCTAATCTTACAAATTCCTCAGCATTTTGGGCTTTAATTCCAACGTTACACCCGCTTTTGCTAAAACATTTTAGACCGAATTAAATCCCTTTTTCAAAATACATTTGGTTGTACAATTTTAAACATTTTCTACAATGTCCCGAGACTCACTTTTCAAATTCCAAATATTGTCTTTTTTAGTGGACCAAGCGAAGGTTATAGTAGGAATGAATGGAAAGGTTAAAATCCTCTAAAATATCTATTTCTCTTTTCAAATCGTGCTAGCTTTACTCCTTTGATCTAGCGGTATATTTTTTATTTGGTTGTACAACAAATCATTGTCGGATAAAACATGTAGTCGACCAGATGAATAGTGGTATGGTCGGCTAAAATATCTGGGTAGGGAGCATTTTCAAGAATTTTGGCTTTTTCTACAACTTTTTCATAAATATAGGATGACATAATTTTAAATACAAGATCTAGCTTCATTTTTTAGGATGACACAATTTTCAAAGGCCAAGAGACTTATTTTTTAGAGCTCGTCACTCTAACTCTCCTCCAATCTCCATTTGTTCACACACCAACCACTCAAACTCCATTAAAGCTTAATTGCAAACTTCTTGCAGAGGATAGTAAGAACTATAAGCCATATCTAAAGAACCTTGAGGGTACTAAAAAGGAGTTTGACAACCAAGAAGCTCACCCTCTTTTAAAAGGTGAAACTTTTGAACTTTTCTCACTTTTTCTCTCCTTTTCTTCATCTTTAAGCTATTAATTTCGTTATTAGCTTGTGGTAATCATGTAAGGAGTCCTCATGGATGTGGAGGGAAGTAGAAAGTAGTCACCCATCCATTGAGTGGATGGTTTCTTTCCTTTTATATATGTTGGTACTCTTTTATTACTTTCTAGAGGTATAATTTATTGTTCTTGTATATAAATGTGTTGATTGGAACCTTGTGAATGGGTTGGGAGTTAGAAAGTAGCCATTCATCCACAAGTTTGATTATATAGTGTATTTTCTTTCATATTCTTGCACTTTCTTATCATTTATCTAACCATTCAAGCATGTTGGTTCATATACTTTAATCCACACTTAATCTTGATGAGTGGATGTGGCTATTGCATGGAGCTATTTGAATGATCTTTTAGATTTGATGTTGAAAGGGATGTTGTTTTTTTCATTTTCATTGATTTTTCTTGAAAGTAAAGTAAGAGATTTTGGGTCAAAGATACTGAGAACTCTTTCCTCAATCTTTTGTGAACATGGAAAAGGACTATTAACCCGACGCTGATAGCAGGCCCTGAAGCAAAATAGCTTGGCACTGATAGCAGGTCCCAATGCTTACAGGTTAGAGCTGATAGCAAGCCCAGAGATACTAGTACACCGCAATGACCTTGCGAAGATGGGAATAGGGTAGCTTATTGTTGGAAAAGTGGCTTTGTAAACCTTATTTTTTGCTAACTTTGAGCATTAATTTAGGTGGGACCCAAACGTTTTTTGTAATGTTTTTTCTTGGGTTCGTGTTTAATGCCGCGTAGTGAATTAAATCATGTATTTGGTTGCTCAAAACCATTTCGGGATGAATGAGAATTCAACGCGTATTTCGAATTCATGGAAATGAATTTTGGTGGCTTTACAACACATTTGTGAAATATGCTTGTCCCACATTGGAAAGGCTTGAGGAATTGTTTGGGTATATATACCTTAACTTTGGATACTTGGGATTGGCCCCAAGGGGTACCCAAGTTTGTGGTAGGGTGAGGTTATGGGTGTAGTGGGCTAGACCCATTGGACCCAAAACTAAACTTGCGCGTGCCCTGCCGCCGTCCATCCGTCCGGTCGGGCTGGGTTGGACTTCTGCGTGGTGTGAGGTTGGATTGGGCTTTCCAGCCCAATACTTATCTTTTTGGGCCAAAAACTTTTGAACTTTATTTATTTATTTTTATTTTCGGTTTTAAAAATCAAAATAAATTGGTTCAATAATTTTTCTTCCACCCAAATAAAGCCCTGACAGGTTAGACCCTCCTGAACTGGTTCAAAGAGTTCAACCCGAAACTGAATCTGTTCAAGCAGATTCAAATCTGTTGGTGCCTCTTCAATATGTCTGAACAGGTTTTATGCCTGTTCGGAACAGCCACTGTTTTGCCTATATAAAGCCTCTAATTCCAGCATTTTTTAGATCAATTTAATTATCAAAATTTCGTCCTCTTTTCCTGTGTCTCTCTGTAGTATTCTGCATTTTATTTTAGGAAGAAAAAGAAAGAGTTACAACATACTTTTGTTCGCCAGACTTGGTTTTATAGTGCTGTAAAATGAAGGTGTAGTCATTGCATGATGGAAAGTAGATGCCGGTTAAAACTCGAAGCACTGGAGCGAGGGCGAAATCTACTTTAAGGAGATTGTGTCCAACACAAGCCTTGACATTATTTTCTGAATTATTTTACTTTATTGGTTGTTTTAATTTATACATATAATTTACACACATACACCTTTGTGGGTTTTAACAATCTTAAAGTAGAATTCTATTTTTATTTACTTCTATCATAGACAGACACATATTTTTTTTCAGGAAATTAAATAGTAGTAATATACTGTTTAATTTCTTAAATAGTAGTAATATATTGTTTAATGATTTCTTTGATAACATAGTAGTAATATACTGTTTATCATTGGAATTTTGTTACAAAATATTATTCTGTTTATTTTGTGTGTAAATTTGGTTTTTGTATAAATTTGTGATTGGTGTATTATTTTTATTTCGTCAGAATTATGACAACTGAAATTAACAGTACTGAGACTGTTATTACTCAAACCCCCACACCTGTTATGCCAGTGATAACTCCGGCAGTATCGGTAAATTTTGGGGAGAAGTCAGAAAAATTCAATGATAATGATTTTAAAAGATAGCAACAAAAGATAATGTTTTATCTTACCACATTGAATTTGGCTCGCTTTACTCATGAACAGGCACCGGCACTGAACGAGGGAGAATCTGACCGACAAGTGGTTGCAGCAGTCGATGCATGGAAATATGGTAATTTTCTATGTCGAAACTATATCCTCAATGGGTTGGACAATACACTGTATAATATGTATAGTGTGAAAAGCACAGCTAAAGAACTGTGGGAATCTTTGGATCATAAGTATAAGACAGAGGACGCTGGTACAAAGAAAGTTGTTGTTGGCCGTTTTCTGGATTTTAAAATGATAGATTCCAAAACGGTTATTAGCCAAGTTCAATATCTCCAATTAATTCTCCATGACATACATGTGGAAGGGATGGTTCTTAGTGAATCTTTTCAAGTAGCGGCAATCATTGAAAAATTGCCACCATCTTGGAAGGAATTCAAGAATTATCTGAAGCATAAACGCAAGGAGATGAAATTGGTGGAATTGATAGTGCGACTTTGAATTGAGGAAGACAACCATGGTTCCGACAAGAAATCAGGAAACCATGTCATGCAGTTTAAAGCAAATGTTGTGGAACATGAACAAGGGTCAAAGTTCAACAACAAGAAGCGGAAGCATAATGGCAATGGTTCCAAATAAGGATCCTCTAGTAAGATCAACAAAGGGATCAACAACGGGTTCAACAAGAGGTTCAAAGGCAAGTGTTTTGTGTGTAGAAAAGATGGGCATCACACTAAGGATTGTCACGTTTGCAAGGACGGAGGGAGTTCAAGCAAAAAGCCAGCACAAACCAACATAGTCGAGGATTTTTATCTTTTCGATGGAGTGCCTGACATCAATCTTGCTGCAGTAGTCTCTGAAGCAAATTTGGTGGGCAATCCCAAGGAGTGGTGGGTGGATACTAGAGCAACCCGCCATATCTGTGCAGATAAAAAGATGTTCACAACCTATAAAGTGGTGGAAAGTGGGGAATAACTTTTTATGGGAAACTACTCCACTTCAATTGTAGAAGGACAAGGAAATATTGTGCTGAAAATGACCTTGGGGAAAGAACTCACTCTTAACAATGTACTCCATGTGCCAGAAATTCGCAAAAATTTGATTTCTAGGTCATTGTTGATCAAGAATGGGTTTAAATTAGTCTTTGAATCTGATAAAGTTGTACTCTCCAAGAGTGGAATGTATGTGGGGCGAGGTTACATGAGTGATGGGCTTTTTAAGCTCAATGTAATAACTGTTATACCTAATTTGGCTTTTAATAATAAGAATGCATATTTTGTTTATATTGTTGAGTCTTCTTTTTTATGGCATGGTAGATTCGGACATGTTAATTTTAATTCTTTGCATAGACTTATTGCTTTAGAATGTTTACCTAACTTAGAATTTGATCCTAATTGTAAATGTGAGATTTGCGTTGAGGCAAAACTCACTAAGGCATCATTTAATAAAGTTAAAAGAAGTATTGAACCTCTAAGTTTAATTCACATAGATATCTATGATTTAAAATTTGTTTAAACTAGAGGAGGTAAGAAGTACTTTATTACTTTTGTTGATGATTGCACTCGATATTGCTATGCTTACTTATTGAGAAGTAAAGATGAAGCCGTAGAAGCTTTTAGGCAATATAAACTTGAGGTTGAAAATCAACTTGGTAAAACTATTAAGATAGTGAGGAGTGACAGAGGTGGTGAGTATGATGCACCATTTGAAGAATTTTGTTCTGAACATGGTATCATTCACCAAACCACTGCACCCTATTCTCCTCAGTCAAATGGTGTTGTTGAGGGAAAGAATCTAACTCTTAAAGAGATGATGAATGCCATGTTGATTAGTTCAAGGTTACCTCAGAACTTGTGAGGGGAGGCGATTTTGTCTGCTAACTTTATCCTTAACAGGGTGCCCCATAAGAAACTCAATCAAACACTTTATGAATTATGAAAAGGTCGATGACCTACCTATAATTACCTCAAAATGTGGAGGTGTTTGGCCAAGGTGGCAGTCCCTAGTCCCAAAACGACTAAGATAGGACCAAAGACTATTGATTGTGTGTTCATTGGATATGCCAATAATAGTAGTGCATATAGATTTTTAGTTCATAGATCTGAAAATCCAGATATGCATGTAAACACCAATATTGAGTCAAGAAATGCATCATTTTTTGAACACATTTTTCCTAGCAAGGAAATTCAAGAGAAAAATTCAAATAAAAGAACTTTTGATATTGCTATGGGTAGTGGTGAAGACCAAAATGATAATGAATCAGATGAACCTAGACGTAGCAAGAGGGCTAGGATCTCTAAATCGTTTGGTCCAGATTTTTTGACATACCTGTTAGAAAATGAGCCTCAAAACTTCAAGGAAGCAATGTCAAGTCATGAAGCTCCACTGTGGAGAGAGGCCGTGAATAGTAAAATTGAATCAATACTACAAAATCATACTTGGGAACTGGTGGATCTTCCACCAGGATGTAAACCTCTTGGATATAAGTGGATATTCAAGAGAAAATTGAAAGCAAATGGCTCAATAGATAAATACAAGGCTAGGCTTGTTGTTAAAGGATATAGGAAGAAGGAAGACCTTGATTATTTTGACACCTATTCACTAGTGACAAGAATAACATCCATTCGCATGTTTATTAAGATATCAGCTTTGTATAATCTGAAAATACATCAAATAGATGTTAAAACAGTTTTTTTGAATGGCGAGTTAGATGAGGAAATTTATATGGAACAACCGGAAGGGTTTCAAGTTCCCGGCCAAGAGAAAAAGGTTTGTAAACTTGTCAAATCCCTTTATGAATTAAAACAAGCTATGAAACAATGGCATGAGAAATTTGATCACGCTATGCTTTTGGATGGTTTTAAGATAAACGAATGTGACAAATGCGTCTATGTTAAAAGCACAAACAAAGGCTGTGTTATAGTTTGTCTTTATGTGGATGACATGCTCATTAGTGGAAGCAATAATGACATGATTAAATCTACAACGAAAATGTTGAACATAAAGTTTGACATGAAAGATTTGGGAGTAGCAGATGTAATTCTAGGAATAAAAATTCCTAGAACATCTGAAGGGTATGCTTTATCTCAGTTTCACTATGTTGAGAAAATTTTGGAGAAATTTGGAAAGCATGACAACCGTCTTGCTAAAACACCTGTTGACATTAGTCTTCATTTGTCAAAAAAATATAGGTGTAGGCATATCACAATTAGAGTACTTTTGTATAATCAGAAAGAAGCTTGACGTATTTAATAAATTGCACTAGGCCAGATTTAGACTATGCTGTAAGCAAATTGAGTAGGTACACAAGTAATCCAGGGTCCGATCATTGGAAAGTGATAATTAGGGTACTTAGGTATCCAAGACATACCCAGAATTATGGCCTTCATTATACCAAATATCCAGCAGTACTCGAGGGGTACAACGATGCAAATTGGATATCGGATACTAAAGACTCAAAATCCACTAGTGGATATGTCTTTACTCTAGGAGGAGCTGCAGTCTCTTGGAAATCCTCCAACCAGACATACATAGCTAGTCGACAATGGAATATGAGTTTATCACATTAGATAAAACAGAAGAAGAAGCAGAATGGCTTCGTAATTTCTTAGAAGACATTCCAATGTGGCCTAAACCTGTGCCAGCTATATGCATTCATTGTGATAGTGAAGCAGTAATAAGACAGGCACAAAATCATATGTATAATGGTAAGTCTCGACACATTCGTCGAAGACATAATACCGTTAGGCATTTGCTATCACATAGAATAATTTCCATAGAATATGTAAAGTCAAAGGAGAATATTACAGATCCATTGACTAAAGGGCTAGCCAGAGATCAAGTGTACTATTTATCAAGGGGAATGGGATTAAAGTCTATTACTTAAAAGTCGTCATAATGGCAACCTAACCTAGTTGACTGGAGATCCCCAGATCTAGGTTCAAAGGGACAACCGAATTATGGATGACTTCACGTATCACTAAGGAGGTTTACTCCTACCTATTTCTATGATAAGAAGAGTGATACCTGCAACATTAGTAGGATAAGCTTTGCTTTTAATGATTCTTATAACCTGGACTTCCAAGTGGGGTATAGCAGGATACTCTTAATAAGAAGTCACCTATATGAGTGTGAATTGGGCCAGTTCTGTGAGAGTTGAGAAGGCTAAATTCTCTAGAGCACTCATAAATTACCAGGCATTGTTCAGGGCCAAAATGAACACAACCGTAAGAACCAAACTGTGTCTACAAATACATTATGTGTAGTCTATTGTCTTGACTTATATAAATAGCTGAACAGTTCAAGGCATCGCGTCCACTAGTTAGCTAGTAAGTCTGATAGGCTTTTCACTAGAGGAGGTTCAAAGCCAAAAGTTACCTATCTCGATCTGGTGTATCTTCTTAATGTAGTCTTTCTTTGTCTGCATCTTGTTGCATGTCCGTTATCGTGAATTCCATTCATGTGGGGGATTGTTGGAAAAATGACTTTATAAACCTTATTTTTTTGCAAACTTTGAGCATTAATTTAGGTGGGACCCAAACGTTTTTTGTAATGTTTTTTCTTGGGTTTGTGTTTAATGCTACATAATGAATTAAATCATATATTTGGTTGCTCAAAACCATTTCCGGATGAATGAGAATTCAACGCGCATTTCGGGTTCATGGAAATGAATTTTGGTGGGTTTACAACACATTTGTGAAATGTGCTTGTCCCACATTGGAAAGGCTTAAGGAATTGTTTGGGTATATATACCTTAACTTTGGATACTTGGGATGGGCCCCAAGGGGTACCCAAGTTTGTGTTAGGGTAAGGTTATGGGTGTAGTGGGCTAGATCCATTGGACCCAAAACTAAAACCACACGTGCGCGCTGCCGCCGCCTTTCGTTCGGGCGGGCTAGGCTGGGCCTGGGCTTAGGCGCGAGTGCGTGGTGTGAGGTTGGATTGGACTTTCCGGACCAATACTTATCTTTTTGGGCCTTTTGAACTTTATTTATATATTTTTATTTTCAATTTTAAAAATCAAAATAAATTGGTTCAATAATTTTTCTTCCACCCAAATAGAGCCCTGACAGGTTAGACCCTCCTGAACTGGTTCAAAGAGTTCAACCCGAAACTGAATCTGTTAAAGCAGATTCAAATCTGTTGGTGCCTCTTCAATCTGTCTGAACAGGTTTTATACTTGTTCGGAACAACCACTGTTTTGCCTACATAAAGCCTCCAATTCCAGCATTTTTGAGATCAATTTAATTATCAGAATTTCGTCCTCTTTTCCTATGTCTCTTTGCAGTATTCTGCATTTTATTTTAGGAAGAAAAAGAAAGAGTTGCAACATATTTTGGTTTGCCAGACCTTGTTTTATGGTGCTGTAAAATCAAGGTGTAGTCGTTGCATCCTAGGAAGTAGACGCCGGTTAAAACTCAAAGCACCGAAGCGAGGGCGAAATCTATTTTAAGGAGATTGTGTCCAACACAAGTCTTGACATTATTTTCTGTAAGTTTTAATTCTAAAAATAATTAAATAATTATTTTCTGAATTATTTTACTTTATTGGTTGTTTTAATTTATACATATAATTTACACACATACACCTTTGTGGGTTTTAACAATTGAAAGCAAGGGACACCCTTTCCATTTACCAGGTCATGAGCTTGCCTTGGTTGCATAGGCAAGACCAATGAAGCTCCTTTGGGCTTGGTATGAGACACAACCCTTGCTGTAGTTCGCACCCTGGGAAGCTGTTGAGTTTGTGGTTAGGTGGCTAAAAGTAGAGAAGTCACTAAGGTAAACACAAACATGGCTGATAGCAGTCTATGAAATCCTGAAAATGCATGTCAAAGCCAAACCGAACTAAGAAGGAAGGTGCAACAAGTACCACCGCTGCAAGTACACTTGCTGAGGTTCAAAATAGAAGTTGTTGAGGTATGTGCCAAATAAATAGCACAGTGGCACATGCTGAAGGATTTGTGCCAAATAGATAGTACATAGTACATGCAAAGGGACACATGGTTACCTCAGCCTGGTGGTTCAAGACAAAATATTCCATGTGATCCTCAGGGATACGTGTCATCACCTTATTTGGCCACTTGGTATTCTTTGGTACTGAAGAAAAACCTATGAATAGGACCCATTTTCCATGGTCAAAAAAAGAACTTTTTGGGATTTGGTGATATGCTATTTATTTTTGCACTGCCATTTCTTTCTTCTTGAACCACTTGATCCATCCTCACTCGCTACTCATTCTCCCATTAACCCAGATTTGTTAGCTCACTGACATAGTTTTACCTTTCTGATTACTCTCATAACCATTGTTTATTTCTTCGTACCCCAACATGTGTAACCTAAGATGTCTCAAGATAAAGATAAAAATAAAAAATTGTCTCAAGATGAATCATAATAAACGGTATTAGCCCAATCATATCAATACTTGTGTTGAAGTTAACCTCACGTTAAGCTCCTGAAAAGGTTGCTCGCAAACATCGGTCCATACAAATCTCAGTCCCTTTCGAGCCAATTGACTCATAAGTATGATGTTGGAAACAAATTGTCAATTGTTTTAAAGATAAATATGATTGGATAATATATGAATACTAATATTCGTTCAACTTGGTTTTTAATTTAAATGATTGTCTCGTCGAACTATACAAAATAAATTATTTAGATAATGAAAGGGTTTGGATTGTCTAATTTGAGAGAGCATTTAAACTTGGTTTGTCCATTTTAGAATTGAGCTCAATAATCTGAATCGTTCATTTTTTAGAACTCGTCGACTGGAATATTCATGTAAAAATAAAAAATAATTGGATATTGTTAGCTATATGTTTCAATCAAATTTATTTTAAAAAATGAATGAAAAATACAATTTCAAGAATAATAATCATCAATTTTCGATAATATAAATGTGATTCAAACATATAGTTACCCATGTCTGATCATCCACTACAAAAAATTAAGGTTTGAGAGACTAAAATTTAGGGACAAAATTATTTTTTTGGCTCCAAATGTTTTTGTTGCGAAAAGTGTTGTTATTATATTTTTAACAAAGAAAATTAAATATTAGTGATGAATTATTATCATTTTCGAACCAAATTTTTTGTCTAAAAAAATAAATATTTTTGAGACCAAATTATTTTATCCCTAAAAGTCTATTTATTAGTGATATTTTCAAAATTTTGTCGCTAAAAGCCTTTTTCTGACTTTTCGAGACGGCCTAGCGACTATCCTTGTGACGATAGAAATTGATCCCTAAATGTCTTTTGCAACAAAATTTTTACTTTTAGTGACCAAAACATTTAGTCTTTAAAACCCTTATATGTTGTAGTGATCTTTAATTTTTTTTATTATAAATATTCTATTCAAAATATCTTAAAAAATAAACACTTTAAATCATTGAGATTGGTCCCCAAATAAATTTATCAAGTTAAAACTCTCTCTCAATTTCAATTTACCAACTTAAAAAACCCAAATCTACAATAAAAATAGACCCAAGACCCTCCCATGGAGCACTACAGCAGCAGGCACCCCATTCTCTAAGCTCCACTAAATCTAGCGCAACAAGAATACAAAGGAAAATGGGCAAAATCAAGTATTTGATACCTCGTACTCTCCATCTCCGTGATTGAACACACAGAATTTGTTCATGGAAGTGCTTCACAGGTATAATCAAAGGAATAAAGCGCTCTTTGTCTATGAAAATAATTTATTCCATCTTAAAGTGGGGTCTACAGGACTACAAATTAAAAAAATAGAATAAAAAAACTAAAAATTATTCAGAATTTAAAACCCGAGTTTTGAAATTCTAAGCAACTTTTTTCTTCACTTCTGTTTATAAATAATTTGGTAAATTATACTGACACCCCTTTATTCATTTGAAATCACATTGAGTTCTTTTTTATTATTTGAAATCACACTGACACCCTTATCTGTTAACTTTGTTTACTGCAACAAGAAAATCCTGTATTACCCTCATTTCATTAGTTAATTTCCAAGTAAATATAGGTAGAGAAATTGAGACAAATGCCATAATCGTCAACTATCATCCTCAAATCCACCTCAATAATCTCTTCTCTTTTTTCTTTTTATATCAACAAAACAAAGCACTAATAAGGTTCAAAGGCAAAGCCTTACATCATACATCAATAAAGTTCAAAAACGTTAATGTTGTGTATGGTTGGGAGAAGGGATTTGGAAAAGAAAAGAAAAAATGTAGGTAAAATGTGAATAAAATATATCTACATTTCATCAAGTTTCACACACTTTTTTCATTTTTCTTTCTAAAACTTTTCTCAAATTTCTCAACCAAACACAGCGTAAGAGAATAAAATGTACATGGAGGTGCTATAAGACTATAGACCAACCCATTCATCCCAACTAAGCTGGCATAAATATGAACACCCTATCATTTGTAGCACCTACCAGAAGCTATGTTTATCAACCAAGCTTGGCTACGGCCCCATATGACAACAGCAACAGGCCAAGAAAACAAGAATCAAACGAGGCTTAACAGTAGAGAGGCCTCACACTCTGCTTCTAATGGACTAAAGCTTGAGAACCAGCTCATGAATAGAATTACTTACTGTTGGAAATGGTAGAAAAATTTTGGGTAAAACCAGAATTTTTTCTCAAGTTTGGTCTATTTTTTAGGTGGGCCCCGAGCGTCGATTTACTCGGGTCAAAGTGGTAACGCGTTCTATGCCGCGTTGTGATTCACGTGGTATATTTGGTTGCTCAAAACCATTACCGAGTGAATGGGAAATTGAAGCCAAAGTGTGCTCCATGGAAATGGAGTTTTGGTCGAAATTCCTTAAGGGTGTAAAATGGCTTGTCCCACATTGATTTGGTGGGAAGTTTTGAAAGAGTTTATAAGGCTTGGGTTAGATACTTGGGGTCTGCCCCAAGGGGTACCCAAGTGTTTTAGAGGGAGAGGTTATGGGCAAAATGGGCTAGACCCATTGGACCCAAAAATCACCACATGCGCGAGCGCCACCGCCATCCAGGCGGGCTGGGCGCGGGTGTGTGGTTGGGCTTGTTCGGCTCAATACTAATCTTTTTGGGCCAAAAACATTTGAATTGATTTTTATTTTTTTTTTGTAAAATAAAATTCAGAAATCAAATTAACCCGAAATAAACTAGTTTGGTATTAACGCACACCCAAACAGGGCCCTTTCCGTTTTTTGCTATCTGTTTGAATTATAAACAGATTCAAATCTGTTTGAATTCAAAACCAACAGGTATCATACCTGTTCAATTCAAAACCAAGAGCCACCTTCACATCTATAAATAGGACCATCCTCATTTGATGGTATTCACTCAGAAATTTTGTATTTCACCTCTGCTAAATCTATTCTTCATCTTGCTGCATTTTATTTCTGAAAGAAAGAGTGTAAACACTTAGTGTGTTCGTAAGGCAAACAATTTGTAGTGCTGCTATTGTTTGTGGTAAGATCATTTCATCTTGGGAGATAGACGTCCAAATTCTGAAAGTATCGTGGAGAGGACGAATCTGTCTTAAGGACACAGTGTTAAACACTGGACTTGATCAGAAAAGTTATTCAAATAAATTAACCAAGTAAGTTGTTTAATTTTATTCTGTTTTATTTGTTTATTTAATCAGATTTTATTTTTGTTTTTGTAACAAAATAAAATCTGTAGTTTTATTTATTTATTTATTTATTTATTTATTATTTCGAGTTTGATTTTTGTAATCAAACAAATTCTCTCCTTTTCTTTATTTCTTTATATTCTGGTTGTTGTTTAGTATACAACAGAATTTAATTTATTTTAAATACAGTGAAGATTGTCCAACACTTACCTCCTTACAATTATACTTCACCCAAAGAGCAATCTTAATTCTAATAATTTCACTAAGATTCTCCAACTAGACTGGAACATCATTGAATTTACAATCATTCCTAGCTCTCCAAACAGACCACGACACTGTCAAAGGTAGCATTTACCATATTTTTCCTTTCCAACTTTTGAAATTTAAATCCTAACCACCACTCAAGCAGACCTTCAATAGATTCTGGAGTGACCCATTGAACAACCCACCATGCTAACAAATCAAACCTATTGAATTTGTAATTAATATTCATTTAAATGTGTGACTCGTTCTTCACTGTCCTTTTATAAGTAAAAACATAATATATCATGTTTAGCTACACATTATACACTCACATAAAAAGATTACATATATTGTTTTGTACCCTGTAAACACCCTATTTTGACTGGTCCTAAGATTTCGAGGACTTGCAAACTGCCCAATGACAAAATGGTACTTACTTCATCTTTGGAATGTTTAAAGGTTGTTTAGAGTTGTTGTATACACCCGTTTTGGCCAAAAATTAACTTTTTGTAAAAATGACCATTTTACTCTTAGACCAATTTTTAGCCCAAAACCAACTTCTTAACCTTGGAAAGCCTGATTGTGCTTGGATTGATCGTATTTTCCAAAATTAATTACCCATTTTTATTAAAAACATTGATTAGAATGCAATTCAGGCTTACTTGTGACAAGCAAGCCAAGTCCACTCTTGTCACTCACCTTTTTTTTTTTGTGAATTTAGAACAATATCTAAATTCTTTGAACTTGTATTCCACAATTTGAGTGTGGCATTGGCACCAATGAGTTCAGGATCCCTTTTTGCACACTTCTCTTGAAGCTCTTTAATTGTCTTGGAACAAATTTCAACTTCTTCTTAAAGAAGATCATTTATCTTCTTAAGTTCATCATGTGAGCCAAGAAAATGACGTCTCTCACTTTCACAAGTGGAGAGTTTGTCAAGGTGTCCTTTTCATTTTTTAGGACATTGATCTTTGCTTGAGCCTCTAAAACTTCATTTTTCAACCGATCCTTCTCCTTCACACATTCTTCCAAGCTGGTTATGAGTTCACCTTTTTGTTCTATCACTTACAACATTGGAAGTACATCTTCTTATATGTTTCTTGAAAGTCGACATATTCACTGTCAGAAGTGTCTTCAATTTCTGAAGCGGGGTTAAGACTTGTAACCAAAGCATTGTGGGTTACGTCTTTCTCATGCGTAGAAGATGTTGCACAAAGAGCATTGAAGGGATCTTCACTTGTTCCTTCATTTCCTTCTTGTGTTTCAGAATTGCTCTCATCATCCCATGTGATTTTGAGCGCTTTCTTTCTATTTTTCTTGGAAGGACACCTGGTCGACACATGTCCAAACCTTGACATTCATAACATTGTATCTCTTGAAAAATCATTTTCTTTTTTGGAAAAAGTTTGCTCATCATTACCTCTCTTCCTTGAAGTTGAATCCTTGAAATTAGGCCTTTTCTTTTTCAAAAATTTATGAAATTGATTTTCAAATAAAGCCATCATTTCTAATTAAAAATCATTATCATCTTTGGGAGATTTAACAAACTTAGGAGAGCTTTTAAAAGCAAGAGTATCTTTCTATTTTTTCTTTGAAAAAATATTAGCCTCACAAGCTTGTAAGTTTCCAACCAACTCATCCAGCTTTAGATTGTCAACATGTTGAGCTTCTTCAATAGCTTTGACTTTTGATTAGAAACGATCAGGTAATGATCTCAAAATTGTAGCCACTGGCTTAGACATTGGGATTTTCTCTCCTAATGTAAAACAGGAATTAACAATATCACTGAGGGTGGCATAAAAATCATCAAACGTCTTATCATCATTCATTAAAAGCATTTCAAAATTTGATGTGAGCCTTCGAAGTTTACTACATTTTACAGCATTAGTACCCTCATGTATTGTTTCAAGAATATTCCATGCTTCATTGGCAGTTTCACATGTACAATTAATACAACGAAATTCTTCTTATGTGACATAGCCAAAAAATAGCATTGATGGCCTTGCTATTCCAATTTGCATTAGCATATTCATTATTATACCAATTATCTACAGGTTTTGGAATACTCACTCCTACAGTGATCATGGGTTCACTCCAACCTTTAATAACGGATTGCCAAACTCTTTCATCAATTGATTTCAAATGTGCTCTAATTCAAGCCTTCCAAAAACTATAGTTGGTTTCGTTAAGCAAATGAGGTTCATGTGAAACATTATCTCCTTGGATTAAATCCATAATCAATCACTTAAAGATCACACTCTTATACCTTTGAAAAACAAAGTAAGTGTGACCCGCTCTGATACCAATTGAAAAATATAGGTTGTGTTTGGTTTGACTTTGGAATCATGATTCCAAAGACAAAATTTTCAAATCACTTTTCAAAATTCATAACCAAACACACAACTCCAAATTACTCAAAACTCAATTCAAAAATTAATTTCAAAACTCATAACCAAACACACAACTCAAAACTCAATTCAAAACTCTTTTGATGATATAGTGTTGAGGATGGTTAGTGATGGGATTGTTAAATTATTTTTTATAAAAAATCTAAAAAAACCAATTTCTATATTTAAAAAATATCTAAAACAAATATATATATATATATATATATATATATATATATATATTTTCAACTACTAACAGGTTGTAATTGAAAAATAATAATAATAATAAAAATAAAATTTGCATTATTCCGATCAACCGGCCGGACGTTTGGGAGGATGTCCAGGAGAACGACTGGGTAGACCCAATCTGCTCTTTCAAAATTTAAAATTAAAAAATTCCTTTCAAAACTCATAGCGAAACAAATTTTCTCTTTTCAATACTCAACTCACTATTCCATACTCAAATCACAACTCCAAAAGAGAATCATGATTCCAAAACTAAACCAAACGCAACCACAGATTTTGACGGAAAATTCTTTTAAAAAATGTAGATATGTCCCATGTTAAAGTGATTATTGATTTGGCCAATCCACTAAAAATATACAATCATGATCAATGTAGAGTAGAGAGAGTAAAAGCAAACATTCATGAAACAAAAGATTTTTTACATAGAAAAATCACAATTGGGATCTACCAACTTGTGATAAAAACCACGGGCCCTCGGCTAGACAAATAATCTCCTATGCAAGAAAGAGTGTACAAGAGATATCTTATAACGGCCAATCTAGGCTCACCCGATTGTTCAATCTATGAGTAGCTCCACTTCCTCCTCTAATGGTTATCCATTTTGTTGAATCCACACGATGCCAACTAACTCTGGAATCTGTTGCAGTCTACAATCTTGGAATCTACCAAGAAGATTTGTTAAATCACACGATGCCAATGACTGCGAAATCCACCGAAGCCTATAATCTTAGAATCCACCAAAGCCTATAATCTTAGAATCCACCAAGAAGGTTCATTTTTGGAAAGGTGTTAATAACTTACAAAGCTTGATGAAGAACTTAAAGCTCTTATGGCTAATGTATCATCAAGCAAATTTGAGCATTACAAATAATCATCACTACAAAGTTATGTCTCAAAACAAACTCTCTTACAAATAAACTCTCTCAAAAATGTATTTCTCTAAAAAATAAACTCTCTCAAGATAGGAAGTATTCAAAAGAGCATATGAGAGAACACTTAGAAAAGATATGCAAGAGATACTCAACAATTCAACCAGGGGGCTCGTTAAATAGACTTGGGCAGGACAAGTTCGCAGGCATGGATAACCTAGTCGCGGGCGCGAGCCTCCAGGTCGCAAGCCCGATGTGCCATCACGGGATACAGAGACAAAAGTATTGGGACTTGGTTTTCTGACTTTCCAAATCATAGGCGCAATGACATTGGTCCCGGGCGCGATTGCCTTAATTGTGGGTGCCAAGGTGAAGGTCACTGGCACGACCATGCATGCTTTACTAGCTTTTTACAGACTTCTTCTTCCACAATTTCGGCTCATGTTCTCTGCCAGGGTTTGCTAGCTTATCACAGACAAATAGCCATTATTTTGTCCATCTTTTTCCACATTGTTAATACTTGATGGAAAACTAACAAAATAAAAAAAAAATGGCACATGTGAAGCTCCATCTTTTTGCGCATGCATTGACAATCAAGATCAAGCAAAATCTTTCAAACATTTTGCACATGTGAAGTTCATTCTTCAGCCATGTTTTGCCATTGAAAGGATGAGACAAACGACGTCCTTTAGCATCCCAAGGTTGGCATGTTCAAATCTAAAGATTATCAATAATATCTCCAAATCTTTGACATTGTTGAGCCCAAATATTCTCTTCACGTTATACTTCGAATCAATACAAATGATCTTAAGCTTTGTCAAGTGAAGTATTGCCAAAACACAAAAAACACTAAGGATAAAAAATCCTAACTATAATAACCCCGATACGTTATTAGCCCATGATCCTTGATTAAGACCGCTTAATATGTAATTAAGATGAAATTCTATATTAATTGCATGTGTTATATGTTATTTGCATTTATATCTGTCATTTGTAGAAAGATTTGTCTGTGTTTCTATTTTATTATGTGAAGTGAAGGCCTTATCAGCCATTGAACGCAAAATTAACAAGGTCAATGTGTAATTTGGAATTTTTAGAAAATTATGGTAGGTTTAAGTGAAATTCAATTCAGAAGAAAATAATTAGAATCAAATAATTACAAGTGATTAGTTTTGATTCAACTTAATTAAGCTAAGTTAATTAAGTCTTAATGAAGCCTATATATGGCTTAAGATGAGTTTAGAAGCCTTATACACACACTTCATCATCTTTTTAACATAAAAAACCTGTGAGAGAGAGAGAGAGAGAGAGAGGAGTGTGAATGCAAAGTAGAATAAGGAGAATTGAGAGGAATTGACTTGGGTTTTAGTTAGACTTTGAGAATTTGGGAGGATCAACTTGGAATTTTTACAAATTCAAGACTTAAGGTAAGAATTATACTTCTATACTTTAAACTCAAGGCAATAATACATGAATTAAGCTTAAGAGGGTAGAAAAGAAGAACAATCATGCATGCATGCATAATTCTCACAGTTTTGAAGTTGTTTTCAAAGAATTTCCACATGTATGTTTATTTTTGGCCTTGGTTTAAGAATTTAACAGGTTTTTGAACTAAACATCTCATTTGATTATGATTTGGAGGCTTTGAATTCAATTTGTTACATGCATGTTATGTTTTCAAAGTTTCAAGTTTTGTTTTGTACAATTGGCAAAGCTTTTGGGCTTAATTTTGTGAAATGGTTTGTAATTCATCATATATTATGAGTTTCTTAATGTTTTACTAAGTTTTGGTCCAAAAGGTTATGTTTTGAAGGTTTAAAACTGAGTTTTGAACTTGGAAGAACAATTTGGAAATTCCAGAATTCGTGCTCTTCGCTCAAATGTAGAAAGTTGCGCTCGAGCGAAGAATGCGAGCTCCCAGTACTTTTGCAGAGTTTGAGGGTTGGCTCGAGCTGTAGAACCTGCACTCGTGCAACCCCGTTTACATTTTGATCCTCGAGCGTAGAAAGTTGCGCTCGAGTGAAGACCCTGTTTACTCAGTCTTTGGCTCGAGTGACCGTCAAGCGTAAAAATCATGCAACTAGTAGTTTTGCAGACATTGCAGACCGCTTGAGCAACTGAAGTTGCGCTCGAGTGGACTGTCCTGTTTTTGAAAATTTGACTAAGTGTTTTAAGTTACATTTTGGTATCCTCACTGCATCCTAGGCATTCCTAAGCCTTAATTAAGGCATAATAATGAGGACAAGGATTAGAAACACACAAAGATAGAAAAGAAACAAGTTAAGTGTTTTCCGAATGTATGTTTCAATGTGTATCCGCTATGTGTTTGCATAGGTCACGTGCCTTAGCCCGTGTGGTTTGTTTGATTCGTCTAATCTGCCATCGGAGCTATCTGTGAGTAATAAATTGTAAAGCTATGTTCGATGTTAAATATTTTCTGAACATTATGATATGATAAGAACTATTTTCTAAAAAGAATGATACAAAATGATCTGTTTCCTGAAATGCTATTTTGAGATTAATTGAATGATGGTCCAATTCTTTGAAATGTATTCGTGACATTCTTAACATCATATGATATGTGTCCCTCTGTGGGTCATTAAAATGCCTTAACGTCTTTGTGTGCATGAGTCATTGGAATGCCTTTATGGCGGTCCAAAATATAGGTCATCGGATTTGTTAGCGCTAATGAATATACCACGTATGATCATATGGGATATGTGAACTCTGAACACGAGTTTGAGTATGAATATGAATTTGTTTTTTATCTGAATTCTAATTTCTGAATTTGTTATGGACATTATTCATTAAAACCTTTACTCTGTTATTATTCACTAGGCTCCAGTTCATTGTATTATTTTTGTATGTAGGTGAGCAGGCCCGTGACTAGGCCTAAGTTGCTGCCTGGAGAGTTGTTTTGGTCAACTAACCATAGTACCTCCCGAGGAGGTTCCTGAACTAAGATGTGGTCAAGTTTTGTGAACCTTGTTATGACTTTTAATTTTCTTTCTATTTAAGTTTGAACTTGACTTTTGGTCTATCTATAATGTAGTGACGTAATACTAATGTAATTATGACGTCACATATTTGTATTAAAGTTTAAAATTTTCTGTCCCATGTATGTCAACATAACTCTATAGACATCATATTTTTTTATTTGCTTCCGCTAGCCCCTGTATTTTTGTTTAATCTGTTCGAAGGCCTTTGGTAATCCTAGGATTACTGGCCGGTTACGATGCTAAACCTATATGAGTGAGTTTGGGTCGTGACACTAACACTATTTTTTATACATGTTTTTATGTTATTTAATATATAAATAATATATTTATTCTATTATTTAAATAAATGTTAAACAAGCAGAACTAACGAGCTGAGCTTTATACACAATAAAAATTTAATTAACCGAGTTCAATTGAGCCTTTACTGACCCAAGCTCGAACCTATTCACGAACAGTTCTGTTCATTTGTAGCCCTACTCATGCATCACTTTGCTAGAGCCTACACACTATTGTTTAAAAGCTATGGCAGAAGTTTAAAAATTATGTTTGGTTTCATTTTCCAAAATTTGTTTCGTTTGTTGTTAGTAAATTTTTCTTTTTTTTCTTTCTTTCTTTCTTTGATTTTTTTTAATTTATTTTTTATTTATTTATTTTAACATTTTAGTCAATTTTGTATTTTTTTTAGATGCACCTAATCAAAATGCATCTAAAAAGTAAAACAAATTGACTAAATTTTAAAAAAAATTACTAAAAATAAACAAAAATGTGAACAGTAATATGTATATTTTTGTTCAAATTTTCATTTGTTTTTAGTGATTTGTTTTCATATTTTTGTTAAACTTTTTTAATTTTTAGATGCATATAATCTAAAAATTTTTTTTTAAAAATTAAAAAATTGACAAAAATATGGAAAAATTTAGTAAAGACGAACAAAAATATGTTTAAAAAAAAATTTAATCCATCTTTTAAAAAAAAATAAAAATATTTTAGTTGTTTTTTAGTAGTTTTTATATTCACTTAATCTAGATACACTTAAAAAATCCAAAAATTGTGTAAAAATCTTTCAAAATTTTATTAAATACTGAAATTTAGTACATTTTCTACCAGACCCTAGTTCATCTCCTTAATTTTTCACAATCTGCATTCTGTTTTAGCCGAATACAGCAGTAATTTGTTGTAAATTTTGAGAAAAAAAATATGTATTGAAGGGAAATGGGGATTATTTTCTTTTCTTACCATCATTTTGTAGTCATATACTTGTCACATAACTGGATTTTGTTAAAAAAAAAAATTAAACAATTGAGTCACAAAATGGGGACAGTGGCATTTGACTAGAAGTGTAGAGGGTTGATTGTCACGGTTTCATATATAGTGACCAAAGTGGTATTTGGTGAAAAATGTAAGGGTGCAAAGTATAATTTACAAGTAAAAGAATTTGAAATGCATGTTGTAGACACCCCATTTTGACTGATGCTAAGACTTTGGGTGCTTGAAAACTTCATGATGATGAAATGGTAATTACTTTGTCTATAGAGATATGTGAAGTTGTTATGAGTTTTTATATCACCCCATTTTTAGCCAAAACTATCTTTTTACAAAAAGTGATCATTTTACCGCTAAACCCATTTTTAGCCAAAACCTAACTCTTTGGTCCCACTTAAGAGAGAGGGAGAGGGAGAGGGAAAGGTCCGATTGAACTTGAATTGATGGTATTTTCAAAAGAATGAGCTGATTTTAGTTAATAACATCGTTAATCAGGCTTGCTTAGGCAACAAACATGCCCAAAGGCATGAAACCTCCCACCTTGGCATGCATGGTGACACCTATCCACCAAGGTGACACGTCCACCCACACGTGCATTGTGCGGCTGTAGCTTGGTTGTGCGGCACACTTCTCTAGTGTGCCCGCGCATCCACTTGACATCCTAGAATTCGATTTCAACTAGACTATTGGTGCATTTTAGATGGAAGGCGCAAGGAGTTAGCGATGGGGCAACCCCAGCTAACCTTAGCTTGGTTCCTAAGGCTCCTTATTGCCTATAAATAAACGCCTACCCTCCCCTCCGCTTTCAAATGACGGAACTTGAAGGAAATCCTAGAGTGTTTTCTGTGAGTTTTGAGTGGCCTTCTTTCACCTTAAATTCTAAATTTGGAAATCATCAACCCTAGCAGTAACTCTACAAGTTAAACTAGATCTAGGGTTTGAAGTAAAGTGAATCAAAGTCAAGCCAAATCTGAGGGAAACTTCAAAGCAAGGCAATCTCGCCTTTTTCTTCGTTCTTCGATTTAATTATCAAACCAACAAGGCATTGATCCTAATCTTGTTTAATTTTAGTAGATTTTTATCATGTTTTCATTGTTTGATCATGATTAGGGTGTTGATTTAGTTGAAAGCATCATGCAGGATGGCTCTCTTGCATGTTTTCATTTTGTTTTTGCATGTTTTGTTTAATTTGTATAAACATGTTTAGGTTAGTTTAATCATCATATAATCTTGCATGCAGCCCGATTTAAGCATCATATAATAATCATCATGTTTAAATTTTTATATGTTATATATTTTCTGTGCATTAAATCATGTTAGTACCCTTAACTTGGGCTTAGGTTTGCATTGTGTATGTACAGTAGTATGATTAGGTAATATGTACATTATTTAATCATATTTTGCATGTTTGACACTTGGCGGTAGAATCTGGGTAAGTCTTTTTCTTTCATAACGTATGGCTTGTTTGATGCATTATTTTTCAATAAATGAAGTTTACGTGTTTTTTGTGATCAATTAGATGTTTTGAATGTTTTTCATGAATATTGCTTAGTTTAATTCGTGTTTATGACCATATGATTTTAAAGATCTATTTTTATTGGAAAATCATGATTTTAGTAGAAAATATGATTATATTCATTAAATCTAAATTGAGTGGTATTTTATTCATTAAATCATCTAATTGATTAGGTTTAGTAAAGGATTAGGGTTAATAATGAAATTTGTGGAATAATTAATGTGGGTGTTGATTTCCGACCACACAACCAAAACGGGGAACTCAACTGGAGAGCACTGGCAGAATAGATTAAGCCCAAACAACCTGTCACAGAAAGATAAGAATCCCGCGGTGGTTCGTTCTCCCGGGGGCACTCCGACGATCAAGTCAGTAAAATATCTCCCAAAGATAGCAAAAGTGCTTAACTCACTGGACAGAGCATAAAAGACATACCTTAGAACCATGGGGGTGCCTCTCTTTTATAGCCAACACTTACCTAATCCCAATAGAAGCCTAGCTTCAATGGACTTAGGATTATTGCTAATCTTGGACTTCTAGTAGGATTAGGATAAACCCTCTAAGAGTTTTATCTTTATCCAAACTAAAGTCTTCTCCCATCCTAGGACTCTTGTCTCTTATCCGCTTATCCCGAATTCCGGTATTCTCGCAGATAACCTCGGCCTAGCCGAGATCATCTCAGCATCATGACCAGGACACATGGCACCCCGACTGGCACTTCGGTGACACCTCTGCCACATGTTGTCATTCAAAATTTATGTCCGCACAACTGCCCCCTAGGTTCTATTACCTCGACATCCTGAGGTGATGGAACCTATATCATTCCTTTCATTTAGCACATCGGCTAAGCTCACTCCATTATTCATTACCAAGGTCATCATTCGCTGGCCCCATATGACCAAGACCTGTAATCTGTTTTCATCAATGCTTTAGAACCAAACTTTGGTTTATTTAGCTGAGATCATCCTCCTAGCCGAGGTATTTGCTTCATTGAATCAAGAACTCCAAGAGTTCCAGGACGCGTATGAGCCGGCACGCACAGTATTTCAACCGTTTTTACCCCGTATCTTTCCACTACTAGACCGTACCTGATACGCGCCATCAAGTCGCTTCACTTTTGCGTGCGTTGTCTGACAAGCACGTCGTCGAAGGCTCCATAATTGCCATTTTGCCGCCATTTCATGCGTTTGATCAAAATTAACTCTCTCTCCGTCTTTTCACTTCTACATCTTCGTTCTTGTTCAGACTTTCTCTCTCAAAACTTTCATTGCTGCTTTCACGAAGCTTTCTACAACCAGTTTCATTATCTCCCTCCGGCGAGGCTTTCGTTGCACTTCTTTGCTTACTACCACCGTCTGATACCGGCGTACTTCACGCCGGCCTTTTTGTAATCTAAACAATCATTCTTCAATGTTAGGCCGAAGTGCCTTCTTTTATTTTCTGAATGCATTCTTTAATTTCTTCTTTCAACGTGGTTGTATGTGTCTTCTTTTTGCTCTTGTATGATTCTATACTTAAAATAATTTGTATGTTTTCAAAATACACCTTAACTGTGCAATCTCCTCGGGGTGTAGCACCTCGGTTGTACCCACTAATCGGCTTACCTTGGCTTTGACCTAACACTTGAAAATATTTATCATAATATTTCCATAAGTGTTACTCACAACTTGCCACTTTACTCAAGTCCTCTGTCTTCTATTATTGCAGCATAATCTGGGTTTAACTTTAACTTGTAATTTTTTCTCAAAATTTCAACAAGTGTTAAACCATCTTCCTTTAACATAACCTCGGCTTAACTTCAACTTGTAAATTTTTCTCAAAATTTCAACAAGTGTTAAACCATCTTCCTTTAACATAACCTCAACTTAACTTCAACTTGTAAATTTTTCTCAAAATTTCAAAAAGTGTTAAACATGACCTCGGTTCAACTTCAACTTGTAAATTTTTAAAATTTCAACAAGTGTTAAACATGTCCTCGGTTTAACTTCAATTTGTAAATTTTTAAAATTTCAACAAGTGTTAAACCAACTTTAGCTTGTAAATTCCAACTCCCAAACATCATTCTCCAGCCCTCCTTGATTCTCCATGTGAATTTAAGTTCCACTTGGGTTCTCATTAAGCATGTGGCTTTGACCTTGTCGCCGAGGTCATATTCAAACAAAGACTGGCCGAGGTTACCAACCTTGGTCTCTTTGTTAATTTGACTGATTTACACTTAGTTCCAATCTGTGTCTGATTCTGCCGATATGATAAGTCCAGTCATCCCAACTTAGTTCAACTTTATTATATGCAAGTATAATTCAATTCTGTCATATAATAAGTCTAAGTTATTCTTCATGTGTCAATCAGAAACATCGCCAACTTAGTTCAACTCTATTATATGCAAGTAAAGTTTCTACTCTGCCATATAATATGTCTAAGTTATTCGTCATGTTTCGCTTAGAAACATCGCCAACTTAGTTCAACTCTATTATATGCAACTAAAGTTTCTACTCTGCCATCTAATAAGTCTAAGTTATTTGTCATGTTTCGCTTAGAAGCATCGCCAACTTAGTTCATTTCTATTATATGCAAGTAAAGTTCCTACTCTGCTATATAATAAGTCTAAGTTATTCGTCATGTTTCAATCAAAAACATCGCCAACTTGGTTCAACTCTACTATACGCAAGTAGAAACTCTGCCATATAATAAATCCAAGTTACTCGTCATGTTTCAATCAGAAACATCGTCATAGGACTGGTCGGTCCTATCGCACAGATATGCCCCATTGCCGGTAACCTTTCTCAGGATGAGGTCCCTAACCTTGAACTCTCTTGGGCTGACCTTCTTGTTGTAAGCCCTAGCAAGTTGTTGTTGGATGCCCCCAACCAAATTGCTATTCTATCGTACGTTTTAGGTGGATTTCAACAATATTTTCACGCTTTTTTTACATAGGCTTCAGCTTCCTTTTGTATGTAAAGCCAAAATAATCCCTGCGATATTGCTCTATGGGCAAGGGATCTGCCCCCTACATGGCTTCCACATACTCTTTTGTGGACCTTATATAAAAATTCTTTAACTTAGGCCGAGCTCTTCTCTTCTCGGACTTAATCATCTAAGCCGAGATCTTGTCTTCTGGAATCTGGGATTTGCTCACTTAGGTTGAGCTCTTCTTTTCTCGGACTTAATCATCTAGGCCGAGATCTTGTCTTCTAGGATTTGGGATCTGAGATCTGGAATCCGAGATCTGCTCACTTGGGCTAAGCTCTTGTCTTCTCGGACCTAACCATCTAGGCCGAGATCATGTCTTCTAGGATCTGGGATCCCAGATCTGGAATCCGGGATCTGAGCTCTTGTTTGTTGTATCCAGTGTTATCTTGGCTTCGCTTCGGCGAACCGTTGCTCTTCTTTTGTTTGGACACCTTTGTCCTCGGTGTGTCTTCCTCGGCTCTGGCATATTTCTCAATTCTAGCCATGAGCTCCTCCATGCTTTTTGGTAATGTCTTTGCCAATGACTTTCAAAGTGGACAATCATCTTTCAAGCCATTCTTGAAAGACACGACCGCCACCTCTTGGTTGCACTCCGGTATTCAGTTGAACACTTCATAATACCTTTTGGCATAGGCCCTAAGGCCTTCATTCTCACTAATTCTCAGAGCCATCAGATGGCTGTAGTTTGTTCATCACAAACCTGGCCACAAATATCTCGGCCAGGCCCTCCTAGGTTTTCACAGTTTCTTTCGGCAACTTGTGAAACCAGTCCAATGCAATTTCCCCGAAGGACGAGGGGAACACTTTGCAGAGCAACGACTCATTCCCGGTGTTTAATGCCATCGAGTTCAGGTACAAGCTGACGTGAAAGTTAGGGTCTGACTTACTGTTGTATATCTGGAATCTCGGCATGTGGAACCTCTTCGGTGCTTCAAATTTGTCCAATTCTACCGAGAACGACGTTCTTGACTTGACCGAAGAAGTTACCTCGGCTTCTTGCTGCTTCCTTTGGAGGTCATCCCTTAGACCCTCCTTGGTCCGTCCAGGAGTTCAGCTATCCCAGATTTCAGCCTTTTTGGTGCCCCACTTCCAATGTCATTGTGGGTCCTTTTGGACTTCCCTCCATTGGTCGTGTCGACACCGAGCTCCTTTTCCTAAACATCTCGATGTTCTGTGGTGCAGTCTTTTTGGGTTCGACATGTCTTCTGGGATTCTCTTCTCGTTGATTCTCCACGCCGAACCTCCTGTGAAGGCAGGTGAGAATGTCCTTTAGTCCTGTCGTGCTTAGGGACCGCAGGAACAATTTTCTGCCCCCCTTTCTGGGCATTTTTCTTGGCCGCTGGAATCGGCGTATCTTGTAACGGGAACAGTGGCTGCATGACGTTGTTCTGCATCGTGAAATTGACGGCTGTTTGCAGGTCCAGCAATTTGTCTGCCATTCCTTTCATCTCACCGTCCCTTCGTAGGCATCTATCTTTCCATACCTGGAGGTCGTCTTCGTTATAGTACCCGCCTCGGTCTGATTTCTTTGGCACGTCGCCCTCCTGGCTGATGTCCTTTTCTCTGTGATTCTTATCACGAGTCTTTTCGTTGCAGTTGTCTTCTTCGACGTCAAGGTCTACATATTTCCCATTTCCAGTAGGAATGTCGTTCCCAACCTTCTCTTTCTGTTTGTTGTTGGCCATCTATTCTCCTTTCTTTCCCACAAACGGCGCCAAATTGTGGGTGTTGATTTCTGACCACACAACCAAAAGGGGGAACTCAGCTGGAGAGCACTGGCAGAATAGATTAAGCATGAACAACCTGTCATAGAAAGATAAAAATCCCGCAGTGTTCCGTACTCCAGGGGGCACTTCGACGATCAAGTCAGTAAAATATCTCTCAAAGATAGCAAAAGTGCTTAACTCACTAGACAGAGCATAAAAGACATACCTTAGACCCATGGGGGTGCCTCTCTTTTATAGCCAACACTTACCTAATCCCAATAGAAGCCTAGCTTCAATGGACTTAGGATTACTGCTAATCTTGGACTCCCAGTAGGATTAGGATAAACCCTCTAAGAGTCTTATCTTTACCCAAACTGAAGTCTTCTCCCATTCTAGGACTCTTGTTCCTTATCCGCTTATCCCAGATTCTGGTATTCTCGCAGATAACCTCGGCCTAGCCGAGATCATCTCAGCATCATGACCAGGACACGTGGCACCTCGACTGGCACTTCGGTGACACCTCTGCTACGTGTTTTCATTCAAAATTTATGTCCCCACAATTAATCATTATAGCTCATAAAACAAAATATTAGTAGAGGCTAATTACTTGATTGGGCGAGAGGGGGTGCATCATGTAATGATCCTCCTCTCTTGTACCTAAGTTCCTAAACCTTGATTATTTGGTTATGACAAATATTAAAGGTTTCTTAGTTTCCCTTAAAAATTAATTGGTGACTCTATTGATGTGGGATAGCAAGTCGGTATAACATGTGTGGAAACGCACCCTACAATCGTGTACTTCTTATATATATAGAAAAAATAGAAGCTTGTTTCCATGCTTCCCTTTATGTTACTTCATTGTTTAAGGCTCCGTTTAGGATGTTGGCTTTTTGGTTAAAATAGTTAAAAATCCAAAATATTTAATCACATCACTCTCTTTATTTTTCTACACGGTCTTTTTTTTTTTTTTTTTTTTTTTTTTGTAAAATTTAAAAAGTTAACTAAAATAACCACCTCCCAAACACCTTCTAAGTCTTTAACAGAATCTAGTTATAGGACAAGTATGTGATTAGAAAATGAGGGCAAGAGAATAAAATTACCATTATTTCCCACCAATACACACTTTGCTCCACGCGATATGTATGTGAGAGTTATATAATGTAATATATATATAGTCAAATGCTTAAAATAGGGATTGAGAGGCAAGAAAATAAAACTTTTGAAATAAGAAAAGGCAAGAGAGAAATCAAAGAGAAAGAAAGATGAATAGATGAAAAACTGAGTTACTGTGGAAAACAGAGCTTCATGATTTTGAATTCTACAAAACCCTAGTTTATCTCCTTAATTGTTCACAATTAACGCTTTGTTTTAGTTGAATATAATCATATTTTGATGTAAATTTTAGAATGAAATGTGTATTAGTGGGAAATAAAAATGATTGTCCTCTCTTGCCATCATTTTGTAGTCATATATTTGTTACATGAATGGATTATTTTAAAAACATAAACAATCGAGTAACATAAGGGATACATTGGCATTTGACTAGAAGTGTAGGGGATTGATTGCCCCCGATTTCATGTGTAAGGACCAAGTGAGATTTAATACAAAATATCTATATAATAAAACAGAACGATTTTTGAAAATATATAAAATGTATCTCTGATACATTTTATTTTAAGGGCTCAGATCAATTGTGATAAACATCAATGGTTGAGATGATTCTTTGATTCCCGCCCAAACACTCGGTGCTCTCTCTCTCTCCCACATACCCACGTCTCCTCTCCATTCCATCTTTATCTCTATCTCCCTCTCTGTTGCACGTCTCATCTCATTCACTCTTTATCTCTATCTCCCTCTTTGTTCCTCTTCTTTCCTACCCTTTCTCTGCACTCGCTCCCGACGCTACCTCTTTCTTTCTCTCTCACCCGATTTCTGCCTCTCCCCCTTCTCTCTCAGTGGCTTCAGTTCGTAACCCTCCTACTCACTTTTTCAAGGCTAGGGTTTCCGATTAAGAACCGCGAAACTGTGCATCGATTGGCTCACCGAGTTGGCTCACCGAGTTGGCTCCTCTCACCACTATAGTCGCCGCCGTCATCTTTTCTTTCTCTCTCTGCTTCGAACCCCCATTGGAGCTCTCTGGTACCTCTCTCCATCTCTTTCTCTTTCTCTCCATGCTTTAAGTTTAAATTGTTGGTTCATGGTTTCTGGTTTATCGTCATCTCTGTTTCTGGTTCATGGTTTATTATTTTGGTGAAACAGAGCTACTTCAGAGCTACACCAAACCTGAGGCTTCTATCTGTGCAAGGTAAGATTTCTGTCTTTATTTCCTTTCTCTCTCTGTTCCCCTTCATTTTCTTCTCATAATTTTTTTGACTTTCACTGGCTTGCTAATCAAACAGCTTCTGTAAATTGGTTTGTATCTCTCTATCTAGTTGTTTGCCTATGCCATTTTCTTGGTATACAAACAGGGCTTTGTTTGGTGGTTATCAAAAATTTGTGGGTTTTGTGAACTATTTGCCTATGCTATTTTCTCTCTATCTGGTTCTGTTTTTTTTATTAAATACTCTCACATGAAATTACTTCAATTGTTGATGGTTCATGGTTTCTGGTTTATCATCATTTCTATTTCTGGTTCATTTATGTTTATCATCATTTTTGGTTCATGGTTTATTGTTTGGTTCTATGCTTCAAGTTTAAATAGAAATGATGATATATGTGTGCTCAAATCTCTCTTAGCCAACTGTATATGTGCTGAATTGATTGTTATTTATTTTTCATTTTCTGTGACTTAATTACCTATATCTTAATTTTATTTGCTTCAATTGTGTTGGTGCAGATACAAAAAAAAGCAACCATCTCTGGATTGCATGATAAAGGTTCGTTTAGAAAGTGAAATAGTAGTATTTAACAATAAATATAACACTTCATATCTTTTTACTGGAAGTTTTCCAACCAAAAATAAGTAATTCAAAAAAAAAAAAAAGAAAGAAAAGGAAGTGAAAATAAAAATATGCTACTGTGCGTCATCCATGATGAGTTTCACAGCAGCAAAGAATGGTGGTTTTCTTCTGTTACGCGCTTTCAAGCCATTTTACCTTCTACAATTTGTTGATCAGTAGAAATGATGATAAACAGAAATGAACCAGAAATGATGATAAACATAAATGTTGATTAGCAGATTTCTAATTTGGTTTTTGTAGATAGCGATTGTGTGGTATGTGTGCTCAAATTTATATTATTCATATCATCTTTGGGATTCTTTGTGCTATATAGTAGAAATCTGCTGATCAACATTTGGTAAATAAATATTATATACCCCTACTTTTGTTAAGTAACAGAGAAAATAGTGGAATTAGGGGAACAAGTAATTTTATGAATCAGATACATTTTTGTGAAAAAAAATTCTCTCTAATGGCACTTTTATGGGCCATCAATTTTGTTTATCTGAAAATATGGCTATTCGAACATGACCTACATCTATGGTAGTCAATTGAACAAAAACCTTAATCCCAATTATTGGTTGGCTATGTGGATCATTGTCCATATGACTTCATTCAAAGTCACATCTTTGGTTTAATCTAAGGTATCATGACCAAGATCTGTGATTATTATAAGTAAAAGAAAAAGAAAAAAGAAAAGGGAAAGAAAAGACAGAAAGAAGACCTAGATCCCAAGACCCTAGATGCTGGACAATTTGTATTCATCAGACATTTTAGACTTATTTCAGTATTTTTCTTCTTTCTATTCTTCATTTCTTTCTTGTTTGCTGTTTATATGATTGAATGAATTTAGCTAATGTGCCAGCTGCTTGATCGATTGTGACAGTTGTGTGCTCTTCAAGGCACTAGCAGAGAACCAAGTCTTAGAGTTAATTTGGAGCCCTTTCCTTAACAATAGCTGAAAGTCAATGATGATGCTTTTTTAATTCGAAGAAGGATGTGGGGGCTTCGAACCCCCATTGTTTTATTGATTCAAAATTACGAATCAAAATGTGAACAAAATTAATTTTCAATTAGATGAGACGATGTAAATAAAAATAAGAAATGATATGTTTGGATAATAATTTATAAATGATGATATTCAAAAAATATAAGCTGATTAAAAAAAATTTAATAATTTATTTTTCATTTTTTGTGACTTAATTAAACATTTTATTGATTGTTATTTACACTTCATTTTTGTGACTTAATTACGTATATCTTAATTCGTAATCATAGGGCCTGGTGGTCTCATGAAAACATTATACCTTCACATATGGATCAGCTATAGAAGTTGGAGCTCTTAGGGAGGTAGTTTAGTTTTAATTAATACAGAACATTAGAAACTGAAATTAATATGCTTTTGGTTGATAGGTCCATAATTTTGAATCAATAAAATGTTTACATTACTTTCAAAATGTGAACAAAATTAATTTTCATAGGGGCTTCTGGTATGATAATTTGTAATCACAGGGCCTGGTGGTCTCATGATAACATTATACCTTCACATATGGATTAGCTATAGAAGTTGGAGCTCTTAGGGAGGTAGTTTAGTTTTGATTAATACAGAACATTACATACTGAAATTAATATGCTTTTGGATGACAGGTCCATAATTTTAAATCAATAAAATGTTTACATTACTTTCAAAATGTGAACAAAATTAATTTTCAATAAGATGAGGCGATGTAAATAAAAATAAGAAATGATATGTTTGGATAATAATTTATAAATGATGATATTTAAAAAATATAAGCTGATTTAAAAAAATAATTTAATAATTTAATTTTATTATATTTAATAAAATTTAAATCACATTATGGAAATTTCTTAATTTGGTTATTGCTCTGGTTTGGCTCCTCTCCATTTGTGGCAAGAAAATGGAGATCTCAAGGACAAGCACTTTCTAATGGTGCCCACTATAGAACAAACAACCCAAACTTTTTCTTGGCCTTTTTTCTCAATGGAACACAAAACATCTGATTTGACTTAATTAGTTGCTCTTATATTTGATTTGTTTAGAATTGTAAAGTACAGTCTGTTAAATATATTTTTATAACTGTATTTTAATCTTAATATTATTTACACCGTGTCTTTAGACACATACATACGCTAATAGGAATATAAAATATAATTTACCCATAAAAAAAAGTACAGTCTGTTAAATATATTTTTATAACTGTATTTTAATCTTAATATTATTTACACCGTGTCTTTAGACACATACATACGCTAATAGGAATATAAAATATAATTTACCCATAAAAAAATTATGAAGTACATGTCATATATACCTTTTTAGAGGTGCACATTATAACTTCTTAAATGTATATATAGAAAAAATAGACGTTTGTCTTCACGCTACACCAGGTCTATTTCAGAGCCGTGGTCCTACCACAAGCACCATTTTAACGAGTCTATTTCAGAGCCGTGGTCCTACCACAAGCACCATTTTAACGATTTAGTTGGTTGATTTTTTTTTTTATGTTGAGTAGATTATTAAAAAAAAAATTGATAATTGCTACTATGGTTTTGACACATTAGTCTTTTAAAAAAAATAGATGACATGCATGATTTTGAAATTAGATTACCTTTCTTTCTTTTTTTTCTTTTTTTCTTTTTTTCTTTTAAAAAAAATATTACTGTAATTGTTAGATCAATTTCATTTTTGTAGGATGACAATCAACGTTGACTCAGAAAATCAACAGGTCAAATTGTTGAACATTGATTTAAAAACTGGCCGGCTCAATCTGATTTTTTAGTACTCGAATTTGGATACTCACCGGGTTATCGGTGTGAACAAATATCCCACACAAACTGGCCTAGTATGAATCGAATTCTTGCAACGATTCGGACAAAAACCAGTCCAATTCGTAGGCTACAAACATCAATTCACTATAAAAAAAATTAAGATTTTAGAGATCAAAATTTATAGATAAAATTATTTTTTAGGGACCAAATAATTTTGTTGCTAAAAGTACCGTTATTATATTTTTAATTATTATCATTTTGGGACCAAATTTTGTCTAAAAAAATAAACTATTTTAAGACCAAATTATTTTGTCTCTAAAAATCTATTTATTAGTGACATTTTCAAAATTTTGTTACTGAAAGCCTTGTTTTTGACTTTTCGAGATGACCTTTTAACGACTATCCTCATGACGATGAAAATTGGTTCCTAAATGTTTTTTGCAACAAAATTTTTGTTTTTAGAGACCAAAATATTTGGGTTCTAAAACTCTTATATGTTGTAGTGATTGAAACTATCTCACCCGAATCGATACGTATTATTTGAAATTACTTGATACTACTATTGTTTATCCTTGTATAATTTTAATTGATCCGATTTTAATTTTAAATTTGTAATTTTGTATCAATTTAGTTTAAATAATTTCTCTCACTAGTGGTTTTTATGAAAAAAACACACGTAAACAATCATACTTTTAGAGGTAAAATTATACTGTAATTTTTTTTATATTAGGGAGTCAACCTCAACCAATTTAATAATCAGTTTTCGTCAAAACTTTAACCAACAGTATTCAGTGTGTTTGGTTTGAGTTTTTTGAATTAAGTTTTTTGAAAACAGAGTTTTTTGGTTTTCGTGTTTTTTTTGTTTTTAGTGAATATTTTTAAAATTTTAAACATTTTTTTTTTATTTTTTAGATGCACCTTACTTAGATGTATCTAAAAAGTAAAAAATTTGTGAAAAAATATTTTTAAAAATAAATAAATACATAAAAATACAAAAAATAGGCTGAATTCTCGTATTTTTTTTTATTTTTTTGGTATTTAGTGAATTTTTAAAAGGTTTTTTAATTTTTTTTTTTTTTACTTTTTAGGTATATTTATGTTAGGTATGTCAAAAAATTAAAAAAATTTAGTAAAAATAAAAAAAAAACAAAAAATAAAAAGTAGAATTTTTTGAAAAGTATTTTTGAAAAGTGATAACCAAACATAGTGATTAATTTGACTAAATTAAATACAATATTTAAAATTAAACATTAAAATCGAATTAATTCAATGTGCAAGAATTAAAACAGCATCAGTGACGAAATATAAAAATTATTAGTATAATTCGCCAAAAAAGAAAAAAAAAAAATATACAATGACAAAATACATGAACACCTACACATAACATAATATATATATATATTTACATATATTTGGAGAAATACATAACAGTGTACATATATTTTGGAGGACAAATCCACATAGCTATAAACACAGCACACTTGGCAAAGCCTACACTCTTACAAAGCAGCCAACACATGACCATCCTCACCACCACCTACAGTGAGGCAGTCCGCAGACTGTTTATTACAACGATCTGTCTATATATATATATATCAAGCCCCTTCATACATAATCTCATTCTCATGTAATGAATGAGAGAGATAGATAGATACCACATGACATAATATCGGTAAGGTTGATTCAAGCAGCTGCACCACGGCGACGGAGTTCGGCGAGATCTTCGCTAATTATATATATATATAATTACTGTCTATTCAGATTCCCATTCCGGTTCCGATTACAGAAACGGTAGCGGGAGGGGGACGTCGGCGGGCAACGGTGGGTCCAGGACTGGGAAATCCGGTTCCGGTGGCGGGAAGGGGCCGGGGAAAGGCCACTCTGGGAACGGGGACGGTGGGACCGGGACTGGGAAGGGGCCAGGCGCGGGGAGGGGGATGCTTCCTCCACCTCCCATTAATTTACTTCTTTTCTTTTTTTCTTTTTTCTTTTTGAGAGAGAGAGAGAGAGAGATAGCTAGCCCGGGATGTTGTTGAGTTGAGTATACGTGTGTGTATCTATATATAGTGAGAGGTATTGCTATTGACAGGGTGATGATTGATTGGAGCACAGTATAACCATGACATTAGCCCGAAATTGATTTGGCTTGGCCGAAAGGACACATCTCTAGATGCCCCACTTGCAAGGCATCCTTCTTCCAGCAGTGGGGTTCCAAACGTTGAGATCGTAAATTGATTCGAGTGGTACACCTTGTTTGGAAAATGACATTTATCTATTCTATTATTAAATGAGAATAGTGATTTTGGTGTCATGAAGTCACCTCACAGAATTTTTTTTTTTCAATTTTTCCTAAAATGATCTTAATTTCTTACACTTACATTAGTTTTAATTAGGGGTAAAATGATAAATTAAAACAACCAATTCCACTTTCCCACTTCCCACTCCCCACGTCTCCAGTCCTCAAGCAGTTACATCTTCATTGCATTTTACATTTTGTTTTGATTTCACTGAAAAATTCTTAACAACTTCACTGTATTTTACATAATTTTTTTTGAAAGTTCTCTTATGAAAATTCACTGTATTTTGCATAAAAAATTCAGAAAGTTCTCTTCTGAAAGCATCTTGTGGATATATGATTGGTTCTATGTTTCTATTTGGTAAGTTCTCTTCTGTATGAATGTGTATCTTCACTATATTGTGTATCTCAACTGTATCTTCGTCGTAGTTCTCTTCCCTATATGCAGGTTTAATCCATTTTTAAAGATTAAATGTTAGGTAAAGCTAAAAGTATTATTTTCTTAGACTTTCTGGGTTTATCTGTTCACCTTTGCACCAGTTACACTAGCTGCAATGGAGTTCCAGAGAAAGAAAAGAAAAGAGATTTGATCTGATACGGTAGGATTGCAAATAGATGGTTAAGGAAGAAAGGAATAGAGATTTGATCTGGGGTGCTAGGATTGCAAATAGGTGGTCATGATAAATAAAATTTTGATATGATTTGGTCAAACTTAAAATTATAGATAATATTAATTTCAATGATCAACTAAGAAAACATCACGTTTATTATATAAAAATATTCTATATATACAATTGAGTTTTCTGTTAGTTCAGAAATTGTGATTTTTTGTTTTTTTTTTTTTGGTAGCAAAAATTGTGATTTTTTTTTTTTGGTTTTTTGTTTTCTTAATTTTATGTGTGTGCTTTTAAAAAAACAATTTAGCATTCTTAAAATCAGTTGTTTTTTTAAAATAACAGTATTAAAATTTATTTTAAAAAAAAACAGCTTTCTTTTTTTTTGCATTTTTATTATTTTATTTTTTATATTAATGGGTTTGTATTTTGATATTTTGTGTGTGCACTGTTAAGTATACGGTGTGGTAGGAGTTTAAATAAATGGTTATGGAAGAAAAGAAAGAGATTTGATCTGGTCTAGTAGGATTGCAAATAGATGGTTATGATAAATAGAATTTTGATATGATTTGGTTAAACTTAAAATTATAAATAATATTAATTTCAATCATCAACTATGAAAACATCATGTTTATTATATAAAAATATTCTGTATTTACAATTGAGTTTTCTGTTAGTTCAGAAATTGTGATTTTTTTTTTTTTGGTTTTTTGTTTTCTTAATTTTATGTGTGTTTTTAAAAAAACAATTCAGCATTCTTAAAATCTGTTGTTTTTTTTTTTTAAATAACAATATTAAAATTTATTTAAAAAAAAAACAATTTTCTTTTTTTTTTTTTTGCATTTTTATTATTTTATTTTTTATATTAATAGTTTATTATTATTTTTATTTGTATATATCAAATCTTTTTTTAATGTAATTGTTCCAAGAGTATGGGTTTGTATTTTGATATTTTGTGTGTACATTGTTAAGTATATGGTGTGGTACGAGTTTAAATAGATGGTTATGGAAGAAGAGAATAGAGATTTGATCTGGTGTGGTAGGATTGCAAATAGGTGGTTATGATAAATAAAATTTTGATATGATTTGGTCAAACTTAAAATTATAAATAATATTAATTTCAATGATCAACTAAGAAAACATCACGTTTATTATATAAAAATATTCTATATATACAATTGAGTTTTCTGTTAGTTCAGAAATTGCGATTTTTTGGTTTTTTTTTTTTAGTAGCAAAAATTATGATTTTTTTTTTGGTTTTTTGTTTTCATAATTTTATGTGTGTTTTTAAAAAAACAATTCAGCATTTTTAAAATCTGTTGTTTTTTTTTTAAAATAACAGTATTAAAATTTATTTTTAAAAAAACAGTTTGATTTTTTTTTGCATTTTTTTTATATTAATAGTTTATTATTATTTTTATTTGTATATATCAAATCTTTTTTTATTGTAATTGTTCCAAGAGTATGGATTTGTATTTTGATATTTTGCGTGTACACTGTTAAGTATACGGTGTGGTAGGAGTTTAAATAGATGGTTATGGAAGAAACGAAAGAGATTTGATCTGGTCTAGTAGGATTGCAAATAGATGGTTATAATAAATAGAATTTTGATATGATTTGGTTAAACTTAAAATTATAAATAATATTAATTTCAATCATCAACTAAGAAAACATCACGTTTATTATATAAAAATATTATGTATTTACAATTGAGTTTTCTGTTAGTTCAGAAATTGTGAATTTTTTTTTTTGGTTTTTTGTTTTCTTAATTTTATGTGTGTTTTTAAAAAAACAATTCTGCATTCTTAAAATCTGTTGTTTTTTTTAAAAAATAACAATATTAAAATTTATTAAAAAAAACAATTTTCTTTTCTTTTTGCATTTTTATTATTTTATTTTTTATATTAATAGTTTATTATTATTTTTATTTGTATATATCAAATCATTTTTTATTGTAATTGTTCCAAGAGTATGGGTTTGTATTTTGATATTTTGTGTGTAGCTTGTTAAGTATACGGTGTGGTACGAGTTTAAATAGATGGTTATGGAAGAAAGGAATAGAGATTCGATCTGGTGTGGTAGGATTGCAAATAGGTGGTCATGATAAATAAAATTTTGATATGATTTGGTCAAACTTAAAATTATAGATAATATTAATTTCAATGATCAACTAAGAAAACATCACGTTTATTATATAAAAATATTCTATATATACAATTGAGTTTTCTGTTAGTTCAGAAATTGTGATTTTTTGTTTTTTTGTTTTGGTAGCAAAAATTGTGATTTTTTTTTTTTGGTTTTTTGTTTTCTTAATTTTATGTGTGTGCTTTTAAAAAAACAATTTAGCATTCATAAAGTCAGTTGTTTTTTTAAAATAACAGTATTAAAATTTATTTAAAAAAAAAACAGCTTTCTTTTTTTTGCATTTTTATTATTTTATTTTTTATATTAATAGTTTATTATTATTTTTATTTGTATATATCAAATCTTTTTTTATTGCAATTGTTCCAAAAGTATGGGTTTGTATTTTGATATTTTGTGTGTACACTGTTAAGTATACGGTGTGGTAGTAGTTTAAATAGATGGTTATGGAAGAAAAGAAAGAGATTTGATCTGGTCTAGTAGGATTGCAAATAGATGGTTATGATAAATAGAATTTTGATATGGTTTGGTTAAACTTAAAATTATAAATAATATTAATTTCAATCATCAACTAAGAAAACATCACGTTTATTATATAAAAATATTCTGTATTTACAATTGAGTTTTCTGTTAGTTCAGAAATTGTGATTTTTTTTTTTGGTTTTTTGTTTTCTTAATTTTATGTGTGTTTTTAAAAAAACAATTCCTCATTCTTAAAATCTGTTGTTTTTTTTTAAATAACAATATTAAAATTTATTTAGAAAAAACAATTTTCTTTTTTTTTTTTGCATTTTTGTTATTTTATTTTTTATATTAATAGTTTATTATTATTTTTATTTGTATATATCAAATCTTTTTTTATTGTAATTGTTCCAAGAGTATGGGTTTGTATTTTGATATTTTGTGTGTACATTGTTAAGTATACGGTGTGGTACGAGTTTAAATAGATGGTTATGAAACAAAAGAATAGAGATTTGATCTGGTGTGATAGGATTGCAAATAGGTGGTTTTGATAAATAAAATTTTGATATGATTTGGTCAAACTTAAAATTATAAATAATATTAATTTCAATGATCAACTAAGAAAACATCACGTTTATTATATAAAAATATTCTATATATACAATTGAGTTTTCTGTTAGTTCAGAAATTGCGATTTTTTGGTTTTTTTTTAGTGGCAAAAATTGTGATTTTTTTTTTTTTGGTTTTTTGTTTTCGTAATTTTATGTGTTTTTAAAAAAACAATTCAACATTCTTAAAATCTGTTGTTTTTTTAAAATAACAGTATTAAAATTTATTTTAAAAAAAAACAGCTTTCTTTTTTTTTTTTTTGCATTTTTGTTATTTTATTTTTTATATTAATAGTTTATTATTATTTTTGTTTGGCTATATCAAATCTTTTTTTATTGTAATTGTTCCAAGAGTATGGGTTTGTATTTTGATATTTTATGTGTACACTGTTAAGTATACGGTGTGGTAGGATTGCAAATAGATGGTTATGATAAATAGAATTTTGATATGATTTGGTTAAACTTAAAATTAGAAATAATATTAATTTCAATCATCAACTAAGAAAACATTACGTTTATTATATAAAAATATTCTGTATATACAATTGAGTTTTCTGTTAGTTCATAAATTGTGATTTGTTGGTTTTTTGTTTTCTTAATTTTATGTGTGTTTTTAAAAAAACAATTCATCATTCTTAAAATCAGTTGTTTTTTTTTTTTACAACAAAACAATATTAAAATTTATTTTAAAAAAATAGTTTTCTTTTTTTTTTGCATTTTTATTATTTTATTTTTATATTAATAGTTTATTATTATTTTTATTTGTATATATCAAATCTCTTTTTATTGTAATTGTTTCAAGAGTATCGGTTTGCATTTTGATATTTTGTGTATACACTGTTAAGTATACATTTTATTTTCTTCATTAAAAAAGAAAATAAAAAGTTTCAAAAATTGGATTACATTTATCTTATAAAATAAATAAATAAATAATCAAAAATTTTATACGAACTATTTTGTAATAAACCGTACAAATGAATGGTTGTTTCAAGCACTAGGTGGGCCTCATAGTGGCCATGTTAATTAAGTAAACCAACCGCCTGTTAGGAAAATTGTGATTTTTTATTTTTATTTTTTTTAAAGGTATTGTTTGAGTTGTATAAAATGTTATTGTTATGATAGGGACCAAATTGACATATCGTACAAACTATAGAAACTATTCATATAATTTATCCTCAATTATTTATTATTTTTTATTTGGACTGGAAGCTGATAGTTATTTATTTTATTTTATTTTTATAAATAGGTGTTGGAGTCAATTTATATGGTGAAGTTAACTACTAGACAAATCATAATAAGTCTTCAAAGAGTAAGATGAATAAATCTGTTTAATAATTCTTTGGCTATTTAATTCTGTAATTTTTAGTTTTCTTTATGTACATCAAATCTGTTTCAATGTTACAATTTATTTTTCATTATGAGTATTCTAAGTCTCTTGGGTTTGTACTTTTTTATTTTGTGTGCTTCTGTATATACTTATGCTTAAATAGTTTTGGGGTTTGTCCTGTTTGGTATGTTTCTGTTTGGTATTTTTTTCACTTAATTTTTATTTTAATTTTGTTTCTCCTGTTCAATTTTTTGGTTTGGCACAGGTGTGGGGATCTATCATGATCCAAGAGGATATGTTAATAAAGTAAACCAACCTCCCTGCCCATGTTGTGTTTTTTTTTTTTTTTTTTTAGGTATTGTTTGAGTAGTGAAAATTGCAATTGTTAATTGACATATGGTGGGTAGGCTTAGTAACCATAAAACCCATAATTCAGTTTTTAAAAACTTTTGGGCTTTTTGGGGCTTTTTCCCATAATTCAGGGTCATGAAGATATGTATTTTTGTATTTTTTTTTTGTAATATTGTTAATTATACTTTCTGTAATACTAAATATTCCAAGTAAATCAAACATTATTTTGTGTTGTATTTTTGGATGTAATAATGTAAATTTTTTTGCAGGTTGCTTTATGACTCTGTGTTGTTCAGAATAAACAACTTCTCGGGTGATTCTTTATCTACACTTATCTACTTTGACTGTAAGTATTCTAGACTTATTGATGGATTATTGTAGAGTTCCCCCCCTCCCCCTCTCCCTCTCCCCAAAATATAGAGTTGAGTATGCTTTATTTTCACTCAAAGTTTCTCTCTCAAATTTTCTTTTTCTTTTTTATTTTTTAATTATGATATATCAATTGTGATGAATCAATTCTTCATTGTTTTGTCCAATTCTTTCTCTCAATTTTTATATATATATATATATATATTCACAACAACACACACACAAATTTAAGAATAAAGAAAAACCCAAATAAGAAATCCAAATAAAAATAATAGAACAGACAATAGATAGACAAAGAGGATGTAGACACCCCATTTTTGACCGTCCTTAAGACTTGAACGTCATCGTTTGAACACTCGATGATTACCCTTGTTCGTGTTCGTCCTGAGTTCTCGGAGGTCTCGGCTACGCACCTTGCCTCAAGATCTCTCAGCTTGACTGTTTTGTGCTTGGTTGGACCAAACACTTGTTGGTTTTTGCTTTGGAGGGTAGAGAATGGTTTGTTTGCCATTCCCTAAACCCACCGGCCATGGCTTGAGGTCACCGGCCCTTTTTTCTTTCCACCGGCCATTGGTGATGGTCGGTCGGCACTGTTAATGGTTGGTCGGCCAACTTTGTTGGCCGATTGGCCCCTTTTTTTGGCCGAGACCTTTTCTTGAGGGGGGTTTGAACCTTTTGAACCCCCTGCTTTAGCTTCTTGAGGAAGCTTGAACCTTTTGACCTTTTTTAGCTTTTTGAGGAAGCTTGACCCTTTTTTTAGCTTCTCCAAGAAGCTTGAACGTTTTTAGCTTCTTGAGAAAGCTTGACCCTTTTTAGCTTCTCCAAGAAGCTTGAACCTTTTTAGCTTCTTGAGGAAGCTTGAATCTTTTTAGCTTCTCTTAGAAGCTTGGCACCTTGCCTTGGCCTATATAAAGAGGGCCTCTCCTCCCCTTTAGGGGGTTGGAAAATCTGATATATATCATATATATATCACTCTCTCTCTATATCTCCCTCTCTCTCTGTAACGCCTTCAAAATAATAACACTAAAACCCATCAACTTAGACATGCATTGGTATAAAAGATAAACATTCTTCTATTCATCAGAGTAGTTCCTTACAAAAGTATTACATGTTAACAACAAAAGCAAATGCCCTACGGGCTTACAGCTTTCCAAGTTAACACTTGGTTACAAAAAGAAGAGTGCTAACTCAATACATATTAAGCCCTTGGCTTGAATTTACATGTAATACATCAAAAGAAAGTAAACAAAACAATCTATCTGCCTCTAGCCTCCCAAGCTACATCCTTGGAGGTGGCATGCTATCGGTACCTGAAAATGATGTCCCATAAAGGGTGAGCCACAGCCCAGTAGAAATACACTAAACCAGCCATGAACAATGACAAAAAGATTAGCAGTTGATAGATGGTCAACATAGATACATCCACTTATATCACATTTTGATTTCATGACGTTAAGTCTATGTTACATTTCATTTCCATGTCTTTTTCAACTTTGAGTTTGAAAACAAGGCTCAACACCTAGCCAAATAACTTAATGAGATTTAGACTCATCTTTAAAACACTTTCAAAATTCATGAAGGATACACATTTTAATGCTGTATCAACATTACATAGATTCACTTCTATACTTTACAATTAATAACGATATACATTTTAGTGCTATATCAGATCAATTCAGACACTTCCATAAGTCTCAAATAATACACATTGTAGTGCCGTATTAATGAAACAAAAACACTTCTAATTCGCAGCCTGATACACATTGTAGTGTTGTATCACTGTCACACAAAATCCGGTTTAGAGGTCCATCCCCTATCTTCCCTTAAACCGTGCAGTACATCCCCCATCTCCTCCCACACAACACATGTATATAAACATAGATCATATACAATCAATCAATACATAGAATTTATGTATTATTCCACTTGCTATATTCAATAGCATACTCAATCGATTAGTTTTAGTTTGCCTAATCATCATGCAGTGTCTACAACAATCAAGACTATCCTCCACCGATAGCCCAAAGCAGTTATTTCTATACTGAAAATAAATGCACCAAATGGATATATAATCAACATCTAAACTAGGTGAGCGATAAACGAATCTAACTACACCCTTTAATCCCATACACCTCCAATTCCAACATTCTCAACTTAATTCCTCTTTTCTTCAAATTAATTATACCAATTAATTCATCAATGTAATTAGAGCATTTCCCATAATTAACATCACAACCCTAAGGTTCCATTTTTTTACCAATAGACCAATATTGATCTCATTTCTCTATGCCAAAGATGCATATACGTCTATATAAA
Source organism: Camellia sinensis (assembly GCF_055761805.1). Taxonomy (NCBI): domain Eukaryota; kingdom Viridiplantae; phylum Streptophyta; class Magnoliopsida; order Ericales; family Theaceae; genus Camellia; species Camellia sinensis. Next base: position 70,244,168 of record NC_138964.1, read on the forward strand.
CAAAACCCCAACTTTTGTAAAATTACACAAAGGCCCAAATTTTCTCAAAATTACCCAACAACCCCCAACTCATCAAAATACTAAAATTTAAAGACAAAACTCATGAGAAGGAGTAGGATATCCCTACCTCGAAGTTAGAGCTCAAACGGAGAAGGAGGAGAAAGTGAAAATGCTCCAAACACCACGATTCTCGGATCAAAACGAAGCCCTTGACGATCAACACACTGTTGACAAAGACCGGAGGATAGAGAGACACTCTAACTAGATCAAACCCTAGAGAAAAGAGAGTTTCTAGAGAGAGAAGCTCTCAAAATAGCTTTTTAGAAAGCAAGAGAGAGAGAGAGAGAGAGAGAGAGAGAGAATGTAAAAAGTGATTTTAAAATGTCCAGCTGCCAACTGATATACGGCATTTCCGCTCGAGCGGAGAATACAACGCTCGAGCGTCAAGAACAAAAAACTAGGTACGCTCGAGCGCAAGAAGTCCTGCTCGAGCGCCAAGACACAAGAATAAGGTACATCTGCTCGAGCGCAAAAACCAGTCCACTCGAGCGTAGATTTTCCCCTCCCAGAACTTACACCAAAAAGTACTACCCGCTTGAGCGCTACCGCTCGAGCGTAAAGAAACCCGCTCGAGCGTAAAAATCACACCTGCAGAAGTTTTGCAGGGACACGGAAAACTGGGAGCATACAATCTCGCTCAAGCGCAACAAGGCCCGCTCGAGCGGAACGACCAAAAACCTAGCAACAAGATTTCAGACCAATGTTCAACCCACCTGTTTGAAACATGCCCAACACATCCTAGAACTCAAACAGATGGAATTAAAGGATGACAACAAGATAGATACAACTACCAACTCCACGGAACCGAGTCCGGAATACAACAGAACAGTAAAGGGACAACCGGGATCGCTATACTCTCTACATTTGTGTGGGTTAGAGGGTGCAAAAGGGTCTAGTTCTTGGCCATTTGAACTACACCTTCTAGCACAACACCTCCATCATCAACCTACAGAGCTTGGAGGCCATTTTCAGAGGTTAAGGGACTATTTTTTTGGACCAAGAGGCTACTGTCCCCTTTTGGCTACAAAGGTAACTCCTTTTCCCTCTTTGTTTTCTGTTTTTGCACACACTTTTAGCCTATCTTTCTTGCTGATTTGAGCTTTGTGTATAACATAAAAAAGTTCTGTTTTTTTTGTGTTTAAGATACTTCATTAAGGTCACTTTTGTGTTTGGGGTCGTTTACCCCCTCTTAGGCCTTGTTTGGCCCCATTTTATGCTATTTTTGGTGAGCTCCGGGACCACCTTGTTTGGGCCTCCTCACCACTGAAATCTTGAGGGATTTCAGTGGTGAGGATGGTGTCTTAAGGTCCTAAGAAGGAGAGGGCCATCCCCTCTCCTTGTTGCCTTCAATATTGGCCATTTTAGCCTCATGTGTGAGCACCATTTTTAAGTTCATGTTGGCCATGTCTTAAGTGTTATTTGTGCTTATTTTGTCATGATAAAGCACTATTTTAACTTGGTTTAGACACACCATGCTTGCTATGCATACTTGTCTTGTAATGCCATGAATTGCCTTAACATGTGCCTAGCATTTAGACCACTATGCTTACTTGTTTTGGCTTAGCTTTGTGAAGTTTTTATGCTTGTTTTAGTAAGATAAGGGATTGTTTTTGGTCATATGAGTCATCCATACTTTGCTTTGTATAGCTACCATACAAACTCTCTTGTATGCCTTGAGCATTGACCCCTCTAGCATGCCATCCTTGCATCATTTTAGTGGTTTTGAACCACTTGTCATGTTATTTTAGTCCTTGTGGCGTGCCTATATGCTTGCATTTGATACCCCTTTAATGTGTTAAAAGGTTGTTGTCTTATGCTCCTTGTTCGGGTCCTTGTGCATGCTTCCATACTTAAGCCATTTAGATGCCATTTAGGTGGGTTTTGAGGCTCATTTTAGCATGTCACATCTCTGTTTTCAGTCACTTAATTCATGCCATGTGTGGTTGCACTAAGTGTAGTTGAATGCTTCTTTGGTGAGCCTTAGGCTTTAGATCATTTGTTGTATGCTATGCTTGTCTTGTTTGCTTGTTTTGGTACCATCATTAACATGATTTTTAGAGCTTACATTGCATGCCATATGCCCATGTTGTTCGTCTTTTAAGTGTGCTTAAAAGTTGTCTCTATGAGCCTAAGTGTTGGACCTTGCATGCATGCCTATTTGTATGTGTTTTGGCTTCCATTCTTGAGCATGTTGGTCACTGATTTGGGCCTATTTGAGAGCTACCCACTTTGGTTTAAGACCATTTCCACATGTCGTTGCATGCTCATCCATCTTGCATGCTTGTTAGTTTGCATAACTTGCATGCTTGCACGTTTACGTTGCTTGTTCACATGCTCATATTGCATGCTTAGCTTCCATACCTAGGTTGCATAACATTAAGCATGCATCTCTTGCCTCTTGAATTGATTATGATGGAGGTTGGGGCCCATTGTTTGTTTTGTGCATTTTATTCCATATTGAAATTGCACACTTTGACTCTTTGGGCCATCACACATTGAAATACGCGATTGGTGGTCCGAGAATCGAATACCATGCCCCTTTGAGTCATGAACATGATAAGGAGGGTGGTGGTGCAAACATTGTTTTGAAAATGCATTGCCATGCCTTGTCTGCCCTCTACTGCTGTCAAACAGGTTTCTGCAGGAAGGTTTGGCTGGCCGGCCATATATACTGCCGACCGACCAAATATATTTGGCCGAGAGCTCAATGGATGGTCGATGACCACTTCAAAATGGCCGGTGATGATCCCACTTGGTCGGTGATGTTCCCCAACATCCATAGAGTGCTCTTTGGGAGTTGTGTAATTTTCAGAAGAGCAGAGCAGGGTAAACAGAGGCAGTTTGTGCATGGCGATGGGTTTCTGAGCAAACCCGAGCACACGTGCATTAGACCCTCTTCCTGAGGCCTTTACTGCTTTCTTAGCTTAGTTAATTTGCTTAACTAGTTAAGTGGTCTGTAATATTTAATTAGCTTGTAGGTTAATTGATTTGTATTATTCTTTTGGTCCCTCCGAGCGAGGGCGAATTTGTAATAAGTGTGGGTGCGTGCGTGCATGTCTTCCAACCCCCACTTCTTTCTCCCTTTTACTCACCTGCTTTCAATGGTTAGTATTAGGGCATATTTAAATTAGCGTACCTTATGCTATGCATGTGTGCATCCATACATTTGTCTTGCATGCACCGGGCTCGGCACATCATACTAACTGCATTGTATTTCAATTCTAAGTTGAATACGTGTTAGTTGTAGCATCATCATATGCCATCTTAGAATAGCGGAGCCTATTGTAGTTGCATCTTGCATGTGTTGCATTAGCCATCTTAACATGAACTAGGATCATGCATATGATTACTAACTAGTTTCTGTTTTGGCTCGGAGTACTAGGTGAGCATTTATGCTTTAGCATATCGCATGAGTGTGAATGTTAACATGACAGCATAATTACCATGAGGCTAGCTGCTTATGTGATATAACTGCTTGAGTGCCTTTGGATGGAGGTTGAATTACCTAAATTGGAATAATGTACTAAAACTGTGAGTTTTAAGCCCACTGGATAGTGGCAAAACCATCTTTTCCAAAGCCCACTTGAGGGTGGCAAAACCTGCATTTTAGCCTACTTGCGAGTAGCAAACCATTTTCAAAACAAACATGAAACGTTTTGTTCCAATTTAGGTGATTTGGTCTATACTTGTTTGTTGTGCGCATAACATAGTAATTCTAGGCTAATAACCAGAATAAGAACACATAATGCTTTCAAAACAAGATATCATGGTTAGTAGAGGCCGATCCTTGATCGGGCGAGCGGGGGTGCTCATAGCTGACCTTCCCCAATCGTACCCAAGTTCCCGAGCTGAGGCAACTTTGGTAATGACGGACACGTGGCCTTAGGCAAACGAGTCAGGGTTTCCTAAATTCCCCCAAAATAAAATATTTAGGTGGCGACTCTGTGTCTGGCAAAGCAGTCCATGTTTGGCACTTCTTTTCTAAAAATTTGTTTTCTCAAAACGATTTGCCGGATTTGGGCTCTTTGGTTCAGATTAAGAATCGTGACGATTCGAGAGTCCGAACTGTAAGCGAGCCCAAAACGAACAGAACGGGACTCACCCTCTCGGGGTGTTCGGGGATGTCTACAGTTTCTGGCGACTCTGCTGGAGATCTTAGAGAGCTTGACTTGAACTCATGATATCCTGTTTTGATTTCATTTATGTGTCTCTTTGCATTGTATGTGCATTGGTGCGCCTAGGACACCGTGTTTGCCATCTGCCATTCCTGAACGGTTTGCCGGAGGCTTGACTTTGTCAAAGCATGCCATAAGGCTGACCGGTTGTGGGCTCTGACAGTATGGGAGCACAAACCCCAGTTTTACCGGGGCACCCTTTTCGTCCATTCGACCTAGTGCATATCGAAATCCATAGTGACTATTCCAAACTAGGACAGGTTGCTTACCCGATGTTAGGTTGTTTGAAAACTGCTACGTGTATAGTGAAACCCTAGCTCTTGACAAAAATAGGACAGGGAAACCTACCCCTCCATAGGGGTGTTTTGGCTCTCACTTGCTTGTTATGTGCTTTTAGAGTGCGTCTCTACAGGGAATGCATGTATCAGTTTACAAGTTTGAGTATCAGGCCTGTGGGCATCGGGATCACTATTTGGGAAATCAGTTTTACCTGAGGGTATTAGTTTACAGGCAGAATTTTGGGACAGAATTCTATAGGGGGGCACAGTCATTCAGCTTTGCTCATATGGGTTATGGTGAAATCAGGCTGAGATGCTCTCTGTTTTCCCCTTTTGCTAGGTAGTCCTGGAACCATAGCTTCAGAAGGCTCCGATATCCCCCGAGGTTCATCGGACTTGTGCTGATAGACTTTGTCAGGTTAGAGATTCAGTTCAAGGGCAATCAGTGTTCTTTTGCCAGAAGTAGGGTAAAAAGGCCAGTCAGGCACAGATCATCAGTTCAACAGTCTTCGGATCAGCAGTCATTATCCATCTCACCTGTGTGCGGTTGGGTTGAGATATCTGATTTTACCACAGAGACAGATATACCGATAGATCAGTTAGATCAGGGCAGTATGGCGGGAATGGAAGAGATGGTACGCCAACTCCAGGATGGTATGAAAGCCATGCAGCAAGACGCTGTCCGTCAAGCAGAATTCGCCAAGCAACAGGCTGTGGTCATAGCCCAACCGGCAGAGACAATTGCCAGGTTAGAGCAGCAAACTAGAGTATCTACTTCACACCAGGCTCCTCCCCCACCAAGAGTTCTAACACTCGGGGAGACAGCTAATGTCCAGGAAGATACGGACATTCCGACAGGGCCAGCTCTGCCCCCAGTTCTACCCCAGCTATCTAAAACACCCACCAACCTACCAGACCCCCCCCCCTTTGATGTCGAGACGGACCCCACAATATTGAAAGTGAGCAAGCTTGAGAAATTGTTCAAAAAATCTCAGGGGGCCCACTCCATTCCTGACATTGAAGATGGGTATATAAACTCGGCTGTGATGCTGCCGGACAAATTTAAGATGCCGCACATCGACCACTTTGATGGATCTGGGGATCCCATGGTGCATTTGTGGCTGTTTTCGGACATACTAAGGCCGATGGGCCTCACCAGATTACAGAAGCTATCGTTGTTTGGCCGGACCCTGTCTGGGATAGCCGCAATTTGGTATGCAAAATTGGAGAACTCTGTGAAACAGAATTGGGAAGAGATGGCTGAGGACTTCAGTGATCAATACTCCTACAACACACAGATTGAGGTCACAACTCGTGATCTTGAAGTCACCCGCCAAGAGCCAAATGAGGGTTTTTCAGAGTTTGTGGCGAGGTGGAGAGCAAAGGCCTCGATGATGGCTACAAGGCCTTCCGACAAAGACTAGATAAGGATGGTTGTGCACAACCTCCAACCCAAACTGATGCAGAAAATGATCGTGCTCCCTTTCCCTACCTTTTCAGATCTGCATGAGATGGGAGCACAGATCGAGGATGCTATGAAGCAGGGCCTCATTGACCAGGAGAAGAAGCAGCCCAGGAGGGCGTTTACCCGCAGTTCGAATACGACCATCGGTGGTGACGCAACTGCTAGGACCTCAGACGTGGGCATGGTCGCCACCACTACACCAAGAGCAGCCACCCCCTTTGTTGGTGCATCCAATCCAACCCCCAAACTTCAGACTATCTACCCCGAGGCAAGAGGGTTTTTACCCCACTTTATATGCCTTTGTCTAAAGCTCTAGGGGTCCTACTCAGGAAAGGACATCTGAAACCGTTAGAACAACGGCTTCTACCCGATCTTCTCCCTGCAAAGCATGACCCGACTAAGTACTGTGCTTTTCATTAACAAGCCGGTCATGACACCGACAGTTGCGTTCGTCTCCGCCACGAGATAGAAAATCTGATTGACAATGAGGTCGTCGTCGCACCAAGCTCTGCAAAGTCTATCGGCACTTGATCAGTGAACTTGTGGGGGATAATGTGATGTGATCGAGGGATGAACCACCTGCGGGCGGCGTTCATTTTATTCCAAGATGTGGCGTTTGGCACACATTGTTTTGAGGATTTGCGAATGTTAGTTTTGTACTTTCTGACTTGGGTATTGGGTCAGTCTTGTCATTCTGTATCGAGTCAGTCTTTTCATGCTGAGTCAACCAGGTCTGTCTTGTTGTATCGAGACAGTCCTGTTTTGTTAAAGTCGGGTGATTTCGGGGGTGTTATCTCGGACATCACTTGCTTGTTTTGTGTTTGTCTTTTTTGCTTTTTTTTGAGTCTATTTCTGCCTTGGAGCCAGTTACGCCAACAGATCTGAATGAAAAAGCAATAATTCTCACACTTTTGTGTTTGCTTCTGCCGTGTGCCAGTTGTGCTAGAAATTCTAAATGAGATGGCAGTATTTGACTAGAAGCTATGTCTTTTCTGTGCCTTGAATTCATTGCATCGACCTAAGTTTTCCAAAACTTTTTTCGAAACATTGTGATAAAAAACGAAGAGGAAGGAATTCCTTGGCTTTTGCAAAATTTGATCAATTGAGAGAAAGAGAGGCATGCTAAGCCCTTAATGATCGAGATCATGCTTGTTAATGTGAGTACTGAGATGGATCCTGACTTAATCCAGATTGGTTCTACATTGTCTTCAGCTCGAGCGATTTGTCGCTTTCTTAAAAGATTTCAAAAACTATTTTGCGCAATCTTGCGAAGACTTGTGTGGAATCACTCTTGAGATTGTGCAGCCTAGGATCACTCTCAGCCTCAAGACTCAACCCCTCATTGTCAAACCTTGGACTTAAATTCAAAATGTTCAATGGTGAACTACAACGTGAGGCCTGTGTGGCCAGATTCAAAGCAGCCCTCGAACAAGAGGCAAGAAAGTCAGATCAAGAAGATCAGATGTCATCAAAAGAAGCTTGCAAAGCTAGATCAGAAGCACCCCTGGAACTAGGGGCAAAGAATTTTAAATGTGCTTGAAGAGCCGAAGATGGATCATTCTACAAGTAGGTCGGCAAGAATGCCAAATCCCAGAAGGGAGGAAAGAAGATAGTTTTTGCTGAAGAACAACTGAGTTCCTATTCGCAACACTAGGGGCAAATTCAACCCCCTATTGGATGGACTCCTGCATCGTCAGCGAACAACAACCATTCTCTTGGATTCAGATGACTTCGGGATCTCAAAACCATTTGACATGGACAAAGCTACACTTTTACCCTTGAGAGGCTCGCTGGGCCGAAAACCCGGAAGGGCGACCCAGGCAAAAGTTAGAGCAAAAAAAAAAAAAAATGAAAATAAAGAAAATGAAAAGAAAAGATGAAAAAGAAAAAAGAAGAGGAATGAAAAGAATTGAAAAGAAAAGAAAAACAAAGCTCGCAAGGTTGAAAACCCAGAAAGGGCGGCCTTGGCAAAAGTTAGAGCGCAAAATGAGAGGTTAATACCCGAGTGTGCCTTACCCTGAACTACGTATGGCTTGATTCCCATGATTGGGATACGTAGGCAACTTCATCTTGAAGTCCAGCCACAAACACTTCGAATTCAATTATGTCCATGTGATGGTTCTGGTCATCTTTGTCTTCTCTGTATCTGAGAATTTGGTTGTGTTCGTCACTCTGAGGACTGACTACAATGTGCTGTGGTGCCATTCAAACAAGGGGCAACTTTCCGTTGCCATTTAATGCGCTGCAGTGCTATTCAAACAAAGGGCAACTTTCCGTTGCCATGTAGTGTCCTTCAAACAAGGGGCAATTTTCCATTGCCTCCGATCCGAGGTCGTGCATCTCAAGAGTAGGTTCTGTGCTTGTTGAGCAGTGGCCGTTTGCAAAAACAATTTTGAGAATTTTTACTGAGGTTGACTGATCTCTCGAAAATTATTCCATCTTTTACAAAACTGGACCATTTCTTGGACCCAAAAAGGGAAAATTTTCAGTACTCATAACCTAACTTGCATGATTTTCAAATAAAAAATCGAACAAGTATGTTAATCTAACTCTCATATTGGTCAAAATTGTTTTAGTAGAAAGAAAAAACAAAAAATGGTCAAAATAATGAACTAGGGGCACAGTTGAGTCAGGCTTCCTGTCTTTCCCCCGTTGTCAATGCATCTGCCAGAAAGGGCACTCTACCTGCCAGAAAAGGCACCACTGAAGCTGACCGCAAAAGGGCAGAAAACTCTCACATCCTCCAAGCAACGAGGTATCAAGCCAAGTGCGAAGCACGAATCGGAATGGGAGAAGATATTCCACTCCCTTATCTGGACAGATCTGATCACGTCCAAACTCCCCAGCAGAGCATCATCAACCGATGTTAGCTGCAGATTTGCTACACACCCAATTGTAGCGCAGCCCCTCTGTGGAAGAAGCTCACTGTTGTGAACAAGAATGAGAATCTGGTAGAATACCAGAGGCAAGAGCCGACAATTTCCAGCTTATCCATCAACCACCCAAGGGAGAGATAAAAAAAATGAGAGATTGAAGAATAGAGAGATGTGCGCTGAGAGAAAAAGTGAGAAAAAGGGCTTTTTCAGAAAAACCGAGCTTGAGGGCCGAGTGATGTGAGGATCACAAATGAGAAAGGGTGGGAAACAATACCCGAAGAAACAGGCTCCCTGTGCATGTCTGTATGTCGTGTCTTTTGTTTTGTTTGTCTTAAATCTTGTTTTGAGTCGTTCCGAGCATGTCTCATTGTGTTTAGGTTATTTTACCTTTGTCTTCCGTTTTTGAGTCGTTTTTGGCTGTGGTCAGTTGTAGGCTCAATACCCGGTCGAGAACTCATTATCAAAAATGAATCATTTTGTGCTCAGAGTGCTGTGCCATTCTCCACATTTGTGCAAAACAAGATTTGTTCTTTCATAAAAACCGCAGGGTTCAACCCAGGTCATGTGAGAACAGTAAAACAAGGACCTATTTGAAGCTATATGGGTTCCAGACTGCAAAGCAAAAGAAAAGAGGGAAAACTGAAGCATCTGAGTGTGTTTCACCTTCAACAAATTCCGTGATTGTACTCCGGATGTACCTCTTCAGGCCTTGTCAGTGCTCCGAGGAATGAGTGTGCCTCTACTCCAAGCTTTAGCCTGCTTCAAGTCGGAATGGCAATTAAAGCAGCAACAGATGTTATCTCTCGCCAATATAAACAGGGTGTACCCTTTTCAAGCGGAGTGTCTTACAAACCCCTCTAAGAGGTAAATCGGAGGTCGCGTTTGGATTTGGTCTCGTTAAGGCTTGTATTTCCTTATTCGGCATTTTGTTTCAAACGCGCTTTTGAAGTTGCACATTCGTCGCATCGTTATGATTCATGCATAGAATATGCTTTGCTTTCAATCATGCATAGAATAAGCCTTCCATGTTGCATAGAAAATGCCCCCATACTTGCATAGAAAATGCATTTTATCGCACTTCTCTTGTGCACCTCACTCGCACTACCTTGTGCACCTATATTGCATTGTCATGAACACTCTTTACTTGCATTGTTATGCACCCATTTCGCTTGCATCGCGATGCACTTTCTGGTTGCATTGTTATGCACCTTTTCACTTGCATTGTTGTTCTTTCTCCTCGCGCGTGCGACAGGTTAGACCACCTATGGTTAAAAGCATTTGGAATACGTTCCGGTGCTTGAACCACTCTGAAACACTGGGATACGTCCCTATGTTTCTCCTTCGTTTCGAAACACCGGGATACATCCCTATGTTTCTCCCTTCTTATTGTGAAACACCGGGATACGTCTCTATGTTTCTCATTCCTTGCGGAACGCTGGGATACGTCCCTATGTTTCTGCTCCTTTGTTTGGAAACACCCGGGATACGTCCCTATGTTTCTTCTTCTTTCCTAAACTCTGGGATACGTCCCTAAACACCGGGATACGTCCCTAAACACCGGGATATGTCCCTATGCTTCTCCCATTTGGTTAAGAGCATTTGGAATACGTTCCAATGCTTATACCTTTCCTAAACATCGGGATACGTTCCTATGTTTCTCATTCCTTTCTGAAACACCGGGATACGTCCCTATGTTTCTCCTTCTTTTTTCGAAACACCGGGATACGTCCCTATGTTTCTCATTCCTTCCGAAACTCCGGGATACGTCCCTATGTTTCTTTCTCTTTTTCCGAAACACCGGGATACGTCCCTATGTTTCTTTCTTCTTTCCGAAACACCGGGATACGTCCTTACGTTTCTCCTTCCTTTCGAAACACCGGGATACGTCCCTATGTTTCTCCATTCTTTCTGAAACACCGGGATACGTCCCTACGTTTCTCATTCCTTTCGAAACATCGGGATTCGTCCCTACGTTTCTCTCTTTTTCTGAAACACCAGGATACGTCCTTATGTTTCTTATTTCTTGCGAAACACCGGGATATGTCCCTATGTTTCTCTCTCCTTCCTTTCGAAACACCAGGATACGTCCCTACGTTTCTCTCTTCTTTCCGAAACACCGGATACGTCCCTACGTTTCTCCTTCCTTTCGAAACACCGGGATACGTCCCTACGTTTCTCTCTTCTTTTCGAAACACCGGGATACGTCCCTACGTTTCTCCTTCCTTTCGAAACATCGGGATACTTCCCTACATTTCTTTCTCCTTTCCGAAACACCGGGATACGTCGCTATGTTTCTCTCTCCTTCCGAAACACTGGGATACGTCCCTATGTTTCTCATTCCTTGCGAAACACCGGGATAAGTCCCTACGTTTCTCTCTTCTTTCGAAATACCGGGATACATCCCTATGTTTCTTCTCCCTTCTTTCCGAAACACCAAGATACGTCCCTATGTTTCTTCTCTTTTCTGAAACACCGGGATACGTCCCTATGTTTCTCCTTCTTTTTCCGAAACACCGGGATACGTCCCTATGTTTCTCATTCATTTCAAAACACCGGGATATGTCCCTATGTTTCTCCCTCTTTGGCTTAGAGCATTTGGAATACGTTCCAATGCTTATACCTTTCCGAAACACCGGGATATGTCCCTATGTTTCTTGTATGATCATAAGTTATGCTCGGCTTTGTGCATTGTCTTGCATTTTGCCCCTGCCCTTGGGCGCATATCTTTATCGGTAGCTTATATGCTTTGTCTAAGTCTTCGGCCTTGTCAAAAATGGGTCGTCTCTGGGCTTTGACATTCACTCCCGTCATTTTTATGACTTTCGAGTTCTGTCAAAGAGGGGCAACTGTAGACACCCCATTTTTGACCGTCCTTAAGACTTGGACGTCATCATTTGAACACTCGATGATTACCCTTGTTCGTGTTCGTCCTGAGTTCTCGGAGGTCTCGGCTACGTGCCTTGCCTCAGGATCTCTCAGCTCGACTGTTTTGTGCTTGGTTGGACCAAACACTTGTTGGTTTTTTCTTTGGAGGGTAGAGAATGGTTTGTTTGCCATTCCCTAAACCCACCGGCCATGGCTTGAGGCCACCGGCCCTTTTTCTTTTCATCGGCCATTGGTGATGGCCGGTCAGCACTTTTGATGGTCGGTCGGCACATTTTGTGGTCGGTCGGCCAACTTTGTTGGCCGATTGGCCCCTTTTTCTGGCCGAGACCTTTTCTTGAGGGGGGTTTGAACCTTTTGAACCCCCTGTTTTAGCTTCTTGAGGAAGCATGAATCTTTTGACCTTTTTAGCTTCTTGAGGAAGCTTGACCCTTTTTTTAGCTTCTCCAAGAAGCTTGAACCTTTTTAGCTTCTTGAAGAAGCTTGAACCTTTTTAGCTTCTTGAGGAAGCTTGACCCTTTTTAGTTTCTCCAAGAAGCTTGAACCTTTTTAGCTTCTTGAGGATGCTTGAATCTTTTTAGCTTCTCTTAGAAGCTTGGCACCTTGCCTTGGCCTATATAAAGAGGGCCTCTCATTCCCTTTAGGGGGTTATAAAATCTGATATATATCACTCTCTCTCTATATCTCCCTCTTTCTCTACATTTGTGTGGGTTAGAGGGTGCAAAAGGGTCTAGTTCTTGGCCATTTGAACTACACCTTCTAGCACAACACCCCCATCATCAACCTAAGGAGCTTGGGGGCCATTTTCAGAGGCTAAGGGACTGTTTTTTTGGACCAAGAGGCTGCTGTCCCCTTTTGGCTACAAAGGTAACTCTTTTTCCCTCTTTGTTCCCCGTTTTTGCACACACTTTTATCCTATCTTTCTTTCTGATTTGAGCTTTGTGTATAACATAAAAAAGTTCTTTTTTTTGTGTTTAAGATACTTCATTAAGGTCACTTTTGTGTTTGGGGTCGTTTACCCCCTCTTAGGCCTTGTTTGGCCCCATTTTGTGCTATTTTTGGTGAGCTCCGGGACCACCTTGTTTGGGCCTCCTCACCACTGAAATCTTGAGGGATTTCAGTGGTGAGGATGGTGTCTTAAGGTCCTAAGGGGCCCTCTCCTTGTTGCCTTCAATATTGGCCATTTTAGCCTCATGTGTGAGCACCATTTTTAAGTTCATGTTGGCCATGTCTTAAGTGTTATTTGTGCTTATTTTGTCATGATAAAGCACTCTTTTAACTTGGTTTGGACACACCATGCTTGCTATGCATACTTGTCTTATAATGCCATGAATTACCTTAACATGTGCCTAGCATTTAGACCACTATGCTTACTTGTTTTGGCTTAGCTTTGTGAAGTTTTTATGCTTGTTTTAGTATTCTAAGGGACTATTTTTGGTCATATGAGTCATCCATGCTTTGCTTTGTATAGCTACCATGCAAACTCTCTTGTACGCCTTGAGCATTGACCCCTCTAGCATGCCATCCTTGCATCATTTCAGTGGTTTGGAACCACTTGTCATGTTATTTCAGTCCTTGTGGCGTGCCTATATGCTTGCATTTGATACCCCTTTAATGTGTTAAAAGGTTGTTGTCTTATGTTCCTTGTTCGGGCCTTTGTGCATGCTTCCATACTTAAGCCATTTAGATGCCATTTAGGTGGGTTTTGAGGCTCATTTTAGCATGTCACATCTCTGTTTTTAGTCACTTAATTCATGCCATGTGTGGTTGCAGTAAGTGTAGTTCAATGCTTCTTTGGTGAGCCTTAGGCTTTAGATCATTTGTTGTATGCCATGCTTGTCTTGTTTGCTTGTTTTGGCACCATCATTAAAATGATTTTCAAAGCTTACATTGCATGCCATATGCCCATGTTGCTTCTCTTTTAAGTGTGCTCAAAAGTTGTCTCTATGAGCCTAAGTGTTGGACCTTGCATGCATGCCTATTTGTATGTGTTTTGGCTTCCATTCTTGAGCATGTTGGCCACTGATTTGGGCCTATTTGAGAGCTACCCACTTTGGTTTAAGACCATTTCCATATGTCGTTGCATGCTCATCCATTTTGCATGCTTGTTAGTTTGCATAACTTGCATGCTTGCATGTTTACATTGCTTGTTCACATGCTCATATTGCATGCTTAGCTTCCACGCCTAGGTTGCATAACATTAAGCATGCATCTCTTGCCTCTTGAATTGATTATGATGGAGGTTGGGGCCCATTGTTTGTTTTGTGCATTTCATTCCATATTGAAATTGCACACTTTGACTCTTTGGGCCATCACGCATTGAAATGCGCGATTGGTGGTCCAAGAATCGAATACCATGCCCCTTTGAGTCATGAACATGATAAGGAGGGTGGTGGTGCAAACATTGCTTTGAAAATGCATTGCCATGCCTTGTCTGCCCTCTGCTGCTGTCAAACAGGTTTCTATAGGAAGTTTTGGTCGGCCGGCCATATATACTGCCGACCGACCAAATATATTTGGCCGAGAGCTCAATGGATGGTCGATGACCACTTCAAAATGGCCGGTGATGATCCCACTTGGTCGGTGATGCTCTCCAACATCCATAGAGTGCTCCTTGGGAGTTGTGTAATTTTCAGAAGAGCAGAGCAGGGTAAACAGAGGTAGTTTGTGCATGGCGATGGATTTCCGTGCAAACCCGAGCACGCGTGCATTGGACCCTCTTCCTGAGGCATTTACTGCTTTCTTAGCTTAGTTAATTTGCTTAACTAGTTAAGTGGTCTGTAATATTTAATTAGCTTGTAGGTTAATTGATTTGTATTATTCTTTTGGTCCCTCCGAGCGAGGGCGAATTTGTAATAAGTGTGGGTGCGTGCGTGCATGTCTTCCAACCCCCACTTCTTTCTCCCTTTTACTCACCTGCTTTCAATGGTTAGTATTAGGGCATATTTAAATTAGCATACCTTATGCTATGCATGCGTGCATCCATATATTTGTCTTGCATGCACCGGGCTCGGCGCATCATACTAACTGGATTGTATTTCAATTCTAAGTTGAATACGTGTTAGTTGTAGCATCATCATATGCCATCTTAGAATAGCGGAGCCTATTGTAGTTGCATCTTGCATGTGTTGCATTAGCCATCTTAACATGAACTAGGATCATGCATATGATTACTAACTAGTTTCTGTTTTGGCTCGGAGTACTAGGTGAGCATTTATGCTTTAGCATCTCGCATGAGTGTGAATGTTAACATGACAACATAATTACCATGAGGCTAGCTGCTTATGTGATATAACTGCTTGAGTGCTTGTGGATGGAGGTTGAATTACCTAAATTGGAATAATGCACTAAAACTGTGAGTTTTAAGCCCACTGGATAGTGGCAAAACCATCTTTTCCAAAGCCCACTTGAGGGTGGCAAAGCCTGCATTTTAGCCTACTTGCGAGTAGCAAACCATTTTCGAAACAAACATGAAACGTTTTGTTCCAATTTAGGCGATTTGGTCTATACTTGTTTGCTGTGTGCAAAACATAGTAATTCTAGGCTAATAACCAGAATAAGAACACATAATGCTTTCAAAACAAGATATCATGGTTAGTAGAGGCCGATCCTTGATCGGGCGAGCGGGGGTGCTCATAGCTGACCTTCCCTAATCGTACCCAAGTTCCCGAGCCGAGGCAACTTTGGTAATGACGGACACGTGGCCTTAGGCAAACGAGTCAGGGTTTCCTAAATTCTCCAAAAATAAAATATTTAGGTGGCGACTCTGTATCTGGCAAAGCAGTCCATGTTTGGCACTTCTTTTCGAAAAATCTGTGTTCTCAAAACGATTTGCCAGATTTGGACTCTTTGGTTCAGATTAAGAGCCGTGACGATTCGAGAGTCCGAACTGTAAGCGAGCCCAAAACGAACAGAACGGGACTCACCCTCCCGGGGCGTTCGGGGACGTCTACAGAGGACACCAAAATTTATTAAAATTAAAAATAGATATATATTTTTTTTTCATGATCTTTCTCATAACATTATTTGAATTGTTCTTAAAAAAAAATTAGAAAAAAAAACTTACAAATATACTTGAAGAAAAATTACAATTATTTTAATATTATAATTTTTTTTTCAGTTGCATAAATATGTGCAACATTGTTACAAGGTAAGTTACGTACTTCATTTTTTGTCAATTTCATCTTATTTTTTGTAGTTTAATGTTGTCATATATGTATGTCCAAAATTGCATCAAAACAATTTGAAGAGATTGTTGAACGTGACGTTTGATAGTAAGTATTTTTAATTTTTTTTTATATTTAATTGAATGTTTGAAAAAATTATATTCAATTTGTTTTTAAATTATATTTCAAGTTATACACGCTTTGGCTCATCATTACCAGGTAATCTCTTTCACTTGTAATTTTATTTAATTCTCCACAAAATGATATTAGTACTTAAAATAATATGCATTATAAAAATATAAAAACAAACATATGAAAACACTTACATAAAGATATAAAGCTTTGTGAGTATACGAGTGACATTACAGTTAACAATCTCATAATATATTATTACTGCCTTTCACATAATTACATATAAATAACTAAAAAAATATGAAATTAGTATCTAGTATATAATGTAGGCACATTTTAAAAATAACTAGATTTCATTTACGTAACAAATATTACTAAAAATAAACAGTTCAAAAAACTTAAAAATACAAACCTTAGGATATATTATTATTGTCTTTCACATAATTTTATATAATGTAGGCACATTTTAAAAATTGCTGGATTTCATCTACATAAGTGTTAGTTTACTAACAATCTCAGAAAAAATGAATCATGATTACCTCGACACATCAAATTTGAGACATGTACAACAACAAAATCGTGAACGATGTCGTTTATATCTACAACAGAGGAGGCAACACTCAGCTTCGGAATCAAATGCTCAAACTGAACATCCACAAAGAGAACTCGAATAGTTTCGCCTTCAAAACTTGAGCACTGAACAACGCTCAGCAAGATTGGAGCAACGTCGTCTTACTCAGCGTAGGGGAAGATTGTTCATTTGTGAACAAAGCGCGAATTCTAATGTGTATCAAAGAGAAATTCAAAGGGAAAGTTTGCATAATTACGCTAGACAAAGGAGGGCTGCTTTGACTACTAAACAGCGCGAACAACAACTAGCAAGGCGATGAACAAATTATCGACAAAGAAGACAAATATCTGAACACATAATATGACAAATGCACAAACAAGTAGTAAGTATTCAAATTTTATAAACGTTTTTTTTTAAAAGCTTTTACACTTCTAAATTTGACATTAATATTCATTTAATTTATTATGTACAATTTTAACTGTTAGGATGCATGTTAAACTTTTTTGATGCAATCCCAAGAAGAAATAGAACAGGATGGCGCAGGCCGAGAGCAACAGTTTTGCCAACCATTCACGAAGAAGGGGATTTAGTTGTGACTAATGTTTTTAGTCGGGAAAGTAGAATGACTTTACGCTCACGTATCAACTTATCCCGATATGCACCTACTCATTCGACTTATGAGCATGGAAGCACAAGTGGCAACAGACAAGATGATCCTCACAAAGTTCAAATGGCCATGCAAATATGATATCCAGTACAATTACAATTATTATTGAACATGCAACTCAAACACTTTCAAATAAATAGTATTGTGTTAATAATAAACCTATACATCATACATGTATTGTCATAGGAAATATCCCTCATGTCGACCACAATCAAGATTCTTTGAGTGATGAAGATATTCTAGATAATCGATCATTTATCCATAGATATCACAATTGTGCAAGAAATTTTCATGAAAGTGAAAGGTTCCAAAGAATGCAGTTTCCTGCTCCAACTACATGTAGACATTGCAATGCAAGATTGTTCCACCGTGAAACGTCTACCATGTGTTGTAATAATGGAACCATTGTTTTGCCACCAGTAACAACTCCAAATGAGATGATTGATATTTTCTCTTACCAAACAGTGGAGGGTCATCATTTCAGATAAAATATTCGATTCTATAATCATGTTTTCTCATTCACTTCAATGGGTGTTCATGTTGATGAAAACTTAGCAACAAGAACTCGAGGTGTGTACATGTTTCGTGCACAAGGATCCATATATCATAAGATTGGGAGTCTCTTACCAAATTTTAGCGACGGACCGAGATATTTGCAACTGTATGTTTATGACACTGACTACAAGAATGAGAATCGAATGTCTGAAAATGAAGTATTGCACTTGGTTTTGCTTGACAAGATAAAGAATATTTTAAATGCTCAAAATCCATTTGTACACACATTTTGCCAGTTAGCTCAGCGTCCAGATATACATGAATGCAAACTTTAGATCAAAGAGCAACCACATAATAGGTCCCAATACTACCTTCCGACTGCTCCTGAAGTTGCTGCAGTTTTAGTTTGTGGCAAAGAAGCTGGAAATTTAAGACCAAGAGATATCATTGTCCAATCAACCAGTGGTCACCTCCTAAATATTCTTGATATTGTCGGATATTATGATCCATTACAATATCCTCTGTTGTTACCCTATGGTTCATATGGATGAGATGCAAATAGCAAAAGTAATGATGGCAGAAAAGTAACATGCTGTGATTTCTATTCTTATATGCTACAGGTACGACGTACACATAATATGAAAAAATTACTTCGTCGAAGTTGTTTAATCTATAATTATTTCAAAGGAAATCTTTACTTTTAATTACTTATAAGTATTCAGATACTACCAATTCATATTCGCCCTGGTGATCAATCTCTTTTTCTTCGAGGAGGTCGTCTTTTACAACAGTATGTCGTAAATAATTACATGAAGATTGAGTCCAACAAATTAAGATAAATACGTACTCATCAGAATCACATTCGAGCAGATTTTTATCAAGGTCTTCTAGATGCAGTACATGTTGGTGAAAATTATGGAGGTACAAATTGTCACGTACGATATTACAATTACATGTACCCATGTTTGTTTATATTCATACATACAATTTTTTTCTTCTTTTGTGAAATATTTGTTTAGGTAATGTGGGTCGTAGAACAATATTGCCATCGTCATTTGTTGGTAGCCCACGAGACATGTATTAGCGATATCAAGATGTAATGGCCCTGGTCCAAAAGTATGGAAAACCTGATATTTTCTTTACAATGACCTACAATCCAAATTGGCTTGAAATTAAAGCTGAGTTGCTACCTGGACAGTCACCACATGATCGTCTTGATTTGCTAACAAGAATATTTCATTCAAAATTTGATGAGATGAAGACCGACATTCTTACAAAAAATGTACTCGGGAAGGTTCTAGCATATGCATATGTTATTGAGTACCAAAAAAGAGGTTTACCACTTGCCCACATGGTCATTATTTTGGATGAAAATGATAAGTTACGCACTCCTGATGATTATGATAACATTGTTAGAGCTGAAATTTCAAACAAGAGATTAGAGCCTAGATTATACAGTGCAATTCTCGAACACATGATACATGGCCCATGTGGAATGTACAATGAACGGTCCCCGTGTAAGACAAATGGTCGGTGCAAAAGACGTTTCCCAAAGCCATTTTCTCCAATTACTACACTTGGAAATGATTCATATCCTGATTATCGAAGAAGAAAAGGGGAGTCAGTTCCTTTAGAGAGTAATCCAAGTGTCTTGGTGGACAATAGTTGGGTCATTACATACAACTCATGGTTGCTCTTGAAATATGATTGTCATATCAATCTTGAAATTTGTAGTAGTGTTACAAGTGTGAAGTATTTATATAAATATGTTTATAAAGGGCCTGACCGTGTTGCACTAGAAGTTCATCAAGGTCCTAATTATGATGAAGTACAATAGTTCATAGATGGAAAATGGGTTTGTGCTCTAGAAGCATTGTGGAAAATATTCAAATTCCTAATGACCAAAATGACTCCTAGCGTAGAACGCCTCCAAATACACTTACCAAATAAGCAGCAAGTGAGGTTTTATACATTCCAAGACATCACAAATGTTTTAGGCGATGAGTATTATTCCAGAACAATGCTTACCCAATTCTTTCAATTAAATGTTGATGATGAAACTGCAGATCGGTACTTATATCGAGAGATACCGCAACACTATAAATGGTGCAATAGCGCAAAGATTTGGCAATTGAGATTGAGCCGTCAAAGAGTAATTGGTAGAATTTACACAGTTTTGCCATCAGAAGGGGAGAGATTTTACTTAAGAATTTTACTCAATCATATTCGAGGACCAAAATCATTCGATCATTTGTTAATGGTTACTGGAATTGCATACCCAACTTTTAAACAAGCAGCTGAACATCATGGTTTCTTAGAGTATGATGATAGCATATGACAATGTTTGTTAGAAGCTGCAACCATGCACATGCCATTAGCTTTAAGGAGATTGTTCGTTACAATTTTGGTTTACTGTGTGCCAACAAGGGTGCGAAGTTTGTGGGATGAAATTTATTCTTACTTGATTAAAGATTACATATCTTCAAACAATATGAATAATATGTATATCCTTAACAAAACTCTGCAAGATATAAACTGTCTCCTGCTACAGCATAATAAGAACAGATCAGAATACGATTTGCCTGAGATGACAATGAATTTGGATGATAATTCAACAGTTCCAAAGGTAATACACGATGAGTTTTCCATTGTAACTCCTCGAGAAGACTTAAATTCTATTGCCACGTTAAATAGTGATCAACACTTAGCATTTAATTCAATCATTGAGGCTGTGGAATGCAATACTGGTGCAATCTTCTTTGTGGATGGCCCAAGAGGAACTGGAAAGACATATTTATATGGTGCACTGTTGGCCTCAGTGAGAAGTCAAGGTCGAAATTGCCATTGCAACAGAAACTTCTGGAATTGTAGTTACACTTTTACCTGGTGGAAGGACAACCCATTCAAGATTCAAGATCCCATTAAATCCAGAGGCTTCGTCCGTGTGTTCCATTGCTAAACAATCAAATTTGGCAGAATTGATTAGACGTGCAACAGTCATCATTTGGGATGAAGCTACAATGACAAATCGTTATGCATTTGAAGCTTTGAATCGAACATTCATAGACATCACTAGTGTTGATTATCCATTTGGTGGCAAAATTATGGTTTTTGGGGGTGATTTTCAACAAGTACTTCCAGTTGTTCCTTAAGGTACAAAAGCTGAAACTATTGCTGCATCGATAGTCAAATCACCTCTTTGGAGTCACATTTAAATACTTTGTTTAAAGCAAAACATGCGCTCTATAAATGACCAATAGTTTGGTGAATTTCTTTTATCTGTTGCAGATGGTGTACAACTTACCATTATAGATGAAATGATCAAAGTACCAACAACGATGGCAATACCATGGAATGACGAAGAATCAATAATTCAACTATTAGAAGAAATTTATCCTGATATCATAAACCATTCTTTTGACGCCGAGTATATGGTTAGTAGGGGCATAATAACCCCTCACAATGAAGATGTCGACAAGCTCAATGAGAAAATCATTCAGAGATTTCCGGGACAATCAAGAGTGTACCACTCATTTGATAAAGTTGAAAATGATACCCAAAATTTGTACCAACAAGAGTTTTTAAATTCCATTTCACTAGGAGGAATGTCCCTACATGCATTGCATTTGAGAGTTGGAGCCCCAATTATGCTTTTGAGGAATCTTGACCCTTCTTCTGGTTTGTGCAATGGCACAAGGCTACTTGTAGACACCCCATTTTTGACCGTCCTCAAGACTTGGTTGTGCTTGCAGGTACACCCAACAACTAGTTCGATTACTCGCCGAGTACTCGACTTTCACGATGGAACGTCACAGGTTTGAACTTTCCAAACCCTGTATCCTTCCCGCCTCATTTTTGGACCTTGTATTGGCCCTTTCTGCATGCTTTGTGGAAGGCACTGGCGGCCCCTTTTTGGCCCTGCTAGCCATGCCTTTGCCACTGTCGACCATTGATGATGCCTGCCGGCCATCAATGAGCCACTGTCGGCCACCACTGATGGCCGGCAGACCCCCTGTCTCAGCAGGTTTCACGCCAAATCTTTTGAGCCAGCTAGTTTTCACTCCTCTCCCCTCCATACACGTGTATGGAGGGATGAAGCTCTTACCAAGCTTGTTTAACAAGCTTCTTCTTGTATTCTTCTATATAAGGAAGGAGCCTTCTTCTATATCAGAGGTTGAAGAAAGTTTTGAAGGAGTTATATCTCTCTCTATATATATTTCTCACACTCTCTCTTTATATTGCATAGAATAGTGCTCTAAAGTCCATTTTTCTTGCACTTTTGCACTACAACACATAGAGATACACAACCATGTTTGAGCTGAGGTTCTTGAGGGGGTTACTTGAGCTCTGAAACTTGGTTTTTGGCCCCTGAGATTGCAGGTTTCGAAGTTGGTCTTCAAGGGTGAGTTTCTTCCCCTTTTTAGCATTTATTTGTACCTCAGTTTGGCCGTCGTTGCATATTGTTTTAGGCCTTTCTTTCAACTGAAAAAAGTTCTGTATTTAAGTGGTTTTGAAGTTTGTTTAAGGTCTTTTTGGTGTTAGGGCTGTACAACCCTCTTGTATGCTTTGTTTGGCCTTCTTTTGAGCCATGCTTTAAGGCCTTTGAGCTAGGTTTTGTTTGGCCTTTTAGCCACTGAAATCCAGTGTATTTTCAGTGGTAGGCATATGGTTTTGAGGACTCAAATCAGAGGGGGTGGCCCCCTCTCTTCTTGTTTTGTTTGCTTGTATTATTGGCCTATCAAAGGAGCATGTATCCTTTTACTCTTGAGGCCTAGTTTAGGCACTTTTTTTGTGACTTTTAGGACCTTCCTTGACTCTGTCCGTGGCTGGTTTGGTCATATTTTGCATGCTTCTTGTATGTGTAGTGTAATCCCATTTGTGGCTCATCAAAGTAGCATGTTTGCCTAGCTTATGTTGAGTCCATTTCAGCATGTTTTTGGTGATGTTTTGCCATGACATAACTCTGTCTGAAGTGGGTTTGGTTATCTTTTGCATGCTCCATATACTTGTAGAACAAATCTTGCTTACTAGCTTTTTGTGCATGATGTTGACTCATCATTCTAGCATGTTTTGGCTTTGCTCCAGCATGATTTTATTCTTATTTTGGGCTATTTTAGGATTGTTTTGGGCTGCCATGGTCATATCACTCATGTTTTGTATAGCTATAGTGTAAATGCTTTGGCTAGCCTTGGGTTTTGAGGCCCTTACCATGCCATGCATGTGATGTTTCCATGCTTTGCCATCACTTTGAATGTTATTTCAAACCATGAAATGTGGTCATACACCTGCATTTGACATGCTTTCGATGCCTTGGAGAATTTGTGTTTTATGTCTCATGAATGGATTATTGTGCATGCCTCTATGCTTAGGTCCTTAGGTTACCATCTCAGTGGGTTTTTGGGGTTATTATGCCATGATATAACTCTGATTTTTGTTGGTTGAGTCAGCCCATGCTTGGTCTTAATAAGTGTAGTGTAATCCACCTTATTTGCCTTGTATGCATCATGCCTCATGCTCACCATGCTAGCTTGTTTTGGCTTACTTCCATGCAAGTTTTAGTATCACTTTAACATGTTTTAGGACTATTTTGGGCTTCCTTTGCCATATCCTTCATGCTTTGTATAGTTGTAGTGCAATTGGCCTCGCTAGCTTTGTGTTTTGA
The DNA here is from genome assembly GCF_055761805.1 of Camellia sinensis. Taxonomy (NCBI): domain Eukaryota; kingdom Viridiplantae; phylum Streptophyta; class Magnoliopsida; order Ericales; family Theaceae; genus Camellia; species Camellia sinensis. The sequence continues at coordinate 70,267,598 of NC_138964.1, forward strand.
TGCTTCATGCATGCTATGTTTAAGCTATTTAGATGATTTGGCATCATTTAATGCTTCATTTCAGAGCATATAGCATTGTCATATTCCCACTTCATTCATGCTTTAAGTGTCTTTGAGTGTTGTGCATTATTGTCTAGTTTATGGCTTAGCATGTATGCTTGCGTGCCTAGGTATTTGAGCCTTCATCTCAGCATGTTTAAGTCTTTGTTTAGATCTAATTAAGCTATGTCCGTGCTTAATTCATGCACTTGTGCCATGTATTGCATGCCCTCCCTTTGTGGTACTCTTTGCTAGCTTTCATGCCTTAGGACCCTGGCATGCCATACTTGTGTCGTTTGAAGGATTTGACATCATTTCTTACTTAATTTCAGTGCACTTAGTGTTGTTACACTTGTACATTTGTTACTCCTTAAGCACTCTAGAGAGTTGTGCACTTAGGCCTCTTTGATGAGCCATTACATTTTGCATGCTTGTCTTGCATGTTGTTCTATGCTTGCTCGACCTTTGCATGTTGTCGCATGCTAGTTCCATTACATGTTGTGCATGTTTATTACACTGCATTTTGCATGCTTAAGTCATATTGCATGATTGCATGTTCAAGTTAGTATTGTGTATGCCATCCTTGCATTGCATTGTTGTTTGGATTAAGTGTTAATCCGAGCACGAGAAACGAGGGACGTGATGAGACGTGTCTCAATTCTCGGTCGCCGACGCTCTTGATTATCCATGATAGAGTTTTAGGCACTTATGTGTTCATTTGTGCATTCATTTCACATTGATTTGAACAAGTTGGATTTTTGGCCATCATGCATCGGGATGCGTGATTGATGGTCGTGGATCCAACTATGCCTTCCTTTTGATGTTTTGAGGTGATATGGGGTGGCATAGTACGTACATACCCTTGGGAGACCCTCCATTTTCTCTATTTTGTGCTCTGCTGTAGTTTGGTGTCACAGCACATCAGTGGCCGGCAGTGCCCTACACATGGCCGGCACCTCCACATCAGTGGTCGGCAGTGCCCTACAGATGGCCGGCACCTTCTCATCCTTGGCCGACAGTGTACCATCTTTGGCTGGCAGGTGGTCAGCAACATCTCCCTGTGGTCGGCAGGCCACTGATGCATTCCCCAGACTGGTTTTGGTAAGGTTTAGCAGGAATTCCTTGAGGACGCCCTGCAGACAGAGCCTCTAAAGAGCAACCGGAGAGCTTATCGAGACGGGAACCGAGCATGCATGTTCACCTTCTTCAACTTGCCGAGGCAGCATTGTTTTAATTGCTTACTTGTTAGTTAGCATTTGGTTTCGTAGTTAGTTAATTAATTAAGTTTTGTAATAATTAGTTTTAGCCAGTTATTCAATTCAGTTGTGTAATAATTAATTAGCTTGTTAATTAGCTAATTAGTTGGCATGTATTATTCATTCGGACCCTCCGTCGAGAGGGTGAATTTTGTAATAAGTGTGTGTGTGTGTGTGCATGTCTTCCAACCCCATTTCTTTCTCCATTTTACTTAACCGCTTACGATGGTTAGTTCTAGGTCATTTTCAATTAGCATCCTTATGCTATGCATGTTTGCATCATTCATTCGTATTGCATGCACCGAGCTCGGCGCATCATACTAACTGCATCGTATTTCAATTCCAAGTTGAATACATGTATCAATTATCGCATCTCATATGCCATCTTAGAATAGCCAAGCCTATTTCTAGTTGCATTTTGCATGTGTCGCATTAGCCATCTTAACATGAACTAGGATCATGCATTGATTACTAACTAGTTCTTTATTTTGGCTCGGAGTACACTGTAAGTGTTTATGCTTTAGCATCCTGCATGTGTGTGAGTGTTAACATAACAACATGCTTGCCATGAGGCTAATTGCTTATGTGATATGACTGCCTGAATGCCTGTGGGTGAAGGTTGGATTACCTGAATTGGAATAATTTATTGAAATCCGTGATTTAGCCTACTTGCGAGTAGCAAATTTCAAACCGTTTTCAAATAAACGAATATGCAATGTTTTGTTCCAAATTAGGCGATCTAGTCTATACTTGTGTGTTGTGCGCATCACATAGTAAGATTAGCTAATTAATCAGAATAAGAACACATGTGTTTTCAAAAATGAGATATCATGTTTAGTACAGGCCGATCTTTGATCGGGTGAGCGGGGGTGCTCATAGATAACCTTCCCCAATCGTACCCAAGTTCCCGAGCCGAGGCAACTATGGTGATGACGGACACGTGGCCTTAGGCACGAGTCAGGGTTTCCTAAATTCCCCCCAAAATAAAATATTTAGGTGGCGACTCTGTATCTGGCAAAGCAGTCCATGTTTGGCACTTCTTTCTCAAAAATCAGTTTTCCAAAACGATTTGCTAGATTTGGACTCTTTGGTGATTTATCGGCCTTGCATTGCACTTTGCGAGGCTAGATTCAGAATCGTGACATTTGAGTCCAAACTGTAGCATGAGACCGTCGGGGCGCGTCTACAGTTTCTGGCGACTCTGCTGGGGACTTAGAGAACTTGACTCGAACTCATGATGTCTTGTTTTGACTATACCTATGTGTTTCTTTGCATTGCATTTGCATTGGTGCGCCTAAGACGCTGTGTTTGCCGTATGCCATTCCTAAACGGTTTGCTGGAGGCTCACTTCGAGAAGCGTGCCATAAGGCTGACCAGTTGTGGGCTCTGCCACGACGAGAACACAAACCTCGATTTTTACCGGGGCACCCTTTTGACCATTCGACCTAGTGCATGTCGGAATCCATAGTGACTATTCCAAACTAGGACAGGTTGTTTACCCGAATGTAGGCTGTTTGAAACCGCTGTGTGTGTAGTGAAACCCTAGTGTAGACACCCCATTTTTGACCGTCCTCAAGACTTGGACGTCACCGTTTGAACACTCGGTGATCATCCATGTTCATGTTCGTCTTGAGTTCTCGGAGGTCTCGGCTATGCGCCTTGCCTCAAGACCTCTTGACTTGCCTATTTTGTGTTTGGTTTTGCACCAAACACTTGTGTTTTGCTTCTGGGGAGTAGGGAATGGCTTGTTGGCCATCCCCACACCTCACCAGCCATGGCTTGAGGCCACCGGCCATTGTCTTGTTGCCATCGGCCAAATGTTTGGTCGGTCGACACTCTGTTTGGTCGGTCGACCATTTATTTGGTCAATTTGGCATTTTTGGCTGACCGACCACTGTGCATCTGCTTTTGGCAGATATTTTGTGCCAGCTGTGCTAGCTGGCACCCACTTTGCACCCCCTCCATACACGTGTATGGAGGGATTTCACTCTTGCTTAGCTTGTTTTGTAAGCTTTGCAAGAGTGAATCTCTATAAAGAGAGGCCTTCTCCTCCCTCCTCAGGGGTTAGAGGGTTGAGTTCCAGAGCTCTGGATTAGGGTTAGCATAGTTGTATCTATTCTATCTCTATATCTACCTCTCTTCCATATTGTGTGTGTATTAAGGTGTTTTGTTTATAGTTTTGCACACAAACACCTAGAGTTACACTTTCCTTTGGCTACTGAGGTACTAAGGAGTGATTTTCAGAGTTCTTGAGTTGATTTAAGCTTGGAGAAGGGGCTGAAGTGGTCCTTGTGAAGAAGGTCTTCATGGGTAAGAACTTTACCCATTTATTCCTCATTTTTCTTAAGCTTTTAGCCATCCTTGCATCTGTTTTTAAGCTTAACTTATAACATATAAAAGTTCTGATTTTAAGTGCTTAAAATAGTTGTTTAAGGTTGCTTTGGTGTTTGGGGTTGTTTGACCCCTCTCAGGCCTTGTTTGGCCCCCATTTTGTGCTATTTTGGTGAGCTCCAAGACCACCATGTTTGGGCCTCCTCACTTTGGATTTCAGTGGTGGGGATGGTGCTTTAAGGTCCTAAGAAGGAGAGGGCCATCACCTCTCCTTGTTGTCTTCAAAAGTTGTCATTTTAGCCTCATGTGTGAACACCATTGTTGAGTTCATGTTGGCCATGTCTTAGCTAGTATTTGTGCTTATTTTACCATGATATAGCATTGTTTTAAGTTGGTTTAGACACACCATGCTTGCTTTGCATACTTGTCTTGTAATGCCATGAATTGCCTTAACATGCCTTGTGCTTTGAGCCTTGTTTCTAGCATGTTTTTGGTCTAGCTTTGTGAAGCTTTTATGTAAGTCTTAGTAGGCTTAAGGTCTGTTTGGAGTTGTTTTGGCCATCCATGAGATGCTTTGCATAGCCACCTTGCATTTTGGCTTGTTAGCTTTGGGTGTGTGAGTGTTGAGCATGCATTACTTGGCTTGTTTCAGTGGTTTGGCACCACTTATAACATCATTTCAGTCCTTGTGGTATGCTTGTATGCTTGCATTTGATGCTCCTTTAATGCTTCAAGAGGTTGGTATCTTATGCTCCATGTTTGAACCCTTTTGCATGCCTTTAGACTTAGGCCATTTAGATGCCATCTAGGTGTGCCTTTGACCTTGTTTTGATCTGCCTTGGAGTGGTTTTGAGTCCCCATGGCCCTTTGGGACTTGCTTCATATAGCTATGGTTTAAGCCCCTTGGCTTACCTTGGGTTTTGGACATAGTTGCATGCCTTGTTTGTCATGTTTAGTTGGTTTGGCACCATCCTTAACATGATATTCAGAGCTTAGTATGCTTGCCATATGCCCATGTTTGTCCTCTTTTAAGTGTGCTTAAAAGTTGCTTCTTTATGCTTAAGAGTTGGGCCATGTGTGTATGCATGTTTGTATGTGTTTTGGCCTTCATTTCCTTAGCATTTGGCCACTGTTTTCGACCTAGTAGAGAGCTGTCCATCTTGGTGTAAGTCCCTCCTTTGCATGTTGTTGCATGCTCGCCTTGTGCGTTGTTGCATTGCATGCTTGAATCAGATTGCATTTAGCATGTTTTCTTCCTTTTGTCTTGGTTGCTTAACATGTTACGTGTCTTGCATGTTTACATGTTCGCATTGCATATTGCATGCTTGTTAGCTTGCACATGTTGTTACATGCGTTGCATGTTTGTTTGTTTAGGTTGTGTGCTTAGTACACATTACTTGCTCTCATGATCAAGATTGCATACTTAGCTCACATGTCTAGGTTGCATTGCATTGAGCATGCATGCCTTGTCTCTTGATCAAGTGATAGAGGTTGGGCCTTATGTGTTTATTTGGTTTGCATTTCATTTGACATCAAAATGCATAACTTGGCCTTTTTGGCCATCACGCATTGAAATGCGCGATTGGTGGCCCGAGGGTCGAGGACCATCCTCCTTTTAGTCATGAACATGAGAAGGAGGGTGTTTGTGCAAACATTTGCTTGAAATGCATTGCCATGCCATGTTTGCCCGTTGTTGTTGTCAAAACAGGATTCTGCAGATAAATATGGCTGGTCGACTGCATAAAGTGCCGATGGACCAATTATGGATGGTTGAGAGCTGAATATTTGGTCGATGACCCTTCTACCATGGTTGGAGATGTTTCCCCTTGGTCGGTGATGCTCCATAGTGTTTAGAGAGTGTTCCTTGGGACTTGTGCAATTTTCAGAAGAGCAGAGCAGGGTAAACAGAGGTAGCTTGTGCATGGTGACGGATTTCCGAGCAAACCTGAGCACACATGCATTGGACCGTCTTCCCGAGGCTGTTTTATTGCTTTCTTGGCATAGTTAATTTTCTTAACTAGTTAAGTGGTCTGTAATAATTAATTACCTTCTAGGTTAATTAATTTGTATTATTCTTTTGGTCCCTTCGAACGATGGCAAATGTGTAATAAGTGTGGGTGTGGGTGTGTGTGTGCATGTCTTCCAACCCCCATTTCTTTCTCCCTTTTACTTACCTGCTTTTGATGGTTAGTACTAGGGCATATTTAATTTAGCATACCTTATGCTATGCATGCGTGCATTCATTCATCAGTATTGCATGCACCGGGCTCGGCGCATCATGCTAACTGCATAGTATTTCAAATCTAACTTGAATACATGTTACTTGTTGTATTTCACATGCTATCCTAGGATTAGCCGAGGCTATTCTAGATTGCATTTTGCCTGTGATGCATTAGCCATTTAACATGGACTTGGATCATACGTTTGATTGCTAACATGCTCTTTGTTTTGGCTCGGAGTACGCTGTAAGTATTTATGCTTTAGCATCTCGCATGAGTGTGAATGTTAACATGACAGCATGCTTACCATGTGGCTATGTACTTATGTGATATTACTGCCTGAATGCCTGTGGGTGAAGGTTGGATTTCTTGAGTTGGAACAACTCGTTGAAATCCGTATTTTAGCCTACTTGCGAGTAGCAAATTTCAAACCATTTTCCGAATAAACGGATATGCAATGCTCTGTTCCAAATTGGGTGATCTAGTCTATACTTTTGTGTTATGCGCATCACATAGTAAGATTAGCTAATTAATCGGAATAAGAACACATAATGTTTTCAAAACTAGATATCATGGTTAGTAGAGGCCGATCTTCGGATCGGGCGAGCGGGGGTGCTCATAGCTGACCTTCCCAATCGTACCCAAGTTCCCGAGCCGAGGCAACTTTGGTGATGACGGACACGTGGCCTTAGGCAAACGAGTCAGGATTTCCTAAATTCCCCCATAAAAAAATATTTAGGTGGCGACTTTGTATCTGGAAAAGCAGTCCATGTTTGGCACTTCTTTCTAAAAATATGTTTTCTCAAAACGATTTGCCGGATTTGGACTCTTTGGTGATTTATCAATCTCACATTGCACATTGTGAGATCAGATTAAGAACCGTGACAATTTGAGTCCGAACTGTAGTAAACCCACAAACGAACAGAACGGGGATTCATTCCTCCCGGGACGTTCGGGAATGTCTACAATTTCTGGCGACTCTGTTGGGGATTTAGAGAACTTGACTCGAACTCGTGATATCTTGTTTTAACTACACTTATGTGTTTCTTTGCATTGCATGTGCATTGGTGCGCTTAGGACATCGTGTTTGCCATCTGCTATTCCTGAGCGGTTAGCCTGAGGCTGCGTGCCATAAGGTTGACCAGTTACGGGCTCTGCCACGATGGGAACACAAACCGCGGTTGTTACCGGGGCACCCTTTTGACCATTCGACCTAGTGCATATTCGGAATCTATAGTGGCCATTTCAAGCTAAGACAGGTTACTACCCGATTATAGGTTGTTTGAAACCGCTGCGTGCGTAGTGAAACCCTAGTTCCTGACAAAATAGGACAGGGAAACCCTACCCCAACATAGGGGTGTTTTGGTTCTCATTCACTTGCTATGTGCTTTCAGAGTGTATCTCTACAGGAACGCACATATCAGTTTGCAAGTTTAGTACCAGACCTGAGGGCATCAGTATCAGTGTTTTGGGGAATCGGTTATATCTGCAGGTATCAAATTCAGTTTTTTGGGGCAGTGATTTTGGGGAACAGTGATCAGTAGTAGAGTACAGTTATTCAGCTACGCCTGTGTCTGTTTGGGCTGAAATGCTGCTTGTTTTCCCTTTCAGTTCAGAGATTTGAGTTTAGAGATTTGGTGTTCTCCTTCGCTGAGGCAAGGTAGATATCTGATCAGTCAAGTCACCAGTCACATCACCTCCGTTCAGTTCAGCGAATTTCTGATGTCACAGAATTCAGAGGAAGTTGTGGTCATGGAAGCCGCACTAAATCAAAGGATCATCTTACAGGGTGATACCAATGTTGAGATATCACACCCACCCAGGTCACCTGCTGCGCGCCCGATCTGGGAACCCCAGATGTTTCAAGTTCGAGAACCCACCACGTTTGAGTTGATGGGAATGATTGGCGACCTTCAGAGGTCTGTAGCTGATCTCGCTTATGGAATGTCAGCTTCGCCACCAACCACATCGTATGCTGGGAATTTTGTACCACAGGAGCCCCCGCTATTGCGACGAATTGCGATCGAGCTCAGCCAACCTGAGGCTGTCCTAAGCTATGACCGTGATGTGCCAACAACGACTGGGTTTCGCTCTGATATAGCAACCCAAACCCTCGATCAGGCTGAGGCTAGAGGTAAGAACAAAGTGGGAACAGATGCTGATCCTGTTGAACAACTGCTATGGGCAGTCGAGGCTTTGAAAGCCGGGGGGATGAATAAGCAACAAGTACTCGCCGTCATGGCTAAGACTGTGGATGATGCTTTCCTCACTCCAACTGAAGGCAATTCAAGCTAGGCGGAAAATCGGGATAGGCCCTGTCATGCCAGAACAGTTCCTTCCGCTCCCAACCCTGCACCGGGAAAAGATCAGAAAGCCAAGGCAGTGCCTGCCGACCCTTTCGCTAGTGCGTCTAGCAAGAACCCTCAGACTTCGAAGTATCTGCCTCGAGGGCGCAGAGTCTTTCATGCCCTCTACATGCCTTTGTCTAGGGCATTTCAAACTTTGGCTAAAAAGGGGCATCTGAAACCCCTTGAGCCTCGACCTCTCCTGAAGAATCTCCCTCTCACACATGATGCTGCCTTGTACTGCGCGTACCACCAGCAAACTAGTCACAGCACCGACGGTTGTTTCCGCCTTCGGCACGAAGTACAAGATTTGATCGACAATGAGGTCATCCTCCCACCTACCTCAGCAAAGTCTGTCACCGCTGAGTTGTTGGACTTCGAGGATACTGCAAGTATGTGATCAGGGGTTGGACCACCTACGAGCGGTGCTCGGTGTATTTCAGATGTGGCATTTGGCACGCACTGTTGGGAGCATTTGCGAATGCAGTTTTGTAACTTCTGGCTTAGGTGTCAAGTCAGTTCTTTGTTTTTGTTTTGAGTCTGTCTCTTTGTCTTGAGTTAGTCTTTTTGCTTAAGGGTCTGTCTTGTTGTGTCGAGTCAGTCCCATTGTATAGAATGTCAGGTGATTCCGGGGTTGTTGCCTTGAACACTGTTTTGTTTTGTAATTACCCTTTTGCTTTCTTTTGAGTCCGTCTCTGCTGTGGAGCTAGTTGCAACCAGGAAATCTGAATGAAACAACTGTGGCTATCATGTTTCCGTGCTTATTGCTACTTTGAGCTAGTTGTGCCAGAGCATTTGAATGAAACGGCGGAGCATCTCACTTACTCTACTGCACCTCGAATTCATTGCATTGACCTAAGTTTTTCAAAACTTTTTTAACATTGTGGTGATGAAAACGAAGAGGAAGGAATTCCTTGGGATTTGCAAAACTTTGATCAATTGAGAGAAAGAAAGGCATTCTAAGCCCTTAATGATTAAGATCATGTTTGTTAACGTGAGTACTGAGAAGGACCCTGGCTTGATCCAGATTGGTTCCGCACTGTCTTCAGCACGAGCGATTAGTCGCTTTCTTAAAAATTTTCAAAAAATGTTTTGCGTAGTCTTGTGAAGACCTGTGTGGAATCGCTCTTGAGATTGTACAGCCTAGGATCGCTCTCAGCCTCAAGATTCAACCCCTTTGCTTTCAAACCTTGAACGTGCATTCAGAAAGTTCAATGGCCAAACCGCAATGTGAGGCCCGTGTGGCCAAATTTGAAGCAGCCCTCAAACAAGAGGCCAAGAAAGTCAGATCAAGAAGATCAGACCTCATCAAAAGAAGCTTACGAAGCTAGAACAAAAGCACCCCTCGAACTAGGGGCAAAAATGTCCGATGTACTCGAAGAGCCGAAGATGGATCCTTCTGCAAATCAATACAACAGCCACTCTCCCGGATACGGATGGCTTCGAGATCCTAAAACCATTTGGCATGGACTTGTTACACTTTTACCCTTTGAGAGGCTCGCTGGGCCGAAAACCCGGAAGGGCGACCCAGGCAAAAGTTAGAGCAAGAAAAAGAAAAGAAAAGAATACAAAAAGAATGCAAAAAAAAGAGAATGAAAAGATTTGAAAAAGAAAAGACAAAAAAAAAATAAAAAGAATTGAAAAGAGAAGAAAAACAAAGCTCGCAAGGTTGAAAACCCAGAAGGGCGGCCTTGGCAAAAGTTAGAGCGTAAAAGGAGAGGTTAATACCTGAGTGTCCCTTAGCCGGAACTACGTAAGGCTTGATTCCCATGTTTGGGATACGTAGGCAACTTCATCCTGAAGTCTAGCCACAAACACTTCCTAATCAAGTGTGTCCATGTAATGGTTTTGATCATCCTTGCCTTTTCTGAATCCGATAGTTCGGTTGTGACACAACCGGAACTACGTAAGGCTTGATTCCCATGTTTGGGATACATAGGCAACTTCATCCTGAAGTCTAGCCCCACGCACTTTCAAAGTGACTGTGTCCATATATTGGTTTTGACCATCTTCGTCTTCTCTGTATCCGAGAGTTCGGTTGTGATCATCACTAATGAGGACTGACTATAGTATGCTGCGGCGTTGTCCAGACAAGGGGCAACTTTCCGTTGCCATGAGTCGCCATCCAAACCAGGGGCAACTTTCCGTTGCCGTGCTGTGCCCTTTGGAACAAGGGGCAATTTTCCATTGCCTCCGATCCGAGGTTGTGCTTCTCAAGAGTAAGTTCCGTGCTAGTGACCGTTTGCAAAAATAGTTTTTGAGAATTTTTTTTTACTGAGGTTGACTTTTTTCTCGAAAATTATTCCATCTTTTCCAAAACCGGACCATTTTCTTGGACCCAAAAAAGGAAAATTTTCAGTGCTCATAGCTTGACTTGCATGATTTTAAATCAGAAAATCCAACAAGTGTGTTAATCTAACTCTCATTTTTTGTTTTAGTAGAAAACCAAAACAAAAAATGGTCAAAATGATGAACTAGGGGCACAGTTGAGTCAGGCTTCTTGTCTTTTACCCATCGCCAGCATACTTGCTAGAAAGAGAACAACTGGAGCTGTCTGTAAGGGGCTGAAAGCTCTCTCACCCTCCGAGCAACGAGGTATCAAGCCAAGTGCGAAGCACGAGTCGGAATGGATTAAGATACTCCATTCCCTCACCCGGAGCATCGACTAGACGTCGTTAGAAGAAGTAGCTGTGAGCTAACAGTGTTGGGCATGAACCCACAACCTCTTGTTTATTCACCGACCATATCTAGGGAGGGATGACAAGTGAGAGAGTGAAGAATAGAGAGGTGTAAGTCGAGAGAAAAGTGAGCAAAAAGGGGTTTTGAGAGAAAAACCGAGCCTGAAGGCTGAGTGATGTGAGAATCACAAATGAGAAGAGGGTGGGAAACAATACCTGGAGAAACTGGCTCCTCGCAAACTAAGAGGTCTCTTGTCTTTTACAACACGTCTGTGTGTCATGCCTTTTGTTTTGACTGTCTCGATTCTTGTCTTGAGTCGTCTCGAGTGTTACTCGATTTGTTTAGGTTGAGTGCCTTTTTGTTTTCTCTGTTGAGTCCTTTTCGCTGTGTTCAGTCGTAGGCTCAATACCCGGTTGAAAACCCTTTCCTCAAATCGTTTTGTGCTCAGAGTGCTGTGCCATTCCCCACATTTGTGCAAACCATAATTTGATTCTTCATAAAACTGCAGGGTCCACCCCCGATAAGTGTGAACAGAAAAACCTGGACATATCTGAAGCTTTTGGGTTCCGGATTGCGAAGCAAGAAATTTTGGAGCATCTAAGTGTGTTTCAACTTCTGCACAGTTTAGAATGAACTGTGTATTTAGAATGAGCAATATGCTGCTGTGGGCTATGAGTTCAGGATGAACAATTTTCAGAATGGGCTGTGTGTTTAGAATAAGCAGTGCGTTGTATGAACTGTGTGTATAGGCTGTATGCAGAGTAAACCAAGCACCGTGTTATGGGTTGTGTGTTCAGAATGAGCAGTAAGTCGTATAAGTTGTTTTGTCATTAGTTGGTTCACTACCTGGTTATTACAATACAAGTGTTTGATTTTCAGACAAAAGATCAATCTCATTTACATTGTTATGTAATATGATGCGATGCGATGCGATGTATGAAATACACAAATGTACCACTTTTTCAGGCAAAAAGTTTGTTTCATTTCATCATCTTTTCAAGTACAAAGTTTCGAAGAAAATAAAACCTGCCTGCGGCAGTACAAGGTACTCAAGCTACCAGTAAAAAGAAAAAGTAAAACAAAAAGAAGAAAAGCAGCAAAATCTAGATCAGCATCGATCATCTCAGGCCTGAGAGTCTGTCCTCGTCCTCTTCCTGGATGAAGGTCCAGGAGCGTCATCGCCACCTCCATAGTCTGAGCCCGAGTCCGAGTCATCTCCGGTCTCCTCCTCAGATGCCTCCGCCTCCATCTCTGCCTCAGACTCGTCATCATTTGGGATCGGTGCTCGAGAGCTACTCCCAACATGAGTGCGCCCCACTTTGGTACGGGGGAATACTGTGCCACCTCGTCCTCCTCCTCGAGCTGGAACAGAAGGTCCTGCTGGAGCACCTCCTGCAGTAGGAATCTGGAATGGAGGCTGAAAAGCACAAATAGCAAACGCATCAGTATGCTACGCAAAAGTAGAGTATGAATGCTGTGAGCAGTGTATCAGTACAAAATGTAGTGTATAAGTACAGAGTATAAATATAGAATACAGTGTGTGAATACAGTGTATGAATACTGTGAGCAGTGTATCAGTACAGAATGCAGTGTGTGAGTACAGTATATGAGTGTATGAATACTGTGAGCAGTGTATGAATACAGGATGCAGTGACTGAGTGCAGTGTATGAATGTCGTGACTAATGCTGTGAACAGTCTGTGGGTTACACTGTATCGAATGCCGTGAGGGCCGTATATCAAGTATTATGTTGATGGTGCGGTGCATCAGATTGTGTAAAGTTTGAGATGATGGTCGAAAAGACTTACCGGGATATTGAAAATGGCCAGCAGGTCGAAACTCCGCTGTAGCATCCCCATCATGGAGGCGTTCAACTCCAAGGACTGGCGAGTATACTCAGAGGAAGCCTGCAAAAGTGTGCATCAGTATTCTGCGGAATATCAAACGAAATGAAATGAAATGACGATGTAAAATACAAAATGCAATAATACGTACCAGGGGCAAGTCGTAGAAACCGACCAGCTTGTGATCAGCCGGAGGGGGAGCGATGGCGATCTGATAAGTTTCCCCACTCTGCCCTCTATATGTCATCATCGTGGGCAACGCCGACCATCCAGCTATCCGCCCTCTCCGAGGCCCACTCCTGCCACGGGTCCGAACCATCCTAAGTGCTCCTGCCCTTGCTCTCGCTCCCGTTCTAGCTGCTGGCGCCGCAGGCCCCTCTCTCTCAGCTCGACGGCCATTGCTCAGAGGCCGCATGATGTAGGTCTGGACGTACTCTGCATAGTCGCCCTCGTCTCTAAAGCCCTTCGCCTCCCATCCGATCGTGTAATCGGCCATCTCATGTGGGGGGTATCTCTCTGTCTACCTCATGTCGATAGGAGGTGGACCCGGGGCTATCTGCTCTAATAAACCTAAGGTCTGGCGCAGGAAGCGCTCGCCCAGGTACCAAGCCCGACAGACCGGGCCCTCCAGCAAAATCCTGAATTAGGCAGTCTCCTCATCACCAGCATACCGCTCCCAAACTGCGGCTGGCAATGGAGCCCAAGGCTGCCAGGTGATCTGTAAATGATATGCAGTTTGTTATCTACTGTTATCGAAAGAATAATGTAAAGCAAAGCTTAAATGAACTGCAAATTCTAAAATACCTCTGCGGTGGTAATGGTATCGAAGTAGCGACGAAAGAATATGAATGACTCCCGTGGTCTCCGCACGTATCTCACATCGAAGCGTCGAGAGAATGGAATGCCGAGGGGGGTCTCCTCATCTAGCACTGGGGCAAGCCTCGGGAAGTAGGCATACACCCACAACTACAGAGTGCAATAGAGCAGGTATCAGTATGCTTATCAGATAAAGCAGAATGCAGATGAAGCAGAATGCAGGATAAAATAAAAATTGCAGAACCGTGTATTGTGTAGAGTGTACAGTGTGTGCAGTATACAGTCAATGTAAAGCAGATTGCATGTTTGCAGTATGTGCGGTGTATAGTCAGTTGGCATCAGATTGTGCAGTGTGTGAAGTATTGTGCAGTATACAGTCAGTGTAAAGCAAATTATATGTGTGCCGTGTGTGCAATATACAGTCAGCGTGAGGCAGACCGTAGTATGTGCAGTGTACAGGATACAGATAATGTAGAGCAGAAATGTAAAACAGAGAAAGAGGATGTACCTCCCAAGCCCGCTAGTAGCCTCCGAGCAACTGTCCGCTGAGGCGAGAGGATGAACTCATGTAGCCGTACAGTGTGGCCAAGCCTGTGCCACCCCAGTCATAGCGGTGGATCCGCGTGACGTCCACTAAAGCGCTCAGTAGACAGAGGGGCACAGTGTTCGCCCGGTCGGCGAAGAGGGTCGTCCCCAGTAAGAACATAAGGAAGCCGCGTGCATACAGCTCCGCCTCCTCCTGAGCCATCGACGCCTCCTCAACTAAGGCTGGCTGAATCCTAAAGTGGTCCTCAAACCACGAATATCTGACAAATCCTGGACGGGCAAGAGGCGGTAGGTCGCCAAGAAAGTACATCTGAGCGGCTTCCCACTCGTCTATATCTATATCGAAGGGGATCGGATCACCCCCTACCCCGATGCCGGTGAGCATCGAGAAGTCGAAAGGAGTTATCGTCATGTCTCTCGTGGCGGAAAAGTGGAAGGAATCGGTAGTGTCCCACCACCTCTCCACCAGAGCGGCAAAAAGAGGCCTGCTCGCAGTAAGGCGCGACAGTCCCCTGCAGAAAGTGCCGAAGCCGGCCTGATCAACAATATGGCAGACCGCGTCCGGTAGCTCCATATACCATCCTCTGGCGGCAACATTCCCATACCCCCCGAAAGTCATGGGAATCCCCCTGTATTCAAAAGCAAACAGTTGCGAAGCAATATTAAATGTACAGCTTTGAAGAACAGTCAAAATTGATGCAAATACAACGTGTGTGCACGTTTTCAAATTCAAACAGATATTGAGTGCCGGTGTGCTCGAAGTGAACTACAGCATATGATGTATCAATGTGTTTGAGTGGTTCAGCGTAAATACAGCGTGTGTGCACGTTTTCAGATTCAAACAGATATCGAGTGCCTGTATTCTCGAAGTGAACTACAGCATATGATGTGTCAGTGTGTCTAATTGGTTTAGTTAAAACACAGCGTGCACGCACTTTTTCAGGTTCAAACAGATATCGGGTATCAGTGTGCTCACAGATGAATCACAGTGTGTAAATATATCGGTGTATCCGGGCTAAGCAGTTAAAGAACAGAATCAACTATTGCGGTTATGTTCTACATTGCGGAAAATAAAATAGAGGGAAGACTGTACCTCAGAAGCGCCGTAAGACAGATATGACTCTGGCTCACACAGAAGAAGCTCTCATGGCACACCCCTATCAAAAGTCCTGAACTAGCGAAGACCATCAAGAGATAGCACGTGAATCACCAGCCTGTAGGTCGCCGGGTCGAACGGTCGGACACTGGGAGGCAAGAGCTCGGCCTCGGGGTCCATCACCTGCTCCGATGGAGTCCCGCCTCGTGGAATACCATCCTCCATGCCGAGAAGGGTGTGAAAATGGCCGGAAGAGTGAAAACCGGGCAAGAATGCGAAAAGTCAACTCAAAAGTCAACCCCGAGAGGGTGAAAAATGGCCAGAAAAGGTAGAGTGTGGAAAAGGCACGAGGATCAAGGAAAACTCGAGGGAAACAAACCCCGAGTGGCGGAAATTGAGAAAAAGACACCGAAACAAAGATTTGTTCGGTTCAAAATGTTCGAAATGATGAGGGTTTCGCGAATCGAACGTCGAAACGGGCCTGAAAACCGAGGAAAATGGGGAAATGAAGGTTGGGAAATAACCTAGAGAGAGAGGGAAGGATTTTTCGAGCAAGAGGAAGTGAGAAGTATAGGGCTAGAAACCCTACATTTAAAGACCCGTGCCGAATTGACCAAACTGCCCCGATTCAGGCATATTTGGCCGGTCGGCCACATTGTTGGCCGGTCGGCCAAACATTTGGCCGATGGCCTTGTTTTGTAGCCGGTGTATGGCCGGTGACCTCCCCCGATGGCCGGTGAACCTCCTACACCTTTGTTTGGGTCTTTGATGTGGTTTGGGGCCACCATTGCTCAACACGATGCAAGAAAATGCATTTCCAAAGCTTAACCGGTCTCTGTGCCGTGTCTTCTGTGCGTAGCACTCGAATACGTGCAAGGTGTATCCTTTTCGTATCCTTTGATATCTTACGAGATTCAGTAACTGCTTTGAATGCCTCGCATTACAATGTTTTACCTTGTTAACGGTAAGCATACATTGGTTGCATCGTTATGCATGCATACACGCGTTGTAACACGCACGACTTGCATTGTTATGCACCTCCCTTCGGTCTAGGAGACCTTAAATCCTCTGAAGGTGCAAGTCCTTTGGTGTTTGTCATGCCCGAACGACTTTTGGTAGGTTTCATCTTAGGCCGCATCGTCATGTGCACCTTACATGCATTGTCATGCATAGTCCTTGTCACGCATCATCATGCGTACCTCACATGCATTTGTCATGCATTTCAAAGAGAACATGCGTTGTCGCGCATTTGAGTCCCCTTGCATCGTCATGGACATTCCAGTTGCATTGTCATGCATTTTCTCTATCATGCCTTGCCATGCTTATCTTACTTGCATTGTTATGCATTTTAATATCGGTCTAGGAGACCTTAAATCCTCTGAAGGTGCAAGTCCTTTGGTGTTTGTCGTGCCCGAACGACTCTTGGCGGGTTTTATCCTAGGTTGCATTGTCATGCATCCCTACTCGCATTGTTATGCGCTACTCATGTGCGTTGTCATGTATTTCAAAAGACATGTGTTGTCGCGCGTTCAATTTCATCTGCATTATCATGCATTTTCAAAAAAAAAAACAAAACAAAAAAAAAAACATGCATATGTCATGCATTGCACTGTAAATAGTGCATATGTCATGCATACATTGTAAATAGTGCATATGTCATGCATTACACTGTATATAGTGCATATGTCATGCATCTCACTGTAAATATTGCATTTACATACATTCCATTGCATATTGTATATATTGCATTGTAGCTTGCATGCATTTATTGCATCACATCCATCTACGGCTTGCGCCTTTCCATGTTGAGCTTGGTTTGGTATGTGCCCATACTTTGCGCGTTGAAGCACGGTTATGATATTACGTGTACGCACCTAGTGTTGTGGGTGATGGCACCGTTTCCATGATTAAACGTGGTTTGTATGTGTCCATGCCTTTCCTAGGCAAGATACGGTTTGGCCGCGTGCCTTATCCATTGTAAATATTACATTCCATTGCATATTGTATATATTGCATTGTAGCTTGCATGCATTCATTGCATCACCTCCATCTACGGCTTACGCCTTTCCATGTTGAGCTTGGTCTGGTATGTGCCCGTACTCTTCGCGTTGAAGCACGGTTATGATATTATGTATACGCACCTAGTGTTGTGGGTGACGACACCGTTTCCATGTTAAACATGGTTTGTACGTGTCCATGCCTTTCCTAGGCAAGATACGGTTTGGCCGCAGGCCTTATCCACTGCATCCATTGCATTTTAGCTAGTAAATTTTGCATTGTACATAGCTTGCATTGTCATGCATCTTTCCTTACATGCATTGTAGTGCATTCTTCCTTACTTTGCATTGTCATGCATTTCCCTACTGTATCATTTAGTATGTAGGTTTCATTGTAAATAGTGCATTGTCATGCATTCATTGTATTGCATTGTAGTTGCATGCATTCACTGCATCACCCCCATCTACGGCTTGCGCCTTTCCATGTTGAGCCTGGTCTGGTATGTGTTCGTACTCTTCGCGTTGAAGCACAGTTATGATATTATGTGTACGCACCTAGTGTTGTGGGTGGCGGCACCATTTTTGTGTTAAACGTGGTTTGTATGTGTCCATGCCTTTCCTAGGCAAGATACGGTTCGGCCGCAGGCCTTATCCATCGTAAATATTCCATTGCATATTGTATATACTGCATTGTAACTTGCATGCATTCACTGCATCACCCCCATCTACGGCTTGCGCCTTTCCATGTTGAGCCTGGTCTGGTATGTGCCCATACTCTTCGCGTTGAAGCACAATTATGATATTATGTGTACGCACCTAGTGTTATGGGTGACGACACCGTTTCTGTGTTAAACGTGGTTTGTATGTGTCCATGTCTTTCCTAGGCAAGATACGGTTCGGCCGCAGGCCTTATCTATCGTAAATATTCCATTGCATATTGTATATATGGCATTGTAGCTTGCGTGCATTCATTGCATCACCTCCATCTATGGCTTGCGCCTTCCCATGTTGAGCTTGGTCTGGTATGTGCCCATACTTCTCGCGTTGAAGCACTGTTATGATATTATGTGTACGCACCTGGTGTTGAGGGTGACGGCACCGTTTCTGTGTTAAACGTGGTTTGTTTGTGTCCATGCCTTTCCTAGGCAAGATATGTTTTGGTCGCGCGCCATATCCATTTCATTCATTACGTTGTAGTGTAGTGTTTTGCATCCAGCATTTAGGATCACGATCTCTCCTGAGCAGAGCATTCCCCACTTATATCATCCCACCCAATTACTTGTATCTTGTGTTCCGTCTACACACTCATAGTTCTGCATGTGTACACGCCTATTCCACTGCTGGTATTGTGGTTTGAGGGTGTCGGCACCTTTTCTATGGTAGATGGACTTTGCATCTCCATCATCTTTATGATATTTGTGTGGTTTTGAACTGCTTATGGTTTGATCATGTTTCAATTGCATTGCATATCATTTGTATTGTTTATATATAGTTTTGTATATATTGCATTATCATTTTGCATCC
Organism: Camellia sinensis; assembly: GCF_055761805.1. Lineage (NCBI taxonomy): Eukaryota > Viridiplantae > Streptophyta > Magnoliopsida > Ericales > Theaceae > Camellia > Camellia sinensis. The sequence goes on from NC_138964.1 coordinate 70,286,289, forward strand.
ATTCCGCATTGTTATGTGTTGTCACACATAGGTTGCATTGTCATGCACTCCTTCACTTGCGTTGTTACGCAGCTTAGATTGCATTGTTATGCATGTTGCTAACGATATCGTACCTGTTAAGTTTTCTTTCTCTTTCAGGCACGATATTGTATGTACGGTTCATTTGAAGCTGGTGCAAGTAGACGAGCCGCACAGGAATTATATTCTCCGTGTGAGAGGTATTGAGAATTAAATAATTCTCTTACATCCTTTCTACATTGTAATGTAGCTTGGTTCTTACTTAAAACTGTTGCATGTTATGCTTCGTTACAGCTTTCTTTGCATGATCATGAGTTATGTTCGGCTTCTTGCATTGTCAGCTGCATTTTGCCCCTACCTTCGGGCGCATATCTTTATTGTCTTGCATGTTTGTCTAAGTCTTCGGCCTTGTTAAAAATGGGTCGTCTCTGGGATTTGACACTCACTCCCGTCATTGTTATGACTTTCGAGTTCTGTCAAAGAGGGGAAACTGTAGACACCCCATTTTTGACCGTCCTCAAGACTTGGACGTCACCGTTTGAACACTCGGTGATCATCCATGTTCGTGTTCGTCTTGAGTTCTCGGAGGTCTCAGCTACGCGCCTTGCCTCAAGACCTCTCGACTTGCCCATTTTGTGTTTGGTTTTGCACCAAACACTTGTGTTTTGCTTCTGGGGAGTAGGGAATGGCTTGTTGGCCATCCCCACACCTCACCGGCCATGGCTTGAGGCCACCGGCCATTGTCTGGTTGCCATCGGCCAAATGTTTGGTCGGTCGGCACTCTGTTTGGTTGGTCGACCATTTATTTGGTCAATTTGGCATTTTTGGCTGGCCGACCACTGTGCATCTGCTTTTGGCAGATATTTTGTGCTAGCTGTGCTAGTTGGCACCCATTTTGCACCCCCTCCATACACGTGTATGGAGGGATTTCACTCTTGCTTAGCTTGTTTTGTAAGCTTTCCAAGAGTGAATCTCTATAAAGGGAGGCCTTTTCCTCCCTCCTCAGGGGTTAGAGGGTTGAGTTCCAGAGCTCTGGAATAGGGTTAGCATAGTTGTATCTATTCTATCTCTATACCTCCCTCTCTTCCATATTGTGTGTGTATTAAGGTGTTTTGTTCATAGTTTTGCACACAAACACCTAGAGTTACACTTTCCTTTGGCTACTGAGGTACTAAGGAGTGATTTTCAGAGTCCTAGAGTTGATTTAAGCTTGGAGAAGGGGCTGGAGTGGTCCTTGTGAAGAAGGTCTTCAAGGGTAAGAACTTTACCCCTTTATTCCCCATTTTTGCTTAGGCTTTTAGCCATCCTTGCATCTGTTTTTAAGCTTAACTTATAACATATAAAAGTTCTGATTTTAAGTGCTTAAAATAGTTGTTTAAGGTTTCTTTGGTGTTTGGGGTTGTTTGACCCCTCTTAGGCCTTGTTTGGCCCCCATTTTGTGCTATTTTGGTGAGCTCTGGGACCACCTTGTTTGGGCCTCCTCACTTTGGATTTCAGTGGTGGGGATAGTGCTTTCAGGTCCTAAGAAGGAGAGGGCCATCCCCTCTCCTTGTTCTCTTCAAAAGTTGTCATTTTAGCCTCATGTGTGAGTACCATTGTTGAGTTCATGTTGGCCATGTCTTAGCTAGTATTTGTGCTTATTTTGCCATGATATAGAACTGTTTTAAGTTGGTTTAGACACACCATGCTTGCTTTGCATACTTGTCTTGTAATGCCATGAATTACCTTAACATGCTTTGTGCTTTGAGCCTTGTTTCTAGCATGTTTTTGGCTTAGCTTTGTGAAGCTTTTATGCATGTCTTAGTATGCTTAAGGTCTGTTTGGAGTTGTTTTGGCCATCCATGAGATGCTTTGCATAGCCACCTTGCATTTTTGCTTGTTAGCCTTGGGTGTGTGAGTGTTGAGCATGCATTACTTGGCTTGTTTCAGTGGTTTGGCACCACTTATAACATCATTTCAGTCCTTGTGGTATGCTTGTGTGCTTGCATTTGATGCTCCTTTAATGCTTCAAGAGGTTGGTATCTTATGCTCCATGTTTGAACCCTTTTGCATGCCTTTAGACTTAGACCATTTAGATGCCATCTAGGTGTGCCTTTGACCTTGTTTTGATCTACCTTGGGGTGGTTTTGAGTCCCCATGGCCCTTTGGGACTTGCTTCATATAGCTATGGTTTAAGCCCCTTGGCTTACCTTGGGTTTTGGACATAGTTGCATGCCTTGTCTGTCTTGTTTAGTTGGTTTGGCACCATCCTTAACATGATTTTCAGAGCTTAGTATGCTTGCCATATGCCCATGTTTGTCTTCTTTTAAGTGTGCTTAAAAGTTGCTTCTTTATGCTTAAGAGTTGGGCCACGTGTGCATGCATGTTTGTATGTGTTTTGGCCTTCATTTCCTTAGCATTTGGCCACTATTTTGGACTTAGGGGAGAGCTGTCCATCTTGGTGTAAGTCCCTCCTTTGCATGTTGTTGCATGCTCGCCTTGTGTGTTGTTGCATACTTGGCCTATCGCATGTGTTGCATGCTTGAATCACATTGCATTTAGCATGTTTTCTTCCTTTTGTCTTGGTTGCTTAACATGTTACGTGTCTTGCATGTTTGCATGTTCGCATTGCATATTGCATGCTTGTTTGCTTGCACATGTTGTTACATGCCTTGCATGTTTGTTTGTTTAGGTTGTGTGCTTAGTACACATTACTTGCTCTCATGCTCTTGACTACATACTTAGCTCACATGTCTAGGTTGCATTACAATGAGCATGCATGCCTTGTCTCTTGATCAAGTGATAGAGGTTGGGCCTTATGTGTTTATTTGGTTTGCATTTCATTTGACATCAAAATGCATAACTTGGCCTTTTTGGCCATCACGCATTGAAATGCACGATTGGTGGCCCAAGGGTCGAGGTCCATCCTCCTTTGAGTCATGAACATGATAAGGAGGGTGTTTGTGCAATCATTTGCTTGAAATGCATTGCCATGCCATGTTTGCCCGCTACTGCTGTCAAAACAAGATTCTGCAGATAAATATGGCCGGTCGACTGCATAAAGTGTTGATCGACCAATTATGGATGGCCGAGAGCTGAATATTTGGTCGATGACCCTTGTACCATGGTTGGTGATGTTTCCCCTTGGTCGGTGATGCTCCATAGTGTTTAGAGAGTGTTTCTTGGGACTTCTGCAATTTTCAGAAGAGTAGAGTAGGGTAAATAGAGGCAGCTTGTGCATGGTGACGGATTTCCGAGCAAACCCGAGCACGCATGCATTGAACCCTCTTCCCGAGGCCGTTTTATTGTTTTCTTAGCTTAGTTAATTTTCTTAACTAGTTAAGTGGTCTGTAATAATTACTTAGCTTGTAGGTTAATTAATTTGTATTATTCTTTTGGTCCCTCCGAGCGAGGGCAAATGTGTAATAAGTGTCGGTGTGTGTGCATGTCTTCCAACCCCCATTTCTTTATCCCTTTTACTTACCTGCTTTTGATGGTTAGTACTAGGGCATATTTAATTTAGCATACCTTCTGCTATGCATGCGTGCATTCATTCATCAGTATTGCATGCACCGGGCTCGGCGTATCATGCTAACTGCATAGTATTTCAAATCTAACTTGAATATATGTTACTTGTTGCATTTCATATGCCATCCTAGGATTAGCCAAGCCTATTCTAGATTGCATTTTTCCTGTGATGCATTAGCCATTTAACATGGACTTGGATCATACGTTTGATTGCTAACATGTTCTTTGTTTTGGCTCGGAGTACGCTGTAAGTATTTATACTTTAGCATCTCGCATGAGTGTGAATGTTAACATGACAGCATGCTTACCATGTAGCTATGTGCTTATGTGATATTCCTGCTTGAATGCCTGTGGGTGAAGGTTGGATTGCTTGAGTTGGAACAACTCGTTGAAATCCGTATTTTAGCCTACTTGTGAGTAGCAAATTTTAAACCATTTTCCGAATAAACGGATATGCAATGCTTTGTTCCAAATTAGGCGATCTAGTCTATACTTTTGTGTTGTGCGCATCACATAGTAAGATTAGCTAACTAATTGGAATAAGAACACATAACGTTTTCAAAACTAGATATCATGGTTAGTAGAGGCCGATCTTCGGATTGGGCAAGCGGTGGTGCTCATAGCTGACCTTCCCCAATCGTACCCAAGTTCCCGAGCCGAGGCAACTTTGGTGATGACGGACACGTGGCCTTAGGCAAATGAGTCAGGGTTTCCTAAATTCCCCCATAAAAAAATATTTAGATGGCGACTCTATATCTGGCAAAGCAGTCCATGTTTGGCACTTCTTTCTAAAAATCTGTTTTCTCAAAACGATTTGTTGGATTTGGACTCTTTCGTGATTTGTCAATCTCACATTGCACATTGTGAGATCAGATTAAGAACCGTGACAATTTGAGTCCGAATTGTAGTAAACCCATAACTGAACAGAACGGGGATTCATTCCTCCCGGGACGTTCGGGGACGTCTACACCTAGCTCCTAACAAAATAGGACAGGGAAACCCTACCCCAACATAGGGGTGTTTTTGGCTCTTATTTGCATGATATTTGCTGTCAGAGTGTGTCTGTACAGGGTTGTGTGTATTAGTTTGCAAGTTCGGGTATCAGGCCTACGGGCATCAGTATTTTGAGAATTGGTTATATCTACGGGTATCAGATTCAGTTTTGGGGCAGTAATTTGGGGAATAGTGATCAGTGGGCGAATACAGTTATTCAGCTATGCTTATGTCTGTTCTGGTGAAATTGGGATGAGATGCTACCTGTTTTCTCTTTCAGTTCAGAGATTCGGTTCAGGGCAACCAGTGTTCTCCTTCGCTTAGGCAGGGCAGAAAAGGTTCATTCAAGGCTCACTGGTTCATCAGATCCGTCAGCCACTAGTCACATCACCTCTGTTCAGTTTAGTAGACTCACGGTGACACAAAATTTAGAAGAAATTGTGGTCATGGCAACGACGCTAAACCAGGGAATCACCATGCAGGGTGAGACTGGTGCTAACATGCCACACCCGCCCAGGTCACCTGCTGCACATCCAATCTGGGAACTCCAGCTATTCCAAACCCGTAAGCCCACCACTTTTGAGCTAATGGAAATGATCGGCGATCTTCAGAGGTCTGTGGCTGATCTAGCCTTCGGAATGTCGGCTCCATCGTTGATCATATCACATCCTGGGAACTTCATGCCGGAAGAGCCCCCGCTACTGGGGCGAATTGTAATTGAACTTAGCCAACCTGAAGCCATCCCAAGTTTCGGCAATAACATGTCAACAACAACTGGGCTCTGCTCTGATATAGCAACCCAAACCTTCGACCAAGCTGAGTCGAGAGGTAAGAACAAGGTGGGGGCAAACACTGATCCGTATGAACAACTTCTGCATGCTATTGAGGCTTTGAAAGCCGGGGGACTGAACAAACAACAAGTGCTCACGGTTGTTGCAAAAACTATGAACGACACTTTCCCCACTCAGACCGAGGGCAGTTCAAGCCAAGGGAAAAATCGAGAGAAAGGTCATCATACCAGAACTGTTCCCTCCAACCCTAATTCTGTACCCAGAAAAAATCAGCAAGCCAAGCCTGTACCTGCCGATCCTTTTGCTAGTGTATCCAGTAAAAATGCACAAAACTCGAAGTATTTGCCCCGAGGTCACAGGGTCTTTCATGCCCTCTACATGCCTTTGTCCAAGGGGCTTCAGATCCTTGCTGAAAAGGGGCATCTTAAACCCCTCGAGCCGCGACCTCTCCCTAGTCGTCTTCCACCTAGCCATGATGCTACCCAGTACTGTGCATACCATGAACAAATTGGTAATACCACTGACAATTGCTTCCGTCTTCGCCACGAGGTACAGGATTTCTTTGACAACGGGGTTGTCCTCACACCAAGCTCAGCAAAGTCCATCGTCACTAGATCAATGAATCTGGAGGATAATGTGATGTGATCAGAGAATGAACCACCTGCGGGTGGTGCCCAGTTTACTTCAGATGTGGCGTGTGGCACACACTGTTTTGAGCATTTGCGAATGCTGGTTTTTGTAGTTTCTAACTTGGGTGTTGAGTCAATTCTGTGGTTTTGTTTTGAGCCTGTCTCTTTGTTTTGAGTCAGCCTTTTTGATTAAGTGTCTATCCTGTCATATCGAGTCAGTCCTGTTGTACAGAAGTCGAGTGATTCCGGGGGTGTCACCTCGGATATCACTATTTTGTTTTGCGTTTATCTTTTCGCTTTCTTTTGAGTCTGTTTCTGTCATGGAGCCAGTTACATCAGCAGATTTGAATGAAACAGCAGTAATTTTCACACTTTTGCGTTTGCTTCTGCCTTGCGCCAGTTGTGCCAGAAGTCTTGAATGAAACGGAAGTCCATTTCACCTGCTTTTCTGCGTCTTTAAATCATTGCATTGACCTAAGCTTTTCAAAACTTTTTGAACACTGTGATGAAAACGACGAGGAAGGAATTCCTCGGGATTTGCAAAAATTTGATCAATTGAGAGAAAGAGAGGCGTGCTAAGTTCTTAATGAATGAGATCATGCGTGTTAGTGTGAGTAGTGAGAAGGATCCTAGCTTGATCCAGATTGGTTCCGCATTGTCTTCAGCGCTAGCGACTAGTCGCTTTCTTAAAAGATTTCAAAAAAAAAATGTTTTGCACCATCCTGCGAAGACCTGTGTGGAATCGCTCTTGAGATTGTGCAGCGTAGGATCACTCTTAGCCTCAAGACTCGCTCCTTTTTTGTTTTCAAACCTTGAACCTTAATTCAGAATGTTCAACGGTCAACATCAAAGGAAGCCTGTGTGGCTAGATTTGAAGCAGCCCTCGAACTAGGGGCAAGAAGGTCAGATATGATCAAAAGGAAGCTTATAAAGCTAGATCAGAAGCACCCCTCGAATTAGGGGCAGGAAAAATGTCAAATGTGCTCGAAAAGTCAAAAATTGGGATGTTTCTCAAGCTAACGAAGATCGGCAAGAATGCCAAATCCCAGAAGGGAGGAAAGAAGAAAGTTTTTGCTGAAGGATAACCAAGTTCCTATCCACAACACTAGGGGCAAATTCAACCCCTATCGGATGGACTTTTACATCGTCAGCGAACAACGACCACTCTCCAGGATTCAGATGGCCTCGAGATCCTAAAGCCATTTGACATGGACAAAGCTACACTTTTACCCTTGAGAGGCTCGCTGGGCCGAAAACTTGGAAGGGCGACCCAGGAAAAAGTTAGAGTAAATGAAAAGCAAAGAAAAAGAACAAAAATAGAAAAATGTAGAAAATGAAAAAAAGAAATGAAAAGAAGAAAAGAAAACAAAAGAAATGAAAAGAAAAGAAAAATGAAGCTCGCAAGGTTGAAAACCTGGAAGGGCGGCCTTGGCAAAAGTTAGTGCAAAAGGAGAGGTTACTACCCGAGTGTACCTTAACCCGAACTACGTAAGGCTTGATTCCCATGTTTGGGATACGTAGGCAACTTCATTCTGAAGTCCAGCCATAAACACTTCCAAATCGACTGTGTCCATGTAATGGCTCTGATCATCTTTGTCTTCTTTGTATCTGAGAGTTCGGTTGTGATTGTCACTTTGAGAATTGATTACAGTGCGCTGTGGTGCCATTCAGACAAGGGGCAATTTTCCGTTGCCATACAGTGTCGTTCAGACAATGGGCAATTTTCCATTGTTATGAATCTGAGGTTGTGCATGTCAACGGTAGGTTCTGTGCTCGTTGAGCAGTGGACATTTGTAAAAACAGTTTTTGAGAATTTTTAATGAGGTTGACTAATATTCTCTCGAAAATTATTCCATCTTTTCCAAAACTGGACCATTTCTTGGACCCAAAAAAGGAAAATTTTCAGTACTCACACCCTAACTTGCATGATTTTAAATTGAAAAATTGAACAAGTATGTTAATCTAACTCTCATGTTGGTCAAAATTGTTTTAGTAGAAAACCAAAACAAAAAATGGTCTAAATGATGAACTAGGGGCACAGCTGAGTCAGGCGTTCTGTCTTTTCCCCGTTGTCAACATACTCGCCAGAAAGGGCGCTCTACCTGCCAGAATAAGGCATAACTGAAGTTAACAGCAAAGAGCTAAAAACTCTCTCATCCTCTAAAGCAACGAGCTATCAGGCCAAGTGCGAAGCATGAATTGAAAATAGAGCAGGGTATTCCACTCCCTCATCTGGACAGATCTAATTACGTCCAAACTCCCCAGCAGAACATCGTCCACCGATGTCTGCTGCAGATTTGCTACACACCCAAATGTAGTGCAACCCCTCTGTGAGAGAAACACACTAGCTATCCTCAGAAGAATGAGAATCTAGCAGAATGCTAGGGACAAGAGCCCCCCACTTCTTGTTTATCTATCAACCACCCAGGGGAGGGATAAAAAAAGAAGAGAGATTAAAGAATAGAGAGGTGTGTGTTGAGAGAAAAATTGAGAAAAAGGGCTTTTTCAGAAAAACAGAGCCTGAGGGCTGAGTGATGTGAGAATCACAAATGAGAAAGGGTGGGAAATACTACCCAAAGAAACAGGCTCCCTGTGCACATATGAGTGTCGTGTCTTTTTTGTTTTGTTTCGATTCTTGTTTTGAGTCGTTTCGAGTGTTTCTCGATGTGTTTAGGTTGTTTACCCTTCGTTTTTCTTTGTTGAGCCGTAGTGCGCTCTGTTCAGTCGTAGATTCAATACCCGGTTAAAGAATCATTTTCAATTTCAATTTAAAAAATAAACCGTTTTGTGCTCAGAGTGTTGTGCCATTCTCCACATTTGTGCAAAACAGTATTTGTTCTTTCATAAACTGCAGGGTTCAACCCAGGTCATGTGGGAAGAGTAGAACTAGGACCTAACTGAAGCTATCTAGGTTCCAGACTGCAAAGCAAAAGAAAAGATAGAAAATTTGGAGCATCTTAGTCTGTTTCAACTTCAGCAAATTTCGAGACTGCATTTCGGGTGCATCTTGTCAGGCCTCCCCTTTCTCTAGAGTATGAGTGTATCTCGACCCCAAGCTTAAGCCTGCTTTAAGTCAGAATGGCAATTAAAGCAGCGGCAGATGTTATCTCTCGCCAATATGAACAGGGTGTCCCCTTTTGAGCTGAGCGTGTTGCCAAGTCCTCTGAGAGGTAAATCGGAGGCACCAGAGTACATGTTTGACGCCCCTCTATTGCATAGAATGTGCACTTTAATATGCACTTCTGTTACATGCGTGCCGCACATCATTATGATTCATGCATAGAATATGCTTGCTTTCGATTCCGCATAGAATATGCTTTGCTTTCCATGTTTCATAGAAAATGCCCCCACACTTGCATAGAAAATGCATTTTATCGCACGTTATTTGCATTGTTTTGCATATCTATCTTACGCTATCACGCACATTACTTGCATTGTTATGGACGCTCCTTTATTCTGAAACACTGGGATACGTCCCCATATTTCTCCTTTCTTTCCGAAACACCGGGATATGTCCCTATGTTTCTCTCTCTTTCCGAAACATCAGGATACGTCCCTGTGTTTCTCCTTTCATTCCGAAACACTGGGATACGTCCCTATGTTTCTCCCTCTCTGGTTAAGAGCATTTGGAACACGTCCCAATGCTTGAACCATTCTGAAACACTGGGATACGTCCCTATGTTTCTCCCTCTCTGGTTAAGAGCATTTGGAACACGTCCCAATGCTTGAACCATTCTGAAACACTGGGATACGTCCCTATGTTTCTCCCTCTCTGGTTAAGAGCATTTGGAACACGTCCCTATGTTTCCCCCTCTCAGGTTAAAAGCATTTGGAACACGTTCCAATGCTTGAACCATTTCGAAACACTGAATACGTCCCTATGTTTCTCCCTCTCTGGTTAAGAGCGTTTGGAACACGTTCCAATGCTCGAACCATTTCGAAACACTGGGATACGTCCCTATATTTCTGCCTTTCTGGTTAAGAGCATTTGGAACACGTTCCAATGCTTGAACCATTCTGAAACACTGGGATACGTCCCTATGTTTCTCCCTCTCTGGTTAAGAGCATTCGGAACACGTTCCAATGCTTATACCTTTCCGAAACACTGGGATACGTCCCTATGTTTCTCCCTCTCTAGTTAAGAGCATTTGGAACACGTTCCAATGCTTGAACCATTCTGAAACACTGGGATACGTCCCTATGTTTCTCCCTCTCTGGTTAAGAGCATTTGGAACACGTTCTAATGCTTGAACCATTCCAAAACATTGGGATACGTCCCTATGTTTCTCCCTCTCTGGTTAAGAGCATTTGGAACACGTTCCAATGCTTGAACCATTCCGAAACATTGGGATACGTCCCTATGTTTCTCCCTCTCTGGTTAAGAGCATTTGGAACACGTTCCAATGCTTGAACCATTCCGAAACACCGAGATACGTCCCTATGTTTCTCTTTCATTCTGAAACGCCGGGATACGTCCCTATGTTTCTTCCTCTCTGGTTAAGAGCATTTGGAATACGTTCCAATGCTCATACCATTTCGAAACACTGGGATACGTCCCTATGTTTCTCTCTTTTCGGTTTGGAGCATTTGGAATATGTCCCTACGTTTCTCCTTTTGTTCCTTCCTCACACGATTTCAGGATGTTTGGAATTGTTTACCTCTTCTCACGAATTCAGCGTGGTTAGAGTTTGTTCCTTCCTCACACTATTTCAGCGTGTTTGGAATTGTTTACCTCTTCTCAAGAATTCAGCGTGGTTAGAGTTGTTCCTTCCTCACCACGATTGCAGCGTGTTTGGAATTGTTTACCTCTTCTCACGAATTCAGCGTGGTTAGAGTTTGTTCCTTCCTCACACGATTTCAGCGTGTTTGGAATTGTTTACCTCTTCTCATGAATCCAGCGTGGTTAGAGTTTGTTCCTTCCTCACACGATTTCAGCGTGTTTGGAATTGTTTACCTCTTCTCACGAATTCAGCGTGGTTAGGGTTTGTTCCTTCCTCACACAATTTCAACGTGTTTGGAATTTTATCTCAAGTTGCGTTGTATACGCGCCTGATTGTTGGTTTTTTCCTCTTCTCGTGATTCCAGCACGGTTGGAGTATATCATCCTCCTGCACCTGTTAGTGCATTGTTCGTGCTATTTTGCACATCCTCCTGCACCTGTTAGTGCATTGTCCGCGCTATCTTGCGCACCTTACCTGCACTTGTTAGTGTTCCGCATTGTTATGTGTCACACTTAGGTTGCATTGTCTTGCATCCCTTCCGCGTTGTTATGCGTCGCGCTTGGGTTGCATTATCATGCACCCCTAACTTGCGCTGTTACGCTTTTTAAGTGCGTTATTTCGCACCCCCCTTTAACTTGCGCTGTTACGCTTGTTACTTGCGTTGTCTCGCAAGTTTTATTTGCGTTGTTTCGCATTCCTATAACCTCCGTTGTCTCACATGTTTTATTTGCGTTGTTTCGCATTCCTATAACCTGCGTTGTCTCACATGTTTTTTTGCGTTGTTTCACATTCCTATAACCTGCGTTGTCTCGCATGTTTTTGTTTTTTTTGCATTGTTTCGCATTCTTATAACCTGCGTTGTTTCGCATGTTCTAACTTACGTTGTTTCGCATTTCTCATTACTTGCGCTGTTACGCACTTCATCTATCTTGCGCTGTTACGCATGTCTTACTTGCACTGTTATGCATGTCTACTTTTTTAACTTGCATTGTCACGCATGTTTTATTTGTTTTACTTGCGCTGTTACGCATGTCTTACTTGTTCTATCTTGCACTGTTACGCATATTTTCTTTGCGCTGTTACGCATGTTCCACCCACGTTGTCTCGCACCCTCAGGATTGCATTATCTTGCACCCCTTCACTGGCGTTGTCCTGTACTTTTCACTTGCATTGTTATGCATGTTTCTAACGATATTGTACTAGTTGAGTCTCTTTCTTTTACAGGCACGATATTGTATGTATGGTTCATTTGAAGCTGATGTGACCAAATGACCCAGACGATATGGTATTTACTCCACGTGAGACGTGGTGAGAATTGCATAATTTTCTTTCATCTTTCTGTTGAAATATGTAAGACTGTTATTCACTTGCTTAAAACTGTCGCATTTATGTTATATATAATTGCTTCGTTACAGCTCTCTTTGCATAATCATAAGTTATGCTTTTGCATCATGCATGTCATTTGCATTTTGCACCAGCCTACGGGCACATCTCTGCATGGTTATATAGATTGTTTGCCTGAGTCTTCGGCCTTGTCAAAAATGGGCCGTCTCTAGGCTTTGACATTCACTCCCGTCACTTTGTGGCTTTCGAGTTCTGTCAAAGAGGGGCAACTGTAGACACCCAATTTTTGACCGTCCTCAAGACTTGGTTGTGCTTGCAGGTACACCTAACAACTAGTTCGATTGCTCGCCAAGTACTCGACTTTCACGGCGGAACGTCACAGGTTTGAACTTTCCAAACCCTGTATCCTTCCTACCCCATTTTTGGACCTTGTATTGGCCCTTTCTGCATGCTTTGTGGAAGGCACTGGCGGCCCCTTTTTGGCCCTGCCGGCCATGCCTTTGCTACTGCCGGCCACCACTGATGGCCGCCAGACGCCCTGTCTTAGCAGGTTTCACGCCAGATCTTTTCAGCCAACTGGTTTTCACTCCTCTCCCCTCCATACACGTGTATGGAGGGATGAAGCTCTTGCCAAGCTTGTATAACAAGCTTCTTCTTGTATTCTTCTATATAAGGAAGGAGCCTTCTTCTACATTAGAGGTTGAATAAAGTTTTGAAGGAGTTATATCTCTCTCTCTATATATTTCTCACCCTCTCTCTCTATATTGCATAGAATAGTGCTCTAAAGTCCATTTTTCTTGCACTTTTGCACTATAACACATAGAGATACACCACCATCTTTGAGCTGAGGTTCTTGAGGGGGTTACTTGAGCTCTGAAACTTGGTTTTTGGCCCCTGAGATTGCAGGTTTTGAAATTGGTCTTCAAGGGTGAGTTTCTTCCCCTTTTTAGCATTTATTTGTACCTCAGTTTGGCCATCGTTGCATATTGTTTTAGGCCTTTATTTCAACTGGAAAAAGTTCTGTATTTAAGTGGTTTTGAAGTTTGTTTAAGGTCTTTTTGGTGCTAGGGGTGTACAACCCTCTTGTATGCTTTGTTTGGCCTTGTTTTGAGCCATGCTTTAAGGCCTTTGAGCTAGGCTTTGTTTGGCCTTTTAGCAACTGAAATCCAGTTTATTTTCAGTGGTAGGCATATGGTTTTGAGGTCTCAAATTAGAGGGGGTGGCCCCTTCTCTTCTTGTTTTGTTTGCTTGTATTATTGGCCTATCAAAGGAGCATGTATCCCCTTACTCTTGAGGCCTAGTTTAGGCACTTTTTTGTGACTTTTAGGACCTGCCTTGACTCTGTCCATGGCTGGTTTGGTCATATTTTGCATGCTTCTTGTATGTGCAGTGTAATCCCATTTGTGGCTCATCAAAGTAGCATGTTTGCCCAGCTTATGTTGAGTCCATTTCAGCATGTTTTGGTGATGTTTTGCCATGAAATAACTCTGTCTAAAGTGGGTTTGGTCATCTTTTGCATGCTCCATATACTTGTAGAACAAATCTTGCTTACTAGCTTTTTGTGCATGATGTTTTGACTCATCATTCTAGCATGTTTTGGCGTTGCTCCAGCATGATTTTATTCTTATTTTGGGGTATTTTAGGACTATTTTAGGCTGCCATGGTCATATCACTTATGCTTTGTATAGCTATAGTGTAAATGCTTTGGCTAGCCTTGGGTTTTGAGGCCCCTACCATGCCATGCATGTGATGTTTCCATGCTTTGCCATCATTTCGAATGTTATTTCAGTCCATGAAATGTGGTCATACACCTGCATTGGACATGCTTTCAATGCCTTGGAGAGTTTGTGTTTTATGCCTCATGAATGGATCATTGTGCATGCCTCTATGCTTAGGTCCTTAGGTTACCATCTCAGTGGGTTTTGGGGGTTATTATGCCATGATATAACTCTGATTTTTGTTGGTTGAGTCATCCCATGCTTGGTCTTAATAGGTGTAGTGTAATCCACCTTATTTGCCTTGTATGCATCATGCCTCATGCTCACCATGCTAGCTTGTTTTGTCTTACTTCCATGCATGTTTTAGTATCACTTTAACATGTTTTAGGACTGTTTTGAGCTTCCTTTGCCATATCCTTCATGCTTTGTATAGCTGTAGTGCAATTGGCCTCGCTAGCTTTGTGTTTTGATGCTTCACGCATGCTATGTTTAAGCTATTTAAATGATTTGGCATCATTTAATGCTTCATTTCAGAGCATGTAGCATTGCCATATTTCCACTTCATTCATGCTTTAAGTGTGTTTGAGTGTTGTGCATTATTGCCTAGTTTATGGCTTAGCTTGTATGCTTGCGTGCCTAGGTATTTGAGCCTTCATCTCAGCATGTTTAAGTCTTTGTTTAGATCTAATTAAGCTCTATCCATGCTTAATTCATGCACTTGTGCCATGTATTGCATGCCCCCCTCCCTTTGTGTTACTCTTTGCTAGCTTTCATGCCTTAGGACCCTTGCATGCCATACTTGTGTCGTTTGAATGATTTGGCATCATTTCTTACTTAATTTCAGTGCACTTAGTATTGTTACACTTGCACATTTGTCACTCCTTAAGCACTCTAGAGAGTTGTGCTCTTAGGCCTCTTTGATGAGCCATTGCATTTTGCATGCTTGTCTTGCATGTTGTTCTATGCTTGCTCCATCTTTACATGTTGTCGCATGCTAGTTCCATTACATGTTGTTGCATGTTTATTACACTGCATTTTGCATGCTTAAGTCATATTGCATGATTGCATGTTCAAGTTAGCATTGTGTATGCCATCCTTGCATTGCATTGTTAATTGGATTAAGTGTTAATCCGAGCAGGAGAAACGAGGGATGTTTCATACTTCAAGTGATGAGACGTGTCTCAATTCTTGGTCGCCGACGTTCTTGATTATCCATGATAGAGTTCTAGGCACTTATGTGTTTATTTGTGCATTCATTTCACATTGATTTGCACAAGTTGGATCTTTGGCCATCATGCATCGAGATGCGTGATTTATGGTCTTGGATCCAACTATGCCTCCCCCTTGATGTTTTGAGGTGATATGGGGTGGCATAGTGCGTACATACCCTTAGGAGACCCTCCATTTTCTCTATTTTGTGCTCTGCTGCAGTTTGGTGTCACTGCACATTAGTGGCCAGCAGTGCCCTTCAGATGGCCGGCACCTCCACATCAGCGGCCGGCAGTGCCCTACAGATGGCCGGCACCTCCTCATCCTTGGTCGGCATGTGGTCGGCAGCATCTCCCCATGGCCGGCAGGCCGCTGATGCATTCCCCAGACTGGTTTTGGTAAGGTTCAGCAGGAATTCCTTGAGGACACCCTGCAGACAGAGCCTCTAAAGAGCAACTGGAGAGCTTACTGGGACAGGAATCGAGCATGCATGTTCACCTTCTTCAACTTGCCGAGGCAGCATTGTTTTAATTGCTTACTTGTTAGTTAGAATTTGGTTTCGTAGTTAGTTAATTAATTTGTTAATTAATTAAGTTTTGTAATAATTATTTGTAGCTAGTTATTCAATTCGGTTGTGTAATAATTAATTAGCTTGTTAATTAGTTAACTAGTTCGCATGTATTATTCATTCGGACCCTCCGTCGAGAGGGGCGAATTTAGTAATAACTGTACGTGCGTGTGTGCATGTCTTCCAACCCCATTTTTTTCTCCCTTTTACTTAACCGCGTACGATGGTTAGTTCCAGGTTATTTTCAATTAGCATCCATATGCTATGCATGTTTGCATCATTCATTCGTATTGCATGCACTGGGCTCGGCGCATCATACTAGCTGCATCGTATTTGAATTGCAAGTTGAATACATATATCAATTATCGCATCTCATATGCCATCTTAGAATAGTCGAGCCTATTTCTAGTTACATTTTGCATGTGTCACATTAGCCATCTTAACATGAACTAGGATCATGCATTGATTACTAACTAGTTCTTTATTTTGGCTCGGAGTACATTGTAAGTGTTTACGCTTTAGCATCCAGCATGCGTGTGAGTGTTAACATAACAGCATGCTTGCCATGAGGCTAATTGCTTATGTGATATGACTGCCTGAATGCTTGTGGGTGAAGGTTGGATTACCTGAATTGGAATAATTTATTGAAATCCGTGATTTAGCCTACTTGCGAGTAGGAAACTTCAAACCGTTTTCAAAAAAACGAATATGCAATGTTTTGTTCCAAATTAGGCGATCTAGTCTATACTTGTGTGTTGTGCGCATCACATAGTAAGATTAGCTAATTAACCGGAATAAGAACGCATGTGTTTTAAAAAACGAGATATCATGTTTAGTACAGGCCGATCTTTTGATCGGACGAACGGGGGTGCTCATAGATGACCTTTCCCAATTGTACCCAAGTTCCCGTGCCGAGGCAACTTTGGTGATGACAGACATGTGGCCTTAGGCACGAGTCAGGGTTTCCTAAATTCCCCCCAAAATAAAATATTTAGGTGGCGACTCTGTATCTGGCAAAGCAGTCCATGTTTGGCACTTCTTTCTTATAAATCAGTTTTCCAAAACGATTTGCCGGATTTGCACTCTTTGGTGATTTATTGGCCTTGCATTGCACTTTGTGAGACTAGATTCAGAACCGTGACATTTGAGTCTGAATTGTAGCATGAGGCCCTCGGGGCGCGTCTACACTACTGTGTCGAGCTTTGAACGATAATTTCATAGATTCAAAGATTTTAACAGGACATTTCAAAGGCACGAGAGTTTTCCTGCATCGCATTCCATTAAAGGCTCCGGAAAACTTAAAACTTCCATTTGAAATGACTTGCACACAATTTCCAGTTCGCCTTAGTTTTGCTTTGACGATAAATAAATCACAAGGTCAAACAATTCCACATGTGGGAATTTACCTTCCGGATCATGTATTTAGTCATGGACAACTATATGTTGCTTTATCTCGAGGGGTGTCAGATCAGACAACAAAAGTCTTCGTTAAAAAGGGTTCAATTATTAATGTAGAATGAGTATATACCCGTAATGTAGTCTACAAAGATGTTTTGTTACCAAATTATTGATACATGAGGTATGTACTAAGTATGTTCTTATTGAGCTTATATTATGTCATTTTTTAAATCTACAATTAATATATTTATAATATATCTTCATATAATTATTGATTGTAGGAATTCTTGAAAAAATAAAGCTACTTCAGCTTTGGGAGAATTATCAAGAGGAGGCAAATATGGTTGCAGATAAGAAAGTTAAAAATCAGGTATTGGCTTCATTTATGTTCAAAAAATCATGTTTGTAAAATTTTTGAATGAGAATCTGACAATATTCGCATATATTTTGAGTTTGACTATACCTTCTAAATTAATGTAGGTCAAACAGTTCTCTATATATAGTCTTGGATGGAAGGTCTCTATTAAAGTTGATAAAAAACAATTGGAAAAATTAATTGTGCGAGAGCTTTTGAGGCAATGACAACTTCGGTATGATAATGTATTTGTGGCATTTTATATGAATAACTTCAATATGTTACATTTGTTAATAGTTATTGTAATCTTTTTACAGAAATCATATCATATCTGATAGAGCAAGTATATGCAGCGAAGACAATATGGACATACATGTGGTAAAAAATCATGTCGTATGAACTTTGCTGTTGCGCTGCATATATTCATATTTGTGAATTTACAAATTAATTTTAGATTTTATAAATTTGTCAAACAATCAACTTACAAGGAAGTGAGATATTTTTCCTCAGTTTTATAGGCAACGAATGATACAAAAATTGAAAGCTTACAAATATATGTGCAACGTAGTTACAAGGTAATCTACTTATACTATGTATAACAAAAGTTACGTACTTCATTTTTTGTCAATTTCATCTTATTTTTTGTAATTTAATGTTGTCATAGATCTATGGCAAAAATTGCATCAAAACAATTTGAAGAGATTATTGAACGTGATATTTGATATGGACTATGTCAATTTATGTCAATATGTAAGTTTTTAATTTTTTTATTTTATTTATAAAAAATTAACAAAATAATTACCTTTTGTATCTTTATACATAATAAGCTAATTATAAAACCAATGTTATTATTGTAGTCTATTAGTTAAAATATGCATATGTATAATTATGACTCACTTTAAAAACATAAAATTTTAATTTAATCAATATATATTATTAGCAAACTAATTTTTACATATATCTATTTTTTATTTTTTTTTGCAGGATCTCTGGTCTCATGTTACCAAATTTAGATTTCATATGAAGTTTTATTGTACAGGTTTTTTTAGTTAAGATTTTTTAAACGATGTGTACATATTTTAATGTGCATATATTTTATCTATCAAATATATTAATATTGCATTTTTCATTGTACATAATTATTCATATGATTTACATGTATATTATTAGAAAAAATAATATCAAATTCATATCATAATTCTAAACGAAATTGCACACGCATCGTGTATGCCCGGCCGCTAGTATATATATATATATATATATTTTTTTTTATTTCAATTTAGAATTTTTCTTATGGTTGCGGATTCGGATGTTATTTAGAGATGAATTGATATCAATTTCTAAATTTGTATAATTACATTATCATTATGATTATAATTATTTTGTGGTGGATCATTCTATTTAAACTTGTGAAAACAAATTAAATTACTTTTCAATTTTAATCTTGTGAAAGCCGCTTGGTAAGTTTTGAGTTTTAATTATTAAATCTGAACATAAATTTAATATTTTTAATTCCTATTTAATTATGTTAATAGCGAGAGCCACCTTTAGTCTATTCAAATTATTTTATATTCCAATCTCAATCAGTGAAGTATTTTAAATTATTAAGGTTTGTTTTAAGAAGAAAAAAATACTAATTTATTGACTTATTTGAATCACATTAAATGCCAATAAGATGGCTTTTTTTACTTCTCAAAAGAAGCCAAAATTTCATTTATTTTGGACCCAATTTACTAAATTATAACTCATTTGTAACCACTTATTATTGTTGTTGTAATTATTATCAATATTATTTCTTTTATTACCATGAGAATGTTACAAATATTTATAATTTATAATATTAAAGACATATATTTAATAGGAAGAAAAATATACGTTTTGTCACTTATACTACAAAATGTTTTAGTGTTATTAAAATATGTTTTTAAATGATATATATATATATATATATAATATAGGGTTAATTACAAGATAAATTTTAGAATTTTGTATGTTTTTCAATTTAAATCCCAGAATTTCAATTTCGACAAATTAAACTCTAAAATTTCGTCAGTGTTTCAATTTGAGTTTTAATTATTAAATCTGAACATAAATTTAATATTTTTAATTCCTATTGAATTAATTAACTTGTTCACATTTAATTATGTTAATAGCCCGAGCCACCTTTAGTCTATTCAAATTATTTTATATTCCAATCTCAATTGGTAAATTATTTTAAATTATTAAGGTTTGTTTTAAGAAGAAAAAAAACTAAGTGATTGGCTTATTTGGATCACATTACTTCTCTATTTTTTTAAAAAAAAAAATTTATGATTTTTCAAAAAAAAAATCAAAAAATGCCAATAAGATGGTTGTTTTTCCTTTTCTACTTCGCAAAACAAGCCAAAGTTTCATGTATTTTGGACCCAATTTACTAAATTATAACTCTTTTGTAACCACTTATTATTATTGTTGTTATTATTATCAATATTATTTCTTTTATTACCATGAGAATGTTACAAATATTTATAATATATGATATTAAAGACATATTTTATAGTGAGAAAAATTATATGTTTTGTCACTTACACTACAAAATGTTTTAGTGTTATTAAAATATATTTTTAAATGATATATATAGAGAGATAGAGAGATATTTATATATATAATATAGGGTAATTACAAAAAAAATTCTAAAGTTTCACATGTTTTTCAATTTAAATTCCAAAATTTCAATTTCGACAAATTAAAATTTAGAGTTTCATCTGTGCTTCAATCTTGCCCCTCCGCCCATCTCCGTCATATTAAATTAATGGACATCTAGGCAGAATTTTAGATATAAACCCACATGTTCAAACACTTGTATCTCTCCATCGTCGTAAATCCATTTCGCCTTATTTTTGCGTTGTTAGATTCACCTCATGGCCTAGTTTTCATTCCACTCTTCATACTATTTTTACTTTTCGTTGAAGCTTCGAAAGTTGGCCAAAAATGAAAATTTCCTCTCTTTAAGCAAAATTTTCATATTCAAATGCACATATTCAAGCACTTCCATCACCATCATCGTAACTCTGTTTAGCCTCATTTTGTGTGTTGTTGGATTCACCTCATGACCTAGTTTTCATTCCACTCTTCATACGCCTTGTTCCACATCTTTTTACTTGCCGTCGGAGCACGAAAAATTGGACAAAAATACTGGAATGAAAATGGAAGCATACTAAAATAGATTTCAGTCTACCTCGTTCTTCTAAAGGTATGGACTCTATCTGGGTTATTGTCGATCATTTGACTAAGTTTGCTCACTGTTTACCTGTCAAAACATTTTATAATGCGGATAAATTGGCTATTATCTATATTGATAAGATTGTGAGATTGCATGCGGTGCCAATATCTATTGAGTCTGACAGAGATTCCAAATTTACCTCGAGATTCTGGCAAAGTTTGCAACAAGCCTTGGGAGCTGAATTGAGACTCCATAGTGCATATCACCCACAGACTGATGGCCAATTAGAAAGAACTATTCAAATGTTATAGGATATGTTATGAATGTGTGTGTTGGATTTCCAAGGAAATTAGGAAACCTATTTGTCTTTAGCCGAGTTTGTATACAACAATAGCTATCATTCGAGTAACGGTATGACTCCATATGAAGCTCTTTATGGAAGGAATTGTGCAAAAGACGACTGAGAAAGTAAAGTCAATTCATGAATGGTTGAAAACCGCACAAAGTCACTAGAAAAGTTATGCAAATGTTAGAAGAAAAGACTAAGAATATGAAGTAGGTGACCATGTGTTTATCAAAGTGACTTCCATGAAGGGTTAGACACGGTTTGGAGTCAAGGGTAAGTTGGCACCACGGTACATTGGTCCGTATGAAATCATTGAGAAAATCAATTCGGTGACATATCATGTAGGCTTACCTCCAGTTGTGGAGAACATGCATAATGTCTTTCATGTTTCGAAGTTTCAGGACTATTTGCGGGATCCATTACATGTGATTGAGCTGACACACGTGCTTTTGAAAGATGACTTCACTTACGAAGAATGACCAATACAAATTTTGAACTGCTAGATCAAAATATTGAGAAACAAAGAAATGCCATTAGTGAAAGTTTATTGGCAATAATAGGGAGGGACATATGCAACTTGCGAAACTGAAGAAGTTATGATGAAAAAATATCCAATCTTGTTTTCATTGGACTCTATATTCTTTCGAAATGAAAGCACTTTAAGTTTGGGAGGACCAAACTCTTTAAGGGAGGAAGATTGTAACAATCCCGATCCGTAATTAGCCCATAATCTGTAATTAAGGATGTTAATCAAGTTTAACGAAGAGATTATGTGTTAATAGTGCAGTTTATATGTGATTTGCATTCCTATCTGTTAGTCATAGAAACATCTATTTAGAATTCTATTTTGTTCTATTAATTGAAGGCCTTATCAGCATTCGAACATGAAATTGACTACATCAATGCGTTAATTTGGATTTTTAGAATTGTATGCTAAGTTAAATTGGATTTTGATTCAGATCCAAATAATTAGAATCAATTAAGTAAAACTGAGTGGGCTTAATTACCCTTAAACACAATTAATTAACCTAAGCTAATTGGACCTATATAGGCCAATATAACTTCTAGAACACAATCTCATCACCATTTTGAGCTCAAAAATGTGTAAGAGAAGGAAGAGTGAGGAAGAGAGTTAAAATCAAGTAGAAAAGAGGAGATTAAAGAGAAAGATTAAGGAATTGGCTTGGAAACTCATGAATTTGCTACATAAAGTCCAACTAATGATTTTAGGTAAGAATTTAACTCATAAACTAAGTATTTAAGACATCAAATGTGGGAATTCAAGTGAATTAAGAGACTAGCACAAGAAATAAGTTAAGAATGTAGAATTTGAGATCATCATAAGCTTGCATGCATAATCCATGAAGTTTGAGCTTGAATTCCACCTCATATCTCATATGCATGAAGCTATGTTTGTTAAATTTTGAGAAATCAACATGATTTTGTACTAAACATCTCATTTGTTCATGATTCAAAGAGTTTGAACTCACAACAATGCATTCATGTGTTATGCATTAAGTTTAAGGTTTGGTTTTAAAGAATTGACATGCTTTTGGGTCTTGATTTTGGGAAATGATCTTCAATTCATGACGTGGTATAAGTTTCAAGTGTTTCCTCAAGTTTTGGCCCAAAAGAATGAGTTTTGATGTGTTAAAGTCGAGTTTTGAACTTGGAACACAAATCTGGAAATTCCAGAGTTAGCTCGAGTGAATGAACCGTCACTCGAGCGTACATTTTGAGCTCTCAGAAGTTTTACAGAGTTTCATGGTTGGCTCGAGCGACCAAAAGTTGCGCTCGACCGAATTGCCCTGCTTTTTGAACTTTTACAAATGTTTTCAAAGTACATTTTTGTATCCTCATTTCTTCTAAAGTATTCTTAAGACATGTTTTAGGCTACATTAATAACGAAATGAATTAGAAATACACCGAGAAAGTGATAAGCTAAAGTGTTACTGAGCTTGTGTTTCAATGTGTATCTGTCATGTGTTTGTGTAGGTCATGCACCATAGTCCATATGATCTGTTTGATTCGTCTGGTTTGCTTCTGGAGCTATCTGTGAGTAACAACTCTGTAAAGTTATGTTTGACTTTAAGTATTTTCTGAACAATACGATATAATCTATTTTTTGAAATGCTATTTTATGAATCATAAATGATTGTCCAGCTCTCGGAAATGTATTCGTGGCATCCTTAGCATCATGTGATATCTGTCATCTGTTATTTGGTACTAGGGTTTCACATGGGTTCCATTTATGGAACTAGTTATGCATAATCGCTTATTTGCTCTGCATATGGGTCTTTATGACCATCTGCCCTGTATATGTCTGCTTTGTATATGGGTCTTTATGACCAATTTGATCTATAAGCACTAATAGATGTACTATGTATGACTATCTGTAAATTATGAATGCGAATGTAAATCGGTTTTTGATCTGAACTCTAATTTCTGAATCTGTATGGACATCATTCATAAAACCTTTACTCTGTTATTATTCACTAGGCTTTAGCTCACTGTTTGTATTATGTATATAGGCGATCAGGCTCGTGACCAAGCTTGAGACTTCCAGTCTGGATCTGTTTCTGTCAAACCCACCAATGCGCCTCACGTGGAGGTTCTCGGAAGTCTTTGTGTTCAATGTTATGTCAAGTGAATATTTTTTATTTTCTTACATCTTTTGGACAAGTTTTTGGTTGTCTGTATTTGGGCTATTATTGGATGACGTAAAGATGATGCATTAATGTAGATATAAAGCTTGAAATTTTCTGTCCCATATAAGTCTGCACAACTCTATGGACAATATATGTTGATATTTGCTTCCGCTAGTCCCTTATATTATGAATTTGTTTCAGAGGCCTTCGGTAATTTTAGCATTATTGGTTGGTTATGTTGCTAAACTTATAGGGCTGGGTTTGGGTCATAATAGAGTGGTATTGCAGCACGATTTAAACATCACACATGAGTCCATATGAGCTACAAGATGCCCTAGAAAATAATTAGGGACATTACATCTGCATGTGTTAGTGTGTGTGAAATCATGTTAACATATTTGAATTGAAAAATGAAATGAAACATGAATACTATAAAAGAACTATTTGCCTATGTTTATTATTACTCTGTTTACCTATAGCAAATGGAGAGAACAAGAAGTGATGATGTGACTAAATCTTCTATTGTCCTAATGGACAGAATGGAAAGAATTTTAGAAGCTTTAACTAAGTCCATGAGACAATAACAGAGACCGTAACTACCACCTCCGCCTTTGCCAGTACAAGTAGAGCCGGTACACAATGACATTATCAGTTTGACCCAAAAGTTCAACAAAATGAAACCACCGACATTTTTGGGTGGTATTGAACCACTGAAGACTTAGACTTGGATGTTACAAATGATGAAATTGTTTAAAGTCTTTCCATGTTCCAAAATTTAGAAAGTGTTGTTGGCTACGTACACTCTGAAAGACGAAGCCCGACGTTGGTGGATGTTAATAAGAGATAGAAATGGGACTTTGACCTGGAATCAATTCAAGGAGATCTTCTATGAAAAATACTTTCCTCAGTGTTTTTAAGATCATAAAGTCTCTGAATTTGAGCAATTGAAACAAGGCCACATGTCTGTAGTTAAATATGAAACTACGTTTAGAATTATATTGATTTGCTCCACATATGGTAAAAACAGATTACAAAAAGATAGGAAATTCGAAAGTGGACTTAATTTAGATGTGTTTGATCGGGTTGGTGTGTTGAAACTGCCCAAGTATGTAGATGTACTGGACAAAGCCCTGATGACTAAAGCCAACTTAGTAGTAATGAAACAGACTAAAGCTCTAGTGAATGAATAGAGAGGTAAAATATCTAGATTAAATATCAAGAAGGGCCAGTCATTCTCCATGAACAAGAAACAAAATACAAGATCTTTTAGTAGTTCAAGTCAAAGTAGTGGGCTTGTACCTATCTATTCTGAATGTGGAAGAAAACAAAAAGGTGTTTGTTACCATGCAACGGGTGCTTGCTTTTGGTGTGGCAAGATGGGCCACATGGTATAAGATTGTTCACTTGCATATGAAAATAATAAGCGTCCTGTGTCAAGTTTAGTCGGATCTGCTTTAGTACCAAGATCAAATACACGCCAATATGGGAAAGGAAACTTTGAGGCAAGGTCGAGTCATTACATTAGTTTTGGGAGATGTCCAGAACATCAAATCTGTGGTGTCAAGTATACTTCTTATTTGTGCCCAAAATGCGTATGTGTTGATAGATTCTGGATCTACACATTTTTCTGTATCGCATGCTTTCTCTTGAAAATTGACTAGACCATTAGAACCTGTAGCACCTATGTCCTTTAAACTATTGGAGAGTATATTTAATTCCTTTATTTTCATTTTGGGAGTCTTTGAAGTTGTTGCATTTTGGTTTTGGAGGAGTACAATTCGATTTAGACTTGTTAGGATTGTTCGTTCGTGCTTATTTACGTTGAAAAGTTCTTTAGGAACTTGGAAAATTTGTTCTAGTGTCGACACTAGCCTTCCTGAGGGTCGATACCACCTTGCTGCCTTGCTCTTAGTGTCTTTCCTAGTTTATAGGGTCGACACCAAGGGTTCTGAGGGTCAACCCTTCCCTTGTTGTTTTGTTCTCGGTTACATTCTAAAATATAGGATCGACACCATTGGTTCCTAGGGTTGACCCTTGTCCTCTGTACACATTAGTTTTTGAGTTTTTCTTCCTAAAGGTTGACACCACTGGTATTAGGATCGACACCAGTGAGTTAATTTCCAGATTTTGGTTTGGTTTTGGGCCTAACTTTTGGAGGGTTTGACTTGTTTTTTTCTTTGACCTTAGGGCTATTATTCTACCACTATAAATAGACCCCAAACACACTTTTCTCATTCACTTTTTCTTTGTCTCTCTCTCTCTCTCTCTCTCTCTCTCTTAGAAACTCAACTTTTTCACTTAGATCTCTAGATCTACTCACATAGAGGTATCTTTTCACCTTGGTCCTTCGAGAAAGATTATAGATCTCATCAAGGGCTTACTTTTGATCCAAGAGTTTCGTGGTTTCATTGACTTTGAGTTTTTTCGAGTTCTCCTCTTCGCTTCAAGAGGTAGGGTATATTTCCTAAACTCAATATGAGTTTGGTAGAATATTTGTGGCAAGTTTTGTTATTTATATTTGGTAGTCATCCGGTATGATTTTTACCCTAGTTATTTGTTATTACAAAAGATCTATGGATTTGGGTGTTTCGGATTAAACTTTGGGTTTGGATTTGAAATGTAAAAGAGAGATTTTTCAAATGAGTTTTTGAACATTGTTATGATTTTATATTGGTGGTTGAGATATGTTGACAATGTGACTTTCTTTTACTCAAAAGTGATTTTGAAAGAAAATGAGGTTTTGTTCTAAAAACATGGATTTTGGCTTGTGTTGGAAAACAATGAAAACTGATGTTGGTTTTGTAAGAGAAGGGAAGAAAATGATTGTGGGATTTTGAAAATGGTTGTTGTTACTCTTTTGGAAAATATATCTATATTGATATCTTTTGATTATTGCATTGGAGATAACTATTTTGGCTATCAGTGGCGGATAGCATTGCCGTGTGTTAGAAATTGCATATGGATTAGGCAATTTGAAATCATTCATATTATGGAGCATGAAATGGATTTTGGAAATTGAAACTGTATGTTCTAGAAAGGTTTTGGAAATTCTCGAATTTTGTTTTGGAACATTTGAATTGTTTTGGCAAACAATATTTTGAATCACACGTGTTGTGTTATTGGGAAAAAAGTAAATAAAGTTGTAAAGCTACGAGCGGGTGTTGAAGCAAAATTAAGTTGGCCTGTGTGTCTATGGTGAAAGACCTAAACCCCCGCAGTAGGTGTCGAGCCTTCCGGTTAGCACCGGTAAAAATGACCTTGTGACTTGTAGAGTTACTTGTACGAACACTAGCCCTGAGATTTTTCCATTTTATTTATTATCATTTTGGTTTGAAAAGACGTTTTGGAAAACGTTTTTAGCAATGTATTTGCTGTTGTTTAGCGATGTGTTCGCATTTGATTTAGCAATGTATTTGTTGGTTGGTATTGAGATACCTAAATCGGTTTTTGGAAAGGGATTTTATACCAAGCGAATGATTTGAACTCAGAAAACGTTTTGATTAAACGTAAGGTTTTGGTAATTGGAAAAAAAAGGATTTTGTTAAGAAATCAAATGGAATTGAAAATGCATTTGGGCATATTGCATATATATGTATTGTATCATTATTATTTAGTTTTTGAAATATTCTCTGCTGGGCTTTATGCTCACCCTATGTGGCTAAATTTTTTATTTTTTTTTTATCAGTTGTACATGTGCGGATGTGGACTTAGACGTGAAGCTATATTCGGAACCGTGCAGGTGGTTATGTTATTTGTAGGCTAAGGGCCATTTATGTTATTTATTGGCCATGTGTCATTCCTATAAGGGTTACACCCTTGTGTATGAGGTAAGCCTCAGGGCGTTCAATTTAATTCATAACATTTGTGTATGTTTTAGTTACAGAACATCCATTCGACTTAGATGTTGCATCTAGGAATGTATGAAATCGGATAAACACATGTATTGTGTGACTATATTATATTCATTTGCATGAGAGTTGTTATCTATTGTTCATGATTGGGTGGTTTATTCATGTGAGTTGGACCATGTAAATTCGGGGCGTGACAGAACCCATGAATTATCTATTATCTGTATCTGCACCATTTGGGGCTTCTAGGCTATGTGCTTATGTGTATCTGGCACGTGATGTGGTGATTGGTGATGTATTGTTATGTGTTGAGTTGCTACCCTTGAGTATTGATCATTTTGATTGTATATTAGGTACGGATTGGTTAACAATATTTCGACCATCGGGGTTACCTGAGTTTGTGTTTGTTGGGAATGGTGTAATTCCTTCTCCATATTTGATCTCTTCTATGAAAGCTAATAAACTGTTGAGGATGGGTTGTAGGGTTTATTTGTGTTGTGTCATAATTGTGCCTGCAGATTGTACTAATGTGGAAATTATCCCTATAGTTAATGAATTTCTTGATGTGTTTCCTAATGAATTGCTTAGAGATTTGATAGATAGGGAAATTGAATTTACTATTGAAGTAGTACCTGGAACACAACCGATTTCTAAGACTTCATACCAGATGTCCACAATTGAGTTGAAAGAACTGAAAGTCCAACTTCAAAAACTGTTAGACAAGAAGTTTATTCGACCGAGCACTTCGCCTTGGGGTGCTCCAATTCTATTTGTTGAAAACAAAGACGAAACTTTGAGACTTTGTATAGACCGTCGGGAATTGAACAAAGTGACTGTGAAAAACAAATATCCACTACCCCAAATAGATGATTTGTTTGGCCAATTTCAAGGAGCCCAAGTGTTTTCAAATATTGATCTTAGATCTGGGTACCCCCAATTAAAAGTTAAAGCAGAAGACATTGAGAAAACAACCTTTCGAACTAGATATTAGCACTATGAGTTTTTGGTAATGCCGTTTGGGGTAACTAATGCACCTACTGCCTTTATGGACCTAATGAATAGGGTTTTCAAACAATTTCTTGATGAGTTCGTTGTTGTGTTTATTGATGATATTCTAATTTACTCTAAAAGCAGAGAAGAACATGAAAATCATTTGAGAACTATGGCATAGACTCTGAGAGAAAAGAAATTGTATGCAAAACTATCTAAGTCAGAATTTTGGCTCGACAATGTGACTTTTCTGGTGCATGTGATCAACAAGGATGGTATATCTGTTGACCTACAAAAAATTGAGGCTATTGTGAATTGGCCAAGACCAACCACAGTGACAGAAGTTAGAAGTTTTCTGGGACTTGCTGGTTATTACCGTAGATTTGTGAAAGACTTTCAAAACTAGCCATGTCATTTACCTAGTTAACACAAAAAGGGATGCCATTTGCTTGGAATGATCAGTGTGAATCAGCATTTCAAGAATTGAAAATCAGATTAGTAAATGCACCGATTATGACTTTGCCAACTGGTATGGATGGATTCCAAATCGACAGTGATGCTTTATACAAAGGATTGGGGTGTGTATTAACGCAAAATGGTAAAGTGATTGCGTATGCTTCTCGGCAACTCTAACCACATGAAAAGAACTATCCAACCCATGATCTTGAGCTTGCAGTTGTGGTGTTTGCACTAAAAATCTGGCGCTATTATCTCTATGGAATAACTTGTGAGGTGTATACTAATCATAAAAGCCTGAAATACTTTTTCACCTAGAAATAACTGAATACGAGACAAAGAAGATGGCTTGAACTGATTAAAGATTATGGCTTACAAATTCTGTATCAACCGAGAAAGGCCAATACAGTTGCAAACGCTTTGAGTAGGAAATCTGTGGCAAATTTGGCATGTTTGCTCATCGGACAGAAAGAATTGTTGTGTGACTTAGAAAAAAATGAAATTGAAATTGTTTTACATGAATAGGGTGGAGTTTTAGTTGCCATTTCTACATAACTAGCAATCCCTGAGGAAGTTAAAGAAAAACAACTAGAAGATGCATTTTTGAAAAAGATTATTGATGAACTCGATTTGAAACCGAAACTAGGATTTGTGATTGAAAACAATGTGTTGAAATTCCAAGGTAGACTTTGTATACCGGATTGTTCGGAATTGAGAAAGCATGTTATGATAGAAGCCCACAATTCTAAGTTTGCTATGCATCTGGGCAATACAAATTTATAGAAAGACTTGAAATAGAACTTTTGGTGGCCTGACATGAAGAAATGTATTACCAAGTTTGTATCCAAATGTTTGCATTGCCAACAAGTAAAAGCTGAACATGAATGACCCACTAAATTGTTTCAGCCACTTCCAATACCAGAATGGAAATGAGAGCATACTACAATGGATTTCATTGTCGGTCTACATCATTTTTCTACAGGTATGGACTTTATCTGGGTTATTGTTGATTGTTTGACTAAGTCTACTCACTTTGTACCTGTCAAAACATTTTATAATGTGGATAAACTGGCTAATATCTATACTGATGAGATTATGAGACTGTACGGGGTGCCAGTATCTATTGTGTCTAACAAAGATTCCAAATTTACCTCAAGATTCTGGCAAAGTTTGCAACAAGCCTTGGGAACTGAATTGAGACTCAGTAGTGCATATCAACCCCAGATAGATGGCCAATCAGTAAGAACTATTCAAATGTGGGAGGATATGTTATGAATGTGTGTGTTGGATTTCCAGGAAAATTGGAAAACCTATTTTCCGTTGGCCGAGTTTGTATCCAACAACAACTATCATTTGAGTATCAGTATTGCTCCTTATGAAGTTCTTTATGGAAGGAAATGTCAATCACCGATTTGTTGGGCCAAAGTAGACGATAGACCATTATTGGGACCCAAACTTGTGCAAGAGTTGATTGAGAAAGCAAAGTCGATTCAGTAACGGTTGAAAACCGCACAAAGTCTTCAGAAACGTTATGTGGATGCTAGAAGAAGAGACTGAGAATATGAAGTGGGCGACCATGTGTTTATCAAAGCGATTTCAACGAAAGGTCAGACACAGTTTGGAGTCAAGGGTAAGTGGGCACCGCGGTACATTGGTCCATATGAAATCATTGAGAAAATCAATCTGGTGACGTATCATATAGCCTTATCTCTAGTTATGGAGAACATTCATAATGTCTTTGTTGTTTTGATGCTTTAGGACTATTTGCGGGATCTGTTACATGTGATTGAATCGACACACCTACTTTTGAAAGATGACTTAAGTTAAGAAGGACGACCAATACAAATTATGAATCATCAGATCAAAAGATTGAGAAACAAAGAAATCCCATTAGTGAAAGTTTATTCGCAACAACATGGAGGGGCATATGCAACTTGGGAAATCGAAGAAGATATGATAAGAAAATGTCCGGACTTGTTTCCATTGGACTCCATATTCTTCCAAAATGAAGGTACTTTAAGTTTGGAGGACCAAATTCTTTAAGGGGGGGAAGACTATAACAACGTCGGTCCGTAATTAGCCCATAATCCATAATTAAGGACGTTAATCAAGTTTTAAGAAAGAGATTATGTGTTCATTGTGCATGTTGTATGTGATTTGTATTCATATTTGTTAGTCCGATGAACATCTGTTCAGAATTCTATTTATCGGCATCCAAACATGAAATTGACTACGCCAATGTGTTAATTTGGATATTTAGAATTGTATGGTAAGTTTAATTGGATTTCAATTCGGATCCAAATAATTAGAATAAATTAGGATCCAAATAATTAGAATAAATTAAGTAAAACTAAGTGAGATTAATTACCCTTAATCACAATTACTTAACCTAAGCTAATTACACCTATATAAGGCCAATATAACTTCTAGAACAAAATTGCATCACCATTTTGAGCCCAAAAACGTGTAGTAGAGGGGAGAGTGAGGAAAAGAGTTCAAATCAAGTAGAAAAGAGGAGATTAAAGGAAAGATTAAGGAATTGGCTTGGAAACTCAAGGAATTTGCTACATAGAGTCCAATTGAGCATTTTAGGTAAGAATTTCACTCATAAACTAAGTATTTAAGACATTAAATGTGGGAATTCAAGTGAATTAAGAGACTAGCATGAGAAATAAGTTACGAATTTAGAATTTGAGATCATCATAAGCTTGCAAGCATAATCCATGAAGTTTGAGCTTGAATTCCACTCATATCTCACATGCATGGAGTTATGTTTGTTAAATTTTGAGAAGTCAACATGATTTTGTACCAAACATCTCATTTGTTCATGTTTCAAAGAGTTTGAAATCAAAACAATGCATGCATGTGTTATACATTAAGTTTAAGGTTTGGTTTGAAGAATTTACATGCTTTTGGGCCTTGATTTTGCAAAGTGATCTTCAATTCATGATGTTATACAAGTTTTCAAGTGTTTCCTCAAGCTTTTTCCCAAAAGAATGAGTTTTTGATGTGTTAAAGTTGAGTTTTGAACTTAGAACACAAATCTGAAAATTGCAGAGTTCACAGAGTTTGCTCAAGCGAAGGAACCGTCATTCGAGCGTACATTTCGAGCTCTCAGAAGTTTTGCAGAGTTTGATGGTTGGTTCGAGCGACCACCCTTTATTTTCAACCTTGGCTCGAGCGACCAATATGTTGGCTTGAGCATAAAATGAGAGCTCCCAATACTTATATAGACTTTGCAGACCGCTCGAGCGATCGATGTTGCGCTCGAGCGAACTGCCCTATTTTATGAAATTTTACAAGTGTTTTCAAATTACATTTTTGCATCCTCATTTTATCTAAGGTATTCTTAAGACATGTTTTACAATATATTAATAAGGAAATGTATTTGAAATACATCGAGAAAGTGATAAGTTAAGTGTTACTGAGCATGTGTTTCAATGTGTATGTGTCACGTGTTTGTGTAGGTCACGTGCCATAGTCCGTCTGATTTCTTTGATTCATCTGGTTTGCTTCTGGTGCCATTTATGAGTAACAACTCTGTAAAGCTATGTTTGACGCCAAGTATTTTCTGAACAATATGATATGATCTGTTTTCTGAAATGCTATTTTTATTAATCATGAATGATTGTCCAGCTCTCTGAAATGTGTTCATGGCATCCTTAGCGTCATGTGATATCTGTAATCTGTTACTTGGAACCAGGGATTCACATTTGTTCCATTTATGGAACTGGTTATGAATAACCGCTTATCTGCTCTGTATGTGGGTTTTTATAACCATCTGCTCTGTATATGTTTACTTTGCATATGAGTCTTTATGACCAATTTGATTTGTTAGTGCTAATGGGTGTACCACGTATGACTATTTGTAAATTCTGAATACAAATATAAATCAGTTTCTGATCTGAACTCTAATTTTTGAATATGTGTGGACATCATTCATAAAACCTTTACTTTGTTGTTATTCATTGGGCTCCAGCTCACTATTTATATTATGTATGTAGGTAATCGGGCACGAGACCAGGCTTGAGACTTCTAGTCTAGATCTATTTCTGTCAAACCCACCAATGCACCTCACGTGGAGGCTCCAGGAAGTCTTTTTGTTCAATGCTATGTCAAGTTAATAGTTTTTATTTTCTTACATCTTTTGGACAAGTTTTTGGTTATTGGTATTTGGGCTAAGTCCTTTTTTTTATTATCTGTTATTGGATGACATAAAGATGATGCGTTAATATAGATATAAAGTTTGAAATTTTCTGTCCCATATAAGTCTGCACAGCTCTATGGACAATGTATATTGATATTTGCTTCCACTAACCCCTTATATTATGAATTTATTTCAGAGGCCTTCGGTAATCTTAGGATTGCTGGCCAGTTACAATGCTAAACCAATAAGGGTGGGTTTGGCTCATGAGAAAATGAGTATGGAATTTAATTTCTTAGATATTGATTGGGACTATGAGTTTCTAGACGTCTTGTTGGAAGAGCACTTGATCACTGCTATTTCTAACTAGAACTGTGGCAACGTCGCGGGATGGTCACTATCTAGGAAGGAGGTTCATTTGTGTTTATGTGATTAGGTGCTTAGCTGGAGTGAATTAATTGTTGTCCAATGCATTAGGACGTGAGTAAATTAGCTTCAGCACATTTTGTGAATGTGCTAATTTGTTGTGTTACCTTCATTAGGATGTCAAGACATAGACACAGTGTTGATAGGCGTGGTAGGCCTAGGCGACAGAAGGTGTCGTTACTGGAAGAAATTCTGACATAGGAGAAGGGAGTTGGTTAAGCCAGCGTGGCCGAGCCAGCCGCTTAGCAAGCCATGGCTGCCTTGGGGGACCCAATGGAGCCTGTGAAATTGTTGGAGCTTTGTGGGAATTTGTGGACATTCTTAGGGCTGAGAATCAAGTTTAGGGCCATCCTTTTTGAAGAGAAAGTTCTTCTGGTTGAATCCAGATGAGTTTTTGGGGGACCCAATGGAGCCACTGAAGGTAGATGAGTGGCTTGAGTAAATGCTAAAGATGTTCGAGATGCTAGGCATCGAGGACGATGGTTTGAGGGCGACCTTGGCATCTTTCCAGCTGAAGGGACATGCGGGTCAATGGTGGAAGTATGCGTGTGGGCACATTTGGGTGACTTGGGAGGCCTTTGTCAATGCCTTCCAGGATAAGTTCTTACCTTCCACTACTATGGAGAAGTTGAGGGATTAGTTTTTGAAGCCCAACCAACCGAACACATTTGTAGCTGAGTTTCAGGCTGGTTTTACTAGCCTCTCTAGATTTGTACTAGAGCTTGTGGCGATGGAGGAGCACCATTGTGTCAAGTTCAAGAAGCAACTGAGGACCGGACTCCTTTTCATGGTGGTTGGGTCTGTGATTAGGGATTACGGTCGTCTTGTGGAGGTAGAGGCTCATTCAGATATCATGATTCAGGCAGAGGAGGAAAGGATGAGGTGCTCCAAGCAGAGGAGTTAGGAGGTATAGGGGAAGACTCAGGACAATAAGAGACAGAGTGATTCCACCCAACAATAGTCCCAAGCAACACAATTCAAATCCACTTTTCTTGTACCGAGTTCTAATTCAGGAAGAGGTGGTTAGGATGGGATCACTTGCTTTAAGTGTGGTCAGTTGGGCCACAAGTCTTCAGTTTTCCCGCAAAGAGAAAGAGGGCAATAATTTGTGCCATCTTCGGCTCGTCTGAAGAGCCAGAGTTAGGGGAGAGGGTAGTCGCCTACTTGTTATCAGTGTGGGCAGCCAGGGTACTTGAAGAGATTTTGCCCTCAGGCAGTGGCACATCTGATGTGTCTAGTTCGAGGCAGACACAGAGCCATCAACCTACCCAGTCAGCATAGGTCTCGAGTGCCACTCAAGGAGCTTCTTCGGCTCAATTAGTTTACCAGTCTTATGCTCTGAGGAATAAGTAGGTAGAATAGAGACCTACAAGACGCGTGTATGCTATTGCCACGCCAGATCAGTTATGAGGCACCTGAAAATTTTATTTTTCTTAAAAGTCCCTTACTTTTAAATTATTTCTTCGAAGCCCCTTAGTTTCTTCATTAATTGCAATTTTGACCCTAGGATCAAGGATATCGCGGTTGTGAGATTGAGGTTGGTGGTCGCTGACTTCCTTTTGCTTTTGTATTGTTAGACATGTCGGGCTTCGATGCCATCTTAGGCATGGATTAGTTGTCTTCGTACCGTGCTGTTATAGATTGTTATCGTCAGAGAGTTACGATGTATATCTCGAGTAGTGCCTGCTTTTATTTTCTGGGGGACCAAACTAATAGAGTTTTGTCGCCAGTATATGACTCGTGTAGTCGGGGCGAGCTTAGTTATCTTCTTGCAACTTTCTTGAGTAGTGAGAGTGCTGTGGTCCAAGTTCAATTGTCGAGGGTAGTTTGTGAATACCCGGATGTGTTTTTCGAGGATTTTACTAGTCTGCCACCTCACCAAGAGATTGAGTTCTCCATTGACTAAGTGCATGGCACGACACCGATTTTTGTTGCACCATATAGATTTGCACTCGTTGAGTTGTGTGAGTTGAAGATTCAACTCCAAGAGTTGTTACGTAAGTGCTTCATTCGCCCTAGTACTTCGCCTTGGGGAGAACCGACTCTCTTTGCTAAGAAGAATAATGACACTTTGTGACTGTGCATCGATACCTGAAAGTTAAACTAGGTAACTGTTAAGCACAAATACCCATTATCTCGTATAGATGATCTGTTTGACCAGTTAAAAGGGCCTTGTTGCTTTTCGAAAATTGACTTAAGATCGGGTTATCACCAATTGCGGTTGAAGGAGGAGGATATTCGAAAAACGACATTCCGTACGTGGTACGGCCACTATGAGTTCTTAGTGATGCTTTTTGGGCTAACTAATGCACCGACTTCGTTTATGGATTTGATAAATCAAATCTTCTTTGAATTCTTAGACCGTTTCATGGTTGTCTGTGTTGATGACATCTTAATCTACTCACCCTCCGAGGAGGAACACGAGGAACATTTGCGAACCATACTTGAGTTGCTTAGAGCCCACTGTTTATATGCTAAGTTCAGGAAGTGTGAGTTCTGGTTAAAAGAAGTTAAGTTTTTATGCCATGTGATATCCGGAGAAAGAGTGATGGTAGACTCTTCTAAGATAAAGGCAATGCAAGATTGGAAACAACCTAAGAATGCCTTTCAGATCCAAAGTTTCTTGGGTTTAGCCGGGTATTATTGACATTTTGTGAAAGACTTCTCTAGATTGGTCTCACCATTGAATAGATTGATGAGGAAGGGAGTGAAGTTTGTGTGGAATGAGGCTTATGAAAAGTGGTTCCAAGAGCTTAAGGTTAGACTCACCACTACTCTAGTATTGATTATTCCGGAGAGGGGTTTGGGCTATTCAGTTTATTATGATGCGTCTCCAGAAGGGTTGGGTTGTGTATTGATGCAAGGGGGAAACTGGTAGCATACAGTTTGCAGTAGTTGATCACACATGAGAAAAATTATTCCTCACATGACTTACAGTAAGTGGCATTGATTTTTGCCTTAAAAATCTAGAGGCAATACTTATATGGTGAGAGATTCGAGGTGTTTTCTGATTACAAGAGTTTGAAGTATTTGTTTTCACAAAAAAAATTTGAGTTTGAGACAGAGGAGGTGAATGGAGTTTAT
The DNA here is from genome assembly GCF_055761805.1 of Camellia sinensis. Taxonomy (NCBI): domain Eukaryota; kingdom Viridiplantae; phylum Streptophyta; class Magnoliopsida; order Ericales; family Theaceae; genus Camellia; species Camellia sinensis. The sequence continues at coordinate 70,322,684 of NC_138964.1, forward strand.
GGAGGATTACGATTTCGAGCTACACTATCAGCCAGGGAAGGCCAATGTAGTGGTCGACGCTTTGAGTAAGAAGTTAGTAAGTAGTGTAGCTAGTATTGCGATATGGGAATGGGAGATGTTGGGTGCTATTGGTGAATTCAACTTGCATCTTAGTGAGTCCGTTGAGTTAGCCGTTTTGTTCACAGTAGTTGCACAACCTACAATAGTGAGCCAAGTTTAGAAGCATAGAGAGGCGATAAGGAAATAGAGGTTATCAGAGGGAAGATAGCTAGTGGAAAGGTGGAGAAGGGCTTGAACGTGTATTCTCAGTGAGTGTGAGGTATTTGGATGTCTTTTCGTACCAGAATCTTGTAGGGAGGAGATACTCCAAGACTTCCACCATTCACACCCTACGGCATACTCGGGAGGCACAAAGATGTACCACAAATTTAGCCACCAGTTTTGGTGGACGGGAATGAAGAGAGACGTAGCGTTGTTTGTCTCGAGGTGCCGTACTTGTCAACAAGTGAAGGCCAAACACCAGCGACCAGCTGATTTGTAACAACCCTTACCTATAGCCAAGTGTAAATGGGAATATGCCACGATGGATTTTGTTGTGGGTCTTCTGAGGACTCAATGGGGGTAATGATGTCGTGTGGGTGAGAGTCTATCAGTTAACTAAATCAACACACTTTGTACCTATGTACATGAGTGACTTGGTAGATTATCTTGCCAATCTTTATATTAGGGACATAGTTCGACTTCATGGGATCCTTGTGACTATCGTTTCGGATAGAGATCCACATTTCATGGCTCGATTGTGGTAGATCTTACAGAATGCCTTGGGCACTAGATTGACGTTTAGCACCGCCTATCATACTCAGACTAACAGGTAGTCCGAGCAAACCATTCAGATCTTAGAGAACATGTTTCAGGGTTGTGTTCTAGATTTTAAGGGGTCGTGGGAGAGGCCTTTACCCTTGGTAGAGTTTGCCTATAATAACAGTTTTTACACGATTATTGGTATGGCGCCGTTTGAGGCCTTGTATGGCCGACCGTGTAGATCTCCAGTGTGTTGGCCCAAGGTGGTAATGCACCTATGTTAGGTCTTGAATTAGTCCAGGAAATGACGGAGATGGTTCCGCTTATTCGTAAAAGGTTGGTTTTAGCTAAGAGTCGCTAGAAGAGCTATGTCGACTGTAGGAAGAGACCTTTGTCCTTTGAGGTAAGAGATCACGTGTTCCTGAAGATATCACCGAGATGGGGTTTAACAAGAATTGGGACGAGTGAAAAGTTGTCTCCTAGATTTATTCGACCTTTTGAGATCGTAGAGCGGATTGGGGAGGTAGCTTATCATTTGGCCTTACCATCCTAACTTTTCGGGGTTCATGACGTGTTTCATATTTGTATGCTCCAGAAGTACGAGCCTAATCCTTCACACATATTGGATTGGACAGAGTTAGAGGCAGATAAACACGCATCATATGAAGAGAGACCGATATGAGTTTTCGGGACCAAGTCTTGCAAGGCAAGACTATTCCATTGGTTAAGGTGTTGTGGCAATAGAACGGGGTTAAGGAGCCAACTTGGGAGCGTGAGGCAGAAGTTCGTGAGAAGTATCCCAACCTATTTGTTGATATTTGAGACTTGTGTTAAAAATCTTATTTATGTTCTAATATATATAAACATTGTATATGTTCCGGGGAATTGAACTGTAATAGTTGGTTTTGAATGACTCTGTCTGTCCTTGTTACAAGTCTGGATAATATACGATTTGATTTACTTTCAATGAATGTATGTTGATTTTAAATATCGAGGACGAAATTCCTTAAGGGGGGAGATTATAACGATTCCGGTTTAGACTTGACCCATTTTCTACTTTTGAATCTGAGAACCCATGTCCTTAACTATTGTTCGTTTCATTTTCATTTTGTTACTAGTTGAGTGTGGCTATTTCGGAGTTTTGGTTGTGTTTGAGACATGTTTAGAGTTAGCTTTTCAAAAGAGTTATTGCCCAGATATTTGCTTGCTCGCTCGAGCAATCATTCTTGCGCTCAAGCGGCCTTTTATAGTCTGTAAAATTACTGGAAGAATGGAATCTTTGCTCAGGCAGTCCTTCTTGCGCACGAGTCGTATTTTGCAGGTCGGGATTTCTAGGAGGGGCTCACTGTTCACTTGAGCGGTGATTTTTGTTGCTCGAGCAGTGTCACTTAATTGTGTCTTACGCTTGAGCGGTATTTCTTGCGCTCAAGCGGTCTATACGTATATCTGTCCAACAAAAGGCCATTTTGAGTCACTTTTTAATGTCATTCTCTCTCTAAACATTTCACAACCCTAGATCTTCACTCTCTCGTTGTCTCTCTAGTTGTTACCTTCTAGCTCTAAATACTCTCAATCCATTGGTTTCCTTACCCTAGTCCTTTGGAGGAAAAGATTGAGCATGCCAAGGGTTTCATTCTAATCGAAGGAGTTATTGTTTTCGGCCCCGCCAAGTTCTACCTTGTGCTTTCTCTTGTCTTCTACTTGGAGGTAGGGATTTCTTTGACCTTTAACATGAATTTTAGCTTAGTTATTTGCCCTTTGAAAAAGGCTAGTGAATTGGGGATTTTTAGGAAAATCTATGGCTTGATTTCGAAATCAAAATAGGGGCTTTCCAAATGGATTCTTCAAAATGTTTGTGGGGATGTGTTTATGGTTGAGATGTGTTAAAATGGTGGATATCCTTTCTTAAAATTGGTTTCGTAAGTAAACGGGGTTTTGTGCTAAAATTTGAAATATTTAGATTTGTGAAAGGAAATGGGAAATGATGTTGGGTTCTATAAGATTGGAACAATGCTTATATTGATGATGATGGTGGTGTTGGATATGTAATATCACTCGCACTATAAAACGATGGAATTATGTATTTTGATTGAAAACTGCCTATTGTATGAAATATCTGTTTTAGGCTATTAGTGGAGGATAGTCTTGATTGTTGTAGATATTGAATGAGGATTAGGTTAAATTGAAACTAATTTCTCATACATTGCGCATTGAGCATCATCTCATATTGAACATTGTAAATGCATTGACTTTGAGAAAAAAAAAATACAAAAATGGTTGAATACCTTGGTAAATTTGGTTAGGGGTGTGATTGTGGTTATGATGTTAGCCTATGTGTCCTTGGTGTAAGTCCAGAAATTCATGCGGTTAGGTGCCGATCCTTTCGGTTAGTACCGGTAAAATGACTTTGGTAGTGCTTGTATAGCCTACTGGTAGACATGTACTTAGAGATTCCCAGTGTTTTGTATACACTGCCCTATTTTCTTCTATAAAAGGATATTTTAATGAATTGATTTATAATTTGGCATTGCATTGTTTTAAGATGAAAATGAGGTATGTTTGACAAGTGGCATACATGTGCATTCACCTTTTAATCTCACTAAGATTCATACACGGTGTTAGAGTATCTCTACTGAGCTTTGGCTCACCCTATGTGGAAAACAACTTTCAAGTGCTGATGATACGCCTCCACTATGGACATAGCTTGGGAGGACTTAGAGCTAAGGGTTTCATTTTTGTTTATTGATGTAATTATTTTTGTTCTAGCATCGAGATTTCCTTGTATTGGGTTAAACTCATTTAGTTGTACCCAAGTATCGACTAGGAAAGTTGTAGCCATTAAGGCATATAATTATTGTGTTTTACTTTTACTTTAATTCATGTATCCAAGCCATTTGCTATAGATTCTGAATAAAGGATTTATGAATATATATTGCATATGTCATCTTTTGTGTTGATCAAAGTTATGAATGGAATAGAAGATACGATGTTGTTGATCATTTGTAAGTAATGTTATGAGTTGAGTTATTGTTATTTATTTTGGGGCGTTACATTTTGCAGACCTGCAAAAATACTGGGAGATCCAAAAGACCTCTTGAACAACTAAAACACCGCTCTAGTGAACAAGAAAAAAACTAGACGGCAAATATTTTGAAAAACTAACTCCCAACTTGTTTCAAATACAACCAACAACTCCCACTCAACAACAACATGACAAAAAGGAGCATAGGCAATGAATAAGAGTATCTAATCTTGGATCCAATTACATGGCAAAGGTCGGGTTTAAACCAGAACCGTTATACATTTTATTGACATCTCATGATTTCATGTTTTAATATCGCAGCACATTTTTTAGAAATGTATTGTGTTTTTGTTGTTGATAACCATTGAAAAATATTGCAATGGGGAAAATACATTAGGATTAAGCTTGTCAAGAAGTAGACATCTTAATTGGTTGGACCTGTCAGGCCAAAGCGAAAATGAAAGGCATTTGTAGAGATAGACCAAAAGTTTGTTACCATAAAGAACAAGGCTTTATTGATGGGTCATTTTTTCCACCGAAAATAGTATTTAAAAGTCAAGTAGAAACAATTACTCCTTAGAATAGCAATTAAGATCAGGTATCGTTCCAACAAAGACAAACAAAGTAAGTGTACATTAATTTCAGATTAACTCCTAAATTAGTTGTTCATATAATGACAACTAAATTAATTTGAAAACGAAAAATAAACAAAAGTAATGTAAAATTAGGGTTAAATATGGAAGTAAGTGAGGGTCTTAGGGTTATTGAATTCACTACCAATCTCATAACTCGGATTTATTGATCTATTTCATGGAAAATCACTATTATGATAATAAAGATGCGTTGTGGCTACAAGCCTTAATAGTATCTTTAGGAATATTCATACATTCAAATCATGGGCATGAATTATCATCAGTCGGCATAAAGCATACACCAAACTATGGTCATAAGTATGCCTTGTCTTCCCTAGGTACGCTATTGTATAATTTTATATTTAAAATCATAGAATTAAATACATATAAATTTGAATAAAGAACTTGATTTCGTTTGCAATTGTATTAGAATTAGAGGTTGTTGGTCTCGAATCTAACGACATCGAGAAAAGCTTCAGATTTGGACAATAGTTACAAACAACAATGACACAGATCAAATTTATACGAACGAAAATGACTAATTCAAGTCTTGAGAACTACAATGACAAAGAGATGGATGTTGAGTAGCTCGTGGACACCAATGTGTGATTGTTGATCAGAGAGAGATGGGGGACACATCGTCAATTGGGGAGAGAGAGAGAGAGAGACGGCTTATGAAAAATTTATAGAGAAAATTTAGGATTTCTGTTGTTAAAAGGCTATTTTGGACCATATATATCACAATTTGTTTTTATCCCTTCAAAATTTCAAGTCCTGGGGCTTAACTATTTGGCCAAATTTTGGTGTTCTCAAACTCTTGCACAAACATGTAGAAGGATCTTTCCCTAATATTTCAAAAAAAAAAAAAAGAAAAAGAAAAAAGAAAAAGATATTTAGACGACATACGTATTTTTTAGTTTTGAAAAATAAAAACTAAAAATATTGATTAGTATTTGGAAATAGATATTTTTAAAATTTTAAATAACCGTTTTTTTTTAATCAACGAAAGTCAGTTGTTAGTTGTCAAATTAGCACATATGAGAGTTGCCTTCCTACCGTTACAAAGTACCAAATGTTTGCTCCTTTAATTCAACTCCCTTAAAGGAGAGTTGAACCATGACCTCCATTTAGATATTAAACCATTAGGAAAGTTACAGTAACCAACTAGGTTAGGCTTAGTTTGTTTAAAGTTTTAAATTATTTAAGGCTAAAGTTATATTTAAATTGTTTGGGATTTTAAATTAGATATGAAATAGATATGATGATGGGTTAGATATGACTACCTCACTTCTTCTTCTTCTTCCTTCTTCTTCTTTTTTTTTTTTTTTTTTTTTTTTTGTCGAATTTGTATGCAAAAAAAAAAAAAAAAAAAAAATTCAAAATTATAAATATGGTTAAATGAGACAGTATTTGTATGGAGTGACGTAGCCAGGAATTCAATGCAGAGGGGGCACAAATTAATGATAATTTGGTTCCATTTTTCTAAAAACACTTTTAAGAAAATTCTACTTTCTTGTTTTCCGTGTTTTTTTTGTTTTTACTGATTTTTTTAATATTTTAAGCATTTTTTTACTTTTTAGACATACTTACATAAATATACCTAAACAGTAAAAAAAAAATGTGGAAAGGCCTTTTAAAAATTCAATAAATACCAAAAATACAAAACAAAAAAAAAATACGAGAATTCAGTACATTTTCTTCTATTTTTATGTATTAATTAATTTTTTAAAATATTGTTTCACAAATTTTTTGCTTTTTAGATACATCTAAGTAAGGTGCATCTAAAAAAGTAAAAAAAAAATGTTTAAAATTTTAAAAATATTCACTAAAAAAAAAACATGAAAATAAAAATACTCAATTTTGAAAAAACTTAATCCATATAATTCAAACCAAACACACTGATTAACTTCTTTTTTTTCATAATAAACAACAATAAGATATTACTAAACTTAAATGTCAAGAGTTCATTTAGATAAATGTGAATTTTCAATTAAAGGATTTGAGATTAAATTTTATACAAATTTTTGGGAGTAACTATTTTATAGGTGAATTGAAAAATTAAAAAAGAAGATACATTGAGACAGAAACGATATATTGTAGTAGAAAAATTCTATAAAACATACCGCAAAAAAAGTGTCTAACATATGTCGCAATTATGATCTTCGTGATATTTAGTTATATAATACATTATAGTGTTAGATATAATTTAGTTATAACTTCTTGTGGTTGTTATTTTAGTTATGATTATATATCAAGTAATAGTTAGTTATGACTCATTCTGATATTAGTTATGTCCTATTGTAATTTTTTTTGTTTTTTTATTTTTATAATTGAAGATGTGTTGCTTGATTATAATTTATATAGTGGCCATTTTAGTTATGAATGGAAATAAACACATGAAGGATAAACTACACATGTCAAATCTAACTAACAATCCAATAAATTCTATATCTTCATTGAAATTAATTATGTTTGCATGTCAATAATGATAGACACCACTATTATATTGAAATTTTTATAGATAATAATATGACTTCACTTTTTTTTTAATCAAAATAACCATTATTGTTCTTATAATTTTAAAAATGTCATTTCACTTCAAATAATATTTTTATAAATTTTTTATTTAATATATTTTCTTTATTTTTTAAAAAAAAAAAATTTCTCAAAACCGTGACCCTCCTCAGCCCAACGTGGCTCCGCCCCTGTTTGTATGTCATGTGTATTTCTTACCGTTCAAAAGTTTTAAAAATTAAGATATTTATTTTAATGTTTTGAAGGTCATACAAGCTTTCAAAGAGGAAAATCTATTTTACTCGATATATAGTATAAATTTTTGTTGGCTTTGCGCAAAACAAAATTTGAAACTCCTGAACTTTGTATTCGCAATTCAAAAATTTGAAAGAAATTAAAAAAACAAAAAAATTTAAGTTGCATTGAGAAAGCAAAATTTATAGAGTTTTAAGTTGTTTCAATTTCACAAGACATGTAATTATCCACTCTCAAATTAAGATGACAATTTAAAATAATCAAACCCATTACGAAATTTGCACATGAATGAATTGTAGAATCGCTCAAATTACATTTTTGTGGGGGTAACCAAATTGGCTATGTTGGATTAATTTCATTCTTTTGACAAAGAGCCTGTAATGAAGATATAGTTACTGTTTCATATTTCATATATTAATATTGTATTGATTTAGTGAGATTTTTTATTTGTGTTTATTATTGAATTAGTGTGACACATTATCAGATAAATAAATATTGAAAGAAGAGTCATGCTACAGTTCCGCATTTTTCTACAACATTTCTTATAGTCGCTTACTCACAGTGAGAAATATTTATATTTATATTGTGATTAGATGGTAAAAAATATTACACAAAAAATTATGTATGATTATTATTAAATAAATTATGCATCCATAGTATAAAAAGAGAAAGAAAGTACTATTTTCTAGAAAAGAATTTGTTCCAAAGAGGAAAACCCTTCATTTGTTATTTTCAAATTTTTTATTCCCACTTTGCAGATGATGACTATATTCTTCCCTTTAATTAGCGTTTTACATTTGTTTATGGGGGACGGCTTCCTCCTGTAGTGATTTAGATTGGAGTGTCTTGTCCAAAATCACAGATCACAGGTCTAGATTCAATAATTTATAATATGAATAATTATAAATTAGTTTTATTTTTTAAAAAATAATTACAAATTTTTTCAAATGTTTATGACTATATGTGGGTGTTAATTTCCGAGCACACAACTAAAAGGGAAACTCGACTGAAGAGCATCGGCAGAATAGAATGAGCCAACTACCTGCCAACAAGAAGATGAGAATTCTGTGGTGATTCGTCCACCTGGAGGCACTCCGACGATGAAGTCCGTAAACTTTATCTCTCACAAATAGCAAATAGTACTTAAACTCACAAGAAAGAATTTATATCAAACCCACAAGGGTGCGTCATTTTTATAACCAGCAATGACATGATCACCTAGAATCCTCACTTCATTGGACTCAGGCTCAATGCTCATCCTGGACATTCGGCTAGATAGGGATAAACTCTTCATGAGCCTTATCCTTATCTTGATGGAGATCCTCCCTTGTTTTAGGACTCTTGTCCCTTATCCGAATATCTCTGTATTATGGCATTACCGCAGAACATCTCGGCAATGCCATGATCACCTCGGCAACATGACTCATCTACGTGGCACCTTAGCCGACATCTCAGGGCTATCTTGGCCACGTGGCGTCATTCACAAAATATTTCCCCACAACTGCTCCCTAGGTTCTATTACCTCGGCTACCTGAGGTGATGGAACCTACATATTTTGTTTACATAACAGGTCGGCTCAAAATGCAGATACTACTCCGACAGAGATCATGACTCGTCGGCTTCAAGTAACCAGGACTCAGTCGCCCACTTTATCATGAATCAAGAACCTAGTTCTTTTAAGCATTTCACTTGAGATCGCTCTTTCAGCCAAGGTTAATGCTTCGTTATTTCAAGAAGTTCAAGAGCTTCAACTACGCATGACCTGTCACGCACCGTCAACTCAACCGTTTCTTCCATGTGCCCTATTCGTACTGGCTCGTACCACACACACGCTATCAGGTCGTGTCATTTCTGCCCATGCCGCCTGACAGGCACGTCGTCTAAGGCACCTTTATTACGTTTCGCCGCTTTTTTGTGTTTTTTACAAAACTTATTCTCTCTCTCTCTCTCTTTCTCTCTCTCTCTCTCTCTCTCTCTCTCTCTCTCTCTTCGTCTTTTCACTTTTGCAATCACAGTCTCTCTCTCGTCCTATATTTTCTCTCTCTAAGCCCTCAAATCGCCATTTTTCGAACCTTCAAAGTTTTCCGTAACTGTTCCAGTCAACTCCTCCAGCAAGCCCTTCACCATTCGATTTAGATCATTTTGACCGTCTGATTTTGGCGAACACGAGCTCGGTGACCATTTCTTCGGCTCCGTCCTGTAAGTCTTCAATTTCTTCTTTTTCATTTTTGGATTCTTACTGCTCTTGAATGTATTTCTCTCCTGTATTTTCATTTTACATGTTTGTGCATTGATTCAATCAACGTTCCTTATGCTCTTGAATTTTTTAATGTTCTTGTTCTCGAACACTGATGTTCACAAATCTATCAATGCCTTTCATTGCACTTTTTGATTTTGAGCCATATTTTCCTTCTGTTTTTTTGGCTTGTTTTCCAGATTCTTGCCTTGGAATTTTGTTCACTTGCATAGATTTTAGGTTTGGGATTTGACTTAGAAATCATACATTTACGAAAACTAAAACAAATTCTCCTTTAGATCTTTAAAACCCTCACCCAAGTGCTCGACTAGGGTTCGGTCGAGGTCCTAGAACCCATATTAAACCCTTCTTCACAGACAACTATGTCTAAATCATCCTAGCCATGATCATGGGCATGTTTAAGTGGCAAGTGGATTCTCTTAGCAAGTTAGAACATTTCTGCCAAGAATTCTCCATTCCAGTCGACGTTCATCTTAGACTGGCTGGAAAAGAAGACTCTATCATGCCTGGTAAAACTTACATGCCTTTTCTCGTAGTGTCCTTCATCGAGGGCTGAATTAGGTTCCCATTTGATATTCTTTTCCGAGAATTTTTACACTTCTACAAGCTAAATCCCATGCAATTAGCAATCAACACATTCAAGGTTATCAGTGGTATTGCTGAGTTGGCACACCGAGAAAACAGTAGGATCACCCTTGCCGAAATCTATACCATGTGTAGCCTCAAATCTTCCAGTGGTTACACTTACTACCGGCTCTTACACCTTCCTATTGTCAAACAAAAGGCTTCACTACTGTTGAACTACATGCCAACCTACCGCTCTCCTCTCCCCAACACTCCTAGAGAGAGCAGGGCTACTACATCTACCTCAACTCCACCGGCTGCCTCTTCTCCAAGGCTATACCAGGCACGACTGAAGGAGGCCTTGGAGGCCAAAGAAGCTAAGATCAAAGCAGGTGATGAAAGGGCTTGAATGTATATTCTGAGTCGAGTGTGAGGTATTTGGACGTCTTTTTGTACCAGAATCTTGTAGGGAAGAGGTACTCCGAGAGTTCCACCATTCACGCCCTACGGTACACTCGGGAGGCACAAATATGTACCACGAACTTAGCCACCAGTTTTGGTGTAAGGGAATGAAGAGAGACGTAGCATTGTTTGTCTCGAGGTGCCTTGCTTGTCACCAAGTGAAGGCCAAGCACCAGTGACCAGCTGGTTTGTTACAACCCTTACCTATAGCCAAGTGGACATGGGAGTATGTCATGAAGGATTTTGCTGTGGGTCTTCCGAGGACTCAAAGGATGCTATGTGGGTGATAGTCGACTGGTTAACTAAATTAGAACACTTTGTACCTATACACATGAGTGACTCGGTGGATTATCTTGCCAACCTTTATATTAGGGACATAGTTCGACTTCATGGGGTCCCTGTGATTATCGTTCTCAAACTGACGGGTAGTCTGAGAAAACCATTCAGATCTTAGAGGACACGTTTCGGTGTTGTGTTCTAGATTTTAAGGGGTCGTGGGAGAGGCATTTACCCTTGGTGGATTTTACCTATAATAACAGTTTCTAGAAGATTATCGGTATGGCGCCGTTTGAGGCCTTGTATGGCCGACCTTGTAGATCTCCAGTGTATTGGGCCAAGATGGGTAATAAACTTATGTTAGGTCCTAAATTAGTCCAAGAAACAACGAAGAAGGTTGTGCTTATTCATAAGAGCTCAGAGTCACCAGAAGAGCTATATCGACTGTAGAAGGAGACCTTTGTCCTTTGAGGTAGGAGATCACGTGTTCTTGAAGATATCACCGAGATGGGGCTTAACGACGTTTGGGAAGAGTGGAAAGTTGTCTCCTAGATTTATTTGACTTTTGAGATCCTTGAAAGGATTGGGGAAGTAGGTTATCATTTGGCCTTACCGCCACAACTTTTCGGGGTTCACGACGTGTTTCATATTTGTATGCTCTGGAAGTATGAGCCTAATCCTTCACACATATTGGATTGGACAGAGTTAGAGGTAGATGAACATGCATCGTATGAGGAGAGACTGATATGGGTTTTAGACTCTTGGGACCAAGTCTTGCGAGGCAAGACTATTCCATTGGTTAAGGTGTTACAGTGACACCACATGGTTAAGAAGCCAACTTGGGTGCGTGAGGCAGAAGTTCGTGAGAAGTATCCCAACCTATTTGTTGATATTTGAGACTTGTGTTAAAAATCTTATTCATGTTGTAATATATATAAACATTGTATATGTTTTGGGGAATTGAACTATAATAGTTAGTTTTGAAAGACTCTGTCTGTCCTTGTTACAAGTCTGGATGACATATCATTTGATTTACTTTCAATGAATGTTAGTTGGTTTTAAATTTTGAGGACGAAATTCTGTAAAGGGGGAGATTATAACGATTCTGGTTTAAACCCAACCCATTTTTTACTTTTGAATCTGAGAACCCATGTCCTTAACTATTGTTCATTTCATTTTTATTTTGTTACTAGTTGAGTTTGGTTGTTTGGGAGTTTTGGTTGTGTTTGAGATAGGTTTGGAGTTAGCTTTTCAAAAGAGTTATTGCCCAGATATTTGTTTGTTCGCTCGAGCGATCATTCTTGCACTCAAGCGGTCTTTTACAATCTATAAACTGCTGAAAGAAAAGAATCTTTGCTCGGGCAGTCTTTCTTGTGCACGAGTGGTATTTTGCAGGTCGGAACTTCTGGGAGGGGGTCATTGTTCACTCAAGCGGTGATTTTGGTCGCATGTTACTTAATTGTGTCTTACGCTTAAGTGGTATTTCTTGCACTCGAGCGGTTTGTGCGGATATCAGTCTAAGAAAATGACATTTTGAGTCACTTTTTAATTTTATTCTCTGTCTTAACAATATAAAAACCTAGATCTTCACTCTTTCGTTGCCTCTCTATTTTTTACCTTCTAGCTCTAAATACTCTCAATCCCTTGGTTTCCTCACCTTATTCTTTTGAAGTAAAAGATTGAGCACGTCGAGGGTTTCGTTCTAATCGGAGGAATTATTGTTTTTGGCTCCACTAAGTTCTACCTTGTGCTTTCTCTTGTCTTCTACTTTGAGGTAGGTATTTCTTCAACCTTTAATATAATTTTTAGCTTAGTTATTTGCCCTTTAAAAAAGGCTAGTGAATTGGGGATTTTTGGAAAACTCTAGGGTTTGATTTTGAAATCAAAATTAGGGTTTCCCGAATAAGTTCTTCAAAATGGTTGTGGGGATGTGTTTATGGTTGAGATTTGTTAAAATGGTGGATATCCTTTCTTAAAATTAATTTTGTAAGTAAATGGGATTTTGTGCTAAAATTTGAAATATTTAGATTTGTGAAAGGAAATGGGAAATGGTGTTGGGCTCTATAAGATTGGAACAATGCTTATGTTGATGATGATGGTGGAGTTGGATTTGTAATATCACTCCTTATGTAAAATGATGGAATTATGTATTTTGATTGGAAACTACTTGTGTTATAGATTATCTGTTTTAGGCTATCGGTGGAGGATAGTCTTGATTGTTGTAGCCATTGGATGAGGATTAGGTTAAATTAAAACTAATTTCTCATACATTGTGCATTGAGCATTATCTCATATTGAACATTGTAAATGTATTGACTTTGAGATAGAATAAAATAAAATAGGTGAATACCTTGGTCAATCTGGTTACGGGTGTGATTGTGGTTATGATGTTAGCCTGTGTGTCCTTGGTGTTAGTCTAGAAACCTGCATGGTTAGGTGTCGATCCTTCCAATTAGTACCGATAAAATGGCTTTGGTAGTGCTTAGTCTACTGGCAGACATGTACTTAGAGATTCCCAGTGTTTTGTATCCACTGCCCTGTTTTCTGCTATAAAAGGATTATTTTCATGAATTGATTTGTAATCTGGCATTGCATTGTTTTGAGATGAAAAATGAGGAATGTTTGACAAATGGCACGCATGGGCATTCACCTTATAATTTTGCTAAGATTCATACACTGTGTTAGAGTACCTCTATTGAGTTTTGGCTCACCATATGTGGAAAAACAACTTTCAGGTGCTGACGATATGCCTTCACCAAGGACATAGCTTGGGAGGACTTTAAGCTGAGGGCTTCATTTTTGCTTACTAATGTAATTATTTTTGTTTAAGCCACGAGATTTACTTGTATTGAGTTAAACTCATTTGTTGTATCCAAGTATCGACTTGGAAAGTAGTAGCCATTAAGGCATATAATTATTTGGTTTTACTTTTACTTTTATTCATGTATCCATGCCACATGCTATAGATTCAGAATCAAGGAATTGTGAATGTATACTGCATATGTCATCTTTTGTGTTCATCAAAGTTATGAATGGAATAGAAGATATGATGTTGTTGATCATTTGTAAGTAATGTTATGAGTTGGGTTATTGTTATTTATTTTGGGGCGTTACATTTTGCAGACCTGCAAAAATACTGGGAGATCCAAAAGACCTCTCGAACAACTAAAACACCGCTCTAGTGAACAAGAAAAAAACTAGACGACAAATATTTTGAAAAACTAACTCCCAACTTGTTTCAAATACAACCAACAACTCCCACTCAACAACAACATGACAAAAAGGAGCATAGGCAACGAATAAGAGTATATGATCTTGGATCCAATAACATGACAAGGGTCGGGTTTAAACCGGAATCGTTATATATTTTATTGACATCTCATAATTTCATGTTTTAATATCGCAACGTATGTTTTAGAAATGTATTGTGTTTTTGTTGTTGATAACCATTGAAAAATATTGCAATGGGGCAAATACATTAGGATTAAGCATGCCAAGAAGTAGACATCTTAATTGGTTGGACTTGTCAGGCCAAAGCGAAAATGAAAGGCATTTGTAGAGACGGACCAAAAATTTGTCACCATAAAGAACAAGGCTTTATTGATGGGTCATTTTTTACACCAAAAATAGTATTTAAAAGTCAAGTAGAAACAATTACTCCTTAGAATAGCAGTTAAGATGAGGCATCGTTCCGACAACGACAAATAGACTAAGTGTACATTAATTTCAGATTAACTCCCAAATTAGTTGTTCATATAATGATAACTAAATTAATTTAAAAACCAAAAATAAACAAAAGTAAAGTAAAATTAGGGTTAAATATGGAAATGAGTGAGGGTCTTAGGGTTATTGAATTCACTACGAATCTCATATCTCGGGTTTATTGATCAACTTCATGGAAAATCACAATTATGATAACAAAGATGTGTTGTGGGTACAAGCCCTAATAGCATCTTTAAGAATATTCATACATTCAAATCACGGGCGTGAATTATCATTAGTCAGCATAAAGCGTGTACTAAACTATGGTCATAACTATGCCTTGTCTTCCCTAGGTACACTATTGTATAATTTTATATTTAAAATCACAAAAATTAAATACATATAAATTTGAATAAAGAACTTGATTTCACTTGCAATTGTATTAGAATTAGAGATTGTTGGTCTTGAATATAATGGCATCAAGAAAAGCGTCAGATCTGGACAGTAGTTACAAACAGAAATGACACAGTTCAAATTTATACGAACGAAAATGACTAATTCAAGTCTTGAGAACTACAATGACAAAGAGATGGATGTTGAGTTGCTGGTGTACACCGATGTGTGATTGTTGATCAGAGAGAGATGCAGGATACATTGTCAATCACAGAGAGAGAGAGAGAGAGGCGGCTTATGAAACATTTATAGAATTTTTTTTGGATTTCTATGGTTATAAGGCTATTTGGGACCGTATATATCACAATTTGTTTTTACCCTTTCAAAATTTCAAGTCCTAGGGCTTAATTATCAGCCGAAATTTTGGTGTTCTCAAACTCTTGCACAATCATGTAAAAGGATCTCTCCCTAATATTTCAAAATAAATAAATAAATAAATTAGATATTTAGATGCCATATGTATTTTTTAGTTTTGAAAAATAAAAACTAAAAATATTGATTAATATTTGGAAATGGATATTTTTAAAATTTTAAATTACCTTTTTTTTTTTTTTTCATCAGCGAAAATCAGTTATTAGTTGTTAGATTATCACATATGAGAGTTTCCTTCCAACCATTACAAAGTACCAAGTGTTTGTTCCTTTAATTCAAGTCTGCTAAGGAGAGTTGAACCATGACCTCCCCTTATGGATTAAACCCTTAGGAAAGTTATGATATCCAATTAGGTTAGGCCTAGTTGGTTTAAAATTTTAAATTATTTAAGACTAAATTTATATTTAAATTTTTTGGGATTTTAAATGAGATATGGATTAGATATGATGATGGGTTAGATATGACTATTTTTTTTTTTTTTTTTTGTCGATTTTGTAGGCAAAAAAAATTAAATTTCAAAATTATAAATATGGTTAAATGAGGCAGTATTTATATGTCATGTGTATTTCTTACCATTCAAAACTTTTAAAAATTAAGAAATTTATATTAATGTTTTGAAGACCATACAAGCTTTCAAAAAGAAAAATCTCTTTTACCTGTTATATAGTATAAATATTTGTTGGCTTTGCGCAAAACAAAATTTGAAATTCCTGAACTTTATATTTGCAATTCAAAATTTGAAAGAAATTGAAAAAAAACAAATTTAAGTTGTATTGAGAAAGTAAAGTTTATTGAGTTTTAAGTTGTTTCAATTTCACAAGACTTGTAATTACCCACTCTCAAATTAAGATAACAATTAAAGATAAATCAAAACCATTATGAAATTTGGACATGAAGGAATTGTAGAATCGCTCAACTTACATTTTTGTGGGGTAACCAAATTGGCTATGTTGGATTAATTTCATTCTTTTGAGAAAGAGCCTGTAATGAAGATATAGTTACTGTTTCATATTTCATATATTAATATTGTATTGATTTAGTGGGATTTATTATTTGTGTTTATTATTGAATTAGTGTGACACGTTACATGATAAATAAATAATTGAAAGAAGAGTCATGTTATAGTTCCGCATTTTTCTACAACATTTCTTATAGTCGCTTACTCACAATGAGAAATATTTATATTTATATTGTGATTAGATGGTAAAAAATAGGGTTAATTACACTAATAGTCCCTGTAGTTTAGGGCTTGTGTCATTTTGATCCCTAACTTTTCAATTGTGACACATTTGACCATGAATTTTGAATCTTGTTTCAAATAAGGACAATTGAAAATATCATTAGATTTTTTAAGGATAAAATTGTCAATTTGATAAAATATAAACCAATTTGACTAAAATAAATGTCAAAAAAATATTTTTAATTTTTTAAAAATTATTTTATCCACCAATGATAAAATTATGTAAAATTAATAAAAATTACATGATTAATTTTTTAAAATTAATTTTACATGATTATCATCCAAACACATAATAAAAATTAATTTGGTAAAAAAAAATAAATAAATGTCTAAAAGATTTATCAATTTTACATAGTTTTATTTTTAATAGGTAAAAATAATTTTTTAAAATTCAAAAATATTTGTTTGGCATTTATTTTTGTCAAATTGGTTTATATTTTATCAAATTGACAATTTTACCCTTGAAAGATTTAATGTTATCTTCAATTGTCCTTATTTGGAACAATATTCAAACTTCAGGGTCAAATGTGTCACAATTGAAAAGTCAGGGACGAAATGACACAAGCCCTAAAGTATAGGGACTATTTGTGTAATTTGCCCTAAAAAATATTATACAAAAAATTATGTATGATTATTATTAAATAAATTATGCGTCCATAATATAAATAGAGAAAGAAAGTACAATTTTCTAGAAAAGAATTTGTTCCAAAGAGGAAAACCCTTCATTTCTTATTTTCAACATTTTTATTCCCACTTTGCACATGATGACTATATTCTTCCCATTAGCGTTTTACATTTGTTTCTGGGGGAGGGCTTCCTCCAGTAGTGATTTAGATTGGAGGGTCTTGTCCAAAATCATAGGTCACTGGTCTAGATTTAATAATTTATAATATAAAAAATTATGAATTAGTTTTATTTTTTAAAAAATAATTACAATTTTTTTGAAATGTTTATGACTATATATGAGTGTTGATTTCCGACCACACAACCAAAATGGAAACTCGGCTGGAGAGTACCGGTAGAATAGAATGAGCCAACTACTTGCCAACAAGAAGATGAGAATTCCGCGGTGGTTCGTCCATCTGGGGCACTCCGACGATCAAGTCAGTAAACTTTATCTCTCACAGATAGCAAATAGTACTTAAACGCACAAGAAAGAATTTTTCTCAGACCCACGAGGGTACTTCACTTTTATAACCCACAGTGACATGATCACCTAGAAGGCTCACTTCATTGGACTCAGGCTCAATGCTTATCCTAGAGTCTCGGCTAGATAGGGGTAAACTCTTCATGAGCCTTATTCTTGTCTAGATTGAGATCCTCCCTTGTTCTAGTACACCGCAGCGACCCCGCGAAGATGGGAGTAGGGTAGCCTGAAAGCAAAGGACACCATTTCCATTTACCCAGGTCATGAGCTTGCCTTGGTTGCGCAGACATGACCAATGAAGCCTCCTTGGGCTTGGTACGAGACACAACTTGTTATGGCTCGCGTCCTAAGAAGCTATTGAGTTTTTGTTTAGGTGGCTAAAAGTGGAGGAGTCACCGAGGTAAACACAAACATGGCTGATAGCAGTGAATGAAATCCTAAGAATGCATGTCTTAGCCAAACCAAACTAAGAAGGAAGGTGCAGCAGCAAGTATTACTGCTGCAAGTGCACTTGATGAGGTTCAAAATAAAAGTTGTTGAGGTATGTACCAAACAGATAATACAGTGGCACATGCTGAAGCATTTGTGCCAAATAGATAGTATATGGTACATGCAAAGGGACACATGGTTACCTCAGCCTGGTGGTACAGGAGAAAATATTCCATGTGATCCTCAGGAACACGAGTCATCACCTTATTTGGCCACTTGGTATTCTTTGGTACCAAAGAAAAACCTATGAATAGGACCCATTTTCCAAGGTCAAAAAAGAACTTTTTAGGATTTAGGGATATGCTGCCCATTTTCGCACTGCCATTTCTTTCTTCTTGAACCACTTGCTTCATCCTCACCATTTACTCATTCTCCTATTAACCCAGATTTGTTAGCTCATTAACATAGTTTTACCTTTCTAATTACTCTCATAATCACTATTCACTTCGGACCCCCGTGTAACCAAAGATGTTTCAAGATAAAGATAATAATAAAAAAAAAAAAATTGTCTCAAGATGCATCATAATAAACAGTATTAGCCCAATCATTTCAATACTTGTGTTGAAGTTAACCCCTCGTTAAGCTCCCGAAAAGGTTGCTCGCAAACATTGGTCCATACAAATCTCAGTCCCTTTCGAGTCAATTGAGACATAAGTATGATGTTGGAAAAAAAATTGTCAATTGTTTTAAAGATAAATATGATTGGATAATATGACTACGAATATTTGTTCAACTTGGTTTTTAATTTAAATGATTGTCTCGTCGAACTATACAAAATAAATTATTTAGATAATGAAAGGGTTTGGATTGTCCAACTTGAGAGAGCGTTTGAACTTGGTTTGTCCATTTTGGAATTGACCTCAGTAATCCGCACCATTCATTTTTTAGAACTCCCTGATTAGAATATTCATGTAAAAATCAAAATGATCGGATATTGTTAGCTATATGTTTCAATCAAAATTATTTTAAAAAATGAACGAAAAATACAATTTCAAGAATAATAATTATCAATTTTCAATAATATAAATCTGATTCAAAGATATAGTTACCATGTTTGATCATCTTTATTTTTTTATTTATATTTATATTTTTTTTATTTTTAATATTCAACTCAAAATATCTTAAAAAGTGCACGCTTTAAATCACTGAGATTGGTCCCCAATAAATTTATCAAGTCCAAACTCTCTCAATTTCAATTTACTAACTTACAAGAACCCAAATCTATAATAAAAATAGACCCAAGACCCTCCCATAGAGCACTACAGCAGCAGGCACCCCATTCTCTAAGCGCCACTAAATCTAGCGGAACAAGGATACAAACGAAAATGGACAAAATCAAGTATTTGATACCTTGTACTCTCCATCTCCATGATTGAACGCACAGAATTTGTTCATGGAAGTGCTTCCCAGGTATAATCAAAGGAATAATTGATACCTTGTACTCTCCATCTCCATGATTGAACGCACCGAATTTGTTCATGGAAGTGCTTCCCAGGTATAATCAAAGGAATAAAGTGCTCTTTGTTTATGAAAATAATTTATTCCATGTTAAAGTGGGGTCTACAGGACTACATATTAAAAAAATTGAATAAAAAAACTAAAAATTATTAAGAATTTAAAACCCAAGTTTTCAAATTCTAGGGAACTTTTTTCTTCACTTCTGTTTATAAATAATTTGGTAAATTATACAGACATCCCTTTATTCATTTGAAATCACATTGAGTTCTCTTTTATTATCTGAAATCACACTGACACCCTTATCAGTTAATTCTGTTTACTGCAACAATAAAATGTTATGTTCCCCTTATTTCATTAGTTAATTTCCAAGTAAATATAGGTAGAGAAATTGAGACAAATGCCATAATCGTCAACTATCATCCTCAAAACTACCTCAATAATCTATTCTCTTTTTTCTTTTTTTATCAACAAAACAAAGCATTTTATTAATAAGGTTGAAAGGCAAAGCCTTACATCATACATCAATAAAGTACAAGAACCTTAATGTTGTGTTTGGTTGAGAGATTTGAGAAGGGATTTGGAAAAAAAAAAAGAAAAAGGTAGGCGATATATGAATAAAATATACCTACATTTCACCTAGTTTCATACATTTTTTCCCTTTCCATTTCTAAATCTCTTCTCAAATCTCTCAACCAAATACAACGTAAGAAAATAAAATGTACATGGAGGTGCTATAAGACTATAGACTAACCCATTCATCCCAACTAGGTTGGCATAAATAGGAACACCCTATCATTTGCAGCACCTGCCAGAAGCTATGTTGAAGAGTTATCAACCAATCTTGGCTACAGCCCCACAAGACAATAGCAACAAGCCAAGAAAACAAGAATCAAACAAAACGAAGAAGGTTTAACCATAGAGATGCCTCAGACTTTGCTTCTACTGGACTAAAGCTTGTGAACCAGCTTATGAATAGAATTACTTACCTCCTTACAATTATACTTTAGCCAAAGAGCAATCTTAATTCTAATAACTCCAACTAGACTTGAACACCATTGAATTTACAATCATTCCTGGCTCTCCAAACAGACCACAACACTGCCAGAGGTAGCACTTACCATATTTTCCTTTCCAACTTTTGAAATTTAAATCCTAACCACCACTGAAGCAGACCTTCAACAGATTCTGGAGTGACCCATTGAACACCCCACTATGCTAACAAATCAAACCAATTGAATTTGTAATTAATATTCATTTAAACGTGTGACCCTTTTTTCACTTTCATTTTATAAGTAAAAACATAATATCATGTTTAGCTACACATTATACACTCACATAAAAAGATTATATATATATTGTTTTGTACCCTATAGACATCCCATTTCGACTGACCCTAAGATTTCGGGGACTTGCAAACCGCCTAATGACGAAATGGTACTTACTTCATCTTTAGAATGTTTAAAGGTTGTTTAGAGTTGTTGTATAAACCCGTTTTGGCCAAAAATTAACTTTTTGTAAAAATGACTATTTTACTCTTGGACCCGTTTTTAGCCAAAAACCAACTTCTTGACCTTAGAAAGCCTAATTGTGCTTGGATTGATTGTATTTTCCAAAATTAATTACCCATTTTATCAAACACATTGATCAAAATGCAATTTAAGCTTACTTGTCCCACAAGCAAACCAAGAGCATAGTACCACGTACTTGTGCATGCATGCATAGCACGTACACAAAGGAAAAATGCGCGTACACACATTAGATGCGAGTGCACATGTTGTTTGTACGCGCGCACAATCCTTGCACGTGCGTGCTTGGTTTGTACGCGCCCACAATGAAGCATTGTAGAGTTATTTTTGGTAACTCAATTTTTGTGCAATTTTTGGTGGGAATGGCGGAGGGGAAAGTGATGAAACCCTAGAAGGGTTCTAGAGGCTTTCCCCAGCTCTATAAATAGAGCCCCTCCCCCTCTCTTTGACAAAGTTAAGAACTAGGAGTCTTTTTCAAGCTTTTGAGATCAAAACACTGCATCTCTCCTCTTCCTCTGCCCTAGATCTGAAAATAACACACCCCAAGGCAACTCTGAACTTCTAAAAACATCCTAAGTGTAATAACTTGACCCTCACATACAATTCTGATATATTTTCCGTCCCTATTTTGTGCTTTCAAATGTTTACTGTGAAATTCTATAAGAATCTGAGATTATTTAAGTGAATCCTATGATTATGGATGCTTATCTGTCTAATAAGGAAAACATCTGTTACAATTATAATGTTTGAACTAGAAATTGAAAGCCTTAGAGGCTTAATTACTGTAAATTGATTTTACATTTGAAGTCAGCATGATTTTTAGATCTTAACAAGATTTTCTGTGAAATTTTGATTAGGAATGATTAAACTGATTGGATTTCGTCTTATTCACTTTCCTTTTATATATGTAAATATCCATGCTCTTTAACCATTGACTTGGGACTTCATCTCATAAAAAAATATCCTGAGAAAGTTGCTAGGAAAAGGGAATTAGGGAAAGGAGGAAGTTCTACAACGAAGAGATTGAAGAATTAAGAGAGAGTGTTAGGGATTGTAAAGCTCAAGGTATGGAGGTTACTTTAATTAACTTCTTTCTTGCTTATGGATGAGGAATTCCTTGAGTATTCATGCAATTTAAGGCTTGTGTGTGTGTTTATGGCACCTAAAGAATTGAATAATGTCTTTCTTTATGTTGTTGTTGTGTTAATGTGAACCATGTAAAGGAATTTCATTTCATCTCTTCTTGGCTAAGCATGTCCATATCTAAGTGTGTATATGGAGGAGTATAATATGGAATTGGGTTATGTTCATGAGCTTTAGAGGTTAAAGATTCAAGTTATACTAAGATTGGTATGTGGTAATGTTTGTGTACATGTGTTTTTAAACCTTACTTCATCAATTCAAGAACCTATTTTGCGCCATATACAAGCTTACCAAAAGTTGGGTTTTATGGGAAATTCGGACTGGAAATTGAGGCAGATCACTGCAAGTGCAGGGGTCATGGCTCACGTGCGGGAACCCCAGCCGCACGTGCAGGAGTCATGGCCACACGTGCGGGAAGTGAGGAATTTTGGCACTTCCGCTACTGTCTAAAAAGCACGTGTGGGGAATCACTGCAGCACATGCGAGGCATCACTGCAGCACATGCAGGGCTCATTGCAGCACGCGCAGGGCTCACAGCCGCACGTGCGGCCCATGCTAAGAAAAACAGTTTGCTCCGTTTTGCGTGCTGGACCCTCGGATATTTTTAGAATTTGTATTTCATGCCTTTTAATGTGTGTAAAATTCATTTGAAGTGAAATTAATCCAGAAATGATTCAACAAAGAGAAGGAACTAATTTGCAAGTTATGAACGTGTGCAGGACACACTCCGAGAGGAACTAACACGTCGTCACAACACTGTGAGTAGTAGTACGCTTACTACAGCTAATGTTTGCCATTAGCATTTTGTTAACTCTATTAATTATGTAACTATGTGAATGATTCAAAGAATGAGAATAACTAATGAAAACCACTTTCATATGACTATGGAATTCTGGCCTATGGCCATTCTGTTTAAGTTGTTATGGTATGAAACAAAGTGCTACACGGAACTAAGTGCTACGATGTGAGTCACCTCTAGAGTTCGTGTGAGACACCTCTTGGATTCATACATGCATGTTCAAGGGCTTAATGCTAATATACTCAAAGGTTCAATGCCAATATCCTCAAGGGCTCAATGCCAATATGTTCAAGGGCTTAATGCCAATATGTTCAAGGGCTCAATGCCAACATGTTTAAGGGCTTAATGCCAATATGTTCAAGGGCTTATTGCCGCTCCGTTCAAGGGCTTAAAGCCATTATGTTTCAAGATTGGGCCCAAGGCCGTTCTGAAATTAATACAGAATCAGATTAAACATGTAATCTCTGCATTTACGTACGCATTGATTTGTCTATTGATTTAAGTTGAACATCAAATTATAAAAGTATTACTTTTCACTGAGCCTGGCTCACCCTATGTTATGTCTGTTTCTGTAGGTAACCAACCAAGTGGTCAGTCCTAAGCCATGACACTCGTCCCCTTTTTTCAACCTTTGTGTGTCTAGGCCCCAAAGGAAACCACTCATATTTTTGCGAGGTTTTGGTGAACTTTTGGCATTGCACTCTAATTATTGGCCTAAGGTTGAAATGTGTATAACACTTTCTTCCACAATGTTTTTTTGTTATACGCCCAATCATAGGGCTGGGCCTGTACATGTATTTGTATATAACCGATGTTCAGGTGTATGTTTTGGATTTTATTTGCCTGTTATGATGTTTATGATCCTGGCATAGTAGTGGCAGCTCAATGGAGTTTGTTTCTATTGTTTTATGATATTTAATGCTTCCGTTAAGGCCCCGTACGTTATGTATACCAAGTTAAATGTCCGTTTTTGATTAGATCATGCCCAAACTTTTAGGGGCGGGTTTGGGGCATGACACTAAGGCTTGAAGAACAAGAACTCTAATTGGAACCCGAGCTTGATGGACGTTTGCAAGCAAGAAAATAAAGTTTTCTTGCCTTTTCTTGAGCCTGCATTAGAACAGTAGGTAATCCTCTCATCTTTTACTATTTCAGTAACTCTTTTATTTATGTTTTCAATTGCAAACCAAGTTTAGGGATTGAAACCAAGTTTTTTTTTTTTTGGTAAGTAAGTCATAAATAAAAACAAAAAGCTAACACAAAATACAAGGGGCCTGCCCTAGGCCCTACCCACAACTATACATCAGGAAAAATAAAAATAAAAATGAGCAACAATAGACCTAACCAAAGACACTAAAGGCCATAAACAAATACCAAACAACTAACAAACTAAACATCTCACAAACAATTTTACAATAAACCAACGGCAGCAACCAGCACCATAAAGAGATGTATTCTTGGAACCCAGCATAAGAACCGAGAACACTATCACAGCATAAATGGTCACCCCGGAGAACAAAACATCCCTTGCACATCCCGCAAGGGTAGGCACCCAAATACACTAATAAACACAACCTATAGACAATTAAATATATAGGAAATAAAACACATTTCTTGACACCATCGGCACTCCCAGCAGCCAACAACTTGCTTCCATGCTTTCAAATTTTAGTGATTCCCCATTTTACAGCCGCATAATGTATTAAACCGTGCTTCCATTGATTAGGGGAGCCTTGCACAATCCTACATCCACAAACCGTGTCCCTATTGTTCCAATAAGAACGTTGAAACCAAGTTTAGGGCTCTAGAGCACTCATATGCCATGTAGCTTTCTTATTTAGTCTTCTTTTTTTGTGCTTTTCGCCTTATTTCTTTTATTTTTATTAGAACATCATGTTTAGGTTCATTTAATCATGTAGAATCCATGTGTTAGCGTCAGTTTGAATCATCATGTAGATAGTTTGTATCATTGCTTCACTTTGCTTTGTTTGTTATTTGCGTTTTGTGTATAAACATCATTAGTAGCCTTAAATCAGGCCTAGGTTCATGTTTTGTATAGCTAGTTGCATATTTAGGTCACATTTATTTTATGTTTTGCATGAAAGACGCTGAAAGTAGGCGGCAAGGTATGTCCTCCATTCCTCCATTGTCATGACCTGAACCCCCCCCATGGATTGAGGTCATAACCGACCAGTAATCAAGAGATTACCTATGGCCTCAAACCAAATAGAACAAATTTGAACAGAGTTAAGGGGCCAAATTGGAAGAAAATTTAAAACTTTTGTCCATAGAGCTGTGCTCACATGATATAGCAAAATCGTTTCACAAACATTTTATAATAACTCACACATATTCATAAAGTTAATCTTTAACCCGGAACTTTCAGTTATACAGTCAGCCAAACAAAACTTATATACAAAAGTGATTCATCGTTTTCGCCAACATAACAAAAATATAACAAAAAGGACAAAAGGGCGAAAACGAGTCTCATGCGTGAGACGTAAGGGTTGACTCCTCAAAACTCTGACTGCTTCTCACATACTTCACTGAGGCTGGGTTTGGACATCTCTTGGCTCACCTACAGACACATGAATGAGAGTGTGCGAAAGCCTAGTGAATAATATCAAATAAAGACGATACATGAACGGAATTTGTAATAAATACATCATACGGCCTTGGGCCCAATTCATGTTTCTATTTAGTGTATCAAGTGACTACAGATCACGACGTATCAAACGGCCTCAGGCCCAATTCATCCATATCCAACGGCCTTCGGCACAACTATTCGTGTCCAACGGCCTTTGGCCCAATCATTCATAGCAAACGGCCTTTGGCCCAATCATTCATGTCCGACGGCCTTTGGCCCAATCACTCGTGTCTAACGGCCTTTGGCCCAATCATTCATGTCCCATAGCCTTTGGCCCAGTCATTCATGTCCGACGGCCTTTGGCCCATTTATTCATATCTGACGGCCTTTGGCCCATTTATTCATATCCGACGGCCTTTGGCCCAATCTCTTGGCATAACGAATATTTGTCCATAATTCAAATTAACAGACTTATGAAATTCAAATAGGAGTAACCAATTGGGCAAATAACATACTTAAAATATCTTTACTAAGATATTACTCACAGTGTTCTGCCGGTGGATTCGTCCTTGTTCTTGACCCTACAAATACATAACATATATCGGGTCACAAACGATTCAATGCATTCTTAACTCACACATTCCTCTTAGGCCTCTTTCTTATCTTCTTATTCCATTTACAATGCTCAATGTATGCCTAAGAGTGCTTAGGAGTGAAAGAGAATGGAAACAAAACATAAAATCATCTTTACAAAATTTCTGAAACAGGGCTCCCCGCTCGAGCGTGGTTTCTGCTGCTCGAGCGGACCACTTTCGTCTGCAAAAGTACAGGTTACCTCGTAATTACGCTCGAGCGTGACTTCGGACGCTCGAAGTGAGAGTCGAAACATGTGACTGATGCTCGAGCGTGACTCTCCCCACTCGAGCGGACGTCAATGTCTGCAAAAGTTCTGGGAACTAACATTTCACAATTGAGCGACACTTTCACCGCTCGAGCAGACATGCAAAATTCTGGAATTTCCAAAATTGTTCTTGAAGCTCAAACTTGACATTCAAAGGCTCTAAACTCATGATTTTGGTTCAAAACATGGAAACACATTATATAACATGAGAATATAAGAACATGAGACCAAATTGTTCAAATTCATAGCCCTTCTTCCAAAATCATTTTGAGTTCTCTTCATGGGTTTCAAAACACATAAATTCAACTTCTTACAAACCCCATGACTTCATGGATCATTAATGCATGTGTATTATAGATCTCAATACCATTTCAAATGGCACGAATGATGCCTATACTAATGAAACTCAACAAAACCATACTTGCATGTATGCTTCAATGCTCAATTCTTCTTGTTCAACATGATTCATGTTTGAATGTATAAATTCATTGCACATGCATGCACATACAAGCTCCAAATTCATCAATTTCAACTCAAATTATGTTCTTGATCACCATCTAACTTGAATTCACAAAATTACAAACTTAAATTCATGAATCTATGCCCAATTACTCACCTAGGAGCTTCAATCTTCCAAATTCTAGTTAATCCTTGAGTTAAACTCCAAGATCTTTAACCTTCTTAAGCAATTCTCTAACTTGAGCTCCCGCTCTCTCTCTAACCGGCACACTCTCTGTCTCTAGAGTGTAATCTCAGCAAAAATGAGCTCAAAACAATAACATGAAGCTATATAGGCCTTTATTTAGGATGGCCTAATGAAATTTGATTAAGGTTAAGCAATGGTGCTTAATTAATCGTTTTGAATCTAATTATTTTGATCCGAAAAAATTTTCAATTAAATTTCACCATAGGCTCTAAAAATTATGCAAATCATAATGGCGTAGTCAATTTCGATTTCTGTAGCCGATAAGTCCTTTAATTTTCAGTTCATAACAGTAAGTTGAACAGATTTTCCTACGGTGAACAGATAGAAATTCAAAACCACATATAATCATATAAATGACACTCAAATCATACTAAACACATAATGACAATCATAGTTAAGGTTAATTAGCATAATACAGAACAAGGTTATCACATCCATAGCACATGCTTGTGTTTGCATTGTCTTTTTTTTTAATAATCCATGTTAAGAGCTCTTTGTATGTAAAATTATATGGTTTGGATGCTTTTAATGTATATTATTTATTTTAGGTTGAGTTTATAGCTATGGATTGATAAAATCCATTTTTCATTGAAAAATCAAATTTTCATTGAAAAATCATCATCTTTTAAGAAAATATGGCTTTACTCTCTTAATCTAAAATAAATGATATTCATTTTAAAGGTTGCAAACCTTGGGCGCTTGCAAACCTCCCGATGATGAAATGGTACTTATTTCATCCTTAGAATGTTTAAAGGTTGTTTAGAGTTGCTTTATAAACCCATTTTGGCCAAAAATCAACTTTTTGGAAGAATGAAAATTTTACCCTTCGACCTGTTTTTAGCCAAAAACCTACTTCTTCACCCTAAAATGCCCGATTGTGCTTGGGTTGATCATATTTTCCAAAATTAATTACCCGTTTTATCAAAAACATTGATTAGAATGCAATTCAGGCTTACTTGTGCTGCAAGCAACCTAATAGCATAGGACTACGTAGTTATGCATGCATGCATGGCACGTATAACAAGGAAAAATGCACGTGCACACGTTAGCTTTGAGTATGCGCGTTATTTGTACATGTGCACGATGAAGCATCGCAGTGTTATTTTTGGTAGCTCAATTTTGGTGCAATTTTGGTGGGAATGGAGGAGGAGGAAGCGATGAAACCCTAGAAGGGTTCCAGAGGCTTCCCCCAGCTCTATAAATAGAGCCCCTCCTCGTCTCTTTGATGGAGTTAAGAACTTGGAGCCTTTTTCAAGCTTTTGAGATCAAAACACCACACTTTTCATCTCCCTCTGCCCTAGCTCCGAAAATAACACACCCCAAGGCAACTCTGAACTTCTAAAAACATCCTAAGGATGGAAGAACACAAACTCTAATAGGAACTCGAGCTTGATGGAGGTTTGCAAGCAAGAAAACCAAGTTTTCTTCCCTTTTCTTGAGCTTGCTTCAAAACAACAGGTAATCCTCTCATCTTTTATTATTGTAGTACCTCAATTATTTATGTTTTCAATAGTAAACCATGTTTAGGGTTCTAGTGCACTCATATGCCATGTAGCTTGCATATTTAGTCTTCTTTTTTTTTTTCTTCTTTTTTTTTTTTGGTCTTTTTCACCATGTTTCTTTTATTTTTATTAGAACAACATGTTTGGGTTCATTTGATCATGTAGAATCCATATGCTAGGCTCGATTTGAATTATCATGTAGATAGTTTGTATCATTACTTCTCTTTTCTTTGTTTGTCATTTGCTTTTTGTCATAAAATCATTAATAGTCTTAAACCGGGCCTATGTTGCATATTGAGGTCATATTTATTTTATGTTTTGCATGAAAGACGCTGAAAGTGGGCAACAAGGTATGTTCTCTATTCCTTCATAGCATGTGCTTGTGTTTTCATTGTCATTTTTTAATAATCCAAGTTAAGTGCTTTTTGTATTCAAAATTCTATGTTTTGGATACTTTTGATGAATATTATTTATTTTAGGTTGAGTTTATGGCCATTGATTGATAAAATGCATTTTTCATTGAAAAATCATCATCTTTTGAGAAAATATGGCTTTACTCTCTTAATCTAAAATAAATGATATTCATTTTAACTAAGTCACATAGTTTTAGGGTATGTAAAGGTTTTTGGACTAAACTAAATTATGTGAACAATTAACCACCAAAATTATAAAATAGAGAGTGAGTGGAGGCCAATTTTCAGATTAGGCAAAAGAGGGTGCTTCCATGTAAATGGCCTTCCGCTTTTGTACCTAAGTGTAGACACCCCATTTTTGACCGACCTTAAGACTCAGACATCACCGATTGAGCGCTTGGTGATATTGCATAATGTGCTTGTTCAGAAGTTTCAGAGTTGTGGCCGCGAGCCCTACCTCCGGACTTCCGAACCCTCTTTTGTACTTTGCCTCGGTTTGCGAACCAGGCTCGGTTTTCTTTGTTTCTTTTCCTGAGGGGAGGGAGAGGTCCAGTAGACCATCTCTCAATGTCCGTAGGCTACATTTGGTGGCCGTAGGCCATTTTTCCCATTTCGGAGTCCGGTTTTCGATTTTCGGAGCCGTTAGGCCGTGTGCCTCGGTTCGGGACCGCTTAACCATCTCCGTTTGTTCTGAATTTTGGCATACATCTCATTTTCTCCCTTTTGAGGGACACTGGGGGCTGAGAAGCCCACTTCGTGGCCGAATGCCACTTTCGGTTCTTAACAGCCCATTTTCGGGACCCCGAACTGCGCGTTTTGGTCCCCGAGCATTCGTTTTGCAACGGTTTTCGTTCATTTTTGGCAGGTACCTCTGTTTTACCACCGGGGAGGTCACTGAAGGGTGGGAGGCCAGCAATTGTTGCAGCAACCAGTTATACATCCTCCGGCGCCCTCCGGCGCCCGTTTTTCGCACTTCCGGGCTAATGTTGAACACCTTGGACCTTTTTTCTTGAACTTTGAACCACATATTTGTGATGTACACACATGAGAGGACCCTAAAATTTCATGGCCGGCCATTAATTCAACTTGACCCTTTTGACCCCCTCCTTCCGGGCTAATGTTGAACACCTTGGGCCCATTTTCTTGAACTTTGAACCACATATTTGTGATGTACACACATGAGAGGACCCTAAAAGTTCATGGCCGGCCATTAATTCAACTTGACCCTTTTGACCCCCTCCTTCCGGGCTAATGTTGAACCCCTTGGACCCACTTTCTTGGACTTTTAACCACAGGGTTGTGTTGTACACAGATAGGAGGACCCCACCAGTTGGTGGCTGGCCAGAAAATCTGATTGACCTTTTTGACCCCTAGCCGGCCGGCTAGGGGGTGTGGCCGGCCGACCACCTGCAGCAAAAGTACCAGGCCGGCCGGGCTCCTTGCACTGTTCCCTTTACAGCTGTGAGGCTTTATCCCCCGGAAAAGATCTTTATCTGGGGGATATTTTGTGGGGGAAAGTTACTCTCCTTTTCCCCCACCTTTACACCCCCTTTTTGGCCTATATAGCAAGCAAGATATATCCTTTGTTGGGGTTAGAAAACTTCACCTTCAAGCCTCCATACACAACTCCATCTCCATACCTCTCATTTCTTGAAAAATCTCTAAGTCCTTAAGCATCATTTCTTCTACACCACCAAGCTCTACCACCACCACCTCATTTCCAGCAACAAGGAAGGTTTCTCAAAGGCCAAAGAAGCTGCAAATTGGTCCAAGAAGCAACAAAAGTTTGAGTCTTCAAGGGTAAGTGATACTTCTCCTCTTTTGACCCTTTTTCTTGATCCATTTGTAAGCCTCACTTGCTTTTTGTTTCAAGTTCCGGCCCTAACTGAAAAGGGCCCTCTTTTGAGATCATCTTCACTTTTCATTAAGGGCCCAAACCTGTTTGAGCCCTCCATGACACACTTGCTTCATTGATCCTCTTATATGTCATAATCTTGCATGCTATTTTCGACCCATGAGTAATCTGTTTTTGAGCATGTTGTAAACTGATATTAGGCTTATTTTGAGCCCCTCTTCAACATTGAAGAAGGGCTCAACACCATTTGGTACTTCCATGTTATACCTACCTTTATACTCCTCTTTTCTTCCCCATTCTTGCATGCAATGGCAGCCAATCATACTTTTGTTTTTGGCCATTTTACAGTTCGGAAAAGGTGCTTATTTTGGTCCATTCTTCATGTTTCATTTAGGTCCTTTCATGGTTTGGGGCCTCCATAGGTCACTTCATGTTATATCCCTCTTTTATTCCCCATTCTTGCATGCAATGGCAGCCTATCATACTTTTGTTTTTGGCCATTTTACAGTTCTGGAAAAGTTCTTATTTTGGTCCATTCTACATGTTTTATTAAGGGTATTTGGCTGTTTGGTGATTATTTTGTATACTTCATGTTATAGCACCTTTTGAGCCCCAATCTTGTGCTCATTTTTTAGCATATTTGTATACTGATTTTGAGGCTTCCATAAACTTTAAATATTCATATTTTTGGTCCCTCTTCAGTGTTGTAGAAGGAAAATTTTCAGTTTGGGTTTTTCTTATATCACTTGCTTCATTACCCCTCTTTTGGCCCCTATTCTTGCATGCTATTTTTGCCATACCTATGCTTGCTGTTTGGCCTTGTTTATAACTGTGAAAGTGCCTTTTTTGGGACTTCCTAGCTTCTGTATTTGCATTGCATGTCCATGTTGTGCATGTTTGGCATAGCTATAGGCCATTCCGGGTGCCTAAATTCGCGTTTCGGGACAATTCCTTGCATTTCATGTCATTTCGCCTCATTTCGGGACTGTTTTCCCCCATATTTTATTGCTTAAATCCCATTACCATGTTTTCATATCACTTCCCATGCCATAGTTCGCATTCTGTCATTGCCTCGGTTTGCGTGCCCGTGTGCACGCATTTCGAGGCACCTCTTTTTTTTTTTTTTTTATCCGCCGGCATCCTATGTGAGTGTGGTTGAGGCTCACTCATGTTGGTATAAGCCCATATCATGTTTCCATGTCATTTCATCGCATTCCGTCATTGCCTCGGTTTGCGTGCCCGTGTGCACGCATTTCGAGGCACCTCTTTTTTATCTACCGGCATCCTATGTGAGTGTGGCTGAGGCTCACTCATGTTGGTATAAGCCCATATCATGTTTTCATGTCATTACATCGCATTCTGCCATTGCCTCGGTTTGCGTGCCCGTGTGCACGCATTTCGAGGCACCTCTTTTTTATCCGCCGGCATCCTATGTGAGTGTGGCTGAGGCTCACTCATGTTGGTATAAGTCCATATCACATTTTCATAGCATTTTGCCATTGCCTCGGTTTGCGTGCCCGCGTGCACGCATTTCGAGGCACCTCATTTTCATTGCATTGCGTATGCCATTGCCTCGGTTTGCATGCCCGTGTGCACGCATTTCAAGGCGTCTCATTTTCATTACATTCATGCATTTTCTCGATTCGCGTGCCCGCGTGCACGCATTTCGAGACATCTCATTTTCATTGCATTCATGCATTTTCTCGGTTCGCGTGTCCGCGTGCACGCATTTCGAGACATCTCATTTTCATAGCATTGTGTATGTTAGGATTGTATATTAGTTGCATTTCATACATATCATGCATATTGCATCGTGTCCGGAATAGGAGTTAGCCCGGGCACGGGAAACGAGGTACATTTCGTACTCCGAGTGACGGAATGTGTCTCAATTCCCCAGTCACCGACACTCCGGATTATCCATGATGGAGTTAGGTTTTAGCTGTAGTTTCATGTGCATTCATCCTATATTGAGTTGTGCATTTCGACTCCTCGGCCATCATGCAAATACATTGCTATGCCCCTTTCCTGCTCTCTGTTGCAGCAAAACGAAGAATCAGCAACTTTTCGGGGCTTGGCATGCATTTCAAGAACAGGTGTAAACAGAGGCTAATTGGGGCATTCCGGTGGATTGGGGCTAATTGGGGCTGTGCGCATCACATAGTAACCTAGGCTAATGAACCGGAATAAGAACTCACAATGTTTTTCAAAAATTGATATCATGGTTAGTAGAGGCCGGTCTATGACCGGGCGAGCGGGGGTGCTCACGAAGTGACCTTCCCCAATCGAACCCAAGTTCCCGAGCCGAGGCAACTTTGGTGATGACGGACACGTGGCCTTCTGGCACCGAGTCAGGGTTTCCTAAATTTCCCAAAATAAAATATTTAGGTGGTGACTCTGTATCTGGCAAAGCAGTCCATGTTTGGCACTTCTTTCAAAAATCTGTTTTCTCAAAACGATTTGCCAGATTTGGACTCTTTGGTTCAGACTTAGAACCGTGACTGACAAAGTCGAGTCCGAGCTGTAGCGAGGCCCCCCGCGGGCTTGTTACAGTTTCTGGCGACTCTGCTGGGGATTTAGAGAACTTGACTCGAACTCGTGATATCTGTTTTTGACTACACTTGTGAGTTTCTTTGCATTGCATTTGCATTGGTGCGCCTAGGACACCGTGTTTGCCATCTGCTATTCCTGAACGGTTTGCCGGAGGCTTGTCTTGTCAAGGCATGACCATAAGGCTGACCGGTTGTGGGCTCTGCCAGTATGGGAACACAAACCCCGGTTTTACCGGGGCACCCTCTTTGACCATTCGACCTAGTGCATATTCGGATCCATAGTGACCATTCCAAATTAGGACAGGTTGCTTACCCGTTTATAGGTTGTTTGAAACCGCTGCGTGCGTAATGAAACCCTAGCTCCTGACACAATAGGACAGGGAAACCCTACCCCAACATAGGGGTGTTTTGGCTCTCACTTATCTGTTATGTGCTTTAGAGTGCGTCTCTACAGGAATGCATATATCAGTATATGAGTTTGGGCACCAAGCCTGCGGGCTTCAGTTCAGTATTGTCAGTATCAGGCCTGCGGGCATCAGATTAGTATATGAGTTTGAGTATCAAGCCTGCGGGCATCAGTTCGGTATTGTCAGTATCAGGCCTGCGGGCATCAGTTCAGTATTATAGATATCAGGCCTGCGGGCATCAACCAGTATTTGAGAACGAGTTATCTGCGGATATCAGATTCTGTTTTAGGGAAACAGTGATACAGGGATAATAATCAGTGTTTGAGGACAGTATGTTATTCAGCTTATTGACTGTGTGTTGATTATGCCTGACTGTGTGTCTTGCATTTTATTTTAAGCTGTTATGCTGCCCGTTTATCTGTTTATTTATTTCCTTTTCGCTTTATTTATCTTTTGCTAGGTCAGTTCTAGCACAATTGCTTCCAACCCAGCAGGCATTCCCCAAGCACTTTGGACACGAGGTCGTCGACTCCATCGATCTGAGGATCTAATCGACGGACAGCCAGTGTTCCATTCCCTACCCCCTGTTACCAGAAGGAAGCCGAAAAGGCGCAGTGTGTCAGAACGGAGGTTGTCAGAACAGTGGGTTACTTCATCAGAGGACTATAGGACTGAGGTCTCAATTACTGCTGTAGGAATAGACATACCAGTTAGACAGATGGATCAACAGAATACATCAGGGATGGAGGCTCTAATGCGCCAGATGCAGGAGAGCATGAGACAGATGCATGATGATGCCGCTCGTCAGACGGAGTTCTCCAAACAGCAGGCCGCGATCATGGCCCAACAGGCCGAATTAATCACCAGACTGCAACAGCAGAACGCGGCATCTGCTTCACATCAAATTCCTCCTCCGGCAGGGGCTCCGTTACCTGAGCAGGCACCTACT
Source organism: Camellia sinensis (assembly GCF_055761805.1). NCBI lineage: Eukaryota > Viridiplantae > Streptophyta > Magnoliopsida > Ericales > Theaceae > Camellia > Camellia sinensis. The sequence continues at coordinate 70,357,665 of NC_138964.1, forward strand.
GTTCAGAACGCCCCACCAAACGCCCAGAATACCCTGCCGCATGTCCAAAATTTACAAGAGGACACGAATCTTCCAACGGGGCCACCTCCGCCCCCGCTTCCACCACAACTGTCCAAAGTCCATACATCCAATCACCCGGACTCTCCATTCGAGGTCGAGGTTGATCACACAGCTCTGAAATTGAGCAAACTGGAGAAGCTCTTCAAGAAATCCCAAGGGGTCAAGGCTATGCCGGATATCGAAGATGGATATACCGAGGAGGCCGTAACACTCCCCGATAGGTTCAAAATGCCACAAATCAACCGTTTTGATGGGTCCGGCGACCCCATGGTTCATATCCGACTGTTTGCAGACGTCTTGCGGCCAATGGGCCTAACACGACCACAGAAGCTCTCATTATTCGGCCGAACCCTGTCGGGTGTGGCCTCCCATTGGTATGCAAAGTTACAAGACGAAGTGAAGAGGAACTGGGATGAAATGGCTGAGGCCTTTGTCGCACAATATTCATACAACACTCAGATCGAGATCACAACTCGTGATCTGGAAACGACAAGGCAAGAGCCCAAAGAAACTTTCTCGGACTTTGTGATCCGATGGAGGGCAAAGGCGTCAATGATGACTTTAAGGCCCACGGACAAAGATCAAATCCAGATGATTGTGCGCAATCTCCACCCAAAACTGATGTAGAGAATGATTGTAGTCCCCTTCCCTACTTTCGCAGATTTACATGAGATGGGGGTGCAAATCGAAGACGCAATGAAACAAGGTCTGTTTGACCATGACAGAGAACAACCGAGGAGGACGTTTAACCGTAACAACAATGCGGGCCCGAGTGGCGCTGCAAATAGGAGAGCCTCGGAAGTTAGTATGGTCACCACCACTCCCCCTCCCCCTCCAAGGCCCATGACTGCCACACCCTTCTCCGGCGCGTCCGGAAGCAACACACAAGCCAACAGATTCCAACCACGAGGCCAAAGAACCTTTACCCCACTATATATGCCCCTGACCAAAGTTCTGGGAATATTGATCAGAAAAAATCATTTAAAACCCCTGGAACCAAAGCCATTACCGAATCCACTCCCCCCCTCTTACGACCCGTCAAAATACTGTGCGTATCACCAACAACACGGTCATGATACCGACCGTTGTTACAGATTGCGTCATGAGATCCAAGATCTTATTGACAAACAGGTGATCGCACCTCCTGATAAACCCAATGTCACAACCAACCCTCTCCCACCACATAACGAAGCTCCTCCTCCCAAAAGAATTAATTTTATCCAGACTGGGGTCGTATCTTACGATCCTAGCATCTATATTACGCCCACCCACCTACCCAAGCCGGAGGTGCTCCTCCCCGACTGCACTGACTTCTTGTGCATGGTGGACATCTCCAAAACCCAACCAGAACCGATGGTGGTGACCGTCGAAGACAGGGCAGGGCAGATTTTGGGAGAGAATGAGATTGTTGAATCTGGGACTGGGCAGAATTTTGCTGGGAGAGTCTATGATCTAAGCAAGTACATCCTATCAACGAGCCGAATTGGGCTAAGCGTAGAATTGCCAGAGACAGGAGAGCTATGCATGATCCGGGGGGATGGGTCTGGGCTATGGGCAGATGATCTGACAGCCGTAGAGGAGGATTTTGCCAACTTGCAATTCCTCGACGACCAGGAACTGGAGGATGCATCAATTAACTGGTACGATTATGAGGGATCAGAGGAGGCCACTGGATGGCTCGAAGATCAACCGGATGCAGTGGGGGAAGCCCAACCAGAACAGAGCCCGGCGGGGGCAGAAGTACCATTTGTGGCCGGAATGGCCGAAAGTCAAGTTGTGTCGCCGGAGAGCGCCGGTGTTAAGAATTCCGCTCGGGACATGGGCATTATAGATATGGGAACTATTGAACAAACAGCTGTACTGACGCAGCTGGAACAAGAAAAGTTTGAGGAGGCTGAGAGAATTAGAAAAGCTAAAGGCCCTGAGGGGACCGAAAGTGCTGTGTGCACGAAAATGGAGAATGCTGCGAGCACATGGACAGAGAATACTGCGAGTGCAACTAAACTGGAGCCAGACAGGTGTCTGTTGGCTGCCAGCGGAATGTGGTGGGAAGATGACGACTTGTGTCTTGCCCACACCGATGAAGACTGGGGAAGTGGCCAGCCGGATGATACTTGGTACCTCGATGAGGTTGACCATATGACAAGAAGTGGGCGGTACTTCAAGCCCCCACACCTGGACCAACCCGAGGCATCCAGGAAGGATAGAGAAGCAGAGAAACAAAAGGAGAAGCAGATTGAAGATGAGGCTGTGCTGAAACAGTTAAAGAAAATACAAGCAGACATCTCCATCTGGGGACTGCTAATGGCATCACGAGTACACAGAGAAGCTGTCCTATCTGCTATGGACAAGTCCAAACTCTCCATAGACACCACGCCTGAACAGCTGGTTGGGCTGGTTTTTCCGGGAGGAGGTTCCCCGGCATTAACCTTTTCGGACAAGGAGCTACCGCCTGAGGGCACAAGTCATAACAAACCTCTCTATATTTCTGTGGAATGTAGAGATAAGTGGATACCGGTGGTACTTGTTGATATCGGGTCTGCGATTAATGTCTGCCCAACCAGAACGGCATATGCGATCGGGTTAAAACCCGCGGACTTCGTCCCAACTACCCAAGTGATCAGAGCATATGACAATACCAGCAGAGAAGTGATGGGGACTGTTAAAATTCAAACCAAGGTTGGTCCAGGACAACACAGTATCGAATTTCATATCTTGGACGTTCCCGCAACCTTTAACCTACTTTTGGGGCGACCGTGGTTGCACCAGGTCAAAGCAGTCTCTTCCACCCTACATCAGATGCTAAAGTACCCCCACGGGAAAGGGGTAGTGATCGTTTTTGGGAATTCATCAATCCATCCGCCGCCGGAAGTGTCCACACCTATCTTGGAGATCGAGCACGGCACGGAGGATGTGTTTCTATCGGGGTTCACTTTGGCCGAGGCTCAAGTGGTGCAAAATGTCATGGCTGTGAACGAGGGCATGTATGTTAGTGCACAATTTATATACCTCATGAACAAGCTAAAACATATCCCCGGGATGGGATTAGGGAGAAGCGGCCGGAAGGGCGTCTCAGTGTTGGCCGAAGTGCCACACAACCCTCACGCCTTTGGACTGGGTTATCTGCCCACCAAGGAGGATTGGGTGAGGAAAGGAAAAGAAATGGCCGGAAGGGCCAGAGCAAAGAAGGCCGGGAAGCCATTTGAGTTAATGCACAGGCCCATCTGGGGTACCCTAAACGGACGCTTCGTCCGGGAGGGGGAAGATTTTCCATTCTGCGGCTTCCCGGAGCCATGGCAAAACGCGGAGGGGAAGCGCGTGCCTGGTTTTGAAATCTTCTTCGACATACAATTATCTGGGGATGACGTTGCCGAAGCGCAGACAGACCCACCAACTGAGGCTGAGCAATGTGAAGCAGTGGATCCTGAGAGCACAGAGCTTGAAATGGGGGTAGCACTGGCGAGTCTACTATCAGATCCTCCGATCGGCCAAGAGTGCTTGGGGGATAACTCTTCGGTTTCTGTGATTGGAGATGAAATAGCTGCGGGCTTTCCAGCGCCGATCTTGGATGCATCTATCGCACCTTCTCTCATCTGGCAATATGAAGAAGGCTTTTTATCTAGCAGTTCCGGGTCAGGTAGTGAGCCGGAATCTGATTCCACCGAATCTTGTGCGTCGGAATCAGATTCCAGCTCGACTGAGTCTGAGTCCGGTATTCTTGGGGGTGATAACCCGGATGCCACAGTCCTGTCTAGGTCGTCTTTTTCATTTTCTTTTGAGTCTGTTGTAACAGAGGAATCTGACGGCTTGGAAATATTTAATGAGAATGATGTGGATGTGGTTTCCGAGTATTTTTCTGTGCCTTTGATTTATTGCTTAAATCAGGATTTTCCAAATTTTGATGAAAACAGCGAGGAAGAAATTCCTCCAGTTTTGCAACGACTAATTGATCAAGAGCAGGAAAGATTTGTTAAACCTTTAATGGATGAAATCACTACTGTGAATGTTGGTACTGAGAAGGACCCGCGGCTGGTTCAGATCGGGTCCACGTTGTCTTCGGAGGAGCGCGAGCGCTTAGTCGCTTTATTAAAAGATTTCAAAGATGTTTTCGCGTGGTCCTACGAAGACATGCCTGGAATTGATCCTGAGATTGTACAGCACCGGATCCCTCTTGATCCCAAGGCCCGCCCTGTCAAACAGAAACTCAGAAGGATTCGCCCGGATTGGGCTCTCAAAATTAAGGAAGAGGTCACCAAGCAAATTGACGCAGGGTTCTTGCTGGTATCTGAATACCCAACTTGGTTGGCCAGCATTGTTCTGGTGCCAAAGAAGGACGGCAGAATTCGGGTCTGTGTAGACTTCAGAGATTTGAACAGGGCCAGTCCGAAGGACGACTTTCCCTTGCCACACATTGATGAATTGGTGGATTTCACGGCAGGACACGCCTTGCTTTCATTTATGGATGGTTTCTCAGGCTATAATCAGATAGTGATGGCACCCGAAGACCGGGAGAAGACTGCGTTCACTACCCCGTTGGGGACATATTGTTATAGAGTGATGCCATTCGGGTTGAAAAATGATGGAGCTACGTATCAACGGGCAGCAACTACAATATTGCATGATATGATCCATAAAGAGGTCGTGGTGTATGTGGACGACATGATTGTCAAGTCCAAAGATAGAGAGGGCCACTACACTGCCTTACAAAAATTCTTTCAAAGGATCAAAGAGTTTCGGCTGCGACTGAATCCCCAGAAATGCACGTTTGGTGTTACAGCAGGGAAGATGCTAGGGTTTCTGATTACACAAAGGGGCATCGAGGTCGACCCTTCCAAAATCAAGGCCATCTTAGAAATGCCACCACCAAGGACTGAAAAGGAGGTGCGAGGCTTTCTGGGTAAAGTGCAATTCATAAGACGGTTTATTTCTAAATTAACCTTGACTTGTGAACCACTTTTTGGTCTCCTGAAGAAAGGAAATTCCAATGGGACGGCCGATGTCAAGCAGCTTTTGAGCAGATCAAAGAGTATCTACAGAACCCACCCGTGCTGTCACCACCAGAGCCGGGGAGACCGTTGGTATTGTACCTTTCGGTAACTGAGACTACCATGGGCTGCATGCTCGCGCAGGAGTCAGAAGACAAAGTGGAAAGGGCCATATACTATCTGAGCAAAAAGATGCTGGATTACGAGACCCGCTATACATCGCTGGAGAAGGCTTGTTTGGCCTTGGTATGGGCAACCAGGAAGCTGCGGCACTACCTGTTAGCTCACTCTGTAATGTTGGTTTCCCGTTTAGATCCCATCAAATATCTTTTCGAGAAACCAGCGCTTACGGGTAGGCTAGCTCGTTGGCTGCTGTTGCTTTCCGAATTTGATTTGAAATATGTAACGCGCAAGTCAGTAAAAGGGAGAGCGGTAGCGGAGTTCCTTGCCGACCACCCGGTTGAGGGGGATGAAGCGGTTGAGTATCTATTCCCAGATGAAGCCATTCTGCACGTCGAAGATGAAACTTGGACGATGTACTTTGACGGAGCGTCAAACCAGTATGGGTATGGGATAGGGGTGTTGCTGATAGCGCCTGACGATTCCCGTATCCCTTTAGCATTCAAGCTCCGGTTCAAAGTTTCCAACAATGAGGCAGAGTATGAGGCATGTATTGCTGGCCTGGAAGCAGCCCTGGAACTAGGGGTAAGACGATTGGACGTCATTGGGGACTCGAACCTTGTTGTGTCTCAAGCAAAAGGAGATTGGAAAGTCAAGGAGGAAAGGATGATAATTTACCATCAAACCTTGGATTTGTCAATTCCTCGGTTTGAGAAGCTGAATTTCACCCACCTCGTAAGAGAGAACAACAGGTTTGCAGATTCATTAGCAACTCTATCTTCTATGATAGACATCCCGTCCGGAGTCCGGATGCATCCAGTCATTATTGATCAGAAGTTCGTGCCGGCATACGAGTCGATTTCCGCCATAGATGAGGTTCAAGACGGCAACCCCTGGTATTACGACATCTGGAACTTCTTGGAAAAGGAGACATATCCACCAGAGGCAAATGCCAAGGATAAGAGGGCTGTCAGGAGAATGGCTGCTCAGTTCATTATCTGCGGGGGAAAGCTGTACAAAAGGGGTCATCTGGGAATGCATAAGCTCTGTGTAGAAGCTGAAGAGTCAAAACGCCTGATGGAAGCCATCCATGGGGGGGAGTGCGGTGCACACATGAATGGAGTAATGCCGGCCAGAAAGATCCTCAGACAGGGCTACTACTGGTCAACCATGGAGGAGGATTGTATTAGCTTTGTTCGGCGATGCCACAAATGTCAAATTCATGCAAACCGCATGAAGATCCCGCCGTCAAAACTGTACAACATGACTTCACCATGGCCTTTTTCAGTCTGGGGAATTGATGTGATCGGAGCTGTTACCCCGAAGGGGTCAAACGGGCATGAGTTTATCCTAGTAGCGATAGATTATTTCACAAAGTGGGTCGAGGCCCAATCATACGCGGTGTTGAAGGCGTCGCACGTCGCAAAGTTCATCAGAAACAACATCATCTGCCGCTACGGGGTGCCAAACGAAATAATTTCAGATAATGGTTCCCACTTCAAGAAAGAAGTAATAGACTTGTTGGAGAAATACAATGTGGCTTTCCATAAGTCATCTACATACAGGCCGCAGACCAACGGAGCAGTTGAAGCCGCCAACAAGAATATCAAGCATATACTGCAGAAGATGGTGGGAACCTATCGGGACTGGCCAGACAAGCTGCCATTTGCTCTGTGGGGCTACAGGACTTCAATCAGAACTTCTACTGGAGCAACTCCATATTCATTGGTCTATGGAATGGAGGCTGTTCTACCCATTGAGATTGAGGTTCCGTCGTTACGAGTATTGGCTGAATGCCAGATAGCCGAAGCAGATTGGCAGCAAAGCAGATTCGAAGAACTCATGCTCTTTGATGAAAGAAGACTGAAAGCACTGTACCACATCCAAGGCTATCAACGCAGAATTTCCCGGGCTTTCAATAAGAAGGTTAAGTCCAGGAATCTGAAAGAAGGAGATCTGGTGCTCAAAGACAACCGAGCTCCCATCCACGACCCAAGGGGCAAGTTCAAACCCAATTGGACTGGTCCTTACATCATCAAAGCTATCTGGTCAGGTGGAGCTGTGGTTCTGATGGATCTAGATGGCTTGGAGTTCTCACAACCGATCAATATGGACAAGTTGAAGAAATACTATCCTTGAGAGGCTCGCTAGGCCGAAAACCCGAAAGGGCGACCTAGGGAAAATTCAGAGCACAAAAAATTAGAAAATATAAAAACTGAGCTCGCAAGGTTGAAAACCCGCAAAGGGCGGCCTTGGCAAAAGTTAGAGCGCAAAAGGAGAGTGAAAATACTCGAGTGAACCTTAGCCTGAACTACGTAAGGCTTGATTCCCATCTTTGGGATACGTAGGCAACTTTACCTTGAAGTTCAGCCATAAACTTTTCCCCGATCAACTCTGTCCATTTTGATCATCTCAGTCATCTTTATCCATCAGCATTTATCGTGATCTCAGGTACAGTGCTGTTCAAACTAGGGGCAACTTTCCGTTGCCGCGACGGTACAAAATTACTCAGACTAGGGGCAACTTTCCGTTGCTATGAAGTGCCGCATTGTTCTTCAAACTAGGGGGAACTTTCCAGTTGCAGGGATCTGGGGTTGTGCATCTCAGTGACAGATTTTCGGCGTGTCCAGTTCTGATCCACATCGAAAATAGTTTTGAAAAGTTTTAATAAAAGTTGACTTTGTTCAAATTAATCTTTTTACGACTAAGACGATTTTTGGACCAAAAACGGAAAATTCTCAGTACCACAACTTTCAATTTCATTGATTTCAAAATAGACTTCTCCTGCTCTTGCATACAATCGAGGTTGCTTTTTTAGTACATTCATAAAGAAAACTTGAAAATGCTAAATAAGCAATAAATTTGGGGCATAGTTGAATCAAGTATCTCTGCGTCCCCTCCCAGAGCTGGACGAAGCATCTGATGCCAAGCTAGGCCCAACCTGTGCCTCTTCATTGAGCCAATCCAATTACTCATCGGACAAAGTGCAACTGAAAGTTGAAGCAGGGGCCAGGAGCTCTCTAGTCCTCCATGCCGTGGCATATCGGGCAAGCTGTACACCCCGGATCGGGAAAGCAGCTGGGTACTCAATCCCCTCCGGTGGACAGGTCTGATCATGACCAAACTGACGCAGGAACCGGAACGGAAAATAGAATACGCAGTGGGTTAGACCAATCAATTGGATCCCAATCAGCCGGGACATACTATAGCTCATTGCCGGGAGGTTGAGCCAAGGGCAACGCCAAGCAATGCCGTCTGCGGACAAATTGCACATCCAATCGAACCACCACCTTTCGTCAAGAGCATTGACTAGGCGCTGCCGAAAGAAGTAGCCTCGAGCTGAATAGGCCGGGCAAGAGTCCACAACCCGCAACTTGTCCATTAACCATACCTAGGGGAGGGATGGAAAATGAGAGAATAAAAAATAGAGAGATGTACGATGAGAGAAAAGTAAGACAAGGGTTTTGTGAGAAAAACCGAGCCTGAGGGTCGAGTGATGTGAGCAAATATATATGTAAGGTCGGGTGGGAAATATTACCTGCAGCAGCAGTGGACTCCCGGCAAACCTAGTCGCCTCCCGGCGATAGACAGAATCTAAGCCCATCAGTGTCTCGGCCAAGGTCATGGCAATACAGCTCTTCCCTTCTCTCAAGCCTTGTGCGACTTCAATCAGGCGAATGCTAGCCCCGCCGAAGCCCGAGGAAAGCAGAAAGTGAGACAACAAACATAAGCAGAGAGCGTGTTGCCGAAAACCCTGCCAATAATGGTTACTGCGGTCACCGGCGTCGAAAAAACGATGGATCAAGCCGAGGATGTCCAGTTCCCCACTGCAGATCAGAGATCGAGCGTCATGCGCCGTGAGCCCACACATCCGCCCTAAAGCCTGAGCATGGCCAAAACGGAGCTGGGGCAAGATCACTTCAGAGCATTCAGACTCCATCAAAACCTGAAAATCTTCGAAAGTAGAACATACCTCTTGGCCGCCGAAGCTAAAAACATGCGTCACTGGATTCCAGAACCTTGCCGCGGCATGGAGAAAAAGAAGCTGTAGCGGAGTACGGCTCAACGTGAATAGTGCATTCAAGCCGAAACCCCGGAAGTTCAGCTTTTCCGAGCCATCCAAAGAAGAGATCTAAGATATGAGATTTTCTGCGAGAAACGCCTCCATCTTTGTCTAAAACTAAGATGAAATGAATGTTCCCAAAGTTGAGGCTTTTATAGAAGGAAAAACACTATTCACGGGGACACGTGTCAAAAATCTGGTGGTTGCAGGACTGAGTGGCCGGCCGGCCACCTTTTCTGGCTGGCCAGCCATTTACTTTTTCAGAAATGGCCGGCCAGCTGTCTCTCTCTACAAAAAAATGGCCGGCCAGCTCCCAGGGATGGCCGGCAATGCTGCAGTGTATCCCCTTGGCCCTGATTTACCCTTCGAGGGAAAGTTTCAAGCATTTCCATGCAACGGGAGAGTCAAAGGCCTTCATCTCCCTCCGTTTCGGATACGTTCCGATGCCCAGATCGTCAGAAGTACACTTTGTTGTTATTGAGTTTTGTTTATCGAGTTGTTGTTTTGCTTATCGAGTGTTTGTCGAGCGGACGTGTTTTGTGTTTTTGAGTCATTGCTCTCTGTTTAAGCAATTTTTGTTAAAGTCTTGTTTATTTGCGTTGTTGCATTTTGCTTATCGAGTTGTAAACTTGCTAAAGATTCTGTTATATCTTAGTAAGTTGAGTTGCTTAGTTTGTTGCGTCGGTTCACTACCTGACTTGGTGATTACACAATGCGCATTTCCATTCAATTTCATTTTTGTGCGAAATAAATGATGCGATACGATGCTAAAAGTTTAAAATACAAACATCTTTTCAAAAGCTATTTCATTTCATCATGCTTTACAACAAACAAAGGTACAAGTTTTACAAAAAATAAAACTGCCTAACAATGTGCAAAGTGCTACAAACTACTAGCAAAAAGAAAAATAAAGCAGGAAATAGCAACATCAGAGTCCTCGGGAACGGGAACAGGAAGCACTCCTCATCCTCTTCTGCGGGACAATCTCCGCACCATCATCATCATCTAAGTCGGAGCTGTCATCCTCAGGATCCCCCTCAGCCTCGCCTCTATTCCCCGAGGCAAAACCGGAGCCCCCCTCCTCGGCAGATGTCTCTGACTGACGATCGGTAGCCTCCTCCTCCTCCTCCTCCTCAACATCCTCCTCCTCCTCATCAGGCTCCACCTCCACAACGTGAGCCCTGCGTCTGCGGACAGGCCCTCCTCGAGCTCCCCGAAAAGGCCTAGATGGCCCGGCTCCTCGGGAAGGCCCAGATGGCCCCGCCCCCTGAAAAGGCCCAGATGGCCCAGCTCCCCAAGGAGGCCCAGGTGGCCTGGCCTGCGGCTGACCGGACCATGAAGGCATCTGAAAACAAAGAGTTCAATTCAAATGCATCAGTCCAAATATATACATCAGATGCAGATACAAGCAAAGGCTACGTGAAGTAGGTGCATGTAAATACAGAATACAAGTGGGGTGTGTGTCAGATGTGCTCTACACAAATAGTCTATCGATGCAGTAGAAATCAGCATGTCATCAGAAGTATGATAAATGCCAGAAAACTGAAGGGTACCTGAATGCCCGCGACAGACAACTGTGCCTCCCTACGCAGGACCATGCCCTCGAGTGTGGCCACCAGTCCAACCACCTCCTCCACGTACCCTCGCGATGGCTGCAAAAATGAGCTCATAATCATCAGTGAACAGAAGAGTGTCTAAACATCTGAATGATGAATGAAAAAAGTGGAGCATACCGGCGGTGAGTCCGGATCAATGGCGTATCGATCACTGGGCATCGGAGGCTCTAGCGGGATCGGAGTCGGAGAGATAGCCCCATACTGCCACGCCATCAACTCAGTCGGCATATCTGGCCATCCGGGATGAGGATGAGTCGACGGAACCGGAGGAACCGGTCTACTCCCACCTCTAGATGTACCAGCCCTGCTAGTAGAAGGGGCGTCTGCAGCCCGAGCCCGAGCTTGGCCCGAGGATGACATACCGGCAGGCCTCATCATCGGGATATGAGCTCCCGTCAATGGAGGCATCAAATATATGTGACGGTAAGTGGCGTAGTCCCCCTCCTCAACATATAGTAAAGCATCACTGCCCAGCATGGCACCGACTACCTCCGAGTAAGAGAGCCTGTCAGCAGTCCACATACTGGCTGGAGGTACTGCGGGAGGATCCTGAGAAAGATACCCCCATACCTGGCGCAGAAAGCGTTCCCCCAGGAACCATGCCCTGCCAACCGGCCCTTCAAGCAGGACCCTATACTGGGAGATGTCCGACGCTCCGGTATACTGAAGTCGGAGACCATCACCCAGGGACACCCAGGGCTGCCATGTGATCTGCGGATGATAAATGCATAAACCAATCAGAAATCGAGAATATATAGGGCAAATCAAAGATGAAAATGAAAGGAACTGAAAGTTCTGAGGTACCTCTGAATGTCGCACAGTGTCAAAGTACTGTCACAGGTTAAGGAGGGTCTCTCGAGGTCTCGGCCGGTGCGGGCCCTCGAACACCAATGAATATGGGGTCATGAGAATCCCTGCCACCTCCAACTCTGGGGCTAATGATGGGAAGTATACATAGACCCATAGCTGAGAAAAGCAATGCAGAATGTAAGTACGAAATGCTGAGAGCAAAATACAAACTGTAAAAGTGCGCTGTGTGTGCAATGTACAAGTAATGAAAAGCAGAAATGTAAATCAAGGGGACAGAAAAGTACCTCCCAGGCTCTCCAGTAGCCGCCAAGTAAATCACCCCGCCCGCGGGAGGTCGCGCTCATATAGAAGTAAAGAGTAGCCAGGCCGGCGCCACCCCAGTCATATCGATGGACCTGTGATAGGTCAACCAGAGCGCTCAGCAGATATAACCCGACTGTGTTCCCTCTGTCGGCAAACAGGGTAGTCCCGAAGAGGAACATAAGGAAACCATGGGCATACTGCTCTGTCTCCTCAGGAGTCTCAGGCACCATCTCCGCCCGCCGAAAATGGGAAGAGAACCAAGTGTATCGGACTCTCCCAGAAACCCTGTCAACAGGCGGGCGAGCCCCCAACAGATACATCCAGGCGGCCTCCCACTTGCCCATATCCTCATCGTAGGGGATGGACCAACCTCCGATGTCAAGGCCGGTCAATACAGCGAAGTCAAAAGGGGTCATGGTCATGTCCCCGGTAGCAGAGAAATGAAAGGAGTTGGTGGTGTCCCACCATCTCTCTACCAAGGCTGCCATCAGTGTCCTCCTGGCAGGACAACGTGACAACCCGACGCAGAAAGGCCCGAATCCTGCCAAATCTACCAAATCTCGGACAGCCTCCGGGAGCTCGGCGTACCAGTCCCGTGCGATGGTGGAACCATACCCCCGCACACTGCGGGAGCCAACCTGCATTCAGAATGAATACATTTGTCAATAATGAAGTGAACTGGGCTGTGCGCCAATGAAATGAATGGGCTGTGTGCCAATGAGATGAAATGGGCTGTATGCCGATGAAGTGGAATGAGCTACCTGCAAATTCAGTAAAATTGTGGGCTGCGTGTTCACTAATTAATCTGGGCTGCGTGTTCAGAAAATTTGAAGTTTGGGCTGCGTGTTCAACTTTCAGTTAAATTGTGGGCTGCGTGTTCACTATCTATCTGGGCTGCGTGTTCAGAAAATTTGAAGTTTGGGCTGCGTGTTCAACTTTCAGTTAAATTGTGGGCTGCGTGTTCACTATCTATCTGGGCTGCGTGTTCAGAAAATTTGAAGTTTGGGCTGCGTGTTCAACTTTCTACCAGTGTGGGCTGCGTGTTCACTATCTAATCTGGGCTGCGTGTTCAGAAAATTTAAAGTGTGGGCTGTGTGTTCACTTTCGAATTCGGGCTGTGTGTTCGACAAATCAGTGTTTGAGCCGTGTGTTCTAATGTGGGCTGTGTGTTCGCAATTAATTAATGAGCCGAGTGTTCAGAAATTCGAATGTTGAAACTACATGTTCAGGATGCAAGCGAAGAACTATGTCATAAGCTAAACTGCATGTTCAAGCATGGCAAAGGTACGAAATGCACGAAAAATACAGAAAATGAAGTAAATACCTCTCGGGCCTCATGAGAGAGGTGATGCTCCGGCTCTCGGAGAAGCAGATCCACGGGTGCTCGCTCGTCAAAGCTAGTGAAGTGACGGAAGACAGCACGAGGGAGGACATGTGCTGGCGGACGGTACCTCCCGGGAATAAAAGGTCGGGTCCTCGGGGGTAGAGTCATGGGATCGAAATCATCTCCGGCACCTGGAAAACCTCCGCCGTGGGGAGAATTACCCGCCATTTTCAAAGAATCTGCAAAGGGAGCAAAATGAGCCAAAACGAGCCAAAATTGGAAAAAGTCAACAAAAGTCAACTCTCGGGAAATAAAAAGTCAACAAAAGTCAACTCCCGAGAAAATATTCCAAATATTGAGACAAACTTACCTCAAGTGGCGAAAATGCAAAAAGAAGCTCCGAAGCCGGAATTTAATCGCTTCAAAGTGCTTGAAACTGAATGTTTTTGCGGAAACAATTTGCACGGGGCGTTGGAAAACGCGTATGAAACTCAGATCTGGAAAAGAAAGTGGTGTGGGAGGCAAGAAAAGGAAGGGGCCTCGGCTGCCTTTTATAGGCCTCAAGTCTTGGTTGAAGAAGCATGAAGGAAGGGGGTGAAAAAGACCAAAATACCCCCGGATCTGGGCACATGGCCGGCCGGCCCCATTTTCTAGCCGGCCAGCTATCTGCTTTTTGCATAACTGGTCGGCCAGCCATTAGCTTTATGGGAAACCGGTTGGCCACCTCCCCTTGGGAAGATGAACGGCCGGCCATGTCCCCCACATGCCCACCTAGCTCTCTGCAAATTTTGAGGAAGATCGGAGTTCCCGGGACCTGAAAAAGTTCAAGAAAAGTACACTTCCGGTCGCGAAATAGCTCCGCCGGAACTTCGGCTTCAAGTTCTGACATGTGTCTCATCATCACTCATCGAAATCAAAGTGCATCCTTTTTGAATGAGTTGTAACCTTTCAGGGAAGTGGATCGGAGGCCGCGATTGAGTTACCTTCGCTGAAACACGCGTTTCCGTACTCGTTGTTTCATGACAAATGAACACCCTGATTCATGCTCGTGTCACATTATCTTGCATTCTCATGAGCATACTTGCCTTGTCATGTACATTTCTTGATATTGGCATACCTCCATATTGGAGCATGCGTTGTCACGCATGTTCCATTCTTGCATTACGATGCATTCACTCACCGGCACTGCGTGTGTCGAACTTTCGGAATCACATTAAATACATGTTGTTAGCATATTGTGCTCGTTGAGTTTCTCTCTTTTGCAGGCACAATATTGTATGTACGGTTCAATTGAGGCTGGTGCGACCAGACGAATCGCGCAGGTATCGTATCTTCTCCGTGTGAGACGTGGCGGGGATTGAATAATCCTCCGCATTCTTAACTGCATGAAATGTAGTTGTTGCTTTACATTCTTGCTTAAAACTGTTGCATCTATTTGCGAATACTTGCTTCATTACAGCTTGCTGCATTTGCATGATCATTGGGTTACCTTCGGCTTCTTGCATATCATTCGCATTTTGCCCCCTGCCTGTGGCCATGCCTGCGGGCGCATCTCTGTTTATCCTGTCCGTTTGTCTAAGTCTTCGGCCTTGTCAAAAATGGGTCGTCTCTGGGCTTTGACATTCACTCCCGTCACTTATGACTTCCGAGTTCTGTCAAAGAGGGGCAACTGTAGACACCCCATTTTTGACCGACCTTAAGACTCAGACGTCACCAATTGAGCGCTTGGTGATATTGCATAATGTGCTTGTTCAGAAGTTTCAGAGTTGTGGCCGCGAGCCCTACCTCCGGACTTCCGAACCCTCTTTTGTACTTTGCCTCGGTTCCAGGCTCGGTTTTCTTTGTTTCTTTTCTTGAGGGGAGGAAGAGGTCCAATAGACCATATCTCAATGTCCGTAGGCTACATTTGGTGGCCGTAGGCCATTTTTCCCATTTCGGAGTCCGGTATCCGGTTTTCGGAGCCGTTAGGCCGTGTGCCTCGGTTCGGGACCGCTTAACCATCTCCGTTTGTTCTGAATTTTGGCATACATCTCATTTGCTCCCTTTTGAGGGACACTGGGGGCTGAGAAGCCCACTTCGTGGCCGAATGCCACTTTCGGTGCTTAACAGCCCATTTTCGGGACCCCGAACTGCGCGTTTTGGTCCCCGAGCATTCGTTTTGCAACGGTTTTCGTTCATTTTTGGCAGGTACCTCTGTTTTATCACCGGGGAGGTCCCTGAAGGGTGGGAGGCCAGCAATTGTTGCAGCAACCAGTTATACATCCTCCGACGCCCTCCGGCGCCCGTTTTTCGCACTTCCGGGCTAATGTTGAACACCTTGGACCTTTTTTCTTGAACTTTGAACCACATATTTGTGATGTACACACATGAGAGGACCCTAAAAGTTCATGGCCGGCCATTAATTCAACTTGACCCTTTTGACCCCCTCCTTCCGGGCTAATGTTGAACACCTTGGGCCCATTTTCTTGAACTTTGAACCACATATTTGTGATGTACACACATGAGAGGACCCTAAAAGTTCATGGCCGGCCATTAATTCAACTTGACCCTTTTGACCCCCTCCTTCCGGGCTAATGTTGAACCCCTTGGACCCACTTTCTTGGACTTTTAACCACAGGGTTGTGTTGTACACAGATAGGAGGACCCCACCAGTTGGTGGCCGGCCAGAAAATCTGATTGACCTTTTTGACCCCTAGCCGGCCGGCTAGGGGGTGTGGCCGGCCGGCCACCTGCAGCAAAAGTACCAGGCCGGCCGGGCTCCTTGCACTGTTCCCTTTACAGCTGTGAGGCTTTATCCCCCGGAAAAGATCTTTATCTGGGAGATATTTTGTGGGGGAAAGTTACTCTCCTTTTCCCCCACCTTTACACCCCCTTTTTGGCCTATATAGCAAGCAAGATATATCCTTTGTTGGGGTTAGAAAACTTCACCTTCAAGCCTCCATACACAACTCCATCTCCATACCTCTCATTTCTTGAAAAATCTCTAAGTCCTTAAGCATCATTTCTTCTACACCACCAAGCTCTACCACCACCACCTCATTTCCAGAAACAAGGAAGGTTTCTCAAAGGCCAAAGAAGCTGCAAATTGGTCCAAGAAGCAACAAAAGTTTGAGTCTTCAAGGGTAAGTGATACTTCTCCTCTTTTGACCCTTTTTCTTGATCCATTTGTAAGCCTCACTTGCTTTTTGTTTCAAGTTCCGGCCCTAACTGAAAAGGGCCCTCTTTTGAGATCATCTTCACTTTTCATTAAGGGCTCAACCCTGTTTGAGCCCTCCATGACACACTTGCTTCATTGATCCTCTTATATGTCATAATCTTGCATGCTATTTTCGACCCATGAGTAATCTGTTTTTGAGCATGTTGTAAACTGATATTAGGCTTATTTTGAGTCCCTCTTCAACGTTGAAGAAGGGCTCAACACCATTTGGTACTTCCATGTTATACCTACCTTTATACTCCTCTTTTCTTCCCCATTCTTGCATGCAATGGCAGCCTATCATACTTTTGTTTTTGGCCATTTTACAGTTCTGAAAAGGTGCTTATTTTGGTCCATTCTTCATGTTTCATTTAGGTCCTTTCATGGTTTGGGGCCTCCATAGGTCACTTCATGTTATATCCCTCTTTTATTCCCCATTCTTGCATGCAATGGCAGTCTATCATACTTTTGTTTTTGGCCATTTTACAGTTCTGGAAAAGTGCTTATTTTGGTCCATTATACATGTTTTATTAAGGGTCTTTGGCTTTTTGGTGATTATTTTGTATACTTCATGTTATAGCACCTTTTAAGCCCCAATCTTGTGCTCATTTTTTAGCATATTTGTATACTGATTTTGAGGCTGCCATAAACTGTAAATATTCATATTTTTGGTCCCTCTTCAGTGTTGTAGAAGGAAAATTTTCAGTTTGGGTTTTTTTTATATCACTTGCTTCATTACCCCTCTTTTGGCCCCTATTCTTGCATGCTATTTTTGCCATATCTATGCTTTCTGTTTGGCCTTGTTTATAACTGTGAAAGTGCCTTTTTTGGGACTGCCTAGCTTCTGTCTTTGCATTTCATGTCCATGTTGTGCATGTTTGGCATAGCTATAGGCCATTTCGGGTGCCTAAATTCGCGTTTCGGGACAATTCCTTGCATTTCATGTCATTTCGCCTCATTTCGGGACTGTTTTCCCCCATATTTTATTGCTTAAATCCCATTACCATGTTTGCATATCACTTCCCATGCCATAGTTCGCATTCTGTCATTGCCTCGGTTTGCGTGCCCATGTGCACGCATTTCGAGGCACCTCTTTTTTTTTTTTTTTTTTTTTTTATCCGCCGGCATCCTATGTGAGTGTGGTTGAGGCTCACTCATGTTGGTATAAGCCCATATCATGTTTCCATGTCATTTCATCGCATTTCGTCATTGCCTCGGTTTGCGTGCCCGTGTGCACGCATTTCGAGGCACCTCTTTTTTATCTACCGGCATCCTATGTGAGTGTGGCTGAGGCTCACTCATGTTGGTATAAGCCCATATCATGTTTTCATGTCATTACATCACATTCTGCCATCGTCTCGGTTTGCGTGCCCGTGTGCACGCATTTCGAGGCACCTCTTTTTTATCCGCCGGCATCCTATGTGAGTGTGGCTGAGGCTCACTCATGTTGGTATAAGTCCATATCACATTTTCATAGCATTTTGCCATTGCCTCGGTTTGTGTGCCCGCGTGCACGCATTTCGAGGCACCTCATTTTCATTCATTGCGTATGCCATCACCTCGGTTTGCGTGCCCGTGTGCACGCATTTCAAGGCGTCTCATTTTTGTTGCATTCATGCATTTTCTCGGTTCGCGTGCCCGTGTGCACGCATTTCAAGGCGTCTCATTTTCATTGCATTCATGCATTTTCTCGATTCGCGTGCCCGCGTGCACGCATTTCGAGACATCTCATTTTTATAGCATTGTGTATGTTAGGATTGTATATTAGTTGCATTTCATACATATCATGCATATTGCATCGTGTCCGGAATAGGAGTTAGCCCGGGCACGGGAAACGAGGTACATTTCGTACTCCGAGTGACGGAATGTGTCTCAACTCCCCAGTCACTGACACTCCGGATTATCGATCATGGAGTTAGGTTTTAGCTGTAGTTTCATGTGCATTCATCCTATATTGAGTTGTGCATTTCGACTCCTCGGCCATCATGCCTCGGTATGCGTGATTGGTGGCACGAAGTTCGAGACATGCATATATCTGTGCAAATACATTGCTATGCCCCTTTCCTGCTCTCTGTTGCAGCAAAACGAAGAATCAGCAACTTTTCGGGGCTTGGCACGCATTTCAAGAACAGGTGTAAACAAAGGCTAATTGGGGCATTCCGGTGGATTTCCGCGCAAGACAACCCGGACATGCATCATCCATCAGAAGCAAGGCAGTCCCTGGCTTGCACGCCAGTTTTATTTGCTTTCTTAGTTAATTCATTAATTAATTAGGATTTTGTAATATTTTGGACTGTAATATTCTTTTATTCGGGACTGTAATATTTGGACTGTATATTTATTCGGACCCTCTGCGCGAGGGCACAACTGTAATAAGTGTGCGTGAGTGTGATGTATGTCTTCCAAACCCACGTCTTTCTCCCTTTTATTTATCCGCTTATGATGGTTAGATTAGGGCATATTTAAATTAGCATACAGTATGACAGCATGTTTGCATTCATTCATCTGTATTGCATGCACCGGGCTCGGCGCATCATACTAACTGCATTGTACTTTCAATCTCAAAGTTGAATACATGATAGTTGTAACATTTCATATGCCATCTTAGAATAGCCGAGCCTGCTATAATTGCATTTTGCATGTGTTGCATTAGGCATTTCTGTATAGTTAGGATCATGCATGATTTCTAATGAATTCCTATTTTGGCTTGGAGTACTCGGTAAGCTTTATGCTTTAGCATCCTTGCATGCGTGTGAGTGACTACCATGAATAGCATGCTTACCATGAGGCTATATGCTTATCTGATATAACTGCCTGAATGCCTGTGGGTGAAGGTTGGGTTACTTAAATTGGAATAAATCATCAAATGTTTTAAAGCCTACCTGCGGGTAGCAAACCACTTTCAAAAACAAGCATGAAATGTTTCGTTCCAATTCAGGCGACTCGGTCTATATTTGTATGCTGTGGGCATCACATAGTAACCTAGGCTAATGAACCGGAATAAGAACTCACAATGTTTTTCAAAAATTGATATCATGGTTAGTAGAGGCCGGCCTATGACTGGGCGAGCGGGGGTGCTCACGAAGTGACCTTTCCCAATCGTACCCAAGTTCCCGAGACGAGGCAACTTTGGTGATGACGGACACGTGGCCTTTTGGCACCGAGTCAGGGTTTCCTAAATTTCCCAAAATAAAATATTTAGGTGGCGACTCTGTTTCTGGCAAAGCAGTCCATGTTTGGCACTTCTTTCAAAAATCTGTTTTCTCAAAACGATTTGCCGGATTTGGACTCTTTGGTTCAGACTTAGAACCGTGACTGACAAAGTCGAGTCCGAGCTGTAGCGAGGCCCCCCGCGGGCTTGTTACACTAAGCTACAGAACCTGGAATGCTCTTGGTTAGGACTTGGTTAGGACAAACTAGGCCTTAACTAAGTTTTCATTGTTAAAGGTTTCTTAATTCCCCTTTAAAAATTAAGTGGCGACTTTATATTAATAGAGCATGTTGGTGTGGGATGCATGCTTGAGATTTGAAAAAGGCACGACACCCACAGTTGGCGACTCTGTTGCGTACTTAAGTTAGCTTGATTTGAAATTTTTTATTTTATGAAATTAGTGGTTAATTGTTAATTGCATTGCATCATTTTAGAGTTAAGGAAACTTGCCTTATTACATAATATCCTGGGCACTATTCGCGGGCTATGTTATGTCAATAAGGCAAGCGTCAAATTATGCTGTTAGTACTGTTTGATCATTTTCTTGTGGAATGAGAGGTATATTGGTAGTAATAACTAATGTATCCTTTTGTGACCAAACCTACCTTTTGCATATAGAAAGCATTAGCACTTTCCAAACTAGGACAGGTACCTACCTTTCTAGGATTGCAAATGTTGCCTTCTTGTATGATTTAGTGAATCTTAGATCCTACTTTTGAAATTAGGACATGACAACCCTACCCCCAAATTGGCATGAATGCAAACTATATGCGTACATGGTATCTTGTCTTAAATGAAATGGTTTGATTTGATTTTGAGATCAACATTCAGAAAGGCAGTGATTTCATTCTGAAAAATCTAGGAAGGCAGAAATGGAAGTGATTTGATTCTAGGGCAATCTAAGTTATTTGGGGCAATGATTGAACTACAAAAATTTGGGGAGTGATTGGGATTCTGATCAGGATTATGTCGAAAATTAAGGGATGATTTTCCAAATTAAAGGAATTGATTTTCCAAATTAAGGTACATGCAAACATGCACAAATGAAAGGGACCAAACCTAAGGAACAAAGTGTAACTCTACCACAACATGACAATGATGAAATATGGCATACAATGACACATGTTCCAGCTCTGAAATGACATACAAGATGGTGCCGAATCATGCAAACAACTCACCCGATGCATGTTGGACGACACAATTATCGAAACTAGTGAAGTGCATTACACTAGAGGTATGCAAAGTGATGCCCAAATGACCAAACCAACCCCAAACAGTCCCTATGCAGACTGAAAATAGTGGCAAAATGGACTACAATGATGGCTTGCAATGCACAAAAATGAAGCTCATGCAATGGTCCATAAATGAGGCATACAAGCACAACCCTCAAACACATTTAAAGAGTGGAAAACATGGGAATATGGCACAAGTATAAGCTCTGAAATAACATGTTCAATGATGCCAAGGCATGAAAACAACTCAAGTTAAGCAAGTAAGAGGCTTTAAAACTCGAAGCTATGCAAGGGTATTACACTACAAGCATTCATGGCAAGCATCATTCGACCATGGGACCTCAAAATAGAGCTAAGGCAGGCCAAATCATGAATAAAATCAGTTTAGAACATGGCCAAAATGTGCTAGAATCAAGGGCCAAAACAACATGCAATGTGAGCTAGTGAGCATGGATTACACTACAAGCATATGAAGCATTCAAGAGGCCGCAAAACCAGCAAAAGTCAGAGACATGACATGCCAAATAAAGCCCAAAAACCCACTGTAACATGATAAATGCATGCAAGAATGTCATGCTCCTTTGATAGGCTATAAGAGGGGTTATTCTACACATGCAAGAGACACACCCAAGATGACAAAACCAACTCTAGAAAGAGCCTAGGCAGGCCCTAAAAGTCATTGAAAAGGGCCTGAAACAAGGCTTGGAGGGGTGCAAATGAAGGCTCCTTTGTAAGGCCAAAAATGCTAGTGAACAAGACAAGGAGGGAGAGGGTCACCCCTCTCTGATTTTGGCTCTCAAAAATACATGTTAACCACTGAAAATCTGCTGGATTTCAGTGGTTAAAAGGGAAAGCAAAGGCCAACACAAAGGCCTTAGGGCATGGCTCAAAACAAGGCAAAATGAAGCATGCAAGGGGGTAGATGACCCCCAACAACAAAATGACCTTAAACAAACACCAAAAGGACCTCAAAAAAAGACTTTTTTTAGTTGACAACAAAGCTCAAATATGCATGCAAATAGGGCTAAGAGATGGATCAAAATAAAGCTTAAAAGAGGGAAAAACTGTGTTACCCTTGAAGCTCAGCAAGACAACAACTTTTGGACCCAAAAACCAGACCTTTAACCTCTGAAAATGACCTCGAAGGACCTCAAAGCAATGGTGGAAGGGTTAGGCTATGAGGTGGTGTGCAAAGGTGCAAGAACAAGACCCTTTTGAACCCAAAATATAGAGATAAAGAGAGAGATATGTATTGGAGCCTTAAACCAATTTCTCAACCTGGTATAAGAAAGAGGAGGGCCTCTCTTATAGAGATACAAGGCCAAAGCTTCCCCAAGAAGCTAAAAAACAAGGCTCAAGATCCTTCATACACGTGTATGGAGGATGTAGTCTATGCATTTCAGCTGGCACAGCTGGCACACACTCACACAGACAAAACTGAGGGGGGCAGGCTGACCAGTTCAGGTGGTCGGCTGACCACTTCCCCTGGTCGGCCGACCAGTTCAAAAGGTTCAAGTCAAAAAAAGTTGGTCGGCCAGCCCTTGTGATGGTCTCCACATTGAATGCGAGCTAGTGGTATGATGGGAGACTAGCAAACTTGGCTCAAAGACCAAGGAGAGCAACTTCCTGACAAGAAAACCGACTGGCGGGAGAAAAGTGGTCTCCAATGAGGAAAGGTGGTCTCCCACCCTTGTACCACCTCCCAAACAATGAAAGCAAGGTTCATGCCAAAAACGAACCAAGACGGATGCAAAACGAGGGTTCGGGGGTCAAAATGCGCAACCGGGTGCCCCGAAAATAGGCAGTTAAGCATCGGAAGTGGCGTGCGACCACAAAGGTGGTCTCCCGGGTGCCAGTGTTCCTCTTGAGAGAGGATGCAAGGTGTGTGCCAAAAATTGTGTCAAACAGAGAAAGTTAAGCGGTCCCGAACCGAGGGGCACGACTGACGGCTCCGAAAACCAAAAACTGGTCTCCAAACGGAAAAAGTGGCCTACGACCACGAAAAGTAGCCTACGGCCACTGAGAGATGGTCTACGAGACCTCTCCCTCCCTTCGGGAAGAGAAAACAGGACCTGGTTCGCAAATCGAGGCAAAGCACAAAAGGGTCCCGAGGTCCGGGGTTAAGGCTCTTAGCCGAAACTCCGAAACCTCAGAACAAGCACAACATGCACCATCACCGAGCGCTCAATCGATGACGTCTGAGTCTTAATGTCGGTCAAAAATAGGGTGTCTACAGTTGCTTCTCTTTGATAGAACTTGAAAGTCATACATGACGGGAGTGAATGTCAAAGCCTAGAGACGACCCATTTTTGACAAGGCCGATGACTTAGACAAGCAGGCGGGATAAGCAAGAGATGTGCCCGCAGGCAGGGGCAAAATGCAAAGGACATTCACAATGCCGGACCTAACTTATGATCATGCAAAGACAGCTGTAATGAAGCAAATATACACAATAAATGCAACAAGTTTAAGCAAGAATGCAAATCAAACTACATTTCATGCAGTAAGAATGTAAGAGGATTATACAATTCTCGCTACGTCTCACGCGGAGTACATACAATACCTGTCTGGTTCGTCTAGTCGCGCCAACTTCAAATGAACTGGACATTCAATATCGTACCTGCAAAAGAGAGAAACTCAACAGGTACAATATTGTTAGGAATATGCATAGCAATGCAAGTGAAAAGTGCGTAATGACACAAGTCGAGGGATGCATGGCAATGCAACCTAAGTGTGATGCATAACAATGTGAAGGGGATGCATAACAACGCAGATAAAGTGTGCATGACAATGCAGGTGGGAGGGGAGAAACATAGGGACATATCCTAGTGTTTCGGGAAGAAGGAGAAACATAGGGACATATCCCAGTGTTTCGGAAAAGAGGAGAAACATAGGGACATATCCCAGTGTTTTGGAATAAAGGAGAAACATAGGGACATATCCCAGTGTTTCGGAATGGATCAAGCATTGGAACGTATTCCAAATGCTCTTAACCAAAAAGGGAGAAACATAGGGACGTATCACGGTGTTTCAAAAAGAAGGAGAAACATAGGGATGTATCCCGGTGTTTCGGAATGGCTCAAGCATTGGAAGGTATTCCAGATGCTCTTAACCAAAAAGGGAGAAACATAGGGACGTATCCCGGTGTTTCGAAAAGAAGAAAAACATAGGGACTTATCCCGGTGTTTCGAAAAGAAGGAAAAACATAGGGACGCATCCCGGTGTTTCGGAATGGCTCAAGCAATGGAACGTATTCCAGATGCTCTTAATCGAAAAGGGAGAAACATAGGGACGTATCCCGGTGTTTCAAAAAGAAGGAGAAACATAGGGACGTATCCCGGTGTTTCGGAATGGCTCAAGCATTGGAACGTATTCCAAATGCTCTTAACCGAAAAGGGAGAAACATAGGGACGTATCCCGGTGTTTCAAAAAGAAGGAGAAACAGAGGGACGTATCCCGGTGTTTCGGAATGGCTCAAGCATTGGAACGTATTCCAAATGCTCTTAGCCAAAGAGGGAGAAACACAAGGACATGTCCCGGTGTTTCAGAAAGGAGCGTGCATAACAATGCAAGATAAGATGAATTCCAAACACGTTGAAATCGTGTAAGGAAAAGAACACTCTAACCATGCTGAAAACGTGAGAAGAGTATCGAAAACAACCGCCCAGGTGCACGCACAATGCAACCTGAGAAAGCCCCAGAGGGCAACGATCCTAAATGCTGCTCAGCGTTAAAGGATAAACGATACAAGATAACACAAGATGCAAATAAGTGCAATAAGTGCGATGATACGATGCATGTTACAAGCAATGTAGAGCATGATGTTTAGGGAATGCAATAAAAAAACAAAGCGGCACTTTAGAAAGCACCTCATGGAATGAGTGGCGGTAAACCGCTCTATTTTGACAGGGAATGGTCCTCAAGGAGAGCACTTCTGATTGCCATCCTGGCTCTGAAACAATCAACACAGTATTCTGTTCACTTTGAACTTATAGCTCGTATGACACACTGCTCATTCTGAACACATAGCTCATAACACGATACTCGGTTTATTTTGAACATACAGCTCATAACACAGTACTCTGTTTATTCTGAACACATAGCCTGTAAAAGCACACTGCTCATTCTGAACACACAACTCATTCTGGACAGACATGATGCAATGACGGAACTTGCAGAAGTTGAAACACACGCAGATGCTTCAAATTTTCCCTCTTTTCTTTTGCTTTGCAGTCTAGAATCTATATAGCTTCAGATAGGTCCTTGCTCTACTGTTCTCATGTGACCTGGGTTGAACCCTGCAGTTTTATGAAAGAACAAATCCTGTTTTGCACAAATGTGGAGAATAACACAGTACTCTGGGCACAAAACGATTTTTTTTTGAAATTAAGAGATGAGTTCTTAACTGGGTATTGAGCCTACGACTGTACACAGCGAAAATGACTCGATAAAGAAAAGTAAGAGGTAAACAACCTAAACACATCGGGTAGCACTCGAAACGACTCAAAACAAGAATCGAGACAAACAAAGCAAAAGACACGACACTCAGACGTATTCCAAAGACGAGAGACCTCTCGGGTCACGAGGAGCCAGTTCTCCGGGTATTGTTTCCCACCCTTCCTTACTTGTGATCCTCACATCGCTCGGCCCTCAGGCTCTGTTTTTCTGAAAAAGCCCTTTCCTCACTTTTTCTCTCAACGCACATCTCTCTATTCTTCAATCTCTCCTTTTTTTATCCCTCCCCTGGACGGTTGATGGATAAACAGAAAGTTGTAGGCCCTTGCCCCTAGCCTTCCGCTAGATCCTTCTTTTTGTTCACAATAGTGAGTTACTCCCACAGAGGGGTTGCGCTACAACTGGATGTGTAGCAAATCTGCAGCTGGCATTGGTTGACGATGCTTTGCTGGGGAGTTTGGATGTGATCAGATCTATCCAGATGAGGGAGTGGAATATCTTGATCCATTCTAATTTGTGCTTCACACTTGGCTTGATACCTCGCAGCTCGGAGGATGAGAGAGCTTTCGGCCCTTTGTTTGTTAGATTCAGTTGTGCCCTTTTCTGGCAAGTAGAGTGCCCTTTCTGGCAAGTATGCTGACAATGGGGAAACAGACAGGGAGCCTGACTCAACTGTGCCCCTAGTTCATCATTTTGACCATTTTTTGTTTTTGGCTTTCTACTAAAACAATTTTGACCAAAATGAGAGTTAGATTAACATGCTTGTTCAATTTTCTGATCTAAAATCATGCAAGTCAGGCTATGAGCACTGAAAATTTTCCTTTTTTGGGTCCAAGAAATGGTCCAGTTTTATAAAAATGGAATAATTTTCGAGAGAATTAGTCAACCTCATTAAAAATTCTCAAAAACTATTTTTGCAAATGGCCACTGCTCGACCAACACAGGATTTACTCTTGAGATGCACAACCTCAGATCCAGAACAATGGAAAATTGCCCCTTGTCTGAACGGCACTGCATGGCAACTGAAAGTTGCACCTAGTCTGAATAGCACCGCAGCACTGCAGGGCAACAGAAAGTTGCCCCTAGTCTGAATATCGTCGCAACACGTGGCAACCAGTCCTTACAGTGATAAGTACAACCAAATTCTCGGATATAGAGAAGACAAAGATGACCGGAACCATCACATGGACACAGTCAAATTTGAAGTGTTTTACAGCTAGACATCAGAACGAAGTTGCCTACGTATCCCAAACATGGGAATCAAGCCTTACATATTTCGGGCTATAAGGTACACTCGGGTATTAACCTCTCCTTTTGCGCTTTAACTTTTGCCAAGGCTGCCCTTTCTGGGTTTTCAACCTTGCGAGCTTTGTTCTTCTTTTCATTTCAATTCATTTCATTTCATTTCTACTTTTTTCTTTTTTATCTTTTCCTTTCATTTTATTCATTTTTCTTCTTTTTTTTTTTGGCTCTAACTTTTGCCTAGGTCGCCCTTCTGGGTTTTCGGCCCAACGAGCCTCTCAAGGGTAAAAGTTTAGCTTTGTCCATGTCAAATGGTTTTGAGATCCTGACGTCATCTGAATCCAAGAGAATGGTTGTTGTTCACTGATGATGTAGAAGTCTATCCAATGGATGGTGAATTTGCCCCTAGTGTTGTGGATAGGAACTTGATTGTCCTTCAGCAATACTTTCTTCTTTCCCTCTTCTGGGATTTGGCATTCTTGCCAGTCTTCCCTGGTTTGCAAAAAAGACTCATCTTTGACTCTTCGAGCGCATCTGACATTTTTTCCCCTAGTTCAAGGGCGGCTTTTGATCTAGCTTCGCAAGCTTCCTTTGATCACATCTGATATTCTCGCCCCTAATTCATGGGTTGCTTTTGATCCGGCCACACGGGCCTTACATTGTGGTTGACCGTTGAACATTCTGAATTAAGGTTCAAGGTTTGGAAGCAAAGGGGTTGAGTCTCGAGGCTGAGAGCGATCCTAAGCTGCACAATCTCAAGAGCAATTCCACACAAGTCTTCGTAGAACCACGCAAAACATTTTTTGAAATCTTTTAAGAAAGCAACTAATCGCTCGTGTCGAAGACAATGCAGAACTAATCTGGATCAAGCCAGGATCCTTCTCAGTACTCACATTAACAAACATGATTTCAATCATTAAGGGCTTAGAATGCCTCTCTTTCTCTCAATTGATCAAAATTTTTTTGCAAATCCTGAGGAATTCCTACCTCTTTGTTTTCATCACAATGTTCAAAAAGTTTTGAAAAAACTCAGGTCAATGTAATGATTTCAAAGCATAGAAAAGACATAGTTTTTAATCAAATACTGCCATCTCATTCAGAACTTCTGGCACAACTAGCACAAGGCAGAAGCAAACACAAGAGTGTGAAAATCACTACTGTTCATTGAAATCTGTTGGCATTACTGGCTCCAAGGTAGAAACAGACTCAAAAGAAAGCGAAAAGACAAACACAAAACAAGCAAGTGATGTCTGAGGTAACACCCCTGAAATCACCCGACTCCAACAAACAGGACTGACTTGGTACAACAAGAGAGACCCAACTGACTCAGTAAGAACAGACTGACTCTGTACAACACAACAAGACTGACCCAATACCCAAGTCAGAAAGTAAAGTAAACAGCATTCACAAATGCTCAAAATAGTACGTGCTATCCCCACAGCTGGAGTGAACTGAGTGCCATCCGCAGGTGGTTCATCCCCCGATCACATGGTCACATTATCCCCCAAGAGTTTACGGATCAAGTGCCGATAGACTTTGCATGACCTGGTGCGACGATGACCTTGTTGTCAATCAAATTTTTTATCTCGTTGCGAAGACGGACGCAACTGTTAGTGTCATGACCGGTTTGTTGATGGAAAGCACAGTACTTAGTCGGGTCATGCTTTGGAGGGAGAGGATCGGGCAAAGGCCGTTGTTCTAACTGTTTCAGATGTCCTTTCCTGAGTAGGACCCCTAGAGCTTTAGACAAAGGCATATAAAGTGGGGTGAAAACCCTCTTGCCTCGGGGTAGATAGTCTGAAGTTCGGGGGTTTGGATTGGATGTGCCAACAAAAGGGGTGGCTGTTTTTAGAGTGATGGTGGTCATTCCAACTTCAGAAGATCTTGCAGCTGCGTCACCACTGGTGGTCGCATTCGAACTGCGTGTAAACGCCCTCCTGGGCTGCTCCTTCTCCTGGTCAATAGGGCCCTGCTTCATAGCATCCTTAATCTGCACCCTAATCTCGTGTAGGTCCACAAAGGTGGGAAGGGGTATGACGATCATCTTTTGCATTACCGTGGGTTGGATGTTACGTACAACCATCCTTATCTGGTCTTTGTCGAAAGGCCTTGTAGTCATCATCGAGGCCTTTGCTCTCCATCTCGTCACAAACTCAGAAAAACCCTCCTTTGGCTCTTGGCGGGTGACTTCAAGATCACGAGTTGTGACCTCGATCTGTGTGTTATAGGAGTATTGAGCAACGAAGGCCTCAGCCATCTCTTCCCAGTTCTGTTTCACAGAGTTCTCCAATTTTGCATACCAGGTTGCGGCTATCCCAGACAAGGTTCGGCCGAATAGTGACAGCTTCTGGGCCGTGGTCAAACCCATTGGCCTCAAGACATCAGAAAACAGGTGGAGGTGCACCATTGGGTCTCCAGAGCCATCGAAGCGGTCGATGTGTGGCATCTTGAACCGGTCCGGCAGAGTTACGGCCGAATCGGTGTATCCATCCTCTATGTCCGGAATGGATTTCACGCCTTCAGTCTTCTTGAACAGCTTTTCTAGCTTGCTCACTTTTAGTGTTGTGGGGTCCACCTCGAACTCAAAGGGAGAATCCGGTAGATTGGTGGGCGTGGGTGCCTTGGACAGCTGAGGTAAGATTGGGGGCGGAGCCGGCCCCGTTGGGATGTCCATATCTTCCTGGACATTTGCTGTCTCCTCGAGTATTGGGACTTTTGGTGGGGAAGGAGCTTGGTGTGAAGCTGATGCTCCGGCTTGCTGTTGTAGCCTGGCAATTAACTCTGCCTGTTGAGCCATGGCCTCGGCCTGCTGTTTGGCAAATTCTGTTTGACGAGCAGCGTCCTGCTACATGGTTCTCATACTCTCCTAGAGCTGACGCATCATCTCTTCCATTCTAACTGAAAACTACTGATCAAACTGAACAAGTGTGTATCCTTTTTCTGAGGTGGAAACAAATATCTCAGCCCAACTACATACAGGCGAGGTGGATAATGACCGCTGAACTAGGGACTGTTGAACGGATGATCTGTGTCTAATTGGCCTTTTTCTTGCCTTACCACTGGCGAAGGAAACACTGGTTGCTCTGAACTGAATCTCTAACCTGACAAAGTCTATCAGCACGAATCCAATGTACCCAGGGGATATTGGAGCCCTCTGAAGCTATAGTTCCACGACTACCTTGCAAAAGAGAAAACATACAGCGTCTCAGCTTGATTTCACTAGAATATGTATAAACATAGCTAAACGACTGTGCTCTCTACTGAATTCTGCCAAAACTCTGCCTGTAAACTGATACCTTCTGGTAAAACTGATCCATCCAAAATACTGATGCCCTCAGACCTGATACCCAGACTTGCAAACAGATGCATGCATTCCTTGTAGAGGCACACTCTAACAGCACATAGCAAGCAAGTGAGAACCAAAAACACCCCTATGGAGACGTAGGGTTTCCCTGTCCTATTTTGTCAGGAGCTAGAGTTTCACTATGCACACAGCGGTTTCATACAACCTATAATCGAGTAAGCAACCTGTCCTAGTTTGGGATGGTCAGTATGGATTCCGAATATGCACTAGGTCGAATGGTCAAAAAGAGTGCCCCGGTAAAAATCGGGGTTTGTGTTCCCATCGTGGCAGAGCCCGTAACTGGTCAGCCCTATGGCACACTTCTCAAAGTGAGCCTCCGGCAAACCGTTCAGGAATAGCAGATGGCAAACACGGTGTCCTAGGTGCACCAATGCACATGCAATGCAAAGAAACACATAAGTGTAATAAAAACAACATATCATGAGTTCGAGTCAAGTTCTCTAAATCCCCAGCAGAGTAGCCAAAAACTGTAGACGTCCCGGGAAAAAATCTCATTTTGTTCATTGGGCTCACTACAGTTCGGACTCGATGTCACGGTTCTGAATCTAATCTCGCAATGTGCAATGCAAGATCGAGAAATCACCAAAGAGTCCAAATCCGGCAAATCGTTTTGAAAAACTAATTTTGGAAAGAAGTGCCAAACATGGGCTACTTTTCCAGATACAGAGTCGCCACGTAAATATTTTATTTTGGGAGAATTTAGGAAACCCTGACTCGTGCCTAAGGCCACTTGTCCGTCATCACCAAAGTTGCCTCGGTTTGGGAACTTGGGTACGATTGGGGAAGGTCATTTCATGAGCACCCCCGCTCGCCCGATCAGAGATCGGCCACTACTAAGCATGATATCGAGTTTTTGAAAACACATGTGCTCTTATTCTGGTTTATTAGCCTAAAATTACTATGTGATGCGCACAACATACAAGTATGGACTAGATTGCCTAAGTTGGAACAAAGCATTGCATATCCGTTTGTTTTGAAAATGGATTGAAGTTTGCTACTCGCAAGTAGGCTAAAACACGGGTTTCGACGAATTATTCCAATTCAAGTAACCCAACCTTCACCCATAGGCATTCATGCAGTTATATCACATAAGCACATAGCCTCATGGTAAGCATGCTATCATGGTAGTGTCACGACCCAAACCCGCCCCTATGGGTTAAGGCCATAACCGGCCAGTAATCACGAGATTACCTACGGCCTCAAACCAAATAAGACAAAACTCATCAGAGTAAAGGGGGCAAATCGGAAGCAGATTTAAAACTTTGTCTATAGAGCCGTGCTTACATGCGCATCATAACATTCCATACATACATATGTTAATAACTCACAACAGAAAGTATAGTAACGTAAAGTTCTATACAGACAGGATCATTCAAATCTAAGTCAGCCAAATCAAAGCTATATACAGACGTACACCAAAGTCCTAGCCAACATGACAAAATAACATAGAATGGCAGAAGGGCGAAGACGTGTCTCGTGCGTGAGATGCAAGGGCTAACTCTTCAAAACCTTAGTTGTTCCATACAGACTTCACTGGGGCTGGGTTTGGACTTCTCTTGGCTCACCTACAAACACATGAATGAGCGTGAGCGAAAGCCCATTGAATAATATCAAATAAAGAATACACATTAGAACAATATACACCAAACGGCCTTGGGCCCAATTTACATTTATACTAATACATACATACATAGACATATGTAAGTTAAGTAACTGCGGTTCCAAACACATCATACGGCCTTAGGCCCAATTCATTAGTGTCAAACTGTTATTCGTGTCAAACTGGCCTTTGGCCTTTTCAAAATTTCATATCAAACTGGCATTTAGGCCTTTCAAACTTTCATATCAAACTGGCCTTTAGGCCTTTCAGACTTTCATTCATGTCAATCTGGCCTCTGACCCATTCATGCATGTCAAACTGGCCTCTGGCCCATTCATGCATGTCAAACTTTCATTTGTGTCAGAACGCCTTTGGCCTAACCATTTATGTCAATCGGCCTTCGGCCCAATCATTTATTCTTGTCAAAACGGCCTTCGGCCCATTCATTCATGTCAAAACAGCCTTCGGCCCATTCATTCATTCTTAACAACCATTGTCCACCAAATGAATCAATGAACTTATAAGACTTACATAGAAGTAAGCAATTTGGACAACAACATAATTCATATATCTTTGTTAAGGTATTACTCACAGTGATCGGCTTGTGGATTTGCCATGGAGCTTGACCCTACACATCATATAACACATATGGGTCATAAATAAGTCAATCCGTTCTTTAATTCACATATTCCTCTTTAGGCTTCATTCTTATCTCTTTAATGCAATTACAATGCCCAATGTATGCCTAAGAGTGCTTAGAAGTGAAAGGGAACGGAAAACAGAACACAAAATGCATTTTTAAAATTTCAAAAAATAGGATCCCTGCTCGAGCGTGGACTTCCCCGCTCAAGCGAACCCATGAGGTCTGCAAAAGTACTGGTTGTGTCATTTTTACGCTCGAGCGTGGAACTTGGATCCTTGAGCGGAAGTCCATCCTACATAGCTCCCCGCTCGAGCGAACATCAAGGTCTGCAGAAAATACTAGGAGCACGAAATTCACGCTCAAGCGGCGGTTTCCTCGCTCGAGCGGACATCAAATTTCTGGGTTTTCCAGAATGTGTTCTTGAGCTCAAATCCGACCTCCAAAGGTTCCAAACTCATAATCTCAGCTCAAACTTCACATATTTGTGTACTAACATGGTACAAACACTAAATTACAACATAGTGAAGCTCAATTTCACAAAATAATCACATGCATGGCTCAAATTACACCAAACTCATTTTCATCATAACATATTTATGTATTCAAAGCTCCTATCCACATAAATTGTACATGCATGTGATGTATTACTCTAATCTTCAACTTAGATGATACAAATGGTGATCATAACATGAGCTTTAACCAAAACTCTACATGAATCATGTATTTTGGCTCAAACATGTAAATTCAAAACAATTTCTTACATGCATGCACATATTGGCTCTCAATTCATCAAAACCAATTCAATTACACTTCAATCCTTACTCTTGATCATTAATCAACTTTGAATACAGAAAATCACACATTAAACTCATGGATTTACTCACCTAGGAGCTTCAAACACCAAAGTTCTAGCCAATTCTTGAGTTGAATCTTCAAATTCCCAAGCTTGAGCCAAAAATTGCACAAGCCTCTCCCTCTCTCTCTCTCTATGGCTGGCCCTCTCTCTCTCACAATGGTATAACTCAGATTTTTTTTTGAGTTCAACGGAAGTAAGGGAGAGTGTATTAAGGCCACCACTCAACACAATATAATAATAATAAATAATTGGGCACTAGTTCATCAATTTAATCAACTTAATCTGGTCCGAATCAATTTTCGATTAAATTTCATCGTAGGCTCTAAAAATTATGCCAATCACAATGGCACAATCAATTTTGGTTTCGGTGGCCGATAAGGCCTTCAATTTAAATTCCGAAGCAGATAATCAAACAGATATTCCTACAGTTAACAGATAGAAATTCAAAATCACACATTTTCACATAATGGCACACAAAATCATATTAAACATATAATCAAACTCATAATAAGGACCAATTAGCTAATTACGGAACAGGGTTATCACAGGTAGTCACTTACATACATGCAAGGATGCTAAAACATAAACGCTTACCGAGTACTCTGAGCCAAAGACAGAAGCAAATGAGAAATCGTGCATGAATCCTAACTATGCTAAGAATGCCTAATGCAACACATGCAAAAATGCAACTACAATAGGCTCGACTATTCTAAGACGGCATATGAAATGCAACAATCGATACATGTATTCAACTTGGAATTGAAATACGATGCAATTAGTATGATGTGCTGAGCCCGGTGCATGCAATACAGATGAATGAATGCAAGCATGCGAACACATAGATGCTAACTGAAACATGCCCTAAAACTAACCATCATAAGCTGGTAAATAAAAGGGAGAAAGACGTGGGGTTGGAAAACATACATCACACACACGCACACTTATTACAACATTGCCCTCTCTCGGAGGGTCCGAATAAATAATACAGAACCAACTAGCTAATCTAAGCTAATTAAACTAGTTATTACACAACCGAAATGAATAACAAATTACAGCTAAATATTACACAACATTAATTAATTGACAAATTAAACTAAGGAAACAAATAAATTAGCATGCAAGCTACATGAAAATTGACTGCCTCAGCTCTGTTTCGAATGATAAGGATGCATGCATGCTCGAGTCGCCTTGTCGGGAAATCCATCGTGATGCCTCGACTCGCCTTTGTTTGCAATTGATCTCAGAAACTTGCACAAAGCTCCAGAAGGATGAAACTACACCCTGGGAACCCATGGGAAGGCTGCCGACCAGCTCATGGCCTTGGAGACCACCTACAACCACCTTTTGTGGGAGAAACCCAAAAGGGTGGTCAGCCGGCCAGAAAAGCTGGTCGGCCGACCAGTTTCTGCCCCTGGTTTTTGGTTTTTCTGCAACAAAGGCAAGAGCGAGAGAGAAGGCAAGGTATTTTCAACATATGTGTGCATGACCACTCCCCCCCGTCATTGCATAAGCTCTAGGGAGTGTAGTCCTCGATCTTCGTGCCACCAATCACGTATTCCAATGCATGACGGCCGAGGAGCCGAATTGCACGACTCAATGTGAAATGAATGCACATATTAACACCTAAAGCCAAAAACTCCATCATGGGTAGTCAAGAGTGTCGGCGACCGGGAATCGAGGCACGTTTTGTCACTTTGAGTACGAAACGTCCCTCGTTTCCCGTGTTTGGACTAAACCCTACTCCAAACACAATGCAACAAACAATGTATGGACAAATGCAACTCTAGCATGCGATCTAAATGCAATGCAACTAAGTGATGCGAAGATGCACGAAATCATATGCATGCATGAAAATGGCATACACAATGCTATGAACTAGTCAATGGCATACTCAATACACATGGATTATATGGCATGCATATACAATGCACTAACATACGCAATGTTATGAACGAGGCATACGCAATGCAATAATCAAACATGCGATAACATGGACTATGGGGCATACACAATGCAAGATGGACTTAAACCAAGATGGATGGGCCTCGGCCACACCTAAACCAGTGGCCAATATGATGAGAATGAGGCAACAAGGTACATGCAAACATGCACAAATGCAAGGGACCAAACCTAAGGAACAAAGTGCAACTCTACCAAAGCATGAAAAGGATGAAATATGGCATACAATGACACATGTTCCAACTCTGAAATGACATACAAGATGGTCCTGAATCTTGCAAACAACTCACCCGATGCATGTTGGATGGCACAATTACTGAAACTAGTGAAGTGTATTACACTAGAGGTATGCAAAGCGATGCCCAAATGACCAAACCAACCCCAAACAGTCCCTATATAGACCCAAAACAGTGGAAAAATGGGCTAAAATGATGGCTTGCAATGCACAAAAATGAAGCTCATGCAATGGTCCATAAATGAGGCATACAAGCACAACCCTCAAACGCATTTAAAGAGTGGAAAACATGGGAATATGACATAAGTATAAGCTCTGAAATAACATGTTCAATGATGCCAAGGCATGAAAACAACTCAAGTTAAGCACGCAAGAGGCTTCAAAACTCGAAGCTAGGCAAGGGTATTACACTACAAGCATGCATGGCAAGCATCATTCGACCATGGGACCTTAAAACAGAGCTAAGGCAGCCTAAATCATGAATAAAATTAGTTTAGAACATGGCCAAAATGTGCTAGAATCAAGGGCCAAAACAACATGCAATGTGAGCTAGTGAGCATGGATTACACTACAAGCATATGAAGCATTCAAGAGGCCACTAAACCAGAAAAAGTCAGAGACATGACATGCCAAATAAAGCTCAAAAACTCACTGAAATATGATCAATGCATGCAAGAATGTCATGCTCCTTTGATAGGCTACAAAAGGGGTTATTCTACACATGCAAGAGACACACCCAAGGTGACAAAACCAACTCTAGAAAGAGCCTAGGCAGGCCCTAGAAGTCACTGAAAAGGGCCTGAAACAAGGCTTGGAGGTGTGCAAATGAAGGCTCCTTTGTAAGGCCAAAAATGCTAGTGAACAAGACAAGGAGGGAGAGGGTCACCCTTCTCTGATTTTGGCTCTCAAAATCACATGTTACCAACTGAAAATCCACTGGATTTCAGTGGTTAAAAGGGCAAGCAAAGGTCAACACAAAGGCCTTAGGGCATGGCTCAAAACAAGGCAAAATGAAGCATGCAAGGGGGTAGATGACCCCCAACAACAAAATGACCTTAAACAAACATCAAAAGGACCTCAATATAAGACTTTTTTCAGTTGACAACAAAGCTCAAATATGCATGCAAATAGGGCTAAGAGATGGATCAAAACAAAGCTTAAAAGAGGAAAAAACTGTGTTACCCTTGAAGCTCAGCAAGACAACAACTTCTGGACCCAAAAACCAGACCTTTAACCTCTGAAAATGACCTCTAAGGACCTCAAAGAAATGGTGGAAGGGTTAGGCTACGAGGTGGTGTGCAAAGGTGCAAGAACAAGACCCTTTTGAACCCAAAATATAAAGATAAAGAGAGAGATATGTATTGGAGCCTTAAACGAATTTCTCAACCTGGTATAAGGAAGAGGAGGGCCTCTCTTATAGAGATACAAGGCCAAAGCTTCCTCAAGAAGATAAAAAACAAGGCTCAAGATCCTCCATACACGTGTATGGAGGATGCAGTCTGTGCATTCCAGCTGGCATAGCTGGCACACACTCACACAGACAAAACTGAGGGAGGCAGGCCGACCAGTTCAGGTGGTCAGCCGACCACTTCCCCTGGTCGGCCGACCAGTTCAAAAGGTTCAGGTCAAAAAAAGTTGGTCGGCCAGCCCTTGTGATGGTCTCCACATTTAATGCAAACTAGTGGAATGATGGGAGACCAGTAAATGTGGCTTAAAGACCAAGGAGACCAGCCTCTTGACAAGAAAACCGGCTGGCGGGGAAAAAGTGGTCTCCAAGGAGAAAAGGCGTTCTCCTACCCTTGTACCGCCTCCTAAACAATGAAAACAAAGTCCATGCCAAAAATGAACCAGGACGGATGCAAAACGAGGGTTCGGGGGTCAAAACGCGTAGCTCGGTGCCCCGAAAACAGGCTGTTAAGCATTGGAAGTGGCGTGCGGCCACAAAGGTGGTCTCCCAGGCCACAGTGTTCCTCTAGAGAGAGGAAGCAAGGTGTGTGCCAAAAACCGTGCCAAATGGAGAAAGTTAAGCGGTCCCGAATCGAGGGGCATGGCTGATGGCTCCAGAAATCGGAAACTGGTCTCCAAACGGGAAAAGTGGCCTACGACCACGAAAAGTAGCCTACGGCCACTGAGGGATGGTCTACGAGACCTCTCTCTCCCTTCGAGAAGAGAAAACAAGACCTGGTTCGCAAACCGAGGCAAAGCACAAAAGGGTCCCGAGGTCCAGGGGAAAAGCTCTCAGCTGAAACTCCGAAACCTCAGAACGAGCACAACATGACCATCACCGAGCGCTCAATCGATGACGTCTGAGTCTTAAGGTCGGTCAAAAATGGGGTGTCTACACTCCCGTCTTATAGGAAATCAAGTTCAAAGCTTCTTAGAGAGGCTAAGCTTTGGTTCAAATCCTTCCATACACATGTATGGAGGGGAGGGTCTGTGCTCACCAGCTGGCACAACTGGCATGCACAATGCCTGAAAAAGGAAAAGAAAAGGCCTCAGCCAAAAAATATGGCCGATCGACCAAAATAAGTGCTGACCGACCAACAAAAGTGCTGACCGGCCAACATTTATGGCCGATGGCATCATGCCATAGCCGATGGGTGTGGAGATGGCCAACAAGCCACCCTTTTCCCTCAGAAGCAAAACCACAAGTCCTTGGTCCACAACCAAGCACAAAACAGACAAGTTGAGAGATCCTAAGGCAAGGCACGCAGCCGAGACCTTCGGGAACTCAAAACGAACACGAACATGGATGATCATCGAGTGTTCAAACGGTGACGTCCAAGTCTTGAGGACGGTCAAAAATGGGGTGTCTA
The DNA here is from genome assembly GCF_055761805.1 of Camellia sinensis. Lineage (NCBI taxonomy): Eukaryota > Viridiplantae > Streptophyta > Magnoliopsida > Ericales > Theaceae > Camellia > Camellia sinensis. Next base: position 70,395,755 of record NC_138964.1, read on the forward strand.
CAGTTGCCCCTCTTTGACAGAACTCGAAAGTCATAAGATGACGGGAGTGAATGTCAAAGCCCAGAGACGACCCATTTTTGACAAGGCCGAAGACTCAGACAAGCATACAAGATAACAAAGAGATGCGCCTGCAGGCAGGGGCAAGATGCAAATGACATGCAAGATGCCGAGCATAACTTATGATTATGCAAATAAATCTGTAACGAAGAAAAACATGCAACAGTTTTAAGCAGGCGAACACAAATCTAACTACATTACATGCAGAAAGGATGTAAGAAAATGATGCAATTCTCACTGCGTCTCACGCGAAGAAGTCTAAAAGCGACTACCGATGAAACCCGGAGCCTCAAACACAACACCTCCCAACGTATCACACGCAAGAGAGGGAAGGAGTAATAATTCTAAGCATATCTCATGCAAGGGAAGGAAAGAGTAACAATTCTCAGCGTATCACACGCAAGAGAAGGGAAGCAATTCTCAGCGTATCACACGCAAAAGAAGGGAAGCAATTCTCAGCGTATCACACGCAAGAGAAGGGACACAATTCTCAGCGTATCACACGCAAGATAAGGAAGGCAATTCTCAGCGTATCACACGCAAGAGAAGGGAGGCAATTCTCAGCGTATCACACGCAAGAGAAGGGACGCAATTCTAAGCGTATCACACACAAGAGAAGGAAGACAATTCTCAGCGTATCACACGAACGAAAAGGTAGGCAATTCTCAGCGTATCACACGCAAGAGAAGGAAGACAATTCTCAGCGTATCACACGCAAGAGAAGGAAGACAATTCTTAGCGAATCACACGCAAGAGAAGGAAGACAATTCTCAGCGCATCACATGCAAGAGAAGGAAGGCAATTATCAGCGTATCACAAGCAAGAGAAGGGAGGAAATTCTCAGCGTATCACACGCAAGAGAATTAAGACAACCCTCAGCGTATCACACGCAAGAGAAGGAAGGCAATTCTCAGCGTATCACAAGCAAGAGAAGGGAGGCAATTCTCAGCATATCACACGCAAGAGAAGGGAGGCAATTCTCAACGTATCACACGCAAGAGAAGGAGGGCAATTCTCAGCGTATCACATGCAAGAGAAGGGAGGCAATTCTCAGCGTATCACACGCAAGAGAAGGAAGGCAATTCTCAGCATATCACACGCAAGAGAAGGGAGGCAATTCTCAGCGTATCACACGCAAGAGAAGGAAGGCAATTCTCAGCGTATCACACGCAAGAGAAGGAAGACAAAACACTCAACAAATCACATCGAGCGCGCCGGGGTGTTTCTAACTGAAACAAAACGAACTCAAAGGACAGGAAGGGTCTTACTTGGAATCCCTCTAAATAAACTGCACATACAGTGCCGTCTGGTTGCACCAGCCTCAAATGAACCGTACATACAATATCGTGCCCTGCATAAGAAAGAAACATGACAGGTACAATATAGTAACAACACGGATCCAACATCACGTCAAGATATAATTCCAATACGTATAGCAATGCAAGTTGAAAGACGCGTAGCAACGCAGGTGAAAAGTTCATAACGATGTAAGTGAAAGGTGCATGACAATGCAAGTAATGGCGTGCGCTACAACGCATATGAACAGTGCATAACAATGTAAGTGAATAGTGCATAACAATGCAAGAATGGTGTGCGTGACAACGCATATGAATAGTGCATGATAATGCAAGTGGTGTGCTTGACAACGCATATGAACAGTGCATAACAATGCAAGTGATGCACGATTATCATAAACAAGACAAAACATTGTAATGCAACGCATTTAAAGCAGTTTCTGAATCTCGCAAGATACAAAAGGATACGAAAAAGGATACACCTTGCGCGTACCGAGTATCGCACTTGGAAGGCACGATTCGAGGTCAACACGAAGGCCGGTTGAGCTTCAAAGTCTACTTTCTTGCACTGTCTTGAGGAATAAAGGTCTCAAACAACCTAACTGACACAGACAAGGGTGTGGGAGGTGCATTGACCACAAAGGGAGGCCAACGGCCATCCATCAGCCACAAAATGATCTCATCGGCCAAATATTTAGCCGATCGGCTAACAATTTGGCCAATCGACCAAAAATAACAATTTCGGGGCAGTTTTGTCTTTTGGCCATGGGTCTTTAAATATGGGGTTCCAAACCCCATATTTTCACTTCTCCAAGCTCGAAAATCCTTCCTGTTTCTCTCTAGGTGATTTTCCCGCCTTCGATCTTCATTTTTCTTTTGTTTTTGAGCCTTTTTCGTTGTTCGATTCGCGAAACCCTTCCCGTTTCGCACACTTTAAACCGAACAAAACTTGGTTTTTAGTGTTTCTTTCTTGGTTTCCACTACTTGGGGTTTGCTTCCCCCCGAGTTTACCTGGTTTTCATGCCTTTTCCCCACTCCAACCTTTTCTCCCATTTTTCATCCTCTCGGGGTTAACTTTTGGGTTGACCTTTCACATTCTTGCCCGTTTTTCACATTCTCGGCCATTTTCACGCTCCTTTCGAGATGGCAGACGACATTCCACATGGTGGGACTCCCTCGGAGATGGACGTGGACCCCGAGGTCGAGCTCGTACCTCTTCGCATCTGGCCGTTCGATCCGGCGACTTACAGGCCGACGATACACGTGTTGCCTCCCGATGGCATCCGCCACTTCAGGAGGTATGCGCGGGGCACGCCACTGGAGCTTTTGTTGCGCGAGCCAGAGTCACATCTGTCCTACGGCGCTTCTGAGGTACACTCTTCCTCTATTTCATTTTCTGCAATATAGAACATATAACTGCGATAATCGATTATGTTCTTTAACTGCTTAACTCAGACACACTGATACATCTCATGCTGTAGTCCACTGTGAGCACACCCACACTCGATATCTGTTTAAATCTAAACACATGCACCCTCACTAGATTTTCAACTGAATAGTTGAAACACACTGATACATCATATGCTGTAGTTCACTGTGAGCACACCCACACCCGATATCTGTTTAAATCTGAACACATGCACGCACGCTGCATTCTCAACTGAACAATTCAAACACACTGATACATCATATGTTGTAGTTCACTGTGAACACACCCACACCCGATATCTGTTTAAATCTGAACACATGCACCCGCATTGCATTTTTCCTAATTCTGAATGCATTTTCCCCAATTCTGTACATCTAACACTGCTTCGCATCTGTTTGTCTTTGAACACAGGGAGATTCCCATGCCTTCTGGGGGTATGGGAATATCGTCCCTTGAGGATGGTATATGGAGCTACTCGATTCGGTTCGCCATATTGTCGACCAGGCCAGCTTTGGAACCTTCTGCATGGGACTCTCGCGCCTCATTACGAGCAGGCCCCTTCTTGCTGCTTTGGTGGAGAGGTGGTGGGACACCACCGACTTCTTCCACATTTCTGCCACCAGGTAGATGACGATGACTCCCTTTGATTTCTCCATGCTCACAGGCATCGGAGTAGGGGGTGATTCCATCCCCTTTGATACAGATATGGACGAGTGGGACGCCGCTCAGCAATACTTGCTTGGCACTCAGCCACCTCTTGCCCGATCTGGGTTTGTGAGGTACTCATGGGTCGAGGATCATTTCCGGATCCAGGCGCCTACTATTCGGGAGGAGGAGGAGCAGTATGCTCGTGGCCACATCATGTTCCTGCTGGGACCACGCTCTTCGCCGACCGGGCGAACACTGTCGCCCTTTACCTACTGAGCGCACTTGTGGATGTGACGCGGATCCGCAGCGGGCAGTTGCTTGGAGACTACTGGTGAGCCTGGGAGGTAGATGTTCCCTTTTCTATATTTTCAATTCTATTTTTCATTGTCTGTACATCACACACACTGCGCGCACGTAATCTGCTTTACACTGGTTGTACACTGCACACACTGCACAATACACTGCACACACTGCACAATACACTGCACATACTGTACTCTGCTTTATCTGTATACTGCTTTATCTGATAAGCATACTCATATCTGCTCTGTTACATTCTGTAGTTGTGGGTGTATGCCTACTTTCCTAGGCTCGCCCTAGTGCCAGATGAGGAGATGCCCCCCATGGTTACGTTTTCCCACCGCTTCGATGTGAGATGCGAGCAGAGGCCACGGGAGTCCTTCATGTTCTTTCGCCACTACTTTGACACCATCACCGCAGCCGAGGCATGTCAAACATTACAGTTTATTTAAGCTTCGCTTTATATTGTACTCTCAATAACAGTAGATAACAAACTGTGTATTATTTGCAGATCACCTGGTAGCCTTGGGCCCTATTGCCTGACGCAGTTCGGAAGCGGTATGCCGGTGCTCGAGAGACTGCCCGGTTCATGGTCTTGTTAGAGGGACCGGTTTGCCGCGCTTGGTACTCTGGGGAGCACTTCCTGCGACAAACCTTGGGCGTGCCCGAGCAGACAGTTCCATCACCTCCTCCTACCCACACGAGGCACACTGAGAGGTACACCTTAGAGGAGATGAGAGACTACACGATTGGCTGGAGCTACGAGCGCTTTAGAGACGAGGGCGATTACGTCGAGTACATATAGGCTTATCTCATTCGGCCTCTGGCCGGTGCTCGCCGAGTCGAGAGAGAGAGGCCAGCGGTGCTAGCAGCAAGAGCAGGGGCACCAAGGGCACCTTCGGCTCGAGGCATGAGTGGGTCCCGGAGAGGGCAGGGAGCTGGATGGCCAGAGCTGCCTACGACGATGACATGCCGAGGCATGGTGGGAAGACTTATCAGATGCCCATTGCTCCTTCTCCGGCTGATCATGAGCTTGTCGGAGTCTATGGCTCGACCTCGGTATGTACTACCACACTTTGCATTTTGTACAGCCATTTCATTTCCTTTCTCTTGATATTCCACAGAATACTGATGCTTTTAACCCTTTTGCAGGCTTTCGTCGAGTACACTCACCAGTCTCTGGAGCTGACTGCCTCTGTGATGGGGATGTTGCAGCGGAGCATCGACCTGTTGACCATCTATGGCATCCCGGTAAGGTCTTTCAATTGCAGTCTCAAACTCTGCCTAATCTGTTTCATGCATAATATGATGCATCACACTATCAACATGACACTTGATACACAGCACTCACGGCACTGATACACTATATCCCACATACTGCTCACAACGTTGCTCACGGCATTCATACACTGTACTCATACACTACATTCTGTACTGATACACTACTCACAGCATTCATACACTGTACTCATACACTGTATTTGGTATTCATACTCTGCTTTGCGTAGCATAACTGATGCATTGGCCATTTGTCCTTTTCAGGCCCCATTCCAGATTCCGGTCATGGGAGGTGCTTGTGGACGCGTCCTCGGGCTTTATAGCGTCACAGTTCGGACTCCCTTTTGTGTCATGGTTCTTAGTCTGAACCAAAGAGTGCAAATCTGGCAAATCGTTTTGAGAAAACAAATTTTTAGAAAAGAAGTGCCAAACATGGACTGCTTTGCCAGATACAGAGTCGCCACCTAAATATTTTTTAATGGGGGAATTTAGGAAACCTTGACTCGTTTGCCTAAGGCCACGTGTCCGTCATTACCAAAGTTGCCTCAGCTCGGGAACTTGGGTACAGCTGGGGAAGGTCAGCTATGAGCACCCCCTCTCGCTCGATCTGAAGATCGGCCTCTACTAACCAGGATATCCAATTTTGAAAACGTTATGTGTTCTTATTCTGGTTAATTAGCTAGCATTACTATGTGATGCGCACAGCAAAACAAGTATAGACTAGATCGCCTAATTTGGAACAAAGCATCGCATATCCGTTTGTTTGGAAAATGCTTTGAAATTTGCTACTCGCGAGTAGGCTAAAACACGGATTTTGATGAGTTATTCCAACTCAAACAATCAAACCTTCACCCACAGGCATTCAGGCAGTTCATATCGCATAAGCATATAGCCACATGGTAAGCATGCTGTCATGTTAACATTCACACTCGTGCGAGATGCTAAAGCACAAAATACTTACAGTGTACTCCAAGCCAAAACAAAGAACTCGTTAGCAATCAATGTATGATCCAAGTCCATGTTAAGTGCCTAATGCAACGCATACAAAATGTAATTAGGATAGGCTCAGCTAATCCTAGGATGGCATGTGAAATGAAACCATTTGATGCACGTATTCAAGTTAGATTTGAAATACTTATGCAGTTAGCATGATGCGCCGAGCCCGGTGCATACAATACTGATGAATGATGCACGCATGCATAGCATAAGGTATGCTAAATTAAATATGTCCTAATACTAACCATCAAAGCAGGTAAGTAAAAGGGAGAAAGAAGTGGGGGTTGGAAAACATGCACACACGCACCCACACTTATTACAAATTCGCCCTCGCTCGGAGGGACCAAAAGAATAATACAATTAATTAACCTACAAGCTAATTAATTATTACAGATAAATTAATTAATTAACTAATTAATCACAAAAATGATTTAAATGTGAAGCTAAAGAGACTGCCGTAACTCTGCCTCGGAATGCGCAAATGATGCATGCTTGGCTCGCCCCGCTCGGAAACTCGCTGCTATAGCACTGTTGCCTCTGTTTGCACTGCCCTGCTCCTCTGAAAATTTGCACAAGTCCCAATGATGCTTCTCTGAACACTGGGGAGCATCACCGACCAAGTGGGAACACCACCGGCCGAAGGGAATGGTCATCGACCATCGGTTAAGCCATCGGCTAATTGTATTTGGTCGGTGGCACTCCAAGTAGCCGGGCAGCTATTTCTTCCTGCAGAACCTATTTTGACAGCAGCAGAGGGAAAAACAAGGCATGGCAATGCATTCCGAGCAAATGTGTGCACCAACACATCCCTTATCATGTTTGTGACTCAAAGGGATATGGTTCTCGATTCTCGGACCACCAATCACACATTTCAATGTGTGATGGCCCAATAAACCAAGTATGCACTTTGATTTCAAATGAGATGCACATCAAACAAACAAGTGAGGCTCAACCTCTATCATACTCAATTCGAGAGGCAAAGCATGCATGCCAATGCAATGCAACCTAGGCATGTTAACTAAGTATGCAACATGGGCATGCAATGCACAATGCATACTAGGCATACAACCTATGCAAGCAAGCATGCAAGGCATGAGGCAATGCAAACCAACAAGTGTGCAAGATGCAATGTGGATGTTCAAGCATGCAACAACACATGGAGCAAACATGTTAAACAACCTAAACATATAACAACACACAAGTATGAAACAACACACAAGGTGAGCATGCAACAACATGCTAATAATGGACTTAAACTAATTTGGGCACCTCTATACTAAGTCCAAAACAGTGGCCAATTGCTAAGAGAAGGAGGACCAAATAACATGCAAGCATGCATGCACACAAGGACCAACACTTAGGCATTGAAGAGAAACTCTCAAGCACACTTAAGAGGATGAAAACATGGACAAATGGAATGCATTATAAGCTCTGAAAATCAAGTCATGAAAGGTGCCAAACCAACTAGACAAGACAAACAAGGCATGCAAGTAAAGCCAAAATTCAAGGCGAGCCAAAGGTGTATTGAACTACACTTAGCAAAATCAAACATGGCATGAATTAAGCAACCAAAATCAGAGTTTTAGCATATTAAGACAAAGCCAATAACACATCTAGATGGCATCTAAATGGCTTAAACATGCAAGCATGCACAAGGGCCTAAACAATGGGCATAAGACAACAACCATTTAACACATTAAAGGGGCATCAAATGCAAGCGTGCAAGCATGTCATGAGGACTGAAATGACATGTTAAATGGTTCCAAACTACTGGAATAATGCAAGTAATGCATGCTCATGGTTCATACACTTGAGGCTTACGAGCCAAGAATGCAAAGAGGCTAAACAAAGCATGGCAAGCATGGCTAAGACAACCTACATCAGACCTTAAGCATGGCAAAACAAGCCTAAAAGCTTCACAAAGCTTGGCCAAAACAAGCAAGCATGGTGATCTACATGCTAAGTACATGTTAAGGCAAATGATGGCATTACAAGACATGTATGCTAAACAAGCATGGCGTGCCTAAACCGACATAAAATAGTGCTATAGCATGGCAAAATAACACTAAATAGCAGCTAAGATATGGCCAACATGAACCTAAATAAGATGCTCACTCAAGAGGCTAAAATGGCCCTTTTCAAGGATAACAGGAGAGGGGGTGGCTCTCTCCTTCTTAGGACCTCAAGGCACCATCCTCACCACTGAAATCCCTCAAGATTTCAGTGGTGAGGAGGCCCAAACAAGGTGGTCCCGGAGCTCAACCAAAATGGCACAAAATGGGGTCAAACAAGCCCTAAGAGGGGTCAAACAATCCCAAAGCTCAAAACACTATTAAATAACTATTTAGAGCAGGCAAAAACAAGACTTTCATATGTTATACACAAAGTCTAAAAACAGTTTCAAGATAGGTGAAAAAGCTATGCAGAAATGGGAAAAAAGGGATAAGATTGTTACCCTTATAGACCCTCTTCAAAAATGGAAGACCAGCAGCTTCCTTAGGTTCAAACCAGTCCAAAACCTCCAAGAACAAACCCCTTATGCCTCAGCAACTAAGGTATGGTGTAATGGTAGGTGTTTGTGTGCAAAACTAAGACTAAACACACACAAAACACTAAAGAGAGGGAGAGATATAGAGATATAGTATGAACAAACCCTAACCCTAAAACTCAAAGCTCTGAAAATTTTTGTAAACCTGATGGAGGGAGAAGAGGCTCCCTCTTATAGACAATTCCTCTTGTAAAGCTTTCCAAACAAGCTAGTCAAGAGGGAGATCCCTCCATACACGTGTATGGAGGGGAGTAAAGTGCATGCCAGCTAGCACAGCTGGCATAAAAATATCTGCAAAAGCAGATGAATAGTGGTCGGCCAACCAAAAATGCAATTTGACCAAAATAGATGGCTGGTCGACCATCTAGAGTGCCGGTCGGCCAAACATTTGGCCGATGGCAACAAAACACAGCCGGTGGCCTCAAGCCATGGCCGGTGGAGTGTAGGGATGGCCAACAAGCCATTCCTTGCCCTCCAAAGCAAAAACACAAGTGCTTGGGGCAAAACCAAACACAAAACAGTCGAGTCGAGAGATCTTGAGGCAAGGCGCGTAGCCGAGACCTCCGGGAACTCAAGACGAACACAAACAAGGATGATCGCCGAGTGTTCAAACGGTGACGTCCAAGTCTTGAGGACGGTCAAAAATTGAGTGTCTACAGTGCTCCAGCTGGGCCATCTGTTCCTGCTCGAGGAGGAGGGGGAGCCAGGCGGGGGATAACATTCCATAGCCGGGGCAGACATAGGCACGCTCATGCTAAGAGCAGTTCGCGAGAGCCCTCCCCCGACGATTCTGACGAAGAGGTGGCATCGTTCCAGGGCGAGGCCGGAGACAGCTCAGATTCTGACTATGGAGATGGCGGTGGTGACCCCGGACCCTCGTCTAGGAAGAGGACCAGGACCGACTCCCGCTCTTGAGGCCATCGATTTGATCCCGACATTCTGCTGCTTTTTCTTTTCTTTGCTCTGTTCAGATTTTTTGTTGTTTTTCTCCTCTTTTTTTTTGCTTTACTTTTCTTTTTACTGGTAGTTTGAGCACATTGTACTGCCTCAGGCAGGTTTTACTTTCCTCAAAACTATGTACTTTTTGCAAAAGATATGATAGAAATGAAACAACTATTTTGCTCAAAAAGTGTTGTGTTTGTACATTCTATGCAACGCATCGTATCGTATCGCATCGCATCGCATCGCATTTCATAATATTGTAAATGAGATTGAACTTTTGTTTGAAAATTAAGCACTTGCATCGTAATAATCAGGTAGTGAACCGACTAACGACAAAAACAACTCGATAATCAAAACAAAGAACTAGATAAGCTAACCAAGTGTAAATAAAACTCGATAAGCAAAGCAAAGGCTTAAAGAATGTGAAATACAACTCGATAAGCAAATGTACAACAACTCGATAAACAAATCGAAGTAACACAGGCGTGACTTTGCCAAATCATCACCAGAAGGCATTGGAAGTGGTGCCAGTCACAAATTCTCAGCATGTTCAATACATAAACAGCTCAGGGAACAAGAATGAAGGCCATCGGCCAAAGGGAAAGGCCACAGGTCACAAGAAATGGCCATCAGCCAACATTTTTCCAAAAATGGTGGTCAGTCGGCACTATTTTTGGCCGATCGGCCAAAAATGGCAAGCACCTCCAGAATGTTGACACCTGTCTTCCACTCAACACTTTATCTGCTACAAAAGCCTCATCTTCGTAGTTTTCCTCATTTCAACACTGATTTGCACCAAACGGAAGAGTTTCTTGTCCAAAATCTCATAACTTGGATTGCCAACTTGGATGGCTCGAAAATGCTGAATTTTCGGGGTTTCGGCATAAATGCACTATTCACACTGGGGCGCACCCTGCTGCGTTTTCCGTTCCTCCATGTCGCGGCAAGGTTTTGGAATCTGGTAACACACGTCTTTAGTTTTGGCGGTCAAGAGATGTGTCCCACTTTTGAGGATTTCCAAGCTTCAATGGAATCCGAGCGCGATGAGGAAATCTTGCCTCAGTTCCGGTTCGGCCACGTCCAAGCCTTAGGACGGATGTGCGGCCTTACTGTGCATGACGCTCGGTCATTGATTCATGATGGAGAGTTGGACACTCCGAGCTTGGTTTGTCAGTTTTCTGATTCTGGTGACCGCGACGACCATTATTGGCAAGGTTATCGACGACATGCACTTTGTTTGTGCATGCTGTCCCATTTCTTACTTGTCCCAAGCTCTGGTGGGTTTAGCACTCGTTTGATCGAAGTCGTCGTGGGCTTGAAAGAGGGAAAAGCTGCATCGCCATGACACTGGTCGAGACATTGATGGGCTTAGATGCTTTTCATCGCCGGGAGACGGCTAGGTTTGCGGGGAGTCTACTACTATTGTAGGTAATGTTTCCCACCCCATCTCACATATGTATCTCACATCACTCGACCCTCAGGCCCGATTTTTCTCTCAAAACCTTCTGCTCACTTTTTCTCTCACCGTACATCTCTCTATTCCTTATTCTCTCATTTTTCATCCCTCCCCAGGTGTGGTTGATGGATAAGTTAAGAGTGGTGGACTCATGTCCGGCATATTCAGATCACAGCTATTTCTTCCAACGATGTCTAGTCGATGCTCTGGACGAAGGATGGTGGTACAACTGGATGTGCAGTTTGTCCGCGGACCACATTGCTTGGCGCTGCCCTTGGCTTAACCTGCCGGCAATAAGTTACAGCATGACCCGTCGGCCCGAGATTCAGTTGATTGGCATGACACACTGTGTCTTCTATTTTCCGTTCCAGTTCCAGCGCCAGTTTGGACATGATCAGATTTTCCAAGAGGAGGGGATAGAGTACCCTGTTACATTTTTGGTCCGAGGTGCGCAGCTAGCTTGGTATGCCGCAGCATGGAGGACGAGAGAGCTTCTGGCCCCCACTCCCACTTTTAGTTGCACCCTCTCTGATGAGTGCTTAGATTGGCTCAATGAAGAGGCACAGATCGAGCCATGCTTGGCATCGGAGGCTTCGACCAGCTCTGGGAGGGGACGTAGGAACACCTGACTATGCCCCGGATTTATTTGCTTTTAATCAGAACTTTCAAGTTTTCTTTATGAATGTAATAAAAAGCAACTTCGATTTTGTATTCAAGAGCATGAGGACTCTATATTGAAATCAATAAAATTAAAGGTTGTGAGTACTGAAAATTTTCCGTTCGGTCCAAAAATGGTCTAAGTTGTAAAAAGATTAATTTGAGCAAAATTAACTTTTATTAAAAAATTTCAAAACCATTTTCAATATGGATCAGAACTGGACATGCCTGAGATGTGTCACTGAGATGCACAACCCCGGATTCCAACACTGGAAAGTTGCCCCTAGTCTGAATAGCACTACACCGGAGATCACAACCAAACTCTTGAATGCTGAAATAGACAAAGATGACCGAGATGATCAAATGGACAAAGTTGATCGGGGAAGTGATTATGGCTAGACTTCAGGACGAAGTTGCCTACATATCCCAAACATGGGAATCAAGCCTTACGTATCCCAAACTTTTGCCAAGGCCGCCATTTCTGGGTTTTCAACCTTGCGAGCTCAGTTTTTATAATTTCAAAATTTTTGTGCTCTAACTTTTGCCTAGGTCGCCCTTTCGGGTTTTCGGCCTAGCGAGCCACTCAGGGAAAATATTTCTTTAACTTGTCCGTGTTGATCGGTTGGGAGAACTTTAGGCCATCTAGGTCCATCAGAACGACAGCCCTACCCGACCAGATAGACTTGATGATGTAAGGGCCAGTCCAATTGGGTCTGAACTTGCCCCTAGGGTCGTGGATAGGAGCTCAGTTGTCTTTGAGCACCAAATCTCCTTCTTTCAAATTCCTGGACTTAACCTTCTTGTTGAAAGCCCTGGCAATTCGTCGTTGATAACCTTGAACATGGTACAATGCTTTCAGTCTTCTCTCATCAAAGATCATGAGTTCTTCGAATTTGCTCTGCTGTCAATCTGCCTCAGCTATCTGACACTCAGCCAGTACTCGTAATGACAGAACTTCAATTTCAATAGGTAGAACAACCTTCATCCGTAGACGCGCCCGCGTGGGGCCTCACTACAGTTCGGACTCGATTTGTGTCGCGGTTCTTAATCTGAACCAAAGAGTCCAAATCCGGCAAATCGTTTTGAGAAACAGATTTTTGAAAAGTAGTGCCAAACATGGACTGCTTTGCCAGATACAGAGTCGCCACCTAAATATTTTAAAATGGGGAATTTAGGAAACCCTGACTCGGTGCCAAAGGCCACGTGTCCGTCATTGCCAAAGTTGCCTCGGCTCGGGAGCTTGGGTACGATTGGGGAAGGTCAGCTATGAGCACCCCCTCTCGCCCGATCCGAAGATCGGCCTCTACTAACCATGATATCCAGTTTTGAAAACGTTATGTGTTCTTATTCCATTTATTACCCTAGAATTACTATGTTATGCGCACAACACACAAGTATAGACTAGATCGCCTAATTTGGAAATAAACATTGCATATCCGTTTGTCTTGAAAAACATTTTGGAATTTGCTACTCGCAAGTAGGCTAAAATACGGATTTCAACGAGTTTTTCCAACTCAAACAATCCCACCTTCGTCCACAGGCATTCAAACAGTTTATCACATAAGCATCTAGCCACATGGTAATCATACTGTCATGATAGCATTCACACGCATGCGATATGCCAAAGCAGGAAAATACTTACATCGTACTCCGTGCCAAAACAAGGAACTCGTTAGCAATCAATGCATGATCCAAGTCCATGTTTAAATGTCTAATGCAACACATACAGGATGCATTTAGAGTAGGCTCGGCTAACCTAGACATGGCATATGAAATGCAATCAATTGATGCATGTATTCAATTTGGAATTGAAGTACAAATGCAGTTAGCATGATGTACCGAGCCCGGTGCATGCAAGGCAAATGTATGGATGCACACATGCGTAGCATAAGGTATGCTAAATTAAACATGTCCTATTACTAACCATCAAAGCAGGTAAGTAAAAGGGAAGAAAGAAGTGGGGATTGGAAGACATGCACACACACGCACCCACACTTATTACAGATTTGCCCTCGCTTGGAGGGACCGAATAAATAATACAAATTAATTAACTACACAAGCTAATTAAATATTACAAATTGCCTAATCAGTTAACAAACTAATTTAAACTAGGAAAAGTAGTAAACCGCCTCGGGAGGAGAGCCAGATGCAGCGCATGCTCAGGTCCTGCTCGGAAGTGCACTGCCATGCCTAGGCTGCCTCTGTTTTCCTTTCTTTACTCCTCTGGAGGCTGCCAAAACCTCAGGATTGCTTCTCTAGATACTGGGGAATGCCATCGGCTGAGTAGAATTACCACCGACAGTGAATTGTGGTCACTGGCCGTTGGTGAAGCCATCGGCAGAGGGAGGATTGCCGGTCGGCACTCCATGAAGTCGGCCGGCAGAGAATGCCTGCAGAATCTGCAATTGACAGCAACAGGGGGCAAGGCAGAGCATGGCAATACAATTCAAGCCATATATGCACCAATCATGTTCCTTATCATGTGAATGAGTCAAAGGGACATGCTCCTTGGTTCTCGGACCATCAATCGTGCATTTCCATGCGTGATGGCCCAAGTGACCAAGTATGCACATTTTGATGTTAAGTGTAATGCAAACCAACAAACCAAAGGGGTCCAATCCCTATCACTAAATCAAGGGACAAGATATGCATGTTCAATGCAACCTAGGCATGTTAGCTAGGGATGCAACATGGCAATGCAAACAAGCAAGCAATGAACAAGCATACAAGCTAGTGGTCATGCAAGACGTGGTGCAATCAAAGCATGCGAAGTGTAAGACATGTAACAACATGTAAAGATTGGACTTAAACATGATTTGGGCAGCTCTAATTAGGCCCAAAACAGTGGCCAAAAGCTTAAGAAAATGGAACCAAACACGCATACACGCATGCACATTTTAAGGCCTAAATGCTTAAGCATTAAAGGGCTACTTCTAAGCACACTTAAAAGGGAATAATCATGGACATATGACATGCATTATAAGCCTTGAAAACATGTAGGAAATGATGCCAAATTAACCTACCAATGCAAGCCATGCATGCAACGAAGCCCAAGGACCTAAAACATGACCATATGACTCATGGAGCAAATGACCAAATTGAATCAAAACAGTCCCAAATCATGCAAAAGCAAGCCTCAAGAACCGCTTAGATGGCATCCAAATGACCTAATCCTAGAGGCATACACAATGGCATAAACATGAAGCACGAAACATCAACTCTTGAAACATCAAAAGGGTCATGAAATACAAGCATATAAGCATGCTAAGTGGACTGAAATGACATGGTGGATAGTCCCAAACCACTAAATCAATGCAAGAATGGCATGCTATACACTCAAATACTTAAGGCCAACAAGCCGGAATGCAAAGGGGCTATACTAAGCATGCCAAAGCCGACCCAAACGACTATGGACAGACCTTAAACATGGCAAGATATGCACAAAAGCTTCACAAAGCTAAGCCTAGAACATGCTAGAATAAGGATTTACAACCTAAAGCATGTTAAGGCAACAAAGTGGCATTACAAGGTAGGTATGCTAAGCATGCATGGTGTACCAAAACCAAGTAAAAACAGAGGCATATTACGACATAATAAGCACGAAAAGCAGCCAAGGCATGGTCAACATGAAGCTTAGCTAGGTGCTCCCTCAAGAGGCCAAAAATGGTCCATTTCAAGGACAACAAGGAGAGGGGGTGGCCCTCTCCTCCCTAGGACCTCAATGCACCATCCTCACCTCTGAAATCCCTCAAGATTTCAGTGGTGAGGAGGCCCAAACACCAAAGGTCTCGGAGCTTACACAAAATAGCACAAAATGAGGCCTTACAAGGCTTTAGAGGGGTTAAACAACCTCAAACAACAAAACACCCTAAATAAACTATTTAGAGGGCCTAAAAACAGAACTTTTTTATGTTATACACTAAGCACAAAAACAGCTCTAAGATAGGCAAAATAAGTAGGCAAGAATGGGGAATAAATGGACTAGTTTCTTACCCTTGAAGACCCCTTCAACATTGGTGGACCAGCAGCTTCTTTTAGGTCGAAATCAGCTTCAAAACCTCAAAAACAACCCTCAAGAGGTCTCAGCTCCAAGGGATGGTGTAATGGTGGGTGCTTATGAGCAAAAGTAAGACAAAACACACACACTAGGGCTAAATGAGAGAGAGGTATAGAGATAGAATATATATCAAACCCTAAACCTAAAACCAGAGCTCTCACAATGCTTTTCTCTCTCAAGTGTCTAACCTAGAGCCAAGAGAGGAGGGCTCCTCTTATAGAGGAGCCAATCTTGTAAAGCTTACAAGGTAAGCTAACAAGGAGTCCATCCCTCCATACACGTGTATGGAGGGGAACAAAATGACATACAGATGTCTTAAAATATCTGCAAAAGCAGATGAACAGTAGTCGGCTACCCAAAATTGCCATTTTGACAAAATTGAGTGCCGACCGACAACAAACAATGCCGACCGGCAGAATATATTGCCGATGGCAACAAAACACCAGTGGCCTATGGCCATGGCCGGTGATGTGTGAGGATGCCTCACAAGGCATTCCCTGCCCTTCCAAGGCAAAACACAAGTGTTTGGTGTAAAACTGGACACTAAACAGTCGAGTTCGGAGATCCTGAGGCAAGGCGCGTAGCCGAGACCTCCGGGAACTCCAAACGAACACAAACATGGGCGATCACCGGGTGTTCAAACGGTGATGTCCAAGTCTTGAGGCCGGTCAAAAATGGGGTGTCTACATCATCCCATAAACCAATGAATATGGAGTCGCTCCAGTAGAAGTTCTAATTGATGTCCAGTAGCCCCACAGAGCAAATGGCAGCTTATCTGGCCAATCCCAGTAAGTTTCCACCATCTTCTGTAAAATATGCTTGATGTTCTTGTTGGCAGCCTCAACTGCTCTGTTGGTCTGTGGCCGATATGTAGATGACTTGTGAAAAACCACGTTGTACTTCTCCAACAAGTCGATCACTTCTTTCTTGAAGTGGGAACCATTATCTGAAATGATCTTGTTCAGGACTCCGTAGCGACAGATGATGTTATTCCTGATGAATTTCGCAACATGCGATGCCTTCAACACCGCATAAGATTGGGCCTCAACCCACTTTGTGAAATAGTCTTTCGCGACCAGAATGAACTCACGCCCATTGGACTCCTTCGGAGTGACAGCCCCGATCACATCAATCCCTCAGACTGAAAATGGCCATGGTGAAGTCATGTTGTACAGCTTCGACGGTGGAATGTTCATGCGGTTTGCATGGACCTGACATTTGTGGCATCGCCGGACAAAACCTACACAATCCTCCTCCATGGTGGACCAGTAGTAACCTTGTCTGAGGATCTTTCGGGCTAGCATCACCCCGTTCATATGCGCTCCGCACTCTCCTCCATGGATGGTCTCCATTAGGCGCTTGGACTCTTCGACATCAACACACAACTTATGCATCCCGAGATGACCTCTCTTGTACAGCTTCCCTCCGCAGACGATGAACTGAGCAGCCATTCTTCGAATTGCCCTTTTATCCTTGGTATTTGCCCTTGGTGGATATACCTCCTTTTTCAAGAAGTTCCAGACATCGTAATACCAAGGGTTCTCATCTTGTACCTCACCTATGGCAGCAATCAGCTCGTAGGCCGGCGCGAATTTCTATTCGATGATGATCGGACGCATCCAGACTTGGAAAGGGATGTCTATTATAGAAGATAGAGTTGCTAGTGAATCTGCGAACCTGTTGTTCTCTCTTAGTAAATGAACGAAGTTCAGCTTCTCAAACCGAGGAATCAACAAGTCCAAGGTCTGGTGGTATATTCTCATCTTTTCTTCTTTGACTTTCCAATCTCCTTTTGCTTGAGATACAACAAGGTTCGAGTCCCCGATGACGTCCAACCGTTTTGCCCCTAGTTCCAAAGCTGCTTCTAGTTCAGTAATACACGCTTTATACTCTGCCTCATTGTTTGAGACTTTGAACCGGAGTTTGAATGCTAGAGGAATACGAGAATTATCAGGTGCTATCAGCAACACCCCTATCCCATACCCGTATTGGTTTGACCCTCCGTCAGAGTACATCGTCCAAAATTCTTCTCCGACTTACAGAATGGCCTCGTCTTGGAATAGGTACTCAACTGCTTCATCCCCTTCAACTGGGTGATCTGCTAGGAACTCTGATACTGCTCTCCCCTTTACCGACTTGCGCGTTACATACTTCAGATCGAATTTGAAAAGCAGAAGCAACCAACGAGCTAGCCTACCCGTTAGTGCCGGTTTCTCGAAGAGATATTTGATGTTATCTAATATTGAAACCAACATTACAGAGTGAGCTAACAGGTAGTGCCGCAGCTTCCTGGTAGCCCATAACAAGGCTAAACAAGCCTTTTCTAGCGGAGTGTAACGGGTCTCGTAATCCAGCATCTTCTTGCTCAGGTAATAGATAGCTCTCTCCACTTTGTCCTCAGACTCCTGTGCAAGCATGCAACCTATTGTAGTTTTAGTTACTGAAAGGTACAAAATCAACGGTTTCCCCGGCTCAGGCGGTGACAACATGGGTGGATTCTGTAAATATTGCTTGATCTGTTCAAAAGCAGCTTAGCATCAGGCGTCCCGTTGGAACTTCGTTCCTTTCTTCAGGAGACCAAAGAGTGTATCACAAGTCAAGGTTAATTTTGCGATAAACCGTCTTATGAATTGCACTTTACCCAGAAAGCCCCGCACCTCCTTTTCAGTCCTTGGTGGTGGCATTTCTAAGATGGCCTTGATTTTGGAAGGGTCGACTTCGATACCTCTCTGTGTAATCAAGAACCCCAGCATTTTCCCTGCTGTAACACCGAATGTACACTTCTGAGGATTCAGCCGCAATCGAAATTTTCTGATTCGTTGAAAGAATTTTTGCAAGGCGGTGTAGTGGCCCTCTCTTTCTTTGGACTAGACAATCATGTCGTCCACGTACACCTCAACCTGCTTGTGGATCATGTCATGCAATATTGTGGTCGCAGCCCGTTGATACGTGGCTCCAGCATTCTTCAACCCAAACGGCATTACCCTATAACAATAGGTTCCCCACGGGGTGGTAAAACCAGTCTTCTCCCGGTCTTCAGGTGCCATCATAATCTAATTGTAGCCTGAAAAGCCATCCATGAATGAGAGCAATGCATGCCCAGCAGTGAAGTCCACTAATTCGTCGATATGCGGCAGAGGAAAGTCATCCTTCGGATTGGCTTTATTCAAATCCCTGAAATCCACACATACCCGAATCCTGCCATCCTTCTTCAGTACTGGAACTATGTTGGCCAACCAAGTTGGGTATTCAGATATCAGCAGGAACCCTGCGTCGATTTGCTTGGTGACCTCTTCTTTCATCTTGAGAGCCCAGTTCGGGTGGATCCTTCTGAGCTTCTGTTCAACAGGTCGGGCCTCGGGGTCAAGAGGGATCTGGTGCTGTACAATCTCAGGATCGATTCCGGTCATGTCTTCGTAGGACCACGTGAAAACATCTTTCAAATCTTTTAATAAAGCGACTAAGCGCTCGTGCTCCTTCGAAGACAATGTGGACCCGATCTGGACCAGCCACGGGTCCTTCTCAGTACCAACATTAATTTGGGTGATTTCATCAACTAGCGGTTTTACAAACCTCTCTTGCTCCTAATCTAGCAAATATTTCAAAACCGAAGGAATTTCTTCCTCGTCGTTTTTATCAAAGTTTTGAAAGTCTGAATTAATGCAATAAATCAAAGGCACAGAAAAAAATACTCAAAGGCCACAGCCATTCCATTCTCATTAATTACTTCCAAGTCGCCTGATTCCTCTGTTACAACAGACTCAAAGGAAAAAGAAAAAGACGACCTAGATAGGACTGTGGCATCCGGGTTGTCACCCCCAGGAATACCGGACTCAAACTCAGATGAGCTGGAACCTGATTCTAACCCTACAGACTCAGTAGAATCAGATTCTGACTCACTACCTGACCCGGTGCTGCTCGATAAGAATCCCTCCTCGTATTGCCAGACGAGGGAGGGTGCGATGGACGCATCTAAAATGTTTGCAGATGGGCTTGCAGCCACTTCATTCCCAATCATAGACACTGAGAGATCATCCCTTAAGCACTCATGTACGATCGGAGGATCTAAAAGCAGACTAGCCAGTGTTACCCCCATTTCAATCTCGGTGCTCTCAGAATCCACTTCCTTACACTGCTCAACCTCAACTGATGGGTCTGCCTGCTCTTCGGCAACATCATCCTTGGATAACTACAGGTCAAAGAAGATCTCAAACGCTGGCAAGCGACACTTCTCTACATTCAACCATGGCTCTGGGAAGCCGCAGAATGGAAAATCCTCCCCCTCCCGGACAAAGCGTCCGTTTAGGGTACCCTGAATGGGTCGGTGCATTAACTCATAAGGCTTCCCTGCCTGCGTTGCTCTGGCTCTCCCAGCCATCTCCTTACCTTTCCTCACCCAGTCCTCTTTGGGGGGCAGATAACCCAAGCAAAGGTATGCGGGTTGTGCATCACTTCAGCCGATACTGCAATGCCTTTCCGGCCACTCTTTCCTAATCCCATCCCAGGGATATGTTGGAGCTTGTTCATGAGGTACACAGACTGTGCACTGACATACAACCCCTCATCAACAGCCAAAATGTTCTGTACGACCCGGGCCTCGGCTAGGGTAAATCCTGATAGGAACACATCCTCCGTGCCATGCTCGATTTCCAAAACTGGTATAGAAACTTCTTGTGGCGGATGGATTGACGAATTCCCAAAAACAATGGCCACCCCTTTCCCGTGGAGGTACTTCAATATTTGATGTAGGGTGGAAGAGACCGCCTTTATGTGGTGTAGCCACGGCCGCCCTAGGAGTAGATTAAAGGTCGCGGGAACATCCAAGACATAAAGGTCAATCTCGTGATGTGCTAGACCAACCTTGGTCTGAATCTGCACAATCCCCATCATTTCTCTACTAGTATTGTCATAAGCCCTTATCACCTGGGCAGGTGGCACAAAGTCTGCGGGCTTCAACCCGATTGCATATACCGTCCTTGACGGACACACGTTAATGGCGGATCCCGTGTCGACAAGAACAACCGGTACCCACTTGTCTCTACACTCCACAGAGATATAGAGTGGTTTGTTATGGTTTGCGCCCTCAGGTGGCAGTTCCTTGTCAGAAAAGGTCAACGTCGGGGAAGCTCCTCCTGGAAAAACCAATCCTACCAGCTGCTCAGGCGTGGTATCTATTGAAAGTTTGGCTTTGTCCATTGCAGATAGGACAGCTTGTCTATGAACTCGTGAAGCCATAAGCAATCCCCAGATGGAGATGTATGCCTGTATCTTTTTCAACTGTTTCAACACAGCCTCTTCTTCGAGTAGCTTTTCTTTCTGCTTGTCTGCCTCCCTGTCCTTTCCAGACGCCTCTTGTTGATCTAGGTGTGGGGGTTTGAAATACCGCCCACTCATAGTCATGTGATCAACTTCGCCAATGTACCAGGTATCATTCGGCTAGTTACTTCCCTAGTCCTCATCTGTGTGGCCAAGGCATAGGTCGTCATCTTCCCACCGCATGCCATCGGCAGTCGACAGACACCTGTTCGGCTCCGTCACAACTATTCCTATGCCCACAGCACCTTCCATTACCGTGCCCACAACATGCTCTACTCTTGTGCACACAGCACGTTCTGTCCCCGCAGGGGCCTTGGCCTTTCTGGTCCTCTCAGAATCCTCGATCCTTTCCCGCTCGAACTGTTTCAGTGTGGCTTACTGTTCAATATCCTCTATACTCAAAATGCTCTGGTCCTGAGCAAAATTCTTATCGCCAGTGCTCTCCGGCGATTTAAACTGATTCCCGGCCCTTTCGGCAACCGTCAATGTCCCCGTCCCTGACGGACACTGTTCTGACTGAGGTTGCTCAACAACATCCGGCTCGTCACTGAGCCACCCAGTAGCTTCTGCTGACCCTTCCAAACCAAACCAGTTGACAGTCACGTCTCTCGAATCCTGTTTGTTGAAGAATTGAAGGTTCGTGATGTCCTCCTCTAGTTTTGCCAGGTCATCCAGCCCCTAATTAGGTCCATTTTCCCGTACTACACAAACCTCTGCCCCCACTGGCAATTCCACTCTCAGCCTAGTCTGGCCTGCTGATGTAATGTAACTGCTCGGGTTGTATATGAAGCTTGCTGACACCTCAAGCTCTGTATAATCATTCTCATCTGCCTCCGTAGTCGACCCACTTCTATCTTCGATAGCTACCACCACCGTTTCAGATTGGGTTCGGGAGATGTCCAACATACACAAGTCAGTGCTGTCAGGAATGAACACCTCCAGCTTAGGTAGGTGAGAAGGGGTGATATATATACTAGGGTCGTATGACACAACCCCAGTTTGGATCATATTGATGCGTTTGGGAGGTGGAGCTTGGTTATGTGGTGGAAGAGGGTTGGTTATGACATTCGGTTTCTCCAGAGGCACGATCACCCTGTTGTCAATGAGATCCTGGATCTCATGACGCAATCGAAAGCACTGGTCGGTGTCATGACCATGCTGTTGGTGAAAGGTGCAGTACTTCGCCGGGTTATGGGTTGGTGGGAGATTACTTGGTAAGGGTCACGGGTCTAGGGGCTTCATGTGCCCTTTCCTAATCAAAACCCCCAAAGCTTTGGACGGAGACATGTATAGTGGGGTAAAGGTTCTTTGGCCTTTGGGTGGAAACTTGGTTGTTTGTGAGCTACTTCCAGACGCACCGGTGAATGGTGTAGCTGAAAGGGTTCTTGGGATGGTGGTGGTGGTGACCATACTCACATCTGAAGCTTTAGCAGCTGCAGCACTGCTTGTGCCTACACTCATACTGCGGTTGAATGCCCTCTTGAGCTGTTCTCTCTCATGATCAATGAGGCCCTGCTTCATAGCGTCCTCGATCTGCACCCCTATCTCATGTAAATCTGTAAAGGTGGGGAGGGGGAGAACGATCATCTTCTGCATAAGCTTGGGCGGGAGGTTGCGCACAACCATCCGAATCTAATCTTTGTCAACAGGCCTGATGGTCATCATCGAGGCCTTGGCCCTCAACTGGGTCACAAAATCGGAGAAACTCTCTTTTGGCTCTTGCCTAGTTGTCTCAAGATCACGGGTTGTGACCTCGATCTATGTATTGTAGGAGTATTGAGCTATGAAGGCCTCGGCCATCTCCTCCCAGTTTCTCTTGACGAAATCTTCCAATTTTGCATACCAGATGGCCGCTACACCCGACAAGGTCCGGCCAAACAAAGAAAGCTTCTGCAATCTGGAGAGGCCCATCGGCCTCAGTATATTCGAAAACAACCGTAAATGCACCATAGGATCCCCAGACCCGTCAAAGCGGTCGATGTGCGGCATTTTAAACCGATCTGGCAGCGTCACGGCAGAGTCGGTGTACCCATCCTTAATATCTGGAATGGACTTCACACCCTGAGATTTCTTGAACAGCTTTTCAAGCTTGCTCACTTTCAATGTTGTGGGGTCCACCTCAAACTCAAAGGGAGAATCCGATAGGTTGGTAGGTGTTTTGGATAGCTGGGGTAGGATTGGGGGCGGAGCCGGCCCTGTCGGAACGTCCGTATCTTCCTGGACATTTGATGTCTCCCCGGGTATTGGAACCCTTGGTGGGGAAGGAACTTGGTGTGAAGCAGATGCTCCGATTTGCTGCTGTAACCTGGCGATTAACTCTGCCTGTTGGGCCATGGCCTTGGCTTGTTGTTTGGCAAATTCTACTTGACAGGCAGCGTCCTGCTGTATGGTCCTCATACTTTCCTAGAGCTGACGCATCATTTCCTCTATACCTGCCATATCGCGCTGATCTATCTACACAACCGGTATATCTGTACCTATAGTAGAAACTAAGACCTCAGCCTGACTGTCCACTGATGGGGTAAACCACTAATCTGGCAACCGCAGCACCAATACACTGCGTCCTCTTGACCTTTGTCTGGTAACCGGGGGTAAAGAAAGGAACACTGCTTGTCCGTCTATTAGATCCCTAGATCGATTAAGTCTACGACCTCTAGCCCAGAGTGCTTGGGGGATATCTGCCTGGTCGGAATCAATGGTGCTAAACTATCTTGCAAAAAGATAAATAAAGCAATAATAAGGAAACAATGAACAGAAAAACGGACAGCACAACAGCTTAAATAAAGACAACACACAGTTGGCAAACACAAGCTGAATGAACCGTTCTCAACCACTGATCACTGTTCCCAAAATCACTGGCTCACATCTGAATCTAATACCAGCAGATATGACTGATTCTCAAAGTACTGATGCTGATGCCTGCAGGCCTGATACCCAAACTTGCAGACTGATACGTTCATACCTGTTGAGGCCAACTCTAAAAGCACATAACAAGAAAGTGAGAGCAAAGACACCCCTATGGTGGGGTAGGGTTTCCCTATCCTATTTTGTCTGGAGCTAGGGTTTCACTATGCACACAGCGATTTTGAAACAACCTACAATCGGGTAAGCAACCTGTCCTAGTTTGGAATAGTCACTATGGATTCTGATATGCACTAGGTTGAATGGTCAAAAAGGGTGGCTCGGTGAAAACCAAGGTTTGTGTTCCCGTCGTGGCAGAGCCCACAACCGGTCAGCCTTATGGCACACTTCTCAAAGCATGCCTTCGGCAAACCGTTCAGGAATAGCATACGGCAAACACGGTATCCTAGGCGCACCAATGCAAATGCAATGCAAAGAAACACATAAGTGTAATCAAAACAAGATATCATGAGTTCGAGTCAAGTTCTCTAACTCCCCAGCAGAGTCACCAGAAACTGTAGACGCGCCCCGAGAGGCTTTATGTTGTACTACAGTTCGGACTCAAATGTCATGGTTCTTAATCTGGTCTCACAATGTGCAATGTGAGATTGATAAATCACCAAAGAGTCCAAATCTGGAAAATCGTTTTGAAAAATTGATTTTTGTAAAGAAGTGCCAAACATGGACTACTTTGCCAGATACAGAGTCGCCACCTAAATATTTTATTTTAGGGAATTTAGGAAACCCTGACTCGTGCCTAAGGCCACGTGTCCGTCATCACCAAAGTTGCCTCAGCTCGAGAACTTGGGTACGAGAGGGGAAGGTCATGCAATGACCACCCCCACTGGCCCGATCGAAGATCGGCCTTTACTAACATGATATCTTGTTTTTGAAACACATGCGTTCTTCTTCAGGTTATTAGCCTAGAATTACTATGTGATGCGCACAACACACAAGTATAAACTAGATCGCCTAAGTTGGAACAAATAATCTCATGTTTGTTTGTTTGAAAATGGTTTGAAGGTGCTACTCGCAAGTAGGCTAAGACATGAATTTTGCCACCTTCAAGTGGGCTCAGAAAATATGATTTTGCCACAATCAAGTGGGCTTAAAACTCGCATTTCAATGAATTGTTCCAATTCAAGTAATCTAACCTTCACCCACAGGCATTCAGGCAGTTATATCATAGAAGCAGTTAGCCTCAGGCAAGCATGCTGTCATGTTAACACTCACACTCATGCAAGATGCTAAAGCATAAAAGCTTACCTAGTACTCCGAGCCAAAACAATAGCTAGTTAATAATCAATGCATGATCCTAGCTATGTTAAGATGCCTAATGCAACACATGAAAAAATGCAACTAGAAATAGGCTCGGTTATCTAAGAATGGCATGTGAGATGCGATAACTCGATACACGTATTCAAGTTGGAATTGAAATACTATGCGGTTAGTATGATCCGCCGAGCCCAATGCATGCAATACAGATGAATGATGCAAACATGCGAGCATAAGGATGCTAATTGAAACATAACCTAAAACTAACCATTGAAAGCAGGTAAGTAAAAGGGAGAAAGACGTGGGGTTGGAAGACATTCACACAATCACGCACACTTATTAGAAAATTCGCCCTCTCGACGGATGGTCCGAATAAATAATACAAATCAACTAATTAATTAACTACCCTAGCTAATTAATTATTACATAACTCTTAACAAATTTAAAGAAATTAACTAAGCTATTAAACTAAAGAGGCTGCCGTAGCTCCGCCTCGAAATGATTGAATGATGCATGCTCGATCGCCTCGCTCAGAAACCCATTGTCATGCCACATGTTGCCTCTGTTTGCACTGGTCTGTACCTCTGAAAACTGCACAAGTCCCAAGGATGCTTCCGAGCCACTCCCTAAGCACTGTGGGATGTCACCGGCCAAAATATAGGAACATCGGCTGTGTGGAATTGGTCATCGACCATTTGTGAGCATCTCGGCCAACAATGTTTAGTCGATCGGCACTGAAGATGGCCAGCCGGCCATATCTTCCTGCAGAATGCTATTTTGCTGCAGCAGAGGACAAACAATGCATGGCAATGCATTTTCAAGGAAATGTGTGCACAAACACCCTCCCTCTCATGTCAGGAGCTCAAGGGAGTGTAATGCTCGACCCTCGGGCCATCAATCACGCATGTCGATGCATGATGGCCAAAGGAGCCAAATGTGCGATTCAATATGGAATGAATGCACAAAAACATATGAATGCCTAGAACTCTATCAAGTTGGATCAAGAGTGTCGGTGACCAAAGATTGAGGCACTTTTCGTCACTTCAAGTACAAACGTCCCTCGGTCCTCGTGTTTGGTTTGACACCCCAAACCAAACACAATGCAATGCATGCAACCAAGTACAATGCAACATGGAAATGCAAGGCAATGTAACACGAGCATGACAAATGCAATGCAATGCAACCTAACATGTAAACAACATGATATACAATGAGTATGCAATACGACTATGCAACCTAGATATGCAAACATACAATGTGATAGGCATGCAACAATGACACCAACAATAAGTATGCAACAACATGTAATGCGATAAGCATACAACAATACACAAACCGCATGATCCATGGACTTATACTGAAAATGGATAGGCCTCAACCATGCCAAAACAGTGGCCATAAGTGCTAAAATGATGGTAAGAAGAGCATGAAAATGCAAGACAATCATGCACCAATTGGCCCAAGCATTAAGGCATAAAGAGGACAACTCTTAAGCACGCTTAAAGGGTAGTAAATGTGGATATATGACAGCACCATAAGCTCTGTAATGTTGTTATGAATGATGCCAAATCACACATATAACACAAACAAAGCATGCAAGAAGGCTCAAAGTTTGAAGCTAGCCAAGAGACTCGAACCATGACCATGTAAGGCAAGCCCCAAAGGGCCAAGGGGACCCAAAACAGTCCCAAGGAAGGTCAAGATAAGACCAAAACCAAGCTTAGACCTAGCCAACACAAGCTAGAATATAACTCCAAAAGGCATGAGGCAAACAAGGCTACAATGGAGTGTTACACTAAACCTAACAATACCAAACATGGCATGACTTAAACAATGGAAAACAGAGTTATGGCATGTCAAAATAGGCCCAAAAACCCACTCAGATGGCATCCCAAAGACCTAATCATGGAGGCATGCACAATGACCCAACCTTAAGGCACAAAACATCAACCTCCCAATGCATGGAAAAGATGACAAATGCAAGTGTATGGCTACACTACGTGGACTAAAATCACATATGGAATGATGCCAAATCATGAAAATGGTCCAAGTAATGCATGCTAAAGACTTGGACGCTTAAAGCTATCAAGCTAGAATGCATGGTAGCTATACAAAGCATTGCATGTATGATCAAAACAACACTAAACAGAGCTTAAGCATGGCAAAACATGACTAAAAGTTCCTTTGAGTTGAGCCAAAATTTGCAAGCATGATGGTCCAAATGCATGGTGCATGTTAAGGCAAATGAGAGGATTGCAAGACAAGTGTATGATGCATGCAAGAGGCTATCAAACCAACTTAAAACAGAGGTATATCATGGCCAAATAACACCAAATACTTGCTGAAATGAAGCCAAAACATGCTAACCGAACATGCTACCCTTATGAGCCAAATATACAAGCAAATGAGACACAAGGAGAGAAGGGTGTCCCTCTCCTATTCAAGACCTCAAAACTACTTTTCCACCACTGAAAATCCTTTGGATATCAGTGGTAGAAAGGTCATGCAAAGGCAAGAACAAAGGCCAAAAGAGGTGGCTCAAAACAAGGCCTAAGAGGGGGTAGAAAATCCCTAACCAAAAAGTGACCTTAAAAAATCATCTCAAGCACACAAAAATAGGACTTTTTTCAGTTTATAGTTAAGTTTAAAACAATATGCAAATAAGTCTAAAAGCTTAAGCCAAAATGGGGAAACAAAAGGTAGTTTGCTCACCCTTGAAGAACACCTTCAAGAACACAACTCCAGCCACTCCCTTGGATCAAAACCAGCCCAAGAACTCTGAAACCAACTTCCTAGTGCCTCAGCAACCAAAGGAAGGTGTTCTACTAGGTGCTAGAGTGCAAAAGTATGAACAAAATACACTTTAAAGGCACCAACACACATACAAATATATATATATATATATATATATAGAGAGAGAGATATAGAGAGAAAGGGATATATGAACTCTATATCTATTTTTTGCTAAACCTCTGGAAAGGGAGGGGAGGCTCCCCTCTTATAAAAAATCAAGTTCAAAGCTTCTTAGAGAAGCTAAGCTTTGGTTCAAATCCCTCCATACACGTGTATGGAGTGGAGGGTCTGTGCTCACCAGCTGGCACCGCTGGCATGTACAATGCCTGAAAAAGGCGAAGAAAAGGCCTCGGCCAGAAAATATGGCCAATCGACCAAAATAAGTTCCGACCGACCAACAAAAGTGCCGACCGGCCAACATTTATGGCCGATGGCAAGGAAGCAAGGCCGATGGCATCATGCCATAGCCGATGGGGTGTGTGGATGGCCAACAAGCCACCCACTTCCCTCAAAAGGAAAACCGCTAGTCCTTGGTCCACAACCAAGCACAAAACAGACATGTTTAGAGATCCTAAGGCAAGGCACGCAGCCGAGACCTTCGAGAACTCAAAACGAACACGAACATGGATGATCACCGAGTGTTCAAACGATGACGTCCAAGTCTTGAGGACGGTCAAAAATGGGATGTCTACAGTCACTAAATGATATTTATTCTCAAGTGATGCGTAAAGAGCATCATGGTCGTGTTCGAGGTTTAGGATTTGCGCCCTCTCTTCCCAAGCATGGCTTCATGTGTAATAGTTTTGACCACTTAAGAATGGTTTCAGATGAAGAGAGAATGATAGACAAAGACACTATAATTGAGTTGAGGAAACAACTAAAAACTCAAGGTGATCAATTGCAAACTCAAGGTATTCAGTTGCAAGCTCAAGATGTTGTAATAAACTCTTTAAAAGAGCAAGTAGCATTTTTGATGAGATAGAGACATAGTTCTAGTGGTTCGCAAGTATAACTACATATAACATATTCTTTTATATGATGTATTTATCATATGTTATCATTTTCTAAATTTATGCATACTCATGTAAATTTTATTGTATACATTAGGCGACAGCTGGATCTAGTGGCATTCCGGACCAAGTTTCTCCACAAACACATCAAAGATCCTCTTTTGGGAGTCATGAAATGCAACCTTCTAATCGAGGTAAGTCATCATTACAATACACATACATTGACACAAATTTAGAACCAATGTTAATGACTTCTTTACCAATAACTTATTAGTTGGTTTGGAAAAAATTGGGATTTGATAGGTTGACTTCTCTACTTTGCCTCCTTTATTGGCATCCGTAAAAATACCAAACAAACCAGTAAAATAGAGAATTAGGCAATCGAACAAATTTGAATATCAGTAATGTATCAAACTGTCATATAGAATTAAAAATAGACCCTTGGATGTTGCTATTGGTTGCTTGATTTGGTGGCTGATAATAATGTTTGGCTTTATTGGCTGATTCAATCCAAATTGAGAACAAAATGTTTCTTAAATCTTTCGCCACCTTTAACACACTTCTGCAATACTGTATTTTTTTCTCCATTCGCTGTTGTTTTCTCTCTTAATGGCTGATCTCTCTTAATATGCAAATATGATCTTGAACTTCATTGTAACCTTTATTTTTTGATACGTAAACCGCATACTTACCAAAAAAAAAGATTTGTCGAGAATTATTGGTAGTCTAAATTTTCTTTATAGATTTTGAAATTGAAAATAATACTTATGCTCATTAAATCATTTTTATTGCAGGAAATAAGACAATATGAAAGCATCAAACAATGGTCGTCATTTCTCGATTTGAACATTTTTCATGGAGGTCTTTATAAAATGGCGTCATGAGTAATATTTTTGAGTACTATTGTCCTGTGACAAGTTTATATGTACCTTTTGGATTATAGTGTGGCTATTAGTTTGCTAGAAATATTTGACCTATTTTGGTATGACAAGCTTATGTAATGAACCTTTTAATTAAGGTGTTTTGGATATTTTGGGATTTTGAAAATGCAAACTCTTTTACCTTTTATAATTATTGAGTATTGAGCCATTAGAATAAAATAACGCTTTTATAGTTATGTAATGAGCAGGTATAAGTGAGAGAACCATTGATGGTTAGCAAACTACTGAAAATTTCAAGTTATATATTATTGGTAATTGAATAATAAACATAGGCTATAACTACGATTAATAACCGTCATTGCAAATAAAATTTAAAAAGAAATCGATAGCTATAGCGACAGTGTAAAACTGATGGAATAGAGTGAAAATATAGCAGTGGTTCACAAAATGTTGCAAAAGCGAAGGATATAGCAACAATCAATATGTCACTATAAAGTTATCAAGTAATGGGTAAATTTAAGATATAGTGACACTTGTAACTGTCGCTACATCAATCGCCGCAAT
This sequence comes from Camellia sinensis, assembly GCF_055761805.1. Taxonomy (NCBI): domain Eukaryota; kingdom Viridiplantae; phylum Streptophyta; class Magnoliopsida; order Ericales; family Theaceae; genus Camellia; species Camellia sinensis. Next base: position 70,426,158 of record NC_138964.1, read on the forward strand.
AAAAATAACTATACCTGCGTTTGTCAAAAACGTCACTATGAGGATATAGCGACGGGGCTATTGCAGCGGTTTAGCCGCCACTATTTTAACCGCGGGTAAAAGTCTTTTAGTTTTCAACGACGTTTTTTCTTGCTTTCAGCGGCATTTTTGGCCGCTGCTAAAAGTGAAATTTTTTGTAGTGAGGGCCAAAAGAAAAGAAAAAAAAATTAAAATGAAAGGAAAAAAAAAAGGACCAAGAAATGATGGCAAATAATAAATAAAATTTACTTGGTGGAAAAGAAATGGGATTTTACTTGGAGTCCAATAATAATAATAATAAAAAAATAGAAAACGAAGGAGATAAATAAAATAATAATGAGGTGGAGATAGAAAGAAATAAATTAATTTAAAGAAATAAGTTAGATTCTCATGTAAAAATCTCACCACTGAACTGCTATAATAAACGACCAATACCTCTCCTAAAAATATTAATACCTTAAAAATATAAAATTTCACATGGGGCAGTGTGATCATGAAGTAGTGGTGGTGATGATATAGCACTAATGGTAATCATGTTGGTGGCGTTGGTAACACTCACATAAATATAAAAATTTCAAAAACTCAACATTAAATATAAATAAAATGTCTATTATTTAAAATTTTATTTTTGGAAGATTCATGAATTTTAGATAGTACCAATTGGATTATCAAACGCACTTAAATTATTCATTAAATACATTCGCCGTTAAATGGTGAATTCAATCATCAACCGGTTCTAATAAGCAATATTTTGAAGTTATTAGTTGCATATACAAAATGTTAATTATTAATATTTATAAGTCAAAATACATTTTTAAATATTTTTATTTTTTAAAAAAATTTCTATACATAGCACAGTTTTCCAGTTAGTTAGTGAGAAATACAAATTATTATTTTACAAGAATTTTTTTTTTTTCATTTTTTTTGTCCTTTGTACTTTCACATACACAAAGATTTGTACATTCTCTCTCTACTGATTGGCCAAGATGGGCAACGGTGGCAGACAAGTGGATATATTAGTTAACATTTAGACATATTGACAATTAGGTAGGAGTAATATAATTTTTCAAGCTATTATCCTTTTGGAAAAGAAAAAAAAAATTAAAAAAGAATTTCAAGCCATTACCTCAAAATTTTAAATTTAGACTTATGATGTGAGTGCTTATATGTAATTCATAAAATATTTAAAATCATCTAAATGCAGAAAATTTGATTATAAAGTTTCCATTTGTCCCTTCCTTTGGGTTGGGTTAAACCAGGCCGGCAACCGGCTATCCCGGGGCCTGAGCCTGCGGAGGTCGTGATGCCCTCACAGAACCTCCTTTTTTTATGTTCAAAAAAAAAAAAAAAAAAAAGTTTCCATTTGTAGCCTTTTATTTATACATGAAAAACCAAGAAGTAAAATAATTGTCTAACACGGCAACATATGGCATGATTGAACAACTAGATTAATTAGGATATTTGGCTTAGTGTGTAAAGTTGTGTCACATTATTTGTGAGTTCTCTGATTTAATTTCTATAGAGAGGATTTAAATATCTTTTGTGATAGTGGTTTGTTTCTCTCTTATTATGGGATTATATGTAGTTACTAGTAATTCTTTTGCTTGAGTTTGGTGGGTTTGGTATATTGGTAATTTTGTTAATGTTTTATCTTTTGTGGGCTAGTATTCTATTTGATGATGCAAATAATGAAAAAATATATATGATTCAAAAGAATTGATGTTATGCCATCATAAAATAAATTTGAAAAAAAAAATTAAATAAGGATGATCCTCATGCACAGGGCTACAAACGAGTTGAGGCGAGGTGAACTGTAGTATGTTTAGACTTGTTTATTAAGATTTTAATGAGTTTGAGCTTCAACCCAGTGGAAATTTAACAAAACGAGCTCGAGCTTGAGCCGAGTTGGCTTAAGCTTGACTCGAGTTCGAATCAAGGCTTTACTGGCTAAAGAAATTATAAATTTATACTTGCATATGAGACAAAAATTAGAGTTGAAATTTTAATTATACTTTTATATATACAATATATTTGGACATACTAAAAGAAAAATTCAATATCTTATCAAAATAATAATATATATCAACACGATTATATAAATGTATTATCTATAGTTAACTATTATTTGCATATAAATAAATTTAGCTATTATTTACATTATTTAAATATATAAATAGCATATTTATCCTATTTGAAAAATCTAGATTTTGGCAACAAATTCTTTCATAAAATCTAGATACGTCCTATGCTAAAGCGATTATTGATTTAGGCAATCCAACAAAAATACGCTTTCATGATCAATGTAGAGTAGAAAGAGTAAAAGCCAACATCCACGACACAAAAAAAATAAAAATAATAAAAATTAAAAATTAAAAAATTAAAAATTAAAAATTTACATGAAAAAATCACAATTGGAATCCATGAACTTGTGATAAAAAAAAATCATGGGCCCTCAGCCAGACAAATAATCCATTACGTAAGAAAGAATGTACAAGAGACATCTTACAATGGCCAATCCAGACTCACACGATTGTTCAATCTACGAGTAGCTCCACCTCCTCCTCCACTGGTTATCCATTTTGTCAAATCCACACGACGCCAACTGACTCTGAAATCCACCGCAGTCTACAATCTTGGAATCCACCAAGAAGGTATGTCAAATCACACGATGCCAATGACTCTGAAATCCACCAAAGCCTACAATCTTGGAATCCACCAAGATGGTTCACTTTTGGAAAGGTGTGAATAACTTACAAAGCTTGATCAAGAACTTGAAGCTCCTATGGCTAATGTATCATCAAGAAATAAGAACATTACAAATAATCCTCACTACAATGTTCTCTCTCAAAACAAACTCTCTTACAAATAAACTATCTCAAAAATGTATTTCTTTCAAAAATAAACTCTCTCAAGATATGAAATATTCATAAAAGCATATGAGAAAACACTTAGAAAAGATATGCAAGAGATACTCAACAATTCATCCAGGGGCTCCTTTAAATAGACTTGGACAGGACAAGTTCGTGGGCGCGGATAACCTGGTCACAGGCACGAGCCTCCAGGTCATAGGCGCAATGTGCCATCGCAAGATGCAGAGACAAAGGTACTGGGAGCCAGGTTTTTGAACTTTCCAACTCACAAGCGTGATGACATTGGTTGCGGGCACGATTGCCTCAATTACGGGAGCCAAAATGAAGGTTGCGGGCGCTACCATGCATGCTTTAGCAACTTTTTGCAGACTTCTTCTTCCACAATTTTGGCCTATGTTCTCTACCAGATTTTGTTAACTTATCACAAACAAATAGCCATCATTTTTGTTCATATTTTTGCACATATTTGACGCTTGATGAAAAACCAACAAAATAAAAAACATTGCACATGCGAAGCTCCATCTTTTTGCTCATGCATTGACAATCAAGATCCAACAAAATCATTCAAACATTTTGCACATATGAAGTTCATTCTTCAACCATGTTTTGCCGCCAAAAGGCTGAGACAAACAACCTCTTTTAGCATCCCAAGGTTGGCATGCTCGAATATGAAGATTATCAATAATATCTCCAAATCTTTGACATTGTTGAGCCCAAATCTTCTCTTCACATTATACTTTGAATCAATACAAATGATCTTAAGTTTTGTCGAGATAGGTATTGCCAAAACACAAAAAAACACTTAGGATAAAACTCCTAACAATCTCCCATGCACAAGACTTCATAAGCCATACCTGCATAAGATCTGAAGATTTAAGCAACACAAGGAACATTTTCACAATTCGATCTTTGGAACGACATTGCCAATTTGCATAAGTATGCACAAACATAGGATTAAAAATCCTAACATTTTCCCCCTTTGGCAATTCTGTGACAAAACCCGATAAACACACTTGTGCAAAACAAAAATAATACTCCCTCTAATCATAATACTACCGCAACCAAAAATACTCACCCTAAACATAAACTTTTCTTTTCTTTCCTTTTCACTCCCCTTTTTTGTCCGGAATTGACAAACTCAAAACACAATAAATTGAAAATAACACACAAGACAAAGAAGGAGCATGAACCAAATAAACACTTACACATGACTAAGATGCTCCAAAAGACACGAAATGGCTCAGAAGAATCTTATCTCCATTCTTTCGATTTGAAAAAATAGAATTTTATAAAGATGAGAATGTTTAACAAAGTGTAGAAAGGACACTCACTTGAAAACCATTGGAAACTGGCAAACATTAATCCCATACAAAGGCAGTGTATTGTGTGAATTGGGAATACCATGTTTAGCATTGCTATATAGAGATCAAATGAATAGTTTGCATAAAAAATCGAGCCACTCTTTTTGGAAGCCAAACCTCTTGTTTTCAAAGTATGTATGAGTTTTGAGAGAGCATTTATCAAGCTTCCATAACCTCCTTTTTTATATATAAATGATTTCATCTTTTTCCTTTCATTTTGACAAAAATTCAAAGGAGGCTTTCACACTACTAAGATTGGTAGCTGAATCCAATAAATCATGAATTTTATCCTCTAAAAAATAGAAGCTATAACACACTCTTATAGTAGCCCTTTCCCTCAAGCTTAGAACAAAAGCAACAAAACATTTTTCTTGCTCATTACTCATCATCATACTATGAGTGCTTGGTTTCGGTTAATCCTCAAGAGTTAATGCACAAAAATCAACACATTGTTCAGAATTTCTCATGAGCTAAGGATAAACATTTAATCCTCCTAAAAACGCCTATACAATGAGGTCATGTTCATAAATCCTCAAGTATTCAAAGTGAAGTTAGAATTACACAACCCGAACATGCCATACTATAAAAAACAAAGTTTGTCAAGAGTGAGTCTAGAAACAAAAATCATTTTGACCAACAACATATATATATATTTATAAATAAGTCAAACAAACAAAAAGAAAAACAATTTCTAAAGAACTCAAAAAATTGTATTTAAAACACAAGAACGAGAACTCCTTCATCCCAAATCATGTTTCCTTACCCATACAACTCTAGTTTTAACAGAAGGATTTTTAACACGGCTGTTGGGAAAGTTCATAAAATTATGAAAACCTTATCGACAATTTGGGTTTTTGTTGGGTAACACAAATTGCTCAAAATTTTTAGAAGCATTAGAGTACTTATTCCCTTTATGTGGTATGTAGTCATTAAGAAGATAACAATAAGGTCAAAAATGCCCTAATTTACCACAAAATCACAACAAAAAACAAGCTTACCATCTTTTGGATACCTTGTGGCCGGCTTACCCCATTGAATGTTCCGCTTATACGCGTGTTGTGGCCTTTGAGCTTGCCTTGTACCTTTGCCATGGTTATCCTTATATAAATTCAAGCAATAAGGCCTAATATGATCACAGTCTCCACAATGATGACAAACAGGTATAAATTTCTTTTTCAAAACATTTTCATGAGAGAAATTTGAAAAAGAGGAAATTTTAGCTTTCTCATTGACAAAACCCTTTGCCTCTTGTGTGCTTGCACCATTGGAAGTTGACGCTTCAGGTTTGGTGTTGAAATTGTTCTAGTAGTCAAGTCCACTCTTGTCACTCGCCATTTTTTTGTGAATTTAGAACAACATCTAAATTCTTTGAACTTGTATTCCACAATTTGAGTGTGGCATTGGCACCAATGAGTTCAGAATCCCTTTTTGCACACTTCTCTGGAAGCTCTTTAATTTTCTTGGAGCAAATTTCAACTTCTTCTTTTAGAAGATCATTTATCTTCTGAAGTTCATCATGTGAGCCAAGAAAATCATATCTCCCACTTTCACAAGTGGAGAGTTTGTCGATCAAGATGTCCTTTTCATTTTTTAGGACATTGATCTTTTGTGGAGCCTCTAGAACTTCATATTCAACCGATCCTTCTCCTTCACACATTCTTCCAAGTTGGTTGTGAGTTCGTCTTTTTGTTCTGTCAGCTTACAACATTGGAAGTACATCTTCTTATATGTTTCTTGAAAGTCCCCATATTCACTGTCAGAAGTGTCTTCATTTTCTAAAGCGGGGTCAAGACTTGTAACCAAAGCATTGTGGGTTGCATTTTTCTCATGCGTAAAAGATGTTGCACAAAGAGCATTGAAGGGATCTTCACTTGTTCCTTCATTTCCTTCATATTTTTCAGAATTTCTCTCATCATCCCATTTGATTTTGAGTGCTTCTTTCTATTTTTCTTGGAAGGACACTCGGTCAACACATATCCAATCATTGACATTCATAACATTTTATCTCTTGAAAAATCATTTTCTTTTTTGGAAAAAGTTTGCTTATCATTACCTCTCTTCCTTGAAGTTGAATCCTTGAAATTAAGCATTTTGTTTTTCAAAACTTTCTGAAATTGATTTTCAAATAAAGCTATCATTTCTAATTAAAAATCATCATCTTTGGGAGATTTAACAAACTTATGAGAGCTTTTGAAAGCAAGAGTATCTTTCTGTTTTTTCTTTGAAAAAATATTAGCCTCACAAGCTTGTAAGTTTCCAACTAACTCATCTAGCTTTAGATTATCAACATTTTGAGCTTCTTTAATAGCTATGACTTTTGATTAGAAATGATTCGGTAATGATCTCAAAATTTTAGCCACTAGCTTAGAAGCTGGAATTTTCTCTCCTAATGTAAAACAGGTATTGACAATATCACCGAGGGTGGCATAAAAATCATCAAACGTCTTATCACCATTCATTAAAAGAATTTCAAAATTTGATGTGAGCCTTTGAAGTTTACTACGTTTTACAGCATTAGTACCCGCATGTATTGTTTCATGAATATTCCATGCTTCTTTGGCAATTTCACATGTACAAATGCAACAAAATTCTTCTTGTGTGGCAAAGCCAAAAATAGCATTGATGGCCTTGCTATTCCAATTTGCATTAGCATATTCATTATTATCCCAATTATCTACAGGTTTTGAAATACTCACTCCTGCAGTGATCATGGCTTCACTCCAACCTTTAATAACGGATTGCAAAACTCTTTCATCAATTGATTTCAAATGTGCTCTAATTTGAGCCTTCCAAAAACTATAGTTAGCTCCGTTAAGAAAATGAGGTTTATGTGAAACATTATCTTCTTGGATTAAATCCATAATCAATCAGTTAAAGATCACATTCTTATACCTTTGAAAAACAAAGTAAGAGCGACCCGCTCTGATACCAATTGAAAAATATAAGTTGTGTTTGGTTTGCCTTTGGAATCATGATTCCAAAGGCAAAATTTTCAAATCACTGTTCAAAATTCATAACCAAGCACACAACTCCAAATTACTCAAAAGTTAATTCAAAAATTAATTTCAAAACTCATAACCAAACACACAATACAAAACTCTTGTCAAAACTCTTTTGATGATATAGTGTTGAAGATGATTAGTGATGCGATTGTTAAATTATTTTTATAAAAAATTAAAAAAAAATAATTTCTATATTTAAAAAATATCTAAAACAAATATATTTTTTTTCAAATAACAGATTGCAATTGTAATAATAATAATAATAATAATAAAGAAAATTTGCAATGTTTCGATCAACCAGCCAGACGTTTGGGAGGAGCTCCGAGAGGATGATTGGGCAGACCCAATCCGCTCTTTCAAAATTTAAAATTCAAAAATTCCGTTCAAAACTCATAACCAAACAAATTTTGTCTTTTCAATACTCAACTCACTATTCCATACTCAAATCACAACTCCAAAAAGAGAATCACAATTCGAAAACTAAACCAATCGCAACCATGGCTTTTGGCGGATATTCTTTTAAAAAATGTAGATATATCCTATGTTAAAGTGATTATTGATTTAGCCAATCCATTAAAAATATAAAACCATGATCAATGTAGAGTAGAGAGAGTGTAGACGCGCCCGCGTAGGGGGCCCTCGCTACAGTTCGGACTCGATCTGTGTCACGGTTCTTAGTCTGAACCAAAGAGTCCAAATCCGGCAAATCGTTTTGAGAAACAGATTTTTGAAAAGAAGTGCCAAACATGGACTGCTTTGCCAGATACAGAGTCGTCACCTAAATATTTTTTTAAAAGGGGAATTTAGGAAACCCTGACTCGGTGCCAAAGGCCACATGTCCGTCATTACCAAAGTTGCCTCGGCTCGGGAGCTAGGGTACGATTGGGGAAGGTCAGCTATGAGCACCCCCTCTCGCCCGATCCGAAGATCGGCCTCTACTAACCGTGATATCCGTTTTTGAAAACGTTATGTGTTCTTATTCCAGTTATTAGCCTAGAATTACTATGTTATGCGCACAGCAAACAAGTATAGACTAGATCGCCTAATTTGGGAATAAGCATTACATATTCGTTTGTTTTGAAGAAATGTTTTTGGGATTTGCTACTCGCAAGTAGGCTAAAACACGGATTTCAATGAGCCATTCCAACTCAGACAATCCAACCTTCATCCACAGGCATTCAAGCAGTTTATATCACATAAGCAGCTAGCCTCATGGTAATTATACTGCAATGGCAACACTCACACGCATGCAAGGATGCTAAAGCAAAAGAACTTACAGGGTACTCCAAGACAAGATAGGAACTAGTTAGTAATCACATGTATGATCCTAGTTCATATTTGAAATGGCTAATGCAACACATGCAAAGATGCAATCCAAACAGGCTCGGCTATCCTAAACATGGCATGTGAAATGCTGCAATTAACACGTATTCAATTTGGAATTGAAATACAGATGCAGTTAGAATGATGCGCCGAGCCCGGTGCATGCAAGACAAATGTATGGATGCACGCATGCATAGCATAAGGTATGCTAATTTAAATATGCCCTAGTCTACCATCACAAGCGGGTAAATAAAAGAGAAGAAAGACGTGAGGTTGGAAGACATACACACACTCACGCACACTTATTACACAACTGCCCTCACTCGGAGGGTCCAAATAAATATTACAGTCCGAATAATAAACACATAAATTATTACAGAATTTCTAATTAATTAACAAAATGAATGCAAAAAGAAGAAAGGTGGCCACAGCCCTGCCTCGGGATGCGCGAATGATGCATGCTCGAACCCGTCTCGCCTGGAAAGTCCGTACCATACCACTACTGCCTCTTTTTACACTGTCTGCTTCTCTGAAAATTGCCAAAGTTCTGGGACAGGTCCCCTGAACACTGTGGAACGCCATCGACTGGAGGAAATGTCCACCGGCCATTGAAAATATCCATCGGCTGTTGATGAAGATATCGGCCCAGGAAGGATTGCCGATCGGCACTGAACACTGCCGGTCGGCAGAAAGTTCCTGCAGAATCTGGTTTTTGACAGCAACAAGGGCAGACAGTGTATGGCATGGAATTTCAAGCAAGTGTGTGCGTGGCTACTCTCCCAATCATATAACGGACTCAAGGGAGCATGGCCCTTGACCCTCGGGCTATCAATCGTGCATTTGATGCATGATAGCCTAAGGAGTCAAGGTTGTAATTCAATGTAAAAATGCATGCAACACACAAATGAGGACCAAGATCCTATCATGCCAAAGTCAAGGGCCTCGGTGACTGAGGGTTGAGGTGTGTTTTGCCACTCGAAGTACAAACGCCCCTCATCCCTCACACTTGATTTGACACCCCAAACCAAGCAATGCAATGCATGTTATGCAAACATGGCTCAAAATGTAACATGATACTAAGATGCAAAACATGTCAAATGTGATGCAATCTATCATATTAAGTATGCAAAATGCTAGTCATATGAGATGCAAATGTGATGCAAACATGGACCAATATGCCATAAGGCTAGCATGGGACAACGTATAATGAACCAAATAAGCAACAAGCATATGATAAGCATGCAATGGTGGACTTAAACCATAAATGGCAGACCTCAACCTTGCCATAAACAGTGGCCAATATGATGCACAAGAGCACAAATGATGCATGCAAGCATGCACACATCAAGGTCCATCACCTAAGCATGAAAGGGGACAACTCTAAGCATACTTGAAGGCGATATAAAAGGGCATTAAACCAACATGCTAGGCTCTAAAAATGAAAAGAGGATGATGCCAAATCGAACAAATCATGCAAGTAAGGCATGAAACAATGACCACTACTTGAAGCCAATAAAGGGGGGTCAAACCAAAACTATGTCAACCAAACCTTAAAGGACCAAAATGACCTAAAACAGTCCGAAGGGACTCCAAAACAAGACTAAAGCATGTATAGATCATGGTCAAAAACATGCCAAGGAATGAGCCCAAAACAAGGGCATTCAAGGCCACCAAAAGGGAGCATCACTCAATACTTATCCCAAGCAAACATGGCTCGAATTTTCAATGCAAGACAGAGTTCTAGCATGCAAAAGGGCCCTCAAAACCCACTGATATGGCAGCCTAAATGCTAAACACATGGGCATGCACAATGACCATTTCCAAGGCATAAAAGGACAACCCTTCAAAGCATGAAAGAGATAATGAAGACAAACATACAAGCATGGTTTAGGGACTGAAATATGATCTACCATGATGTCAAATGATGATAACAAGCTTGTGCTAAGCATGTTGGTGACCCATACAACCAAGGCTTACAAGCCGGAATGCAAAGCAACTATATCAAGCATGCCAAGCATGACAAAATCAGTTGCCAACAGACTTTAAGCATGACAAAACATGGCCAAATACTTCACAAAGTTAAGTCAAAACAAGAGGATATGCTAGGCTAAACATATAGCACACTTCTAGGCAAGATAGAGAATTACAAAGCATGTATAAAATGCATGCTAAGGGCCAACAAACCACCATTGGACAGAGATAAAATATGAACCAAAACATCCAAAAAACTTCTGAAATGGGACCAAAAATGATCAAGCATGCATGTTGCCCTTTTAAGCCAAAACAAAGGTAAAAGAAGGACAAAGGGGAGAGGGGTGTCCCTCCCCTTTACAAGACTTCAAAATCACTCCATCACCACAGAAAATCTACTGGATTTCAATGGTGAAAAGAGCAATACACCAAAGGTCAACCAGGCTTAAAGAAAAGGCACCAAAAGAGGCCAAAAGAGGCCTAAGAGGGGGAGTTCGACCCCCAATGCCTAAACGACCTAATGAGATGTCTTAAGCATGAAAATACAAAGCTTTTTTCAGTTATACACAAAGCCTAAAACAGAAAGCAAGATAGGACGAAAGCCAATGCAAGATTGGGAAAACTAAAGTAGAGTGATTACCCTTGAAGATCCTTTGAAGAACAGTTGGTCCAGCCACCCTCTATGGACTAAAACCAGTCCAAAACCTCAACAAACAACCCTCAAAGTGCCTCAAAGTCAAAGTAAGGTGTTGTAGTGTGTGTGTTAGTGCAAAACTAAGGTAAAAATGCACTTTTAGGCCACAAAACACACACAAGGGAGGAGAGAGAGGGAAATATAGAGAGAGAGTGTGTATGTATATGTATAAGCTCTGGTTTTTATCTCAAAATTGCCAACCTAGAAGAAGGAGGAAAGCTCTCCTCTTATAGAAGTCCCCCTTGCAAAGCTTACCAAACAAGCTTGCTTAGAGGGAAATCCCTCCATACACGTGTATGGAGGGGAACAGAGATATCTACTAAAAGTAGATGAACAGTAGTTGGCTGCTCAAAATTGCCATTTTGACAAAATGGACTGCCGACCGGCAACAAAGAATGCCGACCGGCAATATACATTGCCGATGGCAACAAAACACCAGCCGGTGGCCTATGGCCATGGCCGATGGTGTGTGGGGATGCCTCACAAGGCATTCCCTGCCCCTCCAAGGCAAAACACAAGTGTTTGGTGCAAAACCAGACACTAAACAGTCGAGTCGAGAGATCCTGAGGTAAGGCGCGCAAGCCGAGACCTCCGGGAACTCAAGACGAACACAAACATGGATGATCACCGAGTGTTCAAATGGTGACGTCCAAGTCTTGAGGACGGTCAAAAATGGGGTGTCTACAGAGAGTAAAAGCAAACATCCATGACACAAAAGATTTTTCACATGGAGAAATCACAATTGGAATCCACCAACCTGTGATAAAAAACCACGGGCCCTCGTCCAGACAAATAATCCCCTATGCAAGAAAGAGTGTACAAGAGATATCTTATAACGGCCAATCTAGGCTCACCTGATTGTTCAATTTACGAGTAGCTCCATTTTGTTGAATCCATGCAATGCCAACTGACTCTGGAATCCACTACAGTCTACAATCTTGGAATCCACCAAGAAGGTTCACTTTTAGAAAGCTGTGAATAACTTACAAAGCTTGATGAAGAAATTAAAGCTCCTATGGCTAATGAATCATCAAGCAAATTTGAGCATTACAAATAATCATCACTACAAAGTTCTGTCTTAAAACAAACTCTCTTACAAATAAACTCTCTCAAGATAGGAAGTATTCAAATGAGCATATGAGAGAACACTTAAAAAAGATATGCAAGAGATACTCAACAATTTAACTAGGGGCCCTTTAAATAGACCTAGGCAGGACAAGTTCGCATGCATGGATAACCTAGTTGCGGGCGCGAGCCTCCAAGTCACAGGCCCGATGTGCCATCGCGGGATACAGAGACAAAAGTATTAGGATCTAGTTTTCTGAACTTTCCAAATCGTCAACGCAATGACATTGGTCGCAGGCGCGATTGCCTTAATTGTGGGTGCCAAGATGAAAGTTGCGGGCGCGACCATGTATGCTTTAGTAGCTTTTTACAGACTTATTCTTCTACAATTTCAGCTCATGTTCTCTACCATGGTTTGCCAGCTTATCACAGACAAATAGCCATCATTTTGTCCATCTTTTTCCACAGGGTTAATACTTGATGGAAAACCAAAAAAATATAAAAAGATTGCACATGTGAAGCTCCATCTTTTTGCACATGCATTGAAAATCATGATCAAGCAAAATCTTTCAAATATTTTGCACATGTGAAGTTCATTCTTTAGCCATGTTATGCCATTGAGAGGATGAGACAAACAGCCTCCTTTAGCATCCCAAGGTTAGCATGTTCAAATCTGAAGATTATTAATAATATGTCCAAATCTTTGACATTGTTGAGCCCAAATCTTGTCTTCATGTTATACTTCGAATCAATACAAATGATCTTATGTTTTGTCAAGTGAAGTATTGCCAAAACAAAAAAAACACTAAGGATAAAAATCCTAACTATAACAACCCCGATCTGTGATTTGCCCATGATCCTTGATTAAGACCTCTTAATACGTAATTAAGATGAAATTCTACGTTAATTGCATGTATTATATGTTATTTGGATTTATATCTATCTGTTGTAGAAAGATCTGTATGTGTTTCTGTTTCATTATGCGAGGTTAAGGCCTTATCGGCCATCAAATGCGAAATTAACTAGGTCAATCTGTAACTTGGAATTTTTACAAAATTATGGTAGGTTTAAGTGAAATTCGATTTGGAAGCAAATAATTAGAATTAAATAATTACAAGTGATTAGTTTTGATTCAACTTAATTAAGCTAAGTTCATTAAGTCTTAATGAAGCCTATATATGGCTTAAGATGAGTTTAGAAGCCTCATACACACATTTCATCATCTTTTTGAATCAAAAATAAGAGAGAGAGAGAGAGAGAGAGAGAGAGAGAGAGAGAGAGAGGGAGAGAGTAGTGTGAATGTAAAGTAGAAGAAGGAGGATTGAGAGGAATTGACTTGGGTTTTAGTTAGGCCTTGAGAATTTGGGAGGATCAATTTGGAATTCTTACAAATTCAAGACTTAAGGTAAGAATTATGCTTCTATACTTTAAACTCAAGGCAATAATACATGAATTGAGTTTAAGAGGGTAGAAAAGAAGAACAATCATGCATGCATGCATAATTCTCAAAGTTTTGAAGTTGTTTTCAAAGAATTTCCATATGCATGTTTATTTTTGGCCTTGGTTTAAGAATTTAATGGGATTTTAAACTAAACATCTCATTTGATCATGATTTGGAGGATTTGAATTCAATTTATTACATGCATGTTATGTTTTCAAAGTTTCAAGTTTTGTTTTGTACAATTGGCAAAGCTTTTGGGCTTGATTTTGTGAAATGGTTTGTAATTCATCATGTGCTATGAGTTTCTCAATGTTTTACCAAGTTTTGGACCAAAAGGATGTGTTTTGAAGGTTTAAAACTAAGTTTTGAACTTGGAAATATGGAAATTCCAAAATCCGTGCTCTTCGCTCGAGCGTAGAAAGTTGCGCTCGAGTGAAGAATGCGAGCTCCAAGTACTTTTGCAGAGTTTGGGGGTTGGCTCGAGCGGCAGAACTTGCACTCAAGCAACCCCCCCTTACATTTTGATCCTCTGCTCGAGCGTAGAAAGTTGCGCTCTAGGGAAGATCCTGTTTACTCAGTCTTTGGCTCGAGCGACTATTGAGTGATCGTCTAGCATAAAAATCATGCAACTAGGAATGGCAACAGGGCTGGGCGGGGCCGGGGATCACCCTCCCCGTCTCCGATCCCCGACGGTGAAAATGTCCCCGGCCCCGGCCCCGATCCCCGACGGGGAACCTATGACTGTGCCCATCCCCGCCCCCAACGGGGATCGGGTTTCCCCGACCCCGAAACTCCCCCGATCCAAATCTGTTTCAACATTCAAAACACAAAACACACACAGATACACAAAACACATACAGATCTATAGTATTTTCTTATTTTTTACAATAGATAGAAATTATAAATGAAATTTACATGTATACAGATCTATAGAAATTATAAATGAAATCAGATGTATAGATAATTACCCAGATCTATAGTATAATCATAGATCTGAGATCTTTGTGTAACGGCGACGACGGTGACTCGACGGACAGGAAGAGAGAGGGCAGCGACGGAGGTGGAAGGGACGGCGGAGTCGACAGAGGTGGACAGTGACGCCGGCTTCGCGGACAGTGGCGGTTGTGCTGCGGAGACGGAGAGAGAGTAGAGGGTAGAGAGAGAGTGAGAGAGATGGGGGGTCGAGGCCAGCGGTGGTGGTGATGTCGCCGTCGGTGAGAGAGAGGGGGGTCGAGGCCAGAGAGAACAATGAGAGAGAGAGAGAGTTGAAACGAGAGAGTAAGAGAGTTGAAATGTGTATACAAGGTTTGGTTTATTTTTATATATATATATATATATATATAAGGGGTATAAAAGTAATTCTACTTCGGGGAAATTCGGGGACGAGACCGGGGACGGGGACGGGGACGGGGCCGGGGCTTAAACACTGATCACCATCCCCGGCCCGAAACAGATCGGGGATTGATTTTCAGATACCGTCTTCTCCCCATCGGGGGTATTTTTCGGGGAAAAACCGCTTAAATCGAGGTCGGGATCGGGGATCCCCGTCGGGCCGGTTTCAAATTGACATCCCTACATGCAACCAATACTTTTGCAGACCTTGCAGACCACTCGAGTGACCGAAATTGCGCTCAAGCGGACTATCCTATTTTTGAAAATTTGACTAAGTGTTTCAAATTACATTTTGGCATCCTCATTGCATCCTAGGCATTCATATGCCTTAATTAAGGCATAAAATAAGGACAAGGATTAGAAACACACAAACATAGAAAAGAAACAAGTTAAGTGTTTTCCAAATGTATATTTGAATGTGTATCTGCTATGTGTTTGTGTAAGTCACGCATCTTAGTCCGTGTGGTTTGTTTGATTTGTCTGATCTGCTATTGGAGCTATCTGTGAGTAATAACTTATAAAGCTATGTTCAATGTTAAATATTTTCTGAATATTATGATATGATATGATCTATTTTTTGAAAAGAATGATACGAAATTATCTATTTCTTGAAATGTTATTTTGAGATTAATTGAATAATAGTCCAATTCTTTGAAATATATGCATGGCATCCTTAGCATCATATGATATGCGTCTCTTTGTGGGTCATTAGAATGCCTTTATGGCCGTCCCAAATGTAGGTCATCAAATTTGTTAACGCTAATGGATGTACCATGTAAGATCATATGGGATATGTGAACTCTGAACACGAGTATAAGTATGAATATGAATTTGTTTCTGATCTGAATTATGATTTCTGACTTTGTTATGATTCACTGGGCTCCAACTCACCGTATTATTTATGTATGTAGGTGAGTAGGCGCTTGACTAGGCCTAAGTTGCTGCCTGGAGAGTTGTTTTAGTCAGCCAACCATAGTGCCTCCCAAGGTGGTTCCCGAACTAAGATGTGGTCAAGTTTTGTGAACCTTGTTATGACGTTTAATTTTCTTTCTATTTAAGTTTGAACTTGACTTATAGTTTATCTGTAATGTGGCGACGTAAGACTAATGTAATTATGGCGTCACGTATTTGTATCGAAGTTTAAAGTTTTCTGTCCCATGCATTTCAACACAGCTCTATGGACATCATATTTTGTTATTTGCTTCTGCTAGCCCCTGTATTTTTTGCTTAATCTGTTCGAAGGCCTTCGGTAATCTCAAGATTATTGGCCGGTTACGATGCTAAACCTATAGGGGCGAGTTTAGGTCGTGACACTATCACTATTTTTTATACATGTTTTTATGTTATTTAATATATAAATAATATATTTATCCTATTATTTAAATAAATGTTAAACGAGCAGAACTAACGAGTTGAGCTTTATACACAATAAAAATTTAACTAACCGAGTTCAAATAAGCCTTTACTAAGCCAAGCTCGAATCTGTTCACGAACAGTTCTGCTCATTTGTAGCCCTACTCATGTATCTTGCTAAAGCCCACACACCATTGTTTAACAAAATCAAAAGCTATGGCAAAAATTTAAAAATTTTGTTTGGTTTCATTTTCCAAAATTTGTTTCGTTTGTTGTTAGTAAATTTTCCTTTTTTATAATTTTTAATTTTTATTTTTTATAGTTAATTTTGTATTTTTTTTAGATGCACCTAATCAAAATGCATCTAAAAAGTAAAACAAATTGGCTAAATTTTTTAGAAAATTACTAAAAATAAACAAAAATGTGAACAATAATATGTATATTTTTGTTCAAATTTTCATTTGTCTTTAGTGATTTTTTTTCATATTTTTCTTAAACTTTTTTTAATAGTTAGATGCATATAATCTTGATGTATGTAAAATGTCTTTAAAAAAAATAAAAAATTGACAAAAATATGGAAAAATTTAGTAAAGACAAACAAAAATCTGTTTAAAAAAAATTTAATCTATCTTTTTTTTTTAAATTTATTTTTTAAAATATTTTAGTTATTTTTTTAGTAGTTTTTATATTCACTTAATCTAGATACACTTAAAAAATACAAATATTGTGTAAAAATCTTTCAAAATTTATTAAATACTAAATTTTAGTACATTTTCTACAAAACCCAAGTTTATCTCCGTAATTTTTCACAATCTGCATACTGTTTTAGTTGAATACAGTGATAATTTGATGTAAATTTTGACAAAAAGTGTGTATTGGAGGGAAATGAGGATGATTTTCTTCTCTTACCATCATTTTGTAGTCACATACTTGTTATATAACTGAATTCTGTAAAATAAAATTAAACAATCGAGTCACAAAATGGGGACATTGGCATTTGACTAGAAGTGTAGGGGGTTGACTGTCACGGTTTCATATGTAGTGACCAAAGTGGGATTTGGTGAAAACTACAAGGGTGCAAAGTATAATTTACCCGTAAAAGAATTTGAAATGCATGTTGTAGATTCCCTATTTTGACTGATGCTAAGACTTTGGGTGCTTGAAAGCTTCCTAATGATGAAATGGTAATTACTTTGTCTCTAGAGATATGTGAAGTTGTTTTAGTCGAATATAGTCATAATTTGATATAAATTTTGACAAAAAGTGTGTATTGGAGTGACATGAGGATGATTTTCTTCTCTTACCATCATTTCGTAGTCACATACTTGTCATATAGCTGGATGCTATAAAAAATAATTAAATAATTGAGTCACAAAATGGGGACATTGGCATTTTATTAGAAGTGTAGGGGGTTGACTGTCACGGTTTCATATGTAGTGACCAAAGTGGGATTTGGTGAAAACTACAAGGGTGCAAAGTATAATTTACCGTAAAAGAATTTGAAATGCATGTCGTAGACACCCCATTTTGACTGATGCTAAGACTTTGGGTGCTTGAAAGCTTCCTGATGGTGAAATGGAAATTACTTTGTCTCTAGAGATATGTGAAGTTGTTATGAGCTGTTGCATCACCCCATTTTTAGCCAAAACTATATTTTTACAAAAAGTGACCATTTTACCCCTAAACCCAGTTTTAGCCAAAACCTAACTCTTTGGTCCAACTTAAGAGAGAGGGAGAGAGAAAGGTCCGATTGAACTTGAATTGATGGTATTTTCAAAAGAATGAGCAGATTTTAGTTAATAACGTTGATTGGGAGTTAATCAGGCTTACTTAGGCAACAAACATGCCCAAAGGCATGAAACCTTGCACCTTGGCATACATGGTGACACCTGTCCACCAAGGTGACACGTCCGCCCACATGTGCATTGTGCGGCTTCAGCCTGGTTGTGCGGCGCACTTCCCTAGTGTGCCCGCTTATCCACTTGACATCCTAGAATTCGATTTCAATTGGACTATTGGTGCATTTTGGTTGGGAGGTACAAGGAGTTAGCGATGGGGCAACCCCAACTAACCTTAGCTTGGTCCCCGAGGCTCCTTATTGCCAATAAATAAACCCCTACACTCCCTTTCTCTTTCAAAGGACGGAACTTGAAGCAAATCTTAGAGTGTTTTTAGTGAGTTTTGAATTGCCTCCTTTCCCCTTAAACGCGAAATTCGAAAATCATCAACCCTAGCAGCAACTCTACAAGTTAAACTAGATCTAGGGTTTGAAGTAAAGTGAATCAAAGTGAAGCCAAGTCTGAGGGAAACTTGAAAGCAAGGTAATCTCGCCTTTTTCTTCGTTCTTCGGTTTAATAATCAAACCAACAAGGTATTGATCCTAATCTTGTTTAATTTTAGTAGATTTTTATCATGTGTTTCATTGTTCGATCATGATTAAGGTGTTAATTTAGTTGAAAGCATCATGTAGGATGGCTATTTGCATGTTTTGTTTAATTTACATAAACATGTTTAGGTTGGTTTAATCATCATATAAACTTGCATGTAGCCCAATTTAAGCATCATGTAATAATCATCATGTTTAAATTTGTATATCTTATATACTTTTTGTGCATTAAATCATGTTAGTACCCTTAAGTTGGACTTAGATTTGCATTGTGCATGTCTAGTAGTAGTATGATCAGGTAATATGTACATTATTTAATCATATTTTGCATGTTTGACACTTGGCGGTAGAATCTGGGCAAGTCTTCTTCTTTCATAACGTATTGCTTAGTTGATGCATTATTTTCCAATAAATGAAGTTTATGTGTTTTTTGTGATCAATTAGATGTTTTGGGTGTTTTTGATGATTATTGGTTAGTTTAATTCGTGTTTATGACCATATGATTTTAAAGATCACTTTTTAATGGAAAATCATGATTTTAGTGGAAAATATGATTATATTCATTAAATCTAAATTGAGTGTTATTTTATTTATTAAATCATCTAATTGATTAGGTTTAGTAATTGATTAGGGTTAATAATGAAATTTGTGGAATAATTAATCATTATATCTCATAAAACAAAATATTAGTAGAGGCCAATTACTTGATTAGGCGAAAGGAAGTGCATCATGTAATGATCCTCCCCTCTTGTACCTAAGTTCCCGAACCTTGATTATTTGGTTATGACAGATATTAAAGGTTTCTTAGTTTTCCTTAAAATTTAATTAGTGACTCTATTGATGTGGGATAGCGAGTCGGTATAACATGTGTGGAAACGCACCCTACAATCATGTAGAAAGGCACGACATCCACACATGCCATATGTACCTTTTTAGAGGTGCACATTATAAGTTCTCCTTATATATATAGAAATAATAGAAGTTTATTTCCATGGTCCCCTTTATGTTACTTCATTGTTTAAGGCCCCGTTTGGGATGTTGGTTTTTTAGTTAAAATAGTCAAAAATCCAAAACATTTAATCGCATCGCTCTCTTTATTTTTCTACACATTTTTTTGTAAAAATTTAAAAAGTTAACTAAAATAGCCATCTCCCAAACACCTTCTAAGTCTTTAACATAATCCAATTATATAACAAGTATGTGATTAGAAAATGAGGGCAGGAGAATAAAATTATCATTATTGCCCACCAATACACACTTTGTTCCACACAATACATATATGAGAGTTATATAATGTAATATATATATATATATATATATATATAGTCAAATGCTTAAAATAGGGATGGAGAGGCAAGAAAATAAAACTTTTGAAATAGGAAAAGGTAGGAGAGAAATCAAAGAGAAAGAAAGATGAATAGATGAAAAATTGTGTTACTGTGGAAAACAGAGCTTCATGATTCTGAATTCTACAAAACCTTAGTTTATCTCCTTAATCGTTCACAATTAGCACTTTGTTTTAGCTGAATATAATCATATTTTGATGTAAATTTTGGAACGAAACGTGTATTAGCGGGAAATAAAAATGATTTTCCTCTCTTGCCATCATTTTGTAGTCACATACTTGTTACATGACTGGATTATTTTAAAAACTTAAACAATCGAGTAACAGAAGGGATACATTGACATTTGACTAGAAATGTAGGGGATTGATTGTCCCGATTTCATGTGTAGATACCAAAGTGAGATTTGATATAAAATATAGAGATATAAAGTGTAATTTATCCATAAAACAATAGTGAAGTGCATGTCATATGTACCCTTTTAGAGATGCACATTATAACTTCTTATATGTATATATACAGAAAAAATAGAAGTTTGTCTCCACGCTAAACCAGGTCTACTTCAAAGCCGTGGGCCTACACAAGCCCCATTTCAACGATTTAGTTGCTTGATTTTTTATGTTGAGTAGATTATTATTCATTAAAAAAAATAATAATTGTGACTATGATTTTGACACATTAGTCTTTTAAAAAAAAAATAGCCGACATGTATGATTTTGAAATTAGATTATCTTTCTTTTTCTTTTATTTTTTTTTTTTTGAAATTTTTTTTACGTAATTGTTAGATCAATTTCATTTTTTTAGGATGGCAATCAACGTTGACTCAGAAAATCAACAAATCAAATTGTTGAACCATTGATTTAAAAACTGGCCGGCTCAATCTGATTTTTTAGTACGCAAATTCAGATATTCACCGGCTTATCGGTGTGAACAAATATCCCATACAAACTGGCCTAGTATGAATCGAATCCTTGCAACAATTCGGACAAAAATCGGTCCAATTTGTAGGCTACAAACGTCAATTTATTACAAAAAATTAAGATTTTAGACACCAAAATTTAGGAATAAAATTGTTTTTTATGGACCAAATAATTTTGTTGAGAAAAGTGTCATTATTATATTTTTAGCAACAAAAAATTAGACATTAGTGATGAATTATTATCCTTTTAGGACCTAATTTTTGTCTAAAAAATAAACTATTTTTAGACCAAATTATTTGTCCCTAAAAGTATATTTATTAGTGACATTTTCAAAATTTTGTCGCTAAAAGCCTTGCTTTTGACTTTTTGGGACGACCTTTTAGTGACTGTCCTCATGCAATGAAAATTAGTCCCTAAATGTCTTTTGTAACAAAATTTTTATTTTCAGAGATCAAAACATTTAAGTTTTAAAACTCTTATATGTTATAGTGATTGAAACTATCCCATGCGAATCGATATGTATTATTTGAAATTACTTGATACTATTGTCGTTTATCCTTCTATAATTTGGATTGATTCGATTTGATTCGATTTTAATTTTAAATTTGTGATTTTGTATCAATTTAATTTAAATAATTTCCCTCGCTAGTGATTTTTATGAAAAATGCACATGTAAACAATCATGTGTCATTCTTTTAGAGGTAAAATTATAAATTTTTTTTACATTAGTGAGTCAATCTCAGCTAACTTAATAATCATTTTCCATCAAAACCTTAACCAACTGTATTAATTTGACTAAATTAATACAATATTTAAAACTAAACATTAAAATCGAGTTAATTCAATGTGTAAGAATTAAAATGACATCAGTGACAAAATATAAAAATTATTAGTATAATTCACCAAAAAAGAAAAAAAAAATATACAATGACAAAATACATGAATACCTACACATAACATAATATATATATATATATATATATATATATATATTTGGAGAAATACATAACAGTCTACATATATTTTGGAGGACAAAATCCATAGAGCTATAAACACAGCAGACTTGGCAAAGCCTACACTCTTACAAAGCAGCCAACACATGACCATCCTCACCACCACCTCCGGTAAGGCAGTCCGCAGATTGTTTATTACAACGATCTATATATATATATCAAGCCCATTCATACATAATCTCATTCTCATGTAATGAATGAGAGAGATAGATAGATAGATAGATACCACATGACATAACATCGGTAAGGTTGATTCAAGCAGCTGCACCACGGCGACGGGGGTCGGCGAGATCTTCCCTAATTATAAATATAATAACTGGCTTTTCAGAATCCGAATCCGAATCCGAATCCCGTTCCGGTGGCGGGCGGGGGCCGGGGAGAGGCCACTGTGGGAAGGGGTCGGGCGGGGGGAGGGGGGTGCTATCTCCATTTCCCATTAATTTACTTCTTTTCTTTTCTCTTTTCTGTTTTTTCTTTTTGAGAGAGAGAGAGAGAGCTAGCTAGCCCAGGATGTTGTTGAGTTGGGTATACGTGTTTGTATCTATATATATATAGTGAGAAGTATTGCTATTGACAGAGTGATGATTGATTGGAGCAGAGTAGAATCATGACATTAGCCCGAAATTGATTTGGCTTGGCGAAAGGACACATCTCTAGATGCCCCACTCGCAAGGCATCCCCTCTTCCAGCAGTAGGGTTCCAAACGTTGAGATCGTAAATAGATTCGAGTGGTACACCTTGTTTGGAAAATGACATTTATATATATATATATATATATATATATATTTATATCAATTTAGAATTTTTCTTAGTATGGTTGCGGATTCGGATGTTATTTAGAGACGAATTGATATCAATTTCTAAATTTGTTTAATTACATTATCATTATGATTATAATTATTTTGTGGTGGATCATTCTATTTAAACTTGTGAAAACAAATTAAATTACTTTCCAATTTTAATCTTGTGAAAGCCGCTTGGTAAGTTTTGAGTTTTAATTATTAAATCTGAGCATAAATTTTAATATTTTCAATTTCTATTTAATTAATTAACTTGTTCATATTTAATTATGCTAACAGTGAGAGTAGCCTTTAGTCTATTCAAATTATTTTAGACTAGCCTATCATTCGTGCTATGCATGGGATAATTATAGATATTTATATTTGTTTTAGATTTTTTTAATATATAAATTATGTTTTTTAAGATTTTTTATAAAAATTATTTAATAATCTTATCACTAACCATGTGTATGAAAAAAGTTGAAAAGGGTACTGCAGTAACTATATACGGATTGTATCTATAATTATTTGTATGAGGGGATTTTAAATGCTGATCAGGGGATTGTATCAATAAATGCAGGCATGTGGAAAGACATGTGGATTGAGAAAAGTTTTTTTTTTTTTTTTTTGGGTAAGTAAATTGAGAAAAGTTAATAAATGTTAATTAAGGGATTTTGACCAAATCAATAAATACTAAGTTTTTTTTTTATTATTTTAAATTTATGTTTTTTTTAATAAAAAATTTAGAAAATTCAGATTGGGATATTGAAGCTCCCACAGGCTTTGGGGGTTAAAAACTTTTTAATATATAAATTATGTTTTTTAAGATTTTTTATAAAAATAATTTAACAATTTTATCACTAACCAAAGTATATGGGAGAGAGTTGAAAACGGTACTGCAGTAACTATACACGGGTTGTATCTATAATTATCTGTATGAGGAGATTTTAAATGCTGATTAGATAATTTTGACCAAATCAATAAATCCAAGTATGTGGAAAGACATGTAGATTGAAAAAAGGTAATAAATGCTGATTAGGGGATATATATGTGAATTGTGATTTTTAAATATCTTCTTTTTTTATATTATATTAAAGTTTAATATTTTAAAATAATCATGTGTTGGACTTTTCAATGAATTAAATGTCTTGTTTTTTTATATTATATTCAAGTTTAATATTTTGATAATAATCATTTGTGTTGTACGTTTCAATGAATTTTTTTATGCTTGTTCTTAATACATTAAAATGTTATTATGAGGGATAATAATCATATGTGTTGGGACTTTTCAAGGAATTTATATATGTTGAACTTTTCAATGAATTTTTTTTTATACTTATTCTTAATGCATTAAAGTGTTATTATAAGGGTAAGGCTTGGGGGTTGTGAGAAATTAATAAATGCTAAGTTTTTTTTTTTTTTTAAATAAAAAAATCAAGAAATTTATATTGGGATATTGGAACCCCCACAAAACTTGTGGGTTAGAGATAGATATAAATAAATAGATAGATATAGATAAATGCTAAGTTTTTTTTTTTTTATTTTTAAAATTATGTTTTTTTTTTAATAAAAAATTTAGAAAATTCAGATTGGGATATTGAAGCTCCCACAGGCTTTGGGGGTTAAAAACTTTTTAATATATAAATTATGTTTTTTAAGATTTTTTATAAAAATAATTTAACAATCTTATCACTAATCATAGTGTATGGGAGAGAGTTCAAAACGGTACTGCAGTAACTATACACGGGTTGTATCTATAATTATCTGTATGAGGAGATTTTAAATGCTGATTAGATAATTTTGACCAAATCAATAAATGCAAGTATGTGGAAAGACATGTACATTGAAAAAATGTAATAAATGCTGATCAAGGAATATATATGTGAATGGAGATTTTTAAATATCTTCTTTTTTTTTATATTATATTAAAGTTTAATATTTTGATAATAATCATGTGTTGGACTTTTCAATGAATTAAATGTCATGTTTTTTTATATTATATTCAAGTTTAATATTTTGATAATAATCATTTGTGTTGTACGTTTCAATGAATTTTTTTTTTTACGCTTGTTCTTAATACATTAAAGTGTTATTATGAGGGAAAATAATCATATGTGTAGGAATTTTTCAAGGAATTTATATATGTTGAACTTTTCAATGACTTTTTTTTTATACTTATTGTTAATGCATTAAAGTGTTATTATAAGGGTAAGGCTTGGGGGTTGTGAGAAATTAATAAATGCTAAGTTTTTTTTTTTTTTAAAATCAAAAAATCAAGAAATTTAGATTGAGATATTGGAACCCCCACAAAACTTGTGGGTTAGAGATAGATATAAATAAATAGATAGATATAGATATAGATATAGATATTTATATTTGTTTTACATTTTTTTTAATATACAAATTTGTTTTGAGAAAGGTACTGCAGTAATTATAAGAGAAGTCAAAAAGTCTTGTGGGTTGAGAAATGTTAATAAATGCTGAGGTTAATTTTTTTTTTAAAAAAAAAATTAGAAAATTAGGATTGGCATATTGGAGCTCCCACAGGCCCTGCGGGTCAGAAACCCCATTTTGCTTAATATATAGTATAGATTCCAATCTCAATTGGTGAATTATTTTAAATTATTAAGGTTTGTTTTGAGAAGAAAAAAAAATAATTTATTGGCTTATTTGGATCACATTAACTCTCTATTTTTTTGCGTCGTTGGATTCGCCTCATGGCCTAGTTTTCATTTTACTCTTCATACGCCTTGTTCCATATCTTTTTACTTGTCGTCAAAGCTCTGAAAGTTGGCCAAAAAGAAGGGGCTTGTTTGGTTTGTTTTTGGGAGAGTTGTTTTTGAAAAATATTTTGGGGAGAGAGTTTAGAAATTTTTTTGGTTTGTTTGGTTGTATATTTTGGGAGAGTTGTTTTTTTGGGAGTTTGGGATGATTTGATATTTTGGGAGAATTTAAGTAGATGTGTGTAAGAGAAAAAATGATTGAGAAGGAGAGATGAGAGAGAAAAAGTTATTGATTGATGTGTAAGAGAGAGAAAGTGATTTTGGAAATTTTTTGAGAAAAACTCAAACCAAACAATTTTTTAGAAATTTTTTTCTAAAACTCATCTCCCAAATGCAAACCAAACATACCCAAGATTTTTCTCTCTTTAGGCAAAATTTTCATATTCAAATTCACATATTCAAGCACTTGTGTCTCTCTCGTCGTAACTCCGTTTCGCCTCATTTTTGCGTTGTTGGATTCACCTTATAGCCTAGTTTTCATTCCACTCTTCATACACCTTGTTTCACATCTTTTTACTTACCATCGGAGCTCTGAAAGTTGGTCAAAATTACCAGAATGAAAATGGAAGCATATTACAGTGGATTTGATTGTCGGTCTACCTCGTTCTTCTAAAGGAATGGACTCTATCTGGGTTATTGTTGATCGTTTGACTAAGTCTGCTCATTTTTTACCTTTCAAAATATTTTATAATGCGGATAAATTGGCTATTATCTATATTGATAAGATTGTGAGATTGTATGGGGTGCCAGTATCTATTGAGTTTGACAGAGATTCCAAATTTACCTCGAGATTCTAGCAAAGTTTGCAACAAGCCTTGAGAACTGAATTGAGACTTAATAGTGCATGTTGGATTTCCAAGGAATTTGAGAAGCCTATTTGCCTTTGGCCGAGTTTGTATACAACAATAGCTATCATTTGAGTATCGGTATGGCCCCATATGATGCTCTTTATGGAAGGAAATGTCGATCACCAACTTGTTGGGCCAAAGTAGGCGATAGACCATTATTGGGACCCAAACTTGTGCAAGAGATGATTAAGAAAGTAAAGTCAATTTAGCAATGGTTGAAAATCGCACAAATTCACCAGAAAAGTTATTCAGATGCTAGAAGAAGAGACCGAGAATATGAAGTGGGTGACCATGTGTTTATCAAAGTGACTTCCATGAAGAGTCAGACACGGTTTGGAGTCAAGGGTAAGTTGGCGCCACAGTACATTGGTCCGTATGAAATCATTGAGAAAATCAATCTGGTGACATATCAAGTAGCCTTACCTCAAGTTGTGGAGAACATGCATAATGTCTTTGATGTTTCCATGTTTCGAGACTATTTGCGGGATTCGTTACATGTTATTGAACAGACACACATGCTTTTGAAAGATGACTTCACTTACGAAGAACGACCAATACAAATTTTGAACCACTGGATCAAAAGATTGAGAAACAAAGAAATCCCATTAGTGAAATTTTATTGGCAACAACATGGAGGGACATATGCAACTTGGGAAACCGAAGAAAATATGATGAGAAGATATCTAGACTTGTTTTCATTGGACTCTATATTCTTTCGAAATGAAAGTACTTTAAGTTTGGAGGACCAAACTCTTTAAAGTGGAAGATTGTAACAACCCCGATCTGTAATTAGCCCAGAATTCGTAATTAATGATCTTACTCAAGTTTAAGAAAGAGATTATGTGTTAATAGTGCAGTTTGTGTGTGATTTGCATTCCTATATGTCAGTTGTAGTAATATCTATTCAGAATTCTATTTTTGTTCTGTTAATTGAAGGCCTTATCGGCATCTAAACATGAAATTAACTACGTCAATGCGTTAATTTGGATTTTTAGAATTGTATGGTAAGTTAAATTCGATGTCGATTCAGATCCAAATAATTAGAATAAATTAAGTAAAACTAAGTGGGATTAATTACCCTTAAACACAATTAATTAACCTAAGCAAATTGGTCCTATATAAGGCCAATATAACTTCTAGAACACAATCTCATAACCATTTTGAGCTCAAAAATGTGTAGGAGAAGGGAAAGTGAGGGAGAGAGTTCAAATCAAGTAGAAAAGAGGAGATTAAAGAGAAAGATTAAGAAATTGGCTTGGAAACTCAAGGAATTTGCTACATAAAGTCCAATTGATGATTTTAGGTAAGAATTTAACTTATAAACTAAGCATTTAAGACATCAAAGGTGGGAATTCAAGTCATTAAGAGACTAGCATGAGAAATAAGTTAAGAATGTAGAATTTGAGATCATTATAAGCTTGCATGCATAATCATGAAGTTTGAGCTTGAATTCCACCTCATCTCTCAAATGCATGGAGTTATGTTTGTTAAATTTTGAGAAATCGACATGATTTTTCACCAAACATCTAATTTGTTCATGATTCAAAGAGTTTGAACTGAAAACAATGCATGCATGTGTTATACATTAAGTTTAAGGTTTGGTTTTGAAGAATTGACATGCTTTTGGGCCTTAATTTTGTGAAATGATCTTCAATTCATGATGTGGTACAAGTTTTCAAGTGTTTCCTCAAGTTTTGACCAAAAAGAATGAGTTTTGATGTGTTAAAGTTGAGTTTCGAACTTAGAACACAAATCTGGAAATTCCAAAGTTCACAGAGTTAGCTCGAGCGAATGAACTGTCGCTCGAACATACATTTCAAGCTCTCAGAAGTTTTGCAGAGTTATATGGTTGGCTCTAGCGACCGAAAGACCGCTCGAGCGACCACCCTTTATTTTCGACCTTGGTCCGAGCGACAAATATGTTGGCTCGAGCGTAAAATGAGAGCTCCTAGTACTTTTACAGACTTTACAGACCGCTTGACCAACCAAAGTTGTGCTCGAGCGAATTGCCCTATTTTCTGAAATTTTACAAGTGTTTTCAAAGTACATTTTTGAATCTTAATTTCATCTAAGGTATTCTTAAGACATGTTTTAGGCTGCATTAATAACGAAATGAATTAGAAACACACCAAGAAAGTGATAAGTTAAAGTGTTACCGAGCTTGTGTTTCAATGTGTATCTATCATGTGTTTGTGTAGGTCACGTGCCATAGTCCATATGATCTATTTGATTCGTCTGGTTTGCTTCTGGAGTTATCTATGAATAACAACTCTGTAAAACTATGTTTGACTTTAAGTATTTTTTGAACAATACGATATAATCTGTTTTTTGAAATGCTATTTTATGAATCATGAATGATTGTCCAGCTCTCTGAAATGTATTCGTGGCATCCTTAGTATCATGTGATATCTGCCATCTGTTATTTGCTACCAAGGTTTCACATGGGTTCCATTTATGGAACTAGTTATGCATAACCACTTATTTGCTCTGTATATGGGTCTTTATGACCATCTGCCCTGTATATGTCTACTCTGCATATGGGTCTTTATGGCCAATCTGATCTGTAAGCACTAATGGATATACCACGTATGGCTATCTGTAAATTATGAATACGAATATAAATAGGTTTCTGATCTGAACTCTGATTTCCGAATCTGTATGGACATCATCCATAAAACCTTTACTCTGTTTTTATTCACTGGCTCTCACTCACTGTTTATATTATGTATGTAGGTGATCAGTTGCATGACCAAGCTTGAGATTTCCAGTCTGGATCTATTTCTGCCAAACGCACCAATGCGCCTCAGGTGGAGGTTCCCGGAAATCTTTGTGTTCAATGTTACGTCAAGTGAATAGTTTTTATTTTCTTACATCTTTTGGACAAGTTTTTGGTTATCTGTTATTGGATAACGTAAATGTGATGCATTAATGTAGATATAAAGTTTGAAATTTTCTGTCCCAAATACGTCTGCATAGCTCATGGAGATATAAAGTTTGAAATTTTCTGTCCCATAAAAATCTACACAACTCTATGGACAATGTATGTTGATATTTGCTTCTGCTAGCCCCTTATATTATGAATTTGTTTCAAAGGCCTTTGGTAATCTTAGCATTACTAGCCAGTTACGATGCTAAACTTGTAGGGGCAGGTTTGGGTCGTAATAGAGTGTTATTGGAGCACGAGTTAAACCACACACACGAGCCCATATGAGCTACAACATGTCCTAGAAAAGAATTAGGGACATTACATATGCATGTGTGAGTGTGTGTGATATCATGTTAGCATATTTGAATTGAAAAATGAAATGAAACTGTGAATATTGTAAAAGAACTATTAGTCTATGTTTATTATTGCTCTATTTACCTATAGCAAATGAAGAGAACAAGAAGTGATGATGTGACTGAATCTTCTGTTGCCTTAATGGACCGACCGGAAAGAATTTTAGAAGCTTTAACTAAGTCCATGAGACAACAACAGAGACAACAACTACCATTCCGCCTTTGCTAGTACAAGTAAAGTCGGTAAATAATGACATTGTCAGTCTGACCCAAAAGGTCAACAAAATGAAACAGCCGACATTTCTGGGTGGTACTGAACCATTGAAGGCTGAGACTTGGATGTTACAACCGAAGGAATTGTTCGAAGTCTTTCCATGTTCCAAAATTTAGAAAGTGTTGTTGGCTACGCGCACTCTGAAAGACGAAGCTTGACGTTGGTGGATGTTAGTAAGAGATAGTAATGGGACTTTGACCTGGAATCAATTCATGGTGGTCTTTTATGAAAAATACTTTCCTCAGTGTTTCCGAGACGGTAAAGTCTCTGAATTCGATCAATTGAAGCAAGGCCACATGTCTGTAGTTGAATATGAAGCTAAGTTTAGAATTAGATTGATTTTCTTTGTATATGGTAGATACGAATTACAAAAAGGCTAGGAAATTCGAAGGTGGCCTTAATCTAGATGTGTTTAATCAGGTTGGTGTTGAAACTGCCCAAGTATGTAGATATACTAGATAGAGCCCTAACGACTGAGGCCAACTTATTAGCAATGAAACAGACTAAAGCTCTAGTGAATGAATGGAGAGATAACAGATCTAGATTTAATTTCAAGAAAGGCCGGTCATTCTCCATGAATAAGAAACAAAATACAAGATCTTCCAGTAGTTCAAGTCAAAGTAGTGGATCTATACCTATCTATTCTGAATGTGGAAGAAAACACAAAGGTGTTTGTAACCAAGATCAAATACACGAGCCAATACAGGAAAGGAAACTTTGAGGGAAGGTCGAGTCGTTGCATTAGTATCGGGAGATGTTCGGAACACCGAATCTGTGGTGCCAGGTATACTTCCTATCTGTGCCCAAAATGCATATGTGTTGATAGATTATGGATCTATACATTAGTTTGTATCGCATGCTTTCTCTCAGAAATAGACTAGACCATTAGAACCTGTAGCATTTATGTCCTTTAAACTATTGGGGAGTGTATTTAATTCCTTTATTTTCATTTTGGGAGTCTTTGGAGTTGTTGTATTTTGGTTTTGGAGGAGTACGATTCGATTAACACTTGTTAGGATTGTTCGTTCGTGCTTGTCTACGTTGAAAAGTTCTTTAGGAACTTGGAAAATCTATTCTGGTGTCGACACTAGCCTTCCTGATGGTCGACACCACCTTGCTGCCTTGCTTTTAGTGTCTTTGCTAGTTTATAGGGTCGACATTAGGGGTTTTGAGGGTCGACCCTTCCCTTGCTGCTTTGTTCTGGGTTGCATTCTGAAATATATGGTCGACACCACTGGTTCCTAGGGTCGACCCTTGTCCTTTGCACACATTAGTGTTTGAGTTTTTCTTCCTGAGGGTTGGCACCACCATTATTAGGGTCGACCCCTGTTAGTTAATTTCTAGATTTAGGCCTAACTTTTGGGGGGTTTGACTTGTTCTTTTCTTTGACTTTAGGGCTATTATTCTACCATTATAAATAGACCCCAAACACACTTTTCTCGTTCACTTTTACTCTCTCTCTCTCTCTCTCTCTCTCTCTCTCTCTCTTAGAAACTCAACTTTTTTCACGTAAATCTCTAGATCTCCTTACGTAGAGTCATCTTTTTCACCTTGATCCTTTGAGAAAGATTGTAGATCTCGTCAAGGGCTTTCTTTTGATCTAAGAGTTTCGTTGTTTCATCGACTTTTAGTTTTTTCGAGTTTTCCTCTTTGCTTCAAGGGGTAGGGTATATTTCCTAAACTCAATATGAGTTTAGTAGCATATTTGTGGCATATTTTGTTATTTATATTTGGTAGTCATTTGGTATGATTATTACCCTAGTTATTTGTTATTACAAAAGATCTATGGATTTGGGTGTTTCGGATTAAACTTAGGGTTTGTATTTAAAATTTAAAAGAGAGATTTTTCAAATGAGTTCTTGAACAAGGTTATGATTTTATATTGGTGGTTGAGATATGTTGACATGGTGGCTTTCCATTACTCTAAAGTGTTTTGGAAAGAAAATGAGGTTTTGTTTTAAAAACATGGATTTTGGCTTGTGTTAGTAAACAATGAAAAATGATGTTGGTTTTGTAAGAGATGGGAAGAAAATGGTTGTGGGATTTTGAAAATGGTTGTTGTTACGCTTTTGGAAAATATATCTATATTGATATCTTTTGATTATTACATTAGAGATAATTGTTTTGGATATCGGTGAAGGGTAGCATTTCCGTGTGTTAGAAATTGTATGTGGATTAGGCAATTTGAAATCATTCATATCATGGAGCATGAAATGGATTTTGGAAATTGAAACTGTATGTTCTAGAAAGGTTTTGGGAATTCTTGAATTTTTTTTTGGAACATTTGCATTGTTTTGGAAAACAATATTTTGAATCACACGTGTTGTGTTATTGGAAAAAAAGTAAATAGCGTGGTAAAGCTGCGAGAGGGTGTTAAAGCAAAATTAAGTTAACCTATGTGTCCATGGTAAAAGACCTAAACCTGCGTAGTAGGTGTCGAGCCTTCCAGTCAGCACCGGTAAAAATGACCTTGTGACTTTTATAGTTACTTTTATGAACACTAGCCTTGAGATTTACCCATTTTATTTATTATCGTTTTGGTTTGAAAGGATGTTTTGGAAAAAGATTTTAGCAATGTATTTGTTGTTGTTTAGTGATGTGTTCGCATTTGATTTAGCAATGTATTTGCTGGTTGGTATTGAGATAAATGAATTGGTTTTTGGAAAAGGATTTTATATCAAACGAATGATTTAAACTTGGAAAATGTTTTCATTAAACATAAGGTTTTGGTAATTGGAAAGAAATGATTTTGTTAAGAAATCAAATGGATTTGAAAATGCATTTCGGCATATTGTATATATATGTATTAAATCATTATCATTTATGCTGGTGGAGCATGTTTAGTTTTTGAAATATTCTCCACTGGGCTTTATGCTCACCATACGTGGCTAAAAATGTTTTTTTTTTTTAAAGTGTACATGTGCGGATGTGGACTTAGACGTGAAGCTGTATTCGGAGCCATGTAAGGTGCCCGTGTGCCATTCCTATAAGGGTTACACCCCTGTGTATGATGTAAGCCTCAGAGCGTTCAATTTAGTTCATAGCATTTGTCTATGTTTTAGTTACAGAACATCCATTTGGCTTAGATGTTGCATCTAGGAATGTATGAAATCGAATAAACACATGTATTGTATGACTATATTATATTCATTTGCATGAGAGTTGCTATCTATTGCTCATCGTTGGATGGTTTATGCACGTGAGTTGGACCATGTAAATTCGGGGTGTGACGGAACCCATGAATTATCTATTATCTGTATCTGCACCATTGGGGGTTCTATGCTATGTGCTTACGTGTATCCGGCGTGTGATGTAGTGATTGGTGATGTGTTGTTATATGTTGATTTACTATCCTTGAGTATTGATCATTTTGATTCTTGTAGCTAGCTTTTCGTGCTCCTTTCGGATACGACTAGCTCTATAGTTCGAACTCTTGTGGTTCTGAATATGATTTCACAAGTGCAACGTGAAATAGTAAAAATACAAAAGGAGACCAAATCCAACAATTCTTTTGGAAACATCGATGTTTGAATGAAATGCCAAAAAATGGACTGGTTTGCCAAATTACAGAGTCGCCACCTAAATATTTTTGAAAAATTTAGGAAACCTGAGACTCGTGCATTAATTGAGCACCCCACTCGGCCGATCAAAGATCGACCTCTACTAATCATGATGTGTTTTTTTTTCTTTTACATTATATGTTCTTGTTCTGGTTTTATTAGAGTAACAATACTATGTGACACACGTAAGTATAGACTAATTTGCAAAGATTGGAACACTTTGATTTCATGTTGTTTGAAAACTGTTTTTGATACTTGTCACTTGAAAAGGTAAGTTTGTACATTAATCAATTTGTTCCAATTTTGGCAATTAGCCTCCATCCATAGGCATTCAAACAGATATATCATTTAAGCAATTAGCCTCATGGAAATATGCTTGGCATGGCAACACAAACATTCAATGCAAGACGCTAAAACTCAAAATTGCTTACCTAGTACTCCGAGCCAAAACAAAGCAAAATAATTAGAAAAAATGCATGCTCCTAACCAATGCAATATCACTAAATGCAACGCACACATTATGTAATTTTAATAGGCTCGACTATGAACATGGCATATGATTTCATTCAAGACATGTGATGAATCACATATTCAAGAAATGAATTTAAACATTTGGTTAGTATTATCATCCGAACCTTGGATGCATGCAAGACGATGGATGCAAAGCATAAACATGCTAATTTGAAAAATGATGTTCTATACTAACCATCGTAAGCAAATGAGTAAAAGGGAGAAAGACATGGGGTTGGAAGACATACAACTTATTACAGGTTTACCCTCGCACAAGAGGGTCTGAATGAGTGTCCGAATGTCCGAATGTTCGGCTTTAAACTGATTATTACAAAGCCAAGTTAATAAATAAATAACCAACTAGCTAAACTATAATTAACTAACTAGCTGATTTATTTCAACAAAGATAATAATGAGAAATAAACTAGCTATAACGATTACAAATAAACAATAGTAATAATCACAACAATAATTATAACAAGACTAATTGTAACAATAATAATTAACTACAACAATAATAATTAGTTACAACAATAGTTGGAGCATTAATTTACAACATTGATGTAAGCAAGGGTGCACAAGGGTTGAATGCACATGTCCAAGAACTACTCTGTCTGCCCAGGCTTGCTCTGTTTCACCTTCAGCCACTGCCCTCTGCTTCTGCAAAATACACTGCCTTACCAAACATTGATGGCCGGCCGGCCCCCAATGAAGCCCAACCAGGCCCAAATAAGGCCGGTCGTGCCTTAATTTTATGCAAAATCCTGTTTTTGTGCTCTGAAGTGAAAACAGTGCAGACAGAGTTATTTTGAACTCTGTTTGTCCCTTTTACTCTTCTCTCTCATAGTAAGCCTCAAGGGAAGAACAAAGTCATTTCCAAAACCATCAATGAGCAAATTGATTGCTCGATGAGTTAGGGCATGATTTTGGAGAAAAAATAATGAATGCAATGAATCAATAACCACCCCACCCTCCTATTATGGAGTAAGCTTAAAAAGAGAGGTAGGAACGCTTCAAGACTCATCGAAACAAATAGACTCGACATAATGTCTGGCCGAATCCAGGCAATATAACACATTTTCCTTATGTGGGTTGGTTCATTTTAGCAATTTTTAGACCTTTCCTTAGTCCATTAAGTCCAAGGTGATGATTATGTCCATTACATGAGAATCGTGTCAAACAGGAAGTGATTCTCAACATGAAAGGGAGACTATGCCGTTGGCGATGAACTTCCGTAGAGATTAAGCCATTAAGCATAGATCTCTAGCTCATGTTTTGAACAACCATCAATCGGTTGAAACAACTCTCAAATGAAAGAAATGAATGATAGATTGCTTATTAAAATGAAGCTCTTAAACATGGAAATTACTTAAAAAAAAGCTAGAACAACATGCAACAAGCTATGTATGTGAACATATAAGACAATAAGCAAACTAATCAAAGTATGAATTAATTAAACAACCAAGGATAGCCCCCAAACAACCTCTAGTGGGTAAAAAAATAGTGGCTCAAAGTGCATGAAAAGAGCCTAAAAAGCTAAACAACAAACAAAGACGACAAGGCTAGTAAGCAAGAACAAGGAGGGGTGGCTACCCCCTCCACTTTTGAAACCTCAAAGCTTGATTTTTAGCCTCTTTTGTACTCTAAAAATCAGTTTACAAAGCAAAGAAAAGGGTGTAAAAACAAGGGTTTGAGATATAGGTGAAGATGCAAGAAAGAGTGGTAACACTCTCTACCCTTTGGTAGCTATCCAAACCCAAGTTTAGACAATTGAAAGATAATCAAAACAATACAAAAATACAAGAACTTGATATTAAATGATAGAAATGAATGCAAGAGAGAAAGTAGTAAGCTTATATCTCTTAAAAAAGGTAAGCTCTTTGTTTATGAATCAAACTAAGTCCAAACACACTCGCAAGCTTGAATTGTGATGCTCAAGGCTCAACCCAGGTGTAGATACCCCATTTTTGATTGACCTCAAGACTTTGATGTCATCGTTTGTGCACTCGGTGATTGCGCATGTTTGTGCTCGTTATGAGTTTCCGGGGCTTTCGGCTGAGCGGCTTGTCTCGGGGCCTCTTAACTCTTTTCTTTTTGGTTTGCTTTTGGACCGAACCTTGGTGCCTTTGCCTGGAGGGAGAGAGAGGCCTGTTGGCCACTTTTTGTAGCTGTAGGCTACTTTTCCCTTTTGTAGGCCACTTGCAGTGGCCGGTAGGCTAGTTTTCGGGGCTTTCAGCTGAGCGCCTTGTCTCAGGGCCTCTTGGATCTCTTCATTTTGGTTTGTTTTTGGACCATACCTTGTTAGCCCTTGCCTGGAAGGAGGGGAGGGCCTGTCGGCCACTTTTGGCAGCTGTAGGCCACTTTTTCCTCTTGTAGGCCACTTGAGGTATGACCATTTTTCTGTTTTTGCAGATATTTTTGGTGCCAGCTGTGGCAGCTGTTGCTCACTGAATGCATCCTCCCTACACGTGTAGGGAGGGATTCAAGCAAGCTCTTTCTTGCATTTCTATAAAAGGGGAGGTGTCTCCCCCTTCTAAGGGGTTTAGATTTTTTAGAGCAAAAAAATCTACTCTCTCTCTAGAATTCTCTCTCTCTCTCTCTATTTTTTTTTGTGCTTGAAAGGGCTTGAAAGTGGAAATTCTTGGTGCGTTTGCAAAGGGACTCCTGATCAAACATTCCTACCTTGGAGCTGAGGTTTCTTCAGGTTTGTTTGGAGCTTTTTAAAGTTGGTTTTGGCTCAGAAGTGCTGTTGTGGTTGTTGTGCTTCAAGGGTAAGCCATCTTCTCTTTGAAGCTTTGTTTTAGTTGCTTACTTGCCACCTTTGCATGCTATTTTAGGCCTAGCTTTCAACTACAAAAACCTTTTTTTTTAAGTGTTAAAAATGGTAGCTCAAAGTGTTTTTGGAGTTAGGGGTGTTCCACCCTCTTTAGTGGCTTATTTGCTAAGCTTCTTACCTTCTTTTAAAGCTTTTGAAACTATCTTGTTTTGGCCTTTTAACCACTGAATTTCAGAGGAATTTCAGTGGTGAAAAACTTGCTTTGAGGTCCCAAATAGGAGGGGGTGGTCCCCTCTCCTCTTGTCATGTTAGATGCGTTGTTGGCCTACCAAATGAGCATGTGTTTCTCCCTTCTTGAGGCTTAGTTTGAACATATTTTTGTGACTTTTTGGACCTACTATGACTCTATTTTTGGCTGCTTTGGTCACCTCTTGCATGCTTCATACACTTGTAGTGTAATCCTACTTGCTAGCCTAACATGCTTCATGACTTAGCCTATAATTCTAGCATGTATTGGCTCTACTCCAACATGTTTTTGGCCATTATTTACCATTCTTTAACTCTGATTTTGGTTGGTTGGGTCACCTCTTGTTTGGTTCTAGCACTTGTAGTGCAATCATGCTCATTAACCTAGTGTACTTGGTGGTTTGGCTTCCCATTCTAGCTTATTTTGGCTACACTTCAACATATTTTTGGCATTGTTTTGACATGATTTAGGACTTTTTTTAGTGGTCTTGGTCATTTACGGCTTGCCTTGTATGGCTATAGCATGATAGGCTTTCATAGTCTTGAGTTTTGAGACCCCTAGCATGCCTTATTTGTGATGTTTGTGTGATATGGCATCATTTGGTATGTAATTTTAGAGCTTATATCTTTGCCATGCTTCCACTTAAATCACTCTTTAAGTGCTTTTTGAGAGTTGAGCTTTGTGCCTTGCTTGTGAGCCATCAAATGAACATGATTCTCTTGCTTTTTGAGTTTAAGTTTCAACATGATTAGGACACTGTTTTGGCATGTTTAGCCTCTGTCTGGGATTGGTTTGGTCATTTGTGCTTGGTATTGCATGCCTATAGTGTTATTCTCTTTGCTTGCTTCAATGCTTTCGACTCCGAGCATGTCTTTTATGCATCATTTTCATGCTTTGATGTCATTTAGCATCCTATTTCAGTGCTGGAATATGTGCCATTGCATTCCATCTTTTATTTGTTACATCACTTTCGAAAGTGGTCTTAAGTCCTTTGTCGGTTTGAGCACAAAATTGAGGCGTCCATGCCTAATGGTTTTAGCCTTCTCTTGAGGGTTTCTACTAACCAACGGCATGGTGCTTCTTTCATGCTCAAGGCACTTGTGGCTTGGTCCGTCTTTCCAATTAGAGGACTTCTCACTTTTGGACAAATCAATTAAAGGATTAATTGGTAATCTAAAATGAGTAAACAAAATGAATCAGAGTAAAACATACCACGATAACATGTTTATGTTGCATTGCATGTGTTCGGATCGGACGTTAATCCAAACACGAGAAACGAGGGGCGTTTCATACTCAAAGTGATGAAACGTGCCTCATTTCTTAGTCACCGACACCCTTGGTCGTGCATGACAGGGTGGAGGATCATCGAGTCTATTTGTGCATTCATTGACTTGTACAAACTTGGCTTCTCGGCCATTGTGCATTCTGATGCTCG
Organism: Camellia sinensis; assembly: GCF_055761805.1. Taxonomy (NCBI): domain Eukaryota; kingdom Viridiplantae; phylum Streptophyta; class Magnoliopsida; order Ericales; family Theaceae; genus Camellia; species Camellia sinensis. The sequence goes on from NC_138964.1 coordinate 70,464,801, forward strand.
GTTGGTGGCCCGAGAGTTGAGTATCACACTCCTTTGAGCTTGAGAAATGATAAGGAGGGTGGTTGTACACACATATCTTGCAAAGACCTTGCTTTGCTTCTGTTGTTCCTTGTTTACAGCAAAATTTGAGAACGCAGAAGCAAGTGGCCGACCGGCCAGAGGAAGTGGCCTACCGGCCACTTTAAGTGGCCGACCGGCCACTTTAAGTGGCCGACAGTTCTTAGGCTCAGAGGTGGTCAAAAGTTATTTTGGTTCTAGAGCAGAAACAACTTGGAGATTGGTTCGGTGTTCAGCAATCAAGACGAATGCAAACAGAGGCAACTGGTGGCAAAGTAACGGACTTTCGGGAGGAAGTGGAGCAACCAAGCATGCATACATCCCTTGCTTCTTGAGGCCATTCATTTAAATTGCTTAGCTAATTAGCTAGTTTGCTTAGTCATTTATGTAATTAATTAGTTAAGTGTTTAATTAATTAATTTGGTTTGTAACTAATTAGTTTAGATTAGCTAGTTATTCAATTGTGTTATAATTAATTAGCTAGAATAGTTAGTTAATTAGTTGGTTTGTAATAGTTAGCTTAATTAGCGTAGCTAATTAGCTCTCTTTCATTCGGACCCTCCGTCGAGAGAGCACAATGTTGTAATAAGCGTGCGTGTGTGTGTGCATGTCTTCCAACCCCCATTTCTTTCTCCTTTTTACTTATCAGCTTTTGACAGTTAGTTTAGGGCATATTTCGATTAGCATACCTTATGCTTTGCATGCGTGCATCATTCATTTGTATTGCATGCACTGGGCTCGGCGCATCATTCAAACTGCATCGTATTTTAATACCTACTTGAATACGTGCATCAAAATCTTTGCAAACCATATGCCATGATTAGATAGCCGAGCCTATTTAGTTGCATTTTTGCATGTGTTGCATTAGGCATCTTAACATAGCTAGGATCATGCATTGATTTCTAATTAGTTTCCTGTTTTGGCTCGGAGTACACTGTAAGTGTTTACGTTTTAGCATACTGCATGAGATGTGTATGTTGCCATGTTAGCATGCTTTCCATGTGGCTGTTTGCTTAATTGCTTTAACCGCATGAATGCCCATGGATGAAGGATTTATTGCTTGAATTGGAACAATTCATTGATTGTGAGTTTTAAGCCCACTTTGCAGAGTGGCAAATCATCATGTTTTAAGCCCACCTTGTTTGGTGGCAAATCCGCATTTCTAAGCCCACTTGAGGGTGGCAAATTCAAACCATTTTCAAAAATAAACATTGAATTGTTTTGTTCGAATTTAGGTGATCTAGTCTATACTTGTATGCTGTGCACATCACGTAGTAAGTTAGCTAAATAACCGGAATAAGAACACATGTTTTTTCAAAACAACATGTCATGATTAGTAGAGGCCAATCCTTTGATCGGGCGAGCAGGGGTGCTCATTTCATAAACTTTCCCCCTCGTACCCAAGTTCTCAAGTCGAGGCAACTTTTGTGATGATGGACACGTGGCCTTAGGCACGAGTCAGGGTTTCCTAAATTTCCCAAAACAAAATATTTAGGTGGCGACTCTGTAATCTGGCAAAGCAGTCCATGTTTGGCATTTCTTGATTAAAATTGATTTACTAAAACGATTTGCCGGATTTGGACTCTTTGGTGATTTATCAGTCTTACATTGCACTTTCTGAGACTAGATACAGAATCGTGACAGGAGTCTGAATTGTAGTAGCTATGAACCAAATCCGCACCCTCTCTGAAAGGGGGGCGCGTGGAGGGAGTTCGGGCGGTCTACATCAGGTTTCAAGGCTAAGGTGTGAAGGTGTATATGGTGTATGGATATAGGTTGAAGGTGGTAAGCTTGCTTAAAGGTTGCTTGCACAAGAAGAAGGAGCTCTCAAGAAAGTGTATAAGCTTTTTGGAAATTGTTCAACCCTCAAAACAGAGATACAACTTCTTTTTTTATAGAGTTTGCGCAAAAGAGATCATAAATATCTTCAAAAATAGACTGCTGGTGGGCTCCTATCCAGAACAGTGTTTCTCGCTACTAAGGCACAGTCGACCATCAATAGCCTCGACCGACTCTCAATGAGGCACAAACAGACCTTAATGTGATCCCCTATCTCTCTGCTTCAGACTTAGTATAGGGTGACACAAGGTGTAAAAATGGATTTCTAAGGTACAAATAGTAGGAATATGGAAGGTTTAGGATTGTTTCGGAGCTTAAACATAGTCCCTTCGTTGAGACCTCGAACCATGCACAACACCACTTTCATCATCGAGTGTACCGGGCAAAGCGCTCGAGCCTTGTGGGTGGTAAAAAATGAGGTGTCAACAATTGTATATTAAGTATGGATTGGTTGACAAAGTACTATGCCACCATTGATTGTGTTGCTAAGTTTGTTATATTTCGACCATCGAGGTTACCTAAGTTTGCGTTTGTTGGGAATGGTGTAATTCCTCCTCCATATTTGATCTCTTCTATGAAAGCCAATAAACTGCTAAGGAAGGGTTGTAGGGGTTATTTGCGTTGTGTCATAACTGTGCCTGCAGATAGTACTAATGTGGAAACTATCCCTATAGTCAATGAATTTCCTAATGTGTTTCCTAATGAATTGCCTGGAGATTTTACTGATAGGGAAATTGAATTTACTATTGAAGTAGTACTTGGAACACAACCGATTTCTAAGACCCCATACAGAATGTCCACAATTGAGTTGAAAGAACTGAAAGTCCAACTTCAAGAACTATTAGACAAGAAGTTTATTTGACTGAGCACTTCGTCTTGGAGTGCTCAAGTTCTATTTGTTAAAAAGAAAGACGAAACTTTGAGACTTTGTATAGACCATCGGGAATTGAACAAAATGACTGTGAAAAACAAATACCCACTACCCCGAATAGATGGTTTGTTTGGCCAACTTCAGGGAGCCCAAGTGTTTTCAAAGATGGATCTTAGATCTAGGTACCACCAATTAAAAGTTAAAGTAGAAGACATTGAGAAAACAACCTTTCGAACTAGATATGAGCACTATGAGTTTTTGGCAATGGCGTTTGGGGTAACTAATGCACCTGCCGCCTTTATGGACCTAATGAATAGGGTTTTCAAACAATTTCTTGAAGAGTTCATTGTTGTGTTTATTGATGATATTTTGATTTACTCTAAAAGCAGAAAAGAACATGAAAATCATTTGAGAACTGTGCTACAGATTCTGAGAGAACATAAATTGTATGCAAAACTGTCTAAGTGTCAAGCCCCGTATTTTATTACTTGGATAACATTACTAATATTCATTAATTAAGTTTATTTACAAAGAACATTTCATCATTGGATGAAATGATGAATAATTAAATATTCATATTCCCTCTTGTTATACAACAATGACATTTACATATGAATAAAAGAATGCCATTAGGCTTACAATAAAAGAGAGGGCACTACTCTTTATATAAAAAAAAAAAAAAAAAAATAGCACTCAGCCAAACAACAAATGAAGTAGTACAATCCATCATTACATTACACTCATGAAATGGTAAAACCTATTGTTTGATCTTCAAATCCGAAAAGCATTCCCTGTACACATGTACAGGCAGGGGGTGAGCAACCACTAGCCCACCAAGCAATCTCATATTAAAATATTAGAAGATATGCAGGTACCAAAATACTCATACATATATTTGAAATCATATCATGTCAAAACCATATGATTTTATTACATAATCTTTTAAATTCAATTTATTTAATTAACCACAACAAGTTAACTTAAATAAATAAACATTTTTAAATAGCAACTGGACATCCTTTTCAATTCATTCAATTATCTCATTATCAATTGAATCAAACAATTAAACAATTCATCAAATCCATTTTATACAGTCTTATGAGAGGAATGCATATACCATGCCATGCTCAAAATATTTTCTCATCTTTTGAAAATCTTACGCACAATGCCATTTTGAAAACATATTAATCCAACAATTTCAACAAAATTCCAAGATGGTAAATACGACTCAGGTAATCCCTAGGCTGGTGTCTACAAGTAGACTATACAAATACTACCAATTTGTCATTTTTACCAGTATTAACTGGAAGGCTCGACACTTGTAATCTGTCATTTTTACCAGTATTAACTGGAATGCTCGATACCTATGATCTGTCATTTTTACCAATATTAACTGGAAGGCTCGACACCTATCCGCGTGGGTTTCTGGTCTTTCAGCATGGACACTCAGGCCATCTTAACCAATACCAACTACACCCTCTATCCGGACTTACCAACGTATTTAAAAAAAACAAAACAATAGATCTTGTTTCATAAAACAATTTCTCTTTTAAAACCACAACCTTCCAATGTAAGATTAAAAATCAATTTCAAGAGTGGTTCGATAAAATGATAATGCAAAATGTACAATCCTTCATATGATTCCATTTCCAATTTCCTCCACACAATTCTCCATTGTGATCAATTTCCATATCCCTATCAATGCAATATCATGATACAATCCCAAGAGATAAAGTCACGCCCTCAAAATAATAACATTAAACCCATCAATATAGACATGCATGGATATATAAAAGTTCCACATTCTTCCATTCATCAGAGTTCCATTACCAAAAGTATTACAAGTTAACGACAAAAGCAAATGCCCTAAAGGCTTACAGCTTTCCAAGTTAACACTTGGTTACAACAAAAGAGTACTAACTCATTTACACATTAAGCCCTTGGCTTGAATATACATGTAATACATCAAGAAACTAAACAACAAAAGTCTGCCCGCCTCTAGCCTCCCAAGCTACGTCCTTGGAGGTGGCATGCTACCTGTACTTGAAAATGATATTCCCATATAGGGTGAGCCACAACCCAGTAGAGATATGCTAAACACAGTATGAGCAATGACTAAGACATTAGCAATTGATAAATGTTCAATTTTCATAAACCAACTCATAATCCATTTCCATTTCTTATCAATTTCACAATTTCCATCAATGGCTCAGAACCTGGCCAACCACTTATATGAGACAAAGACTCACATTAAACATTTCCCCTTATACAATAGATAAACACATTGGTTATATTAGCATCTCAACAGATACGCATACAAGCTATATCCACATTCAACAGATATGCATATTAGCTATATCAACACTTCCAATGACAAGCATATAAGCTATGTCAACACTTCCAAAGATAAGCATATGAGCTATATCAACACATTATCTGACAAGCATATGAGCTGTATCAGTGGAGTCCATCCCCTATCTCCTCCCACACAACATCCGGTTTAGAGGTCCATCCCCTATCTTCCCCTAAACCGTGGAGTGCATCCCCTATCTCCTCCCACACACACAATGCATATATACACAAAGGTCATATACACAATCAATCAATACATAACGTTAATGTATTCTATCAACCGTCATACTCTATGACATATCCAATTGATTAGTTTTAGTTTGCCTAATCATCATGCATTGTCTACAACAATCAAAACTACCCTCTACCGGTAGTCCAAGCAATTATTTCTAAACAGGTAATAAAAGCTCCAACAGATAAAATATCAATGTTTTCGAAAGCGAGCGATTTATAAATCCAACTCCATCATTTCACAACATAATGAGCCAATTTCATTATCTTCAACTCAATTCCATAAGTTCACAATTTTTCCAAATTAATTATACCAATTAATTTTAAACAACAAATTAGGGCTTTTACCCCCAACTCTCGATATTAACCCAAAGGTTCCAATATCACCAACCAACAATAATATCATCATTTTGAAACCCAAAATACATATTATGAGCCCAAAATCATAAAATCCTTTTTACACATTTTGAAACCCTAAGTCCCAAAATTCCCCAAGTTCAACACTCTATCAAAACAACTAAAAATCTAAGTCAAAGACCATAAGAGTGAGTAGGAATCCCTACCTCAAAGGATGACAACCAACGGAGAAGATGATGAAAACGAACTTGCACCAAATCACGAGTTTCTCGGATCAAAAGATAGCCCTCGACAATCAACAACTCTTTTGTAAAGGCCAAAGGTGAGGAAATCACTCATACTAGATCAATACCTAGAGAGAAGGTAGAGTTCTAGAGTGAGAAGCTCAACAATGGTGTTTTTGGAAAAGTAAGAGAGAGAAGAGAAGTGAAAAAGTGATTTAAAAAGACCCAGCGGATAACTCATATACGCATGACCCGCTCGAGCGGAGAACACAACGCTCGAGCGCCAAGAACAAAATATGGACACGCTCGAGCGCAATAAGGCCCGCTTGAGCACCAAGACACAAGAATAAAGCACTTCCGCTCGAGCGCGCAAACCAGTCCGCTCGAGCGTTGATTTCCCCCTTCCAGAACCTATATCCAGAAAGTAATACCCGCTCGAGCGCCAACAAACCCACTCGAGCGTAAACAAACTCGCTCGAGCGTAAAAATCACATCTGCAGAAGTTTTGCAGGAACACGAAATACTGGAGGTATGCAATCCCCGCTCGAGCGCAAGAAGACCCGCTCGAGCGGATCGCCTAAAAACTGAACAACAAGGAATTGAAACCAAGGCCTAGCCAACCTGTAACAACCCTGCTCAAAACATCCTAAAACTCAATCAAGTGGACTTAAAGGATGACAACAAGATAGATACCACTACCAACTTCACGGAACCGAGTCCGGAATACAACAGAACAGTAAAGGGACAACCGGGATCGCTATAGATAATATAACAATGCCAATGTTCATGCATTTACCACATGTAAATCAACAACTTCTAACTTAGTCTTTTCAAGACATTTCAACAATATTCCTTATATAAAACAAACTTCCAAAGTCAAACATCTCCTCATTTAAGCAATAGGTTATAGTTTATCAGTTATCAAAACTAAAACTTCTAAGCAATAGGTTCATCAATAGCAATAACATATGACACCAAAGTGGGTTATAGTTTTCATCGATTTCTAACTCACATCCTTTATCAATGAAATGTAATTACAATCTTTTCAAAACTCATCCCCATTCCAAACATTAAATAGAATCAAATTCTTATTTTCCTCATGCAAGTGAAATCTCGAGATCTTCAAGTTCAATCATAATTCTCAATAAGCATAAGTGAATATTTTAACATTTAATCAATTATATCAAAATCTTCTCTTGACTATAAATATAAAATATAACGTGAGTATTCACTTTTCAATTATCAACATCAACCGCATCAAATTAAACCAAGGAAAAATAAATAAATAAATAAATAAAAGTTTTGATAACTCATTCTTGTTTTAATCCAATTCATCCATTTGCTCCAAACGAGCTAAAATCATATTCTTTTCCTTTATTATCAAAATCCGCCAAAACAATTCGAATATCTCATATATGAATTTTAGGTATTATTATGATAACATAACTCAACTAGTAAAACTATGGACCAAATACCATATCACATCAACTTAATCTCGCTTAATTTTCCTAAATCTCATTCTTGGTCAACATCATCACTTTTAATCTCATAATATTAAAAGTTAGGAATTTTAACCCAATAACACCCCTTTAATTACGAAGGATTTTAAATATTAACCAAACTAATTTAATTCATCAAATTAGTAAATCCGTTAAGTTCACCATCTTCCAAACTAATAACACTAAACATAAATTCACATGACGCATCACTCAAAATACACGCACATTTCATGCCTAGCCACTTTTCCCAAATCTCTACAAACCACAATTTCACAACTTTTCTAAAATTAATAAATTAACATTTACAAAACATCATAAATATCATCTTAACAATTCACACAATATTCATCAATATCAATTTATTTTTCTTCTCAAAAATAAATTCCAAAACTCAAAGATGAGATAAATATTTCAACATTATTTTCACAAAATAAATTATCTAACTGTAATATGAGGTAGATACAACTCATACAACTATTTATTTTATTTTATTTTCAAATTTTTAACATTTTAACATAATTTCTCTTCCAAAAATTACCAAACAAAAATTTGAAAAAAAATATATATATGTATATATGTAATACCTCCTATAATGATATATTTTCTCAAAATAACCCTAACATTGCTTTAATGTAAAAATATAAAGAAAGTCCCTACCTCAAATAATGAAGAGGAGCAGATCTGGAAGGAAAATCTTGCTCCATCATGAATCCGAGACTACCATTGCGAAGATCACAACTAGCTCTCCGACTTTCATTTACAAAACTTTTACAAAATCTCACTCTAAGGACTCCCACTCAAATCTCAAAGGTTGAGCATCAATAGAGAACAAGGAAAGAGAGGGAGGTGCGTCGTGTGTGTCTCCTTTTCCCCATGGGGGAGAGAGAGAGAGAGAACCCGTGTGTATTGATGTATTTTTTTTTTGCTCCAAGCAATGCTATCCCTCTCCCCATGTGCCTTCTGTGTATATGTGTCTCTCTTTATAAAAATATATTTTTCCCTCCCATGCTTGAACCCCACTCCAGCACTCACTTCTCTCTTTTGTAAAGAAATATCCTCCACCACCCAGCTGACCATGCATGTTCCCTTTATATTTGTATTCCACTACACAAAAACAAAAACAACATGACCCTATCTTCCACCACAAAAACCATCATCAGAATATAGTCCCTTCCTTAAAAAAAGAAATACAAAACCGAAGCGTTTTCACATAGAATTTACACAGTAATCAAATTCGAAAATTTGTGCAATTGAATTATGCACTGGCTATTTTAAAAAAAACAATTTGGGTCATTACACTAAATGTGAATTTTGGTTAGACAATGTGACTTCTCTGGGGCATGTGATCAATAAAGATGGCATATTCATTAACCTACAGAAAATTGAGGCTATTGTGAATTGGCCAAGACCAAGCACAGTGACAGAAGTTAGAAGTTTTCTAGAACTTGCTAGTTATTACCGTAGATTTGTGAAAGACTTTCAAGACTAGCCATGTCACTCACTTAGTTAACACAAAAAGGGATGCCATTTGCTTCGAATGATCAGTGTGAATTAGCTTTTCAATAATTGAAAATTAGATTAGTAACTACACCGATTTTGACTTTGCCAAATGGTACGGATGGATTCCAAATCGATAGTGATGCTTTATACAAAGGCTTGGGGTGTGTATTAATGCAAAATGGTAAAGTTCTTGCGTATGCTTCTCGGCAACTCTGACCACATGAAAAGAACTATCCAACCTATGATCTTGAGCTTGCAACAGTGGTGTTTGCACAAAAAATCTAGTGCTATTATCTGTATGGAATAACTTGTGAGGTGTATACTAATCATAAAAGCTTGAAATATATTTTTCACCCAAAAATAACTAAATATGAGACAAAGAAGATGGCTTGAACTGATTAAGGATTATGGCTTACAAATTCTGTATCACCCAGGAAAGGCCAATACAGTTACCGATGCTTTGGGAAGGAAATCTGTGGGAAATTTGGCGTATTTGCTTAGCGGACAGAAAGAATTGTTGTGTGACTTAGAAATAAATGAAATTGAAATTGTTTTACACTAATAGGGTGGAGTTTTAGCTGCCATTTCTGCACAACCAGCAATCCTTGAGGAAGTTAAAGAAAAACAACTAGAAGATGCATTTTTGAAAAGGATTGTTGATGAACTCGATTCGAAATAGAGACCAAGATTTGTGTTTGAAAAAAATGTGTTAAAATTCAGGATAGACTTTGTGTACTAGATTGTTCAGAATTGAGAAAGCATGTTATGACAGAAGCCCACAATTGTAAGTTGGCTATGCATTTGGGAAATACAAAGATGTACAAAGACTTGAAACAGAACTTTTGGTGGCCTGACATGAAGAAATGCATTGCCAAGTTTGTAGCCAAATGTTTGCATTGCCAACAAGTAAAAGCTGAGCATCAACGACCCGCGGGATTGCTTCATCCATTTCCAATAACGGAATGGAAATGGGAGCATATTGCAATGGATTTCATTGTCGGTTTACATTGTTCTTCTAGAGGTATCGACTCTATCTGGATTATTGCTGATCATTAACTAAGTCTGCTCACAGTGTACCAGTCAAAACATTTTATAATGTGGATAAACTGGTTAATATCTATATTGATGAGATTGTGAGACTGCATGGGGTGCCAGTATCTATTGTGTCTGACAAAGATTCCAAATTTACCTCGAGATTTTGGCAAAGTTTGCAACAAGCCTTGGAAACTGAATTGAGACTCAGTAGTGCATATCACCCACAGACATATGGCCAATCAGAAAGAACTATTCAAATGTTGGAGGATATGTTACGAATGTGTGTGTTGGATTTCCAAGGAAATTGGTGTAGACACCCCATTTTTAACTGACCTTTAAGACTCAGACGTCACCATTTGAGCGCTTGGTGATGTTGCATATTGTGCTAGTTCTGAGGTTGCAAAGTCTCGGTTGAGAGCCTTGCCTCCGGGCTTCGGAACCTTTTCGTGCCTTGCCTCGATTTGCGAAGCAGGTCCTGTTTTCTCTGTTTTCTCTTCCTGAAGGGAGGGAGAGGTCACGTAGACCATCTTTCAGTGGTCGTAGGCTACGTTTCGTGGTCGTAGGCCATTTTTCCCGTTTGGAGACCAGTTTTCAGAGCCGTCGACTGTGTGCCTCGGTTCGGGACTGCTTAACTACCTCCGTTTGCTCCGGTTTTTGGCACACACCTTGTTTCCTCTCCTTAAAGCGACACTGTGACCTGGGAGACCACCTTTGTGGTCATACGCCACTTTGGATGCTTAATAGTCAGTTTTCGGGGCCCCTAGCTGCGCCTTTTGGCCCCCAAACCTTCGTTTTGCATCGGTGTGGGTTCATTTTTGGCATGGACCCTAGTTTCATTATTAGGAAGGTGGTAGTAGGGTGGGAGACCACCTTTTCTTCTTGGAGACCACCTTTCCCCGGTCGGCCAGTTTTTCTTGACAGGTAAGTGGTCTCCCTCACTTTTGAGCCACAATTTCTAGTCTCCCATACCACCATTGAGTTGCATTCACCTGGGAGACCACCAATATGGATAGGCTGATGACCTTTTCAACTTGAACCTTTTGACCCCTGGTTGGCCGACCAGGGCAAGTGGTCGGCCGACCACTTGAACTGGTCGGCTAGCCTTCTGCTTTTTTGTCTCTTTGAGTGCTATCCACCTGTGCCAGCTGGGAGGCATTTGCCCCATCCTCCGAGGATTGACCCTCTTGTTTTGGCTTCTTAAAAAAGCTTGGTCCTTTTTGCTTAGCTTCTAAGAGAAGCTTGATCTTTTGTTGAGCTTCTTGAGGAAGCTTGACCCCTTTGGTCTAGCTTTCTCAAGATGCTTGACCCTTTTGGTTTAGCTTCCTTTAGAAGCTTGGCCTCTTTGCTCCAAGCTTCTTAGAGAATCTGTGGACCTCCTCTTCTATAAGAGGGAGCCTCTCCCTCATGAGCCAAGGTTGGGAAATTTTGGCTAAGGCATATACGTACACCTCTCTCTATCTCTCTACATCCAAGCTCCAAAGCTCCATTGTTCTTGCACCATTGCACCACACCTCCTATCCTAACACCTCCACCATCACTCTAAGCACCTTAGAGCTGGTTTTCAGAGGTTGAAGGCTTACTATTTTGGTCCAGAAGCTGCTAGCTCTTTTGACTACAAGGGTAACTCTCATTTCCCCTCTTTTTAGCATTGTTTTGCTTCATATCTTAGCCTAGTTTGCAAGCATATTTGGGCTTTCTCATAAACTGAAAAAAGTCTTTTTTTAAGATTCTTAACATGTTTGTTTAAGACCTCTTTTCTGTTGGGGGTCATCTACCCCCTTGCATGCTTCATTTCTCTTCGTTTTGAGCCATGCAATAGGGCCTTTGTGTTGAGCTTTGTTGGCCCTTTTGACCACTGAAATCAAGTGGATTTTCAGTGGTTATTATGTATTTTTGAGCATCAAAATCAGAGAGGGGTGACCCTCTCACCCCTTGTCTTGTTTTCTAGCATTATTGGCCTTACAAAGGAGCCCATATTTGCACACTTCTTGAGTATGTTTCAGGCCATTATTTGTGAGTTTTATGACCTACATGAACTCTTTCCAGAGTTTTTTTTGCCATGTTAGGTGTCTATCTTGCATGTGTAGAGTAATCCTCTTTATGGCCTTTCAAAGAGCCTTCATTTGCATGCTTCCTAGTCTCATTTCAGGCCCTTTTCAGTGAGTTTTAGGGCCCTCATAACCTCTACCCAAAGGTGGTTTTGCCATTTTGTATGTCCATTATACATGTGTAGAATAACCCTCTTATTGGCCTTTCAAAGGGACATATCATTCTTGCATGCATTGACTGAGTTTCAGTGGGCTTTTGGTCATATTTTGGCATGTCATACTTCTATTTTTGGTTGGTTTGGTGACCTCCCATGTGCTTCATATAGTTGTAGTGCAAATCATGGTTTACTAGCTTATTTTGCATGATGTTTTGGCCGCCTTTCCTAGCATATTTTGGCCATGCCTTAAACAGATTTTGTGCATGTTTTGGACTGCCTTATCTCTGTTTTTGGGTCTCATGGTCGAAAGATGTTTTTCTTGCATGCCTGTAGTTCAATATCCATGCTTAATTTTGAGTTTTGAGGCCCATCACATGCATATACTGAGGTGTTTTCATGTTTTAGGGCCATTGTACATCATATTTCAGAGCTTATATGAATGCCATATTCCCATGATTTCCACTCTTTAAACATGTTTGAGAGTTGTGCGTAAATGCCTCGTTTTCGGAATATTGCATCAGCTTCGTTTCTTTGCATGTTGAGTCATCATTTTGGGCCATTTTCCAACTGTTTCAGACCTACCTAGGGTCTGTTTGGGACTGGTTTTGCTATTTATACATTGCTTTGTGTACCTCTAGTGTAACCCGCTTCACTAGTTTCGGTATTCGAGCCATCTCGCATGCATTGTGTGACATATTTTCATGATTCGGGACCATTGTACATTATGTTTCAGAGCTGGAAAATGTGTGTTTGCATGCCATACTTCATCCTTTGCCATGCTTAGTTAGAGTTGCATGTTGTGCCTTAGGATCGGTTCTTTGCATCCGTGCATGTTTGCATGTATTTCAGTTGTCTCATTTCCATCATATGGCCACTAATGTGAGTGTGGCTGAGGTTCACTCATATTGGTGTATGTCCATCTTGCATTTGTATATGCCATTTAGTTCATGTGCGCATGATAGTCTTCGTAAGTGCATTGTGTATGCCATGTTATGTCACGTACATTGTGTATGCCATTTTAGCCCATAGCATTGCGTATGCTAGGTTGCATGTTAGGCGCATTGTGTATGCCATCTCATTGCTTTGTGTTTGGAGTAGGGTTTAGTCCGAACACGGGAAATGAAGGACGTTTTGTACTCCAAGTGACGAAACGTGCCTCAATTCTCGGTCGCCGACACTCTTGACTGTCCATGATAGAGTTGTTGGCTTTACTTGCTTATATGTGCATTCATTTCACATCGAGTCGTGCAATTCAACTTCTCAGCCATCATGCATCGAGATGCGTGATCGGTGGCACGAGAATCGAGGACTACACTCCTTTGAGCTTGTGCAAGGACGGGGAGAGTGGTCATGCACATATTTGTTGAAAATACATTGCCTTGTCTCTCTCTTGCCTTTATTGCAGAAAAACCAGAAACTAGAGGTGGAAACTGGTCAGTCGACCAGGTTTTTTGGCAGGCCGACCACCCTCTTTGGTCTCCACCACAAAGGGTGGTCGGCAGGTGGTCTCCCATGCTAATAACTAGTCGGTGGCCTTCCCATGGTGGAGTTTCAGCCTTCTGGAGCTTTGTGCAAGTTTCTGAGATCAATTGCAAACAAAGGCGAGGCGAGGCGTCGCGATGGAATTTCCCGACAAGGCGACCCGAGTATGCATGCATCCTTCATCATTCGGAACAGAGCTGAGGCAGTCCATTGCACGTAGCATAGCATGCTAGTTTACTTTGCTTACCTAATTCATTTGTTAAGTAATTAGTATTGTGTAATAATTCGTTATTTATTTTGGTTGTGCAATATTCTTTCAGACCCTTCGAGAGAGGGCCAATTGTTGTAATAAATGTACGTGTGTGTGATGTATGCCTTCCAACCCCATGTCTTTCTCCCTTTTATTTACCAGCTTATGATGGTTAGTTTAGGGCATGTTTCAATTAGCATACTTATGATAGCATGTTTGCATTCATTCATCTGTCTTGCATGCACCGGGCTCGGCGCATCATACTAACTGCATTGTATTTAAATTACGAGTTGAATACTTGTTAGTTGTAGCATTTCACATGCCGTCTTTAGAATAGCCGAGCCTATTGTAGCGGCATTCCTACATGTGTTGTATTAGGCATTTCAGCATAGTTAGGATCATGCATGGATTTCTAACATAGCTTCTGTTTTGGCTTGAAGTACTCGGCAAGTGTTTATGCTTTAGCATCCTTGCATGTGTGCGAGTGACTGCCATGATAGCATGCTTACGATGAGGCTATGTGCTTATGTGATATACCTGCTTGAATGCCTGTGGGTGAAGGTTGGATTATCTGAATTGGAATAATGCATTGACTGTGAGTTTTAAGCCCACTTGAGAGTGGCAAACCATCACGTTTTCTAACCCCACCCAAGGGTGGCAAATCCACGTCTTAGCCTACTTGCGGGTAGCACCATCAAACCATTTTCAAAATAAACAAACATGAGATGTGTTGTTCTAATTCAGGCGATCCAGTCTATACTTGTATGTTGTGCGCATCACGTAGTAAATCTAGGCTAATAACCGGAATAAGAATGCATAATGTTTTCAAAGCTCGATATCATGGTTAGTAGAGGCTGATCTTTGATCGGGCGAGCGGGGGGCTCACGAAGTGACCTTCCCCAATCGTACCCAAGTTCCCGAGCCGAGGCAACTTTGGTGATGACGGACACGTGGCCTTCGGCACGAGTCAGGGTTTCCTAAATTCCCCCAAAATAAAATATTTAGGTGGCGACTCTGTATCTGGCAAAGCAGTCCATGTTTGGCACTTCTTTCTAAAAATCTGTTTTCCAAAACAATTTGCCAGATTTGGATTCTTTGATGATTCATCGGTCTTGCATTGCACTCTGCGAGATTAGATACAGGACCGTGACTTTTGAGTCTGAACTGTAGTGAGCCCAACGAACAAAATGGGATTTTCGTCCCGGGACGTTCTGGGACGTCTACAGTTTCTGGCGACTCTGTTGGGGAGTTAGAGAACTTGACTCGAACTCATCATATCGTGTTTTGACTACACTTATGTGTTTCTTTGTATTGCATGTGCATTGGTGTGCCTAGGACACCGTGTTTGCCGTATGCTATTCCTGAACGGTTTACCGGAAGCTTGCTTCGAGAAGCGTGCCATAAGGCTGACCGGTTGCGGCTCTGCCATGACGGGAACACAAACCCCGGTTTTACCGGGGCACCCTTTTTGACCATTCGATCTAGTGCATATTCAGAATCCATAGTGACCACTCCAAAGCTAGGACAGGTTGCTTACCCGATTATAGGTTGTTTGAAACCGCTGCGTGCATAGTGAAACCCTAGCTCCTGACAAAACAGGACAGGGAAACCCTACCCCAACATAGGGGTGTTTTGGCTCTCATTGCTTGCTATGTGCTTTTAGGGTGTGTCCCTACAGGAATGCATGTAACAGTTTGCAAGTCTGGGTATCAGGCTGTTGACGTCCCCGAACGCCCCGGGAGGATGGGTCCCGTTCTGTTCGTTTTGTGGATTGGCTACAGTTTGGACTCGAATTGTCATGGTTCTTAATTTGAACCAAAGAGTCCAAATCCGACAAATCGTTTTGGAAAACAAATTTTTAGAAAGAAGTGCCGAACATGGACTGCTTTTCCAGACAAAGAGTCGCCACCTAAATATTTTTTAAGAGGGAATTTAGGAAACCCTGACTCGTTTGCCTAAGGCCACGTGTCCGTCATCACCAAAGTTGCCCCAGCTCAGGAACTTGTGTACGACTGGGGAAGGTCAGCTATGAGCACTCCCTCTCGCCCGATCCGAAGATCGACCTCTACTAACCATGATATCTTGTTTTGAAAACATTATGCGTTCTTATACTGGTTATTAGCCTAGAATTACTATGTGATGCATATAGCAAAACAAGTATAGACTAAATTGCCTAAGTCGGAACAAAGCATCGCATTTCCGTTTGTTTGGAAAATGGTTTGAATTTTGCTACTCGCGAGTAGGCTAAAATACGGATTTCGATGAATTATCCCAATTCAAACAATCCAACCTTCACCCACAGGCATTCTTGCAGTTATATCACATAAGCATATAGCCACATGGTAAGCATGCTATCATGTTAACATTCACACTCATGCGAGATGCTAAAGCATAAATACTCACATCGTACTCCGTGCCAAAACAAAGAACATGTTTGCAATCATGCATGATTCAAGTCCATGTTAAGTGGCTAATGCAACGCATACAGAATGTCACTAGAATAGGCTCGGCTAATCCTAGGATGGCATGTGGGATGCAACAAGTAGCACGTATTCAAGTTAGATTTGGAATACTGTGTTGTTAGCATGATGCACCGAGCCCGGTGCATGCAATACTAATGAATGATGCACGCATGCATAGCATAAGGATGCCAAATTAAACATGTCCTAATACTAACCATCAAAACCAGGTAAGTAAAAGGGAGAAAGAAGTGGGGGTTGGAAGACATGCACACATGCACCCACACTTATTACAAATTTGCCCTCGCTCGGAGGGACCGAAAGAATAATACAGATTTAACTAACCTACAAGCTAATTAAATATTACAGACCAATTAAACTAGTTAAGAAAATTAACTAATCTAATTAAAACAGTAAACAGCCTCGGGAAGAGGGCCCAATGCAATGCGTGCTCGGCCCTGCTCGGAAGTCCACTGCCATGCACAAGTTGTCTCTGTCCACACTGTTTTCCTTCTCTGATCATTGCAAAATTCCCAAGGTGCACTCTATGAACCCTGTGGGATACCACCGGCCAAGGGAAATGGTCACCGGCCAAAGGAAATGACCACTGGCCACTGGTTAAGCTATCGGCCACCAATTGTTGGTCGGTCGGCACTAAAGATGGCCTGCCGGCCAAATCTTCCTGCAAAATCCTGTTTTGACAGCAGCAGAGGGAAAAACAAGGCATGGCAATGCATTCCAAGCAAATGTACGCACCAACACATGCCTTATCATGTTTATGACTCAAAGGGACATGGTTCTCGGTTCTCGGACCACCAATCGCGCATTTCGATGCGTGATGGCCCAAGAAACCAAGTTATGCACTTTGATTCCAAATGAAATGCACATAAACAAGCAAGGAGCTTGTAGACACCCCATTTTTGACCGCCCTTTAGACTTGGGCACCACTGATGTTTTGCTTGGCGGAGAAAGGTGTGTAGGGCAAATGTTCAGTTTCTTTGGCAAGGAGAGAGGCAAATCCTTCAAAACACTTTGTTTAGGGGTTTGGAGTTGAAGAAGAGAGGAAAGGAGAGGAGAAAACTAGTTTGGGAGAAGTTCGGCATGAATCCGGGTAGAAGCGAGTCGAGCAGCCCTCGCTGAATCGGGCTTATCTATCTGTACACTTGGATTTTTGTTATGAGGTCACCACTGTTGGAAAGAAGACTTCCGGGGCTTCATTTTTCACTCAAGAATCTCTTAAATCCGAGATCGGAGGGGGGAGATATGATTGGTTGAAGTTGGGTATCATCTCGGTTGGACTGAAACTAAGAAGCCTTCACTAAAACAAGCATACTTTTTTGCACAGTTGGAATTTTGATGCACGGCTGGTGCCATTGGAAAGCTTACTTCCGGGGCTTCAATTTTGAAACAATAATGACCTGAAAAGGAGTTCATATGAAGAAGTTATGCCCGTTTGAAGTTGGTCCTGCAGAGCAGATTTTTCCTGCCGACCGGCCAAAACAAATGGCCGACCGACCAAATAGATGGCCGACCGGCCAAATAGATTGCCGACCGGCCAGAAAAGATGGCTGACCGACCAAGTTTGCTAGCCGATGACCTTCCGGAGTGTTCTACAGATTGAATGGATGCCAGCTGTGGCAGCTGGAATGCACAGACCCTGCTCCCCATGCACGTGTGTGGCTGTTTTGCACCCTTTGCACACCCTTTGACCCCTTTTCTTGCACCCTTTGCTCAAGCCTTGACCCCTTGTCTTGGCTTCCCCAAGAAGCTTACCAGCTGTCCTAGCTTCTCCAATAAGCCTTGGCCTCCCCTTAGACCCCTTTGCCCCTTTGTAGCTTGTCTTAGAAGCTTAGTCTTGCCTATATAAGGGGCCTCTCCTCCTCCATTGTTTTGGGTTGGTTTTTTGGAACAAAAAACCAGAGATACATAGATATATCTGATATATACATACATATATCCCTTCATCTCTCACTATATCTCTCTCATTCAACCATCAAACACCCTTGTTCTTGGGCCATTTCTTCATCAACTCATAGCACAAGGCATCCTTACTCCATTGCAGCAACTTGAGGCTGTTCTTCAGAGCTTAGGAGCACCTAAACTTGGTCCAAGAGGTGCTGGTTTGCTGGTCTTCAAGGGTGAGTCCTCCTCTTCCCTTTCTAGCCTTTTCTTGCTTCATATCTAAGCCATAGTTGCTCGCATTTTTGGGCTCCGACCCAAACTATAAATCATCATATTTTGAGGTCCTCTTCATGTTTGATTGAGGACCTCTTGCTGTTTGAGGACAGTAGCTAGCACTTCCTTCATTAGCCCTCTTTATGCCATAATTTTGCATAATATTTTTGGCCTACGTGTGATCTGTTTTGGAGCATGATGTAAACTGTAGATAGGCTTATTTTGAGCCCTTCTTCAACATTGAAGAAGGGCTCATCACTGTTTAGATACCCCATGTGCTACTTTCTTTGAAATCCATGTTTTTGCCTCATTTTGCATGTCTCTTTAGCCTATTTTTCTTCTGTTTTTGGACCTTGGTCCGAACTGAAAGTTGCCATATTTTGACCCCCTTGTCATGTTTTGTTAAGGGTCTTTGGCTGTTTGATGAATGTTTTGTATACTTTGTGTTTTGACCTCTTTTGGGCCCTACCTTGCATGGCATTTTGAGCATACTTGTATATTGTTTTGGGGGTTTCCATAGACTGTAAGTAGTCATATTTTTGGTCCCTATTCAGTGTTCTAGAAGAGTCTTTTTCTGTTTGGGCTTTGCATCTACCACTTGCTTCATTGCCTCCCTTGAGGAGCCTTTTTTGTATGATAATTTGGTCCCACTTGTGCTTACTGTTTGGCCATGCTTTGAACTGTAAAAATGCTTATTTTGGGGCTGCCTTGCTTCTGTATTTTCATTCCATGTACCAATTGTGCATGCTTTGTATAGCTGTAAGCCATTTCATGTACCTAGTTTTGCATTTCGGGAGAAATTCCGTGCATCGGGTGTCATTTCGCCTTGTTTCGGGGCTATTTTGCCCCTCATTTTGCTACTGATTTTTGCATGTTTGCATATCATATTCCATGTCTTTGTCATGTCTCATTAGAGTGGCATTTCGGTGCCTTAGGGTCGGTCCTCGGTTTGCGTGCACGTGTGCACGCATTTCGAGTATCTCATTTTTTTATCTAATGGCCTCCTATGTGAGTGTGGCTGAGGTCCACTTGTATTGGTGTAAGCCCATCTTGCATTGTGTATGCCATGTTTCAAAGCGTTGTGCATGTTATGTTGATTAGCATTGTGTATGCCATGTAGTTGCATAGCATGCTTGTATTCTTGTTTGCATACCTAGGTTGCATTGCATTGGCATGCATGCCTTGCCTCTTGATCATGTGATAGAGGTTGGGTTTTATGTGTTTGTTTGGTTTGCATGACATTTGAAATCAAAGCGCATACTTGGTTTCTTGGACCATCACGCATCGAAATGTGCAATTGGTGGTCCGAGAATCAAGGAACATCTTTGAGTCAAAAGCATGATAAGGGATGTGTTGGTGCACACATTTGCTTGAAATTCCATGCCATACACTGTCTGTCCTTTGTTGCTGTCAAAACTGTCTTCTGCAGGAAGTTTCTGCCGACCGGCAACATTCAGTGCCGACCGGCCGTTTATTCAGTGCCGATAGCTTTATCTCCAGCCGATGGATATTGTACACGGCCGGTGGCCATCCCTCCCAGCCGATGATGTTCTGCAATGCTCATAGAAGGTTCTCTGGGACTTTGACAAGTTTTCAGAGAAGAAAAGGCAGTGAAAACAGAGGCAGTAGTGCTATGGCAACGGGTTTCCGGGCAAGTTGGATCGAACGTGCATTATTCACGCATCCCGAGGCGGGGCTGCGGCCATCTTCCCTTGGCACTTTTTTGATTAGATTAGAAGTTTTGTACTAATTATTCGGCCTGTATTATTATTTTGGTCCCTCCGAGTGAGGGCGTGTTTGTAATAAGTGTGTGTGCGTGGTATGCATGTCTTCCAACCTCCACTTCTTTCTTCCCTTTTATTTACCTGCTTATGATGGTAGATTAGGGCACATTTATTTTAGCATACGTTATGCTATGCATGCGTACATTCATGCATTTGTTGACATGCACCGGGCTCGGTACATCATACAAACTACATTGTACTTTTCAATTCCAAATTGAATACATGTTACTTGTAGCATTTCATATGCCGTTTTAGGGTTAGCCGAGCCTACTCTAAATTGCATCCTTGCCTGTGTTGCATTAGCCACTTAACATGAACTAGGGACATGCATGTTTGCTAACTAGTTTATTGTTTTGGCACGGAGTACAATGTAAGTATTTATGCTTTAGCATCTCGCATGCGTGTGAATGTTAACATGACAGTATGCTTACCATGCGGCTAAGTGCTTATATGAGATAAACTGTTTGGATGCCTGCGGGTGAAGGTTGGATTGTTTGAGTTGGAAAAACTCGTTGAAATCCGTGTTTTAGCCTACTTGCGAGTAGGAAATTCTAAAGCACTTTTCAAAACAAACGGATATGCAATGCTTATTTGCAAATTAGGCGATCTAGTCTATACTTGTTTGCTGTGCGCATAACATAGTAATTCTAGGCTAATAATTGGATTAAGAACACATAACGTTTTCAAAATCAGATATCACGGTTAGTAGAGGCCGATCTTCGGATCGGGCGAGAGGGGGTGCTCATAGCTGACCTTCTCCAATCGTACCCTAGCTCTCGAGCCGAGACAACTCCGGTGATGACGGACATGTGGCCTTCGGCACCGAGTCAGGGTTTCCTAAATTCCCCCATTTTAAAATATTTAGGTGGCGACTCTGTATCTGGCAAAGCAGTCCATGTTTGGCACTTCTTTTCAAAAATCTGTTTCTCAAAACGATTTGCCAGATTTGGACTCTTTGGTTCAGATTAAGAACCGTGACACAAATCGAGTCCGAACTGTAGCATGAGGCCCGCGGGCGCATCTACAGAGCTCAACCTCTGTCATACTCAATTCAAGAGGCTAAGCATGCATGTCAATGCAATGCAACCTAGACATATGGGCTAGTATACAACATGAGCAATGCGAACAAGCATACAAGGCATGTGACAATCATGCTAACCAATAAGTATGCCCAATACAATGGGGATGTTCAAGCATGCAAGCAAGCATGCGACTTCATTCAATCATGCCACAACACATGGAGCAAACATGTTAAACAACCTAAACATGAGACAACACACAAGTATGCAACAACACACAAGGTGAGCACGCAGCAACATGCGAACTATGGACTTAAAGTAATTTGGGCAGCTCTATACTAAGCCCAAAGCAGTAGCCAACATGCTCAAGAATGAAGGCAAAATGACATGCAAACATGCATGCACACAAGGACCAACACTTAGGCATATAGAAACAACTCTCAAGCACACTTAAGAGGATGCAAACATGGACAAATGGCATGCATTATAAGCTCTGAAAATCATGTTAGAGAAGGTGCCAAACCAATCTACAATGCAAGCTAGGCATGCCACCAAGCCCAAGGACTTGAACCATGGCCATAAGACATATGAAGCAAATGACCAAAATGAACTAAAACAGTCCTAAATCATGCAAAAGTAAGCCCCAAAAACCACTTGGATGGCATCTAAATGATCTAATCCTAGAGGCATACATAATGGCACGACCATGGAGCAAGAAACACAAACCTTTTAAAGCATGAAAAGGGCATCAAATGCAAGCATACGAGCATATCATGAGGACTGAAATGACATGACAAGTGGTTCCAAACCACTGAAATGATGCAAGGATGGCATGCTAGAGGGGTCAATGCTTAAGGCATACAAGAGAGGTTACATGGTAGCTATACAAAGCAAAGCATGGACAACCCAAACGACCAAAAAAAGACCTTTAGCATGCTAAAACAAGCATAAAATCTTCACAAAGCTAAGCCAAAAACATGCTAGAAACAAGGCTCAAAGCACAAGACATGTTAAGGCAATTCATGGCATTACAAGACATGTATGCTAAGCAAGCATGGTGTGCCTAAACCAAGTAAAAATAGTGCTATATTATGGCATAATAAGCAGAAATAACACTTAAGACATGGCCAACATGCACTTAAAAATGGTGCTTACACATGAGGCTAAAATGGCACATATTGAAGACAACAAGGAGAGGCGGTGGCCCTCTCCTTGTTAGGACCTTAAACCACCATCCTCACCACTAAAATCCCTCAAGATTTCAGTGGTGAGGAGGCCCAAACAATGTGGTCCCGGAGCTCACCAAAATAGCACAAAATGGGGGCCAAACAAGGCCTAAGAGGGGTCAAACAACCCCAAACAACAAAACACCCTCAAACAACTATTTAAAGCACTCAAAAACAAGACTTTTATTAGTTATATACAAAGTCTAAAAACAGTTGCAAGAGGGGTAAAAAAGCTATGCAAAAATGGGGAATAAAGGGTGAAGTTGTTACCCTTGAAGACCTCTTTCAAGAACTGAGCTCCAGCCCCTTCTTCAAGCTTGAATCCACTCAAGAGCACCCAGAATAGCTCTCTGGCCCCTCAGAAACCAAGAGAAGGTGTAACTCTATGTGTTTGTGTGCAATAGTAAGACTAAAACACACACTTATGCACTAAAGAGAGAGATATAGAGATAGAATAGCTACAACTATGAACTAACCCTAACTCAGAGCTCCCTCTGTATTTTTTTTGTGTAAACCTAATGGAGGGAGAAGAGGCACCCTCATATAGAGCTCACTCTTGCAAAGCTTCTCATGTAAGCTAGGCAAGAGTGAAATCCCTCCATACACGTGTATGGAGGGGGCAAAGGTGTATGCCAGCTAGCACAACTGGCATAAAAATATCTGTAAAAGTAGATGCACAGTGATCGGCCAGCCAAAAATACTTTTTGACAAAAAAAGATGGCCGGTCGACCACAAAGAGTGTCGGTCGGCCAAACATTTGGCCGATGGCAACAAACCAATGGCCGGTAGCCTCAAGCCATGGCCGGTGAGGTGTGGGGATGGCCAATAAGCCATTCCCTGCCCTCCAAAGCAAAAACACAAGTGTTTGGTGCAAAACCAGACACAAAACAGTCGAGTTGAGAGATCCTGAGGCAAGGCGCGTAGCCGAGACCTCCGGGAACTCAAGGCGAACACAAACAAGGATGATCACCGAGTGTTCAAACGGTGACGTCCAAGTCTTGAGGACGGTCGAAAATGGGGTGTCTACACAGGCCTGCGGGCATCAGTATTTGGGAATTAGTTTTACTTGAGGGTATCAGTTTATAGGCAGACTTTTGGGTAGAATTTTGTAGAGAGCACGGTCATCCAGCTACGCTCTTATCTGTTTTGGCAAAAATGGGCTGAGATGCTGCCTGTTTTCTCTTTTGCTAGGTAGTCCTGGAATCATAGCTTCAGAAGGTTCCAATATCCCTCAGGTACATTAGACTAGTGCTGATAGACTTTGTCTAGTCAGAGACTCAGTTCAGAGCAGCCAGTGTTTTCCTTCGCTGAGGCAAGGCAGAGAAGGGCCAGTCAAGGCTCACCGGTTCATCTGATCTGTCAGCCACCAGTCACATCATTAGCAGACCGTGATGGCACAGGGTTTGGAAGAATTTGTGGCCGTGATAGCAGCGTTAAATCAGGGAACTACCATGCAGGCTATGCCCAGTATTGAAACGCAGCGCCCATCTGGGGCATCTACCTCACATCCAGCTTTGGGACCCCAGCCGAACTTTGACCCACTTCCACCAACTAAAGATTTGCAGGGTCCAGATCCTCGAGAAGGGTTGGCTCAAGCCTGAGTTTTTAGACCCCTGGTGCACCCTAATGAGAGGCTTTATCCCCTTCATGCTAGTGACCGTGATCTGACCGCGGTGAAAATCGCAAACCTTGAGAAGCAATTCAAAAAGGCACAGGGCCTTAACTCCATTCCCGACATTGAGGATGGGTACACCGAGGTTGCTGTACGGCTCCCAGACAGATTCAAAATGCCACATATTAACTGTTTCGACGGGTCTGGAGATCCTATGGTACATATCCGGCTTTTGTTGGATATCCTGAAGCCAATGGGTCTGACTAAGCCACATAAACTCTCTCTGTATGGAAGAACCCTATCGGGTGTAACAGCCACTTGGTACGCCAAGTTGGAGAATACAGTGAAGCAAAACTGGGAAGAATTTGCTTAGGCCTTTGTTGATCAGTATTCTTACAATACCCAAGTTGAAATGACCATCCAAGAGCTTGAAGCAACCCGCCAGAACCCAACAGAGCCTTTTTTGCAATTTGTTGTGAGGTAGAGAGCAAAGGCAGCACATATGACAGATCGCCGCCCTTCTGAGAGGGATCAAGTGTAGATGATGGTGCGAAACCTCGAGCATGATATGTTGCAAAAGTTGATAGTCGCTCCGCTATTCATTTTCAAAAGTTTGCATGAACTGGGGGTTCAGGTCGAGAATGCATTCAACAGTGGGATCATTCCCAGAACAAGTGAACCGACAAGGAGGGTGATTTCAGGGAGTACCAATGCTGGTAGTAGCACTATTCCCAAACCCACCGAAATCAATACAGTTGCCACAGCCACCCTTTTGCCAAACCGAGCCATCAAACCGCCGGCCCAGCCCGAGCTCAGGGCAGAACTTTCACCCCTCTCTATATGAGCCTGACTAGCGTACTAAAAATCTTGATAGAAAGAGGGTATCTCAAACCCCTCGATCCTCAACCTCTGCCTGACCCACTCCCAGCCAGACATAACCCCTCCAAGTACTGTGTGTACCATCAGCAGCGCGGTCATGGCACCGATCGTTGCTACCGCCTGCGTCATGAGGTCCAAAATCTCAACGACAATCGGATGATAACTCCACCTTCAGACCCCAATGACCAAACATCTCCTACCCACCTCAATCTCATCCATATACTACCATCCACCTTCGACCCCAGCATATACATCACCCCGGTCCATCTACCCAAGCCTGAGGTGTTCATTCCATAAAGCATAGACTTATGCATGATGGATGCACCTGGACCCCAATCATCTCAAACCCGTGAGCCCACTACTTCTGAGCTGAAGAGAATGATCAAAGATCTTCAGAGAACTGTGACAAATCTGGCCTCCGAGACATTGGCTCCCTCATCGACCATATCACATACCGGGAATTTCATGACAAAAGGCTCCCCAATCTTGGGACGAGCTGCATTTGAAGAAGGTCGATCCCTTGGCAAAGTGGGGGCGAGTGGTAAGAATAGGGTAGGGACAGGAATTGTTCCCCATGAACACCTTCAACGGGCTGTTGAGGCTTTGAAGGCCAGAGGACTAAACAAACAGCAAGTGCTTGCAGCGGTTGCAAAAACTGTGGATGATACTTTTGCCACTCAAGTTGTGGGTATGAATCAAGGGGCAAGCCGAGATAGGAGATGGTGTACCAGAAACACCCCTTTCAGCTCTAATCCTACACTCGGAAGAGATTATCAAAAGTCAGCACCTACCGACCCTTTCGCTGGTACATCCAACACAACCATCTCACAACCTGCCAAATACCCACCTCGGGGCCAGAGGGTGTTCACCCCACTGGACATGTCTCTGTCAACGGCCCTGGGGGTCCTAATCGAAAAGGGGCATCTGAAGCCCCTGGAGCCGCAGCCATTACTGAATAAACTTCCTCTCTCCCACAACCCGGCGAAGTACTGTGTCTTTCATAAACAAGCTGGCCATGACACTGACATGTGTCTTCGTCTTCACCATGAAATACAAGATCTGATTGATAAAAAGGTCATCTTCACGTCAGGTCCTGCAAAGTCTATCGGTACTGGATCGGTGAACTTGGGGGATAATGTGACTATGTGATCGGGGGATGAACCGCCTGCGGATGACGCTCAGTTTACTCCAGATATGGTGGATGGCATGCACTGTTTTGAGCACATTTGCGAATGTTGTTAACTTGTACTTTCTGACTTGGGTATTGGGTCAGTCTTGTTGTTTTGTACAGAGTCAGTCTTTTCTTACTAAGTCAGTTGAGTCTGTCTTGTTGTACCGCGTCAGTCCTATTTTGTTGGAGTCGGGTGATTTTGGGGGTGTTACCTCGGACATCACTTGTTTGTTTTGTGTTTGTCTTTTCATTTTCTTTTGAGTTTGTTTCTGCCTTGGAGCCAGTAATGCCAACAGATTTGAATGAACAACAGTGATTTTCACATTCTTGTGTTCGCTTCTGCCTTGTGCCAGTTGTTCCAAAATTTTTCAATGAAATGGCAGTGCTTTTCGCCTACTTTTCTGTGCCTCGAACTCATTGCATTGAATTAAGTTTTTCAAAACCTTTTGAACACTGTGATGAAAACGAAGAGGAAAGAATTCCTCGGGATTTGCAAAAATTTGATCAACTGAGAGAAAGAGAGGCATGCTAAGCCCTTAATGAATGAAATCATGTTGGTTAATGAGAGTACCGAGAAGGATCCTGGCTTGATCCAGATTGGTTCTACATTGTCTTCCGCACGAGCGATTAGTCACTTTCTTAAACTATTTCAAAAAATGTTTTGCGCAGTCCTGCGATGACCTGTGTGGAATCGCTCTTGAGATTGTGTAGCTTAGGATTGTTCTCACCCTCGAGACTCGACCCCCCTTTACTTTCAAACCTTGAACCTTAACTCAGAATGTTCAACGGTCAACTGCAATGTGAGACCTGTGTGGCCGGATTAAAAGCAGCCCTTGACCTAGGGGCAGAAAAATGTCAGATGTGCTCGAAGAGCCAAAGATGGATCATCTTGCAGATCAATGAAGACTGGCAAGAATGCCAAATCCCAAAAGGAAGGAAAGAAGAAAGTTTTTGCTGAAGGACAACTAAGTTCCTATCCACAACATTAGGGGCAATTTCAGCCCCATTGGATGGACTCTTACATCATCAGCGAACAATAGCCATTCTCCTGGATTCAGATGACTTCAGGATCTCAAAACCATTTGACATGGACAAAGCTTCACTTTTACCCTTGAGAGGCTCGCTGGGCCGATAATCCAGAAGGGCGACCCAGGCAAAACTTAGAGCAAAGAAAAGAATGCAAAAGAAAAAGAAGAAAAAGAAAAAGAAGAAAAATGAAAAATGCAAAGAATGAAAAAAGAAAAAGAAAAAATGCAAAGAATGAAAAAAAAGAAAAGAAGAAAAAAAAGAAGAAAATAAATGAAAAGAATTGAAAAGAAAAGAAGAACAAAGCTCGCAAGGTTGAAAACCCAGAAAGGGCGGCCTTGGCAAAAGTTAGAGCGCAAAAGGAGAGGTTAATACCTGAGTGTACCTTAGACCGAACTACGCAAGGCTTGATTCCCATCTTTGGGATACGTAGGCAACTTCATTCTGAAGTCCAGCCATAAAACACTTCAAATTCGATTGTGTCAATGTGATGGTTTTGGTCATCTTTGTCTTCTCTGTATCCGAGAGTGCGGTTGTGATCGTCACTCTGAAGACTGATTACGATGCGCTACGGTGCCATTCAAACAAGGGGCAACTTTCCGTTGCCATACAATGTCCTGCGGTGCTATTCAGACTAGGGGCAACTTTCAGTTGCCATGTAGTGCCGTTCAAACAAGGGGCAATTTTCAATTGTTTATGGGTCCGAGGTCGTGCATCTCAAGAGTAGGTTCCATGCTCGTTAAGCAATGGCCGTTTGCAAAAATAATTTTTGAAAATTTTTACTGAGGTTGACTAATTCTCTCGAAAATTATTCCATTTTTCCAAAAGCTAGACCATTTCTTGGACCCGAAAAAGGAAAATTTTCAGTGCTCATAACCTGATTTGCATGATTTCAAATCAGAAAATCGAACAAGCATGTTAATCTAACTCTCATGTTGGTCAAAATTATTTTAGTAGAAAACCAAAACAAAAAATGGTCAAAATGATGAATTAGGGGCACAGTTGAGTCAGGCTTCCTGTCTTTCCCCCGTTGTCAACATCCTTGCCAGAAAAGGGCACTCTACTTGCAGGAAAGGGCACTCTACTTGCCAGAAAGGGCACTCTACCTGCTAGAAAAGGGCACAACTGAAGCTAACAACAAAGGACTGAAATCTCTCTCATTCTCCAAGCAACGAGGTGTCAGGCCATGTACAAAGCATGAATTGGAATGGATCAAGATTTTCCACTCCCTCATCTGGACAGATCTAACCACGTCCAAACTCCTCGACAGAGCATCGACAGCCGATGTCAGCTGCAGATTTGCTACACGCTCAGTTGCAGCACAACCCCTCTGTGGGAGGAACTCACTAGCTGTGCGCAGAAAAAGAAGAATTTAGCTGAGTGCTAGGGACAAGAGCCCACAACTTTTTGTTTATCCATCAACCACTCAGGGGAGGGACAAAAAATGAGAGATTAAAGAATAGAGAGATGTGCGCTGAGAGAAAAAGTGAGGAAAAGGGTTTTGTGAGAAAAGCCGAGCCTGAGGGCCGAGTGATGTGAGAATCACAAATAAGAAATGGTGGGAAACAATACCGGAAGAAACTGGCTCCTCGTGCACCGAGAGGTCTCTTGCATTTGTAACACAGCTGAGTGTGTTTGTTTGTGCGTTTTTTTTTTGTCTCGATTCCTGTTTTGAGTCGTTTGAGTGTCAACAGATGTTTAGGTCATTTTACCTAGTTTTTCCTTTGTTGAGTTGTGTTTAGGTTGTTCTACCTTTGTTTTCCATTGTTGAGTTGTTTTGGCTGTGGTCAGTTGTAGGCTCAATACCCGGTTGAGAACCCTTTTCTCATTTCAATTTCCAAAATCGTTTTGTGCTCAGAGTGCCGTGTCGTTCTCTACATTTGTGCAAAACAGGATTGGTTCTTTCATAAAGCCGCAGGGTTCAACCCAGGTCATGTCAGAATAGTAAAACAAGGACCTATCTAAAGCTATTTAGGGTCCGGACTGCAAAGCAAAAGAAAAGAGGGAAAATTTGGAGCATCTTAGCATGTTTCACCTTTAGAAAATTCCGAGATTGCATTCCATATGCACCTCCTCAGACCTTGCTAATGCTACCGAAGTATGAGTGCACCTCTACCTCAAGTGTAAGCCTACTTCAAGTCAAAATGGCGGTCTAAGCAGCACATGTGGTTTTCACATACAAATGTTATCTCTTGCCAACATAAACGAGGTGTGCCCTTTTCGAGCTGAGTGTGTTGCAAAGCCCTCTGAGATATAAATCGGAGGCACCAGAGTACATGTTTGATGCCCCTCTATTGCATAGAATGTGCACTTTCATATACACTGTTGTTGCATGCGTGCCGCGCATCGTTATGATTCATGCATAGAATATGCTTGCTTTTGATTCCACATAGAATATGCTTTGCTTGTCTCATACATAGAATATGCTTTCAATATTGCATAGAATGTGCTTCCATACTTGCATAGAAAATGCTCGTATCTGTTGCGTAGAAAATGCCCCCATACATGCATAAAAGATGCATTTTATCGCACTGTCTTGTGCACTTACACTTTGTATCTCACTAGCACTGTCTTGTGCATCTTGTGGTTGTATCTCACTCACACTATCTTGTGCATTGCATATCACTCGCGCTGTTTAGCGTATCGCACTGTTTAGTGCATTTCCAATCACTCGCACTGTTTAGCATATCGCATTGTTTAGTGTATTTGAAATCACTCGCGTTGTTTTAGCGTATCGCACTGTTTAGTGCATTTCAAATCACTCGCGCTGTTTAGCGTATCGCATTGTTTAGTGCATTTCAAATCACTTGTGCTGTTTAGCGTATCACACTGTTAGTGCATTTCAAATCAATCGCGTTGTTTAGCGTATCACACTGTTTTGTGCAGTTTACATTCGCGCTATTTTGTGTATTGCACTGTTTTGTCTAGTTTACATTCGCGCTATTTTGCGCATCGCACTGTTTTGTGCAGTTTATCATTCGTGATATTTTGCGCACCTCAATCGCACTGTTTTGTACAGTTTACATTCGCGCTATTTTGCGCATCGCACTGTCCTGTGCATTACATTCATTCGCGCTATTTTGCGCACCTCAATTGCACTGTTTTGTGCAGTTTACATTCACGCTATTTTGCGCATCGCACTGTCCTGTGCATTACATTCATTCGCGCTATTTTACGCACCTCAATTGCACTGTCTTGTGCTTTGCATATCACATCGCGCTATTTTGCGCACCTCTCCACACTTGTTAGTGCATTGCATCGCGCTATCTTGCGCACCTTACCTGCACTTGTTAGTGCATTGCATCGCGCCATCTTGCACACCTTATCTGTGTCGCACTGTTTTGTGCATTCACCCTGCTCGTACTGTTTTGTACACCTTTAGCATCGCACTATTTTGTGCATCTATTTAGCACTATTTTATGCATTCACTCTACATCGCACTATCTTGTGCACCTTTCTCTGATCTAGGAGACCTTAAATCCTCTAAAGGTGCAAATCCTTTGGTGTTTGTCGTGCCCGAACGACTTCTAGTGGTCTGGAATAGCCACCTGCCTGTGTTTGCGGTGAGTTCCTAGGAGACCAACTGAGACGGCGGAAACTAGAGTTCGAATGGCTTGTGCTTAGAACGCAAAGGTTCGGGATTTCCGAGACTAAAGTCTGGTTTAAATACCAGGGGTATATCCTCGGCTTGAAATCTGTATGGCAGCCCCATAGATTGAGATAGCATGCATATGCACCTCAATTCTGGATAACGAATTAACCTAGTCTGTCAACCTGTTGGAGAATAGGGAAAGCTGCGACCATAGTCAGGGAGAAAAGTAGTACCTACGGTTCAACTAAGAAGGAGGGAATGGTCCCCTGCAGCATGAGGTAGGTCATTGCCAATTGCCCCTGTAAGGTACCTTCACTTCATAGCTATTACATTGCATTTTTACATTGCATTGCATTGCATAAATCCTGAATTTTCAAACCGGCTTCGCGTAACGTATAAGTCCAATTATCAAATTGGCTTCGCGTAGCGTATAAGTTTAATTGTCAAAATCTTCCTGCATAACATTTTGTATTCTGCCCCTGAACTACGCTAGTTTGATTCGTTCCAATGGGATACGTAGGCAGCCTGTGGGCGCAACCATTTATTCATCTGTATTTTGTTTGTTTGTCCAAGTTTTCAGCCTTGTCAAAAATGGGTCGTCTCTGGGCTTTGACATTCACTCCGGTCACTTCTTGACTTCCGGGTTCTGTCAAATAGGGACAACTGTAGACAACCCATTTTTGACCGACCTTAAGACTCAGACGTCGCCAACTGAGTGCTCGGTGATGTTGCATATTGTGCTCATTCTGAGGTTGCAAAGTCTCGGCTGAGAGCCTTGCCTCCGGGCGTCGGAACCTTTTATTGCCTTGCCTCGGTTTGTGAACCAGGTCCTGTTTTCTCTATTTTCTCTTCCTGAAGGGAGGGAGAGGTGTCGTAGACCATCTCTCAGTGGCCGTAGGCTACGTTTCATGGTCGTAGACCATTTTTCCAATTTGGAGACCAGTTTCCGATTTTCGGAGCCGTCGGTTGTGTGCCTCGGTTCGGGACCGCTTAACTACCTCCGTTTGCTCCGATTTTTGGTACACACCTTGTTTTCTCTCCTTAGAGGGACACTGTGGCCCGGGAGACCACCTTCATGGTCGCATGCCACTTTCGATGCTTAATAGTCAATTTTTAGGGCCTCCGGCTGCGCGTTTTGGCCCCCGAACCTTCGTTTTGCATCGGTGTGGGTTTATTTTTGGCGTGGACCCTAGTTTCACTGTTAGGAAGGTGGTAGTAGGGTGGGAGACCACCTTTTATTCTTGGAGACCACCTTTCCCTGGTCAGCTAGTTTTTCTTGACAGGTAAGTGGTCTCCCTCACTTTTGAGCCACAATTTCTGGTCTCCCATACCACCATTGAGTTGCATTCACCTGGGAGACCACCAATATGGGTAGGTCGACCACCTTTTCAACTTGAACCTTTTGACCCCTGGTTGGCCGACCAGGGCATGTGGTCGGCCGACCAGGGCATGTGGTCGGCCGACCACTTGAACTGGTCGGCCAGCCTTCTGCTTTTTTGTCTCTTTGATTGCTATCCAGCTGTGCTAGCTGGGAGGCATTTGCCCCATACTCCGAGGATTGACCCTCTTGTTTTGGCTTCTTAAAGAAGCTTGGTCCCTTTTTCTTAGCTTCTAAGAGAAGCTTGACCTTTTGTTGAGCTTCTTGAGGAAGCTTGACCCCTTTGGTTTAGCTTCCTCAAGAAGCTTGACCTTTTTGGTTTAGCTTCCTTTAGAAGCTTGGCCTCTTTGCTCCATGCTTCTTAGAGAAGCTATGGACCTCCTCTTCTATAAGAGGGAGCCTCTCCCTCATGAGCCAAGGTTGGGAAATTTTGGCTAAGGCATATACGTACACCTCTCTCTATCTTTCTACATCCAAGCTCCAAAGCTCCATTGTTCTTGCACCATTGCACCACACCTCCTATCCTAACACCTCCACCATCACTCTAAGCACGTTGGAGCTAGTTTTCAGAGGTTGAAGGCTTACTATTTTGGTCCAGAAGCTGCTGGCTCTTTTGACTACAAGGGTAACCCTAATTTTTCCCATTTTTAGCATTGTTTTGCTTCATATCTTAGCCTAGTTTGCAAGCATACTTGGGCTTTGTCATAAACTGAAAAAAGTCTTTTTTTAAGCTTCTTAACATGTTTGTTTAAGACCTCTTTTCTGTTGGGGGTCATCTACCCCCTTGCATGCTTCATTTCTCTTTGTTTTGAGCCATGCACTAGGGCCTTTGTGTTGAGCTTTGTTGGCCCTTTTGACCAGTGGTTATTATGTGTTTTGAGCATTAAATCAGAGAGCAGCGACCCTCTCACCCCTTGTCTTGTTTGCTAGCATTGTTGGCCTTACAAAGGAGCCCATATTTTCACACTTCTTGAGCATGTTTCAGGCCATTATTTGTGAGTTTTATGACCTGCATGAACTGTTGCCAGAGTTTTTTTTGCCATGTTAGGTGTCTATCTTGCATGTGTAGTGTCACACCCCAAACTCGCCCCTAAAAGTCCGGGCATGACCTAAGCAGATACGGACACATGACCTGATATACATAATATACGGGGCCTGAACGGAAGCATTTAATATTACAAAGTAACATAGAATAACATCCATTGAGCTAAAACTAACATGCCAAGATCACATACATGAGAGCCATTTATCTATATACATACCCATACATATAAGTGAGTGTATATCCGAACATTGGTAAAGAAAGGGGGTATATACATACATTTTAACTTTAAGTAAATCATTAAAGTGCATGACAAAATCTTAACAAAACCTCACATAAATGCATAGGCTTGGTCGGGGAGTCTAGGCATACTGAGGTTGACAATTGAAGGGTAAGCGTCAAGGGTTAAGACGGACTCCCAAAGAAATTACCTACAGAACAGACATAACACAAAGTGAGCGAAGCTCAGTGAATAGTAGTATATAAATGATTCAATATTCAACTTAATCATAATACATATCAATGCGTATGTAAATGCGGAGATCATATAATTAAGAATTCTGTACTAATTTTAGAATGGCCTTAGGCCCAATCTTGGCGATAGCCCTTGAACATATTAACATTAAGCTTTTACACATGTTGGCATATAACCCTTGAACATATTAACATTAAGCTTTTACACATGTTGGCATATAGCCCTTGAACATATGGCATGAAGCCCTTGAAAAGTTGGGATTAAGCCCTTGAACATATGTATGGACTCAAGAGGTGGCTCGTACGGATTCTAGAGGTGACTCGCATTGCAGCACTTAGTTCCATACAACACTTTGTTCCATACCAGAAATCATTAGGTCTTAAAGACCGATCAATTCATATCATGTTATAACATGGCATAAACGGAACGGATAAATAGAAGCATATTCATACATATTCTTACTTATGCTTGAATCAAAAACAGAAATCAGAGTTCATGCTTGATCATAACCCACCCGTACAAGACCGTCGGTGGTACCATCCGTACAAGACCGTCGATGGTAAAACATAATCCACCCGTACAAGACCGTCGGTGGTACAATCCGTACAAGACCGTCGATGGTAAAACATAATCCACCCGTACAAGACCGTCGGTGGTACCATCCGTACAAGACCGTCGATGGTAAAACATAATCCACCCATACAAGACCGTCGGTGGGAAGATATATCTTGTAACATAATTGAACCACGGTATTATTACCCCCGGGCAAGGGCCATAAGACCACGGTATTATTACCCCCGGGCAAGGCCATAAGCTACGGATGTCATGAATACCTTACATATATGGACATCTGTTCATTAAGTCAAAACGTAACATATCAAAACATAGAGCATTTCTTGTTATATCATGTCATTACAGTACATTTAACAAAGACAGAATAGTTTACATCATAGCGTGAGCCATATGACAAGGTCATTGATATTTAATTATGTCTTCAGGTTGAGTCATCCGTAAATCAATCCGTTGTTTATCATAATGCTTAGCAGGTATTAACGTATAAAACAATCCGTGGTCTTAACAAATTATTCATTAAGAAATGGCGTAGTTCACGTGATCTATTAACAGCATATAGAAGCATACACCTTTGTTTGATCGTTCACACATGTTACCATAGTTGACTTGTACTTAACAGAGTACTAATGGTAGCCGTTACATCATTTACATGAGTTAACATCGTTAACTTAAGTTTAACAGGACATTCCTGATGATTATTAATGAGAGATAAGCACATTTACAGATTGAATGAATTCAGAGATACGTGAATACCATGGTTCCATAGTGCTTATACGTTCCCTTTGTTCGTCATGAATCACTATAGCTATCTTGCAAATAACAGAATGTTAGTCTTCTTTGTCAACAGTAATACCGCTCAATAATGCCTCTAGATTTTCCAATCGACACATTGTTAACTTGATTACTTGCAAGGAATAACATACTAACGATAAAAATCATCAACGATAATTGAACGTACGACTACCGTACTACTACTCACAGTGTTGCGATGACGTGCTCGTTTCTCCCGGAGTGTGCCCTGCACATACTCAAACCTTACAATTTAGTTCCCCTTTTCATATCAAATTACTTCCTGTTTCGTTTTACTTCGAAGGAATTTATACATATTAAAAATGCATCAAATACATATTCCGACAACATTAGAGGATTCTACACGCAAAACGAAGCGATCCACATTTTTTAGCATGGGCCGCATGTGCGGCTGTGAGCCCCGCACGTGCGGCAAACTCCCCCGCACGTGCGGCAGAATGCCCCCGCACGTGCCTTTTAGGCAGAACCAAACCCAAAATTTTCAGCATTTGCCGCACGTGCGGCAGTGACTCCCGCACGTGCGGCGATTCCCCTATTTTGGTCCGAAATTTGCATCAAAATCTCATCTTTTGGGGAATGTTTCCAAGGCTCAAGGATGGATCTTTTCAATGCTAAATCATGGTTCAAAACATGTAATTCAAAGCATCACATACACAATCTAACTTGCATTAATCATGAACACAACTCAATTTAATCAACCAAGAATTGAAACTCATAAACATAATTCCCTTTCTTGAAATTCTTAACTTCACTTATATCTATCATAATCAAAATCATAATTATAAGAATGAATACCAATTGGATGAGGAAGGAGGCACAAATGATAGGATTATCATACCAAAACTTCACCATACACAACCAAGATTCTCATTACACTTTAGATCATACCCAATCAAGAACTTTTTATTTCAAATTGAGGAAGGAGATTGGATTAGGGAATTTAACCTTACCTTAGCCTCAATTTCTCTTAACTCTCCCTTGATCTTCTCTTCTCTTCACTTTTCTCCAAGGAATATGTTATATGGAAGTTCCTAAGTCTTGAGTTCATAGAGGCTCTTATAGACATACATATATAAAGGGTGAATAAAGACGAAAATCAATCGTTTAAACATCTGAAATTGAAATTCCACAGAAACGCTTAATATTACCTAAAAATTTTGTTGATCACATATATAAAATCAATTTCAAATAAGCAGGCCCCTAAGGCTTCCAATTTCTAATTCAAACTTTATAGTTGCAACAAATACATTTCTTATCAAACAGATAGGCATCTTTAAACATGAAGTTCACTTTCTTAACCGTAATTTCTCATAGGATTTCACAATAAGCATCCGAAAGCACAAAACAGGGACTGAAAATATATCAGAAAACATGTACGAGGGTCGGGTTATTACATGTAGAGTAATCCTCTTCATGGCCTTTCAAAGGAGCCTTCATTTGCATGCTTCCTAGCCTCATTTCAGGCCCTTTTCAGTGAGTTTTAGGGCCCTCATAACCTCTGTCCAGAGGTGGTTTCGCCATTTTGTATGTCCATTATACATGTACAGAATAACCCTCTTATTGGCCTTTCAAAGGGACATATCATTCTTGCATGCATTGACTGAGTTTCAGTGGGCTTTTGGTCATATTTTGGCATGGCATACTTCTATTTTTGGTTGGTTTGGTGACCTCCCATGTGCTTCATATAGTTGTAGTGCAAATCATGGTTCACTAGCTTATTTTGCAAGATGTTTTGGCCGCCTTTCCTAGCATATTTTGGCCATGCCTTAAACAGATTTTGTGCATGTTTTGGACTGCCTTAGCTCTGTTTTTGGGTCTCATGGTCGAAAGATGTTTTTTTTGCATGCCTGTAGTTCAATATCCATGCTTAACTTTGAGTTTTGAGGCCCATCGCATGCATATACAGAGGTGTTTTCATGTTTTGGGGCCATTGTACATCATATTTCAGAGCTTATATGAATGCCATATTCCCATGATTTCCACTCTTTAAACGTGTTTGAGAGTTGTGCGTAAATGCCTCGTTTTCGGACCGTTGCATGAGCTTCGTTTCTTTGCATGTTGAGTCATCATTTTGGGCCATTTTCCAACTATTTCAGACCTGCCTAGAGTCTGTTTGGGGCTGGTTTTACCATTTATACATTGCTTTGTGTACCTCTAGTGTAACCCGCTTCACTAGTTTCGGTATTCGAGCCATCTTGCATGCATTGTGTGACATATTTGCATGATTCGGGACCATTGTACATTATGTTTCAGAGTTGGAAAATGTGTGTTTGCATGCCATACTTCATCCTTTTCCATGCTTAGTTAGAGTTGCATGTTGTGCCTTAGGATCGGTCCTTTGCATCCTTGCATGTTTGCAGGTATTTCGGTTGTCTCATTTCCATCATATGGCCACTGATGTGAGTGTGGCTGAGGTCCACTCATATTGGTGTAAGTCCATCTTGCATTTTTATATGCCATGTAGTTCATTCGTAAGTGCATTGTGTATGCCATGTTATGGCACGTGCATTGTGTATGCCATTTTAGCCCATAGCATTGCGTATGCTAGGTTGCATGTTAGTCGCATTGTGTATGCCATCTCATTGCTTTGTGTTTGGAGTAGGGTTTAGTCTGAACACGAGAAACGATGGACGTTTCGTACTCCAAGTGACGAAACGTGCCTCGATTCTCAATCGCCAACACTCTTGACTGTCCATGATAGAGTTGTTGGCTTTACTTGCTTATATGTGCATTCATCTCACATCGAGTCGTGCAATTCGACTTCTCGGCCATCATGCATCGAGATGCGTGACTGGTGGCTCGAGGATCGAGGACTATACTCTCTTGAGCTTGTGCAAGGACGGGGAGAGTGGTCATGCACACATTTGTTGAAAATACATTGCCTTTTCTTTCTCTTGCCTTTGTTGCAGAAAAACCAGAAACCAGAGGTGGAAACTGGTCGGCCGACCAGATTTTTTGGTAGGCCGACCACCTTCTTTGGTCTCCACCACAAAGGGTGGTCGACAGGTGGTCTCCCATGCTAATAACTAGTCAGTGGCCTTCCCAAGGTGGAGTTTTAGCCTTCTGGAGCTTTGTGCAAGTTTCTGAGATCAATTGCAAACAAAGGCGAGGCGAGGCGAGGCGTCGCGATGGAATTTCCCGACAAGGTGACCCGAGTATGCATGCATCCTTCATCATTCGGAACAGAGCTGAGGCAGCCCATTGCACGTAGCATAGCATGCTAGTTTACTTTGCTTACCTAATTCATTTGTTAAGTAATTAGTATTGTGTAATAATTGTTATTTCTTTTGGTTGTGTAATATTCTTTCAGACCCTCCAAGAGAGGGCCAATTGTTGTAATATGTGTGCGTGTGTGTAATGTATGTCTTCCAACCCCACGTCTTTCTCCCTTTTATTTACCAGCTTATGATGGTTACTTTAGGGCATGTTCCAATTAGCATACTTCTGATAGCATGTTTGCATTCATTCATTTGTCTTGCATGCACCGGGCTCGGCGCATCATACTAACTGCATTGTATTTCAATTCCGAGTTGAATACTTGTTACTTATAGCATTTCACATGCCATCTTTAGAATAGCCGAGCCTATTATAGTTGCATTCCTACATGTGTTGCATTTGGCATTTCAGCATAGTTAGGATCATGCATGGATTTCTAACATAGCTTCGGTTTTGGCTTGGAGTACTCGGTAAGTGTTTATGCTTTAGCATCCTTACATGTGTCTGAGTGACTGCCATGATAACATGCTTACCATGAGGCTATGTGCTTATGTGATATACCTGCCTGAATGCCTGTGGGTGAAGGTTGGATTATCTGAATTGGAATAATGCATTGACTGTGAGTTTTAAGCTCGCTTGAGAGTGGCAAACCATCACGTTTTCTAAGCCCACCCAAGGGTGGCAAATCCACGTCTTAGCCTACTTGCGGGTAGCACCATCAAACCATTTTCAAAATAAACAAACATGAGATGTGTTGTTCCAATTCAGGTGATCCAGTCTATACTTGTATGCTGTGCGCATCACGTACTAAATCTAGGCTAATAACCGGAATAAGAATGCATAATGTTTTCAAAACTCGATATCATGGTTAGTAGAGGCCAATCTTTGACCGGGCGAGCGGGGGTGCTCACGAAGTGACCTTCCCCAATCGTACCCAAGTTCCCCAACCGAGGCAACTTTGGTGATGATGGACACTTGGCCTTTGGCACGTGTCAGGGTTTCCTAAATTCCTCCAAAATAAAATATTTAGGTTGCGACTCTATATCTGGCAAAGCAGTCCATGTTTGGCACTTCTTTCTAAAAATCTATTTTCCAAAATGATTTGCCAGATTTGGACTCTTTGATGATTCATCGGTCTTGCATTGCACTCTGCGAGATTAGATATAGGACCGTGACTTTTGAGTCTGAACTGTAGTGAGCCTAACGAACAAAACGGGATTTCCTCCCTGGGACGCTCGGGGATGTCTACAATTGGGAAACCTATTTGCCTATGGTCGAGTTTGTATACAACAACGACTATCATTCGAGTATCGGTATTTCTCTTTATGAAGCTCTTTATGGAAGGAAATGTTGATCACTGATTTGTTGGGCCGAAGTAGGCGATAGACCATTACTGGGACCCAAACTTGTGCAAGAGACGACTGAGAAAGTAAAGTCAATTCAATAATGGTTGAAAACTGCACAAAATCTTCAAAAAAGTTATGCAGATGTCAGAAGAAGAGACCGAGAATATGAAGTGAGTGACCATGTGTTTATCAAAGTGACTCCAATGAAGGGTCAGACATGGTTTGGAGTCAAGGGTAAGTTGGCATTGTGGTACATTGGTCCTTATGAAATCATTGAGAAAATCAATCTGGTGACGTATCATGTAGTCTTACCTCCAGTTATGGAGAATATGCATAATGTCTTTCTTATTTCGATGCTTCGAGACTATTTACGGGATTCGTTACATGTGATTGAACTAACACACCTACTTTTGAAAGATGACTTCATTTACGAAGAACGACCAATACAAATTGTGAACCGTTGGATCAAAAGATTGAGAAACAAAGAAATCCCATTAGTGAAAGTTTATTGGCAACAACATGGAAGGACATATGCAACTTGGGAAACAAAAAAAGATATAATAAGAAGATATCTGGACATGTTTCCATTGGACTCCATATTCTTCCGAAATGAAGGTACTTTATGTTTGGAGGACCAAATTCTTGAAGAGTCGAAGACTATAACAACCCCAATCCATAATTAGCTGTAGACGTCCCCGAACGCCCCGGGAGGAACGAGCTCCCGTTCTGTTCATATTGGGGTCACTACAGCTCGGACTCTTGAATGTCACAGTTCCTAATCTGAACCAAAGAGTCCAAATCCAGCAAATCGTTTTGAGAAACAGATTTTTGAAAAGGTAGTGCCAAACATGGACTGCTTTGCCAGATACAGAGTCGCCACCTAAATATTTTATTTTGGGAAATTTAGGAAACCCTGACTCGGTGCCAAAAGGCCACGTGTCCGTCATCACCAAAGTTGCCTCGGCTCGAGAACTTGGGTACGATTGGGGAAGGTCACTTCGTGAGCACCCCCACTCGCCCGGTCATAGACCGGCCTCTACTAACCATGATATCTATTTTTGAAAACATTGTATGTGTTCTTAAACCGGTTATTAGCCTAGGTTACTATGTGATGCTCACAGCATACAAGTATAGACTGGATCGCCTGAATTGGAACAAAACATTTTATGTTTGTTTTTGAAAGAGGTTTTGCTACCCGCAGGTAGGCTTTTAAACATTTGATGATTTATTCCAATTCAGATAACCCAACCTTCACCCACAGGCATTCAGGCAGTTATATCATATAAGCATATAGCCTCATGGTAAGCATGCTATTCATGACAACACTCACACGCATGCAAGGATGCTAAAGCATAAAGCTTACCGAGTACTCCAAGCCAAAATAGAAACTTTATTAGAAATCACGCATGATCCTAAGTATACAAAAATGCCTAATGCAACACATGCAAAAATGCAGACTATAGCAGGCTCGGCTGTTCTAAGATGGTATATGAAATGTTACAACTATCATGTATTCAACTTTGAAATTGAAAGTACGATGCAGTTAGTATGATGCGCCGAGCCTGGTGCATGCAATACAGATGAATGATGCAAACATACTGTCATACTGTATGCTAATTTAAACATGCCCTAATCTAACCATCAAAAGCGGATAAATAAAAGGGAGAAAGACGTGGGGTTGGAAGACATGCATCACACTCACGCACACTTATTACAGTTGTACCCTCGCACAGAGGGTCCGAATAAATAATACAGTCCGAATATTACAGGCCCGAATAAAAAGAATATTACAGTCCAAAATATTACAAAATTCTAATTAATTAATGAATTAACTAAGAAAGCAAATAAAACTGGCGTGCAAGCCAGGGACTGCCTTGCTTCTGATGGATGATGCATGTCCGGATTGTCTTGCGCGGAAATCCACCGGAATGCCCCAATTAGCCTCTGTTTACACCTGTTCTTGAAATGCGTGCCAAACCCCGAAAGGTTGCTGATTCTTCGTTTTGCTGCAACAGAGAGCAGGAAAGGGGCATAGCAATGTATTTGCACAGATATATGCATGTCTCGATCTTCGTGCCACGAATCACGCATACCGAGGCATGATGGCCGAGGAGTCGAAATGCACAACTCAATATAGGATGAATGCACATGAAACTACAGCTAAAACCTAACTCCATCATGGATAATCCGGAGTGTCGGTGACTGGGGAATTGAGACACATTCCGTCACTCGGAGTACGAAATGTACCTCGTTTCCCGTGCCCGAGCTAACTCCTATTCCGGACACGATGTAATATGCATCACATGCATGAAATGCAACTAAGATGCAATCTTAACATACAGAATACAATGAAAATGAGATGCCTCGAAATGCGTACACACGGGCACGCAAACCGAGGCGATAATAAATGTAATGAAGATGAGGTGCCTCGAAATGCGTGCACACGGGCACGCAAACTGAGGCGATGGTAAATGTTATGGAAATGAGGTGCCTCGAAATGCGTGCACACGGGCACGCAAACCGAGGCGATGATAAATGCAATGAAAATGAGGTGCCTCGAAATGCGTGCACACGGCCACGCAAACCGAGGCGATGGCAGAATGCAATGAAAATGAGGTGCCTCGAAATGCGTACACACAGGCACGCAAACCGAGGCGATGGCAGAATGTGATGTAATGACATGAAATGGACAAATGGGCTTATACCAACATGAGTGAGCCTCAGCCACACTCACATCGGATGCCGGCGGATAAAAATGAAGTACCTCGAAATGCGTGCACACGGGCACGCAAACCGAGGCGATGGTAAAATGTGATGAAATGACATGAAATGGACAAATGGGCTTATACCAACATGAGTGAGCCTCAGCCACACTCACATCGGATGCCGCGCGGATAAAAATGATGTGCCTCGAAATGCGTGCACACGGGCACGCAAACCGAGGCAATGGTAAAATGTGATGAAATGACATGAAATGGACAAATGGGCTTATACCAACATCAGTGAGCCTCAGCCACACTCACATCGGATGCCGGCGGATAAAAATGAAGTGCCTCGAAATGCGTGCACACGGGCACGCAAACCGAGGCAATGGTAAAATGTGATGAAATGACATGAAAATGACATGCAAACATTCTAATGAAATTTCAGCACTAAAACATGGGGAAAACAGCCCCGGGATGAGGCGAAATGACATGAAATGCAAGGAATTGTCCCGAAATGCAACATTAGGCACCCGAAATGGCCTATAGCTATGCCAAACATGCACAATATGAACATGCAATGCAAAGACAGAAGCTAGACAGTCCCAAAAAAGGCACTTTCACAGTTATAAACATGGCCAAACAGCAAGCATAGGTATGGCAAAAATAGCATGCAAGAATAGGGGCCAAAAGAGGAGTAATGAAGCAAGTGATATAAGAAAAATCCAAACTGAAAAATTTCCTTCTACAACACTGAAGAGGGACCAAAAATATGAATATTTACAGTATATGGCAGATCTCAAATCAGTATACAAACATGATAGAAATGTGATGCAAAATAAGGCTCAACAATGGCTATAACATGAAGTATACAAAATATTCACCAAACAGAAAAAAAGTGTGAATGAAACATGAATTATAGGCCAAAATAAGGTCACTTTCAGTTCGGACCACGGTCAAAAAACAGAAGGAAAGAGGGCTGCCAATTTATGCAAAAATGGGGCCAAATAAGGGGTATAACTACAAGTGACATATGGAGACACCAAAAAATGTTGAGCCCTTCTCCAAAGTTGAAGAGGGGCTCAAAATAAGCACATTTACAGATCACATCATGCTCAAAAACAGATTACTCATGAGCCAAAAATAGCATGCAAAATTATGACATACAAGAGGATCAATGAAGCAAGTGTATCATGGAGGGCTCAAACAGGGTTGAGCCCTTAATGAAAGGTGAAGATGAGCTCAAAAGAGGGCCCTTTTCAGTTAGGGCCGG
This sequence comes from Camellia sinensis, assembly GCF_055761805.1. NCBI lineage: Eukaryota > Viridiplantae > Streptophyta > Magnoliopsida > Ericales > Theaceae > Camellia > Camellia sinensis. Next base: position 70,508,462 of record NC_138964.1, read on the forward strand.
AGCTTGAAACAAAAAGGAAGTGGGGCTTACAAATAAATCAAGAAAAAGGGTCAAAAGGGTAAAAGTATTACTTACCCTTGAAGACTCAAACTTTTGTTGCTTCTTGGACCAATTTGCTGCTTCTTTGGCCTTTGAGAAACCTTCCTTGTTGCTGGAAATGAGATGGTGGTGGTAGAGCTTGGTGGTGTAGAAGGAATGATGGTTAGGGACTTAGGGTTTTTTGAGGAATTGAGAAGGATGAAGATGGAGTTCTATATGGAAGCTTGAAGATGAAGTTTTCTAACTCCAACAAAGGAGGCCACCAGCTGGTTATAAGTGTTCAAAAGGGGGTGTAAAGGTGGGGGAAAAGGAGAGCAAAATTCCCCCACGAAATATCCCCCAGATAAAGATCTTTTCTGGGGGATATTGTCCCACAGCTGTAAAGTGCACAGTGTCAAGATCTCGGCCGGCCTGGTACTTTTGTTGCAGGTGGCCAGCCGGCCACACCCCCTAGCCGGCCGGCTAGGGGTCAAAAGGTTCAATGAGATTTTCTGGCCGGCCACTAACTGGTGGGGTACTCCTATGTGTGTACAACATAACCATGTGGTTAAAAGTCCGAGAAAATGGGTCCAAGGGGTTCAACATTGGCTCGGAAAGAGGGGGTCAAAAGGGTCAAGTTGAATTACTGGCCGGCCATGAACTTTTAGGGTCCTCCCAGGTGTGTAGATCCCAGATATGTGGTTGAAAGTTCAAGAATGTGGGCCCAAGGGGTTCAACATTAGCCCGGAAGAAAGGGGTCAAAAGGGTCAGGTAACCTTAATGGCCGGCCACCAACTTTTAGGGGCCTCCCAAGTGTGTAGATCACAGATATGTGGTTGAAAGTTGGCAACATTAACTCCAAGGTGTTCAACATTAGCCCGGAAGTCAGAAAAACGGGCGTCGGAGGGCCTCGGAGGAGATATAACTGGCTGCTGCAACAATTGCTGGCCTCCCGTCCTTCAGTGACCTTCCCCACGATAAAACAGAGGTACCTGCCAAAAATGAACGAAAACCGTTGCAAAACGAAAGTTCCGGGGCCAAAACACGCAGTTCGGGGTCCCGAAAATGGGCTGTTAAGCACCAAAAGTGGCGTTCGGCCACGAAGTGGGTTTCTCAGCCCCCAGTGTTCCTCAAAAAGGAGAAAATAGGAAGTATGCCAAAAATTAGAGCAATAGGAGATGGTTAAACGGTCCCGAACCGAGGCACACGGCCTAACGGCTCCGAAAACCGGGAACTGGACTCCGAAATGGGAAAAATGGCCTACGGCCACCGAACGTAGCCTACGAACATTGAGAGATGGTCTACAGGACCTCTCCCTCCCCTCAGGAAAAGAAACAGAGAAAACCGAGTCTGGTTCGCAAACCGAGACAAGGCACAGAAGAGGGTTCGGAAGTCCAGAGGCAGGGCTCGCAGCCGCGACTCTGAGTCTTCTGAACAAGCACAACATGCAATATCACCGAGTGCTCAACTGGTGATGTCTGAGTCTTAAGTCGGTCAAAAATGGGGTGTCTACAGTTGCCCCTCTTTGACAGAACTCGGAAGTCACAAGTGACGGGAGTGAATGTCAAAGCCCAGAGACGACCCATTTTTGACAAGGCCGAAGACTTAGACAAACGTATAAGATAAACAGAAATGTGCCCGCAGGCATGCCCGCAGGCAGGGGGCAAAATGCAAATGAAAATGCAAGAAGATTTTGAAGATTGGACTTATACGCTGCGCGAAGCCGGTTTTGAAAGTTGGACTTATACGCTACACGAAGCCGGTTATCACTCATGATCATGCGAATGCAGCAAGCTGTAATGAAGCAAGTATTCGCAAATAGATGCAACAGTTTTAAGCAAGAATGCAAAGCAACAACTACATTTCATGCAGTTAAGAATGCGGAGGATTATTCAATCCCCGCCACGTCTCACACGGAGAAGATACGATACCTGCGCGATTCGTCTGGTCGCACCAGCCTCAATTGAACCGTACATACAATATCGTGCCTGCAAAAGAGAGAAATTGCAACAAGTACAATATGCTATATATCTAATGTGATTCTGGAAGTTCGACACACACAGTGCCGGTGAGTGAATGCATCGCAATGCAAAAGTGGAACATGCGTGACAATGTATGCTCAAACATAGAAGTATGCCAATATCAAGAAACGTGCATGTTGATGCAGGTATGTTCATGAAAATGCAAGATAATGTAACACGAGCATGAATCAGGGTGCCCGTTTGTCGTGAAACAACGAGTACGGAAATGCGCGTTTCGGCGAAGGCGACTCGACCACGGCCTCCGACCCACTTCCCTGAAAGGTTACAACTTATTCAAAAGGGATAGACTTTGATTTCGATGAATGATGATGAGACACATGTCAGACTTTGAAGCCGAAGTCCCGGCGGAGCAATTTCGCGACCGGAAGTGTACTTTTCTTGAACTTTTTCAGGTCCCGGGAACTCCGATCTTCCTCAAAATTTGCAGGGAGCTAGGTGAGCATGTGGGGAGCATGGCCGGCCGTTTATCTTCCCAAGGGGAGGTGGCCAACCGATTTTCAATAAAGCTAATGGCTGGCCGGCCATTTCTGCAAAAAGCAGACAGCTGGCCGGCTAGGAAAAGAGGCCGGCCGGCCATGTGCTTTATCCGGGGGTATTTTGGTCTTTTTCGCCCCCTTTTTGCATGCCTCTTCAACCAAGACTTGAGGCTTATAAAAGGCAGCCGAAGTCCCTTCATTTCTTGCCTCCTTCAACACTTTCCTCTCCAGATTTGAGTTTCACGCGCGTTTTCCAACGCCCCGTGCAAATTGTTTTCGCAAAAACATTCAGTTTCAAGCACTTTGAAGCGATTAAATCCCGGCTTCGGAGCTTCTTTTCGCACTTTCGCCACTTGAGGTAAGTTTGTCTCAATATTTGGAATATTTTCTCGGGGGTTGACTTTTGTTGACTTTTCATTTCCCGAGAGTTGACTTTTGTTGACTTTTTCCAATTTTGGCTCATTTTGCTCATTTTTGCTTCCTTTTGCAGATTCTTTGAAAATGGCGGGCCGGAGATGATTTCAATCCCATGACTCTACCCCCGAGGACCCGACCTTTCATTCCCGGGAGGTACCGTCCGGCAGCACATGCCCTCCCTCGTGCTGTCTTCCGTCACTTTACCAGTTTTGACGAGCGAGCACCCGGGGATCTGCTTCTCAGAGAGCCGGAGCAGCATCTCTCTCATGAGGCCCGAGAGGTATTTACTTCATTTTCTGTATTTCTCGTACATTTCAGTACCTTTGCCATGCTTAAACACGCAGCTTTGCTTATGACATAGTACTTTGCTTGCATCTCGAACATGTAGTTTAAACATTCGAATTTCTGAACACTCGGCTCATCAATTAATTGCGAACACACAACCCATATTAGAACACACGGCTCAAACACTGATTTGTCGAACACACAGCCCGAATTCGAAAGTGAACACACAGCCCACACTTTAACTGAAAGTTGAACACGCAGCCCAAAATTCAAATTTTCTGAACACGCAGCCCACAAATTAACTGAAAGTTGAACACGCAGCCCAAAATTCAAATTTTCTGAACACGCAGCCCAGGTAGATAGTGAACACGCAGCCCACAAATTAACTGAAAGTTGAACACACAGCCCAAAATTCAAATTTTCTGAACACGCAGCCCAGGTAGATAGTGAACACGCAGCCTAAAATTCAAATTTTCTGAACACGCAGCCCAGGTAGATAGTGAACACGCAGCCCACAAATTAACTGAAAGTTGAACACGCAGCTCAAAATTCAAATTTTCTGAACACGCAACCCAGGTAGATAGTGAACACGCAGCCCACAAATTAACTGAAAGTTGAACACGCAGCCCAAAATTCAAATTTTCTGAACACGCAGCCCAGGTAGATAGTGAAAACGTAGCCCACAAATTAACTGAAAGTTGAACACGCAGCCCAAAATTCAAGATTTCTGAACACACAGCCCAGGTAGATAGTGAACACGCAGCCCACAAATTAACTGAAAGTTGAACACGCAGCCCAAAATTCAAATTTTCTGAACACGCAGCCCAAGTAGATAGTGAACACGTAGCCCACAAATTAACTGAAAGTTGAACACGCAGCCCAAAATTCAAATTTTCTGAACACGCAGCCCAGGTAGATAGTGAGCACGCAGCCCACAATTAACTGAAAGTTGAACACGCAGCCCAAAATTCAAATTTTCTGAACACGCAGCCCAGGTAGATAGTGAACACGCAGCCCACAAATTAACTGAAAGTTGAACACGCAGCTCAAAATTCAAATTTTCTGAACACGCAGCCCAGGTAGATAATGAACACGCAGCCCACAAATTAACTGAAAGTTGAACACGCAGCTCAAAATTCAAATTTTCTGAACACGCAGCCCAGGTAGATAGTGAACACGCAGCCCACAAATTAACTGAAAGTTGAACACGCAGCCCAAAATTCAAATTTTCTGAACACGCAGCCCAGGTAGATAGTGAACACGCAGCCCACAAATTAACTGAAAGTTGAACACGCAGCCCAAAATTCAAATTTTCTGAACACGCAGCCCAGGTAGATAGTGAACACGCAGCCCACAAATTAACTGAAAGTTGAACACACAGACCAAAATTCAAATTTTCTGAACACGCAGCCCAGGTAGATAGTGAACACGCAGCCCACAAATTAACTGAAAGTTGAACACGCAGCCTAAAATTCAAATTTTCTGAACACGCAGCCCAGGTAGATAGTGAACACGCAGCCCACAAATTAACTGAAAGTTGAACACGCAGCTCAAAATTCAAATTTTCTGAACACGCAGCCCAGGTAGATAGTGAACACGCAGCCCACAAATTAACTGAAAGTTGAACACGCAGCCCAAAATTCAAATTTTCTGAACACGCAGCCCAGGTAGATAGTGAAAACGTAGCCCACAAATTAACTGAAAGTTGAACACGCAGCCCAAAATTCAAATTTTCTGAACACACAGCCCAGGTAGATAGTGAACACGCAGCCCACAAATTAACTGAAAGTTGAACACGCAGCCCAAAATTCAAATTTTCTGAACACGCAGCCCAGGTAGATAGTGAACACGCAGCCCACAAATTAACTGAAAGTTGAACACGCAGCCCAAAATTTAAATTTTCTGAACACGCAGCCCAGGTAGATAGTGAGCACGCAACCCACAATTAACTGAAAGTTGAACACGCAGCCCAAAATTCAAATTTTCTGAACACGCAGCCCAGGTAGATAGTGAACACGCAGCCCACAAATTAACTGAAAGTTGAACACGCAGCTCAAAATTCAAATTTTCTGAACACGCAGCCCAGGTAGATAATGAACACGCAGCCCACAAATTAACTGAAAGTTGAACACGCAGCTCAAAATTCAAATTTTCTGAACACGCAGCCCAGGTAGAAAGTGAACACGCAGCCCACAAATTAACTGAAAGTTGAACACGCAGCCCAAAATTCAAATTTTCTGAACATGCAGCCCAGGTAGATAGTGAACACGCAGCCCACAAATTAACTGAAAGTTGAACACGCAGCTCAAAATTCAAATTTTCTGAACACGCAGCCCAGGTAGATAGTGAACACGCAGCCCACAAATTAACTGAAAGTTGAACACGCAGCCCAAAATTCAAATTTTTTGAACACGCAGCCCAGGTAGATATGCATGTAGTTTATTTCACTTTATTGGCACGCAGCCCATTTCATCTCATTGGCACACAGCCCAGTCATTTTTTATCTCATTGGCACACAGCCCATTCATTTCATTGGCACACAGCCCATTCATTTCATTATTTGACACATGTATTCATTCTGAATGCAGGTTTGTTCCCGCAGTGTGCGGGGATATGGTTCCACCATTGTGCGGGATTGGTATGCTGAGCTCCCAGAGGGCGTCAGAGACTTGATAGATTTGGCAGGATTCAGACCCTTCTGCGTCGGGTTTTCACGTTGTCCTGCCAGGAGGACATTGATGGCAGCCTTGGTAGAGAGATGGTGGGACACCACCAATTCCTTTCATTTCTCTGCTACCGGGGATATGACCATGACCCCTTTTGACTTCGCTGTATTGACCGGCCTTGACGTCGGAGGTTGGTCCATCCCCTACGATGAGGATATGGGCGAGTGGGAGGCCGCCTGGATGTATCTGTTGGGGGCTCGCCCGCCTGTTGATAGGGTTTCAGGGAGAGTCCGATACACTTGGTTCTCCTCCCATTTCCGGCGGGCGGAGATGGTGCCTGAGAGTCCCGAGGAGACGGGGCAGTACGCTCGTGGTTTCCTTATGCTCCTCTTCGGGACTACCCTGTTCGCCGACAGAGGGAACACCGTCGGGCTATACCTGTTGAGCGCTCTAGTCGACCTATCACAGGTCCATCGATATGACTGGGGTGGCGCCGGCCTTGCTACCCTTTACTTTTATATGAGCGCGACCTCCCGCGGGCGGGGCGATTTGCTTGGCGGCTACTGGAGAGCCTGGAAGGTACTTTTTTGTCCCCTTGATTTACATTTCTGCTTTTCATCACTTGTACATTGCACACACGGCGCACTTTTACAGTCTGTATTTTGCTCTCAGCATTTCGTACTTACATTCTGCATTGCTTTTCTCAGCTATGGGTCTATGTATACTTCCCATCATTAGCCCCAGAGCTGGAGGTGGTAGGGATTCCCATGACCCCATATTCATTGGTGTTTGAGGGCCCACACCGGCCGAGACCTCGAGAGACCCTCCTTCGCCTGCGACAGTACTTTGACACTGTGCGACATCCAGAGGTACTTCAGAACTTTCAGTTCTTTTCATTTTCATCTTCGATTTGCTCTGTATATTCTCGATTTCTGGTTGGTTTATGCATTCATCATCCGCAGATTACATGGCAACCTTGGGCGCCCCTGGGTGATGGTCTCCGGCATCAGTATACCGGAGCGTCGGACATTTCCCAGTATAGGGTCCTGCTTGAAGGGCCGGTTGGCAGGGCCTGGTTCCTGGGGGAGCGCTTCCTGCGCCAGGTATGGGGGTATCTTTCTCAGGATATTCCCGCAGTACCCCCAGCCAGTATGCGGACTGCTGACAGACTCTCTTACTCGGAGGTAGTCGGCGCCATGCTGGGTACTGATGCTTTGCTATATATTGAGGAAGGGGACTACGCCACTTACCGTCACATATATTTGATGCCTCCATTGACGGAAGCTCGTATCCCAATGATGAGGCCTGCCGGTATGTCATCCTCGGGCCAGGCTCAGGCTCGGGCTGCACACGCCCCTTATTCCAGCAGGGCTGGTACATCTAGAGGTGGGAGTAGACCGGTTCCTCCGGCTCTGTCGATTCATCCTCATCTCGGATGGCCAGATATGCCGACTGAGTTGATGGCGTGGCAGTATGGGGCTATCTCTCCGACCCCGATCCCGCTAGAGCCTCCGATGCCCAGTGATCGATACGCCATTGATCCGGACTCACCGCCGGTATGCTCCACTTTTTCATTTGTCATTCAGATGTTTAGACACTTTTCTGTTCACTGACGATTATGAGCTCATTTTTGCAGCCATCGCGAGGGTACATGGAGGAGGTGGTTGGACTGGTGGCCACACTCGAGGGCATGGTCCTGCGTAGGGAGGCACAGTTGTCTGTCGCGGGCATCCAGGTACCTTTCAGTTTTCTGGCATTTATCATACTTCTGATGACATGCTGATTTCTACTGCATCGATAGACTATTTGTGTAGAGCACATCTAACACACACCCCACTTGGACACTGTATTTATATGCACCCACTTCATGTAGCCTTTGCTTGTATCTGCATCTGATGTATATATTTGGACTGATGTATTTGAATTGAACTCTTTGTTTTCAGATGCCTTCATGGTCAGGTCAGCCGCAGGCCAGGCCATCTGGGCCTCATTGGGGAGCTGGGCCATCTGGGCCTTTTCAGGGGGCGGGGCAATCCCGAGGAGCTGGGCCATCTAGGCCTTTTCGAGGAGCTCGAGGGGGACCTGTCCGCAGACGCAGGGCTCACGTTGTGGAGGTGGAGCCAGAGGAGGAGGAGGAGGCCACAGATCGTCAGTCCGAGACGTCTGCCGGGGAGGAGGAGGAGGAGGCTGAGGGGAATCCTGAGGATGACGGCGCTGACTCAAATGATGATGATGCTGTAGAGGTTGTCCCGCAGAAGAGGATGAGGAGTGCTTCTCGTTCCCGCTCCCGAGGACTTTGATGTTGCTATTTCCTGCTTTATTTTTCTTTTTTTCTAGTAGTTTGTAGCACTTTGCACATTGTTAGGCAGTTTTATTCTTTGTAAAACTTGTACCTTTGTTTGTTGTAAAGCATGATGAAATGAAATAGCTTTTGAAAAGGTGTTTGTATTTTAAACTTTTAGCATCGTATCGCATCATTTTTTTTTCCGCACAAAAATGAAATTGAATGGAAATGCGCATTGTGTAATCACCAAGTCAGGTAGTGAACCGACGCAACAAACTAAACAACTCAACTTACTAAGATATAACAGAATCCTTAGCAAGTTTACAACTCGATAAACAAAATGCAACAACGTAAATAAACAAGACTTTAACAAAAATTGCTTAAACAGAGAGCAATGACTCAAAAACACGAAACACGTCCGCTCGACAAACAACTCGATAAACAAAACAACAACTCGATAATTAAAACAACAACTCGATAATCAAAAACAACAGAGTGTGCTTCTGGCGATCTGGGCATCGGAACGCGTCCGAAATGAAGGCCTTTGACTCTCCTGTTGCATGGGAATGCTTGAAACTTTCCTCAAAGGGTAAAACAGGGCCAATGAGATACACTGCAGCATTGCCAGCCATCCCTGGGAGCCGGCCGGCCATTTTTGAAAAAGAGAATGGCTGGCCAGCTAGTTTTGAAAAAGAGAATGGCTGGCCAGTCAGAAAAGGTGGTCGGCCGGCCACTCAGTCCTGCAGCCACCAGATTTTTGACACGTGTCCCCGTGAATAGTGTTTTTCCTTCTATAAAAGCCTAAACTTCGGGAATATTCATTTCATCTTAGTTTTAGACAAAGATGGAGGCGTTTCTTGCGGAAAATGTCACATCTTGGATTTCTTCTCTAGATGGTTCGGAAAAGCTGAATTTCCGGGGTTTCGGCTTGAATGCACTATTCACGCTGAGCCGTACTCCGCTACAGCTCCCTTTTCTCCATGCCGCGGCAAGGTTCTGGAATCCAGTGACGCACGTTTTTAGCTTTGGCGGCCAAGAGATGTGCCCCACTTTTGAAGATTTTCAGGTTTTGATGGAGTCTGAATGCTCTGAAGTGATCTTGCCCCAGCTCCGTTTTGGCCATGCTCAGGCTTTAGGGCGGATGTGTGGGCTCACGGCGCATGACGCTCGATCTCTAATTTGCAGTGGGGAACTGGACATCCTCGGCTTGATTCATCGTTTTTCCGACGCCGGTGACCGCAGTAACCATTATTGGCAGGGTTTCCGGCAACACGCCCTCTGCTTGTGTATGTTGTCTCACTTTCTGCTTTCCCCGGGCTTCGGCGGGGCTAGCATCCGCCTGATCGAAGTCGCCCAAAGTTTGAGAGAAGGGAAGAGTTGTATTGCCATGACCCTGGCCGAGACATTGATGGGCTTAGATTCTGTCTATCGCCGGGAGGCGACTAGGTTTGCTGGGAGTCCACTACTACTGTAGGTAATGTTTCCCACCCAACCTTACATGTATATTTGCTCACATCACTCGACCCTCAGGCTCGGTTTTTTTCTCACAAAACCCTTGTCTTACTTTTTCTCTCATCGTACATCTCTCTATTCTTTATTCTCTCATTTTCCATCCCTCCCCTAGGTATGGTTAATGGATAAGTTGCAGGTTGTGGACTCTTGCCCAGCTTATTCAGCTCGAGGCTACTTCTTTCGGCAGCGCCTTGTCAATGCTCTTGACGAAAGGTGGTAGTTCGAATGGATGTGCAATTTGTCCGCAGACGGTATTGCTTGGCGTTGCCCTTGGCTCAACCTCCCGGCAATGAGCTATAGTATGTCCCGGCTAATTGGGATCCAATTGATTGGTCTAACCCACTGCGTATTCTATTTTCCGTTCCGGTTCCTGCGTCAGTTTGGCCATGATCAGACCTGCCCACCGGAGGGGATTGAGTACCCAGCTGCTTTCCCGATCCGGGGTGCACAGCTCGCCCGATATGCTACGGCATGGAGGACTAGAGAGCTCCTGGCCCCTGCTTCTACTTTCAGTTGCACTTTGTCCGATGAGTGCTTGGATTGGCTCAATGAGGAGGCACAGGTTGGGCCTAGCTTGGCATCAGATACTCCGTCCAGCTCTGGGATGGGACGCAGAGATACTTGATTCAACTATGCCCCAAATTTATTGCTTATTTAGCATTTTCAAGTTTTCTTTATGAATGTACCAAAAAAAGCAACCTCGATTGTAATGCAAGAGCAAGAGAACTCTATTTTGAAATCAATGAAATTGAAAGTTATGGTACTGAAAATTTTCCGTTTTTGGTCCAAAAATGGTCTTAGTCGTAAAAAGATTAATTTGAACAAAGTCAACTTTTATTAAAACTTTTCAAAACTATTTTCGATGTGGATCAGAATTGGACACGCCGAAAATTTGTCACTGAGATGCACAACCCCAGATCCCCGCAACTGGAAAGTTGCCCCTAGTCTGAAGAACAATGCGGCACTCCATAGCAACGGAAAGTTGCCCCTAGTCTGAGTAACTTTGCATCGTCGCGGCAACGGAAAGTTGCCCCTAGTTTGAACAGCACTGTACCGGAGATCACGATAAATGCTGATGGATAAAGATGACTGAGATGATCAACATGGACAGAGTTGATCGGGGAAAAGTTTATGGATGAACTTCAAGGTGAAGTTGCCTACGTATCCCAAAGATGGGAATCAAGCCTTACGTAGTTCAGGCTAAGGTCCACTCGAGTATTTTCACTCTCCTTTTGCGCTCTAACTTTTGCCAAGGCCGCCCTTTGCGGGTTTTCAACCTTGCGAGCTCAGTTTTTTATATTTTCTAATTTTTTGTGCTCTGACTTTTGCCTAGGTCGCCCTTTCGGGTTTTCGGCCTAGCGAGCCTCTCAAGGATAATATTTCTTCAACTTGTCCATATTGATCAGTTGTGAGAACTCTAAGCCATCTAGATCCATCAGAACCACAGCTCCACCTGACCAGATAGCTTTGATGATGTAAGGACCAGTCCAATTAGGTTTGAACTTGCCCCTTGGGTCGTGGATGGGAGCTCGGTTGTCTTTGAGCACCAAATCTCCCTCTCTCAGATTCCTGGACTTAACCTTCTTGTTGAAAGCCCGGGCAATTCTGCGTTGATAGGCTTGGATGTGGTACAGTGCTTTCAGTCTTCTTTCATCAAAGAGCATGAGTTCTTCGAATCTGCTTTACTGCCAATCTGTTTCGGCTATCTGGCATTCAGCCAATACTTGTAACGACGGAACCTCAATCTCAATGGGTAGAACAGCCTCCATTCCATAGACCAATGAATATGGAGTTGCTCCAGTAGAAGTTCTGATTGACGTCCTGTAGCCCCACAGAGCAAATGGCAGCTTGTCTGGCCAATCCCGATAGGTTCCTACCATCTTCTGTAGTATATGCTTGATATTCTTGTTGGCGGCCTCAACCGCTCTGTTGGTCTGCGGCCGGTATGTAGATGACTTATGGAAAGCCACATTGTATTTTTCCAACAAATCTATCACTTCTTTCTTGAAATGGGAACCATTATCTGAAATTATTTCGTTTGGCACCCCGTAGCGACAGATGATGTTGTTCCTGATGAACTTTGCGACATGTGACGCTTTCAACACCGCATATGATTGGGCCTCGACCCACTTTGTGAAATAATCTATCGCTACTAGGATAAACTCATGCCGGTTTGACCCTTTCGGGGTAACAGCTCCGATCACATCAATTCCCCAGACTGAAAAAGGCCATGGCGAAGTCATGTTGTACAGTTTTGACGGCGGGATGTTCATGCGGTTTGCATGAATTTGACACTTGTGGCATCGCCGAACAAAACTAATGCAATCTTCCTCCATGGTTGACCAGTAGTAGCCCTGTCTGAGGATCTTTCTGGCCAGCATTACTCCATTCATGTGTGCACCGCATTCTCCCCCATGGATGGCTTCCATCAGGCGTTTTGACTCTTCAGCTTCTACACAGAGCTTATGCATTCCCAGATGACCCCTTTTGTACAAGTTTCCCCCGCAGATGCTAAACTGAGCAGCCATTCTTCTGACAGCCCTCTTATCTTTGGCATTTGCCCCTAGTGGATAGGTCTCCTTTTCCAAGAAGTTCCAGATGTCGTAATACCAGGGGTTGTCGTCTTGAACCTCATCTATGGTGGAAATTGACTCGTATGCTGGCACAAACTTCTGATCAATAATGACTGGACGCATCCGGACTCCGGACGGGATGTCTATCATAGAAGATAGAGTTGCTAATGAATCTGCAAACCTGTTGTTCTCTCTTACGAGGTGGGTGAAATTTAGCTTCTCAAACTGAGGAATTAACAGATCCAAGGTTTGGTGGTAGATTATCATCCTTTCCTCCTTGACTTTCCAATCTCCTTTTGCTTGAGACACAACAAGGTTCGAGTCCCCAATGACGTCCAACCGTCTTGCCCCTAGTTCTAGGGCTGCTTCCATGCCAGCAATACATGCCTCATACTCTGCTTCATTGTTGGAAACTTTGAACCGGAGCTTGAATGCTAAAGGGATACGGGAATCATCAGGCGCTATCAGCAACACCCCTATCCCGTACCCATACTGGTTTGACGCTCCGTCAAAGTACAACGTCCAGGTTTCATCTTCGACGTGCAGAATGGCTTCATCTGGGAATAGATACTCAACCGCTTCATCCCCCTCAACCGGGTGGTCGGCAAGGAACTCCGCTACCGCTCTGCCTTTCACTGACTTGCGCGTTACATACTTCAAATCAAATTCGGAGAGCAACAGCAGCCAACGAGCTAGCCTACCCGTAAGTGCTGGTTTCTCGAAGAGATATTTGATGGGATCCAAACGCGAAACCAACATTACTGAGTGAGCTAACAGGTAGTGCCGCAGCTTCCTGGTTGCCCATACCAAGGCCAAACAAGCCTTCTCCAGCGGTGTATAGCGAGTCTCGTAATCCAGCATCTTTTTGCTCAGATAGTATATGGCCCTTTCCACTTTGTCTTCTGACTCCTGCGCGAGCATGCAGCCCATGGTGGTCTCAGTTACCGAAAGATACAATATCAACGGTCTCCCCGGCTCTGGTGGTGACAACACGGGTGGGTTCTGTAGATATTCTTTGATCTGCTCAAAAGCTGCTTGACATCGGCCGTCCCATTGGAATTTCTTTCCTTTCTTCAGGAGACCAAAAAGTGGTTCACAAGTCAAGGTTAATTTAGAAATAAACCGTCTTATGAATTGCACTTTACCCAGAAAGCCTCGCACCTCCTTTTCAGTCCCTGGTGGTGGCATTTCTAAGATGGCCTTGATTTTGGAAGGGTCGACCTCGATGCCCCTTTGTGTAATCAGAAACCCTAGCATCTTCCCTGCTGTAACACCAAACGTGCATTTCTGGGGATTCAGTTGCAACCGAAACTCCTTGATCCTTTGAAAGAATTTTTGTAAGGCGGTGTAGTGGCCCTCTCTATCTTTGGACTTGACAATCATGTCGTCCACATACACCTCGACCTCCTCATGGATCATATCATGCAATATTGTAGTCGCTGCCCGTTGATACGTAGCTCCAGCATTTTTCAACCCGAATGGCATCACTCTATAACAATATGTCCCCCACGGGGTAGTGAACGCAGTCTTCTCCCGGTCTTCGGGTGCCATCACTATCTGATTATAGCCTGAGAAACCATCCATAAACGAAAGCAAGGCGTGTCCTGCCGTGAAATCCACCAATTCATCAATGTGTGGCAGGGGAAAGTCGTCCTTCGGACTGGCCCTGTTCAAATCTCTGAAGTCTACACAGACCCGAATTCTGCCGTCCTTCTTTGGCACCGGAACAATATTGGCCAACCAAGTTGGATATTCAGATACCAGCAGGAACCCTGCGTCAATTTGCTTGGTGACCTCTTCCTTAATTTTGAGAGCCCAGTCCGGGCGAATCCTTCTGAGTTTCTGTTTGACAGGGCGGGCCTCAAGATTAAGAGGGATCCGGTGCTGTACAATCTCAGGATCGATTCCAGGCATGTCTTCGTAGGACCACGCGAAAACCTCTTTGAAATCTTTTAATAAAGCGACTAAGCGCTCGCGCTCCTCCGAAGACAACGTGGACCCGATCTGGACCAGCCGCGGGTCCTTCTCAGTACCAACATTCACAGTAGTGATTTCATCCATTAAAGGTTTAACAAATCTCTCTTGCTCTTGATCAATTAATCGTTGCAAAACTGGGGGAATTTCTTCCTCGCTATTTTCATCAAAATTTTGAAAATCCTGATTTAAGCAATAAATCAAAGGCACAGAAAAATACTCGGAAACCACATCCACATCATTCTCATTAAATACTTCCAAGCCGTCAGATTCCTCTGTTACAACAGACTCAAAAGAAAATGAAAAAGACGACCTAGACAGGACTGTGGTATTCGGGTTGTCACCCCCAGGAATACCGGACTCAGACTCAGTCGAGCTGGAATCTGATTCCGACGCAGAAGATTCGGAAGAATCAGATTCCGGCTCACTACCTGACCCGGAACTGCTAGATAAAAAGCCTTCTTCATATTGCCAGATGAGAGAAGGTGCGATAGATGCATCCAAGATCGGCGCTGGGAAGCCCGTAGCTATTTCATCTCCAATCACAGAAACCGAAGAGTTATCCCCCAAGCTCTCTTGGCCGATCGGAGGATCTGATAGTAGACTCGCCAGTGCTACCCCTATTTCAAGCTCTGTGCTCTCAGGCTCCACTGCTTCACACTGCTCAACCTCAGTTGGTGGGTCTGTCTGCACTTCGGCAACGTCATCCCCAGATAATTGTATGTCGAAGAAGATTTCAAAACCAGGCACGCGCTCCCCCTCCGCGTTTAGCCATGGCTCCGGGAAGCCGCAGAATGGAAAATCTTCCCCCTCCCGGACGAAACGTCCGTTTAGGGTACCCCAGATGGGCCTGTGCATTAACTCAAACGGCTTCCCGGCCTTCTTTGCTATGGCCCTTCCGGCCATTTCTTTCCCTTTTCTCACCCAATCCTCTTTGGTGGGCAGATAACCCCAGTCCAAAGGCGTGGGGGTTGTGTGGCACTTCGGCCAATACTGAGACGCCCTTCCGGCCGCTTCTCCCTAATCCCATCCCGGGGGTATGTTTTAGCTTGTTCATGAGGTAGATAGATTGTGCACTAACATACATGCCCTCATTCACAGCCATGACATTCTGAACCACTTGAGCCTCGGCCAAAGTGAACCCCGACAAAAACACATCCTCCGTGCCGTGCTCGATTTCCAAGACAGGTGTGGACACTTCCGGCGGTGGATGGATTGATGAATTCCCGAAAACGATTGCTACCCCTTTCCCGTGGGGGTACTTTAGCATTTGATGTAGAGTGGAAGAGACTGCTTTGACCTGGTGCAACCACGGTCGCCCCAAAAGTAGGTTAAAGGTTGCGAGAACGTCCAAGATATGAAATTCAATGCTGTGTTGTCCTGGACCAACCTTGGTTTGAATTTTAACAGTCCCCATCACTTCTCTGCTGGTATTGTCGTATGCTCTGATCACTTGGGTAGTTGGAACGAAGTCTGCGGGTTTTAACCCGATTGCATATGCCGTTCTGGTCGGGCAGACATTAATCGCAGACCCGGTATCAACAAGTACCACCGGTATCCACTTATCTCTACATTCCACAGAAATATAGAGAGGTTTGTTATGACTTGTGCCCTCAGGCGGTAGCTCCTTGTCCGAAAAGGTTAATGCTGGGGAACCTCCTCCCGAAAAAACCAGCCCAACCAGCTGTTCAAGTGTGGTGTCTATGGAGAGTTTGGACTTGTCCATAGCAGATAGGACAGCTTCTCTGTGTACTCGTGATGCCATTAGCAATCCCCAGATGGAGATGTCTGCTTGTATCTTCTTTAATTGTTTCAGCACAGCTTCCTCTTCAATCTGCTTCTCCTTCTGTTTCTCTGCTTCTCTATCTTTCCCGGATGCCTCGGGTTGGTCCAGGTGTGGGGGTTTGAAATACCGCCCACTTCTCGTCATATGGTCAACCTCATCGAGGTACCAAGTGTCATCCGATTGGTTATTCCCCCAGTCTTCATCCGTGTGGGCAAGACACAAATCGTCATCTTCCCACCACATTCCGCTGGCAGCCAACAGACACCTGTCTGGCTTCCGTCCACTCGCACTCTCAGTGCTCTCTGTCCATACGCTCGCAGCATTCTCCATTTTCGTGCACACAGCACTTTCAGTCCCCTCAGGGCCCTTTGCCTTCCTGGCTCTCTCAGTAGCCTCAAACTTTTCTTGTTCCAACTGCATCAGTACAGCTGGTTGTTTAACAATTCCTGTATCTACAATGCCCATGTCTTGAGCGGAATTCTTAACACCGGCGCTCTCCGGCGATACAACTTGACTTTCGGCCGTTCCGGCCACAACTGATATTTCTGCCCCTGCCGGGCTCTGTTCTGGTTGGGCTTCCCCCACCACATCCGGTTGATCTTCGAGCCATTCAGTGGCCTCCTCAGATCCCTCATAATCATACCAGTTAATCGACGCATCCCCCAGTTCCTGGTCCTCGAGAAATTGCAAGTTAGCAAAGTCTTCTTCGACGGCTGTCAGATTATCTGCCCATAGCCCAGATCCATCCCCCCGGATCATGCATAGTTCTCCTGTCTCTGGCAATTCTACACTTAGCCCAATTCGGCTCGTTGATAGGATGTACTTGCTTGGATCATAGGCTCCCCCGACAAAATTCTGCCCAGTCCCAGATTTAACAATCTCATTCTCCTCCAAAATCTGCCATGTCCTGTCTTCGACGGTCACCACCACCGGTTCTGGTTGGGTTTTGGAGATGTCCACCATGCACAAGAAATCAGTGCTGTCGGGGAGGAGCACCTCCGACTTGGGTAAGTGGGTGGGCGTAATATAGACGCTAGGATCGTAAGATGCGACCCCAGTCTGGATAAAGTTAATTCTTTTGGGAGGAGGAGCTTGGTTATGTGGTGGGAGAGGGTTGGTTGTGACATTGGGTTGATCAGGAGGCGCGATCACCTGTTTGTCAATAAGATCTTGGATCTCATGACGCAGTCTGTAACAACGGTCGGTGTCATGACCGTGTTGTTGGTGATATGCACAGTACTTTGACGGGTCGTAAGAGGGAGGGAGTGGATTTGGTAATGGCTTTGGTTCCAGGGGTTTTAAATGATTCTTTCTGATCAGTATTCCCAGAACTTTGGTCAGGGGCATATATAGTGGGGTAAAGGTTCTTTGGCCCCGCGGTTGGAATCTGTTTTGTGCGTTGCTTCCGGACGCGCCGGAGAAGGGTGTGGCAGTCATGGGCCTTGGAGGGGGAGGGGGAGTGGTGGTGACCATACCAACTTCCGAGGCTCTCGTGTTTGCAGCGCCACTCGGGCCTGTGTTGTTGTTGCGGTTGAAGGTCCTCCTCGGTTGTTCTCTGTCGTGGTCGAACAGGCCTTGTTTCATTGCATCTTCGATTTGCACCCCCATATCATGTAAATCTGCGAAAGTAGGGAAGGGGACTACAATCATTCTTTGCATTAACTTCGGGTGGAGATTGCGCACAATCATCCGAATTTGATCTTTGTCAGTAGGCCTTAAAGTCATCGTTGACGCCTTTGCCCTCCATCGGATCACAAAGTCTGAGAAAGATTTCTTGGGCTCTTGCCTCGTCGTTTCAAGATCACGGGTTGTGACCTCGATCTGAGTGTTGTACGAATATTGCGCGACAAAGGCCTCAGCCATTTCGTCCCAATTCTTCTTCACTTCATCTTGTAATCTTGCGTACCAATGGGAGGCCACACCCGACAGGGTTCGGCCGAATAGTGAGAGCTTCTGTGGTCGTGTAAGGCCCATTGGCCGCAAGACATCCGCAAACAGTCGGATATGGACCATGGGGTCGCCGGTCCCGTCAAAACGGTCGATTTGTGGCATTTTGAACCTATCGGGGAGTGTTACGGCCTCCTCGGTATATCCATCTTCGATATCCGGCATAGCCTTGACCCCTTGGGATTTCTTAAAGAGCTTTTCCAGTTTGCTCAATTTCAGAGCTGTAAGATCAACCTCGACCTCGAAGGGATAGTCCGGGTGATTGGGTGCATGGACCTTGGACAGTTGTGGTGGAAGCGGGGGCGGAGCTGGCCCCGTTGGAAGACTCGTGTCCTCTTGTAAATTTTGGACATCCGGCAGGGTATTCTGGGCATTTGGTGGGGCGTTCTGAACAGTAGGTGCCTGCTCAGGTAACAGAGCCCCTGCCGGAGGAGGGATTTGGTGTGAAGCAGATGCTGTATTCTGCTGTTGCAGTCGGGCAATCAGCTCAGCTTGCTGGGTCATAATCTCGGATTGTTGCTTAGCGAGTTCATCCCGGCGGACGGCATCCTGTTGCATGGCCCGCATGGTTTCCTGCATTTGGCGCATCATTTCCTCAACTCCCGTTGGCGCCGTCATACTGTTTCGATTTGTCTGAACTACTGGCATATCTATCTCAGTGGGGATCTCAATCCAACTATCCGCTGATGGGGGAAACCACCGTTCTGATGATCTCTGTTCAGATGTACTGCGCTTTTTCGGCTTCCTTCTGGTAACAAGGGGTAGAGAATGAAACACTGGCTGTCCGTCGATTAGATCCTCAGATCGATGGAGTCGACGACCTCGTGTCCAAGGTGCTTGGGGAATGCCTGCTGGGTTGGAAGCAATCGTGCTAAAACTGACCTAGCAAAAGATAAATAAAGCGAAAAGGAAATAAATAAACAGATAAACAGACAGCACAACAGCTCAAAATAAAATGCAAGACGCACAGTCAGGCATAATCAACACACAGTCAATAAGCTGAATAACACACTGTCCTCAAACACTGATTATTATCCCTGTATCACTGTCCCCTAAAACAGAATCTGATATCCGCAGATAACTAATCCTCAAATACTGGCTGATGCCCGTAGGCCTGATATCCGTGATACCGAAACTGATGCCCGCAGGCCTGATGCCAACAATACTGAACTGATGCCCGCAGGCTTGATGCTGTCAATACTGAACTGATGCCCGCAGGCCTGATACTCGAACTCATATAGTGATCTGATGCCCGCAGGCCTGATACCGTCAATACTGAACTGAAGCCCGCAGGCTTGATGCCCAAACTCATATACTGATACATGCATTCCTGTAGAGACGCACTCTAAAGCACATAACAGATAAGTGAGAGCCAAAACACCCCTATGTTGGGGTAGGGTTTCCCTGTCCTATTTTGTCAGGAGCTAGGGTTTCATTACGCACGCAGCGGTTTCAAACAACCTATAAACGGGTAAGCAACCTGTCCTAATTTGGAATGGTCACTATGGATCCGAATATGCACTAGGTCGAATGGTCAAAGAGGGTGCCCCGGTAAAACCGGGGTTTGTGTTCCCATACTGGCAGAGCCCACAACCGGTCAGCCTTATGGTCATGCCTTGACAAGACAAGCCTCCGGCAAACCGTTCAGGAATAGCAGATGGCAAACACGGTGTCCTAGGCGCACCAATGCAAATGCAATGCAAAGAAACACACAAGTATAGTCAAAAACAGATATCACGAGTTCGAGTCAAGTTCTCTAAATCCCCAGCAGAGTCGCCAGAAACTGTAGACGTCCCCCGAACGCCCCGGGAGGAACAACATACAAGTATAGACTGGATCGCCTGAATTGGAACAAAACATTTTATGTTTGTTTTTGAAAGAGGTTTTGCTACCCGCAGGTAGGCTTGAAACATTTGATGATTTATTCCAATTCAAATAACCCAACCTTCACCCACAGGCATTCAGGCAGTTATATCATATAAGCAATTAGCCTCATGGTAAGCATGCTATTCATGGCATTCACTCACACGCGTGCAAGGATGCTAAAGCATAAAGCTTACCGAGTACTCCAAGCCAAAATAGAAACTTTATTAGAAATCACGCATGATCCTAAGTATACAAAAATGCCTAATGCAACACATGCAAAAATGCAGACTATAGCAGGCTCGGCTGTTCTAAGATGGTATATGAAATGTTACAACTATCATGTATTCAACTTTGAAATTGAAAGTACGATGCAGTTAGTATGATGCGCCGAGCCCGGTGCATGCAATACAGATGAATGATGCAAACATGCTGTCATACTGTATGCTAATTTAAACATGCCCTAATCTAACCATCAAAAGCGGATAAATAAAAGGGAGAAAGACGTGGGGTTGGAAGACATACATCACACTCACGCACACTTATTACAGTTGTACCCTCGCACAGAGGGTCCGAATAAATAATACAGTCCGAATATTACAGGCCCGAATAAAAAGAATATTACAGTCCAAAATATTACAAAATTCTAATTAATTAATGAATTAACTAAGAAAGCAAATAAAACTGGCGTGCAAGCCAGGGACTGCCTTGCTTCTGATGGATGATGCATGTCCGGATTGTCTTGCGCGGAAATCCACCGGAATGCCCCAATTAGCCTCTGTTTACACCTGTTCTTGAAATGCGTGCCAAGCCCCGAAAGGTTGCTGATTCTTCGTTTTGCTGCAACAGAGAGCAGGAAAGGGGCATAGCAATGTATTTGCACAGATATATGCATGTCTCGATCTTCGTGCCACCAATCACGCATACCGAGGCATGATGGCCGAGGAGTCGAAATGCACAACTCAATATAGGATGAATGCACATGAAACTACAGCTAAAACCTAACTCCATCATGGATAATCCGGAGTGTCGGTGACTGGGGAATTGAGACACATTCCGTCACTCGGAGTACGAAATGTACCTCGTTTCCCGTGCCCGGGCTAACTCCTATTCCGGACACGATGTAATATGCATGACATGCATGAAATGCAACTAAGATGCAATCCTAACATACAGAATACAATGAAAATGAGATGCCTCGAAATGTGTACACACGGGCACGCAAACCGAGGCGATAATAAATGTAATGAAGATGAGGTGCCTCGAAATGCGTGCACACGGGCACGCAAACTGAGGCGATGGTAAATGTTATGAAAATGAGGTGCCTCGAAATGCGTGCACACGGGCACACAAACTGAGGCGATGATAAATGGAATGAAAATGAGGTGCCTCGAAATGCGTGCACACTGGCACGCAAACCGAGGCGATGGCAGAATGCAATGAAAATGAGGTGCCTCGAAATGCGTGCACATAGGCACGCAAACCGAGGCGATGGCAGAATGTGATGTAATGACATGAAATGGACAAATGGGCTTATACCAACATGAGTGAGCCTCAGCCACACTCACATCGGATGCCGGCGGATAAAAATGAAGTGCCTCGAAATGCGTACACACGGGCACGCAAACCGAGGCGATGGTAAAATGTGATGAAATGACATGAAATGGACAAATGGGCTTATACCAACATGAGTGAGCCTCAGCCACACTCACATCGGATGCCGGCGGATAAAAACGAAGTGCCTCAAAATGCGTGCACACGGGCACGCAAACCAAGGCAATGGTAAAATGTGATGAAATGACATGAAATGGACAAATGGGCTTATACCAACATGAGTGAGCCTCAGCCACACTCACATCGGATGCCGGCGGATAAAAATGAAGTGCCTCGAAATGCGTGCATACGGGCACGCAAACCGAGGCAATGGTAAAATGTGATGAAATGACATGAAATGGACAAATGGGCTTATACCAACATCAGTGAGCCCCAGCCACACTCACATCGGATGCCGGCGGATAAAAATGAAGTGCCTCGAAATGCGTGCACACGGGCACGCAAACCGAGGCAATGGTAAAATGTGATGAAATGACATGAAAATGACATGCAAACATTCTAATGAAATTTCAGCACTAAAACATGGGGAAAACAGCCCCGGGATGAGGCGAAATGACATGAAATGCAAGGAATTGTCCCGAAATGCAACATTAGGCACCCGAAATGGCCTATAGCTATGCGAAACATGCACAATATGAACATGCAATGCAAAGACAGAAGCTAGACAGTCCCGAAAAAGGCACTTTCACAGTTATAAACATGGCCAAACAGAAAGCATAGGTATGGAAAAAATAGCATGCAAGAATAGGGGCCAAAAGAGGAGTAATGAAGCAAGTGATATAAGCAAAACCCAAACTGAAAAAATTCCTTCTACAACACTGAAGAGGGACCAAAAATATGAATATTTACATTATATGGAAGATCTCAAATCAGTATACAAACATGATAGAAATGTGATGCAAAATAAGGCTCAACAATGGCTATAACATGAAGTATAAAAAATATTCACCAAACAGAAAAAAAGTGTGAATGAAACATGAAGTATAGGCCAAAATAAGGTCACTTTCAGTTCGGACCAAGGTCCAAAAATAGAAGCAAAGAGGGCTGCCAATTTATGCAAAAATGGGGCCAAATAAGGGGTATAACTACAAGTGACATATGGAGACACCAAACAATGTTGATCCCTTCTCCAAAGTTGAAGAGGGGCTCAAAATAAGCACATTTACAGATCACATCATGCTCAAAAACAGATTACTCATGAGCCAAAAATAGCATGCAAAATTATGACATACAAGAGGATCAATGAAGCAAGTGTATCATGGAGGGCTCAAAAAGGGTTGAGCCCTTAATGAAAGGTGAAGATGAGCTCAAAAGAGGGCCCTTTTCAGTTAGGGCCGGAGCTTGAAACAAAAAGGAAGTGGGGCTTACAAATAAATCAAGAAAAAGGGTCAAAAGGGTAAAAGTATTACTTACCCTTGAAGACTCAAACTTTTGTTGCTTCTTGGACCAATTTGCTGCTTCTTTGGCCTTTGAGAAACCTTCCTTGTTGCTGGAAATGAGATGGTGGTGGTAGAGCTTGGTGGTGTAGAAGGAATGATGGTTAGGGACTTAGGGTTTTTTGAGGAATTGAGAAGGATGAAGATGGAGTTCTATATGGAAGCTTGAAGATGAAGTTTTCTAACCCCAACAAAGGAGGCCACCAGCTGGTTATAAGGGTTCAAAAGGGGGTGTAAAGGTGGGGGAAAAGGAGAGCAAAATTCCCCCACGAAATATCCCCCAGATAAAGATCTTTTCTGGGGGATATTGTCCCACAGCTGTAAAGTGCACAGTGTCAAGATCTCGGCCGGCCTGGTACTTTTGTTGCAGGTGGCCGGCCGGCCACACCCCCTAGCCGGCCGGCTAGGGGTCAAAAGGTTCAATGAGATTTTCTGGCCGGCCACTAACTGGTGGGGTACTCCTATGTGTGTACAACATAACCATGTGGTTAAAAGTCCGAGAAAATGGGTCCAAGGGGTTCAACATTGGCTCGGAAAGAGGGGGTCAAAAGGGTCAAGTTGAATTACTGGCCGGCCATGAACTTTTAGGGTCCTCCCAGGTGTGTAGATCACAGATATGTGGTTGAAAGTTCAAGAATGTGGGCCCAAGGGGTTCAACATTAGCCCGGAAGAAAGGGGTCAAAAGGGTCAGGTAACCTTAATGGCTGGCCACCAACTTTTAGGGGCCTCCCAAGTGTGTAGATCACAGATATGTGGTTGAAAGTTGGCAACATTAACTCCAAGGTGTTCAACATTAGCCCGGAAGTCAGAAAAACGGGCGTTGGAGGGCCTCGGAGGAGATATAACTGGCTGCTGCAACAATTGCTGGCCTCCCGTCCTTCAGTGACCTTCCCCGTGATAAAACAGAGGTACCTGCCAAAAATGAACGAAAACCGTTGCAAAACGAAAGTTCCGGGGCCAAAACACGCAGTTCGGGGTCCCGAAAATGGGCTGTTAAGCACCAAAAGTGGCGTTCGGCCACGAAGTGGGTTTCTCAGCCCCCAGTGTTCCTCAAAAAGGAGAAAATAGGAAGTATGCCAAAAATTAGAGCAATAGGAGATGGTTAAGCGGTCCCGAACCGAGGCACACGGCCTGACGGCTCCGAAAACCGGGAACCAGACTCCGAAATGGGAAAAATGGCCTACGGCCACCGAACGTAGCCTACGAACATTGAGAGATGGTCTACAGGACCTCTCCCTCCCCTCAGGAAAAGAAACAGAGAAAACTGAGTCTGGTTCGCAAACCGAGACAAGGCACAGAAGAGGGTTCGGAAGTCCGGAGGCAGGGCTCGCAGCCGCGACTCTGAGAGTTCTGAACAAGCACAACATGCAATATCACCGAGTGCTCAACTGGTGATGTCTGAGTCTTAAGGTCGGTCAAAAATGGGGTGTCTACATTAGCCCATAATCCATAATTAAGGATGTTAATCAAGTTTTAAGAAAGAGATTATGTGTTAATTGTGCATTTTGTATGTGATTTGCATTCCTATTTGTTAGTCATAGGAGTATCTGTTCAGAATTCTGTTTTGTTCTGTTAATTGAAGGCCTTATCAACATTCAAACATGAAATTGACTACGTCAATGTGTTAATTTGGATATTTAAAATTGTACGGTAAGTTTAATTGGATTTTGATTCAGATCCAAATAATTAGAATAAATTAGGATCCAAATAATTAGAATAAATTAAGTAAAACTAAGTGGGATTAATTACCCTTAATCATAATTATTTAACCTAAGCTAATTAGACCTATATAAGGCCAATATAACTTCAAGAACACAATCTCATCACCATTTTGAGCTAAAAAACATGTAGAAGAGGGGAGAGTGAGGAAGAGAGTTCAAATCAAGTAGAAAAGAGGAGATTAAAGGGAAATTTAAGGAATTGCCTTGGAAACTCAAATAATTTGCAACATAGAGTCCAATTGAGCATTTTAAGAGACCAGCATGAGAAATAAGTTACGAATTTAGAATTTGAGATCATCATAAGCTTGCATGCATAATCCATGAAGTTTGAGCTTGAATTCCACCTCATACCTCACATGCATGGAGTTATGTTTGTTAAATTTTGAGAAGTCCACATGATTTTGTACCAAACATCTCATTTGTTCATGATTCAAAGAGTTTGATCTCAAAACAATGCATGCATGTGTTATACATTAAGTTTAAGGTTTGGTTTTGAGGAATTAACATGCCTTTGGGCCTTGATTTTGCGAAATGATCTTCAATTCATGATGTTATACAAGTTTTCAAGTGTTTCCTCAAGTTTTGGCCCAAAAGAATGAGTTTTGATGTGTTAAAGTTGAGTTTTGAACATAGAACACAAACCTGGAAACTCCAGAGTTCACAGAGTTCGCTCAAGCAAAGGAACCATCACTTGAGCGTACATTTCGAGATCTCAGAAGTTTTGCAAAGTTTGATGGTTGGCTCGAGCAACCACCCTTTATTTTCGACCTTGGCTTGAGCGTAATATGAAAGCTGCCAATACTTATACAGACTTTGCAGACCACTCAAGCGACCAATGTTATGCTCGAGTGAAATGCCTAGTTTTTTGAAATTTTACAAGTGTTTTCAAATTACATTTTTGCATCCTCATTTCATCTAAGGTATTCTTAAGACATGTTTTACACTATATTAATAAGGAAATGTATTTAAAATACATCGAGAAAGTGATAAGTTAAGTGTTACCAAGCGTGTATTTCAATGTGTTTGCGTCACGTGTTTGTGTAGGTCACGCACCATCGTCCGTCTAATTTGTTTGATTCATCTGGTTTGCTTCTGGAGCTATTTATGAGTAACAACTCCGTAAAGCTATGTTTGACTCTAAGTATTTTCTGAATAATATGATATGACCTGTTTTTTGAAATATTATTTTTATTTTTATGAATGATTATCCAGCTCTCTGAAATGTATTCGTGGCATCCTTAGCGTCATGTGATATCTATAATCTGTTACCTGGTACCAGGGATTCACGTGTGTTCCATTTATGGAACTAGTTATGAATAACCGCTTATCTACTCTGTATATGGGTCTTTATGACCATCTACTTTGTATATGTTTGCTTTGCATATGAGTTTTTATGACCAATTTGATCTGTTAGCACTAATGGATGTACAATGTATGACTATTTGTAAATTCTGAATACGAATATAAATCAGTTTCTGATCTGAACTCTAATTTCTAAATCTGTATGGAAATCATTCATAAAACCTTTACTTTGTTGTTGTTAACTGGGCTCCATCTCACTGTTTATATTATATATGTAGGTAATCAGGCGCGTGACCAGGCTTGAGACTTCCAATCTGGATCTGTTTCTGTCAAACCCACCAATGCGCCTCACGTGGTGGTTCCTGGAAGTCTTTTTTTTCAATGCTATGTAGAGTTAATAGTTTTTATTTTCTTACATCTTTTGGACAAGTTTTTGGTTATCAGTATTTGGGCCAAGTCCCTTTTGTTTTATCTATTATTGGATGACGTAAAGATGATGCGCTAATATGGATATAAAGTTTAAAATTTCCTGTCACATATAAGTCTGCACAGCTTTATGGACAATGTATGTTGATATTTGCTTTCGCTAACCCCTTATATTATGAATTTGTTTCAGAGGCCTTTGATAATTTTAGGATTACTGGCCAGTTACAATGCTAAACCTATAAGGGCAGGTTTGCGTCATGAGAAAATGAGTATGGAATTTAATTTCTTAGATATTAATTGGGTCTATGAGTTTCTAAAAGTCCCGTTAGAAGAGCACTTGATCACTGTTATTTCTAACTAGAACTATGGCAATGTCGCAGGACGATCATTATTTAGAAAAGAGGTTCGTTTGTGTTTATGCGATTTGGTGCTCATGTGGAGTGAATTAATTGTTGTTCACCATATTAGGATGTGAGTAAAACATTTGTGAATGTCCTAATTTGTTTTTTTACCTTTATTAGGATGTTAGGACGTAGACACAGTGATGGTAGGCATGGTAGGCCTAGGCAACAAAAGGTGTCGTTACTACAACAAATTCTGACACAGGAGGATGGAGTTGGTCAAGCCAATGTGGTCGAGCTAGCAGCTTAGCAAGCCATGGCTGCCTTGGCCCATGAAATTGCCGGAGCTTTGTGGGAATTGGTGGACATTCTTAAGGCTAAGAATCCAGTCCAGGCCCATGTTGTCGAGATAGGGCCATCTTTTCTGAAGAGGGAGTTCTTCTGGTCGAATCCTAATGAGTTTTTAGGGGACTCGAAGGAGCCACTAAAGGTAGATGAGTGGCTTAAGTAGACACTGAAGATGTTTGGGATGCTTGGCATTGAGGGTGATGGTTTGAGGGTGACCTTGGCATCTTTCCAGCTGAAGGGAGATGTGGGTTAATCATGGAAGTATGCACGTGGGTGTATTTGGGTGACTTAGGAGGCCTTTGTCAATGCCTTCTAGGACAAGTTCTTGCCTTCCACTACTATGGAGAAGTTAAGGGATCAGTTTTGAAGCTTAAGCAGCCCAACACATCTGTAGCTGAGCTTTAGGATGGTTTTACTAGCCCCTCTAGATTTGCACCGGAGGTTATGACAATAAAGGAGGGCCATTGTGTCGAGTTCGAGAAGCAACTGAGGGGTGGGCTCCTTTTCAAGGCGGGCAGGTCTATGATTAGGGATTATGATCATCTTGTGGAGGCGGAGGCTTATTTAGAGATTGTGATTTAGGTGAAAGAGAAGAGAATGAGGGGCTCCAAGCGGAGGAGTCAGGAGGTTTGGGGGGAGACTCGGGACAACAAGAGGCAGAGGGTTCCACCTCACAGTAGTCCTAGGAAACACAATTCAGATCCACTTTTCTTATACTGAGTTTTGATTTAGAGAGAGGTGGTCAGGATGGGATCACTTTCTTTAAGTTTGGTCAGCTAGGCCACAAGTCTTCAGTTTGCCCGCAGAGAGAAAGAGGGCAACAGTCAGTGCCATCTTCGACTCTTCCTCAGAGCCAGAGTCAGGGGAGAGGATAGTCGCCTACTTGTTATTGGTGTGGGCAGTCAGGGCACTTGAGGAGATTTTTCCCTCAGGCATGTGGCACATCTGGTGTGTCTGGTTCAAGGCAGACACAGAGCCATCCACCTACCCAGTCAGCACAGTTATCAAGTGCCACTCAAGGAGCCTCTTGGCTTAATTAGTTTACCAGTCTTATGTTCTGAGGGAGGAGCAGGTAGAGCTGAGACCTACGGGATGTGTCTATGCTATTGCCATGCTAGATTAGCTGTGAGGCCCCTGAAAATTTTATTTTTCTTAAAAGTCCCTTACTTTTAAATTATTTCTTTCAAGCCCCTCAGTTTCTTCATTAATTGCCTTTTCAACCGTAGGATCAAGGATGTCGTGGTTGTGATATTAAGGTTGGCGGTCGCTGACTTCCTTTTAGTTTTTGTATTGTTGGACATGTCGGGCTTCGATGTTATCTTAGGCATGGATTTGTTGTCTTCGTACCGTGCTGTTATAGATTGTTACTGTTAGAGAGTTACGATGTGCACCTCGAGTAGTGATTGTTTTTATTTTCTGGGGAACCAAGCTAATAGAGTTTTGTCGCTAGTATATGACTTGCATAGTCGGGGCGAGCTTAGTTATCTTATTGCAGCTTTCTTGAGTAGTGAGAGTGATGTGGTCCGATTTCAATTACCGAGGGTAGTTTGTGAATATCCGGACGTCTTTTTGAGGATTTTACTAGTTTCCACCTCACCGAGAGATTGAGTTCTCTATTCACTTAGTGCCTGGCACAACATCGATTTCCATTGAACCGTATAGATTTGCACCCGTTGAGCTGCATGAGTTGAAGATTCAACCCCGAGAGTTTTTATGTAAGTTCTTTATTTGCCCTAGTACTTCACCTTGGGGAGCACTGACTCTTTTGGCTAAGAAGAAGAATGACACTTTGTGACTGTGCATCAATACCGAAAGTTAAACCAGCTAACTGTTAAGAACAAATACCCGTTATCTCTTATAGATGATCTGTTTGACTAGTTGAAGGGATCTTGTTGCTTTTCTAAAATTGACTTGAGATCGGGTTATCACTAGCTGAGGGTAAAGGAGGAGGATATTCAGAAAACGACATTCCGAACGTGGGACGACTACTATGAGTTCTTAGTGTTGCTTTTTGGGCTAACCAATGCACCGGCTTCGTTTATAGATTTGATGAATCGAATCTTTTGGGAATTCTTAGACCGTTTCGTAGTTGTCTTTGTTGACGACATCTTAATTTCCTCACCCTCCAAAGAGGAACATTAGGAACACTTGCGGACCGTACTTGAGTTTCTTAGAGCCCATTGTTTGTATGCTAAGTTTGGGAAGAGTTCTAGTTAAAAGAAGCTACGTTTTTAGGCCATGTGGTATCCGAGGATAGGGTGATGGTAGACTCTTCTAAGATAGAGGCAGTGCAAGATTGGAAACAACCTAAGAATGCCTTTTAGATCCAGAGTTTCTTGGGCTTAGCTGGGTATTATTGACTTTTTGTGAAAGACTTCTTCTGATTGGTCTCACCATTGAATAGATTAATGACGAAGGGAGTGAAGTTTGTGTGAAGTGAGACTTGTGAAAAGTGGTTCCAAGAGCTTAAGGGTAGACTCACCACTACTCCAGTATTGATTATTCCGGAGAGGGGTTTAGGCTATTCAATTTATTGTGATGCGTCTCGAGAATGGTTGGGTTGTGTATTGATGCAAGAAGGGAAATTGGTAGCATACAATTTGCAGTAGTTGAAAACACATGAGAGAAATTATTCTACACACAACTTAGAGCTAGCGGCGGTGATTTTTGCCTTAAAAATCTAGAGGCATTACTTATATGGTGAGAGATTCGAGGTGTTTTCTGATCACAAGAGTTTGAAGTATTTGTTTTTAACAAAAGATTTGAATTTGAGACTGAGGAGGTGTATTTAGTTTATGGAGAACTATGATTTCGGGTTGCACTGTCATCCGGGGAAGGCCAATGTAGTGGCCGATGCTTTGAGTAAGAAGTTAGTAAGTAGTGTAGCTAGTATTGCCATCTGAGAATGGGAGATATTGGGTGCTATTGCCAAATTCGACTTGTATCTTAGCGAGTCCATTGAGTTGGCCATTTTGTTCACTGTAGTTGCACAACCTATACTAGTTAGCCAAGTTTAGAAGCACAGAGAAACGATCACAAAATAGAGGTTAGTAGAGGGAAGATAGCTAGTGGAAAGGTGTAGGAGGGCTTGAACGTGTATTTTGGGTCGAGTGTGAGGTATTTGGACGTCTTTTTGTACCAGAATCTTGTAGGGAGGAGGTACTCCGAGAGTTCCACCATTCACACCCTACGGTACAGTCGGGAGGCACAAAGATGTACCACGAACGTAGCCGCTAGTTTTGGTGGAGGGGAATGAAGAGAGATGTAGCCTTGTTTGTCTCGAGGTGCCTTACTTGTCAATAAGTGAAGGCCAAGCACCAGCAACCAGCTGGTTTGTTGCAACCCTTACCTATAGCCAAGTGGTAATGGGAGTATGTCATGATGGATTTTCTTGTGGGTCTTCCTAGGACTTAACGGGGGTAACAATGCCGTGTGGGTGATAGTCGACTAGTTAACTAAATCAGCACACTTTGTACCTATGCACATGAGTGACTCGGTTGATTATCTTGCCAACCTTTATATTAGGGACATAGTTCGACTTCATGGGGTCCTTGTGACTATCATTTCGGATAGAGATCCACATTTCATGGTCGATTGTGGTAGAGCTTACAGAATGCCTTGGGCACTAGATTAGCGTTTAGCACCGCCTATCATCCTTAGACTAAAGGGCAATCCGAACAAACCATTCAGATCTTAGAGGACATGTTTCGGGGATGTGTTCTAGATTTTAAAGGCTCATATGAGAGGCATTTACCCTTGGTGGAGTTTGCCTATAATAACAGTTTCTAGAAGATTATTGGTATGGCGTCGTTTGAGGCCTTGTATGGCTGACCGTGTAGATCTGCAGTTGTTGGGCCAAGGTGGGTAATGCACCTATGTTAGGTCCTAAATTAGTCAGGGAAACGGTAGAGAAGGTTGCACTTATTCGTAAGAGGTTGGTTTCGGCTCAGAGTCCCAGAAGAGCTATACCAACTGTAGGAGAAGGCCTTTGTTCTTTGAGGTAGGAGATCACGTGTTCTTAAAGATATCACCGAGACGGGGTTTAATGAAATTTGAAAAGAGTGGAAAGTTGTCTCCTAGATTTATTTGACCTTTCGAGATCCTAGAGCGGATTGGGGAGATAGCTGAACATTTGGCCATACCACCCCAACTTTTGGGGGTTCATGACGTGTTTCATATTTGTATGCTCCAGAAGTTCAAGCCTAATCCTTCACAGATATTGGATTGGACAGAGTTGGAGGCAAACGAACATGCATCGTATGAGGAGAGATCGACATAGGTTTTAGACTCTTGGGACCAAGTCTTGCGAGACAAGACTATTCCATTCGTTAAGGTGTTGTGGCTACACCACGGGGCTAAGGAGCCGACTTGGGAACGTGAGGCAAAAGTTCGTGAAAAGTATCCCAACCTATTTGTTGATATTTGAGACTTGTGTTAAAAATCTCATTCATGTTGTAATATATATTAACATTGTATATGTTTTAGGGAATTGAACTATAATAGTTAGTTTTGAAAGACTCTGGCTGTCCTTATAACAAGTCTAGATGATATATGATTTGATTTACTTTCAATGGTTGGTTTTAAATTTTGAGGACGAAATTCCTTAGGGGAGATTATAACGATTCCAATTTAGGCCCAACCCATTTTCTACTTTTGAATTAGATAACCCATGTCGTTAACTATTGTTCATTTCATTTTCATTTTGTTACTAGTTGAGTTTGGTTATTTGGGAGTTTTGGTTGTGTTTGAGATAGGTTCGGAGTTAGTTTTTTTAAAAGAGTTATTGCCCAAATATTTGCTTGTTTGCTCGAGCGATCATTCTTGTGCTCTAGCGGTGTTTTACAGTCTGTAAAACTGCTGGAAGAAAGATATCTTCGCTCAGGTAGTCTTTCTTATGCACGAGCGGTGTTTTGTAGGCCGAAACTTCTAGAAGGGGGTCATTGTTCACTCGAGCGGTGATTTTGGTTGCTCAAGCGGCGTCACTTAATTGTGTCTTACGCTTGAGCGGTATTTCTTATGCTCGAGCGGTCTGTGCATCTATCAGTCCGAGAAAATGCCATCTTGAGTCACTTTTTAATTTCATTCTCTCTCTAAACATTTCAAAACCCTAGATTTTCACTCTCTCGTTGTCTCTCTAGTTCTTACCTTTTAGCTTTAAATAGTCTCAATCCATTGGATTTCTCACCCTAGTCCTTTGGAGAAAAAGATTGAGCACGTCGAGGCATTTTAATCAGAGGAGTTATTATTTTCGGGTCCACCAAGTTCTACCTTGTGCTTTCTCTTGTCTTCTACTTTGAGGTAGGGATTTCGTTGATCTTTAATATGATTTTTAGCTTAGTTATTTGCCCTTTGAAAAAAGCTAGTGAATTGGGGATTTTTGGGAAAATCTAGGGTTTGATTTTGAAGGAACAATGCTTATGTTGATGATGATGGTGGTGGAGTTGGATATATAATATCACTCCCATTGTAAAATGATGGAATTACGTATTTTGATTGGAAACTACCTGTTGTATAGAATATTTGTTTTGCGCTATCGGTGAAGGATAATCATTATTGTTGTAGACATTCCATGAGGATTAGGTTAAATTGAAACTAATTTCTCATACATTGCGCATTGAGCATCATCTCATATTGAACATTGTAAGTGTATTGACTTTGAGAAAAAAAAAAGAAAAAAAAAGAAAAAGGTGAATACCTTGGTAAATCTGGTTAGGGGTGTGATTATGGTTATGATGTTAGCCTGTGTGTCGTTGTTGTAAATCCAAAAACCCGCACAGTTAAGTGCCGATCCTTCCGGTTAGTACCGGTAAAATGGCTTCAGTAGTGCTTGTATATCCTACTAGCAGACATGTACTTAGAAATTCCCAGTGTTTTGTATCTACTGTCCTACTTTCTGCTATAAAATGATTATTTTTATGAATTGATTTATAATCTGGCATTGCATTATTTTGAGATGAAAAACAAGGGATGTCATGTGCATTCACCTTATAATTTTGATAAGATTCATGCACTGTGTTAGAGTATCTCTACTGGGCATTGGCTCACCCTATGTGAAAAACAACTTTCAGGTGCTGAAGATATGTCTCTACCAAGGACATAACTTGGGATGACTTAGAGCTGAGGGCTTCATTTTTGTTTATTGATGTAATTATTTTTGTTTAAGCCTCGAGATTTACTTGTGTTGAGTTAAACTCATTTTGCTGTACACAAGTATCGACTTGGAAAGTTGTAGCCATTAAGGCATATAATTATTTGGTTTTACTTTTACTTTAATTTATATATCCATGCCATATGCTATAGATTCAGAATCAAAGATTTATGAATATATATTGCATATGCCATCTTTTGTGTTGATCAAAGTTATGAATGGAATAGAAGATACGACGTTGTTAATCATTTGTAAGTAATGTTATGAGTTGGGTTATTATTATTTATTTTGGGGCATTACATTTTGTAGACCTGCAAAAATACTGGGAGATCCAAAAGACCGCTCGAACAACTGAAACACTGCTCTATTGAACAAGAAGAAAACTAGATAACAAATCTTTTGGAAAACTAACTCCCAACCTGTTTCAAATACAGCCAACAACTCCCACTCAACAACAACATGACAAAAGGAGCATAGGCAATGAATAAGAGTATCTGATCCTGGATCCAATAACATGACAAGGATTGCATTTAAACCGGAGCCGTTATACATTTTATTGACATCTTACGAATTCATGTTTTAATATCGCAGTGCATTTTTTAGAAATGTATTGTGTTTTCGTTGTTGACAACCATTAAAAAATATTGTAATGGGGCAAATACATTAGGATTAAGCCTGTCAAGAAGTAGACATCTTAATTGGTTGGACCTGTCAGGCCAAAGTGAAAATGAAAGGCATTTGTAGAGACAGACCAAAAGTTTCTCACCATAAGGAAAAAGGTTTTATTGATGGGCCATTTTTTACACCAAAAATAGTATTTAAAAGTCTAGTAGAAACAATTACTCCTTAGAATAGCAGTTAAGATCAGGTATCGTTCCAACAGAGACAAACAAACTAAGTGTTTATTAATTTCAGATTAACTCCTAAATTAGTTGTTCATATAATGATAACTAAATTGATTTAAAAACTGAAAATAAACAAAAATAATGTAAAATCAGGGTTAAATATGGAAGTGAGTGAGGGTCTTAGGGTTATTGAATTCACTGCAAATCTCATAGCTCGGGTTTATTAATCTACTTCATGGAAAATTACTGTTATGAAAATAAAGATGTGCTGTGGCTACAAGCCCTAATAGAATCTTTCAGAATATTCATACATTCAAATCACGGGCATGAATTATCATCAGTCGGCATAAAGCGTACACTAAACTATGGTCATAAGTACGCCTTGTCTTCCCTAGGTACGCTATTGTATAATTTCATATTTAAAATCATAGATATTAAATACATATAAATTTGAATAAAGAACTGGATTTCACTTGCAATTGTATTAGAATTAGAGGTTGTTGGTCTTGAGTATAACGACATCAAGAAATGCTTCAGATCTGGATAGTAGTTACAAACAACAACGACACAATTCAAATTTATATGAACGGAAATGAATAATTCAAGTCTTGAGAACTAAAATGACAAAGAGATGGATGTTGAGTTGTCGGTGGACACCGATGTGTGATTGTTGATCAGAGAGAGATAGAGGGTACATCGTCAATCGGAGAGAGAGAGAGAGAGAGAGAGAGAGAGAGAGAGAGAGAGAGAGGCGGCTTATGAAAAATTTGTAGAGAAAATTTCAGATTTCTAAGGTTAAAACGCTATTTTGGACCATATATATATATATCACAATCTGTTTTTATCCTTCCACAATTTCAAGTCCTAGGACTTAACTATCTGGCCAAATTTTGGTGTTCTCAAACTCTTGCACAAACATGTAGAAGGATCTTTCCTTAATATTTCAAAAAAAGAAAAAAAGAAAAAAAAAGAAGATATTTAGACGCCATATGTATTTTTTTGTTTTGAAAAATAAAAACTAAAAATATTGATTAATATTTGGAAATAGATATTTTTAAAATTTTAAATTAGCCTTTTTTTTTTCATTAGCAAAAGCCAGTTGTTAGTTGTTAGATTAGCACATATGAGAGTTTCTTTCCTCTGTTTACAAAGTACCAAGTGTTTGCTCCTTTAATTCAACTCCCTTAAGGAGAGCTGAACTATGACCTCCCCTTAGGGATTAAACCCTTAGAAACGTTATGGTAACCAAGTAGGTTAGGCCTAGTTGGTTTAAAATTTTAAATTATTTAAGACTAAAGTTATATTTAAATTGTTTGGGATTTTAAATTGGATATGGATTAGATATGATGATGGGTTAGATGTGACTAGGTTTTTTTTTTTTTTTTTTCCACTTTGTATGCAAAAAAATTAAATTTCAAAATTATAAATATGGTTAAATGTGGCAGTATTTATATGTCATGTGTATTTCTTACCATTCAAAACTTTCAAAAATTAAGAAAGTTATATTAATATTTTGAAGGTCATACAAGCTTTCAAAGAGAAAAATCTCTTTTACTGATAAACTTTTGTTGGCTTTGCACAAAAAAAAAATTGAAATTCCTGAACATTATATTTGCAATTCAAAATTTGAAAGAAATTAAAAAAAAAAAAAATTAAGTTGTATTGAGAAAGTAAAATTTATAGAGTTTTAAGTTGTTTCAATATCACAAGACATGTGATTGCCCACTCTCAAATTAAGATGACAATTTAAGATAAATGAAACCCATTATGAAATTTGTACACGAAGAAATTGAAGAATCGCTCAACTTACATTTTTGTGGGGGTAACCAAATTGGCTATGTTGGATTAATTTCATTCTTTTGAGAAAGAGCCTGTAATGAAGATATATTTACTGTTTCATATTTCATATATCAATATTGTGTTGATTTAGTGAGATTTATTATTTGTGTTTATTATTGAATTAGTGTGACACATTATATGATAAATAAATATTGAAAGAACAGTCATGTTACAGTTCCGCATTTTTCTACAACATTTCTTACAGTCGTTTACTCACAATGAGAAATATTTATATTTATAGTGTGATTTGATTGTAAAAAATATTATACAAAAAATTATGTATGATTATTATTAAATAAATTATGCTTCCATAGTGTAAAAAGAGAAATAAAGTACTATTTTCTGGAAAAGAATTTGTTCCGAATAGGAAAACCCTTCATTTGTTATTTTCAACATTTTTGTTCCCACTTTGCACATGATGACTATATTCTTCCCATTAGCATTTTACATTTGTTTATGGGGGAGGGCTTCCTCCTGTAGTGATTTAGATTGGAGGGTCTTGTCCAAAACCACAGGTCATAGGTCTAGATTCAATAATTTATAATATGAAAAATTATAAATTAGTTTTATTTTTTATAAAATAATTACAATTTTTTTAAATGTTTATGACTATGTGTGGGTGTTGATTTCCGACCACATAACTAAAAGGGGAACTCAACTGGAGACCACTGGCAGAATAGAATGAGCCAACTACCTGCCAACAAGAAGATAAGAATTCTGCGGTGATTCGTCCACGTTGGGGCATTCCGACGATGAAGTAAGTAAACTTTATCTCTCACAGATAGCAAATAGTACTTAAACTCACAAGAAAGAATTTACCTCAGACCCACAAGGGTGCCTCACTTTTATAACCGGCAGTGACATGATCACCTAGAAGCCTCACTTCATTTGACTCAAGCTCAATGCCCATCTTGGACTCTCGGCTAGATAGGGATAAACTCTTCATGAGCCTTATCCTTATCTAGACTGAGATCCTCTCATGTTCTAGGACTCTTGTCCCTTATCCGAATACCGCAGAACATCTCGGCAATGCCATGATCACCTCGGCAACATGACTCATGCATGTGGCACCTTAGCCGACATCTCAGGGCTATCTTGGCCACGTGGCGTCATTCGCAAAATACTTCCCCATAATTGCCCCCTAGGTACCTGAGGTGATAGAACCTACATAGTTTGAAAAATATTGTAATGGGGCAAATACATTAGGATTAAGCCTGTCAAGAAGTAGACATCTTAATTGGTTTGATATGTCAGGCCAAAGCGAAAATGAAAGGCATTTGTAGAGACAAACCAAAAGTTTGTCACCATAAAAAACAAGGCTTTATTGATGGGTCATTTTTTACAACAAAAATAGTATTTAAAAGTCTAGTAGAAACAATTACTCTTTAGAATAGTAGTTAAGATCAGGTATCGTTCCAACAGAGACAAACAGACTAAGTTTACATTAATTTCAGATTAACTCCTAAATTAGTTGTTCATATAATGATAACTAAATTAATTTAGAAACCAAAAAAAAAAAAAGTAATGTAAAATTAGGGTTAAATATGGAAGTGATTGAGGGTCTTAGGGTTATTGAATTCACTACCAATCTCAGAACTCAGGGTTTATTGATCTACTCCATTCAAAATCACTGTTATGATAATAAAGATGTGTTGTGGCTACAAGCCCTAATAGCATCTTTAAGATTATTTATACATTCAAATCACGGACATGAATTATCATCAGTCGGCATAATGCGTACACTAAACTATGGTCATAAGTTCGCCTCGTCTTCCCTAGGTACGCTATTGTATAATTTTATATTTAAAATCATAGATATTAAATACATATAAATTTGAATAAAGAACTTGATTTCACTAGCAATTGTATTAGAATTAGAGGTTGTTGGTCTTGAATATAACGACATCGAGAAAAGCTTCAGATCTGGTCAGTAGTTACAAACAGTAATGACACAATTCAAATTTATATGAACGAAAATGACTAATTCAAGTCTTGAGAACTACAATGACAAAGAGATGGATGTTCAGTTGTTGGTGGACACTGGTGTGTGATTGTTGATCAGAGAGAGATGGAGGATACACCGTCAATCGGAGAGAGAGAGAGAGAGAGAGAGAGAGAGAGAGAGAGAGAAGTGGCTTATGAAAAATTTATAGAGAAAATTTCAGATTTCTACGATTAAAAAGCTATTTTGGACCATATATATCACAATCTTTTTTTATCGTTTCAAAATTTCAAGTCCTAGGGCTTAACTATCTGGCCAAATTTTGGTGTTCTCAAACTCTTGCACAAACATGTAGAAGGATCTTTCCCTAATATTTCAAAAAATAAAAAATAAAAAAATAAAATAGATATTTAGACGCCATATGCATTTTTTAGTTTTGAAAAATAAAAACTAAAAATATTGATTAATATTTGGAAATAGATATTTTTAAAATTTTAAATTACTTTTTTTTTTTTATCAGCGAAAGTCAGTTATTAGTTGTTAGATTAGCATATATGGGAGTTGCCTTCCTACCTTTACAAAGTACCAAGTGTTTGCTCCTTTAATTCAACTCCCCTAAGGAGAGTTGAACCATGACCTCCCCTTAGGAATTAAACCCTTAGGAAAGTTATGGTAACCAATTAGGTTTGGCCTAGTTGGTTTAAAATTTTAAATTATTTAAGACTAAAGTTATATTTAAATTGTTTGGGATTTTAAATTAGATATGGATTAGATATGATGATGGGTTAGATATGTCTAAGTTTTTTTTTTTTTTTCATTTCGTATGCAAAGAAATTAAATTTAAAAATTATAAATATGGTTAAATGAGGCAGTATTTATATGTCATGTGTATGTCTTACCATTCAAAACTTTTGAAAATTAGGAAATTTATATTAATGTTTTGAAAGTCAGACAAGCTTTCAAAGAGAAAAATCTCTTTTACTTGATATATAGTATAAATTTTTGTTGGCTTTGCGGAAAACAAAATTTGAAATTCCTGAACTTTATAATTGCAATTCATAATTTGAAAGAAATTAAAGAAACAATATTTACGTTGCATTGAGAAAGTAAAATTTATAGAGTTTTAAGTTGTTTTAATTTCACAAGACATGTAATTAACCACTTTCAAATTAAGATGACAATTTAAGATAAATCAAACCCATTACCAAATTTTTCTACTACATTATATGATAAATAAATATTGAAAGAAGAGTCATGTTACAGTTCCGCATTTTTCTACTACATTTCTTATAGTCGCTTACTCACAATGAGAAATATTTATATTTATATTTATATTTATATTGTGATTAGATGGTAAAAAATATTATACAAAAAATTATGTATGATTATTATTAAATAAATTATGCATCCATAATATAAATAGAGAAAGAAAGTACAATTTTCTAGAAAAGAATTTGTTCCAAAGAGGAAAACCCTTCATTTGTTATTTTCAACATTTTTATTCCCACTTTGCACATGATGACTATATTCTTCCCATTAGCGTTTTACATTTGTTTCTGGGGGAGGGCTTCCTCTAGTAGTGATTTAGATTGGAGGGTCTTGTCCAAAATCACAGGTCACTGGTTTAGATTTAATAATTTATAACATAAAAAATTATGAATTAGTTTTATTTTTGAAAAAATAATTACAAATTTTTTGAAATGTTTATGACTATATGTGGGTGTTGATTTCCGACCACACAACTAAAATGGAAACTCGGCTGGAGAGCACCGACAGAATAGAATGAGCCAACTACTTGCCAACAAGAAGATGAGAATCCCGCGGTGGTTCGTCCATCTGGGGCACTCTGACGATGAAGTCAGTAAACTTTATCTCTCACAGATAGCAAATAGTACTTAAACTCACAAGAAAGAATTTTCCTCAGACCCACGAGGGTGCTTCACTTTTATAAACCACAGTGACATGATCACCTAGAAGTTTCACTTCATTGGACTCAGGCTCAATGCTTATCCTGGAGTCTCGGGTAGATAGGGATAAACTCTTCATGAGCCTTATCCTTATCTAGATTGAGATCCTCCTTTGTTCTAGTACACCGCGGTGACCTTGCGAAGATGTGAACAGGGTAGCCTGAAAGCAAAGGACACCATTTCCATTTACCTAGGTCATGAGCTTGCCTTGGTTGCGCAGGCATGACCAATGAAGCCTCCTTGGGCTTGGTACGAGACACAACCCTTGTTATGGCTCGCGCCCTAGGAAGCTGTTGAGTTTTTCGTAAGGTGGCTAAAAGTGGAGGAGTCACCGAGGTAAACACAAACATGGCTGATAGTAGTGAATGAAATCTTAAGAATGCATGTCTTAGCCAAACCAATCTAAGAAGAAAGGTGCAGCAGCAAGTACTACTGCTGCAAGTGCACTTGCTGAGGTTCAAAATGAAAGTTGTTGAGGTATGTACCAAACAGATAGTACAGTGGCACATGCTGAAGCATTTGTGCCAAATAGATAGTATATGGTACATGCAAAGGGACACATGGTTACCTCAGCCTGGTGGTACAGGAGAAAATATTCCAGATGATCCTCAGGGACACGAGTCATCACCTTATTTGGCCACTTGATATTCTTTGGCACCAAAGAAAAATCTATGAATAGGACCCATTTTCCAAGGTCAAAAAAGAACTTTTTAGGATTTAGGGATATGCTGCCCATTTTTGCACTGCCATTTCTTTCTTCTTGAACCACTTGCTTCATCCTCACCATTTACTCATTCTCTTATTAACCCACATTTGTTAGCTCATTAACATAGTTTTACCTTTCCAATTACTCTCATAATCACTATTCACTTCGGACCCCTCTACACACGTGTAACCTAAGATGTCTCAAGATAAAGATAATAATAATAATTAAAAAAATTGTCTCAAGATGCATCATAATAAACAGTATTAGCCCAATCATATCAATACTTGTGTTGAAGTTAACCCCTCGTTAAGCTCCCGAAAAGGTTGCTCGCAAACATTGGTTCATACAAATCTCAGTCCCTTTCGAGTCAATTGAGACATAAGTATGATGTTGGAAAAAAAATTGTCAATTGTTTTAAAGATAAATATGATTGGATAATATGACTACGAATATTTGTTCAACTTGGTTTTTAATTTAAATGATTGTCTCGTCGAACTATACAAAATAAATTATTTAGATAATGAAAGGGTTTGGATTGTCCAACTTGAGAGAGCGTTTGAACTTGGTTTGTCCATTTTGGAATTGACCTCAGTAATCCGCACCATTCATTTTTTAGAACTCGCTGACTAGAATATTCATGTAAAAATCAAAATGATCGGATATTGTTAGCTATAAGTTTCAATCAAAATTATTTTAAAGAATAATAATTATCAATTTTCAATAATATAAATCTGATTCAAAGATATAGTTACCATGTTTGATCATCTTTATTTTTTTATTTTTATTTATATTTTTTTTTATTTTTAATATTCAACTCAAAATATCTTAAAAAGTGCACGCTTTAAATCACTGAGATTGGTCCCCAATAAATTTATCAAGTCCAAACTCTCTCAATTTCAATTTACTAACTTACAAGAACCCAAATCTATAATAAAAATAGACCCAAGACCCTCCCATAGAGCACTACAGCAGCAGGCACCCCATTCTCTAAGCGCCACTAAATCTAGCGGAACAAGGAAGGATACAAACGAAAATGGACAAAATCAAGTATTTGATACCTTGTACTCTCCATCTCCATGATTGAACGCACAGAATTTGTTCATGGAAGTGCTTCCCAGGTATAATCAAAGGAATAATTGATACCTTGTACTCTCCATCTCCATGATTGAACGCACCGAATTTGTTCATGGAAGTGCTTCCCAGGTATAATCAAAGGAATAAAGTGCTCTTTGTTTATGAAAATAATTTATTCCATGTTAAAGTGGGGTCTACAGGACTACATATTAAAAAAATTGAATAAAAAAACTAAAAATTATTCAGAATTTAAAACCCAAGTTTTCAAATTCTAGGGAACTTTTTTCTTCACTTCTGTTTATAAATAATTTGGTAAATTATACAGACATCCCTTTATTCATTTGAAATCACATTGAGTTCTCTTTTATTATCTGAAATCACACTGACACCCTTATCAGTTAACTCTGTTTACTGCAACAATAAAATGTTATGTTCCCGTTATTTCATTAGTTAATTTCCAAGTAAATATAGGTAGAGAAATTGAGACAAATGCCATAATCGTCAACTATCATCCTCAAAACTACCTCAATAATCTATTCTCTTTTTTCTTTTTTTATCAACAAAACAAAGCATTTTATTAATAAGGTTGAAAGGCAAAGCCTTACATCATACATCAATAAAGTACAAGAACCTTAATGTTGTGTTTGGTTGAGAGATTTGAGAAGGGATTTGGAAAAAAAAAGAAAAAGGTAGGCGATATATGAATAAAATATACCTACATTTCACCTAGTTTCATACATTTTTTCCCTTTCCATTTCTAAATCTCTTCTCAAATCTCTCAACCAAATACAACGTAAGAAAATAAAATGTACATGGAGGTGCTATAAGACTATAGACTAACCCATTCATCCCAACTAGGTTGGCATAAATAGGAACACCCTATCATTTG
Source organism: Camellia sinensis (assembly GCF_055761805.1). NCBI lineage: Eukaryota > Viridiplantae > Streptophyta > Magnoliopsida > Ericales > Theaceae > Camellia > Camellia sinensis. The sequence continues at coordinate 70,550,903 of NC_138964.1, forward strand.
CAGCACCTGCCAGAAGCTATGTTGAAGAGTTATCAACCAAGCTTGGCTACAGCCCCACAAGACAATAGCAACAAGCCAAGAAAACAAGAATCAAACAAAACGAAGAAGGTTTAACCATAGAGATGCCTCAGACTTTGCTTCTACTGGACTAAAGCTTGTGAACCAGCTTATGAATAGAATTACTTACCTCCTTACAATTATACTTTAGCCAAAGAGCAATCTTAATTCTAATAACTCCAACTAGACTTGAACACCATTGAATTTACAATCATTCCTGGCTCTCCAAACAGACCACAACACTGCCAAAGGTAGCACTTACCATATTTTCCTTTCCAACTTTTGAAATTTAAATCCTAACCACCACTGAAGCAGACCTTCAACAGATTCTGGAGTGACCCATTGAACACCCCACTATGCTAACAAATCAAACCAATTGAATTTGTAATTAATATTCATTTAAACGTGTGACCCTTTTTTCACTTTCATTTTATAAGTAAAAACATAATATCATGTTTAGCTACACATTATACACTCACATAAAAAGATTATATATATATTGTTTTGTACCCTATAGACATCCCATTTCGACTGACCCTAAGATTTCGGGGACTTGCAAACCGCCTAATGACGAAATGGTACTTACTTCATCTTTAGAATATTTAAAGGTTGTTTAGAGTTGTTGTATAAACCCGTTTTGGCCAAAAATTAACTTTTTGTAAAAATGACTATTTTACTCTTGGACCCGTTTTTAGCCAAAAACCAACTTCTTGACCTTAGAAAGCCTAATTGTGCTTGGATTGATTGTATTTTCCAAAATTAATTACCCATTTTATCAAACACATTGATCAAAATGCAATTTAAGCTTACTTGTGCCACAAGCAAACCAAGAGCATAGTACCACGTACTTGTGCATGCATGCATAGCACGTACACAAAGGAAAAATGCGCGTACACACATTAGATGCGAGTGCACATGTTGTTTGTACGCGCGCACAATCCTTGCACGTGCGTGCTTGGTTTGTACGCGCCCACAATGAAGTATTGTAGAGTTATTTTTGGTAACTCAATTTTTGTGCAATTTTTGGTGGGAATGGCGGAGGGGAAAGTGATGAAACCCTAGAAGGGTTCTAGAGGCTTTCCCCAGCTCTATATATAGAGCCCCTCCCCCTCTCTTTGACAAAGTTAAGAACTAGGAGTCTTTTTCAAGCTTTTGAGATCAAAACACCGCATCTCTCCTCTTCCTCTGCCCTAGATCTGAAAATAACACACCCCAAGGCAACTCTGAACTTCTAAAAACATCCTAAGTGTAATAACTTGACCCTCGCATACAATTCTGATATATTTTCCGTCCCTATTTTGTGCTTTCAAATGTTTACTGTGAAATTCTATAAGAATCTGAGATTATTTAAGTGAATCCTATGATTATGGATGCTTATCTGTCTAATAAGGAAAACATCTGTTACAATTATAATGTTTGAACTAGAAATTGAAAGCCTTAGAGGCTTAATTACTGTAAATTGATTTTACATTTGAAGTCAGCATGATTTTTAGATCTTAACAAGATTTTCTGTGAAATTTTGATTAGGAATGATTAAACTGATTGGATTTCATCTTATTCACTTTCCTTTTATATATGTAAATATCCATGCTCTTTAACCATTGACTTGGGACTTCATCTCATAAAAAAATATCCTGAGAAAGTTGCTAGGAAAAGGGAATTAGGGAAAGGAGGAAGTTCTACAACGAAGAGATTGAAGAATTAAGAGAGAGTGTTAGGGATTGTAAAGCTCAAGGTATGGAGGTTACTTTAATTAACTTCGTTCTTGCTTATGGATGAGGAATTCCTTGAGTATTCATGCAATTTAAGGCTTGTGTGTGTGTTTATGGCACCTAAAGAATTGAATAATGTCTTTCTTTATGTTGTAGTTGTGTTAATGTGAACCATGTAAAGGAATTTCATTTCATCTCTTCTTGGCTAAGCATGTCATATCTAAGTGTGTATATGGAGGAGTATAATATGGAATTGGGTTATGTTCATGAGCTTTAGAGGTTAAAGATTCAAGTTATACTAAGATTGGTATGTGGTAATGTTTGTGTACATGTGTTTTTAAACCTTACTTCATCAATTCAAGAACCTATTTTGCGCCATATACAAGCTTACCAAAAGTTGGGTTTTATGGGAAATTTGGACTGGAAATTGAGGCAGATCACTGCAAGTGCAGGGGTCATGGCTCACGTGCGGGAACCCCAGCCGCACGTGCAGGAGTCATGGCCACACGTGCGGGAAGTGAGGAATTTTGGCACTTCCGCTACTGTCTAAAAAGCACGTGTGGGACATCACTGCAGCACATGCGAGGCATCACTGCAGCACATGCAGGGCTCACTGCAGCACGTGCAGGGCTCACAGCCGCACGTGCGGCCCATGCTAAGAAAAATAGTTTGCTCCGTTTTGCGTGCTGGACCCTCGGATATTTTTAGAATTTGTATTTTATGCCTTTTAATGTGTGTAAAATTCATTTGAAGTGAAATGAATCCAGAAATGATTCAACAAAGAGAAGGAACTAATTTGCAAGTTATGAACGTGTGCAGGACACACTCCGAGAGGAACTAACACGTCGTCACAACACTGTGAGTAGTATTACGCTTACTACAGCTAATGTTTGCCATTAGCATTTTGTTAACTCTATTAATTATGTAACTATGTGAATGATTCAAAGAATGAGAATAACTAATGAAAACCACTTTCATATGACTATGGAATTCTGGCCTATGGCCATTCTGTTTAAGTTGTTATGGTATGAAACAAAGTGCTACACGGAACTAAGTGCTACAATGTGAGTCACCTCTAGAGTTCGTGTGAGACACCTCTTGGATTCATACATGCATGTTCAAGGGCTTAATGCTAATATACTCAAAGGTTCAATGCCAATATCCTCAAGGGCTCAATGCCAATATGTTCAAGGGCTTAATGCCAATATGTTCAAGGGCTCAATGCCAACATGTTTAAGGGCTTAATGCCAATATGTTCAAGGGCTTATTGCCGCTCCGTTCAAGGGCTTAAAGCCATTATGTTTCAAGATTGGGCCCAAGGCCGTTCTGAAATTAATACAGAATCAGATTAAACATGTAATCTCTGCATTTACGTACGCATTGATTTGTCTTATGATTTAAGTTGAACATCAAATTATAAAAGTATTACTTTTCACTGAGCCTGGCTCACCCTATGTTATGTCTGTTTCTGTAGGTAACCAACCAAGTGGTCAGTCCTAAGCCATGACACTCGTCCCCTTTTTTCAACCTTTGTGTGTCTAGGCCCCAAAGGAAACCACTCATATTTTTGCGAGGTTTTGGTGGACTTTTGGCATTGCACTCTAATTATTGGCCTAAGGTTGAAATGTGTATAACACTTTCTTCCACAATGTTTTTTTGTTATACGCCCAATCATAGGGCTGGGCCTGTACATGTATTTGTATATAACCGATGTTCAGGTGTATGTTTTGGATTTTATTTGCCTGTTATGATGTTTATGATCCTGGCATAGTAGTGGCAGCTCAATGAAGTTTGTTTCTATTGTTTTATGATATTTAATGCTTCCGTTAAGGCCCCGTACGTTATGTATACCAAGTTAAATGTCCGTTTTTGATTAGATCATGCCCAAACTTTTAGGGGCGGGTTTGGGGCATGACACTAAGGCTTGAAGAACAAGAACTCTAATTGGAACCCGAGCTTGATGGACATTTGCAAGCAAGAAAATAAAGTTTTCTTGCCTTTTCTTGAGCCTGCATTAGAACAGTAGGTAATCCTCTCATCTTTTACTATTTCAGTAACTCTTTTATTTATGTTTTCAATTGCAAACCAAGTTTAGGGATTGAAACCAAGTTTTTTTTTTTTTTTTTGGTAAGTAAGTCATAAATAAAAACAAAAAGCTAACACAAAATACAAGGGGCCTGCCCTAGGCCCTACCCACAACTATACATCAGGAAAAATAAAAATAAAAATGAGCAACAACAGACCTAACCAAAGACACTAAAGGCCATAAACAAATACCAAACAACTAACAAACTAAACATCTCACAAACAATTTTACAATAAACCAACGGCAGCAACCAGCACCATAAAGAGATGTATTCTTGGAACCCAGCATAAGAACCGAGAACACTATCATAGCATAAATGGTCACCCCGGAGAATAAAACATCCCTTGCACATCCCGCAAGGGTAGGCACCCAAATACACTAATAAACACAACCTATAGACAATTAAATATATAGGAAATAAAACACATTTCTTGACACCATCGGCACTCCCAGCAGCCAACAACTTGCTTCCATGCTTTCAAATTTTAGTGATTCCCCATTTTACAGCCGCATAATGTATTAAACCGTGCTTCCATTGATTAGGGGAGCCTTGCACAATCCTACATCCACAAACCGTGTCCCTATTGTTCCAATAATAACATTGAAACCAAGTTTAGGGCTCTAGAGCACTCATATGCCATGTAGCTTTCTTATTTAGTCTTCTTTTTTTGTGCTTTTCGCCTTATTTCTTTTATTTTTATTAGAACATCATGTTTAGGTTCATTTAATCATGTAGAATCCATGTGTTAGCGTCAGTTTGAATCATCATGTAGATAGTTTGTATCATTGCTTCACTTTTCTTTGTTTGTTATTTGCGTTTTGTGCATAAACATCATTAGTAGCCTTAAATCAGGCCTAGGTTCATGTTTTGTATAGCTAGTTGCATATTCAGGTCACATTTATTTTATGTTTTGCATGAAAGACGCTGAAAGTAGGCGGCAAGGTATGTCCTCCATTCCTCCATTGTCATGACCTGAACCCCCCCCCCCTGGATTGAGGTCATAACCGGCCAGTAATCAAGAGATTACCTACGGCCTCAAACCAAATAGAACAAATTTGAACAGAGTTAAGGGGCCAAATTGGAAGAAAATTTAAAACTTTTGTCCATAGAGCTGTGCTCACATGATATAGCAAAATCGTTTCACAAACATTTTATAATAACTCACACATATTCATAAAGTTAATCTTTAACCCGGAACTTTTAGTTATACAGTCAGCCAAACAAAACTTATATACAAAAGTGATTCAACGTTTTCGCCAACATAACAAAAATATAACAAAAAGGACAAAAGGGCGAAAACGAGTCTCATGAGTGAGATATAAGGGTTGACTCCTCAAAACTCTGACTGCTTCTCACATACTTCACTGAGGCTGGGTTTGGACATCTCTTGGCTCACCTACAGACACATGAATGAGAGTGTGCGAAAGCCTAGTGAATAATATCAAATAAAGACGATACATGAACGGAATTTGTAATAAATACATCATACGGCCTTGGGCCCAATTCATGTTTCTATTTAGTGTATCAAGTGACTACAGATCACGACGTATCGAACGGCCTCAGGCCCAATTCATCCATATCCAACGGCCTTCGGCCCAACTATTCGTGTCCAACGGCCTTTGGCCCAATCATTCATAGCAAACGGCCTTTGGCCCAATCATTCATGTCCGACGGCCTTTGGCCCAATCACTCGTGTCTAACGGCCTTTGGTCCAATCATTCATGTCCCACAGCCTTTGGCCCAGTCATTCATGTCCGACGGCCTTTGGCCCATTTATTCATATCTGACGGCCTTTGGCCCATTTATTCATATCCGACGGCCTTTGGCCCAATCTCTTGGCATAACGAATATTTGTTCATAATTCAAATTAACAGACTTATGAAATTCAAATAGGAGTAACCAATTGGGCAAATAACATACTTAAAATATCTTTACTAAGATATTACTCACAGTGTTCTGCCGGTGGATTCGTCCTTGTTCTCGACCCTACAAATACATAACATATATCGGGTCACAAACGATTCAATGCATTCTTAACTCACACATTCCTCTTAGGCCTCTTTCTTATCTTCTTATTCCATTTAAAATGCTCAATGTATGCCTAAGAGTGCTTAGGAGTGAAAGAGAATGGAAACAAAACATAAAATCATCTTTACAAAATTTCTGAAACAGGGCTCCCCGCTCGAGCGTGGTTTCTGCTGCTCGAGCGGACCACTTTCGTCTGCAAAAGTACAGGTTACCTCGTAATTACGCTCGAGCGTGACTTCGGACGCTCGAGATGAGAGTCGAAACATGTGACTGACGCTCGAGCGTGACTCTCCCCGCTCGAGCGGACGTCAATGTCTGCAAAAGTTCTGGGAACTAACATTTCACAATTGAGCGACACTTTCACCGCTCGAGCAGACATGCAAAATTCTGGAATTTCCAGAATTGTTCTTGAAGCTCAAACTTGACATTCAAAGGCTCTAAACTCATGATTTTGGTTCAAAACATGGAAACACATTATATAACATGAGAATATAAGAACATGAGACCAAATTGTTCAAATTCATAGGCCTTCTTCCAAAATCATTTTGAGTTCTCTTCATGGGTTTCAAAACACATAAATTCAACTTCTTACAAACCCCATGACTTCATGGATCATTAATGCATGTGTATTATAGATCTCAATACCATTTCAAATGGTACGAATGATGCCTATACTAATGAAACTCAACAAAACCATACTTGCATGTATGTTTGAATGCTCAATTCTTCTTGTTCAACATGATTCATGTTTGAATGTATAAATTCATTGCACATGCATGCACATACAAGCTCCAAATTCATTGCACATGCATGCACATAACTTGAATTCACAAAATTACAAACTTAAATTCATGAATCTATGCCCAATTACTCACCTAGGAGCTTCAATCTTCCAAATTCTAGTTAATCCTTGAGTTAAACTCCAAGATCTTTAACCTTCTTAAGCAATTCTCTAACTTGAGCTCCCGCTCTCTCTCTAACCGGCACACTCTCTGTCTCTAGAGTGTAATCTCAGCAAAAATGAGCTCAAAACAATAACATGAAGCTATATAGGCCTTTATTTAGGATGGCCTAATGAAATTTGATTAAGGTTAAGCAATGGTGCTTAATTAATCGTTCTGAATCTAATTATTTTGATCCGAAAAAATTTTCAATTAAATTTCACCATAGGCTCTAAAAATTATGCAAATCATAATGACGTAGTCAATTTCGATTTCTGTAGCCGATAAGTCCTTTAATTTTCAGTTCATAACAGTAAGTTGAACAGATTTTCCTACGGTGAACAGATAGAAATTCAAAACCACATATAATCATATAAATGACACTCAAATCATACTAAACACATAATGACAATCATAGTTAAGGTTAATTAGCATAATACAGAACAAGGTTATCACATCCATGGCATATGCTTGTGTTTGCATTGTCTTTTTTTTTAATAATCCATGTTAAGAGCTCTTTGTATGTAAAATTATATGGTTTGGATGCTTTTAATGTATATTATTTATTTTAGGTTGAGTTTATAGCTATGGATTGATAAAATCCATTTTTCATTGAAAAATCAAATTTTCATTGAAAAATCATCATCTTTTAAGAAAATATGGCTTTACTCTCTTAATCTAAAATAAATGATATTCATTTTAAAGGTTGCAAACCTTGGGCGCTTGCAAACCTCCCGATGATGAAATGGTACTTATTTCATCCTTAGAATGTTTAAAGGTTGTTTAGAGTTGCTTTATAAACCCATTTTGGCCAAAAATCAACTTTTTGGAAGAATGAAAATTTTACCCTTCGACCTGTTTTTAGCCAAAAACCTACTTCGTCACCCTAAAATGCCCGATTGTGCTTGGGTTGATCATATTTTCCAAAATTAATTACCCGTTTTATCAAAAACATTGATTAGAATGCAATTCAGGCTTACTTGTGCTGCAAGCAACCTAATAGCATAGGACTACGTAGTTATGCATGCATGCATGGCACGTATAACAAGGAAAAATGCACGTGCACACGTTAGCTTTGAGTATGCGCGTTATTTGTACATGTGCACGATGAAGCATCGCAGTGTTATTTTTGGTAGCTCAATTTTGGTGCAATTTTGGTGGGAATGGAGGATGAGGAAGCGATGAAACCCTAGAAGGGTTCCAGAGGCTTCCCCCAGCTCTATAAATAGAGCCCCTCCTCGTCTCTTTGATGGAGTTAAGAACTTGGAGCCTTTTTCAAGCTTTTGAGATCAAAACACCACACTTTTCATCTCCCTCTGCCCTAGATCCGAAAATAACACACCCCAAGGCAACTCTGAACTTCTAAAAACATCCTAAGGATGGAAGAACACAAACTCTAATAGGAACTCGAGCTTGATGGAGGTTTGCAAGCAAGAAAACCAAGTTTTCTTCCCTTTTCTTGAGCTTGCTTCAAAACAACAGGTAATCCTCTCATCTTTTATTATTGTAGTACCTCAATTATTTATGTTTTCAATAGTAAACCATGTTTAGGGTTCTAGTGCACTCATATGCCATGTAGCTTGCATATTTAGCCTTCTTTTTTTTTGTTCTTTTTTTTTTTTTGGTCTTTTTCACCATGTTTCTTTTATTTTTATTAGAACAACGTGTTTGGGTTCATTTGATCATGTAGAATCCATATGCTAGGCTCGATTTGAATTATCATGTAGATAGTTTGTATCATTACTTCTCTTTTCTTTGTTTGTCATTTGCTTTTTGTCATAAAATCATTAATAGTCTTAAACCGGGCCTATGTTGCATATTGAGGTCATATTTATTTTATGTTTTGCATGAAAGACGCTGAAAGTGGGCAACAAGGTATGTTCTCTATTCCTTCATAGCATGTGCTTGTGTTTTCATTGTCATTTTTTAATAATCCAAGTTAAGTGCTTTTTGTATTCAAAATTCTATGTTTTGGATACTTTTGATGAATATTATTTATTTTAGGTTGAGTTTATGGCCATTGATTGATAAAATCCATTTTTCATTGAAAAATCATCATCTTTTGAGAAAATATGGCTTTACTCTCTTAATCTAAAATAAATGATATTCATTTTAACTAAGTCACATAGTTTTAGGGTTTGTAAAGGTTTTTGGACTAAACTAAATTATGTGAACAATTAACCACCAAAATTATAAAATAGAGAGTGAGTGGAGGCCAATTTTCGGATTAGGCAAAAGAGGGTGCTTCCATGTAAATGGCCTTCCGCTTTTGTACCTAAGCTACAGAACCTGGAATGCTCTTGGTTAGGACTTGGTTAGGACAAACTAGGCCTTAACTAAGTTTTCATTGTTAAAGGTTTCTTAATTCCCCTTTAAAAATTAAGTGGCGACTTTATATTAATAGAGCATGTCGGTGTGGGATGCATGCCTGAGATTTGAAAAAGGCACGACACCCACAGTTGGCGACTTTGTTGCGTACTTAAGTTAGCTTGATTTGAAATTTTTTATTTTATGAGATTAGTGGTTAATTGTTAATTGCATTGCATCATTTTAGAGTTAAGGAAACTTGCCTTATTACATAATATCCTGGGCACTATTCGCGGGCTATGTTATGTCAATAAGGCAAGCGTCAAATTATGCTGTTAGTACTGTTTGATCATTTTCTTGTGGAATGAGAGGTATATTGGTAGTAATAACTAATGTATCCTTTTGTGACCAAACCTACCTTTTGCATATAGAAAGCATTAGCACTTTCCAAACTAGGACAGGTACCTACCTTTCTAGGATTGCAAATGTTGCCTTCTTGTATGATTTAGTGAATCTTAGATCCTACTTTTGAAATTAGGACATGACAACCCTACCCCCAAATTGGCATGAATGCAAACTATATGCGTACATGGTATCTTGTCTTAAATGAAATGATTTGATTTGATTTTGAGATCAACATTCAGAAAGGCAGTGATTTCATTCTGAAAAATCTAGGAAGTCAGAAATGGAAGTGATTTGATTCTAGGGCAATCTAAGTTATTTGGGGCAATGATTCAACTACAAAAATTTGGGGAGTGATTGGGATTCTGATCAGGATTATGTCGAAAATTAAGGGATGATTTTCCAAATTAAAGGAATTGATTTTCCAAATTAAGGTACATGCAAACATGCACAAATGCAAGGGACCAAACCTAAGGAACAAAGTGCAACTCTACCACAACATGACAATGATGAACTATGGCATACAATGACACATGTTCCAGCTCTGAAATGACATACAAGATGGTCCCGAATCATGCAAACAACTCACCCGATGCATGTTGGACGACACAATTATCGAAACTAGTGAAGTGCATTACACTAGAGGTATGCAAAGTGATGCCCAAATGACCAAACCAACCCCAAACAGTCCCTATGCAGACTGAAAATAGTGGCAAAATGGACTACAATGATGGCTTGCAATGCACAAAAATGAAGCTCATGCCATGGTCCATAAATGAGGCATACAAGCACAACCCTCAAACACATTTAAAGAGTGGAAAACATGGGAATATGGCACAAGTATAAGCTCTGAAATAACATGTTCAATGATGCCAAGGCATGAAAACAACTCAAGTTAAGCAAGTAAGAGGCTTCAAAACTCGAAGCTATGCAAGGGTATTACACTACAAGCATGCATGGCAAGCATCATTCGACCATGGGACCTCAAAATAGAGCTAAGGCAGGCCAAATCATGAATAAAATCAGTTTAGAACATGGCCAAAATGTGCTAGAATCAAGGGCCAAAACAACATGCAATGTGAGCTAGTGAGCATGGATTACACTACAAGCATATGAAGCATTCAAGAGGCCACAAAACCAGCAAAAGTCAGAGACATGACATGCCAAATAAAGCCCAAAAACCCACTGTAACATGATAAATGCATGCAAGAATGTCATGCTCCTTTGATAGGCTATAAGAGGGGTTATTCTACACATGCAAGAGACACACCCAAGATGACAAAACCAACTCTAGACAGAGCCTAGGCAGGCCCTAAAAGTCATTGAAAAGGGCCTGAAACAAGGCTTGGAGGGGTGCAAATGAAGGCTCCTTTGTAAGGCCAAAAATGCTAGTGAACAAGACAAGGAGGGAGAGGGTCACCCCTCTCTGATTTAGGCTCTCAAAAATACATGTTAACCACTGAAAATCTGCTGGATTTCAGTGGTTAAAAGGGCAAGCAAAGGTCAACACAAAGGCCTTAGGGCATGGCTCAAAACAAGGCAAAATGAAGCATGCAAGGGGGTAGATGACCCCCAAAAACAAAATGACCTTAAACAAACACCAAAAGGACCTCAAAAAAAGACTTTTTTTAGTTGACAACAAAGCTCAAATATGCATGCAAATAGGGCTAAGAGATGGATCAAAATAAAGCTTAAAAGAGGGAAAAACTGTGTTACCCTTGAAGCTCAGCAAGACAACAACTTCTGGACCCAAAAACCAGACCTTTAACCTCTGAAAATGACCTCGAAGGACCTCAAAGCAATGGTGGAAGGGTTAGGCTATGAGGTGTTGTGCAAAGGTGCAAGAACAAGACCCTTTTGAACCCAAAATATAGAGATAAAGAGAGAGATATGTATTGGAGCCTTAAACCAATTTCTCAACCTGGTATAAGGAAGAGGAGGGCCTCTCTTATAGAGATACAAGGCCAAGGCTTCCCCAAGAAGCTAAAAAACAAGGCTCAAGATCCTTCATACACGTGTATGGAGGATGTAGTCTATGCATTTCAGCTGGCACAGCTGGCACACACTCACACAGACAAAACTGAGGGGGGCAGGCTGACCAGTTCAGGTGGTCGGCCGACCACTTCCCCTGGTCGGCCGACCAGTTCAAAAGGTTCAAGTCAAAAAAAGTTGGTCGGCCAGCCCTTGTGATGGTCTCCACATTGAATGCGAGCTAGTGGTATGATGGGAGACTAGCAAACGTGGCTCAAAGACCAAGGAGAGCAACTTCCTGACAAGAAAAACCGATTGGCGGGAGAAAAGTGGTCTCCAATGAGAAAAGGTGGTCTCCCACCCTTGTACCACCTCCCAAACAATGAAAACAAGGTTCATGCCAAAAACGAACCAAGACGGATGCAAAACGAGGGTTCGGGGGTCAAAATGCGCAACCGGGTGCCCCGAAAATAGGCAGTTAAGCATCGGAAGTGGCGTGCGACCACAAAGGTGGTCTCCCGGGCGCCAGTGTCCCTCTTGAGAGAGGATGCAAGGTGTGTGCCAAAAACTGTGTCAAACAGAGAAAGTTAAGCGGTCCCGAACCGAGGGGCACGACTGACGGCTCCGAAAACCAGAAACTGGTCTCCAAACGGAAAAAGTGGCCTACGACCACGAAAAGTAGCCTACGGCCACTGAGAGATGGTCTACGAGACCTCTCCCTCCCTTCGGGAAGAGAAAACAGGACCTGGTTCGCAAATCGAGGCAAAGCACAAAAGGGTCCCGTGGTCCGGGGTTAAGGCTCTTAGCCGAAACTCCGAAACCTCAGAACAAGCACAACATGCACCATCACCGAGCGCTCAATCGATGACGTCTGAGTCTTAAGGTCGGTAAAAAATGGGGTGTCTACAGTTGCTTCTCTTTGACAAAACTTGAAAGTCATACATGACGGGAGTGAATGTCAAAGCCTAGAGACGACCCATTTTTGACAAGGCCGATGACTTAGACAAGCAGGCGGGATAAGCAAGAGATGTGCCCGCAGGCACGGGCAAAATGCAAAGGACATTCACAATGCCGGACCTAACTTATGATCATGCAAAGACAGCTGTAATGAAGCAAATATACACAATAAATGCAACAATTTTAAGCAAGAATGCAAATCAAACTACATTTCATGCAGTAAGAATGTAAGAGGATTATACAATTCTCGCTACGTCTCACGCGGAGTACATACAATACCTGTCTGGTTCGTCTAGTCGCGCCAACTTCAAATGAACTGGACATTCAATATCATTCCTGCAAAAGAGAGAAACTCAACAGGTACAATATTGTTAGGAATATGCATAGCAATGCAAGTGAAAAGTGCGTAATGACACAAGTCGAGGGATGCATGGCAATGCAACCTAAGTGTGACGCATAACAATGTGAAGGGGATGCATAACAACGCAGATAAAGTGTGCATGACAATGCAGGTGGGAGGGGAGAAACATAGGGATATATCCTAGTGTTTCGGGAAGAAGGAGAAACATAGGGACATATCCCAGTGTTTCGGAAAAAGGAGAAACATAGGGACATATCCCAGTGTTTTGGAATAAAGGAGAAACATAGGGACATATCCCAGTGTTTCGGAATGGCTCAAGCATTGGAACGTATTCCAAATGCTCTTAACCAAAAAGGGAGAAACATAGGGACGCATCACGGTGTTTCAAAAAGAAGGAGAAACATAGGGATGTATCCCGGTGTTTCGGAATGGCTCAAGCATTGGAAGGTATTCCAGATGCTCTTAACCAAAAAGGGAGAAACATAGGGACGTATCCCGGTGTTTCGAAAAGAAGGAAAAACATAGGGACTTATCCCGGTGTTCCGAAAAGAAGGAAAAACATAGGGACGTATTCCGGTATTTCGGAATGGCTCAAGCAATGGAACGTATTCCAGATGCTCTTAATCGAAAAGGGAGAAACATAGGGACGTATCCCGGTGTTTCAAAAAGAAGGAGAAACATAGGGACGTATCCCGGTGTTTCGGAATGGCTCAAGCATTGGAACGTATTCCAAATGCTCTTAACCGAAATGGGAGAAACATAGGGACGTATCCCGGTGTTTCAAAAAGAAGGAGAAACAGAGGGACGTATCCCGGTGTTTCGGAATGGCTCAAGCATTGGAACGTATTCCAAATGCTCTTAGCCAAAGAGGGAGAAACACAAGGACATGTCCCGGTGTTTCAGAAAGGAGCGTGCATAACAATGCAAGATAAGATGAATTCCAAACACGTTGAAATCGTGTAAGGAAAAGAACACTCTAACCATGCTGAAAACGTGAGAAGAGTATCGAAAACAACCGCCCAGGTGCACGCACAATGCAACCTGAGAAAGCCCCAGAGGGCAACGATCCTAAATGCTGCTCAGCATTAAAGGATAAACGATACAAGATAACACAAGATGCAAATAAGTGCAATAAGTGCGATGATACGATGCATGTTACAAGCAATGTAGAGCATGATGTTTAGGGAATGCAATAAACAAACAAAGCAGCACTTTAGAAAGCACCTCATGGAATGAGTGGCGGTAAACCGCTCTATTCTGACAGGGAATGGTCCTCAAGGAGAGCACTTCTGATTGCCATCCTGGCTCTGAAACAATCAACACAGTATTCTGTTCACTTTGAACTTATAGCTCGTATGACACACTGCTCATTCTGAACACATAGCTCATAACACGATACTCGGTTTATTTTGAACATACAGCTCATAACACAGTACTCTGTTTATTCTGAACACATAGCCCGTAAAAGCACACTGCTCATTCTGAACACACAGCTCATTCTGGACAGACATGATGCAATGACGGAACTTGCAGAAGTTGAAACACACGCAGATGCTTCGAATTTTCCCTCTTTTCTTTTGCTTTGCAGTCTAGAATCTATATAGCTTCAGATAGGTCCTTGCTCTACTGTTCTCATGTGACCTGGGTTGAACCCTGCAGTTTTATGAAAGAACAAATCCTGTTTTGCACAAATGTGGAGAATAACACAGTACTCTGGGCACAAAACGATTTTTTTTTGAAATTAAGAGATGAGTTCTTAATTGGGTATTGAGCCTACGACTGTACACAGCGAAAATGACTCGATAAAGAAAAGTAAGAGGTAAACAACCTAAACACATCGGGTAGCACTCGAAACGACTCAAAACAAGAATCGAGACAAACAAAGCAAAAGACACGACACTCAGACGTATTCCAAAGACGAGAGACCTCTCGGGTCACGAGGAGCCAGTTCTCCGGCTATTGTTTCCCACCCTTCCTTACTTGTTATCCTCACATCGCTCGGCCCTCAGGCTCTGTTTTTCTGAAAAAGCCATTTCCTCACTTTTTCTCTCATCGCACATCTCTCTATTCTTCAATCTCTCCTTTTTTTATCCCTCCCCTGGACGGTTGATGGATAAACAGAAAGTTGTGGGCCCTTGCCCCTAGCCTTCCGCTAGATTCTTCTTCTTGTTCACAATAGTGAGTTGCTCCCACAGAGGGGTTGCGCTACAACTGGATGTGTAGCAAATCTGCAGCTGGCATTGGTTGACGATGCTTTGCTGGGGAGTTTGGATGTGATCAGATCTATCGAGATGAGGGAGTGGAATATCTTGATCCATTCTAATTCGTGCTTCACACTTGGCTTGATACCTCGCAGCTCGGAGGATGAGAGAGCTTTTGGCCCTTTGTTTGTTAGATTCAGTTGTGCCCTTTTCTGGCAAGTAGAGTGCCCTTTCTGGCAAGTATGCTGACAATGGGGAAACAGACAGGGAGCCTGACTCAACTGTGCCCCTAGTTCATCATTTTGACCATTTTTTGTTTTTGGCTTTCTACTAAAACAATTTTGACCAAAATGAGAGTTAGATTAACATGCTTGTTCAATTTTCTGATCTAAAATCATGCAAGTCAGGCTATGAGCACTGAAAATTTTCCTTTTTTGGGTCCAAGAAATGGTCCAGTTTTATAAAAATGGAATAATTTTCGAGAGAATTAGTCAACCTCATTAAAAATTCTCAAAAACTATTTTTGCAAATGGCCACTGCTCGACCAACACATGATTTACTCTTGAGATGCACAACCTCAGATCCAGAACAATGGAAAATTGCCCCTTGTCTGAACGACACTGCATGGCAACTGAAAGTTGCACCTAGTCTGAATAGCACCGCAGCACTGCAGGGCAACGGAAAGTTGCCCCTAGTCTGAATATCGTCGCAACACGTGGCAACCAGTCCTTACAGTGATAAGTACAACCAAATTCTCGGATATAGAGAAGACAAAGATGACCGGAACCATCACATGGACACAGTCAAATTTGAAGTGTTTTACAGCTGGACATCAGAACGAAGTTGCCTACGTATCCCAAACATGGGAATCAAGCCTTACATAGTTCGGGCTATAAGGTACACTCGGGTATTAACCTCTCCTTTTGCGCTTTAACTTTTGCCAGGGCTGCCCTTTCTGGGTTTTCAACCTTGCGAGCTTTGTTCTTCTTTTCATTTCAATTCATTTCATTTCATTTCTACTTTTTTCTTTTTTATCTTTTCCTTTCATTTTATTCATTTTTCTTCTTTTTTTTTTTTTGCTCTAACTTTTGCCTAGGTCGCCCTTCTGGGTTTTCGGCCCAACGAGCCTCTCAAGGGTAAAAGTTTAGCTTTGTCTATGTCAAATGGTTTTGAGATCCTGACGTCATCTGAATCCAAGAGAATGGTTGTTGTTCACTGATGATGTAGAAGTCTATCCAATGGAGGGTGAATTTGCCCCTAGTGTTGTGGATAGGAACTTGATTGTCCTTCAGCAATACTTTCTTCTTTCCCTCTTCTGGGATTTGGCATTCTTGCCAGTCTTCCCTGGTTTGCAAAAAAGACTCATCTTTGACTCTTGGAGCGCATCTGACATTTTTGCCCCTAGTTCAAGGGCGGCTTTTGATCTAGCTTCGCAAGCTTCCTTTGATCACATCTGATATTCTCGCCCCTAATTCATGGGTTGCTTCTGATCCGGCCACACGGGCCTTACATTGTGGTTGACCGTTGAACATTCTGAATTAAGGTTCAAGGTTTGGAAGCAAAGGGGTTGAGTCTCGAGACTGAGAGCGATCCTAAGCTGCACAATCTCAAGAGCAATTCCACACAAGTCTTCGTAGAACCACGCAAAACATTTTTTGAAATCTTTTAAGAAAGCAACTAATCGCTCGCGTCGAAGACAATGCAGAACTAATCTGGATCAAGCCAGGATCCTTCTCAGTACTCACATTAACAAATATGATTTCAATCATTAAGGGCTTAGAATGCCTCTCTTTCTCTCAATTGATCAAATTTTTTTTGCAAATCCTGAGGAATTCCTACCTCTTTGTTTTCATCACAATGTTCAAAAAGTTTTGAAAAAACTCAGGTCAATGTAATGATTTCAAAGCACAGAAAAGACACAGTTTTTAGTCAAATATTGCCATCTCATTCAGAACTTCTGGCACAACTAGCACAAGGCAGAAGCAAACACAAGAGTGTGAAAATCACTACTGTTCATTGAAATCTGTTGGCATTACTGGCTCCAAGGTAGAAACAGACTCAAAAGAAAGCGAAAAGACAAACACAAAACAAGCAAGTGATGTCTGAGGTAACACCCCTGAAATCACCCGACTCCAACAAACAGGACTGACTTGGTACAACAAGAGAGACCCAACTGACTCAGTAAGAACAGACTGACTCTGTACAACACAACAAGACTGACCCAATACCCAAGTCAGAAAGTAAAGTAAACAGCATTCACAAATGCTCAAAATAGTACGTGCCATCCCCACAGCTGGAGTGAACTGAGTGCCATCCGCAGGTGGTTCATCCCCTGATCACATGGTCACATTATCCCCCAAGAGTTTACGGATCAAGTGCCGATAGACTTTGCATGACCTGGTGCGACGATGACCTTGTTGTCAATCAAATTTTTTATCTCGTTGCGAAGACGGACGCAACTGTTAGTGTGATGACCGGTTTGTTGATGGAAAGCACAATACTTAGTCGGGTCATGCTTTGGAGGGAGAGGATCGGGCAAAGGCCGTTGTTCTAACTGTTTCAGATGTCCTTTCCTGAGTAGGACCCCAAGAGCTTTAGACAAAGGCATATAAAGTGGGGTGAAAACCCTCTTGCCTCGGGGTAGATAGTCTGAAGTTTGGGGGTTTGGATTGGATGTGCCAACAAAAGGGGTGGCTGTTTTTAGAGTGATGGTGGTCATTCCAACTTCAGAAGATCTTGCAGCTGCGTCACCACTGGTGGTCGCATTCGAACTGCGTGTAAACGCCCTCCTGGGCTGCTCCTTCTCCTGGTCAATAGGGCCCTGCTTCATAGCATCCTCAATCTGCACCCTAATCTCGTGTAGGTCCACAAAGGTGGGAAGGGGTATGACGATCATCTTTTGCATTACCGTGGGTTGGATGTTACGTACAACCATCCTTATCTGGTCTTTGTCGAAAGGCCTTGTAGTCATCATCGAGGCCTTTGCTCTCCATCTCGTCACAAACTCAGAAAAACCCTCCTTTGGCTCTTGGCGGGTGACTTCAAGATCACGAGTTGTGACCTCGATCTGTGTGTTATAGGAGTACTGAGCAACGAAGGCCTCAGCCATCTCTTCCCAGTTCTGTTTCACAGAGTTCTCCAATTTTGCATACCAGGTTGCGGCTATCCCAGACAAGGTTCGGCGGAATAGTGACAGCTTCTGGGCCGTGGTCAAACCCATTGGCCTCAAGACAACAGAAAACAGGTGGAGGTGCACCATTGGGTCTCCAGAGCCATCGAAGCGGTCGATGTGTGGCATCTTGAACCGGTCCGGCAGAGTTACGGCCGAATCGGTGTATCCATCCTCTATGTCCGGAATGGATTTCACGCCTTCAGTCTTCTTGAACAGCTTTTCTAGCTTGCTCACTTTTAGTGTTGTGGGGTCCACCTCGAACTCAAAGGGAGAATCCGGTAGATTGGTGGGCGTGGGTGCCTTGGACAGCTGAGGTAAGATTGGGGGCGGAGCCGGCCCCGTTGGGATGTCCGTATCTTCCTGGACATTTGCTGTCTCCTCGAGTATTGGGACTCTTGGTGGGGGAGGAGCTTGGTGTGAAGCTGATGCTCCGGCTTGCTGTTGTAGCCTGGCAATTAACTCTGCCTGTTGAGCCATGGCCTCGGCCTACTGTTTGGCAAATTCTGTTTGACGAGCAGCGTCCTGCTACATGGTTCTCATACTCTCCTAGAGCTGACGCATCATCTCTTCCATTCTAACTGAAAACTGCTGATCAAACTGAACAAGTGTGTATCCTTTTTCTGAGGTGGAAACAAATATCTCAGCCCAACTACGTACAGGCGAGGTGGATAATGACCGCTGAACTAGGGACTGTTGAACGGATGATCTGTGTTTAATTGGCCTTTTTCTTGCCTTACCACTGGCGAAGGAAACACTGGTTGCTCTGAACTGAATCTCTAACCTGACAAAGTCTATCAGCACGAATCCAATGTACCTAGGGGATATTGGAGCCCTCTGAAGCTATAGTTCCACGACTACCTTGCAAAAGAGCAAACATACAACGTCTCAGCTTGATTTCACTATAATAGGTATAAACATAGCTAAACGACTGTGCTCTCTACTGAATTCTGCCAAAACTCTGCCTGTAAACTGATACCTTCTGGTAAAACTGATCCATCCAAAATACTGATGCCCTCAGACCTGATACCTAGACTTGCAAACAGATGCATGCATTCCTTGTAGAGGCACACTCTAACAACACATAGTAAGCAAGTGAGAACCAAAAACACCCCTATGGAGACGTAGGGTTTCCCTGTCCTATTTTGTCAGGAGCTAGAGTTTCACTATGCACACAGCGGTTTCATACAACCTATAATTGGGTAAGCAACCTGTCCTAGTTTGGGATGGTCAGTATGGATTCCGAATATGCACTAGGTCGAATGGTCAAAAAGAGTGCCCCGGTAAAAATCGGGGTTTGTGTTCCCATCGTGGCAAAGCCCGTAACTGGTCAGCCCTATGGCACACTTCTCAAAGTGAGCCTCCGGCAAACCGTTCAGGAATAGCAGATGGCAAACACGGTGTCCTAGGTGCACCAATGCACATGCAATGCAAAGAAACACATAAGTGTAATAAAAACAACATATCATGAGTTCGAGTCAAGTTCTCTAAATCCCCAGCAGAGTAGCCAAAAACTGTAGACGTCGCTGAACGTCCCGGGAAAAAATCTCGTTTTGTTCATTGGGCTCACTACAGTTCAGACTCGATGTCACGGTTCTGAATCTAATCTCGCAATGTGCAATGCAAGATCGAGAAATCACCAAAGAGTCCAAATCCGGCAAATCGTTTTGAAAAACTAATTTTGGAAAGGAGTGCCAAACATGGGCTACTTTGCCAGATACAGAGTCGCCACGTAAATATTTTATTTTGGGAGAATTTAGGAAACCCTGACTCGTGCCTAAGGCCACTTGTCCGTCATCACCAAAGTTGCCTCGGTTCGGGAACTTGGGTACGATTGGGGAAGGTCATTTCATGAGCACCCCTGCTCGCCCGATCAGAGATCGGCCACTACTAAGCATGATATCGAGTTTTTGAAAACACATGTGCTCTTATTCTGGTTTATTAGCCTAAAATTACTATGTGATGCGCACAACATACAAGTATGGACTAGATTGCCTAAGTTGGAACAAAGCATTGCATATCCGTTTGTTTTGAAAATGGATTGAAGTTTGCTACTCGCAAGTAGGCTAAAACACGGGTTTCGACGAATTATTCCAATTCAAGTAACCCAACCTTCACCCATAGGCATTCATGTAGTTATATCACATAAGCACATAGCCTCATGGTAAGCATGCTATCATGGTAGTGTCACGACCCAAACCCGCCCCTATGGGTTAAGGCCATAACCGGCCAGTAATCACGAGATTACCTACGGCCTCAAACCAAATAAGACAAAACTCATCAGAGTAAAGGGGGCAAATCGGAAGCAGATTTAAAACTTTGTCTATAGAGCCGTGCTTACATGCGCATCATAACATTCCATACATACATATGTTAATAACTCACAACAGAAAGTATAGTAACGTAAAGTTCTATACAGACAGGATCATTCAAATCTAAGTCAGCCAAATCAAAGCTATATACAGACGTACACCAAAGTCCTCGCCAACATGACAAAATAACATAGAATGGCAGAAGGGCGAAGACGTGTCTCGTGCGTGAGATGCAAGGGCTAACTCTTCAAAACCTTAGTTGTTCCATACAGACTTCACTGGGGCTGGGTTTGGACTTCTCTTGGCTCACCTACAAACACATGAATGAGTGTGAGCGAAAGCCCATTGAATAATATCAAATAAAGAATACACATTAGAACAATATACACCAAACGGCCTTGGGCCCAATTTACATTTATACTAATACATACATACATAGACATATGTAAGTTAAGTAACTGCGGTTCCAAACACATCATACGGCCTTAGGCCCAATTCATTAGTGTCAAACTGTTATTCGTGTCAAACTGGCCTTTGGCCTTTTCAAAATTTCATATCAAACTGGCCTTTAGGCCTTTCAAACTTTCATATCAAACTGGCCTTTAGGCCTTTCAGACTTTCATTCATGTCAATCTGGCCTCTGGCCCATTCATGCATGTCAAACTGGCCTCTGGCCCATTCATGCATGTCAAACTTTCATTTGTGTCAGAACGCCTTTGGCCCAACCATTTATGTCAATCGGCCTTCAGCCCAATCATTTATTCTTGTCAAAACGGCCTTCGGCCCATTCATTCATGTCAAAACAGCCTTCGGCCCATTCATTCATTCTTAACAACCATTGTCCACCAAACGAATCAATGAACTTATAAGACTTACATAGAAGTAAGCAATTTGGACAACAACATAATTCATATATCTTTGTTAAGGTATTACTCACAGTGATCGGCTTGTGGATTTGCCCTGGAGCTTGACCCTACACATCATATAACACATATGGGTCATAAATAAGTCAATCCGTTCTTTAATTCACATATTCCTCTTTAGGCTTCATTCTTATCTCTTTAATGCAATTACAATGCCCAATGTATGCCTAAGAGTTCTTAGAAGTGAAAGGGAACGGAAAACAGAACACAAAATGCATTTTTAAAATTTCAAAAAACAGGATCCCTGCTCGAGCGTGGACTTCCCCGCTCAAGCGGACCCATGAGGTCTGCAAAAGTACTGGTTGTGTCATTTTTACGCTCGAGCGTGGAACTTGGACGCTTGAGCGGAAGTGCATCCTACATAGCTCCCCGCTCGAGCGAACATCAAGGTCTGCAGAAAATACTGGGAGCACGAAATTCACGCTCAAGCGGCGGTTTCCTCGCTCGAGCGGACATCAAATTTCTGGGTTTTCCAAAATGTGTTCTTGAGCTCAAATCCGACCTCCAAAGGTTCCAAACTCATAATCTCAGCTCAAACTTCACATATTTGTGTACTAACATGGTACAAACACTAAATTACAACATAGTGAAGCTCAATTTCACAAAATATTCACATGAATGGCTCAAATTACACCAAACTCATTTTCATCATAACATATTTATGTATTCAAAGCTCCTATCCACATAAATTGTACATGCATGTGATGTATTACTCTAATCTTCAACTTAGATGATACAAATGGTGATCATAACATGAGCTTTAACCAAAACTCTACATGAATCATGTATTTTGGCTCAAACATGTAAATTCAAAACAATTTCTTACATGCATGCACATATTGGCTCTCAATTCATCAGAACCAATTCAATTACACTTCAATCCTTACTCTTGATCATTAATCAACTTTGAATACAGAAAATCACACATTAAACTCATGGATTTACTCACCTAGGAGCTTCAAACACCAAAGTTCTAGCCAATTCTTGAGTTGGATCTTCAAATTCCCAAGCTTGAGCCAAAAATTGCACAAGCCTCTCCCTCTCTCTCTCTATGGCTGGCCCTCTCTCTCTCACAATGGTATAACTCAGATTTTTTTTCGAGTTCAATGGAAGTAAGGGAGAGTGTATTAAGGCCCCCACTCAACACAATATAATAATAATAAATAATTGGGCACTAGTTCATCAATTTAATCAACTTAATCTGGTTCGAATCAATTTTCGATTAAATTTCATCGTAGGCTCTAAAAATTATGCCAATCACAATGGCGCAATCAATTTTGGTTTCGGTGGCCGATAAGGCCGTCAATTTAAATTCCGAAGCAGATAATCAAACAGATATTCCTACAGTTAACAGATAGAAATTCAAAATCACACATTTTCACATAATGGCACACAAAATCATATTAAACATATAATCAAACTCATAATAAGGACCAATTAGCTAATTACGGAATAGGGTTATCACAGGTAGTCACTTACATACATGCAAGGATGCTAAAGCACAAACGCTTACCGAGTACTCTGAGCCAAAGACAGAAGCAAATGAGAAATCGTGCATGAATCCTAACTATGCTAAGAA
The DNA here is from genome assembly GCF_055761805.1 of Camellia sinensis. Taxonomy (NCBI): domain Eukaryota; kingdom Viridiplantae; phylum Streptophyta; class Magnoliopsida; order Ericales; family Theaceae; genus Camellia; species Camellia sinensis. The sequence continues at coordinate 70,573,910 of NC_138964.1, forward strand.
TGCCTAATGCAACACATGCAAAAATGCAACTACAATAGGCTCGACTATTCTAAGATGGCATATGAAATGCAACAATCGATACATGTATTCAACTTGAAATTGAAATACGATGCAATTAGTATGATGTGCTAAGCCCGGTGCATGCAATACAGATGAATGAATGCAAGCATGCGAACACATAGATGCTAACTGAAACATGCCCTAAAACTAACCATCATAAGCTGGTAAATAAAAGGGAGAAAGACGTGGGGTTGGAAAACATACATCACACACACGCACACTTATTACAACATTGCCCTCTCTCGGAGGGTCTGAATAAATAATACAGAACCAACTAGCTAATCTAAGCTAATTAAACTAGTTATTACACAACCGAAATGAATAACAAATTACAGCTAAATATTACACAACATTAATTAATTGACAAATTAAACTAAGGAAACAAATAAATTAGCATGCAGCTACATGAAAATTGACTGCCTCAGCTCTGTTTCGAATGATAAGGATGCATGCATGCTCGAGTCGCCTTGTCGGGAAATCCATCGTGATGCCTCGACTCGCCTTTGTTTGCAATTGATCTCAGAAACTTGCACAAAGCTCCAGAAGGCTGAAACTACACCCTGGGAACCCATGGGAAGGCTGCCGACCAGCTCATGGCCTTGGAGACCACCTACCAACCACCTTTTGTGGGAGAAACCCAAAAGGGTGGTCGGCCTGCCAGAAAAGCTGGTCGGCCGACCAGTTTCTGCCCCTGGTTTTTGGTTTTTCTGCAACAAAGGCAAGAGAGAGAGAGAAGGCAAGGTATTTTCAACATATGTGTGCATGACCACTCCGCCCCGTCATTGCATAAGCTCTAGGGAGTGTAGTCCTCGATCTTCGTGCCACCAATCACGTATTCCAATGCATGACGGCCGAGGAGCCGAATTGCACGACTCAATGTGAAATGAATGCACATATTAACACCTAAAGCCAAAAACTCCATCATGGGTAGTCAAGAGTGTCGGCGACCGGGAATCGAGGCACGTTTTGTCACTTTGAGTACGAAACGTCCGTCGTTTCCCGTGTTTGGACTAAACCCTACTCCAAACACAATGCAACAAACAATGTATGGACAAATGCAACTCTTGCATGCGATCTAAATGCAATGCAACTAAGTGATGCGAAGATGCACGGAATCATATGCATGCATGAAAATGGCATACACAATGCTATGAACTAGTCAATGGCATACTCAATACACATGGATTATATGGCATGCATATACAATGCACTAACATACGCAATGTTATGAACGAGGCATACGCAATGCAATAATCAAACATGCGATAACATGGACTATGGGGCATACACAATGCAAGATGGACTTAAACCAAGATGGATGGGCCTCGGCCACACCTAAACCAGTGGCCAATATGATGAGAATGAGGCAACAAGGTACATGCAAACATGCACAAATGCAAGGGACCAAACCTAAGGAACAAAGTGCAACTCTACCAAAGCATGAAAAGGATGAAATATGGCATACAATGACACATGTTCCAACTCTGAAATGACATACAAGATGGTCTTGAATCTTGCAAACAACTCACCCGATGCATGTTGGATGGCACAATTACTGAAACTAGTGAAGTGCATTACACTACAGGTATGCAAAGCGATGCCCAAATGACCAAACCAACCCCAAACAGTCCCTATATAGACCCAAAACAGTGGCAAAATGGGCTAAAATGATGGCTTGCAATGCACAAAAATGAAGCTCATGCAATGGTCCATAAATGAGGCATACAAGCACAACCCTCAAACGCATTTAAAGAGTGGAAAACATGGGAATACGACATAAGTATAAGCTATGAAATAACATGTTCAATGATGCCAAGGCATGAAAACAACTCAAGTTAAGCACGCAAGAGGCTTCAAAACTCGAAGCTAGGCAAGGGTATTACACTACAAGCATGCATGGCAAGGATCATTCGACCATGGGACCTTAAAACAGAGCTAAGGCAGCCTAAATCATGAATAAAATTAGTTTAGAACATGGCCAAAATGTGCTAGAATCAAGGGCCAAAACAACATGCAATGTGAGCTAGTGGGCATGGATTACACTACAAGCATATGAAGCATTCAAGAGGCCACTAAACCATAAAAAGTTAGAGACATGACATGCCAAATAAAGCCCAAAAACTCACTGAAATATGATCAATGCATGCAAGAATGTCATGCTCCTTTGATAGGCTACAAAAGGGGTTATTCTACACATGCAAGAGACACACCCAAGGTGACAAAACCAACTCTAGACAGAGCCTAGGCAGGCCCTAGAAGTCACTGAAAAGGGCCTGAAACAAGGCTTGGAGGTGTGCAAATGAAGGCTCCTTTGTAAGGCCAAAAATGCTAGTGAACAAGACAAGGAGGGAGAGGGTCACCGTTCTCTGATTTTGGCTCTCAAAATCACATCTTAACCACTGAAAATCCACTGGATTTCAGTGGTTAAAAGGGCAAGCAAAGGTCAACACAAAGGCCTTAGGGCATGGCTCAAAACAAGGCAAAATGAAGCATGCAAGGCGGTAGATGACCCCCAACAACAAAATGACCTTAAACAAACATCAAAAGGAAAAAACTGTGTTACCCTTGAAGCTCAAATAAGAATTTTTTCAGTTGACAACAAAGCTCAAATATGCATGCAAATAGGGCTAAGAGATGGATCAAAACAAAGCTTAAAAGAGGAAAAAACTGTGTTACCCTTGAAGCTCAGCAAGACAACAACTTCTGGACCCAAAAACCAGACCTTTAACCTTTGAAAATGACCTCTAAGGACCTCAAAGCAATGGTGGAAGGGTTAGGCTAGGAGGTGGTGTGCAAAGGTGCAAGAACAAGACCCTTTTGAACCCAAAATATAGAGATAAAGAGAGAGATATGTATTGGAGCCTTAAACCAATTTCTCAACCTGGTATAAGGAAGAGGAGGGCCTCTCTTATAGAGATACAAGGCCAAAGCTTCCTCAAGAAGCTAAAAAACAAGGCTCAAGATCCTCCATACGTGTATGGAGGATGCAGTCTGTGCATTCCAGTTGGCATAGCTGGCACACACTCACACAGACAAAACTGAGGGAGGCAGGCCGACCAGTTCAGGTGGTCAGCCGACCACTTCCCCTGGTCGGCCGACCAGTTCAAAAGGTTCAGGTCAAAAAAAGTTGGTCGGCCAGCCCTTGTGATGGTCTCCACATTTAATGCAAACTAGTGGAATGGTGGGAGACCAGTAAATGTGGCTTAAAGACCAAGGAGACCAGCCTCTTGACAAGAAAACCGGCTGGCGGGGAAAAAGTGGTCTCCAAGGAGAAAAGGCGGTCTCCTACCCTTGTACCGCCTCCTAAACAATGAAAACAAAGTCCATGCCAAAAATGAACCAGGACGGATGCAAAACGAGGGTTCGGGGGTCAAAACGCGTAGCTAGGTGCCCCGAAAACAGGCTGTTAAGCATCGGAAGTGGCGTGCGGCCACAAAGGTGGTCTCCCAGGCCACAATGTTCCTCTAGAGAGAGGAAGCAAGGTGTGTGCCAAAAACCGTGCCAAATGGAGAAAGTTAAGCGGTCCCGAATCGAGGCGCACGGCTGATGGCTCCGGAAATCAGAAACTGGTCTCCAAACGGGAAAAGTGGCCTACGACCACGAAAAGTAGCCTACGGCCACTGAGGGATGGTCTACGAGACCTCTCTCTCCCTTCGATAAGAGAAAACAAGACCTGGTTCGCAAACCGAGGCAAAGCACAAAAGGGTCCCGAGGTCCAGGGGAAACGCTCTCAGCTGAAACTCCGAAACCTCAGAACGAGCACAACATGCACCATCACCGAGTGCTCAATCGATGACGTCTGAGTCTTAAGGTCGGTCAAAAATGGGGTGTCTACACTCCCGTGTTATAGGAAATCAAGTTCAAAGCTTCTTAGAGAGGCTAAGCTTTGGTTCAAATCCTTCCATACACATGTATGGAGGGGAGGGTCTGTGCTCACCAGCTGGTACAACTGGCATGCACAATGCCTGCAAAAGGCAAAGAAAAGGCCTCAGCCAAAAAATATGGCCGATCGACCAAAATAAGTGCTGACCGACCAACAAAAGTGCTGACCGGCCAACATTTATGGCCGATGGCATCATGCCATAGCCGATGGGTGTGGGGATGGCCAACAAGCCACCCTCTTCCCTCAGAAGCAAAACCACAAGTCCTTGGTCCACAACCAAGCACAAAACAGACAAGTTGAGAGATCCTAAGGCAAGGCACGCAGCCGAGACCTTCGGGAACTCAAAACGAACACGAACATGGATGATCATCGAGTGTTCAAACGGTGACGTCCAAGTCTTGAGGACGGTCAAAAATGGGGTGTCTACAGTTGCCCCTCTTTGACAGAACTCGAAAGTCATAAGATGACGGGAGTGAATGTCAAAGCCCAGAGACGACCCATTTTTGACAAGGCCGAAGACTCAGACAAGCATACAAGATAACAAAGAGATGCGCCTGCAGGCAGGGGCAAGATGCAAATGACATGCAAGATGCCGAGCATAACTTATGATTATGCAAATAAATCTGTAACGAAAAAAAACATGCAACAGTTTTAAGCAGGCGAACACAAATCTAACTACATTACATGCAGAAAGGATGTAAGAAAATGATGCAATTCTCATTGCGTCTCACGCGAAGAAGTCTAAAAGCGACTACCGATGAAACCCGGAGCCTCAAACACAACACCTCCCAACGTATCACACGCAAGAGAGGGAAGGAGTAACAATTCTAAGCATATCTCATGCAAGGGAAGGAAAGAGTAACAATTCTCAGCGTATCACACGCAAGAGAAGGGAAGCAATTCTCAGCGTATCACACGCAAAAGAAGGGAAGCAATTCTCAGCGTATCACACGCAAGAGAAGGGACACAATTCTCAGCGTATCACATGCAAGATAAGGAAGGCAATTCTCAGCATATCACACGCAAGAGAAGGGAGGCAATTCTCAGCGTATCACACGCAAGAGAAGGGACGCAATTCTAAGCGTATCACACACAAGAGAAGGAAGACAATTCTCAGCGTATCACACGAAAGAGAAGGTAGGCAATTCTCAGCGTATCACACGCAAGACAAGGGAGGCAATTCTCAGCGTATCACACGCAAGAGAAGGAAGACAATTCTCAGCGTATCACACGCAAGAGAAGGAAGACAATTCTTAGCGAATCACACGCAAGAGAAGGAAGACAATTCTCAGCGCATCACATGCAAGAGAAGGAAGGCAATTATCAGCGTATCACACGCAAGAGAAGGGAGGAAATTCTCAGCGTATCACACGCAAGAGAATTAAGACAACCCTCAGCGTATCACACGCAAGAGAAGGAAGGCAATTCTCAGCGTATCACAAGCAAGAGAAGGGAGGCAATTCTCAGCATATCACACGCAAGAGAAGGGAGGCAATTCTCAGCGTATCACACGCAAGAGAAGGAGGGCAATTCTCAACGTATCACATGCAAGAGAAGGGATGCAATTTTCAGCGTATCACACACAAGAGAAGGAAGGCAATTCTCAACGTATCACACGCAAGAGAAGGGAGGCAATTCTTAGCGTATCACACGCAAGAGAAGGAAGGCAATTCTCAGCGTATCACACACAAGAGAAGGAAGACAAAACACTCAACAAATCACATCGAGCGCGCCGGGGTGTTTGTAACTGAAACAAAACGAACTCAAAGGACAGGAAGGGTCTTACTTGGAATCCCTCTAAATAAACTGCACATACAGTGCCGTCTGGTTGCACCAGCCTCAAATGAACCGTACATACAATATCGTGCCCTGCATAAGAAAGAAACATGACAGGTACAATATAGTAACAACACGGATCCAACATCACGTCAAGATATAATTCCAATACGTATAGCAATGCAAGTTGAAAGACGCGTAGCAACGCAGGTGAAAAGTTCATAACGATGTAAGTGAAAGGTGCATGACAATGCAAGTAATGGCGTGCGCTACAACGCATATGAACAGTGCATAACAATGTAAGTGAATAGTGCATAACAATGCAAGAATGGTGTGTGTGACAACGCATATGAATAGTGCATGATAATGCAAGTGGTGTGCTTGACAACGCATATGAACAGTGCATAACAATGCAAGTGATGCACGATTATCATAAACAAGACAAAACATTGTAATGCAACGCATTTAAAGCAGTTTCTGAATCTCGCAAGATACAAAAGGATACGAAAAAGGATACACCTTGCGCGTACCGAGTATCGCACTTGGAAGGCACGATTCGAGGTCAACACGAAGGCCGGTTGAGCTTCAAAGTCTACTTTCTTGCACTGTCTTGAGGAATAAAGGTCTCAAACAACCTAACTGACACAGACATGGGTGTGGGAGGTGCATCGACCACAAAGGGAGGCCAACGGCCATCCATCAGCCACAAAATGATCTCATCGGCCAAATATTTAGCCGATCGGCTAACAATTTGGCCAATCGACCAAAAATGACAGTTTCGGGGCAGTTTTGTCTTTTGGCCATGGGTCTTTAAATATGGGGTTCCAAACCCCATATTTTCACTTCTCCAAGCTCGAAAATCCTTCCTGTTTCTCTCTAGGTGATTTTCCCGCCTTCGATCTTCATTTTTCTTTTGTTTTTGAGCCTTTTTCGTTGTTCGATTCGCAAAACCCTTCCCGTTTCGCACACTTTAAACCGAACAAAACTTGGTTTTTAGTGTTTCTTTCTTGGTTTCCACTACTTGGGGTTTGCTTCCCCCCGAGTTTACGTGGTTTTCATGCCTTTTCCCCACTCCAACCTTTTCTCCCATTTTTCATCCTCTCGGGGTTAACTTTTGGGTTGACCTTTCACATTCTTGCCCGTTTTTCACATTCTCGGCCATTTTCACGCTCCTTTCGAGATGGCAGACGACATTCCACATGGTGGGACTCCCCCGGAGATGGACGTGGACCCCGAGGTCGAGCTCGTACCTCTTCGCATCTGGCCGTTCGATCCGGCGACTTACAGGCCGACGATACACGTGTTGCCTCCCGATGGCATCCGCCACTTCAGGAGGTATGCGCGGGGCACGCCACTGGAGCTTTTGTTGCGCGAGCCCGAGTCACATCTGTCCTATGGCGCTTCTGAGGTACACTCTTCCTCTATTTCATTTTCTGCAATATAGAACATATAACTGCGATAATCGATTATGTTCTTTAACTGCTTAACTCAGACACACTGATACATCTCATGCTGTAGTCCACTGTGAGCACACCCACACTCGATATCTGTTTAAATCTAAACACATGCACCCGCACTAGATTTTCAACTGAACAGTTGAAACACACTGATACATCATATGCTGTAGTTCACTATGAGCACACCCACACCCGATATCTGTTTAAATCTGAACACATGCACGCACGCTGCATTCTCAACTGAACAATTCAAACACACTGATACATCATATGTTGTAGTTCACTGTGAACACACCCATACCCGATATCTGTTTAAATCTGAACACATGCACCCGCATTGTATTTTTCCTAATTCTGAATGCATTTTCCCCAATTTTGTACATCTGACACTGCTTCGCATCTGTTTGTCTTTGAACACAGGGAGATTCCCATGCCTTCTGGGGGTATGGGAATATCGTCCCGTGAGGATGGTATATGGAGCTACTCGATTCGGTTCGCCATATTGTCGACCAGGCCAGCTTTGGAACCTTCTGCATGGGACTCTCGCGCCTCATTACGAGCAGGCCCCTTCTTGCTGCTTTGGTGGAGAGGTGGTGGGACACCACCGACTTCTTCCACATTTCTGCCACCAGGTAGATGACGATGACTCCCTTTGACTTCTCCATGCTCACAGGCATCGGAGTAGGGGGTGATTCCATCCCCTTTGATACAGATATGGACGAGTGGGACGCTGCTCAGCAATACTTGCTTGGGACTCAGCCACCTCTTGCCCGATCAGGGTTTGTGAGGTACTCATGGGTCGAGGATCATTTCCGGATCCAGGCGCCTACTATTCGGGAGGAGGAGGAGCAGTATGCTCGTGGCCACATCATGTTCCTGCTGGGACCACGCTCTTCGCCGACCGGGCGAACACTATCGCCCTTTACCTACTGAGCGCACTTGTGGATGTGACACGGATCCGCAGCGGGCAATTGCTTGGAGGCTACTGGTGAGCCTGGGAGGTAGATGTTCCCTTTTCTATCTTTTCAATTCTGTTTTTCATTGTCTGTACATCACACACACTGCGCGCACGTAATCTGCTTTACACTGGTTGTACACTGCACACACTGCACAATACACTGCACATACTGTACTCTGCTTTATCTGTATACTGCTTTATCTGATAAGCATACTCATATCTGCTTTGTTACATTCTGTAGTTGTGGGTGTATGCCTACTTTCCTAGGCTCGCCCCAGTGCCGGATGAGGAGATGCCCCCCATGGTTACGTTTTCCCACCGCTTCGATGTGAGATGCGAGCAGAGGCCACGGGAGTCCTTCATGTTCTTCCGCCACTACTTTGACACCATCACCGCAGCCGAGGCATGTCAAACATTACAGTTTATTTAAGCTTCACTTTATATTGTACTCTCAATAACAGTAGATAACAAACTGTGTATTATTTGCAGATCACCTGGTAGCCTTGGGCCCTATTGCCTGACGTAGTTCGGAAGCGGTATGCCAGTGCTCGAGAGACTGCCCGGTTCATGGTCTTGTTAGAGGGACCGGTTTGCCGCGCTTGGTACTCTGGGGAGCACTTCCTGCGACAAACCTTGGGTGTGCCCGAGCAGACAGTTCCATCACCTCCTGCTACCCACACGAGGCACACTGAGAGGTACACCTTAGAGGAGATGAGAGACTACACGATTGGCTGGAGCTACAAGCGCTTTAGAGACGAGGGCGATTACGCCGAGTACATCTAGGCTTATCTCATTCGGCCTCTGGCCGGTGCTCGCCGGGTCGAGAGAGAGAGGCCAGCGGTGCTAGCAGCAAGAGCAGGGGCACCAAGGGCACCTTCGGCTCGAGGCACGAGTGGGTCCCGGAGAGGGCAGGGAGCTGGATGACCAGAGCTGCCTACGACGATGACATGCCGAGGCATGGTGGGAAGACTTATCAGATGCCCATTGCTCCTTCTCCGGCTGATCATGAGCTTGTCGGAGTCTATGACTCGACCCCGGTATGTACTACCACACTTTGCATTTTGTATAGCCATTTCATTTCCTTTCTCTTGATATTCCACAGAATACTGATGCTTTTAACCCTTTTGCAGGCTTTCGTCGAGTACACTCACCAGTCTCTGGAGCTGACTGCCTCTGTGATGGGGATGCTGCAGCGGAGCATCGACCTGTTGACCATCTATGGCATCCCGGTAAGTTCTTTCAACTGCAGTCTCAAACTCTGCCTAATCTGTTTCATGCATAATCTGATGCATCACACTATCAACATGACACTTGATACACAGCACTCACGGCACTGATACACTATATCCCACATACTGCTCACAACGTTGCTCACGGCATTCATACACTGTACTCATACACTACATTCTGTACTGATGCACTACTCACAGCATTCATACACTGTACTCATACACTGTATTTGGTATTCATACTCTGCTTTGCGTAGCATAACTGATGCATTGGCCATTTGTCCTTTTCAGGCCCCATTCCAGATTCCGGTCACGGGAGGTGCTTGTGGACGCGTCCTCGGGCTTTATAGCGTCACAGTTCGGACTCCCTTTTGTGTCATGGTTCTTAGTCTGAACCAAAGAGTGCAAATCCGGCAAATCATTTTGAGAAAACAAATTTTTAGAAAAGAAGTGCCAAACATGGACTGCTTTGCCAGATACAGAGTCGCCACCTAAATATTTTTTAATGGGGGAATTTAGGAAACCTTGACTCGTTTGCCTAAGGCCACGTGTCCGTCATTACCAAAGTTGCCTCGGCTCGGGAACTTGGGTACAGCTGGGGAAGGTCAGCTATGAGCACCCCCTCTCGCTCGATCTGAAGATCGGCCTCTACTAACCAGGATATCCAATTTTGAAAACGTTATGTGTTCTTATTCTGGTTAATTAGCTAGCATTACTATGTGATGCGCACAGCAAAACAAGTATAGACTAGATCGCCTAATTTGGAACAAAGCATCGCATATCCGTTTGTTTGGAAAATGCTTTGAAATTTGCTACTCGCGAGTAGGCTAAAACACGGATTTTGATGAGTTGTTCCAACTCAAACAATCAAACCTTCACCCACAGGCATTCAGGCAGTTCATATCGCATAAGCATATAGCCACATGGTAAGCATGCTGTCATGTTAACATTCACACTCGTGCGAGATGCTAAAGCACAAAATACTTACAGTGTACTCCAAGCCAAAACAAAGAACTCGTTAGCAATCAATGTATGATCCAAGTCCATGTTAAGTGCCTAATGCAACGCATACAGAATGTAATTAGGATAGGCTCAGCTAATCCTAGGATGGCATGTGAAATGAAACCATTTGATGCACGTATTCAAGTTAGATTTGAAATACTTATGTAGTTAGCATGATGCGCCGAGCCCGGTGCATGCAATACTGATGAATGATGCACACATGCATAGCATAAGGTATGCTAAATTAAATATGTCCTAATACTAACCATCAAAGCAGGTAAGTAAAAGGGAGAAAGAAGTGGGGGTTGGAAAACATGCACACACGCACCCACACTTATTACAAATTCGCCCTCGCTCGGAGGGACCAAAAGAATAATACAATTAATTAACCTACAAGCTAATTAATTATTACAGATAAATTAATTAATTAACTAATTAATCACAAAAATGATTTAAATGTGAAGCTAAAGAGACTGCCGCAACTCTGCCTCGGAATGCGCAAATGATGCATGCTTGGCTCGCCCCGCTCGGAAACTCGCTGTTATAGCACTGTTGCCTCTGTTTGCACTGCCCTGCTCCTCTGAAAATTTGCACAAGTCCCAATGATGCTTCTCTGAACACTGGGGAGCATCACCGACCAAGTGGGAACACCACCGGCCGAAGGGAATGGTCATCGACCATCGGTTAAGCCATCGGCTAATTGTATTTGGTCGGTGGCACTCCAAGTAGCCGGCCAGCTATTTCTTCCTGCAGAACCTATTTTGACAGCAGTAGAGGGAAAAACAAGGCATGGCAATGCATTCCGAGCAAATGTGTGCACCAACACATCCCTTATCATGTTTGTGACTCAAAGGGACATGGTTCTCGATTCTCGGACCACCAATCACACATTTCAATGTGTGATGGCCCAATAAACCAAGTATGCACTTTGATTTCAAATGAGATGCACATCAAACAAACAAGTGAGGCTCAACCTCTATCATACTCAATTCGAGAGGCAAAGCATGCATGCCAATGCAATGCAACCTAGGCATGTTAACTAAGTATGCAACATGGGCATGCAATGCACAATGCATACTAGGCATACAACCTATGCAAGCAAGCATGCAAGGCATGAGGCAATGCAAACCAACAAGTGTGCAAGATGCAATGTGGATGTTCAAGCATGCAACAACACATGGAGCAAACATGTTAAACAACCTAAACATATAACAACACAGAAGTATGCAACAACACACAAGGTGAGCATGCAACAACATGCTAATAATGGAGTTAAACTAATTTGGGCACCTCTATACTAAGTCCAAAACAGTGGCCAATTGCTAAGAGAAGGAGGACCAAATAACATGCAAGCATGCATGCAGACAAGGACCAACACTTAGGCATTGAAGAGAAACTCTCAAGCACACTTAAGAGGATGAAAACATGGACAAATGGAATGCATTATAAGCTCTGAAAATCAAGTCATGAAAGGTGCCAAACCAACTAGACAAGACAAACAAGGCATGCAAGCAAAGCCAAAATTCAAGGCGAGCCAAAGGTGTATTGAACTACACTTAGCACAATCAAACATGGCATGAATTAAGCAACCAAAATCAGAGTTTTAGCATATTAAGACAAAGCCAATAACACATCTAGATGGCATCTAAATGGCTTAAACATGCAAGCATGCACAAGGGCCTAAACAATGGGCATAAGACAACAACCATTTAACACATTAAAGGGGCATCAAATGCAAGCGTGCAAGCATGTCATGAGGACTGAAATGACATGTTAAATGGTTCCAAACTACTGGAATAATGCAAGTAATGCATGCTCATGGTTCATACACTTGAGGCTTACGAGCCAAGAATGCAAAGAGGCTAAACAAAGCATGGCAAGCATGGCTAAGACAACCTACATCAGACCTTAAGCATGGCAAAACAAGCCTAAAAGCTTCACAAAGCTTGGCCAAAACAAGCAAGCATGGTGATCTACATGCTAAGTACATGTTAAGGCAAATGATGGCATTACAAGACATGTATGCTAAACAAGCATGGCGTGCCTAAACCGACATAAAATAGTGCTATAGCATGGCAAAATAACACTAAATAGCAGCTAAGATATGGCCAACATGAACCTAAATAAGATGCTCACTCAAGAGGCTAAAATGGCCCTTTTCAAGGATAACAGGAGAGGGGGTGGCTCTCTCCTTCTTAGGACCTCAAGGCACCATCCTCACCACTGAAATCCCTCAAGATTTCAGTGGTGAGGAGGCCCAAACAAGGTGGTCCCGGAGCTCAACCAAAATGGCACAAAATGGGGTCAAACAAGCCCTAAGAGGGGTCAAACAATCCCAAAGCTCAAAACACTATTAAATAACTATTTAGAGCAGGCAAAAACAAGACTTTCATATGTTATACACAAAGTCTAAAAACAGTTTCAAGATAGGTGAAAAAGCTATGCAGAAATGGGAAAAAAGGGATAAGATTGTTACCCTTATAGACCTTCTTCAAAAATGGAAGACCAGCAGCTTCCTTAGGTTCAAACCAGTCCAAAACCTCCAAGAACAAACCCCTTATGCCTCAGCAACTAAGGTATGGTGTAATGGTAGGTGTTTGTGTGCAAAACTAAGACTAAACACACACAAAACACTCAAGAGAGGGAGAGATATAGAGATATAGTATGAACAAACCCTAACCCTAAAACTCAAAGCTCTGAAAATTTTTGTAAACCTGATGGAGGGAGAAGAGGCTCCCTCTTATAGACAATTCCTCTTGTAAAGCTTTCCAAACAAGCTAGTCAAGAGGGAGATCCCTCTATACACGTGTATGGAGGGGAGTAAAGTGCATGCCAGCTAGCACAGCTGGCATAAAAATATCTGCAAAAGCAGATGAATAGTGGTCGGCCAACCAAAAATGCAATTTGACCAAAATAGATGGCTGGTCGACCATCTAGAGTGCCGGTCGGCCAAACATTTGGCCAATGGCAACAAAACACAGCCGGTGGCCTCAAGCCATGGCCGGTGGAGTGTAGGGATGGCCAACAAGCCATTCCCTGCCCTCCAAAGCAAAAACACAAGTGCTTGGGGCAAAACCAAACACAAAACAGTCGAGTCGAGAGATCTTGAGGCAAGGCGCGTAGCCGAGACCTCCGGGAACTCAAGACGAACACAAACAAGGATGATCGCCGAGTGTTCAAACGGTGACGTCCAAGTCTTGAGGACGGTCAAAAATTGAGTGTCTACAGTGCTCCAGCTGGGCCATCTGTTCCTGCTCGAGGAGGAGGGGGAGCCAGGCGGGGGATAACATTCCATAGCCGGGGCAGACATAGGCACGCTCATGCTAAGAGCAGTTCGCGAGAGCCCTCCCCCGACGATTCTAACGAAGAGGTGGCATCGTTCCAGGGCGAGGCCGGAGACAGCTCAGATTCTGACTATGGAGATAGCGGTGGTGACCCCGGACCCTCGTCCAGGAAGAGGACCAGGACCGACTCCCGCTCTTGAGGCCATCGATTTGATCCCGACATTCTGCTGTTTTTTCTTTTCTTTGCTCTGTTCAGATATTTTGTTGTTTTTCTCCTCTTTTTTTTTGCTTTACTTTTCTTTTTACTGGTAGTTTGAGCACATTGTACTGCCTCAGGCAGGTTTTACTTTCCTCAAAACTATGTACTTTTTGCAAAAGATATGATAGAAATGAAACAACTATTTTGCTCAAAAAGTGTTGTGTTTGTACATTCTATGCAACGCATCGTATCGTATCGCATCGCATCGCATCGCATTTCATAATATTGTAAATGAGATTGAACTTTTGTTTGAAAATTAAGCACTTGCATCGTAATAATCAGGTAGTGAACCGACTAACGACAGAAACAACTCGATAATCAAAACAAAGAACTAGATAAGCTAACCAAGTGTAAATACAACTCGATAAGCAAAGCAAAGGCTTAAAGAATGTGAAATACAACTCGATAAGCAAATGTACAACAACTCGATAAACAAATCCAAGTAACATAGGCGTGACTTTGCCAAATCATCACCAGAAGGCATTGGAAGTGGTGCCAGTCACAAATTCTCAGCATGTTCAATACATAAACAGCTCAGGGAACAAGAAGGAAGGCCATCGGCCAAAGGGAAAGGCCACAGGCCACAAGAAATGGCCATCAGCCAACATTTTTCCAAAAATGGTGGTCGGTCGGCACTATTTTTGGCCGATCGGCCAAAAATGGCAAGCACCTCCAGAATGTTGACACCTGTCTTCCACTCAACACTTTATTTGCTACAAAAGCCTCAACTTCGTAGTTTTCCTCATTTCAACACTGATTTGCACCAAATGGAAGAGTTTCTTGTCCAAAATCTCATAACTTGGATTGCCAACTTGGATGGCTCGAAAATGCTAAATTTTCGGGGTTTCGGCATAAATGCACTATTCACACTGGGGCGCACCCTGCTGCGTTTTCCGTTCCTCCATGTCGCGGCAAGGTTTTGGAATCTGGTAACACACGTCTTTAGTTTTGGCGGTCAAGAGATGTGTCCCACTTTTGAGGATTTCCAAGCTTTAATGGAATCCGAGCGCGATGAGGAAATCTTGCCTCAGTTCCGGTTCGGCCACGTCCAAGCCTTAGGACGGATGTGCGGCCTTACTGTGCATGACGCTCGGTCATTGATTCATGATGGAGAGTTGGACACTCCGAGCTTGGTTTGTCGGTTTTCTGATGCTGGTGACCGCGGCGACCATTATTGGCAAGGTTATCGACGACATGCACTTTGTTTGTGCATGCTGTCCCATTTCTTACTTGTCCCAAGCTCTGGTGGGTTTAGCACTCGTTTGATCGAAGTCGTCGTGGGCTTGAAAGAGGGAAAAGCTGCATCGCCATGACATTGGTCAAGACATTGATGGGCTTAGATGCTTTTCATCGCCAGGAGACGGCTAGGTTTGCGGGGAGTCTACTACTATTGTAGGTAATGTTTCCCACCCCATCTCACATATGTATCTCACATCACTCGACCCTCAGGCCCGATTTTTCTCTCAAAACCTTCTGCTCACTTTTTCTCTCACCGTACATCTCTCTATTCCTTATTCTCTTATTTTTCATCCCTCCCCAGGTGTGGTTGATGGATAAGTTAAGATTGGTGGACTCATGTCTGGCATATTCAGATCACAGCTATTTCTTCCAACGATGTCTAGTCGATGCTCTGGACGAAGGATGGTGGTACAACTGGATGTGCAGTTTGTCCGCGGACCACATTGCTTGGCGCTGCCCTTGGCTTAACCTGCCGGCAATGAGTTACAGCATGACCCGTCAGCCCGGGATTCAATTGATTGGCATGACACACTGTGTCTTCTATTTTCCGTTCCGGTTCCAGCGCCAGTTTGGACATGATCAGATTTTCCAAGAGGAGGGGATAGAGTACCCTGTTACATTTTTGGTCCGAGGTGCGCAGCTAGCTTGGTATGCCGCAGCATGGAGGACGAGAGAGCTTCTGGCCCCCACTCCCACTTTTAGTTGCACCCTCTCTGATGAGTGCTTAGATTGGCTCAATGAAGAGGCACAGATCGAGCCATGCTTGGCATCGGAGGCTTCGACCAGCTCTGGGAGGGGACGTAGGAACACCTGACTATGCCCCGGATTTATTTGCTTTTAATTAGAACTTTCAAGTTTTCTTTATGAATGTAATAAAAAGCAACTTCGATTTTGTATTCAAGAGCATGAGGACTCTATATTGAAATCAATAAAATTAAAGGTTGTGAGTACTGAAAATTTTCCGTTCGGTCCAAAAATGGTCTAAGTTGTAAAAAGATTAATTTGAGCAAAATTAACTTTTATTAAAAAATTTCAAAACCATTTTCAATATGGATCAGAACTGGACATGCCTGAGATGTGTCACTGAGATGCACAACCCCGGATTCCAACAACTGGAAAGTTGCCCCTAGTCTGAATAGCACTACACCGGAGATCACAACCAAACTCTTGAATGCTGAAATAGACAAAGATGACCGAGATGATCAAATGGACAAAGTTGATCGGGGAAGTGATTATGGCTAGACTTCAGGACGAAGTTGCCTACATATCCCAAACATGGGAATCAAGCCTTACGTATCCCAAACTTTTGCCAAGGCCGCCATTTCTGGGTTTTCAACCTTGCGAGCTCAGTTTTTATAATTTCAAAATTTTTGTGCTCTAACTTTTGCCTAGGTCGTCCTTTCGGGTTTTCGGCCTAGCGAGCCACTCAGGGAAAATATTTCTTTAACTTGTCCGTGTTGATCGGTTGGGAGAACTTTAGGCCATCTAGGTCCATCAGAACGACAGCCCTACCCGACCAGATAGACTTGATGATGTAAGGGCCAGTCCAATTGGGTCTGAACTTGCCCCTAGGGTCGTGGATAGGAGCTCAGTTGTCTTTGAGCACCAAATCTCCTTCTTTCAAATTCCTGGACTTAACCTTCTTGTTGAAAGCCCTGGCAATTCGTCGTTGATAACCTTGAACATGGTACAGTGCTTTCAGTCTTCTCTCATCAAAGATCATGAGTTCTTCGAATCTGCTCTGCTGTCAATCTGCCTCAGCTATCTGACACTCAGCCAGTACTCGTAATGACAGAACTTCAATTTCAATAGGTAGAACAACCTTCATCCGTAGACGCGCCCGCGTGGGGCCTCACTACAGTTCGGACTCGATTTGTGTCGCGGTTCTTAATCTGAACCAAAGAGTCCAAATCCGGCAAATCGTTTTGAGAAACAGATTTTTGAAAAGAAGTGCCTAACATGGACTGCTTTGCCAGATACAGAGTCGCCACCTAAATATTTTAAAATGGGGAATTTAGGAAATCCTGACTCGGTGCCAAAGGCCACGTGTCCGTCATTGCCAAAGTTGCCTCGGCTCGGGAGCTTGGGTACGATTGGGGAAGGTCAGCTATGAGCACCCCCTCTCGCCCGATCCGAAGATCGGCCTCTACTAACCATGATATCCAGTTTTGAAAACGTTATGTGTTCTTATTCCATTTGTTAGCCTAGAATTACTATGTTATGCGCACAACACACAAGTATAGACTAGATCGCCTAATTTGGAAATAAACATTGCATATCCATTTGTCTTGAAAAACATTTTGGAATTTGCTACTCGCAAGTAGGCTAAAATATGGATTTCAACGAGTTTTTCCAACTCAAACAATCCCACCTTCGTCCACAGGCATTCAAACAGTTTATCACATAAGCATCTAGCCACATGGTAATCATACTGTCATGATAGCATTCACACGCATGCGATATGCCAAAGCAGGAAAATACTTACATCGTACTCCGTGCCAAAACAAGGAACTCGTTAGCAATCAATGCATGATCCAAGTCCATGTTTAAATGTCTAATGCAACACATACAGGATGCATTTAGAGTAGGCTCGGCTAACCTAGACATGGCATATGAAATGCAATCAATTGATGCACGTATTCAATTTGGAATTGAAGTACAAATGCAGTTAGCATGATGTACCGAGCCCGGTGCATGCAAGGCAAATGTATGGATGCACACATGCGTAGCATAAGGTATGCTAAATTAAACATGTCCTATTACTAACCATCAAAGCAGGTAAGTAAAAGGGAAGAAAGAAGTGGGGATTGGAAGACATGCACACACACGCACCCACACTTATTACAGATTTGCCCTCGCTCGGAGGGACCGAATAAATAATACAAATTAATTAACTACGCAAGCTAATTAAATATTACAAATTGCCTAATCAGTTAACAAACTAATTTAAACTAGGAAAAGTAGTAAACCACCTCGGGAGGAGAGCCAGATGCAGCGCATGCTCAGGTCCTGCTCGGAAGTGCACTGCCATGCCTAGGCTGCCTCTGTTTTCCTTTCTTTACTCCTCTGGAGGCTGCCAAAACCTCAGGATTGCTTCTCTGGATACTGGGGAATGCCATTGGCTGAGTAGAATTACCACCGGCAGTGAATTGTGGTCACCGGCCGTTGGTGAAGCCATCGGCAGAGGGAGGATTGCCGGTCGGCACTCCATGAAGTCGGCCGGCAGAGAATGCCTGCAGAATCTGCAATTGACAGCAACAGGGGGCAAGGCAGAGCATGGCAATACAATTCAAGCCATATATGCACCAATCATGTTCCTTTTCATGTGAATGAGTCAAAGGGACATGCTCCTTGGTTCTCAGACCATCAATCGCGCATTTCCATGCGTGATGGCCCAAGTGACCAAGTATGCACATTTTGATGTTAAGTGTAATGCAAACCAACAAACCAAAGGGGTCCAATCCCTATCACTAAATCAAGGGATAAGATATGCATGTTCAATGCAACCTAGGCATGTTAGCTAGGGATGCAACATGGCAATGCAAACAAGCAAGCAATGAACAAGCATACAAGCTAGTGGTCATGCAAGACGTGGTGCAATCAAAGCATGCGAAGTGTAAGACATGTAACAACATGTAAAGATTGGACTTAAACATGATTTGGGCAGCTCTAATTAGGCCCAAAACAGTGGCCAAAAGCTTAAGAAAATGGAACCAAACACGCATACACGGATGCACATTTTAAGGCCTAAATGCTTAAGCATTAAAGGGCTACTTCTAAGCACACTTAAAAGGGAATAATCATGGACATATGACATGCATTATAAGCCTTGAAAACATGTAGGAAATGATGCCAAATTAACCTACCAATGCAAGCCATGCATGCAACGAAGCCCAAGGACCTAAAACATGACCATATGACTCATGGAGCAAATGACCAAATTGAATCAAAACAGTCCCAAATCATGCAAAAGCAAGCCTCAAGAACCGCTTAGATGGCATCCAAATGACCTAATCCTAGAGGCATACACAATGGCATAAACATGAAGCACGAAACATCAACTCTTGAAACATCAAAAGGGTCATGAAATACAAGCATATAAGCATGCTAAGTGGACTGAAATGACATGGTGGATAGTCCCAAACCACTAAATCAATGCAAGAATAGCATGCTATACACTCAAATACTTAAGGCCAACAAGCCGGAATGCAAAGGGGCTATACTAAGCATGCCAAAGCCGACCCAAACGACTATGGACAGACCTTAAACATGGCAAGATATGCACAAAAGCTTCACAAAGCTAAGCCTAGAACATGCTAGAATAAGGATTTACAACCTAAAGCATGTTAAGGCAACAAAGTGGCATTACAAGGTAGGTATGCCAAGCATGCATGGTGTACCAAAACCAAGTAAAAACAGAGGCATATTACGACATAATAAGCACGAAAAGCAGCCAAGGCATGGTCAACATGAAGCTTAGCTAGGTGCTCCCTTAAGAGGCCAAAAATGGTCCATTTCAAGGACAACAAGGAGAGGGGGTGCCCTCTCCTCCCTAGGACCTCAAGGCACCATCCTCACATCTGAAATCCCTCAAGATTTCAGTGGTGAGGAGGCCCAAACACCAAAGGTCTCGGAGCTTACACAAAATAGCACAAAATGAGGCCTTACAAGGCTTTAGAGGGGTCAAACAACCTCAAACAACAAAACACCCTAAATAAACTATTTAGAGGGCCTAAAAATAGAACTTTTTTATGTTATACACTAAGCACAAAAACAGCTCTAAGATAGGCAAAATAAGTAGGCAAGAATGGGGAATAAATGGACTAGTTTCTTACCCTTGAAGACCCCTTCAACAATGGTGGACCAGCAGCTTCTTTTAGGTCGAAATCAGCTTCAAAACCTCAAAAACAACCCTCAAGAGGTCTCAGCTCCAAGGGATGGTGTAATGATGGGTGCTTGTGAGCAAAAGTAAGACAAAACACACACACTAGGGCTAAATGAGAGAGAGGTATAGAGATAGAATATATATCAAACCCTAAACCTAAAACCAGAGCTCTCACAATGCTTTTCTCTCTCAAGTGTCTAACCTAGAGCCAAGAGAGGAGGGCTCCTCTTATCGAGGAGCCACTCTTGTAAAGCTTACAAGGTAAGCTAACAAGGAGTCCATCCCTCCATACACGTGTATGGAGGGGAACAAAATGACATACAGCTGTCTTAAAATATCTGCAAAAGCAGATGAACAGTAGTCGGCTACCCAAAATTGCCATTTTGACAAAATTGAGTGCCGACCGGCAACAAACAATGCCGACCGGCAGAATATATTGTCGATGGCAACAAAACACCAGTGGCCTATGGCCATGGCCGGTGATGTGTGGGGATGCCTCACAAGGCATTCCCTGCCCTTCCAAGGCAAAACACAAGTGTTTGGTGTAAAACCGGACACTAAACAGTCGAGTTCGGAGATCCTGAGGCAAGGCGCGTAGCCGAGACCTCCGGGAACTCCAAACGAACACAAACATGGGCGATCACCGGGTGTTCAAACGGTGACGTCCAAGTCTTGAGGCCGGTCAAAAATGGGGTGTCTATATTATCCCATAAACCAATGAATATGGAGTCGCTCCAGTAGAAGTTCTAATTGATGTCCAGTAGCCCCACAGAGCAAATGGCAGCTTATCTGGCCAATCCCAGTAAGTTTCCACCATCTTCTGTAAAATATGCTTGATGTTCTTGTTGGCCGCCTCAACTGCTCTGTTGGTCTGTGGCCGATATGTAGATGACTTGTGAAAAACCACGTTGTACTTCTCCAACAAGTCGATCACTTCTTTCTTGAAGTGGGAACCATTATCTGAAATGATCTTGTTCAGGACTCCGTAGCGACAGATGATGTTATT
The DNA here is from genome assembly GCF_055761805.1 of Camellia sinensis. NCBI lineage: Eukaryota > Viridiplantae > Streptophyta > Magnoliopsida > Ericales > Theaceae > Camellia > Camellia sinensis. The sequence goes on from NC_138964.1 coordinate 70,594,948, forward strand.
CCTGATGAACTTCGCAACATGCGATGCCTTCAACATCGCAATCACACCCATTGGACTCCTTCGGAGTGACAGCCCCGATCACATCAATCCCTCAGACTGAAAATGGCCATGGTGAAGTCATGTTGTACAGCTTCGACGGTGGAATGTTCATGCGGTTTGCATGGACCTGACATTTGTGGCATCGCCGGACAAAACCTACACAATCCTCCTCCATGGTGGACCAGTAGTAACCTTGTCTGAGGATCTTTCGGGCTAGCATCACCCCGTTCATATGCGCTCCACACTCTCCTCCATGGATGGTCTCCATTAGGCGCTTGGACTCTTCGACATCAACACACAACTTATGCATCCCGAGATGACCTCTCTTGTACAGCTTCCCTCCGTAGACGATGAACTGAGCAGCCATTCTTCGAATTGCCCTTTTATCCTTGGTATTTGCCCTTGGTGGATATACCTCCTTTTTCAAGAAGTTCCAGACATCGTAATACCAAGGGTTCTCATCTTGTACCTCACCTATGGCAGCAATCAGCTCGTAGGCCGGCGCGAATTTCTATTCGATGATGATCGGACGCATCTAGACTTGGAAAGGGATGTCTATTATAGAAGATAGAGTTGCTAGTGAATCTGCGAACCTGTTGTTCTCTCTTAGTAGATGAACGAAGTTCAGCTTCTCAAACCGAGGAATCAACAAGTCCAAGGTCTGGTGGTATATTCTCATCTTTTCTTCTTTGACTTTCCAATCTCCTTTTGCTTGAGATACAACAAGGTTCGAGTCCCCGATGACGTCCAACCGTTTTGCCCCTAGTTCCAAAGCTGCTTCTAGTCCAGTAATACACGCTTTATACTCTGCCTCATTGTTTGAGACTTTGAACCGGAGTTTGAATGCTAGAGGAATACGAGAATTATCAGGTGCTATCAGCAACACCCCTATCCCATACCCGTATTGGTTTGACCCTCCGTCAGAGTACATCTTCCAAAATTCTTCTCCGACTTACAGAATGGCCTCGTCTTGGAATAGGTACTCAACTGCTTCATCCCCTTCAACTGGGTGATCTGCTAGGAACTCTGATACTGCTCTCCCCTTTACCGACTTGCGCGTTACATACTTCAGATCGAATTTGAAAAGCAGAAGCAACCAACGAGCTAGCCTACCCGTTAGTGCCGGTTTCTCGAAGAGATATTTGATGGGATCTAATATTGAAACCAACATTACAGAGTGAGCTAACAAGTAGTGCCGCAGCTTCCTGGTAGCCCATACCAAGGCTAAACAAGCCTTTTCTAGCGGAGTGTAACGGGTCTCGTAATCCAGCATCTTCTTGCTCAGGTAATAGATAGCTCTCTCCACTTTGTCCTCAGACTCCTATGCAAGCATGCAACCTATTGTAGTTTTAGTTACTGAAAGGTACAAAATCAACGGTTTCCCCGACTCAGGCGGTGACAACATGGGTGGATTCTGTAAATATTGCTTGATCTGTTCAAAAGCAGCTTAGCATCAGACGTCCCGTTGGAACTTCGTTCCTTTCTTCAGGAGACCAAAGAGTGTATCACAAGTCAAGGTTAATTTTGCGATAAACCGTCTTATGAATTGCACTTTACCCAGAAAGCACCGCACCTCCTTTTCAGTCCTTGGTGGTGGCATTTCTAAGATGGCCTTGATTTTGGAAGGGTCGACTTCGATACCTCTCTGTGTAATCAAGAACCCCAGCATTTTCCCTGTTGTAACACCGAATGTACACTTCTGAGGATTCAGCCGCAATCGAAATTTTCTGATTCGTTGAAAGAATTTTTGCAAGGCAGTGTAGTGGCCCTCTCTTTCTTTGGACTAGACAATCATGTCGTCCACGTACACCTCAACCTCCTTGTGGATCATGTCGTGCAATATTGTGGTCGCAGCCCGTTGATACGTGGCTCCAGCATTCTTCAACCCAAACGGCATTACCCTATAACAATAGGTTCCCCACGGGATGGTAAAACCAGTCTTCTCCCGGTCTTCAGGTGCCATCATAATCTAATTGTAGCCTAAAAAGCCATCCATGAATGAGAGCAATGCATGCCCAGCAGTGAAGTCCACTAATTCGTCGATATACGGCAGAGGAAAGTCATCCTTCGGACTGGCTTTATTCAAATCCCTGAAATCCACACATACCCGAATCCTGCCATCCTTCTTCAGTACTGGAACTATGTTGGCCAACCAAGTTGGGTATTCAGATATCAGCAGGAACCCTGCGTCGATTTGCTTGGTGACCTCTTCTTTCATCTTGAGAGCCCAGTTCGGGCGGATCTTTCTGAGCTTCTGTTCAACAGGTCGGGCCTCGGGGTCAAGAGGGATCTGGTGCTGTACAATCTCAGGATCGATTCCAGTCATGTCTTCGTAGGACCACGTGAAAACATCTTTCAAATCTTTTAATAAAGCGACTAAGCGCTCGTGCTCCTTCGAAGACAACGTGGACCCGATCTGGACCAGCCACGGGTCCTTCTCAGTACCAACATTAATTTGGGTGATTTCATCAACTAGCGATTTTACAAACCTCTCTTGCTCCTAATCTAGCAAATATTTCAAAACCGAAGGAATTTCTTCCTCGTCCCTTTTATCAAAGTTTTGAAAGTCTGAATTAATGCAATAAATCAAAGGCACAGAAAAAAATACTCAAAGGCCACAGCCATTCCATTCTCATTAATTACTTCCAAGTCGCCTGATTCCTCTGTTACAACAGACTCAAAGGAAAAAGAAAAAGATGACCTAGATAGGACTGTGGCATCCGGGTTGTCACCCCCAGGAATACCGGACTCAAACTCAGATGAGCTGGAACTTGATTCTGACCCTACAGACTCAGTAGAATCAGATTCTGACTCACTACCTGACCCGGTGCTGCTCGATAAGAATCCCTCCTCGTATTGCCAGACGAGGGAGGGTGCGATGGACGCATCCAAAATGTTTGCAGATGGGCTTGCAGCCGCTTCATTCCCAATCATAGACACTGAGAGATCATCCCTCAAGCACTCATGTACGATCGGAGGATCTAAAAGCAGACTAGCCAGTGTTACCCCCATTTCAATCTCGGTGCTCTCAGAATCCACTTCCTTACACTGCTCAACCTCAACTGATGGGTTTGTCTGCTCTTCGGCAACATCATCCTTGGATAACTATAGGTCAAAGAAGATCTCAAACGCTGGCAAGCGACACTTCTCTACATTCAACCATGGTTCTGGGAAGCCGCAGAATGGAAAATCCTCCCCCTCCCGGACAAAGCGTCCGTTTAGGGTACCCTGGATGGGTCGGTGCATTAACTCATAAGGCTTCCCTGCCTACGTTGCTCTGGCTCTCCCAGCCATCTCCTTACCTTTCCTCACCCAGTCCTCTTTGGTGGGCAGATAACCCAAGCAAAGGTATGCGGGTTGTGCGTCACTTCGGCCGATACTGCAATGCCTTTCCGGCCACTCTTTCCTAATCCCATCCCAGGGATATGTTGGAGCTTGTTCATGAGGTACACAGACTGTGCACTGACATACAACCCCTCATTAACAGCCAAAATATTCTGTACGACCCGGGCCTCGGCTAGGGTAAATCCTGATAGGAACACATCCTCCGTGCCATGCTCGATTTCCAAAACTGGTATAGAAACTTCTTGTGGCGGATGGATTGACGAATTCCCAAAAACAATGGCCACCCCTTTCCCGTGGAGGTACTTCAATATTTGATGTAGGGTGGAAGAGACCGCCTTTACGTGGTGTAGCCACGGCCGCCCTAGGAGTAGATTAAAGGTCGCGGGAACGTCCAAGACATAAAGGTCAATCTCGTGATGTGCTAGACCAACCTTGGTCTGAATCTGCACAATCCCCATCATTTCTCTGCTAGTATTGTCATGAGCCCTTATCACCTGGGCAGTTGGCACAAAGTCTGCGGGCTTCAACCCGATTGTATATGCCGTCCTTGACGGACACACGTTAATGGCGGATCCCGTGTCGACAAGAACAACCGGTACCCACTTGTCTCTACACTCCACAGAGATATAGAGTGGTTTGTTATGGTTTGCGCCCTCAGGTGGCAGTTCCTTGTCAGAAAAGGTCAACGTCGGGGAAGCTCCTCCTGGAAAAACCAATCCTACCAGCTGCTCAGGCGTGGTATCTATTGAAAGTTTGGCTTTGTCCATTGCAGATAGGACAGCTTGTCTATGAACTCGTGAAGCCATAAGCAGTCCCCAGATGGAGATGTATGCCTGTATCTTTTTCAACTGTTTCAACACAGCCTCTTCTTCGAGTAGCTTTTCTTTCTGCTTGTCTGCCTCCCTGTCCTTTCCAGACGCCTCTGGTTGATCTAGGTGTGGGGGTTTGAAATACCGCCCGCTCGTAGTCATGTGATCAACTTCACCAATGTACCAGGTATCATTCGGCTGGTTACTCCCCTAGTCCTCATCTGTGTGGCCAAGGCATAGGTCGTCATCTTCCCACCGCATGCCATCGGCAGTCGACAGACACCTGTCCGGCTCCGTCACAACTATTCCTATGCCCACAGCACCTTCCATTGCCATGCCCACAACATGCTCTACTCTTGTGCACACAGCACGTTCTGTCCCCGCAGGGGCCTTGGCCTTTCTGGTCCTCTCAGAATCCTCGATCCTTTCCCGCTCGAACTGTTTCAGTGTGGCTTGCTGTTCAATATCCTCTATACTCAAAATGCTCTGGTCCTGAGCAAAATTCTTATCGCTAGTGCTCTCCGGCGATTTAAACTGATTCCCGGCCCTTTCGGCAACCGTCAATGTCCCCGTCCCTGACGGACACTGTTCTGACTGAGGTTGCTCAACAACATCCGGCTCGTCACTGAGCCACCCAGTAGCTTCTGCTGACCCTTCCAAACCAAACCAGTTGACAGTCACGTCTCTCGAATCCTGTTTGTTGAAGAATTGAAGGTTCGTGATGTCCTCCTCTAGTTTTGCCAGGTCATCCAGCCCCTAATTAGGTCCATTTTCCCGTACTACACAAACCTCTGCCCCCACTGGCAATTCCACTCTCAGCCTAGTCTGGCCTGCTGATGTAATGTAACTGCTCGGGTTGTATATGAAGCTTGCTGACACCTCAGGCTCTGTATAATCATTCTCATCTGCCTCCGTAGTCGACCCACTTCTATCTTCGATAGCTACCACCACCGTTTCAGATTGGGTTCGGGAGATGTCCAACATACACAAGTCAGTGCTGTCAGGAATGAACACCTCCAGCTTAGGTAGGTGAGAAGGGGTGATATATATACTAGGGTCGTATGACACAACCCCAGTTTGGATCATATTGATGCGTTTGGGAGGTGGAGCTTGGTTATGTGGTGGAAGAGGGTTGGTTATGACATTCGGTTTCTCCAGAGGCACGATCACCCTGTTGTCAATGAGATCCTGGATCTCATGACGCAATCGAAAGCACTGGTCGGTGTCATGACCATGCTGTTGGTGAAAGGTGCAGTACTTCGCCGGGTTATGGGTTGGTGGGAGATTACTTGGTAAGGGTCACGAGTCTAGGGGCTTCATGTGCCCTTTCCTAATCAAAACCCCCAAAGCTTTGGACGGAGACATGTATAGTGGGGTAAAGGTTCTTTGGCCTTTGGGTGGAAACTTGGTTGTTTGTGAGCTACTTCCAGATGCACCGGTGAATGGTGTAGCTGAAAGGGTTCTTGGGATGGTGGTGGTGGTGACCATACTCACATCTGAAGCTTTAGCAGCTGCAGCACTGCTTGTGCCTGCACTCATACTGCGGTTGAATGCCCTCTTAAGCTGTTATCTCTCATGATCAATGAGGCCCTGCTTCATAGCGTCCTCGATCTGCACCCCTATCTCATGTAAATCTGTAAAGGTGAGGAGGGGGAGAACGATCATCTTCTGCATAAGCTTGGGCGGGAGGTTGCGCACAACCATCCGAATCTAATCTTTGTCAACAGGCCTGATGGTCATCATCGAGGCCTTGGCCCTCAACCGGGTCACAAAATCGGAGAAACTCTCTTTTGGCTCTTGCCTAGTTGTCTCAAGATCACGGGTTGTGACCTCGATCTATGTATTGTAGGAGTATTGAGCTATGAAGGCCTCGGCCATCTCCTCCCAGTTTCTCTTGACGGAATCTTCCAATTTTGCATACCAGATGGCCGCTACACCCGACAAGGTCCGGCCAAACAAAGAAAGCTTCTGCAATCTGGAGAGGCCCATCGGCCTCAGTATATCCGAAAAAAACCGTAAATGCACCATAGGATCCCCAGACCCGTCAAAGCGGTCGATGTGCGGCATTTTAAACCGATCTGGCAGCGTCACGGCCGAGTCGGTGTACCCATCCTCAATATCTGGAATGGACTTCACACCCTGAGATTTCTTGAACAGCTTTTCAAGCTTGCTCACTTTCAATGTTGTGGGGTCCACCTCAAACTCAAAGGGAGAATCCGATAGGTTGGTAGGTGTTTTGGATAGCTGGGGTAGGATTGGGGGCGGAGCCGGCCCTGTCGGAACGTCCGTATCTTCCTGGACATTTGATGTCTCCCCGGGTATTGGAACCCTTGGTGGGGAAGGAACTTGGTGTGAAGCAGATGCTCCGATTTGCTGCTATAACCTGGCGATTAACTCTGCCTGTTGGGCCATGGCCTTGGCTTGTTGTTTGGCAAATTCTACTTGACGGGCAGCGTCCTGCTGTATGGTCCTCATACTTTCCTAGAGCTGACGCATCATTTCCTCTATACCTACCATATCGCGCTGATCTATCTACACAACCGGTATATCTATACCTATAGTAGAAACTAAGACCTCAGCCTGACTGTCCACTGATGGGGTAAACCACTAATCTGGCAACCGCTGCACCAATACACTGCGTCCTCTTGACCTTTGTCTGGTAACCGGGGGTAAAGAAAGGAACACTGCTTGTCTGTCTATTAGATCCCTAGATCGATTAAGTCTACGACCTCTAACCCAGAGTGCTTAGGGGATATCTGCCTGGTCGGAATCAATGGTGCTAAACTACCTTGCAAAAAGATAAATAAAGCAATAATAAGGAAACAATGAACAGAAAAACGGACAGCACAACAGCTTAAATAAAGACAACACACAGTTGGCAAACACAAGCTGAATGAACCGTTCTCAACCACTGATCACTGTTCCCAAAATCACTGGCTCACATCTGAATCTAATACCAGCAGATATAACTGATTCTCAAAGTACTGATGCTGATGCCTGCAGGCCTGATACCCAAACTTGCAGACTGATACGTTCATACCTGTTGAGGCCAACTCTAAAAGCACATAACAAGAAAGTGAGAGCAAAGACACCCCTATGGTGGGGTAGGGTTTCCCTATCCTATTTTGTCTGGAGCTAGGGTTTCACTATGCACACAGCGGTTTTGAAACAACCTACAATCGGGTAAGCAACCTGTCCTAGTTTGGAATAGTCACTATGGATTCCGATATGCACTAGGTTGAATGGTCAAAAAGGGTGGCTCGGTGAAAACCAAGGTTTGTGTTCCCGTCGTGGCAGAGTCCACAACCGGTCAGCCTTATGGCACACTTCTCAAAGCATGCCTTCGGCAAACCGTTCAGGAATAGCATACGGCAAACACAGTATCCTAGGCGCACCAATGCAAATGCAATGCAAAGAAACACATAAGTGTAATCAAAACAAGATATCATGAGTTCGAGTCAAGTTCTCTAACTCCCCAGCAGAGTCACTAGAAACTGTAGACGCGCCCCGAGAGGCTTTATGTTGTACTACAGTTCGGACTCAAATGTCACGGTTCTTAATCTGGTCTCACAATGTGCAATGTGAGATTGATAAATCACCAAAGAGTCCAAATCTGGAAAATCGTTTTGGAAAATTGATTTTTGTAAAGAAGTGCCAAACATGGACTACTTTGCCAGATACAGAGTCACCACCTAAATATTTTATTTTAGGGAATTTAGGAAACCCTGACTCGTGCCTAAGGCCACGTGTCCGTCATCACCAAAGTTGCCTCGGCTCGAGAACTTGGGTACGAGAGGGGAAGGTCATGCAATGACCACCCCCACTGGCCCGATCGAAGATCGGCCTTTACTAACATGATATCTTGTTTTTGAAACACATGCGTTCTTCTTCAGGTTATTAGCCTAGAATTACTATGTGATGCGCACAACACACAAGTATAAACTAGATCGCCTAAGTTGGAACAAATAATCTCATGTTTGTTTGTTTGAAAATGGTTTGAAGGTGCTACTCGCAAGTAGGCTAAGACATGAATTTTGCCACCTTCAAGTGGGCTCAGAAAATATGATTTTGCCACAATCAAGTGGGCTTAAAACTCGCATTTCAATGAATTGTTCCAATTCAAGTAATCTAACCTTCACCCACAGGCATTCAGGCAGTTATATCATAGAAGCAGTTAGCCTCAGGCAAGCATGCTGTCATGTTAACACTCACACTCATGCAAGATGCTAAAGCATAAAAGCTTACCTAGTACTCCGAGCCAAAACAATAGCTAGTTAGTAATCAATGCATGATCCTAGCTATGTTAAGATGCCTAATGCAACACATGAAAAAATGCAACTAGAAATAGGCTCGGTTATCTAAGAATGGCATGTGAGATGCGACAACTCGATACACGTATTCAAGTTGGGATTGAAATACTATGCGGTTAGTATGATCCGCCGAGCCCAATGCATGCAATACAGATGAATGATGCAAACATGCGAGCATAAGGATGCTAATTGAAACATAACCTAAAACTAACCATTGAAAGCAGGTAAGTAAAAGGGAGAAAGACGTGGGGTTGGAAGACATTCACACACTCACGCACACTTATTAAAAAATTCGCCCTCTCGACGGATGGTCCGAATAAATAATACAAATCAACTAATTAATTAACTACCCTAGCTAATTAATTATTACATAACTCTTAACAAATTTAAAGAAATTAACTAAGCTATTAAACTAAAGAGGCTACCGCAGCTCCGCCTCGAAATCATTGAATGATGCATACTCGATCGCCTCGCTCAGAAACCCATTGTCATGCCACGTGTTGCCTCTGTTTGCACTGGTCTGTACCTCTGAAAACTGCACAAGTCCCAAGGATGCTTCCGAGCCACTCCCTAAGCACTGTGGGATGTCACCGGCCAAAATATAGGAACATCGGCTGTGTGGAATTGGTCATCGACCATTTGTGAGCATCTCGGCCAACAATGTTTAGTCGATCAGCACTGAAGATGGCCAGCCGGCCATATCTTCCTGCAGAATGCTATTTTGCTGCAGCAGAGGACAAACAGTGCATGGCAATGCATTTTCAAGGAAATGTGTGCACAAACACCCTCCCTCTCATGTCAGGAGCTCAAGCGAGTGTAATGCTCGACCCTCGGGCCATCAATCACGCATGTCGATGCATGATGGCCAAAGGAGCCAAATGTGCGATTCAATATGGAATGAATGCACAAAAACATATGAATGCCTAGAACTCTATCATGTTGGATCAAGAGTGTCGGTGACCAAAGATTGAGGCACTTTTCGTCACTTCAAGTACAAACGTCCCTCGGTCCTCGTGTTTGGTTTGACACCCCAAACCAAACACAATGCAATGCATGCAACCAAGTACAATGCAACATGGAAATGCAAGGCAATGTAACACGAGCATGACAAATGCAATGCAATGCAACCTAACATGTAAACAACATGATATACAATGAGTATGCAATACAACTATGCAACCTAGATATGCAAACATACAATGTGATAGGCATGCAACAATGACACCAACAGTAAGTATGCAACAACATGTAATGCGATAAGCATACAACAATACACAAACCGCATCATCCATGGACTTATACTGAAAATGGATAGGCCTCAACCATGCCAAAACAGTGGCCATAAGTGCTAAAATGATGGTAAGAAGAGCATGAAAATGCAAGACAATCATGCACCAATTGGCCCAAGCATTAAGGCATAAAGAGGACAACTCTTAAGCACGCTTAAAGAGTAGTAAACGTGGATATATGACAGCACCATAAGCTCTGTAATGTTGTTATGAATGATGCCAAATCACACATATAACACAAACAAAGCATGCAAGAAGGCTCAAAGTTTGAAGCTAGCCAAGAGACTCGAACCATTACCATGTAAGGCAAGCCCCAAAGGGCCAAGGGGACCCAAAACAGTCCCAAGGAAGGTCAAGATAAGACCAAAACCAAGCTTAGACCTAGCCAACACAAGCTAGAATACAACTCCAAAAGGCATGAGGCAAACAAGGCTACAATGGAGTGTTACACTAAACCTAACAATACCAAACATGGCATGACTTAAACAGTGGAAAACAGAGTTACGGCATGTCAAAATAGGCCCAAAAACCCACTCAGATGGCATCTCAAAGACCTAATCATGGAGGCATGCACAATGACCCAACCTTAAGGCACAAAACATCAACCTCCCAATGCATGGAAAAGATGACAAATGCAAGTGTATGGCTACACTACGTGGACTAAAATCACATATGGAATGATGCCAAATCATGAAAATGGTCCAAGTAATGCATGCTAAAGACTTGGACGCTTAAAGCTATCAAGCTAGAATGCATGGTAGCTATACAAAGCATTGCATGTATGATCAAAACAACACTAAACAGAGCTTAAGCATGGCAAAACATGACTAAAAGTTCCATTGAGTTGAGCCAAAATATGCAAGCATGATGGTCCAAATGCATGGTGCATGTTAAGGCAAATGAGAGGATTGCAAGACAAGTGTATGATGCATGCAAGAGGCTATCAAACCAACTTAAAACAGAGGTATATCATGGCCAAATAACACCAAATACTTGCTGAAATGAAGCCAAAACATGCTAACCGAACATGCTACCCTTATGAGCCAAATATACAAGCAAATGAGACACAAGGAGAGAAGGGTGTCCCTCTCCTATTCAAGACCTCAAAACTACTTTTCCACCACTGAAAATCCTTTGGATATCAGTGGTAGAAAGGTCATGCAAAGGCAAGAACAAAGGCCAAAAGAGGTGGCTCAAAACAAGGCCTAAGAGGGGGTAGAAAATCCCTAACCAAAAAGTGACCTTAAAAAATCATCTCAAGCACACAAAAATAGAACTTTTTTCAGTTTATAGTTAAGTTTAAAACAATATGCAAATAAGTCTAAAAGCTTAAGCCAAAATGGGGAAACAAAAGGTAGTTTGCTCACCCTTGAAGAACACCTTCAAGAACACAACTCCAGCCACTCCCTTGGATCAAAACCAGCCCAAGAACTCTGAAACCAACTTCCTAGTGCCTCAGCAACCAAAGGAAGGTGTTCTACTAGGTGCTAGAGTGCAAAAGTATGAACAAAATACACTTTAAAGGCACCAACACACATACAAATATATATATATATATATAGAGAGAGAGAGAGATATAGAGAGAAAGGGATATATGAACTCTATATCTATTTTTTGCTAAACCTCTGGAAAGGGAGGGGAGGCTCCCCTCTTATAAAAAATCAAGTTCAAAGCTTCTTAGAGAAGCTAAGCTTTGGTTCAAATCCCTCCATACACGTGTATGGAGTGGAGGGTCTGTGATCACCAGCTGGCACCGCTAGCATGTACAATGCCTGAAAAAGGCAAAGAAAAGGCCTCGGCCAGAAAATATGGCCAATCGACCAAAATAAGTTCCGACCGACCAACAAAAGTGCCGACCGGCCAACATTTATGGCCGATGGCAAGGAAGCAAGGCCGATGGCATCATGCCATAGCCGATGGGGTGTGTGGATGGCCAACAAGCCACCCACTTCCCTCAAAAGGAAAACCGCTAGTCCTTGGTCCACAACCAAGCACAAAACAGACATGTTTAGAGATCCTAAGGCAAGGCACGCAGCCGAGACCTTCGAGAACTCAAAACGAACACGAACATGGATGATCACCGAGTGTTCAAACGATGACGTCCAAGTCTTGAGGACGGTCAAAAATGGGATGTCTACAGTCACTAAATGATATTTATTCTCAAGTGATGCGTAAAGAGCATCATGGTCGTGTTCGAGGTTTAGGATTTGCGCCCCCTCTTCCCAAGCATGGCTTCATGTGTAATAGTTTTGACCACTTAAGAATGGTTTCAGATGAAGAGAGAATGATAGACAAAGACACTATAATTGAGTTGAGGGAACAACTAAAAACTCAAGGTGATCAATTGCAAACTCAAGGTATTCAGTTGCAAGCTCAAGATGTTGTAATAAACTCTTTAAAAGAGCAAGTAGCATTTTTGATGAGATAGAGACATAGTTCTAGTGGTTTGCAAGTATAACTACATATAACATATTCTTTTATATGATGTATTTATCATATGTTATCCTTTTCTAAATTTATGCATACTCATGTAAATTTTATTGTATACATTAGGCGACAGATGGATCTAGTGGCATTCCGGACCAAGTTTCTCCACAAACACATCAAAGATCCTCTTTTGGGAGTCATGAAATGCAACCTTCTAATCGAGGTAAGTCATCATTACAATACACATACATTGACACAAATTTAGAACCAATGTTAATGACTTCTTTACCAATAACTTGTTAGTTGGTTTGGAAAAAATTGGGATTTGATAGGTTGACTTCTCTACTTTGCCTCCTTTATTGGCATCCGTAAAAATACCAAACAAACCAGTAAAATAGAGAATTAGGCAATCGAACAAATTTGAATATCAGTAATGTATCAAACTGTCATATAGAATTAAAAATAGACCCTTGGATGTTGCTATTGGTTGCTTGATTTGGTGGCTGATAATAATGTTTAGCTTTATTGGCTGATTCAATCCAAATTGAGAACAAAATGTTTCTTAAATCTTTCGCCACCTTTAACACACTTCTGCAATACTGTATTTTTTTCTCCATTCGCTGTTGTTTTCTCTCTTAATGGCTGATCTCTCTTAATATGCAAATATGATCTTGAACTTCATTGTAATCTTTATTTTTTGATACGTAAACCGCATACTTACCAAAAAAAAAGATTTGTCGAGAATTATTGGTAGTCTAAATTTTCTTTATAGATTTTGAAATTGAAAATAATACTTATGCTCATTAAATCATTTTTATTGCAGGAAATAAGACAATATGAAAGCATCAAACAATGGTCGTCATTTCTCGATTTGAACATTTTTCATGGAGGTCTTTATAAAATGGCGTCATGAGAAATATTTTTGAGTACTATTGTCCTGTGACAAGTTTATATGTACTGTACGGGGAGCAAATATTCCGGCGTGCCCGTATTCCTTTCTTCCGAGCTCCGTCGATGTCCGATCACCTGCGAGCAAGTAATGGTGAGCTACCCGGCGGTGTGTGGCCGGAAAAACCCTCCGACGGTCAAGTTAGCACACACCTTAGAGGGAATAGAGAGAAGGGAGAGAGTGTTTGAGTGTAAGAAATCCTTACAGATGTGTTCGTGTCCCCCGTATGGGGGGCGCAGACATGCTTATATACCTTCTGAGCCCCATATCCACTCCCTGTCATCTCCTGACACGTGGCTCTGCTATCCCATCTGTCAGCATAAACCATGCCGTTCATCACCTGCTCTCAACTGCCTGTCAGCATAGCTGGAGCTCGGCAGCCGAGCTGCCCTACCTTGGTCATACCATGCTTCATACCTTAAGCGCCTAACCGGATAACCAAATGAAGGACCGGGCTAGGCGGCATCTCGGCAAAGCTTAGCCCGGGCTCCTCCTTTGGTCGGCCTTCTCGCCGGTCAGTCAACTACCTCGGCTGACCGCGCTTTTCCGAGCGCCGGTCTCTCGGTCTGTCTGGTCTCGACAATCCTCGGACCGAGCATCCTGGTCTGACCGGTCACTTCCTGGCCGAGCAGCTTCTGCACGGTCCGGGGCAGCACACAGTCCAAACTCTGCCCGGCCCAAGTTCTGGTAGCCCATCTCCGGGTGAGCAGTCGATCATCTCGGCCCAATGCTCTGCTGGGCCCTCAACTTGCTCGGTCTATACCTCGGCCCAACACCGGAGCATAAATCACCCCTTTTGGATTATAGTGTGGCTATTAGTTTGCTAGAAATATTTGACCTATTTTGGTATGACATGCTTATGTAATGAACCTTTTAATTAAGGTGTTTTGGATATTTTGGGATTATGAAAATGCAAACTCTTTTACCTTTTATAATTATTGAGTATTGAGCCATTAGAATAAAATAACGCTTTTATAGTTATGTAATGAGCAGGTATAAGTGAGAGAACCATTGATGGTTAGCAAACTACTGAAAATTTCAAGTTATATATTATTGGTAATTGAATAATAAACATAGGCTATAACTACGATTAATAACCGTCATTGCAAATAAAATTTAAAAAGAAATCGATAGCTATAGCGACAGTGTAAAACTGATGGAATAGAGTGAAAATATAGCAGTGGTTCACAAAATGTTGCAAAAGCGAAGGATATAGCAACAATCAATATGTCACTATAAAGTTATCAAGTAATGGGTAAATTTAAGATATAGTGACACTTGTAACTGTCGCTACATCAATCGCCGCAATAAAAATAACTATACCTGCGTTTGTCAAAAACGTCACTATGAGGATATAGCGACGGGGCTATTGCAGTGGTTTAGCCGCCACTATTTTAACCGCGGGTAAAAGTCTTTTAGTTTTCAGCGACGTTTTTTCTTGCTTTCAGCGGCATTTTTGGCCGCTGCTAAAAGTGAAATTTTTTGTAGTGAGGGCCAAAATAAAAGAAAAAAAAATTAAAATGAAAGGAAAAAAAAAAGGACCAAGAAATGATGGCAAATAATAAATAAAATTTACTTGGTGGAAAAGAAATGGGATTTTACTTGGAGTCCAATAATAATAATAAAAAAAAAATAGAAAACGAAGGAGATAAATAAAATAATAATGAGGTGGAGATAGAAAGAAATAAATTAATTTAAAGAAATAAGTTAGATTCTCATGTAAAAATCTCACCACTGAACTGCTATAATAAACGACCAATACCTCTCCTAAAAATATTAATACCTTAAAAATATAAAATTTCACATGGGGCAGTGTGATCATGAAGTAGTGGTGGTGATGATATAGCACTAATGGTAATCATGTTGGTGGCGTTGGTAACACTCACATAAATATAAAAATTTGAAAAACTCAACATTAAATATAAATAAAATGTCTATTATTTAAAATTTTATTTTTGGAAGATTCATGAATTTTAGATAGTACCAATTGGATTATCAAACGCACTTAAATTATTCATTAAATACATTCGCCGTTAAATGGTGAATTCAATCATCAACCGGTTCTAATAAGCAATATTTTGAAGTTATTAGTTGCATATACAAAATGTTAATTATTAATATTTATAAGTCAAAATACATTTTTAAATATTTTTATTTTTTAAAAAAATTTCTATACATAGCACAGTTTTCCACTTAGTTAGTGAGAAATACAAATTATTATTTTACAAGAATTTTTTTTTTCATTTTTTTTGTCCTTTGTACTTTCACATACACAAAGATTTGTACATTCTCTCTCTACTGATTGGCCAAGATGGGCGAGTCCGGATCCTCTGCCATACTTTCCTGCCATACTTTCCTGCCATGCCCCAAAACGACGTCGTTTTGGGGCAAAATTTCAAACGAAAAAAAAAACAAAAAACAAAACAGAACCAGAGAAGAGAAGGGGACGGAGAAAGAAGACAAGAACGACGGTGCCGATTCGATGTATGGCGAGAGAGAAAGTCATGATGTTGAAGATCGAGTGACTAAGGTGCCGCCTTAGGGATCTTGGGGTCTGAAATCACAAAAATCTCTCTTGATTTTCTCTCTCTTCATCTTCGATTTGGTGATCGGGGTCGGTGATGTCGGTGATCGGTCGCCCTTTCCAGTAGATCTGGATTTGATTGTTGATGAAGATGATGAAGATGATGATGATGTTGAAGGTGATGATGATGTTCAAAACTGAAGATGAAGGGCAAACCTTGTTGATGAACAAAAATTTTTTTTTTTTTTGTTGATGTTGATGATCTGGATCTGCAGAATTTTTTTTTTTTTTTTTTTTTTTGTTGATGTTGATGATCTGCAGAAATTCACTATTGTTCTTCAAAAATCAAAGAGTATATATATATATACACATACAACAATATACATGAACAAATGTCTAGTGCTATAAGATAATTTTTTATTTTTTTTTTGTTGATGTTGATGATCTGCAGAAATTCACTATTGTTCTTCAAAAATCGAAGAGTATATATATATACACACACATACAACAATATACATGAACAAATGTCTAGTGCTATAAGATTCTCTCTGCCCTTCAAATAACTCTGTTTTTCATGGGTTCTCTTTGATTTTGTTCAATTTAGTGAGGTTTTGGTTTAATTTTTCTTAATTTCTTTTAGTTTTTGTTACTGGGTTTGTTTTATATTTTGCTCATGAGAGCTCACAAACCTTTGAGAGGTTAGGGAAAACAAAAAAAAAAACAAAAATGATCCTATATATATACATATGTATACATACATGTGTGCATATATATATATATATATAGATGATTGGGTTTGAAGGGTGGGTTTGTTTTGTTCTGTTTTACACTTGGTCAAAATGATCCTATATATATACATATGTATACATACGTGTGTGTATATATATATATAGATGATTGGGTTTGAAGGGTGGGTTTGTTTTGTTCTGTTTTACACTTGGCCTTTTCAAATGAGAGAAGAAAACAGGTTCAAAAGGAAAAGGAAGAAAGAGAGATAGAAAAAAAAAACAGAGGTGTTCTTCCTCTTAGATTTGGTTGTTTGAATGTTTGAATGGGTGTTTGAATCGCACTTTTTGGAGATTACATGATAATATCCAGAGGTGTTCTTCCTCTTAGATTTGGTTCTTCCTCTGGTTCTGGTCTCCACTTTCTTTTCTTTTTTTTTTTTTTTTTTTTTGGAAAACTTGCCCCAAAACGACGTCGTTTTGGGGCACCGCAGGGGACCACCGCAGGAGACCACGGCAGAAGATCCGGACTCAAGATGGGCAACGGTGGCAGACAAGTGGATATATTAGTTAACATTTAGACATATTGATAATTAGGTAGGAGTAATATAATTTTTCAAGCTATTATCCTTTTGGAAAAGAAAAAAAAATTAAAATAGAATTTCAAGCAATTACCTCAAAATTTTAAATTTAGACTTATGATGTGAGTGCTTATATGTAATTCATAAAATATTTAAAATCATCTAGATGCAGAAAATTTGATTATAAAGTTTCCATTTGTCCCTTCCTTTGGGTTGGGTTAAACCAGGCCGGCAACCGGCTATCCCGGGGCCTGGTCCTGCGGAGGTCGTGATGCCCCGACAGAACCTCCTTTTTTTATGTTCAAAAAAAAAAAAAAAAATTCCATTTGTAGCCTTTTATTTATACATGAAAAACCAAGAAGTAAAATAATTGTCTAACACGGCAACATATGGCATGATTGAACAACTAGATTAATTAGGATATTTGGCTTAGTGTGTAAAGTTGTGTCACATTATTTGTGAGTTCTCTGATTTAATTTCTATAGAGAGGATTTAAATATCTTTTGTGATAGTGGTTTGTTTCTCTCTTATTATGGGATTATATGTAGTTACTAGTAATTCTTTTGCTTGAGTTTGGTGGGTTTGGTATATTGGTAATTTTGTTAATGTTTTATCTTTTGTGGGCTAGTATTCTATTTGATGATGTAAATAATGAAAAAATATATATGATTCAAAAGAATTGATGTTATGCCATCATAAAATAAATTTGAAAAAAAAAATTAAATAAGGATGATCCTCATGCACAGGGCTACAAACGAGTTGAGGCGAGGTGAACTGTAGTATGTTTAGACTTGTTTATTAAGATTTTAATGAGTTCGAGCTTCAACCCAGTGGAAATTTAACAAAACGAGCTCGAGCTTGAGCCGAGTTGGCTTAAGCTTGACTCGAGTTCGAATCAAGGCTTTACTGGCTAAAGAAATTATAAATTTATACTTGCATATGAGACAAAAATTAGAGTTGAAATTTTAATTATACTTTTATATATACAATATATTTGGACATACTAAAAGAAAAATTCAATATCTTATCAAAATAATAATATATATCAACACGATTATATAAATGTATTATCTATAGTTAGCTATTATTTGCATATAAATAAATTTAGCTATTATTTACATTATTTAAATATATAAATAACATATTTATCCTATTTGAAAAATCTAGATTTTGGCAACAAATTCTTTCATAAAATCTAGATACGTCCTATGCTAAAGCGATTATTGATTTAGGCAATCCAATAAAAATACGCTTTCATGATCAATGTAGAGTAGAAAGAGTAAAAGCCAACATCCACGACACAAAAAAAATAAAAAAAAATAAAAATTAAAAATTAAAAATTTACATGAAAAAATCACAATTGGAATCCATGAACTTGTGATAAAAAAAAAATCATGGGCCCTCAGCCAGACAAATAATCCATTATGCAAGAAAGAATGCACAAGAGACATCTTACAATGGCCAATCCAGACTCACACGATTGTTCAATCTACGAGTAGCTCCACCTCCTCCTCCACTGGTTATCCATTTTGTCAAATCCACACGACGCCAACTGACTCTGAAATCCACCGCAGTCTACAATCTTGGAATCCACCAAGAAGGTATGTCAAATCACACGATGCCAATGACTCTGAAATCCACCAAAGCCTACAATCTTGGAATCCACCAAGATGGTTCACTTTTGGAAAGGTGTGAATAACTTACAAAGCTTGATCAAGAACTTGAAGCTCCTATGGCTAATGTATCATCAAGAAATAAGAACATTACAAATAATCCTCACTACAATGTTCTCTCTCAAAACAAACTCTCTTACAAATAAACTATCTCAAAAATGTATTTCTTTCAAAAATCAACTCTCTCAAGATAGGAAATATTCATAAAAGCATATGAGAAAACACTTAGAAAAGATATGCAAGAGATACTCAACAATTCATCCAGGGGCTCCTTTAAATAGACTTGGACAGGACAAGTTCGTGGGCGCGGATAACCTGGTCACAGGCACGAGCCTCCAGGTCATAGGCGCAATGTGCCATCGCAAGATGCAGAGACAAAGGTACTGGGAGCTAGGTTTTTGAACTTTCCAACTCACAAGCGTGATGACATTGGTTGCGGGCACGATTGCCTCAATTACGGGAGCCAAAATGAAGGTTGTGGGCGCTACCATGCATGCTTTAGCAACTTTTTGCAGACTTCTTCTTCCACAATTTTGGCCTATGTTCTCTACCAGATTTTGTTAACTTATCACAAACAAATAGCCATCATTTTTGTCCATATTTTTGCACATATTTGACGCTTGATGAAAAACCAACAAAATAAAAAAGATTGCACATGTGAAGCTCCATCTTTTTGCTCATGCATTGACAATCAAGATCCAACAAAATCATTCAAACATTTTGCACATATGAAGTTCATTCTTCAACCATGTTTTGCCACCAAAAGGCTGAGACAAACAACCTCTTTTAGCATCCCAAGGTTGGCATGCTCGAATATGAAGATTATCAATAATATCTCCAAATCTTTGACATTGTTGAGCCCAAATCTTCTCTTCACATTATACTTTGAATCAATACAAATGATCTTAAGTTTTGTCGAGATAGGTATTGCCAAAACACAAAAAAACACTTAGGATAAAACTCCTAACAATCTCCCATGCACAAGACTTCATAAGCCATACCTGCATAAGATCTGAAGATTTAAGCAACACAAGGAACATTTTCACAATTCGATCACAATTCGATCTTTGGAACGACATTGCCAATTTGCATAAGTATGCACAAATGTAGGATTAAAAATCCTAACATTTTCCCCCTTTGGCAATTCTGTGACAAAACCCAATAAACACACTTGTGCAAAACAAAAATAATACTCCCTCTAATCATAATACTACCGCAACCAAAAATACTCACCCTAAACATAAACTTTTCTTTTCTTTCCTTTTCACTCCCCTTTTTTGTCCGGAATTGACAAACTCAAAACACAATAAATTGAAAATAACACACAAGACAAAGAAGGAGCATGAACCAAATAAACACTGACACATGACTAAGATGCTCCAAAAGACACGAAATGGCTCAGAAGAATCTTATCTCCATTCTTTCGATTTGAAAAAATAGAATTTTATAAAGATGAGAATGTTTAACAAAGTGTAGAAAGGACACTCACTTGAAAACCATTGGAAACTGGCAAACATTAATCCCATACAAAGGCAGTGTATTGTGTGAATTGGGAATACCATGTTTAGCATTGCTATATAGAAAGGACACTCACTTGAAAACCATTGGAAACTGGCAAACATTAATCCCATACAAAGGCAGTGTATTGTGTGAATTGGGAATACCATGTTTAGCATTGCTATATAGAGATCAAATGAATAGTTTGCATAAAAAATCGAGCCACTCTTTTTGGAAGCCAAACCTCTTGTTTTCAAAGTATGTATGAGTTTTGAGAGAGCATTTATCAAGCTTCCATAACCTCCTTTTTTATATATAAATGATTTCATCTTTTTCCTTTCATTTTGACAAAAATTCAAAGGAGGCTTTCACACTACTAAGATTGGTAGCTGAATCCAATAAATCATGAATTTTATCCTCTAAAAAATAGAAGCTATAACACACTCTTATAGTAGCCCTTTCCCTCAAGCTTAGCACAAAAGCAACAAAACATTTTTCTTGCTCATTACTCATCATCATACTATGAGTGCTTGGTTTCGGTTAATCCTTAAGAGTTAATCCACAAAAATCAACACATTGTTCAGAATTTCTCATGAGCTAAGGATAAACATTTAATCCTCCTAAAAACGCCTATACAATGAGGTCATGTTCATAAATCCTCAAGTATTCAAAGTGAAGTTAGAATTACACAACCCGAACATGCCATACTATAAAAAACAAAGTTTGTCAAGAGTGAGTCTAGAAACAAAAATCATTTTGACCAACAACATATATATATATTTATTTATAAATAACTCAAACAAACAAAAAGAAAAACAATTTCTAAAGAACTCAAAAAATTGTATTTAAAACACAAGAACGAGAACTCCTTCATCCCAAATCATGTTTCCTTACCCATACAACTCTAGTTTTAACAGAAGGATTTTTAACACGGCTGTTGGGAAAGTTCATAAAATTCTGAAAACCTTATCGACAATTTGGGTTTTTGTTGGGTAACATAAATTGCTCAAAATTTTTAGAAGCATTAGAGTACTTATTCCCTTTATGTGGTATGTAGTCATTAAGAAGATAACAATAAGGTCAAAAATGCCCTAATTTACCACAAAATCACAACAAAAAACAAGCTTACCATCTTTTGGATACCTTGTGGCCGGCTTACCCCATTGAATGTTCCGCTTATACGCGTGTTGTGGCCTTTGAGCTTGCCTTGTACCTTTGCCATGGTTATCCTTATATAAATTCAAGCAATAAGGCCTAATATGATCACAGTCTCCACAATGATGACAAACAGGTATAAATTTCTTTTTCAAAACATTTTCATGAGAGAAATTTGAAAAAGAGGAAATTTTAGCTTTCTCATTGACAAAACCCTTTGCCTCTTGTGTGCTTGCACCATTGGAAGTTGACGCTTCAGGTTTGGTGTTGAAATTGTTCTAGTAGTCAAGTCCACTCTTGTCACTCGCCATTTTTTTGTGAATTTAGAACAACATCTAAATTCTTTGAACTTGTATTCCACAATTTGAGTGTGGCATTGGCACCAATGAGTTCAGAATCCCTTTTTGCACACTTCTCTGGAAGCTCTTTAATTTTCTTGGAGCAAATTTCAACTTCTTCTTTCAGAAGATCATTTATCTTCTGAAGTTCATCATGTGAGCCAAGAAAATGACATCTCTCACTTTCACAAGTGGAGAGTTTGTCGATCAAGATGTCCTTTTCATTTTTTAGGACATTGATCTTTTGTTGAGCCTCTAGAACTTCATATTCAACTGATCCTTCTCCTTCACACATTCTTCCAAGTTGGTTGTGAGTTCGTCTTTTTGTTCTGTCAGCTTACAACATTGGAAGTACATCTTCTTATATGTTTCTTGAAAGTCCCCATATTCACTGTCAGAAGTGTCTTCATTTTCTAAAGCGGGGTCAAGACTTGTAACCAAAGCATTGTGGGTTGCATTTTTCTCATGCGTAAAAGATGTTGCACAAAGAGCATTGAAGGGATCTTCACTTGTTCCTTCATTTCCTTCATCTTTTTCAGAATTTCTCTCATCATCCCATTTGATTTTGAGTGCTTCTTTCTATTTTTCTTGGAAGGACACTCGGTCAACACATATCCAATCATTGACATTCATAACATTTTATCTCTTGAAAAATCATTTTCTTTTTTGGAAAAAGTTTGCTTATCATTACCTCTCTTCCTTGAAGTTGAATCCTTGAAATTAAGCATTTTGTTTTTCAAAACTTTCTGAAATTGATTTTCAAATAAAGCTATCATTTCTAATTAAAAATCATCATCTTTGGGAGATTTAACAAACTTATGAGAGCTTTTGAAAGCAAGAGTATCTTTCTGTTTTTTCTTTGAAAAAATATTAGCCTCACAAGCTTGTAAGTTTCCAACTAACTCATCTAGCTTTAGATTATCAACATTTTGAGCTTCTTTAATAGCTATGACTTTTGACTAGAAATGATTGGGTAATGATCTCAAAATTTTAGCCACTAGCTTAGAAGCTGGAATTTTCTCTCCTAATGTAAAACAGGTATTGACAATATCACCGAGGGTGGCATAAAAATCATCAAACGTCTTATCACCATTCATTAAAAGAATTTCAAAATTTGATGTGAGCCTTTGAAGTTTACTACGTTTTACAGCATTAGTACCCGCATGTATTGTTTCATGAATATTCCATGCTTCTTTGGCAATTTCACATGTACAAATGCAACAAAATTCTTCTTGTGTGGCAAAGCCAAAAATAGCATTGATGGCCTTGCTATTCCAATTTGCATTAGCATATTCATTATTATCCCAATTATCTACAGGTTTTGGAATACTCACTCCTGCAGTGATCATGGCTTCACTCCAACCTTTAATAACGGATTGCAAAACTCTTTCATCAATTGATTTCAAATGTGCTCTAATTTGAGCCTTCCAAAAACTATAGTTAGCTCCGTTAAGAAAATGAGGTTTATGTGAAACATTATCTTCTTGGATTAAATCCATAATCAATCACTTAAAGATCACATTCTTATACCTTTGAAAAACAAAGTAAGAGCGACCCGCTCTGATACCAATTGAAAAATATAAGTTGTGTTTGGTTTGCCTTTGGAATCATGATTCCAAAGGCAAAATTTTCAAATCACTTTTCAAAATTCATAACCAAGCACACAACTCCATGTAGCAAGCCCGCAGGGGACCTCGCTACAACTCGGACTCGACTTTTGTCAGTCACGGTTCTAAATCTGAATCAAAGAGTCCAAATCCGGCAAATCATTTTTGAGAAAACAGATTTTTTGAAAGAAGTGCCAAACATGGACTGCTTTGCCAGATACAGAGTCGCCACCTAAATATTTTATTTTGGGAAATTTAGGAAACCCTGACTCGGTGCCAAAAGGCCACGTGTCCGTCATCACCAAAGTTGCCTCGGCTCGGGAACTTGGGTACGATTGGGGAAGGTCACTTCGTGAGCACCCCCGCTCGCCCGGTCATAGACCGGCCTCTACTAATCATGATATCTATTTTTGAAAACATTGTGAGTTCTTGTTCCGGTTATTAGCCTAGGTTACTATGTGATGCTCACAGCATACAAGTATAGACTGGATCGCCTGAATTGGAACAGAACATTTCATGTTTGTTTTTTGAAAGAGGTTTTGCTACCCGCAGGTAGGCTTGAAACATTTGATGATTTACTCCAATTCAGATAACCCAGCCTTCACCCACAGGCATTCAGGCAGTTATATCAGATAAGCACATAGCCTCATGGTAAGCATGCTATTCATGGCAGTACTCACACGCATGCAAGGATGCTAAAGCATAAAGCTTACCGAGTACTCCAAGCCAAAATAGAAACTTCATTAGAAATCATGCATGATCCTAATTATACAGAAATGCCTAATGCAACACATGCAAAGATGCAACTATAGCAGGCTCGTCTATTCTAAGATGGCATATGAAATGTTACAATTATCATGTATTCAACTTTGAAATTGAAAATACAATGCAGTTAGTATGATGCGTCGAGCCCGGTGCATGCGAAACTGATGAATGAAAGCAAACATGCTGTCATACTGTATGCTAATTGAAATATGCCCTAATCTAACCATCATAAGCGGATAAATAAAAGGGAGAAAGACGTGGGGTTGGAAGACATACATCACACTCACGCACACTTATTACAGTTGTGCCCTCGCGCAGAGGGTCCGAATAAATAATACAGTCCAAATATTACAGTCCCGAATAAAAGAATATTACAGTCCAAAATATTACAAAATCCTAATTAATTAACAAATTAACTAAGAAAAATAAATAAAATTGGCATGTAAGCCAGGGACTGCCTTGCTTCCGATGGATGATGCATGTCCGGGTTGTCTTGCGCGGAAATCCACCGGAATGCCCCAATTAGCCTCTGTTTACACCTGTTCTTGAAATGTGTGCCAAGCCCCAAAAAGTTGCTGATTCTTCGTTTTGCTGCAACAGAGAGCAGGAAAGGGGCATAGCAATGTATTTGCACAGATATATGCATGTCTTGATCCTCGTGCCACCAATCATGCATACCGAGGCATGATGGCCGAGGAGTCAAAATGCACAACTCAATATACGATGAATGCACATGAAACTATAGCTAAAACCTAACTCCATCATGGATAATCCGGAGTGTCGGTGACTGGGGAATTGAGACACATTCCGTCACTCGGAGTACGAAATGTACCTCGTTTCCCGTGCCCGGGCTAACTCCTATTCCGGACACGATGCAATATGCATGATATGCATGAAATGCAACTAAGATACAATCCTAACATACAGAATGCTATGGAATGACATGCCTCAAAATGCGTGCACACAGGCACGCAAACCGAGAAAATGGCAGAATGTGATCTAAGATACAACCTAGTATGCACTATGCTGTGAAAATTATATGCCTCGAAATGTGTGCACACGGGCGCGCAAACCGAGGCGACGGTATATGCAATGCAAGTGACTAAAATGGCATGGAAAAGGTAACATGGACTTATACTAACATGAGAGAGCCTCAGCCACACTCACATAAGAAGCCGGTTGATGAAAATGAGGTGCCTGGAAATGCGTGCACACGGGCACACAAACCGAGGCAATGGCATACGCAATGCAAATGACATGGAAACATGATACGGGCTTATACTAACATGAGTGAGCCTCAGCCACACTCACATAAGATGCCGGCGGATGAAAAATGAAGTGCCTCGAAATGCGTGCACACGGGCACGCAAACCGAGGCGATGGCAAAATGCGATGTAATGACATGAAAACATGATATGGGCTTATACCAACATGAGTGAGCCTCAGCCACACTCACATAGGATGCCGGCGGATGAAAAATGAAGTGCCTCGAAATGCGTACACACGGGCACGCAAACCGAGACGATGGCAAAATGCGATGTAATGACATGAAAACATGATATGGGCTTATACCAACATGAGTGAGCCTCAGCCACACTCACATAGGATGCCGGCGGATGAAAAATGAAGTGCCTCGAAATGCGTGCACACGGGCACGCAAACCGAGGCGATGGCAAAATGCGATGCAAATGACATAGGAATGGAAAGCAATCATTCTAATGGAATTTTAGCAGGAAAATATGGGGGAAAACAGTCCCGAAATGAGGCAAAATGACACCAAATGCAAGGAATTGTCCCGAAATGAGAATTTAGGCACTCGAAATGGCCTATAGGTATGCCAAACATGCACAATATGGACATGCAATGCAACGACAGAAGCTAGACAGTCCCGAAAAAGGCACTTTAACAGTTATAAACATGGCCAAACAGCAAGCATAGGTATGGTAAAAATGGCATGCAAGAATAGGGGCCAAGAGAGGGGTAATGAAGCAAGTGATATAAGCAAAATCCAAACTGAAAAATTCGCTTATACAATACTGAAGAGGGACCAAAAATATGAATATTTACAGTATATGGCAGCCTCAAAATCAGTATACAAACATGATAGAAATGTGATGCAAAATGAGGCTCAAAAGTGGCTATAACATGAGGTATGCAAAATATTCACCAAACAGCCAAAGACCCTTAATAAAACATGTAGAATGGGCCAAAATAGGACTATTTCCAGAACTGTAAAATGGCCAAAAACAAAAGCATGATAGGCTAACTAAACATGCAAGAATGGGGAATAAAAGAGAGATATAACATGAAGTGGCATATGGAGGTCCCAAACCATGAAAGGACCTAAATGAAACATGAAGAATGGACCAAAATAAGCACTTTTTCAGAACTGTAAAATGGCCAAAAACAAAAGCATGGTGGGCTGCCATTGCATGCAAAAATGGGACCAAAAGGGGAGTACAAAGGTAAGTACAACATGGAAGTCCCAAATGGTGTTGAGCCCTTCTTCAATGTTGAAGAGGGGCTCAAAATAAGCCTAATATCAGTTTACAACATGCTCAAAAACAGATTACTCATGAGCCAAAAATAGCATGCAAGATTATGACATATAAGAGGATCAATGAAGCAAGTGCATCATGGAGGGCTCAAACAGGGTTGAGCCCTTCATGAAAAGTGAAAATGAGCTCAAAAGAGGGCCCCTTTCAGTTAGGGCCGGAGCTTGAAACAAAAAGCAAGTGGGGCTTACAAATGGACCAAGAAAAAGGGTCAAAGAGGAGAAATGTCACTCACCCTTGAAGACTAAAGCTTTTGTTGCTTCTTGGATCAATTTGCAGCTCCTTTAGCCTTTGAGAAGCCTTCCTTGTTGCTGGAAATGAGGTGGTGGTGGTAGAGCTTGGTGGTGTAAAAGAAATGGTGATTAGGGACTTAGAAGTTTTCAAGGAAATGAGAGGTATAGAGAGGGATTTGTGTATGGAAACTTCAAGAACAATTTTTCCTAACCCCTACAAGTGAAGCCACCAGCTGGTTATAAGGGCCAAAAAGGGGTGTAAAGGTGGGGGAAAAGGAGAGCAACTTTCCCCCACAAAAATATCCCCCGGATAAAGATATTTTCTGGGGGATAAA
Source organism: Camellia sinensis (assembly GCF_055761805.1). Lineage (NCBI taxonomy): Eukaryota > Viridiplantae > Streptophyta > Magnoliopsida > Ericales > Theaceae > Camellia > Camellia sinensis. Next base: position 70,622,104 of record NC_138964.1, read on the forward strand.
GCTCCACAGCTGTAAAGTGCACAGTGCAAGGAACTCGGCCGGCCAGTTACTTTTGCTGCAGGTGGCCGGCCGGCCACACCCCCTAGCCGGCCGACTAGGGGTCAAAAGGGTCAATCTGATTTAGTGGCCGGCCACCAACTGATGGTGTCCTCCTATCTGTGTACAACACAACCCTGTAGTTAAAAGTCCAAGAAAGTGGGTCCAAGGGGTTCAACATTAGCCCGGAAAGAGGGGTTCAAAAGGGTCAGGTGGAATTACTGGCCGGCCACCATTTTTTAGGGTCCTCCCATGTGTGTACATCACAAATATGTGGTTCAAAGTTCAAGAAAAAGGGTCCAAGGTGTTCAACATTAGCCCGGAAGGAGGGGGTCAAAAGGGTCAAGTAACATTAATGGCCGGCCACCATTTTTTAGGGTCCTCCCATGTGTGTACATCACAAATATGTGGTTCAAAGTTCGAGAAAATGGGCCCAAGGTGTTCAACATTAGCCCGGAAGTGTGAAAAACGGGCGCCGGAGGGCGTCGGAGGATGTATAACTGGTTGCTGCAACAATTACTGGCCTCTCACCCTTCAGTGACCTCCCCGGTGATAAAACAGAGGTACCTGCCAAAAATGAACGAAAACCGTTGCAAAACGAATGTTCGGGGGCCAAAACGCGCAGTTCGAGGTCCCGAAAATGAGCTGTTAAGCACCGAAAGTGGCATTCGTCCACGAAGTGGGTTTCTCAGACCCCAGTGTCCCTCAAAAGGGAGAAAATAGGAAGTATACCAAAAACCGGAGCAATAGGAGATGGTTAAGCGGTCCCGAACCGAGGCACACGGCCTGACGGCTCCGAAAACCGGAAACCGGACTCCGAAATGGGAAAAATGGCCTACGGCCACCAAATGTAGCCTACAGACATTGAGAGATGGTCTACGGGACCTCTCCCTTCCCTTAGGAAAAGAAACAAAGAAAACCAAGCCTGGTTCGCAAACCGAGGCAAAGTACAAAAGAGGGTTCGGAAGTCCGGAGGCAGGGCTCACGGCCGTGACTCTGAAACTTCTGAACAAGCACATTATGCAACATCACCAAGCGCTCAATCGGTGACGTCTGAGTCTTAAGGTCGGTCAAAATGGGGTGTCCACACTCCAAATTACTCAAAAGTTAATTTAAAAATTAATTTCAAAACTCATAACCAAACACACAATACAAAACTCTTGTCAAAACTCTTTTGATGATATAGTGTTGAAGATGATTAGTGATGCGATTGTTAAATTATTTTTATAAAAAATTAAAAAAAAATAATTTCTATATTTAAAAAATATCTAAAAAAAATATATTTTTTTTCAAATAACAGATTGCAATTGTAATAATAATAATAATAATAAAGAAAATTTGCAATGTTTCGATCAACCAACCAGACGTTTGGGAGGAGCTCCGAGAGGATGATTGGGCAGACCCAATCCGCTCTTTCAAAATTTAAAATTCAAAAATTCCGTTCAAAACTCATAACCAAACAAATTTTGTCTTTTCAATACTCAACTCACTATTCCATACTCAAATCACAACTCCAAAAAGAGAATCGCAATTCGAAAACTAAACCAATCGCAACCATGGCTTTTGGCGGATATTCTTTTTAAAAATGTAGATATATCCTATGTTAAAGTGATTATTGATTTAGCCAATCCATTAAAAATATAAAACCATGATCAATGTAGAGTAGAGAGAGTGTAGACGCGCCCGCGTGGGGGGCCCTCGCTACAGTTCGGACTCGATCTGTGTCACGGTTCTTAGTCTGAACCAAAGAGTCCAAATCCGGCAAATCGTTTTGAGAAACAGATTTTTGAAAAGAAGTGCCAAACATGGACTGCTTTGCCAGATACAGAGTCGCCACCTAAATATTTTTTTAAAAGGGGAATTTAGGAAACCCTGACTCGGTGCCAAAGGCCACATGTCCGTCATTACCAAAGTTGCCTCGGCTCGGGAGCTAGGGTACGATTGGGGAAGGTCAGCTATGAGCACCCCCTCTCGCCCGATCCGAAGATCGGCCTCTACTAACCGTGATATCCGTTTTTGAAAACGTTATGTGTTCTTATTCCAGTTATTAGCCTAGAATTACTATGTTATGCGCACAGCAAACAAGTATAGACTAGATCGCCTAATTTGGGAATAAGCATTACATATTCGTTTGTTTTGAAGAAATGTTTTTGGGATTTGCTACTCGCAAGTAGGCTAAAACACGGATTTCAATGAGCCATTCCAACTCAGACAATCCAACCTTCATCCATAGGCATTCAAGCAGTTTATATCACATAAGCAGCTAGCCTCATGGTAATTATACTGTAATGGCAACACTCACACGCATGCAAGGATGCTAAAGCAAAAGAACTTACAGAGTACTCCAAGACAAGATAGGAACTAGTAAGTAATCACATGTATGATCCTAGTTCATATTTGAAATGGCTAATGCAACACATGCAAAGATGCAATCCAAACAGGCTCGGCTATCCTAAACATGGCATGTGAAATGCTGCAATTAACACGTATTCAATTTGGAATTGAAATACAGATGCAGTTAGAATGATGCGCCGAGCCCGGTGCATGCAAGACAAATGTATAGATGCACGCATGCATAGCATAAGGTATGCTAATTTAAATATGCCCTAGTCTACCATCATAAGCGGGTAAATAAAAGAGAAGAAAGACGTGGGGTTAGAAGACATACACACACTCACGCACACTTATTACACAACTGCCCTCACTCGGAGGGTCCAAATAAATATTACAGTCCGAATAATAAACACATAAATTATTACAGAATTTCTAATTAATTAACAGAATGAATGCAAAAAGAAGAAAGGTGGCCATAGCCCCGCCTCGGGATGCGCGAATGATGCATGCTCGAACCCGTCTCGCCTGGAAAGTCCGTACCATACCACTACTACCTCTTTTTACACTGTTTGCTTCTCTGAAAATTGCCAAAGTTCTGGGACAGGTCCCCTGAACACTGTGGAACACCATCGGCTGGAGGAAATGTCCACCGGCCATTGAAAATATCCATCGGCTGTTGATGAAGATATCGGCCCAGGAAGGATTGCCGATCGGCACTGAACACTGCCGGTCGGCAGAAAGTTCCTGCAGAATCTGGTTTTTGACAGCAACAAGGACAAACAGTGTATGGCATGGAATTTCAAGAAAGTGTGTGCATGGCTACTCTCCCAATCATATAACGGACTCAAGGGAGCATGGCCCTTGACCCTCGGGCTATCAATCGTGCATTTGATGCATGATAGCCTAAGGAGTCAAGGTTGCAATTCAATGTAAAAATGCATGCAACACACAAATGAGGACCAAGATCCTATCATGCCAAAGTCAAGGGCCTCGGTGACCGAGGGTTGAGGTGTGTTTTGCCACTCGAAGTATAAACGCCCCTCATCCCTCACACTTGGTTTGACACCCCAAACCAAGCAATGCAATGCATGTTATGCAAACATGGCTCAAAATGTAACATGATACTAAGATGCAAAACATGTCAAATGTGATGCAATCTATCATATTAAGTATGCAAAATACTAGTCATATGAGATGCAAATGTGATGCAAACATGGACCAATATGCCATAAGGCTAGCATGGGACAACGTATAATGAACCAAATAAGCAACAAGCATATCATAAGCATGCAATGGTGGACTTAAACCATAAATGGCAGACCTCAACCTTGCCATAAACAGTGGCCAATATGATGCACAAGAGCACAAATGATGCATGCAAGCATGCACACATCAAGGTCCATCACCTAAGCATGAAAGGGGACAACTCTAAGCATACTTAAAGGCGATATAAAAGGGCATTAAACCAACATGCTAGGCTCTAAAAATGAAAAGAGGATGATGCCAAATCGAACAAATCATGCAAGTAATGCATGCAACAATGACCACTACTTGAAGCCAATAAAGGGGGGGGTCAAACCAAAGCTATGTCAACCAAACCTTAAAGGACCAAAATGACCTAAAACAGTCCTAATGGACTCCAAAACAAGACTAAAGCATGTATAGATCATGGTCAAAAACATGCCAAGGAATGAGCCCAAAACAAGGGCATTCAAGGCCACCAAAAGGGAGCATCACTCAATACTTATCCCAAGCAAACATGGCTCGAATTTTCAATGCAAAACAGAGTTCTAGCATGCAAAAGGGCCCTCAAAACCCACTGATATGGCAGCCTAAATGCTAAGCACATGGGCATGCACAATGACCATTTCCAAGGCATAAAAGGACAACCCTTCAAAGCATGAAAGAGATAATGAAGACAAACATACAAGCATGGTTTAGGGACTGAAATATGATCTACCATGATGTCAAATGAAGATAATAAGCTTGTGCTAAGCATGTTGGTGACCCATACAACCAAGGCTTACAAGCCGGAATGCAAAGCAACTATATCAAGCATGCCAAGCATGACAAAATCAGTAGCCAACAGACTTTAAGCATGACAAAACATGGCCAAATACTTCACAAAGTTAAGTCAAAACAAGAGGATATGCTAGGCTAAACATATTGCACACTTCTAGGCAAGATAGAGAATTACAAAGCATGTATAAAATGCATGCTAAGGGCCAACAAACCACCATTGGACAGAGATAAAATATGAACCAAAACACCCAAAAAACTTCTGAAATGGGACCAAAAATGATCAAGCATGCATGTTGCCCTTTTAAACCAAAACAAAGGTAAAAGAAGGACAAAGGGGAGAGGGGTGTCCCTCCCCTTTACAGGACTTCAAAATCACTCCATCACCACTGAAAATCTACTGGATTTCAATGGTAAAAAGAGCAATACACCAAAGGTCAACCAGGCTTAAAGAAAAGGCACCAAAAGAGGCCAAAAGAGGCCTAAAAGGGGGAGTTCGACCCCCAATGCGAAAACGACCTCAATGAGATGTCTTAAGCATGAAAATACAAAGCTTTTTTCAGTTATATACAAAGCCTAAAACAGAAAGCAAGATAGGACGAAAGCCAATGCAAGATTGGAAAAACTAAAGTAAAATGATTACCCTTGAAGATCCTTTGAAGAACAGTTGGTCCAACCACCCTCTATTGACTAAAACCAGTCCAAAACCTCAACAAACAATCCTCAAAGTGCCTCAAAGTCAAAGTAAGGTGTGGTAGTGTGTGTGTTAGTGCAAAACTAAGGTAAAAATGTACTTTTAGGCCACAAAACACACACAAGGGAGGAGAAAGAGGGAAATATAGAGAGAGAGAGAGTGTGTATGTATATGTATAAGCTCTGGTTTTTATCTCAAAATTGCCAACCTAGAAGAAGGAGGAAAGCTCTCCTCTTATAGAAGTCCCCCTTGCAAAGCTTACCAAACAAGCTTGCTTAGAGGGAAATCCCTCCATACACGTGTATGGAGGGGAACAGAGATATCTACTAAAAGTAGATGAACAGTAGTCGGCTGCTCAAAATTGCCATTTTGACAAAATGGCCTGCCGACCGGCAACAAAGAATGCCGACCGGCAATATACATTGCCGATGGCAACAAAACACCAGCCGGTGGCCTATGGCCATGGCCGATGGTGTGTGGGGATGCCTCACAAGGCATTCCCTACCCTTCCAAGGCAAAACACAAGTGTTTGGTGCAAAACCAGACACTAAACAGTCGAGTCGAGAGATCCTGAGGCAAGGCGCGCAAGCCGAGACCTCCGGGAACTCAAGACGAACACAAACATGGATGATCACCGAGTGTTCAAATGGTGACGTCCAAGTCTTGAGGACGGTCAAAAATGGGGTGTCTACAGAGAGTAAAAGCAAACATCATGACACAAGATTTTTCACATGGAGAAATCACAATTGGAATCCACCAACCTGTGATAAAAAACCACGGGCCCTCGTCCAGACAAATAATCCCCTATGCAAGAAAGAGTGTACAAGAGATATCTTATAACGGCCAATCTAGGCTCACCTGATTGTTCAATTTACGAGTAGCTCCACTTCCTCCTCTAATGGTTATCCATTTTGTTGAATCCATGCAATGCCAACTGACTCTGGAATCCACTACAGTCTACAATCTTGGAATCCACCAAGAAGGTTCACTTTTAGAAAGCTGTGAATAACTTACAAAGCTTGATGAAGAACTTAAAGCTCCTATGGCTAATGAATCATCAAGCAAATTTGAGCATTACAAATAATCATCACTACAAAGTTCTGTCTTAAAACAAACTCTCTTACAAATAAACTCTCTCAAGATAGGAAGTATTCAAATGAGCATATGAGAGAACACTTAAAAAAGATATGCAAGAGATACTCAACAATTTAACTAGGGGCCCTTTAAATAGACCTAGGCAGGACAAGTTCCAGGCCCCGATCCCCAACGGGGAACCTATGACTGTCCTCATCCCCGTCCCCAACGGGGATCGGGTTTCCCCGACCCCGAAACTCCCCCGATCCAAATCTGTTTCAACATTCAAAACACAAAACACACACAGATACACAAAACACATACAGATCTATAGTATTTTCTTATTTTCTACAATAGATAGAAATTATAAATGAAATTTACATGTATACAGATCTATAGAAATTATAAATGAAATCAGATGTATAGATAATTACCCAGATCTATAGTATAATCACAGAACTGAGATCTCTGTGTAACGGCGACGACGGTGACTCGACGGACAGGAAGAGAGAGGGCAGCGACGGAGGTGGAAGGGACGGCGGAGTCAACGGAGGTGGACAGTGACGCCGGCTTCGCGGACAGTGGCGGTTGTGCTGCGGAGACGGAGAGAGAGTAGAGGGTAGAGAGAGAGTGAGAGAGAGGGGGGTCGAGGCCAGCGGCGGTGGTGATGTCGCCGTCGGTGAGAGAGAGGGGGGTCGAGGCCAGAGAGAACAATGAGAGAGAGAGAGAGTTGAAACGAGAGAGTAAGAGAGTTGAAATGTGTATACACGGTTTGGTTTATTTTTTTTTTTATATATATATATATATATAAGGGGTATAAAAGTAATTCTACTTCGGGGAGATTCGGGGACGGGACCGGGGACGGGGACGGGGACGGGGCCGGGGCCGGGGATCGGGCCGGGCCGGGGCTTAAACACTGATCACCGTCCCCGGCCCGAAACAGATCGGGGATTGATTTTCAGATACCGTCTTCTCCCCATCGGGGGTATTTTTCGGGAAAAAACCGCTTAAATCGAGGTCGGGATCGGGGATCCCCGTCGGGCCGGTTTCAAATTGACATCCCTACATGTAACCAATACTTTTGCAGACCTTGCAGACCACTCGAGTGACCGAAATTGCGCTCAAGCAGACTATCCTATTTTTGAAAATTTGACTAAGTGTTTCAAATTACATTTTGGCATCCTTATTGCATCCTAGGCATTCATATGCCTTAATTAAGGCATAAAATAAGGACAAGGATTAGAAACACACCAACATAGAAAAGAAACAAGTTAAGTGTTTTCCAAATGTATATTTGAATGTGTATCTGCTATGTGTTTGTGTAAGTCACGCATCTTAGTCCGTGTGGTTTGTTTGATTCGTCTGATCTGCTATTGGAGCTATCTGTGAGTTATAACTTATAAAGCTATGTTCAATGTTAAATATTTTCTGAATATTATGATATGATATGATCTATTTTTTGAAAAGAATGATACGAAATTATCTATTTCCTGAAATGTTATTTTGAGATTAATTGAATAATAGTCCAATTCTTTGAAATATATGCATGGCATCCTTAGCATCATATGATATGCGTCTCTTTGTGGGTCATCAGAATGCCTTTATGGCCGTCCCAAATATAGGTCATCAAATTTGTTAACGCTAATGGATGTACCATGTAAGATCATATGGGATATGTGAACTCTGAACACGAGTATAAGTATGAATATGAATTTGTTTCTGATCTGAATTCTGATTTCTGACTTTGTTATGATTCACTGGGCTCCAACTCACTGTATTATTTATGTATGTAGGTGAGTAGGCGCTTGACTAGGCCTAAGTTGCTGCCTGGAGAGTTGTTTTAGTCAGCCAACCATAGTGCCTCCCAAGGTGGTTCCCGAACTAAGATGTGGTCAAGTTTTGTGAACCTTGTTATGACGTTTAATTTTCTTTCTATTTAAGTTTGAACTTGACTTATAGTTTATCTGTAATGTGGCGACGTAAGACTAATGTAATTATGGCATCACGTATTTGTATCGAAGTTTAAAGTTTTCTGTCCCATGCATTTCAACACAGCTCTATGGACATCATATTTTGTTATTTGCTTCTGCTAGCCCCTGTATTTTTTGCTTAATCTGTTCGAAGGCCTTCGGTAATCTCAAGATTATTGGCCGGTTACGATGCTAAACCTATAGGGGCGAGTTTAGGTCGTGACACTATCACTATTTTTTATACACGTTTTTATGTTATTTAATATATAAATAATATATTTATCCTATTATTTAAATAAATGTTAAACGAGCAGAACTAACGAGTTGAGCTTTATACACAATAAAAATTTAACTAACCGAGTTCAAATAAGCCTTTACTAAGCCAAGCTCGAATCTGTTCACGAACAGTTCTGCTCATTTGTAGCCCTACTCATGTATCTTGCTAAAGCCCACACACCATTGTTTAACAAAATCAAAAGCTATGGCAAAAATTTAAAAATTATGTTTGGTTTCATTTTCCAAAATTTGTTTCGTTTGTTGTTAGTAAATTTTCCTTTTTTATAATTTATAATTTTTATTTTTTATAGTTAATTTTGTATTTTTTTTTAGATGCACCTAATCAAAATGCATCTAAAAAGTAAAACAAATTGGCTAAATTTTTTAGAAAATTACTAAAAATAAACAAAAATGTGAACAATAATATGTATATTTTTGTTCAAATTTTCATTTGTCTTTAGTGATTTTTTTTCATATTTTTCTTAAACTTTTTTTAATAGTTAGATGCATATAATCTTGATGTATGTAAAATGTCTTTAAAAAAATTAAAAAATTGACAAAAATATGGAAAAATTTAGTAAAGACAAACAAAAATCTGTTTAAAAAAAATTTAATCTATCTTTTTTTTTAAATTTATTTTTTAAAATATTTTAGTTATTTTTTAGTAGTTTTTATATTCACTTAATCTAGATACACTTAAAAAATACAAATATTGTGTAAAAATCTTTCAAAATTTATTAAATACTAAATTTTAGTACATTTTCTACAAAACCCAAGTTTATCTCCGTAATTTTTCACAATCTGCATACTGTTTTAGTTGAATACAGTGATAATTTGATGTAAATTTTGACAAAAAGTGTGTATTGGAGGGAAATGAGGATGATTTTCTTCTCTTACCATCATTTTGTAGTCACATACTTGTTATATAACTGAATTCTGTAAAATAAAATTAAACAATCGAGTCACAAAATGGGGACATTGGCATTTGACTAGAAGTGTAGGGGGTTGACTGTCACGGTTTCATATGTAGTGACCAAAGTGGGATTTGGTGAAAACTACAAGGGTGCAAAGTATAATTTACCCGTAAAAGAATTTGAAATGCATGTTGTAGATTCCCTATTTTGACTGATGCTAAGACTTTGGGTGCTTGAAAGCTTCCTAATGATGAAATGGTAATTACTTTGTCTCTAGAGATATGTTAAGTTGTTTTAGTCGAATATAGTCATAATTTGATATAAATTTTGACAAAAAGTGTGTATTGGAGTGACATGAGGATGATTTTCTTCTCTTACCATCATTTCGTAGTCACATACTTGTCATATAGCTGGATGCTATAAAAAATAAATAAATAATTGAGTCACAAAATGGGGACATTGGCATTTTATTAGAAGTGTAGGGGGTTGACTGTTACGGTTTCATATGTAGTGACCAAAGTGGGATTTGGTGAAAACTACAAGGGTGCAAAGTATAATTTACCGTAAAAGAATTTGAAATGCATGTCGTAGACACCCCATTTTGACTGATGCTAAGACTTTGGGTGCTTGAAAGCTTCCTGATAGTGAAATGGAAATTACTTTGTCTCTAGAGATATGTGAAGTTGTTATGAGCTGTTGCATCACCCCATTTTTAGCCAAAACTATATTTTTACAAAAAGTGACCATTTTACCCCTAAACCCAGTTTTAGCCAAAACCTAACTCTTTGGTCCAACTTAAGAGAGAGGGAGAGAGAAAGGTCCGATTGAACTTGAATTGATGGTATTTTCAAAAGAATGAGCAGATTTTAGTTAATAACGTTGATTGGGAGTTAATTAGGCTTACTTAGGCAACAAACATGCCCAAAGGCATGAAACCTTGCACCTTGGCATACATGGTGACACCTGTCCACCAAGGTGACACGTCCGCCCACATGTGCATTGTGCGGCTTCAGCCTGGTTGTGCGGCGCACTTCCCTAGTGTGCCCGCTTATCCACTTGACATCCTAGAATTCGATTTCAATTGGACTATTGGTGCATTTTGGTTGGGAGGTACAAGGAGTTAGCGATGGGGCAACCCCAACTAACCTTAGCTTGGTCCCCGAGGCTCCTTATTGCCAATAAATAAACCCCTACACTCCCTTTCTCTTTCAAAGGACGGAACTTGAAGCAAATCTTAGAGTGTTTTTAGTGAGTTTTGAATTGCCTCCTTTCACCTTAAACGCGAAATTCGAAAATCATCAACCCTAGCAGCAACTCTACAAGTTAAACTAGATCTAGGGTTTGAAGTAAAGTGAATCAAAGTGAAGCCAAGTCTGAGGGAAACTTGAAAGCAAGGTAATCTCGCCTTTTTCTTCGTTCTTCGGTTTAATAATCAAACCAACAAGGTATTGATCCTAATCTTGTTTAATTTTAGTAGATTTTTATCATGTGTTTCATTGTTCGATCATGATTAAGGTGTTAATTTAGTTGAAAGCATCATGTAGGATGGCTATTTGCATGTTTTGTTTAATTTACATAAACATGTTTAGGTTGGTTTAATCATCATATAAACTTGCATGTAGCCCAATTTAAGCATCATGTAATAATCATCATGTTTAAATTTGTATATCTTATATACTTTTTGTGCATTAAATCATGTTAGTACCCTTAAGTTGGACTTAGATTTGCATTGTGCATGTCTAGTAGTAGTATGATCAGGTAATATGTACATTATTTAATCATATTTTGCATGTTTGACACTTGGCGGTAGAATCTGGGCAAGTCTTCTTCTTTCATAACGTATTGCTTAGTTGATGCATTATTTTCCAATAAATGAAGTTTATGTGTTTTTTGTGATCAATTAGATGTTTTGGGTGTTTTTGATGATTATTGGTTAGTTTAATTCGTGTTTATGACCATATGATTTTAAAGATCACTTTTTAATGGAAAATCATGATTTTAGTGGAAAATATGATTATATTCATTAAATCTAAATTGAGTGTTATTTTATTTATTAAATCATCTAATTGATTAGGTTTAGTAATTGATTAGGGTTAATAATGAAATTTGTGGAATAATTAATCATTATATCTCATAAAACAAAATATTAGTAGAGGCCAATTACTTGATTAGGCGAAAGGAAGTGCATCATGTAATGATCCTCCCCTCTTGTACCTAAGTTCCCGAACCTTGATTATTTGGTTATGACAGATATTAAAGGTTTCTTAGTTTTCCTTAAAATTTAATTAGTGACTCTATTGATGTGGGATAGCGAGTCGGTATAACATGTGTGGAAACGCACCCTACAATCGTGTAGAAAGGCACGACATCCACACATGCCATATGTACCTTTTTAGAGGTGCACATTATAAGTTCTCCTTATATATATAGAAATAATAGAAGTTTATTTCCATGGTCCCCTTTATGTTACTTCATTGTTTAAGGCCCCGTTTGGGATGTTGGTTTTTTAGTTAAAATAGTCAAAAATCCAAAACATTTAATCGCATCGCTCTCTTTATTTTTCTACACATTTTTTTGTAAAAATTTAAAAAGTTAACTAAAATAGCCATCTCCCAAACACCTTCTAAGTCTTTAACATAATCCAATTATATAACAAGTATGTGATTAGAAAATGAGGGCAGGAGAATAAAATTATCATTATTCCCCACCAATACACACTTTGTTCCACACAATACATATATGAGAGTTATATAATGTAATATATATATATATATATATATATAGTCAAATGCTTAAAATAGGGATGGAGAGGCAAGAAAATAAAACTTTTGAAATAGGAAAAGGTAGGAGAGAAATCAAAGAGAAAGAAAGATGAATAGATGAAAAACTGTGTTACTGTGGAAAACAGAGCTTCATGATTCTGAATTCTACAAAACCTTAGTTTATCTCCTTAATCGTTCACAATTAGCACTTTGTTTTAGCTGAATATAATCATATTTTGATGTAAATTTTGGAACGAAACGTGTATTAGCGGGAAATAAAAATGATTTTCCTCTCTTACCATCATTTTGTAGTCACATACTTGTTACATGACTGGATTATTTTAAAAACTTAAACAATCGAGTAACAGAAGGGATACATTGACATTTGACTAGAAATGTAGGGGATTGATTGTCCCGATTTCATGTGTAGATACCAAAGTGAGATTTGATATAAAATATAGAGATATAAAGTGTAATTTATCCATAAAACAATAGTGAAGTGCATGTCATATGTACCCTTTTAGAGATGCACATTATAACTTCTTATATGTATATATACAGAAAAAATAGAAGTTTGTCTCCACGCTAAACCAGGTCTACTTCAAAGCCGTGGGCCTACACAAGCCCCATTTCAACGATTTAGTTGCTTGATTTTTTATGTTGAGTAGATTATTATTCATTAAAAAAAATAATAATTGTGACTATGATTTTGACACATTAGTCTTTTAAAAAAAAAAATAGCCGACATGTATGATTTTGAAATTAGATTATCTTTCTTTTTCTTTTATTTTTTTTTTTTGAAATTTTTTTTACGTAATTGTTAGATCAATTTCATTTTTTTAGGATGGCAATCAACGTTGACTCAGAAAATCAACAAATCAAATTGTTGAACCATTGATTTAAAAACTGGCCGGCTCAATCTGATTTTTTAGTACGCAAATTCAGATATTCACCGGCTTATCGGTGTGAACAAATATCCCATACAAACTGGCCTAGTATGAATCGAATCCTTGCAACAATTCGGACAAAAATCGGTCCAATTTGTAGGCTACAAACGTCAATTTATTACAAAAAATTAAGATTTTAGACACCAAAATTTAGGAATAAAATTGTTTTTTATGGACCAAATAATTTTGTTGAGAAAAGTGTCATTATTATATTTTTAGCAACAAAAAATTAGACATTAGTGATGAATTATTATCCTTTTAGGACCTAATTTTTGTCTAAAAAATAAACTATTTTTAGACCAAATTATTTGTCCCTAAAAGTATATTTATTAGTGACATTTTCAAAATTTTGTCGCTAAAAGCCTTGCTTTTGACTTTTTGGGACGACCTTGTAGTGACTGTCCTCATGCAATGAAAATTAGTCCCTAAATGTCTTTTGTAACAAAATTTTTATTTTCAGAGATCAAAACATTTAAGTTTTAAAACTCTTATATGTTATAGTGATTGAAACTATCCCATGCGAATCGATATGTATTATTTGAAATTACTTGATACTATTGTCGTTTATCCTTCTATAATTTGAATTGATTCGATTTGATTCGATTTTAATTTTAAATTTGTGATTTTGTATCAATTTAATTTAAATAATTTCCCTCGCTAGTGATTTTTATGAAAAATGCACATGTAAACAATCATGTGTCATTCTTTTAGAGGTAAAATTATAAATTTTTTTTACATTAGTGAGTCAATCTCAACTAACTTAATAATCATTTTCCATCAAAACCTTAACCAACTGTATTAATTTGACTAAATTAATACAATATTTAAAACTAAACATTAAAATCGAGTTAATTCAATGTGTAAGAATTAAAATGACATCAGTGACAAAATATAAAAATTATTAGTATAATTCACCAAAAAAGAAAAAAAAAATATACAATGACAAAATACATGAATACCTACACATAACATAATATATATATATATATATATATTTGGAGAAATACATAACAGTCTACATATATTTTGGTGGACAAAATCCATAGAGCTATAAACACAGCAGACTTGGCAAAGCCTACACTCTTACAAAGCAGCCAACACATGACCATCCTCACCACCACCTCCGGTAAGGCAGTCCGCAGATTGTTTATTACAACGATCTATATATATATATATCAAGCCCATTCATACATAATCTCATTCTCATGTAATGAATGAGAGAGATAGATAGATAGATAGATACCACATGACATAACATCGGTAAGGTTGATTCAAGCAGCTGCACCACGGCGACGGGGGTCGGCGAGATCTTCCCTAATTATAAATATAATTACTGGCTTTTCAGAATCCGAATCCGAATCCGAATCCCGTTCCGGTGGCGGGCGGGGGCCGGGGAGAGGCCACTGTGGGAAGGGGTCGGGCGGGGGGAGGGGGGTGCTATCTCCATTTCCCATTAATTTACTTCTTTTCTTTTCTCTTTTCTGTTTTTTCTTTTTGAGAGAGAGAGAGAGAGCTAGCTAGCCCAGGATGTTGTTGAGTTGGGTATACGTGTTTGTATCTATATATATAGTGAGAAGTATTGCTATTGACAGAGTGATGATTGATTGGAGCAGAGTAAAATCATGACATTAGCCCGAAATTGATTTGGCTTGTCGAAAGGACACATCTCTAGATGCCCCACTCGCAAGGCATCCCCTCTTCCAGCAGTAGGGTTCCAAACGTTGAGATCGTAAATAGATTCGAGTGGTACACCTTGTTTGGAAAATGACATTTATATATATATATATATATATATATATTTATATCAATTTAGAATTTTTCTTAGTATGGTTGCGGATTCGGATGTTATTTAGAGACGAATTGATATCAATTTCTAAATTTGTTTAATTACATTATCATTATGATTATAATTATTTTGTGGTGGATCATTCTATTTAAACTTGTGAAAACAAATTAAATTACTTTCCAATTTTAATCTTGTGAAAGCCGCTTGGTAAGTTTTGAGTTTTAATTATTAAATCTGAGCATAAATTTTAATATTTTTAATTTCTATTTAATTAATTAACTTGTTCATATTTAATTATGCTAACAGTGAGAGTAGCCTTTAGTCTATTCAAATTATTTTAGACTAGCCTATCATTCGTGCTATGCATGGGATAATTATAGATATTTATATTTGTTTTAGATTTTTTTAATATATAAATTATGTTTTTTAAGATTTTTTATAAAAATTATTTAATAATCTTATCACTAACCATGTGTATGAAAAAAGTTGAAAAGGGTACTGCAGTAACTATATACGGATTGTATCTATAATTATTTGTATGAGGGGATTTTAAATGCTGATCAGGGGATTGTATCAATAAATGCAGGCATGTGGAAAGACATGTGGATTGAGAAAAGTTTTTTTTTTTTTTTTTTGGGTAAGTAAATTGAGAAAAGTTAATAAATGTTAATTAAGGGATTTTGACCAAATCAATAAATACTAAGTTTTTTTTTTTTTTTTTTTTAAATTTATTTATTTTTTAATAAAAAATTTAGAAAATTCAGATTGGGATATTGAAGCTCCCACAGGCTTTGGGGGTTAAAAACTTTTTAATATATAAATTATGTTTTTTAAGATTTTTTATAAAAATAATTTAACAATTTTATCACTAACCAAAGTATATGGGAGAGAGTTGAAAACGGTACTGCAGTAACTATACACGGGTTGTATCTATAATTATCTATATGAGGAGATTTTAAATGCTGATTAGATAATTTTGACCAAATCAATAAATGCAAGTATGTGGAAAGACATGTAGATTGAAAAAAGGTAATAAATGCTGATTAGGGGATATATATGTGAATTGTGATTTTTAAATATCTTCTTTTTTTATATTATATTAAAGTTTAATATTTTAAAATAATCATGTGTTGGACTTTTCAATGAATTAAATGTCTTGTTTTTTTATATTATATTCAAGTTTAATATTTTGATAATAATCATTTGTGTTGTACGTTTCAATGAATTTTTTTATGCTTGTTCTTAATACATTAAAATGTTATTATGAGGGATAATAATCATATGTGTTGGGACTTTTCAAGGAATTTATATATGTTGAACTTTTCAATGAATTTTTTTTTATACTTATTCTTAATGCATTAAAGTGTTATTATAAGGGTAAGGCTTGGGGGTTGTGAGAAATTAATAAATGCTAAGTTTTTTTTTTTTTAAATAAAAAAATCAAGAAATTTATATTGGGATATTGGAACCCCCACAAAACTTGTGGGTTAGAGATAGATATAAATAAATAGATAGATATAGATAAATGCTAAGTTTTTTTTTTATTTTTAAAATTATGTTTTTTTTTTAATAAAAAATTTAGAAAATTCAGATTGGGATATTGAAGCTCCCACAGGCTTTGGGGGTTAAAAAATTTTTAATATATAAATTATGTTTTTTAAGATTTTTTATAAAAATAATTTAACAATCTTATCACTAATCATAGTGTATGGGAGAGAGTTCAAAACGGTACTGCAGTAACTATACACGGGTTGTATCTATAATTATCTGTATGAGGAGATTTTAAATGCTGATTAGATAATTTTGACCAAATCAATAAATGCAAGTATGTGGAAAGACATGTAGATTGAAAAAATGTAATAAATGCTGATCAAGGAATATATATGTGAATGGAGATTTTTAAATATCTTCTTTTTTTTTATATTATATTAAAGTTTAATATTTTGATAATAATCATGTGTTGGACTTTTCAATGAATTAAATGTCATGTTTTTTTATATTATATTCAAGTTTAATATTTTGATAATAATCATTTGTGTTGTACGTTTCAATGAATTTTTTTTTTTACGCTTGTTCTTAATACATTAAAGTGTTATTATGAGGGAAAATAATCATATGTGTAGGGATTTTTCAAGGAATTTATATATGTTGAACTTTTCAATGAATTTTTTTTTATACTTATTGTTAATGCATTAAAGTGTTATTATAAGGGTAAGGCTTGGGGGTTGTGAGAAATTAATAAATGCTAAGTTTTTTTTTTTTTTAAATCAAAAAATCAAGAAATTTAGATTGAGATATTGGAACCCCCACAAAACTTGTGGGTTAGAGATAGATATAAATAAATAGATAGATATAGATATAGATATAGATATTTATATTTGTTTTACATTTTTTTTAATATACAAATTTGTTTTGAGAAAGGTACTGCAGTAATTATGAGAGAAGTCAAAAAGTCTTGTGGGTTGAGAAATGTTAATAAATGCTGAGGTTAATTTTTTTTTTTTAAAAAAAATTAGAAAATTAGGATTGGCATATTGGAGCTCCCACAGGCCCTGCGGGTCAGAAACCCCATTTTGCTTAATATATAGTATAGATTCCAATCTCAATTGGTGAATTATTTTAAATTATTAAGGTTTGTTTTGAGAAGAAAAAAAAATAATTTATTGGCTTATTTGGATCACATTAACTCTCTATTTTTTTGCGTCGTTGGATTCGCCTCATGGCCTAGTTTTCATTTTACTCTTCATACGCCTTGTTCCATATCTTTTTACTTGTCGTCAAAGCTCTGAAAGTTGGCCAAAAAGAAGGGGCTTGTTTGGTTTGTTTTTGGGAGAGTTGTTTTTCAAAAATATTTTGGGGAGAGAGTTTAGAAATTTTTTTGGTTTGTTTGGTTGTATATTTTGGGAGAGTTGTTTTTTTGGGAGTTTGGGATGATTTGATATTTTGGGAGAATTTAAGTAGATGTGTGTAAGAGAAAAAATGATTGAGAAGGAGAGATGAGAGAGAAAAAGTGATTGATTGATGTGTAAGAGAGAGAAAGTGATTTTGGAAATTTTTTGAGAAAAACTCAAACCAAACAATTTTTTAGAAATTTTTTTCTAAAACTCATCTCCCAAATGCAAACCAAACATACCCAAGATTTTTCTCTCTTTAGGCAAAATTTTCATATTCAAATTCACATATTCAAGCACTTGTGTCTCTCTCGTCGTAACTCCGTTTCGCCTCATTTTTGCGTTGTTGGATTCACCTTATAGCCTAGTTTTCATTCCACTCTTCATACACCTTGTTTCACATCTTTTTACTTACCATCGGAGCTCTGAAAGTTGGTCAAAATTACCAGAATGAAAATGGAAGCATATTACAGTGGATTTGATTGTCGGTCTACCTCGTTCTTCTAAAGGAATGGACTCTATCTGGGTTATTGTTGATCGTTTGACTAAGTCTGCTCATTTTTTACCTTTCAAAATATTTTATAATGCGGATAAATTGGCTATTATCTATATTGATAAGATTGTGAGATTGTATGGGGTGCCAGTATCTATTGAGTTTGACAGAGATTCCAAATTTACCTCGAGATTCTAGCAAAGTTTGCAACAAGCCTTGAGAACTGAATTGAGACTTAATAGTGCATGTTGGATTTCCAAGGAAATTGAGAAGCCTATTTGCCTTTGGCCGAGTTTGTATACAACAATAGCTATCATTTGAGTATCGGTATGGCCCCATATGATGCTCTTTATGGAAGGAAATGTCGATCACCAACTTGTTGGGCCAAAGTAGGCGATAGACCATTATTGGGACCCAAACTTGTGCAAGAGATGATTAAGAAAGTAAAGTCAATTTAGCAATGGTTGAAAATCGCACAAATTCACCAGAAAAGTTATTCAGATGCTAGAAGAAGAGACCGAGAATATGAAGTGGGTGACCATGTGTTTATCAAAGTGACTTCCATGAAGAGTCAGACACGGTTTGGAGTCAAGGGTAAGTTGGCGCCACAGTACATTGGTCCGTATGAAATCATTGAGAAAATCAATCTGGTGACATATCAAGTAGCCTTACCTCAAGTTGTGGAGAACATGCATAATGTCTTTGATGTTTCCATGTTTCGAGACTATTTGCGGGATTCGTTACATGTTATTGAACAGACACACATGCTTTTGAAAGATGACTTCACTTACGAAGAACGACCAATACAAATTTTGAACCACTGGATCAAAAGATTGAGAAACAAAGAAATCCCATTAGTGAAATTTTATTGGCAACAACATGGAGGGACATATGCAACTTGGGAAACCGAAGAAAATATGATGAGAAGATATCTAGACTTGTTTTCATTGGACTCTATATTCTTTCGAAATGAAAGTACTTTAAGTTTGGAGGACCAAACTCTTTAAAGTGGAAGATTGTAACAACCCCGATCTGTAATTAGCCCAGAATTCGTAATTAATGATCTTACTCAAGTTTAAGAAAGAGATTATGTGTTAATAGTGCAGTTTGTGTGTGATTTGCATTCCTATATGTCAGTTGTAGTAATATCTATTCAGAATTCTATTTTTGTTCTGTTAATTGAAGGCCTTATCGGCATCTAAACATGAAATTAACTACGTCAATGCGTTAATTTGGATTTTTAGAATTGTATGGTAAGTTAAATTCGATTTCGATTCAGATCCAAATAATTAGAATAAATTAAGTAAAACTAAGTGGGATTAATTACCCTTAAACACAATTAATTAACCTAAGCAAATTGGTCCTATATAAGGCCAATATAACTTCTAGAACACAATCTCATAACCATTTTGAGCTCAAAAATGTGTAGGAGAAGGGAAAGTGAGGGAGAGAGTTCAAATCAAGTAGAAAAGAGGAGATTAAAGAGAAAGATTAAGAAATTGGCTTGGAAACTCAAGGAATTTGCTACATAAAGTCCAATTGATGATTTTAGGTAAGAATTTAACTTATAAACTAAGCATTTAAGACATCAAAGGTGGGAATTCAAGTCATTAAGAGACTAGCATGAGAAATAAGTTAAGAATGTAGAATTTGAGATCATTATAAGCTTGCATGCATAATCATGAAGTTTGAGCTTGAATTCCACCTCATCTCTCAAATGCATGGAGTTATGTTTGTTAAATTTTGAGAAATTGACATGATTTTTCACCAAACATCTAATTTGTTCATGATTCAAAGAGTTTGAACTCAAAACAATGCATGCATGTGTTATACATTAAGTTTAAGGTTTGGTTTTGAAGAATTGACATGCTTTTGGGCCTTGATTTTGTGAAATGATCTTCAATTCATGATGTGGTACAAGTTTTCAAGTGTTTCCTCAAGTTTTGACCCAAAAGAATGAGTTTTGATGTGTTAAAGTTGAGTTTCGAACTTAGAACACAAATCTGGAAATTCCAAAGTTCACAGAGTTAGCTCGAGCGAATGAACTGTCGCTCGAACATACATTTCAAGCTCTCAGAAGTTTTGCAGAGTTATATGGTTGGCTCTAGCGACCGAAAGACCGCTCGAGCGACCACCCTTTATTTTCGACCTTGGTCCGAGCGACAAATATGTTGGCTCGAGCGTAAAATGAGAGCTCCTAGTACTTTTACAGACTTTACAGACCGCTTGACCAACCAAAGTTGTGCTCGAGCGAATTGCCCTATTTTCTGAAATTTTACAAGTGTTTTCAAAGTACATTTTTGAATCTTAATTTCATCTAAGGTATTCTTAAGACATGTTTTAGGCTGCATTAATAACGAAATGAATTAGAAACACACCAAGAAAGTGATAAGTTAAAGTGTTACCGAGCTTGTGTTTCAATGTGTATCTATCATGTGTTTGTGTAGGTCACGTGCCATAGTCCATATGATCTATTTGATTCGTCTGGTTTGCTTCTGGAGTTATCTATGAATAACAACTCTGTAAAACTATGTTTGACTTTAAGTATTTTTTGAACAATATGATATAATCTGTTTTTTGAAATGCTATTTTATGAATCGTGAATGATTGTCCAGCTCTCTGAAATGTATTCGTGGCATCCTTAGTATCATGTGATATCTGCCATCCTTAGTATCTATCATGTGTTTGTGTAGGTCACGTGCCATAGTCCATATGATCTATTTGATTCGTCTGGTTTGCTTCTGGAGTTATCTATGAATAACAACTCTGTAAAACTATGTTTGACTTTAAGTATTTTTTGAACAATACGATATAATCTGTTTTTTGAAATGCTATTTTATGAATCATGAATGATTGTCCAGCTCTCTGAAATGTATTCGTGGCATCCTTAGTATCATGTGATATCTGCCATCTGTTATTTGCTACCAGGGTTTCACATGGGTTCCATTTATGGAACTAGTTATGCATAACCACTTATTTGCTCTGTATATGGGTCTTTATGACCATCTGCCCTGTATATGTCTACTCTGCATATGGGTCTTTATGGCCAATCTGATCTGTAAGCACTAATGGATATACCACGTATGACTATCTGTAAATTATGAATACGAATATAAATAGGTTTCTGATCTGAACTCTGATTTCCGAATCTGTATGGACATCATCCATAAAACCTTTACTCTGTTGTTATTCACTGGCTCTCACTCACTGTTTATATTATGTATGTAGGTGATCAGTTGCATGACCAAGCTTGAGATTTCCAGTCTGGATCTATTTCTGCCAAACGCACCAATGCGCCTCAGGTGGAGGTTCCCGGAAATCTTTGTGTTCAATGTTACGTCAAGTGAATAGTTTTTATTTTCTTACATCTTTTGGACAAGTTTTTGGTTATCTGTTATTGGATAACGTAAATGTGATGCATTAATGTAGATATAAAGTTTGAAATTGTCTGTCCCAAATACGTCTGCATAGCTCATGGAGATATAAAGTTTGAAATTTTCTGTCCCATAAAAATCTACACAACTCTATGGACAATGTATGTTGATATTTGCTTCTGCTAGCCCCTTATATTATGAATTTGTTTTAAAGGCCTTTGGTAATCTTAGCATTACTAGCCAGTTACGATGCTAAACTTGTAGGGGCAGGTTTGGGTCGTAATAGAGTGTTATTGGAGCACGAGTTAAACCACACACACGAGCCCATATGAGCTACAACATGTCCTAGAAAAGAATTAGGGACATTACATATGCATGTGTGAGTGTGTGTGATATCATGTTAGCATATTTGAATTGAAAAATGAAATGAAACTGTGAATATTGTAAAAGAACTATTAGTCTATGTTTATTATTGCTCTATTTACCTATAGCAAATGAAGAGAACAAGAAGTGATGATGTGACTGAATCTTCTGTTGCCTTAATGGACCGACCGGAAAGAATTTTAGAAGCTTTAACTAAGTCCATGAGACAACAACAAAGACAACAACTACCATTCCGCCTTTGCTAGTACAAGTAAAGTCGGTAAATAATGACATTGTCAGTCTGACCCAAAAGGTCAACAAAATGAAACAGCCGACATTTCTGGGTGGTACTGAACCATTGAAGGCTGAGACTTGGATGTTACAACCGAAGGAATTGTTCGAAGTCTTTCCATGTTCCAAAATTTAGAAAGTGTTGTTGGCTACGCGCACTCTGAAAGACGAAGCTTGACGTTGTTGGATGTTAGTAAGAGATAGTAATGGGACTTTGACCTGGAATCAATTCATGGTGGTCTTTTATGAAAAATACTTTCCTCAGTGTTTCCGAGACGGTAAAGTCTCTGAATTCGATCAATTGAAGCAAGGCCACATGTCTGTAGTTGAATATGAAGCTAAGTTTAGAATTAGATTGATTTTCTTTGTATATGGTAGATACGAATTACAAAAAGGCTAGGAAATTCGAAGGTGGCCTTAATCTAGATGTGTTTAATCAGGTTGGTGTTGAAACTGCCCAAGTATGTAGATATACTAGATAGAGCCCTAACGACTGAGGCCAACTTATTAGCAATGAAACAGACTAAAGCTCTAGTGAATGAATGGAGAGATAACAGATCTAGATTTAATTTCAAGAAAGGCCGGTCATTCTCCATGAATAAGAAACAAAATACAAGATCTTCCAGTAGTTCAAGTCAAAGTAGTGGATCTATACCTATCTATTCTGAATGTGGAAGAAAACACAAAGGTGTTTGTAACCAAGATCAAATACACGAGCCAATACAGGAAAGGAAACTTTGAGGGAAGGTCGAGTCGTTGCATTAGTATCGGGAGATGTTCGGAACACCGAATCTGTGGTGCCAGGTATACTTCCTATCTGTGCCCAAAATGCATATGTGTTGATAGATTATGGATCTATACATTAGTTTGTATCGCATGCTTTCTCTCAGAAATAGACTAGACCATTAGAACCTGTAGCATTTATGTCCTTTAAACTATTGGGGAGTGTATTTAATTCCTTTATTTTCATTTGGGAGTCTTTGGAGTTGTTGTATTTTGGTTTTGGAGGAGTACGATTCGATTAACACTTGTTAGGATTGTTCGTTCGTGCTTGTCTACGTTGAAAAGTTCTTTAGGAACTTGGAAAATCTATTCTGGTGTCGACACTAGCCTTCTTGATGGTCGACACCACCTTGCTGCCTTGCTTTTAGTGTCTTTGCTAGTTTATAGGGTCGACATTAGGGGTTTTGAGGGTCGACCCTTCCCTTGCTGCTTTGTTCTAGGTTGCATTCTGAAATATATGGTCGACACCACTGGTTCCTAGGGTCGACCCTTGTCCTTTGCACACATTAGTGTTTGAGTTTTTCTTCCTGAGGGTTGGCACCACCATTATTAGGGTCGACCCCTGTTAGTTAATTTCTAGATTTAGGCCTAACTTTTGGGGGGTTTGACTTGTTCTTTTCTTTGACTTTAGGGCTATTATTCTACCATTATAAATAGACCCCAAACACACTTTTCTCGTTCACTTTTACTCTCTCTCTCTCTCTCTCTCTCTCTCTCTCTCTTAGAAACTCAACTTTTTTCACGTAAATCTCTAGATCTCCTTACGTAGAGTCATCTTTTTCACCTTGATCCTTTGAGAAAGATTGTAGATCTCGTCAAGGGCTTTCTTTTGATCTAAGAGTTTCGTTGTTTCATCGACTTTTAGTTTTTTCGAGTTTTCCTCTTTGCTTCAAGGGGTAGGGTATATTTCCTAAACTCAATATGAGTTTAGTAGCATCTTTGTGGCATATTTTGTTATTTATATTTGGTAGTCATTTGGTATGATTATTACCCTAGTTATTTGTTATTACAAAAGATCTATGGATTTGGGTGTTTCGGATTAAACTTAGGGTTTGTATTTAAAATTTAAAAGAGAGATTTTTCAAATGAGTTCTTGAACAAGGTTATGATTTTATATTGGTGGTTGAGATATGTTGACATGGTGGCTTTCCATTACTCTAAAGTGTTTTGGAAAGAAAATGAGGTTTTGTTTTAAAAACATGGATTTTGGCTTGTGTTAGTAAACAATGAAAAATGATGTTGGTTTTGTAAGAGATGGGAAGAAAATGGTTGTGGGATTTTGAAAATGGTTGTTGTTACGCTTTTGGAAAATATATCTATATTGATATCTTTTGATTATTACATTAGAGATAATTGTTTTGGATATCGGTGAAGGGTAGCATTTCCGTGTGTTAGAAATTGTATGTGGATTAGGCAATTTGAAATCATTCATATCATGGAGCATGAAATGGATTTTGGAAATTGAAACTGTATGTTCTAGAAAGGTTTTGGGAATTCTTGAATTTTTTTTTGGAACATTTGCATTGTTTTGGAAAACAATATTTTGAATCACACGTGTTGTGTTATTGGAAAAAAAGTAAATAGCGTGGTAAAGCTGCGAGAGGGTGTTAAGGCAAAATTAAGTTAACCTATGTGTCCATGGTAAAAGACCTAAACCTGCGTAGTAGGTGTCGAGCCTTCCAGTCAGCACCGGTAAAAATGACCTTGTGACTTTTATAGTTACTTTTATGAACACTAGCCTTGAGATTTACCCATTTTATTTATTATCGTTTTGGTTTGAAAGGATGTTTTGGAAAAAGATTTTAGCAATGTATTTGTTGTTGTTTAGTGATGTGTTCGCATTTGATTTAGCAATGTATTTGCTGGTTGGTATTGAGATAAATGAATTGGTTTTTGGAAAAGGATTTTATATCAAACGAATGATTTAAACTTGGAAAATGTTTTCATTAAACATAAGGTTTTGGTAATTGGAAAGAAATGATTTTGTTAAGAAATCAAATGGATTTGAAAATGCATTTCGGCATATTGTATATATATGTATTAAATCATTATCATTTATGCTGGTGGAGCATGTTTAGTTTTTGAAATATTCTCCACTGGGCTTTATGCTCACCATACGTGGCTAAAAATGTTTTTTTTTTTTAAAGTGTACATGTGCGGATGTGGACTTAGACGTGAAGCTGTATTCGGAGCCATGTAAGGTGCCCGTGTGCCATTCTTAGAAGGGTTACACCCCTGTGTATGATGTAAGCCTCAGAGCGTTCAATTTAGTTCATAGCATTTGTCTATGTTTTAGTTACAGAACATCCATTTGGCTTAGATGTTGCATCTAGGAATGTATGAAATCGAATAAACACATGTATTGTATGACTATATTATATTCATTTGCATGAGAGTTGCTATCTATTGCTCATCGTTGGATGGTTTATGCACGTGAGTTGGACCATGTAAATTCGGGGCGTGACGGAACCCATGAATTATCTATTATCTGTATCTGCACCATTGGGGGTTCTATGCTATGTGCTTACGTGTATCCGGCGTGTGATGTAGTGATTGGTGATGTGTTGTTATATGTTGATTTACTATCCTTGAGTATTGATCATTTTGATTCTTGTAGCTAGCTTTTCGTGCTCCTTTCGGATACGACTAGCTCTATAGTTCGAACTCTTGTGGTTCTGAATATGATTTCACAAGTGCAACGTGAAATAGTAAAAATACAAAAGGAGACCAAATCCAACAATTCTTTTGGAAACATCGATGTTTGAATGAAATGCCAAAAAATGGACTGGTTTGCCAAATTACAGAGTCGCCACCTAAATATTTTTGAAAAATTTAGGAAACCTGAGACTCGTGCATTAATTGAGCACCCCACTCGGCCGATCAAAGATCGACCTCTACTAATCATGATGTGTTTTTTTTTCTTTTACATTATATGTTCTTGTTCTGGTTTTATTAGAGTAACATTACTATGTGACACACGTAAGTATAGACTAATTTGCAAAGATTGGAACACTTTGATTTCATGTTGTTTGAAAACTGTTTTTGATACTTGTCACTTGAAAAGGTAAGTTTGTACATTAATCAATTTGTTCCAATTTTGGCAATTAGCCTCCATCCATAGGCATTCAAACAGATATATCATTTAAGCAATTAGCCTCATGGAAATATGCTTGGCATGGCAACACAAACATTCAATGCAAGACGCTAAAACTCAAAATTGCTTACCTAGTACTCCGAGCCAAAACAAAGCAAAATAATTAGAAAAAATGCATGCTCCTAACCAATGCAATATCACTAAATGCAACGCACACATTATGTAATTTTAATAGGCTCGACTATGAACATGGCATATGATTTCATTCAAGACATGTGATGAATCACATATTCAAGAAATGAATTTAAACATTTGGTTAGTATTATCATCCGAACCTTGGATGCATGCAAGACGATGGATGCAAAGCATAAACATGCTAATTTGAAAAATGATGTTCTATACTAACCATCGTAAGCAAATGAGTAAAAGGGAGAAAGACATGGGGTTGGAAGACATACAACTTATTACAGGTTTACCCTCGCACAAGAGGGTCTGAATGAGTGTCCGAATGTCCGAATGTTCGGCTTTAAACTGATTATTACAAAGCCAAGTTAATAAATAAATAACCAACTAGCTAAACTATAATTAACTAACTAGCTGATTTATTTCAACAAAGATAATAATGAGAAATAAACTAGCTATAACGATTACAAATAAACAATAGTAATAATCACAACAATAATTATAACAAGACTAATTGTAACAATAATAATTAACTACAACAATAATAATTAGTTACAACAATAGTTGGAGCATTAATTTACAACATTGATGTAAGCAAGGGTGCACAAGGGTTGAATGCACATGTCCAAGAACTACTCTGTCTGCCCAGGCTTGCTCTGTTTCACCTTCAGCCACTGCCCTCTGCTTCTGCAAAATACACTGCCTTACCAAACATTGATGGCCGGCCGGCCCCCAATGAAGCCCAACCAGGCCCAAATAAGGCCGGTCGTGCCTTAATTTTATGCAAAATCCTGTTTTTGTGCTCTGAAGTGAAAACAGTGCAGACAGAGTTATTTTGAACTCTGTTTGTCCCTTTTACTCTTCTCTCTCATAGTAAGCCTCAAGGGAAGAACAAAGTCATTTCCAAAACCATCAATGAGCAAATTGATTGCTCGATGAGTTAGGGCATGATTTTGGAGAAAAAATAATGAATGCAATGAATCAATAACCACCCCTCCCTCCTATTATGGAGTAAGCTTAAAAAGAGAGGTAGGAACGCTTCAAGACTCATCGAAACAAATAGACTCGACATAATGTCTGGCCGAATCCAAGCAATATAACACATTTTCCTTATGTGGGTTGGTTCATTTTAGCAATTTTTAGACCTTTCCTTAGTCCATTAAGTCCAAGGTGATGATTATGTCCATTACATGAGAATCGTGTCAAACAGGAAGTGATTCTCAACATGAAAGGGAGACTATGCCGTTGGCGATGAACTTCCGTAGAGATTAAGCCATTAAGCATAGATCTCTAGCTCATGTTTTGAACAACCATCAATCGGTTGAAACAACTCTCAAATGAAAGAAATGAATGATAGATTGCTTATTAAAATGAAGCTCTTAAACATGGAAATTACTTAAAAAAAAGCTAGAACAACATGCAACAAGCTATGTATGTGAACATATAAGACAATAAGCAAACTAATCAAAGTATGAATTAATTAAACAACCAAGGATAGCCCCAAAACAACCTCTAGTGGGTAAAAAAATAGTGGCTCAAAGTGCATGAAAAGAGCCTAAAAAGCTAAACAACAAACAAAGACGACAAGGCTAGTAAGCAAGAACAAGGAGGGGTGGCTACCCCCTCCACTTTTGAAACCTCAAAGCTTGATTTTTAGCCTCTTTTGTACTCTAAAAATCAGTTTACAAAGCAAAGAAAAGGGTGTAAAAACAAGGGTTTGAGATATAGGTGAAGATGCAAGAAAGAGTGGTAACACTCTCTACCCTTTGGTAGCTATCCAAACCCAAGTTTAGACAATTGAAAGATAATCAAAACAATACAAAAATACAAGAACTTGATATTAAATCATAGAAATGAATGCAAGAGAGAAAGTAGTAAGCTTATATCTCTTAAAAAAGGTAAGCTCTTTGTTTATGAATCAAACTAAGTCCAAACACACTCTCAAGCTTGAATTGTGATGCTCAAGGCTCAACCCAGGTGTAGATACCCCATTTTTGATTGACCTCAAGACTTTGATGTCATCGTTTGTGCACTCGGTGATTGCGCATGTTTGTGCTCGTTATGAGTTTCCGGGGCTTTCGGCTGAGCGGCTTGTCTCGGGGCCTCTTAACTCTTTTCTTTTTGGTTTGCTTTTGGACCGAACCTTGGTGCCTTTGCCTGGAGGGAGAGAGAGGCCTGTTGGCCACTTTTTGTAGCTGTAGGCTACTTTTCCCTTTTGTAGGCCACTTGCAGTGGCCGGTAGGCTAGTTTTCGGGGCTTTCAGCTGAGCGCCTTGTCTCAGGGCCTCTTGGATCTCTTCATTTTGGTTTGTTTTTGGACCATACCTCGTTAGCCCTTGCCTGGAAGGAGGGGAGGGCCTGTCGGCCACTTTTGGCAGCTGTAGGCCACTTTTTCCTCTTGTAGGCCACTTGAGGTATGACCATTTTTCTGTTTTTGCAGATATTTTTGGTGGCAGCTGTGGCAGCTGTTGCTCACTGAATGCATCCTCCCTACACGTGTAGGGAGGGATTCAAGCAAGCTCTTTCTTGCATTTCTATAAAAGGGGAGGTGTCTCCCCCTTCTAAGGGGTTTAGATTTTTTAGAGCAAAAAAATCTACTCTCTCTCTAGAATTCTCTCTCTCTCTCTCTATTTTTTTTTGTGCTTGAAAGGGCTTGAAAGTGGAAATTCTTGGTGCGTTTGCAAAGGGACTCCTGATCAAACATTCCTACCTTGGAGCTGAGGTTTCTTCAGGTTTGTTTGGAGCTTTTGAAAGTTGGTTTTGGCTCAGAAGTGCTGTTGTGGCTGTTGTGCTTCAAGGGTAAGCCATCTTCTCTTTGAAGCTTTGTTTTAGTTGCTTACTTGCCACCTTTGCATGCTATTTTAGGCCTAGCTTTCAACTACAAAAACCTTTTTTTTTAAGTGTTAAAAATGGTAGCTCAAAGTGTTTTTGGAGTTAGGGGTGTTCCACCCTCTTTAGTGGCTTATTTGCTAAGCTTCTTACCTTCTTTTAAAGCTTTTGAAACTATCTTGTTTTGGCCTTTTAACCACTGAATTTCAGAGGAATTTCAGTGGTGAAAAACTTGCTTTGAGGTCCCAAATAGGAGGGGGTGGTCCCCCCTCCTCTTGTCATGTTAGATGTGTTGTTGGCCTACCAAATGAGCATGTGTTTCTCCCTTCTTGAGGCTTAGTTTGAACATATTTTTGTGACTTTTTGGACCTACTATGACTCTATTTTTGGCTGGTTTGGTCACCTCTT
Organism: Camellia sinensis; assembly: GCF_055761805.1. NCBI lineage: Eukaryota > Viridiplantae > Streptophyta > Magnoliopsida > Ericales > Theaceae > Camellia > Camellia sinensis. Next base: position 70,651,624 of record NC_138964.1, read on the forward strand.
GCATGCTTCATACACTTGTAGTGTAATCCTACTTGCTAGCCTAACATGCTTCATGACTTAGCCTATAATTCTAGCATGTATTGGCTCTACTCCAACATGTTTTTGGCCATTATTTACCATTCTTTAACTCTGATTTTGGTTGGTTGGGTCACCTCTTGTTTGGTTCTAGCACTTGTAGTGCAATCATGCTCATTAACCTAGTGTACTTGGTGGTTTGGCTTCCCATTCTAGCTTATTTTGGCTACACTTCAACATATTTTTGGCATTGTTTTGACATGATTTAGGACTTTTTTGAGTGGTCTTGGTCATTTACGGCTTGCCTTGTATGGCTATAGCATGATAGGCTTTCATAGTCTTGAGTTTTGAGACCCCTAGCATGCCTTATTTGTGATGTTTGTGTGATATGGCATCATTTGGTATGTAATTTTAGAGCTTATATCTTTGCCATGCTTCCACTTAAATCACTCTTTAAGTGCTTTTTGAGAGTTGAGCTTTGTGCCTTGCTTGTGAGCCATCAAATGAACATGATTCTCTTGCCTTTTGAGTTTAAGTTTCAACATGATTAGGACACTGTTTTGGCATGTTTAGCCTCTGTCTGGGATTGGTTTGGTCATTTGTGCTTGGTATTGCATGCCTATAGTGTTATGCTCTTTGCTTGCTTCAATGCTTTCGACTCCGAGCATGTCTTTTATGCATCATTTTCATGCTTTGATGTCATTTAGCATCCTATTTCAGTGCTGGAATATGTGCCATTGCATTCCATCTTTTATTTGTTACATCACTTTCGAAAGTGGTCTTAAGTCCTTTGTCGGTTTGAGCACAAAATTGAGGCGTCCATGCCTAATGGTTTTAGCCTTCTCTTGAGGGTTTCTACTAACCAACGGCATGGTGCTTCTTTCATGCTCAAGGCACTTGTGGCTTGGTCCGTCTTTCCAATTAGAGGACTTCTCACTTTTGGACAAATCAATTAAAGGATTAATTGGTAATCTAAAATGAGTAAACAAAATGAATCAGAGTAAAACATACCATGATAACATGTTTATGTTGCATTGCATGTGTTCGGATCGGACGTTAATCCAAACACGAGAAACGAGGGGCGTTTCATACTCAAAGTGATGAAACGTGCCTCATTTCTTAGTCACCGACACCCTTGGTCGTGCATGACAGGGTGGAGGATCATCGAGTCTATTTGTGCATTCATTGACTTGTACAAACTTGGCTTCTCGGCCATTGTGCATTCTGATGCTCGGTTGGTGGCCCGAGAGTTGAGTATCACACTCCTTTGAGCTTGAGAAATGATAAGGAGGGTGGTTGTACACACATATCTTGCAAAGACCTTGCTTTGCCTCTATTGTTCCTTGTTTACAGCAAAATTTGAGAACGCAGAAGCAAGTGGCCGACCGGCCAGAGGAAGTGGCCTACCGGCCACTTTAAGTGGCCGACCGTCCACTTTAAGTGGCCGACCGTCCACTTTAAGTGGCCGACAGTTCTTAGGCTCAGAGGTGGTCAAAAGTTATTTTGGTTCTAGAGCAGAAACAACTTGGAGATTGGTTCGGTGTTCAGGAATCAAGGCGAATGCAAACAGAGGCAACTGGTGGCAAAGTAACGGACTTTCGGGAGGAAGTGGAGCAACCAAGCATGCATACATCCCTTGCTTCCTGAGGCCATTCATTTAAATTGCTTAGCTAATTAGCTAGTTTGCTTAGTCATTTATGTAATTAATTAGTTAAGTGTTTAATTAATTAATTTGGTTTGTAACTAATTAGTTTAGATTAGCTAGTTATTCAATTGTGTTATAATTAATTAGCTAGAATAGTTAGTTAATTAGTTGGTTTGTAATAGTTAGCTTAATTAGCGTAGCTAATTAGCTCTCTTTCATTCGGACCCTCCGTCGAGAGAGCACAATGTTGTAATAAGCGTGCGTGTGTGTGTGCATGTCTTCCAACCCCCATTTCTTTCTCCTTTTTACTTATCAGCTTTTGATAGTTAGTTTAGGGCATATTTCGATTAGCATACCTTATGCTTTGCATGCGTGCATCATTCATTTGTATTGCATGCACTGGGCTCGGCGCATCATTCAAACTGCATCGTATTTTAATACCTACTTGAATACGTGCATCAAAATCTTTGCAAACCATATGCCATGATTAGATAGCCGAGCCTATTTAGTTGCATTTTTGCATGTGTTGCATTAGGCATCTTAACATAGCTAGGATCATGCATTGATTTCTAATTAGTTTCCTGTTTTGGCTCGGAGTACACTGTAAGTGTTTACATTTTAGCATACTGCATGAGATGTGTATGTTGCCATGTTAGCATGCTTTCCATGTGGCTGTTTGCTTAATTGCTTTAACCGCATGAATGCCCATGGATGAAGGATTTATTGCTTGAATTGGAACAATTCATTGATTGTGAGTTTTAAGCCCACTTTGCAGAGTGGCAAATCATCATGTTTTAAGCCCACCTTGTTTGGTGGCAAATCCGCATTTCTAAGCCCACTTGAGGGTGGCAAATTCAAACCATTTTCAAAAATAAACATTGAATTGTTTTGTTCGAATTTAGATGATCTAGTCTATACTTGTATGCTGTGCGCATCACGTAGTAAGTTAGCTAAATAACCGGAATAAGAACACATGTTTTTTCAAAACAACATGTCATGATTAGTAGAGGCCAATCCTTTGATCGAGCGAGCAGGGGTGCTCATTTCATAAACTTTCCCCCTCGTACCCAAGTTCTCAAGTCGAGGCAACTTTTGTGATGATGGACACGTGGCCTTAGGCACGAGTCAGGGTTTCCTAAATTTCCCAAAACAAAATATTTAGGTGGCGACTCTGTAATCTGGCAAAGCAGTCCATGTTTGGCATTTCTTGATTAAAATTGATTTACTAAAACGATTTGCCGGATTTGGACTCTTTGGTGATTTATCAGTCTTACATTGCACTTTCTGAGACTAGATACAGAATCGTGACAGGAGTCTGAACTGTAGTAGCTATGAACCAAATCCGCACCCTCTCTGAAAGGAGGGCGCGTGGAGGGAGTTCGGGCGGTCTACACCAGGTTTCAAGGCTAAGGTGTGAAGGTGTATATGGTGTATGGATATAGGTTGAAGGTGGTAAGCTTGCTTAAAGGTTGCTTTCACAAGAAGAAGGAGCTCTCAAGAAAGTGTATAAGCTTTTTGGAAATTGTTCAACCCTCAAAACAGAGATACAACTTCTTTTTTTATAGAATTTGCGCAAAAGAGATCATAAATATCTTCAAAAATAGACTGCTGGTGGGCTCCTATCCAGAACAGTGTTTCTCGCTACTAAGGCACAATCGACCATCAATAGCCTCGACCGACTCTCAATGAGGCACAAACAGACCTTAATGTGATCCCCTATCTCTCTGCTTCAGACTTAGCATAGGGTGACACAAGGTGTAAAAATGGATTTCTAAGGTACAAATAGTAGGAATATGGAAGGTTTAGGATTGTTTCGGAGCTTAAACATAGTCCCTTCGTTGAGACCTCGAACCATGCACAACACCACTTTCATCATCGAGTGTACCGGGCAAAGCGCTCGAGCCTTGTGGGTGGTAAAAAATGAGGTGTCAACAATTGTATATTAAGTATGGATTGGTTGACAAAGTACTATGCCACCATTGATTGTGTTGCTAAGTTTGTTATATTTCGACCATCGAGGTTACCTAAGTTTGCGTTTGTTGGGAATGGTGTAATTCCTCCTCCATATTTGATCTCTTCTATGAAAGCCAATAAACTGCTAAGGAAGGGTTGTAGGGGTTATTTGCGTTGTGTCATAACTGTGCCTGCAGATAGTACTAATGTGGAAACTATCCCTATAGTCAATGAATTTCCTAATGTGTTTCCTAATGAATTGCCTGGAGATTTTACTGATAGGGAAATTGAATTTACTATTGAAGTAGTACTTGGAACACAACCGATTTCTAAGACCCCATACAGAATGTCCACAATTGAGTTGAAAGAACTGAAAGTCCAACTTCATGAACTATTAGACAAGAAGTTTATTTGACTGAGCACTTCGTCTTGGAGTGCTCAAGTTCTATTTGTTAAAAAGAAAGACGAAACTTTGAGACTTTGTATAGACCATCGGGAATTGAACAAAATGACTGTGAAAAACAAATACCCACTACCCCGAATAGATGGTTTGTTTGGCCAACTTCAGGGAGCCCAAGTGTTTTCAAAGATGGATCTTAGATCTAGGTACCACCAATTAAAAGTTAAAGTAGAAGACATTGAGAAAACAACCTTTCGAACTAGATATGAGCACTATGAGTTTTTGGCAATGGCGTTTGGGGTAACTAATGCACCTGCCGCCTTTATGGACCTAATGAATAGGGTTTTCAAACAATTTCTTGAAGAGTTCATTGTTGTGTTTATTGATGATATTTTGATTTACTCTAAAAGCAGAAAAGAACATGAAAATCATTTGAGAACTGTGCTACAGATTCTGAGAGAACATAAATTGTATGCAAAACTGTCTAAGTGTCAAGCCCCGTATTTTATTACTTGGATAACATTACTAATATTCATTAATTAAGTTTATTTACAAATAACATTTCATCATTGGATGAAATGATGAATAATTAAATATTCATATTCCCTCTTGTTATACAACAATGACATTTACATATGAATAAAAGAATGCCATTAGGCTTACAATAAAAGAGAGGGCACTACTCTTTATATATATAAAAAAAAAAATAGCACTCAGCCAAACAACAAATGAAGTAGTACAATCCATCATTACATTACACTCATGAAATGGTAAAACCTATTGTTTGATCTTCAAATCCGAAAAGCATTCCCTGTACACATGTACAGGCAGGGGGTGAGCAACCACTAGCCCACCAAGCAATCTCATATTAAAATATTAGAAGATATGCAGGTACCAAAATACTCATACATATATTTGAAATCATATCATGTCAAAACCATATGATTTTATTACATAATCTTTTAAATTCAATTTATTTAATTAACCACAACAAGTTAACTTAAATAAATAAACATTTTTAAATAGCAACTGGACATCCTTTTCAATTCATTCAATTATCTCATTATCAAATGAATCAAATAATTAAACAATTCATCAAATCCATTTTATATAGTCTTATGAGAGGAATGCATATACCATGCCATGCTCAAAATATTTTCTCATCTTTTGAAAATCTTACGCACAATGCCATTTTGAAAACATATTAATCCAACAATTTCAACAAAATTCCAAGATGGTAAATACGACTCAGGTAATCCCTAGGCTGGTGTCTACAAGTAGACTATACAAATACTACCAATTTGTCATTTTTACCAGTATTAACTGGAAGGCTCGACACTTGTAATCTGTCATTTTTACCAGTATTAACTGGAATGCTCGATACCTATAATCTGTCATTTTTACCAATATTAACTGGAAGGCTCGACACCTATCCGCGTGGGTTTCTGGTCTTTCAGCATGGACACTCAGGCCATCTTAACCAATACCAACTACACCCTCTATCCGGACTTACCAACGTATTTAAAAAAAACAAAACAATAGATCTTGTTTCATAAAACAATTTCTCTTTTAAAACCACAACCTTCCAATGTAAGATTAAAAATCAATTTCAAGAGTGGTTCGATAAAATGATAATGCAAAATGTACAATCCTTCATATGATTCCATTTCCAATTTCCTCCACACAATTCTCCATTGTGATCAATTTCCATATCCCTATCAATGCAATATCATGATACAATCCCAAGAGATAAAGTCACGCCCTCAAAATAATAACATTAAACCCATCAATATAGACATGCATGGATATATAAAAGTTCCACATTCTTCCATTCATCAGAGTTCCATTACCAAAAGTATTACAAGTTAACGACAAAAGCAAATGCCCTAAAGGCTTACAGCTTTCCAAGTTAACACTTGGTTACAACAAAAGAGTACTAACTCATTTACACATTAAGCCCTTGGCTTGAATATACATGTAATACATCAAGAAACTAAACAACAAAAGTCTGCCCGCCTCTAGCCTCCCAAGCTACGTCCTTGGAGGTGGCATGCTACCTGTACTTGAAAATGATATTCCCATATAGGGTGAGCCACAACCCAGTAGAGATATGCTAAACACAGTATGAGCAATGACTAAGACATTAGCAATTGATAAATGTTCAATTTTCATAAACCAACTCATAATCCATTTCCATTTCTTATCAATTTCACAATTTCCATCAATGGCTCAGAACCTGGCCAACCACTTATATGAGACAAAGACTCATATTAAACATTTCCCCTTATACAATAGATAAACACATTGGTTATATTAGCATCTCAACAGATACGCATACAAGCTATATCCACATTCAACAGATATGCATATTAGCTATATCAACACTTCCAATGACAAGCATATAAGCTATGTCAACACTTCCAAAGATAAGCATATGAGCTATATCAACACATTATCTGACAAGCATATGAGCTGTATCAGTGGAGTCCATCCCCTATCTCCTCCCACACAACATCCGGTTTAGAGGTCCATCCCCTATCTTCCCCTAAACCGTGGAGTGCATCCCCTATCTCCTCCCACACACACAATGCATATATACACAAAGGTCATATACACAATCAATCAATACATAACGTTAATGTATTCTATCAACCGTCATACTCTATGACATATCCAATTGATTAGTTTTAGTTTGCCTAATCATCATGCATTGTCTACAACAATCAAAACTACCCTCTACCGGTAGTCCAAGCAATTATTTCTAAACAGGTAATAAAAGCTCCAACAGATAAAATATCAATGTTTTCGAAAGCGAGCGATTTATAAATCCAACTCCATCATTTCACAACATAATGAGCCAATTTCATTATCTTCAACTCAATTCCATAAGTTCACAATTTTTCCAAATTAATTATACCAATTAATTTTAAACAACAAATTAGGGCTTTTACCCCCAACTCTCGATATTAACCCAAAGGTTCCAATATCACCAACCAACAATAATATCATCATTTTGAAACCCAAAATACATATTATGAGCCCAAAATCATAAAATCCTTTTTACACATTTTGAAACCCTAAGTCCCAAAATTCCCCAAGTTCAACACTCTATCAAAACAACTAAAATCTAAGTCAAAGACCATAAGAGTGAGTAGGAATCCCTACCTCAAAGGATGACAACCAACGGAGAAGATGATGAAAACGAACTTGCACCAAATCACGAGTTTCTCGGATCAAAAGATAGCCCTCGACAATCAACAACTCTTTTGTAAAGGCCAAAGGTGAGGAAATCACTCATACTAGATCAATACCTAGAGAGAAGGTAGAGTTCTAGAGTGAGAAGCTCAACAATGGTGTTTTTGGAAAAGTAAGAGAGAGAAGAGAAGTGAAAAAGTGATTTAAAAAGACCCAGCGGATAACTCATATACGCATGACCCGCTCGAGCGGAGAACACAACGCTCGAGCGCCAAGAACAAAATATGGACACGCTCGAGCGCAATAAGGCCCGCTTGAGCGCCAAGACACAAGAATAAAGCACTTCCGCTCGAGCGCGCAAACCAGTCCGCTCGAGCGTTGATTTCCCCCTTCCAGAACCTATATCCAGAAAGTAATACCCGCTCGAGCGCCAACAAACCCGCTCGAGCGTAAACAAACTCGCTCGAGCGTAAAAATCACATCTGCAGAAGTTTTGCAGGAACACGAAATACTGGAGGTATGCAATCCCCGCTCGAGCGCAAGAAGACCCGCTCGAGCGGATCGCCTAAAAACTGAACAACAAGGAATTGAAACCAAGGCCTAGCCAACCTGTAACAACCCTGCTCAAAACATCCTAAAACTCAATCAAGTGGACTTAAAGGATGACAACAAGATAGATACCACTACCAACTTCACGGAACCGAGTCCGGAATACAACAGAACAGTAAAGGGACAACCGGGATCGCTATAGATAATATAACAATGCCAATGTTCATGCATTTACCACATGTAAATCAACAACTTCTAACTTAGTCTTTTCAAGACATTTCAACAATATTCCTTATATAAAACAAACTTCCAAAGTCAAACATCTCCTCATTTAAGCAATAGGTTATAGTTTATCAGTTATCAAAACTAAAACTTCTAAGCAATAGGTTCATCAATAGCAAAAACATATGACACCAAAGTGGGTTATAGTTTTCATCGATTTCTAACTCACATCCTTTATCAATGAAATGTAATTACAATCTTTTCAAAACTCATCCCCATTCCAAACATTAAATAGAATCAAATTCTTATTTTCCTCATGCAAGTGAAATCTCGAGATCTTCAAGTTCAATCATAATTCTCAATAAGCATAAGTGAATATTTTAACATTTAATCAATTATATCAAAATCTTCTCTTGACTATAAATATAAAATATAACGTGAGTATTCACTTTTCAATTATCAACATCAACCGCATCAAATTAAACCAAGGAAAAATAAATAAATAAATAAATAAAAGTTTTGATAACTCATTCTTGTTTTAATCCAATTCATCCATTTGCTCCAAACGAGCTAAAATCATATTCTTTTCCTTTATTATCAAAATCCGCCAAAACAATTCGAATATCTCATATATGAATTTTAGGTATTATTATGATAACTTAACTCAACTAGTAAAACTATGGACCAAATACCATATCACATCAACTTAATCTCGCTTAATTTTCCCAAATCTCATTCTTGGTCAACATCATCACTTTTAATCTCATAATATTAAAAGTTAGGAATTTTAACCCAATAACACCCCTTTAATTACGAAGGATTTTAAATATTAACCAAACTAATTTAATTCATCAAATTAGTAAATCCGTTAAGTTCACCATCTTCCAAACTAATAACACTAAACATAAATTCACATGACGCATCACTCAAAATACACGCACATTTCATGCCTAGCCACTTTTCCCAAATCTCTACAAACCACAATTTCACAACTTTTCTAAAATTAATAAATTAACATTTACAAAACATCATAAATATCATCTTAACAATTCACACAATATTCATCAATATCAATTTATTTTTCTTCTCAAAAATAAATTCCAAAACTCAAAGATGAGATAAATATTTCAACATTATTTTCACAAAATAAATTATCTAACTGTAATATGAGGTAGATACAACTCATACAACTATTTATTTTATTTTATTTTCAAATTTTTAACATTTTAACATAATTTCTCTTCCAAAAATTACCAAACAAAAATTTGAAAAAAAATATATATATGTATATATGTAATACCTCTTATAATGATATATTTTCTCAAAATAACCCTAACATTGCTTTAATGTAAAAATATAAAGAAAGTCCCTACCTCAAATAATGAAGAGGAGCAGATCTGGAAGGAAAATCTTGCTCCATCATGAATCCGAGACTACCATTGCGAAGATCACGACTAGCTCTCCGACTTTCATTTACAAAACTTTTACAAAATCTCACTCTAAGGACTCCCACTCAAATCTCAAAGGTTGAGCATCAATAGAGAACAAGGAAAGAGAGAGAGGTGCGTCGTGTGTGTCTCCTTTTCCCCATGGGGGAGAGAGAGAGAGAGAACCCGTGTGTATTGATGTATTTTTTTTTTGCTCCAAGCAATGCTATCCCTCTCCCCATGTGCCTTCTGTGTATATGTGTCTCTCTTTATAAAAATATATTTTTCCCTCCCATGCTTGAACCCCACTCCAGCACTCACTTCTCTCTTTTGTAAAGAAATATCCTCCACCACCCAGCTGACCATGCATGTTCCCTTTATATTTGTATTCCACTACACAAAAGCAAAAACAACATGACCGTATCTTCCACCACAAAAACCATCATCAGAATATAGTCCCTTCCTTAAAAAAAGAAATACAAAACCGAAGCGTTTTCACATAGAATTTACACAGTAATCAAATTCGAAAATTTGTGCAATTGAATTATGCACTGGCTATTTTAAAAAAAAAAATTTGGGTCATTACACTAAATGTGAATTTTGGTTAGACAATGTGACTTCTCTGGGGCATGTGATCAATAAAGATGGCATATTCATTAACCTACAGAAAATTGAGGCTATTGTGAATTGGCCAAGACCAAGCACAGTGACAGAAGTTAGAAGTTTTCTAGAACTTGCTAGTTATTACCGTAGATTTGTGAAAGACTTTCAAGACTAGCCATGTCACTCACTTAGTTAACACAAAAAGGGATGCCATTTGCTTCGAATGATCAGTGTGAATTAGCTTTTCAATAATTGAAAATTAGATTAGTAACTACACCGATTTTGACTTTGCCAAATGGTACGGATGGATTCCAAATCGATAGTGATGCTTTATACAAAGGCTTGGGGTGTGTATTAATGCAAAATGGTAAAGTGCTTGCGTATGCTTCTCGGCAACTCTGACCACATGAAAAGAACTATCCAACCTATGATCTTGAGCTTGCAACAGTGGTGTTTGCACAAAAAATCTAGTGCTATTATCTGTATGGAATAACTTGTGAGGTGTATACTAATCATAAAAGCTTGAAATATATTTTTCACCCAAAAATAACTAAATATGAGACAAAGAAGATGGCTTGAACTGATTAAGGATTATGGCTTACAAATTCTGTATCACCCAGGAAAGGCCAATACAGTTACCGATGCTTTGGGAAGGAAATCTGTGGGAAATTTGGCATATTTGCTTAGCGGACAGAAAGAATTGTTGTGTGACTTAGAAATAAATGAAATTGAAATTGTTTTACACAAATAGGGTGGAGTTTTAGCTGCCATTTCTGCACAACCAGCAATCCTTGAGGAAGTTAAAGAAAAACAACTAGAAGATGCATTTTCGAAAAGGATTGTTGATGAACTCGATTCGAAATAGAGACCAAGATTTGTGTTTGAAAAAAATGTGTTAAAATTCAGGATAGACTTTGTGTACTAGATTGTTCAGAATTGAGAAAGCATGTTATGACAGAAGCCCACAATTGTAAGTTGGCTATGCATTTGGGAAATACAAAGATGTACAAAGACTTGAAACAGAACTTTTGGTGGCCTGACATGAAGAAATGCATTGCCAAGTTTGTAGCCAAATGTTTGCATTGCCAACAAGTAAAAGCTGAGCATCAACGACCCGCGGGATTGCTTCATCCATTTCCAATAACGGAATGGAAATGGGAGCATATTGCAATGGATTTCATTGTCGGTTTACATTGTTCTTCTAGAGGTATCGACTATATCTGGATTATTGTTGATCATTAACTAAGTCTGCTCACAGTGTACCAGTCAAAACATTTTATAATGTGGATAAACTGGTTAATATCTATATTGATGAGATTGTGAGACTGCATGGGGTGCCAGTATCTATTGTGTCTGACAAAGATTCCAAATTTACCTCGAGATTTTGGCAAAGTTTGCAACAAGCCTTGGAAACTGAATTGAGACTCAGTAGTGCATATCACCCACAGACATATGGCCAATCAGAAAGAACTATTCAAATGTTGGAGGATATGTTACGAATGTGTGTGTTGGATTTCCAAGGAAATTGGTGTAGACACCCCATTTTTAACTGACCTTTAAGACTCAGACGTCACCATTTGAGCGCTTGGTGATGTTGCATATTGTGCTAGTTCTGAGGTTGCAAAGTCTCGGTTGAGAGCCTTGCCTCCGGGCTTCGGAACCTTTTCGTGCCTTGCCTCGATTTGCGAAGCAGGTCCTGTTTTCTCTGTTTTCTCTTCCTGAAGGGAGGGAGAGGTCACGTAGACCATCTTTCAGTGGTCGTAGGCTACGTTTCGTGGTCGTAGGCCATTTTTCCCGTTTGGAGACCAGTTTTCAGAGCCGTCGACTGTGTGCCTCGGTTCGGGACTGCTTAACTACCTCTGTTTGCTCCGATTTTTGGCACACACCTTGTTTCCTCTCCTTAAAGCGACACTGTGACCTGGGAGACCACCTTTGTGGTCGTACGCCACTTTGGATGCTTAATAGTCAGTTTTCGGGGCCCCTAGCTGCGCCTTTTGGCCCCCGAACCTTCGTTTTGCATCGGTGTGGGTTCATTTTTGGCATGGACCCTAGTTTCATTGTTAGGAAGGTGGTAGTAGGGTGGGAGACCACATTTTCTTCTTGGAGACCACCTTTCCCCGGTCGGCCAGTTTTTCTTGACAGGTAAGTGGTCTCCCTCACTTTTGAGCCACAATTTCTAGTCTCCCATACCACCATTGAGTTGCATTCACCTGGGAGACCACCAATATGGATAGGCTGATGACCTTTTCAACTTGAACCTTTTGACCCCTGGTTGGCCGACCAGGGCAAGTGGTCGGCCGACCACTTGAACTGGTCGGCTAGCCTTCTGCTTTTTTGTCTCTTTGAGTGCTATCCACCTGTGCCAGCTGGGAGGCATTTGCCCCATCCTCCGAGGATTGACCCTCTTGTTTTGGCTTCTTAAAAAAGCTTGGTCCTTTTTGCTTAGCTTCTAAGAGAAGCTTGATATTTTGTTGAGCTTCTTGAGGAAGCTTGACCCCTTTGGTCTAGCTTTCTCAAGATGCTTGACCCTTTTGGTTTAGCTTCCTTTAGAAGCTTGGCCTCTTTGCTCCAAGCTTCTTAGAGAATCTGTGGACCTCCTCTTCTATAAGAGGGAGCCTCTCCCTCATGAGCCAAGGTTGGGAAATTTTGGCTAAGGCATATACGTACACCTCTCTCTATCTCTCTACATCCAAGCTCCAAAGCTCCATTGTTCTTGCACCATTGCACCACACCTCCTATCCTAACACCTCCACCATCACTCTAAGCACCTTAGAGCTGGTTTTCAGAGGTTGAAGGCTTACTATTTTGGTCCAGAAGCTGCTGGCTCTTTTGACTACAAGGGTAACTCTCATTTCCCCTCTTTTTAGCATTGTTTTGCTTCATATCTTAGCCTAGTTTGCAAGCATATTTGGGCTTTCTCATAAACTGAAAAAAGTCTTTTTTTAAGATTCTTAACATGTTTGTTTAAGACCTCTTTTCTGTTGGGGGTCATCTACCCCCTTGCATGCTTCATTTCTCTTCGTTTTGAGCCATGCATTAGGGCCTTTGTGTTGAGCTTTGTTGGCCCTTTTGACCACTGAAATCCAGTGGATTTTCAGTGGTTATTATGTATTTTTGAGCATCAAAATCAGAGAGGGGTGACCCTCTCACCCCTTGTCTTGTTTTCTAGCATTATTGGCCTTACAAAGGAGCCCATATTTGCACACTTCTTGAGTATGTTTCAGGCCATTATTTGTGAGTTTTATGACCTACATGAACTCTTTCCAGAGTTGTTTTTGCGATGTTAGGTGTCTATCTTGCATGTGTAGAGTAATCCTCTTTATGGCCTTTCAAAGAGCCTTCATTTGCATGCTTCCTAGTCTCATTTCAGGCCCTTTTCAGTGAGTTTTAGGGCCCTCATAACCTCTACCCAAAGGTGGTTTTGCCATTTTGTATGTCCATTATACATGTGTAGAATAACCCTCTTATTGGCCTTTCAAAGGGACATATCATTCTTGCATGCATTGACTGAGTTTCAGTGGGCTTTTGGTCATATTTTGGCATGTCATACTTCTATTTTTGGTTGGTTTGGTGACCTCCCATGTGCTTCATATAGTTGTAGTGCAAATCATGGTTTACTAGCTTATTTTGCATGATGTTTTGGCCGCCTTTCCTAGCATATTTTGGCCATGCCTTAAACAGATTTTGTGCATGTTTTGGACTGCCTTATCTCTGTTTTTGGGTCTCATGGTCGAAAGATGTTTTTCTTGCATGCCTGTAGTTCAATATCCATGCTTAATTTTGAGTTTTGAGGCCCATCACATGCATATACTGAGGTGTTTTCATGTTTTAGGGCCATTGTACATCATATTTCAGAGCTTATATGAATGCCATATTCCCATGATTTCCACTCTTTAAACATGTTTGAGAGTTGTGCGTAAATGCCTCGTTTTCGGAATATTGCATCAGCTTCGTTTCTTTGCATGTTGAGTCATCATTTTGGGCCATTTTCCAACTGTTTCAGACCTACCTAGGGTCTGTTTGGGACTGGTTTTGCTATTTATACATTGCTTTGTGTACCTCTCGTGTAACCCGCTTCACTAGTTTCGGTATTCGAGCCATCTCGCATGCATTGTGTGACATATTTTCATGATTCGGGACCATTGTACATTATGTTTCAGAGCTGGAAAATGTGTGTTTGCATGCCATACTTCATCCTTTGCCATGCTTAGTTAGAGTTGCATGTTGTGCCTTAGGATCGGGTCTTTGCATCCGTGCATGTTTGCATGTATTTCAGTTGTCTCATTTCCATCATATGGCCACTAATGTGAGTGTGGCTGAGGTTCACTCATATTGGTGTATGTCCATCTTGCATTTGTATATGCCATTTAGTTCATGTGCGCATGATAGTCTTCGTAAGTGCATTGTGTATGCCATGTTATGTCACGTACATTGTGTATGCCATTTTAGCCCATAGCATTGCGTATGCTAGGTTGCATGTTAGGCGCATTGTGTATGCCATCTCATTGCTTTGTGTTTGGAGTAGGGTTTAGTCCGAACACGGGAAATGAAGGACGTTTTGTACTCCAAGTGACGAAACGTGCCTCAATTCTCGGTCGCCGACACTCTTGACTGTCCATGATAGAGTTGTTGGCTTTACTTGCTTATATGTGCATTCATTTCACATCGAGTCGTGCAATTCAACTTCTCAGCCATCATGCATCGAGATGCGTGATCGGTGGCACGAGAATCGAGGACTACACTCTTTTGAGCTTGTGCAAGGACGGGGAGAGTGGTCATGCACATATTTGTTGAAAATACATTGCCTTGTCTCTCTCTTGCCTTTATTGCAGAAAAACCAGAAACTAGAGGTGGAAACTGGTCAGTCGACCAGGTTTTTTGGCAGGCCGACCACCCTCTTTGGTCTCCACCACAAAGGGTGGTCGGCAGGTGGTCTCCCATGCTAATAACTAGTCGGTGGCCTTCCCATGGTGGAGTTTCAGCCTTCTGGAGCTTTGTGCAAGTTTCTGAGATCAATTGCAAACAAAGGCGAGGCGAGGCGTCGCGATGGAATTTCCCGACAAGGCGACCCGAGTATGCATGCATCCTTCATCATTCGGAACAGAGCTGAGGCAGTCCATTGCACGTAGCATAGAATGCTAGTTTACTTTTCTTACCTAATTCATTTGTTAAGTAATTAGTATTGTGTAATAATTCGTTATTTATTTTGGTTGTGCAATATTCTTTCAGACCCTTCGAGAGAGGGCCAATTGTTGTAATAAATGTACGTGTGTGTGATGTATGCCTTCCAACCCCATGTCTTTCTCCCTTTTATTTACCAGCTTATGATGGTTAGTTTAGGGCATGTTTCAATTAGCATACTTATGATAGCATGTTTGCATTCATTCATCTGTCTTGCATGCACCGGGCTCGGCGCATCATACTAACTGCATTGTATTTAAATTACGAGTTGAATACTTGTTAGTTGTAGCATTTCACATGCCGTCTTTAGAATAGCCGAGCCTATTGTAGCGGCATTCCTACATGTGTTGTATTAGGCATTTCAGCATAGTTAGGATCATGCATGGATTTCTAACATAGCTTCTGTTTTGGCTTGAAGTACTTGGCAAGTGTTTATGCTTTAGCATCCTTGCATGTGTGCGAGTGACTGCCATGATAGCATGCTTACGATGAGGCTATGTGCTTATGTGATATACCTGCTTGAATGCCTGTGGGTGAAGGTTGGATTATCTGAATTGGAATAATGCATTGACTGTGAGTTTTAAGCCCACTTGAGAGTGGCAAACCATCACGTTTTCTAACCCCACCCAAGGGTGGCAAATCCACGTCTTAGCCTACTTGCGGGTAGCACCATCAAACCATTTTCAAAATAAACAAACATGAGATGTGTTGTTCTAATTCAGGCGATCCAGTCTATACTTGTATGTTGTGCGCATCACGTAGTAAATCTAGGCTAATAACCGGAATAAGAATGCATAATGTTTTCAAAGCTCGATATCATGGTTAGTAGAGGCTGATCTTTGATCGGGCGAGCGGGGGGGCTCACGAAGTGACCTTCCCCAATCGTACCCAAGTTCCCGAGCCGAGGCAACTTTGGTGATGACGGACACGTGGCCTTCGGCACGAGTCAGGGTTTCCTAAATTCCCCCAAAATAAAATATTTAGGTGGCGACTCTGTATCTGGCAAAGTAGTCCATGTTTGGCACTTCTTTCTAAAAATCTGTTTTCCAAAACAATTTGCCAGATTTGGACTCTTTGATGATTCATCGGTCTTGCATTGCACTCTGCGAGATTAGATACAGGACCGTGACTTTTGAGTCTGAACTGTAGTGAGCCCAACGAACAAAATGGGATTTTCGTCCCGGGACGTTCTGGGACGTCTACAGTTTCTGGCGACTCTGTTGGGGAGTTAGAGAACTTGACTCAAACTCATCATATCGTGTTTTGACTACACTTATGTGTTTCTTTGTATTGCATGTGCATTGGTGTGCCTAGGACACCGTGTTTGCCGTATGCTATTCCTGAACGGTTTACCGGAAGCTTGCTTCGAGAAGCGTGCCATAAGGCTGACCGGTTGCGGCTCTGCCATGACGGGAACACAAACCCCGGTTTTACCGGGGCACCCTTTTTGACCATTCGATCTAGTGCATATTCAGAATCCATAGTGACCACTCCAAAGCTCGGACAGGTTGCTTACCCGATTATAGGTTGTTTGAAACCGCTGCGTGCATAGTGAAACCCTAGCTCCTGACAAAATAGGACAGGGAAACCCTACCCCAACATAGGGGTGTTTTGGCTCTCATTGCTTGCTATGTGCTTTTAGGGTGTGTCCCTACAGGAATGCATGTAACAGTTTGCAAGTCTGGGTATCAGGCTGTTGACGTCCCCGAACGCCCCGGGAGGATGGGTCCCGTTCTGTTCGTTTTGTGGATTGGCTACAGTTTGGACTCGAATTGTCATGGTTCTTAATTTGAACCAAAGAGTCCAAATCCGACAAATCGTTTTGGAAAACAGATTTTTAGAAAGAAGTGCCAAACATGGACTGCTTTTCCAGACAAAGAGTCGCCACCTAAATATTTTTTAAGAGGGAATTTAGGAAACCCTGACTCGTTTGCCTAAGGCCACGTGTCCGTCATCACCAAAGTTGCCCCAGCTCAGGAACTTGTGTACGACTGGGGAAGGTCAGCTATGAGCACTCCCTCTCGCCCGATCCGAAGATCGACCACTACTAACCATGATATCTTGTTTTGAAAACATTATGCGTTCTTATACTGGTTATTAGCCTAGAATTACTATGTGATGCATATAGCAAAACAAGTATAGACTAAATTGCCTAAGTCGGAACAAAGCATCGCATTTCCGTTT
Source organism: Camellia sinensis (assembly GCF_055761805.1). Lineage (NCBI taxonomy): Eukaryota > Viridiplantae > Streptophyta > Magnoliopsida > Ericales > Theaceae > Camellia > Camellia sinensis. The sequence continues at coordinate 70,668,998 of NC_138964.1, forward strand.
GTTTGGAAAATGGTTTGAATTTTGCTACTCGCGAGTAGGCTAAAATACGGATTTCGATGAATTATCCCAATTCAAACAATCCAACCTTCACCCACAGGCATTCTTGCAGTTATATCACATAAGCATATAGCCACATGGTAAGCATGCTATCATGTTAACATTCACACTCATGCGAGATGCTAAAGCATAAATACTCACATCGTACTCCGTGCCAAAACAAAGAACATGTTTGCAATCATGCATGATTCAAGTCCATGTTAAGTGGCTAATGCAACGCATACAAAATGTCACTAGAATAGGCTCGGCTAATCCTAGGATGGCATGTGGGATGCAACAAGTAGCACGTATTCAAGTTAGATTTGGAATACTGTGTTGTTAGCATGATGCACCGAGCCCGGTGCATGCAATACTAATGAATGATGCACGCATGCATAGCATAAGGATGCCAAATTAAACATGTCCTAATACTAACCATCAAAACCAGGTAAGTAAAAGGGAGAAAGAAGTGGGGGTTGGAAGACATGCACACATGGACCCACACTTATTACAAATTTGCCCTCACTCGGAGGGACCGAAAGAATAATACAGATTTAACTAACCTACAAGCTAATTAAATATTACAGACCAATTAAACTAGTTAAGAAAATTAACTAATCTAATTAAAACAGTAAACAGCCTCGGGAAGAGGGCCCAATGCAATGCGTGCTCGGCCCTGCTCGGAAGTCCACTGCCATGCACAAGTTGTCTCTGTCCACACTGTTTTCCTTCTCTGATCATTGCAAAATTCCCAAGGTGCACTCTATGAACCCTGTGGGATACCACCGGCCAAGGGAAATGGTCACCGGCCAAAGGAAATGACCACCAGCCACTGGTTAAGCTATCGGCCACCAATTGTTGGTCGGTCGGCACTAAAGATGGCCTGCCGGCCAAATCTTCCTGCAAAATCCTGTTTTGACAGCAGCAGAGGGAAAAACAAGGCATGGCAATGCATTCCAAGCAAATGTACGCACCAACACATGCCTTATCATGTTTATGACTCAAAGGGACATGGTTCTCGGTTCTCGGACCACCAATCGCGCATTTCGATGCGTGATGGCCCAAGAAACCAAGTTATGCACTTTGATTCCAAATGAAATGCACATAAACAAGCAAGGAGCTTGTAGACACCCCATTTTTGACCGCCCTTTAGACTTGGGCACCACTGATGTTTTGCTTGGCGGAGAAAGGTGTGTAGGGTAAATGTTCAGTTTCTTTGGCAAGGAGAGAGGCAAATCCTTCAAAACACTTTGTTTAGGGGTTTGGAGTTGAAGAAGAGAGGAAAGGAGAGAAGAAAACTAGTTTGGGAGAAGTTCGGCATGAATCCGGGTAGAAGCGAGTCGAGCAGACCTCGCTGAATCGGGCTTATCTATCTGTACACTTGGAGTTTTGTTATTAGGTCACCACCGTTGGAAAGAAGACTTCCGGGGCTTCATTTTTCACTCAAGAATCTCTTAAATCCGAGATCGGAGGGGGGAGATATGATTGGTTGAAGTTGGGTATCATCTCGGTTGGACCGAAACTAAGAAGCCTTCACTAAAACAAGCATAACTTTTTGCACAGTTGGAATTTTGATGCAAGGCTGGTGCCATTGGAAAGCTTACTTCCGGGGCTTCAATTTTGAAACAATAATGACCTGAAAAGGAGTTCATATGAAGAAGTTATGCCCGTTTGAAGTTGGTCCTGCAGAGCAGATTTTTCCTGCCGACCGGCCAAAACAAATGGCCGACCGACCAAATAGATGGCCGACCGGCCAAATAGATTGCCGACCGGCCAGAAAAGATGGCTGACCGACCAAGTTTGCTAGCCGATGACCTTCCGGAGTGTTCTACAGATTGAATGGATGCCAGCTGTGGCAGCTGGAATGCACAGACCCTGCTCCCCATGCACGTGTGTGGCTGTTTTGCACCCTTTGCACACCCTTTGACCCCTTTTCTTGCACCCTTTGCTCAAGCCTTGACCCCTTGTCTTGGCTTCCCCAAGAAGCTTACCAGCTGTCCTAGCTTCTCCAATAAGCCTTGACCTCCCCTTAGACCCCTTTGCCCCTTTGTAGCTTGTCTTAGAAGCTTAGTCTTGCCTATATAAGGGGCCTCTCCTCCTCCATTGTTTTGGGTTGGTTTTTTGGAACAAAAAACCAGAGATACATAGATATATCTGATATATACATACATATATCCCTTCATCTCTCACTATATCTCTCTCATTCAACCATCAAACACCCTTGTTCTTGGGCCATTTCTTCATCAACTCATAGCACAAGGCATCCTTACTCCATTGCAGCAACTTGAGGCTGTTCTTCAGAGCTTAGGAGCACCTAAACTTGGTCCAAGAGGTGCTGGTTTGCTGGTCTTCAAGGGTGAGTCCTCCTCTTCCCTTTCTAGCCTTTTCTTGCTTCATATCTAAGCCATAGTTGCTCGCATTTTTGGGCTCCGACCCAAACTATAAATCATCATATTTTGAGGTCCTCTTCATGTTTGATTGAGGACCTCTTGCTGTTTGAGGACAGTAGCTAGCACTTCCTTCATTAGCCCTCTTTATGCCATAATTTTGCATAATATTTTTGGCCTACGTGTGATCTGTTTTGGAGCATGATGTAAACTGTAGATAGGCTTATTTTGAGCCCTTCTTCAACATTGAAGAAGGGCTCATCACTGTTTAGATACCCCATGTGCTACTTTCTTTGAAATCCATGTTTTTGCCTCATTTTGCATGTCTCTTTAGCCTATTTTTCTCCTGTTTTTGGACCTTGGTCCGAAGTAAAAGTTGCAATATTTTGACCCCCTTGTCATGTTTCGTTAAGGGTCTTTGGCTGTTTGATGAATGTTTTGTATACTTTGTGTTTTGACCTCTTTTGGGCCCTACCTTGCATGGCATTTTGAGCATACTTGTATATTGTTTTGGGGGTTGCCATAGACTGTAAGTAGTCATATTTTTGGTCCCTATTCAGTGTTCTAGAAGAGTCTTTTTCTGTTTGGGCTTTGCATCTACCACTTGCTTCATTGCCTCCCTTGAGGAGCCTTTTTTGTATGATAATTTGGTCCCACTTGTGCTTACTGTTTGGCCATGCTTTGAACTGTAAAAATGCTTATTTTGGGGCTGCCTTGCTTCTGTATTTTCATTCCATGTACCAATTGTGCATGCTTTGTATAGCTGTAAGCCATTTCATGTACCTAGTTTTGCATTTCGGGAGAAATTCCGTGCATCGGGTGTCATTTCGCCTTGTTTCGGGGCTATTTTGCCCCTCATTTTGCTACTGATTTTTGCATGTTTGCATATCATATTCCATGTCTTTGTCATGTCTCATTAGAGTGGCATTTCGGTGCCTTAGGGTCGGTCCTCGGTTTGCGTGCACGTGTGCACGCATTTCGAGTATCTCATTTTTTTTATCTAATGGCCTCCTATGTGAGTGTGGCTGAGGTCCACTTGTATTGGTGTAAGCCCATCTTGCATTGTGTATGCCATGTTTCAAAGCGTTGTGCATGTTATGTTGATTAGCATTGTGTATGCCATGTAGTTGCATAGCATGCTTGTATTCTTGTTTGCATACCTAGGTTGCATTGCATTGGCATGCATGGCTTGCCTCTTGATCATGTGATAGAGGTTGGGTTTTATGTGTTTGTTTGGTTTGCATGACATTTGAAATCAAAGCGCATACTTGGTTTCTTGGACCATCACGCATCGAAATGTGCAATTGGTGGTCCGAGAATCAAGGAACATCTTTGAGTCAAAAGCATGATAAGGGATGTGTTGGTGCACACATTTGCTTGAAATTCCATGCCATACACTGTCTGTCCTTTGTTGCTGTCAAAACTGTCTTCTGCAGGAAGTTTCTGCCGACCGGCAACATTCAGTGCCGACCGGCCGTTTATTCAGTGCCGATAGCTTTATCTCCAGCCGATGGATATTGTACACGGCCGGTGGCCATCCCTCCCAGCCGATGATGTTCTGCAATGCTCATAGAAGGTTCTCTGGGACTTTGACAAGTTTTCAGAGAAGAAAAGGCAGTGAAAACTGAGGCAGTAGTGCTATGGCAACGGGTTTCCGGGCAAGTTGGATCGAACGTGCATTATTCACGCATCCCGAGGCGGGGGCTGCGGCCATCTTCCCTTGGCACTTTTTTGATTAGATTAGAAGTTTTGTACTAATTATTCGGCCTGTATTATTATTTTGGTCCCTCCGAGTGAGGGCGTGTTTGTAATAAGTGTGTGTGCGTGGTATGCATGTCTTCCAACCTCCACTTCTTTCTTCCCTTTTATTTACCTGCTTATGATGGTAGATTAGGGCACATTTATTTTAGCATACGTTATGCTATGCATGCGTACATTCATGCATTTGTTGACATGCACCGGGCTCGGTACATCATACAAACTACATTGTACTTTTCAATTCCAAATTGAATACATGTTACTTGTAGCATTTCATATGCCGTTTTAGGGTTAGCCGAGCCTACTCTAAATTGCATCCTTGCCTGTGTTGCATTAGCCACTTAACATGAACTAGGGACATGCATGTTTGCTAACTAGTTTATTGTTTTGGCACGGAGTACAATGTAAGTATTTATGCTTTAGCATCTCGCATGCGTGTGAATGTTAACATGACAGTATGCTTACCATGCGGCTAAGTGCTTATATGAGATAAACTGTTTGGATGCCTGCGGGTGAAGGTTGGATTGTTTGAGTTGGAAAAACTCGTTGAAATCCGTGTTTTAGCCTACTTGCGAGTAGGAAATTCTAAAGCACTTTTCAAAACAAACGGATATGCAATGCTTATTTGCAAATTAGGCGATCTAGTCTATACTTGTTTGCTGTGCGCATAACATAGTAATTCTAGGCTAATAATTGGATTAAGAACACATAACGTTTTCAAAATCAGATATCACGGTTAGTAGAGGCCGATCTTCGGATCGGGCGAGAGGGGGTGCTCATAGCTGACCTTCTCCAATCGTACCCTAGCTCCCGAGCCGAGACAACTCCGGTGATGACGGACATGTGGCCTTCGGCACCGAGTCAGGGTTTCCTAAATTCCCCCATTTTAAAATATTTAGGTGGCGACTCTGTATCTGGCAAAGCAGTCCATGTTTGGCACTTCTTTTCAAAAATCTGTTTCTCAAAACGATTTGCCAGATTTGGACTCTTTGGTTCAGATTAAGAACCGTGACACAAATCGAGTCCGAACTGTAGCATGAGGCCCGCGGGCGCGTCTACAGAGCTCAACCTCTGTCATGCTCAATTCAAGAGGCTAAGCATGCATGTCAATGCAATGCAACCTAGACATATGGGCTAGTATACAACATGAGCAATGCGAACAAGCATACAAGGCATGTGACAATCATGCTAACCAATAAGTATGCCCAATACAATGGGGATGTTCAAGCATGCAAGCAAGCATGTGACTTCATTCGATCATGCCACAACACATGGAGCAAACATGTTAAACAACCTAAACATGAGACAACACACAAGTATGCAACAACACACAAGGTGAGCACGCAGCAACATGCGAACTATGGACTTAAACTAATTTGGGCAGCTCTATACTAAGCCCAAAGTAGTAGCCAACATGCTCAAGAATGAAGGCAAAATGACATGCAAACATGCATGCACACAAGGACCAACACTTAGGCATATAGAAACAACTCTCAAGCACACTTAAGAGGATGCAAACATGGACAAATGGCATGCATTATAAGCTCTGAAAATCATGTTAGAGAAGGTGCCAAACCAATCTACAATGCAAGCTAGGCATGCCACCAAGCCCAAGGACTTGAACCATGGCCATAAGACATATGAAGCAAATGACCAAAATGAACTAAAACAGTCCTAAATCATGCAAAAGTAAGCCCCAAAAACCACTTGGATGGCATCTAAATGATCTAATCCTAGAGGCATACATAATGGCACGACCATGGAGCCAGAAACACAAACCTTTTAAAGCATGAAAAGGGCATCAAATGCAAGCATACGAGCATATCATGAGGACTGAAATGACATGACAAGTGGTTCCAAACCACTGAAATGATGCAAGGATGGCATGCTAGAGGGGTCAATGCTTAAGGCATACAAGAGAGGTTACATGGTAGCTATACAAAGCAAAGCATGGACAACCCAAACGACCAAAAAAAGACCTTTAGCATGCTAAAACAAGCATAAAATCTTCACAAAGCTAAGCCAAAAACATGCTAGAAACAAGGCTCAAAGCACAAGACATGTTAAGGCAATTCATGGCATTACAAGACATGTATGCTAAGCAAGCATGGTGTGTCTAAACCAAGTAAAAACAGTGCTATATTATGGCATAATAAGCAGAAATAACACTTAAGACATGGCCAACATGCACTTAAAAATGGTGCTTACACATGAGGCTAAAATGGCACATATTGAAGACAACAAGGAGAGGCGGTGGCCCTCTCCTTGTTAGGACCTTAAACCACCATCCTCACCACTAAAATCCCTCAAGATTTCAGTGGTGAGGAGGCCCAAACAAGGTGGTCCCGGAGCTCACCAAAATAGCACAAAATGGGGGCCAAACAAGGCCTAAGAGGGGTCAAACAACCCCAAACAACAAAACACCCTCAAACAACTATTTAAAGCACTCAAAAACAAGACTTTTATTAGTTATATACAAAGTCTAAAAACAGTTGCAAGAGGGGTAAAAAAGCTATGCAAAAATGGGGAATAAAGGGTGAAGTTGTTACCCTTGAAGACCTCTTTCAAGAACTGAGCTCCAGCCCCTTCTTCAAGCTTGAATCCACTCAAGAGCACCCAGAATAGCTCTCTGGCCCCTCAGAAACCAAGAGAAGGTGTAACTCTATGTGTTTGTGTGCAATAGTAAGACTAAAACACACACTTATGCACTAAAGAGAGAGATATAGAGATAGAATAGCTACAACTATGAACTAACCCTAACTCAGAGCTCCCTCTGTATTTTTTTTGTGTAAACCTAATGGAGGGAGAAGAGGCACCCTCTTATAGAGCTCACTCTTGCAAAGCTTCTCATGTAAGCTAGGCAAGAGTGAAATCCCTCCATACACGTGTATGGAGGGGGCAAAGGTGTATGCCAGCTAGCACAACTGGCATAAAAATATTTGTAAAAGCAGATGCACAGTGATCGGCCAGCCAAAAATACTTTTTGACAAAAAAAGATGGCCGGTCGACCACAAAGAGTGTCGGTCGGCCAAACATTTGGCCGATGGCAACAAACCAATGGCCGGTAGCCCCAAGCCATGGCCGGTGAGGTGTGGGGATGGCCAACAAGCCATTCCCTGCCCTCCAAAGCAAAAACACAAGTGTTTGGTGCAAAACCAGACACAAAACAGTCGAGTTGAGAGATCCTGAGGCAAGGCGCGTAGCCGAGACCTCCGGGAACTCAAGGCGAACACAAACAAGGATGATCACCGAGTGTTCAAACGGTGACGTCCAAGTCTTGAGGACGGTCGAAAATGGGGTGTCTACACAGGCCTGCAGGCATCAATATTTGGGAATTAGTTTTACTTGAGGGTATCAGTTTATAGGCAGACTTTTGGGTAGAATTTTGTAGAGAGCACGGTCATCCAGCTACGCTCTTATCTGTTTTGGCAAAAATGGGCTGAGATGCTGCCTGTTTTCTCTTTTGCTAGGTAGTCCTGGAATCATAGCTTCAGAAGGTTCCAATATCCCTCAGGTACATTAGACTAGTGCTGATAGACTTTGTCTAGTCAGAGACTCAGTTCAGAGCAGCCAGTGTTTTCCTTCGCTGAGGCAAGGCAGAGAAGGGCCAGTCAAGGCTCACCGGTTCATCTGATCTGTCAGCCACCAGTCACATCATTAGCAGACCGTGATGGCACAGGGTTTGGAAGAATTTGTGGCCGTGATAGCAGCGTTAAATCAGGGAACTACCATGCAGGCTATGCCCAGTATTGAAACGCAGCGCCCATCTGGGGCATCTGCCTCACATCCAGCTTTGGGACCCCAGCCGAACTTTGACCCACTTCCACCAACTAAAGATTTGCAGGGTCCAGATCCTCGAGAAGGGTTGGCTCAAGCCTGAGTTTTTAGACCCTTGGTGCACCCTAATGAGAGGCTTTATCCCCTTGATGCTAGTGACCGTGATCTGACCGCGGTGAAAATCGCGAACCTTGAGAAGCAATTCAAAAAGGCACAGGGCCTTAACTCCATTCCCGACATTGAGGATGGGTACACCGAGGTTGCTGTACGGCTCCCAGACAGATTCAAAATGCCACATATTAATTGTTTCGACGGGTCTGGAGATCCTATGGTACATATCCGGCTTTTGTTGGATATCCTGAAGCCAATGGGTCTGACTAAGCCACATAAACTCTCTCTGTATGGAAGAACCCTATCGGGTGTAGCAGCCACTTGGTACTCCAAGTTGGAGAATACAGTGAAGCAAAACTGGGAAGAATTTGCTTAGGCCTTTGTTGATCAGTATTCTTACAATACCCAAGTTGAAATGACCATCCAAGAGCTTGAAGCAACCCGCCAGAACCCAACAGAGCCTTTTTTGCAATTTGTTGTGAGGTAGAGAGCAAAGGCAGCACATATGACAGATCGCCGCCCTTCTGAGAGGGATCAAGTGTAGATGATGGTGCGAAACCTCGAGCATGATATGTTGCAAAAGTTGATAGTCGCTCCGCTATTCATTTTCAAAAGTTTGCATGAACTGGGGGTTCAGGTCGAGAATGCATTCAACAGTGGGATCATTCCCAGAACAAGTGAACCGACAAGGAGGGTGATTTCAGGGAGTACCAATGCTGGTAGTAGCACTATTCCCAAACCCACCGAAATCAATACAGTTGCCACAGCCACCCTTTTGCCAAACCGAGCCATCAAACCGCCGGCCCAGCCCGAGCTCAGGGCAGAACTTTCACCCCTCTCTATATGAGCCTGACTAGCGTACTAAAAATCTTGATAGAAAGAGGGTATCTCAAACCCCTCGATCCTCAACCTCTGCCTGACCCACTCCCAGCCAGACATAACCCCTCCAAGTACTGTGTGTACCATCAGCAGCGCGGTCATGGCACCGATCGTTGCTACCGCCTGCGTCATGAGGTCCAAAATCTCAACGACAATCGGACGATAGCTCCACCTTCAGACCCCAATGACCAAACATCTCCTACCCACCTCAATCTCATCCATATACTACCATCCACCTTCGACCCCAGCATATACATCACCCCGGTCCATCTACCCAAGCCTGAGGTGTTCATTCCATAAAGCATAGACTTATGCATGATGGATGCACCTGGACCCCAATCATCTCAAACCCGTGAGCCCACTACTTCTGAGCTGAAGAGAATGATCAAAGATCTTCAGAGAACTGTGACAAATCTGGCCTCCGAGACATTGGCTCCCTCATCGACCATATCACATACCGGGAATTTCATGACAAAAGGCTCCCCAATCTTAGGACGAGCTGCATTTGAAGAAGGTCGATCCCTTGGCAAAGTGGGGGCGAGTGGTAAGAATAGGGTAGGGACAGGAATTGTTCCCCATGAACACCTTCAACGGGCTGTTGAGGCTTTGAAGGCCAGAGGACTAAACAAACAGCAAGTGCTTGCAGCGGTTGCAAAAACTGTGGATGATACTTTTGCCACTCAAGTTGTGGGTATGAATCAAGGGGCAAGCCGAGATAGGAGATGGTGTACCAGAAACACCCCTTTCAGCTCTAATCCTACACTCGGAAGAGATTATCAAAAGTCAGCACCTACCGACGCTTTCGCTGGTACATCCAACACAACCATCTCACAACCTGCCAAATACCCACCTCGGGGCCAGAGGGTGTTCACCCCACTGGACATGTCTCTGTCAACGGCCCTGGGGGTCCTAATCGTAAAGGGGCATCTGAAGCCCCTGGAGCCGCAGCCATTACTGAATAAACTTCCTCTCTCCCACAACCCGGCGAAGTACTGTGTCTTTCATAAACAAGCTGGCCATGACACTGACATGTGTCTTCGTCTTCACCATGAAATACAAGATCTGATTGATAAAAAGGTCATCTTCACGTCAGGTCCTGCAAAGTCTATCTGTACTGGATCGGTGAACTTGGGGGATAATGTGACTATGTGATCGGGGGATGAACCGCCTGCGGATGACGCTCAGTTTACTCCAGATATGGTGGATGGCATGCACTGTTTTGAGCACATTTACGAATGTTGTTAATTTGTACTTTCTGACTTGGGTATTGGGTCAGTCTTGTTGTTTTGTACAGAGTCAGTCTTTTCTTACTAAGTCAGTTGAGTCTGTCTTGTTGTACCGCGTCAGTCCTATTTTGTTGGAGTCGGGTGATTTTGGGGGTGTTACCTCGGACATCACTTGTTTGTTTTGTGTTTGTCTTTTCATTTTCTTTTGAGTTTGTTTCTGCCTTGGAGCCAGTAATGCCAACAGATTTGAATGAACAACAGTGATTTTCACATTCTTGTGTTCGCTTCTGCCTTGTGCCAGTTGTTCCAAAATTTTTCAATGAAATGGCAGTGCTTTTCGCCTACTTTTTTGTGCCTCGAACTCATTGCATTGAATTAAGTTTTTCAAAACCTTTTGAACACTGTGATGAAAACGAAGAGGAAAGAATTCCTCGGGATTTGCAAAAATTTGATCAACTGAGAGAAAGAGAGGCATGCTAAGCCCTTAATGAATGAAATCATGTTGGTTAATGAGAGTACCGAGAAGGATCCTGGCTTGATCCAGATTGGTTCTACATTGTCTTCCGCACGAGCGATTAGTCACTTTCTTAAACGATTTCAAAAAATGTTTTGCGCAGTCCTGCGATGACCTGTGTGGAATCGCTCTTGAGATTGTGTAGCTTAGGATTGCTCTCACCCTCGAGACTCGACCCCCCTTTACTTTCAAACCTTGAACCTTAACTCAGAATGTTCAACGGTCAACTGCAATGTGAGGCCTGTGTGGCCGGATTAAAAGTAGCCCTTGACCTAGGGGCAGAAAAATGTCAGATGTGCTCGAAGAGCCAAAGATGGATCATCTTGCAGATCAATGAAGACTGGCAAGAATGCCAAATCCCAAAAGGAAGGAAAGAAGAAAGTTTTTGCTGAAGGACAACTAAGTTCCTATCCACAACATTAGGGGCAATTTCAGCCCCATTGGATGGACTCTTACATCATCAGTGAACAGTAGCCATTCTCCTGGATTCAGATGACTTCAGGATCTCAAAACCATTTGACATGGACAAAGCTTCACTTTTACCCTTGAGAGGCTCGCTGGGCCGATAATCCAGAAGGGCGACCCAGGAAAAACTTAGAGCAAAGAAAAAAATGCAAAAGAAAAAGAAGAAAAAGAAAAAGAAGAAAAATGAAAAATGCAAAGAATGAAAAAAGAAAAAGAAAAAATGCAAAGAATGAAAAAAAAGAAAAGAAGAAAAAAAAGAAGAAAATAAATGAAAAGAATTGAAAAGAAAAGAAGAACAAAGCTCGCAAGGTTGAAAACCCAGAAAGGGCGGCCTTGGCAAAAGTTAGAGCGCAAAAGGAGAGGTTAATACCTGAGTGTACCTTAGACCGAACTACGCAAGGCTTGATTCCCATCTTTGGGATACGTAGGCAACTTCATTCTGAAGTCCAGCCATAAAACACTTCAAATTCGATTGTGTCAATGTGATGGTTTTGGTCATCTTTGTCTTCTCTGTATCCGAGAGTGCGGTTGTGATCGTCACTCTGAAGACTGATTACGATGCGCTACGGTGCCATTCAAACAAGGGGCAACTTTCCGTTGCCATACAATGTGCTGCGGTGCTATTCAGACTAGGGCCAACTTTCAGTTGCCATGTAGTGCCGTTCAAACAAGGGGCAATTTTCAATTGTTTATGGGTCCGAGGTCGTGCATCTCAAGAGTAGGTTCCATGCTTGTTAAGCAATGGCCGTTTGCAAAAATAGTTTTTGAAAATTTTTACTGAGGTTGACTAATTCTCTCGAAAATTATTCCATTTTTCCAAAAGCTAGACCATTTCTTGGACCCGAAAAAGGAAAATTTTCAGTGCTCATAACCTGATTTGCATGATTTCAAATCAGAAAATCGAACAAGCATGTTAATCTAACTCTCATGTTGGTCAAAATTATTTTAGTAGAAAACCAAAACAAAAAATGGTCAAAATGATGAATTAGGGGCACAGTTGAGTCAGGCTTCCTGTCTTTCCCCCGTTGTCAACATCCTTGCCAGAAAAGGGCACTCTACTTGCAGGAAAGGGCACTCTACTTGCCAGAAAGGGCACTCTACCTGCTAGAAAAGGGCACAACTGAAGCTAACAACAAAGGACTGAAATCTCTCTCATCCTCCAAGCAACGAGGTGTCAGGCCATGTACAAAGCATGAATTGGAATGGATCAAGATTTTCCACTCCCTCATCTGGACAGATCTAACCACGTCCAAACTCCTCGACAGAGCATCGACAGCCGATGTCAGCTGCAGATTTGCTACACGCTCAGTTGCAGCACAACCCCTCTATGGGAGGAACTCACTAGCTGTACGCAGAAAAAGAAGAATTTAACTGAGTGCTAGGGACAAGAGCCCACAACTTTTTGTTTATCCATCAACCACTCAGGGGAGGGACAAAAAATGAGAGATTAAAGAATAGAGAGATGTGCGCTGAGAGAAAAAGTGAGGAAAAGGGTTTTGTGAGAAAAGCCGAGCCTGAGGGCCGAGTGATGTGAGAATCACAAATAAGAAATGGTGGGAAACAATATCCGAAGAAACTGGCTCCTCGTGCACCGAGAGGTCTCTTGCATTTGTAACACAGCTGAGTGTGTTTGTTTGTGCGTTTTTTTTTTTTTGTCTCGATTCCTGTTTTGAGTCGTTTGAGTGTCAACAGATGTTTAGGTCATTTTACCTAGTTTTTCCTTTGTTGAGTTGTGTTTAGGTTGTTCTACCTTTGTTTTCCATTGTTGAGTTGTTTTGGCTGTGGTCAGTTGTAGGCTCAATACCCGGTTGAGAACCCTTTTCTCATTTCAATTTCCAAAATCGTTTTGTGCTCAGAGTGCCGTGTCGTTCTCTACATTTGTGCAAAACAGGATTGGTTCTTTCATAAAGCCGCAGGGTTCAACCCAGGTCATGTCAGAATAGTAAAACAAGGACCTATCTAAAGCTATTTAGGGTCCGGACTGCAAAGCAAAAGAAAAGAGGGAAAATTTGGAGCATCTTAGCATGTTTCACCTTTAGAAAATTCCGAGATTGCATTCCATATGCACCTCCTCAGACCTTGCTAATGCTACCGAAGTATGAGTGCACCTCTACCTCAAGTGTAAGCCTACTTCAAGTCAAAATGGCGGTCTAAGCAGCACATGTGGTTTTCACATACAAATGTTATCTCTTGCCAACATAAACGAGGTGTGCCCTTTTCGAGCTGAGTGTGTTGCAAAGCCCTCTGAGATATAAATCGGAGGCACCAGAGTACATGTTTGATGCCCCTCTATTGCATAGAATGTGCACTTTCATATACACTGTTGTTGCATGCGTGCCGCGCATCGTTATGATTCATGCATAGAATATGCTTGCTTTTGATTCCACATAGAATATGCTTTGCTTGTCTCATACATAGAATATGCTTTCAATATTGCATAGAATGTGCTTCCATACTTGCATAGAAAATGCTCGTATCTGTTGCGTAGAAAATGCCCCCATACATGCATAAAAGATGCATTTTATCGCACTGTCTTCTGCACTTACACTTTGTATCTCACTAGCACTGTCTTGTGCATCTTGTGGTTGTATCTCACTCACACTATCTTGTGCATTGCATATCACTCGCGCTGTTTAGCGTATCGCACTGTTTAGTGCATTTCCAATCACTCGCACTGTTTAGCATATCGCATTGTTTAGTGTATTTGAAATCACTCGCGCTGTTTTAGCGTATCGCACTGTTTAGTGCATTTCAAATCACTCGCGCTGTTTAGCGTATCGCATTGTTTAGTGCATTTCAAATCACTTGTGCTGTTTAGCGTATCACACTGTTAGTGCATTTCAAATCAATCGCGTTGTTTAGCGTATCACACTGTTTTGTGCAGTTTACATTCGCGCTATTTTGTGTATTGCACTGTTTTGTCTAGTTTACATTCGCGCTATTTTGCGCATCGCACTGTTTTGTGCAGTTTATCATTCGTGATATTTTGCGCACCTCAATCGCACTGTTTTGTACAGTTTACATTCGCGCTATTTTGCGCATCGCACTGTCCTGTGCATTACATTCATTCGCGCTATTTTGCGCACCTCAATTGCACTGTTTTGTGCAGTTTACATTCACGCTATTTTGCGCATCGCACTGTCCTGTGCATTACATTCATTCGCGCTATTTTACGCACCTCAATTGCACTGTCTTGTGCTTTGCATATCACATCGCGCTATTTTGCGCACCTCTCCACACTTGTTAGTGCATTGCATCGTGCTATCTTGCGCACCTTACCTGCACTTGTTAGTGCATTGCATCGCGCCATCTTGCACACCTTATCTGTGTCGCACTGTTTTGTGCATTCACCCTGCTCGTACTGTTTTGTACACCTTTAGCATCGCACTATTTTGTGCATCTATTTAGCACTGTTTTATGCATTCACTCTACATCGCACTATCTTGTGCACCTTTCTCTGATCTAGGAGACCTTAAATCCTCTAAAGGTGCAAATCCTTTGGTGTTTGTCGTGCCCGAACGACTTCTAGTGGTCTGGTATAGCCACCTGCCTGTGTTTGCGGTGAGTTCCTAGGAGACCAACTGAGACGGCGGAAACTAGAGTTCGAATGGCTTGTGCTTAGAACACAAAGGTTCGGGATTTCCGAGACTAAAGTCTGGTTTAAATACCAGGGGTATATCCTCGGCTTGAAATCTGTATGGCAGCCCCATAGATTGAGATAGCATGCATATGCACCTCAATTCTGGATAACGAATTAACCTAGTCTGTCAACCTGTTAAAGAATAGGGAAAGCTGCGACCATAGTCAGGGAGAAAAGTAGTACCTACGGTTCAACTAAGAAGGAGGGAATGGTCCCCTGCAGCATGAGGTAGGTCATTGCCAATTGCCCCTGTAAGGTACCTTCACTTCATAGCTATTACATTGCATTTTTACATTGCATTGCATTGCATAAATCCTGAATTTTCAAACCGGCTTCGCGTAACGTATAAGTCCAATTATCAAATCGGCTTCGCGTAGCGTATAAGTTTAATTGTCAAAATCTTCCTGCATAACATTTTGTATTCTACCCCTGAACTACGCTAGTTTGATTCGTTCCAATGGGATACGTAGGCAGCCTGTGGGCGCAACCATTTATTCATCTGTATTTTGTTTGTTTGTCCAAGTCTTCGGCCTTGTCAAAAATGGGTCGTCTCTGGGCTTTGACATTCACTCCGGTCACTTCTTGACTTCCGGGTTCTGTCAAATAGGGGCAACTGTAGACAACCCATTTTTGACCGACCTTAAGACTCAGACGTCGCCAACTGAGTGCTCGGTGATGTTGCATATTGTGCTCATTCTGAGGTTGCAAAGTCTCGGCTGAGAGCCTTGCCTCCGGGCGTCGGAACCTTTTATTGCCTTGCCTCGGTTTGTGAACCAGGTCCTGTTTTCTCTATTTTCTCTTCCTGAAGGGAGGGAGAGGTGTTGTAGACCATCTCTCAGTGGCTGTAGGCTACGTTTCATGGTCGTAGACCATTTTTCCAATTTGGAGACCAGTTTCCGGTTTTCGGAGCCGTCGGTTGTGTGCCTCGGTTCGGTACCGCTTAACTACCTCCGTTTGCTCCGATTTTTGGTACACACCTTGTTTTCTCTCCTTAGAGGGACACTGTGGCCCGGGAGACCACCTTCATGGTCGCATGCCACTTTCGATGCTTAATAGTCAATTTTTAGGGCCTCCGGCTGCGCGTTTTGGCCCCCGAACCTTCGTTTTGCATCGGTGTGGGTTTATTTTTGGCGTGGACCCTAGTTTCACTGTTAGGAAGGTGGTAGTAGGGTGGGAGACCACCTTTTATTCTTGGAGACCACCTTTCCCTGGTCAGCTAGTTTTTCTTGACAGGTAAGTGGTCTCCCTCACTTTTGAGCCACAATTTCTGGTCTCCCATACCACCATTGAGTTGCATTCACCTGGGAGACCACCAATATGGGTAGGTCGACCACCTTTTCAACTTGAACCTTTTGACCCCTGGTTGGCCGACCAGGGCATGTGGTCGGCCGACCACTTGAACTGGTCGGCCAGCCTTCTGCTTTTTTGTCTCTTTGATTGCTATCCAGCTGTGCTAGCTGGGAGGCATTTGCCCCATACTCCGAGGATTGACCCTCTTGTTTTGGCTTCTTAAAGACGCTTGGTCCCTTTTTCTTAGCTTCTAAGAGAAGCTTGACCTTTTGTTGAGCTTCTTGAGGAAGCTTGACCCCTTTGGTTTAGCGTCCTCAAGAAGCTTGACCTTTTTGGTTTAGCTTCCTTTAGAAGCTTGGCCTCTTTGCTCCATGCTTCTTAGAGAAGCTATGGACCTCCTCTTCTATAAGAGGGAGCCTCTCCCTCATGAGCCAAGGTTGGGAAATTTTGCCTAAGGCATATACGTACACCTCTCTCTATCTTTCTACATCCAAGCTCCAAAGCTCCATTGTTCTTGCACCATTGCACCACACCTCCTATCCTAACACCTCCACCATCACTCTAAGCACGTTGGAGCTAGTTTTCAGAGGTTGAAGGCTTACTATTTTGGTCCAGAAGCTGCTGGCTCTTTTGACTACAAGGGTAACCCTAATTTTTCCCATTTTTAGCATTGTTTTGCTTCATATCTTAGCCTAGTTTGCAAGCATACTTGGGCTTTGTCATAAACTGAAAAAAGTCTTTTTTTAAGCTTCTTAACATGTTTGTTTAAGACCTCTTTTCTGTTGGGGGTCATCTACCCCCTTGCATGCTTCATTTCTCTTTGTTTTGAGCCATGCACTAGGGCCTTTGTGTTGAGCTTTGTTGGCCCTTTTGACCAGTGGTGATTATGTGTTTTGAGCATTAAAATCAGAGAGCAGCGACCCTCTCACCCCTTGTCTTGTTTGCTAGCATTGTTGGCCTTACAAAGGAGCCCATATTTTCACACTTCTTGAGCATGTTTCAGGCCATTATTTGTGAGTTTTATGACCTGCATGAACTGTTGCCAGAGTTTTTTTTGCCGTGTTAGGTGTCTATCTTGCATGTGTAGTGTCACACCCCAAACTCGCCCCTAAAAGTCCGGGCATGACCTAAGCAGATACGGACACATGACCTGATATACATAATATACGGGGCCTGAACGGAAGCATTTAATATTACAAAGTAACATAGAATAACATCCATTGAGCTAAAACTAACATGCCAAGATCACATACATGAGAGCCATTTATCTATATACATACCCATACATATAAGTGAGTGTATATCCGAACATTGGTAAAGAAAGGGGGTATATACATACATTTTAACTTTAAGTAAATCATTAAAGTGCATGACAAAATCTTAACAAAACCTCACATAAATGCATAGGCTTGGTCGGGGAGTCTAGGCATACTGAGGTTGACAATTGAAGGGTAAGCATCAAGGGTTAAGACGGACTCCCAAAGAAATTACCTACAGAACAGACATAACACAAAGTGAGCGAAGCTCAGTGAATAGTAGTATATAAATGATTCAATATTCAACTTAATCATAATACATATCAATGCGTATGTAAATGCGGAGATCATATAATTAAGAATTCTGTACTAATTTTAGAATGGCCTTAGGCCCAATCTTGGCGATAGCCCTTGAACATATTAACATTAAGCTTTTACACATGTTGGCATATAACCCTTGAACATATTAACATTAAGCTTTTACACATGTTGGCATATAGCCCTTGAACATATGGCATGAAGCCCTTGAAAAGTTGGGATTAAGCCCTTGAACATATGTATGGACTCAAGAGGTGGCTCGTACGGATTCTAGAGGTGACTCACATTGCAGCACTTAGTTCCATACAACACTTTGTTCCATACCAGAAATCATTAGGTCTTAAAGACCGATCAATTCATATCATGTTATAACATGGCATAAACGGAACGGATAAATAGAAGCATATTCATACATATTCTTACTTATGCTTGAATCAAAAACAGAAATCAGAGTTCATGCTTGATCATAACCCACCCGTACAAGACCGTCGGTGGTACCATCCGTACAAGACCGTCGATGGTAAAACATAATCCACCCGTACAAGACCGTCGGTGGTACAATCCGTACAAGACCGTCGATGGTAAAACATAATCCACCCGTACAAGACCGTCGATGGTAAAACATAATCCACCCGTACAAGACCGTCGGTGGTACCATCCGTACAAGACCGTCGATGGTAAAACATAATCCACCCGTACAAGACCGTCGGTGGGAAGATATATCTTGTAACATAATTGAACCACGGTATTATTACCCCCGGGCAAGGGCCATAAGACCACGGTATTATTACCCCCGGGCAAGGCCATAAGCTACGGATGTCATGAATACCTTACATATATGGACATCTGTTCATTAAGTCAAAACGTAACATATCAAAACATAGAGCATTTCTTGTTATATCATGTCATTACAGTACATTTAACAAAGACAGAATAGTTTACATCATAGCGTGAGCCATATGACAAGGTCATTGATATTTAATTATGTCTTCAGGTTGAGTCATCCGTAAATCAATCCGTTGTTTATCATAATGCTTAGCAGGTATTAACGTATAAAACAATCCGTGGTCTTAACTAATTATTCATTAAGAAATGGCGTAGTTCACGTGATCTATTAATAGCATATAGAAGCATACACCTTTGTTTGATCGTTCACACATGTTACCATAGTTGACTTGTACTTAACAGAGTACTAATGGTAGCCGTTACATCATTTACATGAGTTAACATCGTTAACTTAAGTTTAACAGGACATTCCTGATGATTATTAATGAGAGATAAGCACATTTACAGATTGAATGAATTCAGAGATACGTGAATACCATGGTTCCATAGTGCTTATACGTTCCCTTTGTTCGTCATGAATCACTATAGCTATCTTGCAAATAACAGAATGTTAGTCTTCTTTGTCAACAGTAATACCACTCAATAATGCCTCTAGATTTTCCAATCGACACATTGTTAACTTGATTACTTGCAAGGAATAACATACTAACGATAAAAATCATCAACGATAATTGAACGTACGACTACCGTACTACTACTCACAGTGTTGCGATGACGTGCTCGTTTCTCCCGGAGTGTGCCCTGCACATACTCAAACCTTACAATTTAGTTCCCCTTTTCATATCAAATTACTTCCTGTTTCGTTTTACTTCGAAGGAATTTATACATATTAAAAATGCATCAAATACATATTCCGACAACATTAGAGGATTCTACACGCAAAACGAAGCGATCCACATTTTTTAGCATGGGCCGCACGTGCGGCTGTGAGCCCCGCACGTGCGGCAAACTCCCCCGCACGTGCGGCAGAATGCCCCCGCACGTGCCTTTTAGGCAGAACCAAACCCAAAATTTTCAGCATTTGCCGCACGTGCGGCAGTGACTCCCGCACGTGCGGCGATTCCCCTATTTTGGTCCGAAATTTGCATCAAAATCTCATCTTTTGGGGAATGTTTGCAAGGCTCAAGGATGGATCTTTTCAATGCTAAATCATGGTTCAAAACATGTAATTCAAAGCATCACATACACAATCTAACTTGCATTAATCATGAACACAACTCAATTTAATCAACCAAGAATTGAAACTCATAAACATAATTCCCTTTCTTGAAATTCTTAACTTCACTTATATCTATCATAATCAAAATCATAATTATAAGAATGAATACCAATTGGATGAGGAAGGAGGCACAAATGATAGGATTATCATACCAAAACTTCACCATACACAACCAAGATTCTCATTACACTCTAGATCATACCCAATCAAGAACTTTTTATTTCAAATTGAGGAAGGAGATTGGATTAGGGAATTTAACCTTACCTTAGCCTCAATTTCTCTTAACTCTCCCTTGATCTTCTCTTCTCTTCACTTTTCTCCAAGGAATATGTTATATGGAAGTTCCTAAGTCTTGAGTTCATAGAGGCTCTTATAGACATACATATATAAAGGGTGAATAAAGACGAAAATCAATCGTTTAAACATCTGAAATTGAAATTCCACAGAAACGCTTAGTATTACCTAAAAATTTTGTTGATCACATATATAAAATCAATTTCAAATAAGCAGGCCCCTAAGGCTTCCAATTTCTAATTCAAACTTTATAGTTGCAACAAATACATTTCTTATCAAACAGATAGGCATCTTTAAACATGAAGTTCACTTTCTTAACCGTAATTTCTCATAGGATTTCACAATAAGCATCCGAAAGCACAAAACAGGGACTGAAAATATATCAGAAAACATGTACGAGGGTCGGGTTATTACATGTAGAGTAATCCTCTTCATGGCCTTTCAAAGAGCCTTCATTTGCATGCTTCCTAGCCTCATTTCAGGCCCTTTTCAGTGAGTTTTAGGGCCCTCGTAACCTCTGTCCAGAGGTGGTTTCGCCATTTTGTATGTCCATTATACATGTGCAGAATAACCCTCTTATTGGCCTTTCAAAGGGACATATCATTCTTGCATGCATTGACTGAGTTTCAGTGGGCTTTTGGTCATATTTTGGCATGGCATACTTCTATTTTTGGTTGGTTTGGTGACCTCCCATGTGCTTCATATAGTTGTAGTGCAAATCATGGTTCACTAGCTTATTTTGCAAGATGTTTTGGCCGCCTTTCCTAGCATATTTTGGCCATGCCTTAAACAGATTTTGTGCATGTTTTGGACTGCCTTAGCTCTGTTTTTGGGTCTCATGGTCGAAAGATGTCTTTTTTGCATGCATGTAGTTCAATATCCATGCTTAACTTTGAGTTTTGAGGCCCATCGCATGCATATACAGAGGTGTTTTCATGTTTTGGGGCCATTGTACATCATATTTCAGAGCTTATATGAATGCCATATTCCCATGATTTCCACTCTTTAAACGTGTTTGAGAGTTGTGCGTAAATGCCTTGTTTTCGGACCATTGCATGAGCTTCGTTTCTTTGCATGTTGAGTCATCATTTTGGGCCATTTTCCAACTATTTCAGACCTGCCTAGGGTCTGTTTGGGGCTGGTTTTACCATTTATACATTGCTTTGTGTACCTCTAGTGTAACCCGCTTCACTAGTTTCGGTATTCGAGCCATCTTGCATGCATTGTGTGACATATTTGCATGATTCGGGACCATTGTACATTATGTTTCAGAGTTAGAAAATGTGTGTTTGCATGCCATACTTCATCCTTTTCCATGCTTAGTTAGAGTTGCATGTTGTGCCTTAGGATCGGTCCTTTGCATCCTTGCATGTTTGCAGGTATTTCGGTTGTCTCATTTCCATCATGTGGCCACTGATGTGAGTGTGGCTGAGGTCCACTCATATTGGTGTAAGTCCATCTTGCATTTTTATATGCCATGTAGTTCATTCGTAAGTGCATTGTGTATGCCATGTTATGGCACGTGCATTGTGTATGCCATTTTAGCCCATGGCATTGCGTATGCTAGGTTGCATGTTAGTCGCATTGTGTATGCCATCTCATTGCTTTGTGTTTGGAGTAGGGTTTAGTCTGAACACGAGAAACGAGGGACGTTTCGTACTCCAAGTGACGAAACGTGCCTCGATTCTCGGTCGCCAACACTCTTGACTGTCCATGATAGAGTTGTTGGCTTTACTTGCTTATATGTGCATTCATCTCACATCGAGTCGTGCAATTCGACTTCTCGGCCATCATGCATCGAGATGCGTGACTGGTGGCTCGAGGATCGAGGACTATACTCTCTTGAGCTTGTGCAAGGACGGGGAGAGTGGTCATGCACACATTTGTTGAAAGTACATTGCCTTTTCTTTCTCTTGCCTTTGTTGCAGAAAAACTAGAAACCAGAGGTGGAAACTGGTCGGCCGACCAGATTTTTTGGTAGGCCGACCACCTTCTTTGGTCTCCACCACAAAGGGTGGTCGACAGGTGGTCTCCCATGCTAATAACTAGTCGGTGGCCTTCCCAAGGTGGAGTTTCAGCCTTCTGGAGCTTTGTGCAAGTTTCTGAGATCAATTGCAAACAAAGGCGAGGCGAGGCGAGGCGTCGCGATGGAATTTCCCGACAAGGTGACCCGAGTATGCATGCATCCTTCATCATTCGGAACAGAGCTGAGGCAGCCCATTGCACGTAGCATAGCATGCTAGTTTACTTTGCTTACCTAATTCATTTGTTAAGTAATTAGTATTGTGTAATAATTGTTATTTCTTTTGGTTGTGTAATATTCTTTCAGACCCTCCGAGAGAGGGCCAATTGTTGTAATATGTGTGCATGTGTGTAATGTATGTCTTCCAACCCCACGTCTTTCTCCCTTTTATTTACCAGCTTATGATGGTTACTTTAGGGCATGTTCCAATTAGCATACTTCTGATAGCATGTTTGCATTCATTCATTTGTCTTGCATGCACCGGGCTCGGCGCATCATACTAACTGCATTGTATTTCAATTCCGAGTTGAATACTTGTTAGTTATAGCATTTCACATGCCATCTTTAGAATAGCCGAGCCTATTATAGTTGCATTCCTACATGTGTTGCATTAGGCATTTCAGCATAGTTAGGATCATGCATGGATTTCTAACATAGCTTCGGTTTTGGCTTGGAGTACTCGGTAAGTGTTTATGCTTTAGCATCCTTACATGTGTCTGAGTGACTGCCATGATAACATGCTTACCATGAGGCTATGTGCTTATGTGATATACCTGCCTGAATGCCTGTGGGTGAAGGTTGGATTATCTGAATTGGAATAATGCATTGACTGTGAGTTTTAAGCTCGCTTGAGAGTGGCAAACCATCACGTTTTCTAAGCCCACCCAAGGGTGGCAAATCCACGTCTTAGCCTACTTGCGGGTAGCACCATCCAACCATTTTCAAAATAAACAAACATGAGATGTGTTGTTCCAATTCAGGTGATCCAGTCTATACTTGTATGCTGTGCGCATCACGTACTAAATCTAGGCTAATAACCGGAATAAGAATGCATAATGTTTTCAAAACTCGATATCATGGTTAGTAGAGGCCAATCTTTGACCGGGCGAGCGGGGGTGCTCACGAAGTGACCTTCCCCAATCGTACCCAAGTTCCCCAGCCGAGGCAACTTTGGTGATGATGGACACGTGGCCTTTGGCACGTGTCAGGGTTTCCTAAATTCCTCCAAAATAAAATATTTAGGTTGCGACTCTATATCTGGCAAAGCAGTCCATGTTTGGCACTTCTTTCTAAAAATCTTATTTTCCAAAATGATTTGCCAGATTTGGACTCTTTGATGATTCATCGGTCTTGCATTGCACTCTGCGAGATTAGATACAGGACCGTGACTTTTGAGTCTGAACTGTAGTGAGCCTAACGAACAAAACGGGATTTCCTCCCTGGGACGCTCGGGGATGTCTACAATTGGGAAACCTATTTGCCTATGGTCGAGTTTGTATACAACAACGACTATCATTCGAGTATCGGTATTTCTCTTTATGAAGCTCTTTATGGAAGGAAATGTTGATCACTGATTTGTTGGGCCGAAGTAGGCGATAGACCATTACTGGGACCCAAACTTGTGCAAGAGACGACTGAGAAAGTAAAGTCAATTCAATAATGGTTGAAAACTGCACAAAATCTTCAAAAAAGTTATGCAGATGTCAGAAGAAGAGGCCGAGAATATGAAGTGAGTGACCATGTGTTTATCAAAGTGACTCCAATGAAGGGTCAGACATGGTTTGGAGTCAAGGGTAAGTTGGCATTGTGGTACATTGGTCCTTATGAAATCATTGAGAAAATCAATCTGGTGACGTATCATGTAGTCTTACCTCCAGTTATGGAGAATATGCATAATGTCTTTCTTATTTCGATGCTTCGAGACTATTTACGGGATTCGTTACATGTGATTGAACTAACACACCTACTTTTGAAAGATGACTTCATTTACGAAGAACGACCAATACAAATTGTGAACCGTTGGATCAAAAGATTGAGAAACAAAGAAATCCCATTAGTGAAAGTTTATTGGCAACAACATGGAGGGACATATGCAACTTGGGAAACAAAAAAAGATATAATAAGAAGATATCTGGACATGTTTCCATTGGACTCCATATTCTTCCGAAATGAAGGTACTTTATGTTTGGAGGACCAAATTCTTGAAGAGTGGAAGACTATAACAACCCCAATCCATAATTAGTTGTAGACGTCCCCGAACGCCCCGGGAGGAACGAGCTCCCGTTCTGTTCATATTGGGGTCACTACAGCTCGGACTCTTGAATGTCACAGTTCCTAATCTGAACCAAAGAGTCCAAATCCGGCAAATCGTTTTGAGAAACAGATTTTTGAAAAAGTAGTGCCAAACATGGACTGCTTTGCCAGATACAGAGTCGCCACCTAAATATTTTATTTTGGGAAATTTAGGAAACCCTGACTCGGTGCCAAAAGGCCACGTGTCCGTCATCACCAAAGTTGCCTCGGCTCGGGAACTTGGGTACGATTGGGGAAGGTCACTTCGTGAGCACCCCCGCTCGCCCGGTCATAGACCGGCCTCTACTAACCATGATATCTATTTTTGAAAACATTGTATGTGTTCTTAAACCGGTTATTAGCCTAGGTTACTATGTGATGCTCACAGCATACAAGTATAGACTGGATCGCCTGAATTGGAACAAAACATTTTATGTTTGTTTTTGAAAGAGGTTTTGCTACCCGCAGGTAGGCTTTTAAACATTTGATGATTTATTCCAATTCAGATAACCCAACCTTCACCCACAGGCATTCAGGCAGTTATATCATATAAGCATATAGCCTCATGGTAAGCATGCTATTCATGGCAACACTCACACGCATGCAAGGATGCTAAAGCATAAAGCTTACCGAGTACTCCAAGCCAAAATAGAAACTTTATTAGAAATCACGCATGATCCTAAGTATACAAAAATGCCTAATGCAACACATGCAAAAATGCAGACTATAGCAGGCTCGGCTGTTCTAAGATGGTATATGAAATGTTACAACTATCATGTATTCAACTTTGAAATTGAAAGTACGATGCAGTTAGTATGATGCGCCGAGCCTGGTGCATGCAATACAGATGAATGATGCAAACATACTGTCATACTGTATGCTAATTTAAACATGCCCTAATCTAACCATCAAAAGCGGATAAATAAAAGGGAGAAAGACGTGGGGTTGGAAGACATACATCACACTCACGCACACTTATTACAGTTGTACCCTCGCACAGAGGGTCCGAATAAATAATACAGTCCGAATATTACAGGCCCGAATAAAAAGAATATTACAGTCCAAAATATTACAAAATTCTAATTAATTAATGAATTAACTAAGAAAGCAAATAAAACTGGCGTGCAAGCCAGGGACTGCCTTGCTTCTGATGGATGATGCATGTCCGGATTGTCTTGCGCGGAAATCCACCGGAATGCCCCAATTAGCCTCTGTTTACCCCTGTTCTTGAAATGCGTGCCAAGCCCCGAAAGGTTTCTGATTCTTCGTTTTGCTGCAACAGAGAGCAGGAAAGGGGCATAGCAATGTATTTGCACAGATATATGCATGTCTCGATCTTCGTGCCACCAATCACGCATACCGAGGCATGATGGCCGAGGAGTCGAAATGCACAACTCAATATAGGATGAATGCACATGAAACTACAGCTAAAACCTAACTCCATCATGGATAATCTGGAGTGTCGGTGACTGGGGAATTGAGACACATTCCGTCACTCGGAGTACGAAATGTACCTCGTTTCCCGTGCCCGGGCTAACTCCTATTCCGGACACGATGTAATATGCATGACATGCATGAAATGCAACTAAGATGCAATCTTAACATACAGAATACAATGAAAATGAGATGCCTCGAAATGCGTACACACGGGCACGCAAACCGAGGCGATAATAAATGTAATGAAGATGAGGTGCCTCGAAATGCGTGCACACGGGCACGCAAACTGAGGCGATGGTAAATGTTATGGAAATGAGGTGCCTCGAAATGCGTGCACACGGGCACGCAAACCGAGGCGATGATAAATGCAATGAAAATGAGGTGCCTCGAAATGCGTGCACATGGGCACGCAAACCGAGGCAATGGTAGAATGCAGTGAAAATGAGGTGCCTCGAAATGCGTGCACACAGGCACGCAAACCGAGGCGATGGCAGAATGTGATGTAATGACATGAAATGGACAAATGGGCTTATACCAACATGAGTGAGCCTCAGCCACACTCACATCGGATGCCGGCGGATAAAAATGAAGTACCTCGAAATGCGTGCACACGGGCACGCAAACCGAGGCGATGGTAAAATGTGATGAAATGACATGAAATGGACAAATGGGCTTATACCAACATGAGTGAGCCTCAGCCACACTCACATCGGATGCCGGCGGATAAAAATGAAGTGCCTCGAAATGCGTGCACACGGGCACGCAAACCGAGGCAATGGTAAAATGTGATGAAATGACATGAAATGGACAAATGGGCTTATACCAACATCAGTGAGCCTCAGCCACACTCACATCGGATGCCGGCGGATAAAAATGAAGTGCCTCGAAATGCGTGCACACGAGCACGCAAACCGAGGCAATGGTAAAATCTGATGAAATGACATGAAAATGACATGCAAACATTCTAATGAAATTTCAGCACTAAAACATGGGGAAAACAGCCCCGGGATGAGGCGAAATGACATGAAATGCAAGGAATTGTCCCGAAATGCAACATTAGGCACCCGAAATGGCCTATAGCTATGCCAAACATGCACAATATGAACATGCAATGCAAAGACAGAAGCTAGACAGTCCCGAAAAAGGCACTTTCACAGTTATAAACATGGCCAAACAGCAAGCATAGGTATGGCAAAAATAGCATGCAAGAATAGGGGCCAAAAGAGGAGTAATGAAGCAAGTGATATAAGAAAAATCCAAACTGAAAAATTTCCTTCTACAACACTGAAGAGGGACCAAAAATATGAATATTTACAGTATATGGCAGATCTCAAATCAGTATACAAACATGATAGAAATGTGATGCAAAATAGGCTATAACATGAAGTATACAAAATATTCACCAAAAAGAAAAAAAGTGTGAATGAAACATGAATTATAGGCCAAAATAAGGTCACTTTCAGTTCGGACCAAGGTCCAAAAACAGAAGGAAAGAGGGCTGCCAATTTATGCAAAAATGGGGCCAAATAAGGGGTATAACTACAAGTGACATATGGAGACACCAAACAACGTTGAGCCCTTCTCCAAAGTTGAAGAGGGGCTCAAAATAAGCACATTTACAGATCACATCATGCTCAAAAACAGATTACTCATGAGCCAAAAATAGCATGCAAAATTATGACATACAAGAGGATCAATGAAGCAAGTGTATCATGGAGGGCTCAAACAGGGTTGAGCCCTTAATGAAAGGTGAAGATGAGCTCAAAATAGGGCCCTTTTCAGTTAGGGCCGGAGCTTGAAACAAAAAGGAAGTGGGGCTTACAAATAAATCAAGAAAAAGGGTCAAAAGGGTAAAAGTATTACTTACCCTTGAAGACTCAAACTTTTGTTGCTTCTTGGACCAATTTGCTGCTTCTTTGGCCTTTGAGAAACCTTCCTTGTTGCTGGAAATGAGATGGTGGTGGTAGAGCTTGGTGGTGTAGAAGGAATGATGGTTAGGGACTTAGGGTTTTTTGAGGAATTGAGAAGGATGAAGATGGAGTTCTATATGGAAGCTTGAAGATGAAGTTTTCTAACTCCAACAAAGGAGGCCACCAGCTGGTTATAAGGGTTCAAAAGGGGGTGTAAAGGTGGGGGAAAAGGAGAGCAAAATTCCCCCACGAAGTATCCCCCAGATAAAGATCTTTTCTGGGGGATATTGTCCCACAGCTGTAAAGTGCACAGTGTCAAGATCTCGGCCGGCCTGGTACTTTTGTTGCAGGTGGCCGGCCGGCCACACCCCCTAGCCGGCCGGCTAGGGGTCAAAAGGTTCAATGAGATTTTCTGGCCGGCCACTAACTGGTGGGGTACTCCTATGTGTGTACAACATAACCATGTGGTTAAAAGTCCGAGAAAATGGGTCCAAGGGGTTCAACATTGGCTCGGAAAGAGGGGGTCAAAAGGGTCAAGTTGAATTACTGGCCGGCCATGAACTTTTAGGGTCCTCCCAGGTGTGTAGATCACAGATATGTGGTTGAAAGTTCAAGAATGTAGGCCCAAGGGGTTCAACATTAGCCCGGAAGAAAGGGGTCAAAAGGGTCAGGTAACCTTAATGGCCGGCCACCAACTTTTAGGGGCCTCCCAAGTGTGTAGATCACAGATATGTGGTTGAAAGTTGGCAACATTAACTCCAAGGTGTTCAACATTAGCCCGGAAGTCAGAAAAACGGGCGTCGGAGGGCCTCGGAGGAGATATAACTGGCTGCTGCAACAATTGCTGGCCTCCCGTCCTTCAGTGACCTTACCCGTGATAAAACAGAGGTACCTGCCAAAAATGAACGAAAACCGTTGCAAAACGAAAGTTTCGGGGCCAAAACACGCAGTTTGGGGTCCCGAAAATGGGCTGTTAAGCACCAAAAGTGGCGTTCGGCCACGAAGTGGGTTTCTCAGCCCCCAGTGTTCCTCAAAAAGGAGAAAATAGGAAGTATGCCAAAAATTAGAGCAATAGGAGATGGTTAAGCGGTCCCGAACCGAGGCACACGGCCTGACGGCTCCGAAAACCGGGAACCGGACTCCGAAATGGGAAAAATGGCCTACGGCCACCAAACGTAGCCTACGAACATTGAGAGATGGTCTACAGGACCTCTCCCTCCCCTCAGGAAAAGAAACAGAGAAAACCGAGTCTGGTTCGCAAACCGAGACAAGGCACAGAAGAGGGTTCGGAAGTCCAGAGGCAGGGCTCGCAGCCGCGACTCTGAGTCTTCTGAACAAGCACAACATGCAATATCACCGAGTGCTCAACTGGTGATGTCTGAGTCTTAAGGTCGGTCAAAAATGGGGTGTCTACAGTTGCCCCTCTTTGACAGAACTCGGAAGTCACAAGTGACGGGAGTGAATGTCAAAGCCCAGAGACGACCCATTTTTGACAAGGCCGAAGACTTAGACAAACGTATAAGATAAACAGAAATGTGCCCGCAGGCATGCCCGCAGGCAGGGGGCAAAATGCAAATGAAAATGCAAGAAGATTTTGAAGATTGGACTTATACGCTGCGCGAAGCCGGTTTTGAAAGTTGGACTTATACGCTACACGAAGCCGGTTATCACTCATGATCATGCGAATGCAGCAAGCTGTAATGAAGCAAGTATTCGCAAATAGATGCAACAGTTTTAAGCAAGAATGCAAAGCAACAACTACATTTCATGCAGTTAAGAATGCGGAGGATTATTCAATCCCCGCCACGTCTCACACGGAGAAGATACGATACCTGCGCGATTCGTCTGGTCGCACCAGCCTCAATTGAACCGTACATATAATATCGTGCCTGCAAAAGAGAGAAATTGCAACAAGTACAATATGCTATATATCTAATGTGATTCTGGAAGTTCGACACACACAGTGCCGGTGAGTGAATGCATCGCAATGCAAAAGTGGAACATGCGTGACAACGTATGCTCAAACATACAGGTATGCCAATATCAAGAAACGTGCATGTTGATGCAGGTATGTTCATGAAAATGCAAGATAATGTAACACGAGCATGAATCAGGGTGCCCGTTTGTCGTGAAACAACGAGTACGAAAATGCGCGTTTCGGCGAAGGCGACTCGACCACGGCCTCCGACCCACTTCCCTGAAAGCTTACAACTTATTCAAAAAGGATAGACTTTGATTTCGATGAATGATGATGAGACACATGTCAGACTTTGAAGCCGAAGTCCCGGCGGAGCAATTTCGCGACCGGAAGTGTACTTTTCTTGAACTTTTTCAGGTCCCGGGAACTCCGATCTTCCTCAAAATTTGCAGGGAGCTAGGTGAGCATGTGGGGAGCATGGCCGGCCGTTTATCTTCCCAAGGGGAGGTGGCCAACCGATTTTCAATAAAGCTAATGGCTGGCCGGCCATTTCTGTAAAAAGCAGACAGCTGGCCGGCTAGGAAAAGAGGCCGGCCGGCCATGTGCTTTATCCGGGGGTATTTTGGTCTTTTTCGCCCCCTTTTTGCATGCCTCTTCAACCAAGACTTGAGGCTTATAAAAGGCAGCCGAAGTCCCTTCATTTCTTGCCTCCTTCAACACTTTCCTCTCCAGATTTGAGTTTCACGCGCGTTTTCCAACGCCCCGTGCAAATTGTTTTCGCAAAAACATTCAGTTTCAAGCACTTTGAAGCGATTAAATCCCGGCTTCGGAGCTTCTTTTCGCACTTTCGCCACTTGAGGTAAGTTTGTCTCAATATTTGGAATATTTTCTCGGGGGTTGACTTTTGTTGACTTTTCATTTCCCGAGAGTTGACTTTTGTTGACGTTTTCCAATTTTGGCTCATTTTGCTCATTTTTGCTTCCTTTTGCAGATTCTTTGAAAATGGCGGGCCGGAGATGATTTCAATCCCATGACTCTACCCCCGAGGACCCGACCTTTCATTGCCGGGAGGTACCGTCCGGCAGCACATGCCCTCCCTCGTGCTGTCTTCCGTCACTTTACCAGTTTTGACGAGCGAGCACCCGGGGATCTGCTTCTCAGAGAGCCGGAGCAGCATCTCTCTCATGAGGCCCGAGAGGTATTTACTTCATTTTCTGTATTTCTCGTACATTTCAGTACCTTTGCCATGCTTAAACACGCAGCTTTGCTTATGACATAGTACTTTGCTTGCATCTCGAACATGTAGTTTAAACATTCGAATTTCTGAACACTCGGCTCATCAATTAATTGCGAACACACAACCCATATTAGAACACACGGCTCAAACACTGATTTGTCGAACACACAGCCCGAATTCGAAAGTGAACACACAGCCCACACTTTAACTGAAAGTTGAACACGCAGCCCAAAATTCAAATTTTCTGAACACGCAGCCCAGATAGATAGTGAACACGCAGCCCACAAATTAACTGAAAGTTGAACACGCAGCCCAAAATTCAAATTTTCTGAACACGCAGCCCAGGTAGATAGTGAACACGCAGCCCACAAATTAACTGAAAGTTGAACACGCAGCCCAAAATTCAAATTTTCTGAACACGCAGCCCAGGTAGATAGTGAACACGCAGCCCACAAATTAACTGAAAGTTGAACACGCAGCCTAAAATTCAAATTTTCTGAACACGCAGCCCAGGTAGATAGTGAACACGCAGCCCACAAATTAACTGAAAGTTGAACACGCAGCTCAAAATTCAAATTTTCTGAACACGCAGCCCAGGTAGATAGTGAACACGCAGCCCACAAATTAACTGAAAGTTGAACACGCAGCCCAAAATTCAAATTTTCTGAACACGCAGCCCAGGTAGATAGTGAAAACGTAGCCCACAAATTAACTGAAAGTTGAACACGCAGCCCAAAATTCAAATTTTCTGAACACACAGCCCAGGTAGATAGTGAACACGCAGCCCACAAATTAACTGAAAGTTGAACACGCAGCCAAAAATTCAAATTTTCTGAACACGCAGCCCAGGTAGATAGTGAACACGCAGCCCACAATTAACTGAAAGTTGAACACGCAGCCCAAAATTCAAATTTTCTGAACACGCAGCCCAGGTAGATAGTGAACACGCAGCCCACAAATTAACTGAAAGTTGAACACGCAGCTCAAAATTCAAATTTTCTGAACACGCAGCCCAGGTAGATAATGAACACGCAGCCCACAAATTAACTGAAAGTTGAACACGCAGCTCAAAATTCAAATTTTCTGAACACGCAGCCCAGGTAGATAGTGAACACGCAGCCCACAAATTAACTGAAAGTTGAACACGCAGCCCAAAATTCAAATTTTCTGAACACGCAGCCCAGGTAGATAGTGAACACGCAGCCCACAAATTAACTGAAAGTTGAACACGCAGCTCAAAATTCAAATTTTCTGAACACGCAGCCCAGGTAGATAGTGAACACGCAGCCCACAAATTAACTGAAAGTTGAACACGCAGCCCAAAATTCAAATTTTCTGAACACGCAGCCCAGGTAGATAGTGAACACGCAGCCCACAAATTAACTGAAAGTTGAACACGCAGCCTAAAATTCAAATTTTCTGAACACGCAGCCCAGGTAGATAGTGAACACGCAGCCCACAAATTAACTGAAAGTTGAACACGCAGCTCAAAATTCAAATTTTCTGAACACGCAGCCCAGGTAGATAGTGAACACGCAGCCCACAAATTAACTGAAAGTTGAACACGCAGCCCAAAATTCAAATTTTCTGAACACGCAGCCCAGGTAGATAGTGAAAACGTAGCCCACAAATTAACTGAAAGTTGAACACGCAGCCCAAAATTCAAATTTTCTGAACACACAGCCCAGGTAGATAGTGAACACGCAGCCCACAAATTAACTGAAAGTTGAACACGCAGCCAAAAATTCAAATTTTCTGAACACGCAGCCCAGGTAGATAGTGAACACGCAGCCCACAATTAACTGAAAGTTGAACACGCAGCCCAAAATTCAAATTTTCTGAACACGCAGCCCAGGTAGATAGTGAACACGCAGCCCACAAATTAACTGAAAGTTGAACACGCAGCTCAAAATTCAAATTTTCTGAACACGCAGCCCAGGTAGATAATGAACACGCAGCCCACAAATTAACTGAAAGTTGAACACGCAGCTCAAAATTCAAATTTTCTGAACACGCAGCCCAGGTAGATAGTGAACACGCAGCCCACAAATTAACTGAAAGTTGAACACGCAGCCCAAAATTCAAATTTTCTGAACACGCAGCCCAGGTAGATAGTGAACACGCAGCCCACAAATTAACTGAAAGTTGAACACGCAGCTCAAAATTCAAATTTTCTGAACACGCAGCCCAGGTAGATAGTGAACACGCAGCCCACAAATTAACTGAAAGTTGAACACGCAGCCCAAAATTCAAATTTTCTGAACACGCAGCCCAGGTAGATTTGCATGTAGTTTATTTCACTTTATTGGCACACAGCCCATTTCATCTCATTGGCACACAGCCCAGTCATTTTTTATCTCATTGGCACACAGCCCATTCATTTCATTGGCACACAGCCCATTCATTTCATTATTTGACACATGTATTCATTCTGAATGCAGGTTTGTTCCCGCAGTGTGCGGGGATATGGTTCCACCATTGTGCGGGATTGGTATGCTGAGCTCCCGGAGGGCGTCAGAGACTTGATAGATTTGGCAGGATTCGGACCCTTCTGCGTCGGGTTGTCACGTTGTCCTGCCAGGAGGACATTGATGGCAGCCTTGGTAGAGAGATGGTGGGACACCACCAATTCCTTTCATTTCTCTGCTACCGGGGATATGACCATGACCCCTTTTGACTTCGCTGTATTGACCGGCCTTGACGTCGGAGGTTGGTCCATCCCCTACGATGAGGATATGGGCGAGTGGGAGGCCGCCTGGATGTATCTGTTGGGGGCTCGCCCGCCTGTTGATAGGGTTTCAGGGAGAGTCCGATACACTTGGTTCTCCTCCCATTTCCGGCGGGCGGAGATGGTGCCTGAGAGTCCCGAGGAGACGGGGCAGTACGCTCGTGGTTTCCTTATGCTCCTCTTCGGGACTACCCTGTTCGCCGACAGAGGGAACACCGTCGGGCTATACCTGTTGAGCGCTCTAGTCGACCTATCACAGGTCCATCGATATGACTGGGGTGGCGCCGGCCTGGCTACCCTTTACTTTTATATGAGCGCGACCTCCCGCGGGCGGGGCGATTTGCTTGGCGGCTACTGGAGAGCCTGGGAGGTACTTTTCTGTCCCCTTGATTTACATTTCTGCTTTTCATCACTTGTACATTGCACACACGGCGCACTTTTACAGTCTGTATTTTGCTCTCAGCATTTCGTACTTACATTCTGCATTGCTTTTCTCAGCTATGGGTCTATGTATACTTCCCATCATTAGCCCCAGAGCTGGAGGTGGTAGGGATTCCCATGACCCCATATTCATTGGTGTTTGAGGGCCCACACCGGCCGAGACCTCGAGAGACCCTCCTTCGCCTGCGACAGTACTTTGACACTGTGCGACATTCAGAGGTACTTCAGAACTTTCAGTTCTTTTCATTTTCATCTTTGATTTGCTCTGTATATTCTCGATTTCTGGTTGGTTTATGCATTCATCATCCGCAGATTACATGGCAACCTTGGGCGCCCCTGGGTGATGGTCTTCGGCATCAGTATACCGGAGCGTCGGACATTTCCCAGTATAGGGTCCTGCTTGAAGGGCCGGTTGGCAGGGCCTGGTTCCTGGGGGAGCGCTTCCTGCGCCAGGTATGGGGGTATCTTTCTCAAGATATTCCCGCAGTACCCCCAGCCAGTATGCGGACTGCTGACAGACTCTCTTACTCGGAGGTAGTCGGCGCCATGCTGGGTACTGATGCTTTGCTATATATTGAGGAAGGGGACTACGCCACTTACCGTCACATATATTTGATGCCTCCATTGACGGAAGCTCGTATCCCAATGATGAGGCCTGCCGGTATGTCATCCTCGGGCCAGGCTCAGGCTCGGGCTGCACACGCCCCTTCTTCCAGCAGGGCTGGTACATCTAGAGGTGGGAGTAGACCGGTTCCTCCGGCTCTGTCGATTCATCCTCATCTCGGATGGCCAGATATGCCGACTGAGTTGATGGCGTGGCAGTATGGGGCTATCTCTCCGACCCCGATCCCGCTAGAGCCTCCGATGCCCAATGATCGATACGCCATTGATCCGGACTCACCGCCGGTATGCTCCACTTTTTCATTTGTCATTCAGATGTTTAGACACTTTTCTGTTCACTGACGATTATGAGCTCATTTTTGCAGCCATCGCGAGGGTACATGGAGGAGGTGGTTGGACTGGTGGCCACACTCGAGGGCATGGTCCTGCGTAGGGAGGCACAGTTGTCTGTCGCGGGCATCCAGGTACCTTTCAGTTTTCTGGCATTTATCATACTTCTGATGACATGCTGATTTCTACTGCATCGATAGACTATTTGTGTAGAGCACATCTAACACACACCCCACTTGGACACTGTATTTATATGCACCCACTTCATGTAGCCTTTGCTTGTATCTGCATCTGATGTATATATTTGGACTGATGTATTTGAATTGAACTCTTTGTTTTCAGATGCCTTCATGGTCAGGTCAGCCGCAGGCCAGGCCATCTGGGCCTCATTGGGGAGCTGGGCCATCTGGGCCTTTTCAGGGGGCGGGGCAATCCCGAGGAGCTGGGCCATCTAGGCCTTTTCGAGGAGCTCGAGGGGGACCTGTCCGCAGACGCAGGGCTCACGTTGTGGAGGTGGAGCCTGAGGAGGAGGAGGAGGCCACAGATCGTCAGTCCGAGACGTCTGCCGGGGAGGAGGAGGAGGAGGCTGAGGGGAATCCTGAGGATGACGGCGCTGACTCAGATGATGATGATGCTGTAGAGGTTGTCCCGCAGAAGAGGATGAGGAGTGCTTCTCGTTCCCGCTCCCGAGGACTTTGATGTTGCTATTTCCTGCTTTATTTTTCTTTTTTGCTAGTAGTTTGTAGCACTTTGCACATTGTTAGGCAGTTTTATTCTTTGTAAAACTTGTACCTTTGTTTGTTGTAAAGCATGATGAAATGAAATAGCTTTTGAAAAGGCGTTTGTATTTTAAACTTTTAGCATCGTATCACATCATTTTTTTTCCGCACAAAAATGAAATTGAATGGAAATGCGCATTGTGTAATCACCAAGTCAAGTAGTGAACCGACGCAACAAACTAAACAACTCAACTTACTAAGATATAACAGAATCCTTAGCAAGTTTACAACTCGATAAACAAAATGCAACAACGTAAATAAACAAGACTTTAACAAAAATTGCTTAAACAGAGAGCAATGACTCAAAAACACGAAACACGTCCGCTCGACAAACAACTCGATAAACAAAACAACAACTCGATAATTAAAACAACAACTCGATAATCAAAAACAACAGAGTGTGCTTCTGGCGATCTGGGCATCGGAACGCGTCCGAAATGAAGGCCTTTGACTCTCCTGTTGCATGGGAATGCTTGAAACTTTCCTCAAAGGGTAAAACAGGGCCAATGATATACACTGCAGCATTGCCAGCCATCCCTGGGAGCCGGCCGGCCATTTTTGAAAAAGAGAATGGCTGGCCAGCTAGTTTTGAAAAAGAGAATGGCTGGCCAGTCAGAAAAGGTGGTCGGCCGGCCACTCAGTCCTGCAGCCACCAGATTTTTGACACGTGTCCCCGTGAATAGTGTTTTTCCTTCTATAAAAGCCTCAACTTCGGGAATATTCATTTCATCTTAGTTTTAGACAAAGATGGAGGCGTTTCTTGCGGAAAATGTCACATCTTGGATTTCTTCTCTAGATGGTTCGGAAAAGCTGAATTTCTGGGGTTTCGGCTTGAATGCACTATTCACGCTGAGCCGTACTCCGCTACAGCTCCCTTTTCTCCATGCCGCGGCAAGGTTCTGGAATCCAGTGACGCACGTTTTTAGCTTTGGCGGCCAAGAGATGTGCCCCACTTTTGAAGATTTTCAGGTTTTGATGGAGTCTGAATGCTCTGAAGTGATCTTGTCCCAGCTCCGTTTTGGCCATGCTCAGGCTTTAGGGCGGATGTGTGGGCTCACGGCGCACGACGCTCGATCTCTAATTTGCAGTGGGGAACTGGACATCCTCGGCTTGATTCATCGTTTTTCCGACGCCGGTGACCGCAGTAACCATTATTGGCAGGGTTTCCGGCAACACGCCCTCTGCTTGTGTATGTTGTCTCACTTTCTGCTTTCCTCGGGCTTCGGCGGGGCTAGCATCCGCCTGATTGAAGTCGCCCAAAGTTTGAGAGAAGGGAAGAGTTGTATTGCCATGACCCTGGCCGAGACATTGATGGGCTTAGATTCTGTCTATCGCCGGGAGGCGACTAGGTTTGCTGGGAGTCCACTACTACTGCAGGTAATGTTTCCCACCCAACCTTACATGTATATTTGCTCACATCACTCGACCCTCAGGCTCGGTTTTTTTCTCACAAAACCCTTGTCTTACTTTTTCTCTCATCGTACATCTCTCTATTCTTTATTCTCTCATTTTCCATCCCTCCCCTAGGTATGGTTAATGGATAAGTTGCAGATTGTGGACTCTTGCCCAGCTTATTCAGCTCGAGGCTACTTCTTTCGGCAGCGCCTTGTCAATGCTCTTGACGAAAGGTGGTGGTTCGAATGGATGTGCAATTTGTCCGCAGACGGTATTGCTTGGCGTTGCCCTTGGCTCAACCTCCCGGCAATGAGCTATAGTATGTCCCGGCTAATTGGGATCCAATTGATTGGTCTAACCCACTGCGTATTCTATTTTCCGTTCCGGTTCCTGCGTCAGTTTGGCCATGATCAGACCTGCCCACCGGAGGGGATTGAGTACCCAGCTGCTTTCCCGATCCGGGGTGCACAGCTCGCCCGATATGCTACGGCATGGAGGACTAGAGAGCTCCTGGCCCCTGCTTCTACTTTCAGTTGCACTTTGTCCGATGAGTGCTTGGATTGGCTCAATGAGGAGGCACAGGTTGGGCCTAGCTTGGCATCAGATACTCCGTCCAGCTCTGGGATGGGACGCAGAGATACTTGATTCAACTATGCCCCAAATTTATTGCTTATTTAGCATTTTCAAGTTTTCTTTATGAATGTACCAAAAAAAGCAACCTCGATTGTAATGCAAGAGCAAGAGAACTCTATTTTGAAATCAATGAAATTGAAAGTTATGGTACTGAAAATTTTCCGTTTTTGGTCCAAAAATGGTCTTAGTCGTAAAAAGATTAATTTGAACAAAGTCAACTTTTATTAAAACTTTTCAAAACTATTTTCGATGTGGATCAGAATTGGACACGCCGAAAATTTGTCACTGAGATGCACAACCCCAGATCCCCGCAACTGGAAAGTTGCCCCTAGTCTGAAGAACAATGCGGCACTCCATAGCAACGGAAAGTTGCCCCTAGTCTGAGTAACTTTGCATCGTCGCGGCAACGGAAAGTTGCCCCTAGTTTGAACAGCACTGTACCGGAGATCACGATAAATGCTGATGGATAAAGATGACTGAGATGATCAACATGGACAGAGTTGATCGGGGAAAAGTTTATGGATGAACTTCAAGGTGAAGTTGCCTACGTATCCCAAAGATGGGAATCAAGCCTTACGTAGTTCAGGCTAAGGTCCACTCGAGTATTTTCACTCTCCTTTTGCGCTCTAACTTTTGCCAAGGCCGCCCTTTGCGGGTTTTCAACCTTGTGAGCTCAGTTTTTATATTTTCTAATTTTTTGTGCTCTGACTTTTGCCTAGGTCGCCCTTTCGGGTTTTCGGCCTAGCGAGCCTCTCAAGGATAATATTTCTTCAACTTGTCCATATTGATCGGTTGTGAGAACTCTAAGCCATCTAGATCCATCAGAACCACAGCTCCACCTGACTAGATAGCTTTGATGATGTAAGGACCAGTCCAATTAGGTTTGAACTTGCCCCTTGGGTCGTGGATGGGAGCTCGGTTGAGCACCAAATCTCCCTCTTTCAGATTCCTGGACTTAACCTTCTTGTTGAAAGCCCGGGCAATTCTGCGTTGATAGCCTTGGATGTGGTACAGTGCTTTCAGTCTTCTTTCATCAAAGAGCATGAGTTCTTCGAATCTGCTTTGCTGCCAATCTGTTTCGGCTATCTGGCATTCAGCCAATACTTGTAACGACGGAACCTCAATCTCAATGGGTAGAACAGCCTCCTTTCCATAGACCAATGAATATGGAGTTGCTCCAGTAGAAGTTCTGATTGACGTCCTGTAGCCCCACAGAGCAAATGGCAGCTTGTCTGGCCAATCCCGATAGGTTCCTACCATCTTCTGTAGTATATGCTTGATATTCTTGTTGGCGGCCTCAACCGCTCCGTTGGTCTGCGGCCGGTATGTAGATGACTTATGGAAAGCCACATTGTATTTTTCCAACAAATCTATCACTTCTTTCTTGAAATGGGAACCATTATCTGAAATTATTTCGTTTGGCACCCCGTAGCGACAGATCATGTTGTTCCTGATGAACTTTGCGACATGTGACGCTTTCAACACCGCGTATGATTGGGCCTCGACCCACTTTGTGAAATAATCTTTCGCTACTAGGATAAACTCATGCCCGTTTGACCCTTTCGGGGTAACAGCTCCGATCACATCAATTCCCCAGACTGAAAAAGGCCATGGCGAAGTCATGTTGTACAGTTTTGACGGCGGGATGTTCATGCGGTTTGCATGAATTTGACACTTGTGGCATCGCCGAACAAAACTAATGCAATCTTCCTCCATGGTTGACCAGTAGTAGCCCTGTCTGAGGATCTTTCTGGCCAGCATTACTCCATTCATGTGTGCACCGCATTCTCCCCCATGGATGGCTTCCATCAGGCGTTTTGACTCTTCAGCTTCTACACAGAGCTTATGCATTCCCAGATGACCCCTTTTGTACAACTTTCCCCCGCAGATGCTAAACTGAGCAGCCATTCTTCTGACAGCCCTCTTATCTTTGGCATTTGCCCCTAGTGGATAGGTCTCCTTTTCCAAGAAGTTCCAGATGTCGTAATACCAGGGGTTGTCGTCTTGAACCTCATCTATGGTGGAAATTGACTCGTATGCTGGCACAAACTTCTGATCAATAATGACTGGACGCATCCGGACTCCGGACGGGATGTCTATCATAGAAGATAGAGTTGCTAATGAATCTGCAAACCTGTTGTTCTCTCTTACGAGGTGGGTGAAATTTAGCTTCTCAAACTGAGGAATTAACAGATCCAAGGTTTGGTGGTAGATTATCATCCTTTCCTCCTTGACTTTCCAATCTCCTTTTGCTTGAGACACAACAAGGTTCGAGTCCCCAATGACGTCCAACCGTCTTGCCCCTAGTTCTAGGGCTGCTTCCATGCCAGCAATACATGCCTCATACTCTGCTTCATTGTTGGAAACTTTGAACCGGAGCTTGAATGCTAAAGGGATACGGGAATCATCAGGCGCTATCAGCAACACCCCTATCCCGTACCCATACTGGTTTGACGCTCCGTCAAAGTACAGCGTCCAGGTTTCATCTTCGACGTGCAGAATGGCTTCATCTGGGAATAGATACTCAACCGTTTCATCCCCCTCAACCGGGTGGTCGGCAAGGAACTCCGCTACCGCTCTGCCTTTCACTGACTTGCGCGTTACATACTTCAAATCAAATTCGGAGAGCAACAACAGCCAACGAGCTAGCCTACTCGTAAGTGCTAGTTTCTCGAAGAGATATTTGATGGGATCCAAACGCGAAACCAACATTACTGAGTGAGCTAACAGGTAGTGCCGCAGCTTCCTGGTTGCCCATACCAAGGCCAAACAAGCCTTCTCCAGCGGTGTATAGCGAGTCTCGTAATCCAGCATCTTTTTGCTCAGATAGTATATGGCCCTTTCCACTTTGTCTTCTGACTCCTGCGCGAGCATGCAGCCCATGGTGGTCTCAGTTACCGAAAGATACAATATCAACGGTCTCCCCGGCTCTGGTGGTGACAACACGGGTGGGTTCTGTAGATATTCTTTGATCTGCTCAAAAGCTGCTTGACATCGGCCGTCCCATTGGAATTTCTTTCCTTTCTTCAGGAGACCAAAAAGTGGTTCACAAGTCAAGGTTAATTTAGAAATAAACCGTCTTATGAATTGCACTTTACCCAGAAAGCCTCGCACCTCCTTTTCAGTCCCTGGTGGTGGCATTTCTAAGATGGCCTTGATTTTGGAAGGGTCGACCTCGATGCCCCTTTGTGTAATCAGAAACCCTAGCATCTTCCCTGCTGTAACACCAAACGTGCATTTCTGGGGATTCAGTCGCAGCCGAAACTCCTTGATCCTTTGAAAGAATATTTGTAAGGCGGTGTAGTGGCCCTCTCTATCTTTGGACTTGACAATCATGTCGTCCACATACACCTCGACCTCCTCATGGATCATATCATGCAATATTGTAGTCGTTGCCCGTTGCTACGTAGCTCCAGCATTTTTCAACCCGAATGGCATCACTCTATAACAATATGTCCCCCACGGGGTAGTGAACGCAGTCTTCTCCCGGTCTTCGGGTGCCATCACTATCTGATTATAGCCTGAGAAACCATCCATAAACGAAAGCAAGGCGTGTCCTGCCGTGAAATCCACCAATTCATCAATGTGTGGCAGGGGAAAGTCGTCCTTCGGACTGGCCCTGTTCAAATCTCTGAAGTCTACACAGACCCGAATTCTGCCGTCCTTCTTTGGCAGCGGAACAATATTGGCCAACCAAGTTGGATATTCAGATACCAGCAGGAACCCTGCGTCAATTTGCTTGGTGACCTCTTCCTTAATTTTGAGAGCCCAGTCCGGGCGAATCCTTCTGAGTTTCTGTTTGACAGGGCAGGCCTCAAGATTAAGAGGGATCCGGTGCTGTACAATCTCAGGATCGATTCCTGGCATGTCTTCGTAGGACCACGCGAAAACCTCTTTGAAATCTTTTAATAAAGCGACTAAGCGCTCGCGCTCCTCCGAAGACAACGTGGACCCGATCTGGACCAGCCGCGGGTCCTTCTCAGTACCAACATTCACAGTAGTGATTTCATCCATTAAAGGTTTAACAAATCTCTCCTGCTCTTGATCAATTAATCGTTGCAAAACTGGGGGAATTTCTTCCTCGCTATTTTCATCAAAATTTTGAAAATCCTGATTTAAGCAATAAATCAAAGGCACAGAAAAATACTCGGAAACCACATCCACATCATTCTCATTAAATACTTCCAAGCCGTCAGATTCCTCTGTTACAACAGACTCAAAAGAAAATGAAAAAGACGACCTAAACAGGACTGTGGTATCCGGGTTGTCACCCCCAGGAATACCGGACTCAGACTCAGTCGAGCTGGAATCTGATTCCGACGCAGAAGATTCGGAAGAATCAGATTCCGGCTCACTACCTGACCCGGAACTGCTAGATAAAAAGCCTTCTTCATATTGCCAGATGAGAGAAGGTGCGATAGATGCATCCAAGATCGGCGCTGGGAAGCCCGTAGCTATTTCATCTCCAATCACAGAAACCGAAGAGTTATCCCCCAAGCTCTCTTGGCCGATCGGAGGATCTGATAGTAGACTCGCCAGTGCTACCCCTATTTCAAGCTCTGTGCTCTCAGGCTCCACTGCTTCACACTGCTCAACCTCAGTTGGTGGGTCTGTCTGCGCTTCGGCAACGTCATCCCCAGATAATTGTATGTCGAAGAAGATTTCAAAACCAGGCACGCGCTCCCCCTCCGCGTTTAGCCATGGCTCCGGGAAGCCGCAGAATGGAAAATCTTCCCCCTCCCGGACGAAACGTCCGTTTAGGGTACCCCAGATGGGCCTGTGCATTAACTCAAACGGCTTCCTGGCCTTCTTTGCTATGGCCCTTCCGGCCATTTCTTTCCCTTTTCTCACCCAATCCTCTTTGGTGGGCAGATAACCCAGTCCAAAGGCGTGGGGGTTGTGTGGCACTTCGGCCAATACTGAGACGCCCTTCCGGCCGCTTCTCCCTAATCCCATCCCGGGGGTATGTTTTAGCTTGTTCATGAGGTAGATAGATTGTGCACTAACATACATGCCCTCATTCACAGCCATGACATTCTGAACCACTTGAGCCTCGGCCAAAGTGAACCCCGACAAAAACACATCCTCCGTGCCGTGCTCGATTTCCAAGACAGGTGTGGACACTTCCGGCGGTGGATGGATTGATGAATTCCCGAAAACAATTGCTACCCCTTTCCCGTGGGGGTACTTTAGCATTTGATGTAGAGTGGAAGAGACTGCTTTGACCTGGTGCAACCACGGTCGCCCCAAAAGTAGGTTAAAGGTTGCGGGAACGTCCAAGATATGAAATTCAATGCTGTGTTGTCCTGGACCAACCTTGGTTTGAATTTTAACAGTCCCCATCACTTCTCTGCTGGTATTGTCGTATGCTCTGATCACTTGGGTAGTTGGAACGAAGTCTGCGGGTTTTAACCCGATTGCATATGCCATTCTGGTCGGGCAGACATTAATCGCAGACCCGGTATCAACAAGTACCACCGGTATCCACTTATCTCTACATTCCACAGAAATATAGAGAGGTTTGTTATGACTTGTGCCCTCAGGCGCTAGCTCCTTGTCCGAAAAGGTTAATGCTGGGGAACCTCCTCCCGAAAAAACCAGCCCAACCAGCTGTTCAGGCGTGGTGTCTATGGAGAGTTTGGACTTGTCCATAGCAGATAGAACAGCTTCTCTGTGTACTCGTGATGCCATTAGCAATCCCCAGATGGAGATGTCTGCTTGTATCTTCTTTAATTGTTTCAGCACAGCTTCCTCTTCAATCTGCTTCTCCTTCTGTTTCTCCGCTTCTCTATCTTTCCCGGATGCCTCGGGTTGGTCCAGGTGTGGGGGTTTGAAATACCGCCCACTTCTCGTCATATGGTCAACCTCATCGAGGTACCAAGTGTCATCCGGTTGGTTATTCCCCCAGTCTTCATCCGTGTGGGCAAGACACAAATCGTCATCTTCCCACCACATTCCGCTGGCAGCCAACAGACACCTGTCTGGCTCCGGTCCACTCGCACTCTCAGTGCTCTCTGTCCATACGCTCGCAGCATTCTCCATTTTCGTGCACACAGCACTTTCAGTCCCCTCAGGGCCCTTTGCCTTCCTGGCTCTCTCAGTAGCCTCAAACTTTTCTTGTTCCAACTGCATCAGTACAGCTGGTTGTTTAACAATTCCTGTATCTACAATGCCCATGTCTTGAGCGGAATTCTTAACACCGGCGCTCTCCGGCGATACAACTTGACTTTCGGCCGTTCCGGCCACAACTGTTATTTCTGCCCCTGCCGGGCTCTGTTCTGGTTGGGCTTTCCCCACCGCATCCGGTTGATCTTCGAGCCATTCAGTGGCCTCCTCTGATCCCTCATAATCATACCAGTTAATCGACGCATCCCCCAGTTCCTGGTCCTCGAGAAATTGCAAGTTAGCAAAGTCTTCTTCGACGGCTGTCAGATTATCTGCCCATAGCCCAGATCCATCCCCCCGGATCATGCATAGTTCTCCTGTCTCTGGCAATTCTACACTTAGCCCAATTCGGCTCGTTGATAGGATGTACTTGCTTGGATCATAGGCTCCCCCGACAAAATTCTGCCCAGTCCCAGATTTAACAATCTCATTCTCCTCCAAAATCTGCCCTGTCCT
Source organism: Camellia sinensis (assembly GCF_055761805.1). NCBI lineage: Eukaryota > Viridiplantae > Streptophyta > Magnoliopsida > Ericales > Theaceae > Camellia > Camellia sinensis. The sequence goes on from NC_138964.1 coordinate 70,713,379, forward strand.
GTCTTCGACGGTCACCACCACCGGTTCTGGTTGGGTTTTGGAGATGTCCACCATGCACAAGAAATCAGTGCAGTCGGGGAGGAGCACCTCCGACTTGGGTAAGTGGGTGGGCGTAATATAGACGCTAGGATCGTAAGATGCGACCCCAGTCTGGATAAAGTTAATTCTTTTGGGAGGAGGAGCTTGGTTATGTGGTGGGAGAGGGTTGGTTGTGACATTGGGTTGATCAGGAGGCGCGATCACCTATTTGTCAATAAGATCTTGGATCTCATGACGCAGTCTGTAACAACGGTCGGTGTCATGACCGTGTTGTTGGTGATATGCGCAGTACTTTGACGGGTCGTAAGAGGGAGGGAGTGGATTTGGTAATGGCTTTGGTTCCAGGGGTTTTAAATGATTCTTTCTTATCAGTATTCCCAGAACTTTGGTCAGGGGCATATATAGTGGGGTAAAGGTTCTTTGGCCCCGCGGTTGGAATCTGTTTTGTGCGTTGCTTCCGGACGCGCCGGAGAAGGGTGTGGCAGTCATGGGCCTTGGAGGGGGAGGGGGAGTGGTGGTGACCATACCAACTTCCGAGGCTCTCGTGTTTGCAGCGCCACTCGGCCCTGTGTTGTTGTTGCGGTTGAAGGTCCTCCTCGGTTGTTCTCTGTCGTGGTCGAACAGGCCTTGTTTCATTGCATCTTCGATTTGCACCCCCATATCATGTAAATCTGCGAAAGTAGGGAAGGGGACTACAATCATTCTTTGCATTAACTTCGGGTGGAGATTGCGCACAATCATCCGAATTTGATCTTTGTCAGTAGGCCTTAAAGTCATCGTTGACGCCTTTGCCCTCCATCGGATCACAAAGTCTGAGAAAGATTCCTTGGGCTCTTGCCTCGTCGTTTCAAGATCACGGGTTGTGACCTCGATCTGAGTGTTGTATGAATATTGCGCGACAAAGGCCTCAGCCATTTCATCCCAATTCTTCTTCACTTCATCTTGTAATCTTGCGTACCAATGGGAGGCCACACCCGACAGGGTTCGGCCGAATAGTGAGAGCTTCTGTGGTCGTGTAAGGCCCATTGGCCGCAAGACATCCGCAAACAGTCGGATATGGACCATGGGGTCGCCGGTCCCGTCAAAACGGTCGATTTGTGGCATTTTGAACCTATCGGGGAGTGTTACGGCCTCCTCGGTATATCCATCTTCGATATCCGGCATAGCCTTGACCCCTTGGGATTTCTTAAAGAGCTTTTCCAGTTTGCTCAATTTCAGAGCTGTAAGATCAACCTCGACCTCGAAGGGATAGTCCGGGTGATTGGGTGCATGGACCTTGGACAGTTGTGGTGGAAGCGGGGGCGGAGCTGGCCCCGTTGGAAGACTCGTGTCCTCTTGTAAATTTTGGACATCCGGCAGGGTATTCTGGGCATTTGGTGGGGCGTTCTGAACAGTAGGTGCCTGCTCAGGTAACAGAGCCCCTGTCGGAGGAGGGATTTGGTGTGAAGCAGATGCTGTATTCTGCTGTTGCAGTCGGGCAATCAGCTCAGCTTGCTGGGTCATAATCTCGGATTGTTGCTTAGCGAGTTCATCCCGGCGGACGGCATCCTGTTGCATGGCCCACATGGTTTCCTGCATTTGGCGCATCATTTCCTCAACTCCCGTTGGCGCCGTCATACTGTTTCGATTTGTCTGAACTACTGGCATATCTATCTCAGTGGGGATCTCAATCCAACTATCCGCTGATGGGGGAAACCACCGTTCTGATGATCTCTGTTCAGATGTACTGCGCTTTTTCGGCTTCCTTCTGGTAACAAGGGGTAGAGAATGAAACACTGGCTGTCCGTCGATTAGATCCTCAGATCGATGGAGTCGACGACCTCGTGTCCAAGGTGCTTGGGGAATGCCTGCTGGGTTGGAAGCAATCGTGCTAAAACTGACCTAGCAAAAGATAAATAAAGCGAAAAGGAAATAAATAAACAGATAAACAGACAGCACAACAGCTTAAAATAAAATGCAAGATGCACAGTCAGGCATAATCAACACACAGTCAATAAGCTGAATAACACACTGTCCTCAAACACTGATTATTATCCCTGTATCACTGTCCCCTAAAACAGAATCTGATATCCGCAGATAACTAATCCTCAAATACTGGCTGATGCCCGCAGGCCTGATATCCGTGATACCGAAACTGATGCCCGCAGGCCTGATGCCAACAATACTGAACTGATGCCCGCAGGCTTGATGCTGTCAATACTGAACTGATGCCCGCAGGCCTGATACTCGAACTCATATAGTGATCTGATGCCCGCAGGCCTGATACCGTCAATACTGAACTGAAGCCCGCAGGCTTGATGCCCAAACTCATATACTGATACATGCATTCCTGTAGAGACGCACTCTAAAGCACATAACAGATAAGTGAGAGCCAAAACACCCCTATGTTGGGGTAGGGTTTCCCTGTCCTATTTTTTCAGGAGCTAGGGTTTCATTACGCACGGAGCGGTTTCAAACAACCTATAAACGGGTAAGCAACCTGTCCTAATTTGGAATGGTCACTATGGATCCGAATATGCACTAGGTCGAATGGTCAAAGAGGGTGCCCCGGTAAAACCGGGGTTTGTGTTCCCATACTGGCAGAGCCCACAACCGGTCAGCCTTATGGTCATGCCTTGACAAGACAAGCCTCCGGCAAACCGTTCAGGAATAGCAGATGGCAAACACGGTGTCCTAGGCGCACCAATGCAAATGCAATGCAAAGAAACACACAAGTATAGTCAAAAACAGATATCACGAGTTCGAGTCAAGTTCTCTAAATCCCCAGCAGAGTCGCCAGAAACTGTAGACGTCCCCCGAACGCCCCGGGAGGAACAGCATACAAGTATAGACTGGATCGCCTGAATTGGAACAAAACATTTTATGTTTGTTTTTGAAAGAGGTTTTGCTACCCGCAGGTAGGCTTGAAACATTTGATGATTTATTCCAATTCAAATAACCCAACCTTCACCCACAGGCATTCAGGCAGTTATATCATATAAGCAATTAGCCTCATGGTAAGCATGCTATTCATGGCATTCACTCACACGCGTGCAAGGATGCTAAAGCATAAAGCTTACCGAGTACTCCAAGCCAAAATAGAAACTTTATTAGAAATCACGCATGATCCTAAGTATACAAAAATGCCTAATGCAACACATGCAAAAATGCAGACTATAGCAGGCTCGGCTGTTCTAAGATGGTATATGAAATGTTACAACTATCATGTATTCAACTTTGAAATTGAAAGTACGATGCAGTTAGTATGATGCGCCGAGCCCGGTGCATGCAATACAGATGAATGATGCAAACATGCTGTCATACTGTATGCTAATTTAAACATGCCCTAATCTAACCATCAAAAGCGGATAAATAAAAGGGAGAAAGACGTGGGGTTGGAAGACATACATCACACTCACGCACACTTATTACAGTTGTACCCTCGCACAGAGGGTCCGAATAAATAATACAGTCCGAATATTACAGGCCCGAATAAAAAGAATATTACAGTCCAAAATATTACAAAATTCTAATTAATTAATGAATTAACTAAGAAAGCAAATAAAACTGGCGTGCAAGCCAGGGACTGCCTTGCTTCCGATGGATGATGCATGTCCGGATTGTCTTGCGCGGAAATCCACCGGAATGCCCCAATTAGCCTCTGTTTACACCTGTTCTTGAAATGCGTGCCAAGCCCCGAAAGGTTGCTGATTCTTTGTTTTGCTGCAACAGAGAGCAGGAAAGGGGCATAGCAATGTATTTGCACAGATATATGCATGTCTCGATCTTCGTGCCACCAATCACGCATACCGAGGAATGATGGCCGAGGAGTCGAAATGCACAACTCAATATAGGATGAATGCACATGAAACTACAGCTAAAACCTAACTCCATCATGGATAATCCGGAGTGTCGGTGACTGGGGAATTGAGACACATTCCGTCACTCGGAGTACGAAATGTACCTCGTTTCCCGTGCCCGGGCTAACTCCTATTCCGGACACGATGTAATATGCATGACATGCATGAAATGCAACTAAGATGCAATCCTAACATACAGAATACAATGAAAATGAGATGCCTCGAAATGTGTACACACGGGCACGCAAATCGAGGCGATAATAAATGTAATGAAGATGAGGTGCCTCGAAATGCGTGCACACAGGCACGCAAACTGAGGCGATGGTAAATGTTATGGAAATGAGGTGCCTTGAAATGCGTGCACACGGGCACGCAAACCGAGGCGATAGCAGAATGCAATGAAAATGAGGTGCCTCAAAATGCGTGCACACAGGCACGCAAACCGAGGCGATGGCAGAATGTGATGTAATGACATGAAATGGACAAATGGGCTTATACCAACATGAGTGAGCCTCAGCCACACTCACATCGGATGCCGGCGGATAAAAATGAAGTGCCTCGATATGCGTGCATACGGGCACGCAAACCGAGGCAATGGTAAAATGTGATGAAATGACATGAAATTGACAAATGGGCTTATACCAACATGAGTGAGCCTCAGCCACACTCACATCGGATGCCGGCGGATAAAAATGAAGTGCCTCGAAATGCGTGCACACGGGCACGCAAGCCGAGGCAATGGTAAAATGTGATGAAATGACATGAAAATGACATGCAAACATTCTAATGAAATTTCAGCACTAAAATATGGGGAAAACAGCCCCGGGATGAGGCGAAATGACATGAAATGCAAGGAATTGTCCCGAAATGCAACATTAGGCACCCGAAATGGGCTATAGCTATGCCAAACATGCACAATATGAACATGCAATGCAAAGACAGAAGCTAGACAGTCCCGAAAAAGGCACTTTCACAGTTATAAACATGGCCAAACAGCAAGCATAGGTATGGCAAAAATAGCATGCAAGAATAGGGGCCAAAAGAGGAGTAATGAAGCAAGTGATATAAGCAAAACCCAAACTGAAAAATTTCCTTCTACAACACTGAAGAGGGACCAAAAATATGAATATTTACAGTATATGGCAGATCTCAAATCAGTATACAAACATGATAGAAATGTGATGCAAAATAAGGCTCAACAATGGCTATAACATGAAGTATACAAAATATTCACCAAACAGAAAAAAAGTGTGAATGAAACATTAAGTATAGGCCAAAATAAGGTCACTTTCAGTTCGGACCAAGGTCCAAAAACATAAGCAAAGAGGGCTGCCAATTTATGCAAAAATGGGGCCAAATAAGGGGTATAACTACAAGTGACATATGGAGACACCAAACAATGTTGAGCCCTTCTCCAAAGTTGAAGAGGGGCTCAAAATAAGCACATTTACAGATCACATCATGCTCAAAAACAGATTACTCATGAGCCAAAAATAGCATGCAAAATTATGACATACAAGAGGATCAATGAAGCAAGTGTATCATGGAGGGCTCAAACAGGGTTGAGCCCTTAATGAAAGGTGAAGATGAGCTCAAAAGAGGGCCCTTTTCAGTTAGGGCCGGAGCTTGAAACAAAAAGGAAGTGGGGCTTACAAATAAATCAAGAAAAAGGGTCAAAAGGGTAAAAGTATTACTTACCCTTGAAGACTCAAACTTTTGTTGCTTCTTGGACCAATTTGCTGCTTCTTTGGCCTTTGAGAAACCTTCCTTGTTGCTGGAAATGAGATGGTGGTGGTAGAGCTTGGTGGTGTAGAAGGAATGATGGTTAGGGACTTAGGGTTTTTTGAGGAATTGAGAAGGATGAAGATGGAGTTCTATATGGAAGCTTGAAGATGAAGTTTTCTAACCCCAACAAAGGAGGCCACCAGCTGGTTATAAGGGTTCAAAAGGGGGTGTAAAGGTGGGGGAAAAGGAGAGCAAAATTCCCCCACGAAATATCCCCCAGATAAAGATCTTTTCTGGGGGATATTGTCCCACAGCTGTAAAGTGCACAGTGTCAAGATCTCGGCCGGCCTGGTACTTTTGTTGCAGGTGGCCGGCCGGCCACACCCCCTAGCCGGCCGGCTAGGGGTCAAAAGGTTCAATGAGATTTTCTGGCCGGCCACTAACTGGTGGGGTACTCCTATGTGTGTACAACATAACCATGTGGTTAAAAGTCCGAGAAAATGGGTCCAAGGGGTTCAACATTGGCTCGGAAAGAGGGGGTCAAAAGGTTCAAGTTGAATTACTGGCCGGCCATGAACTTTTAGGGTCCTCCCAGGTGTGTAGATCACAGATATGTGATTGAAAGTTCAAGAATGTGGGCCCAAGGGGTTCAACATTAGCCCGGAAGAAAGGGGTCAAAAGGGTCAGGTAACCTTAATGTCCGGCCACCAACTTTTAGGGGCCTCCCAAGTGTGTAGATCACAGATATGTGGTTGAAAGTTGGCAACATTAACTCCAAGGTGTTCAACATTAGCCCGGAAGTCAGAAAAGCGGGCGTCGGAGGGCCTCAGAGGAGATATAACTGGCTGCTGCAACAATTGCTGGCCTCCCGTCCTTCAGTGACCTTCCCCGTGATAAAACAGAGGTACCTGCCAAAAATGAACGAAAACCGTTGCAAAACGAAAGTTCCGGGGCCAAAACACGCAGTTCGGGGTCCCGAAAATGGGCTGTTAAGCACCAAAAGTGGCGTTCGGCCACGAAGTGGGTTTCTCAGCCCCAGTGTTCCTCAAAAAGGAGAAAATAGGAAGTATGCCAAAAATTAGAGCAATAGGAGATGGTTAAGCGGTCCCGAACCGAGGCACACGGCCTGACGGCTCCGAAAATCGGGAACCAGACTCCGAAATGGGAAAAATGGCCTACGGCCACCGAACGTAGCCTACGAACATTGAGAGATGGTCTACAGGACCTCTCCCTCCCCTCAGGAAAAGAAACAGAGAAAACCGAGTCTGGTTCGCAAACCGAGACAAGGCACAGAAGAGGGTTCGGAAGTCCGGAGGCAGGGCTCGCAGCCGCGACTCTGAGACTTCTGAACAAGCACAACATGCAATATCACCGAGTGCTCAACTGGTGATGTCTGAGTCTTAAGGTCGGTCAAAAATGGGGTGTCTACATTAGCCCATAATCCATAATTAAGGATGTTAATCAAGTTTTAAGAAAGAGATTATGTGTTAATTGTGCATTTTGTATGTGATTTGCATTCCTATTTGTTAGTCATAGGAGTATCTGTTCAGAATTCTGTTTTGTTCTGTTAATTGAAGGCCTTATCAACAATCAAACATGAAATTGACTACGTCAATGTGTTAATTTGGATATTTAAAATTGTACGGTAAGTTTAATTGGATTTTGATTCAGATCCAAATAATTAGAATAAATTAGGATCCAAATAATTAGAATAAATTAAGTAAAACTAAGTGGGATTAATTACCCTTAATCATAATTATTTAACCTAAGCTAATTAGACCTATATAAGGCCAATATAACTTCAAGAACACAATCTCATCACCATTTTGAGCTAAAAAACATGTAGAAGAGGGGAGAGTGAGGAAGAGAGTTCAAATCAAGTAGAAAAGAGGAGATTAAAGGGAAATTTAAGGAATTGCCTTGGAAACTCAAATAATTTGCAACATAGAGTCCAATTGAGCATTTTAAGAGACCAGCATGAGAAATAAGTTACGAATTTAGAATTTGAGATCATCATAAGCTTGCATGCATAATCCATGAAGTTTGAGCTTGAATTCCACCTCATACCTCACATGCATGGAGTTATGTTTGTTAAATTTTGAGAAGTCCACATGATTTTGTACCAAACATCTCATTTGTTCATGATTCAAAGAGTTTGATCTCAAAACAATGCATGCATGTGTTATACATTAAGTTTAAGGTTTGGTTTTGAGGAATTAACATGCCTTTGGGCCTTGATTTTGCGAAATGATCTTCAATTCATGATGTTATACAAGTTTTCAAGTGTTTCCTCAAGTTTTGGCCCAAAAGAATGAGTTTTGATGTGTTAAAGTTGAGTTTTGAACATAGAACACAAACCTGGAAACTCCAGAGTTCACAGAGTTCGCTCAAGCAAAGGAACCATCACTTGAGCGTACATTTCGAGATCTCAGAAGTTTTGCAAAGTTTGATGGTTGGCTCGAGCAACCACCCTTTATTTTCGACCTTGGCTTGAGCGTAATATGAAAGCTGCCAATACTTATACAGACTTTGCAGACCACTCAAGCGACCAATGTTATGCTCGAGTGAAATGCCTAGTTTTTTCAAATTTTACAAGTGTTTTCAAATTACATTTTTGCATCCTCATTTCATCTAAGGTATTCTTAAGACATGTTTTACACTATATTAATAAGGAAATGTATTTAAAATACATCGAGAAAGTGATAAGTTAAGTGTTACCAAGCGTGTATTTCAATGTGTTTGCGTCACGTGTTTGTGTAGGTCACGCACCATCGTCCGTCTAATTTGTTTGATTCATCTGGTTTGCTTCTGGAGCTATTTATGAGTAACAACTCCGTAAAGCTATGTTTGACTCTAAGTATTTTCTGAATAATATGATATGACCTGTTTTTTGAAATATTATTTTTATTTTTATGAATGATTATCCAGCTCTCTGAAATGTATTCGTGGCATCCTTAGCGTCATGTGATATCTATAATCTGTTACCTGGTACCAGGGATTCACGTGTGTTCCATTTATGGAACTAGTTATGAATAACCGCTTATCTACTCTGTATATGGGTCTTTATGACCATCTACTTTGTATATGTTTGCTTTGCATATGAGTTTTTATGACCAATTTGATCTGTTAGCACTAATGGATGTACAATGTATGACTATTTGTAAATTCTGAATACGAATATAAATCAGTTTCTGATCTGAACTCTAATTTCTAAATCTGTATGGAAATCATTCATAAAACCTTTACTTTGTTGTTGTTAACTGGGCTCCATCTCACTGTTTATATTATATATGTAGGTAATCAAGCGCGTGACCAGTCTTGAGACTTCCAATCTGGATCTGTTTCTGTCAAACCCACCAATGCGCCTCACGTGGTGGTTCCTGGAAGTCTTTTTTTTCAATGCTATGTAGAGTTAATAGTTTTTATTTTCTTACATCTTTTGGACAAGTTTTTTGTTATCAGTATTTGGGCCAAGTCCCTTTTGTTTTATCTATTATTGGATGACGTAAAGATGATGCGCTAATATGGATATAAAGTTTAAAATTTCCTGTCACATATAAGTCTGCAGAGCTTTATGGACAATGTATGTTGATATTTGCTTTCGCTAACCCCTTATATTATGAATTTGTTTCAGAGGCCTTTGATAATTTTAGGATTACTGGCCAGTTACAATGCTAAACCTATAAGGGCAGGTTTGCGTCATGAGAAAATGAGTATGGAATTTAATTTCTTAGATATTAATTGGGTCTATGAGTTTCTAAAAGTCCCGTTAGAAGAGCACTTGATCACTGTTATTTCTAACTAGAACTATGGCAATGTCGCAGGACGATCATTATTTAGAAAAGAGGTTCGTTTGTGTTTATGCGATTTGGTGCTCATGTGGAGTGAATTAATTGTTGTTCACCAAATTAGGATGTGAGTAAAACATTTGTGAATGTCCTAACTTGTTTTTTTACCTTTATTAGGATGTTAGGACGTAGACACAGTGATGGTAGGCATGGTAGGCCTAGGCAACAAAAGGTGTCGTTACTACAACAAATTCTGACACAGGAGGATGGAGTTGGTCAAGCCAATGTGGTCGAGCTAGCAGCTTAGCAAGCCATGGCTGCCTTGGCCCATGAAATTGCCGGAGCTTTGTTTGAATTGGTGGACATTCTTAAGGCTAAGAATCCAGTCCAGGCCCATGTTGTCGAGATAGGGCCATCTTTTATGAAGAGGGAGTTCTTCTGGTCGAATCCTAATGAGTTTTTAGGGGACTCGAAGGAGCCACTAAAGGTAGATGAGTGGCTTAAGTAGACACTGAAGATGTTTGGGATGCTTGGCATTGAGGGTGATGGTTTGAGGGTGACCTTGGCATCTTTCCAGCTGAAGGGAGATGTGGGTTAATCATGGAAGTATGCACGTGGGTGTATTTGGGTGACTTAGGAGGCCTTTGTCAATGCCTTCTAGGACAAGTTCTTGCCTTCCACTACTATGGAGAAGTTAAGGGATCAGTTTTGAAGCTTAAGCAGCCCAACACATCTGTAGCTGAGTTTTAGGATGGTTTTACTAGCCCCTCTGGATTTGCACCGGAGGTTATGGCAATAAAGGAGGGCCATTGTGTCAAGTTCGAGAAGCAACTGAGGGGTGGGCTCCTTTTCAAGGCGGGCAGGTCTATGATTAGGGATTATGATCATCTTGTGGAGGCGGAGGCTTATTTAGAGATTGTGATTTAGGTGAAAGAGAAGAGAATGAGGGGCTCCAAGCGGAGGAGTCAGGAGGTTTGGGGGGAGACTCGGGACAACAAGAGGCAGAGGGTTCCACCTCACAGTAGTCCTAGGAAACACAATTCAGATCCACTTTTCTTATACTGAGTTTTGATTTAGAGAGAGGTGGTCAGGATGGGATCACTTTCTTTAAGTTTGGTCAGCTAGGCCACAAGTCTTCAGTTTGCCCGCAGAGAGAAAGAGGGCAACAGTCAGTGCCATCTTCGACTCTTCCTCAGAGCCAGAGTCAGGGGAGAGGACAGTCGCCTACTTGTTATTGGTGTGGGCAGTCAGGGCACTTGAGGAGATTTTTCCCTCAGGCATGTGGCACATCTGGTGTGTCTGGTTCAAGGCAGACACAGAGCCATCCACCTACCCAGTCAGCACAGTTATCGAGTGCCACTCAAGGAGCCTCTTGGCTTAATTAGTTTACCAGTCTTATGTTCTGAGGGAGGAGCAGGTAGAGCTGAGACCTACGGGATGTGTCTATGCTATTGCCATGCTAGATTAGCTGTGAGGCCCCTGAAAATTTTATTTTTCTTAAAAGTCCCTTACTTTTAAATTATTTCTTTGAAGCCCCTCAGTTTCTTCATTAATTGCCTTTTCAACCGTAGGATCAAGGATGTCGTGGTTGTGATAGTAAGGTTGGCGGTCGCTGACTTCCTTTTAGTTTTTGTATTGTTGGACATGTCGGGCTTCGATGTTATCTTAGGCATGGATTTGTTGTCTTCGTACCGTGCTGTTATAGATTGTTACTGTTAGAGAGTTACGATGTGCACCTCGAGTAGTGATTGTTTTTATTTTCTGGGGAACCAAGCTAATAGAGTTTTGTCGCTAGTATATGACTTCCATAGTCGGGGCGAGCTTAGTTATCTTATTGCAGCTTTCTTGAGTAGTGAGAGTGATGTGGTCCGATTTCAATTACCGAGGGTAGTTTGTGAATATCCGGACGTCTTTTTGAGGATTTTACTAGTTTCCACCTCACCGAGAGATTGAGTTCTCTATTCACTTAGTGCCTGGCACAACATCGATTTCCATTGAACCGTATAGATTTGCACCCGTTGAGCTGCATGAGTTGAAGATTCAACCCCGAGAGTTTTTATGTAAGTTCTTTATTTGCCCTAGTACTTCACCTTGGGGAGCACCGACTCTCTTGGCTAAGAAGAAGAATGACACTTTGTGACTGTGCATCAATACCGAAAGTTAAACCAGCTAACTGTTAAGAACAAATACCCGTTATCTCTTATAGATGATCTATTTGACTAGTTGAAGGGATCTTGTTGCTTTTCTAAAATTGACTTGAGATCGGGTTATCACTAGCTGAGGGTAAAGGAGGAGGATATTCAGAAAACGACATTCTGAACGTGGGACGACTACTATGAGTTCTTAGTGTTGCTTTTTGGGCTAACCAATGCACCGGCTTCGTTTATAGATTTGATGAATCGAATCTTTTGGGAATTCTTAGACCGTTTCGTAGTTGTCTTTGTTGACGACATCTTAATTTCCTCACCCTCCAAAGAGGAACATGAGGAACACTTGCGGACCGTACTTGAGTTTCTTAGAGCCCATTGTTTGTATGCTAAGTTTGGGAAGAGTTCTAGTTAAAAGAAGCTACGTTTTTAGGCCATGTAGTATCCGAGGATAGGGTGATGGTAGACTCTTCTAAGATAGAGGCAGTGCAAGATTGGAAACAACCTAAGAATGCCTTTTAGATCCAGAGTTTCTTGGGCTTAGCTGGGTATTATTGACTTTTTGTGAAAGACTTCTTCTGATTGGTCTCACCATTGAATAGATTAATGACGAAGGGAGTGAAGTTTGTGTGAAGTGAGACTTGTGAAAAGTGGTTCCAAGAGCTTAAGGGTAGACTCACCACTACTCCAGTATTGATTATTCCGGAGAGGGGTTTAGGCTATTCAATTTATTGTGATGCGTCTCGAGAATGGTTGGGTTGTGTATTGATGCAAGAAGGGAAATTGGTAGCATACAATTTGCAGTAGTTGAAAACACATGAGAGAAATTATTCTACACACGACTTAGAGCTAGCGGCGGTGATTTTTGCCTTAAAAATCTAGAGGCATTACTTATATGGTGAGAGATTCGAGGTGTTTTCTGATCACAAGAGTTTGAAGTATTTGTTTTCAACAAAAGATTTGAATTTGAGACTGAGGAGGTGTATTTAGTTTATGGAGAACTACGATTTCGGGTTGCACTGTCATCCGGGGAAGGCCAATGTAGTGGCCGATGCTTTGAGTAAGAAGTTAGTAAGTAGTGTAGCTAGTATTGCCATCTGAGAATGGGAGATATTGGGTGCTATTGCCAAATTCGACTTGTATCTTAGCGAGTCCATTGAGTTGGCCATTTTGTTCACTGTAGTTGCACAACCTATACTAGTTAGCCAAGTTTAGAAGCACAGAGAAACGATCACAAAATAGAGGTTAGTAGAGGGAAGATAGCTAGTGGAAAGGTGTAGGAGGGCTTGAACGTGTATTTTGGGTCGAGTGTGAGGTATTTGGACGTCTTTTTGTACCAGAATCTTGTAGGGAGGAGGTACTCCGAGAGTTCCACCATTCACACCCTACGGTACAGTCGGGAGGCACAAAGATGTACCACGAACGTAGCCGCTAGTTTTGGTGGAGGGGAATGAAGAGAGATGTAGCCTTGTTTGTCTCGAGGTGCCTTACTTGTCAATAAGTGAAGGCCAAGCACCAGCAACCAGCTGGTTTGTTGCAACCCTTACCTATAGCCAAGTGGTAATGGGAGTATGTCATGATGGATTTTCTTGTGGGTCTTCCTAGGACTTAACGGGGGTAACAATGTCGTGTGGGTGATAGTCGACTAGTTAACTAAATCAGCACACTTTGTACCTACGCACATGAGTGACTCGGTTGATTATCTTGCCAACCTTTATATTAGGGACATAGTTCGACTTCATGGGGTCCTTGTGACTATCATTTCGGATAGAGATCCACATTTCATGGTCGATTGTGGTAGAGCTTACAGAATGCCTTGGGCACTAGATTAGCGTTTAGCACCGCCTATCATCCTTAGACTAAAGGGCAATCCGAACAAACCATTCAGATCTTAGAGGACATGTTTCGGGGATGTGTTCTAGATTTTAAAGGCTCATATGAGAGGCATTTACCCTTGGTGGAGTTTGCCTATAATAACAGTTTCTAGAAGATTATTGGTATGGAGTCGTTTGAGGCCTTGTATGGCTGACCGTGTAGATCTGTAGTTGTTGGGCCAAGGTGGGTAATGCACCTATGTTAGGTCCTAAATTAGTCAGGGAAATGGTAGAGAAGGTTGCACTTATTCGTAAGAGGTTGGTTTCGGCTCAGAGTCCCAGAAGAGCTATACCAACTGTAGGAGAAGGCCTTTGTTCTTTGAGGTAGGAGATCACGTGTTCTTAAAGATATCACCGAGACGGGGTTTAATGAAATTTGAAAAGAGTGGAAAGTTGTCTCCTAGATTTATTTGACCTTTCGAGATCCTAGAGCGGATTGGGGAGATAGCTGAACATTTGGCCATACCACCCCAACTTTTGGGGGTTCATGACGTGTTTCATAGTTGTATGCTCCAGAAGTTCAAGCCTAATCCTTCACAGATATTGGATTGGACAGAGTTGGAGGCAAACGAACATGCATCGTATGAGGAGAGATCGACATAGGTTTTAGACTCTTGGGACCAAGTCTTGCGAGACAAGACTATTCCATTCGTTAAGGTGTTGTGGCTACACCACGGGGCTAAGGAGCTGACTTGGGAACGTGAGGCAAAAGTTCGTGAAAAGTATCCCAACCTATTTGTTGATATTTGAGACTTGTGTTAAAAATCTCATTCATGTTGTAATATATATTAACATTGTATATGTTTTAGGGAATTGAACTATAATAGTTAGTTTTGAAAGACTCTGGCTGTCCTTATAACAAGTCTAGATGATATATGATTTGATTTACTTTCAATGGTTGGTTTTAAATTTTGAGGACGAAATTCCTTAGGGGAGATTATAACGATTCCAATTTAGGCCCAACCCATTTTCTACTTTTGAATTAGATAACCCATGTCGTTAACTATTGTTCATTTCATTTTCATTTTGTTACTAGTTGAGTTTGGTTATTTGGGAGTTTTGGTTGTGTTTGAGATAGGTTGGGAGTTAGTTTTTTTAAAAGAGTTATTGCCCAGATATTTGCTTGTTTGCTCGAGCGATCATTCTTGTGCTCCAGCGGTGTTTTACAGTCTGTAAAACTGCTGGAAGAAAGAAATCTTCGCTCAGGTAGTCTTTCTTATGCACGAGCGGTGTTTTGTAGGCCGAAACTTCTAGAAGGGGGTCATTGTTCACTCGAGAGGTGATTTTGGTTGCTCAAGCGGCGTCACTTAATTGTGTCTTACGCTTGAGCGGTATTTCTTATGCTCGAGCGGTCTGTGCATATATCAGTCCGAGAAAATGCCATCTTGAGTCACTTTTTAATTTCATTCTCTCTCTAAACATTTCAAAACCCTAGATTTTCACTCTCTCGTTGTCTCTCTAGTTCTTACCTTTTAGCTTTAAATAGTCTCAATCCATTGGATTTCTCACCCTAGTCCTTTGGAGAAAAAGATTGAGCACGTCGAGGCATTTTAATCAGAGGAGTTATTATTTTCGGCTCCACCAAGTTCTACCTTGTGCTTTCTCTTGTCTTCTACTTTGAGGTAGGGATTTCGTTGATCTTTAATATGATTTTTAGCTTAGTTATTTGCCCTTTGAAAAAAGCTAGTGAATTGGGGATTTTTGGGAAAATCTAGGGTTTGATTTTGAAGGAACAATGCTTATGTTGATGATTGGAACAATGCTTATGTTGATGATGATGGTGGTGGAGTTGGATATATAATATCACTCCCATTGTAAAATGATGGAATTACGTATTTTGATTGGAAACTACCTGTTGTATAGAATATTTGTTTTGCGCTATCGGTGAAGGATAATCATTATTGTTGTAGACATTCCATGAGGATTAGGTTAAATTGAAACTAATTTCTCATACATTGCGCATTGAGCATCATCTCATATTGAACATTGTAAGTGTATTGACTTTAAGAAAAAAAAAAGAAAAAAAAAAAAAGGTGAATACCTTGGTAAATCTGGTTAGGGGTGTGATTATGGTTATGATGTTAGCCTGTGTGTCGTTGTTGTAAATCCAAAAACCCGCACAGTTAAGTGCCGATCCTTCCGGTTAGTACCGGTAAAATGGCTTCAGTAGTGCTTGTATATCCTACTAGCAGACATGTACTTAGAAATTCCCAGTGGTTTGTATCTACTGTCCTACTTTCTGCTATAAAATGATTATTTTTATGAATTGATTTATAATCTGGCATTGCATTATTTTGAGATGAAAAACAAGGGATGTCATGTGCATTCACCTTATAATTTTGATAAGATTCATGCACTGTGTTAGAGTATCTCTACTGGGCATTGGCTCACCCTATGTGAAAAACAACTTTCAGGTGCTGAAGATATGTCTCTACCAAGGACATAACTTGGGATGACTTAGAGCTGAGGGCTTCATTTTTGTTTATTGATGTAATTATTTTTGTTTAAGCCTCGAGATTTACTTGTGTTGAGTTAAACTCATTTTGCTGTACACAAGTATCGACTTGGAAAGTTGTAGCCATTAAGGCATATAATTATTTGGTTTTACTTTTACTTTAATTTATATATCCATGCCATATGCTATAGATTCAGAATCAAAGATTTATGAATATATATTGCATATGCCATCTTTTGTGTTGATCAAAGTTATGAATGGAATAGAAGATACGACGTTGTTAATCATTTGTAAGTAATGTTATGAGTTGGGTTATTATTATTTATTTTGGGGCATTACATTTTGTAGACCTGCAAAAATACTGGGAGATCCAAAAGACCGCTCGAACAACTGAAACACTGCTCTATTGAACAAGAAGAAAACTAGATAACAAATCTTTTGGAAAACTAACTCCCAACCTGTTTCAAATACAGCCAACAACTCCCACTCAACAACAACATGACAAAAGGAGCATAGGCAATGAATAAGAGTATCTGATCCTGGATCCAATAACATGACAAGGATTGCATTTAAACCGGAGCCGTTATACATTTTATTGACATCTTACGAATTCATGTTTTAATATCGCAGTGCATTTTTTAGAAATGTATTGTGTTTTCGTTGTTGACAACCATTAAAAAATATTGTAATGGGGCAAATACATTAGGATTAAGCCTGTCAAGAAGTAGACATCTTAATTGGTTGGACCTGTCAGGCCAAAGTGAAAATGAAAGGCATTTGTAGAGACAGACCAAAAGTTTCTCACCATAAGGAAAAAGGTTTTATTGATGGGCCATTTTTTACACCAAAAATAGTATTTAAAAGTCTAGTAGAAACAATTACTCCTTAGAATAGCAGTTAAGATCAGGTATCGTTCCAACAGAGACAAACAAACTAAGTGTTTATTAATTTCAGATTAACTCCTAAATTAGTTGTTCATATAATGATAACTAAATTGATTTAAAAACTGAAAATAAACAAAAATAATGTAAAATCAGGGTTAAATATGGAAGTGAGTGAGGGTCTTAGGGTTATTGAATTCACTGCAAATCTCATAGCTCGGGTTTATTAATCTACTTCATGGAAAATTACTGTTATGAAAATAAAGATGTGCTGTGGCTACAAGCCCTAATAGAATCTTTCAGAATATTCATACATTCAAATCACGGGCATGAATTATCATCAGTCGGCATAAAGCGTACACTAAACTATGGTCATAAGTACGCCTTGTCTTCCCTAGGTACGCTATTGTATAATTTCATATTTAAAATCATAGATATTAAATACATATAAATTTGAATAAAGAACTGGATTTCACTTGCAATTGTATTAGAATTAGAGGTTGTTGGTCTTGAGTATAACGACATCAAGAAATGCTTCAGATCTGGATAGTAGTTACAAACAACAACGACACAATTCAAATTTATATGAACGGAAATGAATAATTCAAGTCTTGAGAACTAAAATGACAAAGAGATGGATGTTGAGTTGTCGGTGGACACCGATGTGTGATTGTTGATCAGAGAGAGATAGAGGGTACATCGTCAATCGGAGAGAGAGAGAGAGAGAGAGAGAGAGAGAGAGAGAGAGAGGCGGCTTATGAAAAATTTATAGAGAAAATTTCAGATTTCTAAGGTTAAAACGCTATTTTGGACCATATATATATATATATATATATATATATATCACAATCTGTTTTTATCCTTCCACAATTTCAAGTCCTAGGACTTAACTATCTGGCCAAATTTTGGTGTTCTCAAACTCTTGCACAAACATGTAGAAGGATCTTTCCTTAATATTTCAAAAAAAGAAAAAAAGAAAAAAAAAAGAAGATATTTAGACGCCATATGTATTTTTTTGTTTTGAAAAATAAAAACTAAAAATATTGATTAATATTTGGAAATAGATATTTTTAAAATTTTAAATTAGCCTTTTTTTTTTCATTAGCAAAAGCCAGTTGTTAGTTGTTAGATTAACACATATGAGAGTTTCTTTCCTCTGTTTACAAAGTACCAAGTGTTTGCTCCTTTAATTCAACTCCCTTAAGGAGAGCTGAACTATGACCTCCCCTTAGGGATTAAACCCTTAGAAACGTTATGGTAACCAAGTAGGTTAGGCCTAGTTGGTTTAAAATTTTAAATTATTTAAGACTAAAGTTATATTTAAATTGTTTGGGATTTTAAATTGGATATGGATTAGATATGATGATGGGTTAGATGTGACTAGGTTTTTTTTTTTTTTTTCCACTTTGTATGCAAAAAAGTTAAATTTCAAAATTATAAATATGGTTAAATGTGGCAGTATTTATATGTCATGTGTATTTCTTACCATTCAAAACTTTCAAAAATTAAGAAAGTTATATTAATATTTTGAAGGTCATACAAGCTTTCAAAGAGAAAAATCTCTTTTACTGATAAACTTTTGTTGGCTTTGCACAAAAAAAAATTTGAAATTCCTGAACATTATATTTGTAATTCAAAATTTGAAAGAAATTAAAAAAAAAAAATTAAGTTGTATTGAGAAAGTAAAATTTATAGAGTTTTAAGTTGTTTCAATATCACAAGACATGTGATTGCCCACTCTCAAATTAAGATGACAATTTAAGATAAATGAAACCCATTATGAAATTTGTACACGAAGAAATTGAAGAATCGCTCAACTTACATTTTTGTGGGGGTAACCAAATTGGCTATGTTGGATTAATTTCATTCTTTTGAGAAAGAGCCTATAATGAGGATATATTTACTGTTTCATATTTCATATATTAATATTGTGTTGATTTAGTGAGATTTATTATTTGTGTTTATTATTGAATTAGTGTGACACATTATATGGTAAATAAATATTGAAAGAAGAGTCATGTTATAGTTCCGCATTTTTCTACAACATTTCTTACAGTCGTTTACTCACAATGAGAAATATTTATATTTATAGTGTGATTTGATTGTAAAAAATATTATACAAAAAATTATGTATGATTATTATTAAATAAATTATGCTTCCATAGTATAAAAAGAGAAATAAAGTACTATTTTCTGGAAAAGAATTTGTTCCAAAGAGGAAAACCCTTCATTTGTTATTTTCAACATTTTTGTTCCCACTTTGCACATGATGACTATATTCTTCCCATTAGCGTTTTACATTTGTTTATGGGGGAGGGCTTCCTCCTGTAGTGATTTAGATTGGAGGGTCTTGTCGAAAATCACAGGTCATAGGTCTAGATTCAATAATTTATAATATGAAAAATTATAAATTAGTTTTATTTTTTATAAAATAATTACAATTTTTTTAAATGTTTATGACTATGTGTGATTGTTGATTTCTGACCACATAACTAAAAGGGGAACTCAACTGCAGACCACTGGCAGAATAGAATGAGCCAACTACCTGCCAACAAGAAGATAAGAATTCTGCGGTGATTCGTCCACGTTGGGGCATTCCGACGATGAAGTAAGTAAACTTTATCTCTCACAGATAGCAAATAGTACTTAAACTCACAAGAAAGAATTTACCTCAGACCCACAAGGGTGCCTCACTTTTATAACCGGCAGTGACATGATCACCTAGAAGCCTCACTTCATTTGACTCAAGCTCAATGCTCATCCTGGACTCTCGGCTAGATAGGGATAAACTCTTCATGAGCCTTATCCTTATCTAGACTGAGATCCTCTCATGTTCTAGGACTCTTGTCCCTTATCCGGATAGTGCAGAACATCTCGGCAATGCCATGATCACCTCGGCAACATGACTCATGCATGTGGCACCTTAGCCAACATCTCAGGGCTATCTTGGCCACGTGGCGTCATTCGCAAAATACTTCCCCATAATTGCCCCCTAGGTACCTGAGGTGATAGAACCTACATAGTTTGAAAAATCTTGTAATGGGGCAAATACATTAGGATTAAGCCTGTCAAGAAGTAGACATCTTAATTGGTTTGATATGTCAGGCCAAAGCGAAAATGAAAGGCATTTGTAGAGACAAACCAAAAGTTTGTCACCATAAAAAACAAGGCTTTATTGATGGGTCATTTTTTACAACAAAAATAGTATTTAAAAGTCTAGTAGAAACAATTACTCTTTAGAATAGTAGTTAAGATCAGGTATCGTTCCAACAGAGACAAACAGACTAAGTGTACATTAATTTCAGATTAACTCCTAAATTAGTTGTTCATATAATGATAACTAAATTAATTTAAAAACCAAAAAAAAAAAAAAAGTAATGTAAAATTAGGGTTAAATATGGAAGTGATTGAGGGTCTTAGGGTTATTGAATTCACTACCAATCTCAGAACTCGGGGTTTATTGATCTACTCCATTCAAAATCACTGTTATGATAATAAAGATGTGTTGTGGCTACAAGCCCTAATAGCATCTTTAAGATTATTTATACATTCAAATCACGAACATGAATTATCATCAGTTGGCATAATGCGTACACTAAACTATGGTCATAAGTTCGCCTTGTCTTCCCTAGGTACGCTATTGTATAATTTTATATTGAAAATCATAGATATTAGGTACATATAAATTTGAATAAAGAACTTGATTTCACTAGCAATTGTATTAGAATTAGAGGTTGTTGGTCTTGAATATAATGACATCGAGAAAAGCTTCAGATCTGGACAGTAGTTTCAAACAGTAATGACACAGTTCAAATTTATATGAACGAAAATGACTAATTCAAGTCTTGAGAACTACAATGACAAAGAGATGGATGTTGAGTTGTTGGTGGACACTGATGTGCGATTGTTGATCAGAGAGAGATGGAGGATACACCGTCAATCGGGAGAGAGAGAGAGAGAGGTGGCTTATGAAAAATTTATAAAGAAAATTTCATATTTCTACGATTAAAAGGCTATTTTGGACCATATATATCACAATCTGTTTTTATCGTTTCAAAATTTCAAGTCCTAGGGCTTAACTATCCGGCCAAATTTTGGTGTTCTCAAACTCTTGCACAAACATGTAGAAGGATCTTTCCCTAATATTTCAAAAAATAAAAAAAAAATAAAAAAAAATAGATATTTAGACGCCATATGCATTTTTTAGTTTTGAAAAATAAAAACTAAAAATATTGATTAATATTTGGAAATAGATATTTTTAAAATTTTAAATTACTTTTTTTTTTTTATCAGCGAAAGTTAGTTATTAGTTGTTAGATTAGCATATATGGGAGTTGCCTTCCTACCTTTACAAAGTACCAAGTGTTTGCTCCTTTAATTCAACTCCCCTAAGGAGAGTTGAACCATAACCTCCCCTTAGGGATTAAACCCTTAGGAAAGTTATGGTAACCAATTAGGTTTGGCCTAGTTGGTTTAAAATTTTAAATTATTTAAGACTAAAGTTATATTTAAATTGTTTGGGATTTTAAATTAGATATGGATTAGATATGATGATGGGTTAGATATGACTAAGTTTTTTTTTTTCATTTTGTATGCAAAGAAATTAAATTTAAAAATTATAAATATGGTTAAATGAGGCAGCATTTATATGTCATGTGTATGTCTTACCATTCAAAAATTTTGAAAATTAAGAATTTATATTAATGTTTTGAAAGTCAGACAAGCTTTCAAAGAGAAAAATATCTTTTACTTGATATATAGTATAAATTTTTGTTGGCTTTGCGGAAAACAAAATTTGAAATTCCTGAACTTTATTATTGCAATTCATAATTTGAAAGAAATTAAAAAAACAATATTTAAGTTGCATTGAGAAAGTAAAATTTATAGAGTTTTAAGTTGTTTTAATTTCACAGGACATGTAATTAACCACTTTCAAATTAAGATGACAATTTAAGATAAATCAAACCCATTACGAAATTTTTCTACTACATTATATGATAAATAAATATTGAAAGAAGAGTCATGTTACAGTTCCGCATTTTTCTACTACATTTCTTATAGTCGCTTACTCACAATGAGAAATATTTAGATTTATATTATGATTAGATGGTAAAAAATATTATACAAAAAATTATGTATGATTATTATTAAATAAATTATGCTTCCATAGTATAAAAAGAGAAAGAAAGTACTATTTTCTAGAAAAAAATTTATTCCAAAGAGGAAAACCCTTCATTTGTTATTTTCAACTTTTTTATTCCCACTTTGCACATGATGACTATATTCTTCCCATTAGCGTTTTACATTTTTTTTTTTTGGGGGGGGGGGGTTCCTCCTGTAGTGATTTAGATTGGAGGGTCTCGTCGAAAATCACAGGTCATAGGTCTAGATTCAATAATTTATAATATGAAAAATTATAAATTAGTTTTATTTTTTATAAAATAATTACAATTTTTTTAAATGTTTATGACTATATGTGGGTGTTGATTTCCGACCACATAACTAAAAGGAGAACTCAACTGGAGACCACTGGCAGAATAGAATGAGCCAACTACCTGGGGCATTCCGACGATGAAAACTTTATCTCTCACAGATAGCAAATAGTACTTAAACTCACAAGAAAGAATTTACCTCAGACCCACAAGGGTGCCTCACGTTTATAACCAGCAGTGACATGATCACAAGAAGCCTCACTTCATTAGACTCAGGCTCAATGCTCATCCTAGACTCTCGGCTAGATAGCGAAAAATTCTTCATGAGCCTTATTCTTATCCAGATTGAGATCATCCTTTGTTCTAGCACTCTTATTCTTATTCGGATTCCTCTGCATTTTGGCTTTACCATAGAACATCTTGACAATGCCATGATCACCTCGGCAACATGACTCATCCACGTGGCACCTTAGTCAACATCTCTAGGGTATCTTGGCCACGTGGCGTCATTCACAAAATACTTCCCCACAACTGCCCCCTAGGTTCTATTCCCTTGGCTACCTGAGGTGATGGAACCTACATAGTTTGTTTACATAACATGTCAGCTCAAAATGCAGATACTACTCCGACCGAGATCATGACTTGTTGGCTTCAAGTAACCAGGACTCAGTTGCCCACTTTATCAAGAGTCAAGAACCTAGTTCTTTTAAGCCCTTCAGCTGAGATCACTCATTAAGCTGAGGTTATTGTCTCATTATTTCATGAATTTCAAAAGCTTCAACTGCGCATGAGCTATCATGCACCGTCAACTCAACCATTTCTTCCACGTGCCCTATTCGTACTGGTTCGTACCACACACACACTATCAGGTCGCATAGTTTCTGCCCATGCCACCTGACAGGCATGTCGGCTAAGGCGCCTTCATTACATTTTGCCACCTTTTCGTGTTTTTGACAAAACTCCTTCTCTCTCTCTCTTCGCCTTTTCACTTTTGCAATCACAATCTCTTTCTTGTCCCATATTTTCTCTCTCTAAGCCCTCAAAACGCCATTTTTCAGACTTTTGAAGTTTTCTGCAACTATTCCAGTCAAGTCCTCCAATGAGCCCTTCACCATTCGATTTAGATTGTTTTGACAGTTTGATTTTGGTGAACACGAGCTCGACGACCATTTCTTCAGCTCCGCCTTGTAAGTCTTCAATTTCTTCTTTTTCATTTTTGGATTCTTATTGCTCTTAAATGTATTTCTCTTTTGTATTGTCATTTTACATGTTTGTGCATTGATTGAATTTTTTAATGTTCTTCTCAATCGCTGATGTTGACAAATCTATCTATGCCTTTGATTGCACTTCTTGATTCTGAGCCATATTTTCCTTCTACTTTTCTGGCTTGTTTTCTAAATTCTTGCCTTCGAATTTTGTTCACTTGCATAGATTTTAGGTTTGGGATTTTAGAAATCATACACTTAGGAAAATTGAAACAAATCCTCCCTTAGATCTTTAAAACCCTCACCCAAGTGCTTATCTAGGGTTCTGCAGAGGTCCTAAAACCCATATTAAACCCTTCTTCACAGACAACTATACCCAAATCATCATAGCTGTGATCATGGGCATGTTTGAGTGGTCAGTAGATTCTCTTAGTAAGTTAGAACATTTCCACCAAGAATTCTCCATTCTAGTCGACGTTCATCTCAGGCTGGCTGGAAAAGGAAGACTATCATGCCTGGTGAAACTTACATACCATTTCCCTTAGTGTCCATCATCGAGGGCAGAATCAGATTCCCCTTTGACATTCTTTTCCGAGAAGCTTTACACTTCTACATCCTAAATCCCATGCAATTAGCCATTAACACATTCAGGGTTATCAGTGGTATTGCCAACTTGGCACACCGAGAAAACGCTAGGAACACCCTTGCCGAAATCCAGTTCTGCTATACCATATGTAGCCTCAAATCTTCCAGTGGTTATCCTTACTACCTTTAGCCCAGATCCACTGCATATAAATTCATAGCTGACCTCCCAGATTCCAACAAAGCTACTGAAGATGACCACCTGATTATCTCGGGTAATTGGGAATTTGCACCTGATGATGATCGTCATCTCTTCCCTCTGCGCCGAGGAGTTTTTAGAGAGGATAAAGGTAAGAACTTAAAACAAATGCAATTCTTTGTCACTTATGCATCTATTTCTTATATCTATTATGTTGTCTGGTACTTTTTCTTATTTTTTACAGCTCTTCCTCAACTGAGCAAATCATTTTGGGAATCTTACGTACCTAGCTGAGATCTCAAACGGCTCTTACACCTTTCCATTGTCAAACGAAAGGCTGCACTGTTGTTGAACTATGTGCCAACCTACCTCTCTCCTCTACCCGACACTCCTAGATGGAGCAGGGCTACTACATCTGCCTTAACTCCACCAGCTGCCTCTTCCCAAGGCCAGACCAGGCATCTAATTCTAACCCTGTAGAATAGCCCTCTACTTATATTGTAACTCAACTCATTCCACCAACGCAACGCAATGCCAACGCTGTTGTCGACCTCCTAAAGCTCCCGCCGGAAGGACGAGAAGTTGAAGGTGCCGAGATTTTGAGGCATCGGTCTACGATCCCGCAAACCCTCCCATTACTCTACTCGCCATCAACTTCAACACCAGAGTTACCATTGCTATAACCGCCGAGGAGATGTGCTGAAAACCAACTGTCACCGGAGATCTCCTAGCTGACATTCCTGGCATTGTGATAGTCCAATCTTCCCCTTCTGAATCCTAGCAGAAACCCAAACAAAAAAAAAAAAATAAGTGAAAAAGGCTAAGGCAAAAACCAAGGTCACTACCATTGCGTCTGATTTTGAAGACACTCTGCCCATCTCAAAATTGTCTGAGGTCGAAAAAGGGGCTGCACATACCGAGAAACGGCCTGCTGAGGCCAAATCAACTGATGTGCGACTACCTAAAAAGCTGAGATCCAATAGCACAGAAGGCCTACATGGTTTCCATCCCAAGGAGATGTGGACCCCAACAACCATGATCGAGGAACGACCTATGGGAGTCGGTGATAGTGCCATCGATAGCTTTGAAGTCAGCATCCCTTTGTCCATTGCGGTGCTTCTGTCGGCCGACATGAACCGCATATCTGAGCACAACCAATATAAGAATTTTGCTTTCATGATGCAACACTCTATCTTGGTGAGACTTTATGTTTTCTTTATTTAATTTTTGTTTTAATCGCCCACTCGTAGTGCCACATTTTAACTTGCTTGTTTCTTCTCTTCTATGCTATCCAGCATACGCATGACCATGCGGTCAAGACTGAGTTAATGAAGAAGGGTCTGACGAAGAAAACTCAAAAGGTTGCTAGTCATGTTGCCTCACTCAACCAAGTCGAGGCTCTCATTTGTGGACTGTTGGACAAGGCCAAAGCTACTCAAAATTCCTAGGACTTATCCGACGAAAGAGCTAGGGCTGCAGAAGCCATGGCCGAGGTGGCCAAAGCTGAGGTCAAGTAACCAATGTCAAAGTGGCTAAAGTTAAGGCACGACTGAAGGAGGCCTTGGAGGCCAAAGAAGCCGAGATCAAAGCAGCAGATGAAAAGGCCTATACTGAAGTGCAGGCTACCATACGAGATGTGTACCAAAACAAGTCAACATAGCCTGCAACAAGGGCTATTATCTTGGTTGGATGGCAACCCTAAAAAAGCTATCAGTCCCTGAGAACTCTCCCCATCGTGACATCGGCCAGTTCAACGTTCTTTACCTTCCTCTCCAAACCAATCTGAGGATGAGGCCAAGGAAGCAGAAGAGGTCGACGAGGAGGAGGCCGAAGACGAAGATGAAGCAGAGGTTGGGGTTGCACGGGAAAAATCTAAAGCTGCTGCTGGGGCCAAGTACCCTACTCTGAATGATCAGGTCCTCGACTTGACTGGATAGAAAGAGGACGAGGTTTCCGAAGGCACCTCTCCCTAGAGGGCTACGTCTGAAGCTGAATTCTTGCCGCCGAGAAGATTCTGCACCAGACCCTACTTGAAATTTATGTTAAGGTTGCAGCCGACAAATCTACCCAGCTATCTGCCAAGGTTGAAACAACGTCAATTGTCGAGGTAGGATAGTCTGAGGAAAATCCTGAAGTCTCTCATACTTAGGATTTTATTTCTTTTCTCCGATTGTTTTACTACTTTGTGGTTGTACTTTCTTTTTACCTATTTTGATTAG
The DNA here is from genome assembly GCF_055761805.1 of Camellia sinensis. Lineage (NCBI taxonomy): Eukaryota > Viridiplantae > Streptophyta > Magnoliopsida > Ericales > Theaceae > Camellia > Camellia sinensis. The sequence continues at coordinate 70,739,764 of NC_138964.1, forward strand.
TTTGGCATCTCTCTTTTGAACAATGTTTGTTTTGTCGGGCCGATGTGCCCGTAGACAGCCCGAACTCCGCTCTGCGCGCGAGGGCGTGAATTGTGAGTTCTAGCTTCTACAGTTCGAACTCATGTCACGGTTCTGAATCTAATCTCACAAAGTGCAATGTAAGACTGATAAATCACCAAAGAGTCCAAATTCGACAAATCGTTTTGGAAAATCGATTTTAATGAAAAAGTGCCAAACATGGACTGCTTTACCAGATTTCAGAGTCGCCACCTAAATATTTTGTTTTGGGAAATTTAGGAAACCCTGACTCGTGCCTAAGGCCATGTGTCCGTCATCGCCAAAGTTGCCTCGGCTCAGGAACTTGGGTACGAGAGGGGAAGGTCATGTAATGAGCACCCCCGCTCGCCCGATCAAAGATCGGTCTCTGCTAACATGATATGTTGTTTTTGAAAATACATGTGTTCTTATTCTTATTTATTAGCTAGCTTACTATGTGATGCACACATCATACAAGTATAGACTAAATCACTCAAATTGGAACAAAACATCTCATGTTTGTTTGTCAAAATGGTTTGAAAGTGCTACTCGCAAGTAGGCTAAGACGCGGATTTTCCCACCCTCAAGTGGGCTTAGGAAAACATGATGATTTGCCACTTCAAGTGGGCTTAAAACTCACATTTTGATGAATTGTTCCAATTCAAGCAATGAAGCCTTCATCCACAGACATTCATGCAGTTATAGCAATTAAACAAATAGCATCATGGCAAGCATGTTATCATGGCAGTCACTTACACACATGCAAGGATGCCAAAGCATAAAAGTTTACCTAGTACTTCGAGCCAAAACAAAAGCTAGTTAGTAATCAATGCATGATCCGGGCCATGTTAATCAATGTCTAATGCAACACATGCAAAATGCAACTAAGATAGGCTTGGTTATTCTAAGATGTCATGTGAATGCAACTTGATAGCATGTATTCAAATTGGTTATTGAAGTACAATGAAGTTTGTATGATGCGCCGAGCTCGGTGCATGCAAGACAGATGAATGGATGCACGCATGCAAGGCATAAGGATGCTAATTGAAAATGACCCTAAAACTAACCATCGAAAGCAGTTAAGCAAAAGGGAGAAAGAAATGGGGGTTGGAAGACATGCATCACACACACGCACACTTATTACAAAATTTTCCCTCTCGACGGAGGGTCCGAATAATAAGGTAACTAGCTAATCTAAGCTAATTAAACTAATTATTACAAAACGAAGCTAATTATCTAACAAGTTAATTAATTACAAACACAAATGAATAGCTAAGTGCATTAACTACTTAAGTACAAAACCAAATAGCTAACTAAACAAAGAAGTTAAGTAAAGCAGTAAGAAGAGGTCCTCAGGGCGGGAAGTGCATGCATGCTCAGTCGCCTCGTTCGGAAATTCATCACCGTGCCCCAACTTGCTTCTGTTTGCATTTGATCTCAGAACACCGCACAAACCTTTAGATAGTTTCTACCTCAACTTGGAGACCTCCAGGAAGGTTGCCGACCACTTATTAGTGTTGTAGACTAGCTATAGACCACTTACACATGCTGTAGACTAGAAAAAGTGGTTGGCCAGCCACTTTTACTGGTCTGTCGACCAGAAATTCTGCCACACTTCTAGTTTGCTGCAACGGAGAACAAGAAGGGTCACAACAATGTATTTGCAAGATATGTGTGCACAGCCACCCTCCCTATCATTTCTTAAGCTCAAAGGAGTGCGGTTCTCGACTCTCGGGCCACTAACCGAGCATTGCAATGCATGATGGCCGAGAAGCCAAGATTGCGCGATTCAATGCCAATGAATGCATAAATAACACATAAGAGCCTTAACCTCTATCATGCATTATCAAGAGGGTCGACGACCGAGAAATGAGGCACGTTTCATCACTTTAAGTATGAAACGTTCCTCGTTTCTCGTGTTTGGATTAACACCATATCCAAACACAATCCAATGCATGCAACATGATCAACCTATCAATGCTAATGACGTGAAAACACAATGCAATGCATGCACATGCAGAAAAAATGCATTTCTATGAATGCTAGAATGGCATGCACAAGATTCTAACACATGAAGAATGCATGCATGGCATGTTCGGATGCTAAAGCATCAAAGCTAGGAAAGAGCATCTCACAAGAGGCATGCAAAACAATGCTCAATGGACTAAAACCGAATATGGATAGACCTCAATCATGCCAAAATAGTGGCCAAAATGTGCTGGAATGATAGCATTGAAAGTAAGAAAATGCATGCTCATGCATTGGCCCATCAACTAAGCATAAGAGCACAACTCTCAAACATGATTAAGAAGTGACAAACATGGAAGTGTGACAACACTATATGCCCTAAAATCATGTGAGAAATGATGCTAAATCATCCAAACAACACAAGCATAGCATGCTAGAGGGCCTAAGGCACAAGGCTACGAAAAGGGACTGCACAAGAGGCATGCAATACATTGCACAAATGAATGAACCAGCCATAGACAGAGCTCAAATAGGTCAAAACAAAGACCAAAACATGCTGAGATGGGAGCTCAAAGGTCTAGGCATGCACGCAAACACGTTAGGCCACAAACAACGCAACAATGCATGACCCTTAAAAGCACTCAAAGGGTGAAAAAAGTGAGAACATGGCAATGTTATATGCTCTGAAATAACATGTGAAATGATGCCAAATCATGTACATGTCACAAATGAAGCATGCTATTGTGCTTAAAACTTGAAACTAGCATAGGCACTTGCACTATAGCTATGCAGTACATGAACCATATGGCCAAGACAACTCAAAACAGTCCTAGAGCATGTCAAAATAAAGCTAAAACATGGATGGAGGATAGCCAAAACAAGATAGCATGAAGGGCATGAAGCATGGTGTATGCAAGGGCAATAAGGAGGATTACACTACACCTACCAAAACCAAGCATGGGATGACTTTACCAACAAAAATCAGAGTTATATCATGGCAAAATAACACCAAAAATACACTGATATGGCAGCCCAAAAGCTTAGGCAAGATGGCATACACAATGGCTCATTTTTAAAGTATAAAGAACCAACCCTCCAAAGCATTGAAAGAGTGAAAGATGTGAGGGCATGACCACACTACATGCACTGAAATCACATATCGAATGATGCTAAATCATATAAATAACCCAAGCAATGCATGCTAGTGACTTGGAAACTCAAAGCTTGTGAGCAAGAATGAACCATGGCTATGCAAAGCAAGGAACGCATGACCCAAAACACTTAAATTAGACCTAGAGCATGCAAAAACATGGCCAAAAGCTTGCTGGAGTAGAGCCAAAAGCATGCTAGAATGATGGTCCAAAGCATGATGCATGTTAGGCTAGTAAGGAGGATTGCACTACATGAGCAAGGAGCATTCAAGAGGCTATCAAACCAACCCAAAACAGAGTTAAGGCATGCTAAAATAACACCAAAAACTTGCTGAGATAGGACCAAAACATGCTAGACAGATGAGCTATCAACACAAGCATGTCAGTCCAGTTTGCAAGGATTACACTACAAGTATATAGAGCATGCAAGGGTGGCCTAAACTAAGCCAAAATAGAGGTATGCCATACTAAAATAAGGTCAAAAATAGGCTGAGATGGAGCCAACATATGCTAGATAAGCATGCTTAAACATGAGGCTAACAAGGCAAGCAACCAAGATACAAGGAGAGGGGATGACCCCCTCCTATTTGGGACCTCAAAACACACTTTCCACCACTGAAATTCCTCTGAGTTTCAGTGGTGAGAAGGCCAAAAAGAGGTGGTCCCAGTAGCTTAAAAGGATAGATCAAAACAAGGCCAAACAAGGCACAAAAAGGGGGTAGACCATCCCCAACACCAAAGAGACCTTGAACAAACATTTCAAGCACTTAAAATCAGAACTTTTTGCTGTTGAAAGTTAAGCCTAAAACATCATGCAAATAGGACCAAAGGCTTAATCAAAACAAAGCTTTAAAGGAGTTAGAGACCCACCCTTGAAGAAACACAACAAATCAGCAACTTCTGAGGCAAAACCAAGCCTTTGAGCTTCAAACAAACCTCCAAAAACCTCAGCCCAAGAATGAAGGTGTTTCACTGTGTTTGTGTGTAAAAGTGTGAAGAAATGACATTTTAAGGCACAAAACAATGCAAATATAGAGAGAAGAAGCAATATAGAGATTGAGATATATCTATATCTCTAAGCAAGTTTTTCTAAACTTGAGACAAGAGGGAGGAGGTTCCCTTCTATAGAAAACAAGCATCAAGCTTGTTGAGCAAGCTTAGAGCTTGAATCAATCCCTCCGTACACGTGTATGAAGGATGCTTTCTGTGCCCAACAGCTGGCACAACTGGCATGGAAAATATCTGCAGAAAGTGCAAGAAAGCTGCCGACCAGTTGAAGTGGTCGGCCAGCTACTTGCGCTGGTCGGCCGACAAGTGAAAGTGGTCTGTAAGGAGACCAATTGGTTGGCAAGGGGGAGAGGTGGTCTGCACAAAGAAAGCAAGGTGCTGGCATGGGTGCCAACCACTTTTGGTGGTCCATAGACCACCAAGACAAGTTGGCCGACCAAAAAACTGGCTGGCAGGGAAGAAAAGTGGTCTTCAGGGAGAGAAACTGCTCTACAACCCTTATTCCACCCTCTAAGCAGGGAAAACAAGGTTTGTACCAAAAACAAACCAAAAAGGATGAAAGACAAAAGTCCGTGGGACAAGGCGCGCAGCCGGAAGCCTCGAAAACTAGTCTTCGAGCACAAAAAGTGGTCTATGAGGGAAAGGTGGTCTGCGGCCACAAAAATTGTTCTACAGACCTCTGTTTCCCTCTAGGAAGAGGCAACAGGGCATGGTTCAAAAACTAGGCCAAGAGGAGAACGTTAAACGATCCCGAGACAAGGCGCGCAGCAGAAGGTTCTGGAAACCGGAAACTAGTCTTCAAGAGGGAAAAGTGGTCTACGACCACAAAAAGTGGTCTACAGACCTCTTTCTCCCTCCAGGCAAGGTCAATAAGGCTTGGTCCACAAACCGAGTATAAACACAAAGAGTTCAGAGGCCCGGAGGTAAGGCACTTAGCCGAAAACTCCGGAAACTCGAAACGAGCACAAACAAGCGCAATCACCGCGTGCTCAAACGATGACGCTGTGTCTTAAGGTCGGTCAAAAATGTGGTGTCTATAGTTGCCCCTCTTTGACAGAACTCGAAAGCCTAGAGACGACCCATTTTTGACAAGGCCGAAGACTTAGACAAATAGGTAAGATAACAAGGAGATCCGCCCGCAGGCAAGGGCAAAATGCAAATGACATGCACAATGCCGAACATAACTTATGATCATGCAAAGAGGGTTGTAATGAAGCAATTATGCAAAATAAGGAAACTCGTACATAAGCAAGTAAACACGAACCAAACTACTTCTCATGCAGAAAGGATGTAAGAAAATTATACAATTCTCACTGCGTCTCACGCAGAGAAGGCTAAAAACGACTATTGGGGACACCCAAAGTCTCAAACGAAACACCTCCCAGCGTGCCAAATGCAAAAGGAGAAGGCCTGTGCAAGAAAGCGCAGTCATCTAAACGCGTGTCAAACGCGAGGAGGGAAATGTACATCCAAACGCATGCCAAACGTGAGTGTAGAAGGGTTGCGCAAGAAAGGGCGATGCACTAGACAATGTGAGTACGTCCAAACACGCCACACGCGAGTGGAGAAAGGTTGTGCAAGAAAGCACGATGCACTAGATAGTGCGAGTACGTCCAAACGCGCCACACGCGAGCAGAGAAAGATTGCGCAAGAAAGCGCGATACACTAGACAGTGCGAGTACGTCCAAACGCGCCACACACGAGTGGGGAAGGGTAACAGAACATGTGTCAAACGCGAACATGTGTGATAGATAGTAGTCAAACTGAACCGGAACTTCTCTTGAATGAACTGTACATACAATATCGTGCCTGCACAAAAGAGAGATTTTGACAAGTACAATATAACATGAACACATGATGAAAGCTATATCAAGATACAATTTCAATACAAGATAAACACGTGCACATATGATGCCGATGGAAAGGTGCCTAGCAATGCAAGTGAAAAGTGCACAGCAATGGCAATGCAACTGAATGTGTGTGACAATGCAAGTGAAGAGTTGCATAACAATGCAACTAGACGTGTGTGACAACGTAAGTGAAGAGGTGCATAACAATGCTAGTAGAGCATGCGTGACAACGCAAGTGGAGAGGGTGCATAACAATGCAACCGAAGCGCGCATAACAATGCAAGCAAAATGTGCGTGACAACGCGAATAGTGTGTGCATAACAATGCAAGTAAAGTGTGCATAACAATGCGAGAGAAATGTGCATAACAATGCGAGAAAAATGTGTATAACAATGCGAGAAAAGTGTAACTTCAATAGTATGTTAGAAGCAAAATGCCAAATAAGGAAATACAAGCCTTAACGAGACCAATTCAACTTCAACCACCGATTTACCTCTCGGAGAGGTCACAATGTACTTAAAAAGGATACACCTTGCTCTTGACAAGTAATGATGAGCTACGCATCAAAGACTTAAATTGAAGTTCCCGCGGGGACATTTTGAGCCGAAAAGTGTACTTTTCTTGGACTCTCTCGAGAGCCGAGGACTCCAATCATCACAAAAACACACAGGGAGGACAATGAGACCCTGAAGACCACCCAGAAGGGCTACCGACCACCTACACCAGCTGGCGACCACTTGTTGACCACCTAAGTGGTTGGCCAGCTAGAAAAACTAGTCGGCCGACCAGTTTAGCAAAACAGGGGCAACTTGGTCTTTTGAAGGTCGGCTCTTTAAGTACACAACTCCAAAGCATATTTCATCACACCTTCAAGGCCGAAATCACTTGTTCTCTCTCCCTAGACCATTTTTCTTAGATCCGGGCTTTGCACGTGTTTTCCAATGCCCCACGCGAAGTTAATTCGCGAAAAACTTTCGATTCTCTTCGTTTCGAACCGGTCAGAATTTGTTTTCGGAGCTTCTTTCTTCATTTTCACCACTTGAGGTATGTTTCTCTCGAAGTTTAGCACCTTTTTCTCAGGCTTTGACTTTCTTTGGCTTTTTCTCTTCCCGAGAGTTGACTTTTGTTGATTTTTTGCGATTTTGGCTAATTTCACTCATTTTTGCTCATTTTTGCATCTTTTTTTAGATGGCTAACGATATTCCACATGACGGAGGTTCTCCGAGAGTAGACGATGAGCCTGAAATCATGCCGCTGCAGCCCAGGATTCGGCCTTTCGACCCGGAGAGGTACCATCCTCAGGAGCACATCCTACCCCTGAGCACCTTTCATCATTTCACGGATTTTGCGCGACGAGCACCCGCAGACTTGCTACTACAGGAGCCGGAGTCTCACTTGTCTCATCATGCGCACGAGGTGTGTACTTCACTTTTACATTTTCTGCGATGTATTTTGCATTTCTTGCATACTTCATGCTTTCGCTATGTATTATATCTGCTCGTTCTGAACACATTTACATACACAACGCTTCTGCTCGTTCTAAACATAACTTACAACAAAGCTTCCTGTTCATTTGGCACACAGCTCATACATAGCATTCTATTCATTTGGCACGCAGCTCACAACACAATACTCTGTTCATTTGGCACGCAGCTCACAACATAGTATTCTGTTCATTTGGCACACAACTCACAACACAGTATTCTGCTCATTTGGCACGCAGCTCACAACACAACACTCTGCTCATTGGCACGCAGCGCACAACACAGTATTTTGTTCATTTGGCGCACAACTCACAACACAGTATTCTGTTCGTTTGGCACACAGCTCACAACACGTTATTCTGTTCATTTGGCACGCAGCTCACAACACAGCACTCTGTTCATTTAGCACGTAGCTCACAACACAACATTCTGTTCATTCATTTCATTTCAGTTGATATCTCGCATAATAGTAATTGCCTCTACAGTTTTGCAGGCTTCCATCGAGTACACTGGGCAGGGTCTAGAGCTATCGGCTTCGGTGATGTGGATGCTACAGAGGAGCATGGACCTGCTGAGTATCTACTATATTCCGGTAAGTTCTTTCAACCTCTATTCCAAAACCCTCTATAATCTGCTCCATACTAATTTGATGCATCACATTATCAATACTGCATTTGATACACCACACCCATATATCACTCACGGCACCGATTCACTGCATCTCATATACTGGCCACGACCCTCATACACTACAATCATTCACCGCTCACGGTATTCATACACTGCTCACAGCATTCATACACTATAATCATACACTGCTCACTGCATTCATACACTGTAATCATATACTGTGTTTGATACCACTCAGATTCGCATAGCATAACTGATGCACTTACCAATTTGTTCTTTTCAGGCCCCATTCTAGATACCGGCTATAGTGGGTGCCTTAGCGGGACCTTCAGTGCCTAGTTCCCGAGCAGTAGGGAGAGCGGGACGAGGGATTCCAGCGCACAGCCGGAGCAGAGCTGGACGTACTTAGATCGGGAGTAGTTCACGGGAGCCTGCCGCAGATGATGATGAGTCTGACGAGGAGGCCTTGAGTCCACAGTCAGAGTCATCTTAGGATGGAGATGAGGCTGGAGATGGCTCGGGTTCAGACTCTGGGAGCGGAGCTGACGGCGGTGGTTCCGGGCCTTCGTCGAGGAAGAGGGCGAGGAGGGGTTCCCACTCTTGAGGCGACTAGCGCCGATTTCAGATGTTTTGCTTTTTGCTTTATTTCTCCTTTTGCCTATAGTTTTTGCACATTATACTGCCTTAGGCAGGTTTATTTCTTTAAAACTTTGTACTTTTGCAAAAAGAAACTATAATGGAATGAAAAACAACTTTTTGATTGAAAAAGTGTTACATTTTACATTCCAAGCATCGCATCGCATAGCATTACATCACACAACATGTAAAACTAAACACTCGAATTGCATTGCCTGAATCGGGTAGTGAACCGATTGATGACTGAAAGACCAAAACAACTCGATAAGCAAAACAGGACTTGACATGCTAATCAAATGTAAATACAACTCGATAAACAAGACAAGAACTTAAGAATCAATGCAAATACAACTCAATAAACAAAAATGTAACCACTCGATAAACAAATCGAAGTAACACAGGCACGACTTCGCAAAATCGTCACAAAAATCATTCGAAGTGGAACAAGTCACAAGTTCTCATCACCTCCAACACATGGACAGCTTAGAGAACAAAAGGAGTGGCCATCGGCCAGAGTAGAAGGCCATCGGCCACAATAAATGACCATCGGCCACCAATACTAGCCGATTGGTTAAAATGATGGTCGGTTGGCCATCATTAATGGACGATCGGCCAAAAATGGGAAGAACCTCCAGAATGCTGTCACTTGTCTTCCACTCAACACGTTATCTTCTACAAAAGGCCCAGCTTCGTAGTTTCTCCATTTCAACTAAGTTTTTGCACCAAATGGAGGCATTTCTTGCCCAAAATCTCGCAAATTGGATTGCTAACTTGGATGGTTCGAAAAAGCTAAATTTCTAGGGCTTCGGAATAAATGCACTATTCATGCTGAGCCGCACCCCGCTACGTTTTCCGTTCCTCCATGCCGCGGCAAGGTGTTGAAATCCGGTAACTCATGTTTTTAGCTTTGGCGGACAAGCGATATGTCCCACTTTCGAAGACTTCCAAGCTTTGATAGAACTCAACGCGATGAAGAAATCTTGCCCCAATTTCGCTTCGGCCACGTCCAAGCCTTAGGACGGATGTGCAGGCTCATTTTACATGACGCTCTGTCTTTGATTTGTAACGGAGTACTGGACATTCCGAGCTTGATTCGTCGGTTTTCTAATGCCAGTGACCGTGGTGACCATCACTGGCAGGGTTTTCGGCGACATGCCCTCTGCTTGTGTATGTTGTCTCATTTCTTGCTTGCCCCAGGCTTTGGAGGATCTAGCGTCCGTTTGATTATGGTTGTTGAGGGCTTGAAAGGGGGCAAGAGCTGCATAGCCATGACACTAGCTGAGACATTGATGGGTTTGGATGCTTTCAATTGCCGAGAGACGACTAGATGCGCGGGGAGTCCACTACTGCTACAGGTAATGTTTCCCACCCTATCTCACATATATTTCTCATATCACTCGACCCTCAGGCTCATTTTTTTTCTTTTCAAAACCCTTTTCTCATTTTTCTCTCAACGTACACCTCTCTATTCATTAATCTCTCATTTTTCATCACTCCCCAGATATGGTTGATGGATAAGTTGAAGGTTGTGGACTCATGCCTAGCATATTCAGCACGCAACTACTTCTTCCGGCGACGTCTAGTCGATGCCCTCGATGAGGGTTGGTGGTGCAAATGGATGTGCAGTCTATCTGCTATCAACATTGCTTGGTGCTGCCCCTGGCTCAATTTACCGGCGACGAGCTACAACATGACTCGCCAGCCTGGGATCCAGTTGATCGGCCTGACACACTGTGTCCTCTATTTCCCATTACGATTCCGGCGCCAGTTCGGACATGATCAGACTTGCCCAGAAGAGGGGATAAAGTACCCTGCTGCATTTCCAGTCCAAGGCACACAGCTAGCTCAGTATGCTACAACATGGAGGACGAGAGAGCTTCTTGCCCCCGCTCCCACTTTCAGTTGCACCCTTTCTGATGAGTGCATAGCTTGGCTTGATGAAGAGGCGCAAGTTGGGCGTACTTTGGCATTAGAGGCTTCCACCAGCTATGGGAGGGGGCGCAGAAACACCTGACTTATCAATGCCCTAAATTTATTATTTTATCAGTACTTTCAAGTTTTCTTTATGAATGTAATAAAAAGCAACTTCAATTTGTATTCAAGAGTAGGAGAACCCTGTACTTGAAATCAATGTAATTGAAGGTTATGGGTACTAAAAATTTTCCGTTTGGTCCAAAAATGGTCTAAGTCGTTAAAAGATTAATTTGAGCAAAATCAACTTTTATCAAAACTTTTCAAAACCATTTTCGATATGGATAAAAACTGGACATGCCCGAGATCTATCACTGAGATGTTCAACCCCGGATCCTAGTACCTAGAAAGTTGCCCCTAGTCTAAATAGCACTGCACTGGAGTTCACAACCGAGCTCTTGAATGCAGAATAGACAAAGATGACCAACATGATCACATGGACAAAGTTGATTTGGAAGTGTTTATGGATGGACTTCAGAATGAAGTTTCCTACGTATCCCGAAGATGGGAATCAAGCCTTACACAGTTCGGTTCAGGTTCACTCGTGTATTAACCCTCTCCTTTTACGCTCTAACTTTTTCCAAGGCCGCCCTTTCTGGGTTTTCAACCTTGCGAGCTCAGTTCTTATTATTTCAAATTTTATGTGCTCTAACATTTGCCTAGGTTGCCCTTTCGGGTTTTCTGCCTAGCGAGCCACTCAGGGATAGTATTTCTTCAACTTGTCCATGTTGATCGGCTGGGAGAACTCTAGGCCATATAGGTCCATCAGAACGATACCTCCGCCCGACCAGATAGACTTAATGATGTAAGGGCTAGTCCAATTGGGTCTGAATTTGCCCCTAGGGTCGTGGATGGGAGCTCGATTGTCTTTGAGCACTAGGTCCCCCTCTTTCCAATTCCTGGACTTAATCTTCTTGTTGCAAGACTTGGCAATTCTTCATTGATAACCCTGGACGTGATACAGTGCTTTCAGCCTTCTTTCATCAAAGAGCATGAGTTCTTCGAACCTGCTTTGCTACCAATCTGCCTCAGCTATCTAATACTCAGCCAGTACCCGCAATGACGGAATCTCAACTTCGATAGGCAGAACAACTTCCATCCCATAAACCAAGGAATACGGAGTTTCCCCAGTAGAAGTTTGAGTTGAAGTCCGGTAGACCCAAAGAGCAAATGGAAACTTATCTGGCCAGTCCCTATAGGTTTCCACCATCTTCTGCAGAATGTGCTTGATGTTCTTGTTGGCAGCCTCAACTGCTCCGTTGGTTTGCAGCTAATATGTAGATGACCTATGAAAAGCCACGTTGTACTTCTCTAACAAGTCGATCACCTCCTTCTTGAAGTGGGAACCATTATCCGAAATAATCTCATTCAGGACCCCGTTCCAACAGATGATGTTATTCCTGATGAACATAGCAACATGCGATGCCTTCAACACCATGTAAAATTGGGCCTCAAACCATTTTGTGAAGTAGTCTATCGCTACCAGAATGTACTGATGCCCGTTGGACCCCTTTGAAGTGACAGCCCTAATTACATCAATCCCCCAGACTGAAAACGGCCATGGCGAAGTCATGTTGTACAGCTTCGACAGCGGAATGTTCATGCACTTTGCATGGATCTAACATTTGTGGCATCGTCGGACAAAGTCAATACAATCCTCCTCCGTGGTGGACCAGTAATAACCCTGTCTAAGGATCATCCGGGATAGCATCACCTCACTCATGTGCGCTCCGCACTCTTCACTGTGGACGGCCTCCATTAGGCTCTCGGATTCTTCAGCATCAATGCACAGTTTGTGCATCCCGAGATGACCCCTCTTGTACAGTTCACTCCTGCAGACGATGAACTGAACATCCATTCTTCGAATTGCCCTCTTGGCTTTGGCATTTGCCCCTGGTGGATACGGTTCCTTCTCCAAGAAGTTCCAGATGTCGTAATACCAGGGATTGTCATCGTGTACCTCATCTATGGCAGCAATCAGCTTGTAGACTGGCATGAATTTCTGTTCGATGATGATCGGACGCATCCAGACTCCGAAAGTGATGTCTATCATAGAAGATAGAGTTACTATTGAATTAGCGTACCTGCTGTACTCTCTTAACAGATGAGCAAAATTTAGTTTCTCAAACCGAGGAATCAGGACGTCCAAGGTCTGGTGATAGATTCTCATCTTTTCTTCTTCAACCTTCCAATCTCCTTTAGCTTGAGATACAACAAGGTTTGAGTCCCCGATGACATCCAACCGTTTTGCCCCTAGTTCCGGAGTTGCTTCTAGTCCAGCAATACATGCCTCATACTCTGCCTCATTGTTCGACACTTTGAACCGGAGTTTGAATGCTAAGGGCATGCGGGAATTGTCGGGCGCTATTAGCAACACCCCTATCCCATACCCGTATCGGTTTGACGCTCCGTCAAAGTACATCGTCCAAGTCTCTTCCTCAACATGCAGAATGGCCTCGTCTGGGAACAAGTACTCAACTGCTTCATCCCCTTCAACTGGGTGATCGGCTAGGAACTCCGCTACCACTCTCCATTTCACTAACTTGCGCGTCATATACTTCAGATCAAATTCGGAAAGCAGAAGCAACCAACGGGCTAGCCTACCCGTAAGCGCTGGTTTCTCGAAGAGATATTTGATGGGATCTAATCTCGAAACCATTATTACAGAGTGAGCTAACAGGTAGTGCCTCAGCTTCCTGGTAGCCCATACCGAGGCCAAACAAGCCTTCTTCAGCGGAGTGTAGCGGGTCTCGTAATCCAGTATTTTCTTGCTTAGGTAGTAGATAGCTTTCTCCACTTTGTCCTTAGACTCCTGTGCAATCATGCAGCCCATTGTCGTTTCAGTCACTAAAAGGTACAGAATCAATGGTTTCCCTGCCTCAGGCGGTGACAACATAGGTGGGTTCTGTAAATATTGCTTGGTCTGCTCGAAAGTAATTTGGCATCGGTCGTCCCATTGGAACTTTTTTCCTTTCTTCAGGAGACCAAAGAGTGGTTCACAAGTCAAGGTTAATTTTGCAATAAATCGTCTTATGAATTGCACTTTACCCAGAAAGCCTCACACCTCCTTTTGAGTCCTCGGTGGTGGCATTTCTAAGATGGCCTTGATTTTGGAAGGATCGACCTCGATGCCCCTCTGTGTGATCAAGAACCCTAGCATTTTCCCTACTATAACACCAAATGTACATTTCTGAGGATTCAGCCGCAACCGATACTCTCTAATCCTTTGGAAGAATTTCTGCAAGGCGGTGTAGCGGCCCTCTCTTTCCTTGGACTTGACAATCATGTCGTCCACGTACACCTCAACCTCTTTATGGATCATATCGTGTAAAATTGTGGTCGCAGCCCGTTGATACGTGGCCCCAGCATTCTTCAACCTAAACAGCATCGCCCTATAACAATAGGTTCCGTACGGAGTGGTGAAAGCAGTCTTCTCCCGGTCTTCGGGTGCCATCAAAATCTGATTGTAGCCTGGAAACCCATCCATGAACGAGAGCAGTGCATGTCTAGCAGTGAAGTCCACCAATTCATCAATATGCGGCAGAGGAAAGCCGTCCTTCAGACTGGCTTTGTTCAAATCCCTGAAGTCCACACATACTCGAATTCTGCCGTCCTTCTTCGGTACCAGAACTATATTGGCCAACCAAGTAAGGTATTCAGATACTAGCAGGAACCCGCGTCAATCTGCTTGGTGACCTCTTCTTTGATCTTCAGCGCCCAGTCCAGGCAGATACTTCAGAACTTCTGCTTGGCAAGTCGGGCCTCTGGGTCAAGAGAGATCTGGTGTTGTACAATCTGAGGATCGATTCCAGGCACGTCTTCGTAGGACCATGCGAAAACATCTTTGAAATCTTTTAATAAAGCGACTAAGTGCTCGCGTTCCTCTGAAGACAACGTGGACCCGATCTGGAACAGCCGTGGGTCTTTCTCAGTACCAACATGAATTGTGGTGATTTCATCAATCAATGGTTTTACAAACCTCTCCTGCTCTTGATCAAGCAAATATTGCAAAATCGGAGGAATTTCTTCCTCGTCGTTTTCATCAAAATTTTGAAAATCCTGATTAATGCAATAAATTAAAGGCACAGAAAAGTACTCGAAAGCCACAGTCGTACCATTCTCATTAATAACGTCCAGTCTGCTAGATTCCTCTGCTACAACAGACTCAAAGGAAAAAGAAAAAGACAACCTGGACAGGACAGTGGCATCTAGGTTATCACCCCCAAGAATACCAGACTCAGAGTCAGACGAGTTGGAACCTGATTCCGACTCCACAGACTCAGTGGAATCAGATTCCGGCTCACTAGCTAACCCGGTGCTGGGTGATAAAAAGCCCTCCTCATATTGCCAGACGATGGAGGGTGCGATGGATGCATCCAGAATGTTTGAAGATGGGCTCACAACCGCTTCATTCCCGATCATGGAAACTGAGAAGTTATCTCCCAAGCACTCCTGTACGATCTGAGGATCTTAGAGCAGACAAGCCAGTGCTACCCCCATCTCAATTTCTGTGCTCTCGGAATCCTCCTCCTTGCACTGCTCAGCCTCACCTGGTGGGTCTGTCTGCTCTTCGACAACGTCATCCCCGGACAATTGCAAGTCAAAGAAAATCTCAAATCTCGGGAAGCGCTGCCTCTCTACATTTAGCCATGGCTCTGGGAATCCGCAGAACGGGAAGTCTTCCGGGTCCCGAACAAAGCATCCGTTCAGGGTACCCTGGATAGGTCGGTTCATCAACTCATAATGCTTCTCGGCCTGCTTGGCTCTGGCCCTTCTGGCCATCTATTTTCCTTTCCTCGCCCAATTGTCTTTGCTAGGCAGATAACCTAAGCCAAAGCTATATGGGTTATGCGGCACTTCGGCCGATGCTGCAACGCCTTTCCAACCACTTTGCCCTAATCCCATCTCGGGGATGTGCTGGAGCTTGTTCATAAGGTAGACAGACTGTGCGCTGACGTATAGCCCCTCATCAACCCGGGCCACAGCTACGGTAAATCCTGACAAAAACACATCCTCTGTGCCATGCTTAATCTCCAGAACTGGTGTAGAAACCTCTAGCCGCGGATGGATTGAAAAATTCCCAAAGACAATGGCCACCCCCTTCTCGTAGGGGTATTTCAGCATTTGGTGCAGGGCGGAAGAGACCGCCTTCACCTGGTGCAGCCACGGCCGCCCCATGAGTAGATTAAAGGTTGCGGGAACGTCCAAGACATGAAAATCAATTTCCTGTTGCCCCGTACCAACCTGAGTCCGAATCTGTACAGTCCCCATCACCTCTCAGCTGGTATTATCGTAGGCCCGTATCACCTGGGCAGTAGGCACAAAATCCGCAAGCTTCAACCCGATAGCATATGCCGTCCTCGACGGAAACACGTTGATAGCAGATCCTGTGTCAACAAGGACCACCGGTATCCATTTCTCTCTACACTCGATAGAGATGTAGAGCGATTTGTTATGATCTGAGCCCTCAGGCAGCAGTTCCTTGTCAGCGAAGGTCAAGGTCGGGGAAGCTCCTCTCGGAAAAATCAACCCTACCAACTGCTCAGGGGATGTATCGATTGAAAGTTTAGCCCTGTCCATTGCAGAAAGGACGGCCAGTCTGTGAACCCTTGAGGCCATAAGCAGTCCCTAGATGGAGATGTCTACTTGGATTTTCTTAAGCTGTTTCAGTACAGCCTCCTCCTCGAGCAGTTTTTCCTTCTACCTCTCAACCTCTTTGCCCTTTCCGAACGCCTCTGGTTGATCCAAATGCGGGGGTTTGAAATACCACCCACTCTAGTCATATCGTCAACCTCCTCAACATACCAAGTATCATCCGGTTGGTTCTGTCCCCAATCTTCATCAGTGTGGGCAAGACGCAAGTCATCATCTTTCCACCACATTTCGTCGGCAATCGACAGACAGCTATCTGGTTCAGTTGCAACTATTCCTGTGCTCACAGCACGTTCCGTTCTCACAGGGGCTTTGGCCTTTCTTGTCCTCTCCAGATCTTCGATCGTTTCCTGCTCAAACTGCTTCAGTGTAGCCTGCTGTTCTGTATCTTCTGTATTCAAACTGCCCGGATCCCGAGAAAAATTCTTAACACCGGTGCTCTCTGGCGATCCCTGCTGATTCTCGGCCATTCTGGCCACTGCGGATGTCCCTGTTTTTGACAATATCTGTTCTGGCTGAGATTCTTCAACAACATCCGGCTGGTCGCTGAGCCACCCAGTATTCTCTACCGATCCATTCTAGTCAAACCAGTTGATATTCACATCCCCTGAGTCCTGCTCTTCAAAGACCTGTAGATTTGCAATGTCCTCTTCCAACTCTGCTAGGTCATCTAGCCCCTGATTAGGTCCATCCTCCAGAACAACAGTGATCTCTACCCTAACTGGCAACTCTATCCTCAGCCTAGCCTGGTCTGTTGATGTGATATAACCACTCGGGTTGTACGGAAAGCTCACAGACCCCTCAGGCTCTGAATAATCATTCCCATCTACCCCCAAAGTCATCAATGTTCTGTGTTCGGTAGTCACCACCACCGGTTCAGGTTGGGTTTGGGAGGTGCTCAACATGCACAAATCTGTGCTGTCCGGGATGAACACCTCAGGCTTGGGTAGGTAGGAGGGTGTGATATATATGCTAGGGTCCTATGATACAACCCCAGTTTGGATCAAGTTGATGCGTTTAGGTGGTGGAGCTTGGTTATATGGTGGGAGAGGGTTGGTTGTGACATTTGATTTTTCTGGAGGTGCGATCACCCTATTGTCAACGAGATCCTGGTCAGTGTCGTGACCATGCTGTTGGTGAAAGGCACAGTATTTGGCCGGGTTATGGAAAGTAGGAAGTTTGTCTAGGAACGGCCGCGACTCCAGGGGCTTCAAATGCCCTTTCCTGATCAGAACCCTCAGAGCTTTGGGCAGGGGCATGTATAGTGGAGTGAAGGTTCTCTGGCCTCAGGGTGGATATCTAGCTGTTTGTGAGCTGGTACCAGATGCACCGGTGAATGGGGTGGCTATAAATGTTTTTGGAGTGGTGGTGGTGACCATGCCTACATCGGAAGTTCTGGCAGTTGCAGCATTACTCGTGCCTGCATTTGAACTGCGGGGTGAATGCCCTATTGGGCTGCTCTCTCTTGTGATCAGTGAGACCCTGCTTCATGGCGTCCTCAATCTGTACACCAATCTCGTGTAAATCCGCAAAGGTTGGAAAGGGGTAAGACGATCATCTTTTGCATTAGCTTAGGCTGGAGGTTGCGCACAACCATCCGTATCTGATCCTTGTTGACTGGCCTGATGGTCATCATAGAAGCTTTAGCCCTCCAACGGGTTATAAAGTCAGAGAAGCTCTCTTTTGGCTCGTGTCTAGTTGTCTCGAGATCACGAGTTGTGATCTCGATCTGCGTGTTGTAGGAGTATTGAGCTACAAAGGCCTCCGCCATTTCTTCCCAGCTTCTATTGACGGAGTCCTCCAGCTTTGCGTACCAAATAACCGCAACACCTGACAAGGTCCGGCAAAAGAGGGAAAGCTTTTGCAGTGTGGAGAGGCCCATTGGTCTTAGGATATCTGAAAACAACTGCAAATGGACCATGGGGTCCCTAAAACCATCAAAACGGTCTATATACGGCATCTTGAACCGGTCCGGTAAAGTAATCGCTGAGTCGGTGCATCCATCTTCTATGTTCGGTATGGAATTAACGCCTTGAGGTTTCTTGAACAGCTTTTCTAACTTGCTCACTTTCAGCGTTGTTGGATCCACCTCAAATTCAAACGGTGTATCCACTAGATTTGTAGGCACTTTGGACAACTGAGGTAGGATTGGGGGTGGAACCGGCCCGGTTGGGCCGTCCGTATTTTCCTAGACGTTTACAGTCTCCCTGAGTGTTGGAACTCTAGGTGGGAGAGGAGGTGGGTACGAAGCAGATGCTCTGGCTTGGTGTGGTTGTTGTTGTTGCTGAAGTCTGGCAATCAGCTCTGTCTGTTGAGCGACAACCTTTGCCTGACGTACATCAAACTCTGCTTGGCGGGCAGCATCTCGCTGCATGGCTTGCATAGTTTCTTGGAGCTGACGCATCATGTCCTCCATACTTGCCATAAGGTGCTGATCTAACTGAACAACAGGAGTATGTCTCTCTACGGTAGACTCGGAAACCTCAGCCCGACTACTCACTGGGGGGTGGATAAGGACCACTGATCTGGTAACCGCTGTACTAATGAACTGCGCCTAACTGACCTCCGTTTAGTAATCGGGGGTAATGAAAGGAACACTGGTTGTCCGTCTATCAGATCATCGGATCGATAAGTCTTTGACCTCTAACCCAAAGTGCTTGGGGGATATCTGCCTGGTCGGAAGCAAATATGCTAAACTACCTTGCAAAAAGATAAATAAAGCATAATAAGGAAACAAATAACCAGAAAAACGGACAGTATAACGGCTTAAATAAACATAATACACAGTTGATATTTGTAAGCTGAACACGCTGTTCTCAACACTGATCACTGTTCCTAAATCACTGCCCCAAATCTGATACCCTCAGGTAAAACTGATTCTTCCAAATACTGATGCCCGCAGTCTTGATACCCGGACTTGCAATCAATACATACAACCTGTAGATAGACACTCTGACAGCACATATCAAGCAAGTAAGAGCCAAAGTACCTCTATGGAGGGGTAGGGTTTCCTTGTGCTATCTTGTCAGGAGCTAGGGTTTCACTACGCACGCAGCGGTTTCAAACAACCTACAATCGGGTAAGCAGTCTGTCCTAATTTGGAATAGTCACTATGGATTCTGATATGCACTAGGACGAATGGTCAAAAAGGGTGCCCCGATAAAAATCGGGGTTTGTGTTCCCATCATGGCAAAGCCCGCAACCGGTCAGCCTTATGGCACACTTTTCCAAGCAAGCCTCAGGCAAACCGTTCAGGAATAGCAGACAGCAAACACGGTGTCCTTGGCGCACAAATGCAAATGCAATGCAAAGAAACACATAAGTGTAGACAAAACAACATATCATGAGTTCGAGTCAAGTTCTCTAAATCCCCAGTAGAGTTGCCAGAAACTGTAGACCGCCCGAACTCCGATCCGCACGCGAGGGCGTGAATTGTGAGTTCTAGCTATTATAGTTCGGACTCATGTCATGGTTCTGAACCTAATCTCACAAAGTGCAATGTAAGACTGATAAATCACCAAAGAGTCAAAATTCGACAAATCATTTTGGAAAATCAATTCTAATCAAAAAGCGCCAAATATGGACCGCTTTACCAGATTTCAGAGTCACCGCCTAAATATTTTGTTTGGGGAAATTTAGGAAACCCTGGCTCGTGCCTAAGGCCATGTGTCCGTCATCACCAAAGTTGCCTTAACTTGAGAACTTGGGTACGAGAGGGGAAGGTCATGCAATGAGCACCCCCGTTCGCCAGATCAAAGATCAGCCTCTACTAACGTGATATGTTATTTTTGAAAACATATGTGTTCTTATTCTGATTTATTAGCTAGCTTACTACGTGATGCGCACAACATAGAAGTATAGACTAAATCACTCAAATTGGAACAAAACATCTCATGTTTCATTGTGAAAATGGTTTGAAAGTGCTACTCGCAAGTAAGCTAAGACGCGGATTTTGCCACCATCAAGTGGGCTTAGGAAAATATGATGATTTGCCACTTCAAGTGGGCTTAAAACTCACATTTTGATGAATTGTCCCAATTCAAGAAATGAAGCCTTCGTCCACAAGCATTCATGCAGTTATAGCAATTAAGCAAATAGCCTCACGGCAAGCATGCTATCGTGACACTCACTTACACACATGCAAGGATGCTAAAGCATAAAAGCTTACCTAGTACTCCGAGCCAAAACAAAAGTTAGTTAGTAATCAATGCATGATCCTAGCCATGTTAATCAAGGCCTAATGCAACACACGAAAAATGCAACTAAGATAGGCTCAGCTATTCTAAGATGTCATGTGAATGCAACTTGATAACATGTATTCAAATTAGTTATTGAAGTACAATGTACTTTGTATGATGCGCTGAGCCCGGTGCATGCAAGACAGATGAATGGATGCACGCATGCAAGGCGTAAGGATCCTAAGAGAAAATGACCTTAAAACTAACCATCGAAAGCGGTTAAGTAAAAGGGAGAAAGAAATGGGGGTTGGAAGACATGCATCACACACACGCACACTTATTACAAAATTTGCCCTCTCGACAGAGCGTCCGAATAATAAGCTAACTAGCTAATCTAAGCTAATTAAACTAATTATTACAAAATGAAGCTAATTACCTAACAAGTTAATTAGTTACAACCACAAATGAATAGCTAAGTGCATTACATACTTAAGTACAAAACCAAATAGCTAACTAGCTAAACAAAGCAGTTAAGTAAAGCAGTAAGAAGAGGTCCTCAGGGCGAGAAGTGCATGGATGCTCGGTCGCCTCGTTCGGAAATTCGTCACCGTGCCCCAACTTGCCTTTGTTTGCATTTGATCTTCGAACACTGCACAAACCTCCAGATAGCTTCTACCTCAACTTGGAGACCTCCAGGATGGTTGCCGACCACTTATTCGTGGTGTAGACCACCTGTAGACCACTTACACATACTGCAGACTAGAAAAAGTGGTCGGCCAGCCACTTTTACTGGTTTGCCGACCAGAAATTCTGCCATACTTCCAGTTTGCTGCAACAGAGAACAAGAAAGGGCACATCAATGTATTTGCAAGATATGTGTGCACAACTACCCTCCCTACCATTTCTTAAGCTCAAGGGAGTGCGGTTCTCGACTCTCGGGCCACCAATTGAGCATCGCAATGCATGATGGCCGTGAAGCCAAGACTGCACGATTCAATGTCAATGAATACACACATAACACGTAAGAGCCTTAACCTCTATCATGCATGATCAAGAGGGTCGGCAACCGAGAAATGAGGCACATTTCATCACTTTAAGTATGAAACATCCCTCGTTTCTCATGTTTGGATTAACACCCTATCCAAACACAATGCAATGCCTGCAACATGATCAACCTATCAATGCTAATGGCGTGCAAACACAATTCAATGCATGCACATGCAAACAAAATGCACTTCTATGAATGCTAGAATGGCATGCACAAGATTCTAACACATGAAGAATGCATGCATGGCATGTTCGGATGCTAAAGCATCAAAGCTAGGAAAGAGCATCTCACAAGAGGCATGCAAAGCAATGCTCAATGGACTAAAACCCAATATGGACAGAGCACAATCATGCCAAAACAGTGGCCAAAATGTGCTAAAATGTTAGCATTGAAAGCAAGAAAATGCACGCTCATGCATTGGCCCATCAACTAAGCATAAGAGCACAACTCTCAAACATGATTAAGAAGTGACAAACATGGAAGTGTGACAACACTATATGCCCTAAAATCATGTGTGAAATGATGCCAAATCATCCAAACAACACAAGCATAGCATGCTAGAGGGGCTAAGGCACAAGGCTACCAAAAGGGACTACACAAGAGGCATGCAATACATGGCACAAATGAATGAACCAGCCATAGACAGAGCTCAAATAGGTAAAAAAAAAGACCAAAACATGTTGAGATGGGAGCTCAAAGGTCTAGGCATGCATGCGTACAAGTCAGGCCACAAACAAGGCAACAATGCATGACCCTTGAAACCAATCAAAGGGTGAAAGAAGTGAGAACATGAAAATGTTATATGCTCTGAAATAAACACGTGAAATGATGCCAAATCATGTACATGTCACAGATGAAGCATGCTATGGTGCTCAAAACTTGAAACTAGCATAGACACTTGCACTATAGCTATGCAAAACATGAACCATATTGCCAAGACAACCCAAAACAGTCCTAGAGCATGTCAAAATAATGCTAAAACATGTATGGAGGATAGCCAAAACCAGATAGCATGAAGGGCATGAAGCATGGAGTATGCAAGGGCAATAAGGAGGATTACACTACACCTACCAAAACCATGCATGAGATGACTTTACCAACAAAATTCAGAGTTATATCATGGAAAAATAACATAAAAAATACACTGATATGGCAGCCCAAAAGCTTAGGCAAGATGGCATACACAATGGCCCATTTTTAAAGCATAAAGAACCAACCCTCCAAAGCATTGAAAGAGTGAAAGATGTGAGGGCAGGACTGCACTACATCCACTGAAATCACATATCAAATGATGCTAAACTATGCAAATAGCCTAAGCAATGCGTGCTAGTGACTTGAAAACTCAAAGCTAGTGAGCAAGAATGAAACATGGCTATACAAAGCAAGGCATGCATGACCCAAAACACTTAAATCAGACCTAGAGCATGCTAAAACATGACCAAACGCTTGCTAGTGTGGAGCCAAAAGCATGCTAGAATGATGGCCCAAAGCATGATGCATGTTAGGCTAGTAAGGAGGATTGCACTACAAGTGCAAGGAGCATGCAAGCGGCTATCAAACCAACCCAAAACAGAGTTAAGGCATGCTAAAATAACACCAAAAACTTGCTGAGATAGGACCAAAACATGCTAGACAGATGAGCTATCAACACAAGCATGTCAGTCCAGTTTGCAAGGATTACACTACAAGTGTATAGACCATGCATGGGTGGCCTAAACTAAGCCAAAATAGAGGTATGCCATACTAAAATAAGGTCAAAAATAGGCTGAGATGGAGCCAACATATGCTAGATAAGCATGCTCACACATGAGGCTAACAAGGCAAGCAACCAAGATACAAGGAGAGGGGATGACCCCCTCCTATTTGGGACCTCAAAACACACTTTCCACCACTGAAATTCCTCTGAGTTTCAGTGGTGAGAAGGCCAAAAAGAGGTGGTCCCAGTAGCTTAAAAGGATAGATCAAAACAAGGCCAAACAAGGCACAAAAAGGGGGTAGACCATCCCCAACACCAAAGAGACCTTGAACAAACATTTCAAGCACTTAAAATCAGAACTTTTTGCAGTTGAAAGTTAAGCCTAAAACATCATGCAAATTGGACCAAAGGCTTAATCAAAACAAAGCTTTAAAGGAGTTAGAGACTCACCCTTGAAGAAGCACAACAAATCAGCAACTTCTGAGGCAAAACCAAGCCTTTGAGCTTCAAACAAACCTCCAAGAACCTCAGCCCAAGAATGAAGGTGTTTCACTATGTGTTTGTGTGTAAAAGTGTGAAGAAATGACACTTTAAGGCACAAAACAATGCAAATATAGAGAGAAGAAGCAATATAGAGATAGAGATATATCTATATCTCTAAGCAAGTTTTTCTGAAGACAAGAGGGAGGAGGTTCCCTTTTATAGAAAAACAAGCATCAAGCTTGTTGAGCAAGCTATGAGCTTGAATCAATCCCTCCATACACGTCTATGGAAGATGCTTTCTGTGCCCAACAGCTGGCACAACTGGCATGGAAAATATCTGCAGAAAGTGTAGGAAAGTTGCCGACCAGTTGAAGTGGTCGGCCAGCTACTTGCACTGGTCGGCTGACTAGTAAAAGTGGTCTGAATGGAGACCAACTGGTGGGCAAGGGGGAGAGGTGGTCTGCACAAGGAAAGTAATGCGGTGGCATGGCTGCCGACCACTTTTGGTGGTTCATAGACTACCAAGACCAGTTGGCCAACTAGAAAACTGGCTGGCAGGGAAGAAAAGTGGTCTTCAGGGAGAGACACTGGTCTAAAACCCTTATTCCACCCTCCAAGCAAGGAAAACAAGGTTTGTGTCAAAAACAAACCAAAAAGGATGAAAGACAAAAGTCTGCAGGACAAGGCGCGCAGCCGGAAGCCTCGAAAACTAGTCTACGAGCACAAAAATTGGTCTACGAGGGAAAGGTGGTCTACGGCCACAAAAAGTGGTCTGCAAACCTCTGTTTCCCTCTAGGAAGAGGCAAAAAGGCATGGTTCAAAAACCAGGCCAAGTGGAGAACATTAAGCAGTCCCAAGACAAGGTGCGCAGCCGAAGGCTCCGGAAACTGGAAACTAGTCTACAAGAGGGAAAAGTGGTCTACGACCACAAAAAGTGGTCTACAAACCTCTTTCTCCTTCCAGGCACAATCAACAAGGCTTGGTCCATAAACTGAGCCAAAACACAAAGAGTTCAGAGGCCCGGAGGCAAGGCACTCAGCCGAAAACTCTGGAAACTCGAAACGAGCACAAACAAGCGCAATCACCTCGTGCTCAAAGGATGAGGTTTGAGTCTTAAGGTCGGTCAAAAATGGGGTGTCTACAGTGCCTGTTTGTGTACTTGAACAAGTTGTTTCTTCTCAATGCAAGTTTGCCTTTATCCTCCTAAGTGTTGAATGTTGCATGTATGCTTACTACCTTTCTTTTTATGCCTTGCACGTTTTTTCATACTTAGAATTTTCTTGTCTTTCCAAGTGTGGCAATTTGATTTCTCTCCTTGGACATGAGTATCTCAGATACATCCACACCTCGGAGTTTGAACAAACAAATCATCTCGGATAACAACTTGTGCTATTTATCTTGGCCAAACAACACTTGAAAATGTTTCATCAAATTTTTACAAGTTCTGATTCTTCACTTGTACTTGTTGTCCTCTAGCAAGACTTCACCATTCCAAGTCTAACAACCTAACATGGTATCTGAGATAATTACACTTCGGGGACAGTACGATACAGTCATCTCGATTGACATATCTCGAATAGTATCACTTATCAATGATCTCGGATAACTTCAACTTGCAAAATTTATCAAAAGATTTCACAAGTGTCATACTCATTCCCACTTCTTGCTCCCCAATGTGAACCTAAGTGCCACTTATGTTCGCATTAAGGATGCGCCACATGGTTATCGCCACCAAGCCTTTCTTGGACACTCTTGACCGAGGTGATCATGTTTGGCTCACCCAAACGAAGCACTTAAGGCTTAACCTTAGTGCACTAAGAGTACCATACTCCTCGGCTTTCCAAACTGATCAAGTCATGGCTAATTTCGTCATGCTTTATGTCGAAACATTTCAAACTTAGTTCAACTCCACCATCATGGAAAGTCTAAGTTATTTGTCTTGTTTCATGCAGAAACATTGCAAACTTAGTTCAACTCTACCATCGTGACAAGTCTAAGTTATTTGTCATGTTTTATGTTGAAACATCACAAACTTAGTTCAACTCTACCATCATGGCAAGTCTAACTTATTCATTATGTTTCATGCTGTAACATCGCAAACTTAATTCAACTCTACCATCGTGGCAAATCTAAGTTATTCGTGATGTTTCATTCCGAAACGTTGCAAACTTAGTTCAACTCTACCATCATGGCAAGTCTATGTTATTCGTCATATGTGTAGACCGCCCGAACTCCGCTCCGCGCGCAAAGGCGTGAATCGTTGTTCTTAGCTACTACAGTTCGGACTCGTGTCACGGTTCTGAATCTAATCTCACAAAGTGCAATGTGAGACTGATAAATCACCAAAGAGTCCAAATCCGACAAATCGTTTTCAAAAATCAATTTTAATCAAAAAGCGTCAAACGTGGACTGCTTTGCCAGATTTCAGAGTCGCCACCTAAATATTTTATTTTGGAAAATTTAGGAAACCCTGTCTCGTGCCTAAGGGCATGTGTCCGACATCACCAAAGTTACCTCGGCTCGGGAACTTGGGTATGAGAGGGGAAGGTCATGCAATGAGCACCCCCGCTAGCCCGATCAAAGATCAACCTTTACTAACATGATATGTTGTTTTTGAAAACACATGAGTTCTTATTCCGGTTATTAATCTAAAATTACTATATGATGCGCACAGCATACGAGTATAGACTAAATCGCTCAAGTAGAAACAAAACATCTCATGTTTGTTTGTTTGAAAATGGTTTGAAGTTGCTACTCGCAAGCTGGCTAAGTCATGGATTTGCCACCCTCAAATGGGCTTAAAATTCGCATTTCGATGAATTGTTCCAATTCAAGCAATCTAACCTTCATCCACAGGCATTCATGCAGTTAAATATTTAAGCAGTTAGCCTCATGGCAAGCATGCTAACATGGCAACATTTACAGACATGCAAGATGCTAAAACGTAAAAGCTTACCTAGTACTCCGAGCCAAAACAGAAGCTAGTTAGTAATCAATGCATGATCCTAGCTATGTTAACAATGCCTAATGCAGCACATGCAAAAATGATACTAAAATAGGCCGGGCTATTCTAAAATGGCATGTGAATGCAACTTGATAACATGTATTCAAATTGGTATTGAAATACAATGCAGTTTGTATGATGCGTCGAGCCCCGTGCATGCAAAACAGATGAATGATGCACGCATGCGAAGCATAAGGATGCTAATTGAAATATGTCCTAAAACTAACCACTAAAAGCGGATGAGTGCAAGGGAGAAAGAAATGGGGGTTGGAGGACATGCATCACACACACGCACACTTATTACAATAGTTGTGCCCTCTCGACGGAGGGTCTGAATAATAAGCTAACTAGCTAATCTAAGCTAATTAAACGAATTATTACAAAAAAAAAAAACTAATAACTAGCTACAACTAATTATTACAAAACAAGCTAATTAGCTAACTACACTAGCTAATTAAACATTACAACATAAATCAATTAGCTAAACACGTGAACTAATTAAGTACAAAAACCAAAGTAGAAGCTAGCTAAGCAAGGCAGTAAAAAGGAGCCTTAGAGCGAGAAGTGCATGCATGCTCGATCGCCTCATTCGGAAATCCATCACTGTGCCCCAACTTGCCTCTGTTTTCATTTGTTCTTAGAACACTGCACAAAGCTCCAGATAGCTTCTACTCCATCATGGAGACCTCCACGAGGGCTGCCAACCACTTATTGGTGTTGTAGACCACCTGTAGACCACTTACATTTGCTGCAGACCAAAAAAAGTGGTCAACCAGCCACTTTTACTGGTCTACCGATCATAAAATTTTGCACAACTCCATTTTACTACAACAGAGAACAAGAAGGGGCACAGCCATGTATTTGCAAGATATGTGTTCGCAACTACCCTCCTTATCATATCTTAAGCTCAAGGGAGTGTGGTTCTCGGCTCTCGGGCCACCAACGAGCATCGCAATGCAGTATGGACGAGAAGCCAAGTTTGCACAATTCAATGTCAATGAATGCACAAATACCACATAAGGGCCTTAACCTCTATCATGCATGATCAAGAGGGTCGGCGACCGAGAAATGAGGCACGTTTCATCACTTCAAGTATGAAAAGTCCCTCGCTTCTCATGTTTGGATTGACATCCAATCCAAACACATGCAATGCAACTCACGCATGCCAAACACAATGCAAACAACAAGCATGCAAATATAATGCAATGCAACAAGCATGCAACAACATTCAAACCACATGCTCTATGGACTCAAACTGAATATGCATACACCTCAATCATGCCCAAAATAGTGGCCAAAATGCTATGAAAGGATGGTATGAAAAGCAAAATAATGCATGCACATGCATTGGACCATCAACTAGGCATAAGAGCATACCTCTCAAACATGATCAAGAAGTGACAAACATGGAAGTGTGACAACACTATATGCACTGAAATATCATGTGAAATGATGTCATGGCACGAAAAACTCTCAAGTATGGCATGCTATGGTGCCCAAAACTCAAGGCTATCAAGACCAGTTGCACTACAGCTATGCAATACATGAACCAAAAGGCCAAGACAACCCAAAACAGTCCTAGAGCATGCCAAAATGATGCTAAAACATGCATGGACTAGAGCTAAAACAAGATAGCATGAAGGGCATGAAGCATGGAGTATGCAAGGCCAATGAGGAAGTTTATACTACACCTACCAAAACCAAGCATGAGATGACTTTACCAATAAAAATCAGAGTTATGGCATGTCAAATTAACACAAAAAATGGGCTAATACCAAGTCAACACATGCTAGAATAACAAGCTCACTCATTAGGCATGCAAGGCTAGTAAAGAGGACTTACACTACAAGTGTAAGAAGCAAATGGGGGATGCTTTAACCAACCAAACACAGAGTTGTATCATGGAAAAATAAGACCCAAAACACACTGAAATTGTGGCCCAAAAGCCTGGGCAATGTGGCATACATATGGGCTCATATTTAAGGCATAAAGCACAACCCCTCCAAAGCATTAAATGAGTGAAAGATGTGAGGGCATGACCACACTACATGCACTGAAATCACAAATCAAATGATTCTAAATCATACAAATAGCCCAAGCAATGCATGCTAGTGGCTTGGAAACTCAAAGCTAGAGAGCTAGAATGCACTATGGCTATACAAAGCAAGGCATGCATGAACAAAACAACATAAAACAGACCCTAAGCATGGTAAAACATGAACAAAAGCTTGCCGGAGTAGAGCCAAAAACATGCTTGAATGATGGTCAAAAGCATGATGCATGTTAGGCTAGTGAATGGAAATGCACAAGTGCAAGGAGCATGCAAGAGGCTATCAAACCAACCTAAAACAGAGTTAAAGCATGCTAAAATAACAGCTAAAACTTGCTAAGATAGGACCAAAACGTGCTAGAAAGACGAGCTATCAACACAAGCATGTAAGGCTCGTTTGCAAGGATTACACTACAAGTGTATAGAGCATGCAAGGATGGCCTAAACTAAGCCAAAACAGAGGTATGCCATACTGAAATAAGGTCAAAAATAGGCTGAGATGGAGCCAACATATACTAGATAAACATGCTCAAACATGAGGCCAACAAGGCAAGCAACCAAGATACAAGGAGAAGGGATGACCCCCTCCTATTTGGGACCTCAAAACACACTTTCCACCACTGAAATTCCTTTGAGTTTCAGTGGTGAGAAGGCCAAAAAGAGGTAGTCCCAATAGCTTAAAAGGATAGCACAAAATAAGGCCAAAGAAGGCACAAGAGTGGGTAGACCACCCCCAACACCAACAAAGCCTTAAACAAACCTTTCAAACACTTGAAATCGGAACTTTTTATAGTTGAGAGTTAAGCCTAAAACATCATGAAAACAGGAGCAAAGGCTTAATCAAAACAAAGCTTTAAGGGGTTAGAAACTCACCCTTGAAGGACAACTTCAAAGCTACAACTCCAGTAGCTTTTCTGACCTAAAACCAATCCAAAAACACCAAAACCAGCTTCTCGGTGCGTCAGCTCCAAGAGTATGGTGTTTCACTATGTTTTTGTGTGTAAAAGTGTGAAGAAATTGCACTTTTAAAGCACAAATATGAAGAGAATGAGCAATATAGAGATAGATGATATATGTATATCTCTCTAAGCAATTTCTAAACCTAAGGCAAGATGGAGGAGGTTCCCTTATACAGAAAATCATGCAACAAGCTTGTTGAACAAGCTTTAGGCTCAAAGTAATCCCTCTATACACGTGTATGGAGGATGCCTTCTGTGCCCAACAGCTGGCACAGCTGTCAAGAAAATATCTGCAGGAAACTGCTGGAAAACTGCCAACCAATTAAAGTGGTCCGCCAGTTACTTGCACTGGTCGGTCGACCAGCACAAGTGGTCTGCAAGGAGACCAAGGGGTCGGCAAGGGGGGGAAGGTGGTCTGCATCAAGAAAGCAAGGTGGTGGCATGGCTGCCGACCACTTTTGGTGGTCCACAGGCCACCAAGACCAGTTGGCCGACCAGAAAACTGGCTGGCAGGCAGAAAAGTGGTTTTCAGAGAGAGAAACTAGTCTACAACCCTTATCCCACCCTCCAAGCAAGGAAAACAAGGTTTGTGCCAAAACAAATAAAAAAGGATGAAAGATGAAAGTCCGCGGGACAAGGCGCGCAGCCAGAAGCTTTGAAAACTTGCCTACGAGCACAAAAAGTGGTCTACAAGAGGGAAAAGTAGTCTACGACTACAAAAAGTGGTCTACAAGACCTCTGTGTCCCTCTAGGCAAAGGCAACAAAGCATGGTTCGAAAACCAGGGCAAGAGGAGAACGTTAAGCGGTCCCGAGACAAGGCGCGCGACTGAAGGCTCCAGAAACCAGAAACTAATCTATAAGAGGGAAAAATGGTCTACGACCACAAAAAGTGGTCTACAGACCTTTCTCTCCCTCCAAGCAAGGTCAACAAGGCTTGGTCCACAAATTGAGCCAAAACACAAAGAGTTTAGAGGCCCGTAGACAAGGCACTCAGCCGAAAACTCCGGAAACTCGAAACGAGCACAAACATGCGCGATCATCGAGCGCTCAAATGATGATGACTGAGTCTTAAGGTCGGTTAAAAATGGGGTGTCTACAGTTGCCTCTCTTTGACAGAACTCAAAAGTCAAGAAGTGACGGGAGTGAATGTCAAAACCCAGAGACGGCCCATTTTTGACAAGGGCGAAGACTTAGACAAACAGGCAAGATAACAAAGAGATGCGCCCGCAGGCAGGGGCAAAATGAAAATCACGTGCACAATGCCAAACATAACTTATGATCGTGCAAAGAGAGCTGTGATGAAGCAATTATGCAAAATAAATGCAACATTTTAAGCGAATGCTATGCAAGCAAGTAAACACGAACCAAACTACATCTCATGCAGAAAGGATGTAAGAAGATTATGCAATTCTCACTGCGTCTCACGCAGAGAAGGCTAAAAGTGACTATCGGGAACACCCAAAGTCTCAAACATAATACATTCTAGGAGAAGGGTACGTCCAAACGCATGTCAAACGCGAGTAGAGAAGGATAACAGTCAAATTGAACTGGAACTTCTCTTGAATGAACCGTTCATACAATATCGTCTAGCTGCATCAACTTCAAATGAACCGTACATACAATATCGTGCCTGCACAAAAGAGATATTTGACAAGTATAATATAGTAGAAACACATGTTCAACGTTACATCAAGATACAATTCCAATACAAGATAAACGCGTGCATAGCAATGCAAGTGAAAAGTGCATAACAATGCAAGTAGAACGTGTGTGACAATGCAAGTGAAGAGGTGCATAACAACGTAACCGAAACAACCATAACAATGCAAGTGAAAAGGTGCATAACAATGCAAGTAGAACGTGCGTGACAACGCAAGTGAAGGGGTGCATAACAATGCAACTGAAACAAGCATAACAATGCAAGTGAAAAGGTGCATAACAATGCAAGTAGAACATGCATGACAACGCAAGTGAAGAGGTGCATAACAATGCAACTGAAGCACACATAACAATGCGATTAAAACGTGCGTGACAACGCAAATAATGTGCGCATAACAATGCAAGCAAAATGTGCGTGACAACGCAAGTGGAGAGGGTGCATAACAATGCAACCGAAGTGCACATAACAATGCAAGTAACGTGCGTGACAACGCAAGTGAATGGTGTGCATAACAATGTGAGAGAGATGTGCAACTTTAATAGCATGTTTGAAGCAAAATACGGAATAAGGAAACACAAGCCTTAACGAGACCGATTCAACCGGAACCTCTAATTTACCTCTCGGAGAGGTTACAACGTACTTAAAAAGTATACACCTTGCGCTTGATGAGTAATGATGAGCCGCGCATCGAAGAGTTGAATTAAAGTTCCCGCGGGGACATTTTGAGCCAAAAAGTGTACTTTTCTTGCACTTTCTCGAGAACCAAGGACTCCAATCAGCACAAAAACACACAGCGAGGACAATTGGACCCTGGAGACCACCCAAGAGTGCTGCCGACCACCTAGAATAGCTGCCGACCACTTGTTGACAACCTAAGTGGTCAGCCAGCTGGAAAAACTGGTCGGCCGACCAGTTTAGCAAAACAGGGGCAGCTTGGTCATTTGAAGGCCGGCTCTTTTAAGTACTCAACTCCAAAGCATATTTCATCACACCTTCAAGACCAAAATCACTTGCTCTCCCTCACTAGACCATTTTTCTTCTTAGATCCGGGCTTTGCACGCATTTTTCAATGCCCCACGCGAAGTTGATTCGCGAAAAACTTTCGATTCTCTTCGTTTTGAACCGATCAAAATTTGTTTTCGGAGCTTCTTTCTCCATTTTCACCACTTGGGGTATGTTTCTTTCGAAGTTTAGCACATTTTCCCGGGCTTTGACTTTCTTTGACTTTTTCTCTTCCCGAGAGTTGACTTTTGTTCACTTTTTGCGATTTTGGCTGATTTCGCTCATTTTTGCACCTTTTTTCAGATGGCTGACCATATTCCACACGGCAGAGGTTCTCCGAAAGTAGAGGATGAGCCTGACATTATGCCATTGCCTCCGAGGATTCAACCTTTCGACCCAGAGAGGTACCACCCTCAGGAGCACATCCTACCTCCCAGCACCTTTCATCATTTCACAGATTTCGTGTAACGAGCACCTGCAGACTTGCTGTAGTGGGAGCCGGAGTCCCACTTACCTCATCATGCGCGCAAGGTGCGTACTTCACTTTTACATTTTCTGCGATGTATTTTGCATTTCTTGCATACTTCATGCTTTCGCTATGTATTATAGCTACTCGTTCTGAACACATTTACATACACAACGCTTCTGCTCGTTCTAAACATAACTCACAACACAACATCTGGTTCATTTCGCACACAGCTCATACATAGCATTCTATTCATTTGGCACACAGCTCACAACACAATACTCTGTTCATTTGGCACACAACTCATACACAACACTCTGTTAATTTGGTACGCAGCTCTCAACACAGTATTCAGTTCATTGGCACGTAGCTCACAACATAACACTCTGTTAATTTGGCACGCAGCTCTTAACACAGTATTCTGTTCATTGGGCACACAGCTCACAACATAACACTTTGTTAATTTGGCACGCGGCTCTCAACACAATATTCTGTTCATTGGGTACACAGCTTAAAACACAACATTCTATTCATTTGGCACACAGCTCACACACTGCATTCTATTCATTTGGCAGACAACTCATACACAACACTCTGTTAATTTGGCACGCAGCTCTTAACACAGTGTTCTGTTCATTTGGCACACAGCTCATAACACAACACTTTGTTCATTTGGCACGTAGCTCACAACACAGCATTCTGTTCATTTGGGCACACAGCTCATACACAATACTCTGTTCATTCGACACGAAGCTCACAACATAATATTCTATTCATTCTAAAACTGAATACATCTGTTCATTCTGAACGCAGGTGGCTTCCCGTTTCACAAGGGGGTATGGATCGATCATCGCGAGAGAGTGGTACATGGAGCTCCCAGATGTTGTTTGACATATTGTTGATGAGGCAGGGCTTGTCCCATTTTGTACGGGGTTGTCGCGTCTTCAGGCGAGCATGACCCTCATGGGTGCACTCGTAGAGAGATTGTGGGACACCACCAACTCCTTCCATTTCTCTGCTACCGGGGACATGACGATGACCCCGTACGACTTTTCGATGCTGACGGGCCTCGACGTGGAAGGCCGGCCGATCCCATACGATTTTGATATGGGCGAGTGGGAGGCAGCTTGGACTTATTTGCTCGGAGCCCATCCGCCGACCTACAGATCATCATCCATGGTCAGGTACACCTTGTTTACAGAGCAGTACAGGAAGACTACGCTCGAGACTGTTGAGGCCACAGAGCAGTATGCCTGGGGCTTTATGATGTTCCTTCTCGGGACCACACTATTCTCCGACAAGGGGAACACGGTCGGGCTATATCATCTTAGTGCTCTGGTAGATCTATCATAGGTCCGGCACTTTGATTGGGGCGACGCTGGCCTTGCTATCCTTTACTGCTACATGAGCGCGACCTCCCGCGGGTGCAGGGGCATAGTAGGTGGCTACTGGAGAGCCTAGGAGGTACATTCTGCCCTCTTGATTTACATTTCTGCTTTTCATTATCTGTACACTACGCACTGCAAACATTGCACACATTACATTCTATACTCTGCGTTCTGCACTCAGCATTCTACATTTTCTGCATATTCTGTATTCTCATTACCACTGCCTTTCCTTTCACAGCTGTGGGTCTGCGCTTACTTTCTGACGCTCGCCCTCGATCCGGAGGTGAAGGCACCACTTGATGTGCCATTCTCATGCAGATTCGAGGGTTGGTGCCGGCCCAGGCCTCGGGAAACATTGCCATATCTCCGGCGGTATTTTGACACAATGCGGGCAACCGAGGTAATCCCGAACTCTCAGTTCTTCATGCTTTTAGCTTTGATTCATCTGGCATATTTATGACAACTGATCAATTCATACATTTGTTATCAGCAGATCACCTGGCAGCCTTGGATAGCCATGCCAGGGTATTCTTGGTTCCAGTTCGCTGGGGCATGGGGCACCTCCCGGTACAGGATTTTGTTTGAGGGACCAATCGGCAGAGCCTGATTTCTCGAGGAGCGCTTCATGCGCCAGACGATGGGTAATCCCACTTAGGAGATCCCTTCACTGCCTCCACTGGACATGCGTCCCACCAAGAGTCTCACTCCGCAAGAGGTTGACGACCTCATGCAGGGTGCCAATGCAGTTCTTTTCCAGGAGGAGGGGGAGTACATGACGTACCTCCATACATACCTGATGCCCCCACTGACAGGTGTCTGTATCCTCACGGGGAGAGCTGCTGATATGCCATCGTCAAGCAGTGCCTGAGCTGCAGACATTCCTTCGACTAGCAAGGCCAACACTTCGAGAGGTAGGAGTTGGGGGATGCCCCCTACTAGGCAGTGTGCTGGATGGCCAGATCCTTCGACTGAGCTGACATGCTGGCGGTATGAGATGCCTTACCAGATTCCACTGGAGTCTCCATTGCCCGATCATCGATATGACAGTGACCCTGACTCACGACCGGTATGCTCCATAGTTTTCATTTATCATTCAGTTATTTAGACATTTATTTATTCACTGATGACTTGAACTTGCATCTGCAGCCTCCTAGAGGATATACTGAGGGATTGCTTGAAGTGCTGGGCTCACTCGAGTTCATGGTCTTGCGCAGGGAGATGATGCTGTACGCCCACGGCATCCCGGTACTTTTCAATTTCCTTGCATTTATCATACTTCTGATGATATATCGAAATTGAACATTTAACTACATTGATTCATTGCATGTGTAGAGCACATCTGACATATCACATTCACATACTATATCTGCATGCACTCACTCTATGCACCATACTTGCATCTGCATCTGATATACATACTCTGGCTGATGTATTCAAAACTGCCTTTTCAGGTCACACCACTATAGGTCGGGCCACCCGGGTCTTCTTGAGCAGCAGAGAGAGGGATCTCGACACGCGGTCGAGGGAGGCGTCGAGCGCCTGCCAAACATGATGATGAGCCCAGCGAGGAGGAAGAGTCAACGCACCCTCAGTCAAAGACATTTACGAGCAAAGCTGATGACACCGGTTCCGGTTCTGAGGACGGAGGTGATACCGAGGAGGATTCCGAGGATGGCGACTCTGATTTAGACGAGGGTGCCGGCGGCGGTGGTGCAGAGGCTGCTCAGCCGAAAAGGGTGAAGAAAGCCTCTCGATCTTGAGCCCGATAGCACCGATTCAGACGTTTTGCTTTTGTTTTCTTTTTACTAGTAGTTGTAGCACAGTGTACAGCGTTAGGCAGTTTTATTTTCCTTAAAACTTCTACCTTGTTGTAAAAAGAAAACATGATGGAATGAAAGTAGTTTTTTGTTCAAAAGGTGTTGTATTTGTATTCTAAGCATCGCATCGCATCATTTTGCACAAAAATGAGATTAATGAACATTGAACATCGATGTATTGCCAAGTCAGGTAGTGAACCAACGTAACAAACTAAACAACTTAACTTAATAAGCAACAACAAGACCTTAACAAGTTTACACTCGATAAGCAAAGAGCAACAACTCGATAATCAAATAGCAGCAACTCGATAACCAAATAGTAACAACTCGATAAGCAAAACTTAACAACTCGATAAGCACATGCATTTTGTATGAACAAAGCGACAGAACACATTCGAAACAGAGGTAAACTCAGACCTTCAGCATTCTCAGCACATAGGAAGGCTTGAGACTTTCTTATGAAGGTAAGCAATAGTTGCAGACCACATTTTTGCTCATGGCGGACCACCAAAACGGCTTGCCGACCACTTTTTTGGTCTGCAGACTAGGAAATATGGCTGGTTGACTAGAAAAAGTGGCTGGCCGACCAGTTAGCTTGGGAACCTCCAGATTTTGGCCACTTGTCCTCTAAACAGTGCCTTATCCTCCATAAAAGGTTCCAGCTTCGTGGTTCCCTCATTCTAACTCAATTTTGCACCAAATGGAGGCAGTTCTTGTCCAAAATCTCACAAATTGGATTGCTAACTTGGATGGCTCGGAAAAGACAAATTTTTGAGGCTTTGGAATAAATGCACTATTCACGTTGAGCCACACGCCGTTACGTTTTCTATTCCTCCATGCCACGGCAAGGTGTTGGAATCCGGTAACTCACGTCTTTAGCTTTGGTGGACAAGAGATATGTCGTACTTTTGAAGACTTCCAAGTTTTAATGAATCTCAACGTGATGAAGAAATCTTGCCCCAATTCCACTTTGGCCACATCCAAGCCTTAGGATGGATGTGTGGGCTCACGTTGCATGACGCTCGGTCTTTGATCTGCGACGGAGAACTGGACATTCCGAGCTTGA
The DNA here is from genome assembly GCF_055761805.1 of Camellia sinensis. Taxonomy (NCBI): domain Eukaryota; kingdom Viridiplantae; phylum Streptophyta; class Magnoliopsida; order Ericales; family Theaceae; genus Camellia; species Camellia sinensis. Next base: position 70,776,968 of record NC_138964.1, read on the forward strand.
TTTGTTAATTTTCTGATGCCGGTGACCACGACAACCATCACTGGCAGGCTTTTCGCCGACATGCGCTTTACTTGTGCATGTTGTCTCATTTCTTGCTTGCCCCAGGCTCCGGTGGGTTTAGCGTCCGTTTGATTGAGGTTACCGAGGGCTTGAAAGAGGACAAGAGCTGTATCGCCATGACACTAGCTGAGACATTAATGGGTTTGGTTGCTTTCCATCGCCGAGAGACGACTAGATCCACGGGGAGTCCACTACTGCTGCAGGTAATGTTTCCCACCCTATCTCACATATATTTCTCACATCACCCGGCCCTCAGGCTCGATTTTTCTCTCAAAACATTTTTCTCACTTTTCTCTCCATGTACACCTCTCTATTCTTTAATCTCTCATTTTTCATCCCTCCCCTGATATGGTTGATGGATAAATTGTAGGCTGTGGACTCATGCCCAGCATATTCAGCTCGTAGCTATTTCTTCCGGCGATGCCTAGTCGACGCCCCTGATGAGGGATGGTGGTGCGAATAGATGTGCAGTCTGTCCGCTGTCAACATTGCTTGGTGCTGCCCCTAGCTCAATTTACCGGCGATGAGCTACAACATGACTCGCCAGCCCGGGATTCAGTTGATCACCCTGACACACTGTGTCCTTTATTTCCCATTCTGATTCCGGCGCCAGTTTGGACATGATCAGACTTGTCCGGAAGAAAGGATAGAGTACCATGTCACATTTCCAGTCTGAGGCGCACAGCTAGCTCAGTATGCCACAGCATGGAGGACGAGAGAGCTTCTGGACCCCGCTCCCACTTTCATTTGCACCCTCTCTGATGAGTGCATAGCTTGGCTTGATGAAGAGGCGCAGGTTGGGCCTACTTTGGCATCAGAGGCTTCGACCAGCTCTGGAAGGGGACGCAGGAACACCTGACTATGCCCCGAATTTATTGCTTTATCAGTACTTTCAAGTTTTCTTTATGAATGTAATAAAAACCAACTTCAATTTGTAATCAAGAGTAGGAGAACTATGTACTAAAATCAATATAATTGAAGGTTGTGGGTACTAAAAATTTTCCGTTTGGTCCAAAAATGGTCTAAGTCGTAAAAAGATTAATTTGAGCAAAATCAACTTTTATTAAAACTTTTCAAAACCATTTTCGATATGGATCAAAACTGGACACGCCTGAGATCTATCACTGGGATGTACAACCTCGGATCCCAGCAACTGGAAAGTTGCCCCCAGTCTGAATAGCACTGCACTAGAGATCACAACCGAGCTCTTGAATGCAGAATAGACAAAGATGACCAACATGATCACACAGACAAAGTTGATTTGGAAGTGTTTATGGCTGGACTTCAGAATGAAGTTGCCTACGTATCCCGAAGATGGGAATCAAGCCTTGCGTAGTTTGGTTCAAGTTCACTTGTGTATTAACACTCTCCTTTTGCCCTCTAACTTTTGGCAAGGCCGCCATTTCTGGGTTTTTAACCTTGCGAGCTTAGTTTTTATTATTTCAAATTTTCTGTGCTCTAACTTTTGCCCAGGTTGTGTTTTCGGATTTTCGGCCTAGCGAGCCACTCAGGGATATTATTTCTTCAACTTGTCCATGTTGATCGGCTGGGAGAACTCTAGGCCATCTATGTCCATCAGAACGACAGCTCCGCCCGACCAGATAAACTTGATGACGTAAGGGCCAGCCCAATTGGGTCTGAACTTGCCCCTAGGGTCGTGGATGGGAGCTCGGTTGTCTTTGAGCACAAGATCCCCCTCTTTCAAATTCCTGGACTTAACCTTCTTGTTGAAAGCCCTGGCAATTCTTCGTTGATAACCTTCGATGTGATACTGTGCTCTCAGCCTTCTTTCATCAAAGAGCATAGGTTCTTCAAACCTGCTTTGCTGCCAATCTGCCTCAGCTATTTGACACTTAGCCAATACCCGTAATGACGGAACCTCAACTTTGATAAACAGAACAGCCTCCATCCCATAAACCAAGGAATACGGAGTTGCCCCAGTAGAAGTTCGAATTGAAGTCCGGTAGCCCCAAAGAGCAAATGGCAGCTTATCTGGCCAGTCCCTTTAGGTTTCCACCATCTTCTGCAGAATGTGCTTGATGTTCTTGTTGGCGGCCTCAACTGCTCCGTTGGTTTGGGGCCGATATATTGATGACTTATGAAAAGCCACATTGTACTTCTCTGACAAGTCGATCACCTCCTTCTTTAATTGGGAACCATTATCCGAAATAATCTTATTCGGGACCCCATACCGGAAGATGATGTTGTTCTTGATGAACTTAGCGACATGTGATGCCTTCAACACTGCATAAGATTGGGCCTCAACCCACTTCGTGAAATAGTCTATCGCTACCAAAATGTACTCATGCCCGTTGGACCCTTTTGGAGTGACAACCCCAATTACATCAATTCCCCAGACTGAAAACGACCACGACAAAGTCATGTTGTACAGCTTCGACGGCAGAATGTTCATACGGTTTGCATGGATCTGACATTTGTGGCATCGCCGGACAAAGGCAATACAATCCTCCTCCATAGTGGACCAGTGAGAACCCTGTCTAAGGATCTTCCGGGCTAGCATCACCCCGTTCATGTGTGCTCCACACTCTCCTCCATGGATGGCCTCCATCAGGCGCTTAGATTCTTCAGCATGTACGCATAGCTTATGCATCCCGAGATGACCCCTCTTGTACAATTTACCCCCGCAGACGATGAACTGGGCAGTCATTCTTTGAATTGCCCTCTTGTCATTGGCATTTGCCCCTGGTGGATACGCTTCCTTTTCTAAGAAGTTCCAGATGTCGTAATACTAGGGATTCTCATCTTGTACCTCATCTATGGCGGCAATCAACTCGTAGGCCGGCATGAATTTCTGTTCAATGCTGATCGGACCCATCCGGACTCTGAAAGTGATGTCTATCATAGAAGATAAAGTTGCTAGTGAATCAGCGAACCTGTTGTTCTCTCCTAACAGATGAGCGAAATTCAGTTGCTCAAGCTGAGGAATCAGAACGTCCAAGGTCTGGTGATAGATTCTCATCTTTTCTTCTTTGACTTTCCAATCTCCTTTAGCTTGAGATACAACAAGGTTCGAGTCCCCGATGACATCCAACCGTTTTGCCCCTAGTTGTAGGGCGGCTTCTAGTCCAGCAATACATGCCTCGGACTCTGCCTCATTGTTCGACACTTTGAACCGGAGTTTGAATGCTAGAGGTATACGGAAATTGCCAGGTGCTATCAGCAACACCCCTATCCCATACCCGTACTGGTTTGACGCTCTGTCAAAGTACATCGTCCAAGTCTCTTCCTTGACATACGGAATGGCCTCGTCTGGGAACAGATACTCAACTGCTTCATCCCGTTCAACTGGGTGATTGGCTAGGAACTCCGCTACCACTCTCCCTTTCATTGACTTGCCCGTCATGTACTTCAGATCAAATTCGAAAAGCAGAAGCAACCAACAAGCTAGCCTACCCGTAAGTGCCGGTTTCTCAAAGAGATATTTGATGGGATCTAATCTCGAAATGAGTATTATAGAGTGAGCTAACAGGTAGTGCCTCAGCTTCCTGTTTGCCCATACCAAGTCCAAACAAGCCTTCTCCAGCGGAGTGTAGCGGGTCTCGTAATCTAGCATTTTCTTGCTCAGGTAGTGGATAGCCTTCTCCACATTGTCCTCAGACTCGTGTGCAAGCATGCAGCCCATTGTAGTTTTAGTCACTGAAAGGTACAGAATTAACGATTTCCCCGGCCCAGGCGGTGAAAACACAGGTAGGTTCGGTAAATATTGCTTGATCTGCTCGAAAGCAATTTGGCATCGGTCGTCCCATTGGAATTTCTTTCCTTTCTTCGGGAGACCAAAGAGTGGTTCACAAGTCAAGGTTAATTTTGCAATAAACCGTCTAATGAATTGCACTTTACCTAGAAAGCCTCGCACCTTTTTTTCAGTCCTCGGCGGTGGAATTTCTAAGATGGCCTTGATTTTAGAAGGATCGACCTCGATACCTCTCTGTGTGATCAAGAACTCCAGCATTTTCCCTGCTGTAACACCAAATGTACATTTTTTAGGATTCAGCCGCAACCGATATTCCACGATCCGTTGGAAGAATTTCTACAAGGCGGTGTAGTGGCCCTCTCTTTCCTTAGACTTGACAATCATGTTGTCCATGTATACCTCAACCTCTTTATGGATCATGTCGTGCAAAATTGTGGTCGCAGCCCATTGATATGTAGCCCCAGCGTTCTTCAACCAACGGCATCACCCTATAACAATAGGTTCCCCACGGGGTAGTGAAAGCAGTCTTCTCCCTGTCTTCGGGTGCCATGAAAATCTGATTATAGCCTGAAAACCCATCCATGAACAAGAGCAACGCATGCCTAGCAGTAAAGTCCACTAATTCGTCAATATGCGGCAGAGGAAAGTCGTCCTTCGGACTGGCTTTGTTGAAATCCCTGAAGTCCACACATATCCAAATTCTTTCGTCCTTCTTCCCTTCGTCAATCTGCTTCGTGACCTCTTCTTTGATCTTCAGAGCCTAGTCCGGGCGGATCCTTCGGAGCTTCTGCCTAACAGGTCGGGCCTTTGGGTCAAGAGGGATCTGATGCTGTACAATCTCAGGATCGATTTCAGGCATGTCTTTGTAGGACCATGTGAAAACGTCTTTGAAATCTTTTAATAAAGCGACTAAGCACTCGAGCTCCTCCGAAGACAACGTGGACCCGATCTGGACCAGCCACGGGTCCTTCTCAGTACCAACATTAATTATGGTGATTTCATCAACCAAGGATTTAACAAACCTCTCCTGCTCTTGATCAAGCAAATATTGCCAAAACGGAGGAATTTCTTCCTCGTCGTTTTCATCAAAATTTTGAGAATCCTAATTAATGCAATACATTAAAGGCACATAAAAGTACTCAAAAGCCACAGTCGTACCATTTTCATAAATAACATCCAGTCTGCCTGATTCCTCTGTTACAACAGACTCAAAGGAAAAAAAAAAAAAAGACGACCTAGACAGGACAGTGGCATCCAGGGTTATCACCCCCAAGAATACCGAACTCAGACTCAGATGAGCTGGAATCTGATTCCGACTCCACAGACTCAGTGGAATCAGATTCCAGCTCACTACCTGACCCGGTGCTCCTCGATAAAAAGCCCTCCTTGTATTGCCAAACGAGGGAGGGTGCGATAGATGCATCCAGAATGTTTGAAGATGGGCCCATAGTCGCTTCATTCCCGATCATGGAGACTGAGAAGTTATCCCCCAAGAACTCCTGTACGATCTGAGGATCTAAGAGTAGACAAGCCAATGCTACCCCCATTTCAATCTACGTGCTCTCAGAATGCTTCTCCTTGCACTACTCAGCCTCAGTTGGTGGATCTGTCTGCTCTTCGGTAACATCATCCCCGGACAATTACAAGTCAAAGAAAATCTCAAACCCCGGCAAGCGCTGCCTTTCTGCATTTAGCCATGTCTCTGGGAAGCCGTAGAACAGAAAGTCTACCCCCTCTCGGATGAAGTGTACGTTCAGGGTGCCCTGGATAGGTCGGTGCATCAACTCATAATGCTTCTCGGCCGGCTTGGCTCTGGCTCTTCCGGCCATCTCTTTCCCTTTCCTCGCCCAATCCTCTTTGTTAGCCAGATAACCTAAGCCAAAGGTATATGGGTTTTGTGGCACTTCGGCCGATGCTGCGATGCCTTTCCGGCCACTTCACCCTAATCCCATCCCAGGGATGTGCTGAAGCATGATCATATGGTAGACAGACTGTGCGCTGACGTATAACCCCTCATCAAGAGCTAACATGTTTTGTACAACCCGGGCCTCTGCTAGGCTGAACCCTGACAAAAACACATCCTCCGCGCCATGCTCAATCTCCAAAACTGGTGTAGAAACCTCAGGCGGCAGATGGATTGAAGAATTTTAAAAAACGATGGCCACTCCCTTTCCATGGGGGTATTTCAGCATTTGGTGTAGGGTGGAAGAGACCGCCTTTAGCTCGGGCAGCCACGGCCACCCTAGGAGTAGATTAAAGGTTACAGGAACGTCCAAGACATGAAAATCAATATTCTGTCGCCCTGGACCAACCTGAGTCCGAATCTGTACAGTCCCCATCACCTCTCGGCTGGTATTAGCGTAGGCCCGTATCACCCGGGCTGTAGGCACAAAATCCGCGGGCTTTAACCGATAGCATATGCCGTCCTCGACAGATACACGTTGATAGCAGATCATGTGTCAAAAAGGACCACCGATTTCCATTTCTCTCTATACTCGAAAGAGATATAGAGCGGTTTGTTATGATCTGAGCCCTCAGGCGACAGTTCCTTTTCATTGAAGGTCAATGTCAGGGAATCTCCTCCTGGAAAAACTAGCCCTACCAACTGCTCAAGAGTGGTATCAATTGAAAGTTTCATCTTGTCCATTGCTGAAAGGACAACTTGTCTGTGAACTCTTGAGGCTATAAGCAGTCCCCAAATAGAGATGTCTGCTTGGATTTTCTTAAGCTGTTTCCGTAGAGCCTCCTCATCGACCAGCTTTTCTTTCTGCCTCTCTTCTTCTTTGCCCTTTCCGGACGCCTCTGGTTGATCCAAGTGTGGGGGTTTGAAATACCGCCCGCTCCTGGTCATATGGTCTACCACCTCAACATACCAGGTATCTTCCGGTTGGTTCTGCCCCCAATCTTCGTCAGTGTGGGCAAGACGTAAGTCATCGTCTTCCCAGCACATTCCGTCAGCCACCGACAGGCAGCTATCTGGTTCCGTTGCAACTATTCCTACGCTCACAGCACGTTCCGTCCCCGCAGGGGCCTTGGCCTTTCTAGCCCTCTCCAGATCTTTGATCTTTTCCTGCTTAAACTACTTTAGTGCAGCCTGTTGTTCAGTATCTTCTGTATTCAAACTGCCCGGATCGCGAGCAAAATTCTTTAACACCGGTGCTCTCCGACGATTTCTCCTGATTCTCGGCCATTCCGGCCACTGTTGGTATCCCAGCTCCTGATTGCCCCTGTTCTGGCTGAAATTCTTCAACAACATCCGGTTAGTCACTGAGCCACCCAATATTCTCTGTTGAACCATCCAAGTCGAACCAGTTGATGTTCACATCCCCTGAGTCCTGCTCTTCAAAGAATTGCAGATTTACGATGTCTTCTTCCAGCTCTGCTAGGTCATCTAGCCTCTGACTAGGTCCATCCTCCCAAGCAATAATGATTTCTACCCCAACCGGCAACTCTACCCTGGGCTTAACCTGATCTGTTGATTTGATATAACCACTTGGGTTGTACTCAAAGCTCGCAGACCCCTCAGGCTCTGAATCATCATTCCCATCTACCGCAAAAGTCATTCCTGTTCTGTTTTCGGTAGTCACCACCACCAGTTCAGGTTGGGTTTGGGAGGTGCTCAACGTGCACAAGTCTATGATGTCTAGGATGAACACCTCCAGCTTGGGTAGGTGGGAGGGTGTGATATATATGCTAGGGTCATATGACAAAACCCCAGTTTGGATCAGGTTGATGCGTTTAGGTGGTGGAGCTTGGTTATGTGGTGGGAGAGGGTTGGTTGTGACATTTGGTTTTTCTGGAGGTGCGATCACCCTATTGTCAACGAGATCTTGGATCTCATGACGCAATCTAAAGCACTGGTCAATGTCATGACCATGCTGTTGGCAAAAGGCACAGTATCTAGCCGAGTTATGGGAGGGAGGAAGTTTGTCTGGTAATGGCCGCGGCTCTAGGGGCTTCAAGTGCCCTTTCTTGATCAAAACCCCCAGAGCTTTGGACAGGGGCATGTATAGTGGAGTGAAGGTTCTCTGGCCTCGGGGTGGATATCTGGCTGTTTGTGAGCTAGTATCGAACGCATCGGTAAAGGGTGTAGCTGTAATGGTTTTTGGAGTGGTGGTGGTGACCATGCCTACATCTGAAGTTCTGGCAGTTGCAGCATTGCTCGTGCTTGCATTCGTACTGCGGGTAAATGTCGTCTTGGGCTGCTCTCTCTCGGGATCAATAAGACCCTGTTTCATGGCGTCCTCAATCTGCACCCCAATCTCGTGTAAATCCAGAAAAGTGGAAAGGGGTAAGACGATCATTTTTTGCATCAGCTTAGGTTGGAGGTTGCGAACAACCATCCGTATTTGATCCTTGCCGACCGGCCTGATGGTCACCATAGAAGCTTTGGCCCTCCAATGGGTTACAAAGTCGGAGAAGCTCTCTTTTGGCTCCTGTCTGGTTGTTTTGAGATCACGAGTTGTGATCTTGATCTACGTGTTGTAGGAGTATTGAGCTACGATGGCCTTAGCCATTTCTTCCCAACTTCTCTGGATAGAGTCCTCCAGTTTTGCGTACCAAATAGCCGCAACACCCGACAGGGTTCGGCCGAAAAGGGAAAGCTTTTGTAACTTGGAGAGGCCCACTGGCCTTAGGATATCTGAAAGCAGCTGTAGGTGTACCATGGGATCGCCAGAACCGTCAAAACGGTCTATAAGCGGCGTCTTGAACTGGTCCGACAAAGTCACCGCTGAATCGGTGTATCCATCCTCTATTTCTGGTATGGAATTAATGCCTTGAGCTATCTTGAATAGCTTTTCTAGCTTGCTCACTTTCAGTGCTGTTGGATCCACCTCAAATTCAAACGGTGTATCCACTAGATTAGTCGGTGCTTTGGACAACTGAGGTAAGATTGGGGGTGGAACCGGCCCCGTTGGGACATCTGAATTTTCCTGGATGTTTGCAATCTCCCCGAGTGTTGGAACTCTAGGTGGAGGAGGAGGTGGGTTGGAAGCAGATGCTCTGGCTTGCTGTGGTTGTTGTTGTTGCTGAAGTCTGGCAATCAGTTCTGTTTGTTGAGCCACAACCTCCGCCTGTCGCGCGGTAAACTCTGCTTGGCGGGTAGCATCTCGCTGCATGGTTGCTTAGTTTCTTGAAGCTGACGCATCATGTCCTCCATACTTGCCATAAGGTGCTGATCTAACTGAATAACAGGTATATCTCTCTCTGCGGTAGAAACTGAAACCTCAGCCTGACTACTCACTGGCGGGGTGGATAAGGACCACTGATTTGATAACCACTGTACTGATGAACTGCGCCTAGTTGACCTCCATCTAGTAACCGGGGGTAATGAAAGGAACACTGGTCGTCCGTCTATCAGATCCTCGGATCGATAAAGTCTTCGATCTCTAACCCAGAGTGCTTGGGGAATATCTACCTGGTCGGAAGCAATTGTGTTAAACTACCTTGCAAAAAGATAAATAAAGCATAATAAGGAAACAAACAACCAGAAAAACGGACAACATAACGGCTTAAAATAAAGACAACACACAGTTGGCATTTTTAAGCTGAATACACTGTTCTCAAACGCTGATCACTGTTCCCAAATCACTGCCTCAGATCTGATACCCTCAGGTAAAATTGATTCTTCAAATGCAGATGCCCGCAGGCCTGATACCCAGACTTGCAAACTGATACATGCATTCCTGTAGAGGCACACTCTAAAAGCACATAGCAAACAAGTGATAGGCAAAACACCCCTATGCAGAGGTAAGGTTTGCCTATCCTATTCTGTCAGGAGCTAGGGTTTCACTACGCATATAGCGGTTTTAAACAACCTACCATCAGGTAAGCAACCTGTCCTAGTTTGGAATAGCCACTATGGATTCTGATATGCACTAGGTCGAATGGCCAGAAAGGGTGCCTCGGTAAAAATTGAGGTTTGTGTTCCCATCGTGGCAGAGCCCGCAATCGGTCAGCCTTATGGCATGCTTCTCAAAATAAGCCTCCAGCAAACCGTTCACAAATAGCTGACGGCAAACACAGTGTCCAAGGCGCACCAATACAAATGCAATGCAAAGAAACACATTAGTGTAGATAAAACAATATATCATGGTGTTCGAGTCAAGTTCTCTAAATCCCCAGCAGAGTCGCCATAAACTGTAGACCACCCGAACTCCACTCCACGTGCAAAGGCACGAATCGTTGTTCTTAGCTACTACAGTTCGGACTCGTGCCACGGTTCTGAATCTAATCTCACAAAGTGCAATGTGAGACTAATAAATCACCAAAGAGTACAAATCTGACAAATCGTTTTGGAAAATCGATTTTAATCAAAAAGCGCCAAACATGGACTGCTTTGGCAGATTTTAGAGTCCCAACCTAAGTATTTTATTTTGTGAAATTTAGGAAACCCCGACTCGTGCCTAAGGCCATGTGTCTGTCATCACCAAAGTTGCCTGGGCTCGAGAACTTGGGTACGAGAGGGCAAGGTCATGCAATGAGCACCCCCGCTCACACGATCAAAGATCAGCCTTTACCAACATGATATGTTGTTTTTGAAAACACATGCATTCTTATTCCGGTTATTAATCTAAATTACTATGTGATGCGCACAACATACAAGTATAGACTAAATCGCTCAAGTTGGAACAAAACATCTCATGTTTGTTTGTTTGAAAATGGTTTGAAGTTGCTACTTGCAAGTTGGCTAAGTCGTGGATTTGCCACCCTCAAGTGGGCTTAAAATTCGCATTTTGTTGAATTGTTCCAATTTAAGCAATCCGACCTTCATCCACAGGCATTCATGCAGTTAAACATTTAGGCAGTTAGCCTCATGGCAAGCATGCCAACATGGCAACATTTACACACATGCAAGATGCTAAAGCGTAAAAGCTTACCTAGTACTCCGAGCCAAAACAGAAGCTAGTTAGTAATCAATGCATGATCCTAGCTATGTTAACAATGCCTAATGCAACACATGCAAAAATGCAACTAAAATAGGCCGGGCTATTCTAAAATGGCATGTGAATGCAACTTGATAACATGTACTCAAATTGGTATTGAAATACAATACAGTTTGTATGATGTGCCGAGCCCGGTGCATGCAAAACAGATGAATGATGCACTCATGTGAAGCATAAGGATGCTAATTGAAATATGTCCTAAAACTAACTACTGAAAGCGAATGAGTAAAAGGGAGAAAGAAATGGGGGTTGGAAGACATGCATCACACGCACGCACACTTATTACGACAGTTGTGCCCTCTCGATGGAGGGTCCGAATAATAAGCTAACTAGCTCATCTAAGCTAATTAAACTAATTATTACAAAACAAAACTAATAACTAGCTACAACTAATTATTATAAAACAAGCTAATTAGCTAACTACACTAGCTAATTAAACATTACAACATAAATCAATTAGCTAAACACGTTAACTAATTAAGTACAAAAACCAAAGTATAAGCTAGCTAAGCAAAGCAGTAAAAAGAAGCATCAGTGCGAGAAGTGCATGCATGCTCGATCGCCTCGTTCGGAAATCCATCACTATGCCCCAACTTGCCTCTGTTTTCATTTGTTCTTAGAACACTGCACCAAGCTCCGGATAGCTTCTACTCCATCATGGAGACCTCCACGAGGGCTGCCGACCACTTATTGGTGTTGTAGACCACCTGTAGACCACTTACATTTGCTGTAGACCAGAAAACGTGGTCGGCCAGCCACTTTTACTGGTCTGCCGACCAGAAAATTCTGCACAACTCCATTTTGCTACAACAGAGAACAAGAAGGGGCACAATAATGTATTTGCAAGATATGTGTGCGCAACTACCCTCCCTATCATTTCCTAAGTTCAAGGGAGTGCGGTTCTTGGCTCTTGGGTCACCAACGAGCATCGCAATGCACGATGGCCGAGAAGCCAAGTTTGCACAATTCAATGTCAATGAATGCACAAATAACACATAAGGGCCTTAACCTCTATCACGCATGATCAAGAGGGTCGGCGACCGAGAAGTGAGGCACGTTTCGTCACTTCAAGTATGAAACGTCCCTCGTTTCTCGTGTTTGGATTGACGTCCAATCCAAACACATGCAATGCAACTCACGCATGCCAAACACAATGCAAACAAGAAGCATGCAAATATAATGCAATGCAACAAGCATGCAACAACATTCAAACCACATGCTCAATGGACTTAAACCGAATATGGACAGACCTCAATCATGCCCAAAACAGTGGCCAAAATGCTATGAAAGGATGGTATGAAAAGCAAGATAATTGTACACATCCCATTTTTGACCGTCCTCAAGACTTGGACGTCACTGTTTGAACACACGGTGATGATCCATGTTCATGTTCGCTTGGAGTTCCCAGAGGTTTCGGCTCGCGCGCCCTGCCTCAGGATATCCGAACTTGACCGTTTAGTGTCTGGTTTTGCACCGAACACTTATGTTTTTCCTTGGAAGGGCAGGGAATGCCTTATGAGGCATCCCCACACACCACCGGCAGTGGCTGGAGGCCACCGGATGGTCTCTTTCTGCCATTGGCTTTTTTGTTTGCCGGTCGGCATATTTTATTGCTGGTCGGCATAGATTGTTGCCGGTCGGCACTGTTTTTTGCCGAAATAGCATTTTTGGGCAGCCAACCACTGTTCATCCACTTTATGGAGATATTTTGTGCCAGCTGTGATAGCTGGCACCAACTCTTCCCCCCTCCATACACGTGTATGGAGGGATTTCCCTCTAGCCAAGCTTGTTGAATAAGCTTTGCAAGAGGGAGTCTTATAAGAGGAGGGTCTTCCTCTTTGATCTAGGTTAGCTTCTTGCAACCAAAAACCAGGCCTTTGAGATATAGATACATATTATCTCTATACCTCCCCCTCTCTCCTCCTTTGTGTGTGTTTTTTAGCTCAAAAGGTGGTTTTTACCTTACTTTTGCACCATTACACACACCATTACACCTTACTCCGAGATTGAGGGACTTGGAGGAGTTGTTTCTTGGGTTTTGGACTGGTTTTGATCCAAAGAAGGAGGCTAGACCATTTGTTCTTCAAAGGTTCTTCAAGGGTGAGCATCTTGATTTATATTCCCCAAACTTGCAATATTTTTTTACGTATTTAACTTGCTGTTTTAGCTCTTGTGTATAACATAAAAAAGGCTTGTATTTTCATGCTTTAGCACTTTCATTAAGGTCATTTTGTGATTTGAGTGCAAACTCCCCCTTCTAAGCCTTGTTTGATCCATTTTGGTGCTTCTTTCATAAGGTTTTGTTCACTTTAGTGTTTTGGTCTTTTGACCACTGAAAATCAGTGTATTCTAGTGTCAAAAAAGGATGGTTTGAAGTCTTGCATAGGGGAGGGGCACCCCTCTCCCTTCTTGGTTTTGTTTCCTTCAGTTGTGGCTCAAAAGGGTAGCATGTGTGCTTGATGATCCTTGGCCTCATTTCAGATTTTTTTTGGGTATTTTAGGTCATATGCAACCTATGTTTTTGGCCGGATTTATGCCTCCTTGCATGCTTGTAATACTTGCTTTGTATTGCTCCATTTTGCTTAGGAGTCCATCTCATGATTAGGCCATGTTTCTTGTGAGAGTTGGCTTAGCTCCATGAAGTTTTTTTTGTTAGTGTTGTTTTTCCATGCTTAAGGTTTGTTGATTATCCATTTAGTCATGCTTGACATGTGTGTTAGGGTTGCTTTGTGTTTTGGCTTAAAAGTTTTGAGCATGTTGACCTCTAGCATGTATGTTTGTGATTACCCTCATGATTTAACATCATCTAAGGACCACATTTTAGTCCATGAATCATGCTTGCATGTGTGCATGCATGGCCTCTTTCATGCCTTGAGGGTGTGTCCTCTTATGCCTAGGAATGAGCCTTAGTGCATATGTTTCATGGGAGATACTCTAGCTGCCATATTAGGAGTTTTTGGGGTCCTATTTTGCATGCAAAAATTCTTTTTTTACTTGCTTTGATCATGCCATGAGAGGTCATGTTGGTGGGGGAAAGTTGTCCCCTTTTGTGCCTTAACTTTGGGACCATGAGTTTGCTTGTTAACATGAGTTGTTTGTCCATCATTTTGAGCACTTTTGGTGCTGTTTTGAGGTGAATAAAGGTCTGCACTTTTATCGCTTTAGGCCCTCTTGCATGCTTGCTCCATGTTTGTTGCATGGTTGTTCCATCAAGCCTTGTAGCATATCAATCCCATGGTCAAATTGGTCCATGTTTGCATCATGTTTATACCTTGTATGCTTGGCATTGTACATTTGTCATGTTGGTGGCATAATGCTTGTTGTGCTTTACATCTTAGTGGCATGATACATTTGAGCCTTATGAGCATTACATGCATTGCATTTACTCGGTTTGGGGTGTCAAACCAAGTGTGGGAATCAAGGACCATTCATACTTCAAGTGATGTAATGTGCCTCGATTCCCGGTCACCGGGACCTTTGACTCCAACTTGATAAGGCCTCGGTTTTCATTTTGTTTGTTGCATACATCCTTACATTAAGTGCCAAATTTGATCCCTTGAGTCATCATGCACCATTGATGGCTCAAAGATCGAAGGTCATGCTTCTTTGAGTTCAAATTATGATAGGAAGTTTGACCATGCTTACATGTGTCCAAAAACTCCATGCCATGCACTGTCTGTTCTCTGTTTGCTGTCGAATTGTCTTCTGCAGGAAGTTTCTGCCGACCAGCAGAATTTAGTGCCGACCGGCACTATATAGAGTGCCGAGGAATCCAAAAAATGCCGATGGGAACTGTGAAGTGCCGATGGTAATTCTGTCCGGACGGTGGTGCTCTACAGGATGCAGGGAACTTGCTCCAGTACTTTGGCAATTTTCAGAAAGACAAGGCAGTACAAACAGAGGTGGCAGGAGTACAGTACGGGTTTTCCGGACGAGACTGACTCGAGCATGCATCATTCACGCATCCCGAGGCAGAGGCTGCGGCTACCCTTTTCTTTCCTTCCCCCTCCCTTTTTTTTTTAATTTAAGTTAGAATTTTTTGTAATAATTTTATTTGTTTATTATTTGGGACTGTAATATTCATTCGGACCCTCCGAGTGAGGGTAAACATGTAATAAGTGTGGGTGAGTGTGTGTATGTCTTCCAATCCCCATTTCTTTCTTCCCTTTTATTTACCTGCTTATGATGGTAGATTAGGGCATTTTTGAAATTAGCATACCTTATGATATGCATGCGTGCATTCATGCATTTGTTGACATGCACCGGGCTCGGTACATCATACTAACTGCATTCGTATTTTCAAATTCCAAAATTGAATACATGAATCAGTTGGTTGCATATCGTATGCCATATTTAGGTTAACTGAGCCTAACTAAAATTGCATCTCGTATGTGTTGCATTAGGCAAAATAACATGAACTAGGACATGCATATTTGCTAACTAGTTTATTGTTTTGGCACGGAGTACAATGTAAGTAGCTATGCTTTAGCATCTAGCATGCGTGTGAATGTTGCCATAATAGTATACTTGCCATGCGGCTAAGTGTTTACATGAGATAAACTGATTGAATGCCTGTGGGTGAAGGTCAAATTACTTAAATTGGGATAATGCGTTAAAACTGAGATTTTTTTAAGCCCACTAGATAGTGGCAAAACCCTCTTTTCCAAAGGCCCACTTGAGGGTGGCAAACTCTGTATTTTATCCTGCATGCGAGTAGCAAACCATTTTCAAAATAAACATGAAACGTTTTATTCCAATTTGGGCGATTTGGTCTATACTTGTTTGCTGTGCGCATAATATAGTAATTCTAGGCTAATAATTGGTTTAAGAACACATAAAGTTTTCAAAAACGGATATCACGGTTAGTAGAGGCCGGTCTCCGGACCGGGCGAAAGGGGGTGCTCATAGCTGACTTTCCCCAATCGTACCCTAGCTCCCGAGCCGAGACAACTCCGATGATGACGGACATGTGGCCTTCGGCACCGAGTCAGGGTTTCCTAAATTCTCCCATTTTAAAATATTTAGGTGGCGACTCTGTATCTGGCAAAGCAGTCCATGTTTGGCACTACTTTTTCAAAAATCTGTTTCTCAAAACGATTTTCCAGATTTGGACTCTTTGGTTCAGATTAAGAACCGCGACACAAATCGAGTCCGAACTGTAGCATTAAGGCCCGCTGCGGGCGCGTCTACAGTTTCTGGCGACTCTGCTGGGGAGTTTAGAGAGCTTGACTCGAACTCATGATATCCTGTTTTGATTTCATTTATGTGTTTCTTTGCATTGCATGTGCATTGGTGCGCCTAGGAACACAGTGTTTGCCATCTGCCATTCCTGAACGGTTTGCCGGAGGCTTGTCTTGTCAAGGCATGTCCATAAGGCTGACTGGCTATGGGCTCTGACAGTATGGGAACACAAACCCCGGTTTTTACCAGGGCACCCTTTTGACCATTCGACCTAGTGCATATTCGAATCCATAGTGACCATTCCAAACTAGGACAGGTTGCTCACCCGATGTTAGGTTGTTTGAAACCGCTGTGTGCGTAGTGAAACCCTAGCTCCTGACAAAAATAGGACAGGGAAACCCTACCCCAACATAGGGGTGTTTTGGCTCTCTCTTACTTGCTATGTGCTTTTAGAGTGTATCTCTACAGGAATGTACATACCTGTTTGCAAGTCTGGGCATCAGGCCTGAGGGCATCAGTATCAGTTTTAAGAGAATCAGTTATCTGCGGGTATCAGGGTTCAGTATTGGGAACAGAGCTTGTTCTTGGGGAAACAGTGATCGGTACCAAGGAACAGTGTGTTCGGCTTATCGACTATGTGTTTTGAATATCCAACTGTATATTATTTGTTTATTTTATGCCATTGTGCTGTCCAGTTGTTGGTTTATTTATTGCTTTATTTATCTTTTTGCTAGGTAGTTTAGCATCATTGCGTCCAACCCAGTAGACATTCCCCAAGCACTCTGGATCAGAGGTCGTCGGCTCCATCGATCTGAGGATCTGATAGAAGGACAACCAGTGTACCATTCTCTACCCCCGGTTACTAAACGGAAAGCAACTAGGCAGAGGACATCGGTTCAACAGTCAGCGCAAAGGGCTTCGTCTACCCCACCTGTGTACAGTAGGGATCAGGATCCCGTTTCACCCACAGAGAGGGAACGCATACCAGTAATTCAACCAGAGCAAAACAGTATGGCTAGCTTAGAGGAGATGGTGCGCCAACTTCAAGAAAGAATGAAAATGATGCAGGAGGATGCTGCCCGACAGGCAGAATTCGCCAGGCAACAAGCTACAGTTATGAGTGAGCAAGCGGATTTAATTGGGAGATTGCAACAGCAAACTGGGGCATCACCTTCGCAGCAAATCCCTCCTCCATTAAGGGTTCCAATACCCGAAGAGACACCCAACGCCCGGAATGTCCAAAAAGATACAGACATCCCAACGGGGCCGACTCCACCCCCGATTCCGCCTCAACAATCCAAGGCACCCACCCCCATCAATCTATCATATTCTCCCTTTGAGTCCGAGGTAGACCCCATGACGTTAAAAATGCACAAGCTTGAAAAGCTGTTCAAGAAATCTCAAGGTGCGAAGTCCGTTCCGAACATTGGTGACGGATACATCGACACAGCTGTGACGCTGCCAGATCGGTTTAAGATGCCACAAATTGATCGTTTTGACGGATCTGAGGATCCCATGGTACACCTGCGACTATTTTCAGACGTCTTGCGGCCAATGGGCCTCACCAGATTACAAAAGCTGTCTTTGTTTGGTCGAACCCTGTCAGGTGTGGCGGCCGCATGGTATGCCAAGTTAGAGGATGACGTCAAGAGAAATTGGGACGAGATGGCTGAGGCCTTCATCCTGCAGTACTCATAAAATACGCAAATTGAGATCACGACCCGGGATCTCGAGACAACGAGGCAAGAACCCAAGGAAAGCTTCTCAGAATTTGTAACTAGATGGCGGGCTAAGGCTTCAATGATGACCTTGAGACCCACAGACAAAGACCAGATTCGGATGATTGTGCGCAATCTTCAGCCGAAGCTAATGCAAAAGATGATTGTAGTCCCCTTTCCCACCTTTGCTGATCTGCATGAAATGGGGGTGCAGATCGAGGACGCCTTGAGACAAGGTTGGATTGATAATGACCGAGAGCAACCCCGCAGAAATTTCAATCGTAGTGCTAATGCAGGCCCGAGCGGCGCTACGACTGCCAGGACCTCCGTAGTGAGTATGGTCACCACTAACCCTTCCCCAAGAAATACGGCAGCCACACCATTCTCCGGTGCGTCCGGAAGCAACTCACAAACAGCCAAATACCCTCCCAGAAACACCAGAACCTTCGCTCCACTTTATATGCCCCTGTCCAAAGCTTTGGGGGTTTTGATCAGAAAAGGGCATCTAAAGCCCCTAGAGCGGCGGCCCTTACCTGAAAGACTACCCGCCACCCACAATCCAGCCAAGTATTGTGCGTTTCACCAGCAGCACGGGCATGACACCGACCTATGCTTTCCTCTACGTCATGAAATTCAAGATCTCATTGATATTGGGATGATTTTACCCCCTAAGAAACCCAATGTTACTACAAATCCTCTCCCCACACATAACCAAGTTCCACCACCCAAAAGAATCAATTTCATCCACACTGGGGTCGCATCCTACGATCCTAGTATCTACATCACACCCTCCTACCTGCCTAAGCCTAAAGTTTTCCTCCCTGATTGCACCGATTTGTGCATGATGGACGTCTCTATAACCCAACCCAAGCCAGTGGTGGTGACCATCGAGAACAGGAAAGAGGTTGTCAAACCAGGGTCTGTGGAGCCTGAGAATGATGTTGGGAATGCTTACAGTCCGAGTGACTACATTTCACCAGTGGGCCAGAATAGACCAAATGTCGAATTCCCAGTCGGGGGAGAGCTGTGTGTAATTCGGGGGAATAGTCCAAGACAGGGAACGGATGATTTGGCAGCCATGGAAGGGGATTTTGCCAAGTTCCAATTTTGCGATAACCAAGATCTAGAATATTCAGCCACCAACTGGTACGATAATGAAGAATCAGTGGAGGCCATGGGATGGTTAGACGATCAGCCAGATGTAATAGGGGAGTTCTAGTCAGAACAAGGCCTGGCAGGGGCGGGAATGTCCACAACGGCCGGGAGTGTCGAAGAGCAGAATACATCGCCGGAGAGCGCCGGTGTCGAGAGTTGCGCTCGCGAATGGAGCATTTTAAGTACAGGGATCAGTGAGCAATCTACTGCATTGACACAGTCAGAACAAGAGAGATTCGAGGATTCTGAGAGGATCAGGAGAGCAAAAGGCCACGTGGGGGTTGAAACCGCCACAAGTACGGAAATGAAGAATGCTGCGAGCATAGGGATAAAAGGTACTGCAAGTATCGGGACAGTTGTGCCAGAACCAGACAGATGCCTGTCAGCTGCAGATGGTATGTGGTGGGAAGACGACGATCTATGTCTTGCCCACACAGACGAGGATTGGAAAGGTAACCAACCAGATGATACCTGGTATATCGGCGAAGTCGATCACATGACTAGGAGTGGACGGTATTTCAAACCTCCACACCTAGATCAACCAGAGGCGTCTGGAAAAGATAATGAAGCAAAGAAACAAAAGGAGAAGCAACTCGAAGACGAGGCCGTATTGAGACAATTGAAAAAGATACAAGCAGACATCTCCATCTGGGGACTGCTTATGGCTTCTCGAGTACATAGGCAGGCTGTCCTTTCAGCCATGGATAAGGCCAAACTTTCCATAGATACCACGCCCGAACAACTGGTGGGCTTAGTCTTTTCGGGAGGAAGTTCCCCAGCATTGAGTTTTTCTGACAAAGAACTGCCACCCGAGGGTGCGAACCATAACAAGCCGCTCTACATCTCTGTCGAGTGCAGAGATAAATGGATACCTGTGGTACTTGTCGACACGGGGTCCGCCATCAACGTCTGCCCGGCAAGGACAGCTTATGCGATTGGTTTGAAAGTCGCGGATTTTGTGCCAACAGCCCAGGTGATTCGGGCGTATGACAACACAAGCCGAGAAGTAATGGGAACAGTTAAGATTCAAACAAAGGTTGGGCCGGGACAGCACGAGATAGATTTCCATGTCTTGGAGGTTCCTGCAACGTTCAACTTGCTTTTGGGGCACCCGTGGCTGCATCAGGTAAAGGCGGTCTCCTCTACCCTACATCAAGTGGTGAAATACCCCTATGGGAAGGGAGTAGCCATTGTTTTTGGAAACTCATCAATTCATCCACCACCAGAGGTATCTACGCCTGTTCTAGAAATTGAGCACGGTATAGAAGATGTGTTCATATCAGGTTTTACCTTGGCCGAGGCTCGGGTCGTACAGAACATCATGGCAGCTAACGAAGGGGTGTATGTCAGTGCCCAAGCAGTCTATCTCATGAACAAACTCCAGCACATCCCCGGGATGGGATTAGGCAAGAGTGGTGGGAAAGGTGCCGCAGCATCGGCCGAAGTGCCACATAACCCCCATACCTTTGGTTTGGGCTACCTACCCACCAAAGAGGATTGGATAAGGAAAGGAAAGGAAATGGCCGGAAGGGCCAGGGCGAAACAGATGGGGAAGCCCTTTGACTTAATGCACCAGCCCATTCGGGGGACCCTAAACGGACGTTTCGTCCGGGAGCGGGAGGACTTTCCGTTCTGTGGCTTCCCAGAGCCGTGGCTCAACGCGGAGAAGAAGCGCGTACCGGGATTTGAGATTTTCTTTGATTTACAGTTACCTGAGGATGACATCGCCGAAGGGCAGGCAGATCTATCGGCTGAGGCTGAGCAAAGTAAGGAAGTACAGTCCGAGGACGCTGAAAATGAAATGGGGACAGCGCTGGTGTGTCTGCTTTCAGATCCTCCGATCGAACAGAGGTGCTTGGGGGATAGCTCCTCGGTATGTGTGATTGGGAATGAAGCGGCTGCGGGCCTACCATCAGCTATTTTGGATGCATCCATCGCACCTTCTCTCATCTGGCAATATGAAGAAGGCTTTCTACCAAGCAGCACCGGGTCAGGTAGTGAGCCGGAATCTGATTCTACCGAATCTTGTACGTCGGAATCAGATTCCAGCTCAACTGAGTCTGAGTCCGGTATTCCCGGGGGTGACAACCCGGATGCCACAGTCCTGTCTAGGTCATCTTTTTCATTTTCTTTTGAGTCTGTTGTAACAGAGGAATCTGACGGCTCAGAAGTATTTAATGAGAGCGACATGGATGTGGTTTCGGAGTATTTTTCTGTGCCTTTGATTTATTGCTTAAATCAGGATTTTCAAAATTTTGATGAAAGCGACGAGGAAGAAATTCCTCCGGTTTTGCAACGGTTAATTGATCAAGAGCAGGAAAGATTTGTTAAACCTTTAATGGATGAAATCACTACTGTGAATGTTGGTACTGAGAAGGACCCGCGGCTGGTCCAGATCGGGTCCACGTTGTCTTCTGAGGAACGCGAGCGCTTAGTCGCTTTGTTAAAAGATTTCAAAGATGTTTTCGCGTGGTCCTACGAAGACATGCCTGGAATCGATCCTGAGATTGTACAGCACCGGATCCCTCTTAACCCCGAGGCCCGACCTGTCAAACAGAAGCTGAGGAGGATCCGCCCTGATTGGGCCATTAAGATCAAAGAAGAGGTCACCAAGCAGATTGATGTAGGCTTCCTGTTGGTGTCTGAGTACCCGACTTGGCTGGCCAACATTGTTCCGGTGCCGAAGAAACACGGCAGAATTCGGGTCTGTGTAGACTTCAGAGATTTGAACAGGGCCAGTCCGAAGGACGACTTTCCCTTGCCGCACATTGATGAACTGGTAGATTTCACGGCAGGACATGCCTTGCTTTCATTTATGGATGGTTTCTCAGGCTATAATCAGATAGTAATGGCACCCAAAGACCGGGAAAAGACTGCGTTCACTACCCCGTGGGGTACATATTGTTATAGAGTGATGCCATTCGGGTTGAAAAATGCTGGAGCTACGTATCAACGGGCAGCAACTACAATATTGCATGATATGATCCATAAAGAGGTCGAGGTGTATGTGGACGACATGATTGTCAAGTCCAAAGAAAGAGAGGGCCACTACACCGCCTTAGAAAAGTTTTTTCAAAGGATCAGAGAATTTCGGCTGCGGCTGAATCCCCAGAAGTGTACTTTTGGTGTTACAGCAGGGAAGATGCTAGGGTTTCTGATAACGCAAAGGGGCATCGAGGTCGACCCTTCCAAAATCACGGCCATCTTAGAAATGCCACCACCGAGGACTGAAAAGGAGGTGCGAGGCTTTCTAGGTAAAGTGCAATTCATAAGGCGGTTTATCTCTAAATTAACCTTGACTTGTGAACCACTTTTTGGTCTCCTGAAGAAAGGAAAGAAATTCCAATGGGACGGCCGATGTCAAGCAGCTTTTGAGCAGATCAAAGAGTATCTACAGAACCCGCCTGTATTGTCACCGCCAGAACCAGGGAGACCGTTGATATTGTATCTTTCGGTAACTGAGACCACCATGGGCTGCATGCTCGCACAGGAGACAGAAGACAAAGTGGAAAGGGCTATCTACTATTTGAGCAAGAAGATGCTGGATTACGAGACCCGCTATACACCACTGGAGAAGGCTTGTTTAGCCTTGGTATGGGCTACCAGGAAGCTGCGGCACTACCTGTTAGCTCACTCTGTAATGTTGGTTTCACGTTTGGATCCCATCAAATATCTTTTCGAGAAACCAGCACTTACGGGTAGGCTAGCTCGTTGGTTGCTATTGCTTTCCGAATTTGACTTAAAGTATGTAACACGCAAGTCAGTGAAAGGGAGAGCGGTAGCGGAGTTCCTTGCCGACCACCCGATTGAGGGGGATGAAGCGGTTGAGTACCTATTCCCAGATGAAGCCATTCTGCACATCGAAGATGAAACTTGGACGATGTACTTTGACGGAGCGTCAAACCAGTATGGGTATGGGATAGGGGTGTTGCTGATAGCGCCTGACGATTCCCGTATCCCTTTAGCATTCAAGCTCCGGTTCAGAGTCTCGAACAATGAGGCAGAGTATGAGGCATGTATTGTTGGTCTGGAAGCAGCCCTAGAGCTAGGGGTAAGACGGTTGGACATCATTGGGGACTCGAATCTTGTTGTGTCTCAAGCAAAAGGAGACTGGAAGGTCAAGGAGGAAAGGATGATAATTTACCACCAAACCTTGGATTTGTTAATTCCTCGGTTCGAGAAACTAAATTTCACCCACCTCGTAAGAGAGAACAACAGATTCGCAGATTCACTAGCAACTCTATCCTCCAGGATAGACATCCCGTCGGGAGTCCGGATGCGTCCAGTCATCATTGATCAGAAGTTTGCGCCAGCATACGAGTCAATTTCCGCCATAGATGAGGCCCAAGACGACAACCCCTGGTATTACGATATTTGGAACTTCTTGGAAAAGGAGACGTATCCCCTAGGGGCAAGCGCCAAGGATAAGAGGGCCATTAGAAGAATGGCCATTCAGTTCATCATCTGCGGACGTAAGCTGTACAAAAGAGGTCATCTGGGAATGCATAAGCTCTGTGTAGAAGCTGAAGAGTCGAAGCACCTAATGGAGGCCATTCACGGAGGGGAGTGCGGCGCGCACATGAATGGAGTAATGTTGGCCAGAAAGATCCTCAGGCAGGGTTATTACTGGTCGACCATGGAAGAGGATTGTATCGGCTTTGTTCGACGATGCCACAAATGCCAGATCCATGCAAACCGTATGAATATCCCACCATCCAAGTTGTACAACATGACTTCCCCGTGGCCGTTTTCCGTGTGGGGGATCGATGTGATCGGAGCTGTTACCCCGAAGGGGTCGAACGGACATGAGTATATCCTGGTAGCGATAGATTATTTCACAAAGTGGGTCGAGGCCCAATCATACGCGGTGTTGAAAGCGTCGCACGTCGCAAAGTTCATCAGAAACAACATCATTTGTCGCTACGGGGTGCCAAATCAGATCATCTCGGATAATGGATCCCACTTTAAGAAAGAAGTGGTCGACTTGTTGGAAAAGTATAACGTGGCTTTTCATAAGTCATCTACGTATCGGCCGCAAACCAATGGAGCAGTTGAGGCCGCCAACAAGAACATCAAGCATATACTGCGGAAAATGGTGGAGACCTATCGAGATTGGCCAGACAAGTTGCCGTTTGCTCTGTGGGGCTACAGGACTTCAATTAGAACTTCCACCGGAGCAACTCCGTATTCGTTAGTTTATGGAATGGAGGCTGTTCTACCTATTGAGGTTGAAGTTCCGTCTTTACGGGTATTGGCCGAGTGTCAGATAGCTGAGGCAGATTGGCAGCAGAGCAGGTTTGAGGAACTTATGCTCTTTGACGAAAGAAGACGGAAAGCACTATACCACGTTCAGAGTTACCAACGCAGGATTGCTCGGGCTTTTAACAAGAGGGTTAAGTCCAGAAACCTAAAAGAAGGGGATTTGGTACTCAAAGAGAACCGAGCTCCCATCCACGACCCGAGGGGCAAGTTCAGACCCAATTGGACTGGTCCCTACATCATCAAAGCTATCTGGTCAGGCGGAGCTGTGGTTCTGATGGACTTAGATGGCTTAGAATTCTCTCAACCGATCAATATGGACAAGTTGAAGAAATACTACCCTTGAGAGGCTCGCTAGGCCGAAAACCCGGAAGGGCGACCTAGGCAAAATTCAGAGCACAAAAAATTAGAAAATATAAAAACTGAGCTCGCAAGGCTGAAAACCCGCAAAGGGCGGCCTTGGCAAAAGTTAGAGCGCAAAATGAGAGTGAAAATACTCGAGCGAACCTAAGCCGGAACTCCGTAAGGCTTGATTCCCATGTTTGGGATACGTAGGCAGCTTCATCCTGAAGTTCAGCCATAACACTTCCCCGATCAACTTTGTCCATTTGATCATCTCAGCCATCTTTGTTCATCAGCATTCGTTGGAATCTCCGGTGCAGCGCCCTTCAGACTAGGGGCAACTTTCCAGTTGCAGGAATCTGGGGTTGTGCATCTCGAGTGACAGATCTCAGGCGTGTCCAATTCTGATCCACATCAAAAATACCTTTGAAAAGTTTTAATATAAGCTGACTTTGTTCAAATAATCTTTTTACAACTTTGACCATTTTTGGACCAAGGTGGAAAATTTTCAGTGCCACAACTTTCAATTTCTTTGATTTCAAAACAGGGTTCTCCTGCTCTTACATACAATTGAAGTTGCTTTTTATTACATTCATGAAAGAAAACTTGAAAGTACTAATAAAGCAATAAATCTAGGGCATGATCAAGTCAGGTGTTCCTGCGCCCCCTCCCAGAGCTGGTCGAAGCCTCTGATGCTAAGCTGGGCCCGATCTGTGCTTCTTCATTGAGCCAATCTACGCACTCGTCAGACAAAGTGCAACTGAAAGTAGGAGCGGGGGCCAGGAGTTCTCTCATCCTCCACGCAGTGGCCGGCCAAGCAAGCTGCGCGCCCCGGGCTGGGAATGCAGCAGGATACTCTATCCCCTCTGGCGGGCAGGTCTGATCATGGCCAAATTGGCGTCGAATCCGAAATGGGAAATAGAATACACAGTGAGTGAGACCAACCAGTTGAATCCCAGTCTACCGAGGCATATTGTAACTCATTGCCGGAAGGTTCAGCCAAGGGCACCGCCAAGCAATACGGTCTGCGGACAAGTGGCACATCCAAGCGAACCACCATTCCTCATCCAAGGCATTGACTAGACGATGCCAGAAGAAGTAGTCGCGATCTGAATATGCGGGGCAGGAGTCCACAACCTGCAGTTTATCCATCAGCCATACCTGGGGAGGGATTGAAAAAATGAGAGAATAAAGAATAGAGAGGTGTACGAGGAGAGAAAAGTGAGAATGCATTTTTGTGAGAAAAGACTGAGCTCGAGGGCCGAGTGATGTGAGCGATACATAAATGCGAGATTGGGCGGGAAATATTACCTATAGCAGTAGTGGACTCCTCGCCAATCTGCACGTCTCATGACGATAAAAGGCGTCTAAGCCCATTAGCGTCTCGGCCAGAGCCATGGCAATACAACTCTTGCCCTCCTTCAAGCCTTGGGTAACCTCAATCAACCAGATACTAGCCCCTCCAGACCCTGAAATGAACAGGAAATGAGACAGCATCCACAAGCAGAGGGCATGTCGCCGGAAGCCTTGCCAGTGATGGTTGTTGCGATCACCAGCATCAGAAAAGTGATTGGCCAAACTCGGAATGTCCAGCATCCCGTCACAAATCAGGGACCGAGCGTCACGCATGCTGAGTCCACACATGCACCCTAAGGATTGGACATGACCAAAATTAAGTTGGGGCAGGAGCTCCTCGTCGCGCTCGGACTCCATTAAGGCTCGGAAGTCTTCGAAGGTAGGACACATCTCTTGCCCGGCGAAGCTAAAGACATTTGTCACCGGATTCCAAAACCTTGCCGCGGCATGAAGAAATGGGAAGTGCAAGGGGGTACGACCCAAAGTGAATAGTGCATTTATGCCAAAACCCCGGAAGTTCACTTTTTCCGAGTCATCCAAGCTAGCAATCCAAGCTGTGAGATTTTGAGCAAGAAACTCTTCCATTGGAGCAAATCAGTATGAAAATGAGAAGAACTACGAAGCTGGGATCTTTTGTAGGAGATAAGGTTGAGTGGGGGACAGGTGTCAACATTCTGGTGGTCCCCCTCGTTTAGTGCCGGCCGGCCAAAAAAATCTGCCGACCGGCCATTTTAGTCTGCCGACAAAACAGGCATATGGTCGGTAGCCACTCCTTGCAGCCGGTGGTCCCTACACTATGCCGGTGGGCTTCCTTCTGGTTTCCTGAGCTGTTTATGCTAAGAATTGGGGAACTTCACCACCTCCAACCCCCTCCCTGGCGATAGACTCTTGCGGAGCCACGCCTGTCTGCTTGTCGAGTTTTTGAACATTTGCTTATCGAGTTGTATTTTGCTCTCTTTGGGCTCTTGATTTGTTTATCGAGTTGTATTTACACTTGTTTGATTGCATCATGTCCTTGTTTTGCTTATCGAGTTGTAAGCCGGTTCACTACCTGATTATTACAATGGCAAATTTCCAAAATGAGTTCAATTTCGTTCACATTGTGGTGTGATACCCTGCGATGCGATACACAGAAGATCCACAAATGCAACATCTTTTGATTAAAATGATTTGTTTCATTCCCATCACATGTTTTGCAAAGTGTGTGAATTTTAAGAAAGAAAATAAAACCTGCATGAGGCAGTGCAATGTGCTTAAACTACTAGTAAAAAGGAAAATAAAATGTAGAATGGCAGGGTAGCCAAGTATCAGAATTGATACTTGTGAAACTCCCCTTGCGGTTAACGCACCTTCCGCATCTTTGTTCGGGTCAATCACGTCGTTGGACGCCTTCGTAATACGGGAAAGCACACCCTTGAAACGTGAACCTTCGAGTTGACCTCAGGCCATAATTTCTGCGAGCAACGCTCGATGCGTGCGAAGAATGTCCCGCCCCATATCCTTTTCATGCTTTGTGAATCCCACAAATTGTTTCAATTATGCTATGTAATGGCACATCCTTTCTTTACTTGCGTAGACCACATGTTTTGATTGCGTAGACCGCATGCTTAATTCCATTACCTGCGTAGACCGCATGTTTTGATTGCGTAGACCGCATGCTTAATTCTATTACCTGCGTAGACCGCATGTTTTGATTGCGTAGACCGCATGCTTAATTCTATTACCTGCGTAGACCGCATGTTTTGATTGCGTAGACCGCATGCTTAATTCCATTACCTGCGTAGACCGCATGTTTAATTCCATTACCTGCGTAGACCGCATGTTTTGATCACGTAGACCGCATGTTTAATTCCATTACTTGCGTAGACCGCATGTTTAATTTCAATATCTGCGTAGACCGCATGTTTTGATTGCGTAGACCGCATGGCTAGTTTCATTACCTGCGTAGACCGCATGTTTTGATTGCGTAGACCGCATGCTTAATTCCATTACCAGCGTAGACCGCATGTTTTGATTGCGTAGACCGAATGCTTAATTCCATTACCTGCGTAGACCGCATGTTTTGATCGCGTAGACCGCATGCTTAATTCTATTACCTGCGTAGACCGCATGTTTTGATCGCGTAGACCGCATGTTTAATTCCATTACCTGCGTAGACCGCATGTTTTGATCGCGTAGACCGCATGTTTAATTCCATTACCTGCGTAGACCGCATGTTTTGATTGCGTAGACCGCATGCTTAATTCCATTACCTGCGTAGACCGCATGTTTTGATTGCGTAGACCGCATGTTTAATTTCATTACCTGCGTAGACCGCATGTTTTGATCGCGTAGACCGCATGGTTAATTCCATTACCTGCGTAGACCGCATGTTTTGATTGCGTAGACCGCATGCTTAATTCCATTACCTGCGTAGACCGCATCTTTTAATTGCGTAGACCGCATGCTTAATTCCATTACCTGCGTAGACCGCATGTTTTGATTGCGTAGACCGCATGCTTAATTCCATTACCTGCGTAGACCGCATGTTTTGATTGCGTAGACCGCATGCTTAATTCTATTACCTGCGTAGACTGCATGTTTTGATTGCGTAGACCGCATGCTTAATTCCATTACCTGCGTAGACCGCATGTTTTGATTGCGTAGACTGCATGTTTAATTCCATTACCTGCGTAGACCGCATGTTTTGATCGCGTAGACCGCATGTTTAATTCCATTACTTGCGTAGACCGCATGTTTAATTTCAATATCTGCGTAGACCGCATGTTTTGATTGCGTAGACCGCATGCTTAGTTTCATCACCTGCGTAGACCGCATGTTTTAATTGCGTAGACCGCTTGCTTGTTTCGTTAGCTGCGTAGACCGCGTGCTTATGATCGATTTCGTCGCCTGCGTAGACCGCTTGCTCCATGTACCTAGTTGTATCTCCATATGCATTGTCATGCTCCCCACTTGCTTCGCGCTATCACGCATTTCGAGTACACTATTTTGCATGTTGATAACGATGTTGTACCTGTTAAGTTTGTTTTCTCTTCAGGCACGATATTGTATGTACGGTTCATTTGAGGCTGGTGCAACCAGACAAGCCGCACAGGTACTATATCCTCCGAGTGAGACGTATTGAGGATTACATAATTCTCTTACATCCTTTCTGCATTGTAGTGTAGTTTGGTGTATGTTAGCTTAAAACTGTCGCATGTATGCTTCATTACAGCTTTCTTTGCATGATCATAAGTTATGCTCGGCTCCGTGCATTGTCTTGCATTTTGCCCCTGCCTTCGGGCGCGTATCTTATTTGTCTTGTATGTTTGTCTGAGTCTTCGGCCTTGTCAAAAATGGGTCGTCTCTGGGCTTTGACATTCACTCCCGTCATTGTTATGACTTTCGAGTTCTGTCAAAGAGGGGCAACTGTAGACACCCCATTTTTGACCGTCCTCAAGACTTGGACGTCACTGTTTGAACACACGGTGATTATCCATGTTCATGTTCGTTTGGAGTTCCCGGAGGTTTCGGCTCGCGCGCCCTGCCTCAGGATATCCGAACTTGACCGTTTAGTATCTGGTTTTGCACGAACAGTTATGTTTTGCCTTGGAAGGGCAGGGAATGCCTTATGAGGCATCCCCACACACCACCGGCAGTGGCTGGAGGCCACCGGATGGTCTCTTTCTGCCATCGGCTTTTTTGTTTGCCGGTCGGCATATTTTATTGTCGGTCGGCATAGATTGTTGCCGGTCGGCACTGTTTTTTGCCGAAATAGCATTTTTGGGCAGCCGACCACTGTTCATCCACTTTATGGAGATATTTTGTGCCAGCTGTGATAGCTGGCACCAACTCTTCCCCCCTCCATACACGTGTATGGAGGGATTTCCCTCTAGCCAAGCTTGTTGAATAAGCTTTGCAAGAGGGAGTCTTATAAGAGGAGGGTCTTCCTCTTTGATCTAGGTTAGCTTCTTGCAACCAAAAACCAGGCCTTTGAGATATAGATACATATTATCTCTATACCTCCCCCTCTCTCCTCCTTTGTGTGTGTTTTTTAGCTCAAAAGGTGGTTTTTACCTTACTTTTGCACCATTACACACACCATTACACCTTACTCCGAGATTGAGGGACTTGGAGGAGTTGTTTCTTGGGTTTTGGACTGGTTTTGATCCAAAGAAGGAGGCTAGACCATTTGTTCTTCAAAGGTTCTTCAAGGGTGAGCATCTTGATTTATATTCCCCAAACTTGCAATATTTTTTTACCTATTTAACTTGCTGTTTTAGCTCTTGTGTATAACATAAAAAAGGCTTGTATTTTCCTGCTTTAGCACTTTCATTAAGGTCATTTTGTGATTTGAGTGCAAACTCCCCCTTCTAAGCCTTGTTTGATCCATTTTGGTGCTTCTTTCATAAGGTTTTGTTCACTTCAGTGTTTTGGTCTTTTGACCACTGAAAATCAGTGTATTCTAGTGTCAAAAAAGGATGGTTTGAAGTCTTGCATAGGGGAGGGACACCCCTCTCCCTTCTTGGTTTTGTTTCCTTGAGTTGTGGCTCAAAAGGGTAGCATGTGTGCTTGAGGATCCTTGGCCTCATTTCAGATTTTTTTTTGGGTATTTTAGGTCATATGCAACCTCTGTTTTTGGCCGGATTTATGCCTCCTTGCATGCTTGTAATACTTGCTTTGTATTGCTCCATTTTGCTTAGGAGTCCATCTCATGATTAGGCCATGTTTCTTGTGAGAGTTGGCTTAGCTCCATGAAGTTTTTTTTGTTAGTGTTGTTTTTCCATGCTTAAGGTTTGTTGATTATCCATTTAGTCATGCTTGACATGTGTGTTAGGGTTGCTTTGTGTTTTGGCTTAAAAGTTTTGAGCATGTTGACCTCTAGCATGTATGTTTGTGATTACCCTCATGATTTAACATCATCTAAGGACCACATTTTAGTCCAAGAATCATGCTTGCATGTGTGCATGCATGGCCTCTTTCATGCCTTGAGGGTGTGTCCTCTTATGCCTAGGAATGAGCCTTAGTGCATATGTTTCATGGGAGATACTCTAGCTGCCATATTAGGAGTTTTTGGGGTCCTATTTTGCATGCAAAAATTCTTTTTTTACTTGCTTTGATCATGCCATGAGAGGTCATGTTGGTGGGGGAAAGTTGTCCCCTTTTGTGCCTTAACTTTGGGACCATGAGTTTGCTTGTTAACATGAGTTGTTTGTCCATCATTTTGAGCACTTTTGGTGCTGTTTTGAGGTGAATAAAGGTCTGCACTTTTATCGCTTTAGGCCCTCTTGCATGCTTGCTCCATGTTTGTTGCATGGTTGTTCCATCAAGCCTTGTAGCATATCAATCCCATGGTCAAATTGGTCCATGTTTGCATCATGTTTATACCTTGTATGCTTGGCATTGTACATTTGTCATGTTGGTGGCATAATGCTTGTTGTGCTTTACATCTTAGTGGCATGATACATTTGAGCCTTATGAGCATTACATGCATTGCATTTACTCGGTTTGGGGTGTCAAACCAAGTGTGGGAATCAAGGACCATTCATACTTCAAGTGATGTAATGTGCCTCGATTCCCGGTCACCGGGACTTTTGACTCCAACTTGATAAGGCCTCGGTTTTCATTTTGTTTGTTGCATACATCCTTACATTAAGTGGCAAATTTGATCCCTTGAGTCATCATGCACCATTGATGGCTCAAAGATCGAAGGTCATGCTTCTTTGAGTTCAAATTATGATAGGAAGTTTGACCATGCTTACATGTGTCCAAAAACTCCATGCCATGCACTATCTGTTCTCTGTTTGCTGTCGAATTGTCTTCTGCAGGAAGTTTCTGCCGACCGGCAGAATTTAGTGCCGACCGGCACTATATAGAGTGCCGAGGAATCCAAAAAATGCCGATGGGAACTGTGAAGTGCCGGTGGTAATTCTGTCCGGCCGGTGGTGCTCTGCAGGATGCAGGGAACTTGCTCCAGTACTTTGGCAATTTTCAGAAAGACAAGGCAGTACAAACAGAGGCGGCAGGAGTACAGTACGGGTTTTCCGGACGAGACAGACTCGAGCATGCATCATTCACGCATCCCGAGGCAGAGGCTGCGGCTACCCTTTTCTTTCCTCCCCCCCCCCCTTTTTTTAATTTAAATTAGAATTTTTTGTAATAATTTTATTTGTTTATTATTTGGGACTGTAATATTCATTCGGACCCTCCGAGTGAGGGTAAACATGTAATAAGTGTGGGTGAGTGTGTGTATGTCTTCCAATCCCCATTTCTTTCTTCCCTTTTATTTACCTGCTTATGATGGTAGATTAGGGCATTTTTGAAATTAGCATACCTTATGATATGCATGCGTGCATTCATGCATTTGTTGACATGCACCGGGCTCGGTACATCATACTAACTGCATTCGTATTTTCAAATTCCAAAATTGAATATATGAATCAGTTGGTTGCATATCGTATGCCATATTTAGGTTAACCGAGCTTAACTAAAATTGCATCTCGTATGTGTTGCATTAGGCAAAATAACATGAACTAGGACATGCATATTTGCTAACTAGTTTATTGTTTTGGCACGGAGTACAATGTAAGTAGCTATGCTTTAGCATCCAGCATGCGTGTGAATGTTGCCATAATAGTATACTTGCCATGCGGCTAAGTGTTTACATAAGATAAACTGCTTGAATGCCTGTGGGTGGAGGTCAAATTACTTAAATTGGGATAATGCGTTAAAACTGAGATTTTTTTAAGCCCACTAGATAGTGGCAAAACCCTCTTTTCCAAAGGCCCACTTGAGAGTGGCAAACTCTGTATTTTAGCCTGCATGCGAGTAGCAAACCATTTTCAAAATAAACATGAAACGTTTTATTCCAATTTGGGCAATTTGGTCTATACTTGTTTGCTGTGCGCATAATATAGTAATTCTAGGCTAATAATTGGTTTAAGAACACATAAAGTTTTCAAAAACGGATATCACGGTTAGTAGAGGCCGGTCTCCGGACCGGGCGAAAGGGGGTGCTCATAGCTGACCTTCCCCAATCGTACCCTAGCTCCCGAGCCGAGACAACTCCGGTGATGACGGACATGTGGCCTTCGGCATCGAGTCAGGGTTTCCTAAATTCTCCCATTTTAAAATATTTAGGTGGCGACTATGTATCTGGCAAAGCAGTCCGTGTTTGGCACTACTTTTTCAAAAATCTGTTTCTCAAAATGATTTGCCAGATTGGGACTCTTTGGTTCAGATTAAGAACCGCGACACAAATCGAGTCCGAACTGTAGCATTGAGGCCCACTGCGGGCGCGTCTACAGTTTCTGGCGACTCTGCTGGGGAGTTTAGAGAGCTTGACTCGAACTCAAGATATCCTGTTTTGATTTCATTTATGTGTTTCTTTGCATTGCATGTGCATTGGTGCGCCTAGGAACACAGTGTTTGCCATCTGCCATTCCTGAACGGTTTGCCGGAGGCTTGTCTTGTCAAGGCATGTCCATAAGGCTGACCGGCTATGGGCTCTGACAGTATGGGAACACAAACCCCGGTTTTTACCAGGGCACCCTTTTGACCATTCGACCTAGTGCATATTCGAATCCATAGTGACCATTCCAAACTAGGACAGGTTGCTCACCCGATGTTAGGTTGTTTGAAACCCCTGTGTGCGTAGTGAAACCCTAGCTCCTGACAAAAATAGGACAGGGAAACCCTACCCCAACATAGGGGTGTTTTGGCTCTCTCTTACTTGCTATGTGCTTTTAGAGTGTATCTCTACAGGAATGTACATACCTGTTTGCAAGTCTGGGCATCAGGCCTGAGGGCATCAGTATCAGTTTTAAGAGAATCAGTTATCTGCGGGTATCAGGGTTCAGTATTGGGAACAGAGCTTGTTTTTGGGGAAACAGTGATCGGTATCAAGGAACAGTGTGTTCGGCTTATCGACTATGTGTTTTGAATATCCAACTGTATATTATTTGTTTATTTTATGCCGTTGTGCTGTCCAGTTGTTGGTTTATTTACTGCTTTATTTATCTTTTTGCTAGGTAGTTTAGCATCATTGCGTCCAACCCAGTAGACATTCCCCAAGCACTCTGGATCAGAGGTCGTCGGCTCCATCGATCTGAGGATCTGATAGAAGGACAACCAGTGTACCATTCTCTACCCCCGGTTACTAAACGGAAAGCAACTAGGCAGAGGACATCGGTTCAACAGTCAGCGCAAAGGGCTTCGTCTACCCCACCTGTGTACAGTAGGGATCAGGATCCCGTTTCACCCACAGAGAGGGAACGCATACCAGTAATTCAACCAGAGCAAAACAGTATGGCTAGCTTAGAGGAGATGGTGCGCCAACTTCAAGAAAGCATGAAAATGATGCAGCAGGATGCTGCCCGACAGGCAGAATTCGCCAGGCAACAAGCTACAGTTATGAGTGAGCAAGCGGATTTAATTGGGAGATTGCAACAGCAAACTGGGGCATCACCTTTGCAGCAAATCCCTCCTCCATTAAGGGTTCCAATACCCGAAGAGACACCCAACGCCCGGAATGTCCAAAAAGATACAGACATCCCAACGGGGCCGACTCCACCCCCGATTCCACCTCAACAATCCAAGGCACCCACCCCCATCAATCTATCAGATTCTCCCTTTGAGTCCGAGGTAGACCCCATGACGTTAAAAATGCACAAGCTTGAAAAGCTGTTCAAGAAATCTCAAGGTGCGAAGTCCGTTCCGGACATTGGTGACGGATACATCGACACAGCTGTGACGCTGCCAGATCGGTTTAAGATGCCACAAATTGATCGTTTTGACGGATCTGAGGATCCCATGGTACACCTGCGACTATTTTCAGACGTCTTGCGGCCAATGGGCCTCGCCAGATTACAAAAGATGTCTTTGTTTGGTCGAACCCTGTCAGGTGTGGCGGCCGCATGGTATGCCAAGTTAGAGGATGACGTCAAGAGAAATTGGGACGAGATGGCTGAGGCCTTCATCCTGCAGTACTCATACAATACGCAAATTGAGATCACGACCCGGGATCTCGAGACAACGAGGCAAGAACCCAAGGAAAGCTTCTCAGAATTTGTAACTAGATGGCAGGCTAAGGCTTCAATGATGACCTTGAGACCCACAGACAAAGACCAGATTCGGATGATTGTGCGCAATCTTCAGCCGAAGCTAATGCAAAAGATGATTGTAGTCCCCTTTCCCACCTTTGCTGATCTGCATGAAATGGGGGTGCAGATCGAGGACGCCTTGAGACAAGGTTGGATTGATAATGACCGGGAGCAACCCCGCAGAAATTTCAATCGTAGTGCTAATGCAGGCCCGAGCGGCGCTACGACTGCCAGGACCTCCGAAGTGAGTATGGTCACCACTAACCCTTCCCCAAGAAATACGGCAGCCACACCATTCTCCGGTGCATCCGGAAGCAACTCACAAACAGCCAAATACCCTCCCAGAAACACCAGAACCTTCGCTCCACTTTATATGCCCCTGTCCAAAGATTTGGGGGTTTTGATCAGAAAAGGGCATCTGAAGCCCCTAGAGCCGCGGCCCTTACCTGAAAGGCTACCCGCCACCCACAATCCAGCCAAGTATTGTGCGTTCCACCAGCAGCACGGTCATGACACCGACCTATGCTTTCGTCTACGTCATGAAATTCAAGATCTCATTGATAATGGGGTGATTTTACCCCCTGAGAAACCCAATGTTACTACAAATCCTCTCCCCACACATAACCAAGTTCCACCACCCAAAAGAATCAATTTCATCCACACTGGGGTCGCATCCTACGATCCTAGTAACTACATCACACCCTCCTACCTGCCTAAGCCTAAAGTTTTCCTCCCTGATTGCACCGATTTGTGCATGATGGACGTCTCTATAACCCAACCCAAGCCAGTGGTGGTGACCATCGAGAACAGGAAAGAGGTTGTCAAACCAGGGTCTGTGGAGCCTGAGAATGATGTTGGGAATGCTTACAGTCCGAGTGACTACATTTCACCAGTGGGCCAGAATAGACCAAATGTCGAATTCCCAGTCGGGGGAGAGCTGTGTGTAATTCGGGGGAACAGTCCAAGACAGGGAACGAATGATTTGGCAGCCATGGAAGGGGATTTTGCCAAGTTCCAATTTTGCGATAACCAAGATCTAGAATATTCAGCCACCAACTGGTACGATAATGAAGAATCAGTGGAGGCCACGGGATGGTTAGACGATCAGCCAGATGTAATAGGGGAGTTCCAGTCAGAACAAGGCCTGGCAGGGGCGGGAATGTCCACAACGGCCGGGAGTGTCGAAGAGCAGAATACATCGCCGGAGAGCGCCGGTGTCGAGAGTTGCGCTCGCGAATGGAGCATTTTAAGTACAGGGATCAGTGAGCAATCTACTGCATTGACACAGTCAGAACAAGAGAGATTCGAGGATTCTGAGAGGATCAGGAGAGCAAAAGGCCACGTGGGGGTCGAAACCGCCACAAGTACGAAAATGAAGAATGCTGCGAGCATAGGGATAAAAGGTACTGCAAGTATCGGGACAGTTGTGCCAGAACCAGACAGATGCCTGTCAGCTGCAGATGGTATGTGGTGGGAAGACGACGATCTATGTCTTGCCCACACAGACGAGGATTGGAAAGGTAACCAACCAGATGACACCTGGTATATCGGCGAAGTCGATCACATGACTAGGAGTGGACGGTATTTCAAACCTCCACACCTAGATCAACCAGAGGCGTCTGGAAAAGATAATGAAGCAGAGAAACAAAAGGAGAAGCAACTCGAAGACGAGGCCGTATTGAGACAATTGAAAAAGATACAAGCAGACATCTCCATCTGGGGACTGCTTATGGCTTCTCGAGTACATAGGCAGGCTGTCCTTTTAGCCATGGATAAGGCCAAACTTTCCATAGATACCACGCCCGAACAACTGGTGGGCTTAGTCTTTTCGGGAGGAAGTTCCCCAGCATTGAGTTTTTCTGACAAAGAACTGCCACCCGAGGGTGCGAACCATAACAAGCCGCTCTACATCTCTATCGAGTGCAGAGATAAATGGATACCTGTGGTACTTGTCGACACGGGGTCCGCCATCAACGTCTGCCCGGCAAGGACAGCTTATGCGATTGGTTTGAAAGTCGCGGATTTTGTGCCCACAGCCCAGGTGATTCAGGCGTATGACAACACAAGCCGGGAAGTAATGGGAACAGTTAAGATTCAAACAAAGGTTGGGCCGGGACAACACGAGATAGATTTCCATGTCTTGGAGGTTCCTGCAACGTTCAACTTGCTTTTGGGGCGGCCGTGGCTGCATCAGGTAAAGGCGGTCTCCTCTACCCTACATCAAGTGGTGAAATACCCCTATGGGAAGGGAGTAGCCATTGTTTTTGTAAACTCATGAATTCATCCACCACCAGAGGTATCTACGCCTGTTCTAGAAATTGAGCACGGTATAGAAGATGTGTTCATATCAGGTTTTACCTTGGCCGAGTCTCGGGTCGTACAGAACATCATGGCCGCTAACGAAGGGGTGTATGTCAGTGCCCAAGCAGTCTATCTCATGAACAAACTCCAGCACATCCCCGGGATGGGATTACGCAAGAGCGGTAGGAAAGGTGCCGCAGCATCGGCCGAAGTGCCACATAACCCCCATACCTTTGGTTTGGGCTACCTACCCACCAAAGAGGATTGGATAAGGAAAGGAAAGGAAATGGCCGGAAGGGCCAGGGCGAAACAAATAGGGAAGCCCTTTGACTTAATGCACCAGCCCATTCGGGGGACCCTAAACGGACGTTTCGTCCGGGAGGGGGAGGACTTTCCGTTCCGTGGCTTCCCAGAGTCGTGGCTCAACGCGGAGAAGAAGCGCGTACCGGGATTTGAGATTTTCTTTGATTTACAGTTACCTGAGGATGACATCGCCGAAGGGCAGGCAGATCTATCGGCTGAGGCTAAGCAAAGTAAGGAAGTACAGTCCGAGGACGCTGAAAATGAAATGGGGGCAGCGCTGGTGTGTCTGCTTTCAGATCCTCCGATCGAACAGAGGTGCTTGGGGGATAGCTCCTCGGTATGTGTGATTGGGAATGAAGCGGCTGCGGGCCTACCATCAGCTATTTTGGATGCATCCATCGCACCTTCTCTCATCTGGCAATATGAAGAAGGCTTTTTACCAAGCAGCACCGGGTCAGGTAGTGAGCCGGAATCTGATTCTACCGAATCTTGTACGTCGGAATCAGATTCCAGCTCAACTGAGTCTGAGTCCGGTATTCCCGGGGGTGACAACCCGGATGCCACAGTCCTGTCTAGGTCGTCTTTTTCATTTTCTTTTGAGTCTGTTGTAACAGAGGAATCTGACGGCTCAGAAGTATTTAATGAGAACGACATGGATGTGGTTTCGGAGTATTTTTCTGTGCCTTTGATTTATTGCTTAAATCAGGATTTTCAAAATTTTGATGAAAGCGACGAGGAAGAAATTCCTCCGGTTTTGCAACGGTTAATTGATCAAGAGCAGGAAAGATTTGTTAAACCTTTAATGGATGAAATCACTACTGTGAATGTTGGTACTGAGAAGGACCCGCGGCTGGTCCAGATCGGGTCCACGTTGTCTTCTGAGGAACGCGAGCGCTTAGTCGCTTTGTTAAAAGATTTCAAAGATGTTTTCGCGTGGTCCTACGAAGACATGCCTGGAATCGATCCTGAGATTGTACAGCACCGGATCCCTCTTGACCCCGAGGCCCGACCTGTCAAACAGAAGCTCAGGAGGATCCGCCCTGATTGGGCCATTAAGATCAAAGAAGAGGTCACCAAGCAGATTGATGTAGGCTTCCTGTTGGTGTCTGAGTACCCGACTTGGCTGGCCAACATTGTTCCGGTGCCGAAGAAAGACGGCAGAATTCGGGTCTGTGTAGACTTCAGAGATTTGAACAGGGCCAGTCCGAAGGACGACTTTCCCTTGCCGCACATTGATGAACTGGTAGATTTCACGGCAGGACATGCCTTGCTTTCATTTATGGATGGTTTCTCAGGCTATAATCAGATAGTAATGGCACCCGAAGACCGGGAAAAGACTGCGTTCACTACCCCGTGGGGTACATATTGTTATAGAGTGATGCCATTCGGGTTGAAAAATGCTGGAGCTACGTATCAACGGGCAGCAACTACAATATTGCATGATATGATCCATAAAGAGGTCGAGGTGTATGTGGACGACATGATTGTCAAGTCCAAAGAAAGAGAGGGCCACTACACCGCCTTACAAAAGTTTTTTCAAAGGATCAGAGAATTTCGGCTGCGGCTGAATCCCCAGAAGTGTACTTTTGGTGTTACAGCAGGGAAGATGCTAGGGTTTCTGATAACGCAAAGGGGTATCGAGGTCGACCCTTCCAAAATCAAGGCCATCTTAGAAATGCCACCACCAAGGACTGAAAAGGAGGTGCGAGGCTTTCTAGGTAAAGTGCAATTCATAAGGCGGTTTATCTCTAAATTAACCTTGACTTGTGAACCACTTTTTGGTCTCCTGAAGAAAGGAAAGAAATTCCAATGGGACGGCCGATGTCAAGCAGCTTTTGAGCAGATCAAAGAGTATCTACAGAACCCGCCTGTATTGTCACCGCCAGAACCGGGGAGACCGTTGATATTGTATCTTTCGGTAACTGAGACCACCATGGGCTGCATGCTCGCACAGGAGACAGAAGACAAAGTGGAAAGGGCTATCTACTATCTGAGCAAGAAGATGCTGGATTACGAGACCCGCTATACACCACTGGAGAAGGCTTGTTTAGCCTTGGTATGGGCTACCAGGAAGCTGCGGCACTACCTGTTAGCTCACTCTGTAATGTTGGTTTCACGTTTGGATCCCATCAAATATCTTTTCGAGAAACCAGCACTTACGGGTAGGCTAGCTCGTTGGTTGCTATTGCTTTCCGAATTTCACTTAAAGTATCTAACACGCAAGTCGGTGAAAGGGAGAGCGGTAGCGGAGTTCCTTGCCGACCACCCGGTTGAGGGGGATGAAGCGGTTGAGTACCTATTCCCAAATGAAGCCATTCTGCACATCGAAGATGAAACTTGGACGATGTACTTTGACGGAGCGTCAAACCAGTATGGGTATGGGATAGGGGTGTTGCTGATAGCGCCTGACGATTCCCGTATCCCTTTAGCATTCAAGCTCCGGTTCAGAGTCTCGAACAATGAGGCAGAGTATGAGGCATGTATTGCTGGTCTGGAAGCAGCCCTAGAGCGAGGGGTAAGACGGTTGGACGTCATTGGGGACTCGAATCTTGTTGTGTCTCAAGCAAAAGGAGACTGGAAGGTCAAGGAGGAAAGGATGATAATTTACCACCAAACCTTGGATTTGTTAATTCCTCGGTTCGAGAAACTAAATTTCACCCACCTCGTAAGAGAGAACAACAGGTTCGCAGATTCACTAGCAACTCTATCCTCCATGATAGACATCCCGTCGGGAGTCCGGATGCGTCCAGTCATCATTGATCAGAAGTTTGCGCCAGCATACGAGTCAATTTCCGCCATAGATGAGGCCCAAGACGACAACCCCTGGTATTACGATATTTGGAACTTCTTGGAAAAGGAGACGTATCCCCTAGGGGCAAGCGCCAAGGATAAGAGGGCCATTAGAAGAATGGCCATTCAGTTCATCATCTGCGGAGGTAAGCTGTTCAAAAGAGGTCATTTGGGAATGCATAAGCTCTGTGCAGAAGCTGAAGAGTCGAAGCGCCTAATGGAGGCCATTCACGGAGGGGAGTGCGGCGCGCACATGAATGGAGTAATGTTGGCCAGAAAGATCCTCAGGCAGGGTTATTACTGGTCGACCATGGAAGAGGATTGTATCGGCTTTGTTCGGCGATGCCACAAATGCCAGATCCATGCAAACCGTATGAATATCCCATCATCCAAGTTGTACAACATGACTTCCCCGTGGCCGTTTTCCGTGTGGGGGATCGATGTGATCGGAGCTGTTACCCCGAAGGGGTCGAACGGACATGAGTATATCCTGGTAGCGATAGATTATTTCACAAAGTGGGTCGAGGCCCAATCATACGCGGTGTTGAAAGCGTTGCACGTCGCAAAGTTCATCAGAAACAACATCATTTGTCGCTACGGGGTGCCAAATTAGATCATCTCGGATAATGGATCCCACTTTAAGAAAGAAGTGGTCGACTTGTTGGAAAAGTATAACGTGGCTTTTCATAAGTCATCTACGTATCGGCCGCAAACCAATTGAGCAGTTGAGGCCGCCAACAAGAACATCAAGCATATACTGCGGAAAATGGTGGAGACCTATCGAGATTGGCCAGATAAGTTGTCGTTTGCTCTGTGGGGCTACAGGACTTCAATTAGAACTTCCACCGGAGCAACTCCGTATTCGTTAGTTTATGGAATGGAGGCTGTTCTACCTATTGAGGTTGAAGTTCCGTCTTTACGGGTATTGGCCGAGTGTCAGATAGCTGAGGCAGATTGGCAGCAGAGCAGGT
This sequence comes from Camellia sinensis, assembly GCF_055761805.1. Taxonomy (NCBI): domain Eukaryota; kingdom Viridiplantae; phylum Streptophyta; class Magnoliopsida; order Ericales; family Theaceae; genus Camellia; species Camellia sinensis. Next base: position 70,818,143 of record NC_138964.1, read on the forward strand.
TCGAGGAACTTATGCTCTTTGACGAAAGAAGACTGAAAGCACTGTACCACGTTCAGAGTTACCAGCGCAGGATTGCTCGGGCTTTTAACAAGAGGGTTAAGTCTAGAAACCTAAAAGAAGGGGATTTGGTACTCAAAGACAACCGAGCTCCCATCCACGACCCGAGGGGCAAGTTCAGACCCAACTGGACTGGGAATGCAGCAGGATACTCTATCCCCTCTGGCGGGCAGGTCTGATCATGGCCAAATTGGCGTCGAATCCGAAATGGGAAATAGAATACACAGTGAGTGAGACCAACCAGTTGAATCCCAGTCTGCCGAGGCATATTGTAACTCATTGCCGGAAGGTTCAGCCAAGGGCACCGCCAAGCAATACGGTCTGCGGACAAGTGGCACATCCAAGCGAACCACCATTCCTCATCCAAGGCATTGACTAGACGATGCCGGAAGAAGTAGTCGCCAGTTGAATATGCGGGGCAGGAGTCCACAACCTGCAGTTTATCCATCAGCCATACCTGGGGAGGGATTGAAAAAATGAGAGAATAAAGAATAGAGGGGTGTACGAGGAGAGAAAAGTGAGAATGCGTTTTTGTGAGAAAAGACTGAGCTCGAGGGCCGAGTGATGTGAGTGATACATAAATGCGAGATTGGGCGGGAAATATTACCTGTAGCAGTAGTGGACTCCCCGCCAATCTGCACGTCTCATGACGATAAAAGGCGTCTAAGCCCATTAGCGTCTCGGCCAGAGCCATGGCAATACAGCTCTTGCCCTCCTTCAAGCCTTGGGCAACCTCAATCAACCGGATACTAGCCCCTCCAGACCCTGAAATGAACAGGAAATGAGACAGCATGCACAAGCAGAGGGCATGTCGCCGGAAGCCTTGCCAGTGATGGTTGTTGCGATCACCAGCATCAGAAAATTGATTGGCCAAACTCGGAATGTCCAGCATCCCGTCACAAATCAGGGACCGAGCGTCACGCATGCTGAGTCCACACATGCACCCTAAGGATTGAAAATGACCAAAATTAAGTTGGGGCAGGAGCTCCTCGTCGCGCTCGGACTCCATCAAGGCTCGGAAGTCTTCGAAGGTAGGACACATCTCTTGCCCAGCGAAGCTAAAGACATGTGTCACCGGATTCCAAAACCTTGCCGCGGCATGAAGAAATGGGAAGTGCAAGGGGGTACGACCCAAAGTGAATAGTGCATTTATGCCAAAACCCCTGAAGTTCACTTTTTCCGAGCCATCCAAGCTGTGAGATTTTGAGCAAGAAACTCTTCCATTGGAGCAAATCAGTGTGAAAATGAGAAGAACTACGAAACTGGGATCTTTTGTAGGAGATAAGGTTGAGTGGGGGACAGGTGTCAACATTCTGGTGGTCCCCCTCGTTTAGTGCCGGCCGGCCAAAAAAATCTGCCGACCGGCCATTTTAGTTTGCCGACAAAACAGGCATATGGCCAGTAGCCACTCCTTGCAGCCGGTGGTCCCTACACTATGCCGGTGGGCTTCCTTCTGGTTTCCTGAGCTGTTTATGCTAAGAATTGGGGAACTTCACCACCCCCAACCCCCTCCCTGGCGATAGACTCTTGTGGAGCCACGCCTGTCTGCTTGTCGAGTTTTTGAACATTTGCTTAACTAGTTGTATTTCGCTCTCTTTGGGCTCTTGATTTGTTTATCGAGTTGTATTTACACTTGTTTGATTGCATCATGTCCTTGTTTTGCTTATCGAGTTGTAAGCCGGTTCACTACCTGATTATTACGATGGCAAATTTCCAAAATGAGTTCAATTTCGTTCACATTGTGGTGTGATACCCTGCGATGCGATACACAGAAGATCCACAAATGCAACATCTTTTGAATAAAATGATTTGTTTCATTCCCATCACATGTTTTGCAAAGTGTGTGAATTTTAAGAAAGAAAATTAAACCTGCCTGAGGCAGTGCAATGTGCTTAAACTACTAGTAAAAAGGAAAATAAAATGTAGAATGGCAGGGTAGCCAAGTATCAGAATTAATACCGGTGAAACTCCCCTTGCGGTTAACGCACCTTCCGCATCTTTGTTCGGGTCAACCACGTCGTTGGACGCCTTCGCAATACGGGAAAGCACACATTTGAAATGTGAACCTTCGAGTTGACCTCAGGCCACAATTTCTGCGAGCAACGCTCGATGCGTGCGAAGAATGTCCCGCCCCATATCCTTTTCATGCTTTGTGAATCCCACAAATTGTTTCAATTATGCTATGTAATGGCACATCCTTTCTTTACTTGCGTAGACCGCATGTTTTGATTGCGTAGACCGCATGCTTAATTCCATTACCTGCGTAGACCGCATGTTTTGATTGCGTAGACCGCATGCTTAATTCTATTACCTACGTAGACCGCATGTTTTGATTGCGTAGACCGCATGCTTAATTCTATTACCTGCGTAGACCGCATGTTTTGATTGCGTAGACCGCATGCTTAATTCTATTACCTGCGTAGACCGCATGTTTTGATTGCGTAGATCGCATGTTTAATTCCATTACCTGCGTAGACCGCATGTTTTGATTGCGTAGACCGCATGTTTAATTCCATTACTTGCGTAGACCGCATGTTTTGATCGCGTAGAGCGCATGTTTAATTCCATTACTTGCGTAGACTGCATGTTTAATTTCAATATCTGCGTAGACCGCATGCCTAGTTTCATTACCTGCATAGACCGCATGTTTTGATTGCGTAGACCGCATGCTTAATTCCATTACCTACGTAGGCCGCATGTTTTGATTGCGTAGACCGCATGCTTAATTCCATTACCTGAGTAGACCGCATGTTTTGATGGCGTAGACCGCATGCTTAATTCTATTACCTGCGTAGACCGCATGTTTATATCGCGTAGACCGCATGTTTAATTCCATTACCTGCGTAGACCGCATGTTTTGATCGCGTAGACCGCATGTTTAATTCCATTACCTGCGTAGACCGCATGTTTTGATCGCGTAGACCGCATGCTTAATTCCATTACCAGCGTAGACCGCATGTTTTGATTGCGTAGACCGTATGGTTAATTCCATTACCTGCGTAGACCGCATGTTTTGATTGCGTAGACCGCATGCTTAATTCCATTACCTGCGTAGACCGCATGTTTTGATTGCGTAGACCGCATGCTTAATTCCATTACCTGCGTAGATCGCATGTTTTGATTGCGTAGACCGCATGCTTAATTCTATTACCTGCGTAGACCGCAAGTTTTGATTGCGTAGACCGCATGCTTAATTCCATTACCTGCGTAGACCGCATGTTTTGATTGCGTAGACCGCATGCTTAATTCCATTACCTGCGTAGACCGCATGTTTTGATTGCGTAGACCGCATGCTTAATTCTATTACCTGCATAGACCGCATGTTTTGATTGCGTAGACCGCATGCTTAATTCGATTACCTGCGTAGACCGCATGTTTTGATTGCGTAGACCGCATGCTTAATTCCATTACCTGCGTAGACCGCATGTTTTGATTGCGTAGACCGCATGTTTAATTCCATTGCCTGCGTAGACCGCATGTTTTGATCGCGTAGACCGCATGTTTAATTCCATTACTTGCGTAAACCGCATGTTTAATTTCAATATCTGCGTAGACCGCATGTTTTGATTGCGTAGACCGCATGCCTAGTTTCATTACCTGCATAGACCGCATGTTTTGATTGCGTTGACCGCAGGCTTAATTCCATTACCTACGTAGACCCCATGTTTTGATTGCGTAGACCTCATGCTTAATTCCATTACCTGAGTAGACCGCATGTTTTGATGGCGTAGACCGCATGCTTAATTCTATTACCTGCGTAGACCGCATGTTTTGATCGCGTAGACCGCATGTTTAATTCCATTACTTGCGTAGACCGCATGTTTTGATCGCGTAGTCCGCATGTTTAATTCCATTACCTGCGTAGACCGCATGTTTTGATTGCGTAGACCACATGCTTAATTCCATTACCTACGTAGACCGCATGTTTTGATTGTGTAGACCGCATGGTTAATTCCATTACCTGCGTAGACCGCATGTTTTAATTGCGTAGACCGCATGCTTAATTCCATTACCTGCGTAGACCGCATGTTTTGATTGCGTAGACCCATGCTTAATTCCATTACCTACGTAGACCGCATGTTTTGACTGCGTAGACCGCATGCTTAATTCCATTACCTGCGTAGACCGCATGTTTTGATGGCGTAGACCGCATGCTTAATTCCATTACCTGCGTAGACCGCATGTTTTGATCGCGTAGACCGCATGGTTAATTCCATTACCTGCGTAGACCGCATGTTTTGATTGCGTAGACCGCATGCTTAATTCCATTACCTGCGTAGACCGCATGTTTTGATTGCGTAGACCGCATGCTTAATTCTATTACCTGCGTAGACCGCATGTTTTGATTGCGTAGACCGCATGCTTAATTCCATTACCTGCGTAGACCGTATGTTTTGATGGCGTAGACCGCATGTTTAATTCCATTACCTGCGTAGACCGCATGTTTTGATCGCGTAGACCGCATGTTTAATTCCATTACTTGCGTAGACCGCATGTTTAATTTCAATATCTGCGTAGACCGCATGTTTTGATTGCGTAGACCGCATGCTTAGTTTCATCACCTGCGTAGACCGCATGTTTTAATTGCGTAGACCGCTTGCTTGTTTCGTTAGCTGGGTAGACCGCGTGCTTATGATCGATTTCGTCGCCTGCGTAGACCGCTTGCTCCATGTACCTAGTTGTATCTCCATATGCATTGTCATGCTCCCCACTTGCTTCGCGCTGTCACGCATTTCGAGTACACTATTTTGCATGTTGATAACGATGTTGTACCTGTTAAGTTTGTTTTCTCTTCAGGCACGATATTTTATGTACGGTTCATTTGAGGCTGGTGCAACCAGACAAGCCGCACAGGTATTGTATCCTCCGAGTGAGACGTATTGAGGATTACATAATTCTCTTACATCCTTTCTGCATTGTAGTGTAGTTTGGTGTATGTTAGCTTAAAACTGTCGCATGTATGCTTCATTACAGCTTTCTTTGCATGATCATAAGTTATGCTCGGCTCCGTGCATTGTCTTGCATTTTGCCCCTGCCTTCGGGCGCGTATCTTATTTGTCTTGTATGTTTGTCTGAGTCTTCGGCCTTGACATTCACTCCCGTCATTGTTATGACTTTCGAGTTCTGTCAAAGAGGGGCAACTGTAGACAACCCATTTTTGACCGTCCTCAAGACTTGGACGTCACTGTTTGAACACACGGTGATTATCCATGTTCATGTTCGTTTGGAGTTCCCGGAGGTTTCGGCTCGCGCGCCCTGCCTCAGGATATCCGAACTTGACCGTTTAGTGTCTGGTTTTTCACCGAACACTTATGTTTTGCCTTGGAAGGGCAGGGAATGCCTTATGAGGCATCCCCACACACCACCGGCAGTGGCTGGAGGCCACCGGATGGTCTCTTTCTGCCATCGGCTTTTTTGTTTGCCGGTCGGCATATTTTATTGCCAGTCGGCATAGATTGTTGCCGGTCGGCACTGTTTTTTGCCGAAATAGCATTTTTGGGCAGCCAACCACTGTTCATCCACTTTATGGAGATATTTTGTGCCAGCTGTGATAGCTGGCACCAACTCTTCCCCCCTCCATACACGTGTATGGAGGGATTTCCCTCTAGCCAAGCTTGTTGAATAAGCTTTGCAAGAGGGAGTCTTATAAGAGGAGGGTTTTCCTCTTTGATCTAGGTTAGCTTCTTGCAACCAAAAACCAGGCCTTTGAGATATAGATACATATTATCTCTATACCTCCCCCTCTCTCCTCCTTTGTGTGTGTTTTTTAGCTCAAAAGGTGGTTTTTACCTTACTTTTGCACCATTACACACACCATTACACCTTACTCCGAGATTGAGGGACTTGGAGGAGTTGTTTCTTGAGTTTTGGACTGGTTTTGATCCAAAGAAGGAGGCTAGACCATTTGTTCTTCAAAGGTTCTTCAAGGGTGAGCATCTTGATTTATATTCCCCAAACTTGCAATATTTTTTTACCTATTTAACTTGCTGTTTTAGCTCTTGTGTATAACATAAAAAGGCTTGTATTTTCCTGCTTTAGCACTTTCATTAAGGTCATTTTGTGATTTGAGTGCAAACTCCCCCTTCTAAGCCTTGTTTGATCCATTTTGGTGCTTCTTTCATAAGGTTTTGTTCACTTCAGTGTTTTGGTCTTTTGACCACTGAAAATCAGTGTATTCTAGTGTCAAAAAAGGATGGTTTGAAGTCTTGCATAGGGGAGGGACACCCCTCTCCCTTCTTGGTTTTGTTTCCTTGAGTTGTGGCTCAAAAGGGTAGCATGTGTGCTTGAGGATCCTTGGCCTCATTTCAGATTTTTTTTTGGGTATTTTAGATCATATGCAACCTCTGTTTTTGGCCGGATTTATGCCTCCTTGCATGCTTGTAATACTTGCTTTGTATTGCTCCATTTTGCTTAGGAGTCCATCTCATGGTTAGGCCATGTTTCTTGTGAGAGTTGGCTTAGCTCCATGAAGTTTTTTTTGTTAGTGTTGTTTTTCCATGCTTAAGGTTTGTTGATTATCCATTTAGTCATGCTTGACATGTGTGTTAGGGTTGCTTTGTGTTTTGGCTTAAAAGTTTTGAGCATGTTGACCTCTAGCATGTATGTTTGTGATTACCCTCATGATTTAACATCATCTAAGGACCACATTTTAGTCCAAGAATCATGCTTGCATGTGTGCATGCATGGCCTCTTTCATGCCTTGAGGGTGTGTCCTCTTATGCCTAGGAATGAGCCTTAGTGCATATGTTTCATGGGAGATACTCTAGCTGCCATATTAGGAGTTTTTGGGGTCCTATTTTGCATGCAAAAATTCTTTTTTTACTTGCTTTGATCATGCCATGAGAGGTCATGTTGGTGGGGGAAAGTTGTCCCCTTTTGTGCCTTAACTTTGGGACCATGAGTTTGCTTGTTAACATGAGTTGTTTGTCCATCATTTTGAGCACTTTTGGTGCTGTTTTGAGGTGAATAAAGGTCTGCACTTTTATCGCTTTAGGCCCTCTTGCATGCTTGCTCCATGTTTGTTGCATGGTTGTTCCATCAAGCCTTGTAGCATATCAATCCCATGGTCAAATTGGTCCATGTTTGCATCATGTTTATACCTTGTATGCTTGGCATTGTACATTTGTCATGTTGGTGGCATAATGCTTGTTGTGCTTTACATCTTAGTGGCATGATACATTTGAGCCTTATGAGCATTACATGCATTGCATTTACTCGGTTTGGGGTGTCAAACCAAGTGTGGGAATCAAGGACCATTCATACTTCAAGTGATGTAATGTGCCTCGATTCCCGGTCACCGGGACTTTTGACTCCAACTTGATAAGGCCTCGGTTTTCATTTTGTTTGTTGCATACATCCTTACATTAAGTGGCAAATTTGATCCCTTGAGTCATCATGCACCATTGATGGCTCAAAGATCGAAGGTCATGCTTCTTTGAGTTCAAATTATGATAGGAAGTTTGACCATGCTTACATGTGTCCAAAAACTCCATGCCATGCACTGTCTGTTCTCTGTTTGCTGTCGAATTGTCTTCTGCAGGAAGTTTCTGCCGACCGGCAGAATTTAGTGCCAACCGGCACTATATAGAGTGCCGAGGAATCCAAAAAATGCCAATGGGAACTGTGAAGTGCCGGTGGTAATTCTGTCCGGCCGGTGGTGCTCTGCAGGATGCAGGGAACTTGCTCCAGTACTTTGGCAATTTTCAGAAAGACAAGGCAGTACAAACAGAGGCGGCAGGAGTACAGTACGGGTTTTCTGGACGAGACAGACTCGAGCATGCATCATTTACGCATCCCGAGGCAGAAGCTGCGGCTACCCTTTTCTTTCCTTCCCCCCCTTTTTTTTAATTTAAATTAGAATTTTTTGTAATAATTTTATTTGTTTATTATTTGGGACTGTAATATTCATTCGGACCCTCCGAGTGAGGGTAAACATGTAATAAGTGTGGGTGAGTGTGTGTATGTCTTCCAATCCCCATTTCTTTCTTCCCTTTTATTTACCTGCTTATGATGGTAGATTAGGGCATTTTTGAAATTAGCATACCTTATGATATGCATGCGCGCATTCATGCATTTGTTGACATGCACCGGGCTCGGTACATCATACTAACTGCATTCGTATTTTCAAATTCCAAAATTGAATACATGAATCAGTTAGTTGCATATCGTATGCCATATTTAGGTTAACCGAGCCTAACTAAAATTGCATCTCGTATGTGTTGCATTAGGCAAAATAATATGAACTAGGACATGCATATTTGCTAACTAGTTTATTGTTTTGGCACGGAGTACAATGTAAGTAGCTATGCTTTAGCATCCAGCATGCGTGTGAATGTTGCCATAATAGTATACTTGCCATGCGGCTAAGTGTTTACATGAGATAAACTGCTTGAATGCCTGTGGGTGGAGGTCAAATTACTTAAATTGGGATAATGCGTTAAAACTGAGATTTTTTTAAGCCCACTAGATAGTGGCAAAACCCTCTTTTCCAAAGGCCCACTTGAGGGTGGCAAACTCTGTATTTTAGCCTGCATGCGAGTAGCAAACCATTTTCAAAATAAACATGAAACGTTTTATTCCAATTTGGGCGATTTGGTCTATACTTGTTTGCTGTGCGCATAATATAGTAATTCTAGGCTAATAATTGGTTTAAGAACACATAAAGTTTTCAAAAACGGATATCATGGTTAGTAGAGGCCGGTCTCCGGACCGGGTGAAAGGGGGTGCTCATAGCTGACCTTCCCCAATCGTACCCTAGCTCCCGAGCCGAGACAACTCCGGTGATGACGGACATGTGGCCTTCGGCACCGAGTCAGGGTTTCCTAAATTCTCCCATTTAAAAATATTTAGGTGGCGACTCTATATCTGGCAAAGCAGTCCATGTTTGGCACTACTTTTTCAAAAATCTGTTTCTCAAAACGATTTGCCAGATTTGGACTCTTTGGTTCATATTAAGAACCGCGACACAAATCGAGTCCGAACTGTAGCATTGAGGCCCACCGCGGGCGCGTCTACAATAATGTATGCACATGCATTGGGCCAATAATTGGGCATGGGAGCATAACTCTCAAACATGATCAAGGAGTGACAGACATGGAAGTGTGACAACACTATATGCACTGAAATATCATGTGAAATGATGTCCTGGCAAGCAAACCTCTCAAGTATGGCATGCTATGGTGCCCAAAACTCAAGGATATCAAGACCAGTTGCACTACAACTATGCAATACATGAACCAAAAGGCCAAGACAACCCAAAACAGTCCTAGAGCATGCCAAAAATGATGCTAAAACATGCATGGACTAGAGCTAAAACAAGATAGATGAAGGGCATGAAGCATGGAGTATGCAAGGCCAATGAGGAAGGTTATACTACACCTACTAAAACCAAACATGAGATGACTTTACCAATAAAAATCAGAGTTATGGCATGTCAAATTAACACCAAAAATGGGCTAATACCAAGTCAACACATGCTAGAATAACAAGCTCACTCATTAGGCATGCAAGGCTAGTAAAGAGGAATTACACTACAAGTGTAAGAAGCAAATGGGTGATTGTAGACGCGCCCTGTGTGAGGGCCTCAGTGCTAGAGTTCAGACTCAATTTGTCATGGTTCTTAATCTGAACCAAAGAGTCCAAATCCTGCAAATCCTTTTGAGAAAACAGATTTTTTGTAAAGAAGTGCCAAACATGGACTGCTTTGCCAGATACAGAGTTGCCACCTAAATATTTTTTTTAATGAGGGAATTTAGGAAACCCTGACTCGTTTGCCTAAGGTCACGTGTCCATCATCACCAAAGTTGCCTTGGCTCGGGAACTTGGGTACGATTGGGGAAGGTCAGCTATGAGCACCCCCTATCGCCCGATCCGAAGATCGGCCTCTACTAACCATGATATCCGATTTTGAAAATGTTATGTGTTCTTATTCCGATTAATTAGCTAATCTTACTATGTGATGCGCACAACACAAAAGTATAGACTAGATCGCCTAATTTGGAACGAAACATTGCATATCCGTTTGTTTGAAAAAAAGTGATTTGAAATTTGCTACTCGCAAGTAGGCTAAAATACGGATTTCAATGAGTTATCCCAACTCAAACAATCCAACCTTCACCCACAGGCGTTCAGGTAGTTAATCAAATAAGTATTTAGCCACATGGTAAGCATGCTGTCATGTTAACATTCACACTCATGCAGGAATGCTAAAACATAAATGCTTACCGAGTACTCCAAGCCAAAACAGAAACTAGTTAGTAATCATATGCATGATCCTAGTTCATGTTTTAAGATGACTAATGCAACATATGCAAAGATGCAATCTAGGCAGGCTTGGCTATCCTAAACATGGCATGTGAAGTGCAACAGATAACACGTATTCAATTTGGAATTGAAATACGATGCAGTTAGCATGATGCGCCGAGCCCGGTGCATGCAAGACAAATGTATGAATGCACGCATGCACATCATAAGGTATGCTAATTTTAAATATGTCCTAATACTAACCATCGAAAGCTAGTAAATAAAAGGGAAGAAAGAAGTGGGGGTTAGAAAACATACACACACTCACACACACTTATTACACAGTTGCCCTCGCTCGGAGGGTCCGAAAGAATAATACAGTCCGAATAATGAATCAACTATCCTAGCTAATTAATTATTACAGACCCTCTTAATTAATTACCAAATTAATCACAAAAATAATTTAAATGTGAAGCTAAAGAGACTGCCGCAGCTCTGCCTCGGAATGCATGAATGATGCATGCTTGACTCGCCCCGCTCAGAAACTCGCTGCCATAGCACTGTTGCTTCTGTTTACACTGCCCTGCTCCTTTGAAAATTTGAACAAGTCCCAAGGAGGCTTCTCTGAACACTGGGGAGCATCACCGACCAAGTGGGAACACCACCGGCCGAAGAGAATGGTCATCGAGCATTAGTTGAGCCACCGGCTAATTGTATTTGGTCGGTCGGCACTCCAAGTAGCCGGCCGGCTATTTCTTCCTGCAGAATCCGGCAGTTGACAGCAGCAGAGGGCAAGCAGTGTATGGCATGGAATTTTCAAGCAAATGTGAGCATGACCACACTCCCCATCATGCAATGGACTCAAGGGAGCATGACCTTCGACCCTCGGGCCATCAATTATGCATATTGATGCGTGATGGCGTAAGAGGCCAAGTTTGCCATTCAATGTAAAATGAATGCAACAAAAGAGATGAATGGGAGGCCTCAGCCACAAAAGGCAATACAATGCAATTTAACATGTGACGCAAACATGGTACAATGCAAGCATGCAACGAGAGGCAACAAGTCAATCATACAACTATGTACAAGAATGGACTTAGACTGAAATGGGAGGCCTCAACCACACCCTAAAACAGTGGCCAAAAGGGTCAAAAGTGGCACAACTTATGCATGCAAGCATGCACACACCAAGGCCTATCATCTAAGCATGAAAGGGGACAACTCTAAACATACTTGTAGACACCCCATTTTTGACCGCCCTTAAGACTTGGGCGTTACTGATGGTCTACTTGGTGGTAAAAGATGTGCAGGGCAAAGGTTCAATCTCTTCGGCAAGGAGAGAGCCAAATCCCAACTTCACACCCCTTTTGGATCAAAACTATTTTGAATGGTTTTTAGACCTTAAAACCCTCTCTTTCAAAACATTCTTGAAATAAAGTTTCTGCGATGTTCCGAGGCTCGGATTTTGTCAAACGTTGCACTTTTCGGTAAACCGAGCAGGGACAAAGTGGAAATGAATGAAAGAGAGATGAAATCTTTGAAAAATCTTTCAAAACACTTTGTTTAGGGGTTTGGAGTTGAAGAAGAGAGGAAAGGAGAGGAGAAAACTAGTTTGGGAGAAGTTCGACATGAATCCGGGTAGAAGCGAGTTGAGCAGTCCTCGCTGAATCGGGCTTATCTGTCTGTACACTTGGAGTTTAGCTATGGTGCCACCACCTTCAGAAAGCTTACTTCCGGGGCTTCATTTTGCACTCAAGAATCTCTTAAAGCCAAGTTCGGGTGGGGGAGATATGAGCAGCTGAAGTTGGGCATCATCCCGGTTGGATCAAATCTGCGCGGCTTCACCAAAATGGGCATACCTTGTTCCACAGGAGGAATTTTAATGGAAGGTTTGGGCCATTGGAAATCTAACTTCTGGGGCTTCAATCTGGACATCCACCGGCACTTTTTGACCTCATCGGCCACCAATCGGCACTCTATTTATCCGACCGGCTAGTATGAGTTGCAGGTCGGCAATATATTGCGCCGACCGGCCATTTATTTTGCTGATGACCTCCTTTCATGGCCGTTATGACCCTTTTGCATCCCTCAAGAATGGTGCATGCCAGTTGTGCCAGCTGGGATGCACAGACCCTGCTCCCCGTGCATATATGTGGCTATTTTGCACCCTTCACCACTTTTGCCCCCTCTTTTTGCACCCTTTGCTCAAGGCTTCTTGAGGAAGCTTTGATCCCTTGTTTTGGCTTCCTCAAGAAGCTTGAACCCCTAGCTTGGCTTCCTTAATAAGCCTTGCCCCCTTTGCCCCCCTTGACCCTTTCTTTTTAGCTTGTCTTATAAGCTTGAAGCCCTTCCCTTTGCCTATATAAGAAAGCCTCCTTCTCCATTGTTTTGGTTCAGCAAAAACCAGACCTAGGGCATATATATCTGATATATATACACCCTCTCTATATATCTCCCTCTCTCTCATCCTTTGTGTGTGTTTAAGAGCCTTAAAGTGTGTTTTGACCATAGTATTGCACCAACACACACACGATTACACCACACTTCGACTTGAGAGGCCTTGAGGGTTTGTTCTTGGAGTTTTAAGCTGGTTTTGATCACAAGAAGAGGTCTGACCTTGCTGTTCATCAAAGGTTCTTCAAGGGTAACTTCTTTGCTTTAGTTTCCCCATTTTTGCACTCACTTTTAGCCTATCTTGCTTTCTGTTTTGAGCTTAGTGTATAACTGAAAAAAGTATTTTTTTTAGCTCCTTTTCAAGTTTGTTTAAGAACACTTTGCTGTTTGGGGTTGTTTGACCCCTCTTAGGCCTTGTTTGGCCTCATTTTTGTGCATTTTTAGTGAGCTCCGGAACCACCTTGTTTGGGCCTCCTCACCACTGAAATCTTGAGGGATTTCAGTGGTGAAGATGGTGGTTTGAGGTCCTAAGAAGGAGAGGGGTGACCCTCTCCCTTGTTGCTTTGTTTGTTGCCCTTTTTGGCCTTACAAAGGGGCCTATATTTGCACACTTCTTGAGCTCGGTTCAGGCATTTTTCAGTGGGTTTTAGGACCCCCATAAGCCGTTTCCAGAGTTTTTTTGGTCATATTGAGTGTCTACCTTGCATGTGCTTAATAACTCCTTGCATGGCCTTCTAAAGTAACTCATCATTTTTGCATGCCATGTTTGCATATCAGTGGTTGTTTGGGCCTATTTTCACATGTTTTATTCACTGATTTTTGATGGTTTGGTGAGATTCCATGTGCATCATACACTTGCTTTGTATTCCTCTATTTTGCCTAGAAATGCATCTTGCCTTTGGACCACCATGCTTGCATATTTTGGCTTAGCTTTGTGAAGTTTTTGGGCATGTTTTAGTGTGCTTAAGGTCTGTTTTTGGTCATTTGGGTCATCCATGCTTTGCTTTGTATAGCTACCATGCAATCTCCCTTGTAGGCCTTGAGTGTTGACCCCCCTAGCATGCTTTACTTGCTTTGTTTCAGTGGTTTGGAACCACTTATCATGCCATTTCAGTCCTTATATCATGCTTGTATGCTTGCATTTGATGCTCCTTTAATGCTTTAAGAGGTTGGTATCTTATGCTCCATGTTTGGCCCCTTTTGTATGCTTCCATGTATAGGCCATTTAGATGCCATCTAAGTGTGCCTTTGACCTTAATTTGGCATGATTTAGGACTGTTTTGATTCACTTTGATCATTTGCTTCATGTGTTATATGATCATAGTTTAAGTCCTTGGGTTTGGATGCATGCTTTGCTTGCATTGGTAGGTTGATTTGGTATCATCTTCTACATGTTTTCCAAAGCTTATCATGTATGCTATGTGCCAATGTTTTCCCCTTTCAAGTGTGCTTGAAAGTTGCTTCTATATGCTTAGGTATTCAACCATGCTTGCATGCATGTTTGTATGCTTAGGTACTTGGCTCATGACATTTTGTTGCTTGTTTAAATGGTGTTGCATTTGGCATGCATTTCTTGCTAAGTTTCCTAACATGTTACATGCCTTGCATGTGTGCATGGTTAAGATTACACTTTGTATGTTTGCTAACTTGTATACTTGTCCTCATGTTCATGTTGCATACTTAGCCTCCATGCCTAGGTTGCATTGCATAGAGCATGCATGCTTTGCCTCTTGAATTGAGTATGATAGAGGTTTGGGCTTTATGTGTTTAATTGGTTTGCATTTCATTTGATATCGAAGTTGCACACTTGGCTTTTGGGCCATCATGCATTGAAATACGTGATTGATGGCCCGAGGGTCGAGGGCCATGCTCCCTTGAGTCCCTTGTATGATAGGGAGTGTGGTTGGTGCATACATTTGCTTGAAATACATTGCCATGCCTTGTCTGCCCTCTGCTGCTGTCAAACAGGTATCAACATGAAGAATTAGCCGGCCGGCAGTGTTGGGTGCGACCGGGAAAAAAGGTTTGGCCGAGAGCATAACGTTTAGCCGATGACCATTCTAAATGGCCGGTGATGATCTCACTTAGCCGGTGGTGTTCCAAAGTGTCCATAGAGTGCTCCCTGGGACTTGTGCAATTTTCAGAGGAGCAGAACAATCAAAGCAGAGGCAAACTTGTGCATGGCAGTGACTTTTCGAGCGGAGCCGAGCGCGCATTGCATTGGGCCCTCTTCCCGAGGCCGTTTATTGCTTTCATTAGATTAGTTAATTTGTTAATTAATTAATTGGTCTGTATTAATTAATTAGCTTGTAGGTTAATTAATTTGTATTATTCTTTTGGTCCCTCCGAGCGAGGGCAAATCTGTAGTAAGTGTGTGTGAGTGGTGTGTATGTCTTCCAATCCCCACTTCTTTCTTCCCTTTTATTTACCTGCTTTGATGGTTAGTATTAGGGCATGTTTAAATTAGCATACCTCATGCTATGCATGCGTGCATCCATACATTCGCCTTGCATGCACCGGGCTCGGTACATCATGCTAACCGCATTTGTATTTCAATTCCAAATTGAAGACGTGCATCAATTGGTTGCATTTCACTTGCCATGTTTAGATTAGCCGAGCCTGTCTAGATTGCATTTTTGCATGCAACGCATTAGCCATTTTGACATAAACTAGGATCATGCATGTTTGCTAACTAGTTTATTGTTTTGGCACGGAGTACTACGTAAGTATTTTCCTGCTTTAGCATCCCGCATGCGTGTGAACGTTGCCATGACAGTATGCTTACCATGCGGCTAGATGCATATGTGTTATAAACTGTTTGAATGCCTGTGGGTGAAGGTTGGGTTGTTTGAGTTGGAAAAACTCGTTGAAATCCGTATTTTAGCCTACTTGCGGGTAGCAAATTCCAAAACACTTTTCAAAACAAACGGATATGCAATGCTTATTTCCAAATTAGGCGATCTAGTCTATACTTGTGTGCTGTGCGCATAACATAGTAATTCTAGGCTAATAACCGGAATAAGAACACATAACCTTTTCAAAAATCAGATATCACGGTTAGTAGAGGCTGGTCTTCGGACCGGGCGAAAGGGGGTGCTCATAGCTGACCTTCCCCGATCGTACCCAAGCTCCCGAGCCGAGACAACTCCGGTGATGACGGACATGTGGCCTTCGGCACCGAGTCAGGGTTTCCTAAATTTCCCCATTAAAAAATATTTAGGTGGCGACTCTGTATCTGGCAAAGCAGTCCATGTTTGGCACTTCTTTCAAAAAATCTATTTTTCTCAAAACGATTTGTCAGATTTGGACTCTTTGGTTCAGATTACGAACCGTGACAATTCAAGAGTCCGAACTGTAGTAACCGCCAAATGAACAGAACGGGACTCACCCTCCCGGGGCGTTCAGGCGCGTCTACAGTTTCTGGCGACTCTGCTGGGGAGTTTAGAGAGCTTGACTCGAACTCATGATATCCTGTTTTGATTTCATTTATGTGTCTCTTTGCATTGCATGTGAATTGGTGCGCCTAGGACACCGTGTTTGCCATCTGCCATTCCTGAACGGTTTGCCGGAGGCTTGTCTTGTCAAGGCATGACCATAAGGCTGACCGGTTATAGGCTCTGACAGTATGGGAACACAAACCCCGGTTTTACCGGGCACCCTTTTTTGACCATTCGACCTAGTGCATATTCGGAATCCATAGTGACCATTCCAAACTGGGACAGGTTGCTCACCCGATGTTAGGTTGTATAAAACCGCTGTGTGCGTAGTGAAACCCTAGTTCCTGACAAAATAGGACAGGGAAACCCTACCCCAACATAGGGGTGTTTTGGCTCTCTCTTACTCGCTATGTGCTTTTAGAGTGTATCTCTACAGGAACGCATATACCAGTTTGCAAGTCTGGGTATCAGGCCTGTGGGCATCAGCATCAGTATTTGGGGAATCAGTTTTACCCGAGGGTATCAGTTTACAGGCAGATATTTGGGAAACAGTGATCAGTATTGAGTACAGTCATCCTAGTATGCTCAAATCCGTTCCAGTGAAATTGTGCTGAGATGCTGTCTGTTTTCTCTTTTGCTAGGTAGTCCTGGAACTATAGCTTCAAAAGGCTCCGATATCCCCGGGGTACATTGGACTAGTGTTGATAGACTTTGTTAGGTCAGAAATTCAATTCAAGGGCAACCAGTGTTCTTTCGCTGAGGCAAGGCAAAGAAAGGCCAGTCAGGGCTCACTGGTTCATCTGATCCGTCAGTCGCCAGTCACATCACCTTTGTTCAAACTCAGCAGACCATGATGGCCCAGGGTTCGGATGAATTTGTGGCTGTGATAGCAGCGCTAAATCAGGGAACTACCATGCAGGCTGAGACCAGTATTGAAATGCAGCGCCCATCTGGGGCATCTGCCTCACATCCAGCTTTGGGACCCTAGCCAAACTTTGACCCACTTCCGCCAGTTGAAGATTTGCTGTGTCCCAATCCTCGAGAAAGGTTGACTCAAGCTCAGGTGCTCCGACCCCTAGTACAGCCTAATGAGAGGCTTTATTCCCTTGATGTTAATGAGCTCAATCCGACTGCAGTGAAAATTGCAAACCTTGAAAAGCACTTCAAAAAGGCACAGGGCCTTAATTCCATTCCCGACATCGAGGATGGGCACACTGAGTCTGCCGTACGGCTCACTGACAGATTCAAAATGCCATATATTGACCGTTTCGACGGGTCTGGAGATCCAATGGTACATATCCGACTTTTCTTGGATGTCCTGAAGCCGATGGGTCTGACTAAGCCACAGAAACTCTCTCTGTATGGAAGAACCCTGTCGGGTGTAGCAGCCACTTGGTACGCTAAGTTGGAAGATAAAGTGAAGCAAGACTGGGAAGAATTGGCCGAGGCCTTTGTTGATCAGTATTCCTACAATACCCAAGTTGAAATGACCATGCAAGAGCTTGAAACAACCCGCCAGAACCCAACAGAGTCTTTTGTGGAATTTGTAGCAAGGTGGAGGGCAAAGGCAGCACAGATCACAGATCGCCCTTCTGAGAGGGACCAAGTGCAAATGATGGTGCGAAACCTCGAGCATGATATGTTGCAAAAGTTGATAGTCGCTCCACTATTTACTTTCAAAAGTTTGCATGAACTGGGGGTTCAGGTCGAGAATGCGTTCAACAGTGGGATCATCCCCAGAACAAGTGAACCGACAAGGACGGTGATTTCAAGGAGTACCAATGCTGGTAGTAGCACTATTCCCAAACCCACCGAAATCAATGCAGTCGCCACAGCCAACCCTTTTGCCAAACCAAGCCCACAAACAGCCGGCCCAGCCCGAACTCAGGGCAAAACTTTCACTCCCCTCTATATGAGCCTAACTAGCGCACTAAAATCCTTGATGGAAAGAGGGCATCTCAAACCCCTCGATCCTCAACCTCTGCCTGACCCACTTCCAGCCAGACATAATCCTTTCAAGTACTGTATGTACCATCAGCAGCGCGGTCATGGCACCGACCGTTGTTACCGCCTTCGTCATGAGGTCCAAAATCTCATCGACAACCAGACGATAGCTCCACCTTCAGGCCCCAATGACCAAGTACATCATCCGTATCTCAATCTGATCCACACACTGGCCGTCCCTTACGACCCCAGCGTATACATCACCCCGGCCCATCTACCCAAGCCTGAGGTGTTTATCCCGGAAAGCATGGACTTATGCATGATGGGTGCATCTGAACCCCAATTATCTCAAACCCGTGAACCCACTACTTCTGAGCTGATGAAGATGATCGAAGATCTTCAGAGAACTGTGGCAGATCTGGCCTTTGGAGTTTTGGCTCCGTCATCAACCGCACCACATACCAGGGAGTTCATGTCAAAAGGCTCCTCAGGACGGGCTGCATTTGAAGAAGGCCAATCCCTTGGCAAAGTGGAGGCAAGTGGTAAGAACAAGGTTGGGGCAGGCATTGGTCCCCATGAACACCTTCAGTGGGATATTGAGGCTTTGAAAGCCGAAGGGCTGAACAAACAGCAAGTACTCGCAGTTGTTGCAAAAATTGTAGATGACACTTTCGCCACTCAGAATGAGAGCAGTCTGAATCAAGGGGCAATCCGGGAGAAGGGCCGCTGTACCAGGAATGTTCCTTTCAGCTCTAAACCCTTGCTCGGAAGAGACCAGCAAACCTAGTCAGCGCCTACCAATCCCTTTGCTGGTGCATCCAGCAAAACTCCACAAACCTCAAAATACCCACCTCGAGGCCAGAGGGTGTTCGCACCACTGTACATGTCTCTATCAGCGGCCTTGAGGGTCCTGATTAGAGAGGGGGATCTGAAACCCCTGGAGCCGCGACCACTGCCAGATAGACTTCCTTCCTCCCATGATCCGACCAAGTACTGTGCCTTTCATCAGCAAGTCGGCCATGTCACTGATGGTTGTTTCCGTCTTCGCCACGAAATACAAGATCTGATTGACAATAAGGTCATCGTCGCGCCAACTCAACGAAGTCTATCGTCATTGGATCAGTGAACCTGGGGGATAATGTGGTGTGATCGGGGGATGAACCACCTGCGGGCGGCGCTCAGTTTACTTCAGATGTGGCGTTTGACACACACAGTTTTGAGCAATGTGCGAACACTAGTTTTTGTACTTTCTGACTTGGGTATTGGGTCAGTTTTTGTTGTTTTGTATATGGTCAGTCTTTTTGTACTAAGTCGGTCAGGTCTGTCTTGTTGTATCGAGTCAGTCCTGTTTTGTTAGAGTCAGGTGATTCTGGTGGTGTTACCTCGGGCATCACTATTTTGTTTTGTGTCTGTCTTTTCGCTTTCTTTTGAATATGTTCTTGCCATGGAGCCAGTTACACCAACAGTTATGAATGAAACAACAGTGGTTTTTCATGCTTTTGTGCTTACTTCTGCCTTGTGCCTGAAAGTCGAATGGAACGACAGTGCATTTCACCTGCTTCTCTGTGCTTTTAAGCCATTGTGTTGACCTAAGTTTTTCAAAGCTGTTTTTGAACATTGTGATGAAAACGAAGAGGAAGGAATTCCTCAGGTTTTTGCAAAAATTTGATCATTTGAGAGAAAGAGAGGCATGCTAAGCCCTTAATGATCGAGATCATGCTTGTTAATGTGAGTACTGAGAAGGATCCTGGCTTGATCCAGACTGGTCTCACACTGTCTTCAGCGCGAGCGACTAGTCGCTCTCCTAAAAGATTTAAAAACAAAAATGTTTTGAGCAATCCTGCGAAGACCTGTGTGGAATCGCTCTTGAGATTGTGCAGCCTAGGATCGCTCTCAGCCTCGAGACTCGACCCCTCATTTTCAAACCTTGAACTTGGATTCAGAAGGTTCAATGATCAACCACAATGTGAGGTCTGTGTGGCCTGATTTGAAGCAGCCCATGAATTAGGGACAGGGAAGTCAGATCAAGAAGATCAGATGTCATCAAAAGAAGCTTGCAAAGCTAGATCAGAAACACCCCTCGAACTAGGGGCAAAAGATGCCAGATTGTGCTCGAAGAGCCGAAGATGGATCATTCCACAAATCAATGAAGATCGGCAAGAATGCCAAATCCCAGAGAGAGGAAAGAAGAAAGTATTGCTGAAGAAAACTGAGTTCCGATCCACAACACTAGGGGCAAATTCATCCTCCATTGGATGGACTCCTGCATCGTCAGTGAACGACAGCCGTCCTCCTAGATTCAGATGACTTCAGGATCTCAAACCATTCAACATGGACAAAGCTACACTTTTACCCTTGAGAGGCTCGCTGGGCCGAAAACCCGGAAGGGCGACCCAGGCAAAAGTTAGAGCAAGAAAAAGAAGAAAATAAAAAAAAGAGAAGAAAAATACAAAAATACAAAAAATGAAAATAAAGAAAATAAAAAAGAAAAGAAAAAAAGAAAGAAAAGAAAAGAAAAGATGAAAAAAAAAATGAAAAGAATTGAAAAGAAAAAAGAACAAAGCTCGCAAGGTCGAAAACCCGCAATGGGCACCTTGGCAAAAGTTAGAGCCTAAAAAGGAGAGGTTAAATACCAGAGTGTACCTTAACCCCGAACTACATAAGGCTTGATTCCCATCTTTGGGATACGTAGGCAACTTCATTCCGAAGTCCAGCCGTAAAACACTTCAAAATCAACTATGTCCATGTAATGGTTTTGATCATCTTTGCCTTCTCTGTATCCGAGAGTTCGGTTGTCATCGTCACTCTGAGGACTGATTGCAATGCGCTGCGATGCTATCCAAACAAGGGGCAACTTTTCGTTGCCATACAGTGTGCCGTGGTGCCATTCAAACAAGGGGCAACTTTCCGTTGCCGTGCAGCTCTCTTCAAGCAAGGGGCAATTTTCCTTCGGATCTGAGGTTGTGCATCTCAAGAGTAGGTTCCGTGCTTGTTAAGCATTGGCCGTTTGCAAAAATAGTTTTTGAGAATTTTTACTGAGGTTGACTATTCTCTCGAAAATTATTCCATTTTTCCAAAAAAAACTGGACCATTTCTTGGACCCAAAAAAAAAGGAAAATTTTCAGTGCTCATAGCCTGACTTGCATGATTTTCAAATCAAAAATTGAACAAGTATGTTAATCTAACTCTCATATTAGTCAAAATTGTTTTAGTAGAAAACCAAAACAAAAAAATGGTCAAAATGATGAACTAGGGGCATAGTTGAGTCAGTCGTTCTGTCTTTTCCCCATTATTAACATGCTTGCCAAGAAAGGCACCATACCTGCCGGAAAAAGGCACCACTGAAGCTAACAGCAAAAGGGCTGAAAGCTCTCTCATCCTCCAAGCAGCGAGATTTCAAGCCAAGTGCGAAGCACAAGATTGGAACGGATCAAGATACTCCATTCCCTCATCCGGCGCATCAACAGATGTCACCGGAGGAAATAGCCGCGAACTAATTATGTTGGGCAAGAACCCGTAACTTTCTGTTTATCCATCAACCACCCAGGGGAGGGATAAAAAATGAGAGATTGAAGAATAGAGAGATGTGCGCTGAGAGAAAAAGTAAGGAAAGGGCTTTTTCAGAAAAACAGAGCCTAAGGGTCGAGTGATGTGAGAATCACAAATAAGAAAAGGGTGGGAAATAATACCCGGAGAAACTGGTTCCTCGTGCACCAAGAGGTCTCTCGTCTTTGTAACACGTCTGAGTGTTGTGTCTTTTGTTTTGTCTCGATTCTTGCTTTGAGTCAGTCCGAGTGTGTCTCGATGTGTTTAGGTTGTTTACCTTTTGTTTTCCATTATTGAGTCTTTTTCGCTGTGTTCAGTTGTAGGCTCAATACTCGGTCGAGAACTCATTTCTCAATTTCAAAAAATCATCTTGTGCTCAGAGTGCTGTGCCATTCTCCACATTTGTGCAAAATAGGATTTGTTCTTTCATAAAACTGGAGGGTCCACCCCCGATAAGTGTGAACAGTAGAACAAGGACCTATCTGAAGCTATATTGGTTCCGGACTGCAAAGCAAAAGAAAAGAGGGAAAATTTGGAGCATCTTAGTCTATTTCGACTTCGGCAAATTCCGAGACTGCACTCCGAGTGCACCTTCTCAGGCCTTGCCATTTCTCTGGAGTATGAGTGTATCTCGACCCCAAGTGTAAGCCTGCTTCAAGTCAGAATAGCAGTCCAAGTAGCACCCGAGGGTTTCACATGCAGATGTTTTCTCTCGCCAACATAAACAGGTTGTCCCCTTTTGAGCTGAGCGTATTGCCAAGTCCTCCGAAAGGTAAATCGGAGGCACCAGAGTACGTGTTTGATGCCCTTCCATTGCATAGAATGTGCACTTTCATATACACTTCTGTTATATGCGTGCCACGCATTGTTACGATTCATGCATAGAATATGCTTGCTTTCGATTCTGTATAGAATATGCTTTCAATATTGCATAGAATATGCTCCTGTTTCTTGCATAAAAAAATGCTCGTATCTTTTGCATAGAAAATGCACTCTTCCATACTTGCATAGAAAATGCACCTCGTTTGCATAGAACATGCATTCACTCGCACTGTCTTGTGCACTTACACTTTGTATCTCACTAGAACTGTCTTGTGCATCTTGTGGTTGTATCTCACTCGCACTATTTTGTGCATTGCATATCAATCGCGCTGTTTAGCGTATCGCACTATTTTGTGCATTTCAAATCACTCGCGCTTTCTTGCGCATCGCACTATTTTGTGCAGTTTAATCAATCGCGTTGTTTAGAGTATCGCACTATTTTGTGCATTGCATATCAATCGCGCTGTTTAGCGTATCGCACTCTCTTGTGCATTTCAAAATCACTCGCGCTGTTTAGCGTATCGCACTGTCTTGTGCATTTCAAAATCAATCGCGCTGTTCAGCGTATCGCACTATTTTGTGCATTGCATATCAATCGCGCTGTTTTGCGTATCGCACTGTCTTGTGCACTTCAAATCACTCGTGCTTTCTTGCGCATCGCACTATTCTCTGCAGTTTAATCAATCGCGCTGTTTAGCGTATCGCACTGTCTTGTGCATTTCAAAATCACTCGCGTTGTTTAGCGTATTGCACTGTCTTGTGCATTTCAAAATCAATCGCGCTGTTCAGCGTATCGCACTAGTTTGTGCATTGCATATCAATCGCGCTGTTTAGCGTATCGCACTGTCTTGTGCATTTCAAATCACTCGCGCTTTCTTGTGCGTCGCACTATTTTGTGCAGTTTAATCACTCGTGCTGTTTAGCGTATCGCACTGTCTTGTGCATTTCAAATCATTCGCGCTATCTTGCGCATCGCAGTATTTTGTGCAGTTTATCACTCGCGCTCTCTTGCGCATCGCAATATCTTGTGCATTTCATTACATGCTCTCTCTCATCTTGCATAGAAAATGCTTGTACCATTTGTCAGTTCATTGCGTCGCACTGTTTTGTGCACCTTACTTGCATTTTGCATGCATCCTATTGCGCTATCCTGTGCACCTCACTTGTACTTGTTAGTACATTGCATTGTTTTGAATACAAACCGGCTTCGCGTAGCGTCTAAGTCCAATTGTCAAAGTCTTCTTTCATATCATTTGCATCCTGCCCCTGAACTATGCTGGTTTGATTCCTTACAAAGGGATACGTAGGCAGCCTACGGGCACAACCATTCATTCATTCGTATTTTGTTTGTTTGTCCAAGTCTTCGGCCTTGTCAAAAATAGGTCGTCTCTGGGCTTTGACATTCACTCACGTCACTTCTTGACTTCCAAGTTCTGTCAAAGAGGGGCAACTGTAGACACCCCATTTTTGACCGCCCTTAAGACTTGGGCGTTACTGATGGTTTACTTGGTGGTAAAAGATGTGCAGGGCAAAGGTTCAATCTCTTCGGCAAGGAGAGAGCCAAATCCCAACTTCACACCCCTTTTGGATCAAAACTATTTTGAATGGTTTTTAGACCTTAAAACCCTCTCTTTCAAAACATTCTTGAAATAAAGTTTCTGCGATGTTCCGAGGCTCGCATTTTGTCAAACGTTGCTCTTTTCGGTAAACCAAGCAGGGGCGAAGTGGAAATGAATGAAAGAGAGACGAAATCTTTGAAAAATCTTTCAAAACACTTTCTTTAGGGGTTTCGAGTTGAAGAAGAGAGGAAAGGAGAGGAGAAAACTAGTTTGGGAGAAGTTCGGCATGAATCCGGGTAGAAGCGAGTTGAGCAGCCCTCGCTGAATCGGGCTTATCTGTCTGTACACTTGAATTTTAGCTATGGGGCCACCACCGTCAGAAATATTACTTCCGGGGCTTCATTTTTCACTCAAGAATCTCTTAAAGCCAAGTCCGGGTGGGGGAGATATGAGCAGCTGAAGTTGGGCATCATTTCGGTTGGATCGAATCTGCGCGGCTTCACCAAAATGGGCATAACTTTTTCAACAGGAGGAATTTTAATGCAAGGTTTGCGCCATTGGAAAGCTAACTTCAGGGGCTTCAATCTAGATATCCACCAGCACTTTTTGACCTCATCGGTCACCAATAATCACTCTATTTATCCGACCGGTCAGTATAAGTTGCAGGTCGGCAATATATTGTGCCGACCGGCCATTTATTTTGCCGATGACCTCCTTTCATGGCCGATATGACCCTTTTGCATCCCTCAAGCATGGTGCATGCCAGCTGTGCCAGCTGGGATGCACAGACCCTGCTCCCCGTGCATATATGTGGCAATTTCGCACCCTTGACCACTTTTGCTCCCTTTTTTTGCACCCTTTGCTCAAGGCTTCTTGAGGAAGCTTTGATCCCTTGTCTTGGCTTCCTCAAGAAGCTTGCACCCCTAGCTTGGCTTCCTTAATAAGACTTGCCCCCTTTGCCTCCCTTGACCCTTTCTTTTTAGCTTGTCTTATAAGCTTGAAGCCCTTCCCTTTGCCTATAAAAGAAAGCCTCCTTCACCATTGTTTTGGTTCAGCAAAAACCGGACCTAGGGCATATATATCTGATATATATACACCCTCTCTATATATCTCCCTCTCTCTCATCCTTTGTGTGTGTTTAAGAGCCTTAAAGTGTGTTTTGACCATAGTATTGCACCAACACACACACCATTACACCACACTTCGACTTGAGAGGCCTTGAGGGTTTGTTCTTGGAGTTTTAAGCTGGTTTTGATCACAAGAAGAGGTCTGACCTTGCTGTTCATCAAAGGTTCTTCAAGGGTAACTTCTTTGCTTTAGTTTCCCCATTTTTGCACTCACTTTTAGCCTGTCTTTCTTTCTGTTTTGAGCTTAGTGTATAACTGAAAAAAGTATTTCTTTTAGCTCCTTTTCAAGTTTGTTTAAGAACACTTTGGTGTTTGGGGTTGTTTGACCCCTCTTAGGCCTTGTTTGGCCTCATTTTTGTGCATTTTTAGTGAGCTCCGGGACCACCTTGTTTGGGCCTCCTCACCACTGAAATCTTGAGGGATTTCAGTGGTGAGGATGGTGGTTTGAGGTCCTAAGAAGGAGAGGGGTGACCCTCTCCCTTGTTGCCTTGTTTGTTGCCCTTTTTGGCCTTACAAAGGGGCCTATATTTGCACACTTCTTGAGCTTGGTTCAGGCATTTTTCAGTGGGTTTTAGGACCCCCATAAGCCGTTTCCAGAGTTGTTTTGGTCATATTGAGTGTCTACCTTGCATGTGCTTAATAACTCCTTGCATGGCCTTCTATAGTAACTCATCATTTTTGCATGCCATGGTTGCATATCAGTGGTTATTTGGGCCTATTTTCACATATTTTATTCACTGATTTTTGATGGTTTGGTGAGATTCCATGTGCATCATACACTTGCTTTGTATTCCTCTATTTTGCCTAGAAATGCATCTTGCCTTTGGACCACCATGCTTGCATATTTTGGCTTAGTTTTGTGAAGTTTTTGGGCATGTTTTAGTGTGCTTAAGGTCTGTTTTTGGTCATTTGGGTCATCCATGCTTTGCTTTGTATAGCTACCATGCAATCTCCCTTGTAGGCCTTGAGTGTTGACCCCCCTAGCATGCTTTACTTGCTTTGTTTCAGTGGTTTGGAACCACTTATCATGCCATTTCAGTCCTTATAGCATGCTTGTATGTTTGGATTTGATGCTCCTTTAATACTTTAAGAGGTTGGTATCTTATGCTCCATGTTTGGCCCCTTTTGTATGCTTCCATGTATAGGCCATTTAGATGCCATCTAGGTGTGCCTTTGACCTTATTTTGGCAAGATTTGGGACTGTTTTGATCCACTTTGATCATTTGCTTCATGTGTCATATGATCATAGTTTAAGTCCTTGGGTTTGGATGCATGCTTTGCTTGCATTGGTAGGTTGATTTGGTATCATCTTCTACATGTTTTCCAAAGCTTATCATGTATGCTATGTGCCAATGTTTGCCCCTTTCAAGTGTGCTTGAAAGTTGCTTCTATATGCTTAGGTATTCAACCATGCTTGCATGCATGTTTGTATGCTTAGGTACTTGGCTCATGACATTTTGTTGCATGTTTAAATGGTGTTGCATTTGGCATGCATTTCTTGCTAAGTTTCCTAACATGTTACATGCCTTGCATGCGTGCATGGTTAAGATTACACTTTGCATGTTTGCTAACTTGTATACTTGTCCTCATGTTCATGTTGCATACTTAGCCTCCATGCCTAGGTTGCATTGCATAGAGCATGCATGCTTTGCCTCTTGAATTGAGTATGATAGAGGTTTGGGCTTTATGTGTTTAATTGGTTTGCATTTCATTTGATATCGAAGTTGCACACTTGGCTTTTGGGCCATCATGCGTTGAAATACGTGATTGATGGCCCGAGGGTCGAGGGCCATGCTCCCTTGAGTCCCTTGCATGATAGGGAGTGTAGTTGGTGCATACATTTGCTTGGAATACATTGCCATGCCTTGTCTGCCCTCTGTTGCTGTCAAACAGGTTTCAACAGGAAGAATTAGCCGGCCGGCAATGTTGGGTGCCGACCGGCAAAAAAGGTTTGGCCGAGAGCATAACGTTTAGCCGATGACCATTCTAAATGGCCGGTGATGATCTCACTTAGCCGGTGGTGTTCCAAAGTGTCCATAGAGTGCTCCCTGGGACTTGTGCAATTTTCAGAGGAGCAGAACATTCAAAGCAGAGGCAAACTTGTGCATGGCAGTGACTTTCCGAGCGGAGCCGAGCGCACATTGCATTGGGCCCTCTTCCCGAGACCGTTTACTGCTTTCATTAGATTAGTTAATTTGTTAATTAATTAATTGGTCTATAATAATTAATTAGCTTGTAGGTTAATTAATTTGTATTATTCTTTTGGTACCTCCGAGCGAGGGCAAATCTGTAATAAGTGTGTGTGAGTGGTGTGTATGTCTTCCAATCCCCACTTCTTTCTTCCCTTTTATTTACCTGCTTTGATGGTTAGTATTAGGGCATGTTTAAATTAGCATACCTCATGCTATGCATGCGTGCATCCATACATTCGCCTTGCATGGACCGGGCTCGGTACATCATGCTAACCGCATTTGTATTTCAATTCCAAATTGAAGACGTGCATCAATTGGTTGCATTTCACATGCCATGTTTAGATTAGCCGAGCCTGTCTAGATTGCATTTTTGCATGCGACGCATTACCCATTTTGACATAAACTAGGATCATGCATGTTTGCTAACTAGTTTATTGTTTTGGCATGGAGTACTATGTAAGTATTTTCCTGCTTTAGCATCCCGCATGCGTGTGAGTGTTGCCATGACAGTATGCTTACCATGCGGCTAGATGCATATGTGTTATAAACTGTTTGAATGCCTGTGGGTGAAGGTTGGGTTGTTGGAGTTGGAAAAACTCGTTGAAATCCGTGTTTTAGCCTACTTGCGGGTAGCAAATTCCAAAGCACTTTTCAAAACAAACGGATATGCAATGCTTATTTCCAAATTAGGCGATCTAGTCTATACTTGTGTGCTGTGCGCATAACATAGTAATTCTAGGCTAATAACCGGAATAAGAACACATAACGTTTTCAAAAATCAGATATCACGGTTAGTAGAGGCCGGTCTTCGGACCGGGCGAAAGGGGGTGCTCATAGCTGACCTTCCCCAATCGTACCCAAGCTCTCGAGCCGAGACAACTCCGGTGATGATGGACATGTGGCCTTCGGCACCGAGTCAGGGTTTCCTAAATTTCCCCATTAAAAAATATTTAGGTGGCGACTCTGTATCTGGCAAAGCAGTCCATGTTTGGCACTTCTTTCAAAAAATTTATTTTTCTCAAAACGATTTGCCGGATTTGGACTCTTTGGTTCAGATTAGGAACCGTGACAATTCAAGAGTCCGAACTGTAGTAACCGCCAAATGAACAGAACGGGACTCACCCTCTCGGGGCGTTCAGGCGCGTCTACAATACTTAAAGGCAATATGCTTGGACATTAAACACTCATGTGAAACTCTGAAAAGCATGGAAAAGATGACACCAAGACATGCTAGGGAATCGATGCAAAATAGAAGGTATTCAAGGCTAGAAAAGAGAGCATTGCTCAACACCTACCCCAAGCAAACATGGCATGAACTAAGCAACCCAAAACAGAGTTTTTGTGCATC
Source organism: Camellia sinensis (assembly GCF_055761805.1). Taxonomy (NCBI): domain Eukaryota; kingdom Viridiplantae; phylum Streptophyta; class Magnoliopsida; order Ericales; family Theaceae; genus Camellia; species Camellia sinensis. Next base: position 70,846,811 of record NC_138964.1, read on the forward strand.
AAAATACGCCCCAAAACGCACTGATATTGCAGCCCCAAAGACTTAAATAGATAAGCATGCACAATGCTCATTTCAAGGCACAAAAGGACACCTCTTCAAGGCATGAAAAGGGGGATGGATGCAAGCATACGAACATGGATTAGGGGCTGACATGGCATGTCAAATGACTCCAAATATTTGAAACAACCCAACTAAAACATGCTCATGACTCACACCCTCAAGGCTCACAAGCCAAAATACAAAGAGGCTATACCAAACATGGAAAATGTGATCAAATAAGCTCCTAACAGACCTTAAGCATGGTAAGACATGGCTAAGAACTTCACAAAGTTAGACCAAAACATGAGAGCATAGTAGGTTAAATGCATGATGCACTTCTAGACAAAACGGGGGAATACAAAGCAAGTATATTATGAATGCAAGGGACCTTTAATCCGACCAAAAACAGAGTTAAGATATGCCCAAATAACGCCCAAAAACTTGTGAAATGGAGTCAAGAACAGCTAATCATGCATGCTACCCTAACGAGCCAAAAATGTAAACAAAAGAGAGACAAAAGGAGAGGGGTGTCCCTCCCCTATACAAGACCTCAAACCCTCTTCATCGCCACTGAAAATCCACTAGATTTCAGTGGTGAGAAGACCAAAACACAAAAGTATTCAAAGCTTAACAAAGGGAGCACAACAAAAGGCCAAACAAGGCCTAAGAGGGGGAGGTCGACCCCAAACAACAAAATGACTTGAATGAAAGATCTTAACCATGAAAATACAAGACTTTTTCAAGTTATACACAAAGTCTAAAACAACATGCAAAGCAATTCAAAAGCTAGTGCAAGATTAGGGAATTTAAAGCAAAAGTGTTACCCTTGAAGAACACCTCAAGAACAGCAAGTCCAGCCACCTTCTTCTGATCAAAACCAGCTCAAAACCTCAAGAATAAACACTCAATACCTCCCAAAGTCAAAGTATGGTGTAATGGTGTGTGTCTTAGTGCAAAAGTAAGAACAAATCACCCTTTTAGGCCCTCAAACACACACAAATGAAGAGAGAGAGGAAGATATATAGAGAGAAGATGTATGTATCAGAATATATATGTTCTAGGTCTGATTTTACTGAACCAAAACCAAGGAGAGGGTTTGTCTCCTTATATAGACCATCAAAGGTGCTAAGCTTCCAAGAGAAGCTAATTAAAAGGATCAAAGCTTCTTCAAGAAGCCAAGGCAAAGGGGCCAAGGCTTCCTGAGGAAGCTGAGGCAGGGTTCAAGCTTCTTGAGGAAGTTAAGACAAAGGTCCAAGCTTCCTTAAGAAGCAAGACCAAAAGGGTGCAAAAGGGGCAAAACAGCCACAGATGTGCACGGGGGCAGGGTTTGTGCATTCCAACTGGCACAACTGGCATGCACCATGCCTGAAAAAGGAAAAAAGGTGGTACCGGCCAGAAAATGAGGCCATCGGCCAAAAAGGTGGTCGGCCGGCCAGCCACACAAAATGCCGACCGGCCAATGGACTATTTCACCAATGGCCGATAGACTCAAAACACGGCCGGTGGCCTCAAGCCATGGCCGGTGGGTATCAGGGGTAGCTAGCAAGCTACTCTCTACCCTCAGGTGCAAAAACAAACAAGTCCTTGGTGTAAAACCAAGCACGGAACAAGCAAGTCGAGAGATCCTGAGGCAAGGCGCGTAGCCAAGACCTCCGGGAACTCAAAACAAACACGAACATGGATGATCACCGAGTGTTCAAGCGGTGACGTCCAAGTCTTGAGGACGGTCAAAAATGGGGTGTCTACAGTTGCCCCTCTTTCACAGAACTCGAAAGTCATAACAATGATGGGAGTGAGTGTCAAAGCCTAGAGACGACCCATTTTTGACAAGGCCGAAGACTTAGACAAACATACAAGCTACAGATAAGATATGCGCCCGAGTACAGGGGGAAAATGGAACTGACAATGCAAGAAGCCGAACATAACTTATGATCATGCAAAGAAAGCTGTAACGAAGCATATCATGCAACAGTTTTAAGCAATCAAACACAAATCCAACTACAATACAATGCAGAAAGGATGTAAGAGAATTATGTAATTCTCGCTACGTTTCACGCGGAGAATACAATACCTGTGCGGTTCGTCTGGTTGCACCAGCTTCAAATGAAGAAAACTTAACAGGTACAATATCGTTAGGAATATGCATAACAATGCAATTGAAAGTGCATGACAACGCAAGTCGAATAGAACGCATGACAATACGATTTGAAACAAGCATAACAATGTTATGAAGGTAAACACATGTAAGTAAAGCATAACGCGACAACACATGCAATGTGTACAAGAAGAACTTGAACACATGTAAGTAAAGCATAACGCGATAATGCATGCAATGTGTATAAGAAGAACTTGAACACATGTAAGTAAAGCAAAGCACGTATGCATGCAATGTGTATAGAAAGAACTTGAACACATGTAAGTAAAGCATAACACGACAACGCATGCGATGTGTAAAATAATAACTTGAACACATGTAAGTAAAGCATAACGCGATAACGCATGCAACGTGTATAAGAAGAACTTGAACACATGTAAGTAAAGCATAACGCGACAACGCATGCAATGTGTATAAAGAGACCTTGAACACATGTAAGTAAAGCAATGCACGTATGTATGCAATGTGTAAAAAAGAACTTGAACACATGTAAGTAAAACATAACGCGACAACGCATGCAATGTGTATAAAGAGAACTTGAATACATGTAAGTAAAGCATAACGTGATAACGCATGCAATGTGTATAAGAAGAACTTGAACACATGTAAGTAAAGCATAATGTGATAACGCATGCAATGTGTATAAGAAGAACTTGAACACATGTAAGTAAAGCATAACGCGACAACGCATGCAATGTGTATAAAGAGAACTTGAACACATGTAAGTAAAGCATAACGCGACAACGCATGCAATGTGTATAAGAAGAACTTGAACACATGTAAGTAATGCATAACGCAACAACGCATGCAATGTGTATAAAGAGAACTTGAACACATGTAAGTAAAGCAATACACGTATGCATGCACTGTGTAAAAAAGAACTTGAACACATGTAAGTAAAGCATAACATGACAACGCATGCAATGTGTATAAAGAGAACTTGAACACATGCAAGTAAAGCAATGCACGTATGCATGCAATGTGTATAAGAAGAACTTGAACACATGTAAGTAAAGCATAACGCGACAACGCATGCAATGTGTATAAAGAGAACTTGAACACATGTAAGTAAAGCAATGCACGTATGCATGCAATGTGTAAAGAAGGAAAAGAGGGGCAGATTCAACTTTAAGCATGGTAAAGACATGTTATTCATGATGTTGAAATGTAAAGCACTGCAACATAGTATAATTGAAACGGTTTGCGGAATCCGCAAGAGACAGAAAGGATACGGGGATGGGTGCTCTTCGCACGCACCGGGCATCTCTCATAGAAATCATGGCCTGAGGTCAACTCGAAGGTCTACTAACGTTCCAAAAGTGCATTTCCTTACACTATCTCGAGTAATGAAGGTGCCAAACCAGATAGTTGACCCGAACAAGGGCGCGGGAGGTGCATTGACCGCAAGGGGAGATTACCGATATCAATTCCGATACTCTACTGCCCTGCTCTCCTTTTGCTTTACTTTTCTTTTTACTGGAAGTTTAAGCACATTGCACTGCCTCAGGTAGGTTTTTACTTCTTTTTTTTCAAAACTGTGTACTCTTTGCAAAATACATGATGGGAATGAAACAGCCATTTTGTTCGAAAAGGTGTTACATTTGTACGTTCTATGCATCGCATCGCGTGGCATCACATAACAATGTGAGTGAAATTGACATTCGTTTGAAAATTAAGCATTTGCCTCGTAATAATCAGGTAGTGAACCAACTAACAACTCGATAAGCAAAACAAAGAAACTCGATAAGCTAACCAAGTGCGAGAACAACTCGATAAGCAAATCAAAGACTTAAAAAGAGTGAAATACAACTCGATAAGCAAATTTACAACAACTCGATATGCAAATAGGCGTGACGTCGCAAAAATCATCATCGGAGGGCATTGGAAGTGGTGGCATTCCCCAAATTCTCAGCATGTTCAATCATATAAACAGCTCAGGGGACAAGAAGGAAGACCACAGGCCACCAGGGAAATCCTTCGGCCTCATGAAATGGCCATCGGCCATTAGATCTGATCAATCGGCCAAAAGTGGTGGTTGGTCGGCACTATATTTGGCCGACCGGCCATAAATGGCAGAGACCAGCAGAATGCTGACATCTATCCTCCACTCAACCCTATCCCCTACAAAAGGCTTCAGCTTCGTAGTTTTTCTCAATTCCACATTGATTTGCTTCAAATGGAAGAGTTTCTTGCCCAAAATCACACAGCTTGGATTGCCAACTTGGACGGCTCGGAAAAGTTGAACTTTCAGGGTTTCGGCATAAATGCACTATTTATTCTGAGTCACACTCCGCTGCACTTTTCGTTTCTTTACGCAGTGGCAAGGTTTTGGAATCCGGTAACACATGTCTTTAGCTTTAGCGGGCAAGATGTATGTCCTACCTTCGAAGATTTCCAAGCTTTAATGGAGTCTGAGCGCGACAAGGAAATCTTGCCCCAACTTCGCTTCGGCCACGCCCAAGCCTTAGGACAAATGTGTCGGCTTTCAATAGCCGACGCTCGCTCTCTGATTTGTGATGGGGCGTTGGATGTTCCGAGTTTAATTTGCCGATTTTCTGACGCCGGTGACCGCGGTGACCGTCATTGGCAAGGCTTCCGATGACATGCTCTTTGTTTGTGCATGCTATCCCATTTCTTGTTTGCCTCGGGCTCCGGAGGATCTAACGTCCGATTGATTGAGGTTGCCCAAGGCTTGAAGGAGGGCAAGGGCTGCATTGCCATGACTCTGGCTGAGACGTTGATGGGCTTGGATGCCTTTTATCATCGAGAGACAACCAGATTTGCGGGGAGTCCACTACTGCTACAGGTAATGTTTCCCACCCAATCTCACATTTGTATTGCTTACATCACTCGGCCCTCAAGCTCGATTTTTCTCACAAAACCCTTTTCTCACTTTTCTCACATCGTACATCTCTTTATTCTTTATTCTCTCGTTTTTCATCCCTTCCCAGGTGTGGTTGATGGACAAGTTGTAGGTTGTGGACTCCTGCCCAGCATACTCAGCTCGCGGCTACTTCTTTCGGCAACGCCTAGTTGATGCCCTTGATGAGGGATGGTGGTTTGATTGGATGTGCAGCTTGTCCGCAGACCGCATTGCTTGGCGGTGCCCTTGGCTCAGCCTACAGGTGATAGGCTACAGCATGACCCGTCAACCTGGGATTCAATTGATTAGCATGACACACTGTGTCTTTTATTTTCCATTCTGGATCCGGCGCCAGTTCGGTCATGATCAAACTTGTCCACCAGAGGGGATACAGTACCCGGCTACATTCCCGGTCCGAGGCGCACAGCTTGCCCGGTATGCTACAGCGTGGAGGACTAGAGAGCTCCTAGCCCCCGCTCCCACTTTCAGTTGCACTTTGTCTGATGAGTGCATAGATTGGCTCAATGAAGAGGCACAGATTGGGCCCAGCTTGGCATCAGAGGCTTCGGCCAGCTCTGGGAGGGGGCTCAGGAGCACCTGACTCATCTATGCCCCGGATTTATTGCTTTATTAGAACTTTCAAGTTTTCTTTATGAATGTAATAATAAAAAAAATCAACTTCAATTTGTATGCGAGAGCAGGAGAACTCTGTATTGAAATCAATGAAATTGAAGGTTGTGGGTACTGAAATTTTCCGTTTTGGTCCAAAAATGGTCTAAGTTGTAAAAAGATTAATTTGAACAAAGTGAGCTTTTATCAAAACTGTTCAAAACCATTTTCGATATGGATCGGAACTGGACACGCCTGAGATCTGTCACTGAGATGCACTACCCCAGATCCCAGCAACTGGAAAGTTGCCCCTCGTTTGAATGGTACCGCAGCGCTTCATGGCAACGGAAAGTTGCCCCTAGTCTGAAAAGCATTGCACCGGAGATCATAACCGAACTCTTGAATGCTGAATAGACAAAGATGGCCGAGGTGATCAAATGGACAAAGTTGATCGGGGAAAAGTTTATAGTTGAACTTCAGGATGAAGTTGCCTACGTATCCCAAAGACGGGAATCAAGCCTTACATAGTTCAGGCTCGGGTTCACTCGGGTATTTTCACTCTCCTTTTATGCTCTAACTTTTGCCAAGGCCGCCCTTTGCGGGTTTTCAACCTTGCGAGCTCAGTTTTTATATTTTCCAATTTTCTATGCTCTAACTTTTGCCTAGGTTGCCCTTTCGGGTTTTCGGCCTAGCGAGCCTCTCAGGGGTAATATTTCTTCAGCTTGTCCATGTTGATCGGTTGTGAGAACTCTAGGCCATCTAGATCCATCAGAACCACAGCCCCACCTGACCAGATTAACTTGATGATGTAGGGACCAGTCCAATTGGGTCTGAACTTGCCCCTAAGGTCGTGGATGGGAGCTCGGTTATCCTTGAGCACCAAATCTCCTTCTTTTAGATTCCTGGACTTAACTTTCTTGTTGAAAGCCCAGGCAATTCTGCGCTGATAACCTTGAACATGGTACAGTGCTTTCCATCTTCTCTCATCAAAGAGCATGAGTTCTTCAAATCTGCTCTGCTGCCAATTTGCCTCGGCTATCTGACACACAGCCAGCACTCTCAAAGACGGAACCTCAATTTCAATAGGTAGAACAGCCTCCATCCCATAAACCAATGAGTACGGAGTCGCCCCAGTAGAAGTTCTAATTGAAGTCCGGTAGCCCCACAGAGCAAACGGCAGCTTATCTGGCCAGTCCCGATAGGTTTCCACCACCTTCTGTAAAATGCGCTTGACATTTTTGTTGGCGGCCTCAACCGCTCCATTGGTCTGAGACTGGTATGTGGATGACTTGTGAAAAGCCACATTGTATTTCTCCAACAAGTCAATCACTGCCTTCTTGAAGTGAGAACTGTTATCTAAAATTATCTCATTTAGGACCCTATAGCGACAGATGATGTTGTTTCTGATGAACTTCGCAACATGTGAAGCCTTCAACACTGCATAGGATTTGGCCTTAACCCACTTTGTAAAGTAGTCTATCGCGACCAGGATGAACTCATGCCCGTTTGGCCCTTTCGGAGTGACAGCCCCGATCACATCAATTCCCCAAACTGAAAATGGCCATGGCGAAGTCATGTTGTACAGCTTTGATGGCGGGATGTTCATGCGATTTGCATGGATCTGACATTTGTGGCATCGCTGAACAAAGCCGATACAATCTTCCTCCATGGTGGACCAGTAGTAACCCTGTCTGAGAATCTTACGGGCTAGAATTACCCTGTTCATATGTGCACCGCATTCCCCTCCATGGATGGCCCCCATCAGGCGCTTCGATTTTTCAGCTTCAACGCACAGCTTATGCATTCCCAAATGACCTCTCTTATACAGCTTACCCGCACAGATGATGAATTGAACGACCATTCTTCTGATTGCCCTTTTATCTTTGGCATTTTCCCCTGGTAGATACGCCTCCTTCTCCAAGAAGTTCCAAATGTCATAATACCGGGGGTTCTCATCCTGAACCTCATCTATGGCAGCAATCGACTCGTAAGCTGGCGCAATTTTTTGGTCAATAATGACCGGACGCATCCAGACTCCAAACAGGATGTCTATCATGGAAGATAGAGTTGCTAGTGAATCTGCAAAGTTGTTGTTCTCTCTTACTAGATGAGCAAAGTTTAACTTCTCCAACCGAGGAATCAACAAGTCCAAGGTCTGGTGGTACATTATCATCTTTGACTTTCCAATCTCCTTTTGCTTGAGACACAACAAGGTTCGAGTCCCCGATGACGTCCAACCGTTTTGCCCCTAGTTCCAGGGCTGTTTCTAAACTGGCAATGCACGTTGTAACACGTCCGCGGGGGACCTCGCTACAGTTCGGACTCGATTTGTTGTCACGGTTCTTAATCTGAACCAAAGAGTCCAAATCCGGCAAATCGTTTTGAGAAACAGATTTTTTGAAAATAAGTGCCAAACATGGACTGCTTTGCCAGATACAGAGTCGCCACCTAAATATTTTTTAATGCGGAAATTTAGGAAACCCTGACTCGGTGCCGAAGGCCACATGTCCGTCATCACCGGAGTTGTCTCGGCTCGGGAGCTACGGTACGATTGGGGAAGGTCAGCTATGAGCACCCCCTCTCGCCCGACCCGAAGATCGGCCTCTGCTAACCGTGATATCTAGTTTTGAAAACTTTATGTGCTCTTATTCCGGTTATTAGCCTAGAATTACTATGTTATGCGCACAGCAAACAAGTATAGACTAGATTGCCTAATTTGGAAATAAGCATTGCATATCCGTTTGTTTTTTGAAAAACGCTTTGGAATTTGCTACTCGCAAGTAGGCTAAAACACGGATTTCAACGAGTTTTTTCAACTCAAACAATCCAACCTTCACCCACAGACATTCAAACAGTTTATCTCACATAAGCATCTAGTCACATGGTAAGCATGCTGTCATGATAGCATTCACACTCATGCGAGATGCTAAAGCGAAAATACTTACATCGTACTCCGTGCCAAAATAATAAACTAGTTAGCAAACATGCATGTCCTAGCTCATGTTAATTTGCCTAATGCAACACACACAGGATGCAATCGAAGTATGCTCGGCTAACCTAAGCATGGCATGTGAAATGCGGTCAATTGATGCACGTATTCAATTTGGAATTGAAGTTCGAATGCAGTTAGCATGATGTACCGAGCCCGGTGCATGCAATACGAATGCATGAATGCACACATGCATAGCATAAGGTATGCTAATTCGAAAAATGCCCTAATCTACCATTATAAGCAGGTAAATAAAAGGGAAGAAAGACGTGAGGTTGGAAGACATACACACACTCACGTACACTTATTACATAACCGTCCTCACTCGGAGGGACCAAATAAATATTACAGTCCGAATGATAAGCAAATAAAATTATTACAGAATTTCTAATTTACTTAGCAGAATGAATGTAAACAAAAGGGAAGGTGGCCACAGCCCCCGCCTCGGGATGCGCGAATGATGCATGCTCGAATCCGTCTCGCCCGGAAAGCCCGCACCATACCATTGCTGCCTCTGTTTTACTGCCTTGCTTTTCTGAAAAATGACAAAATTCTGGGACAGGTTCCTTGCACACTGCAGAATACCACCGGCTGGGGGAAATTCCCACCGGCAGTGTATAATTCCCATCGGCTGCTAATTTAGTCACCAGCCATTCACCAATGGCCGGTCGGCAATGTATTATGCCGGCCGGCAGAAATTTCCTGCAGGAGACAGTTTTGACAGCAACAGAGGACAGACAGCATATGGCATGGGATTTCAAGCACATGTATGCATGGACACACTCCCAATCATGTAATGGACTCAAGGGAGCATGGCCCTCGACCCTCGGGCCACCAATCACGCATTTCGATGCATGACGGCCAAAGAGTCAAGTATGCATTTCAATGTCAAATGCAATGCACACAAAACATACAAGGGACCCAACCTCAATCATGGTTGGTCAAGAGGCGAGGCAATGCACAACAATGCACGTGCGACCTAAGCATGCAAGCAAACATACAAACATGCAATATAATTACATGGCACACACAATGCTAACAACATAACATGCACAACGCATTGAAACATGGCATACACAATGCAAGATGGACTTACACCAATGTGAGTGGACCTCAGCCGCACCCACATCAGTGGCCATTAGATGAAATGAGACTCTCGAAGTACGTGCACGCATGCACGCAAACCGAGGACCGAACCTACGGCACGGGATGCCACTCTAACAAGACATGGCAAGACATGGAATATGGCATATGATCATGCAATTTTCAGAGGCAAAATGAGATGCAAAACAGCCCCGAATCATGGCAAAATGATACCCGATGCATGGAACGAGTCCCGAAACATGAATTTTGGCGCATGAAATGGCCTATAGCTATGCAATGCATGCATAATTTGAACATGAAGTATGAAGACAGATGCTAGGAAGCCCCAAAACAAGCATGTTTACAGTTTAAAGCAGGGCCAAACATGGAACACAAATGAGGCTAGATTAGCATACAAAAATGGGGCCAAGAGAGGGGTAATGAAGCAAGTGGTAGATTCAAAGCCCAAACAGAAAAAGACTCTTCTACAACACTGAAGAGGGACCAAAAATATGACTACTTGAAGTTTATGGAAACCCAAAAAACAATATACAAGTATGCTCAAAATGCCATGCAAGGTAGGGCCCAAAAGAGGTCAAAACACAAAGTGTACAAAACATTCATCATACAGCCAAAGACCCTCAATGAAACATGGCAAGGGGGTCAAAATAAGACTGTTTTCAGTTCTGAAAAGAGCCCAAAAATAGAAGCATCCAAGGCTAATAAATCATGCAAAAATGAGGCAAAAACATGGATTTCAAAGCAAGTAGCACATGGTGTATCTAAACAGTGATGAGCTCTTCTTCAATGTTGAAGAAGGGCTTAAAATAAGCCTATCTACAGTTTACATCATGCTCCAAAAATACTATGCAAGATTATGGCATACAAAGGGCTAATGAAGCAAGTGCAAAATGGGGGTCCCAAACAGGGTAAGACCCTTAATGAAAGATGAAATAGAGCTCACAAAAATACTACTTTCAGTTTTGGTCGGAGCTCAAAACAGCAAGCATGTATGGCTAAGAAATGATACAAGAATAAGCTCAAAAGAGTGGGAATGGTACTCACCCTTGAACACCAAACTTTGGTAGCTTCTTGGACCAAAATGCAGCACTCCTGAGCTCTGGAGAACACCCTCAAACTGCTGGAATGGACGATGGAAGAGTAGGGCTATGGGTTGGTGAAGAAATGGTTGTAGGACTTGAGAGGTTTGAAGCTTGGATGGGATGGATATATGGAGGATTGTATGCAATGCTCCAGGTGGTTTTTCTAACCTAGTATAAGGAAGAGGAGAGCTTCCTTTATAGAGCCAAGAGACTAAAGCTTCTCTTAGAAGCTTCAAACCAAGGGCAAAGATCCTCCACGTGTATGGAGGATCCAGTCTGTGCCCTCCAGCTGGCACAGCTGGCATCCACTCAATCTGTGGAATGCTCCGGAAGGTCGCCGGCCAGCAAAAAAGGTCGGTCGGCTAAAATAAATGGCCGGTCGGCATAATAAATTGCCGGTCGGATAAATAGAGTGATGGTTGTTGGCCGATGAGGTCAAAAAGTTCCGGTAGATATCCAGATTGAAGCCCCGGAAGTTTGCTTTCCAATGGCGCAAACCTTGCATTAAAATGCCTCATGTGGAAAAAGTTATGCCCATTTTGGTGAAGCCGCGTAGATTCGATCCAACCGGGATGATGCCCAACTTCAGCTGCTCATATCTCCCCCACTCGGACTTGGCTTTAAGAGATTCTTGAGTGCAAAATGAAGCCCCGGAAGTAATCTTTCCGACGGCGGTGGCCCCATAGCTAAAATCCAAGTGTACAGATAGATAAGCCCGATTCAGCGAGGGCTGCTCGACCCGCTTCTACCCGGATTCATGCCGAACTTCTCCCAAACTAGTTTTCTCCTCTCCTTTCCTCTCTTCTTCAACTCCAAACCCCTAAACAAAGTATTTCAAAAGATTTTTCAAAGATTTCAACTCTCTTTCATTCATCTCCAACTTGTCCTTGCTCGGTTTACCGAAAAGCGCAACATTTACTGAAATGTGAGCGTCGGAACATCGTAGGAATTTTATTTTTAAAACATTTTGAAAGAGAGGATTTTAAGATCTAAAATCTTTTGATCAAGACTGATTTGGTCCAAAAGGGGTATGAAGTTGGGATTTGACTCTCTCATTGCTGACGAATTTGAACCTTTGCCCTGCACACCTTTCTCCACTAAGTAAACCATCAGTAACGCCCAAGTCTTATGGGCTGTCAAAAATGGGGAGTCTACACACGCCTCATATTCTGCTTCATTGTTTGGGTCTTTGAATCAGAGTTTGAAGGCTAGAGGGATACGAGAATTTTCGGGTGCTATCAGCAACACCCCTATCCCATACCCGTACTGGTTTGACGCTCCATCAAAGTACATCGTCCAAGTTTCATCGTCGATATGCAAAATGGCCTCATCTAGGAATAAGTACCCAACTGCATCACCCCCTTCCACCGGGTGATCGGCTAAGAATTCTGCCACTGCTCTTTCTTTAACTGACTTGTGCATCACATATTTCAGATCGAATTCGGAAAGAAACAACAACCAACGAGCCAGCCTACCCGTAAGTGCTGGTTTCTCGAAAAGATATTTGATGGGATCCAGTCGTGAAACCAACATTACGGAGTGAGCTAACAGGTAGTGTCGCAGCTTCCTGGTAGCCCATACCAAGGCTAAGCAAGCCTTTTCCAACGGTGTGTAACGGGTCTCATACTCTAGCATCTTCTTGCTCAGGTAATAGATGGCTCTCTCCACCTTGTCCTCTGATTCTTGCGCGAGCATGCAGCCCATTGTACTCTCAATCACTGAAAGGTACAATATCAACGGTCTCCCCGGCTTTGGTGGTGACAACACGGGTGGGTTCTGTAAGTATTCTTTGATCCGTTCAAAAGTGACTTGGCATCGGCTGTCCCACTGGAACTTCGTTCCTTTCTTCAGGAGACCAAAAAGTGGTTCACAAGTCAAGGTTAATTTTGAGATAAACCGTCTTCTGAATTGCACTTTACGCAGAAAGCCTCACACCTCCTTTTCAGTCCGTGGTGGTGGCATTTCTAAGATGGCCTTGATTTTAGAAAGTTCGACTTCGATACCTCTCTGTGTAATCAGAAACCCCAGCATTTTCCCCACTGTAACGCCAAACATACACTTTTGAGGATTCAGCTGCAGCCGAAATTCTCTGATCCGTTGGAAGAACTTTTGCAAGGCGGTGCAGTGGCCCTTTCTTTCTTTGGACTTGACAATCATGTCGTCCACGTACACCTCTACCTCTTTGTGGATCATGTCGTGTAATATTGTGGTCGCGGCCCGTTGATATGTAGCTCCAGCATTCTTCAACCCAAACGGCATCACTCCGTAGCAATAAGTCCCCCACGGGGTAGTGAATGCAGTCTTTTCCCGATCTTCAGGTCCCATCACTATCTGATTATAGCCTGAGAAGCCATCCATGAACGAAAGCAAAGCATGCCCCACTGTGAAGTCCACCAACTCATCGATATGCGGTAAGGGAAAGTCGTCCTTCGGACTGGCTCTGTTCAAATCCCTGAAATCCACGCACACCCTGATCCTGCCATCCTTCTTTGGCATTGGAACGATATTGACCAACCAAGTCAGGTATTCGGATACCAGCAGGAAGCCTGCTTCGATTTGCTTGGTGACCTCTTAATCTTGAGGGCCCAATCCGGGCAGATTCTTCTGAGTTTCTGCTTGATAGGTCGGGCCTCGGGGTCAAGAGGGATCCGGTGCTGTACAATCTCAGGATCGATCCCAGGTATGTCTTCGTAGAACCATGCGAAAACATCTTTGAAATCTTTTAATAATGCGACTAAGCGCTCGCGTTCCTCCGAAGACAACGTGGACCCGATCTGGACCAGCTGTGGGTCCTTCTCAGTACCAACATTCACATTAGTGATTTCATCAACTAAAGGTTTAACAAATCTTTCTTGCTCTTGTTCAATTAACCGCTGCAAAACCGGGGGAATTTCTTCCTCGTTGTTTTTATCAAAATTTTGAAAGTCCTGATTCAGGCAATAAATCAATGGTACAGAAAAGTACTCAGAAACCACATCCACATCATTCTAATTAAGTACTTCCAAACCGTCTGATTCTTCTGTTACAACAGACTCGAAAGAGAAAGAAAAAGATGACCTAGACAGGACTGTGGCATCCGGGTTATCACCCCCAGGAATACCGGACTCAGACTCAGTTGAGCTGGAACCTGATTCTGACTCACAAGACTCGGTGGAATCAGATTCCGACTCACTACCTGACCCGGTGCTGCTTGACAAAAATCCTTCTTCATACTGCCAAATGAGAGAGGGTGCGATGGATGCGTCCAAAATGTTTGCTGGTAGGCCCGTAGTCGTTTCATTCCTGATCATGGACACCGAGAAGTTATCCCCCAAGCATTTTTGTTCGATTAGAGGATCTAAAAGTAGACAAGCCAGCGCTACCCCCATTTCAATTTCAACGTCCTCAGGCTCCAATTTCTTACTCTGCTCAGCCTTAGCAAACGGGTCCGCCTGCTCTTCGGCAACGTCATCCCCGGATAACTGCAGGTCAAAGAAGATCTCAAACCCCGGCACGCGCTTCCTCTCCGCGTTCAACCATGGCTCTGGAAAGCCACAAAATGGAAAGTCCTCCCCCTTCCGGACGAAGCGTCTGTTTAGGGTACCCTGGATGGGCCGGTGCATCAACTCAAACGGCTTCCCCATCTGTTTCGCTCTAGCTCTCCCAGCCATCTCCTTACCTTTCCTTACCCAATCCTCTTTGGTGGGCAGCTAACCCAAGCCAAAGGTGTGTGTGTTGTGTGGCACTTTGGCCAACGTTGCAACGCCCTTCTGGCCGCTCTTTCCCAATCCTATCTCAGGGATGTGTTGGAGCTTATTCATGAGGTATACTGACAGAGCACTGACATACAACCTCTCGTTAGCAGCCATGATGTTCTGAACAACCCGAGCCTCGGCGAAGGTAAAACCCGACATGAACACATCCTCCATACCGTGCTCAATTTCTAGGACTGGCGTAGATACTTCTGGTGGTGGATGGATTGATGAATTTCCAAAAACAATGGCTACTCCCTTTCCATGGGGGTATTTCACCAGCTGATGCAAGGTAGAAGAAACTGCCTTCACTTGGTGCAACCACAGCCGCCCCAAAAGCATATTGAAAGTTGCAAGCACTTCTAAAACATGGAAGTCTATTTCATGCTGTCCCGGCCCAACCTTGGTCTGGATTTTCACTGTTCCCATGACTTCTCGGCTTGTGTTGTCATATGCCCGAATCACCTGGGCTCTCCATGTGAAGTTCGCGATCTTCAAACCGATTGAGTACGCTGTCCTTGCCGGGCAGACGTTGATGGCGGCCCCGGTATCAACAAGAACCACCGGTATCCATTTATTTCTGCACTCTATAATGATGTAGAGTGGCTTATTTTGGTTCGCACCCTCAGGTGGCAGTTCCTTATTAGAGAAAGTCAATATCGAGGTAGCTCCTCCCGGAAAGACCAGTCCAACTAGCTGCTCTGGTGTGGTATCTACGGAGAGTTTAGCCTTTTCCATAGCAGATAGGACAACCTGTCTGTGCACTCGCGATGCCATAAGTAGTCCCCAAATGGAGATGTCTGCCTGTATCTTTTTCAATTGTTTGAGCACGACCTCGTCTTCAAGTTGCTTCTCTTTCTATTTCTCAGCCTCCTTGTCCTTCCCAGATGCCTCTAGCTGATCTAGGTGCGGGGGCTTGAAATACCACCCGCTCCTTGTCATATGATCGACCTCGACGATGTACCAGGTATCGTCTAGCTAGTTACTTCCCCAGTCCTCATCCGTGTGGACAAGACGTAGATTGTCGTCTTCCCACCACATTCCATCGGCAGCCGGCAGACACCTATCCGGCTCTGGTATGACTGCTCTCGTACTCGCAGTACCCTTCATCCATATGCTCGCAGCATTCTCTGTTTCTGTGTACATAGCAGTTTCAGTCCCCTCATGGGCTTTAGCTTTCCTGATTCTCTCAGAATCCTCAAACCTTTCCTGTTCCAACTGTGTCAGTACAGCTGACTGTTCAATAATTCCTGTATTCAAAATGCTCCAATCCTGAGCGGAATTCTTTACACCGGTGCTCTCCGGCGATGTACTCTGCTCTTCGGCCCTTCCGGCCGTCACCAACATTCTCCCCCCTGCCGGGCCTCGTTTTGGTTGGAACTCTTCCACAACATCCGGTTGATCATCCAACCACCCGGTAGCCTCCGCTGATTCCTCATAATCAGACCAGTTGGCTGCTGCGTCCCCTGGATCTTGGTCATTAAAAAACTGGAGGCCGACAAGGTCCTCTTCCACAGCCGTCAAACCATCTGTCCTCAGTCCAAATCCATCCCCTTGAATCACACACAGCTCTGCCCCTGTCGATAATTCCACACTTGATCTATCCTGGCCTGACAAAATGTAGTCACTCGGACTGTATACCTTTTCAACGAAACTCCCAGATTCTTCAGATTCTGGCTCAACAAACCCATTCTCCTCTGAAACTTCCTCTGTTCTATCTCCGACAGTCACCACCATTGGTTCAGGTTGGGTTCTGGAGATGTCCAACATGCACAAGTCAGTGCAGCTAGGAAGGAACACCTCCGGCTTAGGTAGGTGGGAAAGAGTGATATATATGCTAGGATCGTAAGCCACGACCCCAGTCTGGATAAAGTTGATTCTTTTGGGAGGTGGAGCTTGGTTGTGCGGTGGGAGAGGGTTTGTTGTAACAATGGGTTTCTCGGGAGGCAAAATCACCCCATTATCGATGAGATCTTGAACCTCATGACGTAATCGGAAGCATTGGTCGGTGTCATGACCGTGCTGTTGGTGAAATGCGCAATATTTGGCTGGGTTATGGGTAGGGGGAAGTCTTTCCAGTAATGGCCGCGGCTCTAGGGGCTTCAAGTGCCCTTTTCTGATTAAAACCCCAGAGCTTTGGACAGGGGCATATACAGTGGAGCGAAGGTTCTTTGGTTTTTGGGTGGGTATTTGGTTGTTTGTGTATGGCTTCCGGACGCACTGGAGAATGGCGTAGCTGCCATGGGTCTTGGAGAGGGGTTGGTGGTGACCATGCTCACTTCGGAGGCTATTGTAGTTGGAGCGCCGCTCAGACCTGCATTGGTGTTACGATTGAAAGTTCTTCTGGGTTGCTCCAGATCATTATCAATTAAGCCTTGCTTCAAGGCATCCTCAATCTGTACTCCCATCTCATGCAAATCAGCAAAGGTAGGGAAGGAGAGCACGCTCATTTTCTGCATTAGCTTAGGCTGGAGATTGCACACTATCATCCGAATTTGATCTTTATCTGTGGGCCTTAGGGTCATCATTGAGGCCTTAGCCCTCCATCTGGTCACGAACTCCGAAAAGCTCTCTTTAGGCTCCTGCCTCGTTGTCTCAAGATCACGGGTAGTAATCTCGATTTACGTGTTATACGAGTATTGTGCAATGAAGGCCTCAGCCATCTCGTCCCAGTTTCTTTTGACATCATCTTCTAATTTCGCATACCATATGGCTGCCACACCCGACAGGGTCCAGCCGAATAGAGACAGGTTCTGCAGTCTGGTGAGGCCCATCGGCCTTAAGATGTCTGAAAACAAACGCAGGTGTACCATAGGATCCCCGGATCCATCAAACCGGTTTATGTGCGGCATCTTGAATCGGTCCGGCAGTGTCACAACTGCGTCGGTATATCCATCTTCAATGTCAGGGATGGTCTTGACCCCCTGGGATCCCTTGAACAGCTTTTCAAGCTTGCTCAACTTCAATGCTGTGGGATCTGTCTCGAACTTAAAGCGGGAGTCCGGTCAGTTGGTGGGCATTTTGGATAATTGGGGTAGGATCTGGGGTAGGATCGGGGGCGGAGGTGGCCCTGTGGGAACGTATGTATCATTCTGAACATTAGTTGTCTCCCCGAGTGTTGGAACTCCTGGCGAGGGAGGAGCTTGATGCGAAGCAGATGCTCCGGCTTGCTGTTGTAGCCTCACGATTAACTCTGCTTGTTCAGTCATAACCGTGGCCTATTGTTTGGCGAACTCCGCCTGTCGAACAACGTCTTGCTGCATTGTTTTCAGGCTTTCTTGGAGCTGGCATACCATCTCCTCTAAGCTTGCCATACTGTTCTGATCTCATTGAATTTTCGGTATATATTCCCTCTCTGCGAGAGAAACAAAGCCCTAATCCCTACTGTTTTCAGGTGGGGTAGACAAAGCCCTCTGTACTGATCGCTGAACTGATATCTTCTGCCTAACTGCCCTTCGTCTAGTAACCGGGGGTAGTGAGTAGTACACTGGTTGTCCGTCTATCAGATCCTCAAATCGACGGAGTCGACGACCTCTAGTCCAGAGTGCTTGGGGAATACCTACTGGGTTAGAAGCAATCGCGCTAAACTACCTAGCAAAAAGATAAATAAAGCAATAATAAGGAAATAAAACAACCAGATAAATGGACAGCATAACAGCGTAAAATAAACACACAACACACAGTTGGGTATCACAACACACTGTCGATAAGCTGAATACACTGTTCCTCAATCACTGATCACTGTTCCCCAAATCACTGTTCCCAAAGCTGGATCTGATACCCGTAGATAACTGATTAAAATACTGGTGCCCGCAGGCCTGGTGCCTAAACTTGCAAACTGATACGTGCATTCCTGTAAAGATACACTCTAAAAGCACATAGCAAGTAAAAGAGAGCTAAAACACCCCTATGTTGGGGTAGGGTTTCCCTGTCCTATTTTGTCAGGAGCTAGGGTTTCACTACGCACGCAGCGGTTTCACAAAACCTATAATCGGGTATGCAACCTGTCCTAGTTTGGAATGGTCACTACTTATTTCGACATGCACTAGGTCGAATGGTCAAAAAGCGTGCCCCGGTAAAAACTGGGGTTTGTGTTCCCATACTGGCAGAGCCCACAACCGGTCAGCCTTATGGTCATGCCTTGACAAGGTAAGCCTCCGGCAAACTGTTCAGGAATAGCAGATGGCCAACACAGTGTCCTAGGCGCACCAATGCACATGTAATGCAAAGAAACACATAAGTGTAGTCAAAACAAGATTTCATGAGTTCGAGTCAAGTTCTCTAAATCCCCAGCAGAGTTGCCAGAAACTGTAGACGCGCCCCGTGTGAGGTCCTCAGTGCTACAGTTCGGACTCAATTTGTCACGGTTCTTAATCTGAACCAAAGAGTCCAAATCCCGCAAATCCTTTTGAGAAAACAGATTTTTTGTAAAGAAGTGTCAAACATGGACTGCTTTGCCAGATACAGAGTCGCCACCTAAATATTTTTTTTAATAGGGGAATTTTGGAAACCCTGACTCGTTTGCCTAAGGCCACGTGTCCGTCATCACCAAAGTTGCCTCGGCTCAGGAACTTGGGTACGATTGGGGAAGGTCAGCTATGAGCACCCCTTTTCGCCCGATCCGAAGATCGGCCTCTACTAACCATGATATCCGATTTCGAAAATGTTATGTGTTCTTATTCCGATTAATTAGCTAATCTTACTATGTGATGCGCACAACACAAAAGTATAGACTACATCGCCTAATTTGGAACGAAACATTGCATATCCGTTTGTTTGAAAAAAAGTGATTTGAAATTTGCTAATCGCAAGTAGGCTAAAATACGGATTTCAATGAGTTGTCCCAACACAAACAATCCAACCTTCACCCACAGGCATTCAGGCAGTTAATCAAATAAGCATTTTGCCACATGGTAAGCATGCTGTCATGTTAACATTCACACTCATGCAGGAATACTAAAACATAAATGCTTACCGAGTACTCCAAGCCAAAACAGAAACTAGTTAGTAATCATATGCATGATCCTAGTTCATGTTTTAAGATGACTAATGCAACACATGCAAAGATGCAATCTAGGCAGGCTCGGCTATGCTAAACATGGCATGTGAAGTGCAACAGATAACACATATTCAATTTGGAATTGAAATACGATGCAGTTAGCATGATGCGCCGAGCCCGGTGCATGTAAGACAAATGTATGAATGCACGCATGCACATCATAAGGTATGCTAATTTTAAATATGTCCTAATACTAACCATCGAAAGCTAGTAAATAAAAGAGAAGAAAGAAGTGGTGTCACGACCCCAAACCGCCCCTAGTAGTTTACTGCCGTGATGGCCAGTAATCCGAGATTACCGAAGGCCAACTTACAAGGATCACACACAATCAGAGTATAAAATATGGGGCTTACAAGTGCGGAAGCAATATACATTGAATCTAAGTTGTCCATAAGAGCCGTGCATAAGTCAAATGAAATGGCATACATCTTTACAAAGTCTTACAATTTAGATACAATAAGGAAGTGAAATACAAAATACATCTTGACCAAAAGGCTTCTCAAGCCGACATATACAAAATACACATGAAACATAAGCTAAGAAGCATGATCTTCAAGATGTTACAAAATGCGAATCCAAAACACGTCGGCAATGCACCCCAAAAACATATCGGCAACACATCTAGGCCTAAATGCCTTCTTGCTCATCACCTACATATATATAGAGAGGGTGAGTTTGCATACTCAGTGAATGGTATAAGAAATAAAGGGTTTGCATGACTGGTATTCAAGATCTTTGTTAGACATTACAAAACATAATTAGTGCAAGTCAAGGGATGAATCAAGTCCATCTAGCAAATCTGCCAAGTTTCAAAGGATGCTTACTAACATCATTATATACAAGTGATGACATCTCGGCAATAAAACCCACGCGGTAATCCGTCAGTGGCAAACAAAACAAGACAAGGCAAGACAAGGGAGATATCTCAATTCAATGGTGTCGTTGCATTATAGTCCCCGGACACTAAGGACTTGTGCTACAAGTGCTTATAGTCCCTTAGCACGTACGGACTTCCAAACTTTGTGCTACAAGTGCTTATAGTCCCTTAGCACGTACGGACTTCCAAACTTTGTGCTACAAGTGCTTATAGTCCCTTAGCACGTACGGACTTCCAAGAATGTCATCAAAACAAGATATATATATTTTTTCAATTAGGAATAACCATTCATGCTTACAAATACTTTCCAAAACAAGCAAAGCAAGACTTTATCAAAGCATTATAACATAGCTTTATTAAAGATACCACTCACTTAGTTCTTCAAACGTCGGGGTCGAGGCAAGTCCAAACCCTATAAACACATGGCAAAGTCTATTGAATGCACTTTCAAGCAAGTTTCACATGCATGCAGATGATCTCGGCATTCCCCAAGACTAAGTCAAATCAAAACAAGCACAATTCTTTATCTCGGAAAAACATGCTGGGGCGACTACCAGGTCTAGGCCGAGGTTCTATATCCTCTGGCCGAGGTGTGGCCCCGATGGTCACACTCAATGGATGAAGTCGGGAAAATCTGGGTTTCCCTTCCTTGAAGAATAAGATGGACATGAATATGAGGAAGATGGAATGCAAGGATCATGATTTGCTATTACAAAATCTGAGATTTCGTGCTAGGAGTTCAAAAACATGGACCTGGGTACCCATATTCAAGGAACTAGTGAGAACAAACACAAAAACAAGGAACTTAATGCAAACTTTCAGATCGAACAAGGTTTTTCTTTCATGATTATATGAACACCATTTTCTCTTTCTAATACCAACTTTATATCGATGCATGACATGCAAAACGGGTTCGATCATGCAATGCAGCTAGATGATCAACAAGAATGACAAGAGTAGATCAAGAATCTAACCTCAATACGCGAATCTAATGGTTTGATCTCTAGGAATCAAGCTCGAAACTCACTCTCTCACTCTAAACTTCTTCTTCTTCCTCTAGAGCTTCTCTCTCCTCACAGACAAAGACATATAGCAAATGATACATTCTAAGTCTGCTGGTTAACTTAACCCTCTACAGAGGCACGTGGCAGCGGCTGGTTGGTGCTACGCAGAAAGGTGGCTGAGTGATAAGACAAAACCATGACAAAGTGTGTTCAACAAGCAAGACGGTATGGGCACTCTGGCGAGTAATGACCTCGGCTAAAACCAAGACATCGGCAAGTAGGGAACAACGACCTCGGCTAGGAAAGACAACACTTGACTAAGCTGTGCCACACCTTGGCCTAGATGTGCCACACCTCGGTCTATGTCATACCTCTCCGGGACAAGATCACTTTGGTGCAAGGGTAGCATCTCGGCCTAGGTGATACACATCTCGGCCAATATGCCAGGACGAAAGTAGAGGTCAACCAAAGTGGTTCCAAGGTGGTTCTAGGCTTAGGATGACCACGGCTCGAAATAACCTTGGCTTGATCATGACTTAGGCTTGAGACGGCAAGGAAGGAACAAAGCATGCACATAACACTTAGGCAAAACGAGTTAAGATTCATGAATGTAAACTTAATAAGACAAGGTTATGCAAGTGCACATGAACATGACTACGACATGAATGTGGGTTATTACAAGTGCGGGTTGGAAAACATACACACACTCACACACACTTATTACACAGTTGCCCTCGCTCGGAGGGTCCGAAAGAATAATACAGTCCGAATAATGAATCAACTATCCTAGCTAATTAATTATTATAGACCCTCTTAATTAATTAACAAATTAATCACAAAAATAATTTAAATATGAAGCTAAAGAGATTGGCGCAGCTCTGTCTCGGAATGCGTGAATGATGCATGCTTGACTCGCCCCGCTCAGAAACTCACTGCCATAGCACTGTTGCTTCTGTTTACACTGCCCTGCTCCTCTGAAAATTTGAACAAGTCCCAAGGAGGCTTCTCTGAGCACTGGGGAGCATCACCGACCAAGTGGGAACACCACTGGCCGAAGGGAATGGTCATCGACCATTAGTTGAGCCACCGACTAATTGTATTTGGTCGGTCGGCACTCCAAGTAGCCGGCCGGCTATTTCTTCCTGCAGAATCCTGCAGTTGATAGCAGCAGAGGGCAAGCAGTGTATGGCATGGAATTTTCAAGCAAATGTGAGCATACCACACTCCCCATCATGCAATGGACTCAAGGGAGCATGACCCTCGACCCTTGGGCCATGAATTATGCATTTTGATGCGTGATGGCCTAAGAGGCCAAGTTTTCCATTCGTTGTAAAATGCATGCAACAAAAGAGAAGAATGCCAACACCCTATCATATTGACATCAAGGGCGTCGGCGACCGAGGATTGAGACGTGTTACGTCACTTGGAGTACGAACACTCTCAATCCTCATGGTTGGTTTGACACCCCAAACCAAGCAATGCAATGCATGTATACAAACATGGCTCAAGAATGCAACATGAGGCTAAGATGCAAAACATGGCAAATGCAATGCAATCTATTATGCAAGCATGCAATGTGCTAATCATGCAAGAGGCAATACAATGCAATTTAACATGTGATGCAAACATGGTACAATGCAAGCATGCAACGAGAGGCAACAAGTCAATCATACAACTATGTACAAGAATGGACTTAGACTGAAATGGGAGGCCTCAGCGGCACCCTAAAACAGTGGCCAAAAGGGTCAAAAATGGCACAACTTATGCATGCAAGCATGCACACACCAAGGCCTACCATCTAAGCATGCTAGAATGATGGTCAAAAGCATGATGCATGTTAGGCTAGTGAATGGAAATGAACTACAAGTGCAAGGAACATGCAAGAGGCTATCAAACCAACCTAAAACAGAGTTAAGGTGTGCTAAAATAACACCAAAAACGTGCTTAGATAGGACCAAAACATGCTGGAAAGATGAGCTATCAACACAAGCATGTAAGGCTAGTTTGCAAGGATTACAGTACAAGTGTATAGAGCATGCAAGGATGGCCTAAACTAAGCCAAAATAGAGGTATGCCATACTAAAATAAGGTTAACAATAGGCTGAGATGGAGACAACATATGCTAGATAAACATGCTCAAACATGAGGCCAACAAGGCAAGCAACCAAGATACAAGGAGATGGGATGACCCCCTCCTATTTGGGACCTCAAAACACACTTTCCACCACTGAAATCCCTCTGAGTTTCAGTGGTGAGAAGGCCAAAAAGAGGTGGTCCCAATAGCTTAAAAGGATAGCAAAAAACAAGGCCAAACAAGGCACAAGAGGGGGTAGACCACCCCCAACACCAACAAAACCTTAAACAAACATTTCAAGCACTTGAAATCAAAACTTTTTGCAGTTGAGAGTTAAGCCTAAAACATCATGCAAATAGGACCAAAGGCTTAATCAAAACAAAGCTTTAAGGGGTTAGAAACTCACCCTTGAAGAACAACTTCAAACCTGCAACTCTAGCAGCTTTTCTGAGCTAAAACCAATCCAAAAACAACAAAACCAACTTCTAGGTGCCTCAGCTCCAAGAGTATGGTGTTTCACTATGTGTTTGTGTGCAAAAGTGTGAAGAAATGGTACTTTTAAAGCACAAATACGAAGAGAAGGAGCAATATAGAGATAGATGATACATGTATATCTCTCTAAGCAATTTCTGAACCTAAGGCAAGAGGGAGGAGGTTCCCTTATATAGAAAACCACGCAACCAGCTTGTTGAACAAGCTTTAGGCTCCAAGCAATCCCTACATACACGTGTATGGAGGATGCCTTCTGTGCCCAATAGCTGGTACAACTAGCAAGAAAATATCTACAGGAAACTGCAGGAAAACTGCCGACCAATTGAAGTGGTCGGCCAGTTACTTGCACTGGTCGGCCGACCAGCACAAGTGGTCTACAAGGAGACCAAGTGGTCGGCAAGGGGGGGAAGGTGGTCTGTACCAAGAAAGCAAGGTGGTGGCATGGCTGCCGACCACTTTTGGTGGTCCACAGGCCACCATGACCAGTTGGCCGACCAGAAAATTGGTTGGCAGGCAGAAAAGTGATTTTCAGGGAGAGAAACTGGTCTACAACCCTTATCCCACCCTCCAACGAAGGAAAACTAGGTTTGGGCCAAAAACAAACCCAAAAGGTTGAAAGACGAAAGTCCGCGGGACAAGGCGCGCAGCCGGAAGCCTCGAAAACCAGTCTACGAGCACAAAAAGTGGTCTACGAGACGGAAAGGTAGTCTACGACTACAAAAAGTGGTCTACAAGACCTTTGTGTCCCTCTAGGCAAAGGCAACAAGGCATGGTTTGAAAACCAGGCCAAGAGGAGAACGTTAAGCGGTCCCGAGACAAGGCGCGTGGTCAAAGACTCCGGAAACCTGAAACTAGTCTACAAAAGGAAAAAGTGGTCTACGACCAAAAAAATTGGTCTACAGACCTCTCTCTCCCTCCAGGAAAGGTCAACAAGGCTTGGTCCACAAACCGAGCCAAAACACAAAGAATTTAGAGGCCCGGAGGCAAGGCACTCAACCGAAAACTCCGGAAACTCAAAATGAGCACAAACATGCGCGATCATCGAGTGCTCAAACGATGATGCCTGAGTCTTAAGGTCGGTCAAAAATGGGGTGTCTACAATATGTCATGCCAAAACATCTCAAACTTAGTTCAACTCGACCGCCCTGGCAAGTCTAAGTTATTCATCATGTTCACCATGGGAACATTGTGTTAAGATTGTTTAGTCCTATTGCAGAATTGTTAACAATGTTTCATAAAAACAAAATCAAGCTAGCATTTTATTAATACATTAGCTACTAAAATCTTTACATAAATCACAAAAAAATAGAAATTAATGGTAGAAAAACTTCAAATTGGTTGTGTTCCAGGGTCACAGCAACTCCTTTCCATCAGTCTCTTCCAACCCGTATGCGCTATTGTCAGTGACCGAGATGATTCGATATGGTCATTCCAAGTTTGGGCCAAGCTTACCCTTTTTGGGATCCTTCTTATTGCCGACAACCTTTCTAAGGATGAAGTCCCTAATCTAAAACTCTTTGGGATTGACCTTTTAGTTGTATGCCCTAGCAAGCTGTTGCTGGTATGCCCCTAACTGAATTGCTGCTCTCTCCCTTATTTCTTTTATCAGATCAAGGTCTTGGGCAAGGAATGCCTCGTTCGTTCCATTCTTTACTCCTTGGGTTCTGATCCTAGGGATGCCGATCTCTAGTGGGATGATTGCTTCAGTGCCATATGCCATTGCAAAAGGAGATTCTCTAGTAGACCTTCTCGACGTAGTCCGATATGCCCGTAGGACATTGGGCAATTCCTC
Organism: Camellia sinensis; assembly: GCF_055761805.1. Lineage (NCBI taxonomy): Eukaryota > Viridiplantae > Streptophyta > Magnoliopsida > Ericales > Theaceae > Camellia > Camellia sinensis. The sequence continues at coordinate 70,872,681 of NC_138964.1, forward strand.
CACCCACTTGCCCTTGGCAGCTTCTAACCTTTTCTTGATTCCATCCAAGAAGGTCTTGTTGGATGCCTCTACTTGTCCATTGCTCTGGGAAAAGCTAGGAGTAGAATAATAGTTCTTGATCTTATATTTTGCACAGAAATTTTTGATTAACTTACTGTCAAATTGAGTGCCATTATCTGCTACTATGGCTCTTGGGATTCCAAATCCAGTGATTATGTTTTTCAAGGTGAAATTTTTCATGTTCACATCTCAAATTTTGGCTAAGGGTTCAGCTTCCACCCACTTCAGAATTTCCTCTGTCCAGTTGCCTAGGGCAATTGCCCAACAAGATCCATACCCCACTAGGCAAATGGCCAGGGATTGGATACTGGATTCAAATCTGCCATTGGCTGGTATATCAAAGGTGCAAACCTTTGAGACTTCTCGCATTTCCTTACATAGGCTTCAACATCCTTCTACATGTAAGGCCGCTAGTATCCCTGAGATATGGCTCTATGAGCAAGTGATCTACCCCCAACATGGCTTCCACATACTCCCTCATGGATCTCGTACAGAAAGTCCTCGACCTGGGATAGATGCACACATCGCAAGAGTGGTCCAGTGAAGGATCTTTTATACAAATGGCCCTCTACTGACAGGCAAAACCTAGCCGATTTCAATCTGATCTTATGTGCTTCTTTTCTATCTTCTGGCAACTTGCTATCTCTGAGGAACAAAACTATGGTCTAGCTTAGACCCATCTCCACACACATTGCTTCGTACTTTATTATCAGGGGCTCTATACTTGGACCTGACAGATAATCTACCATTATTGTCCTTGCCTTACCCGACTTCATCGCACTGGCGAGGTTAGCCAGTGCATCGGCATGGCTATTATCATCTCGACTAACCTATTACAGTTGGCAGTTTTGGAAACATGTTAATAACTTGACAACCTCTTTGACATAGCCTATCGTCCTCTCATCTCGGGCTACATATTCACCCGTCGCTTGATTCACAATGAACTGGGAGTCACAAATGACTACCACATCATCGGCTTCCACAGTCGCTACTAATTTCAGTTCAATAATCAATGCCTCGTACTCTGTTTCGTTATTTAAGGACTTGAACCCCAAATAGATGGACTGTTCTCTCATATGACCGTGTGGTGATACCAAAACCACTCCTGCCCCTGCTCCCTACCAGTTTGAGCTGCCCATCAACAAATAGGCAAAATGAGTTGTCGATGTAAATATCGTAGAGCTTTAGCGTTTCTTTTATCTTCTTCCATTTTACCGATGTGGGGTTCTATGGCCCCAGTTGGTTTTCTTCTTCCTCTTCTAGACATCCCAGGTCGCGGCTCATCGGTGCCCACCTTTGGATCGCGCTAGGAGAAAATTCTACCACAAAGTCAGCTAAAACTTGGCCCTTGATTAATGTTCTCGGCCTTAATTCTAAGTTGTACTGACCTAGTACTACTGCCCATCGAGCTACTCTGCCTGCAGGTCTTCATACTGCAACAGGGACTTTAGTGAAGGTTTTGTTAGCACCACAATCTTGTGTGCTTAGAAGTAGTGGTTCAACTTTTTCGAGGCCATTACCAGGACCAATGTTAGCTTCTCCAGAGGTAGGTACCTGGTTTCTGCACTCGCCACGGTATTGCACACATAGTACACTGCCTTCTGCTCCCATTCTTCTTCTCGGATAACCACAACACTCACATTGTGGACGGAAACAGCTAGGCACAAGAGAAATTTTTCTCTTGATACTGGGTTCGACAACACTGGTTGGGTGGTAAGGTATTTCTTCAAGTCGGCCAAGGCGACTTCGCATCCTTCTTCCACAAAGTGTGTGGCCTTCTTTAATAAACCAAAAAATTATTTGGATTCATCTGAACTTTTGTTAATAAACCTGTTCAAGGCTGCTACCCTTCTAGTCAAAATCTAGACTTACTTGGCTATTGTCAGGCTCTTCAAGTCAAGGATGGCCTTGATCTGATCTGGCATTGCTTTGATACCTCTGTTGGTGACCAAGTGCAACAACCCCGACCTATGATTTTCTTTAACCTTTGATTAAGAATGCCTAATAAGTAATTAAGAGGAAATTCTGAGTTAACTGCATGTGAATTGTGTTATTTGTGTTTGTATGTGTCTGTCGTACAATTACATGTCTGTGTTTCTGTTCTGTTTTGTGAATTGAAGGCCTTATCTGCCGCAGAATGTGAAATTGACTGAGAACACATGCCAATTATCATTTTTAGAATTTTTTGGTAGGTTGAATTGAAATTTGATTCGGAACCCAATAATTAGAATAAAATAATCATTTTTTATTAGCCTAAGCAAGAATTAATTAAACTCCACTAATGAGCCTATACAAGGCCAATATCACTCTAGAAATCCACCTTACATACACTTCATCATCAATCTTGAGGCTAAAAAAAAAAAAACAAGGAAAGAGGGAGAGAAGAAAAGACCTTGAGCTCAACATTGTAGAAGAAGGACATTGAGGAGAATTGGCTTGGAATCTAGCTAGAGACTTCAGTTTTGGGAGGAGAAACTTAGAATCATTAATAATTCAACATCTTAGGTTAGTATTTGATGCCTAATCTTTGTGTTTAAGTTCTTAAGAAAGAAAATTCAAGAGATTTAAATGTTAAAACAAGAGAACTAAGCTAAAAGAGTAGAATTGGAAATCACCTCATGCATGCATGTGCATATCATGAAGTTTTAGAAGTTATTTCAAAAGAATTATCACATGCATATCCACATCTTAGTTTTGTTCAAGGAATTCAACATGTTTTTGAACTAAACACCTTATTTAATTATGAGTTGAAGGCTTTGAATTCAATTATTACATGCATGTTATGTTTTGAAAGTTTCAAGTTTGGTTTGGTATAATTGGCAAAGCTTTTGGGCTTCATTTTTCGAAACGGCTTTCAAATCATGAAGTTTTATGAATTTATAAGTGTTTTCTTAAGTTTTGGCCCAAAAGAATATGTTTTATTGCCTTAGAATTGAGTTTTGAAGCTGCAAGTGTAATCTAGAAATTCTACAATTCTGTATCTCCACTCGAGCGACATAAGTTGCGCTTGAGTGGCCACCCTTTGTTTTGTGCTTCCGCTCAAGCGAAGAAGTCTAAGCTTGAGCATAAAATTCATGCTCCTAGAAGTTTTACAAAATTTTGCAGCTCGCTCGAGCAACCAAAGTTGCGCTCGAACAAGGACCCTATTTCCTTAATCTTATGCTCGAGCGACTGTCGAGCGTCCGTCACGCAGAAAAAACATGCAACCAATACTTTTGCAGAGTTTTACAGATTGCTCGAGCGACCAAAGTTGCGCTCGAGCGCACTACCTTGTTTTTGAAAATTTGACCAAGTGTTCTAAGGCTTATTTTGGCATTCCCAATGTATTTTGGGCATTCTTAAGCCCTAATTAAGACATAGTAGTGAGGATAAAGATTAGAAACACACCCAAACAAGAAAGAAATGAATTAAATGAATTTCGAGCATGTGTTTCAATGTGTATCCATTATGTGTTTATGTGTGTCGCGCGCTGTAGACTATCTGGTTATCTGTTCTATTTGTCTGCTTTATCTACTCTGTCTGTCTGCTATTGGAGCCAACTGTGAGTAATAACTTTGCAAAGTTATGTTCAATTATAGGTATTTTCTGAATGATAATAAGATGATTTATTTTCTGAAATATTATTTTTTGCATGAATGAATGGTTGTCCAATGTTTCTGAAATGTATTTGTGGCATCATTAGCTTCAGATGACATATGTTATCTATTATGTTGTGTCCCAATTATAGGCCAACTGTATGTTTCATGAGCCAACTATTATGGATCCTTCTGTATACATCCCATTTTATGGGCTAACTGTACATCTCATGAGCCAACTGTATCGTCTCTGTGCACATAAGTCAACTGTATGCCTTCATGGTCGTCCCTTTATGGGTCAACTATTTTTGTTAGTGCTAATGGATGTACCACGTATGATTAACTGTGAATTCTGAATATGAATATGAATTTGTTTCTGATATGAACTCTAATTTATGAATCTGTTATGGACATCATTCATTAAAACTATTTACTCTGTTATTATTCACTGGGCTCCAGCTCATTGTATTATTTATGTTTGTTCATAACCAGGCGCGTGACCAGGCTCAAAGTTGATTGCTCGGATTTCTGTCTGTCTACCAGCCACTGTGCTTCCCAGGTAGTTTCCTTTTGAGAAATGGTCAAGTTTTTGTGAACCATGTTAATGGTCTTTTGTATTTCTTTTGTTAAGTTTGAACATGTCTTTCATTCTCTGTGAATATGTATATATGGTGACATCAATATGTAAATTAGGCTTTAAATTTTCTATTCCATGTATGTCAACACAGCTCTATAGACGTTATATGTATACACTTGCTTCTGCTAACCCCTGTATTTTATTTAGTTTTTCAGAGGCCTTAGTAATCAAAAGATTACTGGCCGGTTATAATACTAAACCCATAGGGGCATGTTTGGGTCGTGACAGAGTGGTATCAGAGCACCTGTTCTATCACACACACAAGTCCATATGAGCTATAGGATGTCCTAGAAAGGATTAGGGACATTACATCTGCATGTGTGAGTGTGTGACATCATGTGAACATATCTGAACCAAGATACATTGACACTGAAATGAAATAAACTAGAATTGAATACTGTGAAGGATTACTTGCTTGTGTTTATTAGTGCTCTATTTACCTATAGCAAATGGAGAATGCAAGAAGTAATGATGCAACCGAGTCCTCTGAGACTCACATGAGCCGAATGGAACAAATGCTTAAAGCCTTAATAGAATCATTGAGATAGCAACAAAGACAACAACTTCTGCCTCCTCCACCCCCTTTGGTCCAAGTAGAACCAAAAAACAACGATATTATCAATTTGACTCAGAAATTCACAAAGATGAAACCGCCAACCTTTTTGGGTGGCATTAAGACGTTGAAAGCAAAGACGTGGATGCTGGAAATAGAAAAATTATTTGAAGTAATCCGAAACGACAATGGGTCTATGACATGGAGCCAATTCATAGAAATCTTCTATGAAAAATATTTCCCTCAATGCTTTCGAGATAGAAAAGTGTCTGAATTTTAGGAACTCATGCAAATGTCTGTAGCTGAGTATTAAGCAAAATTCACTGAATTAGCTTGATTTGCCCTCACATGGTGGATTCAGACTACAAAAAGGCCCAAAAATTTGAAAGAGGCTTGACTTTGGAAGTGTTTGATAGGGCCATTGCATTAAAACTAATCAAATACATTGATGTGCTTGATAGAGCCTTAATGGTTGAAGCCAAGTTAGCTGCACTGAAACATACTAAAGCTCCAACAATTGAATGGAGAGGCAAAAGATCTAGATTTAGTTTCAAAAAGGGTCGTCCATTTGCTACAAATAAGAAGCAAAATACAGGATCCACTAGCAGTTCAAGTCAAGCAAAATACAGGATCTACTATCTGTGTGTACACCATCAGGAGGTCCAATGGTATGTCCTTATGTTTATCTGGCATGTGATATAATGATTGGTGATGTGACATTGTACGTTGATTTGCTGCCTTTGAGTATTAATCATTTTGATTGTATATTAGGCATGGATTGGTTTACCAAGTATTATGTTACTATTGATTGTGTGAATAAATTTGTTGTATTTCGACCTCCAGGGTTACCTAAATTTTTATTTGCTGGGAATGGGCTAGTTCCTTCATTGTACTTAATTTCTTTTATGAAGGCAAGTAAACTATTGCGAAAAAAGTGTCCAGGTTATTTATGTTGTGTTCTGAATATGATTGCTGATAATGCTAATGTCGAGAACATCCCTATAGTTAACGAGTTTCCTGATGTGTTTCCCAATGAATTACCTGGAGATTTAATTGATAGAGAAATTGAATTTACTATTGATGTCGTACTCGAAACAGAACCAATTTCTAAAACCCCCTATCGAATGTCAACCTCTAAACTAAAAGAATTGAAAATCCAACTACAAGAACTGCTAGACAAGGAATTTATCTATCCGAGTACTTCACCTTTTGGTGCACCAGTTTTGTTTGTTAAGAAGAAAGATGGATCTTTGAGGTTATGTATTGACTACCGTGAATTGAACAAGTAACCGTGAAGAAAAAATATCCATCGCCCTGAATAGATGACCTATTTGACCAACTTCAGAGAGCACTGGTGTTCTCTAAGATAAACATTAGATCCGAGTATCACGAGTTAATGGTCAAGGTAGAAGATGTACAGAAAACTACATTCAGAACTAGATATGGATACTATGAATTTTTGGTGATGCCATTTAGAGTAACTAATGCACAAGCAACTTTTATGGACCTAATGAATAGGGTTGTCAAACAATTTCTTGATGAATTTATAGTTGTGTTTATTGATGAAATTTTGATTAACTCCAAAAGTAGGGAAGAACATGGGAATCATCTGAGAACTACCTTACAAATCTTCAGAGAGAAGAAATAGTATGCAAAATTGTCCAAATGCGAATTTTGGCTTGATTGTGTAAAGATGGCATTAAGGTGGATCTACAAAAAATTGAGGCCATTATGAATTAGCCAAGGCCAGCCAATATGTCAAAAGTCAGAAGTTTTCTAGGGCTTACAAGTCATTATCGTTGATTTGTGTAAGATTTCCCAAAACTTTTTATGCTATTGACATAGCTAACAAAGAAACATGTACCATTTAATTGTAATGATCAACAAGAGTCAGCCTTTCAAGAATTGAAGATGAGATTGGTAGCTGTACCAATTCTGACTTCACCTAACAGTATTGATGGGTTTCAGATTTACAGTGATGCATCATACAAAGGCTTGGGGTGTGTTAATGCAGAATGGGAAGGGGATTGCATATGCTTCTCGGCAACTCTGACTATAGGACTTGCATCCTTTAAAACTTTTGGAAAGTGTATTTGAGTCCTTTATTTTATTTTGTGAATCTTTGGAGTTGTAGTATCTTGGTTTAGGAGGAGTAAAATTCGATTTAGATTTGTTAAGATTGTTCGTTCACTCTTGATTTTGTCGAAAAGTTGTTTGGGAACTTTTAAATCTTGTTCTAGGGTCGACACCAGTCTTGGTGGTATCGACACTTGCTTGTTGTTCTTGGCCTCAAGGGTCGACACCGGTCTGAGAAGGGTCGAACCTTGTCTATTGCTAAATTTGGAACTGGCTGCTGAAATTTAGGGTCGACACTAGGGGTTCCAAGGGTTAACCCTTGCCTGCTGAACACTTTTTTTGTCTCAGCTTTTCTTCTTGAGGGTCAAAACCACTGTTTTAAGGGTCGACCCCTGTGAGTAATTTCTAGATTTTTGGATCGGTTTGGGCCCCACTTTTGGAGGGTTTTGACCAGTTCTTTTCATTTGACATTGGGGCTATTGTTTTATTAGTGCCTAGCCACTATAAATAGGTTCTAAAGAACCTTCCTCTCATTACTTTCTCTTCATTTTTCCTATCAAACCATGACTTCTCTTCTTTCTCTAAACTCAACTTTTTCGCTTAAATCTTTAGATCTACTTGCCTAGAGCTATCATTTCACCTTGTTGCTTTGAGAAAGATTGTAGATCTCATCAAGGGCTTCCTTTTGATCCAAGTAGTTCATGGTTTTGTCACCGGTGATTTTTGGGTTGTCTTCTCTTCGCTTCAAGAGTTAGGGATTTCTTTACTCCTTTTTCAATACCCCGTCTATGGATAGACATGTGGTAGATGATATTGCATAAAAACCATAGTCATTATGGATTTCCTTGAAAGTCATTTAGGGTTTGATATTTGTGGTTGAAGTTGTTAAGTTGGATGTTGTTTGGGTTATTTGGGAGTAGCCTAACATGTTTATGTTGAGATGGAGGAAATCCCTAATTTAATATTATTGACTTAATGGATCTAAAAGGGAGGAAGTTGAATAATCTTTGTATTTTGTTAATATGGATTATATAATGGTGTTTATATCTAAAAGGGAAAAGTAACCATGGTATTGAAATTATCTTAGATTAATCATGTGAAGTTGAGTTGAACTATGGTTTTGATATCAATGGATTTGATTTTGTAAAATAAAGAGAATGGATTTATTATTCTAAAATGAAGAGAATGAATTTATAGAAAATGATTGGAGTTGTGGATTGGAAAATAAGGAATATTGATTTTTGGAAAGAAAATTAAATCATAACAATTCGTAAATTAATAATAAATTTGAGGTCGTATTGAGAAACCTTTACATATTATTATTGTTATTCGACTTAAGGTTTCATGAGAATGGAATTGTTGTCTTATGTGTATTTAATACATATGCGTAGAGGTTTTGTCCTTGGTCATCGGTGGAGGATGGGATTGTTGTGTTGAATAATATCGTGTATGTAGTACGCTTGTGTTATTATGCATTCTAGTATGTTGAGATGGTTGGAAGTGTTCACGCACTTAGAATCAGATGCACCATTACCTTCCAGCTAGCACCCGGAGAATTGACCGCACTTAGAATGTGAGGTACCAATACCTTCCAGCTAGCGCCTGGAGAACTTGGCAGAGGTACCATTACCTTCCAACCGGTGTCTATTAAATTGGCAGAGGTACCATTACCTTCCAGCTTGTGTCTGGTAAATTGGCATTTCGTTATGGAAAGGTGTATCCTTGGCTTACCGTGCTTAAGGCAGGTAGAGCATTGTTTCATTTCTCTTTTGGTCTCAGTGTATCCTTGCATATCATGAGTAGTTGATGGTTATGGTTGGGTGAGGCCAGATTGTTTTATGTGATAGTGTAGTAATCATTGTACATGTATTCATTTCGTCTTCGTGTTAGGACATATTTGTATTTTCACAGGCATATTTGGATGAGTTGTTGAAAGTGTTTCTTGATCATGGACTTAGGGCCAAGGGGATGTGATGAATGTATTAGAAGTGAACATATGTTTTGTATAAAATAATGAGAAGTAATCGGGTTTGTGAAAGTATTTTTAAAACAACCAGTTGTGAAGCGTTATTTATAAATGGGAAATGAGAAAGAAAAGTGAGCTGCTTGTGTTGTTAGGTAAATTGAATGATTTTGAGAAAAATATCTATACAGGTATATTTTTAGTATAAACCTTGACATTATGTATATGATATGACACAAAGTATTTATGATCATAGCTATCTGTATGTTGTTATTATTTAGGATCGTGTTGGGATCCCAACTAGACTTTATGTTCATCCCACGTTGCAAATTCTTTTCAGGTGATGCTAAGAAGTATTCAAGATCGAGGATCATCCGTAGTTATTGGCCATGGGGCCTTTTATTTGTGGGTGGAATGCCATTGATGTAAAATGACTGGTGGTTTCCTTGGAAATAATAATGGTATGGCCAAATTTTGAGGAATCCGGTGAGATTCAAGGAATATGAGGACTTGTGTGTGAAACTCCATCTTGGAGTAAGTTGTGTTGGGTAGCACGTCAGTGTTTGGTACCGAGTGTAAAGTTTTATTGAATTGATTATTCAGTTGGTTGATATTGGGGTTTGGTTGACACGTAGTCACCTTGGGAATGGCTTGTGCTTGTGTACATGGTTGTAAGGTTGTGGATGCATTAGAGTGGTTTGCCGAGCATTAAGTCTTGTGTAAGTGGCTATGAAGCTTGTGCAGAATTGTTTTGGATTTGTGGAAAATCCTTCGGTTGGGGTAAAGTGTTGTGAACTCTTCGTTTTATGTGTACATTATGCTTCATGTAGTTGATAATTTATGATGATGGTATGACGGAATGAAATTGCGAGATTGTGGATTCTTTTATTTTGTGTTTATGCCTTATTGTGTTTATAGAACAGTTGTGAATTCTATTGATTGTTATTATAGAAATGTTACATTTATGTTGGTTATGGCATAACTATAAGGGTCATTGGTGTTGTTGGGTGACGGTGGAGGTTCACCAATTGTGTATGTTGAGAAATGAACTCTGAAAATGAATTTTTCCTTGTGTTGTAGCCTCGGATGGCAATGTTGAACTGTAATGTTGTGGATTTAATCTAAGTGCTAATAAAAGATTTCGATGCGTAGTTTCTTTGATTTAATAAACGCTGAATTTAACAAAGTATGATAATGTGAATGATTCAGTGTTCTGAGTAACACTTTATTTTATTGTCGGAAGATGGTTGCAAAAATCTTAAGAGTTTACTTGGAAATCGAGAGCGTATTTTGGTTCTGGAAACCTTCAAAGAAAAGGAGAAACTATGAAATTTCTTTAACATGTTTGTGTTGTAAATAATGTCACCTTTTTGTGGGTGGTTTGCCTTGTGCTGCGATGTGTTCTTAATTTCAGAGATAAAGTTTCCCAAGGTGGGGAGATTGTAGCACTTGTATCCTTTCAAACTTTTGGGAAGTGTAATTGAATCCTTTATTTTATTTTGGGAATCTTTGCAGTTGTTGTATCTTGGTTTTGGAGGAATAAAATTCGATTTAGATTTGTTAAGTTTGTTCATTCGCACTTGATTTTGTCGAAAAGTTGTTTGGAAACTTAGCAATCTTGTTTTGGGGTGGAGACCAGTCTTGGTGGTGTCGACACCTGTCTTTTGTTATTGGCCTCAAGGGTCGACACTAGTTTGAGAAGCGTCGAACCTTGTCCATTGCTGAATCTGGAATTGGCTGCTGAAATTTAGGGTCGACACTAGGGTTTCCAATGGTCGACCCCTGCCTATTACACACTATTTTTGTCTCAGCTTTTCATCTTGAGAGTCGACACCACTATTTTAAGGGTCGACCCCTATGAGTAATTTCCAGATTTCTGGATCGATTTAGGCCCTACTTTTTGGGGGTTTTGACTTGTTCTTTTCATTTGACTTTGGGGCTATTGTTCCATTAGTGCCTAACCACTATAAATAGGTTCGAAAACAATTTCCTCTCATAATTTTTCTTTCTCTTTTCCTCTTAAACTGTGACCTCTCTCTTCTCACTCTAAACTCAACATTTTCACTTAGATCTTTAGATCTACTCACCTAGAGCTATCTTTTCACCGTGGTCCTGTGAGAAAGATTGTAGATCTCGTCAAGGGCTTCCTTTTGATCCAAGTAGTTTGTGGTTTCGTCACCTGTAATTTTTGTGTTTGTCTTCTCTTTGCTTCAAGAGGTAGGGATTTCTTTGCTCTTTTTTCAATTCCTCGTCTATGGATAGACATGTGGTAGATTTTATTGCATAAAAACCATATTCATTATGGATTTTGTTGAAAGTCATTTAGGGTTTTATATTTGCTGTTGAAGTTGTTAAGTTGGTTGTTGTTTGGGTTATTTGGGGAGTAGCTTAATATGTTTATATTGAGAGGGAGGAAAGCCCTAATTTAATATTATTGACTTAATGGATCTAAAAGGGAGGAAGTTGAATAATCTTTTTATTTTGTTAATATTGATTACGTAATGATGTTTATATCTAAAGGGGAGAAGCAACCATGGTATTGAAATTGTTTTAGATTAATCATGAGAAGTTGAGTTGAGTTATGGTTTTGACATCACTGGATTTGGTTTTGTAAAGTAAAGAGAATGGATTCGGCTTTTTAAAATAAAGAGAATGGATTTAGTATTGAAAAATGAAGAGAATGAATTTTTAGAAAATGATTGAAGTAGTGTGGATTGGAAAATAAGGAATATTGATTTTTGGAAAGAAAATGAAATCATAACCCTTCGTAAATTAATAATGAATTTGAGGTCGGCTTTTGAAAGCTTTACATATTATTATTGTTATTGGACTTAAGGTCTCATAAGAATTGGATTGTTGTCTTGCATGTATTTAATATATATGCTTAGAGGTTTTGTCCTTAGTCATCAATGGGGGATGGCATTGTTGTGTTGAATAATATCGTGTATCTAGTGCACTTGTGTTGTTATGCATTCTAGTATGTTGAGATGGTTGGAAGTGTTCACGCACTAAGAATGAGATGTACCATTACCTTCCAGCTAGCGCCTGGAGAATTGGCCGCGCTTGGAATGAGAGGTACCAGTACCTCCAGCTAGCGCTTGAAGAACTTGGCAGAGGTACCATTACCTTCCAGCCGGTGTCTGGTAAATTGGCAGAGGTACCATTACCTTCTAGCTTGTGTCTGGTAAATTGACATTTCGTTATAGAAAGGTGTGTCCTTGACTTACCGAGCTTAAGGCGACTAGAGCATTGTTTCGTTTCTCATTTGGTCTGAGTGTATCCTTGTATATCATGAGTAGTTGATGGTTATGGTTTTTTGAGGCTAGGCTGTTTTATGTGATAGTGTAGTAATCATTGTTCATGTATTGATTTTGTATTTGTGTTAGGACATATATGTATGTTCACAGACGTATTTGGACGAGTTGTTGAAAGTGTTTCTTGATCATGGACTTAGTGCCAAGGGAATGTGATGAATATATCAGAAGTGAACGTATGTTTTGTACTGGGTGTAAATATTGAGAGTAATCGGGTTTGTGAAAGTAATCGGGTTTGTGAAAGTATTTTTGAAACAACCAGTTGTGAAGTGTTATTTATAAATTGGAAATGAGAAGAAAAGTGAATTGCTTGCGTTGTTGGGTAAATTGCATGATTTTGAGAAAAGTACCTATATAAGTATATTTTTAGTATAAACCTTCACATTATGTATACGATATGATATAAAGCATTCGTGATCATAGCTAGATGTATGTTGTTATTGTTTAGGATCATGTTGGGATCCCTACTGGATTTTATGTTCATCCCATGTTGGTAATTTTTTTTAGGTGATGCTAAGAAGTGTTCAAGATCGAGTATCATCCTTAGTTGTTGGCCACGTGACCTTTTATTTGTGGGCGGAATGCCATTGATGTAAAAGGGTTAAACCCTTCCTTTTAATTTAAAAGATGTAAGCTTACGGGCAATTTATTTACTTATAACTCCTATTGCATTCTTATTATGCTCAGATGAGAGAATCTTTATTCATGTGTTCTGGTTAATGTAAAGTGTTTCTGCATGTTATCTTTGAAATTGAATTTATAATAATGGTTTGGTAATAGAATTCGAATAATAAAAAGTAGGATGTGACACCGACCACATGAAAAGAATTATCCGACCCATGACCTTGAATTAACAGTTATGGTTTTTGCGTTGAACATTTGGCACCATTATCTGCATAGAGTAACTTGTGAAGTATGTACTGACCATAAAAATTTGAAATATTTCTTTACTCAGAAGGAATTGAATATGAGACAGAGACGATGACTCGAGTTGATCAAAGATTATGACTTGCAAATTATGTACAATCTGAGGAAAGCAAATGCAGTGGCAGATGCTTTGAGCTGAAAATCTATTAGGAATTTGTCATGCTTTCTTACCGATCGGAAGAAATTGTTATGTGATTTGGAGAGAAATGAGATTGAAATTATGTTGCGTGAACAGAGTGGACTCCTAGCCGCTATTTTTGCCTAACCGACAATCATTGATGAAATTAGAGAGAAATGGTTGCAAGATGAATTTTTGAAAAAGATTGTGGATGAAATTGACTTAAAACCAAGGCTGGGATTTGTGATTGAAAATGACGTGCTGAAATTTCAGAATAGACTTTGTGTACCGGATTGTTTTGACTTGTGGAAACGTGTTATAACTGAAGCTCACAACTCCAAATTTGCTATGCATCCGGGGAATACAGAGATGTATCATGACTTGAAACATAATTTCTGGTGACCTGGAATGAAGAAAAGTATTGCTGATTTTGTGACTAGGTGTTTGCATTGCCAACAGGTAAAAGCGGAATATCAACGACCCGCTAGACTACTTCAACCACTTCCAATATCGGAATGGAAATAGGAGCACATTACCGTAGACTTCATTGTCGGACTGCCTCACTCCTTCCAAGTTTTGGATTTTATTTGGGTCATAGTTGATCATTTGATTAAATCCGCACACTTTTTACCTATCAAAACTTTTTATAATGCGGATAAATTGGCTAACATGTATGTGAATGAGATTGTGAGATTGCATGATGTACCAGTATCTATTATATCTGTTAGACACCCCAAGTTTACCTCGAGATTTTGGCAGAGTTTGCAACAAGCTTTGGGGACTGAATTGAGATTGAGGCCTTGTTTGGCAATTGGTTGTTTTAGCCAAAAAGCCAAAAAGTTACTAAAAAAATCAAAAAGCCAACAACTTATACCAAAAAGTCAAAGATTGTCTTTTCTCTCTACGTTTTCCACATCTTTTCATAAAAAGTCAAAACGTCATCCCAAACATACTAGTTTTTTTTACATCATATTTTAGCCAAAGAGTCAAAAAGTTACTAAAATTGCCTATTCCCAAACGAGGCCTGAGTAGTGCTTATCACCCACAGACAAACGGCCAATCAGAAAGAACAATACAAACTTTGGAGGATATGCTTAGAATGTGTGCCCTAGATTTCCAAGGCAATTGGGAGACCTACTTACCATTGGCCGAGTTTGTGTATAACAATAGCTACCATTCGAGCATCGATATGGCTCCTTATGAAGCTTTGTATGGTAGAAAATGCCATTCTCCGATATATTCAGCTAAGGTAGGCGATAGACCTTTGTTGGAACTGGAACTTGTACAAGAAATGACCGAAAACATGAAATTGATTCAACAAAGATTGAAAACTGTACAAAGTCGCCAAAGGATTTATACGGATGTCTGAAGAAGAGACAAAGAATTTGAAGTCGGTGATCACGTGTTTATCAAGTTAACTCTAATGAAAGAAAAAACTCTATTTAGGGTTAAAGACAAGTTGGCTTCGAGATACATTGGTCTGTATGAAACCCTAGAGAAAATCAATTCGGTAACATATCAAGTGGCCTTACCTCCGATCATGGAGCAAATGCATAACGTCTTTCATATTTCAATGCTCCGAGATTACTTGCGAGATCCTCTACACGTGCTTGAGCCAACTCTTGTGTTATTAAAAGATGATTTTACTTATGAAGAATGACCGATTTAGATTGTCAATCGAAGGATCAAAAGACTAAGAAACAAAGAAATTCCATTTGGGAAACTGAGGAAGATATGATGAAAAGATACCCTGATTTGTTCCCTCTAGATCCAACATTCTTCCAAACTGAAGATAATTTGAGTTTGGAGGACCAAACTCTTTAAGTGGGGAAGACTATTACAACCCTGGCCTAAGATTTGCTTTAACCTTTGATTAAGAATGCTTAATAAGTAATTACGAGGAAATTATGAGTTAATTGCATGTGAATTGTGTTATTTGTGTTGTTGTCTATCTGTCATAGAAATATTTGTCTGTGATTTTATTCTATTTTGTGAATTGAAGGCCTTATCAGCCGCAAAATGTGAAATTGACTGAGAATATTAGCATTTTTAGAATTTTATGGTAGGTTGAATTGAAATTTGATTCGGAACCCAATAATTAGAATAAAATAAATTTTTTTTATTAGCCTAAGCAAGAATTAATTAAACTCCACTAATGAGCCTATATAAGGCCAATATTAGTCTAGAACTCATTCTTACACACACTTTATCTTCAATCTTGAGGCTAAAAAAAAACGTGGAAAAAGGGAGAGAAGAAGAGAACTTGAGTTCAACATTGTAAAAGAAGGAGATTGAGGAGAATTGGCTTGGAATCTAGCTAGAGATTTGAGTTCTGGGAAGAGCAACTTAGAATCATTAATAATTCAAGATCTTAGGTGAGTATTTGACTCCTAATCTTTGTGTTTAAGTTCTTAAGAAAGAGAATTCAAGAGATTTGAGTGTTAAAACATGAGAACTAAGCTAAAAGAGTAGAATTGGAAATCACATCATGCATGCATGTGCATATTGTGAAGTTTTAGAAGTTATTTCAAAAGAGTTTTCACATGCATGTCCACATCTTGGTTTTGTTCGAGGAATTCAACTAAACACCTCATTTGATTATGAGTTGAAAGCTTTGAATTCAATTTATTACATGCATTTTATGTTTTGAAAGTTTCAAGTTTGGTTTTGGTATAATTGGCAAAGCTTTTGGGCTTCATTTTGCGAAATGCCTTTCAAATCATGAAGTTTTATGAATTTATAAGTGTATTCTTAAGTTTTGGCCCAAAAGAAAATGTTTTGTTGCCTTAGAATAGAGATTTAAAGCTAGGAGTGCAATCTGGAAATTCAAGAATTCTGCATTTCCGCTCGAGCAACATAAGTTGCGCTCGAGCGAAGAAGTTTAAGCTTGAGCGTAAAATTCATGCCCCTAGAAGTTTTACAAAATTTTGCAGACCACTCAACCGACCAAAGTTGCACTCGAGCGAGGACCCTGGTTACCCAGTCTTACGCTCGAGCGACCGCCAAGCGTGCGTTAAGCAGAAAAATCATACAACCAGTACTTTTACAAAGTTTTGCAGATCGCTCGAGCGACCAAAGTTGCGCTTGAGCAAAGATTCTTATTTCTGAACCTTACCTCAAGGAAGAAAGTTGCGCTCGAGCGGACTGCCTTGTTTTTGAAAATATGACTAAATGTTCTAAGGCAAATTTTGGCATTCTCATTGCATCTTAGCCATTCTGAATGATATATGGTGATCTATTTTCTAACATATTATTTTAAGCATGAACGAATGGTTGTCCAATGTTTCTGAAATGTATTTGTGGCATCATTAGCTTCAAATGACACTTGTTATCTATTCTATTATGTCCCAATTATGGGCCAACTGTATGTCTCATGAGCCAACTGTTATGGATCCTTTTATATACGTCCCATTTATAGGCCAACTGTATGCTTCATGAGCCAACTATGCCATCTCCGTTCACATAAGTCAACTGTATGCCTTCATGGTCGTCCCTTTATGGGTCAACTGTTTCTGTTAGTGCTAATGGATGTACCAAGTATGATTAATTCTGAATTATGAATATGAATATGAATCTGTTTCTGATATGAACTCTAATTTATGAATTTGTTATGGACATCATTCATTAAAACCCTTAACTCTGTTATTATTTACTAGGGTCTAGCTCACTATAGTATTTATGTTTGTAGGTGAGCAGGCGCGTGACCAGGCTCAAAGTTGATTGCCTGGAGTTCTATCTTTCTACCAGCCACTGTGCCTCCCAAGCAGTTTCTTTTTGAGAAATGGTCAAGTTTTTGTGAACCATGCTAATGGTATTTTGTATTTCTTTTGTTAAGTTTGAACATGTCTTTCATTGTCTGTGTATATATATATGGTGACATCAATATGCAAATAAGTTTTAAATTTTATGTCCTATGTGTGTTTACACAGCTCTATGGATGTTATATGTATATATTTACTTCTGCTAGTCCCTGTATTTTGTTTATATGTTCAGATGCCTTGGGTAATCCCAAGATTACAGGCCGGTTATGATACTAAACCCATAGGGGCAGGTTTGTGTTGTGACACCAAGTATCCCATTAACTTACCTTATTGAACTCCAAATGCACACTTCGAGGCATTGAGTCAAAGCCGATTTGATCTTAGGATGTCAAAGACCGCCTTCAGGTCAGCCAGATGGTTCCCACGTTCCTTGGTTTTAACAACCATATCGTCTAATTAGACCACCACTGTCTTCCCAATCAAATGTTTGAACATCTTGGTGACCAATCTTTTGGTAAGTTGATCCTGCATTCTTCAACCCAAAAGGCATTACTCAGTAGCAATAGAGTCTTTTAGTGGTGATGAATGTCATCTTCTCTTCATCTGGGGCATACATTGGTCTCTGGTGATAACCTTTGTATGTGTCCAGAAAACTTATCCTCTCAAGCCCTGATGTGGCATCTACCAATTGATCAATCTTGGGCAATGGGAAATTGTCCTTGCGGTAAGCCTTGTTCAGGCTTGTGAAATCCACACAGACCCTCCACTTCCCATTCTTCTTTTTCACCACCTCTGTATTAGACAACCAAGTGGGATAATTCACTTCTCTGATGGCCTGTGCCTCTAGTAACTTGCTCTTTGGACGACTGGCTTTGCTGACCTGTCCACCGTAAGTTTGTGACAAATCACCACGGGGCTGATCCTCGGCATCTCATAAGGTGTCTAGGAAAACACCTCTATGTTCTCTCTCAAGAAAGCCTCTAGCTCTCTTTCTTCTTCCTCGGCTAAGCCAGAGCTGAGAATGAAGAATAGTTTATCATCTCTTTCCTGTACCAAAATCTTTTTCAGTAGTTCTTCACTTTACTCGGCAAGTTCTTTGCCGACATCATCCAAGACCTCATGGTCTTCGCTTTCAATCTCTACACTCTCTACACTCTCTGCTCCCTTTACATTACAAGTGTACTTCATTGCCGCCATAGAGAAAATTTTCACTTGTACTTGGTCCCCTCCTTACTTCTTCAATCCCTTGATCCGTTGGGAATCGCAACAATTGGTGTAGCATGGAGGGAACAACGCTCATTGCATGCAACCAAGGTCGTCCCAGAATGATGTTGTATGGGGAGGAAGTATCTATCACAGTAAACTTCATTTTTACCTTCTTACTTCCTGCCTGCACTTCTAAATTTGTGGCACCGAGAGGCCATGTCAGTGTCCCATTGAATCAGACCATACGGTTGTCAGATTGCTCTAACTCATCTGGGTGAAGGCCAAGCTCCATGTAACATCTGACATACATAATGTCACAAGAGCTACCATGATCAATTTGTATGCGTCTTACCTGCCAATCTCCAATCTTCAGAGTTACCAACAGGGTATCATTGTGCGGATCCTGCACCATATCCAAGTCGGTCTCAGTGAAAGAAATCATCGGTTCCTGATATATATTTCTTCTGGGTTTCTTTTGTTAGACCTAATATACATGTTGCATGTGCCTTACTCTCTGGGTCAAACCTCAAACTTAATTCTTATTTACCTTCAAGTGAATCACATTGATTACCCGAAGTCCCTCTGCCGGTTGTGGTGGTGGTAGTTGTGGAGGGGGTGTTGTTTGCGCCTGGGGCAACCTCACATGCTCTTCGCTTGTCTTCGCCTCATCCATTACGTCTCTCAGGTGACCCTGTCTGACCAGATCCTCCAAGTGTGACTTCAAAGCCTGGGATCCCTAAGTCAGGTGTCTATCCTCATTATGGTAGGCACAATGCTTTCCAGTGCTCCTATCCATGAACTCGCCAGGGATCTTCTCCGGTACTCTGTAGTACGGCTGGTTCCTGATCCTCTCCAAGGCTTTATAGATCATGATCCTGAATATCATGCTGACTACCTGCATAGCCCTCGCTCCTATTTCCTACCTATCAACATTGGCATTCCCTCGGCCTCACTTCAACGAGCCGTTTCTCTTTTCTTGTTTTGGTGTCCTTGCTCCTTGTGTGTCTTCCTCTACTATGGGATACTTTTTAATCTATGCCATGAGCTCCTCCATGCTCTTTAATAAGGTTTTTGTAGGTGATTTTTGAAGCGAGAATTTATTATCTAGGCCGTTCTTGAAAGACACGACCGCTAGCTCCTGGTTACAAGCCGAAATTCTATTGTACACCTCATAGTATCTCTTGGCGTAAGCCCTGAGGCCTTCGCTATCGCTAATTTTCAAAGCCAGTAAGGAGTCTTCCCTCAATGGTTGTGACTTGTTCGTAACAAACCTGGACACAAACATTTCAGCTAGGCCTTCCCAATTCTTCATAGTTCCTTTCAACAACTTATAGAACCAATCCGATGCTATATCCCCAAAGGATGATGGGAATACTTTGCACAGCAACTGCTCATTCCTGCTCCACAAAGTCATTGAAATTAAATACAACCCAACATGAAAGTTTGGATTGGACTTACCGTCGTAGATCTAAAACCTCGGCATGTTGAATCTCTTTGTAGCCTCAAATGTATCCAACTTCCCTGAGAATGGCGTCCTCGGCCAGACATTGGGCGTGATCTCGCCGTTGAGTCCCTTTTTCTGGAGGTAATCACTCAAATCCTTCTTCATTCTATCGGGAGCTCGGCTATCACTAGACTTCAGTCTCTTCGGCATGCTGCTCTAGGTGAAATTGTGCATCTTCTTTGACTTCCCTTCATTCACTACATCAAAATAGAGACCTTGCCCTTGGATCTGCCGAGATCCATGACCAAAGGTCCTTTTGGTCCGCGGTGTCCTTTGTGACTCGCCTCATACTAACTCGGTACGCCTGACATCCTTTGATGGCCGATGTGAGTTTCCTTGTCCCTTGTCATGCTATGGGATAACTAAGACTGTCTTCTATCCTCCCTTTAGGGCACCAGTCTTAGTTGCTGCTGTCGGTGTCTCTTGTAGCGGGAATGATGGCTACATCACGTTGTTCTGCATCATGAAATTGACCATAGTCTGCAGGTCTATCAACTTGTTTGACATTTCTTTCATCTCCTCATCCCTTCTCAGGCATCTATCCTTCCATACCTGGAGGCCACTTTCATTGCAGTATTCATCTCAGCCTCCTTTCTTCGAGCTATTGCACCTCTTGCCGGCATCATTCCCCCTAGGATTTGGTTCTTGTACTCCCTCATTATGATTTTCTTCTCTGACTTTAGGATCCACATGTTCCTCCTCCTCACTGTGGATGTCGTCCCTAATTCTTTATTCTTGTTTGTTGTTGGCTGTCCATTCTCCTTAAGTTCCCACAAACAGCGCCAAATTGTGGGTGTTGATTTCCAACCACACAACCAGAAGGGTAACTCATCTGGAGAGCACTAACGAAATAGAATGAGCCAACTACATACCAACAAGAAAATGAGAATTCCGCGGTGGTTT
This sequence comes from Camellia sinensis, assembly GCF_055761805.1. Lineage (NCBI taxonomy): Eukaryota > Viridiplantae > Streptophyta > Magnoliopsida > Ericales > Theaceae > Camellia > Camellia sinensis. Next base: position 70,893,278 of record NC_138964.1, read on the forward strand.
GTCCACCTGAGGACACTCCAACGATCAAGTCAGTAAACTTTAACACTCACAGATACCAAATAGTACTTAAAACCACAAGAAAGAACTCACCTTAGACCCATGATGGTGCCTCACTTTTATAACCCATAGTTACCTGATCACCTAGAAGCCTCGCTTCATTGGACTCAGGCTCAATGCTCATCCTAGACTCTCGGCAAGATAGGGATAACTCTTTATCAGCTTTATCATTATCCAAACTAAGATCCTCCCTTGTTTTAGGACTCTCATGCCTTATCCGAATACCCCAGCATTCCGGTATTACTGTAGAACATCTCGGCAATACCGTGATCAATTTGACGACATGACTCATCCATGTGGCACCCTAGCCAACATCTCAGGGCTATCTTGGCCACGTGGCGTCATTCGCAAAAAACTTCCCCACACTATAATTGTTAAAGTTTGTAAAATTTACTATGAATTTGTAATTATTTTTATAAGCACCCCTGATTTGTTATTTCCCTTTAAATTATTCATTTTGTAATACCTTTTCATGTGTATCTTTTGCACAAAAAATTAGATCAACTTGATGATCATAATTTATTCAATTTATCTAGTTTCGCACCCAAAAAATAAATAAAATCAATGATCTATTTTTAAAATACTCTTCTGATTTATTTTTATTCTTAAACCAATGTAATAAATTGAATAGACTACGGTTATCCACTTGATTATTATTATTATTATTATTATTATTATTATTATTATTATTATTATTGTGAATAATATACACGAAGGACCGTACAAATTGAACGGTGTGAATGATCGAAATGAGACTCGTGGTGACTCCTATAAGCCCTCACAAATGTAAGCCTATTTTAAGAATAATGATATATAAATAATATATATATATATACAAAACAAATTTATACAAAATGACATGAAAAATTTGTACCCATTTCTTTTGTATCAAAATGTCTATCGAAGTAACAATTTTTTGAAAACATTACTATCGTATTACTATCGTATTATTATAATAGATTTTTATATATAATTTTTTGTTTATAAATTAATATATATATTGGTAAATGACTGATATGGTAGTCAATATGAGATAGATAGACAAAAGTTTAAGTCACATTGAATATCTCCCTCCAGGATCTAAACTGGAAGGTATTGTTTGGATTCAACTGATTCATCACAGATCTAGTTTTGATAATTTGAATTGTGAATTTTATAAGATTCTTCATATATATATATATATATATATTATTCAAGAAAATAAAATAAAATAGGTCAATACGATATTTATAACCTATTCAATTATCGCGTTTGTGACCCAAAAATTGATGGTTTATTTAGAAAGCGCGAGTGATAAGAAATGTGAAACTTCACATGACAGTGCGAGGGGAGATGCAGGATTTAAGGTCTCCTAGACCAAAGTGAGTGCACAAGACAGTGCGAGTGATACTGAAATACAATGTGCACAAGACAGTGCGAGTGAGATAAGATGCACAGGAAAGTGCGATAAAATGCATGTTCTATGCAAGTGAGGAAGAATGCATTTTCTATGCAAGAGATATGAGCATTTTATATGCAAGTATGGAAGGGTGCATTTTCTATGCAATATGGAAAGCATATTCTATGCAATATTGAAAGCATATTCAATGCATGAGACAGACATATTTTATGCAACATTGAAAGCATATGCTATGCATGATTGGAAGCAAAGCGTATTCTATGCGGAATCGAAAGCAAGCATATTCTATGCATGAATCAAAACGATGCGCGGCATGCATGCAACAGAGGTGTATATGAAAGTGCACATTCTATGCAATAGAGGAGCATCAAACATGTACTATGCTGCCTCCGATTTACCATTCGGAGGACTTGGCAACATGCTCAGCTCAAAGGGGACACCCTATCCACATGGATGAGAGATAACATCTGCATGTGAAAACCATAGGTGCTGCTTGGACTGCCATTCCGACTTGAAGAAGGCTTAAGTTTGGGGTCGAGATATACTCATACTCTAGTGAAACGGCGAGGCCTGAGAAGGTGCACCTGGAATGCAGTCTCGGAATTGCCGAAGTCGAAACATGCTAAAATGCTCTAAATTTTCCCTCTTTTCTTTTGCTTTGCAGCCCGGAACCTATATAGCTTCAGATAGGTCCTTGTTATACTGTTCTCTAATGACCTGGGTTGGACCCTTGCGGTTTATGAAAGAAAGAATCTTGTTTTGCACAAATGTGGAGAATGCCATAGCACTCTGAGCACAAAGCGATTTATTTTAAAATTGAAATGAGAAAAGGGTTCTCAACCGGGTATTGAGCCTACAACTGACCACAGCCAAAACGACTCAACAACGGAAAACAAAGGTAGAACAACCTAAACACAACTCAACAAAGGAAAAATAAGGTAAAACAACCTAAACACATCTATTGACACTCAAACGACTCAAAACAAGAATCGAGACAAACAAAACACACAGACACAACACTCAACCGTGTTACAAAGGCAAGAGACCTCTCGATGCACGAGGAGCCAGTTTCTCCGGGTATTGTTTCCTACCCTTTCTCACTTGTGATTCTCACATCACTCGGCCCTCAAACTCTGTTTTTCTGAAAAAGCCCTTGTCCTCACTTTTTCTCTCAGCGCACATCTCTCTATTCTTCAATCTCTCATTTTTTATCCCTCCCCTGGGTGGTTGATGGATAAGTAGGAAGTTATGGGCTCTTGCCCCTGGTATTCTACCATATTCTTGTTCTTGTTCACAACAGTGAATTTCTCCCACAGAGGGGTTGCGCCACAACTGGGTGTGTAGCAAATCTACAGCTGACATCGGTTGACGATGCACTGCTGGGGAGTTTGGAGGTGATTAGATCTATCCAGATGAGGGAGTAGAATATCTTGATCCATTGCAGTTCGTGCTTCTCACTTGGCTCGATACCTCGCTGTTTAGAGGATGTGAGAGCTTTCTGCCCTTTTCTGTTAGCTTCCGCTGTGCCCTTCATGGCGAATAGGGTGCCCTTTCTTGCAAGTATGGTGGCAAATGGGGAAACAGACAGGGAGCCTGAGTCAACTGTGCCCCTAGTTCATCATTTTGACCATTTTGTTTTTGGCTTTCTACTAAAACAATTTTGACGAACATGAGAGTTAGATTAACTTGCTTGTACGATTTTCCGATTTAAAATCATGCAAGTCAGGCTATGAGCACTGAAAAATTTTCCTTTTTGGGTCCAAGAAATGGTCTAGTTTTGGAAAAATGGAGTAATTTTCTAGAAAATTAGTCAACCTCATTAAAAATTCTCAAAACTGTTTTTACAAATGGCCACTGCTCAACGAGCACGAAACTTACTCTTGAGATGCACAACCTCAGATCCAGTCACTGTATGGCAATGGAAAATTGCCCCTTGTTTGACTGCAGCACATTGTATGGCAACAGAAAGTTGCCCATTGTTTGAATAGTGCCGCAGCACTGGACGGTAATGAAAAATTGCCCCTAGTCTGAATTGCGCCGCAGCACATGGCAATCAGTACTCACAGTGACAATTACAACCAAATTCTCAGATACAGAGAAGACAAAGATGACCAGAACCATCACATGGACACAGTCGAATTTGAACTGTTTTACTGCTGAACGTCAAAAAGAAGTTGCCTACGTATCCCAAAGATGGGAATCAAGCCTTACGTAGTTCGGGGGTTAAGGTACACTTGAGTATTAACCTCTCATTTTGCGCTCTAACTTTTGCCAAGGTCGCCCTTTCTGGGTTTTCAACCTTGCGAGCTTTGTTCTTCTCTTCTTTTCAATTCTTTTCATTTCTCTTCTTTTTCTTTTTCATCTTTTCTTTTCATTTTCTTCATTTTTCTTCTTTTATTTATTTATTTTTTTTATTCTTTGCTTTTTTCGTTTTTTTTTTGTTCTTTTCTTTTCTTTTTTTTTTAATTCTTTTTTCTTGCTCTAACTTTTGCCGGGGTCGCCCTTCTGGGTTTTCGGCCCAGCGAGCCTCTCAAGGGTAAAAGTGTAGCTTTATCCATGTCAAATGGTTTTGAGATCTTGAAGTCATCTGAATCTAGGAGAATGGTTGTTGTTCGCTAATGATGTAGAAGCCCATCCAATGGACGGTGAATTTGCCCCTAGTGTTGTGGATAGGAACTCAGTTGTCCTTCAGCAATGTCTTCTTCTTTCCTCCCTTTTGGGGTTTGGCATTCTTGCCGATCTTCATTGATTTGTGAAATGATCCATCTTCGGCTCTTCGAGCACAATCTGGCATCTTTTGCCCCTAGTTCGAGGGGTGCTTCTGATCTAGCTTTGCAAGCTTCTTTTGACGACATCTGATCTTCTAGATCTGACTTCCCTGCCCCTAGTTCAAGGGCTGCTTTTGATCCGGCCACACAGGCCTTACATGGTGGTTAACCGTTGAACATTCTGAATCTAAGTTCAAGGTTTGAAAGCAAGGGGTCAAGTCTCGAGGCTGAGAGCGATCCTAGGCTGCACAATCTCAAGATAGATTCCACACAGGTCTTCGCAAGACTGCGCGAAACAGTTTTTGAAATTTTTTAAGAAAACGACAAATCGCTCACGCTGAAGACAGTGCAGAACCAATCTGCATCAAGCCAGGATCCTTCTCAGTACTCACGTTAACAAACATGATCTCATTAAGGGATTAGCATGCCTCTCTTTCTCTCACTTGATCAAATTTTTGCAAATCTCGCGGAATTCCTTCCTCTTTGTTTTCAACACATTGTTCGAAAAGTTTTGAAAAACTTAGGTCCATACAATGACTTAAAGGCACAAAAGAGTAGGTGAAATGCACTGTCGTTTCATTCAAACTTCTGGCACAACTGGCGCAAGGAAGAAGAAAACACAAGAGTGTGAAAATCACTGTTGTTTCATTCAGATCTTCTCGTGTAACTGGCTCCAAGTCAGAAACAGACTTAGAAGAGTGTAAAAGACAAACACAAAACAAGAGAGTGACGTCCGAGGTAACACCCCCAGAATCACCCGACCTCTGTGCAACAGGACTGACTCGATACAACAGGACAGACCCGACTGACATAGTAGAAAACGACTGACTATATACAAGACAACAAAACTGACTGGATACCCGAGTCAAAAAGTACAAAAACTAGCATTCGCAAATGCTCAAAATAGTGCGTGCCATACGCCACATTTGAAGTGAACTGAGCACTGCCCGCAGGTGGTTCAACCCCTCTGATCACATCACATTATCTTCGAGATTCACAGATCCCGTGACAATAGACTTTGTTTAGCTTGGTGGGAGGACGACCCCGTTGTCAAACAAGTCTTGTACTTCATGGCGAAGACGGAAGCAATTGTTGGTGCTGTGACCTGTCTGTTGATGGTACGCACAGTACAAGGTAATATCATGACCTGGTGGAAGATAAGCAGGGAGGGGCCGAGGCTCGAGGGGTTTAAGATGCCCCTTTTCAGCAAGGATTTGAAGTGCCTTGGACAAAGGCATGCAGAGGGTATGGAAGACCCTACGACCTCGGGGTAGATACTTCGAGGTTTGTGGATTTTTGCCGAACGCACTGGCAAAAGGGTCGGCAGGTGCTAACTTGGTTTTCTGATCTTTTCCGGGTGTAGGGTTAGGGTTGAAAAGAACAGTTTTGGCACGATGGTCTTTCCCCCGATTTTCCCCTTGGCTTGAACTGCCCTTTGTCTGAGTGGGGAAAGTGTCATTCATAGTTTTTGCAACAATAGCGAGCACCAGCTGGTTGTTCAGTCCTCCGGCTTTCAAAGCCTCAACAGCCCACGAGAGTTGCTCGTAGGGATCGGTGTCCACCTTCACCTTGTTCTTACCACTCACCTCAGCTTGGTAGAAGGTTTGGGTTGCAATATCAGAGCGGAGCCCCGTTGTTGTCGACATGCCACTGCCAGAACTTGGGATGGCTTCAGGTTGACTGAGTTCAATTACAATTCGCCCCAATAGCGGGGGCTCTTCTGGCATGAAGTTTTCGGCATACAATGTAATCGGTGGCGGGGCCGACATTCCGTAGGCTAGATCAGCGACAGATCTCTGAAGATCACCAATCATTCCTATTAGCTCAAAAGCGATGGGCTCGCGGGTTTGAAATAGTTGGGGTTGCCAGATCGGATGTGCAGCAGGTGACCAGGGCGGGTGTGGCATGTCAACATCGGTTTCACCCTGCACAGTGATTCCCTGGTTCAATGCTGCTGCCATGACCACAATCTCTTCTGAATTCTGTGTCATCACGAGTCTGCTGAACTGAACAGAGGTGATGTGACTAGTGACTAACGGATCAAATGGACTGGTGAGCCTTGGCTGGCCTTTTTTTACCTTGCCTCAGCGAAGGAAAATACTGGCTGCTCTAAATTGAATCTCTGAACCTTGAAAGAGAAAACAGGCAGCATCTCAGCCCAATTTCACCATAATAGACATAAGCATAGCAGAATAACTGTATTCGACCACTGATCACTGTTCTCCAAATTACTGTCCCAAAACTGAATCTGATACCCACAAATATAACTGATTCTCAAAAATACTGATGCCTGCAGGCCTGATACCCAGACTTGCAAACTGATACATGCATTCCAGTAAAGAAACACTCTAAAAGCACATAGCAAGCAAATGAGAGCCAAAACACCCCTATGTTGGGGTAGGGTTTCCATGTCCTATTTTGTCAGGAGCTAGGGTTTCACTACGCACACAGCGGCTTCAAACAACCTATAATCGTGTAAGCAACCTGTCCTAGTTTGGAATAGTCACTATGGATTCCGAATGTGCAGTAGGTCGAATGGTGAAAAGGGAGTCCCGGTAAAATCGGGGTTTGTGTTCCCATCGTGGCAGAGCCTGTAACCAGTCAGCCATATGGCACGCTTCTCAAAGCGAGGCTCCGGCAAACTGTTCAGGAATAGCGGATGGAAAACACGGTGTCCTAGGCGCACCAATGCACATAAGTGCAAACAAAACAAGATATCATGAGTTCGAGTCAAGGTCTCTAACTCCCCAACAGAGTCACCAGAAACTGTAGACGTCCCCGAACGTCTTGGGAGGGAATCCCGTTTTGTTCATTGGGGCTTACTACAGTTCAAGACTCAATGTCATGGTCCTGTATCTATTCTCGCGGAGTGCAATGCAAGACCGATGAATCATCAAAAAGTCCAAATCCGGCAAATCGTTTTCAAAAACTAATTTTTAGAAAGAAGTGCCAAACATGGACTGCTTTTCCAGATACAGAGTCGGCACCTAAATATTTTATTTTGGGAGAATTTAGGAAACCCTGACTCGTGCCTAAGGCCACGTTTCCCTCATCACCAAAGTTGCCTCGGCTCGGGAACATGGGTACGATTGGGGAAGGTCACCTCGTGAGCACCCCCGCTCACCCGATCAAAGATCGGCCTCTACTAAGCATGATATCTTGTTTTTGAAAACACATGTGCTCTCATTTCGGTTATTAACCTAGAATTACTATGTGATGCGCACAGCATACAAGTATAGACTAGATTGCCTGAGTTGGAACAAAGCATCGCATATCCGTTTGTTTTGAAAATGGATTGAAGTTTGCTACTCGCAAGTAGGTTAAAACACGGGTTACGACAAATTATTCCAATTCCAGCAACCCAACCTTCACCCACAGGCATTCGGGCAATTATATCACATAAGCACATAGCCTCATGGTAAGCATGCTATCATGGTAGTCACTTACACGCATGCAAAGATGCTAAAGCATAGACACTTACCGAGTACTCCGAGCCAAAGAAAGAAGCTAATTAGAAAACATGCATGAATCCTAACTATGCTGAGATGCCTAATGCAACACATGCAAGAATGCAACTAAGATAGGCTCGGCTATTCTAAGATGGCATATGAAATACGACAGGTAACATGTATTCAACTTGGAATAGAAATGCGATGCAGTTAGTATGATGCGCCGAGCCCGGTGCATGCAAAACAAATGAATGGATGCAAACATACGAGCATAAGGATGCTAATTGAAACGTGCCCTAAAACTAACCATCATAAGCTGGTAAATGAATGGGAGAAAGACGTGGGGTTGGAAGACATACATCACACACACGCACACTTATTACAACATTGCCCTCTCTCGGAGGGTCCGAATGAATAGTACAGAACAAACTAGCTAATCTAAGTTAATTAAACTAATTATTACACAACATTAATTAATTAACAAATTAACTAAGTATGCAAGGAAACTAGTATGAAAATTAACCAAAATGGACTGCCTCAGCTCTGTTCCGAATGATAGGGATGCATGCATGCTCAAGTCTCCTTGTCGGGAAATCCATCGCGATATCCCGATTTGCCTCTATTTGCAACTGGTCCCAGAACACTGTACAAAGCTCTAGAAGGCTGAAACTCCACCATGGGAACCTGTAGGGATACTGCCGACCAGTTTTTGCTGCTGGTTTCTGGTTTGTTGCAACAGAGAGCAAGAAAGGGGCATGGCAAAGTATTTTCAACATATGTGTGCACGACCACTCTCCCCGTCATTGCATAAGCTCTAGGGAGGGTAGTCCTCGATCCTCGGGCCATCAATCATGCATCTCGACGCATGATGGCCAGGGAGTCGAAGTGCACGACTCAATGTGAAATGAATGCTCATGTAAACACCTAAAGCCAGCAACACTATCATGGGTAGTCAAGAGTGTCGGCGACCCGGGAATCGAGGCACGTTTCGTCACTTTGAGTACGAAACATCCCTCGTTTCCCGTGTTTGGACTAACTCCCATCCCGAACACAATGCAACAAATAATATGTCATGGCATATACAAATGCAACAACTAGCATGCAATCCTAAACGAAATGTAACTAAGACATGCAAACATGCAAGGAATGACATGCAAAGGTGCAACTAGCATGCGCAATGCTATGAATTACGAATGGCATACTCAATACACATGACGCTATACAGCATACACAACGCACATATGACGATGGACATACACAAAGGCATAATCAAGGCATACACAATGCGACGATCAAGCATGCGACAACATGGACATGGCATCCACAATGCAAGATGGACTTAAACTAAAATGAATGGGCCTCAGCCACACTCAAATTAGTGACCAAACATGATGAAATTAGGCAACGAAAAAACATGCAAACATGCACAAATGCAAGGGACCAAACCTAAGGCACCAAATGCAACTCTACCAAAGCATGGCAAGGGATGAAATATGGCATACAATCACACATTTTCCAGCTCTAAAATGACATGCAAGATGGTCCCGAATCATGCAAACAACTCACCCGATGCATGTTGGATGGCACAATTACCGAAACTAGTGAAGTGCATTACACTAGAGGTGTGCAAAGCGATGCCCAAATGACCAAACCAGCCCCAAACAAACCCTGGGCAGGTCCAAGACAGTTGGAAAATGGACTAAAATGTTGGCTCGAAAGGCGTGGAAATGAAGCTCATGCAATGGTCCAAAAACGAGGCATACAAGCACGACTCCCAAACGCATTTAAAGAGTGGAAAACATGGGAAGATGGCATACATGTAAGCTCTGAAATACCGTGCACAATGGCCCCAAAACATGAAAGCGCCTCAATATAAGCATGCAATAGGCTTCAAAACTCAAGGCTAGGCAAGGGTATTACACTACAACCATGCATAGCAAGCATCATTCGACCATGAGGCATAAAAATAGAGCTAAGTAAGTCCAAAACATGCACAAAATCAGTTTAAGGCATGGCCAAAAAGTGTTAGAATCAATGACCAAAATAGCATGGAATACAAGCTAGTGAAGAGGGTTTACACTACAAGTATATAAAGCATTCAAGAGGTCACTAAACCAGCAAAAGTCAGAGGTATGACATGCCAAATAAAGCCCAAAAAACCACTGAAACATGGTCTATGAATGCGATAATGACAGGCTCCTTTGATAAAGAGGGTTGTTCTACACATGCAAGATAGACACCCAAAATGGAAAAATGGGCTCTAGAAAGAGCCTATGCAGGTCCTAAAACACACCAAAAATGGCCTGAAACATGGCTTGGAAGCATGTAAACAAGGGCTCCTTTGTTAGGCCAAATATGCTAGGAAACAAAACAAGGGGAGAGAGGGTCACCCCTCTCTCATTTTGGCACTCAAAACAGCATGCTAGCCACTACAAATCCACCGAATTTCAGTGACTAGAAGGCCAAACAAAGGTCAATGCTAAGGCCCTAATGCATGGCTCAAAATAAGGCAAAATGAAGCATGCAAGGAAGTAGATGACCCCCAACAGAAAAGTGGTCTTAAACAAACATGTTAAGGACCTCAAAATAAGACTTTTTTTCAGTTTATAACAAAGCCCAAATATGCTTGCAAGTATGGCTAAAAGATGAAGCAAAATAAAGACCGAAAGAGGGAATAGAGTGTTACCCTTGAAGCTCAAGCACTCCAGTAGCTTCTGGACCAAAACAGCAACCCTTTAGCGTCTGAAAACAAGCTCCAAGGTGCTTAGGTTGATAGTGGAGGTGTTGTGCTAGGGGATGGTATGAAAGGGGTCAAGAACTTCAACCTTTCAAGGCCTAAAGGGAGAGATATAGAGGGATATGTATGTATAAGCCTTAGCCAACCCTTGAACCCTTGCAAAGGAAGAGGAGCCCTTCCTTTATAGAGCCAAGGGTCCAAAGCTTCTCCTAGAAGCTTAAAACCAAGAGTGAAGATCCTCCATACACGTGTATGGAGGATCCAGTCTGTGCCCTCCAGCTGGCACAGCTGGAATCAACTCAGTGAGACAGAAAAGAAGAAAGTTGGCCGACCAGTTCAAGTGGTCGGCCGACCAGGGTCAAAAGGGTCAATGCACAAAAGCTGGTCAGCAGCCTCTAATGAGGGTCTCCACATGAAACATAAGCAAGTGGTAAGGTGGAAGACCAGCAATTGTGGCTCAAAAGTCAGGGAGACCAGCTACCTGACAAGAAAAATCGGTCGGCCAGGAAAAGTGGTCTCCAAGAAGAAAAGGTGGTCTTCCACCCTTGTACCACCTTCAAAACAATGAAAATAGGGTACATACCAAAAATGAACCAGGACGAATGCAAAACAAGGGTTCGGGGGCCAAAACGCACAGCCGGGTGCCCCGAAAACTGACTGTTAAGCATCCAAAGTGGTGTGTGACCACGAAGGTGGTCTCCCGGGCCGTAGTGTCCCTCTAGAGAGAGGAAACAAGGTGTGTGCCAAAAATCGAAGCAAACGGAGAAAGTTAAGCGGTCCCGAACCGAGGCCCACGGCCGACGGTTCCGAAAATCGGAAACTGGTCTCCAAACGGGAACGGTGGCCTACGACCACTAAACGTAGCCTACGACCACTGTGAGATGGTCTATGAGACCTCTCCCTCTCTTCGGGAAGAGAAAACAGAACCTGGTTCACAAACCGAGGCAAAGCACAAAAGGGTCCCGGGGTCTGGGGTAAGGCTCTCAGCCGAAACTCCCAAACCTCAGAACGAGCACAACATGCACCATCACCGAGCGCTAAATCGGTGACGTCTAAGTCTTAAGGTCGGTCAAAAATGGGGTGTCTATAGGGGCTATTGTTCTATTACTGCCTAGCCACTATAAATAGGTTCTAAAGAACCTTCCTCTCATTACTTTCTCTTCTCTTTTCCTATCAAGCCGTGACTTCTCTTCTCTCTCTAAACTCAACTTTTTCACATAAATCTTTAGATATACTCGCCTAGAGCTATATTTTCACCTTGTTCATTTGAGAAAGATTGTAGATCTCATCAAGGGCTTCGTTTTGATCCAAGTAGTTCATGGTTTCATCACCGGTGATTTTTGGGTTGTCTTCTCTTCGCTTCAATAGTTAGGGATTTCTTTACTCCTTTTTCAATACGTCGTCTATGGATAGACATGTGGTAGATTATATTGCATAAAAACCATATTCATTATGGATTTCCTTGAAAGTCATTTAGGGTTTGATATTCGTGGTTGAAGTTGTTAAGTTGGATGTTGTTTGGGTTATTTAGGAGTAGCGTAACATGTTTATGTTTAGATGGAGGAAAGCCCTAATTTAATATTATTGACTTAATGGATCTAAAAGGGAGGAAGTTGAATAATCTTTGTATTTTGTTAATATGGATTATATAATGGTGTTTATATCTAAAAGGGAAAAGTAACCATGGTATCGAAATTATCTTAATTAATCATGTGAAGTTGAGTAGAACTATGGTTTTGTACAATAAAGAGAATGGATTTTGTTTTGTAAAATAAAGACAATGGATTTATTATTCATAAATGAAGAGAACGAATTTTTAGAAAATGATTGGAGTTATGGATTGGAAAATAAGGAATATTGATTTTTGGAAAGAAAATTAAATCATAACAATTCGTAAATTAATAATAAATTTGAGGTCGTATTATGAAACATTTACATATTATTATTGTTATTCTACTTAAGGTTTCATGAGAATGGAATTGTTGTCTTATGTGTATTTAATACATATGCTTAGAGGTTTTGTCCTTGGTCATCGGTGGAGGATGGGATTGTTGTGTTGAATAATATCGTGTATGTAGTACGCTTGTGTTATTATGCCTTCTAGTATGTTGAGATGGTTGGAAGTGTTCACGCACTTAGAATCAGATGCACCATTACCTTCCAGCTAGTGCCTGGAGAATTGACCGCACTTAGAATGAGAGGCGCCAATACCTTCCAGCTAGTGCCTGGAGAACTTGGCAGAGGCACCATTACCTTCCAACTGGTGTCTAGTAAATTGGCAGAGGTACCATTACCTTCAATCTTGTGTCTGGTAAATTGGCATTTCGTTATGGAAAGGTGTCTCCTTGGCTTACCGTGCTTAAGGCAGGTAGAGCATTGTTTCATTTCTCTTTCAGTCTCAGTGTATCCTTGCATATCATGAGTAGTTGATGGTTATGGTTGGGTGAGGCCAGATTGTTTTATGTGATAGTGTAGTAATCATTGTACATGTATTCATTTCGTCTTCGTGTTAGGACATATTTGTATGTTCACAGGCATATTTGGATGAGTTGTTGAAAGTGTGTCTTGATCATGGGCTTAGGGCCAAGGGGATGTGATGAATGTATTAGGAGTGAACGTATGTTTTGTATTGGGCATAAATAATGAGAAGTAATCGGGTTTGTGAAAGTATTTTTAAAACAACCAGTTGTGAAGCATTATTTATAAATGGGAAATGAGAAAGAAAAGTGAGCTTCTTGTGTTGTTAGGTAAATTGAATGATTTTGAGAAAAGTATCTATATAGTTATATTTTTAGTATAAACCTTCACATTATGTATATGATATGATACAAAGTATTTATGATCATAGCTATCTGTATGTTGTTATTATTTAGGATCGTGTTGGGATCCCAACTAGACTTTATGTTCATCCCACGTTGCAAATTCTTTTCAGGTGATGCTAACAAGTATTCAAGATCGAGGATCATCCGTAGTTATTGGCCATGGGGCCTTTTATTTGTGGGTGGAATGTCATTGATGTAAAATGACTGGTGGTTTCCTTGGAAATAATAATGGTATGGCCAAATTTTGAGGAATCCGGTGAGATTCAAGGAATATGAGGACTTGTGTGTGAAACTCCATCTTGGAGTAAGTTGTGTTGGGTAGCACGTCAGTGTTTGGTACCGAGTGTAAAGTTTTATTGAATTGATTATTCAGTTCGTTGATGTTGGGGCTTGGTTGACACGTAGTCACCTTGGGAATGGCTTGTGCTTGTGTACATGGTTGTAAGGTTGTGGGTGCATTAGAGTGGTATGCCGAGCATTAAGTCTCGTGTAAGTGGTTATGAAGCTTCTGCAGAATTGTTTTGGATTTGTGGAAAATACTTCAGTTGGGGTAAAGTGTTGTGAACTTTTCGTTTTATGTGTACATTATGCTTCATGTAGTTGATAATTTATGATGATGGTATGACGGAATGGAATTGCAAGATTGTGAATTCTTTTATTTTGTGTTCATGCCATATTGTGTTTATAGCACAGTTGTGAATTCTATTAATTGTTATTATAGGAATGTTACGTTCATGTTGGTTATGGCATAACTATAAGGGTGATTGGTGATGTTGGGTGACGGTGGAGGTTCACCAATTGTTTATGCTGAGAAATGAACTCTGAAAATGAATTTTTCCTAGTGTTGTAGCCTCGGATGGCAATGTTGAACTGTAATGTTGTGGATTTAATCTAAGTGCTAATAAAAGATTTCGATGCGTAGTTTCTTTGATTTAATAAACGCTAAATTTAACAAATTATGATAATGTGAATGATTCAATGTTCTGAGTAACACTTTATTTTATTGTTGGAAGATGGTTGCAAAAATCTTAAGAGTTTACTTGGAAATCGAGAGTGCATTTTGGTTGTGGAAACCTTCAAAGAAAAGGAGAAACAATGAAATTTCTTTAACATGTTTGTGTTGTAAATAATGTCACCTTTTTGTGGGTGGTTTGCCTTGTGCTGTGATGTGTTCTTAATTTCGGGGATGAAATTTCCTAAGGTGGGCAGATTGTAGCACTTGTATCCTTTCAAACTTTTGTGAAGTGTAATCGAATCCTTTATTTTATTTTGGGAATCTTTGGAGTTGTTGTATCTTGGTTTTGGAGGAATAAAATTCGATTTAGATTTGTTAAGTTTGTTCGTTCGCACTTGATTTTGTCGAAAAGTTATTTGGGAACTTAGCAATCTTGTTTTAGGGTGGAAACCAGTCTTGGTGGTGTCGACACCTGTCTTTTGTTATTGGCCTCAAGGGTCGACACTAGTCTGAGAAACGTCGAACCTTGTCTATTGCTGAATCTGGAATTGGCTACTGAAATTTAGGGTCGACACTAGGGTTTCCAATGGTCGACCCCTGCCTATTACACACTATTTTTGTCTCAGCTTTTCTTCTTGAGAGTCGACACCACTATTTTAAGGGTCGACCCCTATGAGTAATTTCCAGATTTTTGGATCGGTTTAGGCCCTACTTTTTGGGGGTTTTGACTTGTTCTTTTCATTTGACTTTGGGGCTATTGTTCCATTAGTGCCTAACCAATATAAATAGGTTCGAAAACAATTTCCTCTCATAATTTTTCCTTCTCTTTTCCTCTTGAACCGTGACTTCTCTCTTCTCACTCTAAGCTCAACATTTTCACTTAGATCTTTAGATCTACTCACCTAGAGCTATCTTTTCACCGTGGTCCTGTGAGAAAGATTGTAGATCTCGTCAAGGGCTTCCTTTCGATCCAAGTAGTTTGTGGTTTCGTCACTTGTAATTTTTGTGTTTGTCTTCTCTTTGCTTCAAGAGGTAGGGATTTCTTTGCTCCTTTTTCAATATCTCATCTATGGATAGACATGTGGTAGATTTTATTGCATAAAAACCATATTCATTATGGATTTTGTTGAAAGTCATTTAGGGTTTTATATTCGTTGTTGAAATTGTTAAGTTGGTTGTTGTTTGGGTTATTTGGGGAGTAGCTTAATATGTTTACATTGAGAGGGAGGAAAGCCCTAATTTAATATTATTGACTTAATGGATCTAAAAGGGAGGAAGTTGAATAATCTTTGTATTTTGTTAATATTGATTATGTAATGGTGTTTATATCTAAAGGGGAGAAGTAACCATGGTATTGAAATTGTTTTAGATTAGTCATTAGAAGTTGAGTTGAGTTATGGTTTTGACATCAATGGATTTGGTTTTTTCAAATAAAGAGAATGGATTCGGTTTTTTAAAATAAAGAGAATAAATTTAGTATTGAAAAATGAAGACAATGAATTTTTAGAAAATGATTGAAGTAGTGTCGATTGGAAAATAAGGACTATTGATTTTTGGAAAGAAAATGAAATCATAACCCTTCGTAAATTAATAATGAATTTGAGGTTGGCTTTTGAAAGCTTTACATATTATGATTGTTATTGGACTTAAGGTCTCATAAGAATTGCATTGTTGTCTTGCATGTATTTAATACATATGCTTAGAGGTTTTGTCCTTAGTCATCGATGGGGGATGGCATTGTTGTGTTGAATAATATCGTGTATGTAGTACACTTGTGTTGTTATGCATTCCAGTATGTTGAGACGGTTGGAAGTGTTCACGCACTAAGAATGAGATGTACCATTACCTTCCAACTAGCGCCTGGAGAATTGGCCGCTCTTAGAACGAGAGGTACCAGTACCTCCAGCTAGCGCTTGAAGTACTTGGCAGAGGTACCATTACCTTCCAGCCGGCGTCTGGTAATTTGGCAGAGGTACCATTACCTTCTAGCTTGTGTCTGGTAAATTGACATTTCGTTATAGAAAGGTATGTCCTTGACTTACCGTGCTTAAGGCGACTAGAGCATTGTTTCGTTTCTCATTTGGTCTTAGTGTATCCTTGTATATCATGAGTAGTTGATGGTTATGGTTTTTTGAGGCTGGGCTGTTTTATGTGATAGTGTAGTAATCATTGTTCATGTATTGATTTTGTATTTGTGTTAGGACATACATGTATGTTCACAAGCGTATTTGGACGAGTTGTTGAAAGTGTTTCTTGATCATGGACTTAGTGCCAACGGAATGTGATGAATATATCAGAAGTGAACGTATGTTTTGTACTAGGTGTAAATATTGAGCAGTAATCGGGTTTGTGAAAGTATTTTTAAAACAACCAGTTGTGAAGTGTTATTTATAAATGGGAAATGAGAAAGAAAAGTGAATTGCTTGCGTTGTTGGGTAAATTGCATGATTTTGAGCAAAATACCTATATAAGTATATTTTCAGTATAAACCTTCACATTATGTATATGATATGATATAAAGCATTCGTGATCATAGCTAGATGTATGTTGTTATTGTTTAGGATCATGTTGGGATCCCTACTGGATTTTATGTTCATCCCACGTTGGTAATTTTTTTTAGGTGATGCTAAGAAGTGTTCAAGATCGAGTATCATCCTTAGTTGTTGGCCACGTGACCTTTTATTTGTGGGCGGAATGCCATTGAAGTAAAAGGGTTAAACCCTTCCTTTTAATTTAAAAGATGTATGCCTACGGGCAATTGATTTACTTATAACCCCTGTTGCATTCTTGTTGTATTCGGATGAGAGAATCTTTATTCATGTGTTCTGGTTAATGTAAAGTGTTTTTGCATGTTATCTTTGAAATTGAATCTATAATAATGGTTTGGTAATAGAATTCGAATAATAAAAAGTAGGGTGTGACACCGACCACATGAAAAGAATTATCCGACCCATGACATTGAATTAAAAGTTGTGGTTTTTGCATTGAACATTTGGCACCGTTATCTGACCATAAAAACTTGAAATATTTCTTTACTCGGAAGGAATTGAATATGAGACAGAGACGATGACTCGAGTTGATCAAAGATTATGACTTGCAAATTATGTACAATCTGAGGAAAGCAAATGCAATGGCTGATGCTTTGAGCTGAAAATCTATTAGGAATTTGTCATGCTTTCTTACCGATCGGAAGAAATTGTTATGTGATTTGGAGAGAAATGAGATTGAAATTGTGTTTCATGAACAGAGTGGACTCCTAGCCGCTATTTTTGCCAAACCTACAATCATTGATGAAATTAGAGAGAAACAGTTGCAAGACGAATTTTTGAAAAAGATTGTGGATGAAATTGACTTAAAACCAAGGCTGGGATTTGTGATTGAAAATGACGTGCTGAAATTTCATAATAGACTTTGTGTACCGGATTGTTTTGACTTGTGGAAACGTGTTATGACTGAAGCTCACAACTCCAAATTTGCTATGCATCCGGGGAATACAAAGATGTATCATGACTTGAAACAGAATTTCTGCTGATCTGGAATGAAGAAAAGTATTGCTGATTTTGTGCCTAGGTGTTTACATTGCCAACAGGTAAAAGCGGAATATCAACGACCCGCTAGACTACTTCAACCACTTCCAATATCGGAACGGAAATAGGAGCACATTACCGTGGACTTCATTGTCGGACTGCCTCACTCCTCTCAAGTTATGGATTCTATTTGGGTCATAGTTGATCATTTGATTAAATCCGCACACTTTTTACCTATCAAAATTTTTTATAATGCGGATAAATTGGCTAACATGTATGTGAATGAGATTGTGAGATTGCACGATGTACCAGTATCAATTATATCTGTTAGAGACCCCAAGTTTACTTTGAGATTTTGGCAGAGTTTGGAACAAGCTTTGGGGACGGAATTGAGATTGAGTAGTGCTTATCACCCACAGACAAACGGCCAATCAGAATGTATAATACAGACTTTGGAGGATATGCTTAGAATGTGTGCCCTAGATTTCCAAGGCAATTGGGAGACTTACTTACCATCGACCGAGTTTATGTATAACAATAGCTACCATTCGAGCATCGATATGGCTCCTTATGAAGCTTTGTATGGTAGAAAATGCCATTCTCCGATATATTTAGCTGAGGTAGGCGATAGACCTTTGTTGGGATCAGAACTTGTACAAGAAATGACCAAAAATATGAAATTGATTCAACAAAGATGGAAAACTGTACAAAGTCGCCAAAGGGGTTATGCGGATGTCCGAAGAAGAGACAAAGAATTTGAAGTCGGTGATCATGTGTTTATCAAGTTAACTCTAATGAAAGAAAAAACTCTATTTAGGGTTAAAGACAAGTTGGCTTCGAGATACATTGGTCCGTATGAAACCCTAGAGAAAATCAATTCAGTAACATATCAAGTGGCCTTACCTCCGATCATGGAGCGAATGCATAATGTCTTTCATATTTCAATGCTCCGAGATTACTTGCGAGATCCTCTACACGTGCTTGAACCAACTCTTGTGTTATTAAAAGTTGATTTTACTTATGAAGAACGACCGATTTAGATTGTCAATCGAAGGATCAAAAGACTAAGAAACAAAGAAATTCCATTTGGGAAACTGAGGAAGCTATGATGAAAAGATACCCTGATTTGTTCCCTCTAGATCCAACATTCTTCCAAACTGAAGGTAATTTGAGTTTGGAGGACCAAACTCTTTAAGTGGGGAAGACTATAACAACCCCGACCTATGATTTGCTTTCACCTTTGATTAAGAATGTTTAATAAGTAATTACGAGGAAAGTCTGAGTTAATTGCATGTGAATTGTGTTATTTGTGTTGGTGTCTGTCTGTTATAGAAATATTTTTCTGTGTTTCTATTCTATTTTGTGAATTGAAGGCCTTATCGGCCGAAAAATGTGAAATTGACTGAGAATATTAGCATTTTTTGAATTTTATGGTAGGTTGAATTGAAATTTGATTCGGAACCCAATAATTAGAATGAAATAATTATTTTTGATTAGCCTAAGCAAGAATTAATTAAACTCCACTAATGAGCCTATATAAGGCCAATATTAGTCTAGAACTCATTCTTACACACACTTTATCTTCAATCTTGAGGCTAAAAAAAAACGTGGAAAAAGGGAGAGAAGAAGAGAACTTGAGTTCAACATTGTAAAAGAAGGAGATTGAGGAGAATTGGCTTGGAATCTAGCTAGAGATTTGAGTTCTGGGAAGAGCAACTTAGAATCATTAATAATTCAAGATCTTAGGTGAGTATTTGACTCCTAATCTTTGTGTTTAAGTTCTTAAGAAAGAGAATTCAAGAGATTTGAGTGTTAAAACATGAGAACTAAGCTAAAAGAGTAGAATTGGAAATCACATCATGCATGCATGTGCATATTGTGAAGTTTTAGAAGTTATTTCGAAAGAGTTTTCACATGCATGTTCACATCTTGGTTTTGTTCGAGGAATTCAACTAAACACCTCATTTGATTGTGTGTTGAAAGCTTTGAATTCAAATTATTACATGCATGTTATGTTTTGAAAGTTTCAAGTTTGGTTTTGGTATAATTGGCAAAGCTTTTGGGCTTCATTTTGCGAAATGCCTTTCAAATCATGAAGTTTTATGAATTTATAAGTGTATTCTTAAGTTTTGGCCCAAAAGAAAATGTTTTGTTGCCTTAGAATTGAGATTTAAAGCTAGGAGTGCAATCTGGAAATACAAGAATTCTGCATTTCCACTCGAGTAACATAAGTTGTGCTCGAGTGAAGAAGTTTAAGCTTGAGCGTAAAATTCATGTTCGTAGAAGTTTTACAAAATTTTGCAGACCACTCAACCGACCAAAGTTGCACTCGAGCGAGGACCCTGGTTATCTAGTCTTACGCTCGAGCGACTGTCAAGTGTTCGTCAAGCAGAAAAATCATACAACTAGTACTTTTACAAAGTTTTGCAGATCACTCGAGCGACCAAAGTTGCGCTTGAGCAAAGACTCTTATTTTTGAACCTTACCTCAAGGAAGGAAGTTGCGCTCGAGCGGACTGCCTTGTTTTTAAAAATATGACTAAATGTTCTAAGGCATATTTTGGCATCCTCATTGCATCTTAGCCATTCTAAAGCCCTAATTAAGAAATAGTAGTGAGGATAAAGATTGGAAACACACCCAAACAAGAAAGAAATGAATTAAATGAATTTCGAGCGTATGTTGTAATAACCATTCTGTGTTTGTGTAGGTCACGCGCCATAGGCTATCTGGTTATCTGCTCTGCTTGTCTGCTTTATTTGCTCTGTCTGTCTGCTATTTGAGCCAATTGTAAGTAATAACTTTGTAAAGTTATGTTCAATTATAAGTATTTTCTGAATGATATATGATGATCTATTTTCTAACATATTATTTTAAGCATGAACGAAGGGTTGTCCAATGTTTCTGAAATGTATTTGTGGCATCATTAGCTTCAAATGACACTTGTTATCTATTCCATTATGTCCCAATTATGGGCCAACTGTATGTTTCATGAGCCAACTATTATGGATCCTTTTATATACGTCCCATTTATAGGCCAACTGTATGCTTCATGAGCCAACTATACCATCTCCGTGCACGTAAGTCAACTGTATGCCTTCATGGTCGCCCCTTTACGGGTCAACTGTTTCTGTTAGTGCTAATGGATGTACCACGTATGATTAACTGTGAATTATGAATATGAATATGAATCTGTTTCAGATATGAACTCTAATTTATGAATCTGTTATGGACATCATTCATTAAAACCCTTAACTCTGTTATTATTCACAAGGCTCTAGCTCACTGTATTATTTATCTTTGTAGGTGAGCAGGTGCTCAAAGTTGATTGCCTGGAGTTCTATCTGTCGACCAGCCACTGTGCCTCCCAAGCAGTTTCTTTTTGAGAAATGGTCAAGTTTTTGTGAACCATGCTAATGGTCTTTTGTATTTCTTTTGTTAAGTTTGAACATGTCTTTCATTGTCTGTGTATATATATATGGTGACATCAATATGCAAATAAGTTTTAAATTTTATGTCCTATGTGTGTTTACACAGCTCTATGGATGTTATATGTATATATTTACTTTTGCTAGCCCCTGTATTTTGTTTATTCGTTCAGATGCCTTGGGTAATCCCAAGATTACAGGCCGGTTATGATACTTAACCCATAGCAGCAGACTTGTGTTGTGACACCAAGTATCCCATGAACTTACCTTATTGAACTCCAAATGCACACTTCGAGGCATTGAGTCAAAGCTGATTTGATCTCAGGATGTCAAAGACCACCTTCAGGTCAGCCAGATGGTTCCCAGGTTCCTTGGTTTTAACAACCATATCATCTAATTAGACCACCACTGTCTTCCTAATCAGATGTTTGAACATCTTGGTGACCAATCTTTTGGTAAGTTGATCCTGCATTCTTCAACCCAAAAGGCATTACTCAGTAGCAATAGAGTCTTTTAGTGGTGATGAATGTCGTCTTCTCTTCATCTGGGGCATACATTGGTCTCTGGTGATAACCTTTGTATGTGTCCAGAAAACTTATCCTCTCAAGCACTGATGTGGCATCTACCAATTGATCAATCTTGGGCAATGGAAAATTGTCCTTACGGCAAGCCTTGTTCGGGCTTCTGAAATCCACACAGACCCTCCACTTCCTATTCTTCTTTTTCACCACCTCTGTATTAGACAACCAAGTGGGATAATTCACTTTCTGATGGCCTGTGCCTCCAGTAACTTGTCTACTTCTTCCTCAACTGCCTGCACATGTATCAATGTTAGCCTTCTTGCTCTTTGGACGACTGGCTTTGCTGACCTGTCCACCGTAAGTTTCTGACAGGTGACCTTGGGGCTGATCCCCGGCATCTCATAAGGTGCCCAGGAAAACACCTCTATGTTCTCTCTCAAGAAAGCCTCTAGCTCTCTTTCTTCTTCCACGGCTAAGCCAGAGCAGAGAATGAAGAATAGTTCATCATCTCTTTCCCGTACCAAAACCTTTTTCAGTAGTTCTTCACTTTACTCGGCAAGTTCTTTGTCGACATCATCGAAGACCTCGTGGTCTTCGCTTTCAATCTCTGCACTCTCTACACTCTCTGCTCTCCTTACATTACAAGTGTACTTCATTGCCGCCATAGAGAAAATTTTCACTTGTACTTGGTCCCCTCCTTACTTCTTCAATCCCTTGATCAGTTGGGAATCGCAACAATTGATGTAGTATGACGGAAACAACCCTCATTGCATGCAACCAAGGTCGTCCCAGAATGATGTTGTATGGGGAGGGAGTATCTATCACAGTAAACTTCGTTTTTACCTTCTTACTTCCTGCCTGCACTTCTAAATTTGGGGCACCGAGAGGCCATGTTAGTGTCCCATTGAATCCGACCATAGGGTTGTGAGATTGCTCTAACTCATCTGGGTGAAGGCCAAGCTCCTTGTAACATCTGACATATATAATGTCACAAGAGCTACCATGATCAATTAGTATGCGTCTTACCTGCCAATCTCCAATCTTCAGAGTTACCAACAGGGTATCATTGTGCGGATCCTGTACCATATCCAAGTCGGCCTCAGTGAAAGAAATCATCAGTTCCTGATAGATATTTCTTCTGGGTTTCTTTTGTTAGACCTGATATACATGTTGCATGTGCCTTACTCTCTGGGTCACCCCTTAAACTTCATTCTTATTGACCTTCAAGTGAATAACATTGATTACCCGAGGTCCCTCTGCCTATTGTGGTGATGGTAGTGGTGGAAGGGGTGTTGTTTGCGCCTGCGGCAACCTCACATGCCCTTCCCTTGTCTTCGCCTCATCCATTACGTCTCTCAGGTGACCTTGTCTGACCAGATCCTCCAAGTGTGACTTCAAAGCCTGGTATCCCTAAGTCAGGTGTCTATCCTCATTATGGTAGGCATAATGCTTTCCAGTGCTCCTATCCATGAACTCGCCAGGGATCTTCTCCCGTACTCTGTAGTACGGCTGGTTCCTGATCCTCTGCAAGGTTTTATTGATCAGGATCCTGAATATCATGTTGACTACCTGCATAGCCCTCCCTCCTATTGCCTACCTGTCAACAATGGCATTCCCTCGGCCTCACTTCAGCGAGTCGTTTCTCTTTTCTTGTTTTGGTGTCCTTGCTCCTTGTGTGTCTTCCTCTACTATGGGATACTTCTTAATCTATACCATGAGCTCCTCCATGCTCTTTAATAAGGTGTTTGCAAGTGTTTTTTGAAGCGAGAATTTATTATCTAGGCCGTTCTTGAAAGACACGACGGCTAGCTCCTGGTTACAAGCCGGAATTCTATTGTACACCTCATAGTATCTCTTGGCGTAAGCCCTGGCCACAAACATTTCAGCTTGGCCTTTCCAACTCTTCATAGTTCCTTTCGGCAACTTATGGAACCAATCCGATGCTATATCCCCAAAGGATGATGGGAATAGTTTGCACAGCAGCTGCTCATTCCTGCTCCACAAAGTCATTGGAATTAAATACAACCCAACATGAAAGTTTGGATTGGACTTACCGTCGTAGATCTAAAACCTCGGCATGTTGAATCTCTTCGGAGCCTCAAATGTATCCAACTTCCCTGAGAATGGCATCCTTGGCCAGACATTCGGCGTGATCTCGCCGTTGAGTCCCTTTTTTCTGGAGGTAGTCTCTCAAATCCTCCTTCATTCTATCGGGAGCTCGGCTATCACTAGACTTCAGTCTCTTCGACATGCTGCTCTATGTGAAATTGTGCATCTTCTTAGACTTCCCTTCATTCACTGTATCAAAATAGAAACCTTGCCCTTGGATCTGCCGAGATCCTTTACCAAAGGTCCCTTTGGTCCGCGATGTCCAATGTGACTCGCCTCATACTAACTCGGTACGCCTGACATCCTTTGATGGCCGATGTGAGTTTCCTTGTCCCTTGTCATGCTATGGGATAACTAAGACTGTCTTCTATCCTCCCTTTAGGGCACTAGTCTTAGTTGCTGGTGTCGGTGTCTCTTGTAGCGGGAATGATGGCTACATCATGTTGTTCTGCATCACGAAGTTGACCATAGTCTGCAGGTCTATCAACTTGTTTGACATTTCTTTCATCTCCTTATCCCTTCTCAGGCATCTATCCTTCCATACCTGGAGGCCACTTTCATTGCAGTATTCATCTCAGCCTCCTTTCTTCGAGCTATTGCACCTCTTGTCAGCATCATAGACCCTAGGATTTGGTTCTTGTACTCCCTCATTATGATTTTATTCTCTGACTTTAGGATCCACATGTTCCTCCTCCTCACTGTGGATGTCGTCCCTAATTCTTTCTTCTTGTTTGTTGTTGGCTGTCCATTCTCCTTAAGTTCCCACAAACAGCGCCAAATTGTGGGTGTTGATTTTCAACCACACAACCAAAAGGGTAACTTAGCTGGAGAGCACTGACGGAATAGAATGAGCCAACTACATGCCAACAGGAAGATGAGAATTCCGCGGTGGTTCATCCACCTGAGGACACTCCAACGATCAAGTCAGTAAACTTTATCGCTCACAGATACCAAAGAGTTCTTAAACCCACAAGAAAGAACTTACCTTAGACCCATGATGGTGCCTCACTTTTATAACCCATAGTTACCTGATCACCTAGAAGCCTCGCTTCATTGGACTTAGGCTCAATGCTCATCATACACTCTCGGCTGGATAGGGATAACTCTTTATCAGCTTTATCATTATCCAAACTAAGATCCTCCCTTGTTTTAGGACTCTTGTGCCTTATCCGAATACCCCAGCATTCCGGTATTACTGTAGAACATCTCGGCAATGCCGTGATCACTTTGACGACATGACTCATCCATGTGGCACCCTAGCCAACATCTCAGGTCTATCTTGGCCACGTGGCATCATTCGCAAAAAACTTCCCCACCCTATAATTGTTAAAGTTTGTAAAATTTACTATGAATTTGTAATTATTTTTATAAGCACCACTGATTTGTTATTTCCCTTTAAATTGTTCATTTTGTAATACCTTTTCATGTGTATCTTTTGCACAAAAAATTAGATCAATTTGATGACAATAATTTATTCAATTTATCTAGTTTCGCACCCAAAAAATAAATAAAATGAATGATCTATTTTTAAAATACTCTTCTGATTTATTTTTATTCTCAAACAAATGTAATAAATTGAATAAACTACGGTTATCCACTTGATTATTATTATTATTATTATTGTGAATAATATACACGAAGGACCTTACAAATTGAACAATGTGAATGATCGAAATGAGACTCGTGGTGACTCCTATAAGCCCTCACAAATGTAAGCCTATTTTAAGAATAATGATATATAAATAATATATATAAATACAAAACAAATTTATACAAAATGACATGAAAAAAATGTACCCATTTCTTTTATATCAAAATGTCTATCGAAGTAACATTTTTTTGAAAACATTACTATCGTATTACTATCGTATTATTATAATAGATTTTTATATATAATTGTTTCTTTATAAATTAATATATATATTGGTAAATGACTGATATGGTAGTCAATATGAGATAGATAGACAAAAGTTTAAGTCACATTGAATATCTCCCTCCAGGATCTAGACTGGAAGGTATTGTTTGGATTCAACTAATTCATCACAGATCTTGTTTTGATAATTTGAATTGTGAATTTTATAAGATTCTTCATATATATATATATATATATATATATATATATATATATATTATTCAAGAAAATAAAATAAAATAGGTCAATACGATATTTATAACCTATTCAATTATCGCGTTTGTGACCCAAAAATTGATGGTTTATTTAGAAAGCGCGAGTGATAAGAAATGTGAAACTTCACAAGACAGTGCGAGGGGAGATGCAGGATTTAAGGTCTCCTAGACCAAAGTGAGTGCACAAGACAGTGCGAGTGATACAGAAATACAATGTGCACAAGACAGTGCGAGTGAGATAAGATGCACAGGAAAGTGTGATAAAGTGCATGTTCTATGCAAGTGGGGAAGAATGCATTTTCTATGCAAGAGATATGAGCATTTTATATGCAAGTATGGAAGAGTGCATTTTCTATGCAATATGGAAAAGCATATTCTATGCATGAGACCGGCATATTCTATGCAATATTGAAAGCATATTCTATGCATGAGACAGGCATATTTTATGTAGCATTGAAAGCATATGCTATGCATGATTGGAAGCAAAGCATATTCTATGCGGAATCGAAAGCAAGCATATTCTATGCATGAATCAAAACGATGCGCGACACGCATGCAACAGAGGTGTATATGAAAGTGCACATTCTATACAATAGAGGAGCATCAAACATGTACTATGCTGCCTCCGATTTACCTCTCGGAGGACTTGGCAACACGCTCAGCTCAAAGGGGACACCCTGTCTACATGGGCGAGAGATAACATCTGCATGTGAAAAGCATTGGTGCTGCTTGGACTGTCATTCCGACTTGAAGAAGGCTTAAGTTTGGGGTCGAGATATACTCATACTCCAGAGAAACGGCGAGGCCTGAGAAGGTGCACCAGGAATGCAGTCTCGGAATTGCCGAAGTCGAAACATGCTAAGATGCTCCAAATTTTCCCTCTTTTCTTTTGTTTTGCAGCCCGGAACCTATATAGCTTCAGATAGGTCCTTGTTCTACTGTTCTCTCATGACCTAGGTTGGACCTTTGAGGTTTATGAAAGAAAGAACCTTGTTTTGTACAAATGTGGAGAATGCTACAACACTCTGAGCACAAAGCGATTTATTTTGAAATTGAAATGAGAAAAGGGTTCTCAATCGGGTATTGAGCCTACAACTGACCACAGCCAAAACGACTCAACAACAGAAACCAAAGGTAGAACAACCTAAACACAACTCAAGAAAGGAAAAACAAGGTAAAACAACCTAAAAAAATCTATTGACACTCAAACGACTCAAAACAAGAATCGAGACAAACAAAACACACATACACAACACTCAGCCGTGCTACAAAGGGAAAAGACCCCTCGATGCACGAGGAGCCAGTTTCTCTGGGTATTGTTTCCCACCCTTTCTCACTTGTGATTCTCACATCACTCGGCCCTCAAGCTCTATTTTTCTGAAAAAACCCTTTTCCTCACTTTTTCACTCAACGCACATCTCTTTATTCTTCAATCTCTCATTTTTTATCCCTCCCCTGGGTGGTTGATGGATAAGCAGGAAGTTATGGGCTCTCGCCCCTGGTATTCTACCATATTCTTGTTCTTGTTCATAACAGTGAATTTCTCCCACAGAGGGGTTGCGCTACAACTGGGTGTGTAGCAAATCTGCAGCTGACATCTGTTGACGATGCTCTGCTGGGGAGTTTGGACGTGATCAGATCTATCCAGATGAGGGAGTGGAATATCTTGATCCATTCCAGTTCATGCTTCTCACTTGGCTCGATACCTCACTGCTTAGAGGATGTGACAGCTTTCTGCCCTTTTCTGTTAGCTTCCGTTGTGCCCTTCTTGGCGAATAGGGTGCCATTTCTGACAAGTATGGTGGCAAATGGGGAAACAGACAGGGAGCCTGACTCAACTGTACCCCTAGTTCATCATTTTGACCATTTTGTTTTTGGCTTTCTACTAAAACAATTTTGACCAACATGAGAGTTAGATTAACTTGCTTGTACGATTTTGCGATTTAAAATCATGCAAGTCAGGCTATGAGCACTGAAAATTTTCCTTTTTGGGTCCAAGAAATGGTCCAGTTTTGGGAAAATGGAGTAATTTTCGAGAAAATTAGTCAACTTCATTAAAAATTCTTAAAACTGTTTTTACAAATGGCCACTGCTCAATGAGCACAAAACTTACTCTTGAGATGCACAACCTTAGATCCAGGTACTGTATGGCAATGGAAAATTACCCCTTGTTTGACCGCATCACATTGTATGGCAACAGAAAGTTGCCCCTTGTTTGAATAGCACCGCAGCACTGCACGGCAACAGAAAATTGCCCCTAGTCTGAATAGCGCCGCAGCACATGGCAATCAGTCCTCACAGTGACAATTACAACCAAATTCTCGAATATAGAGAAGACAAAGAGGACCAGAACCATCACATGGATACAGTCGAATTTGAAGTGTTTTACGACTGAACTTCAGGAAAAAGTTGCCTACGTATCCCAAAGATGGGAATCAAGCCTTACGTAGTTTAGGGGTTAAGGTACACTCGAGTATTAACCTCTCATTTTGCGCTCTAACTTTTGCCAAGGCCACACTTTCTGGATTTTCAACCTTGCGAGCTTTGTTCTTCTCTTCTTTTCAATTCTTTTCATTTCTCTTCTTTTTCTTTTTCATCTTTTCTTTTCATTTTCTTCATTTTTCTTCTTTTCTTTTTTTTATTTTTTTTATTCTTTGCATTTTTCTTTTTTTTTTTTGTTCTTTTCTTTTCTTTTCTTTTTCATTCTTTTTTCTTGCTCTAACTTTTGCCCGAGTCACCCTTCTGGGTTTTCGGCCCAGCGAGCCTTTCAAGGGTAAAAGTGTAGCTTTGTCCATGTCAAATGGTTTTGAGACCTTGAAGTCATCTGAATCCAGGAGAATGGTTGTTGTTCGCAAATGATGTAGAAGTCCATCCAATGGAGGGTGAATTTGCCCCTAGTGTTGTGGATAGGAACTCAGTTGTCCTTCAACAATGTCTTCTTCTTTCCTCCCTTTTGGGGTTTGGCATTCTTGCCGATCTTCATTGATTTGTGAAATGATCCATCTTTGGCTCTTCGAGCACAATCTGGCATCTTTTGCCCCTAGTTCGAGGGGTGCTTCTGATCTAGCTTTGCAAGCTTCTTTTGACGACATCTGATCTTCTAGATCTGACTTCCCTGCCCCTAGTTCGAGGGCTGCTTTTGATCCGACCACACAGGCCTTACATGGTGGTTGACCGTTGAACATTCTGAATCTAAGTTCAAGGTTCGAAAGCAAGGGGTCAAGTCTCGAGGCTGAGAGCGATCCTAGGCTGCACAATCTCAAGAGCGATTCCACATAGGTCTTCGCAGGACCGCGCAAAATAGTTTTTGAAATTTTTTAAGAAATCGACAAATCACTCACACTGAAGACAGTGCAGAACCAATCCGGATCAAGCCAGGATCCTTCTCGGCACTCACATTAACAAACATTATCTCATTAAGGGATTAGCATGCCTCTCTTTCTCTCACTTGATCAAATTTTTGCAAATCCCGATCCTCTTTGTTTTCAACACATTGTTCGAAAAGTTTTGAAAAACTTAGGTCCATACAATGAATTAAAGGCACAAAAGAGCAGGTGAAATGTACTGCCGTTTCATTCAAACTTCTGGCACAACTGGCGCAAGGCAGAGGCAAACATAAGAGTGTGAAAATCAATATTGTGTCATTCAGATCTTCTGGTATAACTGGCTCCAAGTCAGAAACAGACTCAAAAGAGTGTAAAAGACAAACACAAAACAAGAGAGATGTTCGTGGTAACACCCCCGAAATCACCCGACTTCTGTGCAACAGGACTGACTCGATACAACAGGACAGACCCGACTGACATAGTAGAAAAAGACTGACTATATACAAGACAACAAAACTGACTGGATACCCGAGTCAGAAAGTACAAAAACTAGCATTCGCAAATGCTCAAAATAGTGCGTGCCATACGCCACATTTGAAGTAAACTGAGCGCCGCCCGCAGGTGGTTCAACCCCTCTGATCACATCACATTATCTTCGAGATTCACAGATCCGGTGACGATAGACTTTGCTGAGCTTGGTGGGAGGACGACCCCGTTGTCAAACAAGTCTTGTACTTCATGGCAAAGACGGAAGCAATTGTTGGTGCTGTGACCTGCCTGTTGATGGTACGCACAGTACAAGGTAGTATCATGACCTGGTGGAAGATGAGCAGGGAGGGGCCGAGGCTCGAGGGGTTTAAGATGCCCCTTTTCAGCAAGGATTTGAAGTGCCTTGGACAAAGGCATGTAGAGGGTATGGAAGACCCTATAACCTCGGGGTAGATACTTCGAGGTTTGTGGAATTTTGCCGGACGCACTGGCAAAAGGGTCGGCAGGTGTTGACTTGGTTTTTTGATCTTTTCCGGGTGTAGGGTTAGGGTTGAAAGGAACCGTTTTGGCACGACGGTCTTTCTCCCGATTTTTCCCTTGGCTTGAACTGCCCTCAGTTTGAGTGCGGAAAGTGTCATTCATAGTTTTTGCAACAATAGTGAACACCTGCTATTTGTTCAATCCTCCGACTTTCAAAGCCTCAACAGCCCACGAGAGTTGCTCGTAGGGATCGGTGTCCACCTTCACCTTGTTCTTACCACTCGCCTCAGATTGGTAGAAGGTTTGGGTTACTATATCAGAGCGGAGTCCCGTTGTTGCCGACATGCCATTGTCGAAACTTGGGATGGCTTCAGGTTGACTAAGTTCAATTACAATTCGCCCCAATAGCGGGGGCTCTTCTGGCATGAAGTTTCTGGCATACAATGTGGTCGGTGGCGGGGCCGACATTCCGTATGCTAGATCAACCACAAATCTCTGAAGATCACCAATCATTCCCATTAGCTCAAAAGCGGTGGGCTCGCGGGTTTAAAATAGTTGGGGTTCCCAGATCGGATGTGCAGCAGGTGACCTGGGCGGGTGTGGCATGTCAACATCGGTTTCATCCTGCATGGTGATTCCCTGGTTCAATGATGCTGCCATGACCATAATCTCTTTTCAATTCTGTGTCATCACGAGTCTGCTGAACTGAATAGAGGTGATGTGACTGGTGACTAACGGATCAAATGGACCGGTGAGCCTTGGCTGGCCTTTTTCTACCTTGCCTCAGCGAAGGAAAATATTGGCTGCTCTAAATTGAATCTCTGAACCTTGAAAGAGAAAACAGGCAGCATCTTAGCCCAATTTCACCATAATAGACATAAGCATAGCTGAATAACTGTATTCGACCACTGATCACTGTTCTCCAAATTACTGCCACAAAACTGAATCTGATACCCGCAGATATAACTGATTCTCAAAAATACTGATGCCCGTAGGCCTGATACCCAGACTTGCAAACTGATACATGCATTCCGGCAGAGACACACTCTAAAAGCACATAGCAAGCAAATGAGAGCCAAAACACCCCTATGTTAGGGTAGGGTTTCCCTGTCCTATTTTGTTAGGAGCTAGGGTTTCACTACGCACACAGCGGCTTCAAACAACCTATAATCGGGTAAGAAACCTCCCCTAGTTTGAAATAGGCACTGTGGATTCCGAATATGCACTAGGTCGAATGGTCAAAAGGGTGCCCCGGTAAAACCGGGGTTTGTGTTCCCATCGTGGTAGAGCCCGTAACCGGTCATCCTTATGGCACGCTTCTCAAAGCGAGCCTCTGACAAACCGTTCAGGAATAGCAAATGGCAAACATGGTGTCCTAGGCGCACCAATGCACATGCAATGCAAAGAAACACATAAGTGAAAAGAAAACAAGATATCATGAGTTCGAGTCAAGTTCTCTAACTCCCCAGCAGAGTCGCCAGAAACTGTAAATGTCCCCGAACGTCCCGGGAAGGAATCCCGTTTTGTTCATTAGGGCTTACTACAGTTCAAAACTCAATGTCACGGTCCTGTATCTAATCTCGCGGAGTGCAATGCAAACACCGATGAATCATCAAAGAGTCCAAATCTGGCAAATCGTTTTGAAAAACTGATTTTTAGAAAGAAGTGCCAAACATGGACTGCGTTGCCAGATACAGAGTCGCCACCTAAATATTTTATTTTGGAAGAATTTAGGAAACCCTGACTCGTGCCTAAGGCCACGTGTCCATCATCACCAAAGCTGCCTCGGCTCGGGAACTTGGGTACGATTGGGGAAGGTCACTTTGTGAGCACCCCCGCTCACCCAATCAAAGATCGGCCTCTACTAAGCATGATATCTTGTTTTTGAAAACACATGTGCTCTTATTCCGGTTTTTAACCTAGAATTACTATGTGATGCGCACAGCATACAAGTATAGACTAGATTGCCTGAGTTGGAACAAAGCATCACATATCCGTTTGTTTTGAAAATGGATTGAAGTTTGTTACTCGCAAGTAGGTTAAAACACGGGTTTCGACGAATTATTCCAATTCAAGCAACCCAACCATCACCCACAGGCATTCAGGCAATTATATCACATAAGTACATAGCCTCATGGTAAGCATGCTATCATGGTAGTCACTCACACGCATGCAAGGATGCTAAAGCATAAACACTTACCGAGTACTCTGAGCCAAAGAGAGAAGCTAATTAGAAAACATGCATGAATCCTAACTATGTTGAGATGCCTAATGCAACACATGCAAGAATGCAACTAAGATAGGCTCGGTTATTCTAAGATGGCATATGAAATGCTACAGGTAACATGTATTCAACTTGGAATTGAAATACGATGCAGTTAGTATGATGCGCCGAGCCCGGTGCATGCAAAACAGATGAATGGATGCAAACATACGAGCATAAGGATGCTAATTGAAACGTGCCCTAAAACTAACCATCATAAGCTGGTAAATGAAAGGGAGAAAGACGTCGGGTTGGAAGACATACATCACACACACGCACACTTGTTACAACATTGCCTTCTCTCGGAGGGTCTAAATGAATAGTACAGAATAAACTAGCTAATCTAAGCTAATTAAACTAATTATTACACAACATTAATTAATTAACAAATTAACTAAGTAAGTTAGGAAACTAGCATGCAAATTAAACAAAATGGACTGCCTCAGCTCTGTTCCGAATGATAGGGATGCATGCATGCTCAAGTCGTCTTGTCGGGAAATCCATCGCGATGCCCCGATTTGTCTTTGTTTGCAACTGGTCCCAGAATACTATACAAAGCTCTAGAAGGCTGAAACTCCACCATGAGAACCTGTAGGGATACTGCCGACCAGTTTTTGCTGCTGGTTTCTGGTTTGCTGTAACAGAGAGCAAGAAAGAGGCATGGCAAAGTATTTTCAACATATGTGTGCACGACCACTCTCCTCATCATTGCATCAGCTCTAAGGAGGGTAGTCCTCGATCCTCGGGCCATCAATCATGCATCATGACGCATGATGGCCAGAGAGTCGAAGTGCACGACTCAATGTGAAATGAATGCACATGTAAACACCTAAAGCCAACAACTCTATCATGGGTAGTCAAGACTGTCGGCGACTCGGGAATCGTGGCATGTTTCGTCACTTTGAGTACGAAACATCCCTCGTTTCCCGTGTTTGGACTAACTCCTATCCCAAACACAATGCAACAAATAATATGTCATGGCATATACAAATGCAACAACTAGCATGCAATCCAAAACGACATGTAACTAAGACATGTAAACATGCAAGGAATGACATGCAAAGGTGCAACTAGCATATGCAATGCTATGAACTACGAATGGCATACTCAATGCACATGACGCTATATAGCATACACAACGCACATATGACGATGGACATACACAAAGGCATAATCAAGGCATACAGAATGCGACGATCAAGCATGCGACAACATGGACATGGCATACACAATGCAAGATGGACTTAAACTAAAATGAATGGGCCTCAGCCACACTCAAATTAGTGACCAAACATGATGAAATTAGGCAACGAAAACACATGGAAACATGCACAAATGCAAGGGACCAAACCTAAGGCACCAAATGCAACTCTACCAAAGCATGGCAAGGGATGAAATATGGCATACAATCACACATTTTCCAGCTCTGAAATGACATGCAAGATGGTCTCGAATCATGCAAACAACTCACCCGATGCATGTTGGATGGCACAATTACCGAAACTAGTGAAGTGCATTACACTAGAGGTATGCAAAGCGATGCCCAAATGACCAAACTAGCCCCAAACAGACCCTAATCAGGTCCAAGATAGTAGGAAAATGTACTAAAATGGTGGCTCGAAGGGCATGGAAATGAAGCTCATGCAATGGTCAAAAAACGAGGCATACAAGCACGACTCTCAAACGTATTTAAAGAGTGGAAAACATGGGAAGATAGCATACATGTAAGCTCTGAAATACCATGCACAATGGCCCCAAAACATGAAAACACCTCAGTATAAGCATGCAATAGGCTTCAAAACTCAAGGCTAGACAAGGGTATTACACTACAACCATGCATAGAAAGCATCATTCGACCATGAGGCATAAAAACAGAGCTAAGTAAGTCCAAAACATGCACAAAATCAGTTTAAGTCATGGCCAAAAAGTGTTAGAATCAAAGACCAAAATAGCATGCAATACAAGCTAGTGAAGAGGGTTTACACTTCAAGTATATAAAGCATTCAAGAGGTCACTAAACCAGCAAAATTCAGAGGTATGACATGCCAAATAATGTCCAAAAAACCACTGAAACATGGTCTATGAATGCAAGAATGATAGGCTCCTTTGATAGGCTATAAAGAGGGTTGTTCTACACATGCAAGATGGACACCCAAAATGGCAAAATGGGCTCTTGAAGGAGCCTATGCAGGTCATAAAACGCACCAAAAATGTCCTGAAACATGGCTTGGAAGCATGTAAATAAGGGCTCCTTTGTTAGGCCAAATATGCTAGGAAACAGAACAAGGGGAGAGAGGGTCACCCCTCTCTCATTTTGGCACTCAAAACAGCATGCTAGCCACAGCAAATCCATCGGATTTCAGTGGCTAGAAGGCCAAACAAAGGTCAATGCTAAGGCCCTAATGCATGGCTCAAAATAAGGCAAAATGAAGCATGCAAGGGGGTAGATGACCCCCAACAGAAAAGTGGTCTTAAACAAACATGTTAAGGACCTCAAAATAAGACTTTTTTAGTTTATGACAAAGCCCAAATATGCTTGCAAGTATGGCTAAAAGATGAAGCAAAATAAAGACCGAAAGAGGGAATAGGGTGTTACCCTTGAAGCTCAAGCACTCCAGCAGCTTCTGGACCAAAACAGCAACTCTTTAGCCTCTGAAAACAAGCTCCAAGGTGGTTAGGTTGATAGTGGAGGTGTTGTGCTAGGAGATGGTATGCAAAGGGGTCAAGAACTTCAACCTTTCAAGGCCTAAAGGGAGAGATATAGAGGGAAATGTATGTATAAGCCTTAGCCAACCCTTGAACCCTTGCAAAGGAAGAGGAGCCCTTCCTTTATAGAGCCAAGGGTCCAAAGCTTCTCCTAGAAGCTTAAAACCAAGAGTGAAGATCCTCCATACACGTGTATAGAGGATCCAGTCTGTGCCCTCCAGCTGGCACAGCTGGAATCAACTTAGTGAGATAGAAAATGAGAAAGCTGGCTGACCAGTTCAAGTGGTCAGCCGACTAGGGTCAAAAGGGCCAATGCACAAAAGCTGTTCGGCAGCCTCTAATGAGGGTCTCCACATGAAATGCAAGCAAGTGGTAAGGTGGGAGACCAGCAATTGTGGCTCAAAAGTCAGGGAGACCAGCTACCTGACAAGAAAAATCGGCCGGCCGGGAAAAGTGGTCTCCAATAAGAAAAGGTGGTCTCCCACCCTTGTACCACCTTCCAAACAATGAAAATAGGTTCCATACAAAAAATGAACCAAGACGGATGCAAAACAAGGGTTTGAGGGCCAAAACGCACAGCCGGGTGCCCTGAAAACTGACTGTTAAGCATCGAAAGTGGCGTGTGACCACGAAGGTGGTCTCCGGGCCGCAGTGTCCCTCTAGAGAGAGGAAACAATGTGTGTGCCAAAAACCGAAGCAAACGGAGAAAGTTAAGTGGTCCCGAACCGAGGCACACGACCGACGGCTCCGAAAATCAGAAACTGGTCTCCAAATGGGAACAGTGGCCTACGACCACGAAACGTAGCCTATGACCACTGAGAGATGGTCTGCGAGACCTCTCCCTCTCTTCGGGAAGAGAAAAAAGAACCTGGTTCACAAACCGAGGCAAAGCACAAAAGGGTCCCGGGGTCCGGGGGTAAGGCTCTCAGCCGAAACTCCCAAACCTCAGAACGAGCACAGCATGCACCATCACCGAGCGCTGAATTTGTGATGTCTGAGTCTTAAGGTCGGTCAAAAATGGGGTGTCTATAGGGGCTATTGTTCTATTAGTGCCTAGCCACTATAAATAGGTTCTAAAGAACCTTCCTCTCATTACTTTCTCTTCTCTTTTCCTATCAAACCGTGACTTCTCTTCTCTCTCTAAACTCAACTTTTTCACTTAAATCTTTAGATCTACTCGCCTAGAGCTATCTTTTCACCTTGTTCATTAGAGAAAGATTGTGGATCTCATCAAGGGCTTCGTTTTGATCCAAGTAGTTCATGGTTTCGTCGCCGGTGATTTTTGGGTTGTCTTCTCTTCGCTTCAATAGTTAGGGATTTCTTTACTTCTTTTTCAATACCCCGTCTATGGATAGACATGTGGTAGATTATATTGCATAAAAACCATATTCATTATGGATTTCCTTGAAAGTCATTTAGGGTTTGATATTTGTGGTTGAAGTTGTTAAGTTGGATGTTGATTGGGTTATTTGGGAGTAGCGTAACATGTTTATGTTGAGATGGAGGAAAGCCCTAATTTAATATTATTGACTTAATGGATCTAAAAGGGAGGAAGTTGAATAATCTTTGTATTTTGTTAATATGGATTATGTAATGGTGTTTATATCTAAAAGGGAAAAGTAACCGTGGTATTGAAATTATCTTAGATTAATCATGTGAAGTTGAGTTGAACTATGGTTTTGATATCAATGGATTTGGTTTTGTAAAATAAAGAGAATGGATTTTGTTTTGTAAAATAAAAAGAATGGATTTATTATTGAAAAATGAAGAGAACGAATTTTTAGAAAATGATTGGAGTTATGGATTGGAAAATAAGGAATATTGATTTTTGGAAAGAAAATTAAATCATAACAATTCGTAAATTAATAATAAATTTGAGGTCGTATTATGAAACCTTTACATATTATTATTGTTATTTGACTTAAGGTTTCATGAGAATGGAATTGTTGTCTTATGTGTATTTAATACATATGCTTAGAGGTTTTGTCCTTGGTCATCGGTGGAAGATGGGATTGTTGTGTTGAATAATATCGTGCATGTAGTACGCTTGTGTTATTATGCCTTCTAGTATGTTGAGATGGTTGGAAGTGTTCACGCACTTAGAATCAGATGCACCATTACCTTCCAGCTAGCGCATGGAGAATTGACCGCACTTAGAATGAGAAGTACCAATACCTTCCAGCTAGCGCCTAGAGAACTTGGCAGAGGTACCATTACCTTCCAACTGGTGTCTAGTAAATTGGCAGAGGTACCATTATCTTCCAGCATGTATCTGGTAAATTGGCATTTCGTTATGGAAAGGTGTATCCTTGGCTTACCGTGCTTAAGGTAGGTAGAGCATTGTTTCATTTCTCTTTTGGTCTCAGTGTATCCTTGCATATGATGAGTAGTTGATGGTTATGGTTGGGTGACGCCAGATTGTTTTATGTGATAGTGTAGTGATCATTGTACATGTATTCATTTCGTCTTCGTGTTAGGACATATTTGTATGTTCACAGGCATATTTGGATGAGTTGTTGAAAGTGTTTCTTGATCATGGACTTAGGGCCAAGGGGATGTGATGCATGTATTAGAAGTGAACGTATGTTTTGTATTGGGGACAAATAATGAGAAGTAATCGGGTTTGTGAAAGTATTTTTAAAACAACCAGTTGTGAAGCGTTATTTATAAATGGGAAATGAGAAAGAAAAGTGAGCTTCTTGTGTTGTTAGGTAAATTGAATGATTTTGAGAAAAGTATCTATATAGTTATATTTTCAGTATAAACCTTCACATTATGTATATGATATGATACAAAGTATTTATGATCATAGCTATCTGTATGTTGTTATTATTTAGGATCGTGTTGGGATCCCAACTAGACTTTATGTTCAGCGCACGTTGCGAATTCTTTTCAGGTGATGCTAACAAGTATTCTAGATCGAGGATCATCCTTAGTTATTGGCCATGGGGCCTTTTATTTGTGGGTGGAATGCCATTGATGTAAAATGAGTGGTGGTTTCCTTAGAAATAATAGTTGTATGGCCAAATTTTGTGGAATCCGATGAGATTCAAGGAATATGAGGACTTGTGTGTGAAACTCCATCTTGGAGTAAGTTGTGTTGGGTAGCACGTCAGTGTTTGGTACCGTGTGTAAAGTTTTATTGAATTGTTTATTCAGTTGGTTGATATTGGGGTTTGGTTTACACGTAGTCACCTTGGGAATGGCTTGTGCTTGTGTACATGGTTGTAAGGTTGTGGGTGCATTAGAGTGGTTAGCCGAGCATTAAGTCTCTTGTAAGTGGTTATGAAGCTTGTGCAGAATTGTTTTGGATTTGTGGAAAATCCTTCAGTTGGGGTAAAGTGTTGTGAACTCTTCATTTTATGTGTACATTATGCTTCATGTAGTTGATAATTTATAATGATGGTGTGACGGAATGGAATTGTAAGATTGTGGATTCTTTTATTTTGTGTTTTTGTCGTATTGTGTCTATAGCACAGTTGTGAATTCTATTAATTGTTATTACAGAAATGTTACGTTTATGTTGGTTGTGGCATAACTATAAGGGTGATTGGTGATGTTGGGTGACGGTGCAGGTTCACCAATTGTTTATGTTGAGAAATGAACTCCGAAAATGAATTTTTCCTTGTGTTGTAGCCTCGGATGGCAATGTTGAACTGTAATGTTGTGGATTTAATCTAAGTTCTAATAAAAGATTTCGATGCGTAGTTTCTTTGATTTAATAAACGCTGAATTTAACAAAAGTATGATAATGTGAATGATTCAGTGTTCTGAGTAACACTTTATTTTATTATTGGAAGATGGTTGCAAAAATCTTAAGAGTTTACTTGGAAATCGAGAGCGTATTTTGGTTGTGGAAACCTTTAAAGAAAAGGAGAAACTATGAAATTTCTTTAGCATGTTTGTGTTGTAAATAATTTCACCTTTTTGTGGGTGATTTGCCTTGTGCTGCGATGTGTTCTTAATTTCGGGGATGCAATTTCCTAAGGTGGGGAGATTGTAGCACCTGTATCCTTTCAAACTTTTGGGAAGTGTAATCGAATCCTTCATTTTATTTTGGGAATCTTTGGAGTTGTTGTGTCTTGGTTTTGGAGGAATAAAATTCGATTTAGATTTGTTAAGTTTGTTCGTTCGCACTTGACTTTGTCGAAAAGTTGTTTGGGAACTTAGCAATCTTGTTTTGGGGTGGAGACCAGTCTTGGTGGTGTCGACACCTGTCTTTGTTATTGGTCTCAAGGGTCGACACTAGTCTGAGAAGTATCAAACCTTGTCTACTGCTGAATCTGGAATTGGCTGCTGAAATTTAGGATCGACACTAGGGTTTCCAAGGGTCGACCCCTGCCTATTACACACTGTTTTTATCTCAGCTTTTCTTCTTGAGAGTCGACACCACTATTTTAAGGGTCGACCCCTATGACTAATTTCCAGATTTTTGGATCGATTTAGGCCCTACTTTTTGGGGGTTTTGACTTGTTCTTTTCATTTGACTTTGGGGCTATTGTTCCATTAGTGCCTAACCACTTTAAATAGGTTTGAAAACAATTTCCTCTCATAATTTTTCCTTCTCTTTTCCTCTTAAACCGTGACTTCTCTCTTCTCACTCTAAACTCAACATCTTCACTTAGGTCTTTAGATCTACTCACCTAGAGCTATCTTTTCACCGTGGTCCTGTGAGAAAGATTGTAGATCTCGTCAAGGGCTTCCTTTTGATCCAAGTAGTTCGTGGTTTCGTCACCTGTAATTTTTGTGTTTGTCTTCTCTTTGCTTCAAGAGGTAGGGATTTCTTTGCTCCTTTTTCAATTCCTCGTCTATGGATAGAGATGTGGTAGATTTTATTGCATAAAAACCATATTCATTATGGATTTTGTTGAAAGTCATTTAGGGTTTTATAATTGTTGTTGAAGTTGTTAAGTTGGTTGTTGTTTGGGTTATTTGAGGAGTAGCTTAATATGCTTATATTGAGAGGGAGGAAAGCCCTAATTTAATATTATTGACTTAATGGATCTAAAAGGGAGGAAGTTGAATAATCTTTGTATTTTGTTAATATTGATTATGTAATGGTGTTTATATCTAAAGGGGAGAAGCAACCATGGTATTGAAATTGTTTTAGATTAATCATGAGAAGTTGAGTTGAGTTATGGTTTTGACATCAATGGATTTGGTTTTGTAAAATAAAGAGAATGGATTCGGTTTTTTAAAATAAAGAGAATGGATTTAGAATTGAAAAATGAAGAGAATGAATTTTTAGAAAATGATTGAAGTAGTGTGGATTGGAAAATAAGGACTATTGATTTTTGGAAAGAAAATGAAATCATAACCCTTCGTAAATTAATAATGAATTTGAGGTCGGCTTTTGAAAGCTTTACATATTATTATTGTTATTGGACTTAAGGTCTCATAAGAATTGGATTGTTGTCTTGCATGTATTTAATACATATGCTTAGAGGTTTTGTGCTTAGTCATCGATGGGGGATGGCATTGTTGTGTTGAATAATATCGTGTATGTAGTACACTTCTGTTGTTATGCATTCCAGTATGTTGAGATGGTTGGAAGTGTTCACGCACTAAGAATGAGATGTATCATTACCTTCCAGCTAGCGCCTGGAGAATTGGTCGCGCTTAGAATGAGAGGTACCAGTACCTCCAGCTAGCGCTTGAAGAACTTAGCAGAGGTACCATTACCTTCCAGCCAGTGTCTGGTAAATTAGCAGAGGTACCATTACCTTCTAGCTTGTGTCTGGTAAATTGACATTTCGTTATAGAAAGGTGTGTCCTTGACTTACCGTGCTTAAGGCGACTAGAGCATTGTTTCGTTTCTCATTTGGTCTTAGCGTATCCTTGTATATCATGAGTAGTCTATGGTTATGGTTTTTTGAGGCTGGGCTGTTTTATGTGATAGTGTAGTAATCATTGTTCATGTATTGATTTTGTATGTGTTAGGATATATATGTATGTTCACAGGCGTATTTGGACGAATTGTAAGTGTTTCTTGATCATGGACTTAGTGCCAAGGGAATGTGATGAATATATTAGAAGTGAACATATGTTTTGTACTGGGTGTAAATATTGAGAAGTAATCGGGTTGTGAAAGTAATCGGGTTTGTGAAAGTATTTTTAAAACAACCAGTTGTGAAGTGTTATTTATAAATGGGAAATGAGAAAGAAAAGTGAATTGCTTGCGTTGTTGGGTAAATTGCATGATTTTGAGAAAAGTACCTATATAAGTATATTTTCAATATAAACCTTCACATTATGTATATGATATGATATAAAGCATTCATGATCATAGCTAGATGTATGTTGTTATTGTTTAGGATCATGTTGGGATCCCTACTGGATTTTATGTTCATCCCACATTGCTAATTTTTTTTAAGTGATGCTAAGAAGTGTTCAAGATCGAGTATCATCCTTAGTTGTTGGACACGTGACCTTTTATTTGTGGGCGGAATGCCATTGATGTAAAAGGGTTAAACCCTTCCTTTTAATTTAAAAGATGTAAGCCTACGGGCAATTTATTTACTTATAACTCCTGTTGCATTCTTATTGTATTCGGATGAGAGAATCTTTATTCATGTGTTCTGGTTAATGTAAAGTGTTTCTGTATGTTATCTTTGAAATTGAATCTATAATAATGGTTTGGTATTAGAATTCGAATAATAAAAAGTAGGGTGTGACACCGACCACATGAAAAGAATTATCCGACCCATGACTTTGAATTAACAGTTGTGGTTTTTGCATTGAACATTTGGCACCATTATCTGTATAGAGTAACTTGTGAAGTATGTACTGACCATAAAAACTTGAAATATTTCTTTACTCAGAAGGAATTGAATATGAGACAGAGACGATGACTCAAGTTGATCAAAGATTATGATTTGCAAATTATGTACAATCTGAGGAAAGCAAATGCAGTGGCAGATGCTTTGAGCTGAAAATCTATTAGGAATTTGTCATGCTTTCTTACCGATCGGAAGAAATTGTTATGTGATTTGGAGAGAAATGAGATTGAAATTGTGTTGCGTGAATAGAGTGGACTCCTAGCCGCTATTTTTGCCTAACCTACCATCATTGATGAATTTAGAGAGAAGCAGTTGCAAGATGAATTTTTGAAATAGATTGTGGATGAAATTGACTCAAAACCAAGGCTGGGATTTGTGATCGAAAATGACGTGCTGAAATTTCAGAATAAACTTTGTGTACCGGATTGTTTTGACTTGTGGAAATGTGTTATGACTGAAGCTCACAACTCCAAATTTGCTATGCATCCGGGGAATACAAAGACGTATCATGACTTGAAACAGAATTTCTGGTGACTTGGAATGAAGAAAAGTATTGCTGATTTTGTGACTAGGTGTTTGCATTGCCAACAGGTAAAAGCGGAATATCAACGACCCGCTAGACTACTTCAACCACTTCCAATATCGGAATGGAAATAGGAGCACATTACCGTGGACTTCATTGTCAGGCTGCCTCACTCCTCCCATGTTATGGATTCTATTTGGGTCATAGTTGATCATTTGATTAAATCCACACACTTTTTACCTATCAAAACTTTTTATAATGCGGATAAATTGGCTAACATGTATGTGAATGAGATTGTGAGATTGCATGACGTACCAGTATCTATTATATCTGTTAGAGACCCCAAGTTTACCTCGAGATTTTGGCAGAGTTTGCAACAAGCTTTGCGGACTAAATTGAGATTGAGTAGTGCTTATCACCCACAGACAAACGGCCAATCAGAAAGAACAATACAGACTTTGGAGGATATGCTCAGAATGTGTGCCCTAGATTTCCAAGGCAATTGGGAGACCTACTTACCATTGGCCGAGTTTGTGTATAACAATAGCTACCATTCGAGCATCGGTATGGCTCCTTATGAAGCTTTGTATGGTAGAAAATGCCATTCTTCGATATATTTAGTTGAGGTAGGCGATAGGCCTTTGTTGGGACCGGAACTTGTACAAGAAATGACTGAAAATATGAAATTGATTCAACAAAGATTGAAAACTGGACAAAGTCGCCAAAGGAGTTATGCGGATGTCTGAAGAAGAGACAAAGAATTTGAAGTGGGTGATCACGTGTTTATCAATTTAACTCTAATGAAAGAAAAAACTCTATTTAGGGTTAAAGACAAGTTGGCTTCGAGATACATTGGTCCGTATGAAACCCTAGAGAAAATCAATTCAGTAACATATCAAGTGGCCTTACCTCCGATCATGGAGCAAATGCATAATGTCTTTCATATTTCAATGCTCCGAGATTACTTGCGAGATCCTCTACACGTGCTTGAGCCAACTCTTGTGTTATTAAAAGATGATTTTACTTATGAAGAACGACCGATTTAGATTGTCAATCGAAGGATCAAAAGACTAAGAAACAAAGAAATTCCATTTGGGAAACTGAGGAAGATATGATGAAAAGATACCCTGATTTGTTCCCTCTAGATCCAACATTCTTCCAAACTGAAGGTAATTTGAGTTTAGAGGACCAAACTCTTTTAGTAGGGAAGAGTATAACAACCCCGACCTATGATTTGCTTTAACCTTTGATTAAGAATGTTTAATAAGTAATTACGAGGAAATTCTGAGTTAATTGCATGTGAATTGTGTTATTTGTGTTGGTGTCTGTCTGTCATAGAAATATTTGTCTGTGTTTTTATTCTATTTTGTGAATTGAAGGCCTTATCAGCCGCAAAATGTGAAATTGATTGAGAATATTTGCATTTTTAGAATTTTATGGTAGGTTCAGTTGAAATTTGATTCGGAACCCAATAATTAGAATAAAATAATTATTTTTGATTAGCCTAAGCAAGAATTAATTAAACTCCACTAATGAGCCTATATAAGGCCAATATTAGTCTACAACCCATTCTTACACACACTTTATCCTCAATCTTGAGGGTAAAAAAGAATGTGGAAAAAGGGAGAGAAGAAGAGAACTTGAGTTCAACATTGTAAAAGAAGGAGATTGAGGAGAATTGGCTTGGAATCTAGCTAGAGATTTGAGTTATGGGAAGAGCAACTTAGAATCATTAATAACTCAAGATCTTAGGTGAGTATTTGACTCCTAATCTTTGTGTTTAAGTTCTTAAGAAAGA
This sequence comes from Camellia sinensis, assembly GCF_055761805.1. Lineage (NCBI taxonomy): Eukaryota > Viridiplantae > Streptophyta > Magnoliopsida > Ericales > Theaceae > Camellia > Camellia sinensis. The sequence goes on from NC_138964.1 coordinate 70,937,538, forward strand.
GAATTCAAGAGATTTGAGTGTTAAAACATGAGAACTAAGCTAAAAGAGTAGAATTGGAAATCACATCATGCATGCATGCGCATATTGTGAAGTTTTAGAAGTTATTTCAAAAGAGTTTTCACATGCATGTCCACATCTTGGTTTTGTTCAAGGAATTCAACTAAACACCTCATTTGATTATGAGTTGAAAGCTTTGAATTCAATTTATTACATGCATGTTATGTTTTGGAAGTTTTAAGTTTGGTTTTGATATAATTGGCAAAGCTTTTGGGCTTCATTTTGCGAAATGCCTTTCAAATCATGAAGTTTTATGAATTTATAAGTGTATTCTTAAGTTTTGGCCCAAAAGAAAATGTTTTGTTGCCTTAGAATTGAGATTTAAAGCTAGGAGTGCAATCTGGAAATTCAAGAATTCTGCATTTCCGCTCGAGCAGCATAAGTTGCGCTCGAGCGAAGAAGTTTTAGCTTGAGCGTAAAATTCATGCTCCTAGAAGTTTTACAAAATTTTGCAGACCACTCAACCGACCAAAGTTGTGCTCGAGCGAGGACCCTGGTTACCCAGTCTTACACTCAAGCGACTGTCAAGCGTTCGTCAAGCGGAAAAATCATACAACCAGTACTTTTATAAAGTTTTGCAGATCGCTCTAGTGACCAAAGTTGCGCTTGAGCAAAGACTCTTATTTCTGAACCTTACCTCAAGGAAGGAAGTTGCGCTCGAGCGGACTGCCTTGTTTTTTTAAATATGACTAAATGTTCTAAGGCATATTTTGGCATCCTCATTGCATCTTAGCCATTCTTAAGCCCTAATTAAGACATAATAGTGAGGATAAAGATTAGAAACACACCCAAACAAGAAAGAAATGAATTAAATGAATTTCGAGCGTATGCTGTAATGTGTATCCATTCTGTGTTTGTGTAGGTCACGTGCCATAGGCTATCTGGTTATCTGCTCTGTTTGTCTGCTTTATTTGCTGTGTCTGTCTGCTATTGGAGCCAATTGTAAGTATTAACCTTGTAAAGTTATGTTCAATTATAAGTATTTTCTGAATGATATATGATGATCTATTTTCTAACATATTATTTTCAGCATGAATGAATGGTTGTCCAATGTTTCTGAAATGTATTTGTGGCATCATTAGCTTCAAATGACACTTGTTATCTATTCTATTATGTCCCAATTATGGGCCAACTGTATGTCTCATGAGCCAACTATTATGGATCCTTTTATATACGTCCCATTTATAGGCCAACTGTATGCTTCATGAGCCAACTATACCATCTCCATGAATGTAAGTCAACTGTATACTTTGGGGTCGTCCCTTTATGGGTCAACTGTTTCTGTTAGTGCTAATAGATGTACCACGTATGATTAACAGTGAATTCTGAATATGAATATAAATCTGTTTCTGATATGAACTCTAATTTATGAATCTGTAATGGACATCATTCATTAAAGCCCTTAACTCTGTTATTATTCACTAGGCTCTAGCTCACTGTATTATTTATGTTTGTAGGTGAACAAGCACGTGACCAGGCTCAAAGTTGATTGCCTGGAGTTCTATCTGTCTACCAGCCACTGTGCCTCCCAAGTTGTTTCTTTTTGAGAAATGGTCAAGTTTTTGTGAACCATGCTAATGGTCTTTTGTATTTCTTTTGTTAAGTTTGAACATATCTTTCATTGTCTATGTATATATATATGGTGACATGAATATGCAAATAAGTTTTAAATTTTATGTCCTATGCGTGTTTACACAGCTCTATGGATGTTATATGTATATATTTACTTTTGCTAGCCCCTGTATTTTGTTTATTTGTTCAGATGCCTTAGGTAATCCCAAGATTACAGGCCGGTTATGATACTAAACCCATAGGGGCAGGTTTGTGTTATGACACCAAGTATCCCATGAACTTACCTTATTGAACTCCAAATGCACACTTCGAGGCATTGAGTCAAAGCCGATTTGATCTCAGGATGTCAAAGACTGCCTTCAGGTCAGCCAGATGGTTTCCAGGTTCCTTGGTTTTAACAACCATATCATCTAATTAGACCACCACTGTCTTCCCAATCAGATGTTTGAACATCTGGGTGACCAATCTTTTGGTAAGTTGATCCTGCATTCTTCAACCCAAAAGGCATTACTCAGTTGCAATAGAGTCTTTTAGTGGTGATGAATGCCGTCTTCTCTTCATCTGGGGCATACATTGGTCTCTGGTGATAACCTTTGTATGTGTCCAGAAAACTTATCCTCTCAAGCCCTGGTGTGGCATCTACCAATTGATCAATCTTGGACAATGGGAAATTGTCCTTGCAGTATGCCTTGTTCAAGCTTGTGAAATCCACACAGACCCTCCACTTCCCATTCTTCTTTTTCACCACCTCTGTATTAGACAACCAAGTGGGATAATTCACTTCTCTAATGGCCTGTGCCTCTAGTAACTTGTCTACTTCTTCCTCAACTGCCTGCACATGGAACAATGTTAGCCTTTTTGCTCTTTGGACGACTGGCTTTGCTGACCTGTCCACCGTAAGTTTGTGACAGGTGACCTCGGGTCTGATCACCGGCATTTCATAAGGTCTCTAGGAAAGCACCTCTATGTTCTCTCTCAAGAAAGCCTCTAGCTCTCTTTCTTCTTCCTCGGCTAAGCCAGAGCTGAGAATGAAGAATAGTTCATCATCTCTTTCCTGCACCAAAACCTTTTTCAGTAGTTCTTCACTTTACTCGGCAAGTTCTTTGTCAACATCATCCAAGACCTCGTGGTCTTCGCTTTCAATCTCTACACTCTCTGCTCCCCTTACATTACAAGTGTACTTCATTGCCGCCATGGTGAAAATTTTCACTTGTACTTGGTCCCCTCCTTACTTCTTCAATCCCTTGATCAGTTGGGAATCGTAACAATTGGTGTAGCATGGAGGGAACAACCCTCATTACATGCAACCAAGGTCGTCCCAGAATGATGTTGTATGGGGAGGGAGTATCTATCACAGCAAACTTCATTTTTACCTTCTTACTTCCTGCCTGCACTTCTAAATTTGTGGCACCGAGAGGCCATGTCAATGTCCCATTGAATCCGACCATAGGGTTATCAGATTGCTCTAAGTCATCTGGGTGAAGGTCAAGCTCCTTGTAACATCTGACATACATAATGTCACAAGAGCTACCATGATCAATTAGTATGCGTCTTACTTGCCAATCTCCAATCTTTAGAGTTACCAACAGGGTATCATTGTGCGGATCCTGCACCATATCCAAGTCGGCCTTAGTGAAAGAAATCATCGATTCCTGATATATATTTCTTCTGGGTTTCTTTTACTAGACTTGATATACATGTTGCATGTGCCTTACTCTCTGGGTCACCCCTCAAACTTCATTCTTATTGACCTTGAAGTGAATCACATCGATTACCCGAGGTCCCTCTGCCTGTTGTGGTGGTGGTAGTGGTGGAGGGGTTGCTGTTTGCGCCTGGGGCAACCTCACATGCTCTTCCCTTATCTTCGCCTCATCCATTACGTCTCTCAGGCGACCCTGTCTGACCAGATCCTCCAAGTGTGACTTTAAAGCCTGGTATCCCTAAGTCAGGTGTCAATCGTCATTATGGTAGGCACAATGCTTTCTAGTGCTCCTATCCATGAACTCGCCAGGGATCTTCTCCGGTACTCTGTAGTACGGCTGGTTCCTGATCCTCTCCAAGGCTTTATAGATCAGGATCCTGAATAGCATGCTGACTACCTGCATAGCCCTCGCTCCTATTGCCTACCTGTTAACAACGGCATTCTCTCGGCCTCACTTCAGCGAGCCGTTTCTCTTTTCTTGTTTTGGTGTCCTTGCTCCTTGTGTGTCTTCCTCTACTATGGGATACTTCTTAATCTATGCCATGAGCTCCTCCATGCTCTTTAATAAGGTTTTTGCAAGTGATTTTTGAAGCAATAATTTATTATCTAGGCTGTTCTTGAAAGACACGACTGCTAGCTCCTGGTTACAAGCCGGAATTCTATTGTACACCTCATAGTATCTCTTGGCGTAAGCCCAGAGGCCTTCGCTATAGCTAATTTTCAAAGCCAGTAAGGAGTCTTTCCTCAGTGGCTGTGACTTGTTCGTAACAAACTTGGCCACAAACATTTCACCTAGGCCTTCCCAACTCTTCATTGTTCCTTTCGGCAACTTATGGAACCAATCCGATGCTATATCCCCAAAGGATGATGGGAATAGTTTGCACAGCAGCTGCTCATTCCTGCTCCACAAAGTCATTGGAATTAAATACAACCCAACATGAATGTTTGGATCGGACTTACCGTCGTAGATCTAAAACATCGGCATGTTGAATCTCTTCGAAGCCTCAAATGTATCCAACTTCCCTGAGAATGTCGTCCTCGGCCAGACATTAGGTGTGATCTCGTCGGTGAGTCTCTTTTTCTGGAGGTAATCTCTCAAATCCTCCTTCATTCTATCGGGAGCTCGGCTATCACTAGACTTCAGTCTCTTCGGCATGCTGCTCTAGGTGAAATTGTTCGTCCTCTTAGACTTCCCTTCATTCACTGTATCAAAATAGAGACCTTGCCCTTGGATCTGCCGAGATCCTTTAACAAAGGTCCCTTTGGTCCGCGGTGTCCTTTGTGATTCGCCTCATACTAACTCGGTACGCCTGACATCCTTTGATGGCCGATGTGAGTTTCCTTGTCCCTTGTCATGCTATGGGATAACTAAGACTGTCTTCTTTCCTCCCTTTAGGGCACCAGTCTTAGTTGCTGGTGTCAGTGTCTCTTATAGCGGGAATGATGGCTACATCACGTTATTCTGCATCATGAAGTTGACCATAGTCTGCAGGTCTATCAACTTGTTTGACATTTATTTCATCTCCTCATCCCTTCTCAGGCATCTATCCTTTCATACCTAGAGGCCACTTTCATTGCAGTATTCATCTCAGCCTCCTTTTTTCGAGCTATTGCACCTCTTGCCGGCATCATTCACCCTAGGATTTGGTTCTTGTACTCCCTCATTATGATTTTCTTCTCTGACTTTAGGATCCACATGTTCCTCTTCCTCACTGTGGATGTCGTCCCTAATTCTTTCTTTTTGTTTGTTGTTGGCTGTCCATTCTCCTTAAGTCCCACAAACAGTGCCAAATTTTGGGTGTTGATTTCCAACCACACAACCAAAAGGGTAACTCAGCTGGAGAGCACCGGCGGAATAGAATGAGCCAACTACATACCAACAAGAAAATGAGAATTCCGCGGTGGTTCGTCCACCTGAGGACACTCCAACAATCAAGTCAGTAAACTTTATCGCTCACAGATACCAAATAGTACTTAAACCCACAAGAAAGAACTTACCTTAGACCCATGATAGTGTCTCACTTTTATAACCCATAGTTACCTGATCACCTAGAAGCCTCACTTCATTGGACTCAGGCTCAATGCTCATCCAAGACTCTCGGCTAGATAGGGATAACTCTTTATCAGCTTTATCCTTATCCAAACTAAGATCCTCTCTTGTTTTAGGACTCTTGTGCCTTATCCGAATACCCCGGCATTCTGGTATTACTGTAGAACATCTCGGCAATGCCATGATCACTTTGATGACATGACTCATCCATGTGGCACCCTAGCCAACATCTCAGGGCTATCTTGGCCACGTGGCGTCATTCGCAAAAAACTTCCCCACACTATAATTGTTAAAGTTTGTAAAATTTACTATGAATTTGTAATTATTTTGATAAGCACCACTGATTTGTTATTTCCCTTTAAATTATTCCTTTTGTAATACCTTTTCATGTGTATCTTTTGCACAAAAAATTAGATCAATTTGACGATCATAATTTATTCAATTTATCTAGATTCGCACCCAAAAAATAAATAAAATGAATGATCTGTTTTTAAAATACTCTTCTGATTTATTTTTATTCTCAAACAAATGTAATAAATTGAATAGACTACAGTTATCCACTTGATTATGATTATTATTATTATTATTGTGAATAATATACACAAAGGACCTTACAAATTGAACGGTGTGAATGATCGAAATGAGACTCGTGGTGACTCCTATAAGCCCTCACAAATGTAAGCCTATTTTAAGAATAATGATATATAAATAATATATATATATATATATATATATACAAAACAAATTTATACAAAATGACATGAAAAAATTGTACGCATTTCTTTTATATCAAAATGTCTATCGAAGTAACAATTTTTTGAAAACATTACTATCGTATTATTATAATAGATTTTTATATATAATTTTTTGTTTAGAAATTAATATATATATATTGGTAAATGACTGATATGGTAGTCAATTTGAGATAGATAGAAAAAAGTTTTAAGTCACATTGAATATCTCGCTCCAGGATCTAGACTGGAAGGTATTGTTTGGATTCAACTGATTCATCACAGATCTAGCTTTGATAATTTGAATTGTGAATTTTATAAGATTCTTCATATATATATATATATATATATTATTCAAGAAAATAAAATAAAATAGGTCAATACGATATTTATAACCTATTCAATTATCGCGTTCCTGACCAAAAAATTGATGGTTTATTTAGAAACACACTCATCTCTTTTTGAAACAATTGCAATAAATTGAATAGATTTTGATTATCGGATAGATCGATCTTTTTTCATAAATAATATACACAAATGCCCCAACAAAATAAACGGTTTGCTTCGACAAAACAAGACCTATGGTGGAGCCCATGAGCCTCGACAACACCGTCCAATCTAAATTATGGACCAGAAGGAAGCTTGTCAGTATAAATTATGTGTGGGATATATTATACTTCAAAATATAAATTTAATTAATTATTAAAAATATTCATTGAAATGTCTTTAATTATATTTATTATTTGTTGTAACTCATGGATTAATTTTCCATTTTATGTTGCAGCGGTTTGACTAAATAAAAGTTGCATTCATAGTGGATTTTTGTTACAACATTTTTTGTAAATGTTTCATCGGTTGGCCACTTACATATATCTCTCTATCTATATAAGTGTCGCTTCCATTAATGTGGCGCTTTTTTTTCTTCCGAAGCCCTTTTAATCGTGACTTATGTAATTGACTTTCTAAATTGTCGTTTGCACGTGAATTATGAAAGTTGCCACAATGTGAGCTGGGTTCGTGACAAAAACTGAAGCCTACTTTATTGTTATTTGGAAGTTTTGATTATTATGCTATCTTTCACTGTGCTTTTTAGAATTATAATATTATTAATAATAATTATATTTTATATCATGATTCTACTCTTAGATAAGACTCATTGAGATCCTGATTGGTAATTTAGTAGTCTTTTTACACTTTTAGAAGCCAAACAAGATGATTACTTTTTAGGCCTTCAGGCCATAAATTTAATTTTGAATTTTTTTTATTCAAAAATTCATACTCTAAAATACTTTGTCATAAGGAGAAGTTCATACAAAATTGAGAAATATAAAAAAAAAATTCAAGATATTGATTTGTGATTATATTTCAATTTTAAATAACGAATGACAATCTCAATCAAACAATCAAAGACAAACCGACACAACGATTTAATATGGAAAAACCACAATTGGAGCGTCTTGAATTGTGATAGAAAAAACTACGGGCCAATGTCATAAAACAATCTACTAGAAAGACAAAAAGAATTGCACAAGTATACTCTCAATTACCTAGCAAATTTATGTCCATATTGAACTAACCCCAACGTGTCTCATCCACCGCCATCTTCACCTCATAATTGTCTTGTCCAACGTTGAATCCATAGCGCTGATGTCGAATTCATGACGATGAGCCACTCTAGAATCCACCAAAGCTTCAGGCCAAGTTCTCCGGAATACACCGGAGAATAACTCTCTCTTTTGTGAATAAAAAAAAATAAACAAACCCTTTGATGATATTGATATAAAGTTCATGGATCCATTAATCACTCTTAAATCATCAAGGAAACACTCATAAATCACCCTCCAATATAAAACACTTTATTCCTTCGTCCTCACTGAAAATCTGGGCGGTTCAAAACCTAAAAACGAGCAAACAGTTCACTTTATAGTAAACAGGATCGCGCAGACTGCTCGAGCGCACATTTCATCGCTCGAGTGGTGTGACGAAAGACGATGCAAAACATATAGGCAGACTGCTCGAGCGCAACTTTCACCGCTCAAGCGGTAAAACTTTCTTCCCAAAAGTTCAGGTGCTCTGCAAAAATATTAGATGATCCTTTTTTTTGCTCGAGTACACAAATGATCGCTCGAGTGGTCAAACAACTTCAACTGCAATTTTGCTTTTGCTTTGGGGGCACTGCCCCTCAACTCTGCTTGGGTGCTGCTTCCTGGACCGGGCAACTCGATCCCCGTATTTAGTTAGCGAAGTGGCAAACATGAAAGAATTAAGATAACAAACTCCTCTACATAGGCACAACTCGAGTTGGATTCGCATCTAAATACTCATTGCCTTACTGAAATAAAAAATCGAATAAAATTACAACTAAAAGAAGTTTTTTCAAACGAGATTGCCAATAACAAAATATTAGAGTACCCCTGTATATATATATATGGTATATGATTAAAACAAACTAAACAAATACACTCTCTCTCTGCCCTTTCTCTCTCTTCTCCCTTCTTCATCTACGAGCTAAGGTTCCTCGCTCCTGTCGTCATCACCATTAATGGTGTCACAATCTCCGCCATTAGCCACACATTGTTGTAGTTCTTACTGAAACTCATTTATGTCGTCCATCCGCCGTTGTTGAAAACTTCCTCCATCTTGGATCTACCATAATATCTCATATCAATCACCAAAACCTTCTCATCGCACACACAATCTCTAGGGTTTTGAATCAACGATACACAGAAATATAAGTGAATATAGTGAGAGAAAGTGTAGATGTGGAAAAAGCTTTTTTTTGTGTATTTGCTTTGTTTTCTCTCTTTAGTTCAAAAGGTAATAGATGTGTGTTGTGTTCTCTCTATCTCTCTAGACTAGAGAGAGTGTTTTTAAAAGAGAGTTCCCTCTATCTCTTTAGACTAGAGAGAGTGTTTTTTTAATAGTTTTTCTTGGAATGATAAGGGATGGCATTTTGGGGAAAAAAATCTATGTATATGTACATTTTTAATATGAAAAAGCGCACATTATTGGTATACGTATTTACATAGAGCATGCAAGATCATAAATATATATTGTACTATATTAATTAGAATTATTTTGACTCCTATTGGATTATATATTCATCTCACATTTTTGATAACGTTTTAACTGCAAAATTGGAGATCTTTGTTGGAGTTGGAAAGCTCCCTTTGTCTTTGGTCTTGGGGCCATCTTATGTATAGGCGGAATGCCGTTGTAATTGTTAAGGGCCAAGTCCTTTTATTTCTTCGTACTTTAAAACCTAAGGGTATTTTATCAATTGTAATCTATTATAACACCACATGTATAGGCGATAGGAAACTTCTATTGTTTATTTATGATGATGAATGTAGCTTTTGCATGTCTATTTATGAAAATGGAGATTAAAGATAGATTGGTAATGTTAATCGGGTTCTAAAATACAGGGCATTACATTGCCCCTTAAAGTTTCTAAATGCATAACAAACAACCCCTTTTACTAATAAATCATCAAGTCAATTAATAATTTTTATTGATATTAGAAATATATTTCAATTAATAATTCAGATAATTTTATTATTATATAGGTGAACAGCTAGAAATTTTATTTTTTCCCGCTAATTTTATTAAATAGATAATTGTGATAAGATTGTATTTATAATTTTTTAAATTACAAAGAGCAATTCGTATTTAAAAAAAAAAATTACAAAATTAAATAGTGAAAAAAAATTTGTCAATCAATTATTGGGGAAGCTAGACAATTCACTCGAGGAGCCCCATGATATATCATCTAAAGTGCCTTGAATTCTATCATTTTCACTACAATCTTATCTTCTTGCAAGCACATGCATATGATCTCTCGATATTATAAGTGCCTCAACCATTTCCGATGAAAGTTTGCTACGGTAATCGCTTAGCACTCGTCCACCTGTACTAAAAGTTGTTTTAAAAGCCACTGTAGAAATAAGAACGGTTAGTATATCACAGATCATCTATGAAAGCACAGGTTACATAGTTTCGTTTTGTTTCCACCAATCTAAAATATCAAAATCATCTTCATCATCCCTAGGTGGGTTATCCAAATAATGATGTAATTCAGAACTACTTATGGGTGCATTTTGAGATATTCTTCTAACTTTTATTGTTGAAAAAATACTTAATCTTCAACCTCGAGATGAGATAGGTGTGGCATGTGTAGGTCTAGTTGCAGGTACAACTTTCTTATACTCTTTCAAATAATTTTTTACATATGTGCATAATAAGGTCAAATGTTTTTTCATCAGCGAAAATAAAGTTGTAAAAATTCTTGTAAACCAGTGTCTTTACACGTAGGATCAACTACGATGGCTAAACCTAAAAAATGAGGCCATGGATCACAATGTTTATTAAATTTTTCTTTCACTGCAGTAATACTGATGACATAATATTCATTACCCATATATTTTGTGAAAAATTTTATTATTTCTTCTAATACATGTAAAACAAATGGTAAGGTAGGTATATAAAAGAATAAAGAATAAAAAATAAAAAATTTGTTGTAGTTTGAAAAACTTCTAGAAAATCTTTTTATAAGTTTATCTAGAGCCAATTATCTTCCGTGGGAGTCAATACTCCTCATATTGCTGTTGTTGCAAAACATAAATCTATTACTTTTCTTTATTTAGAAGCTCTCTTTAACATATTATACATTGAATTCCACCTTGTGTCTACATCTAAAATTAATTTTTTAAATTGCATACCTTCTCGTTGACAAATTTTTCTATATTCTGAAATCCGATTAGAAGAAGACATACTAGTAAGAACTGCATGTTTTATTACCTGTACAGAAGTGTCGTATACATATATAACTTCTTTAACAATCAAGTTTAAAATATGAGTACAACAACTATAGTGACTCAGGTTCAAACCCGACCCTTTTTGTATTCTTTGGTCAGGGATTCGATACTCATTGTTGTTGTTCATACTTCTTATTGTCCTATTGTAATGTGGGTATGGTGGTTTGAAGTTGTTGGTTGTGTTTTCAACACGATGGGGGTTGATTTTTCAAAGGAGTTTTTGCCTGTTTCTCTTCGGGTTCACACAAGTGGTCCTTCCATCACTTGAGCGGTCTTAGGTGCCTTCCAGTATCTATGTTTGTAGTCTCAATTTTTGGGACAAGGGTGTTCTTCTCTTAAGCCATGGGTTGGTCGCTCGAGTGGTATTTTGTGTCTAACACTCGAGCGGTCTCTTTGTTGGCCAGAACTACTTAAAAGGGGTCATTGTGTGCTTGAGCCATGATTTGGTCGCTCGAGCAGTTCCTTGTGTCTGACACTCGAGCGATGTTTTGGTCACTCGAGCGGTCTGTGTGTACTAAAAAAAGATATTTTTTGCTACTTTTTGATCTCTCTCTCTCTCTCTAAAGGTTAATTTTACCAAATTTCTTCATCCTCTCTCTAGTTCTTGTCTAAACACCCCTATACACTCAAATCCGTTGGTCTCGACGCCATAGTGCTTTGGAGAAAAGCATAGAGCTCGTAAAGGTAAACAATCTAATCGTAGAAGTTTTCATTTTCGGCTTCGTCAAAAGTTAGCTCTTGTTCTTCTCTTCTTCTACTCTTGAGATAGGGATTTTTTCAACCTTTTTGTAAGATTCTTAGCCTCGTTATGTGTTCCTTGAAAGGTGTAATGATTTGGGAGTAATGGGTTTGATTTAGGTTTTGGTGTTGGGAACATAAAATTGGGGTTTTCAAATGGATTAATGAGAAATGTTATGGCAATGAGTATATTATTAAGTTGTGTTGAAACATTAAAAATTTCTCCTTAAAATATGTTTTTCAAAGAAATAGATGTTTTGTTGGAAATCATTGGTTTTGAGCTAAGATTAAAGGGAAAGTGCAGACACCCCATTTTTAACCGTCCTCAAGACTTGGACATCACCGCTTGAACACTCGGTGATCATCCATGTTTGTGCTCGTCTTGAGTTACCGGAGGTCTCGGCTACCCGCCTTGCCTCAGGATCTCTCGACTCGACTGTTTTGTGTCTGGTTTTGCACCAAACACTTGTGCTTTGCCTTGGAGGGGCAGGGAATGGCTTGTGGGCCATCCCCACACTCCACCGGCCATGGCTTGAGGCCACCGGCTGTGTTTTGTTGCCATCGGCCAAATTCTTGGCCGGCCGACACTATAGATGGCCAGCCGGCTATCGTTTTTTGGTCAATTGTATTTTTGGCCGGCCGACTACTGTACATCTGCTTTGGCAGATATTTTCATGCAGCTGGCATGCACAGATTTCCCTCTTAGCTAGCTTGTCTTGTAAGCTTACAAGATTGAAGCTCTATAAGAGGAGGCCTCCTCTCCCTCTTTTAGAGGTGAGACAACTTAGACAACATTGTTAGAGAGCTCTGGTTTTAGGTTAGGATTTGTATCTATCCTATATCTATATCTCTCTTCCTTTTGTGTCTTGTGTGTGTATTTAGCCTTAGTTTTACACACAAACACTCACCATCACACCTTCTCTTGGAGCTGAGGCCCTTGGGGGTTGTTTTGAAGTCTTGGAGCTAGTTTTGAGGTCAAAGAACCAGCTGGTCCACCATTTTTGAAGAAGGTCTACAAGGGTAAAACTTTTGTCCCTTTTTCCCCCATTTTTTCATAGCTTATTTACCTATCTTGCATCTGTTTTTGAGCTTAGTGTATAACATATAAATGTCTTGTTTTTGTCTGCTCTAAATAGTTTGTTAAGGGTGTTTTAAGCTTTGGGGTTGTTTGACCCCTCTTAAGGCTTGTTTGGCCTTTGTTTTGTGCCATTTTGGTTGAGCTCCGGGACCATTCTGTTTGGGCCTCCTCACCACTGAAATCTTGAAGGATTTCAGAGGTGAAGATGGTGCCTTGAGGTCCTAGGAAGGAGAGGGCCACCCCCTCTCCTTGTTGTCCTTGAAAAGGGCTATTTTTGCCTCTTGAGGGAGCATCTAGTTTAAGTGTGTATTGACCATGCCTTGACTGATATTTATGCTTATTTTACCATGAAATAGCATTGTGTTGAGTTGGTTTGGACACACATTGCATGCCTTGCATACTTGTCTTGTAATGCCATATTTTGCCTTAACATGCATCATGATGAACCATGACTTTCTAGCATGATTTAGGCCTAGCTTTGTGAAGCTTTCATGCATGTTTTAGTATGCTTTAGCTCTGTTCTTAGTTGCTTTAGCCATGCTTGACATGCTTTGTGTAGTCTCTTTACATTCTAGCTTGTAGGCTTTGAGTGTGTGAAGTGTTGAGCATGCTTCATTTGGTTTATTTTAGTGGTTTGACCCCACTTGTAGCATCATTTCAGTTAACATGCTTGCATGCTTGCATTTAATGCTCTTTTGATGCCTTAAGAGGTTGTGTTGTATGCTCCATGTTTAAGCATTTGTGCATGCCTCCATGCGTAGATCATCTAGACGCCATCTAAGTGGTTTTTTGGGGCTTGTCTTAACATGTTTTAGGACAGTTTTGATTCATTTTGATCATTTGCTTCATGTGTCATATGATCATGGTTTAACCTCCTTTGGCTTGTCTCGGATTTTAGGCTTTACTCGCATGCTTTGCTTGTGTTGATTAGTCAGTTTGTCGCCTCTTTTCCATGCAATTTCAGAGTTTAATGTGCATGCCTTTTGCCCATGCTTGCATCCTCTTGAGTGTGCTTGAGAATTGCTTTTTGGTGCCCAAGTAATGGACCATGTTTGCATGCATGCTTACATGTGCATTTGGCCTCAATTCCTTAGCCATTGGCCACTGTTTTGGGCTTACTATAGAGCTGCCCAATTAGTGTAAGTCCCTCCTTTGCATGTTGTTGCGTGCTCACCTTGTATGTTGTTGCATATTTGTGTGTTGTTGCATGATTGAAGTTTCATGATTGAATGAAGCCACATGCTTGCTTGCATGCTTGAACATCCATATTGTGTCTTGCATACTTGTAGGTTGCATTGCTTCATGCCTTACACGCTTCTTTACTTAGGTTGTGTGCCTAACCTACATTATACATTGCATTGCCATGTTGCATACTAGCCTTCATACCTAGGATGCATTGCATTGGCATGCATGTTTCACCTCTTGAGTTGAGTATGATAGAGGTTGAGTCCCCTTTGTTTGTTTGTATGCATTTCATCCCATTGAAATTGCACAACTTGGCTCTTGGGCCATCACGCATCGAAATGCGCGATTGGTGGTCCGAGGGTCGAGGACCATCCTCCTTTGAGTCATGAACATGATAAGGAAGGTGGTGGTGCAAACATTGCTTTGAAAACGCATTGCCATGCCTTGCCTGCCCTCTGCTGCTGTCAAACAGGTTTCTGCAGGAAGCTTTGGCCGGCCGGCCATAGATACTGCCGACCGACCAAATATATTTGGCCGAGAGCTCAATGGATGGTCGATGACCACTTCAAAATGGCCGGTGATGATCCCACTCAGCCGGTGGCGTTCCACAACACTCAGAGAAGCAACCTTGGGAGTTGTGCAATTTTCAGAGAAGCAGAACAGCCAAAGCAGAGGCAACTTGTGCATGACAGTGACTTTCCGAGCGGAGCCGAGCGTGCATTGCATTGGGCCCTCTTCCCGAGGCTGTTTACTGCTTTCATTAGATTAGTCAATTTGTTAATTAATTAATTGGTCTGTAATATTTAATTAGCTTGTAGGTTAATTAACTTGTATTAATCTTTCGGTCCCTCCGAGCGAGGGCAAATCTGTAATAAGTGTGGGTGCGTGTGTGCATGTCTTCCAACCCCCACTTCTTTCTCCCTTTTACTTACCTGCTTTTGATGGTTAGTATTAGGACATGTTTACTTTAACATACCTTATGCTATGCATGCATGCATCATTCATCAGTATTGCATGCACCAGGCTCGGCGCATCATACTAACTGCATAAGTATTTCAAATCTAACTTGAATACATGCTGCTTGTGCATTTTCACATGTCATTTATAGACTAGCCGAGCCTACTCTAGTGACATTCCGTATGCGTTGCATTAGGCATTCAAACATGGACTTGGATCATGCATGATTGCTAACATGTTCTTGTTTTGGCACGGAGTACTAGGTGAGCTCTTTATGCTTTAGCATCTGACATGAGTGTGAACGTTAACATGATAGCATGATTACCATGAGGCTAGATGCTTATTTGATGAACTGCTTCAATGCCTGTGGGTGAAGGTTGGATTGTTTGAGTTGGGATAACTCGTTGAAATCCGTATTTTAGCCTACTTGTGAGTAGCAAATTCCAAAGTGTTTTCCAAACAAACGGATATGCAATGTTTTGTTCCAATTTAGGTGATTTGGTCTATACTTGTTTGCCGTGCGCATAACATAGTAAATCTAGGCTAATAACCAGAATAAGAACACATAACGTTTTCAAAAAAGGATATCACGGTTAGTAGAGGCCGATCTTCAGATCGGGCGAGAGGGGGTGCTCATAGCTGACCTTCCCCAGTCGTACCCAAGCTCCCGAGCCGAGGCAACTTTGGTGATGACAGACACGTGGCTTTTGGCACCGAGTCAGGGTTTCCTAAATTTTCCAAAATAAAATATTTAGGTGGCGACTCTATGTCTGGCAAAGCAATCCATGTTTGGTACTTCTTTTCAAAAATTTGTTTTCTCAAAACGATTTTCCGGATTTGGACTCTTTGGTTCAGATTAAGAACCGTGACAATTTGAGAGTCCTGAACTATAGTGAACCCAATATGAACAGAACGGGACTCGTCCTCCCAGGGCGTTCGGGGACGTCTACAGATAGATTTTCAAAACTTACTTAACTTACCATGTAAGTTATAGCAAATAGATTTTTGACATAATTAATCAACTCCAAAACTTACTTAACTTACCCTAAACAATGTTAATTCAACCAACAGACCCTCAATCTAGATTTGACAAATTTGACATGTTACATGTTAACACGACTCAAATTGCAAATATAATCAGAGGATTACAGTTGGTCATTTTTTAACATTAACATGAATATAACACAACTTAACAATACAAAAGATTATATGGGTTGTGTAGGGTTAAAGATGCGTAACCCAATCATGACCCATTTAATCCGTGTAATAATTTAGGTCGACACGTGGATATGAATCCATTATTAACCTGTGGGTAACTAAAATGTAACTTGAATCTAGTAGTTATAAAATCTCTTCAATATTTTATTCTCAACCATTGAATTACATATATTTTGGTCTTAGAAGAAAATTTGTTTTATTTTTAAAGTTTTTTAGGATATTTAAATATTAATAGATGATAATCCGATTAGATGTGTGGTGAATTAGTTTTGCCTTATTTTCATGAATACTGGCATATATATTAGGAAAAACTGCATTTAAATTGAAATAGTTTAAAATAGTTATACTCTCATGAAGGTGCAAGTAAAATCAGTGACATAGGATGCAACTTTTACTACTTGTGACTTACATCTCCATGTAAGTGCAATTAGTTTTTGTTATTTTAGGAATTAACTATTTTAGTTTATATTTTAAATGTTTACAAATAGAGATAATAGTTAACTTTTCTGTACAAGTTTTTTTTTTGACTATTTTAATGTATTGTTAAAACAAGCCTTTTTAGTTAGCCTCACTTATTATCTTTGTGTGGGTGTTAATGTTTAAAGATATTACTTTAATCTATATATGTAGCGTCCTGAAAATTTTTCTTCATCACTCGAGCGATGGTTTGTTCGCTGGAGCAGTCTTTTGGGTTTCCCAATACTTTTGTCTGTAGACTGAATATGACGACACCAACGTGTATATTATTTTTATAAATTATTTCACTGAGCATATTTGCATAATTATGTGTTTGATTGGTGTTTATCTGTTTGTTTATGGAATATATGAATGATGACTTTGAATTTGAAATTGCAAGCCCAAACGGGTTCAGAAACCAAAATTGGCTAGTTCAATAGCATAATTGGAATATTTAGAATCTCAAGGAAAGTTTAATTAAAAATTTGATTCGGATCAAAATAATTAGAATTGATTAGAATTAAGCTAACTTACTTAGCTTTAAACCCACTTAATTAGTCTAACTTAATCTATCTATATATATGTTGTAAACATGTGTTTGAGCTCATACTTTTGCATCAAGCGTGGCTGCAATTCTAGAGTGAGAGGAAGAGCAACATTGTAGAGAGAGAGAGAGAGAGAAAAGAATTGAAGGGATTGAGCTAGATTATCACCAAACTCAAGCTCCAGGTATAATCTTTAACCATAATCTTTATAGATAATTCATGTAGAAGTAGAATTCATGAAGTTTGTAGGATCATTTGTATGATTTTGTCAAGGAAATGTTAGAATCACCTTGAATTTTGTAAACATGAGTTTGGTTGGAACATGCATGCATAATTCATCATTCTTAAGCTTAATTCTCAACAAAACCTTTACATGCATGATGTTACACTAGCTATCTTTGAATGTTCTTCATGATTTTACACTCCTCGTCACATATGATCATGTTTTGAAAAGGAAAGAATTGAATTCTTTACATGGATGGCAAGATTGTAGAGTTTTGGGCTTTATTTTGGGAAATTTGAAAGAGATTTTGAACTATGACTTGATAATTATCAAGTGTTCATGTTCATAAAGTGTTTCCCTCATAACCTTTCTAGCCATGCAAGCTTATGGGTTGAAAATTATGTTTTTAAACTTAGAATTCAATTTTAGAAAACTCGTAATTCATTTACTTCGCTCTAGCGATGGAATAATTGCTTGAGTGCACTTTGCATGCTTCCTGAAGTTTTGTAGAGTTTTACAGACCACTCAAGCGACAAAGGGTTCGCTCGAAAAAACTCAATTCATTTTCATTGTTAGCTTGAGTGACTATCGAGCCTAGATTTCAACCATCTAATACTTTTGTAGACATGCCACATCGCTCAAGCAACGAAAGGTGCACTTAAGTGAACCGCCCTATTTTTAGCAATTTTGAAACATGCTCACATGTGTATGTTTTCATTCTCATGCTCTCTTAAGCATTCTTGTACATTGTTTAGAAAACATTAACAAGGAAATGCATTAGAAACACTTAAAACACATTAACAAGGAAACGTATAAGAAACACTTGTGTTTCAACGTGTGCTTTGTTACGTGGCCTAATATCTGTACAACCCACTGTAAGTAATGTCTTTATAAAGCTATGTTTGAAAAGTATTTTGAAATTGTTCAAGATTGATATTTTGAATCCTATTTTGTTATCTATGAATGAATGTCCTTTTTGAAATTGTAGTCGTGGCATCCATTAGTGAGGCCCTTGCATGGGGGAAATAATACCATGGCCCACTGATTAATAGGCCATTGCTTAGGGGAAACAATACCATGGCCCATTGGATTAATTAAAACACAGAGATCTCTGATGTTAGACCTTAATGGCCCACATTGAATTATGAATTATTAATTGACTCGTTGTGGTCCACTGGATTGACCCTTGTCGTCCTATTGGCTTCGACCCATCATTTCATTGTTACTCTATTGGATGTACCACGCATAATGATTCATTTGATTATTGTTATTGCAAAGGATTGGTATGATTATTAATCAAATTGTTTTGCTTATTACAATGGGTTGTTTCGTAAAATGAAAGATATGTTTTGAATCATGTTGGACTTCATTCATATAAAACATTTATATTGATATTACTCACTGGGCTTCAACTCACCCCTCTGCCTTATATATGTGTAGGTGAGCATGTGGAATGTCAAGTCTAAGGCAACCTTGGAGTCTACCCTTGTAAAGCCATTTTTGAAGTGCCATTGTGATGGGGCGTGCTTGGAGTCAAGCTTTGTCAACCCTTCTTTTATTTTGTTTACTTTTGTTATTTTGGAACATGATATAGATGAAATCTTTGGTTTATTGTATATGGGCATGTATGAAGTTTAAAATTTTAAATATTGATGAATTTGGCATGTATGCACATGTGGACCAGCCCTAAACGTCCCGGCGCTCCGCGCACGAAAATGTTGCGGGATTCCGTTTTATGCACTGGGCTTACTATAGTTCGGACTCAAATGTCATGGTTCTGAATCTAATCTCACAATGTGCAATGTGAGACCGATAAATCACCAAAGAGTCCAAATCCGACAAATCATTTTGGAAAACTGATTTTTATAAAGAAGTGCCAAACATGGACTGCCTTGCCAGATACAGAGTCGCCACCTAAATATTTTATTTTGGGGGAATTTAGGAAACCCTGACTCGTGCCTAAGGCTACGTGTCCATCATCACCAAAGTTGCCTCGGCTCGAGAACTTGGGTACGATTGGGGAAGGTCATTTAATGAGCACCCCCACTCGCCAGATCAAAGATCGGCCTGTACTAAGCATGATATCTTGTTTTTGAAAACACATGTGTTCTTATTCCGGTTAATTAGCTAATCTTACTATGTGATGCGCACAGCAAACAAGTATAGACTAGATCGCCTAATTTGGAACAAAACATTGCATATTCATTTGAAAACAGTTTGAAGTTTGCTACTCGCAAGTAGGCTAAAATGCGGATTTCAATGAATTATTCCAATTCAAGTAATCCAACCTTCACCCACAGGCATTCAGGAAGTTAATCAATTAAGCAGTTAGCCTCATGGCAAACATGCTTTCATGGCAACATTAAAACACATGCAGTATGCTAAAGCGTAAACTAGGGATGGCAATATCAACCCGGCCCGACGGAGACCCGGACCGCCCCGTCCTGATAAATAGGGTTTTCCCCGAAAATTATTCCCCATAGGGCCGGGGACGGTATTGAAAAATATATCCCCGATAATTTTCGGGCCGGGGACGGGGATAGGCTTCTCAACCCCGGCCCCGGCCCCGGCCCGAAATTTCCCCGATGATCCCCGCCTCTATAACTCTTAGCTGTATTAGATAAATATCTGCTTTCATCTTATATTCTCTCTAAACTCTCTCACTGACTCAACTCTTTCACTCTTATCTTCTCTCTTAACTCTCTCTCTTCACTTTGTCGTTCTCAACTCTCACTCTCTCTCAACTCTCTCGTTCTTCTCTCTCTCTCACAACTCTCTCACAATCACCGTCATGGCGACATCACCACCACCACCGCTGGCCCCGACCCTCCTCTCTCTCTCTTCCTTCTCCGCGCCTCGGTTTCTCTTTCTCTCCCTCCACTTCGTCTCTCTCTATTCTTTAGCAGAAGGTCCGTCTCTCACCACCACCGAACCCACCGCCACAGCCACCGTCACCATCGATCTCGCCATAGAGCCTGGTCATTGGCGTCGCTCAGATCTGTACCAGATGATGAAGGTGTACTCAGAGCAGATCTGTTAGATCTGTCCTCTCTCTTTCTCTCTGATCTGATGTTGTTGTTGTTGATCTGTACTCAGATCTGTGTTGTTCAAATTTTTTTTTTAATTTGTGTTAATTATATATGTTGATCTGTGTTGATAATTTGATGTTGATTTGTGTTAATAATTTTTTTTTAATCTGTGTTGATCTGTACTCAGTCTGATTAGTCAGTGGTTTGTTGAACAAAATTTTTTTCAGATCTATGTTGAGTAACTCAGATCTATGTTTTGATTATTCAGTGGTTTGTTGAACAAAATTCGAAAAAAAAAGAGAAGCTCGGGGATATGACGGGGTCGGGGAAACCCGATCCCCGTTAGGGGACGGGGACGGGGACGGGAGGGTGATGGGCTCTCCCGTCGGGGATCGGGGGCGGGGGCGGGAATTTTGTAATCTTCGGGGATCGGGGACGGGGGGAGTAGTCCCCGGCCCCGCCCCGCCCCGTTGCCATTCCTAGCGTAAACACTCACAGTGTACTCTGAGCTAAAACAAAGAACTAGTTAGAAATCATGCATGATCCTAGTTCATGTTAAAATGGCTAATGCAATACATGCGAGAATGCAATTAAAATAGGCTCGGCTATTCTAGAATGTCATGTGAAATGCAACTTGGTACATGTATTCAAATTGGGATTGAAATACAATGCAGTTAGTATGATGCGCCGAGCCCGGAGCATGTAAGACAGATAAATGGATGCACGCATGCAAACATAAGGTATGCTAAATGAAATATGCCCTAAAACTAACCATCGTAAGTGGTTAAGTAAAAGGGAGAAGAAATGGAGGTTGGAAGACATGCATCACACATACGAACGGTTATTACAATAATCAGCCCTCTTGAAAGAGGAACCGAATAAGAAGCTAACTAGCTAATCTAAGCTAATTAAACTAATTATTACACAACAAATTAATTAACTAATCCTAGTTAACTAATTATTACAGAACGAATTGAATAGCTAACACATTAACTAATTAAAGTACAAACCAAAGCAAAAGTGAGCTATCTAAGCATCGCAGCAAAGGAAAGCAGTAAATCAAGAGCCTCAGAGGAAGAGGAATGCATGCAAGCCCCGTCGCCTCGTTCGGAAATCCAATGCGATGCCCCGATTTGCCTCTATTTTCATCTGTCCTCAGAACTCTGCACCAAGCTCCAGAAAGATGAAACTCCACCTAGGGAAACCTGTGGGAGGGTCGCTGACCACTTTTGGTCTCTCCAGACACCTGCTGACCACTTTTGGTTGTTGAAAAATTAGAAAAGTGGTCGGCCAGCTCGTTTTTCTGGCTGGCCGGCCAGTTGTTGCTGCTGAACTGCAATTTGTTACAACAGAGAGCAAGAAAGGGCATGGCAATGTATTTGCAAGATATGTGTGCACAACCACCCTCCCTATCATGTCATGAACTCAAGGGGGTGTGGTTCTCGACCCTCGGGCCACCAATCGCACATTTTAATGCATGATGGCCGAGAGGCGAAGTTGCACAACTCAATGTAAAATGAATGCACAAGTAAACACATAAAGCCTAGAACTCTAACATGTATGATCAAGAGCGTCAGCGACCGAGAATTGAAGCACGTTTCATCACTTGAAGTATGAAGCATCCCTCGTTTCTCGTGTTTGGACTAACGCCTATTCCAATAAAAAATGCAACACATAACATGGCATACACAATGCGACTCAAGCATACAAACATGGGAGGGATAAGCATGCAAACATGCAATTAACATACTAGCATGCACAATGCGAATGAACTATATGGCATACACAATGCAATGACTAACATGGCATACTCAATGCAATATGATCATGGCATACATGATGCGAATCAAGAGCATGGCATGCACAAAGCAAACAACAACATAACATGCATGATGTGATGTGACATGGCATACATAATGCTCAATGGGCTTAAACCGAATATGGGTAGACCTCAACCATGCCAAAACAGAGGCCATAATGCTAAAACGAAGACACCGAAAACACATACAAGCATGCATGCCAATTGGCTCACTAATTAAGGCACTAAGGTGCAACTCTCAAGAACACTTAATGAGTGAAAAACATGGAAACGTAGCCATACTAAGTGCACTGAAATGAGGTAAGAAATGATGCCAAATCATTCAAACAACATAAGTATGGCATGATAGGGTCCTTAAAGCATGAAGCTAGTAAAGAGAACTACAAAGGAGGCATGCAATACATGGCAGAAATGCATGAACTAAGTATGGACAGAGCTCAAGTAGGTCATAGTAAGGACCTAAACATGCTGAGTCGAGGGGCCAAAGGCCTAGGCATGCAAGCACACAAGGTAAGGCATAAACTAGGCACCAATTCATAACACTCAAAGGCGCTTAAAGCATGATTGAGGTAGGAACAGGGCAATGTTATAATCTCTTAAATGTCATGTTAAGTGATGCCAAATCATGTACACAACACAAATGAAGCATGCAATGGTGCTCAAAGCTTGAGGCAAGCAAGAGCATTTGTACTACAAGTATACAAAACATGAAGCATGTGGCCAAGGTAACCCAAAACAGTCCTAGAACATGTCAAAATGAGTCTAAAGCATGCATGGGAGGAAGCCAAAACAAGCTAGCATGGAGGGCATGAGGCATGGTGCATGGTGCATACAAGGTAAATAAGGTGGATTACACTACACCTATTAAGACAAAGCATGGGATGACTTAACCAATAAAAATTAGAGTTATATCATGGCAAAATAACCGCAAAAACACATTGAAATAATGGCTCGTGAGCTAAGGCATGAAAGCATACGCAGTGATTCATGTTAAAGCATAAAGGGGCAAACCCTCCAACGCATTGAATGAATAACAAATGTGAATGCATGGCCATGAAACATGGACTGGAATCACATAATAAATGATGTCAAATCGTTCAAATAGGCCAAGTAATGAATACTAGTGGACATGATGCACAAAGCTAACAAGCTAGAATGAACCAAGGCTATACAAAACAAGTCATGCATGCCCAAAACAACTAAAATTAGACCACCAACATGGTAAAACATGAACAAAATCTTCTTTAAGTTAAGCCAAAAGCATGCTAAAAAGACATGTTAAAGCATGATGCATGTTAGGCTATTTCATGAAATTGCATTACAAGTGCATGGAGCATGCAAGGGCCAACCAAACCAAACCAAAACAGAGTCATGACATGGCAAAACATCAACAAAAACATGCTAAAATGGAAAGAAAACAAGCTAGAATGACATGCTACTTCATGGAGCATACAAAGCTAGCTTGTGTGATTTACACTACAAGTGTATTAACCATGCATGGAGTGACCAAACCAAACAAAAACAGTGGTATGCCTTAGCAAAATAACCACAAATACAAGCTAAGATATGGTCAACAAAAGCTTAACAAAGATGCTCAAACATAAGGCATATGAAGCAAGTAAACCAAAATATAAATAGAGGGGATGACCCTCTCCTATTTAGGACACCAAAACTACCTTTTCACCACTGAAAATCCTCTGGATTTTAGTGGTAGAAAGGTCATGCAAAGGCTTCAACAAGAGCCTAAAGGGATGGCTCAAAATAAGGCCTCACAAGGCCTAAGAGGGGGTAAATCGCCCCAAACGAAAAAGTGACCTCAAACAAAGATCTTAAGCATGAAAAAAAAAACCTTTTTCTAGTTAAGAGTTAAGATTAAAAACATATGAAAGAAGGGCTAAAAGCTTAAGCAAGAATGGGGGATTTAAGGGCTAAAGACTCACCCTTGAAGACCTCCATTATAACTGCAACTTCAACAAGTTTTCCAAGCTCAAACCAACGCAAGAACACTAAAAACAACTTCAAGAAGCCTCAGCAACACAAGCAAGGTGTTTGAGTGTGTGTTTGTGTACAAAAGTGAGACAAATCTACACTTTAAGACACAGAACAAGAGAGAAATGAAGATGTATAGATATAGATTATATTTATGGCTCAAGGAAGTTTTTTTCTGAACCTAGAGGAGCGAGGAGGAGCCTCCCTCTTATAGAAACCAAAAGGCAAAGCTTCTTGGAGAAGCTAAGCTTCAAACAAATCCCTCCATACACGTATGGAGGATAGCTCTAATGCCCTCAAATTGTGCCAGCTGGAGAAAAATATCTGCAAAAAGGTGCCAAAAAGTAGCCAACCACTTTAAGTGGTCTTCCAGAGCGACAACTGGTCGGCCCTAGGTGGGAGAGGTCTAGAGCATGAAAGAAGACTAGTGGTGTGGTGGCCGACCAGAAAATGTGGCCCAAAGGTCAAGCAAGCCAGTTATCCGACTAGAAAACTGGCTGGCAGAAGGAAAAGTGGTCTCCAAGGAGAAAAAGTGGTCTCCCACCCTTGTACCACCTTCCAAACAAGGAAAATAAGGTTTGCACCAAAAACAAACCAAAATGGATGCAAGACGAGAGATCAGGAGGCAAAGTACGCGGCCGAAAGGCCCGAAAACTAGCTGATGAGCATCAAAAGTGGTATGCCACCACAAAAGTGGTCTCCCGGACCACAATGTTCCTCTAGGCAGAGGCAAGAAGGTATGGTTCAAAAACCACACCAAATGGAGAACGTTAAGCGGTCCCGAGCCAAGGCGCGCGACCGAAGGCTCCAAAAACCAGAAATTAGTCTCCAAACGGTAAAAGTGGCCTACGACCACAAAGAGATGGTCTACAAGACCACTCCCTCCGTCTGGGAGGAGAAAACAAGATTTGGTCCACAAACCGAGCCGAAGCACAAAAGAGTTCAGAGGCTTGGAGGCAAGGCTCTCATGCCAAAACTCTGAAGACTCGAAACGAGGACAACATGCGCCATCACCGAGCGCTCAATCGATGACGTCTAAGTCTTAAGGTCGGTCAAAAATGAGGTGTCTACAGTTGCCCCTCTTTGACCGAACTCGAAAGTCATAAGTGACGGGAGTGAATGTCAAGGCCCAAAGACGACCCATTTTTGACAAGGCCGAAGACTTAGACAAACATGCAAGGTAATAAAGAGATGTGCCCGCAGGCTGGGGCAAGATGCAAATGACATGCACAAAGCCGAACACAACTTATGATCATGCAAAGAAAGCTGTAACGAAGCAAATATATACACAATAAATGCAATAGTTTAAGCAAGCGAGAACAAATCAAACTACATTACATACTGAAAGGATGTAAAAGAATTATACAATTCTCGATACGTCTCACACGGAGTACACACAATACCGTCCGGTTCGTCTGGTTGCGCCAGCTTCAAATGAACCATACGCACAATATCGTGCCTGCAAAAGAAAGAAACTCAACGGGTACAATATCGTTAGAAACATGCATAGCAATGCAAGTGAAAAGTGTGTGACAACGCAAGTGGAGGTGTGCATGACAATGCAACCTAAGCGTGACGCATAACAATGCAGAAGGGATTCAAAAAAATGCAACCTAAGCGTGACGCATAACAATACAAAAGGGATACAAAACAATGCAACCTAAGCGTGACGCATAACAATGCAGAAGGGATGCAAAATAATGCAACCTAGGTGTGACGCATAACAATGCGGATGAACTGTACAAAACAATGCAATGCACTAACAAGTGCAGGTAAGGTGCACAAGATAGCGCGAATGATACTATGTAATGCACAAAACAGTGCGATGCGCTAAACAGCGCGAAAAAATGCATGCACAATGCAAGTAATGGACACAGTGCAATATAGCGCGATGCGCAAAATAGCGCGATAAAATGCATACACAATGCAAGTAATGGACATAGCGCAAAATAGCGCTATAAAATGCATGCACAATGCAAGTAATGGACAAAGCACAAAATAGCGCGATGCGCAAAATAGAACGATAAAATGCATGCACGATGCAAGTAATGGACACAGCGCAAAATAGCGCGATAAAATGCATGCACAATGCAAGTAATGGACACAGCGCAAAATAGCGCAATGTGAAATTGTACAGAAGATGCACAGGGGGATGCATTCCAACCACACTTGGAATGAAAAGAGAGGGAAAAACAAATCCCAAAACAACCAATCAAGAGCATGCTCAACGCAGTCTGAGGCAAATTCCAAACACGCTGAAATCGTGTGAGGAAGAACCAAACTCTAACCACGCTGAAATCGTGAGAAGAGGTCAACAAATTCCAAACACGCTGAAATCCTATGAGGAAGAACCAAACTCTAATCACGCTGAAATCGTGAGAAGAGGTCAACAAATTCCAAACACGCTGAAATCCTATGAGGAAGAACCAAACTCTAACCACATTGAAATCATGAGAAGAGGTCAACAAATTCCAAACAAGCTGAAATCGTGTGAGGAAGAACCAAACTCTAACCACGCTGAAATCATGAGAAGAGGCCAACAAATTCGAAACACGCTGAAATCATGTGAGCAAAGGGACAGAGGGAGAAACAAAGGGACATATCCCAGTGTTTCGGAAAGGCATAAGCATTGGAACGTATTCCAAATGCTCTTAACCGAAAAGGGAGAAACACAGGGACATATCCCGGTGTTTCGGAAAGGTACAAGCATTGGAACGTATTCCAAATGCTCTTAACCAAAGAGGGAGAAACACAGGGACGCATCCCGGTGCTTCGGAATAAGAAGGAGAAACATAGGGACATATCCCGGTGTTTCGGAAAGAAGAAGAAACAAAGGGATGTATCCCGGTGTTTCCCGAAGGAAGGAGAAAGCAAAACAATGCAACAAGAGAAAAGGCGCACCTCTCATCGTATCCCACGTGAGAGAGGAAAGCGGAAACCTCACAGCGTAGCACACGCGAGAGAGGAAAGGTATCCAAACACGCGCCAATATGCGAGAGGAGAAAGATACCAGTCAAACTGGACCAGAACTTCTTTGAATGAACAATACATACAATACCGTGCATGAATGAGAAAGAAACTCGATAGGTACAATGCAATACAATGCACGAGGCTAAAAGAATGCAATAAACAAACATAGCGGTGCTTTAGAAAGCACCTCACGGGGTGAGTGGCGATAAATCGCTCTACTCTGATTGGGATCTCCCCATGTGTTCTTCGAACTATTACCGTCAACTCACAGTACAAAGGTCCTGAAATGCTGACATGGAGCAATATCTGCTGGAGAAGCCACGGATGCAGCTTTTCTTCTTGATCATACTCACAACTTTCCCTATTTTTCAACGGGGTGAAAGACTAGGTTGATTCAGTATCCAGAATCGAGATGCATATACGCTACCTCAACCTACGAGGCTTCCATATAGATTTCAAGCCGGGGATACACCCCTGGGTATTTAAACCAAACTTTAGTCACGGAAATTCCAAACCTTTGTGTTCTAGGCATCAGCCATTCGAACTCTAGTTTCCACCGTCGTAGTTGATCTCCTAGGAACTCATCGTAAACACAACCAAGATGCCCCTGGCATGGAACAATCCTCAGGAAGAGCACTTCTGATTGTCATTCTGGCTTTGAAATAGTCAACACAGTATTCTGTTCACTTCGAACACACAGCTCGTACAACACACTGCTCATTCTGAACACACAGCCCATAACACAGTACTCGGTTTATTTGGCACACAGCTCATACATCATACTGCTCACTTTGAACACACAACTCATTCTGAACATACTGGATGCAATAACGGCACTTGAAGAAGTTAAAACAAACTCGGATGCTCCAAATTTTCCCTCTTTTCTTTTGCTTCGCGGTCTGGAACCTATGTTGCTTCAGATAGGTCCTTGTTCTACTGTTCTGACATGACCTGGGTTGAACCTTGCCGTTTTATGAAAGGACAAATCCTATTTTGCACAAATATGGAGAACGGTACGGCGCTCTGAGCACAAAATGATTTTTTGAAATTGAGAAATGAGTTTTCAACCGGGTATTGAGCTTACGACTGAACACAGCAAAAAAGACTCAACAACGGAAAATAAAGGCAAACAACCTAAACACATCGAGAAACACTCAAAAGGACTCAAAGCAAGAATCGAGACAAACAAAACAACAGACACGACACTCAGACGTGTACCACCAGTGGGAGACCTCTCAGTTCGCGAGGACCCTGTTTCTTCGGGTATTGCTTCCCATCCTTTTTAATTTGTGTTTCTCACGTCACACGACCCTCAGGCTCTGTTTTTCTAAAAAAGCCCTTTTCTCACTTTTTCTGTCAACGCACATCTCTCTATTCTTCAATCTCACATTTTTTATCCCTCCCCATGGGTGGTTGATGGATAAACAAGAAGTTGCAGGCTCTTGCCCCTAGTATCTTGCTAGATTCTCATTCTTCTGCACACACCTAGTGAATTTTCCCGTAAAGAAGTTGCAACAAGATGTGCAGTAGATCCATAGCTGACAGCGGTTGGCGACGCCCTTGGCCAGTATGGATGTGATCACACCTGTCTAGATGAGGGAGTGGAATATCCTAATCCATTCCAATTTGTGCTTCGCATTTAGCTTGATATCTCACTGCTTGGAGGGTGAGAGAGCTTCCAGCCCTTGGCTGTTGGCTTCAGTTGCGCCCTTCTCTGGTAGGTAGAGTGCCTTTCCTAGCTAGTAGAGTGCCTTTTCTGGCAAGTATGTTGACAATGGGAAAAAAACAAAACATCTGACTCAACTGTGCCCCTAGTTCATCATTTTGACCATTATTTGTTTTTGCTTTCTAGTAAAACAATTTTTGACCAATATGAGAGTTAGATTAACATACTTATTCAGTTTTCTGATTTGAAATCATGCAAGTCAGGCTATGAGCACTGAAAATTTTCCTTTTTTGGGTCCAAGAAATGGTCCAGTTTTGGAAAAATAGAGCAATTTTTGAGAAAATTAGTCAACCTCAATAAAAATTCTCAAAAACTGTTTTTGCAAATGGCCACTGCTCGACCAAAGCAGAATCTACTCTTGAGATGCACAACCTCAGATCCGAAAGAAAATTGCCCCCTGTCTGAACGACACTGTACGGCAATGGAAAATTGCCCCTTGTTTGAATAGCACCGCAGCGCACTGTATGGCAACGGAAAGTTGCCCCTTGTTTGGATAGCGCCACAGCACACTGTGACCAGCTCTCATAATGAAGGTGACAACCAAACTCTCGGATACAGAAATGACAAAGATGATCTGAACCATTACATGGACACAATTGATTTGGAAGTGTTTATGGTTGTACTTCAGAATGAAGTTGCCTACGTATCCCAAACGTGGGAATCAAGCCTTACGTAGTTCCGGTTTGGGTTCACTCATGTATTAACACTCTCTTTTTGTGCTCTAACTTTTGCCAAGGCCGCCCTTGTGGGTTTTCAACCTTGCGAGCTCAGTTTTTATAATTTCAAAAAAAATTTCATGCTCTAACTTTTGCCTAGGTCGCCCTTTCAGGTTTTCAGCCTAGCGAGCCACTCAGGGATAATATTTCTTCAACTTGTCCATGTTGATTGGTTAGGAGAACTCTAGGCCATCTAGGTCCATCAGAACGACAGCTCCGCCCGACCAGATAGACTTGATAATATAAGGGCCAGTCCAATTAGGTCTGAACTTGCCCCTAGGGTCGTGAATGAGAGCTTGGTTGTCTTTGAGCACTAGATCCCCTTCCTTCAAATTCCTAGACTTAACGTTCTTGTTGAAAGCCCTGGCAATTCTGCGTTGATAACCCTGAACATGGTACAGTGCTTTCAGCCCTCTGTTGTCAAATAGCATGAGTTCTTCGAACTTGCTCTGCTACAAATCTGCCTCAGCTGTCTGACACTCAGCCAATACTCGTAATGACGGAACCTCAATTTCGATAGGCAAAACAGCCTCCATCCCATAGATCAAGGAATACGGAGTCGCCCCAGTAGAAGTTCGAATTGAAGTCCGGTAGCCCCACAGAGCAAATGGTAACTTATCTGGCCAGTCACGGTAGGTTTCCACCATCTTCTGCAGAATGTGCTTGAAGTTCTTGTTGGCGGCCTCAACTGCTCCGTTGGTTTGCGGCCGATATGCGGATGACTTGTGAAAAGCCACGTTATACTTGTCCAACAAGTCGATCGCCTCATTCTTGAAGTGGTAACCATTATTTGAAACGATGTCGTTCGGGAACCCGTAGCGACAGATGATGTTATTCCTGATGAACTTAGCGGCATGCGAAGCCTTCAACACCCCATAAGATTGGGCCTCAACCCACTTCGTGAAGTAGTCTATCGCTACCAAAATGTACTCATGCCCATTGGACCCCTTCAGAGTGACAGCTCCAATCACATCATTCCCCCAGACTGAAAATGGCCATGGCGAAGTCATGTTGTACAGCTTTGAAGGCGGAATGTTCATGCGGTTGTCGTGGATCTGACATTTATGGCATCGTCGGACAAAGCCAACACAATCCTCCTCCATGGTGGACCAGTAATAACCCTTTCTAAGGATCTTTCGGGCTAGCATTACCCCGTTTATGTGCGCTCCGCACTCTCCTCCATGGATGGCCTCCATCAGGCGCTTCGATTCTTTGGCATCAACATACAGTTTATGCATCCCGAGATGACCTCTCTTGTACAGTTTACCCCCGCAGATGATGAACTGAGTAGCCATTCTTCGAATTGCCCTCGTATCTTTGGCATTTGACCCTGGTGGATACGCTTCCTTTTCCAAGAAGTTCCAAACATCGTAGTACCAAGGATTCTCATCTTGTACCTCATCTATGGCCTCAAGTAGCTCGTAGGTCGGCACAAATTTCTATTTGATGATGATCGGACGCATCCGGACTCTGAAAGAAATGTCTATCATAGAAGATAGAGTTGCTAATGAATCTGCGAACCTGTTGTTCTCTCTTAACAGATGGGCGAAATTTAGCTTCTCAAACCGAGGAATCAACACGTCCAAGGTCTGGTGGTAGGTTGTTATCTTTTCGTCTTTGACCTTCCAATCTCCTTTAGCTTGAGATACAACAAGGTTCGAGTCTCCGATGACGTCCAACCGTTTTGCCCCTAGTTCTAGGGCGGCTTCTAAACCAGCAATACATGCCTCATACTCGGCTTCATTGTTTGATACTTTGAACCGGAGTTTGAATGCTAAAGGTATGCGAGAATTGTCGGGTGCTATCAGCAACACCCATATCCCATACCCGTATTGGTTTGACGCTCTGTCAAAGTACATCGTCCAAGTTTCGCCTTCGACATGTAGAATGGCCTCATCTGGGAATAAGTATTCAACTGCATCATCCCCTTCAACTGGGTGATCGGCTAGGAATTCTGCTACCGCTCTCCCTTTAACTGACTTGCGCGTCACATACTTCAGATCGAATTCGAAAAGCAGAAGCAACCAGCGGGCTAGCCTACCCATAAGTACCGGTTTCTCGAAGAGATATTTGATGGGATCTAATCTTGAAACCAGTATTATGGAGTGAGCTAACAGGTAGTGCCGCAGCTTCCTGGTAACCCATAACAAGGCTAGACAAGCCCTCTCCAGCAGAGTGCAGCGAGTCTCGTACTCCAGCATTTTCTTACTCAGATAGTAGATAGCTCTCTCCACTTTGTCTTCAGACTCTTGCGCGAGCATGTAGCCCATTGTAGTTTCAGTCACTGAAAGGTACAGAATCAACGGTTTCCCCGGCTCAGGTGATGACAACACAGGTGGGTTCTGTAAATATTGTTTGATCTATTCAAAAGCAGCTTGGCATCGGCTATCCCATTGGAATTTCTTTCCTTTCTTCAGGAGACCAAAGAGTGGTTCACAAGTCAAGGTTAATTTAGCAATAAACCGTCTTATGTATTTCACTTTACCCAGAAAGCCTCACACCTCCTTTTTAGTCCTCGGTGGGGGCATTTCTAAGATGGCCTT
Source organism: Camellia sinensis (assembly GCF_055761805.1). Lineage (NCBI taxonomy): Eukaryota > Viridiplantae > Streptophyta > Magnoliopsida > Ericales > Theaceae > Camellia > Camellia sinensis. Next base: position 70,969,656 of record NC_138964.1, read on the forward strand.
GATTTTGGAAGGATCGACCCCGATACCTCTCTGTGTGATCAACAACCCCAACATTTTCCCTGCTGTAACACCAAATGTACACTTCTAAGGATTCAGTCATAATCGATAGTCTCTGATCCGTTGAAAGAATTTTTGCAAGGCAGTGTAGTGGCCCTCTCTTTCCTTTGACTTGACAATCATGTCGTCCACGTACACCTCAACCTCTTTGTGGATCATGTCGTGCAATATTGTGGTCGCAGCCCGTTGACACGTAGCCCCAGCATTCTTCCGCCCAAATGGCATTACCCTATAACAATTGGTCTCTCACGGGGTGGTAAAAGCGGTCTTCTCCAGGTCTTCGGGTGCCATCAATATCTAATTGTAGCCTGAAAAACCGTCCATGAATGAGAGCAACGTGTGCCCAACAGTAAAGTCCACTAACTCATCAATATGCGGCAGAGGAAAGTCATCCTTCAGACTGGCTTTATTCAAATCCCTAAAATCCACACATACCTGAATCCTGCCATCCTTCTTCGGCACTGGAACAATGTCGGCCAACCAGGTTGGGTATTTAGATACTAGCATGAACCCTGCGTCAATTTGCTTGGTGACCTCTTCTTTGATCTTGAGAGCCCAGTTTTGGCGGATCCTTCTGAGCTTCTGCTTAACAGGTCGGGCCTCTGGGTCAAGAGGGATCCGATGCTGTACAATCTTAGGATCGATTCCAGGCATGTCTTCGTAGGACCACGCGAAAACATCTTTGAAAACTTTTAATAAAGCGACTAAGCGCTCGCGCTCCTCCGAAGACAACATGGACCTGATTTGTACCAGCCGCGGGTCCTTCTCAGTACCAACATTAATTTGGGTGATTTCATCAACCAAGGGTTTAACAAACCTCTCATGCTCTTGATCAAGCAAATATTGTAAAATCGGGGGAATTTCTTCCTCATCGTTTTCATCAAAATTTTGAAAATCCTGATTCATGTAATAAATTAACGGCATAGAAAAGTAATCGAAGGCCACAGCTGCACAATTCTCATTAAGTACTTCCAAGTCGCCTGGTTCCTCTGTTATAACACACTCAAAGGTAAAAGAAAAAGACAACCTAGACAGGACTGTGGCATCCGAGTTATCACTCTTAGGAATACCGGACTCAGACTCAGACGACTTGGAACCTGATTCCGACTCACAAGACTCAGTGGAATCAGATTCCGGCTCACTACGTAACCTGGTGCTGCTCGATAAGAAGCCTTCCTCGTATTGCCAGACGAGGGAGGGTGCAATGGATGCATCCAAAATGTTTGAAGGTGGGTTCGCAGCCATCTCATTCCCAATCATGGACACTGAGAGGTCATCCCCCAAGCACTCATGTACGATCGGAGAATCTGAAAGTAGACAAGCCAGTGCTACCCCCATTTCAATCTCTGCACCCTCGGAAACCTCCTCTTTGTACTGTTTAGCCTCAGCTATCGGGTCTGTTTGCTCCTCGGCAACATCATCCTCAGACAATTGCAAGTCAAAGAAGATCTCGAACCCCGGCAAGCGTCTCCTCTCTGCATTCAACCATGGCTCTGGGAAGCCGTAGAACGGAAGTCCTTCCCCTCCCAGACAAAGCGTTCGTTCAGGATACCTTGAATAGGTCGGTGCATCAACTCAAAATGCTTCCTCGCCTACTTAACTCTGGCCCTTTCGGCCATTTCTTTGCCTTTCCTCACCCAGTCCTCTTTGGTAGGTAAATAACCTAAACCAAAGGTATGCGGGTTATGCAGCACTTCGGCCGATGTTGCAACGTATTTCCGGAAACTTTTCCCTAATCCCATCCCGGGGATGTGCTGGAGTTTATTCACGAGGTACACAGATTGTGCACTGACATATAACCCCTCGTCGATAGCTAGTATGTTCTGTACGACCCGGACCTCAGCTAGGGTGAACCCTGATAGGAACACATCCTTTGCACCATGTTCGATCTCCAACACTGGCGTAGAAACCTCTGGCGGCAGATGGATTGAAGAATTCCGAAAAACTGTGGCCACCCCCTTCCCGTGGGGGTACTTCAACACCTAGTAGAGGGTGGAAGAGACTGCCTTTACCTGGTGCAACCACGACCGCCCTAGGAGTAGATTAAAAGTTGCAGGAACGTCCAAGTCGTGAAAGTCAATATCGTGTTGTCCTGGACCGACCTTAGTCTGAATCTTCATAGTCCCCATCACTTCTATGCTAGTATTGTCATATGCTCAAATTACCTGCGCAGTAGGTATAAAGTCCATGGGCTTCAACCCGATTGCATATGCCGTCCTCGACGGGCATACGTTGATGGCGGATCCTGTATCGACAAGAACTACGGGTACCCATTTGTCTTTACACTCCGCAAAGATGTAGAGTGGTTTGTTATGGTTTGAGCCCTCAGGTGGCAACTCCTTATCAGTGAAGGTCAACGTCGGGGAAGCTCCTCCCGGAAAAACTAATCCTACCAGCTGCTCATGCGTGGTATCGATCGAAAGTTTAGCAATGTCCATTGCAGAAAGGACAACCTGTCTTTGTACCCTTGAAGCCATAAGCAATCCCCAGATGGAGATGTCTGCTTGTATCTTCTTAAGCTGTTTCAGTACCGCCTCCTCTTCGAGTAGTTTCTCCTTCTGCCTTTCCGCTTCCTTGTCCTTTCCGGACGTCTCTGGTTGATCTAAGTGTGGGGGCTTGAAATACTGCCCACTTCTAGTCATGTGGTCAACTTCTCCAATATACTAGGTATCATCCGGTCGGTTGTTCCCCCAATCCTCGTCTGTGTGGGCAAGACAGGTTATCATCTTCCCACCACATCCCGTCGGCCATCGACAAGCAACTATCCGGTTCTGTTGCGACTACTACTGTGCACACAGCACATTCCGTACCCTCGGGGGGTTTGGCCTTTCTAGCCTTCTCTAGATCTTCGATCTTTTCCTACTCATACTGCTTCAGCACAGCTTGCTGTTCAATATCCTTTGTACTAAAAATGCTCTGATCCCAAATAAAATTCTTAACACCGGTGCTCTCCGGCGGTTGCTCATGATTCCCGGCCATTCCGACCATTGCTGATGATATTCCAACCCTTGATTGCCCCTGGTCAGGCTGAAGTTCGTCAATAGTATCCGGCTCGTCACTGAGCCACCCCAAATAGCTTCTGCTGACCCATCTAAATCAAACCAGTTGACAGTCATGTATCTCGGATCCTGTTCATTGAAGAATTGAAGGTTGGCTATGTCCTCTTCCAATTCTGCTAGGTCATCTAGCTCCTGATTAGGTCCATCCTCTCGAACGACACAGATCTCTACCTTGGCCGGTAGTTCCACCCTTGACTTAATCTGCCCTGTTGGTGTAATGTAACCGCTCGAGTTGTACACAAATCTCACAGATCCCTTAGGCTCTGAATAATCATTTCCATCTGCTCCCACAATCATCCTGGTTCTATCTTCGATAGTCACCACCACCGGTTCAGGTTAGGTATGCACAAATCCGTGCTTTTTGGAATGAACACCTCCGACTTGGGTACGTGAGAAGGGGTGATATATATGCTAGGGTCGTATGACACAACCCCAGTTTGGATTTGATTAATGCGTTTGGGAGGTGGTGCATGGTTATGTGGTGGGAGAGGGTTGGTTGTGACGTTTGGTTTTTTCGGAGGTGCGATCACCTTATCGTCAACGAGATCTTGGATATCGTGACGCAGTCTAAAGCACTGGTGAGTGCCGTGACCATGCTGTTGATGATAGGCACAGTACTTAGGTGGGTTATGGGAGGGAGAAAGTTTTTCTGGCAAGGGTCACGGCTCTAGGGTTTCAAGTGCCCTTTCTTGATCAAAACCCCTAAAGCTTTAGATAGGGGCATGTATAGTTGGGTGAAGGTGCTTTGGTCTCTGGGCGCATATCTAGTTGTTTGTGAGCTACTACCAGATGCACCAATGAATGGGGTAGCTGTGAGGGTTTTGGGAGTGGTGGTGGTGACCATTCAGGCATTTGAAGTTCTGCCAGCTGCAGCATTACTTGTGCCTGCATTTGTACCACGGTTGAATGCCATCTTAGGCTGCTCACTCTCATTATCAATGAGGCCTTGTTTCATGGCGTCTTCTATTTGCACCCCAATCTCATGTAGTTCTGCAAAGGTAGGTAGGGGGAGGACGATCATCTTTTGCATGAGTTTGGGCTAGAGGTTGTGCACAACCATCCGTATCTGATCTTTGTCCATAGGCCTGATGGTCATCATCGAGGCTTTGGCCCTCTAACGAGTTGTGACCTCGATCTGTGTGTTATAAGAGTATTGAGCTATGAAGGCGTTAGCCATCTCCTCCCAATTCCTCTTAACAGAATCCTTCAATTTTGCATACCAAATAGCCGCTACACCCGACAGGGTTCAGCCCAACAGAGAAAGCTTCTGTAATCTGGAGAGGCCCATCGGCCTTAAGATGTCTGAAAACAGCCGCAAGTGCATCGTGGGATCCCCAGAACCATAAAAGTGGTCAATATGTGGCATCTTAAACCGGTCCGGCAACGTCACGGCCAAGTCGGTGTATCCATCCTCAATATCTAGAATGGATTTCACGCCTTGAGACTTCTTGAAATGCTTTTCAAGCTTGCTCACTTTTAGTGCCGTGGGGTCCACTTCGAACTCAAAGGGAGAATCTGGTAGGTTGGTGGGTGTGGGTGCCTTGGACAGCTGGGGTAGGATTAGGGACGGAGCTGGCCCTGTGGGGATGCCCGTATCTTCCTGGACATTAGCTGTCTCCCCAAGTATTGGAACTCTTGGCGGGAGAGGAGCTTGATGTGAAGCAGATGCTCTAGTCTGCTGTTATAGCCTGGTAATTACCTCTGCCTGTTGGGCCATAACCTCGGCTTGGCGTGTAGCAAATTCTGTTTGACGGGCAACATCCTGCTGTATGGTTTTCATACTTTCCTGGAGCTGACGCATCATCTCTCCCAAGCCTGCCATATTGTGCTGATCTAACTAAATAACCGTTATATCTACTTCTGCAATAGAAACTGAGACCTTAGCCTGACTATTCCAGGACCACCGATCTAGCGACCTCTATACTGATACACTGCGCCTTTTTGACCTCCGTCTAGTAACCGGGGGTGAAGAAAGAAACACTGCTTGTCCATCTATCAGATCCCTGGATCGATTGAGTCTTCGACCTCTGACCTAGAGTACTCGGGGAATATCTGTCTGGTCGGATACAATTGTGCTAAACTACCTTCCAAAAAGATAAATAAAGCATAAAAAGGAAACAAACAACCAAAACGCGCAGTGTGCTATGTTATGAACTGAATAAATTAAAGACAACACACAATTGGCCTGACAACACACAGTCGGTATTTGTAAGTTGAACACACTATCCTTAACTCTGATCACTGTGCCCCAAATTGCTACCCCAAAACTGAATCTGATACCCTCAGATAAAACTGATTCTCCAAATATTGATGCCCTCAAGCCTGATACCTAGACTTGCAAACTAATATACGCAACCCCTATGGAGGCAGACTCTAAAAGCACATAGCAAACAAATGAGAGCCAAAACACCCCTATGTTGGGGTAGGGTTTCCCTGTCCTAGTTTGTCAGGAGCTAGGGTTTCACTATGCACACAGCGATTTCAAACAACCTACAATTGGGTAAGCAACCTGTCCTAATTTGGAATAGTCACTATGGATTCCGATATGCACTAGGTCGAATGGTCAAAAGGGGTGCCTCGGTAAAAATCGAGGTTTGTGTTCCCGTCGTGGCAGAGCCCGCAACCAGTTGGCCTTATGGCATGTTTCTCAAAGCAAGCCTCCGACAAACCGTTCAGGAATAGCATACGGCAAACACGGTGTCCTAGGCGCACCAATGCAAATGCAATGGAAAGAGACACATAAGTGTAATCAAAACAAGATATCATGTGTTCGAGTCAAGTTCTCTAAATCCCCAGTAGAGTCGCCAAAAACTGTGGACCCACCCCGAACGTCCCGGTGCTCCGCGCACGAAAATGGCGCGGGATTCCGTTTGTTCATTGGGCTTACTACAGTTCAGACTCAAATGTCCCGGTTCTGAATCTAATCTCACAATTTGCAATGTGAGACCGATAAATCACCAAAGAGTCCAAATCCAACAAATCGTTTTGGAAAACTGATTTTTATAAAGAAATGTCAAACATGAACTGCTTTGCCAGATACAGAGTCGCCACCTAAATATTTTATTTTGGGAAAATTTAGGAAACCCTGACTCATGCCTAAGGCCACGTGTCCGTCATCACCAAAGTTGCTTCAGCTCGAGAACTTGGGTACAATTGGGGAAGGTCATTTAATGAGCACCCCCGCTTGCCTGATCAAAGATCGGCCTGTACTAAGCATGATATCTTGTTTTGGAAAACACATGTGTTCTTATTCTGATTAATTAGCTAATCTTACTATGTGATGCGCACAACAAACAAGTATAGACTAGATCACCTAATTTGGAACAAAACATTGCATATTCATTTGAAAACGGTTTGAAGTTTGCTACTCGCATGTAGGCTAAAATGCGGATTTCAATAAATTGTTCCAATTCAAGTAATCAAACCTTCACCCACGGGCATTCAGGCAGTTAATCAACTAAGCAATTAGCCTCATGGAAAGCATGCTTTCATGGCAACATTAACACACATACAGTATGCTAAAGCGTAAACACTCACAGTGTACTCCGAGCCAAAACAAAGAACTAGTTAGAAATCATGCATGATCATAGTTCATGTTAAGATGGCTAATGCAACACATAAACTAAAATAGGCTCGGCAATTCTAGAATGTCATGCGAAATGAAACTTGGTACATATATTCAAATAGGGATTGAAATACAATGCAGTTAGTATGATGCGCCGAGCCCAGTGCATGGAAGACAGATGAACGGATGCATGCATGCAAACATAAGGTATGCTAAATGAAATATGCCCTAAAACTAACCATCGTGAGCGGTTAAGTAAAAGGGAGAAATAAATGGAGGTTGGAAGACATGCATCACACACACGCATACTTATTACAATAATACACCCTCTTGAAAGAGGGACCGAATAAGAAGCTAACTAGCTAATTAAACTAATTATTACACAACAAATTAATTAACTAATCCAAGTTAACTAATTATTACAGAACAAATTGAATAGTTAACGCATTAACTAATTAAAGTACAAACCAAAGCAAAAGCGAGCTATCTAAGCATGGCAGCTAAGGAAAGCAGTAAATCAAGAGCCTCAGAGGAAGAGGAATGCATCCAAGCCCGGTCGCTTCGTTCGGAAATCCAATGCGATGCCCCGATTTGCCTCTGTTTTCATCTATCCTCAGAACTCTGCACCAAGCTCCAGAAAGATGAAACTCCACCTTGGGAAACCTGTGGGAGGGTGGCCGACCACTTTTGCTATCTCTAGACACCTGCCGACCACTTTTGGATGTTGAAAAACCAGAAAAGTGGTCGGCCAGCTAGTTTTTCTGGCTGGCCGGCCAGCTGTTGCTGCTGAACTGCAATTTGCTGTAACAGAGAGCAAGAAAGGGCATGGCAATGTATTTGCAAGATATGAGTGCACAACCACCCTCCTTATCATGTCATGAACTGAAGAGGGTGTGGTTCTCGACCCTGGGGCCACCAATTGCGCATTTGAATGCATGATGGTCGAGAGGCGAAGTTGTACAATTCAATGTAAAATGAATGCACAAGTAAACACATAAAGCCTAGAACTCTATCATGTCTGATCAAGAGCGTCGGCGACCGAGAATTGAGGCACGTTTCATCACTTGAATTATGAAATGTCCCTCGTTCCTCGTGTTTGGACTAACACTTATTCCAATCAACAATGCAACACATAACATGGCATACACAATGCGACTCAAGCATGCAAACATGGGAGGGATAAGCATGCAAACATGCAATTAACATACTAGCATACACAGTGCGAATGAACTATATGGCATACACAATGCAATGACTAACATGGCATACTCAATGAAATATGATCATGGCATACACAATGCGAATCAAGAGCATGGCATGCGTAATGCAAACAACAACATAACATGCACCATGTGATGTGACATGGTATACACAATGCTTAATGGGCTTAAACCGAATGTGGGTAGACCTCAGCGATGCCAAAACAGAGGCCATAATGCTAAAACGAAGACACCGGAAACACATACAAGCATGTATGCCAATTGGCTCACCAATTAAGGCACTAAGGTGCAAATCTCAAGAACACTTAAAGTGTGAAAAACATGGAAGTGTACCAACACTAAGTGCACTGAAATGAGGTAAGAAATGATGCCAAATCATTCAAACAACCGAAGTATGGCATGCTAGGGTCCTTAAAGCATGAAGCTAGTAAAGTGGACTACAAAGGAGGCATGCAATACATGGCACAAATGCATGAACTAAGTATGGACAAAGCTCAAGTATGTCAAAATAAGGACCTAAACATGCTGAGACGAGGGCCCAAAGGCCTAGGCATGCAAGCACAGAAGCTAAGGCATAAACTAGGCAGCAATGAATAACACTCAAAGGCACTTAAAGCATGATTTAGGTAGGAACAGGGCAATGTTATAAGCTCTTAAATGTCATGTTAAGTGATGCCAAATCATGTACACAACACAAATGAAGCATGCAATGGTGCTCAAAGCTTGAGGCAAGCAAGAGCATTTGTACTACAAGTATACAAAACATGAAGCATGTGGCCCTGGCAACCCAAAACAGTCCTAGAACATGTCAAAATGAGTCTAAAGCATGCATGGGAGGAAGCCAAAACAAGCTAGCATGGAGGGCATGAGGCATGGTGCATACAAAGCAAATAAGGTGGATTACACTACACCTATTAAGACCAAGCATGGGATGACTTAACCAATAAAAATCAGAGCTATATCATGGAAAAATAACCCCAAAAACACATTGAAATAATGGCTCGCTAGCTAAGGCATGAAGGCATACGCAATGATTCATGTTAAGGCATAAAGGGGCAAACCCTACAACGCATTGAATGAATGAAAAATGTGAATGCATGGCCATGAAACATGGATTGAAATCACTTAATAAATGATGCAAAATCATTCAAATAGGCCAAGTAATGAATACTAGTGGACTTTATGCACAAAGCTAACAAGCTAGAATGAACCAGGGCTACAAAGCAAGTCATGCATGGACAAAACAACTAAAATCAGACCATAAACATGGTGAAACATGAACAAAATCTTCTTTAAGTTAAGCCAAAAGCATGCTAAAAGACATGTTAAAGCATGATGCATGTTAGGCTATTTAATGGAATTGCATTACAAGTGCATAGAGCATGCAAGGGCCAACCAAACCAAACCAAAACAGAGTCATGACATGGAAAAACATCATCAAAAACACGCTGAAATGGAAAGAAAACAAGCTAGAATGACATGTTACTTCATGGAGCATACAAAGCTAGTTTGTGTGATTTACACTACAAGTGTATTAACCATGCATGGAGTGACCAAACCAAGCAAAAATAGTGGTATACCTCAGAAAAATAACCCCAAATACAAGCTAAGATATGGTCAACAAAAGCTTAACAAAGATTCTCAAACATGAGGCATATGAAGCAAGTAAACCAAAAATACAAGGAGAGGGGATGACCCTCACCTATTGATGACACCAAAACCACCTTTCCACCACTGAAAATCCTCTGGATTTCAGTGGTAGAGAGGTCGTGCAAAGACTTCAACAAGAGCCTAAAGGGATGTCTCAAAATAAGGCCTAAGAGGGGGTAAATCACCCCAAACGAAAAAGTGACCTGAAACAAAGATCTTAAGCATGCAAAAATAGAACTTTTTCTAGTTAAGAGTTAATCTTAAAAATGTATGAAAGAAGGCCTAAAATCTTAAGCAAGAATGGGGGATTTAAGGGCTAAAGACTCACCCTTGAAGACCTCCTTTATAACTGCAACTTCAGCAAGTTTTCCAAGCTCAAACAAACCCAAGAGCCCAAAAAACAACTTCAAGAAGCCTCAGCAACACAAGCAAGGTGTTTGAGTGTGTGTTTGTGTACAAAAGTGAGACAAATCTACACTTTAAGGCACAAAACAAGAGAGAAATGAAGATGCATAGATATAGATTGTATTTATCGCTCAAGGAAGCTTTTTTTTGAACCTAGAGGAGGGAGGAGGAGCCTCCCTCTTGTAGAAACCAAAAGGCAAAGTTTCTTGGAGAAGCTAAGCTTCAAACAAATCCCTCCATACATGTGTATGGAGGATAGCTCTAATGCCCTCCAGCTATGCTAGCTAGAGGAAAATATCTCCAAAAAGGTGCCGAAAAGCAGCCGACCACTTCAAGTGGTCGACCTGCTACTTAAAGTGGTCAGCCGACCACTTTAAGTGGTCTTCCAGAGCAACAACTGGTCGGCCGTAGGTGGGAGAGGTCTAGAGCATGAAAGATGACTAGTGGTGTGGTGGCCGACTAGAAAATGTGGCCCAAAGGTCAAGCAAGCCAGTTATCCGACCAGAAAGCTGGCTGACAGAAGGAAAAGTGGTCTCCAAGGAGAAAAAGTGGTCTCCCACCCTTGTATCAGCTTCCAAACAAGGAAAACAAGGTTTGTACCAAAAATAAACCAAAACAGATGCAAGACGAGAGATCGAGAGGCAAAGCGCGTGGCCGAAAGCCCCAAAAACTAGCTGACGAGCATCAAACGTGGTATGCCACCACAAAAGTGGTCTCCCAGACCACAATGTTCCTCTAGGTAGAGGCAAGAAGGTGTGGTTCAAAAACCACGCCAAACGGAGAAAGTTAAGCGGTCCTGAGCCAAGGCGCGCGACCGAAGGCTCCAAAAATTGAAAACTAGTCTCCAAACGGGACAAGTGGCCTATGACCACAAAATGTGGTTTACGACCACAAAGAGATGGTCTACAAGACCACTCCCTCCCTCCGGGAAGAGAAAAGAAGATTTGGTCCACAAACCGAGCCGAAGCACAAAAGAGTTCAGAGGCCCGGAGGCATGGCTCTCGTCCAAAACTCCGGAGACTCGAAACAAGCACCACATGCGCCATCACCGAGTGCTCAATCGATGACGTCTAAGTCTTAAGGTCGGTAAAAAATGGGGTGTCTACAACACTTTTAATGGACTTGGTTATATTTCATTATTCCTTCCGCTAAGCCTCGTTATTATATTATTATTGATTTTGTGATTAAGGCCGAAGGTAATCCGGGATTATTGGTTGGTCAATATCTAAACATATAGGGGCGAGTTAGGGTCTTGATATAGTGATATTAAAGCACGAGTTATATCTCACTCACTTATCCATTAAGCAATAAGGTGTCTAAAAAAGACTTAAGGATTGTATTCAAATGCATTTGAATATCAGAATGAGATGATTTTTTTAGTTGTGTACATATATATATGCGTGCACACAATGTGTGCATTATAATACAAGTTTGATATAGATAACAGTGAGAATAAGAGGGGATGAACTAGAGGAGTCAAGCTCCCCAAGACTTGATCGAATGGAAAAAATGATGCATGATATGGCCGAAAGCTTAAAACCACAACAACAATGGCAATAACAACAACCACCGACCCCCTACCTCCAATGCCTATGCCACCAGCGATACAGAACCATTGCCCTCACCAAGGAATTCAAAATGATGAAGCCACCTTTGTTTCATGGGAAAGTAGACCCACTTATGGTTGAAGCTTGATCTTTGGGATTCGGAAGTTATTTGAGGTGTTTCCATATACAAAGGCACAAAAAGTCCTTTTAGTTGCATTTTCCTTGGAGGAAAAAGCGAGAAGATGGTGGATGTTAATCCATGACATTAATAAAGAAATTAGCTGGCTTGATTCCTAGAAATCTTTTATGAGAAGTATTTCCCACAATGTATCCAGGACAGAAAGGTATCTGAGTTTGAGCAACTAAAGCAACAGAACAAGACAGTAGCTGAATATGAAGCCCAATTTATAGCGTTGGCATGTTTTGCACCGCATATGGTTAACACATATTACAAAAAGGCAAGGAAGTTTGAAGGAGGTCTTCATGATTCAATCTTCGAGAGAATTAACGTACTTAAATTACCAAAGTATGTTGATGTACTAGACATAACATTGATGTTAGAAGCAAATATAGTCGCTCACAACCAGAATTTTGAATGGAGAGGTAAAAGACAAAATTTGAATAAGGGAACAACATCTTCAATGAACAAGAAATTAAAATCAAGGGCATCTAGTAATTCAGGTTCAAATCAGATTGGCAATTTAGGACCCACTTGCATTGTGTGTGGAAAGAAGCATCGTGGTGTTTGTTACTGTACTTCAGGAGCTTGCTATCAGTGTGGAAAAATTGGTCACATGGCAAGAGATTGTACACACTCGACGAGATGGTAACCAAGGCGCTACAAGTTCGATGAAATCAATCCAAATAGTGAGATCAAATGCAACACCTATCGGAATAAGAAATGATCTAAGGCAAGAAAGAGTCTTCGCACTCATTCCAGGGGATACTCAGAACACAGAGACTGTAGTTTTAGGTACACTTTCTGTTTGTGGCCAAGCTGCATATGTATTGATTGATTCGGGTTCCACACACTCTTTTGTTTCTATCGTATTTGCTGGTAAATTGAATAGACCTATGGAATCTTTAAGATACATATTATGTGTTGCATTACCAACGGGGGGATCTATGTTGTGCTCATCTATTTATTCTGCATGTGAATTATTACTTTGGAATGCCACATTATATGCTGATTTGTTACTCCTTGATATGAGATACTTTGATGTTATTTTGGGTATGGGCTGGCTATCAAAGTACCTTGCAACTATTGATTGTACTTCTAAATGAGTGATATTTTGACCCCCAGATTAGGATGAATTTTATTTTAAGGGTAAGGGTGTAGGTCCGCCACCATATCTAATATCTACGATGAAAGCTCGTAAATTGATTAGTAAAGAATGTCAAGGGTACTTGTGTAGTGTAATAAATGGTCAAACCATGGACATCACCTTGGACAGTATTCCAGTAGTAAGAGACTTTCTAGATGTGTTTTAAGAGGAGTTACTAAGACAATTGATTGATAGGGAGATTGAGTTTACAATTAATGTAGTACCAGGTACTCAACTGATATCTAAAAGTCCATATCGATGTCTACTACTGAAATGAAGGAACTGAAAATGCAATTATAGGAATTACTTGATAAGGGGTTCATTCGTCCGAGCACATCATCGTGAGGTGCACCTACATTATTTGTAAAAAAGAAAGATGGTACACTCTGATTGTGTATTGATTATCTGGAACTCAACAAGGTAACCATTAAGAATAAATATCATTTGCCTCAGATTGATGATTTTTTTGATTAGTTACAGGGAGCTCAAGTATTTTCAAAAACTGATTTGAGATCGGAATATCATCAGTTGAAGGTCGAAGCCGAAGATATTGAGAAAACTACATTCTGAACCATATATGGACATTATGAATTTTTAGTCAGGCCTTTTGGAGTCACCAATGCACCAGCCGCTTTCATGGATTTGATGAATAGAATCTTTAAACCTTTCTTGGATGACTTTGTTGTTGTGTTTATTGATGACATTCTAATCTATTCAAGAAGTAAAGATGACCATGAACAACACTTGAGAATAATCCTTCAGACACTTAGAGAGAAACAATTGTACGATAAATGTAAAATATATGAATTCTTGTTAACCGAAATAACATTTTTGGGGCATGTTATTAAAAGAGATGGCATTTCAGTTGACCAACAGAAAATTGAACTGATTATAGATTGGCCTACTCTGACTAACGTAACAAAGGTCTGAAGTTTTATGGGACTGACAGGTTACTCTCAGAGATTTGTCAAAGATTTTTTAAAGATTGATGTACTATAGCGATCCCAGTTTTGCCACTTCGCTGAATATATCGGGGATCCAGCTGCCTGGTCAGCTTGCGGGGTTCCAGGGGGCAGCACCCCTTGGTGGGTCCAAGGGCAGCGCCCTGGCGGGGGTCGAGCTGTCCGGTCAGCTTGCGAGGGTCCAGGGGGTAACGCCCCTTGGCGGGTCCTAAGGCAGCGCCCTGGCAGGGTTGAAGGCCAGCGGCCCCGAAGCAAAAATGCAAAATGCATTAGAAGTTGCTTGTCTGCTCGAGTGGCCGTTTATGTGCTCGAGCGGAGAATATTTTGTGTCAGAAGTTTAACCTGTCTGCAAAAGTACTGGGAAAGTGTATTTGATGCTCGAGCGGGGCTTTCCACGCTAGAGCGGACCGTGTTATATCAGTTCATGAATCTGATATTTCAGACCACTTCTGTATATCTCTCTCTAAAAACCTTTTCCTCTCCCTTCTCTCTACATTTCCCTACGTCAAATTGGATCAAAACCTTGATTTCTCAAGATCCATTAGAGTTCTTCCATAAGTTCTTCATCAAAATTGGTTAACTTCTCGAGGGCTTCGTCGTGTACGGTGAAGATCGAGTTTCGACACCATTAATTTTGGAGGTTTCATCTCATTTCTGCTTTAAAACTTGAGGTAGGGATTTTCTTAGAGTTATATATATATTTTTGCAAGATCTATATGATTTTTTGAAATTATCTTTCGATAGCTTTGAAAATTTATTATTGATTCATCAAGTTGAGTGATTTTGAAAGTGTGTTTGTCTCTTGTTCTTTTAAAATGATTTATGGGTTTTGATCTTCGTTGATTGAAGAAAAGATGATTTTTAAAAGTTTTCTTTCAAAGGATTTGAGTTGTATAGTTTTGGTAAGAAAATCCACGAATGATATTGTCGTATTCATTTTGTGTGTCAAAATAAATGGATGCTTGAAAAAATTCTTATTTATATTTATATAAATGATGAATTTTAGGGAATATGAAAATTATTGTTCATTTTGGAAATTATTGCTCAAAACATTGAAATAGTCTTGAAATGACTAATTGTTGAGGATACTTTAGAAGAGGGAATTGTGTTATTCCTTGGATGATGAATTGGAATAAAAATATTTATATTCATCTTGTTTTATTAGCATAACAATTCATTTGATTACATTAAACTTTGAAAGTTGATTTGAAACCTTGCATTGAGAAAAGAATGTTGAGAACAAGTTTTCATGAAATGATTTTGGGGTAAATACGTTGGTAAGTCTTGATAGGTGGTGTAAATGATATTGAATAAGTTGGCCTAAGAGTCCGTGGTGAAAGACCAAAAACCCGCGCGGATAGGTGTCGAGCTTTCCGGTTAATATCGGTAAAAATGACAATTTGGTAGTACTTGTATAGTCTACTTGCAGACACCGACCTAGGGATTACCAGAGTCGTATTTACCGTCCTTGAAATAAATTGTTAAGTTTTGAACAATTGAAAGTGCATGACATCATTGAGCATGATGGTTTTCAAAAGATGAAAATGTGATTTATCTTCGAAAAGGGGCATAGCATGGCATGTGCATTTCATCTCTTGAGACTTGTTTAAAATATATATACTTTGTTAAGGATTTCCTACTGCGCTTTATGCCCACCCTACGGGATTTTTGTGCAGGAAAAGATGTGGTGATGCCGCTTAACTAAAGGCGAGGAAATGTGTGTTGAGAGTACGAGACTCTCATTTTGTTGTGACTCTGTGTGTAAGCCAAGGGCTGTATGTGTGTGGGTTTTAATAACCATTTTGTGTAACCAGGCTCAAGCCTTGGAAACTTGTAAACACTTGGGAGTATTTATTTGTTTATTTACTTGTTGTTGGATTAATGTATTGTTGCATAAAGAGCTATTGTATCATGTAATATAAGTTTGGAGATTTATATTCGATTTTTCTTGAAAGAGCCATGATTGTTCTATTATCATTTGGGCTAGAAATTTGCGGCGTTAGAACATGGAATCAGAACTATCGGGTTTGAATACCTGGAGCTCGTGGGACGTGATTGTTTAACCACAATGGGTTCATTTAGCATGTTTATGAAGTGTTATTCATTTTGTGACTATGTGATAACATGCTTATGTGACTAAATGGGTATGTGATTGGACTTTTGGGATGTTGTTTGCACCTGTTAAATTCCTCAAGGTCTCATTAGAAGGGTACTTGATCAATACTCGTTCTACTAGGAATTCTTGATTTTTCGTGGGACGGATTTCATCACAAAAGAATAGTCTATATGTGTTTACATGACTAAGTGCTTATGTGGAGTGAAATTGAATTGAGGATATAGTAGAGAAATATATAGAATTGTTGTAGTCGAACGTGTGAGTCAAGCTACGAGCACATATGAGTTAATGTGCTAAATTGCTTGTCTTGTGTCCTTTGTTACGATGTTAGGAAGGGGTGAAGTCCGTGGTGGTAGAGGCGGAAGGCATGGTAGGACTTGCCAAGGTGTGCATGAGGTACCAGTCCACAGGGTTCCGGTGCAAGAAAAAAGGTTCGACCAAGCTAACATGGAGCAAGCAAGCCAAGCTAATGTGGCTGAGCAGGTGGGAGAAGCTGGTCAAACCGCAATGGGGGCCTTAGCTCAAGAAATGGTAGGGCTTTAAGAGAGTCTATGAACTTGTTAAGGGTGGAGAATCAAGCTCGAGAGAACACTGCAGAGTCAAGGGCGAGTTTTCTTACTACAGAGTTCTTGCGAGCCAAACCGAATGAGTTCCATGGTGACCGCGGGCCAAGGAAAGCAGATGAGTGGCTCGAACAAATTGTGAAGACATTTGAGATGCTTAACATCGAAGATAGTGAACTAAGAGTGACTCTAGCGAGTTACTACCTTAAGGGAGACACGGGTCAATGGTGGAAATATGCCAAGGGTAGAGCGGAGCCGACATGGGAAGCCTTTGTGGTTGCTTTCCAAGATAAGTACATTCCTCCCACTATTAGGGAGAGATTGAGCCAAGAGTTTAAAGACGTCAAACAACTCGACATGCCCGTGACAGAGTTTGAGGAGATCATCTCTAGTTTGTCGAAATTTGCACCAGAGTTGGTGGCTACGGAAGAGCGTCATTACATTGAATTTGAAGGGAAATTGAAAACAAAAATTATCTTCAAGCTTGTTAGAAATATGATTCTGGAATACGACCGTCTTGTGGAGACGGCGACACACGTAGAAATTTCCATATAAGCCGATGATGAGAGGCTTTGGAGTTCGTGGTCTAGGGGGCAAGAGTCTCAAGAAGACTATAGGCAGAACAAGAGGAGCAAGAACACCTATCCATCCCAGTCCAAACCACAGCAGTCTAGATCCACTTTTTCTTTGCCTAGTGCGGGTCCGGGAAAAAGTGCATCGAGTAGCTTCTTGTGTTTCAAGTGTGGCCAACCGGGTCACAAAGCCTTCTCATGCCCACAAAAGGGAGGAGAACAGTTAATAGTACTACCACCTAACTGATCTCAAAGTCAGTCTCAATCTTAGAATAAAGGTCAAGGGTTTAATTATTGTCAGTGTGGTCAACCAGGGCATATGAAGAGAACTTGCCCACAGTTGGGAGACGCATCGGGCGCATCTGGCGCATCAAGGTCGAGGCAGACTCAGAGCCACCAACAGGCTCAATCATTCCAAGCTTTGCGAGTTAATTAGGGAGCCGCTTCGGCTTAGTCAATACAACAAGCCTATGCTCCGAGAGGGAAGCAAGTCAATCAGGGGCCACAGGGGCACGTGTATGCTGTTACCGTGCCAAAGCAGTTGCCAAAATCCTCAGTTGTGAGAGGTGTTTTTGTTGTGTGTAATTCTTTGGCTAATGTATTAATAGACATGGGTGCATCTCATTCATTTATGTCTACTGCGTTTGCTTCTGCATTGGGGTTAGCGATAGCACGATTAGTCTTTCCACTCAGAGTAGAGTCACCTGTTGGGGATACAGTTGATTTAGACCGGGGTTGTCGTGATTGTGAAATAGAAGTTGCTGGGTGTCGACTTCTGTTTGCTTTTATGTTGCTAGATATGTCGAGTTTTGATGTCATTTTAGGCATGGACTGGTTATGTTCTTATCAAGCTGTGATTGATTGTTACCATCAGAGAGTTACAGTGTGCACTTTGGGTGGTGATCGTTTCTATTTTCTGAAGAACCGAGTTGATAGAGCCTTGTCTCCAGTTATTGACCCTCGTAATAGGAGCAAGCTTAGTGGCCTTCTTGCAACTCTCTTGGATAGTGAGAGTGACGGGGCTCGTGTTGAGTTACCAAAGGTAGTTTGTGAATACCCGGATGTCTTTCCAGAAGATCTGACTAGTTTACCACCTCACTGGGAGATCGAGTTCTCCAATGAATTAGTGCCTGGCACGGCACCGATTTCCATGTCACCGTATAGATTTGCACCCTCTGCATTGCATGAGTTGAAGATTCAACTCCAATAACTTTTAGACAAGGGCTTTATTTGCCCTAATACATCGCCCTAATACATCGCCTTGGGGAGCGCTGTCTCTTTTTGCGAAGAAGAAGGATGGGTCATTCAGGTTGTGTAGTGATTACCGCGAGTTGAATAGAGTTGCAGTTAAGAACAAGTATCCTCTACCCATAATAGATGATTTGTTTGACCAACTTAGAGGGTCTCGTTGCTTCTCAAAAATAGATTTGAGGTCGGAGTACCATCAATTGAGAGTTTGGGAGGAGGACATTCAAAAGAAGGCCTTTTCTACTCGTTATGGCCACTATGAATTCCTTGTAATGCCTTTTGGGTTAACCAATGCACCGGCTTCCTTTATGGATTTGATGAACATAATTTTTTGGGAATACTTGGACCATTTTGTGGTCATCTTTGTGAACGACATCTTGATTTATTCAACCTCTGAAGAGGAACACGAGACTCACTTGCGGGTAGTGCTGGGTTTACTTAGTGAGCACCAATTGTATGCCAAATTTGAAAAATGCGAGTTTTGGTTAACATAGGTGAAGTTTGTGGGGTATGTAGTGTCTAGAGAGGAAGTGACTGTGGACTCCTCAAAGATAGATGCCGTACAGGATTGGGAACAACCCAATAATGTTTTTGAAATCTGAAGTTTCTTGGGATTAGTGGGGGTGTTATCGACATTTTGTAAGGGACTTCTCTAGACTAGTTGCACCTTTGACTAGGTTGACTAGAAAGGGTATCAAATTTGTGTGGAGTGAGGCTTGTGAAAAGTCATTCCAAAAGCATAAGACTAGATTGACTACCGTACCGGTTTTTATAATTCCGGAAAGGGGTTTGAATTACGCTGTCTATTGTGATGCGTCCGGGGATGGACTTGGTTGTGTTTTGATGCAAGAGGGAAAAGTTGTGGCCTACGGTTCACGATAATTGAAAATTTGCTTTGAATTAGAAAAACCAATGAGCTAGAATTTGCAGCGGTGATTTTTGCTTTGAAAATTGGGAGGCATTACTTGTACGGTGAGAAGTTTGAAGTCTTCTCTGATCATAAGAGTCTAAAGTATTTGCTTTCTCAAAAAGACTTGAATTTACGACAACGGAGGTGGATAGAATTTATGGAGGCTTATGACTTTGAGTTACACTATCATCCAGGGAAGGCCAATGTGGTGGCCGATACTTTGAGTCGAAAATCTATGAGTAGTTCGGCAAGTGTGGCCATTCAGGAGTAGGATATGCTAGTTATTGTTGGCAAGTTTGATTTGCACTTGGGTGAGTCCGGAGAGAGTGCTACCTTGTTTACTTTGAATGCTCAACCTACCATGGTTAGTAAGGTCATAGAGGCACAATGAGGAGACCGTGATATGGAATCAATCCATGTTAAGATTTCCAATGGAAAGGAAGAGAAAGGTTTGAACGTTCACTCGGATCTGAGTATACATTACCTAGACCGTTTGTTTGTACCTGAATCTTGTAGAGAGGAAGTACTTTGGGAGTTCCATCACTCACGTCTTTTCGGCACACCCGGGGAGACACTAAAATGTATCGTGATCTTAGTCATCAGTTTTGGTGGAGGGGTATGAAATAGGATTTGTAGACGTCCCCGAACGTCCCGGGAGGGAAATCCCATTCTGTTCATTTGGGCTCACTACAGTTCAGGACTCAAATTGTAACAGTTCTAAATCTGAACCAAAGAGTCCAAATCCGGCAAATCGTTTTTGAAAACAAATTTTTTGTAAAGAAGTGCCAAACATGGATTGCTTTGCCAGATATAGAGTCGCCACCTAAATATATTTTTTATGGAGGAATTTACGAAACCCTGACTCGTTTGCCTAAGGCCACGTGTCCGTCATCACCAAAGTTGCTTCGGCTCGAGAACTTGGGTACGTTTGGGGAAGGTCAGCTATGAGCACCCCCGCTCGCCCAATCCGAAGAATGGTCTCTACTAACCATGATATCTTGTTTTGAAAACATTATGCGTTCTTAAACCGGTTATTAGCCTAGATTTACTACATGATGCGCACAATATACAAGTATAGACTGAATTCCCTGAATTGGAACAAAACATCGCATATCCGTTTGTTTTGAAAATGGATTGAAATTTACTACTCGCAAGTAGGCTAAAACACGGGTTTCGACGAATTATTCCAATTCAAGCAACCCAACCTTCACCCATAGGCATTCAGGCAGTTATAACACATAAGCACATAGCCTCATGGTAAGCATGCTATCATGGCAACACTTACACTTATGCAAGGATGCTAAAACATAAATGCTTACCGAGTACTCCAAGCCAAAATAGAAACTAGTTAATAATCATATGCATGATCGTAGTTCATGTTAAGATGGCTAATGCAACACATGCGAGATGCAACTACAATAGGCTCGGTTATTTTAAGATGGCATATGATGATGCTACAACTAACACGTATTCAACTTGGAATTGAAATACAATGTAGTTAGTATGATGCGCCGAGCCCGGTGCATGCAAGACAAATGTATGGATGCACGCATACATAGCATAAGGTATGCTAATTTAAATATGCCCTAATACTAACCATTGAAAGCAGGTAAGTAAAAGGGAGAAAGAAGTGCGGGTTGGAAGACATACACACACTCACACACACTTATTACACAATTGCCCTCGCTCGGAGGGTCCGAATGAATAATACAGGCCGAATAATGAACCAACTATCCTAGCTAATTAATTATTACAAAACTTCTAATTAATTAACAAATTAATTACAAAAATAGCCTAAATATGAAACTAAAGAGACCGCCGCTGCTCTGCCTCAGAATGCGTGGATGATGCATGCTCGATTTGCTTTGCCCGGAAACTCGCTACCATGCCATTGTTGCCTCTGTTTGCACTGTCCTATACCTCTGAGGACTGTGAAAATCCTGGAGATGCCTCTGAATTGCTCCCTGAGCATTGTGAGACGCCACCGACCAAGGCATCAGATCACTGGCCACTGATAAATGGTCATCGACCAATTGTTGATCCAGCGGCTAATTATTTTTGGTCGGTTGGTACTGTAGGTAGCCGGTCGGCCAAATCCTCTTGCAGAAACCTGTTTTGATAGCAGTCAAGGACAGACAAGGCATGGCATGGAATTTTCAAGCAAATATGCGCATGTCCACTCTCCCTATCATGTTATAGACTCAAGGGAGTGTGGCCCTTGGTCCTCGAGCCACCAATCACGCATTTCGATGCATGATGGCCAAAGGCACCAAGTTTGCAAATTAATGTGAATGCATGCGAGAAAATGAATGAATGCCTTACGCCCTATCATGTTGAGGTCAAGGGCATCGGCGACCGAGGGTTGAGACGTGTTTCGTCACTTTGAGTACGAACACACCTCACCCCTCATGCTTGGTTTGACACCCCAAGCCAAGCAAAATGTAATGCATGTATGCAACGTGGCTGAAGTATGCAACATGGGTCAAATATGCAACACGAGGCTAAGTTAACTAAGCATGCCAAATGCAATGCAACCTAAGCATGAAAATGTACAATGTGCTAAGCATGCAAGATGCAATGCAATGCAACCAAACATGCAAGCCAAACTAATGTAACAAGAACATGCAAACACGGTATAATGCAAGCATGCAACTAGAGGCAACATGTCAAACATGTAACTATGTACAAGGATAGACTTAAACTGAAATGGAAGGCCTCAGCCATGCCCCAAAACAGTGGCCAAAGATGATGCAAATGGTAGACAAATGCTCATGCAAACATGCACACCAATGGGCCTAAAGCTAAGGCACAAAAGGTAACATGCGAGAACACTCAAAAGATGATAAACATGGACATTAGACCAACATGTTAAACTCTGAAAATGCATAGAGGATGATGCCAAATCAACCATGTTATGCAAGTAAGGCATGCAATAATGACCAAAACTTGAAGCCAACAAAGGGGTCCAAACCATAGCTATGTCAACCAAACCCCAAAGGACCAAAATGGCTTAAAATAGTCCTAAGGCACTCCAAAACAAGACTAAAGTATGCATAGAATATGATCAAAACATGCCAAGAAATGGGCCCAAAACAAAGGGGATTCATGGCCATGAAAGGGAGCATTGCTCTACACCCACCCCAACCAAACATGGCATGGATTATGTGACGATAAATAGAGTTATAATATGCCAAAATAACCCCCAAAACCCAGTTAGATGACCTCTAAATGATTTGAACAAAGAAGCATACACCAAGGCCCAAACATGGAGCATAAGTCCATAACTCTTCAAGGCATTGAAAGGGTAACAAATGCAAGCATGTAAGCACAAAATATGGACTGAAATGGCATGACAAATGATTCCAAATCCCTGAAACAACCCAACTAAAGCATTCTAATGACTCACACACACAAGGCGCACAAACCAAAATGCATGGTGGCTATACCAAACGTGGCAAATATGACCAAATTAGTACCCAACATGCCTCAAGCATGATGAAATATGACCAAAAGCTTCATGAAGTTAAGCCAAAGCATGCATGCATGGTAGTCCAAAGGTAAGATGCACTTCTAGGCAAAATGGAGGAATGCAAGGCAAGTGTATTATGCATGGAAGGGGTCAACAAACCACCATGGAACAGAGGTAAAACATGTCAAAAAAAAAAAAAACAACAAATAACCTCTAAAATAAGACCAAACAAAGCTAGGCATGCGTGCTACCCTTATGAGCCAAAAACACAAACAAATGAGACACAAAGGGAGAGGGGTGTCCCTCCCCTATGCAAGACATCAAAACCACTTCTTCACCA
Source organism: Camellia sinensis (assembly GCF_055761805.1). Taxonomy (NCBI): domain Eukaryota; kingdom Viridiplantae; phylum Streptophyta; class Magnoliopsida; order Ericales; family Theaceae; genus Camellia; species Camellia sinensis. The sequence goes on from NC_138964.1 coordinate 70,992,664, forward strand.
CTAAAAATCCTATGGATTTCAGTGGTGAGAAGGCCAATACACAAAAGTTTTAAAGGCTCAACAAAGAAAGCACAAAAAGGGCCAAACAAGGCTATAGAGGGGGAGGTTGACCTCCAACACCAAAGTGACCTTAATGAAACATCTTAAGCATGAAAAATCTGAGTTTTTATCAGTTATACACAAAGCTCAAAACAACATGCAAAGTGGGTTGAAAGCTAGTGCAAGAATGGGGAATATAAAGTAGCTATGCTCACCCTTGAAGAACAGCAACCTCAGGCCCCTTCTTCTGATCAAAATCAACTCAAAACTCCAAGAACAAACTCTCAAGACCCCAATAACCCAAGTATGGTGTAATACTAGGTGCCTTAGTGCAAAACTGAGAACAAAACACCCTTTAGGCCCTCTAACACACACAAATGAAGAGAGAGATATAGAGAGAGAGTGGTGTATATATCACATATATATCTGATTTTGTTGAACCTCTTCAAAGGAGAAGAGAGGTCTCCTTTTATAGAGGAAGACAAAGGCCTAAGCTTCTTAAAGGAGCTAAGGCAAAAGGGTCAAGGAGGTCAAGCTTCTAAGAGAAGCTAAGGCAAAGGGTCTAGGCTTCTTGATGAAGCTAAGGCAAAGGGTCAAGCTTCCCTAAGAAGCTTGAGCAAACGGTGCAAGCTTATCCAAGAAGCTTGAGCAAAAAAAGGTGCAAAGGGTGCAACTCCTCTATACACGCGTATGGAGGACAAGTCCGTGCATTCCAGCTGGCACAGCTGGCATGCACAATGCCTGAAAAAGGCAAAAGGGAGGTACCGGCCAAAAAAAGAGACAACCGGCCAAATAAATCGTCGACCGACCACACAAAAAAGCCGATACACCTAAGAGAATATCGGCCGACCAAACAATTGGTCGGTAGAAAAAAAAACAAGGCTGGTGGCATCATGCCACGGCCGGTGGGTTTCAGGGATGGCTAACAAGCCTCTTCCCACCCTCAGAAGCACAAAACACAAGTCCTTGGTGCAAAACCAAGCACAAAATAGGCAAGTTAAGAGATCCTGAGACAAGGCGTGCGGCCGAGGCCTCCAGGAACTCAAAACAAACACGAACATGGATGAACACCGAGCGTTCAAACGGTGACGTCCAAGTCTTGAGGACAGTCAAAAATGGGGTGTCTATAGTTGCCCCCCTTTGACAAAACTCGAAAGTCATAACAATGACGGGAGTGAATGTCAAAGCCCAGAGATGACCCATTTTTGACAAGGTCGAAGACTTAGACAAAGCATACAAGCTACAGATAAAGATATGCGCCGGAGGCAAGGGCAAAATGCAAGACAATGCACAAAGCTGAGCATAACTTATGATCATGCAAAGAAAGCTGTAGCGAAGCATATGCATACAATAAATGCAACAGTTTAAGCAATCTGACATAAATCCAACTACATTATAATGCAGAAAGGATGTAAGAGAATTATGTAATTCTTGCTACGTTTCACGCAGAGAATACAATACCTGTGCGGTTCGTCTGGTCGCTCCAGCTTCAAATGAACCGTACATACAATATCGTGCCTGTAAGAGAAAGAAAACTTAACAGGTTCAATATTGTTAGCAGTATGCATAACAATGCAATTGAAAGTGCGTGACAACGCAAACCGAGTGGGAAGCATAACAATGCGACTCGGGGCAAGCATAACAATGCTATAAAGGCACAAACACATGTAAGTAAAGAACACGTGATAGCGTGCATAATGCGTGAAGATGTAGACACATGTAAGTAAAGCACACGCGACAACGTGCACAATGTGTGAAGATGTAGACACATGTAAGTAACGCACACGCGACAATGCATACAATGTGTATAGAAGAAACTTGAACACATATAAGTAAGACAATACGCGACAACGCATGCAATGTCTATAAAAGGGAACTTGAACACATGTAAGTAAAGCATAACGCGACAACGCATGCAATGTGTATAAAAGGGAACTTGAACACATGTAAGTAAAGCATAACGTGACAACGCATGCAATGTGTATAAAAGGAACTTGAACACATGTAAGTGAAGCACAACGCGACAACGCATGCAATGTGTATAAAAGGGAACTTGAACACATGTAAGTAAAGCATAACGCGACAACGCATGCAATGTGTATAAAAGGGAACTTGAACACATGTAAGTAAAGCATAACGCGACAACGCATGTAAATGTGTATAAAAGGAATTTGAACACATGTAAGTAAAGCACAACGCGACAACGCATGCAATGTGTATAAAATGGAACTTGAACACATATAAGTGAAGCACAACACGACAACACATGCAATGTGTATAAAGGGAACTTGAAGACATGTAAGTGAAGCACAACGCGACAACGCATGCAATGTTCATAAAAGGGAACTTGAACATATGTAAGTAAAGCATAATGCGACAACGCATGCAATGTGTACGAAAGGACGCGTAACGTGTGCAACAATTACAGTCAGAACAAAGCAATGCAATACAACATAACTGAAGCGATTTGTGGAATTTGCAAGATAGAAAAAGGATACGGGAAGGGATGATCCTCGTATGCACCGAGCATCGCTCATAGAAAACACGGCTTGAGGTCAACTCGAAGGTCTACTAATGTTCCAAAAAGTGCACTTCATTGCACTGTCTTGAGTAATGAAGGTGCCAAACCACATAATTGATCCGAACCAGGGCGTGGGATGTGCATCGTCCGCAAGGGAAGGTTACCGGTATCAATCCCGATACTCTGCTACCCTGCTCTCCTTTTACTTTACTTTCCTTTTGTTTTTTTTACTGTTAGTTTTAAGCACATTGCACTGCCCCAGGCAGGTTTTCAAAACTGTATATTTTTGCAAAAGACATGACGGAAATGAAACAACTATTTCGTTGAAAAAGGTGTTACATTTGTACTTTCTATGCATCGTATCGTCTGGTATCACATAACAATGTGAATGAAATTGAACTTTGTTTGAAAATCAAGCGTTTGCCTCGTAATAATCAGGTAGTGAACAGACTAACAACTCGATAAGCAAAACAAAGAAACTCGATAAGCTAACCAAGCGCGAGTACAACTCGATAAGCAAAACAAAAACTCGATAAGCTAACCAAGTGCGAATACAACTCGATAAGCAAAGAAAAAACTTAAAGAAATGTGACATATAACTCGATAAGCAAATGGACGCGACTCCGTAAAAATCAAACATCAGAGGGCATTGGAAGTGGTACCAGTCCCAAATTCCGAGCATGTTCAACACAAAAACAGCTTAGGGAACAAGAAGAAGACCACCGGCCACAGGGGAAAGCCGTTGGCCTCAAGAAATGGCCATCGGCCAACAGCTTTGACAAATCGACCAAAAATTGTGGTCGGTCGGCACTACTTTTGGCCGGCCGGCCATGAATGGCAAGAACCACCAGAATGCTGACACTTGTCCTCCACTCACATCTTATCCCCTACAAAAAGCCTCAGCTTCGTAGTTTTTCTTAATCCAACACTGTTTTGCTCCAAATGGAAGAGTTTCTTGCCCAGAATCTCACAACTTGGATTGTCAACTTGGACGGTTCGGAAAAGCTGAATTTCCAGGGCTTTGATATAAATGCACTATTCACTCTGAGTCGTACTCTGCTGCACTTTCCGTTTCTCCATGCCGCGGCAAGGTTTTGGAATCCGGTAACACATGTCTTTAGCTTTGGCGAGCAAGAGATGTGTCCTACCTTCGAAGATTTCCAAGCTTTGATGGAATCTGAGCGCAATGAAGAAGTCTTGCCTCAACTTCGCTTTGGCCATGCCCAAGCCTTAGGGCGAATGTGTGGGCTCACAATGCACGATGCTCGCCCCTTGATTTGTGACAAAATGCTGGATGTTCCGAGTTTGAGTTGCCAGTTTGCTGATGCCGGTGACCACGGTGACCATCATTGGCAAGGCTTTCGACGACATGCCCTTTGTTTGTGCATGCTATCTCATTTCTTGTTTGTCTCGGGCTCCAGAGGATCTAGTGTCCGGTTGATCGAGGTTGCCCAAGGTTTGAAGGAGGGCAAGAGCTGCATTGCGATGATATTGGCTAAAACATTGATGGGCTTGGGCGCTTTCCATCGTTGAGAAACGACCAGATTTGCGGGGAGTCCACTACTGCTGCAGGTAATGTTTCCTACCCAATCTCACATATGTATTGCTCACATCACTCGGCCCTCAGGCTCGATTTTTCTCACAAAACCCTTTTCCCACTTTTCTATCATTGTACATCTCTTTATTCTTTATTCTCTCATTTTTTATCCCTTTCCAGGTGTGGTTGATGGATAAGTTGCAGGTTGTGGACTCTTGCGCATCATACTCAACTCGTGGCTACTTCTTCCGGCAACGCCTAGTTGATGCCCTTGATGAGGGATGGTGGTTCGATTGGATGTGCAGCTTGTCTGCGGACTGCATTGCTTGGCGGTGCCCTTGGCTCAACCTACTGACAATGAGTTACAGCATGTCCCGGCAGACCGGGATTCAGTTGATTGGCTTGGCGCACTGCGTGTTCTACTTTCCTTTTCAGTTCCAGCGCCAGTTCGGCCATGATCAGATTTGCCTGTCAGAGGGAATAGAGTACCCATCTGCATTCCCAGTTCGAGGTGCGCAGCTTGCTCGGTACGCCACAGCGTGAAGGACTAGAGAACTCCTGGCCCCCGCTCCTACTTTCAGTTGCACTTTGTCTGATGAGTGCATAGATTGGCTCAATGAAGCGGAACAGATTAGGCCTAGCTTGGCATCAGAGGCTTCGACCAGCTTTGGAAGGGGGCGTAGGAACACCTGACTTATCTATGCCCCGGATTTATTGCTTTATTAGTACTTTCAAGTTTTCTTTATGAATGTAGTAAAAAAGCAACTTCAATTTGTATGCAAGAGCAGGAGAACTCTATATTGAAATCAATGAAATTAAAGGTTGTGGGTACTGAAAATTTTCCGCTTTTCTCCAAAAATGGTCTAAGTTGTAAAAAGATTAATTTGAACAAAGTCAACTTTTATTTAAACTTTTCAAAACCATTTTCGATATGGATCAGAACTGGACACACCTGAGATCTATCACTGAGATGCACAACCCTGGATCCCAACAACTGGAAAGTTGCCCCTAGTCTGAATAGCACCGTACCAGAGATCACTACCGAAGCTCTTGAATGCTGAATAGACAAAGATGACCGAGGTGATCAAATGGACAAAGTTGATCGGGGAAAAAGTTTATGGCTGAACTTCAGGCTGAAGTTGCCTACGTATCCCAAAGATGAGAATCTAGCCTTACGTAGTTCAGGCTTGGGTTCACTCGAATATTTTCACTCTCCTTTTGCGCTCTAATTTTGCCAAGGCCGCCCTTTGTGAGTTTTCAACCTTGCGAGCTCAGTTTTTATAATTTCAAATTTTCTATGCTCTAACTTTTGCCTAGGTCGCCCTTTCAGGTTTTTGACCTAGCGAGCCTCTCAGGGGTAATATTTCTTTAACTTGTCCATATTGATCGGCTGTGAAAACTCTAGGCCATCTAGGTCCATTACCACAGCTCCACCTAACCATATAGATTTGATGATGTAGGGACCGGTCCAATTGGGTCTGAACTTGCCCCTTGGGTCGTGGATGGGAGCTCGGTTGTCCTTGAGCACCAAATCTCTTTCTTTCAAATTCCGGGAATTAACTTTCTTATTGAAAGCCCGGGCAATTCTACGCTGACAACCTTGAACATGGTACAGTGCTTTCAGTCTGCGCTCGCCAAAGAGCATGAGTTCCTCAAATTTGCTCTGCTACCGATCTTCTTTGGCTATCTGATACTCAGCCAGTACTCGCAAAGACGGAACCTCAATTTCAATGGGTAGAACGACCTCCATCCCATAAACCAATGAATATAGAGTTGCCCCAGTAGAAGTTATGATCGAAGTCCGGTAACCCCACAGAGCGAATGACAGCTTATCTGGCCAATCCCGGTAGGTTTCCACCATCTTCTGCAGTATGTGTTTGATATTCTTGTTGGCAGCCTCAACTGCTCCATTGGTCTGTGCCCGATATGTGGATGACTTATGGAAAGCCACATTGTATTTCTCCAACAAGTCAATCACTTTCTTCCTGAAGTGGGAACCATTATCTAAAATAATCTCGTTTGGGACACCGTAGCGACAGATGATGTTGTTTCGGATGAACTTCGCAACATGTGAAGCTTTCAACACCGCATAGGATTGGGCCTCGACCCACTTTGTAAAATAATCTATCGCGACCAGGATGAACTCATGCCCATTCAACCCTTTTCGAGTGACAGCCCCGATCACATTGATTTTTCAAACTGAAAATGGCCATGGCGAAGTCATGTTGTAGAACTTCGACGGCGGGATGGTCATGCGGCTTGCATGGATCTGACATTTGTGGCATCGCCGAACAACGCCGATACAATCCTTCTCCATGGTGGACCAATAGTAACCTTGTCTGAGGATCTTCCACACTAGCATTACCCCGTTCATATGCGCTCCCCATTCTCCTCCATGGATGGCCTCCATCAGGCACTTCGATTCTTCAGCATCAACACATAGCTTATGCATTCCCAGATGGCCTCTTTTATACAATTTACCTCCGCAGATGATGAACTGAACGGCCATTCTTGTGATTGCCCTTTTATGCTTGGCATTTGCCCCTGGTGGATACGTCTCTTTCTCCAAGAAGTTCCAAATGTTGTAATACCAGGGGTTGTCGTCCTGAACCTCATCTATGGCAGCATTTGATTCATATGCTGGCGCAAACTCCTGGTCAATGATGACTGGACGCATCTGGACTCCAAAAGGGATGTCTATCATGGAAGATAGAGCTGCTAGTGAATCTGCGAACCTGTTGTTCTCTCTTAACAGATGAACGAAGTTTAGCTTCTCAAACCGAGGAATTAACAAGTCCAAGGTCTGGTGATACATTATCATCTTTTCTTCTTTGACTTTCTAGTCTCCTTTTGCTTGAGACACAACAAGGTTCGAGTCCCCGATGACGTCCAATCGTTTTGCCCCTAGTTCTAGGGCTGCTTCTAGACCGGCAATGCACGCATTAGATTCTGCTTCGTTGTTTGAGACTCTGAATCGGAGTTTGAATACTAGAGGGATACGAGAATTGTCGGGTGCTATCAGCAACACTCCTATCCCGTACCCGTACTAGTTTGACGCTCCGTCAAAGTACATCATCCAAATTTCATCGTCGATATGCAAAATGGCCTCATCTTGGAATAAGTACTCAACTGCTTCACCCCCTTCCACCGGATGATCAGCTAAGAATTCTGCTACTGCTCTTCCTTTAACTGACTTGTGCATCACATATTTTAGATTGAATTCGGAAAGCAACAGCAACCAACGAGCCAGCCTACCCGTAAGTGCTGGTTTCTCATAAAGATATTTGATGGGATCCAGTCGTGAAACCAACATTACGGAGTGAGCTAACAGGTAGTGCTGCAGCTTCCTGGTAGCCCATACCAAGGCTAAGCAAGCCTTCTCCAACAGTGTGTAGCGGGTCTCATACTCTAGCATCTTCTTGCTCAGGTAATAGATGGCTCTCTCTACATTGTCCTCAGACTTTTGCGCGAGCATGTAGCCCATTGTAGTCTTAGTTACTGATAGATACAAAATCAACGGTTTCCCCGGCTCAGGCGGTGACAACACGGGTGGGTTCTGTAAGTATTCCTTGATCTGTTCAAAAGCAGCTTGGCATCGGCCGTCCCATTGGAACTTCGTTCCTTTCATTAGGAGACCAAAAAGTGGTTCACAAGTCAAGGTTAATTTTGAGATAAACCGTCTTATGAATTGCACTTTACCCAGAAAGCCTCGCACCTCCTTTTCAGTCTTAAGTGGTGGCATTTCTAAGATGGCCTTGATTTTGGAATGGTCGACTTCGATACCTCTCTGTGTAATCAGAAACCCCATCATTTTCCCTGTTGCAACACCAAACGTACACTTCTGAGGATTTAGCCGCAACCGGAATTCTCCGATCCTTTGGAAGAACTTGTGCAAGGTGGTGTAGTGGTCCTCTCTTTCTTTGGACTTGACAATCATGTCGTCCACATACACCTCAACCTCCTTGTGGATCATGTCATGTAATATCGTGGTCGCGGCCCGTTGATATGTAGCTCCAGTGTTCTTCAACCCAAATGGCATCATTTTGTAGCAATATCTCCCCCACGGGGTGGTGAAAGCAGTCTTTTCCCGGTCCTCGGGTGCCATCACTATCTGATTGTAGCTTGAGAAGCCATCCATGAACGAAAGCAAAGCATGCCCCACTGTGAAGTCCACTAAGTCATCAATATGCGACAAGGGAAAGTCGTCCTTCGGACTAGCTTTGTTTAAATCCCTGAAATCCACGCACACCCGGATCCTGCCATCCTTCTTCGGCACTGGAACTATGTTGGCCAACCAAGTCGGGTATTCGAATACCATCCGGAACTATGTTGACCTCCTCCTTAATCTTGAGGGCCCAGTCCGGGCGGATTCTTCTGATTTTTTGCTTGATGGGTCGGGCCTCGGGGTCAAGAGGGATCCGGTGCTGTACAATCTCAGGATCGATTCCAGGCATGTCTTCGTAGGACCAGGCAAAAATATCTTTGAAATCTTTTAATAAAGCGACTAAGCGCTCGCGTTCCTCCGAAGACAACGTGAACCCGATCTAGACCAGCCGCGGGTCCTTCTCAGTACCAATATTCACAGTAGTGATTTCATCCACTAAGGGTTTAACAAATCTCTCTTGCTCTTGTTCAATTAAGCGTTGCAAAACCGGAGGAATTTCTTCCTCGTCGTTTTTATCAAAGTTTTGAAAGTCCTGATTTAAGCAATAAATCAAGGGCACAGAAAAGTACTCAGAAACCACATCCACATCATTCTCATTAAGCACATCCAAACCGTCCGATTCTTCTGTTACAACAGACTCAAAAGAGAAAGAAAAAGACGACCTGGACAGGACTGTGGCATTCGGGTCATCACTCCCAGGAATACCGGACTCAGACTCAATCGAGCTGGAACTTGAGTTTGACTCACCAGATTGGGTGGAATCAAATTCCGGCTCACTGCCTGACCCGGTGTTGCTTAATAAAAATCCCTCCTCGTACTGCTAGATGAGAGAGGGTGCAATGGATGCATCCAAAATGTTTGATGGTAGGCCCGCAACCGTTTCATTCCTGATCACGGACATTGAGAAGTTATCCCCTAAGCACTTCTGTTCAATCGGAGGATCTGAAAGTAGACACGCCAGCGCTACCCCCATTTCACTTTTAGCGTCCTCAGACTCCACTTTCTTGTTATGCTCAGCCTCAGCTAATGGGTCCATCTGCACTTCGGCAGCGTCATCCCCGGATAATTACAGGTCAAAGAAGATCTCAAAACCTGGCACGCCCTTCCTCTCCGCATTCAGCCACGGCTCTGGGAAGCCACAGAATGGAAAGTCCTCCCCCTCCTAGACGAAGCGTCCGTTTAGGGTACCCTGGATGGGCCGGTGCATTAACTCAAAAGGCTTCCCTGCCTGCTTTGCTCTGGCTCTCCCAGCCATCTCCTTGCCTTTCCTTACCCAATCCTCTTTGGTGGGCAAATAACCCAAACCAAAGGTATGCGGGTTGTGTGGCACTTCGGCCAATGCTGTAACGCCCTTCCGGCCACTCTTTCCCAATCCCATCCCGGGGATGTGTTGAAGCTTGTTCATGAGGTGTACTAATTGTGCACTAACATACACCCCCTCATTAACAGTTACAATGTTCTGCACGACTCGGGCCTCAGCCAGGGTAAAACCTGACATGAACACATTCTCCATACCGTGCTCAATTTCCAAGACTGGCGTAGATACTTCTGGCGGTGGATGGATCGACGAATTTCCAAAAACGATGGCTACTCCCTTCCCATGGGGGTACTTCAACATCTGGTGCAAGGTGGACGAAACTGCATGTACCTGATGCAACCACGGCCGCCCCAAGAGTAGATTTAAGGTTGCAGGAACTTCCAGGACGCGAAAGTCTATCTCATGTTGTCCCGGACCAACCTTAGCTTGAATTTGCACGATCCCCTTCATCTCTCTACTTGTGTTATCATACGCCCTTATTACCTGGGTGGTTGGCGCAAAGTCTGCGGGTTTTCACCCGATTGCATAGGCTGTCCTTGCCAGGCACACATTGATGACGGACCTGGTATCAACAAGAACCACCGGTATCCATTTTCTCCTACACTCCGCAGAGATGTAAAGTGGCTTGTTGTGATTCGCACCCTCGGGTGGCAATTCTTTGTCAGAGAAGGTCAACATCGGGGAAGCTCTTCCTGGAAAGACCAATCCCACCAGCTGTTCCGGCGTGGTTTCTATTGAGAGCTTGGCCTTATCCATTGCCGATAAGACGACCTGTCTATGTACTTGCGAAGCCATAAGCAGTCCCCAGGTGGAGATGCCTGCTTGTATCTTTTTCAACTGCTTCAGTACAACCTCTTCTTTGAGTTGCTTCTCTCTCTGTTTCTCTACCTCTTTGTCCTTCCCGGACGCTTCTGGTTGGTCTAAATGCGGGGGCTTGAAATACCGCCCACTCCTGGTCATATGATCGACTTCGCCGATGTACCAGGTATCGTCTGGTTGATTGCTTCCCCAATCTTCATCCGTGTTGGCAAGACATAAATCATTGTCCTCCCACAACATTCCATCAGCAGCTGATAGACACCTGTCTGGCTCCGGTATGACTGTTCTCGTAGTCGCAGTACCTCCCGTCCACATGTTTGAAGCACTCCCTGTTCTCGTGTACACAGCACTTTCAATCACCTCGTGGGCTTTAGCTTTCCTGATTCTCTCAGAATCCTCAAACTTTTCCTGTTCCAACTGCCCCAGTACAGTTGTCTGTTCAATAGTGCCCAAATCCCAAGCGAAATTCTTAGCGTCGACGCTCTCTGGCGATGCATTCTGATCTCTGATCCTTTTGGTCACAAATGATATTCTTGCCCCTGCCGGGCCCCATTCTTGTTCGAATTCTTCTATAACATCCGGTTGATCATCCAGCCACCCGGGAACCTCTACCGATTCCTCGAAATTTGATCAGTTGACTGTCATGTCTGTTGGATCTTGTTCACTGAAAAGCTGGAGGTCAGTGAAGTCCCCTTTCAAAGCTGCCAAGTCATCTGACTCCGGATCAAATCCATCCCCCTACATCGCACAAAGCTCTGCCTCTGCTGGCAATTCCACATTTGGCCCAACCTGGCCTATCGACAGAATGCAGTCACTCGGACTGTATACCTCCTCAGCAAAACTCCCAGTTTCCTCAGATTCTAACACAACAATCACACTTTCCTCTAAAATCTCCCATGTTCTGTCTTCGACAGTCACCACCATTGCCTTGGGTCGGGTTCTAGAGATGTCCAATATGCACAGGTAAGTGCAGTCAGGAAGGAACACCTCTGGCTTGGATAGGTGAGACGGGGTGATATAGATGCTGGGGTCATATGACGTGACCCCGGTTTGGATAATGTTGATTCGTTTGGGAGGTGGAGCTTGGTTGTGTGGTGGGAGAGGGTTGGTTGTGACGTTGGGCTTTTCTGGAGGCACAATCACCCCATTATCAATGAGATCTTGAATCTCATGACATAATCCGAAGCATTGGTCGGTGTCATGACCGTGCTGCTGGTGAAATGCACAATATTTGGCTGGGTTGTGGGTAGGGGGAAGTTTTTCCGGTAATGGCCGCGGCTCTAGGGGCTTCAAGTGCCCTTTTCTGATTAAAACCCCCAGAGCTTTGGACAGGGGCATATATAGTGGGGCGAAGGTTCTTTGGTTTTTGGGTTGGTATTTGGTTGTTTGTGTGTTACTTCCGGACGCACCAGATAATGGCGTAGCTGCCATAGTTCTCGAAGGGGGGTTGGTGGTGACCATGCTCACTTCTTGATATCTGGCAGCTGCAGCACTGCTTGTGCCTGCATTCGTACTGCGGTTATTGAAGGTTCTCCTTGGTTTCTCTCTATCATTGTCAATCAAGCCTTACTTCAAGGCATCCTCGATCTGTACTCCCATCTCATGCAGATCTGAAAAGGTAGGGAAGGGGAGCACGATCATTTTCTGCATTAATTTGGGTTGGAGGTTGCGCATAACCATTCGTATTTGATCCTTATCCGTCGGCCTTATGGTCATCATTGAGGCCTTGGCCCTCCAAAGGGTTACGAATTCAGAGAAACTCAACTTAGGCTTCTTCCTAGTCGTCTCAAGATCATGGGTTGTAATCTCGATATGTGTATTATAGAAGTATTGAACGACGAAAGCCTCGACCATCTCATCCCAATTCCTCTTGACATCGTCTTCCAATTTTGCATACCAGATGGCCACTACACCTGACAAGGTCTGGTCAAATAAAAAAAGCTTATGTAGTCTGGTGAGGCCCATCGGCCTTTGTGTATTCGAAAACAAACATAGATGCACCATGGGATCCCCGGACCCGTCAAAGCGGTCGATTTGTGGCATCTTGACCCGATCTGGCAGCGTCACAGCCGCGTCAGTATACCCGTCCTCGATATCTGGGTGGACTTTACCCCTTGGGACTTCTTGAACAACTTCTCAAGCTTGCTCAACTTCAATGTTGTAGGGTCCACCTCGAACTCAAAGGGAAAGTCCGGTTGATTGATAGACGTATGTGCCTTGGATAGTTGAGGTAGAATCGGGGGTGGAATCGGCCCCGTTGGGATGTCTGTATCCTCTTGAGCATTCTGGACGTTCGTCGTCTCCTCAGGCATTGGGACTCTTCTTGGGGGAGGAGCCTGGTGTGAAGCAGATGCTCGGTTTGCTGTTGTAACCGGGTGATTAGCTCTGCCTGTTGGGCCATGATCGCAGCCTGCTGTTTGGCAAATTCCGCTTGGCGGACAGCATCCTCCTGCATGGCTTTCATGCTCTCCTGGAGCTGGCACACCATGTCTTTCATCCCTGACATACTGTCCTGATTTATCTAAACTGCCGGTGTATCAGCCTCTGTAGTAGATTCGGAAATCTCAACCCAACTGTTCAAAGACCACTGATCTGGCAATCTCGGTACCGATATACTGCATTTTCTTGACCTCCGTCTGATAACCGGGGGTAAGGAATAAAACACTAGTTGTCCGTTAACTAGATCCTCAGATCGATTAAGTCAGCGACCTCTAGTCCAGAGTGCTTGGGGGATATCTGCTGGGTCGGAAGCAATTGTGCTAAACTACCTAGCAAAAAGATAATTAAAGCAATAATAAGGAAATAAACAACCAGGCAAACGGACAGCATAACGGCTTAAATAAACACAACACACAGTTGGGCATAACAACCCACAGTTGATAAGCTGATTACACTGTTCCTCAACACTGATCATTGTTCCCAATTTACTGCCCCCAAAACTGAATCTGATACTCGCAGATAACTGATTCCCAAAGTACTAATGCCCTCGGGCCTGATGCGCAAACTTGCAAACTGATACATGCATTCCTGTAGAGGCCAACTCTAAAGCACATAACAAACAAGTGAGAGCAAAAACACCCCTATGTTGGGGTAGGGTTTTCCTGTCCTATTTTGTCATGAACTAGGGTTTCACTACGCACGTAGCGGTTTTAAACAACCTACCATTGGGTAAGCAACCTGTCCTAGTTTGGAATAGTCACTATGGATTACGAATATGCACTAGGTCGAATGGTCAAAAAGGGTGCCCCGGTAAAATCGAGGATTGTATTCCCATCGTGGCAGAGCCCGTAACCGATCAACCTTATGGCACGCAGCGTCAGGCTAACCGCTCAGGAATAGCAGATGGCAAACACGGTGTCCTTGGCGCACTAATGCAAATGCAATGCAAAGAAACACATAAGTGTAGTCAAAACAAGATATCACGAGTCCGAGTCAAGTTCACTAACTCCCCAGCAGAGTCGCCAGAAACTGAAGACGTCGTCGAACGTCCCGGGAGGAAAATCCCATTCTGTTCATTTGGGCTCACTACAATTCAGGACTCAAATTGTCACGGTTCTAAATCTGAACCAAAGAGTCCAAATCCGACAAATCATTTTTGAAAACAGATTTTTTGTAAAGAAGTGCCAAACATGGACTGCTTTGCCAGATACAGGGTCGCCACCTAAATATATTTTTTATGATGGAATTTAGGAAACCCTGACTCGTTTGCCTAAGGCCACGTGTCCATCATCACCAAAGTTGCTTCAGCTCGGGAACTTGGGTACAATTGGGGAAGGTCAGCTATGAGCACCGAAGATCGGCCTCTACTAACCATGATATCTTGTTTTGAAAACATTATGCGTTCTTAAACTGGTTATTAGCATAGATTTACTACATGATGCGCACAATATACAAGTATAGACTGAATTCCCTGAATTGGAACAAAACATCGCATATCCGTTTGTTTTGAAAATGCATTGAAATTTGCTACTCGCAAGTAGGCTAAAACACGGGTTTCGACGAATTATTCCATTTCAAGCAACCCAACCTTCACCCACAGGCATTCAGGCAGTTATAACACATAAGCACATAGCCTCATGGTAAGCATGCTATCATGGTAACACTTACACTCATGCAAGGATGCTAAAACATAAATGCTTACCGAGTACTCCAAGCCAAAATAGAAACTAGTTAATAATCATATGCATGATCGTAGTTCATGTTAAGATGGCTAATGCAACGCATGCGAGATGCAACTACAATAGGCTCGGCTATTCTAAGATGGCATATGATGATGCTACAACTAACACGTATTCAACTTCGAATTGAAATACAATGTAGTTAGTATGATGCGCCGAGCCCGGTGCATGCAAGACAAATGTATGGATGCACGCATACATAGCATAAGGTATGCTAATTTAAATATGCCCTAATACTAACCATCGAAAGCAGGTAAGTAAAAGGGAGAAAGAAGTGGGGGTTTGAAGACATACACACACTCACACACACTTATTACACAATTGCCCTCGTTCGGAGGGTCCGAAAGAATAATACAAGCCGAATAATGAACCAACTATCCTAGCTAATTAATTATTACAAAACTTCTAATTAATTAAGAAATTAATTACAAAAATAGCCTAAATATGAAACTAAAGAGACCGCCACAGCTCTGCCTCAGAATGCGTGGATGATGTATGCTCGATTTGCCTTGCCCGGAAACCCGCTGCCATGCAATTGTTGCCTTTATTTACACTGTCCTATACCTCTGAGGACTGTGAAAATCCTAGAGATGCCTCTGAATTCCTCCCTGAGCATTGTGCGACGCCACCGACCAAGGCATAAGATCACCGGCCATTGATAAATGGTCATCGACCAATTGTTGATCCATCGGCTAATTATTTTTGGTTGGCCGGTGCTGTAGGTAGCCGGTCGGCCAAATCTTCCTGCAGAAACCTGTTTTGACAGCAGTAGAGGACAGACAAGGCATGGTATGGAATTTTCAAGCAAATGTGCGCATGTCCACTCTCCCTATCATGTTATAGACTCAAGGGAGTGTGGCCCTTGGTCCTCGGGCCACCAATCACGCATTTCGATGCATGATGGCCAAAGGCACGAAGTTTGCAAATCAATGTGAATGCATGCGACAAAACAAATGAATGCCTTACGCCCTATCATGTTGAGGTCAAGGGCATCGGCGACCGAGGGTTGAGACGTGTTTCGTCACTTTGAGTAAGAACACACCTCACCCCTCATGCTTAGTTTGACACCCCAAACCAAGCAAAATGTAATGCATGCATGCAATGTGGTTGAAGTATGCAACATCGGTCAAATATGCAACATGAGGCTCAGTTAACAAAGCATGCCAAATGCAATGCAACCTAAGCATGCAAATGTACAATGTGCTAAGCATGCAAGATGCAATGCAATGCAACCTAACATGCAAGGTAAACTAATGTAACAAGAACATAAAAACATGGTATAATGCAAGCATGCAACTAGAGGCAACATGTCAAACATGCAACTATGTACAAGGATGGACTTAAACTGAAATGGGAGGCCTCAGCCATGCCCCAAAACAGTGGCCAAAGATGATGCAAATGTTGGACAAATGCTCATGCAAACATGCACACCAATGGGCCTAAAGCTAAGGCACAAAAGGTGACTTTCAAGAACACTCAAAAGATGATAAACATGGGCATTAGACCAACCTGTTAAACTCTGAAAATGCATAGAGGATGATATCAAATCAACCATGTTATGCAAGTAAGGCATGCAATAATGACCAAAACTTGAAGCCAACAATGGGGTCCAAACCATAGCTATGTCAACCAAACCCCAAAGGACCAAAATGGCTTGAAACAATCCTAAGGCACTCCAAAACAAGACTAAAGCATGCATAGAACATGATCAAAACATGCCAAGAAATGGGCCCAAAACAAAGGGGATTCAAGGCCACGAAAGGGAGCATTGCTCTACACCCACCCCAACCAAACATGGCATGGATTATGTGATGAAAAACAAATTTATAATATGCCAAAATAACCCCCAAAACTCACTTAGATGACCTCTAAATGATTTGAACAAAGAAGCATACACCAAGGCCCAAACATGGAGCATAAGTCCACAACTCTTCAAGGCATTGAAAGGGTAACAAATGCAAGCATGTAAGCACAAAATATGGACCGAAATGGCATGATAAATGATTCCAAATCCCTGAAACAACCCAACTAAAGCATGCTAATGACTCACACACTCAAGGCTCACAAGCCAAAATGCATGGTGGCTTTACCAAACGTGGCAAATATGACCAAATCAGTACCCAACATGCCTCAAGCATGATGAAATATGACCGAAAGCTTCATGAAGTTAAGCCAAAGCATGCATGCATGGTAGTCCAAAGGTAAGATGCACTTCTAGGCAAAATGGTGGAATGCAAGGCAAGTGTATTATGCATGCAAGGGGTCAACAAAACACCATGGAACAGAGGTAAAACATGTTATAAAAAACACCAAATAACCTCTGAAATAAGACCAAACAAAGCTAGGCATGCATGCTACCCTTATGGGCCAAAAACACAAACAAATAAGACACAAAGGGAGAGGGGTGTCCCTCCCCTATGAAAGACCTCAAAACCACTTCTTCACCACTGAAAATCCTCTGCATTTCAGTGGTGAGAAGGCCAATACACGGAAGTTTCAAAGGCTCAACAAAGAAGGCACAAAAAAGGCCAAACAAGGCCAAAGAGGGGAAGGTCGACCCCCAACACCAAAGTGACCTAAATGAAACATCTTAAACAAGAAAAATTAGAGTTTTTATTAGTTATACACAAAGCTCAAAATAGCATGCAAAGTGGGTTAAAACCTAGTGCAAGAATGGGGAATATAAAGTAGCTATGCTCACCCTTGAAGAACACTTGAAGAACAGCAACCTCAGGCCCCTTCTTCTGATCAAAATCAACTCAAAACTCCAAGAACAAACTCTCAAGACCCCAGTAACCCAAGTATGGTGTAATACTAGGTGCCTTAGTGCAAAACTAAGAACAAAACAACCTTTTAGGCCCTCTAACACACGCAAATAAAGAGAGAGAGAGATATATATATATAGGGAGAGAGTGGTGTATATATGACATATATATCTGATTTTGCTGAACCTCCTCAAAGGAGAAAAGAGGTCTCCTTTTATAGAGGAAGACAAAGGCCTAAGCTTCTTAAAGAAGCTAAGGCAAAGGGTCTAAGCTTCTTGAGGAAGCTGAGGCAAAGGGTCAAGCTTCCCCAAGAAGCTTGAGCAAAGGGTGCAAGCTTCTCCAAGAAGCTTGAGCAAAAAAAGGTGCAAAGGGTGCAACTCCTCCATACACGTGTATGGAGGACAAGTCTGTGCATTCCAGCTGGCACAGTTGGCATGCATAATGCTTGAAAAAGGCGAAAAGGAGGTACCGGCCAAAAAAAGAGACAACTGGCCAAATAAATGGTCGGCCGACCACACAAAAAAGCCGATACAGCTAAGAGAATACCGATCGACCAAACAATTGGTCGGTAGAAAAAAAAACAAGGCCGGTGGCATCATGCCACGGCCGGTGGGTTTCAGGGATGGCTAACAAGCCTCTTCCCACCCTCAGAAGCACAAAACACAAGTCCTCGGTGCAAAACCAGGTACAGAACAGGCAAGTTAAGAGATCCTGAGACAAGACGCGCGGTCGAGGCCTCTAAGAACTCAAAACGAACACGAACATGGATGATCACCGAGCGTTCAAATGGTGACGTCGAAGTCTTGAGGATGGTCAAAAATGGGGTGTCTACAGGATGTCGCTTTATTTGTATCGAAGTACCTTACTTGTCAACAAGTGAAGGTTGAACACTAAAGACCAACAGGTTTGTTACAACCCTTATCGATAGCAGAGTGGAAATGGGAGCATGTTACCATGGATTTTGTAGTTGGGCTTCCTAAAACACAACGAGGAAATGACGTCATTTGGGTGATTGTTGATAGGTTGACTAAGTCTACCCGTTTCATTTCGATGTGCACAAACGACTCAGTGGAACGCTTGGCAGAGTTGTACATTAGAGAGATAGTTTACCTTCATGGAGTCCCTGTGACTATTATGTCGGAAAGGGATCCTCGTTTTACTGCTTCGTTACGGCAAAGCCTTCAAGAAGCTTTTGGGAACTAAGTTGACTATTAGCACCGCTTATCATCCTCAAACCGATGGATAGTCGGAATGTACCATTCAGATTTCGGAGGGCATGCTTAGAATTTGTGTCCTTGAGTTTAAGGGGCCTTGGGAAAGACACTTACCATTGATTGAGTTTGCTTACAAAAATAGTTACCAAGCTGGTATTGGGATGGCACCATTTGAGGCCTTGTAAGGCCGACCTTGTAAATCACCGGTTTGTTGGGTCGAAGTGGGCGATGCACCGTTATTGGGTCTGAAAATTGTTAGAGAGACAACTGAGAAAGTTGTTCTCATTCGGAAGAGGTTAGCTACGGCCCAAAGCCGACAAAAGAGTTATGCCGATAAGAGGAGACGACCTTTATCTTTTGATGTTGGTGACCATGTGTTTCTAAAAATCTCACCAACGTGGGGTTTGATGAGATTTGGTAAGAGTAGTAAATTATCTCTAAGGTTCATTGGGCCTTTTAAGATCTTAGAGCGAATTGGGCAAGTGGCATACCGGTTAGCTTTACCGCCACAACTTTTAGGAGTTCACAATGTATTTCATGTAGTTATGCTTAGGAAGTGTGAACCCGACCTTTCTCATGTGCTTGATTGGGCTGACTTGGAGGTAGATGAGGATGCCTCTTATGAAGAATGACCGATTCGAATATTAGATACCCATTCAAATATTAGATACCCAGGAGCAAGTGCTACGGGGCAAAACTATACCGTTGGTCAAGGTGTTGTGGAGATACCATGGGGTGAAAGAAGCAACGTGGGAACGGGAGGCAGAAGTCCGCTCCAAATATCTGGATTTATTTGAAAATGCTTAAGTTGTTTTTCTTTGTAATATTCCCTAGTGTTGAGAGAAATGTATTTAAAGTTGTTAGCCACATGTTCATATGTGCGTTGTTGTTTTAAGCATAATGTTGTTTAGAGTTGCCATTACTTTTTGAGAAATTTCATGTTTATACGTATTTGGGAGGTTGTTGTTAATGAGATAACCATGGTGGAAATGGTGGAATTTGGTTGAGAGTTAATATCGTGATTTGAAAATGAAATAACGTGGATTTGATTGCTAGAAGCCCTATGTTTGGGTAGTTTGATTTGAAATTTTGGGATGAAATTCTTCAAGGTGGGAAAGTTGTATCGATCTCAGTTTTGCCACTTTGTTGAGTATATCGGGGATCGAGCCGTCCAGTCAGCTAGCAGGAGTCCAGGGGGCAGTGCTCCTTGGCGGTTCCAAGGGCAACGCCCTGGCGGGGATCAAGCTGCCCAACCAGCTCGCGAGGGTCCAGGGGGCTACGCCCTGGTGGGGTTGAGGGGCAGCACCCCCGAAGCCAAAATGCAAAATGCATTAGAAGTTGCTTCTCCACTCGAGCGGCCGTTTATGCGCTCGAGCAGAGAATGTTTGGTTTTAGAAGTTTGATCTGTTTGCAAAAGTATTGGCAAAGTGTATTTGACGCTCAAGCGGGGCTTTCCACGCTCAAGCGGACCATGTTATATCAGTTCATGAATATGATATTTCAGATCACTTTTGTATATCTTTCTCCAAAAACCCTTTCCTCTCCATTCTCTCTACGTTTCCCTACGCCAAACTAGATCAAAACCTTGATTTCTCAAGATCCATTAGAGTTCTGCCATAAGTTCTTAATCAAAGTTGGTTAACTTCTCGAGGGCTTCGTCGTGTACGGTGAAGATCGAGTTTCGACACTGTTGATTTTCGGGGTTTCATCTCATTTCTTCTTCAAAACTTGAGGTAGGATTTTCTTAAAGTTATATATATATTTTTTTGCAAGATCTATATGATTTTTGAAATCATTTTTTGATAGCTTTGAAAATTGATTGTTGATTCAAGAAGTTGAGTGATTTTGAAAGTGGGTTTGTCTCTTGTTCTTTTAAAATGATCTTATGGGTTTTGATCTTCGTTGATTGAAGAAAAAATGATTTTAGAAAGTTTTTTTCCAAAGGATTTGAGTTGTATAGTTTTGGTGAGAAAATCCACGAATGATATTGTTGTATTCATTTTGTGTGTCAAAATAAATGGATGTTTGGAAAATTTCTTATTTATATTTATATAAATGATGAATTTCAGGGAATAGGAGAATTGTTGTTCATTTTGGAAATTATTGTTCAAAACTTTGAAATAGTCTTGAAATGACTAATTGTTGAGGACACTTGAGAAGAGGGAATTAGGTTATTCCTTGGATGATGAATTGGAATAAAAGTATTTATATTCATCTTGTGTTATTAGCATAACAATTCATTTGATTACATTAAACTTTGAAAGTTGATTTGAAAACTTGCATTGAGAAAAAAATGTTGAGAAACAAGTTTTCATGGAATGGGTTTGGGGTAAATACGTTGGTAAGTCTTGATAGGTGATGTAGATGATATTGAATAAGTTGGCCTGAGAGTCTGGGCTGAAAGACCGAAAACCCGCGTGGATAGGTGTCGAGCCTTCCGATTAATACCGGTAAAAATGACAATTTGGTAGTACTTGTATAGTTTACTTGCAGACACCGACCTAGGGATTACCAGAGTCATATTTACCGCCCTTGAAATAAATTGTTAAGTTTTGAACAATTAAAATTGCATGACATCATTAAGCATGATGATTTTCAAAAGAAGAAAATGTGATTTATCTTCAAAAAGGGGCATAACATGGCATGTGTATTTTATCTCTTGAGACTTGTATAAAATGTATATACTTTGTTAAGGATTTCCTATTGGGCTTTATGCTCACCCTACGAGATTTTTATGCTGGAAAAGATGTGGTGATGCCGTCTAACTAAAGGCGAGAAAATGTGCGTTGAGAGTATGAGAATCTCATTTTGCTGTGACTCTGTGTGTAAGCCAAGGGCTGTATGTGTTTGGGTTTGAATAACCTTTTTGTGTGACCAGGCTCAAGCCTTGGGAACTTGTAAACAGTTGGGGGTATTTATTTGTTTATTTACTTGTTGTTGGATTAATGTATTGTTGCATGAAGAACTATTGTATCATGTAATGTAAGTTTGGAGATTTATATTTGGTTTCCCTTGAAAGAGCCATAATTGTTGTATTATCATTTGGGCTAGAAATTTGGGGTGTTACATGTACCATTGACCCCACTAACCTGGAAGGGGGAACCGTTCGAGTGGACAGACCAAAGAAAATATGCATTTCAAGAGTTGAAAGCAAGACTGACCACAACTTTAATCCTTACTTTACCGTTAGGTACTGAAAGGTTCATGATTTTTAGTGATGGTTCTTATAGGGGTTTGGGTTGTGTCTTAATGAAGAATGGCAATGTAATTGCTTACACATCTCGGTAGCTGAAACCACATGAGAAGACCTACCCGACACACGATCTAGAACTCACTGTTGTTGTTTTTGCATTAAAAATCTAGCACCATTACCTTTATGGGGATAAATGTGAGGTATACACTGATCACAAGAGCTTAAAATATTTCTTTAGACAGAAAGAATTGAATATGTGACAAAGGAGATGGCTTGAATTGATCAAAGACTATGATTTGCAAATTTAGTATCATCCGGGTAAGGCCAATATTGTAGCCGATACACTCAGTAGAAATAATGTGAGGATTTTAGCTTGTTTGCTTACAAATCAAAGAGAGCTCTTGCATTAAGTTGAATGACTAGAAATAGAAGTGGTACCTTATGGGCAAGATAACATATTGAGGAAATCAAACAGAAGCAAAAAGAAGATCAATTTCTCAAGGTGTGCTATGAATTTGAGATCAAGCCCATATCGAGATTCGCCATTGAAGATCAAGTGTTGAAGTTTCAGGGAAGACTTTGTGTTCCTAATGATATAGAATTAAAAAGGAGAACTCTAGAGGAAGCCCACAAGTCGATGTTTGCTATGCATCCAGGAAATACCAAGTTGTACCACAATTTGAAACAAATGTACTAGTGGTTGAACATGAAGAGACAGAGATTGCTGATTTCAATTATAAATGCCTCCAATGTCAACAAGTTAAGGCAAAATGTAAAAACCCGACAGGCTTGCTTCAATCCCTCCCTATTCTAGAATAAAAATGGAAACACATAACTATGGACTTCATTGTCGAGCTACCTTGGACGTCTGGAGGTATGAATGCTATTTGGGTTATAGTAGATAGATTGACAAAGTCTGCTCACTTCCTTGCTATGAAAACTTTTTCAATGCTCATAGACTTACTGCTATTTATATTGATGAAATCATTCGATTGCATAGGGTTCCGGTATCTATTGTTTCGGATAGGGATCCTAAATTTGTTTCAAGATTTTGGCAAAGTCTGTAATAGGCAATGGGCATGGAGTTGAGATCCAGCACTGCCTTTAATCCACAAACTGATGGGTAAACTGAGAGGACTATCCAAACATTGGAAGATATGCTTCCTATATGTGTCTTAGAATTTCAAGGCAGTTGGGAAACTTATCTGCCGTTGGCTGAGTTTGCATACAACAACAGTTTCCATGTTAGTACCGGCATGGCGCCATATGAGGTGTTATGTGGAGGAAAGTGTAGATCTCCAGTTTGCTGGACTGAGGTTGGTGATAAGGCTATATATTGGTTAGAACTTATGCGAGAAACAACCGAAAAGATAAAGATCATTCAACAAAGGCTCAAGACTACTTAGAACCAACAGAAAAGCTTGCGGATCAGAGAATGAGGGATTTGGAATATGAAGTGGGAGATCATTTGTTCATCAGAGTAACGCCAATGAAAGGTCCAGTAAGGTTTAGCAAAAAAAGAAAGTTGACTCCACGTTACATCAGGCCATTCTAGATTCTAAAAAGGCTTGGCCTTGTTTCTTGTCGTATTGCCTTACCACCGGGAATGGAACAAATATATAATGTGTCTCACATGTCAGTGCTTCGAGGTTATCTCCAAGATCCATTTTATGTGATAGATTATCACCAGATAGTTTTTAGATGATGATATGAAATACGAAGAATGGCTGATACAAATCATTAACAAACAAGTGAAACAATTGAGAAATAGAGTTGGGAGAAAAAAGGACGAGATGTGGCAACGATATCTGTACCTATTTTCAAATGCAGGTATCTTAAATTTGGAGGACCAAACTTTATCAGTAGGAGAGATTGTAACGACCCGAACATGTAAATTATTTTTATATATTATTTTATTGAGTATATTTGCATCATTATGTGTTCGATTGGTGTTCATCTGTTTATTTATGGAATATATGTTAGAATGCCGACTTTGAATTTTAAATTAAAAGCCCAAACGAGCTCAAAAACCGAAATTGACCAGTTCAATAGGATAATTGGAATATTTAAAATCATATGACAAGTTTGATTAAAAATTTGATTCGAATCAAAATAATTAGAATAAATCAATGAGAATTGATTAGAATTAATTAGACTTAAGCTAGCTTGATTAGCCTCAAAGCCACTTAATTAGTCTAACTTAATCTATTTATATATATGCTAGAAACATATTTTGAGCTCATACTTTCACATCAAGTGTGGTTGAAATTCTAGAGTGAGAGGGAGAGCAACATTGTAGAGAGAGAGAGAGAGAGAGAGAGAGAGAGAGAGAAGAATTGTGAAGAATTGAAGGGATTGAGCTAGATTATGACAAAACTCAAGCTCTAGGTATAATCTTTAACCATAATCTTTATAGATAATTCATGTAGAAGTAAAATTCATGATGTTTGTAGGATCATTTGTATGAATTTGTTAGGGAAATACTAGAATCTCCTTGAATTTGGTAAACATGAGTTTAGTTGGGACATGCATGCATAATTCATCATTCTCAAGCTTAATTCTCAACAAAACCTTTACATGCAAGATGTTACACTAGCTATCTTTGAAGGTTCTTCATGATTTTACACTCCTTATCTCATATGATCTTGTTTTGAAAAGAAAAGAAAAGAGTTGAATTCCTTACATACATGGCAAGATTGTCGAGTTTTGGGTTTTGTTTTAGGAAATTTGAAAGAGATTTTGAACTATGACTTGATAATTATCAAGTATTCATGTTTATAAAGTGTTTCCTTGATGACTTCTCTAGCCATGCAAGCTTATGGGTTGAAAATTATATTTTTGAACTTAGAATTCAAATTTCGAAAACTTAGAATTCATCTACTTCACTTGAGCAATGGAGTGATCGCTCGAGCAGACTTTGCATGGATCCAAAAGTTTTGTAGAGTTTTATAGACCACTCGAGCAACAAAGGGTTTGCTAGAGCAAAATCAATTCATTTTCATTGTTGGCTCGAGCGACCATTGAGCCTAGATGTTGACCATCCAGTACTTTTCCAGACAAACCACACTGTTCGAGCCACCAAAGGTGTGCTCAAGCGAACCGCCATGTTTTCAGCAATTTTGAAATAGACTCCCATGTGCATGTTTTCGTTCTCATGCTCTCTTAATAATTCTTCGACATTGTTTAGACAACATTAATAAGGAAATGCATTAGAAACACTTAAAAGGGAATTGAATTAAGATAGAACGTTCGATTGAGACTTGTGTTTCAATGTGTGCTTTGTTATGTGTACTGTGTAGGTGGATGGCTGAGGCCTAATATCGATACAACCCACTGTGAATAATGTCTTTATAAAGCTATATTTGAAAAGTATTTTTAAATTGTTCAAGATTGATATTTTGAATCCTATTTTGTTATCTATGAATGGATGTCCTTTTTGAAATTGTAATTGTCACACCCATTAGCGAGGTCCTTGCCTTGGGGAAAACAATACCATGGCCCATTGATTAATATGCCCCTGCTTGGGGGAAACAATAGCATGGCCCATTGCATTATTTGAAACAAAGAGATCTCTAATGTTAAACCTTAATGGTCCATATTGAATTATGAATTATTGATTTGACCCGTTGTGGTCCATTGGATTGACCCTTGTTGTCTTATTGGCTTATGCCTATCATTTCATTGTTACTCGATTGGATGTATCATGTATAATGATTCATTTGATTAATGTTATTGCAAAGGATTGATATGATTGCTAATCAAAATTTTTTTCTTATTAAAATGAATTATTTCGGAAAATGAAAGATATGTTTTGAATCATGTTGGACTTCATTCATATAAAACCTTTATATTGATATTACTCACTGGGTTTCAGTTCACTCCTCTCCCTTGTGTATATGTAGGTGAGCAAGTGGAACATCAAGTCTAAGGTAGCCTCGGAGCCTGCCCTTGTAAAGCCATTTTTGAAGTGCCTCCATGATGGAGCGTGCTTGGACTCTAGAGGAGTCAAGCTTTGTTAACCCTTCTTTTGCTTTGTTTACTTTTGTTATTTTGGAACATGATATGGATGGATGTCGTATGAGAAGTGTACCTTTGGTGTATTGTATATGGGCATGTATGAAGTTTAAAGTTTTAAATGTTGATGAATTTGGCATGTGTACACCGCTCAATGGACTTAGTCATATTTCATTATTGCTTCCGCTAAGCCTGTTATTATATTATGATTGATTTTGTCATTAAGGTCGAAGGTAATCCGGAATTACCGGCCGGTCATAACCTAAACCTATAGGGGCGGGTTCAGGTTGTGACGTTGAACTTCTGGGAGTTCGCATTCTGCACTTGAGCAAAGGTTTCATTGCTCGAGTGGTCTTGTGTCTTTGATGCTCAAGTGCATGTTTCATCGCTCGAGCGGTGTATTCGGAATCCGCACTTTTAAAAGTCACTTTTTTGTCAAATCTATCTCATTTTTCTCTATTTCTTCTCTCTCTTTCCTCCATTTCCGAAAATCCTATGTTTCAAGCTTGGATTTCATCTCCTTTTACTTAAACTTTCATCCCAATTCCATGTACTAAAATGTATAGGGTGACAAGAGCTTCATTTTAATCTGAACGGATCGTGTTTTCGTCGAAGTTGGATTTTAGGACTTTCTTCTCTGCTTATTAGATATAGGGATTTCCTTGCTCCTTTTCAATACCTCTTTATAGACAGACATGTGGTATATTTTTATTGCATAAAAAGTATGATTTACCTATGTGATTTCAAAATCATAAAATGTGGCATTTTGGTTTGAGCTGTAGAAAGTGAAATTGTATTTCTTTTCGGGGTTTTGATGTATTGGAAGTTAGATTATCTTGTTTATGTTGGGAATAGAGAAAAATCCTAATTTTATTATTAAAGGCTTAATGAATTAGAAAGGGGTAAAGTTGAGTAATAAATGTCAATGTGTTAATTTCTAAAATGAAGCTAACCGAGATGCTGGGATTGTTTGATCAACATGAATTGAGTTAAGTTGAGTTAAGTTGGGTTCTGGTTTGGTTATCTGTAATGCCCCCAAATAATTGACATAAATAACCGATGATCTCATCCATTAAACGATTTAAGTATTGTTAATCAAATCTCTAAATTCATATATTACATTCATGTGAGAGATTTACAAAAAAAAGTCCACATGTATTACACATTCAAGCTCTCTGAAGTTGAATCCATAGCATGTACGCCTCTATAATAATAAGAAAGTAAACAACAAGAAACTGCTCCAAGAGCTACACGTTCTGAGGCTCAAACCAGGTTACACAAAATGGTTAACTAACCCATACAATTTCAGCCCTTGGCTTGTCAAAAATAAACACAAAAGAAAAGTGCCTCATGCTTGCAAAGACTTTCCATGCCCTCAACTAGGCGGGATCACTACATCATTTCCTGCACAAATCCACTAGGGGTGAACACAAAACCCAGTAGGGTATCTTCACAAAATATATATGTTTGAGTAGATAATATATACAAATGTATATTTGGATGCAATGTTATGCCATGCCTCAAAATCATAAACTTTGTTTACATATATATATATGATCTTTTTAAAAATTTCTTAATCATATCAATAAATTCCCAAATTTAAGATGAGGTGGTAAATACGACTCAGGCAAATCCCCAGGGTAGTGTATGCAAGTAGGCATATCAAGCACTACCAAATCCTACCTTACCGGCTTCTAACTACAGGGTTTAGGCACCCACACAAGCGTGTTTATGGTTTTACACCAAGGATACTAAGTCCAACTTAATTCTCAAACTACACCCTCTAATCGGATTTTCCATTGTATTTACCTCAAAACATTACAATAGTAACAATTGTTTTTCTCAACAACTTAACCATTTCCAAGGCATAGCTATAGTTAAATCATACTTTGAAACGATGCAAATGAATGAATTGAAATGCAATGATTTGGTTTCGATATGCATGATTTCTCTACAATTCCCAGCATTTTCTCAAGAAACAAAAATAAGATATTCAATATATATATATATGTTCATACTCAAAAAATTCATATCAATTCTATACCCATGTGACATATGACATTCTCTCATATTCACAATCAACATTTATTTTCATCTTCATATTCTAAACATATGCACAACATGTTATCATAATTTCTTAGCCACAACTCTTATCCCTTTGATGAGTATCTCAACAACACAACAACATGAGAAATATTTCTTCAATTTCTCAAAGGATTTAACAACAGTTTCATAGATATTTCACAAATTTCACTTTTCCCAATTTTCCCCAAAACCTAGGGTTCGATCAAAAGCGGGGTTTTCCTTTGCTTTCAAAATACCTTCTTGCATGTACCCCCAAATGGTTCATAGTTCACAAAATAATTTATCTTGGACTACAATCATAAAAGGAAAATCATTTCTCTAACATTTCCTAGATTTAACATTTCAAAACTCAAAACCCAAACTTGAAATTACAGTAAAATGGACAAGACAGGCTAAAATTATATACATAACTCAAAGAAACTCCCTACCTCAAGATTTGAGAAGAAAATGTAAAAAGCTTCGAAATTAACATCATTGAAAACCGATCTCCACCGTACACAACGTAGCCCCAGATGACATCTCCAAAATTAAAGAAGGCACTAGGGTCAAAATCTGAAAGAATATGGGGAGATCAAGGCAGTAAATGAGGTGGGTGGAGAGTTTCTAGAGAGAGATGAGATAAAAAAGAGTGAAAGTTAATGTATAAAGAGAGAGAGAGAGAGAGAGAGAGAGAGAAATGAAAGTGAAATAAGAGTGTGTAAGGGCTGAACTTTTAAGTGATTGGACACATTTTTCGAAGCAGACTATGGACAGACTGCTCGAGCTAACAATCCTATAATCGAGTGATCCATTCAAATTCAAAGACTGCTCCAGCGAACAATCCTATGATCGAGCGATCCATTCAAATTCAAAGGCTGCTCAAGCGAACAATCCTAAGCTCGAGCTAAAAAAGCCAACTCCCAAAATCTCTCACCTCCCTGCAAAAGACCGGTCGAGTGATGAAAACTTCGCTCGAGCGAAGAATACACACTTCTAGTAATTCAGACTGCAAAACAAGATACTAGAAGATCGACATTACTGCTCGAACGACAAAAGAGCCGCTCGAGCGGTCTCAACTTAAAAGTGAGGCAAAACGACCTTAAAGCATTCTCATCATTCTCGGATTCACTCCAACACCCGAAGATATAAATGATGCCTCGAAACACACTAGAATGTATATAAACAATCACAAGGAAATAATAGGTAACAACACGTGACTCCAAGGTCTCAGCAGTGACGAAGACAACTAAAGGAGACATAAATTAAAGATTAATGGACTCAAATTGCTTTAAAAGAACTCAGGGCATCACAACCTCCCCACCTTAAGAAATTTTGTCCCCAAAATTAGACCAATCTTTTCAATAGCGAACAAGTTCCAACCCAACACTCCCAAATTACGCGCTTAACACTGAAGAACAACAACATGGTCATCTAATACAATTTCAAATGATTCATAATCACATTAACTTCAATGAGTTTACAAAATCTTCATTTCCATAATCGCAAGGAGTTCGACAATTAGTAATTAACAATGAAATGGCTAATTTTCACGACAACATTTAAGTACACAACAACCTCAAGTCAACTAAGCGTTATTAAACAAATTTGGGTGTTTGGAGCGAACTTCGGCCTCTCACTCCGAAGTTGCCTCCTCAATTCCATGGTGCCTCTACAACACCTTTACCAAGGGTATGGTTTTTCCTCTTAATACCTGTTCTCGAGCATCTAAGACTTGGACCGATCGCTCGTTGTATAAGGCATCCTCATCTACCTCCAAGTTAACCTAGTACAGCATGTGTGAAGGTTCGGGTTCATATTTCGTAAGCATAGAAACATGAAACACATCACGAACCCTAGAAAGTCGTGGCGGTAAGGCCAAACAGTATGCCACCTCTCCAATCCGCTCTAAGATCCCAAAAGACCCAATAAATCTTTGGGATAACTACCCACTCTTCCCAAACCTCATCAAACCTCATCTCAGAGGGATTTTAAGGAAAACATGGTCACCAATTTCAAAGGATAGAGGTTGCCTCCTCTTATCGGCATAACTTTTCTGTCGGCTTTGAGCCATAACCAATCTCTTTCAGATAAGAGCAACTTTCTTAGTCATGTCTCAGACTAGCTCTGGGCCCAACATCGGTGCATCACCTACTTCAGCCCAACAAACCGGTGATCTATGAGGTCGGCTATGCAAGGCCTTAAACAGTGCCATCTCGATACTCATTTAATAACTATTGTTATAGGCAAACTCAATCAACAGTAGGTGTCTTCCCCATGACCTTTTGAAATCTAGGACACAAACTCTAAGCATATCCTCCAAAATTTGTATAGTACATTTAGATTGCCCATGAATTTGAGGATGATAAGCCGTGCTAAAGGTCAACTCAGTTCCCAATGCCTTTTGAAGGCTTTGCCATAACCAGGCGGTGAAATGAAGACTCTATATGAAACAATGGTCACTAGGAGCCCATGAAGTTGAACTGTGTTTCTAATGTACAACTCTTCCAAATAATCAACCAAGTCGCCTATGCGCATAGGAATGAAGTGTGTAGACTTAGTCAACCTATCAACAACCACCCAAATGGCATCGTTACCCCGTTGTATTCTTGGAAGTCCAACCACAAAATCCATGGTGACATACTTCCACTTTCACTCGGCTATAAATAAGGGTTGCAACAAACCTGTAGGTTTTTAGTGCTCGGCCTTCACTTGTTGACAAGTAAGGCATTTCGATGCAAATGAAGTGACATTGTATTTCATGCCTCTCCACTAAAACTGACGACTACGATCAAGCTACATTTTTGTATCTCACGAATGTACCACAAGACATGAATGATGAAACTCCCGAAGTGAATGCTCTAAATACCTCACACTCTTATCCGAGTGGATGTTCAAACCCTTCTCTTCATTGCCATTAGAGATTCTCTCACGAATTGTCTCTATCTCACAGTTACCCTATTGTGCTTTTATGACTTTGCTAATCAAGGTGGGTTGTGCAATTGAAGTAAACATGGTACCACCCCCACTCGACTCGCCGAGATGCAAGTCATACTTGCCAATATTACCCAACATAAACCATTCCTGAATGGCCACACTACCGACAGTACTCATAGACTTTCTACTAAGGGCATCGGCTACAACATTGGCCTTCCCCGGATGATAGTGCAACTCAAAATTGTAGTCTTCCATAAATTCCATCCACCTACATTTGCACAAATTCATATCCTTTTGAGAGAGTAAGTATTTTAAGCTTTTGTGGCCAGAATAGACATCAAACTTCTCACCGTACAAATAATGTCTCCAGATTTTCAAGGCAAAAAATTACTGCTGCTAGCTCTAAGTCATGAGTGAGGTAGCTCTTCACGTGGCTTTTTAATTGTTGTGACCCATAAGCTATAACCTTCCCCTCTAGCATCAACACACACCCAAGCCCATCTTAGGACGCATCACAACAAATGGTATAACCTAAACCCCTTTTCTGGAATTATCAAAACCGGTGCAGTAGTCAATCTAGTCTTAAGTTCTTGGAATGAATTTTCACAAGCCTCGTTCCACACAAACTTGACATCCTTTCTAGTCAGCCTAGTCAATGTTGCAACTAGTCTAGAGAAATCCCTCACAAAACGACAGTAATACCCAGCTAACCCCGAGAAACTCTGAATCTCAAAGGCATTCTTAGGTCACTCTCAATCTTGCGCGATATCTATCTTAGAGGAATCAACGGTTACCCCTTCTCCTAACACACCAAGCCCCAAAATTTTACCTCTGTTAGCCAAAACTCACACTTCTCAAATTTAGCAAACAATTTGTGCACCCTAAGCAAGCCAAATACTATCCTCAAGTGCTCTTCGTGTTCCTTCTAAGATGGTGAATAAATTAAATTGTCATCCACAAAGATGACTACAAATTGATCTAAGAACTCCCGAATGACTCGATTCATCAAGTTCATGAATGAAGTCAACGCATTTTTTAGCTCGAATGGCATAACTAGAAACACATAATGGCCATAAAGTGTACAAAAAGGCCATTTTCTTAATATCCTCTTCCGTAACCCTCAGTTGATGATACCCTGGTCTCAAGTCTATCTTCAAAAACCAACGGGGCCCCTTAAGTTGGTCAAATAAGTAATCTATTCTGGGTAGTGGATACTTGTTCCTAACGGTAACTCGATTCAACTTGCGGTAATCAATACACAACTGCAATGACCCATCATTCTTCTTTGCGAAGAGGGTCGGCGCTCTCCAAGGTGACGTACTAGGGTGAATAAAGCCCTTATCTAAAAGTTCTTGGCGTTGGATCTTCAACTCATGTAACTTGGAAGGTGCAAATCTATATGGTGCCATAGAAATTGGTGTCGTGTCGGGCACTAAGTCAAGGGAGAATTTAATGTCTTGATGGGGTGGCAAACCGATGAGATCTTTAGTGAAAACATCTGGGTATTTAGAAAGTACCATCAGTAAGTCACCACGGATCATGCTAACCTCATTGGCCAAAGAAAGGGAAAAAATAAAACTATGTCCTCCCCAACCCTTAAGGTCATATAACGGTGGAATTGAACTGTCACCTCGATCACATAGGAAATAAAAGAAATCTCCAGTAGGTGTGCATACAGACACTCAATGGCGCTAACAATCTATCGTGTCGTAGAAATAACTAATCCATACACAATATATCATCAGAAGATGTCTAAGGCCATGAAATCAAAAGAGAGTCGACGATTCGCGACCTCAATCTTGCAAGATCAATACACTCGCTCCAATGCTACTCTGCCCCCAATTGGTGACTCAACCCACAATGGAGATTTTAGCCAATCAATCTCTAATCCTAAAGTAGAAGCAAAAGTAGTAGTTGTAAATGAATGCAATGTACCCATATCAATCAACACACTAGCCATAGAATTGAACACAACGAAATCACCTCTCACAACAGAGGATCTTGGCAACTGCTCTAGTGCTATAATGGCATACATGCACCCTTGTGGCCTCTGATTAACTTGCTCATCTCTCAAGGTATAGGCATGCTACACTAACTGAGCCAAGGTGGCTTCTTGGATAGCTTGTGAGGCCTGAATTGAATGAGTCCGTTGCTGACTCTAAGTCTACCTCAACCTTCATATGCGTCTCCTAACTGTGGGCATGCTCCCTTCATGTGCCCTAATTGACCACACTGAAAACAAGTAGGTCCTTGTC
Organism: Camellia sinensis; assembly: GCF_055761805.1. Taxonomy (NCBI): domain Eukaryota; kingdom Viridiplantae; phylum Streptophyta; class Magnoliopsida; order Ericales; family Theaceae; genus Camellia; species Camellia sinensis. Next base: position 71,025,680 of record NC_138964.1, read on the forward strand.
TTCGACTCTAGGACTGACGAAAGGATAGGTTAGGTGGTGGTAGTGGTGGTGGCATCTACAATCCTCATCCCTTATGCAGATAGGCATTGGCGTTGTGACCTAGTTGGCTACATTTACAACAAGTAACTCCACCACAAGTGCTTCTCCCCATGCTAGCACTGGGCAAAAGAAAGGTGGATCTAGTCTGTTGTGATTAGGACTACAACAAAATAAGGCCATTATACTTTTTACCAGTCTTGAAGTCTCTATGTGAGTCATGCCCCCTAGATCTCGAACCACGAATTCTCTCCTACTCGGACTATATCGTAGTCACAGTTCCAGATCATGTTTCCAGCTACCTGAAACAAAATCTTGGTTCAAAGTCTCTTCCCAAATTCAATGCAATGGCATTCCTCTATCACCACCAATTCCGGTGCAAACTAGGACAAGCTAGTAAAGGCCACCTTGAATTTGGCCACTGATGTGTTTAATTGCTTAAGGTCTAAATAGTCCTACCTCAGGCTCTTCTTAGCGATGAGAGGTATGTACTTATCTTGGAAAACAACAACAAAAGTTTCCCAAGTCGGCCTGACTCTGCCTTTGGTGTATTTCCACCATCATCTCCCTTCAAATAGTAACTCGTTATAGTCACCCTGAGCTCACCATCCTCAATGTGAAGCATTTCAAATGTCTTCACTATTTGCTCCAACCATTCATCTGCCTTCTTTGGCTCTGGACCACCATGAAACTCATGATGCTTAGCCTGCAAGAACTCTTGGGCAAGGAAAGTAGCCCTAGTCTCCATAGCATTCTCTAGGGCGCGATTCTCTACCCTCAAAATGCTCATTGACTCTATCAAAGTGCCCGCCATCTCTCTAGCTAAGGCACCCATAACGGTTTGACTCGGTTTCTCTAGGACTCCAGCCTGTCCCACTTGCTCGGCCGCATTAGCTTAGGTTGCTTGGTCAGCCACATTAGCTTGACTGAACCCCTCCTCTTGTACCGAGACCTCATGGATTGACCTCATGAACACCTTGGCAAGGCCTACCTCGCCTTCCTTGTCTACTACCACGTGTTGGACCTCTTCCTGACATCCTAATTAAGGGCGATAACAAATAACTTAGCACACGATCAGGCATGTGCCTGCAATCGAAACTCATGCGTTTAACTACAATAATTCGTAAACTTTCATTTCTTTCAAACATATAACCTCACTCCACGTAAACACATAATCACGTAAACATATACAGATTACCCCTTTCAAGATGGTATTCATCCCATGAATTATCAAAAGTTCTCATTAGAATGAACATCAATCAAGTATCCTTCTAATAAGACTTCAAGGAATTTAATGAACGTGAACAACATGCTAAAAGTTCAATCCCTTACCCATCTAGTGAAATACGCATATTATCACATAACAATTAATACGTGGAACATCTCCTAACTTAGTGAAATGAACCCATTGTGCTATAACCACTTCCCGTGAACCCCCAAGTATTCAAACCCAGTAACTCTGATACCAAGTTGTAACACCCCAAATAATTGACATAAATAACCCATGATCCCATCCATTAAGTAATTTCAATATTGTTAATCAAATCTCTAAATTCATATATTATATTCATGTGAGAGATTTTCAAAAAAAAATAAAAAAAAAATCCCCATGCATTACACATTCAAGCTCTCTTAAGTTGAATCCATAGCATGTATAACCCTATAATAACAAGAAAGTAAAAAATTCTGGCAGCAGTTTGAAAAAAAAAATAAAAACCATTAAAGTTAAAAATTCAAAAAAAGAGATGACTTTTTTAGCCAAGAAACCAACTTTCCCAACACCCACTCATATTACATTTTATTATATAATTTTTTTATTTTGTTATTTGACTTGTGCTTTGCACGGGCCTTTCTACCTAAGATATATATATATATATATAAAGCAAAATGGGGTTTTTAATGAGAACCCTTGTAGAAACTCCAAATTCTCATACACTAATTTTCTTGATTTTATATTTTTGGGCAATTAAAACAAAATCTCCATTGACTAGCTTTCATTCAACTATCTAAATAATAAAATTTTAATTACTCCATGATTTATTGCTTTTAAAAGGAAAATATATACTAATTCTTTTCAAAATGCATATTTGTTTTGCTATTGAATATAAGAAGCAATTCATTAGAAAAGAAAAAATAAAGATTTCAAATTTCATATATTCAAATATTAACTTATGCACATATATTACTATTTTTTCGTGCACATAAATTTTTTTTTTCTAGAATAAATTTTCAAGTATCTTATTCTTACCAAGAAAAAAAAATACAAATTGCAAAAAATCTTGTGCTACACATAAGATTTAAAATAATATAATATTTTTGAAAAATTATAATAAATTTAATTTTTATTTATTTATCTATTTATATTATATATTATAGCAAAGGAATTTTTCAAGGAAACTTTCTATGGAAGGTTCAACATCCCATAGTAGATTTGTGGATATTTAAATTCAAAAAATAATTGAAAAATAAAAAAATCCCATAATTTATCATTTTCTATATTCCATGATTTAGAAAAAGAAAGATGAAAATAATTCTTTTTGTGTACTCTCTCTCCAACCTATTCTTTCTCTTATCCTAAAACCTTAGCCGTCATACATTACACATTCTCTAAGCCATTCATATCCTCCTCACCCTATAAATGTTACATTCATGAAATGATTCAACTCACTTTTTTCTTCCAGTTTTTATCAGACAATTAAATTGTCACACCCCAGAATAATTAACATTAACCCATTACATAACAGTGTTACTATGAATCGACAATCTCATATCTTCCATTCATTATATCTCAGATTGTTATAAAAGGTGACATATGTAACATGAATTCACAAATCCTAGATTATGAATCTATAGCATAGGACATGAATATAAGAGTAGAAAGGAAACTAAAATCAAATAAAAGGAATGCCCTAATGGCTTACAACTTTCCAAGACGATACTTGGTTACAACATAATGAGTTTAAACTCAATACAAGTAAAGCCCGAGGCTTGAACAAAATATTTACATCAAGAAAACAAAAGAGGCCTTAAGCCCTAAGTCCTCCCAAGATATGTCATTGGCGGAGGCATACCATCAGCACCTGAAAGTTGTTTTCCACATAAGGTGAGCCAAAGCCCAGTAAAAATACTCTAACACAGTATATGAATCTTAAAAAAATCATAAGGTGAATGCACAATGCATCCCATTTTCCAAACATTTCTTGTTTTCTATCTCAAAACAATACAATGCCAGATTTTATATCAATTCATGAAAATAATCTTTTCATATAGAAAACAAAGCAATGGATACAACACACTGGAAATATTTAGGTACGTGTCGGCAAATAGGCTATACAAACACTACCAAAGTCATTTTACCAATACCAACCAGAAGGATCGGCACCTAGCCGCGCGGGTTTTTGGACTTTCACCAAGGACACATAGGCCAACATAAAAAAAAAACCACAACCACATCCCCTAACCAGATTCACCACAATATTCATCCCGTTTTCTCGAAACTGAATCATTTAAAATGTCAATGTATAATGATGCACAATGCACAATGCACAATGCACAATGCACAATGGATGAGAAATTAGTTTCAATTCAACCTAATCCTCATGCAATGTGTACAACAATCAAGATTATCCTCCACCGATAGCCCAAAACAGATATTTCTATTCAATAGATAAATTCAAATCAAAAGATACATTTTCATCAATTTCAATGGAAGTGATTATACATATCCAACACCACCATCATTATTAACATAATCATTATTTCAGTTTCACAATATCCAACATCATTTTTCATTTCCATTTTCACAATTTTCAATATCCAAAATTAGGGCAAACCCTGTTTTCTTTCCAAAATCAATTTTGAGAAAAGCTTCCCACTCTTCCTACACAACTCATCCATAATCATATTCCTACAAGCATTTTCAAGAATCAATTTGGAAAACCCCTCTTTTGATTTCAAACCAAACCCTAAGCTTTACCAAAATTTCCCAAACACATAACCCTTTTGAAAAGAAAAATAACTAAGCTAAAAATCCTAAAAAGAGTCAAAGAAATACTTCAAAGTAGAAGACATGATTAAATGATGGGTAAAATTTAACAGTGTCAAAAACACTAGATGCTCCAATCAAAACGAAGCCCTCGACGTGCTCAATGTTTTTCTTCAAGGGACTAGGGCAAGGAAACTCATGGATTGGGAGTATTTGGTGCAAAAGCTCAAGAACTAGGTGTAGACGTCCCCAAACGCCCCGGGAGGTTGAGGTCCCGTTCTGTTCGTTTTGCGGGTCTACTACAATTCGGACTCAAATTGTCACGGTTCTTAATCTGAACCAAAGAGTCCAAATCTGGCAAATCGTTTTGAGAAAACAGATTTTTAGAAAAAGAAGTGCCAAACATGGACTGCTTTGCCAAATACAAAGTCGCCACCTAAATATTTTATTTTGGGGAATTTAGGAAACCCTGACTCGGTGCCAAAGGCCACGTGTCCGTCATCACCAAAGTTGCCTCAGCTCGGGAACTTGGGTACGATTGGGGAAGGTCAGCTATGAGCACCCCCTCTCGCCTGATCCGAAGATCGGCCTCTACTAACCATGATATCCAATTTTGAAAACGTTATGTGTTCTTAATCCGGTTATTAGTCTAGAATTACTATGTTATGCGCACAGCAAACAAGTATAGACCAGATCGCCTAAATTGGAACAAAACATTTCATGTTTGTTTTGAAAATGGTTTGCTACTCACAAGTAGGCTAAAATGCAGGTTTTGCCACCCTCGAGTGGGCTTTTAGAAAAGATGGTTTTACCACTATCTAGTGGGCTTAGAACTCACAGTTTTAATGTGTTATCCCAATTTGGGTAATTTAACCTCCATCCACAGGCATTCAAGCAGTTATATCACATAAGCAGCTAGCCTCATGGTAATCATGCTGTTATGGCAACACTCACACGCATGCGGTATGCTAAAGCATAAATGCTTACCGAGTACTCCGAGCCAAAACAAAAACTAGTTAATAATCATATGCATGATCCTAGTTCATGTTAAGATGGCTAATGCAACACATGCAAGATGCAACTAAGATAGGCTCGGCTAATCTACAATGACATGTGAAATGCTACAACTAACACGTATTCAATTTGGAATTGAAAATACAATGCAGTTAGTATGATGCGCCGAGCCCGGTGCATGCAAAACAGATGAATGAATGCAAACATGCTATCATACTGTATGCTAATTGAAACATGCCCTAATCTAACCATCATAAGCTGGTAAATAAAAGGGAGAAAGACATGGGGTTGGAAGACATACATCACACACATGCACACTTATTACAACATTGCCCTCGTGCAGAGGGTCCGAATAAATACTACAGTCCGAATAATAAACACATTAATTATTACAGAATTTCTAATTAATTAACAGAATGAATGCAAAAGGAAAGGTGGCCACAGCCCCTACCTCGGGATGCACGAATGATGCATGCTCGAACCCGTCTCTCCCGGAAAGTCTGTACCACACCACTACCGCCTCGGTTTACACTGCCCTGCTTCTCTGAAAATTGCCAAAGTTCTGGGATAGGTCCCCTGAGCACTGTGGAACACCATCGGCTGAAGGAAATGTCCACCGGCCATTGAAAATATCCATCGGCTGTTGATGAACCTACCGGCCCAGGAAGGATTGCCGGTCGGTACTGAATAATGCCGGTCAGCAGAAAGTTCTGCAGAATCTGGTTTTTGACAGCAACAAGAACAGACAGTGTATGGCATGGAATTTCAAGCAAGTGTATGCATGGCCACTCTCCCAATCATGTAATGGACTCACGGGAGTATGCCCCTCGACCCTCGGGCCATCAATTACGCATGATGGCCTAAGAGGTCAAGTTTTGCAACTTCGATATCAAATGAAATGCAAGCACAAAACACATCAAAGGGCCCCAACCCCTATCATGATTGATCAAGAGGCAAGGGATGCATGCTCAATGAAATGCAACCTAGGCATGGAGGCTAAGTATGCAACATGAACATGCAAATGAGCAATGTATACTAGGCGCGCAACCTAAACATGTAAGTAAACATGGCATGCAACAACATGCGATGATGGACTTAAACTAACATGGATAGCTCGCAACCATGCCAAAATTAGTGGCCAATATGATGTAACAAAGGCATGAAAACTCACACACAAGTATGCATGCACAAAGGCCTAAACATGGAGCATAAGCTATCAACTCTCCAAAGCATGAAAAGGGATGGAAAAGGCAGGTATGAAAGCATGGAACATGGACTGAAATATGGCCTCCAATGGTGCCAAATCATGAGAACAAGCCAAGTAAAGCATGCTAGTGACACACACACCCAAGGCTAACAAGCTAGAATGCAAAGAGGCTATACAAAACATGGCAAGCATGACCAAAACGACACCAAACAGAACTTAAACATGTTAAAACATGACTAAAAACTTCACAAAGCTAAGCCAAAACATGCAAGCATGGTGGTCCGAATGCAACATGCCTTTCTAGGCAAAATAAAGGAATGCAAGGCAAGTGTAAGGTGCATGCAAGGGACCATTAAACCAAGCAAAAATAGTAACATGGTATGTCAAATAAGCCCCAAAAACCCATGGAAACAAGGTCCACACATGCTAGAATGGGGCGTTCCTTTGAAAGGCCAACAAGAGGGTTACTCTACACATGCAATAAGGACATTCAACAAGACCAAACCAACTCTGGAAATGGCTTATGAGGGTCCTAAAACCCACTGAAAAATGCTTGAAACAAGGCTTGGAAGCATGCAAATAGGAGCCCCTTTGGAAGGCCAAAAAGGGAAACAAACAAGGCAACAAGGGAGAGGGTCACCCCTCTCCTTCTTAGGACCTCAAACCACCATCCTCACCACTGAAATCCCTCAAGATTTCAGTGGTGGGGAGGCCCAAACAAGGTGGTCCCGGAGCTCACCAAAATCACACAAAAATGGAGCCAAACAAGGCCTAAGAGGGGGTAAACGACCCCAAACACAAAAGTGGTCTTAATGAAGCATCTTAAACACAAAAAAAACAGAACTTTTTTATGTTATACACAAAGCCCAAATCCGCAAGCAAGACAGGCTAAAAGGGTGTGCAAAAACGGGGAATAAAGAGGGTAAGAAGTTACCTTTGAAGACCGGCAAGAACCAGAAGCCTTTAGGTCTCAAAAACCAGTCCTCAACCTCTGAAAACAAGCTCCAAGAACCTCCAAGTGATGATGGAAGTGTGTGGCTATGAAGTGGTGTGCAATAGGCCAAGAACAAGACCCTTTTGGAGCTAAAATTGAGGAGATATGGAGAGAGATATATGGAGGGATGTATATATGAATCCCAGTTGATTTTTCTAACCTGGTATAAGGAAGAGGAGAGCTTCCTTTTAAAGAGCCAAGAGACTAAAGCTTTTCTGGAAGGTTGTCGGCCAGCAAAAATGGTCGGTCGGCTAAAATAAATGGCCGGTCGGCACAATAAATTGCCGGTCGGATAAATATATTGCCGATAGATGCTTCCAAGGTCAAAAAGTGGCTGGTGGGTATCTAGATTGAAACCCCGGAAGTTATCTTTCCAATGGCGCAAACCTTGCATTAAAATTCCTCCTGTGTAAAAAGTTATGCCCTTTTTGGTGAAGCCGCGCAGATTCGATCCAACCGGGATGATGCACAACTTCAATTGATCATATCTCCCCCACCCGGACTTGGCTTTAAGAGATTTTTGAGTGTAAAATGAAGCCCCGGAAGTAAGCTTTCCAATGGTGGTGGCCTCATAGCTAAAATCCAAGTATTCCAATGAATAAGCCCGATTCAGCGAGGGCTGCTCAACTCTCTCTTCCCCGGATTCATGCCGAACTTCTCCCAAACTAGTTTTCTCCTCTCCTTTCCTCTTTTGTTCAACTACAAACCCCTAAACAAAGTGTTTTGAAAGATTTTTCAAAGATTTCTCAAAGATTTCATCTCTCTTTCATTCATCTCCAACTTGTCCTCGCTCGGTTTACCGAAAAGCGCAACATTTACCGAAATGTGAGCGTCGGAACATCGTAGGAATTTTATTTTCAAAACATTTTGAAAGAGAGGATTTTAAGATCTAAAATCTTTTGATCAAGATTGTTTTGGTGCAAAAGGGGTATGAAGTTGGGATTTGACTCTCTCATTGCTGACGAATTTGAACCTTTGTCCTGCACACCTTTCTCCACCATGTAAACCATCATTAACGCCCAAGTCTTAATGGCAGTCAAAAATGGGGTGTCTACACTAGGGAGTAGATCTGGGGTTTTGGAATGTTTAGAAAGAGAAAGAGATGAAAAAGTGATCGAAAAGGTCTTCCTCTTGCGCTGATATACACACAGACCGCTCGAGCGAAGGAATGGTCGCTCGAGCGACAGACAAAATAAGTGACACTGCTTGAGTGACCAAAACCACCACTCGAGTGCACAATGACTCCCTCCTAGTAATTTTAGACCTGCAAAAGTTCATTCGAATGCAAGAAAGACCACTCAAGCAAAAAATCCAAACTCCTAGTAGTTTTGTATAGTACAAAAGACCACTCGAGCGAAGGAATGGTCGCTCGAGCGAACACAGAAAATTTTGGGCAACAACACTTTGAAAAACTAACTTCCTCACCTGTTTCAAACACAACCAAAACTCCTAAAAGTCAAACTCAATAAACAAAAAGATGGAAATGAGTTGAACAATAGTTAAATACACAGGTTCTCGGATCCAAAAGCAATACACGGGTCGGGTCTAAACCAGAATCATTATAATCTCTCCACTTAAGGAATTTCGTCCCTGAAATTTAAAATCAACTTACATTAAAATAAATTGAAACATTTCCATATCATTCAGAATGTAACAAGGATGCACCAAGTTTCTCAACACCAACTATCACCATTCCATTTCCCCAAAACATATACAATGTTTATATATATTACAACATTTATAAAATTTTCAACCTAAGTTTCAAACATCAACAAATAGGTCCGGATACTTCTCACGGACTTCAGCATCATGCTTTCAAGTTGCCTCCTCGATTTCGTGGTGTCGCCACAACACCTTAACCAATGGAATAGTCTTGCCTCGCAAGACTTGGTCCCGAGAGTCTAAAACTCATACAGGTCTCAGTCCAATCCAACACGTGTGAAGGATCATGCTCATACTTTCGGAGCATACAAATATGGAACATGTCATAAACCCTAGATAGTTGGGGCAGCAAGGCCAAACAATAAGCTACCTCCCCGATCCGCTCTAAAATCTCAAAAGCCCCAATAAATCTAGGAGACAACTTTCCCCTCTTCCCAAACCTCATTAAACCCCATTTTGGTGATATCTTCTAGAACACGTGATCTCCTATCTCAAAAGACAAGGGTCTCCTCCTACGATCGACATAACTCTTTTGGCGACTCTGAACCGAAACTAATCTCTTAGCCGAAGCTAATCTCTGATGGATAAGCGTGACCTTCTCAGTCGTTTCCCAGATTAATTCAAGACCTAACATAGGTGCATCACCCACCTTGGCCCAACATACTGGAGATCTACACAGTCGGCCATACAAGGCCATAAACGGTGCCATACCAATACTTGCCTGAAAACTATTATTATAGGCAAACTTTACAAAAGGTAGATGCCTCTCCCATGATCCCTTAATGGTCCTTGAACTGCCCATCAGTCTGAGGATGATAGGTGGTGCTAAAAGTCAACTTAGTGCCCAAGGCATTCTCTAGGCTGTGCCACAATCGAGCCGTAAAATGAAGATCTCTATCCGATAAAATAGTTATAGGGACCCCGTGATGTCAAATTATGTCCTTAACATAAATGTCGGCAAGGTAATCTATCGAATCATTCATGCGCATAGGTACAAAGCGTGCAGACTTAGTTAACCGGTCGACTATTACCCACACAGAACCACTACCCCGCTGAGTCCTTAGAAGACCCACAACAACATCTCTCGTGACATGCTCCCACTTCCACTTGGCTATGGGAAAGGGTTGCAACAAACCCGATGATCGCTGATGCTTGGCTTTCACTTTTTGACAAGTAAGGCCCCTCGAAACAAACAAGGCTTCATCTCTCTTCATTCCCCTCCACCAAAACTGATGGCTAAGGTCGTGGTACATCTTTGTGCCTCCCGGGTATACCGCCAAGTGTGAACGGTGAAACTTCTAGAGTACCTCCTCTCTACAAGATTCTGGCATGAAAAAACAGTCCAAATACCAGACACTCAAGTTAGAATACACATTCAAGCCGTTATCCATCTTCCCAGTAGCTATCTTCCCTCAATTAATCTCTACCTTGTGATCACTACGCTGTGTTTCTACAACTCGGCTTGCTAATTTAGGTTTGTGCAACTACAGTGTACAAGAAAACTGACTCAACGGACTTGCCAAGATGCAAGTCAAACTCGCCAATAACACCCAACATCTCCCATTTTCGGATAGCAATACTAGCCACATTACTTACTGAATTCATACTCAAAGTGTCAGCCACTACATTGGCCTTTCTCGAATGATAGTGCAACTTGAAATCAAAATCCTCCATAAACTACATCCATCCCCTCTGTCTCAAATTCAAATCTTTCTAAGAAAATAAATACTTCAAACTCTTGTGATCAGAGAACACCTTGAATTTCTCACCACAAAAGTAATGCCTCCAAATCTTTAAGGCAAAGATCACTGCCGCTAGTTTCTTGAGTAGGATAGTTTCTCTCGTGAGTTTTCAATTGCCTCGAACTATAGGCTACCACCTTCCCCTCTTGCATCAACACGTAACCAAAACCTTCCCGTGACACATCACAACAAACTGAATAGCCCAAACCCCTCTCTAGAATAATCAATACTGAAGTAGTGGTAAGTCTAACCTTAAGATCTTGGAACGAATTTTCACAATTCTCACTCCATACAAACTTAACCCCCTTCCTCATCAATCTAGTCAATGGTGAGGCCAATCTAGAAAAATCCTTCACAAAATGTCGGTAATACCTGGCTAAGCCCAAAAAACTACGGATCTCAAAGGCATTCTTAGCTTGTTTCCAATCTTCCACTACTTCTATCTTAGAAGAGTCTACTGTCACTCCTTCCTCGGATACCACATAGCTTAAGAACTTAACTTCTTTTAACCAAAACGTGCACTTTCTGAACATAACATACAAACAGTGGGCTCTAAGAAACTCAAGTACAACCCGCAAGTGTTCCTCGTGTTCCTCCTCAGAGGGTGAGTATATCAAAATGTCATCAACAAAGACAACCAAAAAACAGTCTTAAAGCTCCCAAAAGATTTGTTTCATCAAGTCTATAAATGAAGCCAGTGCATTGGTTAGCCTAAAAAGCATCATTAAGAACTCGTAATGGCCATATCGCATATGGAATGTCATATTCTAAATATCCTCCACATTCATCCTCAACTAGTGATAACCCGACCACAAGTCAATCTTAGAAAAGTAACAAGACCCCTTCAACTGGTCAAATAGATCATCGATACGAGGTAAAGGGTACTTGTTCTTAACAGTTACCAAGTTTAGCTTACGGTAATCAATAAAGTGTCATCCTTCTTCTTAGGAAAGAGAGTCGGTGCTCTCCAAGGCGCTGTACTAAAGTGAATGAAGCCCTTATCTAACAACTCTTGGAGTTGAATCTTTAACGCATAGAACTCAGCAGGTGTAAATCTATACAGTGCCATGGATATAGGTGTTGTGCCAGGCTCTAAGTCAATGCAAAACTCAATCTCCCGGTAGGGTGGCAAACTGGTAAGATCCTCAGGGAAAACATCCGGATATTCACAAACTACCTTTGGTAACTCAACTAGGACCACATCACTCTTACTATACAGGAGAGTTGCAACAAGACAACTAAGTTCGCTCCTACCACGAGGGTCATAAATTGGCGATAAGACTCTATCAGCTCGGTCCCCCAAAAAATAAAAACAATCACCACTCGAGGCGCACACCGCAATTCTTTGACAGTAACAATCTATGATAGCACGATAAGAGGACAACCAATCCATGCCCAAAATGACATCAAAACTTGACATGTCCAATAATACAAATGCAAAAGGAAGTTGGTGCCTAGAAACCTCTATCTCACAACTACGACATCCCCAGTCCAAGTTAACCTTACCCCCAATTGGAGACTCTACCTTGAGTGAAGATGCTAACTAAGCCACCTCTAACCCCAAAACTATCGTGAATTCATACAAAATAAAGGAACGTGATACACCAGTATCAATCAACAAATTAGTAATCAAATTGAACAAACGGTAAGTCTCTGCTCCACCTGCTCACCCCTGGGAGCATAAGACTGGTAAACTAACTGAGCCAAAGAGGCTCCCTAAGTAGCCCTCAAGGCCTGTACCGACTAGATAGGCTGATGGCTCTATGTGTCACCTGCCTGAGGGCAAAACCTTCTCAAATGCCCTGACTGCCCACACTGATAATAGGTAGGCAACTGCCCTTGTTACACCCCAAACCCGCCCCTAAAAGTTTGGGCATGACCTATTCAGAAACGGACATAAAATTCAGTTTGTATAATATATGGGGCTTGAACGGAAGCATTTAGCAATGCAAAATAATATCCATTGAGCTAATACTAACATGCCTGGATCACACACTTAATATCAGGTACTTTAATGTATGATAAACACACATGTAATTATATATGCATATAGAAATATACAGACCCAACCCCGAGTTTGAGGATGTAATAAAACTATGCTGAGGGAAGTTAATCATGTTTTACAACATCAGGCAAAATATTTAGTGCACCAAGCTAAAAGCTCTGCAAGGATTCCACAAAATAAGTGGGCTCTATCTAAATGCTTGGACGCACTGAGATTGACAAAGGAGAAACGGGCATGACGGGTTAAGACTGACCTCCAGGATAGTTACCTACAGAGACAGACATAACACGGGGTGAGCAAAGCTCAGTGAATAATAGTACATAAACAATTCAATGATTAACTTGAATTATAATGTATATAAGTGCACAAAACATGTAATCAATCTTATTTTGTAACTATTTTCAAAACGGTCTTAGGCTCAGTCTTTATACAGAGTGGCTTCAAGCCCAGAAATATACAGAACAGCCTTCGGCCTAACAGTTGGCCATAGGCCTAACAGATTTTACAGATTGGCCATAGGCCCAGCTATCGTCAGAGCAGACAAGTTTCAGAGTCATACAGAGGTACACAAATTCTTTCAATCATTCATGTGAGTTAACACAGTTAGTTTGCGATTAACAGAGTGCTAATAATAACTATTAGCGATAAGTAAAGCGTACAACTAAAGTACTATTACTCACTGTGCTGTAGTGGAGCGATAGTTCCTCTCGGATTGTGACCTACACACATGCATAATTCACAAATTAGTTCCTTTTCCTTTTTAAATCATTTTCTGATTCGTTTCGTTTCAAATGAATTTACATACACTTTAAAGGCATCAAATACCGATTTCAATAACATCAGAGGGTCGAACACGTAAAACAGAGCAGATGAAATTTTCAAGCATGGGCTGCACGTACGGCTGTGAGCCCTGCACGTGCATATTTTTCAGTGTCTTCAGCCTAATTTTCTGCACGTGCGGCCATGGTCTCCGCACGTGCAGCAGTGCTCCCGCATGTGCGGCCATGACCCCTGCACGTGCGATGATTTTCCCTATTTTGCAGTCCGAAAATTCCAACAAAAATCCAATTTTGGTAAGCATTTGCAAGGCTCAAATAGGTCCATTAAATGCTAGAATATGGTTCGAAAATCATGTAAATAGAAATTACAAACATATAACAATCTGAATATGGATTAGATCTTTAATCCTTAAAACTCATAAACATAACCCAATTCCATGAGATTTCCAACTTTGCACACACATAGACATATACACACATGGCCATTCGTCCACATAGTTGACCTTAAGCATGTCAATTGAAGAAGTGAGATGTAATTCTCACTAGATAGTTCAATATAATCCCAAATCAATCAAACACAAGAAACATCATTCCAATTAATCACTTGACACATGCTTGACCTATATTATAAACCCTAACTTACATAATATAGAGAAATTCCTACTCAAGTCAAAGAGAGGGGTCAATTAGAATGGGTTAAACATACCTTGAGTTAAAATCTCTATAAACCCTCTTAATTTTCCCAATTTCTTCCTTGGAGAACTTTTCCTCTTCCTCTTAAACTCTTTTCTTCTCTAACTCTCCCTCTCTCTCAGGAGATCTTTGTATAAGGCTCTAAGTGAAATGTTTAAAGAGCATTGATATATATATATATATATATATATAAAGGTGAATAAAGATGAAAATCAATCAGTTTAATCATTCCAAATCAAAATTTCACAAAAAATCATATTATGACCTAAAAATCATGCTGATCTCAAATATAAAATTAATTTCAGATTATCAAGCCTCTAAGGCATTCAATTTCTGATCTAAACATTACCACTATAACAGATATTTCTCTTAGGAGACAGATATGAATCTCTAATCATAAGATTCGCTCAATTAAACTTAATTTCACGTGAAATTTCACAGTAAGCATATAAAGGCTCAGAGTAAGGGACTAAAAGCATATCAGAAACATATACGAGGGTTGGGTTATTACAGCCCTCTTCCCTGACTCTAGCATTGTGAACGAGACACTGACAGTGCAGACTGTTGCCCTCCTCCTCTCTGCAGCCAAACTGGAGACTTGTGGCCTAACTAGCCACACTTGAAGCAAGTGATCCAACCCTGACTTCATCTCCTTAAACCAGAACTCAGAATAGGAAAAGTGGATCTGAACTATGCTACCTGGGACTACTACATGGTAGAACCCCTCTGCCTTTTGTTTTCCTGCAACTTTCCCTGAACCTCTTGACCCATCTGCTTGGAGCCCCTCATCTTTTTCTCCTTCGTTTTGATCACGGTCTGTAAATGAGTTGTTGCCTCTACGAGATGACCGTAATCTCCAATCATGGACGCTGCCACCTTGAAAAGAAGCCCGGCCCTTATCCTCTTCTCAAACTCCGAGCAACGACGTTCCTCCGTCGCCACTAACTTCAGTGCAAATCTAGAGAGGCTAGTTGTATTAACCATTAATGCGTACCTAAGAATGTTAATCAAGTGGTTAAGTAGGATTATGTGTTAGTTATACATTTTGTATGTGTTTTGCATGCCTAACTATTAGCTGTAGGAAAAAAATTTCAGAATTCTGCTTTGTTCTGTTAATTGAAGGCCTTATCGGCATCTGAACACAAAATTGACTAGGTGAATGTTCTTTAGGATTTTTAGAATTTTCTGGTAAGTTTAATTAGATTTCGATTCAGATTCAAAACAATTAGAATAAATTAATTAGAATCAAGTAAGGTTAATTAAACCTAATTGCACCTAATTAGCCTAAGTTAATCAAGACTATAAATATGTGACATAAGCTTAGCAAATCATTGTTTTCTATCATCTTCTTGAGCTCAAATATGGAGTGAGAGAGAGAACTTGAGTTAGGGAGAGAGAAGGACAAGACAATTAGAAATTTAAGCTAGAGATTTGAAGATTGAAGAGAGAGACTCAAGATTCTTGCTCATTCAAGGCTCTAGGTGAGTAATCAACTCCTAACTTTTTGTTTCAATCACAAATTACAAGAAAACGGGTGAAATATGTGAATTACCATAAGAATTAAGTTTAGATTATGAATTTCGGCATCAAATCATGCATGCATAATTCATAAAGTTGACTTTGAAATTCCATCTCATACCTACATGTATAGGCCTATACTTGTATAATTTTGAGAGTTCAACATGCTTTCACTCTTATTACTTCATTTACTCAAGTTTTGAGAGTAAAGACTTTAATCCATTGTGTATATTTAATATACATAAAGTCTTAACTCGTTTTTGAAGAAGTGACTTACTTTTGGGCCTTGATTCTGTAAAATGATCTTCAATTTATGTTATTATGTGAGTTTTACATGTTTTCTCAGGTTTTGGCCCAAAAAAATGTGTTTTGGTACAAAGGAATTCTGTTTTGAACCTTGAAGAGCAATTTGGAAATTCCAAAATTTGCAAGATTCGCTTAAGCGGTGAAACCTTCACTTAAGCATACTTTGCAAGTTCTCAGTACTTTTGCAGAGTTTGATGCTTGGCTCGAGAGACCAAAACACTGCTCGAGCGACCACTCTTTGTTTTGAACCTTGGCTCGAGCGACCAAAAGTTTACTCAAGCAGAAAATGAGAGCATCTAGTACTTTTGTAGACTTTGCAGACCGCTCGAGCGAACAACGGCGCACTTTAGCGAACTGCCCTGTTTTTTGAAATTTTGCAAAGTGTTTTAAAGTGCATTTTTGCATCCTCATTGCATTAAAGGCATTCTTAAGCCATGATTTTGGCTACAATAATAAGGGTAAGGGTTAGAAATACGCCCATAAATAAATGAAATAAGACAAATGTTTATAGAGCGTGTGTTTCAATGTGTATCTGTCATGTGTTTGTGTAGATCACGCATCAATATCAATTTGATCTATCTGACTCATCTGTTCTACTTCTGGAGCTATTTGTGAGTAACGACCTTGTAGAGATATGTTCCAGTATAAGTATTTTCTGATGGATATGATAAGCTTTATTCTCTGAAATGATATTTTTTGTATAGACGAATGATTGTTCAATTTCTGAAATGTATCATGGCATCCTTAGCATCTGTTATCTGATATCTATTACCTAGTACCAGGGATCTCTATGGGTTTCATTTATGGAACTATCTAACCTTTATGGATATGGTTATCTATCACAATTGTGCACAATCATTTGTCTAATATGAATATGGGTCTTAATGACCATATACTCGGTATATGGGTCTTATGACCAATCTGACCTGTTAGTGCTGATGGATGTACCACGTATAACTATACGCAAATTTGAATAAGCATATTAACATGCCTCTGATCTGAATTTTGATTCTGAATCTGTTATGGACATCATTCATAAAACCTTTACTCTGTTGGCATTCACTAGGCTCTAGCTCATTATTTGTATTATATATGTAGGTGACCAGGCGCGTGACCATAGCTTGAGACTTCCAGTCTGGATCTATTTTTGTTAGCCAACTAGAGCGCCTCCCGAGGATGTCCTGGAAGTCTTTTGTGAACTACGTGAACAAGTCTTCAATTTTTATCTTCTTATGTCTTTTGGATAAATTTTTGTTTATCTGTAATTGGGCTAAGTCCCTTTTTGTTTTATCTGTTATGGGTGATGTAAGAATGATGTGATTACATATGTATATAAAGTTTGAAATTTTCTATCCCATATAAGTCTGCATGGCTCTATAGACATAGTATTTTGATATTTGCTTTCGCTGGCCCCTTATTTTGCTAATCTATTTCAGAGGCCTTGAGTAATCTTAGGATTACTGGCAAGTTACAATGCTAAACCTATAGGGGCAGGTTTAGGTTGTGATAGAGTGGTATCAGAGCTCGTGTTATACCGTACACACGAGTCCATATGAGCTATAGCATGTCCTAGAAATATTTAGAGATATTACATCAGCATGTGTGAGTATGTATATAACTATATGACATATCTGAGATAATATAAGACGAATGAAGTGAAATTGAGCACGGTGAACACTATAAAGAACTATTTGCCTATGTTTATTAGTGCTCTGTTCACCTATAGACTATGGAAAGAACAAGAAATGTTGATGAATCTAAATCATCAGATGCTCAGATGGACTGACTTGAAAGAATGCTTGAGGTTTTGACAGAATCTATGAGACATCAACCGCTGCCCCTTCCTACTTTAACGATGCAAGTAGAGTCGATAAATAATGATATTATCTCATTGATTCAGAAATTCAATAGGAAGAAGCAACTGAATTTTCTGGGTGGTATTGAACCATTGAAGGCTAAGACTTGGATGCTTGAGACAGAGAAATTATTTGAAGTGTTTTCGTGTTCTGAAACTCAAAAAGTTCAGTTGGCCACTTACACGCTGACAGAAAAAGCCTGACATTGGCAGATGTTAATACGAGATAACAATGGGGCTATGACATGGAATCAATTCAGGGAAATATTTTATGAGAAATACTTCTCTTAGTGCTTTCGAGATCGCAAATTGTCAGAATTTGAACAGTTGAAACAAGGCAACATGTTAGTGGCCGACTATAAAGCCAAATTTATAGAGTCAGCCCAATTTACACCTCATATGGTAGACACGGACTACAAAACGGCTAGGAAATTTGACGGAGGCTTTCGTCCTGATGTATTTGATCGGGCTGGTGTGTTAAAACTGACCAAGTATGTGGATGCACTAGATAGAGACCTTATGACTGAGGCCAATGTAGCAGCTATGAAATAAGCCAAAGCTCCGACAAATGATTGGAGAGGTAAAAGATTCAGATTCAATTTCAAGAAGCGTCGCTCATTCTTAATGAACAAGAAGCAAAATACCGGATCTACTAGCAGTTCAAGTCGGGGAAATGGATCTGCACCGCACCTACATGTCACGCCCCAAAATTCGGACAATTAAATATTAAATTAGGACTAAACCCCAATAATATTCCATCATCCAAATCCTAGGGGTGAAAAAAAAAATGCCAACTAAACCATCCACCATAATTCCATAACTAACCGATACCTCCAACATTAAAGTAACAATACAAAGTCAAAATAACTTAAATAATTTACGGTTACAAACCATGCCAAATTATTCCAATACAAAAGTCATAAACAAAAAATAATAAATACATAAACTAATATTAACCCTAAGCTCAAGAAAACAAAAGAAGTCCAAACGACATGTCCTACGATCATAGTTATTTCTTGTCACCACCATAGCCTCAACTAATCCTGCAAAGGAAGCTCGGCTGCGCTCAAATAGAATGCACTCGAGTTGCCAAGAGACATAACGGGTCAGTATACATGTATACCGGTATGAGTACAAGATTTAACACCAACGTGTCCACCAGACATAAACAAAAATACATTTAATTCTTGTTATGGGACAAGACAAATAGTTCCATCTGCACCAAGACGAATTAGTAGTTTCTCGAGATACGGTGACATTTAGTTTCTTACCCGTACACAACAAAATATAAATTAAGTATAGAATGAAAAAAATAAAAATAAAAATATGATGGGTCAGCCCTGCATAAAAAAAATTAGTAAGACCCACCATCTTGCAAAACAAATAAAATTAGTATAATTTAATCATAAGTAACTTACTGAAAAAGTATAAAAATGCATCGTTTCATACTTAAATAATTCGAATTGATCAAAACTCAAAGAACGAAAGTTATACAGAATCAAATTTCCTAAAAGGTAGAGAGAAGAAATTTCATAGAAAACTAAACAGGTTGAGAGAAAAAGTTGATAGAAAAACCTAGACGGAATTCAATCGAAAAATCTGAAGCTGAAAACGAACAAAAACTGCCCTAAAATGAATTTTTTCGGAAAAGTCCAAAACATGAAAAGTGTGCAGAATAATATTTTACTTCAATTTACGTGAAACCAATGAAAATGAGCTCGTTTCGTGAGTTAAAACAATATCTAAAGTCTGTATTGCCAAAATGAATTAAAACTAATATAATCAAGATCATCCAGTTGTAAGTTCTAATCGATCTTTTTAATAAAAAGTTTAAAAAAAAGTTTGTCTAGAATCACGTCTACATACATCTGCTCAAATTTCATAATTTATCGAGGTCGTTCACTATTTTTCAACATGTACAAATCAATACAATTCACACTATCACAGTAAAACCCAACATCAAATTCTTTGTACCTTAACTCCACCACTTTGGCCCTCCACGTCCGGCTTACACATATATCCCATGTGCCTCCCGTATACCTAATACCGCTTCGAAGCCAAACTTGCATGGGGATATCGTCCCCAGTTTGACCCACACTCCCCGGATGGTTAGCATATACGTACACGCGTAAATCAAAGCACTCGTCTACTCATGAGAACGAGGCAACAATATACATATACAAAGCATCTCACTCATGAGAACAACATAACAATGCCAAGCCTAAGGCATTCAAATAAATCTCCTAATCCTCACTTGTTTTTTATACACTCTTTCTCACCACCACTCAAATAAAACAATAATCCATGGAGTCATGGTGCAGTATAAGGAATTTATCTATAGGTTCTTAATTAATTTTAATTTCATATAACAATATTAATTTTAGTTTCATATAATTATGATGGTGATTACAACCGTAAAATAAATCCATATAAAAATCCTAAATCTAACATACACAACTAATCAAAATAATTAAAATCAATCAATCAACTAAAAACCCTAAACCTTACATACACACCTAAACAATATAATTAAAATTAATCAATCATCTAAAACCCTAAACTTTACAAACACAACTAATCAAAATAATTAAAATTAATCTATCATCTTTATATAAATACAAAATCAAACTAACATCAAATAAATAAATAAAAATAACAAATTAAACATAAATCAAGGGAAGGGGGTTTTGTACTCAAAATATTATTTTAAAGATCAAAGAAATATTTGGAGAACTAATGGAGCCACCAAAACAAAACCATAATCCCTTTTTTTTTTTCTTTTTCCTTCTTTTTTTTCCCTTGCCGCCGTCCCTCTCTTTCTCTTCGTTGATCTCTCTCTCTCCCTCTCTCTCTCTCTCTCTCTCACGGCTTGCCCTCCCTCTGTTTGTTGTTTTCTTTGTTTTCTTATCAGCTCTAAACCTAGTTGATTACATATTATATTATATTAAAACCTAATCCTATTAGAACTTAATCAACTATTATAATATATAATACAATAAAATTATAATATATATAAATATAAATATAAGATTAAATATATATATATGTATATCTATATATATAACACCTCATTTATTTTTTATATAACAAATATAAATATTTAAATATTTGGATTAATTAAATAACACATTAAATTAATTAAATATCACATTAAATTCTCATGCGACCACATAATTAATAAAGTCAAAAATAAAATAAGATAATAATAATCATAAATAATGACTTAAGAAAATTAGGGTCGCTACACTACTTGTCCAGAATGTGGAAGGAAACATAAGGGTGTGTGTTAACGTAGTACAGGTGCATGCTTCTGGTGTGGTAAGACTGGCTACATGATAAAAGATTATTCTTTTATCTGAAAATGCCAACCGTTCTGCGACGAGTTCAGTCAGGTCTACTTCTACACCAAGAACGAATGCGAGAACCAATACTGGGAAAGAAACCTTGAGGCAAGGCAGAGTTTCTGCACTTGTGCCTGGAGACATCCAGAACACCGAATCTGTTGGTGTCAGGTATACTTCCTATTTGTGCTCAGAATACCTATGTCTTAAAAGATTCTAGGTCTACCCACTCATTTGTGTCGCATGCTTTCTCCCAAAAATTGACTAGACCACTAGACCTTATGAATTATTTGTTGTTTGTATCTACACCATTTGGGGCTTCTATGTTGTGTGCGTATGTGTATCTTGCATGTGACATCATGATTAGTGATGTGCTGCTATATGTTGACTTGATGCCTGTAGCTATTGATAATTTTGATTGCATATTGGGCATGGATTGGTTAACTAAGTATCACGCAACTATTGACCATGTGAATAAATATATTGTGTTTCGGCCATCGAGGTTACCCGAGTTTGTGTTTTGTGGAAATGGTGTTATTCCACCCTCGTACTTGATTTCTTCTATGAAAGCTAATAAACTATTAAGAACGGGGCGTAGGGGTTACTTGTGTTGTGTCTTGATTGTGACTCCAGATAGTACTGATGTTGAAGACATTCTAATAGTCAATGAATTCGCTAATATCGTCCGAAATGAATTACTCGGGGACTTAATTAATAGAGAGATCAAATTCACTATTGGAGAAGTGCCTAGAACCCATCCAATTTCTAAAACCCCTTACAGAATGTCAACCTCCAAATTGAAAGAATTGAAAATTCAACTTCAAGAACTATTAGACAAGAAGTCTATTTGACCGAGCACTTCACCATGGGGTGCTCCCGTTTTATTTGTCGAAAAGAAAGATGAGACTTTGAGGTTATGTATAGACTACTGCAATTGAACAAAGTGACTGTGAAGAACAAATACCCACTGGGCTCCAACTCATTATTTATATTATGTATGTAGGTGACTAGGCTCGTAACCAGGCTTGAGACTTCCAGTCTGGATCTATTTGTGTCAACCAACTAGTGCACCTCCCGAGGAGGTTTTCGGAAGCCTTTTGTGAACTATGTGAACAAGTCTTCAGTTTTTATTTTCATACGTCTTTTGGATAAGTTTTGTTTATCTGTAATCGGGATAAGTCGCTTTTCATTTTATTTGTTATGGGTGACGTAAGAATGATGTGATTATATATGTATATATAGTTTGAAATTTTCTTTCCTATATAAGTGTGGACAGCTCTATGAACATTGTGTTTTGATATTTGCTTCCGTTAGCCCCTTATTTTGCTAATCTATTTCAGAGGCCTTCGGTAATCTTAGGATTACTGGCTGGTTATGATGCTAAACCTATAGGGGAGGGTTTGGGTCGTGACACTTGTAAAAGCTGTCTCAAACTCTGCTACAGACGTGTTCAGTTGCTTGAGTTTCAAGAACTAGTCCCTCAACTTCTCCCTAGAAGTGGGAGGTAAGAACTTGTTTGGGAAGTGTAGACACCCCATTTTTGACCATCCTCAAGACTTGGGCGTCATCGTTTGAACACTCGATGATCATCCATTTTCGTGTTCGCTTTTAGTTCTCGGAAGTCTTGGCTGCACGCCTTGCTTTAGGATCTCTCAACTTGACTGTTTTGTGCTTGGTTTTGGACCAAGGACTTGTGGTTTTTGCACCTGAGGGTAGGAAGTGGCTTGTTGGCCATCCCCTTAACCCACCGGCCATGGCCTGAGGCCACCGGCCTTGTTTTCTTGCCACCGACCAAATGTATTGATCGATCGACACTATATTTGGTCGGTCGGCCATTGTTTTGGTCGATCGGCCACTTTTTCTGGCCGAGGCATTTTTTTTTCCCTTTTTCAGGCATTGTGCATGCCAGCTGTGCCAGCTGGTGAGCACAGACTCTGCCCTCCATACACGTGTATGGAGGGATTTCATCCTTACACTTAGCTTCCCTTGAAAGCTTAGAAGTTGATTTTCTATAAGAGGAGGGCCTCCCCTCCCTTTCCAAAGGTTGAACAATCTGATAGAGAAGATATATCACTCTCTCTCTATATTTGTGTGTGTAATAGTGTTCTAAAGGGTATTTTTGTTCATATTTTTGCACTAAGACACCCAGTGTTACACTATCCTTTAGTTACTAAGGTGCTAAGGAGTTGATTTCAGAGATTTTGAGTTGGTTTTGATCAGAAGGAGGTGCTGGAGTTGGTGTTCTTGAAGTGTTCTTCAAGGGTGAGAAACTACTCCTTTTTTTCCCATTTTTGCTTAAGCTTTTAGCAATACTTGCATGCTGTTTTGAGCTTAGTGTCCTACTGAAAAAAGTTCTGTATTTTCATGCTTGAGATGTTTCATTCAGGTCACTTTTGTGTTGGGGGTTGTTTACCCCCTCTTAGGCCTTGTTTGGCCTCATATTCTGCCTCTTCCTTTTGGCTTTGGAACCTTTCTTGTTTAAACCTTCTCACCACTGAAATCCAGAGGATTTTCAGTGGTGGAGAAGTGGTTTTAAGGTCTTGTATAGGGGAGGGACACCCTATCTCCTTATGTCTCATTTGCTTGCCTTAAGGGCTCATAATGGTAGCATATTTACTTATTTTGTTTTAACTCCATTTTAGCAAGTATTTGGTATTGTTTGGTCATGTCGTACCTCTGTTTCATGTTGGTTTGATGGCCTCATGCATCCACCATACACTTGTCTTGCAATCCTCTCATTTGCCATAACATGTGTCTTGCATTTGGACTATTATGCTTGCATATTTTGACTCGACCCAAAGGAACTTTTAGTCATATTTCAGCATGTTAAAGCTCTGTTTCGTGCCGTTTTGATCATATATGTCATGTTTGTATAGCCTTAGTTCATCCTAGCTTGTTAGCTTTGAAGGCCTAAGTCGCATGATTACATTACTTGGCTCATTTTTATGATTTCGCATCATTTCACATGAGATTTCAGTCCATATAATGTGGCCATGCATTCACGTTCATAACATTTTCCATGCATTAGAAGGTTTGTGTTTTATGCTTCAAGATTGGACCATTGTGCATGCCTCTATGCTTAGATCATTTAGATACCACCTAAGTGGGTTTTTGAGTTTGTTTCAACATGCCATGACTCTGTTTTCCATTGCTAAAATCATGCCATGTTTGGTTGTGTTAGGCGTACTATAACACCTCTTTGATAGCATTGCATGCCCCATTGTTTTGGCATTATATTCTAGCTTGTTTTGGCTAGCTTTGAGCTCACTTTTGGTCTTGCTTGGACCTGCCTCAGGACTGTTTTAAGTCCCCTTGGCCCTTTAGGGCTTGCGTCACATAGCCATGGCTTGAGCCCCTTGGCTAGTCGCAAGTCTTAGGCTCCTTTGTATGTTTTACTTGCATGACTTGGTTGATTAGGCATCATCCCTTGCATATTTTCAGAGCTTATCATGCTTGTTATTTGTCCATATTTGTCTCTTTTAAATGTTCTTAAGAGTCGACCCTTTTTGTGCCTAAGTGTTGGACCTTTACATACGCATGTTTGGGTGTGTTTTGTCCATCATTTCTTGGCACTTTGACCGCTGTTTTGGTACGGCTGAGGCCCATCCATCTTTAGTGTAAGTCCATGGATCATGTGTTTGTGTATTTGTTATATGCTTATCACATTGCATGTTGTTGCATCCTTATGATTGGTATCATTGTTGCATGCCTATCACTTTGCATATTTGTACATCTAGGTTGCACCTTGCACGCTTGTTAGTTTGTATCTTGCCACATATTAACTAAGGTTGCAATGCAGTTGGCATGTTTGCTACCTTAACCGCTTGTGCATGTTGAGTCATATTACATTTGGCATGCTTACGTCGCGTTACATTGGTTGCATGTTTTGCATTATATTTCGCATACATACATTGCATTTTGTTTGGTTTGGGGTGTCAAACCAAACATAAGGGCCGAGGGACGTTTCGTACTTGAAGTGACGAAACGTGCTCCAATCCTTAGTCGCCGACACTCTTGATCAAGCATGATAGAGTTCTAGGCATTCATCTGTTTTGTTGCATTCATTCCAAATTGATTTGCACTCTTGGCACCTTTGGCCATCATGCATTGAAATGCGTGATTGGTGGTCCGATGGTCGAGAGCCATATTCCCTTGAGTTCATAGTACGATAGGGAGGGTGGTCGTGCACATGTTGTCTTGTAAATGCCTTGCTACGCACTGTCTGTCCTCTGCTGCAGCAAAAACAATATTCTGCAGGAAGGGATGGTCGGCCGGCCATCTTCAGTGCTGGCCGGCTAACTTAACCTGGCTGAGAGGTCCATATTTGGTCGGTGATCATTTTCCCATGGCTGGTGACTCAATCTCTTGGCCGGTGATCTCCCACAATGCTCAGGGAGTGTTTCAGAAGCATCCCAGGGATTTTCACAATCTTCAGAAATGCAAAACAATGCAAACGGAGGCAACATGTGGCATGGCAATGGGTTTCCGAGCGGGGCAATCGAGCATGCACGATTCAATCATCCCGAGGTGGAGCTGCGACGACCTTCCTTTTGTAATTAATTAAGGGTTTGTAATAATTAATTAGCTAGGATAGTCGATTAATCATTTGGGTTTGTATTTTTTATTTCGATCCTCCGTCGAGAGGGCGAATTTGTA
This sequence comes from Camellia sinensis, assembly GCF_055761805.1. Classification (NCBI taxonomy): domain Eukaryota; kingdom Viridiplantae; phylum Streptophyta; class Magnoliopsida; order Ericales; family Theaceae; genus Camellia; species Camellia sinensis. Next base: position 71,051,473 of record NC_138964.1, read on the forward strand.
ATAAGTGTGCGTGCGTGGGTGAATGTCTTCCAACCCCACATCTTTCTCCCTTTTACTTACCTACTTTTGATGGTTAGTTTTAGGTCATGTTTCAATTAGCATACTTATGTTGGCATGTTTGCATACATTCATTCGTATTGCACGCACCGGGCTCGGCGCATCATACTAATTGCGTAGTGTTTCAATTCCAACTTGAATATGTGTATCGAGTCGTCACATTTCACATGCCATTTTTAGATTATCCGAGCCTATTCTAGTTGCATTTTTCATGTGTTGCATTAGCCATCTTAACATGAACTAGGATCATGCATAATTTCTAACTAGTTTTTTGTTTTGGCTTAGAGTACTAGGTAAGTGTTTATGCTTTAGCATCTTGCATGAGTGTGAGTGTTACCATGATAGCATGCTTCCCTTGAGGCTAACTGCTTATGTGATATAATTGCCTGAATGCCTGTGGGTGAAGGTTAGATTACTTGAATTGGAACAATTCATCAAAATGTGCGTTTTTAAGCCCACTTGAGGGTGGCAAATCCGCGTCTTAGCCTACTTACGAGTAGCACCATCAAACCACTTTCAAATAAATAAACATGAAATGTTTTTGTTCCAACTTAGGCGATCTAGTCTATACTTGTGTGTTATGCGCATCACATAGTAATTCTAGGTTAAGAACCGGAATAAGAGCACATATGTTTTCAAAAACAAAATATCATGCTTAGTACAGGCCGATCTTTGATCGACCGAGCGGGGGTGGTCATAGATGACCTTCCCCAATCGTACCCAAGTTCCCGAGCCGAGGCAACTTTGGTGATGACAGACACGTGGCGTTAGGCACGAGTCAGGGTTTCCTAAATTCTCCCAAAATAAAATATTTGGGTGGCGACTCTGTATCTGGCAAAGCAATCCATGTTTGGCACTTCTTTCTTAAAAATCAGTTTTCCAAAACAATTTGCCGAATTTGGACTCTTTGGTGATTTATCAGTCTTGCATTGCACTTTGTGGGATTAGATTCAGAACCGTGACAAAACGAGTCCGAACAAGTAGCACAGAAGCCCTCGGGGCGCGTCTAGAGGAAGGTATTGACAAAAGCCTCCCAAGTCACTCCAATGCGCCCACGCGCATACTTTCACCACTAACCTGCATCTCCCTTCAACTGAAAGGATGCCAAAGTCACTCTCAAGCCATCGTCCTCGATGCTAAGCATCTCGAACATCTTCACTATCTGTTCTAGCCACTCATCCGCCTTTAATGGTTCCTTAGGATCTCCCAAAAATGCATCCGAATTCGACTGGAAGAACTCCTTCGTAAAAAAAGATGGCCCTATCTAAGCAACATGTGTCTGGACTTGATTCTCAGCCCTAAGAATGTATATGGATTCCCTCAAAGCACCAGCCATTTCCTGGGGCCAAAGGGCCCATGGCTTGCTGACTTGCTGGCTCGGCTATGCTGGCCTGACCAACTCCTTCCTCATGTATCGAAATATCATCTGGTAACGGCACCTCCTGCCACCTAGGCCACCATGCCTACCACCACTACATCCACGTCCTGACATCCTAATAAAGGTAGCACCACGGATTAGCACATCTACAAATATGCTGAAGCTAATTCACTCACGTCCTAATGCAGTGGACAACAAATATTTCACTCCACTTAAGCATATAAGCACATAAACACAAATGAATTTCCTTTCTGGATAGTGACCATCCCACAACATTGCAAGAGTTCTAGTTAGAAATAGCAGTGATCAAGTGCTCTTCTAACAGACCTTCCAAAAACTCGTAGACCCAATCAATATTTGAGAAATTAAATCTCATACTACTTTAGTCACATAAGCATGTTATCACATAACATACTAGGTTTACTTCTAACATTATCTAGCAAAAGAACCCCACTACAAGAAAAAAAACACCTTTGGCGACCACCTTTTTTGAGATGGTCGCAAAAAGTACACTAATCTGTGACCAACATTTATTTCGGTCACGGATGATTTTGTTTTCGTGACCAACATTTTTTTGGTGGCTAATAGCTAAGTATTTGTGACCAAATACAAAATGTGGTGACAGAAAGTAATAGCGGGAGAACGAAAAAGAAAGGCGGGACGTCAAACCCTTTGGTGACCAGTAGATTGTGGTAACACAAAGGAAAAAGGATATACTGTGTAACAAAACTATGTAGTTTTGAAATTCCTAAATCATAAACATGTTTCCTTAGTCTTGAGCTTCCTTCATTGTTTCCCTCTTTCCTTAATCCAAAATTCATTTCCTCTCTCATCACTCTCTGTACTTCCAATCAGTTCATTGAAACCCTAGCCACCATCTCCTCACTTCATCCCCTATTTTTGCTGCTCTTCGTCTTCGCGTCCGCCATTGTACTTACCAGGTCAGTGTGTGTGTGTGTGTGTGTGTGTGTCTCTCTCTCTCTCTCTCTCTCTGCTTGTGTATATATATAATCAATTGACCTTCGTTTTTCATCATTGCCCTCTTTTAACTCCCCATGTCAGATTGGTTGCTATCCTGCAATTCTCACTCTCTACACTTCCAATCGGTTCATCGAAATCCTAACCAACATCTCCATTCTCTTCATCTCATGTTTTGCTGCCTCTCCGTCTTTGGCTCTGCCATTGTGCTTACCAGGTCACTCTTTCTCTCTCTCTCTCTCTCTCTCTCTCTCTCTCTCTCTCAATATACAATGCTTTTTTTTAGATCCCTCTAATCTGTCCTGTTTCATCGAATGCTCTCTCTAATTTGTCAACTGTACTCTGGTTTCTTCCATCACCCATTGTCAGTAAGATTTCTTTTCCCCCTCTATGATACGACCATTTACTCACTGTCCTCATTTCTATTTCCTGTGAAGAATCCATATCTATGTCCACATCTATATCTCTATACATATTAGATGTTATAACATCATATTCAAATCCATATCTATGTTTATATCTATATCTCTAAAGTTTTTTATCTAATTAAAAAAATAAGTTAAAAAAAAAATCCAATCCAATCCAATCCATTTTTTTTCTTTCTTTTTCCCAGGTGACCTACACTTTGACTGTTGGCTATCATGAATTGATGGGATCCAAAGTGCCCTTGAAGAAGCTCTTGTTGGTCTTGAAAAAATTGAGGCAATCATCATCATCATCATCAAAGGAACAATTGGAAGTTATTGACATCATTTGACACCACATTTTGTTCAAGACCAGACCTAAGGCCCTAATTTCCAGTAAGATTATTGAATTTGATTTTGTCATTACTTTTTTGAATATATCCACAGAGGCCCCAAAAAACATTGATAGGAATTGGAAATTGTTTTTTGCTGGTACACTCTTGTTGTGTTCTTTTTGTGCACCTGGACCAGCTTCATTGTTTGGTTGAGTAACTGCTCTTTGGTGAATGCAAATAGGTGCCAAGCAAGATGAGCTTTCCTTTCTTCTTGCATTGCCTGTTTTTTGGACTTACAAGAATGAAAATTTTGTGTTTGAACTAGTCATAGAAATATTTCCCTGATTAGCGGCGATTATATAAAGATGAGAAAAGTTTTAAGTATTCTTCATCATCATCTTCTTGAAGGTTTCATGCACTGTAACCCTTGCATATCTATTGTCATTAAAGTTTCTTGTTGGCTCAGCTATTATGGTTTGTTAGAGATCGCTTTCTACCTTCTTTTTTTTTTTCGTTAATTAGCGAAAAAAACACTTATCCAAGAAATCAACATAAATGGTTTTGGTTTCTATTCATTTATAAGTCTTTAGGTGTTTGTTTGGACATTGGACTTGGGGAAGGATTTCTAGAGAATGGAAATATGAATAAAATATCTGTGTAATGTTTTTGTTCTATTCCCTTTTCTTTCTGTCCCTAAATCTCTTTTTGAATTCTAAGTCCAAATGTAGCCTTAGCATTACTCAAACCATAATTTGCTGTAGGTTGATTAATAAAATTACTGTTATGATGCTCCACACACTGATCTTTTTTGGTATATCTCAATATTTTATTTTACATTGTATTTTCATGAATAAATTTTTTTTTTTGCGGATAAAAAAAATAAAATTATGATTGTATATTGACTCTGTACAAGATACAGTCCAAGTTGAATTAATTTCCTTTCATTTTTATTTTGTTTACCTAAGCTGAATTGGTTTTAGATTTTGGTAATAATAAGTTTTAGAAAACCTCAAATGTCACATTTGCTTTGCAAATAAGAGGTAGATTACAATTATTTTAATTTGGCATAAAAACCATTCTCGTTTATTATACCTTGTAAAAATTCAATTCTAATGGATGCTACTAACAAATACAGTTTAGTAATAAGGTAAATTAGGTTTTGGGAGATTTCTGTGTGCTCTAGGAAATTGTAAAGTTACCATGTATTAGATGAACAAAGTTGTTACTATTGCATAGAAATCTATCAGTTGTTACTTTGAATTGGATGAACAAAGAGCCTGAGGTTAGCCTCATGGCCAAAATCTGGACTTAGGAGTGTACTCCTTTAATGGTTTTACGTTCAAAATCTCCTGAGTGCAAATAATTGTTTGGAATTAATCCAAATAGGGCGTTACCTTGATTTTAATTGGGCATGAGGTGGGATATCCTTATGTCATTTTCATCCTTCTAATTCTAATTAACTCGTTATCAATTGGACTACGCTGATATAAAATTTAAAATTAAATCATTGCAATTTGACTTCCATACCAATCACTACGGCCATTTAAAAATAATCACATCACGTCCATCTACTTTGTGAGGCAAAATGCATAGTTAGCTTTGTTAATAGACATATTTAGTCCATGTTTGTCTAGATGGACTAGATAAAAGAGGATTTTAATCAATCGACTAGTAATTTTGTGATATATAAACCCCGAACTATTTGATTGGAAAGAAAGTATAACCAAAACTTTAGAGGAGTTAAAGGGTTGAATTTGATGTTATATGTTTCTTCTATGAGATTTTGTAAATTTTTCCCAGGGTTTACAATAGGACATGGTCAATTGCTTTGTTTGTTTATTTATTAAATTATTATAGTCATGAATTATTGTAATTTGCTCTAAAAATCATTATTTTGTAAGCAGACATTACAATCCCAATGTTTGTTTGCTAAGAAAATTAAGTTAAAATGTAGGAAAAGTATTGAACTTTACAATTTATTTTCAGTTACGTTGCATAATGGAATGATATTTTAATTCCATCTCATTCCAATAAACCAAACATTACAAAACACCCTCTTATGCAGTTCACCCTTGTTACAAGTTGGATCAACATAATCCTTTTGTAGAATATTTAAACTGGAGGACAGCGATGTGTCCTCCAATAGATCTTCAAAATAAATCAAGCCATCTGCATTAGGAAATACAAAGTTTTACTAAGAAAAATGAACCAGAAGTATGATTGATTTAAATAGTAAAACATATCCGCATATAATATATATATAGAGAGAGAGAGAAAAAAGAACTTTCAACTTAACTTGTGTCAATATTGTCTAGTTAAAGTTTGCATTGGTTGAGGTTGTTTAACTGTCTTGCTGCTGTTTGATAAAATATACTGGTGTTTGTTTGTTGCCATGCATTGGTTGAAGTTTACACCAGCAGGAGCAAGTTATAGTCTACTACTGTTTGTTTGTTTCGCTCTTGGCCTATGTTTAAGGCAAATTTTAGTCTGCATTTGCTTTGTGAGGCGGCTGCTGTTTGTGTTGAGTCTGAGGCTACTGGTGGTATTTGTTGCTACTACTGATCTATGTTTTATGGGTGAAGTCCTTCTCCTGCTAGTGGCCTTGTTTTTGGGTGAGGTCCTCCTGCTACTGTTTGTCCTGCTCTTTGTGATACAAAATAATGCTTCCAGTGTGAGCATAGTGGCATCAGCAGCTGTAGCAGCTTTGTGCAATGTGGCAGCTCTTTGTCCTGCTCTTTGTGGCAGCATTGTGTTGGTGGTCTTGTTTTTGGGTGAGGTCCTCCTGTTGTTGGTTGTCCTGCTATTTGTTAGAATCATGCTTTGTTCTGCTTTTTGTGGTACAGAATCATGCTTCCATTGTGAGCATTGTGGCAGAAGCAACTATAGCAGCTTTGTGCATTGTGGCAGCTCTTTGTCCTGCTCTTTGTGGCAAGATTGTGGTAGCAACAACTTCATGTTGGTTCTTTCTGCATTATGGCAACAACTTGTTGCAGCAGTGTAGACACCCTATTTTTGACCGTCCTCAAGACTCGGTTGTACTGCAGGTACATACAGCCACAAGTTCGATTGCTCGTCGGGTATTCGACTTTCGCGGTGGAACGTCACAGGTTCAAGCTTTCCAGACCCTCTATCCTTTCTGCCCCATTCTTGGACCATGACTTGGTCCTTTCAAAATGAGTTTCTTGGTGCACTGCCGGCCACCTTTTGGCCCTGCCGGCCCCCACTTTGTTGCTGCCGGCCATTGATTGAGCCTGCCTGCCATCAATGAGCCACTGCCGACCATCCCTGATGGCCGGCAACACCCCTGTCTCATCAGGTTTCACTCTAGATCTTTTGAGCCAGCTAGAAGCCTTTTATCTGCCCTCCATACATGTGTATGGAGGGATGAAGCTCTTGCCAAGCTTCTTGAAGAAGCTTTGCATTGCTTTTCTTCTATATAAGGAGAGAGCCTCTCTCCTTAGCAGAGGTTCAGCATTTGGAGAAAAAATATATATCTCTCTCTCTATATTGTTGTTCATTTGTGCCTTGAAGTCCATTTTCCTTGCACTTTTACACTACAACACTTAGAGATACACCACCATCTTTGGGTTGAGGTTCTTGGGAGGACTTCATGAGCTTTGAAAGTGAGGTTTTACCCCCTGAAGTTGCTGGTTTCGATGTTGACCTTCAAGGGTGAGTTTCTTTCCCTTTTTAGCACTTTTTTGTACCTCAATTTGGCCATCCTTGCATATTGTTTTAGGTCTTGCTTTCAACTGAAAAAAGTCTTGTATTTAAGTGATTTTGAAGTTTCTTTTAGGTCCTTCGGCTGTTGAGGTTCTTCAACCCTCTTGTTGGCTTTGTTTAGCCTTATTTTGAGCCATGCCTTAAGGCCTCCGAGCTAGCCTTGGTTTGGGCTTCAAACCACTGAAATCCAGTGGATTTTCAGTGGTAGGCATGTGGTTTTGAGGCCTCAAATCAGAGGGGGTGGCCCCCCTCTCTTTTGGTTCTTGTTTGCTTGCATTATTGGCCTTCCAAAGGAGCATGCCTCTATGTATTTTTGAGGCTTGGTTCAGGCCCTTTTTTGTGACTTTTAGGACCTTCCTTGGCTCTGTCCATGGCTGGTTTGATCACCTTTTGCATGCATCTTGTACGTGTAGTGTAATCCCATTTGTAGCTCATCAAAGTAGCATGTTTGCCTAGCTTGTGTTGAGCCCATTTCAGTAGGTTTTTGGTGATGTTCTACCATGCCTTAGATCTGTTTTAGGTTGGTTTTGTCACTCCATGCATGTATGATACACTTGTAGTGTAAATCCCATAAATTAGCTTTATATGCTTCTTACTTTAGCATGTCATCCTAGCTTATGTTCAGTCCATTTCAGCATGTATTTGGCCATCGTTTGGCATGTCATGACTCTATCCTTTACTGTTTTGGTCGTATTTTGCACGCTCCATATACTTGTAGAACAAATCTTGCTTACTAGCTTTACGTGCATGATGCTTTGACTCATCATCTTAGCATATTTTGGCTTTACTCCAGCATGATTTTATTCTTATTTTGAGGTGTTTTAACACTGTTTTGGGCTGCCATGGCCATATCACTCACGCTTTGTATAGCTATAGTGTAAATGCTTAAGCTAGTCTTGGGTTCTGAAGCCCCTACCATTCCATACATGTGATGTTTGCATGCTTTGCCATCATTTCAAATGTTATTTCAGTCCATGAAATGTGGTCATACACTTGCATTTGACATGTTTTTAATGCCTTGGAGCCTTGGCTCTTTATGCCTCATGAATGGATCATTGTGCATGCCATTAAGCCTAAGCCTTTGGCTCATCATATCAGTGCATTTTTGGCCTTGTTATCAATGATGTAACTCTGTTTTATGTTGTCCAAGTCATGCCATGTTTGGTTTCAATAGGTGTCGTGCATTGCCTCCTTTGTAGCCTTGCATGCTCCATGTTTGTGGCCTTGTGTTCTAGCCTATGTTGGCTAGCTTCGGGCCTCTTTTGGTCTTGTTTAGACCTGCCTTGGGATTGTTTTAGGTTCCCTTAGCCCTTTGGGGCTTGCTTTGTATGGCCATGGCTTAAGTCCGTTTGCTAGTTCTTAGCTTTTGAGCTTCATGCATGCCATGCTTGTGTTGTGTGTGTGATTTGGCATCATTCCTAACATCATTTCAGAGCATGTATTATTGTCATACTTGCATGCTTTTCACTTCTTAAATGTGCTTGAGAGTTGCATCTTTATGCCTTAATTCTTGGGCCCATTGGCATGCATGCTTGTCTAGCATTTTGTACCATCAATTCAGCACCTATGGCCACTGATTTGGGCATAGTTGAGGTCTGCCCATCTTGGTTTAAGTCCATCCCTGCATGTTGTTGCATGCTCGTCTTGCATATTGTTGTATGCTTGCTCTACCTTTTCATATTGTCGCATGCTTGTTCCATTACATGTTGTTGCATGTTTATTATACCGCATTTTGCATGCTTAAGTCATATTGCATGTTTGCATGTTCGAGTTAGCATTGTCTATGCCATGCTTGTTTTGCATTGTCGTTTGGATTAAAGTGTTAATCCGAGCACGAGAAACGAGGGACGTCTCATACTTCACGTGATGAAACGTGTCTCAATTCTTGGTCGTCGACGCTCTTGATTATCCATGATGGAGTTTCAGGCTTTATGTGTTTATTCGTGCATTCATTTCATATTGATTTGCACAAGTTGGATCTTTGGCCATCATGCATCGGGATGCGTGATTGATTGTCGTAGATTCGACTACGCCTCTCCCTTGATGTTTTGAGACGATATGGGGTGGCATAGTGCGTACATATCCTTGGGAGATCCTCTCTTTTCTCTGTTTTGTGCTCTACTGCAGCTTGGTGTCCCAGCACATTAGTGGCTGGCAGTGCCTTGCAGATGGTCGGCAGTGCCTTGTTGTTGGCCGGCACCCCTTTATTTTTGGTCGGCAGTGGCTCCCCATGGCCGGCAGGCCACTGATGCACTCCCCGGCATGTTTCTGGTAAGTTCCAGCAGCAAGTTCTGAAGGGACACCCTGCAGACAGAGCCTCTAGAGAGCAATCGGAGAGCATACCGGGACGGGAACCAAGCATGCATGTTCACCTTCTTCAACTTCCCGAGGCAGCTTTGCTTAATTGCTTACTTGTTAGTTAGCATTTGATTTTTTAATTTGTTAATTAATTAAAGTTTTGTAATAATTAGTTGTAGCTAGTTATTCAATTCGGTTGTGTAATAATTAATTAGCTTGTTAGTTAGTTAATTAGCGGGTATGTATTATTTATTCGGACCCTCCGTCGAGAGGGCCAATTTTGTAATAAGTGTGCGTGCGTGTGTGCATGTCTTCCAACCCCACGTCTTTCCCCCTTTTACTTACCTGCTTTTGATGGTTAGTTAAGGGTTATTTTCAATTAGCATACTTATGCTTGCATGTTTGCATCATTCATCTACATTGCATGCACCGGGCTCGGCGCATCATACTAACTGCATTATATTTCAAATTCCAAGTTGAATACATGTATCAATCGCTACATCTGATATGCCATTTTAGGATAGCTGAGCCTATTTCTAGTTGCATTTTGCATGCGTTACATTAGCCATCTTAACGTGAACTTGGATCATGCATTGATTACTAACTAGCTCTTGTTTTGGCTCGGTGTACTAGGTAAGGTTTTATGCTTTAGCATACTATATGTTTGTCATTGATTGCCATGATAGCATGCTTGCCATGAGGCTAACTGCTTATGTGTTTAATTGCCTGAATGCCTGTGGGTGAAGGTCGGATTACTTGAATTGGAACAATTCATTAAAATCCGCATTTTAGCCTACTTACGAGTAGCAAACTTCAAACCATTTTCCGAACAAACAGATATGCGATGCTTTGTTCCAAATTAGGTGATCTAGTGTATACTTGTTTTGTTGTGCGCATCACATAGTAATTCTAGCTAATTAACCGGAATAAGAACACATGTGTTTTCAAAAACTATATATCATGTTTAGTAGTGCCCGATCTTTGATTGGGCAAGCGGGGGTGCTCATAGATGACCTTCCCCAATCGTACCCAAGTTCCCGAGCCGAGGCAACTTTCGTGATGACGGACACGTGGCCTTAGGCACTAGTCAGGGTTTGCTAAATTCCCCCAAAATAAAATATTTAGGCGGCGACTCTGTATCTGGAAAAATAGTTCATGTTTTGTACTTCTTTCTTAAAAATTAGTTTTCCAAAACGATTTGCTGGATTTGGACACTTTGGTGATTTATCGGTCTCGCATTGCACTTTGCGGGACTAGATTCAAAACCGTGACAATTTGAGTCCAAACTGTAGCATGAGGCCCTCGGGCGCGTCTACAGTTTCTGGCGACTCTGCTGGGAATTTAGAGAGCTTGACTCGAACTCATGATATCTTGTTTTGACGACACTTATGTGTTTCTTTGCATTGCATTTGCGTTGGTGCGCCTAGGACACCATGTTTGTCGTATGCTATTCCTGAACGGTTTGTCGGAGGCTCGCTTCGAGAAGCGTGTCATAAGGCTGACCGATTGCAAACTCTGCCATGACGGGAACACAAACCCTGATTTTTACCGGGGCACCCTTTTTGACCATTCGACCTAGTGCATATCGGAATCCATAGTGACTATTCCAAACTAGGACAGGTTGCTTATCCGATTATAGGTTGTTTGAAACCGCTGTGTGAGTAGTGAAACCCTAGCTCTTGACAAAATAGGATAGGGAAACCCTACCCCAACATAGGGGCATTTTGGCTCTCATTTGATTGCTATGTGGTTTTAGAGTGCACTTCTACAGGAATGCACGTATCAGTTTGCAAGTCTGGGTATCAGGCCTGCAAGCATCAACATCAGTATTTTCAGAATCAGTAATTTTGGGGCAGTAATTTGGGAAACAGTGATCCGTAGTCGGATACAGTTATTCAGCTATGCTTATGTCTATTCTGGTGAAATTAGGCTGAGATGCTACCTGTTTTCTCTTTCAAGGGATTCAGGAAATTCAGTTCAGAGTAGCCAGTGTTCTCCTCTGCTGAGGCAAAACAAGAAAAGAGTTACCGGTTCATCAGATCCGTCAGTCACTAGTTACACCACCTCTGTCCAGTTCAGTAGACTTATGACGACCCAGAATTCAGAGGAAATTATGGTTATACAGCCGCACTAAACCAATGAATCATCTTGTAGGGTGAGAACGACGTTGAAGTACCACACTCGCCCAGGTCGCCTTTCGCACATCCGATCTGGGAACCCCAATTATTTCATGCCCGTGAACCCACAACCTTTGAGCTGATGGGAACGATTGGCGACCTTTGAACATCTGTGACTGATCTCATCTACGAAATTTTGGCTCTGCCACCAACTGCATCGTATGCGAGGAACTTCATGCCGCAGGAGGCCCCGCTACTAGGGTGAATTGTAATTGAGTTCAGCCAACCTGAAGCTATCTCAAGCTCCGGCAATGACATGTCGACGACAATGGGGCTTCGCACTGAAGTAGCAACCCAAACCGTCCACCAAGCTGAGGCTAGTGGAAAAAACAAGGTGAAGGTAGACACTGATCCCTATGAATAACTCCAGCAGGCTGTTGAGGCTCTGAAAGCCGGAGGTTTGAATAAACAGCAAGTACTCGCAGTTGTGGCTAAGACTGTGGATGACACTTTCCCTACTCAAACTGAGGGTAGTTCAAGCCAAGGGAAAAATCGGGATAGAAACTGTCGTACCAGAACCGTTCCTTCCAATCCTAACCTTGTACCTGGAAAAGATCAGAAAGCCAAGACAGCACCTGCCGATCCCTTTACTAGTGCGTCCAGCAAAAGTCCGCAAGCCTCGAAATATCTACCCCTAGGTCGTAGGGTATTCCATGCCCTCTATATGCCTTTGTCAAGGGCGCTTCAGATCCTTGCTGAAAAGGGGCATCTCAAACCCCTCGAACCTCGGCCTCTCCCTAGTCGTCTTCCAGCTGGTCATGACGCTACCGAGTACTGTGCGTACCATCAACAGACCGGTCACACCACTGAAAACTACTTCCATCTTCGCCATGAAGTGCAGGATCTGTTTGACAACGAGGTCATCCTCCCACCAAGCTCAGCAAAGTCTGTCATCACTATGTTCGTGGACTTCGAGAATAATACAAGTATGTGATCAAGGGTTGGGCCACCTGCGGGCAGCGCTCGGTTTACTCCAGATGTGGCGTTTGGCACGCAATATTTTGAACATATGTGAATGCTAAATTTTGTAGTTTCTGACTTGGGTGTTGAGTCAGTTCTGTGGTTTTCTTTTGAGTCTGCCTCGCTATTTTTTAGTCAGTCTTTTTGATTTAAGGTCTGTCTTGTTGTATCGAGTCAGTCTTGTTATATAGAAGTCGGGTGATTCCGGGGGTGTTACTTCGGATATCACTATTTTGTTTTGTGTTTGTCTTTTTGCTTTCTTTTGAGTCTGTTTCTGCCATGGAGCTAGTTGTGCCAACAGATCTGAATGAAACAACAGTAATTCTCACACTCTTGTGTTTGCTTCTGCCTTGCGCCAGTTGTGCCAATAGATTTGAACGAAACGACAGTGCCTTTCACCTGCTTTTCTGCGCCTTTAAATCATTGCATTGACATGAGTTTTTTTCAAAACTTTTGAACACAGTGGTGAAAACGAAGAGGAAATTATTCCTCGGGATTGGCAAAAATTTGATCAATTGAGAGAAAGAGAGGCATGCTAAGCCCTTAATGAATGAAATCATGCTTGTTAGTGTGAGTACTGAGAAGGATCTTGGCTTGATCCAGATTGGTCCTACACTATCTTCAGCGCGAGCGATTTTTCTCTTTCTTGAAAGATTTCAAAAATGTTTTGCACGGTCCTGCGAAGACCTGTGTGGAATCACTCTTGAGATTGTGCAGCTTAGGATCGCTCTCAGCATCGAGACTCGACCCCCATTTGCCTTCAAACTTTGAACTGTAATTCAAAATATTCAACGATCAACCACAATGTGAGGCCTGTATGGCCAGATCAGAAGCAACCCTTGAACTAGCAGCAAGAAAGTAAGATCAAGAAGGTCAGGCGTTGTCAACAGAAGCTTGCAAAGCTCGATCAAAAGCACCACATGAACTAGGGGCAAAAATGTCAGATGCGCTCGAAGAGTCAAAATTCGGACATTTCTCATGCTAATGAAGATCGGCAAGAATGCCAAATCCTAGAAGGGAGGAAAGAAGAAAGTATTGCTGAAGGACAACTGAGTTCCTATACACAACACTAGGGGCAAATTCAGCCCCCCATGGATAGACCTCTGCATCATCAACGAACAGCAGCCATTCTCCTGGATTCAGATGGCCTCGAGATCCTAAAACCATTTGACATGGACAAGTTACGACTTTTACCCTTGAGAGGCTCGCTGGGCCGAAAACCCGAAAGGGCGACCCAGGCAAAAGTTAGCGCAAGAAAAAGAAGAAAAAGAACGAAAAAAATGCAAAGAAAAAATGCAAAGAGTGAAAAAAGAAGAAAAGAAAACAAATGAAAAGAAAAGAAAAACAAAGCTCACAAGGTTGAAAACCCGAAAGGGCGACCTAGGCAAAAGTTAGAGCGCAAAAGGAGAGGTTAATACCCGAGTGTACCTTAACCGGAACTACGTAAGGCTTGATTCCCATGTTTGGGATACGTAGGCAACTTCATTCTGAAGTCCAGCCACAAACACTTCCAAATTGACCGTGTCAATATAATGGTTTTGATTATCTATGCCTTCTCTGTATCCAAGAGTTCGGTTGTGGTCGTCACTTTGAAGGCTGATTACAATGCGCTGTGGTGTCATTAAAACACGGGGCAACTTTCCGTTGTTGTGCAGTCCCTTTTAGACAAGGGGCAATTTTCCATTGTTTTGGATCTGAGGTTGTGCATTTCAAGGGTAGGTTCCGTGCTCATTGAGCAGTGGCCGTTTGCAAAAACAGTTTTTGAGAATTTTTACTGAGGTTGACTAATTTTCTCGAAAATTATCCCATTTTTCCAAAACTAGACCATTTTATTGGACACAGAAAAGGAAAATTTTCAGTGCTCAAATTTGACTTGCATGATTTTGCATCAGAAAAGTGAACAAGCATGTTAAACTAACTCTCATGTTGGTCAAAATTGTTTTAGTAGAAAACCAAAACAAAAAATGGTCAAAATGATGAATTAGGGGCACAGTTGAGTCAGGCTTCTTGTCTTTACCCCATCGTCAACATACTTGCCAGAAAGGGCGCTCTACTTACCAGAAAGGGCACAGCTGAAGCTGTTAGTAAACGGGCTAAAAACTCTCTCACCGTCCGAGCAGTGAGGTATCAAGCCAAGTGGGAAGCATGACCGGGAATGGATCAAGATATTCCACTCCTTAGTTTGGACAAATCTAATCACATCCAAACTCCCCATCAGAACATCGTCAACCGATGTCAGCTGCAGATTTGCTACACACCCAGTTGTAGCGCACCCCCTCTGTGGGAAAGTTCACTGTTGTGAACAGAAGAAAGAGAATCTAGCAGAATGCTAGGGGAAAGAGCCCGCAACCTCCTGTTTATCCATTAACCACCTAGGGGAGGGATAAAAATGAGAGATTGAAGAATAGAGAGATGTGCGCTGAGAGAAAAAGTGAGAAAAGGGCTTTTTTCAGAAAAACAGAGCCTGAGGGCCGAGCGATGTGAGAATCACAAATGAGAAAGGGTAGGAAACAATACCCGGAGAAATTGGCTCCTTGCGTACTGACAGATCTCTTGCTTTTGTAACACGTCTGTGTGTCGTGTCTTTTGTTTTGTTTATCTCGCTTCTTGCTTTGAGTCGTTCCGAGTGTGTCACGATGTGTTTAGGTTGTTTACCTTTTTAGTTTTCTGTTGTTTAGTCTTTTTCAGTGTGTTCAGTCGTAGGGTCAATACCCGGTTAAAAACTAATTTCAAAATGATTTGTTTTGCCCACAGAGTGTTGTGTCATTCTCTACATTTGCGCAAAACAGAATTTGTCCTTTCATAAAACTGCAGGGTTTGACCCAGTTCATGTGAGAACAGTAAAACCAAGACCTATTTGAAGCTATTTAGGCTCCAGGCTGCAAAACAAAAGAAAAGAAGGAAAATTTGGAGCATCTGAGTGTGTTTCATCTTTAGCAAATTCCGAGACTGCATTCCAGGTGCATCTTGTTAGGCCTCACCTTTCTTTACAATATGAGTGTATCTCGACCCCAAGCTTAAGCCTGCTTCAAGTCAGAATGGCAATTAAAGCAGCAGCATATGTTATCTCTCGCCAATATGAACAGGGTGTCCCCTTTTGAGCTAAGCGTGTTGCGAAGTCCTCTGAGAGGTAAATCGGAGGCACCAGAGTACATGTTTGACGCCCCTCTATTCCATAGAATGTGCACTTTCATAGACACTTTTCTTACATGCATACCGCACATCATTATGATGCATGCATAAATATGCCTGCTTTCGATTCCGCATAGAATATGCTTTGCTTTCCATGTTGCATAGAAAATGCCCCCATACTAGCATAAAAAATGAATTTTTATCACACTTTAATGCACTTCTCATATCTTGCACTGTCACGCATGTTACTTGCATTGTTGTGCGCTCTCCACTTGCATTGTTATGCACACTTCACTCGCGCTATCACGCACATTATTTGCATAGTATTGCATTCTACTTATCAACTTTCTCTCTCATTTATGCACAGTATTGTATGTACTGTTCATTCACAAGTTTTGGCTCAGTTTGACTAATACCTTTCTCTTCTCGCATTCGGCATGCGTTGAGACCTATCTTTCTCCTCTCGCGTTTGATACGCATTTGGATGACTGCGCTTTCCTGCACAGTTCTTTCCTCTCTTGCGTGTGATACATTGAGAGATGCTACCTTTCCTCTCTTGTGTGTGATACGCTGAGAGGTTTACCTTTCTTCTCTTGCGTGTGATACGCTGAGAAATTCACCTTTCTTCTCTTGCGTGTGATACGCTGAGAAATTTACCTTTCCTCTCTCGCGTGTGATACGCTGAGAGGTTTACCTTTCTTCTCTCGCGTGTGATACGCTGAGAGGTTTACCTTTCTTCTCTCGCGTGTGATACGCTAAGAAGTTTACCTTTCTTCTCTTGCGTGTGATACCCTGAGAAGTTTACCTTTCTTCTCTTGCGTGTGATACCCTGAGAAGTTTACCTTTCTTCTCTCGCATGTGATACGCTGAGAAGTTTACCATTCTTCTCTTGCGTGTGATACGCTTAGAAGTTTACCCTTCCCCTCTCGGGTGTGATACGTTGAGAGGTTTACCTTTCTTCTCTTGCATATGATACGCTGAGAAGTTTACCTTTCCCCTCTCACGTGTGATACGTTGAGAGGTTTACCTTTCTTCTCTTGCGTGTGATACGCTGCGAGGTTTACCTTTCTTCTATTACGTGTGATACACTGAGAAATTTACCTTTCCTCTCTTGCATGTGATATGCTGAGAGGCTTACCTTTCTTCTCTTGCGTGTGATACGCTGAGAAATTTACCTTTCCTCTCTTGCGTGTGATACGCTGCGAGGTTTACCTTTCCTCTCTTGCGTGTGATACGCTGAGAGGTTTACTTTTCTTCTCCTGTGTGTGATATGCTGAGAAATTTACCATTCCTCTCTCGCGTGTGATACGCTGAGAGGTTTACCTTTCCTCTCTTGCGCGTGATGCGCTGAGAGGTTTACCTTTCTTGTCTTGCGTGTGATACACTGAGAAATTTACCTTTCTTCTCTTGCGTGTGATACGCTGAGAATTTTACCTTTCCTCTCTCACGTGTGATACGCAGAGAGGTTTACCTTTCTTCGCTTGCGTGTGATACGCTGAGAAGTTTACCTTTCTTCTCTGGCATGTGATACGCTGAGAAGTTTACCTTTTCTCTCTCGCGTGTGATACGCTGTGAGGTTTACCTTTCCTCTCTTGCATGTGATACGCTGAGAGGTTTTCCTTTTCCTTTGTCACTTGTAATATGCTGAGAGGCTTACCTTTCTTCTCTTGCCAATGATACGCTGAGAAGGTTCTTCTTTTTCTGAAACACGGGGATACGTCCCTATGTCTCTTCTTTTTTTTTTTTTTTTTTTTCAGACACGGGGTTGTCCCCTTTGTTTCTCCTTCTCTGGTTATGAGCATTTGGAATACGTTCCAATGCTCGTGCCATTTCCGAAACATGGGAATACGTCCTTAAGTTTTCTTCTTTTTCCAAGACACGGGGATACGTCCCTATGTCTCTTCTTCCTTTTGGAACACGGGGTTGTCTCCCTTTGTTTCTCCTTCTCTGGTTTAGGGCATTTGGATTACGTTCCAATGCTTGTACCATTCTGAAATAGCCGGGATATGTCCTTATTTTTCTCTTTTGTTCCTTTCTCACACGATTGCAGCGTGTTTGGAATTGTTTACCTCTCCTCACGAATTCAGCGTGGTTAGAGTTTTGTTTCTTCCTCACACGATTTCAGCGTGCATGGAATTTATCTCAGGTTGCGCTGTATACGCGTCTAATTGTTTGTTTTTAGACCTCTTCTCATGATTTCAGCGTGGTTAGAGATTTGTTTCTTCCTCACACGATTTCAGCGCGTTTGGAATTTATCTCAGGTTGCGCTGTATACACTCCTGATTGTTTTTTTTGGACCTCCTCTCATGGTTCTAGCATGGTTGGAGTTTGTTGCCCTTTTTGCACTTACTTTACTATCATCTCACCTGCACCTGTTTGTGCATTGTTCGCGTTATTTTGCGTATCGCACTGTTTTGTGCGTTGCATTGCTCGTGCTATTTTGCGCACCCACATGCACCTGTTAGTGCATTGTTCGCGCTATTTTGTGCATCGTACTATTTTGTGCATTGCACTGTTCGCACTATCTTGCGCACCCTCATTCGCACTGTTTTGTGCATTGCATTTCATTCGTGCTATTTTGCACATCGCGCTATCTTGTGCACCCTTCTTCCACTTGTCAGTACATCGCATTGCGTTGTTTCGCATCCCCCTTTAACTTGCGTTGTTACGTTCGTTAGGTTGCATTGTTTTGCACCCCTTCCACATTGTTATGCGTTACACTTAGGCTGCATTGCCATGCATCCCTTCCGCATTGTTATGCGTCACACTTAGGTTGCATTGTTATGCATCCCTTCTGCATTGTTATGCGTTACACTTAGGTTGCATTGTCTTGCATCCCTTCCGCATTGTTATGCGTTACACTTAGGTTGCATTGTCCTACATCCTTTCCTCATTGTTATGCGTTACACTTAGGTTGCATTGTCTTGCATCCCTTCCACATTGTTATGCGTGACACTTAGGTTGCATTGTCTTGCATCCCTTCCGCATTGTTATGCATCACGCTTAGGTTGCATTGTTTTGCACCCCTTCCGCATTGTTATGCGTCACACTTAGCTTGCATTGTTTTGCATCCCTTCCGCATTGTTATGCGTCACACTTAGGTTGCATTTACATGCACCCCTCCACTTGCGTTGTCACGCACTGTTCACTTGCATTGTTATGCATGTTTCTAACAATATTGCACCTGTTGAGTTTCTTTCTCTTAGAGGCACGACATTGTATGTACGGTTCATTTGGAGTCGGCACGACCAGACAAACCGAACGGTATTGTATGCACTCCACGATAGACGTGGTGAGAATTGCATAATTTTCTTACATTCTTTCTGTTGAAATATGTAGGACTGTTTTTCATTCGCTTAAAATGTTGCATTTATTTTGCATAACTGCTTCATTATAGTTTTTCTTTTGCATAATCGTAAGTTATGCTCCTGCATCTTGCATATCATTTGCATTATTGCCCAGCCCACGAGCGCATCTCTACATGCTTATTTTGAATGTCTGCCCGAGTCTTCGGCCTTGTTAAAAATGGGTCGTCTCTGGGCTTTGACACTCACTCCCGTCACTTTGTGACTTTCGAGTTCTGTCAAAGACGGGCGACTGTAGACACCCCATTTTTGAGCGTTCTCAAGACTCGGTTGTACTTGCAGGTTCATCCAGCCACAAGTTTGATTGCTCGTCGGGTATTCGACTTTCGCGACGGAACGTCACAGGTTCGAGCTTTCCAGACCTGTATCCTTTCTGCCCCATTCTTGGACCATGACTTTGTCCTTTCAGAATGTGTTTCTTGGTGCACTGCCGGCCACCTTTTGGCCCTGTCGGCCTGCACTTTGTTGCTGCTGGCCATTGATTGAGCCTGCCGGCCATCAATGAGCCACTGTCGGCCATCCTTGATGGCCGGCAGCACCCCTATCTTAGCAGGTTTCACTCTAGATTTTTTTAGCCAGCAGCAATCCTTTTATCTGCCCTCCATACACGTGTATGGTGGGATGAAGCTCTTTCCAAGCTTCTTGAAGAAACTTTGCATTGCTTTTCTTCTATATAAGGAGAGAGCCTCTCTCCTTAGCAGAGGTTCAGCATTTGGAGAAAAAATATATCTCTCTATATTGTTGTTCATTTGTGCCTTGAAGTCCATTTTCCTTGCACTTTTACACTACAACACTTAGAGATACACCACCATCTTTGGGTTGAGGTTCTTGGGAGGACTTCTTGAGCTCTAAAAGTGAGGTTTTACCCCCAGAAGTTGTTGGTTTCGAAGTTGACCTTCAAGGGTGAGTTTCTTCCCCTTTTTAGCACTTTTTTGTACCTCATTTTGGCCATCCTTGCATATTGTTTTAGGCCTTGCTTTCAACTGAAAAAGTATTTTATTTAAGTTCTTTTGAAGTTTGTTTAAGGTCCTTTGGCTGTTGAGGGTCTTCAACCCTCTTGTTGGCTTTGTTTAGCCTTGTTTTGAGCCATGCCTTAAGGCCTCCGAGCTAGCCTTGGTTTGGGCTTCAAACCACTGAAATCTAGTGGATTTTCAGTGGTAGGCATGCGGTTTTGAGGAATCAAATCAGAGGGGGTGGCCCCCCTCTATTTTTGTTCTTGTTTGCTTGCATTATTGGCCTTCCAAAGGAGCATGCCTCTATGTATTTTTGAGGCTTGGTTCAGGACCTTTTTTGTGACTTTTAGGACCTGCCTTGGCTCTATCCATGGCTGGTTTGGTCACCTTTTGCATGCATCTTGTATGTGTAGTGTAATCCCATTTGTAGCTCATCAAAGTAGCATGTTTGCCTAGCTTGTGTTGAGTCCATTTCAGTTGATTTTTGGTGATGTTTTACCATGCCTTAGATTGTTTTTGGGTTGGTTTTGTCACTCCATGCATGTATGATACACTTGTTGTGTAAAACCCATAAACTAGCTTTATATGCTTCTTACTTTAGCATGTCAGGCTAGCTTATGTTCAGTCTATTTCAGCATGTATTTGGTCATCATTTGGCATGTCATGACTCTAACTTTTTCTGATTTGGTCGTATTTTGCATGCTCCATATACTTGTAGAACAAATCTTGCTTACTAGCTTTACGTGCATGATGCTTTGACTCATCATCCTAGCATATTTTCGCTTTGCTCCAACATGATTTTGTTCTTATTTTGAGGTGTTTTAACATTGTTCTGGGCTGCCGTGGCCATATCACTCATGCTTTGTATAGCTATAGTGTAAATGCTTATGCTTGTCTTGGGTTTTGAAGCCCCTACCAAGCCATACATGTGATGTTTGCATGCTTTGTCATCATTTCAAATGTTATTTCAGTCCATGAAATGTGGTCATACACTTGCATTTGACATGCTTTTAATGCCTTGGAGCCTTGGCTCTTTATGCCTCATGAATGGATCATTGTGCATGCCATTAAGCCTAAGCCTTTGGCTCATCATATCAGTGCATTTTTGGTCTTGCTATACCATGATGTAACTCTATTTTATGTTGTCCAAGTCATGCCATGTTTGGTTTCAATAGGTGTAGTGCATTGCCTCTTTTGTAGCCTTGCATGCTCCATGTTCGTGGCCTTGTGTTCTAGCCTATGTTGGCTAGCTTCGGGCTTGTTTTGGTCTTGTTTGGTCCTGCCTTGGGACTATTTTAGGTTCCCTTAGCGCTTTGGGGCTTGCTTTGTATGGCCACGACTTAAGTCTCTTTGCTAGTTCTTAGCTTTTGAGCTTCATGCATGCCATGCTTGTGTTATGTGTGTGATTTGGCATCATTCCTAACATCATTTCTGAACATGTAGTATTGTCATACTTGCATGCTTTTCACACCTTAAATGTGCTTGAGAGTTGCATCTTTATGTCTTAATTCTTGGGCCCATTGGCATGCATGCTTGTCTAGCATTTTGTACCATCAATTCAGCACCTATTGGCCACTGATTTGGGCATAGTTGAGGTCTGCCCATCTTGGTTTAAGTCCATCCCTTCATGTTGTTGCATGCTCGTCTTGCATATTGTTGTATGCTTGCTCTACCTTTGCGTATTGTCGCATGCTAATTCCATTACATGTTGTTGCATGTTTATTACAACACATTTTGAATGCTTAAGTCATATTGCATGTTTGCATCTTCGCGTTAGCATTGTCTATGCCATGTTTGTTTTGCATTGTCATTTGGATTAAAGTATTAATCCGAGCACGAGAAACGAGGGACGTCTCATACTTCAAGTGATGAAACGTGTCTCCATTCTCGGTCGACGACGCTCTTGATTATCCATGATAAAGTTCTAGGCTTTATGTGTTTATTCGTGCATTCATTTCATATTGATTTGCACAAGTTGGATATTTGGCCATCATGCATCGGGATGCGTGATTGATGGTCGTAGATCCGACTATGCCTCTCCCTTGATGTTTTGAGATGATATGGGGTGGCATAGTGTGTACATATCCTTGGGAGATCCTCCATTTTCTCTGTTTTGTGCTCTACTGCAGCTTGGTGTACCAGCACATCAGTGGCCTGCAGTGCCTTGCAAATGGTCGGCAGTGCCTTGTTGTTGGCCGGCACCCCTTTATTTTTGGTCGGCAGTGGCTTCCCATGGCCGGCAGGCCACTAATGCACTCCCCAGCATGTTTTTGGTAAGTTCCAGCAGCAAGTTCTCAAGGGACACCCTGCAGACAGAGCCTCTAGGGAGCAATCGGAGAGCTTACCGGGACGGGAACCGAGCATGCATGTTCACCTTCTTCAACTTGCCGAAGCAGCTTTGTTTAATTGCTTACTTGTTAGTTAGCATTTGATTTTTTAATTTAATTTGTTAATTTGTTAATTAATTAAAGTTTTGTAATAATTAGTTGTACCTAGTTATTCAATTCGGTTGTGTAATAATTAATTAGCTTGTTAGTTAGTTAATTAGCGGGTATGTATTATTTATTTGGACCCTCCGTCGAGAGGGCCAATTTTGTAATAAGTGTGCGTGCGTGTGTGCATGTCTTCCAACCCCACGTCTTTCTCTCTTTTACTTACCTGCTTTTCATGGTTAATTAAGGGTCATTTTCAATTAGCATACTTATGCTTGCATGTTTGCATCATTCATCTACATTGCATGCATCGGGCTCAGCGCATCATACTAACTGCATTGTATTTCAAATTCCAAGTTGAATACATGTATCAATCGCTGCATCTGATATGCCATTTTAGGATAGCTGAGCCTATTTCTTGTTGGATTTTGCATGCGTTACATTAGCCATCTTAACATGAACATGGATCATGCATTGATTACTAACTAGCTCTTGTTTTGGCTCGGATTATGTAATAACCCGACCCTCACATACGATTCTGATATATTTTCAGTCCCTATTTTGTGCTTTCAAGTGCTTACTGTGAAATTCTATAAGAAATTGAGATTATTTAAGTGAATCCAATGATTATGGATGTATATCTGTCTGATAAGGAAAACATTTGTTACAATTATAATGTTTGAACCAGAAATTGAAAGCCTTAGAGGCTTAATTACCAGAAATTGAATTTACATTTGAAGTCAGCATGATTTTTAGTTCTTAACAAGATTTTCTGTGAAATTTTGATTAGGAATAATTAAACTGATTAATTTTGTCGTTACTCACCTTTATACATATCTATGTTCTAACTTTGACTTAGAAGCCTCAATCTAATGTAATATCTTGGGAGAGAGAGAGGGTAGTGAAGAATTTCAGAGGAGGAGTTCTTCAAGGAAGGAATCGGGGAAAAAGTAGAAGGTTGTAGGGGATTTGACTCAAGGTATGTTTACGCATTTGTTTTAATTCATCTCTCTCCCTTTGCTTAGAGAAGGCATTTCTTTAGATTTTATGCTAAGTGGTTAATTGAGTTGTCATTTCATGTACTGACTTGATTTGGGTTTGAGTAGGTTATCTACTGAAGTATCTAATGAGAATTTTATCTTATTTTTTTCCCTCAATTATCAAGTTTGAATCCATCTACATGGTTGTGTGTGTATATGTGTGTGTTGATGTATTAAGAATAAGAATTAATGTGGAATTTGGTTTTGTTCATAACCTTTAGAGGTTAAAGATTCAAGTTAAACCAAGATGGAGGTATGTGGTAATGTTTGTGTGCATGAGTGTTAAACCTTATTTCATCAATTAAAGGACCTACCTTGAGCCTTATAAAAGCCTACCAAGAGTTGGATTTTTGTTGATTTTTGGACAGAATTTTGTAGAATCGCCGCACGTGCGGGAGTCACTACCGCACGTGCGGGAAATGTTGCAATTTTGGGCTTTGAACACTGCTAAAAAGGCACGTGCAGGGCATCACTGTCGCACGTGCGAGGACCCTTGCCACACGTGCAGGGCTCACAGCCGCACGTGCGGCCCATGTTAAGAAAAATTATTTGCTTCGTTTTGCGTGTTGGACCCTCGAATATTTTTAGAATTTGTATTTTAGGCCTATTAATGTGTGTAAAATTCATTTGAAGTGAAATGAATTCGGAAATGATTCAACAAAGAGCATGAACTAATTTACATGTTATGAATGTGTGCAGGACACACTCCGGGAAGAACTAGCACGTCGTCACAACACTGTGAGTAGTAGTACGCTTTACTACAGCTAATGTTTTCCATTAGCATTTTGTTAATTCAGTTAATTATGTAACTATGTGAATGATTCTAAGAATGAGAATAATTAATGGGAAGGATGAAACTACTTTCATATGATTATGAGATTCTGTAAGACGCTGAAATCAATTTGCTCTGAAGACATCTGGGCCTATGGCCATTCCGCTTAAGTTATTATGGTATGAAACAAAGTGCGACACGGAGCTAAGTGCTACAATGTGAGTCACCTCTAGAATCCATGTGAGACATCTCTTGGGTTAATACATACATGTTTAAGGGCTCAATGCCAACATGTTTAAGGGCTTAATGCCAATATGTTCAAGGGCTCATTGCCAACATGTTTAACGGCATAATGCCAGTATGTTCAAGGGCTTATTGCCACTCCGTTCATGGGCTTAAAGCCATTATGTTTCACGATTGGGCCCAAGGCCATTCTGAAATTAACACAGAATCAGATTAAACATGTAATCTCTGCATTTACATATGCATTGATTTGTATTATGATTTAAGTTGAACATCAAATTATAAAAGTGTTACTATTCACTGAGCCTGGCTCACTCTGTGTTATGTCTGTTTCTATAGGTAACCAACCAAGTGGTCAGTGTTAAGCCATGACGCTCATCTTCTTTTCTCAACTTTTGTGTGTCCAGGCCCTAGATGAAGTCATTCATATTTCTATGAAGTTTTGGCGAACTTTTGGCATTGCACTCTAATTATTGGCCTAAGGTTGAAATGTGTATAACACTTTCTCCCACAATGTTTTTTTTGTTATACGCCCAATCATAGGGCTGGGCCTATATACGTAAATGTATATAACCGATGCTCAGGTGTATGTTTTGGATTTTATTTGCTTGTTATGATGTTTATGATCCTGGCATAGTAGGAGTAGCTCAATGGAGTTGTTTCTATTATTTTATGATATTTAATGCTTCCGTTAAGGCCCCGTACGTTATGTATATCAGGTTAAATGTTCGTTTCTGAATAAATCATGCCCCAAACTTTTAGGGGCGAGTTTGGGTCGTGACAAGTTGTATCAGAGCACGAGTTGCTATCTCACACACGGATCCATTGAGCTGTAGGGTGTCTAGAAAAGACTTAGGCATTATGCATGACATCTTGGAAGTATATGAAATGATCGATGGCAACGTTAAGTGTACTCTGATAATGTTAACAATTTTGAACTATGTCTATTGTATATAATTGATTGATGTGTAGACTATGGTGAGAACAAGGACAGAAGATCCAGAAGATGCTACTTCTGCACGGTTGGATAGGATGGAGCGAATGATTATGGAAATGGTGGAGACCCTACGGCAACAACAGCAACAGGCACAACATCAACCACCACCACCACCGGTACCTCCACCAGCAATCCAAGACTTCCATGCTGAAGACCGGACCATTACCCTTACTAAGGAGTTTAAAAAGATGAAACCGCCGTCATTCAAAGGAGGAATAGAACCAATGAAAGCTGAAGCATGGGTGCTGGGAATAGAGAAATTATTCAAAGTTTTCCCTTGTACCGAAGCTCAAAAGGTGCAACTGGCTACCTTCACTCTTGAGGACGAGGCACGAAGATGGTGGATGCTTACAAGAACTATCCATCAAGGATTGACATGGGACAGATTCCTGGAATTATTCTATGATAAGTATTTTCCTCAAAGTATGCAAGATAAGAAGGTGACTGAATTTGAAACTCTCAGACAAGGGAACAAGACCGTTGCTGAATATCAAGCCCAATTTGCAGAGCTAGCCCGGTTTGCACCTCATAAGGTAGACACGGATTATAAGAAGGCACGAAAGTTTGAAGGGGGATTACGGGGTGCTATCTTGGACCGAGTCAATATGCTGAAGTTACCCACTTATGTTGATGTGTTGGAGAGGGCTGTTATAGCGGAAGGAAATATTGCTGCTCAAAACCGAATTTCTGAGTGGAAAGGAAAGAGACAGAATACTCAATGGCTAGAGGGGTCAACTATTCCACCAAATAAGAAACAAAATTCAGGGACTTCAAATACTTCTACCCCTAGTCAGGATTCAATTCCTGTTTGTTTAGAATGTGGAAAGAAGCATCGTGGAACGTGCTATCGAAAGTCTGGAGCCTGCTTTCAATGTGGAAAAACGGGTCACTTGATAAGGGATTACCCTCAGAGGAGGCAACAACAAAATCGCAATAGGACTGCTACTAGTTCAGCGGGGTCTACACCGCCTACCAACACCAAGTCAGCCACCAAACCCACTAACAATAAAGACACTGCAAGACAGGGCAAGGTGTTTGCTTTGGTTCCGGGAGATGTGCAAAATGCGCCAACGGTAGTGTCAGGTACATTTGTGGTTCACGGTCTTTCTGCTTATGTATTGTTTGATTCTGGCTCTACCCATTCTTTTGTGTCAAACTTATTTGCTCCCAATTTAGATAAATCTGAGGAAGTATTATCTTATATGCTATGTGTGTTCTCACCTTTGGGGGATTCTATGATCTGTACTTCTGTATATGTTGCTTGTGAACTCCACCTTGGGGATATCCGAGTATATGCTAACCTATTACCTCTCGACATGACGTATTTTGATATTGTTCTGGGAATGGACTAGTTGAGTGAATATGGACCAATTATAGACTGTTTGACTAAGCAAATTAGTTTCCACCCTCCAGGTCAATCAAAGTCTACCTTTCAGGGACAGGAAGTGATTTCTTCACCTTATTTAATTTCTACAGCAAAGGCTTGTAAATTAATTCAGAAAGGGTGTCAGGGGTATTTGTGTAGTGTTTTGGAAGGGCAAGTGATGAATGGGAGTACCGATATAATTCCAATTGATCGTGAATTTCCGGATGTCTTTCCGGAAGAATTACCAGGGCAGTTAATAGACCGTGAAATTGAGTTTACAATTGAAGTGGCACCAGGAACTCAACCTACTTCTAAGACTCCGTATAGAATGTCGCCGGTTGAGATGAAGGAATTGAAGGTTCAGTTGCAGGATTTACTTGATAAAGGGTTCATCTGCTCGAGTGTGTCTCCTTGGGGTGCACCAATTCTGTTTGTGAAAAAGAAGGATGGAACACTTCGTTTGTGTATTGATTACAGGGAACTCAATAAAGTGACAATTAAGAATAAGTACCCTTTGCCACGGATTGACGATTTATTTGACCAGCTTCAAGGGGTCCAAGTTTTTTCCAAAATTGATCTACGGCCTGGGTACCATCAATTAAAGGTCAAAACTGATGATGTTGAGAAGACAGCTTTTCAAACCCGATACGGTTATTATGAATTTCTGGTTATGCCCTTTGGAGTAACTAACGCACCAGCAGCATTTATGGATTTAATGAACCATGTTTTCAAGCCCTATTTGGATGAGTTTGTGGTGGTCTTTATTGATAATATCCTCATTTACTCGAAGAATGTGGAAGCTCATGAGAACCATCTTCGCTTGATCCTTCAGACCCTCAAGGAAAAAAAGCTGTATTCAATGCTGAAGAAATGTGAATTTTGGCTACAGGAGGTGGCATTTCTGGGGGATATTGTAACAAAGGAAGGAGTTTCTGTTGACCCCCACAAAATTGAGGCGATTGTGCATTGGCCAACTCCCACTAATGTGACTGAGGTGTGTAGCTTTATGGGATTAGCTGGATATTACAGAAGGTTTGTTCAAGATTTTTCCAAAATCGTTGTGCCGCTTACACAACTTACTCGAAAGGGAGTTGCATTTGAATGGTCAGAAGAGTGGGAATCTACTTTCCAGGAATTGAAAACAACGTTAACTACAGCACCAGTGCTGGCCTTGCCATCTGGTACTGAAGGGTTTGTAATCTACAGTGATGCTTCGCATAGAGGGCTTGGTTGTGTAGTTATGCAAAATGGAAGGTTTATCGCTTATGCCTCTGGACAGCTGAAACCCCATGAGAAGAGTTATCCCACGCATGATCTTGAGCTTGCAGCAGTAGTCTTTGCTTTGAAGATATGGAGACACTATCTGTATGGCACTACCTGCGAAGTGTACACCAACCATAAAAGTCTCAAGTATCTTTTTACTCAAAAAGAGTTGAATATGCGGCAGTGACGGTGGTTGGAACTTATTAAAGATTATGACCTGCAGATTCATTATCATCCCGGTAAAGCCAACACAGTTGCAGACGCGCTTCGTCGGAAGAATATGGGAAATTTGGCAAATTTGGTTACAGGGCAAAAGGAATTAGCAACTGAATTGGATAAAATGGAAGTAGACCTTGTACTACATGGGCAAGAAGCTATAATGGCAGCAGTGATGGCCCAACTGACCCTACTTGAAAAGATTAAATTACATCAAATAGAAGATGAAACTCTAAAGAAGGCATGTGGGGATTAGAGACAAAACCAAACTGGGATTCAGTTTAGTAGATTCTGTGCTCAAATTTCAAAACTGAATATGTGTCCCCAATGTGTTGGAACTTAAACAAAAACTGATGGAAGAAGCACATACTTCAAGATTTTCAACGCATCCAGGGAGTACCAAAATGTACCGAGATTTGAAGAAAAAATTTTGGTGGCCAAGGATGAAGAAGGAGATCGCGGAGTTTGTCTCTAAATGTTTGCAATGTCAACAAGTAAAAGCGAAGCACCAAAGACCAGCAGGTTTGTTACAACCCCTTCCAATCCCGGAATGGAAGTGGGAACATCTGACCATGGATTTTGTTGTGGGGTTACCACGAACTCCTCAGGGTATAAATTCAATATGGGTCATTGTAGACCGTAAGTCCGCTCACTTCCTACCAGTGAAGACTTAGTATAATGCAGATAAACTGGCAGTAATTTATGCAAATGAAATTGTAAGGCGTCATGGTGTTCCGGTCTCAATTGTATCAGATAGGGATCCAAAGTTTGTTTCCAGATTCTGGCAAAGTCTGCAAGAAGCAATGGGTACAGAATTAAAGTTCAGCGTAGCTTTCCACCCTCAGACTGACGGTCAATCTGAAAGAACGATACAGACTCTGGAGGATATGCTCTGAATGTGTGTGCTAGATTTTCAAGAAAGTTGGGAAACCCATCTACCGTTGGTAGAGTTTGCGTATAATAATAGTTACCATTCGAGTATTGAAATGGCACCCTATGAAGCTCTGTATGGAAGACTGTGTCATTCTCCCGTGTGTTGGGCTGAGGTTGGAGATAAATCCATGCTAGGGCCTGAAATTGTTCAGTTGACAACTGAAAAAGTTAAAATTATCCGGGAAAGGTTGAAAACTGCTCAAAATAGGCAGAAAAGTTATGCGGATAACCGACGAAGGGATTTGGAATTTGAAGTGGATAGTCATGTCTTTGTAAAGGTCACTCCGATGAAAGGACATCCAAGATTTGGGAAAAGGGGTAAGTTAACACCCCGATATGTTGGTCCCTTTCAAATTTTGGAAAGAGTGGGTCCGATAGCTTACCGAGTTGCCCTTCCACCAAATATGAGTCAAGTACATAACGTGTTTCATGTTTCTATGCTTCGAGGATACCTTCCGGATCCGTCACATGTCATTGATTACCACCAAATTGAGTTGGATGACAAGCTAACTTATGAAGAAAAACCAATTCGAATTCTGGATCGGCAAGTAAAACAGTTACAAACTCGCGAAATTTTAATGGTAAAGGTTGAATGGGAAGAACATTATGGGACCAAAGCTACTTGGGAAAAAAAAATGGAAATGCAACACCGATATCCATATCTGTTTTCTTTTTAAGGTAAAACAAGTTTGAGGGACCAAACTTATTTAAGGGGGGGAGAGTGTAATAACCCGACAGTCGCGTACGATTCTGATATATTTTCTGTCCCTATTTTGTGCTTTCAAATGCTTACTATGAAATTCAATAAGAAATTGAGATTATTTAAGTGAACCCTATGATTATGGATGTATATCTACCTGATAAGGAAAACATTTGTCACAATTATAATGTTTAACCAGAAATTGAAAGCCTTAGAGGCTTAATTACCAGAAATTGATTTTACATTTGAAGTCAGCATGATTTTTAGTTCTTAACAAGTTGTTTTTTTTTTTTTGTGAAATTTTGTTTAGGAATGATTAAACTAATTAATTTTGTCCTTACTCACCTTTATATATATATATATATATATGTTCTAACTTTGACTTAGAAGCCTCAATTTAAGGTAATATCTTGGGGAAGAGAGAAGGTAGAGAAGAATTTGAGAGGAGGAGTTCTTCAAGGAAGGAATTGGGGGAAAAGTAGAAGGTTGTAGGGGATTTGACTCAAGGTATGTCTACTCATTTTTTTTAATTCACCCCTCTCTCTTTGCTTAGAGAAAGAATTTTTCTAGATTTTATGCTAAGTGGTTAATTGAGTTGTTATTTCATGCATTGACTTGATTTGGGTTTGAGTAGGTTATCTAGTGAAGTATCTAATGAGAATTTTATCTTATTTTTTTTCCTCAATTACCAACTTTGAATCCATCTACATGGTTGTGTGTGTGTATGTATGTGTTGATGTATGAAGAATTAGAATTAATGTGGAATTGGGTTATGTTCATAACCTTTAGAGGTTAAAGATTCAAGTTAAACCATGATAGAGATATGTTGTAATGTTTGTGTGCATGAGTGTTAAACCTTACTTCATCAATTAAAGGACCTACCTTGAACCTTATAAAAGCCTACCAAGAGTTGGATTTTTGTTGATTTTCGGACAGAATTTTGCAGAATCGCCACACGTGCGGGAAATGTTGCAATTTTGGACTTTGAACACTGCTAAAAAGGCACGTGCGGGGCATCACTGCCGCACGTGTGGGGACCCTTGCCGCACGTGCAGGGCTCACAGCCGCACGTGCGGCCCATGCTGAGAACAATTGTTTGCTCCATTTTGC
This sequence comes from Camellia sinensis, assembly GCF_055761805.1. NCBI lineage: Eukaryota > Viridiplantae > Streptophyta > Magnoliopsida > Ericales > Theaceae > Camellia > Camellia sinensis. Next base: position 71,082,305 of record NC_138964.1, read on the forward strand.
GTGCTGGACCCTCGGATATTTTTTGAATTTGTATTTTAGGCCTATTAATGTGTGTAAAATTCATTTGAAGTGAAATGAATTTGGAAATGATTCAACAAAGAGCATGAACTAATTTGCAAGTTATGAATGTGTGCAGGACACACTCCGGGAGGAACTACCAAGTCGTCATAACACTGTGAGTAGTAGTACACTTTACTACAGCTAATGTTTGCCATTAGCATTATGTTAATTCTATTAATTATGTAACTATGTGAATGATTCTAAGAATGAGAATAATTAATGGGAAGGATGAAACTACTTTCATATGATAATGAAATTCTGTAAGACGCTGAAATCAGTTTGCTCTGAAGATATCTGGGCCTATGGCCATTCCGCTTAAGTTGTTAGGGTATGAAACAAAGTGCTACACGGAACTAAGTGCTACGATGTGAGTCACCTCTAGAATCCGTGTGAGACACCTCTTGGGTTCATACATGCATGTTTAAGGGCTCAATGCCAACATGTTTAAGGGCTTAATGCCAATATGTTCAAGGGCTCAATGCCAACATGTTTAAGGGCTTAATACCAATATGTTCAAGGGCTCAATGCCACCATGTTTAAGGGCTTAATTCCAATATGTCCAAGGGCTTATTGCCACTCCGTTCAAGGGCTTAAAGCCATTATGTTTCAAGATTGGGCCCAAGGCCGTTCTGAAATTAATACAGAATCAGATTAAACATGTAATCTCTGCGTTTACATACGCATTGATTTGTATTATGACTTAAGTTGAACATCCAATTATAAAAGTATTACTATTCACTGAGCCTGGCTCACTCTGTGTTATGTCTGTTTCTATAGGTAACCAACCAAGTGGTCAATCCCAGGCCATGACGTTCGTCCTCTTTTGTCAACTTTTGTGTGTCCAGCCCTAGATGAAGTCACTCATATTTTTGTGATGTTTTGGCAAACTTTTGGCATTGCACTCTAATTATTGGCCTAAGGTTGAAATGTGCATAACACTTTCTCCCACAATGTTTTTTTTGTTGTATGCCCAATCATAGGGCTGGGCCTGTATATATATATGTATATAACCAATGCTAAGGTGTATGTTTTGGATTTTATTTGCCTGTTATGATGTTTATGATCCTGGCATAGTAGTAGTAGCTCAATGGAGTTGTTTCTATTATTTTATGATATTTAATGCTTCCGTTAAGGCCCCGTACGTTATGTATATCAGGTTAAATGTCCGTTTCTGAATAGATCATGCCCCAAACTTTTAGGGGCGAGTTTGGGTCGTGACAGAGTACTAGGTAAGGTTTTATGCTTTAGCATACTACACGTGTGTCATTGATTGCCATGATAGCATGCTTTCCATGAGGCTAACTGCTTATGTGTTTAACTACCTGAATATCTGTGGGTGAAGGTTGGATTACTTGAATTGGAACAATTCATTGAAATCTGTATTTTAGCCTACTTATGAGTAGCAAACTTCAAACCATTTTCCAAACAAACGGATATGCGATGCTTTGCTCCAAATTAGGCGATCTAGTCTATACTTGTTTTTCTGTGCGAATCACATAGTAATTCTAGCTAATTAACCGGAATAAGAACACATGTCTTTTCAAAAACTAGATATCATGTTTAGTAGTGGCCGATCTTTGATCGGGAGAGCGGGGGTGCTCATAGATGACCTTCCCCAATCGTACCCAAGTTCCCGAGCCGAGGCAACTTTGGTGATGGCACACACGTGGCCTTAGGCACGAGTCAGGGTTTCCTAAATTCTCCCAAAATAAAATATTTAGGTGGCGACTCTGTATCTGGCAAAGCAGTCCATGTTTTACACTTTTTTCTTAAAAACCAGTTTTCCAAAACGATTTGCCGGATTTGGATTATTTGGTGATTTATCGGTCTCGCATTGCACTTTGCGGGATTAGATTCAGAACCACGACAATTTGAGTCCAAACTGTAGCATGAGGCCCTCGGGGCGCGTCTACAAGCAGCAGTAGCTTCATGCTACAACAGCTGCTTCTTGTTGGTTCTTAATCTTTTTTTCTTCTTTTCTTGGAAACAGTAGCAGTATTCAATATTATGCTTATTGAATACTAAAACAACCATAATAGAATCAATAACTATTATCGTTGAATAATATAGGAAGGAATGTGAGACTTTTTGCTTGCCTAAAGCGTATAAATAACTTTTTCACCTTATTAAAAAATTAGCCTCCAAAATAGGAATAAAATTCATATTTAATTCATATTTAGCTAATTGGTTCTTGGTTTATTCACCTAACATAATCTTCACTTTGTAGGTCACCAAATATCAACAAGAGTTGGATGTCAATTATAAATAGATTGAGTTCAGAGTATGGAAAATGGGTATGTCATTTCTCCAATTTGCAATGATGAATGTTGGCCTAGATAATAGAATTCGTTGTTCGAGTATGGATTGCCTAAATTTTGAGCATCATACCTTTAAGGATGTGGAATATCATTTGATCCAAAAAGGGATATCGCTTTCATATAAGTCTTGGGTGCACCATGGGAAAACTGTTTTCGTCAATCAACCTCGTGTGTGCAATAATGACAATGGCATTGAAGGTGTTGGTGATGAATGGATAACAAATGAATGCCTTGACGTTGAAGATGAATTGCATGATATGTTAGAAGACCGTCGCATGGTGAATATTTTTGATGGTGATGAAAAGGATGAGTGGCACGATAATGAGCAAACAGAGGATGCACGTGTGACGACCCCACCTCATATAATATTTTATATATGATTTATTACGGAGATTTGGATTTTAATTAGTCGTTACCTTGATTTAATTTGGAAATTACGAGAATTGTAGAATCTGATTCCTATATAATTCTATTAAAGATTTACTTTGGAATTAGAAATTAAGGGTCCAGATGGCTTAAGGAAGTGAAATTAAGAAGTTGAATCAATATTTAGGAGTTTAACTAAATATTCGATTCAGTTTAGTGAAATTGAGATTCGATTAATTAGGTCCAAATTGGAGGTAAATAAGTTAATTAAATTATGAGGATTAAGAATTATGATTATTACAAATGAAATTTATTTATGGGGTGTCTGTAGACACCCCATTTTTGACCGTCCTCAAGACTTGGACGTCACCATTGGAACACTTGGTGATTACCCTCGTTTGTGTTCGTTTGGAGTTCCCGGAGGTCTCGGCTACGCGCCTTGCCTCAGGATCTCTGAACTCGACTGTTTAGTATCTGGTTTCACACCAAACACTTGTGTTTTGCCTTGGAGGGGCAGGGAATGCCTTGTGAGGCATCCCCACACACCACCGGCCATGGCCACAGGCCACTGGCTGTGTTTTGTTGCCGTTGGCAATCTATTTTGCCGGTCGGCACTTTTTGTTGCCTGTCGGCACTAAATTTTGTCAAAATGGCAATTTTGAGTAGCCGACTACTGTTCATCTACTTTATGTAGATATTTTGTGCCAGCTGTGATAGTTGGCACCAACTCTGCTTCCCTCCATACACGTGTATGGAGGGATTTCCCTCTAAGCAAGCTTGTTGTATAAGCTTTGCAAGAGGGACTTCTATAAGAGGAGAGGCCTTCTCCTTGCTCTAGGTTAGAAACTTTGAAGGCAAAACCAGAGCTTATACATATAGATACACCCTATCTCTATATTTCCCTCTCTCTACTCCCTTGTGTGTGTTTCTTGGCCCAAAAGTGTGATTTTACCTTACTTTTGCACTAATACACACACTATTACACCTTGCTCCGAGATTGAGGGACTTTGAGGGTTGATTCTTGAGTTTTTGGGTTGTTTTTGATCAAAAGAAGAGGGCTGCATTGGCTGTTCTTGAGGTGTGCTTCAAGGCTGAGCATTTTACTTTAGTTTCCCCAAACTTGCACTAGTCTTTTACCTATCTTGCTTGCTGATTTAGTTTTTGTGCATAACATAAAAAAGGCATATATTTTCATGCTTAAGAACTTTCATTAAGGGTCTTTTGTGGTTTGAGTTCAAACTCACCCTCTTAGGCCTTATTTGGCCTTTTTGTTGCCTCTTTGCTAAGGCCTTGTTTGCTTAAGTGTTTTGGTCATCTCACCACTGAAAACCAGTGGATTTTCAGTGGTGAGGAAGGTGGTTTGAAGTCTTGCATAGGGGCGGGACACACCTCTCCCTTCATTGCCTTATTTCCTTGCATTTTGGCTTAAAGGGTAACATGCATGGTTAATTGGTTTTGGCCCTTTTTCAGAGGTTTTTGGGTGTTTTTAGGTCATATGTAATCTCTATTTTTGGTTGGATCTGTGGCCTTTTGCATGCTTAATATACTTGCTTTACAATCCTTCATTTGGCCTAGAAATGCATCTTGTGTTTAGGCCATGATTCTTGCATGTGTTGGCTTAGTTCCATGAAGGTGTTGGGATTATTTTACCATGTTTAAGGTCAGTTGGCCATCTATTTCAGTCATGCTTGCCTTGTTTGGTGTCATCTCTTTGTGTTTTGGCTTGTAAGCTTTGAACATATTGACCTCTAGCATGCATAGCTATGACCATCCTCATGATTTGGCATCATTTAGGACCAAATTTCAGTCCATAAATCATGTTTATATGTGTGCATGTGTGACCTCTTTCATGCCTTAAGGGTGTGCCCTTTTATGCCTAGATATGAGCTTTGGTGCATACATCTCTTTGGAGCCACTTTAGCTGCCATGTTAATGGGTTTTGGAGTCCATTTTTGCATGTTAAGTTTCTGTTTTTGCTTGTCCAATTCATGCCATGAGTGGTCATGTTGGTGGAAGTGAAGTGCTCCCTTTTGTGCCTTAACCTTAGGACCATTGGCTTGCTTGTTGGCATGAGTGCTTGTCCACCATTTTAGGCACTTTTGGCCACTGTTTTGGGGTGGATCAAGGTCTGCCCGTCTATGGTTTAAGACCCCTTTGCATGCTTGTCTCATGTCCATTGCATAATTGCTTCATTAAGTGTTGTAATATGTTGATCCTATTGCTTAAATTGTCCATGTTTACCTTGCATTTGCATCTTGTATGCCTAACATTGTATACTTGCCATATTAGTTGCATGACACTTGGCATGCCTTGCATTTCAATCACATGTTGTATCTTTGAGTCATGTTTGCATAACATGCATTGCATTACTTGGTTTGGGGTGTCAAACCAAGTGTGAGGGTCAAGGAGCATTCATGCTATAAGTGATGTAATGTGCCTTGGCTCTCGGTCACCGAGGCCCTTGACTTCGGTATGATAGGGTCTTGGTCCTCATTTGTGTGATTGCATACATTTTTACATCAAGTAGCAAGCTTGATCTCTTGGGCTATCATGCACCATTGATGGCTCGAGGATCGAGGGCCATGCTTCCCTGAGTTCAAAGCGTGTTGGGAAACATGACCGTGCTCACATGTGCCTGAAATCCCATGCCATATACTATATGTCTTCTGTTGCTGTCAAAACTGGTCTCTGTAGGAATCGTCTGCCGACCGGCAGAATTCAATGCCGACCGGCATTGTGTGAATGGCCGATAACTCCAAAAGCAGCCGATGGAAATTACTTTTGGCCGGTGGGAATTTCTTCCAACCAGTGGTATTCTGCAGCTGTAGACGTCCCCGAACGCCCCGGGAGGATGAGTCCCGTTCTGTTCATTTGGGGTTACTACAGTTCGGACTCGACTTGTGTCACGGTTCTTAATCTGAACCAAAGAGTCCAAATCTGGCAAATCATTTTGAGAAACAGATTTTTGAAAAAGTAGTGCCAAACATGGACTGCTTTGCTAGATACAGAGTCGCCACCTAAATATTTTTTTTATGGGAGAATTTAGGAAACACTGACTCGGTGCCGAAGGCCACATGTCCGTCATCACCGGAGTTGTCTTGGCTCGGGAGCTTGGGTACGATCGGGGAAGGTCAGCTATGAGCACCCCCTTTCGCCCGGTCCGAAGACCGGCCTCTACTAACCGTGATATCCGTTTTTGAAACCTTTATGTATTCTTAAACCAATTATTAGCCTAGAATTACTATGTTATGCGCGCAGCAAACAAGTATAGACTAGATTGCCTAATTTGGAAATAAGCATTGCATATCCGTTTGTTTTGAAAAATGTTTTGGATTTGCTACTCGCAAGTAGGCTAAAACACGGATTTCAATGAGTTCTTCCAACTCAAACAATCCAACCTTCACCCACAGGCATTCAAAACAGTTTAACACATAAGCATCTAGCCACATGTTAAGCGTGCTGTCATGGCAACATTCACACTCATGCGATATGCTAAAGCGGAAATACTTACATCGTACTCCGTGCCAAAACAAAGAACTCGTTAGCAAACATGCATGATCCAAGTCCATGTTAAGTGCCTAATGCATCGCATACAAAGTGTTGCTAGAATAGGCTCGGCTATCCTAAACATGGCATGTGAGAATGCACAACTATCACATATTCAGTTTAGAATTTGAAGTACAAATGCAGTTAGCGTGATGTACCGAGCCTAATGCATGCAATACAAATGCATGGATGCACACATGCATAGCATAAGGTATGCTAAATTAAACGTGCCCTAATCTGCCATCATAAGCAGGTAAATAAAAGGGAAGAAAGAAGTGGGATTGGAAGACATACACACCACCCACGCACACTTATTACAGATTTGCCCTCGCTCGGAGGGACCAAATAAATATTACAGATTAATTAACTACGCAAGCTAATTAAATATTACAAATTAATTAATTTAATTAACAAATTAAATTAAGCTAAAGAAAAATAGTAAACCGCCTCGGGAAACGCGCCGCCATGCATAGGCTGCCTCTGTTTTCCTTCCTTCACTCCTCTGGAGGCTGTCAAAACCTCAGGATTACATCCCTGGACACTGGGGAGTACCACCGGCTGAGTGGAATTACCACCGGCAGTGGTATGTGGCCATCGGCACAAACTGAAGCCATCGGCAGAGGATTGATTGCCGGCTGGCACCTTACACTGGCGGTCGGCAAAGAAAGCCTGCAGAACCTGCAACTCACAGCAACAGAGGGCAAAACAAAGCATAGCAGCACAATTCAAGGCATGTATGCACCAACCATGTCCCTTATCATGATAATGACTCAAAGGGGCATGTGCCTCGATTTTTGGACCACCAATCACGCATTTCCATGCATGATGGTCCAAAGACCAAGTATGCAACTTTGATTTCAAATGCAATGCAAACCAATCAAACAAACAAGGCCCAATTCCTATCACTAGTCAAGGAACAAGGCATGCATGCAAGATGTAATGCAACCTAAGCATACAAACTAAGGATGCAACATGGCATGGGGGCAAGCTTATGCAAGCATACAAGCATACACATGGCAATGCAAATGGGTGCAAAAATGGACTTATGCATGAATTAGGCAGCTCCAAATAGGCCTAAAACAGTAGCCAAAATGCTATAATGAAGGACCAAATATACATGCACACATGCACCTAATTGAAGGCCAACACTTAAGCACAAATTGCACAACCCTCAAACACATTTGAAAGGGGGAATCATGGACTATTAACATGCAACATAAGCTCTGAAAATGCATGTTAGGATGGTGTCAAACCAAGCAACAAAATCAAGCCAACATGCAACAAATAGTCCAAGTGTTCAAAGCAAATCAAAGGAGCATTGAACTACACTTAGTAAGACCAAACATGGCATGAGCTTATCAACCAAAAACAGAGTTTTGGGGCATCAATACAAGGCCTAAGGACCACTTAGATGGCATCTAAATGACCCAAAAAACAAAGGCATGCAAAAACACCAAAACATGGAGCATTGCTACACAAGCTTTCAAAGCATCAAAAAGGCATGCAAGGCAATCAAGCAAGCATGAAAATGGGACTGAAATAGCATGTAGGGTGGCCCCAAATCACCAAAACAATGCAAAGGTGCCATGCTATACATGCACATGCTCAAGGCCAACAAGCCCAAATACAAAGGAGCTATATGATGCATGCCAAATTCGACCCAAGCAACCTAGGACAGACCTAGAACATGGCAAAATAAGCACATAATCTTCACAAGACTAAGCCTAAAACATGCTCCCACAAAGGCTAACAACCTAAGGCACATTAAGGCATAAACAAGGCATTACATGGCAACTATGCTAAGCATGCATGGAGTACCAATACCAACTTAAAATCATGTTATATTATGGATATATAAGCATGAAAAATAGCCTAAACATGCTCAACACACACTCAAGCATAATGCTCTCTCAAGAGGCCAAAATATGCCCTTTTCAAGGACAACAAGGAGAGGGGGTGGCCCTCTCCTTCTTGGGACTTCAAGGCATCATCTTCGCCACTGAAATACCTCAAGATTTCAGTGGTGAAGAGAGCCCAACACCAAAATCCCGGAGCTAGCACAAAATGGCCTAAAATGAGGCCTTTCAAGGCCTAAGGGTGGTCAACTACCCTCAAACAACAAAACACTCTAAATAAACAATAAAGAGGGCTTAAAAACAGAACTTTTCTATGTTATACAATAAGCACAAAAACAGCTCTAAGATAGGTAGAAAATCAATGCAAAATAGGGGAATAAAGGTGTAAGTTTCTTACCCTTGATGATCCCTTCACAAATGGTGCTCCAATGGGCTCCTTTAGCTTGAATCCAATGCCAAAACCTCAAAATCAGTCCCTTAGGACCTCAAGAGCCAAAGGAAGGTGAAACACTAGGTGTTTGTGTGCAATAGTATGAGCTAAACACTATTTTACACACACAAGAGGGAAAAAAAGAGAGAGATAGGATGTGTATCTAATCCTAACCCTAAAACCAGAGCTTGGTCTGTATTTTTCTCTCCCTCTAATGTCCAAAATCTCCAACCCTTGCAACAAGAGAGAGAGCTCCTCTATATACAAGCTTCTTGTCTTGTAAAGCTTACAAGACAAGCTTCATAAGAGGAAGATCCCTCCATACACGTGTATGGAGGGATGCAAAAGTAAGACAGCTGTCTAAAAATATCTGCAAAAGCAGATGAACAGCAATCGGCCGGCCAAAAATGCCATCTTGGCCAAAAATAGTGCCGACCGGCACAAAATAGTGCTGACCGGCAACAAAAAGTGCCGGCCAGCAAACTACATTGCCGGTGGCAGCAAACACCAGCCGGTGGCCTCTAGCCACTGCCGGTGGTGGGTGGGGGATGGTCTACAAGCCCTACCCTGCATCTCAAAGGCAAGATGGAAGTGTTTGGTGCAAAACCAGACACTAAACGGTCAAGTTCGGAGATCCTGAGACAAGGCGCGCGAGCCGAGGCCTCCGGGAACTCCAAACGAACACAAACATGGATAATCACCGAGTGTTCAAACGGTGACGTCCAAGCCTTGAGGTTGGTGAAAAATGGGGTGTCTACAGCAGCATGCAAGGAACCTGTCCTAGGGCTTTGGCAATTTTCAGAGAGACAAGGCAGTGTAAACAGAGGCGGCAGTGGTATGGTACAGGCTTTCTAGGCGAGCCGGGTTTCGAGCATGCATCATTCGCACATCCCGAGGCGGAGGCTGTGGCCACTTTTCTCCTTTTTTGCATTCTTTCTATTAATTAATTAGAAATTTCTGTAATAATTAATGTATTTGTTATCCGGACTGTAATATTTATTTGTACCCTCCGAGTGAGGGCAATTGTGTAATAAGTGTGCGTGAGTGGGTGTATGTCTTCCAACCACACGTCTTTCTTCCCTTTTATTTACCCGCTTTCGATGGTAGACTAGGGCATATTTAAAATTAGCATACCTTATGCAATGCATGCGTGCATTCATACATTTGTCCCGCATGCACCGGGTTCGGCACATCACACTAACTGCATTTGTATTCCAATTTCAAATTGAATACGTGATAGTTGTAGCATTTCACATACCATGTCTAGGTTAGCCGAGCCTATCTAATTGCATCTTGCATGTGCTGCATTAGCCAATTTAACATGAACTAGGATCACGCATGTTTGCTAACTGGTTTATTGTTTTGGCACGGAGTACGATGTAAGTATTTATGCTTTAGCATACCGCATGCGTGTGAGTGCTATCATGACAGTATGCTCACCATGTGGCTAGATGCTTATGTGATAAATTGTTGGAATGCCTGTGGGTGAAGGTTAGATTGTTTGAGTTGGAAAAACTCGTTGAAATCTGTATTTTAGCCTACTTGCGAGTAGCAAATTCCAAAACATTTTCCAAAACAAACGAATATGCATTGTTTCTTTCCAAATTAGGCAATCTAGTCTATACTTGTTTGCTGTGCACATAACATAGTAATTATAGGCTAACAATTGGAATAAGAACACATAATATTTTCAAAAACGGATATCACGGTTAGTAGAGGCCGATCTTCGGATCGGGCGAGAGGGGGCGCTCATAGCTGACCTTCCCCAATCGTACCCTAGCTCCCGAGCCGAGACAACTCCGGTGATGACGGACATGTGGCCTTCGGCACCGAGTCAGGGTTTCCTAAATTCCCCCATAAAAAATATTTAGGTGGCGACTCTGTATCTGGCAAAGCAGTCCATGTTTGGCACTTCTTTCCTAAAATCTGTTTTTCTCAAAATGATTTGCCAGATTTGGACTCTTTGGTTCAAGATTAAGAACTGTGACACTAATCGAGTCCGAACTGTAGCGGGGTCCCTCGCGGACGTGCTACAGTTTCTGGCGACTCCGCTGGGGATATAGAGAGCTTGACTCGAACTCGTGATATCCTATTTTGATTTCATTTATGTGTCTCTTTGCATTGTATTTGCATTGGTGCGCCTAGGAACACAGTGTTTGCCATCTGCCATTCCTGAACGGTTTGCCGGAGGCTTGCCTTGTCAAGGCATGACCATAAGGCTGACCGGTTATGGGCTCTGACAGTATGGGAACACAAACCCCGATTTTACTGGGGCACCCTTTTCGACCATTCGACCTAGTGCATATTCGGATCCATAGTGACCATTCCAAGTTAGGACAGGCTGCTTACCCGATGTTAGGTTGTTTGAGAACTGCTGCGTGCATAGTGAAACCCTAGCTCCTGACAAAATAGGACAGGGAAACCCTACCCCAACATAGGGGTGTTTTGGCTCTCTTTACTTGCTATGTGCTTTTAAAGTGTTTCTCTACAGAAACGTGCATATCAGTCTGCAAGATTGAGTATTAGACCTAAGGGCATCAGTATCAGTCTATGAGAATCAGTTATCTGCGGGTATCAGGTTCAGTTTTGGAAACAGTGATTTTGGGGAACAGTGATCGGTATCGAGGAACAGTGTGTTCGGCTTACCAACTGTGTATTATGGATACCCAACTGTGCGTTGTGTGTGTTTATTTTATGCCGTTATGCTGTCCGGTTGTTAGTTTATTTACTGTTTTATTTATCTTTTTGCTAGGTAGTTTAGCATCATTGCTTCCAACCCGATAGATATTCCCCAAGCACTCTGGATCAGAGGTCGTCAGCTCCATCGATCTGAGGATCTGGTAGACGGACAACCAGTGTACCACTCTCTACCCCCGGTTACTAGACGCAGGGCAACTAGGCAGAAGGCATCAGTTCAACAGTCAGTACAGAGGGCTTTATCTACCCCACCTGTGTACAGTAGGGATCAGGATCCTGTTTCACCCGCAGAAAGGGAACATATACCGACAATTCAGTCAGAACAGAGCGGCATGGCTAGTTTAGAAGAGATGGTGCGCCAACTCCAAGAAAGCATGAAAGTGATGCAGCAGGATGCTGCCCGACAGGCAGAATTCGCCAAACAACAAGCCATGGTTATGAATGAGCAAGCGGAGTTAATCGTGAGATTGCAGCAGCAAACTGGGGTGTCAGCTTCACAGCAAGTCCCTCCCCCACTAAGGGTTCCGATACCCGAAGAGACGCCAAATGCCCGGAATGTCCAAGAAGATACAGACATCCCAACGGGGCCGGCTCCACCCCCGATTCTGCCTCAACTATCCAAGGCACCCACTCCTATCAATCAATCGGATTCTCCCTTCGAGTCCGAGGTGGACCCCGTGGCATTAAAAATGCGCAAGCTTGAAAAGCTGTTCAAGAAATCTCAACGTGTGAAGTCCATTCCGGACATTGGAGACGGATACACTGACGCAGCCGTGACGCTGCCAGATCGGTTTAAGATGCCACAAATTGATCATTTTGACGGATCTGGGGATCCCATGGTGCACCTGCGACTGTTTTCAGACGTCCTAAGGCCGATGGGCCTCACTAGACTGCAGAAGCTGTCTTTATTTGGCCGGACCCTGTCGGGTGTAGCGGCCACATGGTATGCCAAATTGGAGGATGACGTCAAGAGAAGTTGGGACGAGATGGCTGAGGCCTTCATCCTGCAGCACTCGTATGACACACAAATCGAGATCACGACCCGAGATCTCGAGACAACGAGGTAAGAACCCAAGGAGAGCTTCTCAGAATTCTTAACCAGATGGCGGGCTAAGGCTTCGATGATGACCTTAAGACCCACGGACAAAGACCAGATTCGGATGATTGTGCGCAATCTTCAGCCGAAGCTAATGCAAAAGATGATTGTACTCCGCTTCCCTACCTTTTCTGATCTGCATGAAATGGGGGTGCAGATCGAGGATGCCTTAAAACAAGGCTTGATTGATACTGACCGGGAGCAACCCCGCAGAACTTTCAATCGTAATACTAATGCAGGCCCGAGTGGCGCTACAACTACCAGGACCTCCGAGGTGAGTATGGTCACCACCAACCCTTCCCCGAGAACTATGGCAGCCGCACCATTCTCCGGTGCGTCTGGAAGCAACCCACAAACAGCCAAATACCCCCCCGAAAAACACCAGAACCTTCGCTCCGCTTTATATGCCCCTGTCCAAAGCTTTGGGGGTTTTGATCAGAAACGGGCATCTGAAGCCCCTAGAGCCGCGGCCCTTACCAGAAAGACTCCCCGCTGCCCAGAATCCAGCCAAGTATTGTGCATTTCACCAGCAGCACGGTCACGACACCGACCTGTGCTTTCGATTGCGTCATGAGATTCAAGATCTCATTGATAACGGGGTGATTTTACCTCCTGAGAAACCCAATGTTACTACAAATCCTCTCCCCACACATAACCAAGCTCCACCACCCAAAAGAATCAATTTCATCCACACTGGGGGCGTGTCCTACGATCCTAGTATCTATATCACACCCTCCTACCTGCCTAAGCCGGAGGTTCTCCTTCCTGATTGCACCGATTTGTGCATGATGGACGTCTCCATAACCCAACCCAAGCCAGTGGTGGTGACCATCGAGAGTAGGAGAGAGAAGACTCCAAAGGAGAAGGGGGTTGTCGAGCCATAGTCTGCGGAGTCTGCGAGTGATGTTGGGAATGCTTATAGTCCGATTGACTACATTTCACCAATGGGCCAGAATAGACCAGATGTGGAATTCCCAGCAGGAGAAGAGCTGTGTGCAATCCAAGGGGACAGTCCAGGACAGGGAACGGATGATTTGACAGTTGTGGAAGAGGATCTTGCCAAGTTCCAGTTTTACAGTAACCAAGATCCAGAAGACTCGGCCGTCAATTGGTTCGATTATGAGGAATCGACGGAGGCCACGGGATGGTTGGACGATCAACCAGATGTGGTAGGAGAGTTTCAGTCAGAACAAGGCCCGACAGGGGCAGAAATGTCAATAACAGCCGGGAGGGTCGAAGAACAGAGTACATCGCCGGAGAGCGCCGGTGTTGAGAGTTTCGCTCGGGAATGGAGCATTTTGAGTACAGGGATTATTGAACAATCTATTGCATTGTCACAGTCAGAACAAGAAAGATTCGAAGATTCTGAGAGGATTAGGAAGGCAAAATCCCATGTGGGGGTCGAGACCGCCGCAAGTACAGAAATGGAGAATGCCGCGAGCATAGGAATAGAAGGTACTGCAAGTATCAGAACAGTCATGCCAGAACTGGACAGGTGCCTGTCAGCTACAGATGGCATGTGGTGGGAAGACGATGATCTACGTCTTGCCCACACAGACGAGGATTGGGAAGGTAACCAACCAGATGATACCTGGTATATCGGCGAAGTCGATCACATGACTAGGAGTGGACGGTACTTCAAGCCTCCACACCTAGATCAACCGGAGGCGTCTGGAAAAGATAAGGAGGCAGAGAAGCAAAAGGAAAAGCAACTTGAAGATTAGGCCGTATTGAGACAATTGAAGAAGATACAAGTAGACATCTCCATCTAGGGGCTGCTTATGGCTTCTCGAGTACATAGACAAGCTGTCCTTTCAGCCATGGATAAAGCCAAGCTTTCTATAGACACCACGCCCGAACAGCTGGTGGGCCTAGTTTTTTCGGGAGGAAGTTCCCCGGCATTGACCTTTTCTGACAAAGAACTGCCACCTGAGGGTGCGAACCATAACAAGCCACTCTACATCTCTGTGGAGTGCAGAGATAAATGGATACCCGTGGTGCTTGTCGACACGGGGTCCGCCATCAACGTCTGCCCGGTAAGGATAGCCTATGCGATCGGTTTGAAAATTGCGGATTTTGCGCCAACGGCCCAGGTGATTCGGGCGTATGACAACACAAGCCGGGAAGTAATGGAACAGTTAAGATTCAAACAAAGGTTGGGCCGGGACAGCATGAGATAGATTTCCATGTCTTGGAGGTTCCTGCAACTTTCAACCTGTTTTTAGGGCGGCCGTGGCTGCATCAGGCAAAGGCAGTCTCCTCCACCCTACATCAAGTGGTGAAATACCCCTATGGGAAGGGAGTAGCCATCGTCTTCGGAAATTCATCGATTCATCCGCCGCCAGAAGTATCCACGCCTGTTCTAGAAATTGAACATAGTATGGAAGATGTGTTCATATCGGGTTTTACCTTGGCTGAGGCTCAGGTTGTAGAGGACATCATGGCTGCTAGTGAAGGGGTATATGTCAGTGCTCAGGCAGTCTATCTCATGAACAAGCTCCAACACATCCCCGGGATGGGATTGGGCAAGAGCGGCTGGAAGGGCGTCGCAGCATTGGCCGAAGTGCCACACAACCCTCATACCTTTGGATTGGGTTATCTACCCACCAAAGAGGACTGGATAAGGAAAGGAAAGGAAATGGCCGGAAGAGCCAGAGCAAAGAAGGCTGGGAAGCCTTTCGAGTTGATGCATAGGCCCATTCAGGGTACCCTAAACGGACGCTTCGTCCAGGAGGGAAAGGACTTTCCGTTTTGTGGCTTCCTAGAACCATGGCTGAACGCGGAGAAGAAGCGTGTGCCGGGTTTTGAGATTTTCTTCGACCTGCAGCTACCTGAGAGTGACATCGCCGAAGGGCAAATAGATCTATCAGTTGAGGCCGAACAAAGTAGGGAAGTGCAGTCTGAGGACGCTGAAAATGAAATGGGGGTAGCACTGGCATGTCTGCTTTCAGATCCTCCGATCGAACAGAAGTGCTTGGGGGATAACTCCTCGGTATGCGTGATCGGGAACGAAACGGCTGCGAGCCTACCAGCAACTATTTTGGATGCATCTATCGCACCCTCTCTCGTCTGGCAATATGAAGAAGGATTTTTGTCTAGCAGCACCGGGTCAGGTAGTGAGCCGGAATCTGATTCCACCGAGTCCTGTGAGTCGGAATCAGGTTCCAGCTCGACTGAGTCTGAGTCCGGTATTCCTGGGGGTGATAACCCGGATGCCACAGTCCTGTCTAGGTCGTCATTTTCTTTCTCTTTTGAGTCTGTTGTAACAGAAGAATCAGACGGCTTGGAAGTATTTAATGAGAACGATGTGGATGTGGTTTCTGAGTATTTTTCTGTGCCTTTGATTTATTGCTTAAATCAGGATTTTCAAAATTTTGATGAAAACGACGAGGAAGAAATTCCTCCGATTTTGCAACGGTTAATTGATCAAGAGCAGGAAAGATTTGTTAAACCCTTAATGGACGAAATCACTATCGTGAATGTTGGTACTGAGAAGGACCCGCGGCTGGTCCAGATCGGGTCCACGTTGTCTTCAGAGGAACGCGAGCGCTTAGTCGCTTTATTAAAAGATTTCAAAGATGTTTTCGCGTGGTCCTACGAAGACATGCCTGGAATCGATCCTGAGATTGTACAGCACCAGATCCCTCTTGATCCCGAGGCCCAACCTGTCAAGCAGAAACTCAGAAGGATCCGCCCTGATTGGGCCATTAAGATCAAGGAAGAGGTCACCAAGCAAATCGATGCAGGCTTCCTGCTGGTATCCGAATACCCGACTTGGTTGGCCAACATTGTTCCGGTGCCGAAGAAGCATGGCAGAATTCGGGTATGTGTAGACTTCAGAGATTTCAACAGGGCCAGTCTGAAGGACGACTTTCCCTTGCTGCACATTGATGAATTGGTGGATTTCACGGCAGGACACGCCTTGCTTTCGTTTATGGATGGCTTCTCAGGCTATAATCAGATAGTAATGGCACCCGAAGACCGGGAGAAGACTGCATTCACTACCCCGTGGGGTACATATTGCTACAGAGTGATGCCATTTGGGTTGAAGAACGCTGGAGCTACTTATCAACGGGCAGCAACCACAATATTACATGATATGATCCATAGAGAGGTCGAGGTGTACGTGGACGACATGATTGTCAAGTCCAAAGAAAGAGAGGGCCACTACACCGCCTTACAAAAGTTTTTTCAAAGGATCAGAGAGTTTCGGCTGCGGTTGAATCCCCAGAAGTGTACATTCGGTGTTACAGTAGGGAAAATGCTAGGGTTTCTGATTACACAAAGGGGCATCGAGGTTGACCCTTCCAAAATCAAGGCCATCTTGGAAATGCCACCACCAATGACTGAAAAGGAGGTGCGAGGCTTTCTAGGTAAAGTGCAATTCATAAGACGGTTTATCTCAAAATTAACCTTGACTTGTGAACCACTTTTTGGTCTCCTGAAGAAAGAAAAGAAATTCCAATGAGACGGCTGATGTCAAGCAGCTTTTGAACAGATCAAAGAATATTTACAGAACTCGCCTGTGTTGTCACCGCCAGAGCCATGGAGACCGTTGATATTGTACCTTTCAGTAACTGAGACCACCATGGGCTGCATGCTCGCACAAGAGTCAGAAGACAAAGTGGAGAGGGCCATCTACTATCTGAGCAAGAAGATGCTGGATTACGAGACCCGCTACACCCCGCTGGAGAAGGCTTGCTTGACCTTGGTATGGGCTACCAGGAAGCTGCGGCACTACCTGTTAGCTCACTCTGTAATGTTGGTTTTACGCTTGGATCCCATCAAATATCTTTTCGAGAACCCGGCACTTACGGGTAGGCTAGCTCGTTGGCTGCTGTTGCTTTCTGAATTTGATCTGAAGTATGTAACACGCAAGTCAGTAAAAGGAAGAGCAGTAGCGGAGTTCCTTGCCGACCACCCGGTTGAAGGGGATGAAGCGGTTGAGTATCTGTTCCCAGATGAAGCCATTCTGCACATCGAAGATGAAACTTGGACGATGTACTTTGACGGAGCGTCGAACCAATACGGGTATGGGATAGGAGTGTTGCTGATAGCGCCGGACGATTCCCGTATCCCTTTAGCATTCAAGCTCCGGTTCAAAGTCTCGAACAATGAAGCAGAATATGAGGCATGTATTGCTAGCCTAGAAGCAGCCCTAGAACTAGGGGCAAGACGGTTGGACGACATTGGGGACTCGAACCTTGTTGTATCTCAAGAAAAAGGAGACTGGAAAGTCAAAGAGGAAAGGATGATAATTTACCACCAAACCTTGGATTTGTTAATTCCTCGATTTGAGAAGCTAAATTTCACCCACCTAGTAAGAGAGAACAACAGGTTCGCAGATTCACTAGCAACTCTATCTTCCATGATAGACATCCCGTCCGGGGTCCGGATGCGTCCAGTCATTATTGACCAGATGTTTTTGCCGGCGTACGAATCAATCGCTACCATAGATGAGGCTCAGGACGACAACCCCTAGTATTACGACATTTGGAACTTTTTGGAGAAGGAGGCGTATCCACCAGGGGCCAATGCCAAGGATAAAAGGGCAATCAGAAGAATGGCTGTTTAGTTCATCATCTGCGGGGGTAAACTGTATAAGAGAGGTCATCTAGGAATGCATAAGCTCTGTGTAGAAGCTGAAGAGTCGAAGCGCCTGATGGAGGCCATCCACGGAGGGGAGTGCGGTGCACACATAAATGGAGTAATGCTGGCCAGAAAGATCCTCAGACAGGGCTACTATTGGTCTACCATGGAGGAGGATTGCATCGGCTTTGTTCGGCGATGCCACAAATGCCAGATCCATGCAAACCGTATGAACATCCCGTCGTCAAAGCTGTACAACATGGCGTCCCCATGGCCATTTTCCGTTTGGGGAATCGATGTGATCGGAGCTGTTACTCCGAAGGGATCGAATGGGCATGAGTTTATCCTGGTAGCGATAGATTATTTCACGAAGTGGGTCTAGGCCCAATCATACGCGGTGTTGAAGGCGTCGCACGTCGCAAAGTTCATCAGAAACAACATCATCTGTTGCTACGGGGTGCCAAACGAGATTATTTCGGATAATGGATCCCACTTCAAGAAGGAAGTGATTGACTTGTTGGAGAAATATAACGTGGCTTTTCATAAGTCATCCACATACCGGCCGCAAACCAACGGAGCAGTTGAGGCCGCCAACAAGAACATCAAGCATATACTGCGGAAGATGGTGGAAACCTACCGGGATTGGCCAGATAAGTTGCCATTTGCTCTGTAGGGCTACAGGACTTCAATTAGAACTTCTACCGGAGCGACTCCGTATTCATTAGTTTATGGAATGGAGGCCGTTCTACCTATCGAAATTGAGGTTCCGTCCTTACGGGTATTGGCTGAGTGTCAAATAGCCGAAGCGGATTGGCAGCAGAGCAGGTTTGAGGAACTCATGCTTTTTGATGAGAGAAGACTGAAAGCACTGTACCACGTTCAAAGTTATCAGCGCAGGATTGCCCGGGCTTTCAACAAGAAGGTTAAGTCCAGGAATCTAAAAGAAGGGGATTTGGTGCTCAAGCACAACCGTGCTCCCATCCACGACCCAAGGGGCAAGTTCAGACCCAATTGGACCGGTCCCTACATCATCAAAGCTATCTGGTCAGGTGGAGCTGTGGTTCTGATGGACCTAGATGGCCTGGAATTTTCCCAATCGATCAACATGGACAAGTTGAAGAAATATTGCCCTTGAGAGGCTCGCTAGGCCGAAAACCCGAAAGGGCGACCTGGGCAAAAGTTAGAGCACAAAAAAATTAGAAAATATAAAAACTGAGCTTGCAAGGCTGAAAACCCGCAAAGGGCGGCTTTGGCAAAAGTTAGAGTGCAAAAGGAGAGTGAAAATACCCGGGTGAACCTAAGCCTGAACTACGTAAGGCTTGATTCCCATCTTTGGGATACGTAGGCAACTTCATCCTGAAGTTCAGCCATAACACTTCCCCGATCAACTTTGTCCATTCGATCGTCTCGGCCATCTTTGTCTATTCAGCATTTAAAGGATCAGTTATGATCTCCGGTGCAGTGCCCTTCAGACTAGGGGCAATTTTTCGTTGCTGTACAGTGCTGCGGTGCTTTTCAGACTAGGGGCAACTTTCCAGTTGCAGGGATCTGGGGTTGTGCATCTCAGTGACGGATCTCAAGCATGTCCAGTTCTGATCCACATCGAAAATGATTATGAGAAATTTTAATAAAAGCCGACTTTGTTCAAATAATCTTTTTACAACTTTGACCATTTTTGGACCAAAGCGGAAAATTTTCAGTACCACAACCTTCAATTTCATTGATTTCAAAACAGAGTTCTCCTACTCTTGCATACAATCGAAGTTGCTTTTTATTACATTCATAAAGAAAACTTGAAAGTACTAATAAAGCAATAAATCTAGGGCATAATCAAGTCAGGTGCTCCTGCGCCCCCTCCCAGAGCTGGTCGAAGCCTCTGATGCCAAGCTGGGCCCAATCTGTGCCTCTTCATTAAGCCAATCCACGCACTCGTCAGACAAGGTGCAACTGAAAGTATGAGCGGGGGCCAGGAGTTCTCTCATCCTGCACGCGGTGGCCTGCCAAGCAATCTGTGCGCCTCGAGCTGGAAATGCAGCATGATACTCTATCCCCTCTGGCGGGCAGGTCTGATCATGGCCAAATTGGCGTCGAATCCGAAATGGGAAGTAGAATACACAGTGAGTGAGACCAACCAATTGAATCCCAGTCTGCCGGGGTATATTGTAACTCATTGCCGGAAGGCTCAGCCAAGGGCACCGCCAAGCAATACGGTCTGCGGACAAGCGGCACATCCAAGCGAACCACCATCCCTCATCCAAGGCATTGACTAGACGGTGCCGGAAGAAGTAGCTGCGAGCTGAATATGCTGGGCAAGAGTCCACAACCTGCAGTTTGTCCATCAACCATACCTGGGGAGGGATGAAAAATGAGAGAGCAAAGAATAGAGAGATGTACGAGGAGAGAAAAGTGAGAATAGGGTTTTGTGAGAAAAGACCGAGCTTGAGGGCCGAGTGATGTGAGCAATGCATAATGTGAGATTGGGTGGGAAACATTACCTGTAGTAGTAATGGACTCCCTGCTAATCTGGCCGTCTCATGACAATAAAAGGCGTCTAAGCCCATTAACGTCTCAGCCAGAGTCATGGCAATGCAGCTCTTGCCCTCCTTCAAGCCTTGGGCAACCTCAATCTGCCGGACACTAGACCCTCCAGAGCCTGAGACAAATAGAAAATGAGATAGCATACACAAACAGAGGGCATGTCGCCGGAAGCCTTGCCAGTGATGGTTGTTGCGATCACCAGCATCAGAAAACCGATCGGTCAAACTCGGAATGTCCAGCATCGCGTCACAAATCAGAGACCGAGCGTCACGCATGCTGAGTCCACACATTCGCCCTAAGGATTGGGCATGACCAAAATTAAGTTGGGGCAGAAGCTCCTCGTCGCACTCGGACTCCATTAAGGCTCGGAAATCTTCAAAGGTAGGACATATCACTTGCCCAGCGAAGCTAAAGACATGCGTCACCGGATTCCAAAACCTTGCCGCAGCTTGAAGGAACGGGAGGTGCAACGGGGTACGACCCAGAGTGAATAGTGCATTTATGCCGAAACTCCGGAAATTTAACTTTTCCGAGCCATCCAAGCTAGCAATCCAAGCTGTGAGATTTTGAGCAAGAAATTCTTTCATCAGAGCAAATCAGTGTGGAATTGGAGATAAGGTTGGGTGGAGGACAGGTGTCAACATTCTAGTGATTCCGTCATTCATAGCCGGCCGGCCAAACATTCTGCCGACCGGCCATCATCTTTTGCCGACCGAACAAATTTTTGGCCGATGGCCATTCCTTGTGGCCGATGGCCTCTCCCCCTGGCCGATGGGCTTCCTCTTGGTTCCTCGAGCTGTTTATGCTAGGGATTGGGGAACTCCACCACCTCCGATCCCTCCCCCGGTGATCGATTCTTGCGAAGTCACGCCTGTCTGCTTGTCGAGTTTTTGAATATTTGCTTATCGAGTTGTATTTCACTCTCTTTGAGATTTTGATTTATTTATCGAGTTGTACTCACACTTGTTTGGTCATATCATGCCTTTGTACATTTGCTTATCAGGTTGTAAGTCGGTTCACTGCCTGATTATTACGATGCGAATACTCGGTATTCAAAATGAGTTCAATTTCGTTCACATTGTGGTGTGATACCTTGCGATGCGATGCATAGAAAGTTTACAAATGCAAACATCTTTTGAATAAAATGGTTGTTTCATTCCCGTTATGTGCTTTGCAAAATGTGTAATTTTGAGAAAGAATAAAACCTGCCCGAGGCAGTGCAATGTGCTTAAACTACTAGTAAAAAGGAAAGTAAAACATAGAATGACAGGGTAGCCAAGTGTCGGAATGGATACCAGCAAAACTCCCCTTGCGGTCAACGCACCTTCCATGCTTTTGTTCGGGTCAACGACATGGTTTGGCACCTTCATTACTTGAGACTCTGAGGGGAAGTACGCTTTTGAAACATGGACCTTCGAGTTGACCTCAGGCCATAACCTCTGCCAATGATGCTCGATACGTACGAAGAACGTTCCTTCCCGTATCCTTTTCATGTCTTGAGTATTCCCACAAATCGCTTCAATTGCGCTGTGTTACAGTGTTTTACATCCCTGCATTATGAATGATATGTCCTCACTCACATATGTTCAAGCATGTAAATTACATTGCCTGCGTAGACCGCATGTTTGTAATCACTTTCTTTGCTTGCATATACCGCATGTTAATTACATTACCTGCGTAGACCGCATGTTTGTAATCACTTTCTTTACTTACGTAGACCGCATGTTTGTAATCAATTTCATTACTTGCGTAGACCGCATGTTTGTAATCAATTTCATTACTTGCGTAGACCGCATGTTAATTACATTACCTGCGTAGACCGCATGTTCGTAATCACTTTCTTTACTTGCGTAGACCGCATGTTTTGCCTGCGTACACCGCATGTTTGTAATCAATTTCATTACTTGCGTAGACCGCATGTTAATTACATTACCTGCGTAGACCACATGTTCGTAATCACTTTCTTTACTTGCGTAGACCGCATGTTTTGCCTGCGTAGACCGCATGTTTGTAATCAATTTCATTACTTGCGTAGACCGCATGTTTTGCCTGCGTAGACCGCATGTTTGTAATCAATTTCATTACTTGCGTAGACCGCATGTTTTGCCTGCGTAGACCGCATGTTTGTAATCAATTTCATTACTTGCGTAGACCGCATGTTAATTACATTACCTGCGTAGACCGCATGTTTGTAATCACTTTCTTTACTTGTGTAGACCGCATGTTTTGCCTGCGTAGACCACATGTTTGTAATCAATTTCATTACTTGCGTAGACCGCATGTCTTGCCTGCGTAGACCGCATGTTTGTAATCAATTTCACTACTTGCGTAGACCGCATGTTTTGTCTGCGTAGACCGCATGTTTGTAATCAATTTCATTACCTGCGTAGACCGCATGTTTTGCTTGCGTAGACCGCATGATTAATCAATTCCATTACCTGCGTAGACCTCATGTTTTGCTTGCGTAGACCGCATAATTGTTCAATTCCATTCCCTGCGTAGACCGCATGTTTTGCTTGCGTAGACCGCATGTTTGTTCAATTTCATTACTTGCATAGACCGCATGTTTTGCTTGCGTAGACCGCATGTTTTGCTTGCGTAGACCGCATGTTTGTTCAATTTCATTACTTGCGTAGACCGCATGTATTGCTTGCGTAGACCGCGTAATTGTTTAATTTCATTACCTGCGTAGACCGCATGTTTTGCCTGCGTAGACCGCATGATTGTAATCAATTTCATTACTTGCGTAAACCGCATGTTTTGCTTGCGTAGACCGCATGATGGTTCAATTTCATTGCCTGCGTAGACCGCATGTTTTGCTTGCGTAGACCGCATATTTGCTCAATTTCATTACGTGCGTAGACCGCATGTTTTACTCGCGTAGACCGCATATTAATTACATTACTTGCGTAGACCGCATGATTGTTAAATTTCGTTACTTGCGTAGACCGCATATTCTACTTGCGTAGACCGCATTCTTATGTCCAATTTCATTACTTGCGTAGACCGCATGCTTATGATCAAATTCATTGCCTGCGTAGACTGCATGTTCCACTTACACATCTGTACCTTCACAGCATTGTTATGCTCCCCACTTGCTTTGCGTTGTCACGCATTTCGAGTACACTATTATGCATGTTGTTAACGATATTGTACCTGTTAAGTCTGTTTTCTTTGCAGGCACGATATTGTATGTACGGTTCATTTGAGGCTGGTGCAACCAGACGACCGCACAGGTATTATATCCTCCGAGTGAGACGTATTGAGAATTACATAATTCTCTTACATCCCTTCTGCATTGTAGTGTAGTTCGGTGTATGCTAGCTTAAAATTGTCACATGTGTGCTTCGTTACAGCTTTCTTTGCATGATCATAAGTTATGCTCGGCTTCGTGCATTGTCTTGCATTTTGCCCCTGCCTTCGGGCGCATACCTTGTTTGTCTTGTATGTTTGTCTGAGTCTTCGGCCTTGTCAAAAATGGGTCGTCTCTGGGCTTTGACATTCACTCCCGTCATTGTTATGACTTTCGAGTTCTGTCAAAGAGGGGCAACTGTAGACACCCCATTTTTGACCGTCCTCAAGACTTGGACGTCACCATTGGAACACTTGGTGATTACCCTCGTTTGTGTTCGTTTGGAGTTCCCGGAGGTCTCGGCTACGCGCCTTGCCTCAGGATCTCCGAACTCGACTGTTTAGTGTCTGGTTTCACACCAAACACTTGTGTTTTGCCTTGGAGGGGCAGGGAATGCCTTGTGAGGCATCCCCACACACCACCGGCCATGGCCACAGGCCACCGGCTGTGTTTTGTTGCCGTCGGCAATCTATTTTGCCGGTCGACACTTTTTGTTGCCGGTCGGCACTAAATTTTGTCAAAATGGCAATTTTGAGTAGCCGACCACTGTTCATCTACTTTATGTCGATATTTTGTGCCAGCTGTGATAGCTGGCACTAACTCTGCTTCCCTCCATACATGTGTATGGAGGGATTTCCCTCTAAGCAAGCTTGTTGTATAAGCTTTGCAAGAGGGACTTCTATAAGAGGAGAGGCCTTCTCCTTGCTCTAGGTTAGAAACTTTGAAGGCAAAACCAGAGCTTATACATATAGATACACCTATCTCTATATTTCCCTCTCTCTACTCCCATGTGTGTGTTTCTTGGCCCAAAAGTGTGATTTTACCTTACTTTTGCACTAATACACACACTATTACACCTTGCTCCGAGATTGAGGGACTTTGAGGGTTGATTCTTGAGTTTTTGGGCTGTTTTTGATCAAAAGAAGAGGGCTACATTGGCTGTTCTTGAGGTGTGCTTCAAGGGTGAGCATTTTACTTTAGTTTCCCAAACTTGCACTAGTCTTTTACCTGTCTTGCTTGCTGATTTAGTTTTTGTGCATAACATAAAAAAGGCATATATTTTTATGCTTAAGAACTTTCATTCAGGGTCTTTTGTGGTTTGAGTTCAAACTCACCCTCTTAGGCCATATTTGGCCTTTTTGTTGCCTCTTTGGTAAGGCTTTGTTTGCTTAAGTGTTTTGGTCTTCTCACCACTGAAAACCAGTGGATTTTCAGTGGTGAGGAAGGTGGTTTGAAGTCTTGTATAGGGGAGGGACACCCCTCTCCCTACATTGTCTTTATTTCCTTGCATTTTGGCTTAAAGGGTAGCATGCATGCTTGATTGGTTTTGGCCCTTTTTCAGAGGTTTTTGGGTGTTTTTAGGTCATATGTAATCTCTATTTTTGGTCAGATCTGTGGCCTTTTGCATGCTTAATATACTTGCTTTACATTCCTCCATTTGGCCTAGAAATGCATCTTGTGTTTAGGCCATGATTCTTGCATGTGTTGGCCAAGTTCCATGAAGGTGTTGGCATTATTTTACCATGTTTAAGGTCTGTTGGCCATCTATTTCAGTCATGCTTGCCTTGTTTGGTGTCATCTCTTTGTGTTTTGGCTTGTAAGCTTTGAGCATATTGACCTCTAGCATGCATAGCTATGACCATCCTCATGATTTGGCATCATTTAGGACCAAATTTCAGTCCATAAATCATGTTTATATGTGTGCATGCGTGACCTCTTTCATGCCTTGAGGGTGTGCCCTTTTATGCCTAGATATGAGCTTTGGTGCATACATCTCTTTGGAGCCACTTTAGCTGCCATGTTAATGGGTTTTGGAGTCCATTTTTGCATGTTAAGTTTCTGTTTTTGCTTGTCCAATTCATGCCATGAGTGGTCATGTTGGTGGAAATGAAGTGCTCCCTTTTGTGCCTTAACCTTAGGACCATTGGCTTGCATGTTGGCATGAGTGCTTGTCCACCATTTTAGGCACTTTTGGCCACTGTTTTGGGGTGGATCAAGGTCTGCCCTTCTATGGTTTAAAACCCCTTTGCATGCTTGTCTCATGTCCATTGCATAACTGCTTCATTAAGTGTTGTAATATGTTGATCCTATTGCTTAAATTGTCCATGTTTACGTTGCATTTGCATCTTGTATGCCTAACATTGCATACTTGCCATATTAGTTGCATGACACTTGGCATGCCTTGCATTTCAATCACATGTTGTATCTTTGAGTCATGTTTGCATAACATGCATTGCATTACTTGGTTTGGGGTGTCAAACCAAGTGTGAGGGTCAAGGAGCATTCATACTATAAGTGATGTAATGTGCCTTGACTCTCGGTCACCGAGGCCCTTGACTTCGGTATGATAGGGTCTTGGTCCTCATTTGTGTGATTGCATACATTTTTATATCAAGTAGCAAGCTTGATCTCTTGGGCTATCATGCACCATTGTTGGCTCGAGGATCGAGGGCCATGCTTCCCTGAGTTCAAAGCATGACGGGAAACATGATCGTGCTCACATGTGCCTGAAATCCCATGCCATATACTGTCTGTCTTCTGTTGCTGTCAAAACTGGCCTCTGCAGAAATCTTCTGCCGACCGGCAGAATTCAATGCCGACTGGCATTGTGTGAATGGCCGATAACTCCAAAAGCAGCCGATGGAAATTACTTTTGGCCGGTGGGAATTTCCTCCAGCCAGTGGTATTCTGCAGCATGCAAGGAACCTGTCCTAGGGCTTTGGCAATTTTCAGTAAACAGAGGCGGCAGTGGTATGGTACGGGCTTTCCAGGCGAGCCGGGTTTCGAGCATGCATCATTTGCACATCTCGAGGCGGAGGCTGTGGCCACCTTTCTCCTTTTTTGCATTCTTTCTATTAATTAATTAGAAATTTCTATAATAATTAATGTATTTGTAATCCGGACTGTAATATTTATTTGTACCCTCCGAGTGAGGGCAATTGTGTAATAAGTGTGCGTGAATGGGTGTATGTCTTCCAACCCCACGTCTTTCTTCCCTTTTATTTACCCGCTTTCGATGGTAGACTAGGGCATATTTAAAATTAGCATACCTTATGCAATGCATGCGTGCATTCATACATTTGTTCCGCATGCACCGGGTTCGGCACATCACACTAACTGCATTTGTATTCCAATTTCAAATTGAATACGTGATAGTTGTAGCATTTCACATACCATGTCTAGGTTAGCCGAGCCTATCTAATTGCATCTTGTATGTGCTGCATTAGCCAATTTAACATGAACTAGGATCACGCATGTTTGCTAACTGGTTTATTGTTTTGGCACGGAGTACGATGTAAGTATTTATGCTTTAGCATACCGCATGCGTGTGAATGCTATCATGACAGTATGCTCACCATGTGGCTAAATGCTTATGTGATAAACTGTTTGAATGCCTGTGGGTGAAGGTTAGATTGTTTGAGTTGGAAAAACTCGTTGAAATCCGTATTTTAGCCTACTTGCGAGTAGCAAATTCCAAAACATTTTCCAAAACAAACGGATATGCAATGTTTCTTTCCAAATTAGGCAATCTAGTCTATACTTGTTTGCTGTGCGCATAACATAGTAATTCTAGGCTAACAATTGGAATAAGAACACATAATATTTTCAAAAACGGATATCACGGTTAGTAGAGGCCGATCTTCGGATCGGGCGAGAGGGGGTGCTCATAGCTGACCTTCCCTAATCGTACCCTAGCTCCCGAGCCGAGACAACTCCGGTGATGACGGACTTGTGGCCTTCGGCATCGAGTCAGGGTTTCCTAAATTCCCCCATAAAAAATATTTAGGTGGCGACTCTATATCTGGCAAAGCAGTCCATATTTGGCACTTCTTTCCTAAAATCTATTTTTCTCAAAACGATTTGCCAGATTTGGACTCTTTGGTTCAAGATTAAGAACCGTGACACTAATCGAGTCTGAACTGTACCGGAGTCCCTCGCGGACGTGCTACAGTGTCCAATTTGAATATGTAATTTATTGACGGAAATTTGATGTCTGATTAGAAATTAAAGGACCTAATGGTTGGAAAAATCAAAATTGATAATAGAAATATGTTTAATTTAATATTTGGAACCTTTTGGAGTTTGGTTAAAAATTTGATTCAGAATGACAAAATTAAATATAATTAATTGGGCCTCAATGGAAGTCAATTAGATAAATTAAATTATGTGGGATTTGTGATTAATCATGATTAACTAAATTGTGTACCAATTAAGATTAATTAAGATCAAATTGTGTTTAATAAAGTTCTTGGATAATTATATAATAAGTTAATTCTAATCATAAATTAATTTGAAGAAATATCCAGATTGTGCGCGTGTGTAGTGTGATAGGTTAGAATGAGTGTATGTTTATACCTTGGTGTTCGAGACTTAACTCAAGAGAAAGAATGAAATCTAGAAAGAAATGAAATCAAAAGAGGGAGGTGCAAGTGTGCTCTGGAAGCAGCCGAAAAAGAGAGAGAGAGAGAGAGAGAGAGAGAGAGAGAGAGAGAGCTTCATCATATATATATATACATTGTAGTCATTTGCTGGAGCATAGCCTGGGAATGGAAGGAAGAAAGAATAAAGAAGAAAAGGGTTTTGTGGGATACCAAAATTGAAGTTAAAAATTACAGAAAATTCACCTTAAGGTAAGAAATTTCATTCCCTTTCTAGTGTTGCTTAAATAAGTTAAACAAAAATTGATTCAAGGTGGATTTTTGGGGGGATTAAAAATAAAGATTTGAAGATCAATTATATATAAATTGTTAAAATTTGGGTTTGATGGTGTAGTCTTGGATAAAATTAAGTCTCACTGTTACATGCATGGGTGAATTCTACAAGTTTAATGTTCTAATTCGACATGCATTATAGATTTTGAAGAATTTGAACTAATTCAATCTCATATTTTAAAGAGAAAAACGAAGAGCTTTAAAAATTAGGAATTTGCTTCATTTTGATCTTTAATCCATGCATGTAATTTAATTTAAAAGTTTTATTCAATTTAAACACATTTTAGAACATGTATAATTATAAATTAAGTTTTTGGTTAAAAGTTGATTTAAGTTGAATTTCTATGAAATTGATTTGTGTAATTCATAGTTAAGTTGATTTTTGTTATTAATAATAAAATTGGGTTCTATTTTTACATACATCTTGAAATTTCATGAGTTTGGAAAGTCTAATTCATATTTTAAAATTGTGGGTTTGATATAAAGAAGATGAGTTAAAACTAAATTTGGACAATTGGAGCATGATTTTGAATAAATGATTTCTAATTTAAAGTGTTTACTAAATGATACAATGGTTCTCCATATTTTTATACCAAAAACACAAGTTTCGAGGCTTTGAGTATCAACCTTGAATCTCAAGCACAATTCTGGAAATTCCAGAATTCATGTTGTCTGCTCAAGCAAGGAAAGCTCCGCTCGAGCGTGAAAATCCAGCTCCCAAAAGTTTTGCGAAATTTTACAGTCCGCTCGAGCAACCAAAGTGGCGCTCGAGCAGAGACCCTATTTTCAACAATTTTTGACTAACTATTTTAAATGCATATTTGCATCCTCTTGGCATTCTAAGTATCCTTAGGCACCAATTAGACTCACATAGTTATGGAATAAACTAGAAACACATAAAGAGAGTTGAATTGAAATGAAATGAATATTAAACGATGCTTCTATTGTGTTTTTGTTATGTGATTTATATAGGTGGGCATCCGAGGCCTTATATCGACTTGACCCACTGTGAGTAGTAACTTTATAAAGATATGTTCAAGTAATATTATTTTTGAAATTGTTATTATTCTTGAAATCAATATGTGAATGATTGGATGATCATTGATAAGTTGTTTTATAATGATGAATGAAGTTCATTTTCGAAATGTATTTGTGGCATCCATTGAAGCTAGGCCCTTGCCTGGGGTAACAATACCATGGCTAGGCCCTTACCTGCGGGTAATAATACCATGGCTTGGCCCTTGCCTGAGGGTGACAATACCATGGCTAGGCCCTTGCCTGCGGGTAACAATACCATGCTTGGGCTCTTGCCTGGGGGTATAGGGGTAACAATACCATGGCTGGGCCCCTGCTTGGGGGTAACAGTACCATGGCTAGGCCCTTGCTTAGGGATAACAATACCATGGCTAGTATGGTCCGTTATCATTGGAATATTAATGTCACTTCATGGATGTACCACATATAATGTTACGAATGGCTTTTGTTACTATAAGGAGATGCTATTATTGCTAATCGAAATGTTTTACCTTTTATAATGGATTGCTTCGAAAAATGAAAGATATGTTTGATATGGGATTCGACATGGAAAAGGTTTTGCTGTGAATTTGATTTAATGTGGCAAATGCCTCCGTTTGAAAATGATTTAAGATTCATTTTGAAATTGTAAAGACATGTTTTTGTACTATCTTCGAGCTTCATTCATTTAACATCTTTATTTTGTTATTACTCGCTAGGCTTTAGCTCACTATTTATATGTATATGTAGGTGAGAAAACTAAGCAACAAGGATAGAGAAAGACTCGAAGTCTACCCGTGTCAGCCTTTTGAAGAGCTTCTAGAATGGAGCAAGTAAGGCTCGAGTAGCGCCAAGAAAATCAGCCCTTTAGCTTTGTCAGAAATTTTTTTTTTTTTTTTTTTTTTTTGTATTATGTTAAGTCTTAAATGTGTATATATATATATGTGTGTGTGTGAGAGATATATGAAACTTGTGTATGTTTATAATTTATTATTGTATCATGTAGGTACAAGCTCAATGGACATTTTTATTTTTCTTTGCTTTCGCTTTAGGCCTCGATATGATTTTAAATATTTTGAAATTTTGTTTTTGAGGCCGAAGGTAATCTTGGATTACTGGCCGGTTACGATGCTAAACCTATAGGGGCCGGTTTGGGTCGTGACAGAGTGGTATCAAAGCACGAGTTAATATCTCACACACGTGTCCATTGAGCATTAGAATGTCTAGAATGAATTTAAGTTGGCATGCATCTAACGAGTAAATGTTACGTTGTGCATTCAGAAAAATGTGTATAAGGTTGTTTAACAAGCTAAGTATTGAAACTAAAAATTGAGAGTTATTATGAAATTTTGACAATTGAACGAAGTTGGAATGTGTTCATTTGATAAGTTTTGTATAAGGACCAAAAGTTAAAGCTATTATAGAACTTTGATGCTATAAGGAAATTTTAATTTTTGACTAAAACTTTGGTGGGCACATGTGTAATGATTTGTAAGAATATAGTGTTATAAGAGTTACGGGTTATTTTGAGATTTCAGTGATTAGAGGAGATTGGGATGTGTTTATTCAATAAGTTTAATATTGAAGTTAAGAGCTGTTGTGGAATTTTAATGTTATAAGGGAAATGTAATTTTGGTTGATACATTAATGAATACGAGTATGTTGATCCATGGGAATGCGGTATTAGAAGGAATTAATAAAATCTTTGATGGAAGTTACGAAAGTTACATAGTTGAATGTAAAATTAGACTACGAGAATATTTAGGAAAATTGAGGAATTTGATGATTCGTTGAGGTATGGAAAGCTATGGTGTTTGAGAATAAGAAAACTGTTAAGTATTTAAGAATATGTTGATTCAGTGAGGAATCTGATGTGTGAACCATAGAGTCTCATACCTATGTTGAATGACCTTGAAAGTCTAATTGGAATCGCATTCGGCCGGTGTAGCTTTGAATCGAAAATTCTCAATCAACTTCATGGGAATGAATAGGTTGCCTCACCAATGTCTTTGTTAAAAAAAAAAAAAATTAAAAATTTGTTTAATTATGGTTGAATATATGATGTTATGTTTCACGTTATCCAATGTTACCCTAAGTGTTTTCCACCTTTGACTTGTGATTTTAGGAAAAGATAATGAGAAGCAAGTATGAAATGGAAGTTGAGTCCTTGTTGGAATAATTGGGCAAAATAGAATTGCTAGGAAATATGATGTAAACTATGAAACAATGCTATGGAAAACCGCAAGATTAAAAGAAAAGGTAAAGTGTTAAGTCAAAGAATGAATTCCAGAACATAACTAAAAGGTGGAGTGTTAATTGTTAAGCAAAATTAGGAGAGACAAGTAAGCTTAGGCAAGATACAAGTTCACCCCAAATTATTCAATTTGCTACAAGTGTTATACGGGGTGTGTTACTGAATTTCGGAAGCATGTTTCAAATGTGGCGAGATAGAACAACTAATGAAGGATTATTCAAAAATAATAAAATTTTAAGGAGATCTCAAGCCATCCAGTTAGTTTAAAGATTAGTACCTAACCTAATTGATAAGTGAAGGAGTACTTTAAGCATGTGTATGGAATTTTGAGTAGTTATATCATATATGTTTTGGTTATGTGAATTTCTCCTACCTAAAGTTTGATAAATTTAGGATCTATTTACTTAAAATTTGATCGAAATTACTAGAATTAAAGAAATGTGACTAAGGACTAAACCAATGAAGATTGGCATATTTAATGATGGAAGGAGAACAATTCTAGTTGCTAAGATTGCGTTGTCAATGTTGGAAAAAAAAGAATTCATTTCTAGTGTTAGTTAGAAGAGTTAATGCATAATAGAAGCAAGATACTATTCTTCGCTGAAGTTATAAATGTGTATTTCTTAAGCAACCTCCTGGAACGAAAGAATTTGAATTGGCTAATTTGCAAAGGATCGAGAAGGTCAAAGTTAGTTTTAAAAATGATTTGATGATATCTTTAATGCCACTTGAAGATTGAAATAAATTAATATGTATACGCTCATGAGAATTTGAATGACTATGGAAATAATGAATCATAGATTGTCTATGCCAATATGTATAGCCCAGTACATGCAAAAAGTCTTAAGTTAGAATTGATATTCCTATGTTTGTCTGATTGATTATGGTAAATTTAGAACTCATCTACTTGAGCATTTGGAACTTAATTTGAGGTTATTGAAACAATTGAGATATGAATGCTTCGGTTCGCCAAGACCACTATTGAACACCCTAACTACCCGTGAATAAATAATGATTGGTTCAAAGCTCGTTCTTTTATTTCGACCCATTTGGCTATAATGAGTTGACTATTGGGATTAAGGTTATGTAATAAGTGTTTCATCATTATCCAGAGGACCTAAATTATTTGAAAATGTTATACTATGAATTTGACTCAATACTTTTGATATGGAATATTGGGATGTAATGTTGAGTGTGATAAGTGAATGTTGGCCATATGCCTGAGTGAATTGTCTTTGACTTTCGGAAGTAAATGACTTTTCTTTTAGAACTAATGGAACAAAACCCCACCCCATTTAATTTGACAATAAGGCTATTGTGGTCAGAGTATTTGTGGACCAAAATTTTGAATTTGTTATTGAAGTTGTATCAAATACTTAATCTACTGTGGAGACTCATATAAAATGTCAATAAAAGAGTAGTTTGATTTATTTAAAATTAAGGAGGATCATGAATATCATTTGTGATTAATTCTCAACTATTTGGAGACTTGTGGAATATATATATATATATATATAAATATGTGAATTGTTAGAGGATATGTGAATAGCTAAATAAAAGTATATGAGTAATGTGATTGATGAGAGTAGAATGTTATGGTTAGCATATTTTGTGGCTTAATGTTATAATTTTGACTTTAAAGCCTATTATATATTACAGTATAATTCTTGATGACAATACGAATATGATTCGAGATGAATCACAAATTTGAGTTATTACGAATTAGATGACAACGAGTTGAGCTCCTGTGATGGAATTTTAGTGGTAAGAAAGTTACCTGGAAACAAAAATATGGAATGAAACAAAGTTGTATGATTTGGTTGCAATATGAGTGTCTTAAGTTTGGAGGACCAAATTTTCTAAGGGGGAGAGATTGTGACGACCCCGCATCGTATAATATTTTATATTTGATTAATTACGGAGATTTGGATTTTAATTAGTCGTTACCTTGATTTAATTTGGAAATTACGAGAATTGTAGAATCTGATTCCTATATAATTCTATTAAAGATTTATTTTGGAATTAGAAATTAAGGGTCCAAATGGCTTAAGGAAGTGAAATTAAGAAGTTAAATCAATTTAATTTTAATTACGGACCCATTTAGGAGTTTAACTAAATATTCGATTCAATTTAGTAAAATTGAGATTCGATTAATTAGGTCTGAATTGGAGGTAAATAAGTTAATTAAATTATGAGGATTGAGAATTGTGATTATTACGAATTAAATTTATTTATGGGGTGTCCAATTTGAATATGTAATTTATTGACGGAAATTTGAAGTCTGATTAGAAATTGAAGGCCCAAATGGTTTGAGAAATCAAAATTGATAATGGAAATATGTTTAATTTAATATTTGGAACCTTTTGGTGTTTGGTTAAAAATCTGATTTAGAATGACAAAATTAAATATAATTAATTGGGCCTCAATTGAAGTCGATTAGATTAATTAAATTATGTGGGATTTGTGATTAATCATGATTAACTAAATTGTGTACCAATTAAGATTAATTAAGATCAAATTGTGTTTAATAAAGTTAATGGATAATTATATAGAAAGTTAATTCTAATCATAAATTAATTTAAAGAAATAACCAGATTGTGCACATGTGCAGTGTGATGGGTTAGTATGAGTGTATGTTTATACCTTGGTGTTGGAGACTTAACTCAAGAGAAAGAATGAAATCAAGAAAGAAATGAAATCAAAAGAGGGAGGTGCAAGTGTGCTCTAGAAGCAACAAAGAGAGAGAGAGAGAGAGAGCTTCATCATATATATACATTGTAGTCATTTGCTGGAGCATAGCGTTGGAATGGAAGGAAGGAAGAAAGAATAGAGAAGAACGGGGTTTTGTGGAATACCAAAATTGAAGTTAAAAATTATGAAAAATTCACATTAAGGTAAGAAATTTCATCCACTTTCTAGTGTTGTTTAAATAAGCTAAACAAAAAATGATTCAAGGTGGACTTTTGAGGGGATTAAAAATGAAGATTTGAAGATCAATGATATATAAATTGTTAAAATTTGGGTTTGATGATGTAGTCTTGGATAGAATTAAGTCTCATTGTTACATGCATGGGTGAATTCTACAAGTTTAATGTTCTAATTAAACATGCATCATCATAGATTTTCAAGAATTTGAACTAATTCAATCTCATATTTTTGAAGAGAAAAAGGAAGAGCTTTGGAAATTAGGAATTTGCTTGATTTTGTTCTTTAATCCATGCGTGTAATTTAATTTAAAAGTTTTATTCAATTTAAACACATTTTAGAACATCTATGATTATAAATTAAGTTTTTGGTTAAAAATTGAGTTAAGTTGAATTTCTAAGAAATTGATTTGTGTAATTCATAGGGAAGTTGATTTTTGCTTTTAATAATAAAATTAGGTTCTATTTTTACATACATCATGAAATTTCAAGAGTTTGGAAAGTTTAATTCATATTTTAAAATTGTGGGTTTGATATAAAGAAGATGAGTTAAAACTAAATTTGGACAATTGGAGCATGATTTTGAATAAATGATTTCTAATTGAAAGTGTTTACTAAATCATACAATCGTTCTCCATATTTTTGTACCAAAAAGACAAGTTTTGAGGCTTTGAGTATCAACCTTGAAGCTCAAGCATAGTTCTGGAAATTTCAAAATTCATGTTCTCCGCTCGAGCGAGGAAAGCTCCGCTCGAGCGAGGAAAGCTCCGCTCAAGCGTGAAAATCGAGCTCCCAAAAGTTTTGCAAAATTTTACAGTCTGCTCGAGCGACCAAAGCGGCACTCGAGCGGAGACCCTATTTTCAGCAATTTTTGACTAAGTCTTTTCAATGCATATTTGCATCCTCTTGGCATTCTAAGTATTCTTAGGCACCAATTAGACTCATATAGTCATTGAATAAACTAGAAATACATAAAGAGAGTTTAATTGAAATGAAATGAATATTGAATGGTGCTTCTATTGTGTTTATGTTATGTGATTTATATAGGTGGGCATCCAAGGCCTTATATCGACTTAACCCACTGTGAGTAGTAACTTTATAAAGATATGTTCAAGTAATATTATTTTTGAAATTGTTATTATTCTTGAAATCAATATGTGAATGATTGGATGATCATTGATAAGTTGTTTTATAATGATGAATGAAGTTCATTTTTGAAATATATTTGTGTCATCCATTGAAGCTAGGCCCTTGCCTGGGGGTAACAATACCATGGCTAGGCCCTTGCCTGGGGGTAATAATACCATGGCTAGGCCCTTGCTTGGGGGTAACAATACCATGGCTAGGCCCTTGCCTGGGGGTAACAATACTATGGTTGGGCCCTTGCCTGGGGGTAACAATACCATGGCTAGTTTGATCCGTTATCATTGGAATATTATTGTCACTTCATGGATGTACCACATATAATGTTACAAATGGATTTTGTTACTGTAAGGAGATGCTATGATTGCTAATTGAAATGTTTTGCCTTTTATAATGGATTGCTTCAAAAAATGAAAGATATGTTTGATATGGGATTCGACATGGAAAATGTTTTGTTGTGAATTTGATTTAATGTGGCAAATGCCCCACTTTGAAAATGATTTAAGATTCATTTCGAAATTGTAAAGACATGTTTTTGCACTATCGTCGAGCTTCATTCATTTAACATCTTTATTCTGTTATTACTCGCTAGGCTTTAGCTCACTATTTATATGTATATGTAGGTGAGCAAACTAAGCAACAAGGATAGAGAAAGACTCGGAGTCTACCCGTGTCAGCCTTTTGAAGAGCTTTCAGAATGGAGCAAGTAAGGCTCAAGTAGAGCCAAGAAAATCAGCCCTTTAGCTTTGCCAGAGTTTTTTTTTTTTTGAATTTTGCTAAGTCTTAAATGGATATATATATATATATATATATATATATCTGTGTGTGTGTGTGTGTGTGTGTGTGTGTGAGAGAGATAGAGAGATATATGAAACTTGTATATGTTTATAATTTATTATTGTATCATGTAGGTACAAGCTCAATGGACATTTTTATTTTGCTTTGCTTTCACTTTAGGCCCCGATATGATTTTAAATATTTTGAATTTTTTTTTTGAGGTCGAAGGTAATCTTGGATTACTGGCCGGTTACGATGCTAAACCTATAAGAGCGGGTTTGGGTTGTGGCAGCACAAAACTTTGATAAATTGTTAGAGGATGCTCGGTGTCCATTATAACTTGGCTGTCAGAAGTTAACTTTGTTATCGTTTTTCCTTAAGATGCTTCATATGAAAGTGTTAAACAAGTAGAGCAATATGTCTTTTGACATGTTGTTGGGTGATTGAAAGACCTTTTACTATAAAGTGACCAAAAAGTTCCATGCACCCTTTATGAAGCCAATAAATTTTTGTGTGACTTGGGTTTAGGATATGTGCCTATTCATGCATGTAAGTATGATTGTGCTCCTTTTGGAAGGAAAATGCAAATTTAGAAAATTATTCGATTTGTAAGGAGCCTAGATACAAACTGAATGATTGGAAAGGTAAGAAGATCCCTCATAAGATTTTGAGATATTCCCCGTTCATACCAAGGTTGCAAAGATTATACATGTTGAGAAAAACTACTGCAGATATGAGATAGCACAAAGAAAACACATGTTGACGACGGCATATTAAGGCATCCAGCCGATGGTGAGGCATGGAAGGACTTTAACAGGCAACATGTTGTGTTTACCCAAGAACCACATAATGTGAGGCTAGGGTTGGCCACCGATGGTTTCAATCCTTTTGGAAATATGAGCAACTCATATAGTAAGTGGCCAGTGGTAGTTATGCCTTATAATTTGCCACCGTGGTAGTGTATGATACAACCATTTTCCATGATGTGATTACTTATTCTTGGACCGCAAGCACCAAGGAGAGATATTGATGTTTACTTGAGGCCATTAATTGATGAATTGAAGGAGTGTGGGAAGATGGTGTAGTTACGTATGATGCCTTAACTAGGGCAAATTTTCGAATGCGTGCAATTGTTATGTGGACTATTAATGACTTTCTAGCTTATGGTAACTTGTTAGGGTAGAGTAAAAAAGGGTATTTGGCTTGCGCAAATTGTAATGAGAATACATCATCACAATGATTAAAAAGTAAGATAAGGTACACTGGTGCTCACCGATACTTGCCTCTAAACCATCCTTGGCAAAAAAGTAAGGTCTTTATGGTAAGGCAGATGATCGGGCAAGACCATTAGAGTTTTCAGGGGAGCAAATATTAGATCAACTGCATTCAGGAACATTTAAACCATTTGGGAAGCATCCAAGCAACCAGAAAAGAAAAAGGGATGAAAATACAATACTGAATTGAACAAAGAAAAGCATATTTTTCGAATTTCCTTACTAGAAGACACTCAAGTTATGACATAACCTCGATGTCATGCACATAGAGAAGAACATATGTGACAATTTGTTTGCGACTTTGTTGAGCGTTGATGGAAAGAACAAGGACATAGAAAAAGCACACATGCATTTAGAGGATGGGAAAATTAGAAAAGATTTTCACTTAAAGAGGCGTGCGGATGGGTCTTTTAAAAACCCCCTTGCATTGTACACATTGTCCCCAAAGGAAAGACAAGGTTTTTGCACATTCTTAAAATCCATTAGGTATCCTGATGGATATGCAGAAAACATCTCTAGGTGTGTGAGCACTAAGGGCGGCAAGTTATCCGGTTTGAAAAGTCATGATTGCCATGTCCTTATACTACGATTTCTTCCTATTGGGATGCGTGGGTATCTTAACAATGACATTTCTATTGCATTGTCTCAGTTGGGAAATTACTTTCAAGAGTTATGTTCGAAAACAGTGAGAGTGAATGATTTGGAGAAATTACAAGAAAGCATAGTACTCGTACTTTGCAAGTTAGAAAAAAAAAATTCCACCTACATTCTTTGATGTCATGGTCCACTTAGCTATTCACTTGCCTCATGAAGCCATTCTTGGAGGGCCAGTACAATATGGATGTACCCTCTCAAAAGGTATTATTATGCGCTTATTGTCAAATGACTTTTTTTAATATTATATTACCGTATATGTGTTTTATATAGTAATTTAATGTTAATTATTGAAGATTACTTGGGATTTTGAAAGGGTATGCAGCGAATTGAGCTTGCCTAGAAGGTTCGATTGCAGAAGCTTACATTGTCAAAGAATGCCTCATTTTTTGCTCTATATATGATCGTAGGATTGAAACCGTATTTAACAGAGAGGAAAGAAATGAAGATGGTGGTGATGTTGGCGTGGGATATTCAATTTTTTCACAAAAAGTCCATACTTTTGGGCTAATTCAAAGGGCACTCAACGTGTCGAGAATCAAAGAAAAGTGGCTTGTTAGTTTGTCTTGTACAATAGTCCTGAAATTGATAAATATCTAGAGTATGTTCTCATTTAGTTAACTGTATGCATAACTTTTTCGTTATGATCTCACTCAAGTACAAAGTACTCACATTTTTTTGAAGTGGAGAACACAAACATCAATTACAGAATGAAAATGTGCATGACATTACAAGACGGCAACAAGAAGAATTTCCTATGTGGTTTAAAGAGCGGGTAACATATATAGATAAATATGTAATAAACATCATAAACATAATTCACTGTTCCTAGATTGGTATTAACATCATACATCATTGTCACATGTTCATGTATTACGAGTTGAAGGATCATCGGAAACAATTGATAAGTTATGGTGATTAGCTAATGGTCCTGGTCCAATAGTGAATATTTATTTGAGTTGTATTTGTAATGGAATTCGATTCCATACCAAAGATGAAAAAACCGTTGTAAAAATCAAAAATACCGGATTGGTCGTTCAAGGGGATCGTCAGGGTATGTCAATTGATTTCTATGGTCACTTGACTAAAGTTTGGGAAATGACATACATGTTCGCGCATCGAGTTGTGTGGTTTCAATGCGAATGGTTTAACATCGGTAGCAACAGAACATTTCGCACTGAAACACATCTATCAACCATTGATGTAAGAAGTCGTTGGTATCAAAATGAACCATTTGTCTTGCCAAGTCAAGTGCAGCAAGTTTTTTATGTCAATAATGCCAAAATTAGGTGAACATTGGAAAGTTGTAGAGCAACTTCAACGTCGAGGAATATGGAATGTGCCGAAGCTTGAGGATGTAGATCCCAATGATAATGAATTGCCTATTCCGAATGATATGTTTTAGCAGGACAAGACCACTAAAGTTGTCCAAATCACTATTGCAGATTCCATTAGCAACATTTTATGTAAGACTGATATTGCACCTGATATTATTCCAAGTGAAGTGGTTCTGCAATTTGGTAGAGGTGTACATGTAGAGGCTGCAAGTAGAGATGATTTTATTTGTGATGTGGATGATGATCAAAATTCAAATGATCGTTGTGATAATGAAGATGAATTTCGTAGTCATAGTGACTCGGATATAGATTATGATACAGAGCCTTGATTGTAATGTCCTTTACTGTTTACATTATCAAGTCATTTTGATTGTAATGTCCTTTATAGAGCCTTAATTGTAATGTCCTTGATTGTAATGGCATGCACTTGTTAATGAAGTCATGCTTAGTTATGATTCAAATTGTAATGAATTTTTTTGTTGATAATTTCATTACTTGTAATGTAGTTGTAATATTAGACTATTAGCTTGTCTTATACTTTCATGAATTGTCATGCATTTTAAATCTTTATTAATGCATTACTTATAATTTATTTGTTACTTACAAAGACTACACATATGTGTAGCTCGACTTTTTCACGCTCCCCTTTCGGAAGGTTTGAAAGAAAGCCCTACAGTTCGAACTCCCACGGTTCTAAATCTAATCTCACAAGTGTAACGTAAAATTGATAAACACCAAAGAGTCCAAATCTGGCAAATCTTTTGAAAATTTGATTTTGAATCAAAAATACCAAAATTGGACTTCTTTGCCAGATACAGAGTCGCCACCTAAATATTTTATCTTGAAAAAATTTAGGAAACCCATGACTCGTGCCAAAAGCCACCTGTCCGTCATCACCAAAGTTGCCTCGGCTCGGGAACTTGGGTACGAGAAGGGAAGGTCATGAATTGAGCACCCCCGCTCACCCAATCAAAGATTGGCCTCTACTAATCATGATAATATTATTATCAACTTTATATGCTCTTGTTCCGATTATTAGGCTAGCATTACTGTGTGATGCGCGCATACAAGTATAGACTAGTTTGCTCAAATTGGAACAACTCAATTCCGTGTTTGTTCTGTGAAAAGGGTTTGAATTTTCCACCTCAAGTGGACTCAAAATGTACATTTATTGAATTATTCCAATTCAAACAACAAGCCTTCATCCACAAGCATTCAAACAGTTATAGCAATGAAGCATTTAGCCTCATGGCAAGCATGCTAGTCAAGGCAATCACTCACACTCATGCAAGTATGCTAAAGCACTAAAAACTTACCTAGTACTCCCAGCTAAGGTAAACAAAAGAGTTAGAAAAATATGCATGATTCCTAACTACACAATTATGACTAATGCAATGCATGCAATATGCAATTAATAGGCTCGGTTACTAATATGACATATGAATTGATTCAAGAGATGTGGTCTAAGCACATATTCAAATAAGTAATGAAATAACAATGCAGTTTGAATGATGCGCCGAGCCTCGATGCATGGAAGACAAGATGAATGGATGCAAGCATTAGGTATGCTAATCGAAACATGTCTCTAATCTAACCATCAAAAGCGAATAAATAAAGGGGAGAAAGATGAGGGGTTGGAAGACATACACATTATTACATCATTTGCTCTCATG
Source organism: Camellia sinensis (assembly GCF_055761805.1). Classification (NCBI taxonomy): domain Eukaryota; kingdom Viridiplantae; phylum Streptophyta; class Magnoliopsida; order Ericales; family Theaceae; genus Camellia; species Camellia sinensis. Next base: position 71,123,915 of record NC_138964.1, read on the forward strand.
AAGGAGAGTTCAAATGAATAGAAACTAACTAGCTAACTAAGCTAAGCTAATTAAGCTAACTATTGCAAACCAAATAAATAGCTAAACTAATTAACTAATTATTACAACAACAAACAAATTAATTAGCTAACTAACTAATTAAATAATTACAAAACTTGTAATAAATAATTTAACTAGTAAACTAAGCTAATTTGATGTTCCGCATTGGGAAATGAAAGATGCGCATGCGCATGCTCGGTTTCCACGCAAAAAGACCTCCGCTTTGCTCCCGAAGGCCTCTGTTTGCACAATTGAACACTTCCAGAACCATTTTCCTCCACCTTGCCAACATTCTGCTGAGGTTTGCATCAGTGGCCAGCCGGCCACTGGTGGATATTGCCAGCCAGCTGTCGGCTATGGAAGTGGCCTGCCGGCAATAGATGGTGGTCTGCTGGCCACCTGTCGGCCATGGAAAGTTGCCTGCTGGCCACTGATGCACTGGTTCATCTTGCTGCAACAGAGGACAAACAAAGCAAAAATAAGGTATTCTCGCAGATTGTTTGCACAACTCACCCCTCATTTTCATGAACAAATCCAAGGAAAGGAAAACTTAAGCCAGAAACCACCAATACAAGCAATTTTATTACATGATAGCTTGTGATTCAAGATGTGCAAGTTCAATAAATGCAAAATGAGATACAAACCTCCTGCCTTTCATGAAAGATCAAGGGAAGAAGTTGACCTTGGGGACTTGGATCATTTCATCACTATCAAGTATGAAATGGTCCAAGTTCCATGTGTTCAATTAACGTTTGATTGAACACACCAAGTTATTATCTTGCTCATCTTTTAGTCCCAAGTTTTAGTTACTCATTTTAACTTACCAACCATTCTTTAATCCAATTAAATCCAATGGGTGAATTAAAGTCCTCTAATGGAAAGAGGGCTCAAAACACAAGTTGCTTTAGGTATGAAAGAAGTATCATTCCATTGGTAATGAACCCCCTAAGGGATTAAACCATTAAGTATGAAAGCTCAATTCCACACTTAGGCAAACAAGTGACTTGAAACCACTTTCAAAGCAAAATTAAAAGCCAAGAAAGAGGGAGGTTGCAGAGATTATTAGTGCTGAAATTAAGTGTGAAAAGCACCAAAAACATGCAATCAACTCAAATGAGTGGTGTCTAAAGGCCTAAAACACCAAGCTTATGAGGACTATTACACTACAACTATGCAAAACAAAGCTCAAATGACTTAATCAACCCAAAACAGAGTGAAAACAGTCCAAAACAGAGCCGAAAGCATGCTGCAATAAAGCTAAAACAAACTAGAAAAATAAGCTAAAGCATGGAACCAACTAGGTTAAAAAACAAGACATATGGAGGGAGGCTAACCCCTCCAATTTTGGACTTCAAAACTTGATTTTTACCACTGAAAATACTCTGAAAATTAGTGTTTAAAGGCCCAAAAAAAGATGGTTTTAAAATGGGAAACAAAGGTAAAATGGCCTTAACAACAAGAAATAAAGAGAAATGAAACACCCCCTAACCTTAAATGGCCAAACACACTAATTTCAGCCCATGAAAACAGAGTTTTTTCTAGCTCGAAAACAGCCCAAAACAGTGGGAAAAAGATGGGAAAACAAGTATGTAAAGTAGGCTAACAAAGCTAGAATTATACCTCTTGAAGAGAAGAGTGATTCTAGGCAACAATTCCAAGAAAATACACCTTCTAGAGCTTAAACTAAGCTCAAGAATACCTCAGCTCAGAGATGAGTAGATTTCGTTAAGGGTGTATAGGCAAGAGTGTAGGAATTGTAGGCAAAAGTGTAGAAAATTTGTATAGAGAGAGAGAGAGAGAGAGAATTGTATAGAGAGAGGAAAAATTTTGAGTCTAAAATTTTTCTAACCTCAAAACACAAGAGAGGGGGTATATAGAAAACATGAAATTTCTTCAAGGAGATCCAGCCCTCCACGTGTGGACAGATGCAAGCATCTGTGCAAACAGCTGGCATAAAATATTTGCAGAAAACACTGGTCGTCAGCCGGCCATCAGTGGTGGCCGGCAAGCCACATCAGTTGCTGGCACACCCAAAGTGATAGCCAGCGGCCTCTAGGGATGGCCGGTACGGCACCAGAGGTTGCAGGCTGGAAAGACTAAGACATGGTCCAAAAATGGGACAAAAAAGATGTAGGGTTTGAAAGGCTCAAAGTTGTGGCATTCCGCTGAGGACTTCGAGCACTTGGTGAGCAAACCAAACTCATCATTAGGTGTACCTACAAAGGCATCCAAGTTGTAAGGGCCATAAAAAATGGGGTGTCTACAATATGCCACCTGGTGTAGACACTCCAATTTTGACCGCTCGTAAGACTAGGCACTTTATTCTAAGCACTCGATGATGAAGATTACATTGAGTCAGTGATTTGAATTCTCAATAAAGGAATCTGAGTTCGAGCTCTAAACAATTCCAACCTGCCATAACCACTGTATTTCTACCCTAGAATTTCAATATTGCACCTTGTACCAACCTGTATTGAACTTGAAAGTAAGAAATAGTTGAAATACACTAAAGTCCAGCCAGACCTCAATGACATCCGGCTGGATATACCAACGTCCGGCCTGACCTCTTGACTTTTCAGGCAGTTTCAGCAGTGTTCTACCAGCTGCCCAATTTAGATGATATTTTGATCAAACCTGCTCGAGGCCTATAAATAGCAGGGTTCAGACGACTGTAAGGGGGTTGAAAAAATAGTATAGAATTTGGTTAGAGCGATCCAATCAATATCAAGTGAGTTAGAAATATCAAGAGTTAGGAAATATCAAAGCTACCATCTATCTTGTTCTTTCATAAGCCTTGAAGCTCTAATATCATCCATAAATACCATACAAGAGCTTGAACTTGGAACTTGAGTTGAGAATTCAAAATCATAACTCAAAATTATGGGTTCTTTGGAATCAAGTTTGGTTTACAACAAGAACATCTTCTCTACAAGAGGTAAAGCTTCCTCACTTTCATTTCAATCATTGTTCATCTTTTTGTTGTGTTTTCATATTGTTTTGGGACTATTTTAAGGGCTGAAACTTGTGATTAAAAGCTACCCAAAGGTGGAGGGGTTAATCACCCTTGCTTGAACCTTATTCCTAACTTAAATCCTTGTATTTCCCACTTGTTTTCTCTAATTTTTATCATCATTTTGGGGCTGATTTGGGACTGTTTTGGGGCTGTTTTTCAACATCTAAAATATGTGATTTGAAGTTATAAAAGTAGGGGGGGTTAGCCACCCTTCCTTACACTTGTTTACTAGCTTTAACCTCTTTATGATTGTGCACCTTCTATAGCTTAATTTCAACACTATTTTATGCCATTTAGGGCCTGTTTAATTTATTTCAATAATTTTACTTTGCATATTATGTTTGTTTTATAATAATAAATTAATCGACTTTGCATAATCATCTCTACAACCTCCCTTCATTCTTTGATTATTTTGATGAAAAAAGTTGTGAAAAATTAAGGTCATTATTCAACTATAAGAAAAAACTTTTTTCCATGCTTAATGGTTTAATCTCTTAAGAGGTTCATTACCAAAGGCATACATCTTTCTTATAATACAACCAATCTTTTATTTTTTCTTTCTTTTTATCACCAGTGTGTTTGCTTTTAAGGGAATAATGGACCCTTGGAAATCACCAAGGAAAGCGTCATTATCACTAATTATCAAGTTTGGATTTCGAGTTATCATCACTCACTTTGGGTATTTCTAAGTCATTATCACTCTTCTGAGTTTGACTAGTCCTTGTTGCACATCTTGGGTTTGGCTTGAAATCCTTAACTTGTAAATAAGTTTGACTCTTCCTTTGTAAATTCCCCTCGAATAAAATAAGGTTTATTTCCTCGGGTTAAGTCGACACTTGTTTCCTTTTAATGCGTTTCGGACTTAGTGGATATAAATGTCACCATGGACTTAATGGATTAAAGAAAAGGAAAGGGAATATAAAAGAGACTAATAAAATTGAGTTTAAAATGAATCAACTGACATAAAGAACCAATATGATTGATTGAATTCGGTCAGATGTTATACCGAGTTTATTGTGTCATGGCATGTCTTACATCAATTCATGATGTTTTTGATGAATCTTGAAGTGTCTTTACGGCTAGACGTTATGCCGAAGTCTATTCTATCAAGGCTTGTCTTACATCAATTCATGATATTTTGATGAACTTTGAAGCGTCTCTACTTCCCTTCTGGAATTCACTTCATGATAGGAGGGAGGGGTGGTTGTTATGCATTGCATTTATTGATCTTTGTCCTATCATGTCTAAAACTATCTTGCAAATCAGCTTGCAACCATAGATGGTTTGGGAACCGAGTTTGCTCATCTCTTAAGTAATTTCTATGATAGAGAAGGGTAAAAGAGACGAACATGACTAGGAATACCTTGTCTACACTGTTTCCCCTTAGGCACCAAAAAAACAGATTTCTACAAGAAAAAAAAAAGGTATTGGATTTATTTGGGGCTCGACTGAGTCTCATTTTGGGTCGACACAACAAGGCTGCAATAAATTGCAAACAATACACTTTTAGTTGAAAGCAATGATAGGGTGAAACATAACAAATTCCAGTAAGGCAGACAGAGTAATTCCTGAGGAACATCGCGCAATCATTGTATATTTGTTGTGATAAATTAGACAACCCCTTCTAGTTATCATTCATTCGGATTTGTAATAATTATTTAATCGGACACTTGGACATTCGAACCCTTCTTCGTGAGGACATATATGTAATAATTTGTCTGTCTTCCAACCACCATTCTTTCTCCTTTTTATTTATCTGCTTATGATGGTTAGTATAGGGACATTATATTTTGCATCCATTCGTTTTACATGCATAAAAGTTCGGCTCATCATATTATTCAAATGTCAAATTCAAACTCTTTACTTGAATACGTGCACTATCACATGTCTTGAATTAACTAGCATGCCATGCTAGTAGCTGAGCTTATTAATTGCATATCGTATGTGTTGCATTAGCCATGTCACATATGCATTCTTTTCTATCTAATTCCTCTTTTGATTTGGAGTATGAGGCAAGCTTTTATGCTTTAGGATATTGCGTAAGTGTGATTGCTTCCATATCAAACATACTACCATGAGGCTAAATGCTTACTTGATATACCTATTTGAATGCCTGTGGATGAAGACTATTCATTGACATTGGGATACTTTGATTAATGTATATATATGAGATCATTTTTTCAAGTGATACATATTCAATATACTTTTTTAAAACAAACATGAAATCAAACGTTCCGACTGTTCGTGAAAATAGTCTATACTTGTATGTTAAAGATAAAATAAGAACATATACTATACATAAGAATCATATCATGATTAGTAGAGGCCGATCTTTGATCGAGTGAGTTGGGTGCTCATTATTGACCTTCCCCTCTCATACCTAAGTTCCCGAACCAAGACACTTTGGTAAAGACGAACTAATGGCCTTTGGTGTGAGTCACGGGTTTCCTAAATTTCCCAAAATAAATATTTAGGTGGCAACTCTGATATCTGGCAAAGTAGTCCATTTTTGGCATTTGATTCAAAACATTAATTTTCCAAAAGAAATTGCCGAATTTGGGTTCTTTTTGTGTTTCCACTGTTTCATATTGCACTTGTGAAATCAGAATCAGAACCACACAAGTAGAGTCCGAACTGTACGGTCTATTCATTCTTCCAAAAGGGAGCACGAAAAGCTGAGCTGCAGTTTCTGGCGACTCTGCTGGGGAATTAGAGAACTTGACTTGAAATTCATGATGTGACTTTTTATCTACACTTATATGTTCTTTGCATTGCATTTGCGTTGGTGCGCTTAAGTCCCTGTGTTTGCCATCTGCTATCCCTGGACGGTTTGCCGGAAGCTTCCCTACAAAGCTTGCCAAAAGGCTGACCAGTCACGGGCTCTACCATATTAGGAACACAACCCTTGGATTTGGATTACCTGTATACCATTTGATCCTCCTTTCACTTCTCGATGTTAGGTGTGAGAGGTATATTAGGTAGTCTTGCTGAGGTACCCTCTGTGACTATTTGACCTAATGCATATAGTATTGTAGACACGCCCGAACGTCATGGGGAAATTCCGCTTTATTCATTGAGCTTACTACAGTTCGAACTCAAATGTCACGGTTCTGAATCTAATATCGCAAAGTGCAACGCAAGACCGATAAATCACCAAAGAGTCCAAAACCGGAAAATCGTTTTGGAAAACTGATTTTTGTAAAGAAGTGCCAAACACGGACTGCTTTGCCAGATACAGAGTCGCCACCTAAATGTTTTTGTTTTAGGAAATTTAGGAAACCCTGACTCGTGCCTAAGGCCACGTGTCCGTCATCACCAAAGTTGCCTCGGCTCGGGAACTTGGGTATGAGAGGGGAAGGTCATGCAATGAGCACCCCCGCTCGCCCGATCAAAGATCGGCCTGTACTTAGCATGATATCTTGTTTTTGAAAACACATGCGTTCTTATTCCGATTAATTAGCTAGAATTACTATGTGATGCGCACAGCACACAAGTATAGACTAGATCGCCTAATTTGGAACAAAGCATCGCATATCCGTTTGTTTGGAAATGGTTTTGAAGTTTGCTACTCGCAAGTAGGCTAAAACACGGATTTTAATGAATCATTCCAATTCGAGTAATCCAACCTACACCCACAGGCATTCAGGCAGTTATATCACATAAGCAATTAGCCTCATGGCCAACATGTTGTCATGTTAACACTCACACACATGCAAGATGCTAAAGCATAAACACTTACCTAGTACTCCGAGCCAAAACAATAGCTAGTTAGTAATCATGCGTGATCCTAGCTATGTTTAAGATGGCAAATGCAACACATGCAAAATGTAACTAAAAATAGGCTCGGCTATTCTAAGATGGCGTATGAGATGCAACAATTCAATACATGTATTCAAGTAGGGATTGAAATACAATGCAGTTAGTATGATGCAACGAGCCTGGTGCATGCAATACAGATGAATGGATGCAAACATGCGAGCATAAGGTATGCTAAATGAAATATGCCCTAAAACTAACCATCGTAACCGGTTAAGTAAAAGGGAGAAGGAAATGGGGAGTGGAAGACATGCATCACACACACGCAAGCTTGTTACACCAGTTGGCTCTCTCGAGGGAGAGACCGAAAGAATAATACAAACCATCTAATTAACTAACTAACAAGCTAATTAATTATTACACAATCAAATGAATAACTAGCTACAACTAATTATTACAACACTTAAATAATTAACAAATTAATTAAGCTACGAAAAATAGTAAAGAGGCCTCGGGGAGAGGGACGAATGCATGCTCGGTCGGCTTCGCTCAGAAATCCGTTGCCATGCCTCATGTTGCCTCTGTTTGCACTGCTCTGTACCTCTGTAAAGTGTGAAAATTCCCAACACACTTCTGATTCACCCCATGGGCACTGTGCGAGGCCATCGGCCAAAAATTATGGTCATCGGCTAAGATAAACAGGTCATCGAGCAAATATGAAGCCATCGGCCAAACACTTGTAGCCAACTGGCACTGAAGATGGCCGATCGGCCATCCCTTGCTGTAAAATGCTCTTCTGCTGCAGTAGAGGACAAATAGAGTATGGCAATGCATTTACAAGACAATGTTTGCAACTACACCCCTTATCATGTTTAAGACTCAAAGGAGTGTAGTTCTCGACCCTCGGACCATCAATCGTGCATTTCAATGCATGATGGCCAAAAGAGTCAAGCGTGCAATTCAATATCAAATGAAATGCACAAAACACATAAGGGACCTTAACCTTTATCATGTGTGATCAAGAGGCAAGGCAATGCACACACAATGTTATGCAAACTGAGCATGCAAGCAAGCATGCAATGGAATTAATATGCAACAACATATAATGTACTAAATATGTAACAAGCATGCGACAACATGCAAGGCAAGACGGATGAGCATGCAACAACATGTAAGCATGATGTAAAGTAGCAACTTTGAACAACATGGTAAATGGACTTAAACTAAAGATTGATAGACCTCAGCCATGCCCAAAATTAGTGGCCAAAGGTATGAATTGGAAGCATGAAAGTGCAAAACAAACATGCACATGTCAAATGTCCAACACCTAGGCATAGGAGGGCAACTTTCAGGAGCACTTAAAAGGGGACAAATATGGACATGTGACAAACATTATAAGCTCTGAAATCATGCATGGAAAGGTGTCAAACCAACCAAACAAAGCAAGCAAAGCATACAAGAAAGCCCAAAGCTTAAGACTAGCCAAGGGACTCAAACCATGGCCATGCAAGGCAAGCCTCAAAGGGCCAAGGGCAATCAAAACAATCCCAAGGCAGGTCAAGACAAGACCAAAACATGCTCGAAACTAGACAACGCAAGCTAGAATACAACTCCAAAAGGCATGAGGCATGCAAGGCTACAAAAGGGGTGTTATACTACACCTATCAAAACCAAACATGGCATGAATTGTCCAATAAAAAAACAGAGTTATGGCATATCAAAATAAGCCCAAAAACCCACTTAGGTGGCAACCCAAAGACCTAAGCATGGAGGCTTACACAATGGTCCATTCATGAGGCATAAGGCATCAACTCTTTAAAGCATTAAAGGAGTGACTGAAATAACATTTCAAATGATGCCAAATCATGATAATAGTCCAAATAAAGCATGCTAGTGACTTGGACACTCAAGGCTAACAAGCTAGAATGCCTTATGGCTATACAAAGCGTGGCATATATGATCAAAACAACACAGAACAGAGCTCAAGCATGGTAAAACAAGGCTAAAAGCTTCTTTGAGTTGAGCCAAAACATGCAAGAATGGTAGTCTAAACGCAAGATGCATGTTAAGGCAAATGAGAGGATTACAAGACAAGAACGTGAAGCATGTAAGAGACAACTAAACCCACCCAAAACAGAGTCATGGCATGCTAAAACAACACCAAAAACCCACTAAAATGAAGTCAACATAAGCTAGAAAGACATGCTCAAACATGAAGCATATAAGACCAGTTTGTGTGATTTGCACTACAAGTGTATTAGGTATGAATGGAGTGACAAAACCAAGCAAAAACAGTGTTGTATCATGGCAAAACAAAGCCTAATACATACTAAAATGAAGCTACAACAAACTAAGCCAACGTGCTACCAATATAAGCCATTTATGCAAGCATACAAGACAACAAGGAGAGGGGGTGACCCTCTCCTATTTAAGACCTCAAAACTACCTTTCCACCACTAAAAATCCTCTGGATTTCAGTGGTAGAAAGGTCATGCAAAGCCAAGAACAAGGGCCAAAAGGGATGGCCTAAAACAAGGCCTAACAAGGCCTAAGAGGGGGTATATCACCCCTAACCTCAAAATGACCTTAAACAAAGATCTAAAGAATAAAAAAACATAACTTTTATCAGTTAAGAGTTAAGCTTAAAACAATAAGCAAGTAGGTCTAAAAGCTAAAACAAGAATGGGGGTTTAAAAGCAAGGAACTCACCCTTGAAGATCACCTTCAAGAACAATGCTCCAGTAGCCTTCTCTGATCAAAACCAGCCCAAGAACACTCAAATCACCCTCAAGGGACCTCAGCTCCAAGAGGATGGTGTTCTAGTGTGTGTTTTTGTACAATAGTAAGACAAAATGACACTTTTGAAGCACAAAATGAAGAATCAAGGCAAGATAGATACAAAACTGTATCTATCCCTCTAACCCTAATTTTCTGAACCTCTGGAAAGGGAGGAGAAGCTCCCTCTTTATAGAATTTCAATTCCTAAGCTTGTTGAGCAAGCTAAGCAATTGAATTGTGCATGCTAGCTATGACAGCTAGCATAAAATATCTGCATAAAGCAGATGAACAGGGCTCGGCTAAAAAATATGGCCGATCGACCAATATAAGTGCCGACCGACCAAAAAAAGTGCCGATCGACCAACACTTTTGGCCGATGGCAAGAAAACAAGGCCGATGGCTTCATGCCTTGGCCAATGGGTTGAGCGGATGGCCAACAAGCCACCCTCTTCCCTCAGAAGCAAAAACACAAGTGTTTGGTCCACAACCAAGCACAAAATAGACAGGTTGAGAGATCTTGAGGCAAGGTGCGCGACTGAGACCCCCAAGAACTCAAGACAAACACGAGCATGGATGATCATCGAGTGTTCAAACGATGACGTCCAAGTCTTGAGGACGGTAAAAAATGGGGTATTTACAAGTACGCTCTAGTGACTATTCCAAATTAGGACAGGATGCCACCCGTACAGGATATTATGAAACCATTTGCCTGAAATACTGTGACCTAAATCATGTCAAAATCTAGGACAGGGTAACCCTACCCCCCTCGTAAAGGTGTTTTGGTTCTTTTACATGGTGTGTGCTTTTACAGTGAAACTGTAGAGGGTGGTTCATATCAGTGGTACAAATGAGTAGTCAGTTTGACAACAAAGTTCAGTGTGGATCACAGTTCAGCTGCAGGTTGTGATTGTTGAAAATTAGGGCCGAAGTACTATCTGTGTTTTGATTATGTTTTCTTTCTTGTTTTTGCTATGTAGTTTTTCATCATAGCTTCAGACAGACCTGATATCCCTCAAGTTGTATGGACTCGTTTCCGCAGACTGTGTAAAACTCAAGATCTTGTTGATGGTCAGCCAGTGTTAGTTTCTCTCATGTCAGTTACTCAACGAAGAAGGAACAAACAGGCATCAGCATCGATACGAAGCACTCCGCCAACACCTATTCGTGCATATAATTCACCACCATCTCACCCACCTAGAACAAGGATAGCACAGAACGTAGAAGAACTCGCTGCCTTGATAGCAGCTGTTCAGAGAACCATGAATACCGTAAATCATCGGATAGCCATACAGGATGAAGTCATCGCTGATTTGGGATGCCCATCTAGGGTATTTGCATCTATAGTGCATCCAGTCCCTTCTGCTCAACCGAATCCCAATCCTTTCCAACCAGTGGAAAATCCCAAGGCCCCAGATCCCCAAGAGGTGTTTCCACAGGCTCTAGCTTATAGGCCCTTGGCACAACCCGAAGGGAAATTCCTTCCCTTTTACATCAACAATGATCTAGCCATGATAAAAATTGCCAGGCTAGAGAAAGCGCTAAAATATCCCAAGGCTTCAATTCCATTCTGGATATTCAAGACGAGTACACTGAGGCTTCAATTAGACTACCGGAGAAGTTTAAAATACCCCACATCGACATATTCAATGGAAGTAGGGATCTGATTGTACATGTCTGTCTATTTTTAGATATTCCGAGGCAATGGGTCTTTCTCGTGCTCAGAAGCTGTCGTTGTTTGGGAGAACTCTATCTAATGTAGAGGCCATCTGGTATGCGAAACTGGAGGATTCTATGAAACAGAACTGGGAGGAACTGTCTGAGGGGTTTGTTAACCAGTATTCATGTAACACTCAGATCGAGGTAACCATCAGTGAGTTGGAGGCAACTACCCAGAAACCCAAAGAACCTTTTATTGACTTTGTTGCCAGATAGAGAGCAAAGGTAGCCCGGCTGACAAACAGACCCTCTGAAAGGGAACAAGTCAGGCTAGTGGTCCACAATCTCGCGGCTGTATGCTACAAAGGATGATAGTGACTCCATTGTCTACATTTGTTTCACTGCACGAGTTGGGGGTCCAAAGTGAAAGTGCATTCAAGAAGGGGATTATCCATAGAACTATTGAACTGCAAAAAGGCCATTCACTCGGAGTACCAATGCTGTTACTAGCACTATTCCGCGGTCTGTAGATGTCAGCACCGTGGCTACATCGTCGGCCAAGATAGCCGATCCCTTTGTTGCAGCTACAAACTCACAAACCGCACAAAATGGTCAACCTTGGTACCGAAGAACTTTTACCCCTCTCCATATGAGTCCAACCCGCGCCCTCAAGATGTTACTGGAAAGGGGGCATCTCAAGCTTCTCAATCCACGACCTCTCCTAGACCCACTGCCAGCTAGACACGACCCAACTAAATATTGTTCCTTCCACCAACAACATGGCCATCCTACATACTTATGCCTTCGTCTATGTCATGAGATCCAAAATCTCATTGACAACAAAGTCATCGCCCCTCCTAAACCAATGTGACAACCAACCCACTTCCCACACACAACCAAATTCCTTCCCCCAGAAATATTAACCGTATCTGCCTACCTTCAACCCCAGCACATATATTACCTCGTCCCACCTACCAAAACCAGAGGTAATTTTTCTAGAAGGCACGAATATACGCATGATGGACTTAACCCCACAAATCCAATCCAAGAATATGATGGCAGAAATAGAGAAAGATGAGAATACACCAAAGACTGGGTTGTCTAATACCAGTGTCATAGAAAAGAGGGCCTCACTTGCAGAGGAGCATGATCCCACCTCTTACATTGTGGTCATTGATCAGCCGAAACCAGTGGTCATATTACCAGATGTTCTTAGTGTCAATGTTATCGGGGAAGGGCAATTAGGGCAACATCAGAACGATTGTGTAGACCCGACTTTCTTCGCACGCCCCCCTTTTGGAGAGGCGCGAATTGGTCTTCTACAGTTCAGACTTCTATCACGGTTCTAAATCTAATCTCACAAAGTGCAATGTGAGACTGATAAACACCAAAGAGTCCAATCCGGAAAATCATTTTTGGAAAATCAGATTTTGAATCAAGTAATGCCGAAATTGGGCTGCTTTGCTATATTACAGAGTCGCCACCAAAATATTTTGTTTTTGGGAAATTTAGGAAACCCTGACTCGTGCCAAAGGCCACATGTCCATCATCACCAAAGTTGCCTCGATTCGGGAACTTGGGTACGAGAGGGGAAGGTCCTCAAATGAGCACCCCCGCTCGCCCGATCAAAGGATCGGCATCTACTAAGCATGATATGTTGTTTTATAAACATATGTGTTCTTATTCTAATTATTAGCAATTATGTGACGTGCACAACATTCAAGTATAGACTAAAATCGCAAGAATTTGAACAAAACAATTCGTGTTTGTTTTTCAAAAATGATTTGAAAGTGCCACCCTCAAGTGGACTAAAACGTGGATTTGCCACCCTCAAGTGGGCTTAAAACATGATTTTGCCACTTCGCAAAATGGGCTTAAAACTCACATTCGATGAATTGTCCCAATTCAAGTAATCAAGCCTTCATCCACAGGCATTCATACGGTTAATCACTTAAGCAAATAGCCTCATGGAAAGCATGAGATCATGGAAACACTCACACTCATGCAAGTATGCTAAAGCGTAAAGACTTACAGTGTACTCCAAGCCAAAACAAAAAACTAGTTAGAAATATGCATGATCCTAACTATACAAAATGCCTAATGTAACACATGCAATAATGCAATTAATAGGCTTGGCAATCTAAGATGGCATATGAATGCAATTTGATAACATGCTTTGAAACATGTATTCAAATAATTATTGAAATACGATGCAGTTTGAATGATGCGACGAGCCCGGTGCATGCAAAACAAATGAATGATGAAAACATGCAACCATAAGGTATGCTAATTGAAACATGATCCCTAATCTAACCATCGAAAGCGATTAAATAAAAAGGAGAAAGACTTGGGGTTGGAAGACATGCACACACACATGCACGCTTATTACAACATTATGCCCTCTCGCATGAGGGTCCAAATAAAGAAGCTAACTAATCTAATTAATCCAATTAGACTAATTATTACAAGCCAACTAATTAACTATTCTAGCTAATTAATTACAACACAATTGAAATTGAATAACTAGCTGCACAAACTAATTAAGTACAATATTCGAATCAAATAATTAGCTACAACTAACTAATTAAAGCAAGTAAAGTGGCCTCGCGAGCGAGGGAGACATGCATGCTCGGTTGGCGTCATCCCAGAAATCCATCGCCTTGCCGTCGGTTGTCTCTGTTTGCACTTGCCTTGTTTTCTGAAAATTGTGCCAACTTCTAGATTGCTTCTGCTCCAACGCATGAACACATTGGACAACCTTTGAACTGGTGGCCGGTAGGCTACTACAGGTGGCCGATCGGATAGTGCAAGTGGCCGGTCGGCCATTTGCTTTTCCAAAATGCTGTTTTTGCTGCAACAGAGAACAGAGGCAAAGAAAGGCATTTTGTAGGAAATGTATGTACTGCCACTTTCTTCATCATTTCTCAAGCTCAAAGGAGTGTGGCGCTTGGCTCTCAAGCCACCAATCAAGCATCTCAATGCATGATGGCCAAAGGACCAAGCTTGTACAAGCTTCATGAATGCACACATAAGACTCAAATGGCAACCACCCTATCATGCATGATCAAGGGTGACGGCGACCAAGAAATATGACACGTTTCGTCACTTTGAGTATGAAACATCTCACATTTCTTGTGTTTGGATTAACGTCCGATCCAAACACATGCAATGCAACACGAATGCTTATCTTGCTCATATTTTACTTGTCCAATTCTTGTTTACACATTTTAGCTTACCAAGCCATTCTTTAGTCAATTTGTCCAAGGTGATTGTCCAATGAGAGAGAGGGTTAACCAAAGAATGGTTTAAGAAATGAGAGAGTTCATGCCTTTGGCTAGGAGGAACCCTCAAAGAGAGTTAAGGCCATTGAACACAAGCTCTATCTCAAGCTTAAACACAATCATAAGGTTAACCATCCCACAAAACGAATAGAAAAATGAAAAAATGAGGGAGGTTGCAGACTTTTTAGTGCTGAAATGGCATGACAAAATAATGCTAAACATGCAAGCAACACATGCACAACATGCTAAGAGCCAAAAACATTAAGACTAGTGAAGAGCACTACACTAGAAGCATGCAATATCAAGCTTAAATGATCAAACCAGCTTTGGACAGAGCTAAATCATGCCAAAACAGTAGCCAACACATGCTGAAATTTAGGCACAAAAGGCAAGAAAAACATGCACACATGTTGGCTCGCAAGCAAGACACAAAGCACAACTCTCAAAAGCAATGAAAGAGTGGTATATGTGAGAGTGTGACAGTGATATATGCACTGAAATCGCATGTGAAATGATGCTATGGCATGGAACCATCTCACGCAAGACATGTTAGAGGCCTTAAAACTCAAAGCTAGGAAAGGCCTTTGCACTACAACCATGCAAGATGAAGCTCATATGACCAAGACCACCCAAAATAGTTCTAAAACAACCTAAATGAAGTTCAAAAACATGCTTCAAATAAGCTAAGAATGGCTAGACTTAGAGGCCAAAACAATAGCACATGTTGGCAATTTAGCACAATTGCACTACAAGCATACAAAGCAAAGCTCGAATGATCAAACCAACTCAAAACAGAGCTTAAACATGCCAAATCAGTAGCTAAAACATGCTGAAATGGAATCCCAAAAGGGTAGAAAAACATGCTCACCTCTTACGCCAACTACACATACAAACAAAACATGAGAAGGGTGGACCACCCCCTCCCATTTTGGTCCTCAAAACCAACTTTTGGCCACTGAAATTCCCCTAGAATTCAGTGGTTAAGAGGCCAAGAAAAGGTTGTTTCAAAAGCTTTGAAAGGTGGCTCAAAAGGCTTTGAAAGCCAAAGAGCAAAGGGGGGAACCACCCCATAACCAAACAAGGTTCAAACCACAATTTTAAAACCTTAAAATTAAAGTTTTTGAGAGGTTAAACCAGCCTCAAAGCAGCATAAAAAGATGGCTAAGCACTTAACCAAAACAAAGCTTAACAGAATTAAGTTCTTACCCTTGAAGCACAGCTACAAACAGGTCTTCTTTTGAGCCAAAATCAGCTTTAGAAGCACCAAACAAGCCTTGAGGAACCTCAGCTCCAAGATAGGGATGTTTCATCAAGGGTCTCTTTGCAAATATGTAGAGAAAATTAACTTTCAAGCACAATATATATATATATATATAGAGAGAGAGAGAGAGAGAGAATTCTAGAGAGAGAGATAGAATTTTTGCTCATAAAATTTCTGAACCCTCAAAATGGGGGAGGGAGTGTATGGAGAATGGCTTCAGCGACCAACAACTGGCACAACTGGCACACAAAATATCTAAAAAAGGAGAAAAACAGCTGTTGGCCACTCTAGGTGGTCGGTCGGCCACCTCCCCTAGCCGACTGGCCACCCAAGGTGGCCGCCAAGAAGAAAAGTGGCTAACAAGGGCCAAAAGTGGCCGACAAGGCCTTTCCTCCCTCCAGGCAAGGAGCACCAAGGTTTGGCCCAAAAACAAGGCTAAAACACAGAGAGTTTAGAAGCTCAAAGACAAGACACTCGGCCGAGACCTTCGGCCACTCAAAACGAGCACAAACATGCACAATCATTGAGTGCACAAACGATGACGTCCAAGTCTTGAGGACTGTCAAAAATGGGGTGCCTACAGATTGCTCTGAGCAAAGCCTAAATGACTTGGCCGAACTAGAAGAAGACCTAGCCCAGATGGAAGAAGACCTAGCCAATCTCTACTTCTTTGACGAAAAGGATACAAGCAGTGTCCAGATAGGTTGGTGGGATTCAAGTCAGCTGGCAACAAACAACGGTAGGTTCAGTGACAAAGAGTCAGATGAGGCAAAACAAACAAGAGGGGTTAATAAAGAAAAGACCGAGGCTACATCCTTGGTTAGCACAGAACAAGTGTTGGAACAATTCTAGCAGGAAAGAATGGAAGCAATCCAAAGGAAGATAGCCTCAGAGCGAGGAAGTGATAACAAAAAAATGCCATTCTGGAATGCAGAAACCAAAACCATAGTGGGAAAGGAATGGCATGTTGTTGATGAGAGGCATGATGTAAACATGCTCCAGGTAAAGCCTGATAAAAACCTAGCCATGACTGCATGGGAGTGGTGGCAAGATAATGATTTGAGTTACGCATAAACGGACGAAGGGTGGAAATCTGATACCCCCGACGATACGTGGTAAATAGATGAGATCAATCACATGACCTAGAGTGGTTAGTACTTCAAACCTGTGACTCTAGATCAACCAGAATCCTCCAAAACAGAGGTTGTGAATACAAAAGAGAAGGATCGCGAAGAAAACTTGGTCTTGAAACAACTCAAGAAGATTCAGGTAGGTATATCAATCTGGGGACTGATAATGGATCCCCGGGAGCGTATGCAAGCACTGCTAAAGGCAATGAATCGGACCAAACTGCCTATTGACACTACCGTTGATCAACTAGTGTCATTAGTCACATCCGGAGATGTTACGCTTGTGATATCTTTCACAGATAAAGAGCTGCCACCTGAGGGTGCCAACCATAACCAACCCTTCTGACTCTGGAGAGCCGAAAAAAGTGGATTCCGATGGTGTTAGTGGATACTGGATCAGTAATCAATGTGTACCCGATACGGACTGCTTATGCCATAGGGTTGAGGCTGGTTGACTTCACGCCCATAACCCAATCCATTCGAGCTTATGACAACACGAGCCAGGATGTTGTGGGAATGTTCAAAAGGCTTATCCTAATTGGCCCCTCCAAACGTGAGGTAGAATTCCATGTAATGGATGTACCGACAACTATTAATCTACTGCTGGGAAGACCTTGGTTGCATCAGATAAAGGCCGTATCGTCAACAGCTCATCAGTTGGTGAAATACCCCTTTAAAGGTGGAATTGCTACTGTATATGATAATTCTACGATCCATCCTCCCTAGGGAACTGCCACTCCAATGCTAGAAATCATGCATGGGGAAGAAGATGTAGTCCTTTCTGGCTTCTAGCTGACAGAGGCCTAGGAAGTTCAGACCATCATGGCAGAAGGTGACGAAACTTATATAAGTTCTCAATCCATCTATATGATGAACAAACAGGGGCATATGCCTAGATTAGGACTGGGCAGGAGTGGCAGGCAAGGAGGCACTGTTGCCAAGGAGATAATTCACAACCGCCATGCTTTTGGGCTGGGATACAAACCTACTGTGGAAGATTGGCAAAGGAAGGGATCTAAGTTAAGAGGAAGAATTAAAGCAAAAAAGGCTGGGAAACAGTATGAGTTAGTCCACAAGCCAATACAAGGAACCTTGAATGGACGCTTCGTCTGCCAAGTGGAATATTTTCCCTTTTGTGGATTTCTAAAGCCTTGGTTTGACTAGGAGACAAAGACAACGTATCCCAGGTTCGAGATCTTCTTCGGGCACCAGTTACCAAAAGAGGAAGATGAGCAGATGGACCTGAACATTAATACAAATCAAAGCATGGCTGCAAATATTGATGTTGAATAAGAAGTGCTGTTGAGAAAAACACTAATTGACCTACTAACGAATTCTGCTTTTGGAATTGAGTCTGACAACTTGGGGGATAGTTTTATTATCCCAATGATTGGGGATGAACCACCTGCAGATTTCTCTAATCTTATTGTGGATGCATCTGAGGCTCCGCACCTAGTCTGGAAATTTGAAAAGGGGATCATCAATAGCAGTTCTGAATCGGATAACGAGTCCAAATCTAATTCCACTGAGTCTGTAGAGTCAGAGTCAG
This sequence comes from Camellia sinensis, assembly GCF_055761805.1. Classification (NCBI taxonomy): domain Eukaryota; kingdom Viridiplantae; phylum Streptophyta; class Magnoliopsida; order Ericales; family Theaceae; genus Camellia; species Camellia sinensis. The sequence continues at coordinate 71,142,378 of NC_138964.1, forward strand.
ATTCGAGTTCTTCAAAGTCTGGTACCTCCGGGGGTGGTAACCCAGATACCAAAGTCCTGTCAAAGTCATCTTTTTAGTTTTTCTTTTGAGTCAACTATAACCGAGGACCCAGACTTTACTAATGGGAATGTCGTAGATTTTGCTTACTTCTCTATGCCGTTAGTTTGCTACACTGATCTTGATTTTCAAAATTTTAACTTAAACGAAGAGGAAGAAATTCCTCGGGCTTTGAAAAATTTGGTTGACCAAGAGGAGGAAAGGTGCGTTAAGCCCTGTACAGATGAAATCATTGTAATTAGCGTGGGTACTGAGGAGGATCCCCATTTGGTCCAGATCGGATCCACATTGTCTTCAGAGGAACGCGAGCGTTTAATCGTTTTATTAAAAAAATTCAAAGTTGTTATCGCGTGGTCCTATGAAGACATGCCTGGAATCGATCCCGAGATTGTACAACACCGAATCCCTCTTAACCCTGAAGCCCGACCAGTCAAACAAAAACTGCGTAGAGTTCTCCTAGATTGGGCATTGAAGATTAAAGAGGAGGTGACCCAACAGATTGATGCGGGTTTCTTGATGGTATCTGAGTACCCGACTTGGTTGGCTAATATCGTTCCGGTTCCAAAGAAGGACGGCAGAATCAGAGTCTGCATCGACTTTCGGGATCTGAATAGAGCTAGTCCAAAAGATGACTTTCCATTACCCCATATCAATGAACTAGTAGACCTTACAGCCAGCCATGCTTTGCTTTCATTCATGGATAGGTTTTTAGGGTTTAATCAAATTTTGATGGCACCAGAGGACAAAGAGAAAACAACTTTCACCATGCCGTAGGGTACCTATTGTTATAGAGTTATGCCTTTTGGATTGAAAAATGTCGGGGCTACGTATCAGAGAGCTACGACCACCATCTTGCACGACATGATCCACAAGGAGGTTGAGCTGTATGTTGACGATATGATTGTCAAGTCTAAAGAGCAAGAAGACCACTACACCGCATTGGAAAAATTCTTTGAGCGGATTAGGGAGTACAGACTGAGGTTGAACCCACAAAAATGCACCTTTGGGGTAACTGCGAGAAAAATGTTGGGATTTCTGTTCACACAGGGTAATTGAAGTAGATCCCCCCAAAATCAAGGCCATCGTAGAAATACCACCACTAAGGATTGAAAAGGAGGTGCGCGGCTTTCTAGGCAAGGTACAATTCATAAAGTGGTTCATCTTAAAATTAACACTGATTTGTGAAGCACTATTTGGTCTATTGAAAAAAGGAAAGAAGTTCCAATAAGATGATCGATATCAGTTAGCCATCGGACAGGTGAAGCAGTACCTCCAGAATCCACTTGTATTATCGCTGCCAGGACCAGGGAAACCACTGATCTTGTATTTGTCAGTAACTGACTTAGCCATGGGGTGCATGCTAGTGCAAAAATCAGAAGCTAAGGTGGGGAAGGCCATCTACTATCTAAGCAAGAAGATGTTGGATTATGAAACTCGCTACACTCCCCTTGAGAAAGCTTCTTTAGCTTTGGTTTGGGCAACAAGGAAGTTGAGACACTACCTGTTAGCAGATTCCATAATTTTGGTTTCAAGATTAGATCCCATCAAATATCTCTTTGAGAAACTAGCACGTACGGGTAAGTTGGCTCATTGGTTGCTTCTTCTCTTTGAATTTGACCTCACGTATGTCACGCGCACATCTGTCAAAGGGAGGGCTGTAGCGGAATTCCTAGCAGAACACCCAGTAGAAGGGGATGATGAAGCAGTGGAGTATCTATTCCCAGATGAAGACATCCTACAGATGGAAGAAGAAACATGGACGATGTACTTTGACAGAGCATCAAATCAATATGGTTATGGGATCGGTGTGTTGCTCATAACACTTGATGATTCACATATACCTCTAGCCTTCAAACTCTAATTTAAAGTGTCCAATAATGATGTAGAATACGAGGCGTGTATTATTGGCTTGGAAGCTGCCCTAGAACTAGGGGCAATAAGGTTGGGCATCATTGGGGATTCGAATTTGGTTGTCTCTGAAGCCAACAGAGATTGGCGGGTTAAGAAAGAGAAAATGAAGGTTTATCATCAGGCCCAGGATGTGCTAATTCCGAGGTTTGAGAAATTAGCGTTCACACATCTGTTAATAGAGAATAATTAGTTTGCCGATGCGTTGGCAACTCTATCTTCCATGGTAGACATCCTGCTTGGAGTAAAGATGCGTCTGATCATTATTGAACAGAAGTACACGCCAGCTTATGAAACCATTTCCGCGATAAATGAGGTTCAAGACACGAACCCTGGTATTACGACATTTGGAATTTCCTAGAAAAAGAGGCATGTCCACTTGGGGCAAATGCCAAGGAAGAAAGAGGAATACGACATTTAGCCGTCTTATTTATCATCTGCGGAAACAAGTTGTACAAAAGAGGCCATCTGGGAATGCATAAGTTGTGTGTTGAGGAAGAAGAATCAAGGCTCCTTATAAAAGCTATTCACAGAGGAGAGTGCGGGGCTCACACAAACAATGTGATGCTAGCACGAAAAATCCTTAGACAAGGCTACTACTGGTCAACCATAGAAGAGGACTATATTGGCCTCGTACGGTGATGCCACAAATGTCAGATCCATGCCAATTGCATGAACATTCTGTCGTCAAAGCTCTATAATATGACTTCGCCATGGCCTTTCTCGGTTTGGGGAATCGACGTTATCGACGCAGTCACGCTAAAGGGGTCAAACGGGCACGAGTTCATTTTAGTAACAATCGACTACTTCACAAAGTGGGTAGAGGCTCAGTCCTATTCGGTGCTAAAAACATCGCATGTAGCCAAGTTTATCAAAAACAACATCATCTATAGGTATGGGGTTTCCAACGAGATCATCTCAGATAACGGCTCACATTTCAAGAAAAAGGTGATAGACCTGCTTGAGAAGTATAACGTGGTTTTCCGTAAGTCATCAACATACAGGCCATAGATCAATGGAGCCGTTGAGGCTGCAAACAAAAATATCAAGAAAATCCTGCAGAAGATAGTGGAAACCTACAGAGACTAGCCGAAGAAATTGCCATTTGCACTATGGGACTGCAGAACGCCAATCCAAACATCTACAGGGGCAACCCCCTATTCTCTAGTCTATGGGATGGAAGCTGGTTTGCCAATCGACATTGAAGTACCGCCACTGAGAATTATGGCCGAGTATCAGATAGCCGAGGCGGATTGGCAACAGAGTAGATTTGAAGAATTGATGTTGTTCGACGAAAGGAGGTTGAAGGCATTGTATCACATCCAAGGCTACCAGCGTAGAATTGCTAGGGTATTTAATAAGAAAGTCAAGTCCAAAAATCTCAAGGAAGGAGACATGGTGCTCAAAGACAACCGAGCCCCCATCCATGACCCCAGGGGCAATTGGACTGGCCCGTATATCATCAAGTTAATTTGCTCCGGAGAAGCAATTATTCTTATGGATTTGGGTGGCCTAGAGTTTTCACAACCGATCAACATGGACAAGTTGAAGAAATATTATCCCTGAGTGGCTCGCTAGGCTGAAAACCCGAAAGGGCAACCTAGGCAAAAGTTAGAGCATGAAAAATTAGAAATAAAGAAAAACTGAGCTCACAAGGCCGAAAACCCAAAAGGGCAACCTTGGCAAAAATTAGAGCGCAAAAGGAGAGAATAAATACTTGTGTGAACCCTCACTGAACTACGTAAGGCCTGATTCTCATCTTTAGGATACATAGGCAACTTCCTCCCGAAGTTTGGCCATTACCATTTTCAACTCAACTATCCTGCTCATCTGGTTTAATCAATCCATCATTCTTCACCGTTTGTCGACTTGGTTGTGTTGCTTCCATTCGGGCAAAAAGGTCAGTTACAAGATGAAAAAGTAATGATCAATGCAATTTAGGGGCCAGTTATGATTTTCCGATTTGGGGTTGTACAGCTTAGGATTAATTTTATGTGTATTCGGTGGTGACCATTTCCGAAAATGTTTTATTTTGTTTTACAACACAAAACGAACCTTTTCAATACTCACTTTAATTTTATTGATTTTAACACAAGTACATTCTCCAAAACAAAGTTGCTTTTACATAAAAACTTGAAAAGAAAAGACAAAGCAATAAACTAGGGGCATTGATGAGTCAAGTGTCAATTCTCTGTCTCTTTCTCGTACCCGTAGAAGTCTCTGTAACCGAAATCGGCCCAATCTGTTCCTCGTCCTCGAGCAAAGCCAAGTACTCGCTAGGAAAGATGGAACTGAAATTCTGGGCAGGAGTCAGAAATTCTCTCGTACTCCAACCAGTGAGGTATCGAGGCAAGTACGAACTACGAAAGGGAAACGAAGCTGGACACTTTATCCCTTTATCCGAACAAGTCTGATCATGTCCAAACTGGCGTCTGAACCTGAATGGAAAATAGAACGCACAGTGTGTAAGGCCAATCAACTATATACCAGGATGTTGAGACATCCTGTAACTCATCGTAGCCAAGTTAGGCCAAGGGCTATGCCAAGCAATGTCAATTGCAGACCTGCTGCGCATCCATTCGCACCACATTTCCTCTGAGGAGAATTCTACTAGCAGTGAGCGAAGAGAGTAAGTTTTGGCCGAGTACTCGGGATAGGGGTCCATTACATTCAGCTTATCCATTAACCAGACCTGGGGAGGGAAGGAAAATAAGAGAGAACAAAAGAATAGAGAGATGTACGTTGAGGGAAAAGTAAGAAAAGAATTTCGAGAGAAAAACAGAGATTGAGTGCCAAGTGATATGAGGATCATAAATTAGAAAGGCAGGAAATAATACCTGGTGAAGTAATGGACTCCTCGCAAATCGAGTAGTCTCTCGCCTATGAAACGCATCTAAACCTGTCAAAGTCTTAGCCAAACACTAAGCCCATACAACTCTTACCCTCCTTAGGGCATTGGGCTACTTCAATCAGTTTAATGCTAGCCCCACCATGCCTAGGGGCAAGAAGGAAGTGTGCAAGCAAGCATAAGCAAAGCGCATGCTGATTATAACCCCGCCAAAGGAGGTTCTCTTTATCACTAGTAGTAGAAAACCAACTAATCAAATCCGGAATGTCTAATTCCCCGTTGTGAGCCAAGGATTGAGCCTCGTGCAAAGTAAGCCCACACATCCATCCTAAAGCTTGAGCATGGCCAAAACAGGGTTGAGGCATGATTTCTTTATCACGTCGAGATTCCATCAATGCTTGAAATTCTTCAAGTGTCGGACACATCTCTTGTGAACCGAAGTGGAATACATGCGTGATTGGATTCCAGCATCGAGTAGCGGCATGGAGAAATGGAAAACAAAGTGAAGTGTGGCTCAATGAAAAAAGAGCGTTTAGGCCGACACCACAAAAGTTCACCTTTTTCGAGCCATCCAAAGTGGTTATCCAGTCTTGGAGCCTATAGATGAGCAACATCTCCATTTTGAGAGCAAAATGTAAAAGACTTGCTCTTTTACCAAAAACAACAGTATGGGAGCCTCATTTACAGAATTTTAGATGGAGTAGTCAGTGATAACTAGGCACTCACCAAATCCCTTATCAAGGTCGGCCGTACCTCAGTGGGGTCTGGTCATGCCTACTGAGGTCCAGCCATACCTCAATGGTCAGCTAGGCAGTGCACTAACAGGAAAGGCTGCTCTTTGTCCTCTTGTGTTGTCGATGTATTTTAAGTCTTGTTTTGCTTATAGCAAGTCTGTTGTAATAGTTTTGAGTTGTTTCCATTATGTTTTCTTTTTATGAAGTTGTATATTTTGTCCAGTTGTAAGTTATTATCTGATTCATGATTCAAGCACAAGTCATTGGAAGATTCTCATGCAATTACTGTCCATTCGCCTACAATACAATTTGCAAGAAAATGATCATCCACAAAAAAACAAAAAACAAAAAAAAAAATAAAAATAAAAACTAGTTTTTATAAGCTAGCGGGTCCAACCCCGATCATGTTTTACACGTAAAACAAAAGAAAGGTTTTCAAAAACAATGAGTCTCCTTGAAGCTAGTGTTTCAAACTACAAAGCAAAGAAATAGAAACAAAAACAAAAACAAAAACAAACAAAAACAAAACACCAAAAGAGAAAGTCATCATTGTCATCAATAGTCCGTCCCAGCTCTCCTCCTCTTCGGTTGTGCAGAAGGTGCATCGCTGTCATCACTGGTGCTGCCAGACTACATGTAAAACTCCTTTTCCTCCTCCTTAGGGGTCAGAGAGCCCTCAAAGGACTCCTCGGAAGGTGAGCACTGCCTCACTCAGCCTCTCCCTCGATCAGCTCCTCTTCTACCCCTCACTCGGTCCGCCTCTTTCTCGTAGCTGGAGGAGGTCCTACAGGTGCCACCGGTGCTGGTCCAAGATGAAAAAAAAAAAGAAAGGAAAGGAGAGTGCAGATAGTTATAAGATGACAAATAATGTCGGAATGAAATGACTGTAAACTAGAGGCAAAGCTTACCTCAAGCCCGTGAGTAGCTAGAGCAGTTTGACTCTGTCGCACCATGAGGTGTAGCCGATCGACGGTCCGTGCAAGGTCATCTGTAAATGCCCAAGGCACCTACAAAAGCGAGAGCGGTGTTTGAAAAATATAGCCAGAAACAGAAGCAATAAAACAAGATGAAGTATAGTGAGTGGAAACAAAAAAGAAATGTGTACCTTCTAAATGCCTGGAGCGAACACTATTCGACAGTCCCTCTCCTCGATCTCATTTATCGGAATCTGCTCGAGCACCCCGTTTGGGCGCATGAATGTGATCTCCATGGGAATCACAAGAAACCCAGGAATAGGAGCAACGACAGGGGCACCTCTAGCAGGGGCATCACCAGCACCAGCCACAACAGCCGCGACCTCCGAAACAGCATGGGCTACGCCTAGGGTGAGAGGCACTATCACCTGAGTGTGCAAGAAGGTAGTGAAGTCGCCGGCCATAAGGTATCTATCACCGTCTTCTTCCTATATCAAGAGGTTGATCATAGGTCTGTCCTGTATCTCATCAACTGTCGTCATGCTTGCAGGAGAAGGATGCAGAATGTCTAGATCGGCAACCCCTCTGGTCTGACGGATGAACCTCTCCCCAAATAATAGGCCCTACCAAAGGGGCCCTCGAACAGAATCCTCATCGTAGAGGCATACCAAGTAGCAGCATAAGTCGCTCTAGACGCTAGAAGGATACCCGCCCAAGGATGTCAATCAACCTGTGAATCAATCTAGTGTCAGATGTCAGTGCAGCAACAGTGTAGTGTTAGATATCATTCAGTGTCAGAAATCAGTGCAGTGTTACAAAATCAGTGTATAATGAGCAAAACAGTGCAGTGGCAGATGCCAACAGTATGAGGATGCTAGTACAATGTGGAAACGGTGATATGCAATGCAAAGAATGATATTGTGTTACCTAGTTCGCATTGATCGAATCAAAAAAGCGGTGGAAGTATGGGAAGGTCCGATCTATGTGGCGTTTGAACCGTGAGTTGTAGTACCGAGTGCGGGGTACTGACAACTCAATCGACCTCACTGGGACTGGAGCTACAGTGGTGAAATTTGCGTTAACTCAGTGCTGTAAACAGATAAGAATGAATAAAGCAGATTAGCATATATGAAATGCAGAGTAAAGACGAGCAGGAAATGCAAAGTACAAAACGTAAAGTTGAGTAAAAAAAATAAAGGGGTGAGACGCGTACTTCCTAAACTCTCCAGCAGCCACCGAGTAAATCCGCCTTGCGGCGGGACACGGAGCTCATATAGCAATATAAGGTGGCCAGGCCAGCGCCACCCCAATCATACTTTGCCACTCGCGGTAGGTGTACCAGTGCCCCTAGAGGATATATCTCCATAGTATTTTCCCTGTTCACAAATAGGGTAGTACCGAGGAGATACATGAGGAAGCCACAGGCATACTGGGCAACCTCATCTGCAGTAGCTGGCTGACGGTCGATGAAGTGATCATAAAACCAGCTGTAGCACACCATCCCCTGACTGTTGACATCCGGGATCACTCCAAGAAGCTAGAGGTATGCAGCTCTCCACGGCGCCATGTTTGGATCAAATGGGATTGGGCTACCAACTTCGACCCGCAAGCCAGTGAGCATCGAGAAGTCATATGGCGTTAGCGTCATCTACCCGGTCGAAGAAAAGTGGAACGAGTCTGTGGTGTCCCACCATCTCTCGACCAATGCTCCGTATAGCACTGACTCAGCCTGCATCTGTATGAGCCCAGAGCAGAAGGGCCCAAAGCCGGCGGGATCAACTACTGTGAGAACCTTCGCGGGAAGCCGCTCGCACCAACGTCGAGGGCCCTGATATGGTCCCATAACCGATAATCCTCCTGGCTACAGCCTGTAAATGGGGAATGTATCAATATGTGTACAGCAGAGAACAATGGTTTGTTTCACTTATGTACAAAATAAAGGAAAGTCACATATGTACAAAACAAAGGAAAGTTGTTTAACATGGAGGCATAGGCAGAAAAGTGCTCCTTGGGCTCGCACAATAGTGTGTCCTCCTCCAGCCCAGGAATGAAGCCCATAAATCGTAAAATCCTACCTGGCAAGAGAATGTGAGTGCGCAGTAGGTAAGTGGCCACATCAAATGGCCTCTTGGCAAGAGGAAGCAAAGCGGGAGCATCCTCGGCCTCCATATCTGCACCAAGGGTGGCACCAATATCTATGGCTGGGGTGGGAAGGGGAACCTCATCGCTAGCCATGGGGAAAGGTAGAGAAAAATGGAAAAAAAAAAAGAGAAACTAAGGGAAAATGGTTAGAAATCCCAAATTTCAAAACCCTAGGAGAGAGAAAATAAAGAGAGTGTGTAAAATCAAAGGGAGGAAGAGGAAAATGTGGGTAAAAATGAGAAAAATAAAGAAAAAAAACCCAAACTCCACCAAATCAAAATCCAACCAGTTCAAAATGTAGAGGATGAAAATGGTTTCAAAGAAAAAATGGCCGCTAGTTGTTTGGTTCGCGAAAAAAAGAAGAAATCTAGAGAGAGAGGGATGCTAGAGAGAAAGAGGGAGGGATTTCGGATGTTGAGGTCTGAGGAAATGAGGGTTGGTTTGTGTTATTTAAAAGGACAAGTCAAGGGCTTCCTAAATCTGCACCTGCCGCCGTTAAAGTCCAGCCGGAGGTCCATATATCCGGACATACCTCACCAACATCCGGCTAGACTTTTAAAAAAAAAAAAAAAAAAACCTTTTTTTTTGTTTATTATTTTCTTTTGTATTATCTGCGTAAGAAAATAACATTAAAAAAAATCAATTAAATCAAATCATTACTTTGTGTAAACCTGTATACTATAAAAAAAATAAAAAATAAAAAAATCAATCAATTTATCTTATTTTATATGTTATTTTGAGCTGAGTGTATATAAAAAAAATTTAAAAAAAAAAAGCAAATATAATAAATAAATAAAAAAAAAGCAAATAAAATATAAGGGGGTTTCTTTTACTTCATTCTTTTTTATTTTTTTTGAGTATATGAAATGTACATAAAAACAAAGAAAACAAAAACAAAAACAAAAAACAAAAAACAAAAAAACAAAGGGGGGGGGGGAAGGAAGTTTTTGTTCTGATGTTATTTTATGTGTGTTACGTTCACCCCATAAATTTCATTTTCTTTGTTATGATTTGTTTCAATAATCTGTAAGTTGGTTTTTGTCCCACTATCAAGTTTTTATTACCAAAAAGTTTGCAGTAATTATCACCGGTGATGTTTTTCCGATGAAAGAAAAAAAAAATGATGATATTTTCAAAAACAAAAACAAAGAAATCATTCTACCATACCTTCTTCCACTCACGTATGACGCATTTGGACTTCACATTTAAGAGTTCATGTTTATCTGGTTAAAACCTTCATCCTCTCCATATGAACTACGACTAGTTACGCCACCCCAATTTCTCACATCGAACTGTCTTGTGCATCTCAAGTTCAATTTCACTATTCCTCCTCTTGTGAACGGAGCGATTGGATTTCACTATTCCTTCTCTCGCTAACGGAGCGATTGGATTCCCTATTCCTCCTCTCGGGAACGGAGCGATTGGATTTCACTATTCCTCCTCTCACGAACAGAGCAATTGGATCATGTGAGTCGTGTTTGGCTACTTACTTCTTTCCGAGTGAGACACGGTTAGATTTGTTTTGTTCTGATTTATGCTTTCGTTCAGTGTCACATCATTGTCTTGATTGCATTTCATTGCATGATCTTAAGTTATGTTTTGCATTTCATTATATGATCATAAGTTATGTTTTACATATCATTTTGCATCTTTCCCCTGAACTACGTAGGTTTGATTCTTTGCAACGGGATACGCAGGCAACCCTCGGGTTCAACCAATTATGTGTGCATTTGTTTGTTTTTGCCAAAGTCTTACGATCCTATCAAATGGGTCGTCTTCGGGCTTTGACAATAACTCACGTCGTGAAATGACTTCGAGCTCTGTCAAAGTGGGGCAACTGTAGGCATCCCAATTTTGACCTCTCGTAAGACTTACGTGCTTTATTCCGAGCACTCGATGATGACGATTACATTGAGTCAGTGGTTTGAATTCTCAATAAAGGAATCCGAGTTCGAGCTCTAAATAATTCCAACCTGCCATACCCACTGTATTTCTACCCTAGAATTTCAGTATTGCACCTTGTACCAACCTGTATTGAACCTGAAAGTAAGAAATAGTGGAAATACAGTGAAGTCTGGCTGGACCTCAATGACATCCAATATCAAGTGAGCTAGAAATATCAAAGCTACCATCCATCTTGTTCTTCCATAAGCCTTGAAGCTCTCATATCATCCATACATACCATACAAGAGCTTGAACTTGGAACTTGAGTTGAGAATTGAAAATCATAAGTCAAAATTGAGGGTGCTTTGGAATCAAGTTTGGTTTACAACAAGAACATCTTCTCTAGAAGAGGAAAAGCTTCCCCACTTTCATTTCAATCTTTGTTCATCTTTTTTTGGTGCTTTCATATTGTTTTAGGACTATTTTAAGGGCTGAAACTTGTGATTAAAAGCTACCCAAAGGTGGAGGGGTCAGTCACCCTTGCTTGAATCTTATTCCTAGCTTAAATCCTTGTATTTCCAACTTGTTTTCTCTGATTTTTATCATCGTTTTGGGGCTGATTTGGGACTATTTTGGGGCTGTTTTTCAACATCTAAAATATGTGATTCGAAGTTATAAAAGTAGAGGGGGTTAGCTACCCTTCCTTACACTTGTTTACTAGCTTTAACCTCTTTATGATTGTGCACCTTCTATAGCTTAATTTCAGCACTATTTTATGCTATTTAGGGGCTGTTGAATTTATTTCAATAATTTTTCTTTGCATATTATGTTTGTTTTATAGTAATCAATTAATCAACTTCGCATAATCATCTCTGCAACCTCCCTCCATTCTTTGATTATTTTGACCAAAAAGTTGTGAAAAATTAAGGTCGTTATTCAAGTATAAGAAAGAACTTTTTTTCCATGCTTAATGGTTTAATTTCTACGGAGGTTCATTACCAAAGGCATAAAAAATTTTCATGCTTAATGGTTTAATCTCTTCGGAGGTTCATTACCAAAGGCATACATTTTTCTTATACTAAAGCCAATCTTTCTTTTTTTTTTCTTTTTATCACCAGTGTGTTTACTTTTAAGGGACTAATAGACAGTTCGAAATCACCAAGGAAAGCGTCATTATCACTAATTATCGAGTTTGGATTTCAAGTCACTATCACTCTCGCTTTGGGTTTTGCTAAGTCATTATCACTCTTCCTTTGTAATTTCTCCCGAATAAAATAAGATTTATTTCCTCAGGTTAAGTCGACACTTGTTTCCCTTTAATGTGTTTCGGACTTAGTGGATGTAAATAGCACCGTGGACTTAATTGATTAAAGAAAAGGAAAGATAATATAAAAGAGACTAATAAAATTGAGTTTGAAATGAATTAACCGACATAAAGAACCAATATGATTGATTGAATTCAGTCAGACGTTATACCGAGTTTATTGTGTCAAGGCTTATCTTACATCAATTCATGATGTTTTTGATGAATCTTGAAGCGTCTTTACAGCCAGATGTTATGCCGGAGTCTATTGTGTCAAGGGTTGTCTTACATCAATTCATGATATTTTGATGAACTTTGAAGCGTCTCTACTTCCCTTCTTGAATTCACTTCATGATAGGAGGGAGGGGTGGTTGTTATGCATTGAATTTATTGATCTTTCTCCTATCGTGTCCAAAATCATCTTGCAAATCAACTTTCAACCATAGATGGTTTGGGAACCGAGTTCGCTCCCCTCTTGAGTATTTTCTATGATAAAGAAGGGTAGAAGAGACAAACATGACTAGGAATACCTTGTTTTCACTGTTTCACCTTAGGCACAAAAAAAATAAATTTCTACAAGAAAACAAGGTATTGGATTTATTTGGGGCTCAACTGAGTCTCATTTTGGGTCGGCACGACAAGGCTCCAATAAATTGCAAGCAATACACTTTTAGTTGAAAGCAATGATAGGGTGAAATAAAACAAATTCCAGCAAGGCATACAGAGTAATTCTTGAGGAGCATCGCACAATCATTGTATATTTGTTGTGATAAATTAGACAGCCCCTTCTAGATATCATTCATTCGGATTTGTAATAATTATTTATTCAGACACTTGAACATTCGAACCCTCCTTCGTGAGGACAAATATGTAATAAGTTGGATGTCTTCTAACCCTATTCTTTCTCCCTTTTATATATATGCTTATGATGGTTAGTATAGGGACATCATATTTTGCATCCATTCGTTTTGCATGCATAAAAGTTCGGCTCATCATATTATTCAGATGTCAAATTCAAACTCTTTACTTGAATACGCGCGCTATCACATGCCTTGAATTGACTCGCATGCCATGCTAGTAGCCGAGCTTATTAATTGCATATCGTATGTGTTGCATTAGCCATATCACATAGCTAGGATCATGCATTCTTTTCTAATTAATTCCTCTTTTGGCTTGGAGTACGAGGTAAGTTTTCTTGCTTTAGGATATTGCATAAGTGTGATTGCTGCCATATCAAACATACTACCATGAGGCTAAATGCTTACGTGATATACTTGTTTAAATGCATGTGGATGAAGGCTATTCATTGACATTGGGATACTTTGATTAATATATATATATATATATATCTATATAATAAGACACAATAGTTTTTGAAAATGTATAAAATGTATGAGAGACACATTTTATTTGGATGGCTCAGATGAATCCTAAGTGTATATCAATGGTTTGGATCAATGGGTGGTTCCCGCCCAACACTTTCTCCCTAAGATACAAATGATTTGCATGTGTCTCCCTCAGTGTCTACCCTCTGTCTCTCCATACCCTCAGTCTACCATCTGTCTTCCCATACCCTCTATCTACCTTCACTCTCTATCTCCTTCTCTGTCTACCATCTGTCTCCCCATTTCTACTCTGCACTAACTCTTTCCTCAATATCTACCTTCCCTGTCTATCTCCCTCTCTGTCTACCGTCTGTCTCCCCATTGCTGAATTTCTTGCTCTGTTTCAATCTTCTGGGTGTGTTTTTGGGTTTACCCACATCGGAAAACTCCTACAGATTTATTATTGGTGAGATGTATGTTGTGTGTGCAAATTATCTTATTGTGTTGAGTTATTAACAATTGGGTTATTATGGTGTCATTTTGGGTGTGTGCAGATTTGGATTACACGGGTGATATGCATTTTATTATGGTGTGTTATGGGTGTGTGCAGATTTGAATTAGTAACCCATGCAACATATTTGAATGGGTGTGCTAGATTTGAATGATATATATATTGAGTTATTATGGAAAAAGATACACCGTGCAACAGATCTATAGTTATTGAATTCTGCATAGACCAATCTATAGTTATTGAATTATATAGATATATGGAAAAGTATTTTTAACTGCTGGGGTCAATAGAGTTATTGAAAACATGACTTTAACCAATTTAGTATTATTTTTTAGTGTTGAAAACATGACTTTAATTGCTGGGTTCAAGAGAATTGATTCGGATAATTGATTATTATTTAGTATTCTCTCATTTTATCTTAACTAATTCAATATGTTCTTCTTCTTGAATTTTTTTTTCCTCTCTCAGCTTTTGCCTTCATCAGAGCTTCTATGGATCACTCTGACCACTCTCACCGTTGTTCACTCCGGCTGCGACATCACTTTGGCTGCTCGGCTATTCATTACAGTAATTTTTTTGTTCACTCCGGCTATTCACTTCGGCTGCTCGACATCCTGCTCGACTGCTCAGTTAGTTTATTAATTTTTTTTCTTTTGTTATTGCTTTGGTAACGTTTGGTAGGCATGACTATTGAGTAAAACTGAAGAAGAAGAACAAGTTGACTACATTAAAGAGTAGTTGCAAAGGCTATGTTTTTTATCACCAAAATCACTTGACTCTGTTTTTTATCACCAAAATCAGTTGGCTCTATTTTTTATCACCAAAATCAGTTATTGCTTTGCTATATTTTTTACCATTTTTTGTCTCTCCTCCTTTCTCTCAGTGTGTTGGGTCAGTATTTTCCAATTATTAACCAAAATCAGTTATTAACTTATGGTTGTTTTTTTCAGTGTGCTGGCTGGTTATTTACTTCCAATATTCAGCCATTAATTTGGTTTTTTCAGAGTCGTAGCAACTCCCTTACTTCCAATGTATCGTCAACACCAAATAATATCATGTTAATAATTTTTAAGTTATTTACAGAACCAAACAAGCATCAGACATGCAGAAGTATAGCATGGGCCAGTGGTTGTGAAGTCCATGTCCATGCAGTGTTGTTAGTGAGTTGCTATGACTCTGCTCAATTTGGAATAGTAAGAAAAAGAAAATTGTTTTCTCCATTTTAGCACCAAAAACTCACAAACATTAAATAGTTCTTTGGCTCTATAATTGATTATTCTTTTTAGGGGTCCAGATGATGATATGGACAAAAAAAAAATTAATTTTTTTTTTTAATTTGAGAGCTAAATTCATAATTAATTTCAAACTCCAAATCCAACATCTTAAGTAATAGATTCTAATAAATTTGTAAGCTTTTTAAGTGTACACATATAAACATATAGAAATTCCTATTTATTAGGTTATTAACATCTAAATTCATGTTCACATGCATATAGCATCTACACTGTAATGTCACACCAAATTTATCAATAGAATCTAAATTGAACATATCAATGGATTAAACATAAAGAAAGCTGCAAAACACCAAATTTATGAATTCATTCATATAAGAAATTGGAAATTTGTAACTAATAATACTCACAAAATGTAATCGATGCTCCAGAATAATGCTCACAAAATCTAAACTAATAATACTCACAAAATTTATGAATACGGATGCTCCGGATCTCTTATATCCCTCACGAAATGTAATTGATTCAAGTCAAAGATCACAACAGTTCAACTTCCAATCACAATCCTCACCTATTAATTGAATTGCCCTCAATTCACCTAAGTATAGCATGGCCCTGTTTTAAGTTTCATAGGAGTTTCAGAGGTGTGTTGAACTTTATTTCCTCCGTGCCTTTAGGAGGAGAGGAGGATTGGTAGGTTATGGTTGATAGATATATACACACTGAGAGAGAGTAGCTATTTGAGTGATGGTTGATAGATAGATACACACTCAGAGAGAGTAGCTACTTTATGCTCATGGAGAGACAAAAATTGGTAAAACATAATTATTTGGCTATTATACACAGGAAAAACATATTTGGCTATTAGATATATTTGTATAGTAGCTGTTTGAGTGAGGTTATACACATTTGTATATTTGGCTATTAGACATAAAAACATAATAGATAAAACTGGTTTGGTGTTCAAAGAAAAAAAAAAAAAAAAGGTTATACACATTGTGTTTACTGTCAACTGTCATGGTTGATACGGTTGGTCTCAAAATTATTTGGCTATTATACACAAGAAAAACAAAATAGATCCAAAATTTTCACTAAATCAAGGATGAACAAAAAATTTCACCAAATCTCAAATAATAATACTTTAAATCTTTTTTGATAAAATTTTAAAATAGAGTATGGATAGGAGATGGTTTTTAGGATTAGTTTGGAATATTTTTGAAAAGATTTGAAGATGTGAAGAGAGTAAGGATTGGAGTATTCCATATTAGAGCAAGCTTTTAATCAAATTTTCACTCAAATTTGATGAATAGAGAGAGAGAGAGAGAGAGAGAGAGAGAGAGAGAGAGTTAAGTAATTTACTAATCATATCCATCATGGTTTGGTTGTCCTGACTCCGATGGGTAAATTGAAGTGTAAAGCATTTGGCTGATTACGTCGCTATTCATAAAATTGATCTGTCTTAAATTTTTTTGGAACAAATAATTGGAAAATTTTGTTTAAATTTGGTCAATCTTGTTACATTATTAGAAAGAAGTCAAGTACTCTCTCTCATACCCTAACCCAAGGACCTTGACAATTATTTATTTTTTTGTTCTTCTTGGAGGCTTGAGTGCTAGATATAGTAGTAGTGGGTAGTTTTGTAGATTAACTTAATATTGAAAATCATGTGTGCACTGCTACTTGCATTGTGCCCTTAGTGAGGCATAGTCGGGTTGCTTCATCATAGTTATGTGATGATATCTTTTGATGTAATGTGGGCTTCTATTCTCCCTTTTATTTATTTATTCTTTCCAAAATAAAAACCTAGGCTTAGGCGTCCATAGGATTGTTTGAGAAAAAGGCATTATTCATTTCTATTCACTAATCATTGGAATGCTCAATTGAAGAACTCTACATGCTCAATTTTGTTTTTCAAAAATAGATGCAATCAACCATGATTTAGTCACCCTTTTAATGAAAGAACATTTCAGTTAGTAGGTCACACATGTATGCAAGATATAGAGAGAGACATCACTACGTTATACCTTTACACAAAATATCATGCTAATTTGTTTGAGAGATATGATTTTTTAGAAATTCCTTTTAGTTTAAAAATTACAATAAAATATTAAATAGAATAAAAACAAATTTCTTAAAAAATTAAAGTATTTGAATAAAAAAAGGTAAGAAGAAAATTTAATATGGTATTTTTATATAATTCTAGATGAACAATAAATTATCATCTATAACCCTCTTTTTTAAATAAAAAAAGTTTAACAAACTATCACTTTTTAATAAGAAAAAATTAACGTTTCTTTCTAATTTATTTTAGCAAAAGTAACTTTGAGCCAAAGATATCTTTATTCTTTATTTTAATTTTTTTTAATAGACAATTGAGATAAAAAAAAAATTAAAATCTAACAAAATCCAACATGTTTAGTAAGTGCTAAAAAAAAGTTATGTTTTGTTCTTTTGTTAAAAAAAAATTATATTAAAAAATATTATTGTTCAAGTCCTTATATTAAAACAAATTATATTTAGACCAATAATATTATGACACATCATTATGACACATGTGAATATTGATCTCATTCTAAAGAATTTAAATTTGAAATTTTATTTTATAATTTAATAAAGGATGCAAAATTTAAGGAATGAATATTGATCTATTCAAATTATAATAACATAACTTAAGTAAAACTCCAAATTTGAAATTTTATTTTAAGAATATAAAATTAATTTGTAAACCAATCATATTGTAACAGGTATTGACAAAAAATTAACCAAAATAAAAAAAAAAATGACAAAAAAGAATTACAACTTTCAACCTTAATGAAATGACAATATTTTGCAATCATTATTTAAAACTTATATATTATGAAATAAATCATTGTAATTTTAAATTTAAATTAATGAAATGCTTTCCATATGTAGTGCCTCTCAAATTTATATATTTGATATACTTTCCATTTGAAAGTCACAAATCAAGAGATACTATTTTTTTTTTTGGGGGGGGGGGGCGGTTGGGTGAATCAGAGCTATACAAGATTTTTTTAATTATTTAAAATCAAAAAATCATGAATTTTAGTTTGAAATATTAAAACCCCCACAAGACTTGCGGTTAGAAACCCCTTTTTACTTATAGATAATACATAGATATAGATATATACATAGATAGATAGATAGATTTAATAAGAATTTATATTTGTTTTAGATATTTTTATAATATACTAATTATTTTTAAAAAGAAAGTAAGGGGTGATTTATTTAGTTGATCTTCCTACAACAAAAAAATTAAACTGACACTCAAAAAAATTTATTTAACATTTTATTTGTTGTGTAATATATTTATTACAAATATTTTTTTTGTACAGATGATAAATAGTTTTATAAATTTTGTACAGATGATAAATATTTTTATAAATTTTTTTTTGAATATTTTTTTATAAATATTTTGGTGCTCTGTGTTGTACAGATGATAAATATTTTTCATAATTTTTTTTTTTCTTTTGAATATCTAGAGTTCCTAATTAGAAGAAAAATTTCAGAGACTTGAAATTTTAACATTTATGTGTAATATGGCGAGTGAGTTTATGTTTTTTTTTTTTTCTTGGCACCTTTTGAAAGAAGTATAGTATTTTATGTTGTATTTCAAAAAATTCTGGTGAATATATATATGTGTATATTACTTTAGTTGTCTTTATGAAAAAAAAAAATGTATTAAACTTACAAGTATTTAACTTAACGCAAGTATTTAACATAATCCGTTTTGCTTTGAATCAAATTCACCAAGTATTTAACTTAACCCCAAAAAAAATGTATCATTTTACCATTCTAAAAAAAAAAAAAATTTGTACCATTCTAAATAGAAAAGGCACGTGCCTCTGGTATCTGTTGAATTAATTTTTTTTTTGGCATAAATTTTTGATTATGATTATAACGGGTTTTGATTTTGGTTTTAACTTCATCTCTATAAAATTGAAGTCAGTTAGAAAAGAGAAGAGTTCAAATTTGGACAATTGTTGTACTCTGATTCTAATTTATCATTTTAATGTGATTGTTAAAAAACATCTATTCTAAACACTGGGTTGACTCAAAAAATGTAAGTTTGATTATGGGTTTCTCAAAGAATGTAGAGAGAGAGAGAGAGAGAGAGAGAGAGAGAGAGAGAGAGGTTATTTGGGAATTGGTTTGTAGTTAGTACTCTGTGTTGTACAAATTAGTCTGATAGGGAAGGAATTGTTTGTTTGGAGCTATTTAAAAAGAAAGTAAGGGTGATTTATTTAGTTAATCTTCCTACAACAAAAAAATTAAACTCACACTCAAAAAAAATTATTTAACATTTTATTTGCTGTGTAATATATTTATTTAGTTGTACCATTCAAATGTAATATTTATTTTCTATGTGATTCTAATGTACAGATGATAAATATTTTTCATTTAATTTTTTTGTGAATATCTAGAGTTCCTAATTAAAAGAAAAATTTGAAAGACTTGACATTTTAACATTTATGTGTAATATAGCAAAAGAGTTTTTTTTTTTTTTTTTTACCTTTCTAAGGGAATATAATATTCTATGTTGTGTTTCAAAAATTTTTGGTCAATGTATATGTCTGTGTATTACTTTAGTTTTCTTCATGAAAAAAAAAATGTATTAAACTTACAAGTATTTAACATAACACAAGTATTTAACATAATCCGTTTTACTTCGAATCAAATTCACCAAGTATTTAATTTAACCCCAAAAATGTATCGTTTTACCATTCTAAAAAAAAAAATTGTACCATTCTAAACAGAGAAGGCACGTGCCTCTGGTATCTGTTGAATTATTTTTTTTGGCATAAATTTGTGATTATGATTATAACGGGTTTTGATTTTGGTTTTAATTTCATCTCTATAAAATTGAGGTCAGTTAGAAAACAGAAGAGTTCAAATTTGGACAATTGTTGTACTCCGATTTTAATTTTATCATTTTAATGTAATTGTTAAAATACATCTATTCTAAACATTAGGTTGGCCTTTTTCTTTTTCTTAGAATTTTATATTTTTATTTATTTCTTCTCCTCTTGATTGTGATGCAAAACGAAACTACATAATATAATTTTTTTTTAATTTTTATTTTCCTTATAAGAAGTTCTTAAGGAAAGAAAAAAAAAAGACAAAAATGCATTTTAATATAACAGAAACAACAAGAAGAGTGAAAAGGAAAGTACAAAACATTATATGCTAATATTCACATTTTACGTACCCAATGATCTAATATTTACCTTTTCAGTGTACATTTTGAAAAGAGATGGGTAGTGTCTTTAAACCAATAAGTGCGTGCATAGTGAGTTTGCAGTTTTGTGTGCTTAATGTGTTTCAAATTATTTTTCTCTCCCTTTTTAAATTTCATCAATACATGCATTGGTTCTTATATGACTAACAACTTAACCGAGTAAAGAGGAAAAGTTAGTTACAAGGAAGAAAAGATACATGATGAAAGGGAAGCAAGTTAGTTAATCTTCACATTTTATGCACCTTCTTATATAATATTCTTATTTTAGGCACACAATGATAATGTGTTATCAAAAGCTGCATTAGCCCAACGTTCACGACAAGAACGTGAAAAAAAGCAAAAGCCATGTTCTGCATACCAATTGGGACAACGCTTGCGACGAGAACGAGAAAGAAAAAGATCAAAGGAATGTATTAAACGAAGACAACCTTCTTTAACACCAAATTGGTAAAAGAAAAAGAATTTTTTACCCAAGACAATCTTGAATTTTTTACTCTTACTATTACCACTTTATTATATAGATTTTAATTTGTTCACAATATATTTATGTAGGCCTCCTCCTACAACTCCATCTAGAAATGTTGGTGTGGTCATCAGTGATGAGCACGACCTTAATGTTATCCGTGTTTGTGCGGTAAGTACAAAATCAAGTCAAACATTGTATGTATTTTATTTATATAAGATTATATAAGATTTTTTTTAATCTTTTGAATATTTTATTTCCATTTGTTAGGCAAAAGAAAAAGATAATGTCAACCCAATGTCTAAAGGAAAAGAAAAGATGGCTCCTTCCGGCAAGAGAATGACAAATGCATGTCAAGTGGTATATATTCTTTTTTAAAAATATGATGCAAAACTAATCAAAATTTTGAATAGTTAAAAGATATGAGTGTATAAAATGAATTTATTGCTTTATGTTGTTTTTGTAGAATGATTGTAATATGTTTTCCTGTAACTTGCTATTATTTGTATGTGTTTTTCAAATTTATTTATTTTTATTTTGCATGGATACATGTGCATTTATAATGTACCATCCATAAGTTGCTACTTATATAAAGAGAATAGGAAAAAAAGAAACGAAGGAATAAAGAAAAAATATATAAAGAAAGGAGAAACTAAATAAGATAGCTTTTTAATTCTCACTTAATATATAAAATAGAAAACAAAGGAAGGGAAAGGAAAAGGGAAGAAATAAGAAAGAAAGAAATAAAGATAACACTATTAAAGGTATAAAACAAATAAAATAGAAAACAAAATTAAGAGAAAGGGAAGAAATAAGAAGATAGTTTCATTTTAAGCACAAAATATTCACATATTTTTCTTCAATGATAAAATATTTTCATTTTAGGCACAAAATGATAATGTAATCTCAAAAGTTGCATTGGCCCAACGGGCACAGCGAGAGCGTAAAAAAATTGAAAAGTCATACTTTGAATTTCAATGCTTGCAATAAGAACAAAAGGGATTAGAAGAATGTGTTCAACTAAGACAACGTTCTTTAACACCAATTTGTCGCAATCGCACTCACTTGGAGTGGGAAACAATAACTGAAGATTCTTATTTGGCACAAAAACAAACAATGGTTACCCATCATTCTACATGTTTGTTTTCTTTGCCAAGCACATTTTTAGCTCTACAAAAAAATCGGTAAACTACTGTATAGCGATCCCGGGTTTACCCTTGTTGTACAGTGATCCGGACATGTGTCTGTGGATGTTCGTAGTTGTTTATTATCTTGTTTGCATCCTCTTAACAGGTATATTAAGTTATAGGATGTGTTGGGCAGGTTTGTTTCAGGTTGGTTGTGTTTGGGAGCCTAGTGTTGCTGCCCAGATTTTTGGCCCTTCGCTCGAGCGAGGAGTTTGTCGCTCGAGCGAGAGTTGAGTTCGTGTCTGGTGGGTCGAGCCAGAGTAGCTTCGCTCGAGCGAGCGCTTGCACCTGCTTCTGGACCTGAGAGTTGCATTTCTTGGCTCGAGCGAGCTTTTCTTGGCTCGAGCGGCCTGGTTTGTTCTTCGCTCGAGCGAGAGGTCTGTCGCTCGAGCGTGCTTCTAGTTGCAGACCTGAGGGTTTGAGTTGTTGGCTCGAGCGAGCATTCTTTCGCTCGAGCGCACTTTTGAGTTTTTGGCTCGAGCGAGAGCTTCTTGGCTCGAGCGAGAGTTTTCTGTGTCTGGTCGCTCGAGCGACCAAGTCTTCGCTCGAGCGAGCGTGTTTTATATCAGCGGACAGTAGCGTTTTGAACATCACTTTTTCACTTTCTTTTTTTGATCAAACCCTAGATCCGAGACTCTCTCTCTCTAAACTTATATTCTCTCTAAGAATTGATCTCCCTAGAGTGTGAATCTAGCCTAGGGCCTTTGTTAAAAAGATAGAGGGCGTTGAGAGCTTTGTTTTAATCTGAAAAAGTTTGGATTTGGAGCACGTTGATCTTCGAGTCTTCATCTCCTTTTTGGCTTAAACTTCGAGGTAGGGATATCCTACTCCTCTTTATGGATTTTGTCTTTAAATTTTGGTATTTTGAGACGTTGGGGTTGGTTTGGCAATTTTGTGAAAGTTTGGGACTTTTGTGCAATTTTACAAAAATTGGGGTTTTATTCATAATAAACCTAGATGCATGTTTGGCATAGAGAAATGGAGTAAATATTGAATCATTGATGAAAATGGGACCTAAGGGTTGAAATGTTAATTATGGGAAATGACCTAATTACATTGTTTGATTAATTGGGATAATTAATTGTGAAAAATGAGGAAATGAGATGTTGATTGAATATCCATTGTGCATTTATTTTCTGTTTAGAGATAACTGCTTTGGGCTATCGGTGGAGGATAGTCGTGATTGTTGTAGACAATGCATGATGATTAGGCAAACGGAAACTAATCAATGCAATGTGTCATGGAATTTGACGGTTGATAGAATACATTAACTGTATGTATTGTGTGATTGTATATAGAACCAATGTGTTTGTATACGTTATGTGTAGAGGAGGAGATGGGGGGATGTACTCCGCTGTTTAGGGGAAGATGGGGGATGTACCTCTAAACCGGATAGTATTGGGAGAAGATAGGGGATGAACTCCGTAGATACAGCTCATATGCTTGTCTAGAGAAGAGAAGATAGAGCTCATATGCTTATCTTTGTGAAGTGTGGATATAGCTTATATGCTTATCTGTGGATATTGTTGTTATACATATCTGTTGTAGAATGTGGATATAGCTTATTTGCTTATCTGAGAATGTGGATATTATTGTTATACATATCTGTTGAGAATGTGGGTAGTGCTTATATGCCTATCTGTCGAAAAAGGGAAAATGAAAAGTAACTTGGACTCATAAGTCGTATGACATAAATATGTGATTTATGTGAATGTATCAGTGTTGGCCATCTATCAATTGCTAATCTTTTAGTCATTGTTCATGGTTGGTTTAGTATATTTCTCCTGGGCTGTGGCTCACCCTATATGGGAATATCATTTTCAGGTACAGGTAGCATGCCACCTCCAAGGACGTAGCTTGGGAGGCTAGAGGCAGCCGGACTTTTGTTATTTTGTTCTTTTGATGTATTATATGGTCGCAAATAACTACTTTCCGTGACCCACTTTAATTTTGGTCGCCAAAAACTACCTTTCAGGGACTAACATCTGTGGTCACAATTGTTACCTTTCAGCGAGTAGATTTTGCGTCGCCAAATGAGCTACTTTCCGCGACCAAGAATATGGTCGCGAATACCTACTTTATGCAACCAACTTTAGGTATGGTCGCCAAAAACCTTATGTGACCAGCTTTTAGCGACTTCATTACAGCCAACATTCTTTGGTCACTAAAAATAATGAGTGACTAGATATAAGCTTTCTGCGACCAATTTTTTGGTCGCTAAAAGTGTTATTTCTTTTAGAGCCCATTGTGGTAAAAACCACATCCCACGATTCCAAAGTATTCATTCTTTTTCATTTTTGCTTCATTTCATTTGGTTAAATTCCAGCACTTTTAGCACTGTTTTAGATTGGTTTTGTGTGATATGAATTGAATATAGGCTTGTAAAGGGTCCTCATCCTCCCCAATACACGTGCTCTTACTTTCTATGCTTTGAATATCATATTTGCATTGTTGTAATAGTGTAATAGTCCTCACGGATTTGGTGTGTTTAGGATATAGCAGGCAATCCATTTGAGTTGACCGTTTTACTTTGGTTTTCCTATGTATATTGGAACCTTATGGTCATGGGAGGATTAGAGCTTAGCCATCCCGCCACAAGTTTCATCAACTAGCTATACATTTCTTACCTTCATATTGTTGTTGCCCACCTTGAAGTTAGGTAGTAGCCTCCATGTCAAAAGTGTTGAAAAACTCTTTTCTCGATCATTTTTGAAACATGGAAATGGATGTCTCATCGTTGTTCCATGAACAAAAGAGGAGTTATCAACAATTTTTGGTGAGTTGTATCTTTAAAGCTTTAAATAGACAACTTGATTCTTGATTCTCTCTCTCTTCTTCAAAGTGGTTGTAAACTCTCTTCTAGTTCCATCTTTGAAGCATGGAAACGGATATGTCACCCTTATTCCATGAGCAGGAAGATGAGCATACAATAACTTTTAATAGGTTTCATTCCTGTGCTTAGTCTTGTTTTGATTATGCTCTGAAGCCATATGAGAGCTTTTTCATCGGAAGTACTAGAGACTCTCTTCTAGTTCATTTTGAAGCATGAAAATGGATTTCAATCCATGTTCCATAAGTAGGAAGAAGAGTCTCTAATTGCTTGCCTCAATGGTAGTAGGTTTCAACCATTACTTTGAATACTTCTTCTTAATTAGCCTTAGTTTTGTATCCATTGAACATTTTGTCCCACTGTTTCATGAATCATCATCTAAATACCCTTGGGATGTTTGATGATTTGTGAAGCAAACCTATTCCCTCCTTGAAAATCTTCATGGTAGGAGGGAGCAAGAAGGATTAACTTCATTTGGAAACCCTCTGTTCTGCTCTGTCCAGTTCTGTTGCAACAGGTTTTTCCCCAGAAATAGTGGCCGGCCAGCCATTCTTCTGTACGGCCGACCATCTAATTTGGTTGGTCGACCAATTCTTTTGTACGGTAATGGTGTTTCTTTGAGCAAAACAGAGCAGATCCTAAGATCAAAATAGAACTGTTTTCCGACTACGAACAGGGCAATTTCTAGCAGCAAGCAGAGAGGTTTCCAGAGGATGTTCTTGCTTGTGCGCACGCGATTCCTCGCCTGTCATTCAATTCCTTTCGATTAATCATTTTGAGATTCGTATTTGTAATAATTAGTTAATTAGTTAATTCATTGGTGTTTGTAATAATTAGTTAATTAGGACATTTGGACCCTCTTGTATGAGGGCAACTTTGTAACACTTGATGCATGTCTTCCAACTTCCATTTCTTTCTCCTTTTTATTTACATGCTTATCATGGTTGTACAAAGCATCATGTGTTTCCTTTATCATTCCCATGCTTCATATCCATTTTTGCATGCATTAAGGTTCGGCTCATCATACTTGATGTCGTTATCATTTCCTACTTGATTATGGGAACTATCTCATGTTTTGAGTTGATTCGCATGTCATGTTAGTAGCCGAATCTAGTAGTTGCATTTTCTATATGCGTTGCATTAGCCATTTTGCTTATTAGGATCATGCATTTTCTCTAACTATCTTCTTTTCTTTGGTTTGCCACAGTTGAGTACCCGGTGAGCATTTTTTGGTTTACCATATCATATGTGTGTTTGTGTTACCATGTTGAGCATACTACCACGAGGCTGCTTGCTTACTTGAAATAACTGTATGAATGCCTGTGGATGGAGGCTACTTTGCTTAAATTGGAATGACTTTGATTATTGTACATAAAAGCTCGCTTTTCCTTTGAGTTGTGCATATTAGAAAACTCTTTTCAAGAAAGCATGAAATCAAAGCATTCCAAAGTAAGTAACGTGGTCTATACTTGTTTGCTTCACATAGTAATGTTAGTATATTAAATAGTCAGAATATGAGCATATAATGTCCATAAAATTCACATCATGATTTAGTAGAGGCCGATCTTTGATCGGGTGAGTGAGGTGCTCAATTCATGACATTCCCCTCTCATACCTAAGTTCCCGAGCTGAGAAAACTTTGGTTATGACGAACAAGTGGCCTTTGGTACGAGTCACGGTTTTCCTAATTGTGATAACCCTCACTTCTGATTAGCGTTAAATTGTGCTTAAGCATGATAAGTAATTGATTAAGATGAAATCCTAAATTGTTGCGTAAGTGTGCTGTTTAGAATGCATTTATATCTGTTTATCACTGAATGATCTGTTCATGTTTTAATTTCGAACTACGAATTGAAAGCCTTATCGGCGACCGATTCAGAAATTGTTTAGTGTTATATGATAACTAGGAACTATCTGATTTTATGGAAGGTTTAATTAAAATTCAATTTGGAATGATTAAATTAGATTAAATAATGTTAAATTACATTAGCTTGAGTTATTACATTTTTGCCATTGAGTGGGCCACCTTTAGAGACATTGTTTGGGGCTTAATTCACACATTTGACACACCATTCTTCATCCATTTCTAGACCAAACCGTGAGTGAGAGAAGAGTAGGACGAAAGAACTTGATTTCAACAAGAGTTGCTTGAGACATAGGGAAGATTGAAGGAGAATTGCATATTTGAGCTACCACATTTGGAATTCAAGACTTAAGGTAGGAAATTCATTCCCTTAACTATGAATTTAAGTTGTTCATGCTTGGTTCATGGAAAAATTGGTGATTAGAGTCAAGAATTAGCTTAGAGTGTTAATTTGAGAGTCCATTCATACATGCATGATCATATCATAGAGTTTTGAAGTCGTTTTGCATGAAATTCTTCCATGCATGTCTAGATTATAGTTGTAATCTAAGAATTCATCATGTTTTTGGAGAGAATGGCTCATTTGATCATGTGTTAGAAGCTTTGAATTCAAATGAACACATGCATGGCATATTTACATCATGTTCTTGAACTTTGGGTTGAATTTGTGTTCAATTGTCACACCTTTGGGCTTAATTTTATGAAATGATCTTTAAAGCATGTTATATTATGAGTTTCTAAGTGTTTTCCAGAAAATTGGCCCAGAAAAATCGAATTTGAAGCTTTGAAGGTTGAGTTTTGTGCTTGTGGATCAATCTGGAAATTCCAGATTTTTGATCTACGCTCGAGCGGAGGACTTCACGCTCAAGCGCACACTCTGAGTACATGCACTGTAACGCCCTCGGAAATAAACCCATTAAATATATATAACATCAACATGCAATGTTAAAAAGGAAACAGTTCATTATAATATTCATCAGAGTCTTACTAAACTAAAGCATTACATGTAACATCAAATTAAATGCCCTACAGGCTTACATCTTTCCAAGCCAACACTTGGACACAAAAGTATGAGTTCTAACTCAAATACAAATAAAGCCCTAGGCTTGTGTGTTTACATGTACTAATAAATGAAAGCAAATAACTGAAGATAATCTTCAAAATCCAAGTCCTTCCAAGCTATGTCCTTGGAGGTAGCTTATCACCTGAACCTGAAAATGATGTTCCCATATAGGGTGAGCCACAGCCCAGTAGAAATATACTAAACCAAATATAAGCATTGAATAAAGCAATAGCATTCAATAGATGGTTAACCAAGATAATCAATTACATCATTATCCAATCTCATGACATTATTGTCAACGACACGTTTCACTTTCCAACATTATCAATATGGCTCAGAACCTGGCCAAACTTACAATAGTGAATTATATATATATGTCATATTCACATTCTTCCAATGTCAACAAATAAATGAGACTCAAGTTCAAATCAAAACACTTCAAACTTCCAGATTGATACACATTTTAGTGTTGTATCAATAAAAACACTTCTATATAAATAAGCACACATAAAAGTGATGCTAATGGAGTCCATCCCCTATCTCCTCCCAAACAAAATCCGGTTTAGAGGTCCATCCCCTATCTTCCCCTAAACCGTGGAGTACATCCCCTATCTCCTCCCACACAAAACAATGTATGCAAATGCAATGCTCAATCAATACACGTATTTTCTGTATTAATGCAATAGTCAAAATTAATGACTTAACCAATGTGATTAGTTTCAGTTATTCCTAATCCACATGCAATGTCTACAACAATCACAACTATCCTCCACCGATAGCCCAAAACAGTTATTTCTAGACTGGAAATAAATATAACAACAATTCACTAGGCGAGTGGTTTAAATTATCCCACCACACCATTTAATCAATGAATTCCTCAATTTCATGAATTTAACCAAATTCCCTTAAACTAATTATACAAATTAATTTATTAATACAACTAGGGTTTTTCCCAAAATTACCAAAGTATCCCCAACATATCAAATACCAAAACTTAGAACAAAACTTATAGAATGGAGTAGGAAATCCCTACCTCGAAGTGAAGAACTCAAATAGAGATGATGACCAAAGACCAACGTGCTCCAAATCCCAAGTTTCTCAGATTAAAACGAAGCCCTCAACCCACTCTATCTTTTTAATAAAGGACTAAGGTTAGATACTCACCCTAGGTAGATCAATTCTTAGAGAGAAGACAAGTTTTAGAGAGAGAGAGAGAGTTGGCTCTAGGGTTTCAAAAGAAAAGATGATGAAAAAAAATCATGTTTAACCCGCTGCTGCCTACTGATATATAACAAGCCATTAGGACCTTACAGTTACACCAAAAATAATGACCATTAAACAAGTAAATGGTTACACCAAAATAATGACCATTAACCAAGTTCATGAATTCTATTTATCCTCCATTTATGACCAACAGGTTACCAAAGTAATGAAACCCCATAAATAAATATAAGATAGTAAGGATTGGTCGCTATAATGGACCACTAATAAGGATAGTAACTGAACCACTAATAAGGATATTAAATGAACCATTATGAAAATTTAATGGACACTAACCCTTGGTTTCCAAATACAACCAACCTGTTTTAAACCTACCCAACACAACCCAAGACTCATATACAAAGAGTAAAGGATGGAAACGGGAAAAAGACAACAACACATCTACGGAACCGAGTCTGAAATACAATTAAACAATGAAGGGAAAACTGGGATCGCTATAACCTCCCCCCCCCTTAAAGAATTTCGTCCCCGAAATTAGGTAAATAAATTTCAACAATATGATTTCTCAATTCTCAACAATATTACAATTCAATATTCATCAACCTGACCTATTACCGGTTATTCTATCTCTATTCAAGAGGCAACTCACAACATATAACATAGTTCACAATTCCATAACATATTCAATGCCAATAATATATTTGCATTTCTATAACACATTTAACATATACAATGCTAAATTAAACTTCTATTTTCAAGGCATGACCAACCATTACCATACTGCCAATAACCAAAACATACTTAATGTTTTTCAACGCAAGACACATTCAGTGCGCTTAAAGTTTATCAGTACAACAAAATTCCCAATACATGGTTAAATATTAACAAACAAGTCCAGATACTTTTCACGGACATCCAACTCACGTTCCCACATGGCTTCCTCCATCCCGTTATGTTTCCACAACACCTTAACTAAAAGAAAAATCCTGCTTCGCAAGACTCGATTACAAAGATAACAGTATGACACAATCAACCACTACAGTGTTCTGAGACATCCACCACGTCTCGACTACTGACAATACTCAGACCAGTATCTAGTACTTAATACCTCAACATAGGAAACACGAAAACATTCGTACACCAGGCCTCCGGTCAACTTTCACAGAACGAGGACGTAAAACGAGACACGGGTAATGAACAACATACGAACCAAGCACTATCACACATCGTACTAGGCAAAACCTCCTCACTTACTGCAAGTTATCTTACGCCCATACTGAATCCCTCATTCAGGGATTTCACTCGCCACCTCGACTAAACTTATAATAACAAAATTTGCATACTCATTCCCTCGTACCGAATTAGCTAACAAGGGTTTACCACGCCGCAACACTTATCACTACCACATAACTGTTCGTACCGAACACAAGCAAATATAGTACCGTCATTCCTTAATGACCTAGAGGGTCTACTCTTTATTCCGCATCCTACTTGTCACTCGTCTTGAGAGGACAATCAAGACACTAAGCCACCGTGCCAAATCATTTGCCACCACTACCACTGAACCACTGCTTAGAACCAAACCCTGGCGCAATCGCATGTCGCCGACAAGGCTTTCAAAGACGCACCATCCTAACTCTCCAGAAGAGTAAGAGTCCTCACCCTCATCGCTAACAACTCAAACCTTCATCTGCAAACACCATACCACTGTGACTCTACTCACAGGTCACATCGTAACCACGGGTTATACACCCAACCAACCCTACCGACAACATCTCCTAACCTAACCAGTATTAAGGTACACACCTAAGGCATTTAAACAAAGCAAAAGAATCCTGAAACTTAAGAGAATATCCATTATACTACTACCCAGGATATAATACCAGTTGCTCACAACACGCCACTCCCCGATGCCAACAACCACAATCTTAACAAGGGCTAACACTCCCTCAAATGAGACAACCTTTCAGTACGTATGCAAATTCGGTAACGTCACCTACCATGAAGGTGTAAGTCTACTCCGAACGAAATTATGCGCTATGCCTCCGTAAAACATCATGCTAAATATACCAGACCAAGTAGTAATCACACACTTCACATCCTCTCGAAGAGTTCTCACGACAGTTGGCCACAAACTCTACCACTCACACAAGATTAAATAGGTAACACCCTTGAAATTTCGCACACCCGGCAAGTATAACTGTTCTCGCCCCATAGTAGTCTTGACTAAGATACGCATCCCTCAATAATTCTTTCTAATTTCTAAACATGGCTCACCAGCCCTCATTCTCCCAAACCAAATCACACGCATACCGATGCATTGTTACAAATATTTTACTGTTTCACAACTTGTCACATTAATAAAACTTTAGAGCCACAACATGTTCCAGTCCGCCTAACCCAAGGAAATTAATAAACACAAACATATATATAAACAAGCAGTTTTAATGTTTCAACATTCCTAAAACACATTGGTTACACAACAGAACCCATGATTTCAAAATGATAATTCACCGATTACAAAACGGATTAGTCAAAAGAAAACCATACTATTGGTACTACCACTGTTATCGTCCCCCACTCACACAACCTACTCTCAAACTCCGAACAACACAGTTCCTCCGTCTCCACTAACTCTGGGGCAAACCTTGACAGGTTAGCAAACCATGCTTCAAACTGTACCAAAGGTGTAGTACCTTGGCGTAACTCCACAAACTGTTTCCACAACTCTTCCCGTGTGGAAGGAGGGAAATCACAACTTCCTCGTCTAGGCATCCTAGTAAAGGTAACAAAGATATTAGCACATTAATAAATGTGCCGAAGCTAAACACCCACGTCCTAATGCATTGGACAACAATAATTCATTCCACGTAAGCACATAATCACATAAGCACCTACGAATTTCATTCCCGGATAATGACAGTCCCAATGCGTTACTATAGTTCCGGTTGGAAGCAGCAGTGATCAAGTGCCTTTCCAACAAGACTATCAGAAACTCAAGGGTCTAACCAATATCCTAGAAACTACATTCCATACCCAGATAGTCACATAAACATGTTATCACATAAGCATATAACATTACACTAAGTCTCTATCAGACGAGATGAACCCATTGTGATACTAATCACTTCCCACGTACCCAAAGTATTCAAACCCGGTACGCTCTGATACCAAGTTGTAACGCCCTCGGAAATAAACCCATTAAATATATATAACATCAACATGCAATGTTAAAAAGGAAACAGTTCATTATAATATTCATCAGAGTCTTACTAAACTAAAGCATTACATGTAACATCAAATTAAATGCCCTACAGGCTTACATCTTTCCAAGCCAACACTTGGACACAAAAGTATGAGTTCTAACTCAAATACAAATAAAGCCCTAGGCTTGTGTGTTTACATGTACTAATAAATGAAAGCAAATAACTGAAGATAATCTTCAAAATCCAAGTCCTTCCAAGCTATGTCCTTGGAGGTAGCTTATCACCTGAACCTGAAAATGATGTTCCCATATAGGGTGAGCCACAGCCCAGTAGAAATATACTAAACCAAATATAAGCATTGAATAAAGCAATAGCATTCAATAGATGGTTAACCAAGATAATCAATTACATCATTATCCAATCTCATGACATTATTGTCAACGACACGTTTCACTTTCCAACATTATCAATATGGCTCAGAACCTGGCCAAACTTACAATAGTGAATTATATATATATGTCATATTCACATTCTTCCAATGTCAACAAATAAATGAGACTCAAGTTCAAATCAAAACACTTCAAACTTCCAGATTGATACACATTTTAGTGTTGTATCAATAAAAACACTTCTATATAAATAAGCACACATAAAAGTGATGCTAATGGAGTCCATCCCCTATCTCCTCCCAAACAAAATCCGGTTTAGAGGTCCATCCCCTATCTTCCCCTAAACCGTGGAGTACATCCCCTATCTCCTCCCACACAAAACAATGTATGCAAATGCAATGCTCAATCAATACACGTATTTTCTGTATTAATGCAATAGTCAAAATTAATGACTTAACCAATGTGATTAGTTTCAGTTATTCCTAATCCACATGCAATGTCTACAACAATCACAACTATCCTCCACCGATAGCCCAAAACAGTTATTTCTAGACTGGAAATAAATATAACAACAATTCACTAGGCGAGTGGTTTAAATTATCCCACCACACCATTTAATCAATGAATTCCTCAATTTCATGAATTTAACCAAATTCCCTTAAACTAATTATACAAATTAATTTATTAATACAACTAGGGTTTTTCCCAAAATTACCAAAGTATCCCCAACATATCAAATACCAAAACTTAGAACAAAACTTATAGAATGGAGTAGGAAATCCCTACCTCGAAGTGAAGAACTCAAATAGAGATGATGACCAAAGACCAACGTGCTCCAAATCCCAAGTTTCTCAGATTAAAACGAAGCCCTCAACCCACTCTATCTTTTTAATAAAGGACTAAGGTTAGATACTCACCCTAGGTAGATCAATTCTTAGAGAGAAGACAAGTTTTAGAGAGAGAGAGAGAGTTGGCTCTAGGGTTTCAAAAGAAAAGATGATGAAAAAAAATCATGCTTAACCCGCTGCTGCCTACTGATATATAACAAGCCATTAGGACCTTACAGTTACACCAAAAATAATGACCATTAAACAAGAAAATGGTTACACCAAAATAATGACCATTAACCAAGTTCATGAATTCTATTTATCCTCCATTTATGACCAACAGGTTACCAAAGTAATGAAACCCCATAAATAAATATAAGATAGTAAGGATTGGTCGCTATAATGGACCACTAATAAGGATAGTAACTGAACCACTAATAAGGATATTAAATGAACCATTATGAAAATTTAATGGACACTAACCCTTGGTTTCCAAATACAACCAACCTGTTTTAAACCTACCCAACACAACCCAAGACTCATATACAAAGAGTAAAGGATGGAAACGGGAAAAAGACAACAACACATCTACGGAACCGAGTCTGAAATACAATTAAACAATGAAGGGAAAACTGGGATCGCTATATGCACTTCCGCTCGAGCGTGAAATGCATATGCCCAGAAGTTCATGTGTTTTGCAGTCTGCTCGAGCGAGGTAATCCGCGGTCGAGCGAGGGTCTGAGTCTCACGCTCGATCGTGGGTCGAGCGTCCATCGAGCGAGAAAAACGTGCAACCAGTAATTTTTCATGAGGTTGCATTCCGCTCGAGCGAGGGAAGTCACGCTCGAGCGGAGCTTCTTTGTCTACATGTCCGCTCGAGTGGAGAAATCCACGCTCGAACGAGACCACTGTTTTCAGCAAATTTTGAAAAGTGTTTTAAAGTACGTTTTTGCATCCTCATTCCATCCTAGGCATTCCTAGGCCACGTTTAAGGCATCTTAACGAGGATAATGTTTTAGAACCACACCAAGTCAAGTTAGGGGCTAAGTTATTAATCTCAAGTGTGTAACTTAGTGTGGGTTCGTTCTACACCTGTGTAGGGTTGGCACCCGAGGACGCAGATTAGCCTGACTATAGCCCAGTAATCTGTGAGTAATAATGTTGTAAAGATATGTTCAATTGTAATTATTTTCTGAATGATCGACTGTACTGCTTTCTGAAGTGACATTGTTTACTGAATGAATGTTTGTCCTGTTTTCTGAACTGTACTCGTGGCATCCATAGCATCTTACTGTTACTGTTACTGTTACTGTTACTGTTACTGCTACTGTACTGTTACTGTACTATTACTGCTACTGTTATAGAGATCTCTGTCAGTTCCAATGTTGGGAGCTACTACCATTTACTGTTTTGATGCCCATCAACTGACTGTTCGGTCTATTAAGACCTATTGTACTGTTTTGCTATTGGATGTACCATGTATGATGGCTATGATTTCTAAATGACTGCTATGGCATGAAATATGAGCCACTGATTGAATAAATGATCTACTTATGCAAATAACTATTTTGATTACTGAAAGGACATTCATTCATAACATCTTTGCATAGTTGTTATTCACTGGGCTTTAGCTCACAGTTTATATATGTATGTAGGTGGCCAAGCACCGGACCGAAGCTAGAAGCGTCGAGTTAAGCTTATGTTTTGTCAAGCCACCTATTGTGCCTCACTTCGATGGTCCGAGTCCGTTCAAGCCAAGGCTGTTTTGGGGTGTTCCAGATTCACCCTTTTGTCTCTGTTATGTAATGAATGTTTAAGACTTTTGACTGTACAGTTATGGAAAAGGGATGAGATCCCTAACCAGCATGTTATGTGTATCCGATATGTATATATGTTATGGTTATGAATGTGGACTAGTCCATAAAAGTCTTTTGCCTTCTAGATTTTCACAGCTCATTGGACATCTTTTATTTACTGTTTGGCTACCGCCAGTTCCTTACTCTGTACTATGGTTATTACTGTTAAGCAGGCCTTTGGTAATCACGGATTACTGGCCGGTTACGATGCTAAACCCTTAGGGGCGGGTTTGGGTCGTAACACTAATTTTCTCAAAAATATTAGGTGGTGACTCTAAAATTTGGCAATGCAGTCTATTTTTGGCATCTTTGATGATTAATGGATTTTCTTAGATTTGTCGGATCTGGACTCTTATTCGTTTTTTCTGTTTCACATTGCACTCATGAAACTAGATTCAGAATCACGGGAGTTCGAACTGTAAGGAATCGCATTCAAGGAGACTAAACCCCTCCAAGGAGCGCAAAAAACCAGCTACACCTAAGTCTTCCCAAGCTATGTGCCTAGCAAAGGCATATCATCAGCCTCTAAAAGTTGTTTTCCACGTAGTGTAAACCAAAACCCAATATAGATACTCTAACACAGTAGATGAATCTTAGCAAAATCATAAGGTGAATGTACAATGCATGCCATTTTCCAAACATTTCTTGTTTTCCACCTCAAAACAATGCAATACCATATTATATATCAATCCATGAAAATAATCTTTTTATATAGAAAATAGGGCAGTGGATACAACACACTGGGAATCTTTAGGTACGTGTCTGCAAGTAGGCTATATAACCGCTACCAAAGCCATTTTACCGGTACTAACTGGAAGGATCGACACCTAACCACGCAGGTTTCTACACTTTCACCATGGACGCACAAGCCAACATAATAAAACCACAACTACACTTCTTAACCAGATTCACTACGATATTCGCCAATTTTTTTCAAAACCGAATCATTTAAAATGTTCAATGTATAATGATGCACAATGCACAATAGATGAGAAATTAATTTCAATTCAACCTAATCCTCATGCAATGTCTACAACAATCAAGACTATCCTCCGCCCATAGCCCAAAAAAAGATATTTCTATTCACTAGATAAATTCAAATCAAAAGATACATTTTCATCAATTCCAAGAAAAGTGATAATGCATATCCAACTCCACCATCATCACTAATATAATCATTATTCCAATTTCACAATATCCAACATCATTTTCCATTTCCCTTTTCACAATTTCCAATATCCAAAATTAGGGAAAAACCCTTTTTTTTTTTGCCAAAATAAATTTTGAGAAAAGCTTTCCACCATTCCTACACAACTCATCCACAACCATATTCCTACAAGCATTTTCAAGAATCAATTTGGAAAACCCCTATTTTGATTTCAAATCAAGCTCTAGGCTTTACCAAAATTTCCCAAACACATGACCCCTTCGAAAAGACAAATATGTAAGCTAAAAAGAGTCAAATAAATCCCTACATCAAAGTAGAAGACACGATTAGATGATGTGTGAAATTTTAGGATGTTAAAGAAACTAGATGCTCTTATCAAAATGAACCCTTGACGTGCTCAATGTTTTTCTTCGAGGCACTAGGGTGAAGAAACTCACGGGTTGAGAGTATTTGGTGCAAAAGCTCAAGAACTAGAGAGAGAAAGAGTAGATCTGGGGTTTTGGAATGTTCAGAGAGAGAAAGAGATGAAAAAGTGATCAAAAAGGTCTTCCTCTTGGACTGATATACGCACAAACTACTAGAACAAAGAAATGATCGCTCAAGCGACAGACACAATAAGTGACACTGCTCGAGTGGCCAAAACCATTGCTCGAGCACACAATGACCCCCTCATAGTAGTTTCAGACTTGCAAAAGTTCACTCAAGCGTAAGAAAGACCGCTCGAGCAGAGAATCCAAACTCTTAGTAGTTTTGCAAACTGCAAAAGACTGCTCGAGCGAACAAGAAAAATTTTGGGCAACAACACTTTGAAAAACTAACTTCCTAACCTGTTTCAAACACAACCAAAACTCCGAAAAACTAAACTCAATAAACAACAAGACATAAATGAGTTGAACAATAGTTAAATAGATGGGTTCTCGGATCCAAAAACAATAAATGGGTCAGGTCTAAACCAGAATCATTATATAAATGTTAGTTTATATTTAATCTCTTACATTATTTAAACTAACTCTTGCATTTTTTATGTAGACTATTTTTATTTTATTTTTTTTTACTTCCAACCGTATTTTGTTCTTGCATTTTATATTTTGTGTATCATCATTCTCTCTTTTCTCTACTGGTCTTTTTTTTTTTATTTTGCTTATGACCATTTTTTGTTCAAAAATATTATTTCACTAGAATTTTTATGTAGAATTTTACACTAAAATGATGTGATAGTGTCATTTATATATTTTAAAACATATCAATGGAATCTTTGTTTTAAAGTGAAATATCAAAACCCAACCCAATCATTCTTAATTAGCTTTTTACTTTGATTTTAGTTTGTATATAACTACTCTTTTTTGTTTTTGTTTTTTATATCTTGTGACATTATGATATGTGTTAATTGACAATTAATATATATATATATATAAATATATTAAGCAAATTAGGTTTTCTAAGCTCATTTTTAGTGTTTAATCCAATATTGAAACTCTCAAACTAGATTAAATTAGTCACGAACTGATAAACTATAATATAATTTATATATAATGTTTAAATTTATTATTATCAAATATTTTTCCTAATTAATTGAATCAATTTTTTAGATTAAGTGTAAGATTAGGGCTAGAATATGACCTATAATTTTGGGTGACTCTATCTTAGATAATTTTTTTCATACATAAATATGTGTCACTATTCATTTAATAGTGTTAAACATAAATATTTTCTACCTAAGTACAAATTTTTAATAAATATGCACAAAATATGTCCATATTTTTTCTTATTATTATAAAAAATACATATAAATGCTTATTTATTTTTTAATTAATAAATAGATCAAATGATTCATAAGTTGAGCATAAACGAAGATAATTTTTAATGATTACGTGAATATCAAGTTGGTTTATATATTGAGTCAACTAGCTTCTAGGTCACTTCTAATGTTTAACTCAACTCTAATATTACAAGTTAATCCTAATCAATTTTTATGTAAAAGTTATGACATAAGACAATTTACAATTTTGAGGAGACCATTTTTTAGGCTTTACAAACAAGGAAAAATTAGCATATTGACAAAATTGATTTATTACTATCACATGATAAATTAAAATTATGAAACTTATAAAACAAAATTTATTTATATTTTATCTTAAATATAAATTTTTGTAATTTATTATTTAATTTTTACCAATTAAATTATGACAAGTATTTTTTTTTATTAAGAACTCTAATAAAAATTAATAAAATTTAATTGATTCTAAACCATTTTACTATATATTTTAGATAAATTTTATATTTTTATTTAATTTTAAAACCAATTATTATATATTTATGTACAGATATCATGCTAGTACATGTAATGCAAAATTGGTTTGCTAGAAATATGCTGTACAATCTACCTATAATCTAAAATAAATTCTAATTCTAACCATGTTAAGTGTATCATGCTAAAAATGACACCATAAATTAGATAAAAATACGAAAATAATTGACACATTTAATTAAATGAATCGTTTTAGTATTGAGATATTTTGAATAAACCCGCTATGAAACGATACGAGAATAATACATCACAACACAATTCCCACCAGTGGGCCCAAAGCATATGATTCGATTTGAACATATTGTTTGAAAAAAAGAAAAAGAAAGAAAGATAGATAGAAGGATATAAAACACATTATTCTCATTTCTAAAGTGGGGATTTTGCTGTGTCCATTGGGGGGCCATCTTGGAGTAATTTGATAATTTGAATAGGTCATTTTGTTGGATTTGTCAAATAAATTAAACATACAGAATGTCAGATTAATCAAATATTGATAGTTACATATTGTTTCATATTTATTAACTTTTTTTAAAAAATAGATTGGTAGTTATGATTTTGGAAGCAAATTGTCAAATTCTTTTTAAATACAAATATGATCGGGTAACATAATTAATAATATCCAATCAACTTAATTTTTAATGATCGTAATAAATTCTATAAAATAAATCATTCAAATAATCAAAATAAACCCAAAATAGACCCTACCGAGGGGCACAACAGCAGCAGGCACACCATTCTCTCTAATCTCAAGAATACAAAGGAAAATGAAACAAAATCAAGTATTTGATATCTTGTTATCTCCATAATTGAACATAGAGAATCTGTTCATGGAATTGCTTCCGAGGTATACTCAAAGGAACAAAGCACTACTTGTCTATGAAAATAATTTATTGCATGTTAAAAGTGTAAGACGTTAGGCCAAGTAATACATGCCATGTTTGTTTCGATAGATTGGATAAGGGATAATTGTAATTTATGGATTATTAATTTTGAGATATATAATTTATGGATTATTTGGTTAGAAATGAAGTGTATCATATGTTTGTTTTCTTATGGGATTATATGACTGGAAAGCACTATTTTATTGAATCTAATGTTCGATTGAAATATTATTGTGGGGAAGTGGTTTGGAAATACTCTTCTGATCCTGGAAGATGCTCGTGATCCTCAGCTAGTCACCTGAAAAGAAATAAACACTCCGGTCCGGGGTGCCGGAATTAGCACTCCGACGAACAAGTCAGTCTCTACACTCTGGATTACTTGTATTCTAAGCTAAGCGTAATAGTTCTCACCTCCTTTTCTCTGACTGATGATCCTATATTTATAGTATTCTCTTTGGGCCTTAGGGCCAAGCCCATCCATGATCCTTTACACGTACTTCTACTCGACCTTTGCTCTACTGGCTGGGGTGCCGGTTACTTTATTCGGCTCTTTGATTGACTAGGATCAATGCCGAATAGAAGTTACGTTCCGGACCGGACGGGTCTATTCGTCCGTATTGATCCAAACATATTCGGCTCCCACAATTGCCCCCCAAACACCCCACTAGCATCAGTTAGTCAGCGTGTTTGGTTTCTAGCCTGGGAAGTCAAAAATTCGGCGGTTAATCCTCTTCCCAATGCGTGTCAAAACACGCACACGCTTTTTGGTCATTGTAATGC
The DNA here is from genome assembly GCF_055761805.1 of Camellia sinensis. Classification (NCBI taxonomy): domain Eukaryota; kingdom Viridiplantae; phylum Streptophyta; class Magnoliopsida; order Ericales; family Theaceae; genus Camellia; species Camellia sinensis. The sequence goes on from NC_138964.1 coordinate 71,182,536, forward strand.
TTTCTCGCCCTTTCGTACACTACCTCCATTTAATGTGATTTGAAATTGTCTCTTCGAATGTATGTTCTGAGTACTCAAAGATATTTGGTTCGCCTTTTAGTGCAACTTCTTCACTTCGCGGCTTCTGCAAGTCCTTGTTTCTCGTTTTTCCTCTTCGCCTCCTGTAAGTTTTCTTCTCCCTCACTTTCGATCCCGCTTCCTTTTTTTCTTTTAGTTTTCCATAATCCTCGGGCTGGTCAAGAGGGCAAAATATCTGAAGGAGCTCCTTTCAGCAGACCGAATCTCCGGCTTTCGTCGCCATTTTTCCATCCCTGACGATGTCCATCTGTCACTTTTCGCAGACAGCACCACTGACATGGAGAGGGATGACGAGAGCACAATCGTCTTTCCCCTCCTATCAATTGCTGAGGGCGGAGTCCGTTTTCCACTTCATCTATTTTTGAGAGTCGTTTTACGATACTGGGGTCTAATCCCTTCCCAGCCCAACGTGAATTTCTTTCGTATCATAATGGGAATTGTAGAGCTGAATCGGTGTCTTAGGATTAATTTAGGTATACCCACCCACCATTCGGCACTGTTATGTCCTAGCCAAATCCACTGGCCGGCTAGGGCGCTACTTTCTTAGAGCCAAGGACACTAATCATCACATAGTGACCATGCTTGCAAGCTCTGGCAAGCGTTTTGATGATGTGATGGTCGTTGTCCGCAGCAATTGGAAATTTGGCGAAGGTGAAGATCGCCTAGACCCGGTGCCAAGGTGAAAAGGCGAACCAGGTGGCCGATTAGACGAACTTTGTTTCTGTTATTTCCATATCTGTATTCAACACTATATACATCTAACCGTTTTGTTTGTGCAGGCAGCGACTTGAAGAGAGTGTTGGTTTCAGACGGCGACGTTGTGCTCGCAGAAATCAAAACTGGGCTACAGTTCGTCGGCCGTTCAAACCTTCAAAAACAGGGGAGGGCGGCCCACATTCTGCTTCGGTACGAGCCGACTTATACGACATTCTCGGCGGCGGACAACATTTTGATCGCGTGGGACGACAACCATCTCACAGCCCTCATCTTCCCCAGCTTCAAAAACTTGAGACAGATTGGTTTAGAAACATCCGATTCTGAACACGTAGAAGAACAAGCTGCTGAACCAATCGCCGAGGACCCGGCCCAGTTGGCAGCTGTAACACGTCCGCGAGGGACCCCGCTACAGTTCGGACTCGATTTGTGTCACGGTTCTTAATCTGAACCAAAGAGTCCAAATCTGGCAAATCGTTTTGAGAAAACAGATTTTTGAAAGAAGTGCCAAACATGGACTGCTTTGCCAGATACAGAGTCACCACCTAAATATTTTATTTTGAGGGAATTTAGGAAACCCTGACTCGGTGCCAAAGGCCACGTGTCCGTCATCACCAAAGTTGTCTCGGCTCGGGAACTTGGGAACGATTGGGAAAGGTCAGCTATGAGCACCCCCTCTCGCCCGATCTGAAGATCGGCCTCTACTAACCATGATATCCAATTTTGAAAACGTTATGCGTTCTTATTCCGATTATTAGCCTAAATTTACTATGTTATGCGCACAGCAGACAAGTATAGACCAAATCACCTAAATTGGAACAAAACATTTCATGTTTGTTTCGGAAATGGTTTGCTACTCACAAGTAGGCTAAAATGCAGATTTTGCCACCCTCAAGTGGGCTTTAGAAAAAAATGATTTTGCCACTATCTAGTGGGCTTAAGAAAAAAATGATTTTGCCACTATCTAGTGGGCTTAAAACTCACAGTTTTAATGCATTATTCCAATTTAGGTGATTCCACCTCCATCAACAGGCATTCAAGCAGTTATATCACATAAGCAGCTAGCCTCATGGTAATCATGCTATCATGGCAACACTCACACGCATGCAAGGATGCTAAAGCAAAAGAACTTACAGAGTACTCGAAGCCAAAACAGAAACTAGTTAGTAATCATATGCATGATCCTAGTTCATGTTAAGATGGCTAATGCAACACATGCAAAATGCAACTAAGATAGGCTCGGCTAATCTACAATGACATGTGAAATGCTACAACTAACACGTATTCAATTTGCAATTAAAATACAAATGCAGTTAGAGTGATGCGCCGAGCCCGGTGCATGTAAGACAAATGTGTGGATGCACGCATGCATAGCATAAGGCATGCTAATTTAAATATGTCCTTGTCTACCATCATAAGCGGGTAAATAAAAGGGAAGAAAGACGTGGGGTTGGAAGACATACACACACTCACGCACACTTATTACACAATTGCCCTCGCTCGGAGGGTCCGAATAAATATTACAGTCCGAATAAATAATACTAAATTAATTATTACAAAATTTCTAATCTAATTAACAAATTAAATGCAAAGAGAAGATGGCCGCAGCCCCCGCCTCGGGATGCGTGAATGATGCATGCTCGGATTTGTCTTGTCCCGAAAGCCCGTACCATACCACTGCTGCCTCTGTTTACACTGCCCTGCTTCTCTGAAAACTGCCAAAATCCTGGGACAGGTTCCCTGAGCCCTGTAGGACACCATCGGCTGAAGGGAGTACCCACCGGCCATGGAACTTATCCATCAGCTGGGGTTTTATATTATCGGCCACCAATCCATGGCCGGTCGGCACTCTACAGTGCTGGTCGGCAAAAACTCCCTGCAGAAACTGGTTGTTGACAGCAACAAGGACAGACAGTGTATGGCATGGAATTTCAAGCAAATGTATGCACGGGAACACTCCCTATCATGCAAGGGACTCAAGGGAGAATGACCCTCGACCCTCGGGCCATCAATCATGCATTTTGATGTGTGATGGCCTAAGGAGCCAAGGTTCCAATTCAATGAAAATGCATGCAACATATAAATGAATACCAAAACCCTATCATGCCAAAGTCAAGGACCTCGGTGACCGAGAGTTGAGACGCATTACATCACTTGTAGTATGAACACTTCTCCCCCCTCACACTTGGTTTGACCCCCCAAACCAAGCAATGCAATGCATGTTATGCAAACATGGCTCGAAAATGCAACATATCACTAAAATGCAAAGCATGCCAAATGTAATGCAACATATCATGGCAAGCATGCAATGTTCCTAACATGCAATGCTACAATGCAACTCATCATGCAATGCTAATATGTTACAATGCAAGCATGCGATTAGAGGCAACAAGTCACGCATACAACCATGTCCGAGAAGTGACTTAGACTGAAATGGGAGGCCTCAAACACCCCCCAAAAAAGTGGCCAAAAGTGTCTCAAGTGATGGACAAAATGCACTACAAGCATGCAAGTCAAAAGGGGCCCAAGGCTAAGGCATAACAACAGGGCACTCCACTACCACTAACCCAAACAAGAATGGCATGAACTATACAAACCAAAAACAGAATTTTAGCATGCAAAATAGCTCCAAAACCCGCTGGTATGGCAGCCCTAAAATGATCCAAACACATAGGCATACACAATGCACATGTCAAGGCATGAAAACACAACACTTCAAGGCATTGAAAGAGACACAAAGGACAATGTAAGATCACATTATATGGACTGGAATATGATCTCAACTAATGCCAAATGATGATAATAGGCCAAGCTAGGCATGTTAATGATCCATACACTCAAGGCTCATGATCCAAAATGCAAAGCAACTATATCAAGCATGCTAAACAAGACCAAATCAGTGGCCAACAGACCTCATGCATGACAAAATATGGTCAAGAACTTCACAAGGTGAAGCCAAAATATGAGAGCATGGTAGTCAAAAGTCATGATGCATTTCTAGGCACAAACAAGGGAATACAAAGCAAGTATGTTAAGCATGCAAAGGGCCACCAATCCGACCAAAAATAGAGATAACATGCGACCTAAATAGCACCAAAAACATCTGATATGGAGCCAAAAACAACCAAGCATATATGCTACCCTTATGAGCCCAAAACATGCACAAATGAGACACAAAGGGAGAGAGGTGTCCCTCCCCTTAAGAATCAACCCTCAATGTCTCTCAAACTCGAAGCAAGGTGTGGTAATGTGTGTCTTAGTGCAAAACTAAGGTAAAAATACACTTTTAGGCCACAAAACACACACAAGGGAGGAGAGAGAGTAAAATATAGAGAGAGAGGGTGTATATATCAGATATATATATATATGTATAAGCTCTGGTTTTTCTTTCAAAACCACTAACCCTTGACAATGGGAGAAGAGGGGTCCTTATATAGGCAAAGGGAAATGGTTTAAGCTTCTCAAAGAAGCTAAGTGAAAGGGGCGAAGGGGGCAAAGGAGTCAAGGCTTCTTGAGGAAGCTAGGACAGCTGGCCAAAGGGTTCAACCTTCTAGAAGGAAAATGGGTGCAAAGGCTCAAAACAGCCACTTCATGCATGGGGAGGAGTGTTGGTGCATTCCAGCTGGCACAGCTGGCATGCACCAAGTTTGAAGGGTGCAAAAGGGTCACACCGGCCAGCAAAAAAAGGTCACCGGCCAAAACAAAGTGCCGGTCGGGAAAATATAGTGCCGACCGGCCATTGGTTTTAAGAAACCACAGTCGGTGGCACCAATAAACGGCCGGTGATGTGAGGGGACAGCCGGTGGGGTGTGAGAATGGCCAACAAGCCATTCCCTGCCTTTCAAGGCAAAAACACAAGTGTTTGGTGCAAAACCAGACACCGAAAAGTCGAGTCGAGAGATCCTAAGGTGAGGCGCACAGCCGAGACCTCTGGAAACTCGAGACGAACACAAGCATGGATGATCACCGATTGTTCCAACGGTAACGTCCAAGTCTTGAGGACGGTCAAAAATGGGGTGTCTACAGTTGCCCCTGTTCGACAGAACTCGAAAGTCATAACAATGACGGGAGTGAATGTCAAAGCCCAGAGACGACCCATTTTTGATAAGGCCGAAGACTTAGACAGACATGCAAGACAAGCAAGATATGTGCCCGAAGGCAGGGGCAAAATGCAAGACAATGCACAAAGCCGAACATAACTTATGATCATGTAAAGAAAGCTGTAACGAAGCCCACATGCAACAGTTTTAAGCTAGCATACACCGAACTACACTATACTGCAGAAAGGATGTAAGAGAATTATACGATTCTCGATATGTCTCACTCGGAGTATACCATACCTGTCCGATTCGTCGGGTTACACCAGCCTTAAATGAACCGTACATACAATATCGTGCCTGCAAAGAAAACAAACTTAACAGGTACAATGTGATTAACAACATGCATATTAATGTACTTGAAAATGCGTGACAACGCAAAGCAAGTGGGAAGCATAACAATGTTGTCAAGGCACAGACATGTAAGTGAAGCACGCGGTCTACGCAGGCAACGAAATTGATCATAAGCATGCGGTCTACGCAAGCAATGAAATTGGTTTCAAACGTGCGGTCTACGCAAGTAATGAATTTGAACATAAGAATGCGGTCCACGCAAGCAGAACATGCGGTCTACGCAAGCAAAACATGCGGTCTACGCAAGCAAAACATGCGGTCTACGCAAGTAATGAAATTGATTACAAACATGTGGTCTACGCAAGCAAAACATGCGGTCTACGCAAGTAATGAAATTGATTACAAACATGCGGTCTACGCAAGTAGCGTAATTAATTATAAACATGCGGTCTACGCAAGCAAAACATGCAGTCTACGCAAGTAATGAAATTGATTACAAACATGCGGTCTACGCAAGCAAAACATGCGGTCTACGCAAGTAATGAAATTGATTACAAACATGCGGTCTACGCAAGTAGCGTAATTAATTATAAACATGCGGTCTACGCAATCAAAACATGCGGTCTACACAAGTAATGAAATTGATTACAAACATGCGGTCTACGCAAGTAGCGTGTATGAGAAGAGTTGAATGTACACATGTAAGTAAAAACATGTTATTCACGATGCTGGAATGTAAAGTACTGTAACACAGCATAATTGAAACGATTTGTGGAATCCACAAGACACGAAAAGGATACGGGAAGGGACGTTCTTCGTACGTACCGAGCGTCGCTCGTAGAAGTTGTGGCCTGAGGTCAACTCGAAGGTTCACGTTTCAAAAGTGTGCTTTCCCGCATTGTCTCGAGTGATGAAGGTGCCAAACCATGTAGTTAACCCGAACAAAGGTGCGGAAGGTGCGTTGACCGCAAGGGGAGTTTTACTGGTATCAATTCCGACACTTTGCTACCCTGCCATTCTATGCTTTACTTTCCTTTTTACTGGTAGTTTAAGCACATTGCACTGCCTTGAGCAGGTTTTATTCTTTCTCAAAATTACATATTTTGCAAAACACGTGATGGGAATGAAACGACCATTTTGTTCAAAAGATGTTGCATTTGTAAATTTTCTATGCATCGCATCGCAAGGTATCACACCACAATGTGAACGAAATTGAACCTGTTTTGAACATTGAGTACTTGCATCGTAATAATCAGGTAGTGAACCGACTTACAACTCGATAAGCAAAACAAAGGCATGATATAACCAATCAAGTGTGAGTACAACTCGATAAACAAGTCAAAGACTTAAAGAGAGTGAAATACAACTCGATAAGCAAATGTACAATAACTCGATAAGCAGACAGGTGTGACTCCGCAAGAATCGATCACCGGGGGGGGGGGATTGGAGGTGGTGGAGTTCCCCAATCCCTAGCATAAACAGCTCAGGGAACAAGGAGGAAGACCATCGGCCAGGGGTAGAGGCCATCGGCCACAAGAAATGGCCATCGGCCAGAAATTTGTTCGGTCGGCAAAAAGTGATGGCCGGTCGGCACAATATTTGGCCGGCCAGCCATGAATGAAGGAATCACCAGAATGTTGACACCTGTCGTCCACCCAACCTTATCTCCTACAAAAGACCTCAGCTTCGTAGTTTTTCTCAATTCCACACTGATTTGCTCTAATGGAAGAGTTTCTTGCTCAAAATCTCACAGCTTGGATTGCTAGCTTGGATGGCTCGGAAAAGTTGAATTTCTGGGGTTTCGACATAAATGCACTATTCACTCTGGGTCGTACCCCGTTGCACCTTCCGTTTCTCCATGCCCCGGCGAGGTTTTGGAATCTGGTGACGCATGTCTTTAGCTTCGTTGGGCAAGAGATATGTCCTACCTTCGAAGATTTCCGAGCCTTAATGGAGTCCGAGCGCGACGAGGAGCTCTTGCCCCAACTTAATTTTGGCCATGCCCAATCCTTAGGGCAAATGTGTGGACTCATTATGCGTGACGCTCGGTCTCTGATTTGTGACGGGATGCTGGATATTCCGAGTTTGATCGATCGGTTTTCTGATGCCGGTGATCGCAACAACCATCATTGGCAAGGCTTCTGGCGACACGCCCTCTGTTTGTGCATGCTATCTCATTTTCTATTTGTCTCAGGCTCCGAAGGGTCTAGTGTCCGGCTGACCGAGGTTGCCTAAGGCTTGAAGGAGGGCAAGAGCTGTATTGCCATGACTCTGGCTGAGACGTTGATGGGCTTAGAGCCTTTTATCGTCGTGAGACGACCAGATTAGCAGGGAGTCCACTACTACTACAGGTAATGTTTCCCACCCAATCTCACATATGTATCGCTCACATCACTCGGCCCTCAAGCTCAGTTTTTCTCACAAAAACCCTATTCTCACTTTTCTCTCATCGTACATCTCTCTATTCTTTATTCTCTCATTTTTCATCCCTTCCTAGGTATGGTTGATGGACAAACTGCAGGTTGTGGACTCTTGCCCAGCATATTCAGCTCGCGGCTACTTCTTCTGGCACCGTCTAGTCAATGCCCTTGATGAGGGATGGTGGTTCGCTTGGATGTGCCTCTTGTCCGCAGACCGTATTGCTTGGCGGTGCCCTTGGCTCAGCCTTCCGGCAATGAGTTACAACATGTCCCGGCAGACTGGGATTCAATTGATTGGTCTCACTCACTGTGTATTCTACTTCCCATTCCGGATTCGACGCCAATTTGGCCATGATCAGACCTGCCCACCAGAGGGGATAGAGTATCCTGCTGCATTCCCAGCCCGAGGCGCACAGCTTGCTCGGCAGGCCACCGCGTGGAGGACGAGAGAACTCCTGGCCCCCGCTCCCACTTTCAATTGCACTTTATTTGATGAGTGCTTGGATTGGCTTAATGAGGAGGCACAGGTCGGGCCCATCTTGGCGTCAGAGGTTTCGACCGGCTCTAGGAGGGGGCGCAGGAGCACTTGACTTGACTATGCCCCAGATTTATTGCTCTATTAGTACTTTCAAATTTTCTTTATGAATGTAATAAAAAGCAACTTCGATTGTATGCAAGAGCAGGAGAACTCTGTTTTGAAATCAATGAAATTGAAGGTTGTGGCACTGAAAATTTTTCGCTTTGGTCCAAAAATGGTCTTCGTTGTAAAAAGATTAATTTGAACAAAGTTAACTTTTATTAAAACTTTTCAGAATCATTTTCGATATGGATCAAAACTGGACACACCTGAGATCTGTCTCTGAGATGTACAACCCCGGATCTCTGCAACTGGAAAGTTGCCCCTAGTCTGAATAGTGCCGCAGCACTGCATAGCAACAGAAAGTTGCCTCTAGTCTGCAAAGCACTGTACTGGGGACCTTAATCAAAGTTCTTGAATGCTGATAGACAAAGATGACCGAGATGATCAAAAGGACAGAATTGATCAGGGAAAAGGTTACGGCTGAACTCCAGGATGAAGTTGCCTGCGTATCCCAAATATGGGAATCAAGCCTTACGTAGTTCAGGCCTGGGGTTCACTGGGGTATTTTCACTCTCCTTTTGCGCTCTAACTTTTGCCAAGGCCGCCCTTTGCGGGTTTTCAACCTTGCGAGCTCAGTTTTTATATTTTCCAATTTTTTATATGCTCTAAATTTTGCCTAGGTCGCCCTTTCTGGTTTTCGGCCTAGCAAGCCTCTCAGGGGTAATATTTCTTCAACTTGTCCATGTTGATCGGTTGGGAGAACTCTAGGCCATCTAGATCCATCAGAACCACAGCTCCACCTGACCAGATAGACTTGACGATGTAGGGACCAGTCCAATTGGGTCTGAACTTGCCCCTAGGGTCGTGGATGGGAGCTCGGTTGTCCTTGAGCACCAAATCTCCTTCCTTCAGATTCCTAGACTTCACCTTCTTATTGAAAGCCCGAGCAATTCTGTGCTGATAACCTTGAACATGGTACAATGCTTTCAGTCTTCTCTCATCAAAGAGCATGAGTTCCTCAAATCTGCTCTGCTGCCAATCTGCTTCTGCTGTTTGGCCCTCAGCCAATACCCGCAATGACGGAACCTCAATCTCGATAGGTAGAACGGCCTCCATCCCATAAACTAAAGAATACGGAGTCGCTCCGGTAGAAGTTCTAATTGAGGTCCGGTAGCCCCACAGAGCAAACGACAGCTTATCTGGCCAGTCCCGGCAGGTTTCCACCATCTTCTGCAGTATGTGTTTGATATTCTTGTTGGCAGCCTCGACCGCTCCGTTGGTTTGCGGCCGGTATGTGGATGACTTATGAAAAGCCACATTGTATTTTTCCAACAGGCTAATCACTTCCTTCTTGAAATGGGAACCGTTGTCTGAAATTATCTCGTTCGGGACCCCATAACGACAGATGATATTGTTTCTGATGAACTTTGCGACGCGCGATGCCTTCAACACCGCGTATGATTGGGCCTCGACCCACTTTGTGAAATAATCTATCGCGACCAGGATGAACTCATGTCCATTCGATCCCTTCGGAGTGACAGCCCCAATCACATCAATTCCCCAAACTGAAAATGGCCATGGTGAAGTCATATTGTACCGCTTCGACGGCGTGATGTTCATGCGGTTTGCATGGATCTGACATTTGTGGCATCGCCCAACAAAATTGATACAATCCTTCTCCATGGTGGACCAATAGTAACCCTGTCTGAGGATCTTCCGTGCTAGCATTACTCCGTTCATGTGTGCACCGCACTCTCCTCCATGGATGGCCTCCATCAGGCGCTTCGATTCTTCGATTTCGACACACAGCTTGTGCATTCCCAGATGACCTCTCTTATACAGCTTACCCCCACAGATGATGAACTGAACGGCCATTCTTCTGATCGCCCTCTTATCCTTGGCATTTGCCCCTGGTAGATACGTCTCTTTCTCCAAGAAGTTCCAAATGTCGTAATACAAGGGGTTTTCATCCTGAACTTCGTCTATGGCGGCGATTGATTCATACGCCGGCACAAACTTCTGATCAATGATAACCGGATGCATCCGGACTCCAGACGGGATGTCTATCATGGAAGATAGAGTTGCTAGCGAATCTGCGAACCTGTTGTTCTCTCTTACTAGATGAGTGAAAGTTAGCTTCTCAAACCGAGGAATTAACAAGTCCAATGTCTGGTGGTAAATTATCATTTTTTCTTCTTTGACTTTCCAGTCTCCTTTTGCCTGAGACACAACAAGGTTCGAATCCCCGATGACGTCTAACCGTCTTGCCCCTAGTTCCAGGGCTGCTTCTAAACCGGCAATACATGCCACATATTCTGCTTCGTTGTTCGAGACTTTGAACTGGAGTTTGAAGGCTAGAGGGATACGAGAATTATCGGGTGCTATTAGCAACACTCCTATTCCGTACCCGTATTGGTTTGACGCTCCGTCAAAGTACATCGTCCAATACTCATCGTCGATGTGCAAAATGGCTTCATCTGGGAATAAGTATTCAACTGCTTTATCTCCTTCTACTGGATGATCGGCTAAGAACTCTGTTACTGCTCTTCCTTTTACTGACTTACGCGTCACATACTTCAGATCGAACTCGGAGAGCAACAGCAACCAACAAGCTAGCCTACCCGTAAGTGCTAGTTTCTCGAAAAGGTATTTGATGGGATCCAGTCGTGAAACCAACATTACGGAGTGAGCTAACAGGTAGTGCCGCAGCTTCCTGGTAGCCCATACTAAGGCTAAGCAAGCCTTCTCCAACGGTGTGCAGCGAGTCTCATACTCTAGCATTTTCTTGCTCAGATAGTAGATGGCTCTCTCCACTTTGTCCACTGATTCTTGCGCAAGCATGCAACCCATCGTGGTCTTAGTCACTGAAAGATACAATATCAACGGTCTCCCCTGCTCTGGCGGTGACAACACGGGCGAGTTCTGTAAATATTCTTTGATCTGTTCAAAAGCAGCTTGGCATCGGCCGTCCCATTGGAATTTCCTTCCTTTCTTCAGGAGACCAAAAAGTGGTTCACAAGTAAAGGTTAATTTTGAGATAAACCGTCTTATGAATTGCACTTTACCCAGAAAGCCTCGCACCTCCTTTTCCGTCCTCGGTGGTGGCATTTCTAAGATGGCCTTGATTTTGGAAGGGTCGACTTCGATGCCCCTTTGTGTAATTAGAAACCCCAGCATTTTTCCCGCTGTAACACCAAATGTACATTTTTGAGGATTTAGCCACAACTGAAATTCTCTGATCCTTTGAAAGAACTTTTGCAAGGCGGTGTAGTGGCCCTCTCTTTCCTTGGATTTGACAATCATGTCGTCCACGTACACCTCAACTTCTTTATGGATCATATCATGCAATATTGTGGTTGCAGCCCGTTGATACGTAGCTCCAGTATTCTTCAACCCAAACGGCATCACTCTGTAGCAGTAAGTCCCCCACGGGGTGGTGAAAGCAGTATTCTCCCGATCTTCGAGTGCCATCACTATCTGATTGTAGCCTGAGAAACCATCCATAAACGAGAGCAAAGCATGCCCTGCTGTAAAATCCACCAACTCATCAATATGTGGCAAGGGAAAGTCGTCCTTCGGACTAGCTCTGTTCAAATCCCTAAAATCCACACATACTTGAATCTTGCCATCCTTCTTCGGCACTGGAACAATGTTGGCCAACCAAGTCGGGTATTCGGATACTAACAGGAAGCCTGTGTCGATTTGCTTGGTGACCTCTTCCTTAATCCTGAGAGCCCAGTCCGGGCGGATCCTCCTGAGTTTCTGTTTGATCGGTCGGGCCTCGGGGTCAAGAGGGATCCGGTGCTATACAATCTCAGGATCGATTCCAGGCATGTCTTCGTAGGACCACGCGAAAACGCCTTTGAAATCTTTTAATAAAGCGACTAAGAGCTCGCGTTCCTCCGAAGACAACGTTGACCCGATCTGGACCAGCCGCGGGTCCTTCTCAGTACCAATATTCACAGTAGTGATTTCATCAACTAAAGGTTTAACAAATCTTTCCTGCTCTTGATCAATTAATCGTTGCAAAACCGGAGGAATTTCTTCCTCGTCGTTTTTGTCAAAATTTTGAAAGTCCTGATTTAAGCAATATATCAAAGGCACATAAAAGTACTCGAAAACCACATCCACATTATTCTCATTAAATACTTCCAAACCATCCGATTCTTCTTTTACAACAGACTCAAAGGAGAAAGACAAAGACGACCTGGACAGGACTGTGGCATCCCGGTTATCACCCCCAGGAATACCGAACTCAGACTCAGTTGAGCTGGAACCTGATTCCAACTCACAAGACTCGGTGGAATCAGATTCCGACTCACTACCTGACCCGGTGCTGCTTGATAAAAATCCCTCTTCGTATTGCCAAACGAGAGAGGGTGCGATGGATGCATCCAAAATAGTTGATGGTAGGCCTGCAGCCATTTCATTCCCGATCATGCATACCGAGAAGTTATCCCCCAAGCACTTCTGTTCGATCGGAGGATCTGAAAGTAGACATGCCAGCGCTACCCCCATTTCATTTTCAGCGTCCTCAGACTGCACTTCCTTACTCTGCTCAACCTCAGCTGATAGGTCTGTCTACCCTTCGGCAACGTCATCCCCGGATATTTGCAGGTCGAAGAAGATCTCGAAACCTGGCACCCGTTTCTTTTCCGCGCTCAGCCACGGCTCTGGGAAGCCGCAAAACGGAAAATCCTCCCCCTCCCAAACGAAGCGTCCATTTAGGGTACCCTGAATGGGCCTATGCATCAACTCAAAAGGCTTCCCAGCCTGCTTTGCTCTGGCTCTTCCAGCCATTTCCTTTCCCTTCCTTATCCAGTCCTCTTTGGTGGGTAGATAACCCAATCCAAAGGTATGAGGGTTGTGTGGCACTTTGGCCAATGCTGCGACGCCTTTCCGGCCGCTCCTTCCCAATCCCATCTCGGGGATGTGTTGGAGCTTGTTCATCAGATAGACTGGTTGAGCACTGACATATATCCCTTCATTAGCTGCCATGATGTTCTGTACACCCTGAGCCTCAGCCAAGGTAAAACCCGATATGAACACATCCTCCATACCGTGCTCAATTTCTAGAACAGGCGTAGATACCTCCGGCGGCGGATAAATTGATGAATTTCCGAAAACAATGGCTACTCCCTTCCCATAGTGGTATTTCACCACTTGATGTAGGGTGGAGGAGACTGCCTTTACCTGATGCAGCCACGGCCATCCCAAAAGCAGGTTGAAAGTAGCAAGAACCTCCAAGACATGGAAATCTATCTCATGCTGTCCCGGCCCAACCTTTGCTTGAATCTTAACTATTCCCATTACTTCCCGGCTTGTGTTGTCATACGCCCGAATCACCTGGCTGTTGGTACAAAGTCCGCGATTTTCAAACCGATCGCATAGGCTGTCCTTGCCGGGCAGACGTTGATGGCGGACCCTGTGTCAACAAGGACCACCGGTATCCATTTATTCCTACACTCCACAGAGATGTAGAGTGGCTTGTTATGGTTTGCCCCCTCGGGTGGTAATTCCTTGTCGGAAAATGTCAGCATCGGGGTAGCTCCTCCCGGAAAAACCAATCCAACTAACTGCTCCGGCGTAGTCTCTATTGAGAGTTTGGCCTTGTCCATGGCTGAAAGGACAGCCTATCTATGTACTCGAGAAGCCATAAGCAGCCCCCAGATGGAGATGTCTGCTTGTATCTTTTTCAATTGTCTCAATTCGGCCTCATCCTCGAGTTGCTTTTCTTTTTGCTTCTCTGCTTCCCTATCTTTTCCAGACGCCTCTGGTTGATCTAGGTGTGGAGGCTTGAAATACCGTCCACTCCTAGTCATGTGATCGACTTTGCCGATATACCAGGTATCATCTGGTTGGTTACTCTCCCAATCTTCGTCTGTGTGGGCAAGACATAGATCATCGTCCTCCCACCACATTCCATCTGCAGCCGACAGGCACCTGTCCGGCTCTGGCATGACTGTTCTCACACTCGTAGTACCTTCTATCCCTATGCTCGCGGCATTCTCCATTTCTGTGCTCACAGCAGTCTCAGTCGCCACATGGGCTTTTGTCTTCCTGATTCTCTCGGAATCTTCGAATCTTTCCTGTTCTGACTGTGTTAATGCAGCCGACTGTTCAATAATCCCCGTACTCGAAATGCTCCAATCCCGAGCGAAATTCTTGACACCGGCGCTCTCCGGCGATGCACTCTGTTCTTCAACCCTTCCGGCTGTCATTGACATTCTTGCCCCTGCCGGGCCTTGTTGTGGCTGAAACTCTTCTACTACATCTGGTTGATCGTCCAACCATCCCGTAGCCTCTGTTGATTCCTCATAATCGAACCAGTTGACGGCTGAGTCTCCTGGATCTTGGTTACTGTAAAACTGGAGCTTGGCAAGGTCCTCTTCCACAGCCGTTAAATCATCCGTTCCCTGTCCCAGACTGTCCCCTTGGATCACACACAGCTCCCCCTCTGTTGGTAGTTCCATATCTGGCCTATCCTGGCCTATTGACAAAATGTAGTCACCTGGACTATAAGTTTTCTCAACACCACTCCCAGATTCCGCAGACTCTAGCTCAACAACCCCCTTCTCCTTTGGAATCTTCTCTCTCCTGTCCTTGACAGTCATCACCGCTGGCTTAGGTTGGGTTATGGAGATGTCCATCATGCACAAATCGGTGCAATCGGGAAGGAACACTTCCGGCTTAGGCAGGTGGGAAGGAGTGATATAGATGCTAGGATCGTAAGGCATGACCCCAGTTTGGATGAAGTTGACTCTTTTGGGTGGTGGAGCTTGGTTATGTGTGGGGAGAGGGTTTGTAGTAACGTTGGTTTTCTCGGGAGGCAAAATCACCCCGTTATCGATGAGATCTTGAATCTCATGACGTAATCGGGAGCACAGATCGGTGTCATGACTGTGCTGTTGGTGAAATGCACAATATTTGGCTGGGTTGTGGGTAGTGGGGAGTCTTTCTGGTAAGGGCCGCGGCTCTAGGGGCTTCAGATGCCCTTTTCTGATTAAAACCCCCAAAGCTTTGAACAGGGGCATATAAAGCGGACCGAAGGTTCTGGTGTTTTTGGGTGGGTATTTGGCTGTTTGTGGGTTGCTTTCGGATGCACCGGAGAATGGTGCGGCCGCCATAGTTCTTGGGGGAGGGTTGGTGGTGACCATACTCACTTCGAAGGTCCTGGTAGTTGTAGCGCCACTCGGGCCTGCATTAGTGTTACGATTGAAAGTTCTGCGGGGTTGCTTCCGGTCATTATCAATTAAGCCTTGCTTCAGTGCATCCTCAATCTGTACCCCCATTTCATGTAAATTGGAAAAGGCAGGAAAGGGGAGTACGATCATCTTCTGCATTACCTTGGGCTGAAGATTGCGCACAATCATTCGAATCTGATCTTTGTCCGTGGGCCTTAAGGTCATCATCGAAGCCTTAGCCTGCCATCTGGTCACGAATTCTGAGAAGCTCTCTTTGGGTTCTTGCCTCGTTGTCTCGAGATCCCGGGTCGTAATCTCGATTTGTGTATTGTATGAGTACTGCAAGATGAAGGCCTCAGCCATTTCGTCCCAGCTTCTCTTGACGTCATCCTCCAATTTGGCATACCATATGGCCGCTACACCCGATAGGGTCCGGCCAAATAGAGACAGCTTCTGCAGTCTAGTGAGGCCCATTGGCCTTAGTATATCTGAAAACAACCTCAGGTGCACCATGGGGTCCCCGGACCCATCAAATCGATCAATGTGCGGCATTTTGAATCTGTCAGGCAGCGTCACAGTTGTGTCGGTGTATCCATCTTCGATGCCAGGGATGGTCTTGACTCCCTGGGACTTCTTAAACATCTTTTCCAACTTGCTTAATTTTAAAGCTGTGGGGTCCACTTCGAACTCAAAAGGAGAGTCCGGTATATTGACAGGCGTGGGCGCCTTGGATAGTTGTGGTGGAATTGGGGGCAGAGCTGGCCCCGCTGGAAGGTCTGTATCCTCTTGGACATTCCAGACATTCGGTGTTTCTTCGGGTATCGGAACCCTTAGTGGGGGAGGGACTTGCTGTGAAGCAGATGCTCCGGTTTGCTGTTGTAACCTCACGATTAACTCTGCTTGTTCATTCATAACCGTGGCCTGCTGTTTGGCGAACTCTGCCTGTCGGACAGCATCCTGCTGCATCACTTTCATGCTTTCTTGGAGTTAGCGCACCATCTCCTCTAAACTAGCCATACTGTTCTGTTCTGACTGAATTATCGGTATATGTTCCCTCTCTGTGGGTGAAACAGAACCCTGATCCCTACTGTACTCTGGTGGGGTAGATAAGGCTCTCTGAACTGACTGCTGAACTGATGCCCTTGGCCTAACTGCCCTCCGTTTAGCCTACCAGATCCTTGGATCGAGTGAGTCGACGACCTCTAGTCCAGAGTGCTTGGGGAATATCTACCGGGTTGTTAGCAATTGTGCTAAACTACCTAGCAAAAAGATAAATAAAACAATAAATAACCAAACAATCGGACGGCATAACGGCGTAAAATAAACACACACAACGCACAGTTGGGTATTTATAACACACAGTTGGTAAGCCGAACACACTGTTCCTCGATACTGATCATTGTTCTCAAATCACCGTTCCCAAAACTGAACTTGATACCCGCAGATAACTGATTTCTCCACAACACTGATACTGGCGCCCTCGGGCCTAATACTCAATCTTGCAAACTGATATGTACGTTCCTGTAGAGATACACTCTAAAGCACATAGCAGATAAGTGAGAGCCAAAACACCCCTATGTTGGGGTAGGGTTTCCCTGTCCTATTTTGTCAGGAGCTAGGGTTTCACTACGCACACAACGGTTTCAAACAACCTATGATCGGGTATGCAACCTGCCCTAGCTTGGAATGGTCACTATGGATTTCGATATGCACTAGGTCGAATGGTCAAAAAGGGTGCCCTGGTAAAACCGGGGTTTGTGTTCCCATACTGTCAGAACCCACAACCGGTCAGCCTTATGGTCATGTCTTGACAAGTCAAGCCTCCGGCAAACCGTTCAGGAATGGCAGATGGCAAACACGGTGTCCTAGACGCACCAATGCACATGCAATGCAAAGAAACACATAAATGAAATCAAAAATAGGATATCACGAGTTCGAGTCAAGCTCTGTTAAAATCCCCAGCAGAGTCGCCAGAAACTGTAACACGTCCGCGAGGGACCCCGCTACAGTTCGGACTCGATTTGTGTCACGGTTCTTAATCTGAACCAAAGAGTCCAAATCTGGCAAATCATTTTGAGAAAACAGATTTTTGAAAGAAGTGCCAAACATGGACTGCTTTACTAGATATAGAGTCGCCACCTAAATATTTTATTTTGGGGGAATTTAGGAAACCCTGACTCAGTGCCAAAGGCCACGTGTCTTTCATCACCAAAGTTGCCTCGGCTCGGGAACTTGGGTACAATTGGGGAAGGTCAGCTATGAGCACCCCCTCTCGCCCGATCCGAAGATCGGCCTCTACTAGCCATGATATCCAATTTTGAAAACGTTATGCGTTCTTATTCCGGTTATTAGCCTAAATTTACTATGTTATGCGCACAACAGACAAGTATACACCAAATCGCCTAAATTGGAACAAAACATTTCATGTTTGTTTCGGAAATGGTTTGCTACTCACAAGTAGGCTAAAATGCAGATTTTGCCACCCTCAAGTGGGCTTTAGAAAAAAATGATTTTGCCACTATCTAGTGGGCTTAAAACTCACAGTTTTAATGCATTATTCCAATTTAGGTGATTCCACCTCTATCCACAGGCATTCAAGCAGTTATATCACATAAGCAGCTAGCCTCATGGTAATCATGCTATCATGGCAACACTCACATGCATGCAAGGATGCTAAAGCAAAAGAACTTACAGAGTACTCAAAGCCAAAATAGAAAATAGTTAGTAATCATATGCATGATCCTAGTTCATGTTAAGATGGCTAATGCGACACATGGAAAATGCAACTAAGATAGGCTCGGCTAATCTACAATGACATGTGAAATGCTACAACTAACACGTATTTAATTTGAAATTAAAATACAAATGCAGTTAGAGTGATGCGCCGAGCCCGATGCCTGTAAGATAAATGTGTGGATGCACGCATGCATAGCATAAGGCATGCTAATTTAAATATGTCCTTGTCTACCATCATAAGCGGGTAAATAAAAGGGAAGAAAGACGTGGGGTTGGAAGACATACACACACTCACGCACACTTATTACACAATTGCCCTCACTCGGAGGGTCCAAATAAATATTACAGTCCGAATAAATAATACTAAATTAATTATTACAAAATTTCTAATCTAATTAACAAATTAAATGCAAAGAGAAGATGGCCGCAGCCCCCGCCTCGGGATGCGTGAATGATGCATGCTCGGATTTGTCTTGCCCCGAAAGCCCGTACCATACCACTGCTGCCTCTGTTTACACTGCCCTGCTTCTCTAAAAACTGCCAAAATCCTGGGACAGTTTCCCTGAACCCTGTAGGACACCATCGGCTGAAGGGAGTACCCACCGGCCATGGAACTTATCCATCGGCTGGGGTTTCATATTATCGGCCACCAATCCATGGCCGGTCGGCACTCTATAGTGCCGATCGGCAAAAACTCCCTGCAGAAACTGGTTTTTGACAGCAACAAGAACAGACAGTGTATGGCATGGAATTTCAAGCAAATGTATGCGAGGGCACACTCCCTATCATGCAAGGGACTCAAGGGAGCATGACCCTCGACCCTCGGGCCATCAATCATGCATTTTGATGCGTGATGGCCTAAGGAGGCAAGGTTCCAATTCATTGAAAATGCATGCAACATATAAATGAATACCAAAACCCTATCATGCCAAAGTCAAGGGCCTCGGTGACTGAGAGTTGAGACGCGTTACATCACTTGTAGTATGAACACTTCTCCCCCCTCACACTTGGTTTGACACCCCAAACCAAGCAATGCAATGCATGTTATGCAAACATGGCTCGAAAATGCAACATATCACTAAAATGCAAAGCATGCCAAATGTAATGCAACATATCATGGCAAGCATGCAATGTTCCTAACATGCAATGCTACAATGCAACTCATTATGCAATGCCAATATGGTACAATGCAAGCATGCGATTAGAGGCAACAAGTCACGCATGCAACCATGTCCGAGAAGGGACTTAGACTGAAATGGGAGGCCTCAAGCACCCCCCAAAACAGTGGCCAAAAGTGTCTCAAGTGATGGACAAAATGCACTACAAGCATGCAAGTCAAAAGGGGCCCAAGGCTAAGGCATAACAACAGGGCACTCCACTACCACTAACCCAAACAAGCATGGCATGAACTATACAACCCAAAAACAGAATTTTAGCATGCAAAATAGCTCCAAAACCCGCTGGTATGGCAGCCCTGAAATGACCCAAACACATAGGCATACACAATGCACATGTCAAGGCATGAAAACACAACACTTCAAGGCATTGAAAGAGACACAAAGGACAATGTAAAACCACATTATATGGACTGGAATATGATCTCAACTAATGCGAAATGATGATAATAGGCCAAGCTAGGCATGTTAATGATCCATACACTCAAGGCTCATGATCCAAAATGCAAAGCAACTATATCAAGCATGCTAAGCAAGACCAAATCTGTGGCCAACAGACCTCATGCATGACAAAATATGGTCAAGAACTTCACAAAGTGAAGCCAAAATATGAGAGCATGGTAGTCAAAAGTCATGATGCATTTCTAGGCACAAACAAGGGAATACAAAGCAAGTATGTTAAGCATGCAAAGGGCCACCAATCTGACCAAAAACAGAGATAACATGTGACCTAAATAGCACCAAAAACATCTGATATGGAGCCAAAAACAACCAAGCATATATGCTACCCTTATGATCCCAAAACATGCACAATTGAGACACAAAGGGAGAGGGGTGTCCCTCCCCTATACAAGACTTCAAACCATCTTCTTCACCACTAAAAATCCACTAGATTTCAGTGGTGAGAAGGCTAATACAACAAAGCAAATAAGGCTTAAAGAAAAATACACCAAAAGGGGCCAAAAGAGACCTAAGAGGGGGATTTCGACCCCCAATGCCAAAATACCCTTAATGAAAGTTCTTAAGCATGAAAATATAAGACTTTTTTTAGTTATACACAAAGCTCAAATCAATATGCAAGATAGGTCAAAAGCCAATGCAAGATTGGGGAAAATAAAGCAAGAAACTCACCCTTGAAGAACACTTCAAGAACAGTTGGTCCAGCCACTCTTTTCTGACCAAAATCAGTCCAACACCTTAAGAATCAACCCTCAATGTCTCTCAAACTCGAAGCAAGGTGTGGTAGTGTGTGTCTTAGTGCAAAACTAAGGTAAAAATGCACTTTTAGGCCACAAAACACACACAAAGGAGGAGAGAGAGTAAAATATAGAGAGAGAGGGTGTGTATATCAGATATATATATGTATAAGCTCTGGTTTTTCTTTCAAAACCACTAACCCTTGACAATGGGAGAAGAGGGGTCCTTATATAGGCAAAGGGAAATGGTTTAAGCTTCTCAAAGAAGCTAAGTGAAAGGAGCAAAGGGGACAAAGGAGTCAAGGCTTCTTGAGGAAGCTAGGACAGCTGGCCAAGCTTCCTCAAGAAGCTTGGCCAAAGGGTTCAACCTTCTAGAAGGAAAAGGGGTGCAAAGGCTCAAAACAGCCACTTCATGAACGGGGAGGAGTGTTGGTGCATTCCAGCTGGCACAGCTGGCATGCACCAAGTCTGAAGGGTGCAAAAGGGTCACACCGGCCAGCAAAAAAAGGTCACCGACCAAAACAAAGTGCCGGTCGGCAAAATATAGTGTCGACCAGCCATTGGTTTTAAGAAACCACTGCCGGTGGCACCAATAAACGGCCGGTGATGTGAGGGGACAGCCGGTGGGGTGTGCGAATGGCCAACAAGCCATTCCCTGCCTTTCAAGGGAAAAACACAAGTGTTTGGTGCAAAACCAGACACCGAAAAGTCAAGTCGAGAGATCCTGAGGCGAGGCGCGCAGCCGAGACCTCCGGGAACTCGAGACGAACACAAGCACGGATGATCATCGAGTGTTCCAACGGTGACGTCCAAGTCTTGAGGACGGTCAAAAATGGGGTGTCTATAGCAGCGGAAGTTGACGAAGCAATTAACTCGGCCTTTGAGGAAGCCGGATTGAACACGTTTGATCCTCCGTTCATATCAGGCCGAGGGGACACCTTCGAAGATATTTTTACGAATTTGGGAGACCTTCCCGGCACTGATTCTGAGGGTATGGCTAGGGAAAGTCTTTCACAGTTGGCGCGAAAGAAAAATGCTGAACGTATGGCCGCCTGACGGAAAGCCGAGGCCACCCGTTTTGGACCTGCCCCCACTGAATCTTCCACACCCATTGTTGTAGAGGAAACGACTCGAGTTCATGAGGCTGAGACGGGAAAGGTTGCCGAGCGGCCGATTACAGAAGGGCGGCCGATTTCCGAAGACCGGGGAGAAAAACGTATAGCCGAGAGCAACGCTGTCTCCGAAGAGGGCCCCACTGATAAACGACCACGCTTAGAGGAGTCGGCCGTGGTTACTCCTTTTGTTATTGAACCGAAAATAAAAAACTTGCCAATCTCCTCTGAAGTGTCGGCTTTGAATGATCCAGCTATGACGCTGAGCTTAGCTGCCTCGGTCTCCTTGCCGGCTGACAAGGCAGCCTTTCGTGCCGAGCCGGATTTGGTGGCAATAGGCTTACCTGCCCAGTCAGCCCTTCTGGTATGCGACTTGATCTTAACTCCTTGTTTGGTTTGATTTTCATGCGATATTTCTTGGTATGTGATGATCCCAACTCCTTATTTTGCAGACGATTAGAAGGATAGCCGAATTAGGCCGCCGCCAGCACGATGCCATTGAGAGAATTGGCTGCTTGAAGTCGGAAGCTGAAAGTGAGCAGAGCAGGGCCGAGTTTGAGGCGGCGAGAGCCACAATGGAAAGTGCTCGAGCCGAAGCTGAGAAAGAGAGGGCTCAGACTGCTGACCAGCTTAGATCCAACGTCAAGGAGAGGGCAAACGCGAGCGAGGAATCGCTCAAGTTAGCCAAGGAGGCGCTTGCCAAGGTGGAAGCCGAGTTAGAAGAGCTAAAGAAGGACAAGGAAAAAGCCGACTCTGAGGTTTTCGCGTCGTTCGAGGCCAGAAAGAGCGCCGCCCTCGAAAACTACGTAGAAAAAGTCCCCAAATTCGAGAATCGAGGATTCAAACATGGGTGGCTCAAAGCCCTTGCTGCCGCTGGAGTTACATTGGCCATGCTAATTCCATACGAGCAAGTGGACGTTGAGCCACTCGAGTCTGATCCCGAGGCTTGATTTGGGAGACATTTTAGTCTTATTAGGTATTTTCAATTTCAATGTATGTTTTTGTTTAGTAGACCTCTGTTGGTTCAAGGCAATTTTCATGTATAAATTAGTTACTATCTGCGCTCAATTTATTAATGAAAATTTCCTTTTCATTTCACTCTTAGTTGTACGTAATTTTTGATATTAATGAAGAGTTTTGCTTTTCACTACTTTGGATAAAATGAGTACTTTCTATTGTGCATGTTCACTATCGATCATGAGATGAGTAAATTAAATATCTCACTGCATAGCTGCCGATTAGATAACAGTGTAACTTGGCAATTAATTTAACCTTAGTTTAGCCGAACAAGTAATCCCACTGCATATCTGTCGATTAGATGACAGTGTAACTTGGCAATTAATTTAACCTTAATTTAGCTGAACAAGTACTCCCACTGCATAGCTGCTGATTAGATAACTAAAGGTTAATAAATGTGATCAGATTAATACATGTGACCTTGCCGAATATTAGTCGTTCGGTCTTAGGTATTTAGCCGATCAGATTAATAAATCTGTCATTGCTCCAGCCAATGTATAAGCTGCGAGAGCCGAATATCACTAGTTCATGGAGTGGCTGCGGCACAAATTGGTCGGCATTAGGCTTGGGTATTTAGCCGATCAGATTAATAAATCTGCCCTTGCCCCAGCCAATGTATGAACTCCGAGAGCCGAATATCACTTGTTCATGGTGTGGTTGCGGTACGAATCGATCGACATTACGCTTCGGTATTTAGATGATTAGATTAATAAATCTACCCTTGCCCCAGCCAATTTATGAACTCCGAGAGCCGAATATCACTTCTGGATTGGAACGAATCAATAATGCTGAATATTGGTGGTCGCTGGAGTGCGCGCATTGATGATGTCGCTTCAGGAGGGGGGTGCACTCCTGAGTGGTTAAAAAGGGGTTGAGAAACTCCAACCGAGTCTCATAAAGAAACTCGATTTTGCTTGTCCTTCGTGGCGGGAAAAGCGTGAATGTCAACCAGACTTTTCTTTAATAGTAAAGGAGAGGGCAGGACGCTGGCGTCGCTGGACTCAATGATGAATCAAAGTGGCGAACCCCCCCATACGAGGGGTAGGGCATCTGCAGAACACGAGGCGCCACTCTCTGCGTTGACGAAGTAGGTCACCAAGGAAGGAGAGTGCCAGCAGGGGAGCTCCCTCATTTGCGAAGTGAGGCCAGCGGGCCACCATGCCCATTGAGCTTTTCTATTTTCGTTTGGAACAGACCAATGACATAGGTAGATTCCATCATTCAGGACCCGAACGTGGCGGTCGAGTTTGCACGACAGATCTTTCCGCCCGAAGTCCAGCAGTCGATGGTTGGTCGACCTGACTTCGAGGTGTTTCAAGAGGGAGTTCATGCGGCGGTGAAAGTGCTGTACACCGCCTATGAAATTAGCATGCGCCTTCGTGCTGCCCGACGAGAAATAGAGAAGAAGGATGAACGCATTCGAAGCTTGGAAGCTCACGCGGAAGCGGCTAAGCGTGAGCTAAGGAAGGTCAAGGCCGCTCAGACACAACCAGCCGGACAGGCTGACCCAATCGTGTAAGAAAGGGTCACCCAGCGGCGTATCAGTACTACACTTGCCGATCGTGATACGGCGTGCATGTTCGCAATAGAGTCTGCGAATGGGAGAGCCTATGAAAAAGGCTTCCATGAAGGATGGAAAGTAGGGATACAGAAACTAGGGAAAAGCTCGCCGAGGAAGTTTGCCGATGTGTAAATCGTGGATTTAAGCACGGTTGGATCAAGGCACTTCAGGCCGAGGAAGCTCTACGAGCAGCGGGCATTGATTCGGCGTTGCCACTGTACCAATGTGAGAACTTCCCCTTCTCCGTCTTTGAAATCGAGAACAGTGACGACGAGGGAGATGCTGAACAAAAATAGACATTGTAATGCTTAAACGCGGATTGCATGCAAGATTATGTAATTATTGTCTAATTGAATAAAATATTTTATTTTAAATGTTTGTATTTCATTATGAATTTTTACGTGCATAATTAAGCATCTCATTTCTAATGTTGGCATGTTTTTTGTTCATGTAGTTGGGCCAACCCAAGCTAACTAAGCATTTCATTTTGAATATTTATATGCTTTGATGTGCAAATGGTTTTTGCCAGCTCAACTTAACGGAGCATTCTACTTTGATGCGTAAATGTTTTGTTTTGTATGTTTTAACCCCGTCGCAAAGGGTGCTTTGAATTCAGAATATTATTCGGCCCAAGACATCATTTGGCCAGCCAAATTCGGAGACTTTATCAGCCCAGAGGAGTCATGCGCCGATGGGGCTCCGTATCCGGAGGCTTTATCGGCCCAAAGACGTCATGCGTCGATGGAGCTCCAAATTCAGAGACTTTATTTGGCCAATCGTGATATCCACGAAGGTCGCTCTGAATCCGGAGGCTTTATTTGGCCAATCGTGATATCCATGAAGGGCGCTTCAAATTCGGAGGCTTTATCGACCCAAAGACATCATGCGCCGATGGGGCTCCGAATTCGGAGACTTTATTTGGCCAATCGTGATATCCACGAAGGGCGCTCCGAATCCGAAGGCTTTATTTGGCCAATCGTGACATCCACGAAGGGCGCTCCGAATCCGAAGGCTTTATTTGGCCAATCGTGACATCCACGAAGGGCGCTCCGAATCCGGAGGCTTTATCAGCCCAAAGACGTCATGCGCCGATGGGCATCCGAATTCGGAGACTATTTGGCCAATCGTGATATCCACGAAGGGCGCTCCAAATCCGGAGGCTTTATCGGCCCAAAGACGTCATACGCCGATAGGGCTCCAAATTCGGAGACTATTTGGCCAATCATGATATCCGCGAAGGGCGCTCTAAATCCGGAGGCTTTGTCGGCCTAAAGACGTCAAACGCCGATGGGGCTCCGAATTCGGAGACTTTATTTGGCCAATCGTGATATCCACAAAGGGCACTCTGAATCCAGAGACTTTATTTGGCTAATCGGAGACTTTAATCAGAACACGTTTAAACTGGATCTCGCAGTATGTAAACAGGAAGCTTTGCATTACAAAAGTGGACTGTGTACATGGTGAACCATTCAAAACTAGTATCATTCCCCACAGGTCGTGTTTAATGATAAAATTTTCGCAAGTGCGTTGAATTCCAAGGCCATGGCAGACTCCTTCCGGACATGTCTTTGAGCCGATATGCCCCTGCTCCCATGATCGAATCGAACTGATAAGGGTCGTCCTAGTTAGGACCCAATTTTCCATCAGCCGGTTTCCTGGCAGCTGGAAGTACTTTCTTCAGGACCAACTCTCCTGGTGTGTAGCGGCTCAGTTGAATACGTTGATTATATGACTTAGCGAGCTATTGCTGGTATCTCTCCATGGATGCAAAGGCACGGTCTCTTCATTCTTCGATCAAAATTAAATCGAAAGCCAGCATCATGTCGTTTCAGCCAATATCAAAAACTTGCGATTTCATGGTTGGGTGGCCAATCTCCAGGGGTATGATCGCCTGGTTTCCAAAGCATAAAGCAAACGACGTTTCTCCAGTGGATCGCCTCAGTGTAGTTTGATGAGCCCACAATACACTCGGCAATTCTTCGACCCATTCACCTTTAGCTTTCTCCAGCCTCTTCTTGATGCCGTCCAAGATGGATTTGTTAGAGGCATCGGCTTGACCATTGCTTTGGGGATAAGCCAGCGTAGAAAAGTAAGGCCGGATACCATACTTGCTGCACAGCTCTCGGTAGATGCCGCAATCAAATTGGGTGCCGTTGTCTGAGATAAGAGCTCTTGGAATGCCGAATCGCGTTATGATATTTCTCCATACAAAGTGCTTAACATCAGCATCTCAAATGTGCGTTAATGCCTCCGCTTCGACCCATTTTGTGAAGTAATCTGTCGCGGCGTTTAAGTATCGCTTATTTCCTGGGGCCCTCGGCAATGGTCCTATGATATCAAGTCCCCACTAGGCAAATGACCAAGGACTGGTGATAGAGCTTAACTCTTCAGCAGGCAGATGGGTTAACGGGGAGAATTTCTGGCACTGTTCACAGTTTTTCACATAGCATTTGGCATCAATTCTCATTGTCAGCCAATAATACCCCTGTGTTATAGCTCTATGGGCCAAAGAGCGCCCGCTAGAATGGGCACCACAACTGCCTTCATGTATTTCAGTCAAAAGCTCTTCGACTTTGTCCGGGTGTACACATTCCAGGTATGGACCGAAAAGGGATTTTATATAAAGCTTTCCTTGCGGATCCAAGTAGTACCGTAGGGCTTTGTTTTGGCAGCTTGTGCGCTTCTTTCTTGTCCACTGGAGTTGTTCAGAAGACAGGAATGCGGCAATAGGGTCCATCCAACTTGGTCATGACTTTATGACATTGACCTGAATTTCCTCCAAAGGGCCAATGCTCGGCTCCGGGATGAAACCTACTTCGATGGTCCGTTTAATCACTGAGTTAATGGTGGAGGCTAGGCAAGCTAAGGCGTCGGCATGTGTGTTCTGATCACGTGTTATCTGATTCAATTCATGATGGTCAAATTTTGCCAGCAGGGTGCTAGCTGATTTCATGTAAGCCACCATACGGTCATTTTTGGCCGCATACTCCCCCTTTAGCTAATTGATCACCAGTTTTGAATCGCAAAACAACAGCAAACACTGAGCACCTAGAAGATATGCATTTCGCAACCCGCCCAGAAGAGCTTCGTATTCGACCTTGTTATATGTTGCTTCGAAGCCGAGTTTGACAGCCTGCTCAATTATTGCGCCGTTAGGAGCCATGATTACTACTCCGGCTCCGCTGCCCCGTTGATTGGATGATCCATCACAGTACAACTGCCAAATATCCCCAACATAAATTCTCCAGCTCGGCTTAGGTCGAATTTCACCGAAGGTGAAGTCGACAAGAACCCCAGTGAATTCGGCCACAAAGTCGGCAAGCACCTGTCCCTTGATGGAGGTTCTAAGCAGAAACTGAATATTGTACTAGCCAAATTCAAGAGCCCACTTTGAAACGTGCCCTGATGCTTCTGCACTACGGAGTACCGACCAGAGGAGGTGATCCATTAGCACGCCGATGGTATGCCCATGAAAGTAATGCATCAGCTTTCTCGCTGCCATGACGAGGGACAAAATAAGTTTTTCCAACGGAAGGTAGCGTGTTTCGGCGTCAACCATTGCCTTGCTCACATAATACACTGGATGCTGCTCTCCCAGCTCTTCCTTTATCAGTATGGCGCTGACGGCCCGGTCAGAAACTGCCAGATACAGAATGAGCGGGTCACCTGCTGAAGGCGTTGTTAAGAGTGGAACTGATCGGAGGTAGGTCTTGAGGCCGTTGAAAGCAGCTTCGCACTCGGCGAACCATTCAAAAGCTTTGCCTTGCCATAGTGTATGAAAGAATTGTCGGCAGCGGTCCATGGAACGACTGATGAACCTATTGAGTGCGGCAGCCATCCTTATTAACTTCTGAACCTCCTTGACTAATCGAGGGGAGCCCAGTTCCAAGATTGCTATGATTTGCCTTGGGTTGGCTTCAATTCCTCGGTGGTTGACAATGTAACCCAAGAATTTGCCAGAGCCGATCCCAAACGTACATTTGGAAGCGTTCAGCTTCATTCCATATTTGCGTAGGATGCTGAATGTCTCTTCCAGATCGGCTATATGATTCTGCTCTTCCTTGGACTTGACCACTATATCGTCAATGTACACTTCCATAGTGTGGCCGAGTTGCTCCTTGAACATGGTGGTGACTAGTCTTTGGTAAGTTGTCCCTGCATTCTTCAGCCCAGAGCAATTTTGTCTTGGTCCTCCGGATGCATGGCAATTTGATGGTAGCCTCTGTAAGCATCGAGGAAGCTCATACGCTGATGGTGTGCCGTCGCATCCACAAGTTGGTCTATTCTGGGGAGGGGAAAACAATCCTTGGGGTAGGCTTTGTTTAGGTCCGTGAAATCAACGTAGACTCGCCAAGTCCCATTTTTCTTCTTCATAACCATAGTATTCGAGAGCCATGTAGGGTAGGTCACCTCCCTGATTGCCCCGGCATCAAGCAACCGGTCAACCTCTTCAACAACGGCGGCAGTGTGCTCTGCGGTTGACCGCCGGCTTTTCTGAATAATCGGCTTGCATTTAGGGTCAACATTTAAAAAGTGCTGTGAAACAGACGAATCTATACCCAGCATCTGATATGGAGTCCACGCAAATACATCAAGGTTGCCGAGAATGAAGGAAATTAGCTGCTGTCTGTCAGCTTGATTCAGGGAGGCGCAGACCATGAAGAACCTGTCTGGGTTTCCATTGATTTGAACTTGATCTAGGGCTTCCGTGGCCTTTTCATTTGGGAGTCGCCCAACATCGTCGAGGCTCTCCCGATCCGTCACCTCAATAGAGTTCACTTGCAACTCCTTTGGCATTTTTTCAGCAAGGAGATAACATGCTTGTGCCGATTTCTGGGAGCCACGGATTTGCTGGATGCCGCATTCTGTCGGGAAGCGTAGCAGCTGATGATAGGTGCTTGGTACGGCCTGCATAGTATGCAACCAAGATCACCCCATGATGAGATTATACAGCGATGGCAGCTTGACGACCAAGAACTCCACATCCATTGTTCGGGAGCCTGCTCGAACGGGTAGTGTAATTTTCTCCAACAGGTATTCTGGATTTGCGTTGAAGCCGAATAGTGGATAAGGAGCCGGGGATAGGTTCGATTTAGAGAAGCCGAGTTTGAGGAATGTCTTGTAATACATCACTTTCGATGTGCTCCCTGGGTCGATGAGTACGCGGTCAACGGTGAATTGGTTTACGCGTAACTCAATTACCAAATGATCGTTGTGGGGAAGTGTCACTCCGGCCAAATTTGAATCATCAAAAGAAATGCTTGCAGCTTCATGGGGCCGTTTAGCCAGAGTGAGTTGATTTTGAGGGTCAGGATTCAACTGAATCGTATGCACCACAGATGATATTAGCAGGCTGTACATCATGTGGATCACGTCGAGGTGAGTCCTGTCTTAAGGCTATTGCTTTGGTTGGGTTGCCTTTTCGAACGTACTGTTGTAGCCGACCATCTTGTACCAGTTCCTCCAGGTGATCCTTCAATGCATAACAACTCTCAGCATCATGGCCATGATCCTTGTGATACCCGCACCGCCTATCCCGTCTACGCGTGTCGGGAGGTCCCACCATTTTCAACGGCCATTTGAAGAACGGAAGGTGTTGGATTTTGGACCTAACCACACTGATCGGTTCTACCAACTCCGTATATTTCTTGTCGGCGCGCCTTGTGCGCCTGCTGTTGACTTGTGGTTGTTCACTTGCTCAGTGGGAGCATTGGTCGCTTGATCGGTGAGAATCCCGTCTCTTATCTCGTTTAGCCCGATGCCGCGGTTCGGGGCTCTGAGGTGGTACGGAACTTATCGGCTGAGCAATTTTAGAAGGGGCCATCTTGTTGGCCTTGTTTCCGACTTTAAACCGCAAGGCGTCATCCTCCACTTTGCAGTATTCCTCCACCTTCTTCATCAACGACCAGACTGTTTTAGGGGGTCTTCTAGTCAAGGAGCTGCGAAGAGCACTGTCAGGATGCAAACCCATTTTGAAGGCGGTGATGGCCATGGAGTCGTTGCAAACGTCATCAACAAGATTAAAGCCCTCCCAGTAACGTGCCGAATACGCTCTTAGTGTTTTTGTTGGCTGGATCTGCATTGCCTAGAGAGAGTCGGCTTGTTTCGGCTGGACCTCGTTGGTGATGAATCAAGCCCTGAAGGATTTCTGTAATTGATGAAAGCTCTTGATAGAAAATGGCTCCAGTTTATAATACCACCTGACAGCCAATGGTCCCAAACTGCTGGGAAATATTCGGCACATGAGGGCCTCGTCGTCTGCATGCAATGTCATGGCTTGCTTGTAGTGACGGATGTGATCGGTGGGGTCTGATTTTCCATCATAGAGATTGAATGATGGAGCTTTGAACTTTTTGGGCAGGACTGCCCTTGCGATCCGTCATACAAAGGGATCATGCTAGTCTTCTTCGTCTGAACTGTTTTTTCTTCACTTATGCCTTATACATACACTCTCTTCAGAAGAACTGGTAGCTTCGAGTCGACCCTTCTTTTTGGGCTCCGGGGATAATGAATCAGAGTCAATGTCAGTGTCCTGTTGTCGGGCTCGAGGTCGTCGATCATCTGCCCTCAGGGGTCGCTTCGGATCTTGGCGTATAGCTTGTTTGGACTTCGCTACTTCCAAGGCCAAATCCTGACGGAGACGTTCGTTCTCAACGATCATGTTCTCCAACCTCTGTTCGTTTGGCTTTGCTTGCTCCATAATCGCTTCCATTGCCTCATGTGCTGATGTCGAGGGTGAACCGAAGTTCAAGGCTCTTCTTGCAGTAATATTCCCTCGCCCAAGCATGTTGCTTGGAGTGGTTTCGTCTTGCGATGTAGGGTCGATAGTGACTGCCGAAGGATCTTCCGTCACGCCCGCCATGGATGTGCTTGAGTATTCCCACAGACGGCCACTACTACAAATATAGATAAAGATCACACTTTTTTGGTGTGATGTATGTTTTTTAATCACACCTTTTAAGTTTTATTAAAGTGTGGTCTTTAGGAGTGTGATTAAAAATGGTCATTTTTAATCACACTTTTTAAGTGTCATTAAAAAATACTTTCATCACATCTTTTAAGTGTGATTAATAATATTTAGATCACACCTTTTAAGTGTAATTAAAAATATTTAGATCACACCTTTTAAGTGTGGTTAAAAACATTTAGATCACACTTTTTAAGTGTGATTAAAAACTTTAGTTCACACCTTTTAAGTGTGATTAAAAACTTTAGATCACACCTTTTAAGTGTGATTAAAAACTTTAGATCACACCTTTTAAGTGTGGTTAAAAATATTTAGATCACACCTTTTAAGTGTGGTTAAAAACATTTAGATCACACCTTTTAAGTGTGATTAAAAACTTTAGTGATTAAAAACTTTAGATCAGACCTTTTAAGTGTGATTAAAAACATTTAGATCACACCTTTTAAGTGTGATTAATAGCTAATAAAACCTGTGATAAAAAAAAAATTACATATTTAAAGAATAATCAATATTATTTTTGCACGCGCATTTGAATAATGTAATACACACTATATACTATATTTTGAATCACAACCATATATTGAATGAAATAATATCATATATTTCATAAATGAAATTTAAATGTTTAAAAGTATATACAAAGAAATTAATAAAAAAAAATTAACTGTGATTACATACATTAAAAAATAAAAAATAAAAAACTTGAAAAAAGTAAGTTCTTGAATTCTTTGACCATATTTTGCATCTCTCCAAGAAATTTCTGACCTGAAAAATAAAAAAACAAATTAATTTAAAAACCGCCAGAAGCATATGAATAAACTTACTAATTAATTTATAAACTTACATTTAGATCACACCAAAAATAATGCAATTTATCTAGTTGTTAAACTGCCCCAATCCTTTCCCCACAGCCACCAAAAATGACATAATTATTTTGATTCTCCACACAAATAGTATAAAGCTACAAAAGATATTGATACCCTTGTAGAAGCCAAAATAAATCATCAAGGCATGAATGATTTCAAACTTTCTTAAGCTAGAATAATTTAATAATAAAACAAAAAAGTGATCTAAAACTCAAGATATGCACTTGTAGAAAATGACAATATTATTTGAGAAACAAGACATTTAATAAAAGATTAGATACTAAGCACGACACAACAAAGAGAGTAGGGGTAATATGTATACATCCACTCACTTACAGATCAATGTATTGTGCTAGTCTAAAACAATACAGTCTACACCATTCAAGTTTTTTCGGTGTCACTTATAGATCCACTCACTTCTCTCAAATTATTTCCCAGCAAAATACACATTAAACTCCCCTTGCTATTTTTTTGCTTCTTTAGAATCTTTGCTAATTGAATCTAGGTGTGAAATGATATACATAAAACTATAACAAACTCTAGTTCTATCAAACCTTATGAACAAAGTTTCCTTATATATGCCTAAAACACAAAATTATGAAACACCAAACATAAGCAAAATTAAAGCAATTATAGTAATTATAGTCCATTTCATTCCATATTACACCAAACATAAGTAAAATTATGAAAATCAGATTCCAAAGTAGCAAAACCAAACAATATCAAACAATGTCATTGAATCTCAAGTTCATTTTATTTGATACAAGACACCAAAAACACTAGTCGAAATTGTAAAATGAAGATCTCTCTTTTATGACCAAACTTGTGGAACAAAAGTGAAAAATAAACAAATAACATAACAGAGCAAAATTAAAGCAATTATAGCAATTATAGTCCATTTCTAAACCTTTTTTTCTCCTATTTTGTCAATCTTTATTTTGGACCTTTTTAATAAAATATTGAATTCTTTTAAACAGATTCAGATTAATAAAATATTAATAAAATATAAAATACAGTCACAGATTCAATTAAACTGATTGAATGTAAACAGATTCAATTTGAATGTAAACAGACACAGATTCAGTTTGAATGTAAACAGACACAGACTAACAGACACAAATTCATGAAATTAACTGGGCAGTGAGTGTTCAGCTAAAGCACAATCATAAAAGAAAAATATATATAACCACTTCATTTTTAGGAATTAATCATTGCTAATGCTACCAACATAATGGAGAGTACATCTAGAATTTCAAAGAGCAACGACTCAATCACTTCGATAATACAAGTCAAATAATTGAAAATGTAACTTAATATGTTTAAATTCTATCATGATTAAAATGTATATGTTATAATTACAATGGTAATTCATGATCAAATATTTGCAACATAAAACATATGCATGAAATGACACTCACTTTTCATATTGACCCTTAATTTGTCCTTCCAGATCTTCATTGAGAACTAGACTTTTCCTTCTATTAGATACCTCTTCAAAAGCATGTTCAAAATGTCCCTCACTGCAACAGATAGAAGCAATGAAAATAAGTTTTTAAACCAAGAGATACGAAATGACAAAGCATTTTCAAGAGCTGTAAATCTGAACACTACCTATCAGAATTTTCCTTCCTCTGGATTTTGTCGTTTGAAATTGATGTGATGTTTTCGTTCTTTTCCCCATTACTTCGCTTGCTTCTTTGCAAAACCTTATGAGGATCCTCCTCCCTACGGTGACATATAGAAATCATCTCAAAAAATGATTTTCCCAGTTTTCTACATATAGAAATGATCAAGTGGATTCTATAATTGGTGGGTCCAAACAGATTCTTGTCACATTGAAAAGAGTAGGAATTTTACCTCAACGGTGCCCTACCCCCCTATTAGAAGGCCAATTTCCGGCAATTTTTTACCCCTATGGGGCCAATGGTTGGCTGATATGGTGGAATTCTTGTTTCATGAGGCATTTCTCATTACATAGATATCTCAAACAAATGAGAACTATAGTGGAAAATATAGGCCCCGCGACAACAAACCACCGAAACCTAGACCTTTAATCACCTTACTATTAGACAGATGAGTCACTGGTTAGAGACACAATTACCAATAGCCATTACCTTCCAAATTGTAAGACCTATCCAGACATGGATGGTTCCCTATCGACCCACATTCAGACTTAGTTTTCAAACCGGAAGTCCTGTGCTAGTTCTGTAAGTTTTCACAACTTACGTTCGTCCCTCTCGAGGTGTTTGAGGTGTTGCCCAGGCCTTCTCGTGACTGTAACATGATTTTAACCTCCAATGGCCTATTCTCAAGCTTAAGTGTGAAAAATTACATTTTTGGACTTAGTTTTCAAACCGGGAGTCCCGTGCTAGTTCTGTAAGTTTCCACAACATACATTGGTACCTCCCGGGGTGTTTGAGGTGTTTCCCAGGCTGTCACGTGGTTGTTGCATGATTTTGGCCTCCGATGGCCTATTTTCAAGCTTAAGTGCGAAAAAGTGCATTTTTTTACTTAGTTTTCGTATCTCTCTCTGTCTCTCTCCCTCTCTCTCTCTCTCTCTCTCTAACAATCAAATTCAAAATCTAAACACACATTTAGTTTGTATTCACCTTTAACCATTGCTACTTTCTTTCTATATTTCTATGATTTAGTTATCAAAATGTTTTAACGGCAATGGGGCACTCCTATACTTTTGTTTTTGAATGAACACAATAGTCCCTTGCAACACTGTAACTGCTGTTTGCAATTTCACACTTGAATTTTTACAAATCACTGTTTGAAGAAATGAGTTCCAGGCAAGGTAAATCAGCACCATTATATTCAAGCCAGTCAAATCATGATAAAAAGTACAGAGACAAGAAATCCAATAAAATGGTTTACTGAAAATCTAGAACAGCAAAGGGAAAAATATTCTGCTCAATACCTCGAGTAGTACCTTCCCTAATGGCTTCAGCTTTTCCAGATATCATGTTCACATATATAACACTTTCATTAGCACTCAACCAACGGCCAAACACTTGATCATTTAATCCTACCATAAAAAGGAAAATGGATAAGTAACAATTACCTTAAAGCTCCACTTTGTCTTCATAAACAAAAAAATTGGCATTTAAATTATTCGTCAATTTCAGACTAAGATTTCCACCTGACAGATACAATTAGTATGGCTTTTTAAACATTAATTCAATGTTGTCTTTTAGATCTAGATTTCCGGAATGGATTTGTGAGTTTTAGTTGTGACCAACTGAACCTTCTACACTGAAGTTGAGCTGACTTCCAAGGTGGACTGGATTCTTAGGGTATAAATGAGAACCAACTGAAATCTGAAGAAATTCACAATTTAGAAAACGCAACAGTGGAAATCTTAAAAAGCAGTAATTACGCCTACAAGCATAATCTTAACAATTCCAACATCAAGCTTAAGAAGTCTAATTCCCTAAGCAATCAAAATAACACAGCAGATGCAGGCATTCATACAAAGAGAAAGAAGAACCTAAGCCTATGAATTTGTCAATAGAAAAAAGAACCTAAAATTTTTGGGGGAAAAACAATGGACTATTACAGTTTCAAGAGAATAAAATGTAACAATTTATTTTTCCAAAAGAGAAGTCACTTTTACCAAACCCCAAAACTTAAAAAAATTACTTTTGTCTTTGGTTTAAAAATTAAACAAATTAAAAACTTGGTTTCCCTCCTCTCAACCCATCATTCACAATTTTGGAGTTTCAACTCACACTAACTGATTAATATGGAAATTGTACTCTATTTCACATAATGTTAAAAGCAATCAAAGACACATATCTAGAAATCTTATTTTTTAAGTATATTCATATATGTTAATGCATCTAAACGATACACAATATGATATATCATAACAATGATACATGATACATATCATGATTACAAAATAATAATTAGCAATGTAATAATAATGGATTAGGGATCCATGAGCTTTACCTCTTATCCTTTAACAGAACAATAATGCCAGCAGCCTCTGCAGGCGAAACATGAGATTGTGACTCTGGCCGATCTACAGGCCTTTGTACACTGAAGGTACTAGAAGAGGTGCTACTAGGAGTGTGTTGGGCGGGAAGAACTTGGAGAGCTAACTACAAATAGAGGATACCATGAATTTGTAGGAATCTCCTGTGGACTTGGCTGAGCATACTGCTCATGAGAACCCCTATTTATAAACATAGTTAGTATTAAACATACCACTAAGTTCATAAAAGCAGAAGAATTCATTCTCACAGAAATTCATTTTGAACATGTCCGTGTGTACGAGAGAGTATATCATGCAGATGAAGAGCACAAACAAGTGATAATCAATGCATGTACAATTTACTGAAAGTGCTTAGGTAAGTCAAGAACTACAAATACAAAAAGGATTTGTTTAATGTGTGGCCTTAAGGCACATGTTAAGAAGCTTAAATAGATTGTACATTCTGCTTAAAAGAACATATAATAAAGAATGTATAATCTTTTTAAGCCATCTGAATAACAGCCATATATAAAAACTTATGCAATCCATTGGCACATGTTCAATTAGGACTGGAAAGGATAATGAAGCAAGTTTAGTGTGAAGCCAACACAAGCTATGACCTGAAGAATTAACCTTGATCTGAAAGTAAAAACAAATTTTTATTTTCCTTGCGGGAGGTGGGAATTATGTCAGTATTATACATCTATACATAAGACAACTCTCTCCTACATGAGAGCTTCCCTGTCTCTCTAGTTGCTTGCTTCCTCATGGTCTTTTCCAATATTGTATTATGAAAAAGCTTGAGACCCCTAAATTTATCCCTTATGAGATGGATTGTTACATGTCAAATGTTGATATGTG
The DNA here is from genome assembly GCF_055761805.1 of Camellia sinensis. Lineage (NCBI taxonomy): Eukaryota > Viridiplantae > Streptophyta > Magnoliopsida > Ericales > Theaceae > Camellia > Camellia sinensis. The sequence continues at coordinate 71,219,376 of NC_138964.1, forward strand.
CAGAATCAAACACCTATGGCACAACCCTATCTAGACTCTTGTTTTAGGGATCCCTGCCAAGACTCTTGTTTTATTTGGCCTTTTGTAGCCTTATCATCCTCCATTTCTGTGCTCATAAACACTCCCCTTAACCTTTCCATTTCTTAATTGTATCTGTTTACATCCACTATCTACAGCCATAAGCTTATCTACCTAGATGATCCATTAAATCCCCTCTCTCTCCTCATTTCCTTTCCCTCTAATCAGATTTTCAACTCCTTCATCCCACTAAAGAATAAACACAAGCTTGGAACAGACAAAATGTCTGAATTACAATGACCCAAGTGCACAACATATATTAGCAGCTATAAAATAAAATAAAAATTTAGAAAGCCCTATACCATCTGCTTGACCCATATCCAAATACTTAAAAAAGGAATGCTAAAAACCACTAGAGTAGATGGAAATTAGCTCATAACACAAGAAAACTATTCAAGATTTGAAATAAGGGGCAAACTTTATCAATAAAAATGCACAATTGTTTGAAATAGTAATTTCACATATGCATATACAGATTAAGATATAAAGATGAATCCAAATAGCCCTAAAACAGGTGAAGATTGAATTGAGAAATCGTAGTTAAATTGTGAACAAAGTAATGATAGCAGAGATAAGAATCATCAGAATCTGAAAATAGTCATATACATACACATATATATATATATAGAGAGAGAGAGAGAGAGGCACCCTTAATTCCCCTCAACTGCCTCAACCCCGACAAACCCATGGCCACGCCCCTCCCTACCTCATCTACGCCGAGCATCTCCACCGCGAGATCGTTCTTGCCATTTGCGGCCTTAGCCTCATCAAAGGGAGTGATTATAAGCTTATGCTTGACAATCGTTTAGGTATGTAGATTTTTGAGGGAGAAGAGAAGAGATAAGATGAGTACGTATCGTTGATCGTTATCATCACCGAACCAGTCTTGCCATACCGTCGAAGTGTCCAAAGAGAGACATTGAAACCCTTCCCTTCCCCTTCGAACCCTCTATCTTGTCCCTCTCTTCTCATTTTCCCCCATTGAATCGTGTTCTCTGTTCTTCCCTGTATAGATTGATATTGGGAGCTGGGGCCTTTTTTGGGGGGTTTAATGATATTTTAATATTATTGGGAAAATCAATAAGAAAGCCTATGTACGAAAATCAAATGATAGAGATTAAAAAGAAAAAAAATTAAAAAGTATGTATGAAAATCAAATGGTAGAAATATAGATATTATTATTATTTTTTATTTGGTAGAAGTAGGGGTAATATTTTAATGAAAAATATTTTTCACTAAAATAAAAGTTTATTTTCTGTGGTCAATGAAAAATATTTTTCTACGGCCTATTTTTTTTGGTTAGTAAAAATCATGAACTAATTTTTTGTGGTAGAGGAAAGGTAGCGACATTAGTGGTGGAGGTGGTGGATAAGAGATGATGGTGGTGGTGGTGGTGGTGGTGGTGGTGGTGGTGGTGATGGCGAAAAATATTAGTGGTGAAGTTGTGGTAGTGGTAATGTAGATGGAGTGGAAGGGGTGAATGAGAGGTAATGGTAGTAGTAGCGGCAGTAGTGGAGTGGTGGCGATGGTAGTAGTAATGGTAGTCGTAGAGGTGAAGTGGCGACAGTGGAAGTAGTGGTGGTGGTGGAATGACGTTTGCAGTAGTGGTGAAGGTGGTAGAGGAGATGGGTGGTGAGAGAGAGAGATGAGTGAGAGACGGATAGAAGAGATAGAAAGAGAGAATAGAGCGGGAATGGAAAACAAAAACAGGCGGGAATAAAAAATAATGAGAGGTAATGGTAGTAGTAGTGGCAATAGTGGTGAAGGTGGTGGATAAGAGATGATGGTGGTGGTGGTGGTGGTGGTGGTGGCGGCGAAGGAGATTAGTGGTGAAGTTGTGGTAGTGGTAGAGTAGATGAAGTAGCAAGGGTGAATGAAAGGTAATGGTAGTAATAGTGGCAGTAGTGGTAGTGGTGGCAATGGTAGTAGCAATGGTAGTCGTAGAGGTGAAGTGGCGACAGTGGTAGTAATGGTGGTAGTGGAATGGCGTTTGCAGTAGTGGTGAAGGTGGTAAAGGGGATGGGTGGTGAGAGAGAGAAAAATGAGTGAGAGACAGATAGAGGAGAGAAAGAAAGAGAGAGAGACAAAGACAGAGTGATGAGCAAGAGAGAGACAAAGTGGTCGCTAAAAGTGCATTTTCTTGTAGTGGATAGATAAATCAAGAGGGAGCTCAGTAAATAGAGAAGACAGAAGGGAGAGAGTGAGCAATGCGAACATAGTGGGAGAGAAAGAGAAGAGAGAGAGGGACAAAAAGATAGAGAGTGAGAGACAGAAAAAAGATAGAGAGAGAAGAGAGATGAACGAGAGAGATAGAGAGAAGAGAGATGAGCGAGAGAGACATAGAGAGAAGAGAGATGAACGAGAGAGAGAGAGAGAGAGAAGAGAGATGAGCGAGAGAGACAGAGAAATATGAGAGAGATAGAGAGATAGAGAGAAGAGAGATGAACGAGAGAGACAGAGAGAGAAAAGAGATGAGAGAAGAGATAGATGAGTGAGAGACACAGAGAGAGAGAGAGAGACAGATAGACAGAAAGAAAAGAGTGATGAGTGAGAGAGAGAAAGAGAAGAGAGAGAGGAAGATGAAAAAATAGGTGAAAAGATATAGATAAAGAGAGAGGGAGAGAAAAAAAGAGCGAAAAGAGATAAACGAGAGAGAGACAGAGAGAGATGAGCGAGAGAGATAACGAGAAGAGAGATAGAGAAGAGAGACAGAGAGAGATGAGAGAGATAGAGAGAGAGACAGACAGAGAAGAGTGATGAGTGAGAGTGAGAGAGAGAGAGAGAGAGAGAGAGAGAAGAGAGACAGAGACAGAGAGATAGAAAGATGAAAAAATGGGTGAAAAAGTTCCGTGTCTAAAGCCTCATTTTCTAGTAGTGAGTCATCTCTATCATTCATGGGTAGAATAGAGGTGCGGATTTGGGAATTGTATATTTTATATAAAAATCAAATTGAAATATTTTATACAATCACACCTATTTAGGGAGTGTGATTAAAAAGTAGTAATGTATATATAATCACACTTTAATTAAAATGTGTGATTAAAAAATATATATATATAATCACACTTATTTAAAAAGTGTGATTAAAAAGTAGTATATATATAATCACACTTTAATTAGAAGGTGTGATTAAAAAATATATAAATAATCACACTTTAATCAGAATGTGTGGTTAAAAAATATCTATATAATCACACCTATTTAAAAAGTGTGATTAAAAAGTAGTAGTGTATATATAATCACACTTTAATTAGCAGGTGTGATTAAAAAATATATAAATAATCACACTTTAATTAGAATGTGTGGTTAAAAAATATCTATATAATCACACCTATTTAAAAAGTGTGATTAAAAAGTAGTAGTTTATATATAATCACACTTTAATTAAAAGGTGTGATTAAAAAATATATAAATAATCACACTTTAATTAGAATGTGTGGTTAAAAAATATCTATATAATCACACCTATTTAAAAAGTGTGATTAAAAAGTAGTAGTATATATATAATCACACTTTAATTAGAAGGTGTGATTAAAAAATATATAAATAATCACACTTTAATTAGAATGTGTGATTAAAAAATATATATATAATCACACTTGTTTAAAAAGTGTGATTAAAAAGTAGTAGTGTATATATAATCACACTTTAATTAGAAGGTGTGATTAAAAATATATATATATAATCACACTTAATTGAAAAGTGACATAAAAAATAAATATTATCACACTCAATCAAATTAAGTGTGATTAAAATATCAATCTAATTTTTTTTATCACACTTCCAATAAAAGTGAGATCTTTTTTTTTTGTCAAAGTGTGATCTTTAACTATTTTTGTAGTAGTGGGCGCCAATTGTGGGGAAGTGATTTCGAAATACTCTTCTGATCCTGGAAGACGCTCGTGATCCTCAGCTAGTCACCTGAAAAGAAATAAACACTCCCGTCCGGGGTACCGAAATTAGCACTCCGACGAACAAGTCTGTCTCCACACTCTGGATTACTTGTATTCTAAGCTAAGTGTAATAGTTCTCACCTCCTTTTCTCTGACTGATGATCCCATATTTATAGTATTCTCTTTGGGCCTTAGGGCCAGGCCCATCCACGATCCTTTACACGTACTTCTACTTGGCCTTTGCTCTACTAGCTGGAGTGCCGGTTACTTTATTCGGCTCTTCGATTGACTAAGATCAATGCCGAATAGAAGTTATGTTCCGGACCGGACGGGTCTATTCGTCCCTATTGATCCAATCATATTCGGCTCCCACAATTATAAAGAATGATAAATGTTCAATAGACTATTTTACCTTTTTTTAATTGTTTATTGAGCAAAAGTAATACCAAATCTTTCTTTAATATTTTAATTATTTTGGATATGTTAAATAAAAATATATTTTATTTTATTTTGTTTTTAAAATTAAATAAATTTATTTTTTAAAATTAAATAATTTAAACAAATAAAACATCAATAAAATTTTATTTTATTTTAAAAATAAAATTTTAAATAAATTATTTTTAAAAATAAAAAATATTAAATAAAAAATCAATAAGAATTAAATAAAATATCAATTAAATAAAATTTTAACAAAAATTTTAAATAAAACATGTATAAAATTTTAAATAAATAAACATCGATAAAAATTAAGTAATTTTATTTATTTTTTTTTAATTTAGATTTTTATATTTTATTTTATTTTACTAAATATAATACATAATGAAATTAAGTATTTGGAGGGCAAATACGTCATTTCATAGTTTAGTCAGACTCTTAGTTCAGCCTACAAATTCTCAATTAAACAATTAATACCATAATAAGTCGGATATAAAATCCAATCCCCTCTCCAATCTTTCGAAACAAACACAGTTTGCAATAAAAAGCCCAATGACCCGTCAGTGCATGTCACCTCAAGGTTGTGGTTCACAATTAATAATTGAAAGATGTTAAACATATGTTCAGTAGAGAATACTTTTCACGATCAGCTCCCATACCTAAAGGTTAGGCATCTCAACTCACCAATAACTGTAATTAGCTAAGGCCGATTTTAGAACTAGAAAGATTCACAAACGCAGTGGAGGTAATTATTTAAATAGAAGTGTGTGTATATATATCAGAGTTTTTATTTATTTATAACAAAATGCTATTAGGTTCCTCTTTGATCATTATCTCCTGAAATTGGTAAACAACTTCAAAACATATTACAAAGTGATAGTGTATATCGACACTTATGCTTTTAATTGAGTATTACTTAACACATTTAATTTTAAATATTAAAGCAGGTTATCAATTGCCCTCTTACACGTATTATTATTTCAATGACCCTTAACCTTATTCTTCTTCCATTTTATCCCTCTTAATTTTTTTAATTCTCAATAATCATCTGATTGGGTGACTCTACATCTAAAATAGAATCTAATTAACTTTAGGGTTTATTGTTGAAAAGTCTAAGGCAAGAAGGTATAAGATATTAGATTTAGTGAATATTTTTAGTTGGTGAGAGATTCACTATTGGTAAAATAATTTATTGAAAAGTCTTGCAGGACAAGTTATTTCTAATTAAATTTCTTAATTTATCTGTTGACATTTTATTAACTATCTGTTGAAATTTATGTTTATCTATTCAAATGTTTTTCTATTTGTTCAATTTTTTTTGTCTACCAGTTCAAATTTTTTGTCTATCAGTTTAATTTTTTTTGTCTATCTATTGAAATTGTTATCCTATTTTTTCCTACTTGTTGAAATTTATATCTATGTAAAATTTTATTTGTTGAAATTCTTGTCCTATCTTTTCGTATCTAGTATATTTTTGTCCTAATTTTTTTATCAGTTGAAATTCAAATTTATTTTTCCTTATCTGTTGAATTTCACAAGCCTATTTATTTCTATTTGTTATATATATATATATATATATATGAAAAGCAATTTTATTTTATTTTTTTAACTGTTGAAATTTAAATGTTTGAGATTGAAACATACTAAACCTCTATCTGCTCAAATTTTAAATAGATCTAACCTATCTTGTCGTATATGTTCATTTATTTATTTATTTTCTTACATGTTCTTTTAGATAAAAAAATTGGAATTTTTTTTTAAGGTCCTTGGTATTAAGATTTTATAGCATAAATGACACTAAACTAAGGTCCCTCAACATCGATCCAAAGAAAATTTGATCCAGAGAATATCTTTGGACACATCACAGAGAAAATTCAAAATTTCCCTGGACACATCACACAGAAAATTTCAAATTTCTCTGGGCACATCACAGAGAAAATTCCAAACAAGGCAAAGAAAATTGAAATTTTACTGGATTCAAACACTTTTAACATATATTGCAAACAAGTCATCTGAGCTGTTTTTAACTTCCTGGACATGTGAATTCTTAGCGTCGCTAGATTGTGGTGAGCAATCGTAATTTATGTGCTCTTATCTCAAAATGGCTTGGAACAGAGACATGGATTCGTAATGTTTGAGGAAATTATGCAAGGGAAATTTCTCTGGGTTAGAAGGGAATTTTCTCAGAGTTTTTGTAAATTTCTCTTGGTTGGAAGGGAATTTTCTCTGAGTTATTGTAAATTTCTCTAGGTTGGAAGGGAATTTCTCTGGATTGAGAGAATTTCTTTGGGGTAGTTTATCAAATCAATAGAATAGCAGATTCAACTCTACCAATTTTGTCACTAGTGATGCACGTCAGAAGAAATCATCAATTTCCAGATTTGTTTTCGTTTCTATTTGTTTGCCTTCTGCTTATGCACTTTTTTTCCTTTTTATTTTCTTCTTTTATTTCTTAGAAATAAGTTAAACTGAAAGTATCATTGACATTTTCTTTTGGCAGGATTTCTAAGAGCTATGGCCTCAGAAATTTCAGTACAAGACTAATAGAGTAACACAGGTAAAAAAAATCTCTTAAAAATGTATATTCTCTCAGTTATGCTTCTCTTTTTGTGTAGGTTTCAGTCACAGATGTTCAATGAACTTAACAACTAAATAGATTTTCAAGGCTAGCCCGATCATTAAATTTGTTCAATTCAGTCACAGTTGAATACCATCCCAATATATAGAAATTGTGAAATACTTTTTTATAAAGTTCTTGGTTTTTTCTTGAGGAAGGGTCGATCGAGAGAATGGGTGGAGGGATCGGAGAGGAGCTCAAAGTTGTTGAAGATCTCCACCGTGCGTTCCCTCTGGAAGTGGATGACGTAGACGAAGACCCTCGGCGAGGGAGACGAAGTGGTTGCTTCGCCGCCGTTGGCGGCAACGTGAGGTGGTTGTGATTGGGACTTAAGACGAGTGTAGTTATCGGAGATGTTGACGATTACGAGTCGGTGGAGCTCGAATGTCAGTCCGCTGCTCGATGACGAAGCCATTCTTCTCTCTCTTACCTCTGATGATCAGATCAGATTAGATCAGATTGACTTCACTCTTTTTTTTTTTATGGTTAATTGATTCCCAGTATATAGAAATTGGGAAATACTTTCTTAATATCAAATTTCTCTACGATAGATGGGTGTGGGTTGAGGACCTTAGACATCAAAAAATAATATTGTAGATCTCTTCCATTACTAAAAATGAGAGAGGGATATTAGACTATTTTTTCCTAAAAAATTTGACATATTGCAATATGTTTCATCATCATCATAAAAAAAAAAGAATAATAATAATAATAATCATCAACAACACCAACTTAATAAAAAAAATGAAAGAAACAATAGAAGATAATATCTAAGATCTGAAGTGAGAGAGAGATTTAAGGAGAGGGAGAGGGAGAGAGATGTCAAGTCAGAGTACAGGCTTTGAGAATGAGGCCAATGCTACTCGCGGTCACTTCTTTACCAAGACCGCTCACTACTCCGCCAATCACTCCTTTACAAGAGAGAGAGAGAGAGAGAGAGAGAGAGAGAGAGAGAGATTGAACACTGTTCACTTTACATTGTTGGCACTGCGATACGAACAACGAGATCTGCCATTACCGCCATCACCACTACTGCATTGTAGTCATCATCGTCAGTGGAGCTGTAAGATTTGATGGTGGAGTTGTTGGCCTTGGATTTGAACCATGAGGGAGATCAGTCGAACAGGGCTTCGGCAGCAACAGTAGTGGACGACGAAGGTTGTCGAGATCCCGTGGAGATTCTGACGAGTGGATGAGATATTCCACGGTGGAGATGGTGAAGAATCTTCGAGAAGCGACAAGACGGTCGGCGTGGGTGGAGGACCTATGGCGATGGGGCTTCTGCGGTGAGTGTGTTGGTGGTGGTGAGGTCAGAGGAGGAGGAGGAGAGAGAGAGAGATGAGGAGAGGAGTGAGAGAAAAAGGTTTGGGAGATCACCAGACCAAGATGCAAATCTATATAAAGAGGAACAGTGGTAGGAAATGAAGAAAAGAAGAGAGGAGACAGAGAGGATGAAAAAATTTAGGGTTTGGTTTTCGCGTAAGGATCCTCTAGAATGGTTTCCTAAAATGATCTCCTAAAGTGATGAAAGGATGTGCGACACGTGTCCCACTCAGCCTCCAAGGGTTGAGATTTCAATTCACCAAAACGGCGTAGTTTTAGTGAGTAAATTGAAAAAGAAAAAAAAAAAAGAAATCCTTGTTTTGGGTTTCTTTTTAAGTTGTTCCTGGATGGAGGGAGAGAGAGAGAGAGAGAGAGAGAGGAGGGTGGAGAGAAGAAGAGAAGAGGAGGCTTCTCAAGTTGTTTCTGGGTTTCTTTTTGCCTTCTTTGATTTGGTGTGTCTTTATTATTTACAGTTTAAATCTTTTTACCTTCTTTGATTTGGTGACCAACCTCATATTCTCTCAAACCCCCTCTTTTTTTTCTTTTTTTTTTTTTTAAATTATCAAGGTAGTTTTTCATTCTGATATCGAGAGGAGATAGTGTTCAATGGGTTTCGTCGGCGGTGGGGAGGTAAGGCGGCAAACTCCTTCGTTGGTGGGTTTCTTGCTCAACCCCTCCTCTCTCCTTCTCCTCCTCTCTCTCACTTACAGTTACATTCAAATCAAAGAAGGCAAAAAGGTTTAAACTGAAATTAGTTGAAAACCCAATTCAAAAAGCAGTACAAAATGAAAACCAAAATCTTGATTTTGGTCGGAAAATAATAAAAAAAACGAATTGATGACCGAATCTGGGTTTGATTTCAATTTTTCAAATCTAGAATAAATAAAAAAAATTGATGACCCAATCTGGGTTTGGTGGACATGGATGAAAAACTTGCAGCGAAAAATGGTAGAGATGGGGCTTTTATTCTTTCCAAATTGATGATCCAATCTGAAAGTTTTATTCTTTCAAAATTTAATGAGTGTGTTTTAAGCAAGATGGGCTTTTTTTAATCAATTTATAGATGAAACAAATGGTGGAGATTTACATCAAACTTGCTGAACTAGAAACAGAGAGAGAGGTTTGATGTGAAACAAATTGATGACCCAATTTGTTTTTGTTTGATTTCAAACAAAAACAAAAACAGAACATATGGAAATTTGAATATGTTGGGTCAGTTGAAGTTTTTTTTGAATCTGTTGGATCTGTTGAAGTTTTTTGACTAACTACTTCTTGGAGCTTCTTCTTCACCCTGTAGACGTCCCCGAACGCCCTGGGAGGGTAAGTCCCGTTCCGTTCATCTGGGGGTACTATAGCTCGGACTCTCAAATCGTCACGGTTCTTAATCTTGAACCAAAGAGTCCAAATCCGGCAAATCGTTTTGAGAAAAACAGATTTTTGAAAGAAGTGCCAAACATGGACTGCTTTGCCAGATACAGAGTCGCCACCTAAATATTTTTAATGAGAAAATTTAGGAAACCCTGACTCGGTGCCGAAGGCCACGTGTCCGTCGTTGCCAAAGTTGCCTCGGCTCGGGAGCTTGGGTACGATCGGGGAAGGTCAGCTATGAGCACCCCCTTTCACCCGGTCCGAAGACCGGCCTCTACTAACCGTGATATCCGTTTTTGAAAACGTTACGTGTTCTTATTCCGGTTATTAGCCTAGAATTACTATGTCATGCGCACAGCAAACAAGTATAGACTAGATTGCCTAATTTGGAAACAAGCATTGCATATCCGTTTGTTTTGAAAAGCGCTTTGGAATTTGCTACTCGCAAGTAGGCTAAAACACGGATTTCAACGAGTTTTCCCAACTCAAACAATCCAACCTTCACCCACAGGCATCCAAGCAGTTTATCACATAAGCATCTAGCCACATGGTAAGCATGCCGTTATGATAGCATTCACACTCATGCGATATGCTAAGCAGGAAAATACTTACATAGTACTCCGTGCCAAAACCATAAACTAGTTAGCAAATACGCACGGTCCTAGTTCATGTTAAATTGACTAATGCAACACATACAAGATGTACTTAGAATAGGCTCGGCTAACCTAAGCATGGCATGTGAAATGCAGTCAATTGATGCACGTATTCAATTTGGAATTGAAGTACAAATGCAGTTAGAATGATGTACCGAGCCTGATGCATGCAATACAAATGCATGAATGCACGCATGCATAGCATAAGGTATGCTAATTTTAAAGATGCCCTAATACTAACCATCGAAGCAGGTAAATAAAAGGAAAGAAAGACGTGAGGTTGGAAGACATACACACACTCACGCACACTTATTAAAGATTTGCCCTCACCGGGAGGGACCAAATAAATAATACAAATTAATTAACTACGCAAGCTAATTAAATATTACAAACCGCCTAATCAGTTAACAAACTAACTAATCTAAGGAAAACAGATAAACCGCCTCGGGAGAAGAGCTCGATGCAATGCATGCCCGGTCCTGCTCGGAAATGCACAGCCATGCATAGTCTGCCTCTGTTTTCCTTCCTTTACTCCTCTGGAGGCTGCCAAAACCTCAAGGATGTCTCTTTGGATATTGGGAATCACCACCGGCTAAGTAGAATGCCTACCGGCAGTGTCATGTGGTCACCGGCACAAAATTAATCCATCGGCTGGTGATTCACTGCCGGTCGGCAATGCATACTGCCGGTCGGCAAATAATGCCTGCAGAACCTGCAACTCACAGCAGCAGAGGACAGAACTTGCATGGCAATACAATTCAGGCAATGTATGCACCAATCATGTCCCCTATCATGTTTGTGACTCAAAAGGGCATGCGTCTCGATTCTCGGACCACCAATCACGCATTTCCATGCATGATGGCCCAAAGAATCAAGTGTGCAACTTTCATGTCAAATGCAATGCAAACCAAACAAACGAACCAAGGCCCAATTCCTATCACTGAGTCAAGGAACAAGGCATGCATGCAAGATGCGATGCAACCTAGGCATGCAAGCTAAGGGTGCAACATGGCATGGCAAGGCACTGATGCAAGGATAAAAGCAAACATGAGGCAATGCGAACGGATGAAAAGATGCACTTATACATGATTTAGGCAACTCTAAATGGGCCCAAAACAGTGGCCAAAAACCAAAATAAAGGACTAAATACATATGCACACATGCATATGTTAAAGGGCCAACACTTAGGCACTAAATAAGCAACTCTCAAGCACATTTGGATGAGGCAATCATGGACATATGGCATGCAACATAAGCCTTGAAAACATGTAGGAAATGATGCCAAATTAACCTACCAATGCAAGCTATGCATGCAATGAGACCCAAGGACCTAAAGCATGATCATATGACTCATGAAGCAAATGATAAAATTGAATCAAAACAGTCCCAAATCATGCTAAAGCAAGCCTGAAGAACCAGTTAGATGGCATCCAGGTAACCTAATCCTAGAGGCATACACCATGACCTAAACATGAAGCATGAAACATCAACTCTTGAAACATCAAAAGGGTCATGGAATACAAGCATATAAGCATGCTAAGTGGACTGAAATAACATGTAGGGTGGTTCCAAACTACCAAAATGATGCAAGCAACACATACTACACATTCACACACTTAAGGCCAACAAGCCGGAATGCAAAGGGGCTATACTAAGCATGCCAAATCCGACCCAAACAACCTAGGAGAGACCTTAAACATGGAAAAATATGCACAAAAGCTTCACAAGACTAAGCCTAAAACATGCTTGAATAAGGGCTAACAACCTAAGGCATGTTAAGGCAATAACAAGGCGTTACATGGTAAGTATGCTAAGCATGCATGGTGTACCAAAACCAACACACAACAAGGTTATATCATGGCATAATAAGCATGGAAAACAGCCACAACATGATCAATACAAACTCTAACATGATGCTCCCTCAAGAAGCCAAAAACGGTCCATTTCAAGGACAACAAGGAGAGGGGGTGGCCCTCCCCTTTTGGAGACTTCAAGGCACCATCTTCACCACTGAAATCCCTCAAGATTTCAGTGGTGAAGAGGCCCAAACACCAAAGTCTCGAAACTTGCACAAAATAACACAAAATGAGGCCTTACAAGGCTTAAGAGGGGTCAAACAAACCCAAACCAAAAAACACCCTTAATAAACAATCAAGAGGGCTAAAAAACATAACTTTTTTGTATTATACACTAAGCACAAAAACAGTTCAAAGATGGGTAAAAATACAATTCAAAAATGAGGAATAAAAGGGTTAGTTTCTTACCCTTGAAGACCCCTTCAACAATGGTGCTCCAATAGCCCTCCTTGGCTTGAATCCAGCTCCAAAACACTAATACCAGCCCCTTAGAACCTCAGTAACCAATGGTAGGTGAAACACTAGGTGTTTGTGTGCAATAGTATGGACTAAAACACCTAGAATACTCAAGAGAGGGAAAGAGAGAGAGAATATGTATCAAACCCTAACCCTAAAACCAGAGCTCTCCCTTGTGTTTTCTATCTCTAAAATGTCCAAAATCTCTAACCCTAAGCAAGGGAGAGAAGGGCTCCTCTTATAGAGCTTCTTGTCTTGTAAAGCTTACAAGACAAGCTTCTAAAGAGGGAGATCCCTCCATACACGTGTATGGAGGGGAGCCAAATGCAAGACAGCTGTGATAAAATATCTGCAAAAGCAGATGCACAGTAGTCGGCCGGCCAAAGATGTCATTTTGGCAAAATTGAGTGCCTACCGGCAACAAATAGTGCCGACCGGCCGGTGGCAGCAAAAACCAGCCGGTGGCCTCAGGCCATGGCCGGTGGTGTGTGGGGATGCCTCACAAGGCATTCCCTGCCCCTCCAAGGCAAAACACAAGTGTTTGGTGTAAAACCAGACACTAAACGGTCGAGTTCGGAGGTCCTGAGGCAAGGTGCGTAGCCGAGACCTCCGGGAACTCCAAACGAACACAAACATGGATGATCACCGAGTGTTCAAACGGTGACGTCCAAGTCTTGAGAACGGTCAAAAATGGGGTGTCTACAGTTGCCCCTCTTTGATAGAACTCGAAAGTCATAACAATGACGGGAGTGAATGTCAAAGCCCAGAGACAACCCATTTTTGACAAGGCCGAAAACTTAGACAAACATGCAAGACAAACAAGGTATGCCCCCGAAGGCAGGGGCAAAATGCAAGACAATGCACGAAGCCGAGCATAACTTATGATCATGCAAAGAAAGCTGTAATGAAGCACACATGCGACAATTTTAAGCTAGCATACACCAAACTACACTACAATGCAGAAAGGATGTAAGAGAATTATGCAATTCTCGATACTTCTCACTCGGAGGATACAATACCTGTGCGGCTCGTCTGGTTGCACCAGCTTTAAATGAACCGTACATACAATATCGTGCCTGCAAAGAAAACAAACTTAACAGGTACAATATTGTTAACAACATGCATAGTAGTGTATTCGAAATGCGTGACAGCGCAAAGCAAGTGGGGAGCATAACAATGCTATGAAGGTACAGATGTGTAAATAGAGCACGCGGTCTACACAGGCAATGAATTTGATCATAAGCATGCGGTCTACGCAAGCAATGAAGTTGGACAATCATACGGTCTGCGCAAGTAGAATATGCGGTCTATGCAAGTAATGAATTTAACAATCATGCGGTCTACGCAAGCAAAACATGCGGTCTACACAGGTAATGAAATTGAACAATAATGCGGTCTACGCAAGCAATGAAGTTGGACAATCATACGGTCTACGCAAGTAGAATATGCGGTCTACGCAAGTAATGAATTTAACAATCATGCGGTCTACGCAAGCAAAACATGCGGTCTACGCAGGTAATGAAATTGAACAATAATGCGGTCTACGCAAGCAAAACATGCGGTCTACGGAGGTAATGAAATTGAACAATAATGCGGTCTACGCAAGCAAAACATGCGGTCTACGCAAGTAATGAAATTGAACAATAATGCGGTCTACGCAAGCAAAACATGCGGTCTACGCAAGTAATGATATTTGAACAATTATGCGGTCTACGCAAGCAAAACATGCGGTCTAAGCAGGTAATGAAATTGAACAATAATGCGGTCTACGCAAGCAAAACATGCGGTCTACGCAGGTAATGAAATTGAACAATAATGCGGTCTACGCAAGCAAAACATGCGGTCTACGTAAGTAATGATATTTGAACAATTATGCGGTCTACGCAAGCGAAACATGCGGTCTACGCAAGTAATGATATTAACATGCGGTCTACGCAAGTAATGAAGTTGATTACAAACATGCGGTCTACGCAGGTAATGTAATTAACATGCGGTCTACGCAAGTAATAAAATTAATTACAAACATGCGGTCTACGCAGGTAATGTAATTAGCATGCGGTCTACGCAAGTAGTGATATTAACATGCGGTCTACGCAAGTAATGAAATTAATTACAAACATGCGGTCTACGCAGGTAATGTACTTAGCATGCGGTCTACGCAAGTAATGAAATGGATTACAAACATGCGGTCTACGCAGGTAATGTAATTACCATGCGGTCTACGCAAGTAATGAAATGGATTACAAACATGCGGTCTACGCAGGTAATGTAATTAACATGTGGTCTACGCAAGTAATGAGATTGATTACAAACATGCGGTCTACGCAGGTAATGTAATTAGCATGCGGTCTACGCAAGTAATGATATGGATTATAAACATGCGGTCTACGCAGGTAATGTAATTAACATGCGGTCTGCGCAAGTAATGAAATGGATTATAAACATGCGGTCTACACAGGTAATGTAATTAACATGCGGTCTACGTAAGTAATGAAATGGATTACAAACATGCGGTCTACGCAGGTAATGTAATTAACATGCGGTCTACGCAAGTAATGAAATGAATTATAAACATGCGGTCTACGCAGGTAATGTAATTAACATGCGGTCTACGCAAGTAATGAAATGGATTACAAACATGCGGTCTACACAGGTAATGTAATTAACATGCATAACAATGCAAAATGGATGCAAGACAATGCAGGTCGCAAGGAATGTAAGACAATGCAAGTGAGGCACGCATGCCAATGCAAGTGAGGCACACATGTCGATGCAAGTGAGGCACACGTGCTGATGAAAATGAGGCACACATGTCGATGCAAATGAGGCGCATGTGCCGATGCAAATGAGGCACACGTGCCGATAAGAACGAGGCACACGTGCCGATGGGAATGAGGCACACGTGCCGATGCAAATAAGGCACACGTGCCGATGGGAATGAGGCACACGCGCCGATGCGAATGAGGCACACGTGCCGATGCAAAGGAGGCACACGTGCCGATGAGAACGAGGCACACGTGCCGATGGGAATGAGGCACACGCGCCGATGGGAATGAGGCACACGCGCCGATGCGAATGAGGCACACGTGCCGATGCGATTGAGGCACACGTGCCGATGCAAATATGCACACGTGCCGATGCGAATGAGGCACACGTACCGATGCGAATGAGGCACACGTGCCAATGAAAATGAGAATGAGGCACACGTGCCAATGCAAATGAGAATGAGGCACACGTGCCGATGCGAACGAGGCACACGTGCCGATGCGAATGAGGCACACGTGCCAATGAAAATGAGAATGAGGCACACGTGCCAATGCAAATGAGAATGAGGCACACGTGCCGATGCGAATGAGGCACACGTGCCAATGAAAATGAGAATGAGGCACACGTGCCAATGCAAATGATACAAATGAGACACGCATGCCTCATAAGATGCAAAATAAAACAAATGAGACACGCATGCCTCATAAGATGCAAAATGATACAAATGAGATACGCATGCCTCATGAGATGAAAAAATGATACAAATGAGACACGCATGCCTCATAAGATGCAAAATGAAACAAATGAGACACGCATGCCTTACGGAATGTAAAATGATGCGAAGTGTGACACGCATGCCACACGGAATGTAAAATGATGCGAACGGACTTAAATGCGTAATGACGCATGTGTTTCAGAATGCATGACAATGCATGGTAAGGGAATGCACGACAACGCGAACGATGCGCGAGGCGACGTATGTATTGAAATACATGACAATGCTTGTAATAAAAATGCAATGACAATGCATGAGAGATGTGCATGACAATGCAAAGGGGTGCGTGTTATAACGCATGTAGTATGTGCATAAAAATGCAACTGTGAGGCGCATGATAGTGCGATGTAATGCACCGAAATAGTGCGATGAACGCGTGCAACGCACGCGGGGTAACTTTTGGACCTTGTAAGAGGCAAAAAGGATACCAAAGGATACAACATTGTATGAGTTGGAGTGCTACGCACAGAAGACGCGGTCCGAGGTCAAAACGGAGGCCGATTGAGCATCGGAGATACACTTTCTTGCACTTTCTTGAGCTATGAAGACCAAAAGCTACTCATATGGCCTAAACAAGGTTGTGGGAACACCACCGGCCGGGAGGGGAAGCCACCGGCTGTCCACCAGCTGCAAAATAGTTCCATCGGCACAATATTCTGCCAGCCGGCACAAAATGTTGCCGACCGGCAAAAAGTTCCTGAGTCGAGGCAGATTCGACATTTCACCACGGGTGTTTTAAAATAGGGTTTCCAAACCCTATTTCTTACTTCCTCTTCTGCCGAAATCTCACACCCTCTCTCTCTAGAGTGTTTTCTTCTCTTCTTTTCTCCGTTTCTTCGCGTTCTACGCCCGTTTCGTCGTCGGATTCGCGATTTTCTTCGCGTTTCGGACATTTTCAACCGAACAAATCTTTGTTTCGGTGCCGCTTTTGCCATTCCCACCTTTTCAGGGTTTGTTCCCCTCGCTTTCCTCTTGATTTCCGTACCATTTTCACATCCCGGCCTTTCCCGCCATTTTCGACCTTCTCGGGGGTTGACTCTTCGGTTGACCTTCCGTATTCTAGCCCGGTTTTCCTTCCTC
The DNA here is from genome assembly GCF_055761805.1 of Camellia sinensis. Classification (NCBI taxonomy): domain Eukaryota; kingdom Viridiplantae; phylum Streptophyta; class Magnoliopsida; order Ericales; family Theaceae; genus Camellia; species Camellia sinensis. The sequence goes on from NC_138964.1 coordinate 71,236,676, forward strand.
TGGCTATTTTCTCATCATTCTCGACATGGCGGACGACATTCCACGCGGCGGGACTTCCCCGGATCACGAGATGGATCCCGGGGTCGAGCTTTTACCTTTGAGCGAGCGCCCGTTCGACCCGGCGACCTACCGGCCGGCGATTCATGTTCTGCCCCCTAACGGACTTTGCCAGTTTCGGAGCTTCGAGAGGCACGTGCCACCCGAGCTATTACTGCGTGAGCCTACCTCCCACCTGTCCTTCGGCGCGTCCGAGGTAACTCTCTTTTCTCTGCTTTACTTTCTGCAATGTAGGACACAAAGCTGTCGTAGCTACTTGTGCTCTTTAACTACTTTAGCTCAGATACCCTGTATACTGTAGTTGATCGTAAACATGCATACAACTGATATCTGCTTGAAACTGACACATGCACGCACACTGCACTAGCCCTGAATCACCCAAACACACTGTATTTCACTGCATACACACTGGTACCCAGCATTTGCTTGAATCTGTCAAACTATGCACACATGCTATACTGTACTGAACCACCCGAACACGCTGACGCATCACACGTATTTCACTGTAAGCACACCGGCACCCGGTATTTGTTTAAATCTGTCAAACTTGCACACATGCTACATCTGCTCTGAACCATCCAAACACGCTGACGCATCACACGCTGTAGTTCACTGTAAGCACACCGGCACCCGGTATTTGTTTAAATCTGTCAAACTTGCACACATGCTACATCTGTATGCTTCTTAGAACTGCATTTTGAATATTGCCTTGCGATTGTTGTTTCTGTTTACAGGGGGATTCCCATACCATCCGTGGGTATGGGAACACCGGCGCTCGGGAGTGGTACGCCGAGCTTCCTGATGCGGTTCGTCGCATAGTGGACCAGGCGGGCTTCGGCGCTTTCTGCAGAGGACTCTCCAGGCTCACTACATGCAGACCTCTCCTCGCCGCTCTGGTGGAGAGGTGGTGGGACACCACCGATTCATTCCATTTGTCCGCGGCAGGGGACATGACGATGACCCCTTACGATTTCTCGATGCTCACAGGCATCGGGGTAGGGGGTGATCTGATCCCCTTTGATGTTGACATGGACGAGTGGACTGCCGCTCAGGTCCATCTACTGGGTGAGGCGCCACCTCTTGCTTGTCCAGGCTTTGTCTAATATTCCTGGTTCGAGGTGCAGTTCAGGGTCCAGCCCACCCTTGTTGATGTAGCCCCGATGACTCCGGAGGCCGTGGAGAGGTACGCACGCGGCTTCCTCATGTTCTTGTTTGGGATGACCATTTTCGCCGACCGGGCGAACACCGTGCCTCTCTGCCTGCTCAGCGCACTGGTGGACGTCAGGGACATCTTGCATTACGACTGGGGTGGTGCCGCTCTGGCCACTCTCTAGGGGTATATGAGCTTAGCTTCCCGCGGCAGCGGACAGTTGCTCGGCGGCTACTGGCGGGCTTGGGAGGTACATTTCTTCTCCGCTTTTCATTTTCTGCTTTATATTTTCTATACTCTGTACACTGCACACACTGTAGTCTGCTTTATACTTGCTGTATACTATACACACGGCACACACATACTCTGCTTTGCACTGACTGTACACAGCTCACACTGCACACTCTGCACAATACACTGCACAACGCATGGCTCTGCACAATACACTGCTTTTACTCTATATTCTGCTTTATCTAATAAATGCACTGGTATTTTCCTTGCAGTTGTGGGTTTATGCCTACTTTCCCAGGCTCGCTCCCGTGCCGGCGACGGAGACTCCGTTGGTCGTCCCTTTTTCCCGTCGCTTTGACGGGAGATGCACCTGGAGGCCACGAGAGACATTTGGCTTTTTCCGCCGTTACTTCGACACCATTACCCCTGCCGAGGTATGTTTTACTTGCAGTTTATTTAAGCTTCGCCTTTCCACTGCATATTTCAATAACAATAGATAACAGACCGTTTCTCACTTTCAGATCACTTGACGGCCTTGGGCTCCGCTGCCGGCGACGATGCGGGACCGATTTGCCGGTGCTGAGGAGACCTCGTGTTTCCGAATCTTACTGGAGGGCCCGGTCTGTCGGGCTTGGTACCTGGGTGAGCGTTTCCTACGCCAGACCCTAGGGTTACCGGAGCAAAAAGTCCCGGCTCACCCTCCTGAGGATATGAGGGAGACCGAGAGGCTCATTATCGAGCAGATGGCCGATTATACTATCGGCTGGGAGGCGACCCGCTTCAGAGGCATCAGCGACTACAGAGAGTACGTGCAGACGTACCTTATGCGATCTCTGTGTGGCAGTCGTCGAGCAGAGGGGGCCAGGCCCGTGGCGCCAGCAGCTGGGGCAGGAGCGGGAGCTGGGGCAGGATCTTCGAGGAGGGCTCGAGTTCGGGGCAGGGGCGGAGTTCAGGGAGGACGGGGGACCGGTTGGCCTGCTCTGCCCGCTTCATTGGCTTTCCGAGGGCAGGGTGGGGCGACCTATCAGATCCCCTTCGCCCCTCCGCCAGCTGATCATGAGTTTGTCGGTGTCCCCGACTTGCCTCCGGTATGTATTACTGCATTTTTGTACAGTCATTTCATTTCAGTTTATTTGATATTCCACAGAATATTGATGCATCCGATACTTTTGCAGGCTTCTTCTGAGTATACCCGACAGTCATTGGAGATGAATGCCTTCATGATGGGGATGCTTCAGCGGACCTTTGATCTCCTGGCCCTCTACAGCATTCCGGTATGTTCTTCTGACACTAGCCTAAAACCACTCACAAGCTGATTCACGTAATCTGATGCACGGCACAACACCTGATACACTGATCTCACAGCATCTGATACACTGCATACACTGCATTCTACACTGTACTCTGCACTGATAAACTGCTCATGGCATTTATACATTGTACTCATACACTGCATTCTGCATTGATAGATTGTCCACGGCATTCACACACTTCACTCATACACTGCATTCTGCACTGATAAACTGTCCACAGTATACTGATGCATTTGCCTTTTATGTACTTTTTCAGCCTCCCTTCCAGATTCCTATGGTAGGAGGTGCTCCAGCCGGACCTTCCATCCCTGCCCGAGGGAGAGATGAGGAGGGCAGAGCATTTCCCCGTACCAAGGCGGGGCGCACTCATATCGGGAGTAGCTCGCGAGCTCCAGTCCCTGATGATGACGACGATGAGGATGACGAGCCAGAGGCGGAGGCGGAGGCAGAGTCGGAGGCGGAGTCATCGGAGGAGGAGACCGGAGGCGGCACTAGCTCGGGCTCTGACGACGATGCTGATGATGCTCCAGGACCTTCGTCCAGGAAGAGGACTAGGACAGACTGATAGCCCTCGGAGTGCTTGACATGGATACGGATTTTTGTTATTTTTCTTCTTTCTTGTACTTTTCCTTTTGTTGGTAGTTAGGATGCTTTGTACTGCTGCAGGCAGATTTTTGTTTCCAAAACTTGTGTATTTGAAAAGATGATGAAATGAAACAGGCTTTTTATCTGAAAAAGTGTTTACATTCGTATATCTTTACATTTCATACTTTGCATCGCATCACACCATATTACACCTCAATGTAAATGAAATTGATTGGTTGTCTGAAAATTGAACACTTGTACTGTAATAATCAGATAACTAAACAGCCAACAGCAAAATAACCCAAGCAACCCACTGCCTGATTCTGGACACACAGCCCTTACTCTGCTAGGGATTAATTTGCATACAGCTCGAAACACAGCATTTGGTTCATTTTGCACATAGCAAATCCCGAACAAACAGCCCAATCTGACAAGACGGACTACGGAGATGAAACCCGCTGGAGTTGAAACACAATCGAATATAGAGAATGGCACAACATTCTGAGTATAAACGATTTTTGTAATTAAATAAGGGTTTTTCAAACCGGGGCATCGAGCCTACAACTGAACACAGTGGGGAGGATTCAAACAAAAAGGGTACGCGTCCTAAACACAACGAGACACGCTCGGAAGAGACCTAAAACAAAGGTCGAGGTAAAACAAAGACACGACACACAGACGCGTTAATGACAACGGGGGACCTCAGATCACGAGGAGCCAGTTTCCCTGGGCATTGTTTGCCACCCTTTCTAATCTGTGATTCTCGCATCACTCTGGCACTCAAGCTCGGTTTTTCTCTCAAAACCCTCTGGCTCGTTTTTCCTCTCAACTTACACCTCTCTATTCTTTATTCTCTCATTTTTCGTCCCTCCCCAAGGTGATTAATGAATTAATAGGAAGTTGCGGGTTCACGCCCGATGCCGTTAGCTCATAGCTATTTCTTCTGGCGGGTAGAGTGCCCTCCTGGCGAGTATGTTGACGACGGGGGAAAGACAGAACACCTGACTCAATTGTGCCCGTAGTTCATCACTTTGACCATTTTTTTTTGTTTTGGTTTTCTACTAAAACAGTTTTGATCAAAATGAGAGTCGGATTAACGTACTTGTTCGATTTTTGATTTGAAAACCATGCAAGTCAGGCTGTAAGCACTGAAAATTTTCCTTTTTGGGTCCAAGAAAATCGTCCAGTTTCGGAAAATGGAATAGTTTTCGAGAAAATAGTCATCTTTAGTAAAAAATTTCAAAAACTATTTTGCAAACAGTCAATGCTCAACGAGCATGGAACTTACTTTTTGAGATGCGCGACCTCGGATCGGAGGCAATGGAAAATTGCCCCCGGTTTGAATGGCGGCTCATAATGACTTGTGGCAACGGAAAGTTGTCCCTTGTTTGGATGGTGGCGCAGCAGTCCGCAGACAGTCTTCATTGGTGGTGGTCGAACTCTTGGACACAGAGATGACGAAAAACGGTCATAACAGATATATGGACACAATCACCTCGGAAGGCGTTGGCAGCTAGACTTTGGGATGAAGTCGAAACCATTGTATGGACCGAGACACTATGAAAGCGTTGGGGGCTGGACTTCATAATGAAGTTGCCTACGTATCCCAAACATGGGAATCAAGCCTTACGTAGTTCCGGTTAAGGTACACTCGGGTGTTTTAACCTTCACTTTTCAGGCTCTAACTTTTGCCAAGGTGCCCGATGCGGGTTTTCGACCTTGCGAGCTTCTTTTCATTTTCTTTTGTTCATTTCTTTTTCTTTTCTTTTTCGCTCTTTTCTTTTTTCTTCTTTTCTTTTCTTTTTTTTTATTTTTTTCTTTTTGTATTTTTCTCTTGCTCTAACTTTTGCTTGGGTCGCCCTTTCGGGTTTTCGGCCCAGCGAGCCTCTCAAAGGGTAAAAGTGTAACAAGTCCATGTCTAATGGTTTCTGAAATTGAAGCTTCTCTGTATCTAGGAGAATGGCTGTTGCAATGATTTGCAGAAGAATCCATCCCGGTTGCTCCACGAGCTTCTTCAGGTGAGATCTACTCTTTTGATTCGACTTCGGTGTCTCTTGCCCGAGGGCTGCTTCAAAACTGGCCACATGGGCCTCCTCCGACAGTTGACCGTTGAATGTTCCGGATGAAATCATGGTTCAAGACAAACAGGTCGAATCTTGAGGCTGAGAGCGATCCTGGGCTGTACAATCTCAAGAGCGGTTCTACACAGGTCTTCACAGGGCCGTGTAAAACGTTTGTTTTTGAAAGTTTTTAAGAAAACGACAAATCGCTCGTGCCGAAGATAGTGTGGAACCAATCTGGATCCAGCCAGGGTCCTTCCCAGTACTCACGCCGACAAGCATGGTTTCATTCATAAAAAGGCTTGGCACGCCTCTCTTTCTCTTAAAATGATCGAAGTTTTGCAAAACCCGAGGAATTCCTTCCTCTTTGTTTTTATCACCGCAGTGTTCAAAAGGGGTTTTTGAAAAACTTAGGCTAATGTAATGAGTTCGGCGCGCAGGAGAGCAGGCGAGATGTACTGTCAGCCCATTCAAATCCTCTAGCACTTATACTGAAAGTAAGCACGAAAGTGAGATAGCAACAGCTGTTTCATTCAGATTTGTTGGTGTAACTGGCCCCTCGGCAGAAACAGACTCAAAAACAAAAACAGGTAATTACAAGACAAAACGGTGTTCGAGGCAACAACCCCAGAATCACCTGGTATTCTATACAAAGGGGACTGACTCGATATAACAAGACATACCCTTAAGCAAAAGACTGACTCAAAACAGAGAGACAGACTGAAAACAAAAGACTGACTCGATATCCAAGCCAGAATTTACAAAACTCGGTTTCAACGATGCTCAAAAATGTGTGCCAGACGCTACATCAAAAATACCGAATGCCGCCCGCAGGTGGTTCACTTTACATACTTGCAGTATCTGTGTCCTCAAAATCCAGTAACTGGGTGGTAACGGACTTGGCTGAGGTGGGCGGGAGGATAACCTCGTTGTCAATCAAATCTTGCACCTCATGACGGAGGCGGAAACAATTGTCGGTAGCATGGCCTGTCTGCTGGTGGTACGCGCAGTACTGAGTAGCATCATGCATAGCGGGGAGATTCTTCGGGAGAGGACGAGGCTCCAAGGGTTTAAGGTGCCCCTTCTCGGCAAGGATCTGAAGTGCCTTGGACAGAGGCATGTAGAGAGCATGAAAGGTCCTGCGCCCCCGGGGCAGGTATTTTGAAGTCTGAGCGCTCTTACTAGACGTACAAGCAAAAGGGTCGGCAGGCGCCACTTTAGCTTTCTGATCTTTCCCAGGTGCAGGGGCGGGAATAGGAGAAACTGTTCTGGCATGACGGGGCCCATCCCGATTTTCCGACTGACTTGAACTCTCCTCAGGTGGAGTGGGGAAAGCATCTTCCACAGTTTTTACCACAACCGCGGATACTCGTTGCTTGTTCATTCCCCCGGCTTTCAAAGCCTCGACTGCCCACAGCAGTTGTTCGATAGGATCGGCGTCTACCTTTGCTTTATCTTTTCCTCTGGCCTCAGCCTGATCGAGGGTTTGGGTTGATGTTGGCATGTCATTGCCATAGCTGGAGGCTATCTCCGGTTGGCTAAGTTCAATCACAATTCGCCCCAACAGCGGCGGCTCCTGGGGTACAAAACTCTCGGCATATGGTGCGGCTGGAGGTGAAGCTGACATTCCGTAGGCGAGATCCGCCACAAACCTCTGGAGATCACCTATCATTCCCATTAGTTCAAAGGTGGTGGGCTCACGAGCCTGATACAACTAGGGGGCCCAGACCGGGTGCACAACAGGCGACCTGGGTGGATGTGGCATATCAATGTTGGTCTCACTTTGCAGAGTGATCCCTTGATCTAATGCAGTCGTCATAACCACGAACTCTTCTGAATTCTGCGTCGTCATAAGTCCTGCCTCAGCAAGGGGGAACACTGGCTATTCCGTATCAACTCTCCGACCCCCTGAACTGAAAGGAAAAACAAACAGCATTTCAGCCCAAACAGAGCAAACACGGGCGTAGTCGAACAACTGCACTCTACTACTGATCACTGTTCCCCAGGAATCACTGTCCCAAAAACTGAGCCTGATACCCGCAGATAACTGATTTCTCGACAACACTGACACTGGTGCTCTCAGGTCCGATACTCAAACTTGCAAACAGATATGTACTTTCCTGTAGAGATACATTCTAAAAGCACATAGCAAGTACAGAGAGCCAAGACATCCCTATGTTGGGGTAGGGTTTCCTTGTCCTATTTTGTCAGGAGCTAGGGTTTCACTATGCACGTAGCAGTTTCAAACAACCTATCATCGGGTAAGCAGCCTGTCCTAACTTGAAATGGTCACTATGGATCCGAATATGCACTAGGTCGAATGGTCAAAAAGGGTGCCCCGGTAAAACCGGGGTTTGTGTTCCCATGCTGTCAGAGCCCATAACCGGTCAGCAATATGGTCATGCCTTGACAAGACAAGCCTCCAGCAAATCATTCAGGAATGGCAGATGGCAAACACGGTGTCCTAGGCGCACCAATGCACATGCAATGCAAAGAGACACATAACTGAGATCAAAACAGGATTTCATGAGTTCGAGTCAAGCTCTCTAAAATCCCCAGCAGAGTCGCCAGAAACTGTAGACGTCCCCGAACGCCCCGAGAGGGTGAGTCCCGTTCCGTTCGTCTGGGGGTACTACTGCTCGGACTCTCAAATCGTCACGGTTCTTAATCTTGAACCAAAGAGTCCAAATCCGGCAAATCGTTTTGAGAAAAACAGATTTTTGAAAGAAGTGCCAAACATGGACTGCTTTGCCAGATACAGAGTCGCCACCTAAATATTTTTAATGGGGAAATTTAGGAAACCCTGACTCGGTGCCGAAGGCCACGTGTCCGTCGTTGCCAAAGTTGCCTCAGCTCGGGAGCTTGGGTACGATCGGGGAAGGTCAGCTATGAGCACCCCCTTTCACTCGGTCCGAAGACCGGCCTCTACTAACCGTGATATCCGTTTTTGAAAACGTTACGTGTTCTTATTCCGGTTATTAGCCTAGAATTACTATGTTATGCGCACAGCAAACAAGTATAGACTAGATTGCCTAATTTGGAAACAAGCATTGCATATCCGTTTGTTTTGAAAAGCGCTTTGAAATTTGCTACTCGCAAGTAGGCTAAAACACGGATTTCAACGAGTTTTCCCAACTCAAACAATCCAACCTTCACCCACAGGCATCCAAGCAGTTTATCACATAAGCATCTAGCCACATGGTAAGCATGCCGTTATGATAGCATTCACACTCATGCGATATGCTAAGCAGGAAAATACTTACATAGTACTCCGTGCCAAAACCATAAACTAGTTAGCAAATACGCAGGGTCCTAGTTCATGTCAAATTGACTAATGCAACACATACAAGATGTACTTAGAATAGGCTCGACTAACCTAAGCATGACATGTGAAATGCAGTCAATTGATGCACGTATTCAATTTGGAATTGAAGTACAAATGTAGTTAGAATGATGTACCGAGCCTGATACATGCAATACAAATGCATGAATGCACGCATGCATAGCATAAGGTATGCCAATTTTAAAGATGCCCTAATACTAACCATCGAAGCAGGTAAATAAAAGGAAAGAAAGACGTGAGGTTGGAAGACATACACACACTCACGCACACTTATTACAGATTTGCCCTCACCCGAAGGGACCAAATAAATAATACAAATTAATTAACTACGCAAGCTAATTAAATATTACAAACCGCCTAATCAGTTAACAAACTAACTAATCTAAGGAAAACAGATAAACCGCCTCGGGAGAAGAGCTCGATGCAATGCATGCCCGGTCCTGCTCGGAAATGCACAGCCATGCATAGTCTGCCTCTGGTTTCCTTCCTTTACTCCTCTGAAGGCTGCCAAAACCTCAAGGATGCCTCTCTGGATATTGGGAATCACAACCGGCTAAGTAGAATGCCGACCGGCAGTGTCATGTGGTCACCGGCACAAAATTAATCCATCGGCTGGTGATTCACTGCCGGTCGGCAATGCATACTGCCGGTTGGCAATGCATACTGCCGGTCGGCAAATAATGCCTGCAGAACCTACAACTCACAGCAGCAGAGGACAGAGCTTGCATGGCAATACAATTCAGGCAATGTATGCACCAATCATGTCCCCTATCATGTTTGTGACTCAAAAGGGCATGCGTCTCGATTCTCGGACCACCAATCACGCATTTCCATGCATGATGGCCCAAAGAATCAAGTGTGCAACTTTCATGTCAAATGCAATGCAAACCAAACAAACGAACCAAGGCCCAATTCCTATCACCGAGTCAAGGAACAAGGCATGCATGTAAGATGCGATGCAACCTAGGCATGCAAGCTAAGGGTGCAACATGGCATGGCAAGGCACTTATGCAAGCATACAAGCAAACATGAGGCAATGCGAACGGATGAAAAGATGGACTTATACATGATTTAGGCAACTCTAAATGGGCCCAAAACAGTGGCCAAAAACCAAAATAAAGGACTAAATACATATGCACACATGCATATGTTAAAGGGTCAACACTTAGGCACTAAATAAGCAACTCTCAAGAACATTTGGATGAGGTAATCATGGGCATATGGCATGCAACATAAGCCTTGAAAACATGTAGAAAATGATGCCAAATTAACCTACCAATGCAAGCTATGCATGCAATAAGACCCAAGGACCTAAAGCATGATCATATGACTCATGAAGCAAATGATAAAATTGAATCAAAACAGTCCCAAATCATGCAAAAGCAAGCCCGAAGAACCACTTAGATGGCATCCAAGTAACCTAATCCTAGAGGCATACACCATGACCTAAACATGAAGCATGAAACATCAACTCTTGAAACATCAAAAGGGTCATGGAATACAAGCATATAAGCATGCTAAGTGGACTGAAATAACATGTAGGGTGGTTCCAAACCACCAAAATGATGCAAGCAACACATACTACACATTCACACACTTAAGGCCAACAAGCCGGAATGCAAAGGGGCTATACTAAGCATGCCAAATCCGACCCAAACAACCTAGGACAGACCTTAAACATGGCAAAATATGCACAAAACTTTCACAAGACTAAGCCAAAAACATGCTTGAATAAGGGCTAACAACCTAAGGCATGTTAAAGCAATAACAAGGCGTTACATGGTAAGTATGCTAAGCATGCATGGTGTACCAAAACCAACACACAACAAGGTTATATCATGGCATAATAAGCATGGAAAACAGCCACGACATGATGAATACAAACTCTTAATGATGCTCCCTCAAGAAGCCAAAAACGGTCCATTTCAAGGACAACAAGGAGAGGGGGTGGCCCTCCCCTTTTGGAGACTTCAAGGAACCATCTTCACCACTGAAATCCCTCAAGATTTCAGTGGTGAAGAGGCCCAAACACCAAAGTCTCGAAACTTGCACAAAATAGCACAAAATGAGGCCTTACAAGGCTTAAGAGGGGTCAAACAAACCCAAACCACAAAACACTCTTAATAAACAATCAAGAGGGCTAAAAAACAGAACTTTTTTGTATTATACACTAAGCACAAAAACAGTTCAAAGATGGGTAAAAATGCAATGCAAAAATGGGGAATAAAAGGGTTAGTTTCTTACCCTTGAAGACCCCTTCAACAATGGTGCTCCAACAGCCCTCCTTGGCTTGAATCCAGCTCCAAAACACTAATACCAGCCCCTTAGAACCTCAGTAACCAAAGGAAGGTGAAACACTAGGTGTTTGTGTGCAATAGTATGGACTAAAACACCTAGAACACTCAAGAGAGGGAAAGAGAGAGAGAATATGTATCAAACCCTAACCCTAAAACCAGAGGTCTCCCTTGTGTTTTCTATCTCTAAAATGTCCAAAATCTCTAACCCTAAGCAAGGGAGAGAAGGGCTCCTCTTATAGAGCTTCTTGTCTTGTAAAGGTTACAAGACAAGCTTTTAAAGAGGGAGATCCCTCCATACACGTGTATGGAGGGGAGCCAAATGCAAGACAGCCGTGATAAAATATCTTCAAAAACAGATGCACAGTAGTCGTCCGGCCAAAGATGCCATTTTGGAAAAATTGAGTGCCGACCGGCAACAAATAGTGCCGACCGGCAATATACATTGCCGGTGGCAGCAAAAACCAGCCGGTGGCCTCAGGCCATGGCCGGTGGTGTGTGGGGATGCCTCACAAGGCATTCCCTGCCCCTCCAAGGCAAAACACAAGTGTTTGGTGTAAAACCAGACACTAAACGGTCGAGCTCGGAGGTCCTGAGGCAAGGCATGTAGCCGAGACCTCCGGGAACTCCAAACGAACACAAACATGGATGATCACCGAGTGTTCAAACGGTGACGTCCAAGTCTTGAGGACGGTCAAAAATGGGGTGTCTACACACCCCCTCATCTATCTCTCCTTTCTCATGGCTTCTTGGAGCTTCTTCTTCACCCTCTCATCTGTCTCTCCTGCTTTATGTCACTCTCTCTCACCTTCGTTGTTGAATGACTGAGAAATGAAGGGAAATTTGATTTTTATTTTTTATTTTTTATTTTTAAATTTAGTCACCAAAACGACGTCGTTTTGGTGAGGTTTTAATCTTAACCCTTGGTTCTTCTAGTGAGATAGGTGTCGCACTCTGGTTAATTCACTTTACCAGATCATTGCAGGGAGACACTCTAGAGGATCCTTACGCTTGGTTTTCATCGTCTGTACAATATATGTATATATATATATATATATATCTGAATATTTTGGTCATTTTATTCAAGTTATTCTTATGGCTAAGGTATTTCAACATTTGAATTTTGATCAAATAAAACTTAAATTTAAATTTATAAGCCAAATGATTTAATTTTATGGGAATTATTCTTTCTGAGATGCTTTCTTTGATAAATACTTCACTGATACTCAACAGGATACTGTAAATTTATGAATAATTTTATGGGAATTATTCTTTCTAAGATGCTGTCTTTGATAAATACTTCACTAATACTCAACTGGATACTGGCCGATCGAGGTGTGACTTAGTGTAATAAAACTAAGTTAAATAACAAATACACTCTATAAAATTTGTTTAAATTACAGATTGTGTTTGTAATTTGAAATATTACAACTTACAAGTACTTCATTGTTAAAATTTTTTATTAAACATAATTAACTAAAAAAAAAAGAAAAATTCATAATTGCTCTCCTATATAATAATAAAAAGGAGGTTTATTAGAAAATCTTTTTCTCAAGTGTTTGTATCTCAATTAGTACATAAAATCTATATAATAAAGTAAGAGGGATTTTGAAAATATATAAAATGTATGTGAGATACATTTCATTTAAATGGTCCAGATCAATCCTATTCAATATGTACGGTTGAGATCTATTTTTTTCCCGCCCAAACTCTCTGTACTCTTTCTCCCACGTCTGCTCTCTCTCTCACGTCTGCCAAACGTCTCTTAACTCCCTCTCTCCAAGTTCTCTCACGTTGGTGGATCTCTCATGTGTTGTAGTTCAGAGAACGAGATGGGTGTTGTGTTCACACACACTCTCTCTTTCTCTCTCTCGATCCGTCGCACTACCATTACCAGAACCACCGCCTCCTTCACAACCACATCAACCACGCCCCTCTTCTGCAGCAGCGCCGTAGTCCGCACCTGCGCCGTGTTCACCGCTCGATGGTGCCGTTGTTTCGGTGCCAAACAGACAATCTTCTGCAGGCTCCCTTCGATACCGACGGTGTTTCGATTTGGGTTTATTCAATTTGGGTTTATTCAATTTTTGTGGGTATTTGTTGTTTTTGTGATAGATGCTACGCAAGCGCAAGGGTTCCTCTCATTCTTCAAAACCCTACCCCGTGTAAGAAAACCCTTTTGTTCTTTGCATTTCTTTGACTCTCTCTCTCTGAGTGGAAATGTTTGAAAAATCTCACAACCCCAATCTGATTGTGGTGCTCTGTTTTCAGGACCCTAGGGCTGTTCGATTCTTTGATCGCCGGTCATAACACTCGAATCTGTACGAAGGTCATAACACTTTTTTTTTTTTTTTGGTGTGTGTGGGTCAATGAAAGTCTTATTGTAAGTAATCTGTGGTTGATTGGTTTTATTCAGGTATGATGAGCTTTGGATGCCATTGATTTCTGATCTTACGGTTGGATCAACATCAACTCATCATCCCCCAATGGGTCTGGTTTTGTCACACCTTCATCCCCCAAACAGAGGAAAAGCTATTATTTGATATGTTCTAATTTGAACTCTGTTCGGTTGCCCAGAAAAGTTCACAATTTGGGCTAAGTTAACTTTTGGGATTTTGTTTGCTTTTCCTCTGTTTTCTGAGCACCCAATACTGTTCTAATTTGATATGTTCTAATCTGAGCACCCAATATTATTTGATATGTTCTAATTTGAACTCTCTTCAGGTCTTTTACAGGCAATACTGTGATTCAAGGTTCTCAAAAATCATAGCAAAACCAGCTATTTTCGACGAAGCTAATGAAGAGTATGCATTGAATAGATGCAGAGATATTTGGATCCTTAAATTCATCTGAGCCGTTCTTTGTGGTTGGTACTTCAATTCATCGTGTATATACATATTTTTGGTTATGTTATTATATACATAAGTTTGTATGCTTGTGGTTTGATTTGAAAATGGGTATGTCTTGGTACATTGGTTCTGCTCTTATCTGCTCAAATTTGATCAAAAAATGGCTGAATACAGATGCTCTAAGACATACGCTATGATTCGAGATAAGGAGTTTTCCATGGCTACACAATAGACATTTTGATTTGCATTCGGTTTCAATTGTTTTTATTCATTTTCGATTCTGAAATTGCTTGGATCTATATTCAATTAGTTTGTATCTGGTTAGTTTGTTCAATTGACGTATGGTTTCGATTTTGGGGTTTTGAAACATTTGTGTTATTGATGTTTTGGTAGTGTAGAGATTTTTAGATTTTTCTTCTTAAACATATGATGAACAACTCTGATTCTTCCCCAATCTGTCCTTGGTAAAGGTTTTGACTTCATCTTTCTTCACATCTTACGTTAACTTCTATAGACTGATATATATATGTATCTATAGACTGGTATGTATGTGTTTATAATACATACATATGTATGTGTGTGTATGTATGTATTATACAAATGATTGATTTTGTGTCATTTTTTCCAGTTAATTTAAATTGTTTATTTCGGTGGACTTTATGTGGTTCAATTAATGATGTGGTTCAAATAAATTACATTTGGCTATTGATACAAACCTAAGTTTTGTCCAGTTTCACAGGTTTATTTCGGTGGACTTTATGTGGTTCAATTAAATTACATTTGGCTATTGATTTTATAGATTTTGTGTTTCATTTTTTTCGTAACCAGGAGTCCATTGATTTTCGGTGGACTTTTTATTCAGAGAACATGTGTTGACTGGTGAGACTTGAAAGAAAGGTATGAAATCTTTGTCTTGCTTACCAATCGAGCTATTGTTTGTTATTGTTTTAAAGGTTTTTAAATTAGAATGGGAGTTTCTCTTCACTATGATTTTATCAAGACTTGATGTTTCATTGCTGATATGAATATGAAGATTATTATTATTATTATTATTATTTTTTTGTGTGTTCATTTTGCCACTTTTGGTTTTGTTTGCTGCCTTAGGATTTTATGTTTGATGGAGTGTATGTTTAGTGGGAATGATATTTTAGTTCAATGAGGTTCAGTAATGTTGTCAATTATAGTTCAATGCTCTGTCGTCTTTTTGTTATTTTTGATGGAGTGTATGTTTAGTGGTAATGTTGTCAATTTGGTTCTTTGACTGGTGTTGCTCATATGGGAGTTTAGGACTGTTTATTTATAGTTTCCATTTGTTGAGATCAACCCAAAGGTCAGTGGATAAACTTGAGCTATAGACTATAGTGTTAGGCATGTTTTGAATTGGGGTTGAGAAATTCCAATAGGAGATTTGTGGGCTGACAGTGTTTAGAAATTGTATTATTACATGTTGATGTTATGAGGAATTTGCAATTACAATTAAGGAACACACACCCTATGTGAGAAATTTCTTGGAAAGTTCTGTGCTTGGCTTAAGCAATCCACATTACCTTTCTCTCTTTTTCATTTCTACAATCTGAAGATGATTAAATGTGCAACATTAGGGTATTCTTTTCAAATGGGTTTATCTATTTTCTTTCATAGACTTTGTTACAAACATTTTTTGGGCTGATTTGACTTTGTCTCTTGAAGGTCTCAAGGAAAATTGATATGTTCCAATTTCTTTTATTTTTCACCATCTATATCTACATGTTTAATTTCTTAAATAGTTCACTTCCTTCATGTTCCTAATTGACAAGGTCAATGATCTTATTTTATTGAATTTTAGATCCTCTTTCTTCATTAATTTACATCACCATCTAAAATCTTGCTTTTATTGACATTATGTTTCAGTTACTAGAAGAGTTGAGGAAGCAAAATTCCAGTGCTGAAGTTCACCTATGTAATGCAAGTACTTTACCTTGGTCCTTCTCTATCTTTTGATTGCTCTTAGTATTACTTTTTTTTCCCCTTCTTTCTGTTCACTTGGTAGTACTCCCATAGATGAATAAAGTACTTGACTAGATAACGAAAAATTTAAAACTGCAATCCAAGTGATGCATTTCTTTCTGGACCTGGGAGAATTACCATAAACAAAATGAATGGTTAGAATTCAGAAGAAAATTCAGAAAAATGATTACCATAATTCAGAAAAGGTGCTTCAAGTTAGAATTCAAGTTAGAATTCAGAAAAATGAATTACCATAAACAAAATTCAGAAGAAAAACAGAAATTACCATAATCAATCCTAACTTGATTACCATAATTACCATAAATAATTACCAGAATTCAAAAGAATACCATTTGTTTTGTGTGTTTCAATAGAAATGAATGGTTAGAATTAAATTTTGTGTGTTTACAATATGTTATAAGTTTTGAATTTGATATGCTTAATTGTTACCTAGATGGTATTCTTTCATATTGGTTTTAAAAGGTGCTTCCAATCTAAATTATTTTAGGTTACCTGGAGAGCTACACAGGGGTAGTCCAACGGGGCTATCTTCCATATATTTGTACCATATTATAATAGGCTATTTCAAATATTCAGTTAAATTTTGTGTGCTTCCAGGTATTTTTTTTTTAATGTGGGGGGCTTTGATTTACTTTTACTGAACAATTGAAGGTATTTATTAAATGTGTCTATATATATGTGTGTGAATTCATACATAGCTGTATATTTCTGCAAATGAAACTTATTGACTTATTGATAGCTTCAGCTCTAGATTAATTGGTCACTGAATTGTTCAACTTCAGCTTAATTAAACTTGGTCTGAACTGAATCCAAGCCCATCTAGGCTGAGCTTGGTTTTCACATGCTTGGTCAACCTTGCTCATGTACCTAATGGATTTGGTTTTTAAAGTCCCATGTTTATTTCAAATCTATGTAAAGCCATATTGAATGCTTTATTATGTTGTTTTGTAATCCTGATAGGTTGCAATTAATTCATCTTTACAATATGTTAGATTTTCCGTCTACTGCTCTCCAGCCCCGTTCTTCTTCTTCCATACCCTCGCTCCCGAAACTGCTGCTCTCCAGGTAAGATCACTCTTTTTATTTTATGTGGTGACTATGTACTAGATTTTATTTGTTTATAGATTGTATACATTTTATTTGGATATAGATTGTATAGAATTTTTTTATAGATTCTATAGATTTTTTACAAAGAATTTGGATTGTATACATTTTTTATATATATTATCTTTGTGAGTATATTTTTATTTAGTTGGGTAATGATTTCAGTTTCCGCTTGAAATTTCAGGATTTTATCTTTGTCAGTTTCCCCGATACCTCTCTTTTTTATTTTTATTTGTGTTTGTGTTTGGCTGGGCAAAAGAATAATTTCTCCTACGTTTCCTTTTCATAAATTTAATTTTTTTTTCTTTCCTTTTAAACAAAGCCCAAAGTAACTAATATGGGTTTGTAGAGTCGTACCTTAAGTTGGTGAGATACATGACCTGTGAAATTTTGACAGTACCATATGAAATTGATGTGGTGACCATTGTTTTTTACTGGGGTTAGAGAAATTGACGTTTTGATGCCCATTTGTGAGGAAAATGGGGAGTAGTGGTAGATGGGGAAAAGAGATGGGGGTAGTGATGGATCATGGTAAGGGTAGCAAATGACTGTCAACACCAAAATAAAGGGAAAAAAATTGTTACACTGTTTAAATGGCCCATAGAAATTAATGGTTAGAATTAAAATAATTTCAAGTTAGGATTGATTTGTTACCGAGGTCAAGATTTTGAAGTTTTTTTTCTTTTTTAAATTTCCCAAAAATCAATATATGAAACCATGAATTACTTGGTATATTTGTCATTTATCCTAGGTATGCATACAATTATAGGGCAAGCTCTAAATGCACTTAAAATTTTAGGATGCATTTAAAGCCTCCCAACTACAGTCATATACCACAAATATAAATAATGTCATAGATGGAAGAAGAGTTACAGTACAATGTAACCAACTCCTTGCCAATTTACTATAACTGAACACAAAAAGTCAACAAGAAGCATGAAGGCAGTGTAATTCTATGAACACAAAAAGTTAAAACATTTTTTTAACTGCCTAATAAAATGAAAGGAAAATTCTTCACTATACCTGTTATTATAATATTTTTATTCTTTTATAGGATTACTATTGAGAACTAAAAAACCTTATCGTTTTTCTTTGATTAACCTCTGATCATTTTTTGTAAAGGTTTTATCTAATCGGAATTTGGATTTGAATTCATTTGCAATCTATGATTTTGTCGGTCAAAGTGGCGTTCTTGAATTTATTTATTTATTTAATTTTGTTGTTTTGATTATCAATTTGATTCACTTTATAGTTTCTTACATTGGTTTGACATCGATTACTGATTGACACGATTAGGGTTTTGCTACCTTTGTTGAGATATGTTCTTCCATTTTTTTTTAATAGGGAATTGATTTTTGAAGATTTTGTATCTGCTTAGTTTTAGTTAAATGTAAATTGGGATTTCTGAGATGAAAAGTAATTGTGGATTTGTTAAATAATGTAATATGGTATTGAAATGATATATTTATTGTAAGATCTTTAGCTTATATGCATTCATCTTTGCCCTGCAGCCGAGATTTTTTGCAGCTACAGGTTCAAACAGGGGCCTTCGATTCCTCTAGACAATAACAAATTTGTTGTGTATGATCTTTCCATTTAACTTTTTGTTTGAACCCTTTACTAATTTTACCTAATTTATATATTTGCAATTTGTTCTTCAAGACTTAATCTTTTGTTTGTAAAGGTTTTATGTGATCAGAATTTGGATTTGAATTCATCTGCAATCTATGATTTTGTCGGTCAAAGTGGCGTTCTTGAATTTATACATTTGGAAATCTGTATTGGGAGGATGATTTTGTCCTTTTTCATATTATTAGCCTGTAGTTTTTTATAAGAAAAATAACATTGATTTGAGTTCATTTTGCAAAGCAATAAAATGCTATAATTGCTAAGCAGAAGATGGAAAGCAATAAATAATATTGATTTGAGTTAATTTTGCAAAGCAATAAAAATAACATTGTTTGTCGTAGTTTCTACTGTAGAAACTGTGATTCATGTGTGTGTGCGCGCGCGCACGTTTGAGATGTTCCTATCTGTTCAAACAATCTTTGTATGTTGGAATAAGGTTGTAGTTTTTATTATATTCTAGGTTATGTATTTTCTTTTACCTTTTCACATAGTGGTAATCGTCTCTTTACTTATAGGCTTTATTTTTATTTTTCTTCTTCTTCTTTTATTTCTATTTTTATTTTTTATTTTTAATATTAAAAAAAATGGGATTCGTGCATTTTAATCTTAATATTTTTTAAAGTTTGGTAGGCTTATATGCCACCAAATTGGGTTCCATTTTTTAAAAAAAAAAAAAATTGGTGGGTTTGGATCCGGATCAACATTCTTTATTTGTTTATAGATTTTTAAATTGAATGTCTAAATCTAGGGAATCACTATCCTCAATTGGGATAGTATTCTCATTAAATATGTTATCATACACTTGGGCCACACCAAATCACAGAAATATCCACGAATCCCATTTTGATTTATGGGCGGAAAATTGGTGGGTTTGGCGTTCTCCACCCATAAATCACAACACCGGCCCGAAATGGAGTACTTGGGTTATGTGTAGAATTGTGGATACTTTTCTCAAGGTTTCAAATATTTTTTCGAGTATCATTGTAATTTCCCAACATGAGAGTTAGGCTACACTACACTACACTACCCAACAAAAAAAAATTGAATAATTTGAGATGTTCTAATCCGTTCAAACACGTGTCTATTGTTGTGGAACTTTTCTCCAACATGTAACCTTCTAATGAAAACAATTTTGTTGAATGATAGAATTTATGCGTGCGCATTATATTTTTTGTAATTAATTTCTTAGTCTCTACTATTTCTACATCCAAAAACTACTCTTTTTTTGTTTCTCAAAAAAATAAAAAATTAAATGATGAGCTTATTTGAGATTCTACTGCTCTCTCTCTCTCTTACCCAATTCGAAAACAACCTCTCCAGAACAAAATGATTATGTAGTTTTCTCTGTATGGTATATTTTTATTTGATATTTTTCATTTTTTTTTTCTCCTATTAAATTTTTTTTGTCCTATTAAATAGTTTTGGGATTAAATTTAAATAGTGTTGGGAATAAATTTAAATTTAAATTTAAATAGTGTTGGGAATAAGTTTAAGTAGTGTTGAGTTTAAATTTAAATTTAAATAGTGTTGGTATTAAATTTAAATAGTGTTGGGATTAAATTTAAATTTAAATAGTGTTGGGGTTAAATTTAAATTTAAATAGTGTTGGGAATAAATTTAAATTTAATTCGTGTTGGGATTAAATTTATAATAAATTTAAAAAGTGTTGGGATTATATTTATAATAAATTTAAATAGTATTGGGATTAAATTTAATTTTATCAAATTAAAAAATAAATTTAAATAGTGTTGGGATTAAATTTATAATAAATTTAAATGGTGTTCGGATTAAAAAAATAAACTTAAATAGTGTTGGGATTAAATTTTATATTAAATTTGTAATTTTATCAAATTAAAAAATAAATTTAAATAGTGTTGGGATTGCTTAAAGAACCGACTTGATCAGCATAATACGATGGGGGCAGTTTCGACCACTTGGCTGCGGTTGAGATTGATGAATTTAATTCTTATAAAAAACCATATAATCGACCCAATCAACTTATTCATATGCATACAACTTGAAACATGTGTGTTTATTTTCTTAATTAATAACTTGAATTCAGCTTTAAACAATTGTCGCTAAAGGACTCCAAAGAAGCACTTTGAACCTGTATTTGAGGTTTGAGATCCTTGAGTTTCGTTACTTTGGGTTCAAGGTCTGAAGGAATTTAATTGGGTGTATGAATATTATATCGATATGGTTTGCGTGAACTCCTCATTATGGTCTTGCTTTGTAAGTTATTCATGTATAGGTATGGTTTGGCTGATGGTTGTTCATTATATATATAAGTATGGTTTGTCTATGACATTTTTCTGCTTCTTTTCTTTTTTATTTTTTTTTCCATTACCAAGTGTCTCATTTGTCTAATAACAAATACCAAGTTTTTTTTTTTCATTACCAACTGTTTAAATTGCTGATTAAACAGTTTTTTTTTTTTTTGTCATAAAATTATGTTTGAACTTTTTAAATGATAATTATAAATTTAATTTGAAGACTAAAAAATTGAAGTTAGTTGGGGAAGAGAAGAGTTTAAATTTGGACAATTGTTGTGCTCCCATTTTAATACCCTTTATGTTGGTAGGGCTGATTTTAATTTTATCATTTTAATGTAATTGTTAAAATACATCATTCAACCGTCCATAATTATATAACCAAATATTTTCAGGTTGAAGTACAACAGTTATGGACAATATCACTATTTTTGGACAAATAAGTTTTTTTTTTTTTTTTCTCCCCCTCCATATAAATTTAAATACCGCTCTTATAATGTAAGGTCTATTTATTTAAAATAAAGCGTATTTATTTATTTATTTTAAACTTATCATATCTAATTTTTTTCTAATAAATGCTTTAAACAACTACTTTATAGGTGGATGAAGACTTACATCGAACGGTAATATCAAGAAAGAAATGATTTTTTTACTTATTTATCTGTATAAAGTTTTATTTATCACTCTAAAGTTTTTGTATATATAGATTCAATTTCTTCAACAAAGAAATGTTAATATTGTTATTCGCGATGAACGTGACCTTAATACTATTCGTATTCATGAGGTAAGCCTAAAAGTAACTAATATGTAAATGCATTTTCTTATCATTTTGTAAATTATTTATAAATAGATTCTACTTATATTTTTATAAACAAAGGCAAAGAAAAAACACAAAGCAACATCAAAGGAGACAAAAAAGGCTATCCCTTCTTGCAAAAGAAAGGAACATGCAAATCCCGTGGTATGGTTTCTTAACATTTTTAAAAAGTTTGTTTTCCAAATATTTATTAAATTTTTGTTTTTATATAGATTTTTTTTTAAGAATTGCATAGTGTCATATACTATTTTTTATGTACATTTTTATGAGTTATTGTTTTTGAAATATTTATTCAATTGTTTTGACTGATTTTGAAATATTTTTCTAAACTATGTTAAAGTAAGCATTTATACATGTTAACGCATTTGTCTGAACATTAATTTGAAATAGATTTTTAAAATTAATTAAATGAATTTTTAATTATATAAAATAGGTTTTTAAAAATTTTTATTTTACTTATAAGTTCTTAAAGAAAGAAGAAAAAGACAACAATCAATTTGCAGGTTGCAGTTTGCAGCTTTGTGTGTGTAATGTGTTTTCAAATTGTTTTTTTCCTCCCTTTTTAAATTTCATCAATACACGCATTGGTTTTTATGTGACTAACAACTTAACCGAGCGAATAAGAAAAGTTAGTTAAACTTTTAAGAACAAATACATGATAAAAGGAAAGCAAGAGAGGGGATAATCTTCACATTTTATGCACCTAATTATATAATATTCTCATTTTAGGCACACAATGATAATGTGTTATCAAAAGCTGCATTGACTCAACGTGCACGGCGAGAACGTAAAAAAAAACAAAACCCATGTTCTGCATACCAATTAGGACAACACCTGCGACGAGAACGAGAGAAATCAAAGAAATGTATTAACCCAAGACAACCTTCTTTAACACCCAATTGTAAACAACTCTGTTAAATTTTTGAAATATAAATACTCTACTATTACCACTTTATTATACAGATTTTAATTTGTTCACAATCCATTTTTTTAGGCCCACTCCTACAACCCCATCTAGAAATGTTGGTGTGGTCATTCGTGATGAGCATGATCTTAATGTTATTCGTTTGTGCGGTAAGTACAAAATCAAGTCAAACATTGTATGTATTTTATTTATATAAATTTTTTAAATGTTTTGAATATTTTATTTATATTTGTTATGCAAAAGGAAAAGAACAGGTCAACCCAATGTCTCAGGAAAAAGAAAAGGTGGCTCATTCTGACAAGAGAATGACAAATGCATGTCAAGTGGTATATATTCCTTTTAAAAATTATGAAGTAAAATTATGTGAATTTGTTGCTTTATGTTGTTTTTGTAGAATGATTTTAATATAGTCTTCTATGACTTGCTATTATTTATTGTGTTTTCCAAATTTATTTATTTTTATTTTTCATGGATACATGTGCATTTATAATGTACCATATGAAGCAAATAAGAAAAAAAAAATGTATTAGTAAAGAGAAACTATCTAATGAAAGGATAAACTAAATAAGATAGATTTTTATTTCTTCTATATTTTTTCAATAAAAAACAAAATGCATGAAGAAAGAAATAAATATGGATAACACTATTAAATGTGTAAAACAAAATTAAGAGAAACGAAAGAAACATGCAGATATTTCATTTTAAGCACAACATATTCACATAGTTTGCACCATGTAATGGTACAAGATTGATGGTTACTAGGTGCGGCATTCGCATAATTGAAACTCTAATTTTAACTGGAGAAAAGTTTGGCAATTTAGCATTCATACCAAGGATATCTTTGACACCATCTTCTTTAGAAATGCCTTTCCAAATGACAAGACGCCAATTTCAAGTCCGATTAGCATATGCCTTGACCATTAATAAATCTCAAGGACAATCTGTGAAATTTGTTGGGGTTGATTTGCGCATACCAGTGTTTAGCTATGGCCAATTATATGTCGCATTGTCCAGATGTACATCCTTTGATCGTATAAGTATTTTCCTCTCTAAAGATAGTTTGGATTCTACTACAAATATTGTTTATCCTGAAATATTGTTGTAGTGTTCCATGTTCATTAAATCACATTTTATCAAAAGGTAACCATGTAAATTTATTTCTATTGATTATATAGCTTTTTTAATAAAATTTCAATTTAATAATAATTGAAAATATGGATTTTTTTAGGATTGGATCGAAAAATTTATGGAACTTAAAAGGAGAAATATAACTAACTTGCTTCGATGGGGATGTAATAAGGTAATTTCAATCTCAAAATATTTTGATATGTATAATTCCAACAAATATACCAACTTATATAGATATTTTTTTTTTTCCCCACAAATTTCCTCATTGGGGATACATACAAATTGATACAAAGACTTTTTCGAGAGTAATGAGAAGGAAGTTTGGCCAAATACAGCATACAAATTCTGGAAAGCTTTAACCCACTTTGTTTAATAAATTTTTAATCCACTCTTTTAATGTATGACAATATAATAGTCGTTTTTCTTATGTAGTTATAATTTGATTGGCAGCAATAGGGTGTGCATTTTAGTTTTAATTTCTTTTAAATTGTAGAGTACTAGCTGGTATGCATTATTTGATATTTAATTTTTTTTTTTTGGAATTGTAGAGTATAGTCCGTTAAATATATTTTTATAACTGTATTTTAATCTTAATATTGTTTACACCGTGCCTTTAGGCACGGGCATACGCTAGTATTCTTATATTCCAGTAAGTTCTTTTATTTGAACATTTGATTTACCAAATTCTAATTTTTATATTTAAAGTATTTTAGACACATTTTTATCTTTACAAATATTTTTTGAACAGTTAAAAATTTGGTGATGTGGATATTCATATTTTACAATGTGAATATTCACATCACGAAACATTTACACTATAAATGTGAATATTATTAGGATAGTTTGATAACTATGTCACTCATAGGACTTATTGGAATATAAGAAAATAATATAGACTAAATTAAGTAGGTGAAAAGAGATATATAAAAAAGTATCCTATAATAAAATTATCTACATCATTAATTGAAACATATTTATAACATCATTAGAAAACTATTAATTAACTTGATAATTTATTAATAAAATGAGTGATTTGTTATGAAATTAGAAATATGAGGAATGAAATGTAACTTCTAAAATTACAAAGAATGATTTATATTTTAATCAAACTTCATAAGTGTATTTATAATTTATCCTAAAACTAAATACATGAAAGGGAGAGAGAGAGTAGAGGTTGACTCGTCAACTAGTTTTGTGTACAGCAAAAACATTTCAGGAGTGATTCCCTACTAAAAACATGCCCATAATTGAATTTTATCTCGTCAAGGTCACTTGATTTTGGATTGAGAGATTTAACAGACATATGGAATGACCAATAGGAATGTTACAATACTCACAACAAAAATGATCCGGACTCCCTCCAAATGTGACCCCCACGACCCCTTTCGTCTGTAATTGGCCAAATTTTTTGTTTATTTATTTATTTTTTCTCTTTTTCCAATCACCAACCCCACGTGTGTGGGGGTGGTGGAAATTAGTGATTGAGGGGGTCTCAATAACTTCTCAACTCACAACTAAAATAATAATAATAATAATTAAATTCACCTTGGATTTTACATGTTAAATTTATAATAAATAAAAACAGAGTACGGAAGGATTGTGGAGGAGGAGGGGGTCCACAATTTGAACACTTCTCTTCCATTCCAAAATTGAGAGAAAACATAGGGTAAATAATTGTTCAATATGATATACATGTCGGCTTTTTTTTTTGGCTTTCAAATGTCAAAATAGCAATTGTGAGCATGTCAATAAGAAATGAAAATTTCCGACAAATTGACATCAAACGCTTATCAAATAATTCTGTTAAAGTTTATTTTGCCCCAATGTAAAGGATTTTACTTTAAAATGTCACTTAAATATCAACTTCACAACAATGATAATAAATGAAGGGTAATTTACACCACTGATTCCTTTAATTTGAGTGAAATTTTACTTTAACCCTCATAGTTTTAAGTTGAATAATTTAATTCTTACACTTTCAATTTTGTTGTAATCTAGTCCATTCGTCATGCATTGATAACATTTTCAACCAAAAAAAAAAAAAAAAATCACATGCAAAACTAGAGAGATCAAAACTAGATATGAAAATTACATTGGTGATCTCTATTGTCTGTTTTGATTTCACTTTGGTCTATCTAATTTTGCTTATAGTATTTTTTTCATTCCAAATTATAACAATAAGTTACCGAGGGACCATATATTGCAACAAAATCGAAAGTGTAGGAATAAAATTGTTCAAATTATACTTTAATGGACTAAGTGATACTTCACTTAAACCATATAAACTAATGGTGCAATTTACCCATAAATGAAAGTAAAAACATAGGGCGAAAGAGAGAATGGTGCAAAAAAAAAAAAAAAAAAAAGAAGTGTAATTGATTAATTGAATAATGCAATTCTAAGAGTTAAGTACATTACCTTGTTACTCATACTGCTTCGAAATGAAAGATGTTGGAAACCATATGATACACCATGTGGTACACATGGTGTGGCTTAATCATGAAAGACACGTGGTATACATGGTGCATCCACATATAACCTAACCATGAGGGACACGTGGTCTTGGATCATGAAGTACACATGGCTTTGCCATATATGCCTATATAAGGTTCATGCTCAACATTGTGAAGACACCAAAAAACAATAAGATGTTCTCTTTCCATTCATCTAACTGGACTCGTAATTCAAATATTCAATCTAAATCATTTTCGCATCGGGTAATATGATTACCCATATTTTTCCTTCAAAAGCAAAAACAAATACAAGAAACTTCTACTTTAACACTCTTATGAAATGAAAAATTCGACCGGAAAAGGAAAGAAAGTAAAGGGTTGGAGTTTGTAGATTTGTCAACTAATTTATATTTGTTGGAGTGCATGATAATCGTCAAAGTGCTTCTCACCATGTCCACCCTTCCGGCTGAACTTGTTGCTTAGTTTCCCTACCTTCTTTGAATTTTGATAATTGTTCGTCCTCCTTGTTTGCTACTTAGGTGGTCTCAAAGGTCATCTTGTACGTCTGATCTCTTGCCATTTGTAGCATGGCATAACTCTCACCTCTGTGGTCACAAGTTAACATGTCCAATTTTTAATAGGGGTTAAATATGGTGCGAACAATACGCCGAACTTATGTTTTTAGTATTATTTCAACTTATACGCCCCTTTTTTATTTGTAATTTTTGTTAATTCAAACAAGTAGAAGGAAAAGTAAATCTTGACCTTTTTTTTTTTTTTTTTTTTTTTTTTTTAACATTCAAGAAGAATGGAACTGTACAAACACGAAATAATCTTCTCGTATAATCCTTTTGATCCAGTTTGCACTCCTCCAAACATCGTCACTTTACTACCTGAAAACACAAACGTGAGCTAGCCGTCGGGAGTGTGTCGGAAACCGCTCCGATGCCTAAGTCAACAAAAGTAGACAATAGACATAAAAGTTTTGTGTATTTAGGAGAAAAAATTATGATACTTGTACATAAGTCCTGTCACGAGCTTTTATAGATTTCGTCTGGCACAATCCTAGTAGGACTCAAACTCTCTTTAGCAGAGTCCTCCTAGGAATCACACTCCCAAGGATAATGCCTATCATGATAATACCCTACTCACTGCCTACCAAGTGAGACGGGACAACTCTAACCTCGGCTGGTAGCACACTCAACCGAGTTTACACAACTCAGTATTGCTTTAGGTAACACTGTCGTAGTCCTAACCGTAAGATGGCACATGTAGAGCTAACCTCCGCTCAATCCTCTTTCCACTGACATCTCGGTCTTGTACGGGGTTTAGCTTGGGATAGCCAAGTCAGGCCCCCAGTAACCCATCTCTGATCGACTTGATGCCTAGATGACCCAAGACCGTGCTATCCGAATTTACTTCGTCCCATAATTTGGCCCTACGTCTAAGATCAAATGCTCTTAGCTTGGCTCAAACTATACATATAAATTACCCTCTCAATTGCCTCTTAATTCTATCTGCGCAACATGATTAGCATTAGTTTTCCCAAGCCATGCTAAGATATTCAAACCGACCGAACCAAAATAAGCAGCCCAACCAAGCTAAAATATTCAACCAAATCGTGCTAAAATATTCAACCCCACCGAGCTAAAAATGCGTCCACTAGTAGGTAGCTTGGACTTCAAAAACCACGCCGGTTGTACAACCTGTCGTTCCATGTAACTAACATCGTGTCCTTACTGGGACACGTGGCATGTGCCCATTGCCCCTCCTTACTTTGACAACAGTCGCACACTTATCAAAAAATTTGAAAAGCCCCGTTGTTTTGCCTCCATTATAAACACATCCCCCTTATTTTGAACAGTCACCGCTTACTGTTCATTTTCAAGCCCAAAAAATCCTTGCGACCAATACTCTAATCCTGCATTTTTAAGTTCTTTAGGCCTTGGTATCATCGTTGTCATCAAATCGAGCCCCAAGCATTGTTGCTAGAACTTTTTTCACTTATCAGCGTTGCTTTCTCCACTCAAAAACTGGTACCTCTTCCATGCACTCTATATGAATCTTCATGTTCTTGGACTGTAAACCCAATGATGATACACCAATAGTATTTGTAGCATTTTCTTTTGTTACGTATATAAACAAACTCAGAACCGCATTTAGCTCCCACAAGCTTCACAACTTTGGGAAAACCGCCCCCTGCTTGTTTAGATATGTTTCACCGAAATAGGAAAACATCATCTAAATATGACCATGCTAAAATCTCAAATTTTCTCATGATGAGACCAGAACCCTGCCTCACCTCTTAGCCGAGCAAACTAATTTACACTGATGCCTTAGCTCAGTCACTAGCTGGCCTTAACACATTCTATGTTCTTCACTGTGCAGACTTTGACTAGGCTTTATCCAGGCACACCATTCACCACAATGCCGGGCTAAAGAGCCGAGTAGATTTTTATAAGCAACCTAAGGACACACTTATGGGCAAATACTAGTTCTTCGTGAGTTCACCTGGTCCCACGGTCGAATTTCGAAGGGAATACAACATCCCTGACAACGTACAATTCGAGCTAGCTAAACTAGACACCACGCCTTGGGGAAAACTGGGCTTCATCCCTTTTACCCTTATATCCATTGTAGAGGTCGGGCTTCGGTTCCCTGTCCAGCCCCTCATTTGCGAGTTTCTTAGGCAAACCAGATTTTGTCCCACCCAATTATCCACAAACACATACAAAATAGTAAATGGAATCGCCGAGCTAAACCGCCACCTCGGTTTCAACCTTGGATTGGCCGGGCGATTTCATCAATACTCGCTCTGCCAAAATGATGATGGTTAGGTCCATTACCTACACATCAGAAAGGGCCGAGAAAAAATCATTAAGCGCATGCTAGACAAGGATCTGAACGACGACGATTTTTTTGGGTCTCTGGTAATTTTGAGGATCAGGAGGCGAAATACCAAGCTACAAAATCAACTGGAATAAAGAAAGCCCTGGTGATCATAGTGCGGTTGTTCTAAAACTTTGTATTGTTCTGCAGTCGTGCTAATACTTGGGCTCTTTTTTTCCAGATCTGAACCGGTTGAAAATAGACTACGCCTACGCTAACCAAGCCACGCTATGAGTTGTCTTACGGTATCGCCACCGCGACTAGACCGAGCTTTTAGGAGTAGTACCGATGTACCGCTATAGTGGCAAGAGAAAAAGCAGGGTCACAGACTTCCTGCTTGAGTCTTTGCCCAAACCGGATTCCAACTTACCTTAGATCAACCTCATTCCTCTCACCGAAGAGCAAGAGATGGCCAAAAAAAGGGCCGCGAGAGCTCTTATCACCGAACAATCCCCCACTAAAGTCCAAACTGAACAAGCTCCCTCCGGTCAACCGCGCGAGACAGTTGTTGTCACAACGCAAACCTACCCCTATAGGTTTAGTGTCATAACCCGCCAGTAATCTAAGATTACCAAAGGCCTAATTGAATAGATTAAATAAATAGGGCTAGTGAAACCAAATTTTAGAATAAGAGTAACTGTCCAATGAGCTGTGAAAACTTACATAAGGTAAAATGACCAACTCCATATAAACATAGATTAACATACACATCAAGTCATAAGGATCCTCAGTCTAAATACAGGTAAAAGCAAAATAAAACTGAGCACAAGAGAGGAACGATGAGCGAAAGAGTGAACACCGGCCACCTCAAAAACTCTGACAGATGGGAACTGTAGACACCCCATTTTTTACCGAACTTAAGACTCAGACGTCATCGATTGAGCACTCGGTGATGGTGCATGTTCTGCTTGTCCTGAGATTTCGAAGTTTCGGCTGAGAGCCTTGCCTCCGAGCCTCGAGACCCTTTGTACTTTGACTCAGTCTGCGGACTAAGTTTTGTTTTCTCTTCCCGGAGGGAGGGAGAGGTCTTGTAGACCATCTCTCAGTGGTCGTAGACTACCTTTTGTGGTCGTAAGCCACTGTTCCCGTTTAGAGACTAGTTTCCGATTTTCGGAGCCATCGGCCTTGCGCCTCAGTTCGGGACCATTTAATATTCTCAGTTTGACACGATTTTTGGAACACACCTTGTTTCCTATGTATAGAGGGACACTATGGCCCGGGAGACCACTTTTGTGGTTGCACGCCACTTTCGGTGCTCAACAGTCAGTTTTCGAGGCACCCGGCCATGCGCTTTGCCTCCCGAACTCTCATTTTGCATCCGTGTTGGTTCATTTTTGGCATGAACCTTGTTTTCCTTGTTTGGGAGGTGGTAGAAGGGTGGGAGACCACCTTTTCTCCTTGGAGATCAATTTTCCCCGCCAGCCAATTTTCTTGTCGAGAAACTGGTTTTCTTGATCTTTGGGCCACATTTACTGGTCTCCTACCACACCTTAGGCTTGCTTTCAGTGTGGAGACCACCAATACCCTTGGCCGACCACTTTTTATCTAGGAGACCACTTGTCCTGGTCGGCCGACCAGGGAAAATGGTCGGTTGACCACCTTTTCTAGTTGGCTGGTTTCCTCCTGTTTTGTTAGATTTTGTGGATGCCAGTTGTGCCAGCTGGAAGGCATAGACTGTATCCTCCATACACGTGTATAGAGGATTTGCATCCAAGCTTTTAGCTTCTTGAGGAAGCTTTAGCTTCAAACCTCTATAAGAGAGGGCTTCCCTCTCCTTTGCACAGGTTCAGAATTTGGTTGAAGGCAAAATACATATCTCTCTCTATATCTATATATTTTGGCTCAAAGTGTGTATTGTTCTTGACCTATTGCACCACACGTCATAGCCATACACCTCCACCATTGATATGATGTTCTTGGAGGGTATTTTCAGAGGTTGAAGAGTTAGTTTTTGGTCCCAAAACTTGCTGATTTTGCTCAGCTTCAAAGGTAACTCCTTTTCTCTCTTTTTAAGCTCTATCTTGATCATTCTCTTAGACATACTTGCATGCATATTTAGGCTTTATTCTCAACTGAAAAAAGCTTCATATTTAAGTGTTTTTCATGTTTGTTTAAGGCTCTTTTGGTGTTAAGGGTCATCTACCCTCTTGCATGCTCTATTTAGCCTTGTTTTGTGCCATGCCATGAGACCTTCGTGTTGATCTTTGCTTGGCCTTTTAGCCACTGAAATCCAGTGAATTTTTCAGTGGTTGGAATGTGGTTTTGAGGGCCTAAATCAGAGAGGGGAGACCCTCTCTCTTTTGGCCTTGTTTGTTTGCATTTTTGGCCTTTCAAAGGAGCACATACTTTCATGCTTCCAAGGCTTGGTTCAGGACCTTTTTGGTGACTTTTGGGACCTGTCTAGACTCTCTCTATGGCTGGTTTGGTCACCTTGTGTTTGCCTCTTGCATGTGTAGAATAATCTCTTTCATGTCCTATCAAAGTAGCACCTCATTCTTGCATGTATTGGTCATGTCTCAGTGGGTTTTTGGCCATCATTTGGCATGCCATGATTTTGTTTTTGGCTGGTTTGGTAGCCTCTCATATGCTTCATATGCTTGTAGTGTAAATCATGTTTACTAGCTTGAAATGCATGATTGTTTTGGCCCTTTATTCTAGCATATTTTGACCTTGATCCAAACTAATTTTGTTCATATTTTGGGCTGCCTTAGCTCTTTTTTGAGGCCTCTTGGTCGAATGATACTTTCCATGCATGCTTGTAGTATAATAGCCTTGCCTAACTTTGAGTTTTTGAGGTCCCTTGCATGCTTAACTTGAGGTATTTGCATGTTTTGGCATTATGAAGAATGTTATTTCGGAGCTTATTTCTTGGCCATATTCTCATGTTTGTCACTCTTTCAATGTGCTTGATAGTTGCATCATTATACCCCATTTGTGAGCCATTGCATGAGCTTCATTTTTGTGCCTTTCAAGCCATCATCTTAGTTCACTTTTGCCCCTATTCTGGCTTGCATAGGGTCTGTTTGGAGTTGGTTTGACCATTTGAGCGTTGCCTTGCATGCCTATAGTGTAATACACTTC
Organism: Camellia sinensis; assembly: GCF_055761805.1. Lineage (NCBI taxonomy): Eukaryota > Viridiplantae > Streptophyta > Magnoliopsida > Ericales > Theaceae > Camellia > Camellia sinensis. Next base: position 71,268,861 of record NC_138964.1, read on the forward strand.
ACTAGTTTCGGTGCTTGAGCCATTCAACATGCATTGTGTAAGTTGTTTACATTATTTGGAGTCATTATGTATGCCATTTCAGAGTTGGAACAGGTGTCCTTGCACTCCATATTTCACCCTTTTCAATGCGTTTGGAACGTTATGTTTTATGCCTTAGGCTTGGGGCGATTGCATTGGGCATGTTGGCATGAGTTTTGGAGCCTTGTTTTCATCATCTTTGGCCATTGATTTGGGTGTGGCTGAGGCCCATCCATTTTGGTTTAAGTCCATTTTGCATCGCGTATGCCATTGTAGTTCATAGCATTAACTATGCCACGTTGTCGCATGATTGATCATTGCATTGTGCATGCCTTGTTCATCTCATTGTGTATATTAGTTCCATGTGCATCGTGTATGCTAGTGTCATGAGCATTGTGCATGCCATGTAGCTTATAGCATTATGTATGCTAGTTGCATGTTTGCATGTTATCCCTTGCATGTTTGCATCCCTTAGTTGCATTGCATTAGGATTGCATGCTAAACTTGCATTTGTGCATGCCATGTTTGTTGCCTTGTGTTAGGGATAGGAGTTAGTCCGAACACGGGAAACGAGGGACGTCTCGTACTCAAAGTGACGAAACGTGCCTCAATTCCCGGTCGCCGATATTCTTGACTACCCATGATGGAGTTGTTGGCTTTAGGTGCTTGTATGTGCATTCATTTCACATTGAGTCGTGCAATTCGGCTCCTCAGCCATCATGCATCGAAATGCGTGATTGGTGGCCCGAGGGTCAAGGACTACACTCCCTTGAGCTTATGCAATGATGGAGAGAGTGGTCGTGCACACATGTGTTGTAAATACTTTGCCGTGCCTCTCTCTTTCCCTTTGTTGCAGAAAACAAGAAACCAGGAGAGGAAACTGGTCGGCCGACTAGATTTACTGGCAGGCCGACCACTATTTTTGGTTTCCACCACAAAAGGTGGTCGGTAGTTGGTCTCCCATGCCTATAAGCTGGTCGGCAGCCTTCCCACATATTCCCAAGGTGGAGTTTCATCTCTCTGGAGCTTTGTGCAAGTTTCTTAGATCAATTGCAAACAAAGGCGAGTTGGGGTGTCGCGAGGGATTTTCGAACAAGGCAATTCAAGCATGCATGCGTCCTTTGTCATTCAAAGCAGAGCTAAGACAGCCCACATTCATTTAATTTGTATGCTCATTTAGATTGCTTACTTAGTTAATGTTGTGTAATAATTAGCTGTAGCTTATTATTCATTTCGTTGTGTAATAACTAGTTTAATTAGATTAGCTTAGGTTAGCTAGTTGGTTTTGTATTATTTATTCGGATCCTCCGTCGAGAGGGCGAATTTTGTAATAAGTTTGTGTGTGTGTGTGCTGCATGTCTTCCAACCCCACGTCTTTCTCCCTTTTATTTACCAACTTACGATGGTGAGTTTTAGGGCATGTTTCAATTAGCATCCTTATGCTTCGCATAGTTGCATTCATTCATCTGTCTTGTATGCACCGGGCTTGGCGCATCATACTAACTGCATTGTATTTCAATTCCGAGTTGAATACATGTTATTGTAGCATCTCATATGCCATCTTAGAATGGCCGAGCCTATCTTAGTTGCATTCTACATGTGTTGCATTAGCCATCTTAACATGAAATAGGATCATGCATTGATTATTAACTAGTTTCTGTTTTGGCATGGAGTACTCGGTGAGTGTTTATGCTTTAGCATCCTTGCATGTGTGTGAGTGACTGCCATGATAGCATGCTTGCCATGAGGCTAACTGCTTATGTGATATGCCTGCCTGAATGCCTGTGGGTGAAGGTTGGATTATTTAAATTGGAACAATTCATCGATTGCAAGTTTTAAGCCCACTTGAGAGTGGCAAATCACCATGTTTTCTAAGCCCACTTGAGGGTGGCAAAATTCGCATTTTAGCCTACCTGCGAGTAGCAAACCGCTTTAAAAAACAAACATAAGATGTTTTGTTCCAACTTAGATGATCCATTCTATACTTATATGTTGTGCGCATCACATAGCAATTCTAGGCTAATAAACCAGAATAAGAGCACATATGTTTTCAAAAACAAGATATCATGTTTAGAAGTGGCCGATCTTTGATCGGGCGAGCGGGGGTACTCATTGCATGACCTTCCCCAATCGTACCCAAGTTCCCGAGCCGAGGCAACTTTGGTGATGACGGACACGTGGCCTTAGGCACGAGTCAGGGTGTCCTAAATTCCCCCCAAAATAAAATATTTAGGTCGAGACTATGCATCTGGCAAAGCAGTCCATGTTTGGCACATCTTTCTAAAAATCAATTTTTCAAAACGATTTGCCAGATTTGGACTCTTTGGTGATTTATCAATCTCGCATTGCACTTTGCGAGATCAGATTAAGAACCGTGACATTAAGTCCGAACTGTAGTAAGCCCAATGGACAAAACGGGATTTTCCCGGGACATCCGGGGACATCTACAGTTTCTGGCAACTCTGCTGGGGAGTTTGGAGAACTTGACTCGAACTCATGATATCTTGTTTTGATTACACTTATGTGTTTCTTTGCATTGGATTTGCATTGGTGCGCCTAGGACACCGTGTTTGCCATCTACTATTCCTGAACGGTCTGCCAGAGGCTCGCTTTGAGAAGCGTGTCATAAGGCTGACCGGTTACGGGCTTTGCCACAATGGGAACACAAACCCCAATTTTTACCGAGGCACCCTTTTTGACCATTCAACCTAGTGCATATTCGGAATCCATAGTGACTATTCCAAGCTAGGACAGGTTGCTTACTTGATTATTGGTTGCTTGAAATTGCTGTGTGCGTAGTGAAACCCTAGTTCTTGACAAAACTAGGACAAGGAAACCTTACCCCTCCATAGGGGTGTTTTGGCTCTCACTTGCTTGCTATATGCCTTTCGAGTGCGTCTCTACAGGAATGTATGTATCAGTTTACAAGTCTGGGCATCGGGTCTGAGGGCATCAGTGTTTTGAGAATCTGTTATATCTGCGGGTACCGGATTCAGATTTGGGGCAGTGGTTTGGAAACAATGATCAGTAGTTGAGAATAGTATATTCAGCTTACAAATGCCAACTGTGTGTTGTGTTTATTTAAGCCGTTATGCTGTTTGTTTTTCTGGTTGTTTATTTCCTTATTATGCTTTATTTATCCTTTTGCTAGGTAGTTTAGCACAATTGCTTCCAACCAAGCAGATATTCCCTAAGCACTCTGGACTAGAGGTCGCAGACTCCATCGATATGAGGATCTGATAGACGGACAACCAGTGTTCTACTCTTTACCCCAGGTTGCTAGACGGAGGTCAGTGAGGCACAGTGTATCGGTACCGCGGTTCCCAGATCAGTGGTCCTTGAGCAGTCAAGTTGAGATTTCTGAGTCTACTGCAAAGGCAGATATACCGGCAGTTCAGTTAGATCAGGGCAGTATAGCAGGAATGGAGGAAATGATGCGTTAACTCCAAGAAAGTATGAAAACTATGCAGCAGGACGCTGTTCGTCAAACAGAATTTGCCAAACAACAGGCTGAGGTCATGGCTCAACAGGCAGAGTTAATTGCCAGGCTACAATAGCAAACCGGAGCATCTGCTTCACACCAAGCTCCTCCCCCACCAAGAGTCCCAATACCCGGGGAGATGGTGAATGTCCAGAATGTCCAGGAGGATACAGACATCCCAACGGGGCCACCTCCACCCCCGATTCCACCTCTACTATCCAAGGCACCCACGCCTGTCAATCTACCGGATTCTCCCTTCGAGTTTGAGGTGGACCCCACGGCATTAAAAGTGAGCAAGCTTGAGAAGCTGTTCAAGAAATCTCAAGATGTGAAGTCCATTTTGGACATTGAGGACGGGTATATCGATGCGGCCGTGACGCTGCCAGACAGGTTTAAGATGCCACATATTGACCACTTTGACGGATCCGAGGATCCCATGGTGCATTTGCGGCTGTTTTCGAACATACTAAGGCTGATGGGCCTCACCAGATTACAGATGCTTTCTATGTTCGACCGGACCCTGTCGGGTGTAGCGGCCATTTGGTATACAAAATTGGAAGATTCCGTCAAGAGGAACTGGAGGAGATGGTTGAGGCCTTCGTAGCTCAATACACCTACAACACACAGATCGAGATCACAACTCGTGATCTTGAGGCGACTAGACAGGAGCCGAAGGAGAGCTTTTCTGACATCGTAACTCGCTGGAGGGCCAAGGCCTCGATGATGACCATTAGGCCAACTGACAAAGATCAAATACGGATGGTTGTGCGCAACCTCCAGCCCATGCTCATGCAAAAGATGATCGTCCTCCCTCTCCCCACTTTTGGAGATCTACATGAGATTGGAGTGCAGATCGAGGACGCTCTGAAATAGGGTCTGATTGACAATGACAGAGAGCAGCCCAGGAGAACCTTCAACCGCAACACCAATGCAGGCACGAGCAGTGCTGCAACTGCCAGAGCCTCAGAAGTAAGCATGGTCACCACCACCCCCGCAAGAACCCTTACAGCTACACCATTCACCGGTGCGTCCGGAAGCAACTCACAAACAACCAAGTACCAACGTCGAGGCAAAAGAACCTTCACCCCATTATACATGCCCCTATCCAAAGCTCTGGGAGTTTTAATCAGGAAAGGGCACTTGAAGCCCCTAGAGCCGCGGCCATTGCCAAAAACACTTCCCCCCTCCCATAACCTAGCCAAATATTGCGCCTTTCACAGTAACATGGTCACGACACCGACCATTGCTTTAGATTGCGTCATGAGATTCAGGATCTTATCGACAATAGGGTGATCGTGCCTCCGGAGAAGCTGAACGTCACAACCAACCCTCTCCCACCACACAACCAAGCCCCACCTGCCAAACGCATCAACTCAATCCAAACTGGGGTTGTGTCATATGACCCTAGCATATATATCACCCCGTCTAACCTACCTAAGCCGGAGGTGTTCATTCCTAACAGCACTGACTTGTGCATGTTGGACATCTCCCGAGCCCAACCTGAACCAATGGCGGTGATCATCAAAGATGGAACAGGGATGATTTCGGAGGAAAGTGGGGCTGATGATTCAGGATCTGAGGAAATTGGGAGCTGTGCTGAGGAGGTATATGATCCGAGTGGCTACATTGTGTCAGCAGGCCAGGCTAGGCCGAACCTGGAATTGCCAATAGGGGCAGAAATTTGTGTAATAAGGGGGAAGGGACTTGATCAGAGGATAGATGACTTAGTAGCTCTGGAAGGGGACATAGCTAACCTTCAGTTTTTCAACGAACAAGACCCGGGAGATATGGTAGTCAACTGGTTTGATTTTGAGGAGTCAGTAGAGGTTACAGGGTGGCTTGACAACCAACCAGATATTGTTGAAGAATCTCAACTGGAAAAGGGCCCGTCAGGGGCAACGACATCAATTGTGGCCGGAAGGGCCGGGGATCAGAATGCATCGCCGGAGAGCGTCGGTGCCAAGAATTTAGCTTGGGATTTGGGTATTTTGAGTACAGGAGATGTTAAACAGCAGGCTACATTGAAGCAGTTTGAACGGGAAGCGGTCGAAGACTCTGAGAGAGCCGAAAAGGCCAAAGCTCCTGTGGGGACTGAACGTGTTGCATGCACAAGAATAGAGCGCACTGCGAGCACATGGACAGAAGGTGCTGTGCGTACAAGGACAGTTGTAACAGAGCCGGACAGGTGTCTGTCGGCTGCCGAGGGCATATGGTGGGAAGACAATGACCTATGTCTTGCCCACACCGATGAGGACTGGGGGAATAACCAGCCGGATGATACTTGGTATATTGGTGAAGTTGACCATATGACTAGGAGTGGGCGGTATTTCAAGCCCCCGCACCTAGATCAACCAGAGGCGTCCGAAAAGGACAAGGAGGTGGAGAAGCAGAAAGAGAAGCTACTTGAAGAAGAGGTTGTGCTGAAACAGTTAAAAAAGATACAAGCAGACATATCCATCTGGGGACTGTTTATGGCTTCACGTGTTCATAGACAAGCTGTCTTATCGGCAATGGACAAGGCCAAACTCTCAATAGACACCACGCTTGAACAGCTAGTGGGATTGGTTTTTCCGGGAGGGGCTTCCCCGATGTTGACCTTTCCGACAAGGAACTGCCGCCTGGGGGCGCGAATCATAACAAACCGTTCTACATCTCTGTGGAATGTAGAAGCAAATGGATACCGGTGGTTCTTGTCGACACAGGATCGACTATTAACGTGTGCCCGTCAAGGACGGCATATGCAATCGGGTTGAAGCCCGCGGACTTTGTGCCAACAGCCCAGGTGATAAGGGCATATGATAACACAAGTAGAGAGGTGATGGAGACTGTGAAAATTTAGACTCAGGTTGGTCCAGGACAACACGAGATTGACTTTCATATCTTGGACGTTCCCACAACCTTTAACCTACTTTTAGGCCGGCCGTGGCTGCACCAGGTAAAGGCAGTCTCTTCCACCTTGCATCAGATGTTGAAATACCCCCACGGGAAGGGGGTGGCTATTGTTTTTGGGAATTCATCAATCCATCTGCCGCCAGAAGTGTCTACATCGGTTTTGGAAATCGAGCACGACACGGAGGATGTGTTCCTATCTGGATTAACCCTAGCCGAGACCCGGGATGTACAGAACATCTTAGCTATTGATGAGGGGTTGTATGTTAGCGCACAGTCAGTGTACCTCATGAATAAGCTCCAATACATCCCCGGGATGGGATTACGAAAGAGTGGCCGGAAGGGCATTGTAGTATCGGCCGGAGTGCCGCACAATCCACATACCTTTGGTTTAGGTTATCAACCCACCAAAGAGGACTGGGTGAGGAAAGGTAAGGAGATGGCTGGGAGAGCCAGAGCAAAGCACGCAGGGAAGCCTTATGAATTAACGCATCGACCCATCCAGGGTACCGTAAACGGACGCTTTGTCCGGGAGGGGGAGGATTCTCCATTCTGCGGCTTCCTAGAGCCATGGTTGAATACAAAGAAGCGTCGCATGCCAGGGTTTGAGATCTTCTTTGACCTGCAGTTATCCGGGGATGATGTTGCCGAGGAGCAGACAGACCCATCAGATGAGATTGAGCAGATTGAGAAAGTGGATTTTGAGAACACTGAAATTGAAATGGGGGTAGCGCTGGCTTGTCTACTTGTAGATCCTCCGATCGTACAGAAGTGCTTAGGGGATAACTTCTCGGTGTCCATGATTGGGAATGAAACGGCTGCGAGCCCACCTTCAAGCATTTTGGATGCATCCATCGCACCCTCTCTCATCTGGCAGTACGAGCAGGGATTTTTATCATGCAGCACTGGGTCAGGTAGTGAGCCGGAATTTGATTCTACCGAGTCTGTGGAGTCGAAATCAGATTCTAGCTCGTCTGAGTCTGAGTCTGATATTCCTGGGGGTGACAATCCGGATGCCACAGTCCTGTCTAGGTCATCTTCTTCTTTCTCTTTTGAGTTTGTTGTAACAGAGGAATCAGACGATTTGGAAGTAATTAATGAGAATGGAATGGCTGTGGCTTTTGAGTACTTTTCTGTGCCTTTGATTTATTGTATTAATCAGGACTTTCAAAATTTTGATGAAAACAATGAGGAAAAAATTCCTCCGATTTTACAACGATTAATTGATCAAGAGTAGGAGAGATTTGTTAAACCCTTGGTTGATGAAATCACTATAGTTAATGTTGGTACTAAGAAGGACCCGTGGCTGGTCCAGATCGAGTCCACGTTGTCTTCGGAGGAGCGTGAGCACTTAGTCGCTTTATTAAAAGATTTCAAAGATGTTTTCACGTGGTCCTGTAGACACCCCATTTTTGACCGTCCTCAAGACTTGGACGTCACCGTTTGAACACCCGGTGATCATCCATGTTTATGATTCGTTTGGAGTTCCCGGAGGTCTCAGCTACGCGCTTTGCCTCAGGATCCCCGAACTCGACTGTTTAGTGTCTGATTTTGCACCAAACACTTGTGTTTTGCCTTGAAAGGGCAGGGAATACCTTGTGAGGCATCCCCACACATCACCGGCCATGGCCAGAGGCCACCGGCTGGTGTTTTGTTGCCATCGGCAATGTGTATTGCCAGTCGGCATTCTTTATTGCCGGTCGGCACTCCTTTTTGTTAAAATGGCAATTTCGAGCAGCCGACTACTATTCATCTACTTTATGTAAATATTTTGTGCCAGCTGTGATAGCTGGCACCCACTCTGTTTCCCTCCATACACGTGTATGGAGGGATTTCCCTCTAAGCAAGCTTGTTGAGTAAGCTTTGCAAGAGGGACTTCTATAAGAGGAGGGGTCTTCTCCTTGTTCTAGGTTGGCAAGTTTGAAGGAAAACCAGAGCTTATACATATAGATACACCATCTCTCTATATTTCCCTCTCTCTTCTCCCTTAGTGTGTGTTTGGTAGCCCAAAGGTGCATTTTACCTTACTTTTGCACTAATACACACACCATTACACCTTGCTCCGAGATTGAGTCACTTTGACGGTTGATTCTTGAGCTTTTGGACTGATTTTGATCAAAAGAAGAGGGCTGGACCAACTGTTCTTCAAAGGTTCTTCAAGGGTAATCACTTTGCTTTAGTTTCTCCAAACTTGCACTAGTTTTTTACCTATCTTGCTTGCTGATTTAAGCTTTGTGCAGAACATAAAAAAGGCTTATATTTTCATTCTTAAGAACCTTCATTAAGGGTGTTTTGTGGTTTGAGTTCAAACTCACCCTCTTAGGCCCTATTTGGCCTTGTTAGTGCTTCCTTTGTAAGGCTTTGTTTGCTTGAGTATCTTGGTCTTCTCACCACTGAAAACCAGTGGATTTTCAGTGGTCAGGGAGGTGGTTTGAAGTCTTGTATAGGGGAGGGACACCCCTCTCCCTTCATTGCCTCATTTCCTTGCCTTTTGGCTTAAAGGGCAACATGCATGCTTGATTAATTTTGGCCCTATTTCAGAGTTTTTTTGGTGTTTCTAGGTCACATGTTATCTCTGTTTTTGGTCAGATTTGTGCCCTTTTGCATGCTTAATATACTTGCTTTACATTCCTCTATTAAGCCTGGAAATACATCTTGTGTTTAGGTCATGATTCTTGCATGTATTAGCCTAATTTCATGAAGGTATTGGCATTACTTTACCATGTTTAAGACCTGTTGGCCATCTGTTTTAGTCATGCTTGCCATGTTTGGTTTCCTCTCTTTGTGTTTTGGCTTGTAAGCCTTGAGTATGTTGGCCTCTAGCATGCGTAGCTTAGACCATCCTCATGATTTGGCATCATTTAGGATCGTATTTCAGTCCATAAATCATGTTTGTATGCTTGCATATGTGACCTCTTTCATGCTTTGAGGGTGTGCCCTTTTATGCCTAGAAATGAGTTTTGGTGCATGCATCTCATTGGAGCCACTTAAGCTGCCATAATAGTGGGTTTTGAAGTCCATTTTTGCATGTTAAAATTCTGTTTTTACTTGTCTAATTCATGCCATGAATGGTCATATCGGTAGAAGTAAAGTGCCCCTTTTTGTGCCTTAGCCTTAGGTCCATTGGCTTGCATGTTGGCATGAGTGTTTGTCCATCATTTTGGGCACTTTTGGCCACTATTTTGGGGTGGATTGAGGTCTGCCCCTTTATGGTTTAAGTCCACCATTGCATGCTTGTTTCATGTTTGTTGCATGATTGCTTCATTAGGCGTTGTAACATGATGATCCTATTGCTTAAATCGTCCATGTTTGCATTACATTTGCATCTTGCATGCCTAGCATTGCATACTTGCCATAGTAGTTGCATGGCATTTGGCATGCCTTGCATCTTACTCTCATGTTGTATTTTTGGAGTCATATTTGCATGACATGCATTGCATTACTTGGTTTGGGGTGTCAAACCAAATGTGAGGGTTAAGGAGCGTTCATACTATAAGTGATGCAACGTGCCTTAACTCTTGGTCACCGGGGCCTTTGACTTCGACATGATAGGGTCTCGGTCCTCATTTGTGTGTTGCATACGTTTTTACATCAAATGGCAAGCTTGATCTCTTGGGCTATCATGCACAATTGATAGCTCGAGGATCGAGGGCCATGCTTCCCTGAGTTCAATACATGATGGGGAACATGACCATGCTTACATGTGCCTGAAATCCCATGCCATATGCTGTCTGTCCTCTGTTGCTGTCAAAACTGTCTTCTGCAGGAAGTTTCTGCCGACCGGCAAAATTCAGTGCCGACCAGCCATTGGTGAATGGCCGATAACTCCATCAGCAGCCGATGGAAATTATACATTGCCGGTGGGAATTTCCTCCAGCCGATGGTAATCTGCAGTGTGCAAGGAACCTGTCCTAGAACTTCGGTATTTTTCAGAGAGGCAAAGCAGTGAAAACAGAGGCAGCAATGGTATGGTACGGACTTTCGGGACGAGCCGGGTTCGAGCATGCATCATTCGCGCATTCCGAGGCGGGGGCTGCGGCCACCTTTCTTCTTTTTTTTGCATTCTTTCTGTTAATTAATTATAAATTCTGTAATAATTCATGGTTTATTATTGCGGACTGTAATATTTATTTGGACCCTCCGAGTGAGGGCAATTGTGTAATAAGTGTGCATGAGTGTATGTATGTCTTCCAACCTCACGTCTTTCTTCCCTTTTATTTACCTGCTTATGATGGTAGACTAGGGCATATTTAAATTAGCATACCTTATGCTATGCATGCGTGCATCCATACATTTGTCTTACATGCACCGGGCTCAGTACATCATGCTAACTGCACTCGTATTTCAATTCCAAGTTGAGTATGTGTTAATTGCAGCATTTCACATGCCATGTTTAGGATAGCCGAGCCTGTTTGGATTGCATCTTTGCATGTGATGCATTAGCCATTTTTAACATAAACTAAGATCATACAAGATTACTAACTAGTTTCTGTTTTGGCACGGAGTACTAGGTAAGCTTTTATGTTTTAGCATACCGCATGCGTGTGAATGTTAACATGACAGCATGCTTACCATGTGGCTAGATACTTATGTGATAAACTGTTTGAATGCCTGTGGGTGAAGGTTGGATTGTCTGAGTTGGAAAAACTCGTTGAAATCCGTATTTTAGCCTACTTGCGAGTAGCAAATTCCAAAATGTTTTTTTCAAAGACAAACGGATATGCAATGCTTATTTCCAAATTATGCAATCTAGTCTATACTTGTTTGCTGTGCGCATAACATAGTAATGTTAGGCTAATAAATGGAATAAGAACACATAATGTTTTCAAAACTGGATATCACGGTTAGTAGAGGCCGGTCTTAAGACCGGGCGAGAGGGGGTGCTCATAGCTGACCTTCCCCGATCGTACCCAAGTTCCCGAGCCGAGGCAACTTTGGTGATGACGGACACGTGGCCTTCGGCACCGAGTCAGGGTTTCCTAAATTCTCCCATTTTAAAATATTTAGGTGGCGGCTCTATATCTGACAAAGCAGTCCATGTTTGGCACTTCTTTCAAAAAAATCTGTTTTCTCATAACGATTTGCCGGATTTGGACTCTTTGGTTCAGATTAGGAACCGTGACACAAATTGAGTATGAACTGTAGCACGAGGCCCACGCGGGCGCGTCTACAGGTCCTACGAAGACATGCCTGGGATCGATCCTGAGATTGTACACCACCGGATCCTTCTTGACCCCAAGGCCCGACCTGTTAAACAGAAGCTCAGAAGGATCCGCCCGGACTGGGCCCTCAAGATTAAAGAAGAGGTCACCAAGCAAATTGACGCAGGGTTCCTACTGGTATCTGAGTACCTAACTTGGCTGGCCAACATAGTTCTAGTGCCGAAGAAGGATGGCAAGATTCAGGTATGCGTGGATTTCAGGGATCTAAACAAAGCCAGTTCGAAGGAGGACTTTCCTTTGCCGCGTATCGATGAGTTAGTGGACTTCACTGCTGGGCTTGCACTGCTTTCATTCACGGATGGCTTTTCAGGATACAATCAGATTGTAATGGCACCCGAAGACCGGGAGAAAACTACTTTTACCACCCCGTGGGGGACCTACTATTATAGAGTGATGCCGTTTGGGCTGAAGAATGCTGGAGCAACATATCAACGGGCTGCGACCACAATATTGCACGACATGATCCACAAGGAGGTTGAGCTGCACGTGGACGACATGATTGTCAAGTCCAAGGAAAGAGAGGGCCACTACACGACCTTGCAAAAGTTCTTCCAAAGGATCAGAGAATTCCGGTTGCGGCTGAATCCTTAGAAGTGTACGTTTGGTGTTACAGCAGGGAAAATGCTGGGGTTCTTGAGTACACAGAGAGGTATCGAAGTTGACCCTTCCAAAATCAAGGCCATCTTAGAAATGCCACCACCGAGGACTGAAAAAGAGGTGAGAGGCTTTCTGGGTAAAGTGCAATTCATAAGACGGTTTATTTCAAAACTAACCCTAACTTGTGAACCACTTTTTGGCCTCCTAAAGAAAGGAAAGAAGTTCCAATGGGACGGCCGATGCCAAGCTGCTTTTGAACAGATCAAACAATACTTACAGAACCCACCCGTGTTGTCACCGCTTGAGCCGGGAAAACTGTTGATTTTGTACCATTCAGTAACTGAAACTACAATGGGTTGCATGCTTGCACAGAAGTTCCGAGGACAAGGGGGAGAGAGCTATCTACTACCTAAGCAAGAAGATGCTAGATTACGAAACCCGTTACACTCCGCTGGAAAAGGCTTGCTTAGCCTTGGTATGGGCTACTAGGAAGCTGTGGCACTACCTGTTAGCTCACTCTGTAATGTTGGTTTCAAGATTAGATCCCATTAAATATCTCTTCGAGAAACCAGCACTTATGGGTAGGCTAGCTCGTTGGTTGCTTCTACTTTCCGAATTTGATTTGAAGTATGTGACTCGCAAGTTAGTAAAGGGGAGAGCAGTAGCGGAGTTCCTAGCCGATCACCCAGTTGAGGGGGATGAAGCACTTGAGTACTTATTCCCAGATGAGGCCATCTTGCATATCGAAGATGAGTTTTGGACGATGTACTTTGACCGAGCGTCAAACCAGTATGGGTTTGTGTAGACACCCCATTTTTGACCGTCCTCAAGACTTGGACGTCACCGTTTGAACACCCGGTGATCATCCATGTTTGTGTTCATTTGGAGTTCCCGAAGGTCTCGGCTACGCGCCTTGCCTCAGGATCTCTGAACTCGACTGTTTAGTGTCTGGTTTTGCACTAAACACTTGTGTTTTGCCTTGGAGGGGCAGGGAATGCCTTGTGAGGCATCCCCATACATCACCGGCCATGGCCAGAGGCCACCGGCTGGTGTTTTGTTGCCATCGGCAATGTGTACTGCCGGTCAACACTATTTGTTGTCGGTCGGCAGTCCATTTTGTCAAAATGGCAATTTTGAGCAGCCAACTACTGTTCATCTACTTTTTGTAGATATTTTGTGCCAGCTGTGATAGCTGGCACCCACTCTGCTTCCCTCCATACACGTGTATGGAGGGATTTCCCTCTAAGAAGCTTGTTTGGAAAGCTTTGCAAAGGAGGACTTCTATAAGAGGAGAGCTCTTCTCCTTGTTCTAGGGTTAGACATTTTAGAGAGAAAAGTTGTGTGAGAGCTCTGGTTTTAGGTTTAGGGTTCCATACATATTCTATCTCTATACCTCTCTCTCATTTTACCTTTGTGTGTGTCTAGGTGCATTTGTGTCTTACTATTGCACACAAACACATAGTGTTACACCTTCCCTTGGCTAATGAGGTTCCAAGAGGTTGTTCTTGAAGTTCTTGGGTGGTTTTGAGTTTGAAGAACCAGCTGGTCCACCATTTTTGAAGAAAGTCTTCAAGGGTAAGAAACTTGCCTTTATATTCTCCATTTTTGCATTGTTTTTTTTGCCTATCTTAGAACTATTTTTGTGCTTAGTGTATAACATAAAAAAGTTCTGTTTTTATGCCCTCTAAACAGTTTGTTTAGAGTGTTTTGTGGTTTGGAGGTGTTTGACCCCTCTTAGGCCTTGAGAGGCCCCATTTTGTGCTATTTTGAGTGAGCTCTGGGACCTTGGTGTTTGGGCCTCCTCACCACTGAAATCTTGAGGGATTTCAGAGGTAAGGATGGTGCCTTGAGGTCATAGGGAGGAGAGAGCCACCCCCTCTCCTTGTTGTCCTTGAAAAGAACCATTTTTGGCCCTTTGGGGGAGCACCTAGCTAAGCTTCATGTTGACCATGCCTTAGTTGTTTTTTGTGCTTATTATGTCATAATATGCCTCTGTTTTTAGTTGTTTTTGGTACACCATGCATGCTTAGCATACCTACCTTGTAATGCCATGTTTAGGCCTTAACATGCCTTAGGTTGTAAACCACTGTTCAAGCATGTTTTAGCTCTATCTTTGTGAAGCTTTTGTGCCTATTTTGCTATGCTAGAGGTCTGTCCCTGGTCGTTTGGGTCAACTTTGGCATGTATTGTATAGCCCCTTTGTATTTTGGCTTGTTGGCCTTAAGTGTTTGAGTGTGTAGCATGCATTACTCGCCATGTTTGGATGGTTTGGCACCATTTATAGCATAATTTCAGTCCCTTTGACATGCTCGTATGCTTGCCTTGGACACCTCTTTAATGCTTTGAAAGCTTGTGTAGCATGCTCCATGTTTTGGCATTTGTGCATGCCTTTGAATTTAGGTCATTTGGATGCCATCTAAGTGACCTTTAGGCCTTGTCTTAATGTGCTAAAACTCTATTTTTGGTCAATAAGTTCATGCCATGTTTGGTCTTGCTAAGTGTAGTTCAATACATCATTAGTTTGCTTTGAATGCTTGGGCCATTTGTGGCATGTTTAGCCTATCTTGCTTGCTTGGTTTGGCACCATGTTCTTGCATGATTTTCAGAGCTTAATGCATGTCATCTGTCCACGTTTGCACCCTCTTGAGTGTGCTCGAGAATTGCCCTTTAATGCTTTAAGTGTTGGTCCTTGTGTGCATGCATGTTTGCATGTCATTTAGCCCTCATTTCATAGCACTTATGGCCACTGTTTTAGGCCTAGTTAGGATTTCCCAAATCATGTTTAAGTCCATCTCTTTGTTTGATGCATGTACTCATTGTATGTTGTAGCATATTAGTGAGTTGTTGCATAATTGAACTTGCATGATGGAAATGATGTCACATGTTTGTTTACATGTTTAGACACCCACATTGTGCCTTGTGTGTTGTGCGCATAACATAGTAATTCTAGGCTAATAACTGGTTTAAGAACACATAACGTTTTCAAAAACGGATATCACGGTTAGTAGAGGCCGATCTTCGGATCGGGCGAGAGGGGGTGCTCATAGCTGACCTTCCCCAATCGTACCCAAGCTCCCGAGCCGAGGCAACTTTGGCAATGACGGACACGTGGCCTTTGGCACCAAGTCAGGGTTTCCTAAATTTCCCCATTAAAAAATATTTAGGTGGCGACTCTGTATCTGGCAAAGCAGTCCATGTTTGGCACTTCTTTTCAAAAATCTATTTCTCAAAACGATTTGCCAGATTTGGACTCTTTGGTTCAGATTAAGAACCGTGACAACAAATCGAGTCCGAACTGTAGCGAGGGCCCCACGCGCGCACGTCTACAGTTTCTGGCGACTCTGCTGGGGAGTTTAGAGAGCTTGACTCGAACTCGTGATATCCTGTTTCAACTTCATTTATGTGTCTCTTTGCATTGCATGTGCATTGGTGCGCCTAGGACAGCGTGTTTGCCATCTGCCATTCCTGAACGGTTTGCCGGAGGCTTGTCTTGTCAAGGCATGACATAAGGCTGACCGGTTATGGGCTCTGACAGTATGGGAACACAAACCCCGGTTTTACCGGGGCACTCTTTTTGACCATTCGACCTAGCGCATATCGAAATCCATAGTGACCATTCCAAGCTAGGACAGGTTGCTTACCCGATGTTAGGTTGTTTGAAAACTGTTGCGTGCATAGTGGAACCCTAGCTCCTAACGAAATAGGACAGGGAAACCTTACCCCAACATAGGGGTGTTTTGGCTCTCTTTACTTGCTATGTGCTTTTAGAGTGTATCTCTACTGGAACGTACATATCAGTTTGCAAGATTGAGTATTAGACCTAAGGGCATCAGTATCAGTTTATGAGAATCAGTTATCTGCGGGTATCAGGTTCAGTTTTGGGACCAGTGATTCTGGGGAACAGTGATCAGTAGTGGAGTGCAGTTGTTCGGCTACACCTGTATTTGATCCGTTTGGCTGAAATGCTGTTTGTTTTCCCTTTTAGTTCAGAGAGTTTAGAGAATTGGTACAGAAAAGCTAGTGTTCCCCTTTGATTGAGGCAGGACTTATGACGACGCAGAATTTAGAAGAGATCGTGGTTATGACAGCTGCATTAGATCAAGGGATCGCTCTGCAAAGTGTGACCAACATTGACATGTCACATCCACCCAGGTCGCCTGTTGCCCACCCGGTCTGGGCCCCCCAGCTATACCAGGCTCGCGAGCCTACTACATTTGAACTAATGGGGATGATAGGTGATCTCCAGAGGTCTATGGCGGATCTCGCCTACGGAATGTCAGCTTCACCTCCAGCCGCACCATATGCCGGGAGTTTTGTACCCCAGGAGCCCCCGTTGTTGGGGCGAATTGTGATTGAACTTAGCCAACCGGAGATGGCCTCCAGCTATGGTAATGACATATCAGCATCAACCCAAACCCTCGATCAGGCCGAGGCCAGAGGAAAAGACAAAGTGAAGGCAGATGCCGATCCCATTGAACAACTACTGCGGGCAGTCGAGGCTTTGAAAGCCGGGGGAATGAACAAGCAACAGATATCTGCAGTTCTGGCAAAAACTGTGGAGGATGCTTTCCCCACTCCACCTGAGGGTAGTTCAAGTCAGTCAGAAAATCGGGATAGGCCCCGTCATGCCAGAACAGTTCCTCCTATTCCCAGCCCTGCACCCGCGAAAGATCAGAAAGCCAAGGTGGCACCCGCCGACCCTTTTGCTTGCGCGTCTAGTAAGAACGCTCAGACTTCAAAATACCTGCCCCGGGGGCGCAGGGTCTTTCATGCTCTATACATGCCTCTGTCTAAGGCACTTCAGATCCTTGCCGAGAGGGGCACCTTAAACCATTGGAGCCTCGGCCTCTCTCGAAGAATCTCCCTACTACGCATGATGCTGCTCAGTACTGCGCGTACCACCAGCAACAGGCCATGCAACCGACAATTGTTTCTGCCTCCGTCATGAGGTGCAAGATTTGATCGACAACGAGGTTATCCTTCCGCGCACCTCAGCCAAGTCCGTTACCACCCAATTATTGGATTTTGAGGACACAGATACTGCAAGTATGTAATCAGAAAGTGAACCACCTGTGGGCGGCATTCGGTATATTTTGGATGTGGCGTTTGGCACGCATTTATGAGCATCGGTGAACGCTAGTTCTGTAAATTCTGGCTTGGGTATTGAGTCAGTCTTTTGTTTTGAGTCTGTCTCTTTGTCTTGAGTCAGTCTTTTTGTTGTCTCGAGTCAGTCCCATTTGTATAGAATACCAGGTGATTCTGGGGTTGTTGCCTCGAACACCGTTTTGTCTTGTAATTACCCATTTTTGTTTTTGAGTCTGTTTCTGCCGAGGGGCCAGTTATACAAACAGATCTGAATGAAACAGCTGTGGCTATCTTATTTTCATGCTTGCTTCCAGTGTAAGTTAGTTGCGCCAGAGGATTTGAATGAACTGACAGTACATCTCGCCTGCTCTCCTGTGCGCCAAACTCATTGCATTAACCTGAGTTTTTCAAAAACCTTTTGAACACCGCGGTGATAAAAACAAAGAGGAAGGAATTCCTCTGGTTTTGCAAAACTTTGATCAATTTCGAGAGAAAGAGAAGCATGCTAAGCCCTTAATGAATGAAATCATGCTTGCTAACGTGAGTATTGGGAAGGACCCTGGCTTGATCCAGATTGGTTCCACACTATCTTCGACGCGAGCGATTTGTCGCTTTCTTAAAAACTTTCAAAAACAAATGTTTCGCGCGGCCCTATGAAGACCTGTGTGGAATCGTTCTTGAGATTGTGCAGCCTAGGATCGCTCTCAGCCTCAAGATTCGACCTGTTTGTTTCGAACCTTGAACCCGTTCAGAAAATTCAATGGTCAAACGTCATGCAAGGTCTGTATGGCCAGATCAGAAGCAGCCCTCGAACAAGAGGCACCAAAGCCGAATAAAAAAGAGTAGATCTCACTAGAAGAAGCTCGTGGAGCAGCCATGATGGATTCTCCTACAAATCATTGCAACAACCGTTCTCCTAGACACAGAGAGGCTTCAACTTCAAAAACCATTTGGCATGGACTTGTTACACTTTTACCCTTTGAGAGGCTCGCTGGGCTGAAAACCCGGAAGGGTGGCCCAGGAAAAAGTTATAGCAAGAGAAAAATACAAAAAAGCAAAAAAATACAAAAAAGAAAAGAAAAAAAAATGCAAAAAAAAAGAAAAGAAAAAGAAATGAACAAAAGAAAATGAAATGAAGCTCGCAAGGTCGAAAACCCGCATCGGGCACCTTGGCAAAAGTTAGAGCCTGAAAAGTGAAGGTTAAAATACCCGAGTGTACCTTAACCGGAACTACGTAAGGCTTGATTCCCATGTTTGGGATACGTAGGCAACTTTATTCTGAAGTCCAGCCCCCAACGCTTTCATAGCGTCTCGGTCCATTCAATGGTTTCAACTTCATCCCAAAGTCTAGTCGCCAACACCTTCCAAGGTGATTGTGTCCATATATCTGTTATAACCATCTTCGTCATCTCTGTGTCCAAGAGTTCGACCACCACCAATGAAGACTGTTTGTGGACTGCTACGGCACCATCCAAACAAGGGGCAACTTTTCGCTGCCGCTAGTCGTCGTGAGCCGCCATTCAAACTAGGGGCAACTTTCCGTTGCCGTACGACGTTCTTCAAGCCAGGGGCAATTTTCCATTGCCTTCGATCCGAGGTTGCGCATCTCAAAGAGTAAGTTCCATGCTCATTAAGCATCAGCCGTTTGCAAAAATAGTTTTTGAAAATTTTTACTGAGGCTGACTATTTTCTCGAAAACTATTTCGTTTTCCAAAACTGGACCATTTTCTTGGACCCAAAAGGAAAATTTTCAGTGCTTACAGCCTGACTTGCATGGTTTTCAAATCAAAAATCGAACAAGTACGTTAATCCGACTCTCATCTTGATCAAAACTGTTTTAGTAGAAAACCAAAACGAAAAAATGGTCAAAATGATGAACTAGGGGCACAGTTGAGTCAGGCGTTCTGTCTTTCCCCCATCATCAACGTACTTTCCAGGAGGGCACTCTACCCACCAGAAGAAATAGCTGTGAGCTAACGGCATCGGGCGTGAACCCGCAACTTCCTATTCATTCATTAATCAACTTGGGGAGGGACGAAAAATGAGAGAATGAAGAATAGAGAGGTGTAAGTTGAGAGAAAAAGCGAGCCAAAGGGTTTTGAGAGAAAAACCGAGCTTGAGTGCCAGAGTGATGTGAGAATCACAAATCAAAAATGGGTGGGAAACAATGCCCAGAGAAACTGGCTCCTCGTGATCTGAGGTCCCCCGTCGTCGTTAACGCGTCTGTGTGTCGTGTCTTTTGTTTTGTTTACCTCAACCTTTGTTTTAGGTCTCTTCCGAGCGTGTCTCGTTGTGTTTAGGTCGTATACCCCTTTTGTTTGAGTCCTCCCCGCTGTGTTCAGTTGTAGGCTCGATACCCCGGTTAACAAAACCCCTTTTCCGAAAGTTAATCATTCATGCTCAGAATGCTGTGCCATTCTCTACATTTGGGCGAACCGAAAGAAGGAAGGGAAAATTTGGGGCATCCGAGCATGTTCCAACCATAGCCGGTTTCACCTTTGAAGGCCGTCTTGTCAGATTAGGCTGTTTTGTTTAAAGATTGCTGTGTGCAGAATAAACCAAGTGTTGGGTTATGGGTTGTATACAGATTAATCCTCAGAAGATTGTGGACCGTGTGATCAGGTTAAGCAGTGGTTTGTATGGGTTGCTTTGCTGTTACTTGGTTTGGTTATCTTGTTATTACAATGCAAATGTTCAACATTTAGACAACAGATCAATTCCATTTACATTGAGGTGTAACATGATGTGATGCGATGCAATACATGAGATATGTAAATGTAACACTTTTTTTGAGATAAAAAGTTCGTTTCATTTTGTAATCTTTTTCGAGTACAAAGTTTTAAGGAAAACAAAAATTTGCCTGTGGCCGTACAAGGTAATCTAACTACCAGGAAAAAAGAAGAAAAGAAAACAAAAGTACAAAAAAGAAGAAAGAAAAGCAGCAGTCTGGGTCATCCTCAGTAGTCTTGGGCCCGGGGGTCTGCCCTCGCCCTCTTCCTGGACGAAGGTCTAGGAGCGTCATCAGCGTCGCCATCTGAGCCTGAGTCTGAGTCGTCTCCGGCCTCCTCAGATGACCCAGCCTCTGCCTCTGCCTCGGACTCATCATCGTCATCGTCATCATCATCAGGGGTCGGCGCCCGAGAACTACTTCCGATATGAGTACGCCCTCCCCTGGTACGGGGACGTGCAGTGTCTCCACGCCCTCCCCGAGCAGGAATAGAAGGCCCAGCTGGAGCGCCGCCCACTGAAGGGATCTGGAAGGGAGGCTGAAAATCACAAAAGGCAAACGTATCAGTATACTGTGGATAGTTTTTCAGTGCAAAATGCAGTGTATGAGTATAGTGTCAGAATAATGTGAGCAGTGTATCAGTGCAGAATGCAGTGTAAGTACAGTGTGAGAATGCCGTGAGCAGTTTATCAGTGCAGAATGCAGTATACAGTGTGTGAATGCCATGGGCAGTTCATCATTACAGAGTGCAGTGTATAAATGCAGCGTATGCAGTGTATCAGATGTTGTGAGATTGGTGTGCCAGGTGCTGTGCCATGCATCAGATTACGTGAAGCAGTGTACGAATGGTTTGAGGCCATTGTCAGAAGAACATACCGGAATGCTATAAAGGGCCAGGAGGTCAAAGGTCCGCTGCAGCATCCCCATCATAGAGGCATTCAACTCCATGGACTGCCGGGTGTACTCGGAGGACGCCTACAATAGTATAAGATACATCAGTGTTCCGCGGAATATCAAATAAACTGAAATGAAATGCAAGTGCAAAATGCAAAATGAAGTAATACATACCGGAGGCAAGTCGGGGATGCCAGCTAACTCATGACCAGCCGGGGAAGGAGCAAAGGGGATCTGGTAGGTCGCCCCATCCTGCCCTCTATATGACAGTACAGTGGGCAGGGCAGGCCAACCAGTCCCCCGTCCCCCCCGAGCTCCGCTCCTGCCATGCCCTCGAGCCCTCCTCGATGTGCCCGTTCCAGCCCCAGCTCCTGCTCCAGCTGCCGGCGCCGCTGGCCTCTCCCCCTCAGCTCGGCGACCACCACTCAAGGGTCGCATAATATAGGTCCGGACGTACTCTGCGTAGTCGCCCTCGCCTCTGTGATGCTCCTCGCCCCAGCCGGTGGTGTACTCCCTCATCTCCCGGGCAGTGAACCTCTCTGTGTCTCTCATGTGGCCAGGAGGCGGACCCGACACTATCTGCTCCGGTAAACCTAGGGTCTGACGCAAGAAACGCTCGCCTAGGTACCAAGCCCGACAGACCGGGCCCTCTAACAAGATCTGACAACAGGCAGTCTCCCCTGAGCCCTCATAATGATCCCTCACCACGGCCGGCAACGGAGCCCAGGGCTGCTAGGTGATCTGAAAATGAAATGCAGTTTATCATCTACTGTTATTGAAAACATACAGTGCTAAGCAAAGCCAAAAGATAAACTCTAAAGTTGAACATACCTCCGCAGCGGTGATGGTGTCGAAGTATCGGCGAAATAAAATGAGAGACTCCCGTGGTCTCCGCACGCATCGCACATCGAAGCGATGAGAGAAGGGAACGCCGAATGGGATCTCCTCATCAGGCACTGGGGCAAGCCTAGGGAAGTAGGCATACACCCACAACTGCAGAATAGATGTCAGTATGACTGTCAGATAAGGCAGAATACAGAATAAAGCAGAAATAGCAGAACCGTGTGTTGTGCAGTGTATTGTGTAGAGTGTACAGTGTGTGCAGTGTGCAGTCAGTGTAAAGCAGAGTATATGTGTGCCGGGTGTGCAGTGTACAGTCAGTGTGGGGCCATATACAGTATATGTACAGTGTGCAGAATATAGAAAGCAGGAAGCCGGAATGTAAAATGGGAAGAAGACGTACCTTCCAGGCTCGCCAGTAGCCACCGAGAAGCTGTCCGCTGAGGTGGGAAGAGGAGCTCATATAACCGTACAAAGTGGCCAGGGTGGCGCCACCCCAGTCATAATGGCGGATCTGCCTGACGTCCACCAGCGTGCTCAAAAGGCGTAAGGGCACGGTGTTCGCCCGATCGGTGAAGAGAGTCGTCCCGAAGAGGAACATGATGAAACCCCGTGCATACTGGTCCACCTCCTCTAGAGACATCTGCGCCTCCTCTGCCAAGGCCGGCTGGACCCGAAAGTGGCTCTTAAACCACGAGTACCTAATGAACCCCGCTCGAGCAAGGGGAGGCTAAGTACCGAGTAGGTACAACTGGGCAGCGTCCCACTCGTCCATATCCGTGTCGAAGGGGATCGGATCACTCCCTACTCCAATGCCAGTAAGCATCGAGAAGTCGTAAGGGGTCATCGTCATGTCCCCTGCGACGGAGAAGTGGAAGGAGTCGGTGGTATCCCACCACCTCTCTGCCAGAGCAGCGAGCAAGGGCCTGCAAGTAGTCAGTCGAGAGAGCCCCCTGCAGAAGATGCCAAAGCCGGCCTCGTCGACGATGTCACGAACCGCATCTGGCAGCTCGAGGTACCAGTTCCGAGCGTCGGT
The DNA here is from genome assembly GCF_055761805.1 of Camellia sinensis. Taxonomy (NCBI): domain Eukaryota; kingdom Viridiplantae; phylum Streptophyta; class Magnoliopsida; order Ericales; family Theaceae; genus Camellia; species Camellia sinensis. The sequence goes on from NC_138964.1 coordinate 71,291,651, forward strand.
GTTCCCATACCCGCGGATGGTATGTGAATCCCCCTGTAATAAAAAACAACAATTGCAAGGCAATATTCAAAATGCAGTTCTAAAAAGCATATAGGTATACAGCATGTATGCATGTTTTCGGATTCAAACAGATATCGGGTACCGGTGCGCTCGCCAGTGAACTACAGCGTGTGATGTGTCAGCGTGTTTGGGTGGTTCAGGGCAGATATAGCATGTGTGCATGTTTTCAGACTCAAGCAAATATCGGGTGCCTGTGTGCTTACAGTGAACTACAACGTGTGATGCGTCAGCATGTTTGGGTGGTTCAGGGAAGATGTAGCATGCGTGCATGTTTTCAGACTCAAGCAAATACCGGGTGCCGGTATGCTTACAGTGGACTACAACGTGGGATGCGTTAGTGTATTCGAGTGGTCCAGGACAAATACGGCATGCGTGCATGTTAACAAATTCAAACAAATTCAAACAAATATCGGGTGCCGGTGTGCTTACAGTGAACTACAACGTGTGACGCGTCAGTGTGTTCGAATGGTTCAGTGCAAATATGGCATGCGTGCATGTTTTTAGACTCAAGCCAATACCGGGTACCAGTGTGTATGCGGTGAAATACAGTGTGCGCCGTGTGTTTGGGTGATTCGGGGTCAGTGTAGTGTGTGTGCATATGTCAGTCTCAAACAGATATCAGTTGCACGTATGTCTACGATCAACTACAGTATATAGTATATCAGAATTAAGCAGTTAAAGAGCATAACTAGCTACGGCAGTTTTGCATCCTACATTGCAAAAAGTAAAGCAGAGAAAGAAAGTTACCTCGGAAGCGCCGAAGGACAGGTGGGAGGTAGGCTCACGCAGTAGTAGCTTGGGAGGCACGTGCCTATCAAAGCTCCTGAACTGGCGTAGTCCGTCGGGGAGCATCTCATGAACTGCAGGCCTGTAGGTCTCCGGATCGAACGGCCGGAAACGGAGTGGCAAGGGCTCGACCTCAGGGACCATCTCGTGCTCTGGAGGGGCCCTGCCCTATGGGAGGTCGTCCGCCATCTCGAAGAGAATGCGAAAATGGCCGGAAGACAAAAAATTGGGCAAGAAGGCGAAAAGTCAACAAAAAGTCAAACCCCGAGAGGGTCAGAAAAGGCCGGAAAAGTCAGAGTGTGGAAAAGGCATGGGTATCGAGGAAAACTCGAGGGAAACAAGCCCCGAGTGGTCAAAATCAAGAAAGGAACATCGAAACGAAGTTTCGTTCGGTTGAAAATGTCCGAAACGCGAAGGAGATCGCGAATCGAATGACGAAACAGGAGCTAGAACGCAAGAAAAGGAGAGAATCAAGGGATGAAAACACTCTAGAGAGGGAGAGAGGTAATTTTCGACTAAAGGAAAGTGAAAAAAATAGGGTTAGAAACCCTATTTTAAAAGACCCGTGCCGAAATGACAGAACTGCCCCGATACAGGAATTCTTTGTCGGTCGGCAACACTCTTTGCCGGTCGGCAAAATATTGTGCCGGTGGAGTTGTATGATGGTCGGTGGACGGCCGGTGACTCATTCTGATTGCCGGTGGGAATCCGGTGGCCTCCTACAGTGATTTTGAAACCTCCTATACCCTTTGTTTGAGTTATATGTGTGGTCCAGGGCCTTCAGTGCTCAAAATAGTGCATTTCCGACGCTCAATCGGCCTCCATTCTGACCTCGGGTCGTGTCTTCTGTGCGTGGCACTCGAATTCGTGCAAGGTGTATCCTTTTCGTATCCTTTTGGCTTTTACAAAACTCAAAAGTTGCCCCATGTGCATTGCATTTCAATCGCACTGTCTTGTGCATAGCATTTCAATCGCACTGTCTTGTGCATTGCATTCCATCGCGCTATCTTGCGCATCGCACTGTCTTGTGCACTCGCGTTGTCTAACGCATCGCGCTATTTTGCACATCTCATTGCATTTTGCATGCATTCCGTCGCACTGTCTTGTGCATTGCATTCCATCGCGCTATCTTGCGCATCGCACTGTCTTGTGCACTCGCGTTGTCTAATGCATCGCGCTATTTTGCGCATCTTATTGCATTTTGCATGCATTCAATCGCGCTATTTTGCACATCTTATTGCATTTTGCATGCATTCAATCGCGCTATTTTACGCATCTCATTGCATTTTGCATGCATTCAATCGCGCTATTTTGCGCATCACACCGTCCTGTACATATCGACGGTCTAGGAGACCCTAAATCCTCTGAAGGTGCAAGATCTTCGGTGTTTGTCATGCCCGAACGACTTTCGATTAGTTGCATTGCCATGCATGTCTTAAGCCGCACGTTGTTGTGCATTTCAAGTTCACTTGCACTGTTATGCATTTCTTGTGCAATATCAACGGTCTAGGAGACCCTAAATCCTCTGAAGGTGCAAGACCTTCGGTGTTTGTCGTGCCCGAACGACTTTCGATTAGTTGCATTGCCATGCATGTCTTAAGCCGCACATTGTTGCGCATTTCAAGTTCACTTGCACTGTTATGGATTTCTTTTGCAATATCGACGGTCTAGGAGACCCTAAATCCTCTGAAGGTGCAAAACCTTCGGTGTTTGTCGTGCCCGAACGACTTTCGATTAGTTGCATTGCCATGCATGTCTTAAGCCGCACGTTGTTGCGCATTTCAAGTTCACTTGCACTGTTATGCATTTCTTGTGCAATATTGTACGGTCTAGGAGAACCTAAATCCTCTGAAGGTGCAAGACCTTCGGTGTTTGTCATGCCCGAACGACTTTCGATTAGTTGCATTGCCATGCATGTCTTAAGCCGCACGTTGTTGCGCATTTCAAGTTCACTTGCACTGTTATGCATTTCTTGTTCAATATCGACGGTCTAGGAGACCCTAAATCCTCTGAAGGTGTAGGTCCTTCGGTGTTTGTCGTGCCTGAACGACTTTCGATTAGTTGCATTATACATGTATTTCAAGCGACTTATGTCGTCGCATATTTCAAGTTCACGTGCATCTCAAAAGCCGCGTGTTGTCGCGCATTCCATGCAACATGCATTTTATACATCATTTGCATTTCAAAAACACAAAAAAAATAAAAACAAACACATGCATTGTCATGCATCATCGTGAATAGTTGCATCGTCATGCATCGTTATAATATAGTGTAGATATTGCATTGTTATTTGCATGCATTCATTGCATCACCTTCCGCCTATGGCTTGCGCCTTTCCATGATTGAGCTTGGTTTGGTATGTGCCCATACTTTTCATGTCAAAGCATAGTTCAGTGGACCGTTCTATGTTAGACACGGCTTGTATGTGTACATGCCTTTCCTAGGCAAGATTTGGTTTGGCCCGCATGCCATATCCATTGCATTTTAGATTGCATGCATTCATTGCATCACCTTCCATCTATGGCTCGCGTCTTTCCATGTTGAGCTTGGTCTGGTATGTGCCCTTACTTTTCACGTTAAAGCACAGTTCTGCATGTGTACGCGCCTATTCCACGCTGGTATGTTGGTTTGAGGGTTGCGGCACCTTTTCTGTGTCAGACATGGCTCGTATGCGTACATGCCTTTCCTAGGCAAGATTTGGTTTGGCTTGCGTGCCATATCCATTGTATCCATTTCCATCCCATTGCATATTTGTAGATATTGCATTGTTATTTGCATGCATTCATTGCATCACCTTCCGCCTATGGCTTGCGCCTTTCCATGATTGAGCTTGGTCTGGTATGTGCCCATACTTTTCATGTCAAAGCATAGTTCAGTGGACCGTTCTATGTTAGACACGGCTTGTACGTGTACATGCCTTTCCTAGGCGAGATTTGGTTTGGCCCGCGTGCCATATCCATTGCATTTTAGATTGCATGCATTCATTGCTTCACTTCCATCTATGGCTTGCGCCTTTCCATGTTGAGCTTGGTCTGGTATGTGTCCATACTTCTCGTGTTGAAGCATAGTTCAGTGGACTGTTCTATGTTAGACATGGCTTGTATGCGTACATGCCTTGCCTAGGCAAGATTTGGTTTGGCCCGCGTGCCATATCCATTGCCATTTCCCCAGCATTTCCATATATATATATATATATATATATTACATTGTAGTGTAATTTTTGCATCCGGCATTAGGATCGTAGTCCTTTCCCCAGCGGGTCATTTCCCCACTTATGTCATCCCCCCCCCCAATACTTATTGTTGTGTCCGTCTACATTACTCATAGTTCAGTGGACCGTTCTATGGTAGATGGACTTATTACCTCCATCAATCTATTTGACATAGGTGTGGTTTCGAACCGCCCACGATTGGATCATGATTCAATTATTTTGCATATAGTTTGCATTGTTTCAATTACATTGCATCTTCATTTGCATCGTTTATACATTGTTTTGTATACATTGCATATCATTTTGCATCCACTTTTGCATTGTCATGCATGTTGCTAATAACATCGTACCTGTTGAGTTGTTTTCTTTGCAGGCACGATATTGTATGTACGGTTCATTCGCAGTTGGTGGAACCAGACGAGCCGCACAGGTATTGTATCCTCCGAGTGAGACGTATCGAGAATTACATAATTCTCTTACATCCTTTCTGCATTGTAGTGTAGTTTGGTGTATGCTAGCTTAAAATTGTCGCATGTATCCTTTATTACAGTTTTCTTTGCATGATCATAAGTTATGTCCAGCTCTGTGCATTGTCTTGCATTTTGCCCCTGCCTTCGGGCGCATACCTTGTTTGTCTTGCATGTTTGTCTAAGTCTTCGGCCTTGTCAAAAACGGGTCGTCTCTGGGCTTTGACATTCACTCCCGTCATTGTTATGACTTTCGAGTTCTGTCAAAGAGGGGCAACTGTAGACACCCCATTTTTGACCGTCCTCAAGACTTGGACGTCACCGTTTGAACACCCGGTGATCATCCATGTTTGTGTTCGTTTGGAGTTCCCGGTGGTCTCGGCTACGCGCCTTGCCTCAGGATCTCCGAACTCGACTATTTAGTGTCTGGTTTTGCACCAAACACTTGTGTTTTGCCTTGGAGGGGCAGGGAATGCGTTGTGAGGCATCCCCACATATCACCGGCCATGGCCTGAGGCCACCGGCTGGTGTTTTGTTTCCATCGGCAATGTGTACTGCCGGTCAGCACTATTTGTTGCCGGTCGGCAGTCCATTTTGTCAAAATGGCAATTTTGAGCAGCCGACTACTGTTCATCTACTTTTTGTAGATATTTTGTACCAACTGTGATAGCTGGCACCCACTCTGCTTCCCTCCATACACATGTATGGAGGGATTTCCCTCTAAGAAGCTTGTTTGGAAAGCTTTGCAAAGGAGGACTTCTATAAGAGGAGAGCTCTTCTCCTTGTTCTAGGGTTAGACATTTTAGAGAGAAAAGTTGTGTGAGAGCTCTGGTTTTAGGTTTAGGGTTCCATACATATTCTATCTCTATACCTTTCTCTCATTTTACCTTTGTGTGTGTCTAGGTGCATTTGTGTCTTACTATTGCACACAAACACATAGTGTTACACCTTCCCTTGGCTACTGAGGTTCCAAAAGGTTGTTCTTGAAGTTCTTGGGTGGTTTTGAGCTTGAAGAACCAGCTGGTCCACCATTTTTGAAGAAAGTCTTCAAGGGTAAGAAACTTGCCTAGGGAGGAGAGGGCCACCCCCTCTCCTTGTTGTCCTTGTAAAGGACAATTTTTGGCCCTTTGGGGGAGCACCTAGCTAACCTTCATGTTGACCATGCCTTAGTTGATTTTTGTGGTTATTATGTCATAATATGCCTCTATTTTTTGTTGATTTTGGTACACCATGCATGCTTAGCATACCTACCTTGTAATGCCATGTTTAGGCCTTAACATGCCTTAGGTTGTAAACCACTGTTCAAGCATGTTTTAGCTCTAGCTTTGTGAAGCTTTTGTGCCTATTTTGCCATGCTAGAGGTCTGTCCATGGTCGTTTGGCTCAACTTTGGCATGCATTGTATAGCCCCTTTGTATTTTGGCTTGTTGGCCTTAAGTGTTTGAGTGTGTAGCATGCATTACTCGACTTGTTTTGATGGTTTGGCACCATTTATAGCATAATTTTAGTCCCTTTGACATGCTCGTATGCTTGCCTTGGACACCTCTTTAATGCTTTGAAAGCTTGTGTAGCATGCTCCATGTTTTGGCATTTGTGCATGCCTTTGAATTTAGGTCATTTGGATGCCCTCTAAGTGAACTTTAGGCCTTGTCTTAATGTGCTAAAACTCTATTTTTGGTCAATAAGTTCATGCCATGTTTGGTCTTGCTAAGTGTAGTTCAATACTTCATTAGTTTGCTTTGAATGCTTGGGCCATTTGTTGCATGTTTAGCCTATCTTGCTTGCTTGGTTTGGCACCATGTTCTTGCATGATTTTCTGAGCTTAATGCATGTCATTTGTCCACGTTTGCTCCCTCTTGAGTGTGCTCGAGAATTGCCCTTTAATGCTTTAAGTGTTGGTCCTTGTGTGCATGCATGTTTGCATGTCATTTAGCTCTCATTTCATAGCACTTATGGCCACTGTTTTGGGCCTAGTTAGGATTTCCCAAATCATGTTTAAGTCCATCTCTTTGTTTGTTGCATGTACTCATTGTATGTTGTAGCATATTGGTGAGTTGTTGCATAATTGAACTTGCATGATGGAAATGAAGTCACATGTTTGTTTACATGTTTAGACACCCACATTGTGCCTTGCATGTCTTGTATGCTTGTTTGCATTACCATGTTGCATGCCTAGTCAACATGCTTAGGTTGTATTGCATGCATGCTTTGCCTCTTGATCATCCATGATTGAGGTTGAGTTCCTCATTTGTTTGTTGGTTTGCATTGCATTTTGACATCAACATGCATAGATTGGTCTCTTGGGCCATCACGCATGGAAATGCGCGATTGGTGGTCCGAGAACCAAGAAGCATGTCCCTTTGACTCGCTCACATGATAAGGAACATGTTTGGTGCATATATGGCTTGAATTGTATTGCCATGCTCTGCCTTGTCCTCTGTTGCTGCCAATTGCAGGTTCTGCAGGAATTCTCTGCCGACCGGTAATCCTCCCTCTGCCGATGGCTTCACCAATGGCCGGTGACCATATACCACTGCCGGTGGCAATCCTACTCAGCCGGTGATGTCTTCCAATGTCCAAGGAAGCAATCCTGAGACTGTGGAAGTCTCCAGAGGAGTATAGCAAGGAAAACAGAGGCAGCCTAGGCATGGCAGTGCACTTCCGAGCAGGACCAAGCACGCATTGCATCGAGCTCTCTTCCCGAGGCTGTTTACTGTTGTTCCTAGCTTAGTTGGTTTGCTAACTAATTAGGTAATTTGTAGTAATTAATTAGCTCGCGAGTTAGCTAATTTGTAATATTTATTCGGTCCCTCCGAGCGAGGGCGAATCTGTAATAAGTGTGGGTGCGTGTGTGTGCATGTCTTGCAATCCCCACTTCTTTCTTCCCTTTTACTGACCTGCTTTGATGGTTAGTAATAGGACACGTCTAAATTAGCATACCTCAAGCTATGCATGCGTGCATCCATACATTTGTCTTGCATGCACCGGGCTCGGTACATCATGCTAACCGCATTGGTACTTCAATTCCAATTTGAATACGTGCATCAATTGGTCGCATTTCATACGCCATACTTAGGTTAGCCGAGCCTATTCTAATTGCATCCTGTATGTGTTGCATTAGTCAACTTGACATGAACTAGGACCATGCATGTTGGCTAACTAGTTTACTGTTTTGGCATGGAGTACGATGTAAGTATTTTTATGCTTTAGCATATCGCATGCGTGTAAATGCTATCATAACAACATGTTTACCATGTGGCTAGATGCTTATGTGATAAACTGTTCGATTGCCTGTGGGTGAAGGTTGGATTGTTTGAGTTCGAAAAACTCGTTGAAATTCATATTTTAGACTATTTGCGAGTAGCAAATTCCAAAGTGTTTTTTTTAAGACAAACGGATATGCAATGCTTATTTCCAAATTAGGCAATCTAGTCTATACTTGTGTGCTGTGCGCATAACATAGTAATTCTAGGCTAATAACTGGTTTAAGAACACATAACGTTTTCAAAAACGGATATCACGGTTAGTAGAGGCCGATCTTCGGATCGGGCGAGAGGGGGTGCTCATAGCTAACCTTCTCCAATCGTACCCAAGCTCCCAAGCTGAGACAACTTTGGCAATGACGGACACGTGGCCTTTGGCACCGAGTCAAGGCTTCCTAAATTTCCCTATTAAAAAATATTTAGGTGGCGACTCTGTATCTGGCAAAGCAGTCCATGTTTGGCACTTCTTTTCAAAAATCTGTTTCTCAAAACGATTTGCCAGATTTGGACTCTTTGGTTCAGATTAAGAACCGTGACAACAAATCGAGTTCGAACTGTAGCGAGGGCCCCAGGCGGGCGCGTCTACAGTATGGGATTGGGGTGTTGCTGATAGCACCCAATAATTCCCATATCCTTCTAGCATTTAAACTCCGATTCAAAGTCTCGAACAACAAAGCAGAGTATGAAGCATGCATTGCTGGTTTAGAAGTCGCCCTAGGACTAGGGGCAAAACAGTTGGATGTCATCGGGGACTCGAACCTTGTTGTATCTCAAGCTAAAGGAGATTGGAAAGTCAAAGAAGAAAAGATGAGAATTTACCACCAGACCTTGGACTTACTGATTCCTCGGTTTGAGAAACTGAACTTCGCTCATCTGTTAAGAGAAAACAACAGGCTCGCAGATTCATTAGTAACTCTATTTTCTATGATAAACATCCTTTTTGGAGTCCGGATGTGTCCGATCATCATTGACCAGAAGTTTGCACCGGCCTACGAGTCGATTGCTGCCATAGAAGAGGTTCAAGATGAGAACCCCAGGTATTGCGATGTCTAGAACTTCTTGGAGAAAGAAGCATATCCAGCAAGGGCAAATGCTAAAGACAAGAGGGCAATCCGAAGAATGGCTACGCAATTCATCATCTGCGGAGGAAAACTATATAAGAGAGGTCATCTGGGAATGCATAAGCTATGTGTTGAGGCTGAAGAGTCGAAGCGCCTAATGGAGGCCATCCATGGAGGAGAGTGCGGAGCGCACATGATCGGGATAATGCTAGCCCGAAAGATCCTCAGACAGGGTTACTACTGATCCACCATAGAGGAGGATTGTATCGGCTTTGTTCGGCGATGCCACAAATGTCAGATCCATGCAAACAGCATGAACATCCCACCGTCGAAGCTATACAATATGACTTCGCCATGGCCATTTTTAGTTTGGGGAATCGATGTGATCGGGGCTGTCACTCTGAAGGGGTCCAATGGGCATGAGTTCATTCTGGTCGCGATAGACTATTTCACAAAGTGGGTTGAGGCCCAATCTTATGCGGTGTTGAAGGCGTCGCACGTTGCAAAGTTTATTAGAAACAACATCATCTGTCGTTATGGGGTCCCGAACGAGATTATCTCAGATAATGGTTCCCACTTCAAGAAGGAAGTGATTGACTTGTTGGAGAAATACAACGTAGCTTTTTCACAAGTCATCTACATATCGGCCGCAGACCAACGGAGCAGTTGAGGCCGCCAACAAGAAAATCAAGTGTATTTTATAGAAGATGGTGGAAACCTACCAGGACTGGCCAGATAAGCTGCCATTTGCTCTGTGGGGCTATCGGACTTCAATTAGAACTTCTACTGGGGTGACTCCATATTCGTTGGTTTACAGGATGGAGGCCGTTCTACCTATTGAAATTGAGGTTCCGTCATTACGAGTACTGGCTGAGTGTTAGATAGCTGAGGTAGATTGGCAGCAAAGCAAATTTGAGGAACTCATGCTCTTTGATGAGAGAAGGCTGAAAGCACTGTACCATGTTCAAGGTTATCAACGAAGAATCGCCAGGGCTTTCAACAAGAAGGTTAAGTCCAGAAATTTGAAAGAAGGAGATTTGGTGCTCAAAGACAACCGAGCCCCCATCCATGACCCTAGGGGCAAGTTCAGACCCAATTGGACTGGTCTCTACATCATTAAGTCTATTTGGTCGGGTGGAGCTATCGTTCTAATGGACCTAGATGGCCTAGAGTTCTCACAGCCGATCAATATGGACAAATTGAAGAAATATTATCCCTGAGTGGCTCACTAGGCCGAAAACCTGAAAGGGCGACCTAGGCAAAAGTTAGAGCACAAAAAATTTGAAATAATAAAAACTGAGCTCACAAGGTTGAAAACCCGCAAAAGGCGGCCTTGGCAAAAGTTAGAGCGCAAAAGGAGAGTGTCAATACACGAGTGAACCCTAGCCGAACTACGTAAGGCTTGATTCCCATCTTCGGGATACGTAGGCAACTTCATCCTGAAGTCCAACCATAAACACTTCCCCGATCAACTTTGTCCATGTGATTACGTTTGGTCATCTTTGTCTATCCTATGTTCAAGAGCTCGGTTGTGATCTCCGGTACAATGCTATTTAGACTAGAGGCATCTTTCTAATTGCCGGGATCCAGGGTTGTACATCTCAGTGACAGACCTCAGGCATGTCCAGTTCTGATCCATATCGAAAATGGTTTTGAAAAGTTTTAATAAAAGTTGATTTTGCTCAGACCATTTTTGGACCAAATAAAAAATTTTCAGTACCCACAACCTTGAATTTTATTGATTTCAATACAGAGTTCTCCTACTATTGAATACAAATTGAAGTTGCTTTTGGTTACATTCATAAAGAAAACTTGAAAGTACTGATAAAGCAATAAATTCAGGGCATAGATAGATCAGGAGTTCCTGCGCCCCCTCCCAGAGTTGGTCGAAGCTTCTGATGCCAAGCTGGGCACAATCTGTGCCTCTTCATTAAGCCAATCTATGCACTCATCAGATAAGTTGCAACTAAAAGTGGGAGCGTGGGCCAGAAGCTCTCTCGTCCTTCATGCCGTGGCATACCGATCTAGCTGTGCGCCTCAGACCGGAAATGCAGCTGGGTACTCTATCCCCTCTACTGTGCAAGTCTGATCATGTCCAAACTGACGCCAGAACCGGAACAGAAAGTAGAAGACACAATGTGTCAGACCAATCAACTGAATCCTGAGCTGCCAGGACATGCTGTAGCTCATTGCCGGTAGATTGAGCCAAGGACAGCACCAAGCAATGCGGTCTACAGACAAATTGCACATCCAGTCGAACTACCATCCCTTATCAAGGGCATCGACTAGACGTTGTCGGAAGAAGTACGAGAGCTGAGTATGCTGGGCAAGAGTCCACAAACTGCAATTTGTCCATCAACCACACCTGGGGAGGGTTGAAAAATGAGAGATTAAAGAATAGAGAGATGTATGATGAGAGAAAAGTAAGAAAAGGGTTTTGAGAGAAAAATCGAGCCTGAGGGCCGAGTGATGTGAGCAATATATATGTGAGGAAGGGTGGGAACATTACCTGCAGCAGTAGTGGACTCCCTGCAAATCTGGTCGTTTCCCGGCGATGGAAAGCATCCAAGCCCATCAATGTCTCGGCCAATGTCATGGCAATGCAGCTCTTGCCCTCTTTCAAGCCTTGGGAAACTTTGATCAGACGAATGCTAGACCCGCTGAAGCCTAGGGCAAGCAAAAAGTGAGATAGCATGCACAAACAAAGGGCATGACGCCGAAAACGTTGCCAATGGTGATCACTGCGGTCACCAGCATCAGAAAAGCGATGAATCAGGCTGAGGATGTCCAATTCTCCGTCGCGGATCAGAGATTGAGCGTCGTGCATAGTGAGCCCACACATTCGTCCTAAGGCTTGGGCATGGCCGAAGCGAAGCTGGGGCAAGATTTCTTCGTCGCGCTCGGATTCCATCAAAGCTTGGAAGTCTTCAAAGGTAGGACACATCTCTTGCCCGCCAAAACTAAAGATATGTGTTACTAGGTTCGAAAACCTTGCCGCGGCATGGAGAAATGGAAGGTGCAGCAGAGTGCGACTCAGCGTGAATAGTGCATTTATGTCGAAGCCTCGGAAGTTCAACTTTTCCAAGCTGTCTAAGGTAGCAATCCAAGTTGTGAGATTTTGGATGAGAAATGCCTCAATTTTGCATGTAAAACTGAGATGGAATGAGAGAACCACGAAGCTAGAACTTTTATGGAGGATAAGGCACTGTTTAGAGGACAAATGTCAAAAATCTGGAGGTCACCATGATAACTGGTCGGCCGACCACTTTTTCTGGTTGGCCAGCCAGTTTTTCTTATCGGCCGACCACATAACTGGTTTAATGAGCAAAAAACTGGTTGGCCAGCCACTTTTGGTGGTCAGCCATGGAGAAAAACTGGTTTTTGGCCTTTTCCTAGTCTCTAGAAGAGAGCTCCTAGCCTTTCCATGTGTTGGGAGTGTTGAAGGTCTGAGTTCACCTCTGTTTCGGGTGCGTTCCATCGCCACGTTTGTCTGAAATGTATTTTCTTATCGAGTTGTTAAGTTTCCCTTATCGAGTTGTTGAGTTTTGTTTATCGAGTTGTTAAGTTTTAATGAGTTGTCGAGTTTTGTTCATCAAATTGTTGCTCTTTGTTTATCAACATTGCCGAAGTTTGCTTATTGAATTGTAAACTTACTGAGGTTTTGTTGTTTCTTAGTAAGTTAGGCTGTTTAGTTTGCTGTGTTGGCTCATTACCTGACTTGGCAGTGTACAATGTTCAATTTCCGTTCAATCTCATTTTTGTGCAAAATGATGCGATGCGATGCTAAGAATGCAAATTACAACACTTTTTGAACAAAAATTTGTTTCATTCCGTCATAGCTTCTTTTGTTACAACATTTTTACAACAGGGTACAAGTTTTAAAGAAAATAAAACTGCCTAAAGCTGATGTGCTACAACTACTAGTAAAAAAAAATAAAGAAAATAAAGCAAGAACATCTGCATCAATGCTGTCAGGCTCAAGATCGGGAGGCTCTCTTCATCCTCTTCGGCTGTGCAGCCTCTGCACCACCTCCACCAGCACCATCATCCGAATCGGAGCTGCCGTCCTCGGAACCCTCCTCGGGACCACCTCCACTCTCAGAACCGGAGCCAGAATCCTCCTCTCTACCTGCAGATGTCTCCGACTGAGGATGCGCAGACTCCTCCTCCTCGCTAGAGTCCTCATCATCTCTGATAGGCACTCTACGCCTGCCTCGACTGTAAGATGAGTCCCCTCTCCCAGCTCCTCGAGAAGGCCTGGATGGCCCAGCCTGTAGTGGTGGCATCTGAAAAAAAAATAAAAATAAAAGTGGGCAATTTGAATACATCAGCCAAAGTATGTATATCAGATGTAGATGAGGGAATGCTGCGCAGGGTGCGTGCTTGCAGATATAGTATGTGAATGTGGTGTGTTCGATGTGCTCTACACATGCAGTCAACCAATGTAATAGAATGTTCAATTTCAATATGTCATCAGAAGTATGATAAATGCAAGGAAATCGAAAAGTACCGAGACGCCGGCAATGAACAACTGCGTCTCTCTCCGCAGGACCATGCTCTCGAGTGAGGCCACCACTCCGAGTTACCCCTCAGTGTACCCTCTGGGAGGCTGCAGATGTAAGTGCAAGTCATCAGTGAATGAATGAATGTCTAAAGAGCTGAGTGATAAATCAAAACTATAAAGCATACCGGTGGCAAGTCAGGGTCACTGACCTATCGATGATCAGGCAATGGAGGCTCCAATGGAATTGGGTAGGATGTCCCATACCGCCAGCCTGTTAGCTCGGTCGGAAGATCCGGCCACCCAGCATACTTATAAGTCGAGGGGATCTCTCTAGCCCCACTCCTCGATGTGCCGGCCCTGCTAGTCAAAGGGGTATCTGCAGCCCGAACTCGACTCGATGATGGCATGCCAGCAGCCCTCCTCATGGGAGTATAGACACCTGTCAGTGGAGGCATCAAGTATGTATGGCTGTAGGTCGCGTAGTCTCCCTCCTCCAACAATAGAACTGCATCAGTACCCAACATGAGCTCCTCGACCTCCCGGGAGTGAGTCTTTCAGTAGATTGCATGTCATCTGGAGTTGCTGACGGGATACCCTGATCAGGGTTGCCCATCGTCTGACGCATGAAGCGTTCCCCCAGAAACCAGGCCCTGCCAACTGGCCCCTCAAATAAAGTCCTATATCGAGCAGAGGCCCACGCCCTAGGGAATCGGTACCAGGCATCTCCTGACAAGGGTGCCCAAGGCTGCCAAGAGATCTGCGGATAACAAGTGCATAAACTGATTAGATGTCACAAGTATGCAAGATGAACCAAAGCTAAAAACATGACGAACTGAGAGTTTTGGATTACCTCCGCCGGCCGTACAATATCGAAGAATTGTGAGAGATAGGGCAGAGTCTCCGAAGTCCTCGGCCGACATCAACCCTCAAATCTACGAGAGTAGGGGATCTCAAGAGGTGCCTCCACCTCGAGCTCAGGGGCCAACGTCGGGAAGTATCCATAAACCCATAGCTGTGAAAGGTAGGACAACGACTGTCAAAACACATAATGTATTGAAAATACTGACTGCCGAGTGCAGATCGTGGATACGAAAGATACAGAATGTTGAGTGCAGAATGCAGAGTACAGAATGTAATGTGTGCCGTGTGTGCAGTGTACAGATAATGAAAAGCGGAAATGTAAATCAAGAGGGCAGAATGTACCTCCCAGGCTCTCCAGTAGCCACCTACTATGTTCCCTCGCCCACAGGAGGTCGCACTCATATAATAGTAAAGGGTAGCGTGGCCGGCACCACCCCAATCATACTGGCTGACCTATGATAGGTCTACTAAGGCACTAAGCAAACAAAGTCCAACTGTGTTCCCCCTGTCGGAGAATAGAGTTGTCCCGATGAGGAACATCAAAAAACCCCGGGCATACTACTCTATCTCCTCGACAGTCTCGGGCAAACTCCTCCTGAACCGCTCGAAGAACTAGGTGTACCTGACTCTACCTGATGATCTGTTGATCGACGGGCGGACTCCCAGTAGATGAATCCAAGCCACCTCCCACTCATCCATGTCTGTGTCATAGGGGACCGATCGGCCAGCCACGTCAAGGCCCGTCAACATAGAAAAGTCATATGGGGTCATCGTCATGTCCCCAGTAGCTGAAAAGTGGAATGAGTTGGTGGTGTCCCACCATCTCTCCACAAGTGCCCCCATTAGGGTCCTACTTGCCGGATCACGTGATATCCCCGCACAGAAAGGTCCAAATCCTACCTCATCCACGATCTGACGCACAACATCTGGGAGCTCCGTATACCACTCCCTACCAAGGATCGATCCATAACCCCGTGTGGAACGAGAAGATACCTGCATTGAGAATGAACACATGTATTCAGTTTCAAGATGAAATGTATGAGCTGTGTGCCTGAAAAGAACGAGTTGTGTGCCCGAAAACGAGCTGTGTGCCCGAAAAGAATGAGCTGTGAGCCCGAGAATGAGCTGTGTGCCCGAAAACGAGCTGTGTACCCGAAAAGAATGAGCTGTGTGCCCGAGAATGAGCTGTTTGCCCGAAAAGAACGAACGGTGTGCCCGAAAACGAGCTGTGTGCCCGAAAACGAGCTGTGTGCCCAAAAAGAATAAGCTGCGTGCCCAAAGAACGAGTTGTGTGCCCAAAAAATGAGCTTTGTGCCCGAAAAGTGAGCTGTGTGCCCGGAGAATAAGCTGTGTGCTCGAAAAATGTGCTGTGTGCCTGAGATAAACTGTGTGGTCAGGATGAACCATGTGTTCAGAGTGGGTTGTATGCCGAATTAATAGAGTATTGTTATGTATGTGCTGTGTGCCAAATGGACCGGATGTTGTGTATATAAACATGTTCAGAACAAGCAGATAAAATACATTGCAAAGGCATGAAATGTGCAGGAATGGAAAAATACATTGTAGAGAATGGAAAAGGGAAATACGTACCTCTCGCGCCTGGTGAGATAGATGAGACGTTGGCTCCCGTAGCAGTAGGTCTGCGGGTGCTCGTCGCTCGAAGTCGGTAAAATGATAAAAGGTGGTAGGAGGTAAGACGTGCTCCTGAGGGTAGTACCTCTCCAGGTCGAAAGGCCGAATCCTCGGAGGCAATGACATGATATTTGGCTCATCCTTAGCATGTGGAGAACCTCCCCTGTGATGGAAATGATCCGCCATCCAAAGAAATCTGCAAAAATGAGCAAAATGAGCCAAAATCGCAAAAAGTCAACAAAAGTCAACTTTAGGGAAAGGAAAAAGTCAACAAAAGTCGACTCCCGGGAAAATGTGCTAAACTTCAAGACAAACATACCTCAAGGGGTGAAAATGGAGAAAGAAGCTCTGAAATCAAATTTTAATCGGTTCAAAGTGAAGAAAATCGAAAGTTTTTCGAAACAACTTCGCATAGGGCATTGGAAAACGCGTATAAAGCGCAGATCTGAGGGGGAAAATGGTCTAGGGAGCAAGAGGAGCTAATTTCGGCCTTAGAGGTGTGAGCAAAAGTGATTTGGCCAAGTCAACTTAAAGATCCGAACCTGAAAGGACAAAACTGCCGTAATTTTTGTAAACTAGTCGGCTGACCAGTTTTTCTGGCTGGCCGACCACCTTCTGAGCAAAAACTAGTCGGTGTCTATTCTAGGTGGTCGACCATCGCCCCTGGTTGGTCTCCAAGATCCCTTGGTTCTCCCTGTGTAATTTGGTGATGATTGGAGTCCTTGGCTCTCGAGAAAGTACAAGAAAAGTGCACTTTTTGGTGCGAGATGTCTCCGCGGGAACTTCAATTCAAGTCTTCGACGTATGGCTCGTCGTTACTCGCCAAGAGCAAGGTGTATCCTTTTTGAGTACATTGCGACCCCTCTGAGAGGTAAATCAGAGGTCGCATTTGAGTTGCTCACTTTAAGGCTCCTACTTCTTTACTCAGCGTTTTGTTTCAAGCATGCTTTTGAAGTTGCATTGTTATGCACCCCACTTGCATTGTTGTGCACGTTCCACTGGTATTGTCATGCACCCATACTTTACTTACGTTGTCACGCATGTTTCGCTTGCATTTCTATACACTTTTCCATCGGCGTTATACATATCTGCGTTCGATATAGCGTTGAACATATGTTGCTAACTATGTTGTACCTATTAAGTTTCTCTCTTTTGGAGGCACGATATTGTATGTGCAGTTCATTCAAGGCTGGTGCGACCAGACGAACCGGGCTGTATTGTATTCTCCGTGTAAGACGTAGCGAGAATTGTACAATTCTCTTACACCCTTTCTGCATGTGATGTAGTTTGGTCTGTATTCGCTTGCTTAAATTGTTGCATTTATTGTGCATATTTGCTTCATTACAGCTGTCTTTGCATGATCATAAGTTATGTTCGGCCTCGTGCATGTCTTTTGCATTCTGCCCCTGCCTGCAGGCACATCTCTTTGATTATCTTGCCTGTTTGTCTAAGTCTTCGTCCTTATCAAAAATGGGTCGTCTCTAGGCTTTGACATTCACTTCCGTCACTTATGACTTTCGAGCTCTGTCAAAAAGGGGCAACTGTAGACACCCAATTTTTGACCGACCTTAAGACTCAGACGTCATCGATTGAGCGCTCGGTGATGGTGCATGTTCTGCTTGTCCTGAGATTTTGAAGTTTCGACTAAGAGCCTTTCCTCCGAGCCTCGGGACCCTTTGTACTTTGACTCGGTCTGCGGACTAAGTTTTTTTTTCTCTTCCCGGAGGGAGGGAGAGGTCTTGTAGACATCTCTCAGTGGTCGTAGACTACTTTTCATGGTCGTAGGCCACTGTTCCCGTTTGGAGACTAGTTTCTGATTTTCGGAGCCGTCGACTGTGCGCCTCAGTTCGGGACTACTTAACATTCTCCATTTGGCACGATTTTTGGAGCACACCTTGTTTCCTATGTCTAGAGGGACACTGTGGCCAGGGAGACCACTTTTGTGGTCGCACGCCACTTTCGGTGCTCAACAGTCAATTTTCGAGGCACCCGACCTTGCGCTTTGCCTCCCGAACTCTCGTTTTGCATCCGTGATGGTTCATTTTTGGCATGAACCTTGTTTTCCTTGTTTGGGGGTGGTACAAGGGTGGGAGACCACCTTTTCTCCTTGGACATCACTTTTTCCCGCCAACCGGTTTTCTTGTCGAGCAACTGGTTTTCTTGATCTTTGGGGCACATTTACTGGTCTCCCACCACACCTTGGGCTTGCTTTCAGTGTGGAGACCACCAATACCCTTGGCCGACCACTTTTTATCTGGGAGACCACTTGCCCTGGTCGGCCGACCAGGGAAAGTGGTCGGCCGACCACCTTTTCTGGTCAGCTGGTTTCCTCCTGTTTTGTCAGATTGTGTGGATGCCAGTTGTGCCAGCTGGAAGGCACAGACTGTATCCTCCATACATTGCATCCAAGCTTTTAGCTTCTTAAGGAAGCTTTAGCTTCAAACCTCTATAGGAGAGGCCTTCCCTCTCGTTTGCACAGGTTCAGAATTTGGTTGAAGGCAAAATACATATCTCTCTCTATATCTATATATTTTGGCTCAAAGTGTGTATTGTTCTTGACCTATTGCACCACACCTCATAGCCATACACCTCCACCATTGATCTGAGGTTCTTGGAGGGTATTTTCGAAGGTGGAAGAGTTGGTTTTTGGTCCCAAAACTTGCTGATTTTGCTGAGCTACAAGGGTAACTCATTTTTCCTCTTTTTAAGCTCTATCTTGATTATTCTCTTAGCCATAGTTGCATGCATATTTAGGCTTTGTTGTCAACTGGAAAACGCTTCATATTTAAGTGTTTTTCATGTTTCTTTAAGGCTCTTTTGGTGTTGAGGGTCATCTATCCTCTTGCATACTCTATTTAGCCTTGTTTTGTGCCATGCCATGAGACCTTCATGTTGATCTTTGCTTGGCCTTTTAGCCACTGAAATCCAGCGGATTTTCAATGGTTGGCATGTGATTTTGAGGGCCTAAATCGGAGAGGGAAGACCCTCTCTCTTTTGGCCTTGTTTTTTTATATTTTTGGCCTTTCAAAGGAGCACATACTTTCATACTTCCAAGGCCTGGTTCAGGCCCTTTTTGGTGACTTTTGGGACCTTCCTAGACTCTGTCTACGGCTGGTTTGGTCACCTTGTGTTTGCCTCTTGCATGTGTAGAATAATCCCTTTCATTGCTTATCAAAGTAGCACCTCATTCTTGCATGTATTGGTCATGTCTCAGTGGGTTTTTGGCCATCATTTGGCATGCCATGATTCTGTTTTTGGCTGGTTTGGTAGCCTCTCATATGCTTCATATGCTTGTAGTGTAAATCATGTTTACTAGCTTGAAATGCATGATTGTTTTGGCCCTCTATTCTAGCATATTTTGACCTTGATCCAAACTGATTTTGTTCATATTTTGGGCTGTCTTAGCTCTGTTTTGAGGCCTCTTGGTCGAATGATGCTTGCCATGCATGCTTGTAGTGTAATAGCCTTGCCTAGCTTTGAGTTTTTGAGGTCCCTTGCATGCTTAACTTGAGGTATTTGCATGTTTTGGCATTATGAGGAATGTTATTTCAGAGCTTATTTCTTGGCCATATTCTCATGTTTGTCAATCTTTCAATGTGCTTGAGAGTTGCATCATTATACCCCATTTATGAGCCATTGCATGAGCTTCATTTTTGTACCTTTCTAGCCATCATCTTAGTTCACTTTTGCCCCTATTCTGGCCTGCATAGGGTCTGTTTGGAGTTGGTTTGACCATTTGAGCATTGTGTTGCATGCCTATAGTGTACACTTCACTAGTTTCGGTGCTTGAGCCATTCAACATGCATTGTGTGAGTTGTTTACATTATTTGGAGTCATTTTGTATGCCATTTCAGAGTTGGAACATTTGTCCTTGCACTCCATATTTCACCCTTTTCAATGCGTTTGAAAAGTTGTGTTTTATGCCTTAGGCTTGGGGCCATTGCATTGGGCATGTTTGCATGAGTTTTGGAGACTTGTTTTCATCATCTTTGGCCACTAATTTAGGTGTGGCTGAGGCCCATCCATTTTGGTTTAAGTCCATTTTGCATCGAGTATGCCATTGTAGTTCATAGCATTGAGTAAACAAACATAATGCACGTGACACATAAATAAGCATGTAATGCACAGATAAATGCATAATTAAGATTAACCATAAAATTAATGGCTAAGTAAGAGGCAGGCGCTACAGTCTCTCCCCCTTTGGATGTTTGGTCTTCCAAACTCAAGTACCTTCTTCAGTGACGAGTGCAGGGTCTAATGGAATAGTTCGGAGTGTTTCTCTTGCATATCCACTTCTCTCTCCCAAGTTGCATATATGCCACTGTGGTTTTGCCAGTTCACTTTTACTAACGGAATGTCTTTATTCCTCAACTTCTTAATACGACGGCTAACAATCCGGATGGGCCGTTTTGTATATGTATAGTCATCATTCATAAGTATATGAGTAGGTTCAATAACTTGTTGAGGGTCTAAAAGAGATTCTCTTAACATGGAAATATGGAAAACGTTATCCATGTGCTCCATATCCGAAGGTAGAGCTACCTGGTACGCTGCTGGATTTAATTTCTCAATGATTTCCTATAGTCTGACATATCAAGGTGTTAATTTACCCTTGGATCCAAAATAAGCATGTCCCTTCATTGGCATAACTTTGATAAAAACGTGGTTGCCTACTTTATATTCTATTTCTCGTCTACGCACATCAACATAGCTTTTCTGTCGGCTTTGTCCTGTTTTCAACGGTTGCTGGATCAACTTGACTTTCTCGGTAGTCTCTTGCACAAGTTTGGGTCCCAATAATGGTTTATCTCCGACCTCAGCCCAACAGATTGGCGACCAACATTTCCTACCATAGAGAGCCTCGTATGGTGCCATGGCAAGACTCGAGTGCTAACTATTGTTGTATGCAAATTCAACTAACGACAAATGTGTCTACTAGTTTCCCTGGAAGTCCAGCACACACATACGTAGCATATCTTCTAGTGTTTGTATCGGCCTTTCTGATTGGCTATCTATTTGCGGATGGTATGCGCTGCTGAACCTCAATTTCGTTCCCATTGCTTTTTGCATACTTTGCCAAAATCTCGAAGTGAACTTCGGATCTCTATCAGACACAATCGATACAGGCACTCCATGCAACCTCACAATCTCATTCATATACAATGTAGCCAATTTATCCACGTTATATGTCGTTTTGATGGGCAAAAAATGGGCAGATTTTGTTAATCGGTCTACAATTACCCAAATAGAATCCATACCTCTACTGGAGTGAGGCAATCCAACCACGAAATTCGTGGTGATATGTTCCCATTTCTATCCATGTCTTCAAATCACTGTCGTTTGGTACACATAGTCGTCCCTAAAATTTGAGTGTAGCATTGTCAAAACTAAATTTCGGTTTAGGTTTAGATTCCCATTCATATACTATTTTTTTGAGGAATTCGTCTTGCAATTGTTTCTCTTTGATCCCTTCAACTATTGCTGGTTCATGCAACACTGTTTTCTGTCAGGTGAGTAGACAAGCTAAGTTTTCCATGGACTTTTGGCTAAGGGCATCGGCCACCGTGTCAGCTTTTCCAGGATGATACATAATTTGCAGATCATAATCCTTCATCAGCTCTAGCCATCTACGTTGCCTCATGTTTAGCTCTTTCGGGGTAAAGAAATATTTCAAACTTTTATGATCCGTATACACGTCACATGTAGCCCCATACAAGTAGTGACGCCAAATTTTTAATGCAAAAATCACTGCAGCCAGTTCCAGATCATGAGTCGAATAACTATTTTCATGCAGTCTTAACTGATGAGAAGCATAGGCAATCACTTTTCCGTTTTCCATCAATACGCATCCCAAGCCTTCATAAGAGGCATCACTATAAATGGTAAAGCCATCCATTCTAGAAGGTAAAGTGAGGATCGGCACCGTCACAAGTCTCGTCTTTAACTCTTTAAATGCTCGCTTTCATGGTTTTGTCCATTCGAATGTACTCCCATTTCTATCAATTAAGTGAGTGGCAAAGCAATCTTTGCGAAATCCTTCAGAAATCTGCGATAGTATCCAGCCAGGCCTAAGAAACTGTGAACTTCTGTCACATTCGTTGGTCTCGGCCAATTTACAACAGCCTCTATCTTTTGTAGATCAACAGAGATACCCTCTTTCGTTATCACATGTCCCAGAAATGTCACACTATCCAGCCAAAATTCACATTTCGACAATTTAGCATACAATTTCTTTTCCCTCAACGTTTAAAGAGCAAGTCTCAAGTGGTGTTCATGTTTGTCCTTGCTTTTGGGGTAAATCTGGATGTCATCTATAAAAACCACAATGAATTCATCAAGGAATGACTTAAAATTTTTGTTCATTAGATCCATAAAAGCAGCTGGTGCATTAGTAACCCCAAAAGGCATAACGAGGAATTCATAATAACCGTATCTTGTTCGAAAGGTAGGCTTTTCCACATCTTCAACTTTAACTTTTAACTGGTGGCACCTTGGTCACAGGTCAATTTTAGAAAATACTTGTGCCCGTTGTCGTTGGTCAAACAAATCATCAATAGGTGGCAGCGGGTACTTATTCTTGATTGTCATCTTATTTCACTCCTGATAATCAATGCAGAGCCTTAGGGCTCCATCATTCTTCTTAACAAATAACACTGGAGCACCCCACAGAGACGTATTAGGCTTGATAAATTTCTTATTCAACAATTCTTGTAACTGAGTTTTCAACTCTTTTAACTCAGTAGTCAACATCTGGTATGGGGTTTTGGAAATCGACTGGGTACCTGGTACTATCTCAATAGTAAATTCAATTTCTCGGTTAACCAAGTTTCCTGGCAAATCATCTGGAAACACATCTGGAAACTCTTTCACTATAGGGATGCTATCCACATTAATTTTAGCGGTAGCTGGCGCTATTAACACCGAACATAGAAATCCCCTACAACCTTTATTAATCAGTCTATTTGCTTTCATGGAGGAAATTAGATATGGGGAAGGTACGACACCATCCCCATTAAATGTAAATTCAGTCCTTTTAGGTAAACAAAACACAACTTGTTTAGTCAAGCAACCAATTGTAGCACAATATCTTGCTAACCAATCCATCCCCAAGATTACATCAAAATATACAATGTCTAAAGGAAACAAATCCATATACAAACTTATGCCTCCAATAATGATCTGACATGTAGGATACATAGATGTACAGATCATAGCTCTTCCAGCCGGAGAGGTTATAACTAATGCATATTTCATTGGTTCCAAGGTTCTAAATAACTTTGGAGCAAAAGCATAGGACATGAAGGAATGTGTAGACCCCGAATCAATTAACACATAAGCATTTTGAGAACAAATAGGAAGAACACCTAATACAATCGTCTCTATAGTCTGCACGTCACCCGGTGCCAATGCAAAACCCGTCCTTTCTTTAGAGTTTCCTTCCCTATAGTCGCTTTTGAATTTAACCTTGGTGTTGACACTGACGCAGTTGAGCTAGCCCTAGGCTGGCTTGTGCTTTGGGACACTAAAGGGCAATCCTTGATCATATGGTCTATTTTTCCACACTGAAAGCATGCACCAGAAATCCCGTGACAAACTCCCTTATGTCTTTTCCCACACTCTCGGCAGATGGGTGTATCATTCCCTTGGCTTGAGCTAGTAGATGATCTGGTATTCTGTCTCTTGTTCGGTGGAGCGTTGAAGTTGTTCTGACCCTTCTTGATGTTGACTCATGGTCTTTTACCCTTCCATTCAATCACTAGAGCCTTTGCCTGTCTTAGTTCAACAACATTCGCCTCAGCTATAATGGCTTTATCCAAAACATCAACATATTTTTCTAACTTGAGTATATTAATTCGATCAAGAAGCTCGACGTCCAAGCCGCCTTCAAACTTTCAGGCTTTCTTATAATCGGTGTATACCATATGTGGCACATACTGCACAAGCTCTATGAATTTGGCTTCATACTCCGCTACCGACATAGTACCCTGCTTTAGTTGCTCAAATTCTATTACCTTGCGGTCTCTCACACATTGTGGAAAATATTTGTGATAAAAAGCTTCATTAAACTGGGCCCAAGTCATGGCAGTCTGCTGATCCTGGACAAGCATCCACCACATCCTCGCTTCTTCTTGGAAAGTAAAAGTTGCTATAGAACCTTTTGCACTTCGGTACATGGAAATACTTCAAATAACTTTTCAATCTCCAAAATCCAAGTTTCAGCTTTTACCGGTTCAAGGCCTCCCAGAAAAGTAGGTAGTTTCAGTTTGTTAAACTTCTTTCTCAGGGTAATAATGTCACCATTGTTAGGTGGCTCCACTAAAATTGGTAGCAGAGGTGGTGGTGGAAATGGCTCTCTGTTTTGTCTCAATGCTTCTGTCAATAATTCTCCCATTCGCTCTAGCCGGTCCATTCTTGCATCAAAAGACTCAGATGTCTGTACAAGTTTTGTTTCTTCCATTGGTCTATAGGTAAACAGAGAGATAATAAACATAGGACACATAGAATTCACACTTGCAGTATTACCACACAGGCACGTCAAAGCATACCACACACACTCATACATGCAGACAATATGCCCTACTTTCCTTTCTAGGACATCCTATAGCTCATTTGGATGTGTGTGTACGGTATAACTCGTGCTTTGATACCACTCTATCACAACCCAAACTTGCCCCTATAAGTTTAATGTTGTAACCGGCCAGTAATCTAAGATTACCAAAGGCCTAACTGAACAAATTAAATAAACGAGCTAGCGGAAGCAAATGTTAAAATAAGAGTAATTGTCCAGTGAGCTGTGAAAACTTACGTGAGACAAAATGACCAACTCCATATAAACATAGATTAATATATACATCTAGTCATAAGGATCCCCAGTCTCAATACAAGTAAGAGCAAAATAAAACTGAACACAACAGAGGAATGAGCACTAAAGGGTGAACATCGACCACCTCAAAAACTCTGACAGATGGAAAACTCGCGGTGAGGCACATAGGTTAGCTTGACAAAACCAAAGCAAGGTCGACGCCACTATGTTCTTTCCTGAACTAGATCACCTACATAACATATCAAAATATGAGCTAGAGCCCAGTGAATAACAGCTGAGTAAATGGGTTCTGAATGAAGATTGTAATGTAAAGCAAACTACATATTGAGCAGGTTCTTATCACGTGTAAGAAGCATAATGTAATACGTGGTACATCCAGAAGCAATAAGTACAGGCGGTCTAGAAAATCGAATAGGTGGTCATGCAGACCGAAGATCAGATATGATGGCCATCACTATGATAAACAGGAGTCCCATGAATTGGAACTGACAGAGATCTCTGTCATCATGTGCACAGAACCTAAGGATGCCATAATAGAATCATCATTCATAAATATAAGAAAGCATATTAGAATAAAGCATAATTTTAAAACAGGAAAAAGGTAGTTTAAATTTAACATATCTTTACGACAATGTTACTCACAGTTGGCTTCGTGATGTAGGTGGCTGGTATGTGGCCTTTGACCTACACAGACAGATATAAGCATAGCACACTTAATTCGTCATACAATCAACTAATTAGTTTCATTACTTAGGAATTAATTGGTTTAAATGTCTTTTATTCTCATTAAATGCCCATGTAGTGAAAATGGACGTCAATTACAGATGCAAAACACGCTAACAGAGGCCCCAGAGTGGGGTAAATGAAGCAGAAAAGTGAAACTGAGGCTGCCCAAACAGCCGCACATACGGAGCTCCTTGGCCGCACGTGCGGGACTATCTCTGCACATACGCCACTAGGTACTTTTTATGCAGAATGCTCCTAGCACCTCCCTTATTATCCACACGTACGGGCCTACCCACCTCACGTGCGCCAGTGCTTCCTGCAAGTACGAGCTCTCCAACTGCATGTGTGGTTCTCGATGTTATAGAACCAAATTTTTGCTATGTTTTCAGAGCTTCAAACTACCAAAAATGAAACCCAAATACGATCAAATCAAAGACCAAAAGTTAACAAACATGGTGTGTAGACAATTACCAAGTTCAAACCAAGAATATAACTTTGAATTCAAACTCAAGGTCCACAATCTGATAAACAACTTCAAGGTTAAAGAGAAAACAAAACCTATGCATATGGAAATTCTAAGTTTCAACAAAACCATGGAAATTTAGCTTAAAATCATGCAAGACCGAGTAAATGAGCTTGAGTAATGCCATTCAGGAAAGGATATGGAAGAATTCCTCTTGTTAGGGTTATAACACCACTTATACTACTCAACTCCTCACTCTCTCCCTCAATCCCAAGAGGTCAAGATGAAAATTCATTCTCATGCAAAAAATTAGAAAGAACTTTTACCTTGTTGAGTTAATTTAGTGAAGTTGCTTCAAATTCTCATCTTCTCATTTACCTTCCTTACTTCTCTCCCTGTTCACTCACTCAAACTCTAGAACACTCTTTAGCTCTCCCAGGTTCTTTCTCTCTCTCTCTCTCTCTCTCTCTCTCTCTCTCTTATTGAGTTCAACATATATATATATACCTATCTATATCTAAGTTAGTTAACTTGGATTAATTAATTGAGAGCCTCATTACTTGAATCATCTAGCTAATTAATTAAATTACTACTTGACCTAATTCAGGTGAATCAACTCTACTCACCTAGGCCATTAGTTAATTTATAACACTACGATTAACGAATCAGACAGGTCTTTTTCACAAATGAACATATCTGTCAACAAACATAATGCACATAACACATAAATAAGCATGTCATGCACATATAAATGCATAATTAAGATTAACTATAAAATTAACGGCTAAGTAAGAGGCATGTGTTACAGTGGTCACCCTTCTAACCACCAAGGCAACCACGTCTCTACCAAACAAGCGTACGCACACCTCATTGACCGTACCGCAACATTTGGTGGATGAGGAAGAGACCATGCTTGCTAATCCTGTGCTGCCAAACCCAGAGTCTATCTGTTCTAGCTGAGCGAGCCCTTCTATATAGGCACCAGCAATGTCCTACAATAACCGTGCTGTGTCTACCAAGGATTCGGTGGTTGCTAAGAAGGACTACATGCTTGCGTTCAACCTTTCAAAAAGCCTTTGCCTGCCAAGTGACATGGAGCACCACGATCACTCGATTGAACTAATGGCCATTTGGTCGGCTTCGAAGTCCATGGTGCTAGTAAGTCCTCCACTTTCTATGTTAAGTCTATTTATTAGCTCGGTTTTCCATCTAACACCTTTATTTAAACCGCATGCCTTGCAAAAAAGCCATGTATCTCATAAACATGTGCTTGAACTACGAAAGACAACGCGGTCGGCCGTGGCTGATTCAAATACCAAGGTGGCCGAGCTGAAAGGGGTAAAGGCAAAACTAGCCAAGGCGGTTACTGAAAATGAGCGACTGGCCAAGTTAGTCAATACAGTCGAGGCTAAAAAGCAAAAATCCTTGGTCAAGAAAAAAGACCGCTATTTGCGTAAGCTCGCTAAACTGGAAAAGAAAAAGATCATCGGGATCCAGGAGTGGAAAAAGAAAATGGAGGATGCTGAGGACCAGGGTTACAAGGAAGGATAAGAAACCTACGTCTAACAGTGTGAAGCAACCAAAGATATTTTTTCCAAATGCAGTTGGAAGGCTGCATCCAATAAGCTTGGCCAGGGGTATGACTCTGAAATTTTTCTGAACCCTCTCCCTCACTTCATACCGAGCTATATGACGGACTATGAAAACGCAGTCCAATAGCAGTTCCTTCAAGAGGGGGAGGAGGAAGAGGAGACCCTTGGCCCAGTTACTGCTCCTCCTGCCAACACTAACCTCGGTCGCCAGTCTTCACTGCTTGCTCGAGCGGATCTGCCCAGCCAAACCGTGCCAAGCATGGTTGATGGAGTGCTTGTGACCGATTTAACACAGGAAACTAATGTCAGAACCGACCTGCCTAGTGGGGAAGTCTGGGGTGACCTAGACACTGACCTTGATGACCTATTTGCTTAACCAGGAACCTTTTTTTTTTTTTTTCTTGTTTGTTTTCTCTATTTTATCTAATGTAACCAGGCTATATACCCCATCTCTTGTAATCACCTTCCAATGAATGAAAAAAAGTTTTCTTCCAATGTTTTCTTGCTCGATCACTGGACTTTCCTCTGTTGTAGTGTATCAACCTTACTGCATGCCTAGCCGGACTAGTTAGCATGGCCTTACCTTATCCTGCCCACCTTTTCTTGGCCGAGATACTTATCTCGGCCGAAGAACAACGTGGGAAAAACTGCAAACTTCTTTAACCGAGATTATTGCCTTGGTTAAGGAAGGAAAAAGTTAGTCATGCCTACCAACCTTCTTTAGCAAAAATTCTTATCTCGGCTAAAGACTGCAAAAAGCTGTGTTGGTCAAACCTGCCAACCTTCTTTAGCCTAAATCCTTATCTCGGCTAAAGAATGCAAAAGTGTTGGTCAAACCTGCCAACCTTCCTGAGCCTAGATCGTTATCTCGGCTAAAGGAAGAAAAAAGTGTTGGTCAAACCTGCCAACCTTCTTTAGCCAAAATCCTTATCTCGGCTAAAGAGTGCAAAAGTGTTGGTCAAACCTGCCAACCTTCTTAAGCCTAGATCCTTATCTCGGCCAAAGAATGAAAAATGTATTGGTCAAACCTGCCAACCTTTTGAAGCCTAGATCCTTATCTGGGCTAAAGAATGAAAAAAATGTTGGTCAAACCTGCCAACTTTCTTGAATGCCCCCTAGTCAGCCAATGAGTAACAATTTTTACAAACAAATGAAAGAATTTTTACCCAAAAAAAAATGTCTACTTGTTTTATTGAAAAAGAAAAATTACAAGTGTTTAAGAAAGAGCTAAAAATAAAATACTTTGAGATTGGCTATGTTCCATGGCCGTGGAATAGCTTTGTCGTCCACATCTTCTAGGTGATATGCCCTTTTCCAGCCAAACTAATCACTATGTATGGTCCTTCCCAATTAGGTCCTAATTTACCATCTCCAAGCACCAAAGTGTTGCCCATTATTTTGCACAGTACCCAATCTCCAATCTTGAAATGCCTTGGGTGCACCGTTTTATTATATTTCATGGACAACTCCTGTTGATATGAGGTAATGTGTACCGGTGCCCTTTCTCTTCTCTCCTCTGCCAGGTCTAATTCTAGGGCTAGGGCCTCTCCATTCAAATCTGGATCAAAATTTTCGCTTCTAATAGTAGGGAGGCCAACTTCTAGAGGGATTACTGCCTCCATGCTATAGGCCAAAGAAAAAGGTGTTTTGCCAGTTGACCGCCGATGTGTAGTTCGGTAGGCCCATAAGACATGGGGAAGCTCCTCAACCCATTTGCCTTTTGCCTTTGCCAGCCTCTTTTTCGGACCGTCTAAGACTACTTTCTTGGAAGCTCCAGCTTGGCCATTGGCTTGGGGGTGCACCGGCGTAGAGTTATAAAATTCTATCTTGTATTCTCCGCAAAAATCCCTAAAGATTTTTCCATCAAACTGAGTGTCGTTGTCAGATATCAAAGCCTTGGAGATTCCAAACTGGGTTATGATGTTCTACCAGACAAACTTCTTGACGTTTTTTCTTTTATGGATGCGAGTGCTTCCGCCTCCACCCACTTTGTCAAGTAGTCCGTTGCCGCGAGAAAAGACTTCATATTGCCTTGTGCGGTTGGGAGTGGTCCCACTATATCCAGGCCTCACATTGCAAAGGGCCAAGGGCTGGTCAAAGGTAGGAGCTCTGTGGCCGGTTGATGTATTTGATGTGCGAACTGCTGACATTTCTCACACTTCTTGACATACTTCTCTACATCCACTTGCATGTACGACCACCAATACCCTTGTGAAATAGCTCAGTAGGCCAAGGATCGCCCTCTCTGATGACTCCCACACACGGCTTCGTGAATTTCAAACAAAAATGCCTCGACCTTGTTAGGATGGACACACATAAAGTATGGTCCTGTGAAGGATTTCTTATACAATGCCAGGGATGGGGAAAGCCAAAACCACTGTGATTTGGTGCGAATCTTGTTGGCTTCCTTCTTTTCTTCAGGTAAAATCCGTCTTTTAAAAACACTATGATGGGTCCATCCAGGAAAGACCTAGATCAGCGCAGCATGCTTCGGCCACTTCTGGCTCTTCAATACATGGTGTTGCTAGGAAGTCTATTAACAACGGGTGTGGGATAGACGTATCTTCCATTGACGCAAAACCGGCTAGATTATCTACTTTACTATTTTTCTCTTAGTTGATTTGCTCTATCTAAACCACCTCAAATTTCATGATCTCCTTTTTGACCAACTGTTGGTACTTGGCCATTCTAACATTCTTTGCTTCGTAGTCGCCTGAAATTTGGTTGACTACAAGTTGGGAGTCATTTATACCATTAGCTCGGTGGCCTCCATGTGATATGCTGACTTCAAACTTACTAATAATGCTTCATACTCTGCTTCGTTGTTGGATGCTGGAAAGCCAAGGTTGATTGCCTGTTCAATGGTCAAGCCATCTAATGAGATGAGAACTATGTCCAGTCCTGCACCGTGTCTGTTGGACGCTCCATCTACGAAGAGTTTTCACATCTCTCCTACAAGCAACTTCTAGCAAGTGGAGGGATCTGATGACACCTTAGGATTAGGGGCGTCGATGCCGACACTATCTTCTTCTAAGTTGTTGGTTGTCATTATGATCTGGTCCTCACTGTCTGGTTGTCTTACGACTAAACTTTTAGTCGACTCTTTGCTTGTTGTACTGCGGTTTGCTCCTTCTTCCCTTTCTGTAAGGCTGAATGGTTTGCTATGCAGTTGACTGACCTGCTATGGGGGTTGTGCTATCCCTCCAACACCTTCCTCCCTTTCCTCGATTAAGTCGATCGGGCAAGCCTGATGACTTCCTAGGGAAAATTCAGCCACAAAGCCTACTAAAGCTTGTGCTTTTAGTTTGGCTCCTGGCTGAAACTTAATATCAAACTGCCCTAACTTCACTGCCTACTTCAAAATTCATCCAAAAAAATTCACCCTTTCAAACAAGGTTTTTAAGGGGAAGGCTATTAAAATAATCACAGTGTGGGCGTAGAAGTAGTGCGACAATTTTCTAGAAGCCATCATCAAAGCTAAGGCTAACTTCTCCAGTGGTAGATACCTTGTTTCAGCACCTAGCAATGTTTTGCTAACATAAAAGATGGGTAGGTGTTGTATTCCCTCAGCTCGTACCAACACTGCGCTAACTGCAAGCTGGGAAACTGCAAAGTATAGAAAAAGTTCTTCTCCTGGTATTGGGGTTACCAACAACGGTGGAGAGGTCATGTATTCTTTTAAGCTTTTCAAAGCGTGGTCGCACTCGTCATCCTATTCAAATTTGGCTTTTAGCGCCTGGAAGAACAGTCGACATATGTTTGACAACTGACTTATGAATCGATGTAGTGCTACAGCCAGGCCTGTGAGATATGTACTTCTTTGACTATATTGGGCCTCTCTAGGTCTTGAATGGCTTTGATATGAGATAGATTAGCTTTTATATCCCGATTAGTCTCTAAAAAACCAAGAAACTTTCCTGAGTCCACACCAAATGCGCACTTGGATGCGTTCAGTTGCTGCTTGTGGGTTTCAAAATTTGAAAGGTCCTTAAGATAGTCCCCTTCATTCTTACTTTTGACCACCATGTCATCTATGTAAGCTTCCATTATTTTTCCTAACAGTGGCTCAAACATTTTGGTGATCATCTGTTGGAACTTTGCCCCTGCATTTTTTAGGCCAAAGGGCATGACCTTGTAGCAATATAATCCCCTGGGTGTTGTAAATGATATGACCTCCTGGTCCGGTTCATACATAGCGATCTGATGGTAACCACGATATGTGGTATAGGGAAGCTGTCTTTTGGGCATGCTTTATTAACCGTCTTGTAGTCCATGCAAATGGGCCATTTGCCATTCTTTTTTGGTACCACTACCGTGTTGGAAATCCATTTGGGATAGTGTACTTCTCTGATTACCCCTGCTTCCAGTTGTTTCCCACTTCTTCTGCCACTATCTTTGCATGGTGAAGTGCTGATCGGCAAGTTTGATGTATAATTGGTCTGGAGGTTGGGTGGACATTGAGCTAATGACTGATGAAGTTGGCGTTAATGCCAGGCATGTCATATGGCGTTCAGGAAAACACTTCGATGTTAGAGGTCAAAAACTCCATAATCTCTATTCTCTTGGTGCTAGATAGAGTTGAGCTGAGCAAAAAGAACCTCTCTGGATTTTTCTCATCTATCCTTACTTCTACCAAGTATTCCATTGCTTTTTGTTTGGCTGTTTTGCCGATGTCTGTAAACAGCTCGTTGCTTTCTGGCTCCTCCACCATTTTTACGAACCCTTTGGCAGTCAAGCTGCCATTCACCGTCACGAAGCATTACTTGGACATAATTTGGTCTCCTAAGACTTTTTCAATCATTCTGGCTTCATTAGGGAACATAGCACCTGGTGGTAGATTGATGCTACCGCTCGCATGGTGTGCAATCATGTTCTTCCCGAGATTATGTTGTAAGTGGATAGGACTTTCAATACCCAAAATTCCACTTGCTTTGTCATTGTTCCTACTTTGACTGGAAGAATTATCTTGCCCATTGGCCATTCTAGCGTTGAGTTGAAGCCGACCAAAGAGGATGTCACGGGTGCCAAATCTTTGTCCTCTAACTTGAGTTGCTTGAAGGTCTCATAGTATATTACCTCGTACGAGCTCCCTTGGTCAATTAGGATCCACTAGATGTCGAAATTCTTGACACGCAAAGTCACCATTAGTGTGTCATTATGAGGGCTTTGTAGCCTTGCTAAGTCTTTATCAGAGAAGGTAATGACGTTTGTCGCCTCCGTTCTTTCCTTTCTGACAGAAGGTTGTGCACTCAGTACGTCCCTCATGTGTTCAGCCTTCTTGATCATCCCTCTTAGTTCATATACTCATTCAGTCTCGATAGTCCTATGTATCACATTGATTATACCTTGGGACGGACCATCGGTTGGCGTCCTATCCAGGCTGTTGTTACCCTGGGGAGCTAGCTGCGCTCCTCCTTCAATGTATTGGTCTAGGTGGCCTGCATCCACTAACTCTTATAGATGTTGCCTTAACGACATACAGTTTTCAATTCGGTGCCCTTTTCAGTTCTGTGCTACTCCCAACTTGGCTAGCCGCCGAACGAAGGGTTCGTCGCGCATCTTACTAAGAATCTGGTAGATAGGTTTATTGAACATCGTGGTGATGGCTGTGCAGACTCTTAACTTCCTTACATTGGAGTCCTCACCGTTGGCTCGTTTGCCCCCACCATTTTTGTTCGGTCTTTCTTCCCGGCCGACCGTGTTGACTGTTGCCGTAGGTTTTTTGTCTGACATCGTTATTGTGCCAAATTTTTCTTTGGCACGAGTGTGTAGACAATCCATTTTTGACCGTCCTCGAGATTTGGACGTCACCATTGGAACACCTGGTGATTACCCTTGTTTGTGTTCGTTTGGAGTTCCCGGAGGTCTCGGCTACGCGCCTTGCCTCAGGATCTCCGAACTCGACTGTTTAGTGTCTGGTTTTGCACCAAACACTTGTGTTTTGCCTTGGAGGGGCAGGGAATGCCTTGTGAGGCATCCCCACACACCACCGGCCATGGCCAGAGGCCACCGGCTGGTTTTTGCTTCCACCGGCAATGTATATTGCCGGTCGGCACTCCCTTTTGCCAAAATGGCATCTTTGGCCGACCGACTACTGTGCATCTGCTTTTGCAGATATTTTATCACAGCTGTCTTGCATTTGGCTCCCCTCCATACACGTGTACGGAGGGATCTCTCTCTTTAGAAGCTTGTCTTGTAAGCTTTACAAGACAAAAAGCTCTATAAGAGAGAGTCTTCTCTCTTGGCCTTAGGGTGAGACACTTTAGAAATTTTGAGACAGCCATTTTAGGGTTTTGAGTTCTAGGGTTAGGATCCATACATATCCTATCTCTATATCTCTCTCTTGTGTGTGTCTAGGTGCATTTGTGTCTTACTATTGCACACAAGCACATAGTATTACACCTTCCCTTAGTTTCTGAGGTTCCAAGAGGTTGTTCTTGAGGTTCTTGAGTGGTTTCAGGCTTGGAGGAGCTGTTGGAGCTTCATCTTTGAAGAAAGTCAACAAGGGTGAGAAACTTGCCTTTATATTCCCCATTTTTGCATTGTATTTTTACCTATCTTAAAATCATTTTTGAGCTTGGTGTATAATACAAAAAAGTTCTGTTTTTTAGCCCTCTTGATTGTTTATTAAGAGTGTTTTGAGGTTTGGGTTTGTTTGACCCTTCCTAAGCCTTGTAAGGCTCTTTTTTGCGCTCTTTTTTGCAAGTTTCGAGACTTTGGTGTTTGGGCCTCTTCAACACAGAAATCTTGAGGGATTTCAGTGGCGAAGATGGTGCCTTAAAGTCTCCAAAAGGGGAGGCCCACCCCCTCCCCTTGTTGTCCTTGAAAGGGACCCTTTTTGGCTTCTTAAGGGAGCATCATGTTAGAGTGTGTATTGATCATGTCTTGGCTGTTTTCCATGCTTATTATGCCATGATATAACCTTGTTGTGTGTTGGTTTTGGTACACCATGCATACTTAGCATACCTACCATGTAATGCCTTGTTTAGGCCTTAACATGCCTTAGGTTGTAAACCTTTGTTCAAGCTTGTTTTAGGTCTAGTTGTGTGAAGCTTCTATGCTTATTTTAACATGCTAGAGGTCTGTCCATAGTTGTTTAGGTCAGCCATGGCATGCATTGTATAGCCCCTTTGCATTTTTGGCTTGTTGGCCTTAAGTGTGTGATTGTATAGCATGCATCCTTGCCTTAATTTAGTGGGTTGGAACCATTTGTCATGTAATTTCAGTCCTTTGACATGCTTGTATGTTTGCCTTGGACACCTCTTTAATGCTTTGAAAGCTTGTGTAGCATGTTCCATGTTTTGGCCATTGTAAACGCCTTTGAATTTGAGCCACTTAGATGCCATCTAGGAGGTCCCCTTTGCATGGTATAGGTCTGCCTTGGACCTGTTTTGAGCCCCCTAGGCCTTGTGAGGTTTGGTTGGCTTGGTCATGGTTCAAGCACCTTTGACTTGCTTCAACTACTTTGGCCATTTATTGCATGCTTAGTCTATTTTGTTTGCTTGGTTTGGCACCATCTTAACATGATTTTCAATGCTTACCTTGCATGCCATATGTCCATGATTACCCTCTTTCAAATGTGTTTGAGAGTTGTCCCATTTGTGCCTAAGTGTTGGCCCCTTTAACATGTGCATGTGTGCATGTGTTTAGTCCTTTATTTTGGCCACTTTGGCCACTGTTTTGGGCCTTATTAGAGCTGCCCAAATCATGTTTAAGTCCATTATTTTCTTGCTTGCATGCTTACCTTGGATGTTTATTTGCATGCTTGCATGAGCATCTTGCATTGCCATATTGCATGCCTAGTTAACATGCTTAGGTTGCATTGCATTGGCATGCATGCTTGGCCTCTTGACTATCCATGATAGAGGTTAAGTCCCCATTTGTTTGTTGGTTTCCATTGCATGTCATTTGACATCAAAGTGTGCACACTTGGTCCCTTGGGCCATCACGCATCGAAACGCGCGATTGATGGTCCGAGAACCAAGGAGCATGTCCCTTTGAGTCACTAACATGATAAGGGACATGATTGGTGCATACATGCCTCGAATTGTATTGCCATGCTCTGCCTTGCCCTCTATTGCTGTCAATTGTAGATTCTGCAGGAGCTTTCTGCCGACCAGCAGTGCCCAGTGCCGACCGGCAATTATCCTTCTGCCAATAGCTTCA
Source organism: Camellia sinensis (assembly GCF_055761805.1). Lineage (NCBI taxonomy): Eukaryota > Viridiplantae > Streptophyta > Magnoliopsida > Ericales > Theaceae > Camellia > Camellia sinensis. Next base: position 71,327,266 of record NC_138964.1, read on the forward strand.
TAGATGGCCGGTGACCACATACCACTGCCGGTGGTAATCCTACTCAGCCGATGGCATTCCCCAGTATCCAGAGAAGCAATCCTGAGGTTTTGGTAGCCTGCAGAGGAGCACAGCAAGGAAAACAGAGGCAGCCTATGCATGGCGATGCACTTCCGAGCGGGACCCGAGCATGCACTGCGTCTGGCTCTCCTCCCAAGGCGGTTTACTGCTTTTCCTAGTTTAAATTAGTTTGTTAACTAATTAGGTAATTTGTAATATTTAATTAGCTGGCGTAGTTAATTAATTTGTATTATTTATTTGGTCCCTCCGGGCGAGGGCAAATCTGTAATAAGTGTGTGTGAGTGGCGTGTATGTCTTCCAATCCCCACTTCTTTCTTCCCTTTTATTTACTTTCTTTGATGGTTAGTATTAGGGCACGTTTAAATTAGCATACCTCATGCAATGCATGCGTGCATTCATTCATTTGTCCTACATGCACCGGGCTCGGTACATCATGCTAACTGCATTTGTACTTCAAATTCCGAATTGAATACATGCATTGACTGACTGCATTTCGCATGCCATCCTTGGATTGGCCGAGCCCATTCTAGTAACATTTTGTATGCGATGCATTAGGCACTTAACATGGATTTGGATCATGCATTGATTGCTAACATGTTCCTGTTTTTGGCGCGGAGTACGATGTAAGTATTTACGCTTTAGCATCTCGCATGCGTGTGAATGCTATCATGGCAGCATGCTTACCATGTGGCTTGATGCTTATGTGTGATAAACTGTTTGACTGCCTGTGGGTGAAGGTTGGATTGTTTGAGTTGGAAAAACTCGTTGAAATCCGTATTTTAGCCTACTTGCGAGTAGCAAATTCCAAAACATTTTCCAAAACAAACGGATATGCAATGTTTATTTCCAAATTAGGCAATCTAGTCTATACTTGTTTGCTGCGCGCATAACATAGTAATTCTAGGCTAATAAATGGTTTAAGAACACATAATATTTTCAAAAACGGATATCACGGTTAGTAGAGGCCAATCTTCAGATCGGGCGAGAGGGGGTGCTCATAGCTGACCTTCCCCGATCGTACCCTAGCTCCCGAGCCGAGGCAACTCTGGTGATGACGGACATGTGGCCTTCGGCACCGAGTCAGGGTTTCCTAAATTACCCCATAAAAAATATTTAGGTGGCGACTCTGTATCTGGCAAAGCAGTCCATGTTTGGCACTTCTTTTCAAAAATCTGTTTCTCAAAACGATTTGCCAGATTTGGACTCTTTGGTTCATGATTAAGAACCGTGACACAAATCGAGTCCGAACTGCAGCGAGGCCCCACGCGGGCGCGTCTACAGTTTCTGGTGACTCTGCTGGGGATTTAGAGAGCTTGACTCAAACTCATGATATCCTGTTTTGATCTTATTTATGTGTCTCTTTGCATTGCATGTGCATCGGTGCGCCTAGGACACCGTGTTTGCCATCTGCCATTCCTGAACGGTTTGCCGGAGGCTTGTCTTGTCAAGGCATGACCATAAGGCTGACCAATTATGGGCTCTGACAGTATGGGAACACAAACCCCGGTTTTACCGGGGCACCCCTTTTTGACCATTCGGCCTAGTGCATATCGAAATCCATAGTGACCATTCCAAGCTAGGACAGGTTGCTTACTCGATGTTAGGTTGTTTGAAAACTACTGCGTACATAGTGAAACCCTAGCTCCTGATAAAATAGGACAGGGCAACCCTACCCCAACATAGGGGTGTTTTGGCTCTCTTTACTCGCTATGTGCTTTTAGAGTATATCTCTACAGGAACGTACATACCAGTTCGCAAGTTTAAGTATCGGGCCCAAGGGTACCAGTATCAGTGTTGCTGAGAATCAGTTATCTGCGGGTCTCAGGTTTAGTTTTGGGGACAGTGATTTCTGGGGAACAGTGATCGGTAGTAGAGTGCGGTTGTTCGGCTACACCTGTAATCGATCCGTTTGGGCTGAAATGCTGCTCATTTTTCCTTTCAGTTTAGAGAGTTTGTTCAGAATAGCTAGTGTTAGCCTTTGCTAAGGGCAGACAGACATCCGAACCGTCAGTCACCAGTTGCACCACCTCCGTTCAGTTCAGCGGACTTATGATGACCCAAAGTTCAGAGGAAATTGTGGTTATGGCAGCCGCACTAGACCAAGGAATCAGCTTGCAGGGTGAGACCGATGTTGATGTACCACATCCGGCCAGGTCGCCTACCGCGCCCCCAATCTGGGAACCCCAATTGTTTCAAGCTCGTGAGCCCACAACGTTTGAGTTGATGAGAATGATTGGTGACCTTCAGAGGTCTGTGACCGATCTCGCCTATGGGATGTCAGCTTCACCATTAGCTACACCGTATGCCGGGAACTTCATGCCGCAGGAGGCCCCCCTACTGGGGCGAATTGTAATTGAGCTCAGCCAACCTGAAGCTGTCTCAAGCTCCGGCAATGACATGTCAACGACAACAGGGCTTCGCACTGAAGTAGCAACCCAAACCGTCCACCAAGCTGAGGCTAGTGGAAAGAACAAGGTGGACACTGATCCCTATGAACAACTGCTGTGGACAGTCGAGGCTTTGAAGGCCGGGGGGTTAAACAAGAAGCAAGTATTCGCAGTCGTGACTAAAACTGTGGATGACACTTTCCCCATTCCGACCGAGGGTAGTTTAAGCCAGGCAGAAAATCAGGATAGGAACCGTCATACCAGAACCGTTTCCTCCAACCCTAACCCTGCACCCAGGAAAAATCAACAAGCCAAGCCTATACCAGCTACCCCCTTTGTGGGTGCATCCACTTCAAACCCCCGAACTTCGGACTATCTACCCCGAGGCAAGAGGGTTTTCACCCCACTGTTTATGCCTTTGTCTAAAGCTCTAGGGGTCCTACTCAGGAAAGGACATCTGAACCCGTTAGAACAACGGCCTCTACCCGATCCTCTCCCTCCAAAGCATGACCCGACTAAGTACTGTGCTTTTCATCAACAAATCGGTCATGACACCGACAGTTGCGTCCGTCTCCGCCACGAAATACAAAATTTGATTGACAACAAGGTCATCCCCGCACCAGGTCCTGCAAAGTCTATCGGCACTTGATCAGTGAACTTGTGGGTGATAATGCAATGTGATCGAGGGATGAACCACCTGCGGGCGGCGCTCAGTTTACTCCGGATGTGGCGTTTGGCGCGCATTGTTTTGAGCATTTGCGAATGCTAGTTTTGTACTTTCTGACTTGGGTATTGGGTCAGTCTTGTCGTTTTGTATTGAGTCAGTCTTTTCATATTGAGTCAGTCGGGTCTATCTTCTTATATCGAGTCAGTCCTGTTTTCTACAGAGTTTGGTGATTTCGGGGGTGTTACCTCGGACATCACTTGCTTGTTTTGTGTTTGTCTTTTTGCTTTCTGTTGAGTCTGTTTCTGCCTAGGAGCCAGTTACGCCAACAGATCTCAATGAAACACCAATGATTTTCACACACTTGTATTTGCTTCAACCGTGCGCCAGTTGAGCCAGAAGATTTGAATGAAATGGCAATGCATCTCACCTACTCTTTTGTGCCTTGAATTCATTACATCGACCTAAGTTTTTCAAAACCTTTTGAACACTACGGTGAAAACGAAGAGGAAGGAATTCCTCGGGTTTTGCAAAAATTTGATCAATCGAGAGAAAGAGAGGCATGCTAAGCCCTTAATGAATGAAATCATGCTTGTTAGTGTGAGTACTGGGAAGGATCCTGGCTTGATCCAAATTGGTTCTACACTATCTTCGGCGCGAGCGATTTGTCGCTTTCTTAAAAACTTTCAAAAAAAAATGTTTTACGCGGCCCTGTGAAGACCTGTGTGGAATTGCTCTTGAGATTGTGCAGCCTAAGATCGCTCTCAGCCTCAAGATTCAACCCGTTAGTTTTCAAACCTTGAACCTGTTCAGAACGTTCAACGGTCAACTGTCGGAGGAGGCCCGTGTGGCCAGTTTTGGAGCAGCCCTCGAGCAAGAGGCACCGGAGGCCAATCAAGAAGATTAGATCTCACCAGAAGAAGCTCGCGGAGCAGCCATGATGGATTCTCTTACAAATCATTGCAACAACCGTTCTCCTATATACAAAGAGGCTTCAACTTCAAAAACCATTTGGCATGGACTTGTTACACTTTTACCCGTTGAGATGCTCGCTGGGCCGAAAACCCGGAAGGGCGACCCAGGCAAAAGTTAGAGCAAGAGAAAAATACAAAAAAGCAAAAAATACAAAAAAGAAAAGAAAAGAAAAGAAAAAAAATGCAAAAAAGAAAAGAAAAGAAAAGAAAAAAAATGTGAAAAAGAAAAGAAAAAGAAATGAACAAAAGAAAATGAAAAGAAAAGCTCGCAAGGTCGAAAACCCGCATCGGGCACCTTGGCAAAAGTTAGAGCCTGAAAATTGAAGGTTAAAATACCCGAGTGTACCTTAACCGGAACTACGTAAGGCTTGATTCCCATGTTTGGGATACGTAGGCAACTTCGTCATGAAGTCCAGCCCCCAACGCTTTCATAGCGTCTCGGTCCATACAATGGTTTCGATTTCATCCCAAAGTCCAGTCGCCAACACCTTCCAAGGTGACTGTGTCCATATATTTGTTATAACCATCTTCGTCATCTCTGTGTCCAAGAATTCGACCACCATCAATGAAGATTGTTTGCGGACTGCTGCGGTACCATCCGAACAAGGGGCAACTTTCCGTTGCCACGAGTCGCCATGAGCCGCCATTCAAACCAGGGGAAACTTTCCGTTGCCATCCACCCCCTTTAAACCAGGGGCAATTGTCCACTGCCTCCGATCAAGGTTGCGCATCTCAAAGAGTAAGTTCCATGCTCGTTGAGCATTGACTGTTTGAAAATAGTTTTTGAAAATTTTTACTAAGGTTGACTATTTTCTCGAAAACTATTCCATTTTCCAAAACTGGACCATTTTCTAGGACCTAAAAAGGAAAATTTTCAGTGCTTACAGCCTGACTTGCATGGCTTTCAAATCAAAAGTCGAACAAGTACGTTAATCCGACTCTCATCTTGATCAAAACTGTTTTAGTAGAAAACCAAAACGAAAAAATGGTCAAAATGATGAACTAGGGGCACAGTTGAGTCAGGCGTTCTGTCTTTCCCCCGTCGTCAACATTACTTGCCAGGAGGGCACTCTACCCACCAGAAGAAATAGCTGTGAGCTAACGGCATCGGGCATGAACCCACAACTTCCTATTCATTCATTAATCACCTTGGGGAGGGACGAAAAATGAGAGATTAAAGAATAGAGAGATGTGCTTTGAGAGAAAAAGTGAGGAGAAGGGACTTTTTCAGAAAAACAGAGCCTGAGGACCGAGCGATGTGAGAATCACAAATGAGAAAGGGTGGGAAACAATACCCGGGAAAACAGGCTCCATGTGCACATTTGAGTCTTGTGTTTTATTTTGTCTATCTCGATTCTTGTTTTGAGTCGCTTCAAGTGTTACTCGATGTGTTTAGGTTGTTTACCTTTGTTTTTCCCTTGTCGAGTCGTTTTGGCTGTGGCCAGTCGTCGGCTCAATACCCGGTTAAGAACTCATTTCTCAATTTCCAAAAAATCATCTTGTGCTCAGAGTGCTGTGCCATTCTCCACATTTGTGCAAAACAGTATTTGTTCTTTCATAAAATTACAGGGTCCACCCCCGATAAGTGTGAACAGTAGAACAAGGACCTATCTGAAGCTATGTAGGTTCCAGACTGCAAAGCAAAAGAAAAAAGGAAAATTTGGAGCATCTTAGGGTGTTCCAGCTTTGGCAAGATCCTATACTGCATTTCAGGTGCACCTTCCCAGACCTCGTCATTTCTCTGGAGTATGAGTGTATCTCGACCCCAAGTGTAAGCCTGCTTCAAGTCAGAATGGCAATTAAAGCAGCAACAAATGTTATCTCTTGCCAACATAAACAGGGTGTGCCCTTTTTTGAGCTGAGTGTGTTACAAAGTCCTCCAAAAGGTAAATTGGAGGCACCAGAGTACATGTTTGATGCCCTTCCATTGCATAGAATGTGCACTTTCATATACACTTCTGTGACATGCATGCCACGCATCGCTATGATTCATGCATAGAATATGCTTGCTTTCGATTCTGCATAGAATTTGCTTTCAATATTGCATAGAATATGCTCCTGTTTCTTGCATAGAAAATGCTCGTATCTTTTGCATAGAAAATGCACTCTTACTTGCATAGAAAATGCACCTCATTTGCATAGAACATGCATTCACTCGCACTATCTTGTGCACTTACACTTTGTATCTCACTAGCACTGTCTTGTGCATCTTGTGATTGTATCTCACTCGCACTATTTTGTGCATTGCATATCACTCGCGCTGTTTAGCGTATCGCACTGTCTTGTGCATTTCAAATCACTCGCGTTGTTTAGCGTATCACACTGTTTTGTGCATTGTACATCAATCGCGCTGTTTAGCGTATCGCACTGTCTTGTGCATTTCAAATCACTCGCACTGTTTAGCGTATCGCACTATCTTGTGCATTTCAAAATCAATCGCACTGTTTAGTGTATCGCACTATTTTGTGCATTGCATATCAATCGCGCTGTCTAGCGTATCGCACTGTCTTGTGCATTTCAAATCACTCGCGCTTTCTTGCGCATCGCACTATTTTGTGCAGTTAAATCAATCGCGCTGTTTAGCGTATCGCACTGTTTAGTGCATTTCAAATCAATCGCGCTGTTTAGCGTATCGCATTGTCTTGTGCATTTCAAAATCACTCGCGCTGCTTAGCGTATCGCACTGTTTAGTGCATTTCAATCGCGCTGTTTAGCGTATCGCACTGTCTTGTGCATTTCAAAATCAATCGCGCTGCTTAGCATATCGCACTGTTCAGTGCATTTCAATCGCGCTGTTTAGCGTGTCGCACTGTCTAGTGCATTTCAAATCAATCGCGCTGTTTAGCGTATCGCACTGTCTTGTGCATTTCAAAATCACTCGCGCTGCTTAGCGTATCGCACTGTATAGTGCATTTCAATCGGGCTTTTAGCGTATCGCACTGTCTTGTGCATTTCAAAATCAATCGCGCTGTTTAGCGTATCGCACTGTTTAGTGCATTTCAAAATCACTCGCGCTATTTTGCGTATCGCACTGTTTTGTGCAGCTACATTCGCGCTATTTTGCGCACCTCAATCGCACTGTTTTGTGCTGTTTATCATTCGCGCTATTTTGCGCATTGCACTATTTTGTGCAGCTTACATTCATGCTATTTTGCGCATCGCACTGTTTTGTGCAGTTTACATTCGCGCTATTTTACGCACCTCAATCGCACATTCTTGTGCATTTCAAATCACTCGCACTGTCTTGTGCATTTCAAATCACTCGCGCTTTCTTGCGCATTGCACAGTTTTGTGCACCTTACTTGCATTTTGCAGGCATCCTATCACGCTATCTTGCGCACCTCACTTGTACTTGTTAGTACATTACATTGTTTTGAATACAAACCGGCTTCGCGTAGCGTATAAGTCCAATTGTCAAAGTCTTCTTGCCTATCATTTTGCATCCATTTTTGCATTGTTATGGATGTTGCTAATAATATTGTACCTGTTAAGTTTGTTTTCTTTGCAGGCATGATATTGTATGTACGGTTCATTTACGGCTGGTGCAACCAGACGAGCCGCACAGGTATTGTATCCTCCGAGTGAGAAGTATTGAGAATTGCATAATTCTCTTACATCCTTTCTGCATTGTAGTGTAGTTTGGTGTATGCTAGCTTAAAGTTGTCGCATGTATGCTTCATTACAGCTTTCTTTGCATGATCATAAGTTATGCTCGGCTTGGTGCATTGTCTTGCATTTTTGCCCCTGCCTTCGGGCGCATACCTTGTTTGTCTTGCATGTTTGTCTAAGTCTTCGACCTTGTCAAAAATGCGTCGTCTCTGGGCTTTGACATTCACTCCCGTCATTGTTATGACTTTCGAGTTCTGCCAAAGAGGGGCAACTGTAGACACCCCATTTTTGACCGTCCTCGAGACTTGGACGTCACCATTGGAACACTTGGTGATTACCGTTGTTTGTGTTCGTTTGGAGTTCCCAGAGGTCTCGGCTTCGCGCCTTGCCTCAGGATCTCTGAACTCGACTGTATAGTGTCTGGTTTTGCACTAAACACTTGTGTTTTGCCTTGGAGGGGCAGGGAATGCCTTGTGAGGCATCCCCACACACCACTGGCCATGGCCAGAGGCCACCGGCTGGTTTTTGCTTCCACCGGCAATGTATATTGCCGGTCGGCACTCCCTTTTGCCAAAATGGCATCTTTGGCCGACCGACTACTGTGCATCTGCTTTTGCAGATATTTTATCACAGCTGTCTTGCATTTGGCTCCCCTCCATACACGTGTATGGAGGGATCTATCTCTTTAGAAGCTTGTCTTGTAAGCTTTACAAGACAAAAGGCTCTATAAGAGAGAGTCTTCTCTCTTGGCCTTAGGGTGAGACACTTTAGAAATTTTGAGACAGCCATTTTAGGGTTTTGAGTTCTAGGGTTAGGATCCATACATATCCTATCTCTATATCTCTCTCTTGTGTGTGTCTAGGTGCATTTGTGTCTTACTATTGCACACAAGCACATAGTATTACACCTTCCCTTAGTTTCTGAGGTTCCAAGAGGTTGTTCTTGAGGTTCTTGAGTGGTTTCAGGCTTGGAGGAGTGTAGACACCCCATTTTTGACCGACCTTAAGACTCAGACGTCACTGATTGAGCGCTTGGTGATGTTGCATAATGTGCTCGTTCGGAAGTTTCAGAGTCGCGGCCGTGAGCCCTGCCTCCGGACTTCCGAACCCTCTTTTGAACCTTGCCTCGGTTTGCGAACCAGACTCGGTTTTCTCTGTTTCTTTTCCTGAGGGAAGGGAGAGGTCCCGTAGACCATCTCTCAGTGGCCGTAGGCTATATTTTGTGGTCGTAGGCCATTTTGCCCGTTTCGGAGTCCGGTTTCCGGTTTTTCGGAACCGTTGGCCGTGTGCCTCGGTTCGGGACCGCTTAACCATCTCCGTTTGCTCTGATTTTTGGCATTCATCTTATTTTCTCCCTTTTGAGGGACACTGGGGTCTGAGAAACCCACTTCGTGGCCGAACACCACTTTCGGTGCTTAACAGCCCATTTTCGGGGCCCCGAACTGCGTGTTTTGGCCCCCGAGCATTCGTTTTGCATCGGTTTTTGTTCATTTTTGGCAGGTACCTCTATTTTATCACCAGGGAAGTCACTGAAGGGTGGGAGGCCAGTAATTGTTGTAGAAGCCAGTTATACATCCTCCGACGCCCTCCGACGCCCGTTTTTCACACTTCCGGGCTAATGTTGAACACCTCGGGCCCACTTTCTTGAACTTTGAACCACATATTTGTGATGTACACACATGGGAGGACCCTAAAAGTTGGTGGCCGGCCAGTAATTCCACCTGACCCTTTTGAACCCCTCTTTCCGAGCTAATGTTGAACACCCTCGAGCCACTTTCTTGAATTTTTAACCACAGGGTTGTGTTGTACACACATAGGAGGACACCATCAGTTGGTGGCCGGCCACTAAATCAGCTTGACCCTTTTGACCCCTAGCCGGCCGGCTAGGGGATGTGGCCGGCCGGCCACCTGCAACAAAAATACCTGGCCGGTCGAGATCCTCACACTGTTCACTTTACAGCTGTATAGCTTTATCCCCCAGAAAATATCTTTATCCGGGGGATATTTTGTGGGGGAAAGTTTGTCTCCTTTTCCCCCACCTTTACACCCCCGTTTTGGCCCTTATAACCAGCAAGCCATATCACATTTTAGGGGTTAGAAAAATTGTCTTCAAGCTTAAAGATCCATCTCTCCCTCCATCCTTCTCATTTTCCTAAAAAAAACCTAAGTCCCTAATCACCATTTCTTCTACACCACCCATCTCTACCATCACCACTTCATTTCCAGCAACAAGGAGGGCTTCTCAAAGGCTAAAGGAGCTGCAAATTGGTCCAAGAAGCAACAAAAGACTTGTCTCCAAGGGTGAGTTGCATTTCACTCTTTTGGGCCCTTTTCTTGTATCTTTTGTAAGCCCTCTATGCTTTTTGCTTTGAGCTCTGGCCATAACTGAAAATGGCCTTCTTTTGAGCTCATTTTCATGTCTCATTAAGGGCTCAACCCTGTTTGAGCCCTCCATGATGCACTTGCTTCATTGATCCTGTTATATGTCATAATCTTGTATGCTATTTTTGGCCCATGAGTAATCTGTTTTTGAGCATGATGTAATCTGTGAATGTGCTTGTTTTGGGCCCTTCTTCAACATTGTTGAAGGGCCCCTCACCATTTGATGCCTCCATGTGCCACTTGTAGTTATATCCCTTATTTGGCCCCATTTTTACATAAATTGGCAGCCCCCTCTGCTTCTGTTTCTGGCTTTTCCACAGAACTGAAAGTGGCCTTATTTCGACCTATACTTCATGTTTCATTAACATTTTTTTTCTATTTGGTGATTATTTTGTATACTTCATGTTATAGCACCTTTTGAGCCTCAATCTTGTGCCATTTTTTTGGCATATTTGTATATTGATTCGAGGCTTTCCATATACTGTAAACATTCATATTTTTGGTCCCTCTTCAATGTTGTAGAAGGAAATTTTTCAGTTTGGATTTTTCTTATCTCACTTGCTTCATTACCCCTCTCTTGGCCCCTATTATTGCATGCCATTTTTGCCCTACCTATGCTTGCTGTTTGGCCTTGATTTGTACTGGTAAAATGCCTTTTTTGGGACTGTCTAGTTTCTGTCTTTGCATTGCATGTCCATATCGTGCATGTTTGGCATAGCTATAGGCCATTTCGGGTGCCTAAATTCGCATTTCAGGACCATTTCATGCATTTGGTGTCATTTCACCTCATTTCGGGACCCTTTTCCCCCATATTTTAGTGCTGAAATTCCATTGGAATGATTGCCATCCATTTCATGTCACTGCATCGCATTCTGTCATCGCCTCGGTTTGCGTGCCTGTGTGCACGCATTTCGAGGCACTCCATTTTTATCCATTGGCATCCTATGTGAGTGTGGCTGAGGCTCACTCATGTTGCTATAAGCCCATATCATGTTTTCATGTCATTGCATCGCATTCTGCCATTGCCTCGATTTGCGTGCCTGTGTGTACGCATTTCGAGGCACTCCATTTTTATCCATTGGCATCCTATGTGAGTGTGGCTGAGGCTCACTCATGTTGGTATAAGCCCATATCATGTTTTCATGTCATTGCATCGCATTCTGCCATTGCCTCAGTTTGCGTGCCCGTGTGCACGCATTTCGAGGCACTTCATTTTCATCCACCGGCATCCTATGTGAGTGTGGCTGAGGCTCACTCATGTTGGTATAAGCCCATATCATGTTTTCATGTCATTGCATCGCATTCTGTCATCGCCTCGGTTTGCGTGCCCGTGTGCACGCATTTCGAGGCACTCCATTTTTATCCGCTGGCATCCTATGTGAGTGTGGCTGAGGCTCACTCATGTTGGTATAAGCCCATATCATGTTTTCATGTCATTGCATCGCATTCTGTCATGGCCTCGGTTTGCGTGCCCGTGTGCACGCATTTCGAGGCCCTCCTTTTTTATCCATTGGCATCCTATGTGAGTGTGGCTGAGGCTCACTCATGTTGGTATAAGCCCATATCATGTTTTCATGTCATTGCATCGCATTCTGTCATCGCCTCGATTTACGTGCCCGTGTGCACGCATTTCGAGGCACTCCATTTTTTATCCGCCGGCATCCTATGTGAGTGTAGCTGAGGCTCACTCGTGTTGGTATATGCCCATATCATGTTTTCATGTCATTGCATCGCATTCTGCCATTGCCTCGGTTTGCGTGCCCGTGTGCACGCATTTCGAGGCACTTCATTTTCATCCACCGGCATCCTATGTGAGTGTGGCTGAGGCACTTCATTTTCATCCACCGGCATCCCATATCATTTCCATGTCATTTAGATCGCATTCTGTCATTTTCTCGGATCGCGTGCCCGTGTGCACGCATTTTGAGGTATCTCATTTTTATAGCATTGTGTATGTTAGGATTGTATCTTAGTTGCATTTCATGCATATCATGCATATTGCATCGTGTTCGGAATAGGAGTTAGCCCGGGCACGGGAAACGAGGTAATGTGTCTCAATTCCCTAGTCACCGACACTCCGGATTATCCATGATGGAGTTAGGTTTTAGCTGTGTTTCATGTGCATTCATTCTATATTGAGTTGTGCATTTCGACTCCTCGGCCATCATGCCTCGGTATGCGTGATTGGTGGCACGAGGATCGAGACATGCATATATCTGTGTAAATACATTGCTATGCCCCTTTCCTGCTCTCTGTTGCAGCAAAACGAAGAATCAGCAACTTTTTGGGGCTTGGCACGCATTTCAAGAACAGGTGTAAACAGAGGCTAATTGGGGCATTCCGGTGGATTTCCGCGCAAGACAACCCGGACATGCGTCATCCATCAGAAGCAAGGCAGTCCCTGGCTTGCATGCCAGTTTTATTTATTTTCTTAGTTAATTTGTTAATTAATTAGGATTTTGTAATATTTTGGACTGTAATATTCTTTTATTCGGACTGTAATATTCGGGACTGTATTATTTATTCGGACCCTCTATGCGAGGGCACAACTGTAATAAGTGTGTGTGAGTGTGATGTATGTCTTCCAACCCCACGTCTTTCTCCCTTTTATTTACCCGCTTATGATGGTTAGATTAGGGCATATTTCAATTAGCATACAGTATGACAGCATGTTTACATTCATTCATTAGTTTTGCATGCACTGGGCTCGGCGCATCATACTAACTGCATTGCACTCTCAATTCCAAATTGAATACATGTTAGTTGTAGCATTCCATATGCCATCTTAGAATAGCCGAGCCTGCTATAGTTGCATTTTGCATGTGTTGCATTAGGCATTTCTGTATACTTAGGATCATACATGATTTCTAATGTAGTTTCTATTTTGGCTTGGAGTACTCGGTAAGTTCTACGCTTTAGCATCCTTGCATGCGTGTGAGTGACTGCCATGAATAGCATGCTTACCACGAGGCTAATTACTTATGTGATATATCTGCCTGAATGCCTGTGGGTGAAGGTTGGGTTACTTAAATTGGAATAAATCATCAAATGTTTCAAGCCTACCTGCGGGTAGCAAACCATTTTCAAAAAAGCGAACATGAAATGTTTTGTTCCAATTCAGGCGATCCAGTCTATACTTGTATGCTGTGCGCATCACATAGTAACCTAGGCTAATAACCGGAATAAAGACATACAAAGTTTTCAAAAATAGATATCATGGTTAGTAGAGGCCGGTCTTTGACCGGGCGAACGGGGGTGCTCACGAAGTGACCTTCCCCAATCGTACCCAAGTTCCCGAGCCGAGGCAACTTTGGTGATGACGGACACGTGGCCTTTGGCACCGAGTCAGGGTTTCCTAAATTTCCCATTAAAAAAATATTTTGGTGGCGACTCTGTATCTGGCAAAGCAGTCCATGTTTGGCACTTCTTTCAAAAAAATCATTTTTCTCAAAACGATTTGCCGGATTTGGACTCTTTGGTTCAGATTCAGAACCGTGACTACAAAGTCGAGTCCGAGCTGTAGCGAGGTCCCCCGCAGGCTGGTTACAGTTTCTGGCGACTTTGCTGGGGATTTAGAGAACTTGACTCGAACTCATGATATCTGTTTTTGACTAGACTTGTGTGTTTCTTTGCATTGCATTTGCATTGGTGCGCCTAGGACACCGTGTTTTCCATCTGCTATTCCTGAACGGTTTGCCGGAGGCTTGTCTTGTCAAGGCATGACCATAAGGCTGACCGGTTGTGGGCTCTGCCAGTATGGGAACACAAACCCCGGTTTTACCGGGGCACCCTCTTTGACCTTTCGACCTAGTGCATATTCGGATCCCTAGTGACCATTCCAAACTAGGACAGGTTGCTTACCCGTTTATAGGTTGTTTGAAACCGCTCTGTGCGTAGTGAAACCCTAGCTCCTGACAAAATAGGACAGAGAAACCCTCCCCCAACATAGGGGTGTTTTGGCTCTCACTTATCTGTTATGTGCTTTAGAGTGCGTCTCTACAGGAATGTATGTATCAGTATATGAGTTTGGGCATCAGGCCTGCGGGCATCAGTTCAGTATTATCAGTATCAGGCCTGCGGGCATCAGTTCAGTATGTGAGTTTGGGCATCAGGCATGCGGGCGTCAGTTCAGTATTATGGGTATCAGGCCTGCGGGCATCAGCCAGTATTTGAGAATCGGTTATCTGCGGGTATCAAATTCTATTTTAGGGGACATCGATACAGGGGTAATAATCAGTGTTTGAGGACAGTATGTATTCAGCTTATTGACTGTGTGTTGTTATGTCCGGCTGTGTGTCATGCATTTTATTTTAAGCTGTTGTGCTGTCCGTTTATCTGTTTATTTATTTCCTTTTCGCTTTATTTATCTTTTGCTAGGTCAGTTCTTGCACAATTGCTTCCAACCCAGTAGGCATTCCCCAAGCACTTTGGACACGAGGTCGTCGACTCCATCGATCTGAGGATCTAATCGACGGACAGCCAGTGTTCCATTCTCTACCCCCTGTTACCAGAAGAAAGCAGAAAAAACGCAGTGTATCTGAACAGAGATCGCCAGAACAGTGGTTTCCCCCATCAGTGGACAGTCGGATTGAGATCCCCATTGAGGTAGATCTGCCAGTAGTTCAGATAGGTCAAAACAGTATGGCGACGCCAACAGGAGTTGAGGAGATGGTGCGCCAAATGCAAGAAACCATGCGGGCCATGCAGCAGGATGCCGTTCGCCGAGATGAACTCGCCAAGCAACAGGCCGAGATTATGACCCAGCAGGCTGAGCTGATTACCCGACTGCAACAGCAGAATGCTGCATCTGCTTCACATCAAGTCCCTCCTCCAGCAGGGGCTCCATTACCAGAGCAGGCACCTACTGTTCAGAACGCCCCACCAAATGTCCAGAATACCCTGCCGAATATCCAAAACTTAAGAGAGGACACGAATCTTCCAGCGGGGCTAGCTCCGCCCCCGCTTCCACCACAACTGTCCAAGGTCCATGCACCCAATCGCCCCGACTCCCCCTTCGAGTTCGAGGTTGATCATACAGCTCTGAAATTGAGCAAACTGGAGAAGCTCTTTAAGAAATCCCAAGGGGTTAAGGCTATGCCGGATATCGAAGATGGATATACCGAGGAGGCCGTAACACTCCTCGATAGGTTCAAGATGCCACAAATCGACCGCTTTGACGGGTCCGGCGACCCCATGGTCCATATCCGACTGTTCGCAGACATCTTGCGGCCAATGGGCCTAACACGACCATAGAAGCTTTCACTATTCGGCCGAACCCTATCGGGTGTGGCCGCCCACTGGTACGCAAAGCTAGAAGATGAAGTGAAGAAGAATTGGGATGAAATGGCTGAGGCCTTTGTCACGCAATATTCCTACAACACTCAGATCGAGATCACAACTCGTGATCTTGAAACGACAAGGCAAGAACCCAAGGAAACTTTCTCGGACTTTGTAATCCGATGGAGGGCAAAGGCATCAATGATGACTCTAAGGCCCACGGATAAGTATCAAATCCGGATGATTGTGCGCAATCTCCACCCCAAGTTGATGCAGAGAATGATTGTAATCCCCTTTCCTACAACCTCAGATTTACATGAGATGGGGGTGCAAATCGAAGATGCAATGAAACAAGGTCTGTTTGACCACGACAGGGAACAACCAAGGAGGACCTTCAATCGTAACAACAATGCGGGCCCGAGCGGCGCTGTAAATACAAGAGCCTCGGAAGTCAGTATGGTCACCACCACTCCCCCTCCCCCTCCAAGGCCCACGGCTGCCACACCCTTCTCCGGCGCGTCCGGAAGCAACACACAAACCAACAGATTCCAACCTCGGGGCCAAAGAACCTTCACTCCACTATACATGCCCCTAACCAAGGCTCTAGGGGTATTGATCAGAAAGAAGCATTTGAAACCCCTGGAGCCAAAGCCACTACCAAATCCACTCCCTCCCTCTCATGACCCATCAAAGTACTGCGCATACCACCAACAACACGGTCACGACACCGACCGTTGTTACAGATTGCGTCATGAGATCCAAGATCTTATCGACAAACAGGTGATCGCGCCTCCTGATAAACCCAATGTCACAACCAACCCTCTCCCACCACATAACCAAGCTCCTCCTCCCAACAGAATCAATTTCATCCAAATCGGGGTCGCATCTTACGATCCTAGCATCTATATCACGCCCACCCACCGACCCAAGCCGGAGGTGTTCCTCCCCGACTGCACTGACTTCTTGTGTATGGTGGATATCTCCAAAACCCAACCAGAACCGATGGTGGTGACCGTCGAAGATAGGCCAGGGCAGATTTTGGGAGAGAATGAGATTGCTGAATCTGGGACTGGACAGAGTTTTGCTGGGGGAGCCTATGATCCAAGCGAGTACATCCTATCAACGAGCCGAATTGGGCTAGGTATAGAATTGCCAGAGACAGGAGAGCTATGCATGATCCGGGGGGATGGATCCGGGCTATGGGCAAATGATCCGACAGCTGTAGAGGAGGACTTTGCCAACCTGCAATTTTTCAATGACCAGGAACCGGGGGATGCGTCAATCAACTGGTTCGACAATGAGGAATCGGCGGAGGCCACCGGATGGCTGGAGGATCAACCAGATGAAGTGGGTGAAGCCCAACCAGAACAGAGCCCGGCAGGGGCAGGGGTATCAGCTGTGGCCGGAATGGCCGAAAGTCAAGTTGTACCACCGGAGAGCGCCGGTGGTAAGAATTCCGCTCGAGACATGGGCATTATGGATACGGGAATTATTGAACAATCAGCTGTACTGACGCAGTTGGAACAAGAAAAGTTTGAGGATGCTGAAAGAGCTAGGAAAGCTAAGGGCCCTGAGGGGACTGAGAGTGCTGTGTGCACAAAGACAGAAAATGCTGCGAGCATGTGGATGGAGAGCACTGCGAGTGCGAGTAGACCGGAGCCGGACAGGTGCCTATTGGCTGCCAGTGGGATGTGGTGGGAAGACGACGACTTATGTCTTGCCCACACGGATGAAGACTGGGGAAGTGGCCAACCGGATGACACTTGGTATCTTGATGAAGTTGACCATATGACGAGAAGTGGGCGGTACTTCAAACCCCCACACCTAGACCAACCCGAGGCATCCGGGAAGGATAGAGAAGCAGAGAAACAGAAGGAGAAGCAGATTGAAGAGGAAGCTATGTTGAAACAGTTAAAAAAGATACAAGCGGACATCTCCATCTGGGGACTGCTAATGGCGTCACGAGTACATAGGGAAGCTGTCCTGTCTGCTATGGACAAGTCCAAACTCTCCATAGACACCACACCTGAACAGCTGGTTGGGCTGGTTTTTCCGAGAGGAGGTTCCCCGGCATTAACCTTTTCGGACAAGGAACTACCACCTGAGGGCACAAATCATAACAAACCTCTCTATATTTCTGTGGAATGTAGAGATAAGTGGATACCGGTGGTACTTGTTGATACCTGGTCTGCGATTAATGTCTGCCCGACCAGAACGGCATATGCAATCGGGTTGAAGCCCGTGGACTTCGTCCCAACTACCCAAGTGATCAGAGCATACGACAATACCAGCAGAGAAGTGATGGGGACTGTTAAAATTCAAACCAAGGTTGGTCCAGGACAACACAACATTGAATTTCATATCTTGGACGTTCCCGCAACCTTTAACTTGCTTTTGGGGCGACCGTGGTTGCACCAGGTCAAAGCAGTCTCTTCTACTCTACATCAGATGCTAAAGTACCCTCACGGGAAAGGGGTAGCGATCGTTTTTGGGAATTCATCAATCCATCCGCCGCCGGAAGTGTCCACACCTGTCTTGGAGATCGAGCACGGCACGGAGGATGTGTTTTTATCGGGGTTCACTTTGGCGGAGGCCCGAATTGTGCAGAATGTCATGGCTGTGAATGAAGGTATGTACGTTAGTGCTCAATCTATCTACCTCATGAACAAGCTAAAACATACCCCCGGAATGGGATTAGGGAGAAGCGGCCGGAAGGGCGTCTCAGTGTTGGCCGAAGTGCCACACAACCCTCACACCTTTGGACTGGGTTATCTGCCCACCAAAGAGGACTGGGTGAGGAAAGGAAAGGAAATGGCCGGAAGAGCCAGGGCAAAGAAGGCCGGGAAGCCATTTGAGTTAATGCATAGGCCCATCTGGGGTACCCTAAACGGACGCTTCGTCCGGGAGGGGGAAGATTTTCCATTCTGCGGCTTCCCGGAGCCATGGCTAAACGCGGAGAGGAAGCGCGTGCCTGGTTTTGAAATCTTCTTCGACATACAATTATCTGGGGATGACGTTGCCGAAGCGCAGACAGACCCACCAACTGAGGATGAGCAGTGTAGAACAGTGGATCCTGAAAGCACAGAGCTTGAAATGGGGGTAGCACTGGCGTGTCTACTATCAGATCCTCCGATCGGCCAAGAGTGCTTGGGGGATAACTCTTCGGTTTCTATGATTGGAGATGAAATAGCTGCGGGCTTTCCAGCGCCGATCTTGGATGCATCTATCGCACCTTCTCTCATCTGGCAATATGAAGAAGGCTTTTTATCTAGCAGCTCCGGGTCAGGTAGTGAGCCGGAATCTGATTCCACCGAATCTTGTACGTCGGAATCAGATTCCAGCTCGACTGAGTCTGAGTCCGGTATTCCTGGGGGTGATAACCCGGATGCCACAGTCCTGTCTAGGTCGTCATTTTCATTTTCTTTTGAGTCTGTTGTAACAGAGGAATCTGACGGCTTGGAAATATTTAATGAGAATAATGCGGATGTGGTTTCTGAGTATTTTTCTGTGCCTTTGATTTATTGCTTAAATCAGGATTTTCAAAATTTTGATGAAAACAACGAGGGAGAAATTCCCCCAGTTTTGCAACGGTTAATTGATCAAGAGCAGGAAAGATTTGTTAAACCTTTAATGGATGAAATCACTACTGTGAATGTTGGTATTGAGAAGGACCCGCGGCTGGTCCAGATCGGGTCCACGTTGTCTTCAGAGGAGCGCGAGCGCTTAGTCGCTTTATTAAAAGATTTCAAAGATGTTTTCGCGTGGTCCTACGAAGACATGCCTGGAATCGATCCTGAGATTGTACAGCACCGGATCCCTCTTGACCCCGAGGCCCGCCCTGTCAAACAGAAACTCAGAAGGATCCGCCCGGACTGGGCCCTCAAGATTAAGGAAGAGGTCACCAAGCAAATTGACGCAGGGTTCCTGCTGGTATCTGAATACCCAACTTGGTTGGCCAACATTGTTCCGGTGCCAAAGAAGGATGGCAGAATTCGGGTTTGTGTAGACTTCAGAGATTTGAACAGGGCCAGTCCGAAGGACGACTTCCCCTTGCCACACATTGATGAATTGGTGGATTTCACGGCAGGACACGCCTTGCTTTCATTTATGGATGGTTTCTTAGGCTATAATCAAATAGTAATGGCACCCAAAGATCGGGAGAAGACTGCGTTCACTACCCCGTGGGGTACATATTGTTATAGAGTGATGCCATTCGGGTTGAAAAATGCTGGAGCTACGTATCAACGGGCAGCAACTACAATATTGCATGATATGATCCATAAAGAGGTCGAGGTGTATGTGGACGACATGATTGTCAAGTCCAAAGATAGAGAGGGCCACTACACCGCCTTACAAAAATTCTTTCAAAGGATCAAAGAGTTTCGGCTGCGACTGAATCCCCAAAAATGCACGTTTGGTGTTATAGCAGGGAAGATGCTAGGGTTTCTGATTACACAAAGGGGCATCGAGGTCGACCCTTCCAAAATCAAGGCCATCTTAGAAATGCCACCACCAAGGACTAAAAAGGAGGTGCGAGGCTTTCTGGGTAAAGTGCAATTCATAAGACGGTTTATTTCTAAATTAACCTTGACTTGTGAACCACTTTTTGGTCTCCTGAAGAAAGGAAAGAAATTCCAATGGGACGGCCGATGTCAAGCAGCTTTTGAACAGATCAAAGAGTACCTACAGAACCCACCCGTGTTGTCACCACCAGAGCCGGGGAGACCATTGATATTGTACCTTTTGGTAACTGAGACTACCATGGGCTGCATGCTCGCGCAGGAGTCAGAAGACAAAGTGGAAAGGGCCATCTACTACCTGAGCAAAAAGATGCTGGATTACGAGACCCGCTATACACCGCTGGAGAAGGCTTGTTTGGCCTTGGTATGGGCAACCAGGAAGCTGCGGCACTACCTGTTAGCTCACTCTGTAATGTTGGTTTCACGATTGGATCCCATCAAATATCTCTTCGAGAAACCAGCACTTACGGGTAGGCTAGCTCGCTGGCTGCTGTTGCTCTCCGAATTTGATTTGAAGTATGTAACGCGCAAGTCAGTAAAAGGGAGAGCGGTAGCGGAGTTCCTTGCCAACCACCCGGTTGAGGGGGATGAAGCGGTTGAGTATCTATTCCCAGATGAAGCCATTCTGCACGTCGAGGATGAAACTTGGACGATGTACTTTGATGGAGCGTCAAACCAGTATGGGTATGGGATATGGGTGTTGCTGATAGCACCTGACGATTCCCGTATCCCCTTAGCATTCAAGCTCCGGTTCAAAGTCTCGAATAATGAAGCAGAGTATGAGGCATGTATTGCTGGCCTGGAAGCAGCCCTAGAACTAGGGGCAAGATGGTTGGACGTCATTGGGGACTCAAACCTTGTTGTGTCTCAAGCAAAAGGAGATTGGAAAGTCAAGGAGGAAAGGATGATAATCTACCACCAAACCTTGGATTTGTTAATTCCTCGGTTTGAGAAGCTAAATTTCACCCACCTCGTGAGAGAGAACAACAGGTTTGCAGATTCATTAGCAACTCTATCTTCTATGATAGACATCCCGTCCGGAGTCCGGATGCGTCCAGTCATTATTGATCAAATGTTTGCGCCAGCATACGAGTCGATTTCCGCCATAGATGAGGTTCAAGACGACAACCCCTGGTATTACGACATCTGGAACTTCTTGGAAAAGGAGACATATCCACTAGGGGCAAATGCCAAGGATAAGAGGGCCATCAGAAGAATGGCTGCTCAGTTCATCATCTGCGGGGGTAAGCTGTACAAAATGGGTCATCTAGGAATGCATAAGCTCTGTGTAGAAGCTGAAGAGTCAAAGCGCCTGATGGAGGCCATCCATGGGGGAGAGTGCGGTGCACATATGAATGGAGTAATGCTGGCTAGAAAGATCCTCAGGCAGGGCTACTACTGGTCAACCATGGAGGAGGATTGTATTAGTTTTGTTCGGCGATGCCACAAGTGTCAAATTCATGCAAACCGCATGAACATCCCGCTGTCAAAGCTGTACAACATGACTTCGCCATGGCCTTTTTCAGTCTGGGGAATTGATGTGATCGGAGCTGTTACCCCGAAGGGGTCAAACGGGCATGAGTTTATCCTGGTAGCGATAGATTATTTCACGAAGTGGGTCGAGGCCCAATCATACGCGGTGTTGAAGGCGTCGCACGTCGCAAAGTTCATCAGAAACAACATCATCTGTCGCTACGGGGTGCCAAACGAGATAATTTCAGATAATGGTTCCCACTTCAAGAAAGAAGTGATAGACTTGTTGGAAAAATACAATGTGGCTTTCCATAAGTCATCTACATACCGGCCGCAGACCAACGGAGCGGTTGAGGCCGCCAACAAGAATATCAAGCATATACTGCAGAAGATGGTGGGAACCTATCGGGATTGGCCAGACAAGCTTCCATTTGCTCTGTGGGGCTACAGGACTTCAATCAGAACTTCTACTGGAGCAACTCCATATTCATTGGTCTATGGAATGGAGGCTGTTCTACCCATCCAGATTGAGGTTCCTTCGTTACGAGTATTGGCTGAATGCCAAATAGCCGAAGCAGATTGGCAGCAAAGCAGATTCGAAGAACTCATGCTCTTTGATGAAAGAAGACTGAAAGCACTGTACCACATCCAAGGTTACCAACGGAGAATTGCCCGGGCTTTCAACAAGAAGGTTAAGTCCAGGAATTTTAAAGAAGGAGATTTGGTACTCAAAGACAACCGAGCTCCCATCCACGACCCAAGGGGCAAGTTCAAACCCAATTGGACTGGTCCTTACATCATCAAAGCTATCTGGTCAGGTGGAGCTGTGGTTCTGATGGATCTAGATGGTTTGGAATTTTCACAACCGATTAATATGGACAAGTTGAAGAAATATTACCCTTGAGAGGCTCGCTAGGCCGAAAACCCGAAAGGGCGACCTAGGCAAAAGTCAGAGCACAAAAAATTAGAAAATATAAAAACTAAGCTCGCAATGTTGAAAACCCGCAAAGGGCGGCCTTGGCAAAAGTTAGAGCGCAAAAGGAGAGTGAAAATACTCGAGTGAACCTCAGCCTGAACTACGTAAGGCTTGATTCCCATCTTTGGGATACGTAGGCAACTTCACCTTGAAGTTCAGCCATAAACTTTTCCTCGATCAACTTTGTCCATTTTGATCATCTCAGTCATCTTTATCCATCAGCATTTACCGCGATCTCCGGTACAGTGCTGTTCAGACTAGGGGCAACTTTCCGTTGCCGTGCAGTGCCACATTGTTCTTCAGACTAGGGGCAATTTTCCAATTGCGGGGATCTGGAGTTGTGCGTCTTAGTGACAGATCTTCGGCGTGTCCAGTTCTGATCCACATCGAAAATGGCTTTGAAAAGTTTTAATAAAAGTTGACTTTGTTCAAATTAATCTTTTTACAACTAAGACCATTTTTGGACCAAAGCGGAAAATTTTCAGTACCACAACTTTCAATTTCATTGATTTCAAAATAGAGTTCTCCCGCTCTTGCGTACAATTGAGGTTGCTTTTCGATTGCATTCATAAAGAAAACTTGAAAGTACTGATAAAGCAATAAATTTGGGGCATAGTTGAATCAAGTATCTCTGCGTCCCCTCCCAGAGCTGGACGAAGCATCTGAAGCCAAGCTAGGCCCAACCTGTGCCTCCTCGTTGAGCCAATCCAAGCACTCATCGGATAAAGTGCAACTGAAAGAAGAAGCAGGGGCCAGGAGCTCTCTCGTCCTCCATGCTGTGGCATATCGGGCGAGCTGTGCACCCCGGACCGGGAAAGCAGCTGGGTACTCAATCCCCTCCGGTGGGCAGGTCTGATCATGACCAAACTGACGCAGGAACCGGAACGGAAAATAGAATACGTAGTGGGTTAGACCTATCAATTGGATCCCAATCAGCCGGGACATACTATAGCTCATTGCCGGGAGGTTGAGCCAGGGACAACGCCAAGCAATGCCGTCTGCGGACAAATTGCACATCCAATCAAACCACCACCTTTCGTCAAGAGCATTGACTAGGCGCTGCCGAAAAAAGTAGCCTTGAGTTGAATAGGCCGGGCAAGAGTGCACAACCTGCAACTTATCCATTAACCATACCTAGGGGAGGGATGGAAAATGAGAGAATAAATAATAGAGATATGTACGATGAGAGAAAAGTAAGACGAGGGTTTTGTGAGAAAAAAAAAACCGAGCCTGAGGGTCGAGTGATGTGAGAAAATATACATGTAAGGTTGGGTGGGAAACATTACCTGTAGTAGCAGTGGACTCCCAGCAAACCTAGTCGCCTCCCGGCGATAGACAGAATCTAAGCCCATCAGTGTCTCGGCCAAGGTCATGGCAATACAGCTCTTTCCTTCTCTCAAGCCTTGGGCAACTTCAATCAGGCGAATGCTAGCTCCGCCGAAGCCTGAGGAAAGCAGAAAGTGAGAAAACAAACACAAGCAGAGGGCGTGTTGCCGAAAACCCTGCCAATAATGGTTGCTGCGGTCACCGGCGTCGGAAAAACGATGGATCAAGCCGAGGATGTCCAGTTCCCCACTGCAGATCAGAGATCGAGCGTCATGCGCCGTGAGCCCACACATCCGCCCTAAAGCCTGGGCGTGGCCAAAACGGAGCTGGGGCAAGATCACTTCAGAGCATTCAGACTCCATTAAAACCTGAAAATCTTCGAAAGTGGGACATACCTCTTGGCCGCCGAAGCTAAAAACGTGCGTCACTGGATTCCAGAACCTTGCCGCGGCATGGAGAAAAGGGAGATGCAGCGGAGTACGGCTCAGCGTGAATAGTGCATTCAAGCCGAAACCCCGGAAGTTCAGCTTTTCCGAGCCATCTAGAGAAGAGATCCAAGATGTGACATTTTCTGCGAGAAACGCCTCCATCTTTGTCTAAAACTAAGATGAAATGAATGTTCCCAAAGTTGAGACTTTTATAGAAGGAAAAACACTATTCACGGGGACACGTGTCAAAAACTAGGTGGCTGTAGGAATATCTGGCCGGCCGGCCACCTTTCCTGGCTGGCCAGCCATTTACTTTTTACAAAAATGGCCGGCCAACTGTCTCTCTCCACAAAATTGGCCGGCCGGCTCCCAAAGGTGGCCGGCAATGCTGCGGTGTATCTCCTTGGCCCTGTTTTACTCTTCGAGGGAAAGTTTCAAGCATTTCCAAGCAACGGGAGAGTCAAAGGCCTTCATCTCCCTCCTTTTCGGATGCGTTCCGGTGCCCAGATCGTCCGAAGTACACTCTGTTATTGCTGAGTTTTGTTTATCGAGTTGTTGTTTTGATTATCGAGTTGTTGTTTTGCTTATCAAGTTGTTTGTCGAGCGGACGTGTTTCGTGTTTTCGAGTCATTGCTCTTTGTTTAAACAATCTTTGTTTAAAGTCTTGTTTATTTACGTTGTCAACACTGTTGTTTTTGCTTATCGAGTTGTAAACTTCCTAAGGTTCTGTTATATCTTAGTAAGTTGAGTTGCTTAGTTTGTCGCGTCGGTTCACTACCTGACTTGGTGATTACACAATGCGCATTCCCATTCAATTTCATTTTTGTGCGAAATAAAATGATGCGATACGATGCTAAAAGTTTGAAATATAAACACCTTTTCAAAAGCTATTTCATTCCATCATGTTTTACAGTGAACAAAGGTATAAGTTTTTACAAAAAATAAATAAAAAACTGCCTAACAATGTGCAAAGTGCTACAAACTACTAGTAAAAAGGAAAATAAAGCAGGAAACGGCAGCATCAATGTCTTCGGGAGCGGGAATGAGAAGCACTCCTCATCCTCTTTTGCTGGACAGCCTCTGCACCATCATCATCATCTGGGTCAGAACCGTCGTCCTCAGGGTTCCCCTCAGCCTCGTCCCCACTCCCCGGACCAAGACCGGAGCCCTCCTCCTCGGCAGACGTCTCGGACTGACGATCTGTGGCCTCCTCCTCCTCCTCCTCCTCATCAGGTTCCGCCTCTACAACGTGAGCCCTGCGTCTGCGGACAGGCCCTCCTCGAGCTCCGCGAAAAGGCCTGGATGGCCTAGCTCCTCGAAAAGGCCTGGATGGCCCAGCTCCCTGAGAAGGCCCAGCTCCCTGAGAAGGCCCAGATGGCCCAGCTCCGTAAGAAGACCCAAATGGCCCAGCTCCCCAAGGGGACCTAGGTGGCCCGGCCCGCGGCGGAGCATATACGGGAGGTATCTGAAAATGAAAAAAATTCAATACATCAGTTCAAATATGAAAATCAGATGCGAGTACAACATATGAGTGGGGTGTGTGCCGAATGTGCTCTACAATGCAGAAGAATGCTTAAAACCAGTGTGTCATCAGAAATATGATAAATACAAGAAAGATAAACGGTACCTGCACACCCATAGCGGATAGATGTGTCTCTCTCCGAAGGACCATGCCCTCAAGCGAGGCCATCACCCCGAGAATCTCATCTACATACTCAACCGAAGGCTGCAGATACAAAGGCAAAACTACCAGTAAAGGAATAAATGTCCAAGTACCCGACTGATAAATCAAAGCTATAAATCATACCGGTGGCGAATCAGGATCCCTGACATATCTATGGTCAGGAAGTGGAGGCTCTAGCGGAATCGGGTAGGGAGTCCCGAAACGCCATCCCGTCAACTCGAACGGCATGTCCGGCCATCCAGGATGAGGATAGGTCGGAGTAATCGGAGGAACCGGTCTACCCCCACCTCTAGATGCACCAGCCCCGCTGGTAGAAGGGGCGTCTGCAGCCCGAGCCCGAGCCTGGCCCGAGGATGACATACCGGCAGGCCTCATCATCGGGATACGAGCTCCCGTCAATGGAGGCATCAAATATATGTGACGGTAAGTGGCGTAGTCCCCCTCCTCAATATATAGTAAAGCATCACTACCCAGCATGGCGCCGACTACCTCCGAGTAGGAGAGCCTGTCAGCAGTCCGCATACTGACTGGGGGTACTGCGGGAGGATCCTGAGAAAGATACCCCCATACCTGACGCAGAAAACGTTCCCCCAGAAACCATGCCCTGCCAACCGGCCCTTCGAGCAGGACCCTATACTGGGAGATGTCCGACCCTCCGGTATACTGAAGTCGGAGACCATCACCCAAGGACACCCAGGGCTGCCATGTGATCTGCGGATGATAAATGCATAAACCAATCAGAAATCGAGAATATACAGAGCAAATCAAAGATGAAAATGAAAGGAACTGAAAGTTCTGAAGTACCTCCGAATGCCGCACAGTGTCAAAGTACTGTCGCAGGTAAAGGAGGGTCTCTCGAGGTCTCGGCCGGTGCGGGCCCTCGAACACCAGAGAATATGGGGTCATGGGAAGCCCTGCCACCTCCAACTCTGGGGCTAATGCTGGGAAGTATACATAAACCCATAGTTGAGAAAAGTAGTGTAGAATGTAAGTACGAAATGCTGAGAGCAAAATACAGACTGTGAAAGTGCGCTCTGTGTGCAATGTACAAGTAATGAAAAGCAGAAATGTAAATCAAGGGGACAGAAAAGTACCTCCCAGGCTCTCCAGTAGCCGCCAAGTAAATCGCCCCGCCCGCGGGAGGTCGCGCTCATATAAAAGTAAAGGGTAGCCAGGCCGGCGCCACCCCAGTCATATCTACTGACCTGTGATAGGTCAACCAGAGCACACAGCAGATATAACCCGACTGTGTTCCCTCTATCGGCAAACAGGGTAGTCCTGAAGAGGAACATAAGGAAACCACGGGCGTACTGCTCCGTCTCCTCGGGAGTCTCGGGCACCATCTCCGCCCGCCAGAAGTGGGAAGAGAACCAAGTGTATCGGACTCTCCCAGAAACCCTGTCGACAGGCGGGCAAGCCCCCAATAAATACATCCAAGCGGCCTCCCACTCGCCCATGTCCTCGTCATAGGGGATGGACCAACCTCCTATGTCCAGGCCAGTCAACACAGCGAAGTCTAGAGGCGTCATGGTCATGTCTCCAGTGGCAGAGAAATGAAAGGAGTTGGTGGTGTCCCACCATCTCTCTACCAGTGCCGCCATCAGTGTCCTCCTGGCAGGACAACGTGACAACCCGATGCAGAAGGGCCCAAATCCTGCCAAGTCCACTAAATCTCGGACACCCTCCGGGAGCTCAGCATACCAGTCCCGCGCGGCGGTGGAGCCATACCCCCGCACACTGCGAGAACCAACCTGCGTTCAGAATGAATACATGTCTCAATATAAAATGAATGAGCTGTGTGCCAATGAAATGGATGGGCTGTGTGCCAATGGAATGCATGGGCTGCGTGTTCACTATCTATCTGGGCTGCGTGTTCAAAAAATTTAAAGTTTGGGCTGCGTGTTCAACTTTCAGTTAAATTGTGGGCTGCGTGTTCACTATTCTAATCTGGGCTGCGTGTTCAGAAAATTTAAAGTTTGGGCTGCGTGTTCAACTTTCAGTTAAATTGTGGGCTGCGTGTTCACTATCTATCTGGGCTGCGTGTTCAGAAAATTCGAAGTTTGGGCTGCGTGTTCAACTTTCAGTTAAATTGTGGGCTGCGTGTTCACTATTCTAATCAGGGCTGCGTATTCAGAAAATTT
Source organism: Camellia sinensis (assembly GCF_055761805.1). Taxonomy (NCBI): domain Eukaryota; kingdom Viridiplantae; phylum Streptophyta; class Magnoliopsida; order Ericales; family Theaceae; genus Camellia; species Camellia sinensis. The sequence continues at coordinate 71,355,166 of NC_138964.1, forward strand.
AAAGTTTGGGCTGCATGTTAAACTTTCAGTTAAATTGTGGGCTGCGTGTTCACTATCTATCTGGGCTGCATGTTCAGAAAATTCAAAGTTTGGGCTGCGTGTTCAACTTTCAGTTAAATTGTGGGCTGCGTGTTCACTATTCTAATCTGGGCTGCGTGTTCAGAAAATTTAAAGTTTGGGCTGCGTGTTCAACTTTTAATCAGTGTGGGCTGCGTGTTCACTATTCTAATCTGGGCTGCGTGTTCAGAAAATTTAAAGTTTGGGCTGCGTGTTCAACTTTTAGTTAAATTGTGGGCTGCGTGTTCACTATTCTAATCTGGGCTGCGTGTTCAGAAAATTTAAAGTTTGGGTTGCGTGTTCAACTGTTAATCAGTGTGGGCTGCGTCTTCACTATCTATCTAGGCTGCGTGTTCAGAAAATTCAAAGTTTGGGCTGCGTGTTCAACTTTCAGTTAAATTGTGGGCTGCGTGTTCACTATCTATCTGGGCTGCGTGTTCAGAAAATTTAAAGTTTGGGCTGCATGTTCAACTTTCAGTTAAATTGTGGGTTGCGTGTTCACTATCTATCTGGGCTGCGTGTTCAGAAAATTTGAAGTGTGGGCTGCGTGTTCAACTTTCAGTTAAATTGTGGGCTGCGTGTTCACTATCAATCTGGGCTGCGTGTTCAGAAAATTTAAAGTTTGGGCTGCGTGTTCAACTTTCAGTTAAATTGTGGGCTGCGTGTTCACTATTCTAATCTGGGCTGCGTGTTCAGAAAATTTAAAGTTTGGGCTGCGTGTTCAACTTTTAATCAGTGTGGGCTGCGTGTTCACTATCTATCTGGGCTGCGTGTTCAGAAAATTCGAAGTTTGGGCTGCGTGTTCAACTTTCAGTTAAATTGTGGGCTGCGTGTTCACTATTCTAATCAGGGCTGCGTATTCAGAAAATTTAAAGTTTGGGCTGCATGTTAAACTTTCAGTTAAATTGTGGGCTGCGTGTTCACTATCTATCTGGGCTGCATGTTCAGAAAATTCAAAGTTTGGGCTGCGTGTTCAACTTTCAGTTAAATTGTGGGCTGCGTGTTCACTATTCTAATCTGGGCTGCGTGTTCAGAAAATTTGAAGTTTGGGCTGCGTGTTCAACTTTTAATCAGTGTGGGCTGCGTGTTCACTATCTACCTGGGCTGCGTGTTCAGAAAATTTAAAGTTTGGGCTGCGTGTTCATCTTTCAGTTAAATTGTGGGCTGCGTGTTCACTATCAGTCTGGGCTATGTGTTCAGAAAATTTAAAGTGTGGGCTGTGTGTTCCCTTTTGAGTTCGGGCTGTGTGTTCGACAAATCAGTGTTTGAGCCGAGTATTCAGAAATTCGAGTGTTTAAAACTACATGTTCAGGATGCAAGCAAAGTACTATGTCATAAGCTAAACTGTGTGTTCAAGCATGGCAAAGGTGCGAAATGTACGAAAAATGCAGAAAACGAAGTAAATACCTCTCGGGCCTCATGAGAGAGGTGATGCTCCGGCTCTCGGAGAAGCAGATCCCCAGGTGCTCGCTCGTCAAAGCTAGTAAAGTGACGGAAAACGGCACGCGGAAGGACATGTGCCGGCGGAGCACACCTCCCGGGAATAAAAGGTCGGGTCCTCGGGGGCAAAGTCATGGGATCAAAATCGTCCCCGGCACCCGGAAAACCTCCACCGTGGGGAGAATTACCTGCCATCTTCGAAAGATCTGCAAAGAGAGCGAAAATGAGCCAAAATTGGAAAAAGTCAACAAAAGTCAACTCTCGGGAAATGAAAAAGTCAACAAAAGTCAACCCCCGAGAAAATCTTCCAAATGTTGAGACAAACTCACCTCAAGTAGGGGAATTGAGAAAAGAAGCTCCGAAACCAAAATTTAATCAGTTCAAAGTGCTTGAAATTGAATATTTTTGCGGGAACAACTTGCGTAGGGCGTTGGAAAACGCATACGGAACTCAGATCTGGAGAAGAAGGTGATGTAGGAGGTAAGAAAGGAGAGGATTTCGGCTGCCTTATATAGGCTCAAGGTCTTGGATAAAGGAGCATAAAGAAAGGAGATGAAAGGACCAAAATGCCCTCGGATCTGGGCATATGGCCGGCCGGCCACCTTTTCTAGCCGGCCAGCCATTTCCTTTTTGGAAAACCGGCCGGCCAGCCATTTGCTTTTTGGAAAACCGGTTGGCCACCTCCCCTTGGGAAGATAAATGGCCGGCCATGTCCCCCACATGCCCACCTAGCTCTCTGCAAATTTGGAGGAAGATTGGAGTTCCCGGGACCTGAAAAAGTTCAAGAAAAGTGCACTCCCGGTCGCGAAATTGCTCCACCGGAACTTCAGCTTCAAGATCTGGCATGTGTCTCATCATCATTCATCAAAATCAAAGTGTATCCTTTTTGATTGAGTTGTAGCCTTTCCAGGAAGTAAATCGGAGGCCGTGATCGAGTCACCTTCGCCGAAACACGCATTTCCGTACTCGTTATTTCATGACAAACGGGCACCCTGATTCATGCTCGTTTCGCACTATCATGTACATAACTTGCATTCTCATGAGCATACTTGCATTTCCGTGCACATTTCTTGATATTGGCATACCTCCATGTTTGAGCATGCGTTGTCACGCATGTTCCACTCTTGCATTGCGATGCATTCACTCACCGGCACTGCGTGTGTCAAACTTCCAGAATCACATTGGATATATGTTGGTAGCATATTGTACTTGTTGCAATTTCTCTCTTTTTGCAGGCACGATATTGTATGTACGGTTCAATTGAGGCTGGTGCGACCAGACGAATCGCGCAGGTATCGTATCTTCTCCGTGTGAGACGTGGCGAGGATTGAATAATTCTCCGCATTCTTAAATGCATGAAATGTAGTTGTTGCTTTGCATTCTTGCTTAAAACTGTTGCATCTATTTTCGAATACTTGCTTCATTACAGCTTGCTGCATTTGCATGATCATTGAGTTATGTTCGGCTTCTTGCATATCGCTTTGCATTTTGCCCCCCCTGCCTGCGGGCCTGCCTTCAGGCACATCTCTGCTTACTTTGTACGCTTGTCTAAGTCTTCGGCCTTGTCAAAAATGGGTCGTCTCTGGGCTTTGACATTCACTCCCGTCACTTGTGACTTTCGAGTTCTGTCAAAGAGGGGCAACTGTAGACACCCCATTTTTGACCGACCTTAAGACTCAGACGTCACTGGTTGAGCGCTTGGTGATGTTGCATAATGTGCTCGTTCGGAAGTTTCAGAGTCGCGGCCGTGAGCCCTGCCTCCGGACTTCTGAACCCTCTTTTGAACCTTGCCTCGGTTTGCGAACCAGACTCGGTTTTCTCTGTTTCTTTTCCTGAGGGAAGGGAGAGGTCCCGTAGACCATCTCTCAGTGGCCGTAGGCTATATTTTGTGGTCGTAGGCCATTTTGCCCGTTTCGGAGTCCGGTTTCCGGTTTTTCGGAACCGTTGGCCGTGTGCCTCGGTTCGGGACCGCTTAACCATCTCCGTTTGCTCTGATTTTTGGCATGCATCTTATTTTCTCCCTTTTGAGGGACACTGGGGTCTGAGAAACCCACTTCGTGGCCGAACACCACTTTCGGTGCTTAACAGCCCATTTTCGGGGCCCCGAACTGCGTGTTTTGGCCCCCGAGCATTCGTTTTGCATCGGTTTTTGTTCATTTTTGGCAGGTACCTCTGTTTTATCACCAGGGAAGTCACTGAAGGGTGGGAGGCCAGTAATTGTTGCAGCAGCCAGTTATACATCCTCCGACGCCCTCCGACGCCCGTTTTTCACACTTCCGGGCTAATGTTGAACACCTCGGGCCCACTTTCTTGAACTTTGAACCACATATTTGTGATGTACACACATGGGAGGACCCTAAAAGTTGGTGGCCAGCCAGTAATTCCACCTGACCCTTTTGAACCCCTCTTTCCGAGCTAATGTTGAACACCCTCGAGCCACTTTCTTGGATTTTTAACCACAGGGTTGTGTTGTACACACATAGGAGGACACCATCAGTTGGTGGCCGGCCACTAAATCAGCTTGATCCTTTTGACCCCTAGCCGGCCGGCTAGGGGATGTGGCCGGCCGGCCACCTGCAACAAAAATACCTGGCCGGCCGAGATCCTCACACTGTTCACTTTACAGCTGTATAGCTTTATCCCCCAGAAAATATCTTTATCCGGGGGATATTTTGTGGGGGAAAGTTTGTCTCCTTTTCCCCCACCTTTACACCCCCTTTTTGGCCCTTATAACCAGCAAGCCATATCACATTTTAGGGGTTAGAAAAATTGTCTTCAAGCTTAAAGATCCATCTCTCCCTCCATCCTTCTCATTTTCCTAAAAAAAACCTAAGTCCCTAATCACCATTTCTTCTACACCACCCATCTCTACCATCACCACTTCATTTCCAGCAACAAGGAGGGCTTCTCAAAGGCTAAAGGAGCTGCAAATTGGTCCAAGAAGCAACAAAAGACTTGTCTCCAAGGGTGAGTTGCATTTCACTCTTTTGGGCCCTTTTCTTGTATCTTTTGTAAGTCCTCTATGCTTTTTGCTTTGAGCTCCGGCCATAACTGAAAATGGCCTTCTTTTGAGATCATTTTCATGTCTCATTAAGGGTTCAACCCTGTTTGAGCCCTCCATGATGCACTTGCTTCATTGATCCTCTTATATGTCATAATCTTGTATGCTATTTTTGGCCCATGAGTAATCTGTTTTTGAGCATGATGTAATCTGTGAATGTGCTTATTTTGGGCCCTTCTTCAACATTGTTGAAGGGACCCTTACCATTTGATGCCTCCATGTGCCACTTGTAGTTATATCCCTTATTTGGCCCCATTTTTACATAAATTGGCGGCCCCCTCTGCTTCTGTTTTTGGCTTTTCCACAGAACTGAAAGTGGCCTTATTTCGGCCTATACTTTATGTTTCATTAACATTTTTTTTCTGTTTGGTGATTATTTTTTATACTTCATGTTATAGCACCTTTTGAGCCTCAATCTTGTGCCGTTTTTTTGGCATATTTGTATATTGATTCGAGGCTTTCCATATACTATAAAAATTCATACTTTTGGTCCCTCTTCAATGTTGTAGAAGGAAATTTTTCAGTTTGGATTTTGCTTATATCACTTGCTTCATTACCCCTCTCTTGGCCCCTATTCTTGCATGCCATTTTTTCCCTACCTATGCTTGCTGTTTGGCCTTGATTTGTACTGGTAAAATGCCTTTTTTTGGACTGTCTAGTTTCTGTCTTTGCATTGCATGTCCATATCGTGCATGTTTGGCATAGCTATAGGCCATTTCGGGTGCCTAAATTCGCATTTCGGGACCATTTCATGCATTTCGTGTCATTTCGCCTCATTTCGGGACCGTTTTCCCCCATATTTTAGTGCTGAAATTCCATTGGAATGATTGCCATCCATTTCATGTCATTGCATCGCATTCTATCATCGCCTCGGTTTGCGTGCCCGTGTGCACGCATTTCGAGGCACTCCATTTTTATCCATTGGCATCCTATGTGAGTGTGGCTGAGGCTCACTCATGTTGGTATAAGCCCATATCATCTTTTCATGTCATTGCATCGCATTCTGCCATTGCCTCGGTTTGCGTGCCCATGTGCACGCATTTCGAGGCACTTCATTTTCATCCACCGGCATCCTATGTGAGTGTGGCTGAGGCTCACTCATGTTGGTATAAGCCCATATCATGTTTTCATGTCATTGCATCGCATTCTGTCATCGCCTCGGTTTGCGTGCCCGTGTGCACGCATTTCGAGGCACTCCTTTTTTATCCACCGGCATCCTATGTGAGTGTGGCTGAGGCTCACTCATGTTGGTATAAGCCCATATCATGTTTTCATGTCATTGCATCGCATTCTGTCAACGCCTAGGTTTGCGTGCCTGTGTGCACGCATTTCGAGGCACTCCTTTTTTATCCATTGGCATCCTATGTGAGTGTGGCTGAGGCTCACTCATGTTGGTATAAGCCCGTATCATGTTTTTATGTCATTGCATCGCATTCTGTCATCGCCTCGGTTTGTGTGCCCGTGTGCACGCATTTCGAGGCACTCCATTTTTTATCCGCCGGCATCCTATGTGAGTGTGGCTGAGGCTCACTCATGTTGGTATAAGCCCATATCATGTTTTCATGTCATTGCATCGCATTCTGCCATTGCCTCAGTTTGCGTGCCCGTGTGCACGCATTTCGAGGCACTTCATTTTCATCCACCGGCATCCTATGTGAGTGTGGCTGAGGCTCACTCATGTTGGTGTAAGCCCATATCATATCCATGTCATTTAGATCGCATTCTGTCATTTTCTCGGATCGCATGCCCGTGTGCACGCATTTCGAGGTATCTCATTTTTATAGCATTGTGTATGTTAGGATTGTATCTTAGTTGCATTTCATGCATATCATGCATATTGCATCGTGTTCGGAATAGGAGTTAGCCCGGGCACGGGAAACGAGTTACATTTCGTACTTCAAGTGACAGAATGTGTCTCAATTCCCTAGCCACCGACACTCCGGATTATCCATGATGGAGTTAGGTTTTAGCTGTGTTTCATGTGCATTCATTCTATATTGAGTTGTGCATTTCGACTCCTCGGCCATCATGCCTCGGTATGCATGATTGGTGGCACGAGGATCGAGACATGCATATATCTGTGTAAATACATTGCTATGCCCCTTTCCTGCTCTCTGTTGCAGCAAAATGAAGAATCAGTAACTTTTTGGGGCTTGGCACGCATTTCAAGAACAGGTGTAAACAGAGGCTAATTGGGGCATTCCGGTGGATTTCCGCGCAAGACAACCCGGACATGCGTCATCCATCAGAAGCAAGGCAGTCCCTGGCTTGCATGCCAGTTTTATTTATTTTCTTAGTTAATTTGTTAATTAATTAGGATTTTGTAATATTTTGGACTGTAATATTCTTTTATTCGGACTGTAATATTCGGGACTGTATTATTTATTCGAACCCTCTATGCGAGGGCACAACTGTAATAAGTGTGTGTGAGTGTGATGTATGTCTTCCAACCCCACGTCTTTCTCCCTTTTATTTACCCGCTTATGATGGTTAGATTAGGGCATATTTCAATTAGCATACAGTATGACAGCATGTTTACATTCATTCATTAGTTTTGCATGCACTGGGCTCGGCGCATCATACTAACTGCATTGCACTCTCAATTCCAAATTGAATACATGTTAGTTGTAGCATTCCATATGCCATCTTAGAATAGCCGAGCCTGCTATAGTTGCATTTTGCATGTGTTGTATTAGGCATTTCTGTATATTTAGGATCATACATGATTTCTAATGTAGTTTCTATTTTGGCTTGGAGTACTCGGTAAGTTCTACGCTTTAGCATCCTTGCATGCGTGTGAGTGACTGCCATGAATAGCATGCTTACCATGAGGCTAATTGCTTATGTGATATATCTGCCTGAATGCCTGTGGGTGAAGGTTGGGTTACTTAAATTGGAATAAATCATCAAATGTTTCAAGCCTACCTGCGGGTAGCAAACCATTTTCAAAAAAGCGAACATGAAATGTTTTGTTCCAATTCAGGCGATCTAGTCTATACTTGTATGCTGTGCGCATCACATAGTAACCTAGGCTAATAACCGGAATAAGGACATACAAAGTTTTCAAAAATAGATATCATGGTTAGTAGAGGCCGGTCTTTGACCGGGCGAACGGGGGTGCTCACGAAGTGACCTTCCCCAATCGTACCCAAGTTCCCGAGCCGAGGCAACTTTGGTGATGACGGACACGTGGCCTTTGGCACCGAGTCAGGGTTTCCTAAATTTCCCATTAAAAAAATATTTAGGTGGCGACTCTGTATCTGGCAAAGCAGTCCATGTTTGGCACTTCTTTCAAAAAAATCAGTTTTCTTAAAACGATTTGCCGGATTTGGACTCTTTGGTTCAGATTTAGAACCGTGACTACAAAGTCGAGTCCGAGCTGTAGCGAGGTCCCCCGCGGGCTGGTTACAAGGAGCTGTTGGAGCTTCAACTTTGAAGAAAGTCAACAAGGGTGAGAAACTTGCCTTTATATTCCCCATTTTTGCATTGTATTTTTACCTATCTTAAAATCGTTTTTGAGCTTGGTGTATAATACAAAAAAGTTCTGTTTTTTAGCCCTCTTGATTGTTTATTAAGAGTGTTTTGAGGTTTGGGTTTGTTTGACCCTTCCTAAGCCTTGTAAGGCTCCTTTTTGCGCTATTTTGTGCAAGTTTCGAGACTTTGGTGTTTGGGCCTCTTCAACACAGAAATCTTGAGGGATTTCAGTGGCGAAGATGGTGCCTTAAAGTCTCCAAAAGGGGAGGCCCACCCCCTCCCCTTGTTGTCCTTGAAAGGGACCCTTTTTGGCTTCTTAAGGGAGCATCATGTTAGAGTGTGTATTGATCATGTCTTGGCTGTTTTCCATGCTTATTATGCCATGATATAACCTTGTTGTGTGTTGGTTTTGGTACACCATGCATACTTAGCATACCTACCATGTAATGCCTTGTTTAGGCCTTAACATGCCTTAGGTTGTAAACCTTTGTTCAAGCTTGTTTTAGGTCTAGTTTTGTGAAGCTTCTATGCTTATTTTAACATGCTAGAGGTCTGTCCATAGTTGTTTAGGTCGGCCATGGCATGCATTGTATAGCCCCTTTGCATTTTTGGCTTGTTGGCCTTAAGTGTGTGAATGTATAGCATACATCCTTGCCTTAATTTAGTGGGTTGGGACCATTTGTCATGTAATTTCAGTCCCTTTGACATGCTTCTATGCTTGCCTTGGACACCTCTTTAATGCTTTGAAAGCTTGTGTAGCATGTTCCATGTTTTGGCCATTGTAAACGCCTTTAAATTTGAACCACTTAGATGCCATCTAGGAGGTCCCCTTTGCATGGTATAGGTCTGCCTTGGACCTGTTTTGAGCCCCCTAGGCCTTGTGAGGTTTGGTTGGCTTGGTCATGGTTCAAGCCCCTTTGACTTGCTTCAAGTACTTGGGCCATTTATTGCATGCTTAGTCTATTTTGTTTGCTTGGTTTGGCACCATCTTAACATGATTTTCAATGCTTACCTTGCATGCCATATGTCCATGATTACCCTCTTTCAAATGTGTTTGAGAGTTGTCCCATTTGTGCCTAAGTGTTGGCCCCTTTAACATGTGCATGTGTGCATGTGTGCATGTGTTTAGTCCTTTATTTTGGCCACTTTGGCCACTGTTTTGGGCCTTATTAGAGCTGCCCAAATCATGTTTAAGTCCATTATTTGCTTGCTTGCATGCTTACCTTGGATGTTTGTTTGCATGCTTGCATGAGCATCTTGCATTGCCATATTGCATGCCTAGTTAACATGCTTAGGTTGCATTGCATTGGCATGCATGCTTGGCCTCTTGACTATCCATGATAGAGGTTAAGTCCCCATTTGTTTGTTGGTTTGCATTGCATGTCATTTGACATCAAAGTGTGCACACTTGGTCCCTTGGGCCATCACGCATCAAAATGCGCGATTGATGGTCCAAGAACCAAGGAGCATGTCCCTTTGAGTCACTAACATGATAAGGGACATGATTGGTGCATATATGCCTTGAATTGTATTGCCATGCTCTGCCTTGCCCTTTGTTGCTGTCAATTGCAGATTCTGCAGGAGCTTTCTGCCGACCGGCAGTGCCCAGTGCCGACCGGCAATTATCCTTTTGCCGATAGCTTCATAGATGGCCGGTGACCACATACCACTGCAGGTGGTAATCCTACTCAGCCGATGGCATTCCCCAGTATCCAGAGAAGCAATCCTGAGGTTTTGGTAGCCTCCAGAGGAGCACAGCAAGGAAAACAGAGGCAGCCTATGCATGGCGGTGCACTTCCGAGCGGGACCCGAGCATGCGCTGCATCTGGCTCTCCTCCCGAGGCGGTTTACTGCTTTTCCAAGTTTAAATTAGTTTGTTAACTAATTAGGTAATTTGTAATATTTAATTAGCTGGCGTAGTTAATTAATTTGTATTATTTATTTGGTCCCTCCGGGCGAGGGCAAATCTGTAATAAGTGTGTGTGAGTGGTGTGTATGTCTTCCAATCCCCACTTCTTTCTTCCCTTTTATTTACCTGCTTTGATGGTTAGTATTAGGGCACGTTTAAATTAGCATACCTCATGCAATGCATGCGTGCATTCATTCATTTGTCCTGCATGCACCGGGCTCGGTATATCATGCTAACTGCATTTGTACTTCAAATTCCGAATTGAATACATGCATTGACTGACTGCATTTCGCATGCCATCCTTGGATTGGCCGAGCCCATTCTAGTAACATTTTGTATGCGATGCATTAGGCACTTAACATGGACTTGGATCATGCATTGATTGCTAACATGTTCCTGTTTTTGGTGCGGAGTACGATGTAAGTATTTATGCTTTAGCATCTCGCATGCGTGTGAATGCTATCATGGCAGCATGCATACCATGTGGCTAGATGCTTATGTGTGATAAACTGTTTGACTGCCTGTGGGTGAAGGTTGGATTGTTTGAGTTGGAAAAACTCGTTGAAATCCGTATTTTAGCCTACTTGCGAGTAACAAATTCCAAAACATTTTCCAAAACAAACGGATATGCAATGTTTATTTCCAAATTAGGTAATCTAGTCTATACTTGTTTGCTGCGCGCATAACATAGTAATTCTAGGCTAATAAATGGTTTAAGAACACATAATATTTTCAAAAACGGATATCACAGTTAGTAGAGGCCGATCTTCAGATCGGGCAAGAGGGGGTGCTCATAGCTGACCTTCCCCAATCGTACCCTAGCTCCCGAGCCGAGGCAACTCTGGTGATGACAGACATGTGGCCTTCGGCACCGAGTCAGGGTTTCCTAAATTCCCCCATAAAAAATATTTAGGTGGCGACTCTGTATCTGACAAAGCAGTCCATGTTTGGCACTTCTTTTCAAAAATCTGTTTCTCAAAACGATTTGCCAGATTTGGACTCTTTGGTTCAAGATTAAGAACCGTGACACAAATCGAGTCCGAACTGCAGCGGGGCCCCACGCGGGTGCGTCTACAGAGTGCCATCTTCTTCTACCCGGATGTGCTGATGCACTCTTTCCATTAGGGCCTCCATTGTGAGGGGTGGTGTCATTGTCATTGAATTCCTCAACTTATTACCTACCGTCAAACCTTATTTGTACTGTGCGATAACTAGGTTTGTGGGGCAATCTCTGATTTGACTAAAAGTCTCCCAATACCAGTTGTTGTGAGACTTCAATGTTTCCTTCTCGCCCATGTCTATGGAGAGCAACTGGTCAATCTCCACTGGTGTTCTCGTGTTTGTTCTAAACCTAGTCACAAATGCCTCTGCAAGTTGCGCCCATGAAGCTATGCTGCCTTCAGGCAACCTCTCAAACCATGCCAAACCCAGGTTGCCTAGGTTGGAAGGAAACATGATTCACATTAGTGCCTCGTTTCGTCGATACACGGCCAAAACCTGGCAAAAATGGCTCAAGTGCATGTAGGGGTCCGACTTCTCCTCATAAGGTGTGTGGAAGCCTAAAGGTAATGGTGCGTTCTCAATCGCTGGAACAAATGATGAGCTCTGCAACCTTGCTAACGCTTTGTTTCCTGGTTCGTAGGCAAGGTGTGGTACTGGCATTCCAACCTCGACACTTCCATGTGTCCTAGGACCCAATCGTTGTAGAGTAGAGACCTTTCGGGGGTCATGAGCCTGAGTGTCCTCTTTCCCTCGAGCCCTTTCTTCTAGTACTATCCGCAAGTCTACTGACCTAGGCAACTTTGTGTATCTAGATGTCATTTGGTGCGAATGCGAGGGCTGATAACTGCTTCCCTCTGTACAAGACCTTTTAGTCCTTGTTCTCTCAGACCTGGAGAAACAAGTCCTGTATGTCCTTGATTGTGTGTCACCTGTCATGGGGCTTCTACTTTCAATCTATGATGGTGTGACTTGCCTATCACTATCTTCTGAGAGGCGAGAGTACGTCCTATATTTGCGCATCTCCTCTTTTGCCACCCCTTTGCCCTTTATCTGGCGCTTCAAGGTCTTTATGTCAGCCGCCATTGTCCTTATCACTTCATCTTGCTCCCTTACGTGATCTTCTAGAACTTGACGATCCATCCATTGCCTTAGTCTATCAGGGCTTTGAGAACGCCGTGGACTTGTGCCCCGTCTTTCTCTCGCGTCTCTCTGTGGGTTCCATCACTGGGAATCCAATTCTACCGTGGGCAGAACAAAAGGCAAACCTTCGCAACTCCCACCCCCTTCCGAGGTTTGCCCATCTATAGGAGAATGCGGTAAGTCCTCATTATGAGCCATTGACATTGATTGAAGGAAAGTTGAATCAAAAGGTTTGTTATATGTATGTGTTCCCATAGATGGCACCAATTGTACGAGCACAAAATAATCTTCTCGTATAATCTTGTTGATCAAGTTTGCACTCCAAACGTCGTCACTTTACTACTTGAAAACACAAACGTGAGCTAGCCGGCAGGGGTGTGCTGGAAACCTCTCCGATGCCTAAGTCGGCAAAGTAGACAACAGACACAAAAGCTGTGTGTATTTAGGATTAAAAATTGTGATACCTGCACATTGGTCCAGTCACGAGCTTTTATAGATTCCGCCTGGCACAATCCTAGTAGGACTCTAATTCTCTTTAGCAGAGTCCTCCTATGAATCACACTTCCAAGGATAATGCCTATCCTGATAACACCCTACTTACTGCCTAGCAAGTGAGATGGGGACAACTCATACCTCGGCTAGTGGCACACTCAACCGAGTTTATACAGCTCGGTGCTGCTTTAGGTAACAGTATTGTAGTCCTAATCATAAGATGGCCCATGTAGAGCTGACCTTAGCTCGGTCCTCCTTCCACTTACATCTCGATCCTCTACGGGGTTTAGCCTGGGATAGCCAGGTTAGGCCCCCAGTAGCCCATTTCTGACCGACTTGACACCTAGATGACCCAAGACTGTGCTATCCAAATTTAAGTTAAATCTAAATACACTCTTAAAGTTATGAAATAATTATATCTTATTTAATCCAAAAAAAAAAAAAATCAAAGAAAGATGCATCCTATGGCTACTCCTCACATTCCACTTCACTATCAACTCAATCGAAACCAAGTGTAAGGTTGTATATTGTGATTAATAACCTGTAAAATGTAACAGTGCTCCATGCAAATATATATTTTTTTATTTATTTGTCATGCTACATAAATTTTTAAATAAATTACAAATACACCATTTGAGATTGGGTTAGAATAGAAATTACTTCTTATAATTTCAAATTTACACATAAACTATTTGATTTTGGATCAATTTTACTCCTAGTGTTTATAATCAAACGAAATTTTATTTTAAATTTTATTTTACCCCCAAACTATCTAAAAAATGTCAACTAGACCCTCAAACTTATTTAGGGGTCCAGTTGGTATTTTGGAGATAGATTGGGGGTAAAATGAGATCTCAAATGAAGATGGTAGCAAGTACCATCAAATTATAGACGACAGGGGTGGAATTGATCCAAAATTGAATAGTTTATATAACGGTTCTGGTTTAGAACCGACCTATTTCATGCTTTTAGACCCGGGATTTCGTGTCTTCAATTGTTGTTTATGTTCTTTATAGTCTTGTTGGTAGTTGAGTTAGGTTGTTGGTTGTCTTTGAAACAGGTTGGGAGTTAGTTCTTTGAAAGAGTTGTTGCCATGTTTTCTTCTTGTTCGCTCGAGTGGTGTTTTGGTCACTCAAGCGATTTTTGAAACCTCCTAGTATTTTGTTAGTCTGCAAAACCCCTGGGAGTTGGGTGATCCTAGCTTAAGCAGTCTTTCTTGCGCTTAAGTAGTCTTATTCAGTTTGTAAAACTTTTGGAAAGCGATTGTTTTGCCCTCAAGCGGTGTTTTGGCGCTCGAACGGTGTCACTTATTGTCTCTGACGATGGTCAAGCGGTGTTTTGGTTGCTCGAGCGATCTGTGTCTATATCAGTTCGGGAAAAGGAATTTTGGAATAACTTTTTTTTATTTGCTCTCTCTCTCTCTCTCTAAAACCCTCCAAACAATAATTTCCTTACTTTCTCTCTCTAGTTCTTGCTTAAGACCCCAAATACTCCATCATCCATCGATTTCTCCAGCATTACTCTTTGGAGAAAAAGATAGAGCCCATCGAAAGCTTCAATCTAATCGGAGAGGATCTCATTTTCGGCTCCACCAAAGTTTCACTCTTGCTGTCTTCCTCTTTTACTCTTAAGGTGGGGATTTCTTCCACCTCTCGTATAATTCTTAGCTTAGTTATTTGCTCTTTGAAAGGATTTAGTGATTTGGGGATTTTGGGTTAAACTTAGGGATTGATTTTTGAAATATAAAAGAGTGGTTTTTAAATGGGTGCTTGAGAAAGGTTGTGGAGATGTATTTATGGTTGAGATATGTTAAAATATTGCAATTCCTTTTGTTAAATGTGACTTTCACAGTAAAAGAAATTTTGTACAAAAATCATAGATGTTTGGTTTATAGAAGAAAAAAGGAAAAGATGTTGGGTTTTGAAAGGATGAAATGAATGTATATGTTGATGATGAGGGTGGAGTTGGATATGTAATATCGCTCCCATTTTGAAAATTATGAGATTACATCTTTTGTTGGAAAATTATATAGTGAGTATAAATATTTGTTTTGGGCTATCGGTGGAGGATAGTCTTGATTGTTGTAGAAATTGCATGAGAATTAGGTTAAATTGAAACTAATTTCTCATACATTATGCATCGAGCATTGTTTCATACTTGAACATTGAAAATGTATTGTTTTTGAGAAAAATTGGTGTATACCTTGGTGAATCTGGTTAGGGGGTATGGTTGTGGTTACTATGTTCGCCTGTGTGTCCTTGGTGAAAGTCCAGAAACCCACGCGATTACGTGCCGATCCTTCCGATTGGTACTGGTAAAATGTCTTTTGTAGTGCTTGTATAGCCTACTGGCAGACACGTACCTAGAGATTCCCAGTATTTTCTATCCACTGCCCTGTTTTCTAATATAAAAGTTTATTTTCATGAATTGAAAGTATTGATAAAGGTATTGCATTGTTTTGAGATCAGAAAAGTATGATGTTTGACAAACGGAATGCATGTGCATTCACCTTATATTTTTCCTAAGTTTTATACATTGTGTTAAAGTATCACTACTGGACTTTAGCTCACCCTATGTGGAAAACAACTTTCAGGTGCTAATGATATGCCTCCACTAAGGATTTAACTTGGGAGGACCGTGGAGCTGAAGTCTCAGTTTGGTTTCTTGTTATAATTATTTTTGTACAAGCCTTGGGTTTTAACTGTATTGAGTTGAACTCACTTTTGTTGTACCAAGCATTGTCTTGGAAATATGTAGCCAATAGGGCATTAACTTATTTGTATAACCGTTTATTCCAAATCACTCAAATGTGACTTGTGCTGTAGATTTAGGATTTAGGATTATGAATGTATATCTGCATGTATCATCTTTTGTATGGTAAACTTACATAAATGACATGTTACTATTTCGTATGTTCCATTTCTATTGAATTTCATGAGATGGGTTGTTGTTATTATTTCGGGACATTACAACTTCGTATTAGAGCTACCGGGTTTGAATACTTTGGGATAGTGGGATGTAGTTTTTACCACGATGGGTTTGTCTCGGTAGAAACTATTAAAAGTAGACCTGGTATGCTATGTGATAAGAAGTTTATGTAACTTGATGAGTATGAGATTTGGTTTCTGAGATATTGATTGGATGTACAAGGTTCTAGAAGTCCTATTAGAAGAGCACTTGATCACTGCTTGTTCTAATTGGACTTTGATAATATCGCGGAACAATTTATTATCTAGAAAAGAAAATTTGTTTGTGATTATGTGATTCGGTGCTTATGTGGAGTGAATTACTTGTTGTCCACCGTATTAGGATGTGAGTTAATTAGCTTCGGCACATTTGTAAATGTGCTAATCTGTCGTGTTACTGTTATTAAGATGTCAGGACATGGATGTGGTGGTGGTAGGGATGGTAGGCCTAAGCAACAGGAGGTGTTGATATAGGATGAAATTCCAACATAAGAGGATGGAGTTGGTCAGGCCAATTATGGCCGAGCCAGCAGGTCAGCAGACCATGGGTGCCTTAGCTCGCAAAATGGCCAGAGCATTCTGGGAATCCATGGACATTCTCAGGGCTGAGAATCAAGTCCAAGCCCATGTTGTAGAAATAGGGCTGTCCATTCTAAAGAGGGAGTTCTTCCGGTCTAATCTGAACGAGTTTTTGGGGGATCCGAATGAGCCACTAAAGGCCGATGAGTGGCGGAAATAGATGGTGAAAATGTTAGATACCTGGCATTGAGAACGATGGTTTGAGAGTGACCTTGGAGTCCTTCTAACTAAAGGGAGATGCGGATTAGTGGTGGAAATATGCGTGAGGGCATATCGGGGTAACTTGGGAGGCTTTTGTCAATGCCTTCCAGGACAAGTTTTTGCCACGCACAACAAGAGAGAAGTTGAGCGATCAGTTTCTATAGCTCAAGTAGCTAAATACGCCAGTGGCCGAGTTTGAGTCCGCTTTCAATGGTTTGTCGATGTTTGAATCAGAACTTACGACGACGAAGGAATGTCGTTGCATCAAGTTCGTGAAGAGGTTAAGGACGGGGCTCTTTTTCAAGGTGATCGGGCCAATGATTAGGGATTACAACTGTCTCATGGAGTCGGTATCCCACTTAGAGACCATGATCTAAGTAGAGGAGCAGATGAGGGGCTCGAAGCAGAGGTCTATGATGTTCAAGGGGACACTAAGGACAATAAACGGCAAAGGGGTTCCACCCCACAGTAGTTCTAGGATACACAGTCTAGATCCACCTTTCCGATACCAAGTTTGTGTAGAGGAAGAGGTAACTAGGGAGTGTTCACTTGCTTCAAATATGGTTAATTGGACAACAAATCTTTAGTTTCCCACAAAAGGGAGGAGAGCAACAGCCTGCACCGTCTTCAGCTCGTGGCACATGAGGAGGGTTTTCCCTCAGTTTGGTGGCACATCAGGTGCATCTGGTTTGGCGCAGACACAGAGCCGTTAGCCAGTACAGTCAGCACAAGCCTCGAGAGCCAATCAACGAGCCAGTTCAGCTCAATCCCTGTATTAGGAGTATGCTCCGAGGGGTTAGGAGGTAGATCAGACGCTTTCAGGGTGTGTGTATTATGTTACCACGCCAGATCAGTTACCAGCACCTTTTGTAGTGAGAGACAACTTTTTGTTGTTCAACTCTATTGCCAATGTGTTGGTTGATACTGGTGCATCTCATTCATTTGTATCATCTGCTTTTGCATCCGCTTTGGATTTGGAGTTTCAATTATTGTAATCTTCTCTTTTGGTTGAGACACCCCTTGGAGGTAGAGTGGCATTGGGTCGAGTGTGCCGCTCTTTTAAGACTGAGATCGCGGATTGTCGACTTTTTTTGATTTCAATGTTCTTTGTATGCATGTTTTCGATGTAATTCTGGGTATAGATTAGTTGACTCATTACTGGGCCTTGACAGGTTTGCATTATAGTAGGGTATCTGTATGTATGCCATTGGGGGAATGCTTTTACTTTTTGTGCGATCGAGGTGTTAGTCCTACCTTTCCATTGTATGACCATAAGGGTCAAGAAGAGTTTAGTTTTGTTCTTGTGATCAAGGTAGCTGATGAGGGTAGTATGGCCCGAGGTGAATTGCCAAGAGTAGTTTTAGAATATCCCGATGTTTCTTCGGAGGAACTCATAGAGTTGCCACCACATAGAGAGATTGAGTTCTCAATTGACTTGGCATCGGGTACAGCTTCGATTTCTATGGTACCATATAGGTTTGCACTAGCTGAGTTATGTGAGTTAAAAGTTCAACTTCAGAATTTGTTAGATAAGGGCTTCATTCATCCTAGTACATCACCTTGTGGGGCACCGACTCTCTTTGCTAAGAACAAAGATGGCATGTTGTGATTGTGCATCGATTATCGAAAGTTGAACCAGCTAACTGTTAAGAACAAGTACCCATTACCATGAATAGGTGACTTGTTTGATCAGTTGAAGGGGTCTCATTGTGTTTCTAAGATTGATTTGAGATCGGGTTATCACCAGTTGAGGGTGAAGGAAGAGGATATTCAGAAAATGACATTCCTTACATGGTATGGCCATTATGAGTTCTTAGTGATGCCTTTTAGGTTGACTAACACATCAGCTTCGTTGGTTGACTTAATGAATCGAGTCATTCGTAATTTCTTAAATAAATTCATGGTTGTCTTTATCAATGCACCCTAGTTTACTCACCCTCCGAGGAGGAACACGAAGAACACTTACAGGTTATACATGAGTTTCTTAGAGCACACAGGTTATATGCTAAGTTTGGGAAGTGTGAGTTTTGACTCAGGGAAGTTAAGTTTTTAGGCTATGTGGTATCCAGGGAAGGGGTGACCGTGGATTCATCTAAGACAGATGTAGTGCAAGATTTGGAACAACCTAAGAATGCCTTTGAGATCCAAAGTTCCATGGGCTTAGCTAGGTATTATCGACATTTTGCAAAAGGCATCTCTAGATTGGCCTCACCATTGACTAGATTGATGAGAAAGGGAATTAAATTCATGTGGAGTGAGACATGGGAAAAGTTGTTTCAAGCACTTAAGGTTAGACTCACCACTGCTCCAGTTTTGATTATTCTGGAGAGAGGTTTGGGCTGTTCAGTTTATTATGATGTGTCTTGGGAAGGATTGGGTTGTGTATTGATGTAAGAGGGCAAGGTGATAGCATATGGTTCACAGTAGTTGAAAACACACGAGAGAAATTACGCCACTCACGACCTAGAGTTAGCTATGGTGATTTTTTCCTTGAAAATTTGGAGGCATTACCTCTACGGGGAGAGATTTGAGGTGTCTTTCGATCATAAGAGTTTGAAGGACCTATTTTCATAGAAGGACTTGAATTTAAGGTAGAGGAGGTGGATGGAGTTTATAGAGGATTATGATTTCGAGTTACACTATCATCCGGGAAATGCCAACATAGTGGTCGACACTTTGGGCAGGAAATCCGTAAGCGGTGTAGCTAATATCGCCATTCGGGAATGGGAGATGTTGGGTGTAATGTGCGAGTTCGTCTTGCATTTTTGCAAGCCCGTCGAGTTTGTCGTTTTGTTCATCGTAGTTGCACAGCCTACTGTAGTGAGCTGAGTTTAGAAGCACAATGGGGTGATCACGAAGTGGAATCTATCAAGGCAAAGATATCTAGTGGGAAGGTATAGAAGGGTTTGAACGTTTATGATGACTCGAGTGTGAGGTACCTAGACCATCTTTTTGAGCCAAAATCTTGTAGAGAAGAGGTACTCCAAAAGTTCTATCATTTACGCCTTGTAGTACACCCGGGAGGGACAAAGATGTATCATGACCTTGGTTGCCAGTTTTTGTGGAGGGAGATAAAAAGAGATGTACCCGTGTTTATTTCGAGGTGCCTTACTTGTCAGCAAGTGAAGGCCAAGTTCTAGCGACCAGCAGGTTTGTTGCAACCCTTACTTATAGCTGAGTGAAAGTGAGAGCATGTCACGATGGATTTTGTTTTAGGTCTTCTGAGGACCCAATGGGGTAGTGACGTTGTATGGGTACTGGTTGATCGATTGACCAAGTCTGCAAATTTTATACCTATACGCACGAGTGACTTAGTACACTGCCTTCCCGATCTAAATGTTAGAGATATAGTACGACTTCATAGGGTTCCAGTGACTATTGTTTTGGATAGGGATCCACATTTTATGGCTCGCTTGTGGCAAAGCCTACAAGGTGCCTCGGGCTCTAAGTTGACCTTTAGTACCGCCTATTATCGTCAGACTAACAGGCAGTCTCAATGCACCATTCATATTTTAGAGGACCTGCTTCAGGCTTGCGTACTTGATTTTAAGGGGTCATGGGAGAGGCACTTGCCTTTGGTGGAATTTGCCTACAATAATGGTCAAGACCCAAACCCGCCCCTATGGGTTTAGGTCGTAACCGGCCAGTAATCCTAGATTACCTGACCTCAAAGATAGAATTAGAAAAATATATAATTAAATATATAGGACCTGATGTAGAAGCTGAGTATAAAATTTGTCCATTGAGCTGTGCATACATGCTATGAATAGAAACACACATAACATATCTCACATCACACAAGTAGTGTTTACAAACATTTATCATGTAGATATATAAGCTATGATAAAAAAAACCATAACACAACAGACTATACAAAACCAAAGCTTCTCGAGCTTGGCCAAAACAAAAACTAAGGCCTCGACGCAGAGGCAGAATTCTGGAGGCTTCACAAAAGGCTGGCTCCAAAGCAGGCTCTAATGCTGAATTTCTTGATGCTTACCTATATATATATATATATATATATGTAAACGAAGTGAGCTGGAAGCCTAATGAGTAATCTCAATGTAAAGGGGTTAAATGAATGAGTTTCGTAACTTACCAAAACAATATAAAGTCTTGACATAATGAAATATTGTTTCGAAAACATGTAATGACAAATATCAAACCTTTGATAACTTAACACATAGCGAAGTGCCCGAAGTCCTTATTTAACTTGCTGAAATACCATAAGGAACATTCATATATAATGAGTTCATTCGGAACACCCATATTGGTGACTCATGCAGAACATCACTTAGATGGCTCATACATAACATCACATTGATGACTTATATAGAACATCTTACTTGATGGCTTATACAAAACATCACACTTGATGCCATATATAGAACATACCATTGATGACTTACACTTGTTGAGCTCATTTAGAACGTCTTTTATGTGTAGGCTCCATACAAAACGATTATTATCGAAGCCATGCATAACAATCATCAAGGATTGACATCATACGAAGCGTTTATAACGAATTAATAGCTTGTACAGAACATCCAAGATGGATCATAGACAAAGCAATAGTTACCGAAGATCAAAGTACATTTTCATAATCATTTTTTAAAAAGGAAACTCATTCATTCTTAGCAAGTCTCATTTTTAGAAAGCATATCATATTGTACACAGTTCGTAAATTCAAAGCATATGTTAGCGCCTCAAAGGACTTATTCAAAAATCTTGACATAACTCATAACTTGTAGAAAGTATAGGTTGCATAATTCATCATCTATCAAAACTAATTTCAAAGTAGTTCATACAAAAATAACGTTAGACAGACATTACTCACCTTGACTAGTTCAATATTCTTCCTCAATGTTCAAACCTACACATTATACATAATCACACACATTGTGACACATATTTGAATCAAATAACTCTTCTTATCTTTTCTAATTCATTTACTCATGCTGGTTTCTTACTTCTTACTCCGTATTGATTCATACATCATGGCTAAGAATGGTCAAAAAGAGATGTGGACGGAAATACGAAAACAAAATTTCTTGTCAAAATATGTTGAAACAGGGTTCTTCGCTCGAGCCAATTATTGGTCACTCAAGTAGTCACATAGGTCTGCATAGACTACAAAAATACTGGAAGCTCGTAAAGTTCACTCATGCCACCACTTGGGCGCTCAAGCAGTCTGGCAAAATTCTAGGTTTCAAAACTAAAAGTTTGAGCTTGCAAATACAAATTCAAAACCTTGGGTCATGCATGCCTCATTCAAGAATACAAAGTTTCTTTAGAAAACATGTATACATGACCCCTTAAAACCAATTTGCTCAAAATCACTTTAAATCTCCAAAATTGAACTTAGAAACTCATGCATGCAAGATTTTTCCAAACACTTTTCTCAAAACTCATGAATTCAACAAATTTGAGTTCAAAAGCTCCATATATGTACAAAACACTTTTCCATAATTCTCAAAACATGAAATTAAGGGTTAAAACATGATGAATCAAAGATGCATGTACAAATTAACTCACAATTTTAACATGGATAATCAAAACCAAACTCAAAGTGGTAAAACACAACATATTCATGCATGCATGTGAAGCTTCAACATCTTCTTGACCTTCTTCAACAAAGTATATACAAATGATCATAATAACTCCATGCACTCAACTCTAAAGTGAACCATCTTCAAGAGTTGAGGGTTAAATTCTCACCTAGAGCCTTAAATACACTAGTTCTTGCACAATCTTGGTTCCTCTAGCAGTAATCTTGAAGTTGTCCTTCAAATATACACTTTCTCTCTCTAGAATGAAAGTTCACTATCTGTTTAAAGTGTAACTCATATTTTTGTACTTACAAATGAGGAAGGTGAGCTCAAAAATGAGCTTAGAGCACATATATATAGCTAAGATGGCTTAATACATTAATTAGAACATTAGGCTAATTAAACACAACTTAATTCATCAAATTGAATCAATTTTTAATCAAACTTACCAAATAGTTCTAAAAATTTCAATTAGTCTATTCATGTAGCCAATTTCGGTTTCTAAAATCACTTAAGCCATCAATTTCAAAATCTGAACAGAAATCATAACTGTTAGTTTCGAAATCAAATAGATATATACAATTAATCACATGGCACATATCACAATTAAAAATTAACACATAATTAAATAAATGTAATAATGATATGCATGTTGGGGTCATCACAATCTCCCCACCTTAAGAAGTTTGGTCCTCCAAACTTGCGTTACCTTGTATTGGATGCAGATCAAATATTTCGGTCTCATATCATTCTCCTTTTCCCAAGTGGCTTCGTTCCCATTCAGCTTTGCACAGAAGTTTGATTCATTTTTCAGTCATTCAACAGTTCACAATTTAATTTAGTATTCGATTTAGTGATCCATCACAGTCATCCAAAGTTATTTAGAGGTCATCAGGAACATAAAGCGGATCCAAATATTAATCTCATGGTAGCAAAGGTAATATTGAAGCAATCAATCACATGTCGTACATAATTCACATCTTCCCATAGTATGAATTGGAAAATCCGATAACACTAAAGCAACCCATCTTTAACACAATATATATGTCCCCTAATCAGTTGAAAGTAAATGTTCAAATAATGTTCATAATCAAATCAGTTAAAGGATTTATCCCATCATTCTCAAACAAAGTACATTTAGTTCCTAAGGTCACAATCAATTTGTTTAGGTAGAAAATTGGTTGTTTCACAATTTTTTCTAAGCTCATTAGTTCTCAAAGTTGTATCATGATGGTTCATATCAAAACATATCATGTCATGTCCAATATAGCATTTCTCAAATAAGTCTCACATATAGGTATACAGGTACACATTTACGAATAATATAGCATTCACTATTTGGGGTATTCAAACAAGTCATGTAATCACAAAATCATGGTCCCGATAGTCTAGTCAATAGGAACAAGTAATGCCACAAATCATTCTAAGCAAAGGTATACATATTTGAGTCCAAAATCAATTAACGCATAGGTATTCTTTTGTAAATAATAAATGTACTTGGGATAGCAGTCCTAGCGTTCTAAGTTTTTTCTAGGGCGAGTGCAAATATTCTCCCTTGATTATTATTCTCTCGTATCATAGAAGGTCTCGTCATTGGCACTAAACCGGCTGAGCTAGAGGTGGGTTTATTCACATTTTGTCCAATCTGAGGACAATTTCTTACTGTATGGCCCATCTTACCACATCTATGACAAGCTCCAGAAATTTTATAATAGATTCCTCGATGCTTTTTCCCACATTCTGAACAAGTTGGTGCTGAACCGTTTCTTTGGGTGAGTTTATCTTCAATGGATGTTTCTAATTGGGATTTCTAATTCTTGGAAAATTCTTTATTCTCATTAGTGCTTTGTCTATTTATTTTCCATTTAGAAGATCAGTTCATGTTAGCTTTAGATATCAATGCTCAGTCCAGCACAACAACATATTTTGTTAGTTTCAACCCATTAACTTTCTCTCGGATCGAGTTCCGGAGTCTTCATTCAAATTTTCTTGCTTTCTTATAACTTGTATCAACCATATGAGGTGCAAATCTTGCTAGTTCAGTAAACTGAGATTCATATTTTGCCATCATTCGATTGCCACGCTTTAGCCTTTCAAATTCAGAAATTTTTTTTATCTCGGACACATTGCGGAAAGTATTTTTCATAAAATATCTCTAAGAATCGAGCCAAATTGATGTTTTATTTTCTTCTTGGATCAACATCCACCATCGTCTAGCATCATCGTCTAAAGTAAATGCGGCTAGCAAAACTTTTTCTGTTGTAGTACACAGATAATTTTTAAATTTCAAGAACCCATGCCTCGGCTTTCAAAGGATCAACTCCTCCATGGAACAATGGCGGTTTCATTTTCTTAAACTCTTTAGTCAAAGCTATTATCTGATCTCTACATGATGTTCTTATGTAGGCGGTGATGGAGGTTCTTGTCGCAATGGTTGCTATTGCTGTTGTCTTAAGGCCTCCGTCATTTCTTGTACCATTTGTTCTAGTCTATCAAGTCGGACTGTGGAAGATTCTTAAAACTCATCTGCCCTTGTTCTCACTATGTTCTCCAAGAACTCGGATTATAACAAATACAGAAATATACACAGACACACACAGGCATATTTGTGCGTAGCCACATATTCTTATATTCATATTTCACATATCTTGGGTGCACAAATAATCATATACTTCACAGATGATTGCATATACATAACAATTATCAAATAAATGCATACTTAACAGATGAATGCAATCCTTAATTCCACTCTACACACTCTTATTGCTCAAATGGACACGTGTGTAAGGTATAACTTATGCTCTGATACCACTCTATCCAGACCGAAATCGACCTCTATAGGTTCAGGCCATAACCGGCCAGTAATCCTCGATTACCAGGCCTTAAAGACAGAATTAACAAAATATATAATTAAATATAAGGGCCTGAGGTGGAAGCTGAGTATAAAATTTGTTTATTGAGCTGTGCATAAATGCAATGAACAGAAACAGACATAATATATTTCACATGACACATATAGTATTTACAAACATTTATCATGTAGATATATAATCCATGATCAAAAACCATAGCATAACAGACTATACAAAATCGAAGCTTCTCAAGCGTAGCCAAAACAAAAACTAAGGCCTCGACGTGGAGGCATAACTCGAGTGGCTTCACAAACGGCTGACTCCAAAATAGGCTCTGATCTTGAATTTCCCAATGCTCTCCTACACACATATATATAACGAAGTGAGCTAGAAGCGCTATGAGTTACCTTAATGCAAAGAGGTTAAATTAATGAGTTCTATAACTTATCAGAACAATATAAAGTCTTGACCCCATTAAAGATTTTTTCAAAATCATTTAATAACAAATATAGTTTATCAAACGTTCTATAACTTAACACATAGCGAAGTGCCCGAAGGCCTTATTTAATTTGCCAAAATACTATATGGAAAATTCATATAGAATGACTTCATTTGAAACAACTATATCGGTGACTCGTGCAAAACATCACTAAGATGGCTCATACGGAACATCACATTGATGACTTATACTGAACATCACACTTGATGCCTTAAATGAAATATCACATTTATGGCCTATACAGAGCATCACACTTGATGCCATATACAAAACATCACATTGATGACTTACACTGGTTGAGCTCATTCAAAATGTCTTTTACATGTAGACTCCATACAGAATGATCGAAGCCATGTAAAATAATCATCAAGAATCGACATGAAACGAAACATTTATAACGAATCAATAGCTTTTACAAAATGTCCAAAATGGATCATAGATAAAGCAATAGTTACTGAAAATCAACATACATTTTCATAATCGATGTTCAAAAAGTAAACTCTTTCATTCTCAGCAAGTGTTATTTTCAGAAAGCATATCATATTGTACACAGTTCGTAATTTCAAAGCATATCTTAGCGTCTCAATGGACTTATTCGAAAATCTTGACATAACTTATAACTTGGACAAAGTATAGGTGTCATAATTCATCGTATATCAAAACTAATTTCAAAGTACTTTATACAAAAATACCTTTAAAAACACATTACTCACCTTGACTAGTTCGATGCTCTTCCTCAATGTTCGAACCTACACATTATACATAATCATGCACATTGTAACACATATTCGAATCAAATGACTCTTCTCATTGTAGGCACCCCATTTTTGACCGCCCTTAAGACTTGGGCGCCACTGATTGCTTACTTGGTGATGAAAGATGTGCAGTATAAAGGTTCGATTTCTTCGGCAAGGGGAGCGTCAAATCCCAACCTTACATCCCATTTTCGGACCAAAACTATTTTGACCTAAAAGATTTTTAGACCTTAAAACCCTCTCTTTCAAAATATTTTTGAAACAAAGTTCCTACAATGTTCCGAGGCTCATATTTCGTTAAATGTTGCGCTTTTCAGTAAACCGAGCAAGGACAAAGTGGAAATGCATGAAAGAGACGTGAACTTTTTTAAAAATATTTAAAACACCTTATTTATAGTTTTTGAGTTGAAGAAAAGAAGGGGAGAGGGAAGAAACCTAGTTGGGAAAGAAGTTGGGCACGAACCGTTAAGAGAGAGTCGAGTAGCCCTTGCTAAATTGGGCCTATCCATTTGTACACTTGGATTTCAGCGATGAGGCCACCACCATTGGAAAGAAAACTTCCGAGGCTTCATTTTACACTCAATAATCTCCTAATGCCAAGTCCAAATGAGGGAGATATGGCTGGTTGAAGTTAGGCATCAATCCGATTAAGCTGGAAATGAACAACCTTCACTAAAAGAGTCATATCTTTCTACAAATTTGGAATTTCTATGTGGAGCTCCCACCATTGGAAAGCTTACTTTCGGGGCTTCAATTTAGACACAAGAATGACCTGAAAAAGAGTCCAAATGAAGGAGTTATGCCCATCTGAAGTTGGATCTGGAGAGCAGAGTTTGCTGTTGGCCACTAGCAGTGCTGGTCGGCCACGGGTGTGTACAGTCAGCGGCCACTGATGTGTCCAGTTGGCCACAAGTGTCTAGAAAGCTCAGATTTTGCAGATATTTCTCCTCCTATTGTATCACACTGCTCCAGCTGTCCCATTTTCAAATATTTTCGACCAAGGATCTATTTTTTCAATATATAGAGGCCATATCTCTCATATTGCAAGGTTAGCAAATTTTGGGAGCTTCTCTCTCTAAAAATCCTCTCTCTCTAGATTTTTCTCTCTCTGGACTTCTCTCTCTGGACTTCTCTCTCTTGCCCTTTTGTGCATACAAATAGAGATACACTTCTCCTTTGCCTAGACATCCTTTATCAAACTTGACCACCATTGGGTTGAGATTCCTTAGGACCTTCTTTGAGCTTTGGAAGGTGAGTTTTTCTTGAATTGGTGCCTCGTTTGTGCCTAAAGTGTGCTTGGCTTCAAGAGGTATAAGACTTACCTTTAAAACTTGTTTTACATAACTTGTTTTGCCATCTTTTTGCACTATTTTTGGCCTAGTTTTCAACTGTAAAAACCTCTATTTTTTAGTCCTAAAAATGGTGGTTTGAGCCTATTTTGAGCTAGGGGGTTGTCTCTCATTTTTGCTCTTTGGCTTGTGAAGCCTTTTGTGTCATTTCTTGCCACCTTTAAATCAAACTTTTTGACCCTTTTAACCACTAAAATTTAGAGTTATTTCAGTGGTAAAAATCAACTTTTGAAGTCCAAAAATAGAGGGTTAGCCTCCCCTCCTTGTGTCTTACTCGCATGCCTAGTTAGCTTAACTTAGATTATTTCCAACATATTTTTGCCTCTGTTTTGACTGGTCTTAGCTCTATTTTGTGCTGGTTTGGCCCTCTGAGGCTTGTATTGTGTGGTTGTAGTGCAATCTCTTTCACTAGCTTAGTGAGTTAGGCCTTTTAGCATATATTGCATGACTTTCTTACATGTTTAAGCGTCATTTTGCATCCCATTTCAGCACTGAAATCTCTGCCATCTCCCTCTCTTCTTCACTTTTTCATTTATTTTTAAAATGCCTTTGAACCCTTTGCTGGTTTGAGTGTGAAATTGAGACACTTGTGCTTAATGGTTTCAATCCTCTCTTGAGCGTTTCTACTAACCAACGGCATGAGGACTCTTTCATGCTCAAGGCACTTGCGCTTTAAGCCTACTTTCAATTAGAGGACTCTCACTTTGGACTTAATTGGTTAAAGGAGTAATCGACAATGTAAAATGAGTAAATAAAATTGGACAAGTAAAAGAGGCAAGCTAACCATCTTTGTGTTGCATTGAATGTGCTCGGATTGTACATTAATCTGAACACAAGAAAAATGGGATGTTTCATACTCGAAGTGATGAAACGTGCCATTATTCTTGGTCACCGTCACCTTTGATTATGCATGATAGGGTGGTGGTTGTTTTGGTCATGTTTGAGCACTCATTAAACTTGTACAAGGTTGGTTCTTTGGCCATCATGCATTGAAAATGCTTGGTTGATGGCTTAGGAACCAAGAGTTGCACTCATTTGAGCTTGAGAGATGATAAGGAGGGTAGCAGTACATATATTTCTTGAAAATGCCTTGCTTTGCCTTTATTTGCTCTTTGTTGCAGCAAAAGAAGAAGTCCAGAAGTGGGGGTGGCCGACCGGCCATTTGAGGTAGCCGACCGGCCAGTTAAGGTGGCTGACAGACACTTTTTGTAGCCGACTGGCCACCAGTCAATTTTTTGTACAAAAGTGTTTTTGTGTTGGGGCAGAGGCAATCTGGAAGTTGGAACAATTTTTGGTGATCAAACGAGTGGAAATAGAGGCATCTGATGGCAAGGTAATGGAATTTTCGGATGGAGCAACCGAGCATGCATGCATCCCTTGCCCCAAGGCCATTTAATTGCTTTTGTTAGCTTAGAATAAGTTAGCTAATCCATTCATACATGCGTTGTAATTAATTAGTTTAATTCGTTTTGTAATATTTTTTTAATTAGCTTAGCATAGTTAGTTATTCGATTGTGTTGTAATAATTAGTTAACTAGAATAGTTAATTAGTTTTGGTTTGTAATAATTAACTTAGTGTAGCTTAGCTTATTCATTCGGACCCTCTTTCGCGAGGGCGTAATGTTGTAATAAGTGTGCGTGCGTGCGTGTGTGCATGTCTTCCAACCCCATGTCTTTCTTCCTTTTATTTAATCATTGTCGATGGTTAGATTAGGGATCTGTCATGACTCAAACCCGCCTCTAAAAGTTTGGTCCATGACCGGCCTGTACATAGGCCTCAAAACTGAATTTAGAAAAATATTTAAACACACACAGGGCCTTAAGCGGAAGCAATATCAATAACAGACAACATCCATTGAGCTTGTGCATACATGATGGCTTAATTAGATTCAAGCATTACATTCCCAGGGTTACACATACAATCACAGAATTTATATAGATCTCACACACACTTACATAAGACTTAATAATTTATATGACTCCTAACACAAATTAAGGCCTTAACACGGAGGCGTATCCCAGGCGGCTTGGCAGACAGGTAGACCTCAATACAATTCTAGTGTCAATCTTCGGTGGCTCACCTACATAAATCTACATAAAAACGGAGTGAGCAAGAATCAGTGAATAATAGCAATGTAAGGAGGTGAATTAAACGAGCATATACTTAGAGAATGTAAATATGCATGTCAAACCATACACAGATCTTATTCATAATCATATTTTAAAACGGCCTCAGGTCCACATGTAATACAGAACGGCCTCGGGCCCGTATATAATATAGAACGACTTTAAGCCCAGATATGATATAGAACGGCTTTAAGCCCAGATATGATACGGATTTGCTTTAAGCCCATAGATAATACAGAACGGCTTTAAGCCCAGATATGATACAGATCGGCTTTAAGCCCACAGATAATACAGAATGGCCATAGGCCCAACATATTATGCAGAGCGGCCTCAGGCCTAATAGATTATGCAGAGCGGCCTCAGGCCTAACAGATTGTACAGAGCAGCCTCAGGCCCAGATATCAACAGATTCACCTCGGGCCCATCATTAGCAAAATAAAATGATTCCGGATACACAAAGATATCATTGCTCCATAATGCACATATGTTCCATTTCTTCATTATGATTTCAGATAGTTAACTTGCAAATAACAGAACGTCAGTATTAACTATTAACAGTAAGCAAAACGTACTGCTACAGTACTATTACTCAGTAGTGAACAAAGATTTTCCCATGGTTTATTACAAGTCGACATAGTTGTCTTGCGAATAACAAAGAGTTAATAATAACTATTAACAGAAGGAAAATGTATCACTGCATTAATAGGGATAGAACAATTCACATCATAACGGCCTCGGGCCCACGTCTATTACTAGGGACAAAACAACCTTAGGTCCATATCAATACCATTATTCAATCGTATCCATTAATTTATTCAAAGCATAATATTAATGGAATAGGCCATTCACAAGTAACAATTCATAAATCATAATCACAGGAAGTAAGTGAAACATATCGTTACACTACTATTACTCACAGCGATCGGCTCCCGGTAGTACTGGGACGATGTCCTCGTCTCGACCTACAACATAGTGCACCGCACATAACATGAGATTATAACCGATCATTTACTTATTCTCTTTGATCATTTAATCAATTAGCCATGTTGGTACCAAACTCATTATTCCTTAATAAATTATAATCCGTGTCTCAAAAAATGGGAGGAATCGATGGAAAATGGTTTAGGTGAAGAAATGGTACAAAATCGGTTGACAAAAAGTGAATAACTCTCACTAATTTGGGCATATCTATTTCTATACTTAGAATTTGGGAGTGAGACACGACCATTGGAATCTAGACTTCCGGGCTTGATTTTAGGCTCAAGAATCACTCAAAACGGAGTCCGGATGCAAAAGATATGCTTGTTCGAAGTTGGCTGGACAAAGCAGTCCCTGAACGTGCAGGACTACGTGCCTTTTTAGTAGATTCAAATTTGGTTTTGGGACTGGACAGCCGCACGTGCGGGAAGATCCGTCGGACGTGCGGCTCTGGGCAGTTTTCAGTCCGAAAAAGACTTCTTGATTTGGACCTTCTCATTTTCAAAGTTAAACCTCAAATTCATGTAAATCAAAGCCCAAAACCCATTAATACATGATAAATTTCACATTTTTAACTTCTCTCAAACATCATAACCTCAAAATACTACTCAATTCCCAAGCACAAGAACAAAATTAAGATTTAAAACACAAGAGCATAAAATAGCCTTGGTTTGGGGTTCAAAGCTCACATCTTTCATATTTACATATATCCTCATTCATATATAGCTAATCATGCAAAACCTCAAGATTGGAGCTCAACTTCCCATAATCAACCTCAAGATAAACAAATATAAAGAATTTAACTCTTCAATTAAGCAACTCTTAAGGAATCAAGGTTCAATTCCTTGAAGAGAGTTCATTTCATCCATAATCCAAAACTCTAATTCATCTATATATTACATCTTGCAAATCAATCCTTGATTTCATGTAATTGATGCTTTAAACATAAGGATTCAAGATAGATGGTCATACCTTAGTTCAATCTTTGTCTTTCTTTTAGTTTCCTTCAATTTCCCCAAGCTTCCATGGATGGTGAGCTCTCTTTCTCTCTTGGAGAGCTTCCTTTCTCCTTTGCTTTCCATTCTCTCGGTTCTCTCCCTCAGATATTTTATTTGACTTCAAAGTGATGAGTTACACCACTCATATGGCACATCTATACAAATACATATACACACATAAACTTAACACAATAGGGAGAGCCAAACACGGCCTTACGAATCGCACGAAATCAAATTTCAATTAAACCTTCCAGATGACTCTAAAAATTGAGCTGATCATAAATATGTCATATGTTCTGGTTTTTGGAGCCTCTAAGGCCTTCAATTTGCAGTACCAAGTTAACCACCCAAACGTGCATTAACGAATCAGACAAATTAGATTTCCAATTAATTTTCCCAAATAGTTCTAAAAATTTCCATTAACATACCCAAGTATGCAATTTTGATTTCTGAACCCATAAAGGTCGGTAATTTCAATTTTAAAGTCGTAACTCAACAAATAATGCTTCAATTCAAACATATATCATTAAATTAAAATGCATTAACCCACAAGGACATAAAAGTAATATCAGATACGGATTTTGGGATCGTTACAGGATCATTTTTTATTAGCATACCTTGTGCTTGTATGTTTGCATCATTCATTTGTCTTGCATGCACCGAGGCTCGGCGCATCATTCAAACTGCATCGCAATTTCAATACAGTTACTTGAATACGTGTTTCAAAGCATGTTATCAAATTGTATCATATGCCATATTAGTAGCCGAGCCTATTAATTGCATTACTGCATGTGTTGCATTGGGCATCTTGTATAGTTAGGATCATGCATATTTGTAACTAGCTTTTGTTTTGGCTTCGAGTACACTGTAAGTTTTACGCTTTAACATGCTTGCATGAGTGTGAATGTTGCCATGATAGCATGCTTGCCATGAGGCTATGTGCTTACTTGACAAACTGCATAAATGCCTGTGGATGAAGGCTTTGTTGCTTGAATTGGAACAATTCGAGGAATGTGTGTTTTAAACCCACTTTGCGAAGTGGCAAATCATGTTTAAAGCCCACTTGAGGTGGCAAATTCGCATTTCTAAGCCCACTTGAGGGTGGCAACTTCAAACCATTTTCAAAAACAACATGAGTTGATTCATTCCAAGTCTTTCGACTTAGTCTATACTTGCTTGCGTGCGTCACATAGTAAAAGTTAGCTAATAACCGGAAGAAGAACACATGAGGGTTATAAAAGAACATGTCATGATTAGTAGAGGCCGATCTTTTGATCGGGCGAGCGGGGGTACTCATTTCAGGACCTTCCCCTCTCGTACCCAAGTTCCCGAGCCGAGGCAATTTTGATGATGACGGACACGTGGCCTTTGGTACAAGCCAGGGTTTCCTAAATTTTTCAAAAATAAAATATTTAGGTGGCGACTCTGTAATCTGGCAAAATAGTTCAATTTTGGCATTATTTGATTTAAAATAGATTTTCCAAAAAGATTTGTTGGATTGGACTCTTTGGTGTTTATCAGTTTCACATTGCACTTTGTGAGATTAGATTCAAAACCGTGACAGGAGTCCGAACTGTAGGACCAATTTGAGCTCTCTTAAAAGGGGGCGCGAAGAAAGTCAAGCTACACTTATCTTTTCTAATTCATTTACTCACATTGGTTTCTTGATTCTTCCTCCTCATTGATTCATATATCATGCCTAAGAATGGTCAGAAAGACATGTGGACGTAAATACAAACACTAAATATCTTGTCAAAATATGCTAAAATAGGGTCATTCGCTTGGGCCAACTATTGGTCACTTGAGCAGTCACGGAGGTCTACAAAATTACTGGATGAGTTTGATGTGAGCTCGAGCCAACTATTTGTCGCATGAGCGAATGCAAAACATACACTTAGTTTGCTCAAACAGTTTGCAAGCACTGCAAAAGTACTGGAAGCTTGCAAAGTTTGCTCGTACCACCACTTGGTCACTCTAGCGGTCTGGAAAAATTCTGGGTTTCAAAATTGAAAGTTTGAGCTTGCAAAATGCAAATTGAAAGCCTTGGGTCATGCATGGCTCATTCAGATACAAAAATTTACTTTAGAAAACATGTATACATGTCCCCTTAAAAACCATTTACTCAAAATCTCTTTAAATCCACCAAAATTGAACTTAGAAGCTCATCCATGTAAGATGTTCCAAACTTTTTTTCTCAAACCTCATGAATTCAACGAATTTCAGCTCAAAAGCACTATGCAAGTACAAAACTCTTTTCCACAATTCTCAAAACATGAAATTAAGGGTGAAAACATGATGAATCAAAGATGCATGTATGAATTAACTCATATAGGTTTGCACCAACCGAGTTGTGTAAGTTAAAAGTTCAATTTCAGTATTTGTAAGATAAGGATTTCATTCATCCTAGTACATCACCTTGGGGAGCACTAACTCTCTTTGCTAAGAAGAATGACAGCACATTGTGACTGTGCATCGATTACGAAAAGTTGAACAAGGTAACTGTTAAGAATAAGTACCCATTACCATGAATAGATGATCCGTTTGATCAGTTGAAGGGGTCTCATTGTTTTTCTAAGATTAATTTGAGATTGGGTTATCACTAGTTGAGGGTGGAAGAAGAGGATATTCAGAAATAAGAATTTCGTATGTGGTATGGCCATTATAAATTCTTAGTTATGCCTTTTGGGTTGACTAACATGATGGCTTCATTCATGGACTTCATGAATTGAGTCTTTCTTAATTTCTTAGATCGATTCATGGTTGTCTTTATAGACACATCCCAGTTTACTAACCCTTCGAGGAGGAACACAAGGAACACTCATGGGTTGTACTTGAGTTGCTTAGAGCACAACAGTTATATGCTAAGTTTGGAAGTGTGAGTTTTGCCTCAACAAAGTTAAGTTTTTAGGCCATGTGGTGTCCAGGAAAGGAGTGACCATGGATTCATCTAAGATAGATGTAGTGCAAGATTAGGAACAACCTAAGAATGCCTTTGAGATCTAAAGTTTCTTGAGCATAGCCGGGTATTATCGACGTTTTGTAAAAGACTTCTCTAGACTGGCCTCACAATTGGCTAGATTGACAAGGAAGGGAATTAAATTCATATGGAGTGAGAGATGTGAAAATTTGTTTCAAGCACGTAAGGTTAGACTCACCATTGCTCCAGTTTTGATTATTCTGGAGAGAGGTTTAGGCTATTCAGTTTATTGTGATGCGTCTCGGGAAGGTTTGGGTTGTGTATTGATGCAAGAGGAGAAGGCGATAGAGTTTGGTTCATGGCAGTTAAAACATATGAGAGAAATTATCCCACTCATGACCTAGAGTGGCAGTGGTGATTTTTGTTTCTAAAATTTGAAGGCATTACCTCTACAGGGAGAGATTTGAGGTGTCTTCCGACCATAAGAGTTTGAAGTGCCTATTTTCACAGAAGGACTTGAATTTGAGGTAGAGGAGGTGGATGGAATTTATAAAGGATTATGATTTCAAATTACACTATCATCCGGGGAAAGACCAACGTGGTGGTCGACGATTTGAGTAGGAAATCCATAAGCGGTATAGCTAGTATCGCCATCCGGGAATGGGAGATACTGGATTTAATGGGTGAGTTTGATAAGCATTTTTGCGAGTCAGTCAAGTCAGCCGTTTTGTTAACCGTAGTTGCACAGCCTACTCCAGTGAGCCGAGTATTAGAAGCACAACGGGGTGATCACGAAGTGGAATTTATTAGGGCAAAGATATCTAGTGGGAAGGTATAGAAGGGTTTGAATGTTTATGCTGACTCAAGTGTGAGTTACCTATACTGTTCTTTTGTGCTAGAATCTCGTAGAAAAGAGGTAATCCAAGAGTTCCATCATTCACGCCTTGTGGTACACCTGGGAGGCACAATGATGTATCACGACTTTAGTCGCCAGTTTTGGTGGAGGGAGATGAAAAGAGATATTGCAGTGTTTGTTTCGAGATGCGTTACTTGTCAACAAGTGAAGGCCGAGCACTAGCGACCAGCGGGTTTGTTGCAACCTTTACTTATAACTGAGTGAAAGTGGGAGCATGTCAAGATAGATTTTGTTGTAGGTCTTCTGAGGACCCAACGGGATAGTGACACTGTATGGGTAGTGGTCGATCGATTGACCAAGTTTGCAAATTTTATACCTATACGCATGAGTGACTTAGTAGACTACCTTCTCGATCTGTATGTTAGAGATATAGCGCAACTTCATGGGGTTCCAGTGACTATTGTTTTGAATAGGGATCCACGTTTTACGACTCGATTTTGGCAAGGCCTACATGGTGCCTTGGGCACTAAGTTGACCTTTAGTACTGCCTATCTTCCTTAGACTAAAGGGCAGTCCGAGTGCACCATTCAAATTTTAGAGGGCATGCTTTGGGCTTGCATTCTTGATTTAAGGGGTCGGGAGGGAGGCACTTGCCTTTGGTGGAATTTGCCTACAATAATTGTCAAGACCCAAACTCGCCCATATAGATTCAGGCCGTAACCGGCCAGTAATCCCTGATTACCTGACCTCAAAGATAGAATTAGCAAAATATATAATTAAATATACGGGGCTTGAGGCAAAAGCTGAATATAAAATTTGTCCAGTGAACGGAAACATGCATAACATATCTCACATCACACATATAGTATTTACAAACATTCATCATGTAGATATATAAGCTACGATAAAAAACCATAACATAACAGACTATACAAAACAAAACTTCTTGAGTTTGGCCAAAACAAAAACTAAGGCCTTGATGTAGAGGCATAACTCAGGTGGCTTCACAAAAACCTGACTCCAAAGCTAGCTCTAATGTTGAATTTCCTGATACTCACCTATATACATATATATAAACGGAGTGAGCTGGAAGCCCAATGAGTAATCTCAATGCAAAGGAATTAAATGAATGAGTTCTATAACTTATCAAAACAATATAAAGTCTTGATATAATAAAAGCTTGTTTCGAAAACATGTAATAACAAATACAGTTTATCAAACTTTCCATAACTTAACGCACAACGAAGTGCCCGAAGGCCTTATTTAACTGGCTGACACACCATATAGAACATTCATATAGAATGACTTTATTCAGAACACCTATAGCGATCCCGGGTTTACCCTTGTTGTACAGTAATCCGGACGTGTGTCCGTGGATTCTGGTAGTTGGTTATTATCTTGTTTGCATCCTTTTTACTTTGTATATTGAGTTATAGGATGTGTTGGGTAGGTTTGTTACAGGTTGGTTGAGTTTGGGAGCCTAGTGCTGCTGCCCAGATTTTTGGACCTTCGCTCGAGCGAGGAGTTGGTCGCTCGATCGAGAGTTGAGTTCGTGTCTGGTGGGTCGAGCCAGAGTGGCTTCGCTCGAGCGAGCGCTTGCACCTGGTTCTGGACCTGAGAGTTGCATTTCTTGGCTCGAGCGAGCTTTCTTCGCTCGAGCGAGAAGTCTGTCGCTCGAGTGTGCTTTTGGTTGCAGACCTGAGGGTTTGTGTTGTTGGCTCGAGCGAGCATTCTTTCGCTCGAGCGCACTTTTGAGTTTTTGGCTCGAGCGAGGACTTCTTGGCTCGAGCGAGAGTTTTCTGTGTCTGGTCGCTCAAGCGACAAAGGCTTCGCTCGAGCGAGCGTGTTTTATATCAGCGGACAGTAGCGTTTTTGAACATCACTTTTTCACTTCCTTTTTCTTTCAAACCCTAGATCTGAGACTCTCTCTCTCTAAACTTACATTCTCTCTAAGAATTGATCTCCCTAGAGTGTGAATCTAGCCTAGGGCCTTTATTAAAAAGATAGAGGGCGTTGAGAGCTTCGATTTAATCTGAAAAAGTTTAGATTTGGAGCACGTTGATCTCCGAGTCTTCATCTCCTTTTTGGCTCAAACTTCGAGGTAGGGATATCCTACTCCTCTCTATGGATTTTGTCTTTAAATTTTGGTATTTTGAGATGTTGGGATTGGTTTGGTAATTTTGTGAAAGTTCGGGGCTTTTGTGTAATTTTACAAAAGTTGGGGTTTTATTTATAATAAACCTAAATGCATGTTTGGTATAGAGAAATGGAATAAATGTTGACTCATTGATAAAATTGGGACCTAAGGGTTGTAATGTTAATTATGGAAAATGACCTAATTACATTGATTGATTAATTGGGATAATTAATTGTGAGGAATGAGGAAATAAAAATGGGATTGTTGAGACCGGAAGTCTATGGGGTTAAAGGGTGTAGTTGAATTGTTTATCACACACCGAATTGAAATGTTGATTGAATATCCATTTGTGCATTTATTTTCTGTTTAGAAATAATTGCTTTGGGCTATCGGTGGAGGATAGTCGTGATTATTGTAGACAATGCATGATGATTAGGCAAACGGAAACTAATCAACGGAATGTGTCATGAAAATTGACGGTTGATAGAATACATTAACTGTATGTATTGAGTGATTGTATATAGAACCAATGTGTTTGTATACGTTATGTGTAGAGGAGGAGATGGGGGATGTACTCCGCTGTTTAGGGGAAGATAGGGGATGTACCTCTAAACCGGATAGTGTTGGGAGAAGATAGGGGATGAACTCCGTAGATACAGATCATATGCTTGTCTAGAAAAGTGAAGATAGAGCTTATATGCTTATCTTTGTGAAGTGTGGATACAGCTTATATGCTTATCTGTGAATGTGGGATATTGTTGTTATACATATCTGTTGAGAATGTGGATATAGCTTATATGCTTATCTGTGAATGTGGGATATAGTTTTATACATATCTGTTGAAAAGATGATAGAGCTAACATGCTTATCTGGTGAAAAAGGGAAAATGAAAAGTAACTTGGACTCATAAGTCGTATGACATAAATATGTGATTTATGTGAATGTATCAGTGTTGGCCATCTGTCAATTGCTAATCTTTTAGTCATTGTTCATGGTTGGTTTAGTGTATTTCTACTGGGCTGTGGCTCACCCTATATGGGAATATCATTTTCAGGTGCAAGTAACATGCCACCTCCAAGGACATAGCTTGGGAGGCTAGAAGCGGACATACTTTTGTCGTTTTCTTTTTGATGTATTACATGTAATTTCAAGCCAAGGACTTAATGTGTAAATGAGTTAGTACTCTTTTGTTGTAACCAAGTGTTAACTTGGAAAGCTGTAAGCCCATAAGGCATTTGCTTTTGTTGTTAACATGTAATACTTTTTGTAATGAAACTCTGATAAATAAAAGAATGTGGTTATTTCATATATCTACGGATGCCTTATTTGATGGGTTTAATGTTATTATTTTGAGGGCGTTACAATACCCATATTGGTGACTTATACGAAACATTACTTAGATGGCTCAGACGGAACATCACATTGATGACTTAAATAGAACATCTCACGTGATGCCTTATACGGAACATCACATTGATGGCTTATACACAACATCACACTTGATGCCATATATAGAATATCACATTAATGACTTACACTTGTTGAGCTAATTTAGAATGCCTTTTACTTGTAGGCTCCACATAGAATGATTATTATCGAAGCCATGCAGAACAATCATCAACGATCGACATCATACGAAACATTTATAACGAATCAATAGCTTATACAGAACATCCAAGATGGATCATAGACAAAGCTATAGTTACCGAAGATCAAAGTACATTTCATAATCGTTGTTTAAAAAGAAAACTCATTCATTCTTAGCAAGTATCATTTTCAGAAAGCATATCATATTGTACACAGTTCGTAAATTCAAAGAATATGTTAGCGTTTCAAAGGACTTATGCGAAAATCTTGACATAAGTCATAACTTGTACAAAGTATCGGTTTCATAATTCATCGTCTATCAAAACTAATTTCAGAGTAGTTCATACAAAAATACCATTAGAAAGACATTACTCACCTTGACTAGTTCAATATTTTTCCTCAACATTCGAACCTACACATTACACATAATCACACATACTATAACAGATTCGAATCGAATAACTCTTCTTATCTTTTCTAATTCATTTACTCATGTTGGTTTCTTACTTCTTACTCCTTATTGATTCATATATCATGCCTAAGAATGGTCAGAAAGAGATGTGGACGGAAATACGAACACAAAATATCTTCTCAAAATATGCTAAAACAGGGTCCTTCGCTCGAGCCAACTATTGGTCACTCGAGCAGTCATAGAGGTCTGCAAAAGTACTGGATGGATTTGATGTGCCCTCGAGCCAACTATTTGTCTCTCAAGCGGATGCAAAACATACACTTAGTTCGTTCGAGTCACCACTTGGTCACTTGAGTGGTCTGTAAAGACTGAAAAACTGCTGGAAGCTCGCAAAATTCGCTCGAGCCACCACTTGGGTGCTCGAGCGGTTTGGCGAAATTCTAGGTTTCAAAACTGAAAGTTCGAATTTGTAGATGCAAATTCAAAGCCTTGGGTCATGCATGGCTCATTCAAAAACACAAAGTTTCTTTAGAAAACCTATATACACGACCCCTTAAAAACAATCTGCCAAAATTAAACTTAGACGCTTATGCATGCAAGATTTTCCAAATTGTTTTCTCGAAACTCATGAATTCAACAAATTTAAGCTCAAAATCTCCATACATGTACAAAGCTCTTTTCCATTAAGGGTGAAAACATGATGAATCAAAGATGCATGTACAAATTAACTCATAATTTCAACATTGATGATCCAAACCAAGTTCAAAGTCATAGAACTCAACATATTCATGCATGCATGTTAAGCTTCATCATCTTCTTGACCTTATTTATTTTTTTCTTCAAGGAGCTAATGTCATCACCATAGATATTTGTGAGGAAATATTTTCCTCACCGATTTCGTCATTGAATGTTTGTCACTAATAATCACCGTGAGGAAAAATAATTTCCTCACCAATAAAATTACTTTAGTAATAAATTTTTTTGTCACCAATAGGACAACATTTTATCACCAAAAATCATCATTTTCATCATCAAATAGTTATTCAATTCCATATATATAACTTTAGTTTATGAATAAATTTGTCACACATGTTGATCATTGATGCGGAAATAGTTTCGTCACAATAAGATGTAAAGTTGACAATTTTTCGTCTCCAAAAGTCGGACATGAGTGATGAAATATGTTTCATGGAAAAAATATATATACGTGATAAATTTTTTAGTCACCAAACAAGAAAATCAATGAAAACTTTTATATATAAGCAATGATAAATTTTGTCACCAAAAATATTTATTAACAGCGAATAATCACTTTGTCATAATAACAAGTACAAATGACGAAAAAATTCATCACTAAACTTGTTGTTCCATTTTTATATTTCAATTTAAATTATTATTTCACAAATATCCCTACTCATATCCCAATAGTCTTCTAAATATACTAAGAAATTCACTAGCTAATATACACCACTTGACACAAAAACTTCGCGAAAAAATTTATATTATAAATCAAAATATATCCATCAAAACCATTATAGCAAATCCAAAAATGAACAAAGGTGATGCCCACCAAAAAATAAATAAAATAAAATAAAAAAATCAACACTCGATCTTGATTTAAAACTTGAACTAGGTATCAATTCAAATAAATAAATAAATAAATAAATAAATAAAATTCAACACTTGATCTTGATTTGCAAATATGCTTCCAAATGTCATTGAAAACCAATCTGTAAAGAAAATAAACAAGGAAAACATTATCAAGGATGTACATGAACGATATAATTGAGGGGATCTTACTAGACATCCAGAAGTAATAGGTTTATTACAATTGAAAGCTTGCGATTCTCTAACCTATGCAAAACAAATATGTGATGTTTTTTGGTAACTTACTGGTATTTAGGGGATCTTGTTTATATTTAGTTTTTAGGATAAGGTCATGCTATTTCTCTTTGTAAAGGAAATCTGAATTTGTTGAGAATTTAGCTTCAAAACTAATAGTGTATATATGTTAGAATTTGCAATGTAATTTGTATTCTATAGAATATGAAATGAATTTGTAATGATGTTTGGAATTGTATAGAGTATGTAAAATATTATAGGAGATATAAAAATAACATAATGAGTATATATAATATTTAATAAAATAACCTTCTACAGTGTGCAAATGTATGCTGTGAAAAAACAAAGAAGAGGGGAAAACATGCTGCCAATTGAAAATTGCAAGCAATGATCAATGTCTATATGCTTATGATGCCACATGGGATACCCTACCCAAGTGTGAAACCAATAATTAGCCAGCCAAACTCCCACTATCTGGAGGTATTGTCATCAACTTAAATAACCAAAATTTCTAGAAGGACCCCATTGGAAAGGTATGATAAATGATTTCTATTAATATGAAATAGGACTAGACCACAGTAGGTGTGCTAAGTAATTTCTATTAATATGATCCATCTTCAACATACAAAAAAAAAAAATGTTCAATGTGGCAATACTACAATTTTTATGCCAAAAATATTGGATCAGATGATGTTATAGGCTCACACATTAGCTTGTTACTGTTGATCCCAATTGGATCTACATCATTTGACATGACCACAACTATAAGTGGATATGAGAGGTTGGTAACTTTCTTAAACTGCTGTGCTTTAACCAGTATATACTAACCAACATGAGAAAAATGAAAAGATAAAATAAGATAGACTTACCAAAAAGGTGATCTATGAGTTCATGGGATGCCTTCTCCTCTGAATTGTTTATTGAAACCTTGTTTTTTAAGAAACTCCAAGATGCTTTATGTCATCTTCAAATACTTCTCACCCGCCTCATTCATCTTCGTTGTCACATTATTTTTTACTTGAATCTCATGTTTTTGTGCTATAAGAGATGATTCTGCCAATCGTTTTGGTGGCATTGGTAAGCCATGAAAAACATAATACAAAAGCATAAACGACAAATACATAACAATGGATACGTAAAGATATGTATATGGATATATAAAGAGAGTATTAACAAAGCATCATTAATGAATATATAATTACAAGACATAATAACAAAAATTAGATATCGACAACACTTTCAAAGGACTCATCATCAGTATCATCCCTATGATCTGACGGTATGTAGTCATCATAATCTACGTCAACCTAATGTTCTTTCCCTTCTCATTGACATGATTAGACTAAGTAGAACCCATCAAAGAAGCTGCTACACGCTTCACTTGTAGAGCATTGATTTTCTTATTATTCTTCTTGATTGTCTTATTTCTTTTTTTTTCATACTCTATAAGCTTCTGTTCTGCTAGAAAACCTGCTTTGATCCATTGTTTCTCCCCTTTGGCCATTTTGGTAACTAAAAAGCATAAATTGATATAAAACATAAAATATAAAGCAATATTTACTTGAAGAGACAAAGGAAAATAACATAAGCATGTAATGCATAAAAAACATAGTCCATATAGAAAACACAACAAAAACTTCATATCATAATCCATATCAGGATCCATATCGTCATCAAGTATGCCAAGTTCTTCATCTTCTTCGTCATCTTTACCCTCTCGCATTGTTTCATTTGAAAAATATTTCAAAGTGTTAGCAATATGTGTTGTTTATTTGAGTCATGACATTTGTCTATGATTGCCAGTATATTATTTGCTCAAAAAAATCACAATCCCATCCAAATGTCTGCATAGATAAAATACATGTAATGTACAACAAATTGTATTGAAGTCCACAACATACTATGAGAAAGAGAATCTTCCAAGTCCATTATAAACCATTTTGTGATATGTGGAGAAACAAATAATATAACACAGGTTAGAAAACTTCAAAATGCCTCATTCAATTTTAATTTTTAGAAGTCTCTCAAATATTGTGGCCTAGAGGTTGAAGCATAATTAAGGCAAATGATAGAGAATACAACGATCAACCAAAATAATAAACTATGAATGGAAGCAAATACAATATTCAAAATTTTCTTCTAGCGCAGGTATGGATTTGAGACTGTTATGGCTACTGAAAACATGCCTTGATGAATGATTTGGAGAAAACACTGGATGATGCCAACATACAAATGGATCAGGATGTGAATCTTTTTCTGGTATGCCACTTATCATCTTTTTAATTTAATACTTCTGTGTCTACTATAGGAAAATTAGTTTGGCATCTGAAAACCAAGTTTACAATTGATGCGCTTTGGTTGATAAATTATGGATGTAGTTGTTGTGCATATATTTATTTGATGTAAAAAATCATGTTCTATGCTTTTAAGCTTATGCCCTCTGTCAATATTGAGCACTTCTCTAGCTGTTAGTCATGCAAGCATCTATTATTATCTAAAAACAAATTCCAGTTGTTTAAGAAACAAATCCTTCATGTTCCTCTGTAATTGGTTTTTGGTTTGAGCCAAGTTTGATAAATGAAGCTCTTCAATTAGTTGGTCTCTTATTTTTGGCAACATCAAATTGTTAAGAGTTTCTGGTGTTTACGTTCTATATGCTTTAAGGTACTAAAGGTTGTTGAAAAGTACTATAATTATATATTGTTGTGTTTAGATTAATGTTTATCAATGTTAACAAGGCAACACCTACATTAGGATCAATTGTTCATCCTTACTTACCACATCATAAGCTGCATATTGACATGATGTACTTACTAACCATTTGATATATGAAGTATGAGCACGATAGATGCAGACTTCAACAATTCTGATGCCAAAAAAAATTGATGTTGGACAGTGTTGAGAAATTTTTTTTAGAGATTGATTATGCTAATATTTTGTTACAACTAGTGGGCAAAACAATAGAGTTTTAAGGGTTTGTTTGGATACAGGAGAAGGTGAAGAGTTTAGGGCTATGATTTTACAAAGAGAGGCAAGGGTTTGGAGCTGTGATAGTATGACAGCAAATGTTCATAAGCAGTTGATTTCAATGACGTGTAGTGGTTACAGTTGAAGGATTTAAAAGGAAAGGTTTAGGGTTGGTAAACTATGATTTTGGGTTAGGAGAAATGATGAGGTAGATATGGTTTTGGGGCTTTAAATGCTAATTCAATGCAGTAGAGAAGTAAAAGTATAAATTGGGTAGCACACATAGATTGACGTAGGATTGCATCCAACTACACATGGACTTTTAAGAGCACCTAAACTATTCTTATTTGGAAACTAAGAATTTGGCTAGCATAACCTATCTGAATTTACTTAAACTTGGACAAAAGACCAAAAAAAGTGTGCTTGAGCCATCATGACGACTACAAGAATATGAAGAGTATATAAAACTAACCAATTGCCATAACCAACAACTTGTCAACCTAGAAGTAAACAGAAGCTAAGAGACTTCCAAGACTTGAACCTTAGTATACAAGGCTGTAAATGAGCATT
Source organism: Camellia sinensis (assembly GCF_055761805.1). Lineage (NCBI taxonomy): Eukaryota > Viridiplantae > Streptophyta > Magnoliopsida > Ericales > Theaceae > Camellia > Camellia sinensis. The sequence continues at coordinate 71,399,882 of NC_138964.1, forward strand.
GCCTCGAAATCAACCCATTCACAATTTTTGCCACTTGAAAATTGCTTATTTTTGCTTCTCTAATGACCTACATCTCCATTCCTGTGGTTGGCCTTTGACCCATTCCCTAATTTTGCAATGAAAGCCTATAGTTTAGAGTTTCATTCAGATTGGATTTTTCAATAATTCAATTTAGGCTAGTTACATGGACCTCCTTTGAAGTTTTGAGTGTGGTCCTTTGGCTATTGTGCATAAGTCACATGTTTGTGATCCCTTATCCCACCGGCTTTTCCTTGCTTCTTGTCGTCACTCAACTATCTCCTCCATATTTGGAAAAAAAAAGGCTTTGTTTCTTTGCTTCACAGTTTAATGTTAAGGCTCTTTAGCCCTTCGAATTGTCCTCAACATATAAAGTTAACACTCTGTTTGTTGAAAGTTTCAGAAAGATATTTTATGAAATAAAGATAGCATTATAGACAATATACTACTGGAAGAATGAGTAAACTTTCATTGGAAACTTGTGGAATAATAATAGATAAAATTGGCATTTGTGAATGGTAGATTGGAAGAAAACCTTACTTTAGCACATATGATAGATTATGTTTAATGTAGATCAGATTTGTCGAGATTTTCATATCTCAGATGTTCTAATTAGGCACTTCCATTTAGCATGTAATATCTGTATGACCAAGCAAGTGACAACAAAATTCTGTGATGAGCAAGGAATATGTGATTTTTTGTTTTTTGATAGTGAATCATTTACCTTGAAGAATTGTCAACTTATTTTTTAGAGAAAAGGTGTAGATTTTCGATAGAATTAGCAATGTTCCAAGGTCAAAATCATGTTATCAATCTTGGGACTTATGATGAAGCTCATGGTTTTTGGTCCCATGTTTAGTATGCAAGGAAAGCCAATGCTAAACATCCTTGGATTTTATTTCTATGTTAGATAATTGGAACTTTGTATTTTTTGTTGAATTGCCTTTCTGCTGCATTTGGGTACTTCTGTTTTTTAATTCTTCAGAAATTGTAATTAGATTTCTCTTAGAGTTCCAAAATTATTCTATAGCTGGAGCCTGGAGGGGTCTTTTTTTTTTTCCAAGAAAAGTAAAACGAACTCTGAAATCCTACAGATTAGATTTAAGCATTTTGTTTGGTGGTGTGTAGGATATTATAGCAATGGGTGGAGCTGATGCAAGTGTTGTACTCTTTGATCGGCCATTGGAAGAGATTTTGTCTACACTTCATGGTCATTCAAAGAAGGTCTAGTGCTTTCCTTTCTTTTGTTTATTGTTTGAGTTTTATCTACTTACGAAAAGCTTTTGGCTAGGCACACTTGTCTCTCCTTTTTCCTCTGCTCTTTTTGCAAGTTATAAGTGCTAAATTTGTAGCTGAGGGTGACTTGGTTGTTACTAGTTCAGCTAATAAGGTAAACCATGCCAACTTCCATTGGATTTGAATTTTTTAATATAAATTTTTGTATAATTATTTCGCCTTCATGCTCTGCTTGTTTGTTTGGTTTTCTCATTCCAATTACTAATGATGTGTTTGGTAGACGAAAAGGAAGAGAAAAGAAAGAAAAAAATTGTTAAAATTTTCTTTTTTTCCCTTGTTTAGTTCTTCATTTTAAGAGTAGTCAAAGTAAATGAAGGAGATAATCATCTAAAATGTTTTCTGAATGGCCATGGATAAGGATGCCAAGGTGCATCGCCCATTTACAAGATAACCATAATCAAAAGAACTACTAAAAACCTATGTTCTTCATATCTCCTTATGCCAAAATTAAGAAAAACAAAGCAAAGAAACCATATAGACCACGTGAAACACAAGGCTATCACCCTCAACGCATTCCATATCCTCATCAAGCAACATATATCAGGCCTACATCCATAATTGTGGTTTTTAACTTTTTAATGTTTGATCAATGATTAGATATGAATTACTCCACCTGTATTAATTTGAACTTTTAATTGGATTTGAATTATTGATTCTCTATTTTATGGTGTTATAAACTGTCCGATTATGGCAAGGGTCTGAAAATGGCAACTCTGATTATAGGCATATATTGAAGGATCATACTGCAAAGGAAAATAATGTAAAATCCGAACTGGTCAATGTTTTCTAAATGTGTTTGCTTCAGTCGGTCTCATGCTTTGCATTACATTATCTCGTACTGATTTTTTCATCATGGAAAATATTTTCAGAATTTGCTCAATTTTAAGTTTTGACAAATTCAAGCATGTGTACTCTTTTATATATATATATATATAATATTTTATTATTATTATTATTATTGGTGGTGTTAAGAACTTCATATAGAGTAGGGGACTCAAATCTATGTCATTCAATCATGGAGTGTGGCTCGATATCCGTCAGTCGACACTGTCCACTCCGGGAATAAGCATGCATATTCATTGGCATGCATTCACACTTAACAAGCTTAGGTCACTTGTATTTGAACTCTGAAGGCATGACACACTCAAGAACTCCTGGTGATGCAGCAAGACAAGGTTTGAGGGAATAGTGCTTGTTAGAACTTTGAGACTTAAGTCATGCAGATTTATTGCCTAAAGGCATTAGGCGCACAAATTATATTGGGTTCTAAGAAACACAAACACAGACACTATGACAGTGATTTTGAAAAAAATAAAAATTAGGATACGAACATGGCGGGATATAAAAGATAATAGATATTTTATGTATTATTATTTGCTAATTTTGCATACAACCAAAAGGGGAAGGGTTTTTTCAGCAGGTTGATAAATGATTGTGAATAGCACAATGAGAAAAGAATTATGATCGTTAGAATGCCACAACAAGATCTTAATCTTTCTACCTTTCCTTGTAAGTCAAAAACTAACTTGAAAGCGTCGTTTCACCCCTATTCCCTCTAAAGCAGGGGTTGACCCTTCCCTTGGTTGCACTCATCCAGTAACAATAATTCAATATGAAAAATGACTTAAATTATTGTTTAAACATCATGCAACATACAAAATACTATTTCATCAAATCATAACCCATTATATCACAAATATCAAAAGCATTTATGTTCAATAACAAATATAGACACTTAATGCAGATCATATAAAATATTCACATTTAGTCAAGGGCTTTCACTAACTTCAAATTGTTTATTATAATCAATAGGACACTACGTGTCTCATTAGTTTCAAAAATTAGGTAAAACATTAATTCTGAAAATTAGGGAAAACAAAGATAAAAAAATAGAGAAACTGACTGTGAGACAGAGAGATAGAGAGAGGACCCATAACTGAAAATATAAAAATAGAGAAATCAAATAATAAGAGGCGCTCATGAAAGAGAACACGCAACACTGAAGAAGATAGGTAGACGGGCTCGGAGATGCGACGTCGACAGTGGCGCTAGAGGAGAACACGTTGAAGGAGGACAAGGGGTGCTAAAGAAAGAGAGCTAATAAGTTGTGTTTTATTTTTTTTTTTTGAGAGAGAGAGAGAGGAGAAGAAAACTAAAAACAAAAACAAAGGGGAGGGAAAGTCGTAGTCTATTTTTTTTCATTACCGCCCAATATGTCAAAATTTTCCATCCAAAATTAGTGACAAAATAATTTCCTCACCAAAAAGTCTCAAAATATTAAAAATTATTAGTGACGAAAATATATTTCTCACAAAAAGTCTTAAAATATTTAAAATCAAGTTTTTCAAATATAAAATTGTTGGTATAGCGATTATGGTTTAGACCCGACCCATTTGATGTTTTGGATCCGGATTTCATTGTCTTATAAAGTTGTTTATGTCTTGTTTCCCCTTATCTCTCTTTGAGTTTGGCTTTTGGGATGTGTTCTTTTTGTTTCCAACAGCTTGGTAGTTTGTTTTTCAAATTGTTGATGTCGAGAATTTTGTTCCTTTGCTTAAGTAACACTTCTTTGACTCGAGCGGTCTTTGTGAATCTCCAGTACTTTTGCAAGTCTAGAAAAATATTGGGAGTTTGTATTCTTCGGTTGATCGCAAATTCTTATGCTTGAGCGACTATCTTCTCTTTGTAAAACTACTGGGAGTTCGTATTCTACGCTCGAGCGAAGTTTTTTGCACTCAAGTGATGCAACTTATTATGTCTGGTCGCTGGAGTGACACATCTTGCTCTTGAGCAAACTGTGCATATATCAATCCATAAAAGTCACTTTTCACATCACTTTTTCATCTCTCTCTCTCTCTCTCTCTCTAAACATTTCAAAACCCTAAGTTAAGACTTCCTCTCTCTAAAACTCGCATTCTCTCTACAAATACGCCTAGATCTGTTGAGTTTTTCACCGGTGCCTTTGTTAAAAAGGTAGAGCTCGGCAATGGCTTCGTTCAAATAGGAGCAAGTTGATTTTTGGCATCTTTGAGTTTCCTACTCTCTCTCTCTCTCTCTCTCTCTCTCTCTCGTCTTCTAAGCTTGAGGTAGGGATATCTCCACACTTTTTATGAGTTTTAACTTAGTTATTTGTTGCTTCTAAACAATATTGAGGTTTTGAAAGATTTGGAACAATCTAGGGTTTTGGGTAAAAATCAAAAGAGGGTTTTTTTTTTTTTTCAAATCGATCCTTGACAATGATTTTGATATGGAAAACAATGTTGAGTTAGGAATAAATTGTTGATTTTGAATATGGGGATTGACTTTGGAAAGGAAAGGGATTTTACCCTAATTGCCTTAAATGTTGATTTTATATAAATTATGAGATTGATATTGAAATTATGAAATTCGATTGATGTTGATAAGGATGGTGGAGTTAGATATGTATTATCATTCACCTCTTGAAAATTTGGAGAGTTTATCACTATTGATAATTGTTTATCTGTTTACAAATACCTGTTTTAGACTATTGGTGAAAAAGGGGTGAATTTGGGGAAAATGTATTGTAATGTTGAAATAAGTTGGCCTAAGTGTCCATGGTGATAGTCCTAAAAACCGCGCGTGCACATCGGTGCCGATCCCGCAGATGAAATTTCTGTGAAATGGCAATATGTAGACGCGCCCGCGGAGGGGGACCTCGCTACAGTTCGGACTCGATTTGTGTCGCGGTTCTTAATCTGAACCAAAGAGTCCAAATCTGGCAAATCGTTTTGAGAAACAGATTTTTGAAAAAGTAGTGCCAAACATGGACTGCTTTGCCAGATACAGAGTCGCCACCTAAATATTTTTTAAAATGGGGAAATTTAGGAAACCCTGACTCGGTGCCGAAGGCCACATGTCCGTCATCACCGGAGTTGTCTCGGCTCGGGAGCTTGGGTACGATCGGGGAAGGTCAGCTATGAGCACCCCCTTTCGCCCGGTCCGAAGACCGGCCTCTACTAACCGTGATATCCAATTTTGAAAACGCTATGTGTTCTTATTCCATTTATTAGCCTAGAATTACTATGTTATGCGCGCAGCAAACAAGTATAGACTAGATTGCCTAATTTGGAAAGAAACATTGCATATCCGTTTGTTTTAAAAATGTTTTGAAATTTTCTACTCGCAAGTAGGCTAAAACACGGATTTCAATGAGTTTTTTCAACTCAAACAATCCAACCTTCACCCACAGGCATTCAAACAGTTTAACACGTAAGCATTTAGCCGCATGGCAAGCATACTGTCATGGCAACACTTATCCGCATGCAGGATGCTAAAGCATAAATACTTACATCGTACTCCGTGCCAAAACAATAAACTAGTTAGCAAACATGCATGCCCTAGTTCATGTTAAAAAATGGCTAATGCATCACATGCAAAAATGCAATCTAGGTAGGCTCGGCTAACCCCAAACATGGCATGTGAAATGCGATCAACTATCACATAGTCAATTTGTGAATTGAAGTACAAATGCAGTTAGCATGATGTACCGAGCCCAATGCATGCAATACAAATGAATGCACACATGCATAGCATAAGGTATGCTAAATTAAACGTGCCCTAATCTACCATCATAAGCAGGTAAATAAAAGGGAAGAAAGACGTGAGGTTGGAAGACATACACACACTCACGCACACTTATTACAGATTTGTCCTCACTCGGAGGGACCAAATAAATATTACAAATTAATTAACTACGCAAGCTAATTAATATTACAAATTAACTAATTTAATAAACAAATTAAATAAATTAATTAAAACAGGAAAACGCCTCGGGAAGCGCGCCACCATGCATAGGCTGCCTCTGTTTTCCTTCCTTTTCTCTTCTGAAGGCTGTCAAAACCTCAGAATTACATCCCTGGACACTGGGGAGTACCACCGGCTGAATGAAACTTCAACCGGCAGTGTAGTATGGCCATCGGCACAAAATAGGGTCTGTCGGCAGAGAAAATATTGCCGGTCGGCACATAACACTGCCGGTCGGCAGATTATTCCTGCAGAACCTGCAACTCACAGCAACAGAGGGCAAGGCAAAGCATGGCAGCACAATTCAAGGCATGTATGCACCAACCATGTCTCTTATCATTGTAACGACTCAAAGGGACATGTGCCTCGGTTCTCGGACCACCAATCACGCATTTCCATGCATGATGGCCCAAAGAACCAAGTATGCAACTTTGATTTCAAATGCGATGCAAACCAATCAAACAAACAAAGCCCTATTCCTATCACCAATTCAAGGAACAAGGCATGCATGCAAGATGCAATGCAACCTAGGCATACAAGCTAGGAATGCAACATGACATGGCAAGGCACTTATGCAATCATGCAAGCATACATATGGCAATGCAAATGGATGGCAAGATGGACTTATACATGAATTAGGCAACTCTAATAAGGCCTAAACAGTGGCCAATGTGCTAAAAAAAAGTGAGGGCTAAATGGCATGCACACACACATGCACATAAGGACCAACACTTAAGCACAAATCAAACAACATTCAAGCACACTTGAAAGGAGGAAACATGGACAATTAGCATGCAACATGAGCCCTAAAATCATGCTATAAAATGATGCCAAATCAAGTTATAAATCAAGTCAAGCATGCAACAAATGGCCTAAGTGTTCAAAGTAAACCAAAGTGGCATTGAGCTACACTTAACAAGACCAAACAAGACATGCATTAAGCAACCAAAAACAGGTTTATAGCACGTTAAAACAAGGCTAAAGGACTCTTTAGATGGCATCTAAATGGCCCAAATACAAAGGCATACACCATGGCCAAAACATGGAGCATTGCAACACATGCTTTCAAAGCATTAAAGAGACATGCAGGGCAATCCAACAAGCATGGAAATGGGACTGAAATAGCATGTAGGATGATTCCAAATCATCAAAACAATGCAAAGATGGCATGCTACACATGCACATACTCAAGGCCAATAAGCCCAAATACAAAGGGGACATATAATGCATGCTAAAATCGACCCAAATACTTATGGGCAGATCTAAAACATGGCAAAATAAGCACATAATCTTCACAAATACAAGCCTAAAACATGCTCCAACAAAGGCTAACAACCAAGAACATGTTAAGGCACAAATAAGGCATTACATGGCAACTATGCTAAGCATGCATGGAGTTCCAAAACCAACTCAAAATCATGTTATATTATAGATATATAAGCATGAAAAACAAACCAAACATGCTCAACACACACTCAAGCATAGGCTTCCTTAGGAGACCAAAATGTGCCCTTTTCAAGGACAACACGGAGAGGGGGTGGCCCTCTCCTTCTTGGGACTTCAAAGCATCATCTTCACCACTGAAATCCCTCAAGATTTCAGTGGTGAAGAGACCTCAACACCAAAATCCCGGAGCTAACACAAAATGGCTCAAAATGAGGCCTTTTAAGGCCTAAGGGTGGTCAACAACCCTCAAACCACAAAACACTCTTAATAAACAATAAAGAGGGCTTAAAAATAGAACTTTTTTATGTTATACAATAAGCACAAAAACAGCTCTAAGATAGGTATAAAATCAATGCAAAAAAGGGAAAAAGGGACTAGATTCTCACCCTTGAAGCTTTCTTCACAAATGATGCTCCAATGGCCTCCCTTGGCTCCAAAACAGTCAAGAAACTCAAGAACAAGCCCTTAGAATCCTAGTTTCAAGAGGAAGGTGAAACACTAGGTGTTTGTGTGCAATAGTAAGACACAAAGCACCTAGTTGAACAAAAGAGAGGGAAAGAGAGATAGAAAGTGTATATCTAACCCTAACCCTAGAAAAACCAGAGCTTGGTCTGTATTTTTCTCTCCCAAAAATGTCTAAAAGCTCTCCCTTTTCCTTCTAAGAGAGAGACTCTCCCTATATCTCTTGTAAAGCTTACAAGACAAACCTTACAAGAGGGAGATCCCTCCATACACGTGTATGGAGGGATGAAAAAGCAATACAGCTGTCTAAAAATATCTGCAAAAGCAGATGAACAGCAATCGGCCGGCCAAAAATGCCATCTTGGCCAAAAGGAGTGCCGACCGGCACAAAATAGTGCTGACCGGCAACAAATAGTGCCGGCCGGCAAACTATATTGCCGATGGAGACAAAAACCAGCCGGTGGCCTCTAGCCACTGCCGGTGGTGGGTGGGGATGGTCTACAAGCCTCACCCTGCCTCTCAAGGGCAAGATGCAAGTGTTTGGTGCAAAACCAGACACTAAACGGTCAAGTTCGGAGATCCTGAGACAAGGCGCGCGAGCCGAGGCCTCCGGGAACTCCAAACGAACACAAACATGGATAATCACCGAGTGTTCAAACGGTGACGTCCAAGTCTTGAGGACGGTCAAAAATGGGGTGTCTACACAATAGTAGTCCTTGTATGGCCTACGTTTACATGGATCCCGATTTATGGTTTCCTCCAGAAAAAATTTTCGGGAAAGGTTGAATTGTTTTGAAATTCTCGAAGTGTGATTCACTGCCCTATTTTCTATTATAAATGAAATGATTTATGAATCGTGATTTTACCTTGGCATTGCACGGTTTTGGAAAGGGATGTAAAATGTTTTTGCATGAGCATTGCATATGCATTCACTTTATACCTTTGTTGAGATTCATACACTATGTTGGATTATTTCCACTATGCTTTGGCTCACCCTATGGAGGAAAAACATTTCAGGTGCTGATGATTTGCCTCCACCAAGACAATGGCTTGGGAGGACTTAGAGAGAGCTTTTTTTGTGTATTTATTGTATTTATTTTTGTACAAAGCCAAGGGCTTTAACTGTATTGGACTTAAATCCACTTTTGTTGTAACCAAGTACTATCTTGAAAAGTTGTAAGCCTTTAGGGTATTCATTTATTTGTTTTACTTTCATGTCTTACCTCTTGTTGTAACATATGCTGTAGATTCAGGGTTAGACTTGTGAATTTATATCTGCATATGTCATCCCCTTGTACAAGTAATTAGGATAAATGAAAGATAATTATTTCATCATATGTTGTTCTGTAATTAATAGTGTGGATGGTTTATTGCAATTATTTCGGGGTGTTACAATTGGTGAGGAAAATATATTTCTCACTAATAATTTTATAATTTGTGACAATTTTTTTCCTCACCAAAAGTTTCAAAATTTTGGCTCCACCCAAAAAATTATTGGGAAAACCTGTAGTGACGAAACTTAATTTTTCTTTACCTAAAAAGAAGTATTTATTGACGAAAATCAATTTCGCCACCTATTATTTTTATTTTTTTAATATATGTGACAAAATTTTATAATTAGTCATGGATTATTCTTATTTAGTGACAAAATTTATTTTTTTCACTGCTTTTCGTCACCATAGGTTACTTTTGTTGTAGAGAAAGTATATGCAAATGATCATAATAACTCCATGCACTCAACTCTAAAATGAATCATCTTCAAGAATTGAGGGTTAAATTCTCACCTAGTGCCCTCAAATACACTAGTTCTTGCACAATCCTGGTTCCTGTAGCAATAATCATGAAGTTCTCCTTCAAATCTACACTTTCTCTCTCTAGAATGAGAGTTCACTCTCTCTCTCTCTCTAAAGTTTAACTCAGATTTTTGCACTTACAAATGAGAAAGATGAGCTCGCAAATGAGCATAGAGCACATATATATAGCTAAGATGGCTTGATACATTAATTAGAGCATTAGGCTAATTAAACACAACTTAATTTATCAAACTGAATCAATTTTTAGTCAAACCTACCAAACTGTTCTACAAATTTCAATTAGTCTATTCATGTAGCCAATTTCGGTTTTTGAATTCATTTAAGCCATCAATTTCGAAATCTAAACAGAAATCATAACAGTTAGTTCTCAAATCAAACAGATGTATACAATTAATCGTATGGCACATATCACAATTAAAAATTAACATATAATTAAACAAATGTAATCATAATATGCATGTTGGGGTCATCACAGTCTCCACACCTTAAGAATTTTTGTCATAACCTGACCCTCTTATATGCGTTACATTTCTTTAGTAACCTGAATACTTACTTATTCAATGTGAGATTCCATGCAGAATTACGCTTACATGTGTGAATTGTTTGATCATGTTTTTCTATCTGTTGATTATTGGAACACATCTGCCAAAATTAAGATGTTAACTTGGAAATTTAAAGTCGTAGAGGCGCGATAAACTGAAATTGAGTATGTGAACATTCTAGTGGGAACTTTTATAGCTACTTGGGAAGTTTAATTGAAAATTTATTTTGTCAGATTCGCTAAGGCTCGTTTGGCAAGTCTAGAAGCTAAAGACCTATATATGTGTTATATAAGTCCCTTTTTGAACCCATCTCTTTATATATATTTAGTGGAAATTCTGGAGAGCACCTAAGAGAGAGAAAGAAAAGAAAAGGAAGGGAGCAAGGAGAAGAATTTGGAGATTGAAGCAATTGTTGGATAAAAGTAAAGATTAGCTCCCAAGGTATGTGAGAATTAGCTAAGCTACACTTGATCCTTCATCTTTTCTATGGAATCAAGCCTTGGGATAAAGTTCTAGGGTTTATGGATTATTATCATAGCTTAACTTATTCCATGGGATTGGATACCTAATCTTGAATTTGGACCATAGAAGGTTAATTCTTGAATTTGGGATGTGTTTTGAGTAGCTTGGGAGGATACACTTTCTTATCATCAAGTTTTGTATGTTTTGAATCCTTCATGTTGTATTCCCTTGATAAATCATAGAAAGATGAAGAAATATGAAAGTTAAAGTAAGCTATAATTCACTTGAGTTTAGGGATTCATGTTTATTATGATTATATAACATATTGTTGGAGTGTAATTGTTTGAACCAAGCCTTGAGAATGCCTTGAAAAAGGGCTTGAATTTACTGCATTTTTGGACTGCCAAACAGGGGATACGACTGCACGTGCTGGGCCCTTGGCCGCACGTGCGGGAGGCACAACAGCATGTGCAGGGCTCACAGTCACACGTGCAGAAAATAGGGAACAAGGATGGAGTTATACTGCTAAAAAGGTAGATGTGGCCCGCACGTGCGGCACACCTGTCCACACGTGCGGCGGGGACTTCTGCACGTGCTGCCCAAACTGAAAATTTCTATAATTTTCTTTCGCTCTTCTCGACCCTCTGAATGTGTTTTTATGTCCGTTCGATGTTCTTATAATGTATTTAATTATGTGAAATGTAACGAATCAAATAATTGAAAATTTAAAAGGAAACTAAGAAAGGTGATGTGCTTACAAATTATGTGCTATGTGTAGGGCATCCACAGGACGAAACCAGCGTCCACCCGCGTCACAGTGAGTGACAGTAGTGTAATGTCATGCTCTACTCACATATTTTGTTTGTATATGTTATTCAAGATCCCATTCACTTTCTAATGAATATCTTATGTTACATGAAATGTGTTTCAACTTTGACAAGTGAAATATGGACCCGAGGTCGTTCTGTATTATGTTGGGCCCAGGGCCGTTTTGCTACTATAATGGGCCTAAGGCCGTTCCGTACTACGATGGGCCTAAGGTTGTTCTGGATTATGTTGGCCCCAAGGCCGTTTTGCTATTATAATGGGCCTAAGGCCATTCTGTAAGACGATGGGCCTATGGCCGTTCTGTATTATGTTGGGCCTAAGGTTGTTCTGTTTTATGTAGGCCCGAGGCTGTTTAGAAAAGGAGAAACAAATAAGATCACGACTTATGAATATGCACCGTTAACTTATGCTCGTAGTCTTAATTTGTTTGTACTACTATCATTCACTGAGCCTTGCTCACTTTACTTTTATATATGTTTTGTAGGTAATCAAGCCGCGGGTCAACCTTAGGACAACCCAGAAGCCTTTTGCTGGACCCGTTTTGCTGAGTCACCCAAAGTGAGTCTTTCATTTTATTGTAGAAAATCCCTCCGATGGCATGTTTTGTTATAATTTGAAGAAAACAGATATGTATATAGATTTTGACAACACTTAACTTTTGAGTTGTTTCCCTTTACACTTAGTAATGGGAGTAGTGCATGGAATGTTATGTATGTATGGTATTGTAATAAGATCCTGGCATTTAGACACAACTCAATAAATATTTTATTCTTTTATTATTTTGCTTCAGCTCAGGCCCCGATATCAAGTAAACCTTAAGACATCTTAAAAATTTAGGCCTAAAGTTAGGCCGGTCATGTCCGAACTTTCAGGGGCAAGTTTGGATCGTCATAGTTGGTATCAGAGCACGAGTTGTGACTTCACACATGAGTTCATTGAGCTTTAGAGCATCTAGAAAAGACTTACGTTGCATGCATGTGATGTTCAGTGCATACAAAATGGTATGTAGCAGTTAGGTGTAGACGCGCCCGAACGCCCCGGGAGGATGAGTCCCGTTCTGTTCATTTGGGCTCACTACAGTTCGGACTCTCAAATTGTCACGGTTCTTAATCTGAACCAAAGAGTCTAAATCCGGCAAATTGTTTTGAGAAAAATAGATTTTTAGAAAAGAAGTGCCAAACATGGACTGTTTCGCTAGATACAGAGTCGCCACCTAAATATTTTATTTCAGGAAATTTAGGAAACCCTGACTCGGTGCCGAAGGTCACGTGTCCGTCATCACCAAAGTTGCCTCGGCTCGGGAACTTGGGTACGATTGGGGAAGGTCAGCTATGAGCACCCCCTCTCGCCCGATCCGAAGATCGGCCTCTACTAACCATGATATCTTGTTTTGAAAACATTACATGCTTTTATTCCGGTTATTAGCCTAGAATTACTATGTTATGCGCACAACAAACAAGTATAGACCGAATCACCAAAATTGGAACAAAACATTTCATGTTTGTTTTGAAAATGGTTTACTACTCGCAAGTAGGCTAAAATGCAGATTTTGCCACCCTCAAGTGGGCTTTAGAAAAGATGGTTTTGCCACTATCCAGTGGACTTAAAACTCACAGTTTTAGTGCATCATTCCAATTTAGGTAATTCAACCTCCATCCATAGGCACTCAAGCTGCTATATCACATAAGCAGCTAGCCTCATGGTAAGTATGCTGTCATGGCAACACTCACACACATGCAAGGATGCTAAAGCATGAGAACTTACCGAGTACTCCGAGCCAAAATAGAAACTAGTTAGTAATCATATGCATGATTCTAGTTCATGTTAAGATGGCCAATGCAACACATGCAAAATGCAACTAAGATAGGCTCGGCTAATCTACAATGACATGTGAGATGCTACAACTAACACGTATTCAATTTGGAATTGAAGTACAAATGCAGTTAGAATGATGCGCCGAGCCCGGTGCATGCAAAACGAATGAATGGATGCAAACATGCTATCATACTATATGCTAATTGAAACATGCCCTAGATTAACCATCGAAAGCTAGTAAATAAAAGGGAAGAAAGACGTGGGGTTGGAAGACATGCACACACTCACGCACACTTATTACAAATACGCCCTCACTCGGAGGGACCGAAAGAATAATACAGTCCGAATAATGAATCAACTATCCTAGATAGTTAATTATTACAGACCCTTAATTAATGAACAAATTAATTACAAAATAAACTAAATATGAAGCTTAAAGAGGCTGTCGCAGCTCTGCCTCGGAATACACGAATGATGCATGCTTGACTCGCCCCACTCGGAAACTCGCTGCCATAGCACTGTTACCTCTGTTAACACTGCCCTGCCCCTTTGAAAATTCTGAAAGTGCCCAGAACTGCTCCTTGAGTGTTGTGAAATGTTACCGGCCAAAGGAATATGATACCAGCCATGGAAAAACTTTCATCAGCTAAATATTGTGTTCTCGGCCAGAAATTCTTTGCCAGTCGGCACTCAACACTGCCGGCCGACCAAATCTTCCTGCTGAAACCTGTAGTTGACAGCAGCAGAAGGCAAGCAGTGTATGGCATGGAATTTTCAAGTAAATGTATGCATGGACACATTCCCTATCATGCAATGAACTCCAGGGAGCATGGCCCTCGACCTTCGGGCCATCAATTGTGCATTTCGATGCATGATGGCCTAAGAGGCCAAGTTTGCAACTTGATGTAAATGCATGCAACAAACAAATGGGTGCCAATACCCTATCATATTGAGATCAAGGACATTGGCGACCGAGGATTGAGACGCGTTACGTCACTTTGAGTACGAACGCACGTCAATTCTCATGTTTGGTTTGACACCCCAAACCAAACAATGCAATGCATGTATACAAATATGGCTCAAGCATGTAAGAGGGCTCGAGTATGCAAACATGCCAAATGTAATGCAAACCAAGCATGCAAACATACAATGTGATGCAAACTATCATACAATGATATGACATGAAATGCAATTAGCTAAACAATATGCCAGTGTGAAAACATGCTATAATGTAAACACGAAACCAAAATAATGTAACATGGTTATGCAATGGTGGACTTGAACTAAAGGGGCAAACCTCAGCCCACCCCAAAACAGTGACCAAAAAGTGGTGCAAGAGAGCGCAAGTCATGTATGCAAGCATGCACACACCAAGGTCCATCACCCAAGCATGGAAGGGAACAACTCTAAGCACACGTAAAGACAATATACTTGGACATTAAACACTCATGTTAAACTCTGAAAAGCATGCCAAAGATGACACCAAAACATGCTAGGGAATGGATGTGAAAAAGGAAGCATTCAAGGCCACAAAAAGTAGTATTCTACTACAACCACCCCAACCACTCCCGGCATGAATCATGCAACCGAAGACAGAGTTTTAATGCATCAAAATATGCACCAATACCCACTGATATGGCAAACCCAAGACCCCAAACACATAGGCATGTACAAAAGCCCAAACATGGAGCATAAGACCACACCTCTTTAAGGCATTAAAAGGGGAACAAATGCAAGCATGTAAGCATCAAACATGGACTGAAATGACCTAATAAGTGATTCCAAATCACTGAAATAGTCTAGCCAATACATGCTAATGACTCACACACCCGATAGCAACGTACTAGAATGCAAATGGGGCCATACAAAACATATCAAATACGACCAAGACAGCACCTAACAGACCTCAATCATGATAAATAATTACCAAAAGCTTCACAAAGCTAGGTAGAAATATGCAAGCATGAGGGTTTAATGGCTAGGTGCATTTCTTGGCAAAATGGGGGAATACAAAGCAAGTGTATTAAGCATGGGAGAGGCCATTAATCTGACAAAAAACAGAGACATATTATGACCAAACAACACCTAAAAACCTCTGAAATGGAACCAAAAACAACCAAGCACATATGCTACCCTTATGAGGCCAAAGTATGCACAAATGAGACACAAAGGGAAGAGGTGTGTCCCTCCCCTATGCAAGACATCAAACCCTCTTCTTCACCACTAAAAATCCGCTGGATTTCAGTGGTGAGAAGGCCAATACACCAAAGTAACCAAAGCTTAACAAAGGAAGCACAAAAAGGGCCAAACAAGGCCTTAGAGGGGGAGCTCGTCCCCCAACACCAAAACAACCTTAATGAAGTATCTTAAGCATGGAAATACAAGACTTTTTTAAGTTATACACAAAGTCTAAAACTGTAAGCAAGATAGGCTAAAGGCTAGTGCAATATTGGGGAATGTAAAGTAAATAATGTTATCCTTGAAAAACCCTTGAAGAACAGCAAGCTCAGGCCCCTTCTTGTGATCAAAATCAACTCAAAACTTCAAGAACAAACCCTCAAGGCCTTACAAGTCGAAGTATGGTGTAATAGTGTGTGTCTTAGTGCAATACTATGAACTAAACACACTTTTAGGCTATAAAACAAACACAAAATGAAGAGAGAGAGGGAGATATAGAGAGAGAAAGTGTATATCAGATATATATATATATATATATATATATTGCTCTTGTTTTTTGCTCAACCAAGACAAAGGAAGGGGGAGGCTCCTTATATAGACAAAGGAAAGACCCCAAGCTTCTTAGAGAAGCTATTGAAAAAAGGTTAAAAGAACCAAGCTTCCAATGGAAGCTACCCCAAAGGTGCAAGCTTCTTGAGGAGGCCAAGACAAGGGATCAAGGCTTCCTCAATAAGCCTTGAGCAAAGGGTACAAAAAAAGGGGTCAAAGGTGGAAAACAACCACATATATGCACGGGGGCAGGTCTTGTGCATTCCAGCTGGCACAGCTGGCATGCACCATGCCTGAAAAAGGCAAAAAGGTGGTACCGGCCAGAGAAGGAGGCCGTCGGCCAAACAATGGTCGGCCGGCCACACAAAATGCTGACCAGCCAATGGTATATTTCACCAATGGCCGGTAGCCTCAAAACATGGCCGGTGGCCTCAAGCCATGGCCGGTGGGTGCCAGGGGTAGCTAACAAGCTACTCTCTTCCCTCAGAAACAAAAAACACAAGTGTTTGGTGCAAAACCAAACACAGAACAGTCGAGTTGAGAGATCCTAAAGCAAGGCGCGCAGCCGAGACCTCCGGGAACTGAAAACGAAACACGAACATGGGTAATCACCAAGTGTTCCATCGGTGACGTCCAAGTCTTGAGGACGGTCAAAAATGGGGTTTCTACATTAGGTTGCGCGTGCAATAATCATTGATACACATATTTATGCTTACTTGTGCATTTTTGTATATATTACAACTAACCATTATATAGATCATGGTGAGGACAAGGATAGATGATCCGGGAGATGCTACCACTGTACGATTGGATAGAATGGAAAGGATGATTATGGAGATGGCAGAAACTTTAAAGCAACAATAGCAACAACCACCACCAGGAAGCTGAACCGTACATACAATATCATGCCTGAAAGAGAAAGAAAACTTAACAGGTACAATATTATTAGTAATATGCATGACAATGCAATTGAAAGTGCGTGAGAACGCAAATCGAGTGGGAAGCATAACGATGCGACTGGAGGCAAGCATAACAATGCTATGAAGGCCTAAACACATGTAAGTAAAGAACACGTGACAACGTGTGCAATGTGTATAAAAAGGAACTTGAACACATGTAAGTAAAGCATAACGCGACAACGCATGCAATATGTATAGAAACTTGAACACATGTAAGTAAAGCAATGCACATATGCATGCAATGTGTGTAAAAAGTAACTTGAACACATGTAAGTAAAGCGATGCACGTATGCATGCAATGTGTGTAAAAAGAAACTTGAACACATGTAAGTAAAGCAATGCACGTATGCATACAATGTGTATAAAAAGGAACTTGAACACATGTAAGTAAAGCGATGCACGTATGCATGCAATGTGTGTAAAAAGGAACTTGAACACATGTAAGTAAAGCGATGCACATTTGCATGCAATGTATGTAAAAAGGAACTTGAACACATGTTAGTAAAGCGATGCACGTATGCATGCAATGTGTATAAAAAGGAACTTGAACACATGTAAGTAAAGCGATGCACGTATGCATGCAATGTGTGTAAAAAGGAACTTGAACACATGTAAGTAAAGCGATGCACGTATGCATGCAATGTGTATAAAAAGGAACTTGAACACATGTAAATAAAGCGATGCACGTATGCATGCAATGTGTGTAAAAAGGAACTTGAACACATGTAAGTAAAGCGATGCACGTATGCATGCAATGTGTATAAAAAGGAACTTGAACACATGTAAGTAAAACGATGCACGTATGCATGCAATGAGTGTAAAAAGGAACTTGAACACATGTAAGTAAAGCGATGCACGTAAGCATGCAATGTGTGTAAAAAGGAACTTGAACACATGTAAGTAAAGCGATGCACGTATGCAAGCAATGTGTGTAAAAACGAACTTGAACACATGTAAGTAAAGCGATGCACGTATGCATCCAATGTGTATAAAAAGGAACTTGAAGGGGCAGATTCAATTTTGAAGCATGGTAAAGACATATTACTCATGAAATTTGAAATGCAAAGTACTGCAACACAGTATGATTGAAACGATTTGCAGAATTCGCAAGAGACAAAAAGGATACGGGGAGGGGTGCTCTTCGCACGCACCGAGCATCGCTCATAGAAGATACGGCCTGAGGTCAACTCGAAGGCCTACTAATGTTCCGAAAGTGTACGTCCTTGCACTGTCTCGAGTAATGATGGTGCCAAACCACATAGTTGACCCGAACAAGGGTGCGGGAGGTGCATTGACCACAAGGGGCGGTTATGGGTATCAATTCCGATACTTTGCTACCCTGCTCTTCTTTTGCTTTACTTTCCTTTTTACTGGTAGTTTAAGCACATTGCACTGCCTCAGGCAGGTTTTACTTTTCCAAAAGTGTGTATTTTCGCAAAACACATGAGGGAAATGAAACAACTATTTTGTTCAAAAAGGTATTACATTTGTGCTTTGTATGGATCGCATCGCATGGTATCACATAACAATGTGAACGAAATTGAACTTGGTTTGAAAATTGAGCACTTGCATCGTAATAATCAGGTAGTGAACCGACTTACAACTCGATAAGCAAAACAACGATTAGCTAGCCAAGAGCGAGTACAACCAGATAAGCAACACAAAGGCTTAAGGAATGTGAAATACAACTCGATAAGCAAATTTACAACAACTCGATAAGCAAATGGGTGTGACGCTGCAAAAGTCATCACCGGAGGGCATTGGAAATGGTGGTATTCCGCAAATCCTCAGCGTGTTCAACATGTAAACAGCTCAGGGAGCGAGAAGGAAATACCACCGGCCACAAGGGAAAGCCATTGGCCTCAATAAGTGGCCATCGGCCAGAATCTTTGATAATCGGCCAAAAGTTGTGGTCGGTCGGCACTATACTTGGCTGGCCGGCCATAAATGGCAGAGACCAGCAGAATGCTGACATCTGTGCTTCACTCAACCTTATCCCCTACAAAAGGCTTCAGCTTCGTAGTTTTTCTCAATTCCACACTAATTTGCTCCAAATGGAAGAGTTTCTTGCCCAAAATCTCACAGCTTGGATTGCCAACTTTGATGGCTCAGAAAAGCTAAACTTTCGGGGTTTCAGTATGAATGCACTATTCACGCTGAGTCGCGCTCCGCTGCACCTTCTGTTTCTCCACGTTGCGGCAAGGTTTTGGAATCCGGTAACACATGTCGTTAGCTTTGCCGGGCAAGAGGTGTGTCCTACCTTCGAAGACTTCCAAGCTCTGATGGAATCCGAGCGTGATGAGGAAATCTTGCCTCGGCTTCACTTTGGCCACGCCTAAGCCTTAGAGCGAATGTGTGGACTTACTATGCACGACGCTCGATCTTTGATTGGTGACGGAATGTTGGATATTCCGAGTTTGATTTGTCGATTTTCTGATGCTGGCAACCGTAGTGACCATCATTGGCAAGGCTTTCGGCGACATGCCCTCTGTTTGTGCATGTTATCTCATTTCCTGTTTGTCTCGGGCTCCGGAGGGTCTAGCGTCCGGTTGATTGAGGTTGCACAAGGTTTGAAGGAGGGCAAGGGTTGCATCGCCATGACTCTGGCTAAGACGTTGATGGGCTTGGGCGCCTTTTATCACCGAGAGACGACCAGATTTGCGGGGAGTCCACTACTACTGCAGGTAATGTTTCCTACCCAATCTCACATTTGTATTGCTTACATCACTCGGCCCTCAAGCTCGATTTTTCTCACAAACCCTTTTCTTACTTTTCTCTCCTCGTACGTCTCTCTATTCTTTATTCTCTCATTTTCCATCCCTTCCCAGGTGTGGTTGATTGATAAGTTGCAGGTTGTGGACTCTTGCCCAGCCTACTCAGTTCGCGGCTACTTCTTCCAACAACGACTAGTCGATGCCCTTGATGAGGGATGGTGGTTTGACTGGATGTGCTATTTGTCTGTGGATCGCATTGCTTGGCGCTGTCCTTGGCTTAACCTACCGGAAATGGGCTACAACGTGTCTCGGCAGACTGGGATTCAGTTGATTGGCTTAACTCACTGTGTGTTCTATTCCCCGTTCCGGTTCCAGCGTCAGTTTGGCCACGATCAGACTTGCCCGCCAGAGGGGATAGAGTATCCTGCTGCGTTCCCGGTCTGAGGTGCACAGCTTGCTCGGCATGTCACAGCATGGAGGACTAGAGAACTCCTGGCCCCCGCTCCCACTTTCAGTTGCACTTTGTCTGACGAGTGCTTGGATTGGCTCAATGAAAAGGCACAGATTGGGCCCAGCTTGGCATCGACGGCTTCGATCAGCTTTGGGAGGGGGCGCAGGAACACCTGACTTGACTATGCCCCGGATTCATTGCTTTATTTAGTAATTTCAAGTTTTCTTTATGAATGTAATAAAAAGAAACTTCAATTTGTATGCAAGAGCAGGAGAACTCTGTATTGAAATCATTGAAATTGAAGGTTATGGGTACTGGAAATTTTCCGCTTTGGTCCAAAAATGGCCTAAGTTGTAAAAAGATTAATTTGAACAAAGTCAACTTTTATCAAAACTTTTCAAAACTATTTTCGATGTGGATCAGAACTGGACATGCCTAAGATTTGTTACTGAGAAGCACAACCTCGGATCCTAGCAACTGGAAAGTTGCCCCTAGTCTGAAGAGTACCGCGACACTGCACAGCAACGGAAAGTTGCCCCTAGTTTGAATAGCACTGTACCGGAGATTATGATTGAACTCTTGAACGCTGAATGGGCAAAGATGGCTGAGATGATCAAATGGACTAAGTTGATCGGGGAAAAGTTTATGGTTGAACTTCAGGATGAAGTTGCCTACGTATCCCAAAGATGGGAATCAAGCCTTACGTAGTTCAGGCTTAGGTTCACTCGAATATTTTCACTCTCATTTTACGCTCTAACTTTTGCCAAGGCCGCCCTTTGCGGGTTTTCAACATTGCGAGCTCTGTTTTTATATTTTTCCAATTTTTCAATGCCCTAACTTTTGCCTAGGTCACCCTTTCGGGTTTTCGGCCTAGCGAGCCTCTCAGGGGTAATATTTCTTCAACTTGTCCATGTTGATCGGTTGGGAGAACTCTAGGCCATCTAGATGCATCAGAACCACAGCTCCACCCGACCAGATAGCCTTAATGATGTAGGGACCAGTCCAATTGTGTCTGAACTTGCCCCTAGGGTCGTGGATGGGAGCTCGGTTGTCCTTGAGCACCAAATCTCCTTCTTTTAGATTCCTGGACTTAACTTTCTTGTTGAAAGCCCGGGCAATTCTGCACCGATAACCTTGAACATGGTACAGTGTTTTCAGTCTTCTCTCATCAAAGAGCATGAGTTCTTCAAATCTACTCTGTTGCCAATCTGCTTCGGCTATCTGACACTCAGCCAATACTCGCAATGACGGAACCTCAATCTCGATAGGTAGAACAGCCTCCATCCCATAAACTAATGAATACGGAGTCGCTCCAGTAGATGTTCTAATTGAATTCCGGTAGCCCCACAGAGCAAACGGCAGCTTATCTGTCCAATCCCGGTAGGTTTCCACCATCTTCTGCAGCATGTGCTTGATATTCTTGTTGGCGGCCTCAACCGCTCCATTGGTTTGCGACCGGTATGTGGATGAATTATGAAAAGCCACGTTGTATTTTTCCAACAAGTCAATCACTTCCTTCTTGAAGTGGGAACCGTTATCCGAAATAATCTCGTTTGGGACTTCGTAACGGCAGATGATGTTGTTCCTGATGAACTTTGCAACGTGTGACGCCTTCAACACTGTATAAGACTGGGCCTCAACCCATTTCGTGAAATAATCTATCGTGACCAGGATGAACTCATGCCCATTCGACCCTTTTGGAGTAACAGCCCCGATCACGTCGATTCCCCAAACTGAAAATGGCCATGGCGAAGTCATATTGTACAGCTTCGACGGCGGGATGTTCATGTGGTTTGCATGGATCTGACACTTGTGGCATCGCCGAACAAAGCCGATACAATCCTCCTCCATGGTGGACCAGTAGTAACCCTATCTGAGGATCTTCCGCGCTAGCATTACCCCGTTCATATGCGAACCGCATTCCCCTCACGGATGGCCTCCATCAGGCGCCTTGATTCTTCGGTTTCAACACACAGCTTGTGCATTCCCAGATGACCTCTATTATACAATTTACCTCCGCAGATGATGAACTGAACGACCATTCTTCAAATTTTCCTTTTATCCTTGGCATTTACCCCCGGTGGATATGTTTCCTTCTCCAAGAAATTCCAAATATCGTAATACCTGGGGTTTTCGTCCTGAACCTCATCTATAGCAGCAATCGACTCGTAGGCTGGCGCAAATTTCTGGTCAATAATGACTGGATGCATCCGGACTCCGAACGGGATGTCTATCATGGAAGATAGAGTTGGTAAAGAATCTGGGAGCCTGTTGTTCTCTCTTAGTAGATGAGCAAAGTTCAGCTTCTCAGACCGAGGAATCAACAAATCCAAGGTTTGGTGATACATCATCATCTTTTCTTCTTTGACTTTCCAGTCTCCTTTCGCTTGACTCACAACAAGGTTCGAGTCCCCGATGACGTCCAACCGTCTTGCCCCTAGTTCCAGGGCTACTTCTAGACCGGCAATGCATGCCTCATATTCTGCTTCGTTGTTTGAGACTTTGAATCGGAGTTTGAAGGCTAGAGGGATACGGGAATTGTCGGGTGCTATTAGTAACACCCCTATCCCATACCCATACTGGTTTGACGCTCCGTCAAAATACATCGTCCTAAACTCGTCGTCGATATGCAAAATGGCCTCATCCAGGAAAAAGTACTCAACTGCTTCACCTCCTTCCACTGGATGATCGGCTAAGAATTCTACTACTGCTCTTCCCTTGACTGACTTGCGTGTCACATATTTCATATCGAATTCGGAGAGCAACAACAACCAACGGGCTAGCCTACCCGTAAGAGCTGGTTTCTCGAAAAGATATTTGATGGGATCGAGTCATGAAACCAACATTACGGACTGAGCTAACAGGTAGTGCCGCAGCTTCCTGGTGGCCCATACCAAAGCTAAGCAAGCCTTTTTCAATGGTGTGTAGCGAGTCTCATACTCTAGCATCTTCTTGCTCAGATAGTAGATGGCCCTCTTCACTTTGTCCTCTGGTTCTTGCGTGAGCATGCAGCCCATTGCGGTCTCAGTTACTGAAAGGTACAATATCAACGGTCTCCCCGGCTCTGGTGGTGACAACATGGGCGGGTTCTGTAAGTATTCCTTGATTTGTTCAAAAATAGCTTGGCATCGGCCATCCCACTGGAATTTCTTTCCTTTCTTCAGGAGGCCAAAAAGTGGTTCACAAGTCAAGGTTAATTTTGAGATAAACCGTCTTATGAATTGCACTTTACCAAGAAAGCCTAGCACCTCCTTTTCCGTCCTTGGTGGTGGCATTTCTAAGAAATCCCAGCATTTTCCCTGCTGTAACACCAAACGTACACTTCTAAGGATTCAACCGCAACCGGAATTCTCTGATCCTTTGAAAGAACTTTTGCAAGGCGGTGTAGTGCCCTCTCTTTCTTTGGACTTGACAATCATGTCGTCCACGTACACCTCAACCTCTTTGTGGATCATGTCATGCAATATTATGGTCGCGGGCCCGTTGATATGTAGCTCCAGCATTCTTTAACCCAAACGACATCACTCTGTAGCAGTATGTCCCCCACGGGGTGGTGAAGGCTGTCTTTTCCCGGTCTTTTGGTGCCATTACTATCTGATTGTAGCCTGAGAAGCCATCCATAAACGAAAGCAAAGCATGCCCCGCTGTGAAATCCACTAACTCATCAATATGCGGCAAGGGAAAATCGTCCTTCGGACTAACTCTATTCAAATCCCTGAAATCCACGCATACTCGGATCTTGCCATCCTTCTTTGGCACTGGAATGATGTTAGCCAACCAAGTTGGGTATTTGGATACCAGCAGGAAACCTGCGTCAATTTGCTTGGTGACTTCTTCTTTAACCTTGAGGGCCCAGTACGGGCAGATTCTTGTGAGTTTTTGCTTGATGGGTCGGGCCTCGGGGTCAAGAGGGATCCGGTGCTGTACAATCTCAAGATCGATCCCAGGCATGTCTTCGTAGGACCACGCGAAAACATCTTTCAAATCTTTTAATAAAGCGACTAGGCGCTCACGTTCCTCCGAAGACAACGTGGAGCCGATCTGGACCAGCCGTGGGTCCTCCTCAGTACCAATATTTACAATAGTGATTTCATCTGTTAAGGGTTTAGCAAATCTTTCCTACTCTTGTTCAATTAAGCGTTGCTAAACCGGAGGAATCTCTTTTTCGTCATTTTTGTCTAAATTTTTAAAGTCCTGCTTCAAGCAATAAATCAAAGGCACAGAAAAATACTCAGAAACCACAGCCACATCATTCTCATTAAGTACTTCCAAACCGTCCGATTCTTCTATTACAACAGACTCCAAAGAGAAAGAAAAAGACGACCTGGACAGGACTGTGGCATCCGGGTTATCATCCCTAGGAATATCGGACTTAGACTCAGTCGAGCTGGAACCTGATTCTGACTCACAAGATTCAGTGGAATCAGATTCCGGCTCACTACCTGACCCGGTGCTGCTGGACAAAAGTCCCTCTTCATACTGCCAAATGAGAGAGGGTGCGATGGATGCATCCAAAATGTTTGCTGGTAGGCCCGCAACCGTTCCATTTCCGATCACGCATACCGAGAAGTTATCCCCCAAGAACTTCTGTTTGATTAGAGGATCTAAAAGTAGATACGCCAGCGCTACCCCATTTCAATTTCAGCATCCTCAGACTGCACTTTCTTACTCTGCTCAGCCTCAGCCAATGGGTCTGTCTACTCTTCGGCAACATCATCCCCGGGTAACTGTAGGTCAAAGAAGATCTCAAATCTCGGCACGCGCTTCCTCTCCGCGTTCAGCCACGGCTCTGGGAAACCACAAAACGGAAAGTCCTCCCCCTCCCAGACGAAGCGTCCGTTTAGGGTACCCTGAATGGGCCGGTGCATTAAGTAAAAAGGCTTCCCCGCCTTCTTCGCTTTGGCTCTCCCAGCCATCTCCTTACCCTTCCTTATCTAATCCTCTTTGGTGGGCAGATAACCCAAGCCAAAGGTATGTGGGTTATGTGGCACCTCGGCCAATGCTGCGACACCCCTCCGGCTGCTCTTTCCCAATCCCATCCCGGGGATGTGTTGAAGCTTGTTCATGAGGTATACTGATTGAGCACTGACATACACCGGCTCATTAACAGCTAAGATGTCCTGCACGACCCGGGCCTCAGCCAGGGTAAAACCGGATAAGAACACGTCCTCCATACCGTGCTCAATTTCCAAAACTGGCGTAGACACCTCCGGTGGTGGATGGATAGATGAATTCCCAAAAACAATGGCTACTTCCTTTCCATGGGGGTATTTGACCATTTGGTGCAAGGTAGAAGAAACTGTCTTCACTTGATGCAGCCACGGCCGCCCCAAGAGTAGATTGAAAGTGGCGGGAACCTCTAAGACGTGAAAGTCAATTTCATGCTGCCCCGGCCCAACCTTGGCCTGAATTTTTGCTGTCCCCATGACTTCTCTACTTGTGTTGTCGTATGCCCGAATCACCTGGGCTGTTGGCACAAAGTCTGCGGTCTTCAAACCGATTGCATAGGCAGTCCTCGCCGGACACACATTGATGGCGGACCTTGTGTCGACAAGCACCACGGGTATCCATTTGTTTTTGCACTCTATGGAGATGTGGAGTGGCTTGTTATGGTTCGCACCCTCAGGTGGCAGTTCTTTGTCAGAAAAAGGTCAACATTGGGGTAGCTCCTCCCGGAAAAACTACGCCCACCAGCTGTTCGGGCGTGGTGTCTATAGAGAGCTTGGCCTTGTCCATGGCCGATAAGACAGCTTGTCTGTGTACTCGTGATTCCATAAGCAGTCCCCAGATGGAGATGTCTGCTTGTATCTTCTGTAACTGCCTCAGTACAGCCTCTTCTTCGATTTGCTTATCTTTCTGTTTCTCAGCTTCCTTATCCTTCCCAGATGCCTCTGGCTGGTCTAAGTGTGGGGGCTTGAAATACCGCCCACTTCTCGTCATATGATCGACTTCGTCGATATACCAGGTATCATCTGGCTGATTGCTTCCCCAATCCTCAGCCGTGTGGGCAAGACATAAATCATCGTCCTTCCACCACATTCCGTCGGCTGCCGACAAACACCTGTCCGGCTCCGGTATGATTGTACTCACAGTACCTTCAGCCCACATGCTCGTAGCCCCTTCTGTCCTTGTGCCCACAGCACTTTCGGTCCCCTCATGGGCTTTAGCTTTCCTGATTCTCTTAGAGTCCCAAAACCTTTTTTGTTCCACCTATGTTGGTGCAGTCTGTTGTTCAGCTTTCCCTGCATTCACGATGCTCAAATCATGAGCGAAATTTTTAGTACCGGCGCTCTCCGATAATTCATTCTGATTTCCGACCCTTCCGGCCACAATTGATATTCTTGTCCCTGCCGGGCCCTGTTCCAACTGAGATTCTTCGATGACGTCTGCTAGGTCATCAAGCCACCCAGTAGCCTCTGCCGATTCCACATAATCAAACCAATTGACTGCCGCATCTCCTAGATCTCGGTCGTCGAAAAACTGGAGGTTGGCCAAGTCCTTTTTCACAGTCGTCAAACCATCTATCCCCTGCTCAAATCCATCCCCTTGGATCACACACAGCTCTGCCTTCTTTAGCAATTCAATATTAGGCTCAAACTGGCCTGCTGGCAGAATGTAATCACTCGGATCGTAGGCTTCCCCAGTGACATTCCCAGACTGCTCAAACCCTGATTGAACAATTCCATCCTCCTTTTAAATCTCTTCTGTTCTGTCTCTGCTAGTCACCACCATTGGCTCAGGTTGGGTTCTGGAGATGTCCAACATGCACAAAGAGTCAGTGCAGTCAGGAAGGAGAACCTCCGGCCTAGGTAGGTGGGAAGGAGTGATATAGATGCTAGGATCGTAAGGCACGACCCCAGTCTGGATGAAGTTGATTCTTTTGGGAGGTGGAGCTTGGTTGTGTGGTGGGAGAGGGTTTGTTGTAACATTGGGTTTCTCAGGAGGCAAAATCACCCCGTTATCGATGAGATCTTGAACCTCATGAGGTAATCGGAAGCATTGGTCGGTGTCGTGACCGTGCTGTTGGTGAAATGCGCAATATTTGGCTGGGTTGTGGGTGGGAGAAGTCTTTCCGGTAATGGCCACGGCTCTAGGGGCTTCAAGTGCCCTTTTCTGATTAAAACTCCCAGAGCTTTGGAAAGGGGCATATATAGTGGAGCGAAGGTTCCTTGGTTTTCGGATGGGTATTTGTCTGTTTGTGTATGGCTTTCGGATGCACCGGAGAATGGCGTAGCTGTCACGGTTCTTGGAGGGGGAGGGGGGGATGGTGGTGACCATGCTCACTTCTGAGGCTCTTGCAGTTGTAGCGCCGCTCGGGACTTCATTATTGTTGCGATTGAAAGTTCTTCGGGGTTGCTCCTGGTCATTATCAATCAAGCCCTGCTTTCAGGCATGCTCAATCTGTACTCCCATCTCATACAGATCTGAAAAGGTAGGGAAGGGGAGCACGATCATTTTCTGCATCAGTTTTGGCTGGAGATTGCACACAATCATCCGGATTTGATCTTTATCCGTAGGCCTTAGGGTCATCATTGAGGCCTTCGCCCTCCACCGGGCCACAAAATCTGAAAAGCTCTCCTGAGGCTCCTGCCTTGTTGTCTCAAGATCACAGGTCGTAATCTCGATTTGAGTATTATAGGAGTATTGTGCAATGAAAGCCCCGGCCATCTCGTCCCAGTTCCGCTTAACGTCATCTTCTAACTTTGTATACCAGATAGCGGCCACCCCTGACAAGGTCCGGCCGAATAGCGAAAGCTTCTGTGGTCTGGTGAGGCCCATCGGTCGCAGTATATCTGAGAACAACCGAAGATGGACCATGGGATCCCCGGATCCGTCAAAGCGGTCGATTTGTGGCATTTTGAACCTATCCGGCAGCGTCATAGCTACATCGGTATATTCGTCCTCGATGTCTGGTATGGACTTCACCCCCTGGGATTTCTTGAACAACTTCTCGAGCTTGCTCAATTTCAATGCTATGTGGTCTACCTCTAACTCAAAGGGAGAGTTCGATTGATTAACAGGCGTAGGTGCCTTGGATAACTGAGGTAGAATCTGGGGCAGAGCCGGCCCCGTCAAGATGTCCGTATGCCCCTGGACATTTGGTACCTCTCCGGGTGGCAGAAATCCTAATGGGGGAGGAGCTGGGTGTGAAGCAGATGCCCCGGTTTGTTGTTGCAGCCTGGAAATCAACTCTGCCTGCTGGGTGTAGACGTCCCCGAACGCCCCGGGAGGACGAGTCCCGTTCTGTTCGTTTTGGGCTCACTATAGTTCAGGACTCTCAAATTGTCACGGTTCTTAATCTGAACCAAAGAGTCCAAATCCGGCAAATCATTTTGAGAAAAACAAATTTTTAGAAAAGAAGTGCCAAACATGGACTGTTTTGCCAGATATAGAGTCGCCACCTAAATATTTATTTTGGGAAATTTAGGAAACCTTGACTCGGTGCCAAAGGCCACGTGTCTGTCATAACCAAAGTTGCCTCGGCTCGGGAGCTTGGGTACGATTGGGGAAGGTCAGCTATGAGCACCCCCTCTCGCTCAATCCGAAGATCGGCCTCTACTAACCATGATATCCGTTTTTGAAAACGTTATGTGCTCTTATTCCGGTTATTAGCCTAGAATTACTACATTATGCGCACAGCAAACAAGTATAGACCAAATCGCCTAAATTGGAACAAAACATTTCATGCTTGTTTTGAAAATGGTTTGCTACTCGCAAGTAGGCTAAAAATGTAGATTTCGCCACCCTCGAGTGGGCTTTAGAAAAGATGATTTTGCCACTATCTGGTGGGCTTAAAACTCACAGTTTCAATGCATTATTCCAATTTAGGTAATTCGACATCCACCCACAGGCATTCAAGCAGTTATGTCACATAAGCAGCTAGCCTCGTGGTAATCATGCTATTATGACAACACTCACACGCATGCGGTATGCTAAAGCATAAATGCTTACCTAGTACTCCGAGCCAAAACAAAAGCTAGTTAGTAATCAATGCATGATCCTAGCTCATGTTAAGATGGCTAATGCAACACATACAAGATGCAACTACAATAGGCTCGGCTATTCTAAGATGGCATGTGATGATGCTACGACTAACATGTATTCAACTTTGGAATTGAAATACAAATGCAGTTAGTATGATGCGCCGAGCCCGGTGCATGTAAGACAAATGTATGGATGCACGCATGCTATCATACTGTATGTTAATTGAAACGTGCCCTAGGCTAACCATCGAAAGCTAGTAAATAAAAGGGAAGAAAGACGTGGGGTTGGGAGACATACACACACTCACGCACACTTATTACACAATTGCCCTCACTCGGAGGGTCCGAATAAATAATACTAAATTAATTATTATAGAATTTCTAATTAATTAACAAATTAAATGCAGAAAGAAGGTGGCCACAACCCCACCTCGGGATGCGTGAATGATGCATGCTTGACTCGTCTTGCCTGAAAACTCGCTGCCATAGCACCGTTGCCTCTATTTACACTGCCTTGCCCCTCTAAAAATTCTGAAAGTCCCCAGAACTACTCCTTGAGCGTTGTGGAATATTACCGGCCAAAAGAATATACTACCGGCCATGGGAATACTCTCACCGGCTAAATATTGTTCTCTCGGCCAAACATTATTTGCCGGTCGACACTCAACACTGCCGGCCGGCCAAATATTCCTGCTGAAAACAGCAGTTGACAGCAACAGAGGGCAAGCAGTGTATGGCATGGAATTTTCAAGCAAATGTATGCATGGACACACTCCCTATCATGCAAGGGACTCAAGGGAGCATGACCCTCGACCCTCGGGCCATCAATTGCGCATTTCGACGCATGATGACCTAAGAGGCCAAGTTTGCAATTCAATGTGAATGAATGCAACAAAAGAGATGAGTGCCAACACCCTATCATATTGAAGTCAAGGGCATTGGCTACCGAGGGTTGAGATGTGTTTCGTCACTTGGAGTACGGACACTCCTTCCCCCTCAAGTTTGGTTTGACACCCCAAACCAAACAATGCAATGTATGTATACAAACTTGGCTCAAAGATGCAACATGAGGCTAAGATGCAAAACATGCCAAATGTGATGCAAGCTAAACATGCAAATGTACAATGCTAGGCATGTAAGATGCAATGCAATGAAATCAAACATGTAAGCTAAGACATGAAATGCAACTAGCTAATAATATGCAAGCATGCAAGTATGATACAAAGTAAACATGAAACCAATGCAACATGATCATGCAATGGTGGACCTAAGACACAAAGGGCAGACCTCAACCCACTCCCAAAACAGTAACCAAAAATGCCAAAAAGGATGGATAAATGTTCACGCAAACATGCATACTAATAGGCCTAAAACAAGGAGCATTCTACTACAACTACCCCAAACACTCATGACATGCATCATGCAACCAAAAACAGAGTTTTAATGTACCAAAATAAGTCCCAAAACCCACTGTTATGGCAACTCAAAGCCTAAAACACATAGGCATGTACAATGCTCATTTCAAGGCACAACAAAACAACTCCCCTAAAGCATGAAAGAGATGATGAGTGTATGCATACAAGCATGATTTATGGACTGAAACATGGTCCCTAATGATGCCAAATCATGAGAATAAGCTAGGCTAAGCATGCTAGAGACCCGCATGCTCAAGGCTCACAAGCCAAAATGCAAAGACGCTACCCTAAACATGGAAAATATGACTAAAACAGCCCCCAACAGTCCTTGAGCATGGCAAAATAATGCTAAGGTCTTCATGGAGTTAAGTTAGAGCATGCAAGAATAATGGCCTAAATGCATGGCTTACTTCTAGGCAAAATGGGGGAATACAAAGCAAGTATATTATGCATGCAAGGGGCCTTTAATCCGACCAAAAACAGAGGTAAGATATGCCCAAATAACACCCAAAAACCTCTGAAATGGAGCTAAGAACAACTGATCATGCATGCTATCCTTATGAGCCAAAGATGCAAACAAAAGAGAGACCAAGGGAGAGGGGTGTCCCTCCCCTATGCAAGACCTCAAAGCCCCTTCTTTACCACTGAAAATCCACTGGATTTTAGTGGTGAGAAGGACAATACACAAGAGGTTCCAAAGCTTAGCAAAGAGAGCACCAAAAGGGCCAAATAAGGCCTAAGAGAGGGAGACCGACCCCCAACACCAAAACAACCTTAATAAAGTATCTTAAGCATGCAAATACAAGACTTTTTTCATTTATACACAAAGTCTAAAACAATGAACAAGATAGGCAAAAGTCTAGTGCAAGATTGGGGAATCTAAAGTAAAAGAGTTACCCTTGAAGAACCCTTGATGAACAGCAAGTGCAGCCTTCTTCTTTTGATCAAAACCAGTCCAAAACCTCAAGAACAAACCCTCAATGTCTCTCAAAGTCGAAGTAAGGTGTAATACTATGTGTTTTAGTGCAAAACTAAGAACAAACACACACTCTAGGCCCTCAAACACACACAAAATGAAGAGAGAGAGGGAGATATAGAGAGAGAGGATGATATATATCAGATATATATGTGTATACCTCTGGTTTTTTGTTGAACCAAACAAAGGAGGAGGAGGGGCTCTTATATAGGCAAGGTAATTGGCCAAAGCTTCTAAGGGAAGCTACTCAAAAGGGTCAAGGCTTACAAGGGAAGCCAAGCTAAGGGTGCAAGGCTTCCTGAGGAAGCTAGGACAGCTGGCAAGCTTCTCGAGGAAGCTTTGACCAAAAGGGTACAAAAAGGGCAAAACAGCCACCTATATGCCCCGGGGCAGGTTTGGTGCATTCCAGTTGGCACAGCTGGCATGCACCATGCCTGAAAAAGGTAAAAAGGTTCTACCGGCCAGAAAAGGAGGTCACCGGCCAAACAGATGACCGGCCGGCCATACTGAGTGCCGACCGGGCAATGGTACAATTCACCAATGGCCGGTAGCCTCAAAACATGGCCGGTGGCCTCAAACCAAGGCCGGTGGGTGTCAGGGGTAGCTAACAAGCTACTTTCTACCCTCAGAAGCAAAAACACAAGTGTTTGGTGCAAAACCAAACACAGAATAGTCGAGTTGAGAGATCCTGAGGCAAGGCGCGTAGCCGAGACCTCCGGGAACTCAAAACGAAACACAAACATGAGTAATTACCGAGTGTTAGAGCAGTGACGTCCAAGTCTTGAGGACGGTCAAAAATGGGGTGTCAGCAGTTGCCCCTCTTTGACAGAACTCGAAAGTCATAACAATGACGGGAGTGATTGTCAAGGCCCAGAGACGACCCATTTTTGATCAGGCCGAAGACTTAGACAAGGCATACAAGCTGCAGATAAAGATATGTGCCCGAGGGCAGGGGCAGAAAGCAAGACAATGCACCAAGCCGAGCATAACTTACGATCATGCAAAGAAAGCTGTAACGAAGCATAACATGCGACAGTTTTAAGCTAGCATACACCAAACTACACTACAATGCAGAAAGGATGCAAGAGAATTATGCAATTCTCGATACGTCTCACTTAGAGAATACAGTACCTGTCCGGTTCGTCTGGTTGCACCAGCCTCAAATGAACCGTACATACAATATCGTGCCTGCAAAGAAAGCAAACTTAACAGGTACAATATTGTTAGAAACATGCCTAATAATGCAATCGAAAGTGCATGACAACGCAAGTCGAGTGGGGCGCATAACGATGCTGTGAAGGCACAAACATATGTAAGTAAAGAACACGTGACAACGTGCACAACGTCTATGAAGAAATTTGAACACATGTAAGTAAAGCATGCGGTCTACGCAAGCAATGTGTATAAGAAGGAACATGAAATTGAACACATGTAAGTAAAGCATGCGGTCTACGCAAGCAATGTGTATAGAAAGGAACTTCAACACATGTAAGTAAAGCATGCGGTCTACGCAAGCAATGTGTATAGAAAGGAACTTGAACACATGTAAGTAAAGCATGCGGTCTACGCAAGCAATGTGTATAAAAAGGAACTTGAACACATGTAAGTAAAGCATGCGGTCTACGCAAGCAATGAGTATAAAAAGGAACTTGAACACATGTAAGTAAAGCATGCTGTCTACGCAAGCAATGTGTATAAAAGGGAACTTGAACACATGTAAGTAAAGCATGCGGTCTACGCAAGCAATGTGTATAAAAAGGAACTTGAACACATGTAAGTAAAGCATGCGGTCTACGCAAGCAATGTGTATAGAAAGGAACTTGAACACATGTAAGTAAAGCATGCGGTGTACGCAAGCAATGTGTATAGAAAGGAACTTGAACACATGTAAGTAAAGCATGCGGTCTACGCAAGCAATGTGTATAGAAAGGAACTTGAACACATGTAAGTAAAGCATGCGGTCTACGCAAGCAATGTGTATAGAAACTTGAAGTATGGTAAAGGTAAGCTATCCAAGATGTCGAAATACAAAGTACTGCAATACATTATAATTGAAGTGATTTGTGGAGTTCACAAGATACACAAATGATACGGGAGGGGATGCTCCTCGCACGCACGGAGCATTGCTCATAGCAGACACAATTTGAGGTCAACTCGGAGGTCTACGAACGTTTCAAAGGTGTACTTCCTTGCACTGCCTTGAGAAACTTGAGGTGCCACACCAAACAATGGATCCCAACAAAGGCGCGAGAGATGTATTGACATCAAGGGATGGGTTACCGGTATCAACTCTGATACTTTGCTGCCCTACTCTCTTTTTTCTTTACTTTCCTTTTTACTAGTAGTCTAAGCACATTGCACTACCTTAGGCAGGTTTTACTTTTTCTCAAAACTGCAAATTTTTACAAAGCATGCGATGGGAATGAAACTGCTATTTTGTTCAAAAAGGTGTTGCATTTGTACATTCTATGCATTGCATCGCATGGCATCACATAACAATGTGAATGAGATCCGTTTTGAAAATAGAGCATTCGCGTCGTAATAATCAGGTAGTGAGCCAATTTACAACTCGATAAGCAAAACAGAGAGACTCGATATAACCAACCAAGCGTGAGTACAACACGATAAGCAAATTGAAGACTTGAAGAGAGTGACATACAACTCAATAAGCAAATGTACAACAACTCGATAAGCAAATAGGCATGACTCCGCAAGAATTGATCACCGAAGGGCATTGGAGGTGGTGGAATTCCCCAATCCTCAACATAAACAGCTCAGAGAACAAGGAGGAAGACCACTGGCCAGAGATAAAGGCCATCGGCCGTGAGAAATGGCCATCAGCCAGAAACTTTGATCAATCGGCCAAAAGTGGTGGCCGGTCGGTACTATATTTGGCCGGCCGGCCATGAATTGTCAAAATCAGCAGAATGCTGACATCTGTCCTTCACTCAACCTTATCTTCTACAAAAAGGCCTCAGCTTCGTGGTTCTTCCCAATTCAACACTGATTTGCCCCAAATGGAAGTGCTTCTTGCCCAAAATCTCACAACTTGGATTAACAACTTGGATGGCTCGGAAAAGCTTAATTTCCGGGGTTTCGGCATAAACACACTATTCACTCTGGGTCGTACCCCGTTACACCTCCCGTTTCTCCATGCAGCGGCAAGGTTTTGGAATCCGGTGACACATGTCTTTAGCTTTAGCGGGCAAGAAGTGTGTCCTACCTTTGAAGATTTCCGAGTTTTACTGGAATCTGAGCGTGACGAGGAGATCCTGCCCCATTTTAATTTTGGCCATGCCCAAACCTTAGGGCGAATGTGCGGACTCACTATGCGTAACGCTCGGTCTCTGATTTATGACGGAATGCTGGACATTCCCTGTTTGATCTATCGGTTTTCCGATGCCGGCGATCGCAATAACCATCATTGGCAAGGCTTCCGGCGACACGCCCTCTGTTTGTGCATGCTATCTCATTTTTTATTTGTCTCAGGCTCTGTTCGATTGATCGAGGTTACCCAGGGCTTGAAAGAGGGCAAGAGTTGCGTTGTCATGACTCTGGCTGAGACGTTGATGGGGTTAGACGCCTTTTATAGTCGTGAGATAGCTAGATTTGCGAGGAGTCCATTATTACAGCAAGTAAAGTTTCCCACCCAATTTCACAAGTTCACTACTCACGTCGCTCAGCCCTCAAACTCGTTTTCTCACAAAACCCTTTTCACACTTTTTCTCTCATCGTATATCTCTCTATTCTTTATTCTCTCATTTTTCATCCCTTCCCAGGTGTGGTTGATGGACAAGTTGTAGGTTGTGGACTCTTGCCCAGCATACTCAGCTCGCGGCTACTTCTTCAGGCAACGTCAGGTCGACGTCCTTGATGAGGGTTGGTGGTTCGACTGGATGTGCAATTTATCTGCTGACGTCATTGCTTGGCGGTGCTCTTGGCTTAATCTACCGGCAATGGGCTACAGCATGTCCCGACAGATTGGGAATCAGTTGATTGGCTTTACTCACTGTGTGTTCTATTTCCCATTCCGGTTCCGACACCAGTTCGGCCATGACCAGATTTGCCCCGCAGAGGGGATAGAATATCCTGCTGCCTTTCCGTTTCGAGGTGCGCAGCTTGTTCAGCAGGCCACAGCGTGGAGGACAAGAGAGCTCTTGGCCCCCGCTCCTACTTTCAGTTGTACTTTGTCTGATGAGTGCATAGATTGGCTTAGTGAGGAGGCACAGATCGGGCCCAGCTTAGCACCGGGGGCTTCGACCAGCTCTGGGAGGGGGCGCTGGAACACCTGACTTGACTATGCCCCAGATTTATTGCTTTATTAGTACTTTCAAGTTTTCTTTATGAATGTAATAAAAAAGCAACTTCAATTTGTATGCAAGAGCAGGAGAACTCTATATTAAAATCAATGAAATTGAAGGTTGTGGGTACTGAAAATTTTCCGCTTTGGTCCAAAAATGGTCTAAGTTGTAAAAACATTAATTTTGAACAAAGTCAACTTTTATTAAAACTTTTCAAAACCATTTTCGATATGGATCAAAACTGGACACACCTCAAATCTGTCACTGAGATGTACAACCCCGGATCCCAGCAACTGGAAAGTTGCCCCTAGTCTAAAGAGTACCGCGACACTGCACAGCAACGGAAAGTTGCCCATAGTCTGAAGAGCACTGCATCGGAGATCATAACCGAACTCTTGAATGCGGAATGGACAAAGATGGCCGAGATGATCAAACGGACAAAGTTGATCGGGGAAAAGTTTAGGACTGAACTTCAGGATGAAGTTGCCTACATATCCCAAAGATGGGAATCAAGCCTTACGTAGTTCAGGCTTGGGTTCACTCGAGTATTTTCGCTCTCCTTTTACGCTCTAACTTTTGCCAAGGCCGCTCGTTGCGGGTTTTCAACATTGCGAGCTCAGTTTTTATATTTTCCAATTTTTTCAATGCTCTAACTTTTACCTAGGTTTCCCTTTCTAGTTTTTGGCCTAGCGAGCCTCTTAGGGGTAATATTTCTTCAATTTGTCCATGTTGATCGGTTGGGAGAACTCTAGGCCATCTAGGTGCATCAGAACGACAGCTCCACCCGACCAAATAGACTTAATGATGTAGGGACCAGTCCAATTGGGTCTGAACTTGCCCCTTGGGTCATGGATGGGAGCTCGGTTATCCTTGAGTACCAAATCTCCTTCTTTCAAATTCCTGGACTTAACCTTCTTGTTGAAAGCCCGGGCAATTCTACGCTGATAACCTTGAACATGGTACAATGCTTTCAGTCTTCTCTCATCAAAGAGCATGAGTTCCTCGAATCTGCTCTACTGCCAATCCGCTTCGGCTATTTGACACTCAGCCAATACTCGCAATGACGGAACCTCAATTTCGATAGGTAGAACGACCTCCATTCCATAGACTAATGAATATGGAGTCACCCCAGTAGAAGTTCTAATTGAAGTCCGGTAGCCCCACAGAGCAAACGACAACTTATCAGGCTAGTCCCGGTAGGTTTCCACCATCTTCTGCAGCATGTGCTTGATGTTCTTGTTGGCGGCCTCAACTACTCCGTTGGTCTGCGGCCGGTATGTGGACGACTTATGAAAAGCCACATTGTATTTCTTTTACAAATCAATCACCTCCTTCTTGAAATGGGAACCATTGTCTGAAATAATCTCGTTTGGGACCCCATAGCGGCAGATAATGTTGTTTCTGATGAATTTCGCGACATGTGAAGCCTTCAACACCGCATAAGATTGGGCCTCGACCCACTTTGTAAAGTAATCTATCGCGACCAGGATGAACTCATGCCCATTCGACCCCTTCGGAGTAACAGCCCCGATCACATTGACTCCCCAAACTGAAAATGGCCATGGCGAAGTCATATTGTACAGTTTTGACGGCGGAATGTTCATGCGATTTGCATGGATCTGGCATTTGTGGCATCGCCGAACAAAGCCGATACAATCCTCCTCCATGGTGTACCAGTAGTAACCCTGTCTGAGGATCTTCCGCGCTAGCATTACCCCATTCATATGTGCCCCACATTCTCCTCCATGGATGGCCTCCATCAGGCGCTTTGATTCCTCAGCTTCTACACACAGCTTATGCATTCCCAGATGACCTCTCTTATACAGCTTACCCCCGCAGATGATGAACTGAACGGCCATTCTTCTGATTGACCTTTTATCCTTGGCGTTTGCCTTCGGTGGATACATTTCCTTCTCCAAGAAGTTCCAAATGTCGTAATACCAGGGATTTTCATCCTAAGCCTCATCTATGGCAGCGATCGACTCGTAGGCTGGCGCAAATTTCTGGTCAATGATGATTGGACGCATCCGGACTCCGGACGGGATGTCTATCATGGAAGATAGAGTTGCTAAAGAATCTGCGAACCTGTTGTTCTCTCTTAGTAGATGAGCAAAATTTAGCTTCTCAAACCAAGGAATTAACAAGTCCAAGGTCCGGTGATACATTATCATCTTTTCTTCTTTGACTTTCCAGTCTCCTTTTGCTTGAGACACAACAAGGTTCGAGTCTCCGATGACGTCCAACCGTCCTGCCCCTAGTTCTAGGGCTGGTTCTAGACCGGCAATGCATGCCTCATATTCTGCTTCGTTGTTTGAGACTTTGAATCAGAGTTTGAATGCTAGAGGGATACGGGAATTGTCGAGTGCTATCAGTAACACCATTATTCCATACCCGTACTGGTTTGACGCTCCGTCAAAGTACATCGTTCAAGTTTCATCGTCGATATGCAAAATGGCCTCATCTGGGAATAAGTACTCAACTGCTTCGCCCCCTTCAACTGGATGGTCGGTTAAGAATTCTGTTACTGCTCTTCCTTTGACTGACTTGCGTGTCACATATTTCAGATCGAATTCGGAAAGTAACAACAACCAACGAGCTAGCCTACCCGTAAGTGTCGGTTTCTCGAAAAGATATTTGATGGGATCGAGTCGTGAAACCAACATTACGGAGTGAGCTAATAGGTAGTGCCGCAGCTTCCTGGTAGCCCATACCAAAGCTAAGCAAGCCTTCTCCAACTGTGTGTAGCGAGTCTCATACTCTAGCATCTTCTTGCTCAGATAGTAGATGGATCTCTCCACTTTGTCCTCTGATTCATGCGCGAGCATGCAGCCCATTGTAGTCTCAGTTACTGAAAGGTACAATATCAACGGTCTTCCCGGTTCTGGCAGTGACAACACAGGTGGGTTCTGTAAGTATTTCTTGACTTGTTCAAAAGCAGCTTGGCATCGGCCGTCCTATTGGAATTTCTTTCCTTTCTTCAGGAGACCAAAAAGTGGTTCACAAGTCAAGGTTAATTTTGAGATAAACCGTCTTATGAATTGCACTTTACCCAAAAAGCCTCGCACCTCCTTTTCAGTCCTTGGTGGTGGCATTTCTAGGATGGCCTTGATTTTGGAAGGGTTGACTTCGATACCTCTCTGTGTAATAAGAAACCCCAGCATTTTCCCTGCTGTAACACCAAACGTACACTTCTGAGGATTCAAACGCAACCGGAATTCCCTGATCCTTTGAAAGAACTTTTGCAAGGCGGTGTAGTGGCCCTCTCTTTCTTTGGACTTGACAATCATGTCGTCCACGTACACCTCAACCTCTTTGTGGATCATGTCATGCAATATTGTGGTTGCGGCCCGTTGATATGTAGCTTCAGCATTCTTCAACCCAAACGGCATCACTCTGTAGAAGTATGTCCCCCACGGGGTGGTGAAAGCAGTCTTTTCCTGATCTTCAGGAGCCATCATTATCTGATTGTAACCTGAGAAGCCATCCATAAACGAAAGCAAAGCAAGCCCTGCCGTGAAATCCACCAACTCATCAATATGTGGCAAGGGGAAGTCATCCTTTGGGCTAGCTCTGTTCAAATCCCTGAAATCCACGCATACTCGGATTCTGCCATCTTTCTTCGGCACTGGAACAATGTTGGCCAACCAAGTCGGGTATTCGGATACCAGCAGGAAGCCTACATCGATTTGCTTGGTGACCTCTTCCTTAATCTTGATGGCCCAGTCTGGACGAATCCTTCTGAGTTTCTGTTTGACAGGTCGGGCCTTGGGGCCAAGAGGGATCCGGTGCTGTACAATCTCAGGATCGATTCCAGGCATGTCTTCGTAGGACCACGCAAAAACATCTTTGAAATCTTTTAATAAAGCGACTAAGCGCTCGCGTTCCTCCGAAGACAACGTGGAGCCGATCAGGACCAGCCGTGGGTCCTTCTCAGTACAAATATTCACAGTAGTGATTTCATCAACTAAAGGTTTAACAAATCTTTCCTGCTCTTGATCAATTAATCATTGCAAAATCGAAGGAATTTCTCCCTCGTCGTTTTCGTCAAAATTTTGAAAGTCCTGATTTAAGCAATATATCAAAGTCACAGAAAAGTACTCGAAAACCACATCCACATTATTCTCATTAAGTACTTCCAAACCGTCTGATTCTTCTGTTACAACGGACTCAAACGA
Source organism: Camellia sinensis (assembly GCF_055761805.1). Lineage (NCBI taxonomy): Eukaryota > Viridiplantae > Streptophyta > Magnoliopsida > Ericales > Theaceae > Camellia > Camellia sinensis. The sequence goes on from NC_138964.1 coordinate 71,440,031, forward strand.
GAAAGAAAAAGACGACCTGGACAGGACTGTGGCATCCGGGTTATCACCCCCAGGAATACCGGACTCAGACTCAGTTGAGCTGGAACCTGATTCCGACTCACAAGACTCGGTGGAATCAGATTCCGGCTCACTACCTGACCCGGCGCTATTCGACAAAAATCCCTCTTCGTATTGCCAAACGAGAGATGGTGCGATGGATGCATCCAAAATAGTTGATGGTAGGCCCGCAGCCATTTCATTCCCGATCATAGACACCGAGAAGTCATCCCCCAAGCACTTCTATTCGATCGGAGGATCTTAAAGTAGACATGCCAGTGCTACCCCCATTTCAAGTTCGGTGTCCTCAGATTCTATTTCCCCACTATGCTCAGCCTCGACTGTCGGGTCTGTCTGTTTTTCAGCAACATCATCCCCAGGTAATTGTTGGTCAAAGAAAATCTCGAACCCCGGTACGCGCTTCCTCTCCGCATTCAGCCACGGCTCCGGAAAACTACAAAATGGAAAATCTTCCCCCTCCCGGACGAAGCGTCCATTTAGGGTACCCTGGATGGGCCGGTGCATCAACTCAAAAGGCTTCCCCATCTGTTTCGCTCTGGCTCTTCCAGCCATTTCCTTTCCTTTCCTTACCCAATCCTCCTTGGTGGGCAGATAACCCAAGCCAAAGGTATGAGGGTTATGTGGCACTTCGGCCAATGCTGCGACGCCCTTCCGGCCACTCCTTCCTAACCCCATCCCGGGGATGTGTTGGAGTTTGTTCATGAGGTATACCGCTTGAGCACTGACATGTATCCCCTCGTTAGCAGCCATGATGTTTTGTATAACCCGAGCCTCAGCAAGGGTGAGACCTGATATAAACACGTCCTCCATGCCGTGCTCAATTTCTAAGACTGGTGTAGATACCTCTGAAGGTGGGTGGATCGATGAATTTTCGAAAACAATGGCTACTCCCTTTTCATAGGGGTATTTCACCATCTGATGCAGAGTGGATGAGACGGCCTTCACTCGATGCAGCCACGGCCTCCCCAAAAGCAGGTTGAAAGTTGCCGGAACTTCTAAGACATGGAAATATATCTCATGCTATCCTAGCCCAACTTTAGTCTGAATTTTTACCATCCCCATGACCTCTCTACTTGTGTTATCGTATGCCCGAATTACTTGGGCTGTTGGTAAAAAGTCCGCAGTTTTCAAGCCGATCGCATACGCTGTCCTTGCCGGGCAGACGTTGATGGCGGATCCAGTATCAACAAGAACCACCAATATCCATTTATTCTTACACTCCACGGAGATGTAGAGTGGTTTGTTATGGTTTGCCCCCTCAGGTGGCAGTTCCCTGTCAGAGAAAGTCAGCGTCGGGGTAGCCCCTCCCGGAAAAACTAATCCTACTAGCTGTTCTGGCGTGGTTTCTATCGAAAGCTTTGCCTTGTCCATGGCTGATAAGACAGCCTGTCTGTGCACTCGTGATGCCATAAGCAGTCCCCAGATGGAGATGTCTACTTGTATCTTTTTTAACTGTTTGAGCACAGCCTCCTCTTCAAGTTGTTTTTCTTTCTACTTCTCTGCCTCTTTATCTTTCCCAGACGCCTCTGGTTGATCTAGATGTGGGGGCTTGAAATACCGCCCACTCCTAGTCATATGATCGACTTCGCCGATGTACCAGGTATCATCTGGTTGGTTATTCCCCCAATCCTCATCCATGTGGGCAAGACATAAATCCTCATCTTCCCACCACATTCCGTCGGCAGCCGACAGACACCTGTCCGGCTCTGGTATGACTGTTCTTGTACTCGCGGTACCTTCCATTCCTATGTTCGCAGCATTCTCTGTTCCTGTGCACACAGCAATTTCAGTCCCCACATGGGCCTTTGTCTTTCTGATTCTCGCGGGATCTTCAAATCTTTCTTGTTCCGACCGTATCAACACAGCTGGGTACTCAATAATTCATGTATTCAGAATACAATAATCCTGAGCGAAATTCTTAACACTGGCGTTCTCCGACGATGTATTCTGTTCTCCGACTCTCTCGACTGTCACCGACATTCGTGCCCTTGCCAGACCCTGTCCTAGTTGGAACTCTTCCACCACATCCGGTTGATCATCCAACCACCCAGTAGCCTCTGCTGATTCCTCATAATCAAACCAGTTGACTGCTGCGCCCCCTGGATCTTGGTCACTGTAAAACTGGAGATTGGCAAGGTCCTCTTCCACAGCCCTTAAATCTTCTGTTCCCTGTCCCAGATTATCCCCTTGGATCACACACAGTTCTCCCCCTGTTGGCAATTCCACATCTGGCCCATCCTGGCCTATTGATGAAATGTAGTCACCCAGACCATATGTCTTCTCAATACGACTCCCAGATTCTGTAGACTCTAACTCAACAACCTTCTTCTCCTTTGGGATCTCCTCTCTCCTGTTCTCGATAGTCACCACCGTTGGCTTAGGTCGGGTCATGGAGATGTCCATCATGCACAAGTCGGTGCAGTCGGGAGGAATACCTCCGGCTTAGGCAGGTGGGAAGGAGTGATATAGATGCTAGGATCGTAAGGCACGACCCCAGTTTCGATGAAGTTGATCCTTTTAGGCGGTGGAGCTTGGTTATGTATGGGGAGAGGGTTTGTTGTAACAGTGGGTTTCTCGGGAGGCAGAATCACTCCGTTATCGATGAGATCTTGAATCTCATGACGTAATCGGAAGCATAGATCGGTGTCATGAACGTGCTGTTGGTGAAATGCGTAATATTTGGCTGGGTTGTGGGTAGGGGGAAGTCTTTCAGGTAAGGGCCGCGGTTCTAGGGGCTTCAAATGCCCTTTTCTGATTAAAACCCCCAGAGCTTTGGATAGGGGCATATACAGTGGAGCGAAGGTTCTTGTGTTTTTGGGTGGGTATTTGGCTGTTTGGGTATGGCTCTCGGACGTGCCGGAGAATGGCACAGCTGCCATGGTTCTTGGAGGGGGGTTTGTGGTGACCATGCTCACTTCGGAGGCTCTTGTAGTTGTAGTACCGCTCGGGCCTGCATTAGTGTTGCGGTTGAAAGTTCTTCGGGGTTACTCCCGGTCATTATCAATTAAGCCTTGCTTTAAGGCATCCTCAATCTGCACCCCCATTTCATGTAGATCAGAAAAGGTAGGGAAGGGGAGTACAATCATCTTTTGCATCAACTTCGGCTGAAGATTGCACACAATCATCCGAATCTGGTCTTTGTCTGTAGGCCTTAAGGTCATCATTGAAGCCTTGGCCCTCCATCTGGTCACGAATTCTGAGAAACTCCCTTTAGGCTCTTGCCTTGTTGTCTCGAGATCACGGGTTGTAATCACGATTTGTGTATTGTATGAGTATTGCACAATGAAGGCCTCGGCCATCTCGTCCCAGCTTCTCTTGACATCATCTTCTAATTTGGCATACCATATGGCCGCCACACCCGACAGGGTTCGGCCGAACAGAGACAGCTTCTGAAGTCTGCTGAGGCCCATTGGCCTTAAGATGTCTGAAAACAGTCTCAGGTGCACCATGGGGTCCCCGAACCCATCAAATCAATCAATGTGCGGCATTTTGAATCTGTCAGGCAGCGTCATAGCTGCGTCGGTATATCCATCTTTGATGTTAGGGATGGTCTTGACTCCTTGGGATCTCTTGAACAGCTTTTCGAGCTTGCTCAACTTCAATGCTGTGGGGTCTGTCTCGAACTCAAAGGGAGAGTCCGGTAGGTTAGTGGGTGTTTTGGATAACTGAGGTTGGATTTGGGGTAGGATCGGGGATAGAGGTGGTCCCGTGGGAATGTCCGTATCATTCTGAACATTAGCTGTCTCCCCGGGGGTTGGAATTCCTGGCGGGAGAGGAACTTGCTGCGAAGCAGATGCTCCGGTTTGCTGCTGTAACCTCACGATTAACTCTACTTGTTCATTCATGACCGTGGCCTGCTACTTGGCGAACTCTGCCTGTCGGACAGCATCCTGCTGCATCATTTTCATACTCTCTTGGAGCTGGTGCACCATCTCCTCTAAATTGGCCATACTGTTCTGCTCTGACTGAATTATCGGTATATGTTCCCTTTCTGTGGGAGAAGCAGAATCCTGATCCCTACTGTACACAGGTGGGGTAGACAAAGCCCTCTGTACTGACTGTTGAACTGATGCCCACTGCCTAGCCGTCCTCCGTCTAGTAACCAGGGGTAGAGAGTGGTACACCGGTTGTCCGTCTACCAGATCCTCAGATCGATGGAGTCGACAACCTCTAGTCCAGAGTGCTTGGGGAATATCTACTGGGTCAGAAGCAATTGTGCTTGACTACCTAGTAAAAAGATAAATAAAGCGTATAAATAAACAGACAATTGGACAGCATAACAACGTAAAATAAACACAACACACGGCTGGGTATCAAAACAAATTGCCAACAAGCTAAATGTACTGTTCCTTAATCACTGATCCCTGTGTCCAAATCGTTGCCCCTAAGTCTGAATCTGATACCCGTAGATGACTGATTCCCAAAAACACCGATGCCCGCAAGCCTGACACTCAAACTTGCGAACTGATATGTGTGTTCCCTGCATAGATACACTCAAAAAACACATTGCAAGTAAAAGAGAGCCAAAGCACCCCAAAGTTGGGGTAGGGTTTCCCTGTCCTATTTTGTCAGGAGCTAGGGTTCCACTATGCACACAGCAGTTTTCAAACAACCTAATATCGGGTAAGCAACCTGTCCTAGTTTGGAATAGTCACTATGGATTTCGATATGCACTAGGTCGAATGGTCGAAAAGGGTGCCCCGGTAGAACCGGGGTTTGTGTTCCCATACTGTCAGAGCCAACAACCGGTCAGCGTTATGGCATGCTTTGACAAAGTCAAGCCTTCGACAAACCGTTCAAGAATGGCAGATGGCAAACACGGTGTCCTAGGCGCACCAATGCACATGCAATGCAAAAAGAGACATAAATGAAATCAAAACAGGATATCACGAGTTCGAGTCAAGCTCTCTAAGTCCCCAGCAGAGTCGCCAGAAACTATAGATGTCCCCGAACGCCCCGGGAGGACGAGTCCCGTTCTGTTCGTTTTGGGCTCACTACAGTTCAGGACTCTCAAATTGTCACGGTTCTTAATCTGAACCAAAGAGTCCAAATCCGGCAAATCGTTTTGAGAAAAAAAGATTTTTAGAAAAGAAGTGCCAAACATGGACTGCTTTGCCAGATACAGAGTCGCCACCTAAATATTTTATTTTGGGAAATTTAGGAAACCCTGACTCGGTGCCAAAGGCCACGTGTCCATCATCACCAAAGTTGCCTCAGCTCGGGAGCTTGGGTACGATTGGGGAAGGTCAGCTATGAGCACCCCCTCTCGCCCGATCCGAAAATCGGCCTCTACTAACCATGATATCCGATTTTGAAAATGTTATGTGTTTTTATTCCGGTTATTAGCCTAGAATTACTACGTTATGTGCATAGCAAACAAGTATAGACCAAATCGCCTAAATTGGAACGAAACATTTCATGCTTGTTTTGAAAATGGTTTGCTACTCGCAAGTAGGCTAAAAATGTAGATTTCGCCACCCTCGAGTGGACTTTAGAAAAGATGATTTCCACTATCTGGTGGGCTTAAAACTCACAGTTTTAATGCGTTATTCCAATTTAGGTAATTCGACCTCCACCCACAGGCATTCAAGCAGTTATGTCACATAAGCAGCTAGCCTCATGGTAATCATGCTATTATGGCAACAGTCACACGCATGCGGTATGCTAAAACATAAATGCTTACCTAGTACTCCGAGCCAAAACAAAAGCTAGTTAGTAATCAATGCATGATCCTAGCTCATGTTAAGATGGCTAATGCAACACATACAAGATGCAACTACAATAGGCTCGGCTATTCTAAGATGGCATGTGATGATGCTACGACTAACATGTATTCAACTTTGGAATTGAAATACAAATGCAATTAGTATGATGCGCCGAGCCCGGTGCATGTAAGACAAATGCATGGATGCACGCATGCTATCATACTGTATGCTAATTGAAACATGCCCTAGGCTAACCATCGAAAGCTAGTAAATAAAAGGGAAGAAAGATGTGGGGTTGGGAGACATACACACACTCACGCACACTTATTACACAATTGCCCTCACTCGGAGGGTCCAAATAAATATTACAGTCCGAATAAATAATACTAAATTAATTATTACAAAATTTCTAATTAATTAACAAATTAAATGCAGAAAGAAGGTGGCCACAGCCCCGTCTCGGGATGCGTGAATGATGCATGCTCGACTCATCTTGCCTGGAAACTCGCTGCCATAGCACCGTTGCCTCTGTTTACACTGCCTTGCCCCTCTAAAAATTCTAAAAGTCCCCAGAACTGCTCCTTGAGCGTTGTGGAATATTACCGGCCAAAAGAATATACTACCGGCCATGGGAATACTCTCACCGGCTAAATATTGTGCTCTCGGCCAAACATTATTTGCCGGTCGGCACTCAACACTGCCGGTCGGCCAAATATTCCTGCTGAAACCTGCAGTTGACAGCAGCAGAGGGCAAGCAGTGTATGGCATGGAATTTTCAAGCAAATGTATACATGGACACACTCCCTATCATGCAAGGGACTCAAGGGAGCATGACCCTCAACCCTCGGGCCATCAATTGCGCATTTCGACGCATGATGGCCTAAGAGGCCAAGTTTGCAATTCAATGTGAATGAATGCAACAAAAGAGATGAGTGCCAACACCCTATCATATTGAAGTCAAGGGCATTGGCTACCAAGGGTTGAGATGTGTTTCGTCACCTGGAGTACGGACACTCCTCACCCCTCAAGTTTGGTTTGACACCCCAAACCAAACAATGCAATGTATGTATACAAACTTGGCTCAAAGATGCAACATGAGGCTAAGATGCAAAACATGCCAAATGTGATGCAAGCTAAACATGCAAATGTACAATGCTAGGCATGTTAGATGCAATGCAATGCAATCAAACATGTAAGCTAAGGCATGAAATGCAACTAGCTAATAATATGCAAGCATGCAAGTATGATACAATGCAAACATGAAACCAATGCAACGTGATCATGCAATGGTGGACCTAAGACACAAAGGGCTGACCTCAACCCACTCCCAAAATAGTAACCAAAAATGCCAAAAAGGATGGATAAATGTTCACGCAAACATGCATACTAATAGGCCTAAAACAAGGAGCATTCTACTACAACTACCCCAAACACTCATGACATGCATCATGCAACCAAAAACAGAGTTTTAATGTACCAAAATAAGTCCCAAAACCCACTGTTATGGCAACTCAAAGCCTAAAACACATAGGCATGTACAATGCTCATTTCAAGGCACAACAAAGCAACTCCCCTAAAGCATGAAAGAGATGATGAGTGTATGTATACAAGCATGATTTATGGACTGAAACATGGTCCCTAATGATTCCAAATCATGAAAATAAGCTAGGCTCAGCATGCTAGAGACCCGCATGCTCAAGGCTCACAAGCCAAAATGCAAAGAGGCTACCCTAAACATGGCAAATATGACTAAAACAGCCCCCAACAGTCCTTGAGCATGGCAAAATAATGCTAAGACCTTCATGGAGTTAAGCTAGAGCATACAAGAATCATGGCCTAAATGCATGGCTTACTTCTAGGCAAAATGGGGGAATACAAAGCAAGTATATTATGCATGCAAGGGGCCTTTAATCCGACCAAAGACAGAGGGAAGATATCCCCAAATAACACCCAAAAACCTCTGAAATGGAGCTAAGAACAACTGATCATGCATGCTATCCTTATGAGCCAAAGATGCAAACAAAAGAGAGACCAAGGGAGAGGGGTGTCCCTCCCCTATGCAAGACCTCAAAGCCCCTTCTTCACCACTGAAAATCCACTGGATTTCAGTGGTGAGAAGGCCAATACACATGAGGTTCCTAAGCTTAGCAAAGAGAGCACCAAAAGGGCCAAACAAGGCCTAAGAGGGGGAGATCGACCCCCAACACCAAAACAACCTTAATGAAGTATCTTAAGCATGCAAATACAACACTTTTTTCAGTTATACACAAAGTCTAAAACAATGAGCAAGATAGGAAAAAGTCTAGTGCAAGATTGGGGAATCTAAAGTAAAAAAGTTACCCTTGAAGAACCCTTGATGAACAGTAAGTGCAGCCTTCTTCTTTTGATCAAAACCAGTCCAAAACCTCAAGAACAAACCCTCAATGTCTCTCAAAGTTGAAGTAAGGAGTAATGCTATGTGTTTTAGTGCAAAACTAAGAACAAACACACACTTTAGGCCCTCAAACACACACAAAATAAAGAGAGAGAGGGAGATATAGTGAGAGAGAATGATATATATCAGATATATATGTGTATAGGTCTGGTTTTTTGCTGAACCAAACAAAGGAGGAGGAGGGGCTCTTGTATAGGCAAGGTAATTGGCCAAAGCTTCTAAGGGAAGCTACTCAAAAGGGTCAAGGCTTACAAGGGAAGCCAAGCTAAGGGTGCAAGGCTTCCTGAGGAAGCTTGGACAGCTGGCAAGCTTCTTGAGGAAGCTTTGACAAAGGGTCAAGCTTCCTCCAGAAGCTTTGACCAAAAGGGTGCAAAAAGGGCAAAACAGCCACCTGTATGCCCCGGGGCAGGTTTGGTGCATTCCAGCTGGCACAGCTGGCATGCACCATGCCTGAAAAAGGTAAAGAGGTTCTACCGGCCAGAAAAGGAGGGCACCAGCCAAACAGATGACCGGTCGGCCATACTGAGTGCCGACCGGCCAATGGTATAATTCACCAATGGCCGGTAGCCTCAAAACATGGCCGGCGGCCTCAAACCAAGGCCGGTGGGTGTCAGGGGTAGCTAACAAGCTACTTTCTACCCTCAGAAGCAAAAACACAAGTGTTTGGTGCAAAACCAAGCATAGAACAGTCGAGTTGAGAGATCCTGAGGCAAGGCGCGTAGCCGAGACCTCCGGGAACTCAAAACGAAACACAAACATGAGTAATGACCGAGTGTTCGAGCGGTGACGTCCAAGTCTTGAGGACGGTCAAAAATGGGGTGTCTACCCTGGGCCATGATCTCGGCCTGTTGTTTGGCAAACTCATCTCGGCGAGCAGCGTCCTGCTGCATGGTTCTCATGGTCTCCTGCATCTGACGTATCATTTCTTCCACTCCTGTCGGTACCGCCATACTGCCCTGATATCTCTGAAATATCGGAAGGTCTAACTCGGGAGTATCCTCAGAAAGTTCAACCTGACTGTTCAAAGTCCACCGATCTGGCAATCTCTACTCAGATACACTGCATCTTCTCGGCCTCTGTCTGATAACCGGGGGTGGAGAGTGGAACACTGGTTGTCCGTTGACTAGATCCTTAGATCGATTGAGTTGGCGGCCTCTTGTCCAGAGTGCTTGGGGAATATCTGCTTGGTCTGAAGCAATTGTGCTAAACTACCCCTAGCAAAAAGATAAATAAAGCAATAATAAGGGAATAAACGAGCAGACAAACGGACAGCATAACAGCATAAATAAACACAACGCACAGTCAGGTATAATTAACACGCAATTGATACACTGTTCTCAAAGACTGATCATTACTCCCAAATCACTGTTCCCGAAGCTGAATCTGATACCCGCAGATAACTGATTCCCAGATACTGATAGTGGTGCCCTCAGGCCTGGTTCTCAGATTTGCAAACTGATACGTGCATTCCCTGTAGAGGCCAACTCTAAAGCACATAACAGATAAGTGAGAGCCAAAACACCCCTATGTTGGGGTAGGGTTTCCCTGTCCTATTTTGTCAGGAGCTAGGGTTTCACTACGCACGCAGCGATTTCAAACAACCTAGCATCGGGTAAGCAACCTGTCCTAGTTTGGAATGGTCACTACGGATTTCGATATGCACTAGGTCGAATGGTCAAAAAGGGTGCCCCGGTAAAAACCGGGGTTTGTGTTCCCATACTGGTAGAGCCCGCAACCGGTCAGCCTTATGGTCATGCCTTGACAAGACAAGCCTCCGGCAAACCGTTCAGGAATGGCAGATGGCAAACACGGTGTCCTAGGCGCACCAATGCAAATGCAATGCAAAGAAACACATAAGTGTAGTCAAAACAAGATATCATGAGTTCGAGTCAAGTTCTCTGACTCCCCAGCAGAGTCGCCAGAAACTGTAGACACGCCCGAACGCCCCGGGAGGATGAGTCCCGTTCTGTTCATTTGGGCTCACTATAGTTTGGACTCTCAAATTGTCACGGTTCTTAATCTGAACCAAAGTGTCCAAATCCGGCAAATTGTTTTGAGAAAAATAGATTTTTAGAAAAGAAGTGTCAAACATGGACTGCTTTGCCAGATACAGAGCCGCCACCTAAATATTTTATTTCGGAAAATTTAGGAAACCCTGACTCGGTGACGAAGGCCACGTGTCCGTCATCACCAAAGTTGCCTCGGCTCGGGAACTTGGGTACGATTGGAGAAGGTCAGCTATGAGCACCCCTCTCGCCCGATCCGAAGATCGGCCTCTACTAACCATGATATCTTGTTTTGAAAACATTATATGCTCTTATTCCGGTTATTAGCCTAGAATTACTATGTTATGCGCACAGCAAACAAGTATAGACCGAATTGCCTAAATTGGAACAAAACATTTCATGTTTGTTTTGAAAATGGTTTGCTACTCGCAAGTAGGCTGAAATGTAGATTTTGCCACCCTCAAGTGGGCATTAGAAAAGATGGTTTTGTCACTATCCAGTGGGCATAATACTAACAGTTTTAGTGCATCATTCCAATTTAGGTAATTCAACCTCCATCCACAGGCACTCAAGCAGTTATATCACATAAGCAGCTAGCCTCATGGTAAGTATGCTGTCATGGCAACACTCACACACATGCAAGGATGCTAAAGCATGAGAACTTACCGAGTACTCCGAGCCAAAACAGAAACTAGTTAGTAATCATATGCATGATCCTAGTTCATGTTAAGATGGCTAATGCAACACATGCAAAATGCAACTAAGATAGGCTCGGCTAATCTACAATGACATGTGAGATGCTACAACTAACACGTATTCAATTTGGAATTGAAGTACAAATGCAGTTAGAATGATGCGCCAAGCCCGGTGCATGCAAAACGAATGAATGGATGCAAACATGCTATCATGCTGTATGCTAATTGAAACATGCCCTAGACTAACCATCGAAAGCTAGTAAATAAAAGAGAAGAAAGACGTGGGGTTAGAAGACATGCACACACTCACGCACACTTATTACAAATACGCCCTCACTCGGAGGGATCGAAAGAATAATACAGTCCGAATAATGAATCAACTATCCTAGCTAGTTAATTATTGCAGACCCTTAATTAATTAACAAATTAATTACAAAATAAACTAAATGTGAAGCTTAAAGAGGCTGTCGCAGCTCTGCCTTGGAATGCACGAATGATGCATGCTTGACTCGCCCCGCTCGGAAACTCGTTGCCATAGCGCTGTTGCCTCTATTAACACTGCCATGCCCCTTAGAAAATTCTGAAAGTCCCCAGAACTGCTCCTTTAGTGTTGTGAAATGTTACCGGCTGAAGGAATATGATACCGGCCATGGGAATACTTTCATCGGCTAAATATTGTGCTCTCGGCCAAAAATTCTTTGCCAGTCGGCACTCAACACTGCCGGCCGGCCAAATCTTCCTGCTGAAACCTGCAGTTGACAGCAGCAGAGGGCAAACAGTGTATGGCATGGAATTTTCAAGCAAATGTATGCATGGACACATTCCCTATCATGCAATGAACTCCAGGGAGCATGGCCCTCGACCCTCGGGCCATCAATTGCGCATTTCGATGCATGATGGCCTAAGAGGCCAAGTTTGCAACTTGATGTAAATGCATGCAACAAACAAATGGGTGCCAATACCCTATCATATTGAGATCAAGGACATCGGCGACCGAGGATTGAGACGCGTTACGTCATTTTGAGTACGAACGCACCTCAATTCTCATGTTTGGTTTGACACCCCAAACCAAACAATGCAATGCGTGTATACAAATATGGCTCAGGCATGTAAGAGGGCTCGAGTATGCAAACATGCCAAATGTAATGCAAACCAAGCAGGCAAACATGCAATGTGATGCAAACTATCGTACAATGATATGACACGAAATGCAATTAGCTAAACAACATGCAAGTGGGCAAACATGCTATAATGTAAACACGAAACCAAAATAATGTAACATGGTTATGCAATGGTGGACTTGAACCAAAGGGGCAAACCTCAACCCACCCCAAAATAGTGACCAAAAAGTGGTGCAAGAGAGCGCAAGTCATGTATGCAAGCATGCACACACCAAGGTCCATCATCCAAGCGTAGAAGGGGACAACTCTAAGCACACGTAAAGACAATATACTTGGACATTAAACACTCATGTTAAACTCTGAAAAGCATGCAAAAGATGACACCAAAACATGCTAGGGAATGGATGTGAAAAAGGAAGCATTCAAGGCCACAAAAAGTAGTATTCTACTACAACCAACCCAACCACTCCTGGCATGAATCATGCAACCCAAGACAGAGTTTTAATGCATCAAAATATGCCCCAATACCCACTGATATGGCAACCCAAAACCCCAAACACATAGGCATGTACAAAAGCCCAAACATGGAGCATAAGACCACACCTCTTTAAGGCATTAAAAGGGGAACAAATGCAAGCATGTAAGCATCAAACATGGAGTGAAATGACCTAATAAGTGATTCCAAATCACTAAAATAGTCTAGCCAATACATGCTAATGACTCACACACCCGATACCAACGTGCTAGAATGCAAAGGGGGCCATACAAAACATATCAAATACGACCAAGCCAGCACCTAACAGACCTCAATCATGATAAATAATGACCAAAAGCTTCACAAAGCTAGGTAGAAATATGCAAGCATGAGGGTTTAATGGCTAGGTGCATTTCTAGGCAAAATGGGGGAATACAAAGCAAGTGTATTAAGCATGGGAGAGGCCATTAATCTGACCAAAAATAGAGACATATTATGACCAAACAACACCTAAAAACCTCTGAAATGGAAGCAAAAACAACCAAGCACATATGCTACCCTTATGAGGCCAAAGTATGCACAAATGAGACACAAAGGGGAGAGGGGTGTCCGTCCCCTATGCAAGACTTCAAACCCTCTTCTTCACCACTGAAAATCCTCTAGATTTCAGTGGTGAGAAGGCCAATACACCAAAGTAACCAATGCTTAACAAAGGAAGCACAAAAGGGCCAAACAAGGCCTTAGAGGGGGAGGTCGTCCCCCAACACCAAAACAACCTTAATGAAGTATCTTAAGCATGAAAATACAAGACTTTTTTCAGTTATACACAAAGTCTAAAATAGTAAGAAAGATAGGCTAAAGGCTAGTGCAAGATTGGGGAATGTAAAGTAAGTAATGTTACCCTTGAAGAACCCTTGAAGAATAGCAAGCTCAGGCCCCTTCTTGTGATCAAAATCAACTCAAACCTTCAAGAACAAACCCTCAAGGCCTCCCAAGTTGAAGTATGGTGTAATAGTGTGTGTCTTAGTGCAATACTATGAACTAAACACACTTTTAGGCTATAAAACACACACAAAATGAAGAGAGAGAGGAAGATATAGAGAGAGAAAGTGTATATCAGATATATATATATATATATATATTTTTTGCTCTGGTTTTTTGCTCAACCAAGACAAAGGAAGGGGGAGGCTCCTTATATAGACAACGGAAAGACCCCAAGCTTCTTAGAGAAGCTATTGCAAAAAGGTTAAAAGAACCAAGCTTCCAATGGAAGCTACCCTAAAGGTGCAAGCTTCTTGAGGAAGCCAAGACAAGGGATCAAGGCTTCCTCAAGAAGCCTTGAGCAAAGGGTGCAAAAAAAGGGGTCAAAGGTGGAAAACAACCACATATATGCATGGGGCAGGTCTTGTGCATTCCAGCTGGCACAGCTGGCATGCACCATGCCTGACAAAAGCAAAAAGGTGGTACCGGCCAGAAAAGGAGGTCGTCGGCCAAACATATGGTCGGCCGGCCACACAAAATGCCGACCGGCCAATGGTATATTTCACCAATGGCTGGTAGCCTCAAAACATGGTCGATGGCCTCAAGCCATGGCCGGTGGGTGCCAGGGGTAGCCAACAAGCTACTCTCTTCCCTCAGAAACAAAAAACACAAGTGTTTGGTGCAAAACCAAACACAGAATAGTCGAGTTGAGAGATCTTGAAGCAAGGCGAGCAGCCGAGACCTCCGGGAACTCAAAACAAAACACGAACGTGGGTAATCACCAAGTGTTCCATCGGTGATGTCCAAGTCTTGAGAACGGTCAAAAATGGGGTGTCTACATTAGGTTGCGCGTGTAGTAATCATTGATACACATATTTATGCTTACTTATGCATTTTTGAATGTATTATAACTAACCATTATATAGATCATGGTGAGGACAAGGATAGATGATCCGGGAGATGCTACCACTGTACGATTGGATAGAATGGAAAGGATGATTATGGAGATGGCAGAAACTTTGAGGCAACAACAGCCACAACCACCACCACCAATACCTGTACCACCGCCAAAGGTGTAAGACTACCAAGCTGAAGATCGAACAATTACACTCACGAAGGAAATCAAAAAGATGAGGCCACCCTCATTCAAAGGAGAAATCGAACCAATGAAAGCAGAAGCATGGGTATTGGGTATAGAAAAGTTATTCGAGGTTTTTCCTTGTATTGAGGCCCAAAAAGTGCAACTTGCTGCCTTCACTCTTGAAGATGAGGCACGGAGGTGGTGGATGCTCACAAGAACTGCACATCAAGGGCTAACATGGGTTAGATTTTGGGAGCTATTCTATGACAAGTATTTTCCTCAAAATATGCGAGATAAGAAAGTAATGAGTTTGAGACCTTGAGACGGGAAAACAGGACTGTTGCAGAGTATGAGGCATAATTTTCCGAATTGGCCCGTTTCGCAGCACATATGGTGGATATGGACTACAAGAAGGCAAGAAAGTTTGAAGGTGGGTTACGGACTACTATTCTCGACCAGATTAATATGTTGAAACTACCTACGTATGTCGATGTGTTGGAAAGGGAAGTGATCGCTGAAGGTAATGTTGCCGCTCAAAGCCGGGTCTCAGAATAGAAAAGAAAAAGACAGAATACCCAAACCTCAAGGGGTTCAGTGACACCGCCAAGTAAGAAATTGAATTCAGGAACTTCTAGTATATCTGCCTCTACCCGTGACTCTGCACCAATTTGTCTGGATTGTGGAAAGAGACACCGTGGGATTTGTTATCGGGTAACAGGGACATGCTTCAGGTATGGCAAGACAAGTCATTTGGCAAGAGAATGTTTGCAAAAGAATCAACAAAATGGGAATAGAATCACCGCAAGTTCAGGAGGATCAACCCCTACCCCAACTACAAAGGCAACTACGAAACACACCAACGCTATGGACACCACCAAACAAGGAAGGGTATTTGTGCTAATTTCAGGTGACGTGCAAAATGCCGAGGCTGTGGTATCAGGTACATTTTCTATTAATGGTCATTTCGCACATGTGTTATTTGATTCAGGCTCTACCCATTCCTTTGTATCAAAAGCATGTGCTAGTCATTTAAATAGGCCAATGGAACCACTACCTTATGTTTTGTGTGTATTTTCACCTTCGGGGGAGTCCATGGTATGTGCATCTATTTATTTTGCATGTGAAATCCTAATCGGGGATGTTTGGGTAGATGCCAACTTGCTGCCTCTAGATATGGCTTATTTTGACATAATTTTGGAGATGGATTGGTTAAGCAAGTATCATGCGACTATAGATTGTGTGTCAAAACAAGTTACTTTCCAACTTCCATGACAATCTGAGTTTAGTTCGCCCACCCTACCTGATTTCTGCAATGAAGGTGTGTAAGTTACTACAAAGGGGTTGTCAGGGGTATTTTGTGTAGTTATTTGGGTGAACAACCAGTGGACAGGGGCATTGATGCAATTCCAATTGTATGGGACTTTTCGGATGTTTTTCAAGAAGAGTTACCGAGAGAGCTTATTGATCGTGAAATTGAGTTTACAATTGATATTGTGCCAGGAACTCAGCCCATTTCTAAGACCCCTTATAGAATGTCTCCCGCTAAAATAAAAGAGTTGAAGGTTCAACTGCAAGACCACCTTGACAAAGGATTCATTCGCCCGAGTACTTCTCCTTGGGGCGCACCAATCCTTTTTGTAAAGACGAAAGATGGGACCCTTCGGTTGTGTGTAGATTATAGGGAGCTCAATAAAGTAACTATAAAGACTAAATATCTTTTGCCCTGGATTGATGATGTGTTTGATCAATTACAGCGTGCACAAGCCTTCTCTAAAATAGATTTGTGGTCTGGGTATCACGAACTAAAGGTTAAAGCTGAGGATATCGTGAAAACTGCCTTCCGGACCCATTACGGGCATTATGAATTTTTAGTTATGCCATTTGAGGTCACTAATGCACCAGCGGCCCTCATGGATTTGATGAACCGAGTTTTTAAGCCCTACTTGGATGACTTTGTAGTTGTGTTTATTGACGACATTCTCATTTACTCAACAAGTATGGAAGCTCATGAAAACCATCTGCGGTTAATTCTTCAGACTTTGCGGGATAAGAGACTGTATGCAAAATTAAAGATATGTGAATTTTGGCTACATGAAGTGGGATTTTTAGGACATGTGGTAACGAATGAGGGTGTTGTTGTTGATCCACACAAGATCGAAGCTATTATGAATTGGTCGATGCCTATTAATGTGTTAGAGGCGCGTAGCTTCTTGGGGTTAGCTGGGTACTACCGAAGATTTGTTAAATATTTTTCCAAAATTGCTATGCCATTTACTCAATTAACTCAGAAAGGTGTTATGTTTGAATGGTCAAAACAACAAGAATATGCCTTTCAAGAGTTGAAGACAAAGTTGACTACAGCACCTGTTCTGGCCTTACCGTCTGGTAATGAGGGATTTGAAATTTATAATGATGCTTCTCTCAAAGGTTTGGGTTGCATACTTATCCAAAATGGGAAGGTTATTGCCTACGCCTCTCGTCAACTTAAACCCCATGAAAAGAATTATCCCACACACGACCTTGAGCTCGCTGCAGTGGTCTTTGCTTTGAAAATATGGCGTCATTACCTATATAGAACTAAATGTGAAGTTTACACTGATCATAAAAGTCTTAAGTACTTCTTCACCCAAAAGGAATTAAATATGCGTCAGAGGCAGTGGTTAGAGCTTATTAAAGATTATGACCTACAATTCCATTAGCACCTTGGTAAAGCTAATACAGTTGCAGATGCCCTTAGCCGAAAGAGTACATGGAATTTGGCAAGTTTGCTAACGAGGCAGAAGGAGCTGCAATGTGACTTGGAAGGAATGAATGTAAAAATTGTGTTACATAATCAAAGTGGGATAATAGCAACGATATCAGCCCAACTGGCATTTATGGAAGAAATTAAACAACGGCAACTGGAAGATGAATTTCTACAGAAAATTTGTGATGAAATGAAAATAAAACCAAGGCCCGAGTTCGTAATTGAAAATTTGGTATTGAAATTCCAGGCTAAATGGTGTGTTCCCAATGTGCCAGAAATCAATAGGAGAATCATGGAGGAAGCACATAGCTCCAAATTTGCAATGCATCTGGGTAACACAAAAATGTACCACGATTTGAAGTAGAATTTTGGTGGCCTGGTATGAAGAGGGAAATTGCAGAATCTGTCTCGAAATGTTTGCAATGTCAACAGGTAAAGGTGGAGCACCAGAGACCAGCAGGTTTAATCCAGCCCCTCCCGATTTTGGAATTGAAGTGGAAACATTTAACCATGGATTTTATCGTGGGTTTGCCGCGAACTTCTCGGGGCATGAATTCTATATGGGTGATTGTTGATAGACTAACTAAGTCAGCTTATTTTCTACCAATAAAGACTCACTACAAGGCAGATAAATTGGCTACAATTTATGTGGATGAAATTGTGCGATTACACAGTGTTCCAGTTTCAATCGTGTCCGATAGAGATCCAAAGTTTTTATCAAGATTTTGGCGAAGTCTACAGAATGCTTTAGGAACAAAATTGAAATTTAGTACAACCTTGCACCCTCAAATAGATGGTCAATCTAGGAGGACCATACACACACTGGAAGACATGCTTCAAATGTGTGCATTGGACTTCAAAGGAAGTTAGGAAACTCATCTACTGTTGACGGAATTCGCATACAACAACAGTTACCACTCGAGTATAGAAATGGCACCCTATGAAGCTCTATATGGAAGAAAATGTCGCTCTCTCGTGTGTTGGACTGAAGTCGGTAACCAATCGTTGTTTGGGCCAGAGATTGTGCAATTGACAGCGATGAAAATTAAAACTATTCAAGAAAGGTTAAAAACCGCACAAAGTAGACAAAAGAGTTATGCAGATCAACGGCGAAGAGACTTAGATTTCGAAGTGGGAAATCATGTTTTTGTGAAAGTCACACCAATCAAGGGACACTTAAGATTTGGAAAAAACGGTAAGTTAGCAACCCAGTATGTTGCTCCGTTTCTAACCCTGGAAAGAGTAGGTCTAGTAGCCTATCGTGTTGCCCTTCCACTGAATATGGAACAAGTGCATAATATATTTCACATGTCAATGTTACGAAGTTATCTTCAAGATCCGTCCCATCTTACAGATCATCAACATGTTTCCTTAGATGATAATTTGATTTATGAAGAGAAACCAATTCAGATTCTAGATCAACAAATGGAGCAACTACGAAGTAAAGTAATTCCTATGGTGAAAGTGGAATGGCAAGAACATTATGGAAAAGAAGCAACTTGGAGAGACAGGAGGAAATGAGACAATAGTACCCAGAATTATTCCCAGCCTAAGTTAAAACAAGGTTGGGGGACCAAACTTATTTAAGGGGGGAAAGAGTGTTGTAACTCGACCCTCTTATATGCGTTACATTTCTTTAGTTACCTGAATACTTACTTATTCAATGTGAAATTCCATGCAGAATTATGCTTACATGTGTGAATTGTTTGATCATGTTTTTCTATTTGTTGATTATTGGAACACATTTGCCAAAATTAAGATGTTAACTTGGAAATTTAAAGCCGCAGAGGTGCAATAAACTGAAATTGAGTATGTGAACATGCTAGTGGGAATTTTTATAGCTACTTGGGAAGTTTAATTGAAAATTTATTTTGTCAGATTCACTAAGGCTCGTTTGGCAAGTCTAGAAGCTAAAGACCTATGTTATATAAGGCCCTTTTTGAACTCATCTCTTTATATATATTGAGTGGAAATTCTGGAGAGCACCTAAGAGAGAGAGAAAGAAGAGAAAAGGAAGGGAGCAAGGAAAAAAATTTGGAGATTGAAGCAATTGTTGGATGAAAGTAAAGATTAGCTCCCAAGGCATGTGAGAAATTAGCTAAACTACTCTTGATCCTCCATCTTTTCTTTCGAATGAAGCCTTGGGATAAAGTTCTAGGGTTTATGGATTATTATCATAGCTTAACTTATTCCATGGGCTTGGATACCTAATCTTGAATTTGGACCGTAGAAGGTTAATTCTTGAATTTGGGATGTCTTTTGAGTAGCTTGGGAGGATACACTTTCTAATCATCAAGTTTTGCATGTTTTGAATCCTTCATATTGTATTCCCTTGATAAATCATAGAAACTTGAAGTAATATGAAAGTTAAAGTAAGCTATAGTTCACTTGAGTTTAGGGATTCATGTTTATTATGATTATATAACATATTGTTGAAGTGTAATTGTTTGAACCAAGCCTTGAGAATGCCTTGAAAAAGGGCTTGAATTTACTGTGTTTTCAGACTACCAAACAGGGGATACGACCGCATGTGCGGGACCCTTGGCTGCATGTATAGGAAGCACAACCGCACGCGCGGGGCTCATAGCCGCACGTGTTGAAAATAGGGGATAATGATGGAGCTATACTGCAAAAAAGGCACGTGCGGCCTGCACGTGCGGCACACCTGTCCGCACGTGCGACGGGGACTTCCGTACGTGCAGCCCAAACTGGAAAATTCTGTAATTTTCTTTCGGTCTTCTCGACCCTCTGAATGTCTTATTATGTCCGTTCGATGTTCTTATAATGTATTTAATTACATGAAATGTAACGAATTGAATAATTGAAAATTTAAAAGGAAACTAAGAAAAATGATGTGCTTACAAATTATGTGCTATGTGTAAGGCATCCACAGGAGGAAACCAGCGTCCACCCGCATCACAGTGAGTGATAGTAGCGTAATATCATGCTCTACTCATGCATTATATTTGTATATGTTATTCGAGATCCCATTCACTTTCCAATGAATATCTTATGTTATATGAAATGCATTTGAACTTTGACATGTGAAATATGGACCCGAGGTCGTTCTGTATTATGTTGGGCCCAAGGCCATTTTGCTATGATAATGGGCCTAAGGCCATTCCGTACCATAATGGGCCTCAGGCTGTTCTGTATTATGTTGGGCCCAAGGCCATTTTGCTATTATAATGGGCCTAAGGCCGTTCTGTACTATGATGGACCTAAGGCCGTTCTGTATTATGTTGGGCCTAAGGCCGTTCTGTTTTATATGGGCCCGAGGCCGTTCAAAAAAGGAGAAACAAATAAGATCACGACTTATGAGTATGCACTGCTAACTTATGCTCGTACTCTTAATTTGTTTGTACTACTATCATTCACTGAGCCTTACTCACTTTACTTTTATATATGTTTTGTAGGTAATCAGGTCGCGGGTCAACCTTAGGACAACCCAAAAGCCTTTTGCTGGACCCATTTTGTTGAGTCACCCAAAGTGACTCTTTTGTTTTATTGTAGAAAATCCCTCTGATGGCATGCTTTGTTATAATTTGAAGAAAACAGATATGTATATATATTTTGACAACACTTAACTTTTGAGTTGTTTCCCTTTACACTCAATAATGGGAGTGGTGCATGGAATGTTATGTGTGTTTGGCATTGCAAAAAGATCCTGGCATTTAGACACAGCTCAATGAATGTTTTATTCTTCTATTATTTTGCTTCCGTTCAGGCCCCGATATCAACTAAACTTGAAGACATCTTAAAACTTTAGGCCTAAAGTTAGGCCGGTCATGTCCGAACTTTCAGGGGCAGGTTTGAGTCGTGACAATTTTGGTCCTCCAAACTTGTGTTACCTTGTATTGGATGCAGATCAAACATTTCGGTGTCATATCATTCTCTTTTTCCCAAGTGGTTATTTCCCATTCATCTTTGTGAATGAAGTTCGATTCATTTCGTAATCATTCAACAGTTCACAATTTAATTTGGTATTCGATTCAGTGATCCATCACAGTCATCCAAAGTTATTTGGAAGTCATCCGGAATATAAAGCGGATCTAGATATTAATCCCATGGTAGCAAAGGTAATACCGAAGCAATCAATCACACATCGTACATAATTCACATATTCCCATAACATGAGTTGCAAAATCCGATAACACTGAAACAACCCATCTTTAACACAATATATATATATATATATATATGTGTCCCCCAATCAATCGAAAGTAAATGTTAAAATAGTGTTCATAATCAAATCGGTTAAAGGTTCTATCCCATTATTCTCAAACAAAGTACATTTAGTTCCAAATGTCATAATCAATCCGTTTAGGTAGACAGTTGGTAGTTTCATAATTTGTTCTAAGTTCATCAGTTCTCAAAGTTATATCATGATGGTTCATATCAAAACATATCATGTCATGTCCAATATAGCATTTCTCAAACAAGTCTCACATATAGGTATACAAGTACATAGTTATGCATAATATACAATTCACTATTCAGGGTATTCAAACAAGTCACATAATCACAAAATAATGCTCCCGATAGTCTAGTCAATAGGAACAAGCAATGCAACAAATCATTCCAAGCAAAGGTATACATATATGAGCCCAAAATCAATTAACGCAAAGGTAGTCGTTCATAAACAGTAAATGTACTTGGCATAGCAATCCTAGTGTTCTGAGTATTTTCTAGGGCAAGTGCAAATACTCTCCTTTGATTAGCCTTCTCTCTTATCATAGAAGGTCTTGTCATTGGCATTGAATCGGTTGTGCTAATAGCAGGTCTATTCACATTATGTCTAGTCTAAGGACAATTTCTTACCGTATGGCCCATCTTACCACATCTATAACAAGCTCCAGAATTTTGAAAACAGATTCCTCGGTGCTTTTTTCCACATTCTGAACAAATCAGTGCCGAATCGTGTCTTTGGGCGAGTTTGCTTTGAATGGATTTTTTTTACTTTGATTTCTTATTCTTCGAAAATTCTTTATTCTCAACAGTGGTTTGTCTATTTCCTTTCCATTCAGAAGATTGGTTCATGTTAGCTTCAGACATCAATGTGTGGTCCAACACATCAACATAGTTTGTTAGTTTCAACACGTTAACTTTCTCTTGGATCGAGTTCCGGAGTCTTCCTTTGAATTTTCTTGCTTTCTTATAATCTGTATTAACCACATGAGGTGCAAATCTTGCTAGTTCGGGAAATTGAGATTCATATTTGGCCATCGTTCGATTACCATGCTTTAGCCCTTCAAATTCAGAAACCTTTTGATCTTGGACACATTACGGAAGCATTTTTCATAAAATATCTCTAAGAATTGAGCCAAATTGATGTTTTTATTTTCTTCTCGAATCAACATCCACCATTGTCTAGTATCATCTTCCAAAGTAAATGTGGCTAGCAGAACGTTTTGTGCTTTAGTGCACGGGAAGACTTCAAATAATTTTTCAATTTCAAGAACCCACGCCTCAGCTTTCAAAGGATCAACTCCTCTATGGAACAACAGTGGTTTCATTTTCTTAAACTCTTTTGTCGAAGCTATTATTTGATACTATGCATGATGTTTTGGCATAGGCGGTGGCGGAGGTTCTTGTCGCAATGGTTGCTATTGCTGCTGTCTTAAGGCTTCCATCATTTCTTGTACCATTCGTTCTAATCTATCAAGTCGGCCTGTGGAAGATTCTTCCAACTCATTTGCCCTTGGTCTCACCATGTTCTACATGAACTCGGATTATAATGAATACAGAAATATACACAGATACACATAGCCATATTTGAGCATAGCCACATATTCTCATATTCATATTTCCCATATCTTGGGTGCACAAATAATCATTTACTTAACAGATGATTGCATATACAGAACACTTATCAAATAAATGCATACTTAACAGATGAATGCAATCCATAATTCCTTTCCACAAATTCATATTGCTCAAATGGATACGTGTGTGAGCCATAACTCGTGCTTTGATACCACTTTGTCAAGACCCAAACCCGTCTCTGTAGGTTCAAGCCGTAACCGGCTAGTAATCCCAGATTACCCAGCCTTAAAGACAGAATCAGCAAAATATATAATAAAATATAAGGGTCTGAGGCGGAAACTGTGTATAAATTTTGTCCATTGAGCTGTGCATACATACTATGAACAAAAACACACATAATATATCTCACATCACACATATAGTACTCACAAACATTGATCATGTAGATATATAACCGATGATCAAAAACCATAACATAACAGACTATACAAAACCAAAGCTTCTCGTGTGTGGCCAAAACAAAAACTAAGACCTCGTGGCAGAGGAATAACTCGTGTGCCTTCACAAAAGGCTGACTCCAAAATAGGCTCTAATCTTGAGCTTCTTGATGCTCACCTACATATATATATATATATATAAACAGAGTGAGCTGGAAGTCCTATGAGTTATCTCAATGTAAAGGGGTTAAATGAATGAGTTCCATAACTTATCAAAACAATATAAAGTCTTGACATAATTAAAGCTTTTTTTCGAAAACATGTAATAACAAATACCTCTTATCAAACCTTCCATAACTTAACACAAGGCGAAGTGCCCGAAGGCCTTATTTAACTTGCCGAGATACCATATAGAACATTCATATAGAATGACTTCATTCGAAACAACCATATCGGTGACTCATGTGAAACATCACTTAGATGGCTCATACAGAACATCACATTGATGACTTATACAGAACATCTCACTTGATGCCTTATACGAAATATCACATTTATGGCTTATACAGAACATCACACTTGATGCCATATATAGAACATCACATTGATGACTTACACTTGTTGAGCTCATTCAAAACATCTTTTATGTGTAGACTCCATACAGAGCGATTATTATCGAAGTCATGCGGAACAATCATCAAGGATCGACATCATACAAAACGTTTATATCAAATCAATAGATTGTACCAAATGTCCAAAACAGATTATAGACAAAGCAATAGTTACCAAAAATCAAAGTTCATTTTCATAATCATTCTTCAAAAAGAAAACTCATTCATTCTTATCAAGTCTTATTTTTAGAAAGCATATCATATTGTACACAGTTCGTAATTTCAAAGCATATTTTAGCATCTCAAAGCACTTATTTGAAAATCTTGACATAACTCATAACTTATACAAAGTATAGGTTTCATAATTCATCGTATATCAAAACTAATTTCAAAGTAGTTCATACGAAAATACCTTTAGAAACACATTACTCACCTTGACTAGTTCGATGCTCTTCCTCAACGTTTGAACCTACATATTAGACATAATCACACACATTGTAACACATATTCAAATCAAATAACTCTTCTTATCTTTTCTAATTCATTAACGCATGTTGGTTTCTTACTTCTTACTTCTCATTAATTCATATATCATGCCTAAGAATGGTCAGAAAGACATGTGGACGGAAATACGAACACATAATATCTCGTCAAAATATTCTGAAATAGGGTCGTTCGCTCGAGCCAACTATTGGTCGCTCGAGTGGTCACAGAGGTCTGCAAAAGTATTGGATGAGTCCGATGTGCGCTCTAGCCAATTATTTGTCGCTTGAGCGAATCCAAAACATACACTCAATTCGCTTGAGCCACCACTTGGTCACTCGAGCGATCTACAAATATTGCAAACGTACTGGAAGCTTGTAAAGTTCGCTCGAGCAACCACTTGGTTGCTTGAGCGGTCTCGAAAAATTTTGGGTTTCAAAACTGAAAGTTTGAGCTTCCAAATGCAAATTCAAAGACTGAGGTCATGCATGGCTCATTCAAAAACTAAAAGTTGCTTTAGAAAACATGTATAAATGACCCCTTAAAAACCATTTACTCAAAATCCCTTTAAATCAACCAAAATTGAACTTAGAAGCTCGTGCATGCAAGATTTTCCAAACTCTTTTCTCAAACCTCATGAATTCAATGAATTTGAGCCCAAAAGCTCCATGCATGTACAAAACTCTTCTTCATAATTCTCAAAACATGAAATTAAGGGTTAAAACATGATGAATCAAAGATGCATGTACGAATTACTTCACAATTTCAACAAGGATGATCAAAACCAAACTCAAAGTGATAAAACTCAACATATTAATGCATGCATGTAAGAATTCATCATCTTCTTGTCCTTCTTTAGCAAAGTATATACAAATGATAATAATAACTCCATGAACTCAACTCTAAAACGAATCATCTTCAGGAATTTATCCAAAATTGAATACTTTATATAACAGTTTTGGTTTAGAACCGGCATATTTCATGCTTTTAGACCTGATTTCGTGTCTTCAATTGTTGTTTATGTTCTTTATAGTCTTGTTGGTCGTTGAGTTGGGTTTTTCATTGTGTATGAAACAGGTTAGGAGTTAGTTCTTCGAAAGAGTTGCTATCATATTTTCTTCTCGTTCGCTCGAGCGGTGTTTTGGTCACTCGAGCGGTGTTTGAGACCTCCTAGTATTTTATAAGTCTGCAAAACCTCTGAAAGTAGGGTGATCTTTGCTTGAGCAGTCTTCTTCAGTCTTCAAAACTTTTGGGAAGAGGTCATTTTGCGCTTAAGCATTGTTTTGGTTGCTCGAGCAGTCTGTGTGTATATTAGTTCAGGAAAAAGAATTTTGAATCACTCTCTCTCTCTCTCTTTGAAACCCTCCAAACCCTAATTTATTCACTTTCTCTCTCTAGTTCTTGCTTAAGATCTCAAATACTCCATTATCCATTGATTTCTCCACCATTACTCTTTGGAGAAAAAGGTAGAGCTTGTCGAAAGCTTCAATCTAATTAGAGAGGATCTTGTTTTTGGCTCCGCTAAAGTTTCACTCTTGCTCTCTTCCTCTTCTACTCTTAAGGTAGGAATTTCTTCAACCTCTTGTATGATTCTTAGCTTAGTTATTTTCTCTTTGAAATGATTTAGTGATTTTGGGATTTTGGGTTAAACTTAGGGTTTGATTTTGGAAAAGTAAAAGAGGGGTTTTTAAATGGGTGCTTGAGAAAGGTTATGGGGATGTGTTTATGGTTGAGATATGTTGAAATGTTGGAATTCCTTTACTTGAATATGACTTTGAAAGTAAAAATGATTTTGTTCAAAAATCATAGATGTTTGGTTTATGGAAGAAAAAGGAAAAAAAATGTTGGGTTTTCAAATGATGAAATGAATATATTTGTTGATAATGAGGGTGGAGTTTGATATGTAATATCGCTTCCATTTTGAAAATGATGAGATTATATCTTTTGTTGGAAAATTATTTGTTGTGTAGAAACATCTATTTTGGGCTATCGAAGGAGGATAGTCTTGATTTTTGTAGAAATTTCATGATGATTAGGTTAAATTGAAACTATTTTCTCATACATTGTGTATCGAGCATTGTTCCATACTTGAACCCTAAAAATGTGTTGCTTTTCAGAAAAATTAGTGTGTGCCTTGGTGAATCTGGTTAGGGGGTGTGGTTGTGGTTATTATGTCCGCCTGTGTGTCCTTGCTGAAAGTCTAGAAATCCATGCGGTAAATGTTCTAATTCATAAATTAAACCCAAAGCCCTCACATTTTTCTTGAATCACATTTTGACCCAAACCAGTACCATTACACACATATATACATATATATACTTGTTCTTTTCTTAAAGAAATAATTTTGTGCACAAATAACTTCATATATATATATGTAATCTACAAAATATCTTCCCAAATCTAGCACATGGCCAGCAATCACCCTCTCTAGGCTACAATCATAGGTACTTTAGAGACAAATTCCTTAAATCATGAAAAAAGTATCATTGGTACTCCTAAATCAAGGAAAGTTGTCATGTACTTGTAACTATCTTGGTTCTACTTAAGCCTAACCCTAACTAGAGCATGCCTTAATACATGTTAGGCTCCTTAATGATCCCCCATTCCATTACATTCCAACTAAATACAACTCAATTCCATTCCATTCCAACCAAAGGGCATTTTGGACCTTTCATACCAATTTTTCTATAAAAGTAACCCCTCCCTTAGCATTTTTTCATACAAGAATACACACACATACACTATTTTCAGCTGAGAGAAGAAAGAGAGAAGGGTGAGCTTGGTGAAAAATAAGAGAGGAAGAGAAGTTTGCTAGCAATTCCAACAGGCCTCAAGTAAGCCACAACACATCTTTCTCTTATTTCAGATGTGTTCTGATGGTATTCGTGTGTTAAAAATGAAAGGAGTTGAGCCTTGATTCTACCCTTCTTGTATTTCTCTTAATCGGTATAAGACTACCATTTTCCATATCAATCTTTCAAAATTTTCCAAAGGCACACCTTCACCTTAAATTTCTGATTTTAATACATATTATTTAGCATGTTTTCATCACAATAGAAGTGGAAAATTTCCCCTAGTTGACCTCTTTTCTCACCAAATTTCTATTTTCAAGAACTATGCCAGAAAAATCTATTTTACAGCCAACTTGTGAAAATTCTAGAAATATGTATAAAAATCTTCTAGACCTCAATTTTATTTCAAAATCTTCCTCAAGGAGTTATCTTTCCATGAAAATTGGTTTCATTGAAAACGAGTGAGTGGTTTGTGAGAAAATCTGAATTTGGTAACGGTCGACGAATCTAGACAAAGCTGGAGTATTTCTTAAATAACTAAAAATCTAGAAAAGCTATCACATTTCTGAAACATGTTCTGAAAATTAGATTAAATTCTCTACAAACAATAGGAATGTCGAGTTCGGAAAGAATCTGAAATAGCCCTTTTGATTTTAGGCTTTAAATGGTACTGAATCCGGAAATTTAGTTTTGCATGGGTGTTTTATGCTCTTGTATTCATGAATATGCTTATTAGTTTATGATTATGTCTTGGTATGATATTGCATGTGTTATGGTTATGTTCCTTATATTCTTCATTTTAATGATGCTCATGCTTATGTGGATATTACTGTCTTGTTAAGTTTGTTCTAACTTGACTTAAGATATTAATCTCAATGGAAACCTTAATTGGGGTGATATTGGGTTTTCGATCACTTAGATAATGAAGAGATGATAATGTGTTATGTATGGATTGATGGGATATGCTCCCTAATTGAAGGTTAAGTCTTGCGCAAGCAGTTGTCGCGTAAACCCTAGAATGGAACGGACGTATTCGGACTCTTTGCGATGGTTTGATTGGTGAGATAAAGTTAGGTCTAGATGGGACATTCAGGAGGATAAAACTTTTTTTTGGAAGAATAAGGTTGGATTTAGGGTGATAAAACCTTTTTCTTTTGGCTGTCCCTTTTGAGGCCCTGCGGTTGGCGCTACGCGATATATAACCGTTGGTGGGCATCCGAGGTAAGTTCTTCAACAAAGCAGCAAAAGGGGAAGTTCCGAATAGTTTGGTGTCCAATTCTTGCGGTTAGGAGGATAAAATCTCTTTAGGGGATTTCTAGAACACAAACATCTGACCTTGTAATCCTTGTTATTGACTTGAATATCATGCTTCATTACTTGCTTGTTATAAATGTGATGATGTATTGGATTGGCAAAAAGGGATAGGATATGTTTGCGTTTACTGGGCATTCAAAGCTCATGACGTTTCATGCTAAGTATTGAGGACTATTAGACTAGTCGAAGGCAAAGTTAAAGCATTTTGAGAACAAATGGCTACTGTATGAGGATTAGAAACTAGTTTGTAAATGTGTTTTGAGATTCTAAGTGATAGATCCCATGTTGTATTTAAGACATGGTTTTGAAATTATTATATATCTATTCATATTTTTATATTACCTATTCCTTGTTGTCTCGTCAACTTATGTAGACCTTGTGTTAATATCTTGTTAAGATCTGTCAAAAGGGTAGCTTTGCTATCTAAGGTGGTTGGACTTTGAAGGGAGACTATATGGACTCCTCCGACCTTCCTGGGATCTTTCTTGGTTATTAGCCAAATGATTCATTAGTGACGTTTTTTACTCTTGTAACCTTAGATAAACCCTGTATTTAATTGTTAATATATTCTCTGATGTTCCTGATTTTTGGGGTGTCACGGTTAAAGTATCTCTACTGGGCTTTAGCTCACCCTATCTGGAAAACAACTTGCAGGTACTGATTGCCTCCACCAAGGATTTAGCTTGGGAGGACCGTGGAGCTGAAGGCACATTTTGGTTTCTTCTTGTAATTATTTTTGTACAATTTTTGGGCTTTAACTGTATTGAGTTGAATTCACTTTTGTTGTGCCAAGCATTGTCATGGAAAGATTTAGCCAATAAAGCATTAATGTAATTGTATAACCTTTTATTCCAAATCACTCAAATATGACATATGCTATAGATTCATAATTTAGGATTTATGAATATATATCCACATATGTCATCTTTTGTACAATAAACTTACATAAATGAAAGGTTATCATTTTGTATGTTGCATTTCTATTGAATCTCATGAGATGTGTTGTCGTTATTATTTCGAGATGTTGCAATTTAGGTGTAAAATTAAAATTATATGAAGTACAGAGGTTAAGTTGATGATCGAGGTATAGTTCCGAGGGCAAAATGAAGTTTCATCTTCTCAAAATTATAAATACTTCTTTATCAAAAAAAATTTATTTTACAAAATTAATAGAAAAAATAAAATTCCTAACTATTAATGCAATAATAAAATTACCAGAATTATTAACTGAAATATATTTCTAACATCATTATGAATTGTTAATTGACTTAATGATTTATTAATAAATGAGTAATTTATTATGCCATTAAAAATTTAAAAGGGTAGAATGCAATTTCCAAAACCACAATGGACAATTCATATTTTAAGTAAATCTCAAGAATGTATTTATAATTTATCCTAAGTTTTAATGTTCTACTTAGTTTGGGCTTCACACTTAAATTTATATATATATATATATATATACCATTATATATGTAAAAGTCTTAATTTGGCATGGATGTCACATAAATTTGATTTTTTAAAATACTGATGGGTAGTTTTGTAAATGCCAACTTGTAACCTCGTGATCTAAACATGTAACTCCACACCCAAATGCGTAAGCAGCTTTTTTAGTACTATTATATAGGTGAATGCTTATCTTAACGTGGATGTCTCAAAAAATTGATTTTAAAAAATACCTTCCAGAGTAATTTTGTAACTGCTAACTTGCAACAGCATGATCTAATATATGGGTAACGCTTTGGTGATAATGCTTTGGAATGTAATGCATACCATATGCAATCTTATTATAAAATTATGTAAGTTTTCACGAATTTACATATGAGATTTCACAAATATGTGTATATTGAATACAAATTTGCATAAATTCACTTTTATGAACAGATTTATAGGAATTTATGTTCAATTTAGGTATTTTGTAAAATCATTTATGTTTGTGAAAACTTATATAATTTTATGATAAAATTACATACATTGTGAATAGCATATCGGAGAATTTTTCTTAATATATATGTAGTGCTTAGTGTAGGATACGTAAATTTTTTATGGATGAAGGGTTTGATTGATTGTGATATAATTAATTGGCTCTTCAATGTTAGGAGGACTTGTAATGCACCACTCTAATATTGGAGAAGTTATTTGGTGGTTCTGGGGCATGGTCACATAGCATCTCAAGTGTGTTGTAATTATGTTGTGATGGGTCGAGAGGATAGGGTACACGATTTTCTATTGGGTCAAGGGGGACAACAGAGGACATACTGTTTGATAATTGGTGAGGGGCATTACTAAGTGATGCTCTTGGACCACCAAATAATTTTTCTTAATTTTGCCAATCGATAATAGAGTAGTTACAAGTATGATAAATATCACATCATCAAATGGACTACTAACCCACAATAGCTAAAAAGTCAACAGGGAATTGACTAAAAAGTCTTATAAGGAAGATGGGCACACCAATAAGTCCTCTTAACTTTTTGGTGTATCCAAAAATCCTGTTCACTTTTAATTGTTACCACAAAATGTTATTTTTTATTTTTTTAACAGCGTTTCATAAAAGTGCCACTAATTGTTAGATTTAGAAACATATTTTAAAATCATCATAGAAAAATGTCAGTAATTACCATTTTTAGCGATAGAATTAGATAATCGTGACTAATTATCAATTTTTAGCGACAGATTTATAAAATCATCACAAAAAGTCTTTAGGACATTTTGATCTAGGGTGAATTACACTAACGATCCCTATAATTTGGGGCTTGTGTCATTTTGTTCCATGACTTTTCAATTATGACATATTTGATCCTGAATTTTGAATCTTGATCCAAATAAGGACAACTGAAGATACCATTAGATTTTTCAAGGGCATAATCGTCAATTTGATAAAATATAAACTAATTTGACAAAAATAAATGTCAAAAAAATGTTTTTGAATTTTTAAAAATTATTTCTACCCACTAAGGATAAAATTATGAAAATTTGATAAATCTTATAGATATTTATTATTTTTTTTTTTTACCAAATTAATTTTTATTATGTGTTTGGATGATAATCATGTAATGGGTGGTTGTTTTTGTTTTCATTAAATTAGTTTCTATTTTTCCAAAAGTCAAATATGGAGACAACTTTGATATCATTATTAAATCAATCCATTAAATTAAAAAAAAAAATCCAAAACTAAAAACATTTAATATATTAAATATATCGATTACACATTAAAAACTTAACAACTACTCATTTCATAATCATCATCCAAACATATAATAAAAATTAATTTGGTAAATTAAATAAATAAATAAATGTCTAAAAGATTTATTAATTTTACATAATTTTATCTTTGGTGGGTAGAAATAATTTTTAAAAATTTAAAAATATTTTTTTGACATTTATTTTTGTCAAATTAGTTTATATTTTATCAAATTGACGATTTTGCCCTTGAAATGTCCAATGGTATGTTCAATTGTCCTTATTTGGAACAAGATTCAAAATTCAAGATCAAATGTGTCACAATTGAAAAGTTAGGGACCAAAGTGATACAAGCTCCAAACTATAGGGACTGTTAGTATAATTCGCCCTTTGATCTATATCGACACTTGTGGGATTTTACGGTGCACAACTAACAAAACCTACCTAACAACCAATTACCAAGCCCATTAAGCCCAAGCCTAAAAACTACTAGCTACAAACCCCATAATAGGGAAAGAAATATATCACCACAAAGAACATCAAACTCATTTTTATAGGAGTCGAATCCAAAATCTCACACAACAAAAAGTGTTATACAATTACTAGGCCAAATTGTATAAAAGTCTGAAATGTGAGATTTCGGACTTTTAATCTCACTTTTTTTCAAGCTTAAATGTGAGATTAAAAGTGTTATACATTTAAGTCAATTCTGAAGCTTAAATGTGAGATTTTGGACTTTTAATCTCACTTTTTGTGGGGTGAGATTTCGGACTTTTATAGTCCAACCCAATGGGTTGGATTTAAGCTTGAGAAAAATCCAACCCATCTCATCTCACACCACAAAAAGTGTTATACAATTACTAGACCAAAATCCAACCCTTATCTATCTTTTCACAAAACCATTCTTTGAACTTACTTAATAGGGGCGACCTTCACTCTTCATTTTGCTCCCTAACCCTAAAAGCTCACTCCATTAAATGCAATGAAATGAAAAGATTACGATTATCAGACCAATCTAATTTTTTTCATAAATGATATATACAAAGAACGTTATAAAATAAATTATTTAAATTATCGGAACAAGATCTTCAGTAGATGGGCCCAAACAAGCCTAATCGAATTACCGTTCAAGTAAAACAAAATAAGAAGTAGAACTAAATTGATACTTAAAAGAACCCAATATATCTCCTAAGGCATAAAAAAAATAAAAATAAATAAAATATGTTAAATTACAAATGCACCACATAAAATTTCTCACGTTTAAAAAATTGCATCCGCTCTCTTGAGATTTTTTTTTTTTTTTTTGATCGGCAAAATAAAATCTTTATTGATGACAACATACAAAGTATGGAACAGTACATCAATAAAGAGGAGCTTAGAGCTAAAACGAAGCTCCAAGCGGCAGCTGGTAAGGAACCAACCAACAGAGAACAAGAACAATAACAAGAGAAGAAACAAAGACGAAAGAAAACAGTGAGAACTACATAGCAGAACAGAACTACCCGTCTTCAAAAATACGCAACATAACAGAGCTATCAGCATACACCTAAATACTCAATTAGAACTACAACTCCCGGCTGCCAACTGAAACAATTTACTCCACACAATCCAGCCCAATTGAATGCAAACCAAGAACAACTGCATCAAGCTCCACTGTCAGCAATCTATACACCAAAGCATCTTCCCATAAACAAACAGGCTTCCACATCAGACCAAAGACCTCCCACACTACCCATACACACCAGTTCAGCATAACTTAATGGCACAAAATCTGAGTAATACACCCTACCAGCCCAACAAAACAACATGAACGAAGCAGTAACACAGCAAACAGTATTACACCGGGCAGCAAAATAGCATACAATCTGGGTAATACACCAGTACATCATGCAAAACAGTAGTACCCCAGTACTTCATGGGTAATACACCAATCCAGGCTAGTGTATCTGTCAAGACCCACCAAAATAACATAGCAGTAGTACTACTTACACCCAGCTACAAAGCCTAACAGATCAGGACACCCTACCAACATAGATCAGTACACCATACCGCAGATCAGCACACCACAGCTCAGTACACCATACCACCACACCCACCTAAGCACTCCCTCACTTGCCTCAGATTAAACACAAAATCCTGGACTGAAAAATAAAACTCACTGAAGATATGCTTCAACCAAAATGTAACCCTATATTTAATTAAGTCACAAAGGTCCTCCAGATTTGGGATAGTTTTTCTGAATACACACTCATTCCTACACTTCCACACAGACCACATCACTACCAATGGAATCACCCTCCAGATCTTCCTTTCCTTCATCTTTAACTTCTCCCCTGCCCACCACAGCAATAAACACTCCACCGATCCTGGAATAGCAGCTTGGATACCCCACCAAACCAACATTTCAAACCAAACCCTCCACACAAAAGGACACCAGATTAAGACATGAGTCACTGATTCAGTGTCACTGCCACAAAACACACAAGCAATAGAATCACTAGAGTTGATCACCCCCAGTTTTTGCAAAAATTCCTTAGACTTAAGTCTTTTCTTCTATGCAAACCAACAAAAAACCTGCACCTTAGGATGGATATAATTAAGCCAAATCAATTTGGTAATGCTCATCCTGGCACCCATATTATCCACACCCCTCCTGTACAGATCTGCCACTGTGAATATCCCAACAGATGAAGCTAACCATGTAGGCCTATCAACACCCTCTGAGCACTGAACAGGAGCCCCCCTCAAATATTCAAAAAGCCTTGTCAACTCTTGCTCTTCCCACTCACATAGCCACCTTCTAAACTCAAAGAACCAGCCACCCACTACACTTCTCTTATCAACCACACTTCTTAAGGATTCATTTTTATCCACAGCCAACCTAAACAAGATTGGAAATTCATCCTTCAAGCACACAGGCTGCCACCACATATCAGTCCAAAATCTGATTCTCCTCCTATCCCTCACCTTCAACTTAAAATTATTCAAGTAAAATTCCTTGAGGCTACTACACTGCTCAGCCACTGCAATAATCCCTTTCCAAACTCCCGAGTGCCTGTTAGATGGGAAAAAAGTTGGGATCCATCCATCAAGCTCCAACCTATATACCTGCTAAAAATTACTCTTTTCCACAAAGTGTCCTTTTCACAGCCAAACCTCCACCACCATTTAATTAATAAACAGTTATTCATATCCCTAACTTTCCTAATACCCAAACCACCTTTCTCCACTGTTTTTGACAAGTCTTCCCACTTCACCATATGGATTTTTCTATCTGAGGCATACCCACCCCATAAAAATGTAGCTTCAATCTTCTCCAACTCTCTAGCTACCCCTTCAGGCAACTTGAACAAAGATAAGTAGTACACTGGCAATGCTGAAGTTACCAATTTGACAAGTGTTAACCGCCCTGCAAATGACAACATCTTTCTCTTCCAACCAGCCAGCTTGCTTTTGACTTTATCCACCATTGGTTTCCATGTAGCTTTCTTCCTTGGATTAGCACCTAATGGCATCCCAATGTACTTTGGAGGTAATGCCTTAGTTTTACAGTTCAACACTGCAACACAGCTATCTAACAGCTCCTTGGAAACACCCACACCGCATACTACGCTCTTGTGGAAGTTTATTTTGAGTCCTGACATAATTTCAAAACACCTAAGCACCCTTTTCAACTTCCTCACTTCATCCACCTGAGCTTCACAGAACAGTATTGTATCATCTGCAAACTGGAGATACGTTAACAGGACACCGTCATGGCCTACCTTAACACCTTTATTAAAATCTAAATGGGACGCACGGCTTAACAACTTATGAAGACCTTCAGCCGCAAGATTAAACAAAAAAGGGGACAAAGGATCCCCTTGTCTCAAACCTCTTTGTGGGCTAAACTCCTCCGTAGGAGATCCATTAACAAGCACCGAGAGCCACTCCTTAATCCACTTAATCCACTTCTCTCCAAACCCAAAATTAGATAACACTGAGAATAGAAAACCCCAATTAATTGAATCATAAGCCTTCTCAAAGTCTAACTGAATAAGTAACCCCTTCTTTTTGGCTTTCTTCCATCCGTCTACAACTTCATTAGCTATTAACACCCCATCTAAAATATTCCTCCCACTCAGAAACGCAGACTGGGATTCACTAATGATATGAGGCATTACAGATTTTAGTCTATTAGCCAACAATTTTGCTAAGATCTTATAAATAGAACTCACCAAACTTATAGGTCTATAATCCGATAACCCTATTGGATTCTCTTTCTTAGGTATAAGGGTTATGAATGAACTATTTATACCCTTTACCAACTTCCCATTGGTTTGAAATTCTTTCACAAACTGAACCACATCACCCTTCATGACTTTCCAGAACTTCTGATAACACATCAAATTAAACCCATCCGGTCTCGGAGCCTTATTCCCATCACAATCCATCACTGTTGATTTAATTTCTGCTACTGAAAAATCTGATTCTAACCATCCAGACCTCCCCCTGCCTATCACTGTTGAGAAGCAACCCCCCAACACAGGTCTTGATGACCAATGCTTTGTGTACTGATTTTTAAAATGATCAAACACCTTGCACTTCACTTGACCCGGATCTTCCACCACCACCTCCCCATCTAGTATAGAATTTATTTCATTTCTAACAGTTCTGCCTTTTGCAACCACATGGAAGTATCTTGTATTCTTATCCCCTTTCATTGCCCAGGTAAGTCTTGACTTTTGTAACCATAACCGTTCAACCATCCTGCTCAACCTCCATATCTCAGCTCTGACTTCACTTCTCCTAACTTTTTCAGCACCATCAAGTTCTCCATCTTCAGCCAAGATATCAAAATTATGGAGTTCACCCTCTGCTGCCTTCAGTTTATTTTGTACATTGCCAAAGACCTCCATATTCCAACTTCCAAG
The DNA here is from genome assembly GCF_055761805.1 of Camellia sinensis. NCBI lineage: Eukaryota > Viridiplantae > Streptophyta > Magnoliopsida > Ericales > Theaceae > Camellia > Camellia sinensis. Next base: position 71,476,831 of record NC_138964.1, read on the forward strand.
GCTACCTTTCAATCTCTTCAATTTTTGAAACAGAATAAAACCAGCCCAGCCTACGACACTAGGCTCTTTCCAACTCAACTCCCAAAACTTCTGAAAATCTTTGTGTAAAAACCAAGCATTTAATACCCTAAAGGGTTTTGGACCCCAATCTCTCTCGTCCTCCATTAACAGAAGTGGACAGTGATCAGAGACCAGTCTAGGAAGACCCCACAGCTTAAAGTTAAATACCTCAATCTCTCTCTCTTGAGATTTTTAATTACATAACAAAGAATATCCTCCATTAATCAACCAGTTAACTCAAACTAGCAAAGTGTATGACATAAGTAACAAATCTTTTCAGAAACACCTATTAACCCATAGGAAGTTGAAACATTTTATTTTCTTTATTTTTTATTTTTTTTTTCTATCTCACCTTCATCATTCTTTATTTTCTTTTAATTACCAACACCATTTTACCAAACCATCATGCCACCATTTTCTACTTTTGATCAAAACTACCGTCACTATTGTTTACAAGCATTTAGTGTGTCATTAAGTAGAATTACAGAAGTGGTATAGAAAGAGAGGAATTTGGTGGTGGGTAGATAAAAATAAGGGCAATATGATGATTTCATTTTCGTATTAGAGAGTTTTTGGATAGTTCCCCATCCCCTCCCCCCCCCCCTCCCCCCCGCCCTTCGGTTATTAGATTAGTTGCAGAAAATATTTTGATAACAAAATATTTGTAATTTTTAAAAACTGAGAGGAGAATCCATATTTCTAATAAATCTCAATAGGTATATTTGTAATTTATCAAAGAAGATTGAAAATAATAATAATTCTAAAATAAGGATTTTATTATCTTTATTCATATCAATTAAAAAAAAAGAAAAAAAAAAAACTTAATCAATCTCTTTGTTTTTGTTTTCGAATTTTTTTTGTCATTATTAACAATTTTCAAATTGTTCTACACATATTTAATTTTTTAAATACATTTAAATTATGTGTATTTAAAAAAAAAAATTGACTAAAATATAAGGACAAAAAATACAAACACTCAAAAAATCAAAAACAGTTCTCAAAAACTTATGCTTTTGCCAATTGTTATATTTTTGGGGTTACACCAATCTTCAGATGGCAAAGCAAAGTCAAGGGTCGATTGGGCTTATGTGAGCCAGCTTGATAATCTAAATCATTAAATTGTAAAATCTTCCAAAGAGCCTATCAAATACCAATATAGAAAATCAAATTCATCAAATGACTAGTGGTACATAATCATAATACATTTGTATTTAAATAAGGGAATGTACCAATAAGTCCCATACATAAAATTCAAAATCATCTAATCTCAAAACAAAACACTTACATCAATTAGTTCTACAAATTTTTATTTGTTACCAAAAAAATCCTACTTTTTATTTTTTATTTTTTAATTTACAGACGCTGCTACATCCCATTATTGTCAAACTTTCGTCAGACGGTCGCCGGAGATTTGTTAAAATATTCAACATCATCGAAAAGTCACCAAAGAATCACTGGAAATTCGCCGAAGTATCACCGGAGTGTTCTGAACATCACTAGAAGTCGCCAGAATGTCTAGAACGTTCGCTGATTGTTAAGAATATCGTCAAAGACTCACCGGAATATCTAGAATATTGTCGAAAAAAGAATAAATGGAGAAATTAGAGCCAAAAAAATCAAAAAATGAGTTAAAATTGGTAAACTGATAAGAGAGAGAGAGACAGAAAGACAGAGAGCGTAACAACAAAAAATAGCAACAATGAAAAAAAAAATATATATATATATATATGTTATTTTTGAATTTTCATAAGGTTTAAGTAAATAATCTCTAATATTGATCAAACTGAAAAGAAAACTTTCAAAATATAAAATGTTACAATTTCAAAGAAAAAATCGATTAAGCATTTATATGCTTATTAATCAAACTGAAAAATATGCTATAAAACTGTAAAATTTTACAATTCTAAAGAAATTTATGAAGTTGTAAAATTTGTACGTTTAAAACGTAATTCAATTCAGTACCAAAAAAACTGAAACAGTGAAATTTTATAGTTTTCACCGCCAGTAACTAAAACTCAAAAACAACTTGTTTAGAACATGAAATTTTTCTTCATTAAAATAAGAAAAAGAGAAGTGTGCAGTAGAGAAAATATAGAAAAATTGAAAGATCGAAGGAGAGAGACAGATATAGAAGAGGATTGTACTTTGGCAACTATTTTTGGTTTAGATCTAGTCGGACCTAATGTTGATCTACTCAGATTTTATGTAGATCTACATTAGATTTCAGTAAATCTAGTCATCTTCTTCGCCGAAAACTCACTTCCTTCACCGTTAGTGAGGGTGAAGTAAGGAATCGGTGGTTGCAAGTGAACCACAATTGGTAGTGGTCGTCGTTTGTCAATGACTACATATCAGAAAGAGAAAAAGAAAGAGAAGAAGCAAGACGTGGCTGTCGGTCGCTGATCGTCGATGTAACACTTTGTACTCCTTGGACTAGTGGAATTGCTCTGGACTCTATTAATATTACAATTGGAGCCTCTTGTATTCAGTTTAGAGTATTGATTGGGGTGGTATCACAATGGTAAAGTATGATTGAACCATAGACATTAATTCAAATAATTGTCCTAGGAGCAATCTTCACTCTTTTACCTTTTCCTCTTTCCACACTTTGAATTTAGATGTAAGTCTAGGACCATTGGAAAGCTTGTTTCCGGTGCTTCGATTTAAACACAAGAACCATCCAAGACGGAGTTCAGACGAGGGAATTATGCTCGTTTGAAATTTAAATACCTGTGTTGGAAGCAAGTCCCCTCAATCGAACAGTTGACTACTCGAGCAATCTGTTCGAGATTCAGAGAGCTTTATTTCACCGCTCCAGTCAAGCTTTGACCACTTGAGTGGTCTGGTCGAAATCAGCCACTTTAAAGTCACTTTTCGGTCCAAACATTTCATTTTTTCTTCTTCTCTTCTCTCTCTCTCCTACATACACAAAACCCTAGACCTTCAAACCTTAGTTTCATCTAATTTTCACCAAGAATCCACCTCTAATCTTGAGCTAAAAATGTGGAGCACATAGAGATCAACATTTTTATCAATTGGATTAGGATTTCTTTGAGGTTTCTCATTGGGTCTTCATATTTTGCTTTCGTCTTTGAGATAGGGGCACTTTTAACTTTGTATATTTATGATTTAGGGTATGTATGTGGTATTTTCTTAGTTATATAGAAGTATGAGATGATTTTATTATATAAAATGGTTGGATAAACAAAATGGGGTGTATACCTAATGTTTTTGGAAAAGATTATAAATGTTTCTTGTTAATTATTGTTGTTGATGATGAATATTGTTTTTGAGTGCAAAGGATGAGCAAACCCCAATTTTTCCAAAAATCATAATTTTCAAATTTGATTTAATAATGGGGTTGGCCAGATTGACTCTTAAAATCTTGAAATTAGGTGAATGATTATGGCAAAGGTGTTGAGATATGAAATTTTTGAAACTTTTGGCTATATGTATTGAGATTGATAAATGTTGAGATTGTGGAAATTGTGAGATTGGAGAAATCCTTTGATTGTTGATATTATTAATGTTGTTTTGAATTGAACAAACCTTGGGAAAAATTTATTTGAAAACTCATACATCATGTGCATCATAATTTCTCTTGTGATCCTTCAATTTTGTGGATGTTTTGAAAGTGTTGGAAAGGGGTAAATAGCATATGAGTCTAGGTAGTTAAGTCAGGTCTTTCGTATTGGGTTGTGTGTTGTATTTGGTATGCGCGAGGGGAGTCAAGGTGCCCAATTACCCTGTCTTGAGCGTATCATCGGATGAATGTGGGAAAAGTTTTTTGAGTTTCCACCAGCCCGCTGTTTTCAGAGTCAGCAAATGTGGGAAAACATGGTTGTCGGTATTCACGAGCCCCTCATTTTAGGAGTCAGCGAATATAGAAGGGGAAGGTTTTTGAGTGCCCATCCCCCCACCGTTTTTAGAGTCAGCACATGTGGGAATATTTTTTTTTGTATATATATATATATGTAGATTAAGTTTTATGGCTCTTGCTTGAGATGTCATAGCGTGTTTACTACCCCATTGTTGTGGATGATATTTTTAAATAAAAATCATGCATTGAGCATAATTGATTTTATAAGAAAAAAATATGGATTTTCTTAACAATTGCATAGCATGTTCATATGCATCTTGATCATTTGCATACTCTGTTAAAAGTATTCATATCAGGTATTTGCTCACCCCAAATCTAACAAAACTTTCATGTCCTGATGAGGTGATTCCACACCATTGGTGATCTTGTGAAGAGTTGTGATGGAGCATTGAGGCTCTTTGGATGTGTATGTTTTTATAGCTGCCGATCTTACTAGTTTGGGAAAGTATTCCCCTTATTTTTAATCAAGGCCCTCACCTTGAAACGTGTAAACCCTTAGGGTAGTTTTGTTGTATTTTCTCTTTTTTCTCAAATTTCATGTCTTGTTAAAATTTTCAAATCTTTCAAGTATAGTACATGAATGTAAGCTCTTCTGCGAAATTCTATGAGAAATACAACATTTCTTTAATGTGTTAATTCATACAAAATGGATTTAATTGATGATATGCGGAGAATATTTAATAATACTTATTAAAATTGATTATATGAAGGTTTATAAATTTAAGGGTGTTACAACTTGGTATCAGAGCTTACCAAGTTTGAATACCTTGAGCATGTTTGGATGTGGCTTTTGCCACGATGGGTTTATCATGCAAGGAAGGGACATTGGTTTACCTTGTATGTTTTCTGTGCTTTTGTGACTATGTGGGTATGGGGTTAAGTTTTTAGGATAAACTTGTGCCTATTACATCCATCAAAATCCTTTTGGAATGGCACCTGATCAATGTTTTTTCCTCTCGGAAGTCTTTGAGCGACATAGGACGAGTTAATATCTTAGGAGAGTAATCCATATGTGCCTTATGTGACCATAGGCTTATGTGGTTTGCCTTACGCGGAAGTAGATACATGTATAGGTGTATGTGTAACTCACATGTGGAGTATTTAAGTGTGGTTAAACCTTATCTCTATTTTCTTATACAATGTAAGGTGCAAGTGAACCCAAATGGGGGAAAAACTTTTGGGACTTGAATTTTTTACACCACTTTTATTGATATGGTATATTGTTTTAGGATCACATGAGAACCCGATTATGAGATTTGTATGGAACCTTAATTTATTGACTTTATAAGTTCATGAGAAGTAATTTTGACCTTAGCTTAGTAAAGATTTTATTGTATGGTGAACAGTTTGTTGTTATGAAGAGTTTTGAAAATAGAATGAGATGGAAGTTAAACCTATTGAGCTTGGTATGGTCCAATTGAGACTTTATTGATGATTAGAAGATCCTAAGAACATACGTTGGAAATGTGCATGTCGGAATTAGTGAACCAAACCAAATTTTTAGGAAGACAGAGTTAGTCATGTTTGAGTTGATTTTCAAGTAGAGTAAGAAGAAGATGGCATAATTAGATTACCAAGAATTTTCTTCCCCTTATATGTGTATCCATTTTGAATGTAAATTTTGGATTTAACATGTGAAACTATTGAGATTCACGAGAGGTAACGATAAGTGTTTTGAAAATTACTGATGTAATTAGAATTTTTTATTTTTTGGGAAGCCTTGTTGGACATGTCGAAATGAATTGACGTCAAACTCTATGTTCATTCTTAACTATAGATAGAAATTTCAAATGTAGGAGTTGTAGGTGAGTCTTTTGAGTTGTCTTTATTGTATTTTGACTCTGTGATTTGGGTGCTTGAAATGGAGATCAACCTGAGTCCTTATTCCTTGAAGTAATGATTATTTGGTATTATGAGAGTGGTAGTCACAAAATTTGTGTAGTGGCTCTCATCTCACTACCAATATAATGGAAATATGCATCGTTGATATACAGATTTAGTACTACAACTAAGTTTAGTGTAGAATATACAATTTAGAGTAATTATTATTGTCATTTATGGTTGTTTGAGGGAATGGTCTTAAATTTCATGAGGGTTAGAATTATGCATGTGTTTATTGATGAATTTGGTGTGAGTTGTGACTATGCGAATTATGTGATTAGAGTTGAAATTAACTCCTCCGTTTTACCCCTTAAGCGATGATGACATTTTGTATTATATTATACTAAAATAGTTACAAATGGGAGCATCAGTTGTTTAGTGAAAAGGGAAATGATTTTATTATAGTTTTGTTATACCTTTGGGGTGAGGCAAACCTTACAAAGTATGAACCTTAATCTACCATATTATTAAGTTGTAACATAATTGGGCAGGTGTGTTTGTTGATAGGTGGCTAACAAATACCCTGAATTGAGAATGCCTATCAAATTTTCAACCATTTCCTTCTGACTTAGATGTTGTGTTGGTCCTAGTGTTGTCTTGAGTATACCTTGGTGAGTTTCACTCCTTGAAAGGTAAATCTAGTTAGTGAGTGTTTGCAATTGCTTTTAGTCTTAAGGGGTTGTTTCAGAATACGTGAGGTGTGAATAACTTGCTCTTTTGGTGGAAGAAAACCTTAGGGGGAAATCATTAGTTATGTAATGATATAGAAAGTGCACTAGCATATATCCTTGTCTTTCAATGCTAGTTAGTATCACGGTATTGTGACCTAGTTAATTAAGGGAGTCAAATCTCCGATCTCATTTTGATTAGATTGTTAAGTGATTGGGATGTAATGGTCTTGTGGTTGGGAGTAAGAGGTTGACTTTAGTTCTTGATTGCTTTTCATTAAATTCTTATGCTAAGTTGGTTGTCGGTGAGTGTGAGTGTGAGTGTGAGTGTGAGTGATTGTAATTTTCAAGTAAGAAATTCTTTCTTACCAATTGACCTAGAGACTTGGTCTTGGTTTCTATGCATCGTGGGTATGGAGAGATTTTGGATCATTAGTGCGTTAATTTAGCTTGGTTATTGAGATCATCCTTGTGTATTGGACTCCCAATAAATGAGAATAGTTTAGGTTTTGAAGTATTTATCTTCCATGGTAAAATGAAATATTTTGTGTGCTTTTAGTTTCATTTTGTGAAACCTTCAGCTATAAGAAATACTTGAGGGTAAGTACTTGGTGCGTGATCTTTAGTTATAATTTTTGAAATCTTGTGACTAGTGGTTTCGAATGGAGGCTTAAGATGACATTGAGTTTGTGATTGTTCATTGATGCAACCCTTGACTTAAATCATGCTAATATTTTGTGTTCTAGTTGAGCTAGTAGTTGATGTTGTGGCTGCATGATTAAGATAATTTATATAATTAAATTTCACAAGTTGAGGTAATTAATAGTTTCCCTACGTCTGACCAATTGAGTTAAATTTAAATTCCAAATTTAGCTATTAGCTTGGAGATTGTTTTCTTATTGTTAGTTGAGAGCTTTTGGCAAGATAGGAAGTATAACTCATTCATTGAATTAAGAGGTTGGGTTGTGATTTAAGGATTTAGGGTATAATGTAAGTTGCAAGGAGTGTATCATGTTGTGTGAGTATAGGTAAGCGATGTGGGTGTAGATGATTTTCCTCTTACATATTTTGTCTATTGTAGTTGGGGCGTGGGGAGAGGTTGACAATGAGTCACCTCGTAACTCATCTTAGACTTTGGATGGGAGACGTAAGGATGAGGATTACTTGTTTGTGTGTATGTCACTCACAAGAGTGACAAGTCATTCTAAATATTTAATACTAGTTTTTAATTGTTTGTGTGTGATCCCCAAATGGGTTTTAATTGTGAAAATCTGTGTTGCGAACATGAAATAAATAATGAGTAATTGGTGGATTATAGTAGTGGTCATGAATGGGATTATGACTTCACAAACTTGTGATGTTTAGCCCATTTTAACCTTATAGTGGTCGTTATGTGTGGTTGTTGCTTGATTAATTGTAAATGGGTTGTGGCATCACTGTGGTGATGGGATCATTGGTTGGGTGACATTTGGGAGTCACCAGTTGAAATATGTTTGAGAAAAGAGTTGAGAACGAAGTTTTCCTATTGAGTATGATTTTGTTTTTAGCAAAATTGAGAATTTACCGTCATGGATAAACTAGTGAGTAGAGGAGAAATAGTTGTGAAGAAGGTGTATCGAGTCTTATAATGTGTATAACCTTAACTATTTCAAAAAAAAAAAAAATGAGTTTCTTTTCAAGCCCTTCACTTTTACAATTCAGTTTTGTGTATCTAAGATATATATATATATATATTTAAAGCTTTCTACCAAGAATAGTCTCTTTTAAATTTCAAAATTCAGGAAATTTTGTTCTTTTTTTTTTTCGGTGTTCTTGGTTCTTAAGTATTTCAAAAATGCAATTGAGTAATGTGTGGGTATGGAATACTAGTTGTGCTGTAAGAACGTAGTTTGTGGTGCTTTGGTTGGGTTGTGATTCATTGAAGGCCATGATTGGCGGACGAAACTCATTAGATTTTTTTTTTTCTTTTTTACGAGAGAGGGGTTGAGAACCTTGGAAGTGGCGTGAGGTAATCATTTGAAAATTTGGTTGCCGAGCGACCGATAGTTTTTTTTGGGGTGTGAATGTAATGTGAGAACTTATTTTCTAAGGTTCTAGGTCGTTATACAACTGAGAGTAATTTGATTAAGGTTGAGTCTGTTTGAAATGCGAGTACTATAGGGTATGTTAGTGAGACCTTTTGCTTTAATGGGTTCTTTTGGCTTGTTAGAGGTAATCTTGCAAATGAGTTGGACAAGCGACTCACCACTTCAGAATTGTTATTAGCATCATTTTGGGTGTTGTCAGAATACCAGTATGAGACTAAAATATGAAAGTTTCCTTTAGATTTCAAACTAGTTTTTGGTGTGGCGATTGTAATTCTATGGGGGTTATTCTACCCCTTATATCATTGTATTGCCTTATCTTCTTTTATGGAAGTTGTTTCTTATTCATCACGGGAAATCCTTTGCGTTGGGAGACTCTTCTAGAAACTCATTATTGAGTAGAGGTCATTTGTGATTAGTTGGCAGACGTGTTAGTTTCAATATCAGTTCCATTTCAATTTGTCCAAACTTTAAATCTTGAACTGTGACAAAATTTCCAAAGGTGGGGAGATTATAATACTTCTTATCATTGGACTAGTTGAATTCCTCTTGACTCTCTTATTATTATAATTGGAGCCTCTTTTATTCATTTTAGAGTATTGATGGGGTGTTATCATAATGGTAAAGTAGGATTGAACCAAAAACATTGATTCAAATAATTGTCTAACAAGCAATCTTCACTCTTTTACCTTTTTCTCTTTCCATACTTCGAATCTGGATGTGACACTAGGACTATTGGAAAGCCTATTTCCAGGGATTTGACTTAGACACAAGAACGACCAAAAATGAAGTTCAGACGAGAGAATTATGCTTGTTTGAAATTTGAGTACTTGTGCTGGAAGTAAGTCCGTTCGAGCGAACTTTTGACTGCTCAAGCTGTTTGTTCAAGATTCAAAGACTCTGAGAACTTAATTTCACCGTTCAAGCCAAGCTCTGACCACTTGAGCGGTCTGGTCGAAATCAACCACTTCAATGTCACTTTTCAGTCCAAACATTTCATTTTTTCTTCTTCTCTTCTCTCCCTCTCCTCCATACACGAAACCCTAGACCTCCAAACCTTAGTTTCATCTAATTTTCACCAAGAATCCACCTCTAATCTTGAGCTAAAAAAGTGGAGCACATAGAGATCAACATTTTTATCGATTGAATTAAGATTTTTTTGAGGTTTCTCATTGGGTCTTCATATTTTTCTTTCATCTTTGAGGTAGGGCTACTTTTAACTCGTATATTTATGATTTGAGGTATATATGTGGTATTTTCTTAGTTATATAGAAGTATGAGATGATTTTATTATATAAAATGGTTGGATAAACAAAAAGAGGTTTATACCTAATGTTTTTGGAAAAGATTATAAATGTTTCTTGTTAATTATTGTTGTTGATGATGAATATTGACTTTTTAAGTGCGACGGAGGGGGAAACCCCAATTTTTCCAAAAATCATAGTTTTCAAATTTGATTTAATAATGGGTTTTGCCAAATTGACTCTTAAAATCTTGAAATTAGGTGAATGATTATGGCAAAGATGTTAAGATATGAGATTATTCAAACTCTTTGGGTATATGTATTGAGATTGATAGTTTTTTAGATTGTGGAAATTGTGAGATTGGAGAAATCCTTTGGTTGTTGATATTATTAATGTTGTTGCAAATTGAACAAACCTTAGGGAAAATTTATTTAAAAACTCATACATCATGTGCATCATAATTTCCCTAGTGATCCTACAATTTTGTGGATGTTTGGAAAGTATCGGAAGTGGGTAAATAGCGTATGAGTTTGGATAGTTGAGTTGGGTCTTTGGTAATGGGTTGTGTGTTGTATTTGTTACCCGCATGGGGAGTCAAGGTATCCAATTGCCCTATCTTGACCATATCGCTAGACGAATGTGAGAAAAGATTTTTGGGTATCCACGAGCCTGCCATTTTTAGAGTTGGCAAATGTGAAAAAACATAATTTTGGGTATCCACGAGCCCGCCATGTTAGGAGTTAGTAAATGTAAAAGATGAAGGATTTTGGGTGCCTATCACCCCGTCGTTTTTAGAGTTGACAAATATTTTTTTTGTATATAAATATAGATGTATATGTTCAGTTTTACGACTCTTGCTTGGGATGTCATAGCGCATTTACTACCCCATTGTTGTGAATGAGATTTTTAAATAGAAATCATGCAATGAGCATAATTGGTTTTACAAGAAAAAATATGAATTTTCTTATTAATTACATAGCATGATCATATGTGTCTCGATCATTCACATACTCTGTTAATAGTATTCCTACTGGGCAATTGCTCATCCAAAGTCTAACAAAACTTTCAAGTCTTGATGAGGTGATTCCATACCATTAGTGATCTTGTGGAGACTTGTTATGGAGCACTGAAGTTCCTTGGATGTTTATGTTTTTACAATTGTCGAGTTTACTTGATTGAAAAAGTATTCCCCTTATTTGTAATCAAGGCCATTGCCTTGAAAGGTGTAAGCCCTTAAGGCATTTTTGTTGTACTTTCTCTTGTTTCTCAAATTTCATATGTCTTGTTAAATTATCAAATCTTACAAGTATAGTACATGAATGTAAGTTCTAATGAGAAATTCTTTGAGAAAGACAATGTAACGCCCTGGGAGAACACCGCACAATCCTGTTCACTTGGGCATTCCCGCCATACAACACACACCATAGACATAAAGACAAAAATAATGAAATAACGTTCATTACATTTTGTACCCTTTAAACTATCCCTTAAGATTTACAATATCGTCTCATTACATCCACAAACAAAACAAAAATAGCTCCAAAGTGTGAAAATATACAACATGACAAGTAGCAAGTCGACTTCTTTCAAAAATGTGTTCCTTGTTAGACTAGCATAAAACCAACACCCAATTACAATGCAGCCTTACTCTTGAACACAAAAAGATTGCAACAAAAGGTTTCACACTCTAAAAGGGTTTTCTTCTTCTCAAGAAATCAATTAGGAGATGCTTAGTCTTCATTTCCTGAAATTAGTTGGCTTTGGGGTGAGCAAGAGCTTAGTGGGTAATGAATTTAACAAGTCATATAATTAATTGAAAAACACATGATCATGCAATGCAAACATTTGAAATATAGAAATGAAGATATATATAAGTGTCTATATATGTGAGTGAAAACATGCAATGCATGAAATTTGCTCAATCTTTCCACATTATCCACAGATGGTAAATATACTATGACATCCCAAGTATGAGCCAAAAATCAAAGCATACATATATATATATAGTTTTATATACTGAAAATAGTCCCACATTTGCTGGCTCTAGAAATGACAGGGCGATAGGCACCCAAAAACATTTTTCCTTCCACATTTGTCGGCTCTTGTAACATGCCTGGGGGGTACCCGTACGCATTAAATAGTTCAGACCCTCAGTCTCTTTGATCTAGTCTCACAAGTGCAATATGAAACATAGACGAGAGTCCACATTTGACAAATTTTAGAAAATCCATTTTGTTGCAAAAAACATTTTGTCAAAAATGGACTGCGTCATCAGATATCAGAGTCGCGACCTAATATTTTGGAAAACTAGGAAACCCATGACTCGTGCCAAGGCCACTGTTCATCATAACCAAAGTTGTCTTGATTCGGAACCTTAGGTATGAGAGGGGAAGGTCATTAATTTAGCACCCCCGCTCACCCAATCAAAAGATCGGCCTTTACTAAACCCTGATATGAATTTAATTATTTTATATATGCATATTTTGATTATTTAATAAATCCTAAAAATTACTATGTGAAGCATACAACTACAGACTATGTCATTTATTTTGGAATAATTTGATTTCATGTATTTTGAAAGAGTTTTGAAGATGTACAACTCAAAGAAATTGAGTCTACAATCATGAAAACCAACATCATTCCAAACTAAGCGACACAACCTCTATTCACTGGCATTCATAGAGTTATATCACATAAGCAAATAGCCTCATGGTAGACTGCTAAATATAGTAAGAAAAACACACACAAACGGGATGCTAAAGCATAAAAACTTACATGTTTGACGTCCCGCGAACAAGCTACAAAATAAAGTTAGTAAAACATGCATGATCTTATATACAAAATCCTAATGCAATTCACTCATGAGATGCAACTAAAGATTCAGCTTCTAAGATATGGCATGTGAATCATCTCAAAAACAAGAGGTAATGCACATAATCACATAGGAATTGATTAAATACACAAATGTCAAATTAGCCGAATCAAGATGCATGAAGTATGGATCCAAAGTAAGGATATATTATAAAAAATAAATAAAAATAAATAAAATAAACATGATGCATATCCCCAAATAAAGAAAACAAGTAAAAGAATAGGATAGAAAGAAGTGTGGCGGGAAATTATTACAACACTTTGAATAAATTATTACAGACCAAATAAGAGAGAGAGAGAGAGAGAGAGAGAGAGAGAGAGAAAGAGAGAGAGGAGGGAATATTGCAATGAAATAGAACAAAACCTCACAAACCACTCAAAATAAAACCTTCATGTTCATTGGAACCGTTGGCAGAAATTGGTCAACATTGGGAGATTACGTCATCTTGTCCGAAAGAAGCTAACTAACTGGCCAAATAGGTCGGCCGGCCAACTAGGCCGACCAAAACCTGTCTTGTTGCGAAACCAAGAAAAGGAACAAACAAGAAATATGTAGGTGGCTCAACTAACCACTACCGGTTAGCTTACAACACAACTAATATGAAACAAGAGCAAGCAAATAAGCAAAAAAAAAATAATAATAATGATAATAACACGCTATGAAATATAAAGTATGAAAATAAATATGAGACAAATAAACCACTTGGATTATAACAAAACACTATGAAATAAAAAGCAAGAAAATAAATATGAGATAAACAAACCACTTTGATTATAACAAAACACTATAAAATATAAAGTAAGAAAATAAATATGAGATAAACAAACCACTTGAATTATAACAAAATACTATGAAATACAAAGTAAGAAAAAAAAACTGAGAAAAACAAACCACTTGGATTATAACAAAACACTATGAAATAAGAAGTAAGAAAATAAGTATGAGATAAACAAACCACTTGGGTTATAACAAAACACTGTGAAATAAGAAGTAAAGAAATACATATGAGATAGAAAATATAAGAAAATGAAAGACTAGAAATTCACCTTCCAAAAAAATATTGAACTTCTTGATTTCCAAACTTCCTCTTGATCACCCTCAAGTTTAGGAAGTGTGTTTTGAATCCTCAATTCGAAACTAGAATGGAACTCTGGGGTATGTATGGTGAAAGAGTGGCTAACTCTCTTATTTTTTTCTCACTTTCAACAACACTCACTCTTTCCTTTGATCAATCACTATTGAAATTTAGCTATTTCAGAATTTTTGGATGAGTTTTGGGTGTAGGAAAGATGAAATTTTAGTTTGTATGGTAGGTATGGGGTGCATATGGAAGATATGAGTGTTTTTGGCTCAAAAACTCAATTTTCTCTCTTTTTCTCACTCTTTTCTCTTCAATTTCATGGTCATTCTCCTCTCTTACAATCTGATCATTCTATATAGGCAATGAGGGAGGGTTAAGGTCAAAAGGAAGGTGGCAGACAAGTATTTGATAGGAGGACAAATTTTCAAGGTGGTTGCATGGGATACTCCTTTATGGATGCAAACAAAACCTCTTTTTGACAATGAGGGATGATTAGGTATGTATTTAGTGATATATGGGTCGGCCAATGGGGTAGGGGTGTGCCCTGCACAAAATAAAAAAATGCAAAAGAAAACCTTCTCTGCCTGTTGCTTTGGAATGGTCAAATATTATTTGAGGGAAGATATAACACATGGAAAAGCTTTGGCGGAGTGGTTAAGGTGTTGAGTGTTGAGTATTAGGTTGGGTATTCAAACCCCCTTCCAAGCATTCGTTAAATTCATTTTTTTTGGTAAAGAAATGTCGGCACCACATTATCAGCAAGGGCCAATCCAGTCATGCCATGTCAGCAAGACCGCCACACCAGCATTGACGGAATATTCTGCATATGGACAGAATATTTCCTGACATTAACAGAATATTCCCTCACATAATAGAATATTGCCTGAGTTATGAAAATTACAATTTGGCCCAGTGGTTTCAAATATTTGTGCTGTAACCCAAATTTCGGGAGAATTTTTCAATGAAGCCCTCAGAAAGTGCAGTGGAGGTTGATCCTAGCTAAATGAACCATTTTGGACGCAACCATGAGGTCAGAATATTCCCTTGGAAAGGAAATTTGTGGCTGTTTGGGGTTGGAAACATGGTTCAAATTCTAAGTTTTCTTATTAAGGATTCTGTGACAAACACTTTCTTGTTTTGTCATTAGAAGGTAATCAAAAGAAATTGCCCAAGTCTTAGGGTCAGTCAAAATGGGGTGTCTACAGTTGCCCCTCTTTGACAGAGCTCGAAGTCATTTCATGACATGAGTGAATGCCAAAGCCCGAAGACGACCCTTTTGACAAGGTCATAAGACTTGGGCAAACAAACAAGATGCAGATGCAATTGGTTGAACCCTGAAGGTTGCGTACGTATCCTTTCGCAAGGAATCAAACTAGTGTAGTTCAGGGGCAAAATGCAAATGATATGCTCGAAATGCCACTTGAAAGTTGGACTTACACACTTCGCGTAGCCGGTTGCTTTGGAAATTCATGATTATTTAATGGGATGCAATGTCATGGAGAAGATAGTAACATACAAGACAAGCCTCGTGCAAATGATAGGAAACATAATAGGGGATACATCACATATAAATGTGCCACAAGATTACATACAAATGTGCCACAACACAAATAATAGGTGAACTCAAAATCCAAACGCATCTCGCACAAGAGGAGGAATAATGAACTTGAAATCCAAACGAGTCCCATGTGAGGGGAAAAATTAAATTCAATGTCCAGACGTGTCTCACACGAGAGCAGCAATTGTGAAATCGATGTCTAAATGCGTCTTACACAAGACGAGAAAAGGTGGTATAACCAACAGACGTACCTAACTGTATTTCCTACTAGAGGGGGAAGATTTTAACCAAGTAAACGTCAAATCCTAACATGTTTCATATGAAAGGAGCAAAGGTGGTGTAACCAACAGGTGTACCTAACCGTATCTCATACAGAGAGGGGGAAGGAACACGTTTCACGTGAAAGGAGCAAAGGTGATGACACTAACAACATACCTAACTATATCTCATACAGAGAAAGGGAAGGTTTTAATCGGGTAAACATCAAATCCTAACACGTTTCACACGAAAGGAAAAAAAATGGTGTAGCTAACAGACGTACCTAACCGTATCTCATACAGAAAGGGGAAAGGTTTTAACCAGGTAAACATCAAATCTTAACACGTTTCACGTGAAATGAACAAAGGTGGTGAAACCAACAGTGTACCTAACCATATCTTATACTAAGAGGGAGAAGGTTTTAACCGAGTAAACTTGAAAATTCTAACGCGTTTCACGCGAAAGGAGGAAAGGTGGTGTAACCAATAGGCGTGCCTAACCGTATTTCATACGGGGAGAGGGAATGTTTTACTCGGGTTTACAAGCATATATATATATACATACAAAGACATACACATATATATACAAACATACAGATACACACATATACATATACGGACAAAATATATATAGTTACATGTACACATACATATACGTACATAATATATACATACACATACATACATACATATACATATACACATCTCTCTCTCTCTCTCTCTCTTCCTCTATTTTTGTCTCTCTCTCTCTCTCTCACTCACTTTCTCTCTTTCTCTCTTCCTTCATCTTCTTCGAGCGTCGTATATGGCACACGATTTCAACAATTGCGGCGCCTGACCGATAAGCTATCAAATCCTGCCCCGATTGTCAATGATCATCTCGGCCTTTCTCCTTCTTTGTCTTCACTTTGGCTTCATCCTCTTCTTTAATCTGAGTTCTGTAGGAAAGGAAAAGCAAAGAGCTAAGTAGAGACGAAAGGCTGCAAAACCTACTCTGCAACCCCTCTTTTGCATCTCTCTCGTCTGACATGGCCTCTCACCATTCTCATTCTCTTTTTCCAAACCTCAATGAGTCTATAATAAAGTTCATTGATTCTGACTCCTTGCCTCAACCACGTACCCCTCCTCCTTCCCCTGTTTTCAACTTCCCTGCAATGGTAGTTGAGCAACTGATGGCTGCTCAGTCTGACATTGAGGCCAATTCTTTCACGCTGAAAGCATGCATGGAGACCGTGACTACAGGCTCCAATCTGTCCCGTCGCCTGGAGCGTAGGACAAATGAGGTGCATCAATTGAATGCACAACTTTCTTTACTTCAACGTATGTACAAAGATTCTAGAGGGGAAGTTAGCGGATTGAAGACACAAATCAAGGAGCTGAAACGACAGATGACCATCGCAGCTCGTTATGGGACTACTTTTGATGGCTAGCGAGAGATCGTTTCTTTCGGCGGTTTTATAGACACCGAGGTGGGGTCTTCAAGAGCCTTCCAAAATTAAGGCAAGAATATGTGATTAGTGGGAGAATCGAGCAAGGACGGTATCAGCAAGAAAGGTCGACATGTATTCGTCACCGCCAGGCCACTGCCAGAATCTGAGAAGTTTGTCCCCCTCCCCCTCCCCCTCCCCCTCCCCCTTTTTTTTTTTTGAGTGGGCACCTATAGCTTCAACTCTCTTTTATACAACTGTGATCGGGGTTGATCCCTGTCATTAATAAAACATGTTTGTTCTATAAATTTGGCATGAAGGGCACAACACTGAGCGTAAAAATCATTTTGTTTTGAATTTTGAACTTGAAAATGGCTGCATTTTAGCAAATTCTGAACTGAATATTAAGCCTATCACTGACCAAAGCACAAAACATAACTTAATGAAATGACAATGAAGGCAAAACCTTCCTAAAACACACCACTTTGTGCTTGTCAGAGCAAAATGAATGCAAAACTGAGAAACACCGATCGACCACCCGATGGAAAAGCATTGCCAGCGACAACTACTGTACATTTTCCAGTGATTGCTTGATTAAGGCAATGAGAACTTGAAGTGCGGGTAAAGAACAGAAAACTTGATTCGACTATGCCCCTAATTCATCACTTTGCACGATTTTGATCAACATGAGAGGTAAATTAGCACACTTGTTCCATTTTCTGTCTTGAAATCATGTGAGCCAACTTATAAGCACTGAAAATTTTCTTTTTTTGGTCCAAAGAATGATCTGAGTTTTGCAAAAATGGAGTACTTTTTGAGAAAATCAGTGAACTTCATTAAAAGTCCTCAAAACCTATTTTCGCAAATGACCGCTACTCTATCAACATGAAATCAACCCTTAAGATGTACAATTGAATTCTTTTTGCAACTGAACCCGTCATGAAAGAGAAATAAGACAATTGAATCAAATGAGGACAAGCCAATCAAATATGGATAGCCGAGTTGAACAAAGATACACCAATCAAACATGGACGAGATGAATGAGTTAAAAAATGATTAGGGCCGAACTTCAAGATGAACCTGCCAATGTAGCCCAATGATTAGGCCATACGTAGTTCCGGTTAAGGTTCACTCGGGTATTGACTCTCTTTTTCGTGCTCTAACTTTTGCCAAAGCCGCCTTTTCGGGTTTTCAACCTTGCGACCTTTTCATTTCTTTAATTTTTCTATATATATATATATATATTTTTTTTCATTTTTTGTCTTTTTTTTCTTTTTTTTTTTTGTTTGCTCTAATTTTTGCCTAGTTAGCCCTTTTGGGTTTTCGGCCCAACGAGCCTCTCAAGGATAGTACTTCTTCAGCTTGTCAATGTTGATTGGTTGTGAGAATTCTACACCATCCAAATCCATATGCATGACTGCTCCACCTAACCAAATTGACTTGATGATGTATGGACCCATCCAATTGGGTCTAAACTTACCCCTCGGGTCATGGATAGGAGCTCGATTGTCCTTCAACACTAAGTCTCATTCTCTTAAATTTTTGGATCTGACCTTTTTGTTGAATGCCCTGGCAATCCTACGTTGATACCCCTGAATGTGGTATAACGCCTTCAATCTTCGCTCATCAAATAACATCAGTTCCTGAAATCAGTTCTGTTGCCAATCTGATTTTGCCATCTGACATCCATCCACAATCATCAATGAAGGCACTTCCAACTCAATCGACAAAACAACCTCCATTCCATACACCAAAGAGTAAAGGGTTGCCCCTGTAGATGTTCAGATTGATGTCCTGTATCCCCAAAGTGCAAAAGGCAGTTTTTCTGGCCAATCTTTTTGTAGGTTTCCACCGTCTTACGCAAAATGGTTTTGATGTTCTTATTTCCAACTTCAACGACTCCATTAGTTTGTGGTCTGTATGTTAATGACTTGTGAAAAGCCACATTATATTTTTCAAGTAGAACTACCACTTCTCCTCTGAAATGTGAGCCATTGTCTGAAATTATTTCGTTTGGTACCCCATATCTGTAGATGATGTTGTTCCTGGTGAATTTGGCCACGTGTGATGCTTTCAACACTGAATACGACTGTGCTTCAACCCACTTGGTAAAATAGTCAATGGCAACGAAGATGAATTGATGCCCATTTGAACCCTTCGATGTGATTGCCTCGATGACATCTATGTCCCAGTCTGAGAAAGGCTAAGGCGAAGTCATGTTGTAGAGTTTGGATGGTGGGATGTTCATGTGATTAGCATGGATTTGACATTTGTGGCATCGCCTAACAAAGTTAATACAATCACTCTTCATGGTTAACTAGTAGTACCCTTGCCTGAGGATTTTTCTGGCTAGCATTATGCCTCCACGACACGCTTTGCCTTTTCTTTCTCTACACACAGCTTGCGCATTCCCAGATGCCCTCTCCTGGATAGCTTATCTCCACAAATGACGAACTGAGTGGCCAAACACCGTATCCCTCTTTTGTCTTTGGCGTTTCCCCCTTGTGGATATGTACCACTTTCCAAAAAATTCCAAATATAAAAGTCCAAGGGTTTGCATCTTGTACTTCTTCTGTTGTGGCTATCATTTCATACGTGAAGGCGTACCTTTGTTCTATAAGGATCAGGCGCATCTTGACCCTGATCGGTATATTTATCATTGATGCCAGGGTTGCCAACGCATTAGCTAATCAGTTGTTCTCTATTACCAGTTGCGTAAAAGTCAGTTTTTCGAACCTCGGGATCAACATGTCCAAGGTCTACTGATAGACTTTCATTTTTTCCTCCTTAACTTTCCAATCTCCGTTGGCTTGAGAGACAACCAAGTTCGAGTCCCCGATCACATCCAACCTTATTGCTCCTTGTTCAGGGCTACGTCCAATCCGACAATGCATGCCTCATACTCTGCTTTGTTGTTGGATACCCTGAGTTGGAGTTTGATAGCTAAGGGGATATGGAAATCATCTGACGCTATGAGCAACACGCCTATCCCATAGCCAAATTGATTGGACGTTCCATCGAAGTATAACTTCCAAGTGTCTTTTTCCATCTGCATGACCTCTTCATCTGGGAATGAGTACTCCGCATCTTCCCCTCCTTCAATTGGGTGATCAGCCAAAAATTCTGCTACAACCCTTCCTTTCATAGATTTGCAAGTGACATACTTAAGGTCAAATTTGGAAAGCAAAAGCAACCAACAAGCTAGCCTACCGTTAAGTGCTGGTTTCTCAAAGAGATATTTGATTGGGTCTAATCTTGAAACCAGAATTACAGAGTGAGCAAACAGGTAGTGTCTCAACTTCTTGGTGGCCCACAACATAGCTAAGCAAGCTTTTTCCAAAGGAGTATAGCGGATCTCATATTTAAGCATTTTTTTACTTAAGTAGTAGATGGCCTTCTCCACTTTCTCATCATACTCTTGTGCAAGCATACATCCCATAGTTGATTCAGTCACTGACAAGTACAGGATCAGCAGGTTCCCTGGCTCAGGCAGTGATAACATAAGTGGATTTCACAAATATTGCTTGACTTGCTCGAACGCAAACTGACATCAATTATCCCATTGGAACTTCTTCCCTTTCTTTAGGAGATGAAACAGTGGTTCACGTTAGCTTTGAAATAAACCTCCTTATGAATTGTACCTTTCCCAAAAAACCCTGCACTTCCTTTTTAGTCATTGGTGGCGGCATTTCTAAGATGGCCTTAATTTTAGATGGATCAACTTTGATTCTTGGCTGTGTGATCAGAAATCCTAACATCTTTGCCCGCAATTACCCCAAAGGTGCATTTCTGTAGATTCAGCCTTAGCCTGTATTCCCTAATCCTCTCAAAGAATTTCTTTAATGTAGTGTAATGGATTTCCCGATCTTTGGACTTAACAATCATGTCGTCTACATGCACTTCAACTTCCTTGTGGATCATATCATGCAAAAGAGTGGTAGCGACTCTCTGATAAATAGCCCCAACATTCTTCAAACCGAATGGCATAGCCCTGTAGCAGTATGTCGCCCATGGTGTTGTAAATGCAGTCTTTTCTCTATCCTCTAGAGCCATAAGGATCTGATTATACCCTAGAAAACCATCCATGAATGACAATAAGGCATGCCCTGCAGTGAAGTCTACCAATTCGTCAATACGTGGCAATAGGAAATCATTATTTGGACTAGCCTTATTCAAATCCTGGAAGTCAACACAAACTCAGATTCTGCCATCTTTCTTTGAAACTGGCACAATATTGGCTAACCAAGTGGGATATTCTGATATGAGCAAAAACTCAGCATTGATTTGCTTGCTAACATCTTCTTTAGTTTTCAAGGCCCAATCCGGACGAATTCTGCCAAGCTTCTGTTTGACAGGTCGGGCCTCAGGGTCGAGAGGTATCCTATGTTGTACAATCTCAGGGTCAATTCCTGGCATGTCTTTGTAGTACTATGCAAAAACATCTTTGAATTCTTCTAATAAAGCAACTAATTGTTCATGTTCCTCCGAAGACAATGTAGAACCAATCTAGATCAAGCGAGGATCTTTATCAGTACCCACATTTACAGAAATAATTTCATCCACTAATGGATTAGCACGCCTTTCTTCCTCCCAGTTGATTAAATTTTTCAAAGCCCGAGGAATTTCTTCCTCTTCATTTTTATCAAGATTTTGAAAATTTTGGTCAATTTTATGAACTACTAGCACATAAAAGTAAGCGGAAATCACAACATCTTCATTCAAAGCCTCGGGCTCACAAGTTGCAACAGACTCAAAAGAGAAAGAAAAAGAAGACTCAGATAGCTTAGACAAACTTGAATCTGACTCCAACCCCACAGGCCCACCAGACTCAGACTCAACAGCCGATTCAGAACTCTCAATATAACTCTTTTCAAAATGCCAATTTATTTATGAGCCATTCATTGCATCCATGATGAAGCTTGAGCAGTCAGCAGGTGCCTCTTTCCCGATCATGGCAATGGTCATATCTCTCAAATTCATCAGTTCAGTGCTAGTATGAGACTCTGTTAGTAAATTAGCCAGTGGTAGACCCATGACTTCCTCTATGCTACTTTTCGAGGTGACTTCTCTGTCTTGTCCGATATCGATACTAGGATCTACTCACTCCTCGTCACTGTCGAAGAGTTGATGATCGAAGAAGATCTCAAACCTAGGGTGTCATGACCCGAACCCGCCCCTGTGAGTTAAGGACATAACCGGCCAGTAATCAAGAGATTACCTACGGCCTTGAACCAAACCAAACGTATTTTAACAGAGTTAATGGGGGCCAATCATAACAAACCATACATATGCATATTAATAACTCACAACAAAATATGTACTACATAAGGTTCTGTATATACCGGATCGTATAAGTCTAAGTCAACCCATCACGACTATATACAACAGATGCAAAGTCTTCGCCAACATGACAGAATATAAATACATAACAAAAGGGCGAAGACAAGTCTCGTGCGTGAGACACAAGGGCTGACTCTCCCAAAACCTTTGTTGTTCCACATAGACTTCAATGGTGCTGGGTTTGGACTTCTCTTGGCTCACCTACAAACACATGAATGAGCGTGAGCGAAAGCCCAATGAATAATATCAATTAAAGAAGCTATACAGATGATATGTAGAACAACATGCTTCAAACGGCCTTAGGCCCGATTCATATTTCTATTTAACATACATACACAATTTAGGTCAACTGACTGCGGTTCCAAACAAACTAGCCTTTGGCCCATTCAAACTTTCATTTGTGTCAAAATGGCCTTTGGCCCATTCAGGTGACAAAATGGCCTTTGGCCCATTCATTCGTTCGTGTCGAAACGGCCTCTGGCCCATTCATTCATGTCAAACGGCCTCCGGCCTATTCATTCATGTCAAAATGGCCTTCGGCCCATTCATTCATGTCAAAACGACCTCTGGCCCTTCCATTCATGTCAAAACGGCCTCTGGCCCATCCATTCATGCCAAAACGGCCTCTGGCCCATCCATTCATGTCAAAACGACCTCTGGCCCATTCATTCTATTATTCAGATCAAACTGGCCTCTGGCCCACTCATTTGGTATAGCAAACATTGTCCACCAATCGAATCAATGAACTTATAAAACTTACATAGAAGTAAGCAATTGGACAACAACATATTTCAGATATCTCTGTTAAGATATTACTCACACTGATCGGTTGGTTGGTTTGCCCTGGAGCTCGACCCTACACATTCCATGAACACAAAAGGGTCACAAACAATTCGATCCGTTCTAAATTCACATTTTCCTCTTTAGGCTTCATTCTTATCTCTTTAACTAAATTACAATGCTCAATACATGCCAAAGAGTACTTGGAAGTGAAATAGAACAGAAAATGAAACACACAATGTCTTTTCAAAATTTCAGAAAATAGGGTCCCCGCTCGAGCGTGGACTTCCCCGCTCGAGCGGACCCTTGAGGCCTGCAAAAGTACTGGATATGTCAAATTTACGCTCGATCGCGAACCCTAGCGCTCGAGCGGAAGGCCTCTCTACATGGCTCCCGGCTCGAGCGTGAACTTCCCCGCTCGCACTAGGAACACGAATTTCATGCTTGAGCGGCGGTTTCCCCGCTCGAGCGGACATCAAAATTCTGGAAAATCCAAAACATGTTCTTGAGCTTCAATTTCATGTTCAAAGGTTCCAAATGCATGATTTTGGCTCAAATTTCACATATACATATTCTAACATGGTATAAACACCAAATTACAACACAATGAAGCTCAATTTCATAATTTAATCCCATGCATGTCTCAAATTAACTCAAACTCATCGCCAACGCACTAGATTCAAACATGCAAGACTCAAACTCCCATGATTTGCACTTGCATGTGAAATATACACAATACCTCAACTTAATTGGTGAAGAGATGATCAAAGGTTCCAAATGCATGATTTTGGCTCAAACTTCACATATGCATATTCTAACATGGTATAAACACCAAATTACAGCACAATGAAGCTCAATTTCATAATTTAATCCCATGCATGTCTCAAATTAACTCAAACTCATCGCCAACACACTAGATTCAAACATGCAAGACTCAAACTCCCATGATTTGCACTTGCATGTGAAATATACACAATACCTCAACTTAATTGGTGAAGAGATGATCAAATACATGGTCATTAATCAAAACTCAATATGGATTACATACTTTATGCTCGAACATGGAAATTCATAGTAATTTCCTACATGCATGCATCTATTGACTTTAAATTCAACAAATACAACTCAATTTCCTTGTAATCAAACTAATTCATGTTCTTGACCATTAATCAAACTTGAATCCATAACTTACAACATTAAGCTCATGAATTCCCTTACCTAGGAGCTCAATCTTCCAAACTATAGCAATTTCTTGAGTTTAATCTTCAAATTCCCCAACCTTAAGCCAAGATTACACAATTCTCTCCCTCTCTCTCTCTATAGCCGGCCCTCTCTCTTCTTTGAGTTCAAATCAGCCAAATGAAGCTATCAAGAGAGAATTGAGGGTGTAGTGCCTTATTACAACAACCCCACTAATTCTAATTTAATAATAATAAATAATTGGGCACTAATTCATCAATTAAATCAATTAATTCTGATCTGAATCAATTTCCAATTAAATTTCACCGTAGGCTCTAAAAATTATGCCAATCGCAATGACGTAGTCAATTTTGGTTTCTGTGGCCGATGAGGCCTTCAATTTAATTTCCAAAGCTGACAATCAAACAGATATTCCTACGGTGAACAGATAGAAATTCAAAACCACATATTTTCACATAATGGCACACAAAATCATATCAAACACATAATCATATTCATGTTAAGGACCAATTAGCATACTACAGAACAAGGATATTACATAGGGTATCTCTTCCTCTCCACTCGATCAATCCAGGGCTCAGGAAAACCACAGAAAGGGAAGTCTTCTCCTTGGCAGACAAAGCGTCCGTTCAAGGTCCAATGGATTAGCCTATAAACCAGCTCTTACTTCTTTCCCATCTTCTTTGCATTGATTGTCTCTCTCATTTCCTTCCTTTTCTTCTCCCAGTCTTCTACTATTGGTTCGTATCTCAACCGAAATGCATGTGGGTTGTGGATTACCTTAGTTATCTCTATGGTGCCTTGTCAGTCAATCCTTCCCAATCTAGATCCTGGGATGTATCCTAACTTGTTCATCATGTAGACTAACTGAGCACTCAGATGTGTACCATCCCCTTCTGCTATGATTATCTACACTGGACGTGCTTCTGCCAAGGTAAAACCCAAGAGAAAAACATCTTCACTCCAATGTTGTATTTCTAGTATTGGTGTTGTGACTTCTGGAGGAGGGTGGATCGTAGAATTGCCAAAACTATAGCAATCCCTCCATTGTGCGGATACTTTACCAATCGTTGTATGGTTGAAGAGATTGCTCTCATCTTATGCAACCAAGGCCTGCCAAACAATAGGTTGAAAGTTGTCGGGACATCCATGACATGGAATTTTGCCTCATGCTCAGAGGGACCAACTAATATCTTGACCTAAAAAATCCCCATAACATTCCTGCTATTGTTGTCATATGCCCGGGTAACTTGGCTTGTTGCCATGAAGTCAGCTGCCTTTGACCCAATCGCATAAGGAGTCCTTGCTGGGCACACATTAATGGTTGAATCGGTATTAACCAAAACTACTGGAATCAACTTCTTTCTACCCTCCAAGGCCACATACAAAGGTTTGTTGTGGTCAACCCCCTTAGGTGGTAACTCTTTGTCTGTAAATGATAACATAGGGGTCGTATCTCTAGGTATAATGAAAGATACTAACTGATTTGGCATTGTCTCAATGGATAGCTTGGCCTTGTTTAAGGCTGACAACATTGCTTGTCGGTGTTCTTGGGAAGCCATGAGAAGTCCCTTGATGGAGATGTTTGCCTGGATCTTTTTTTGCTATTTTAAAACCAAGTCTTCTTCTGTTTCTTTCTCTTTCTCTTTCTCTTTATCAATGTATGTATCTTTGCCTGAGGACTTGCCTTGGTCTAGTTATAGAGGTTTAAAGTAATGCCCACTCCTAGTTAGATGATCAATTTCCTTAGAATACCAAGTCTCATCAGGCAAAGTACTACCCCATTCATCATCCGTGTGGGCGAGCTGCAGATTGCTATCATCCCACCATTCGCCTTCATTAACTGAAAGACAATTGTTAGGCTCTACATGAATCATTCCCATGTCATACTCTGGTGCACTTTCTGATTCTTCTTCTCTCTTGGAACCCCTTTCGTTGCCACTGCTTTCAAAGTTTCTGGTGTCAGTTTTTGGTTCATCCTCTTTCTCCTTAGTTTCCCCATCATGACCATCATCATCGCTTGCCTAACCGTGAGTAGCATTGGACTTCTTGGATCCCACTTGCCGATCTACACATTCCCCAAGTCCAATTCCTCAAAAAATTTGAGATTGTCCAAATCTTCTTCTAGATTAACCAAGTCATCTAATCCTTGTTCAAGCATATCTTCTCTAACGACATTGATGGTACATGAATCTGGTAGGATAACTTCTGGTTTCAACTGGACAACAAGTACTATGTATTTGCTGGGATCATATCCTTCTTCCAACAGTTTTCCAGTCTCAATCACTAGTACTTTGGTTATGTTTTCTTTGGGTCCTTCTCTTGATACGGTCTTTTCTTCCTCAGTTTGCAATGCCACCACTACAGTTTGTTTTGGCTTTGGCTAGGTTAGAGGTGCATCCATCATACATAAATCAATGCTCTCTGGAATGCATACCTCAGGCTTAGGTAGATGGACATGTGTGATGTGTATACTAGGGTTAAAGGTGGGTGGAAGTATATAGATATGGTTGAGGCGAGAAGGTGGTTGATTTTTGTCATGGGGTGGCAATGAGTTGGTAGTGACGTTGGGTTTTAGTGGTTGTGGTGGAGCTATGATCTTGTTGTTAATAAGGTCTTGGATCTCATGCCGAAGGCGAAAACATCGGTCAATGTCATGTCCAAGTTGTTATGAAAGGCACAGTATTTGGTAGGGTCGTGTTTGGCTGGGAAAGGATCGAGAAGAGGTCAGGGGTCCAGAGGCTTGAGATACCCTCTTTCTATCAAGATTTTCATAGCACTGGTCGGGGACATGTAGAGAGGGTTAAAGGTTCTAGCTGTGGTTCGAGTTGAGTTGGTTGTTTGTGGACTGGCATTGTCAAATGGGTCGGCTATTTTAGCGATGGTGGTAGTGACTGAATTAACCTCAGAATGTCTTACAACTGTATTACGGCCCCGTTTGGTAGAGTTGTGGAAAAGTGATTATAGATTATGGCTTATAGCTGTGAACATAAGCTGTTAACCTGTTTGGTGCAGCTGTGTGATTATGGATTTAAGCAGCAGAGTAGTGTTTGGTTAATAAGCTGTAAAATAACTTTTTACTGTATAATTATCTTTTCTGCCCTTATATGATATAAAAATGATTATTTTGTCATTTTTTTCAGTTTTAATTTTTTAAAAAAATATTTCATTAATAAAAGTTAATATAATTAGTATTAACAATTAATATAAAAATTAATACATTTGCTAAAAATGTAATGGAAGTATCATTGTCACAATTATTTTCCATCATAAATTAATTAGTATCAATTAATTACTTAATTAGTATCAATTAATACTAAAATTATTAATTAGTATCAATTAATGGCTTAATTAGTCTCAATTAATACTAAAATTATTAATTAGTATAAATTAATATTAATATTTAATTTTTATTAGTATCGATTAATATTAATAATCAACAATTGTTATTAATTAGTATCAATTAATAATTAATTCATTACATAAGTATACAATATTAATTTATTAATAATTAATACCAATTAATATTGATTTTTTTTTCTTTTTCCTCAGAAATATACAATTTTTTATTTTTTAATTATTATAAAAATATACAATATGAATTTATTAATAATTAATACCAATTAATATTTAATTTTCAATTAATATTGATTTTTTTCTTTTTCTTCAGAAATATACAATTTTTTATTTTTTAATTAATATTAATATTAATATTTGAGTATTGACGAGGGCATTTAAGTAATTTTAGCCCCCCACACTAGCTGTGCGCTTAAGTCAAAAATTTAAGCACCCCCTGGCCAGTTTTTGAGATAAGCTGAGAAATAGCTTAATTTAAGCTATAAGCTAGTTAACTTAAGTTGCACCAAAAATAATATTTTAGCTTAAATTAAGCTAAAAGCTGAAATAAGTAGCTTATAAGCTCTACCAAATAGGCCTTACTACTAGTGGTAGCATTGGAATTGTGACCAAAAGGCTTCCGAATAGCTTTCTTATCATCCAGAATGATTCCCTGTTTGATGGCATCTTGTATCTGAACCCCTATTTCATGTAAGTCTTTAAAAGTGAAGAACGGGAGGACTATTATTTTTTGTAACATCTTTTCTTGCAGATTTATGACTATCATATGGATTTGGTCTTTTTCAAGTCGTCTGTTGGTCATCATTGCTGCTTTTGTCCTCCATCTGGTGATGAAGGCCACGAAACTTTCATTGGGCACTTGACGGGTGGCCTCTAATTCCCGAGTAGTCACTTCAATTTGGGTGTTATAAGCATGTTGGGTGATAAAGGCACCCGCTAACTCTTCCCAACATTGTTTTACCGAGTCCTCTAACTTGGCATACCAGATGGCAGCCACTCCTGACAAAGTTCGTCCGAACAAAGAGAGATTTTGAGAACGAGTCAAACCCATAGGCTTTAAGACGTCAGAGAATAGGCAAATGTGCACCATTGGGCTGTCGGAGCCATCAAACCTATCAATGTATGGCATTTTGAATTGTTTTGGCAGCTTCACGGTTGTCTTAGTGTACCCGTCTTCGATGTCCGGGATTAAATTGACTCCTTGTGACCTTTTGAAAAGTTTTTCCAACTTGGACAGCTTCAACATAGTTTGGTCAGACTCAGGTGCGTCAGAGGAAAGGAGCCCTTCCCCTGGTTATGGAAGGGGAAATGATTCTCCTGAAGTTTGTACAGGAACCCTTAGATCTTCTGGTAAGTTAAGTTCGGTAGACTCGTCAACTGGTGGAGATGGAGGTGGTGGTGGAACTGGATGACTCATCGGAGGTGGTTGAGTAGTGGATGCCCTAGATGGGCATTGCAGTTCAGTAAGAGCATTAGCTTGAGCAGCAAGAGTAGTGCCTTGGACAGCAACCGTAATGGCAATGGTATCCATGCTCTGTTGAAGGGCCAATAGTACGTCTGCTAAATTTTCTGGAATCTGAGCCATCACTGATTCTGGTGAGTTGAGTGGTGATGATGTAGCAGGTGAAGAAGGGGTATTCTGGACAGTTGATGAGGCTTTTGTTCTTCTTCATCATGTAACCGATGGCAAAGAAACTAACACTAGTTTTCCCTCAACTAGAACTGAGATCTTACAGAGTCCACCAATGTGAATCCAAAGAACTTAAGGGATATCAGGCCATTCTGAAGCTATTATGCTACAACTACCTTGCTGAAACAAAAAGGGACCCGCAATCAGAATTTCATTAGCATCCCGGCTCAACTGATTACTTCTAAGTCATGCTGAAAAACTGAACTCAACCCCACAAACTGAAATGACTGAACCACTCATCGGAATTTGAGAATCCCCATACATTGCACATAACACATAGTAGGAAAGAGAACAAACACCCCTATGGGGGCTAGGGTTACCCTATCCTAGCTTTGAAATGATCTCAGTTTTCACTATTCAAACAAGTAGCATCATACATCCTAGAAATGGGAGAGTATCCTGTCCTAATTTTGGAAGGTACTATAGCTCATTATATGCACAAGGTTGGTTGTACTCTAGGGGTTGAAGTCAAGGTGAGGTAACCAAAGAGTCCTTTGGGTCATAACCAATGAAGATCCTAGGAAATCAAAAGAGTCAATATAGCCTCTCTTCGAAGTCTAAGAACCCTCGGATCTCAAAAGGTTATAACATAAGGCCTCTGAAGTAACATAGAGATAGGTGCAGCGTCAAAAAAGTGTGCCTGTGCTCCCACTAGTATCCGGGCAATACAGGGACTTTAAGTGCACCAATACATGCAATGTAATAAACATATAATTGAAAATAAAAGTCATATCATGGAGTTTGAGTCAAGGTTTCATAAAATCCCCAGCAGAGTCGCCAGAAACTGTAACATGCCTAGGGGGTACCCGTGCGCGTTAAACAGTTCGGACCCTCAGTCTCTTTGATCTAGTCTCACAAGTGCAATATGAAACATAGACGAGAGTCCACATTTGGAAAATTTTAGAAAATTGATTTTATTGCAAAAAGCATTTTGCCAGAAATGGACTTCATCATCAGATCTTAGAGTCGCCACCTAATATTTTGGAAAATTAGGAAACCCATGACTCGTGCCAAGGCCACTGTTTGTCATAACCAAAGTTGTCTTGGTTCGAAACCTTATGTATGAGAGGGGAAGGTCATTAATTTAGCACTCCCACTCATCCAATCAAAAGATCGGCCTTTACTAAACCCTGATATGAATTTAATTATTTTATATATGCATATTTTGATTATTTAATAAATCCTGAAAATTACTATGTGAAGCATACAACTACAGACTATGTCATTTATTTTGGAATAATTTGATTTCATGTATTTTGAAAAAGTTTTGAAGATGTACAACTCAAAGAAATTGAGTCTACAATCATGAAAACCAACATCATTCCAAATTAAACGACACAATCTCCATCCACTGGCATTCATAAAGTTATATCCAATAAGCAAATAGCCTCATGGTAGAATGCTAGACATAATAAGAAAAACACACACAAACGGGATGCTAAAGCATAAAAACTTACATGTTTGACGTCCCACAAACAAGCTACAAAACAAAGTTAGTAAAACATGCATGATCTTATATATAAAATCCTAATGCAATTCACTCATGAGATGCAACTAAAGATTCGGCTTCTAAGATATGACATGTGAATCATCTCAAGAACATGAGGTAGCGCACATAATCACATAGGAATTAATTAAATCCACAAATGAAAAATTAGCCGAATCAAGATGCATGAAACATGGATGCAAAGCAAGGATATACTAAAAAAAATAAAATAAAATAAAATAAACATGATGCATATTCACAAATAAGGAAAGCAAGTAAAAGAACAAGATAGAAAGAAGTGGGGTAGGAAATTATTACAACACATTGAATAAATTATTACTGACCAAATGAGAGAGAGATGAGGGAATATTGCAATAAAATAAAACAAAACCTCACAAACCACTCAAAATAAAAGCTTCATGTTCCTTGGAACCGTTGGTAGAAATTGGTCAACATTAGGAGATTACGGCATCTTGTCCGAAAGAAGCTAACCGACCAGCCAAATAGGCCAGCCAGCGAACTAGGCCGAGCAAAACCTGTCTTGTTGCAAAACCAAGAAAAGGAACAAACAATAAACATGTAAGTGGCTCAACTAACCACTACCGGTTATCTTACAGCACAACTAATATGAAACAAGAGCAAGCTAATAAGCAATAATAATAATAATAATAATAACACATTATAAAATATAAAATATGAAAATAAATATGAGATAAACAAACCACTTTGATTATAACAAAATACTATGAAATATAAAGTAATAAAATAAATATGAGATAAACAAACCACTTTGATTATAACAAAACACTATGAAATAAGAAGCAAGAAAATAAGTATGAGATAAACAAACCACTTGAGTTATAGCAAAACACCATGAAATAAGAAGCAAGGAAATAAATATGAGACAAAAAATATAAGAAAATGAAAGATTAGAAATTCAACTTCCATAAAAAGATTGAACTTCTTGATTTCCAAACTTCCTCTTGATCACCCTCAAGTTTAGGAAGTGTGTTTTTAATCCTAAATTCGAAACTAGAACGGAACTCTAGGGTATGTATGGTGGAAGAGTGGCTAACTTTATTTTTTTTTTTTTTTCACTTTCAACAACACTCACTCTTTCCTTTGATCAGTCACTACTGAAATTTAGCTATGTTAGAATCTTTAGAGGAGTTTTGGGTGTAGGAAATATAAAATTTCAATTTGTATGGAAGATATGGGATGTATATGGAAGATATGAGTATTTTTGGCTCAAAAACTCAATTTTCTCTTTTTTTCTCTCTTTTTCTCACTCTTTTCTCTTCAATTTCATGGTCCTTCTCCTCTCTTACAATTTGATCATTCTATATAGGCAATGAGAGAGAGTTAAGGTCAAAAGGAAGGTGGGAAACAAGGTGGGAGACAAGAATGTGATAGGAGGACAAATTTTCAAGGTGGTTGTATGGGATACTCCTTTATGGATGCAAACAAAACCTCTTTTTGACAATGGGGGATGATTATGTATGTATTTGGTGATATATGGGTCAGCCAATAGGGTAGGGGAGTGTCCTACACACAAGAAAAAAATGCTAAAAAAAAAACCTTCTCTACCTGCTGCTTTGGAATGGTCAAATATTATTTAAGGGGAAATATAACACAAGGCAAAGCTTTAGTAGAGTAGTTAAGGTGTTGGATGTTGAGTAGTAGGTTGGGTATTCAAACCCCCTTCCAAGTATTTGTTGCATTCATTTTTTTTTTTTTTTTTGTAAAGATATGTCAGCACCACATCATCAGCAAGGACCAATCCAGTCATGCCACGTCAACAAGGCCGCCACATCAACATTGACGGAATACTTTTGCATATGGACAAAATATTCCCTGACTTTAACATAATATTCCTACACAAAACAGAATATTGCCTGAGTTTTGAAAATTACAATTTGGCCCAGATGTTTCAAATATTTGTGCAGTAACCCAAATTTCAGGAGAATTTTTCAGTGACGCCCCCAAGAAGTGCAATGGAGGTTGATCCTAGCTAAACGAACCATTTTGGATGCAACCGTGAGGTCAGAATATTCCCTTGGAAAGGTAATTTGTGGCTGTTTAGGGTTGGAAACATGGCTCAAACTCTAAGTTTTCTTATTGAGGATTCTGTGAGAAATACCTTCTTGTTTTGTCATCATAGGGCAATCAAAAGAAAGCGCCCAAGTCTTAGGGCCGGTCAAAATAGGGTGTCTACAGCTCCATACATGGCGGGGACGTGGACACCCATGACTATGTTTTTCCACATTTGCCAGCTCTAGAAACGACGGGCTCGTGGACACTGAAAAACATTTTCCCACATTCGTCCGGCGATATGCGCAGAAGGAACAATTGGGCACCTTGCCTTCCTGCACGAATACCAATTACATTACACAACTCAAAAACCTACATGACTCATAGACTATTTACCCCCTTTCGTTTTTCCAAAATCACTTCATCACAGTGTTAAAGGAGAAATTTGGAATGCATATGATGCATGAATTTATAAATCTTCAATTTTCCCTACAATGATTTCAATTCATAACAATTCACTACTTTACACATCAGTAATGGAGGATACCTCACAACCTTCTAACTCGAGGTGTATATAGAGAAAAGTTTCAAATCTTACATTTCAACCTTAAAGTTAAGTAAATACATTCAATTTCATGTTTTTTGAAACCAATTCAGAAAAACCCCTCTTTATTGAACAAATCTCAAAACTAGGGTTTATGGAAAATTTGAGGTTTTCTCTCTTTTATGAACTAAGGGCTACTTTTCCTCATCAACAACGAAAATCATCAATAAAAGACATAATTCCAATCCAAAAATCATGAATTATTGACCACATCCTTCCAAACCATTTATTAATGTCATGACCCGAACCCGCCCCTATGGATTAAGGTCATAACCGGCCAGTAATCAAGGGATTACCTACTGCCTCAAACCAAATGAACATATATTATCAGAGTTAAGGGGCCAAACGGAAGCAACTTAAAACTTTTGTCCATAGAGCGGTGCTTACATGGCACATCAAATGTGTCAAACATATGTACTCATTAATAACTCACACCAAAAGGAAAATAACTTGAAGTATTATACACACAGGATCATTCAAGTCTTAGTCAGCCAAGCCAAAGCTTATATACAAAGGTGATCCAATGTTTTTGCCAACATTGCAAAATTATAACATAACAAAAGTACAAAAGGGCAAAAACGAGTCTCGTGCATGAGACATTAAGGCTAACTCCTCAAAACTTGACCTTTCTCACACACTTCGTCGGGGCTGGGTTTGGACATCTCTTTGCTCACCTACATAGACATGAATGAGTGTGAGCGAAGGCCCAGTGAATAATATCAAATAAAGAAAATACATGAATGAAGTTCGAGACAGATATACATATATCATACGGCCTCGGGCCCATCTTTGGTTTTGTCCAGTACGTTAAACGGCTTCAAGCCTGAGCATATCAAACGGCCTTTGGCCCATTTCATTCATGTCCGATGGCCTTTGGCCCAATTATTCATGTCCAATGGCCTTTGGCCTATTTCATTCATGTCCGATAGCCTTTGGCCCATTTCATTCATGTCCAATAGCCTTTGGCCCATTTCATTCATGTCCGACAGCCTTTGGCGCAATCATATGGCATAACAAATATTTGCCCACAATTCAAATTAGCAAGCTTATAAGACTTATATAGGAATAAGCAATTGAACAAATAACATACTTCAAAATATCTTTAGTTAGATATTACTCAAAGTGATCTGCCGGTGGATTTACTCTCGTGCTTGACCCTACACATTACATAACGCATATAAGTCACAAACGTTTCAATCCGTTCTTAATTAATATATCCTTCTTAGGCTTCTTTCTTATCCATTTAACTCATTTATAATGTTCAATGCATGCCTAAGAGTGCTTAGAAATGAAAAAAAATGGAAAATGAAACACAAAACATCTTTACAAAATTTCTGAAACAGGGATCCCCGCTCGAGCGCAATTTCTTCCGCTCGAGTGTACCCATTACGTCTGCAAAAGTACCGGTTGCCTCATTTTTATGCTCGAGCTTGACTTCAGATGCTCGAGCTGAAAGTCGACATATGTGACTTACGCTCGAGCGTGACTCTCCTCGCTCAAGCAGACATCAAAGTTTGCAAAAGTCCTGGGAACTTACATTTCACGGTCGAGTGGCCATTACCCTGCTCGAGCGGACATGCCAAATTCTAGGTTTTCCAAAATTCTATTTGAAGTTCAAATCAAAATCCCAAGGGTCCAATTCATGTATAAAACACTCAAATGTGCCGGTACACTCCCAAAACATATATTTGAAGATAATTTGCAAACATAGCTCAAAATTCCATTGGTTTAACTACTTTCAAATCATAAATATAATGTATATACAAATCATGTTTGTACTTAGCATGAACAAGCTTCAAAGCTTGGAATTAAGCTCCAATGCATGGGAATTCTTGCATGCATGTATCAAATAACCCTCAAAAACAACATGATCAACATGCTTTTCATTTAAACATGCAAAATTATGGTCAATCCTTACATGCATGCATCCAATGATCTCAAATTTATCAAGCTTAGCTTAATTCATGTACTTGACTTTATATACAACTCAAATTACACTTTTTGATCACACTCTAACTTTGATTCCACAAAATTACAAACTCAAATTTATGAATTCACTCACCTAGGAGCTCAAATCCTCCAAATTATGATTAATTCTTGACTAATTCTCCAAGATCTTCAAGCTTCTTGAGCAATTCTCTAACTTGAGCTCCCTCTCCCTCTCTAACCGGCACACTCTCTCTCTCTAGAGTGTAATCTCAGCAAAAATGAGCTCAAAACCATAATATGGAGTCGTATAGCCCTTATATAGGATGGCCTAATCAAATTTTGATTAAGGCTAATCAATGGTGCTTAATTAATCGTTCTGAATCTAATTATTTTGATCCGAATAAATTTTCAATTAAATTTCACCATAGGCTCTGAAAATTACGCTAATCACAATGGCGTGATCAATTTCAGTTTCTATGGCCGATAAGGCCTTCAATTTAAATTCTAAAGCAGAAAATCAAATAGATTTTCCTACGGCAAACAGATAGAAATTCAAAAATACATATATAATCACGTAATCATCACAAAAAACCATATCAAGCATATAATCACAATCATAATTAAGGTCAATTAGCATATCATGGAACATGGTTATCACAGTCTTCTCTCTTTTAGGAAGTTTGGACTTCCAAACTTATTTTACCTTTATCCTGGAACAAATGTGGATAGTGTAGTCGCATTTCATCCTCTTTTTCCCATGTAGCGTCCGTCCCATAGTGTTCTTTACATTCCACTTTCACCATCGAGATGGACTTGCTTCTCAACTATTTCACTTGACGGTCAATAATTCGTTCTGGCCATTCTACGTATTCCATATTTTCATCAAGAGATATCCGGTGATAATCGATCACATGAAGTGGATCCCGAAGATAACCCCTCAATATCGATACATGAAATACATTATGGATTTGCTCAAATCCCGGTGGCAAAGTGATTCGATAGGCAACTGGACCAAGCCTTTCTAGAATTTGGAACGGCCCAATGTGACGGGGCGACAATTTTCCTTTCTTACCAAACCTTACTTGGCCCTTCATCGGAGTCACACGAATGAACACATGGTCACCAACCTCATACTCAAGAGGCCTTCTTCGAACATCTTCATAACTCTTTTGTCGGTCCTAAGCTATTTTGAGGCTCTGTTGGATAATTTTAATCTTCTCAGAAGTGTCTTGCACAATTTCAGGCCCAAGCAAAGCTCTATCCCCAACTTCTGTCCAACAAATTGGTGATCTACACCTTCTACCATACAAAGCTTCGTATGTGCCATACCGATGCTGGAGTGGAAGCTGTTATTGTACGCAAACTCTGCTAGTGGCAAATAATCTTCCCAACTCCCTTGAAAATCTAAAGCACACATTCTGAGCATATCTTCCAGCGTCTATATCGTTCGTTCTAATTGCCCGTCTGTCTGTGGATGGAATGCAGTACTAAACCTCAATTTTGTCCCCATGGCTTTTTGTAGGGTTTTCCACAATCTTGACACAAACTTTGAATCTCTATCCGAAACAATGGATACCAGAACCCCATGTAGGCAAACAATTTCATCAACATATACAGTGGCCAATCTATAAGCATCAAATGTAGTTCTAATAGGCAGAAAATATGCAGGCTTAGTCAATCTATCTACTACAACCCAAATAGAATCCATACCTCGAGGGGTCCGAGGTAGACCAACAACAAAATCCATAGTCACATGCTCCCACTTCCATTCAGGAATAGGGAAAGGTTGAAGTAGACCGACTAGTTTCTGATGTTCAGCTTTGACTAGCTAACATTGAAGGCACTTGGACACGTATTCTGTAATTTCTTTCTTCATTTTGGGCCACCAAAAGCTTTGCTTCAAGTCTCGATACATCTTGTTGTTACCCGGATGCATAGCAAACACTGATTTATGAGCTTCATCTAGAACTCTTTTCTTTAGTTCCAGAATATCTGGGACACACATTTGGTTTCGAAATCTCAACACTTCATTTTCAATACTGAACTCTGCTTTCAGACTTGTCTCAAATTCATCAATCACTTTCTTGAGGAATTCGTCCTCTTTTTGTTTCTATTTAATCTCATCAATGATCGCTGGTTCGGCTGAAATGACGACTATCAATCCATCCTGTTCACACAGTACCACTTCAATCCGGGACTTCTCAAAATCTTGTAAGATTTCTTTATGTTTAGTAAGTAAACAAGCCAAACTTCCCATCGATTTTCTGCTCAAGGCATCAGCAACTGTATTAGCTTTCTCGAGGTGGTACTGAATCTGAAGGTCATAATCTTTTATTAATTCAAGTCATCTCCTCTGCCGCATATTCAACTCTTTCTGAGTGAAGAAGTACTTTAAGCTTTTGTGGTCTGTATAGACTTCACACTTTGCCCCATACAAATAATGCCGCCAGATTTTCAAAGCGAATACAACTGCGGCCAATTCTAAGTCATGTGTTGGGTAGTTCTTCTCATGTGGTCTCAACTGTCGGGAGGCATGAGCAATTACTCACCCATTTTGCATTAACACACAACCCAAACCCTTATAAGATGCATCACTGAAAATCACAAAGTTTTCCGTACCTGATGGTAGTGTCAAAACTGGTGCAGTGGTCAATCTCGTTTTCAGTTCATGAAAGGCAGATTCTCTTTCTTCATTCCATTCAAATGGTTTCCCTTTGCATGTTAGTTGGGTAAGAGGCACAGCTATTTTTGAAAAGTCCTTCACAAATCATCTATAGTACCCAGCTAAGTCCATGAAACTGCGGACTTCTGTTACATTCGTTGGTGCAGGCCAATTTACAATTGCCTTTATCTTCTGCGGGTCCACTGAAATTCCCTCCTTGTTGATAACATGCCCTAAGAAAGTAACCTCATCCAACCAAAATTCACATTTCTTTAGTTTGGAAAATAATTTCTTTTCTCCAAGTGTTTACAAAATAGTCCTCAAGTGTTGTTCATGTTTAAGTCTATTCCTTGAATATATCAAGATATCATCAATGAATACTACAACAAAGTCATCAAGGTAAGTCTTAAAAATTCGATTCGTTAGGTCCATAAAAGCTGTAGGAGCATTAGTCACCCCAAATGGCATAACAAGAAATTCATAATGGCCATACCTTGTTCGAAACGCAGTTTTCTCAACATCCTCTGCTTTTACCTTCAATTGGTGGTATCTGGACCTCAAGTCAATTTTGGAAAACACTTGTGATCCCTGCAACTGGTCAAACAAATCATCAATAGGAGGTAAGGGATATTTATTCTTTATTGCCACCCTGTTCAGTTCTCGATAGTCAATACACAAGCGCAAGGTTCCGTCTTTCTTTTTCACAAATAACACCGGTGCACCCTATGGTGAAGTACTAGGTCGAATAAACCCTTTATCAAGTAGGTCTTGTAATTGTTCCTTCAATTCCTTCATTTCAACAATAGCCATTCTGTAGGGAGTTTTAGAAATAGGCTAAGTGCTTGGCACAACTTCAGTAGTAAACTATATCTCCCTGTCCACTAATTCCCCTGGCAATTCATCTGGGAATACATCTGGAAATTCGCT
This sequence comes from Camellia sinensis, assembly GCF_055761805.1. NCBI lineage: Eukaryota > Viridiplantae > Streptophyta > Magnoliopsida > Ericales > Theaceae > Camellia > Camellia sinensis. The sequence goes on from NC_138964.1 coordinate 71,515,849, forward strand.
AACAATAGGGATACTACTCAATTCTACATTCACAATTTGTTTAGACAGCACACAACACAAGTAACCCTAGTACCCTTTTCTGATCAATTTACATGCTTTCATTGCAGATATTAAGTAAGGTGGAGGCACTACCCCGTTACCCACAAACACAATTTCTTCTTGTTCCGGTGGTTTAAATACAACCCGTTTTGTTACACAATCGATGGTGGCACAGTATTTAGTTAACCAATCCATGCCCAAAATTACATCAAAGTGTCTAAAGTTCAAGGGTAATAAGTCTACATACAGAACAACATTTCCAATATGCATGTCAGAAAATCGATATACTGATGAACACAACACAGATTCCCCTGATGGAGCACATACACATAGCAAATATGGAAATAGTTCTAGAGGTCTACTCAGTCTCGATGCAAATGCACAAGTTACGAAAGAGTGTGTTGATCCGGAGTCAATTATCACAAAAGCATCCTGATTGCATATAGAAATAGTGCCTGAGATAACGGCTTCAGCATTCCGTGTATCGCCTGAAACAAGCGCAAAAACTCTCCCTTGCTTCATGGTATCTCCGGTGGTAGTAGATCTCATAGTATTTCCTGGTTTTGGGACAGATGTCGTTGAGCTAGTAGCTAATTTTCCACTATTCTGATTACAATCTCTGGCCATATGTCCCGTTTTCCAACATTTAAAACAAGCTCCTGGCACACGATAACAAACTCCGCGATGCCTTTTACTGCAAATATTGCATATTGGAGATGTATCTTGGGAAGAATTAGAAGTACTTGAGGAGCCCGTATTCTGCTTCTTTGAAAATTTCTTCTTCGAAAAGAAGCCTTGCCTTTTACTACCCTTCTAGTCCGTGGTTGGTTTGGCCTGTCTGTCTATGTTGGCTTCTGATATAATGGCCCGATCCAACACCTCAATATCGGTCTCCAGCTTGAGAACATTCACCCTTTATAGGATATCATCTCGAAGCCCTCCTTCAAAATGTCTCGCTTTCTTATAGTCGGTGTCGACCACATGTGTTGCAAATCTAGCCAATTCAGTGAACTTGGCCTCATATCCTGCTACTGTCATACTGTTTTGTTTAAGTTCCATGAATTCCGATACTTTCCTGTCATGGACACATTGTGGAAAATATTTGTTGTAGAAAATCTCCAAGAACCGTGCCCAACCAATATCCTTATTGTTTTCACGCATTAGCATCCACCACCTTCTTGCCTTATCTTCAAGGGTAGAAGTGGCTAGGAGTACCTTCTGTGTTTCCAAACAAGGAAACACTTCAAATAGTTTCTCCATGCCAAGGACCCATGCTTCAGTCTTTAGCGGATCCAATCCCCCATGGAACTGTGGCGGTTTCATTTTCTTAAACTCTTTGGTGAGAGCTGTTATTCAATCATCATTCTGATTATCTTGCACAGGTGGTACTGGAGGAGGAGGCGGAGGATATGGTTGTTGCCACTGTTGTTGCCACTGCTGTTGTTGCCTCAATGTTTCTGCCTCAATGTTTCTGCCATTTCTTGAATCAATCTTTCCATTCTATCCATTCTGGCAGTAGAAGACTCCTCTATCTCATCACCTCTTGTTCTCACCATCTGATTAGACTTGCATTATACATTATACAAACGATTCACAAGTATGCATATACTAAAGAGCACACATATTCAAATAATTTGCAATGCAAGCAAATCACAAACTTATAGCACATAATCGTTCACTTTTGAGCATCTAAGCATATTCTTGATGCTTTCATATTCATACTTATCACATGAATGCATCCTAGATCTTTTCTAGACTGTTATTGCTCATTTGGACAGGTGTGTGAGTTATTAACTCGTGCTCTGATACCACTCTGTCATGACCCGAACCCACCTATATGGATTAAGGTCATAACCGGCCAGTAATCAAGGGATTACCTACGGCCTCAAACCAAATAAACATATATTATCAGAGTTAAGGGGCCAAACGGAAGCAACTTAAAACTTTTGTCCATAGAGCGGTGCTTACATGGCACATCAAACGTGTCAAACATATGTACTCATTAATAACTCACACCAAAAGGAAAATAACTTAAAGTATTATTCACACAGGATCATTCAAGTCTTAGTCCGCAAAGCCAAAGCTTTTATAAGGTGATCCAACGTTTTCGCCAACATTGAAAAATTATAACACAACAAAAGTATAAAAGGGAAAAAACGAGTCTCGTGCATGAGACATTAAGGCTGACTCCTCAAAACTTGACCTTTCTCACATACATCACCGGGGCTGGGTTTGGACATCTCTTTGCTCACCTACATACACATGAACGAGTGTGAGCAAAAGCCCAGTGAATAATATCAAATAAAGAAAATACATGAATGAAGTTCGAGACAGATATATATATATCATACAGCCTTGGGCCCATCTTTGGTTTTGTCCAGTACGTTAGACGGCTTCAAGCCTGAGCATATCAAACGGCCTTTGGCCCATTTCATTTATGTCCGACGGCCTTTGGCCCAATCATTCATGTCCAACGGCCTTTGGCCCAATCATTCATGTCCAACGGCCTTTGGCCCATTCCATTCATATTCGACGGGCTTTGGCCCATTTCATTCATGTCCGAAGGCCTTTGGCCCAATCATTCATGTCCAACGGGCTTTGGCCCATTTCATTCATTTCCGACGGCCTTTGGCCCATTTCATTTATGTCCGACGGCCTTTGGCCCAGTCATATGGCATAACAAATATTTGCCCACAATTCAAATTAGCAAGCTTATAAGACTTATATAGGAATAAGCTATTGGACAAATAACATACTTCAAAATTTCTTTACTTAGATATTACTCACAGTGATCTGCCGGTGGATTTGCTCTCGTGCTTGACCCTACACATTACATAACACATATGGGTCACAAATGTTTCAATCCGTTCTTAATTCATACATCCTTCTTAGGCTTCTTTCTTATCCTTTTAACTCATTTATAATGTTCAATGCATGCCTAAGAGTGCTTAGAAATGAAAGAAAATGGAAAATGAAACACAAAACATCTTTACAAAATTTCTGAAACAGGGATCCCCGCTCGAGCGTACCCATTAGGTCTGCAAATGTACTGGTTGCCTCATTTTTACGCTCGAGTGTGACTTCGGACGCTCGAACTGAAAGTCGACATATGTGACTTATGCTCGAGCGTGACTCTTCTCGCTCGAGCGGACATGAAAGTCTGCAAAAGTTCTAGGAATTAACATTTCATGCTCGAGCGGCCATTACCCTGCTCGAGCGGACATGCCGAATTCTGGGTTTTCTACAATTCTATTTGAAGTTAAAATCAAAATCCCAAGGGTCCAATTCATGTATAAAACACTCAAATGTGCAGGTACACTCCCAAAACATATATTCGAAGATAATTTGCAACCATAGCTCAAAATTCCATGGGTTTAACAACTTTCAAACCATAAATATCATGTATATACAAATCATGTTTGCACTTAGCATGAACAAGCTTCAAAGCTTGGAATTAAGATCCAATGCATGGGAATTCTTGCATGCATGTATCAAATAACCCTCAAAACAACATGATCAACATGCTTTTCATTTAAACATGTAAAATTGTGGTCAATCCTTACATGCATGCATCCAATGATCTTAAATTTATCAAGCTTGGCTTAATTCATGTACTTGACTTTATATACAACTCAAATTACACTTTTTGATCACAATCTAACTTTGATTCCACAAAATTACAAACTCAAATTTATGAGTTCACTCACCTAGGAGCTCAAATCCTCCAAATTATGATTAATTCTTGAGTTATTCTCCAAGATCTTCAAGCTTCTTGAGAAATTCTCTAACTTGAGCTCCATCTTCCTCTCTAATCGGCACACTCTCTCTCTCTCTAGAGTGTAATCTCAGCAAAAATGAGCACAAAACTATAATATGGAGCTGTGTAGCCCTTATATAGGATGGCCTAATCAAATTTTGATTAAGGCTAATCAATGGTGCTTAATTAATCGTTCTGAATCTAATTATTTTGATCCGAATAAATTTTCAATTAAATTTCACCATAGGCTCTGAAAATTACGCTAATGACAATGGCGTGATCAATTTCAGTTTCTGTGGCCGATAAGGCCTTCAATTTAAATTCTAAAGCAGAAAATCAAACAGATTTTTCTATGACAAACAGATAGAAATTTGAAAATACATATAATCACATAATCATCACACAAAAAATATCAAACATATAATCACAATCATAATTAAGGTCAATTAGCATATCATGGAACAGGGTTATCACAATTAACCAACACGATCAATATATACACATATATACATATATATAAAGATGAATATCTAATGAAATTACCACATATGGGTCTTAAATCAAAGATATAACAAGTTAAAGACACCATTAACTTAAAATTGGAAGTTGAAGATAAGAACCCACTTGAAACTTTGGAAAAATTACAAAATAATCGGTAGAACTCTTGATCCAAGCTTTCCTTTGAACCTCATTGAAGGATCTGGGGTGGATCTAAGGTACAAATTGGAGAAATCAAGTGTTTGGGGCTCTAGGGTTTCAATATTGAGGAGAGGGAGAGAAGAGAGGAAGAAAGAATAAAGATTTTAGGCCAAAAAGTGACTTTAAAGTGCCTGATATCAACTAGACCGCTTGAGCGAACAAAGCTTAGCTCGAGTGGGGAAAAGAACCTCACAGAATCTCTGAAATTCACGCAGACCGCTCAAGTTTTCTTCGCTCGAGCGAACTTACTTCCAGCATAGATACACAAAATTCAAATGGACGTAACTCTCTCATCCATACTCTGTTTTAGGTCGTTCTTGTGTCCAAATCGAAGCCCTGAAAACAGGCTTTCCAATGGTTCTAGCCTCATATCTAAATTCAAAGTGTGGAAAGAGAAAAGGGAAAAAGAGTAAAGACTACTCATGGGACAATTATCTAAATCAATGTTTTTGGTCCAATCTTACTTTACCATCATGATACCACCTCAGTTAATATTCCCAAATGAAACAAAGAGTCTCCAAGTACAATAATAAAAGTGTCATAAACAATCCGACGAGTTCAAGAAGTACAAAGTGCTACAATCTCCCCACCTTAGGAAATTTCCTCTCCAAAATTGGACAGTTTGAGATCTAAAGTTTAGACAAATCCAAATGAAACAGAGATTAGAACTGACACTCCTACCAAGTAATCACAAATTCCTTTTACTCAAGAATAAGTTTTTAGAAGATTCTCCCAACGTAAAAGATTTTGCGTGATGAACAAGAAACAAGTCCCGTGAAAGAAGATAAGGCAACCCAATGATATAAGGGGTAGAGCAATTCCCAATAAAATTACAATCACCACTCTAGAATCTAATTACAAAATCTAAGGTTAACTCTCATATTTTCAAGTTCCACATTAAAATTCATCCACAAGGATTACCAAGGCCCACTCAAACCAGACAGGCGACTTCCATTACGTACGGGTACCCATTTAGCAAGATTAGACAAAATGGTCATGAACTCGTCTAACAAGCCATAAGAACCTATCGATTCCACGAAACTAAGGGTCAAGGGTAAAAGTCTCACTAACATACCCTACAGTACTCTTGCCTCAAACAGACTCAACTTTCGGAGGATGACTCTTGGTTGTCTAACAATCTAGAACCATAGAAAAAAAATAGTTATCACATCACATTCACACTCCAAAAATAACTACCGGTCACTTGGTAACCCAATTTTCAAAAGAATATCCCACATCACTTCAGAAGTCCTCAACCTCAGGAATAGAAAAGAAAGATAAAGAAAAAATTTATGATAGGAATTCTATCTGCCAATCATGGCCTTTCGATGAGATACAACCCAGCAAAATCAAGGCACCACAGGTCATGTTCTTGCAATACAGCTAGGGTTCCATATCCACTCATTGCTCAACTGCGTTATTGAAATACTCAAAAGTTAACAATACCCAGAACAATATTTCCAGACCATTGAAATTTGAAGGGATTCATAATTGTTATATAACTATATATATAAATAAAGAGATGTTTTAGATACATAAAAGTGAATGGTAAAAATAAGAGTTTGAAAATTAACGCTTTTGTGAAAATAGTTAAGGTTTATATGTCGTAAGACTCGATACACCCACTTCCTGACTATTTTTCCCTTTAACTTACTAGTTTATCCATAACAACGAATTCTCAATTATGGAAAAAATAAGGTCATACTCGATTAGAAAACTCTGTTCTCAAATATATTTCAACCGGTGACTACCAAATATCACCTAACAAAGGATTCCAGCACTACCACTGCAATGTCGCAACCCCATCACAATCATACAGGCAACAACAATTCAAAATAATAACAATAAGGTTAAATAAAACCAACGGATAAGTTTTGCTCATAAACTTGGGAAATCGCATTCCCCTACAACTACCATTACAAATTTTAAGATCGCAAAAATAATTTTTCGTAACTAGCCCATCTTGGGGATTACACATGACCAACTAGAAACAAATACCAATCAATTTGCATGACTTGCCACTCCCTTGAGTGACACACACTCACCAAACAATCAATTCCCACTCAAACACCTGATTTCAAGAATTTAGATAAATACGGAGGTGATTTCTTGTCAACCTCTCCTAATGCGACAACAATAACTAATACACTACCTACGAAAACCTTCTATACTTGCATCATGTACCTACACTCGCACGGCACACTACATTCCTTGGAATGAAAGCCATGATCTAAAGCTATAATACGACTCCACACGACACTAAGATTATGATGTCCCACAAAATCAACCCAAATTCAATACTTTCTATAACACAAACATACTCAATGACAAATATTTATATCATTAATAAATAAATTAAATTCAGATTACAATAAAATCTCACCAAATGAAATTCAATATGCTTCTCTCACCAAAATAATACCACACCTCTAATACAAAATTTCTAACTAAAATAATATTTTCAGCACTCCAATCCAGTCACTACTAAAGTTGTTCCACCCTTGGAAAATAGTTTTAACTCAAAAAGTCATTCACCACAACTTTTCAAAATGAAAAAAAATAAAATATAATTCTCACAACTGCTCAAGTCACAAAACAACGACGCCGACTACCATATCAAACCCACCACAAAAGTCTACACGACTCAAGATGCAAGGTTATACCAACAAATGTTCATCGTTGTAGTTACCTTGAAATTTCTTCCGAAGTCTCTAGTCAACTGCCTCATACTCAAACTCTACAGATATAACCACAAGCAATAATACCTTTCATTCACTCTAAGAAATTTTCTCTGTCAACAACAGTCATTCGAAACAATCTCCATGATTAACCAAATAACAAAATACTTCGTGTCAATTTATTTCATGAAGAGGAGTCAACTGAATAGCTTCTTCTAAAATAATTTCACCACAAAACACGATGTAATAAAATTAAAATAAGAGATTGACCTCTATCAAGCAAAACTAAACACCTTTTAATCTCATTTAACCTTAAGTGCACCCAACCTAACCTCATAAACAATATTAAACTAACACACCAACAACAAAATTCTCACCACCCTCCTAGGGAAACGAAGGACTAACAAGGAACTCACAAATTTCACCTCAAGGATACACAATAACTTATGGTTAAAAGATAAGGGATACATAACAAATCTCCATTTTAGTTGAACCACACCATCACAACACACCAAACATAACCCAACACAATCATTTGTACCCTTGGTTTACATAATTTTTTACATATAATTAGGGGTAACTTAAAAAAAAATTAACATTAATTTCTCACGATGGATCAAAAATAAATTTCTATAAAAATACTTAAATCAAAGTTATATCAACCATCTCAAGGAACCTAATCATAATCTCCATAAAATCACAACGTTCTCCCAAGATCATTTCAAAATTTTCTCTAAAGACATTTGTTTGATAATACTATTCCCAAGACACCGATCACATTATATCCCTATATATTTATATATTGCACTTGAATACCTCAACAACCAACTCTGAGAGAATTGACTCCACCAAACTTGAAAATATTCAAAACTTGGATGCACGTCTCAAAATGTCCACTCACAAGTCACCATTTTTACTTCTAAAAATTCCACCAAATGGCGCAATCCCAATCAAATTTAATCTCATCCTAATCTATTCCAGAATTCTTTACCTAGTTCGTTCACTTATGATTTACAACATAATTTTGAATAAAACAAGCTCTCTAAGAAGCACATCCTTTACTACTCAGAATTTCTTCACCTTTAATGGTCAGACAAATTCGGGGTGAGACCACTAGATAATTGACATTACTATTGACAACAACTGAATGTGATTTAAATAATAGCGTACCCTATCGAACATAGTGAAGAAGTCAACCTCAGCTTTAACCATATAACCTGTATCACCACAATTTACACCATTTCCATTCATAACTCTTTCATATATATAACTCTTATAAAACTTGAACTCATAATTCGAAACAGTCATAATTAACAATTATCAATCATTCTAACTGGAAGGTCTAGGCTAAACTCAAGGGTACTATAATCCGGTATATCAAGAACATAAGTATACTAGCTCTGTCATGGTATGCATCAAAACCAACCCTAGACAATTGTATACATTTCTTGTATCCATAACTCCTACCTCATAACAAGGATGGAACATGAAGGGCACACCTATATGTCAACAAGTCAAATACCACGTCTTATGAAGATTACCCTATTTTAACCACATCAGTTATTTCAAAATGACTATCATAGGTATCAGTTTATTCATAACAACTCCAAGCTCGACTCACAATATCAATGTTTATAAAGCCAACCCTTAAGACACCCATCACATAGCCTCTTCCTTACGCTACTCCACCAATCGAGTTAAATATAACTAACTTCACCTAGTTTGAGAAAACTTTAAAACTAGTTCATATATTCCGATATTAACATTCCAAAACGCTCGCCCTTAGGTCACTCTAATCGTTGTTAAGGTCTCAGCCAATGCACATTACCATAAGATTTAATCCATACCTCACACCACTTCCAAGACCTCCCTTCTAGCCTATTTTCAAAATTTCAATGTGAGTTTATAAGATAATTTTAGTTTTCCATTACCACAAACCATTCACCATACAATAATAATAAAAAAAAAACTTTACCATCATAAGGTCACAATTGTTTCTCAAGAACTTACAAAATCGATAAACTAGGGTTCCACACCAATCTCATAATTGCATTCTTACGTGATCCCAAAACAATATATCTTACCAATAAAAAGTGGTGCCAAAGATTTAAGTCCCAAAAGTTTTCGCCCACTTGGGGTCAAACACATCCCTTCATCCTATAAGAAAATAGAGATAAGGTTTAACCCATATTTAAATACTCCACATGAGATTTCACACGCCAGATGCAACTAACACCTATACCTATACATGTATCTACTTCCACATAAGGCAGACCACATAAACACATAATCACATAGAGCTCATATGGATCACTCTCGTAAGACATCAACTTGTTACATGGCACTTAAAGACCTCCAGGTGGAAAAAGCATTGATCAGGTGCCTTTCCAAAAGGATTTCGATGAATGCAATTGACATTAGTCATATCCTAAAAGCTTAACCCCATACCCACATAGCCACATAAACACAGAAAGCATGCAAAGCACATAAGTGCCCCATCCTAGTCTACTAAACTTATTGTGACAAACGTCACTCTCCATAAGCCCAAGGTATTCAAACCTGGTTAGCTCTGATACCAATTTGTAACGCCCTAGGAGAACATCTCCCAATCCTGCTCACTTGGGCATTCTCGCTATACAACACACACCATACACATAAAGACAAAAATAATGAAATATCATTCATTACGTTTTGTGCCCTTTAAGCTATCCCTTAAGATTCACAATATCATCTCATTACATCCATAAACAAAACAAAACAGTTCAAAAGTGAGAAAAAATACAACACAACAAGTCGCAAGTCGACTTCCTTCAAAAATGTGTTCCTTGTTACACTAGGATAAAACTGACATCCAATTATAATACAGCCTTAGTCTTGAACACAAAAAGATTGCAACAAAAGGTTTCACACTCCAAAAGGGTTTTCTTCTTCTCAAGAAATCACTTAGGAGATGTTTAGTTTTTATTTCCTAAAATTGGTTAGCTTTGGGGTGAGTAAAAGCTCAATAGGTAATGAAGTTAACAAGTTCTATAATTAATTGAAAGGCACGTGATCATGTAATGCAAACATTTGAAATATAGAAATGAAGATATATATATATATATATATATATATATATATATATATATAAGTGTCTACGTACGTGAGTGAAAACATGCAATGCATGAAATTTGATCAATCTTTCCACATTATCCATGGGTGGTAAATATACTATGACATCCTAAGTATGAGCCAAAAATTAAAGCATTCATATATAGATATAGTTTTCTATCCTGAAAATAGTTCCACATTTGCCGGCTCTAGAAACAGTGCAGCGGTGGGCACCTAAAAACATTTTCCCTTCTACATTTGCCGATTCCATAAACGGCGGGGACGTGGACACCAAAAACCATGTTTTTCCACATTTGTTGGCTCCAGAAGTGACGGGCTCGTGGACACCCAAAAACATTTTCCCACATTCGTCTGACAATATGCGCAGACAAGGTAATTGGGCACCTTGACTCCCCGTTCGGGTATCAATTATATTACACAACTCAAAATCAACCCAACTCACTACCTGGACTCCTAGACTATTTACCCCCTTCCGCTTTTCACTAATCACTTTATCATAGTGTCAAAAGAGAAATTTGGAATGCATATGATGCATGAATTTATAAATTTTTAATTTTCCCTACAATGATTTTAATTCATAACAATTCAGTACTTTACACATCAATAATGGAGGATACCTCACAACCTTTACCAACTCAAGGTGTATATAGAGAAAAGTTTTAAATCTTACATTTCAACCTTAATGTTAAGTAAATACATTCAATTTCATGTTTTTTTTAAACCAATTGAGCAAAACCCCTCTTTATTGAGCAAATCTCAAAACTAGGGTTTATGGAAAATTTTGGGTTTTCTCTCTTTTATGAATAAAGGACTACTTTTCCTCATCAACAATGAAAATCATCAATAAGAGACATATTTCCATCCAAAAATCATGAATTATTGACCACATCCTTCCAATTTATTTATTAACCAACACAATCCATACAAATATACATACATACATATATATATATATATATATAAAGATGAACATCTAATGAAATTACCACATGTGGGTCTCAAATCAAAGATATAACAAGTTAAAGACACCCCTACCTCAAGATTGGAAGTTGCAGATGAGAACCCACTTGAAACTTTGGCAAAATTATGAAATCATCGGTAGAACTTTTGATCCAAGATTTCCTTTCAACCTTCTTGAAGAATCTAGGGTGGATCTAAGGTAAAATTTGGAGAAATTAAATGTTTGGGGCTCTAGGGTTTCAGTATTGAGGAGTGGAAGAGAAGAGAGGAAGAAAAAATAAAGATTTTGGGCCAGAAAGTGACTTTAAAGTGCCTGATGTCGACCAGACTGCTCGAGTGAACAAAGCTTGGCACGAGCGGTGAAAAGAAGTTCCCAAAATCTCTGAAATTCGCGTAGACCGCTCAAGATTTCTTCACTCAAGCGAACTTACTTCCAGGACAGATATGCAAAATTCAAATGGACATAACTTTCTCATTCGGACTCTGTTTTAGGTCGTTCTTGTGTCCAAATCAAAGCCCCGAAAACAATATTTGCGATGGTTCTAGCGGCACATCCAAATTCAAAGTGTGAAAAGATAAAAGGGAAAAAGAGTGAAGACTATTCACGGGACAATTATCCAAATGAATGGTTTTGGTCCAATCTTACTTTACCATCATGATACCACCTCAATTAATATTCCAAAATGAACCAAAGAGTTTCCAAGTACAATAATAAGAGTGTCATAAACAATCCCATGAGTTCAAGAAGTACAAAGTGTTACAGACAATATTTTCTTTATTGTGGTAATTCATACAAAACGAATTTAATTGATAATATGTGGAGAATGTTTAATAATGTTTAATAAAATTGATTGTACAAAGTGTTACAGACAATATTTTCTTTATTGTGGTAATTCATACAAAATGGATTTAATTGATAATATGTGGAGAATGTTTAATAATGTTTAATAAAATTGATTGTATAAATGTTTAAAAATTTAGGGGCGTTAGAGCCAAAAATCCAGAAGAGAAAGAGAGACGAACAGAGGCAAAGAACAAGAAAAATGTTACAAGACTTTTAGGTATAAACAAAAGGTTGTGGGACTAAATAGGCCACACCTCTTTCAAAGAGGACTTGTTAGTAATTTGCCCTTTAAATAACTAGCGATAACCCATGTAATGCACGGGTATATATGATTTAAAAAAAAAAAAAACTTCAAAATAGGATTACAAAACATATGATGTGTTATGGTTTTAGGTTTAATATCATCCGCTTTGTTTGTCTTTTATTATTTATTTTTGATGAGATTTTGATAACCAAAAACATAAAAAGTAATTCAATTAAACAAATAAATAAATTAAAAACAACTGCAGTGAAACATTAATAAGTATCATATAATTGAGAACTACGTTTTGGTATAATAAAAATAATATTCTATTGCCAACCCCCAAACAAAACAAAATAAAAGACTGAATTATTCATGTTTTGTATTAAAAAAATTAATTTAATATCAAATGTAAAAGAGAAAAATGCATTAGAATTGCATAAATATAAACAAAAACATATAAATCACAAAACTATATGAGCCCATCACCAAAATTTCCCCGAAAAATTAAATTTTAAGCAAAAAAATATATTCAACACTCAATGAACAGGTTAAATTACTTCGAAATTCTCAAATAGGAAATAATTTTTTAGTTTGGTAGGAAATTCTTTATGAGAATGATACACACAAATAATTTTCTTAAACATATTATTTATTTATTTTTTGCAATTTCGGTACATAATATTCAACATTGATGCAATAAAAGGAAATTCAAAAACTCTCTAAGTATCAAGCTTGGTATTATATTTATGACGTCACTCGCCAAAAAATTAAAAGACCCTACCCTTATTTCTTTCGTATAAAGATGTTGTATTAGAAAAAGGTTTTCTATCGAAAATTGAGCTTAACTTGAAAATTTACTAAGTGTGAAATTTGAGTTTTTCAAAACTTACGATCTTGAAAATATTTTTTGGCCGTAATTGTTCCTTATATATTAAATAGTCTAATTTTATGGGATTTTTCTACAAAGTATTAACTTTTTTACTTTAACATCAAACTTAGAAATTTCAGCCGAAAAATTTGTTTTATACTAAAACAAGGGAACCACTTTTTGATTTAGTTAGAATTCAATTTTTTTGTATTTCTCTTTAAATCCAAATGGGGAGTATTTCCTTATTTACTGTAAATGAAAAATAAATCTAAGGGGCTAAATGAAAGTATCTACTTAGATGGTTACATATGGAAATAAGGTTAATGTACTGGGAGTGTGTTAGGAGCTAAGTTGTGTGACTAGTTATGTCTAAGGGAATTGTTCGAACGGTTGGTTTACCGCTCCAACAGTGAGGAGGGTGCATCAAGTATCGTGTTTTGCATACAAAAATCCTGAGAGATTGAGTTCACCACTCGAGCGGTCGACGCGATATCAGCAACTTAAAAGTTGCTTTTTGGATAATTTTTTTCACTTTTTCTGCTCCCTCTCCTAAACTCCAAAACCTTAGCTTTCTCTCTCTAAAAATCTCTCATTTCACTAAGAATCAAGCGTAGATCCAATAAGATGGACTAAAGATCAATGTTTCTACACGGAGGTGTTGTCTCAACATCCTACACCTGCTGCTCGGTGCTCAACTTAGCCACAAGATCGGTAGATGGGTCGGTGGAACGAGCCCGTTTGCTAGCTCGGCGTGACTTCGCGCTAACTTGGGCAACATCGATTAAGGCCAAAGCGATCACGGTCCCAGAACTTTGACCTGCAATGTGGACTGGTGGAGAGTTGCTCGGAAGCTAGGTAGAAGTAGCCGTGATAAGATTTTTAATCCGGCTTGTCTTGGCCATTTCTTGTTCCTCAGTCAAAAGGATTAAAAGGCCTGTTTGGAACTGTTGGATCTGGAGGTGGAGTTGGTGCGCGCATAAAATTTGTAACCTTGTTTTTACGTTTGGCCGAGTACTGGTAGCTCGGCACGTAACTAAGAAGATCGTGACAATCTCAGTGCCTGCACCTCAACGCGGCTCTGATCGTTGCCTCGTTTGGGTTGAAATAATTTTCTTGCGACTCTTCAATGGCTATAATAAGAAATCAGTTAGCACAAAATAATAAAGGTAAATAAGTTAGTCAGGCAAGGAGCACGGCCTACATGATGAACCAAATTTTTTGCTGATGTACCAATTGGGCACATTAGTAGTGTTGTAATTGCCTGACACCCTAAGGAAGTCTTCGTCGTGCATATCTTTGTCCGGTGTGCCGGTTATTAAATGTTCTCGGCCAGACCTTATTTTCAAGTAATAATTAAATCCGTCGGCCATGTGATCGAGCATGTATTGACGAACGATGTCGACCAAGCCTAATTGCAACCCTAACCGGTGATTTAGCTTGGCGACTCCGTTTATTATCCTAAGTGTTGGTGGATATTTGAGTGGGTGCTAGCTCGGTTCTTCTTAAGAACTCGCATATCAAAGGCTACACTGGAAAATGGAGCCCCCCCCCCTAATGATGGATAATATGGCAAAGGGACAAAAGTCCAGACTGCCCCAAGGAGTAGTGTCTTCTTTGGCTAGTTCTAAACGCACATCGGCCAGAATATTGTACTCCTCATGGAACACAACCAAACTGCCCCACATATTTACCAGGTAGCGATAGCAACCCATAGAAGCATGGTTTAGCCCGCTTTGCAAAATGTGTTTACCAAAGATGTTGGCTGCTTAGTCCTGGAGAGCCCTTATGTTGCTGTGCTTGGTCTCCTAGGATTCTACAGTTAAAAACCAAGTGTAAGTGGTAGCGCGATTGTGTGAGCTTGACCTTAGCTCAGTCACTTTGAGCGCGATTGCGGCTCGATTTCAATGGTTTGGCGAAATTTAGCTCGGTTATGCAAGGCAGGCTGGATATTAGCCCAATCATGCGAACTTGTGCGATCCAGTAGCTCGGTTTTCTCCTCTAAGTTCTATAAACAAGAAACTTGCTCGGTCGAATCATAATTTTGGATCAAATTGGGATGAGTAGCCTGGTCAGGCCCAGATCCTCACCTGTTCATCATAGGAGATGAACAGTGTTCGAAACTAAGGGCACGAGGACCATTTGGCACCAAAAACAGGGCAGAACGCTAGCCTAATCGAGTTTTTGGTGGTCTTTTGGTGTTTTTACCATCCTCAATGGGTGAATGTGGTGAGTTGGGATGGAAGAACATGAAGAACACGAAGGAAAAGAAAAAATGCCAGGGGATAGAAAAACTTAAAGGGTAGAGCTCCGACGAATGCTCCAATCGACGAGCAAGGGCTCCAATGATGACGACCACGCACAAATTATAGCAAAAACAGCACGATTCGAATAAGAGACGTGAAGAATGTGAAGGGCTTTCTGGTCCTCTATATCGCCAACGGGAGATGATGAACAATGAAGGAAATAGACGTTTGATGTGGTGGTTATGCATATGGAATGAGAAGGGGTGCCAAGATTTGAATTTGGAGGGGCGGTACACGATAGCTGGGTCACCTGTACGGGCCCAACAGACGAGCGACACGTGTTTGTGATGGGACCGATGTTTGTTTTGAAGAGACGGGTTGAAAAGTTGAAGCATCAACCGGGCAAATGGTAAGGCCAAGTACAGGGACTAGCACGGTTGAAGATAGTGAAACGATTTGGAAGTGTGGGTGGTGAGGCGCTTAACTGATCAGATGACGACCAAGCAAGGAAAGAGCTCGGCCAACGAATGTAATCCCGGCTACACAAGCGCGATCGGAATTAAGAGGCAATTAAGAGGGAGATTTATGACCAGCTATGGGCCGAGCTAGTTGGACTTCGGTTGAGGTCTTAACTTGGGAAAAATGAGGCTACATGCTCTATCGGGGTCTTAGCCCGGTCAGGTTAAGAAGAGATGTTTGAGGCGTTGGCTCGATCTAGAGATGTACATTTTATCAAGAGTTGGATGACATTTGTCCTTGGTATGCCAGGTTCAACAGAACAGGAGCTCGTTGTGGACTGGAGAGCTCGGTTGGGCCAACATTTAGGCTTATCTGTCAGGACCAAGCAGGTAGTGCGGTCCCGAGGGAAGATTGTGACATTGTGCTGGGCACAGCCTGGTAAGGAGTGCTACGTGGCGTGATTGGATTGCAGGAAGGAGATTATGCCGTCCGTAGACGTCAATACCATTAGGTGGTTTTACTATTTAGTATTTGGTAGTATTTACGCTTACACGTGGAAGAAGATAAGAGGGAAGCATATCCACACGTCCAGGAGAGGACGGAGAGAGAGATGCGCGCAGAAACTATATAAACGGTGCAACGCCTCCATGCACAGGTCTGGAATTTTTCTGGTTATTAGAGCTACCTGCATTTTGTTTCCTCTCTCTCTCTCTCTTTCTTCTTCTCTAAGTGTGCTAACTTGATCGTCAGAGGGGTTTTCCAGCTGCACACCCGCCGGGTAGCTCACCATCGTTTTGTTCTCAGGTTGAGCGACGTTATTCAGAGCTTGAACACGAGGAGTATAGAGAGCAACGAATATTTCCTCCCTATACACTTACTATTTTGAATCACAAACCTAGTGATCAATAGTTTCCTTTTCGGAACTTCATAACATGCCCAGTAGTCGTGTCACTAGGAATCACTTATTCCTCATCATATGATCGGTAGACTCTCCACTATTAGGAATCACAATGTTTTAACATGTGATCAGTAGTCACTCCGCTACTAGGAATCACAACGCCTTGACATAGGATCAGTAGACAATTTCATTACTAGGAATCACTATGTCTTGACAAATAATCAGTAGACTGTGTTACTACTAGGAACCATCATGTCTTAACATATGATCAGTAATCTATTTACTACTTTGAACCACAATCTTATAACTGTGTAGCCAGTGGTCTAACACTTTCTAGGAATCACCAGTTTCCTATCTTTGTGATCAATGCACTCATTAGAAGCCACCAATTTAAGCATATATTTAGAATTATAAAAATTCAAAAAATTCATTCACGCACCCTAACGGGTTGTCTCATCTTTAGTTTCAAGCAAAGTCCCATAGCAATCATACATGTTATAATTGACACAAAGATAACATACTAATTACCTTTGATAAATTCAGAGATATCATCGTGCAATCTTATAATTTCCTTTAATCACACTTGATATATCTAAATCTTCGTTTAAGAATCTCGCAAGGCTTATGGTTGTCAGGTGGAACAACATTTTCTGATCTCACCACTTACCCTAGAATCAAACATAGTCAGTAAAGTTTCCAGGGAAACTAGAGGGTCACACCGGTCTCACTTAAGATCCAGTTAACCTTAGACAAAACTTTCAAATGCAAGTTTTAGTCCATGAGAAACAAATTTAGAATTAAATTTTCCAAGGGAAAAATTAGGTTAAAACAAAGCAAGTTTATACAACTTATAAGTAATTAAAATTTTCTTTCAAAATTACACCACTCATAAAAGTTAACCGATACTCCCAGAATTGAGTCCATTATTTCTAAATAAAAAACTAAAAATATTTTAGCTAATACTAAAATTTGGTTTCGTTTCCCGAAACAAAACACTTTTGAAATATTCAAGTTATAATCAAAGACTTTTTCAAAACTTAGTTTGGAGACAGGCTTTTGTAATAACTTTTTGGCTTTTTAGCTAAAATATGATGTAAAAAAAACTAATATGTTTAGGATGACTTTTTGACTTTTTACGAAAAGATGTGCAAAAAGTAGAGAGAAAAGAGAATCTTTGACTTTTTGGTATGATTTGTTGACTTTTTAGTTTTTTTAGTAACTTTTTGACTTTTTGGCTAAACCGGTTGCTTCCCAAACGAGGCCTTAGTTTCCTATCACTTTGGGAATAAAAAGATTAAACCCAAAAATTTCATCTTACCATGAAGGTTTGAAACCAAATCCATCTTAGTTGTCATTTATGAACAAATAAGAAATACTCTTCAGTCAAGGCTAAATTTTGGTTTCCATTACAGAAAATTAAAATGCTTTGACAATAATAAAATTAATCCCAAAGACTTTCTCTAAACCCAGAACTTTATAATTTTTTTTCTTTTCTCTTTTCTTTTACTGTGGTGAAACTATTACATATTAGAAATTAAAGCCACTACAAATGGAAATGGAAATGCAACTATAACTGTTATAATTACAAATTGTCTAATTCTGCAAAACGGAGTTCATAGTTGCATCCGGAATCGTCTGTTTAGCCAAGAACACACTTCTCCACTTGTAATGCTTTTCTTTGTATAAAACACATTACAAAACTCTCTTCTCGTTGTCGCTAACTCCATACTCACTATTCATATGCACACTTGGATATAAGATTAGTTAATAAACCAATAAAGTTAATATTACACAAGTAATTTCAGCTATAACTCACAATGTGTAATTTAAAAGCTATAGATGCATTGCCGTTACAAGAATGTTATGAGTTGCATGGCTATAAATCAATTATATATAAAGGAATATTATGGTTATAATGGGGGTGTTTGGCAAGAAAAAAAAATAGCCTAGTTTAGGCTAAAATTCACAAAAAGACAAAATAGGCTAAAATAGCTAATAAGACAAAATATCACATCAAACCCATAATCATTTCACTTTTTCTCTCACAAACATCACATC
The DNA here is from genome assembly GCF_055761805.1 of Camellia sinensis. Classification (NCBI taxonomy): domain Eukaryota; kingdom Viridiplantae; phylum Streptophyta; class Magnoliopsida; order Ericales; family Theaceae; genus Camellia; species Camellia sinensis. The sequence continues at coordinate 71,534,707 of NC_138964.1, forward strand.
CAATCACAAAAAAATCTAATCATCTTCTAAAACACAAAAATTTTAGCCTACTAAAATAGCCAAAAACTAAAATAGCCTACTAAAATAGCAACTTCCCAAACGAAGCCAATGTTGACAATCCAACCATGCAACTATGAGCAAATATATATAATAATAGAGTTAAACTCCCATTTACTATTTTGGAGTAATTTCATTGATTACTCATCAAAACATGAAATAACTTACAATTAATACAATCAAAAATAAATAGAATGAATTAAGAATTAATATTTTTACAACGACAAGCTATACCACCATGCGATAATGCAACATAATCATAAGCAATCATAGAAATAAGACTATTATATAGAAAAAAAAAATCAAAATTTTTTTTACCAAATTTTCTCCTAAAACAAACCTGCTTAGAGACATTTGATATCGTCAGAAACCTCTTGACTAGACGAATCTGTTGAAATTCTTAAAACATGAATTCCAATACTTTGATTTTCCCAAAATTTAATTCATCAAATTAAATCAAAATTGTTACTAATCTTTCAAAACAACATACGGAATAAATCCGAAATCAAACTGAATTATAAAGTGAATAATTAAATTCATTAAAATTCTGAATGTCCAATATTATTCTTTATTCCACGCAAAAGTAATCATGTTCAAATAACAAATTAGCAGTCCAATTTACTAATTCCAGTTTATTTTATTTGTTCGTATTATATATCCTACTTTCCTGTTTAGATAAACCTGTAAAGAAAGTTAGCTACAAAAAAAAATAATAATAATAATAATCAAACAAATCAAATAAATTAGTAAGAATCTTACATAATAAATTCTTATTTTTATACACTCCTACCAACTTAAACAATAACAATCGAATAACTCATGCAATAACAACTAATTAATACAAAATAAATTGCATGAATAAATTATTAGAAATAAAAAACTATCCAATAATTCTAGGGAATTAAATTAATTTTAATTCTAAGAGTTATTAGAATAAATTAAAATAAAAACTAAATTATTTTTTCAAAAACTATTTATAATGAATCTGTTTTAAGATTATTGGTATCTTTTCATAATAATATATGAAAAATATATAAAATCAAGTAAATAGAAATGAAAAAATAATTTTTATTAAAATGATGAACAACAAAATAAACGACATAACTAAAAATACAAAAATGAATTAGATTTCATTACTAATACAACAAATTATTAAAAGATTAGATCTCATCAAATTTAAAAACAAATGATAAGAAAAGAAAAAAATCTAAGTATGTACTAGAAAGTTTTCTTAAAATAAATTCACTGCCTCCCGATAGATGCTGGAAGTACGCCAGCGTCTGTCTCTCAAGATACGACGGTCGAAACTTGCTAATGCAAAAACACCTTCTAAATAGTGTCAACGAACTTGACAATGGATGCACTCTCTCTAACAAAAATCAAAGAAGAGACTAACAAAAGAATATAGGGGGAAAAATTTTGGTGTAAGAAACTATCTCCAATTTTTCATCTCAAAATACTATCTCATTTTCTATCACAAAACTTTTCTAAAAATACCTACAAAGTTGGAGGAGAAAGGCCTCCATTTATACTAATGGGGAAAGCCTTAGCCATGAATGCCAACATCAATGGCGTCATCAACTTCAGCTATCAGGGCTAGAGTTACGAAGGTTCAAAACTCCAAAATCATTATATAAAACATAATGTATATATAATATATAAATTTTGAGAATTAAACTAAATGAGTTACAAAATAGATACAGACATTGGACCACATCCCAATCTAAGCACAATCTCAAGCACATGTACAAACTAAGCCTAGCACAGCTCAACCCAAAACTCAAGATTAAGTCCAAAACATGCACATACACAAACTTAGGCTAGTCCAGTCCATACCAAGACTAAAACTAAGTCCAAGTCCAAGTCCAAGCCTAGGCCCAAGTCCAACTTTATTTGATATCTACTTTATGAGACAATTCTCATTCAAAACACAATGATCACTGCTCATTATTTTTGTATTATAATCAATACAAAACTACTCAGACTCCCATCAACTGATAATTAAGTCTTACTTTAATTTCAAATTAAAATTGACAAAAAAAACTATTTATTTTCCAACAATACATAACAAATTTTTATTCAAGTAATTATTTATCCGAGTTCGCAGCAAATACAAAGATCATTGCTCATATAAATTTTTAAAAAATTTTAAAATTCATTTGAATCATTTACTTATTGCCAAACTTTAACATATATATACACACATCGATCCCAATAATACCAAAAAAAAAAAAAAATTGGAAAACAAGAGCAAAAAGAGGGAGAAACGGAGAATATTCACGTACTGTACTACTGCAAAGACGCAAACACCCCCATTCTCCAACAATTTTACTCTATTTACTCAAATCTCCAAACCCTAATTCTATAACCCCTCTCTCGGCGGCGCGTGAATTCCTCTTTCTAATACAATGATCAACCTCTACACACACGTGATTTCCCTCGGCCTCGGAACCGCCGGATTCACGAGATCCTCCGCCACCGTTTTCAGCGGCGGCGACGCCGGAAACCTAGAGGAGAAATTGCGAAGGGGAGCTTCGTCGAGGTGAGCGTCGTCGAAATTCAAGGCGTAACTGAGGGGGTCGTAGTTGAACTCCCCCGAGGAATGGTGCCTCCGGTGGTTTCGGCCGATCCGGCTGATGAGGTGGCGGCACTTGTCCTTGATCTCCGGCAGCTCGTGAGCTCGCGACCTGAACCACGTCGACGACGCTCGCAACAATCTCGGCCGTTCTTCGGAGCATAGGGATTCACGGCGGTTGTTGCGGTAACAGCAGGAGAGGCATAGAGATTGCTTGAGTTTGTCTTTGAAGGATGGTGAAATGCTCTGTTCGTTTTCCATGAGAGAGAGTGTGAGAAGAGGAGAGAGAAAGTTGTTGTGAGGAGAGAGAGGGGTAGGAATTGGTGATTGGGGTATCTATAGGTGAGAAGAGGTAGAGGGGATGAAGAGACGGATAAGGACACGGGGTTAGGAACGTGGGAGGAGAGAGAAGACGCTGATTTTGGGGATTATGTTGGAGTGTGCTTGTGATTTTTTGAGTAATTTCGGATGAGTCTTATTATGTCATAGACCGCGTTTGGAACGCGGGTTTTTTGTGGGTGGGAGAGGGATTTGGATAAGTCATTAAGTCATCTCTTTTTGCTCCATCTTTTGGCTGGAGCTGCATGTGAAGGGACTGAGGGGTGGCCGACTCATATATCTGCCTTCTTAATAAATATATAAAAAAAAAAAAAAATCGCTACTAATGTGGCTTTTGCCAAGTGCCACCTTATAACGATTGAGGTCAGTTTAGGAACAGATTAATTTAATAATTTTTTTATTATTTAGTTAAAAAATTAGTTAAAAAAAAAATTAGTATGTGTAGAATTATTTTTTGACTTTTTACGAAAAGATGTGTAAAAAATAGAGAGGAAAGAAAATCTTTGACTTTTTCGTATGAATTGTTGACTTTTTGACTAATTTAAGAACTTTTTGGCTTTTGACTAAAATGAAGGGTTCTCAAACAAGACCTGAGTATTTAAAATGATATAAATAAATATATTTTTTTTTAATTTTTATAAAATAAATATAAAAAATAAGGAGATATTGTGATCTAAAAAATATAAATAAATAAATAAAAGTAAAAAAGAAATAATTTTTTGTAGTGCATTCTAAATATTCTCTTAATAAATATTAAAAGTATAGTAGTGATATAATAAATTTTAAATGTATTCCAAAAAGAAATTATTGTACTTGTCATTCCTGATGTATACTCTTTTTTTTGGTTGATTTCTTTAAGGTAAACGTTTGCACCTCTTAAAAAAGTTATCTCAATTTGATTTACAATAATGTGCTATTGTATGTATCAATTTTTATTTATCACACTCAATTTTGTATAGGCTTCGTTTGGCAATGTATTTTTTAACTAAATTAGTCACAAAAAGACAAAATAAATTAAAAATTAATAAGATAAAATGTCACATCCAAATCATAATTGTTTTATTTTTTTCTTACAGAAATCAAAAAGTCAAAAAAAAAAATCAAACTAAACAATTTTTTAATCCCAAGGTAAACAACCAAAAAGTACAAAAAATAACTAAAAAAATCTATTGCCAAACAACAACATAGCCCAACTTCTATGGTACATCATTATAGAAGGATTTGTAATTTTAAATTGTGAGTTTCTAGTGTTACTCTTTCTTTAAATCTCCCAATTAATTGACATCTACCTTGCTATATCATTGTGGGTCAAACACTCTCTAGGGCTGAGTATAAAAATTGAAAAAATCATAAACTGATTCGATTTTCTCAATGTACGATTCGATTTTGGTTTTTGAAGTAGGCAATACCGGTTCGGTTCGTGATTTTATAGCTACAAATCCAATTAGAACCGTTTGGACCATTTAAATTATATATAATTTATTACTGAACGTAAATACCAAAATATTTTATTATTATTATTATCAATTATATATAAATTAACTCTCTACTATTATAAGTATAATTTTGTATATTGATAGAATTAGTTTTAAACAATCATGTAAACAATTCTTAAATTATAAATACTATTTCGTGAATAGTAATAATATTTTTAAAATTCGTGATTTCAAATCAAACCAAACAGTGGTTTAGTAGTTTGTTTTGGATTGATTACAAAATTTTCATGTATTGGTTTTTGTGTGTACTGTTTTCTAACCACACTGCCAAACAAGTACTTAGCTGGAGAACACTGGCAGAATAGATTACGCCCGAACGACCTGTCACAGAAAGAAAAGACTCTGGCGGTGGTTCGTCCACCTGGGGGCACTCCGACGATCAAGTCAGTTATCTCTCAAAGATAGCAAAAGTGATTAACTCACTATTCGGAATACAAAAAGTGTACCTTAGACCCACGAGGGTGCCTTACTTTTATAGCCAACACTGACCTAATCCCTGTAGAAGCCTAGCTTCAATGGACTCTGGCTCAATCCTTATCCTGGACTCTCAAATGGATAGAGATAAACTCCCTAAGAGCTTTATCTTTATCCAGACTGAGCTCCTCCTCCATTCTAGGACTCTTGTCCCTTATCCGCTCATCTTGGATTTCGGTATCTCCGCAGATAACCTCGGCCTAGCCGAGATTACTTCGGCGTCAAGTCAAGGACACGTGGCACCTCGGCTGGCACTTTAGTGCCACCTTGGCCACGTGTTGTTAGCCAAAAAATATGCCCCTACAACTGCCCTTAGGTTCTATTATCTTGGCACCCTGAGGTGTTGGAACCTATATCATCAAACCATATAGCATGTCGACTAAGCTGGCTTTATCATTTTGTTACCATGGTCATCATTAGTCGGCCTCCATATGACAAAAACTTCAATGTGTTTGCATCAATGCCTTAGAACCAAGGACCAATTTTTTCAAGTTCTCTAGCCGAGATCGTCCCCCTAGCCGAGGTCCATGCTTCATTAAATCAAGAACTCCAAGGGTTTCTACAGGCGTATGAGCTGTCATGCACCGTTTCTCAACCGTTCTTGCCACGCGTCTCTCCCCCATTGATCCGTACCTGACACGCGCCATCAAGTCGCATCACACTTGTATGCGCCGCCTGACAAGCACATTGTCCTAGGCATACTAATTGCGATTTGCCGCCTTTTCATGTTTTGACAAAAACACCTCCCTCTCTCTTCGCTGTTTCACTTTTACATCTTCGTCTTCTCCAAACTCTCTCTCTCTATCTCCCAAATCCTCCATTTCATTCTCAAAGCTTTTTGGAACTACTTCATTCTTCCCCTCCGGCGAGGCTTTCAACGTTCTGCTACTCGTACCACCAGCGTTCAACTTCGGCATTCATTTCGCCGGCATCACTCTTCCTGGTAAACCACTACTTCCCTTCGTTTTAATTTTTTGTTTTACTTTAAACTTTGCTATGCTTGTACACGGCCATTGCAAATTTGTTCACGCTCTTAAATAGTCATTTGTGTGTTGAATTCCCCTATTCGTCATTTGTTTCATGATTCTGATTTTGTTCAATCTGTTGCTTGTATACACACACATACACACATGTTGTCAATACACTTGACGTTCTTGATAGCTTGCCACTGTTCTTGTTTTTGTGCACATTTATATTTTATGCAATGTTCTTGAACCCCACCTAGTTTTCTTGAGTCTGAATCTCTATTCTTTTCTGTTTTCTTGTTGTTTTTTTCCAGATTCTTGCCCTCAATTCTTGTTTCCATAGTATTAGGTTTTGGGATTTGTTGTAGAACTCACAAATTTTAGGAAAATTTAAAACAAATTCCCCATAGATCCTTCAAAACTCTTGCCCCAGCATACGTATAGATTTTAACAAGGTCCCTCAAGCCTTCATAAACCACTCCCTTCTGAAATCCAATACTTTTCCCCTAAGCCGACGTCATAGGTATGTGGAGGTGGAAGGTAGACACCCCAATTAAGCTAGAATATTTCAGGCAGGAGTTTGCCATCCTTACCGATGTTCACCTCAGGTTGGTTGGGAAAGAGGACTCCATTATGCCCAAAGACGACTCCATGCCCTTTCCATTCGTAGCCTTCGTAGAGTGTGGACTTAGGCTCCCTCTCGACATCCTCTTCTGAGAAGTCCTTCACTATTATAAACTCAACCCAATGCAATTAGCCATTAACTCTTACAGAGTCATCAATGGTATTATCGCCTTAGCTAGCCGAGAAAATGCTAGGGTAACTCTAGCTGACATCCAGTACTGCTACACCATGTGTGGCCTTAAGTCAGAAAAATGCTACATTTACTACCTTAAGCTGAGGTTGACGGAATACAAACTCATCGCCGACCTCCCTGATTCCAACAAGGGCGCCGAGGACGATTACTTCATAGTCTCGGGCAACTGGGAGTTCCTTCCAGATGATGACCTTCACCTCTACCCTTTAAGTCGTACATTGTTCAGAGAGGGAGATGGTAAGAGCCAAGTGTTACTTTTACTTGCTTCTTAAGTCTTTTTTACTTTGATATTTTTGTATGTTCTAACGTCTGCATGTTTTATTTTGCAATTCTTCCTTAGCCTCCGGACTTCCGTAAAAACTTCTGTCCTAGTAAGGATTTTAAGAGGCTGTTGGTTCTGCTAGTTGACCAGCGAAAAGCCCATTTGCTGCTCAACTAGATCCCAACATACAAATTTATACTTCCTGACGTCCCAAGAAAAAGAAAGACTCCTCCTTCAACAAAAACTCCTCAAGTTGAATTGTCAAGGCCTGACCAAGGATCAACATCTGGTCCTATGGAGCAACCATTAACCTCTGCTCCACAACTGATCCCACCCTCTCAACGCCAACACCGACGTCGAACTCCACTGCTTGCACCAGTAGGCAGAACTCGAAGCCGAAGACACCGAAGTGTTGAGGCGTCCCAAGGAAAAGCAAGGCCTAAAAAAGCAAGTCTCCTCCTTCAACAAAAACTCCTCAAGCTGAATCGTCAAGGCCTGACTAAGGATCAACATCTGGTCCTGTGGAGCAACCATTAACCTCAGCTCCACAATTGATCCCACCCTCTCAACGCCAACACCGACGTCGAACTCCACTGCTTGCACCAGTAGGCAGAACTTAAGTTGAACACACCGAAGTGCCGAGGTGTCCTCATACGATCCAGCCAACCCCCCAACTACACTTCCAGCGATCCATTTCGGCACTAAGGTCACCGCTGCCGTCGACGCCTACGAGACGGGTCGTAAAAAAGTTGTAGCAGACAACCTTCTAGCCGACATCCCCAACATCGTCACCATACAATCTTTACCATCGAAACTCAGCCAAAGCTGTGACGCCTCGATTCTAAACTATTGGTTATAGTCAAGGAAGAATCACGAATGAGTCCTGTGGTCAATAACTAAGTAAGATCCCAATTCGCTGGAAGAGTCAAATTAGTCTTCCTTCTAAGTCCGGCTTTCTTCGGCAGCGCACTACCTTTTTGACAGATCTTAAAAGACATTGACACAAGGTCTCATAAGCAACAATAAGGTTCATATATATACGTAGAATATAAATACATAAAAACCACAAATATCCTTAATTCAAAAGCTTGTTCCGTTACATTACATTCCAAGAAAATTTAAATCTTCACATGAGTCTTACAAAACATCAAAAGGAAATTTCTAACTTTACTAAGATAGCCAAAAGTCTTTGAAGGTTTCAGGCTCTTCATCTCCAGCTATAAGTTCCTCTTCGTCACCTGGCATGATACGCCGTAAGCTTTGAATGCCTAGTAAACACACACACACCCCGTACTTTTTTTTTCCAGTCCAATACACAATCTCAAATATAACAACAAGAAGTAAAGCATGCTACTCAAAATAGATAAACAAAGAGTTACAAGTTAGATGTTAGTAAACTAGAAATCCCCCAAAGAGATTTCGTCATCCCAACCACAAGAATCGAATTCGGATTGTTTGGTATGCCCCCCCTTTTGCTGCTTTGTTGCAGAACTAACCTCGGATGCCTACCATCGGTTATATACCGCGTAGCGCCAACCGCAGGGCCTCAAAAGAGATGGTAATAATGGGCCTTGCCCAAATCCCTCCTCACACCAAACCACCTAGGGTTCGAATACAACCGCTCCGTTCAAGGGTTCCGAAAACCACTTGCGTAAGACTTTAACTTCCAAGTAGGGAACGCATCCCAACAATCCACACATCACACATTATTATCATTACTCAAGTGATCGAAAACCCAATACCATCCCAATTAAGTTTCCCGTTGGGTTAAATGTTTTAAAACAAGGTTAAACCAATCTTAACAAGTTAATAATGTCCACATAAGCATGCATCATTAAGATGAAGGAGAATAAGAACATAACCATAATATGTACAACATCATGCCAAGATATGATCATACGCTAATAAACGTTTTCATGAACACAAGAGCATAAAACACCTATGCATAACAAGATTTCCAGATTCGGTATCACATAAGGATTAGAACAGAAGGGCTATTTTAGAATTTTTGCCGGACTCAGCCTTCCTATGGTTCGTAGAGAATCTAATCTAGTTTCCAGAACATATTTCAGAAATGGGATAGCTTTTCTAGATTTTACATTATTTAGAAAACACTCCAGCGCTGTCCAGATTCGTCGATCGTTACGAAAATTTGATTTTCTTGCAAACCGCTCACTGTTTTTCCATGAAACTTATTTTAGCTTAATGATAACTCCTTAAGGAAGATTTTGACATAAAATAGAGGTCCAGAATAATTTTATACATTTTTCTAGAATTTTTGAAAGTGGCTGCAAAAACAGATTCTAAGGTACAATACCCAAAACAAGAAGATTTATGGGAAAAGGGATCCACTAAGGGAAAATTTTTGTCTCTTTTATGATGAAAACATGCTAACTAACATATATCAATGACACATCTGAAAAAAATAGTTAGAACCCTTAAGAACATGCATTTGAAAAAGGAAAATGAAAGAGAAGGTTGTGTTGTGGCTTACATGCTAAGCTTTGAACAAGATGGCTCTCTTCTCCCTTTCTCTTCCTCTCAAGACTTCTCTCTTGTTCTCCTTCCCCTCCTCTAGCCGAAAGTGTGTGTGTGAGTGTGATGCTTGTGTTTGCCATGCTAGGGAGTGGTGATATTTATAGGCAAATTTGGTGTAAAATGACATAGAAGGCCACTAGTTGGAATTGAATGGACAAGCTAGGATTTACTTGGAGTTCAATGAATTAGGAGTGATTAGGGAGCTTAACCTTGGGATTAGGCAACACCTAGTTAATTCCTAGTTGAATAGTTTTTTTTCTTTTTGGTTTCTAGAATACGATGATTATAAATCTTGAAAATAGGCTTCTCACTTCTCTCTAGGGTAGCCGGCCATTGGGAAGGGTGATGGGGCCATTTTTTTTTAAAAAAAATCAATCTAGGTACTAGGAGCACATTCCTCAATGTATATATGTATATAGATCTCAATTAATTGGTGGTACTTATAGTATAAGGTACATGTACTAGTTTTTGGGAAATGTTGAATTTAAATAAAGAAGTGAGGGCTTGAAGTTAAATTCATGTATTGGAACCTTACTTATGCAGAATTTAATTAAATTAGGCTAAGTAACCTAATCCAGCTAGGATATTCTGGTTTTGATAAAAAAAAATGCTAACTGACAAGATTCGAAATAATTCAAGTAACTAAGGGCTTTAAGAAAATGATTTAAACACTAAGATTTTTAAAGAGAAAACATTTTTCAGGGGCTTCACAACCTATCCCCCTTAAAACAATTTCGTCCCCAAAATTGAACTACATACTGCCTTCGAAAAGTTCGGGGTAGTTTGCCTTCACCCAATCCTGGCGTTCCCAAGTAGATTCGTCAATTCCCCGATGACGCCATAGCACTTTTACCAAGTGAACCGTTTTGCCTCTAAGGTTCTTCTCTCGGGTGCTACCGATCCTTCTTTAAATGTAACATCTTTGTCAAGACTGATTTCTTCCCATTCGAGGACGTGTGATGAGTCGGCGATGTATTTTCTCAACATAGATACATGGAAGACGTCGTGTATCCCTGCTAACTGCAGAGGTAGAGCTAGTCTATATACTGCTTCGCCCACTCTTTTCAATACCTCAAAAGGCCCAATATATCGTGGTGACAACTTTCCTTTTTCCCGAAACGTACGACTCCACGCCTAGGTTGCACCTTTAGGAACACGTGGCTGCCTACTTCAAACATCAATGGCCTTTTTTTCCTATCTGCATAATTCTTTTGACGGTCTTGAGCAGTCTTTAACCGTTGTCGGATCAATTTGACCTTCTTAGTAGTTTCTACAACAAGTTCGGGTTCTATCAGATTTGCATCACCCACTTTCGCCCAACAAATCAACAATCTACAAGGTCGTCCATATAATGCTTCAGAGGGCGCCATACCGATGCTAGCTTGAAAGCTATTGTTACAGGCGAATTCAATTAGGGGTAGGTGTCATTCCCAACTTCCTTGAAAATCCATTGCGCAAGCTCTCAACATATCTTCGAGTGTCTGGATGATGCGTTCAGATTGTCCATCTATTTGCGGGTGAAAGGCGGTGCTAAAACACAACTCCGTACCAAGAGCTTCCTGCAGGCTTTCCCAAAATCGAGAGGTGAACCGTGGATCACGATCTGACACAATAGACATCGGAATTGCATGTAGCCGAATTATCTCCCTGATGTAAAGCCTATACATAGACTCTAAAGTGTCGGTCATCTTATAGGGTAAGAAATGTGCTGACTTGGTGAGGCGATCCACTGTTACCCATATAGCATCACGTCCTTTAGGTGACTTAGGCAACCCTGTCACAAAATCCATCATCACAAACTCCCACTTCCATTCGGCTATTGATAGAGGTTGCAACATTCCCCCTGGTTTCTGATGTTCCACATTCACTTGTTGGCATGTCAGACATTTCGCTACAAATTTAGCCGCTTCCTTCTTCATTCCATTTCACCAATACTGCCTCCTCAAATCTTGGTACATTTTAGTCCCTCCTGGATGTACCGCAAATGCAGAATGATGACATTCCTTAAGTACTTTTTCTCTAAGCAGCTCGTCACTGTACAAACAATCTAGCTTGGTGTCTTAAACTCCCATCGGGGTGAATTACACAATTGAGCATGGGTTCTCTTGATTCCAGACGTCCCTTGATATAGGTTACCTCTTGATCGTGCTTCTGGACCTCCATGATCTCATTCATTAACTTAGGCATCACCTTCTGTGCACTAAGATATGCTTTTGTATCTTGAGATTCTATTTGGATCCTGAATTCACTGAGTGTCTTAACCATATCCCATTCTTTGACGGAAATTCTAGCCATCATCCCCCTGCTCTTGCGACTGAGAGCATGTGCTACTACATTGGCTTTACCGGGATGATATGAGAGAGTGAACTGGAAATCCTCAAGATACTCCATCCATCGTCTCTGTCTCAAGTTGAGGTCCTCTGTGTAAATAGATACTTCAAACTCTTGTGATCTGTGAAAATCTCAAATTGTTCCCCATACAGGTAATGTCGCCATTGCTTTAGGAAAAAAACTACGGCCGCTAACTCCAAGTCATGTGTTGGGTAGTTATGCTTATGAGGTTTCAACTGCCTGGATCCATACGCGACTACCTTTCCATTTTGCATGAGCACGCACCCTAACCCTTCTTTAGACGCATCGCAATACACAGTATACCCCACTTCTCGTTCTGGGATGGTCAAAATGGGTGCACTAGTTAACTTCTTCTTTAGCTCTTGGAAGGATTTTTCGCAAGCTTCGTCCCACTCATACTTTACTCCTTTTTGCGTCAAACGAGTCATTGGTTTAGCTAGTTTGGAGAAACCTTGGATGAACCTCGGGTAATAATCGGCCAATCCTAAGAAACTGCAGATTTCTGACATGGTCTTCGGTTGTCTCCAATCTAATACTGCCTCCACCTTGGTTGGATCCACCGTAATTCCATTCTCCGACACTACATGCCCTAAGAATTTTACTTCATTCAACTAGAACTCACATTTGCTTGCCTTGGCATTTAACCGATTATCCCTAAGAACTTGAAGGACAATCCTTAAATGTTGCTCATGCTCTTCTTCAGACCTTGAATATACCAAGATGTCATCAATGAACACTACTACGAACTGGTCGAGGTATGGTCTAAAGATCTTATTCATTAGGCTCATAAATACTGCCGGTGCATTGGTTAGTCCGAAGGGCATTACTACAAACTCATAGTGGCCATAGTACTTGCCCTAATTCCTCTAAAATTTGATGTCCTAGATTATTGGGAATGTCAACCCTACTGAGGATGGGTCTGTGTTGGTTTCTGGGGTGGTTCTGTGCATTGTTGCTGGTTTCGGTATAGCCATTAGCTCGCGTGTCCACCATTTTGTTCATGGCACGTGGTGAGTTGGTTTCCAGTTTTAGATAATCTTACTACTTAGATTTGAAATGAAGGTTCAGTTTCCTTAGGGTGTACTAAAAAAAGTAACAGTTAACAACATAGATTAACAAATCATTCATATCTTATAATAGGCATCATTACAAAAGGGCTCCTAAATCGGAGTTACATTCAAATGGCATCTACGCATTACAAAGTTCAGGCTATCTTATTCTAAGGATCCCTATCAGCGGATCTTACAAAAGTCCAGTTTTACTATTCCTCGAACTAGTTCTTGTTTCCTGACCAATCAAAGTCTTCGTTTGGGTCTTCATCAGCGGAGTCAGTGGCTTGGTCCGGAGACCCTGGGGGGGTGTACGTTGGTGAAGGGGAATTGTGTTCAGATGACACCTCTATAGGGTAGGCTGGGGTTGCTCCTTGCTGTTCTAGTGGCTGCTCCATATTCATTGGTTGATTGTTGCCTGGCCCCTGATAACAGGATGCATAGCTTTTAGCCTGAGTTGGTGGTCGGTGGTATGCTATGGTGGTCAAAGCCCGGTGTATCAAGGAGTCCATCCTCTGATCATCTTGCTCTATTCGGACCACCTTCTTCGCTACCCGGCTCAAAAATTGTAGGCGGCGCCGCACCAGGGACCTCTTCTGCTCCCTCGTATAGAGGGAGTGCTCCGTTTCCACCTTACGTATCTCGGTTCAAATCATTTCCTCGACGACACTTGTATAGCGTCGGCGGCTAAAGCAGGGGCTAATAGACATGGCCCACCTTCCTTGCATATGGAAAGTACCCCACGAGTCGAGACTGACGCCGCGTCCTGGATAATCTCCTACTGACATCCTAAGGTGGAAAAAAAAAAAAAGTTTCTTTCTTAGTCTTCTTTAAATATAATAGTGTGATAAAGAGGCAAGGGCTTCTAGAGTCGCATATTGGGTTGCGCAGGTTAAGGGTTGAACCTAGGCTCTGATACCAAGTTGTGACGCCCAGATTCTACACTATTGGTTATAGTCAAGGAAGAATCACGAATGAGTCCTGTGGTCAATAACTAAATAAGATCCCAGTTTGCCGGAAGAGTCAAATTAGCCCCCCTTTTAAGTCTGGCTTTCTTAGGCAGTGCACTACCTTTTTGACAGATCTTAAAAGGTATTGACACAAGGTCTCATAAGCAACAATAAGGTTCATACATATACGTAGAATATAAATACATAGCAACCACGAATATCCTTAATTCAAAAGCTTGTTCCATTACATTACATTCCAAGAAAATTTAAATCTTCACATGAGTCTTACAAAATATCAAAAGGAAATTTCTAACTTTACTAAGATAGCCAAAAGTCTTCGAAGGTTTCAGGCTCTTCGTCTCCAACTATATGTTCCTCTTCGTCACCTGGCATGATACGCGTGAGCTTTGAATGCCCAGTAAACACACACATACCCCATTCTTTTTTTTTTTCAGTCTAATATACAATCTCAAATATAATAACAAGTAGTAAAGCATGATACTCAAAATAGAAAAACAAAGGGTTACAAGTTAGATGTTAGTAAACTAGAAATCCCCCAAGGAGATTTCGTCCTCCCAACCACAAGAATCGGATTCGGATTATTCGGTATGCCCCCTCTTTTGCTGCTTTGTTGTAGAACTAACCTCGGATGCCTACCATCGGTTATATACCGCGTAGCGCCAACCGCAGGGCCTCAAAAGAGACAGTAATAATGGGCCTTGCCCAAATCCCTCCTCACACCAAACCACCTAGGGTTCGAATACAACCGCTCTGTTCAAGGGTTTCGAAAACCAATTGCGCAAGAATTTAACTTCCAAGTAGGGAACGCATCCCAACAATCCACACATCACACATTATCATCATTACTCAAGTGATCGAAAACCCAATACTATCCCAATTAAGTTTCCCGTTGAGTTAAATGTTTTAAAACAAGCTTAAACCAATCTTAACAAGTTAGTAATGTCCACATAAGCATGCATCATTAAGATGAAGGAGAATAAGAACAAAACCATAATATGTACAACATCATGTCAAGATATGATCATATGCTAATAAACATTTTCATGAACACAAGAGCATAAAACACCTATGCATAACAAGATTTCCAGATTCGGTATCACATAAGGATTAGAACAGAAGGGCTATTTTAGAATTTTTACTAGACTTGGCCTTCCTATGGTTCGTAGAGAATCTAATCTAGTTTCCAAAACATATTTCAGAAATGGGATAGCTTTTCCTGATTTTAAGTTATTTAGAAAACACTCTAGCATTTTCCAGATTCGTCGATCGTTACAAAAATTTGATTTTCTTGCAAACCGCTCACTGTTTTTCCATGAAACTAATTTTAGTTGAAAGATAACTCCTTAAGGAAGATTTTGACAAAAAATAGAGGTCCAGAATAATTTTATACATTTTTCTAGAATATTTGAAAGTGGCTATAAAAGCAGATTCTAAGGTACAATACCCAAAACAAGAAGATTTATGGGAAAACAGATCCACTAAGGGAAAATTTTCGTCTCTTTTATGATGAAAACATGCTAACTAACATATATCAATGACACATCTGAAAACAATATTTAGAACCCTCAAGAACATGTATTTGAAAAAGGAAAATGAAAGAGAAGGTTGTGTTGTGGCTTACATGCTAAGCTTTGAATAAGATGGCTCTCTTCTCCCTTCCACTTCCTCTCAAGTCTTCTCTCTTGTTCTCCTTCCCCTCCTCTAGCCAAAAGTGTGTGTGTGAGTGTGATGCTTGTGTTTGCCATGCTAGGGAGTGGTGATATTTATAGGCAAATTTGGTGTAAAATGACATAGAAGGCCACTAGTTGGAATTGAATGGACAAGCTAGGATTTACTTGGAGTTCAATGAATTAGTAGTGATTAGGGAGCTTAACCTTGGGAACTTCAATGAATTAGGAGTGATTAGGGAGCTTAACCTTGGGAACTTCAATGAATTAGGAGTGATTAGGGAGCATAACCTTAGGATTACGCAACACCTAGTTAATTCCTAGTTGAATAGTTTTTTTTTTTTTGGTTTCTAGAATACGATGATTATAAATCTTGAAAATAGGCTTCTCACTTCTCTCTAGGGTGACCGGCCATTAGGAAGGGTGATGGGGCCATTTTTTTTTCCATCAATCTAGGTACTAGGAGCAGATTCCTCGATGTATATATTATATAGATCTCAATTAATTGGTGGTACTTATAGTATAAGGTACATGTACTAGTTTTGGCGAAATTTTGAATTTAAATAAAGAAGGGAGGGCTTGAAGTTAAATTCATGTATTAGAACCTTACTTATGCAGAATTTAATTAAATTAGGCTAAGGAACCTAATCCTGCTAGGATATTTTGGTGTTGATAAAAAAAATGCTAACCGACAAGATTCGAAATAATTCAAGTAACTAAGGGCTTTAAGAAAATAATTTAAACACTAGGGTTTTTAAAGAGAAAACATTTTTCAGGGGCTTCACAAAAGCCAAAGCAAAAATGGTTGAAGAAAGCCCAAGCAAAGGCTATGGTAACTCAGATCGATTATAAGGATACCTTGTCGATCTCGAAAATGGCCGAGGCGGAAAAAAGTACCTCTACCGCGGAAAAGAGGCTGGCAGAGGCTACTCCCTCTAATGACCGGGTCGAAGAAGCCGAGGTCAGAGTCTGCGACAACCTTGGGGTCCATGAAATCTGATGCCCCCTGGGCCCCTCCAATCACCATTGAGGACAAGCCAGTCAGAGTCGACGACAGCGCGACTGACATTGAAGTTGGCGTTGCCCTCTCTTCTGCCTTGCTCCTCCCAAAAGACCTCGAACACAATGCTGAGGTCAGCGAGTATGAAAACTTCTCTCTGATGTTGCAGCACTCCATACAAGTATGTCCCTAACACTTGGTACTTTTCATTCTCTATTTTTCCATACCTAGATAATTTTACTAACTTTTGTTTTGTCCATTTCTTCTAGGTGATCCAGCACGCCCACTCCTACGTGATGCAGGCTTTCGACATCAAGAAGGAGTTGGTCAATAAGACCAAGGAGGCTGCTGGTTTGCTGAAGACCGTAAACAGAGCCGAGGCCAAGATGAAGACACTGATAGATCTGGCCAAGGCAGCTAAATAGGCCCAAGACGAGGCCGAGGAGAGGGCAGGAGCTGCTGAGGCTGTTGTTGACGTCCTTGAGTCTGAGAAGAAAGAGGCCGAAGCAAAGACCACCGAAGCCCAAGCCGAGCTCATTGCTGCCTTGGCCACAAAGGACGCCGAGATCAAAGCGACGGACGAGAAAGCATACGCTGAGGGGGCAGTTGACGTCCGCGAAGACTACAAGAAGCAAGTGAAACAGGCATGCAACAAGGGTTTCACCCTTGGTTGGATGGCTTCCTTAAAGGAGTTGGTTGTCCCCGAGGATTCGCCTCTCTGAGAAGATAGTTGCATCGTCCTGCCGTTCCCACCCACTCCAAGCCAATCCGAGGACGAGGCTGAGTCCGAGGAGTAGGCTGAGGCCAAAGAGTCCGAGGAGACCGAAGCTGCTGGGGCCAAGTCCCCAACTCGGAATGAGCAAGTTTTAGACTTGACTCAGGATGAGGAGGACGAGGTCCAAAAGACCACTTCTGAGGCCGAGGTTGAGACTTCTAACAAGAGCCTGGATGATACGCCGTGTGAAATCGACGCCATGGTCCGAGCTGAAAAATTTGCCCAGTTGCTCGCCGAGGCTGACACAACGCCAATTGTTGAGGCAAGGCAGACTGTGGAAAATGCATAGACTTTAGTTTTTCCTTCTTTTAGTACTTGCTCTCCTTTTTACTTTTGGACAACTGTAAATCTCTTTGTTTTGAACGATGTTAATTTTGTATTTGGCCAATATGCCACTTTTGTAGTCTGAACAAGTAGTCTCTTTGTAGGCCGAAGTGCCTTTTTTTTTCATTGAATGCAAGCCTTCTTTTTTGACTAAGTGTTTGTATGCTTGTCTTTCCTTTACAGTCTTGTATGATTCCACACTTTGAATATTTTGCATGTTTTCAAAGTACACCTGAGCTGTGTAATCTCCTCGGGGTAAAAATACTTCGAATATATCTTCTAAATGTTTATCTCGGCCTTGGCATAACACTTGAAAACATTTGTGACAAATATTTTCACAAGCGCTTGTTTAAAACCTTTCCACTTATCAAGACTTCTATTTTCCGCTATCTTCAAAGTCTTGGTAACATGGTGATCTCGGCAAGTACGTAGACACTTCTATCAACATAATCTCGGCTTAACTTCAACATGTAAATTTTTCTTAAAATTTCAACAAGTGTTAAACCAATTTTCTTTCAACATAACCTCGGCTTAACTTCAACTTGTAAATTTTCTTAAAATTTTGACAAGTGTTAAACCAATTTTCTTTCAACATAACCTCAGTTTAACTTTAACTTGTAAATTTTTCTTAAAATTTCAATCAAATGTTAAACCAACTTTTCCATATAAATTCCAACTTTCAAGTATTATTCTCCAACTCTCTGCCCCCTAATGTGAACTTAAGTTTCACTTATGTTCACATTAAGTATGTACCTATGATCTTGTCGCCAAGATCAAATTCAAACACCGAGTTTATCAACCTCGGTCTCTGTTAATCGAACTGATATGTATTTAAAGTTTTCATTATGTTGACATAGCAAATCTAGGTTAATTCAACTTAGTTCAACTTGATTATATGCAATTATAATTCAACTATGCCATATAATAAGTCTAAGTTATTCGTCATGTTTCAATCAGAAACATCGCTAACTTAGCTCAACTCTATTATATGCAAGTATAATTCAACTCTGCCATATAATAAGTCTAAGTTATTCGTCATGTTTCAATCAGAAACATCGCCAACTTAGCTTAACTCTATTATATGCAAGCATAATTCAACTTTGCCATGTAATAAGTCTAAGTTATTCATCATGTTTCAATTAGAAACATCGCTAAGTGACTAGTCAATCGTTTTACACAAGTTTGAAATAAAAAATCGAGCTAAAAATTTATTAATTACCTCGGCTAAAAACAGAAAAACTTGAAAAAAAAAGGAAATCTTAATGACAGAAAAACTTCAGGTTGCAAGTATTCCAAGGTCTTAGCAACTCTTTGCCTTCACTGTCTTCAAGTCGATATGCCCCATTGCCTAGGACCGAGATGATTCTATAAGGTCCTTCCCAATTTGGGCCAAGCTTGCCCTCTCTGGGATCCTTCTTGTTGCCGACAATCTTTCTCAGGACGAGGTCCCCAACTTGAAACTCTCGTGGGTTGACCTTTTTATTGTAAGCCCTGGCAAGCTGCTGCTGGTATGCCCCCAGTTGGATTGCTACTTTCTCCCTTCTTTCTTCCAACAAGTCCAGATCTCGGGCTAAAAATGCATCATTAGTTCCATTTTCTACTCCCTAGGTTTTGATCCCTGGGATGCTGACCTCCAGTGGAATTACTGCTTCTCTGCCATAAGTCATTGCAAATGGGGATTCTCCAATTAATCTTCTCGGCGTACTCCGATATGCCCAGAGTACACTGGGCAACTCGTCCACCTACTTTCCCTTTGCTGCTTCTAGCTTCTTCTTGATACCATCCAAGATAACTTGTTGGATGCTTCTGCTTGTCCATTGCTTTGAGGGAAAGAAGGAGTGGAATAGTAATTCTTGATCTTGTACTTTGCACAGAAGTTCTTGATTAGCTTACTGTCAAACTGCGTTCCATTGTCTGCTATTATTGCTCTTGGGATCTCAAACCTAGGGATGATGTTCTTCCATATGAAGTTATTTACATCAATATTCCGAATCTTTGCAAGGGGTTCAGCTTCAACCCACTTGGTGAAACAATCTGTTGCCACTAGTACGAACTTCTTTTGTCTAGTTGCTTGAGGCAGTTGTCCAACAAGATCCATGCCCCATTGGGCAAATGGCTAAGGGCTGGACACTGGGTTCAAATCTGCTGCTAGTTGGTGTATCAAACGTGCAAACCTTTGACACTTCTCACATTTTTTGACATAGGCTTCAGCATCTTTTTGCATATAGGGCCACAAGTACCCCTGAGTAATGGCCCTATGAGCAAGTGACCTGCCCCCAGTGTGGCTTCCACATACTCCTTCATGTATCTCATACAAGAAGTCTTCAACTTGTGAAGGATGCACACCCCTCAAAAGGGAACCAGTAAAAGATCTTCTATAGAGATGCCCCTCTGCTCTCAGACTGAATCTTGCCGACTTCAGTCTGATCTTGTGTGCTTCTTTATGATCATCTAGCAGTTTCCTCTCTTTAAGGAATACTATTATTGCATCCATCCAGCTTGGTCCCATCTCCACACACATTGCTTCATGCTCCGTGTTCAGTGGTTCTACACTTGGACCTGATAAGTAGTCAACCATTATTGTCCTTGCCTCTCTTGGTTTCATTGCACTTGCCAGGTTGGCTAAGGCATCAGCATGGCTGTTGTCATCTTGGCTAACTTGCTGTAGTCGACAATTTTGGAACAATGCTATCAGTTTGCCCACTTCCTTGACATAGGCCACCATTCTTTCATCTCAAGCAGCGTAGTCGCCTGTTGCGTGGTTGACGATAAGCTGGGAGTCACAAAAGACCATTACCTCATCGGCTTCCATTGCTACTGCAAACTTTAATCCTGCTATTAGTGCTTCATACTTTGCTTCGTTGTTTGAGGTCTTAAACCCCAAATGAATAGATTCTTCCAGCATTTGTCCATCCGATAATACTAGCATTACTCCTGCCCCCGCTCTTTGTCGGTTTGAACTTCCGTCAACAAACAGTCGAAAGGAGTCGCTGACGTAAATATTACAAGGCTTGAGTTTCTCTTCTTTTCTCTATTTGGCTATTTCTAACTAGGTTTCTTGTTGTTCACCAGGACATCGTATACCTCATATCAACGGAGCCCGATGTATGATGGCGCCTCGTGTGAACTCGGCCATGAAGTCGGCCAAAACTTGGCCTTTAATTGCTATTCTAGGTCTAAATTCCAGGCCATACTGGCCCAACATCACTGCCCATCTGGATATCCTACCTGTTAGATCTCCTTGCTGCAACAGGGACTTCAGAGGATGCGCAGTTTACCCCACAATCTTGTGGGCCTAAAAGTAGTGATTTAGCTTCTTGGAGGCCATTACTAAAGCTAGTGTCAACTTCTCCAAGGGCAGGTATTTGGTCTTTGGATCTGCTAGGGTTTTACTCACGTAGTAAACTGCCCTTTGTTATCCCTTATCTTCCTTGATTATTATTGCACTTACTGCATGCTCTAACACCACCAAGTATAAGAACAGCTCCTCTCCAGGCACTGGATTTGCGAGAACTGGAGTTGTGGTCAAGTATTTCTTCAAGTCGGCCAAGGCGACTTCGCACTCCTCTGTCCATAAGAAGTTTGTGGCTTTTTTTTACTAAACTGAAGAAAGGTTTGCATTTATCAGAACTTCTACTTATGAATCTATTTAGGGCTGCAGCCCTTCCAGTCAGCATCTGCACTTATTTTGCCGATGTTGGGCTCTCTAACTCCAAAATGGCCTTGATTTGATCCGAGCTTGCTTCAATGCCCTTTCTGGTGACCAAGTATCCCAGGAATTTCCCTGATCCAACTCCAAATGCACACTTCGATGCATTGAGTCAGAGCCGAAATGTCCTTAGGATATCAAAGACTGTCTTTAGGTTGGCTAGATGATCCTCAGGTTCCTTGGTCTTCACGACCATGTCATCAATGTAAACCTCCACTATTTTTCTTATTAGTTGTCTGAACATCTTTGTCATCAATCTCTGGTAAGTTGCTCCTGCATTTTTCAACCCAAAAGGCATCACTCTATAGCATCCACCAATTGGTCAATCTTGGGTAGTGGGAAACTGTCTTTGGAACAAGCCTTGTTCTGGCTAGTGAAGTCCACATAAACCCTCCACTTCCCATTCTTTTTCTTCACAACCACCGTGTTTGATAACCATGTCAGGTAATTTACCTCTCGAATGGCTCTGGCCTCCAGAAGTTTATCCACTTCCTCTTCTACTGCGTCAACATGTATCAACATCGGCCTTCTTGCTCGCTGGACGTCGGGTTTAGCCGACCTGTCCACATTCAGCTTATGACAAGTGACCTCGGGATAAATGACAGGCATGTCATACGGTATTCAAGCAAACACCTCAAGGTTCACTCTCAAGAATGCTTCTAATTCCCATTCCTCTTCCTCGGTCAAGCCTGAGCTAAGGAGGAAGAAGCGTTCTTCATCTCCTTGCTGGACTAAGATCTTCTTCAGGGCTTCCACACTTTTCTCGGCTGGTTCTTTGCTGACGTCCTCAAGGACCTCCATGTCCTTATCTTCGATCTCCGCTACTTCTGTTTCTTGTATGTTGTAAGTGGATTTCATTGCTGCCATGGAGCAATTCTTTGCCTGCACTTGATCCCCTCTGACCTCCTCAATTCCATGCTCTGTTGGGAATCGCAACAGTTGATGCAATATTGAGGGAACAACCCCCATTGCATGTAGCCATGGCCTTCCCAGGATAGCATTGTAAAGGGAGGAAGTGTCAATTATTGTGAACTTAGTTTTTACCTTCTTAGTGCCTGCTTGCACCTCTAAACTTACTACTACCAGAGGCCACGTCGGAGTTCCATGGAACCCGACCATTGGACCATTGGATTGTTCCAGATCATCTTGGTGAAGGCCAAGCTCCTTGTAACACCTGATGTACATGATGTCACAAGAGTTACCCTGATCGATCAGAATTCACTTTCCCTAGCACTCTCCAATCTGGAGGGATATTACCAAGGTATCGTTGTGTGGATGCTGCACCATCTCTAGGTCATCTTCGGTAAAGGATACCATTGGTCCTTGGCACTTGTCTGCCCTAGGTCTCTTTTGTCGGACCTGATATACATGTTGTAAGCGTTTTACCTTCTGGGTTTCCCCACGTATCTCGTTCTCATTAACCTTCGAGGGAATCACATTAATCACTCGAGGTTCACCTGCTTGTGGTTGCGGTGCTGGTGGAGGTGGTGCTGCCGGTGATGAGGCAGTCTCACTTGCTCTTCTCTTGTCTTGGTTTCATCTACCAGGTCCCTTAGATGACCTTGTCTTACAAGGTCTTTTAGATATGCCTTTAGGGCTCTGCATCTTGAGTTAGATGTCCATCCTCGTTGTGGTAGGCACAGTGTTTCCCCAGACTTCTTCTCATAAATTCACCAGGAAGCTTCTCTAGTGCTCTATAATGGGGCTGATTCCAGATTCTTTCCAAGACTTTGTAGACTGGAATTCAGAAAATGGTTGTGACTGCCTGTGTAGCCCTCAGTCCTGTCTCTTGCTTATTGTATCCATTAATACCTCGGCCTCGCTTCGGTGAGCTGTTTCTCTTCTCTTGTTTCGACGCCCTTGTCCTCGGCGTGGCTTCCTCGGCCCTAGCATACTTTTCTATCCTGGTCATAAGTTCCTCTATACTTTTTGGCAGTGTTTTTGCCAATGATTTTCGAAGCAGAAAATCATCTTTCAGGCCGTTCTTAAAAGACACGATCGCTACCTCTTAGTTGCATCCTGGTATTTGGTTGAACACCTCATAATACGTTTTGGCATGGGCCCCTAAGGCTTTCATCCTCGCCAATTCTTAGAGCCATCAGGGAGTCCACCCTCAATGGCTATAGTTTGTTTGTCACAAATCTAGCCACGAACATCTCGGCTAGGCCATCCTAGCTTTTCACAGTTCCTTTCGGCAACTTGTGAAACTAGTCTGATGCAATTTCCATAAAGGATGAGGGGAACACTTTGCAGAGCAACGGCTCGTTCCCAGTGTATAGCGCCATTGAGTTCAGGTACAAGCCGACGTGAAAGTTAGGGTCAGACTTCCCGTCGTATATCTGGAATCTCGGCATGTGGAGCCTCTTCAGGGCTTCAAACTTGTCCAATTCTACCGAGAACGGCGTTCTCGGCTTGACCGGTGAGGTTACCTCGATGTCTTGTCGCTTCCTTTGAAGATAATCCCTCAGATCCTCCTTGGTCTGTCCAGGAGCTCGGCTATCAACTGATTTCAGCCTTTTTGGTGGGCTACTCCCGGTGTCGTTATGGGTCCTCCTGGACCTCTCTCCGTTAGTTACGTCAAAACAGAGTTCCTTTCCCTGAACATGCCGATGTTCTTTAGGGTCAGCTTCCTTGGTACGATGCGTCCTTCGAGAATCTCCCTTTATTGACTCTTCTCGCCTGATCTCCTTTTAAGGCCGGTGAGAGTGTTCCTTGGTCCTGGTGTGTTAGGGGACTGTAGGGACTGTTTTCTACCCCCCTTTCTGGGCATTGTTCTTGGCCGCTGGAATCAGCGTATCTTGTAACGAAAACAATGGCTGCATGACGTTGTTCTGCATCATAAAATTGACGATCGATTGCAGGTCCACCAATTTGTTCGCCATTCCCGTCATCTCGTCGTCCCTCCACAGGCATCTATCTTTCCATACCTGGAGATCGTCCTCATTATAATACCCGCCTCGGCCTGACTTCTTTGGTACGTCGCCCTTCTTGCCGATATCGTTCTCTCCGAGATTCTGATCCCAAGTTTCTTCGTTGCAGTTATCCTCCTCCATGTTAGGGTCAATGTGTTTACCACTCCTAGTAGGGATGTCGTCCCCAACCTTTTCTTTCCGTCAATTGTTGGCCATCTATTCTCCTTTCTTTCCCACAGACGGCGCCAAATTGTGTGTGATATTTTTTGACCACACTGCCAAACAGGTACTCAACTGAAAAACATTAGCAGGATAGATTGCGCCTAAACGACCTGTCACAGAAAGAAAAGACTCTGGCAGTGGTTCATCCACCCGGGGGCACTCTGATGATCAAGTCAGTTATCTCTTAAAGATAGTAAAAGTGCTTAACTCACTATTCGGAATACAAAAAGCGTACCTTAGACCCACAAGGGTGCCTTACTTTTATAGTCAAAACTGACCTGATCCTTGTAGAAGCCTAGCTTCAATGGACTCTGGCTCAATGCTTATCCTGGACTCTCAAATAGATAGAGACAAACTCCCTAAGAGCTTTATCTTTATCCAGACTGAGGTCCTCCCCCATTCTAGGACTCTTGTCCCTTATCTGCTCATCTCGGATTTCGGTATCTCCGCAGATAACCTCGGCCTAGCTGAGATTACCTTGGCATCAAGTCAAGGACATATGGCACCACGGCTGGCACTTTGGTGCCACCTTGGCCACGTGTTGCTATCCAAAAAATATGTCCCCACAGTTTTGTTCCAAATTTGATGGAACCAAAGATAATGGATTAGTCTTGGTTTTACAGCTAAACTGAATTAATCCGAACCATGCTCACCCCTAATACCCTCATCAATCCCCACCTACCCAACCCACTAGCTACCACTGCCACCCATCTCCTCTCCTCATTGTTGTCAATCATGAGTAATGCTAGAAACTCTAATTAATATACTAACTAAGACACAAGGCATATAAATGATGGGGAAGATTTCTCATTAATGGGCATTGAACAAACATTCTCTTAAAGAAGGTGTAGTGTGGGTTCGGGTGGATCATCAAGGGCAAGTTCTTATTAAGCAACGATACTCTTTCTTTATCTTATTTGTCCTTGTTTCCGAAGCTCGATCTTGCTAGGAAGCTGTCAAATAGTGTGCTCTTAACAGGATCAAAGCTCTTACAGTGCTTACTAATTGTCAAGAGCCAGTTCACCAGCTTAATGGATCTCACGAGATTACTAAGGATATTACGTTTTTGACTAAGGACATTAAAGCTATGTCTTGTTGTTTTGATTATCTAAGGGTTGTTAAGGTCCCAAGATCTTTTGTTGCTGCTGCACACCTAGAAACAAAAGCGTTGCGGGTATTGGTTGTTTGTATATATATATATATATATCTATTCTTCTTCGTCAAAAAAATAAAAAAAACAAAAAAGAAAAGAAAAGAAAAAGGACATACATATGGGTTCCATCACTTAACATGATCCTACCTAATATTATATCTAGTTAGTGTATTAGTTGGTACACTAATTAGTGTTCCTATCATTATAGGTCAATCACCCCCTCGCAAACACCTCTCACTCATCTCTTTGTCTTTTTCTTAAATCCTAACTCTAATACCACATCACTAGTCCGCTTGTGCGTCCGTGCATGCGTGCGCAGACACACACACACACACACACACACACTCATAGAGTAGCTTGGAAGGAGGGAAAGGAAAAAGAATAGAGTGGTAGAGATTTACAGATGTAGGGCTTTTGGAAAGAGGTGACAACAATTTTGCAACAGTAATAGAAGAAGAACAAGAAGAATAATGTGGAGAAGGTAGGAGTAATGAGGTGAGGGTTATGAATGAGGAAAGTAGTGGTTGAGGCGAGGTGTCAAGAGGAAAGATACATTAGAAGAAGGTATTGTAGGTAGTGGTTGAGAAGGGAAGGAATGAGATGTGGTGGGTGGTAAGGGAAGTGGCAAGGGAAATGAGGTTAGGGTGAGACGTTGGAAGTAGGAAAAGGCAAAGGCCAGTAAAGGGAGTTGGGAACAAGGCTAGGGTGGTTGCGACAATGGCTATAACTGAAGAATGTGGTGAATGAAAGTAGGGTTAGGGTTTCAGACTTTGTCTTTTTGTGAAAATTTGATTTAGAAGGATAATGTTATTTAAAAATAATATGAAATGTGGGGTTTTAATAAATTTTTTAGGTGCATTTAGAGACTCCAGTAATTGTAAGATTTCTGATGGTTTTTATATATATTCAATTGTATCAATTTAGAAAGTGTTCATCAGTTTATATAGCGCTAAATCTATGACTGAAAAAGAAAATGCTAACTAATTCCTATTTACACAATCATGCCATATATACACAACATGCCATATATACAATATATTCTCACATCCCCGCTCAAACTCAAGGTGTTTTAGCATAAAACACTAAGAGTTTGCTAAGAAGAAACTAAAATCGAGCGGTATTTTGAGTCTTGGTGAAGAAGTCCGCAAGTTGTAAAGCCAATGAGATGAAAGGAAGTGAGATAGAGCCAAACTACAGATGCTATCGGACAAAGTGATAATCAATCTCAATGTGTTTTGTCCATTCATGGAAGACAGTATTGTGGGCAATCTGAATAGCATTGCGGTTGTCACAATAGAGAGAAATCGGAGAAGACTGAGGTACACCCAAATTAGAGAGAAGACAACAAAGACAGAAAACTTCAGCAGTAACATAAGCCATAGCACGATACTCAACTTTAGCAGTAAAGTGAACAACAACAGTTTGTTTCTTGCTTTTCCAAGAGATCAAGGAATTGCCAAGAAATATACAGAAACTAGACGTGGACTTGCGGTCAGTAACATCACCAGCCCAATCAGAATCAACATAGGCCACAAAATCGAGAGAGGAAGTAGAGGACAATAGTAAACCTTGAAATATAGTACCTCGGAGATAGCGAAGCATCCGAACCAAGGCAGCCTAATGTGTGGAGCAAGAAGCAGACACAAACTGGCTAACCACATGAACAACATACGCAAGATCAAGACAAGTAACCATCAAATAGACTAAGCAACCCACGAGCTCTCGATATAGAGTAGGATCATCCAGAAGAACACCACCAGTAGTGTTTAGATTTACATTAAGCTTAATGGGGGTATCAAAAATCTTAGTGTCAGTAAGACCGGCACAATGAATAACCTCATTGGCATGCTTGGCTTGAGAGAGAAAGTAGCCCTTGGAAGAAGAAGCTACCTCAATACCAAGAAAATATCGCAATAGGCCCAGATCCTTCATTTCAAAGGTGCAGAAAAGATGCTACTTCACTCAAATGTAGCAGAAGAGTCAAAACCAATGATGATCATATCATCTATATACAGTAATAACGCAACAAATCCATCAGAGGTGTGGAGAAGAAATAAAGCAGAGTCCTAGGCACAAGGATGAAACCCAAGCTCAGTAATAACAGTCTAAAAGTGATCATACCAAGCATGAGGAAACTGCTTCAGACCATACAGAGCACGCCGAAGGCAACAAATCTATCCAGAGGAATGGTGAAGGCCAAGGGAACAACGTATGTAAACCTCTTTAGTGAGATGGCCATTAAGAAAAGTATTCTTACCATTTATCTGATAAAGAGGTCAAGAACGAACAGTAGTGACAGAGATCATAGTACGAACAGTAGTCATCTTAGCAACAGGAGCAAAAGTCTTCTCATAATCAATACCATACTTTTGTGAGAAACCTTTGGCAACCAGACGAGCTTTGTTGCGCTTAAGAGAACCATCATAATAAGTCTTGACTTTGTAAACCAATTTGCAACCAACGAGATTCATACTAGCAAGCAAAGGAACCAACTCCCAAGTACTTGTTTTCTGTAAAGTAGGCAACTCATCCTCCATGGCTTGAACCCAATGAGGATCCTGACAGGCATCCTTGTAAGACTAATGTTCTGATCTGGAAAAGAGTGAATAGTAGACAAAAAAGTATGATAAGAAGCAAAAAAATATGTATTAGACCAACCTAACCTGCTTGAAGGATGATGCACTCGAGTAGGATATTGGTGTGCAGTAGGATCAGAGTTGTCAGAAGTAGGAGGATCAGCAGCAGGGGTAGAGACAATCAGTGAAGGAGGAGCCTTGCGACGAGAATAAACTAACAATGGAGGAGGAGAATAAATCGAAGAAGGAGTAATAGCCAGAGGTGAAACAAAAGGAGAAGATGGAACAAGCTCAGGAGGAACAGTGGAGATGTACTCATCAAACGGGACCTCAGAAGAAAACGAATCAATATGAACCAAAGCATTTTTGGAAACTGGGGCAATGAGAGGAGGCAGCTGAAAGTAAGGTAGACGTTCGAGAAAAGCAACATGACGGGAGACATAAAGACGACAGGAAACAGGGTCGTAACACCGATAGCCTTTCTGAGTAGGACTATAACTTAAGAAGACACAGAGAACAGACCGAGCACTAAGTTTGGTCCTATCTTTGTGGGGAAGAAGGAAAAAATAGGCAGACCTAAACACACGAAGGATGGAGTAGTTAGGAACTTAGGAGAACAAAACCTCATAAGGAGACCGACCAGAAAGAAGGGGAGTATGCATGCGGTTGAGAAGAAAAACAGCAACAAGAACTGCCTCCCCCTAGAATGGAGCCAGAACTAAGGCGAAGAGAAGAAGAGACCTAAGAGACCTAGCTATCTCAAGGTGATAACAATGTTTACGCTTGGCTCGACTATTTTGGACAGGGATATCTTTACAGGAAGTTTGGTGAATAGTACCAAACATGGCCAAATACTCACAGAACTCATTTTAAAAATATTTTCCACACAAGTCAAACCGTAACAATTTAATTGTAGACCCAAACTGAGTAATAATCATAGACTAAAAGGTATGGTATATCTTATAGAAATCAGACTTATGAGTCATAAGATCAACTCAATTGTAAAGGGTGCAGTCATCAACAAATGACACATAGTATGTAGAACCCCCTTTAATGAGAATAGGAGAAGGGCTCTAGACATCAATATGAACTAAAGAAAAATGGTGTAGTAGATATAAAAGTACTTTTAGAGAAAGGTAAGGCTGTCATTTTGGCAAGTTTACACTCCCGACACTCGGTAAGTTGCCTAGGAGAAAATTTACCCAATATACTTGACTGAGCTAAAGACTGTAAGCGGTCAGCAGACAAATGACCTAATCTGAAATGCCACAAATAGAAAAGACTTGATAGAGAATCTAACTGAAAAGAAGAAAAGGCAGTCAGAGTCGGAGAGGTAGTCATAGGCAGATGTAAGCTCTTCACCACATAAAGGTCTCCAACTC
Source organism: Camellia sinensis (assembly GCF_055761805.1). Taxonomy (NCBI): domain Eukaryota; kingdom Viridiplantae; phylum Streptophyta; class Magnoliopsida; order Ericales; family Theaceae; genus Camellia; species Camellia sinensis. Next base: position 71,564,322 of record NC_138964.1, read on the forward strand.
TACGGCTAGTCCCAATTTGCTGTTTGGATATCCGATCCTGCATAGAACAGATAGAAAAAGAAAAGATAACATCAAAATTGGAGGCATCAAGTTGAGTAATAGATAATAATCTGACAGATAACTGAGAAATATATAAGAAAGATGGAATAGAGACTATAGACAGAGCAGACGGTATAACAGACTCAACAGATATAACAGACATACCAAACTTGTTAACATCATTGACAGTAATAGGAAAGCGATGAGGAGTACATTATGGAAGTAAAGAGAGATGGTGAGTCCTATGATGAGAGGCACTGGAGTAAAAAATCTAGACAGACGAAGAAATACCTGAAGAAGACCCAAGCAAACCTGAATGAGGAGAGGAAACAATGGAGGCAGACGGGGATGGCTGGGAGGTAGACAATATATACTGAAGTTGACTAATCAGTGTATGCTAAAGCTGACTAATCTGAGCAGTCAAGGAAGCCAAGTTAGAATTAGGAGCCGGAGCAGATGCAATAGAATAGGTGGGAGGCCGAACGGTACTCAGAGGAGAAGCGTGGAACTTGATCGAAAACTGCTGAGAATGCGAGGTAGACACAGGCACAGTAGAAAAACATCCCTTTTTGGGACAATGATACTTCCAATGGCCTTTTTAATGGTAGAAAGCACACTCATCAAAAGCCAGAGACATCATAATAACTAGAAAACTGAGAGGTTCAAGTGAAATAAACCCTAAATAGAACAAAATAACCAAACCACGGGCCGAAAGGTAGTAACCAAAAAAAAAAACTGAGGGGTTTAAGTGTAGTAAACCCAAAATAGACCAAAGTAATGTATATCAGATGTCCCTATGTATATCAGATTGACCCCATGAACCAGTCGAACAAGAGAGAGAGATAGAGACAGAGACAGAGACAAAGAGTAGACCTCGCGAAACCAGATGGAGACGACTAGGATTTTCGCGAATCAGATGGTTACGATCGATAGGCCATGACTCGAACTCAGATGGGTCACGATGAACACAGATGAGTCGACCACCAGAGAACTCCATCGAGTCCAAAACCAGAATCAGAACCATAACTCAACCTCGTGAGCCAAAAGGTGAGTCCGACGAACTAGAGAAGGTTGTTCAATCGCGAATTAGAGGAGTTTCGAACCAGGTGGGATGGGTCGCGATTCTGGTGCTCGAGGGGTTGCAGTTTCAACGAAGGCAGAGTTTGAACTAGATAAAACTTTGAACAAAGAAGGAACTTCGATTAGTCAAAAGCCAAAATGAACGATAGCTCTGATACCATGTAAGATTTCTGAAGGTTATTTTTTTATATATATTCAATTGTATCAATTTACAAAGTGTTCATCAGTTTATATAGCCCTAAATCTATGACTGAAAAAGGAAATACTAACTAATTCTTGTTTACACAATTATGTCATATATACAAAACATGAAATATATACAATATATTCTCACAGTAATATCATCTTCCATTGTGTCACTAGATAATATAAATATTATAAATGTGATTTAGTGGATATTTTTTATTTTTCACAAACCCAAACATACAATCTTCAAGAGACTCAACATTTACTCACTAGCTACGTTCAAATTTTTTCCTTTCCATATTACCTATATAAGAGTTTTTTATACGGTATAAGTATTTCAAATGCTTAATATTAGGGATATATTTAAAAGCTGTCATGACTTCAGTTTATTTATTTATTTGTTTTAAAGAAATTTACAGAAAAAACTTGGGCAAGTTACAGATAAATCCCAAAATTTGAAAAGGCGGTCCAATCAATCCTTAAATATATGTGGTACTCCGTTTGGTCTTGTTGGCTGAGTTGTATCGAAAATGCCCTTGCTTTTTTGTAGTGGGTGTAAAGACGATTGGATTGACTTTAAGAGTGGGGTGTGTTTGGGTGTCACATTGGGAAAATGCTCTGTAGTAGTTTTTGGTGTGTTGTAATTGTGAGACGGTGTGACGTCACATCGATTGTAACCCAACCCGGCTGAGTTGGCTCGCGTGTTACGATATGGAAATCCCCAAATCAAGCTACAGTGTCGCTTAATCCCTGGATTTTTGGTGTTGCTGTTTTCATGTTACTGCAATTGGGTGTTTGTGGTGGATATTGATTAGGGTTTCAGAGATATACGGTAGGGTTTCGTGTGGTGTGGTATGAGTTGGTCGTCATTTTTATGCAATTGTGTGTTGGTGCCACAGTGTAGGGTTTGTGATTTTGTGGTCGGTGTGTTTACGCTGTGTTGGTGGGGAAGTCGACGTGTAGACGAACTGCAACAGTGGCAATGGCTCACAAACGTTATGTTATTTTGTTTCGCAAGTAATTCGATGGGGGGTTTGATTGCAGATGTGGTGTGTGCCATTTGTGTGTGTACGTGTACTGTGTAAATGTCTAATATTTGTAGTTCACTATTAATGGATTGTGGTTTTGGTTTTGTATGCTGTCGTGATGGGTGTGTGGATGTGTGTCTATATGTGTCCATTGATGGGGGTCAATTGGTGGGGTTTCTTTGTGGAAAGTGGTAATGGGTGTGTGGATGTGTGTCTATATGTGTCCATTGATGGGGGTCAATTGGTGGGGTTTCATTGTGGGAAGTGGTACTGCTGATGGATATGAATATGGTGACCAAATCTTACAAAATATTCTCCCCCCTCACACACAATCACATACCACAGTTGATGGATATGAGGATATGGACGTGATCCCTAATTTTGTTTGACCCAGTAAAGGAAAGTGTACAAATGACCATAACATCAAAATATAAATCAAAACACGACCTAATAGTGATAATGTTATCACCTATGGGATCTACCAGCATATGTGTAAATCGGTAGGACTAAATGGGGTTACTGATGCTGATATGAGATTTTTGGATAATTTTCCCAAAACACATTAACTATGACATCTTTATGTGTAATTCATAATCCCAAAATAAATTAATGAATCATGTGGTAGTCTTCCTATCCATGTGTCGGCGCATGGGCCTAATTCTTTGTCACTAGCTTATAATTTGACATTTAAAAATAAATAAATAAATGAAATTCACTTTTGTTAATCTTTTAAAAAATTATGTCAACAATTTTACCTCCTATATTCATAATTTAAAAATTCAAAAAAGAAAAAATGACTAAAATAAAAAGTAAGTCCAATTTTGTACAAAATTATTTTTATATGCAGCCACAAGAACCTCTCCCACCCACTTTTAGCATGGGGGTGGTTGTGGCAAAAAATGGGTGCACATAATTCAACAACAAATACAGAGAATACTTATATCAATGGGCATCTCATAAACCCTAAATCTATGCCAGCAAAAATAAGTGAATAAATAAATTCTAAAATTAAAAGATGTGCAAAAAAAAAAAATTAAAAAAAATAGAGAAAATCATTTAAGAATTTGTATCAACTTTTTGACTACAAATTTTCCTTCCCAAACAATTATTATTTTCAACTTAATTAAATTATTTTGAATTTTAAAAAATAATAAAAAAATAAACTAAACACTTTGATATAAAATTTTAAAATATAGAATCTAAATTGGAAATTGTTTTGTAATTGAATTTTATGAACTTTAAAAATACTTATCTTGAACCTTAAAAATACTAATCTTGAACCTAAAGGAAATCCCTCAAAAATTGCACTTGTTTTATTACGGTGCTTCTATCCATACCATAGCAAAACCTGCAATAAGTGAACTTTGTTTTCAAACTCACAAGACTCACAAGACTCACAACTTGCCACATCTTCCACAGAAAACAGAAACTTTTGTCATTGTCACGTTATCAATACAAAAATCAATAATGAAATTAATATTTTATTTGACTCTATGGCAAATGTGTACTACTTAGACTAATTTAGTTAAAAAATAAAAAATATATATATTTATTAAAAAAAATTAAACAGGTAAAAAGTTATATAAAAAAAATTAAAAATTCATGCTTACTTTCTTTACATTTTGTAATTTTTTCATAAAAGATTGAAAGATCATTTAAAAATAAAGTAACCACTTAAAAAATTACTTCTCAAGCAAAAACTGTATTAAAATGCCAGTTGTTTACTTGGTCCTGTCCAAGTGATGAGGGACATTATAGTTGGAATATTGACACTTCTTTTGTATTGTTAGTCAAAGGAATCAGTCCCACATGGAAATTAAGATATCATATAGGGTAAATCAAGAGAGTACATAGGGTAAATTTTATTCAACTTTTTTGAAATTTGAAGAGGAATATTGACACTTCTTTTGTATTGTTAGTCAAAGGAATCAGTCCCACATGGAAATTAAGATATCATATAGGGTAAATCAAGAGAGTATATAGGGTAAATTTTATTCAACTTTTTTGAAATTTCAAGAAAATATAAATAATTTTAAAATTTTAATACACCGGTTTCTCTTTAGTAAAGTTAAATTGATCGACACTAATACAAATAGTCTGAATATATGTAGATAAACAAGAAAGAACTTACATTTCAATGTAAAATAGATGATAACTTAATTCTTTTTATGAATATGACTAACAAATTATTAATGAAAGAGAGTTAAGTATTATGTGAATTAAAATCTCGAGGAAGCCGAATGTAATTATATCAAAACTATAAGGGCTGTTGTATTTTCTCTAACCTTCAAGAGAAGTCAATATAATTTATCTTAAAATGACCACTATATAAATTATAATTAAGAAACACATATTCAATCATAAAAATAAAATAAAAATAATAATAATAAAAAAATCATAATAAGTTATAACTAACCATTACTTGATGTATAAGCAAAGATCTCTTCAGTCACACACAAAATAACAACCACAAGAAGTTATAGTTAAGTTATATTCAATATTACAATGTGTCATAACTAAAGACTACAAAGATCACAACTGCGACATATAATAGACAATTTTTTGAGGTGTGTTTTATAAAATTTCTCTTCTAAAATATATCATTTCTATCTCAACTAATTTTTTTTTTTAAATTTTTTTATTTTCAAGTCCAATCTACCTAAAATAGTTACTCTCCAATATTTGTATAAAATTTAATCTCAAATCTTTTAATTTAAAATTCATATTTATGCAAATCAATTATTAAATATTTAAATTTAGTAATATCTCATTGTTGTTTACTATGAGAAAAAACAAATGAATGTTGTCATTGATTTATGCCACCTTCACTAAATTCCTGGCTCCGCCACTGCCATCAACTATCATCTATAATTAGATGACATTAGTTGCCGACTTTATTTGAGATTTCATTTTATCTGCCAAACTATCCTCAAAAAATCAATTATACGACTAAACAATATGAAGTTTGGTGGTCTAATTAATAGTTTTTAGATAGTTTGAGGGTTAAAATAAAAATTCAAACGAAATTTCGATGCCACATCTGCAACTTCCGTTTGATTATGAACGACAACTAGTGGCACAGGTGAAATTCATTCGAAATCAAATAGTTTAGGTGCAAAATTAAAATTATAAGAAGTATATGGGTTAAATTGATCATCGAAGTATAGTTTGAGAGTTAAATGAAATTTTCAATTAAATAAATTTGATGGGACATTCATATTGTCAAAGTAAACATTAACGCGTGCTTCATCCTATTATTATTAGAGATATTTTGGTGACTGTGTCACCCACATGACTTCTTAGAACATAATAAAATAATTTGGACTAAGTGAAATATAAGTCGGTAAAGAGAGATTTATGAATAAATACCCCACAAATTGATGATAGTTAATTTGGTTATAATTTATCAATTTCACATTGAAAGTTATCAAATCTTATAAGAGGCTTTTTATATTTTAGTTTTTACATATAAAAATAATAAATAAATATGTCACAGTCTAGTTCGGTTCTGTTCAGAACCGTAACCAAAGCCGTAGAATCAGGAACCAGATTTATTTGAATGGTTCCATTAGTTTCAGAACTAAAACCGAAACTAATAAAAAGCAAACCAATTCGACCGTTTAGAACGTATTGGATCATTTTACTAATTCCACCGATTTTTTTTTTACCCCTCTAGAGGTGCTCATCTTTTACGATTTTAAAATTTTAGTCTTAGTTATTGATTATTTTTAAACTATTCAGATTCGCTCCCTTTTGTTTATAAAAAACATCAAGTAGTTAGACGATTCACATAGCTGTATCTATGAAAATAGTGAGTTAAAATTATAAAATTTAACAAATTGGGAAAAAACATAAGAAAGAAAGCAGTTTTCACTACGCCAAAACAGGGCATTGACAGCAGCTTTTTTAACGGCAGTTTTCGTTACCGCTATTAAAGATACTATTAACGGCGGTAATGAAACCGCCGTTAATACCGCCGTTAATGTATCTTTAACGACGGTTTCGTTACCGCTGTTAAAAAAATCGCCGCTAAAGTATCTTTAACGGCGGTACTGAAACCGCCATTAAAAAAACTGCCACTAAAGCCCTTTTTTAATGGTGGTAACAAAACCGCCGCTAAAGCCCTCTCATTATCGCCGTTAATGACGGCAGTCTTTGCCGGCAGAACTCTGGCAAGTGGTGACCGTGCGTGGCCAGAGGTTAAACATGACCATCTACAATAAAGAAAAAGTAATGTTTAAATATTTATTTGGGAAATATATTTCATATAGAGTGGTTATGGTGGAGTGGTTGGTGTGCGTGGATTAGAGGTCAAGGGTTCGAGACCTGGGGGTGCAAGAAGAGAGAATTACTTTTTTAAAAATTTGAACCTATTTACAACGGCAAAGAACCGCCGTTTTTGGTCCTATATTACTGCCGTTTTTGGTCGACTTTTAACAACGGTAATTTACCCTTTTATGATGGTTTTCCCTTTTCCGACATGAGTATAAATGGCGGTCCTAAAGTACCGCCGTTAAAGGCTTTAACAGTGGTTTTACATTCTTTAACGGCGGTAAAAAACCGTTGCTAAAGCCCAATTTTGGCGTAGTGTTTCTCACAACTAGGCCGATAGACTGTCTTACGATTTTTATCTTTTGTAATTCAACATTAATTTAAGAATTTAAAAAATTATTTCTAACTTTGGCCTTAAAAAATTAAGTTTTCCTATTTTAATCCTATAAAAAAAAAAATCAAGACTGCATTTGGTAGAGATTTAGGATTATGATTTAAGAAAAAAGTTGTATTTTGAGTTTGTGAGTTTTGAAATTATGATTTGAGTATAGAAAATTTGTTTGGTTATGAATTTTAAATTGAGTGATGTGACATATGATATTGTAGACACCCCATTTTTGACCGTCCTCAAGACTTGGGTGTCACCATTTGAACACTCGGTGATCATCCTTGTTTGTGTTCGTCTTGAGTTCCTGGAGGTCTCGGCTACGCGCCTTGCCTTAGGATCTCTCAACTCGACTGTTTTGTGTTTGGTTTTGCACCAAACACTTGTGTTTTGCCTCGAAGGGGGCAGGGAATGGCTTATTAGCCATCCCCACACACCACCACCGGCCATGGCTTGGGGCCACCGGCCATTGTTTTGTTGCCACCGGCCAAATGTTTGGCTGGCCGGCACTTTTTGTGGCCGGCCGATCATCTATTTTGGTCAAATTACATTTTTTGCTGGCCGAGCACTGTTCACCTGCTTTTGCAGATATTTTTGTGCCAACTGTGATAGCTGGCACCCACCTTTGCTCCCCTCCATACACGTGTATGGAAGGATTTCAACCTTGTTAGCTTGCCTTGGAAGCTTTACAAGGTTGAATCTTCTATAAGAGGAGGCCTCTTCTCCCTCTTTTAGGTTAGACAACATTTTTCAGAGGGCTCTAGTTTTAGGGTTTGAGTTGTGTATCTATCCTATATCTATATCTCCCTCTCTCTTGGGTTTTGTGTGTGTTTTGTCTTACTTTTGTGCACAAACACCCACCATTACACCTTCCTTTAGCTACTGAGGCACTAAGAGGCAGTTCTTGAAGTTTTGAAGCTGGTTTGGGCCAAAGAAGCTGCTGGTCCATCATTCTTGAAAAGGGTCAACAAGGGTGTATAACATCGCTCTTTAGTCTACCTTGCAACTATTTTTAGACTTAGTGTATAACATATAAAAGTTTTGTTTTTGCCTACTCTAAATAGTTGGTTAAGGGTGTTTTGAGACTTGAGGTTGTTTGACCCCTTTTTTGTGCCATTTTAGTGAGCTCCGGGACCATTGTGTTTGGGCCTCCTCACCACTGAAATCTTGAAGGATTTCAGTGGTAAGGATGGTGCCTTGAGGTCCTAAGAAGGAGAGGGCCACCCCCTCTCTTCGTTGTCCTTGAAAAAGGCCATTTTAGCCTCTTGAGAGAGAATCTTGTTTAAGTGTATGTTGGCCATGCCTTAACTAATTTTTTGTGCTTATTATGTCATAATATAGCTCTGTTTTTACTTGGTTTAGACACACCATGCTTGCTTTGCATACTTGTCTTGTAATGCTATGATTTGCCTTAACATGCTTTATACTTTGAGCCTTGTTTCTAGCATGTTTTTGGCTTAGCTTTGTGAAGCTTTTATGCTTGTTTTGATGTTCTTGAGGACTTTTTTTGGTCATTTGGGTCATCCATTCTTTACTTTGTATAGCTACCATGTAATCCCCCTTGTAGGCCTTAAGTATCGGACCCTCTAGCACGCTATCCTTGCATTATTTCAGTGGTTTGGAACCACTTACCATGCCATTTCAGTCCACTTAGCATGCTTGTATGTTTGCATTTGATGCCCCTCTAATGTGTTAAAAGGTTGTTGTCTTATGCCCTTTGTTTAGGCCCTTGTGCATGCTTGCATGTTTAGGTCACTTAGATGCCATCTAGGTGTATCCTTAGCTTTGCTTAGGCCTGCCTTGGACCTGTTTTAAGTCCTCTTAGCCTTGTGAGGCTTGGTTGACTTAGCCATGGTTTAAGTCTCTTTGGGCTTTCCTTGAATCTTGGACCATTGTTGCATGTTTAGCATGTCTTGTTTACTTGGTTTGGCAGCTTGTGCATGGCAGTGGCTTTCTGAGCAGAGCCGAACACGCATTGCTTTGGGCCCTCTTCCCGAGGCTGTTTACGGTTTTGTTAGATTAATTAATTTGATAACTAGTTTAATTGGTCTGTAATATTTAATTAGCTTGTAAGTTAGTTAATTGTATTATTCTTTCGGACCCTCCGAGTGAGGGCAATTGTGTAATAAGTGTGCGTGAGTGTGTGTATGTCTCCCAACCCCACGTCTTTCTTTCCTTTTATGTACTAGCTTTCGATGGTTAGTCTAGGCCATGTTTCAGTTAGCATACAGTATGATAGCACGTTTGTATCCATTCATTCGTTCTGCATGGACTGGGCTCGGCGCATCATTCTAACTGCATTTGTATTCCAATTCCAAATTGAATATGTGTTAGTTGTAGCATTTCACATGTCATTGTAGATTAGCCGAGCCCATCTTAGTTGCATTTTGCATGTGTTGCATTAGTCATCTTAACATGAACTAGGATCATGCATATGATTACTAACTAGTTTCTGTTTTAGCTTGGAGTACTCGGTAAGTTCTCATGCTTTAGCATCCTTGCATGTGTGTGAGTGTTGCCATGACAGCATACTTACTATGAGGCTTGCTGCTTATGTGATATAACTGCTTGAGTGCTTGTAGATGGAGGTTGAATTACCTAAATTGGAATAATGCACTAAAACTGTGAGTTTTAAGCCCACTAGATAGTGGCAAAACCATCTTTTCTAAAGCCCACTTGAGGGTGGCAAAACCTGCATTTTAGCCTACTTGCGAGTAGCAAACCATTTTCAAAACAAACATGCAATGTTTTGTACCAATTTAGGCGATTTGGTCTATACTTGTTTGCTGTGCGCATAACATAGTAATTCTAGGCTAATAACCGGAATAGGAACACATAATGCTTTCAAAAACAAGATATCATGGCTAGTAGAGGCCGATATTTGATCGGGCGAGTGGGGGTGCTCATAGTTGACCTTCCCCAATTGTACCCAAGTTCCCGAGCCGAGGCAACTTTGGTGATGACGGACACGTAGCCTTTGGCACCGAGTCAGGGTTTCCTAAATTCCCCCAAAATAAAATATTTAGGTGGCGACTCTGTATCTGGCAAAGTAGTCCATGTTTGGCACTTCTTTTCTAAAAATCTGTTTTCTCAAAACGATTTGCCGGATTTGGACTCTTTGGTTCAGATTAAGAACCGTGATAATTCGAGTTCGAACTATAGCATGGGACCCACGGGCGCGTCTACAGTTTCTGGCGACTCTGCTGGGGAGTTTGGAGAACTTGACTCGAACTTATGATATCTTGTTTTGACTACACTCATGTGTTTCTTTGCATTGTATGTGCATTGGTGTGCCTAGGACACCGTGTTTGTCGTCTGCTATTCCTGAACGGTTTGCCGGAGGCTTGCTTTGTCAAAGCATGCCATAAGGCTGACCGGTTGCGGGCTCTACCAGTATGGGAATGCAAACTCCGGTTTTACCGGGGCACCCTTTTTTTGACCATTCAACCTAGTGCATATTCAGAATCCATAGTGACCATTCCAAGCTAGGACAGGTTGCTTGCCCGATATAGGTTGTTTGAAACCGCTGTGTGCGTAGTGAAACCCTAGCTCCTGACAAAATAGGACAGGGAAACCCTACCCCAACATAGGGTTGTTTTGGCTCTCATTTACTTTGCTATGTGCTTTTAGAGTGTATCTCTATAAGAACGTACATACTAATTTGCAAGTTTGGGGAATCAGGCCTAAGGGCATCAGTATCAGAATTTGAGAATCGGTTATATCCACGGGTATCAGATCCAGTGTTTCGGGGCAGTGATTTTGGGGAACAGTAATCAGTAGTAGAGTACAGTTGTTCAGCTATTGCTCGTGTCTGTTCTGATTGGGCCGAAATGCTGCGTGTTTCTCTTTCAGTTCGGAGATTTAGTACAGAATAGCCAGTGTTCTCCATTGCTGAGGCAAGACAGATACCTAATCCATCAGTCACCATTCAATTCAGCAGACTTATGATGACGCGGAGTTCAGAGGAAATTGTGGTTATGGCAGCCGCGTTAAACCAAGGGATCATTTTGTAGGATGAGACCAATGTTGATGTACCGCATTCGCCCAAGTCGCCTGCTGCGCGCTCGATCTGGGAACCCCAGATGTTTCAAGTTCGTGAACCTACCACATTTGAGTCAATGGGAATGATCGGTGATCTCAAGAGATCTGTGGCCGATCTGGCCTATGGAATGTCGGCTTCGCCACCAGCTGCACCGTATGCCAGGAATTTCATACCACAGGAGCCCCCGCTACTGGGGCGGATTGTGATCGAGCTCAGCCAACCAGAGGTTACCTCCAGCTACAGCAATGACGTGTCAGCAACAATCGGGCTTCGCTCTGATGTAGTAACCCAAACCCCCGATCAGGCTGAGGCTAGAGGGAAGAACAAAGTGGGAACAAATACTGATCCCGTCGAACAACTGCTGTGGGTAGTCGAGGCTTTGAAAGCTGGGGAGATGAATTAGCAGCAAGTGTTCGCAGTCATGACTAAAGCTGTGGATGATGCTTTCCCCACTCCAACCGAAGGCAGTTCAAGCCGGGCAAAAAATCGGGATGGGCCCTGTCATGCCAAGACAGTTCCTGTCATTCCTAGCCCTATACCAGGAAAAGATCAGAAAGCCAAGGCAGTGCCTGCCAACCTTTTCGCTAGTGCGCCTAGCAAGAACCCTCAGACTTCAAAGTACCTGCCTCGAGGGCGTAGAGTCTTTCATGCCCTCTACATGCCTTTGTCTAGGGCATTTCAAATATTCGCTAAAAAGTGGAATCTTAAACCCCTCGAGCCTCGGCCCCTCCCGAAGAATCTCCCTCTCTCGCATGATGCTACCTTATACTGCGCGTACCACCAACAGTCCGGTCACAGTACCGATGGTTGTTTCCGCCTTCGTTATGAAGTGCAAGATTTGATCGACAGTGAGGTCATCTTCCCACCTACCTCAGCAAAGTCTGTTACTACTGAGCTATTGGATTTCGAGGATACTGCAAGTTTGTGATCAGGGGTTGGACCACCTGCGGGCGGCGCTTGGTGCATTTCGGATATGGCGTCTGGCACGCATTGTTGAGCATCTCCGAGTGCCAATTTTTTGTGGTTTCTGACTTAGGTGTTGAGTCAGTTCGGTGGTCCTGTTTTGAGTCTGTCTCTTTGTTTTAAGTCAGTCTTTTTGCTTAAGGGTCTGTCTTGTCGCGTCGAGTCAGTCCCATTATATAGAATGTCGGGTGATTCCGAGGTTGTTGTCTCGAACACCGTTTTGTTTTGTAATTACCCTTTTGTTTTCTTTTGAGTCTATCTCTGTTGTGGAGCCAGTTGCAACTAGGGAATCTGAATGAAACAGCTGCAGCTATCATGTTTCTGTGCTTACTGCTATTTTGAACTAGTTGTGCTAGAGGATTTGAATGGAATAGCAGTACATTCCACCTGCTCTCTTGTGCCCGGAAAATCATTGCAATGACCTAAGTTTTTCAAAACCTTTTTGAACACTGCGGTGAAAACAAAGGGAAAGGAATTCCTCGGGATTTACAAAACTTTGATCAAATTGAGAGAAGGAGAGGCATGCTAAGCCTTTAATGATTGAAATCATGCTTGTCAGCGTGAATACTGAGAAGGACCCTGGCTTGATCCAGACTGGTTCCACACTATCTTCAGCGCGAGCGATTTGTCGTTTCTTTAAAAACTTTCAAAAACAAAAATGTTTTGCGCGGTCCTGTGAAGACCTATGTGGAATCGCTCTTGAGATTGTGCAGCTTAGGATACTCTCAGCCTCAAGACTTGAGCCCTTGCTTTAAGACCTTGAACCACAATTCGGAGTGTTCAACGATCGACCATCAAGGGAGGCCTGTGTGGCCAGATTGGAAGCAGCCCTCGAACAAGAGGCACCAAAGTCAGATCAAGAAGATTAGATCTCATCAGAAGAAGCATGTGAAGCTAGAACAAAAGAACCCATCCAATTAGGGGCAAAAATGTCTGATGTGCTCGAAGAGCCGAAGAGGGGTCCTTCACCAAATCGATACAACAGCCACTCTCCTAGACACGGATGGCTTCGAAACCCTAAAACCATTTGGCATGGACTTGTTACTTTTTTACCCTTTGAGAGGCTCGTTGGGCCGAAAACCCAGAAGGGCGACCCAGGCAAAAGTTAGAGCAAGAGAAAAATATAAAAAAGGAAAATACAAAAAAATGAAAATAAAGAAAATGATGAAAAAAAAAGAGAATGACAAAAAGAAAAGAATTGAAAAGAAAAGAAGAATAAAGCTCACAAGGTCGAAAACCCGCAACGGGTGGCTTGGCAAAAGTTAGAGCCTAAAAAGTGAAGGTTAATACCCGAGTGTACCTTAACCGGAACTACGTAAGGCTTGATTCCCATGTTTGGGATACGTAGGAAACTTCATCCTGAAGTCCAGCCCCCAACGCTTTCATAGCGACTAAGTCCATGCAATGGTTTTTAATCATCCTTGGTTCCCATGTTTGGAATATGTAGGCAGCTTCGTCCTAAAGTCCAGCCCCACGCACTTTCAAAGTGACTGTGTCCATATATTGGTTTTGACCATCTTCGTCTTCTCCGTTGCCATGAGTCGCCGTTCAAACCAGGGGTAACTTTCCGTTGCCATGCAGCGTCCTTCAAACAAGGGGCAATTTTCCATGACCTCTGATCCGAGGTTGCGCATCTCGAAAGTAAGTTCCGCGCTCGTTGAGCGGCGACCGTTTGCGAAAATAGTTTTTGAAAATTTTTACTGAGGTTGACTATTTTCTCGAAAACTATTTCATTTTTCCAAAACTTAGACCATTTTGGACCCAAAAAAGGAAAATTTTTCAGTGCTCACAGCCCAACTTGCGTGATTTTAAATCAGAAAATTAAACAAGTATGTTAATCTGACTCTCATTTTGGTCAAAATTGTTTCAGTAGAGAACGAAAATAAAAAATGGTCAAAATGATGAACTAGGGGAACAGCTGAGTCAGGCTTCCTGTCTTTCCCCCATCGCCAACATACTTGCCAAGAAAGGCACAACTGAAGCTGTCATTAGAGGGCTGAAAGCTCTCTCAACCTCCGAGCAACGAGGTATCAAACTAAGTGTGAAGCACGAATCTGAAGGGATCAAGGTACTCCGTTCCCTTACCTGGGGCATTGACCAAACGCCACCGGAAGAAACAGCTATGCGCTAACCATGTCGGGTGTGAACCCAAAACTTCCTATTCATCCATTAAACACCCCGGGGAGGGATAAAAATGAGAGAATAAAGAATAGAGAGGTGTAAGTTGAGAGAAAAAGCGAGCCAAAGGGTCTTGAGAGAAAAACCGAGCCTGAGGGCCGAATGTTGTGAGAACCACAAATAAGAAAGGGTGGAAAACAATACCCAGAGAAACTGGCTCCTCGTGATCTGAGGTCTCCCGTCTTCGTTAACGCGTCTGTATGTCGTGTCTTTTGTTTTGTTTACTTCAACCTTTGTTTTGAGTCTTTTCCGAGTGTGTCTCGTTGTGTTTTGGTTGTTTACCTTTTGTCTCCGCTGTTGAGTCATTCTCGCTATGTCCAGTTGTAGGCTCACTACCCCGGTTTAAAAAACCCTTCTTCAGTTTCAAAAATTAATCGTTTTATGCTCAGAATGCTGTGCCATTCTCCACATTTGTGCGAAAACATGATTTGGTTCTTTCATCCAACTGTAAGGTCTACCCCCGATAAGTGTGAACAGAAAAACCTAGGCCTCTCTGAAGCTTCTAGGTTTCGGATCGCATCTGGGTGTGCTTCAATTTTAGTAGATTCAACCTTCATGGTCTGTCTTGTCAGATTTGGGCTGCTTGTTCAGGATCCGCTGTGTGCAAAATGAACCAAGCGCTATGTTATGGGCTGTATGCAGATTAATCCCCAGTAGAGTATGGACCGAGTGTTCGGACTGAGTAGTGGTTTGTATGGGTTATTTTGCTGTTGGCTGGTTCGTTATCTGATTATTACAATACGAGTGTTCAATTTTTCAGACAAAAGATCAATCTCATTTACATTGATGTGCAATATGATGCAATGCGACACAATGTATGAAATGTACAAATATAACACTTTTTCAGATAAAAAGTTCTGTTTCATTTCATCATCTTTTTCAAGTACAAAGTTTTGGAGAAAACAAAAGAAAACCTGCCTACGGCAGTACAAGGTACTCTAGGTAACAGCAAAAAGTACAAAAAGAAAGAGAAAAAGAAAAAACAGTAAAAATCTGGATCAATGTCAAAAGGCCTCGGGTCTAGGGGTCCGTCCTCGTCCTCTTCTTGGACGGAGGTCCAGGAGCATCGTCATCAGCATCGTCATCTGAGTCTGAGCTCGAGCCGTCTCCGGTCTCCTCCTTGGACGACTCTGCCTCTGCCTCTGCTTCAGCCTCGGACTCATCATCATCATCAGGGACCGGTGCCCATGAGCTACTCCTAACATGGGTGCGCCCCGCCTTCGTGTGGGGGTATACTCTGCCATCTCCTCCGGCAGGAATAGAAGGTCCAGCTGGAGCACCTCCCACGGAAGGGATCTGGAAGGGAGGCTGAAAAACACAAAAAGGAAACGCATCAGTATACTGTGAGCAGTTTATCAGTCCAGAATGCAATGTATGAGTATAGTGTGTGAATGCTATAGGTAGTATATCAGTCTAGAATGCAATGTATGAGTACAGTGTGTGAATACTGTAGGCAGTATATTAGTGCAAAATGCAGTGTTCGAATACAGTGTGTGAATACTGTGAGCAGTGTATCAGTATGCTACAAAATGCATTGTATGAATACAGTGTGTGAATACTGCGAGCAATGTGTCAGTGCAGAATGTAGTGTACGAGTACAGTGTATAAATGCCGTAGATAGTGCTGTGAACAGTTTGTGGGCTACAGTATGTCAGATGCCGTGAGGGCAGTGCATCCAATGTCGTGTTGTGCATCAGATATGTGAAACAGTTTATGTATGGTTTGAGACCGTGGTCAGAGGAACATACTGGAATGCTATAAATTGCCAGAAGGTCGGGGCTCTACTGGAGCATCCCCATCACGGAGGCAATCAGCTCTAGGGACTAGCGAGTGTACTCAGAAGAGGCCTGCAAAACCGTTAGAAGCATCAGTATTCTGCGGAATATCAAATGAATTGAAACGAACTAACTGTGCATAATGCAAAACGTAGTAGTACATACCGGAGGTAAGCCATAGAACCCGACTAACTCATGAGCAGTCGGAGGGAGAGCAATGGGAATCTGGTAAGTCTCCCCACCCCGTCCTCTGCATGTCATCATCGTGGGTAGTGTTGGCCAGCTAACCCCCTGACCCCTCCGAGCTCCGCTTCTGCCACGGACTCGAGCTGTCATCAACGTCCCTACCCTTGCTCCCGCTCCAACTACTGGCGCCTCAGGCCTCTCCCTTTCAGCTCGACGGCCACCGCTCAGAGGCTGTATAATGTACGTCCGAACGTACTCTGAGTAGTCGCCCTCGCCCCTAAAGCCCTCCGCATCCCAGCCGATCGTGTAATCGGCCATCTCCTCGGCAGTGCACCTCTCGGTGTCCCTTATGTGGGTAGGAGGCAGACCCGAAACTATCTGCTCTGGCAAACCCAGGGTCTGGCGTAGGAAACGCTCACCCAAGTACCAAGCCCGACAGACTGGGCCCTCCAGCAAAATCCTGAAACGTGCAGTCTCCTCTGCACCAGCAAATTGATCTCGAATCATCGCAGACAATGGAGCCCAAGGCTGCCAAGTGATCTGTAAATGACATGGAGTTTGTTATCTACTGATATTGAAAATACAGTGTAAAGCCAAGCCAAATAAAACTCTAAAAGTTGAACATACCTTTGCGAGGGTGATGGTGTCAAAGTAGCGGCGGAAAAAGATGAACGTCTCCCGGGGCCTCTACACGCACCTCACGTCAAAGCGGCACGAGAACGGAATGACGAGAGGGGTCTCCACGTCTGCCACTGGGGCGAGTCTCAGAAAGTAGGCATAGACCCACAACTGCAGAGTAAATACCAGTAGGATTATCAGATAAAGCAGAATATAGAATAAAGCAGAAATTGTAGAACCGTGTATTGTGCAGTGTATTGTGCAAAGTGTACAGTGTGTGCAGTGTACAGTCAGTGTAAAACAGAGTATGTGTGTGCCGTGTGTGCCGTATACAGTCAAATGTAAAGCAGGCCGCAGTGTGTGCAGTGTACAGAGTACAGAAAATATAGAGCAGAAACGAAGAACAAAAGAAGAAAACGTACCTCCCAAGCTCGCCAGTAACCCCCGAGTAACTGCCCGCTGCAACGGGAGGCTGAGCTCATGTATCCATATAGAGTGGCTAGAGCAACGCCACCCCAGTCGAAGCGCAGAATCCGTATGACGTCCACCAGTGCGCTCAACAAACAAAGGGGCACGGTGTTCGCCCGGTCGGCGAAGATAGTAGTCCCCAGCAGAAACATGAGGAAGCTGCGCGCATACCGCTCCACCGCCTCCTGAGTCATCGGAGCCTCCTCGGTCAAGGCTGGCTAAACCCTAAACTGGACCTCGAACCATGAATATCTGGCAAAGCCGGGACGCGCGAGAGGCCGCACCTCGCCGAGCAGGTAAATCTGAGCGGCCTCCCACTCGTTCATGTCGGTGTCGAAGGGGATCGGATCACCCCTTACCCCGATGCTGGTGTGCATCGAGAAATCATAGGGAGTCATCGTCATGTCTCCCGTGGCAGAGAAATGGAATGAGTCGGTGGTGTCCCACCACCTTTCCACCAGAGCGGCGAGAAGAGGCCTGCTCGCGGTGAGCCGGGAAAGTCCTCTACAGAAGGCACCGAAGCCAGCCTGATCGACAATGTGACGGACTGTGTCTGGCAGCTCCAGATACCAGTCTCAAGCGGCGGCATTCCCATACCCCCAGCAGGTATGGGAATCTCCCTGTATTAAAAAACAACAGTTGTGAAGCAATATTCAATGTACGGTTTTCAAGAACATTCAGGATTGGTGACAATACAGCGTGTGTGCACGTTTTCAGATTCAAACAGATATTGGGTGTCGGTGTACTCGAAGTGAATTACGGCATATGACGTGTCAGTGTTTCCAAGTGGTTCAGTACAGATACGGCGTGAGTATGCGTTTTCAAGTTCAAACCAACATCGGGTGCTGGTGTGCTTACAATGAACTAGAACATGCGATGTGCCAGTGTGTTTGGGTGGTTCAGTGACAATGCAACGTGTGTGCACGTGTTCAGATTCAAACAAACATCAAGTGCAAGTGTGTTCACAGTCAATTACAACATATAGTGTATCGATGTATCCTGGTTAAGCCGTTAAAGAACAAAATCAACTATGGCAGTTAAGTGTTCAACATTGCGGAAAATGAAACGGGGAAGAATATACCTCGGAAGCGCCGTATGATAGGTGTGACTCCGGCTTGCGCAGGAGAAGCTCTAGTGGCACACCTCTCACAAAACTCCGGAACTGACGAAGTCCGTCGGGAGGAAGCACGTGAACCGCCGGCCTGTATGTCGCCGGGTCGAACGGGCGGACGCTCAAGGGGAGGAGCTCAGCCTCTGGGTCCACCTCGTGATCCGGGGGAGTCCTGCCCCGTGGAATGTCATCCTCCATGTCAAAAGTGGTTTGAAGATGGCCGGAAGAGAGAAAATCGGGCTAGAATGCGAAGGGTCAACGGAAGGTCAACCCTGAGAGGGCGGAAAATGGCCGGAAAAGCCGAAGTGTGGAAAAGGCTCGAAAATCAAGAAAAACTCGAGGGAAACAAGTCTCGAGTGGTGAAAATCAAAAAGGAAACACCAAAAAGAAGTTTTGTTCGTATGAAAATGTTCGAAACGCGAAGAGATTCGCGAATCAAACAACGAAATGGCCCTAAAATCGAAGAAAGTGGCGAATGGGAGAGAGGAAAGTACTCTAGAGAGAGGGGGAAAGGAATTTCGGCCAAGATAACGTGAAAAGAATAGGGCTAGAAGCCCTATTTTATAAAGCCCATGCCGAAATGACCAAACTGTCCCGACTCAGCAAGATTTGGCCGGTCGGCTAAACTTTTGGCCGGTCGACTAAATATTTGGCCGGTGTAATGTTTCTATGGCCGGTGAATGGCCGGTGACCTCCTCTGATGGCCGGTCAGCCTCCCACACCTTTTTTTCGGGTTAGATATGTGGTTTGGGACCTTCACTGCTCAAGACAGTGCAAGAAAAGTGCATTTCTGAAGCTCAACCGGACCTTGTTTTGACCTCGGACCGTGTCTTCTGTGTGCGGCACTCGAATATGTGCAAGGTGTATCCTTCTTGTATCCTTTTGTCTCTTTCAAGATTCGAAAGTTACCCCGCATGCGTTGCTTCGCAATGCTTCGTCGTGAACATGCGTTGGTTAGACGTACTTTCATTCACATTGATATGCATCTTTCATTTGCATTAGTTCACTTGCATTGTTATGCATTTCCCCAGCGAACGGTCTGGCGAGACCTTAAACCCGCTTGGTCTGGCAAGACCTTAAATCCGCTCGGTTGCATTGTCGTGCATTTCAAGCGACTTGCGTTGTCGCGCATTCCATGCAACATGCATCATTTGCATTTAAGACAAAAACAAAACAAAAAAAAAAAAAAACAAACAAACACAAAAACAAAAACAAAAACAAAAAAATAACAACACGCATCATTTGCATTTCAAACACACAAAAACAAAAACAAAAACAAAAACAAAAACAAAAACAAAAAAAAACAACAACATGCATCATTTGCATTTCAAAAAACAAAAACAAAAAAAACAAATATGCACATGTCATGCATCATTTTAAGTATTGCATATGTCATGCATTTCATTGTAATATATTGCATATGTCATGCATTTCACTGTGAATACATCCATTCCACTGCATATTGTAGATGTTGCATTGTAGCTTGCATGCATTCACTACATCACTTCCATCTAGGGTTTGCGCCTTTCCTTGTTGAGCTTGGTCTGGTATGTGCCCATACTTTTCACGTCTATACACTCATAGTTCTGTATGACCATTCTATGTTAGACATGGTTTGTTTGTGTCCATGCCTTTCCTAAGCAAGATACGGTTTGGCTGTAGGCCTTAATCCACCGTGTCCATTCCATTGCATATTATAGATATTGCATTGTAGCTTGCATGCATTCACTGCATCACTTCCATCTAGGGTTTGCACCTTTCCTTGTTGAGCCTGGTCTAGTATGTGCCCATACTTTTCACATCTATACACTCACAGTTCTGTATGACCGTTCTATGTTAGACGTGATTTGTATGTGTCCATGCCTTTCATAGGCAAGATTTGGTTTGGCTGCATGCCATATCCATTGTACATATTACATTGTAGTGTAATTTTTGCATCCAGCATTAGGATCATTGGTCTTTCTTCAGCGGGTCGTTTCCCCACTTATGTCATTCCACCCAATTACCTGTTCTTGTGTCCGTCTACATTACTCATAGTTCTGCATGTGTACGCGCCTATTCCACTGCTGGTATTGTGGTTTGAGGGTTGCAGCACCTTTTCAATGGTAGACGGACTTTGTATCTCCATCCATCTTTTTGACATTTGTGTAGTTTTGAACCGCTCATGATTGGATCATGATTCAATTGCATTGCATATCATTTGCATTGTTTATATATAGTTTTGTATACTTTGCATATTATTGGCATTGTTTTGTAATTTTACATATCATTTGCGTTACATTAGACTCAATTGCTGATCATCGCACTGTTTGTGCACCCCTTGGTCTAAGGAGACTTTAAATCCTACATTTGCGTTATCGCGTAGCATTCATTTTGCATGTTATGCATGTTGCTAACGATATTATACCTATCGAGTTTTCTTTCTCTTTCAGGCACGATATTGTATGTACGGTTCATTTGAAGCTAGTGCAACCAGACGAACCGCGCAGGTATTGTATTCTCCGAGTGAGACGTATCGAGAATTGCATAATTCTCTTACATCCATTCTGCATTGTAGTGTAGTTGGATTATTGAATGCTAGCTTAAAACTATTGCATGTTATGCTTCGTTACAGCTTTCTTTGTATGATCATAAGTTATGTTCGGTTTCTTGCATTGTCAGTTGCATTTTGCCCCTGCCTTCGGGCGCACATCTTTATTATCTTGCATGCTTTGTCTAAGTCTTCGGCCTTGTCAAAAATGGGTCGTCTCTGGGCTTTGACACTCACTCCCGTCATTCTTATGACTTTCGAGTTCTGTCAAAGAGGGGCAACTGTAGACACCCCATTTTTGACCGTCCTCAAGACTTGGGCGTCACCATTTGAACACTCGGTGATCATCCTTGTTTGTGTTCGTCTTGAGTTCTCAGAGGTCTTGGCTACGTGCCTTGCCTCAGGATCTCTCGACTCGACTATTTTGTGTTTGGTTTGGCACCAAACACTTGTGTTTTGCCTTGAAGGGGGCAGGGAATGGCTTATTGGCCATCCCCACACACCACCGGCCATGGCTTGGGGCCACCGGCCATTGTTTTGTTGCCACCGGCCAAATGTTTGGCCGACCGGCACTTTTTGTGGCCGGCCGATCATCTATTTTGGTCAAATTGCATTTTTTGCCGGCCGAGCACTGTTCACCTACTTTTGCAGATATTTTTGTGCCAGCTGTGATAGCTGGCACCCACCTTTGCTCCCCATCATACACGTGTATGGAGGGATTTCAACCTTGTTAGCTTGGAAGCTTTACAAGGTTGAATCTTCTATAAGAGGAGGCCTCTTCTCCCTCTTTTAGGTTAGGCAACATTTTTCAGAGGGCTCTAGTTTTAGGGTTTAAGTTGTGTATCTATCCTATATCTATATCTCCCTCTCTCTTGTGTTTTGTGTGTGTTTTGTCTTACTTTTGTGCACAAACACCCACCATTACACCTTCCTTTAGCTACTGAGGCACTAAGAGGCTGTTCTTGAAGTTTTGGAGCTGGTTTAAGCCAAAGAAGCAGCTGCTCCATCATTCTTGAAGAGGGTCAGCAAGGGTAAGGACTTATCCCTTTTATTCCCTATTTTTACATAGCTCTTTAGTCTGCCTTGCAACTGTTTTTAGACTTGGTGTATAACATATAAAAGTTTTGTTTTTGCCTACTCTAAATAGTTGGTTAGGGTTCTTTGAGCCTTGAGGTTGTTTGACCCCTTTTAGAGCCTATTTGACCATTTTTTTGTGCCATTGTCGTGAGCTCCAGGACCATTGTGTTTGGGCCTCCTCACCACTGAAATCTTGAGGGATTTCAGTGGTAAGGATGGTGCCTTGAGGTCCTAAGAAGGAGAGGGCCACCCCCTCTCCTTGTTGTCCTTGAAAAGGGCCATTTTAGCCTCTTGAGAGAGCATCTTGTTTAAGTGTATGTTGGCCATGCCTTAACTAATTTTTTGTGATTATTATGTCATAATATAGTTCTGTTTTTACTTGGTTTAGACACACCATGCTTGCTTTGCATACTTGTCTTGTAATGCCATGATTTGCCTTAACATGCTTTATGCTTTGAGCCTTGTTTCTAGCATGTTTTTGGCTTAGCTTTGTGAAGCTTTTATGCTTGTTTTTATGTGCTTGAGGATTGTTTTTGGTCATTTGGGTCATCCATGCTTTACTTTGTATAGCTACCATGTAATCCCCCTTGTAGGCCTTAAGTATCGGACCCTCTAGCATGCTATCCTTGCATTATTTCAGTGGTTTGGAACCACTTACCATGCCATTTCAGTCCACTTAGCATGCTTGTACGCTTGCATTTGATGCCCCTCTAATGTGTTAAAAGGTTGTTGTCTTATGCCCTTTGTTTAGGCCCTTGTGCATGCTTGCATGTTTAGGTCACTTAGATGCCATCTAGGTGTATCCTTAGCTTTGCTTAGGCCTGCCTTGGACCTGTTTTAAGTCCTTTTAGCCTTGTGAGGCTTGGTTAACTTAGCCATGGTTTAAGTCTCTTTGGGCTTGCCTTGAATCTTGGACCATTGTTGCATGTTTAGCATGTCTTGTTTACTTGGTTTGGCACCTTTACAACATGATTTTCAGAGCTTTATATGCATGCCATCTGTCCATGTGTTTGCTTCCTCTTAAGTGTGCTTGAGAGTTGTCTCTATATGCCTAAGTGTTGGTCCGTGTGTGCATGCATGTTTGTATGTCATTTTGACTTCATTTTCGAGCATGTTGGCCACAGTTTTGGGTTTAGTATAGAGCTGCCTAACTAGTGTAAGGCCCTCCTTTTCATGGCCGTTGCATGCTCACCATGTATGTTGTTGCATACTTGTGTGTTGTTGCATGATTGAAGTTGCATGATTGAATGAAGTGACATGCTTGCTTGCATGCTTGAACACCCACATTGTGTCTTGCATACTTGTTGGTTGCATTGCTTCATGCCTTGCATGATTGTTGTATGCCTTGTATGCTTCTTTGCATTTCCATGATTGCATGCTAGCTCACATGCCTAGGTTGCATCACATTGGCACGCATGCTTAACCTCTTGAATTGATTATGATGGAGGTGGAGCCCCATTGTTTGTTTTTGTGCATTTCACTCCACATTGAAAATGCACAACTTGGTTCCTTGGGCCATCACGCATTGAAATGCGAGATTGGTGGTCTGACAATCAAGAACCATGTCCCTTTGAGTCATAAACATGATAAGGGATGTGGTGGTGCACACATCTACTTGAAATGCATTGCCATGCCAAGTTTTGCCCTCTGCTGCTACCAAAAACAGGTTCTGCAGGAAGTTTTGGCCAGTCGACTAAATACAGTGCCGACCGGCCATCCATCAATGGCCGATGGATCAATTTGTGGTCGGTGATCATTTCCCTTGGTCGGTGGTGTTCCCCCTCAGCCGGTGGTGTCCCACAGCACCCAAAGAAGCAACACTGGGACTTTGGCAGTCTTCAGAGGAGTAGAGGAGGGAAAACAGAGGCAGCTTGTGCATGGCAGTGGCTTTTCGAGCGGAGCCAAACACGCATTGCATTGGGCCCTCTTCCCGAGGCTGTTTACGGTTTTATTAGATTAATTAATTTGATAACTAGTTTAATTGGTCTGTAATATTTAATTAGCTTGTAGGTTAGTTAATTGTATTATTCTTTCGGACCCTCCGAGTGAGGGCAATTGTGTAATAAGTGTGTGTGAGTGTGTGTATGTCTCCCAACCCCACGTCTTTCTTCCCTTTTATTTACTAGCTTTCGATGGTTAGTCTAGGGGATGTTTCAATTAGCATACAGTATGATAGCACGTTTGCATCCATTCATTCGTTCTGCATGCACCGGTCTCGGCGCATCATTCTAACTACATTTGTATTCTAATTCCAAATTGAATATGTGTTAGTTGTAGCATTTCACATGTCATTGTAGATTAGCCGAGCCCATCTTAGTTGCATTTTGCATGTGTTGCATTAGCCATCTTAACATGAACTAGGATCATGCATATGATTACTAACTAGTTTCTGTTTTGGCTCGGAGTACTCGGTAAGCTCACATGCTTTAGCATCCTTGCATGTGTGTGAGTGTTGCCATGACAGCATACTTACCATGAGGCTAGCTGCTTATATGATATAACTGCTTGAGTGCCTGTGGATGGAGGTTGAATTACCTAAATTGGAATAATGCACTAAAACTATGAGTTATAAGCCCACTAGATAGTGGCAAAACCATCTTTTCTAAAGCCCACTTGAGGGTGGCAAAACCTGCATTTTGGCCTACTTGCAAGTAGTAAACCATTTTCAAAACAAACATGCAATGTTTTGTTCCAATTTAGGCGATTTGGTCTATACTTGTTTGCTGTGCGCATAACATAGTAATTCTAGGCTAATAACTGGAATAGGAACACATAATGGTTTCAAAAACAAGATATCATGGTTAGTAGAGGGCGATCTTTGATCGGGCGAGCGGGGGTGCTCATAGCTGACCTTCCCCAATTGTACCCAAGTTCCCGAGCCGAGGCAACTTTGGTGATGACAGACGCGTGGCCTTTGGCACCGAGTCAGGGTTTCCTAAATTCCTCCAAAATAAAATATTTAGGTGGCGACTCTGTATCTGGCAAAGTAGTCCATATTTGGCACTTCTTTTCTAAAAATATGTTTTCTCAAAACGATTTGCCGGATTTGGACTCTTTGGTTCATATTAAGAACCGTGAAAATTCGAGTCCGAACTGTAGCATGGGGCCCACAGACGCGTCTACAGATATTTAATTCAAAAATTTACAACTCATAACCAAACACACAACTTAAAATTCGATTCAAAACTCATAAAAAAAATTCAAAAAATATATTTATTTAAAATAGTAAAATAACAAGTACAAAAAAAAAAAAATGAACACGATTCCAGTCGACTGGAAGGATGACCGAGTAGAAGTGTTTTTACAGATAGGTGTGAAATCAATTTTTGAAAGCTGTAACCAAACACAACTCAAACCAATTGGCGAAATTGAGTTTGGAAAGCTTAACCAAACACAACCCAAGTTATTTTTTTTTTATTTTTCACTTTGATTCATAAACCTAAACCCAACTTGATAATCATCCCTACTCCCAAACCCATCCAATTTAAAAAAAAAACTAATTTTATATTGAACGAATGAAAATAAAATTTTATTATGGGAACATATTTTTTGAGTTAGGTCACATGGCATGACCTCGAGCTGATGAGCCACATGGTTGAATATGATTGGCCGAAGTGTAAATGAGGATGAGTCCTAGAACTCTGAATGTGTAGGACTTCTTCCGATTGGTAGCTCGAAAGTCTGATGGCTCGAATGGCTCGACACCCAAACAACGTCCTTTTTTTTTCTTCGCGTTTTTCTGAACTGAAGAAGAAGAAGAAAGATGAAAAAGAAGAAGAGAAGAAGGAACTGAGTTTCGGCATCAACACAAGGAGATGATGTTTAATCTGGGTTTCGACATCTAAATTTGTTCCAGAGCAACTTTTCAGCATCAACATCATCACCATCATCTGGGTTTCGGCATCAACACAAGAAATTTTAGATGAACAAAAATTTGTTCTTGATGATGTTCCAGAGCAACTTTTCGGCATCAACATCATCACCACAAAAATTCGGCATCAACATCAACATCATCACAAAAATTTGTTTAGAAAAAATTTGTTCACAAAAAAATTCGTTCCATAATCAAAACAAAAATTTGTTCAGAAAAAATTCGGCATAAAAAAAAAGAGGAGATGATGTTTAATCTAGGTTTTGGCATCAACACAAGAAAAAAAAAATTCCAGAGCAACTAAAAAAAATATATATATATATATATAGAGAGAGAAAAAAAATGCAGAGAAAACAACATTGTCATCATCTTCAATCCAGATCAACATCTTCATCAACAATTTTTTTTTATTATTTTTTTATTTTTTATTTATTTATTTTTTTCCTTCATCAACAATCCAGATTTTGAACATCATCATCATCTTTATCATCTTTATCAAATCCAGATCTACTGGAAAATGGATCACCGACATCAACATCTTCGTCAACAATTTTTTTTTTCCTTCATCGACAATCCAGATTTTGAACATCATCATCTTCTTCATCATCTTCAACATCTTCATCATCTTCATCAAATCCAGATCTACTCTCTCTCTTCCTCTTCTCTCCTATCTCGCCTCCTCTCTTCCTCTTCTTTTCTTCTCCTCCTCTCTTCCTCTTTTCTTCTTTCTCTCTTTTCTGTCTCTCTATTCGAAAAGAAAGAAAAGGAGAAAAAAAAAATCGAAGCCCAAAACGACGTCGTTTTGGGCTTCGAGCCAAATTCGGGCCACCGAATTTCAAGCTACGGATCATTTTTCTATATATAAATAGATCGACCCTCATGGGTGAAAGTATGTGAGATTTTGTGCACTAAATTTTTTAGGCTTTAGATTTGTTATTATTGGAATCGTCATTGACTATCACCAAGGTTCCCCTCCCGGTGCTGACACCCAACTAGGGTAGTGCTTACTTTACACCATGTTTGGATGAGTAATTTGGAAAGAAAAGAAAAAAAAATAAAGAGATATAAATTTTTTTTATTTGTTGAGATAACTTAAGTGGAGAAAAATAGGGAGAAATGGAGAGAAATGAAGAGAAACCCATTTCTCTTATAACTCATATTTTCAATTTTCTCAAAAGTGGAGAGATTGTGAGAGAAAAGAAACTAACAAATTCTTATATTTTCATAATACAAATTTTGTCCCTGTAAAAATGAAAGAAATAAAATAATTGACACCCATGTCCTCTAGGACTTTTCATATCATGTGGGTAATATAACATAAAACAGTTTATTTTATTTTCTCTTATGAAATCTAACCAAACAAGAAGGAGAGAAATCACAGTCATTTCTTTTCTTTTCTTTTTTATTTATTCAAATAAGAATAAGACAAATCACAATCATTTGTTTTCTTTTATTTTCTCTTACAACTTAAGTAATTATTTCGTTTCTTTTCTCTCATAAGTTCCCAAATATACTGTTAGTTTTGCAAGAAATAATCAAAGATGAATTCATACAATAGAGCATCTTTGTTTCCAAATTTTTAGGAAGTATAGAAGATTGTATTGATTGTGGGTGGTCAAATTAGATTTTAGTATACACAATTACAATGGTTATGCATTATCCGATTGAGATAGCTAGATTGGCAAATCCTAACTTTGTTCTGTTAGCCATATTATGAGTTTACGAAATCCCTGATTGTTCAAAATTCAAATTTATATGTAAAATAAAATCAAGATGAGCGAATGGTGTCATATATCTCATTAATTTAAAAGTTTGAAGAGCACATACATTTTTTACTTTTTCGTATTCTGAAAATACCCTTCCAAACTTATTAAATATCACACAGCAACCTACATCTACCGAATAATGGACCACCTTTCGGAATTAAAACACCTTCAAATATCATAATATGATTATTTTTTTTTTTAATAATTTTACTACTGTGGCATGTTCAGTATTTGTCTCCGCTACTACCTTCTCATGAACAGTGAGCATTCAAATGTCAAATACCATCAAATATCATAATATACTTACTTTTTTCATAA
The DNA here is from genome assembly GCF_055761805.1 of Camellia sinensis. NCBI lineage: Eukaryota > Viridiplantae > Streptophyta > Magnoliopsida > Ericales > Theaceae > Camellia > Camellia sinensis. Next base: position 71,592,215 of record NC_138964.1, read on the forward strand.
TTCCACTATTATGACCTGTTCAATATTTGTCTCATTCATTACATTCTCATGAATAGTGAGCGAGAGAAAATTTGTAAGATTCAAATCAAGAAAAATCATGAAAATATATGAAGAAAATAAATATTTTTGCAATTGATATACTTTGGTTCGGTTGTGGCCCGAAAACCTCCAATCTGCCATCTGTTCGCCGGATTGGCGGATTGGAAAAATAATCCGTATCCGTCTTCCAGATTGACGGATGTGGATTGAGCAGATTGGCGGATTCGCGAATGGATGTGAATTGGTTTGACGATTTAAACTTTTACAAATTTTGAACATAATACAACAACTTATCAACATTTTTTATTTATTTATTTTTTATAACAATCCAACTCAATATAACCAAAAGATTATCAAGTAAATTGTCAAATATCAATAATAAATACGTATAAAAAAAAATCATGCATTATCAAAACTATTTCATTACTTTTTTTTATTTAAAAAATATTTAATTTGATTTTTTTTTAAAAAAAATACAAAATTAAGCCTTATAATTTCCATACAAAAATACCAAATATCAACACTTGTCATTTGATAAAGGATTTCCAAATAGAAAATAAATTGAAAACACAACAAAATATCTAAACTCTTTTTCAATTGAAAATACAAACAAAATATCTAAACAAATTGAAAATATAAAATTTTACAAATTGCTAGGGGTACTCGCAGTTTGGTGGTTCGGTTGTGGCCAAAGGAACCTCAAATACGCCATCCATCTAAAACTAAGCATATTAGAAAAAATTAATCTGCAACCGTCTGCTCATCATCACGCATCCGTCTAAAATGCGGCGGCTCAGTTCGGTTCGGTCAGTTTGGGCGGATCGGAATATTTGTTGCTCACCCCTAATGAGTGGTGATGATTCGAAGTGGCCTGTTGGCAAACTGATCGCCATTGGATTGTTTTTTCCAATTGAGTTTTGTGTATTAATAATATACTTTGTTTCAGAGGTTTGGAACAATTGTCAGTCACAATCCACTACAATACTTTTACAAATAACAATCGACAATGCTCTAGAGGGTTCAGAACAATCTTGTTTCGCAACCTAAAATAGATTCTACAATCAACATTACCCACTCTATTTTGGATGTTTCAGACCAAATCTATTACATAGCCCAATGGTTTTAAATCAAAACATAACAACCCACTTTGTTTTAGAACCAAACAGATCACATTGTCTCTCAATAAACTATGTTTCACATCCTTTTTGAATTTCGTAGACATATTCAAGCATATTATAGCATTTTTGCATTCACCTCGTTTGGCATCAAGTTAGACAAGGAATTAGCAAATTTTAGGCAAGGTGTTTATACATTTCGTGCACAATGTCAAATATACCATGATTTTCCATCAGGAAAGGATCCTTATTACTTTCAGTTTTACTTCTATGATACATACAAGGAATTTTAGAATATATTCAGTAAACTAAACGATACAACACTTTGTAAAGTTATTATTGGTAAATTAACTGAGATACTTTCAGAAAATCCTTATACTCGGTTTTTGCATACACTAGAACATGTTTCATTAGATATTTTTCAAATCCATATAAGTGGTGATGTTAAGTTGGATCAAAGGTGTAACGCCTCGACTTTTGTTACCCAAATCCATTACCAAATCTTTTATATTATTACCATTTCCAATAATTCCATCCATTCAAGAATATGAATAAAGAATAAATAATAACATTCTCTCATGACAATGATGACGATACATAAATAAAATATGGTACAATGCCCTTAGGCTTACATTGAATAACAATAAATAAAAAGGGATTTACCTTATGCCATACTGTAGAAACCCCTTTTTTGACCGACCTTAAGACTCAGACATCATTGATTGAGTGCTCGGTGATGGTGTATGTTGTGCTCATTTAGAGGTTTCGGAGTTTTGGCTGAGAGCCTTGCCTCCGGGCCTCTGAACTCTTTTGTGCTTCGGCTCGGTTTGAGGACCGAACTCTGTTTCTCTTCCCGGAGGGAGGGAGAGGTCTTGTAGACCATCTCTTTGTGGTCGTAGACCACTTTTTGTGGTCGTAGACTGTTTTTCCCGTTTGGAGACTAGTTTCCAGTTTTAGGAGCCCTCGGCCGTGCGCCTTGTCTTGAGACCGCTTAACGTTCTCCGTTTGGCGTGGTTTTAGAACCACACCTTGTTTCCTCTATCTAGAAGGACACTGTGGTCCGGGAGACCACTTTGTGGCCGTATACCACTTTTGGTGCTCAACAGTTGGCTTTCGAGGCTCTTGGCTGCGCGCTTTGCCTCCCGAACTCTCGTTTTGCATCCGTGTTGGTTTGTTTTTGGTACAAACCTTGTTTTCCTTGCTTGGAAGGTGGTACGAGGGTGGGAGACCAGTGTTTCCCCTTGGAGACCGGTTTCCTTCCCGCTAGCCAATTTTCTGGTCGGGAAACTGATTTTCTTGGTCTTTGGGCCACCTTTTCTGGTCTCCCACCCCACCATTGGCTTGCTTTCTGTGTGGAGGCCACCAATTCCTCCTACCGACCACTTTTTTTCTGGGAGATCACTTTAAGTGGTCGACCAACCACTGCAAGTAGCAGGCCGAACACTTTAAGTGGTCAGCAGCTCTCCCCCTATTTTGGCAGGTTGTGTGGATGCCAGCTATGCCAGCTGGAGGGCACAGACTGTTATGGAGGGATTGCAACCAAATTTTAGCTTCTCCATGAAGCTTGAACCATTGTTTTTCTATAAGAGAGGCTCTCCCTCTCCATGGGATAGGTTCTGAAATTTTCCTAAGGCATAAGCATATATCTCTCTCTATATCTCTATATTTGGTGCCTAAAGAGTGTGTTGTCCTTCACTTTTGCACCACAACCCTTAACCATACACCCCCATCATTGAACTGAGGTTCTTGGAGGACTTTTTTGGAGGTTAAAAAGCTGATTCTTGGCTAAGAAATCTGTTGGTGTTGCAGTGCTTCAAGGGTAACCTCTTTTCTCCCTTTTAAGCTTTATTTTGGTTACTCTCTTGGTCTCATTTGCATGCTTATTTAGGCCTTGCTTTCAACTGGAAAAAGTTTTGTATTTAAGTGTTTTTGATGTTTGTTTAAGGCCTCTTGGGTGTTGAGGGTCTTCTACCCTCTTGCATGCCTTGTTTGGACTTGTTTTGTGCCATCGTTTAGGGCCTTTGAGCTAGTCCTTGCTTGGCCTTCTAGCCATTGAAATCCAGTGGATTCTTAGTGGTAGGCATGTGGTTTTGAGGCCTCAAATTAGAGGGAGGCGATCCCCTCTCTCCTTATTTTGTTTGCTTGCATTATTGGCCTATCAAAGGAGCATGCATCTTCATACTTTCAAGGCTAGGTTCAGGAACTTTTTCATGACTTTTAGGGCCTGCCTTAGTTCTATCTATGGCTGGTTTGGCCACCTTGTGTTTGCTTCTTGTGTGTGTAGTGTATTTCCATTTGTGGCTTATCAAAGTAGCATGTCTTTCTAGCGTGTATTGGCTCCATTTCAGTACATTTTTGGCCATCATTTGACATTTCATGACTCTGTTTTTGGCTGGTTTGGTAGCCTTTTGCATGCTCCATATGCTTGTCGTGTAAATCTTGTTTACTAGCTTTGTATGCATGATGTTTTGGCTCATTATCCTAGCATATTTTGGCTATGCTCTAGCATGATTTTGTTCTTATTTTGGGCTGTCTTAGCTCTATTTTGCGGCTTCTTGGTCGATTGAGGCTTGTCATGCATGCTTGTAGTGTAATAGCCTTGACCAGCTTTGAGTTTTGAGGTCTCTTGCATGCATAACTTGAGGTATTTACATGTTTTGGCATCATTGAAAATGATATTTCAGAGCATGTAGGGCTGTTACACTTCTATATTTTCTGCTCTTTAAGTGCTCTTGAGGGTTGTGCTTTTCTGCCCTATTTGTGAGCCATTGCATGAGCCTCATTTTCGTGCCTTTCAAGCCATCATCCCAACTCATTTTTGCTACTGTTGTGGCTTGCATAGGGTCTATTTGGGGTTAGTTTGGCCATTTGAGCATTATCTTTCATGCCTCTAGTGTAATCCATTTCACTAGCTTTGACGCTTGAGCCTGTTAACATGCATTACATGGGTTGTTGGCATGATTCTAAGTCATTTTGCATGCCATTTCAGTGCTAGAACATATGCCATTGTACCCCATGTTTCATCCTTTCAATGCTTTTGGAGAGTTGTGTTTTGAGCCATAAGCTTGGGCCGATATGCATGCATGTTTGTATAGCATTTTGAGTTTCTATCTTAGCGTGTATGGCCACTGATGTGATATCCCTGTTATGTAATATGTTAATTGGTCCTTAAAATGAATGTGATTATGGGTTTCATATGATTTTGTGTGCCATTATGTGAAAATATGTGGTTTTGAATTTCTATCTGCTCACCGTAGGAATGTCTGTTTGATTGTCTACTTTGGAAATTAAATTGAAGGCCCTATCGGCCACTGAAACCGAAATTGGTCGCGCCATTCTAATTGGCATAATTTTTAGAGCCTATGGTGAAGTTTAATTGAAAAATTGATTCAGATCAGAATTAATTGATTTAATTGATGAATTAGTGCCCAATTACTTATTATTATTACATTAGAATTAGTGGGGCTTTATATAAAGGGCCATATACACTCTCATGGTTTCTTTTTGAGCTTAAAATCTGAGATACACATTTGAGAGGGTGAGAAGGCCGGTTATAGAGAGAGAGAGGGGAGAATTGTGCAATTTTGGCCTTGAAGCTTGATAACTTTGAAGCTATACTCAAGAATTTGCTACTGATTGGAGAAATTGAGCCTCTAGGTGGGTAATTGATCTTGAATTCAAGTTTGAATAATGGTCAAGAGCATGAATTAGTTTCATTATAAGGAAATTGAGTTGATTTTGTTGTATTTGAAGTCATGGAATGCATGCATGTGCATAATAGCCATGAATTTGTATAGTTGAGCATGAAAAATATGATCCATGTAGAATTGTGGCTAGAATCCATGCTTGTGACCACCATTTGTACAATTTGAGTTGAAATGGAAGTTATATCTCACACGCATGTACCATTCATAAGAAGTATGAGCTTGAATGCATGAAATTGTTATGTTGAAAGTGAATTTGGTGTAGATTGGGACATGCATGTGATTAATTTGTGAAATTAAGCTCCATTGTGTTGTAATTTGGTGTTGGTACCATGTTAGTATATGATTATGTGAAGTTTGAGCCAAAAGCATGCATCTAGAACCATTGAATGTCGAATTGGAGTTCAAGAACTTGTTCTGGAAAACCCAGAAAATTTGATGTCCGCTCGAGCGGGGAAATCGCCGCTCGAGCGTGAATCTCGTGCTCCCAGTATTTTTGCACACTTGGATGTCCGCTCGAGCGGGGAAGTTCATGCTCCAGCGGGGAACTATGTAGATAGACCTTCAGCTCGATCGCCAGACTTCTCGCTCGAGAGTAATTTTGATGCATCCAGCACTTTTGCAGACCTCATGGGTCCGCTCGAGCGGGGGAGTGCACGCTCGAGCGGGGACCCTGTTTTTTGAAATTTTGAAAAGGCATTATGAGTTTCATTTTCCATCCTCTTTCACTCCTAAGTACTCTTAGGCATGCATTGAGCATTGTAATTGAGTTAAAGAGATAAGAATGAAGCCTAAAGAGGAAAATGTGAATTTAGAATGGATTGAATTGTTTGTGACCCTTTTTGTGTTCATGGAATGTATAGGGCCGAGCTCTAGGGCAAACTAACCAAACAATCACTGTGAGTAATATCTTAACAAAGATATCTAAAATATGTTATTGTCCAAATTACTTACTTCTATGCAAGTTTTATAAGTTCATTGATACGATTAGTGGACAATGTTGCTATGCCAAATGAATGGGCCAGAGGCCAGTTTGATCTGATCGATAGAGTGAATGGGCCAGAGGCCATTTTGACAAGATTGAATGGATGGGCCAAAGGCCGTTTTGACATGAATGAATGGACCAGAGGCCGTTTTGACATGAATCAATGGGCCAAAGGCCATTTTGACACGAATGAATGAATGGGCCAGTGGCCGTTTCGACATGAATAAATGAATGGGCCAAAGGCCAGTTGATACGAATAAATGAATGGGCCAAAGGCCAGTCTGACATAAATGAAAATATGAATTGAGTCCAAGGCCGTTTGAAGCATGTTGTTCTAATACCGTTTGTATAACTCCTTTATTTGATATTATTCACTAGACTTTCACTCATGCTCATTCATGTGTTTGTAGGTGAGCCAAGAGAAGTCCAAACCCAGTCCCATTGAAGGCTGTGAGGAACAACAAAGGTTTTGAAGAGTCAGCCCTTGCGTCTCACGCACGAGACCCATCTTCGCCTTTTGTCATTCTGTTTTATTTTGTCATATGGGCGAAGTCTTTGAATATATTGTATATAGTTTTTTTGGGTTGACTTAGACTTATATGATCCTGTATGTACAGAACCTTATGTTGTACATATTTTGTTGTGAGTTATTAATATGCATATGTATGGTTTGTCATGATGTGCCGTGTAAGCACAGCTCTATGGACAAAGTTTTAAACTACTTCCATTTGGCCGCCATTAACTCTGTTAACATACATTTGGTTTGGTTTGAGGCCGTAGGTAATCTCATGATTACTGGCCGGTTATGTCCTCTGCCCACCGGGGCGGGTTCGGGTCATGACAGAGTGGTATCAAAGCACAAGTTAATAACTCACACACTTGTCCAAAAGAGCAATAAGCGTCTAGAAAAGATCTAGGATGCATTCATGTGATAAGTATGAATTTGGAAGCATCGAGAGTATGCCTAACTGTTTTGATATGAACGATTATGTGTGATAAGTTTGTGAATTGCTTGCATTGCAATTGTTTGAATATGTATGCTTCCTAGTATATGCATAGTTGTGTATCTTTTGTATCAAGTATAATGTAAGTTTAATCAGATGGTGAGAACAAGAGGTGATGAGATAGAGGAGTCCTCTACTGCCTGAATAGACAGACTGGAAAGATTGATTCAGGAAACGACAGAAACGTTGAGACAACAACAGGAGTGGCAACAACAGTGCCAATAACCACACCCTCCACCTCCACCTCTGGCACCTCCTGTGCCAGATAATCAGAATGACGATCAGATAATAGCACTCACCAAAGAATTCAAGAAAATGAAACCACCACAGTTCCACGGGGGACTAGATCCGTTGAAAGCCGAAGCATGGGTCCTCGACATTGAGAAACTGTTTGAAGTGTTCCTGTGTTCAGAGACACAGAAAGTACTTCTAGCCACTTTTATGCTAGAAGACGAGGCAAGAAGATAGTGGATGTTAATGCGAGAAAATCATAAAGATGTTGACTGGGTGAAATTTCTGGAGATTTTCTACGACAAGTACTTCCCACAATGTGTTCGGGATAGGAAAGTAGCAGAGTTCATGGAACTTAGGCAAGACAACATGACTGTAGCTGAGTATGAGGCCAAATTCACTGAATTGGCCAGGTTTGCATGACACGTGATTGACATCGACTATAAGAAGGCGAGACATTTTGAAGGTGGGCTTCGAAGTGACATTTTAGAAAGAATGAATGTCTTGAAGCTGGAGACCTACATTGGGGTGCTAGACAGGGCCATCATATCAGAGGTTAACATAGCTAGACAGACTAAGCCAATAACTGATTGGAAAGGTAACAAAAGGTAAGGCTTCTTCTCAAAGAAGAAATTTTCGAAAAAGCAAAATACGGGCTCTTCAAATACTTCAAATTCTTCCCGAGACACAGCTCCCATATGGCTTATTTGTAGCAGAAAGCACCGTGGAGTTTGTTACCGTGTGTCAGGAGCCTGTTTCAAATGTGGGAAACAAGGGCATATGGCCCGAGATTATAATCAGAACAGTGGGAAACTAGCTGCTGGCTCAACTGCGTTAATTTCGAAGCCGGGAAATACTATGAGACCTGCCATCATCGGGGATACCGTGAGACAAGGGAGAGTTTTTGCGCTTGTTCCGGGTGATACACGGAATGCCAACGCAGTTGTCTCAGGTACTATTTCTATATGTAATCAGGATTCTTTTGTGTTAATTGACTCCAGATCCACACACTCTTTTGTGATATGTGCATTTGCATCTAGATTCAATAGACCTCTAGAATTACTGCCATATCTGCTATGTGTGTCCGCTCCATCTGGGGAATCTGTATTGTGTGAATCTATATACCGGTTTTGTGATATGCGTGTTGAGGATGCTATCCTATATGTAGATTTGCTGCCCTTAAACTTTAGGCATTTCGATGTAATTTTGGGCATGGATTGGTTGACCAAATATTGTGCCACCATTGATTGTGTGACAAAACGGGTTGTGTTTAAACCACCAGAACATAAAGAGATTGTGTTTGTGGGTAATGGGGTAGTGCCTCCACCTTATTTGATATCTACAATGAAAGCATGCAAACTGATCAGGAAAGGGTGTCAGGGCTATTTGTGCTATGTGTTATCTGATCAATCCGTGAATGTTGAATTGAATGATATCCCTATTGTTAGAGAATTTCCAGATGTGTTTCCAAATGAATTACCAGGGGAATTGGTAGATAGGGAGATAGAGTTTACTATTGAAACTGTGCCAGGCACCTAGCTTATTTCTAAAACTCCCTACAAAATGGCTACTGTCGAAATGAAAGAATTGAAAGAAAAGTTGCAAGACCTGCTTGACAAGGGGTTTATTCGACCTAGCACTTCGCCTTGGGGTGCACCAGTATTATTTGTGAAAAACAATGATGGAACCCTACGCCTGTGTATCGATTATCAGGAATTGAACAAGGTAACAATAAAGAACAAATATCTCCTACCCCGTATTGATGACTTATTTGACCAATTGCAGGGATCACAGGTGTTTTCTAAGATTGATTTGAGGTCCGGGTATCATCAGTTGAAAGTTAAGGCACAAGATGTTGAGAAAACTGCATTTAGAACGAGGTATGGACATTTTTAGTTTCTTGTTATGCCATTTGGAGTGACTAATGCTCCGGCAGCATTTATGGACTTAATGAACTGAATTTTTAAAACCTACCTCGACGAATTCGTTGTGGTTTTATTGATGACATTTTGCTATATTCTAAAGATAGACTTGAACATGAACATCATTTGAGAACTGTCCTACAAATACTTCGGGAAAGGAAATTATTTGCTAAACTAAAGAAATGTGAGTTTTGGTTGGATGAAGTTGTTTTCTTACGGCATGTGATCAATAAGAAAGGAATTTCAGTGGACCCACAGAAAGTAGAGGCAATTGTAAATTGGCCTACACCGACCAATGTAACAGAAGTCCGCAGTTTCATGGGCTTAGCCGGGTACTATAGGAGGTTTGTGAAATTTTTTTCCAAGATAGCTGTACCTCTTACCCAGTTGACTCGTAAGGGGCAATCATTTGAATGGAATGACGAAAGAGAAGCTGCCTTTCATGAACTGAAAACAAGATTGACCACTGCACCAATTTTCACACTACCTTCAGGTACGGAGAATTTTGTAATTTTTAGTGATGCGTCTTATAAATGTTTGGGCTGTGTGTTAATGCAGAACGGAGAGGTTATTGCTTACGTCTCCCGACAGTTGAGGCCACACGAGAAGAATTATCTAGCACATGACCTAGAATTGGCCGCAGTTGTTTTTGCTTTGAAAATCTGGCGACATTATTGTATAGAGCAAAGTGTGAAGTCTACACGGATCACAAAAGTTTGAAATATTTCTTCACGCAGAAGGAGTTAAATATGCGACAGAGGAGATGACTGGAACTGATAAAGGATTATGATTTAGAGATTCAGTATCACCTCGGGAAAGCTAACACAGTTGCTGATGCCTTGAGCAGAAAATCAACAGGGAGTATGGCCTGTTTGCTTACTGAACAGAAAGAGATCTTGCAAGATTTTGAGAAGTCTGAAATTGAAGTGGTAATGTGTGAACAGGGCGGATTGATAGCCGCTATTACAGCCGAGCCAGCTATCATTGATGAAATCAAATAGAAACAGAAAGAGGATGAATTCCTCAAGAAGGTGATAGATGAATTTGAGACAAGTTCGAAAGCAGAGTTTGGCGTTGTAAATGAAGTGTTGAGATTTTGAAACCGAATGTGTGTTCCAGACATTCCGGAACTAAAAAAGAGTGTTTTAGATGAAGCCCACAAATTAGCGTTTGTTATGCATCCGGTTAACAATAAAAGGTATCGGGATTTGAAACAGACCTATTAGTGGCCTAAGATGAAGAAAGAGATTGCAGAATATGTGTCCAAATGTCTTCAGTGTCAGCAAGTTAAAGCTGAACATCAGAAACCAGGCGGTCTACTGCAACCTCTCCCTATTCCTGAATGGAAGTGGGAGCATGTGACTATGGATTTTGTCGTTGGCCTACCTCGAACTTCTCGAGGTATGGATTCTATTTGGGTTGTAGTTGATAGACTAACTAAATCTGCACATTTTTTGCCTATCAAAACTACATTTAATGCTTATAGATTGGCTACTATTTATGTTGATGAGATCGTCCGTTTATACGGAGTTCCGGTATCTATTATATCGGATAAAGATCCGAAATTCGTATCTAGATTATGGAAGAGTTTGCAGGAAGCCATGGGGATGAAACTAAGGTTCAGTACTGCATTCCACCCACAGACAGATGGGCAATCAGAACGAACAATACATACTTTGGAAGATATGCTTCGGATGTGTGCATTGGATTTTCAGAGGAGTTGGGAAGACTATTTGCCACTTGTGGAATTTGCTTATAATAATAGCTTCCACTCCAGCATCGGTATGGCACAATACAAGGCTTTGTATGGTAGAAGGTGTAGATCACCAAATTGTTGGACAGAGGCCAGGATAGAGCTTTACTTGGGCCTGAAATTGTGCAAGATATTTCTGAGAAAATCAAAACTATTCGGCAAAGGCTCAAAACAGCTCAGGACTGACAAAAGAACTATGCAGACATTCGCAGAAGACCTCTTGAATATGAGGTCGGTGACCACGTGTTTATCCGTGTGTCCCCAATGAAAGGCCAAGTCAGGTTTGGAAAGAAGGGCAAGTTGTCGCCCCGTTACATTGGGATGTTTCAGATTCTGGAAAGGCTTCGTCCAGTTGCTTATAGAGTTGCTTTGCCACCAGGATTCGATCAAATCCATAATGTGTTTCACGTGTCGATGTTGAGGGGTTACCTCCGAGACCCGTTTCATGTGATTGATTATCACCGAGTATCTATTGATGAAAATATGGAATACGCTGAATGGCCGGAACGAATTGTTGACCGGCAAGTGAAACAACTGAGAAGCAAGTCCATCCCAATGGTGAAAGTGGAATGGAAAGAACACTATGGGACGGATGCCATGTGGGAAAAGGAGGATGAAATGCGACTACGCTATCCACATTTGTTTCCCGACGAAGGTCAAATAAGTTTGGAGGACCAAACTTCCTAAAGGGGGGAAGAATGTGATATCCCTATTCCATAATATGTTAACTGGTCCTTAACATGAATGTGATTATGTGTTTCATATGATTTTGTGTGTCATTATGTGAAAATATGTGGTTTTGACTTTCTATCTGTTCACCGTAGAAATATCTATTTGATTGTCTGCTTTGGAAATTAAATTGAAGGCCCTATCGGCCACCGAAACCGAAATTGGTCGCGCCATTGTGATTGGCATAATTTTTAGAGCCTATGGTGAAGTTTAATTGAAAAATTGATTCAGATCATAATTAATTGATTTAATTGATGAATTAGTGCCCAAATTATTTATTATTATTAAATTAAAATTAGTGGGGCTTTATATAAAGGGCCATATACACTCTCATGGTTTCTTTTTGAGCTTAAAATTTGAGATACACAGTTGAGAGGGTGAGAAGGCCGGCTATAGAGAGAGAGAGAGGGGAGAATTGTGCAATTTTGGCCTTGAAGCTTGATAACTTTGAAGCTATACTCAAGAATTTGCTACTGATCGGAGAAATTGAGCCTCTAGGTAGGTAATTGATCTTGAATTCAAGTTTGAATAATGGTCAAGAGCATGAATTAGTTTCATTATAAGGAAATTGAGTTGATTTTGTTGTATTTGAAGTCATGGAATGCATGCATGTGCATAACAGCCATGAATTTGTATAGTTGAGCATGAAAAATATGATCCATGTAGAATTGTGGCTAGAATCCATGCTTGTGGCCACCATTTGTACAATTTGAGTTGAAATGGAAGTTATATCTCACATGCATGTACCATTCATAAGAAGTATGAGCTTGAATGCATGAAATTGTTATGTTGAAAGTGAATTTGGTGTAGATTGGGACATGCATGTGATTAATTTGTGAAATTGAGCTCCATTGTGTTGTAATTTGGTGTTGGTACCATGTTAGTATATGATTATGTGAAGTTTGAGCCAAAAGCATGCATCTAGAACCATTGAATGTCGAATTGGAGCTCAAGAACATGTTCTGGAAAACCCAGAAAATATGATGTCTGCTCGAGCGGGGAAACCGCCGCTCGAGCGTGAATCTCGTGCTCCCAGTATTTTTGCACACTTGGATGTCCGCTCGAGCGGGGAAGTTCATGCTCGAGCGGGGAACTATGTAGATAGACCTTCAGCTCGATCGCTAGACTTCACGCTCGAGAGTAATTTTGATGCATCCAGCACTTTTGCAGACCTCATGGGTCCGCTCGAGCGGGGGAGTGCATGCTCGAGCGGGGACCCTGTTTTCTGAAATTTTGAAAAGGCATTATGAGTTTCATTTTCCGTCCTCTTTCACTCCTAAGCACTTTTAGGCATGCATTGAGCATTGTAATTGAGTTAAAGAGATAAGAATGAAGCCTAAAGAGGAAAATGTGAATTTAGAACGGATTGAATTGTTTGTGACCCTTTTTGTGTTCATGGAATGTATAGGGTCGAGCTCCAGGGCAAACCAACCAACCAATCACTGTGAGTAATATCTTAACAAAGATATCTAAAATATGTTGTTGTGCAAATTTCTTACTTCTATGTAAGTTTTATAAGTTCGTTGATGCGATTGGTGGACAATGTTGCTATGCCCAATGAATGGGCCAGAGGCCAGTTTGATCTGATCGATAGAGTGAATGGGCCAGAGGCCGTTTTGACAAGATTGAATGGATGGGCCAAAGGCCGTTTTGACATGAATGAATAGGCCAGAGGCCGTTTTGACATGAATGAACGGGCCAAAGGCCGTTTTGACACGAATGAATGAATGGGCCAGAGGCCGTTTCGACATGAATAAATGAATGGGCCAAAGGCCAGTTGATACGAATAAATGAATGGGCTAAAGGCCAGTTGATACGAATAAATGAATGGGCCAAAGGCCAGTCTGACATAAATGAAAATATGAATTGGGCCCAAGGCCGTTTGAAGCATGTTGTTCTACATACCGTTTGTATAACTACTTTATTTGATATTATTCACTGGGTTTTCGCACACGCTCATTCATGTGTTTGTAGGTAAGCCAAGAGAAGTCCAAACCCAGCCCCAGTGAAGTTTGTGAGGAACAATAATGGTTTTGAAGAGTCAGCCCTTGCGTCTCACGCACGAGACACGTCTTCGCCTTTTGTCATTATGTTTTATTTTTTCATGTAGGCGAAGTCTTTGAATATTTTGTATATAGTTTTCTTGGGTTGACTAGGACTTATATGATCCTATATGTACAGAACGTTGTGTAGTACATATTTTGTTGTGAGTTATTAATATGCATATGTATGGTTTGTCATGATGTGCCATTTAAGCACAGCTCTATGGACAAAGTTTTAAACTGCTTCCGTTTGGCCCCCATTAACTCTGTTAACATACATTTGGTTTGGTTTGAGGCCGTAGGTAATCTCATGATTACTGGCCGGTTATATCCTCTACCCATGGGGGCGGGTTCGGGTCATGACAATTGATTTGGACATGGTTGAGGCCTATCCATTTTGGTTTAAGTCCATTGTGCATTGAGTATGTCGTGTGGTTCATAGCATTGAGAATGCCATGTTGTTGCATGATTGATTATTGCATTTGTGCCATGTCCATTGCATAGCGTATGCTAGTTACCATGTGCATTGTGTACACTAGTTTTCATGAGCATTTGTGTATGCCATGTAGTTCATAGCATTGTGTATGCTAGTATGTTAGTTGCATGTTTTCATGCTTGTCCCTTGCATCGTGTTCATATGCTTGTTTCATTGCATTAAATGTTTGCATGCTTAAGCCGCATTGTGTATGCCATGCCATGTTATTTGTTGCATTGTGTTTGGAATAGGAGTTAGTCCAAACATGGGAAACGAGGGACGTTTCAAACTCGAAATGATGAAACATGCCTCAATTCTCGGTCGCCGACACTCTTGACTATACATGATAAAGTTTTACGCTTTATGTGTTCGTGTGTGCATTCATTTCATATTGAGTTGTGCAATTTGGCTCCTCGGCCATCATGCATCGAGATGTGTGATTGGTGGCCTGAGGGTTGAGAACCATACTCCCTTGAGCTTACGTAATGATAGGGAGGGTTGTTGTGCATACATGTGTTGCAAATACTTTGCCATGCCCCTTTCTTGCTCTCTGTTGCAGCAAATCAGAAACCAGCAGCAAAAAATGGTCGGCCGACCAGATATAGTGGCTGGCCGACCACTTTTTCTAGTTTTCAGCACAAAAAGTGGTCGGCAGGTGGTCTCTAATGCCAACAACTGGTCAGCAGCATCCCTATAGGTTCCCATGGTGGAGTTTCAGCCTTCAGAAGCTTTGTGCAGTGTTCTGGGACCAGTTGCAAACAGAGGCAAATTGGGGCATCGCGATGGATTTCCGAATGAGGCAATTCGAGCATGCATGCATCCCTCGTCACGAGGCCATTTCAGTACTTTTGTTAGCTTAGAATGTGTATTTGTTTCAATTTGATTGTGTAATAATTAATTAGCTATAACAGTTAGTTAATTAGTCGGTTCTGTATTATTTATTCGGACCCCCCGTCGAGAGGGCATAACTGTTGTAAATAAGTGTGCGTGTGTGTGATGCCTGTCTTCCAACCCCCATTTGTTTCTCCCTTTTATTTACCAGCTTACAATGATTAGTCTTAGGGCATGTTTCAATTAGCATCCTTATGCTCACATGTTTGCATCCATTCATCTGTCTTGCATGCACCGGGCTCGGCGCATCATACTAACTGCATTGTATTTCAATTCCTGTTTGAATACATGTATCAAATTGCATTTCACATGACATTTTAGAATAGCTGAGCCTATCTTAGTTGCATTTTGTATGTGTTGCATTAGGCATTCTTGACATAGCTAGGATCATGAATTGATTTCTAACATAGCTTTTGTTTTGGCTCGGAGTACTCGGTGGGTGTTTATGCTTTAGCATCCTTGCATGTGTGTGAGTGACTGCCATGATGGCATGCTTGCCATGAGGCTAACTGCTCATGTGATATAACTGCCTGAATGCCTATGGGTGAAGGTTGGATTACTTGAATTGGAACAATTCATTGATTGCGAGTTTTAAGCCCATTTGAGAGTGGCAAATCACCATGTTTTCTAAGCCCACTTGAGGGTGGAAAAATCCGCATTTTAGCCTACTTGCGAGTAGCAAACCGATTTCAAAAACAAACATAAGATGTTTTGCTCCAACTTAGGAGATCCAGTCTATACTTGTATGCTGTGCGCATCACATAGTAATTCTAGGTTAATAATCGGAATAAGAGCACGTGTTTTCAAAAACAAGATATCATGTTAGTAAAGGCCGATCTTTGATCGGGCGAGCGGGGGTGCTCATTGCATGACCTTCCCTTCTCGTACCTAAGTTCCCGAGCCGAGGCATCTTTGGTGATGACGGACACGTGGCCTTAGGCACGAGTCAGGGTTTCCTAAATTTCCCAAAAATAAAATCTTTAGGTGGCGACTCTGTATTTGGCAAAACAATCCATGTTTGGCACTTCTTTCTAAAAATAAGTTTTTCAAAATGATTTGTTGGATTTGGACTCTTTGGTGATCTATCAATCTCGCATTGCACTTTGCAAGATCAGATTAAGAACCGTGACATTTGAGTCCGAAGTGTGGTGAGCCCAATGAACAAAACGGGATTTTCCCGGGACGTTCAGGCGCGTCTACACATACATGGCTTTCAGCCAACAAACAGAAAGGCCTCGTAGCCAACAAAGTAAAAAACTTTAAGTTCTGAACAATCTTCCAGCCATATACCTGAAAAGTTTGTCAACATGTGAAATGACCACAAAAGCCTAGTAGAGACTCCAAAGATCCTAACTAATCACAAAATATAGCTAGAAATGATCATGCATGCATCACGATATACCGTATAAGTAATGTGACAATTAATATCTAAAAATATATGTATATAAACACATTTTCTCAAAATTCCTTTTTTTTCCCCACAACATAGCATAAAACACTTTTCTCTTTCTAATTTTCATTTCACTTCCAAAAACATTTCATAACTCCTGTTTTCTTTTAATTAAAATCTTCCACGTTGACATAAAGGTATTTCATTTAAACATCTGTTCTAAAAACACAACCCCGTATGCAAGTCATAATTTAGCCCTATATCTTAATATACTATAAGCATTTACTCAATAAAACACCTACTACCTTCCCTGGCCATAGGCCCACGAGCAAGGGATAACCACAATTTGAACTCGAGAAACATTTATATCCAAATGTAAACAGCTAAGAGTAATACATACTACTAATTCCATTTCCATTGACATACAACATGGATATCAAATGCTCAAACTCAAATAACACATATAACGCTTTATCGGCCTCACCTGGAGGTGAACGACTCCAAGGCCATACTTTACCAGGCACAAACCGAAAGGGAGAAGAACCTATCACAAAATGCCACGCTTTGTCACCTCAAATACGGTGAGAAACTGACCTCCTTTCACACTTTACCAGGCACAAACCAGAAGGAACGAGGAAAACTCTGTCAAGTCGCCATGTTTTGCCGGCTCAATATGGCAGGAAATGGACCCCCAAACAACATCACAATAAAAGCACAACATGCTAAATAACATTGTGGGAGCCGGATATTGTTGGTATACGTGCAATAAAGCCAAATGACGGTATGAGGACAGTCAAGGATAGAATTTGTATTTGGCTCCATCCTGGATGATCGTAAAACTGAATAGACTAATCGGCTGAAGAACCAGTTGAACAAAAGCCGAATAAATAAACGTGCAATGGATTGAGGGTGGGTCCGACCCTAAGGCCCAAAAGAAAAATATAAATAGAGAAGCATCAGTCAAAGAAAGATGTGTGAGAAAAATCTTAGAAACTTAAGTTACAAGCAAATTTGAGAGAGATACTAATTTGTCTGTCAGAGTGCTAATTCCGGCACCCTCGACCGGAGTGTTAATTCCGTTTTTTCAGGTATCAATCAGAGGATCAAGAACATTCATCAGGATACAAGAGTATTTCCAAATCTACCTCTCCAGAATTGGCGCCGTCTGTGGGAATACTCAAGCATATTATTGGCAAGCGTCAAAGAAGATCCTCCGATAGTCGTTGACGAAACTACGCCAAGAGACAACCTCACTCCAAGAAACATGCTGGGACCAGAGAATATTGTCGCGCGATGTGCGTTGAACTTTGATTTAGTAGCTTAGACCTCACCTGATAATGAACGCTTGCGCTAGGATTTGGCCTTAGAGGTTGCGAAATCCCAACAAGCTGCATGCCAAGACCGAGTTCGACCTTCAGAAAAGAGTGACGATTGACGACGTCGACTTTAAAAACGCAATAATGACAGTGATTCAGACTCACCATCCCCTGAACCCAGAAAGAAAAGACGCGCCGATGTATCCAGCTCATTTGAGAGAAGTCCACATATACGGAATAAACGAGGGAGAAGTGCTTATTCGGATGAGGAAGATAAACATGACCCTTTCGTGCGCTGTATTGCAAGGGTTGTGCTTCCCAAAAAGTTCAAGGCACCGTTGTTCACCCTTTACAATGGAGAGTCGAACCCCACTGATCACATTCGTTATTACAAGCAAGTGATGACGCTCCATGCTGACGGCGAAGCCCTCATGTGTTGAATATTTCCAAGTAGCCTGGGACCACTGGTCGTTAGATGGTACTATAAACTGGAGCCGGCATCGATTCGGAACTTCCACCATCTCCAAAAGTCATTCAAGGCAAGATTCATCACTAATGAGGTCCAGACGAAGCAAGCTGACTCTTTCTGGGCCATGCAAATCAAACTGGAAGAAACTCTTTGCGCATACTCGCACTACAACAAAAAAGGTCTTTGGTGACAGACTGATTTTGCCTCCAAACATCAAAATTTCGTCACTAAAGTGATCTGTGACGAAAAAAATTTGTCACCACGTTCGTGGCCTATACGTCGTCAAAAAAAGTACCTGGTGACGAAAAACAGTTTCGTCACCTATTTTTCATTTTTGGCGACGAAATGTTTCGTCTCAAATGTTGAATTTTTCGTCCTCTAAAACACCAATTTCGTCACCAAAAGTAAATAATATTTTATTTTAATTGTTTTTTACGACGAAATATTTCGTCACCAAATATATTTTTGTCACCAAAGTTTTCCTCACCAATGATATAGATTAAGGTGACAAAAAAATTCGTCACTAAAATGAGCAAAAAAGAAAATTATTCAATGACAAAAAACATTTTGTCACCAAATATTTCAATTTAGCGACGAAATATTCAGCAAATGTGATGAAATTATTTGTTTCATACTATATCATTAGTGACAAAATTATTCGTCATGTTTTTTGAAAACTTATAGCAACATTTTTTATTTCGTCACTAATAAAAATTAAAAATTTTGAAAATGGGGGTACTATTTTCTTCCGAAATTTTTTCTTTTTAGTAACAATTCCCTGCGCATTTCAATAACCTGTTCAATAAAATATCTATTACAAATCAATACAAAAATCTGTTCATTTTCATAAACATCACAATCGAATTTTAGCTCTATCCACAAAAATACAACATGAATTGCATGTGGATTATAAACATGTCTCCTAATATCCACAAAAATGTTTACTAATATCCACAAAAATATAATATCAACCATATGCAGATTACCAAACACATCTCCTAATATCCAACAAAAAATATGTCTACTAACATCAACAAAAATAAAATATCAAGGGCGGATTACCAAACATGCCCCTTAATACTAACAAAAATATAAAATTTACAACACAACCAAAATACATGTAAGGTAATATGAACAAAAACACAAAATGAGCTACCATTGGCCCTCCAAATTACCAAACACGTCCATATCAAATCTCGAATCTGCAAAAAAATGAAAAAAAAAAAAAAAAAAAAGTTAGACAATTATTATCTTATCTATAACATATACAATTTAACATGCATTTTTAGACTTAGTTTTCAAACTGGGAGTCCCGTGCTAGTTCCATAAGTTTCCACAACTCACATTAGTCCATCCCGAGGTGTTTGAGGTGTTTCCTGGGCCGTCTCGTGGCTGTTGCACAATTTTCGCCGCCGAAGGCCTATTTTCAAGCTTAAGTGCGAAAAAGTGCATTTTTTGACTTAGTTTTCAAACCGGGAGTCCCGTGCTAGTTCCGTAAGTTTCCACAACTCACATTGGTCAATCCCAAGGTGTTTGAGGTGTTTCCCGGGCAGTCTCGTGGCTGTTGCACGATTTTGGCCCCCGAAGGCCTATTTTTGAAGCTTAACTGTGGAAAAGTGCATTTTTGGACTTAGTTTTCAAACCGGGAGTCCCGTGCTAGTTCCGTAAGTTTCCACAACTCACATTGGTCCATCCCGAGGTGTTTAAGGTGTTTCCCGAGCCGTCTCGTGGCGGTTGCATGATTTTCGCCCCCGAAGGCCTATTTTCAAGCTTAACTGTGAAAAAGTGCATTTTTGGACTTAGTTTTCAAACCAGGAGTCCCGTGCTAGTTCCGTAAGTTTCCACAACTCACATTGGTCAATCCCGAGGTGTTTGAGGTGTTTCCCGGGCAGTCTCGTGGCTGTTGCACGATTTTGGCCCCCGAAGGCCTATTTTTGAAGCTTAACTGTGGAAAAGTGCATTTTTAGACTTAGTTTTCAAACCGGGAGTCCCGTGCTAGTTCCGTAAGTTTCCACAACTCACATTGGTCAATCCCGAGGTGTTTGAGGTGTTTCCCGGGCAGTCTCGTGGCTGTTGCACGATTTTGGCCCCCGAAGGCCTATTTTTGAAGCTTAACTGTGGAAAAGTGCATTTTTGGACTTAGTTTTCAAACCGGGAGTCCCGTGCTAGTTCCGTAAGTTTCCACAACTCACATTTGTCCATCCCGAGGTGTTTAAGGTGTTTCCCAGGCCGTCTCGTGGCGTTTGCACGATTTTGGCCCCCGAAGGCCTATTTTTGAAGCTTAACTGTGGAAAAGTGCATTTTTGGACTTAGTTTTCAAACCGGGAGTCCCGTGCTAGTTCCGTAAGTTTCCACAACTCACATTGGTCCATCCCGAGGTGTTTAAGGTGTTTCCCAGGCCGTCTCGTGGCGGTTGCACGATTTTCGCTCCCGAAGACCTATTTTCAAGCTTAAGTGTGAAAAAGTGCATTTTTGGACTTAGTTTTCAAACCGGGAGTCCCGTGCCAGTTCCGTAAGTTTCCACAACTCACATTGGTCCATCCTGAGGTGTTTCAGGTGTTTCCCGGGCAGTCTCGTGGCTGTTGCACGATTTTGACCCCCGAAGGCCTATTTTTGAAGCTTAACTGTGGAAAAGTGTATTTTTGGACTTAGTTTTCAAACCGGGAGTCCCGTGCTAGTTCCGTAAGTTTCCACAACTCACATTGGTCCATCCCGAGGTGTTTAAGGTGTTTCCCGGGCCGTCTCCTGGCGGTTGCACGATTTTGGCCCCCGAAGGCCTATTTTTGAAGCTTAACTGTGGAAAAATGCATTTTTGGACTTAGTTTTCAAACCGGGAGTCCCGTGCTAGTTCCGTAAGTTTCCACAACTCACATTGGTCCATCCCGAGGTGTTTAAGGTTTTTCCCGGGCCGTCTCGTGGCGGTTGCACGATTTTCGCCCCCGAAGGCCTATTTTCAAGCTTAAGTGTGAAAAAGTGCATTTTTTGACTTAGTTTTCAAACCGAGAGTCCCGTGCTAGTTCCGTAAGTTTCCACAACTCACATTGGTCCATCCCGAGGTGTTTGAGGTGTTTCCCAGGCAGTCTCGTGGCTTTTGCACGATTTTGGCCCCGAAGGCCTATTTTTGAAGCTTAACTGTGGAAAAGTGCATTTTTGGACTTAGTTTTCAAACCGGGAGTCCCGTGCTAGTTCCGTAAGTTTCCACAACTCACATTGGTCCATCCCGAGGTGTTTAAGGTGTTTCCTGGGCCGTCTCGTGGGGGTTGCACGATTTTCGCCCCCGAAGGCCTATTTTCAAGCTTAAGTGTGAAAAAGTGCATTTTTGGACTTAGTTTTCAAACCGGGAGTCCCGTGCTAATTCCGTAAGTTTTCACAACTCACATTGGTTCGTCCCGAGGTGTTTGAGGTGTTTCCGGGCCGTTTCGTGGCTGTTGCACGATTTTGGCCCCCGAATGCCTATTTTCAGGCTTAAGTGTGGAAAAGTGCATTTTGAACTTAGTTTTCAAACCGAAAGTCCCGTGGTAGTTCCGTAAGTTTCCACAACTCACATTGGTCCGTCCCGAGGTGTTTGAGGTGTTTCCCGGGCCGTCTTGTGGCTGTTGCATATTTTTTCAACTAGTTCCATGCCTACATGTTGGAATAGTTTTCTACTTAGTTTCATGCCTACATGTTGGAATAGTGCAAATGTCAAAGTAGTTTCCTAATTGGGAGCCACGTACATATTTCAGTGTTTGTGATGTTTCTCGGGCTTTTACGTGCATAGTTCACTATCTTAGTTGAAGGAGAAATTTCTACTAAATTAGCATAGAAATATAATATACTAACCAAGAAGCTTGTTAATCAGAATCTGAACTTTCCCCACTCTCAAAATTTCCCGTGATACCTTTCTGTCTCAAACACTCGATGATACTTTGTATCTTCTTGCTTTGTTTCTTCTCTGACTTTTCAAACCTTGCAATTTGTTCTTTTTGTTGTGCTATTTGCAGCTCGAGGCATTGAACATGGTCACTATTTTCAGCAGGTGCAACAGTTGTATTCACAAAAAAAGAAGGCCTCATACCGAGTCCTTTTACATAACCTGGCCTTGGCTGAAGCACCTTCACTGACAACTCCTCTGGGGTCAAGGGGATCGCACTAGTCTGTGAGAGGTGTTCTGCTTGCGTCTGTATCAGGTTGTCCTATTAATTTGAAATAAATCAAAGTATAAGTTATTCTACCCTACATAGCAAAATAAATAATATTATCAAAATTGAAAGGCATTGCCTTGTACATACATAATTAACTTGGCTCTCCGATGAAATCCATTCATGCGTGTCCGAATTGTAGTGGATGGACTTGTAAAATTCTGCTAAATCGGGCACTTTTCCATTTGCAATTATCTGCATCATTTGTTTGTCAATGTTAATTCAATGATTTAAATAACAAAGCCTACTAATCCAATAAAATAAATGTGTAGAACGCACCGAGCTGTGTACCCTGACCGGGATTGATTTTGATCCACATCGATGTTTTGTTTTCATTTGCATCCTATTATTCACATTAGCTAGTGATTGTTCCTACACAATTGAAACACTAATACAAACAAGAAAGATAACATTAGTAAGAAAAAACTTAATTTTTGACAATTAACATACATAAAACATTTTACCTTGAATTTTTTACTATTCCACTTGTCAATTAGAGATGTCCACTGATTGAGAGTAACTCTTGTAGGTGGGTGGCTTCTCGCGTAATCCTCCCCTCTTGTATCCTTTAGTTGCTTGTATTGTTTGTGCAACTTATAGGTGAAACCACTCAATCGTCGACCAAACTGTGTGTCTAAAGCCTTTGCTACATCAGTCTGATTGCCTTGTAGATCAAACTGATCCTGCAAAATGAAAAAAAATTAAAAATTACAAAGAAACAAAGCCTAAACATGAAAAGAGTTTGTCAATAATTACCGCTAAGCGTTGGATCATCGGCTCCTTATCAGCAACATTCACCTTCTTCCACCTACGAACACTCAGGTCTGGTAACTGCGTTCGAACCTCTATACCAATTTTGGAGACTAGCTTGGAGGCGTTGTCTCCTACTGGTGCACGAAACTGTTCAGGTATAGGAACTAACATCTTCCCATCCTTCTCGACAATGCGATGGGCCTGTATGCCACGTGTCGGGCCACGACCACGTCTGTCATGTGATGCTGTAAGGATATAATATTAATTGAGTTAGTAAGTAAACAAATGCAAGTTAAACCTTAAAAACAACTTTGCAAACTTACCAACGATGGTAGATGCAGTCACCTCGTCCTCTGGTTGCACATTATGAGCTGGTAAGGGTTGGGTACCGACCTCTTCACTTGGGGGATCCATCATTTCCTCTGGGGTGGGAGGTAATGGCCTTGAATGAGACCGTAAACGAAGTCCTGGTGCCATATGTTGTTCCTGAAAGAACATAATCAAACAGTGAAAACGAGATTTAAAACAGTTAAAATATATTTTATAAAAGATATGATGTGTAAGATATGTGAAGAAGAAATGTAAAAAGTAAAAGACATGTTCACTCACAAATATAAAATGTGTATAATACCTCGCGGTCAAAGGAACCCAATGACTCATCATCGTTGTCATCCTCACTCTCTGAAGGGTTATACTCAACATCATTATCTACCTCAACCCTAATTCCCTTTTCCCTTGCAGTTGCACATTTGGGTTGAACCACACTCCCTAAAGAATTTGTAATATTCTTCACTCCAAGATTATTCATTACCTCACAATTCTCCTTGATTCGCTTATTTCTTTGTTTCTCGTATTCTGTTAGCTTCTTGGTTCTCAAATCACCTGGTTTCAGCCATTGTTTTTTGCCTCGGACCATTTCTACAACTATATAACATAATTCAACTTTAATTGAAAAATATAGACAATGTCATCATTCACCATTACATAAAAGAAGAAAAAGAAAGTAACATAATCATATAAAATAAAAATTACATTAATTAATAATATATGTTCGAAAATAAAGTGATCTACTAAAAATTACATATCATAATCCATATCAGGATCCATATCAACATCAGGAATGTTATGTTCTTCATCTCTTTCATCATTTCTATTCTCTTCCATTATCGCATTTGATGACCCTACTTCCGAAATAACATTGAATTCAACATCATCCCTACAATATCGAACAATTGGGTCAATGTCAATTGGAACAACATTAGTAATGTTTTCTTGTTGGAACACATCATTATTTTCTAAAGGATCCAATAATTCTCCATCACTAGTGTCTAGAACATCAAAGACACCCCTATGTTGCACCCTTTGTACGACATTCCAAGGCTCACCCAATTTGGTATCATTCAGATAGAAGACTTGCTTAGCTTGACTAGGTAGGATAAATGGGTCAGATTGGTACCACCGACTTGTGACGTCAATGCTTGTGCAATATGTATCAAGTCGTATTGTTCTGTTTCTACCAGTGTTACCGGTGTTGTACCATTCACACTGGAACAAAACAACCTTTTTGCCACATATGTAGTCAAATTCCAAAACCTTGCACAAGTGACCGTAAAAGTCATGCAATTTTCCTTCATGATCCCCGTGTGTAAGCACACCACTATTCTGACTCGTACGACGGTTGTCTAGATCACGAGTATGGAACCGACTGCTATTGATTATGCAACCTGAGTACTCCTGCACTAGCAAATTAGGACCATTTGCTAATGACCACAATTCATCAGTTGCCTCTAATGACTCTTCCATTCTCAATGTATTTATCTACAATTACATGTAACAAACAATAAGTAAATAATTTATGAATGACGACATTTTATAAAAATTTAATTTTGTTGAAGTTGTAAATGTTGAAGAATTATAAATATTTTACCCTCTCTTTGAACCACTTGGGAAATTCTTGTCGTTGTATGTGGGTTATGTCATGTCTAGCTTGAGTTTGTAATAGATTTTTGTGTTCCCTACTCAAAAAAAAAAAAGAAAAAAAAAGTGATTGCTATGTAGTTCGACAAATAAAAAAGCTAAGCATAAACATAATTCAATGAAACACATACTCCAAATACTTTTCAATCTCCGGGCTATTGTACAACACAAACCAATGAGCAATATCACGAATTTCTTGAGACATTTCAGCATCTCGTGTGATTAGACCAATTGGACGTGCAGTTTCTGTGAATACTGTTAACCCTTGTTGACGTTCACCGCGATCTTCATTCCGTTCTGGTCGATTATGCACGGTTTCAATCCCATCAACATACATTGAACAAAAAGTAATGCACTCTTTGACAATGTAAGCCTCGGCAATTGAACCTTTTGGTCGAGCTCGGTTGGTCACATATTTTTTTAATGCTCCCATAAACCTTCAAGAGAGAACGAATTAGGAGTATAATTACATATGTGACACACTTACGTAAATCTCATTTACAAGTATAAGTGTAAAAATACCTTTCAATTGGGTACATCCATCGATATTGTACGGGTCCTCCAAGAATAGCCTCACAGTGGATCATCACATCGAAGAAGGCTGGAGGAAAGATCTTTTCAAGCTTGCATAAAATGTGTATTATACGTTCCTCTAATTTCTCTAGTTCTCTCCGCCTTAGTGTCCTAGAGCATAAGTCTTGGAAGAAATTGCCTAACTCAAAAAGTGTTGTGCTAATTTCTTTATCCACGTAACCACGCATTCCGATGGGAAGAATTCTTTGTATTAGTACATGGCAGTCGTGGCTTTTTAGGCCTGTTAGTCTACCATTTCTTGCATTCACTGATTTGGATATGTTTGCCGCATACCCATCTGGATACTTGACAGTTTTTAAAAATTCAAAGAAACCCTCCCTCTCTGCAGGTGTCAATGAAAAGATTGCTCGAGGCTTGACATATGATCCATCGGGTCGTTGTGTTAGCCATAGCTCTTTCCTTATATCCATATCTTCCAAGTCTAATCGTGCTTTCTCTGTGTCCTTGTTCTTTCCATCAATGCCTAACATAGTTCCGAAAACATTTTCACTAAAATTTTTCTCCACATGCATGACATCAATATTGTGTCGAAGTTTTCGCTTCTTCCAATAGGGTAACTCATACAAGATGCTTACCTTTGTCCAATTAGGTGCTTGACGGGGCCTTTTTCTATTACTTGGATGCTTTCCATATATGACATCTGTCACGTTGTCCAACTGGTCTTGTATCTTTTCCGCCGGCAACTCCAAAGATCTCTTCCGTTTCTCAATCTTACCATTGTAAGCCCTACTCTTTCGCCTTTCTGGGTGGTTCTCAGGCAAGTAACATCGATGGTTAGTGTACCCCGTCTTACTTCTCAGAGATTGAAAATACGGTTCATCATTGCAAGTGTAACAAGAATAATGACCCTTTGTTCTCCACCCAGATATGTCACCAAATGCAGGCCAATCATGTATTGTCCACAACAAAGCTGCATGCATTCGAAAAGTCTCATTGGTGGAGGCGTCGTAAGTCAATGCACCATTTGTCCATAAATCATTCAACTCATCTACCAATGGTCGCATGTAGACGTCAATATCAATCCCTAGTTGCGATTCTCCAGGAATAAGGAATGACATCAAAGAAAATGGATCCTTCATAACCAACCAAGGTGGCAAGTTGTATGGAATGAGTATGACGGGCCACAAACTATAAGAGTTGTTCATGTTCCCAAAAGGGTTAAACCCATCAACGGCCAACCCTAGCCTTACATTTCGAGGCTCCAAGGCAAACTCGGGATGTTGTGCATCAAATTCCTTCCACTCATCACTGTCAGCAGGATGCCTCAATATCTCGTCGTCCACTCGTTTGTCTTTGTACCATCTCATGTCCTCAGCACTCTTCCTTGACATGTACAATCTTTTCAACCTTGGTGTCAAAGGGAAGTACCGCAATACTTTATGAGGGATCTTCTTACCCCTTCCACGATTGATCTTGTATCTAGATGTCTTACACGTCGGACATTTATCTAGTGTTGCATTCTCCTTCCAAAATAATACACAATCATTTATGCAAGCATGAATGAGCTCATATGACAAGCCCAAGTCACGTAGTATTTTCTTAGCTTCATAAGTTGACTTTGGAACCAAATTTTCTTTCGGTAAAAGTCTACTTAAAAACTCTAGCATCATATCAACTGACTTATTGCTCCAATGATTTGTTACCTTCATATTAAGCACCTCAATCACAAACTTTAACAAAGTATAATTTGTACAATTTGGGAACAGCTCACGCTTGGCATCAGTCAACAATTGATCAAAAGTTCTCACTTCCTCCCTTTGGGTTGTATCAGTCGATTCCCCTCTTATTCGATCTTCTACTAAGGCGTCAATACCACCTACAATTTCATCACCATCAAGTCGCATCTCATCATCATGGTAAGCCTCGTTTGAAACACGGGGTTCCCCGTGCTGGTGCCATACAGTGTAAGTTTGCATAATCCCATATTGGAGCAAATGAATTTCCACATTTTGAAGATTTTGTCTACAAACATTCACACACTTCATACATGGGCACAACAGATTACCAATATGGTCTAAAACCCCCATTGCAAATTGAAGAAATAACTTGACCCCATCATTATATGGTTTACTCATCCTTCCATTAGCCGTCCTACCTAGGGCAATCCAACTTTTATCCATGTCTGATCACAAATGAAAGATTAGGAACAATATAGTATAATGTAGACTTGTGTATTTATGAACTAATTAAATTGAAAAATTCAATAACAACTTCAACAAATAGATGTCCAGATCTTTAATGAAGATTCTTATACAAGTTCTAATGTTATATGCAAGTAAGGAATAAAAACTAACAAAAATGGTCATTATTGATTTTAACATTCTAACACCACCATGAACAACAAATCGTTAAAAAAAAAAAAATAATCGCACATAATGTATATTATACATTGAGTTATATTCAACAAATCATTAAAAATAAAAAATAATGGCACATGAATCTGTGTGTATGCATTGAGTTATATTTAACTATTGAGTAATATTCAACAAATCATTAAAAAAAAATAATGGCACATGAATCTGTGTGTATACATTGAGTTATATTCAACTATTGAGTTATATTCAACAAATCATTAAAAAAAAAATAATAGCACTTGAATTTGTGTGTATACATTGAGTTACATTCAACTATTGAGTTATATTCAATAAATCATTAAAAAAAAAATAATAATGACACATGATGTATATTATATATACATTGAGTTATATTCAACTATTAAGTTATATTCAACAAATCATTAAAAAATATATATATAATGGCACATGATGTATAGTATATATATTGGCGTCCATCCATCTCCTTGGGATTATATGATCCAAGCTTGTACTATTTTCCACTTAGCCTCTTATATCCCTAAGTTTCAAATGCATTTCATGACAAATTAGGCACTCTATAACTGATGTAGAGATGCGTATGAAATGAACGAAAAACACAAAGAAAACAAGAATAATATTTTATATATTTCTCTGAATTTTATTACTAAAAAGATAATTACTTAATCTCAAAATCTTACATCCCAATTTATAATAAAAAAGAAAATCATAACTGTGTCAATAACTTCAATATTGGGGTAAATGGAATGCATCATATGTCATGCAATTCAAATAACTACTTGAACAGCAAAGGTCTTTTTCTTCTCATGTGGTTTATAATCATACAAATCTTAAATGTTCAGTCATTACCAAAACTCCGATTCGAATTACAATCAGAAAGTATACAAAAAAGTAACTAAAGAAAGAATTAGGATGGAGAAATTAAACCTAAATCTTTCCCCTCCAGAAACAATACTTTAATTTACTTTCACAGTATCTTAATCAAATTACAAGGTTCATATCTTAATCAAATTATAAGGTTCATATTCAGAATCTAATTATATTCAGAATCTAATTATAAATAAAATAGAGCAGGATATATATATATATATATATATATTATATCTATAACAATATCATGTATACAGAAGACAGAGTAGCAAAAGAAAAGATAAAAACAGGGAGCATCAAGAGAAAAGAGCAACGAGAGAGAGAGAGACTAACAGATCACCGGCGGTGAGAAGAGGAGATGAGATCGGCAAGGGAAGGAGACGCTAGATCGGAACAGCAGCGAGGGGCGGTGAGGCGAGGAGAAGATAACAGATCAGCGGCGGTGAGGAGAGGGTGACGGCGGTGAGGAGAGTGAGCCGATCGGTGCTGAATCTGTGCCTGAATCGATGAGGAGAATGAGCAGCGGCGTCGTCTCTGTGTGTGTGTGTGTGTGAGTGAGAAATAGGTCTGAACCGATAAATTATTGGGTGTGTTTGAGGCGCCAAAACATTTTTATTTCCCTCTAAAATATTTAGTGACTAAATTATTTATTGGTGACAAAATTATTTCCTCATCAAAGATAAAAATATTGACCACAAAAATCGTTTTGTCACTAAATGATATTAAAATATTAAAAATTATTGGTGACAAAAATATATTTGTCATTAATAATTTTATAATTGGTGACAAATTTTTTCGTCACCAAAAGTCTCAAAATTTTGGCACCCTTCCAAGATATTAGTGGGAAAATATTTGGTGACAAAAAAATATAAATAATGACGAAAAATAATTTCGTCACCTAATTTTTTTATTATGATTTATATTGGTGACGAAATTTTATTTTTGTCTCCAAAAATGGTACATTTGGAGACGAAATATGATTTTCCTCATTAAAAGATACGTATTTCGTGACAAAAAAAAATTTCGTCATTAGTTTTCGTCTCTAAAGACTATTTTTGTTGTAGTGTCGGCCCGCTATTGGGAGTGCTTTAATCTGGTAGATGCTGTTTGCAATGACTCCATGCCCATCACTGCCTTTAAGATGGGATTGCATCCAGATAGCCCTCTCCGCATTTCATTAACCGGGCGGCCCTCCAAAATCGTCTGGGCATTAATGAAGAAGGTCGAAGAGTACTGCAAAGTTGAAGACGATGCCCTGCGGGTTAAAATCGGACATCAAACCGTTGAGGTGGCCACGTCGGGAATTGTGCAGCCAATTAACGCCGTGCTATCAAAAAGCCTAGAGCAGCAGAGTTAACCTAAACAAGATAAAAGACGTGATACACGCCGATCAAACGATCATTTGTTCACATCGAGCTAATGAACAGTATCAAGTGGATAACAGGTGCACAAGGTGCTCAGGCAAGAAATATACAGAGCTAGCAGAGCTGATCAAATAGATCCCGCCGAAAATACAACATCTTCCTTTCTTCAAGTGGCTGCCCAAAATGACGGGACCTTCTGATGCGAGAAGAAAAGATAAACGGTGCGAATATCATAAAGACCATGGTCATAACACCGATAGTTGTTATTCATTGAAAGAGCACCTAGAAAAATTGGTACAAGATGGCCGTCTTACGCAATACCTCCGAAAGAACAATTCAACAAATACAGTAACCATCCGGCCACAGTCACCCCCTTTGGGTGTAATTCATATGATATACAGCCTACCGGTGTCGTCCGACGTACAAACAATCCAGTTTCAGTCAAGCCCACAAAGCCCTATCACGCTAGCAAAACGGCCCCTTGACACTGGAAGGATCAGTTTCGATGATAGTGATTTAGCTGGAATAACCCTCCCCAACATTTATCCCCTCATCATCAAGCTACGCATCAACAAATTCGCCGTTGAGCATGTTCTCATTGACCAGGGCAGCACTTCAGAAATAATGTATTACAAAACTTTCATCAAACCTGGCTTTACCGACTCGGACCTGTCCCCGGCGGATTATCCGCTATTCAGCTTCAATGCTAACCCGAAGTACCATCTCGGCAAAATCACGCTACCCGTACGGGCCAGCAGCAGATCAGTGGATGTGGAATTTTTGGTTGTCAAGCTTCCTTCGCTGTATAATCTCATCATGGATAGAGCTTGGTTGCATATGATGCAAGTCGTGCCAAGCACTTACCACCAACTACTTCGTTTTCTGATTGAATACGGAATTGAACAAATCCACGACTCTCAGAAATCGGCGCCGACATGCTATCTTCTGGCTACAAAGAGACCAAGGAAGGTGGAAGTGCATTCCATTGAGATACCGGATAGGGAGAGCTTCGAAGACATTAGGAGGATTCCAAGCGAAAAGCCAACTGAAGCCCTGCATCGGGTCGATATGGACAAGTGTCCTGAGAAGTTCTTCATGATCGGCACTTTTTTGGATACAGTTGAATGGCAAGAGTTGGTATCCTTCTTACTCGACAATATTGATGTATTTGTATGGTCCCCATATGAGATGCCAGGAGTGGATCCATCAGTGACCCAACACCGCTTACACGTTGATTCGAAATGTAAGCCAATTATTTAGAGAAGTCGGCGGTCAGTCGCAGAGCATACTTTGGCCATTGTTGAAGAAGTAGATCGGTTACTTGACGTTGGGGCAATTCGAGAAGTAACCAATCCTACATGGTTGTCCAATACTGTGGTCGTCAAGAAGAAGAATGGCTCTTGGCTTTTCTGTGTGGATTTCATGGACTTTAACAAGGCTTGTCACAAAGGCTGTTTTTCCTTGCCCAGAATAGACCAATTTGTAGACGCAACGACAAATCATCAACGCATGAGCTTCTTGGACGCCTACAGGGGCTATCATCAAATTGCCTTGCATCCAGAGGGTCAAGAGAAAACCGCTTTCCTCACCCCAAGAGGGACCTATTACTACAAGGTCATGTCTTTTGGGCTGAAGAATGCGGGGGCAACTTATCAGAGACTAGTGACTGCAATGTTCAAGGAACTACTCGGCCGTACTATGGAAGTATACATCGACAATATGGTGGTCAAATCCAAGGAAAAGCACTCTCATCTAACCGATCTGGCAGAGACATTTGGCATCCTTCAAAAGTACAAAATAAAGCTGAACGCCTCGAAGTGTGCTTTCGGCATTGGATCCAGCAAATTCCTTGGCTACATCGTTAACAATCATGGAATCGAAGCCAACCTGAAGCAAGTAATGGTGATTCTAGAGCTTGGCTCCCCTCAGTCAGTGAAATAGGTTTAGAAGCTAATGGGAATGGCCGCTGCACTCAACAGGTTTATTAGCCATTCCACAGACCGTTGCCGACAATTCTTTCACACAGTTCGGCAAGGTAGGGCATTTGACTGGACACCTGAATTCCAGGCCACTTTGGACGGATTAAAATCCTATCTCCGATCAGTACCACACTTGGCAACACCTGCAGTAGGCGATCCCCTCATTTTGTATCTAGCGGTATCCGACTGGGCGGTCAACGCCATATTGATAAAGGAAGATCTTGGGGAGCAGCGACTGGTTTACTATATGAGCAAAGCAATGGCCAACACCGAAACACGTTACCTTCCATTGGAGAAACTTATCCTTGCCCTCGTCATGGCTGCAAGAAAATTGATGCATTACTTTCAGGGGCACACTATTGGGGTGCTAATGAATTATCCCCTTCGGTCGGCACTCTGCAGTGCGGAAGCATTGGGGTGCATTTCGAAATAGGCTCTGGAACTCGGCTAGTATGATATCCAGTTTTTACCCAGAACTTCCATCAAGGGACAAGTATTCGCCGACGTTGTTGCTGAATTGACAAGATCCCTCGCCGATTTTAAATTTGATCAATTGTAAACCCAACCCAACTAGGGAATGTATGTTGGTGATGTTTGGCAGATGTATTGCGACGAGTCTTCCAACCAGTGTCGCAGTGGCGCCGGTGTAGTAATCATGATCCTCGAAGGGGCAATAAGCAAATAGGCTGTGAAATTGGGCTTCGATGCATTGAACAATAAGACCGAATACGAAGCATTGTTAACCAGCCTGCGAAATGCACTTCACCTTGGTGCGCGACATTTGCTTGTTTTCTATGACTTAAAACTAGTAATCAACCAGTTGAAAGGGAAATATGCAACCAAAAATGACCGCATGACAGCCTATATGAAAATGACAAATTCTTTGCTCATGAAATTTGATCATAGCGAACTGAATCAAATAACCAGGGATCAGAACATGCATGCAGATGCCTTGGCTTACTTAGCTTTTGCCATCAATTCAGAAATTAAGTATACAATTGAAGTTGGGTTCATCCTTGAGCCAAGTATTGCCTCTTCAAAATTAGTTCATGCCAATGTTGTTGAACCGAGTCCAAGTTGGATGGATCCTATCGCTGCATTCCTATCTTCAGATCTGCTCCCGATGGATAGGAAAGAAGCACATAAACTGCGAAACAAAGCCCTCCAATACTACTTGGATCTGCTGGGGAAGCTCTACAAAAAATCTCTCTGGGCCGTACTTAGAATGTTTTCACCTGAATAAAGTTGAAGAACTTTTGTTTGAAATACATGAAGGCAGTTGTGGTGCCCACTCGGGCGGATGTTCTCTGGCCCACAAAGCCATAACTTAGGGGTACTATTGGCCGACCATGTGAACTGATGCCGAATGTTATGTCAAGAAGTGCGAGCAATGCCAGAAGTTTTCCCCCTTGACTTATCTTCTTGTTGACGAGTTAAACTCTATCACTAGTCTGTGGTTGTTTGCTCAATGGGGGCTCGATATCATTGGACCATTGCTATAGGCCCCCGGCAACAAGTGATTCTTAATTGTCGCGACGGATTATTTCACAAAATGGGTCATAGTAGAAGCACCGACACATATTTGAGATTCCGATATTAAGCGTTTTGTATGGAGAAACATCATAACGAGATTCGGCATACCTCGAGCACTTGTTTCAAACAACGGTACCCAGTTTGATTGTGGCGTGTATCGAGAATTGTGCAACACTTACAGTATATGGCTCTACTTTTCTTCGTTGGCTTACCCTCAAAGCAATGGTCAAGCGGAGGCCACCAACAAGGTTATTCTGGATGGCATCAAGAAAAGGCTGGAGAAAGCTAAAGGCTGATAGGTCGAAGAATTGCCAAGCGTGCTGTGGGCTCATCACATTACTCCAAGGCGATCCACTGGGAAAACGCCGTTTGCTCTATACTTCGGAACTCAGGCAATCATTTCCCTGGAGATCGGCCTTCGAACCTTGAAATCAAAAGTTTTTGACATGGGCCGAAATGACATGATGTTGGCCTTGGATTTGACTCTGATTGAAGAATGTCGAGACCGTGCCCTTGCTTCCATGGCACGGAACTAGCAACAACTTGCTAAATCATATAATCAGCGTGTTCAATTACGCCGTTATACACTAGGAGAATTGGTCCTCAAGAGAGTGCTACTCGCTACTAGGACTCCCTCCGACGGAAAATTGGGTCCCAACTGGGACGGCCCCTATCAGATTGACTCAATCGTAGGGGCAGGGGCATATCGGCTCAAAGACATGGATGGAAGAAGGTTGCCGTGTCCGTGGAATTCCACACACTTCTGTAAATTTTATCATTAACTTGTATGGCAAGACAACTTGTTTTGATTTTTCGCCATGTACAGGTTTCGTTTTTAATAGAATGTCCTCTTTTGCCCAGTTAGTTGTTTGTCAAAAAGCCTCTGAATTCGGAGTGCCCTTCGTGGACATCACAACTGGCCAAGAGAATAAGCCTCTGAATTCGGAGCGCCCTTCATGGACATCGCAATTGGCCAAGACAATAAGCCTCCGAATTCGGAGCGCCCTTCGTGGACATCACGATTGGCCAAGAATGAGCCTCCGAATTCGGAGCACCCTTCGTGGACATCACGATTGGCTAGGAGAATAAGCCACCAAATTCGAAGCACCCTTCATGGACATCACGATTGGCTAGGAGAATAAGCCTCCAAATTCGAAGCACCCTTCGTGGAAATCACGTTTGGGCCGAATAAGTCTCTGAATTCGGAGCGCCCTTCGTGGACATCGCGATTGGCTGACAATGAGCCTCCAAATTTGGAGCACCGTTCGTGGAAATCACGATTGGCCAAGAGAATAAGCCTCCAAATTCGGAATGCCCTTCGTGGATATCACAATTGGCCAAGAGAATAAGCCTCCAAATTTGGAGCGCCCTTCGTGGAAACCACGTTTGGCCAAGGCAAAATGCCTCTAAATTTGGCGCTCTTTTCGTGAATATTATGATTGACAAGCATAAACGCAGTTGACGAAAAATGGAAGATGATCATAGCTAAATTTATAAACATAAATTGAAATAACATGCAAACATTTAAAATAATATGTTTCATTAAATTACTCGATAATACATAATTCGCTTCCAATATACGTTAGAGCCGTACAATATGTTCAGTTTTATTTGGCATCCCCCTCGTCATCGCTCTTCTTGACTTCGAAAGCAGCGAAGGGAAAATGATGACCTTGATATAACGCCAACGCCGAATCAATGCCTGCTGCCCGGAGAGCCTTGACCCACCCGTGCTTAAATCCGCGATTCTTGCATCGATAGACCTCTTTGGCAAGCTTTTCCTTAGTCTTCTCTATCGCAACTCTTCGGCCGTCATGGAAGCCTTGTTCATAAGCCCTGGTCTTTGTAGCCTCTATTGCAAACATGCTTGACGTATCTCGATCGGCAATCGCATGACTTATAAGCCGTTGGGTCACCCTTTCTTCCATAATTTTAGGTTAGCTTGGCCGGCCGACTGTGTCTCGGCAGTTTTGACCTTTCTTAGTTCACGCTCAGCCTTCTCCGCACGAGCTTCTAAGTTTCAAATGCGTTCATCCTTTTGATTTATCTCTCATCGCGAGGCACGTAGACGCATGCCGATTTCATAGGCGGTATACAGCCCTTTTACCGCTCCATGGATGCCCTCCCGAAACACTTCGAAATCAGGTTGACCGACCATTGACTACTGGACTTCTGGTGGAAAAATCTGTCGAGCAAACTCGACTGCCACATTTGGGTCATGAACAATTGAATCCGCTTCCGTCATCGGTTTGTTCCCCACAAAAACCGCAAAACTTAACGAGCGTGGTGTCACACTGGTTTCTCCTCTTGAGCGTGGTAGAGGAGAGTTGCCCGTTGCTATTTTTCCCTTCTAGGTGACCTACTTCGACGACGTGGGGATTGGCGTTTTTTATGCTCCCTTGACGTTCTACTCCCCGTGCGTGTAGGCTCGCCACCTCGATTCATCTCTGCGTCCAACTCCGCTAGTGTTCTCCCTTCTCCTTTGCTGTTGAAAAATAAT
The DNA here is from genome assembly GCF_055761805.1 of Camellia sinensis. NCBI lineage: Eukaryota > Viridiplantae > Streptophyta > Magnoliopsida > Ericales > Theaceae > Camellia > Camellia sinensis. The sequence continues at coordinate 71,628,364 of NC_138964.1, forward strand.
CTTCTTGCCATCCACAGTCGCCCACACTGCTCTTTTGCTCCCTCAATTTATTGGCTCTGAACGCAACAATGGCCCCTCTGCCCACCCAGCACCCACCCCATTTATTCCTTACGGGTGCAGTACCCCCGAGGTGATGTCATCAATGCTAAATTTCAAAACCTTTCTCCAGATTCGATTAGGCTCTACTTGGCCAAATGTCGAGGCCTTGCGCCGATCAGGTTATGAATTTATGCATTCGCTGGGGCAAGGGCAGATTCATTAATCTAATCGGCCAAATGTCGAGGCCTTGAGCCGGCAGATTCATTAATCTAATCGGCCAAATGTCCAGGCCTGGCGACGATCATCTCATGTGCTCCAGCCACTCCATGAACTAATTGCATTTGGCGTTCCAGTTCATGCATTAGCTGGGGCAAGGACAAATTCAGTAATCTAATCAGCCAGACGTCGAGGCCTTGAGCCGATTTACTCGTTATTTTATCGAATATTCATGTACCTTTCCAAATTGTTAACTACCGATTCGTTTATTTATTTTGCGAAATGGCAAAGACAAGCATACGATGTTTAATTGATTCGGTTAATTTATCGGATGTTTAATTTACTCATATGTCGTAGAAAGAAAAGCATAAGGAATTTTCATTAACAAATTAAAGACAAATAGTATATGCATTAAATTGAAAAGCATAGGAAATACTCATTAATAAATTGAGTACAGATAGTAATCATTTTACACATGAAAATACCTTACATTTACACTTCCAGCCGAAGTAAAGAAATGAAAATCTACTAACAAAAACTATGCATCTAATATGCCTAACAAAAATCAAAATATCACCCTAATCAATCTTCAGGGTCAAACTCCAGCGGCTCAACGTCCACTTGCTTGTATGGAATCGGCTGCGCCAATGTCACATTTGCGTCCTTCCCAGCTTGGAACGCTTTGGAAATCTTGGAGCCGGCTATTTCCTTTGCCTGCCTCAACTCTTCCAAATCAGCTTCCAGCTTGGCGATCACCTCCTTGGCTAACTTGAGCGCGTCCTCGTTCGCTTTTGCCCTCTCTTCGGCGGCCAACCTTAGTTGGTCGGAATTCCATGCGCTCTTAACTTCGGAGTCAGCTCTCGCACGTTCCTCCGCCACTTTCACTGCCTCGGAATCGGCACTTTGAGAGGCTTCCACAGCCTTGCTCTTTTCATTTTCAATTTCGGCTTTTAGCAAGCTGATCTGTTTTATAATGTCATGTTGAAGGCAGCCGATTTTGGCTATCCTTGCCATCGTTTGCAAAACAAGGAAATAAAGTTACAAAAATAAAATAATATATATATATATATATATGTAGGCGAAAGACTGCATATAAGGCAAGTAATGTACCAATAAGGCCGATTAAGCGGCAAGTGCAATTGACAGTAGATTTGGCTCTACCCGAAATGTGGCTCTGTCAACCAGCAAGGAAATTGGGGAGGCCATGCTCATGGCCACAACTGGGTCCTTCAAGCCGACACATCAAAGCCAATTGGCATATTCCTTATCTTTGGTTGAACAGTGAACAGAACAACCAAGTCTGATTCCTCAATGCGCGGCTGTTTATCGATTTGGTCCTCACCAGAGATGGCTTCTCGCTCGGCGGGGCGCTTTTTCCCCCATTGCTCAGCCTCCTGATCCCCCTATTCCACTTGCTCTGTTCGGTCTAAGTCGTTTCTTCCTCAATAACAGGCATAGAAGACTCAGTGACGGCAGTGGGTGGAGTTTCCGATCGGATGGCCTCGGCTCTCCTCCGGGCAGCCACCCTTTCGGCATTTTTCCTTCTAGCAAGTTGAGTGAGCGACTCCCCAGCCATGTTCTTAGGATACGTGCTGGGAAGGTCTCCTAATTCTGTAAAAATGCCTCCAAAGGAGACGTCCCCTCGGCCTGAAGTGGACGGAGGGTTGGATGAATTGAGGCCGGCTTCCTCAAAGGCCAAGTTTAAAGCTTCGTCTACTTTAGCTTCCGACTGGTTCGGCTACTTGTTCTTCCACCTGCTCCGAATCGGAGGCTTCCAAACCAATCTGCCTTAGGTTTTTGAAGTTGGGGAAGATAAGGGCCGTAAGCTGCTGTCTCGTATCTCAAAAGAATGTGGGCTGCCCTCCCTTGTTTTTGAAGGCTTGGACGACCAAAGAATTGGAGTGCGATTTTAATTTCCGTGAGTATAGCATCATCGGCTGAAACCAAAACTTTCTTCAAATCATTGCTTGCACAAATAAAATGGTAAGTACATAGAAGAAAAGCCAAATAAATATATAATAATAAAAAATAAGGAGCTATTTGACTCCCTTCCTCGTCAGTCTAGTCAAAGGTGAGGCCAACCTAGAGCAACCTTTCACAAAACGATGGTAATACCCAACTAAACCCAAGAAACTTTGGATCTCAAAGGCATTCTTAACTCACATTTCCCAAACTTAGCATGCAATTTGTTGGCTCTAAGCAACTCAAGCACAATTCACAAGTGTTCCTCCTCAGATGGTGAGTAAATCAAGATGTCATTAAGAAAGACGACCAGAAAATGATTTAAAAACTCACGGAAGATTTGGTTCATCAAATCCATAAACAAGGCCAGTGCATTGGTTATCCCAAAAGGCATCACTAGAAACTCAAAATGGCCATACTACATATGGAATGTCATTTTCTAGATATCCTCCTCCTTCACTCTTAACTGGTGATAACCCGATCTCAAGTCTATCTTAGAAAAGTAACAAGACCCATTCAACTAGCCAAACAAGTCATCCACATCAGGCAATGGGTACTTGTTGTTAACAGTTACCCGGTTCAACTTCCGGTAATCAATACAAAGTCGTAATTAGTACTTGTTTTAGCAAAGAGAGCAAGTGTTCCCCAAGTCGAAGTACTAGGGCGAATAAAGTCCTTATTTAGCAATTCTTGGAGTTGAATCTTCAACTCACTCAACTCGACAGGTGCAAATCTATATGATGCAATGGAAATCGGTGCCATGCTAGGCACTAAATCAATAAAGAACTTAATCTCATGGTGAGATGGAAAACTAGTGGGATCCTCAGGAATAACGCCCGGGTATTCACAAACTACCCTCAGCAACTCTACTTGGACCACATCACTCTTAACACCTAAGAATGTAGCAAGAAGGAGACTAAGCTCTCCCTGACCACATGGATCACACACTAGAAACAAGGCTCTACCAACTCGGTTCCCTAGGAAATAAAAACAATCACCACTCAAGGTGCACGTCATAACTCTCTGACGGTGACAGTCTATAATGGCCCAATAATATGACAAGCAATCCATGCCCAAAATGACATCAAAACTCAACATATCAATCAACAAAAAAGCAAAAGGAAGTTGGCGATCGGTAACCTTTATCTTACAACCCCGATACCCCTGGTCCAACATAACCTCACCATCAACAGGTAACTCTACCCTGAGTAGAGATGCTAATTGAGCCACTTCTAACCTCAATGCTGATGCTGATGCTAATGCAGATGAAATGAAAAGAATGCGATGTGCCAGTATCAATCAACATATTGGCAATAGAATTACACAACAAGAAGTTACCTCTCACTACTAAAGGTGCTGGAAACAAATCTGGCATGGTAACAGCATATGCACGCCCTAAAAGTCTCTGCTCTACATGCTCATCCCTTGGAGCATAAGTCTGAAACACTGATCGAGCTGAAAAAGCTCCCTGATTGGTCCTTGAGGCCCAAACTGACGGTGTAGGTTGATGGCTTTGTGTCTGCCTCGAACTAGATGCACCAGATGTGCCACCCGACTAAGAGAAAAACCTTATCACGTGCCTTGACTACCCACACTGATAACAGGTAGGCAGTTGCTCTCTCCTCTTACTTTGGCTTTGAGGACGAGCTAAAGATGGTGTAGACTACTGTTGTCCTTCTCTCTGTGGGCAAACTAAAGACTTGTGTCCAACTGACCACACTTAAAATAAGTGATCCCTCTCTAACCACCTCTCCCTGACCCAGAACTCAGAACAAGAAAAATGGATCTAGACTGTGCTCCTTGGGACTGTTGTGGAGTAGAACCCCTCTGCCTCTTGTTATCTTGAGTCTCCCCCTAAACCTCTTGATTCTTCTATCTGGAGCCCTTCATCCGCTCCTCCTCTAACTAAACCACAGTATTAAGATGAGCCACCGTCTCCACAAGGTGTCCGTAGTCCCTAATAATGGACCCAACCAATTTGAAAAGAAGCCTAATCCTTAACCTCTTCTTGAACTCAATGCAACGGCGTTCCTCCATTGCCACAAGTTCCAATGCAAACCTCAACAAATTAGTAAAGACAGCCTCAAACTCGGCCACCGGCGTGTTAAGTTGCTTGAGCTTCAAAAACTACTCTCTCAACTTCTCCCTAGCAGTGGGAGGCAGAAACTTGTCCTGGAAGGCATTGACAAAGGCCTCCAAAGTTACTCCAGTACACCCATGCGCATACTTCCACCACTGACCCGCATCTCCCTTCTACTGGAAAGATGCCAAGTGCACACTCAGCCTGTCATCCTCGATGCCAAGCATCTCAAACATTTTCACCATCTGTTCTAATGACTCATCTACCCGTACTCAGCCCCGTTTCCCCCCGACTATATAATATATATATATATATATATATCCATTTCCTTGTAATAATTTGACCCCCCACCCTAATAATTTTGACCCCCCGTCTCTCTCTCTTTCTGGCTCTCTCTCTCTCTCTATCTCTCTCTTCCCTCTACTCTGATTCACTCTCGCACCTCTCCTCCAGAGGCGACACCGCCACTGTCCGCTCCACCTCCGTCGCGATCCTCTCTCTCTTCCAGTCACCGCCACCTCCTCCGTCCCTTCCTCTCATCTTTGTCGTCCTCATCCGTCATCCATGGCCGCCGATCTCCTCAGTCGTTCGTCTTAGTCACCATCGCAGCAGATCACCATCGTCGACCTCACAAATCTGTGTTGATGATGCACGCAGCACACTCAGATGATCTCCTCCGTCGTACTCTCAGATCCGAGTCAGATCTCATCACTCTTGTATACATGTGTCTCTTTCTGTCATTTTTTTTTTTGGATAGTTGATCTATTAATGATTTTGTTGTTGATGTTAAAAATGTATTTGTCTCTATGTTGTTGATCTGTTTGATGATGTTGATGATTTTGTGTGTGTGTCTCAGATCTGTGTTCTTGAAAATGTATCTGTTATGTTGTTGTTAATGATGTTGAAACAAATTTAGGCTGGAAAATTTTCAGGGTCGGGGAAAGCCGATCCCCGTTTATGGGTGGGGGCGGGGAGGGTGATAGGTTCCCCATCGGGGATCGGGCCCGTGGCCGGGGCCGGGGCATTTTTCACCATCGGGGATCAGGGACGGGAGTGTGATCCCCGGCCCCGCCCCTCCTCGTTGCCATTCCTATTGCTTAGGATCTCCCAAAAACTCATCTGGATTACACTGGAAGAACTCCCTTTTTAGAAAAGATGGCCCTGTCTCAGCTACATGGGCCTAGACTTGATTCTCAACTCTCAGAATGACCATGGATTCCCGCAAGGCTCCAGCCATTTCACGAGCCAAAGTGCTCATGGCTTGCTGACCAACTGGTTCGGCCACATTAGCTTGACCAACTCATTCCTCTTGTGCCGAAATATCATCTGACAACGGCACTTCTTGCCGTCTAGGCCTACCACGCCAACCACCACCATGTCGACGACCTGACATCCTAATGAAGGTAAAATAAGAGATTAGCACATTTGTAAATGTCCCGTAGCTAACTCACTTGCATCCTAATGTAGTGGACAACATTTAATTCATTCCACATAAGCACATAGTCACATAAACACATACGAATTTCCTTTCTAGATAATGATCGTTCCGTGACGTTGCCAGAGTTCCAGTTAGAAATAGTAGTGATGAAGTGCTCTTCTAACATCACTTTTAGAAACTCGTAGACCCAATCAATATCTTAGAAATGAAATCCCAAATCCATCTAGTCACATAAGCATGTTACCACATAGCATACTAGGTTTACTCTAACACAAAAAAGCAAGATAACCCATTGTGGTAAAAACCATATCTCACCATCCCAAAGTATTCAAACTCGTAGTTCTGATACCAAGTTGTAACACCTCATTCTGAGAGTTGAGAATCAAGATAAACTTTTCAAAAGGGAGTTCTTCAAGTAGATAGATAATTTGGGATAGCCCAAAACATGGGATATCTATTTTGGGCTATCGCTCTGATACCAACTCTCAGAATGAGACGTTACCGATAGCCCAAAACAGATATCTCTAAATAGATATATAATTTCCAATAAAGATAAACTTTTCAAAATTTCAAGATGGGAGTAATAATGCGTATCCAACACCACTATCATCATCATCGCCATTCTAATTCCATAAAGCCCAACATCATTTCCATTTTCTCTATACAAAATCAAGTATCCACATTTTAAGGCAAAATCTCATTTTCTTTATAAATCAATTCCAAGGATTAAAATCCACCATTTTATCATAACTCAACCACTTTTACAACCTCACAATCATTTTCAAGAATCCATTTTGGAAACCCCTCTTTTGATTTCAAAACCAAGCCCCTGGGTTTATCCAAAAATCTCTAAATCACAATCTTGTTTAGAAAAGCAAATAACTAAGTTAAAAATCAAACTAAAGTATGGAGTAATCCCTACCTCAAAGCTAGAAGGAAAGAGAGAGAGAGTGAAGAAACCCCGACGAAGCCAAAAATCAACTTTGCTCTAATCAAATGGAAGCTCTAGGTGAGCTTTACCTTTTTATCAAAGGGACTAAGGTGTAGAGATCAATAGATTGAGAGTATATAGAGGTTGGAGATGAGTTTTAGAGAGAGAATGTCTAGATTTAGGGTTTTCAAATGTTTAGAGAGAGAAAGAGAGATATACATAAAAGTGACTCAAAAAGTTAGTTTTACAAACTGATATACGTACAGACCGGCTTGAGCGACCAAAACACCGCTTGAGTAACCAGACACAATAAGTGAAACCATTTGAGTGAACAAAGTTATCGTTCATGCACACAAACACAAATAAAGACACCGCACGAGCACACAGTGTGCCCCTCCTAGTAGTTTAGACCTATAAAACTTTGCTCGAGCACAAGAAGTATCGCTCAAGTGCAGATATCAAATTCTCAGTAGTTTTGCAGACAAAAGCTAACCGCTTGAGCGCAAGAAAGACCGCTCGAGCTAGGACTGTTCGAGCGCAAGAAACACTGCTCTAGTAAAAAAACACCCTCATAATACTTTTGCGGGCCTGCAAATATAGTGGAAGTTCTCAAAGATCACTTGAGCAACCAAAGGACCGCTTGAGCGAACTGATCAAAATCTGGGCAACAGTTCTATTAAAAAATTAACCCCAATCTATTGCAAATGCAACAAAAACATCCAAACAACCGAACTCAATCAAGAATAAGATGAATAAGGATATGAACAACCAAATAAGGTAAGGAATCCCGGATCCAAAACAACAAACGGGTCGGGTCTAAACCGGAATCGTTATAACATGAACCGTTATAACATGAACTTCTGAGGTACTAATCCATTCTAGTTCTCATGTTGTTTTATAAAGAGATAATTGATATCAATATATTTTGAAAACCAGTCCCTTTTATTCTAACTTTCCCAAACTACACAACAATTTCCAAATACCTTTACTTATTAAACGAAACCCATAATTTCATCCATAACCAAACACAACCCGTAGCCCACACAACCCCATACCGTTCTTCTAACAATTCAAAATTTATAAACTAACACCCAAGGCCTTTCGACTCCACATTCCAGACACGCTTCTTCAATTTAAGCCCAAACTAACCCATATGAGTTTAATAAAACCAAACATGAAAACTATGTTTTTAATGCCATAAAAAGTACCACATATCCATCTATAGTGAGGTATTGAAAAGAAGCTCAAAAATCCCTACCTCTTGAAGCGAAGAGAAGAAAAGTTGAAAACTACCGGCGATGGAAACAAGATCCACTCAAATTAAAATGAAGTCCTTACGACCCTCTACATTTTGGTCTATGCAACTTGAGGTCAACGATCACTCAAAAGAGATGAAAATCAAGGTAGAAGAGTATGGGAGCTCGATTATGGAATACAAGAGAGAGAAAGGAGAGAAAAGATCTCAAAAAGTGAATTTTCAGCGCACTGATGGACTTATATACACGAACCATCACGGCTGTGGTCTAACATCTCGCGGACGCGAACTTGCCACCTCAATAGATCGCTGGCACGACCTCCACCACTGTGGGTGTGACCCTTCTACAAGCGGCCTGACACTGCTTCCCCTCGCGGGCAATGCACTCACCTCCAGCCAAAAACCTAAAAGAACCAATTGGTCACGGCCGATCGTGGCAAATCGTAGGCACGACCTCCAGACCATTCTATCGCAGGCGCGAAGCCCATGGCTGCGGGCGTGACCAAGCTTACCCAACAAACCTGGGCTGTTGCTCTGTAGCTAACCCCAAACCTAACAAGGGTGAGTATACACCCCATTTTTGACCGACCTTAAGACTTTGGCGCCTCATGATTGAACGCCCGATGATGAAATGTTACACTGTACAAATCGTTCAATTTCTTCATTAAAAGGCTTTGGTTTTTGAGTTTTATAACCTAAACCTTGCATCCCTTTTGGACCAAAACCTATTTTTTTTCCAACCTGACCACTCAGAGACTTGCTGGCCAACAAGTGGCTGGCAAGCCATTTTTGGTTAGCTGACCGTCTCCCCTCATGGCCGGCCGGCCATGTTCAGTGACAAATAGATATTTTCTGCTGCCAGTTATCCCCATGTGCATGTCTTGCACCAGCTAGCGCATTACAAATATTTCCGACATGAGAAGGCTTTTTTCTATAAATACATGACCACCTCTCATGGTTCGGGGTTAGAAAAATTCTCCAAGTGCCAAAACTTGTTCAACACACTATCTCTCTCTCTCTCTTGCAATATACATACAATATACATATACTTCCAAAGCCTAAACTTGAGGCCTCTTGCTAAGATTTGTGAACACAAATTTCAGCTCTTGAAAGCATTCAACTTGTGGTTTGTGAACTAAAGAGTATCATCTCTACAAGAAGTATAGCCTTTGCCATTTTTTTCCTTGTTTACCCTACTCTTTTCTTCGCTTTTTCTTGTTGTCTAAACACTGTTTTAGACTGGTTTTGAGGGCTAAAACATGTGATTTAAAAGCTACCAAAGGTGCAACGGTTAACCACCCTTTCTTGAACCTTATCACACAGCTTATATCCTTGTTCTTCCCACTTGTTTATTTGCTTTTAGCTACTTTTTTGCCAAGTTTACAGAGGCTAAAATATGTGATTTCAAGGTCCAAAAAGTTGAGGGGTTGGCCACCCTTACTTAGGCTTGCTTACTAATTTTTTTCTCTGTCATTTTTATGTACTTTTTCTAGCTTTTCAAAATGATTTTGGCACGGTTTTTTATTTATTTATTATTATTATAGTTTTGGGGCTGTTTCAATTGTTTATCTAATTTATGCTTCGAATACTAAGGTTGTTGTGTTGTAAGTCCTCATGAATTCGGGTGTTTAGGCCTTAGACACCAATCCATTTGAGTTGATAGCTTTCCATATTGTATTTTCATATATGCTCATACTATTGTAATCACCTTTGCATAATCATCTCTGCAACCTCCCTCCATTGTTTGTTTATTTTGATAAAGAGTTGAGTCAAACAAAAGATTGTTGTTCAAAGCATAAGAGACCTGCAATGCTTAATGGTTTAATCTCTTTGGAGGTTCCTTACCAAGGCATTACATCTCTCTTATGCTAAGCCCAATCTCTTGTTTGATGCTATCTTTATTGCTTTTGGACTTAGTGGACATAATTGTCAGTTTTGGACAAAAATGGAGAAAAGATAATAAATGCAAAGGTAATGTAAACCGAGGCTAATAAAATTGGAGTAAAAAAGAGGTAAAAATGGAAATAAAATTGAGTTGGGTTCAATCGGATGTTATATTGAACCTATTACGTCTTAATTCATTGCAAACTCTTTAGTGATGTTCAATGATTCAAGAAGCAATGTCCACCCTTTCCCTTAAGATAACTCCATGATAGGGAGGAGGTGTTATTGTTCTTTCATTTCTTTTCATTGAGCTTTTGTCCTATTGGTTCTAAGATCATCACGCAACAAACATGCGAACATTGATGATTTGTGAACCATGTCTACTCTTCCCTTGATCATCTTCAGGATAGGGAAGGGTGGAGAGGATAAACATCTCCTGGAAACACTCTGTTTTAGCTCTATTTCAGTAGAGGAATCCCCAAAAATAGTGGCCGGCCAGCCACCTTTTTGTACAGGCAGTGGTATTTTTGTGGCAGAACAGAGCAGAACCTGAGGCCAAAACAGAATAATTTTTCTGACTGCAAACAGAGAAGATTTTGGTAGCAAACAGAGAGGTTTCCAAAAAGATGTTCTCGGTTGCGCATATGTGGCTCCTCGCCTCCCATATGATTAAATTCGTTCTTTAAATATTTAATATGTGTAATAGTTAGTTAATTTAGTTAATTCATTTGGTGTTGTAATAATTAGCTTAATTAGGACATTTATTCGGACCCTCTTGTGTGAGGGCGAATTTGTAACAATTGTAATATTGTGTTTGTCTTCTAACCCCCACTTCTTTCTTCCTTTTATTTACATTCTTATCATGGTAGCATTATATTTTTCGTTTCATATCATTGCCATGTGTTGTATCTATTTTTGCATGCATTGAGTTCGGTTTATCATTCTAACGTTGTTATCTTTTCCTACTTACGTGAATATGTGCATTGCCGCATGTCTTGTGTTGATCCATATGACATGTTAAATAAACCGAACCTAATAGTTGGATTTTGTGTGTGCTGCATTAGTTACTTGCATATTAGAGCATGCGTTTTTCAAACTATCTTCTTCTATTTTGGCTTGCTTCGATTGAGTACTAGGTGAGCATTTCTAGTTTTAGCATATCACATGTATGTTTGTGTTTCCATATCAAGCACATTTCCATGAGGCTAAGTGCTTATTTGATATAACTGTTTGAATGCCGGTGGTTGAAGGCTATTTCGCTTAAGTTGGGATGATTTTGATTAATATACATGTGATCTCGCTTTCTCAAATACCACATATTCAACACACTTTTCTAGCAAACATGAAATCAAAGCATTCCAAAGTGGGTGAAATAGTCTATACTTGTGCACCTCACATAGTAAAGTTAGCATAATAATCAAAACAAGAGCATGTAACACACATAAAAATCATATCATGATTAGTACGGGCTGGTCTTTGATCGGGTGAGTTGGGTGCTCAATTCATGACCTTCCCCTCTCATACCTAAGTTTCCGAGCCAAGACCCTTTGGTTATGACGGACAAGTGGCCTTTAGCACGAGTCATGGGTTTCCTAAATTTTCCAAAAAAAATTAGGTGGCAACTCTAAAATCTGGCAATGCAATCCATTTTTGGCAAATCTGATTGTAAATCGATTTTCCAAAGATTTTCCGAGTTTAGACTCTCATTTGTGTTTTTCTATTTCACATTGCACTTGTGAAACCAGATTCAGAATCACGGGAGTTTGAACTATAGGGCTATCATATCTAAGGAGACTAAACCCCTCCGAGGAGCATGAAAAGCCAACTATAGTTTCTGGTGACTCTGTTCGGGAAAGTAGAGAACTTGACTTAAACTTCAAGATGTGAAATTTTATCTACACATATTTGTTCTTTGCATTGCATTTGCAATGGTGCACTTAAGTCACTGTGTTTTTGTAGCTTGCTTTTTGTGCTCCGTGGAGGGGTTTAGTCTTCTCGGAAAGGATAGCCCTACAGTTCAGACTCCCGTGGTTCTGAATCTTGTTTCACAAGTACAATGTAAAATCGATAAACACAAATTAGTGCAAATGCAGGAAACCATTGTAGAAAATTGATTTTGAATCAAAGATGCCAAAAATGAACTGCATTGCCAGATTTCAAAGTCGACACCTAAATATTTTTGGGAAATTTAGGAAAACTCGTGAATCATGCCAAAGGCCATTAGTCCGTCATCACCAAAATGTCTCGGCTCGGGAACTTAGATATGAGAGGGGAAGGTTTAGAATTTAGCATCCCACTCACCCAATCAAAGATCAGCCTCTACTAATCATGATGTGATTTTTATGTACATTATATGCTCTTGTTCCGGTTATTATGCTATCTTCATTAGGTGATGCACACAAGTATAGACAAATTCACAAAATTTGAAATGCATTGATTTTATGTTTGTTTTGAAAAAGTATTTTGCATACATGTCACTTAAAAAAGCGAGCTCATATTTACATTAATCAAATTATTCCAATTTAAGTAAAAAGGCCTTCATCCACTGGCATTCAAACAAGAATATCACTTAAGAATTTAATCTCATGGAAAACACGCTCGATATGGCAACACAAACATACAATGCAACATCCTAAAGCAAGAAATGCTGACCTAGACTCCTAGCCAAGCCAAGCCAAATAAAACAAAATAATTTGAAGAAATGCATGCTTCTAAACAATGTAATATGACTAATGTAACACACACATTATGCAAATAATGAGTTCGGCTACTAGCATGGCATATGAACCAATTCAAAGCATACGATAAAGCACGTATTCGAGTAATGAATTTGAAATTGATATTGGTTAGTATGACGAGCCGAACTCGTATGTATGTAAGATGAATGTACGCAAGTCAATGAAAATGCTAAGTAAATATGATGCTGCCATTATAAGTGGGCAAATAAAATGGAGAAAGAAATAAGGGTTAGGAGACATACACAATTATTACATATTTTGCCCTCGTACAAGACGGTCCGAATGAGTGTTCGAATAAACTACTTATTACAAATCCGAATGAATAATAAGTAACTAACTAGCTATCTAATTTATTACAACAATGACATTAGAGATATTATAACAATAATAATTACAACCATAATTACAACAATAAGATGAACAATAATATTAGAACATTAATGTATATAAAAAAATGCACAAAGATCGCATGCGCGTCAATGAACAATAATATTAAGCTGCTCTGTCTGCTTTCTGTGGAACTACTCTGTTTCACCCTCAGCCATTGCCCCATGTACTACCAAAAGTACTCTGCTTACCAAACATTGGAGGTCGGCCGGCCCCCAATGAGGCCCTGTCGGGTCCAAACAAGGTCAGCGGTGCCCTATTTTCTTTAAGAAAAATGTTTTTATTGCTTTGAGGTTAAAACAGTGTAGACAGAGCAGTTTTAAACCATGCTTGTCCCTTTTGCTCTTCTTTATCATGGCGAAACTCAAGAGAAAAATGAATTCGGATCCGAAACCATCAATGGTCGCAAGTTGATTATTTGATGATTTTGAACACAGTTGGATACAAAATTAATAAATGCAATGAAAGATGACCACCTCACCCTCCTATCATGTAGTTAGCTCAAAGAGGGAGGTAAACATGCCTCAAGATTCATGAAAACAACAAAAATTGATATGTGATGACTCCTGATGCGATGGACTCGACATAATGTTCGGCCGAATCCAACCATTTTTATTCATCTTCCTTATGTCGGTTAATCCAATTTTAAGTCAATTTTACTAGCCTCTTTTTTTTTTTTTTTTCTTTTTACTTACTTTTCCATTCATTATTCATTATGTCCAAAACTGAGAATTAAGCCCACTAAAAGAAGGGAAGTGTCAAACAAGAAGTTGTTTTAGGCATGAGAGAGAGGTAACGCCTTGGTAATGAACCTCCGAAGAGATTAAACCATTAAGCATGGAAGGGTCTCTTTCTCAAGCTTAAACAACACTCGTTTGAAACGACTCTCAAACAAGGAAAATCAAGAGAAGGGGGAGGGTACAGAGATGATTAGGCAAAGTTGATTATTACAAAAAGTGGAACTCTTTACATGAAAGAAAGGTAAAGAAGGCTATCAACTCAAATGGCTCGATGTCTAAGGCCTAAACAACCGAAGTCATGAGGACTTACAACACAACAGGCAAGGTATTCAAAGCATAAACTAATTAAATGAATTAAAACTGCCCTAAACAGGCCTTAAAATGTAAAAAACAATAGCTAAAAGTATGTTTAAAGAGCACAAAAAGATAGGTAAGAACAAAGGGACACAAAACTAGTGAGCAAGACCAAGGAGAGGTGGCTAACCCCTCCACTTTCAGGACCTCTAAACCATATTTTCCAGCCCTTTGAAACTCTGAAAATCAGTATGTCAACCAAAGAAAAAAGTGGGAAAACAAAGGGTATGCGCTATGGGATAAGGTGCAAGAAAGGGTGTTAAGCCTCTCTACCTTTGGTAGCTCTTTAACTCTAAGTTTCAGCACTTGGAATGGATCCAAAACAATATGAAAACACAAGAAAAAGATAGAAAAATATTGAAATGAAAGAAAGAAAGAAGGTGGTAAGCTTATAGCTCTTGAAAAGAGGATGCTTGTAGTTAAACAAACTTGATTCTAAATACCCTCAAGCATCTGAAATTTAGTTTGAAATCTCAACAAAAAGCTCCAAGAACAAGTTCTAATGGTGTATGTATTGTGTATGTATGACTAAAAGGTGATATGAAGTCAAGGAAGCTTTTGGAAGGAAAAAGGATGTTCTTAACTCTCAAAAACCTTCAAAGTCTTTGGAAAAATTTCCTAACCGTCTGTAGACACCCCATTTTTGGCTGACCATAAGACTCAGACATCATCGATTGAGCGCTCGGTGATGGTGCATGTTGTGATCGTTCTGAGGTTTCGGAGTTTCGGTTGAGAGCCTTACCCCTGGACCTCGTGACCTTTTTGTGCTTTACCTCGGTTTGTGAACTAGGTCTTGTTTTCTCTTCCCAAAGGGAGGGAGAGGTCTTATAGACCATCTCTCAGTGGCTGTAGGCTACTTTTCGTGGTCGCAGGCCACTGTTCCCGTTTGGAGACCAGTTTTCGATTTTCAGAGCCGTCGGCCATGCGCCTCGGTTTGGGACCGCTTAACTTTCTCCGTTTGGCATGGTTTTTGGCACACACCTTGTTTCCTCTCTCTAGAGGGACACTGTGGCCTGGGTGACCACCTTCGTGGTCGCACGCCACTTTCAATGCTTAACAGTCAGTTTTCGGGGCACCCGGCTGCGCGTTTTGGTCCCCGAACCCTCGTTTTGCATCCGTCTTGGTTCATTTTTGGCATGGACCCTATTTTCATTTTTTGGAAAGTGGTACAAGGCTGGGAGACCACCTTTCCCTGGTCGGCCATTTTTCTTGTCAGGTAAGTGGTTTGCCTCACTTTTGGGCCACAATTACTGGTCTCCCACCACACCACTTGCTTGCTTTGAGTGTGGAGACCAGCGTAGGAGGCCACCGACCAGCTGAACCTTTTGTCCCTGGTCAGCCAACCAGGGGGAGTGGTCGGCCGACCAGCAGAACTGGTCGGCCAGCTTTCTCCTTTTTTGTCTCACTGAGTTGGTGCCAGCTGTGCCAGCTGGAAGCCACAAATTGCATCCTCCATACACGTGTATGGAGGATGTTTAAACTTCGTTTTAAGCTTCTAAGAGAAGATTTGGACCCTTCGGTCTATAATGGAAGGCCTCCCCTTCCTCGTAGAGGGTTGAGATTTTGTTGGAAGAAAATTATTTGTATCTCTCCCTTTAAGCCCTAAATTGTGAAGTTCTTGCCCCTTTTGCATACCACCTCCTAGCACAACACCTCCACTATCAACCTAAGCGTCTTGGAGCCCATTTTCAGAGGTTGAAGGCTTGCTGTTTTGGTCCAGAAGCTGCTCGTTCCTTTGGCTACAAGGGTAACACTATATTTCCCACTTTTTGGCATTATTTTGTTCCATCTCTTAGCCTAGTTTTCAAGCATATTTGGGATTTGTCATAAACTAAAAAAAGTCTTATTTTGAGGTCCTTAACATGTTTGTTTGAGACCATTTTTCTGTTGGGGGTCATCTACCCCCTTGCATGCTTCCTTTCATCTTGCTTTAAGCCATGCATTAGGGCCTTTGTGTTGAGCTTTGTTGGCCCTTTTGACCACTTAAATCCAGTGGATTTTTAGTGGTTATTATGTATTTTTGAGCACCAAAATCAGAGAGGGGTGACCCTCTCACCCCTTGTCTTGTTTACTAGCACTTTTGGCCTAACAAAGGAGCCCTCATTTGCATGTTTCCAAGCCATGTTTCAGGCCTTTTTTTGGTGGGTTTTAGGACCTACATAGGCTTTTTCCAGAGCCCATTTTTCCATTTTAGGTGTCCATCTTATATGTGTAGAACAACCCTCTTCATAACCTATCAAAGGAGCCTATCATTCTTGCATGCATCGACCATATTTCAGTGTGTTTTTGGGCTTTATTTGGCATGTCATACCTCTACATTTTTCTAGTTTGGTGGCCACTTGATTGCCTCATATACTTGTAGTGAAAATCCTCTTTATTAGCTTATGTTGCATGCTATTTTGGTCCTTGATTCTAACACTTTTTGGCTATGCTTTAGACTGATTTTGTGCATGTTTTGGACTACCTTAGCTCTGTTTTTATGCCTCATGGTCAAATAATGCTTGCTATGCATGGTTGTAGTTCAATACCCTTGCCTAGCTTTGAGTTTTGGAGCTTATCGCATGCTTATGTTGAGGTGTTTCCATGTTTTGGGGCCATTGTGCATCATATTTCATAGCTTACATGTATGCCATATTCCCATGTTTTCTACTCTTTAAACACGTTTGAGAGTCGTTCTAGTTTGCCTCGTTTTCGGACCATTGCTTGAGCTTCATTTCTATGCATTTTGAGCCATCATTTTAGACCATTTTCCCACTGTTTAGGACCTGCATAGGGACTGTTTGGGGCTGGTTGGGTCATTTGAGCATTGCTTTGTGTACCTCTAGAGTAATGTGCTTCACTAGTTTCGGTATTCGGGCTATCTAGCATGCATTGTATGAAGTGTCTGCATGATTCGGGGCCATCTTGCATGTCATTTCAGAGCTGGAAAATGTATGATTGTATGCCATATTTCATCCCTTGCCATGCTTTGGTAGAGTGGCATTTGATGCCTTAGGTTTGGTCCCTTGCATCGGGCATGTTTGCATGAGTGTTCCTGCCTTTAATTTCATCATGTTTGGCCACTGATTTGGGTGTGGCTGAGGCTCACCTATCTTGGTTTATGTCCATCTTGCATTGTATATGTCATTTAGTCCATGTTGCATGATTGACCATTTCATTGTGTGTGCCTTGATCATTTCATTGTTAGTCTCCATGTGTGCATTGCGTATGCCATATAGTTTTCATGTGCATTGAGTATGCCATTGATTATTTCATAGCATTGTGTATGCTAATAGCATGTTTGCATATCATCATTTGCATGTTTGCATCATTTAGTGGCATTATGTTTAGGTTGCACGTTAGAGTTGCATTCATGCATGCCATGCTTGTTGCATTGTGTTTGGAATAGGAGTTAGTCCAACCACGGGAAACGAGGAACGTTTTGTACTCAAAGTGACGAAACATACCTCAATTCCCGGTCGCTAACCCTCTTGACTAACACATGATGGAGTTTAGGGATTTATGTGTTCACATGTGCATTCATTCCATATCAAGTCGTGCAATTCGACTCCTTGGCCATCATGAATCGAGATGTGTGATTGGTGGCCCAAGGGTCGAGGACTACACTCCATTGAGCTTGTGCAATGATCGGAGAGTGGTCGTGCACACATTTGTTGAAAATACCTTGCTATGCCTCTCTCTTGCTTTGTGTTGCAGAAAACCAGGAGCAGGAGGCAGAAACTGGTCGGCCGACCAGCTTTTCTGGCAGGCCGACCACCTCTTTTTGGTCTCCACCACAAAAGGTGGTCGGCAGATGGTCTCCAAGGCCAAGGGTTGGTCGGCAGCCTTCCCACAGCTTCCTGGGGTGGGGTTTCAGCCTTCTGGAGCTTTGTGCAGTGTTCTGAGGTCAATTGCAAACAAAGGCAAGTCGGAGCATCGCGATGGATTTCCCAATAAAGCGATTCAAGCATGCATGCATTCATTGCCATCCAAGGCAGAGTTGAGGCAGTCCATTTCATATAGCTTGCATGATAGTTTTATTGCTTGCTTAGTTAAATTTGCTAATTAGTCAGCGTTATGTAATAATTAGTTATAGTTAGTTATTCATTCGGTTGTGTATTATTTATTTGGACCCTCCGATGAGGGCAATGTTGTAATAAGTGTGCGTGTGTGTGATGTATGTCTTCCAACCCCACGTCTTTCTCCATTTTATTTACCAGCTTATGATGGTTTGTTTTAGGGAACGTTTAAATTAGCATCCTTATACTCGTATGTTTGCATCCATTCATCTGTTTTGCATGCACCGGGCTCGGCACATCATGCTAACTGCATTGTTTTTCAATTCCAAGTTGAATACATGTTATCTGTTGCATTTCATATGCCATGTTTAGAATAGCCGAGCCTATCTTAGTTGCATTTTGCATGTGTTGCATTAGCCATCTTAACATGAACTAGGATCATGCATTGATTACTAACTAGTTTCTGTTTTGGCTTGGAGTACTCGGTAAGTATTTATGCTATAGCATCTTTTCATGTGTTTGAGTGAATGCCATGATAGCATGCTTACTATGAGACTAATTGCTTATGTGATATAACTGCCTGAATGCCTGTGGGTGAAGGTTGGGTTGCTTGAGTTGGAATAATTCGTCGAAACCCGTGTTCTAGCCTACTTGCGAGTAGCAAACTTCAATCCATTTTCAAAAACAAACATGAAATGTTTTGTTCCAACTCAAATGATCCAATCTATACTTGTATGTTGTCTGCATCACATAGTAATTCTAGGCTAATAACTGGAATAGGAGCACATAATGTTTTCAAAACTCGATATCGTGGTTAGTAGAGGCCGATCTTTGATCGGGCGAGTGGGGGTGCTAATGAAATGACCTTCCCCAGTTGTACCCAAGTTCCCAAGCCGAGGCAACTTTGGTGATGACGGACACGTGGCCATAGGTACGAGTCAGGGTTTCCTAAATTCCCCACAAAATAAAATATTTAGGTGGCGACTCTGTATCTTCCAAAGCAGTCCATGTTTGGCACTTCTTTCTAAAAATCTGTTTTCCAAAACGATTTGCCAGACTTGGACTCTTTGGTGATTCATCGGTCTTGCATTGCACTCTACGAGATTAGATACAGGACCTTGACAATTGAGTCTGAACTGTAGTAAGCCCAATGAACAAAACGGGATTCCCTCCCGAGACGTTCGGGGACGTCTACACCCTCTAGATTCTGAAAATATGTTTTGAAATCTCTACAAGAAAGCTTCAAATCCAAGCTTTAATGGTGTATGGAGGGTGAACGTTTATTTGAAGGATCAAAGATAAGTCATCAATGTCTAAGCCTTTTTAAAGGTTTTTCTAACCCTAAAATTTGAAGTGGAGGTCCCATTTATAGAGTTTGAGCCAAATTGGCCAAAAAAACCCACGGCTAGACCAAATAATTCAAGGCCAGGTCTAAAAAGGCACTTTGGACAAGTTTTCATTGAAACCTAGCCGGCTCTAAACAAGCCACGGCCGAATCTCAAGAAACCTGGCTGGGTCCAAAAAGACTACTTTCAAGCCCGACTTAAAACGGGCATATCTCGTTTATCCGAAATCAATTTTAGGCGATTCTTGAGTCTAAATTGAAGCACCGAAAGTCTACTGTCTAATGGTGGTGGCATCGCATCCAAATTCTTAATGTAAAAAGAGACATGCCTAATTTAGTGAAGGCTATTCATTTCTTTCTTAACGGTTCGATGCTCAATCTTTTCCTAAACTAGTTTTGTTCCATCCACTCCTATTTCCTTCAACTCCAAACCTATACATAAGATGTTTTTCAATATTTTTCAAAGATTTCACCTCATTTTCATTTATTTCCACTTTGTCCTTACTCGGTTTACTAAAAGGTCCAATGTTTTGATCAAAATGCAAGCCTCGGAGCATCGTAGAAGCATTTGGAAAAATATTTTGAAAAGAGGGTTTCATGGTCTAAAATAGTTTGGCCAAAATGGGATGTTAGGTTTGGGATTAGAGCTTGAATTCAAATTTCTTCACTAAGAGTTCAAAAGATTGCACAGTGTAACTTTCATCATCGGGTGTTCGGAATGAAGCGTCCAAGTCTTAAGTGCGGTCCAAAATGGGTTATCTACAGTTGCCCCTCTTTGACAGAGCTCGAAGTCATGAAATGACGTAAGTGAATGTCAAAGCCCGAAGATGACCCATTTTGACAAGGCCATAAGACTTGGGAAAACGAACAAAATGCAGATGCAGATTGTTGAACCCGAGGGTTGTCTACGTATCTCGTTGCAAAGAACCAAACCAACGTAGTTCAGGGATAGAATGCAAAATGATACACAATATAACAAAATAATGCAAATGATATACAATGTAACAAAATATTCAAACCACAACCAGTGCAAAACACATGAATACCATAAAGGAATGGAGATGCAAATCAAACGACATTTAACATAGAAATGGTGCCGAAACCCTCAAACCATAATTCTTGGTGGAATAGGCGCATACACATGTAGAACTATGCTTTACCGTAGGAAAGGTACAAGTAATTGGGTGGCATGATATAAGTGAGGAATGATCTATTGGGGAAAGATAATGATCCTAAATGCTGAATGCAACAAGACAAAGTACGATACAATGGATGCAGTGAATAAGGGACGTTGGCTGAACTATGTCTTGCATAGAAAAGTCATGGACACAAAACAAACCACGTCTAACACCGAAAAGGTGCCAGAACCCTCAGACCACAATTCTTGGAGAATAGGCGCGTACACATGCAGAGCTATGTTTTAATGCGGGAAAGGTATGAGCATATGCCAAACTAAGTTTTAACATGGAAAGGATGCAAGTAATAAAATGTTATGATGTAATGGGTGTAATGGATAGTGTGGATGACGTAGTAGATGCATCTGATAGATGCTAGATGCAATGCGATAGAGGTAATAGATAATAGATATGATGTAGCAGCCGGGAAGTGGTGCCTTAGGAAGTACCTTATAGGGGCAATCGGCGATGACTCATCTTATGTTGCTAGGGATCTTCCTCTTCTTCTTGGTTTGAAGACTTCTTTCTTTATCTTGCGCTTCCAAACCATAGGTACTACTTTTCTCCCTGGCTATGTTTCCAACTTTCCTCATTCTCCAATAGGGTGACAGACTAAGTTGGTTCAGTATCCAGATTTGAGGCGCACATAAGCTACCTTAACCTATGGGGCTGCCATATAGATTTCAAGCTGAGGATACATCATTGCGTATTTAAACTAGACTTTAATCTCAGAAATTCCAAACCTTTGCGTTCTAGGCATCGCCATTCGAACTCTAGTTTCCACTGTCTCAGTTGATCTCCAAGGAACTCACTACAAACATAGTCAGGTGGCCATACCGGACAGCCTGAAGTTGTTCGGGCACGACAAACACCAAAGCAATTGCATCTTTAGAGGATTTAAGGTTTCTAGACCTAGTGAGTGCACACGACAGTGACTGTGAGGTGTATAAAATAGTGTGGAGTGAATGAATGCACAAAATAGTGTTGTGTAGGTGCACAAGACAGTAGGTGAATGCACAAAACAGTATGATACAAAGTGCACAAAACAATACGAACTCAAGGTGCACAAAACGATGAGATACAAGGTGAATGCACAAAACAGTGCGATGCAAGTTAGAATGCACAAAATAGTGCGATACAAGGTGAATGCACAAAACTGTGTCCTGCAAGGTGCACAAAACAGTGTGGTATAAGGTGAATGCACAAAACTGTGCGATGTAAGGTGCGCAAAATAGTGTGATACAAGGTGAATGCACAAAACAGTATGATGTAAGGTGAATGCACAAAACAGTGTGATACAAGGTAAATGCACAAAATAGTGCGATGCAAGGTGCGCAAAATAGTGTGATACAATGTAAATGCACAAAACAGTTCGATACGAGGTGCACAAGATAGTGCGAGATAGGGTGCACAAAATAGTGCGATGTAAGGTGAAAGATGCATGGTATGTAGAGGGAAACGAGTAGTACTCAGAGTAATGCGTCAGGTACCTTATAAAATGAGTGTAGGGCAACTTGCCACAACTAATTGAAATGTAACACAAACGAAGGTAACTTGACAAAACTCTCTGTTAAGTGTAGAATAAAGTGAAGAGCAAGAGCAATCAATCATGTAGTTTAAATCAACCAGAGTGTATGAGCATGCATGAACAAAGCACATGTATTAATCAAAGGGAAGATGGCAATCCAAAGAGAGTTTTGAAATGGTTGGAGACAACTTTCAAAAGCTTAATCATATCAGAATCATTACGGGGGTGAGCTCACCCTAATCTAGGAAAAAGTGCTCAACAAATGGCTTTGAGTGGAATGAAAGAAAGGTTGGGCTCATGCCCCTTGTTCAAATGATGACCCGATCAGATGTATTGAAAATTGCCCCTAGTGTCCAGTCACTAGACGCCATTTGGGTTCATGCCCCTTGTTCGATGGATGGCCCGATCAGATGCAGTGAAAAGTGCCCCTAGTGTCCATTCCCTGGCACCATTTTCAACATTATGTAGGCACATGTGATGGGGATCATTAGATCATAGAACAGTTGCCAACTAATCAGACTCATGCTTCTCTTCTTTCCCGACATGTTGAGAACTTACTCCCGTCCCCTCCAAAGCAGTGATGGATTCCTCATATATACTTTGCAATGATCATGAATGCAATGCCCCTTGTATGGGCACTCTCAGTTTGTTTATGAATACCACACACGGACTTGTTTGTGAGTTTGGAGCGAACACTCGTGTATGGAATTTTGACCATGTCACTCTGCTGAACTTTGAGCGACAAACACGCTATGGTGACTCGATGAAAAGCACAGACTGAGACAAACACCAGGCACGGCATAACTGAATTCACAATTGACCCAAAAGTAGAAAAAGACTCAAAGTGACTGATCATTCATCGTGCCCCTAATCTTACTTTTGTTCCCTTTAGAGCTCAATTTCAATTCTCTCTCTTTTTTTTTTCAAGTTAGAGAATCTACTGATAAATTCAAGCATTGAAAATTTCTCCACTTGTTGATTCAAGCTATTTCTTTCTTAGCCAATGCAAGTGTGATATGTGCAGCAGTCGGTGTAGCTTATGGATTGATACAAAGCTGACAACGTGAATTGGGCAAAATGATTGGGTCGAGATGGATAAGATGGATATGGTTGAGATCGAATTTCAAGATGAAGTTGCCTACGTATCCCAAGATTGGGAATCAAGTCAATGTAGTTCATGGGTGAGGTTCACTCGGGTGTTAACACTCTCATTTTGCGCTCTAACTTTTGCCAAAGTTGCCCCTTTAGGGTTTTCAACCTTCCCAGCTCTATTTGTTTGATTTCTCACTTTTCATGCTCTAAATTTTGCCTAGGTCACCCTTTCTGGTTTTTGGCCTAGCGAGCCTCTCAAGGATAGCGTTACAACAGTTGTGGTGAATTTGATCAATAGTCATCCTTGCCCCTACACTTGAACTGGTTTCACTTTTTTTTTTGGGTGAATAATTGTTGGTTTCACCTTGATTGGAGTTTGGTTTTCCATTCTCTTATGCATGTGTTTGTCCTTTTCTTTCGCTCTATTTTCAAAGTTGGTTCTTCTCATAATGTGGTACCTCCTCGCATTGGCTTCCCCGAATTTAGAAAAAAATTCCTTTCTTCATAGTTGATTGGATTTCATTCCAATGGATGCCCCTGGCTTGATGGTTGACTTCTTTTTTTCTTTTCCTTTTCCTTTTCCTTTTTTCCTTTTTCTTCTCTTTTCTTCTTTTGGTTTCTTTTATCCATTTCTTTTTGAAGTAATGAAAACATCAGGGGGAAAAATTCTATGATTATGAGGTCTGAAAGCCACCATGTACTTGCCAAAAATGATCACCTAACGGTGAAGAAAATTCCCAGGACAATGTAGAATACCACGCACAATTCTGAATCTATCTTCGTAAGTTTTCCAGAAGAAATAGCTGAAGAAGCAGCTTAAACTTTTGAGATCATGAAGGACTTTGCACTGATAAGTTGGAATCCACTCAAACTGATCCTTCTCAACACTCGAGCTTATTACCAAAATCTCATTCAAAAAACAAATTCAAAGCGTTTTCTATTTAGATTTTTTTTTTAAAGGTTACACATGCATTACTGTAGGCACAATAAAATGATCAAAAACTTGACTCCCGCTTTCTTATTGAAACAAGGATGACCCAAGGGTACACGAAAGTGACTCGAAGGAAAGACTCAACTGGCACAATAATGCAAGAAAAGACAAGGAAAATAAGACTCCAAACTCGACACACGACTCAAACATTTACGGGACATAACTCAAAGCAAAATCAGCACCCTCAAGACATTTTCACTCTCCAATCTATTTGTAGATTTGAAAAACAACTTCAAGTAGCCCATGGGAGGGTTCAAACCAGTCTTCAATTCAGCAATACTAACATCCATACCCAGTGGAATGGATTTCAGACTTTCAAACTGAATCTCATAGATTGAGCCTCACAATTACCTCGGTAGTCCCCACACATGACAATGATCGTGCTAGCTGGGGTCAAAGTTGGTTATTGACAAGCCATGGATGGGATTTACGGCACGACAATATATTGCAGTCAGGGAGAGGGTGTAGCCCGGCTTTTTCATGCCCCCTTTCGGAAACTCGAAAACAAGCCCTACAGTTCGGAATCCCGCGATTTTGAATCTAATCTCACAAGTGCAATGTGAAACTGATAATCACCAAAGAGTCCAAATTCGGCAAATCATTTTAGAAAACTGATTTTGAATAAAAATGCCAAAATTGGACTGCTTTGCCAGATACAGAGTCGCCACCTAATATTTTATTTTGTGGAAATTTAGGAAACCCATGACTTGTGCCAAAGGCCATGTGTCCATCATCACCAAAGTTGCCTCGGCTAGGGAACTTAGGTACGAGAGGGAATGGTTATGAATTGAGCACCCCCGTTTGCCTGAACAAAGATTGGCCTCTACTAATCATGATATGATATTTAATAAACATTATGTGCTCTTATTCTAGTTATTTAGGCTAGCTTACTATGTGATGCACACAAGCAAGTATAGACTAGTTTGCTCAATTTGGAACAATTCAACTCATGTTTCTTTGCGAAAATGGTTTGAAGTTGCCACTTCAAGTGTGCTTAAAGTTTGCAGATTCACCACCAAACATAGTGGGCTTAAAACATGATTTGCCACTCAATGATGTGGGTTTAAAACGCACATTTATTGAAACGTTTCAATTCAAACAAGCCTTCATCCACAGGCATCCAAACAGTTTGGCATTTAAGCACATAGCCTCATGGAAAGCATGCTAAACATGGCAACATTCACATTCATGTGAGTATGCTAAAGCATAAAAACTAACCTAGTACTCCAAGCTAAGAAAACACGAGTTAGAAAAATATGCATGATTCCTAACTATACAAGATGTCTAATACAACACATGCAAAATGCAATTAATAGGCTCGGCTAGTAATATGACATATGAATCGATTTGATAACATGCGATTAAACACGTATTCAAATAAGATATTGAAATAACAATGCAGTTTGAATGATGCGCCGAGCCTCGGTGCATGCAATACAAATGAATGGATGCAAGTATAAGGCATAAGGTATGTTAATTGAAGCATGTCCCCAATCTAACCATCAAAAGCAGATAAATAAAAGGGAGAAAGACGTGGGGTTGGAAGACATACACACACACACGTACACTTATTACAATATTGCGCCCTCGCGAAAGATGGTCTGAATGAATAAAAGATAACTAACTAGCTAAACTAAGCTAATTAAGCTAATTATTACAAAACTTTGAATGAATAACAAGCTTACTCTACGCTAGTTAATTAAAACAATTAAATAATTAACTATCTAAGCCAATTAAATATTACAAAGCAAACTAATTAGCTAAACACTTAACTAATTAATTACAAAGCAACTAAGCTAATTAATTACACTATCAATTAATTAACTACTCTACTTAAATAATTACAACATTAATTATTTAGCTACAACTAACTAACTAATCAATTTAGACAAATGGTCCCGGAAGGCGAGGGATGCCCAATGCATGCTTGGTTTCCACCTGAAGAATGCCCACTATTTTGCTTCCAATTGCCTCTGTTACACACCCTATGTATAGACACCCCATTTTTGACCGTCCTCAAGACATGGGCGTCACCGTTTGAACACTCGGTGATCATCCTTGTTTGTGCTCATCTTGAGTTCCCGGAGGTCTCGGCTACGCGCCTTGCCTTAGGATCTCTCAACTCGACTGTTTTGTGTTTGGTTTTGCACCAAACACTTGTGTTTTGCCTTGAAGGGGGCAGGGAATGGCTTATTGGCCATCCCCACACATCACCGGCCATGGCTTGGGGCTACCGGCCATTGTTTTGTTGCCACTGGCCAAATGTTTGGCCGGCCGGCACTTTTTGTGGCCGGCCGATCATCTATTTTGGTCAAATTGCATTTTTTGCCGGGCGACCACTGTTCACCTGCTTTTGCAGATATTTTTGTGCCAGCTGTGATAGCTGGCACCCACCTTTGCTCCCCTCCATACACGTGTATGGAGGGATTTCAACCTTGTTAGCTTGCCTTGGAAGCTTTACAAGGTTGAATCTTCTATAAGAGGAGGCCTCTTCTCCCTCTTTTAGGTTAGACAACATTTTTCAAAGGGCTCTGGTTTTAGGGTTTGAGTTGTGTATCTATCCTATATCTATATCTCCCTCTCTCTTGTGTTTTGTGTGCGTTTTGTCTTACTTTTGTGCACAAACACCCACCATTACACCTTCCTTTAGCTACTGAGGCACTAAGAGGCTGTTCTTGAAGTTTTGGAGCTGGTTTGAGCCAAAGAAGCTGCTGGTCTATCATTCTTGAAGAGGGTCAACAAGGGTAAGAACTTATCCCTTTTATTCCCCATTTTTGCATAGCTCTTTAGTCTTCCTTGAAACTATTTTTAGACTTGGTGTATAACATATAAAAGTTTTGTTTTTGCCTACTCTAAATAGGTGTTTGAGAGTGTTTTGAGCTTTGAGGTTGTTTGACCCCTCTTAAGCCTTGTTGGGCTCCATTTTTGTGCATTTTTTGTGAGCTCCGGGACCATTGCATTTGGGCCTCCTCACCACTGAAATCTTGAGGAATTTCAGTGGTGAGGATGGTGCCTTGAGGTCCTAAGAAGGAGAGGACCATCCCCTCTCCTTGTTGTCCTTGAAAAGGGCCATTTTAGCCTCTTGAGGGAGCATCTAGTTTAGGTCCATGTTGATCATGCCTTAACTGATTTTTGTACTTATTATGTCATAATATAGCTCTGTTTTTTAGTTGGTTTAGGTACACCATGCTTGTTTAGCATACATGCCTTGTAATGCCATGTTTTGGCCTTAACATGCTTTAAGTATTGACCCTTGTTCTAGCGTGGTTTTGGCCAAGCTTTGTGAAGCTTTTGTGTATGTTTTAGTGTGCTTTAGCTCTGTTTTCAGTTGCTTTGGTCATGCTTAACATATTTTGTAGTCTCTTTGCATTCTAGCTTGTAGGCCTTGAATGTGTGATGTCATGAGCATGCTTTGCGTGCTTTAATTGGTTGGTTTGGCACTTCCATTTTATGCAATTTCAGAGTTTGGTATGTTTTCCATATGTCCATGATCATCTCTTTTAAGTGTGCTTAAAAGTTGCCTTTTGATGCTTAGGAATTGGATCATGTATGCATGCATGCTTGTATGCGCATTTGGCCCCATCTCCATAGTTTATGGCCACTGTTTTAGGCTTGTTTGAGGCCTGCCTAAATTAGTTTAAGTCCATCCTTCATGTGTTATAGCATGCTTGCCTTGTGCATTGTTGCATGATAAGGTAATGAACTTGTGTCTTTGTTTTGTGCATTCATTGAATTTGTGCAAGTTGGATCCTTGGCCATCATGCATTGAAATGTTGGATTGATGGTTTTGGATCTAATGGTGCCTCTCCTTTGATGTTTTTAGATGATAAGGAGTGGCATAGTACAAACATGTCCCTGGAAGAACCTCCATTTTTCTCTGTTTTGTGCTTTGTTGCAGTTTGGTGTCACAGCACACCGATGGTCGGCAGCGGCTTCATCCTTGGCCAGTAGCACACTCTTTTGGCCGGCAGATGGCCGGCAGCAAGCCTTCATGGCCGGCAGGCCATTGGTGCACTCCCCAGCTGTGATTTGGTAAAATGGTGCAGAAAGTTCTTGGAGACACCCTGCAAACAGAGTCTCTAAAGAGCAAACCGGAAAGTTTTTCGGGACAGAAACCGAGGCGTGCATGTCCAACTTCTTCAAACAGAGCTGAGGCGGTGTTGTTTAAACGCTTTTCTTATTAGTTAGCATGAATTTGTAATTTAATTAATTAATTTGTTAAATAGTTAAAGTGTTGTAATAATTAGTAAGTAGTTTGCTAGTTATTCAATTTGGTTGTGTAATAATTAGTTTAATCAGCTTAATTAGATTAGTTAGCTTAGCTTAGATTAGCTTAGTTTATTTATTCGGACCCTCCGTCGAGAGGGCACAATGTTGTAATAAGCGTGCATGTGTGTGTGCATGTCTTCCAACCCTACGTCTTTCTCCCTTTTACTTAATCGCTTTCGATGGTTAGATTAGGGCACATTTTGATTAGCATATCTTATGCTTGCATGCGTGCATCATTCATTTGTTTTGCATGCACCAGGCTTGGTGCATCATTCAAACTACATTATATTTCAATACCTATTTGAATACATGTATCAAATTGTTGCATTCATATGCCATCTTAGATAGTCGAGCCTATTAGTTGCATTTTTGCATGTGTCGCATTAGTCATCTTGTATAGCTAGGATCATACATGATTTCTAACTAGCTTTTGTTTTGGCTTGGAGTACACTGTAAGTGTTTATGCTTTAGCATCCTTGCATGTAAGTGTTTAGCATGCTTGCCATGAGGCTATTTGCTTAAATGATAAACTGCATAAATGCCTATGGATGAAGGCTTTGTTGTTTGAATTGGGACAATTCGATGATTGCGAGTTTTAAGCCCACTTTGGAAGTGGCACATCATGTTTTAAGCCCACTTGAGGGTGGAAAATCCGCGCTTTAGCCCACCGTAAGGGTGGCATTTTCAAATCATTTTTCAAAAACAAACATGAATTGTTTTGTTCCAATTCTTGCGATTTAGTCTATACTTGTATACTGTGCGCATCACGTAGTAAGTTAGACAAATAACTGGATAAGAACACATGAAGTTTATAAAACCACATATCATACTTAGTAGAGGCCGATCTTTTGATCGGGCGAGCGGGGGTGCTCATTTCAAGACCTTCCCCTCTCGTACCCAAGTTCTCGAGCCGAGGCAACTTTGGTGATGATGGACATGTGGCCTTAGGCACGAGTTAGGGTTTCCTAAATTTTCCAAAATAAAATATTTAGGTGGCAACTCTGTAATCTGGCAAAACAGTCCAATTTTGGCTTTATTTGATTCAAAATCTGATTTTCCAAAATGATTTACCGAATTGGACTCTTTGGTGTTTATCAGTCTCACATTGTAGTTTGTGAGATTAGATTCAGAACCGTGACTGGAGTCCGAATTGTAGTAAGACCAATTCGCATCCTCTTCGAAAAGGAGGGTGTGCGAAGAAAATTGGGTCTACAACACGCTCGAGCGCAAGAGTGCTTGCTCGAGCAAAGAAGCAAAAACCCCCGACTCGCTCGAGCGCAAAAAGCCTCGCTTAAGCGAAGAAGCCAAAACCTGGGCAGCAACCATTTGAACCAACTCACAACCAACTTGTTCCAAACTCGTCCAACACATCCCAAAACTCAAATACAAAGAATAAAGGGTAGAAATAAGGTATAAACAATGATATACAAACACGGAACCCGAGTCTGAAAAACAATAAATGACGGGAAAAAATCGGGATCGCTATAATCTAAAAATATGCATGATTCCTAACTATACAAGATGTCTAATGCAACACATGCAAAATGCAATTAATAGGCTCGACTAGTAATATGACATATGAATCGATTTGATAACATGCGATTAAACACGTATTCAAATAAGATATTGAAATAACAATGCAGTTTGAATGATGCGCCGAGCCTCGGTGCATGCAATACAAATGAATGGATGCAAGTATAAGGCATAAGGCATGTTAATTGAAGCATGTCCCTAATCTAACCATCAAAAGCAGATAAATAAAAGGGAGAAAGACGTGGGGTTGGAAGACATACACACACACGTACACTTATTACAATATTGCACCCTCGCGAAGGATGGTCGTAATGAATAAAAGATAACTAACTAGCTAAACTAAGCTAATTAAGCTAATTATTACAAAACTTTGAATGAATAACAAGCTTACTCTAAGCTAGTTAATTAAAACAATTAAATAATTAACTATCTAAGCTAATTAAATATTACAAAGCAAACTAATTAGCTAAACACTTAACTAATTAATTACAAAGCAACTAAGCTAATTAATTACACTATCAATTAATTAACTACTCTACTTAAATAATTACAACATTAATTATTTAGCTACAACTAACTAACTAATCAATTTAGACAAATGGTCCCGGAAGACGAGGGATGCCCAATGCATGCTTGGTTTCCACCTGAAGAACGCCCACTATTTTGCTTCCAATTGCCTCTGTTACACACCCTATGTATAGACACCCTATTTTTGACCGTCCTCAAGACTTGGGCGTCACCGTTTGAACACTCGGTGATCATCCTTGTTTGTGTTCATCTTGAGTTCCCGGAGGTCTCGGCTACGCGCCTTGCCTCAGGATATCTCAACTCAACTGTTTTGTGTTTGGTTTTGCACCAAACACTTGTGTTTTTCCTTGAAGGGGGCAGAGAATGGCTTATTGGCCATCCCCACACGTCACCGGCCATGGCTTGGGGCTACCGACCATTGTTTTGTTGCCACTGGCCAAATGTTTGGCCGGCCGGCACTTTTTGTGGCCGGCCGATCATCTATTTTGGTCAAATTGCATTTTTTTCCGGGCGACCACTGTTCACCTGCTTTTGCAGATATTTTTGTGCCAACTGTGATAGCTGGCACCCACCTTTGCTCCCCTCCATACACGTGTATGGAGGGATTTCAACCTTGTTAGCTTGCCTTGGAAGCTTTACAAGGCTGAATCTTCTATAAAAGGAGTCCTCTTCTCCCTCTTTTAGGTTAGACAACATTTTTCAGAGGGCTCTGGTTTTAGGGTTTGAGTTGTGTATCTATCCTATAGCTATATCTCCCTCTTTCTTGTGTTTTGTGTGTGTTTTGTCTTACTTTTGTGCACAAACACCCACCATTACCCCTTCCTTTAGCTACTGAGGTACTAAGAGGCTGTTCTTGAAGTTTTGGAGCTAGTTTGAGCCAAAGAAGCTACTGGTCCATCATTCTTGAAGAGGGTCAACAAGGGTAAGAACTTATCCCTTTTATTCCCCATTTTTGCATAGCTCTTTAGTCTTCCTTGAAACTATTTTTAGACTTGGTGTATAACATATAAAAGTTTTGTTTTTACCTACTCTAAATAGTTGTTTGAGAGTGTTTTGAGCTTTGAGGTTGTTTGACCCCTCTTAAGCCTTGTTGGGCTCCATTTTTGTGCATTTTTGGTGAGCTCCTGGACCATTGCATTTGGGCCTCCTCACCACTGAAATCTTGAGGAATTTCAGTGGTGAGGATGGTGCCTTGAGGTCCTAAGAAGGAGAGGACCATCCCCTCTCCTTGTTGTCCTTGAAAAGGGCCATTTTAGCCTCTTGAGGGAGCATCTAGTTTAGGTCCATGTTGATCATGCCTTAACTGATTTTTGTACTTATTATGTCATAATATAGCTCTGTTTTTTAGTTGGTTTAGGTACACCATGCTTGTTTAGCATACATGCCTTGTAATGCCATGTTTTGGCCTTAACATGCTTTAAGTATTGACCCTTGTTCTAGCGTGGTTTTGGCCAAGCTTTGTGAAGCTTTTGTGTATGTTTTAGTGTGCTTTAGCTCTGTTTTCAGTTGCTTTGGTCATGCTTAACATATTTTGTAGTCTCTTTCCATTCTAGCTTGTAGGCCTTGAATGTGTGATGTCATGAGCATGCTTTGCGTGCTTTAATTGGTTGGTTTGGCACTTCCATTTTATGCAATTTCAGAGTTTGGTATGTTTTCCATATGTCCATGATCATCTCTTTTAAGTGTGCTTAAAAGTTGCCTTTTGATGCTTAGGAATTGGATCATGTATGCATGCATGCTTGTATGCGCATTTGGCCCCATCTCCATAGTTTATGGCCACTGTTTTAGGCTTGTTTGAGGCCTTCCTAAATTAGTTTAAGTCCATCCTTCTTGTGTTATAGCATGCTTGCCTTGTGCATTGTTGCATACTTGGCCTATTACATGTTATTGCTTGCTTGAAATCATGATGCATTTGGCATGTATTTCATTGGTTAAGTTGCTTTGCATTGTTCCTATGCTTAGTCCACCTTACATGTTGTTACATGTTTGCCACTAGCATAGTTGTCACATGCCTTGCATGCTCATTTTTACATCTTTAGCCTCTATATCTAGGTTGCATTCCATTTGCATGCATGCTTCACCTCTTGAGTTGAGTATGATAGAGGTAGAGCCCCTTTGTTTGATTATGTGCATTGCATTCCATATCAAAACACATACTTGGTTTCTTGGGCCATCACACATTGAAATGCGCGATTGGTGGTCCGAGAATCGAGACCCATCCTCCTTTGAGTCATGAATATGATAAGGAGTGTGGTTGGTGCATACATCGCTTGAAATGCATTGCCATGCTATGTTTTGCCCTCTACTGCTGTCATAAACAGATTCTGCAGGAAGCTTTGGCCGGCCGGCCATCTCCAGTGCCGATCGGCCATCCATCAATAGCCGATAGCTTAATTAGTGGCCGGTGACCATTCCCCTTGGCCAGTGGCCAT
Organism: Camellia sinensis; assembly: GCF_055761805.1. NCBI lineage: Eukaryota > Viridiplantae > Streptophyta > Magnoliopsida > Ericales > Theaceae > Camellia > Camellia sinensis. Next base: position 71,661,279 of record NC_138964.1, read on the forward strand.
TCCTCTTAGCCGGTGGTGTTCCACAACACTCAGAGAAGCAACCCTGGGACTTGTGCCGTCTTCAGAGGAGGATAACAGTCAAAGCAGAGGCAACTTGTGCATGGCAGTGGCTTTCCGAGCGGAGTCAAACACGCATTTCATTGGGTCCTCTTCCCGTGGCTGTTTACTGCTTTCTCAGGTTAGTTAATTTGCTTAACTAGTTTAATTAGTTTAATTGGTCTGTAACATTTTAATTAGCTTGTAGGTTAATTAATTGTACTATTCTTTCGGTTCCTCCGAGTAAGGGCGTATTTGTAATAAGTGTGGGTGCGTGTGCGCGTGTCTTCCAACCCCACGTCTTTCTTCCCTTTTACTTACCTGCTTTTGATGGCTAGTATTAGGTCATATTTAAATTAGCATACCTTATGCTATGTATGCGTGCATCCATACATTTGTATTTCAATTCCAAAGTTGAATACTTGTTAATTGTAGCATCGTCACATGCCATCTTAGAATAGCCGAGCCTATTGTAGTTGCATCTTGTATGTGTTGCATTAGCCATCTTAACATGAGCTAGGATCATGCATTGATTACTAACTAGCTTTTGTTTTGGCTCGGAGTACTAGGTAAGCTTTTATGCTTTAGCATCTTGCATGAGTGTGAGTGTTTGCCATGACAGCATGCTTACCATGAGGCTACGTGCTTACGTGTTATAACGGCCTGAATGCCTATGGGTGAAGGTTGGGTTACTTAAATTGGAACAATGCATTGGATGGGAATTTTAAGCCCACTTGAGAGTGGCAAAACCATATTTTCTAAGCCCACTCGACGGTGGCAAAATCCATGTCTTAGCCTACTCACGGGTAGCACCATCAAATCATTCTCAAAGAAATAAACATGCAATGTTTTGTTCCAATTTAGGCAATTTGGTCTATACTTGTTTGCTGTGCGCATAACATAGTAATTCTAGGCTAATAACCGGAATAGGAACACATAATGCTTTCAAAACAAGATATCACGGTTAGTAGAGGCCAATCTTTGATCGGGCAAGTGGGGGTGCTCATAGCTGACCTTCCCCAATCGTACCCAAGTTCTCGAGACGAGGCAACTTTGGTGAAGACGGACACGTGGCCTTTGGCACCGAGTCAGGGTTTCCTAAATTTCCCAAAATAAAATATTTAGGCAGCGACTCTGTATCTGGCAAAGCAGTCCATGTTTGGCACTTCTTTTCTAAAAATCTATTTTTCAAAATGATTTGCCGGATTTGGACTCTTTGGTTCAGATTAAGAACCGTGAGAATTTGAGAGTCCTGAACTGTAGTGAGCCCAATACGAACAGAATGGGACTCATCCTCCCGGAGCGTTTGGGGACGTCTACACTATGCACTAGACCTCCTTCTCCAGATCGATTATGCTCTACTTGACAAGCTTTCTGCCAAATTTTCATTGGTGGCTGGCAGGCCAGAAGTGTTGGCTGGCCGGCCACCAGCAAGGGGTGCCATCCAACAGTGGTGGCCTGCCGCCCAATGGCAATGGCCGGCTGGCCACTGGTGATGCTCATTTTCTTGCTGCAACAGTGAGCAAATAGGGCAAAGAAGAGGCATTCTCACAGGTTGTTTATACTATGTATCACCCCTTATCATCAACACAAGCTCAAATGAGTGATACATTTGGCCCTCAAACCATCAATCAAGCAATTTCCATGCATGATGGCTAAGGGACCAATTTGTACAAGTACAATGAATGTTAAACAAGACTCAAAAGGCCATCACCCTATCATGCAAGATCAAGGGCAACGAAGACCTAGGAAAGTTGCAAATTTTATCCCTATTGAGTATGAAATGTTCCATTTTCCTTGTGTTCAAATTAACGTCCGATTTGAACACATGCAATGAAACACAAAGAATGCTTATCTTGCCACTTTTACTTGTCAATTTTGTTTACACATTTTAGTTACCAAACCATTCATTAATCAATTTATCCATTGGTGAGTGTCTTCTAAGATGAAAGAAGTGTGAACCAAGGGATAATATAGGGCGAGAGAGAGATCATGCCATTGATAATGAGCCCTCAAAGAGGATTAAACCATTAAGCATGAACTTAATCTCAAGCTTAGAGAATCCCAAGCTTGAAACAACCCTCAAGAGCAAATGAAAGAGTGAAGCAAAGAGGGAGGTTGCAGAGTTTATAGTGCTAAAATTGAGTGAAAAACAACACCAAAAGATGTTATCAAATCAAACAAGAGGAGTCTAAGACCCTAAAATACCAACTTGTGAGGACTATTACACTACAACCATGCAAGACAAGACTCAAATGAACTAACCAACCCAAAACAGAGCTAAAAAAGGCTATTTCAGAGACTAAAACGTGCTAGTCTTGAGTTAAGTTGAGCAAGAAAAAATGCTAGCATGTAAAGCCAACTAGGCATGCAAACAAGACACAAGGAGGGGAGGCTAAACCCTCCAAGTTTAGACTTCAAAATGAGTTTTTTACCACTGAAAAACCTATGAAATTCAATGGTTAAAAGGCCTAAAAAAGCTTGTTTGAAAGTGGTGAACAGAGGTACAAAAGCTTTACAAGCAAAGAAACAAGAAGGGTGAGCCACCCCTAACTAAAAATGGCCTCAAACCACTGCCTTCAAGCCACAAATACAGAGTTTTTTACAGTTCAAAAATAGGCCAAAAAATAGTTGAAAAAGATGGCAAACCAAGTGTGCAAAACAAGTATAAAAGAAGAGTGTTATACCTCTTAAAGGGAAGACACAAATGAGGCAATAAATCAAGCCAAGACCACCTTCTTGAGCTCAAAGAGGGTCTTAAGTAACCTTAGCCCAACGATAAGAAACTTTGATTAAGGTTTGATAGGCAAACTTGAAGTGTATCTACACTTGCATGCACAAAAGTTCAAGAGAGAGAGAGAATTTTTGTTCCAAAATTTCTAATCCTCTTCAATGGGGGAGAAGGTCCCATATTTATAGAAACATAAGCTTTTGGTTAACTTATATCAATCCATATATGTGTATGGTGATCAAGCTGATTGTGCCAACAGCTGGAACAACTGTCTAGAAAATATCTGCAAAAAAAGTCATCAATGGTCGGAAGGCCACTAATGTGGCCGGTCGTCCACCAGTGATGGCCGGCAAGCCACCTGGGTGGCCGACAGCCCCAATTGGTAGCGGTAGCCACCAAGGGTTTCAGGCTAGAAGATGTTGGTCCAAAATAGGGCACATAATGGATTGGGTTTGAAGGCTCAAAGACAGGGCATTCCACCAAGGACTTCGGGCACCAAAACAAGAAGAAATAGTCACAATCATCGAGTGCACCAACGATGACATCCAAGTATTTAGGACGGTCAAAAATTGGGTATCTACAGAGGGGTATTGATAACTTTGGGATTTTCAAGTGGGGTGATGACCTTATTGTTAATCAAGTCTTGAACTTCATGGCGAAGGCGAAGCAATGGTCAGTATGGTGGTTGTACTGCTGATGGAATGTGCAATATTGAGTTGGATCATGTCTTGGTGGGAGAGGATTAGGGAGAGGATAAGGATTGAGTGGTTTGAGGTACACTTTCTTGATCAGTACCTTCAATATGCGGGTTGGGCTCATATGGAGATGGGTGAAGGCTTGTTTTTGGGAAGAGGAAGCATCAGTGTTAGAAATATTGGCAAACGGGTTGGCGAGTGTTGGTTGGGTATTCATGGGCTTGGGACTGGAATCAAGATAGGTGTTTCTGGTAAAGCATCCCTTTTCATTGTCCGCTCCCTAATTCAAAATGCTCTCAACCTGAGCGATAAAAGTGCCGTCTACAGCCTTTGCAACAACTGCAAGCACTTGCTGTTTGTTCACCCCTTTGACCTTCAAAGTCTCAGTAGCCCACTGAAGATGTGCATAGTGATCAATTTATGTCTTGACCGTGCTCTTGCAACATGGTTCATCTTGGCCAAGAGATTGGGGGGCTATATCGAAGCAAGGCCCATTTATTGCTGATATGTCATCTCCCAGACTTGAGATAGCTTCGGGTTGGCCCTTTCTAACTGTAGCTCGCCCCAAGATTGGGGAGCTCTTTGACATGAACCTTTTGGCATATGATGTGGTCGATGACGGAGCCAAGACCCCAAAGGCTAAATCTGCCATAGTTCTATAAACATCTTCAATCATGCGCAACAACTCAGGAGTAGAGGGTTTTGCCATTGGTGCCCACAGTGTATTTGACCCAGCTTGGTCATGATGAATAGGTTGGGTTGGACTCTATGGCGTAGGTTGGACTGGAATTGGGCTATTGTGGAGTTCGAGTTCAAGTTTTGGGGTTTGGGATGATTGGTGTTCAAGTGCATCCATTATGCACAAGTCCGTACTTTCTAGAATGAACACCTTAGGCTTGGGTAAATGAGTTGGCGTGATATATGTATTGGGGTCGAAAGTAGGAGGTAGTGTATGGATGAGGTTAAGGTGAGGAGGAGGTATTTGGTCATTGGGTTCTTGAGGTGGGGCTATCGTCTGGTTGTCAATGAGATTCTGAACCTCATGACGATGGCAGTAGAAACGATTAGTGCCATGATCACGCTATTGATGATACACACAGTATTTGGTGGGGTTATGTTTAGTAGGGAGTGGGTCAGGAAGAGGTTGGGGATAAAGGGGTTTGAGATACCCTCTTTCCATCAAGTCTTTTAGTGTGCTGGTTAGGCCCATATGGAGGGGGTGAAAGTTCTGCTTTGAGCTCAGGTTGGGCTGGCTGTTTATGGGTTGGTACTGGCAAAGGGGTCGGCAGTTTTGAGATTGGTGGCGATGGTATTGATTTTAGTGGGTTTAGGAATAGTGCTACTACTAGCATTGGTACTCCCGGAAAACACCCTCGTTGGTTCGCTGGTTCTAGGAATAATCCCCTTGTTAAATGCGCTCTTAATTTGAACACCCAATCATGCAAATTTTAGAAAGTGAACAGTGGAGCGACTATTAACTTTTGTAACATATCAAGCTCAAGGTTCTGCACTACTATCTGCACTTGGTCCTTCTCAGAAGGTCGATCTGTCATTTGTGCTGCCTTTGCTCTCCACCTTGCAACAAATTCCACAAAAGGTTCTTTAGGATTCTTGTGGGTTGCTTCAAGCTCTTGGGTGGTCATTTCAATTTAGGTATTATAAAAATACTGATTGACAAACGCCTTAGCCAAATTTTCCCAATTCTGCTTTACTTTATCCTCCAACTTGGCGTACTAAGTACTACTATACCCAAGAGGGTTCTTCTATATAGAAAGAGTTTCTGAGGCTTAGTCAGACCCATTGGTTTTAGGACGTCCAAAAAAAATTGGATATGTGCCATAGGATCTCCAAACCCATCGAAACGGTCAATGGGTGGCATTTTGAATCTATTTGGGAGCCCTACAGTAGCCTCAGTGTGCCCATCCTCAATGTTGAGAATGGAGTTAATTCCCCATGCCCTTTTTGAATTGCTTCTCCAGGTTAGCAATTTTTAACAAGGTCGGATCGAGATCATTAATAACAAGGGGAAAAGACCCTCATTAGGCTACATTAGGGTTCTGAAAACTCGAGCTTGAGCCAACTCTTTTGGAGGATTTGAGCCTTGCAAATCTTCAACTGGCAGAGGTGGATCAAAGTTCGACTGAGGGCCCAGGATTGGATGTATGGCAGATGCCCCAGATGGGCAGTGCATTTCAGCACTGGTCTCATCTTGTATGGCAATCTAGTTTAGGGTCGTTATCATGGCCACAACTTCTTTTGGACTCTGAGCCATCACGGGTGTGCTGAGTTGGAAATCAGGGGAAATGGATGGGTGTAAGATGAGTGCTAATTAAGAAGGATTTTGACTCGGTTATACTTGACGTATATGAACTGGATTAGTCTAGACGGGTTTGACTAGATTGGGCTTTTTTAGAATGGGTCTTTTGGCATTGGATGGATCTTTCTGAGTTGGCCTTTGGAGATCAGATGGATTGGACCTTTGCTGAGTGGGTTTTTCTGGGATTGGATAAATTATGATGGTTTAACGCTTCCGGGTCGAATTGGCTTGGCCTTTTCTGAATTAGGTACTGCTCCTTCTTTGGCTCAGAAAAACCAAGCATTTAAAACAAATGCCCAATCAGATCGGGATACTAGGTATGCTGGTCAAAACAAAGCAAGATACAATTTTTGGCCCAGGTTCTGGTTTTGACATTTTTCCACCATATCAAACACAAACCCCTATATTTTGACCCAAATTTTGATTTTGATATGACCCTTAAATTTGAAAGGAATTGCCTCAAGATTAATACTCTACCAAGATTGCATCACACATTTCCAAAGATTTCACATTTTGCACAAAAGCATTCAAAACACCCCTATGAGAGGTTAAGGTTTCCCTTTCCTATCTTTGGAGTGATCTAGAGTTTTTCTATTTAATCAAACGGTATCACAACATCGTGAAAATGGGAGAGCATCCTGTCTTAGTTTGGAAGGTCACTAGAGCTCACTACATGCACCTAGGTTGATTGGTCAAAAGAAGGGGTACCTTGGCAAGATTACGTAATATACCTCTCACACTAAACACCGAGAAGTGAAAGGAGGATTAAGCGGTATGACGATAATCTAGATCCAAGGATTGTGTTTTCAACATGGTAAAGCCCACGACCGGCCAGTCTTTTGGCAAGCTTTTTAGGCAAGCCTCTAGCAAGCCGTCCAGAAATAGCAGATGGAAAACACAGTGACCTAAAGTAACGATGCAAATGCAATGCGAAAACATTTATCTGTACATAAAATTTCACGTCATGAAGTTGAAGTCAAGTTCTCTAAGTTCCCAGCAGAGTCAGCAGAAACTGTAGCCTACTTTTCGTGCTCCTCAGAGGGGTTTAGTCTCCCTGGATAGGATAGCCCCACAATTCGGACTCCTGTGGTTCTGAATCTGGTTTCACAAGTGCAATGTGAAACGGATAAACACAAATGAATCCAAATGCAGCAAACCATTGTAGAAAATCGATTTTGAATAAAAGTTTCCAAAAATGGACTACATTGCCAGATTTCAGAGTCGCAACCTATATATTTTTGAAAAATTTAGGAAACTCGTGACTTGTGCCAAAGGCCATTAGTTAGTCAACACTAAAGCATCTTAGCTCGGGAACTTAGGTATGAGAGGGGAAGGTCATGAATTGAGCACCCCACTCACCCGATCAAAGATCGGCCTCTACTAATCATGATGTGATTTTTATGTACATTATATGCTCTTATTCTGGTTATTATGCTATCTTTACTAGGTGATGCACACAAGTATAGACCAATTCACAAAATTTGAAATGCATTGATTTAACGTTTGTTTTGGAAAAGTGTTTTGCATACATGTCACTTGAAAAAGCGAGCTCGTATTTACATTAATCAAATTATTCGAATTCAAGTAAAAAGGCCTTCTTCTACTAGTATTCAAACAAGAATATCACTTAAGCATTTAGCCTCATGGAAAAGATGCTCGATATGGCAACACAAACATACAATGCAACATGCTAAAGCAAGAAATGCTCACCTAGTACTCTAAGGCAAGCCAAATTAAACAAAATACTTAGAAGAAATGCATTCTCCTATACAATGTAATATGACTAATGCAACACATACATTATATAAATAATGAGTTCGACTACTAGCATGGCATATGAACCAATTCAAAGCATGCAATAAAGCATATATTCGAGTAATGAATTTGAAGTTGATATTGGTTAGTATGATAAGCCGAACTCGTATGTATGCAAGACGAATGGATGCAAGTCATGAAAAATGATAAGTAAATATGATGCTACCATTATAAGTGGATAAAAAAAAGGGAGAAAGAAATTGGGGTTGGAAGACATACAGAATTATTACATATTTCGCATTCGCGCAAGAGGATCCGAATAAGTGCACAAATAAACTACTTATTACAAATCCGAATGAATAATAAATAACTAACTAATTATCTAATTTTTTACAACAAAGACATTAAAGATATTATAAAAATAATAATTACAACGATAATTGCAACAATATAATATTACAATAATAAGATGACCAATAATATTACAACATTAATGTATATAAAAAAAATACACAAGGATCGCATACATGTCAATGAAGACGGTTTTCAAAGGCTGTTTTGTCTGCTTTCTGTGGAACTACTCTGTTTCACCCTCAGCCATTGCCCCTATTTCTGTCAAAAGTACTCTGCTTACCAAACATTGAAGCCCGGCCGGTCCCTAATGTGGCTTGACCGGGTCCAAACAAGGCTGGTCGTGCCCTATTTTCTTGTAGAAAAATGTTTATGTGCTCTGAGGTGAAAACAGTGCAGGCAGAGCAGTTTCAAACCATGTTTGTCCCTTCTGCTATTCTTTATCATAGAGAAACTCAAGAACAGAACAAATTCAGATTCGAAACCATCAATGGTCGCAAGTTGATTGCTTGATGATTTTGAACACAATTGAACACAAAAATTAATAAATACAATGAAAGACGACCACCCCTCCCTTCTATCATGTAGTTAGCTCAAAGATGAGGTAGACATGCCTCAAGATTCATCAAAACATCATGAATTGATATGTGATGACTCTTGACGCGATGGACTCGGCATAATGTCCGGCCGAATCCAACCATTTTTATCCATCTACCTTATGTCAGTTGATCCAATTTTAAGGATATTTTATTAGCCTTTTTTTTTTTTTTTACATACCTTTCCATTCTTTATTCCTTTAGTCCAAAAACGAGAATTAAGTCCACTAAAAGGAGGGAAGGGTCAAACAAGAAGTTGTTTTGGGCATGAGAGAGATGTAATGCCTTGGTAATGAACCTCCGAACTGAATAAACCATTAAGTATGGAAGGGTCTCTTTCTCAAGCTTAAACAATACTCGTTTGAAACGACTCTCAAACAAGGAAAATCAAGAAAAGATGGGGGGTGCATAGATGATTATGCAAAGATGATTATTACAAAAAATGGGACTCTTTACATGAAAGAAAGGTAAAAAAGGCTATCAACTCAAGTGGCTCGATGTTTAAGGCCTAAACAACTGAAGCCATGAGGACTTACAACACAACAACCAAAGTATTCAAAGCATAAACTACTTAAATGAATTAAAACAACCCTAAACTTCCCCTAAAATGTAAAAAATAGTAGCTAAAAGTATATTTAAAGAGCACAAAAAGATAGGTAAGAACAAAGGGACACAAAACTAGTGAGCAAGACCAACGAGAGGTGGTTAACCCCTCCACTTTCAGGACATCTAAACCATATTTTCCAGCCCTTTTAAACTATGAAAATTAGTATGCAAACCAAAGAAAATACTGGGAAAACAATGGGTATGAGCTTTGGGATTTGGTGCAAGAAAGGATGTTAAGCCTCTCTACCTTTGGTAGCTCTTTAACCCCAAGTTTTAGAACTTGGAATGGATTAAAAACAGTATGAAAATACAAGAAAAAGATAGAAAATGATTGAAATGAAAGCAAGAAAAAATGTAGTAAGCTTATACCTCTTGAATGACAAGATGCTTGTAGTTAAACAAACTTGATTCTAAACACCCTGAAGCTTCTAAAATTTAGTTTGAAATCTCAACAAAAAGCTTCAAGAACAAGCTCTAATGGTGTATGTATTGTGTATGTATAACTAAATGGTGATATGAAGTCGAGGAAGCTTTTGGAAGGAAGATGGATGTTCTTAGCTCTCAAAATCCTTCAAATCCTTTGGAAATATTTCCTGACCCTCTACGTTATGAAAATATGTTTTGAAATCTGTACAAGAGAGCTTCAAATCCAAGCTTTAATGGTGTATGGAGGATGAAAGTTGATTTGAAGAACAAAAGAAGCTTGAAGGTTCAAAGATAACTCATCAATCTCTAAGCCTCTTGGAAGGTTTTCCTATCCCTAAAATCTGAAGTGGGAGGTCTTATTTATAGAGTTTGAGCCAAATTGGTAGAAAATATCTTCAAAAAGGCCAACTGGCGAATTCCAGCTAGCTGTTCTGTTTATCACTAATGAGACCCGGTCTGGCCACAAAACACATGGCCCGACCCAAAAAACCCACGGCCAGACCAAATAATGCAAGGCCAGGTCTAAAATAGTACTCTTGAAAAGTTTTCCTTGAAACCTGGCCCGATCTAAACAAGCCATGGCCGGATCTAAACAAACCCGGCTGGGTCCAAAAATACTACTTCCAAACCCGACTTCAAGCGGACATATCTCCCTCATTCAAACTCGATTTTAGGTAAATTTTTAGTCTAAATTGAAGCCCCAGAAGTATAAGTTCCAATGGTGGTGGCCTCAAACCTATAGTCTAAGTGTACAAAGAGATATGCCTAATTTAGTCAAGGTTGTTCAATTTTTTTCTTAACGGTTTGATGCTCAACCTTTTCCTAAACTAGTTTTCTTCCATCCCCTCCTATTTCCTTCAACTCCAAACCTATACATAAGATGTTTTAAAAAAATTTCAAAGAGTTCACCTCGTTTTCATTTATTTCACTTTGTCCTTACTCGGTTTACTAAAAACTGCAATGTTTTAGTCGAAATACGAGCCTCATAATATCATGGAAGCATTTGGAAAAATATTTTGAAAAGAGGGTTTCAAGGTCTAAAATAGTTTGGCCAAAATGGGGTGTAAGGTTTGGGATTAGGGCTTGAATTCAATTTTCTTTGTTGATTATTCAAAAGATTGCACAGTGTAACTCTCATCATCGGGTGTTCGAAATGAAGCGTCCAAGTCTTAGGTGTGGTAAAAAATGGGGTGTCTACAGTTTTCCATCTATTATTCCTGGACAGCTTGTTAGAGGCTTCCCTAAAAAGCTTGCCAAAAGGTTGGCCTACCGTGGGCTCTGCTATGTTGAAAACGCAACCCTCGGACCTAGATTATCGTCGTGCCCCTTGGTCCTCCTTTCATTTCTCAGTGTTAAGTATGAGAGGTATATTTGGTAATCTTGCTGAGGTACCCCTTTTGACCAATTGGCCTAGCAGTATATAGTAAAGGCATAGTGACTGTTCCAACATAGGACGGGATGCTCACCTGTATGCAGAATTTTGTGAAACTGCTTGCTTGAAGTAGTAAAACCCTAGATCATGTCAAATCTAAGACAGAGCAACGCTACCCTACCCCCTCATAGGGGTGTTTTGGCTCTCTTTACCTAGTAAGTGCTTTACAGTGAAACTATACAAGGGTGTTTCATATCAGTGGTATAGTTGGTATCAATTTGTGGGGCAGAATTCAGTGGGGAATACAGTCCTATAACTTTGATCATATCTGTTCTGATGGAATCTTAGCTAGGGTGCTGTCCAATTTTTAATTGTTGCTTTTTCTTTATTTCTTTTCCAAGATAATCTAAAACCATAGCTTTAGAAAGTTCTGATATCCCCCAAGTATTCTAGACCCCTGTCAGAAGACTGTGTAAGGTTGGAGATCTTGTTCGGGGACAGCCAGTGTTTGTCTCACTATTTCCAGTTGCAAGATGAAGAAGGGTTAGGCAAAGTTCACTAGCTTAACTATTTCAATATCACCCCGCAGCTCACCTATACTTGGTCCACCTCAAGCACAACCACCTATTCCTAGAATGGCTCAGTATCCCTCATCAGATTTGGAAGACTTACTAATTTGTCTATAGTAGTCGATGACTCACTCTAGCATTACATGGCCCGCCAAGCCGAGGTCACGACTAGGTTGGAATAACAACATCAATAGCCAGCTGCAGCTTCTGCTTCGCACACACCTAATGTGATTATCCCTATGCGCGGCACCACCACCAATGCTGCTACCACTCAGGATCCACAAGTTGAGGGTGTTCCAACTTTTTCCATCCAGACAAACCCAATCCCAGTACAAACATCTAGAGCCCCAGTTCACTAGACTGAGGCCCCATTTGAATTTGAGGTTGACCCTACCATGCTAAAAGTCAACAAACTGGAAAAACTATTCAAGAAGGCACATGGGGTTAACTCCATTCCAGATATAGATGATGAGTATACTGAATCTGTAGTAACCATGCCAAAGCAGTTTAAAATGCCACATATTGACCACTTTGACGGCACTGGGGACCAATGGTACATCTATGTCTGTTTTTCAATGTCCTGTGACCAATGGGTTTGACTACATTGCAGAAGTTATCGCTCTTCGGCTAAACCATGTCGGGAATAGCTACCATCTGGTACGCTAAATAAGAGGACTCTACGAAGTAGAACTGGAAGGAATTGGCTGAATCCTTATTGCTCAATACTCCTACAACATATAGACCAAGGTCACAACTCGTGATCTTGAAGCAACGCGTCAGGAGCCAAATGAGGGTTTCTCAGCGTTTGTAACTAGGTGGAGGGCCAAAGCCTCCATGATGACCACTCGATCCATAGAGAAAGACCACAACCGGATGGTTGTCCGAAATTTTCATGGCAAGCTGCTGCAGAAAATGATTGTTCGCCCCTTATTCACATTCAAAGAACTTCATGAAATGGGAGTCCAAATTGAAGACGCCATGAAACAGGGCATCATCACAGATGACAAAAAACCAGCGAAGAGGCCTTTCATTTGCAGTTCCAATGCTACCACGGGTAGCATAGCTGCGAGGCCATTAGAGGTGAGTGTTGTCACCACAACCAAAACTGCCGACCCCTTTACCAACATAAGCCCACAAACTTCCAACCCTACCTGACCTCTGGGTAGGAATTTCAACTAGCTCTACATGACTATATCTTGAGCCATTCAGGTGTTGATCAAAAAGAGGCATTTGAAACCCCTAGAACCTCGACCACTTCTAGACCCTCTTCCACCAAAGCATGAGCCCACAAAGTACTGCGCTTTCCATCAACATCATGGCCATGAAATGGATTAGTGTTTCTGCCTATGTCATGAGATTGAAGATCTCATTGGCAACAAAGTCATAGTTCCACCCCAAAAGCCAAATGTGACCACCAACCCACTCTCTGTCCACAACCAAGTCCCCCTACCCAGAAATATCCACCTTATCCATACACTACCACTTACCTTCGACCTGAGCATCTATATCACGTCCTCCCACTTACCAAAGTTGGTGTTGTTCATCCCTGAAGCCACAGATTTGTGCATGATGAACACATCTAATCCACAACTTGAGCCTCACAAATCTATGGTGACAGCACCTGAAGAAAAGGAGGTTTTGATCTCGGAGGGAGGTGCCAGTCTGACACTAGAAGTTCTTAGGGAATTATCTGAGCGACAGTATGGCCTGAGCCACTACATCGTTCATGTTACTCAAACCAGGCTTAAGGTAGTACTGCCGACCTCAGTGGACATTAATGTGGTTAGGGAAGACGGCTCAAGCCAAGGGTTGGATGATCTTGCAGATCTTGAAGAAGATTTTGACAACCTACAATTCTTCGAAGAATAGGACCAAGGCAATGTGTAGATCGATTGGTTTGATCTAATCCTGTCAACAGACAATACGAGATGGCTGAGTAATGAATCTAACAAGGAAGAAGAAACCAGAGTCAAACTGGAGGAAAGAAAAGTCATGGCAGCTATGGTAGTAGGAGAAACCAAAGGAAAAAGAAGAGTTTCAAAGAGCAGTAGTACGGAAAAACAAACCTAAGAATTAGGTGTTGTGGAAACTACAGACACTGAACGGGAAGCTGTACTGGGGCAGTTTGAATGGGAGAGGATTGAAGATAGTTGGATGGCCGCAACATCTTCTCACCCTGAGGGGAATACTTGTCCTATGGGAGTCATTAAAGTTGAGACGGAAAACTATTTGTCGGTGGTGGAAGGTGAGTGGTAGGAAGACAGCGATTTACATCTTGCCCATACAGATGAAGACTGGGGAGATCATATCCCATACCGTATTTGGTATGCGGAGGAAATAGACCACCTCACCAAGAGTTGATTGTATTTCATGCCTCTGCATTTGGATCAGGCCGAACCCTCAGGAAAAGACCAGGAGGTTGAGAAGGAAAATGAGAAGAAGCTAGAAGAGGAGCTCGTCCTAAAACAACTCAAAAGGATCCAGGCTAACATTTCCATTTAGGGCCTTCTTATGGCTTCGCTAGTACATCGACAAACGGTTTTGTCAGCGATGAATAAGGTTAAGTTGTCCATTGATACTACACCAAGACAACTCGTTGGCTTGATCTTCCCAAGTAACACTAAGCCTATGCTCACTTTCTCTGACAAAGAGCTGCAACTAGAAGGATCGACTCACAACAAGCCACTATACATATCTATCGAGTCCAGAGAAAAGGGGGTTCCAGTGGTTCTAGTGGACACCGGCTCTACAATCAATGTCTTTCCTTCTCGCACTGCCTATGCGATAGGCCTGAAACTGGTAGATTTCATTCCTACAACCCAAGCGATCCGGGTATACGACAATACGAGTAGAGAAGTTGTGGGGACGATGAAACTACAAGTCCAAGTGCGCCCTTCCAAGCATGAAGCATGAGATTGAGTTCCATGTACTTGATGTGCCAGTTACATTTAACCTACTTCTAGAGAAGCCCTGGTTGCATCACATGAAGGTTGTGTCCACCACCCTACACCAAATGCTGAAATACCGTTATGAGATAAGAGTGGCAACCGTTTTTGGGAATTCATCTATTCATCTGCTGCCAGAGGTAACTGCACCTTTACTGGAAATCAATCACAGTGATGAGGATGCATTTCTTTTGGGATTCACTTTAGTGGAAGCCCAAGTGGTACAAACAATCTTAGCCAAGGATGAAGGCATGTATGTCAGTGCTCAGTCCATCTATTTCGTGAACAAGTTGCGGCATATTCTAGGAATAGGGCTCGGAAGGAGCGAGAGAAAAGGTGTTGTGATGCCAGCTGAGGTGCCACACAATCCCCACGCTTTTGGATTGGGCTATGTGTCCACCAAAGAGGATTGGAGAAGGAAAGGAGAAAAAATGAGAGAAAGGGCCAAGGCCAAAAGGGCCGGGAAACAATACGAGTAGGTCCACAGGCTAATCTAGGGAACGTTGAATAGGAGCTTTGTCAGAGAAGGAGAAGATTTCCCCTTCTGCGGCTTTCATGAGCCTTGGGTGGATTCTTCAACGGAAAAGCGTTTCCCAGGTTTTGAAATCTTGTTCGACCACTAACTCCAAGACAATGATGAAGAGGGGACTGATCTAAGTAACAAAGCTAGTCAGAGCAAAAAGGACAATTTAGACAATAGTGAGGTTGAAGTAGGGGCAGCACTGGCTGATCTCTTGATAGATCCTGAGACTAGTACAGAGACCTTGGGGGATACCTTTACTATCTCTATGATCAGAGAGGAACCGGTTGTGGACTCCACCAATTCAATTTTAGACGCGTCGAGGGCGCCCCGCCTCACTTAGCAGTTGGAGAAGGGATTTACTTCCAATTCAGAATCGGATGATGAGCTTGAATCTGATTCCACCGAGTTTGTTGAGTCAAAATCAGATTCGATTTCGTTTGAGTAGTCTGAGATTGGCATTTTCGAGGGTGGTAACCCGGGTGCCAAGGTCCTGTCTAGGTCCTCATTTGCATTTTCTTTTGAGTCTAGTAGCCAAAACTTCTGAATGAGAATGTTGCAAATTTTGTTTACTTCTCTGTGCCATTAATTTATTACATTGACCAAGATTTTCAAAATTTTAATGAAAATAAAAAGGAAAAAATTCCTCGAGCTTTGAAAAACTTGATTGACCAAGAGGAGGATAGGCATGCTAAGCTCTACATAGATAAAATCATTGCAATTAATGTGGGCACTAAGAAGGATTCCCGCTTAGTCCAAATCGGGTCCACGTTGTCTTCGGAGGAATGCGAGAATTTAATCGCTTTATTAAAATATTTCAAAGATGTTTTCACGTGGTTCTACAAAGACATGCTTGGAACTGATCCTGAGATTGTACAACACTGAATCCCTCTTAACCTCGAGGTCCAACTTGTCAAGTAGAAACTCTGTAGAATTCATCCAGATTGGGTACTAAAGATTAAAGAAGAAGTCACCAACCAGATTGATGCCGGATTTTTGATGGTTTCTGAATATCCAACTTGGTTGGCCAACATTGTTCAGATTCTGAAGAAGGACGACAGAATCAGAGTTTGTGTCGACTTCCGGGATGTAAATAAGGCTAATCTGAAGGACGACTTTCCACTGCCGCACATCGACGAGTTGGTAGACTTCACTACCGGCCATGCATTACTATCGTTCATGGATGGGTTTTCCGGGTATAACTAGATTTTGATGGCGCTTGAGGATAGAAAGAAGACTGCATTCACCATGCCTTGGGGTACCTACAATTACCGGCTATGCCATTCGGGTTGAAGAGCGCTAGGGCTACATATCAGATAGCTGTAACTAGAATCCTGTATGACATGATCCATATGGAAGTCGAGGTGTATGTGGATGATATGATCGTAAAATCCAAAGGGCGAGAAGGCCACTACACCACGCTGAAAAAATTCTTCGAACGGATTTGGGAGTACAAGCTGAGGTTGAACCTACAAAAGTGCACTTTTGGGGTGACTATAGGGA
Source organism: Camellia sinensis (assembly GCF_055761805.1). Classification (NCBI taxonomy): domain Eukaryota; kingdom Viridiplantae; phylum Streptophyta; class Magnoliopsida; order Ericales; family Theaceae; genus Camellia; species Camellia sinensis. The sequence continues at coordinate 71,677,701 of NC_138964.1, forward strand.
AAATGCTGGGTTTTCTAATCACCCAGAGGGGAATTGAAGTAGATCCATCCAAGATCAAGGCTATCTTAGAAATGCCACCACCAAGTACTTAAAATGAGGTGTGCAGCATTCTGGGCAAAGTGCAATTCATAAGACGGTTTATCTCCAAATTAATCTTGACTTGTGAACTACTATTTGGTCTCTTAAAAAAGAAGAAGAAGTTCTGAGGGGATAATCAATGTCAGTTCCCTTTCGAACAAATCATGTAGTACCTTTAAAACCCATTATGTTGTCACCACCATAACTAAGGAAGTTGCTGATCATGTATCTATCTGTAATAGAGTCAACCATGGGGTGAATGCTTGCTCAAGAATCAGAAGCTAAGGTGGAGAAGGCCATCTACTATCTGAGCAAGAAGATGCTAGATTACGAGACCTGCTACAATCCTCTGGAGAAAGCTTGCTTAGCTTTGGTTTGGGCTATTAGAAAGTTGAGACACTACTTGTTAGCTGTAGACATCCCATTTTTTGACGACCCTTTAAGACTTGGATGTTCTTGTAGGTACATCTGATCATGCGTCTGTTTGATTGTTGAACGCTCGAAGTCTTTAGCGGAATGCCACAACTTTGAGCATTTCAAACCCTGCATCCATTTTGTCTCATCTTTGGACCATTGTTGGGTCTTTTCAGCTTCAAGTTCCTGATGGCCTGTCGGCCATCCTTGGAGGCTGCTGGCCACACTTCTCCTTTGACGACCATTGATGTACATTGCCTACCATCAATGAAGCCTTGCCGGCCACCACTAATGGCCGGCCGGCCATCATTGTATGCTGCAGATATTTTGTGATATTTTGTGCCAGCTGTTTGCACAGATTCATGCATCTTCCTACACGTGTGTGGCTAGATGTTTGTGACGGAAATTTGTGTTTTCTATATATAGGACCCCTTTCTCTCATATGTGGAGGTTAGAAAAATTGAAGACATAAAAATTTCCCCTCTCTAGATTTCTCTCTCTTTCTCTCTTGCAAAATTGTGTGTGTTTGCCTAGTTTCTCTACACTTTTGCCTACATCGCCAAAACCAAATACTCTCACCTTTAAGCTAAGGTTCCTTGGGGCATTCTTGGAGCTCTTGAAGGTGGTTTTGGCTTGAACTTGTGCCTAAAGTGTTCTTTGCTTCAAGAGGTAGAATACTAGTCTTGTTATCTTGTTTTCAATACTTGTTTTTCTATCTTTTTCAATTGTTTTTGGGGCTGGTTTTGAACCATAAAAAGCCCTATTTTTGTGGCTTAAAAATGGTGGTTTGAGCCTTTTGTAGTTAGGGGGTGGTTCACCCTTCCTGCTTTTTAGTTTATAAAGCTTTTATGCCTTTATCCATCACTTTCAAACCAACCTTTTTGTCCCTTTTAACCACTAAATTGCAGAGGTTTTTTAGTGGTAAAAATATCATTTTGAAGTCTAAAATTGGAGGGGTTGGCCGCCCCTCTTTGTGTCTTGTTTGCATGCGTAGTTAGCCTTACATGTTAGCATATTTTTCTAGCTTAACTTAGCTTAATTCCAGCATGTTTCAGCCTCTAAAATAGCCTGCTTTAGCTCTGTTTTGGGTTTTTTTGGTTCATTTGAACTTTGTTTTGTGTAGTTGTAGTGTAAATCTTTGCACTAGCTTGTTATTTTAAGGCTTTAAACATCATTGGTATGACTTGGCTGCATGTTTTTAGTGCTTTTATCACTCAATTTCTGCACCTAAATCTCTACAACCTCCCTCTTTGCTGCACCATTTCATTTTCTTGTGAGGGTTGTTTCAAGCTTGGGATCCTTTAAGCTTGAGATTCAGGTTATGCTCAATGGTTTGATCCTCTTTGAGGGTTCACTATCCCTTGGTTGACACTTCCTTCACTTTAGAGGACACTCACCAATGGACAAATTGATTAAAGAATGATTTGGTAATTAAGATGTGTAAATAAAATTGACAAGTAAAAGTGACAAGATAAGCATGTATTTGTGTTGCATTGCTTATGTTCAAATCGGACATTAATTTGAATACAAGGGAAATAGGACATTTCATACTCAAAAGTGATGAAATGTGCCACTTTCCTAGGTCTCCATTGCCCTTGATCATGCATGATAGGGTGGTGGTCTTGTTGGTCATATTTGCACATTCATCGAAATTGTACAACTTGGATCTTTAGCCATCATGCAATGAACTTGCTTGATTGGTGGTTTTTGGATCCAAATGTGTCACTCTTTTGAGATTTTGAGATGATAAGAAGGGATACAGTACAAACAAATCCTTGAAAAAACCCTCTTTTTGCTCTGTTTGTACACTGTTGCAGTATGATGACCCATTGCATCAGTGGCTGGCAGGCCACCATTTATTACCGGCAGTGCATCATTTCTAGCCTGCAGGACACCTCCCTAGCCGGCAGATGGCCGGCAGCATCCATCCATGGCTGACAGGCCACTGATGTAAACCTCAACAAAGATTGGTTAAGGTGGAGCAGAAAGGTTCTAGAAATGCTCAACCCTACAAACAGAGACTTTCAAAAGCAAAGCAGAGGTCTTTTCGGGGCAAAAACCAAGCATGTGCATCTTCCACTTCCCGAGGCGGAGCAGTGGTAGCATAGTTTAATATCTTAAATGCTTAGTCCGTGTACATTTGTGTTGTAAATTAATTCATTAGTTTACTAGTTAGTTAAAGTGTTGTAATAATTAGTAATTAGTGTAGCTAGTTATTCATTTGGTTTATAATATTTAGTCTAATTAGCTTAATTAGATTAGCTTAGCTCTTATTTATTCGGACCCTTCTTCGCGAAGGCGTAATGTTGTAACAAGTGTGCGTACGTGTGTGTATGTTTTCCAGCCCTACGTCATTCTCCCTTTTATTTAATCGCTATCGATGGTTAGATTAGGGATCATATTTTAATTAGCATATCGCATGCTTGCATCCATTCATTCGTATTGTATGTACCAAGGCTCGGCACATCATTCAAACTGGATTATCATTTCAATACTTCATTGAATACGTGTTTAAATCGCATGTTGTTCAAATCGATCCATATACCACATTAGTAGCCGAGCCTATTAATTACATTCTTTGCATGTGTTGCATTAGGCATCTTACATAGTTAGGAATCATGCATATTTTTCTAACTTATATTTTCTTAGCTTAGAGTACTAGGTGAGTTTTTAGGCTTTAGCATACTTGCATGAATGTGAATGTTTCCATGATTAGCATGCTTGCCATAAGGCTATGTACTTAAATGCTAAACTATTTGAATGCCTGTGGATGAAGGCTTGTTGTTTGAATTGGAACGATTCAACAAATGTGCGTTTTAAGCCCACTTTGTTGAGTGGCAAATCATGTTTTAAGCCCACTATGTTTGGTGGCAAAACCGCATCTTTAAGCCCACTTGAGGTGTCAAATTCAAACCATTTTCACAAACAAACATGAGTTAAATTATTTCCAAATTGAGCAAACTAGTCTATTGTGCACATCACATAGTAAAGCTAGTCTAATAACCGCAACAAGAACACATAATGTTTATAAAAGACCATGTCATGATTAGTAGAGGCCGATCTTCGATCGGGCGAGCGGGGGTGCTCAATTCATGGCCTTCCCCCCTCGTACCCAAGTTCCCGAGCCGAGGCAACTTTTGTGATGACGGACGTGTGGCCTTCGGCACAAGTCAGGGTTTCCTAAATTTTTCCAAAATAAAAAATATTTAGGTGGCAACTCTGCATCTGGCAAAGCAGTCTAATTTTGGCATTATTTGATTTAAAATCAATTTTCCAAAAAGATTTAATTTGGACTCTTTGGTGTTTATCAGTTTCACATTGCACTTGTGAGACTCGATTTTCAAACCTTCCGAAAGGTGGCGCGGGAAAAGGCGAGTCCACGTTAACTCACTCCATAATTCTGGTTTTGAGATTAGATCTCATTAAATAACTCTTTGAGAAACCAACGCTTATGGGTAGGCTGGCTCGTTGGTTGCTTTTTCTCTCTGAGTTGGACCTCGAATACGTCAAAGGGAGAGCGGTAGCGAAATTTTTGGCAGGCCACCTAGTTAGAGGAGATGAGTTAGTAGAGTACCTATTCCTAGATGAAGACATTTTGCAAGTTAAAGAGGAGACATGGACAGTGTACTTTGACAGAGTCGCTAATCAATACGGTTATGGAATAGATGTGTTACTCATAGCAGCTGATGATTCCCATGTACCCCTAGCTTTCAAACTCTGGTTTAAAGTATCAAACAATGAAAGAAAGTACAAGGTGTGTATCGCTGGATTGGAAGTTTCCCTAGAACTAGGGGCAATAAGGTTGGACATTATCAAAGACTCAAACCTGGTTATTTCTCAAGCCAATGGAGACTGGAAGGTCAAAGAAGAGAAAATTTAAGTTTATCATCAGGCCTTGGACATTCTGATTTTGAGGTTTGAAAAATTGACATTCACACATCTGCTAAGAGAGAACAACCAGTTTGCTAATGTGCTGGCAACTCTATCCTCCATAGTAGGCATACTGCTCGGAGTTAAGATGCATCCAATTATCATTGAACAAAAATGTGCTTACTTATGAGACAATAGCCGTAATAGATGAAGTTCAAGACAAGAACCCCTTGTATTACGACATTTGGAACTTCCTAGAAAAGGAAATGTACCCACAATGGCCAAATACCAAGGATAAATGGGGAATACAACGTTTGGCCGTTCAGCTCATCATATGCGGAAATAAATTGTGTAAAAGAGGCCATCTAGGAATACACAAGCTTTACGTCAAAGAAGAGGAGTCGAAGCATCTCATGGAGGCCATCCACGGAGGAAAGTGTGAAGCACACATGAATGGTGTGATGCCAGCTAGGAAGTTCCTTAAGCAGGGCTATTATTTGTCAACCATGGAGGAGAATTGTATCAACTTTGTTCGGCGATGCCACAAATGTCAAATCCATGCCAATCACATGAATATCCCGCCGTCAAAGCTCTACAAAATGACTTCATCGTGGCCTTTCTCAGTCTGGGCAATTGAAGTTATCAGAGCAGTCTCACCAAAGGGCTCAAATGGACATGAATTCATCTTGGTGGCGATTGACTATTTTACCAAGTGCGTGAAAGCTCTGTCTTATTCAGTGTTGAAAGCATCACATGTAGCCAAGTTCATTAGGAACAACATCATCTGTGGGCATGGGGTGCTAAATGAGATCATATCAAACAATGGCTAAGGTGGTGGATTAATACAACGTGGCTTTTCACAAGTCATCAACGTATAGACCACAAACCAACGGAACTGTTGAGGCCGCAAACAAGAATGTCCAGAACATCCTGTGAAAGATGGTGGAGACCTACAAAGACTGGCCAGATAAACTGTTGTTTGCACTCTGGGGTTATACAACGTCAATTCAGACGTCTACAGGGGCAACACCCTACTCTCGAGTATATGGGATAGAAGCTGTTTTCCTGATTGAGATCTAATTATGGTTGAGTGTCAGATAACAGAGGCGGATTAGCAACAAAACAAATTCAAGGAATTGATTTTGTTTGATGAGAGGAGGTTCAAGGCAATGTACCATATCTAAGGATATTAGCGCAAAATTACCAGGGCCTTCAAGAAGAAAGTCAAGTCCAGAAAACTCAATGAATGAGACATGGTGCTCAAAAACAACCGAGCTCCCATCCATGACCCTAGAGACAAGTTCTGACCCAATTAGACTAGTCCTTACATTATCAAATCTATTTGGTCAGGAGGAGTGATTATCCTTATGGATTTAGATGGCTTGGAGTTCTCGTAACCAATCAACATGGACAAGTTAAAAAGATACTATCCTTGACAAGCTCGCTAAGCCGAAAGTGTGACCTAGGCAAAAGTTAGAGCATGAAAAAAATTGGAAATAAGGAAAAACAGAGCTTGGAGTTCTCGCAACCAATCAACATGGACAAGTGGAAAAAATACTATCCTTGAGAAGTTCGCTAGGCCGAAAGGATGACCTAGGTAAAAGTTAGAGCATGAAAAAAATTGGAAATAAGGAAAAATAGAGCTTGGCGTTCTCGCAACCAATCAACATGGACAACTTAAAAAAATACTATCCTTGAGAAGCTCGCTAGGCCGAAAAGGCGACCCAGGCAAAAGTTATAGTATGAAAAAAATTGGAAATAAGGAAAAATAGAGCTCGCAAGATTGAAATCTCGAACCAAAGGGCATCTTTGGCAAAAGTTAGAGCACAAAATGAGGAGTTAATACTCGAGTGAACCCGAACCGAACTACGTAACGCCTGATTCCCATCTTTGGGGTAGGCAACTTTATCTCGAAGTTTGGCCATAACCATTTTCAGCTCAACAGTTATTAGCTTGGTTGTGTTACCTCCATTTGGCAGAAGGGCCAGTTGCAAGACAGAGCAGTGATGGTGAATATAGTTGTGGGCAGTTATGATCTTTTGATTTAGGGTTGTACATCTTGAGGGTTGATTCCATGTGTGTCAGGTATTGATCGTTGGCAAAAATTGTTTTGAAAAGTGAAGTTGATTTTCTTAAACTTTCAACTTTTTACAACATAGAGCATTCTTTGGACCAAAAAGGAAAATTTTCAGTGCTCACAACTTTGATTACACAATTTCAATACAAGTACATCCTTTAAATTTGAGGTTAAATCAAAGTCGCTTTTATGTCATAAAAACTTGAAATGGAGCAGGGTATTCAACCCCTCATCCGAATGGGTCTGATCACATCCAAACTAGCGTTTGAATTAGAAGGGGAAGTAGAAGACATAATGTGTAAGGCCGATAACCTGTATACTTAGCTGGCAGGACATCCTGTAGCTGATCTCAGTCAGATTAAGCCAAGGGCAGTGCCAAGGATGTCAGTCGCAGATCTGTTGCATATCTACTCACACAATAATCCCTCTGTAGGAAAGTCAACTAGCCGCAAATGAAAGAACTAGGATCTGGCTGAATACTTGGGGCAAAGGTCCACCACTTTCAGCTTATCCATCAGTGACACCTAGGAAGTGATAAAAATAAGAGAGATTAAAGAATATAGAAAGTACGTTAAGAGAAAAATAAGGCAAGGGGTTTGAGAGAAAATAGAGAGTGAGTGCCAGAGTGATGTGAGAAATCATAAATAAGAGAGGGTGGGAAACAATACCTGGAGAAGCAACGGACTCCCAAACCGAGAAGTCTCTCACCGATGGAAAGCATCCAAACCCACCAACAAACCTATGCAACTCCAGCTCTCCTTCAGGCATTGGGCCACTTCGATCAACCTAATGCTAGCTCTGTTGCAACTAGAGGCAAGTAAGAAGTGTGCAACCAAACACAAGCAGAGGACGTGTTGATGATAACCTCGCTAGAGAAGGTCACCTCTGCCTCCAATGCTAGAAAATCAATGAATCAAGCCAAGTATATCCAACTCCTCATCATGAGCCAAGGACCAAGCCTCATGTAAAGTAAGCCCACACATCTGTTGAAGAGCCCATGCATGGCCAAACGGGGTAAAGGCATAATCTCCTCATCGTGCCGGGACTCCGTTAATGCTTGAAACTCTTCAAGAGTAAGACACATCTCTTGTGCTCCGACGCGACACACATGAGTAACCGAGTTCCAATATCGGATAGCAGCATCAAGGAACAGAAAACAAAGCGAAGTACGGATCCACAAAAAAGAGCGTTTATGCCGAATATAGAAATTTACCTTTTTCGTGCCATCCAAAGTGGCCATCCAATCCTTGAGCCTCTTAACAAGAAAAAATTTCATTTTCAGAAAAAACTACAGAAAATATGATGTTCTATCGATGGAAAGAACAAGAGAAGCCCTTTATACAGGACAAGGCTATGTGGGTGGATGACAGTTATTGCCAGCTGTCTAGCCACATGTCTTGGCTGGCCGGCTACCTTTGTCAGCCCGTCGGCCATTATGTTGGCTGGCTGACCAAGCATGCTAGCCAGGTAGCTGGGTTGCAGTGTTATGTTAGCCTTTTTTGCTTTTAAGTCTTGTTTTGTGTCTTTTGTTTCTAGAAAGTGTGGATATTTGTGTTTAGGTTGTTTTTCCTTTATTGAGTTGTATTTTGTATTTTGGTCAGTTGTAGACTCAACATCCGGTTAAGAACTCATTCAAGTGTGATCATTTTCAATTTCAAATTCAAATACAATCATCATTTTATGCAAGTATGGTACCATTCTTGAGATATTGGACAAAAAGAAAGCTCCTATTATAAAACTGCAGGGTTCGGCCCCGATCATAGTTTTTACAAAGGGGAAAGTAAAAATTTTCAAAAAGCAAAAGTAAATGACCTATCTAAAGCTATACAAGGTTTTAAACTACAAAGCTAAAGAAAAGAGCAAAAAGAATACAAAAATCGGTATCAGTTGTATTAGGCTCGAGAGGCCCTATTTGTTCTCTTCCAAGGAGGGGACTCAGGAGCACTGTCACCATCGACACTGCTGTCATCAGAGGAGTGGGACTTAAAGCTGGTACCATCCTCTCCACTCCCTGACCCAGAACCAACCTCATCATCCTCGCTTCCAAACTCGGAGTGCCCCCCTCACTATCTCCTCAGTGCCACGGGTCTTGGCATCATCTCCACTCAAAATTGGCTCCGAGGATGAGGAAGCCTCCTGCACCTGAGACTTTTCACTACGAGCATCCTTACCTCTTCCCTGACCTCTGTCGCGCATAGGAGCCTATCTACCTCTCCTCCTCATAGTCGAAGGAGGTGCCGTCGATGCCAAAGGTACAGGTGAAGGCTGAAAAACAAAAAATAGAGTATTAGAACAATATTAGTTCAGAATCAATATGAATATGGTAAGAAGAGAATCAAAGTAGTCAGATGAATGAGAAATGTAAGAGTACCTGATAACCGTGGAGAGCAAGCAGTGTATCCCTCCTCCATACCATCTGTACCAAAGAGCTGACCAACCCAAGGAGGCCATCCACATACTCCAATGGAACCTACAAGTCAGTTTGAACATCAGTATACAGGGAAAAGAGAATGTGAAATACAAACTGTAAGGCAAAATACATACCTGCTGGACGTAAGGGTCCCTAACATACTTATCAGAAGCTGGTGGGCCGTTCCACTCGGCCGGTAGTATGTGATCGAAGTTGGAATCACTGGTAGACCTGCAACATGTATAGTAGGGGCTGCTCCTCCAATATCAGGCTCGACTGCATGAGCAGCACCTTGGGCAGCGGTGTACCTGCAACGCCTCCTATGTGAGTTCCAATCAGGGGTGGCATGAGATGGGTCCTAATGAACTCAGTGTAGTCTCTACCCTCGGAAGAGATCAACATTCTACCCCACCATAAACTGCATGATGGCCTCGATTGGTAGGCCATTGGTTGTCCTCATCGATGCAAGGAGAGGAGTAGGAACAACAGGGGCAAGTAGGCCCAAGGTCCGGCCACCCCCAGATACCAAGTCCTACAGAAAGAACCCTCCAAGAAGATTCGCAGCCTAGAGTTGTCCCAAGACCGAGCGTAATTGTCCATTGTCCTCGCTGGCATCATCAGCCACGGCTGCCAGGTCACCTGCAAATAGAGAATTCAAAGTTGTTAGTTGTTGTCAGTTGTCTAAGTTGTCAGAGTATGGGCTTAAGCGATAAAATTGAAAATGGAAATGGAACAGAAATGAATTACCTCACGCGCTATCACCATATTGAAAAAACGACGATAATAGGCAAAGACAGTATCACCACGGCCCCATGGGTGGCACCTACCGTCGTATTGCCTGGAGTTAGACACAACAGCCTTCACATCGTCTCTTGGCACAAGGGTAAGGGTGGGAAAATATGCATAGACCCAGAGCTGCAAGTAAAGGTCATTTTGTAAGTCAACAGGCAAAAACAAAAATAAAGACAGACAGTGCAAAGTAGAAAGCATAATGTGCAAATAGAAATGAACAGAAAGTGCAGTGTGTACCTCCTAGGCTCTCCAATAGCCCCGGACCTTATTCTCATTTTTGTAGGAACCAGAGCTCATATAGTCGTATAGAGTGGCGAGGCCAGCACCACCCTAATCACAGAGCCGGACACGTGGCAAGAACACCAAGGCATTCAGCAGATACAAACCCACGGTATTCCACTTGTTCACAAACAAGGTGGAACCGAAGAGGTAGATCAGAAAATCTGTGGGTGTATTGCTCAATCTCCTCTTGTGTCTCCGGTTGGCTCCTGTGGAAATGGCCGTAGAACCAGCTGTAACGCACCATGGTTGGCATGTCCAGTGAAGGACGTACTCCGAGCAGATGTATCCAGGCTGCCTCCCACTAGCCCATGTCGATGTCGAAGAGAATCAGATCACTCCCAACTCTCGGCCCCATGATCATGGAGAAATCATACGGGGTCATCGTCATCTCCTCCATGGAGGAGAAGTGGAAGGAATTGGTGGTGTCCCACCACCTCTCCACCAACGCGCTGAGTAAGGCTCAACTGGCCTGTAGTCGCACAAGCCTTGAGCAGATTAGGCCGAAGCCTGCCTTGTCCATTAGCTCTCTGACTTGAGCAGAAAGGTCCTAGTACCAATCTCAAGCAGTCACTACACCGTAGCCTCTCCAAGCAAGAGCATCACCCTGTGTTGAAAGAGGAATCTGTTAAGTACATAGCAGATGAAAGATTGTAATGAAATGCCAAAGCAGCAAAATGCATAACAGGAGCAAAGTTTCTTACCTCAACGACATCGTGGGAGAGATGAGAGGAATGCTCCCTTAAAAGAAAGTCCTTAGGCATGCCCCCAACGAAGTCCTCAAAATGCAGCATGCCTCTTGGGGCCATCGCATGTGTGCGTGGGTAATAGGTAGCAGGGTCGAATGGCCTCACCCTCAGTAGTAGTAGCTCAGGCCAAAGCTCAAGAGGATAGATCTCCTCCACTGCAATGTCGTTGGCGATGTCCTCTGCCGCCCCACCAACTTCCTCGATCATTGGCTCCTCAACACCCTTAGCAGGTGGAAGGATGAGTACCTTGAGAGGGGCACCACCATGTGGAATATCATCTGCCATTTAGAAAATAGTGGGTGGTGAGAGAAAATGAGAAAAAAAGGGGGCGAAATAGGTGAAAAATGCCAAAATCATACCCTAGGAGAGAAAAAAAGAGGGAAAAAGTAAAAACTCGAAAGAGAGTGCACAAATACCAAGAAAAAAACTCATGAGAATAAGCCAAAAACAATGAAAAACCCAAAAAATTGACGAAAAAAATCCAATCAGTTCAAAGTGTAAAGGGCTAAGATGGTTTTACGAAAAAAAGTCGTGTGGTTCGTTGGATAACGCGCGTGGAGTGAACATCTAGAGAGAGAACACCTAGAGAGAGAGTGATTTTGACCTTGGGTGTGTGTGAAAAAATGAGTTAAAACATGTTTTAAATAGAGCCTCAGGTTTAAAACCCAAAACTGCCCTGCTATCGAGTCGGGTGGCCGGTCGACCACCTTTTGGCCAGTTGTCTCTTTCTTTTGGCTGGCCGACCCTTCAAATGCCCTAGCGTTGTTTTTTGTTGTGGGCTTGCTTATTTTATGCATGAGGAGTCCTGTATTCATCTGTAAAGTGAAGCACTGAAGAAATTGGGTTTGTTGGACTTTCGAAGATTTCGAACCGTTTCAAGTCCCGTCATTTCGCTGAATTGGGAAAATACCCTGATCTCAAACTTCAGCAAGTTGTATCCTTTTTGAGCATTTGAGGACCTCCGAACTGTAAGTCAGAGATCTTTATGAGGTGTTTTAAAAAAATACTACTTTTTGTTTAGCTTTTCAATTCTGTTGCCTATTATGTTGCACGGAACATGCATAGTATTGTATTTCGCATCAATTACAACATGTTGCATTCATGTGCATTGTGCTTTTCATTTTGTTGTGTTCACCCTTGTCACACGAGTGTGATTCGGCTTGTACCCCTTACCTTTTCTGCGTGAAGCATAGTTTGGCTGGTTACCTTTAGTCTCACCTCCTCTCTATGTGAAACATAGTTCGGCCTTGCATCTTCCACCCAGTTAAAACCGTTCCTCTCTCCATATGAAATACAGTGAGATACGCCTATCGGTTACACCATCCTTGCATTTATTAATTAAAACCTTCCCTCTCTTCGTATAAAATACGTTAAGATACGCCTGTTGGTTACATCACCTTTCTTTCACCCGGTTAAAACTTTCCCTCTCTTCGTATTTGGTTACACCACCCTTGTTTCTCGGTTAAAACCTTCCCTCTCTACATATGAAATACGGTGACATACTCCTGTTTGTTACACCACCCTTGTTTCTCGGTTAAAACCTTCCCTCTCTCCGTATGAAATACGGTGAGATACGCATGTTGGTTACACCACCCTCTTGTCCTTTTGCGTGAAATGCGTTAGGACGTTGCTTTCCCTAGTTACAACCTTCCCTCTCTCTGTACAAAATATAGAGAGATACACCTGTTGGTTGCACCTTTCTGTGCAACATGTTTTCCCTTCTTTCGCGTGTAACATCTTTGGAGTTGTTGTTTGCTTACCCCTTTCCGTGTGAGGCACAGTTACATTTGTTCTGATTTTAGCTTTCGTTATTGCTCATTGCATTGTCTTGCATGACCATGGATTTTCAAAATAACCAGCTTCACAAAATATGTACGTCTAGCTTTCAAATGCATTGCATTGCATATCATTTGCATCTTACCCCTGAACTATGCTAGTTTGATTCCTTGCAAATGGAATATGTAGGCAACTTTCGATTCCAACCAATTACATTCTACATTTTTATTGCCTAACCAAGTCGTGCGGCTTTTTTCAAATGGGTCGTCTTCAGACTTTGGCATTCACTCACGTCATTTCATGACTTTGACACACTACCTCTCTCTCTCTCTCTCTCTCTCTCTCTCTCTCTCTCTTTAAGTGCCAAAACTTGTCCAACACACTACGTCTCTCTCTCTCTCTTGCAATATACATACATTGTACATACACTTTCCAAGCCTAAACTTGAGGCCTCTTGTTGAGATTCTTCAACACAAATTTTAGCTCTTGAGAGCGTTCTACTTGTGGTTTGTAAACTAAAGAGCATCCTGTCTACAAGAGGTATAGCCTTTGCCATCCTTTTCCCTGTTTACATTACTCTTTTCTTCTCTTTTTCTTATAGTTTATACACTATTTTGGACTGGTTTTGAGGGCTAAAACATGTGATTTAAAAGCTATCAAAGGTGGAGGGGTGTAGACACCCCATTTTTGACCGCCCTTAAGACTTGGGCACTACTGATGGTTTACTTGGTGGTGAAAGGTGTGCAGGGCAAAAGTTTGATTTCTTCGGCAAGAGGAGAGTCAAATCCTAACCTCACACCCCATTTTGGCCCAAAGCTATTTTGAATGGTTTTTAGACCTTAAAACTCTCTCTTTCAAAACCTTTTTGAAAATAGGTTCTTACTATGTCCCGACGCTCGCATTTTGTTAAAGTCGCGCCTTTCGGTAAACCGAGCAAGGACAAAGTGGAAATGAATGAAGGAGAGATGAACTCTTTTGAAAAATCTTTTAAAACACCTTGTTTATGGGTTTGGAGTTGAAGAAAAGAGGAGAGGAGAGAAGAAACCCAGTTGGGGAAGGAGTTGGGCATGAACCTTTAAGAAAGAACTGAGCAGCCCTCGCTAAATCAGGCCTATCCATTTGAATAGTTGGATTTCAGCTATGAGGCCACCACTGTTGGAAATCTTACTTCTGGGGCTTCAATTTTCATTCAAGAATCTCCTCGAGCCGAGTCCGGATGGGAGAGTATGGTTGTTGGAAGTCGGGCATCAATCTGGTTGGACCGAAACTGAGCAGTCTTCACTAAAAGAGGGATATCTCTTATCACACATGGAATTTTGAGGTGAAGCTTCCAAATTTGGAAAGAAGACTTCTGGGGCTACAGTTTAGGCTCAAGAATGACATGAAAAGGCATCCAGATGAAGGATTTAGGCTTTCTTCAAAACAGGGACTAGGACAGATTTTTGTTGCCGACCTCTATGGGAGTGTGCCGGCCTTGATTGGCCAAATCCGGCCAAAAGTGACTGCTTCCGGCCATCAATGAACCACTGCGTACCATCACTGATGGCCGGCAGCACCCTTCTCTCAGCAGGTTTCACGGCAGATCTTTTGAGCCAGCTGGAATCCTTTAATTTCCCCTCCATTCACGTGTATGGAGGGATGAAGCTCTTGCCAAGCTTGTTCAAGAAGCTTTGAATTGATTTTCTTCTCTATAAACAAGAGGCCACCCTCTATATCAGGGGTCAGCCATTTTTGAAGAGAAAAATCTCTCTCTCTCTCTCTCTCTCTCTCTCTCTCTCTCTCTCTCTCTATATATTGTTTGTGTTTAATGCTTTGAAGTTGGATTTCCTTGCACTTTTACACTACAACCCTTAGAGATACACCACCACCATTGAACCAAGCTTCTTGGGAGGTCTTCTTGAGGTATAAAAACAAGCTTCCACCCCCTAAAATTGTTGGTTTCGAAGAGGGTCTTCAAGGGTAAGTATTTTCCTCATTTTTGTACTTTTTTGCACCTTGCTTTAGCCCTCTTTACATATTGATTTAGGCTTTGCTTATAACTGAAAAAAGTGCTATTTTTAAGTGCTTTTTAAGTTTGGTTAAGGTCATTTTGTTGTTTGGGGTGTGTAGCCCCCTTGCATGCTTTGTTTGGCTTTGTTTTAAGCCATATCTTGAGGCCTCCGAGGTAGCCTTGGTTTGGCCTTCCTACCATTGAAATGCAGTGGGATTTTGATAGTGGAGGTGTGGTTTTGAAGTCCTAAATCAGAGGGGGTAGCCCCCTCTCTTTGTGTTCCTCTTTACTTGCATTTTTGGCCTTCCAAAGGACCATCCCTCTATGCATTTTTGAGGCTTGGTCCAGGAATTTTTTTGTGACTTCTAGGACCTTCCTTGGCCCTGTCCAAGGCTGGTTTGGTCACGTCTTGCTTGCATCGAGCATGTGTAGTGTAACTCCATTCATAGCTCATCAAAGTAGCATGTGTGCATAGTCTTTGTTGAGTCCATTTCAGTCCATTTTTGGTGATGTTTTACCATACCATGAACCTGTTTTGGGTTGGTTTTGTCACTCCATGGTTGCATGATATACTTGCAATGTAAATCCCCTAAACTAGCTTCATATGATCCATGCCATGCCATGTCGTTTTAGCTTGTTTGGTTTACATTTCAGCATGTATTTGGTCATCATTTGGCATGTCATGACCCTATCTATAGTTGGTTTGATCATCCTTTGCATCCTCTATATAGGTATAGAACAAATCTTGTTTACTAGCCTTTTGTGCATGATGTTTTGACTCATCATCCTAGCATATTTTGGCTTTGCTCTAACATGATTTTATGCTTATTTTGGGCTGCTCTAGGACTATTTTGGGCTACCGTGGCCATATCACTCATGCTTTGTATAGCTATAGTGTAAATGCTTAGGCTAGTCTTGGGTTTTGAGGCCCCTACCATGCCATACATGTGATGTTTGCATGCTTTGCCCTCATTCCATATGCTATTTCAGTCCATGAAATGTTGTCATACACTTGCATTTGACATGCCTTGAATGCTTTATAGAGCTTGTGCTTTATGCCTCAAGAATGGATTTTTGCGCATGCCGCTTAGCCTAAGCCTTTGGGTCATCATTTCAGTACATTTTGGGTCCTAATATACCATGATGTAACTCTATTTTTAATTGTCCAAGTCATTCCATGATTGGTTCTAATAGGTGCAATGCATTGCCTCTTTTGTAGCCTTGCATGTCCTATGTTTTAGCATTGTATGCTAGCTTGCTTTGGCTTACTTCCTTGCATGTTTTAGTCTCATATCAACATATACTACGACTGTTTTGGGTTGCCCTTGCCATATCCTTCATGCTTTATATAGCTGTAGTGTAATTGGCCTTGCAAGCTGCGTGTTTCGATGATTCATGCATGCTATCCTTGAGCTATTCAGATGATTTGGCATCGTTTATCATCTCATTTCAATGCCTCTAGTGTTGTTACACTTGCACATTTGTCACTTCTTAGGCACTTTTGAGAGTTACCCCTTTTAGGCCCCTTTGATGAACCTTTCGCATTTCGCATGCTTGAGTGTGTTGTATGGCTTAATTCATCGCTTTGACTATTGATTTGGACCTAGTTGAGAGCCGTCCATCTTTGGTGTAAGCCCATCTTACCATGTTGTCACATGCTTGTTTCATTTCGTATGTTGTCGCATACTTGTTTAGCTTTGCATAACTTGCATGCTCACATGTTCATGTTGCATTTTGTCATGTTGTCCAAGGTCATCACCTCACATCATGCTCATATGCTTGTTGCATGCTTGGTTTAGTTGCATGTTTGCACATTTAGGTCATGTTGCATGTTTGCCATGCTTATGTGTTACATTGCTTGGATTAAGTGTTAATCTGAGCACGAGGCATAAGGGGCGTGTCATACTTCAAGTGATGGAACGTGTCTCAATTCTCGGTCGCGGAAGCTCTTGATGATTCATGATAGAGTTCTAGGCTCTACTTGCTTTATTTGTGCATTCATTTTCATATTGATTGGCATAAGTCGGATCTTTGGCCATCATGCATCGGGATGCGTGATTGATGGTCGTGGATCCGACTAGGCCTCTCCCTTGATGTCTTGAGGTGATTTGGAGTGCCACGGTGCGTACATATCCTTGGGAAACCCTCCATTTTCTCTATTTTTTGCTTCGTTGCAGTTTGGTGTCACAGCACACAAGTGGCCGGCAGCCT
Organism: Camellia sinensis; assembly: GCF_055761805.1. Taxonomy (NCBI): domain Eukaryota; kingdom Viridiplantae; phylum Streptophyta; class Magnoliopsida; order Ericales; family Theaceae; genus Camellia; species Camellia sinensis. Next base: position 71,694,347 of record NC_138964.1, read on the forward strand.
GTCACTGATGGTCGGCAGTGTGCCACCCTTGGCCGGCAATGGACCACCTTTGGCCTGCAGTGATCCTTCCATGGCCGGCAGGCCACTGGTGACTTCCCCTGTAGTGTTTTGGTAAGGTCCAGCAATAAGCGCTGGAAGACACCTTGTAAATAGAGCCTCTAAAGAGCAACCGGAAGGCGTTTCGAGGCGAAGAACCGAAGCGAGCATGCATGCCTCCCTTCTTCAAACAGAGCTGGAATAGCACCGTTTACTGCTTTCCCTACCTGCATGTTGTCATTCATTAATTAGTTAATTGATTCGTTAATTAATTAAGTTGTGTAATAATTAGCTGTAGGTAGTTATTCAATTTGGTTATGTAATAATTAATTAGCTTGTGAGTTAGTTAATTAGGTGGCTTGTATTATTTATTCGGACCCTCCGAGCGAGGGCACAAATTTGTAATAAGTGTGGGTGCGTATGTGCATGTCTTCCAACCCCATTTCTTTCTCCTTTTTATTTAACCGCTTATAATGTTTAGATTTAGGGCATATTTCAATTAGCATACCTTATGCTATGCATGCGTGCATTCATTCATCTGTATTGCATACACCAGGCTCGGCGCATCATACTAACTGCATAGTATTTCATATCTAACTTGAATACAGGTTATCTGTTGCATTTCACATGCCGTCCTAGGATTAGCCGAGCCTATTCTAGACTGCATTCTGTATGCAATACATTAGGCACTTAACATAGACTTGGATCATGCATGATTGCTAACGAGTTCTCTGTTTTGGCGCGGAGTACGATGTAAGTATTTGTCACAACCCCATTCCGCCCCTTGTAGAATGGTGCCGTGATGGCCAGAAATCTGGGATTACCGAAGGCCAAACTTTCAAAATTCACACACAATCAGAGTATTACATATGGGGCTAACAAGTGCGGAAGCAATAATTTACAATACAAGTAGTCCATAAAAGCAGTGTGTAGATCAAATGAAATGTCATACATCTTTACATAGCTTTAAAACTTGAATACAACCAAAATAAAATACATAATACATATTACATATTACATCTTGATTAAAGGCTTCTCAAGCCGATATATATACAAAATACATGAAATACAAATAAGAAGCATAATCTTCAAGATTGCCGACATCCACACTGCCGACATAACATACATGCAAAACATACATCTCGGCGTAGCCGACTTCTTGCTTGTTACCTACATATATACATGGGGAGGGTGAGCTTGGATACTCAGTGAATGGTACAATTAATAAAGGGTTTAAATGAATGATACCCGAGATCTTTTCAAAACAATACATAGTATATCTTCAACAAAACCATACATAACATAGCTTAACTTGACTTGAAATAAAACATCAATCGAACCTTGGCCTTTCAAAACTTACTGACTTACTTAACATACGTCAACTTAAAACATGGGGTGATGACATTCCGGGCAAAACAAAAGCATAACCTCGGCATCGAGCACACACATTCATAGTCCTTCGGTGGCCGATATCTTAACAAGGGTGCTACTTAGGCTTAACGTCCCATAGCACGAAAGGACGGTGCTACCTTGGCTTAAAGTCCCCTAGCACATAAGGACTATGCTACTTAGGCTTAAAGTCCCCTAGCATGGAAGGACTATGCTACTTAGGCTTAAAGTCCCCTAGCACGGAAGGACTTGTGCCACAAATGCTTAAAGTCCCCTAGCACGTACGAACTATGTTACCTAGGCTTAATGTCCCCTAATACGAAAGGACGGTGTTACTTGGGCTTAACGTCCCCTAACACGAAAGGATGGTTCCAAGAATGTCATCCAAAACAAAGCTTATACTTGATACATAAAGTAGGGATATCAATCATGCTTAACAAATACTTTTATCAAAACAAGGCAAAGCTTTATCAAAACTTTATAACATAACTTTATTAAAAATACCACTCACTTAGCTCTTCGGACGTCGGGATCAAGGCAAAGGTCCAAGTCCTACAAACACATGGCAAAATATATTGAACGTACTTCTCAAAACAAGTCTTACATGCATGCAAGCGATCTCGGGAAAACATACTGGAAGTCAAAACACTGTTTTACATGTTAGGAAGACATGCTGGGTACCAACCAGGTCTTAGCCGAGGTCCCACACCTCCTGGCCGAGGTGTGGTTACCGAGGCTTCGGCGTACGGCTGCATGCCGAGGTGCACACAAGACAAACTAAAGGTGTAAGTGATCATGCAAGGTAGGCCGAGGTGAAATACGATGCTTCGCCTATGTATGAGGTCTAGGCAAGGATGATCTCGGCAACTACACTTAGGGAAGTGAGGTCTGGAGATTTGGGTTTCCACCCGTGAAGAACAGGAAGAACATGAACATGAAGATCATGAAGAATATGAATGCTAAAATCATAACTTCTTTATTACAAAAATCTGGGATTTCATGCCATGAGTTTGAAAACATGGACCTGGGTACCCATACTTGAAAATCATATGAAAACAAACACAAAAACATGGATCTAGGCATGAGCTTTCGGATCAAAACATGACTTTTCTTCAAGAACACATGAATACTATTTTCTCTTTCTAAAACCGAACTTCAAAGCAATGCATGGCTTACAAATCATATTCAATCATGCAATGCAATAACATGAACATAAAGAACAACATGAGCAGATCAAGAATCTAACCTTAGAACACGGATCTAACGGTTCGATCTCTAGGGATCAAGCTTGGAAATCTACTCTCCCTCAAGAACTCCTCTCCTTCTTCTAGAGCTTCTCTCTCTTCTTCAAAACAAGGATATAGAAATGATAGGTTTTCTCTCTCTATCGGCTGACTTAACACTCAGCTCGGACACGTGGCAACGGCTGGTTGGTTCTCCTAAAAAAGGTAATAGATTGACAAGACTGGACTATGACAAAGTGTATCTAACAAGCTACCCGAGAAGGCACTTCGGCAAATGATGACATCGGCTAAAGACAAAGCTTCGGCAACTAAGGTGACAATGACCTCGGCTAGGAAGGACAATACTTGACTAAGCTGTGCCATACCTTGGCCTAGATGTGCCACACCTCGGTCTAGGTCATACCACTCTAGGACAAGATCACTTAGGTGCAAAGGTAACATCTCGGCCTAGATAATACACATCTCGGCCTTGGTGATGAACACCTCGGCCTAGATAATGACATCTCGGCCAATATGTCAGGGCGAAGGTGGAGGTCAAACAAAGTGGTTCCAAGACAATTCTAGACTGAAGATGACCTCGGCTTGGAATGATCTAGGCTTAACATGACCTAGGCTTGACATGACCTAGGCTTAACATAACTTAGGCTTGAGACACCAAGGAAGGAACAAAGCATGCACACAACACTTAAGCAAACAAGACAAGATCCATGAATGCAACTTAACAAGATAAAGTTATGTAAATGAACATGAACATGACTACGACATGAATATGGGTTGCTACAGTAACTTAACATGGCAAAACATATAAATGCATGCAAACATGACTAGGACATGAATGTGGATTGTTACAGTATTTATACTTTAGAATCTCGCATGAGTGTAATTGTTAACATGACAGCATGTTTACCATGTGGCTATATGCTTACGTGATATACCTGCCTAAATGCCTGTGGGTGAAGGTTGGATTACTTGAATTGGGATAATTCATTGAAATCCGCATTTTAGCCTACTTGCGAGTAGCAAACTGTAGACGTGCCCGTGGGCCTCACTACAGTTCAGACTCGATTTTGTCACGGTTCTTAATCTGAACCAAAGAGTCCAAATCCGACAAATCGTTTTGAGAAACAGATTTTTGAAAAGAAGTGCCAAACATGGACTGCTTTGCCAGATACAGAGTCGCCACCTAAATATTTTATTTGGGGAATTTAGGAAACCCTGACTCGGTGGCAAAGGCCACGTGTCCGTCATCACCAAAGTTACCTCGGCTCGGGAACTTGGGTACGATTGGGGAAGGTCAGCTATGAGCACCCCTTCTCGCCCGATCCGAAGATCGGCCTCTACTAACCGTGATATCCGTTTCTGAAAACGGTATGTGTTCTTATTCCAGTTATTAGCCTAGAATTACTATGTTATGCGCACAGCAAACAAGTAAAGACTAGATTGCCTAATTTGGAAGTAAGCATTGCATACCCGTTTGTCATGAAAAACACTTTGGAATTTGCTACTCGCAAGTAGGCTAAAATACGGATTTCAATGAGTTTTTCCAACTCAGACAATCCAACCTTCACCCACAGGCATTCAAACAATTTATCACATAAGCATCTAGCCACATGGTAAGTATGCTGTCATGATAGCATTCACACGCATGCGATATGCTAAAGCATATAAAAAAAATACTTACATCGTCCTCCGTGCCAAAACAATAAACTAGTTAGCCGACATGCATGGTCCTAGTTCATGTCAAATTGACTAATGCAACACATACATGATGCAATTTCGAGTAGGCTCGGCTAAACTAAACATGGCATGTGAAATGCAATCAATTGATGCGCGTATTCAATTTGGAATTGAAGTACAAATGCAGTTAGCATGATGTACCGAGCCCGGTGCATGCAAGACAAATGTATGAATGCACGCATGCATAGCATAATGTATGCTAATTTAAAAATGCCCTAATCTACCTTCATAAGCAGGTAAATAAAAGGGAAGAAAGAAGTGGGGATTGGAAGACATGCACACACACGCACCCACACTTATTACAGTTTCGCCCTTGCCCGGAGGGACCGAAAGAATAATACAGTTCGAATAATGAATTAACTATCCTAGCTAATTAATTATTACAGACCAACTAAATTAATTGAGAAAATTAATTAATCTAATTAAGCAATAAACAGTCCCGGGATGAAGGCCCAATGCAGTGCGCGCTCGATTTTGCTCGGAAATCCGCCACCATGCACAAGATGCCTCTGTTTTCCCTGCTTTACTCCTCTGATGACTGCCAAAGCCTTAGGGTTTACTCTGTGGATGCTGGGAAACACCACCGGCTGAAGGAGAACACCACCGACCACGAAGAATGGTCACCGGCCAAGGGAAATGATCACCGGCCACAAAATTGATCCATCGGCCAACACTATTTGCCGGTCGGCACTTAAGATGGCCGGCCGGCCAAATCTTCTTGCAGAAACTGGTTTGACAGCAGCAGAGGACAAAACATGGCATGGCAATGCATTTCAAGCAAATGTGTGCACAATCACACCCCTTATCATGTGTAGGACTCAAAGGGACATGGTCCTTGGTTCTCGAACCATCAAGCACGCATTTCCATGCGTGATGGCCCAAGGGACCAAGTGTGCATTTTTGATATGGGATGCAATGCACATGAACAAACCAATGGGACTCAACCTCTATCACAAGCATTTCAGGAGGCCAAGTATGCATGCGAATGGAATGCAATCCTAGGCATGTGAGCTAAGGATGCGACATGGCAATGCAATGCATTCATGCAATTATGCAAGAAAGTATGCGAGGCAAACATGCAAGCAAGCATAGGATGGACTTAAGCATGATTTAGGCATTTCTAATTAGGCCCCAAAAACAGTGGCCAAAGTGCCCAAAATGAGGGACTAATGGCATGCAAACATGCATGCAAATGATCTCCAACACTTCAAACATTAAAGAGTAATTCTCAAGCACACTTAAGAGGATGCAAACATGGACATATAGCATGCAAATTAAGCCTTGAAAATCATGCAAGAACATGGTGCCAAACCAAGCAAACAAGATGGGCTAAGCATGTGACAATGGTCCGAGATTCAAGGCAAGCTAAAACGGGTATTTGACCACACTTAGCAAGATCAAACATGGCATGAATTTAATGACCAAAAACAGAGTTTTAGTACATAAAACAAAGCCAAAAAGACCACTTAGACGGCATCTAAATGGCTTGAATTCAAAAGCATGCACAAATGCACTTTCAAGGAGCATACAACACAAGTTCATAAGGCATCAAAGGGGCATCCAAGGCAAGCATACAAGCATGCTAAAGGGACTGAAATGATGCTACAAATGGTGCCAAACCACTGAAATAAAGCAAGTAATGCATGCTATACACTCACACACTCAAGGCCAACAAGCCAAAAATGCAAAGGGGCTATACTAAGCATGCCTTGGTCGACCCAAACAACTAAGGATAGACCTTAAACATGGCAAGATAAGCACAAAAGCTTCACAAAGCTAAGCCTAAAACATGCTTGAACAATGGCTTACAACCTAAGGCATGTTAAGGCAACAAAGTGGCATTACAAGGCATGTATGCTAAGCAAGCATGGTGTACCAAAACCAACTAAAAACAGAGGCATATTATGACATAATGAGCATAAAAATCAGCTAAGGCATGGTCAACAAGAGCTTAAGCTAGATTCTCCCTCAAGAGGCCAAAAATGGTCCTTTTCAAGGACAACAAGGAGAGGGGGTGGCCCTCTCCTTCTTGGGACTTCAAGGCACCATCCTTACCACTGAAATCCCTCAAGATTTTAGTGGTCAGGAGGCCCAAACACCAAAGTCCCAGAGCTCACTCAAAATAGCACAAAATGAAGCCCCTCAAGGCTTAAGAGGGGTCAAACACCTCCAAACCACAAAACACTCTAAACAAACTATTTAGAGGGCCCAAAAATAGAACTTTTTTATATTATACACTAAGCTCAAAAACAGTTCTAAGATAGGAAAAAATAGCATGCAAGAATGGGATAAAAAGGGGTAAGATTGTTACCCTTGTTGACCTTCTTCACAAATGGTGGACCAGCCCCTTCCTTGAGCTCAAAACAGCTCCAAAGCTTCAAGAACAAACCTCTGGCCCTTCAAGAACTAAGAAAAGGTGTAACACTATGTGTTTGTGTCCAATAGTAAGACACAAACACACTTATACACACACAAGAGAGAGATATAGAGATAGGATATGTATGAAACCCTAAACCTAAAACCAGAGCTCTCACACAACTGTTCTAACCCTTTTTTGTCCAACCCTAAAGCCAAGAGAGGAGGGCTCCTCTTATAGAGGAGCCAATCTTGTAAAGCTTACTCAAGAAGCTAACAAGGAAGCCATCCCTCCATACACGTGTATGGAGGGGAACAAAATGCAAGCCAGCTGTATTAAAATATCTGCAAAAGCAGATGCACAGTAGTCGGCCGGCCAAAGATGCAATTGACCAAAAAAAGATAGCCGACCGGCCATCTATAGTGCCGGCCGGCCAAATATTTGGCCGGTGGCCACAAAACACAGCCGATGGCCTCAAGCCACGGCCGGTGATGGGTGGGGATGGTCTACAAGCCCTACCCTGCCTCTCAAAGGCAAAACACAAGTGTTTGGTATCAAACCAAGCACAAAACAGTCGAGTCGAGAGGTCCTGCGACGAGGCGCGCTGCCAAGGCTTCCGAGAACTCAAGACGAACACAAACATGGATAATCACCGAGTGTTCAAATGGTGACGTCCAAGTCTTGAGGACGGTCAAAAATGGGGTGTCTATAGTTTCCCCTCTTTGACAGAACTTGAAAGTCATAACAATGACGGGAGTGAATGTCAAAGCCTAGAGACGACCCATTTTTGACAAGGCCGAAGACTTAGACAAACATGCAAGACAAACAAGGTATGCGCCCGAAGGCAGGGGCAAAATACAAGACAATGCACGAAGCCAAGCATAACTTATGATCATGCAAAGATAAAGCTGTAATGAAGCACACATGCACCAGTTTTAGGCTAGCGTACGCCAAACTACACTACAATGCAGAAAGGATGTAAGAGAATTATGCAATTCTCGATACGTCTCACTCGGAGGATACAATACCTGTGCGGTTCGTCTGGTTGCACCAGCCTCAAATGAACCGTACATACAATATCGTGCCTGTAAAGAAAACAACTCAACAGGTACGATGTTATTAGCAACATGCATAACATGCAAAATGAATGCAAGATGATATGCAATATATACAAAACTATGTATAAACAATGCAAATGAAGATGCAATGTGATTGAAACAATGCAACTGTATGCAAAGCAATTGAATCATGATCCAATCATGAGCGGTTCGAAACCACACCAATGTCAAATAGATTGATGGAGGTAACAAGTCCGTCTACCATAGAACGGTCAACTGAACTATGAGTAATGTAGACGGACACAAGAACAAGTATTTGGGGGGATGACAAAGGTGGAGAAACGACCCGCTGGGGAAAGGACTACGATCCTAATGCCGGATGCAACAATTACACTACAATGTAATATATACAATGAAGATGCTGGGGAAATGGCAATGGATATGGCACGCGGGCCAAACCAAATATTGCCTAGGCAAAGCATGTACACATACAAGCCGTGTCTAACATAGAACGGTCTACTGAACTATGTTTCGACGTGAGAAGTATGGGCACATACCAGACCAAGCTCAATCATGGAAAGGCGCGAGCCATAAAGCTACAATGCAATATACACTATATGCAATGGAATGGAAATGTAATATAATGGATATGGCCTGCGGGCCAAACCAAATCTTTCCCAGGAAAGCATGTACGCATACAAGCCACGTCTAACATAGAACGGTCCACTGAACTATGTTTCGACGTGAAAAGTATAGGCACATACCAGACCAAGCTCAATCATGGAAAGGCACGAGCCATAAAGCTACATTGCAATATACACTATATGCAATGATGCATGACAATGCAAATATATATTTTGTTTTGTTTTTGTTTTTGGAATGCAAATGATGCATGAAATGCATGGAAGGCGCGACAACACGCGGCTTTTGTAGGCACATCAATGCACTAAAGGTCTTGCACCTTCCAAGGATTTAAGGTCTCCTAGACCAACAAAGGTCTTGCACCTTCCAAGGATTTAAGGTCTCCTAGACCGTAGAAATTCTCGACATGGCTTACTCGGAGTATATCATACCTGTCCGGTTCGTCTGGTTGCACAAACCTTAAATGAACCGTACATACAATATCGTGCCTGCAAAGAAAACAAACTTAACGGGTACAATGTGATTAACAACATGCACATTAATGTACTTAGAAATGCATGACAACACAAAGCAAGTGGGAAGCATGACAATGCTATGAAGGCACAGATATGTAAGTGGAGCACGTGGTCTACTCAGGCAACGAAATTGATCATAAGCATGCGATCTACGCAAGCAATGAAATTGAACATGAGCATGCTGTCTACGCAAGAAAAACATGCGATCTATGCAAGTAATGGAATTGATTACAAACATGCGGTCTACGCGAGCAAAATATGCGGTCTACGCAAGTAATGAATTTGAACAAACATGCGGTCTACGCAAGTAATGGAATTGAACAAACATGCGGTCTATGCGAGCAAAATATACGGTCTACGCAAGTAATGAAATTGAATGCAAACATGCGGTCTACGCAAGCAAAACATGCTGTCTACGCAAGTAATGAATTTGAACAAATATGTGGTCTACGCAAGCAAAACATGCGGTCTACACAAGTAATGAATTTGAACAAACATGCGGTCTACGCAAGCAAAACATGCGGTCTATGCAAGTAATGAATTTGAACAAACATGCAGTCTACGCAAGGAATGAAATTGATTGCAAACATGCGGTCTACGCAAGCAAAACATGCGGTCTACGCAAGTAATGAATTTGAACAAACATGCGGTCTACGCAAGCAAAACATGCAGTCTGCGCAAGCAAAACATGCGGTCTACGCAAGTAATGAATTTGAACAAACATGCGGTCTACGCAAGTAATGAATTTGAACAAACATGTGGTCTACGCAAGCAAAATATGCGGTCTATGCAAGTAATGAATTTGAACAAACATGCGGTCTACGCAAGTAACAAAATTGATTGAATGCACGCAAAATGCAATAAGATGCGCAACACCGCGCGATGCGTTTGAGACAACGCAAGCGCACAAGACAGTGTGATTGATATGCGATACGCATGGGGCAACTTTCAGGTTTCGTGAGAGACAAAAGGATACAGGAAGGATACACCTTGCACAAATCCGAGTGCCACGTATAGAGGACACGGTTCGAGGTCGAAACGGAGGCCGGTTGAGTGTCGGAGATGCACTTTCTTGTACTTCTTTGAGCTATGAAGATCCAAAACCACAGATCTAACCCAAACAAGGATGCAGGAGGCTCACCGGCCAGAAGAGGAGGCCACCGGCTGGCCATCGGCCATAAATACATTACACCGGCCAAATATTTGGCCGGCCAGCCAAAATTGTAGCCGACCGGCCAAAAATACCTGAATCGGGGCAAATTTGTCTTTTCGCTACGGGTCTTTTAAAATAGGGATTCTAGCCCTATTTTGTTCACTTCTTCTTGCTCGAAAATCCTCTCCCTCTCTCTCTAGAGTGTTTTCCTCCTTTGATTCTCTCATTTTCGTGCGTTCTAGCCCCCGTTTCGTTGTTTGATTCGCGTATATCTCCGCGTTTTGAACATTTTCATCCGAATATTTCTTCATTTCGGTGCTTCCTTTGCCATTTCCACCTTTTGGGGTTTATTCCCCTCGAGTTTCTCTCGACTTGCGTGCCTTTTTCACTTCTCGGCTTCTCGGGCCACTTTTCACCCTCTCGGGTTGACTTTCCGGTTGACTTTCCACATTTTCGCCCGGTTTTCCCTTTTTCAGCTATTTTCTCACCATTTTTGACATGGCCGACGATATTCCACAGGGCGGGACTCCCCCGGATCACGAGATGGATCCCAGGGTTGAGCTTCTCCCGTTGAGCGTCCGCCCGTTCGACCCGGCGACCTACCGGTTGGCGATTCATGTGCTAGCGCCAACGGACTTTGCCAGTTTCGGAGTTTCGACAGAGCGATGCCACTAGAGCTCCTCCTACGTGAGCCTACATCTCACTTATCCTTTGGCGCTTCCGAGGTAACATTCCTTTCTCTGTTTTATTTTCCGCATTGTAGAATATAAAAACTGCCATAGCTGATTACATTCTTTAACTGCTTGACTCAGATGCACTGATACACTGTGCACTATAGTTGATCGCAACCATACTGGCAACTGATATCTGTTTGAGGCTGACACGTGCACACACACTGCGTTGGCCCTGAATCACTTAAACACACCAACACAGTATACACTGCACACACTGTAGTTTATTGCAATCACACCGATACTCGATATCTGTTTGAATCTGAAAAGCTTGCACACGTGCTATATTTGTACTGAACCACGCCAACACACTGACACATCACACGTTGTAGTTCACTATAAGCACACCAGCACCCGGGATCTGTTTGAATCTGAAAAACTTGCACACATGCTGTATACCTGTATGCTTCTTAAAACTGCGTTTTGAATATTGCCTCGCAATTATTTTTGATTGCAAGGGGATTCCCATACTGTCCGCGGGTATGGGAACATTGCCGCTCGGGACTGGTATGCTGAGCTTCCCAACGCGGTTCGCCACATTGTGGACCAGGCGGGCTTCGGCGCTTTTTACAGGGGATTATCCAGACTCACGACCTGCAGGCCCTTGCTCGCCGCTCTAGTGGAGAGGTGGTGGGACACCACCGACTCGTTCCATCTATCTGCGACGGGAGACATGACGATGACTCCCTATGATTTCTCGATGCTCACCCGCATCGGGGTAGGGGGTGATCCGATCCCCTTCAACACTGATATGGACGAGTGGACTGCCGCTCAGATCTATCTGCTTGGCGAGGTGCCACCTCTCGCCCGTCCAGGCTTTGTTTGTTACTCCTGGTTCGAGGTGCAGTTCAAGGTCCAGCCCGCGTTGGTGGAAGAGGCGCAGAGGACCCAGGAGGCCGTGGAGAGATATGCGCGCAGCTTTCTCATGTTCCTGCTGGGGACGACCATTTTCGCCGACCGGGCGAACACCGTGCCCCTCTGCTTGCTTAGTGCACTGGTGGATGTCAGGCAGATCTTGCACTATGATTGGGGTGGCGCCGCTCTGGCCACACTCTACGGGTATATGAGCTCGGCTTCCCGTGGCAGCGGACAGTTGCTGGGAGGCTACTGGCATGCTTGGGAGGTACGTTTCTTTCCCGCTTTTCATTTCTGCTTTTCTATCTTCTATACTCCGTATTGTATTCTGTATTGCACACACTGTAGTATGCTTTTCACTAACTGTATACTGCACACACGGCACACACATACACTCTGCTTTACGCTGACTGTACACTGCTCACACTGTACACTGTATACAATACACTGTCTGCGCAACACACTGCACAATATGTGGTCCTGTTATTCCTGTTTTATTTTGCATTCTGCTCTTATCTGATAATCATATTGATGTTTTCTCTGCAGTTGTGGGTCTATGCCTACTTTCCCAGGCTTGCACCGGTGCCAGACACGGAGACCCTCCTCGTCGTCCCGTTCTCGCGACGCTTTGAAGGGAGATGCGTGCGGAGGCCACGCGAGACATTTAGCTTCTTTCGCCGCTACTTCGACACTATCACCCCTGCCGAGGTATGTTTTATTTCAGAATTTATCTAAGCTTTGCTTTTCACTGCATATTTCAATAACGGTAGATAACAAACTGTATGTCACTTTCAGATCACTTGGCAGCCTTGGGCTCCGTTGCCGGCGACGATTAGGGACCGATTTGCCGGTGCTGAGGAGACCTCGCATTTTCGGGTCTTACTAGAGGGCCCGGTCTATCGGACTTGGTACCTGGGTGAGCGTTTCCTACGCCAGACCCTAGGGTTACCAGAGCAAATAGTCCCGGTTCACCCTCCTGAGGACATGAGGAGACCGAGAGACTCACTACCGAGCAGATGGCTGATTATACTATCGGCTGGGAGGCGACCCGCTTCAGAGGCGTCGGCGACTACAGAGAGTACGTGCAGACGTACATTATGCGGTCTCTGAGCAGCGGCCGTCGAGCTAAGGGAGCCAAGCCCGTGGCGCCAGCAGCTAGGGCAGGAGCGGGAGCTGGAACAGGAGCATCGTGGAGGGCTCGAGTCCGTGGCAGGGGCGGAGCTCAGGGAGGACGGGGGACTGGTTGGCCTGCTCTGCCCACTTCACTAACATACAGAGGACAGGGTGGGGCAACCTACCAGATCCCCTTTGCTCCTCCCCCGGCTGATCATGAGTTAGCCGGTATCCCCAACTTGCCTCCGGTATGTATTACTTCATTTTGCATCTTGCATTGGCATTTCATTTCAGTTTATTTGATATTCCGCGGAATACTGATACATCTTGTACTCTTGCAGGCGTACTCCGTGTACACCCGGCAGTCCGTGGAGTTGAATGCCTCCATGATGGGGATGCTACAGCGGACCTTCGACCTCCTGGCCCTCTATAGTATTCCGGCATGCTCTTCTGACGACGGTCTCAAACCATTCATAAGCTGATTCACGTAATCTGATGCTCAACACCTGACACACTGATCTCACAGCATCTTATACACTGCATACACTGCATTTATATACTGCACTCTGCACTGATAAACTACTCACGGCATTCATACACTGTACTCATGCACCGCATTCGGCACTGATAAACTGCTCACGGTATTCACACACTGTACACTGCATTCTGCACTGATACACTGCTCACAGTATTCTGATGTATTTGCCTTTTGTGCTTTTTCAGCCTCCCTTCCAGATTCCCGTTGTAGGAGGTGCTCCAGCTGGACCTTCCGTCCCCGCCCGAGGGAGAGATGAGGAGGGCAGAGTATTCCCCCGCACCAAGGTGGGGCGCACTCATGTCGGGAGTAGTTCGCGGGCTCCAGTCCCTGATGATGATGACGAGGAGTCGAAGGCGGAGGCAGAGTCGGAGGAGGAGACCGAAGGCGGCACTGGCTCGGGCTCTAATGACGATGCTGATGATGCTCGTGGACCTTCGTCCAGGAAGAGGACTAGGACAGACTGATAGCTCTCGGAGCCGCTTGACATGGATGCAGATTTTTGTTCTTTTTCTTCTTTCTTGTACTTTTCCCTTTTGTTGGTAGTTAGGATACTTTGTACTGCCGCAGGCAGATTTTTGTTTCCAAAACTTGTGTACTTGAAAAGATAATGAAATGAAACAGGCTCTTTTATCTGAAAAAGTGTTTACATCCGTATATCTTTACATTTCATACTTTGCATTGCATCACACCATATTACACCTCAATGTAAATGAAATTGATTGGTTGTCTGAAAATTGAACACTTGCACTGCAATAATCAGATAGCTAAACAGCCAATAGCAAAATAACCCAAGCAACCCACTGCTTGATTCTGGACACACAGCCCTTACTCTGCTGGGGATTAATCTGCGCACAGCCCGTAACACAGCATTTGGTTCATTTTGCACACAACAAATCCTGAACAAACAGCCCAATCTGACAAGACGGACTACAGGGGTGAAACCAGCTGGAGTTGAAACACAATCAAATATAGAGAATGGCACAGCATTCTGAGTATAAACGATTTTTGAAATTAAATAGATTTTCAACCGGGGTATCGAGCCTACAACTGAACACAGCGGGAAGGACTCAAACAAAAGGGTACACGACCTAAACACATCGAGTAACACTTGGAAAAGACTCAAAACAAAGGTTGAGGTAAACAAAACAAAAGACACGACATACAGATGCGTTAACGAAGATGGGGGATCTCAGATCACGAGGAGCCAGTTTCTCTGGGTATTGTTTCCCACCCTTTTCTCACTTGTGATTCTCACATCACTCTAGCACTCAAGATCGGTTTTTCTCTCAAAACCCTTCGGCTCGCTTTTTCTCTCAACTTACACCTCTCTAGTCTTTATTCTCTCATTTTTCGTCCCTTCCCAAGGTGATTAATGAATGAATAGAAAGTTACGGGTTAATGCCCAATGCCGTTAGCTCACAGCTATTTCTTCTGGTGGGTAGAGTGCCCTCCTGTCAAGTATGTTGACGACGGGGGAAAGACAGAACGCCTGACTTAAATGTGCCCCTAGTTCATCATTTTGACCATTTTTGTTTTTGTTTTCTACTAAAACAGTTTTGATCAAGATGAGAGTCGGATTAACGTACTTGTTCGATTTTTGATTTGAAAACCATGCAAGTCAGGCTATAAGCACTGAAAAGTTTCCTTTTTGGGTCCAAGAAAATGGTCCAGTTTTGGAAAATGGAATAGTTTTCGAGAAAATAGTCAACTTCAGTAAAAATTTTCAGAAACTATTTTGCAAACAGTCAATGCTCAACGAGCACGGAACTTACTCTTTGAGATGCGCGACCTCGGATCGGAGGCAATGGAAAATTGTCCCTGGCTTGAAAGGGTTGGATGGCAACGGAAAGTTGCCCCTGGTTTGAATGGCGACTCGCGACGACTCGTGGCAACGGAAAGTTGCCCCTTGTTTGGACGATACCGCAGCAGTCCGCAAACAGTCTTCATGTGTGGTGGTCGAACTCTTGGACACGGAGATGACGAAGACGGTCAAAACCAATATATGGACACAGTCACTTTGGAGGTGTTGGCGACTGGACTTTGGGGTGAAATCGAAACCATTGTATGGACCGAAACGCTATGAAAGCATTGGGGGCTGGACTTCATAATGAAGTTGCCTACGTATCCCAAACATGGGAATCAAGCCTCAAGCCTCACGTAGTTCCGGTTAAGGTACACTCGGGTATTTTAACCTTCACTTTTTAGGCTCTAACTTTTGCCAAGGTGCCCGATGCGGGTTTTCGACCTTGCGAGCTTCTTTTCATTTCTTTCTTTTTTTTTTCTTTTCTTTTTTTTTTTTGATTTTATCTCTTCTCTCCTTTTTTTTTTTTGCCTTTTTTGTGTTTTTTTCTTGCTCTAACTTTTGCCTGGGTCGCCCTTTTGGGTTTTCGGCCCAGCGAGCCTCTCAAAGGGTAAAAGTGTAACAAGTCCATGCCAAATGGTTTTTGAAGTTGAAGCCTCTCGGCTGTTGTAATGATTTGCAGAAGAATCAATCATGGTTGCTCCACGACCTTCTTCTAGTGAGATCTAATCTTTTGATTCGGCTTTGGTGCCTCTTGTTCGAGGGCTGCTTCAAAACTGGCCACACGGGCCTCCTCCGACAGTTGACCGTTGAATGTTCCGAATGAGTTCGAGGTTCAAGACAAACAGGTCGAATCTTGAGGCTGAGAGCGATCCTAGGCTGCACAATCTCAAGAGTGATCCCACACAGGTCTTCACAGGGCCGCGTAAAACATTTGTTTTTGAAAGTTTTTAAGAAAGCGACAAATTGCTCGCGCCGAAGATAGTGTGGGACCAATCTGGATCAAGCCAGGGTCCTTCTCAGTACTCACGCTAACAAGCATGGTTTCATTCATTAAAGGCTTAGCATGCCTCTCTTTCTCTCAATTGATAAAATTTTTGCAAAACATGAGGAATTCCTTCCTATTCGTTTTTTACCGCGGTGTTAAAGAGGTTTTGAAAAACATAGGTCAATGCGATGATTTTCAAGGCGCAGAAGAGCAAACAGAATGCAGAGCCGTTCCATTCAAAACCTCTGGCACAACTAGCCCAAAACAGACAATAAGCATGGAAACAAGATAGCCACAGCTGTTTCATTTAGGTTTCTCAGATGTAACTGGCTCCACGGCAGAGACAGATTCAAAAAGAAAGCAAAAAGGTTAACTACAGAAACGGTGTTCGAGGCAACAACCCCGGAATCACTCGACATCCTATACAACGGGACTGACTCGGTACCACAAGACAGACCCAAAAACAAAAAGACTGACTCAAAGCAAAGAGGCAGACTCAAAAACAAAACAGAGAACTGACTCAAAACCCAGGCCAGAAGCTGCAAAACTGTATTTACAAATGCTCAAAAAGTGCGTGCCAGACGCCACATCTAAAATACATCGAGCGCCGCCCGCAGGTGGTCCAACCCCTGATCATATACTCGCAGTATCCTCAAAGTCCAACAGCTCAGTGGTAACAGACTTTGCCAAGGTAGGTGGAAGAATGACCTCATTATCGATCAGATCCTGCACTTCATGGCGAAGGCGGAAACAGTTGTCGGTGGCATGACCGGTCTGTTGGTGGTACGCGCAGTACAAAGCAGCATCTTGTGTGAGAGGGAGATTCTTCGGGAAAGGCCGAGGTTCAAGGGGTTTGAGGTGCCCCCTTTCGGGAAGAATCTGAAGTGCCTTAGACAGAGGCATGTAGAGAGCATGAAAGGTTCTGCGCCCTCGGGGTAGGTATTTTGAAGTCTGAGCATTCTTACTAGATGCACTAGCAAAAGGGTCAGCAGGCACTGCCTTAGCTTTCTGATCTTTCCCAGGTGCAGGGTTGGGAATAGGAGGAACTGTTCTGGCATGACGGGGTCTATCCCTGTTTTCTGACTGACTTGAACTACCCTCAGGTGGAGTGGGGAAAGCATCCTCCACAGCTTTTGTCACAACTGCAGATATCTGTTGCTTGTTCATCCCCCCGGCTTTCAAAGCCTCGACTGCCCGCAACAGTTGTTCAATTGGATCGGCATCTGCCTTCACTTTGTCTTTTCCTCTGGCCTCATCCTGATTGAGGGTTTGGGTTGATGTTGATATGTCATTACCATAGCTGGAGGCCATCTCCGGTTGGCTAAGTTCAATCACAATTCGCCCCAACAGCGGGGGCTCCTGGGGTACAAAACTCCCAGCATATGGTGCGGCTGGAGGTGAAGCTGACATTCCATAGGCGAGATCCGCCACAGACCTCTGGAGATCACCTATCATCCCCATTAGTTCAAATATAGTAGGCTCGCGAGCCTGGTATAGTTGGGAGGCCCAGACCGGGTGCGCAAAGGCGACCTGGGTGGATGTGGCATATCAATATTGGTCTCACTTTGCAGAGTGATCCCTTGATCTAATGCAGCTGTCATAACCACAATCTCTTCTGAATTCTGCGTCATCATAAGTCCTGCCTCAGTAAGGGGGAACACTAGCTATTCTGTACCAGTTGTCCAAACTGAAAGAGACAACAAGCAGCATTTCAACCCAAATGGATCAAACACGGATGTAGCTGAACAACTGTACTCTACTGCTGATCACTGTTCCCCAGAAATCACTGTCCCAAAACACTGAATTAGATACCCGCAGATATAACTGGTTCTCACAAATACTGATACTGGTGCCCTCAGGCCTGATACTCAAACTCGCAAACTGATATGCGCATACCCTGTAGAGATACACTCTAAAAGCACATAGCAAATAAATGAGAGCCAATACACCCCTATGTTGGGGTAGGGTTTCCCTGTCCTATTTTGTCAGGAGCTAGGGTTTTACTACGCACGCAGCGGTCTCAAACAACCTAACATCGGGTAAGCAACCTGTCCTAGTTTGGAATGGTCACTACGGATTCTGAATATGCACTAGGTCGAATGGTCGAAAAGGGTGCCCTGGTAAAACCGGGGTTTGTGTTCCCATACTGTCAGAGCCGACAACCGGTCAGCCTTATGGTCATGCCTTGACAAGACAAGCCTCCGGCAAACCGTTCAGGAATGGCAGATGGCAAACACTGTGTTCCTAGGCGCACCAAATGCACATGCAATGCAAAGAGACAGATAAATGAAATCAAAAATAGGATATCACGAGTTTGAGTCAAGCTCTCTAAATCCCCAGCAGAGTCGCCAGAAACTGTAGATGTGCCCGTGGGCCTCACTACAGTTCGGACTCAATTTTGTCACGGTTCTTAATCTGAACCAAAGAGTCCAAATCCAGCAAATCGTTTTGAGAAACAGATTTTTGAAAAGAAGTGCCAAACATGGACTGCTTTGCCAGATACAGAGTCGCCACCTAAATATTTTATTTTGGGGAATTTAGGAAACCCTGACTCGGTGCCAAAGGCCATGTGTCCGTCATCACCAAAGCTGCCTCAGCTCGGGAACTTGGCTACGATTGGAGAAGGTCAGCTATGAGCACCCCCTCTCGCCCGATCCGAAGATCGGCCTCTACTAACCGTGATATCCGTTTTTGAAAACGTTATGTGTTCTTATTCCAGTTATTAGCCTAGAATTACTATGTTATGCGCACAGCAAACAAGTATAGACTAGATTGCCTAATTTGGAAGTAAGCATTGCATACCCGTTTGTCTTGAAAAACACTTTGGAATTTGCTACTCGCAAGTAGGCTAAAATACGGATTTCAACGAGTTTTTTCAACTTAAACAATCCAACCTTCACCCACAGGCATTCAAACAGTTTATCACATAAGCATCTAGCCACATGGTAAGCATGCTATCATGATAGCATTCACACGCATGCGATATGCTAAAGCATATAAAAAAAATACTTACATCGTACTCCGTGCCAAAACAATAAACTAGTTAGTCGACATGCATGGTCCTAGTTCATGTCAAATTGACTAATGCAACACATACAGGATGCAATTTCGAGTAGGCTCGGCTAAACTAAACATGGCATGTGAAATGCAATCAATTGATGCACGTATTCAATTTGGAATTGAAGTACAAATGCAGTTAGCATGATGTACCGAGCCCGGTGCATGCATGACAAATGTATGGATGCACGCATGCATAGCATAATGTATGCTAATTTAAAAATGCCCTAATCTACCTTCATAAGCAGGTAAATAAAAGGGAAGAAAGAGGTGGGGATTGGAAGACATGCATACACACGCACCCACACTTATTACAGTTTCGCCCTTGCCCGGAGGGACCGAAAGAATAATACAGTTCGAATAATGAATTAACTATCCTAGCTAATTAATTATTACAGACCAACTAAATTAATTGAGCAAATTAATTAATCTAATTAAGCAATAAACAGTCCTGGGATGAAGGCCCAATGCAATGCGCGCTCGGTTTTGCTCGGAAATCCGCCACCATGCACAAGATGCCTCTGTTTTCCCTGCTTTACTCCTCTGATGACTGCCAAAGCCTTAGGGTTTACTCCGTGGATGCTGGGAAACACCACCGGCTGAAGGAGAACACCACCGGCCACGAAGAATGGTCACTGGCCAAGGGAAATGATCACCGGCCACAAAATTGATCCATCGGCCAACACTATTTGCCGGTCGGCACTTAAGATGGCCAGCCGGCCAAATCTTCTTGCAGAAACTGGTTTGACAGCAGCAGAGGACAAAACATGGCATGGCAATGCATTTCAAGCAAATGTGTGCACAACCACACCCCTTATCATGTGTAGGACTCAAAGGGACATGGTCCTTGGTTCTCGGACCATCAAGCACGCATTTCCATGCGTGATGGCCCAAGGGACCAAGTGTGCATTTTTGATATGGGATGAAAAGCACATGAACAAACCAATGGGACTCAACCTCTATCACAAGCATTTCAGGAGGCCAAGCATGCATGCGAATGGAATGCAATCCTAGGCATGTGAGCTAAGGACGCGACATGGCAATGCAATGCATTCATGCAATTATGCAAGAAAGTATGCGAGGCAAACATGCAAGCAAGCATAGGATGGACTTAAGCATGATTTAGGCATTTCTAATTAGGCCCCAAAAACAGTGGCCAAAGTGCCCAAAATGAGGGACTAATGGCATGCAAACATGCATGCAAATGATCTCCAACACTTCAAACATTAAAGAGCAATTCTCAAGCACACTTAAGAGGATGCAAACATGGACATATAGCATGCAAATTAAGCCTTGAAAATCATGCAAGAACATGGTGCCAAACCAAGCAAACAAGATGGGCTAAGCATGTGACAATGGTCCGAGATTCAAGGCAAGCTAAAAGGGGTATTTGACCACACTTAGCAAGATCAAACATGGCATGAATTTAATGACCAAAAACAGAGTTTTAGTACATAAAACAAAACCAAAAAGATCACTTAGACGGCGTCTAAATGGCTTGAATTCAAAAGCATGCACAAATGCACTTTCAAGGAGCATACAACACAAGCTCATAAGGCATCAAAGGGGCATCCAAGGAAAGCATACAAGCATGCTAAAGGGACTGAAATGATGCTACAAATGGTGCCAAACCACTGAAATAAAGCAAGTAATGCATGCTATACACTCACACACTCAAGGCCAACAAGCCAAAAATGCAAAGGGGCTATACTAAGCATGCCTTGGTCGACCCAAACAACTAAGGACAGACCTTAAACATGGCAAGATAAGCACAAAAGCTTCACAAAGCTAAGCCTAAAACATGCTTGAACAATGGCTTACAACATAAGGCATGTTAAGGCAACAAAGTGGCATTACAAGGTATGTATGCTAAGCAAGCTTGGTGTACCAAAACCAACTAAAAACAGAGTCATATTATGATATAATGAGCACAAAAATCAGCTAAGGCATGGTCAACAGGAGCCTAAGCTAGATGCTCCCTCAAGAGGCCAAAAATAGTCCTTTTCAAGGACAACAAGGAGAGGGGGTGGCCCTCTCCTTCTTGGGACTTCAAGGCACCATCATTACCACTGAAATCCCTCAAGATTTTAGTGGTGAGGAGGCCCAAACACCAAAGTCCTGGAGCTCACTCAAAATAGCACAAAATGGAGCCCCTCAAGGCTTAAGAGGGGTCAAACACCTCCAAACTACAAAACACTCTAAACAAACTATTTAGAGGGCCCAAAAACAGAACTTTTTTATATTATATAATAAGCTCAAAAATAGTTCTAAGATAGGCAAAAATAGTATGCAAGAATGGGATAAAAAGGGGTAAGATTGTTACCCTTGTTGACCTTCTTCACAAATGGTGGACCAGCCCCTTCCTTGAGCTCAAAACAGCTCCAAAGCTTCAAGAACAAACCTCTAGCCCTTCAAGAACCAAGAAAAGGTGTAACACTATGTGTTTGTGTGCAATAGTAAGACACAAACACACTTATACACACACAAGAGAGAGGTATAGAGATAGGATATGTATGAAACCCTAAACCTAAAACCAGAGCCCTCACACAACATTTCTAACCCTTTTTTGTCCAGCCCTAAAGCCAAGAGAGGAGGGCTCCTCTTATAGAGGAGCCAATCTTGTAAAGCTTACTCAAGAAGCTAACAAGGAAGCCATCCCTCCATACACGTGTATGGAAGGGAACAAAATGCAAGCCAGCTATATTAAAATATCTGCAAAAGCAGATGCACAGTAGTCGGCCGGCCAAAGATGCAATTGACCAAAAAAAGATAGCCGACCGACCATCTATAGTGCCGGCCGGCCAAATATTTGGCCGGTGGCCACAAAACACAGCCGATGGCCTCAAGCCACGGCCGGTGATGGGTGGGGATGGTCTACAAGCCCTACCCTGCCTCTCAAAGGCAAAACACAAGTGTTTGGTGTCAAACCAAGCACAAAACAGTTGAGTCGAGAGGTCCTGTGACGAGGCGCGCTGCCAAGGCTTCCGGGAACTCAAGACGAACACAAACATGGATAATCACCGAGTGTTCAAATGGTGACATCCAAGTCTTGAGGACGGTCAAAAATGGGGTGTCTACACAAACTTCAAACATTTCCAAACAAACGAATATGCAATGTTTTGTTCCAATTCAGGCGATCCAGTCTATACTTGTATGTTGTGCGCATCACATAGTAAATCTAGGCTAAATAACCGGATTAAAAATGCATAATGTTTTCAAAACTCGATATCATGGTTAGTAGAGGCCGATCTTTGATCAGGCGAGCGGGGGTGCTCACGAAGTGACCTTCCCCAATCGTACCTAAGTTCCCGAGCCGAGGCAACTTTGGTGATGACAGACACGTGGCCTTAGGCAACGAGTCAGGGTTTCCTAAATTTCCCAAAATAAAATTTTAGGTGGCGACTCTGTATCCGGCAAAGCAGTCCATGTTTGGCACTTCTTTCAAAAAATCTATTTTTAAAAACGATTTCCCGGATTTGGACTCTTTGATGATTCATTGGTCTTGGATTGCACTCTGCGAGATTAGATACAGGACCGTGACTTTGAGTCCTGAACTGTAGTGAGCCCAATGAACAAAATTGGGGGAATTCCCTCCCGGGCCGTTCGGGGACGTCTATAAGGGGTTAACCACTCTTTATTGAACCTTATCTCATAGCATATGTCTTTGTTCTTCCCACTTTATTCTTTCCTTTAGCCTACTGTTTTTCAAAGTTTTCAGAGGCTAAAATATGTGATTTCAAGGTCCAAAAAGTGGAGGGGTTAGCCTCCCTTCCTTATGCTTGCTTGCTTACTAGCTTTGGTCTTTTCCATTTTTATTTACTTTTTCTAGCTTTTCAAAATGATTTCGGCAATGTTTTTTTTTTTTTAGGTTTAGGGTTGTTTCAATTGTTTATTTAATTTATGCTTTGAATACTAAGCTTGTTATGTTATAAGTCCTCATGGATTTGGGTGTTTAGGCCTTAGAGACCAATCCATTTGAGTTAATATCTTTCCATTTTTTATTTTTCATACATGCTCATACTATTGTAATCACCTTTGCATAATTATCTCTACAACCTCTATCCATTCTTTGTTTATTTTGATATAGAGTTGAGTCAAACAAAAGATTGTTGTTCAAAGCATAAGAAAGAGACCTTTCATGCTTAATGGTTTAATCTCTTCTGAGGTTCATTACCAAAGCATTACATCTCTCTTATGCTAAGCCCAATCTCTTATTTGATGCTATCTTTAATGTTTTTGGACATAATTATCACTTTTGGATAAAAATGGAGAAAAGATAAGAAATGGAAAGGTAATGTAAATGATGCAAATAAAATTTGAGTAAAAAAAAGGCAAAAAAAGGCAATAAAATTGAGTTAAATTCAATCGGACATTATATTGAACCTATTGCGTCTTGACTCATTACATACTTTTTAGTGATGTTCAATGATTCAAGAAGCAATGTCCACCCCTTCCCTTTAGATAACTCCATAATAGGGAGGAGGTGTTGTTGGTCTTCCATTTCCTTTTATTGAGCTTTTGTCCTATTGATTCTAAGATCATCACGCAACAAACATGTGAACATTGATGATTTGTGAACAGAATCTACTCCTCCCTTGATCATCTTCAAGATAGGGAAGGGTAGAGAGGATAAACATCTCCTGGAAATACTCTGTTTTTGCTCTGTGTCAGTTCTGTTGCAGTAGGGGAATCCCCAAAAATAGTGGCTGGCTGACCACTTTTCTATCCGGCCAACCACTTTCCAAGGTTGGCTAACCACCTTTTTGTATAGGCAGTGGTATTTTTGTGGTAGAGGCCAAAACAGAATAATTTTCTAACTGTGAACAGAGAAGATTCTGTATAGTGACCCCGGTTTTCCCTCCATTCATTATTGTGTCCCGGGCTTAGGTTCCGTGGTGTGGGATGTTGTATATATCTTCTTTCTGTCCTTTAATACTTTGTATTTGAGTTATAGGATGTTTTGGGCAGGTTTGTTACAGGTTGGTTGTGATTGGGAGCAAATGGTTGCTGCCCAGAATTTTGGTTCTTCGCTCGAGCGAGCTCTTTGTTTTAGTTCCTTCGCTCGAGCCAGGGTTCCTTCACTCGAGCGAGAGTTGGGTCTTGTGTCTGGTGGCTCGAGCGAGAAGTCTTGCGCTCGAGCTTGCGTCTGCATCTCTTTTTGACCTGATGGTTTTGATTCATGGCTCGAGCGAGCTTTCCTTCGCTCGAGCGAGCGAACTGTATGTTTTGAGTTTCTTCGCTCGAGCGTGCTTCTGGGTTGCAGACCTGAAGATTCGAATTGTTGGCTTGAGCGAGGCTTTCTATGCTCGAGCGAGTATCCTTTATGTCTGGTCGCTCGAGCGACCACTCCTTCGCTCGAGCGAGCCTGGTGTATTTCAGTTGACAGCAGCGGGATTACACTTCACTTTGTCATCTCCTCTTTTACACAAACCCTTGAACCGACTCTCGTTCTCTCCATATATACCTTCTCTCTAGGGATTGATCTACTTATAGTGTGTTTCTACCCTAACCTCTTTGTAAGAAAGATAGAGGGTGACTTGGGCTTCCTTTTAATCTGAAAATTTGTGGGTTTGGAGCACTTTGGATTTTCGCCATCTCCTCCATTTGGCCTCTCCATTTCGAGGTAGGGATAACCTACTCTAATCTATGAGTTTTGACATAAATTTTAGTCATTTCGATTAGTTGGTGTTGTTGGGTAATTTTGGGATAAGTTAGCATTTGTTGTGTAATTTATAAAAGGGGGTTTTCAAATGTTAAATCCCATATGTATGTGAGACCTTGGAAAATGATATTATTGCTGTTAAAATGGTGAAATTGAACCTTAGGGTTAATATTGAGAAAGGGGGAAAAATGCCCTCATTATGTTATGATAAATTAATTTGTATAATTAATTTGGGGAAAAATGTGAGATTATGAAATTGAGTTGAAATCCATGAAATTGAGGAATTATGGGATGAAATGGTGTAGTTAGATAAATTTATCACTCACCTATGAGAATGTTGAGATTATATCTGTTTGATGCATTTATTATCTGTTTAGAAATATCTACTTTGGGCTATCGGTGATGGATAGTCTTGATTATTGTAGATACTGTATATTGATTAGGGAAAATTGAAACTAATTGAACGTGTTATGTCATTGAATATGACGGTTGGAATAATACATCAAATATATGTATTGATTGATTATTGTATATGATAAGTGTTTATATACATTGTATTGTGTGGGAGAAGATAGGGGATGTACTCCACGGTTTGGAAGGAGATAGGGAATGGACTCCTAAACCGAATATTTGGGAGGAGATAGGGGATGGACTCCATTGATACAGCAAATCTGTGTATCATTTGTGAAGTATGGAAGTGTTTTAATATGAGTTATAATCTCATGTGAATTGTGAAGTATGAAAGTGTTTTAAAATGAGTTATAGTCTCATTAAATTGTTTGGCCAGGTTCTGAGCCATGATTATGAATTGAAATGGTATAAGTAAAGGAAAGTGGGATGTAACATGGACATGATTGTCATGGGACTGTATTGTGATTTAAATTCATTTGTAAGTTTTAACTGTCTATCAAATGCTATTGTTTTAGTCATTGCTCATACTTGGTTTAGTATATCTCTACTGGGCTGTGGCTCACCCTATATGGGACATCATTTTCAGGTGCAGGTGATATGCCACCTCCAAGGACATAGCTTGGGAGGTTCTGGGAGTTGAAGACTCTTTTGTTGTTTACTTTTTGTATATTACACGTAAATTCAAGCCGAGGGCTTAATGTGTATGAGTTAGTACTCTCATTTTTGTAACCAAGTGTTGGCTTGGAAAGTTGTAAGCCCATAGGGCATTTACTTTTGTTGTCAACATGTAATACTTTTGTAATGAATACTCTGATAAATGGAAAAATGTTTTATTCTCTTATGTCTATGCATGTCAAGAATGTGGATTTTTATGTATTATTTTGAGGGCGTTACATTCTGGCAGCAAACAAAGAGGTTTCCGGGAGGACGTTCTCAATTGTGTACATGTGGCTCCTCGCCTCCCATCCGATTAAATTTGTGCTTTCAATATTTAATATGTGTAATAGCTAGTTAATTTAGTTAATTCATTTGGTGTTGTAATAATTAGCTTAATTAGAACATTCATTTGAACCCTCTTATGCGAGGGCGAATTTATAACAATTGTAATATTGTGTATGTCTTTCAACCCGCACTTCTTTCTCCATTTTATTTACATACTTATCGTGGCAATGCCATATTTTTCTCTTCATATCATTGCCATGTGTTGTATCTATTTTTGCATGCATTGGGTTCGGTTTATCATTCTAACATTGTTGTCATTTCCTACTTACTTGAATATGTGCGTTGCCGCATGCCTTGAGTTGATCCATATGACATGTTAAATAAACCGAACCTAGTAGTTGCATTTTGTTTGTGTTGCATTAGTCACTTGCATATTAGATTATGCATTTTTCTAACTATTTTCTTCTCTTTTGGCTTGCCTAGGTTGAGTACTAGGTGAGCATTTCTCCCTTTAACATATTGCATGTATATTTGTGCTGCCATATCAAGCATATTTCCATGAGGCTAAGTGCTTATTTGATATACCTATTTGAATGCTGGTGGATGAAGGCTATTTCGCTTAAGTTGGGATGATTTTGATTAATGTACATGTGAGCTTGCTTTCTCAAATAGCACATTCAAAACATTTTTCCAACAAACGTGTAATAAATGCTTTCCAAAGTGGGTGAAATAGTCTATACTTGTGTGCCTCACATAATAAAGTTAGCATAATAATTAGAATAAGAGTATATAACGTACATAAAAATCACATTATGATTAGTAGAGGCCGATCTTTGATCGGGTGAGTGGAGTGCTCAATTCATGACATTTCCCTTTCATACCTAAGTTCCTAAGCCAAGATACTTTAGTTATGACGGACAAGTGACATTTGGTACGAGTCATGGATTTCCTAACTTTCCAATAATAAATTTGGTGATGACTCCAAAATCTGGCAATGCAATCTATTTTTGGCATTTTTGACTGTAAATTGATTTTCCAAAGATTTACCGAATTTGGATTCTTGTTTGTGTTTTTCTGTTTCACATTGCACTTGTGAAACCAGATTCAGAACCACGGGGGTCTGAACTGTAGGGCTATCGTATCCAAAGAGACTAAACCCCTCTGAGGAACATGAAAAGCCAGCTACAGTGTGCAAACCACCCTGACAAGGTTAAAACACCTAGGACAACCACGTGTCCCAACCAGAGAGAATAAAATGGATCAGCTCCAAACCTGAGCCACTACAAAAGGGTTTATAGCTCACCATCAACTGATTAGGTGCCTGCAATTTGGATTGAAGGAAACAACCCAAATGTACCCCATAAAAAGCCAGCTACAGGGTGCAGACCATCCCGGCAAGGTCAAAACACCTGGGACAACCCCGTGTCCCAACCCGAGAGAATAAAATGGATTAGCTCCAAACCCGGGCCACTACAAAAGGGTTTATAGCTCACCATCAACTGATCAGGTGGCTGCAATTTGGATTGAAGGAAATAACCCAAATGTAACCCATGAATGTGATATTATAGTTCACTCAAGTTCAGGCCATAAACATATAGTGCGACACTATCATGGTTGCTACGATCCATTGCAATACCCTGTATTATTATTTCCTAGAGGAGTGGTTGGATGGTATCAAAATATTCTTGAAAGAAATAGAGCGTAAGTAGACAATGGTGTCACTGACATGCAACAAAATTCAAATATGCATTCATTTATATCACATGAAAATATTTTTAGACAAGAACAATAATGTACTTATTCTTTTCTAATGAAATCATTTTTCATTTTTATATTTTATATATAAAAATATTAATTTAAAAATTTTCAATTATATACAAAGGTATTAACACTCTAACAAACTTAAAATATTTTTCAATTAAACATAAAATATTAAGTTAGTATTTTTCAATTAATAAACAAAGGTATTAAAAGTTTTCAATTAATATTTTTGAAAAACACCAATCAACGCATAAAAATATACAATAGTGGTTTTTCAAACTCGCATATAATGTTAGTTGAGTGCTTTATTTCTTCACTTCTAATAATAATATTATTACAATATTAGTTAGGTGTTTTATTTCATCATCTTTTAATTATCAAATGGTTTGTGCTTTTTTTTTTTTAATTATCAAGATTGTTTGATTTTTGTTAAATACATGTAACAAAAATCAAATAACCTGGTAAATTATACATTTAATAATAATAAGTCCTATCAGGTGAAATATACTACAATTATTTTATGCAGAAATGTTGGAGACCCTAGCATTTAGGCACTCCCAGCACCCCCACCTCCACGTGGGGGACTGCCAATGGCCGAAAACAAAGGAAAAAAAAAAAAAACAGTTTTTTCAGCAAATCACAAAGGACCCCCAGAACCTCCACTGGGGTCTGGAGCTTTATTCTTATTTTATGTAATTAGTTTTGATTTACTTTTAAAATTTTAATATTTAAATATTAATATAAAAATATAAGATAATATGTAAACTTACCACGTTCAACGCATATGAACCTCTACTAATATATATACATATATATATATATATATATTTGAAAAAAGGGTTGTCAATGGTGGATGGAAAAGGTTGTGCGCAGATCCCTCAGTTACTCTCCCAGGATGCCAAAGCTCTCTCTCTCTCTCTCTCTTGGTAGGTATTGCAGGGTTGAATCTCAATTGTGCAAGTAACAATTCTCTTAAGCATCATATGAAAGGTCCAAATACTAAATTAATTGGATAATGTTTGATGATCTTTAAGGTTGGTAGTGGGTTGCATCCACCAAAGATATATATGCTCTCTCAAAGAAGTGGGAGGCCTATATATAATTCGGAGTCATTGACAGATTGATTATATTCACTTTTCTAAATAATAATATTACAACCAAATTAATTATTCGCTTGTTGAAATCGTGTTGGGTCACACCAATCGTTTATAATACTTAATTGCCTTATTCCCAAATGGAATGACGAAGTTACAGCATCTTAAGGGGATGCAGCAAATATGGTTAAAAAATTGTTAATATTGTCAATAATAAGTATGTAAGTTAAAAATATTTAAAATTTTAACATATTTTTTACGTATTTTAAAATATTTTTTTATATTTTAATATATATATTTTTACATATTTTTCAATACTAAGGCTAAGTTTGGCATAACACAAAAAAGTCAAAAGTCAAAAAGTTACTATCCTATTTAAGTCAAATCATCTTATTTAAATCACATCATTTCTCTATCACATCACTTTAAACTCAACTCATATTTTATAAAAAGTCAAAAAGTATACTTATTTAGGGGTTGTTTGGTTTTCATATTGGGCTAAATAATCACAAAACGACAAAAAGAAGTCAAAAAAACACAAAAAGCCAAAAACCACAAAAGGACAAAAAAAAATCCAACATTCCAAAGTTAAAAAGCCAAAAAAGCTAATTAAGAATACCAAACGAACAAAAAGTCTCAAGCTAAAAAAGTCAAAAAAATCAAAAAGCCAACTAAAAAAATCATTGTTAAATGAAAGTTTAGATCATCCCAAATAACCCCTAATAACCGTCTTAATGATTATTTTTTTACATTTTTACTTTTATTGTTCCAATAAGTGTTTAGTTGTATGTTAATGTGAGACATTAAAAAATTAATAAATAAGTAAATAAATGACAGAAGTTATGATGCTTGTTAACTATAAAGACTGATGTGACAAACAGGTGAGGGAGAAAGACAGAAAGCGGGCAGGGGTCTGGAAAGAGAGACAAGATAGGGCTGAACAAAATTAATTTGTTTTCAGTTTTATTTTTATGAAATGCATTAATTAAACTTTACACACACCATAACTCCTCATTGAAACACTTTACATGCTTACTAAATTACAAACTTCATCATATAAATTTGATTATATTTTTATGATATAACACTACCATATATAATTTTCACGTCTTTATTGAAAATACTCTAAGACCGTCACTACTGTATAATATATTATGAGCAGCTGGTAGTATTTGCTATTGCTAGTCAAATGAACAACATTCACATCAAGTGTAAAACATAGTAGATTATAGTAACATCTATTGAGATTTGCTTTGACAGTGGTAATGCATTTTTTATTTTATTTTAAAGACGTTTTTAGGCTTTTTAAAGATTTGTTTTGGGTAATTTTTTTTCGTTTGGGCTTGGAGTACCCAAAAAAAAAAAAAAAAAAAAACCTTTGACTTGAATTAACTTTAGGAATAACTTTTTTGACTATAAATGAAATGTAATTCCCTTTTTTAATTGAATTTCTTAGTTTCTTGGTGAATTTATTTGAGATTATTTGTTTTCTTCTATACCTATAGGCCTTGGGTATTTAGAAGGCCTCTGCCGATTTTGTAATAACCCGACTCCCCCATATACTGTCTATACTCTAATTTCCTCATTATCTGTGTTATTATATATGTGATTATAGGCTTGATGTGAAATTCCATGTTTGAATGTATGAATTACACGTTTATAATTTATATCTATTGGTTATGCGCAAATTTGTTCAAATTGCGACATTTGGACTGAATATTGAATGCCTTAGAGGCGTGATAAACCGAAATTGACTTCATACTTATAATTGGCATGATTTTTAGGACATTATAAGAAGTTTTGTAAAAATTTGATTCACAATGAATTAATTAGTTTTATTTGGCCTAAACTCTTAGAGTTAACACTTGAAACAGAAATTAACGGGTTTAATGAGTTCAGAAATCGAAATTGAGTATATGAATATGTTAATGGGAATTTTTAGAGTCATTTGGGCAGTTTAACTAAAGATTGATTTTTGTCTGATTCGTTAAGTTGGTTTGGTTGGCTTTGTCATATATATATATATATATATATATCTTTGAGCCCTTTATGTTCTTTACACTCAACCAAGCACCAAAAATATCTCCTGGAGAGTGGGAGGAGAAGAGAAGAAGGAAAGAACGCCACTTGAAGCTTGAGAATCTAAGAAATTGAAAGAGGATTCAAGGAATATAACTCAAGGCAAGTGTGAATCAACTAAAACACCCTGCATCCTTCTCCAATTGATAGAATCAAGACCAATAAGGAAGCTTTGTCACTCTTGGGAGTTAGGGTTTATGAGTTATACTCTTGTTTGAGCAAATAGTATTAAATTACCATAGACTTCCCATAATTATTGGATTAAAGAGTCAATTCCTTTATATTTAGTTGAGTTTGTCATTTAATCTTGAGTTCTTACATGTTATGAACTTATGAAAGCATGTATGTATATATATAGAAGTATATATATATATATATATATTATGAGAGGATGAAGAAAGTGAAGGGGTGATGAACATCGAGAATTTGTACGTCAAATTAAAAGAGGGTTGATCTCATTGAACTTGTGTTTCATGTTTAATATGTTCACACATCAAGTTTTTTAAGTAAATTTTCTTGAATTGAACCTTAGGAATGAGTTTGGAAAGTTGGTCTTTAATGGATTTTCAGACTGCTCAAACAGGGCCCAAGACCGCACGTCTGGGGCTTATGGCCGCATGTATGGAAGGCACTGCCGCACGTGCGGGGCTCATAGTCGCACGTGCGAATAATAGGGGAACCAACTTTAGCATTCTGCAACAAAAGCACGTGCGTGCCGTACGTGCGGCGCATCTTCCCGCACGTGCGGCACATAGGGAAGATTTCTGTCACCCTTCTTGCCTTTGTTTGACCCTCTAAAATTATTAATATGTATATTTGATCCGTCTAAAGTGCTTACAATTTCATACGGAGTAACGAATCGAACAAATGACTAAGGAAATAAACTAAGGAAAGAATTCATTATTTATCCGTTTGCATATGTGTGCTATGTGTAGGTCACTTGCGGGAAGAGACCGCTGCTCGCCTAAACCACTGTAAGTAATAATAGTATAATGATGTATATTTATTCTTGTATTTCTACTTCTGAATTATTATACCTTAATTGTACTTAGCGTGTTGGAATCATTGTGCTATGGTTTACATATTATGATTGTGAATGGCTTATTTGGGATGCGTAGTGCTAGGATTCATGTATCTTTGTTGGATACGAATTGTGTCTATTGCAATGGTATACGTCATGTGAATTATGTTTTGACGAAAATGAATCAAATAGCATTGGCATGGACCTAAGGCCGTTTTGTTCTATTAATAATGATAGGCCCGAGACCTTTTTGTACTATGTTGGGCCCAAGGACAATCTGGAATATGACGAAGGAGACATATAAACGTTAGATAAGTATTCTTTATGACATATGCTTATTCACACGAATCTCTTTACATTATTATTATTCACTGAGCCTTGCTCACTTCGTTTTGTTTATATATGTTTATGTAGGTGAACAGCTTGGGAGACATCCCTAGGTCAACTGCAAAAGCCTTTTGGTGGGTCTGTTGTGTTCAGCCTCCACAATTGAAGCTTTTTGTCTGGTCCTTTTTAACGTCTCATGTTTTGTCAAGTTTTTGGTGGCTTTTGTCAAGCCCGTGGCTACTTTGTAAAGTTTTGGTTATTAGCCCTTGTATATACCTACACGGAGTGGACTAGCTTATATGTATATGTATAATTTGTGAAATGATCCTGGCATGTAGACACAAACTCAATGGACAGTATTATTTTGGTATCTGCTTCCGCTTAAGACCTCATATTTGAATAAATATTATTTTTGAAATTTTGTTTTGAGGCCCAAGTACAGACCGCTCATGGACCAAACTTTTAGGGGCAGGTTTGGGTCGTGATAGATGTTTTGTTCTCTCTTAATTGAAACTTGGGTTTGTATAGATTTATTCCTTGATAGGTTTGTTTTTAGTATCAAATTGTAAGACATGTTTGCTTGAGTTAGAGAGAACTGGGTCTGAGATTTCTGAGGTTGAAGTAAGATCACTGTGGGCTAGAGGCAACATGGAATTTATGGTTGTGGACTCTGAAGGTGCAGTTGGAGGATTACTTTGTGTTTGGGACCCAGATGCGTTTAAGAGATATTAGAGTGCTATAGCAACCAGAGGTTTATAATTCTCTCAGAGGTTGATGAAGTGAGGAACTTGAAAAAGGGTGCTAAGATGCTTTGAGTTACTTTCTGGGCTAAGAATTAACTATCATGAAAGTGTTGTGTGTGGGATAGGGCTCCCAGATGTTACCATGGCTGTTTTTGCCACAATCTTGAGTTGCAATGTGAAGGCCTTGCCAATCAGTTACCTTGGGTTACCTCTAGGGCCTAATCCAAAGAAGAGATCTATATGGAAACCTATCTTGGATAAAGTTAGATGTAGGCTGGTTGGGTGGAAGAGGAAATTGTTGTCTTTCGCTGGGAGATTAACACTTGTTAAAGTTGTCCTATCTTCACTACCAGTGTATTATCTGTCACTCTTTAGAATGCCTGAAGAGGTTTCTAAAGAAGTTGAGAGGCTCTAAGCTACATTTTTTTGTGGTGGTTCAGAACTAAAGAGGAAAATCCATATGGTTAGATGGGGGGATCCGTGCAAAAGTGTGAAACAATGAGGGTTAGGCATTAGGAGGGCAAGAGAGGTTAATATCTGTTTATTACTAAAATGGTGGTGGAGGTTTAGGTGTGAGAGTGAAGCTTTGTGGAAAAGGGTTATTTGCAACAGGTATAAGCTAAAGGTTGCAAGCTCGCTGTCATCCTATATTCCTAGCAATAACCAGTCAGCTGTTTTGAAAGGCACCACAATCATCGTTGAGCAGAGAACCAATCTTCAAGAGGTCTTTGTGAACAATTTTCAGTTGAAAGTTAGGGATGGTAAAAGGATTAGCTTCTGGTCTGATAGATGTTGTCAGCAACTCTGGAAGATGAGTTCCCAAATCCATACAGATTTTCTTTAGAAAAAAGGTGATATGCTCTGAGGGATATCTATGATAGGAAAGATTCCTTAGGAGTATGGAATCTATCATTCAGAAGAGTGTTGTATGTGTGGAAGGAGGTGAAGCTACAAAATCTCTTGAACCAATTAGCAGCAGGACCTGCAGTGAGATCTGATTAGGTGGATAGGCCTGTCTGGACAGCATCAAATTCAGGTCAGTTCTCTCAGCATTGTATAAGTTTGCTGATCTTAATCTTGGCCCAAATCTCCCAATTAGTAAGTTGGTGTGGCTGAGTTTTGTCCCTCCTTAAGTACAAGTATTTCGGTGGTTGGCTTGGAAAAAGAGAGTCAAGACAGTTGAGTTCTTACAAAGAGTTAGTGTCTTGAATGGGAATATGGTTGGATTATGTGTGTTTTGTAAGGCAAAAATTGAATCTGTGAACCATGTTTTAATATGTTATCCCTTTGTGTGGAGTGTATGGGCGAATATATTGAATTGGTGGGGGACTCAAGGGGCATTACCAGGCTCGGTGGATCAGCTGTTGTTATAGTGGGCATGAGGAAGGATGAAGAGGCTAGAAAAGAAGATTTGGAGAGCTATCCCATTGGCTGTGTTGTGGTCAATATGGAAACTTAGAATGATTGTGTTTTTAAGGAAGCTAACCCAAATTTGGTTGAGTTGTGTGAGTTGACCAAGACTAGGATTGCTCTGTGGTTGAATCCATACCTGAAGGAGTTTCATTTTACAACCAATGATTTCTTTTGTAATTTAAGGCAGATCAGGTTGTGCTTTGGAGGAGCTTCGCTGTATTGAGTTGGGTGGAGTTTTTGTTGGTTTAAGTTAGGGAAGCTCTGTTTTGTTGGTTTGCTCCATATGCTGGTGAAGTACAGTTCATCAGGTATGGAGGTTGAGGACTATGGATCAAGTTGGTTCTGCTGATTGTATATTTTTCAATTTTTTCTTTCTGCTTTTGGTGATTTCTGATTGGTTCCTCATCAGTCTCGGGTCCAATGCTAGCATATGATTGTGCTTCCTTTGCAGTGCTAACCTAGTTGGGATGGTTGAGGATAGCTATGATGCTTTTCGCATTCCCTTTCTTTGTTGATGTAATTGTTGCATGTATTGTGCCTTTTTTCATCAATAAAGCTTGTTTTTTTTTCCAATAAAAAAAAATATGGGTCGGAGACATGATTTTCAGAAAACTTGTATTTTGAAATTGTTGTGTTTGGTGGGACTTTGTTTTGTTACCATTGGTTCTGTATAATTGTGGTTTCATTCACATAAAAAAGCAATAAATAAAGGAACAAGAACATCCACAAGAATACAAAATATATGTGGTGTGGGATCTCTCAAAAGGATATTTGGTGCGCCTAATAGTTTGCCCTTCACGTCTTGTTTACAATGTATAATATGAAATGAGTAGAGGTGTAATTCGAGGCTGGTTCAGTCGGGTTGAGAGATTATTCAAGCCCAACACAAGTTATGTTGAGACTAACCCAGACCAGCCCAAGTCCAAATTGTAACTGTAGATTATCTGCCCAAACCCGACCCGAGTTAAACTCAAACTATACAAGAATTTCAAAAAAAAAAAAAAATCAGCTAAATTATTAGTTTATTAAAATTAGATTCTATTTACATTTTTGTAAGAAAATCATTAATAATATCAAAGCAAATAATTTATATAAAGAAAGAGAAATGCCTCTATGGTATTCTTTACAATTTACGAGTAAGAATAAAAAAGGTAAGATTTTTCGTGACTTGTATATATAATATATAGTCAATATTATTCAAGAATCTAAATCACTTTAATACCCCCAAAATCGAGAACATTAAGAAATATATTAACAATTAGATACATGATTTTTCTAAAGTTGTAACTGCAATGCCTCAAAATCTACTCTAAGGTTGAAGTCTAGGAAACGTCACTAATGAATCATTTGGTTAATAACTATGTAAGATCTTAGGAAAGATTGTAGGAGTCAAAATAGCCTCTCTTATAATTTCAATCTCCTTAGATAGTAAAGCTACATTTTTTATAGCTCTTACAAGTTATTAAGACAATTGACAAATAACAAGGATAGGTTACAAAAGATATAACAATTATAAGATCATATCTAAATTACATCAAGAGTTTAAACATTACAAACCCATAACTTGGTTAAAAATTGGACTTATTAAAACTAGTTTCTAATTCTTCTAGGGTAGCCATATGTTTTCAATTGCTTAAACTTCACCTTCAACTAGCTAATAATCTTCAATACCTAGTATGAAATGCCATGAGCTTGGAATGCTCAATAAACACATACACACACACCCTATCCATTTTTCCTAATCCAATACACAATCACAATTGTAGTAAACAAGTAATGAAACATGATATTCAAATCAATAACAAATGATTAAAAAGCTAGATGTTACTAATCTAGAAATCTCCCAAAGAGATTTCATCCTTCCAACCACAATAATTGGATTCAGATTATTCGGTATACATCCTCTTTTGCTACTTTGTTGACCTTACCTCGGATTCCTACAATGGTTATCTATTGTGTAGCGCCAACCGAGGACCACAAAAGAAACGGCAAAAATAAAGACCTTGCCTATAACCTCCTCTAACCTTATCCATCATAAACACCTATGGTCCGAACACAACCGGTCCATTCAAGGATTTCAAAATAACCATTTGCACAAGACTTAACCTTCAATTAGGAAATACGATCCATCAATCCATACTTGAAGTTAACACATTATCATCTCATCATTATTCAAGTAATCGAAAACCCAATATCACCCAATTTAGTTTCCTCTTGAGTTAGATGTTTTAGGTTAAGGTTATACCAACCGATTAAGACTATAATTTCTATACACGTATGAGAATTATCAAAGCACCATAGTAAAGAAATATAGACATAACAATGCAAAAATCATACTAAGGCCCACACAAGTGATAAGAAGCATATTTAAGAAATTTAAAGTACAAAATTATCAGCAAACTTAAATTTTTCGATTAGATACACTTTAAAGATCACAATCCAAGAGGCATTTTCAGATTTTTTTTTTCTCCGAACTTGGCCTTCTATGTTTTGTAGAGAATTTTCTTTGGTTTCTAAATTATCTTTCAGAAATGGGATAGCTTTCTAAGATTTTTAGTCATTAAATAAATACTCTAGCACTGTTCAAATTCGTTGACTATTACGAAAATCAGATTTTCTCTTAAATCACTCACTCCTTTTCAATAAAACTATTTTTACATGAAGGTTAACACTTTAAGGAAAGTTTTGATTTAAAAATGAGGTCAAGAGGATTTTTTTTTTTTTTTTGAATTTTTTTGGAATTTTTGAAAGTGCGTTGAAAATGCAGGTCTTTCTTGCACAAAGGTTGAAATAAGTAGAGTAATAGAAAAAGAGGACAACCATGAGTAATTTTCTACTTCTATTATGATGAAAACATGCTAAATAATAGTATATAAATAACTCAGATTTTTAGAATGAAGATATGCTTTTGGAAATCATGTGAGAAGTGGATAGTAAAATATAATTCTAATAAAGTGTGACGACTTGACTCAATTTATGAATTAGAATTCCTAGTTTAAGTGTACAATTTAATTGAATTAGAGTTTGGAAAAACAATTCGATGAGAGCTTCTTTGCTTTGAATTAAAAGATGATTAACGGAATAAATATAATGAAAATAAAAAATTTAAGGTTTTGAGCGATTAATCTATAATTAAGAAGTTAATTAATTAGTATTATGGTTACTAGAAGTGATTCCTAGGTTATCGGGATCGATTAGGATTCACATGGTTCTGATTGGGATACATTCTTGATTCTAGGGTTGAAACTGTAAGTAAACGAGGAAGAGAGTTTTCATTGAAATGATTCAAAAATAAGGGCCTTAATGGAAATACAAGATTCAGGGGCCTTACACTATCAATTCAATTAAAATCTGTATTTTGTCTCTCAATATCTAATTTTAAAATTTTAAAATCTTTAAAATCTATCTAAACAAATCTAATTTGAAATTTTGATTTCTTCTTCTTCTTCTTCTTCTTCTTCTTTTTGAACTTGATTATTGTAGAATATCCATATATTTCAACTTAATTTTTTCAAAGTTTATCTTCAAGTTGAATTTAATATTTTATCATTTAAAATCATAAATTAATTATCCACATAAATTGTAAATATGATAGTATTTCAAGTATATATTCTGTCTAAACTTAACCTTTGCAAAATAAAAACAAGTGTTTGCAAAAGGATCCATGAACAAGAGATTGAAACAAAAAAAAAAAAAAAAAAATCACAATCAACTTTGAGCCCTTTTAAACTCCCTTTCATTGTGCCCAATGGTGCCCAAAACATGCTTGCATTAAAGACAAGTCAGAAGCATCCGCCCGCCCCTCAATTGCATCTATTTTACATTTGAAATATATATTTATATGAGCTTTTGCGTGTACGGAAAAATGAGTTTATGTAAATGGATATTATTATTTTATTTTTCTTTAAATTATGTTTTTGTTTTTGTTCCTTCTTCTTTTTTTTCCTACAATTTGTATTTTTCTTTCTTTATTTTTCTCTATTTTTTTATACTAATAATGTGTCATTTAATTGATATTTCATTCTTTTTTTGAAGCGCTACTATTATTAATTTGTGACTCTCTCACTTATTGATTATTTGTGTTTAATATTTTTGGGCACAAATGTTAGATTGGAAGTGAAGAGAGTGTCAAAATTTATTTAAATACGGGTTTATGCTTTAAATTTAATCATTAAAATAAATCATTATTACATTAATTTTTAGGAACCCCCATTTCTTTTGATACCTAAACCAAAAATTTCTTCTTTTTCTTTTTTTCTTTTTAAAAAAAAAAAATCTTCTTATGCAGATTCAAAGCTTGAGCAAATACAGGCGATCCCATATTAAAAATGTTAGGTTTTTTCAAAAAAAATTAAACAATCTATATTTTATGGTTGTCAATTCAACTTTAATACACTTTCAAACCTATTTATGTTTAGTGAATTAAAAAAAAAAAAAACCGAAAAAGAAATAGCATGTAAAATTTTTTAACCACCAAGTGAACATAATGGAAATTAAAATTAATTTTATTTGAATTCATTATACTGTGTGGAATGACTAATGTAATATCTCCTATTGATTGAAAAAATAAAAAAGAAAAAAATATATTTAATCCATATTAGAAAATACAGCCAAATAGCAAAAAAAAAAAATTATTTTATAATAATTATTGATTTTATAAAATCTCATACATCGCACAAATGATGCTAATTTAATAGACATATTTGTATTGAAACAACACAAGTAAAAACATGCTTCATATAACATAATTTAAGTATGTCGCGTGAAAGTAGGATAACCTACAACCCATTACCAGATAATGCTTAAAGAGGTGGCCTTGTACATTACTAAGTTTTTTTAAAAAGAAAAGTGCACAATTCGTGTGACAAATGAAAATCATCTTAGTTTTTCTAAGCCAAGGAACCAAAAAAGATTGGTAAGTTTTTGTTTTTTTTTTTTTTTTGTTTTTTTCAGATTTGAAATGAGCTAATGTGAGTGCTGGACAATTGCTGGAGTAAAGAATTGTATGCGACATCAACAAAGAAATAAAAGAATTTTATTAATAAAATAGATTTGTGCATTTGTTGATCAAAAATAAGGAAGAACCATAGTAGAATAGTAAAGGGAAAATCACATTGGTAATTTCTGTATTTTTTGCTTGTGTTTTTAATTCTTATATTTTTAATTAACTGAATTTTGATTATTGTTTACCTTTAAAAAGGAAAACTACGAATTTATGTGTGATGTTGATGCTTTGGATAGCACGAATGTGTCAAAACTTTTGAACCTAATCCAAGGTGTAAATTTCTGACTTCTAATGCATAAATAGAGTGTGGTTAGGAAGATGGACTACCTAGTTCGGATTCCGTCTCAATGAAGAGGACTTCAATATTTTCTCATATGATAGTGAAATATTGCTAGGTGCAAAATGGTCGAAATCGATCTTGCATGCATTGACTACAATGAAGAACAACTGATACAATGAGATTAAACTAACTAAGAAAATAACAAATTGCTAGAATTAAACTGTTTAAATAAAGACAAATTACTGGGAATTGCTAAAATGCTATGAAAAATAGATGTCTATAAAAGCTCTTGGTTGAGTTGGTGCCGGACCCCTTCAGATGTTGTCTTTGGAGTCTTTTTATAGTGAAAATCAACCTCCAATTTTTGCTCAAACTATCAGGATGTTGCTGTTGGAAATTATACCAAGTGTTCCATGATTTTTGCCCTGAAGCCCATTCTAGCTACTACTTTGATCACTAACAGCCATATATACAAAATATCTCATCAAATAGTTAGGAACATGGAGTAACTAAGTCCCAATTAATTAGGAACATGGAGTAACTTCCAGCACTATTACTTTTTAGGAACGGTTGGGATGACCTAATATCTTTTATTATCCATTTAATTAAAATAATTAAATGAAATTA
The DNA here is from genome assembly GCF_055761805.1 of Camellia sinensis. NCBI lineage: Eukaryota > Viridiplantae > Streptophyta > Magnoliopsida > Ericales > Theaceae > Camellia > Camellia sinensis. The sequence goes on from NC_138964.1 coordinate 71,734,925, forward strand.
TGGTTGTCACATTATCACTTGGTCCCATTATTCCTGCATCGCCACTATCATGCCACATGTTTGCTAAATCGTCAATCCCTTGCCGCGTGGTTATTTGACAAATCTCCTTTTGCCATATCAGGAGTTTTTGGCACATCATTAGCACTCCAAGACTTATTGTCATCCTACCACCCATAGTTTTAAATCGCGGTATCCGGTAATGTAACGATATCGATCGTGGAGTATCGGTATCGGTAGTATCGATCGGTACGTATCGGGAATTGGGTGTCGCGGCGGTGAAATTTTAAAAATCATTCCATATCTTTTTCAGTTTTTTCTTTTTCGTACTGGTCCGAACCGGTGAGTATCAGCCCGTCGCGGCTTGTATAACGGCTTGTGTAACAGTTACAGACCAATACGTACCGGGACTCGGCCGATACGCTTGCAATTTTCAATCTCAGCGGTATACTGGCCTGTATCCATCGTGATACTCTATTTTTCCTATACGTATCGGCCGATACGTAGCGTATCAACCAGTTTTTAGAACTATACTACCAACTATGCATAAAGTTCTGCGCCATATCCAAGACAATTATAAATTCCTAGGCCGTAGTCTAGAACTTTTGTGAATGTGTTCCTGCACCTTTGTCCAAACTGAACGTCAGGTAGTTTCTACAACATGTTCCAGGCCAAATGTTAGGCAATTCTTGCACTATGTTCCAGGCTAAATGTGAGATCTAGTAACTACAGGATTTTCCAGATTTTTATAAGGCTTGGCAGACTTGCCAGTACGCCTATTAAGCTTACAGAAATGTTTGGTGATTGTTGACTAGCCTTCTCTATGTATAGAAGGCCTTAATTTCCAAATATTTAAGTTTTATATGTGACAATTCCTCAAAATTCAAGTTCCAAATGACACTTCTTTACTTTCAACACCAAGCTGTCATTTTTAGTACAAATTGTGTACCTTTATTGTTTTGTTGGTTTTGCTTCCTCCAAAAAAAAAAAAAAAAAACTATAAATATATGATTTTGTCTCAATTTCGTCCAACTGATTACCACTATTAGCAAAAAACATTTTTTTTTGGGGGGTAAAAAATATATATATAAACATGTGTCACATTTTAAAAGGTAAATTTATAAACTTGTTCAATTCAGTGGGTTAACCCAACAAACCAAGTAATTATTTTCTGTCAAGAAATCTAATAATGTTATTAGTTGATCAAATTAACATAATTTAAATATAAAGATCAAAATTGAATCAATTAAAATTGTATGGACAAAAATGATATAACAAGTAAAAGGGGTCAGTTGATAGACAATTATTTTATGCAAAGGGAAGCATGCGCCTTCAAAAGCAGCAGAAATGGTTCACCTTGTTTTTTGGCTACTTCAAATCTCAAAAAAAAAAAAAAAACAAAAAAAAAAAAATAAATAAATAATAAAATAAAAAATGTGTTATGCAATTTAAAGGGAAGCATGGACCTGTAAAATCAAGAGAAATGGGTACCTTTCTTGATGATGTTTTAGCCTTCAAATCGCCAAGGAAGAAAAAAGTTTGTTATACAAATTAATAAAAGAGTAACTTACATTCAAGCATTTTATTTTGGCCCAAACCCAACTCATGTCCCCCTAATAGGAATTGCAATGGATGAAGGACAAAAGCAGAATTTAAAATTTTGCTAAGAGGGCCAACTTATATGTAGCAAAAACAAATTTACTCTTTTGCATAGTTGGTTTGGACAATTTTCATTACAAAAAATGTGTTTTGTTGTTGTTGTAAAAAATAAGTTAAAGAAAACGAATTAATCTATTGACAAGAGAATAAATTATTGACCTTTTTTGTTTTCACAAACACTTCACTACAATAGAAATATTGTTGAGAAATTTTGGAACTCGGAATGTCTAATTTTGTAATTGGAATTTCGATTGCAAATTAAATTTATTTGCAAATACCTTCAATAAAGAAAAACTTGTAAAGTACAACTATGAACAAACAATTCATCATATCTTTCTTAAATCGGTGTTTTGATTTTTATAATTGAGTATTACGTGAAATTGTAAAAATGTCAACTAAAAAATAATGCTCAATGGTAATGTAATCTCTTTATTGACAAAGACAATCTCTATCAAATGTAAGATCTTAAAGAAGAAAAAGAAGAAAAAAAATGAGAACCAAAATAGATAAATGAGAAGTAAAAACTTTTGAAATAGAGATAGAGAAGAGGAAAGAAAAATTGATAATGGAGATTGAGTTGAACAGAGCATTGAAGTGATAAAATAAATAAATGAAAAAAATGAGACAAAAGAAGAATAAGAGGCGAAGAGGGGAGAACTGAAACAAACAAAAACAATAAGAGTTGGAGAGAGATGAAAATACTTTAGACTTAAAAAGTAATTAAGTTAAAGAGATCTTGGGGAATAGGTGTTAAAATTCTCAGAAAAATTTAAGAGGGACCAACCTATATAATTTATAAATATTGATAACTAATACCATTATATTTAAAGATTTTTTTCAAAATTTTGGGATAGTAGTCATCCCGGCCAGCCACCCTTTCAATCCATCCCCAAATGGGATGGTTTAGCCCCTCCACGTCTTTGATCCTTGCCTTGTAATAGAGTTTAGTTTTCCTCACCAACACAACCCCACTCACTATTTATTTATTTTTAAATAAGATAACAAACTCTATTAGGAAAAATGTTTGAGACCATTAAAAAAAATTAATTTGACTCACAATGATGCGGCATGATAAATTAACTTATAGTTTGTTATATATTCAGTCATATGTAGCCCAACTATCTTACCATATCCTTGTAAATAAATTTAAGGATGAATTACACTTTGCACCCTTGCACTTTGAACCAAACCTCATTTTATCCCTACATGTGAAATCATGACAGTCAACCCCCTGCACTTCTTGTCAAATCCCACTTTGATCCTTACATATGAAATCCTGATAGCCAATCACTTTGCACTTTTGGTCCAATCTCACATTGATCCCTACATAAGTGTCAATGTCCACCTTCTGTTACTTTATTGTTTAAATCTTTAATAGAATCTAATCATGTGACAAAAATGTAACTACAAACTGAGGTAAGAGAGGAAAATCATCCCAATTTTCCACCAATACACACTTTGTCCTACGTGATAAGAATATGAGAATTATATAAAACAATATGTGTGTGTGTGTGTGTTCATATGCTAAAAAATAGGACGAAGAGTCAAGAAAATAGAGCTTTTGAAAAAAAAAAAAAGACAGCAGATAAATCGAAGAGAAAAGAAAAAGAATAGACAGAAGCTTGTGTTGCTGTGGAAAATAGAGTTTTGTATTTCCAATTTATGCAAAACCCTGGTTCATCTGTTTAATCATTCAGAATCTACGTTTTGTTTTAGCTTGATACAATGATAATTTGATGTAAATTATGACATCCCGACTATTATTAACTATACCAATTCCATATTTAAATCCATTTCAAATAATAACAAAAATGTGAAAGCAGAATAATGAATAGACATTACATATTCTCTCTTTTGTAAATAACGTTACAACGATTCTGGTTTAAACCGACCCGTTATCTGTTTTGGATTCAGAATTTCCTTGTCTTATTGGTTGTTCAATTTCTTTTCATCTTATTGTTTGTTGGGTTTGGCTGTTGGGATTTTTGGTTGAGTTTGAAACAGGTTTGGAGGTTAGTTTTTCAAAGTGTTGTTGCCCAAAAATTTGCCTGTTCGCTCGAGTAACCATTCCTGCACTCGATCAATCTTTTATAGTCTGCAAAACTATTAAGAGTTTCCGTTCTTCGGTCGAGCGGTCATTTTTGTACTCAACCAAACTTTGCAGGTCTGAACTACTGGGAGGGGTGTTATTGTGCACTTGAGCGACCTTTCTTTGCGCTCGAGCAGTGTCTTCTTTGTGTCTGGTCATTCAAGCGACCATTCCTGCGCTCGAGTGATCTGTGCGTATATCAATTCAAGGAAGCCACTTTTTGGATCATTTTTTCATTTCTCTCTCTCTCTCTCTCTCGCTCTCTCTAAATCTCAAATCTACACACACACACTCCCTAGAAATCGTCTCTAAACTTCAAATACACATTGATCTAGCGATTTCCTCACCCTAGATCCTTTGTTAAAAAAAGAGAACACGTCGGGGGTTCGTTTTAATTGAAAAAGTTTGTGTTTTCGGCTCCATTAAACTCTACCCATCTTTTATTTGAGTCTTCTTCTTCTTCGAGGAAGGGATTACTTTTACTCTTTTTATGATTTTTAACTTAGTTATTTGTAACACCCCAACATAAATACAATAACCCCTCCTCATTATTAGTAAATAACGACAATGATAAAGTAATTATCTTCTATTAACTTCAAATTAGGTTTACAAAAGGGTAACATACGCGGATATACATTTACAAGCCTAACCCTGAATCTATGGCATATGGTACATAATAGAATAAATATTAAGAAAATAAGAAATGTCCTAAGGGCTTACAATTTTCCAAGACAGTGCTTGGTTACAACAAAAATAAATTTAAATCCAATACAGTTAAAGCCCTAGGCTTGTACAAGTAGGTCAACCCTAGGAGACAGAGGTGTCGATCTTATTTTTCAAAATGCAACCCAGAACCAAACAACAAGGGGAGGGTCGACCCTAGGAACTTAGGGTGTCAACCCTAAAAACCAATAGCAACACCAAGGGTTATGCAATAGACAAGGGTCAACCTTAGAAAGATTGGTGTCGACCCTAATAGCTAAACAAAACAAAAGAAAGAAGACAGTGTCGACACCATCAAGGCTGGTGTCGACCCTTGAAGCCAAAACCAAACATAATAGAAAGAAAAATAACCGCTACGGACATGGTTTCCCATATTCAAAAGTAATAAATGGGTCGGGTCAAATCATGATCACTATAACCTCCCCCCTTAGGGAATTTCATCCTCGAAATTTTAAACCACACCAAAAACCACAGTGACTCAACTCCATTGATCACCAATCATTAACAGAATGATAAAATATAGTACATAACGGCATAGTTCACATTCTCCAAAACATATACAATATTTTCATATTATATAATACGAATCAAATCTTTAATACAAGTTTCAAACATTAACGAATAGGTCCGGATACTTGTCATGGACTTCTGCATCACGTTCTCAAGTTGCTTCCTTAAGAACATGGTGTCTCTATAACAAGTTAACCAAAAAAAATGCCCTGTTTCACAAGACTTGACCCCAAGTATCTTAAACCTGAACCGGTCTCTTTCATACAAGGAACTCTCATCTGCCCAAAATTTAGGAAAATGTCAGAACAAAATGGTGAGTAACACTAAAAGAACAACAACCAACAGCAACTCAGACTCCAAGACGTTCACCACACTTTGACTACCTACAATACCTAAACCATCATCGAGTGCTTAACACTCAAACACAGGAAATAAGGAAACCATTCGCACACAAGGCTTTTGGCCAATTCTCGTAAAATGCGAACACAAAATAAAACTCGGTTGAACAGATAACACTATGGTGCATTAACCTCCGATAAAGTCTATGCTCCAAAAAATAAAATAAAATAAATAACGACCTATCATGTAGTGAGCAACTCAGGCTAGAATGCGAGACACTCCACAATACAAGTAAAATACAAGCCATTCCTGTTTGAGAAAATTTATTTTATTCATTTTTCTGAAATACAATATTTCTCAAGAGGTGCTTAATCTCGCAATACCCATAATCAAAATATATTTTTCAAATTTTTCCAACAAAACTCAAAGATTTCAAAACCGTGCCATTTTTCGAAATCCAAAAGTGTTATTTAAATTTTTAAACTCCCTTTTATTCTCATGATTTGTTAGATTGAGCTTTTTATTAAACCATGAACTTACATTTCAAACCAAAATCAATTTAGTTCAAAAAGACGACACAGTGATGACACAACATGGTCGCCCAGTGATCCACAACATGGTCACCCAACAGAACCCATCACACTATGATGACGCAACAACATTAATACAAGCTTCCATGGTGATAACCCCTAGAAATTTCTAAAGTGCCAACAACACAATATAACATGAGTAAAGAAATTTCTCACCCACCAATCACGTAATGGCGCAGAAGTGTTCGAAGGCCAAAGTTCCCAATCATAACCCCAAACCGATTACCACTAACTTAAAACAACTTACCACTTGTCCAAACAGGTCTTATATGCCACACCAAGATACTGTTCAATTACATAATCCTCAAGTTCAACTCCCATTTATTTCCAGGCTGACTATATGACAAAAACACAATATCCATACCCTCAGATTAGTTCACACATACTCCCATGATGACTAAACTTTTTACACTACATACTAGGACCGATAAGGTGAAAAGAACCTTGACATAGCACACCCATCACTCTACACAGTCCCACCATATCACATCTCAGTACTCATAGAAGTTGCAAGAAAGCAATTAAGCTTGTCCCGACCGCGTGAATCATATACTGGCAATAACACTCTAACAGTTAGATCCCCCTAGAAAATAAAACAAGCAATAGTGGTACAATATGAAGAAAATGAGTTTATACCCAACATTAAGACTTAACATGTCTAACAATACAAAAGCAAAAAGAAGTCGGCAACTAACAACCTTTATCTCACAACCTCGACACCCCTGGTCCAAAATAACTTCACCTCCAACTGGTGACTCTACCCTGAGTGGAGATGCTAATTGAGCCACTTCTAATCCCGATGTCGATGCAAACGCAGACGAGATAAGAGAATGGGATATACTCGTATCAATCAACACATTGGCAATGGAATTATATAAGAAGAAATTACCTCTCACAACTAAAGATGCTGGCAATAAATCTGGCATGGTAACGGCATACACATGCCCTGTGGGTCTCTGCTCTATTTGCTATTGATTGAGCCAAAGAGACTCCTTGATTGGCCCTCGAGGCCTGTACCGACTAGGTAGGCTGATGGCTCTGAGTCTGTCTCGAGCCAGATACACAAGGTGGGCCACCCAGTAGAGGGCAAAACCTCCTCAGGTGCCCCATCTGCCCACACTAATAATAGGTAAGTGACTGACCTTCCCCTTGTCTTTGGCTTTGAGGACGAGCTGAAGACGGTGCAAACTGTTGCCCTCCTCTCTTCTGCGAGCAAGTCGGAGACTTGTGACCCAACTGGCCACACTTGAAACAAGTAAAATCTCCTTGATTACCTTTCCTAGAACTCGAACTTGGTATAAGAAAAGTGGATCTAGATTGTGTTCCCCGGAACTGCTGTAGGGTCGAATCCCTCTGCCCTAGGACCTCTTCCTGGAGCCCCTCATCCGTTCCTCCTCCGTTTGAATCACGGTCTCTAAGTGGGCTGTCGCCTCTACAAGATGACCGTAATCTCGAATCATAGGCGCGACCACCTTAAAAAGGCGTCTGGTCCTCAACCTCCTCTCAAACTCCAAGTAACGACGTTTCTCCGTCGCTACCAACTCCAGTGTAAATCTTGACAAAACGGTAAAAGTAGCCTTAAACTGGGCCACTGTTGTGCTAAGCTACGTGAGCTTTAAGAACTACTCTCTCAACTTCTCCCTAACAGTGCGAGGTAAAAACTTGTCCTGCAAGGCGTTAACAAAAGCCTCCCAAGTCACTCCAATGCGCCCATGCGCATACTTCCACCACTGACCCACATCTCCTTTCAGTTGCACGGATGCAAAGGCCACTCTCAGCCAGTCATCTTCAATGCCAAGCATCTTGAACGTCTTCACAATCTTCTTGAGCCATTCATCCGCCTTCAAAGGCTCTTTCGGATCCCCCAAAAACTCATTTGGATTAGAATGGAAGAACTCTCTCTTCAGAAAAAAATGGTCCTGTCTCAACAACATGGGCCTGGACTTAATTCTTAAGCTTGAGAATGTCCATAGATTCCCGCAAAGCTTCGGCCATTTCACAGGCCAAAGCGTCTGTGGCCTACTAACCAACTGGTTCGGCCACATTGGCCTTGCCAACTCCTTCCTCCTATGCCGAAATTTCATTCGGTAACGGCACCTCATGCTGTCTAGGCCTGCCATGCCTACCACCACCATGCCCACGTCCTGACATCCTAATAAAGGTAACACCAGAGATTAGAACATTTACAAATGTGTTGAAGCTAACACACTCGCGTCCTGATGCGATGGATAATAGATAATTCACTCCACATAAGCACATAATCACGTAAACACATACGAACTTCCTTTCTAGATAATAATTGTCACACGACGCTACCAGAGTTCCAATTAGAAATAATAGTGATCAAGTGATGTTCAAACAAGACTTCTAGAAACTTGTAGACCTAGTCAACATCATAGAAATTAAAGTCCATAACCACTTAGTCACATAAGCATGTTATCACGTAGCACACCGTATATATAACTATCTCTATCAAGCGAAATAAACTCATTATGGTTGAAACCACTTCCAACATACCCAAAGTATTCAAGTCAGGTACGCTCTGATACCAACTTATAACACCCTGAAATAAATACAATCACTCATTCTCAATATTAGTAAATAACGACAATGATAAAGTAATTATCTTCCATTAACTTCCAATTAGGTTCACAAAAGGATAACATATGCAGATATACATTCACAAGCCTAACTCTTAACCTATAGCATATGGTACATAATAGAATGAACATTAAGCAAATAAGAAATGCCCTAAGGGCTTACAATTTTGTGCTTGGTTACAACAAAAGTGGATTTAAACCTAATACAGTTAAGGCCCCAAGTGTAACAACCCGACCCTCATATGTGCTTGTGATATATGTTAGTCCTTTATTCTGTGCTGTTAAATGCCTAAAATAAAATTGTCCAAGGAAATAAGTTCAAGTAACTATGTTGTGATGCCTTATGAAATGAATTGTATCTGTTAGGAAAGAAATGTATCTGTTACTACTAGAACGATGAAGTAGAAATTGAGGGCCTTAGCGGCTTAATAAGTCAAAATTGATCATATACTTGGAACCAGCATAATTTTTAAGTAATATTAAGCACTTCTGTGAAATTTCAATTTCCGGATGTGTAAACGATAGATTTTCGTCTCATTCTCTCTTTATGGATAGATATATATAGGAGTGTTCTAGGTCATTTGAGAAGCCAAGAAATGCATAACTCTAAACTTAAGAAGTGAAGGGATAGAGAAAGAAGGTCCTCAAGAAGATTGAGATTTGGGCTTAAGGTATGTACATGTTTGTCTAATTTCCATCCACAACCCTTCTTGTCATAATTTATGTGAAGATGTTTCTATGATCTTGTTCCTAAGAGTTGGAATTGTGGTGTTGTGAGTATGAGAAGTAAATGAGCAAAATGACCTTACCTTGCATGTTTTGACTCAATTTGAAGTCCCTATGAGAGACCTCACTCTATGTCTTCAATTGACTTGTTTGAATTCAAGTATGTGATATAATTTTATGTTATGAGTTGAGATGTGAGAACAAGTAGGAATCTTGTGAATTGGAGTAAATTTAAGTTGTGGATTTATGATTTGATTTTTTTTTTACTCAAATGAAAGATGTAATTTGATCATTGCTCACATGTATTTACATGCTTTGAGCTTATATATTGGTAATTTAAAGCTAGATTTTTGAGGCCCTAAACATGTCTACAAGAGGAGGAAATTGTGCAGAATTTCAGACTTTTGGTGCAGAATCGCCGCACGTGCGGGGCCTAAGGCCGCACCTGCGGGAACCTCAGCCGCACGTGCGGGAGTCACTGCTGCACATGCGGGAAAATGGCAAAATTTTGGAGTTCAACACTGCCAAAAAAGCACGTGCGGGGCCTCAATGCTGCACGTGCGGGAGGTGTGCCGCACGTGCGGAAGATCCTAGCCGCACGTACGGCTCAAGCCAGAAAAATTGGGATGCTTCATTTTGCGTGTTGGGTCCTCTAATGTTGTCAAAACCTACAATTTATATTGTTTGAATGTTCGTTAAATCAATCAAAGTAAGTGAGCCGAATGTTGATTTAACAAGGATAAGGAGACTAATGTAATTTCTCATGTGTGTAGGAAACGCCTCAAGAGGAAGTGCACCGACACAACACAGTGAGTAATAGTACTTCAATGTACCTCTACTCAGTATTTATTATTAATGACGTTGTGACCTTGTAGAAATATTATCGTATTATATATTGACGTTATATCTTGATGTTACGAATTTCACTATTAAACTTGTGTTGGCATGAAATGATTGGCATGAGATGATATATTTGCTATAAGTGATTCGATACGAAATTGTGAAAACATTGAAAAAGGTTGTGAAGTTGTACACATCTTATATGAAAGCTTGTGACTAATGGAATGTATCAAGGCAATTATGAATTTGTGAATCAATGTGGCTCAGAGCCATTTGTGAGTCAATGTGGCTATGAGCCCTAATGTGAAACTACGTGACCAAGGGTCAATTGTGAATTGTGAACCAATGTGGTCAAGGGCCATTTGTGAACAATGAAATTATGAGGCCAAGGGCCGATGTGTGAAATATGAATGACACTATTGTAAGCTTGTGAATTAAGCAGAACCAAAGGTTTATGTGATGGATTGTAAATTGTGAACCCAAGGACCCTTTCCGAATGTGTGAAGTTCTTAGGCCAGGGGCCACATTATGACAATTATAAACCGATTATGTTGTCCCAACAAGCTGTACAGAGACAGACTGATTACATGATTTCAGCATTAATTATGTTTACAAGCATACCAGTACTATTGTTCACTGAGCTTGGCTCACCCTGTGTTATGCCTGTTTCTGTAGGTGATCAACCAGGAGGTCGATCTTAGCTCGGCATCGTCATACTCTTGTCAGCCTAGGCACAACGAAGCTTGGGGTCGGGACCCTACTTTTGTGGAGTTGCTAGATAATGGCTTACACTTTTGTTATTGGCTTAAGTTATTATGTACTTAATGATTTTGTTATATATCCCACCTCGGGGTTGGATTTGTATAGGCTTGTAAATAACTAACTCTCAAATGTATTTTGGCTTTCGGTGTACTTACCCTATGAAATGTTTATGATCCTGGCATGACTTAGTAGCTCAATGGATGTCATATTTTCTGGTTTATATCACTTATATTTACAGCTTCCGGTCAGGCCCCTCTATGGAACTAGGTTAAGTGTCCCTTTCTTCTTAGGTCATGCCCAAACTTTTAGGGGCAAGTTTGGGGGGTGACAAGTGGTATCAGAGCACGAGTTGCTATCCCACACACAGATCCATTGAGCCTTAGGATGTCTAGAAAAGACTTAAGCATCATGCATGGCATCCTAAAAATGTATGAAAGATCGATGGCAACGTAGAATGTACTCTGCTAACGCTAACAATTTGAATTTTGTTGGCCGAATATAATTTAATGTTATGTAGGTTATGGTGAGAACAAGGGTGGAAGATTCGGACGAGGCTACCTCAGCACGGTTGGACCGAATGGAAAGAATGATTATGGACATGGCGGAGACCCTAAGGCAACAACAGCAACAACCGCCACCACCACCAGTACCTCCACCCGTAGTACAAGATGTTCATGTTGAGAACCGAACCATCATTCTCACAAAGGAGTTTAAAAAGATGAAACCACCGTCATTTAAGGGGGGAATAGAACCTATGAAAGCTGAAGCATGGGTGCTGGGAATAGAGAAATTGTTCGAAGTGTTTCCATGTACTGAAGCTCAGAAAGTGCAACTTGCCGCCTTTACTCTTGAAGATGAGGCGCGAAGATGGTGGATGCTTACAAGAACAGTGCATCGGGACTTAACATGGGGTAGATTTCTGGAGCTGTTCTATGATAAGTATTTTCCTCAAAGCATGCGAGATAAGAAGGTGACGGAATTTGAGACTCTTAGACAAGGAAATAAGACGGTTGCAGAATATGAGGCCCAATTTGCTGAATTAGCTCGATTTGCACCTCATATGGTGGATACAGACTATAAAAAGGCACGGAAATTTGAAGGGGGATTACGGGGTGTAATTTTAGACAGGGTCAATATGCTAAAATTACCCACATATGTTGAGGTGCTAGAAAGGGCTGTTATCGCAGAAGGAAACCTTGCGGCCCAGACTCGGATTTCCGAGTGGAAAGGGAAGAGACAAAACAACCAATGGTCAAAGAGATCCGTTACTCCACCCGCTAAGAAGCACAATTCAGGGAACTTCAGCACCACTACCACTACTCAAAATTCCACTCCGGTGTGTCCAGACTGTGGAAGGCAACATCGAGGAACTTGTCAATGGAAGACTGGAGCATGTTTTAAATGTGGAAAAACGGGACATTTGGTAAGGGATTGCCCACAATGGGCTCAACAAAAAGGCAATAGATCCGCTACAAGTTCCGCGGGGTCTACACTAACCCCCAATACGAAGGCGGCTGCCAAACCGAGTAATAACAAAGACACTGCAAGACAAGGTAGGGTGTTCGCTTTGATTCCAGGTGATGTACAAAATACAACGACAGTGGTGTCAGGTACATTTATTATTTATGGTCAATCTGCGCATGTATTGTTTGATTTTGGCTCCACTCACTCTTTTGTGTCGAAACTCTTCGCTCCTAAATTAGATAAAATGGAAGAAAACTTACCTTACATGTTGTGTGTGTCCTCCCCCTTGGGAGAGTCTATGATTTGTGCTACTATATACCTAGCTTGTGAACTTCAACTTGGGGATATTCGAGTGTATGCTAATTTAGTACCTCTCGATATGACCTATTTTGATGTTATTCTGGGGATGGATTGGCTAAGTGCTTATGGTGAAACTATAAACTGTGTGACTAAGCAACTTAATTTTTATCCTCCGGGGCAATCAGAGTCTGTGGTTCAAGGGCAGGAAGTGATTTCACCACCTTATCTGATATCGGCCGTGAAGGCTTGCAACTTAATACGGAAAGGCTGTCGGGGGTATCTATGTAGTGTTTTAGAAGGGCAAGGGATGAATGGGAATACTGATGTGATCCCAGTGGTCCGTGAATTTCCGGATGTTTTTCCCGAAGAATTGCCGGGCCAACTAATAGACCGAGAAATCGAGTTTATAATTGAAGTGGCGCCTGGAACCCAACCCATTTCGAAGACACCCTATAGGATGTCACCAGCTGAAATGAAAGAGTTGAAGATTCAATTACATGATCTGCTTGACAAGGGATTTATCCGCCCGAGTGTATTTCCTTGGGGTGCGCCAGTATTGTTTGTGAAAAAGAAGGACGGAACACTTCGGCTATGTATCGACTATAGGGAACTGAATAAGGTGACAATTAAAAATAAGTACCCCTTACCACGGATAGATGACCTATTTGATCAGTTACAAGGGGCACAAGTTTTCTCAAAAATTGATTTACGGTCTGGCTACCATCAATTGAAAGTTAAAGCCGATGACGTGGAGAAGACAGCTTTTCGAAACCGGTACGGCCATTATGAATTTTTGGTTATGCCCTTCGGGGTTACAAACGCACCAGCAGCATTTATGGATCTAATGAATCGCGTCTTCAAGTCCTATCTAGACGAATTTGTGGTGGTTTTTATTGATGACATTCTTATATACTCGAAGAGTGCAGAAGCTCATGAGGATCATCTTTGCTTAATTCTTCAAACACTCCGGGAGAAGAAACTGTATGCAAAGTTGAAGAAATGTGAATTCTGGCTACAAGAAGTGGCATTTTTGGGGCATGTGGTGACAAAGGAAGGAGTCTCTGTTGACCCACACAAAGTTGAAGCAATTGTGAATTGGCCAACTCCCACTAATGTAACTGAGATACGAAGTTTCATGGGATTAGCTGGATATTACAGGAGGTTTGTTCAAAATTTCTCCAAAATCGCTGTGCCACTTACCCAACTGACACGAAAAGGAGTTGCATTCGAATGGTCGGAGGAACGGGAATCCGTCTTCCAAGAATTAAAAACAAGATTGACGACAGCACCAGTTCTGGCTTTGCCATCTGGTACTGAAGGATTCGTAATTTGTAGTGATGCTTCGCACAAGGGGCTTGGTTGTGTGATAATGCAGAATGGAAGGGTTATTGCCTATGCTTCTCGACAACTGAAACCCCACGAGAAGAATTATCCCACGCACGATCTCGAATTAGCGGCAGTAGTTTTTGCTTTGAAAATATGGCGGCACTATCTTTATGGTACAACCTGCGAAGTTTACACTGATCATAAAAGCCTCAAGTACCTGTTTACCCAGAAAGAGTTGAACATGCGACAACGGCGATGGCTCGAGTTGATTAAGGATTATGACTTGCAGATCCAATATCATCCTGGTAAAGCTAACATGGTGGCAGATGCACTTAGTCGGAAGAATATGGGGGACTTGGCAAATCTGTTGGTAGAAAGAAAGGAGTTAAGGATTGAACTGGATAAAATGAATATGGACCTAGTGGTACGTGAACAGGAGGCCATACTAGCAGTAGTAAGAGCTCAACCCACCTTGCTGGATGAGATTAAGTTACATCAACTGGAAGATGAGACTTTAAGGAAAATCTATGATGAGTTAGAAGCAAAACCAAAATCGGGGTTCAGTTACGTAGATTCGGTATTAAAGTTTCAAAGTCGAATATGTGTTCCCAATGTGTTGGAGCTTAAACGGAAATTGCTAGGAGAAGCACATGCCTCGAGATTATCAATACACCCGGGAACTACTAAAATGTACCGAGATTTGAAACAAAATTTTTGGTGGCCAAATATGAAAAAGGAGATCGCGGAATTTGTTTCTAAGTGTTTACAATGTCAACAAGTAAAGGCGGAACATCAAAGACCAGCAGGGTTATTACAACCCCTTCCAATCCCGAAATGGAAATGGGAGCATTTGACCATGGATTTCGTTGTGGGGTTACCGAGGACTCCTCGAGGTATGAATTCGATTTGGGTCATTGTGGACCGATTAACCAAATCCGCTCACTTTTTGCCTGTAAAGACTCAATATAATGCGGATAAGCTGGCAGTATTGTATATAAATGAAATTGTAAGGCTTCATGGTGTTCCGATGTCAATTGTGTCAGATAGGGACCCCAAATTTGTTTCAAGATTTTGGCAAAGTTTACAGGAGGCTATGGGTACCGAACTTACGTTCAGCACCGCTTTTCGCCCTCAAACTGATGGTCAATTCGAGAGAACCATACAAACTTTAGAAGATATGCTCCGATTGTGTGTACTGGATTTTCAAGAAAGCTGGAAACCCATCTACCGTTGATAGAGTTCACCTACAATAACAGTTACCATTCGAGCATTGAGATGGCACCTTATGAAGCTCTATATGGAAGACCGTGTCGTTCCCCATATGCTGGGCTGATGTAGGGGATAGGGCATTGTTGGGTCCTGAAATTGTGCAATTAACAACTGAAAAGGTTAAAATTATCCGGGAGAGGTTGAAAACGGCACAAAGTAGGCAGAAGAGCTATGCAGATAACAGACGAAGGGATTTGGAATTTGAAGTGGGTAGTTATGTGTTCATGAAAGTCACCCCGCTAAAGGGGCATCCGAGATTTGGGAAAAAGGGTAAATTAACACCCCGGTTTGTTGGCCCTTTCCAAATTCTAGAAAGAGTGGGTCTGGTAGCTTACCGAGTGGCTCTTCCGCCAAGTATGAGTCAAGTACATAATGTGTTTCATGTTTCCATGCATCGAGGATACCTATCAGATCCATCTCATGTCATAGACTATCGTCAACTTGTGCTAGATGATAAATTAACCTATGAAGAGAGACCACTTCGAATTTTGGAGCAACAAGTAAAGCAATTGCGCAATCGGGAAATTCCAATGGTAAAGGTAGAATGGCAAGAACACTATGGCACCGAAGCTACTTGGGAAAAAGAAGAGGATATGCAGCAACAGTATCCATATCTGTTTCCGTTTTGAGGTAAAAGCAAGTTTGAGGGACCAAACTTTTTTAAGGGGGGAAGAGTGTAACAACCCGACCCTCATATGTGCTTGTGATATAGGTTAGTCCTTTATTCTGTGCTGTTAAATGCCTAAAATGAAATTGTCCAAGGAAATAAGTTCAAGTAACTATGTTGTGATGCCGTATGAAATGAATTGTATCTGTTAGGAAACAAATGTATCTGTTACTACTAGAACGATGAAGTAGAAATTGAGGGCTTTAGCGGCTTAATAAGTCAAAATGGATCATATATTTGGAACCAGCATAATTTTTAAGTAATATTAAGCACTTCTGTGAAATTTCAATTTCCGGATGTGTAAACGATAGATTTTCGTCTCATTCTCTCTTTATGGATAGATATATATAGGAGTGTTCGAGGTCATTTGAGAAGCCAAGAAATGCATAACTCTAAACTTAAGAAGTGAAGGGATAGAGAAAGAAGGTCCTCAAGAAGATTGAGATTTGGGCTTAAGGTATGTACATGTTTGTCTAATTTCCATCCACAACCCTTCTAGTCATAATTTATGTGAAGATGTTTCTATGATCTTGTTCCTAAGAGTTGGAATTGTGGTGTTGTGAGTATGAGAAGTAAATGAGCAAAATGACCTTACCTTGCATGTTTTGACTCAATTTGAAGTCCCTATGAGAGACCTCACTCTATGTCTTCAATTGACTTGTTTGAATTCAAGTATGTGATATAATTTTATGTTATGAGTTGAGATGTGAGAACAAGTAGGAATCTTGTGAATTGGAGTAAATTTAAGTTGTGGATTTATGATTTGATTTTTTTTTTTTACTCAAATGAAAGATGTAATTTGATCATTGTTCACATGTATTTACATGCTTTGAGCTTATATATTGGTAATTTCAAGCTAGATTTTTGAGGCCCTAAACATGTCTACAAGAGGAGGAAATTGTCCAGAATTTCGGACTTTTGGTGCAGAATCGCCGCACGTGCGGGGCCTAAGGCCGCACGTGTGGGAACCTCAGCCGCACGTGCGGGAGTCACTGCTGCATGTGCGGGAAAATGGCAAAATTTTGGAGTTCAACACTGCCAAAAAAGCACGTGCGGGGCCTCAATGCCGCACGTGCGGGAGGTGTGCCGCACGTGCGGGAGATCCTAGCCGCACATGCGGCTCAAGCCAGAAAAATTGGGATGCTCCGTTTTGCGTGTTGGGTCCTTTAATGTTGTCAAAACCTACAATTTATATTGTTTGAATGTTCGTTAAATCAATCAAAGTAAGTGAACCGAATGTTGATTTAACAAGAATAAGGAGACTAATGTAATTTCTCATGTGTGTAGGAAACGGCTCAAGAGGAAGTGCACCGACACAACACAGTGAGTAATAGTACTTCAATGTACCTCTACTCAGTATTTATTATTAATGACGTTGCGACCTTGTAGAAAGTATTATCGTATTATATATTGACGTTATATCTTGACGTTACGAATTTCACTATTAAACTTGTGTTGGCATGAAATGATTAGCATGAGATGATATATTTGCCATAAGTGATTCGATACGAAATTGTGAAAACAGTGAAAAAGGTTGTGAAGTTGTACACATCTTATATGAAAGCTTGTAACTAATCGAATGTATCAAGGCAATTATGAATTTGTGAATCAATGTGGCTCAGAGCCATTTGTGAGTCAATGTGGCTATGAGCCCTAATGTGAAACTATGTGACCAACGGTCAATTGTGAATTGTGAACCAATGTGGTCAAGGGCCATTTGTGAACAATGAAATTATGAGGCCAAGGGCCGATGTGTGAAATATGAATGACACTATTGTAAGCTTGTGAATTAAACAGAACCAAAGGTTTATGTGATGGATTGTAAATTGTGAACCCAAGGACCCTTTCCGAATGTGTGAAGTTCTTAGGCCAGGGGCCACATTATGACAATTATAAACCGATTATGTTGTCCCAACAAGCTGTACAGAGACAGACTGATTACATGATTTCAGCATTAATTATGTTTACAAGCATATCAGTACTATTGTTCACTGAGCTTGGCTCACCCTGTGTTATGCCTGTTTCTGTAGGTGATCAACCAGGAGGTCGATCTTAGCTCGGCATCGTCATACTCTTGTCAGCCTAGGCACAGCCAAGCTTGGGGTCGGGACCCTACTTTTGTGGAGTTGCTAGATAATGGCTTACACTTTTGTTATTGGCTTAAGTTATTATGTACTTAATGATTTTGTTATATATCCCACCTCGGGGTTGGATTTGTATAGGCCTGTAAATAACTAACTCTCAAATGTATTTTGGCTTTCGGTGTACTGACCCTATGAAATGTTTATGATCCTGGCATGACTTAGTAGCTCAATGGATGTCATATTTTCTGGTTTATATCACTTATATTTACAGCTTCCGATCAGGCCCCTCTATGGAACTAGGTTAAGTGTCCCTTTCTGCTTAGGTCATGCCCAAACTTTTAGGGGCAAGTTTGGGGTGTGACACCAAGCTTGTACAAGTAGATACCACAAAATAAACAAGATGAAGCCCTTGCTTCCAAGTCCTCCCAAGCTATTGCCTTAGATGAGGCATATCATCAGCACCTGAAACTAGTTTTCTCACATAGGGTGAGCAAAAGCCCAGTAGAAATAATCCAACACAGCATATGAATCTTAACAAATATATAACGGTGAGATGCATATGTAATGCTAGTAACAAAACATTTTATATCTCTTTCAAACCATGCAATGACAGGTTTATATCACAGTTCATAAAACCTTCTCTTTTCAATGAAAAACAGGACAGTGAATCATATCTTTGGGAATCTCTCAAACAAGTATCACATTTTACAGAAATTTCGTCTGCAGTAAACCGTAAATCGGCACCCATGTAAACATAAGCTATATATAAGCACTACTGCTGCCATTTTATGGATATTTCGGTCGCGGGATCGCCACCTATATATATGTAGGCTATACAACCACCACTATTGTCTTTTTACGGATATTTTGTCCGCGGGATCAACACTCATGTATACGAATGGTTTAATGGAACTTTCACCCTGGACACATAGGCCAACTTATTTGATGTAACAACAACTCCATCCTAGATGCACCCATTTTCTCAAGACAATATACATTTCCACGAAATAAATACACAACAATGCTCAATGCAAATGGATGAAAAATTAGTTTTCAATTCTCCTAATTCTCATGCAATTTCTACAACATTCATATTTATCCTTCATCGATAGCCCAAAATAGATATCTCTAAACAAATAAATGATTTCAATAAAGATAAAGTTTTCAAATTTCAAGATGTGAGTGATAATACATATCCAATTCCACCATCCTCATCCATAACAGTTCAATGTCCCCATTTCAATATCAATTCCATTTATAAATACAAAATCAACATTTGAGATTTCCAGTGCAAAACCATTTCCCAAGGTAAAAATCCTTCATTTCATCATGCCTTAACAATACACATCTATCCACAATCATTTCTGATATACCATTTGAAAACCCTTATTTTGTTTTTGAACCAAAACCTAAGATTGTTCAAAAATCCATTTCTTTCAGAAAGTGGTTTTATGAAAACAAATAACTAAGTTAAAACGCATAAGAAAATGCAAAGAATCCCTACCTCAAGCTTAGAAGGGTGGAAGAGATGAACTCATAAAAACCTAATATTGGTGAAACCACAAACCTCTTCGATCTGTCTCAAAGGAGCAAGGTGAAAAGATACCTTTAGGTGAGTAGATTTAAAGATTTAAGTGCAAAAGTAGAGTTTATAGAGAGAGAAGAGGAACCCATGGTGTAGAGAGGAAAAGAGAAAGAGAAAATGAGAGGAAAGTATTTTAGAGCCTATTTATAGTGGCTAGGTACTAATAGAATAATAGCCCCAAGGTCAAATGAAAAGAACAAGTAAAAAATTCCCAAAAAGTAGGGCCCAAACTAAAGAAAACCTGGAAAAAGACTCACAGGGGCCAACCCTTGCAACGATGGTGTCGACCCTTAGAAAGAAAAGTTGAGACATTAATGTTTTGCAGCACACGAGGGTCGACCCTAGATGACAGAGGTGTTGACCCTATTTTTCAGAATGCAATCCAAAACCAAGCATTAAGAGGAGGGTCGACACTAGGAACTCTGGGTGTCGACCCTAAAAACCAGTAGTAACACTAAGGGTAAAGCAACAGAAAAGGATCGACCCTAGGATGATTGATGTCAACCCCAGTAGTTGAACGAAAAAAAAAAAAAAAAAAGACAGTGCCAACACTAACAGGGCTTGTGTCGACCCCTGAAGCCAAAACCAAACATAATAGGAAGAAACACAACCACTACAGACATGGTTTCTTGGATTCAAAAGTAATAAATGGGCCAGGTTAAATCATGATCGCTATATAATTTGTCTTTTAAAAGGATATTTTAATTTGGGAATTTTTGATAAAACTCAAGGGTTTGGTCCAAAATCGAAAGAGGGGTTTTCAAAATGAGTTCTTGAATATGTATATGGGTCTATAAATGTGGTTGAGATGCGATGGAATGATGGATTTTTATTCTTGGGATTGAATTTTAAAGAAATGAGATTTTGCCCTAAATTGTGAATATTTGATTTGTAAAGAGAAAAATGGAATTGGTGTTAGTTTTATGGTATTGGGACAATGATGATGATGAATGGTGAAGTTGGATATGAATTATCACTCATGTTTGGAAATGTTGGAAAGTATATCTGTATTGAAAATTATTTATCTATTTAGAGATATCTATTTTGGGCTATCTGTGGAGGATAGCTATGATTTTTGTACAAATTTCATGAGAATTAGGTGAATTGAAAATAATTTTCTCATCCATTTGCGTTGAGCATGGTAACATATTTAACACATTGAAAATGTTTACTGTTCTGAGAAAAAAGGGTGAATACCTTGGTGAATCTATGTAGGAGTGTAGTTGTGGTATTAAGTTGGCCTGTGTGTCCTTGGTGAAAGTCTAGAAATCCACGCGGATAGTTGCCGAGCCTTCCGATTAGTACCTGTAAAAATGACAATCGGTAGTGCTTATAGCCTACTTGCAAACACATCCTAGAGATTCCTAGTGTTGTATCCGCCGCCCGCTTTTCTATTGTAGAGAAAGTGATTTTAAAAATTGTGATATAACCTGGCATTACGTGGTTTTTGAAAGAGATATAAAATGTTTTAGGCATGAGCATTGCATATCCATTCACTTTATAACTCTGTTAAGATTCATACACTATGTTAGAGTATCTTTACTGGGCTCTTGCTCATCCTATGTGAAAAATCATTTTCAGGTGCTAATGATATGCCTCCACCAAGGCAATAGCATGGGCGGACTTGAAGCCAAGAGCTTTTATTTTTGTTATTGTTTTATTTATTTTGTACAAGCCTAGGGCATTATTTGTATTGAGTTTAAACTCACTTTGATGTAACCAAGCCCCGTCTTGAAAAGTTGTAGCCAATAGGGCATTACTACATGTGTTTAATTTTTATTTCATATCTTTTGTTTATAACACATGCTATAGGTTTAGGGTTAGGGCTTTTGAATATATAAATGCATGTGTTATCGTTTTGTACACTTAAAGAATATGAATGGAAGGACTTTATTCTCGGATTATGATGTTGTTTAATTAATCATTAATCTCAGTTTATTGTAATTATTACGATGCGTTACAACTTGGTATCAGAGCTACCAGGTTGAATACTTTGGAATCGTGGGAAGTATTTATTACCACAACGAGTTCTTTTGCTAGGAATAAACCTGGTATGCTATGTAATAACATGCTTATGTGACTAAGTGGGTATGTGATTAAATTTCTAAGATATTGATTGGGTCTACGAGTTTCCAGAAGTCCTGTTAGAAGAGCACTTAATCACTGTTATTTTTAACTGGAACTTTGGCAAAGTCGCGGGACAATCATAATCTATAAAGGAAATTTGTACGTATTTATGTGACTATGTGCTTATATGGAGTGAATTAATTGTTGTCCACCACATTAGGGCACAAGTGAGTTAGCTTTCGCACATTTGTAAATGTTCTAATCTCTTGTGTTGCCTTCATTAGGATGTTAGGACGTGGACGTGGTGGTGGTAGGCGTGATAGGCCTAAACTGCAGGAAGTGTCGTTAACGGATGATATTTCGGCACAGGAAAAAGGGGTTAGTTAGGCTAATGTAGCTAAACCGGTTGGTCGGCATGCCATGGATGCTTTGGCCCGTTAAATGGTTGGGGCTTTGTGGGAATCCATGGACATTCTCAGAGTTGAGAATGAAGTCCAGGCCCATGTTGCTAAGACAAGGTCATCGTTTCTGAAGAGGGAGTTCTTTCGGTTGAATCTAGATGAGTTCTTGGGGGATCCGAAGGAGCCACTAAAGGCGGAGGAGTGGTTAGAGTAAATGGTAAAGACATTTGAGATGCTTGGAATCGAGGACGATGGGTTGAGAGTGACCTTGGCATCCTTCAAACTAAAGGGAGATGCGGAATAGCGGTGGAAGTTTGTGCGAGGGTGCATTGGGGTGACTTGGGAGGCTTTTGTCAACGCATTCTAGGATCAATTTTTGCCTCCCACTGTTAGGGAGACGTTGAGGCAGCAGTTTTTAAAGCTCAAGCAGCTCAACACACCGGTGGCTGAGTATGAGGTTGCCTTTGCTAGTTTGTCGAGGTTTGCGCCGGAGCTGGTAGCAACAGAGGAATGCCATTCCTTGGAGTTTGAGAAGAGGTTGAGGACCAAACTCCTTTTCAAGGTGGCCACATCCATGATTAGGGATTATGGTGGTCTTGTGGAGGTGGCGACCCACTTAGAGACTGTGATTCAGATTGAGGAGGAGAGGATGAGGGGCTCTACGCAGAGGAGTCAGAAGGTTTAGGGAGAGACTTGGGACAGTGAGAGATAGAGGGGTTCTAACCCACAGCAGTCCCAAGAAACACAATCTAGGTCAACTTTCCTGGTACCGAGTTCTGATTCTAAGAGATTTGGTTAGAGAGAGATCACTTATTTCAAGTGTGGTCAGCTAGGCCACAAGTCTGTAGTTTGCCCGCAGAAGGGAGGAGGGCAACAGTCTACACTGTCTTTGGCTCATTCTCAGAGCCAGAGTCAGGAGAGAGGGCAATTGCCTACCTGTTATCAGTGTCGGAAAATGGGGCACTTGAGGAGGTTTTGTCATCAAGCAGGTGGCATATCTAGGGCATCTGGTTCGAGACAGACACAGAGCCATCAGCCTACACCATCAACACAGGCCTCGACGGCCAATCAGAGACCCTCTTTAGCTTAATTAGTGTTTGAGACTTATGCTCCGAGGGGTGAGCAAGTGGAACAGAGACCTACAGGACGTGTGTATGCTATTGTTGTGTAATTCTATTGCCAATGTGTTGATTGATATTAGTGCATCACATTCTTTCATTTCATCTGCATTCGCATCAGCATTGGGGTTAGAAGTGGCTCAGTTAGCATCTCCCCTCAGGGTAGAGTCACTTATTGGTGGTGAGGTTGTATTAGACTAGGGGTGTCGAGGTTATGAGATAGAGGTTGTTCGGTCGTTGTAGATTCTCCATTTTTTACTGCCTCTGAGACTTAGGCGCTTCATTCCGAACATCCGATGATGTTACGTTACGCTGTGCAATTTTTTTTTAAATCTTCAGCAAAGGAATTCAGTTTTAAGCTTCAAACCCAAACCTTGCACCCCATTTGGACCCAAAACCAGTTTTTCTAGCCTAACCATTCAAAAGAGCAGCAAGACAAAAAGTTGACCAGCATGCCACATTATTTGGGCCAGCCGTACATTCTCTCGAGCGGTCAGCCATGCTCAACGCATAAGATATTTTTGCAACACAGGCTACTCATATGCACGGGATTTCTCAAGTTATTCTCTTTTGAAGATATTTCCGACGTGAGACTCCGAAATTCTATAAATAGAGCACCTACCCTCAGAGTTTAGGGTTAGAAAACTTAGCGATAAAGCATTTCCAAAGGCCTAGAAGATTGTCCAAAGCATTATGTACCCTCTTGAAAATAGATACACCTTTAAAGCTTAAACTTGAAGCTTTTATTGAAGTTTTGAGCTTGATTTCAGATACTTGTGAGTCTGTGGATTGAAGTTTGTGAATCAAGAAGTTCTTTCTCTTTTCAAGAAGTTAATCTTTGAACACTTTTCATTGCCTTTTCTTTTACCCTCTTGTTTTTTATTCTTTGTTTCAATACTGATTTTCAGTGTTGTTTTAGGCTTAAAATATGATTTAAACCTTGTTGAAGATGGAAGGATTAGCCACCCTTCCATAGGCTTTATCTATGGTAGTGCTCTCTTTGTTTTTTCTATGTTTTTTCTTTTCTTCTTCACCTATTTAGATTGATTTCAGCATTGTTTTAGTTAGTTTTTGTGTGAATATGGACTGTATATACGTGTTTAAAGCTTTAAATAGATAGCTTAATTCTTGAATCTATCTCTCTTATTCAAAGTTGTTGCAAGCTCTCTTCTAGTTCCATTTTGAAGCATGGAAATAGATGTTTCATCCATATTCCATAAGTAGAAGATGAGCATACAACAACTCTTTATAGCTTTCATTCATTTTTTAGTCTCGTTTTGATTTTGCTTTGAAGCCATATGAGAGCTCTTTCATCAGAAGTATTAGAGACCCTCTTATAGTTCCTTTTGAAACATGGAAATGGATTTCAATCCATGTTCCATGAGTAGGAAGAAAAGTCTCTAATTACTTTACTCAATGATGTAAAATAAGATTCTCTTTCAAAAATGGCTTTCTATAAACCTATTCTCACCAAATTTAAGTACTCACTTACTCTTATTTTCTATGAGATATAGTAGGTTTCAGCCATCTCGTTGAATGCTTCTTTCTTAATTAGCCTTAGTTTTGTATTTATTAAATATTTCATCATGTTGCTTCATTAATCATCATCTAAATACCCTTGGGATGTTTGATGATTTGTGAAGCAAACCTATTCTCTCCTTGAACATCTTCATGATAGGAGGGAGCAGGAAGGACGAACATCCTTTGGAAACCCTCTGTTTTTGCTCTGTTCCAGTTCTGTTATAGCAGGTTTTCTTCTAGAAACAATGGCCAACAGTGGCCGGCCGACTGTAGACACCCCATTTCTGACCGTCCTCAAGACCTGGACGTCACCGTTAGAACACTCGATGATCATCCTTGTTTGTGTTCGTCTTGAGTTCCCAGAGGTCTCGGCTACGCGCCTTGCCTCAGGATCTCTCGACTCGACTGTTTTGTGTTTGGTTTTGCTCCAAACACTTGTGTTTTAGCTTTGGAGGGCGGGGAATGGCTTGTTGGCCATCCCCACACTCCACCGGCCATGGCTTGAGGCCACCGGCTGTGTTTTGTTGCCATCGGCCAAATGTTTGGCCGATCGGCACTCTAGATGGTCGACCGGCCATCTATTTTGGTCAAATTGCATTTTTGGCTGGCCGACCACTGTTCATCTACTTTTTCAAATATTTTTATGCCAGCTGTGCAAGCTGGCATACACTTTGCTCCCCTCCATACAGTGTATGGAGGGATCTCCCTCTTGACTAGCTTGTTTGGAAAGCTTTACAAGAGGGATTGTCTATAAGAGGGAGCCTCTTCTCCCTCCATTGGGGTTGCAAAAAATTTTCAGAGCTTTGAGTTTTAGGGTTAGGGTTTGTTCATACTCTATCTCTATATCTCCCCCTCTCTTGAGTGTTTTGTGTTTGTTTAGTCTTAGTTTTGCACACAAACACCTACCATTACACCATACCTTAGTTGCTGAGGCATAAGGGGCTTGTTCTTGGAGGTGTTGGACTGGTTTGAACCTAAGGAAGCTGCTGGTCTTCCATTTTTGAAGAGGGTCTATAAGGGTAACAATCTTACTCCTTTTTTCCCATTTGTTCATAGCTTTTTCACGTATCTTGCAACTATTTTTAGACTTTGTGTATGACATATAAAAGTCTTGTTTTTGCCTGCTCTAAATAGTTGTTTAAGAGTGTTTTGAGCTTCGGGGTTGTTTGACCCCTCTTAGGGCTTGTTTGCCCCCATTTTGTACCATTTTGGTTGAGCTCCGGGACCACCTTGTTTGGGCCTCCTCACCACTGAAATCTTGAGGGATTTCAGTGGTGAGGATGGTGATTTGAGGTCCTACGAAGGTGAGGGCCACCCCCTCTCCTTGTTGTCCTTGAAAAGGGCCATTTTAGTCTCTTGAGTGAGCATCTTATTTAGGTTCATGTTGGCCGTATCTTAGCTTCTATTTAGTGTTATTTTGCCATGCTATAGCACTATTTTATGTTGGTTTAGGCACACCATGCGTGTTTAGCATACATGTCTTGTAATGCCATCATTTGCCTTAACATGTACTTAGCATGTAGATTACCATGCTTACTTGTTTTGGCCAAGCTTTGGGAAGCCTTTAGGCTTGTTTTGCCATGCTTAAGGTCTGATGTAGGTTGTCTTAGCCATGCTTGCCATGCTTTGTTTAGCCTCTTTGCATTCTTGGCTTGTAAGCCTCAAGTGTATGAACCATGAGCATGCATTACTTGCATTATTCCAATGGTTTGGAACCATTTAACATGTTTTTTCAGTCCTCATGACATATTTGCAGGCTTGCATTTGATGCCCCTTTAATGTGTTAAAAGGTTGTTGTCTTGTGCCCCTTGTTTAGGCCCTTGTGCATGGTTGCATGTTTAAGCCATTTAGATGCCATCTAGATGTGTTATTGTCTTTGTCTTAATATGCTGAAACTCTAATTTTGGTTGCTTAATTCATGCCATGTTCGATTTTGCTAAGTGTAGTTCAATACACCCTTGGCTTGCCTTGAGTTTTTGGCTTTGCTTGCATGCCTTGTTTGTCTTGTCTAGTTGGTTTGGCACCTTTCATGACTTGATTTTCAGAGCTTATAATGCATGCCATTTGTCCATGTTTTCATCCTCTTAAGTGTGCTTGAGAGTTGCTCTTCAATGCCTAAGTGTTGGTCCTTGTGTGTATGCATACTTGCATGTTATTTGTTCCTCATTCTCTTAGCAATTGGCCATTGTTTTGGGCTTAGTATGGAGCTGCCCAAATTAGTTTAAGTCCATTATTCGCATGTTGTTGCATGCTCACCTTGTGTGTTGTTGTATACTTGTGTGTTGCTACATGTTTAGGTTGTTTAACATGTTTGCTGCATGTGTTGTTGCATGCTTGAACATCCACATTGCATCTTGCACACTTGTTGGTTTGCATTGCCTCATGCCCTGCATGCTTGCTTGCATAGGTTGTATGCCTAGTATGCATTGTGCATTGCAGGCCCATGTTGCATACTTAGTTAACATGCCTAGGTTGCATTGCATTGGCATGCATGCTTTGCCTCTTGAATTGAGTATGATAGAGGTTGAGCCTCACTTGTTTGTTTGATGTGCGTCTCATTTGAAATCAAAGTGCACACTTGGTTTCTTGGGCCATCACGAATTGAAATGCGCGATTGGTGGTCCGAGAATCGAGAACCATGTCCCTTTAAGTCACAAACATTATAAGGGATGTGTTGGTGCACACATTTGCTTGAAATGCATTGCCATGCCTTGTTTTGCCCTCTGCTGCTGTCAAAACAGGTTCTGCAGGAAGTTTTGGCCGGTCGGCTACATACAGTGTCGACCGACCAACAATTTGTGGCCGATATCTCCACAGGTGGTCGATGACCATTCCCCATGACCGGTGACCATTCCTCATGGCCGGTGGTGTTCCACAGCACTCAGAGAAGCAACCTTGGAGTTTGTGCAATTTTCAGAGGTGCCAAACAGTAAAAACAGAGGCAACTTGTGCATGGAAGTGGACTTCCGAACGGAACTGAGCATGCATTACATTGGGGCCTCTTCTCGAGGCTGTTTCCTGTTTTATTAGATTAGTTAATTTGCTTAACTAGTTTAATTTGTCTGTAACAATTAATTAGCTTGTAGGTTAATTAATTGTATTATTCTTTTGGTCCATCCGAGCGAGGGCGAATTTGTAATAATGTGGGTGCGTGTGTGCTTGTTTTCCAACCCCCACTTCCTTCTCCCTTTTACTTACCTGCTTTGATGGTTAATAGTAGGACATATTTAATTTAGCATACCTTATGCTATGCATGCGTGCATCATTTATCAGTATTGCATGCACCGGGCTCGGCACATCATGCTAACTACATAAGTATTTCAAATCTAACTTGAATATGTGCATCAAATGGTTGCATTTCACATGCCATCCTAGGATTAGTCGAGCCTATCCTAATTGCATTCTGTATGCGTTGCATTAGGCACTTAACATGGACTTGGATCATACATTGATTGCTAACGAGTTCTTTGTTTTGGCTTGGAGCACACTGTAAGTATTTTGTGCTTTAGCATCTCGCACGAGTGTGAATGTTAACATGACAGCATGCTTACCATGTGGCTAGATGCTTATGTGATATGAACTGCCTGAATGCCTGTGGGTGACGGTTGGATTGCTTGAGTTGGAACAACTCATCAAAATCCGTGTTTTAGCCTACTCGCGAGTAGCAAATTTCAAAACATTTTCCAAACAAACGGATATGCGATGCTTTGTTCCAAATTAGGCGATCTAGTCTATACTTGTTTTGCTGTGCGCATCACATAGTAATTCTAGCTAATTAATCGGAATAAGAACACATAATGTTTTCAAAATTGGATATCATGGTTAGTAGATGCCGATCTACGGATCGGACGAGAGGGGGTGCTCATAGCTGACCTTCCCCAATCGTACCCAAGTTTCCGAGCCGAGGCAACTTTGATAATGACGGACACGTGGCCTTAGGCAAACGAGTCAGGGTTTCCTAAATTCCTCCATTAAAAAAATATTTAGGTGGTGACTCTGTATCTGGCAAAGCAGTCTATGTTTGGCACTTCTTTTCTAAAAATCTGTTTTCTCAAAACGATTTGCCAGATTTGGACTCTTTGGTTCAGACTAAGAACCGTGACACAAAAGGGAGTCCGAACTGTGGTGGCATAAAGGCCGAGGGCACGTCCACAGTTTCTGGCGACTACACTGGGGACTTAGAGAACTTGACTCGAACTCATGATATCTTGTTTTGACTACACTCATGTGTTTCTTTGCATTGCATGTGCATTGGTGCCCCTAGGACACCGTGTTTGTCGTCTGCTATTCCTAAGCGGTTAGCCTGCGGCTGCGTGCCATAAGGTTGACCGGTTACGGGCTCTGCCAGTATGGGAACACAAACCCCGGTTTTACCGGGCCACCCTGTTGACCATTCGACCTAGTGCATATTCAGAATCCGTAGTGACCATTCCAAACTAGGACAGGTTGCTTACCTGGTGTTAAGTTGTTTGAAACCGCTGCGTGTGTAGTGAAACACTAGCTCCTGACAAAATAGGACAGGGAAACCCTACCCCAGCATAGGGGTGTTTTGGTTCTCATTTACTTGCTATGTGCTTTTAGAGTGTATCTCTACGGGGAATGTGCATATCAGTTTGGAAGTTTGAGTATCAGGCTTGAGGGCATCAGTATCAGTGTTTTGGGGAATCAGTTATATCTGCGGGTGTCAGACTCAGTTTTGGGACAGCGATTTTGAGGAACAGTGGATCAGTAGTAGAGTACAAGTATTCAGTCATGTCTGTGGCTGTTCTGTCCGGGCTGAACTACTGCTTGTTTTCCCTTTCAGTTCAGAGATTTGGGTTCAGTGACTTGGTGTTCTCCTTCGCTAAGGCAAGACAGATATCTGATCCGTCAGTCACCGTTCAGTTCAGTGGACTTATGATGACCCAAAGTTCAGAGGAAATTGTGGTTATGGCAGCCGCGTTAGACCAAGGGATCATCTTGCAGGATGAGACCGATGTTGATGTACTGCATCCGCCCAGGTCACCTGTTGCACACCCGATCTTAGCCCCCCAGTTGAATCAGGCTCGTGAGCCCACCACGTTTGAGTTAATGGGAATGATTGACGACCTCCAGAGATCCATGACCGATCTGGCCTATGGAATGTCGGCTTCGCCACCAGCCATATCATATGCCAGGAATTTTGTACCACAGGAGCCCCCGCTACTGGGACGGATTGTGATCGAGCTCAGCCAACCAGAGGTTGCCTCCAGCTACAGCAACGACATGTCAACAACAACCGGGTTTTGCTCTGATGTCGTAACCCAAACCCTCGATCAGGTTGAGGCTAGAGGTAAGAACAAAGTGGGGAACAGATGCTGATCCCGTTGGACAACTATTGTGGGCAGTCGAGGCTTTGAAAGCTGGGGGAATGAATAAGCAACAAGTATTTGCAGTTATGACTAAGACTATGGACGACGCTTTCCCCACTCCAACAGAAGGCAGTTCAAGCCAGGTAGAAAATCGGGATAGGCCCCGTCAGGCCAAGATAGTTCCTTCCGCTCCCAACCCTGCAACAGGAAAAGATCAGGAAGCCAAGGCAGTGCCTGCCGACTGTTTCGCTAGTGCGTCTAACAAGAACCCTCAGACTTCAAAGTACCTGCCTCGAGGGCGCAGAGTCCTTCATGCCCTCTACATGCCTTTGTCTAGGGCATTTCAAATTTTGACTAAAAAGGGGCATCTTAAACCCCTCGAACCCCGACCTCTCCCAAAGAATCTCCCTCTTACACATGATACTGCCTTGTACTGCGTGTACCACCAGCAAACCGGTCACAGCACCGACGGTTGTTTTCGCCTTCGCCATGAAGTGCAAGATTTGATCGACAATGAGGTCATCCTCCCACCTAGCTCAGCAAAGTCTGTTACCACTGAGTTGTTGGACTTCGAGGATGCTGCAAGTTTGTGATCAGGGGTTGGACCACCTGCGGGCAGCGCTCGATGCATTTCAGATGTGGCATCTGGCACGCACTTTTGAGCATCTGCGAATGCCAATTTTTGTGGTTTCTGACTTAGGTGTTGAGTCAGTTCGGTAGTCTTGTTTTGAGTCTGTCTCTTTGTTTTGAGTCAGTCTTTTTGCTTAAGGGTCTGTCTTGTCGCGTCGAGTCAGCCCCATTGTATAGAATGTCGGGTGATTTCAGGGTTATTGCCTTGAACACCCTTTTGTTTTGTAATTACCCTTTTGCTTTCTTTTGAGTCTGTCTCTACCGTGGGGCCAGTTGGAACCAGGGAATCTGAATGAAACAGCTGCGGTTACCATGTTTCCATGCTTACTGTTATTTTGAGCTAGTTGTGCCAGAGGATTTGAATGGAATAGCAGTACATTCCACCTGCTTTCTTGTGCCCTGAAAATCATTGCATTGACCTAAGTTTTTCAAAACCTTTTTGAACACTGTAGTGAAAACAAAGGGGAAGGAATTCCTCGGGATTTGCAAAACTTTGATCAAATTGAGAGAAAGAGAGGCGTGCTAAGCCCTTAATGATTGACATCATGCTTGTCAGCATGAGTACTGAGAAGGATCCTGGCTTGATCCAGACTGGTTCCACACTATCTTCAGCACGAGCGATTTGTCGTTTCTTTAAAAACTTTCAAAAACAAAATGTTTTGCGCGGTCCTACGAAGACCTGTGTGGAATCGCTCTTGAGATTGTACAGCTTAGGATCGCTCTCCGCCTCGAGAATTGAGCCCTTGATTTCAAACCTTGGACCGTAGTTCAGAAGGTTCAATGGTCAACTATAACATGAAGCCTGCGTGGCCAAATTTGAAGCAACCCTCAAACAAGAGGCCAAGAAAGTCAGATCATGAAGATCGGGCCTCATCAGAAGAAGCTTGCGAAGCTAGAACAGAAGCACCCCTCCAACTAGGGGCAAAAATGTCCGATGTGCTCGAAGAGCCGAAGATGGGTCCTTCAGTAAATCAATACAATAGTCATTTTCCTAGATTTAGATGACTTCAGGATCTCAAAACCATTTGGCATGGACTTCTTAAACTTTTACCCTGTGAGAGGCTCGCTGGGCCGAAAACCCGGAAGGGCGACCCAGGCAAAAGTTAGAGCAAGAGAAAATACAAAAAAAAAAAAGAAAAAAAAATGCAAAAGAAATGAAAAGAGAAAAATAGAAAAAAAAAGAAAAAAAAAAGAAAAGAATTGAAAAAGGAAAGAAGAACAAAGCTCGCAAGGTCGAAAACCCGCAACGGGCGCCTTGGCAAAAGCTAGAGCCTAAAAAGTGAAAGTTAATACACGAGTGTACCTTAACCGGAACTACGTAAGGCTTGATTCCCATGTTTGGGATACGTAGGCAACTTCATCCTGAAGTCCAGCCCCCAACGCTTTCATAGCGACTAAGTCCATGTAATGGTTTTAATCATCCTTGATTCCCATGTTTGGGATACGTAGGCAGCTTCATCCTGAAGTCCAGCCCCCAACGCTTTCAAAGCGACTGCGTCCATATATTGGTTTTGACCATCTTCGTCTTCTCTGTATCCGAGAGTTCGGTTGTGATCATCACTAAGGAGGAGTGTTTACAATACGCTGCGGCATCATCCAAACAAGGGGCAACTTTCCGTTGCCATGAGTCGCCATTCAAACCAGGGGCAACTTTCTGTTGCCATTCAAAGCGCTGCGGTGCCATTCAGACAAGGGCAACTTTCCGTTGCCATTCAAAGCGCTGCGGTGCCATTCAAACAAGGGGCAACTTTCCGTTGCCATGCAGTGTCCTTTAGAAAAGGGGCAATTTTCCTTCCGATTTGAGGTTGTACATCTCGAGAGTAAGTTCTGCGCTCGTTGAGCAGTGACCGTTTGCAAAAATAGTTTTTGAGAATTTTTACTGAGGTTGACCATTTTCTCGAAAATTGTTTCATTTTCCAAAACTGGACCATTTTCTTGAACCCAAAAAAGGAAAATTTTCAGTACTCATAACCTGACTTGCATGATCTTCAAATCAAAAATCGAACAAGTATGTTGATCTAACTCTCATCTTGGTCAAGAC
Organism: Camellia sinensis; assembly: GCF_055761805.1. Lineage (NCBI taxonomy): Eukaryota > Viridiplantae > Streptophyta > Magnoliopsida > Ericales > Theaceae > Camellia > Camellia sinensis. Next base: position 71,767,563 of record NC_138964.1, read on the forward strand.
TGTTTTAGTAGAAAACCAGAAAAAAATGGTCAAAATAATGAACTAGGGGCACAGTTGAGTCAGGTGTTCTATCTTTCCCCCGTAGTCAACATACTTACCAGAAGGGCACTCTATTCGCCAGAAGTAGGTACAACTGAAGCTGTCAGTAAAAGGGCTGAAAGCCCTCAACCTCCTCCAAGCAACGAGGTGTCAAACCAAGTGCGAAGCACGAACTGGAATGGATCAAGGTACTCCGTTCCCTCATCCGGAACATCAACTAGACGTCCCTGGAGGAAATAGCTGCGAGCTAACAGTGTTGGGTTTGAACCCACAACTTCTTATTCATCCATCAATCACCCTGGGAAGGGATGAAAAAATGAGAGAATAAAGAATAGAGAGGTGTAAGTTGAGAGAAAAGTGAGCAAACGCATTTTTGAGAGAAAAATCGAGCCAGAGAGCCGAGTGATGTGAGAATCGCACAAATGAGAAAGGGTGGAAAACAATACCCAGAGAAACTGGCTCCTCGTGATCTGAGGTCCCCCGTCTTCGTTAACACGTCTCTATGTCGTGTCTTTTGTTTTGTTTACCTCAACCTTTGTTTTGAGTCTTTTCCGAGTGTGTCTCGTTGTGTTTAGGTTGTTTACCTTTTTTGTTTCCGCTGTTGAGTCGTTCTCACTGTGTCCAGTTGTAGGCTCACTACCCCGGTTTGAAAAACACTTCTTCAATTTCAAAAATTAATCGTTTTGTGCTCAGAGTGCTGTGACATTCTCCACATTCGTGCAAAAACATGATTTGGTTCTTTCATACAACTGCAGGGTCCACCCCCGATAAGTGTGAACAGAAAAACCTGGGCCTCTCTGAAGCTTTTGGGTTTCGGATTACATCTGAGTGTGCTTCAACTTCAGCCGATCCCACTTTTGTATTCCGTCTTTTCAGATTGGACTGTTTGTTCAGGATTCGCTGTATGCAGATTAATCCCCAGCAAAGTATGAGCCGAGTGTTCGGACTGAGCAGTGGGTTGTTTAAGTTGTTTTGCCGTTCACTGGTTCATTACCTGGTTATTGCAATACAAGTGTTTGATTTTCGGACAAAAGATCAATATCATTTACATTAAGGTGTACTATGATGCAATGCGATGCAAAGTATGAAATGTACAAATGTAACACTTTTTTAGACAGAAAGTTTGCTTCATTTCACCATTTTTTTTTCAAGTACAAAGTTTTGGAGAAAACAAAAACCTGTTTACGGCAGTACAAGGTATTCTAGCTACCAGCAAAAAGAAAAGCAAAACAAGAAGAAGAAAGACAGCAAAAATCTGGATCAATGTCCTCCCTGATGGCCGGTGAACCTCCTCCAACCATTTTTTGGGTCAGAGGTGTGGTTTGGGGCCTTCATTGCTCAAGACAGTGCAAGAAAGTGCATTTCCGAAGCTCAGCCGATCTCCGTTTCGACCTTAGACCGTGTCTTCTGTGCGTGGCACCTGAATACGGGTGCGGTGTATCCTTTTTGTGTCCTTTTGTCTCTTTCAAGATTCGAAAGCTGCCCCCACATGCATTGTCTCGCACTCGCATACCTTACTTGCATTGTTTTGTATCTTAAATGGCCTTGGTCTGGCGAGACCTTAAACACGTACGGTCTGGCGAGACCTTAAACCCGCTCGGTCTGGCGAGACCTTAAACACGCCTGGTCTAGGAGACCTTAAATCCTCTAAAGATGCAAGACCTTTGGTTTTTGCATGCATACACACGTCGGAACAAGCACAACTTGCATTGATGTGCACTGCTCACTTGCATTATCATGCATCTCAAGCAACACACGTTGTTGCGCATTCGAGTCCGCATGCATTGCCATGCATTTCAAGCGACGCGCGTCGTCGCATATTCGAGTTCACATGCATTTCAAAAGCCGTGCATTGTCGCGCATTCCAAGATCATTTGCATTGTCATGCATCTCAAAAGCCGCACGTTGTCGCGCGTTTCAAAATCATGCATCATCATGCATTTGTATTTCAAAAAAAAAAAAAGAAAACAACAAAAACAACATGCATCATTTGCATTTCAAAAACAAAAAACAAAAAAACAAACATGCATTATCATGCATTTTCCCTTCATCATGCATTGTCATGCATTCAAAAAACAAACATGCATATGTGATGCATTTCACTGTAAATAGTGCATATGTCGTGCATCATTGCAAATAGTGCATATGTCATGCATCACTGTAAATAGTGCATATGTCATGCATCATTGTAAATAGTGCATATGTCATGCATCACTGTAAATATTGCATATGTCATGCATTTTACTGTATATATTCCATTCCATCGCATATTTGTAAATATTGCATTGTAGCTTACATGCATTCATTGCAGCACCCCCGTCTATGGCTTGCGCCTTTCCATGTTGAGCTTGGTCTGGTATGTACCCTTACTTTTCACGTCGAAGCACAGTTCTGCATGTGTACACGCCTATGCCACTACTGGTATTGTGGTTTGAGGGTTGCGGCACCTTTTCTGTGTTAAACGTGGCTTGTTTGTGCCCATGCTTTTCCTAGGCAAGATACGGTTTGGGCCGCAGGCCTTATCCAGTGTAAATATTCCATTCCATTGCATATTTGTATATGTTACATTGTAGCTTGCATACATTTGCCGCATCACATCCAGCTATGGCTTGTGCTCATACTTTTCACGTCAAAGCACGGATCTGAGACTTTTGTGTACGCGCCTATTCCACTGCTGGTATTGTGGTTTGAGGGTTGTAGCACCGTTTCTATGTTAGACGCGGTTTGCATGTGTACATGCCTTTCCTAGGCAAGATATGTTTCAGTCGCGTGCCACATCCACTGTATATACTGCATTGTAATGTAGTTCGATTGCATCCAGCATTAGGATCATAATATTTTCTGAACAGAGCATGCCTCACTTATGTCATTCCACCCAATTACTTGTTCCTGTGTCCGTCTACATCACTCATAGTTCTGCATATGTACGCGCCTATTCCACTGCTGGTATTGTGGTTTGAGGGTTGCGGTACCTTTTCTATGGTAGACGGACTTTGCATCTCCATCAATCTATTTGACATTTGTGTGGTTTTGAACCGCTCATGATTGGATCACGATTCAATTGCATTGCATATCGTTTGCATTCTTTATACATAGTTTTGTATGTTTTGCATATTATTTGCATTGTTTTTACATTTGTTTTGTAATTTTGCATATCATTTGCATTGCATTAGATTCAATTGCATATCATCGCACTGTTTGTACACCCCTTGGTCTAAGGAGACCTTAAATCCTACATTCGTGTTGTTATACAGCTTTCGATTGCATTGTTATGCATGTTGCTAACGATATTGCACCTGTTGAGTTTTCTTTCTCTTTCAGGCACGATATTGTATGTACGGTTCATTTGAAGCTGGTGCAACTAGACGAGCCACATAGGTATTGTATCCTCCAAGTGAGACGTATCGAGAATTGCATAATTCTCTTGCATCCTCTCTGTATTGTAGTAAAGTTTGGTTTGTGCTAGCTTAAAACTATTGCATTGTCTATGCTTCGTTACAGCTTTCTTGGAATGATCATAAGTTATGTTCGGCTTCTTGCATTGTCAGTTGCAATTCACCCCTGCCTTCGGGCGCATATCTTTGTTGTCTTGCATACTTGTCTAAGTCTTCGGCCTTGTCAAAAATGGGTCGTCTCTGGGCTTTGACATTCACTCCCGTCATTCTTATGACTTTCGAGTTCTATCAAAGAGGGGCAACTGTAGACACCCCATTTTTGACCGTCCTCAAGACTTGGACGTCACCGTTTAAACACTCGGTGATCATCCTTGTTTGTGTTCGTCTTGAGTTCCCGGAGGTCTCGACTACGCGCCTTGCCTCAGGATCTCTCGACTCGACTGTTTTGTGTTTGGTTTGCACCAAACACTTGTGTTTTTGCTTTGGAGGGCGGGGAATGGCTTGTTGGCCATCCCCACACTCCACCGGCCATGGCTTGAGGCCACCGGCTGTGTTTTGTTGCCATCGGCAAAATGTTTGGCCGACCGGCACTCTAGATGGTCGACCAACCATCTATTTTGGTCAAATTGCATTTTTGGCTGGCCGACCACTATTCATCAGCTTTTTCAGATATTTTTATGCCAGTTGTGCTAGCTGGCATACACTTTGCTCCCCTCCATACACTGTATGGAGGGATCTCCCTCTTGACTAGCTTGTTTGGAAAGCTTTACAAGAGGGATTGTCTATAAAATGGAGCCTCTTCTCCCTCCATTGGGGTTACAAAAATTTTTCAGAGCCTTGAGTTTTAGGGTTAGGGTTTGTTCATACTCTATCTCTATATCTCCCCCTCTCTTGAGTCTTTTGTGTGTGTTTAGTCTTAGTTTTGCACACAAACACCTACCATTACACCATACCTTAGTTGCTGAGGCATAAAGGGCTTGTTCTTGGAGGTTTTGGTCTGGCCTGAACCTAAGGAAGCTGCTGGTCTTCCATTTTTGAAGAGGGTTTACAAGGGTAACAATCTTACCCCTTTTTCCCCATTTTTGCATAGCTTTTTCACCTATCTTGCAACTATTTTTAGACTTTGTGTATAACATATAAAAGTCTTGTTTTTTCCCGCTCTAAATAGTTGTTTAAGAGTGTTTTGAGCTTCGGGGTTGTTTGACCCCTCTTAGGGCTTGTTTGGCCCCATTTTTTGCCATTTTGGTTGAGCTCCGGGACCACCTTGTTTGGGCCTCCTCACCATTGAAATCTTGAGGGATTTCAGTGGTGAGGATGGTGCTTTGAGGTCCTACAAAGGAGAGGGCCACCCCCTCTCCTTGTTGTCCTTGAAAAGGCCATTTTAGCTTATTGAGTGAGCATCTTATTTAGGTTCATGTTGGCCGTATCTTAGCTGCTATTTAGTGTTATTTTGCCATACTATAGCACTGTTTTATATTGGTTTAGGCACACCATGCTTGTTTAGCATACATGTCTTGTAATGCCATCATTTGCCTTAACATGTACTTAGCATGTAGATTACCATGCTTACTTGTTTTGGCCAAGCTTTGGGAAGCCTTTAGGCTTGTTTTGCCATGCTTAAGGTCTGATGTAGGTTGTCTTAGCCATGCTTTCCATGCTTTGTTTAGCCTCTTTGCATTCTTGGCTTGTAAGCCTCAAGTGTATGAACCATGAGCATGCATTACTTGCATTATTCCAGTGGTTTGGAACCATTTAACATGTCATTTTAGTCCTCATGACATGCTTGCAGGCTTGCATTTGATGCCCCTTTAATGTGTTAAAAGGTTGTTGTCTTGTGCCCTTTGTTTAGGCCCTTGTGCGTGCTTTCATGTTTAAGCCATTTAGATGCCATCTAGATGTGTTATTGGCTTTGTCTTAATATGCTAAAACTCTGATTTTGGTTGCTTAATTCATGCCATGTTCGATTTCGCTAAGTGTAGTTCAATACACCTTTGGCTTGCCTTGAATTTTGGCTTTGCTTGCATGACTTGTTTGTCTTGTCTCGTTGGTTTGGCACCTTTCATGACTTGATTTTCAGAGCTTATAATGCATGCCATTTCTCCATGTTTTCATCCTCTTAAGTGTGCTTGAGAGTTGCTCTTCAATGCCTAAGTGTTGGTCCTTGTGTGCATGCATGCTTGCATGTTATTTGGTCCTCATTCTCTTAGCAATTGGCCACTGTTTTGGGCTTAGTATGGAGCTGCCCAAATTAGTTTAAGTCCATTATTCGCATGTTGTTGCATGCTCACCTTGTGTGTTGTTGCATACTTGTGTGTTGTTACATGTTTAGGTTGTTTAACATGTTTGCTGCATGTGTTGTTGCATGCTTGAACATCCACATTGCATCTTGCACACTTGTTGGTTTGCATTGCCTCATGCCCTGCATGCTTGCTTGCATAGGTTGTATGCCTAGTATGCATTGTGCATTGCAAGCCCATGTTGCATACTTAGTTAACATGCCTAGGTTGCATTGCATTGGCATGCATGCTTTGCCTCTTGAATTGAGTATGATAGAGGTTGAGCCTCACTTGTTTGTTTGATGTGCATCTCATTTGAAATCAAAGTGCACACTTGGTTTCTTGGGCCATCACGAATTGAAATGCGCGATTGGTGGTCCGAGAATCGAGAACCATGTCCCTTTAAGTCACAAACATTATAAGGGATGTGTTGGTGCACACATTTGCTTGAAAATGCATTGCCATGCCTTGTTTTGCCCTCTGCTGCTGTCAAAACAGGTTCTGCAGGAAGTTTTGGCCGGTCGGCTACATACAGTGCCGACCGACCAACAATTTGTGGCCGATATCTCCACAGGTGGTCGATGACCATTCCCCATGACCGGTGACCATTCCTCATGGCGGGTGGTGTTCCACAGCACTCACAGAAGTAACCTTGGAGTTTGTGCAATTTTCAGAGGTGCCAAACAGTAAAAATAGAGGCAACTTGTGCATGGCAGTGGACTTCCAAACGGAACTAAGAATGCATTACATTGGGCCCTCTTCCCGAGGCTATTTACTGTTTTATTAGATTAGTTAATTTTCTTAACTAGTTTAATTTGTCTGTAATAATTAATTAGTTTGTACGTTAATTAATTGTATTATTCTTTTGGCCCCTCCGAGCGAGGGCGAATTTGTAATAAGTATGGGTGCGTGTGTGCATGTTTTCCAACCCCCACTTCTTTCTCCCTTTTACTTACCTGCTTTGATGGTTAGCATTAGGGTATATTTAATTTAGCATACCTTATGCTATGCATGCGTGAATCATTTATCAGTATTGCATGCATCGAGCTCGGCGCATCATGCTAACTGCATAAGTATTTCAAATCTAACTTGAATATGTGCATCCAATGGTGCATTTCACATGCCATCCTAAGATTAGCCGAGCCTATCCTAATTGCATTCTGTATGCGTTGCATTAGGCACTTAACATGGACTTGGATCATACATTGATTGCTAACGAGTTCTTTGTTTTGGCTTGGAGTACACTGTAAGTATTTTGTGCTTTAGCATCTCACACGAGTGTGAATATTAACGTGACAGCATGCTTACCATGTGGCTAGATGCTTATGTGATATGAACTGCCTGAATGCCTATGGGTGACGGTTGGATTGTTTGACTTGGAACAACTCATCAAAATCCGTGTTTTAGCCTACTCGCGAGTAGCAAATTTCAAAACATTTTCTAAACAAACGGATATGCGATGCTTTGTTCCAAATTAGGCGATCAAGTCTATACTTGTTTTGCTATGCGCATCACATAGTAATTCTAGCTAATTAACCGGAATAAGAACACATAACATTTTCAAAATTGGATATCATGGTTAGTAGAGGCCGATCTTTGAATCGAGCGAGAGGGGGTGCTCATAGCTGACCTTCCCCAATCGTACCCAAGTTCCCGAGCTGAGGCAACTTTGGTAATGACGGACACGTGGCCTTAGGCAAACGAGTCAGGGTTTCCTAAATTCCCCCGTTAAAAAAATATTTAGGTGGCGACTCTGTATCTGGCAAAGCAGTCCATGTTTGGCACTTCTTTTCTAAAAATCTGTTTTCTCAAAATGATTTGTCGGATTTGGACTCTTTGGTTCAGACTAAGAACCGTGACACAAAAGGGAGTCCGAACTGTGGTGGCATAAAGCCCGAGGGCGCGTCCACAGTTTCTGGCGACTCCACTAGGGACTTAGAGAACTTGACTCGAACTCATGATATCTTGTTTTGACTACACTCATGTGTTTCTTCGCATTGCATGTGCATTGGTGCCCCTAGGACACTGTATTTGCCGTCTGCTATTCCTAAGCGGTTAGCCTGCGGCTGCGTGCCATAAGGTTGACCGGTTACGGCTTCTGTTTGTATGGGAACACAAACCCCGATTTTACCGGGGCACCCTGTTGACCATTCGACCTAGTGCATATTCGGAATCCGTAGTGACCAATCCAAACTAGGATAGGTTGCTTACCCGGTGTTAAGTTGTTTGACCAGTTCATCAAGCCGGTTGGCCAAGTATTTTGTATGACAGTGGTGGTTTATCCAGATAAACAGAACAAATCCTGAGGTCAAAATAGAACTGTTTTCTGACTGCGAATAGGATAATTTCTGGCAGCAGCAGAGGGGTTTCCGGAGGATGTTCTTACTTGTTCGCACGCAATTCCTTCGCCTTTCATTCAATTCCTTTAGATTAGTCACTTTGAAATTCATGTTTTGTAATAATTAGTTAATTCATTTGTGTTTGTAATAATTAATTAATTAGGACATTCAGACCCTCTTGTAAAGAGGGCAAATTTGTAACACTTGATGTATGCCTTCTGACCTTCATTTCTATCTCCCTTTTATTTACATGCTTACCATAATTTTACAAAACATCATTTTTTCATTTCATATCACTTCCATGTCTTGTATCCATTTTTGCATGCATTAAAGATTCAACTCGTCATACTTGATGTTGCTATCATTTACTACTTGATTATATGTGCAACCTCATGCTTTGAGTTGATTCACATATCATGTTAGTAGCCAAATCTAGTAGTTGCATTTTTGTATGCTTTGCATTAGCTATTTTGCATATTAGGATCATGCATCTTATCTAACTATCTTCTCTTCTTTGGCTTGTCACGTTTGAGTACTAGGTGAGCATTTTTGCTTTAGCATATCATATAGGTGTTTGTGTTACCATGTCGAGCATACTACCATGAGTCTACTTGCTTACTCTAAATATCTCTCTGAATGCCTATTCATGGAGGTGATTTTGTTTAAATTGGAATGACTTTGATTGTTGTACATATGACTCGATTTTCCTTTGAGTTGCACATATTCTAAAACTCTTTCAAAATCACATAAGATCAAAGCATTCCAAAGTAAGCGACGTGTTTGAAGCTTGCTTTTCATGCTTCTTTTGGATACGACTAGCCCTACAATTCAGACTCATGTGGTTTTGAATCTGATTTCACAAGTGCAATGTGAAACAGTGAAAACTCAAAAGAGTCCAATCCGACAATTCTTTTTGGAAAATCGATGTTTGAATCAAATGCCAAAAATGGACTGGTTTGCCTTATTATAGAGTCGCCACGTAAATATTTTTGAAAAATTTAGGAAACCTGAGACTCGTGCCAAAGGCCACTTATCTGCCATCACCAAAGTTGTCTTGGCTCGGGAACTTAGGTACAAGAGGGGAAGCTCATGAATTGAGCACCCCACTCGCCCGATCAAAGGTCGGCCTCTACTAATCATGATGTGATTTTTATTTACATTATACGCTCTTGTTTCAGCTATTAGCCTAACATTATTATGTGATGCACACAAGTGTAGACTAATTTGCAAAAATTGGAGCACTATGATTTCATGCATGTTTGAAAATTGTTTTTGATACACGTCGCTTGAAAATGTGAGTTTGTATGTACATTAATCAACTTATCCCAATTTTGACAATTAGCCTCCATCCACCGGCATTCAAATAGGTATATCATTTAAGCAATTAGCCTCATGGAAATATGCTTGTCATGGCAACACAAACATTCGGTGCAAGATGCTAAAACTCAAAATTGCTCACCTAGTACTCCAAGCCAAAACAAAGCAAAATAATTAGTAAATATACATGCTCATAACTAATGCAATATGATTAAATGTAACTCACACGTTATGTAATTTTAATAGGCTCAGCTATGAACATGGGATATTATTTCATTCAAGACATGTGATGAATCATGTATTCAAGTAATGAATTTAAATGAATTTAAACATTTGGTTAGTATGATGAGCTGGACCTTGGATGCATGCAAGACAATGGATGCAAATCATAAAGGTGCTAATTTGAAAAATGATGTTCTATACTAACCATCGTAAGCAAATAAGTAAAAAGGAGAAAGACGTGAGGTTGGAAGACATACAACTTATTACACATTTCTCATCATGCAAGAGGGTGCAAATCAAAGTCCAAGAATCCAAATTAAACTAATTATTACAAAACTGAATGAATAAATAAGCAAAGAATTAACTAGCTAACTACTCTATTACAACAATGATAATAATGATAAATAAATTAGCTATTTAAGCTAACTAGCTATAACAATTACAAATAAACAACAATAACAATTACAACACTAATGATCAGATAATTAATTATAACAATAATGATGCAAGCCAGGATGCGCAAGGGTTGCATGCACAGTGTCCAAGAACAGCTTTGTCTGCCTAGGCTTGCTCTGTTTCACCTTCAGCCACTACCCTCTATTTTCTGCAAAATGTACTGCTAGCCAAACATTGACCGGCTGGCCGTCAATAAAGCCCGGCCGGGCCTAAATAACGCCGGCCGTGCCTTAATTTTATGCAAAATTTTGTTTTGTGCTCCAAAGTGAAAATAGTGCAGACAGAGTTGTTCTGAACTCTGTCTGTCCTTCTCACACTTCTCTGTCATGAGAAAGCCTCAAGAGAAGGTTGGAATCGTTTCCAAAGCCATCAATGGGCAAGTTGAATGCTTGATGATTTCGGATACAATTTGGACAAAATTCAATAAATGCAATGAATAGCAACCACTCCTCCCTCCTATCATAGAGTGAACTCAAAAAGGGAGGTAGAGACACTTCAAGATCCATCAAAACATCATGAATTGATGTAAGACAACCCTTGACACAATAGATTCGGCATAACGTCCGGTCGAACCCAAGCAATATAACTCATTTTCTTTATGTGGGTTGGTCATTGTAGACGATAATCAAGTCAAACAAGAGTTGTCTTATTATCCTTTACACAATAAATTCATTAGTCTTTATTATCCTTTAATCCATTAAGTCTAAGATGATAATTAAGTCCACTAAATGAGAAGAAACATCAAACAAGAGGTGATCTTAAACATTAAAGAGAGACCATGTCGTTGACAATTAACCTCTATAGAGATTAAGCCATTGAGCATAGGTTTCATTTTCATGCTATGAATAACCCATCAATCGGTTGAAATAACCCTCAAACAAAAGAAAAGAAGAAAAGAGGGAGGCTACAGAAATGAACACATGAATTTGATTATTAGAATGAGACCCTTCACATGAAAATTAACCAAAGAAAATCTATCAAAGCATGGGTAACACAACACAACAAGCTAGATATGAGGACTCATGACACAACAAGCTATATATTCCAAGCATACACTAATTAAATAAATTAGGATAGCCCTAAAACAGCCCATAATATGCTAAAAATAGTGGCTAAAATCAAGAGAAGGTAAGTAAAAAGAGTGGAGGAAAAACTATGGAATAAAGCCTAAGGAGGAGTGGCTAACCCCTCCACTTTTTGCAAATTTAAATCACATATTTCAGCCTCAAAACAGTCCAAGAACAACCCAAAAACAGTGGCTAAAAGGGTGTTTAAAGAGCACAAAAAGATAGACAAAAGCAAGATATATGAAGCTAGTAAGCAAAGCTAAGGAGGGGTGGCTAACCCCTCCACTTTTGGGACTTCTAAATCATATTTTAGCCTCTGAAAACAGTCCAAAAACAACGGCTAAAATCAAGAGAAGGTAAGGGGGAAACACAAGGATATAAGCTTGGAATAAGGTTCAAGGAATGGTGGTTAACCCTTCCACCTTTGGTAGCTCTTAAATCACAAATTTTAGACCACGAAACAGTCCCAAAACAGTGTACAAAGCATGTAAAAGAGAGGAAAAGAGTAAAACAGAAATAAGGAAGAAGATGCAAAAATTATACTTCTTGAAAGAGAGGATTCTTGTAGTTAAACAAACTTGATTCCAACACCCTCAAGTTTTATAAAATATGGTTTGAAACTTCAACAAAAGCTTCAAGAACAAGCTCTAATGGTGTATGTATTATGTACGTATAGCTAATGAAGGTTTGAGGGTCAAAGGAGGAAGGAAGATGGAGGTCTATTTAGCTCTTCAAAGCGTTTGGAAATTTGCAAGCCTTTAATTCTGAAAGAAGAGGTCCTATTTATAGAATTTGAGCCAAAATGGTCAAAAATATCTTCAAACAAAGATATTTGTTCAATTCCCTCCAGCTGTCTGTCTAGTGCCATTAAGACCCGGTCGGGTCCCAAAACCCACGGCTGGGCCTAAAATGCACGGCCGAGCCTAAAAGGAAAGTCTGGAAAAGTTTTCATTGAGGCCCAGCCAGGCCTCAATGAGGCACGGCTGATTCTAAATGGACCCGGCCGGGTCTAAAAATCTGCATTTAAGCCCGACTTCAAACGGGCATATTTCCCTCATCCAGACTCGATTTTAGATGATTCTTGAGTCTAAATTAAAGCCCCAGAAGTCTAATTTATAATGGTAGTGGCCTCACATCTAAATTCTAAGTGTGCAAAGATATATTCCTAATTTAGTGAAGGATACTCATTCTTTCTTAACGGTTTGATGCTTAACTTCTTCCTAAACTAGTTTTCTTCCCTCCCCTCCTATGTCCTTCGACTCCAAACCTACAACTAAGATGTTTTAAATATTTTTCGAAGAGTTCACCTCCCCTTCATGTATCTCCACTTTGTCCTTACTCGGTTTACCGAAAAGTGCAATATTTTAAACGAAATGCGAGCCTCAGAGCATCGTAGAAACATTTGGAAAAATATTTTGAAAAAGAGGGTCTTAAGGTCTAAAATAGTTTGGCTAAAATGGGGTATAAGGTTTGTGATTAGAGCTTGAATCAAAATTTCTTCATTGAGAATTCGAAAGATTGCACAGTGTAACTTTCATCATCGGGTGTTCGAAATAAAGTGCCCAAGTCTTAAGAGTGGTCAAAAATAAGGTGCCTACAGTGTTCTATACTTGTTTGCTTCACATAGTAATGTTAACATATTAATAATCAGAATATGAGCATATAATGTCTATAAGATTCACATCATGATTTAGTAGAGGTCGATCTTTAATTGGGTGAGTGGGGTGCTCAATTCATAACATTTCCCTGTCATACCTAAGTTCTCGAACCGAGACATTTTGGTTATGACGGACAAGTGGCGTTTGGCATGATTCACGGGTTTACCAATTTTTCTAAAAGTATTAGGTGACGACTCTGAAATCTGGTAATACAGTCCATTTTTGGCATCTCTGGTGATTAATGGATTTTTCTGAGATTTGTCGGATCTGAACTCTCATTCATTTTTCTATTTCACATTGCACCTGTGAAGCCAAATTTAGAACCACGAGAGTCTAAACTGTAGCGAATCGCATCTGAGGTGACTAAATCCCTTTGAGGAGCGTAGGAAACTAGCTACAGTTTCCGGCGACTCTGTTGGGGAATTAGAGAACTTGACTTGAACTTCATGATGCGAACTTTTATCTACATATATATGTTCTTTGCATTGTATTTGCATGGTGCTCTTCAGTCACTGTGTTCATCATTTGATATCCTGGACGGCTTGTTGGAGGCTTGCTAAAAGCTTGCCAAAAGGCTAATTGGACGTAGGCAATGTCACGTTGGGAACACAACCCTTAGATCTGGGTTACCGCCGTACCACTTGATCCTCCTTTTACTTTTCGGTGTTAGGTGTGAGAGGTTTATTAGGTAATCACGTCGAGGAACCTTTTTTGACCAATTGGCCTAGTGCTTGTAGTAAAGCTCTAGTGACCTTTCAAATTAGGATAGAATGCTCTCCCACATTCAAGATGTTGTGATACCGCTTGTTTGAATAGTAAAGCTGTAGATCACTCTAAAGCTAGGACAGGGAAACTCTAACCTCTCATAAGGGTATTTTGAATGCTTTTGTGCAAAAATATGAAATCTTTGGAAATGTGTAATGCAATCCTTGGAGAGTTTTAATCTTGAGGTGATTCCTTTCAAACATTAGAGTCATTAGAATCGGAATTTGGGTCAAAATTCAGGGTATTGTGTTTGATATGTGGAGAAAGGAAAAAAATCTAGATCTGGGGATTGTATCTGAGTGGTTGAATTTTCAGCAAGATCAAAATCAGGGCCAAAAATTGTATCTTGCTTTGTTTTGACTGGCATACTCGGTACCCTAATCTGATGGGGCATTTGTTTTTAATGCTAGGTTTGTTTGAGCCAAAAGAGTTTGATGCTGCATATTTTGGTGGGTCGCCAAGAAGAAACAATACCCAATTCAGTAAAGGCTTAGCCCAATCCAACCCGGAAGAGCTTAAACCCATCACAGTCCATCCATTCCTAGAAAAACCTACCCAGCAAAGGTCCAATCCATTTGATCCCAAAAAGCAAACTCAAAAAGGTCTTTCCAATTCCAAAAGATCCATTTTGAAAGGCCTAATTCAATCCAATCCGTCTAGACTAATCTAGTTCAGATATATCAAACGTAACCGATTCAAAATCCTTATTAGTCAGCTCTTAGGTTATACCCATCCATTTTTCCAATTGCCAACTTAGCAGACCCGCAATGGCACAAAGTCCAGAAAAAGTTGTGGCCATCATGACGACCTTTCAAAAGGCCATGGATACGCTGAACAACAGAATCATTGCTCAAGAGGAGACCATTGCTGAATTGTGCCACTTATCTAGGGCATCTACTATCTATCACATCCTAGGTCCCCAACCAAACTTTGACCCACCTCTGCCAGCTGAAGATTTGCAAGGTCCAGATCCTCAAGAAGGGTTAGCTCAAGCTCGAGTTTTTAGACCCCTAGTGCAGCCTAATGAGGGACTTCTTTTCCCTTGATATTAATGATCTCAACCTGGCCTTGTTTAAAATTGCTAAATGGAGAAGCAGTTCAAAAGGGCACAGGGGATCAACCCCATTCCAGACATTGAGGATGGATACACAAAGGCTACCGTAAAGCTCCCAAAAGATTCAAAATGCCACACATTGACCATTTCGATAGATCTGGAGATCTTTTGGTACATATTTGAATTTTCTCAGACGTCCTAAAATCGATGGGTCTGACTAGGCCTCAGAAACTCTCTATGTATGGAAAAATCATGTCGGATATAATAGCCACTTGGTACGCCAAGTTGGTGGATAAAGTGAAGCAGAACTGGAAATACTTGGCTAAAACGTTTGTCAATCAGCATTCTTACAACATACAAATTGAAATGACAACTTGAGAGCATGAAGTTAACCCACCAGAATCCTCAAGAACCTTTCGTGGAATTTGTTGCACAGTAAATAGCAAAGGCAGCACAAATGTCAGATCGACCTTCTGAGCGGGACCAAGTTTAGATAGTCGTACAGAACCCTAAGTCTTATATGTTACAAAAGTTAATAGTCACTCCATTGTTCACTTTCAAAGATTTACATGAATTAGGGGTTCAGATCGAGAGTGCATTTAAGAAAGGGATCATTCAGAGAAAAATAAACCAACAAGGAGGGTGTTTTCTAGAAGTACCAATGCTAGCAATAGCACTATTCCCAAACCCATTGAAATCAATACCATCACCACTAATACCAAAATAACCAACCCCTTTCATTATACTAGCCCACAACCAGTCAGCCCGACCTGAGCTCAAGGCAGAACCTTCACCCCTTTCATATAAGCCTAACTTGTGCACTAACAATCCTGATGCAAAGAGGGTATCTCAAACCTGTTGATCCCCGACCTCTTCCTGACCCACTCCCTACTAGACATAACCCCACCAAATATTGTTCGTACTATTAGCAGCACGGTCATGACATTAATCATTGCTACCGCCTTCATCATGAGATTTAGAATCTCATTGACAACCAGACGATAGGTCCACCTTAAGAACCCAATGTTACTACTAATCCACTTTGTATCCATGACCAAGTACCTCATCTTCACCTTAACCTCATCCACACACCGCCTCCTACCTTCAACCCTAGTATATATATCACTCCTTCCCATCTACCTAGGCCAGAGGTGTTCATTTTCGAAAACGCTAATTTATGCATGATGGATACACCCATTCCGGTTCAGATACACCAAGAGCACCAAATGGCCGAACCCACAATTGCTAAGATGCTGAGAATGATTGAAGGCATTCAAGGAACGGTGGTAGATTTAACCTTTGGGGTTTCGACCCCGTCACTTACCACACCACATGTTGGGGATTTTGTACCGAAGAATTCTTGAATCTTGGGACAAGCTAAAAATGGAATGGCTATCCCAAATTCAAAACTGAGAAGAAGACTGGTGTAATAATAGAAGGGTAGCCTAATTAGACACAATGTTCAAAGACATCTCGAGCCTAGGAGATACCATGTCAAAAGCAAACAAGCATTGCCTAGATATAGCCGTCCGACTGTTTGACAGGGCTGAAGCAAGTAGCAAGAATGAGTTTGGGGTGACTATTGACCCTTGTGCACATCTTCGATGGGCTGTCAAAGCTCTGAAGACCAAAGGCGTGAACAAATGGCAAGTCAATTGTTAAAAGGGCTGTGGATGAAACTTTCACCACTTAACACACCAATGCTCAAGTGGGAGTTACTATGGATAAATTCAATGAGAAAAGCCAGGTTGAGGGTGCTTTGAATCACCGGTTGGAAAACAAGGGAACGCTAAATGATAAGGGATGTTTTAACAAAAACACCCATCTTGATTCCAGTCCCAAACCCATGAATACCCAGCTAACACCCGCCAACCCATTTCACAATGTTTCTAAAACTAGTGCTTCCCACTCCCAAAATCGAACCTTTGTCTATCTCCACGTGAGCCCAACCTATGCATTGAAGCTACTGATGCAAAAAGGGTATCTCAAACTCTCCAATCCTTAACCTCTCCATAACCTTCTCAAACCTAGACATGACCCTACCCAATATTGCGCATTCCATCACAGTACGGCTATCATACTGACCGTTGTTTTCCCCTTCGCCATGAAATTCAAGACTTGATTAACAATAAGGTAATCACCCCACATGAAAATCCTAAATTTGTTAATAAACCTCTCACTGACTACAATCGATTGCCACTCCATAACATAAATCTCATCCATGGCTTGCCAACATCCAACCTTGACCCTAGCCAACGCAGTCAAGGAGATGTGTGGGGACTACTAGGATAATTGTTAGGCTTAATCTATGAGACCCAATTTGAAAGCTTGAAATCAATCCTATTGGATGTGGATGTTAGTGTTGCCAAATTGAAGGCAGGTTTTGACCCTTCCATGGGCTACTCAAAGTTTTCTTGAATTCTGTCGATGGAATTGGAGAGTGAAAACCCCTTTTGTCTTAAGGATGCTTATTTTGTTTTGAATTGTGTCCTATAAATAGTTGAGTTGTGAGTTTTATTTTCTTTGTCTTTTCTTGAGTTATTGCGTCAGTTCAGTCTTTTCCTTTGAGTCGCTCTTGTGTACCCTTAGGTCTTCATTTTTCAATAAAACAAAATAAAATATTGAGAGTCAAGTTTTTGAACATTTTATTATGCCTACAGTAATTCATGTGTGACCTTTTGAAAATAAAAAAGGTTCGAATCAGTTTTTTGAATGAAATTTGTTAATAAGCTCGAGTGTTAAGAAGGATCCCCAAATGGTTTGAGTAGATTCTAAATTATCATTGCAAAGTCCTTCATGATCTCAAAAGTTTTAGTTGTTTCTTCTGCATAACTTGCGAAGATAGATTTAGAATTATGCATGGTATTCTACATTGTCCTAGGGAAACTCTTCACCTTTATGCGATCATTTTGGCAAAAACAAGATGGTTTTCAGAGCTCACAATCATGGAATTCTTTCCCCTGATGTTTTCATTACTTCAAAGAAAAAAGGATAAAAGAAACCAAAAAGAAAGAGAAAAGAAAAGAGGAAAAAAAAAAGAAAAAAAAGAAGAAAAAAAAAAAGAAAGAAAAAAGAAAATGGAAAGAAGTCAACCATCAAGCCAGGGGTATCCATTGCAATGAAATCCAATCAACTGTGAAGAAATGAACTTTTGTCTGAATTCAGGGAAACCAATGTGAGGAGGTATCACATTGTGAGAAGAACTAACTTTGAAAATGGAGTGAAAGAAAGGAAGAAGACATATATAAGAGAATGGAGAACCAAGCTCAAATCAAGGTGAAGCCAATTTCAGTGTTAGGGCAAGGATGACTATTGATCAAATACACCTCAAATGTTGCAACGCTATCCTTGAGAAGCTCGCTAGGCCGAAAACTTGAAAAGGCGACCTAGGCAAAAGTTAGAGCATGAAAAATGAAAAATCAAACAAATAGAGCTCACAAGGTTGAAAACCCAAGGGGACGACTTTGGCAAAAGTTAAAGTAATATGGAGAAGTAGTTCGGAAATACTCTTCGGATCTTGGGAGACGCTGGTGATCCTCAGCTAGTCACCTGAAAAGATACAAACATTCCGGTCGGGGGTGCCGGAATTAGCACTCCGATGGACAAGTTAGTTCAGATACTCAGGGTAGCTTCTTTACTAAGTTTTGTCAAGAGATTTTTACATACCTTTCTAAATCTATGGTTCTTGTATTTATACTTGCTTTATGGGCCTCGGGGCGTGAGCCTACTTTTATCCCATTCCCCTTTTATTTATTCGGAGCCACTGACCGCCGTCTATTCGGCCTTCCTAACGTATTCGATGTCCTAGTCACGCAACATGAAGTTTAATAGTATCTAATTTCTGGAGTACGCATCTTTCGACTCTTCTACTTATTCGGCTCCCACAATTGCCCCCAAGCACTTCACCGACGACAGTTGGCCGGAGTGCTTGGTTTTGAATTCCTAAAAGTCGGAGCCAAAATTCGGTGGTTGGCCTCATTCTCATGTGGATATCTAAGCGCACCCCTTTCGTTTGTCGTGTCGACTTCCCATCCCCCTCGTACGTGTCTATTTATTGCGATTTAAAATTTCGAGATCCTTTCAAGTATGTATTTTATGATGCTCATCGCTGGATTGCCTTTTGGATCGTCCCTGAAACTCTCTTCTCCGATATCTTCTTTGTCCTTTGTAAGTTCTCTCCTCTCTTGCTTCAAGGACTCTTTTTGGTTTATTCCTTCCTTGGCATATTCTCATAGACTGTAGGGTACGGAAAAACATTTAAAAGACCTCATCTCGTCAGATTGTATTGTTGGCTTTAAACGCCATTTCTCCATTCCTGATGATGTCTGTCTGTTGCTTGTGGCAAACGGCACTCTGCATATGGAGAGGGAGGACGAAACCGCGATTGTCTTTCCTCTTTTGTCAATCGCAGAGGGTGGAGTCCGTTTCCCCCTTCACTCGTTTCTTAGGATTGTGCTTCGCCATTGGGGTTTAATCCCTTCCCAACCTAATGTGAATTTCTTTAGAATCATAATGGGAGTTATAGCTCTCAACTGTCGCCTAAGAATTAACCTTGGCATTCCAGCCATCCGGCATTGTTATGCCTTGGCTAAGTCTTCGGGTGGACACGAGCGTTTCTTCCTTAGGGCCAAGGATATCGACCATCAGCTGATTACTATGCTTTCTAGTTCTGGAAAATGAGTTGATGAGGTTATGGTCGTTGTCCAGGGCAACTGGGAATTTCGCGAAGGGCAGGATCACGTCGACCCTATTCCTAGACGGAGGCGCGAGCCAGGTGGCTGATTACTTTCTCGATTGTATTATTTGTTCGTTTTTGTTGTAAAGCCTCTTCTTTGAAATGTTACGGCTTGGCTTGTGCTGGGAGAAATTTGAAGAAAGTTCTGTCTTCAACTGACGGCGCCGTTCTTTTGGGTATCGAAGTCGCGCTCAAGTATTTCGGCTGTCGAAGTCTTCAGAAACAAGGCAGGGCGGCCCACATTCTGCTTCGTTACGAACCGACATATACGACCTTCTCGGAGACGGAAAATATCCCGGTTCCGGAGGGTGAAGATTCTCTCATTGCTCTTATTTTGTCTGACTTCAAAAACTTGAGGCAGGTTGGTTTTGAAGGGTTGGATTCGGAGCGGGGTGTAGCTAATGTTACCGAATCAGATTATTCCGAAACCGAGTCTGACGCGGTATTGAATTTGACCGATCCCCCATCCGCTTCGGGCCGAGGGGATCTTTCGCTTGACGGCATTTTTCACAGCTTAGAGGATATTCCCGCCGCAAACCCCGAAAACATGGCCGGGTTAAGCCTGACAAAACTTGCCAAGAAGGTGAATGCGAAAAGGTTGGCCGCCCAGCGAAGAGCGGAGGCCCTTCCGTCTGAAGTACCACCCGCCACCGAATCTCAATTCTCCTTGCCTGTTAGCGAATCAGAGTCCTTGCGCGTTATTGAGGTAGAGACGGCGAAAAATCGGGATACAGAATCTACTTTGATCATGCAGGCCGGCCAAGAAGTCGAAGTAGAGAAACGACCTGCCAAGTTTGAAGCCGGCGTAGAAGAACATGGCGGCAAACGTCCTCGATTAGAGGGATCAGACGTGATCGTTCCTTTTGTCATTCAGTCGATGATAAAAAACATGCTGGTTTCTTCTGATGCTTCGACACTTAAAGATCCAGAAGTCGCATTCAGCTTGGCTACGTCCGTGTCGTTGCAGTCTGACAAGGAGGCTTTCCGGGTGAAAACGGATCTGAATGCGATAGCACTAGCCGCCCAATCGGCACTTTTGACACATATTCGAACTTAGCTTCACTTAATCCAAATACTGTTGAAGTTATGGTTTTAAATTCTTGTTTTATAGATCGTCGGATGGATAGCCGATATGGGCCGTCGCCATCGCGATGCCGTCAAACAGATTGGTCATTTACGCAAGGAAGTTGAAGGCCAGAAGAGAAGGGTCGAGGTCGAAGCTTTGAGGGCAAACAAGGAAGCCTCAAGGGCCGACGCCGAGATGGAGAAGGCTCGTTGCGCGGATCAATTGAGGTCGGATGCCGAGAAGAAGGTAGACGCGAGCGAAGAAACGCTAAAGTTGGCCCAAAAGGCGATCTCCAAACTGGAGGCTAAGTTGGCTGAAATGAAGGCAGTGAAGGAATCAGCTAACTCAGAGTCTTCCAAAGTATTTGAGGCTCGGAAAAATGCTGGACTTGCCGAGTACGTGGACCAAGTCCCCAAGTTTTAAAATCGGGGATTCAAACACGGCTGGCACAAAGCCCTTGTTGCTGTTAACTCTTCATTGATTATGCCAATACCATATGAGCAAGTGGATGGTGAGCCATTAGAGTCTGATTCCGATGGCTGATCCGGCCGACTGACAGTTTTTAGGATGTCGAATGTATTTTTACGGTTTTTAATTTAGTATTTTTCATCGTTTGCTACAGTTATAGTGTTTGTTTTTTGCTAGGCATTTTTATGCGGGCTTGTAGCTTTTTGTTTGGTAACTTGAGTATATAAAATTTCATGAGTTGTGCTCAACTGGCTAAGGAAAATGTTGTTGATGAATGTTATTGCATTCGGTTATGGTTAGATCGGCTACTTAGCTTAGGTATTTGGCTGATCAGATTTGCCCTTGCCTTGGCCAGGGCACGAGCTTGGGAAGCCGGATGGGCGTAACTCGTGGGCTGGCTGAGGCACAGATTGATCGGCGCTTGCGCTTGAAAACATGGCCGACTAGATTAGTAAATCTGCCCTTGCCTTAGCCAGGGCGCGAGCTTCGGAACCCGAATGGCCCTCACTCGTGGGCTGGCTGAGGCACACATTGATCGGCGCTTGCGCTTGAAAACATGGCCGACCAGATTAATAAAGTAAATCCGCCCTTGCCTTAGCCAGGGCGCGAGCTTCGGAAGCCGAATGGGCCTAACTCGTGGGCTGGCTGAGGCACACATTGATCGGCGCTTGCGCTTGAAAACATGGCCGACCAGATTAGTAAATCTGCCCTTACCTTAGCCAGGGTGCGAGCTTCGGAAGCCGAATGGCCCTCACTCGTGGGCTGGCTGAGGCACACATTGATCGGCGCTTGCGCTTGAAAACATGGCCGACCAGATTAATAAAGTAAATCTGCCCATGCCTTAGCCAAGGCGCGAGCTTCCGAAGCCGAATGGGCCTGACTCGTGGGCTGGCTGAGGCACACATTAATCGGCGCTTGCACTTGAAAACATGGTCGACTAGATTAGTAAATCTTCCCTTGCCTTAGCCAGGGTGCGAGCTTCGGAAGTTGAATGGCCCTCACTCGTAGGCTGGCTGAGGCATACATTGATCGGCACTTGCGCTTGAAAACATGGCCGACCAGATTAATAAAGTAAATCTACCCTTGCTTTAGCCATGGCGCGACCTGGCCCAGCTCGTGGGTTGACGTTTGGGATTACTGACGCTGCCTCAGGAGAGCTGCAAACATTGAAGGATAAATGGGGCGAGTGCACACCAGAGGCCCTACTTATTTCCATTCAGGCAACTTGGGAGAGACGAAGTTTGACTGAATTAGATGCCACAATGAGTCGTAGTAGCGAGCCTACGCGCAAAGGGAGAAGAACGTCCAAGAATCGGGAAGAAGAACGTCATCGAAGTAGATCGCCCCGAAAGGACAGGCAGAAACGGGGAAATTCTCCACGGCCGCGACCTAAAATTGAGCCTGATACGGCGCCACGACCGTTGAGTTTTGCTGTTTTTGTGAGGAATAGACCAATGACGGAGGGGGATTCTATCATTAAAGACCCAGATGTGGCAGTCAAGTTCGCTCGACAGATATTCCCGCCGGAAGTCCAACAATCGATGGTCGGACGTCGAGATTTCGAAGTATTTCAAAACTACACACATGGGGCCGTAAAAGGGCTATTTACTGCTTACGAAGTCAGCATGCGTCTACGGGAGGCGCGACGAGAGAGCGAGAAAAAGGATGAAAGGAATCACAGTCTGGAGATTCGCGCGAAAATGGCTGAACGTGAGCTTCGGGAGCTGAACAATGTTCAAACGATCGCGTCGGTGGCGGCCAGTCAATCTAAATTGTTTGTTGCGGAGAGAGTGACCGAACGGACCTCGAGTTATGAAAAGGGGTTTCAGGACGGCCTGAAGGTCGGAATAGAGAAGACCAAACAGGAGGTCTGCCGATGTGAAAATCGTGGATTCAAGCACGGCTGGATCAAGGCCCTTCAAACCGAGGATGCTCTCGAAGCCGTGGGCATTGATTCGACCTTACTCCTGTATCATCACCACTACTTTCCTTATTTCGATTTCGAAATTGAGAAGAGCGACGATGAGGGTGCCGAATGAATAGACTTCGCGTCGAATAAATAGAATTTATTTTATTTTCAACGTTTGTATTTGGTCTTGAAATGTTATGTGTTTAATTAATCGTATTATTTCAACTTTCTGGCAAGTTTTGTGTTGCGTGGCGTAAATGTTTAAACATGTATTGAAAGCTTGAATTAAGAATGATTCTCAGTGAATATTTACTCGGCCAATGAAGTGGTGGGAATGCATCTCCCAAAAAATGCCAATCCGGATTGGGAGCCTTAATCGGCCCTAAGGTGTCATGCACCGAAAAGGGCTCTGAATCCGGAGGCTTTATTTGGGCCAATCGTGATATCCACGAAAGGGCGCTCCGAATCCGGAGTCTTAATCGGCCTTAATAGGCTTAATCGGCCCTAAGGTGTCATGCACCAAAAGGGGCTCCGAATCCGGAGGTTTTATTTTGGCCAATCGTGATATCCACGAAGGGCGCTCCGAATCCGGAGTCTTAATCGGCCTTAATAGGCTTAATCGGCCCTAAGGTGTCATGCACCAAAAGGGCTCTGAATCCGGAGGCTTTATTTTGGCCAATCGTGATATCCACGAAGGGCGCTCCGAATCCGGAGTCTTATTCGGCCTTAATAGGCTTAATCGGCCCTAAGGTGTCATGCACCAAAAGGGGCTCCAAATCCGGAGGCTTTATTTGGGCCAATCGTGATATCCACGAAATCCACGAAGGGCGCTACAAATCCGGAGTCTTAATCGGCCCTAAGGTGTCATGCACCAAAAGGGGGGCTCCGAATCCGGAGACTTAATCGGCCCTAAGGTGTCATGCACCGAAAGGGGGCTCCGAATCCAGAGACTTAATCGGCCCTGAGGTGACCTGCACCAAAAGGGCCTCCGAATCCGGAGGCTTTATTTGGGCCGATCGTGATATCCACGAAGGGCGCTCTGAATCTGGAGTCTGAATCGGCCCTAAGGTGTCATGCACCAAAAGGGGGCTCTGAATCCGGGGACTTAATCGGCCCTAAGGTGACCTGCACCAAAAGGGGCTCCGAATCCGGAGGCTTTATATGGGCTGATCGTGACATCCACGAAGGGCGCTCCGAATCCGGAATCTTAATCGGCCCTAAGATGTCATGCACCAAAAGGGGGCTCCGAATCCGAAGACTTAATCGGCCCTAAGGTGTCATGCACTGAAAGAGAGCTCCGAATCCAGAGACTTAATCGGCCCTGAGGTGACTTGCACCAAAAGGGGCTCCGAATCCGGAGGCTTTATTTGGGCCGATCATGATATCCACAAAAGGCGCTCCAAATCTGGAGTCTTAATCAGGCCTAAGGTGTCATGCACCAAAAAGGGGCTCCGAATCTGGAGACTTAATCGGCCCTAAGGTGACCTGCACCAAAAGGGGCTCCGAATCCGGAGGCTTTATTTGGGCCGATCGTGATATCCACGAAGGGCGCTCCGAATCCGCAGTCTTAATCGGCCCTAAGGTGTCATGCACCAAAAGGGGGCTCTGAATCCGGGCACTTAATTTGGGCCAATTATGTTATCCATGAAGGGCGCTCCGAATCTGGAGTCTTAATTGGCCCTAAGGTGTCATGCACCAAAAGGGGGCTTCGAATCCGGAGACTTAATCGGCCCTAAGGTGTGATGCACCAAAAGGGGGCTCCGAATCCGGAGACTTAATCGGCCCTGAGGTGTCATGTACCAAAAGGGGCTCCGAATTCGGAGGCTTTATTTTGGCCTTAGAAGGCATAATCGGCCCTTGAAGGCTTGGGGGCGAGCTTGAGAAAACGAGAAGCTTTGTATTGCAACGGTGGAATATGTACAAGTGTCAAGCCCACAAGTCGGGTCAATGATGGAATTTACATAAATGTGTTGAATTCCAAGACCGTGGTAGGCTTTTTCCTGACATGTTTGAGAGTCGATATGCCCCTGTTCCTGCGATGGATTCTATCTGATAGGGGCCGTCCTTGTTTGGACCCAATTTTCCATCGGCCGGTCTTCGGTCGGCTGGAAGTACCTTCTTCAGGACAAGCTCCCCCGGCGTGTATCGACGCAACTGAACTCGCTGATTATACGATTTGGCGAGCTGCTTCTGATACCGTGCCATGGATGCCAAGGCGCGGTCTCTTCGCTCTTCGATTAGAATTAGATCCAGGGCAAGAATCATGTCGTTTCGGCCCGTATAAAAAAATTGAGATTTCAAAGTTGGGAGGCCGATTTCCAGGGGTAAGATTGCCTGGGTTCCAAAGCATAGAGCAAACGGCGTTTCTCCAGTGGATCTCCTCGGCGTAGTACGATGAGCCCACAATACACTCGGCAATTCTTCGACCCATTTGCCTTTTGCCTTTTCCAGTCTCTTTTTGATGCCGTCCAAGATGGATTTGTTAGAGGCTTCGGCTTGACCATTGCTTTGGGGGTAGACCGGTGTCGAGAAGTAAGGCCGAATGCCATATTTGCTGCATAACTCTCGATATACGCCACAATCGAACTGGGTGCCATTGTCTGAGATGAGAGCTCTCGGAATGCCGAATCGAGTTATGATGTTTCTCCATACAAAGTGTTTAATGTTGGCATCTCGTATATGTGTTAAAGCCTCCGCTTTGACCCATTTTGTGAAGTAGTCTATCGCGACGATTAAGAATCGCTTGTTCCCTGGGGCCCTGGGCAACGGTCCTACGATATCAAGTCCCCACTGAGCAAACGGCCAGGGGCTGGTGATAAGGTTCAACTCTTCAGCAAGCAGATGGGTTAATGGGGAGAACTTTTGGCATTGTTCACATTTTTTTACATAACTCTCCGCGTCAGCTCTCATTGTCGGCCAATAGTATCCCTGCGTTATAGCTCGATGGGCCAGGGAGCGTCCGCCAGAATGGGCACCATAACTGCCCTCATGTATCTCTGTCAGAAGCTCCTCCACTTTGTCGGGGTGTATGCATTCCAAATATGGACCAGAGAGGGACCTTTTGTAAAGCCTTCCTTACGGATCCAGATAGTATCGCAGGGCTTTATTTCGTAGCTTGTGTGCTTCTTTTTTGTTCTCTGGGAGTTGTTCAGAAGAGAGGAATGCAGCAATGGGGTCCACCCAGCTTGGTGCGGATTCTATAACGTTGATGTGGATTTCCTCCGAAGGGCCAATACTTAGCTGCGGGACGAAACCTACTTCGATGGTCCGTTTGATCTCAGAATTGATGGCGGAGGCTAGGCATGCTAAGGCATCCGCGTGTGTGTTCTGGTCGCGTGTTATTTGGTTCAGTTCGTGATGGTCAAATTTTGCCAGCAAGGAATTGGTCGTTTTCATCTAGGCCGCCATACGGTCGTTTCTTGCTGCGTATTCCCCCTTTAACTGATTGATTAGCAATTTTGAATCACAAAACACAAGCAGACGCCGAGCGCCGAGAAGGTGCGCATTCCGTAGACCGGCTAGAAGGGCTTCGTATTCGACTTCGTTATTTGATGCTTCGAAGCCAAGCTTCACGGCCTGCTTAATTACTGCGCCGTCTGGAGACATGATTACAACTCCGGTGCCACTGCCCCTTTGGTTAGATGATCCATCACAGTATAATTGCCAAATATCCCCGACATAAATTCTCCAGTTCGGCTTTGGTAGAACTTCAGCCTCCAGTCGAACTTCATCAGGTTTGAGGCTGGCAAGCTCGCCTGTGAATTCGGCAACAAAGTCGGCCAACACCTGCCCTTGATTGCAGTTTTAGGTAAAAATTGAATATCGTATTGGCCGAGTTCAAGAGCCCATTTTGAAACACGTCCTAATGCTTCTACACTCCGTAGAACTGATCGGCGGGGATAATCTGTTAGCACCCCAATGCTATGTCCCTGGAAGTAATGCATCAATTTTCTTGCCGCCATGACTAGGGCTAAGATGAGTTTTTCCAGCAGAAGGTAGCGTGTTTCGGCGTCAACCATTTCCTTGCTCACATAATAAACTAGCTGTTGACGGCCCTATCGGAAACTGCCAGATATAGAATAAGCGGGTCACCAGCGGCGGTTGTTGTCAAGAGAGGTACTGAGCGAAGGTAGGTCTTGAGTCCGTTGAAGGCTGATTCGCATTCAGCGGACCATTCAAAAGCCTTACCCTATCGTAGTGTCTGAAAGAATTGTCGGTAGCGATCTATAGACCGGCTGATGAACCTGTTGAGTGCAGCAGCCATCCCCATCAGCTTTTGGACTTCTTTTACTGAACGGGGGGAGTCGAGTTCCAAGATTACTGTGACTTGCCTCGGGTTGGCTTCGATTCCTTGGTGATTGACGATGTAACCCAGGAATTTGCCAGAGCCGATTCCGAACGCACACTTGGAGGCATTCATTTTCATTCTGTATTTGCGTAAGATGCTGAATGTCTTTTCTAGGTCAGCTATATGACTCTGTTCTTCTTTGGACTTGACCACCATATCGTCGATATATACTTCCATAGTGTGGCCGAGTTGCTTTTTGAACATGGCGTTGACTAATCTTTGGTAGGTTGCCCCTGCATTCTTCAGCCCAAAGGGCATAACTTTGTAGCAGTAGGTTCCTCTTGGGGTGAGGAAGGCAGTTTTGTCCTGGTCATCTGGATGCATGGCGATTTGATGATAGCCTCTGTAAGCATCGAGGAAGCTCATGCGTTGATGACGTGCCGTCGCATCGATGAGCTGGTCAATTCTAGGTAGAGGAAAACAGTCTTTGGGGCAAGCTTTGTTCAGATCCGTGAAGTCGACGCACACTCGCCAAGTCCCATTTTTCTTCTTCACCACCACTGTATTGTAGAGCCACGTAGGGTAAGTGACTTCTCTAATTGCCCCGGCGTCAAGCAGTCTGTCTACCTCCTCAACAACGGCGGCAGTGTGCTCCGCGGCTGACCGTCGGCCTTTCTGAATGATCGGCTTACATTTCGGATCGACATTCAGATGGTGCTGTGAAACTGACGGGTCTATTCCCAGCATTTCATACGGAGTCCACGCAAAGACGTCAAGGTTGTTGAGCAAGAAAGTGATCAGCTGCTGCCTGTCGGCCTGATTGAGAGAGGCGCCGATCATGAAGAACATTTCTAGGCTGCCATCAATGTCAACTTGGTCTAAATCTTTCGTGGCCTTCTCATTTGGATACCGCCCAACATCGTCCAGGATCTCCCGATTCGGCACCTCGATGGAGTTTACTTACAGTTCCTTTGGCGTTCTGGCTTCAAGGAGATAACATACTTGTGCCGATTTCTGGGACCCGCGGATTTGCTCAATGCCGTGTTCTGTTGGGAAACGTAGCAGTTGATGATAGGTGCTTGGGTCGGCCTGCAAGGTATGCAACCACGATCGCCCCATGATGAAATTGTAGGGCGATGGCAGCCTGACGACCAAGAATTCCACGTCCACCGTTCTGGAGCCTGCTCGAACGGGTAAGCTGATCTTTCCCAATGGGTACTCTAGAGTGGCATTGAAGCCGAATAGTGGATAAGGAGACGGAGTCAGGTCTGACTCACTGAATCCGACTTTGGTGAAGGTTTTATAATACATAACCTCCGAGGTACTGCCCTGGTCGATAAGAACGCGTTCGACGCGCAGCTCAACAACCAAGGGATTGATGTGAGGGAGTGTTACACCGATCAAATCAGAATTGTCAAAGGTGATACTTGGCGTTTCTCAGGGCCACTTTGCTGGCGTGTGAAGACATCCCCGAACGTCCCGGGAGAATGAGTCCCGTTCTGTTCATTTGCGCTCACTACATGTTCGGACTCTCAAATTGTCACGGTTCTAAATCTGAACCAAAGAGTCCAAATCCGGCAAATCATTTTGAGAAAACAGATTTTGAAAGAAGTGCCAAACATGGACTGCTTTGCCAGATACAGAGTCGCCACCAAAATGTTTTATTTTGGAAAAATTTAGGAAACCCTGACTCGTTTGCCTAAGGCCACGTGTCCGTCATCACCAAAGTTGCCTCGGCTTGGGAACTTGGGTACAATTGGGGAAGGTCACTTTGTGAGCACCCCCGCTCGCCCGATCCAAGATCGGCCTCTACTAACCATGATATCTATTTTTGAAAACATTATGCATTCTTATTCCGATTATTAGCCTAGATTTACTATGTGATGCGCACAACATACAAGTATAGGCTAGGTCGCCTGAGTTGGAACAAAACATTTCATGTTTGTTTATTTGAAAATGGTTTGATAGTGCTACCCGCAAGTAGGCTAAGACGTGGATTTGCCACCCTCGGATGGGCTTAGAAAACATGATTTTGCCACTATCTAGTGGACTTAAAACTCACAATTAATGAATTATTCCAATTCAAATAACCCAACCTTCACCCACAGGCATTCAGACAGTTATATCATATAAGCCCATAGCCTCATGGTAAGCATTCTATCATGGCAGTCACTCACACGCATGCAAGGATGCTAAAGCATAAAACTTACCGAGTACTCCAAGCCAAAACAGAAGCTGATTAGAAACCCATGCATGATCCTAACTATGGAGAAATGCCTAATGCAACACATGCAAGATGCAACTAAGATAGGCTCGGCTATTCTAAACATGGCATATGATGATGCTATAGCTAACACGTATTCAATTTGGAATTGAAATACAAATGCAGTTAGTATGGTGCGCCGAGCCCCGTGCATGCAATACAGATGAATGAATGCAAACATGCTATCATACTGTATGCTAATTGAAACATGTCCTAATCTAACCATCATAAGCAGGTAAATAAAAGGGAGAAAGACGTGGGGTTGGAAGACATACATCACACGCGCGCACACTTATTACAGTTGTGTCCTCGCTCGGATGGTCCGAAAGAATAATACAGTCCGAATAAATAATTACAGTCCGGAATGAATAATTAAATATTACAAAACCCAAATTAATTAACAAATTAACTAGGAAAGCGATAAACTAGCATGTAAGCCTATGGACTGCCTTAGCTCTATTCCAAATGGTGGACTGATGCATACTTGAATTGCCTGGCGCGGAAATCTATTGCGATGCCCTGATTCGCCTCTGTTTGCAGTTTTTCTCGAAATATTGTGCAAAGCTCCAGGAGGCCGCTGATTTATGATTTACTGCAACAGAGAGCAACAAAGGGGCATGGCAAAGTATTTTCACATATGTATGCATGACTACTCTTCGGGGAGTGTAGTCCTCGATCCTCGTGTCACCAATCACGCATATCGATGCATGATGGCCGAGGAGTCGAATTGCACGACTCGATGTGAAATGAATGCACATGAAAACACAACAAGACCTAAACTTCATCATGGGTAATCCGGAGTGTCGGCGACCGGGGAATTGAGACACGTTCCGTCACTCGGAGTACGAAATGTCCCTCGTTTCCCGTGTTTGGGCTAACTCCTATCCCAAACACAATGCAATATGCATGACATGCATGAATGCAATCCTAACATGAAACCTAGCATATGCAATGCTATGAAATGGCATACATAATGCACGATGTAACAAGGCATACACAATGCTCTAACATACAACCTAGCATACGCAATGCTATGGACTAAGATGGCATACACAATGCAATATAGACTTACACCAATATGAATGGACCTCAGCCACACTCACATCAGTTCCCATTAGATGAAAATGAGACTATCGAAATGAGCGCACACATGCACGCAAACCTAGGACCGAACCTAAGGCATAGAATGCAACTCTAACAAGGCATGGAAAGGCATGAAATATGGCCTACAAGCATGTAATTTCCAGCACTAAAATGTGATGCAAAATGGTCCTGAAACATGGAAAAAAAAGGCACCCGATGCATGAGATGAACCCCGAAACTCGAAACTGGGCACATGGAATGACTTATAGCTATACAAAGCATGCATTATTTGATCATGAAGTCCAAAGACAGAGCCAAGGAAGTCCCAAAATATGAACATTTCCAGTTCAAAGCATGGCCAAAAGATGCTAGCATGGTGGACTAAAATAGCATGCAAGATTGGCTAGCAAACATGAGTTATATGGCAGGTATAGGATGCACATGGAATCTTACCAAACCAGAAAAAATCAGTGAATAAAACATGTGAAAATATGCCCAAATAACCATGGAGTTGCAACCAATACATGCAAAAATGATGAGCTCCTTTAGAGGGCGGTGCGATGGATTATTAAGCACATACAAGGTGGACACTTAGCATGGCATAAGCAATTATGAAAATCAAATATGGTAGTCTTAGAACTCACGAAATTCACCCTGGAAAGTGACTTCAAAGCATGCAAGATAGGGTCTCTTTGGAAGGCCAAAAATGACCACCAAACAAGTCAAGGTGAGAGGGGGTCACCCCCCTCTGATTTGGAGGCTCAAAATAGTGTTCTAGCCACTGAAAATCCTCTAGATTTCAGTGGCTAGAAGGCCAAACCAAGCATGCAACAAGAGCTTAGGTGTAAGGCTCAAAATAGGGGACAATCAAGCATACAAGGAAGCATATGACCTCAAACAAGAAAATGCCCTTAATAAAACATTAAGATGATGTCAAAAGGAGACTCTTTTCAGTTTATAAAAAATCTCAAAAGTGAACACAAATAGGGCTAATTTATTATGCAAAAATGGCCCTAAAAGAGAGATTAGAGACAAGGGACAACAGCTGGCCCCAAACAGAGAAGAGCCCTTAAATAAAGTTGAAGAGAGGCTCAAAAAAAGGGACTTTACAGTTTATATCAAGTCTCGAATATGCTCACAATAAGGCTAAAATATGATGCAAAAAATAGCCCTAAAAGAGAGATAAAGGGAAAGGGGCAGTAGCTGGCCCCAAACAGTGAAGAGCCCTTCAACAAAGCCGAAGAGGGGCTCAAAATAAGGCACTTTACAGTTTGGCTCAGAGCCCAAAAATGTTCAAAAATAAGGCTAAAATATCATGCAAGATGAGCCCTAAAAGAGAGATTAAACACAAAGGGTGAGGAGGAGACCTCAAACAGGAAAAAGTCCTTGATCAAACATGAAGATTAGCTCAAAATAAGACTATTTTCAGTTTAGGTCAGAGCCCAAAAATGTAAGCAATAAAAGCTAAGATAGCATGCAAAATAGGGCAAGAAAAGAGAAAATAGGGACTCACCCTTGTAGCACAGGTTTCCAGCAGCTTTTGGTCCAAGAAAGTGAGCTCCTAACCTCTGAAAATGGCCTCCAAGTTGCTGGAATGGAGTGTGGAGGTAGTAGGCTTGAAGGTGTAGTGTAAAGGTCAAGAACAAGGATGTTTGGAGGCTTAAATGAGAGAGATATATGGAAGGGTGTATATATGAATCCTAGCTGGTTTTTCTAACCCTTCAAAATGGTGGTAGAGTGCTGGTTTTAAAGAGGGAGAGAGGCCAAGGAAAGGGGGGGAAAAACAAATTCAAATTTCCCCCCCCCAAAAGGCAGCCCCTCGGATACAGGATCTGGGGGGAAACAGCTGGCACAGCTGGAATACACTTGGAGAGAGGATCATGGCCGGCCAGGTTCAAAAGGTTGAGGGGGCCGGCCAGCCACCCCCATGGCCGGCAGGCCAGGGGTCAAAAGGATCAATCAAAATTGCTGGCCGGCCACCCCAAAAAGGTGGCCTCCCATGTGTGCACAACACAAATATGTGGTCAAAACCCAGAAAATGTGAACCAGGAGAGAGAAAAGCCAACTTTTTAGAGGGGTTCAAAAGGGTCAGAGACAATTACTGGCCGGCCTATTCATATTGGTGGCCTCCTAGGTGTGTACAACACAAATATGGGATTTAGCGCTAAAGAAAGTGGCCCGGGAGTGGTCAACATTAGCTTTCTAGTGAGGAAAACGGGCGACGGAGAGCAATGAAGAAATAAAACTGGAAATTCAGAAAAATTGCTGGCCTCCCACCCTCCTACAAGCTTTCTAAGAATGAAAATAAGGTCTCTGCCAAAAAAGAACCCAAACCGATGCAAAACGAAGGTTCGGGTGCCAAAACGCGCGGCCTGGGGCCCCGAAAACTGACTATTAAGCACCGGAGGTGGTGCTCGACCACGAAGTTGGTCTCTCGGACCACAGTGTCCCTAAAAAGGGAGGAAATAAGGTGTGTGCCAAAAATCGGAGTAAACGGAGGTGGTTAAGCGGTCCCGAACCGAGGCACACGGCCGACGACTCCGAAAAACCGGAAACCGGGCTCCAAACGGGAAAAGTGGCCTACGACCACAAAACGTAGCCTACGGCCACTGAGAGATGGTCTACAAGACCCCTCCTTTCCTTCAGGAAGAGAAAATAGAGAAAATGGGACCCGGTTCGCAAACTGAGGCAAAGCACAAAAGAGCCCGAAGTCCGGAGGCAAGGCTCGCAGCCGAGACTCTAAAACTTCAGAACTAGCACAAAATGAAAAATCACCAAGCGCTCAATCAGTGATGACTGAGTCTTATGGTCGGTCAAAAATGGGGTGT
Organism: Camellia sinensis; assembly: GCF_055761805.1. Classification (NCBI taxonomy): domain Eukaryota; kingdom Viridiplantae; phylum Streptophyta; class Magnoliopsida; order Ericales; family Theaceae; genus Camellia; species Camellia sinensis. Next base: position 71,800,791 of record NC_138964.1, read on the forward strand.
CTACAGCGTGAGTTGCTGTTGGGGGCCTGGATGTGATTGGATCGCAAGCAGGGCCGGGGCCGCTGGCAGGCTGTATATCATGTGGATGGTGTCAAGCAGAAATGCATCCTTCGGACGGGCAGGTGTTTCGACCACACTCCTCCGGATGCATTGGTGGAGACGTTCGTCCTTTACCAATTCCTTAAGATGATCCGTTGAAGCCTGGCGGCCGTCAGTTTCTTGCTGTAGAGTCTGAGATTGTTGATCAACTGCCCTCAGAGGTCGTGCAGAAGCCTGGCGCACCGTTTGTTTGGATTTTGCTATTTCCGAGGCTAGATCGCGACGAAGGCGTTCGTTCTCAGCGATGATGTTGTCCAAACTCTGCTTGGTTTGCCTAGCTTGTGCCATGGTCGCTTGTATTGCCTTTTGCGTTGGGTTTGGAGATGAGCAGAGATCTGAGGCAAGTCTTGCTGCGATGGTTTTTAGTCTAAGCGAGTTCGCTGGAATGAGGTCACCTCTCTGCGCGGTCTCGTCAGTGGCTATCGGAGGATCTTCAGTCACGCCTGCCATGGATGTATTTGAGTATTCCCACAGACGGCGCCAATTGTGGAGAAGTAGTTCGGAAATACTCTTCGGATCCTAGGAGACGCTGGTGATCCTCAGCTAGTCACCTGAAAAGATACAAACATTCCGGTCGGGGGTGGCAGAATTAGCACTCCGACGGACAAGTTAGCTCAGATACTCAGGGTAGCTTCTTTACTAAGTTTTGTCAAGTGATTTTTACATACCTTTCTAAATCTATGGTTCTTGTATTTATACTTGCTTTTTGGGCCTCGGGGCCTGAGCCTACTTGTATCCCATTCCCCTTTTATTCATTCGAAGCCACTGACCTCCGTCTATTCGGCCTTCCTAACGTATTTGGCATCCTAGTCACGCAACATGAAGCCGGATAGTATCTAATTTCTAGAGTACGCATCTTCCGACTCTTCTACTTATTCGGCTCCCACAAGTACGAAAGGAGAGTGTCACCATTCGAGTGAACCTCATCCATGAACTACGTTGGCCTGATTCCCATTCTTGGGATACATAGGCAACTTCATCCTGAAGTTCAATCTCAACCGTATCCATCTCATCCATCTCGACCCAATAACCTTGCCCAATTCACGTCGTCAACTTCATATCAATCCATGAACTACACCGACTTCTGCGCATATCATACTTGTGTTGGGTAAGGAAAAACTAGTTCGAATCAACAAGTGGAGAAATTTTCAATACTTGAACTTATCAGGAGAATCTCTAACTTGAGCAAGAAAAAAAAAAGGGAATCGAAACTCGAGTTTTGCGAAATTGAGTTCTAAAGGGAACATAAATAAAACTTGGGGCACTATGAATGATCAGTCACCTTGAGTCTTTTTCTTTGGCTTTTGGGTCAGTTGTGAGTTTTGTTGTGTCGTGCCCAGTGTTTCTCTCGGTCCCCTCTCTTCATCGAGTCACCCTAGCATGTTTGTCGCTCAAAGTACAACAGAGTGGTATGGTCAAAATTCCATACATGAATGTTCGCTTCAAACTCAAAAACAAGTCCATGTATGGAATTCATAAACAAGCTGAGATTGCCAATGTAAGGGGCATCGAGTTCATGATCATTACAAAGTGTATGTGAGAAATCTGTCACTACTTTGGAGGGGACTAAAGGAAGTTCTCAACATGCTGGGACAGAAGAGAAGCATGAGTCTGATTGGTTGGCAATTGTTCCAAGATCTATCTGTCGATCCCCACCATACGTACTTGCATAATGTTGAAAAAGGTGGCTTGTGACTGGACACTAGGGGCAATTTTCAATACATCTGATCGAGTCATCAATTGAACAAGGGATATGAACCCAACCTTTCTCTCAGTTTCCTCAACGCCATTTGTCGAACATTTTTCCCTAGGTTACGGTAAGCTCACCCCCATGATGATTCGTATATAATTCAACTTTCGAAATTATCTCCGACCATTTCAAAACTCTCTTAGGGGTTGCCCTCTACCCTCTGATTAATACATATGCTTTGGATTATGCATGCATGCTCATACACTCTGGTTGATTTGAACTACATGATCGGTTGATCTTGTTATTGACTTTGTTCTGTACTTGTAATAACAATGTTTTGTCGAGTTCCCTCCCTTTGTGTTTTTCAGTTACATTTCAATAAAGTTGTGGCAAGTTGCCCTACACTCATTTCATAAGGTACATGATGCACTACTGTACGTACTACTCAATTCACTCTACATACCATACATCTTTCACATGATGCACTGTCTTGTGCGCCCACATTGTACTATCTTGTGCACCCTGTATTGCACTGTCTTGTGCATCCACATTGCACTATCTTGTGCACTCTACATGCACTGTCTTATGTGTCCACATTGCATTCTCTTGTTCACCTATACAACACTGTCTTGTGCACCTGCATCGCACTATCTTGTGCATCTCGCATGTACTGTCTTGTGCATCCACGTCGCATTATCTTGTGCACCCCGTATGCACTTTCTTGTGCATCCACATCACACTATCTTGTGCACCCTATATTACACTGTCTTGTGTACCTTCATAGCATTGTCTTGTGCACCTTGTATCGCACTGTCTTGTGCACCTGCATGCAATATCTTGTGCATTCACCCTGCATCGCACTATCTTGTGCAGTCACTATGCATCACACTGTTTTGTGTGCTCAAATCGTACTATCTTGTGCACCTAAACCCACATATTGCCCCTTCCATATCTTTATCATCATCCCATTACATAGTGTTGTATATCATCATTTGCACGACCAATTTTCAAAATTTCTAGCAGCTTGGTAATCATAAGTCCAATTTCAAATCACTATCAAACCCCAGAACAAGATGGCTCCAAACACCAAGCTCCAAAAATCCGTTTGCCCCTTTAATGTTCGAAGGGTGTTAATCCCTACCGTAGGTCTAGGAGACCTTAAATCCTCTAAAGGTGGAATTTCTTTGGGGTTTGTTGTGCCTGAACGACTTTAGGCGGTCTGGTATAGCCCCCTGACTGTGTTTGTAGTGAGTTCTTAGGAGACCAACTAAGATGGTGGAAACTAGAGTTTGAGTGGCCGAGGCCTAAAATGCAAAGGTTTTGAATTTTCGAGAGTAAAGTCTAGTTTAAATACCTAGAGGTGTGGAGATTATTTCAAAACATCCTAAACTTGAAATCTGTATGGAAGCCCCACAGGTTAAAGTAGCTTGTAGGCACCTCAATTCTGGATATTGAACAAACCTAGTAAGTCACCCTGTTGAAGAATAGGAAAGTTACAAACATAGCTAGGAAGAAAAGCAGTACCCGTGATTTTCGCGTGAAGGTTATACCTTTATTGAGTGTTTGGGGTCCTTGAGATTGTTTTCTCTGTTTGGAAATACAAGATGAATGAAGAAGTCTTAAAACCAAAAAGAAGAGGAAGATCCCCAGCTGCATGAGGTGAGTCATCACTAATTGCCCCTGTAAGGTGCTTTCTAAGGCACCACTTCCTGACCGCTACATCACACCTATTATCCAGTACCTCCATCACATTGCATCTACCATCTATCACATCCATCTACTACACTATCCATTACATCTATTACATTATACCATCTCATTGCCTACATCCTTTCTATGTTGAGCTTAGTTTGGCATGTGCTCATACCTTTCCTGCATTAAAGAATGGTTATGTGATAATTTGTACACAGCTATTCTGCAAGAATTGTGGTCTGAGGGTGTTGGCACCTTTTCTGTGTTAGATGTGGTTTGTTTTGTGTCCATGCCTTTTCTAGGTAAAACGTAGTTTGGCCTACGCCCCCAATCCATGTTATCCAGTGTATCCATTGCATCGTACTATATCTTGTTGCATTCATCCTTTTCGCGTAAACGCGTTTAGGATCCTTATCATCCCATTGCATTATTATTCCCTAGTAGATCATTACCCAGCAGATCATTCCTCACCTATATCATACCACCCAATCACTTCTACTCTTTCTGTGGAAGGCATAGTGTAGACATCCCATTTTTGACGGTCCTTTAAGACTTGGATGTCCTTGCAGGTACATCCAATGATGAGTTTGTTTCCTCATCAAATGCTCGAAGTTCTTAGAGGAATGCCACAACTTTGAGCCTTTCAAACCTTGCATCCTTTTTGTCTCATTTTTGGACCATACCTTAGTCTTTCCAACCTACAACATTTGGTGGCCTGTGGGCCATCCCTAGAGGCTGCCCGCCATCACTTTTGTTATGCCGGGCACTGATGTGGCTTACCGGCTGTAGACATCCCCGAACGTCCCAGGAAAATCCCGTTTTGTTCATTGGGCTTACTATAGTTTGGACTCAATGTCACGGTTCTTAATCTGATCTCACAAAGTGCAATCCGAGATTGATAAATTACCAAAGAGTCCAAATCTGAAAAATCGTTTTGAAAAACTGATTTTTAGAAAGAAGTGCCAAACATGGACTGCTTTTCCAGATACAGAGTCGCCACCTAAATATTTTTTTAGGGGAATTTAGGAAACCCTGACTCGTGCTTAAGGCCACGTGTCCATCATCACCAAAGTTGCCTCGGCACGGGAACTTGGGCACGATTGGGGAAGGTCATGTAATGAGCACCCCCGCTCGCCTGATCAAAGATCGGCCACTACAAAACATGATATCTTGTTTTTGAAAACATATGTGCTCTTATTCCGGTTTATTAGCCTAGAATTGCTACGTGATGCGCACAGCATACAAGTATAGACTAGATCGCCTGAGTTGGAACAAAACATTTCATCTTTGTTTATTAGAAAATGGTTTGATGGTGCTACTCGCAAGTAGGCTAAGACGTGGATTTGCCACCCTCAAGTGGGCTTAGAAAACAGGGTGATTTGCCACTCCCAAGTGGGCTTAAAACTCGCAATCAATGAATTGTTCCAATTCAAGTAATCCAACCTTTACCCACAGGCATTTAGGTAGGTATATCACATAATCAGTTAGCCTCATGGCAAGCATGCTATCATGGCTGTCACTCACACACATGCAAGGATGCTAAAGCATAAACACTCACCGAGTACTCCGAGCCAAAGAAAGAAGCTAATTAGAAATCATGCATAAATCCTAACTATGCTGAGATGCCTAATGCAACACATGCAGGATGTAACTAAGATAGGCTCGGCTATTCTAAAATGGCATATGAGATGTTACAGATAACATGCATTCAACTTGGAATTGAAATACAATGCAGTTAGTATGATGCGCCGAACCCAGTGCATGCAAGACATATGAATGGATGCAATCATGCGAGCATAAGGATGCTAATTGAAATATGCCCTAAAACTAACCATCATAAGCTGGTAAATAAAAGGGAGAAAGACGTGGGGTTGGAAGACATGCATCACACACATGCACACTTATTACAACAGTTGGCCCTCTCGACGGAGGGTCCGAATAAATAATACAACACCAACTAGCTAATCTAAGCTAATCTAATTAAGCTAGTTATTACACAACCAAAATGAATAATAAATTACAGCTAGTTATTACACAACTCTAATTAATTAACAAACTAACTAAGTAAGCAATTAAACTAGCATGCAAACTACATGAATGTGGACTGCCTCAGCTTTGCCTTGAATGATAAAGGATGCATGTATGCTCGAGTCGCCTTGTCAAGACATCCATCGGGATGCCCCGACTTGCCTTGTTTGCAATTGATTTCAGAAATTTGCACAAAGCTCCAGAGAGATGAAACTCCACCCTGGGAAACTGTGGGAAGGCTGCCAACCAGCTTATAGGCATGGGAGACCAACTACCGACCACCTTTTGTGGGGGAAACAAAAGAAGGAGGTTGGCCTTCCAGAAAACCTAGTCGGTCGACCAGTTTCTTCTCCTGGTTTCTGTTTTTCTGCAACAATGGGAAAGAGAGAGACACGATAAGGTATTTGCAACACATGTGTGCATGACCACTCTCCTCGTCATTGCATAAGCTCTAGGGAGTGTAGTCCTCGACCCTCGGGCCACCGGTCGCGTGTCTCGATGCATGATGGCCGAGGAGTCGAATTGCACGACCCAATGTCAAATGAATGCACATACAAACACCTAAAGCCAACAACTCCGTCATGGGTAGTCAAGAGTGTCAACGATCGGGAATCGAGGCACGTTTCGTCATTTTGAGTACGAAACGTCCCTAGTTTCTCGTGTTCGGACTAACTCCTATTCCGAACACAATGCAACAAGCAATGGCATGCACAATGCGACTTTAAGTATGCAACCTAAATGCTATGCAACTAAGTGATGCAAACATGCAAAGGATGACATGCAAACATGCAACTAGCATACACAATGCTATGAACTAACAATGGCATAATCAATGCACGTGGTACTTAGCATACACAATGCACCTAAGAACTAACATACACAATGAGATGAACAAGGCATGCACAATGCAATGATCAATCATGCGACAATGTGGCATACTCAATGCTATGGAATACAATGGCATACTCAATGCAAAAATGGACTTAAACCAAAATGAATGGGCCTCAGCCACACCCAAATCAGTGGCCAAACATGATGAAAACAAAACTCCAAAACTCATGCTAGCATACACATTGCAAGGACCTAAGCCCAAGGGCACAAAATGCAACTCTACAAAAGCATTGAAAGGATAAAATATGGCATACAATGACACATGTTCCAGCTCTTAAATGACATACAAAATGGCTCCGAATCATGCGAACAATTCACAAAATGCATGTTGAAAGGCTCAAGTACCGAAGCTAGTGAAGCACATTACACCAGAGGCATGGATGCTCAAATGACAAAACTAACTCCAAACAGACCTTAAGCAGGCCCAAAACAGTGGCAAAATGAGCCAAGATGGTTGCTTGAAAGGCATAAGAATGAAGCTCAATGCAAAGGCTCATAAATGGGGTATAATGATGCAACTCTCAAACACATTGAAAGAGTGACAAACATGAGAATATGGCCAAGAAATAAACTCTGAAATATCATGCTCAATGATGCTAAAACATGCAAACACCTCAAGTTAAGCATGCAAGGCGATTCAAAACTCAAGGCTAAGCAAGGCTATTACATTACAACCATACATGGCAAGCATCATTCGACCAAGGGACCTCAAAACAGAGCTAAGGCAGCCCAAAATATGAACAAAATCAGTTTGGAACATGGCCAAAATATGCTAGCATAGAGGGCCAAAACAACATGCATTATAAGCTAGTGAACCTGATTTACACTACAAGCATGTGAAGCATATGAGAGGCTACCAAACCAGCCAAAAACTGAATCATGGCATGCCAAATGATGGCCAAAAACCCAGTGAAACATGACCAATACATGCAAGAATGTGGTGTTACTTTGATAGGCTATGCAAGGGATTGTTCTACACATGCAAGAGGCAAACAAAAGGTGACCAAACCAGCCATAGGCAGAGTCTAGGCAGGTCCTAAAAGTCACTATAAAAGGAATGAACCAAGGCTAGGAAGTGTGGAAATATATGCTCCCTTGGAAAGCCAAAAATGCAAGCAAACAAGGCCAAAAGAGATAGGGTCACCCCTCTCTGATTTTGGCCCTCAAAACCACATGCCAACCACTGAAAATCCGCTGGATTTTAGTGGCTAAAGGGCCAAGCGAAGCGCAATACAAAGGTCTCATGGCATGGCTCAAAACAAGGCTAAATAGAGCATGCAAGAGGGTAGATGACCACCAACACCAAAAGATCCTTAAACAAACATGAAAATCACTTAAATATGAACCTTTTTTCAATTGACAACAAAGCTTAAATAAGCATTCAAATGAGGCTAAGAGAAGGATCAAAATAATGCTTAAAAGAGGGAAAAGTGATTACCCTTGAAGCTGAGCAAAACCAGCAAACTTTGGGACCAAAAACCAGCTCTTTAACCTCTGAAAACAACCTCCAAGAACCTGAAATCAATGGTGGAAGTGTATGGCTATGAGGTGTAGTGTAAAAGGATCAAGAACAATGCACCTTATGAACCAAAATATAGAGATATAGAGATATAGAGAGATATGTATTGTTTTGCCTTAGAGAAATTCTAAACCTGGTTCAAGGAGGGGGAGGGCCTCTCTTATAGACAAACAAGGCCAAAGCTTCTTCAAGAAGCTAAAAACAAGGCTCAAGATCCCCCATACATGTGTATGGAGGATACAGCTTATGCCTTCCAGCTGGCACAGCTGGCACCCACTCAAATAGACAAACACAGAAGCGAGCTGGCCGACCAGAAAATGTGGTCGGCCGACCACTTTCCCTGGTCGGCCAACCAGGGTAGGTGGTCTCCCACAAAAAAAAGTGGTCGGTGGCTCCATTTGGTGGTCTCCACTTTGAAAGCAAGCTAGTGGTGTGGTGGGAGACCAGCAAATGTGGCCCAAAGACTAAGAAAACCAACTTCCCGACAAGAAAACCGGCTCGCAGAGAGAAAGTGGTCTCCAAGGAGAAAAGGCGGTCTCCCACCCTTGTACCTCCTCCCAAACAAGGAAAACAAGGTTCATGCCAAAAATGAACCAACACGGATGCAAAACGAGAGTTCGGAGGGCAAAGCACACGGCCGGGTGCCCCGAAAACTGGCTGTTGAGCACCAAAAGTGGCGTACGGCCACAAAAGTGGTCTCCCGGACCACAATGTCTCTCTAGACAGAGGAAACGAGGTGTGTTCCAAAAACCGTGCCAAGCGGAGAATGTTAAGCTGTCCCGAGCCGAGCCGCACTGCTGACGGCTTCGAAAAACTGGAAACTAGTCTCCAAATGGGAACAGTGGCCTACGACCACTGAGAGATGGTCTACAAGACTTCTCCCTCCCTCCGGGAAGAGAAAACAAGACTTGGTCCGCGGACCGAGTCAAAGTACAAAGGGTCCCGAGGTCCGGAGGCGAGGCTCTCGGCCAAGAACTCTGAAACCTCGAAACGAGCACAACATGGACAATCACCGAGTGCTCAATCGATGACGTCTGAGTCTTAAGATCGGTCAAAAATGGGGTGTCTACAGTTGCCCCTCTTTGACAGAACTCGAAAGTCATAAGTGACGGGAGTGAATGCCAAAGCCCAGAGACGATCCATTTTTGACATGGCTGAAGACTTAGACAAACAGGCGAGATAATAAAGAGATGTGCCCGCAGGCAGGGGCAAAAATGCAAAATGTTATGCACGAAGATTTTGATAATTGGACTTATACGCTACGCGAAGCTGATTTGATAATTGGACTTATACGCTACGCGAAGCCGGTTTGTTAATTGGACTTATACGCTGCGCGAAGCCAATTTGATAATTGGACTTATACGCTACGCGAAGCCGGTTTGATAATTCAGGATTTATGCAATGCAATGCAATGTAATAGCTAGGAAGTGAAGGTACCTTATAGGGGCAATCGGCAATGACCTTCCTCATGCTGTTGGGGACTTTCCCCTTCTTCTCGGTTGAACCGCAGGTACTACTTTTCTCCCTGACTATGGTCCCAGCTTTCCCTATTCTCCAACAGGGTGACAGACTAGGTTGGTTTAGTATCCAGAATTGAGGCGTATACACATGTTATCTCAATCTATGGGGCTGCCATACAGATTTCAAGTCAAGGATATACCTCTAGGTATTTAAACCAGACTTTAGTCTCGGAAATCCTGAACCTTTGCGTTCTAGACATGAGCCATTCGAACTCTAGTTTCCACCGTCTCAGTTGGTCTACTAGGAACTCACCGCAAACACAGGCAGGTGGCTATACCAGACCACCGGAAGTCGTTCGGGCACGACAAACACCAAAGGAATTGCACCTTTAGAGGATTTAAGGTCTCCTAGTCTAGAATAAAACAGATATGGTGCAATGGATGTAACAGATAGACCAATAGATGCAAATGGGGTAATGCACTCCAACCACGCTAGAATCGTGAGAAGAGGAAGAACAAAGAAAACCAATCAGGACCACGTTCCATGCAACCAGAGATAAATTCCAAACACGCTGAAATCGTGTGAGAAAGGGGACACTCTAACCACGCTGAAATCGTGAGAAGAGTCCTGAAAACAACCGCCTAGGTGCATACACAACGCAACTTGAGACGAATTCCAAACACGCTGAACTCGTATGAGGAAAAGAACACTCTAACCATGCTGAAATCGTTAAAAGAGGCCTGAAAACAAAACGCCCAAGCGTGTACACGACGCAACCTGGGATGAAATCCAAACACGCTGAAATCGTGTGAGGAAAAGAACACTCTAACCACACTAAAATCGTGAGAAGAGGTCGAAAACAAAACGCCCAAGCACGTACACGACGCAACTTGGGATAAATTCCAAACATGATGAAATCGTGTGAGGAAAGGGACACTCAAACCACACTAAAATCGTGAAAGGAGGTCCAAAACAAACTATCAGGCGCGTGCTCGGCGCAACCTGAGAAAGTCCCAGAGGACAACGATCCTAAACGCAGCTCAGCATAAAAGGATAAATGGTACAAGATAACACAAGATGCAAATAAACGCAATAAGTGTGATGATACAGTACATGTTACAAGCAATGTAGAGCATGATGTTTAGGGAATGCAATAAACAAACAAAGCGGCACTTTAGAAAGCACCTCATGGAGTGAGTGGCGGTAAACCGCTTTACTCTGACGGGGATCTCCCCTCCAATGTGTTCTTCAAACACTTACCTTCAACTCGCAGTACAAAGGTCCTGAAATGCTGACAAGGGGTAGCTTCTGCATGCAGAAACCACAAATGTCGTTTTCCTTCCTGATCATATTCACAACTTTCTCTCATTGCAAACATAGCCAAGATAACTTTGACGGGGAATGGTACCCAGGGAGAGCACTTCTGATTGCCATTCTGGCCTGAAACAGTGAAACAGTCAACACAGTATTCTGCTCACTTTGAACGCACACCTCGTATCAGCACATTGCTCATTCTGAACACGCAGCTCATAACATAGTATTCGGTTTATTCGGCACACAGCTCATTTTTGGGCACACAACTCATTTTTTCGGGTACACGGCTCATTTTCGGGCACACAGCTCATTTTTTCGGGTACACGGCTCATTTTCGGGCACACAGCTCATTCTCCGGGCACGCAGCTCATTTTCGGGCACGCAGCTCATTTTTGGGCACATGACTCATTCTTCAGGCACACAACTCATTTTCAGGCACACGGCTCATTCTTCGGGTACACAGTTCATTTTCGGGCACGCAACTCATTCTTCGGGCACACAGCTCATTTTCGGGTACACAACTCATTTTCGAGCACACGGCTCATTCTCCGGGCATACGGCTCATTTTCGGGCACACGGCTCATTCTTCGGGCACACAACTCATCTTCGGGGACGCAGCTCATTCTTCAGCCACACAACTCATTTTCAGGCACACAGCTCATTTTTCAATTTTGAACACCTAGCTCAGTGTTTTTTTTTTTTTTTCATTCTGAACACACAACTCATTCACTTCACTTTGAACACGCAGCTCACACATTTCAATTCTGAACACGCAGCTCATACATTTTCATTTGCACGAAGCTCATTCTTAATTTTGAACACTCAGCTCATAAATTTTCATTTCTGAATACACAGCTCATTCACTTCATTTTGAACACGCAGCTCACACATTTTAATTCTGAACACGCAGCTCATACATTTTCATTTGCACGCAGCTCATTCTTAATTCTAAAAACGGAGCTCATAAATTTTCATTTCTAAACACACAGCTCATTCACTTCATTTTGAACACGCAGCTCACACATTTCAATTCTGAACACGCAGCTTATATATTTTCATTTGCACGTAGCTCATTCTTAATTCTGAACACGCAGCTCATAAATTTTCATTTCTGAACACACAGCTCAATCACTTCATTTTGAACACACAGCTCGCACATTTCAATTCTGAACACGCAGCTCATAAATTTTCATTTCTTAATACACAACTCATTCACTTCATTTTGAACACGCAGCTTACACATTTCAATTCTGAACACGCAGCTGATACATTTTCATTTGCACGCAGCTCATTCTTAATTCTGAACACGCAGCTCATAAATTTTCATTTCTAAACACACAGCTCATTCACTTCATTTTGAACACGCAGCTCACACATTCCACTTTGAACACACAGCTCACACATTTCAATTTTGAACACGCAGCTCATAACACAACACTGCTTGATCTGAATACACAGCTCATAACACAGTATTCTTTTAATTTTGAAGAAGTCCAAACAAACTCAGATGCCCGACATTTTCCCTTTTTTCTTTTGCTTCGAAGTCTGGAACCTATATGGCTTCAGATAGGTCCTAGTTTTATTGTTCCCACATGACCCAGGTTGAACCCTGCTGTAGACGCGCTCGAGGGCCTCACTACAGTTCGGACTCAATTTGTGTCACGGTTCTTAATCTGAACCAAAGAGTCCAAATCTGGCAAATCGTTTTGAGAAAACAGATTTTTTGAAAGAAGTGCCAAACATGGACTACTTTGCCAGATACAGAGTCGCCACCTAAATATTTTATTTTGGGGGAATTTAGGAAACCCTGACTCGGTGCCAAAGGCCATGTGTCCGTCATCACCAAAGTGCCTCGGCTCGGGAACTTGGGTATGATTGGGGAAGGTCAGCTATGAGCACCCCCTCTCGCCCGATCCGAAGATCGGCCTCTACTAACCGTGATATCCTTTTTCAAAACGTTATGTGTTCTTATTCCGGTTATTAGCCTAGAATTACTATGTTATGCGCACAGCAAACAAGTATAGACTAGATTGCCTAATTTGGGAATAAGCATTGCATATCCGATTGTTTTGGAAAAATGTTTTGGAATTTGCTACTCGCAAGTAGGCTAAAACACAGATTTCAATGAGCCATTCCAACTCAGACAATCCAACCTTCACCCACAGGCATTCAAGCAGTTATATCACATAAGCAGCTAGCCTCATGGTAATCATGCTATCATGGCAACACTCACACGCATGCAAGGATGCTAAAGCATAAATACTTACATCGTACTCCGTGCCAAAACAAAGAACTCGTTAGCAATCAATGCATGATCCAAGTCCATGTTTAAATGTCTGATGCAACGCATACGGGATGTCACTAGAGTAGGCTCGGCTATTCTATGAATGACATGTGAAAATGCACAAGTAGCATGTATTCAAGTTAGATTTGAAATACTAATGCAGTTAGCATGATGCGCCGAGCCCGGTGCATGTAATACTGATGAATGATGCACGCATGCATAGCATAAGGTATACTAAATTAAACATGACCTATTACTAACCATCAAAGCAGGTAAGTAAAAGGGAGAAAGAGGTGGGGGTTGGAAGACATGCACACACTCACCCACACTTATTACAAATTCGCCCTCGCTCGAAGGGACCAAAAGAATAATACAATTTGAATAATGAATTAACTATCCTAGCTAATTAATTTTTACAGACCAACTAAATTAATTAAACAAATTAATTAATTTAAGAAAGCAAGAAAAAGGGCCTCGGGAAGAGGGCTCAGTACACGCGTGCTCGGGTCTTGCTCGGAAGTCCACTGCCATGCGTAGGCTGCCTCTGTTTTCCCTGCTCTGCCCCTCTGAAAACTGCCAAAGTCTCAGAATTGCTTCCCTGGACATTAGGAGACACCACCGGCTGAGGAGAATGGCCACCGGTAGTAAGATGTGATCATCGGCTGTTGATGAATCTATCGGCCACAGATGGATTGCCGGTCGGCACTCTGTGCAGTCGATCGACAAAAAGTTCATGCAGAATCTGTTTGACAGCAGCAGAGGACAGAGCTTTGCATGGCAATGCAATTCAAGCAATGTATGCACCAACCATATCCCTTATCATGTTTATTACTCAAAGGGACATGGTCCTTGATTCTCGGACCATCCATCGCGTATTTCAATGCGTGATGGCCCAAGAGACCAAATTATGCATGTTGATTTCAAATGCAATGCAAACCAACAAACAAAGGGACTTCTACCTCTATCATGACTCACTTTAAGAGGTGAGGCAATGCATGCATAATGCAATGCAACCTAGGCATGCGAGCTAAGGATGCAACATGGCAATGCAATGTGTACATGCAAGTATGCAAGCAACCATGCGAGGTGAGCATGCAAACAAGCAAAGAAATGGACTTAAACATGGTTTAGGCAGCCCTTACTAGGCCTAAAACAGTGGCCAAGGTGCTCGAAAATGAAGGGCTAATAGGCACACAAACACGCATGCAAATGATCTCCAACACTTCAAGCATTAAAGAGCAATTCTCAAGCACACTCAAGAGGATGAAAACATGGACATATAGCATGCAAATTAAGCCTTGAAAATCATGCAAGAACATGGTGCCAAGCCAACCCAAACAATGCAATCAAGGTATGCAAGCACAGTCCAAGATTCAAAGCAAGCTAAAGGGGTATTGAACCACACTTAACAAGACCAAACATGGCATGAATTAAGCAACTAAAATCAGGGTTTTAGCATGTCAAAATGAACCCCCAAAGCCACTTAGATGACATCTAAATGACTCACACATGGAAACATGCACAAATGCACTTTCAAGGAGCATGGAACACAAACCCTTGAAACATCAAAGAGCCATGAAATGCAAGTATACAAGCATGCTAAGTGGACTGAAATGACATGGAAAATAGTCCCAAATCACTAAATCAAAGCTAGTAATGCATGCTATACACTCACATACTTGAAGTTTACAAGCTAAAATGCAAAGAGGCTATGCAATGCATGCTAAAGTCGACCCAAACAACTAAGGACAGACCTGAAACATGGCAAAATAAACATGAAAGCTTCACAAAGCTAGGCCTAAAGTATGCTAGAACAATGGTTTACAACCTAAGACATGTTAAGGCAACAAAATGGCATTACATGGCATGTATGCTAAGCAAGCATGGTGTACCAAAACCAACTTAAAAAAATGCTATTTCATGGAAAAATAAGCATAAATAACAGCTAAGGCATGGTCAACAAGAGCCTAAGCTAGGTGCTCCCACAAGAGGCAAAAATTGCCCTTTTCAAGGACAACAAGGAGAGGGGGTGGCCCTCTCCTTCTTGGGACCTCAAGGCACCATTCTCACCTCTAAAATCCCTCAAGATTTCAGTGGTGAGGAGTCCCAAACACCAAGGTCTCGAAGCTCTCCCAAAATGGCACAAAATGGAGCCTTACAAGGCTTAAGAGGGGTCAAACGACCCCAAAGCTTGAAGCAACCTTAAACAACTATTTAGAGGGCCTAAAAACAGAACTTTTTTATGTTATACACAAAGCTCAAAAATAGTTTCAAGATAGGCTAAAAAGCTATGCAAAAATGGGGTAAAAAAGGACAAAAGTCTTACCCTTGTAGACCCTCTTCACAAATGGTGGACCAGCTGTCTCCTTAGGTCCAAACCAGCTTCAAAACTCTGAAAACAACCCTCAAGGGCCTCAGCTCCAAGGAAAGGTGTGGTAGTGTGTGTTTGTATACAAAACTAAGGCTTAGACACACACAATACAAGAGAAGGAGAGGTATAGATATAGGATAGATACAAAACCCTAAACCTAGAACCAGAGCTTCCCTAACAATTTTTTCTAACCCTAATGCCAAGAGAGGAGCCCTCTTCTTATTGGCAACTCCCTCTTGTAAGGCTTCCAAAACAAGCCATCCAAGAGGGAAATCCCTCCATACACGTGTATGGAGGGGAACAGAGTGGGTGCCAGCTATCACAGCTGGCACAAAATATCTACTAAAAGTAGATGAACAGTGTTCGGCCATCCAAAATTGTCACTTTGACAAAATAAATGGCCGACCGGCAACAAAGAGTGCCGACCGGCAATATACATTGCCGATGGCATAGAATCACTGGCCGGTGGCCTCAAGCCATGGCCGGTGATCTGTGGGGATGCCTGACAAGGCATTCCCTGCCCCTCCAAGGCAAAACAAAAGTGTTTGTTGCAAAACCAGACACAACACGGTCGAGTCGAGAGATCCTGAGGCAAGGCGCGCAACCGAGACCTCCGGGAACTCAAGACGAACACAAACAAGGGTAATCACCAAGTGTTCCAATGGTGACGTCCAAGTGTTGAGGACGGTCAAAAATGGGATGTCTACAGTTGCCCCTCTTTGACAGAACTCGGAAGTCATAACAATGACGGGAGTGAATGTCAAAGCCCAGAGACGACCCATTTTTGACAAAGCTGAAGACTTAGACAAACATGCAAGACGATCAAGATATGCGCCCAAAGGTGGGGGCAAGATGCAAGACAATGCACAGAGCCAGACATAACTTATGATCATGCAAAGAAAGCTGTAATGAAGCACACATGCGACAGTTTTAAGCTGGCATACACCAATGCAACTACATTACAAATGCAGAAAGGATGTAAGAGAATTATGCAATTCTCGATACGTCTCACTCGGAGGATACAATACCTGTGTGGTTCGTCTGGTTGCACCAGCCTCAAATGAACCGTACATACAATATCGTGCCTGCAAAGAAAATAAACTTAACAGGTACAATGTGATTAACAACATGCATGTTAATTGTACTTGAAAATGCGTGATAACGCGAAGCAAGTGGGAAGCATAACAATGCTGTGAAGGCACAGACATGTAAGTGGAGCACGCGGTCTACGCAGGCAACGAAATTGATCATAAGCATGCGGTCTACGCAAGCAATGAAATTGGTTTCAAACGTGCGGTCTACGCAAGTAATGAATTTGAACATAAGAATGCGCTCCACGCAAGCAGAACATGCGGTCTACGCAAGCAAAACATGCGATCTACGCAAGTAATGAAATTGATTACAAACACGCGGTCTACGCAAGCAAAACATGCGGTCTACGCAAGTAGTGAAATTGATTACAAACACGTGGTCTACGCAAGAAAAACATGCGGCCTACGCAGGCAAAACATGCGGTCTATGCAAGTAATGAAATTGATTACAAACATGCGGTCCACGCAAGCAAAATATGCGGTCTACGCAAGTAGTGAAATTAATTACTAACATGCGGTCTACGCAAGCAAAACATGCGGTCTACGCAAATAATGAATTTGAACATAAGAATGCGGTCCACGCAAGCAGAACATGCGGTCTACGCAAGCAAAACATGTGGTCTACGCAAGCAACACATGCGGTCTACGCAAGTAGTGAAATTGATTACTAACATGCGGTCTACGCAAGCAAAACATGCGGTCTGCACAAGTAATGAATTTGAACAATAACATGCGGTCTACGCAAGTAGTGTGTATGACAAGGATTGAATGTACACATGCAAGTAAAAACATGTTATTCACGATGCTGGAATGTAAAGTACTGTAACATAGCACAATTGAAACGATTTGTGGAATCCACAAGACATGAAAAGGATATGGGAAGGGACGTTCTTCGTACGTACCGAGCATCGCTCGTAGAAGACACGGCTTGAGGTCAACTCGAAGGCCGGTTGAGCATCAGAGATGCACGTTTCTTGCACCATCTTGAGCAATGAAGGCCCTAAACCACACATATAACCCAAAAAGGATGTAGAAGGCTCCCAAACCACTATAAGAGACAACCGGATACCCACCGGCCATCAAAATGCATCACCGGCCGTCCATCGGCCATCATACAATTTCCATCGGCAAACTATTTTGCCGACCGGCAAAGAGTGTGGCCGACCGGCAAAAAGGCCCTATATCGGGGCAGTTCAGTCATTTGGCCACGAGTCTTTTAAAATAGGGCTTCTAGCCCTATTTTCTTCACTTCCTCTTGCTCGAAATTTCTCCCCCTCTCTCTCTAGATCATTTTCCTCCTTTGATTTCCTCGTTTTCTTGCGTTCTAGCCTCCATTTCGTCGTCCGATTCGCGAATACATTCGCGTTTCGAACGTTTTGAACCGATTGAAATTTCATTTCGGTGTTGTTTTTTTCGATTTCCGCCACTCGGGGCTTGTTTCCCTCGAGTTTTTCTCGATATCTGTGCCTTTTCCGCACTTCGGCTTTTCCGGCCTTTTCCGGCCCTCTCGGGGTTGACTTTTTGTTGACTCTTCACATTCTCGCCTGGTTTTTCGTCTTCCGGTCATTTTCACATTCTCTTCGAGATGGCGGACGATCTTCCACAGGGTGGGACCCCTCCAGAGCACGAGATGGATCCCGAGGCTGAGCCCTTGCCACTTCACATCCGGCCGTTCAATCCGGAGACCTACGGGCCTGCGGTTCATGTGATGCTCCCTGATGGACTACGTCAGTTCCGGAGCTTCGAGAGGGGCGTGGCACCCGAGCTTCTCCTGCGTGAGCCCACCTCCCATCTGTCCTTCGGCGCTTCTGAGGTAACATTCTTCCTTCTGTTTTATTATTTTCCACAATGTAGAACATAACTGCCATTAGTTGATTCTGTTCTTTAACTGCTTAGCCCGAATGCACCGATACACTGTACACTGTAGTTGATTACAAACAAACTTGCAACCGATATCTATTTGAAACTTACACGTGCACACACACTGCACTGACCCTGAATCACCCAAACACACGGCGCACACTGTATTTTACTGCATACACACTGGTACCCAGTATCTGTTTGAGTTTGAAAACATGCACATATGCTGTATTTGCCCTGAACCACTCAAACACGCCGACACATCACACGTTGTAGTTCACTGTAAGTACATCGACACCCGATGTCTGTTCGAATTTGAAAACATGCACACATGCTGCATACCTGTATGCTTCTTAAAACTGTGTTTTGAATATTGCCTCGCAATTGTTGTTTTTTTTTTATTACAGGGGGATTCCCATACCATCCGCGGGTATGGGAATGTCGTTGCTCGGGATTGTTACATAGAGCTGCCAGACGCGGTTCGTCATAACGTCGACGAGGCCGGTTTCGGCATCTTCTGCAGGGGGCTCTCCCGGCTTACGACCTGCAAGCCCTTGCTTGCCGCTTTAGTGGAGAGGTGGTGGGATACCACCAACTCCTTCCACTTCTCCGTCACGGGGGACATGACGATGACCCCTTATGATTTCTCGATGCTCACCGGCATCGGGGTAGGCGGTGATCCGATCCCCTTCGACACTGATATGGATGAGTAGGACGCCGCCCAGCCGTACCTTCTCAGCACTCAGCCTCCCCTCGCTCGAGCAGGGTTTGTCAGGTACTCTTGGTTCGAGAGCCATTTCCGGATTCAGCCAGCCTTGGCGGAGGAGGTGCAGATGACCACAGAGGAGGTGGATCAGTATGCGGTGGGCTTTATCATGTTCCTCTTTGGGACGACTCTTTTCGTCGACCGGGCGAACACCGTGCCTCTATGTCTGTTGAGCGCACTGGTGGATGTCAGGCGGATCTGCCACTATGGCTGGGGTGGCGCCAGCTTGGCCACTTTGTATGGTTACATGAGCTCTTCTTCCCGCCTCAGCGGACAGCTTCTTGGCGGCTACTGGCGAGCTTGGGAGGTACCTTCTTTCCCTTTTACATTTCTGCTTCACATTTTCTGTATGCTGTACACTGCACACACCACGGTCTGCCTCTCACTGACTATATACTGCACACGCGGCACACATATACTCTGCTTTACTTTGACTGTATACTGCACACACTGTATACTCTGTACAATACACTGCACAACACACGGCTCTGCCATTCCTGCTTTATTTTGTATTTTGCTTTATTTGATAGTCATACTTATATCTGTTCTACAGTTGTGGGTGTATGCCTACTTTCCCAGGCTTGCCCCAGTACCTAATGTGGAGACCCCACTCGGCGCCCCATTTTCTCATCGCTTTGATGTGCGATTCGTGCGGAGACCATGGGAGTCTTTTATTTTCTTCCGCCGCTACTTCGACACCATCACCACCGCGGAGGTATGTTCAACTTTAGAATTTGCTTAGGCTTTGCTTAGCACTGTATGTTTTCAATAACAGTAGATAACAAACTGCATTTCATTTTCAGATCACCTGGCGGCCTTGGGCTCCATTGCCAGCCGTGGTGAGGGATCACTACGAGGGCGCAGAGGAGACTGCCCGTTGCCGGATCCTGTTGGAGGGCCCGGTCTGTAGGGCTTGGTACCTGGGCGAGCGTTTCTTGCGTCAGACCCTGGGTTTACCGGAGCAGATAGTCCCGGGTCCACCTCCTGCCCATATGAGAGATACTGAGAGGTTCACCACCCAGGGAATGGCCGATTACACGATCGGCTGGGACACAGGGGACTTCAGGGGCGAGGGCGACTTCAGCGAGTACGTCCAGACCTACATTATGCGGCCTCTGAGCGATGGTCGCTGAGCTGAGAGAGGGGGACCTACGGCGCCAGTAGTTGGAGCAGGAGCTGGGGCAGGGACGTCGAGGACGGCTCGTGTCTGTGGCAGGAGCGGAGCTCGGAGGGGTCAGGGGGTTAGCTGGCTAGCTCAGCACACTATACTGACATGCCGAGGGCAGGGTGGGGGGACGTACCAGATTCCCTTTGCTCCCTCTCTGGCTGACCATGAGTTGGTCGGGTTCTATGGCTTACCTCCGGTATGTACTACTTCATCTTGCATCTTGCGTTGTCATTTTATTTCAGTTTATTTTGATATTCTGCAGAATACTGATGCCTTTGATACTTTTGTAGGCGTCCTCCGAGTACACCCGGCAGTCCCTGGAGTTGAATGCCTCCATGATGGGGATGCTACAGCGGACCTTCGACCTCCTGGCCCTCTATAGTATTCCAGTATGCTCTTTTGATCACGGCCTCAAACCATACTCATAAGCTGCTTCACATAATCTGGTACACAACGCAACACCTGATACACTGATCTCACAGCATCTAATACACTGCATACACTGCATTTATACACTGCATTCTGCACTTGATAAACTGCTCACGGCGTTCACACACTGTACCCATACACTGCATTCTGCACTGATTCACTGCTCACAATATTCTGATGTATTTGCCTTTTGTGCTTTTCAGCCTCCCTTCTAGATTCCTCCGGTGGGTGTCGCTCCGGCTGGGCCCTCTATTCCTGCTCGAGGAGGGCGTGGAGACATTGTACATCCCCGTACCAGGGCGGGGCGTGTTCATGTCGGGAGTAGCTCTCGGGCGCCGACCCCTGATGATGACGATGATGCTCACACATGAGGCTAAAATGACAACTTTTGAAGACAGCAAGGAGAGGGGATGGCCCTCTCCTTCTTAGGACCTGAAAGGACCATCGCCACCACTGAAATCCCTCTAGATTTCAGTGGTGAGGAGGCCCAAACAAGGTGGTCCCGAAGCTCACCAAAATAGCACAAATGGGGGCCAAACAAGGCCTAAGAGGGGTCAAACAGCCCCAAACACCAAAGCAACCTTAAACAAAGTTCTAAAACTAACAAAATCAGAACTTTTATATGTTATACACTAAGCTCAAAAATAGATGCAAGATAGGTTAAAAGCTAGTGCAAGAATGGGGAATAAAGGGGTAAGATTCTTACCCTTGTAGAACTCTTCAAGAATGGAGCTCTAGCAGCCTTTCCAAGCTTAAATCCACTCAAAAACCTTAACAACAACCCTTTGGCACTTCAGCAACCAAGGTAAGGTGTGATATTAGGTGTTTATGCACAAAAGTAAGAACAAAACACACTTAAACACACACAAAGGCCAAAAGAGAGGGAGATATAGAGATAGATAAATACACTATTTCTAACCCTAATCCAGACCTTTGGAGCTCAAACTTCTAACCCTTGAGGAGGCAGGAGAAGGCCTCCCTTTATAGAGGATCACTCTTGCAAAGCTTACAAAACAAGCTAAGCAAGAGTGAAATCCCTCCATACACGTGTATGGAAGGGGTGCAAAGTGGGTGCCAGCTAGCACAGCTAGCACAAAATATCTGCCAAAAGCAAATGCACAGTGGTCGGCCAGCCAAAAATGCCAAATTGACCAAATAAATGGTTGACCGACCAAAAAGAGTGCCGACCGACCAAACATTTGGCTGATGGCAACAAAACAATGGCCGGTGGCCTCAAGCCATGGCCGGTGAGATGTGGAGATGGCCAAAAAGCCATTCCCTGCTCCTCAAAAGCAAAACACAAGTGTTTGGTGCAAAACCAAACACAAAACAGACAAGTCGAGAGGTCTTGAGGCAAGGCGCGTAGCCGAGACCTCTGAGAACTCAAGACAAACACGAACATGGATGATCACCGAGTGTTCAAATGGTGACGTCCAAGTCCAGAGGACGGTCAAAAATGGGGTGTCTACAGATACCCGCAGATATAGCTGATTCTCAAATACCGATGCCTGCAGGCCTGATACCCAGACTTGCAAACTGATACATGCAACTTGTAGAGACACACTCTAACAGCACATAGCAAGCAAGTGAGAACCAAAAACACCCCTATGGAGGGGTAGGGCTTCCCTATTCTATTTTGTCAGGAGCTAGGGTTTCCCTATGCACACAGCGGTTTCAAATAACCTATAATCGGGTAAGCAACCTGTCCTAGTTTGGAATAGTCACCATGGATTCCGATATGCACTAGGTCGAATGGTCAAAGAGGGTGCCCCGGTAAAAACCAAGATTTGTGTTCCCATCGTGGCAGAGCCCGTAACCGGTCAACCTTATGGCTCGCTTCTCAAAGCGAGCCTCCAGCAAACCGTTCAGGAATAGCAGATGGCAAACACGGTGTCCTAGGCGCACCAATGCAAATGCAATGCAAAGAAACACATAAGTGTAATCAAAACAAGCTATCATGAGTTCTAGCCAAGTTCTCTAAATCCCCAGCAATGTCGCCAGAAATTGTAGACATCCCCGAACGTCCCGGGAAAATTTCGTTTTGTTCATTGGGCTTACTACAGTTCGGACTCAATGTCACGATTCTTAATCTGATCTCACAAAGTGCAATCTGAGATTGATAAATCACCAAAGAGTCCAAATTCGGCAGATCGTTTTGAAAAACTAATTTTTAGAAAGAAGTGCTAAACATGGACTGCTTTGCTAGATACAGAGTCGCCACCTAAATATTTTATTTTGGGGAATTTAGGAAACCCTAACTCGTGCTTAAAGCCACGTGTTCGTCATCACCAAAGTTGCCTCGGCTCGGGAACTTGGGTACGATTGGGGAAGGTCATGTAATAAGCACCCCTACTCGCCCGATCAATGATCGGCCACTACTAACATGATATCTTGTTTTTTAAAACATATGTGCTCTTATTCCGGTTTATTAGTCTAGAATTGCTATGTGATGTGCACAACATACAAGTATAGACTATATCGCCTGAGTTGGAACAAAACATTTCATCTTTGTTTATTTGAAAATAGTTTGATGGTGCTACTCGCAAGTAGTCTAAGACGTGGTTTTGCCACCCTCAAGTGGGCTTAGAAAACAGGATGATTTGCCACTCTTAAGTGGGCTTAAAACTCGCAATCGATGAATTGTTCCAATTCAAGTAATCCAACCTTCACCCACAGGCATTCAGGTAGGTATATCACATAATCAGTTAGCCTCATGGCAAGCATGCTATCATGGCAATCACTCACACACATGCAAGGATGCTAAAGCGTAAACACTCACCGAGTACTCCGAGCCAAAGAAAGAAACTAATTAGAAATCATGCATGAAACCTAACTATGCTGAGATGCCTAATGCAACACATGCAGGATGCAACTAAGATAGGCTCGGCTATTCTAAAATGGCATATGAGATGTTACAGATAACATGCATTCAACTTGGAATTGAAATACAATGCAATTAGTATGATGCGCTGAGCCCGGTGCATGCAAGACAGATGAATAGATGCAATCATGCAAGCATAAGGATGCTAACTGAAACATGCCGTAAAACTAACCATCATAAGCTGGTAAATAAAAGGGAGAAAGACGTGGGGTTGGAGGACATGCATCACACACACGCACACTTATTACAACAGTTGACCCTCTCGACGGTGGGTCCAAATAAATAATACAACACCAACTAGCTAATCTAAGCCAATCTAATTAAGCTAGTTATTACACAACCAAAATGAATAATAAATTACCGCTAATTATTACACAACTCTAATTAATTAACAAACTAACTAAGTAAGCAATTAAACTAGCATGCAAGCTACATGAATGTGGACTGCCTCAGCTCTGCCTTGAATGATAAAGGATGCATGTATGCTCGAGTCGCCTTGTCGAGAAATCCATCGCGATGCCCCGGCTTGCCTTTGTTTGCAATTGATTTCAGAAATTTGCACAAAGCTCCAGAGAGATGAAACTCCACCCCGGGTAAATGTGGGAAGGCTGCCGACCAGCTTATAGGCATGGGAGACCAACTACCGACCACCTTTTGTGGTGGAAACCAAAGAAGGTGGTCGGCCTGCCAGAAAACCTGGTCGGCCGATCAGTTTCTTCTCCTGGATTCTGTTTTTCTGCAACAAAGGGAAAGAGAGAGGCACGACAAGGTATTTGCAACACATGTCTGCATGACCACTCTCGCCGTCATTGCATAAGCTCTAGGGAATGTAGTCCTCCACCCTCGGGCCACCGGTCGCGCGTCTCGATGCATGATGGCCGAGGAGTCAAATTGCACGACTCAATGTGAAATGAATGCACATACAAGCACCAAAAGCCAACAACTCCGTCATGGGTAGTCAAGAGTGTCGACGACTGGGAATCGAGGCACGTTTCGTCATTTTGAGTACGAAACATCCATTGTTTCCCGTGTTCGGACTAACTCCTATTCCGAACACAATGCAACAAACAATGGCATGCACAATGCGACTTTAAGTATGCAACCTAAATGCTATGCAACTAAGTGATGCAAACATGCAAAGGATGACATGCAAACATGCAACTAGCATACACAATGCTATGAACTAACAATGGCATACTCAATGCACATGGTACTTAGCATACACAATGCACCTAAGAACTAACATACACAATGAGATGAACAAGGCATGCACAATGCAATGATCAATCATGCGACAATGTGGCATACTCAATGCAAAAATGGACTTAAACCAAAATGAACGGGCCTTAGCCACACCCAAATCAGTGGCCAAACATGATGAAAACAAGACTCCAAAACTCATGCTAGCATACACAATGCAAGGACCTAAGCCCAAGGGCACAAAATGCAACTCTACAAAAGCATTGAAAGGATGAAATATGGCATACAATGACGCATGTTCCAGCTCTAAAATGACATACAAAATGGCTCTGAATCATGCAAACAATTCACACAATGCATGTTCATAGGCTCAAGTACCGAAGCTAATGAAGCACATTACACTAGAGGCATGCAAGACGATGCTCAAATGACAAAACTAACTCTAAATAGACCTTATGCAGGCCCCAAACAGTGGCAAAATGAGCCAAGATGGTGGCTTGAAAGGCATAAGAATGAAGCTCAATGCAAAGGCTCATGGGGTATAATGATGCAACTCTCAAACACATTGAAAGAGTGACAAACATGAGAATATGGACAAGAAATAAACTCTGAAATATCATGCTCAATGATGCTAAAACATGCAAACACCTCAAGTTAAGCATGCAAGGGGATTCAAAACTCAAGGCTAAGCAAGGCTATTACACTACAACCGTACATGGCAAGCATCATTCGACCAAGAGACCTCAAAACAAAGCTAAGGCAACCCAAAATATGAACAAAATCAGTTTGGAGCATGGCCAAAATATGCTAGCATAGAGGGCCAAAACAACATGCATTATAAGCTAATGAACATGATTTACACTACAAGCATGTGAAGCATATGAGAGGCTACCAAACCAGCCAAAAAAACAATCATGGCATGCCAAATGATGGCCAAAAACCCACTGACACATGACCAATACATGCAAGAATGAGGTGTTTCTTTGATAGGCTATGCAAAGGATTGTTCTACACATGCAAGAGGCAAACAAAAGGTGACCAAACCAGCCACAGACAGAGTCTAGGCAGGTCCTAAAAGTCACGAAAAAAGTCTTGAACCAAGGCTAGGAAGTGTGGAAATATATGCTCCCTTGGAAAGCCAAAAATACAAGCAAACAAGGCCAAAAGAGAGAGGGTCTCCCCTCTCTGATTTTGGCCCTCAAAATCACATCCCAACCACTAAAAATCTGCTGGATTTCAGTGGCTAAAGGGCCAAGCAAAGCTCGATACAAAGATCACATGGCATGGCTCAAAACAAAGCTAAATAGAGCATGTAAGATGGTAGATAACCCCCAACACCAAAAGAGCCTTAAACAAACATGAAAATCACTTAAATATGAACCTTTTTTCATTTGACAACAAAGCTTAAATAAGCATTCAAATGAGGCAAAGAGAAGGATCAAAATAATGCTTAAAAGAGGGAAAAGTGATTACCCTTGAAGCTCAGCAAAACCAGCAAACTTTGGGACCAAAAACCAGCTCTTTAACCTCTGAAAACAACCTCCAAGAACCTCAAATCAGTGGTGCAAGTGTATGGCTGTGAGGTGTAGTGTAAAAGGGTCAAGAACAATGCACCTTACGAGCCAAAATATAGAGATATAGAGAGATATGTATTGTTTTGCCCTAGAGAAATTCTGAACCTGGTTCAAGGAGGGAGAGGGCCTCTCTTATAGACAAACAAGGCCAAAGCTTCTTCAAGAAGCTAAAAACAAGGCTTAAGATCCTCCATACACGTGTGTGGAGGATACAGTTTGTGCCTTTCAGCTGGTACAGCTGGCACCGACTCAAACAGACAAAACAAGAGGGAGCTGGCTGACCAGAAAAGGTGGTCGGCCGACCACTTTCCCTGGTCGGCCGACCAGGGTAAGTGGTCTCCCGCACCAAAAAGTTCTCGATGGCTCCATTTGGTGGTCTCCACTTTGAAAACAAGCTAGTGGTGTGGTGGGAGACCAGCAAATGTGGCCCAAAGACCAAGAAAACCAACTTCCCGACAAGAAAATCGACTGGCGGGAAGAAAGTGGTCTCCAAGGAGAAAAGGCGGCCTCCCACCCTTGTACCACCTCCCAAACAAGGAAAACAAGGTTCATACCAAAAATGAACCAACACGGATGCCAAACGAGAGCTCGGGGGGCAAAGCGCACGGCCAGGGGCCCCGAAAACTGGCTGTTGAGCACCAAAAGTGGCGTACGGCCACAAAAGTGGTCTTCCAGACCACAGTGTCCCTCTAGACAAAGGAAACAAGGTGTGTTCCAAAAACCGTGCCAAACGGAGAATGTTAAGCGGTCCCGAACCGAGATGCACGACTAACGGCTTCGAAAAACTGAAAACTAGTCTCCAAATGGGAACAGTGGCCTACGACCACGAAAAGTAGTCTACAACCACTAAGAGATGGTCCACAAGACCTCTCCCTCCCTCCGGGAAGAGAAAACAAGACTTGGTCCGCGGACCGAGTCAAAGTACAAAGGGTCCTGAGGTCCGGAGGCGAGGCTCTCGGCCAAAAACTCCGAAACCTCGAAACGAGCACAACATGCGCAATCACCGAGCGCCCAATCGATGATGTCTGAGTCTTAAGGTCGGTCAAAAATGGGGTGTCTACATCGGCCACCAGTGTTTTCTGCATATATTTTATGCTAGTTGTGCCAGCTATTTGCACAAATGGTTGCATTTGTCCACACGTGGAGGGTTGGATCTCCTTGTATAGATTTCATGTTTTCTATATAGGGACCCCCTCTATCATGTTTTGAGGTTCCAAAAATTAGACTAAAAAATTTTCCTCTCTTTACAAATTATCTACACTTTTGCCTACAATTTCTACACTCTTGCCCATACACCCTTAACCAAATCCCCTCATCTCTGAGCTGAGATGTTTTTGAGCTTGGTTTGAGCTCTACAAAGTGTATTTGCTTGGAATTGTTGCTTGGAATCACTCTTCTCTTCTAGAGGTATAATACTAGCTTTGTTAGCTTGCTTTACATACTTGTATTCCTATCTTTTTTTTTTCACTGTTTTGGGTTGTTTTTGAGCTAAAAAAAATTCTATTTTTATGGGGTGAAATTGGTGTTTTTGGCCATTTAAGGTTAGGGAGTGGTTCATCCATCTTCATTTCTTGTTGTTAAGGCCATTTCACCTTTGTTTCCCATTTTCACACCATCTTTTTTTAGGCCTTTAAAAACTGAATTTCAGAGCTTTTTTGGTGGTAAAAATCATGTTTTGAAGTCCAAATTTGGAGGGGTTAGCCTCCCCTCCTTGTGTCTTTTTTGCTAGCCTAGTTGGTGTCATGTGTTAGCTTATTTTTCTAGCTTGTTGTGGCTTAATTCCAACATGTTTTAGCCACTGATTTAGACTGATTTAACTCTATTTTGGGTTGGTTATTGCATTTGAGTCTTGTTTTGCATAGTTGTAGTGTAATAGTCCTCACATGCTTGGTGTTTTAGGCCTCTAGACACCACTTGTTTGAGTTGATTGCATGTTTTTAGTGTTTTTCACACTTAATTTCAGCACTAATCATCTCTGCAACCTCCCTCCTTTCTTGACTTTTAATTTTGCTTTGAAAGTGGTTTCAAGTCATTTGTTTGCCTAAGTATGGAATTGAATTTTCATACTTAATGGTTTAATCCCTTAGGGGGTTCATTACCAACGGTATGATGCTTCTTTCATACCCAAAGTAACTTGTGTTTTAAACTTTCTTTTCATTAGAAGACTTTAATTCACCCTTTGGACCCAATTTGATTAAAGGATGATTGGTAATCTAAAATGAGTAACTAAAACTCGGGATTAAAATTTAGCAAGATAATAACTTGTGTGTTCAATCGGATGTTAATTGAACACGAGGAAAATTGGGACATTTCATACTCAAAGTAAAGAAATGTGTCAAGTTTCCTAGGTCTCCATTGCCTTTGATCATGCATGATAGGGTGATGGTTTTTATGTGTCTTGTGCTGCATTTATTGAGCTTGCACATCTTGAATCACAATCCATCATGCAATGAAATTTCTTGAGTTGGTGGTTTGTGGGTTAAGTTCGCCTTTCCTTGGATTTGCTTATGAAAAGGAGGACCGAGTTGTGCAAACAATCTGTGAGAATACCATCTTTTTGCTCTGTATGCCCTCTGTTGCAGCAGATAAACTAGTGCATCAGTGGCTGGCAAGCCACTATCCATGGCCAGCAGGTGGCCGACAGAGCACCATCCATGGCTGATTGGCCACTTCCATGGTCGGCAAGTGACTGACAAGCTTTACCAGTGGCCGATTGGCCATTGATGCAAATCTCAACAGAATATTGGTAAGGTGGAGCAAAATGGTTCTCGAAATGTTCAGTTGTGCAAACAAAGGCTTTCGAGAGCAAAGTGGAGGTATTTTCGAGTGGAAACTGAGCATGTGCATACACATCTTTCATTTCCTGAGGCGAAACAAAAGATTAGCTTAATTTAGTTACTTAGTCTCATTAGTAGTTGCAAATGTTTTGTAATTATTTAATTAGTTAATTAGTTTAGCTAGTTATTTATTTTGGCTTGTAATAATTAGTTAATTAGTTTAGCTAGTTATTTATTTTGGTTTGTAATAATTAGCTTATATGTTTAGCTTAATTAGCCTAATTAGCTTAGCCTAGCTTTATTCATTCGGACTCTCCTTCGTGAGAGCATAATGTGATAATGTGTATGTCTTCCAATCTCACGACTTTCTCATTTTTATTTACTAGCTTTTGATGGTTAGATTAGGGACATGTTTCAATTAGCATGCCTTATGCTTGCATACATTCATCTTGTCTTGCATGCAACGAGGTTCGGCGCATCATTCTAACTACATTGTCATTTCAATACTTCTTTGAATACATGCTTAGAACACATGTTATCAAATTGAATCATATGCCATATTAGTAGCCGAGTCTAGTAATTGCATATTG
This sequence comes from Camellia sinensis, assembly GCF_055761805.1. Classification (NCBI taxonomy): domain Eukaryota; kingdom Viridiplantae; phylum Streptophyta; class Magnoliopsida; order Ericales; family Theaceae; genus Camellia; species Camellia sinensis. The sequence continues at coordinate 71,830,476 of NC_138964.1, forward strand.
CATGTGTTGCATTAGACATTTAACATAGTTAGGAATCATGCATATTTTTCTAACTCATATCTTCTTAAGCTTGGAGTACTAGGTGAGTTTTTAATGCTTTAGGATACTTGCATGAGTGTGAGTGATTGCTATGTCTAGCATGCTTGCCCTGAGGCTAAATGCTTACTTGCTAACTATTTGAGCGCCTGTGGATGAAGGCTTTTTGCTTGAATTAGAATAATTCAATAAATGCACGTTTCAAGCCCACTTTATTGAATGGAAAATTCGTAAACTTTAAGCCCCCTTGAGGTGGCAAAAACAAACCCTTTTCGCAAAACAAACATGAAGTTGAATTGTTCCAATCTGAGCAAACTAGTTTATATTTGCTTGTGCGCTTCACTTAGTAATGCTAACTTAACAATTAGAACAAGAGCACATAATGTTGATAAAAATCATAACATGATTAGTAGAGGCTGATCTTTGATCGGGCAAGCAGGGGTGCTCAATTCATGACATTCCCTTCTCGTACCTAAGTTTCTGAGCTGAGGCAACTTTGTTGATTACAGACACGTGGCCTTTTTTGCATGAGTTATGGGTTTCCTAAATTTCCCCAAAATAAAATATTTAAGTGGCGACTCTGTATCTAGCAAAGCAGTCCGATTTTGGCATTTTTGATCGCAAAATCAAGTTTCCAAATGATTTGTCGGATTTAGACTCTTTGGTGCTTATCAATTTTACATTGCACTTGTGAGATTAGATTCAGAACCGTGGGAGTCTGAACAGCAGGGCTTCTTTTGAGTTTTCGAAAGGGGGCGCAAAAAAAGGCAAGCTATACATAGTTCTACATGTGCTCGCACCCCTTTCGCGTTGAAACATGGTTCTGTTATGTATAAGCACCCATGCTACGCTGAGGCTAGTATTGAGGGTGTACACACTTAGCCTGTGTTAGGTGTTGTTTGGCTCGTGCCCACTTCTTTTCTATATAAAACATAGTTTGATTTTGCATCCCCATTCCTTTATGATATTCGCGTGGTAGGCACTGCTTGTGGTTTAATTATTTCATTGCATTATGTATCGTTTGCATCCTACTTTTGAACTATGCCGGTTTGATTCCTTACAAAGGGATATTGTGGAATCACCTTTTTCTCGTGCCCCTCCTTTCGGAAACGTTTGAAAGAAAAGGCCTCACAGTTGGGACTCCCGCGGTTCTGAATCTAGTCTCACAAATGTAATGTGAAACTGATAAACACCAAAAAGTCCAAATACGGAAAACCTTTTTGGAAAATCGATCTTAAATCAAAAAATGCCAAAATTGGACTTTTAATAACCCACATTCTTGTCTTAGTCATGTTCATGAGCATTTATATGATTTTGTCTTATTAAATTTGTACATGCAGACTTAGACTTGTTTTGCCTAGGTAAAGGTTCTTCTCTTGTGTTGATGCTATCATGTTTTGCCTAAGTGTTATATGCATGCTTTGTTCCTTACTAGGTCATGTCAAGCCTAGGTCATGTTAAGCCTAGATCAAACCTTTGAACCTCTTACATCTAGGACCATCTTGGAACCACTTTGGTTGACCTCCACCTTCACCCTGGCATATTGGCTGAGATGTCATCATCTAGGCCGAGGTGTGCATCACCTAGGCCGAGATGTGTATCATCTAGGCCGAGATGTTATCATCTAGGCATCCTAGATCTTTGATCCTTGCACCCAGTGATCTTGTTCCGGGACTGGAATGACCTAGACCGAGGTACCGCACATCGAGGCCGAGGTGTGGCACAGCTAGGCCAAGTGTTATCCTTCCTAGCCGAGATCATTGAGACCTTACTTGCCGAAGCCTATGTCTTGACCCGAGGTCATTACCTGCCAGAGTGCCCATGTCACCTTACTTGTTATACACACTTTGTCATGCTCTTGTCTTGTCATTCAGTCACCTTTTTTAGGAAACCCAATCCGGTGGTGCCACGTGTCCCAGCAGAGGGTTAAGTTTGCTGGCAGTAGAGAAAATATATCATTTTGTCATATCTTTTGCATGGTAGAGAGAGAAGCTCTAGGAAGAGAGGAAGAGGAGTTCTTGAGAGAGAAGTAGATTTCCAAGCTTGATCCTTAGAGTCTAAACTGTTTGATCCGAGTGTTGAGGTTAGATTCTTTATTTACTCTTGTTAATCTTTATGTTTATTCGATCGCATTGCATGATCTAGCATGATTCATGAGCCATGCATTGATTTAAAGTTGTTTTAGAAAGAGAAAATGGTGTTCTTGAAATAAAACCATGTTTTGATCCGAAAGTTTGTATCAAGATCCATGTTTTTGTGTTTGTTTTCATAAGATCTTTAAGTATGGGTACCCAGGTCCATGTTTTCGAACTCATCTCATGAAATCTCAGATTTTGAATAAAGAAGTTATGATTTTAGCATTCATGTTCTTTATGTTCTTCATGTTCATGTTCTTCATGTGCTTCAAGGAAGGAAATCCAGATTTCCAGACTTCACCTTTCCCTAGGTGTAGTCACCGAGACCACTCTTGCCTAGATCTCACACTTAGGCCAAGCATCGTATCTCACCTTGGCCTACCTTGCATGATCACTTGCGCCATTAGTCTATCTTGCATGAACACCTCGACAGATAGCCGCTCGCTGAAGCCTTGGTAACCACACCTCGGCCAAGAGGTGTGGGACCTCAGCAAAGACCTGATTGGTACCCAGCATGTTTTCCCCGAGATGAAAACCAGTGTTTTAACTTCCAGCATGTTTTGCTTTGACTTGACCTAGTCTTGAAGGAAATGCCGGGATCATTTGCATTCATGTAAGGCTTGTCTGGAGAGTTCATTTCATATCCATCTTTGAGCATTCTTTCTTGTCTTCTTGAAGTGCATTCAGTAGACTTTGCCATGTGTTTGTAGGACTTGGACCCTTGCTTTAACCCCGACGTCTGAAGAGCTATTTGAGTGGTATTTTTAATAAAGCTATGTTATAAAGTTTTGATAAAGTTTTTCTTTGTTTTAGAAAAGTATTTGATCAAGCATGAATGATTGTCCCTAGTTTTTGTATCAAGTATTATATTTGTTTTGATGACATTCTTGGAAGGTCCTTAGTGCCAGGAGACTATAATGCAACTACACCCTTGTCTTGAAAGTCCTTAGTGCCAGGGGACTATAATGCAACTGCACCCTTGTTTTGAAAGTCCTTAGTGTCAGGGGACTATAATGCAACTGCACCCTTGTTTGAGATATCTCCTTTGTTTTGCCACCGACGGTTTATCACGTGGGTTTGTCTGGAATGTCATCGTTTGGTATTATGTAGATGTTATTAACATCTAAGAAGCTTTGAAAGATTTGATAGATGAACTTGGTTCATCCCTTTGATTTGTAAAGTTATGATATGTATTGTTTGGGAATTGGAAAAGACCTCGAATATCATTCATTTAACCCTTTATTACTAATATCATTCACTGAGTATCCAAGTTCACCCTCTTCTTATATATATATGTAGGTGACGAGCAAGAAGGCGGTGACGCCTAGATGATTATTTGAAACATGTTTTGGATTCATATTTTGTAGCATTTTGAAGATTATGCTTCTTACCTTTGTATTTCATGTATTTTGTATATGTCGGCTTGAGAAGCCTTTTGATCAAGATGTAACATGTACCTTATTTTATTTGTATTTAAGTTGTAAAACTATGTTAAAATGTATGTCATTTCCTTTGATCTATGCACAGCTCTTATGGACTACTTAGATTTAACTTTATTGCTTCCGCACATGTAAGCCCCATATATATACTCTGATTGTGTGTAAATCTTTGTAAGTTGGCCTTTGGTAATCTCGGATTACTGGCCATCACGGCACCATTCTACTAGGGGCGGAGTGGGGTCGTGATAGGACTGCTTCGCCAGATACAAAGTCACCACCTAAATATTTTATTTTGAAGAAATTTAGGAAACCCTGACTCATGCCGAAGGCAACATGTCCGTCATCACCAAAGTTGCCTCGGCTCGGGAACTTACGTACGAGAGAGGAACGTCATGAAATGAGTACCCCCGCTCGCCCGATCAAAGATCGGCCTCTACTAAACATGATACGATTTTTTCATAAACATCATGTCTTCTTGTTCTGATTATTAAACTAGCTTTACTATGTGACGCACACAAGCAAGTATAGACTAGTTGCAAGACTTGGAACAATTCAACTCGTGATTGTTTTCAAAAATGGTTTGAATTTGTCACCAAACATAGTGGGCTTAAAACATGATTTGCCACTCAACAAAGTGGGCTTAAAACTTACATTCGTTGAATCGTTCCAATTCAAACAACAAGCTTTCATCCACAAGCATTCATGCCGTCTAGCATTTAAGCACATAGCTTCATGGCAAGCATGCGAATCATGACAATATGTCAATCACACTCATGCAAGTATGCTAAAGCGTAAAACTCACCGAGTATTCCAAGCCAATACAAAAACTAGTTAAAACGATGCATGATCCTAACTATGTGAGATGTCTAATACAACGCATGCAATAATGCAATTAATAGGCTTGGCTACTAATATGACATATGGATTGATTTGAACAACATGCGATTTAAACACGTATTCAAAGAATGTATTGAAATGACGATGCAGTTTGAATGATACACCGAGCCTCGGTGCATGCAAAACAAATGAATGGATGCAAACATGCAATCATAAGGTATGCTAATTGAAAATGTCCCTAATCTAACCATCAAAAACAATTAAATAAAAAGGAGAAAGACGTGGGGTTGGAAATCATAAACACACATGCACACTTATTACAACATTACACCTTCGCAAAGGAGGGTCCAAATGAATAAGAGCTAACTTAAAACACAATATGAATTAACTAACTATTCTAAGCTAATTAAATATTACAAACCAAATTAATTAGCTAAACACTTAAATAACTAATTACAAAGCAATTAATCTACTTAATTACAACATGAATTAACTAGCTAATCTACTTGAATAATTACATCACTTGCAAGAATTAGCTACAACTAACTAACTAAGAAAAGCAACTAAAAGGCCTCAGGAAGTGAGGGATGCATGCATGCTTGGTTTCTCCACCTAAAAAGCCACAGTCTTGCCACTGAATGCTCTGTTTGCACATTTGAACACCCACAGTGCTGTTAACATCCAGAATACCTTTGCTCCACCGTACCAACATACCGTGCAAATTTCATTGATGGCCGGTCAGCTACCATTGATGGTCGATCGGCTATTGCTAGTGGCCGGTCGACTACTGCTGACCTGAACTTCTTTTTGCTGCAACGGAGAGTAAACAGAGGCAAAGCAGTATATTCTCAAGGGTTGTTTGTACTGTTACCCTCCTTATCATCAAACAAGTTCAAAGGAGTGTAACTCTTGGCCCTCAAACCATCAATCAAGCAATTTCAATGCATAATGGCTAAGGAACCAAGTTTGTACAAATTAATGAGTGCAAAACAAGACTCAAAAGGACCACCACCCTATCATGCATGATCAAGGACAATGGTGACCAAGGAAAGCGGCACATTTCATCACTTTTGAGTATGAAATGTCTCATTTTTCTTATGTTTGAATTAATGCCTGATTCGAACACATGCAATGCAACACAAAAGATGCTTATCTCGCCTCTTTTACTTGTCCGATTTTGTTTACTCATTTTAATTACCAAAACCAATCTTTAATTGATTTGCCCATTGGTGAGTGTCCTCTAATGGAAAGATGGCTTAAACAACAAGTTGCTTTGGGCATGAAAGAGGCATTACACTGTTGGTAATGAACCCCCTAAGGGATTAAACCATTAGGTGCAACACCTCCATTTCACACTTAGGCAAACAAGAGGTTTAAAGCCACTTTCAAAGCAAATAAATGAGTGAAGAATGAAGGGAGATTGCAAAGATTTTAAGTGCTGAAATGAAGTGTAAAACAACACTAAAAATTACTATTATCTTAAAACAATGATGATTAAAGCATTAAAACATCAAGCTTGTAAAGGAAATTACAATACAACTATGCAATACAAAGCTCAAATGAATTAACCAGCCCAAAACAAAGCCAAAACAGGTCAAAACGACTTGAGCCACAAAAAGCTAAAATAATAAGCTAACATGTGAGGTTAACTAGGCATGCAAAAAAGACACAAGGAGGGGAGGCTAACCTCTCCAATTTTGGACTTCAAAAGTTGATTTTTACCACTGAAAAACCTCTGAGATTTAGTGGTTAAAAGGTCAAAAAAAGTTGTTTTGAAAGTGGTGAATAATAGCACAAAAGATAACAGGCTAATAAGCAAAAAGGGTGGACAACCCCTTAACTCAAAATAGCCTCAAACCACCATTTTTAGGTCATAAAAACAGAGGTATTTACACTTCAAAACCAGCCTTAAAACAATTTAAAAGGATGGCAAAACAAGTATATAAAGCACGTAGAAATAAGGCAAGTGCTATACCTTTGAAGCAAAGCACAAAATAGCCAATAATCCAAGCTCAAACCACTTTCTAGGGCTCAAAGTAGGTCCCAAGTTATCTCAGCCCAAAGGTGGGAGTATTTGGTTAAGGGTTGGTATGCAAAAGCTAATAGAAACTAGGCAAATGCGTGCAAAGTAACGAGAGAGAGAGAGAGAGAGAGAGAGATATTTTTGTTCTAAAAATGCTAACCCCCAAAATTGGGGAAGGAACCCCCCCTACATATAGAAAAATAAGTCTTGAGCTTAGAAACATCTTACTATATACATGTATGGAGACGCAGCTCAGTGAGCAACAGCTGGCATAGCTGGCAACAAATATCTCGAAAAAGAGACCAATGGCCGTCAGCCACCACTAGTAGCCAACAAGCACAAGCCATGGCCGACAGCCTCTAGGGCTGGCCGACAAGTCACCTACTCTTTCAGACTAGAGGCAACAAGCTCTTTGTCCAAAAACATGCACAAAACAGATAAGGTTTAGAGGCTTAAAGACAAGGCGTTCTACCGAGGACTTTGGGCGCTCAAAACGAACACAAACAAGCACAATCATCGAGTGCACAAACGATGACGTCCAAGCCTTGAGGACGGTCAAAAATGGGGTGTCTACAGATATGTATGCAACTTTCGAGTTCAACCAACGGCATCTCCATTTTGTTCATTTGCCCAAGTCTTCCAGCCACGTCAAATAGGTTGTCTTTGGGCTTTGACATTCACTCACGTCATTTCATGACGTACCAAGTTTTGTCAAAGAGGGGCAACTGTAGACACCCTATTTTGGACCGCCCCTAAGACTTGGGAGCTTCATTCCAAACACATGATGATGCAATCTTATACTGTGCAATTTTTTTGAATCTTCATCAAAGGAATTCAATTTTGAGCTTCAAACCCAAACCTTGCACCCCTTTTGAACCCAAAACCTATTTTTCTAGCTTGACCACTCAAAAGAGAGCAGTAAGACCAAAAGTTGACCGGTAGGCCACATTATTTAGGCCGCCTGGCCATGTTCAGTGCAGAAGATATTTTTGCAGCACAGACTACTCCCATGCACAGGATTTCTCTACCTATTCTCTTTTCAAGATATTTCTGATGTAAGACTCTGAAAATCTTCAAATATAGCACCTTCCCTTAGAGTTTAGAGTTAGAAAACTTAGTGAGAAAGGATTTCCAAAGGCCTAGAAGATTGCCCAAAGCATCCTCTGCCCTCTTGAAAATAGATACACCATTGAAGCTTAAACTTGAAGCTTTTATTGAAGGTTTGAGCCTGATTTCAGATACTTGAGAGTGTGTGGATTGAAATTTGTGAATCAAGAAGCTCTTCCTCTTAGGTTAATATTTGAACACTTTTCATTACCTTTTCTTTTACCCTCTTGCTCTTCATTCTTTGTTTAAATACTAATTTTCAAAGTATTTTTAGGCTTAAAAATATGATTTAAACCTTGTTGAAGGTGAAAGGTTTAGCCACCCTTCCATAAGCTTATCCATGGTAGTGCTCTCTTCGTTTTCTCCATGCTTTTTCTCTTCTTCTTCACCTATTTAGATTGATTTCAGCACTATTTTAGTTAGTTTTTGTGTGAATATGGACTATATATACGTGTTTAAAGCTTTAAATACATAGCTTAATTCTTGAATCTGTCTCTCTTCTTCAAAGTTGTAAACTCTCTTCTCGTTCCATCTTTGAAGCATGGAATATGGATGTCTCATCCATATTCCATGAGTAGGAAGATGAGCATACAACAACTCTTTATAGCTTTCAATCATTTACTTAGTCTCGTTTTCATTTGGCTTTGAATCCATATGAGAGCTCTTTCATTAGAAGTATTATAAACTCTCTTCTAGTTCCTTTTGAAGCATGGAAATGGATTTCAATCCATGTTCCATGAGTAGGAAAAAGAGTCTCTAATTACTTTCCTCAACGATGTAATCTCTTTCTAATAAGCTTCTCTTTCAAAAATGGATTTCTCTAAACCTATTCTCTCCAAATTTTAGTACTCACTTACTCTTATTTTTCACGAGATATAGTAGGTTTCAGCCATCTCGTTGAATGCTTCTTTCTTAATTAGCCTTAGTTATGTATTCATTAAATATTCCATCACATTGCTTCATTAATCATCATCTAAATACCCTTGGGATGTTTGATGATTTGTGAAGCAAACCTATTCTCTCCTTGAGCATCTTCATGATAGGAGGGAGCAGGAAGGATGAACATCCTTTAGAAACCCTTTGTTTTTGCCCTGTTCCAGTTCTATTGCAATAGGTTTTCTTATAGAAACAATGGTCGGCCGGCCATCAAAGTGTATGGTCGACCAATTCATCAGGCTGGCCGACCAACTATTTTGTACAATAGTGGTGGTTTATCGAGATAAACAGAGCAGATTCTGAGGTCGAAACAAAACTATTTTCTTATTGTGAACAGGGCAATTTCTGACAGCAAGCAGAGGGGTTTCCGGAGCATGTTCTTACTTGTGCGTACACAATTCCCTCGCATTCCATTCAATTCCTTTAGATTAGTCGCTTTCAAATTCATGTTTCGTAATAATTAGTTAATTCATTTGTGTTTGTAATAATTAGTTAATTAGGACATTCGGACCCTCTTGTAAAGAAGGTAAATTTGTAACACTTGATGTATGTCTTCTAACCTCCATTTCTTTGTCCCTTTTATTTACATGCTTACCATGGTTATACGAAACATCATTTTTTCGTTTCATATCATTTCCATGACTTGTATCCATTTTTGCATGCATTAAAGATTCGGCTCATCCTACTTGGTGTCGTTATCATTTCCTACTTGATTATGTGTGCAACCTCATGCTTTGAGTTGACTCACATATCATGTTAGTAGCCGAATCTAATAGTTGCCGTTTTGCATATTAGGATCATGCATTTTCTCTAACTATCTTCTTTTCTTTGGCTTGCCACGATTGAGTACTAGGTGAGAATTTTTGCTTTAGTATATCATATGTGTGTTTGTGTTACCATGTCGAGCATACTACCATGAGGCTATTTGCTTACTTGAAATATCTCTCTAAATGTCTGTGGATGGAGGCTATTTTGCTTAAATTGGAATGACTTTGATTGCTGTACATATGAGCTCACTTTTCCTTTAAGTTGCACATATTCTAAAACTCTTTCAAAATTGCATAAGATCAAAGCATTCCAAAGTAAGTGACGTGGTCTATATTTGTTTGATTCACAAAGTAATGTTAGCATATTAATTATTATAGAAGATGATCATACAATGTCTATAAGATTCACATCATGATTTAGTAGAGGCTGATCTTTAATCGGGTGAGTGGGGTGCTAAATTCATGATCTTCCCCTCTCATACCTAAGTTCCAAAACCGAGACATTTCGGTTATGACCGACAAGTGGCCTTTGGCACGAGTCACGGGTTTCCTAATTTTTCCAAACATATTAGGTGGCGACTCTAAAATCTGACAATGCAGTCCATTTTTGGCATCTCTGGTAATTAATGGATTTTTCTAAGATTTGCTGGATCTGGACTATTATTCGTTTTTCTATTTCACATTGCACTTGTGAAGCTAGATTCAGAATCACGAGAGTCTGAACTATAGGGAATCGCATCCGAGGAAACTAAACCCCTCTGAGGAGTGTGAAAAACCAGCTACAGTCGCTGACTTCCTTTTGCTTTTGTATTAATTGATATGTCGGGTTTTGATGTCATTTTGGGTTGTCATCCTATCGAGCCATTATTGATTGTTACCGTCAAAGAGTTACAGTGTGCACTTCAAGTGGTGACTATTTTTATTTACTGGGGGATCGAGTTGATAGGGCCTTGTTGCCAATATGCGATCCGCGTGATCAGGGCGAGCTTAGTCTACTTCTCGCTACATTCTTGGGTGTTGAGAGTGATGTGGTCCAAGTTGAGTTGCCGAAGGTAGTTTGCAAATACCCGGACGTCTTTCTTGAGGATCTCACTAGTTTACCACCACATTATGAGATTGAGTTCTCTATTGACTTTGTGCCTGGCACGACACTAATCTCTATGGCACCATATAGATTTGCACCGCCAAGTTAAGTGAGTCATAGATTCAACTCCAAGAATTGCTAGACAAGGGCTTTATCTGTCCTTGTACTTCCCCTTGGGGAGCACTGGCTCTCTTTGCCAAGAAGAAGGATGACACATTGCGACTTTGTATTGATTATCAGAAGTTGAACCGGGCAACTGTTAAGAACAAGTACCCATTGCCTCGTATAGATGACTTATTTGATCAGTTGAAGCGGTCTTGTTACTTCTCTAAGATAGACTTGAGATCGAGTTACCACCAGTTAAGAGTGAAGGAGGAGGATATCCAGAAGATGGCATTCCATATGTGGTATGGCCATTATGAATTTCTAGTGATGCCTTTTGGGTTAACCAACGCACCGACCTTGTTTATGGATATGATAAATCGCATCTTTCGTAAGTTCCTAGACTGTTTTGTAGTTGTCTTTGTTGATGACATTTTGATCTACCCACCCTCTGAGGAGGAACACGAAGAACACTTGCGGATTGTAGTTGAGTTGCTTAGAGCCCACAAGTTGTATGCTAAGCTTGGTAAGTGTGAGTTCTGGTTGAAAGAGGTGAAATTCTTAGGCCATGTGGTGTCCAGGGAAGGGGTGACTGTAGATTCCTCTAAGATTAAGGCAGTGCAAGATTGGAAACAACCCAAGAATGCCTTTGAAAGCCAGAGTTTCTTCGGGTTGGCCGGGTATTATCGACGTTTTGTGAAGGATTTCTCTAGATTAGCCTCACTGTTGACTAGACTGACAAGGAAGGGAATTAAATTTGTGTGGAATGAGACTTGTGAGAAGTCATTTCAAGAGCTTAAGGTTAGACTTACCACTGCTCCAATGTTGATTATTCCGAAGAGGGGTTTGGGCTACTCAGTGTGTTGTGTTGCATCTCGGGAAGGTTTGGGTTGTGTTTTGATGCAAGAGGGGAAGGTAGTAGCTTATGGCTCACGGTAGTTGAAAATACAAGAGAGAAACTACCGTACTCATGACCTAGAGCTAAGATTTGGAGACATTACTTGTATAGTGAGAGGTTTGAGGTATTCTTCGATGACAAAAGTTTCAAGTATTTTGTTTTCATAGAAGGATTTAAATTTGAGACTGAGGATGTGGATAGAGTTCATGGAGGATTACGATTTTGAGTTACATTATCATTTGGAGAAGGCCAATGCAGTGGCCAATGCCTTAAGTAGGAAATCCATTAACAGTGTAGCTAGTATTGCCATCCGGGAATGAGAGATGTTTGTAGCTGGTTTTTTACGCTTCTCGGAGTGATTTGGTCTCCTTGGATGTGATTCCCTACAATTCGAACTCCTGTGGTTCTGAATCTGGTTTTCACAAGTGCAATGTGAAACAGAAAAACAAATGAGAGTCCAGATCCGGCAAATCTTAGAAAATCCATTAATCACAAGAGATGCCAAAAATGGACTGCATTGCCAATTTTTAGAGTTGCCACATAATATTTTTGAGAAAATTAGGAAACCCATGGCTCGTATCAAAGGCCACTTGTTCGTCATAACCAAAGTTGTCTCGATTCGAAAACTTAGGTATGAGAGGGGAAGGTCATGAATTGAGCACGCTACTCACCTGATCAAAGATCGGCCTCTACTAAATCAAGATGTGAATTATTAATATTCTAATATTACTATGTGAGGCAAATGAGTATAGACCATGTCACTTACTTTGGAATGCTTTGATTCATGCAATTTTGAAAGCGTTTTCGAATATTTGCAACTCAAAGAAAAAATGAGCTCGCTTATACGATGATCAAAGTCATCTCAATTTAAGCAAAATAGCCTCCATCCATAGGCATTCATAGAGTTATTTCAAATAAGCACGTATCCTCATGGTAGTATGCTCAACATGGTAATACAAACATACATATGATATATTAAAGCAAAAAATGGTCACCTAGTACTCAACCGTGGCAAGTCAAAGAAAAGAAGATAGCAAAAATGCATGATCCTAATATTCAAAATGGCTAATGCAACCCATACAAAAATGCAACTACTAGATTCAGCTACTAACATGACAAACCAAAATCGCCATAACTGTTTTAGATAGAGCGTGCCAATTTGAAAGGGATGGGAGATAGTGAAAAAAAAGTCTCAATTTCAATCAATGCATCAGAGTAAAGAGAATCACTTCCAATAAGTACATCACAAGCCCAAAGAAAGTTCTTGTAGGAAATCTTATCGCGAAGGGTATCAAAGGAAAGATGGCTAAAGGCTGCCAAGAGCCCTTTAGCCTCAGACCTAGCATGACCATAAGTAGAGTATAATGGTGTATAGACATCTATAGTGTAATCTTCGATAACCATTCGAAGCTCCGAGATCAATTGGGGATGGTAAGGAATAAATGGTAACGAAGGTTCAGCTTGAAACCCAACAAGATATCGTGCCTAAATGATGTATTCAAGCCAATTAGAGAAGAATAATTCGGCTTGTTTGACAAACATAATAAGGTCTAACCTCAATGAGGCCTCATCAGGAGTATGAATGAAACCTAATGAAGATCCATCAGAAAAAGACCCTTTCATTGATTCGAAAAAGGGGCAGAGGACAAATGCCAAGATTAAATAAAACAATTTCTAGGCCTAAGATCATCAAATTGTGGCTGGTAAGGGTATATTACGCTACTTCGAGGGTTGGATGGGATAGTGCTGGGGTTTACATGCTCTATGAAATTATGATGAATCTTGAAACGAGCAATAAGTGATGCAGGTGGTTCCCAAGTATCCCAATCAGTGGCAGTTGATGCTAAAGAAGAAAGAATAGTTACATCCTAGCCAGTGGAAGAAGGAAAAGACCCCCAGCCAGGGGGGTGTCAATCAAAGAAGAAAATAGAGGTACATCCCAGCCTGAGAGAAATGATTTAAAAACATCAAGATGCTCTGGTTGCAAAATGGAAGAAAAGGAATTCATGTGAATAGCCTTGAGACAATAATCTAATTTTGGAGACGCAGGACAAGTGGTTGTGTCTGCATCAACCACATGATCTCATCTTCAACTCTTTTTGTATCCAAGTCAACCATTTCATCAAAGTTTTTGATGTTGATGGGTCTGACTTTTCAGTTCGAACCTCATTAAATACAGAACCCAATAGTTCAAACTAAAAAGATCGTGGTGATCATTGATCACAGGGGCTACATTTAAGGAGCAGTGATCGTGGGAGAAGTGTGAACGCCAAAAGTTATGTCCACTAATGTAACCATTATGCTTACACTAGTGCGGGGGATATTGTTGGCACCACATTTAAATCATCCAATTCGAAATGACACGTGGCAAACAAAAGGTATTTTGTGGCATTTGATAAGAATAGTGAAGAGTTCCACCTTCGAAGGTGTAATGCCTCGACTTTTGGGCCATTAATAAACTAAATAAAACCCAAATTTATGATTTCAAACAACTAGTAACCTCAAATGTACAAATCTGTCTCCAAAAATAATTACACAAATGTTTCTAAAATATAATTTATATAATTTCTTCAAAAAAAATTAGGGTAAATTACACTGACACCCCTGAGATTTCTGTTTAATACAAATCTATCCCTCAAGTTTGAAAAATTACATTCCCCACCCTGAGATTTGTATTCTCATTAGAAATTGTTCTCTGGATTGTTAATGGCATGCCCTAAAATTTTCTAAATGACCATTTTTCCCTTTTTCCTACCCACTTCTTCTTCCTATCATCACGACTACATTCTAAAACTTTCCATCATTAAATTCTACCTAAATATATTCTTATTGAGTGATGACATACAAATATAAATTTTATATAGAATTTTCAAACACAATGATATATAGCTTAATGATAACCTTTCACTTTGAAACAAAACACCCATAAACATGATTTATATTTACAACATCAATATAACAATATTTTTATGGTATGTTTTGTTTAAATTTTTATATATGAATAGAATTTTTCATTTTTGTTTCCACTATTATTTTTCTTTCTCATCTATTCACCCACATTTATTACGATATTACCAAATACTGTCATTCACATTTATTAAAGTAGTACTGAATTTTTGTAATTTTTTTGGATTTTTTTTTTTTTTTTGTATTTGATGAATTTAAAAGGAGAAGTTACAAAATATTATACTTCTTAAGTATATCTAGATTAGGTGTATCTAAAAAATAAAAAATAAAAAATGCTTAAAATATTAAAAAAATCAATAAAAATATTAAAAAAAATTAATTCAATTTTTTGTGTAAGTTAAACCAAAGAAAATTATTGTTATTTATATTGAAATGACATGAACAAAACATCAGCATTATTTTATTATTTTATATGTATAAAGGCTAAAGGGCAAATATGTCATTTTAATCTGACAATGTGGTACGTATAATTTTTCAAACGTTAGGGAGAGATTTGTATTAAATAAAAATCTCAGGGGGTGCCAGTGTAATTTCCCCAAAATATTATATAGTGGTGGGCCCTAAATATCTAACTCCAATAATCTCTGAGCACTTCAAATCCGATCACCATTAAATTGTTTAATACTTAAAAAGTAAATTAACTAAAGCAATATATAATACGACAAGAATAACAAGGCTTATATAGAGAATAAATCAATAGGGATCCAACTATTTACAACATTGCACAAACAGTTTGATATTACCAAACAATTTGTCAAATTGCACAAACAGACTAACTCAACATATGATAACTTGCCCATGACCAAATACCCAATCATATTGAGTACATGATCAGTAGCCGGCCTCACTCACTTCACCCAAGCACAACCGCTTATCTGAACATATTGGTGCAAGCTATTGGCAGGGTCCACTCGATCCGTATACAGAACATTTATACATCATTTAGTCAAATAAATCAACATTATCAATACAAAATAACTTCACAGAATTTTATCATATGACCAAAATAATCAAACGAATTAACAAAGAATAATTTCACATAATTTATCAAATGATCAATATAACGAATGGAGTACAAATTGAAGATATATAATTAAACGGGAAGTCTTTGCAAAGAAATTTAGAGGAAGCATATTGTATGACACCCAAATTATTTCAATTTCCAAATTCCAAGACCACTTGATACTAAATCCTTCTACCACCAATACTTTAATCATCTGGCACTTACTTTTTTTTTAATTATTTATTTATTTTTTTTTTTTGTAATTCTCCAAAGATAGTTGATCAAAATTCTAAGACATAAAGTATATAAGGTTTGACGAAATTTATAACTCTATTCTTTTATAAAATTACTAAATCTCACTCTAAATACTCTCAATCTACACTCAATATTTGTATCACAAACAATCTAAGGGAAAAAACAACATGAGAGAGAGAGAGAGAGAGAGAGAGAGTTGAAAAGCAGCAGAAGCAAAGGATGGAGAAGTGAGGAGACGTGGCCCAATTTATAGGAAAAGAAAGAGGAAAAAAGATAAAAAGTTACAAAAAAAAAAAAAAATTAAAAAGATAGGAAAGAAATGACAAGGAATGGGGGGGCATGGCGATGGCATGGCAGATCATGCGTGTTTGCTGGGCAACATTTATTTTTATTTTTTTTCATTTTTTCTTTGTGAAAAAGAAATATGGAAAACGCGAGAAGTTTTATTTCTATAAAGAGATTAATAATAATGAGGTGAAAATAAAAAGAAATAAAATAAATATAAGGAAATAAATTAAATCTCATATAAAAATTTTACCACCAAATTACTATAATAAACCATCAATACTTCTCATTAAAATAATTAATACTTTAAAAATGTGAGATTTCACAATCTATCCCCTTAAATAAATTTCGTTATCGAAATTTCCAATTACTAATACTCCAAAATTTAATAACGTCTAACTACTTAAATTACACGCTTCTACTACACACTTTGATATAAACAACACCATTTTTTTTTAACCTCAAACATTTATCAATTCGTTTTTCCCCCCTCAAATATCAATCACCCAACAAATCCCATATAAGACCTAATCCATATGTTCTGATACCATTGTGTAACGCCCTAACTTTCGGACAATTAATAAGCTAAATAAACTCCAAATTTATAATTTCAAATAACTAATAACCTCAAATGTATAAATTTGTCTCCAAAAATAATTACAAAAATGTTTCCAAGATATAATTTATACAATTTCTCCAAAAATGTTATATAGTGATAGGCCTCAAAATATCTAACTCCAATAATCTCTTAGCAATTCAAATCCAATCGCCACTAAATTGCTGGATACTTGAAAAAAAATAGAATAAAATAATTCGGGAAGTATACAATATGACAGGAATAACAAGACTCGTATAGAGATAAATCAATAAAGATCCAACCATTTACAACATTGCACAAATGATTCAATATTACCAAGCAATTTATCAAATTTGACAAACAGACTAACTCAACATATGATACCTTGCCCATGACCAAATATACAGTCCTACTCAGTACATGATCAGTGATCAGCCTCAGCCAAGCACAACTACTTATCGGACATATTGGTGCAAGCTATTAGCAGGGTTCACTCGATCCGTGTATGGAGCATTTACACATCAATTAGTCAGACAAATTAACATTGTCAATACAGAATAATTTCACAAAATTTTTATCATACGACCAGAGTAATCAAACAAATCAATAAAGAATAATTTCACATAATTTATTAAATGATCGGTATAACAAATGAAGTACAAATTAAAGATTATTAAAATGAAATTCTCTGCAAAAAGATTTAGAAGAAACATATTGTATACTGCCTGAATTACCTCAAATAATTCCAAGACCACTTGATGCAAAATCCTTCCATCACCAATACTTTAGTAATCTGATATTCTTTATAAATCTCTAAAGATAGCTGATCAAAATTCTAAGGTATAAGGTATGTAAGATTTGACGAAATCTATAACTCTCCTCCTTGATAAAATTACTAAATCTCACTTTAAATACTCTCAATCCATCCTCGATACTTGTATCACAAACAATCTAAGAGAAAGAACATTATGAGAGAGAGAGAGAGAGAGAGATGAAATGGAGGGAGACGTTGAAAAGCAACGGAAGTAAAAGATGGAGAAGTGAGGAGACTTGGCCCAATTTATAGGAAAAGAAAGAGGACTAAAAAGATTTTAATATACACATATATATATATATATATATATATATATATACGAAAAGAAAGGAAGAAAATGACAAGGAATTGGGAGGTATGGGATCTTAATGTTTGTTGGGCAACATGTTTTATTTTATTTTCTTTTCTTTTCTTGGTGAAAAAAAATAAAAAAATTATTTATAAGTTCAATTTAGAAGATTTATTTAATATTTAATTTTATAAATATTCTTTTAGAATTTGAAAACCTACTTAAATAGGAATGTGTTCCATAAACTCATATGAGTTATAAATGAATGATCTTAGTGTACGATTATACCCCTAATTTATTTTCATATTGTACCTTATTTTTTTATTTATCATATCACATTTGAGAAGGTTTTAGGAAAGACAAGTCTACAAGCAACAACCGTGCGAATTTTTTTGGCCTTGATTGTGGGATTCTAGTGCATTTTTAAACTATTGCTTAAATAGATGTGGATATGGTCGATGATATAATGAAGTTTGACGGTTGTGTGTTGATTCCTTCGACAGATTTTGACTCCAATTGATTGAGGAAAAGAGGTATGGTTTTTTTTTTCTTTTTTTTTTTTTTTTTTTTTGGTTGAAATGTGTTGTTGTTTGTTAACTTGTAAATTGTTCATCTTTAATAGAGTATTGACAATCTATTACACTCATTGATAGGCACACTTTGGCCAATGTTTTCATTGAATGTATATATTTGACATTGTAATGGTTGATGCATTTTGATATGTTCGATATGTGGGGTGGTGTGTATGGGTTGAAGGATTGGGTTCGGGATATTTGATTTTGGTTGTTAATTGGATGTCGAATGTGAACCACATCATAGGATGGCAATTGTATATTGGGACTTGAGTGATCGTGTTACGATACATGTTACATTTAGTATGTAATGTTAATCCACATACACCATGTAGTAGATGACATTTGTGTGTTTGTTCGGTTGTATATGTGTTTGAATGTATATCGTGTCTTTATTGTAATCAGTGTTTACATACATATCACAGTACGTTGTGCAAAATTATTAGGGATTTGGATTTGTAATTGATTGTGGATTGAATTCCATCACTCAATGTTGAAGTTGTTACACGTTACATTTAGGAGGTTACATTATCCGTAATTCAACGGTGGACTATTGGAATGTCACGTTGGATTTGCTATGAGAAGTATATGGGAATGTCACGGTCGGTTTAGAATGTTACATGTTACATTTGCGTTGGGTTTGGGATGAAAAGCATATGAGAATGTCACGTCGTCACATTAGGTTTGAGATGTTACATGTTACATTTATGTTTTGAATTTTAAATTTTCAACCATATAGATACGATCACAATCTATGGCAATATTAGATTTCCTTTATATGGTATTACCATTAATCAAGTTATTTCGAATTTTAGAAGCATATGAAAATACCACGTTGGGTTTAGGAATGTCACATTAGGTTTGGAATGTTACATGTTACATTTATGTTTTGAATTTCAAATTTCCAACCATATAGATATAATCACAATCTATGATAACATTGGATTTTTCATATATGATATTGTCATTAATTAGGTTATTTTGAATTTCAAATTTCTAACCATATAGATATGATCACAATCTATGTTAACATTGAATTTCTCATATATGGTATTATCATTAATCAGGTTATTAATTAATTAAGATTGGGGGTTGATTTATTCACAAGAAAATCACAGGACTTATTGGGTTATAATTTTTTTTCATAGGACCATATATTGTATAAGTCTTCCAAATCTTGTATAAGTCTTCCAAATAGGACTTATAAATAATTTACCCTTAAATATGAGAAATTAGAGAAAATTTATTTTCAATAATGAGGTGAAAATAAAAAGAAATAAAATAAATATAAAGAAATAAATTAGATTTTTATCTAAAAATCTTACCACCAAACTATTATAATAAACTACCAATGCTTCTCATTAAAATATTTAATACCTTAAAAATGCGGAATTCCACAGAAGGTGTCCACGTGAGCCGCAAATGCAAGTTTTCGACCAGTAAGATACTGAGCAACATCTGAGAGGCATGTGAAGGAGTTAACACAGGGCAGTTGCTAACGGTTACACACGGACGAATATAAGATTATGGCCCTAGGAAGTAGAGACAAGGAAGGAGATCATGTTGAAAGATAACATCATAACTATTTCGAATGCATCAAAAGAAGGCTATAAATAGATGAAAGTAAAGACTTAGACCCCTAACGAAATTCCGACTCTACATCTATATCAATTTCATTTACTTTTAAATTTAAACACTTCACTTTTATGCATTGTACTTACATTTCATAGGAATATATTAACTTTATAATTTTAGAACTCGGTCGGTTTAAAATATCATCTATCTAGTCTCTCCCTCCCATTCTATTATGAATTTGAGTCAAAATATTAATTGATCTTCTCAACACAACACAGTAAAGTCCTTTTCATTGAGATTAAAAGAATTGTAACACAATCGCTTGATAAAATTGACATTTATTATTTGTGAAGATTTTTCAGATCCTTACTAGCATGCTCAGATTACATTTCTAACTTTGAAATTGTCAAAAATAGCCAAAAATAAATTTTAGCAAAACAACTAAATTATGTTAAAGTTTTTTATTCAAACAAACATTCTAAGCCAATAATGCCGCAAATTTGAATGATTTCTTCCCACCAACAGTAATACTACTGCATTTTTATACACTATATATATTGCCTTCTTAAAATTCTTTTCTATATTAGCAATCGAGAAACTGAAGCACTGCACGTGGAAGATATAAAAGTAATTTCGTACTTTCTATGAACAAAGTCAAGATTGAATTTTAATTCAAATTCACATGAGAGAATTTTAAATATTTTAAATGTCAGAGAGATAAAGCACAAAAGGGTCAAATTTTCCCTACTTCTTTCAACTCGTTCTCCCTCTCTGACGGATCCAAGATTCGATCATCAGGGCTGGAAAAAAATATATATAAAGACGAATTTTAACAAGAAAATAACTGGGATTAGATTTAAAAGTAATGAATTTTAATGTATTAATATTTGTAATTTTTCATGCTATTAATTGAAAATCAATAAATTTTTTTTTTATTAAATATTTTATATAACGATAATATCACATGCTAGTATCACTTATTTTGAAAAATTTTACATTGTTGTAGCGAGAAATAATGATTGGATTAGGATAAGAAAAATGATTGCCAACCTAATTTTATTTATGATTTTTTATTGGCTGGCACACCACATAGAAATTGTGTCACTATTACACAAAAGTCTTCCACTCTTTATAAAAGGAATAATTATAAGGGAAAAATATTTATGAGTCCTACTGGGAAGATTTATTTATTGTGAAATTTTATAAATATTCTTTTAGAGTTTGAAATCTCATTTAAATAGGAATGTATTTCATAAGGTCCTACAAGCTATAAATGAATGATCTTAGTGTACTATTATACCCCTAATTTGTTTCTATTTTGTATCTTATTCTCTCATTCATCATATCACGTCTGAGAAAGCTTTTAGGAAAGACAAGTCTACAGGAAACAACCATGTGAGTTTTTTTCGCCTTGATCGCAGGATTCCAGTACATTTTCAAAATGCTGCTTAAATGGATGTGGATATGGTCGATGATATGATGAAGTTTTAGGGTTGTTTGTTGATTCCTTCGACAACTTTCGACTCCAATCGATTGAGAGGAAGAGGTATGTTTTTTGTTTTTTTTTTTTTGGAAGTATGTTGTTGTTTATTGAAGTGTGGATTGTTCATCTTTAATAGGGCATTGACAATCTATTACACTCATTGATAGGCACACTTTGGCTAATGTTTTGATTGAATGTATGCATTTGACATTGTGATGGTTGGGTTTTGATATGTTCGATGTGTGGGGTGGTGTGAATGGGTTCAAGGGTTGGGTTGGAGGTATTTGATTTTGGTTGTTAATTGGATGTCCAATGTGAACCACGTCGTGGGATGGTAATTGTACATTGAGACCTGGATGATCGTGTTACGATACATGTTACATTTAGTGTGTAACGTCAATCCACATACACCATGTAATAGATGACATTTGTGTGTTTGTTCGGTTGTATATGTGTTTTAATTTATATCGTGTCTTTATTGTAATAAGTGTTTGTAGACATGTCATAGTACATTGCATAGCATTTGGGTTTGTAATTGGATGTGGATTGCATCTTATCGCTCGATATTGAAGTTACGTTGGGTTAGGGGTGATGGTGGTTCAATACATGGGTTGTGTGGGGTGTTACATGTTCCATTTAGGAGGTTACATTATTCATAATTTAATGGTAGAATATTGGAATGTCACATTGGGTTTGGGATGAGAAGCATATGAGAATGTCACAGTAGATTTGTGATGTTACATGTTACATTTACAATGGGTTTGGGATGAGAAGCATATGTGAATATTACGTTGGATTTGGGAATATCACATTGGGTTTGGGATGTTACATGTTACATTTATGTTTCGAATTTCAAATTTCCAACCATATAGATATGATTACAATTATGGTAACAATGAATTTTTCATATATGGTATTGACATTAATGAAGTTATTTTGAATTTCAGAAGCATATAGGAATGTCACGTTGGGTTTGGAAATGTAGCATTGGGTTTGGAATGTTGCATGTTACATTTACGTTTTGAATTTCAAATTTCCAACCGTATAGATATGATCACAATCTATGGTAACATTGGATTTTCTATATATGGTATTGTCATTAATTAGGTTATTTTGAATTTCGAATTTCGAATTTCTAACCATATAAATATGATCACAATCTACGGTAACATTGGATTTCTCATATATGGTATTATCATTAATTAGGTTGTTAATTAATTAATATTGGGAGTAGATGTGTCCACAAGAAACCATAGGACCTATTAGGTTATAAATTTTTTCATAAGATCATATCTTGTATAAGTTTTTCAAATAGAACTTATAAATAATTTACCCTGATTATAATTTGAAATATATTTTTGAACATAATATATTAAAGAGTTGTTATGGTGTGCACCCTTAGAAAGATGCATACCATATACACATTATCACAACATACATAGTATAACCATAACAAATTGTAACCTTTCGCCATATTATTCATAACATTTATATTATTCATAACATAACTATAATGAGGCCTACTTTGGAAAATAGCTTTCTTTTATTTGTTTATTGGCTTATTATGAAAAAAAAAAAAAAAAACGTACAAAAATGTAGAGAAGTAATTTGACCGAAATAAGTAAATAAACCAATAAGTTAGACTTTTTTTCCATCTTGTCAAAAGAGGCCTGACTCATAATTTTCATATTCACTTTAGAGGTGCACCCCATAAGTTCCCAATAAATAAATTGACTACAAAATAAGACTATAACTATTTTAAACTTTCATCACAAAAATTCATACATTTCTTATGATATGAATGTACATATAACATTTTTCTATATATTATATAAATATTGTTATTATTATATAATAAAGAACTGTTAAAGAGAATAGTTAAAAACATAAGTATTAAATGGACAAAGGCCATATAGGAGAAGTAGCCAGTATGGTGAACCAAATTTATGCATAATAGCAAAACAGCTTGTGCAAAGCGGGGTGTAACCACCTTGATTTGTAATTAACTAATTAAGCATAATGAAGAATGCCTAATACGTAATTAAGATAAAATTCTGAGTTAAATGCATGTGAATTGTGATATTTCTGAGTCTATCTGTCTGTTATAGAAATATCTGTTCAAAATTCTGTTTGTTTCTACAAATTGAAAGCCTTATTGGCCATAGAATACGAAATTGACGGAGATTACGTGTTATTTGGGATTTTTAGAATTTTATGGCAGGTTGAATTGAAATTCAATTCGGACTGAAATAATTAGAATAAAGTACTTGTAATTAACTAGTCTTAAGCTGAGTTTAATTAAGCTCGTTCATTAGCCTATATAAGGCTTACATATCACTCTAGACTTATTAAATACTCTTATTCCTTCAATCTTGAGACATAAAGGTGAAACGAAAAAGAGGAGGAGAGATTTGAGATCAAAAGGACGAAACATGAGAGGAACTAAGGAGAATTAGCTTTGACACTCAAGAATTTGATTACTTGAAGCATAATTGGGAAGTTTAGGTGAGAATTCAAGCCTTTGATTATGTAATCAAGTTAGCTAATACATGAATTCAAAAGAAATTCTAGAACAAGACAAGAATTGAGCTCATATTATAGGATCAAGGCTTGGGACATGCATGCACGTTCATTTTATTGTGTTTTGGAGATGTTTTCAAAGAATTTTCTCTTGCATGTCCTCATTTTGGTTTTGTTCTAAGAATTCAACATGTTTTTGAGTTAATCAGCTCATTTGATCATGTTTTGAAAGCTTTGAAATAAAGACAATTCACGCATGTTATCTTCATGTTATGTTCTTTTATTTTCCAAGTTTGATTTTGCATAATTGGCATGCTTTTGGGCTTTGATTTTGAGAAATGATTTGAATTTACAATGTTTTACAAGTTTACATATGTTTCCTCAAGTTTTGGGCCCAAAATGATGTGTTTTAAAGCTATGAAATTGAGTCTTCAATCATGTACTGCAATCTGGAAATTCCAAAATTTACAACCTCTGCTTGAGCAAAGAATGCGAGCTCCCAGTACTTTTGCAAAGTTTGGGGGTTGGCTCTAGTGGCAGAACCTGCACTCGAGTGACCACATTTATTTTTGACCCTCCGCTCGAGCGACCGAAGTTGCGCTTAAGCATAAAACAAGAGCCCTGAGAAGTTTTACAGACTTTTCCAAACCACTCAAGCATAGGAAGTTGAGCTCGAGCAGATACCCTATTATCTAGTCTTGTGCTTGAACAACTGTCGAGCGTCCGTCGAGCGGCAAAATCATGCGACCAGTACTTTTGCAGACTTTGTAGATCGATCGAGCGACAGAAGTGGCGCTCGAGCAGACTAACCTGTTTTTGAAAATTTGACTAAGTGTTTCAACTTACATTTTGGCATCTTCATTGCATCCTAGGCATTCTTAAGCCCTAATTAAGACACAATAATGAGGATAAGGATTAGAAACACACCAAGATAAAAAAAGAAACAAGTTATGAATTTCCCGACCATGTGTTTTAGTGTATATCTGTTATGTGTTTGTTTGTAAGTCATGTGCCGTAAGCTATCTGATCTGTTTACCTTATTTGATCTACTGTTGAAGCCATCTGTGAGTGATAACTTAGTATAGCAATGTTAACCTTTATTTATTTTTTGTATGATGAAATAAGATATGTTTTCTGAAATGATATGTTCTACACAATGAATGATTGTCCAATTTCTGACAAGTATTTGTGGTATCCTTAGCATATCTGTTAGCTATTACTGGGTATCGGAGGTTCCATCATGGAACTTAGTATATCTGTTATCTGTTAGCACATTTGTTATTTGTTACCCAGATCCTGAGGTTCCTTTATGGAATTGGTTACTCATAACCACCATCTGTTCTGCATCTGTTCAGTATCTATTCAGTATTTGTTCTATATCTGTTCTATTAGCCTTAATGGATGTATCACGTATGATTAATCATGAACTCTAATTTTGGTATATGATTCGAATAAGAATGTGAATATGGATTTGCTTCTGTTTCTAAAATAAATATGAATCTGTTTTCTGAATTTGATATGGGACATCATTCATTTAAACCCCTTTACTCTGTTATTATTCACTGGGCTCCTGTTCACTCTATTATCTATGTATATAGGTGATCAAGAGTGTGACCAGGCTCAGCAATGGCAGCTTAAAGATCTGTTTTGTGTCGGCCAACTACCGTGCCTCCCAAGGAGGTTCCCGAGAAATTTGACGGTGGAGTTTGTGAATTATGTATAAGTCTTCTACTTCCTTTATTTGGTTTGAACAATTTTTTGTGTAATTGTTCCTTGGGCTAAGTCCCAGTTTGACTATGTGTATATATGATGGTAACGTAAGACTTTGTTAATATGACGTCATGTATGTGTGTAATTAAAGTTTTAAATTCTCATCCTATGTATGTCTGCATAGCTCAATGGACTATACATGTTTTATATACCTGTTTCCACAGCCTTTTATTATGTGTTAATCTGTTCAGAGGCCTTTGGCAATCCCAGGATTATTGGCCGGTTACGACGCTAAACCCATAGGGGCCGGTTTGGGTCGTGACATGGGGCCAGGGCCTTGTAAGTATACACACAGCTCCGTCCTCTATTATTGATTTTGCATCGAAAGACTTTCCGTCTACACTCCTTCTGAGCAATGCTATTGAGAGACTCAGGAGATATTGAACCTCTGGGTTAATCTCACTCAATGTAATATGTAATTTCTAAATGTTATTAAGAGGTCAAATGTATACCTCAAAAAACAAGAACAACATAAAATAAAATAAGGTGAAGTATCAATGAATCTCAAATAGTGATTTTATGAATTGTTTGGTCCTTCTTTTTTTCTTATAGACCCAAAGGTCTCATTCTAGTGTAAATTACATAAAGAGCCAAGTATAAATGTGCGTACGTTATGTGTTGACGGACAAATGTGGATTTTCTCATTATGTTGAAATTACTACACATAACATTTAAAAAAAAAAAAAAACTCTTTAATGTACTTTTTCCAAACGTAACATTTTAATGTAACACTCCAAAAACATAACACTCCAATTGTCACGACCCCATTCTGCCCCTAATAGAATGATGTCGTGATGGCCACTAATCCTAGATTACCGAAGTCCAACTTACAAATATTCACACATGCAGAGTATACATATGGGGCATACATGTGCGAAAGTAATAAATTTAAATCAAATTAGTCCATATGAATTATGCATAGATTAAATAAAATGGCATACATATTAACATGGTTTTACAACTTGTATACAAAGAAATAAAACAAAGCTTGTACATAAATATTCTCATGTTACATCTTGATCAAAGGACTTCTCATACAAAGTAAATGATCTATAAGTTAAGAAGCATGATCTTCAAAATGATTACAAAAGCATAAACCAAAACATCTTCCAAACAAAGTCTTAGGTGACATCGCCTTCTTGCTCATCACCTATATATATAAGGGCGAGTGGTGAGTTGAAAACTCAGTGAATGATATAAGTGATAAAGGTTATAATGAATGATATCTGAGATTTATCAAAACAATAGATATCATAGCTTGTAACAAAATCAAATGATGAACCAAGTTCATTAATCAAAGGCTTTCAAAACTTCAAGAGATGTTTACTAATACTTACATATTACAAAGAATGAACATTCATTGACAAAACAAAGAAATAACCGAGACAGAATCGATTAGACAAGTCCACCCATCGGTGGCAAAGGAGATATCTCAAACAAAGGTACTAGTTGTATTAAAGTTCCCTAGCACACAAGGACCTTTCAAGAATGTCATCAAAACAAACATAATACTTGATACAAAAACTAAGGGATAATCATTCATGCTTGATCAAATACTTTTCTAAAACAAAGCAAAACTTTTATCCGAAACATTATAACACAACTTTATTAAAAATACCACTCGCAATAGCTCTTCGGAAGTGGGGATTAAGGCAAAGATCCAAGACCTACAAATACATGGTAAATCCCATCGAATGCACTTCAAGAAGACAAGAAGAGATGCTCAAAGATGATTATGTAATGCACTCTCAAAACAAGTTTCAAATGAGTAAAATAGATCTCGACATTTCTTCCCAAAACCAAATCAAAACAAAGCAAAACATGTTTTGGAAGTTCAATCAAAGTTTTTCTTCTTGGAAATGCATTTTTTGTACAAAACTAGGTCAATGAATGGATGCATAGAGATGAGCTGGGCCAAAATGGCCTAGCTGGGTGAACTCAGGAGGTCATGGCCGAGGTTTCACACCTCTTGGCTGAGGTGTGATCTCCTTGGCCGGAATGTGGGCTGCCCGCTCGGAGTGTTACAAGGTGTCGGCGAAGATGTATTGTGGGCGGCCTACGTGTATAGTGGTCTGCCTAGGTACAAGTGATCATGCAGGGTAGGCCAAGGTGAATTGCAATGCTTGGCCTAGGTATGGAAGCGGGACAATAGAGGGTCTCGGTGACCACGCTTTAGGAAATAATGAAGTCTGAAAATCTGAGTTTTTTCTTGAAGAACATGAATGCCAAAATCATAACTTCTTATTCAAAATCTGAGATTTCATGATATGAGTTCGAAAATATGGACCTGGGTATCCATACTTGAAGATTTCATGAAAACAAACACAAAAACATTGAACTTGTTACAAACTTGTAGATCAAAACAAAGTTTTTCTTTAATAACACAAGAACATCACTTTCTCTTTGTAAAAAAAAAACTTTAAATCAATACAGGACTCATGAATCATGGTAGATCATACATTGCGATTAGATTAACATAAAGAACAACAAAAGTAGATCAAGAATCTAACCTCAAAACACAAATCAAATGGTTCAAAGTCTAAGAATCAAGCTTGGAAAAGCTAGTTTCCTCCCTAGAACTTCTTCTTCTTCTTCCTAGAGCTCCTCTCTCTTCAAGACAAAGATATGGAAAATGATATGGGTTTCTCAACTACTAACTGACTAATACCTACTACTGGAATACGTGGCATCATCTGGTCAAATCTCCTCAAAAAGGTGTTTGAATGAAAGGACAAGAGTAGGTCAAAGTGTATACAACAAGTAAGGTGGCATGGGTACTCTAACAAGGCAATCATGTTGGATCAAAACACAAGCTTCGGACAAGTAAAGGATAGGTTAAATCTTCCTGATTTCGGCTAGGAGCTGTAACACTTGGCCTAAGTGTGACACACCTCAGTGTAGACACTCCATTTTTTACCGTCTTCAAGACTTAGACATCATCGCTTATGTACTCAATGATTCTGACTACATGTGCTCGGTTTAGTGCCCAAAGTCCTCGACAGAATGCCTTATCTTTGAGCCTTCAAACCCTATCCATTCTATGCCATGTTTTGGACCAAAACCCTAATGCTTCAAACCTCAAAACCCTAGGACCTGTAGGCCTCCTCTGGTGGGCTGCCGACCACACTTGTGCCTTTCCGGCCAATGGTGTGGCCTACCGGCCATTATTGGTGGCATGCCGGCCATCAGTGTCTTTTTTTAGATATTTTGTTGACAGCTTTGCCAGCTGTTGACACAATTAGCTACATCTCCCTACACGTGTATAAAGAGATATATCTTAGCCAAATGCATATTTTTCTATATATAGGAGGTCTCCTCCCCCATTTTTTAGGGTTGAAATTTTTGGAGCAAAAATTATCTATCTCTCTACGTTTCTCTCTCTCTTGCAAGTTTGTGCATAGTAGCTTAGATACACCACACTTTTGCCTACACCTCCTTAGGCAAAGTGGTTCATCTTTGAGCTGAGGTTTCTTGAGGCCTTCTTGGAGCTCTAGAAGGTGGTTTGGGCTTGAATTGTTGCCTAGAGTTGATCTTCCCTTCAAGAGGTATAACACTTGTCTTTTTAACTTGCTTTGCATACTTGTTTTTCTTATCTTTTCCCACTGATTTGGGTTGTTTTGGGGCTTTAAAAACTCTGTTTTTATGGTTTGAAATTTGTGGTTTTAGGCCATTTAAAGTTAGGCGGTGGTCCACCCTTATTTCTTCCTTGTTTGTAAGGCCTTTCGACCTTTGTTTCCCACTTTCAAACTGTCTTTTTTTGGGTTTTAAATACTGAATTTCAAAGTATTTTCAATGGTGAAAATCATGCTTTAAAATTTAAATTTGAGGGGTTAGCCTCCCCTCCTTATGTTTTGTTTGCTAGCCTAGATAGCTCTATGTGTTAGCATATTTTTCTAGCCTTTTGTAGCTTAATTCTAGCATGTTTCAGGCTGTATTTTAGACTGTTTTGTCCATGTTTTGGGCTGCTTAAGTCATTTGAGTCTTGTTTTGTATGTTTCTAGTGTAAGTGTCCTCACAAGCTTGGTGTTTTAGGCCTTTAGACACCACTTGCTTGAGTTGATTGCATGATTTAGTGTTTTTCTCACTTAATTTCAGCAAGCTTAATCTCTACAACCTCCCTCATTTCTTGGTTTTTTTTTATTTTCTTTAAGGGTTGTGTCAACCTTAGGATTGTTTAAGCTTGAGATTGAGGTCCATGCTTAATGGTTTAATCCTTTTTTGGGGGTTCATTATAAACGGCATGACATCTCTCTGTTGCCTTAAACTACCCCTTGTTTGATACTTCCTTCTCTTTAGAGGACTTAACTCACCAATTGACTTAATTAGTTAAAGAATGGAAGGGCAACTAAAATGAGTAACTAAAAGTTGAAACTAAAATTGTGCAAAGATAAGAATTTGGTTATGCCTTGATGTGTTTAATCGAACGTTAATTGAACACAAGGAAAATTTGGACATTTCATACTCAAAGTGATGAAATGTGCCAAGTGTCCTAGGCCTCCATTGCCCTTCATCATGCATGATAGGGTGAAGGGTGGGGGTCTTGGTTGCGCAATTATTAACTTGTACATCTTGGTTCTTTATCCATAATGCTTTGAAATTGCTTGAATGATGGTTTTTTAACCAAGTTTATCACTCATTTGAACTTGTTTTGATGATAAGAAGGGATACACAGTACAAACAACCTATGAGAATACCCTATCTTTGCTCTGTTTGTTCTCTGTTGTAGCAAGAAATGATGCATCATCAGTGGCCGACCGGCCACTATTCCTGGCCTGCAGGCCATCAGTGTTAGATGGCAACCCCCTATTGGTGGCCGGCCAGCCACCATTTTTGGTTTGCTGGCCACTAGTGAAAATTGAGTAGAGTGTTTGTGAAATAGAGCACAGTTGTTCTGGAAGAGGGAAACTAGTGCAAAGGTTGTAGGAACCCACATTTTATGTCCTCATCATGTTCATGAGCATCTGTATGATTATGACTTGTTAAGTTTGCATGTGTATGTCTGTGATTTGTTTCGCTTGAGCTAATGTGATCCATGCCTTGTTTTGAAGCTTTGTGATTTGTCTAAGTGTAGTATGCTTGCCTTGTTCCTTCCTTAATGTGAAACTTAGGTCACGCCTTGCCTGAGTTATGCTAGCCGATGTTATTCCAAGCCGAGGTCATCCTTAGTCTAGTAGTAGTATCTTGGAACCCCTTGTTGACCTCTGTTCTCGCCTTGACACGTTAGCCGAGATGTTACATTGCACCCAAGCGATCTCGTCCTGGAGTGGTGCGACCTAGACCGAGGTGTGGCGCATCTAGGCCAAGATGTGGCACAGCTTAGTCAAGTGTTGTCCTACCTAGCCGAGGTCATTGTCACCTTAGTTGCCGAAGTCTTTTTTAGCCGATGTCACCCCTTGCCGGAGTGCCATTCCGTGTAGCTTGTTAAATACGCCTTGTTATTAGCCGATGTCATTGCCTCGTCAGAGAGCCCATACCGCTTTACTTGTTGAACACCCTTCCACCATGCTTTGTCTGGTCTGTCAGCCACCTTTTCAGGAAGAACCCAACCAGTCGCCGCCACGTGTCTCAGCAGAGGGTTAACCCCAGAACCGGGTAAAGAAAACTATCATTTAGTATCATAACCTTGCCTTGTAGAGAGAGAAACTCTAGGAGGAAGAAGGAGTTTTAGAGTGAGGAAGTAGATCTTCAAGCTTGATTCCTAGAGATCGAACCATTAGATCCGTGTTCTAAGGTTAGATTCTTGATCTGCTCATGATGTTCTCTATGTTCATGTTATTGCATTGCATGATCGGATATGATTTGTAAGCCATGCATCGTTTTGAAGTTCGATTTTAGAAAGAGAAAATGACATTCATGTGTTCTTCAAGAAAGTCTTGTTTTGATCCGAAAGCTTGCATAAAGAATCACGTTTTGTGTTTATTTCCGCAAGAATTCCAAGTACGGGTACCCAAGTCCATGTTTTCAAACTCATAGCACGAAAATCCCAGATTTGTGATGACAGATTATGATTGAGCATTCATATTTTTCATGTTTTCACACTCATGTTCTTCATGTTCATCAGCAGAGGGAAACCCAGAGTTTCCCGATCTCTTTTCCTTGCATGTGGCCCTCGGGAACACACCTCGGCGAGGAGGTGTGGAACCTCGGCCTAGACCTGGTTGGTGCCCAGCATGTTTTCCGAAATCAATTGTGTACATACGAAACTGTTGAGGGTGCATTCAGTAGGCTTTGCCATGTGTTTGTAGGACTTGGGCTTGTCTCGACCCCGACGTTTGAAGAAACTATGTGAGTGGTATTTTTAATAAAGCTATGTTACACTTGCTTTCATAAATCTCGTCTTGCCTTGTTTTGAAAAGTACTTGATCTAGCATGAATGACTATCTTTACTTGCATATTAAACACTATCTTGTTTTGATGACATTTCTTGAAAGTCCTTAGTTGCAGGGGACTATAATGCAACTGCACTCTTGTCTTGAAAGTCCTTAGTTCCAGGGGACTATAATGCAACTGCACTCTTGTCTTGAAAGTCCTTAGTTGCAGGGGACTATAATGCAACTGCACTCTTGTCTTGAAAGTCCTTAGCTGCAGGGGACTATAATGCAACTGCACTCTTGTCTTGGAATTGTCATCACCCCCTTGTATTAAGTAGATGTAATAACATCCAAAGAACTTGAAAGGCCGGCAATGAACTTGATTCCCCCCTTGATTGTAAAGTATGATATGTATTGTTTTGAAAGAAATCTTGGATATCAATCATGCAAAAACCTTTATTTCTAGTATCATTCACTGAGTATCCAAGCTCACCCTCTCTATATATATGTAGGTGATGAGCAAGAAGGCAATGAGGCCTAGACGTGTAGCCGATGTGTTTTTGGGTGCTTTGCCGACGTGTTTTGGATTAACATTTTGTACCATCTTGAAGACTATGCTTCTTAGCCTATATTTCATGTGTACTTGTATATGTCGGCTTGAGAAGCCTTTTGGTCAAGATGTATTTTGTATCTCATTCCCTTATTGTATTTAAGTTGCAAGACTTTGTAAAAATGTATGTCATTTCATTGGACTTAAGCACGGCTCTCATGGACTATTTAGATTCTGTATATACATATGTTGCTTCCGCACTTGTAAGCCCCATATTTTATACTCTGATCGTGTGTGATTCTTGTAAGTCGGCCTTCGGTAATCTCGGATTACTGGCCATCACGGCACCAAACTACTAAGGGCGGTTTGGGGGCGTGACAGAATGGTATCAGAGCACGAGATCCTTATAGTACGTTAATCACCCACCTTGAGTCCTGAAGAGCATAGGATTTTCCTTAGAATGATGTGAGGATTGCATCATATTGCTTGCTACTTGACTACGTGTGCATCATTTCGGCATAGACATTTGTTACTTGTATACGTATTATCTGTTCAGTTATTTTAAAGTCTCATCTTGCATCCTCCTAGCATCATGAGGAGAGGTAGACCTCCAGTTGGCCGAGATCGTTCAGAAGATAGATTAGAGAGATTGGAAAGGTTAGTCGAAGGCTTGGTTCGTGAGCAGAGACAACCTAGGCCACAGGATATTGGTACGACTTCCACGCAGGCCGAGCAGACGAATGGCCGTTATGCAGCTCCACCCCCTCCAGTGCCACAAGTGCCTCTACAACAGGCTTTGTATGGGAACGACACGATAACCCTAATCAGAGAGTTCAAGAAAATGAAACTGCCGAGATTTCAAGGAGGTATAGAACCGATGAAAGCCGAGGCATGGGTTTTGAAAATGGAGAAGTTGTTTGAGATCTTCCCCAGTACAGACGCCCAGAAGGTATCTCTGGCAGCATTCACATTAGACGACGATGCTCGTAGGTGGTGGATGATGGTCCGAGAAAGCAATCCGGGTTTGACTTGGGCAAAATTTTTGGAGTTGTTCTACAACAAGCATTTCCCCCTCAGCGTCCGAGACCGAAAAATCACGGAGTTTCAGAATCTGATGCAAGGGAACAAGACAGTCGCAGAATACGATCGTGCCTTTACTGAACTGGCGAGATATGCGCCTCATATGGTTGACGACAAATACCGAAAGGCGAGAAAGTTCGAAAGTGGGTTACGTGGACCGATACAAGATAGGGTCAATATGCTCAATATGCCGACATACGCTGGAGTACTGGACAAGGCCATCCTGGCTGAAGCTAATTTAAACCGATACCAGAGTTTAGGTGAGGGTCAGAGGAAGAGACAGAATTATGATAATCGCCGAGTTCCGTTCAATGCCAAGAAGAGAATGAGCACAGACAGTTCCAGCAACTCAAATCAGGAAGGTAACGCCAAGCCGGTGTGCGCGAGTTGTGGAAAGCTACATTTCGGGGCTTGTCGTTGGGCAACAGGAGCTTGCTATGAGTGCGGCAAGATAGGTCATCGTGTGAAGGACTGCCCGAAGGCAGGGACTGACAATGGAAAGAGGAATGGAAGCACCCACAGAACAACAACGTCGGGAGAATACAGGCAAGGCAAGGCAGAGTTTTTGCATTGGTACCCGGAGACGCCCAGAATGCCGAGGCAGTAGTGTCAGGTACCCTTTC
Organism: Camellia sinensis; assembly: GCF_055761805.1. Classification (NCBI taxonomy): domain Eukaryota; kingdom Viridiplantae; phylum Streptophyta; class Magnoliopsida; order Ericales; family Theaceae; genus Camellia; species Camellia sinensis. The sequence continues at coordinate 71,864,514 of NC_138964.1, forward strand.
AATTTGTTCTCAAGATGCATACGTATTGATTGATTCGGGTTCTACGCATTCATTTGTGTCCACTATATTCGCCGAGAAGTTGAATAGAGAATTAGAACCCCTTGATTACGTATTGTCTGTGTCTACTCCATCTGGGAGAAATATGATTGTTACATCCATTTATAGGGCGTGTATTGTTATGATTGAGAGTGTAGAGTTGTTAGTTGATTTGATGCCATTAAGCATGACCCATTTCGATGTCATATTGGGAATGGATTGGTTAGTAGCGAACCATGCATCCATTAATTGTGTTACTAAGAGCGTCACGTTGAAGACCCCAAGTCAAGCTGAGGTCATTTTCCAAGGTAAGGGAGTAGTACCCCCACCTTACTTAATCTCATCCATGAAGGCCTACAAGTTGATCCAAAAAGGATGTCAGGGTTATTTATGCAGTATACTAAGTGATTTGAATGGAATTGTTGAGTTAGCCGACATACCCGTTGTTGAGGAATTCCCCGATGTCTTTCCGAATGAGTTGCCTGGCCACCTTGTCGATAGGGAAATAGAGTTTACTGTGGACATCCCGTCAGGAACACGACCCATCTCCAAAACACCCTACAAAATGGCCCCAACCGAACTTAGAGAACTGAAATCGCAATTACAAGAATTGTTGGACAAAGGATTTGTTAGGCCAAGCACTTCACCGTGGGGAGCACCCGTCCTATTTGTTAAGAAAAAGGATGGCACACTTCGTCTTTGCGTTGACTACAGAGAACTTAATAAGGTGACCATTAAGAACAAGTACCCATTGCCTAGAATCGATGATTTGCTTGATCAACTACGAGGAGCACGAGTCTTTTCCAAGATTGACCTTAGGTCAGGCTACCACCAGTTGAAGGTTAAAGCCGAGGACATCGAGAAAACTGCTTTTCGGACAAGGTATGGCCACTACGAATTTTTGGTAATGCCCTTCGGAGTAACCAATGCCCCAGCAGCATTCATGGACTTGATGAACAGAGTCTTTAAGCCGTACCTACATGAGTTTATCATTATTTTTATCGACGACATATTGATCTATTCCGGGAGTACGAGCGAGCACGAGAATCATCTGAGACTTGCCCTGCAGACCTTGAGAGATAAAAAGTTGTACGCCAAGTTAAGTAAATGCTAGTTTTGGCTTTCCAGCATTTCATTCCTAGGGCATGTGATTAATGAAGACGGTATATCAGTTGACCCCAGTAAGATTGAAGCCATTGTGAATTGGCCGACGCCGACCAACGTGTCCGAGGTTCGTAGTTTTCTGGGTTTGGCAAGTTATTACAGAAAGTTTGTGAAGGATTTCTCGAGGATTGCAGTGCCATTGACACAACTAACTAAGAAGGGAGCAGCTTATGAATGGACCAATGGAAGAGAATCAGCTTTCCAAGAGCTGAAGACGAGATTAGTTACAGCACCAGTTCTGGTACTACCATCGGCTAATGAGGAATTTCAGATTTACAGTGATGCTTCACATAAGGGTTTGGGTTGCGTGTTAATGCAAGAAGGAAAGTTCATAGCGTACGCGTCTCGTCAGTTGAAGCCCAATGAAAAGAATTATCCTACCCATGATCTGGAGCTAGCTGCCGTGGTTTTTGCTTTGAAGATATGGCGTCATTACCTGTATGGAACATCTTGCCAAGTTTTCACCGACCACAAGAGTCTGAAGTACTTGTTCACTCAGAAAGAGTTAAATATGAGGCAGAGAAGATGGCTCGAGCTACTGAAGGATTATGACATGCAGATTCAGTATCACCCAGGTAAGGCAAATTCCGTAGCCGACGCATTGAGCAGGAAGTTAGTTGGAAGTTTGGCGTGCCTGACAGCGGTTTCGGTGGAACCGACCATTATTGAGGAAGCGAAGACCAGACAGAGGGAGGATAAATTCCTCAAGAGGGTAATTGATGAATTCGTCACCAAGCCGAGGCCGAGATACACTATAGAGAATCAAGTGTTGTGTGTGGCCGACGTACTAGAGTTAAAAAATAAGATTTTGCAAGAGGCCCATAGTTCCAAGTTTGCCATTCATCCAGGGAGCACCAAGATGTATCAGGACGTAAAGCGGACCTTTTGGTGGCCAAACATGAAAAGAGAGATAGCCGAGTTTGTATTTCAGTGTCTGTGTTGTCAGCAAGTGAAGGCAGAACACCAGAGACCGGCAGGACTTCTTCAACCCTTGTTAATTCCTGAGTGGAAATGGGAGCACATCTCCATGGATTTCGTAGTGGGCTTGCCGAGGACGCAAAGAGGTATGGATTCCATTTGGGTTATAGTCGACAGGTTTACTAAGTCAGCTCACTTCTTGACTGTCAAGACTACATTCAATGCCGACCGACTTGCCGAATTGTACATGAATGAGATCGTGAGGCTTCATGGCGTGCCGATGTCCATTGTGTCAGACCGAGATCCGAAGTTCGTTTCTAGATTTTGGCAGAGTCTACAAGGAGCCTTGGGAACAGAGTTGAGATTCAGCACAGCCTTTCACCACCAGACCGACGGGCAGACAGAAAGAACGATTCAGACACTCGAAGACATGCTCAGACTGTGCGTGTTGGATTTCCAGGGAAGTTGGGAATCGCATTTGCCATTAGTAGAGTTCGCGTACAACAACAGTTATCAAGCCAGCATAGGCATGGCGCCGTATGAAGCTTTGTATGGAAGGGAGTGCAGATCGCCGATATGTTGGACTGAAGTAGGAGACAAAGCTCTAATTGGCCCCGAGTTGGTTCAGATGACAACTGAAAAGATCAAACTCATTCAGCAGAGGATTAAAACTGCACAGAGTCGACAGAAGTGTTATGCCGACCAAAGAAGGAGGGAGTTAGAATTTGAAATTGGGGATCATGTGTTTTTGAAGGTCTCGCCGATGACAGGAGTTTCGAGATTTGGGAAGAAGGGTAAACTTGCACCCCGATATATTGGGCCGTTTGAAATTCTTGAGAAAGTTAACACCGTTGCTTACAGACTCGCTTTGCCGCCAGATTTGAGCCAAGTCCACAGCGTGTTCCATGTTTCAATGCTGAGAAAATATATCCGAGACCCACTGCATGTAATAGATTACTCCGGGGTTGTAGTTAATGAAGACTTGGGCTACGAAGAGAAGCCGATGAGAATTATCGACAGACAAGTGAGACAGTTGAGAAACAAGTCGATATCAATGGTGAAAATTGAATGGGAGAAGCATTATGGCGAGGAGGCCACATGGGAAAAGGAAGAGGAGATGAAAATCCGTTACCCGGAGTTATTCGTAGGACAAGGTAACTTAAGTTTGGGGACCAAACTTCTTTAAGGAGGGTAGACTGTAGGAACCCACATTTTATGTCCTCATCATGTTCATGAGCATCTGTATGATTATGACTTGTTAAGTTTGCATGTGTATGTCTGTGATTTGTTTCGCTTGAGCTAATGTGATCCATGCCTTGTTTTGAAGCTTTGTGATTTGTCTAAGTGTAGTATGCTTGTCTTGTTCCTTCCTTAATGTGAAACTTAGGTCACGCCTTGCCTGAGTTATGCTAGCCGATGTTATTCCAAGCCGAGGTCATCCTTAGTCTAGTAGTAGTATCTTGGAACCCCTTGTTGACCTCCGTTCTCGCCTTGACACGTTAGCCGAGATGTTACCTTGCACCCAAGCGATCTCGTCCTGGAGTGGTGCGACCTAGACCGAGGTGTGGCGCATCTAGGCCAAGATGTGGCACAGCTTAGTCAAGTGTTGTCCTACCTAGCCGAGGTCATTGTCACCTTAGTTGCCGAAGTCTTTTTTAGCCGATGTCACCCCTTGCCGGAGTGCCATTCCGTGTAGCTTGTTAAATACGCCTTGATATTAGCCGATGTCATTGCCTCGTCAGAGAGCCCATACCGCTTTACTTGTTGAACACCCTTCCACCATGCTTTGTCTGGTCTGTCAGCCACCTTTTCAGGAAGAACCCAACCAGTCGCCGCCACGTGTCTCAGCAGAGGGTTAACCCCAGAACCGGGTAAAGAAAACTATCATTTAGTATCATAACCTTGCCTTGTAGAGAGAGAAACTCTAGGAGGAAGAAGGAGTTTTAGAGTGAGGAAGTAGATCTTCAAGCTTGATTCCTAGAGATCGAACCATTAGATCCGTGTTCTAAGGTTAGATTCTTGATCTGCTCATGATGTTCTCTATGTTCATGTTATTGCATTGCATGATCGGATATGATTTGTAAGCCATGCATCGTTTTGAAGTTCGATTTTAGAAAGAGAAAATGACATTCATGTGTTCTTCAAGAAAGTCTTGTTTTGATCCGAAAGCTTGCATAAAGAATCATGTTTTGTGTTTATTTCCGCAAGAATTCCAAGTACGGGTACCCAGGTCCATGTTTTCAAACTCATAGCACGAAAATCCTAGATTTGTGATGACAGATTATGATTGAGCATTCATATTTTTCATGTTTTCACACTCATGTTCTTCATGTTCATCAGCAGAGGGAAACCCAGAGTTTCCCGATCTCTTTTCCTTGCATGTGGCCCTCGGGAACACACCTCGGCGAGGAGGTGTGGAACCTCGGCCTAGACCTGGTTGGTGCCCAGCATGTTTTCCGAAATCAATTGTGTACATACGAAACTGTTGAGGGTGCATTCAATAGGCTTTGCCGTGTGTTTGTAGGACTTGGGCTTGTCTCGACCCCGACGTTTGAAGAAACTATGTGAGTGGTATTTTTAATAAAGCTATGTTACACTTGCTTTCATAAATCTCGTCTTGCCTTGTTTTGAAAAGTACTTGATCTAGCATGAATGACTATCTCTACTTACATATTAAACACTATCTTGTTTTGATGACATTTCTTGAAAGTCCTTAGTTGCAGGGGACTATAATGCAACTGCACTCTTGTCTTGAAAGTCCTTAGTTGCAGGGGACTATAATGCAACTGCACTCTTGTCTTGAAAGTCCTTAGTTGCAGGGGACTATAATGCAACTGCACTCTTGTCTTGAAAGTCCTTAGTTGCAGGGGACTATAATGCAACTGCACTCTTGTCTTGAAAGTCCTTAGCTGCAGGGGACTATAATGCAACTGCACTCTTGTCTTGGAATTGTCATCACCCCCTTGTATTAAGTAAATGTAATAACATCCAAAGAACTTGAAAGGCCGGCAATGAACTTGATTCCCCCCTTGATTGTAAAGTATGATATGTATTGTTTTGAAAGAAATCTTGGATATCAATCATGCAAAAACCTTTATTTCTAGTATCATTCACTGAGTATCCAAGCTCACCCTCTCTATATATATGTAGGTGATGAGCAAGAAGGCAATGAGGCCTAGACGTGTAGCCGATGTGTTTTTGGGTGCTTTGCCGACGTGTTTTGGATTAACATTTTGTACCATCTTGAAGACTATGCTTGTTAGCCTATATTTCATGTGTACTTGTATATGTCGGCTTGAGAAGCCTTTTGGTCAAGATGTATTTTGTATCTCATTCCCTTATTGTATTTAAGTTGCAAGACTTTGTAAAAATGTATGTCATTTCATTGGACTTAAGCACGGCTCTCATGGACTATTTAGATTCTGTATATACATATGTTGCTTCCGCACTTGTAAGCCCCATATTTTATACTCTGATCGTGTGTGATTCTTGTAAGTCGGCCTTCGGTAATCTCGAATTACTGGCCATCACGGCACCAAACTACTTGGGGCGGTTTGGGGGCGTGACAAAGGTTGTGTAACATAGGCTTTCGGAAGCAAACAGTGAAAGTTCTTCAAGTGGAAACTGAGCATGCACTGGGCCTCCCTCGTTCCCGAGACTAGTTAATTAGTTAAATTATTAATTAGTTAGTCATAGTTGTGTTGTGGCTAATTAAAGTGTTGTAATTATTTAACTCGATTAGTTATTTAGTTCATTAATTCATGTTGTAATTAACTAGTTAACTAGTTTAATTAGTTTCTTTGTAATTAATTAGTTAATGTAGGTAGCTAATTAGCTTTGTATTGTACTTATTTAATTAGCTTAAAGTAGTTAATTAAATTGGTTCATTATTGTAATTATTTAATCAAATAGCTTAGATAGCTAGCTTATTTATTCAAGTTTTATAATAATTAGTTAAGTAGTTTAGCTTAGCTAGTTTATTCATTCGGACCCTCTTGCGCAAGGGCATCAATATTGTAATAATGTGTATGTCTTTCAACCCCATGTTTTTCTCCATTTTATTTATCCGCTTTTGATGGTTAGATTAGGAGTACCACGTTTCAATTAGTATATCGCATGTTTGCATCCATTCATTTGTCTTGCATACACCGAGGCTCGATTCATCATTCAAACTTGCATTATCGTTTATTACCTCGTCGAATACGTGTTTAAACGCATGTTATGAAATTGTTGCAAATAACAAGTTAAGTAGCCGAGCCTACTTTAGTTGCATTATTGCATGTGTTGCATTAGCCATATTGCATAGTTAGGTATTATGCATATTTTTTTCTAACTCTTTTGTTTTATCTTATCTTGGAGTACTAGGCGAGTTTTTTTAGTGCTTTAGCATACTTGCATGAGTGTGAGTGAATGCCATGACTAGCATGCTTGCCGTGAGGCTAAGTGCTTTCTTGTTAAACTGTTTGAATGCCTGTGGATAAAGGCTTGTTTCTTGAATTGTGATGATTTGATGAATGTACGTTTAAGCCCATTTTACCAAGTGGCAAATTCATAAGCTTTAAACCCACTTTGTCAAGTGGCAAATTCAAACCCTTTTCGAAAAAAAAATATGAAATTAAATTGTTCTAATTTGAGCAAACTAGTCTATACCTTCTGTGTCCACATCACATAGATAAGAATCACAATCATGAATAGTAGAGGCCGATCTTTGATCGGACAAGTGAGGGCGCTCAATTCATGACCTTCCCCTCTCGTACCTAAGTTTCTGAATCGAGCCAATCTTGGTGATGATGGACATATGGCCTTTGGCACGAGTCATGAGCTTCTTAAATTTTTCAAAAATAAAATATTTAGGTGACGACTCTGTATCTGGCAGAGCAGTCCATTTTTGGTAATTTGATTAAAAATTAATTTTACAAAAGATTTATCGGATTTGGACTCTTTGGTGTTTATCTATTTCACGTTGCACTTGTGGAATCAGATTCAGAACCACGGGAGTCCGAACTGTAGAGCTTCTTTGTCTTCCGAAAAGGGGCGTAAAAAAGTTGAGCTACACTCGGCCTAGGTTGTACAAGTTATGGAACATGGTTGCTAGGTATTGGCTAAGGTGTACAACTAGACAATAAGCTGCCCAACACGGCTGCAAGGTTCAAGGATCAAAGATCTCTGATGCCTACGTGATCCACACCTCGGCCTAAGTGCGAGGGTGGAGGTGGAGGTCAGGTACGATGGTTCCAAGATAGTCCTAGGTGTTGTCGCTTAATGGCCTAAGTGTCTAAGGTCTAATGGCGTGAACTAGGTGTGAGATAGCAAATGTAGATAGCCTAGGTTCAACACACAAAGTATAGAACAAAACATGGATCTTATACTTAGGCAAAGTACAATCGCATCAAAACAAGACAGGATCTCACACTTAGACAAAATATCAAAATTTACAAACTGTAGCTTAACAAACCAAAATCATTTAAATTTTCATAAATATGACTAAAGCAAAATGAGTGTTGTTATACCAATGCAACATATTAAAAAACTCCTTATTGTATATTTCTCAAATGTAACAATGTAACATTTTTAAAAAAAAACTTCTTCGTGTATTTTTTTTTCCAAACGTAAGAACATAATATTCCAAAAAAATATCTTATGATACTTTTTCCAAACGTAACACTCCAATTAATGTAACACACAAAAACTCCTTCATGTACTTTTCCAAACGTAACACTCTAATATAACATACTAAAAAACTCCTTAGTGTATTTTTCCCAAACGTAATAACGTAACATTCCAAGAAAAACTCCTTAGTGTACTTTTTTTCTCAAACATCGTTTGAGCACGTGATGACTTTTCGTCCATCAAACCTAATAATCGTTATTTATTAAACCAATATAACGCAATCTGTTAAATTAAGGGACAAAATCGACCAAAATAGAGACCAAATTGACACATCGTGTAAACTATAAGGACTATTTGTATAATTTACTCTTTTTTTTTTGTTGGTAGAATAATGACAATTTGTAGTTTAGAAATTAAGTTACATATTTTGTGATTAAAAAAAAAGGATAAAAAATGTGTGAAATTATCACAAAAATGCGCAACTTCACTTTTGAATCACAAATTATCGTAACTCTACCAGAAAACTATGTAACAATTACCACAAAAAACGTAACATACACCCAAAAGTATATAACTAGGTGTATATGGCACACACTTTTTAAGGGGTGTTTACCATAGCATTTTCCAACATAATGAGAAATTCTATGGTACACATCCTAAAAGGAGATGTGCACATATGCCCCAATTACGACGTTTGTGATATTTGATTATGATATATTGTGATTTTAGTTGTGATTTGGTTATGACTCATTGCGATATTAATTATGATTTAATGTAATGTTGGTTATGATGTATTAGGATTATTATTTTGGTTATTATTCAAAAGATCTTTAGTTATACTTTATTTGGAGTTTGGTTAAGACTAAAAATGATTTAGTTATGATATTTATGATAACTAACCCCACAAATGTCATAACTTGTAACCATAGCATAATCCTAGTACAATAGATAGGTAGATATATATAAAAAAAAAAAAAAAGAAATTGATATACAAGTCCACATTTTAGACCCACAATTTAAATCTAGCGATGTGTAAGAGCAACTCTAACACCATACTCTTTGGCCATGTTTGTTTGGGCGGACTGGATTAGCATTCCCATGACTAATAGTCCTAGGACTATAAATTTGTTGGATTATGTATCCTATCTTAACTAATAGTGAAGTTTAAAATAATTAATTCCTACTTCAATTGTTTAACCAAACATCGGATTAATAATTTTATTGGACTATTAGTCCAATCCCAAGTTCATGTCTACCCAAACAAACATGACCTTTATGTTTTATTACATATATTATTTATTTTGCCTAATTTTTTTATTATGTTTTTTTTTTTTTTTTTTTTTAGCTATGCACTCCAATGGTACTCTTTATTTTACCTATTTATTTAAAGAAATTGTTTGAAAAGTCTCTCAAGACTGTCCAAATGTAACTAGTATTGGAATTTTTTGTTAAAATATGTATTGTAATAGCTAACCAATTAGAGTGATTAAAATAAGACAATACTAATTCTAATAGCCAACACGTGTTTTTTAAAGAACACTTTGGAGATGCTCTGACTCATAATTAAAGAAATATGAGAGAGAAAATTGTCTTAGATTGTCTAATAGACCGCCATCATTAGAATACTTAAGATAACTATCTCTCTCATATATATATATATATATATATTTAATTATTAGCTAATTATTTTTTTTATACATCATTAAATTTAGAATGTGAATGTAAAAAATGAGTTATGTATAATTTTCCTAGACATATTACTTTGGTTTGGTTAGTCACGTGACCTCGGCTTGTATGCAAATGCGGGTCTGGTGACAGACATATTAGATGTGTCATGTGATAGGTAAACTGTCATGAAATTTTTCATACCCTTCCCTACCATTTCCTCTCTCCCATTTGATCTCCATATGTTTCTTTAGAGAGAGAAAGTGATAGATCCATTGTGTGTGAGAGAGAGATGAAGATGAAAATGATAATATGAGAGAGCTGTATCCAATCATCATCTCCATGGTCCCCTCCTTTGTCGGCCAGTGCCATCACCATCTCCATCAGTAATGGGTATATGTACTGTTTTCATTAATTCCTTACCCTTTTTTATCAATCATTTTTTTTTTTTTTAATGAAACTCTTCTTGTGAGTTCTTGAAATGGGTACCAAACCAATAGTTCTAACTGTTTCTTTTCTCCTCTCAGGCAAGCTTGAATTATACATCAAAACCATACAATAAACATTTACATACATATAGCTTTTTTTTTCTTTTTCTTTTTAGTTGTTATAAATGGCTGGAATGCTCCCTGGAGTTGAATGTGCCCGGAGGCGGCGGTTCCACCAAAGCGGAGTGTGGGCGGATTCACCGAACACCAGCACGGGGCACGGCTGGACAAGGCGGCCGTCTTTTTGTTTATATACAAGCAAACATGGATCCCCTCTCAGCTCAAGCTCTTCCCTGGTACTACTAAATGCTTATCACTAGAAGAATTACTAAATTTTTTATTTTATTTTTTTATTTTTTGACAATTGATTCATTGATAATAACTTGATATTTTTTGTTTGTCGGCTTCAGCTTTTAGAAGAGTCGGTGTCTATATTAAGTGTTTGATAAAATTAATGTGAATGATAAAACAGAAAAGGAACACAGAGAACCAGGCACATCAAGATGAGAAGCTGGGAGGAGTGGCTAGAGAAGCCAAGGAGAGGTTGAATGAGAGGCTGAGAGCACAAAGGAAATCAGAAACCAAAAGGTAATTAGAAATTTTTTTATTTTAATTTATTTTGTGATATTTGATGGCATTTAAAATTCCATCTCATCACAACAACACCCATATTATCCAAGACACCAGTGGTCCTCATGTGTAAGCTTAGCTACACCATTCTGATTGTCTCTGTGAAAAAGTTAAGCAAGTAGGAAACTCAGCCCAAAAAGTATTAGCCATACCATCATATATCAGATGTTATTTGATAGTATCAATTGATATATATGTCTAAAGATCGATATTAAAAGTTCAGAACTCTAATACATATTATGCATCGGTCAATATTTAAAATTCTGTCAGGAGTTATGAAGTGTGTAGAGTAGATTTAAATTTAACCTGATATCACTCGTATACTCCAATTGAATATTCAAACTCCCATATTTTATTGTGTGAATCTATCTGGCCCATTCACTACATTTACCAACATTTTAGATAATTTTAGTTAATTACACTAAGACTCCTTCAACGGCTCCTTCAACTATTCGTCAATATCTCTTACCACCTCATTTATGACCCTTACATTTTGAATTCTTTTTCTATAAAAATGTATCATTTTCACTTCGTTTCTACCCATTTCCACATGGGGTCATTTGTACAGTTTTAGAGTAGAGGGTGTAAAATGAATAAGTTCATAAATAACCGAAGTAAATTGATATTCACTACTAGTTGAGAAACTCTTAATGTAATTAATTGCATAATTTTTTCTAAATCCAAACAAGCACTTTTTCTTTTCTTTTCTTTTCTTTTTTTCTCCTTTCTTTTTGCCCCCTCATTTTTACAATTAAATTAATTCAGGAACAATAACCCAGAAAGCTTGAGGTGCATAGAGGGAAGAACTGTGATATCAAGGGATTTGCAAATAGAGGTGTTTAGATTAAAGAAAAATGCGTCAAGCAGGATGTTCAGTTGTGCAAAGCTGGGGTGGAAGGGCACAGGCCAAGATGAGTGTGCCATTTGTTTGGAACAATTCAAGTCTGGTGAGACCCTGGTCAACCTACCATGCTCCCACAGGTTCCATTCTAGGTGCTTGGTCCCATGGCTGCAGACCAATGCTCACTGCCCTTGTTGCAGAATGGAGATTTGAATTATAAAAAAAAAAAAAAACAAAAACAAAAAACAAAAAAAAAAAAAAAACAAAAACAAAACAAAAACAAAAACAAAAACAAAAAAAAACAAAAAAAGGTGTTTCAAGTTATGTTATTTCTCTTCTTTGTTCTGCAAATTTTAGTCATAAAAATTACTTGAATGGCCTTCCAGTTGAAAAGGATTGGTTTGCACAAACTTCTGCATGATACGAGAGTTGGTATATATTGCCTCTGTTTTTCACTATATTATATAACGGAGTAAATGCAAGATATTATTTACTTTCATTATTATTTAATAATTCTTTAAATCAAAGAATCAATCTTTTTTTTTTTTTTTTTTTGATTAAAAAAGAATCAATCATAAATATGTACGGTGATATAAAAAGATTAAAACAAATTTGTATTAGTGTTTGTCATATGTACTGATAGGTGAAGGTGATTCATATATCTGACCCAAAAAAATAAAAAAATAAATAAAAAGTAAAGTAATGGTGATTGATTTCTAAATTGGTTGAGTACCTTGGAAGAATTTTCCTATTGAGAGGAATGTATTCCAATTCAATAACTTTCATAAATAGGGTAAATTATACAAATATTCCATGTAATTTATATAATATGTCAATTTGGCCTTTGTAGTTTCAATTTGCTTGATTTTATCCCTTAATTTAACGGATTGTGTCATTTTAGTCTAATAAATAACGATTGTTAAGTTCATTTAACGGAAGGTCAAACAATGGTCAATTTGGTCCCTGTACTTTACACGATGTGTCAATTTGGTTCTTATAGTTTTAATTTTCTCGATTTTGACAGGGACTAAATTGACACATTGTGAAAAATATATGGACCAAATTGACAAATTGTTTGACTTTCCGTTAAATTAACTTAACAACCGTTATTTATTAGACTAAAATGACACAATTCATTAAATTAATGGGCAAAATCGAATAAATAAAAGTACAGAGACAAAATTGATACATCGTGTAAACTACATGGACTATTTGCATAATTTTCCCTTCAGAAATATTATATACCTTAAAAAAAAATTGGGTTAATGACACGTGTAACTCATGTACTTTGGTCCTTATAATTTTAAATTGAATAAATTATTTTGTTTTTTTTTATCAGAAAAAAAGAAACTATATTGATGTAAGAAACAAGTACAAAGTGCAAAACAAATAGCATCAATAAATAAAAGGGAAGTGCAAAGCATTACAATAAGCTAAATCATCCAAACTTAGTTGGCACCAAAAAGCATATCCTATCATTTGCTAGCACCCCCAGAGTTGGCGAGAGACCAACAAACTCAGCCACCAAACTAGCTAACGTAACAAACAAAACAAAAATAGACCAACAAAACAGACCACTAGTAGAGCCTAGCAGACTAACTAGCAAAGCTTAGCAGACCAACGTAGCACAACTAGCTGAGCAGCCAAGAAGTAAAACACCGAAACTCAACAGCAAACAAACCAACATGGTAGCAACCATGCTCAGACCACCCTCATCTATCTCTGCTGACAGCATACAGGTCCTAGCAGTAAAAGCCCTTGTGGACACCCAATTTTTGACCTCCCGCAAGCCTCGAGCGCTTTGCTCGATACACTCGATGATGAAAGTGATGTTGTGCGTGGATCGAGGTCTCAATGAATGAGCCTTATTTAAGCTTCAAAACAACCCCAAACCTCTCATATTCCCATTGATTATACCTAACAAATTCATTTGTACACCTTGTGCCACCCTGTGTTGAGGCTGAAATAGAAAAACAAGGGAATTCATTGAGGCTCGGCCGTGTCTCATTGAGAGCCGGTCGAGCTTCAGTAGCGAGAAACACTGTTCTCAGCGGGAGGCCGCCAGCTTTCCATTTTTGAAGATATTTATGATATTTTTTGCTCAAATTCTATGTAAACAACCATATACCTCTGTTTTGGGGGTTAAACAATTGAGAGAAAACGTATACACATAGAAAGAGCTCTTTCTTCCTCCTTTTTCCGTTGCAAGCTATCTTTGAGTTAACCTACCTTCCTTGTGTCATCTATATACACCATACACCATACACAACCTTGACATATCATCTTAGAGCCTTGGTTGACCCTTGAGAAGCATAATTCAAGTTTAAGAATGTGTCAATAGTGAGTTTGATCATCAACCAAAGCTTATTCCATTTTGAGAGGTATAAGCTTGCAACTCTTGTTCTTGCTTTTTCTTACTTCATTTCTATCTCTTTCTTGTATTCTTGGGCTATTTTGCATCCATTTTAAGTGTTGGAATTTGAGTTTGGATAAGCTACCAAATGTGGTAAGGTTAACACCCTTATTTGCACCTATCTTTATAGCTCAACCCTTGGTTTCTTTACACTATTCTCCTTTGATTTTTCAATTGATTTTTAGAGTTGAACTAAGGCCAAAAAACATGGTTTGAAGTCTTGAAAATGGAAGGGTTGGACACCCCTCCTTGTTTTTGCTTACATAGCTTTAGTATCTTTGCTTTTTGTTTAGCTTTTTCAGTTCTTTTCTTGCATTTCCAGCCACTATTTTGGCTGCTTATTAGAGACTGTTTTAGGGTTGTCCTAATCTATTTAATTGATTCAAGCTTTGATTAATTCCTTTGTTGTAGCATTGGTCTTTGTACATAACCTGTATTATGTTGTTCTAAGTCTTTCTTTGTCTAACTTTTGTATTAATAACCTCATTTTAAGAATCAACTTGCCATCGCTTTCTTTCATTTGAGAATTGTTTCAATCGGTTGATGGTTATTCAACACATGAACTAGAGATTCACGCTTAATGGCTTAATCTCTATGGCATAATCTCTTTTTCATGTTGAGAATTACTTCCCATTTGACGCTTCTCTCCTTTTAGAGGACTTAATCATCAATTCGGATAAATGAACTAAAGAATGGAAATGACTGAGAGAATTAGTTTAAAAGTAACCAACACACAGAAAGAAAATGAATCATATTGTTTGGGCTTGGTCAGCCGTTATGCCAAGTTTATCGAGTCAAGAGTGGTCATACGCTAATTCATGGCGTTTTGATGATCTTTGAAGCGTCTTTACTTTCGTTTTTTGAGTTCATTCAATGATAAAGAGGGGGGAGTGGTCATATTCATTGATTTTTGTCCAAAATTGTATCCAAAATCAAGCAATCAACTTGCTCATTGATGGTTTTGGAAACAATTATAACATTCTCTCGAGGCTTTCCCATGACAGAGAAGAAAGGAAGAGACAAACAGAGCTTGAACAACTCTGTCTGCACTGTTTTCACTTCATAACACAAAATAGAGTTTTGCATAAAATTGAGGCACGGTCGCCCTTCTTTAGGCCCGGCTGGGCTTCATTGAGGGCCAGCCGGTCCTCAATGTTTGGTTAGTAGTGTATTTTTGCAAAAACCAGAGGACCGTAGCTGAGGTGAAACAAAGCAGGCCTGGGGTAGACAGAGGTGTTCTTGAACATTGTACATATGCATGCATGCAATCCTTGTGCATCCTCGCTTACATTATGATCATCGTTGTAATTAATTGTTTATTGTAATTAGTCTCATTGATCATTAATGTTGTAATTATTATTATTGTCTCTTTGTAATTATTGTAGTTACTTAGCTTAGAGAGCTAGTTTATTTATCGTGGTTATCCTTATTGTAATAGCATAGTTAGCTAGTTAATTAGCCTCGCTTATTTATTCATTCGGTTTGTAATAGTTACTTTATTCGGGCTTTTAGATTTTGATTCGCACCCTCTTGCACAAGGGCAAATGTTGTAATAATGTATATGTTTTTCAACACCACGTCTTTCTCCCTTTTACTTACTTGCTTATGATGGTTAGTATAAGATATCACGTTTCATTAGCATTCTTATGCTTTTCATCCATTGTCTTACATACATCCAAGGTTCGGCTCATCACCCAATACCCAATGTTCAAATTCATTGTTTGAATACGTGCTTTATCGCATGTCTTCAATGCAATCATATGTCATGCTCATAGTCGAGCCTATAAAATATAAAATATGTGTGCTGCATTAGTCATATTGCATAAGTTAGGAACATGCATACTTTTCTAACTCTTTCACCTGTTTTGGCTCGGAGTACTAGGTGAGCTTTTATTAGCATGTTGCATCGAATGTTTGTGTTGCCATGATAAATCATGAATACCATGAGGCTAAGTGCTTAAATGATATAATCGTTTGAATGGCTATGGATGAAGGCTAGTTGTTGAATTGGGATGGCTTGATTAAATGTTCATTTTAGCCCACTTTTTTGAATGACAAATTCACAGAACAATTTTCGAAACAAAACATGAGGTCAAATGTTCCAATTCTTGCAAACTAGTCTATACCTTGTGTGTGCATCACATAGTAAAAATAGCTAATAAATTAGAACAAGTGCATATAATGTAAATAAGAATCACATTATGATTAGTAGAGGCTGATCTTTGATCGGGCGAGTGGAGTGCTCAATCTATGACCTTCCTCTCTCATACCTAAGTTCCTGAGCCGAGACACCTTGGTGATGATAGATTAATGGCCTTTGGCACGAGTCTTGGGTTTCCTAAATTTTTCAAAAATATTTTGGTGGCGAATCTAAAATCTGGCAAGAGCAGTCCATTTTTGGCATTTGATTCGAACATTGATTTTCCAAAAAGAGTTTTTGGATTTGGACTCTTTTCATGTTTTCACTATTTCACATTGCACTTGTGAAATCAGATTTAGAACCACAAGTGGATTCCGAACTGTAGGGATATTAGCCTTCCGAAAGGAGCGCGAAAAGTTGGGCTACAGTTTCTGGCGACTTTGTTGGGGATTTAGAAAACTTGATTCGAAACTCATGATGAGAATTTTTATCTACACTTACATGTTCTTTGCATTTGCATTTGTACCGGTGCGCTTAAGTCACTGTGTTTGTCAACTGCTATTCCTGGACGGTTTGCCGGAGGCTTGCCCAAAAGGCTGACTGGCCATGGGCTCTACCATGTTGGAAACATAACCCTTGGAATTTACCATCCTGTACAAACATAGCTTCAGAAAGACCATCATAGCTTCAGAAAGACCCGATATTCCCCAAGTTGTGTGGACTTGTTTTGGCAGGCTGTGTAAAGCTTGAGACCTTCTTGGTGGTCATCCCGTGCTAGTCTCATTTCTTCCAATCACTCGACGGAGAAGAAACAGACGGTCAGTAGTATCAGTACAAAGCACTCTACAAACACCTATCTGTTTCTCAATCAATCAATTCACCAGCACCTAGTTCACCTAGATTAGCAATGGCACAGAACATAGCACCAAACGCAGAGGAATTCACTGCCATGATGGCTACCATCCAAAGGACTATGGACACTGTAAAACAAAGGATGGTTACACAAGATGAAGTCATCGCCGATCTATAACGTACATCTAGGGCATCAGCATCAACCGTGCACCCAATCCCTACTGCCCAAGCAAACTCGTATCTACCCCCACCAGTAAAAAATCTACTAGTCCTAAATCCTCAACACATGTTTCCCCTAGCTCCAACTTATCGTCCTCCGGTTCAACCTCCTCTAGGGATTTTTCCTTTCGATATCAATGAAATTGATCCAGTTTTAGTCAAGATTTCCAGATTGAAGAAAGCATTGAAAAAATCCCAGGGCTTCAACTCCATTCCAAATATCAAAGATGGGTACACAGAGGCTTCGATCAAATTACCGGAGAAATTTAAGATGCCCCACATCGACAGATTCGATGGGAGTGAGGATCCAATTATGCATGTCCGGTTGTTTTTGGATGTATTGAGGCCCATGGGTTGGTCTCAAGCACAGAAGCTTTCGTTGTTTAGGAGAACCCTGTCTGATGTGGCGACCATCTGGTATACTAACTTGGAGGACTCTACAAAACAGAATTGGAAGGTGCTATCTGTGGCACTTGTCAATCAGTATTTGTATAACACCCAAATAGAAGCAACCATTAGTGAGCTGAAGGCTACTACCCAGAACCCCAAAGAATCATTCATTGATTCTGTCGCCCGGTGGAGGGCTAAGGCAGCCCGAATGACAAATAGGCCTTCTGAAAGAGAACAAGTCCGACTAGTGGTCCAAATGTAATAACCCCGACCTCCGATTAATGGTAATCCATGATTAGTTATGCCTAACAGTAATTTAGAAGGAACCCGAAATTAATTTGCATATGTATTGCATTATCTTTGCGTTTCTATGTGGTTGCCATAAAATGATCTGTTCATGTTTAGACTTTGAACTACGAATTGAAAGCCTTGTCGACGCCTGATTTCGAAATTGATTAGTGTTTCATACTAGTTAGAATATATATGATTTTATGGTAGATTTAATTAAAATTTGATTTGGTATGATTAAGTTAGATTAAATCATGTTAATTTACACTTGTTTAAGTTATTACAAGTTTGTCACTTAGTGGCTTAATTTGAGATCAACTTTATTACACCTCATTACACTTAGAAGCATCTCTCCTCAACCATTTTCTTGACCAAAATCGTAGGAGAGAGTGAGAGAGGAAAAGTTTGGTTTCATCTAGAGAATTACTTGGAGAACTTGCAGAATTGTAGAAGAATTGCATAATTGAGCCTCTATACTTGGAATTGAATACCTAAGGTGGGGAGTTCATCCTTTTAATTATGAATTTGAGTTGTTCTTGCTAGATTCATGGTGAAATTGGTATTTAAAATCTAGACTTAGCTCGATGTGTGGTTTTGAGTGTCAATTCATGCATGCATGCATAAATTTCCATGCTTTGAGTTTGAATTCTAAGATTTCTTCCATGCATGTGTTAATTTCACTCACATTATGGTCATTCAACTTGTTTTCCATCAAATTATCAAGTTTTATTAGGTTTTGGAGGATTTGAATTCAAGGAGGTTCTTGCATGTTGAATTAATAGCATATTCATAGAGTTCATGTTGATTTTGCACAAATTGGGTTGCTTTTGGGCCATGATTTCTTGAAATGATTTTTAATACATGTTGTTTTATGTGTTATTGTATGTTTCCTCAAATATTGGCGCAGAAAAATGAGTTTTGAAGGCTTAAAGGTTGAGTTTCATGCTAGGAGGTCAATCTGGATTTTCTAGAAATTTCACCCATGCTTGAGCGGGGACTTTCACGCTCGAGCGTCAAGCCTCAGTACATGCACTTCCGCTTGAGCGGCGAGAGTCACGCTCGAGCGTGAAATGCGTATACCTAGAAGTTTGTGTGTTTTGCAGTCTGCTCGAATGGGGGAAGCCACGCTCAAGCGAGGGTCTGTGTCATACGCTCGAGCGGGGGTCGAGCGCCCGTCGAGTGTGAATTTCATGCATCCAACACTTTTTCATAAGTTTGCAGTTCACTCGAGCGGAGAAGTCCACGCTCAAGCAGAGCTTCTTTATCTGCATGTCCGTTCGAGCAGGGAAAGCCACGCTCGAGTGTGGACCTTATCTTCAGCAAAATTTAAGAAATGGTTTTTAATGCATTCTTGTATCCTCATTCCATCCTAAGCATTCCTAGGCCATGTTCAAGACCCTTTAATGAGGATAAGAGATTAGAAACACACTAAGAGCCAACGAAATAAGTTTTGTACAATTAAAACGTGTGTTTCAAGTGTGTATCTGTTATGTGTTATGTAGGTCACGTGCTGCGTCCTGTCTGACTAACCTGCTCCGTCTGTTTGTCTCAAGGCCCACTGTGAGTAATAACTCTATAAAGGTATGTTTAACTTAAGTATTTTCTGATTGATATGGTATGATATGTTTTCTGAAATGCTATCTTACAAATTATGAATGAATGTCCAATTTTCTGAAAAGTATTTGTGACACCCTTAGTTCACGTGGCCCTCGCTCGGGGGTAACAATACCGCGGCCAATCTGCACGTGGCCCTTCCCTGGGGCTAACAATACCATGGCTACTTGCGCGCAAGATATGGACCTTTATGGTCGTTGGTACCAACTATGCATGTGGGTCTCTGGACCAAATTGATCTAATAGCTAATGGGTGTACCACGTATGATCTTATGCAAAATCTCAATATGAACATGAGTGTGTATCTAAATCTATTTCTGTTTTGAAGTCTGAATATGTTCTGATTTAAATACTAGATTCTAACTTGTGCTGGACATCATTCATAAAACCCCTTTACTCTGTTATTATTCACTGGGCTTCTCCTCACAGTTTATATTATGTATGTAGGTGAGCCGGCGGGTGATCAAGGCCAGAGTTGACGACCTTCTATTCTGTTTTTGTCAGCCAACCGTTGTGCCTCCCAAGGAGGTTCCAATCGAAGTCTCGTTATATGGTTATTTTTGTATTCATGCTAGTCTCTGTGACTGTCTCGTAAAGTCAGGTCTTGAGATGTGTACTTCTGTAAATACTTTGTAAATAGTGGTGTCCTTTGACTGGCATGTATATGTATATATAAATAAGCTTTGAAATGTTTTGTTCCATGTACGCTATCACAGCTCATTGGACCTTGTCTATTTTGTATTATTGCTTCCGCAGCCCTTTATTATTTGCTAATCTGTTCAGAGGCCTTTAGTAATCCACAGATTACTGGCCGGTTACGGTGCTAAACCCACAGGGGCAGGTTTGGGCCGTGACACCAGAACCTTGAGCTAGACATGATGCAGAGAATGATAGTGGCACCGTTGTCCACATTTGCTTCCTTACATGAGCTGGGGTTCCAGATCGAGAGTGCATTCAAAAAAGGTATCGTCCACAGAATAAGTGAACCCGCAAGAAGGCCGTTCTCTTGGAATACCAATGCTAGCAGTAGCACTATTCCGTGGCCTGCAGCTGTCAGCAATGTCGTCACGATGGCCAAGATGGTTGATCCTTTTGCTACTGCCATGACCTCACAACCTTCACAAAATACGGGTCCACCCCGAAACCGTAGAGTCTTTACCCCCTTCATATGAGCACAACCCACGCCCTCAAGGTATTAATGCAAAAAGGACATCTCAAGCCTCTTGATCCTCGTCCACTTCCAGACCCATTGCCACCCAAACACGACCCTACCCAGTATTGTATCTTTTACCAACAACATGGCCATCCCACGAACATGTGCTACCGTCTACGTCATGAGATCCAAGCTCTCATTGACAACAAAGAAATCACCCCACCTGCCAAACCAAACGTAACAACCAATCCACTTCCTGCATACAACCAAGCCCTCCTATCCAGAAGTATTAACCACATCCATACACTACTGCCCACCTTCAACCCTAGCATATACATTACCTTATCCCACTTACCAAAATCGGAGGTGGTCATTCTGTAAGGCACAGACATGTGCATGATGGATCTGACACCACAAACCCAACCTAGGCCCTTAGCAATAGAAATAGAAAAAGAGAAGAATGCACTGAAGACAGGGTCATCTGATCCCCGTCTCAAAGAGAAGGGGGCCTCGTTCGCAAAGGAGTACGATCCCAGTCTATACATTGTGGCCATCGATCAGCCAAAGCCAGTGGTCATTCTGCCGGACTTTCTCAACATCAATGCTATAGGGGAAGACCAAATGGCGCAAAATCAGAATGAGTGGCCCGATCAAGGCCTGAATGACGTAGCAAACCTCGAAGAAGATCTAGAGGATCTTTACTTCTTCGAGGAAGAAGATACAAGCTGTGTACATATGGAATGGTGGGATCTGAGCCAACTAGAAACAAGCAATGGATAGTTAAGTAAGGAAAAGTCCGATATGGAAGAACAGATAGGAGACACTGGGACAGAAGAGAGAATTGTTGTTAAGGGTAAGGTTGAGCCTGCACCTCTTATTGAGAAGGAACATGCACTGAAACAATTTCAAAAAGAAATGATAGAAGAGATCCAAGCGAAGATAGATCTAGAACAAGGCAAAGGAAAAGGGAAAGAAGAACTTGAAACAACGGTGCGTGATGCCCAGATAACCAAAAAAGTTGAATGGGATCTTAATGACCAAAAGAGGATGCTGAGAAAACTCAAAAAGTACCAAGATGTTGAAACCTGAGCTGTGGTAGAAAAAGAATGGTATGATGATGGGGAGCGTGATGTTAATATGCTCTAGATGGAAGCCGATGCCAGTCCAGTCATGACTTCGGGAGAGTGGTAGGAAGACAGTGACCTAAGTCATGCGTACATTAACGAAGGTTGGAAAACTGATACCCCAGATGACACTTGGTATACCGATGAGATCAATCATATAACCCGGAGCGGTCGGTACTTCAAACCCGCAGCGGTAGACCATCCAAAAACCTCTAGAAAGGAGGCTGAGAGATCAAAAGAGAAGGATACTGAAGAAAACCTAGTCTTAAAATAGCTCAAGAAGATTTAGGCTGACATATCCATCTGGGGACTAATAATGGCATCTCGGGAGCATAGGCAAGCCCTGCTCGAAGCAATGAACCGAACCAACCTGCCCTTTGACACCTCCGCTAACCAATTGGTGTTGTTGGTCACCTCTTGGGACGTTACGCCTGTAATATCCTTTACGGATAAAGAATTGCTTCTTGAGGGTGCCAACCACAATCGTCCATCATATGTAACCTTGGAAAGTTAGAAGAAATGGATTCCGATGGTGTTAATGGATACTGGATCAACGATCAGTGTGTGCCCAGTGAGAACTGCCTATGCGATTGGTTTGAGGCCGATTGACTTTACACCCACGACCTAAGCTGTCTAGGCTTACAACAATACAAGTCGGGATGCCATGGGAACGTTCAAGAGCAATATCCTAATCGACCCGTCCGAACATTAGGTAGAATTCCATGTCATGGATGTTCCGGCCACATTCAACCTACTACTGAGAAGGCCCTGGCTACATCAGATGAAGGTTGTATCATCAACAGTCCATTAGTTAGTGAAGTACCCCTTCAAAGGCGGGATTTCCACTGTGTACGGTAACTCTACGAACTAGCCTCCCCAGGGAACCACCGCACCATTATTGGAAATCATACATAGAGAAGAAAATGTGTTCCTTTCCGGCTTCTCTCTGGAAGAAGCCTGGTTGGTCCAAACCATCATGGCAGAGGGCGATGGAGATTATGTGAGTGCGCAATCCATATACATGATGAACAAACAAGGGCATATGCCCGGGTCAGGACTAGGCCGAAGTGGTAGACAGGGAGGTACTGTTGCTAAGGAGCTGAGTCGTAACCCCCATGCTTTTGGGCTGGCATACAAACCTACCGCTGTAGATTGGCAAGGAAACGGCAAGAGCTGAGAGAAAGGCTGAAAGCAAAAAGGATTGGGAAACAATACGAGTTAGTCCACAAACCGATACAGAGAAACTTGAATGGACGCTTTGTCCGCCAAGGAAAAGACTTTCCCTTTTGTGGATTCCCAGAGCCTTGGTATGACTGGGAAACAAAGACTAGGTATCCAAGGTTTGAGATCTTTTTCGAACGGCAGTTACCAAAAAAGGAGGATGAGCAGGCAGACCTAAGTATTGGTACGGATCAAGGAAAGATAGCAAAACCTGGACATTGAAGAGGAAGAGCTGTTGGGAAAAGCACTGGCTAACTTATTGATGAGTTCCACTGCTGAAGCTGAGACCACCAACTTGGGTGATAGTTTTACTATCTCAATGATCGGGGAAACTCCAGTAGCAGATTTCTCCAGTCTTATCGTGGACGCGTTTGAGGCTCCACGCCTGGTCTGGAAGTTTGAGCAAAGCGTCATCAATAGTTCTGAATCGAATAGTGAGTCTAGATCTGATTCCACCAAGTTTGTGGAGTCGGAGTCGGAGTCAGAGTCAGATTCGAGTTCCTTTGAGTCTGATACTTGTGGAAGGGGTAACCTTGATACCAAAGTCCTATCTAGGTCATCTTTTAGCTTTTCTTTTGAGTACACTACAACCGAATGTAGAAAAGTGGTTTGGAAATACTCTTTGGATCCTGTAGGATGCTCTTGATCCTCTACTAGTCACCTGAAAAGGAATGAACACTCTGGTCGGGGGTGCCGGAATTAGCACTCTGACAGATAAGTCAGTGTATACTCTCTTGGTAGCTTGTATCTCAAGTTAATCTTACTTGTTCTCACATACCTTTCTTTGGCTGATGCTCCTCTATTTATATTTTTCTTTTGGGCCTCTGGGTTGCGCCCACCCTCAATCCATTGCACGTTTATTTATTCAGCTTTTGTTCAACTGGTTCTTTGGCCGATTAGTCTATTCGGTCTTACAATCGTCCAAGATGGAGCCGAATACAAATTCCATCCTTGACTATCCTCACAACGTCATTCGGCTTTATTGCACGTATACCAACAATATTCGGCTCCCACAATTGCCCCCCAAACATCCCATTAACGCCAGTTATTCGACATTGTTTTGCCTTAGCCAAATCTTCTTGCCGGCAGGGACGCTATTTTCTCAAGGCCAAGGATACGGACCATCACTTAGTGATTATGCCTGCCAGAATTCGCAAGCGTGTTGACGATGTAATGGTCATTTTCCGAGGCAACTGGGAATTCGGCGAGGGTGAGGATCGCCTAGATCTCGTGCCAAGACAAAAAGGCGAACAAGGTGGCCGTATAGCTCCTTATTTTTTATTATTATATATTTATTCAGCTTTCCTTCTATATATGTACCGTTTTATTTGTGCAGGCAATGATTTGAAGAAAGTTTTGGTTTCAGCCGACGACGCCGTACTTGTGGAAATTAATATCGCACTCCAATTCTTTGGCCGTCCAGGCCTTCAGAAACAAGGGAGGGTGGCCCATATTCTTTTGAGATATGAGCCGACTTACGCAACATTTTCGGCGGCAGACAACATTCCAATTTCGAGGGGCGAATAGCAACTTATGGCCCTTATCTTCCCCAACTTCAGAAACCTAAGGCAGATTAGTTTGGAAGCCTCCGATTTGGAGCAGATGGAAGAACAAGTACCTGAAGAGGCCGCCGAGGAGCTGAACTAGTCAGAAGTCGAGGTAGATGAGGCTCTAAACTTGGCCTTTGAGGAAGCCAGGCTCAATTCATCCAACCCTCTATCCACTTCAGGCCGAGGGGACATTTCCTTTGGAGACATTTTTATAGACTTAGGGGACCTTCCCAGTGCGTACCCTAAGAATATGGCTGGGGAGTCGCTCACTTAACTTGCCAGAAGGACAAACGCCGAAAGGATGGCCACCCGACGGAGTACCGAGGCCATCCGATCGAAAACTCCACCCGCTGCCGTCATTGAGCCCTCTCTACCTATTATTGAAGAAGAAACGGCTTAGACCGAAATGGCTGAGACGGAGCAACTTGAACAGGGGGATTAGGAGGCTGAGCAAAGGGAGGAAAAGCGCCCCGCTGAGCAAGAAGCCGTCTCTGTTGAGGACCAAATCGATAAACGACCGCGCATTGAGGAATCGGACTTGGTTGTTCCGTTCACTGTTCAACCAAAGATAAGGAATATGCCGATTGCCTCTGATGCGTCGACTTTGAAGGACCCGGCTGTGGCCTTGAGCATGGCCTCCTCAATTTCCTTGCCAGTTGACAAAGCCACATTTCGAGCAGAGCCAGATCTACTGTCAATTGCAGTTGCCGCCCAATCGGCCTTATTGGTACATGTGGGAGCCGAATAAATAGAATAGTCGGAAGGTGTGTACCCCAGAAATCTGACATTATTCGGCTCCATATTGCGTGACTAGGATGCCGAATATGTTAGGAAGGCCGAATAGCCGGAGATTAGTAGCTCCGAATAAATAAAAAGGGAATGGGATAAAAGTAGGCTCAGGTCCCGAGGCCCAAAAGGCAAGTATAAATACAAGAACCACAGATTAAGAAAGGTATGTAAGAATCACTTCACTTAACTTAGTAAAGAAGCTATCTTGAGTGTCTGAATTGACTTGTCCGTCAGAGTGCTAATTCCGGGACCCCCGACCGAAGTGTTTGTATCTTTTCAGGTGAGTAGCTGAGGATCACTAGCGTCTCCCAGGATCTAAAGAGTATTTCCAAACCTCTTTCCCCACAATTGGCACCGTCTGTGGGAATATTAAAATACATCCATGGCAGGCGTGACTGAAGATCCTCCGATAGCCACTAACGAGACCAAACGGAGAGATCACCTCACTCTAGCAAACTCGCTTGGACCAAAAACCATCGCAGCAAGACTTACCTTAGACCTCTGCTCATCTTCAAACCCAATGCAAAAGACAATACAAGCGACCATGGCACAAGCTAGGCAAACCAAACAGAGGTTGGACAACATCATCGTTGAGAACGAACGTCTTGAGGAGTTGGCAAAGGACGAACGTCTCTAACAATGTGTCCGGAGGAGTGCGATCAAAACACCTGCCCTTCCAAAGGATGCATTTCCGCTTGACACCGTCCACATGATATACAGCCTGCCAGCAGCCCCGGCCGTACATGCGATCCAATCTCATCGAAGCCCCAAAAGCAACTCACGCTAGCAAAGCGGCCCCGAGAAACGCCAAGTATCACCTTTGACGACTTTGATTTGATCGGCTTAACACTCCCTCACATCGATCCATTGGTTGTTGAGCTACGTATGAATCGATTCACCGTCGAACGCATTCTTATTGACCAGGGCAGTACTTCGGAGGTTATGTATTATAAAACCTTCATCAAACTCGGATTCAACAAGTCAGACCTGAGTCCGGCTCCTTATCCACTATTCGGCTTCAATGCCAATCCAAAGTACCCATTGGGAAAGATTAGCTTACCCGTCCGAGCAAGATCCAGAACGATGGATGTGGAATTCTTGGTCGTCAGGCTGCCATCACTGTACAATCTCATCATGGGGCGATCGTGGTTGCATACCTTGCGGGCCGTCCCAAGCACCTATCATCAACTGCTATGCTTCCCAACAGAACACGGCATTGAGCAAATCCGCGGCTTCCAGAAATCGGCACAAGCATGTTATCTCCTTGCTGCCAAAACGCCAAAGAAACTGCAAGTAAACTCCATTGAAGTGCCGAATCGGGAGATCCTTGATGACGTTAGGCGGCATCCAAATGAGAAGGCCACAGAAGGTTTAGACCGAGTTGACATCGATGGAAGCCCAGAAAAGTTCTTCATGATCGGCGCTTCTCTGAATCAGGCCGACAGGCAGCAGCTGATCTCTTTCTTGCTCAACAACCTCAACGTCTTTGCGTGGACTCCGTACGAAATGCTGGGAATAGACCCGTCAGTTTCACAGCACCATCTGAATGTCTATCCCAAATGTAAGCCGATCATTCAGAAAGGCCGGCGATCAGCCGCGGAGCACACTGCCGCCGTTGTTGAAGAGGTAGACAGACTGCTTGACGTCGGGGCAATTAGAGAAGTCACTTACCCTACGTGGCTCTCCAATACAGTGGTGGTGAAGAAGAAAAATGGGACTTGGCGAGTGTGCGTCAATTTCACGGATCTGAACAAAGCTTGCCCCATAGGCTGTTTTCCTCTACCAGAATCGACCAGCTTGTCGATGCGACGGCACGCCATCAACGCATGAGCTTCCTCAATGCTTACAGAGGCTACCATCAAATCGCCATGCATCCAGATGACTAGGACAAAACTGCATTCCTCACCCCAAGAGAATCCTACTGCTACAAAGTTATGCCATTTGGGCTGAAGAATGCAAGGCCAACCTACCAAAGACTGGTCACCGCTATGTTCAAAGAGCAACTCGGCCATACTATGGAAGTATACATCGACGATATGGTGGTCAAGTCCAAAGAAGAACAGAATCATATAGCCGATCTAGAAAAGACATTCAGCATCTTACGCAAATACAGAATGAAACTAAACGCTTCCAAGTGTGTGTTCGGAATCGGCTCTGGCAAATTCCTGGGTTACATCGTCAATCACCGAGGAATCGAAGCCAACCCGAGGCAAGTCACAGCAATCTTGGAACTCGGCTCCCCCCGTTTAGTAAAAGAAGTCCAAAAGTTGATGGGGATGGCCGCTGCACTCAACAAGTTCATCAGCCGGTCTACAGATCGCTGCCGACAATTCTTTCAGACACTACGGTAGGGTAAGGCTTTTGAATGGTCCGCTGAATGTGAGACAGCTTTCAACGGACTCAAGACCTACCTCCGCTCAGTACCTCTCTTGACAACACCCGCTGCTGGTGACTCGCTCATTCTATATCTGGCAGTTTTCGATAGGGCCGTCAGCGCCGTACTGCTAAAAGAGGAGGAAGGGGAGCTACGACCAGTGTATTATGTGAGCAAGGCAATGGTTGACGCCGAAACACGCTACCTTCCGCTGGAAAAACTCATCTTAGCCCTAGTCACAATGGCAAGAGAACTGATGCATTACTTCCAGGGACATAGCATTGTGGTGCTAACAGATTATTCCCTCCGATTAGTACTACGGAGTGCAGAAGCATCAGGCCGTGTTTTAAAATGGGCTCTTGAACTCGGCCAATACGACATTTAGTTTTTACCTAAAACCGCAATTAAGGGGCAGGTGTTGGCCAACTTTGTTGCCGAATTCACCGGCGAGCTTGCCAAGCTCAAACCTAATGAAGTTTGACCAAAGGCTGAAGTTTGACCAAAGCCGAACTAGAGAATTTATTTCGGGTATATTTGGCAATTATACCGTGATGGATCGTCTAACCAAAGGGGCAGCGGCGCCAGAGTTGTAATCATGTCTCCAGACGGCACAGTAATTGAGCAGGCCGTCAAGCTTGGCTTCGAAGCATCAAATAATGAGGCCAAATACGAAGCCCTTTTAGCCGGTCTGCGGAATGCGCACCTTCTCAGCGCTCGGTGTCTGCTTGTGTTTTGTGATTCAAAATTGGTAGTCAGTTAGCTAAAGGGGGAGTACGCGGCAAGAAACGACCGTATGGCGGCCTACATGAAAGCGGCCAATTCCTTGCTGGCAAAATTTGACCATCACGAACTGAACCAAATAACACGCGACTAGAACACACACACGGATGCCTTGGCGTGCCTAGCCTCCACCATCAATTCTGAGATCAAACGGACTATCGAAGTAGGCTTCATCCCAGAGCCGAGTATTGGCCCTTCACAGGAAACCCATGTCAACGTTATAGAATCCGCACCAAGATGGATAGACCCCATTGCTACATTCCTCTCTTCTGAACAACTCCCAGAGGACAAAAAAGAAGCACACAAGTTGCGGAATAAAGCCCTGCGATACTATCTGGATCCGCAAGGAGGGCTTTATCAAAAGTCCCTCTCTGGTCCATATTTGGAATGCGTGCACCCCGACATAGTGGAGGAACTTCTGATAGAGATACATGAGGGCAGTTGTGGTGCCCATTCTGGCGGACGCTCCCTGGCCCATCGAGCTATAACACAGGGGTATTACTGGCCGACAACGAGAGCTGACGCGGAGAGTTATGTAAAAAAATGGCTGAAGAAGAAGAAACGGCTTAGACCGAAACGGCTGAGACGGAGCAACTTGAACAGGGGGATTAGGAGGCTGAGCAAAGGGGGGAAAAGCGCCCCACTGAGCAAGAAGCCGTCTCTGTTGAGGACCAAATCGATAAACGACCACGCATTGAGGAATCGGACTTGGTTGTTCCGTTCACTGTTCAACCAAAGATAAGGAATATGCCGATTGCCTCTGATGCGTCGACTTTGAAGGACCCGGCTGTGGCCTTGAGCATGGCCTTCTCAATTTCCTTGCCGGTTGACAAAGCCACATTTCGGGCAGAGCCAGATCTACTGTTAATTGCACTTGCCGCCCAATCGGCCTTATTGGTACATGTGGGAGCCGAATAAATAGAATAGTCGGAAGGTGTGTACCCCAGAAATCTGACATTATTCGGCTCCATATTGCATGACTAGGATGCCGAATATGTTAGGAAGGCCGAATAGCTGGAGATCAATAGCTCCGAATAAAGAAAAGGAGAATGGGATAAAAGTAGGCTCAGGCCCCGAGGCCCAAAAAGCAAGTATAAATACAAGAACCACAGATTTAGAAAGGTATGTAAGAATCACTTCACTTAACTTAGTAAAGAAGCTATCCTGAGTGTCTAAACTGACTTGTCCGTCGGAGTGCTAATTCCGGCACCCCCGACCGGAGTGTTTGTATCTTTTCAGGTGACTAGCTGAGGATCACTAGCGTCTCCCAGGATCTTAAGAGTATTTCCAAACCTCTTTCCCCACAGTACATTACTTGTCTTATCCAAAGTCTTCTGCCTAGATATATATATATATATATATATATATTTTCTGTAACTCTATTTCCATGTGTTGTAGACGGTGGGAAAAATATCCGAAATCAGCCGCCATCAACATGAGGCTATAGAACAAATTGGCTTGTTGAAAACCGAAATTGAAAATGAAAAGAGCAAGGCAGTGGAAGCCTCTCAAAGAGACGATTCCGAGGCATCGAAAGCGGCAGAGGAATCTGCGAGAGGAGACTCCAGAGCCAAGAACGCGAGGAATTTCGACCAACTAAGGCTGGCTGCCGAAGAGAGGGCCAAAGCGAGCGAAGACGTGCTCAACTTAGCCAAGGAGGTGATCGGCAGGCTGGAAGCCGACTTGGAAGAATCGTGGAAGGCAAAGGAAATAGCCGACTCTGAGATTTCTAAAGCGTTCCATGCCGGGAAGGACGCCATCTTGGAATACTACGTGGAGGAAGTGCCCAAGTTCGAGAATCGGGGCTTCAAACACGGCTGGCTCAAAGCCCTCACTGCCGTGAATGTGACATTGGCGCAGCCGATTCCATACAAGCAGGTGGACGTTGAGCCGCTGGAGTCTGACCCTGGAGATTGACTTAGGGTGATACTTTGATTTTTTGTTAGGCATCTTAGATGCGTAGTTTTTGTAGGTTTTGTTAGTAGATTTTCATTTCTTTACTTTGACTGGAAGTTTAAATGTAAGGTAATTTTCATGTGTAAAATGACTACTATCTGTACTCAATTTATTAATTAAAAATTCCTATGTTTTTCAGTTTACTGCATATACTATTTGTCTTCAATTTATTAATGAAAATTCCTTATGCTTTTTTGTTTGTGGCATATGAGTCAATTAAACACCCAATAAATTAACCAAATCAATTAATCCTATGCTTGTCTTTGCTATTTAGCCGAATAAATAAACGAATCGGCAGTTAACAATTTGGAAAGGTACATGAATATTCGATAAAATAACGAGTAAGTCGGCTCAAGGCCTCGACGTTTGGCCGATTAGATTAATGAATCTGCCCTTGCCCCAGCGAATGCATGAACTGGAATGCCGAATGTTATTAGTTCATGGAGTGGCTTGGGCACATGAGATGATCGGCGCCAAGCTTGGACACTTGGCCGATTAGATTAATGAATCTGTCCTTGCCCCAGGGAATACATGAATAGGAACGCCGAATGTTATTAGTTCATGGGGTGGCCTGGGCACACAACCTGATCGGCGTAAGGCCTCGACCTTGGGTCGACATTTGACCAAGTAGAGTCGGATCGAATCTGGCAAAAAGTTTTAATTTTAGCATTGATGAGGTCGCCTTAGAGGTGCTACACCCGTAAGGAATAAATGGGGTGGGTGCTAGGTGCGCGAAGGGGCCATTGTTGCGTTCAGATCCACTAAAGAGCAGTGTGGAGGACTGTGGATGGCAAGAAGATTATTCTTCAACAGCAAAGGAGAAGGGAGAACACTAGCGGAGATGGACGCAGAGATGAATCGAGGTGGCGAGCCTACACGCACGAGGAGTAGGACGTCGAGGGAGCGTGGAAAACGCCAGTCCCCACGTCGTTGAAGTAGGTCTCCTAGAACGGAAAAACAACAACGGGGTAACACCCCTCCACCACGCTCGAGAGGAGAAACCAGTGTGACACCGCGCCTGTTACATTTTGCAATTTTTGTGGGGAACAAACCGATGATGGAAGTGGATTCAATTGTTCACGACCCAAATGTGGAAGTAGAGTTCGCTCAACAGATTTTTCCACCAGAAGTCCAACAGTCGATGGTCGGTCGACCTGATTTTGATGTGTTTCGGGAGGGCATTCATGGAGCGGTGAAAGGGCTGTATACCGCCTATGAAATTGACATGCGTCTACGTGCCGCGCGGTGGGAGATAGAGCAGAATGATGAACGCATTAGAAACTTAGAAGCTCACGTAGAGAAGGCCGAGCGTGAGCTAAGGAAGGTCAAAATTGCCAAGACACGATCGGCCGGCCAAGCTAACCTGATTGTGGAAGAAAGGGTGACCCAATGGCTTATAAGTCGTGCGATTGCCGATTGAGATATGGCAAGCATGTTCGCAATAGAGGCTGCAAAGACCAGGGCTTATGAACAAGGCTTCCATGCCAGCCGAAAAGTGGGAATAGATAAGACTAAGGAAAAGCTCACCGAAGAGGTCTGCTGATACGAGAATTGTGGATTTAAGCATGGGTGGATTAAGGCTCTCCAGGCTGCAGAGGTTCTCCGGGCAGCAGGCGTTGGTTCGGCGTTGCCGTTATATCAGGGTCATCATTTTCCCTTCGCGGCTTTCGAAGTCGAGAAGAGCGATGATGAGGGGGATGACGAATAAAACTTAACATATTGTGTCGCTCTAACGTATATCGGGAGCGAATGATGTATTATCGATTAGTTCAGTGAAACATATTATTTTAAATGTTTGCATGTTATTTGAATTTATGTTTATAAATTCAGCTATGATCATCTTCCATTTTTTGTCCACTACGTTTGCGCTTGTCAATCATAATATTCACGAAAAGAGCGCCGAATTCGAAGGCTTACTGTCTTCGCCAATCGTGATTTCCACGAAGGGTGCTCCGAATTCGGAGGCTTATTCGGCCCAAAGTGATTGCCATGAAGGGAGCTCCGAATTCGGAGGCTTTTTGTGCTGGCCAATCGTGTCATATACAAAGGGCGCTCCAAATCTGGAGACTTTTTGTGTTGACCGATCGTGCCATTCACGAAGGGCGCTCCAAATCTAGAGGCTTTTTGTGTTGGCCTATCGTGTCATTCACGAAGGGCACTCCGAATCCAGAGGCTTTGGCGCTTCGAATTTGGAGGCTTTATTCGGCCCAAACGTGTCATTCACGAAGGACACTCCGAATTCGGAGGCTTTTTATGTTGGCCAATCGTGTGATTCACGAAGGGCACTTCAAATTCGGAGGCTTTATTTGGCCTAAACGTGTCATTCACGAAGGGCGCTCCGAATCTGGAGGCTTTTGTGTTGGCCGATTGCGTCATTCACAAAGGGCGCTCCGAATTCGGAAGCTTTATTCAGCCCAAACATGTCATTCATGAAGGGCTCTCCGAATGAATGGCGCTCCAAATTCAGAGGCTTTATTCGGCCCAAACGTGTCATTCACGAAGGGCGCTCCGAATCCAAAGGCTTTTTGTGTTGGCTAATCGCATCATTCACAAAGGGCGCTCCGAATTAGGAGGCTTTATTAAGCCCAAACGTGTCATTCATGATGGGCGCTCCAAATCCGGAGGCTTTTTGTGTTATCCAATCGTGTCATTCACGAAGGGTGCTCAAAATCTGAAGGATTTTTGTGTTAGCCAATCGTGTCATTCACGAAGGGCGCTCTAAATCCAGAGGTTTTTTGTGTTGGCCGATCGGGTCATTCACGAAGGGTGCTCCGAATTTGAAGGCTTTATTCGGCCCAAACGTGTCATTCACAAAGGGCGCTCCGAATCCGGAGGTTTTTTGTGTTGGCCAACCGCATCATTCACGAAGGGTGCTCCGAATCTGGAGGCTTTTTTTAAACAATCAGAACTCACTGGGAAAGAGGACATCATATTTAAAAAAGAAAGATACATACGGCGTAAAATCAAAACAGGCTGTCATGCCATACAAGTTAATGATAAAACTTGTGCAAGTGTGTGGAGTTCTATGGGCGCGGCAAGCTTCTTTCATCCATGTCTTTGAGTCGATATGCCCCTGTTCCTACGATTGAATCAATCTGATAGGAGCCATCCTAGTTGGGACCCAGTTTTTCGTCAACTGGAATCTTGGTAGCAGGAAGTACTTTCTTGAGGACCAATTCTCCTAGTGTATAACAGCGTAGCTGAACACGTTGATTATACAACTTAGTGAGTTGTTGCTAGTACTATGCCATGGATGCAAGGGCACGGTCTCGTCATTCTTCAATCAGAGTCAAATCCAAGACCAACATCATGTCATTTCGGCCTATATCAAAAACTTTCAATTTCAAGGTTGGGAGGCCGATCTCCAGGGGGATGATTGCCTAGGTTCTGAAACGTAAAGCAAACGACGTTTCCCCAGTGGATCGCCTCAGAGTAGTGCGATGAGCCCACAACACACTGGGTAATTTTTCGACCCATCTGCCTTTAGCTTTCTCCAGCCTCTTCTTAATGCCATCCAAGATGGCTTTGTTGAAGGCTTCAGCTTGACCATAGCTCTGTGGATAAGCCGGGGTGGAGAAATAGGGCCAAATACCATACGTGCTGCACAATTCTTGGTATACGCCACAATCAAACTGGGTGCCGTTGTCTGAAATGAGTGCTCTTGGAATGGCGAATCGTGTTATGATATTTTCCATACAAAACGCCTAACATTAGAATCTCGAATGTGTGTTAGTGCCTCCGCTGCGACCCATTTTGTGAAATAATCTGTCGCGACAATTAAGAATCGCTTGTTACCTGGGGCCCGTGGCAATGGTCCAATGATATCAAGCCCCCATTGAGCGAACGGTCAAGGACTGGTGATTGAGCTCAACTTCTCGGCAGGTAAATGGGTTAAAAGGGAAAACTTCTGGCACTGTTCACATTTCTTGACATAACACTCGGCATTAGCTCTCATGGTCGGCCTGTAGTACCCCTGCGTTATAGCTCGATGAGCCAAAGAGCGCCCACCAGAATGGGCACCACAACTACCTTCATGTATTTCGGTCAGGAGTTCTTTAACTTTATCCAGATGAACACATTCTAGGTATGGGCCCGAAAGTGATTTTCTGTAGAGCTTTCCTTGCGGATCTAAGTAATATCGCAGGGCTTTGTTTCGCAGTTTGTGTGCTTCTTTCTTGTCCGTCGGGAGCTGTTCGGAAGATAGAAATACAGTGATGGGGTCCATCCAACTTGGACCTAATTCTACGATATTGATTTTAATTGACTCTAAGGGGGCAATGCTCGGCTCTGGGATGAATCCTACTTCAATTGTCCGCTTAATTTCTGAGTTGATGGCGGAAGCTAGGCAAGCCAAGGCATCTGCATGTGTGTTCTAATCCCGGGTTATTTGATTTAATTCATGATGGTCGAATTTTGCCAGAAAAGAATTCTCCGTTTTCATGTAAGCTGCCATACGGTCATTTTTGGCTGCGTATTCCCCCATAAATTGGTTAATGACTAGCTTTGAGTAGCAGAAGACAAGCAGATGCTGAGCACCAAAGAGATGTGCATTTCATAAGCCGGTTAACAATGCTTCGTATTCAACCTCATTGTTCGATGCTTCAAAGCCTAGTTTGACATCTTGCTCGATTATTGCCTCGTCGGGAGCCATGATCACTACGCCCGCCCCACTGCCACGTTGGTTGGATAATCCGTCACAATACAACTACCAAATGTCTCCAACGTAAATTCTCCAGTTTGGCAAGACATCCAATGAATTCAGCCACAAAGTCGGCCAGTACTTGCCCCTTGATTGAGGTTTTAGGTAGAAATTGAATATCGTACTGGCCAAGTTCGAGAGCCCATTTTGAAACGTGCCCTGATGCTTCTGCACTACGGAGTACTGAGCGGAGGGGGTAGTTCGTTAGTAACCCCAATGGTATGCCCCTAACAGTAATGCATCAGTTTTCTTGCTGCCATGACGAGAACAAGGACGAGTTTTTCCAATGGAAGGTAACGTGTTTTGATGTCAACCATTGCTTTACTCACATAATAAACTAGCCGCTGCTCTCCTAGTTCTTCTTTTAACAGTATGACGCTGACGGCCCGGTCAGAAACTGTCAGATATAAAATGAGCGGATCACCTGCCGAAAGTGTTGTCTAGAGTGGAACTGATCGGAGGTAAGTCTTCAAACCGTCCAAAGCGGCTTCGCACTCGGGGATCCATTCAAAAGCTTTGCCCTACCGAAGGGTATGAAAGAATTACCAGCAGCGATCTGTGGAATGACTGATGAATTTGTTAAGTGCGGCGGCCATTCCCATCAGCTTTTGAACCTCTTTGACCGACCGAGGAGAGCCGAGTTCTAGGATTGCTGTGATTTGCCTTAGGTTGGCTTCGATTCCGCGGTAGTTAACAATGTAGCCAAAGAATTTGTCAGATCCGATGCGGAAGGCACATTTGGAAGCGTTCAGCTTCATTTTGTATTTGCGAAGAATGCCGAATGTCTCTTCCAGATCGGCTAGATGAGTTTACTCTTGTTTGGACTTGACCACCATATCATCGATGTAAACTTCCATAGTACGGCCGAGTTGCTCCTTGAACATGGCAGTGACTAGTCTTTGGTAGGTTACCCCCACATTCTTCAACCCGAAAGGAATAACCTTATAGCAATAGGTTCCTCTTGGGGTAAGGAATGTAGTTTTGTCTTGGTCCTCCGGATGCATGGCAATTTGATGGTAGCCTCTGTAAGCATCCGGGAAGCTCATACGTTGATGATGTGCCGTTGTATTTACGAGTTGGTCTATTTTGGGGAGGGGAAAGCAAACCTTGGGACAAGCTTTGTTTAAGTCCGTGAAATCCACACAAACACGCCAGGTTCCATTTTTCTTCTTTACAACCACAAAATTCGACAGCCATGTAGGACAGGTTACTTCGCGGATTGCCTAGCATCAAGCAACCGATCAACTTCTTCAACAACGGCAGCAATGTATTCCGTGGCTGACCTCCAGCTTTTTTGAATAATCAGCTTACATCTGGGATCAACATTTAAGCGATGTTGAGACACAGATGGATCTACCCCTGGCATCTCATACGATGACGATGCAAATACATCAAGGTTGCCGAGTAAGAAGGAAATTAGCTCCTGCCTGTCGACTTTACTCAGGGAGGCGCCGACCATGTAGAACTTGTCAGGATTCCCGTCAATTTCAACCCGATCCAGGGCTCCGGTTGTCTTTTCACTTGGGAGCTGCCCAACGTCGTCGAGGCTCTCTCGATTTGGCACCTCAATCGAATTCACTTCCTGCTCTCTTGGTGTCTTTGCAACAAGAAGATAACATGCCTGCGTCGATTTCTGGGAACCTCAAATTTGCTCAATGCTACGTTCGGTCGGAAAGCAAAGTAGTTGATCATAGGTGCTTGGCACGACCTACATCGTATGCAGCCAAGTTCGTCCCATAATGAGATTATACGGCGAAGAAAGCTTGATGACCAAAAATTCTACATCCACTGATCGGGAGCCCGCCCGAACTGGTAGTGTGATTTTGCCCAACGGATATTCCGGATTAGCGTTGAAGCCGAATAACGGATAATGAGCTGGAGACAGGTCCGATTCAGTGAAGCCGAGTTTGGCGAAGGTCTTGTAATACATAACTTCTGAAGTACTCCCCTGGTCAATGAGAACACGTTCAACAGTGAATTAGTTTACGCATAGTTCGATGACTAAGGGATCATTGTGGGGGAGCGCTACGCCGACCAAATCAAAATCATCGAAAGTAATACTCGCAGCTTCATGGGGCCGTTTCGCTGGTGTGATTTGTTTTTGGTGGTTAGGATGCAACTGAATTGTATGTACCGCGAATGCGGTCAGAAAGCTGTATATCATATGGATTATGCCGAGTGGAGGTAAATCCTACCGTAAAGCAACTATTTTGGTTGAGTTGTTCCTTCGGACGTGTTGCTTAAGCTGACCGTCTTGTACCAACTCCTCAAGGTGATCCTTCAACACATAACAACTATCGGTATCATGACTGTGGTCTTTCTGATATTCGCACCGCCAATCCCGTCACCTCATATCGAGAGGTCCCACCATCTTGGCTTGCCATTTAAAGAACGGAAGGTGTTGAACTTTAGACACAACCGTGCTAATCGGCTCTGACAACTCCGTATATTTCTTATCCGCACGACTTATGCGCCTGCCATCCACTTGAAATTGTTCATTAGCTTGATGTGAACATTGGTCATTTGATTGGCGCGAATCTCGTCTTTTGTCTCGTTTAGCCCGATTCCATGGTTCAGGGCTTCGCG
This sequence comes from Camellia sinensis, assembly GCF_055761805.1. NCBI lineage: Eukaryota > Viridiplantae > Streptophyta > Magnoliopsida > Ericales > Theaceae > Camellia > Camellia sinensis. The sequence continues at coordinate 71,902,013 of NC_138964.1, forward strand.
ATGGTACAGAATTTATCGACTGAACGATTTCAGACGGGGCCGTCTTGTTGGCCTTGTGCCCAGCTTTCACCCACAGGGAGTCACCTTCCACTTTGCAGTATCCCTCGACTTTCTTCATTAGCAACCAGACTATTTTGGGGGGCCTTCTGGTCAAGGAGCTGTGGAGGGCACTACCAATTTTAAAGGTCGTAATGGCCCTGGAGTCATTGCAGGCATCATCTTCTTGATTAAAGCATTCCCAATAGCACGTTGAATACGCATATAGGGTTTTCCCTGGTTGGATTTGCATTGCCTAGAGAGAATTGGCCTGTTTCGGCTAGACCTCATTGGTGATAAACCTTGCTGTGAAGGATTTTTGGAGTTAATGGAAGCTCTTAATCGATGTCGGTTCCAATTTATAATATTATCTGACGGCCAATGGTCCTGAATTGCTCAGAAATATTGGACACATGAGGGCCTCGTCGTCTGCATGAAGCGTCATGGCTTGCTTACAATGATGAATGTGATCAGTGGGGTCCATTTTTCCATCGTATAGGGTGAACAATGGAGCTTTGAACTTTTTGGGTTGCACTGCCCTTGCGATCCGTCGCACAAAGGGGTCATGTTGATCCTCTTCGTCTGAGTCATTTCTTCTTCGCTTATTCCGTGTATGCAGACTGCCTTCGGAAAAACTAGAGACTTCGACTCATCCCTTATTTTTGGATTTGGGGGATGATGAGTCAGAATCACTGCCACTATCATGTCGCCGAGCTTGAGGTCGTCGACCATCCTTTCTTAGAGGTCTTCCCAGATCTTGGCGCACGGCCTGTTGGGATTTTGCCACCTCTAAGGCCAAATCCTGTCGAAGGCGCTCGTTCTCAGCCATTATTTTTTCCAACCTTTGTTCGTTTTGCTTCGCCTGTTCCATAATCACCTGCATTGTTTCATGTGCTGAAGTCAAGGGTGAGGTCTGGGCAACTAAGTCTAAGTTCAAGGCCCTTTGTGCGGTAATATTCTCTAGCCCAAGCATGTTTCTTGGAGTGGTATCATCTTGTGGCATAAGGTCGTCAACGACTACCGGGGGATCTTCCGTCACACCCGCCATGGATGTGCTGGAGTATTCCCACAGATAGCGCCAATTGTGGAAAAGTGGTTTGGAAATACTCTTTGGATCTTGTAGGATGCTCTTGATCCTCAGCTAGTCACTTGAAAATGAATGAACACTCTGGTCGGGGGTGCCGGAATAGGCACTCTAATGGATAAGTCAGTTTATACTCTCTTGGTAGCTTGTATCTCCAGTTAACCTTACTTGTTCTCACATACCTTTCTTTGGCTGATGCTCCTCTATTTATATTTTTCTTTTGGGCCTCAGGGTCGGGCCCACCCTCAATCCATTGCACGTTTATTTATTCAACTTTTGTTCAACTGGTTCTTCGGCCGATTAGTCTATTCGGTCTTGCGATCGTCCAAGATGGAACCAAATATAAATTCCATCCTTTACTGTCCTCACACCGTCATTCGGCTTTATTGCATGTATACCAACAATATTTGACTCCCACACTGAAGATCTAGACTTTTTGAATGGAAATGTTGTGAATGTTGCCCACTTCTTTGTGCCTTTGGTTTGTTGTACTGATCTTAATTTTCAAAATTTTGACATAAACAAAGAGGAAGAAATTCTTCAAGTTTTGAAAATTTTAGTTGATCATGAGGGGGAGAGGTCTGTTAAGCCCTGTACAGATGAAATCGTTTCAATTAACGTGTGTACTGAGGAAGATCCTCGATTGATCTAGATCTGGTCCATGCTGTCTTCGGAGGAATGCGATCATTTAATCGCTTTATTAAAAAATTTCAAAGATATTTTCGCATGGTCCTACGAAGACATGGCTGGAATCTATCCTGAGATTGTACAGCACTGAATCCCTCTTAACCTTGAGGCCCAGCCAATTAAGAAAAAGCTGTGTAGAGTTCGCCCAGATTGGGCTTTGAAGATCAAGGAAGAAGTTACCAAACAGATTGAGGCATGGTTCTTACTTATATTTGAGTATCTGACGTGGTTGGCCAATATTGTCCCAGTCCCAAAGAAGGATGACAGAATTAGAGTCTGTGTCAACTTCAGGGATCTGAATAAGGCTAGTCCAAAAGATGATTTCCCACTACCGCATATTGATGAGTTGGTAAACTTCACCGCGGGCCATGCGTTGCTATAGTTCATGGATGGGTTTTCCGGGTATAACCGGATTCTGATGGCACCCAAGGATAGGGAGAAAACTGCTTTCACAACTCTGTGGGGCACCTATTACTATCGAGTCATGCCGTTTGGGTTAAAGAATGCCAAGGCAACTTATCAACGGGCTATAACAACCATTTTGCACGACATGATCCTCAAAGAGGTTGAGGTATACGTGGATGAGATGATTTTCAAGTCCAAAGATTGAGAAGACCACCACACCGCCTTGGAGAAATTATTTTAGTGGATCAGAGAGTATAGATTGAGATTGAACCCACAAAAATGCACTTTCGATGTAACAACAAGAAAAATGCTAGGATTCTTAATCACACAGAGAGGAATTGAGGTAGATCCTTCCAAAATCAAGGTCATCTTACAAATGCCACCACCAAGGACTGAAAAGGAGGTGCGTGGTTTTCTGGGTAAAGTGCAATTCATAAGAAGGTTTATTTCAAAACTAACCTTGACTTGTGAACCACTATTTGGTGTCCTGAAGAAAGGAAAGAAGTTCCAATGGGACGATCGTTGTCAGTTCGTGTAGACACCCCATTTTTTACTATCCTCAAGACTTGGACGTCATCGTTTGAACACTCGACGATTATCCTTGTTCGTGTTCGTCTTGAGTTCTCGGAGGTTTCGGTCGCGCGCCTTGCCTCAAGACCTCTCGACTTGTATGTTTTGTGCTTGGTTGTATACCAAACACTTGTGTTTTTAATTCTGAGGGCAAGGAATGGCTTGTTAGCCATCCACACACCTCACCGGCCTTGGCTTGAGGCCACCGGCCTAGTTTTCTTACTACCGGCCAAATATTTTGGTCGGTCGGCAGTGTTTTTGGTCAGTCGGCCATTTTTGTTGGTTAATCGGCCATATTTTCCAGCCGACCCCTGTTCATCTGCTTTATGAAGATATTTAGTGCCACCTGGCACAGCTGGCACGCACAATTCACCCCCTCCATACACGTGTAGGGAGGGATTTGTCTCTTGCTTAGCTTGTTTTGAAAGCTTTGCAAGATTGGAATTCTATAAAGAGAGAGATTCTCCTCCCTCCTCAGGGGATCCAGAGTTCCAGAATTTGGGTTAGAGGATTTTGTATCTATCTATCTCTATATTTCCCTCTCTTTGTCGTTGAGTGTGTGTAATAGTGTTCTAAAGGTGATTTTGTTCTTAGTTTTGCACTAAGACACCTAGTGTTACACCATACCTTGGAGTTGAGGTCCCTTGAGGCTGATCTTGGGGTTCTTGGGTTGATTTAAACTTAGAAAAAGTGCTGGAGTGGTGTTCTTCAAGAAAGGAAACAAGGGTGAGAAACTTACCCTTTTATTCACCATTTTTGCACAAGCTTTTAACCTACCTTGCATCTGTTTTTAAGCTTAGTGTATAACTGATAAAAGCTCTATTTTTAAGTGCTTAAAATAGTTGTTTAAGATCACTTTGGTGTTTGGGGTTGTTTACCCCCTCTTAAGCCTTGTTTGGCCTCATTTTTGTGCCTTTTTTTGTGAGTTCCGGGACCACCTTGTATTGGCCTTCTCACCACTGAAATCCTGGATTTCAGTGGTGGGGATGGTGTTTTGAGGTCCTAAGAAGGAGAGGGCCATCCCCTCTCCTTATTGCCTTCAATACTTGTCATATTTGCCTCATGTGTGAGCACCTTGTTTAAGTTCATGTTGGTCATGTCTTAGTTGATATTTGGTGTTATTTTGCCATGATTTACCTCTGTCCAAAGCTGGTTTAGACGTGCCATACATGCTATGTATACTTGTCATGTGATCCCTTGATTTTGCCTTAACATGCACCTAGCATTTAGACCACTATGCTTACTTGTTTTGGCCTGACTCCATGAAGTTTTTATGCATGTTTTGGTGTGCTTTAGGTGTGATTTTGGTTGTTTGGGTCGTCCATGGCTTGCTTTGTATAACTACTATGCAACCTAGCTTGTATGCTTTGAGTGTTGGCTCCTCTACCATGCTTTACTTGCATCATTTCAGTGGTTTGACACCATTAGTTATGATATTTCAGTCCTTGTTTCATGCTCACATGCTAGCATCTTATCACTCCTTTAATGCTTTAAAAGATTGGTGTTTTATGCTCCATGATTGGGTCATTGTGCATGCCTTTAGACTTAGGCCATTTAGATGCCATCTAAGTGGGTTTTTGAGCTCATTTTAGCATGTCATATCTCTGATTTTGGTCGCCTAAATCATGCCATGTTTGGTTGTCTTAGGTGTAGTGTAACACCTCTTTGGTGGCCTTGTATGCCTCACACCTTGCCCCTTTCGTTTTAGCTTTTTTTAGCTTTGGCCATTGCATGTTTTAAGCTTACTTTGGCATGATTTAGAACTGTTTTGGTCCACTTTGGTCATTTGCTTCATGTATCACATGATCATGGTTTTAGCCTTTGGGCTAGTTTCAAGCTTTTTGTGCATGACTTGTTTGCATTATTAGGTTGATTTGGCATCATCGTTTGTATGTTTTTAGAGCATTAAAATGCTTGACATACGTCCATGTTTGTCCCTTTTAAGTGTCCTTAAAAGTTGCCCTTTCATGCTTAAGTGTTGGACCATTTAGCGTGCTTCTTTGTATGTACTTTTGTCCTTCATCTCATAGCATTTTGGCCACTGATTTGGGCCTATTTGAGAGCTACCCATATTGGTTTAATACCCTCCTTTGCATGTTGTTGCATGCGTGCCTTGTATGTTGTTGCATACTTGGCCCATTGCATATTGTTGTATGCTTAAGTTGCATTTTGCAGGCTTGTTAGCTTGCATTTTGTCATGAATTTAATATGTTGTTACATGCTTGCATGTTTGCGTACTTGTTCACATGCTCATGTTGCATTAGTTTGCTTGCATGTCTAGGTTGCATAGCATTGTGCATGTTTGCATCCCTTGCCTCTTGATCAATTATGATAGAGGTTAGGATCATTGTGTGTTTGTGTGCATTTCATTTGATATCAAATTGCACACTTGGCACCTTGGGCCATCATGCATTGAAATGCGTGATTGATGGCCCGAGGGTTGAGAACCATGCTCCTCTAAGTCTCAAACATGCTGAGGAGGGTGGTGGTGCATAAATTTCTTTGAAGATGCATTGCCATGTCCTGTCTGTCCTCTGTTGCAGCAAACTAGTCTTTTGCAGGAATAAATGGCCGGTCGGCAACTTTCAATGCTGGCCGACTATAAATACCCAGCCGGTGATCTAATTTTTGGTCGATGACCATAATTCCATGGCCGGTGGTGTTTTCTCTTGGTCAGTGGCCTCCCACAGTGATCAGGGAGTGGTTCAGAAACATCCTGGAGACTTGTACAGTCCTCAGAGGTGCAGAGCAGTGTAAACAGAGGCAACATGTGACATGGTGGTGGGTTTCCGAGCGGAGCCGAGCGTGAATGCATTCGTCCCTCTTCCCGAGGCTGTTTTACTACTTTCAGTAATTTAATTAATTTGTTTAATTAATTAAGGGTCTGTAATATTTAATTAGCTTGTTAGTTAATTAATTTGTATTATTCATTCGGACCCTTCGAGAGAGGGTAATTTTGTAATAAGCGTGCGTGTGTGTGATGCATGTCTTCCAACCACCATTTCTTTCTCCCTTTTACTTAACCGTTTATGATGGTTAGTTCTTGGGCATGTTTCAAATTAGCATCCTTATGCTATGCATGTTTGCATCATTCATCTATATTGCATGCACCGGGCTCGGCGCATCATACTAACTACATAGTATTTCAAATTCCAAGTTGAATATGTGTATCAAGTTGTTGCATTTTACATGTCATCCTTAGATTAGCCGAGCCTATTCTAGTTGCATTTTGGATGCGATGCATTAGCCATCTTAACATGGACTTGGATCATACATTTGATTACTAACATGTTCTTTGTTTTGGCTCGGAGTACACTGTGAGTATTTATGCTTTAGCATCTTCCATGTGTGTAAGTGTTAACATGACAGCATGCTTACCATGAGGCTATGTGCTTATATGATATAACTGTCTGAATGCCTGTGGGTGAAGGTTGGATTACTTGAATTGGATCAATTCGTTGAAATCTGTTTTTTAGCCTGCTCAAGAGTAGCAAACCTCAAACCATTTTCCAAAGAAAACGGATATGCGATGCTTTGTTCCAAATTAGGCGATCTCATCTATACTTGTGTGTTGTACACATCACATAGTAAATTCTAGCTAATTAACCTGAGTAAGAACACATATGTTTTCAAAACTCGATATCATGCTTAGTACAGGCCGATCTTCGGATCGGGCGAGCGGGGATGCTCATAGCTGACCTTCCCCAATCGTAGCCAAGTTCCCGAGCTGAGGCAACTTTGGTGACGACGGACACGTGGCCTTAGGCAACGAGTCAGGGTTTCCTAAATTCTCCCAAAATAAAATATTTAGGTGGCGACTCTGTATCTAGCAAAGCAGTCCATGTTTGGCACTTCTTTCTAAAAATCTGTTTTTCAAAACGATTTGTCGAATATGGACTCTTTGATGATTCATCGGTCTTGCATTGCACTCTGCGAGATTAGATACAGGACCGTGACATTGAGTCCTGAACTGTAGTGAGCCCGAATGAACAAAACAGGATCTCCCTCCCGGGACGTTCGGGGACGTCTACAGTTTCTGGTGACTCTGCTGGGGATTTAGAGAACTTCACTCGAACTCGTTATATTTTGTTTTGACAACACTCATGTGTTTCTTTGCATTGCATGTGCATTGGTGCGCCTAGGACGCCGTGTTTGCCATCTGCTATTCCTAAACGATTTGCCGGAGGCTCGCTCTGAGAAGCGTGCCATAAGGCTGACCGGTTACGGGCTCTGCCACGATGGGAACACAAACCCCGATTTTTACCAGGGCACCCCTTTTGACCATTCGACCTAGTGCATATTCTGAATCCATAGTGACCATTCAAAAGCTAGGACATGTTGCTTACCCGATTATAGGTTATTTGAAACCGCTGCGTGCGTAGTGAAACCCTAGCTCCTGACAAAATAGGACAGGGAAACCCTATCCCAACATAGGGGTGTTTCGGCTCTCATTTCCTTGTTATATGTGCTTTTAGAGATGACCTCTACAGGGAACGCACATATCAATTTGCAAGTCTGGGCATTAGGCCTGCGGGCATCAGTTCAGTGTATTGAGAATCAGTTATATCTGCGGGTATCAGACTCAGTTTTGGGGCAGTAGTTTTGAGGAACAGTGATCAATGATCAAATACCGTTATTCAGTTGTGCTTATGATTGTTTGGGTAAAATTGGGCTAAGACGCTGCATGTTTTCTCTTTCAAGAGGAGGAGGGGTTTCAAAGATCTGAGTTCAGAATAGCCAGTGTTCTCCTTCGCCGAAGCAAGGCAGATATCTGATCAATCAAGTCACCTGTCACATCACCTCCGTTTAGCTCAGCGGATTCAGGATGTCACAGAATTCAGAGGAAGTTGTGGTTATGGCAGCCGCACTAAACCAAGGGATCATCTTACAGGGTGAGACCGATGTTGAGATATCACACTCGCCCAGGTCGCTTGCTGCGCGCCCGATCTGGGAACCCCAGTTGTTTCAAGCTCGTGAACCCACCACGTTCGAGTTAATAGGAATGATTGGCGACCTTCAGAAATCTGTGGCTGACCTAGCCTATGGGATGTCGGCTCTGCCATCAACTGCATCGTGTGCTGGGAATTTCATGTCGCAGGAGCCCCCATTACTAGGGCAAATTGTAATTGAGCTCAGCAAACCGGAAGCTGTCTTGAGCTCCGGCAATGATATGTCAACAACAACAAGGCCTCACTCTGATCAGGCAACCCAAACTGTCCACCAAGCTGAGGCTAGTGAAAAGGACAAAACGAAGGTAGACGCAGATCCCTACGTGCAACTCCAACAAGCCGTTGAGGCTCTGAAAGTCGGGGGATTGAATAAGCAGCAAGTACTTTCGGTCGTGGCTAAGACTGTGGATGATGTCTTCCCTACTCAGGCCGAGAGCAGTACAAGCCAAAGGGAAAACCGGGATAGGGCTCGTCATAGCCGAACAGTTCCTTCCCGTTCTAACCCTGCACCTGGGAAAGATCAGAGAGCCAAGGCAGCACCTGCTGATCCTTTTGCTAGTGCGCCCAACAAAAATCCACAGACTTCGAAGTACCTGCCCCGAGGGCGCAGGGTTTTTCATGACCTCTACATGCCTTTATCTAAGGCGCTTCAAATCCTTGCTAAAAAGAGACATCTTAAACCCTTCGAGCCTCGGCCTCTCCCTGTTCATCTTTCACTGGGTCATGATGCTACCCAGTACTGTGCGTACCACCAATAGATTGGTCACACCACCGATAACTGCTTCCGTCTTCGTCACGAAGTACAGGATCTGTTTGACAACGGGGTTGTCCTCCTGCCACTCTCAGCAAAGTCTGTCCCCACTGAGTTTGTAGACTTCGAAGATAGTACAAGTATGTGATCAGGGGTTGGACCACCTAAGGGCGGCGCTCGACTTATTTCAGATATGGCGTTTGGCACGCACTGCTTTGAGCATTTTGTGAATGATGAATTTTGTACACTCTGACTTGGGTATTGACTCAGTTCTGTGGTTTTGTTTTGAGTCTGTCTCTTTGTTTTGAGTCAGTCTTTTTGCTTAAAGGTCTGTCTTGTCATATCGAGTCAGTCCTGTTGTATAGGAGTTGGGTGATCCTGGAGTTGTTACCTCGGACACCATTGTTGTATTTTGTGGTTGTCTTTTCCTTTCTTTTGAGTCTGTCTCTGTTGTGGAGCCAGTTGCAACCAAGAAATCTGATTGAAACTGCTGTGGCTGTCATGCTTTTGTGCTTGTTGCTACTTTGAGCCTGTTGTGCCAACAATGTTCAGAACGAAGTAGCATTGCTTTTCACTTAATTTTCTGTGCCTCAAACTCATTGCATTGACCTAAGTTTTCTAAAACTTTTCAAACATTGTGATGAAAATGAAGAGGAAGAAATTCCTCGGGATTTGTAAAAATTTGATCAATTGGGAGAAAGAGAGGCATGCTAAACCCTTAATGATTGAAATCATGTTTGTTAATGTGAGTACTGAGAAGGATCCTGGCTTGATCCAGATCGGTTCTACCTTGTCTTCAACGCAAGCGATTCGTCGCTTTCTTAAAAGTTTTCAAAAAATGTTTTGCTTAGTCTCGCGAAGACCCGTGTGGAATCGCTCTTGAGATTGTGTAGTCTAGGACCGCTCTCAGCCTCGAGATTCAACCCCTTTGCTCTCAAAACCTTGAACTTGGGTTCAGAATGTTCAACGATCAACCACGATGTGAGGCCTGTGTGGCCAAATTTGAAGCAGCCCTCAAACAAGACGCAGGAAAGTCGGATCGAGAAGATCAGATATAGTCAAAAGAAGCTTGCAAAGCCAGATCGGGAACACCCCTCAAACTAGGGGCAAAAATGTCAAATATGCTCAAAGAGCCGAAGATGGATCATTCTGCAAATCAACAAAGAGTGGAAAGAATGCCAAATCCCTGAATGGAAGAAAATGGATTCAGATGACTTCGAGATCTCAAAAACCATTTGACATGGACAAAGCTACACTTTTACCCTTGAGAGGCTCGCTGGGCCGAAAACCCGGAAGGGTGACCCAGGAAAAAGTTTGAGCAAAGAAAAGAAAAAAATAAAGCAAATAAAAAGAAAAGATGAAAAAGAAAAGAAATGAAAAGAATTGAAAAGAAGAAAAGAACAAAGCTCGCAAGGTTGAAAACACAGAAGGGCGGCCTTGGCAAAAGTTAAGCGCAAAAGGAGAGGTTAATACTCGAGTGTACCTTACACCCCGAACTACGTAAGGCTTGATTCCCATGTCTGAGATACGTAGGCAACTTCATCTTGAAGTCCGGCCACAAACACTTCCAAATCAACTGTGTCCATGTAATGGTTTTGATTATCTTTGTCATTCCTATATCCGAGAGTTCAGTTGTGACCATCGCTATGAGGATTGATTACAATGCACTGCGATGCCATCCAAACAAGGGGCAACTTTCTGTTGCCAATGCGCCGCCACGCCATTCAAACAAGGGGCAACTTTCCGTTGCCGTGCAATGTCGTTCGAGCAAGGGGCAATTTTTCCATTGTTATGGATCTGAGGTTGCGCATCTTGAGAGTAGGTTCTGTGCTCGTTGAGTAGTGACCGCTTGCAAAAATAGTTTTTGAGAGTTTTTACTTAGGTTGGCTAATTGTCTCGAAAATTATTCCATTTTTCCAAAAAAATTGGACCTTTCGTTGGACCTAAAACAAGAAAATTTTCAGTGCTCATAACCTAACTTGCATGATTTTGAATCAGAAAAGTTGAAACAAGTTTGTTGATCTAACTCTAATATTGGTAAAAATTGTTTTAGTAGAAAACCAAAACAAAAAATGGTCAAAATGATGAACTAGGGGCACAGTTGAGTTAGGCTTCCTGTCTTTTCCCCGTTATCCATGCATTTGCCAGAAAGGCACTCTACCTGCCAGAAAAGCGCACGGTTGAAGCTAACAACAAAGGGCCGAAAGGTCTCAACATCCTCTGAGCAACGAGGTATCAAGCCAAGTGAAAAGCACGAATTTGAGTGGATCAAGTTACTCCACTCCCTCATCCGGGGCCTTGACTAAATGGCACTGGAGGAGATAGCCGCGAGCTAATAGTGTTGGGAATGAACCCACAACCTTTTGTTTATCCATCAAACCACCCAAGGGAAGGATAAAAAATGAAAGATTGAAGAATAGAGAGATGTGCGCTGAGAGAAAAAGTGAGGAAAAGGGCTTTTTCAGAAAAAAAAAAAAAAAAAGAGATTGAGTGCCAGAGTGATGTGAGAATCACAAATGAGAAAGGGTGGGAAACAATACCCGGAGAAACTGAAATCTCGCGTTTGTAACACTCCGAATGCCGTGTCTTTTATTTGTCTCGATTCTTGTCTTGAGTCGTTTCAGGTGTCTGTATTTGTCTCTAGGTTGTATACCTTTTGTTTTCTGTTGTTGAGTCTCTTTTTTCGCTGTGTTCAGTCGTTGGCTCAATACTCAATTGAGAATTCATTTCTCGATTTTCAAAATGAATCGTTTTGTGCTCAGAGTGCTGTGCCATTCTCCATATTTGTTCTTCCACATTTGGAGCATCTGAGTATGTTTCAACTTCTGCCAATCCCATCTTTGCATCCCGTCTGTTCGGATCGAACTGTTTGTTCAGAATTAGCTGTATGCCGAATAAACCGAATGCTGTGTTATGGGCTGTGAGTTCAGAATGAGCAATGTTCAGAATAGGCTGTGTATTTAGAATCAGCAGTGTCCTGCATAAGCCGTATGACCAAAATGAACAGAGTACTGTGTTGCGAGCGGTGTGTTCAAAACGAACACTCTATATGTTGAACATATTGAGAACTTGTGATTAGTTCCATTTCTGGTGCCTTCCGGTGTTGATTTTGCAAAGTCACACCAGTGTTACTTCAAATTTGCTTGTCGAGTTGTTACTCGTTTGCTTGTCGAGTTGTTGCTCATTTGCTTATTGAGGTTTTGCTCATTTGCTTATCGAGTTGTTGCTCATTTTGTCGCTCATTTGTCTATCAAGTTGTTGCTCACTTGATTACCAAGTTGTCGCAATTTTATTTATCGAGTTGTTGCTCTTTGTTTATCGAGTTGTAAACTTGTCAAGGTTTTATGGTTGCTTATTGAGTTAAGTTGCTACGTTGGTCTACCTGACCTACTAGTACATGCATGTTCAATTTCCATCTGATTACATTGTTATGCAATATGGTGTGATGCGATGTACAAATGCAACACTTTTTCAGCAAAAAGCTTGTTTCATTCCATCATCTTTTCAAATACACAGTTTCAAAGAAAACAAAACCTGCCTACAGCAGTACAATGTGCTCAAGCCACCAGCAAAAAGAAAGGAAAAGCAAAAAGGGAAAAGGAAAAAAAATGTCTAAACAAAGCTAGAAAAAGAAGAAAAGCAGCAAAAGTCTACATCAATGTCAAATGGTCTCAGCCATGAGAGTCTGTCCTCGTCCTCTTCCTGGACGAAGGTCCAGGAGCATCGTCGCCGACTCCACCATCTGAGCTCGAGCCCGAATCATCTCCAGTCTCATCCTCCGATGACTCTGACTCTGCCTCTGCCTCAGTCTCAAACTCATCATCGTCCGGAATCAGTGCCCGTGAGCTGCTCCCAACATGAGTGCACCCCACCTTGGTGCGAGGGTGTACTGCAGTCCCTCGCCCTGCTCTCCCTCCTCCTCGCTCAGGTGCAGATGGTCCTACTGGAGCACTCCCTGCAGCCGACATCTGGAACGGAGCCTGAAAAGGACAAATGGCAAATGCATCAGTTGCAGATAAAGCAGAATATAGTGTGTGAGTACAGTGTATGAATGCTGTGAACAGTATATCATAATAGAATACAGTGTGTGAGTACAGTGTATGAGTGTTGTGAGCAGTATATTGGTACAGAATACAGTGTGTGAGTGCAGTGTATGACGGCCGTGATGAACGCTGTGAACAGTATGCGGGTTACAATGTATCAACGCCGTGAGGGCTATATATCAAGTGCTGTGTTGATAATGCGATGCATCAGATTATGTAGGGTTTGAGATTGTGGTTGAAAGAGCTTACCGGGATACAGTAAATAGCCAGCAGGTCGAGGCTCCGCTGTAGCATCCCCATCATGGAGGCAGTCAACTCCAAGGACTGGCGTGTATACTCAGCAGAAGCCTGCAAGGGTATTAGAGATATCAGTATTCTGCGGAACATCAAGAGAAATGAAATGACTTTACATGATGCAAAATGCAGTTATACATACCGGGGGCAAGCCGTGGAATCTGACTAGCTCGTGATCAGCCGAAGGGGGAGCAATGGGGATCTGATAAGTCTCTCCACCCTGCCCTGGACAGGTCATCATCGTAGGTAAAGCTGGCCACTCGCCTCTCTGCTCTCTCCGAGATCCGCTCCTGCTGCGAGCCCGAGCCGCCCTCCGTACTCCTACTTTGACCGCTGGTGCCGCAAGCCTCTCTCTCTTAGCTCGGCGAGGACTGGTCAGAGGTGGCATCAGATAGGCCTAGATATACTCAGTGTAGTCGTGCTCGCCTCTGAATCCCTCGGAGTCCCAGCTGATCGTGTAGTCTATCATCTCCTCCAGAGTGTACATCTCTGTCTGCCTCATGGTCGTAGGAGGCAGCTCCGGAACTGTCTGCTTTGGCACGCCTAAGGTCTGCGGCAAGAAGCGCTCGCCCAGGTACCAGGTGCGATAGACAGGGCCCTCTAGCAGAACTCTGAATCGGGCCGTCTCTCGGGCACCAGCATACCGGTCCCGAACTGCGTCAGGCAATGGAGCCCAAGGCTGCTAGGTAATCTGCAAATACAATACAGTTTGTTACCTACTGATATTGAAAGAGCAATGTAAAGCAGAGCTTAAATGAACTTTAATGTTTGACATACCTCGGCTGTAGTGACGGTATCAAAATAGCGGCGAAAGAACATGAAAGACTCCAGCGGCCTCCGCTCACATCTCACGTCGAAGCGATGAGAGAATGGGACACCAAGGGGAATCTCCTCGTCTGGCACTGGGGCAAGCCTCGGGAAATAGGCATACACCCACAACTGTACAGTGTGACAGAACAAATATGAGCATGCTTATCAGATAAAGCGGTATATAGATAAAACAGTATGCCGATAAAGTAGAAAGCAGTATGTGCAGTGTATTGTACAGAGTGTACAGTGTGTACAGTGTACAGATAATGTGAAATAGAACTGAGAAAATAGAAAAGGGAATATGTACTGCCCAAGCTCTCCAGTAGCCTCCGAGCAACAGTCCGCTGAGGCGGGAGGACGAGCTCATGTAGCCATAAAGAGTGGCCAAGCCTGCGCCACCCCAGTCGTAGCGACGGATCTGTGTCACATCCACCAGTGCGCTCAGCAAGTAGAGGGCCATGGTGTTCGCCCGGTCGGCGAAAAGTGTCGTCCCTAGCTGAAACATAATAAAGCCACGCGCGTAGTGCTCCTTCTCCTCCTGGGTAGTAGGTGCCTGGATCCGAAAATGGTCCTCGAACCATGAATATCTCACAACCCCTGCCTGAGCAAGAGGTGGCTGAGCGCCGAGCAGGTACATTTGAGCAGCATCCCACTCGTCCATGTCTGTATCGAAGGGGATCGGATCACCCCCCACTCTGATGCCTGTGAGCATGAAGAAGTCGAAGAGAGTCATCGTCATCTCCCCGGTGGCGGAATGGTGAAAAGAGTTGGTGGTGTCCCACCATCTCTCCACCAGAGCAGCAAGGAGGGGCCTACTCGTAGTGAGGCACGAGAGTCCCATGCAAAAAGTCCCAAAGCCAGCTCGGTCAATGATGCGACGAACCGCGTCAGGTAGCTCCATGTACTAACCTCTGGCGATAGTATTCTCATATCCCCGGAAGGCATGGGAATCTCCCTATGATCAAAATAAACAGTTGCGAAGCAGTGTTACAAATATAGTGTTGAATACACTCAGAATTGATGAGAATATAGCGTGCGTACACGTGTTCAGATTCAAACAGATATCGGGTGCGGGTGTGCTCGCAGTGAACTACAGCATGTGATGTATCAGTGTGCTTGAGTGGTTCAGTTGGGAATACAACGTATGTACACGTGTTCAGATTCAAACAGATATCGGGTGCGGGTGTGCTCGCAGTAAACTACAGCATGTGATGTGTCAGTGTGTTTGAGTAGTTTAGTGGAAAATACAGCGTTTGTACGCGTGTTCAGATTCAAACAGATATCGGGTGCAGGTGTGCTCGCAATCAAATATAGCATGTAATGTACTAGTGGGCATGAGTTAAGCAGTTAAAGAACAACATCAACTATTGTAGTTATGTATTCTACTTTGCAGAAAATGAAACGAAGAAGAGTGTACCTCGGAGGCACCGAAGGACAGATGTAACTCTAGCTCGCGCAGTAGAAGCTCCGGTGCCACACCCCTTGCAAAGTTGCTGAAGTGGCGGATGCCGTCGGGAGGCAACACATGTATCGATGGTCGGTAGGCCACCGGATCGAACGGCCGGATGTGGAGAGGCAGGAGCTCGACCTCGGGATCCACGTCCAACTCCGGGGGAGCCTCGCCCTGTGAAAGATCGTCTGCCATGACAAGAATGGTGTGAAAATGGCCGGAAGTGCAAAAATCGGGCAAGAATGTGAAAAGTCAACCCTAAAGTCAACCCCGAGAGGGTGAAAAATGGGAGAAAATGTCGAAGTGCGGAAAAGGGCACGAAGACCGAGGAAAACTTGGGAGAAACAAACCTTAGGTGTTGAAAATCAAGAAAACTACACCGAAATCAAGTTTTGTTCGGTTCAAAATGTGCCAAATCTGAAGGATTTCGCGAATCAAACAACAAAATGGGCCCGAAAACCAAGGAAAGATGGGGATCGAGAGGAGGAAAATCACCTAGAGAGAGAGGGGGAAGTTTTTGAGCTAGGGCAAAGTGAAAATATGAAGTTTAGAACCTCATATTTAAAGACCCGCGGCCAATTGACAAAACTGCCCCAATACAAGAATTTTTGGCCGGTCGGCCAAATATTTGGCCAATGACCTTGTTCTATGGCCAGGGGATGGCCGGTGATCTTCTCCGGTGGCCGGTGAACCTCCTACACCTTTTTTTGGCTCATTGATGTGGTTTGAGACCCTCTTTGCTCAACACAGTGCAAGAAAGTGACTTTTTGAAGCTTAACCGGCCTTCGTGTTGACCTCGAGCCGTGTTTCCTGTATGCGATGCTCAATACGTGCAAAGTGTATCCTTTTCATTTCCTTGGGTATCTTGTAAGGTTCAATAACCACTTTAAATGCATTGCATTACATGTGTTGCCTCGTTTATGATAAACATGCATAGGTTGCATTGTTATGCACGTCTACGCACGTTGTAACACACACAATTTGCATTGTTATGCACTGTTCATTTGCATTGTCACGCATTTCAAAAAAAAAGACGTGCGTTGTCATGCATTTGAGTTCATTTGCATTGTCATGCATTTCAAAAAAAAAAAAAACAAACAAACGTGCGTTGTCACGCATTTAAGGTCATTTGCATTGCCATGCATTTCAAGAGACGTATGTTGTCATGCAATTAAGGTCATTTGCATTGCCATGCATTTCAAGAGACGTGCGTTGTCACGCATTTTGAATTCATTTGCATTGTCGTGCATCCCAATAATATGCATTGTCATGCATTTCAATCCATGCATTGTCATGCGTGTCTCATTTTGCATTGTCATGCATCTCAAATTACATGCATTGTCATGCATATTTCCTACCACGCATTGTCATGTGCACCTCATTTGCATTGTTATGCATTTCAATTACATGCATTGCCATGCATTTCAATTACACGCATTGCCATGCATTTCAATTACATGCATTGTCATGCAATTCATGCATTGTCATGCGTGTCTCATTTCGCATTGTCATGCATCTCCATATCGCGCATTGTTATGCGTTTCAGTACATGCATTACCAAGCATTCCCATATCACACATTATTATGCATTACACGCATTGTCGTACATTTCAATTACATGCATTGTCGCGTATTTCAGTTCATGCATTGTCATGCGTGTCTCATTTTACATTGTCATGCATTTCCTTACTTTGCAATGTCATGCATTTCAGTACATGCATTGTCATGCATTTCTCTCATCGTGCATTGTTATGCACACCGCATTTGCATTGTCGTGCATTTCCTTATCATACATTGTCATGCATGTCCTTACTTTGCATTGTTATGCATTTCAGTACATGCATTGTCGTGCATTCCTTTATCACGCCTTGTCATGCATTTCCTTATCATGCATTGTCATGCATCTCCTTACTTTGCATTGTTATGCATTTCGGTATATGCATTGTCATGCATTTTCCTACCTCGCATTGTCATACACGTTTCATTTGCATTGTTCCTACTATATACATTGCATGCATTTCCGCTCGTGCATTACTTACATGTGTATATTTAGCTTGCTTTACACATTGCATGCGCGCGTGTGCTTTACTTATATGTGTTTATGCATCCCCCCCAGGTGGTTACACATTGTATGCGTTTTCACGTGTACTTTACTTATATGTGTTCATACCTTGCTTGCTTTACACATTGCATGCGTTTCCGCGTGTGCTTTACTTATATGTGTTTATGCATCCGCCCCCCCAGGTGGTCACACATTGTATGCGTTTTCGCGTGTACTTTATTTATATGTGTTCATACCTTGCCTGCTTTACACATTGCATGCGTTTTCGCATGTGCTTTACTTATATGTGTTTATGCATCCCCCCCAGGTGGTTACACATTGTATGCGTTTTCCCGTGTACTTTACTTATATGTGTTCATACCTTGCTTACTTTAGACATTGCATGCATTTCTGCGTGTGCTTTACTTATATGTGTTTATGCATCCCCCTCAGGCAGTTACACATTGTATGCGTTTTTGCGTGTACTTTACTTATATGTGTTCATACCTTGAATGCTTTACACATTGCATGCATTTCAGCGTGTGCTTTACTTATATGTATTCAAGTTCCTTTATTTTCACACATTGTATATGTTGTCGCATGTGCTTTACTTACATGTGTACATTTTATTCCTTACTTTACACATTGCATGCGTTGTCGCGCATGCTTTACTTACATGTGTTCATACTTATCTTCACAATTGCCTCACACATTGTACATGTTGTCGCATGTGCTTTACTTACATGTGTATACTTTTCCTCACCTTCACACATTGCACACGTTGTCGCATGTACTTTACTTATATGTGTTTGTGCCTACCTAGCATTGTTATTTCAAATCACATTGTTATGCGTCCTACTCGGCTTGAGTTGCCGCGCATACCCCCCCCCCATTGCATTGTCTTGCACCCTTCCACCCGCGTTGTTTTGCATTCTTAGGTTGCATTGTCTTGCATCCTCCCACCCATATTGTTTCATTCTTAGGTTGCATTGTCTTGCACCCTTCCACCTGCGTTGTTTCGCATTCTTAGGTTGCATTGTCTTGCATCCTCCCACCCACATTGTTTCATTCTTAGGTTGCATTGTCTTGCACCCTTCCACCTGCATAGTTTTGCATTCTTAGGTTGCATTGTCTTGTACCCTCCCGCCCACATTGTTTCATTCTTAGGTTGCATTGTCTTGCACCCTTCCACCCGCGTTGTTTCGCATTCTTAGGTTGCATTGTCTTGCATCCTCCCGCCCACATCGTTTCATTTTTAGGTTGCATTGTCTTGCACCCTTCTACCCGCGTTGTTTCGCATTCTTAGGTTGCATTGTCTTGCATCCTCCCGCCCACATCGTTTCATTCTTAGGTTGCATTGTCTTGCACCCTTCCACCCGCGTTGTTTCGTATTCTTAGGTTGCATTGTTTTGCATCCTTCCGCCTACATTGTTTCATTCTTAGGTTGCATTGTCTTGCACCCTGCTATCCGCGTTGTCTCATTCTTAGGTTGCATTGTTTTGCACCCTGCCATCCGCGTTGTTTCGCATTCTTAGGTTGCATTGTCTTGCATCCTCTCATCCGTGTTTTTCATCGCACTGTTTTGTGCATCCCATTACATTTTGCATGCATTTCAATCGCGCTATCTTGCGTATCGCACTGTTTTGTGCTTCCCATTGCATTTTGCATGCATTTCGATCGCGCTATCTTGCGCATCGCACTACCTTGTGCATTCCATCGTGCTATTTTGCGCATCGCACTATCTTGTGCATTCAATCGCGCTATTTTGCATATCGCGCTATTTTGCGCACTACATACATGCACTTGTTAGTGCATTACATTTCATCTCGAGCTATTCTGCGCATCGCGCTATTTTGCACACTACATACATGCACTTGTTAGTGCATTACATTTCATCTCGAGCTATTCTGCGCATCGCGCTATTTTGCGCACTACATACATGCACTTGTTAGTGCATTACATTTCATCTCGAGCTATTCTGTGCATCGCGCTATCTTGCGCACTCTACCTGCACTTGTTAGTGCATTGCATTGTTATGCACCACTGAACTTGCGTTGTCACGCACCTCTCAATTGCATTGCTATACATGTATCTAACGATATTATACCTGTTAAGTTCTCTTTCTTTTTTAGGCATGATATTGTATGTACAGTTCATTTGAGGCTGGCACGACCAGACGAACCGGACAGGAATGATATTGTATGTACGGTTTATTTGAAGTTGGCACGACCAGACAAACCGCACATGTATTGTATTCTCCGTGTCAAACATAGCGAGAATTACATAATTCTCTTACATCCTTTCTGCATTGTAATGTAGTTTGGTTTTTGGTTGGCTTAAAACTGTTGCATTTATTGTATGTATTTACTTCGTTATAGCTCTCTTTGCATGATCATAAGTTATGTTCGACACTGTGCATTGTTCTTGCATTTTGCCCCTGCCTTCGGACACATATCTTGCTATCTTGCATGCTTGTTTAAGTCTTCGGCCTTGTCAAAAATGGGTCGTCTCTGGGCTTTGACATTCACTCTCGTCATTGTTATGACTTTCGAGTTCTATCAAAGAGGGGCAACTGTAGACACCCCATTTTTGACAGTCCTCAAGACTTGGACGTCATCGTTTGAACACTCGATGATCGTTCTTTTTCGTGTTCGTCTTGAGTTCTCGGAAGTTTTGGTTGCGCGCCTTGCCTCAAGACCTATCGACTCGTTTGTTTTGTGCTTGGTTGTATACCAAACACTTGTGTTTTTGCTTCTCAGGGCAGGGAATGGCTTGTTAGCCATCCCCACACCTCACCGGCCTTGGCTTGAGGCCACCGGCCTAGTTTTCTTACTACTGACCAAATATTTTGGTCGGTTGGCAGTGTTTTTGGTCGGCTGGCCATTTTTGTTGGTCAATCGGCCATATTTTCCAGCCGACCCCTGTTCATTTGCTTTATGTAGATATTTAGTGCCAGCTGGCACAGCTGGCACGCACAATTCACCCCCGCCATACACGTGTATGGAAGGATTTGTCTCTTGCTTAGCTTGTTTTGAAAGCTTTGCAAGATTGGAATTCTATAAAGAAGGAGCTTCTCCTCCCACCTCAGGGGTTCCAGAGTTCCAGAATTAGGGTTAGAGGATTTTGTATCTATCTATCTCCATATTTCCCTCTCTTTGCCTTTGAGTGTGTGTAATAGTGTTCTAAAGGTGATTTTGTTCTTAGTTTTGCACTAAGACACCTAGTGTTACACCATACCTTGGAGTTGAGGTCCCTTGAGGCTGATCTTGGGGTTCTTGGGTTGATTTAAACTCAGAAAAAGTGCTGGAGTGGTGTTCTTGAAGAAAGTCAACAAGGGTGAGAAACTTACCCTTTTATTCCCCATTTTTGCACAAGCTTTTAACCTACCTTGCATCTGTTTTTAAGCTTAGTATATAACTGATAAAAGTTCTGTTTTTAAGTGCTTAAAATAGTTGTTTAAGATCACTTTGGTGTTTGGGGTTGTTTACCCCCTCTTAGGCCTTGTTTGACCTCATTTTTGTGCCTTTCCTTGTGAGCTCTGGGACCACCTTGTATTGGCCTTCTCACCATTGAAATCCCTCTAGATTTCAGTGGTGGGGATAGTGTTTTGAGATCCTAAGAAGGGGAGGGTCATCCCCTCTTCTTATTGTCTTCAATACTTGTCATATTTGCCTCATGTGTGAGCACCTTTTTTAAGTTCATATTGGCCATGTCTTAGTTGATATTTGGTGTTATTTTTCCATGATTTACCTCTGTCCAAAGTTTGTTTAGACGTGCCATACATGCTATGTATACTTGTCTTGTAATCCCTTGATTTTGCCTTAACATGCACCTAGTATTTAGACCACTATGCTTACTTGTTTTGGCCTGACTCTATGAAGTTTTTATGCATGTTTTGGTATTCTTTAGGTCTGCTTTTGTTTGTTTGGGTCATCCATGGCTTGCTTTGTATAGCTACCATGCAACCTAGCTTGTATGCTTTGAGTGTTGGCTCCTCTACCATGCTTTACTTGCATCATTTCAGTGGTTTGGCACCATTAGTTATGATATTTCAGTCCTTGCTTCATGCTCACATGCCAGCATCTTATCACTCCTTTAATACTTTAAAAGATTGGTGTTTTATGCTCCATGATTGGGTCATTGTGCATGCCTTTAGACTTAGGCCATTTAGATGCCATCTAAGTGGGTTTTGGGGCTCATTTTAGCATGTCATATCTCTGATTTTGGTCGCCTAAATCATGCCATATTTGGTTGTCTTAGGTGTAGTGTAACACCTCTTTGGTGGCCTTGTATGCCTCACGCCTTGCCCCTTTTGTTTTAGCTTGTTTTAGCTTTGGCCATTGCATGTTTTAGGCTTACTTTGGCATGATTTGGAACTGTTTTGGTCCACTTTGGTCATTTGCTTCATGTGTCACATGATCATGGTTTTAGCCTTTGGGCTAGTTTCAAGCTTTTTGTGCATGAGTTGTTTGCATTATTAGGTTGATTTGGCATCATCCTTTGCATGTTTTCAGAGCATTAAAATGCTTGCCATACGTCCATGTTTGTCCCTTTTAAGTGTCCTTAAAAGTTTCCCTTTCATGCTTAAGTGTTGGACCATTAAGCATGCTTGTTTGTATGTACTTTTGTCTTTCATCTCATAGCATTTTGGCCGCTGATTTGGGCCTATTTGAGAGCTACCCACATTGGTTTAAGACCATCCTTTGCATGTTGTTGCATGCTTGCCTTGTATGTTGTTGCATACTTGGCCCATTGCATATTGTTGTATGCTTAAGTTCCATTGTGTAGGCTTGTTAGCTTGCATTTTGTCATGAATTTAATATGTTGTTACATGCTTGCATGTTTGCATGCTTGTTCACATGATTATGTTGCATTAGTTTGCTTGCATGTCTAGGTTGCATACCATTGTGCATATTTGCATCCTTTGCCTCTTGATCAATTATGATAGAGGTTAGGATCATTGTGTGCATGTGTGCATTTCATTTGATATCAAATTGTACACTTGGCACCTTGGGCCATCATGCATTGAAATGCGTGATTGATGGCCCGAGGGTCGAGAACCATGCTCCTCTAAGTCTCAAACATGCTGAGGAGGGTGGTGGTGCATAAATTGCTTTGAAAATGCATTGCCATGTCTTGTCTGTCCTCTGTTGCAGCAAACCAGTCTTCTGCAGGAATAAATGGCCGGTCGACAACTTTCAGTGCCGGCCGACTATAAATACCCAGTTGGTGATATAATTTTTGGTCGATGACCATAATTCCATGGCTGGTGGTGTTTTCTCTTGGTCGGTGGCCTCCCACAGTGATCAGGGAGTGGTTCAGAAACATCCTGGAGACTTGTACAATCCTCAGAGGTGCAGAGCAGTGTAAACAGAGGCAACATGTGACATGGTGTTGGGTTTCCGAGCGGAGCCGAGCGTGAATGCATTCGTCCCTCTTCCCGAGGCTGTTTTACTACTTTCAGTAATTTAATTAATTTGTTTAATTAATTAAGGGTCTGTAATATTTAATTAGCTTGTTAGTTAATTAATTTGTATTATTCATTCGGACCCTTCGAGAGAGGGTAATTTTGTAATAAGCGTGCGTGTGTGTGATGCATGTCTTCCAACCACCATTTCTTTCTCCCTTTTACTTAACCGTTTATGATGGTTAGTTCTTGGGCATGTTTCAAATTAGCATCCTTATGCTATGCATGTTTGCATCATTCATCTATATTGCATGCACCGGGCTCGGCGCATCATACTAACTACATAGTATTTCAAATTCCAAGTTGAATATGTGTATCGAGTTGTTGCATTTCACATGTCATCCTTAGATTAGCCGAGCCTATTCTAGTTGCATTTTGTATGCGATGCATTAGCCATCTTAACATGGACTTGGATCATACATTTGATTACTAACATGTTCTTTGTTTTGGCTCGGAGTATACTGTGAGTATTTATGCTTTAGCATCTTGCATGTGTGTAAGTGTTAACATGACAGCATGCTTACCATGAGGCTATGTGCTTATATGATATAACTGCCTGAATGCCTGTGGGTGAAGGTTGGATTACTTGAATTGGATCAATTCGTTGAAATCTGTGTTTTAGCCTGCTCGAGAATAGCAAACCTCAAACCATTTTCCAAACAAAATGGATATGTGATGCTTTGTTCCAAATTAGGCGATCTAGTCTATACATGTGTGTTGTACGCATCACATAGTAAATTCTAGCTAATTAATCGGAGTAAGAACACATATGTTTTCAAAACTCGATATAATGCTTAGTACAGGCCGATCTTCGGATCGGGCGAGCGGGGGTGCTCATAGCTGACCTTCCCCAATCGTACCCAAGTTCTCGAGCCGAGGCAACTTTGGTGATGACGGACACGTGGCCTTAGGCAATGAGTCAGGCTTTCCTAAATTTCCCCAAAACAAAATATTTAGGTAGCGACTCTGTATCTGGCAAAGCAGTCCATGTTTGGCACTTTTTTCTAAAAATCTGTTTTCCAAAACGATTTGCCGGATTTAGACTCTTTGACGATTCATCGGCCTTGCATTGCACTCTGCGGGATTTGATACAAGACCGTGACATTGAGTCCTGGACTGTAGTGAGCCCAAATGAATAACACGGGATCTCCCTCCCGGGACGTTCGGGGATGTCTACAGTTCACTTTTGAACAGGTCAAGCAGTACTTACGGAATCTGCCTATGTTATCACTGCCAGAATCGAGAAAATCGCTAATCTTGTACTTGTCAGTGACAAACTCAACTGTGGGGTGTATGTTAGCTTTGGAGTCAGAAGCCAAGGTGGAGAAAGCCGTTTACTACTTGAACAAGGAAATGCTGGATTGAAAGAACCGTTACACTCCCCTTGAGAAATCTTGTCTAGCCTTGGTATGGGCTACCCGGAAGTTGAGGCACTACTTGTTAGCTCACTACGTAATCTTGGTTTCAAGATTAGATCCCATCAAATATCTCTTTAAGAAAACAGTGCTTACGGGTAGGCTAGCTCGTTGGTTTCTTCTTCTCTCTAAATTTGATCTTACATATGTTACACGCAAGTTTGTTAAAGAGAGAGCTGTAGCGGAACCCAGTAGAGGGGGATGAATCGGTGGAGTACCTTTTCCCAAATGAAACTATTCTGTAAATAGAAAATAAAATATGGACGATGTACTTTGACAGAGTAGCCAATCAATATAGTTATGGGATTGTTGTGTTGCTGATAGCACCCGATGACTCTCATATACCCTTAGCCCTCAAACTTTGGTTCAAAGTATCCAACAACGAAGCAGAGTATGAGGTGTGTTTCACTGGTTTAGAAGCCGCCTTAGAACTAGAGGCAAAAAAGGTTGGATGTCATCGGGGATTTGAACTTGGTTGTGTCTGAAGCCAACGGAGATTGGATAGTTAAAGAAGAGAAAATGAAGGTTTACCATCAGGTTTTGGATATGCTAATTCTGTGGTTTGAAAAGTTAACGTTTACCCATCTGCTAAGAGAGAACAATTGATTCACTGATGCACTAGCAACTCTATCTTCTATGGCAGACATTCCATTGCAAGTCAGGATGCGTCTGATCATCATTGAACAGCAGTACATGCCAGCCTATGAAACCATTGCCACAATAGACGAGGCTTCAGACAAGAACCCCTGGTACTATGATATCTGGAATTTCCTAGAAAATGAGGCGTGTCCACCAGGAGCAAATGCCAAGGAAAAAAGGGGAATACGACATCTGGCCATTTAATTCATCATTTGCAGAGGCAGGTTGTACAAAAGAGGTCATCTAGGAATGCACAAGCTATGTGTTGAGGAAAAGGAATCAAAGCGCCTTATGGAGGCCATCCATGGAGGAGAGTGAGGGGCCCATATGAATGGTGTGATACTCGCCCGAAAAATTCTTAGATAAGGCTACTACTGGTCAACCATAGAAGAGGATTGTATTGGTTTTGTTTGGCGTTGTCACAAATGCCAGATTCATGCCAATCGCATAAACATTCCGCCGTCTAATCTTTACAACATGACTTCACCATAGCCATTCTCTGTTTGGGGAATAAATGTTATCTGCACAGTTACACCAAAGGGATCAAAATGGCATGAATTCATCCTATAGCAATCGACTACTTTATGAAATGGATAGAGGCTCAGTCTTACGCTGTGCTAAAAGCATTGCATGTGGCTAACTTCATCAAAAATAACATCATATGCCGGTATGGGGTGCCCAATGAGATTATCTTCGATAATGGGACGCACTTCAAGAAAGGGGTGATAGATTTGCTTGAGAAATATAACGTGGCTTTCCATATGTCATCAACCTACAGGCCGTAGACCAATGGAGCTATCGAAGCTGCGAACAAAAATATCAAGAGAATTCTACAGAAGATGGTGGAAACCTACAGGGACTGGCCAGATAAATTGCCATTTGCACTCAAGGGCTACAGAACCTCAATTCGAACATCTACAAGGGTGACCCCTTATTCTCTTGTCTACGGGATGGAGGTTGTTTTGTCAATTGAAATTGAAGTGCCCTCGTTACAAATTATGGCTGAGTGTCAGATAGTAGAGGCAGATTGGCAGCAAAGTAGGTTTGAGGAGTTGATGTTGTTTGATGAGAGAAGACTAAGATTATTGTATCATGTCCAGGGCTACCAACGTCGAATTGCCAGGGCTTTTAACAAGAAAGTTTAGTCTAGAAATATTTAAGAAGGGGACATGGTGTTGAAAGGAAACCGGGCTCCCATCCATGACCCTGGGGGCAGGCTCAAACCTAACTAGATTGGTCCTTATATCATCAAGTCAATCTAGTCAAGAGAGGCGATTATTCTTATGGACTTTGAAGGCCTGGAGTTCTCGTAACCGATCAATATGTACAAGTTGAAGAAATACTATCCCTAAGAGGCTCGCTATGCCGAAAACCCAAAAGGGTGACCTAGGCAAAAGTTAGAGCATAAAAAATTAGAAATAAAGAAAAACTGAGCTCACAAGGTGTAGACACCCCATTTTGACCATCGTCAAGACTTGGATGTCATCCTTTGAACACTCGATGATCATCCATGCTCGTGTTCATTTTGAGTTCTCGGAGGTCTCGGCTACGCGCCATGCCTCAAGATCTCTCAAATTGTCTGTTTTGTGCTTGGTTGTGAACCAAACACTTGTGTTTTTGCTTCTAATGGAAGAGGGAGGCTTGTTTGCCATGCCCTTAACCCACCGGCCAAGGCTTGAGGCCACCGGCCCTGTGTTATTTCCATCGGCCAAGTGTGTTGGCCGATCAGCACTGTTTTTGGTCGGCCGGCCAGTGTGTTGGTCGATCGGCCATTTTTACTGGCCGAACCCTGTTCATCTGCTTTATGTAGATATTTTTATGCCAGCTGGATTAGCTGGCATGCACATTTGCTCCCCTGCATACACGTGTAAGGAGGGATTTGCCTCTTGGTTTAGCTTGCTTTGGAAGCTTTGTTATTGAACTTCTATAAAGAGAGATCTCCTCCTCCCTCTTCAGGGGTTCAGAAAAATGGCCAAGAGAGGATAGATATAGTTTTGTATCTATATTTCTTTGTTTAGTCTTGTTTTGTGACCAAAAGTGAGTTTTTGTCTTACTTTTACACTTGAACACCTAACATTACACCATCCTTGGGTTACTGAGGTACTAGAGGGTTGTTATTAGGGTTCTTGAGCTATTTTTTATCAGAGAAACCTGCTGGA
Source organism: Camellia sinensis (assembly GCF_055761805.1). Lineage (NCBI taxonomy): Eukaryota > Viridiplantae > Streptophyta > Magnoliopsida > Ericales > Theaceae > Camellia > Camellia sinensis. The sequence continues at coordinate 71,928,813 of NC_138964.1, forward strand.
GCTTTGTTCTTGAAGAGGTTCTACAAGGGTGAGTTCCTTGCTTTAGATACCCCTTTCTTGCTTAAGCTTTTAGCCTATCTTGCTTATTGTTTTTAACTTAGTTTATAATTGATAAAAGTTTTGATTTTGTGAGCTTTAGATCTTTGTTTAAGGTCATTTTGAGGCTTGGGGCTGTTTCCCCCCTCTTAGGCCTTGTTTTAGGCCATCCATCTCGGCCCTTGCTTTGAGCTTTGCATGACCTTTCTACCACTGAAATCCAGAGGATTTTCAGTGGTGGAAAGGTAGTTTTGGTGTCCTAAATAGGAGAGAGTCACCCCCTGTCCTTGTTGTCTTGAATACTAGCATAAATGGCTTATGTTAGTGGCTTGTATGACTAGCTTGTTTTAGCTTCATTTCAGTATATATTAGGCTTTGTTTTGCCATGATATAGCACTATTTTAAGTTGGTTTGGACATACCATGCATGCTCCATGCACTTGTCATGTAATCCCATGATTTGCCTTAACATGCATCATGCTTTAAGCCATGTTTCTAGCATGATTTTGGCTTAACGCCATGAAGCTTTTAGTCTTTTTGTAACATGTTCAAGCTCTGATTTGAGTTGTTTTGACCATATATGCCAAGATTTGCATAGCCACCATGCATTTTGGGTTGTTAGCTTTGAGTGTCCAAGTCACTAGCATGCTCTATTTGCCTCATTTCAATGATTTGGAATCACTTGTTATGTTATTTCAGTCTATATAGTATGCTCCTTTAATGTTTTAAAGGGTTTGCGTTTTATACCTCATGAATGTGCCATTGTGTATGCCATCATGTTTAGGTCTTTGGGATGCCATCTAAGTGGGTTTTTGGGCTTACTTTGACATGCCATAACTCTGATTTTAGTCGCTTAAATCATGCCATGTTTGGTTGTGTTAGGTGTAGTGTAACACCTCTTTTGTGGCCTTGCATGCCTCATGTTTTTGGCGTTGCATTCTAGCTAATTTTGAGCATGTTTTTGGTCTTGTTTAGACCTTCCTTGGGACTGTTTTAGGTCCCCTTGGCCCTTAGGGGCTTGCTTCATGTAGCCTTGGTTTGAGTCCCTTAGCTAGTTTCAAGTTTTGGGCTTTATTGCATGCCTTACTTTGCTTAGTTTGGTTGGTTTGGCATTATCCCTAGCATGATTTCGGAGCTTAACATGTTTGTTACATGCCCATATTTGTCTCTTTTAAGTGTGCTTAAAATTTGCCTTTTTATGCCTAAGTGTTAGGTTACCTAGCATACATGTTTGTATGTGTATTTCATGCCTTTGTTGCATCATTTCGTCCACTGATTTGGACCTATTTGAGAGCTGTCCATTTCAGTTTAAGACCATCCCCGCATGTTGTTGCATGCTTGCCTTGCACATTGTTATATGCTTGTTGCATATTTAGTATCTTGCGTGTTGTTGCATGCTAGCATGTTGTATGCTTGTTGCATGCTTATCCCTTTATCATGTGATCACATGCTTGTTTCATTTTGTATGTTGTTGCATACTTGTCTATCTTTGCATGCCTTGCATGCTTGAATGTTCATGTTGCATCTGGCATACTTGTTTAGGTTACAATGCATTCGGCATGCTTGTCGCCATTAACTTTGTTTGGTATTGTCATTAACATGCTTGTGTTGCTTTGGATTTGCATCATGCTTGAGTTGTTTGCATGCTTGCTTGCATGCTTAGGTTGCATGACATTGTATGTGCATCCCTTTGCCTCTTGATCGATCATGATGGAGGTTGAGGCCCCTTATGTGCTTTGTGCATTTCATTTGATATTAAATTGCATACTTGGCTCCTTTGGCCATCATGCATCGAAATGCGTGATTAATGGTCTGAGGGTTGAGAACCATACTCCATTGAGTTTGTAACATGATAGGGAGGGTGGTTGTACAAACATTGCCTTGAAAATGCATTGCCATGCTCTGTCTGTCCTCTGTTGCAGCAAAAATAGGATTCTGCAGAAAGAGATGGTCGGTCGACCATCCTCAGTGCCAGCTAGCTATGAATTGTTGGTCGAGATCCCCACAAATAGTCGATGACCAGTTCCTCTTGGCCGGTGGCATTTAATTTCGGCCGGTGACATCCCACAGTGCTCAGAAGGTGATTCAGAAGCATCCTTCAGACTTGCACAGTTTTCAGAGGTGCAGAGCAGTGTAAATAGAGGCAGCATGAGCATGGCGATAGATTTCCGAGCAAAGTCGAGCATGCATGCATTCGTCCCTCTTCCCGAGGCTGCTTTACTGCATTCATAGCTTAATTAATTTGTTTAAATTAGTTAAGTGTTGTGTAATAATTAATTAGCTCGGATAGTTAGTTAATTAGTTGGTTTGTATTATTCTTTCAGTCCCTCCATCAAGAGAGTGCAATTGTTGTAATAAGTGTGCATGTGTGCGATGCATGTCTTCCAAACCTCCATTTCTTTCTACCTTTTACTTAACCGCTTACGATGGTTAGTTCTAGGTCATTTTCAATTAGCATCCTTATGCTATTCACGTTTGCATCATTCATCTATATTGCATGCACCGGGCTCGGCGCATCATACTAACTGCATCGTATTTCAATTCCAAGTTGAATACATGTATCGAATCATCGCATCTCACATGCCATCTTAGAATAGCCGAGCCTATTTCTAGTTGCATTTCGTATGTGTTGCATTAGCCATCTTAACATGAATTAGGATCATGCATTGATTACTAACTAATTCTTTATTGGCTCAGAGTACACTGTGAGTGTTTATGCTTTAGCATCTTGCATGTATATGAGTGTTAACATGAAAGCATGCTTACCCTGAGGCTATTTGCTTATGTGATATAACTGTCTGAATACCTATGGATGAAGGTTGGATTGTTTGAATTAGGACAATTCATTGAAATCCGCATTTTAGCCTACTTGCGGGTAACAAACTTCAAACCGTTTTCCAAACAAACGGATATGCAATGCTTTGTTCCAAATTAGGCGATCTAGTCTATACTTGTGTGTTGTGCGCATCACTTAGTAAATTCTAGCTAATTAACCGGAATAAGAACACATGTGTTTTCAAAAACTAGATATCATGCTTAGTACAGGCCGATCTTTGATCGGGCGAGCGGGGGTGCTCGTAAATGACCTTCCCCAATCGTACCCAAGTTCCCGAGCCGAGGCAACTTTGGTGATGACGGACACGTGGCCTTAGGCACGAGTCAGGGTTTCCTAAATTCCCTCAAAATAAAATATTTAGGTGGCGACTCTGTATCTGGCAAAGTAGTCCATGTTTGGCACTTTTTTCTTAAAAATCAATTTTCCAAAACGATTTGCCGGATTTGGACTCTTTGGTGATTTATCGATCTCGCATTGCACTTTGCGGGATTAAATTCAGAACTGTGACATTTGAGTCCAAACTGTAGAAGCAAAGCCCCCCAGGGCGCGTCCACACATGGTTGAAAACCCTAAAGGGCGACTTTGGCAAAAGTTATAGCGCAAAAGAAGAGAATTAATACTCGAGTGAACCCGAGCTGAACTACGTTAGGCCTGATTCATATTTTTGGGATATGTAGGCAACTTCATCCTGAGTTCAGCTGTAACTATCTCCAGTTCAACTGTCCTATCTATTTTCTTGATCAGGTCATCTCTGTCCACTATCTATTAGTTCGGTTGTGCTCTTTATTTCGGGAAGAAAAGCTGTTTACAGTGTAGAGCAGCGATATGCTGCCAAGGGCAATTATGATTTCTTTTGATTCGAGGCTGTACATCTTGAGGATTGATTCTGTGCGTGTCATGTGGAGATCGTTTCTGAAAATTGTTTTGAAAAGTTTTAATAAAAGTTGATTTTGTTCAAAATTTTACCCTTTTACAACTTGGACCATTTTTGGGACCGAAAGGAAAATTTTTAGTGCTCCCAACTTTAATTTTCTTGATTTCAACACAAGTACATTCTCCAAACTCTTTGATTTAGATCAAAGTTTCTTTTTACATCTTAAAATTGAAAAGAAAGATCAAAGTAGTAAAACTAGGGGCATAGCTAAGTCAGGTGGCTCTATGCTAGAGACAGCCCAACCTATGCCTCCTCTTCAAGCCAAGTCAAACACTCCTCAGACAGGGTGTAACTGAAACTAATGGCAGCGGCCATAATCTCTCTCGTCCTCCAGGTCGCAAGATACCGAGGCAAGTGCGATGTGTGAACCGGAAATGAAGCATTGTACTCCACTCCCTCATCAAGAAGTATTTGATCATGCCCGAACTAGCGTCGGAACCAGAGAGGAAAATAGACCACGCAATATGTAAGGCCAATCAACTTTACACCTGACTGTCCGGACATGCTGTAGCTTATTTCTGCCAAATTGAGCCAGGGGCAACGCCAAATTATGTCGGCTGCGGAGAGGCTACACATCCAATCACACCATAAACCCTCTGAGGGGAAATCTACTAGTCGTTGATGAAAGAAGTAAGATCAGGCTGAGTACTTAGGGCAAGGGCCTACTACTTGCAGTTTATCCATAAGCCATACCTGTGAAGGGATGAAAAATAAGAGAGATTAAAGAATAGGGAGATGTATGATGAGAGAAAATTGAGGAAAGGGGTTTTAAGGGAAAAAAAGAGAATCAATGTTAAGTGATGTAAGAATAATAAATTAGAAGGGTGGAAAATAATACCTGGAGGAGTAGCGGACTCCCTGTTAGCCGGGTGGTCTCTCCTCAGCGGAAAGCATCTAAACCCAACAAGGTTTTGGTCAGTGACAAACCCATACAACTCTTACCCTCTTTTAGACGTTGAGCTACTTCGATCAACCAAATGCTAGCTCTGCTGAAACTAGGGGTAAGGAGGAACTATGCAAGAAGGCAAAAACAGAGAGCATGTTGCCAGCGGCCTCGCCAAAGAAGGTCACTCCTGTCTCCAATGGCGGAAAATCGATGAACTAAACCGGGGATGTCTAGCTCCCCATCATGTGCCAAAGAACGAGCGTCATGTAATGATAACCCGCACATCCGTCCCAAAGCTTGGGCATGGTCAAAACAGGGCTGCAGTATGATTTCTTCGTTACACTAGGACTCTATCAAGGCTTAAAATTCCTTGAGTACCGAACACACCTCTTGGGATCCGAATTGAAGCACTTGTGTGATCGAGTTCCAACATCGAACAGCGGCATGTATGAATGGAAAGCAAAGAGAAGTGCAACTCAGAGGAAAAAGGACATTAAGGTCAAAACTGTAAAAATTCACCTTTTTCGAGCTGTCCAAAGTGGCTATCCAGTCTCAGAGCCTATTGTTGTACAATGTCTTCATTTTGAGAGCAAAACATTAAAGACTTGCTATTCTACCAGAAAAACAGCATGGGAGCATTATTTATAGAAGATGAGAAGGAGTAGTGCATGACAGCTGGGTAGCACTGTCTGACCTCACATAGAAGCCCGGTTGTGCCTCAGTGAAGCCCAACTATGCCTATTTATGCTCGATCAGGTCTAAATGATGTTTCAAAATCAGTGCAATTGCAGGAAATGTCAACCTTTGCCTTGACGTACCATAGTTGTATTTCGAGTCTTGTTTTGTTTGTACCAAGTGTTTCTTAGCATTTTCGAGTTTTTTTTTTTTTTCTTGTTATCGAGTTGTATTTCACATTTTGGCCGGTTGTGGGTAGTTATCCAATTCAAGAATGAATGCAAGAGCAGATATTCGTTGTTTCAAGTCTTATGTGAAGTTACCATGCAAGGGTTATGCCATTCATCACATTGTGCAAGGAAATTATTGAACAAAAATTTGTCTTTTATAACTAGTGGGTCCAACCCCCGATCATTGTTTTACAGAGCAATAAAACAAAAGAAAATCTTTCAAACCAAACCAAATGGTCTATCTAAAGCTAGTCTTTAACTACAAAGCAAAAACAACAAAAACTAAAACTAAAACAAAAATTGTCGCCCTTATCAATAGCCCAGCAGTGCCTCCCTCGATCGGCTTCCCCTCGGCCCCATCTCTGTCTACTGGCTGCAGAAGGTCCTGCAAGCACTACTGGTGCCGGCTCAAGTTGAAGAGAGAACAGGTATCAATATGGACTATCAGGAGTATAAATAGTATGGTAACAACAGTGAACTATCGATAGAATGTACCTCGATCCCATTGGTGACTAAGGTGGTCTGCATCCTCCGTACCATGAGGAGCAGTTGGTCGATCGTACGAAGAAGGTCATCAGCATACGCTCGGGGTACTTGCAAAAGGAATAGAATTTGAGAAAGGAATAGAAGTAGCATTGAACAATGAACAGAAATAGTAGAAAACAAAACAAGACAAAGTGCAGTAAGTAGAAGCATAAAGAAATATATACCTGCTCGATGCCAGGAGCGAATACTAGCCTGCGGTCCCTCTCCTCGATGCGCCCAAGCGGGATCTGCTCAATCACTCCATCTGGACGCATGTACATGATCTCAGTGGGGATCACAGAAAACCTAGGAATGGGAGCAATGGCAGGGGCACCTCCAGCAGAGGCATCAGCGCCGCAGCAGCAGCAGCAGCAGCAACCTCCAGCACGCTCAAACCACGCCCGAGGTAAGAGGCGCCATCACCTGGGTGTGTAAGAAGGTAGTGAAGTCGCCAGGCTCATGATGATGATCGCTGTCCTCGCCCAACATTAGGAGGTCGATCTAAGGATCGTCCTACAACTCATTAACTACCCTCATAATCAGAGGAGGAGGATGTGGAATATTAGGGTCAGCAACGCCCCGTATCTGGTGGATGAACCTCTCTCCCAAGTAGTAAGCCCGGCTAAAGGGGCCCTCATGGTGGAGGCATGCCATGTAGCGACATAGGTCGTCATCAATGCCTATGGAATGCTCACCCAAGGATGCCAATCAACCTGTGAAATCAGTGTAGTGTTAGATCAGTGTAGTGTGCAGAAATTAGTGCACACTCAGAAATCAGTGCAGACTCAGAGATCAGTGCGATGTTAGATCAGTGCAAACTCAAAAATTAGTGCAGTGTCAGAAATCAGTGCAGTATGAGAATGATTATGTAGTGTGGGAAATAGTGCAGTTTGCTTGCAGTATGTAACAGTTAAAGGGTGATATTTTGTTACCTGGTCTGCAGTAATTGTGTCAAAAAAGTGGCGGAAGTAGGAGAAATCTCGGTCTACGCGGCCACGACGCTCAAATCGAGAGTTGTTGTACCGTGAGCGGGGTACTGATAACTCGATTAGCCTCACCAAGATCGGAGCCAAAGAGGTGAAGTAGGTATAAACCCAGAGATGCAAACAGAAAAAGATGGATGAAGTAAATGAGCAAAAGAGGAAATGCAAACAGAAAAAGATGGATGAAGTAAATGAGTAGAAAAGATAAGTGTAAGGCATACCTCCAAAACCCTCCAATAACTGCCGAGTGAATCCGCCTTGCGACGGGAGACGGAGCTCATGTGGAAATATAAGGTGGCAAAACCAGCACCACCTCAATCATACTCTGCCACCTATGGGAGGTGCACTAGTGGCCCTAGAAAGTATAACCCCATGGTATTTTCCCTATTCACAAACAGGGCAGTACCAAGGAGATACACAAGGAAGTTGCAGCTATACTGGGTGACTTCATCTGGAGTGGTGGGCTGAAAGTCGGAGAAATACTTGAAGAACCAACTGTACCTCACCATCCTGTGGCTAGTAGTGTTTGGGATCACTCCAAGAAGCTGACACTGTGTGGCTCTCTATAGCGTCATGTCAGGATCACATGGGATCGGGCTGCCAACTCCAACCCGCAAGCTGGTAAGCATTGAAAAGTCGTACGGGGTCAGAGTCAGCTCCCCGATCGATGAGAAGTGGAATGATTCTGTGGTGTCCCACCATCTCTTGACCAAGGCCCCGTACAATAGTGACTCGGTCTTCATCTGCATAAGCCCTGAGCAAAAAGGCCCAAAGCTAGTTACATCAACTAGTGTGCGAACCTCTGCAGGCAGTCTCTCATACCAGCGTCGGGGTCCGGATATGGATCCGTATCCGCCAATCCTCCAATCCTCCTGGCTATCACCTGCAAATGGGAAATGTATGGCGTTTAATTAGTAGTATACTTGTGAGATTCAACAATGCATCAAAACAAAGGAAAGTTGCTTACCGTGGAGGCATTGGCGGACAAGTGCTCCGTGGGCTCTCACAGCAAAATATCCTCGTCTATCTCGAGAATGAGGCCCTCAAATCTCAAAATGCCACCTGGGGGTGGAGCGTGTGTGCGTGGTTGGTATGTGGCCATATCAAATGGCCTATCAATGAGGGGAGGCAACGCGAGAGCGTCCTCGGCCTTCTTGTCCGCACCTAGGGCAGGCCCAATACTAATGGTGGGGTCCGGAATGGGAACTTTATCGCTAGCCATGGAGAAGAGTGGAGGAAATGAAGAGAAAACAAGAAAATTGTAAAGGGCTAAACCCTAGGAGAGAGAAAATGAGAGGGGAAAGTGAAAACACGGGATTGAGTTCCCAAAAACCAAGAAAACGTGTGAGAAACAAGGCAAAAACAATGAGAAACCCAAAAACTTGACCAAATCAAAACCTAATCGGTTCAAAATGTAGAGGAGATGAAAGGTTTCGAAGAAAAACTGGCGAGGATTGTTGGGTATTGCAAGGAAAAGAGGAAATCTAGAGAGAGAGAGAGAGAGAGAGAGAGAGGAAAGCTAGAGAGAGGGAGAAAGGGATTTCGGATGAAAAGATGTGAGGAAATATGGTTTGGTTTTGTTTTAAACAAACAAATCGCGAGGAAAGGTCGACATTGCCCCTGCTGCTATCGAAGCCCGGTCAACTGTCTCTATGGCTGGCCATGCTTCATTGAGGCTCGATCGGCTCTCAGTGTAAACCCAGTCCAGTTTTTTTGTTTTTCTTTGCTTTATTTTGTTTCTTGTACTATGGAGTTGAAAAATAAGAGTGTTCAAGAAAAAAATAAAAAATAAAAAATAAATAAAAAAAATAGTGAATGAAAGAAAAAAGGGGAAGAAAAACCAAAAAAATAAGAGAATTAGAAACAAAAAAATAATAAGAGAGTTGAGAAAGAAAAGAGAAAACAAAAAGCAAAGAGAATAAAACCGTGAAAAAAGAAGAAAAGAAGAAACAAAAGAGAAAAGAAAGTAAGAGAAGAAAAAAAAAATATGAATAGAGTGGGGAAGAAAAACAAGAATTTTGTTTATTCGAGAATGCATGATTTGATTCAGAATTTGCTTGTTTAACTCATAGTTTAAGTCGTAGTTTTAATTTGTTTAAATTTCTTTTACACTGTTTTGTTAGTATATAAATTATTTTGCCTAAATTGTTTGTTTTGTTATATCGTAAGTAAACGATATTGTATGTACGGTTCATTTAGAGGAGTTCCAGAGGAGTTTCAGATAAAATCATTCGTGCCACGTTAAAGTCATTGTCCATTTCACAACCACATTGAAGTGCCGTATGTTGAGTTCATTGTTTCAACACATTGGCAAATTAACTTACCCTTTACTACACCACTTTGATTGTTCTGATTGTACTTATGCGATTTGTTTATCCACCTTTCCTTCTCTCGCGTGTGACGCGTTAAGATTATACCCTCGGTTAAAAACATCGGGTGTGCCTGGTGTTCAAACCACCTTTCCTCCTCTCGTGTATGATGCGTTAAGATTGTATCCTTGGTTAAAAATAGTAGGTGCACCGGTTGTTCACACCACCTTTCCTCTTCTCACGTGTGATGCGTTAGGATTGCATCCCCGGTTAAAAACATCAGGTGCGCCTGGTGTTCACACCACCTTTCCTCATGTGACACATTAGGATTGTATCCTCAGTTAAAAACAGCGGGTGCACCTGTTGTTCACACCGCCTTTCCTCCTCTCACGTGTAACACGTTAGGATTGTACCCCTGGTTAAAAATAGCAAGTGCATATGTTTGTTCACACCACCTTGTCTTCTCTCGCGTGTGACGCCTTAGGATTGTATCTTCGGTTAAAAACATCGAGTGTGCCCGGTGTTCACACCACCTTTCCTCCTCTCACGTGTGACGCATTAGGATTGTATCTTCGGTTAAAAACATTGGGCATGTCCCGATGTTCACACCATCTTGCCTCCTCTCGCGTATGACGCGTTAGGATTGTATCCTCGATTAAAAACAGCTGGTGCACCCATTGTTCACACCACCTTTCCTCCTCTAGCGTGTGACGCGTTAGGATTGTATCGTCGGTTAAAAACATTGGCCGTGTCCTGATGTTCACACCACCTTGCCTTCTCTCGCGCGTGACGCATTAGGATTGTTTACCTTAGTTAAAAACAACGGGTGCACCCGTTGTTCACGCCATCTTTCCTCCTCTCACGTGTGACATGTAAGGATTGTTTACCTTGGTTAAAAACAATAGGTGCACCTGTTTGTTCACACCACCCTTCCTCCTATCGCGTGAGACGCGTTAGGATCTCGGTTGAGACCTCGGGTGCGCTCGGTGGTTACGTCGCCCTTTTCCCTTTCTACTCAAGGCGTAGTTGGGTTTACATTTTCTTATATCCTTTCTGGATGAGATGTAGGTTGGTTTGTGCTTTCTTTGTGCTTTTCACGCGAGACGTGCTTGTTTATTCACTTTTTTCCGTGTGAAACATGGCGCGATTTGTTTTTCTTTGTTTTGCATTTTCATTCACACGTTGCATTCTTGTCTAGATTGTAGCATTGTTTCATTGCTTCATTTACATTGTGTTAAATTGCATTGCTTCATTGCAAGATCATAAGTTATTTGTTGAATTTCGTTTTTGCATTTTTCCTCAAGTTCAATTTTTGCATTCATGTCTTGATTTCTTGCCCGAACCTTGCGGCATTGTCAAATGAGTCGTCTCTAGGTTTTGACATTCACTCACGTCACTTTGTGAATTTGAGCTCTGTCAAAGAGGGGCAACTATGGACACCCCATTTTTGACCGCCTACAAGGCTCGAACGCTTTTCTCGGTACACTCGATGATGAAAGTTGTATTGTGCATGGTTCGAGGTCTCAACGAAGGAGCCTTATTTACGCTTTGAAACAACCCCAAACCTCTCATATTCCCACTGATTATACCCAAGATATTCATTTGTACACCTTGTGCCACCCTGTGTTGAGGCCGAAATAGAAAAACAGGGGAATTCATTAAGGCCTGGCTGTGGCTATTGAGGGCTGGCCGAGCTTCCGTACTGAGAAACACTATTCTGGGCGGGAGGCCGCCAGTTTTTCATTTTCGAAGATATTTATGATATTTTCGGCTCAAATTCTATATAAACAACCATATACCTCTATTTTGAGGGTTAAACAATTGAGAGAAAGCCTATACACATAGAGAGAGCTCCTTCTTCCTCTTTCTTCCATTGCAAGCTATCTTTGAGTTAACCTACCTTCCTTGTATCATCTATATACACCATACACAACCTTGACATATCATCTTAGAGCCTTGGATGACTCTTGGGAAGCATAATTCAAGTTTGAGAGTGTGTCAAGAGTGAGTTTGATCATCAACCAAAGCTTATTCCATTTTGAGAGGTATAAGCTTGCAACTCTTATTCCTGTTTTTGCTTACTTCATTTCTATCTCTTTCTTGTATTCTTGGACTGTTTTGCATCTATTTTAAGTGTTGGAAATTGGGTTTGGATAAGCTACCAAAGGTGGTAAGGTTAACACCCTTACTTGAACCTATCTTTATAGCTCAACCCTTGGTTCCTTTACACTCTTTTCCCTTGATTTTTGAACTAATTTTTAGAGTGGAACTAAGGCCAAAATACATGGTTTGAAGTCTTGAAATTTAAGGGGTTGGCCACCCCTCTTTAGTTTTGCTTACATAGCTTTAGTGTCTTTGCTTTTTGTTTAGCTTTTTGAGTTCTTTTATTGCATTTTTAGCCACTGTTTTGGTTTATTAGAGACTATTTTAAGGCTGTCCTAATCTATTTAATTGATTCAAGCTTTGATTAATTCCTTTGTTGTGGCATTGGTCTTTGTATATAACTTGTATTATGTTGTTCTTAGTCTTTCTTTGTCTAACTTTCGTGTTAATAACCTCATTTTAACATTCAACTTGCCATCCCTTTCTTTCATTTGAGAGTTGTTTCAATTGGTTGACAGTTATTCAATAGATGAACTAGAGATTCACGCTTAATGGCTTAATCTCTACGGAAATTCATTGTCAACGACATAATCTCTCTTTCATGCTGAGAATTACTTCTCATTTGACGCTTCTTTCCTTTTAGAGAACTTAATCATAACTTCGGACAAATGGACTAAAGAATGAAAATGACTAAAAGAATTGGTTTAAAAGCAGCCAACATACATAAAGAAAATTAATCATATTGCTTGGGCTTGGCTGGACGTTATGCCAAGTTTATCGAGTCAAGAGTGGTCATACACTAATTCATAGCGTTTTGATGATCCTTGAAGTGTCTCTACTTCCCTTTTTTGAGTTCATTCCATGATAAAGGGGAATGAGTGGCCATATTCATTGCATTCATTGATTTTGGTCCAAAATTGTATCCAAAATCAAGCAATCAACTTGCTCATTGATGGTTTTGGAAACAATTCTAACCTTCTCTCGAGGCTTTCCCATGACAGAGAAGGAAGGAAGGGACAAACAGAGCATGAACAACTATGTTTGCACTGTTTTCACTTCAGAACACAAAATAGAGTTTTCCACAAAATTGAGGCACTGCCGCCCTTCTTTAGGCCTGGTCGGGCTTCATTGAGGGCCGACCAGCCCTCAATATTTGGTTAACAGTGTATTTTTGCAAAAAACAGAAGGCAGTGGCTAAGGTGAAATAAAGCAGACCTGGGGCAGACAGAGCTGTTCTTGAACAATGTACATGTGCATGCATGCAATCCTTGCGCATCTTTGCTTACATTATGATCGTCGTTGTAATTAATTGTTTATTGTAATTAGTCTCATTAATCATTAATGTTGTAATTATTATTATTGTCCCTTTGTAATTATTGTAGTTACTTAGCTTAGAGAGCTAGTTTATTTATCATAGCTGTCCTTGTTGTAATAGCATAGTTAGCTAGTTAATTAGCCTCGCTTATTTATTCATTTGGTTTGTAATAGTTAGTTTATTCAGGCTTTCGGATTTTGATTCGCACCCTCTTGCACGAGGGCAAATGTTGTAATAATGTGTATGTCTTCCAACCCCATGTCTTTTTCCCTTTTACTTGCTTATGATGGTTAGTATAGAATATCACGTTTCATTGGCGTTCTTATGCTTTGCATCCATTGTTTGACATATATCCAAGGTTCGGCTCATCACCCAATACCCAATGTCCAAATTCATCATTTGAATATGTGCTTTATCGCATGTCTTGAATGCAATCATATGCCATGCTCATAGCCGAACCTATAAAATATATAATGTGTGCGTTACATCAGTCATATTTCATAAGTTAGGAACATGCGTATTTTTCTAACTCTTTCACCTATTTTGGCTCAGAGTACTAGATGAGTTTTTATTGCTTTAGCATGTTGCATCGAATGTTTATGTTGCCATGATAAAACATGAATACCATGAGGCTAAGTGTACACATAGGTATTCAAGATTGTTGAATATTATTTAAAATTTATTTTCAATTTGATCATTTTGTCTAAATTTTTGTTAATTTTTTCTAAGTGTACACATTAGGAGACTGATAAATGTTCTAAAATCTTTAACTCTAACCTCCAATTTGAACGGAAAGACCCTAAATTTGAAGTGTAAAGATCAAATTGTTCAATTTGAAATTATAGGACCAAAGTGAAATTTAAGACAAACTATAAGAGTGAAAAGTGTAATTAACCCAACAAAAATACCTGAAAAGTGTTTATAATTTAAATGTATAAATTTAAACTTGATTTCGTGCAAATTTTTGTATATATTTTTCTTAGTATGAACATTTCACTATAACTTTATTGCCATGTTACTTTGAGCTAAATTTATTTTTAATTAACTTTTGGAGGTGAAAGTTATCATGCCATAATAGAAAAATTAGTGACCAAGCATCATTAAAAATTTCTAATAACAATGATCTTTCTCCAAATATATATATATATATATATATATGTATGTATAAATCATATTGACAGTCCCTGTGAATTTTCTTTAAGACTTATGCATCAATTTAATATAATTAAAAAAACAGTAATGCTATATAAATAAAAAATTATACATATTATAGGTAGATAGATAGATAAATAGATAGATAGAGAGTGTTTTTCCCTTTTATAGGTGGCACATTCTAAGGGGCATATTCTAAGGGTTCACTGCTCTCTCTCCCCCTCTCTCCCTAAAAAAGCTGCATCAACATGTATTTCTTATTTACCTATAAAGTTCTACACAAATTCAAATCCAATTTAAATTATACTAATTTTACCTATTTTACATGGATTCTATTTGACAAATACTTCTTTTTCATATATTTTTCACCATAAATTGAGATGATCCACAAATCCAATATCAATTTTGCCTTTCATGCTTTTCTTCTTAATTCTTTCACGGGTATTAGAATTCCTTTTATGCTAAATTGCCTCTACTTTTTTTTTTTTGTTTTGTTTTTGTTTTTTTTTTTCATTTTTCCGTACATTATTCTACACCCAATACCAATGCTATATTATTCTCTATTATGGATTTGTCATTTAAATTTTATAGTGATTCTATATATGAAATAATATACTTTTTTTTCTATATTATTTTATATAATTACAACTCATAGGAAGAAAAGCCTGCACAACAATGATACTCTCGAAGAATCTCTACAGTTTGGATTTACTACTTAAGTTACTTTTTCAATTGGTGAATAGTAAGTTCTTTTATGTTTTAGCATTATATTATAGATGATTAATTAATTCACACGTTAAGATTTATCTATCGTTTGAATGTTTTTATTATTTTTTCTTTTAGGTTTAGATGTTGTTTTGTGATTCTTTCTTGTTGAATTTCTTTTATATAGTTGATATTTAACTGTAATTAAAAATGTTTATTTTACAATCTTATAATTTAATTTATGCCATATAAAATCATTATATGATAATCCAACTACAACATATTTATATTTAATTTTTTTAATAAATTTTATATTATTTCTATTTCTACATATTTTATTTTCCAAATAAATATAACAGAAAATTAAATATTTAGAACTACTTTTAATTTTATGTTACTAATTTCTTTTCTAATATAACTATTATTCTTAATATTTAAAATGTGTATTTATTTTATTATCTTATAATTTAATATATACAATACAAAATTATTATATGATAATTACACTTTCATAATACGATAAAACTAAAATTATCAAAATACACAAATAATTTTACTAAACTTAATATATATAATTATTCAAGTAACAATTTTATAGAATGATAACGCTAATATCATCAAAATAAATAATTAAAATCATATTTTAACTTTAAATTTAAATTTAAATTATTCTTTTATAACACATATTGTACCATAAAAAAAATTATTATTTAAAAAATAATAATAATAACTTATGCATTGCACGAATTAACTACTAATTTTTCATATATAATAATGTTGTTCATTATAAACCATTCAATTTAAAACAAAACACTATGCTTTTATTTTACAATAATGACAGTACTACATTATTCTTATAGAATGCTTTGTATAAATTTTGGAAAAAATTATTGAAAAGTCCAACCTAAGTAAGGTATAAAACATTAGATTCAGTAGATATTTTTTATTGGTGAGAAATCCACCATCTGTGAAATAGTTTGGTGAGAAGTTATTTTGTTTGTTCTCAATGATATTTTGTTTCTAATTTTATAATTTAATTTATCTGTTCACTTTTTATATATATATTTTTTTGACTATCTGTTCAAATTTATATTTATATGTTCAAATTTATATCTATTTATTCAAATTTTTTTGACTATTTATTCAATTTTTCCCCTTTATCCTATTCAAACATATGTCCAAATTTTATTATCTATTTAAAATTTTATTTTATTTTTTTTTTCTTTCGGTTGAAATAGTAAACCAAACCAAATCCTATATTTTGAAATTGATAGCCAAACCAACCCTTATCTTTTTTTTTTTTTTTTTTTTTTTTTTTTTTTTTATCATCGTTGTTGTTGTTATTATCATCATCATCATCATCATCATCGGCAACAATAATTAAAAAAAATAAAACAAAAATAATCAACAACTAAAAAATAAATTGAGGACTCGTTTGGAAACAGACTAATTTAATAATTTTTTTGATTATTTGGCTAAAATATGAACTAAAAAAATTAACATATTTAAAATGACTTTTTCACTTTCTACGAAAAGATGTACAAAAAAATAAATAAAATAAATAAAATCTTTAACTTTTTAATATGAATTACTAACTATTTAATTTTTTTAATAATTTTTTAAATTTTTAACTAAAACAGTGACTTAGCAAAAAAAACAGTCACTTAGCAAATGAGGATCACAATAGAGAGATCTACTACAACAACAATAATAATAATCGACAACAGCAACTAAAAAACAAAATCAAGATTTGTAGGTAATGGAGATGATCCAATGGAGACCACGGCGGTGATCGGATCTTACCACCGCGAAATCCGATTTGTTGACTCCAGTTGATATGTTCGCTCTAGCCGATAAATGGGCTCTTGAAGCTGATGTGCTTCAACCATGATTTCTTCCCCTTTTCCAAAATGTCGCTTGAAAATGGGGTATTTTCTTTATGACCACACGAGTATACATCTGGGAACTTCATCAGAGTTTACTGTGACGGCGATAAGGTCATCTCAATAGAGACATCGTTGCATGGGCTGCGATGGCAATGGAGGAGCGGAGGAGGCCAGCGTCTGCGCTATTTTAGTCAAAGACCTCCAGATTTGCCTCTACGAAATTAATAAAATTAGATCTGTGCTAAATACATAATCTCACTCTCTTCCTTTACAAATAGCCCCTTCTCTCTCTACAATTTTCTATTTCTCTCTCTACTTTTAAAGCTAGGGTTAGGTTTTTCACACGCATCTCTAGAAACTGATGTTGTATTGTGGTTTGTGTCTAGACCTAGGGTTTCGGCAGTAATGGGAATGGATCGAGAAGCCCAATGACGTCGATGGCTTTGGCCCGACCGTCTTCGCCGAAATTGATAACGATCTCAATGGCATCGCCGTCTCCGAGGCTATAAAAGATGTGTGGAGAGAGAGAGAGTGTGTGAGGAGAGGGAGAGAGAGCGTGACTGTGATTGTGTGATGTTCATGGGACAGTGTATATGATATATCAATAATGATTCATTCCACTAAAAACATCACCACTAATAGCACTAATGTATTAAAAAAGTAAAAAAAAAAAAAAATAAATACAACTCTAAGACCAAAACATCACATCATTAATAGCGGGACTCACCGCCATCTAATTAGTGGGAGCACTAATTAATGCTCCCAAATATTTTTCATGATATATATATATATATATATATATATATATATATATATATGATATTTTGATCATTTTATCTAAATTGATTCTTTTAGGCCAGATATTTTAATGCTTAGATCTTTACCTAAATAAATTTAAAATTTATTTATGAACTAATTATCCTAAAATTTATGTATGTTTAGAATTTTTCATTAAAAAAATGAGCTTTAACTTGTTAAACAAAAATGGTGACGTGGCCTCCATGTGATCATTATAGAGAGGCTTTTTTGGACATTACACTCATTTACTAACGTTGAGTTCACATACTCTTTGAATTGACTCTATCTATCATGAGCACCCCTCCTCCCTCACTTGAATACTCTCTATCCCATTTTATGCCTCTGCTACGCCTACCCTAACCCACTCACCTTCACTATCCTTTTTTTATTTATTTTATTATATATATATATATATATATATTTTAACAGTGTTGCTACTAGTACCTCAATTAATATTTAAAATTTTCTATTTTTTTTATTTTTGTACTACAATGATATTTTAAAAGAAATTATTAAAAAAATGTATAAATTATTTTGGGACATCTCGTCTTACAATTAGACTCACCCACCTACTAAATCATAACATAAGATTTATAAGAGTCCTTATCTCAATTACCACTCGCATACTTTAAAACCCTCAAAACCTTCAAAACCCTCTGGTGGCTTGTCTTTAAACGACACTTCTCTCACAACGACGATGAATGAAAAAAAAATTCAACGATCCCAATATCACGAGACAAATGGAGTATCACAAAAAAAACTCAAAGAAGGTTCACAGCTTGATGAAAACTATTTGAATTTTTTTTCATATTTTTTAAAAGCACACCAAAAAAAAAAATGATGAAAACTGTTTGAATTTTTTTTTGGCACTAAACTCCCGACCATATGCCAAAAAAATAGCGGCACATGGCCAAATTAAATGCATTAGTTGGACAGTGTCTAACTGAATATTATTCATATGTTCAACACTTTAGATCAAAAAAAAAAATTTCTTCATATGTTGGACACTTTGGATCTGAACTTTTTTATTCATATGTTTGGCACTTTAGATCCAAACTTTTTTTATTCATATATGTTCGGAACTTTGGATGTAACATTAATACATACTTATGTTTTGGTTATGAGATGAATTTTAGTTTTGTTTGTTAATCAAACTATTTGATGCATACTTACCTTTGTTTGTTAAACTTTGATGGGTCAAACTTGTTCACAGACACAAGACTTTACATTTTTATAATTTTTGGCTACACAAGTCTGAACATATACAAATTGTTCGATAACACAAGTCTAAATAGGGGTAATTTGTTCAACAACACATGTTCGAATATAGCGGTGGAGAGATTGACAACAGAGAGAGGTCGACTGTGAGAGAGATTGATGACAAAAAGAGGTCAACAGTGAGATATTGGTTCTGAGAGCGATCGACACTAAGAGATCGATCACGAGAGAGATCGACGACGGATGGATATTCGCTATAAGAGATCGTTTGTGATAAAGATTGACGGTGGAGGTTTGTCAACGGTGAGAAAAAGCTAGAGTTCAACGGTGAAAGTTCAACAATTGCCGGTGCGAGAAAGCTTAAGTTGAATGGTGAGAATGATGAGAATTCCACAATTAAGGGTTTTGAAAGATGAAGGGTTTTTACGGGGTGTGCATTTTGGTGGGTGTAATGTTTTTAGAAGGATACTCTTAAAAATATTTGAGGGTTCTTAGAAATTTTTAAGGTTTGAATTTTATAGGTAGGCTCCAAAGAAATGGAATGTCCTAAATATTGATTGGCGTGCGAATAGAAACACCATTTCCCTAAACCACCCCCCCAACCCTAACCCATCTTTTTTTTTTTTTATCAGCAAAAAAGAAACTTTATTGATGAAAACAAGTACAAGGTACAAATTAAATTACACCAATAAAGAAAATAGTAGTGCAGGAGCATCACAATGAGCTAAATGATCCCAACTAGGTTGGCACCATAAAGCCCATCCTATCATTTGGAAGCACCCCCGAGTTGGTGAGGAACCAACGAGAGAGGCAGATCAAAACACCAAACCAATGCTGCTATGCTGGTAGACATCATCTGGTAGACACCAGCAACAGTCATTCTCAGAATCAAAACACCAAAAACAAAGAGAGATAGAGAAGTAATCAAATAACCAGCCCATATCATATCAGCTAACCAGCAGAGGATGAACTCTTCTTCCTTGCTTCCATCAGCAAACCATATCAGCTAACCAGCAGAGGATGAACATAACCTCACAGCAATGCAAGACTGCTAGGCAGTAGGACACAACAGCAGACCAAGGTAGCATTCTACATTACAGCAGATCAGGATCAACATGCCCAATAGTCCAAGGCAGATTCTTGAACACTTCAGTAAGGAGCACCTGCTATATTAGACTCTAGGACACTTCTGTTCAACCCAGATCAACATCAGGCATATTACAGCAGCAGCATGATACACAATTTTTATTTGGAGCTAACTCTGCAGCCTATAACCAGAAACAGAATTACAATGAATGCACAAAAACACATGAGACCTGGCCAGCTCTGAACTACCATGACCACCAATCATACCAACAACCAACCAACCAAACAAACACTTTTTCACTCAACCTCCATTTCTAATGCAGAACTTCACCTGTGGTAGGTTAAAGACCAGGTCATTAATAGAAAGCTCCACCTGAGTTGGTGAGGCTTTGAGCCACATAGCTACACGAACCTTCACTATTTCACACAGGTCTTCCAAGTTTGGTTGAGAGCCATTAAAGATGCAATCATTTCGATGCTTCCATGTAGACCAGAGGATAGCCAGAAGAAGAACCTTCCAAATTTTCTTTTCCAGCTTCTTCATTCTACAACCATCCCACCAATTCAATAGTCCATTCACTGAACCTGGTAGCACCCATTGCATACCCCACCATCGGACAATGTTGGACCAAAGCAACCAAACGAAATGACAGTACAATAGAATATGTTCCACAGTTTCAATCTCATTATGACAGAATACACAATCCAGATTTACATTCCCTGATAGAATTCCAATTCTATGGAGGAAACTCGAAGTTTTAATCTTACCCAGCCAAGCCATCCACCCAAAACATTGAACTTTTGGAGGAGCGAAATTATTCGAAATTGAAGCAGCCACTGGTAGTATAGGTCCCAGATGTGATTCACTCCAAAGATATACTGAGGAAATAGAGAAAAGATTAGATGGATCTGCAACCCATATGAGCTCATCAGATCTGGAATTGCACAGAATTGGTGCAGAATTCAGCAAATGAAAAAGTCTGTTAGCTTCTTCCTCCTCCTATACCAACAGAGGTCTTCTGAAGTCCATGTTCCAGCCACCATTCTCTTCCCTTTAAACCCTAACCCATCTTTACTTCCACTACCCCTTCACCGGACCACCTTGCCAACTCCACCTACACATCTATCACCTCTGACATCTTAAATAAAGTCACATATCTCATTCCCTAAACCACCTTGAGCCCTATTTCAACCATTAACTTTTACTTTACTAATGTTGTTTATGATAATTTTTGTGGAGGGAGCGACATGAATGATGATCAAGTACGATGAACTTCTCCCTCTTATACTTGCTTAAGGACTATGGAAGAAAGGGAGTTTGAAATGGAGTGATGTGGTGGGTTACAAACTGGCGGCTGAGGGTTTGAGTGGCAAAAGGTAGTGATTTCGGTGGTGGAAGGAGATGGGTTTTGGCTAGTTGATGAAGAAAAAAGAGAGGGAAAAGAGAGATCGCGACAATAGTAACAGTGGCGGTGACAATGGTTTCTAGAGAACATAAAGATGGTGGTGGCAGTGGAAGGGTAGACAAGTCTTGAATAGAATGTTATGCTCCTAAAAAGTGGCCATGCTTGCAGTACATCTGTGATTTTCATCTAAAGCTAACACATTAAATTTTCAAAAACATTAAATTTTTCTCATCTGATGAAAAATTCAAAGATTAAAAAATTAGTAAACAAACCAATTGTCAAGCGACACCTCAATAATAAAGATTATATTTAATATGCCTCAATTTGCAGTCATGGTGCTCTCTTGTGGTGATATGCTCTCATTTTTATTTTCATGAAAAATATTACTGCAATATGGTTGGCCCATACATAGTAAAAAATGACATTCTCCTACAAAAAAATACTAGGATGTCACTTTCTTTTATTTGGTAGTCTTGATAACTTTGTTTTCAATCAAATATTCTCCTTTTCCTGAAAAACAAAAAAATAAAAATAAATGATGTGAACAAAGCATATGGATGACCTATACGATAAGAAATGACCAAATAAAAAAATTAGGAAGTCACTTTCTTTCATTTGGGGCCACTAATAAATTTGTTTCCAAACTAGCATCCGCCAAATCGCGTAGATTGTTAACAATGCTTTGTCAGCTTTGTTATAATCTTCATGCAAGTTTCTTTTTTTTTTTGTTCTCATCCATATATAATTATACATCAATTTTCATAATTGTGTGCACTACAACATATGAGAGTTTTAAAGATTGAATTTTTTGGTCCCTAAAAATGAAAATTTTGTTGCAAAAGATATTTAGAAACCAATTTCTATCGTCGTAAGGATAGTAGCTAAAATATTGTCCCGAAAAGTCAAAAATAAGACTTTTAGCGACAAAATTTTGAAAAGGTCACTAATAAATACACTTTTAGGAACAAAATAATTTGGTCGTTTATTTTTTGAGACAAAAAATTTGGTCACAAAAAGATAATAATTCATCAGTAATGTCCAATTTTCATTGCTAAAAATATAATGACGACATTTTTCGCAACAAAAATATTTGGTCTCTAAAAAATAATTTTGTTCTTAAATTTTGATTTCTAAAACTTTGATTTTTTGTTGTGGTGGCACGATTTTAATTTCAATTAACTTACAATTAGCATAAGGCTCTTTCTAACAACAGGAATTTCTTTTTGAAAAATGTCATAGCTAAATGAATTTTTTATCAACTTCTTTTACCATTATACCTAAAGTGATGGATCCCATATGTATTTAATTATATAGGTTTCACTATCTTTATCTATAATAGTAAGAAAATTGAATTAGAAATATGTTTATGTATAACATATTCTTACATTTTTTATAATTTTTTTAATGTTTTCTCTCCTTTTACCAAATCATTTATTGCACTGTTAGCAAAAATTTAGGCTAATTTTTGTTTTGATCAATCAGTAAGAAAGCAATTATAAATATAAAGAAATATCACATCAAACTAATTACTAGCCCAACAGTAGCTAGTGAAAAATCTAAAAATTCCTGAGATCTTAATTCGTGATTATGTTTCACTTTAAAACAATAAATAACAATCTCAATCAAACAATCAAGACAAATCGGCACAATGATTTAATGTGGAAAAAAATCACAATTGGAGTGCCTTCAATTGTGATAAAAAAAATCACGAGCCAAAGTCACAAAACAATCTACTAAGAAGACAAAAATGAATTACACATAAGTACTCTCAATTACCTAGCGAATTCACGCTCAAATTCAATCGACCCTAATGTACCTCTTCCACCACAGTCTTCACCTCGAGATTGTCTTGCCCAATGTTGAATCCACAATGCCGATGTCAAATCCACAATAATGAGCTAGTCCAGAATCCACCAAAGAACACCTCTTTCTTTTGTGAACAAAATAATAAGAAAAACCCTTGATGTTTGATCATCTGTAATTCGTTGATCAAACACCTTCAATACACCTAGAAAACTCATATAAAACAGCCTCCAATAGAAAACGTTTTGTCTTTTCTTTCTCTCTAAGATTCTAGATGACTTCAACCCTAAAAACAACAAACGACTCAATTTGTAGAAAACAGGATCGCGAAGACTACTCGAGTGCACACATCACCGCTTGAGCAGTGTGACTAAAGGCGGTGCAAAATATGTAGGCTGGCCGGTCGAGCGCAACTTTCATCGCTCAAGCGGTAAAACTTGATTCCCAGAAGTTCAGGCGCTCTGCAAAAGTATTGAATGATGCCATTCACTGCTCAAGCTCACAAATGACCACTCGAGCGGGTCAAACCACTTTGCCTTCGAGGGCACTGCCCCTTAACCTTGCCTAGGTGCTGCACCGGATAGTCAACGAAGTGGCAAACATGAAGACTCAAGATCATAAACTCCTCTGCACATGCACAATTTGGGTTAGATTCACATCTAAATACTAACATCCTCACTGAAATAAAAGAGCGAATAAAATTAGAACTGAAAGGAGCTTTGTCAAATGGGATTTCCAACAAAAACCTAACAATCTCCCCCTTTAGCAATTCCTTGACAAAACACACCTAACAAATAAAGTCCTAATCACCCCAACCCATTACAACCAACAAAAACTAATTTCTTTCTCAAGGTCATAATCTGCAAAACATCTATTAGTGTCACAAGAGTCAATGAAAGCAATAGACATATAACAAGCTTATCTTGAAGCTTGAATAGATGGAGATTTTAAGAACATGTAGTATGAATAAATGAAAATTTGAAGAACATGCAGACACAATAAAAAAAACTCTCCCCTCAAAATTCTCCCTCTTTTTGTCATAAATTGTCAAAAGAAGCTTAGTTAACTAAAACAAGATCATATACCACACAAACAAGGACAGAATGATCGAGATATAAGCAATAAAGAAGCAGTGTATAGCAATATGCAAATCAACTAACACCAATCTCCCTTACAAAACCAATCAATGTAAGTCTATGCAAAAAAAATAAAATAATAATAATAATAATAATAATAATAATAATAATAATAATAATAATGATAATAATAATAATAATAATAATAATAAATAATAAAAACTCCCCCGCAATGATTAACCAAACTTCCCCTCACTAAAAGCAACCACAAGTAGAAAATACAATTAACAAAAAGCAAAAGACAAAAACAATATGGTGGAGCAAGTAAGGAATTTCAGATTTGTACCTTAAAACACACAAGAATATCTAAGAAACACAATTACTTGAAAACACAAAGTGCACAACCTCTAGAAGATTTCTCATGAAAAAATGTAACGCAACATGTGAAAAGCATAGATCCCATGATAAAAGTGTGTTCAAATCCTAGTAGCGACCTGATGGCTGGAGCTCCAACAAGAGAATATGAGAATGACTGAGAAAAGTCAAATCTCTAGTGATCAAGGTGTATTTGTTGAGTAAATGTGAATGCTCCCCCTCAAACAATGCACACAAATTTTTTGCGCACTTACCGAGGGCTTTCAGGTTCAAGAGTATGTAAATCAAACCAGAGAAGAATGGAAAAGATAGTGAAGCCTAGTTGGTGACTCTAAGGTAGCCTTTTCTTTACGCCACGACAAACAAATATAGAAAGGTAAGCAGTAGAGATGTAAATAGATGGTAGGGGGTTAAGAGACTCAATATCACCCAAGATATGCTAGCATTGGTCAATTTCTCAAGAAAAACATATGAAATACTACTAGTAGTCCATAGAGAACTTTGATTAATTATGCGGAAGAGTCTGGTATTTGCTAATCCAAGAGTATGTACGTAACAAGACATACTAATCAAAGTACACACAATCCGAAATGAGTAATGACCATAGAAAACACACACATATTAACATGTAATGAATATTCCCATCAATTCCAATATGAACCAAGAACTTAAAAATTTCAAGCTTGTAAAACCATACTAGGAAAATCTTTTTGGATTTTATTTATTTATTTATTTATTATATGGAAAGCAAAAAACACACGAACAAACACACACAAAAGACCCAAAAACAAACAAACAAAAACTCAAAACAAAAAGAACAAAAAGAAAAAAAAAATTAACACAAGTCAAGCTTTTTCACCCACACCACTTTAGTATGAACAAAGTTGTGAAAATTGCGGTTCTTGGATGGTGTATTGACATTGTGGTTCCCTTCCCCTTCAAGGCGAGCCTACCTCGACTTGGTTTCCAACCTCCTATTCCTAGGATTAGGCAAACACAACCTCTCTTAATGCTTGGTCCCAAGCAAATCAACACAATAAGGTAAAATATGACCCTTAACCTCATTACAACCAATGAAATGTCTCCTACCCTATGAGGTATTAGAATTTCTTCTGCCTCGATGTGATACTCTCTCACGCAACTCATAACAATAAGGGCGAATATGACCATACATACCACAATGATAACAAATAAAAATAGGGTGTACCTTCTTTTCTTTGACCTTACCTACTCTAGGAAGATTAAGAAGTCTATCCTCATGTTAAATCGTTTTCTCTTCCTTTACTTGAGTTCTTGTATCATGAGATGTAGATGCATTCCATTTTTGCTCTTTGTCACCACAAAAGCCAATCCCACTCTTGTCATAACACATTTGTTAAGACCCAATGATATTGTCCAAAGTCTTTAATCCTTTGTTCCAAAGACCACTGGTAACTATAGCACACTTGAGCTTGTCCTCTTTCTTGATAACTATCTCTTCCAAGGCAACTTGAGACATCTCAAGAGTTTCAATCTTTTCTTCGTATGTTACATAGATTTGCTGTAGCTCATTCCTCTTTATCTTACAAGTCAAGAGTTTTGCACAAAGAGCTTGCCGATTATTAGAGATCTTGATGGCATCATTCCTAGCCTTGAAAACCTCTTCCTTTAGTTTGAAATTCTCACTTTCACAAGCATTTAGTTTCATAGTGAGTTTGTTATTCAATTTGGATAAATTAAGAGATTCCTTGTACAACTTTTCATAAGCTTACTGAAGCTCTTCGCCATCTACATCATCTTCATTCTCCAAGGATTCATCATTTGTGATATTCTCAACTTGCCTCTTGGGACACTACATTCGTCCTTCAATTCCGAAAGCCGCCATGAAAGCAAGAAATTGTCTTGAGCGTCATTGTCTTTCATCCTTATCCGACTCTAATTCATCATCCCAAGTGATAGTGATGGCGAATGCTTTTTTCTTCCTTAAACGATTAGGGCATTCTTGAACAAAGTGGCCAAATCTTTGGCATTCATAGCATTGGACTCTTTCAGAGTTCCCTTGCATTTTTTATTTCTTCTTCTTGGTTGTAGAATCAATTTTTCATTTATCTTTGCCTTTGGATTTATGAGTTGATTACAAAAGATTAGGCTTCTTTTTCAGAAAAGATTTTTTAAATTATTTTACAAACGCATCCGTAATCTTGGAATCAACCTCACAATCCTCATCGGAATCCTTTCCAACTCTATAAGCACTACTAAAAGCAATTTCATCTTCTTCTTTTTTCTCTTTTTCTTCTTTTTTTTTTCTTTTTGAAATTCATGTGTGCCTTATAGGTTTGGAGATTTTTAACCAAATGATCCAGCTTGATGTTGTCAACATCTTGAGCCTTCTCAATAGTCGTAACTTTTGGTTGATACTAATTAGGCAAGGACCTCAAAAATTTTCCCATAATCTTAGATTTTAGTACTTTTTCACCTAAATTGAAGCTAGAATTTACAATGTACATAACTTCGCATAAATTTCATCAAAGGTCTCATTATTTTTCACTGAAAGGTTTTCGAAATTAGAAGTGAGCCTTTGAAGTTTTGAGCGCTTAATTGAAGGAGTGCCCTCATGAATATTTTATAAGAAATCCCAAGCCTCTTTTACGACTTCACAATTGCAAATGCAACTAAAATCTTCCAGTGTGTTGGCGCAAAAGAGAGAATTGATAGCTTTACTATGCCAGCCACTACTTTGGTAGTCAATTGTGTCATATTTATCAATTATTTTGGGGAATGTTACTCTATCAATGGTAATCATCGGTTTAGTCCACCCACACCTGACGGATTGCCAAACTTTTTCATCAATAGATTTCAAAAATACTCTCATCCGAGCTTTCTAAAAAGAGTAATTACATCTGTCAAGTAGGGGTGGTGAAACCGTAGAATTCCCCTCACGAATTGAATCCATTATCACAAATCAAACAAGATCTCGCTTCAATAGTTTTGAAAAAATAAAAATTGAGTGACTTGCTCTGATACCAATTGAAAAATCTAAAAATCTCTGAGATATTGATTCGTGATTATGTTTCAATTTAAAACAATAAATAACAATCCCAATCAAACAATCAAAACAAATCGGCACAACAATTTAACATGAAAAAAATCATAATTAGAGCATCTCCAATTGTGATAAAAAAACTACTAGCCAAAGCCACAAAACAATCCAATAAGAAGACAAAAGGGAATTACACAAGAGCACTCTTAATTACCTAGCGAATCTATTCCCAAATTGAACCAACCCTAATGTGCCTCTTCTACCACCGTCTTGACCTTAAGATTGTCTTTCCTAGCGTTGAATCCACAACGCCGATGTAGAATCCTCAGTAATGAGCCAGTTTGAAATCCACCAAAACTTCAGGCCCATATTTCCCGGAATTCACCGAAGAACACCTCTCTATTTTGTGAACAAAATAATAAGATCAACCCTTGATGTTTGATTATCTATAGTTCATTGATCAATTGTTCACCTTCAATACAGTAAGGAAACTCATATAAAACAGCCTCCAATAAAAAACACTTTGCCTTTTCTTTCTCTCTACGATTGTGGATGACTTCAACCCTAAAAATAGTGAATGGCGCAATTTATAGAAAACGGGGTGGCGAAGACCACTCAAGCGCACACTTCACCACTCAAGCGGTGTGAGTAAAGGCGATGCAAAATATATAGGATGATCGCTCGAGCGCAACTTTCATTGCTCGAGTAGTAAAACTTGCTTCCCAGAAGTTCTAGCGCGCTGCAAAAGTATTGGGTGATGTCATTCACCATTCGAGCGCACAAATGACTGCTCGAGCGGTCAAACCACTTTGGCTTCGGGGGTGCTACCCCTCGACCCCGCCTAGGCACTGTCCTGGATAGTTAGTGAAATGGCAAACATGAAGCCTTAAGATCGCAAACTCTTCTACATAGGCATAATTCGAGTTAGATTCGTATCTAAAAACTCACATCCTCACTGAAACAAAAGAGCGAATAAAATTACAACTAAAAAGAGTTTTATCAAGTGGGATTGCCAATTACAAAAACCTAGCAACTAGAAAGCCAACCACCAAGCTCAACGACTATCACAAGTCCAGACTTGAGAAGAAATAGTTAACTACTATATACAATTTCCATAATGGGAGAGAAATAAACACTACCACAAGTATCAAACTTCACTACAAGAAATTACACTTTTGGCGACTACTTTTGGCCACAACGTCAATTTTTCGTAGCCAAAAGTATATTTTTGGCGACACAGTGCTCAATTTCGTTGGGAAAAGTAGACCTTTACCAACGCAATTTATTATCGTCGCTAGAAAAACATAACATTGACTAGGCGCCAAAAATATTGGTTGGCGCCAAAATTTCATAAATTTTAGCTACGAGGCTTATTTTTTAGCAACGCAATAAGCGTCGTTATTAATGTGCTTACTTTTGGCAACGACAAGTTGGCATAGGCAAAGAGTTAAACATTTAGCGACGATAATACTATTCGTCGGCAAAAGTTTTGGTAGTGAAATGAGGTGATTTAGTTATTTGTATTTTTATTATAATTTTTCAATTTTTTTAAAAATTCTAATTATTGAATTGTAAAATTAAAGTGATCATTGAATTAGATCACAAAATGAACCCATTAAGCCCAAAAACACTCTTAAGTTTAGATGGCTAATTTGAGATAATCTAAACTTTTTCAAAGAATCTTGTTAAATTATTAATTTCAATATGTTTGGTTTTATTTTCAGAAACTTATTTTAGAATTTTTTTTTCTAAAAAACTAAAAAAAAAAATTGGTGAAAAAATAAAAAAATACTAATTATTTTTGTATAATTTTATTTTTTAGGAGGTCATAAATAATTTTTTAAATTTTGAATATATAATTTAAATTTTTAGTGTTCAAATTAATTTAATTTTTTTATATATTTATAGCATTCATTCCAATTTTAACAGTCTTTTAAAAATGCTGTAAAAGATCAGTTAAGTTTTCAAATGGCATTTTATTATTGTTATAATTGAAAAGATAAAGCTGAGGAAAACATTAAAACCAAAATCCCTAAAACTTTGGCGCGAACATTCCCCGGTTTGGGTTCCTTATTCTCCTCTGATCATGGACGGGTTACCTCCTTATTCCCCGCTGGTTTGGGTTCCCTTATTCTTCTCTCAGTTCTTAGGGTTTTTGAAGTAAATCAATTTCAAAGAAAACTGAAGGTAGTACTCTCTCTCTCTCTCTCTCGATTTATTATATAAATATATATTGATTATAGTTGCTATTTATTTTGATATGAAGGATCGAAGACTATTTATTGATCTTAGGTCCCATAGAGAGAAGAAAGAGATTCCAGGTCCTATAGAATTTTGAAGGATTTGTTGGTACCGTTTGCTGCTGCCGTGCGAGACCATCGGTGTTTCAGTCTACCCCTACAGGTTTGTTCCCTTTTTGCTTTGTATCTCACTTCCCCTGCTTTTCTCTCTCAATTTCTCAACTGAAGCTATGGATGTCTATTTTCACTTTGTCTATTCTGTAACTACTTGTTATGTCAATAATCTTAGATAGGTTTCTGGGTTATTGTTATTTCTTGTAAAGATTGAGACCCTCTTGGTTCTTTTCTCTCATTTGGCTCTCATCATCTGAAGAACATTTTAAAGTGCAAAGAGTGGCAGCAATGTTAAACAAAAGAAATCTAAAATTGTTCGGCAAAAGAAATCTAAAAATGAAGAGTTGTATCTTACCATTATATTCGGCAAAATAAAACTATGATAAAATCTAATGCTAATAGCACTCCTCAAATCAATTTGATTGTTCTGTGAAAAAGTTATTGCTAGTAGTTGAACTCCTCCATGACCCTGTTCCCCTAATACATAATCCTAATCTATAGTAAATGAAGATATTCGTTTTATTGTTGAATCAGTGGTCCTGAAGATTTAAGTAGCTGAATACTAATGTTGAAAATTTAATGAGTTTGTCCATAGAGATTAAAATATAAACTACTACTCAGTAACCATGTTTAGCATTCAATGAAAAGTTCTTTGGAATGAAAATCTGAGAGGTTAAAGGTTGTCTTGGACCATGGTTTGTGTTCATCAACCAAAATTGTTGAAACTTGAAATTGAAAGATATAGAGTTGGAGCCTTTTCCTCAAGGCTTTAGCCACTTTATCCAAGGTCTGAAAGATTTGAGGTCTGAGCTTTCCCCTTTAATCTCACTGGATGCTAATTGGGATGTAAGTTACCTTGCCTTGATGAGATTTCTAAAGTCAGATTGAAGGTGAGTAATCCATGTCAAGGTTTATGTAGCTTGACTATTATCTCTCTGTTGCTCTTCTTATCTCTCAATTCTCTTCTCTCCATCTTTTTCTATATTATCCAAGTTATACTCAATTCTTTAAAATTGCATCGGCAGATATATATGCTTCTCAAAGTAAATAAAAATATAATTATAGTTCAAGATAAATTTTGCCTCGAGATAGTTTGGAACTTGAATTATTAATTCAATTTGTTCATGTTTTGTTTCCATTTGTTGAAGTTTACTATACAATATTCTGTTGTCCCTAAAAAGAAAAAGAAGAAGAAGATTACTATTAGTCACATGTGGAGCCTATTAGGAAAGGAAAGAATCAATTGGCATTTAATCAGATCATATCATATACAAACTCTAGCATTCATTGTGAAAAAAAAAAGGAAAAAAAAAAAAGATCTTTATTTAATTTTTTTTCTTAATGCTTGGCAATGGTGTTTTACTATAGAATGGAAAAATCATAAAATAATTGTGATGAAACGAAATGGACTTTCTTTCTGTATTCAAATGTTAAGTTTGGATGTCCCCTATTATAGCCATCCATTCTCCTATGGTGTTACTGAATTGGGTTTGGAATTTGATGGTATAACATAATATCATTGATGTTCAGCACGGATGGGTCCGTTGGAAACACAATTGCATTTGCTTCACAATTGCATCTTTTGGTGAATGTGCTAGATATGTCTTTTGAGGCTCAATTTATCGAAGATTTTGTGTCAGGTTTGAAAACTCTATGTGAGTGTCCTGCCATTTTTCTATTAAAGATGTACCTAGTTTTAATAAGTGACAGCTCCGGGTTGTATCATTTCATGATGTGACATCAGGTTGCTTAAAATTTTCTCACTTTTCTATTCTTCTTTATGTTTGGTAACAGTTGAAAACTCGGGATCTGATAATTTGAAGTCTTCATCAGTCATACCTCTGCCAACTGTTCTTGATCGTGTGCTTAAAGATCTCTTTCATGAGGGTACATTCCTTCCATTTTCTTTTCTTATATCTTATTTGCTGCTGTTAATGTGATTGATAATTTAAACTTCAAATTTGGACATAATGACTAAATTGAAACTCGACTGTGTATGTAGGGACCAAAATTGTTCAATTCGAAACTATAAGGACTAAAATGAAATTTGCATCAAACTATAGGGGCAAAAAGTGTAATTAAACCCTGGTGTTTATCATATAATTAGATGGCATAGAATGTGAACCTACTACCATATAAGAGAAGCCCTGACATTACAAAAGTACGAATACATGCACGGATATGGAAATAACACGATAGGTACATACAGACTTGACATTTTTTCAAAAGAATCAAGACACCACCATTACATGGTAATAAATGAAAATAAATTTTGATATATATACATAAAAACAATAACTAATTCTTTATTTATTTATTTATTTTATTACAAATACATTTTAACAAAAATAGTTAGAAATTGCTTTTCACATTCTTCATATTGGAGAAGTGTGGATAAGAACTCTTAATATCTATTTTAGAAAGTTCTATTCATAAACAAATTAAAGGTTTTGTAGCTATGATAATTCCCAAGAATATCTATTAATTATGTGATTGAAGATGATTAGTAAGGTAGCCGACTGAGTTGAGTTTTGTTGCTTGAGCAAGACTTGCAACTTGCAAGCCTAGATGACAAGCTCCTAGCAGGCTAAGCCTGATTTGCTATCATTGACTTTTGTTTATGTTCATTGCATGAAACTCTTAGCAGTTATGAAACCTGTAACCTTTATCATGCTTACAATGGATACTCATTTTTGCGGGATGTGTAGTGGTGCATGGATGGGTGGGCGTGTGTTTTGTAGATCTCACGAAAGGGACATTATTGTTAGAACAGAGTTATTAAAGAAATGAACATACCTGGAATTTATATGCATTTGTGAATTTCACAAATTTGGAGATGCATTTAATTTGCATGCAAGTTTATTATGTACTGCTGTATGGTTGAAAATTTAGATTCTAGAATTGAATGCAGGTGGACTTTAATATCTAATGTTTCTTTCATGACTATGTCCTCATGCAACTTGCAGGAGTGCAGCTCCTTGATTTCACTGAGCATAAGAATTCTCGAGCTATTAAAGGCGCACCACTTGACTCACTTTTTGCGCAGTTTTGCTTACACTCACTTTGGTTTGGCAACTGCAACATACGTGGTATGTATCTAAGTCAAGAATGATTTCCTTTGGATGGTGACACTCTGTTAGAGACATTAAATTATTAATCATCTACATGGGATTTGGTTTGTATTAGACCATTCGGAATGTGGACTCACCCCATTTTGACTATGCTTTTCTTTTATGTTTGATTAGCTATTGCTGTGCTTTGGATAGAATTTGTTAGAGAAGTTCGTTGGTGTTGGGAAGAGTCACAACCTTTACCTCGGATGCCAACCACTGGTGTGATTGACTTGTCAACTTGTTTGGTCAACCAGAAACTACACATGGTAATAGTACATCATTTCATTAGAGAAATGTTAATAGGGTTAGTTCCTTGTGCATTTCTTGGACATTATGCTGTGAGAACTGAAGGTTCTGAAAGACCACAAGCTTTGTCTGCCCCTCCGCCTTGACAAATGTAGGCCTTGAATAATTGAATTTGTATTGACAAATTGCTGAACTTGGCCTTTTCTTCAGTTAGTTTACGAACCTTATTAATGAAACATGCATACCTGAAGTGCTGAATGAATTATAATTCATTTAATTGCATTTAATTTATAATTAGAATTTATATGTCAAGAATGTTTAGATAGCATGCTTTTAGATACTTCCATTCAAGACTTGTTCTTCATACAAGCCTGGGGGCTCTTATAAATGTTGAAGTTGTGAAGATGCTTTGGATCTTGTAACTAATGAGCTAGTTAACTTTTGTTTCTGTAAATTGCTTTCAATGTACTTTATTGTAGCCATTTGTTTTGGAATTATGCATGGCAGTTAGGTGGTGAATGGTGATTGACAAAATTGAAAATTTGCCCCTGAAATTTTAGTGCAAGTGGTTCTATTGAAGACTTTAAGCTGCCAAATGTGCACAGCTGAAAATGTTGTGGTAATACTTGAAATTCAAGCTCTGAAATCAAATACTCTTTTATAAGGAAGAAAAAAAAAAATTCACTTGGAAGATAACTAAAAGTGTTTCTAAACCAAACGAAACTAACCTTTGTGTCCCAATCAAGTGGGGTAGGCTACCTGAATCCTTCCAGATATCTTTATAGTTGTATGTTTGGTTGGAGACTGTAGTAATTGCATATCAATATATACTTGCCCTCTGCTAATATTACTGTAACCAGATATGGTCAGTCAGTACTCAATTCCAAACTTTGGACTACATTTGGGACAAATTCCACTGGGCCAACTAGTTATAAATTCCTTTATGCTACAAGAGTGTTGCACTTTTCTAAATGTAAGAACGTCATTGTTTTATTATGTGATTGCAATTGGACACTGTTTTATTATGTGATTGCAATTGGATAGCCATCTATTTGCAGCTCTTGCTACCTGTAATCCTTATAAATTGGAATTTTACATCCACATAACACTTCAGACGGAAAGACTTAAACGCGTTGTTTGATCGGTTTCTGTTGGGATTTTCTTTTTTTGTAGTGTTATTTAAATTAATTGATAATAGATGTGATTTTGCAGGACTTGCTGAAAACAAATAGTATTGTTTCAGTAGGTTAGCACTAGGGACTTTGTTGCAATTATGTAGTTTGACAATGGATATTGTTTATGAAAACTGATATTGATGACATGCTGTCATGGTCTTGAGATTTCTTAAGCATCCTTTTGATGTTTTCTTTCTTTCTTTTCTACTTTTTGGGATTTTTCCATAATATTTTGTGGTCAGAGTCGTGAGACCATAATTGTATTTCTTTGCCACTTCATTGTTCAACTTGCAATATGCATTGAGAAGAATCGTCAACTAACTCAAAAGTTTCAAGATGGTGAAAACGAAGATCATGTTTCTGCTCAAGTTGAGGTTGTGTCTTATTTTACCTTTGTTGTCAATATTCTTATAATGTCTCCGTGTTCGAGAATCAGTAAACGTCGTTCTTCTTTTGCTTTTTGGCCTGAAGTACTATGCGACTGTAAAATGTAAATACAGGAAGCTGGTCAGGTCAATGGAGACTTATCTCATACGAGAATGCCTAGTGAGGATTTTGTTGGGAAACGAGACAGGTGAACTAAGCAAGTGAGAAGCCTTTTGTTTTCATAATTAAATACTAATTGCAAATCCATTGAGGCTGTGGAATTTTATTGAAGTTTTTTTTATATTGTTTTTATTTTTTGCTCTTCATTTAAAGTATGAGTATTATTCTGGTATGACTATTATTCTGTTTTGGAAGTTTGTTTAATTTTACCTTGACATTCTTGATTACTATGCTCAGGTTGTCTTCATGGCTTTCTTGTGGAGGAAGAATAGAAACTCCTACAATGTCATTGACACAGTGATTCTTTTAGATTAAGCTGGATGTGTGTTTGGTTTGATATTCCAAAAGACTAACTATAATTTAATGAATTTAAATCTTTTTTTGCCTTCTCTCTGTTGTATATTTTGAAGAGTTGCTCAAATATTATAGTGGCATATTTTTATTATGTTGACGTTGAAGATCAGTAAGAACCTGAAACTGAATTTGCATATCACAACCATTTGGAATATGAGAAACTAGAGTGACAACAAGTGGCGCTATTAAGTGCTTGAAACCCTAAACATGAAAGTTACATGCAGTAAATGGCTTGTCCTAGTGCCCATGGTACTAGTTCTTTTTAAGTATTTATTACTAATAATTGCTTACCAAAGTAGTGAACTTACAAGATAACTTTGCACTAAATAGATATGATAGGATTACATTAATTTTGGACTTTCTGTTGATTGCCCTTTTTTATATCCCATTCATGTGATTCACTCATACTCTTTGTGCTCACTATGCAGTGGCTGAATGTCAGATGATTCATGTCATCCTGAAACTTCTGTATTGAGGATGAATTCTGAGGCCCAGGATGTTGTGACATCTTCTGATTTAAGGCCTTCAGATTGTATCAGGAAGGGATCAGCTGGTGTTGTGGGTATGATGCTTCTAAAATCAGACCAGAACTTGCATGTTCCATTTACGCAGGTTGTTTAAGCTTCAGTAGAGTAAGATTATTTTCTAGTTTTTTTTTTTTTTTTTTTTTCATTCCTAGAATTTTCAATAGAAACAATCTTGACTTGTTCTCCATACTTGTTATAGGATGCACCACTTATGACAGAAGACATGCATGAAGAACGACTCAATGCTTTAGAAGCCTTAGGTTCTTCATTTGTAGGCTTAAACTCTTCGTCATATACATTATGACTGTGGTGAAGATGGCCATTGTGGGAATGCTATTGATATGCATATACATGTACATGTTGATATTATGACTATCACTAATTATCTCAAAGTATATTTGAATGGTTGCATCTTAGATGTTTTGATAAAGTGGTTACCACTCCACTTGCATCAACTTCAATTCAAGTAAAGTGGTACCAGTTCACTTGCTATTAACTTTGATTTAAACCTTTCATTTTTGGATCATGAAAGTCTGGAAGCCCTAAAAAATGAGAAGACTCTAAGAAACTCCTTTTTTATTTGACAAGTTTAATTTAGTTAGTTGCTCATTGCTTGTGGGAAAACTATTTTGACATTCATTTTGCATTTTAGATAACTTCCCTATTCAAGTGTTGCATGGTAGATAGAGGTCTGTAAATTTGAAGAGTGCATTGATATCAACTGAGAAAATATTGTCTACCATTTTGTACAGAACTTCTCTGCTCAGTTGGAGAGAGATATATTATCTTCAGGTAATAAGCTCATTTTTTACTTCTGCTCGTTTTACTCTTTCCAATAAAGAAGTAAAAGCCATAATTATTTATTTGATAAGTAAGACTGTAAGATATTGAAAAAGCAGCTATGGGGTACAAAGCAAAACTATTTTTGACAAAATAAAGCTCTTCTAAAAAGTCAATAAAAGCAAAAAAAGAATTACAAATCTTCCCTTATAGCCAAAAATGAAAAATATCTAGTGTTATCTTCAATCTGTTTACGTCCATCTGTACATCCTCAAAAGTTTGCCGATACCGTTCTCTCCAAAGGTACAATATCAAAGTCTCAATCAAAGCCTTGTTCCTTTGCTTTGATTGACAACGTCCCTGCCATGGCTAATACAACTGGAGTAGTGATTTCAACATCGTACTAAAAAATTCAACCTCTTAGGCTTTTGCTAAGGGAACTAATTTTGTTCTCTCTGAAGTTAGTAAATGTAAACCAAAAACTTCAGTGGATGCTGAAGACTAAGAAAGTAAAGCTCCATAGCTCACTACTAGTCACATTAGGAATGCAAAAAATTTGTCAGCTGCACAGTTTGAGAGTGTGATTGGAGTGGGAAGGGCAGGTTAGGTGAGAAAATTGTGTGGGTCAGTTGACTGGCAGTTAAGAATTTATTAATGTGCTCATTAACCAACCAGAAACCTTTATATTATATTCTCATATAGTCCTATCGATAGACATTCCCTGCCCCTATGTTGTCCCTAAATCTAATATCAGTTTTTTATTAGATGAGACCCTCCATCAAAGCACGTATGGCTCACTCACTCATTTATCTCTCTTTCTCACTATCTGAAACTCCTTCCCCTTTTGTGTCTCCCACCTGTCTTCCCTCACTCTTAACCCTGTGGATCCACATCTCCCCCTATGAATTTAATACATAATCGGGTAATTATTTTATTTGTGTGTGCAGTACATTGATAGGACAATAGAGGATTGTTTCTTTAACTCTATGTTTACCTTAACTCCTAGTTGGCCAGAATGATATCTGATTGATTGTTCAACTTAAGATTTGGCTTTTTAGACTTTGTTCAGGCGAAGGGGGGAAAGTTGGAGAAGTGTCTCGAGGGTTTGGATTTAGTTCTTAAGGAATAAAATTACGGGTATATTTTGATACGGTAGATTTATTGTGATGGTGGCTTGGTTTTTGGGAACTAAAATGACATTGAATGGAACAGTTACATAGATGATTTAGATGGCCCATTTCAAATGGATCATGTTGACTGAAATTGGAAACTTCAGGGATGGAATTGAAAAAATTGGAACTTGACCAAAGTGACCTGAAACAACAAAAATATCATAATTATGAAAAGAGTGTGGCATACATAAAGCCTGGACATATTTATAAAAGCTAAAATCAACGTTCTAGATGAAGTTGATCTGAGGTGCTATTTTAGGGGTGGTGTGAAGATGACAAAAACTAGAGATTCAAGTTTGAAAGGTTACATCCTAGTGCCAAAAGGCACAGATTAGATTCAAAATGTATTGGATGAATCCCAAAACCAGTAATTCAACATTTGTTAAAGAGTCTTATAGTAAAAACTGAAAAACCCATGAACTTATGCACAAACATAACGTAACATTTGGTGCCCATATAACAAAAACCACAAATGATCACAGAACATACATACTTTTTCGTCTACAAATTCGGCTGGCAAAAAATAAAACGTATTTGGAAAATACCCTTTTTTTAGTGTAACAAATTAAATTAAAAAAATCCATGTAATGCTGACTAAACTCGACAAAGTCTTGTCCCAACTACTTGGGGGTCAGCTACAAGAATCCTGTTTTGCCATTCTGCTTGTTTAAGGGGCATAATTCAGTTAAAACATGAGCATACCCTCAATAGCATTTCAAATGTTTATGTTTTTTCCCCTCATACAGAATGAGATTGTTTTACTATTTCTCAGCCTTGTTAAACATGACCTGAAGCTTGTTTTCTTTTGCTGCATTTGGTTTTTGTTTCACAGAAAATTTGAGAACATGTGCAAATTTTTTCTCCGGTTTTCATTACATGAATTTGTTTTACTGTTAAATCTTTTTTTCATTTTCCCAGCTGTATGGCTGTGCACTTCGTTTTTTTTTATTATTTAGATTCGTCTTTCATAGCTATGGATTTATGGATCATATCATATGTGAACATGCATGTCTTTCCTATTAAAAAAAAATAATGTTTTAAATACATAACCCATTATTAATTTCCTTTCAAAATTAATTTGGTGCTGGATGTTTGTGAAAATCTGAATCAGACATGTCAGCATTCAAAGTAGCAAATCCAGCTGCTGTATTTGAAGATTTTATCCGCTGGCATTCACCTAGAGATTGGAAGAATGATGACTTTGAAGAGAGTGGAGAAGTGTCTACAAATGATGCAATGGAATCGTTAAAAAACAATTGGCCTCCTCGAGGACGACTCTCAGAGAGAATGTCTGAGCATGGGAATTTGTGGCAAAAAATTTGGAATGATGCACCTGCTTTGCCAGCTTCTGAGCAGAAGCCACTTTTGGATCCTAATTGAGAAGGAGAAAAGGTAAAATTCTTTGTAAATGTGCACATCTTGCATTTTTTTTTTAAAATATCTGGACTGCTCTAGTTTTTATGTTTCCCAACAAAATATTAGCAAATGTAGGATGTTACAGCGAAGGTCTCAAGTTCATAAAACTGGTGTTACCACAAGACAGTAATTTCTGATTAAATGGTGATCAACATTTGATGTTTTGAAATGCTTTTCAATTTATGTTTCAGAGCAATAGATTTGACAGTCCAAAATGGTTCTTTCTACCATTGTCTTTCTTGTTTGTTGAAAGATATAGAAAATAATCTACTAAGATCTGATGCTACCTAGAATATGTCTTGGTTCAACAAGTGGAATGGGAATTCAAAATTCAAATGCAATAAGGTATAGTTTGTTGGGAATTGGGATACTTCTAAGCACAAGGCTAACTGCCTTTTAATGGAAGGTTATTAAAACATGCAAGTTGTCTTTTTGCATCTCAACATTTGTCGTATTGGATAAATGTAAAAAAGAAAAGAAAAGAAAGGGGAAAAAAAAAATTCAAGCTCAGTGTATCCCGTCTAAGTATAAATCAAATTCAGTATATTCCTTCTAAGCATGAACTTCATGTGTCCCATATAAGTTGAGCTATTTATGTGTTGTGGCTTTTTTTAGACCGTCTCTTGAAATACTCTTGTTTGTTAGTTCAAGTTTTTTATTTTTAATTTATTGGAAAACCAAAAGTGGTATAAACTAAAAGGTGTTATGAAGGTGGCAAATGGCTTTACAAAAAGATAAGGCTCTATGATATACAATACATCAAGAGGTATAAACATTTCTCCAATGAACTACACAAAAGGCACAATTGAAATAGTACACTACTCAATCAAAATAAATAAATAAATAAACAAGGAGCAAGGATCCCTTTTGGTTTTAATGAGAACAATTCAAAATAATTACACTCCCTCCATAGTCTGGAAGCACACAATGCAATTGTCTGCCACTCCTTCCTCTTTTGGTTTGATAGGACAACTAGCAAAAAACCCCACACATAATGAGGCATAACCCCAACCATGCCAAAAATCGAACAGTTAAGATTCCATAAATCGTTGGTAAACCTGTGCTAAATAGTATGCATGTGTTCAGCAAAAATGAAGGTAATTATGACAATTTTACTGGGGGTGATTTGACTAAAATACCCTGTTAAAATTATAAAATATGCAATTTAAACAAATGTGGTGATTGTTCTTAATAATTTCGAACCACTTGGCCTTAATTGGATGGTCTCTTTTCAACCTTGTAATTGCAGTTTGGATTCAGTATTTGGAAGAGAAGTAATATGTTCTTCAAACCATATTACTATATATTTTATTGTGTTGAAATATTGACCTTTCATGTCACTTTGAACTCTGTAGGTTCTTCATTATTTGGAAACATTGCGACCGCATCTACTGTTGGAACAAATGGTTTGTACTGCCTTCAGAGCTTCAGCTGACACTCTAAACCAGGCAACCTTTGGTGGCTTAAAGCAGATGGTCACCAAAATGGGTCAACTTTATCTTACATTGGCTTCTACACTGAAGCATTTGCAATGTATGCTTGTCTTTATGCTTTCTTGTCATTTATTTTATTTTTCCTGAATCTTAGTTCCATTTTACATAGATGCAAGTTTGCAGAATTTACGTTTTCCCCCTCTCTTCCTTGCAGCAAATCGTCTCTTTGTCGACAGTGAGATTACTGAAGACGTGAAACGGCTTTGTGTTGTTTTTGAACATGTTGAGAAGTTGCTAACTGTTGCAGCTTCTCTTCATTGTAAGTTTTTGCAAGCACCACGCTTGTCAGAAGTAATTTTCAGTGACTACTACGATTTTTACCTACCTACAATGGGGACAGGCGCTGTGGCAGGCAATCATGATATGGTAAATTCCCAAATGACGTGTGTTTTTGGTCTAGCAGTTCAGTAGCTAGCTTAAGGATCTTTCTAGAGTATCACCATTGCTTTCATCAAGGTTATTATTTTAGACAAAAATTATTTATTGAAAAAAGTGATTTTATTTAATTTATATAAAATTATATATGCATATATAAAATAAAATTTTAATATATTATTTGACGTGTATGTGTCCTACTTTTGGAAAACTGCTCTACATGTTCTAGTCCCACTTCTAGAAAAATGCCGTATCTGCTTGTCTGTGTCGTGTCCGTGTCCTGTACCCATATTTTTTCTTAGGCTTTGATTTGTGACTCCTGGCAGTACTATGGTCAATAATTTGGATGGTCTAATGTTAGATTAGTTCTAGTTGATGCAATTTTTTGGTGATTTTGTGCTATAACACATTTCATGTTTCTTCAATATAATTGTTAGTCTTCCATTCATCAATGACACATATTAGATCTATTTAGATGACACAAGTTGATGTCAAAAATAAATTTTACTTTTTAGTGTTCACCTATAGGGGTCTTGAGAAACAACATAGTGCAATAGTGCCAAAATTTCCCCATAATAAACATGGATTATATTAAGGAAGAAGGAGAGAAACTCCAAGGATCATTTGTAATAGTTTATCTTCCTACATTAAACACTTGCTTGTAGAAATCATTTTGTTCTGGTTTTTTATCATTCACAATTTTATTTTATTTTTAAATTGTGAATTCATGATATATTCAGGTTAAATTGGAGGGAGACATTGACCAAGGTGTGGAATACTACAAGAAGGCTCTGCATTATAATTGGCACTATGCTGATGCCATGTATAATCTAGGCGTTGCATATGGGGAAATGCTGAAGTTTGACATGGTAAATTTGTAGGAAGTAAAACTTTCGTGTCTCTCTATCTCTCTGCTTTTCATGTCTTTCATTCTGAAGCAAACTTCACATGAATGAAACTGATCTCCTCAAACATTATTCTCTACTAGAAAGTACATTATCTTTATTTTATTTTTTTTCCTTTTTGCAATCATCGTTCATTTTCTTCCTTTCTATTAGTTGCTTTAATGTTGATGCATTTCAAATCTAGAACTTCAGAATATTTATTTAATATCTGTGTAGGCAATTGTGTTTTATGAACTTGCTTTCCACTTCAATCCTCATTGTCCAGAGGCATGCAACAATTTAGGAGTGATATACAAAGACCGTGACAACCTTGATAAAGCTGTGGAGTGTTATCAGGCAAAATTATGATGCTTATGTGCAAATTTTAAGTCTCAAATCATCGTGTGCTTGATATTATAAAAATTATTTATTCTTCTGCAGTTGGCTTTACCCACTGATCTGCTGCTGCTGCTGCGGGTGTGCTGCTGCAATGTTGCTGTGAAGCGGGCTGCTACTAGATGCTGGTCTGCTGCAAATTTGGGCTATTGTTAGTTTCATGTTTTCATTTTGTTATCTGTTGTTTTTACTATGGGTTCACAATTTGGATGTATTTGAGTATTTTAGTGAGTTTACCCTTTTAGGTTTTATACAACGCTTCCAAAAGCATATTTTTTAGCAGTGTTTTTTTGTCTACACATCAACTTTAGGTGATTTAATATCAATGTTATTAGTTTGTAATAGTGGTGTCTGAGGGATGCCTCTTGTAAATATGTAAATCTTATAAAAAAATATATGTGATTTTTAATTTTTTTTGCCGCTACAAATTTGTCGTTGCCAAAAAGTAAAGCTTTCTCGACAAACAACTTGTCGGTAAATGTGTAGTTAAAAGTTTATTTTTGCCCACTCATGTTGTGTTGCTAAAAGTGTATTTTTTGCCGATGCCAATTTGTCGTTGCCAAAACTAAAGCTTTACCGACAACCAAATCGTTGGCAAATGGTAACATTTACCGACGTAAATGTGTCGCTAAAAGTTACTTTTGCCCACTCATATTATGTTGGTAGAAGTGTATTTTTTGCCAATGCCAATTTGTCGTTGCCAAAAGTAAAGCTTTAGCGACAAACAAATCGTAGGCAAATGGCAACATTTACCGACGTAAATATGTCGCCAAAAGTTTATTTTTGCCGACGCATA
Organism: Camellia sinensis; assembly: GCF_055761805.1. Classification (NCBI taxonomy): domain Eukaryota; kingdom Viridiplantae; phylum Streptophyta; class Magnoliopsida; order Ericales; family Theaceae; genus Camellia; species Camellia sinensis. Next base: position 71,971,795 of record NC_138964.1, read on the forward strand.
TGTTGTTGGTAAAGGTATATTTTTTGCCCATGCAAATTTGTGTCACGAAAAGTGCCCCACAATCATCATATTTGAATGACTTTTACCAACACAAGGTAAATTGCCGACGATGGATGAAGACTTTTATCGACGACTATGTTCGTCGCTAAAGGCATTACTTTTACCAACGCAATGATATTTTTGTCGGCAAAAAGTTTTGCCAACTCACTTTTGCCTACGGGTTGCCAACGTAGCTTTGTGTGTCGGAAAAATTCTTTGCCAACGAATTTTCCCATTTAGCAACATATTTTGTTGCGTTGCGAAAAATGCAATTTCTTGTAGTGCTTCTCTCCACAAGAAATCTGATCACACCATAAAATAGTGCTACATAACCACTAGCCCTGATTTATTTTACACCACATTTAATCTTTCACAAATTTGAGAATGCAATTCAATTTTAGAATATCAAATTAATAAATTATGAATCATCATTTCCTCTAAAAACGTGAGTAACCAAACTTTCTTTCATAGAAGAGCTAAATATGTGCGAGATTTATAAACATCAAGTAGTGATGGGTTCGAATTTACTCTATATTATGAAAAAAATTTAACCACTTTCTCATATGAAAAACTTAAGTTGTGTTGGGACATAGTAAACATAAAACAAAAATTAGGCATCAATATGTATGACTATAGAAGTTGTAAAATAACTACTTTGATATTATATCAGTACAATTTACTTTCTTACATATGATAATCACTATAACATGTCCTTTATAGGACTACATATAATGTTCTTACATCCCTAGATGAACATGTCATGTTTATGTGCATCTATGTTAATAGTTCACAAGTATTTTGCTAAAAGTTAAATGCATCACAAAACATAAATATACTCTAGAAATTTGTGGACTATAACAAGAGTGTGGCAAAATGCCCCTCATTTTCTTCTTAGGGTTCTTCATTTCTTCAAACTTCACTACCAAAATTGCTTCCATCTTATTTTACTTTAGATCCCTACTCTTATACCCTTCTTCCAACTGCCTCCACTTCTACCTCCAACAAACATTTGGTAGTAACTCCCTCTCTAACAATCGTCCCCTAGCACCTTCCCTATCTAGTGACTCTCTCTCACTCTCCCTCTTCTACTGGTGTGTAGACACCCCATTTTTGACCGACCTTAAGACTTAGACGTCACCAGTTGAGCGCTTGGTGATGTTGCATAATGTGCTCGTTCAGAAGTCTCAGAGTCGCGGCCGTGAGCCCTGCCTCCAAGCTTCCGAACCCTCTTCTATGCCTTGCCTCGGTTTGCGAACCAGGCTCGGTTTTCTCTGTTTCTTTTCCTGAGGGGAGGGAGAGGTCCTGTAGACCATCTCTCAGTGGCCGTAGGCTACATTTTGTGGCCGCAGGCCATTTTGCCCATTTCGGAGTCCGGTTTCCGGTTTTTCGGGACCGTTGGCCGTGTGCCTCGGTTCGAGACCGCCTAACCATCTCCGTTTGTTCTGATTTTTGGCGTACATCTTATTTACTCCCTTTCAAGGGACACTGGGGTCGAAGAAACCCACTTCATGGCCGAATGCCACTTTCGGTGCTTAACAGGCAATTTTCGGGACCCCGAACTGCGTGTTTTGGCCCCCGAGCATTCGTTTTGCATCGGTTTTCGTTCATTTTTGGCAGGTGCCTCTGTTTCATCACCAGGAAGGTCACTGGAGGGTAGGAGGCCAGCAATTATCTTGGCAACCAGTTATATTCCATTTTCGCCCTCCGACACCCGTTTTTCTCACTTCCGAGCCAATGTTGAACACCTTGGAGCCATTTTCTTCAACCCCAAACCACATATTTGTGATGTACACACATGGGAGGACCCTAAAAGTTTATGGCCGGCCAATAATTCCATTTGAACCTTTTGAACCCCTCCTCAAAATGGCTTGTTCTCTCTCCTGTTTTAGAGTTTCCAAATTCGAACCACAGGGTTGTGAAGAGGAGACCTGGGAGGCCACCTTTTTGTGGTGGCCGGCCACTAAATCAAGTTGACCCTTTTGACCCCTAGCCGGCCGGCTAGGGGAGGTGGCCGGCCGGCAACCTGCAAGCCCAAAAGGTGGCCGGCCATGTTCCTTATGCTTGGTACTTTATAGCTGTATGGTTGTTTCCCCCAGAAAATATCTCAATCCGGGGGATATTTTGTGGGGGAAAGCCTTGGTCCTTTTCCCCCACCCTTTCCTTCCATGCTCCCCCTCCTTTTGGTCCTTATAACCAGCTGCAAGCATTGGTTTTAGGGGTTGGAAAAATTGGTCTTCAAGCTTGCATACAAAAATCCCTCTCTATCTCTCTCATTTCCTTGGAAAACCTCCAAGTCCAACACCACCATTTCTTCTACACCACCAACCTCCACCCTTCCATCCTCCATTCCAGAAGTTTGAAGGTGTTCTCCAAGGCCTAAGGAGCCACAAACTCAAGCCAAGAGGCAACCAAAGTCAAGCCTTCAAGGGTAAGTAGTATTTTTCCCTTTTTAAGCTTATTTTGGTATCTTTTCTTAGCCATACATGCTTATTGTTTTGAGCTCCGGCCCTAACTGAAAGTGGCCTTATTTTGAGCTCATTTTCTTGTTTCATTAAGGGCTCAACCTTGTTTGAGCCCCCCATCTTGCACTTGCTTCAATATCTCCTTTGAATGCCATTTTCTTGCATGCTTTGGCAGCCCATTACACTTCCATTTTTGGGCATTTTACAGAACTAAAAATAGGCTTAATTTGAGCCCTTCTTCAATATTGAAGAAGGGCTCAACACTGTTTGGGACCTCCATGCTATACTTGCCTTTATATCCCTCTTTGGTCCCCATTTCTTGCATGTTTTGGTAGCCTATTATGCCTCGGTTTTTGGCCTTTTTACAGAACTAAAAATAGTCTTATTTTGGCCCATTCTTCATGTTTCATCAAGGATCTTTGGCTTTTTGATGAATATTTTGTAGACTTTGTGTTATAGCCACCTTTGAGCCTCATTTTGCATCGCATTTCTAGCATGTTTGTATACTGTTTTGGGGTTTTTAAAGTTCTGTAAATATGCATATTTTTGGTCCCTCTACAATGTTGTAGAAGGGAATTTTTCAGTTTGGGCTTTGCATATACCACTTGTTTCATTGCCCTCTCTTGGCCCCTATTTTTGCATGCCATTGTTGCCCTATCCTTGTTTGCTGTGTGGCCATGATTTGTACTGGAAAAATGCTTATTTTGAGGCTGCCTTGCTTCTGTCTTTTCATTCCATGTACCAATTATGCATGCTTTGTATAGCTGTAGTTCATTCTATGTGCCTAATTTTGCATTTCGGGAGAGATTCCACGCATCGGGTGTGTTTTTGCCTCTTTTCGGAGCTGTTTTCCCCCACATTTCATTGCTGAAAATCCATTAGCATGTTTCATTCTATATGCCATTTCCATGCCATTGCCTCGGTTTGCGTGCCTGTGTGCACACATTTCGAGGCACTTCATTTTCATCCATCGGCCACTTATGTGAGTGCGGCTGAGGCTCTCTCATGTTAGTATAAGTCCATGTTGCATTCTATATGCCATTTCCATGCCATTGCATTGCATATGCCATTGCCTCGGTTTGCGTGCCCGTGTGCACGCATTTCGAGGCACTTCATTTTCATCCATCGGCCTCTTATGTGAGTGCGGCTGAGGCTCTCTCATGTTAGTATAAGTCCATGTTGCATTCTATATGACATTTCCATGCCATTGCATTGCGTACGTCATTGCCTCGGTTTGCGTGCCCGTGTGCATGCATTTCGAGGCACTTCATTTTCATTCATCGGCCTCTTATGTGAGTGTGGCTGAGGCTCTCTCATGATAGTGTAATCCCATATCACATTTCCATGTCATTTACATTGCGTATGTCATTTCCTCGGTTTGCGTGCCCGTGTGCGCGCATTTCGAGGCATCTCATTTTTACAGCATAGTGCATACTAGGTTGTATCTTAGATCGCATTCATGCATTTTCTCGGTTTGTGTGCCCGTGTGCATGCATTTCGAGGCATGTCATTCCATAGCATTGTGTATGTTAGGATTGTATCTTAGTTGCATTTCATGCATGTCATGCATATTGCATCGTGTTCGGAATAGGAGTTAGCCCGGGCACGGGAAATGAGGTGCATTTCGTACTCCGAGTGACGGAATGTGTCTCAATTCCCCAGTCACCGACACTCCGGATTATCCATGATGGAGTTAGGTTTTTGTTGTGTTTTCATGTGCATTCATTCTATATTGAGTTGCACATTCCGATTCCCCGGCCATCATGCATCGATATGCGTGATTGGTGGCACGAGGATCGAGGCATGCATACATTTGTGAAAATACATTGCTATGCCCCTTTTCTGCTCTCTGTTGCAGCAAACCAAGAATCAGCAAACTTCCGGAGTTTGGCGCGCTTTCCAAGAAAAATCACAAAACAGAGGCTAATTGGGGCATCCCAGTGGATTTCTGCGCAAGGCAACCCAGACATGCATCATTCATCAAGAGCAAGGCAGTCCCTGGCTTGCACGCCAGTTTCACAGTTTTCTTAGTTAAATTAATTAATTAGGAATTTGTACATTATTTGGACTGTGCTATTCTTTGATTCGGGACTGTATATTTATTTGGACCCTCTGCGCGAGGGCAATGCTGTAATAAGTGTGCGTGTGTGTGTTGTATGTCTTCCAACCCCACGTCTTTCTCCCTTTTATTTACCTGCTTATGATGATTAGATTAGGGCATGTTTAAATTAGCATACAGTATGACAGCATGTTTGCATCATTCATCTGTATTGCATGCACCGGGCTCGGCGCATCATACTAACTGCATTGTACTTTTAATTCCAAATTGAATACATGATAGTTGTAGCATTTCATATGCCATCTTAGAATAGCCGAGCCTGCTATAGTTGCATTTTGCATGTGTTGCATTAGGCATTTCTGTATACTTAGTGATTCATGCATGATTTCTAATGAGTCTTTGTTTTGGCTTGGAGCACCCGGTGAGCTTTATGCTTTAGCATCCTTGCATACGTGTGAGTGACTGCCATGAATAGCATGCTTACCATGAGGCAATATGCTTATGTGATATAACTGCCTGAATGCCTGTGGGTGAAGGTTGGGTTAGTTGGCTTGGAATAAATCATCAAATGTTTTAAGCCCACTAGATAGTGGCAAAACCATCTTTTCTAAGCCCACCTGCGGGTGGCAAAATCTGCATTTTAAGCCTACTTGCGAGTAGCAAACCATCTTTCAAATAAACAAGCATGAAATGTTTTGTTCCAATTCGGGCGACCCAGTCTATACTTATATGCTGTGTGCATCACATAGTAACCTAGGCAAATAACCGGAATAAGAACATACAATGTTTTCAAAAAATAGATATCATGGTTAGTAGAGGCCGATATTTGATCGGGCGAGCGGGGGTGCTCACGAAGTGACCTTCCCCAATCGTACCTAAGTTCCCGAGCCGAGGCAACTTTGGTGATGACGGACACATGGCCTTAGGCAACGAGTCAGGGTTTCCTAAATTTCCCATTTAAAAAAACATTTAGGTGGCGACTCTGTATCTGGCAAAGCAGTCCATGTTTGGCACTTCTTTTCAAAAATCTGTTTCTCAAAACGATTTGCCGGATTTGGACTCTTTGGTTCAGACTTAGAACCGTGACAAATTTGAGAGTCCTGAGCTGTAGTGACCCCAATATGAATAGAACGGGAGCTCGTTTTTCCCGGGGCGTTCGGGGACGTCTACATGGTGACCTCCCTTTTCCACTACAACTTCCTTTTTCTGACACCTCACTTATTGTCGCTAATCTTGCGAAACCCTAATCGCCACCACACCTCTATGATAACAAGAGAGAGAGAGAGAGATCGTGCAACAAAGAAGAATAAGAAAATGAAGAAAAGATGATGAGAAAGACAAGTTGTTACTGCCATTACCCTAACACGCATGCGTGAAAGAAATAGAGAGAGATGGATAAAGAGGATCTAGGATGGGGGCGACAGAGATACATCGAAAAGGTCAATGCAAGGGTTGCTAGAGTTGGCAGCGATGTTTGAGTAGATGGAGGTGGTGGTAGATGTAGGGTTTAGGGTTCAGGTTAAGCCACTAATCACTAAAAATGCCAATAATGGACTATATTACCATACTCAGAGTCGTCACCTAAACTTTTGGGAAAAACTAGAAAACCTGTGACTCATGCCAAAAGGCCATTTTTTTTCGTAACCAGAGTGTCTCGACTTGGGAACATAGGTATGAGAGGGGAAGGTTGTGAATTGAGCACTTCCGCTCACCCAATCAATATCGGCTTCGACTAATATATGAAATGAGAATTATTAACATGGTATGTCCATATAACCCAGTTATTGTTATTGTTATCTTCACTAGGTGAGGCAGACAAATATAGATCAAATCTCCTATTTTGGGATGCTCTAATCTCTTGCTATTTTGAAAAGAGTGTGACAAGCAGAAATCTCATCAAAAATTGAGACATCCGCCGTGCGAAGAGATTGCAACCATTCCTACTTAGGCAATGAGACGTACACGAGCAGTCATAGAGATATAAAAGGGTTTGAAAAGCATAAATCTCATGAAAAATTGAGATATCCGCCGCACGAAGAGATTGGAACCATTCTAACTTAGGCAATGAGACCTCTACGAGCAGTTATAGAGATAGTAAATGAGCACATAACCTCACAGTAGCATGCTAGACATAATAAGAAGCAATTGCAGGCGGGATGCAAAGATAAAAGCAGCTCACCTAGTACTCCTCTGCACCATGCCAAGAGCATAAAGGGTTAGAAACCAATGCATGACCCTAGATGCTAGTCTAAATGATATGCAAAAGAAAAGAAATTAGAGATACTCACTGGGTACTCCTGCCAAGTGAAAATAGAAAGCAGACTAAGTAGAGAATGCGTAATCCTAGATGTGATATCTAATGCAAAATCCACACACAATGGGTCCTAAGGGCTTCAAACATTATCAAGATGGCATAAGAAAAAACAAAGTACGCACCACATAATTAATTTGAAAATAATGGTCCAAGCCTATGTACATGCTCCTACACTAATCATGTGATTATGATGATATTTTAAATTAAATTCAAGCTAGCAAGGAATAAAAAAGTAAAGAGAGTATAAAATGATGGTAAGGAGAAGAGGAACCCATCCCAACGCACACAATAGTACAATGAATAAGGGCTAAGAAAATGACAAGATGATATAAAGAAAACTCCAATGAGGATATAGAGATTATCACCCTCTAATGCATGAAAATAAGTATAAGCTACCCAAATCCATAAGAGATAGTGGTGGGAGGGGAGATCCAATCCATCCTCAAGGAGAAACCCATATCTGGCTTCTACATAACCAAGACTTGCAAAAATGGCAAAAAGGGGAAAAACTCTAGTGAGAGAAGGGAGATTCTCATCCTCCTACTCATGAAAAGGAGCATAAAATGCTCAAATCCACATAGAATAGGTTCGGAAAGAGAGAATCTATCCCTTCTAATAGAGAAAATTGTGCCTGGGTTTCTAACCCATAAAATCAAAAAGAAAGTAATTTAAGCTTGGCCAGAGCCTCTATACAGGCCTCTACTAACTATAGAAAGAGGAAGAAGGATAGAATCCAACTAAGCTAATAGCAATTCAATCAACAATCCCAAAACATCTCTAAAATAGAATTAAAAAAGGAGAGAAAATACGAAAATAGAAATAGAGATTACCTTTAGACTATTAGAGATAAGGCCCAAGCTGATCACAAGCTTCAACCCAAGCTCCCTCTAATCAAAAGAGGTCTTCTAGCTCCAACTCATCCAAGCAAAGGTATGTAGAAAATAGTCCAAAATTCTCTCCAAACTCTCTCTCTTTCTCTCTCTCACTCACTCTCTCTCTCTCTCTCTCTCTCTCTCTCTCTTAACGTATTTGATTAAGTATTAGAGGAAATAATTAGAGAGGAATAGGGACTATGGATGTTGATTAAAATTTTAGAACCCTTTTTCCCTCAAGAGGCGGGGTGATTTTATAGGCATTTGCGGGTTGGAATATGCCTCTAGATTCCATGAATCCGGATGGCATATTCCAAGATCCTTGGGACACCTCATAAAAAAGATGTTTGGTTGACATCAAAGCAAGTTGTGTTGGAGAATATTTATCCAGTCAATGTATAGTAGCCCGACTTGTTTCCTCACAAAGTTGTCTAGTAAAGCAAAAAAGGCCCGGAGACACATCCACGGATCAAAGTTGTACGGTGTGTTGCAGAGAAGTTGTCCAACCGACGTGATCTTATCCGGCGCATTTTCTTAAAATGTTTCCCCTATTTTCTCATTCTTTCTAGCTTTCTAAGCTAACTCTTTTGAAAAGCATATCAACAATTTTTGGAAAATATATTGCCTAGAATGGCCATAAGAATGTGACAATTACCTTGAAAACATTTTGAAAATGGGTTTGAGGGTCCATAAAATGTTTTGGCCAAAAATGGTGTAGGGAAGGTTTGGTTCACACACCATCCCTTGTTACTTGAAGCGACCGTTGGTGTCTTCATTGGGAATTTTCGTAGAGCATACAAGTCTTAAGGGCAATCAAAAATGGGGTGTCTATAATAGGTTCCTAATGAATTTGGTAGGGGAATTTAGCCACACTCATCTTAATTTATAATTTTCTCAACTAGGCCTCAAAATTATTTGAATTTATTATAGCAGATTTCTAACCATTGAAAAAAAAATTTGCTATATTTTCTTCAAGAATACCCTCTTTGTTGCAACTTGGCAGGCCTATACTTTTTCAAAGCATGTGTCTTATTTTCACCTTTCTCTACTGTTGTGATCTTGTTTGCTTCTTCCTAAAATAGTTTGTCCTATTTCATTTGATAGGTATATGTCCTTCAATTTCCCTTCTTTTTTTTTCTTTTTTTTTTCCCCCCTACTTTGAAGTTTCCTTTGACAAACTCTTTTTCATTCATACAGTGACACTAATTACTACTACACCAATATTTTTGGTTCCTTTTCATGGTGAACACATCTCCATCATTTTATTTTGTTTCAATGAAGCACTTACCAGCTTCCGAATTTGCTTATGACCTTTTGGCCTTTTATTATTTGAACCTTGGATAGTATTTTCTGATATTTTCATTTTTTTTATAGGAAGTTCTTTTATTATTTTTTTATTTTATTTTAGGTATCGTGGAAAGTTTTGATTTCTTTAAAAACATAGTTTGAGTAAGGCATTTAGAGAGCTTAAAAAAATTAAGGGTTAACTAAAATCCAATACCAAATTTGTTGGGGGTATGCGATATCTTAGATGAGATAAGTAAACAACTCGTAAGCTAAATGTATCTACGGGTATGCTAGGATCAAGTGTGATCCAAATGTGATTGAGAGCGAATGCGTATGAATCTAACTGCTAATCAAAATGAAAGTATGTGATTCAAAGGCCAAGCCACACAGGTTCTTCCTTGCCACAATGAAGAAGACTTCACTATTTTCTATTTGTGAGAATGTTCGACTAGACTTGATACGATTAGAAGAAATGATGATAAACTAAACAAAGAAAATAAGCATTACAAGTGATGAATAATAATGGTTATAGATCTGATTAGTGTAAAATCTATTTGTTAAGATAAAAATAAAAACCCAAGTTACTAGATCTAAGCTAACGATAAAGATAGAGGTATTGTGGCAAAGTTGAATTGAAAGACTAAAAAAGTAATAATTTGGAAGAAACACATGAGAGGAATTATCTAACCCACAACCTAGAACTGACGGCACTGATTTTTGCCTTGAAAATTTGGCACCACTACCTTTATGGTAAGAAGTTTGATATTTAATTTCTGATCACAAGAGTTTAAAATATATTTTCTCTCAAAAAGACCTTAACTTACATCCACAGAGATGGATGGAACTTATAGAAGACTACGATTTTGAACTACACTACGACCCAAGGAAAGCAAACGTTGTGGATGACACCTAGTGTAGGAAATCTATGAGTTGTGTGGCATCCATTGCTATCCGAGAGTGGGAGATGCCAGGTGATGTGAATGATTTTGATTTGCAATAAGGAGAATCTAAAGAGAATGCTACTTTTCACACTGTAGTTCCTCAACCCTCGCTAATTAGCAAAGTCATAGAAGCACAACAATTTGACTTAGAAACTAACACCATCCCTGATAGAATTTCCAAGGGGAAAGAAGAACGGGGCTTAACCATTCATTCCAATTTACGTGTTAGATATTTAGATCAGTTATTTGTTCCCAAATCTTGTAGAGAAGAAGTGCTTAGAGAATTTCACCATTCTCGCCTTGTGATACATCTGAGAGGCATAAAAATGTATCGTGACCTAAGTCGTCAATATTGGCGAAAGGGCATGAAGAACGATGTAGCCCACTTTGTTGTAAGATCTCTAACATGTCAACAAGTGAAAGTGGAACATTAAAAACCCGCCAGGTTATTGTAAACATTACCCATAGCCGAGTGGAAGTGGGAACATGTTACGATGGACTTTGTTATGGGCCTTCCTAGAACAGAAAGGGATAATGATGCCGGTTGGCTGATTGTAGATTGGTTAACCAAGTTAGTTCATTTTATTCCTATGCATCCCAATGACTCAGTTGATGATTTAGCTTAATTGTATGTTAGGCACATTATTCGATTCAATGGATTTTTGGTGACAATAGTTTCAGATAGAGACTCCCGTTTCACCGCCTATCTTTGGCAAAGTCTTCAGTCCACCTTGGGTTCTCAATTAACCTTTAGTACCATATTTCATCCATAAGTCGATGGTCAATCTAAGTGCACTATCCAAATTCTAGAAGATCTGCTTAGAGCTAGTATCCTTAACTTTAAGGGCTCGTAGGAAAAGCATTTACCTTTGACGGAGTTTGCCTATAACAATATTTACCAGGCTAGCATTGGAATGGCTCCTTACGAAGCCTTATATAGTAGGCCGTGTAGGTCACCTCTTTGTTGGGCTGAGGTTGGGGACACACCTTTGTTGGGGTTGGAATTGGTGAGCGAGAGTAGAGAAAATTTCTTTTATTTGGCAATGCCTACTTACCTCACAAAGTCGACAGAAAAGCTATGCTGATTGAAGGAGATGAGATTATCTTTTGAAGTATGAGATCATATCATCGAGGCAAGGTTCAATGAGATTTAGGTGTAGTGGGAAACTCTTTCCTAGATTCATTGGACATTTTGATGTAATTGAGTGAGTGAGAGAAGTGGCTTATCGTTACCTCCAGAATTATCTGGGGTGTACGATGTATTTCACTTATCGATGTTGCGTAAGTATGAACCAGACCCTTCACATGTGCTAGATTTGGCCGACATCATGGTAGATGAGGATGCCTTTTATGAAGAGAGGCTGGTACAGATTCTAGATAGCAGAGAGCAAGTATTTAGAGGGGAAACAATTCCATTAATTAAAGTGTTATAGAGATATCATGGGTAGATGAGGCAACTTGGGAACGGGAAGCGAAAGTCCGCTTCAAATATCTGGATTTGTTTTGAGGTAATTAGATTTCCTTACATTTAAATCATTGAATTGTAATTGTACCACATGTTTTATATTTTCCTTCATTGACTAAATTTTGGTAACGAAATTTCCTAAGGAGTGGAGGTTCTAATGTCTCGGGTTCTAAATTCTATATTAACACATGAGTGCAGGTTCATTGATACGGTTCAAGATCATTGATGCAATAGATTATACATTGTTGCTGTTCTTGTTGTTGTAGTAATTTGGGGTCATATTACTCTCGATTGATTTTGATTGTTGACGATTGAATTCTAGGTGTAAGGACAAAAACTCGAGGTGTAAAAAAACCTCTTGAAAATCTTGAACTCACCTGGTTAGGCCACACATGCAGTGGGGATAGCTTGCAAGTGCGCATTGAGGCAATCACACGAAGAGAATTCTGGGTGGAATTCTGCACATGCACTGTATGGGCCTGCACGAGCAGTAAAGAAGGGAATAACTTGGGAAATGAACTAGGAGAATCCGTACATGCGACTGAGGCTTCCCACACATGCGATAGGGTAGATCCAGATGTGCAGTCAAGAGGCCCGCACGTGCGACAATACACATTTCAGTCCAATTTTCTTTTTTTTTCTTTTTTCTTTTTTTATATTTTAACTCAAATTTTGAGCCCATTCCTCTCTCCTCGCTCATTTCTTCCCTACTCTCCTCCCATTTCTCATCTTCTATACCTTCTCTCTCTACAAAACTTACTTAAACCTTGATTTCATCTATTTAGAGTAGGAATTTCACCCTAGTCCTTTAGACTATTTTCAAGAACATGTCAAGGGTGTAATATCTATTAAAGAAATTTTACATTTGGGAAACTTTGAGTTCAAGGGTTTTCTCCTCTTCTCAAGCTAGAGGTAAGGGTATCTTCCTCTAGTTCAATATGTGTAGATTTGTGAATGCAAGCTAAGAATTTATATACAAACGTTATATGTTTTCTCATGTGCATGAGAGAGGGTTTTGTTGAATCAAGTTTTGGACTTCTATCACTATAACTCTTCAATACATGTTTAGGGTGTAAAGTAAATAATGAGATTTGTAAGGGAAAGGAAAAGCCCCAATTTTCTAGAAAAACCCTAACTTTTCTTCAATTATATCAAAAGTGTGAAGGTTTGAAATTTCCTAATTGTTTATAAAGTATAGGGTTTAACGTGAATATATTATTCTTAGGATGTTGGAATGATTGTCAATGTTGAAATTGAAAATATTCTAGTGTTAAGAAAATTTGTGAAACCTTCATTTAGATACATTGCTTTTATATGTTAGAATTGTTGTTGATTATTGAATTCTTAGAAGTTGAATACATTGCATAAATAATGATTTTGGAATTGATAGAGAATTTCACATTGCTCTACATTGATGAAATTGTATTGTAGGCCTATTCGATTTTGAATAATGAATCTGAATAGTATGAATTTGAGAATTAAGGCTGTGAGAGTGTCCATGGTGAAAGACCAAAAACCTGCGCGTGAATAGGTACCACGTGCCTCTGGCTAGCAACTGGTTAAGTGGGGGAGTTTTGGTGGTTACTACTTTTAGTACCACTGGTAGATACTAACCTAGGATTCATTATGATCATGTTGGTGATTGAACTCATTTTGGTGTAATTAATTTGAGTTGTGTTTTAATTACGTCATATATATATATATATATATATCAAATTATGTTGTGTATATTGAAATCTCATCGAAATTATTATATTTATGACTCATATCATGATCATGATCCATATTCATACATATTGCTTTAGTATAGACATTTCTATTGGATTTCGGTTCACCCTTTGTGGACACAATTTTTTAGAATCAGATGGCATGCCACCATCGCGTAGTTGACTTGATGGGTTGATGAGCTAACAGAGCTCTTGTTTTGTGATTTTTGTGTAAAAGGCCTAGGGCCATTGATATAATTAACTAGTACTTACTTTCGAGTAACTTATTTGATGGTGGGAATGCCCTCCTACTTTGTGTAATGCCTTAAGGCAACCAACTTCTTTTGTGATGTAATTGAATAGTGCACATGTTCTATATTCATGTCAATGTAGTAACATGAATATCGTTGCATTTGTACCCTTTTGTGTATTTGACTTGTGGGTATGAATATATAGGCATACGGAGTGCAAAATCTTAAATTCTCATTGTATCCGTGTTGACCTATCCTTCTTCTCCTCACTTCGACTCATGTCTTTATTCTTTTATTCTTGTGAACCCAATTCTTGCTTATTTTTTTGGGGGTGTTACGGACCATCTTCTAGAAACTACTCTATCTTGCATGCTTTTTGCATTGCAGACACAGGAAAACATTAATGTTGCAGCTGGTTTTAATGCTACGGCTGGTCACTGAAAGATGTGGCTCAATTGTTTCTAAAGTAGTCTCTCTGCTTTCATTCATTTCATCCTTGTTCTTACTCATTTTCTTGAATAAACAACATCTTTTGATGAATATGAAGCTTGGACTCAATTGAATGATTGAAACAACACCTCTAATGTTTAAAAATCTTTTCAAAAGGCTTGAAAATATTTTGGCCAAAACGGGTTTAAGGTTAGGCATTCCCTCTTCAATCGAAAGCTATTTTGAAAGAATCAAAGCAATGCATTCATCATCTGGTAGATTTAGAAGACGCCTAAGTTTTAGAGCCAGTCAAAATGAGATGTCTACATACATAAGGAATTCATACATTCACCTAGTGAATCCACGCCCAATCGCCTCAAATCCCTCATTCCTCTTTTGACTTCATCGTCACCTTGGAATTGATTCTCGAAATGTTGCATCCACAACACCAATGTTGAATCCACAACAATGAGTCACTCCGGAATCCACCGAAGCTTCCAACCTCAAGTTCTCTAGAATCCACCAATGAACATCTCTCAAGAAGAGTGTAATTGAAATAGAAACGTCTTTATGATCTTCAATGTAATCAAGTTGATTCTCGATTCATCAAGGTACACATACAGATGCCTTTTTTTTCGCACACCAGGGATAAATATCTTAGAGTCTCACCATAGATCTAATCCAAAAATTTACTTTCAAGTGACTATAACCGTCTTGACCACTCATGCACAACTTTGGCCACTCAAGTGAACTTTGTGACCTTACAAGATTTGTCTTTGACTCTCTGAGATTCTGCAAGCATGTCTTGACCGCTCAAGTGAGCTAGAAGGCTCTACTAGATTTGTCTCTAAGTTTCTGAGAAGCAGCAAGAGTGTCTTGACCGCTCAAACGATTTTACTGGATTGTCTTCTGCATAAGAAAATGACTACCTGATGATTGCTTGAGACAAACTAGGTTGGATTCGCTTCTAAACAACTGCCAACCTAACAAATACAAAGAACAAATGTGATTATAATTGAATGATGTTTTGTCCAACGAGATTACCAATTACAAACTCATGGATTACTCATATTAATATTTGTAAGATATATATAACACAGCAGATAAACGGATTCGAGCATACCTCATGTGTTAGAATCTGAAACGAAGAACCTTGTGGGTAAATCATGTGCTTCTCAAACACGAACCAAGAACACCCAGCAATGAAGTGATACCACAGTATGGGTATCACCCATACTAGTTACAGTGCAAAGGCTTGATCATTATTCTCATGGGAGAGAGTTAGAGAGAGAATATGGGAAAAATCATTCGTTATTCGATTCATCCCCACATCCCATATACCGTATCAAATATATAGGCCAGATTCTAACCATCTATCCATATCTCTTGACAATATATAATAGATATAGATATTGAGATGGTGGGTTATCCAAACAAATAGGATAATCAAGAAATCAAATTCAAATTACATGAGTGTAATTTGAATGGGTCATGGGTCATGCCATATGGGCGCCCAAACCCGGGTCCAATCCCAAGCCTAATTTCCAACATCTCTCACTCGCACATGAGTTGGCATGACACTGCCACATCTCTATCTCAATCTCCCCAAGTATTGAACAACCTCATACTAGCCAATGAACCATGCGACTGCTGAAAACACCTGTATGTGGGAGCTCTATACTAGAAACTCAAAATGAGCCAGCATAGAGACATCAACCCGAAAATAAATAATAGTGTCTCATATACCCCAAACCCATCTAATTACACCAGTCCAAAAAACATCTCTAATCCCTCAAAAGAGTATGTTTGGCCCTCTCACTTATTGCAATATATTCACACTCAATCTGCCTCTCATACAAAGCGATGTGAATTGACGGCAGTGAATATACAACAGTGGTGCAATACTAGATGATCTTCTCTTTGCCCTCATGCCATTTAGTTTAGGATTGATCACTTTCCTAGTGATGTTCCTTAAGGCCGAATCATACATGACCGCAGACAACATGCCAAAGTAGCAGCACATCAAACCCTTACCTTATGACACGTAAGACTCACACAATGAGGGAATAAGGATCCATTCTCTCACCTCATTACTCGGTCGCCAAGCACATGTAGTATGAATACCTACTATGGTGGAGTAACTCTTCCAAAGAGTGAAGTCATACTCAATACACCGTACAGATCTTAGTCTTGCTTTCTAGCGCCTAACCTGAATTCTTTATTTGCTAGCCTTCTAGGCACCAAATGAAATCTCGCATCTGGCTAATCATAACAGGCACAACATGGATAGTGGGTACTAATATCCATGTTTGGTCTTTAACACAACCTCATCTTGGTTGTAACCAAGGCGACATACATAGTAGATAATTTAAGACTCTCTTGGCTCCAAATAAAAATAAACCACTAGTCTCATCCTTGCTCGCTCCCAAGCGCCAAGGGTGATTTCTAGTGTGAGTAAGCTAATCTTACCTGCTGACATCATCATTTGCTAATCATTATGACACAAACCATAATAGTATCAATATCCCATAATCTCAAGAAAAATAAGTGATTGATTGGAAAAACACAACCACAATTTGCGCAATTCTAGATTCTACCATGTGCACCTCACATGAAATGGTTCAAGATCACTATCTCTTGGGCAATTACCTCTCTAACGATATTTTGGTGACCAATTTGCATTCATTCAAGATGCGCCCAACTAGCGCATTGAATCTTACAAGGGGCAAATTCATATACTACCAGTAAAGCATTCTATCCACAATCTAATGAGCAAGGTCAATGTCTAAACTACTCAGCTGACCATTTACCAAAGATAACAATCATCATGCCGAATATGGCCACACAGCGTACTTTAGGCTTCCACAACAAAAAGGATCAAGGAATATAGGTTATATGTTTCTCCTAAAGACAATCTGAGGTTTCTCTCAATAGTTGAGACTCCAGCTTTTATCGATAGGTAACTCAATGGATTTACAATTTTGCATCTAGAATCATTCTAGGATATTCCTTATGTAAGTCATCAAAGACAAACCGAGAATTTTCCCAAAACAATCCGTAACGATCATACATCCGAGCATATAAATTACGTCACCCATGTCCATCATGTCTAAAACAGAGGACTGCCAACCCTAGGTGGCGAAAACCTTATAAATTCCTGGCTCATAATGACTAAGTAAGGAAAAGCTTCTTTTGGACCATTGATCATGCTTCAGTGGTCTTCATCGATCATTGTTGGCCTATCTTGGCTCGACGAAATGTAAGAACCACTATTTGGATAACTGCTTTAGGCCATAAAAGATTTATTGGAACTAGCAATCTTTTTTGCTCGCACTCCTAACTTTTCACCATAAAAGCAGAAGGTAAATCCCTACAGATCTACTTATCCAATTCTCCAACGAGAAGTTGGGTCACAACGTCCACAAATCAAAGTTTCGAACTCATGTCAATCATAGCTTAAGTCAAAGTAACCTCACTCCCTAGGAGTGCGACTTTTCGGTATCTAGCGAGCCTTATGCCTCAAAATGTGACTATCCAAATCGCGTATAACTTTAGAACAGTTTTGTGTCATAACGGAAAGTCAGTCCATTCCTAGAAATGGTTAATCCTCAAAAACTTTGTCTTAAAATACGGAACATTGATCCACTTTTCTAAAAGTAGGGGACTAGAGAGCCTTTGGCATTATCCTAGGCCCTTTATCATCTTGCAGAGCAATCATGAATGTTGCCCTCTCAATCACCCAATGATGACATGAAAAATTTTCACATTCGCTACCACATAACTAAGAATGCAGAGTATTCTTCTCTAATGGAGTAATCCACTAGTAAGCACATCGCTCCCACTGTCCCGAGGATATTGGAAATTTCTTTCCATTCTCAACTAGGCTACATGAAACGCTATACTTGGAAATGTCTATCTTATAGAGTGCCAAAATTCTATTTACGTCACCTTTACTAAGAAAACTTTATGTGACTTAGTTACACTACCACAAAGTTGTTTATCTATAAGCACACGGCCCGTAGGGTTTACATGACTACATACAATAATGCACCACATGACCCTAAGCGTTTACAAGACAACATACAATAATGTGCCATAGAACTCTAGGTCTTTAACTTTGCAACCTATGAGAAGTAAAAATAAAGATAAGCTGCTTGATGCTTACAGATCGCCCATAAATGACTCTTCGCTAACCTATAACTCAAAAAGAGTGTAAAATCTAGTATGGACGTCACTTAGTTAGGGACATAGGCAACAAACTAAAGTGCAATCCCCAATTGGGAAACATATTGCGCCATCATCCACCTAACATTAGCAATACATAATTCATTATCTCTACTACACCATTGTGTTGTTGAGTACTAGGAATAATCAATTTTCTAAGCATCCATTTCTCTTCATAGAGCTTTCTAAAAACAACTCAAATAGATACTCGCCACCCTAATCAAAACTAAAAGCACGAAAGCTCTTATCTAATTGATCTTGACCTCATATGTGCAATGTCAAAAATCATCTCAAAACTTTTGACTTATGGGAGATCAAATAGCTTTGACTAAGATACGTATTGTAATCTATAAATATGTCGAGATAGGGGCTAGCTATCATACCCTTACACATCCAGTCACAAATATCGTAGTGGACCAAATGCGTCAATACAGATGCCCTTCTGTGGCTTTTCTACTTACTCGTGCGCAACCATTGTGAACAAAGTTACACATTCACATGAGAGTAAGATGTCACAAGCGAGTGAGCCCTCGAGAAGGACTACTTAAACTATCCATGTCATCTTCTCATTAATGTGATTAAGTATAATAAGCCACCGGTTCATGACCAATGTCAGAAACTAATTCCAATTTCTAACGTGTGAGCTCTCAAAGACAAGTGTAAAGGTTTAGGCCCAACTAGGTAATGACTCACGACTAATTCATGCTCACTAGATCATAAAATTATGTCATGGAGATATAAAGTGCGCCTAAGTCGCAAATTTAACTAGTAAGTGCTAATCCCCTGCACCTTCAAGTCAATTTTATTCTCCGTACACTTTACTGCATCTAGTTGAAACATGACGATACTTCTCTTGCCATCTCTATTTCTCGCTTCATAGTTAGTTATAATTAATTCTACTATCCACAAGAAGGAGAGAATAAGCTATCAATCTGTGACAGCTCTCGGAGTAATTTAAATGTGAATTAGGCTAAAGAGTCTAATTCAACACAATGATCTCACGAGCAAAGCGTCAAATTCTTAGAGTCATAACAACCTTGTCGGCCTTGACCTTTTCATTACTATGCTGCAACTTTTGCGCTTAGTGGTAACATCATTCAAAAGCATTTAGCCTAGCTAAGGAATCATACAAAGAAGCACCTCCTCGTGTCTTACACTCAAGTGTGGAAACAGTAAGTGTCTAGACTTAGACAAGTTGGCAATGTTAATAGATTTTGTAGCCACTAGGCACTAATCTTTTCACTTAGTGTTAATAGATTTTGCAGTTTCTAAGTGCTAATCTTTTAACTTAGTAATACTTCAACGTACACTATTACAGTGCGCGAAATTTTGCTCCATCCACTCCCATCAGTTGGGTAGAGAGAAAAACACTACTTATACTGGCTACTCGTCTTACACTTAATGACTAACTCATTTAAGTTTGCATTTCTTGGATGACGTGACTCTTGAATGTTGCTTCATCCAATGATGCAACATTATTACAAGTCAAATTACAAAAGTAAATCTGTGTAGCTCAATAGTGAAGATCATATCTAGATCTATTGAGGGCTTACTCATTTCACAACTCTAAACTCACCAATCAAAACTACTCAGCATGCCGCTAACCATAGTGCACACATCAGTTTTTATTGCGCCAAATAAGGCAACAAAACCACGGCGACTTTGAGTCATGTTTCCTTACTTTGGCTAAATTAAGGTCTGACCTAAAGTGTCCAAAGCTTTTTGGAGACTTTTTGCTCATCTAAAGAATATGATTACGTTGTTTACACTTGAACATCTCTACTAAGTGTAAGTCAATCAAATTAACTTCCATAAGCTAAGTCAATTTAGAGAGAGAAAGAAAATGCGCATTGGGATTAATTTGATTAGCATATTATAATATAATTTTGCCACAAAAATCTAAATTAAATAGTGACAATATTACACAAGTCGCAAAATCGAAAATCTGTTATGCTTGTAATCATCTCTTGCACCACAAGTGACAATTATCCAAAATTTAATTTAGATTATGCCCAAAACATTAGTTTTCGGGAGTAAATCTACAAAGATTTCTCTCAACCGAACAACCTCCCACTAACTATGGCATGCCTAAAGCATGATAAAATATTAATTCCATACAATAGCATCTTAATGTAAATTTACAATCAACTCATGCTATATTTCATTTAATAATGGAATAAAACTAATCATGTTTCTTTAATCATAACATATTACAAACTCTAGGCAAAAAACAACAATATGCTGTGTTTAATATTCAAATTATGCCATAATAGAAAGTACATCACTTATGAAATTTTTGTAGAATTTTCTAGAATTTTAAATAATTAATAGACACACATAAAATCAAAAATAAATATTTCAGAATCTAGTAAAATGCAATAATCATACCAGTAAATAGTAAACCATTACAGTAGTCTACAGTAAACATTTCAGCCCCTGAAACTCAGTCACGCAGCACCAGAAGCATTTTAAATCAGAAATAATGAATTATTATTTCAAGAAAATATTTTTTATTTTCATAAAATTTTGAAAATTTTACAGTAAATAAAAAAATTAATTTTGAGTCTAACAGTACTGACCACGCTTAAAACAAAGCTATAATAAATTACTTATGATCATTTAAAGCAATTCTGGATTTTTAAAACAAACAAATAGAGCCTTACATCCAGCAGCAAAGCCAGTCAAGCTGGCATAAAAAAGGAGATGGGGCGACTCGGCGCATGTGTGGCAGCATACATGGCGTGCGCATGGACAACGCGGATAGCGCCCGTGGACAGCATGTACGGCGCTTGCGAACTGGGAGGATGTGTGGTAGGCGTGTAGCAAGTGTTAGCGGCGCCAGCTAGAGCGTGAAGCACACGCGCCGCCTCCCAGGGTGGTTTCTGGTCCAATTTTGATATTGCCAGACTCCATTTTCCAAAATAAAAATAATAGTGGCATCAAAAAAGACATTTAACAAACACAACTAATGGGGTGTATTACATTCTCTCGCTAATGAGAGTGGAAGTGCAGAAACCCTGCACTTCATCTTCTTCCTTAAGCCATCAAAAACTCAGAACAAACCCAAATTAGGGTTTGATTTTTCTCATCAACCGTAAGTCCAAATCTAACAAATAATATATGGTTTTGAAGGTCTCAAAACAACGATTCTAAATATGTAAGATTTGTAGACTAAAATTAAAGTATGTAAAACCATCATGCATGTAAAATTTCAAGATTATAAAATGGATCTCCATTTTTCTTGAAATCTAACCGTTAGATTTTCATGAAACTTTCCTGATATATTCTACATGAAATGTATTACAACATATGTAAATTTCAAGTTGATCGGAGAAAGTTTGAAAAAAATATTAATTTTTCATGCATATATCATGTATATATAATTATATACATATTTTAATGCACAAAAAACAATCACGAAAATACCCATTTAACACTACAAGAAAAAGCACCTTTGGTGACTAAATTTTTAGTCACCAAAAGTTGACTTTTCACTTTCCTCGACTAAATATTTTAGTCGACGGTTTTGTCGTGAATACATGGTCACTGGAGGTATTGGCGACTAAAAAAGTTTTAGTCGGCAAAAAACAGGTCTTTAGCGACCAAAGCTTTTGTCGCCAATAGTCAATTACATTTTTGAAAATTATACATTTAGCGACTAATCTTTTTTCCGCCAATAGTGAATTATTATTTTTTATTTATACATTTGCCGACTATTTTTTTCGTCGCCAATAGTCAAGCTTTTGGCGACTAATTCCATTTTAGTCGCCAAAAGCATATTTCAGAAAAAAAAATAAAAATTACCCTCTGCTGTCTGCAAGTTTCGAACCACCAACCTCACACATTCTAAACCTTTACCAATACACTCTCCCCTCTATGCCACTACAACATCACATGAATATAAATGCAACATATATTATTTACATAGTATATTGACCAGTATTAATACAAAACTATATATATATATATAATTATTTTTATTTAATATAATTTATGTAAAAAGTAAATTATTTACTAAAAAAAATAGGAGACCACTTTTGGCGACTAAATCTGTTTTTTGGTCGCCAATTCTATACTTTTTGGCTACTAATTACTTTTTTGTCGCTAAAAGAATTAATTCCCGCCTAAAACCTCCACTTTTGGCGACTAAACTGAATTTTAGTAGCCAAAACCCTCCACTTTGGGTGACTAAACTGAATATTAGTCGCCAATTGTTGATTTTTAGCTACTAACAAAAAGCTTCACTTTGGCTACGAATTTTTTTTTTGTCGGTAAAACACGTATAATCGGCGACCAAACTATTTTTTAGTCGCCAAAACCTATACTTTTGGCTACTAAATGTTTTTAGTCGCCAAAAACCTTGACTTTTGGCTACTAAAATTTTTTTAGTCGCTAAAACCCATATAATCAGCGACTAAACTGATTTTTAGTCGCCAATAACTATACATTTGGCTACTAAACTATTTTAGTCGCCAAAAGTCTTCACTTTGGGCTACTAATTCCATTTTAGTCGTCGAAAGTATAACTTTCAACGATGAAATTTTTTTTTTAGTCGCCATTTGTGCTTTTTGTTGTAGTGTAAGGCTCTGATACTAGTGTAAGATATATATATATATATATATATATAACATAGTGGATAAACGAATTCGGACATACTTTATGTGTTAGAATCCGAAACGAAGAACCTTGTGGATAAATCATGTGCTTCTCAAATACAAACCAAGAACACCTAACAATGAAGTGATACCACAGTATGGGTATCACCCATACTAGTTACAGTGCAAAGGCTATATCATTATTCTGATGGGAGAGAGTTAGAGAGAGAATATAGGAAAAATCATTCGTTATTCGATTCATCCCCACATCCCATATACCATATCAAATATATAGGCCAGATTCTAACCATCTATCCATATCTCTTGACAATATATAATAGATATAGATATTGAGATGGTGGGTTATATATCCAAACAAATAGGATAATCAAGAAATCAAATTCAAATTACATGAGTAATTTGAATGGATCATGGGCTATGCCACATAGCCGTTCAAACCCGGGTCCAATACCCAGCACAATTTCTAACAATATTTGTAACCACTGATTTTAATGTGTCATGGTGATAATTCTTGCTCATATTTATTTTGACTCCATATTATTTATTTATCATATGGTAATTACACCAACTTTAAAAATGAGCCAAAAACGAACATGTGTCCTTTTATTATTTATATCTTGAACACCGCATATCAGACTTCTCTATTTTTTCACTTCGCACTGCTTGTTTTCATTTCAAGTATGTAATTTGTAAGATGCTGTGAAATATGCAACAGTTTTATGATTAAGAGAGCAACTTCAATTATAGGTTACTTATATTACACCGTAACTCTATGTTCAATGGTGCCTGTTGATGATTTGATCTGCAGAAGTAAGTGATTTCAAATGCACCAAAGATCACTATCTATCAGTTTTAAGAGCCCACATGAAATTATCTTAGTTTGAATAATGATACACCATTCCTATCTCCCGTGAGATCAAACTGGTTGCATTTTGGGAATTAATTTATCAGTTGGTTTTGTCACTCTCAAAGTACTATGATATGCAGCTGCACAAATCATCATCTTCACCTCCCCAATTGAACACACTTTGGAGTAGTATAGACTTGTTATGCACTTTCGGGTTTATAATGTGAACCGACTTTAGAGTAGTAAAGACTTGAATCGTTCTTAAAATAGAAAATTAAAAGATTTAAAAAAATAAAAATGGTTATGTCTCTATCCATGATCCATTACAACTTTGAATAATGGGGATGTCATTTTCTCCCACTAATATTGATCACCACCACCTTATCATAAGTTTGACTTATTTTATTTGATTTGTGTTTGGATAGATTGATGAAATGAAAAGATTTGACATTGTTTATTTAAGATGAATACCATAAATTTATATTTGATAGTTTGAAAACGAATTTTAAGATTAAATTTGAGAGTTTTGTCATGAATTTGAAATAACAATATAAAATTAAGAGCAGATGACATCGGTAGTTTTCATATTTTTCCCCTTATATCATTTTAGTCTTTATAATTTCGATTAGTTCATTTTTTATCCTTAATTTTAAATTTTGTATCAATTTAGTCCAATTGATAATGTCGATTAGGAATTTCTAAAGGAAAATTAGGAATTTTTGAAGGAAAATTGTTTAGGTTAACTCACTAAATTGAATAAGTTTACAATTTTACCTACAAAAAGATGGCACATATCGCTTATGCGTACATTTTCTATTAAAAAAAAAATTGTAATTAATTTGACTAAATTGAGAAAAAAAAAATGATAAAATCAATGTCAAAATTGAGTCAATTAAAATTATAGAAACCAAAATGATATAAGAGCCAAAGTATAAGAACTACCAACATAATTTTTCCTAAAATTAATTATTTGAAATCAGTCATTTTAAGGATTCTAATTCTACAAGAACCTTAATTAAATACTTTTGTCCATCTCTAATTTATATTCTTCTTCATTTTCTTAATTTAGATATAGTAGTTTAATATCTTAATGTTTTTTTTTTATAAAATTCAGCTTCAAGCTTAATGATTTGGGAAATGCTACAATGTGCATTGTAATAAAAAGTTAGGACATTTGTGATAAAACTTATATATTTTTTTATCATAAAAGTTATGATTTTTATAATGAAAGTTATAAATAGTAAAACAATGATGTGCACCTAAAAGTTATGTATAACTAAAGTTTTACTTTTTGTGAAAAATAAAAAATATAGGGTAAATTACACAAATAGTCCCTGTAGTTTACACGATGTGTCAATATGGTTCATGCCGTTTTAATTTGCTCGATTTTGCTCCTTAATTCAATGGATTGTGTCATCTTAGTCCAATAAATAACGGTTGTTAAGTTAATTTAACGGAAGGTCAAACAATGTGTCAATTTGGTCCCTGTACTTTACATGATGTGTCAATTTGGTCTCTATAGTTTCAATTTTCTCGATTTTGACAGGGACTAAATTGACATATTGTGAAAAATACAGAAACCAAATTGACACATTGTTTGACTTTTTGTTAAATTAACTTAACAACCGTCATTTATTGGACTAAAATGACATAATCCATTAAATTAAGGGGCAAAATCAAGCAAATTGAAATTACAGGGACCTAATTGACACATCGTGTAAACTACATGGACTATTTAAATAATTTTCGCAAAAAAAATATTTTTTGTGACATTTTTTTTTTTTTTAAATTTTATGATAGAAGGTATGTGCTTTTACATAAAGTGCATACTATATATACCCAAAAAATGGTGGTGCACATAGTAGCCTTTCCCTAAAGATTTATAGTTTTTTTTTTTTTTTTTTGAGGGGGGAGATTGGGCCGGAGGAGAGGGAGGTGTTAAATGATTTATAGGTATTTAACATTTGGGCTATTCAACTAACTATAGTTGGCCATTCTTGTGTACTCTCAACTGTGAGGTCATGTGATCCATCATTACCAAAAGTAATGATTGATTAATTTTTTGGGGAACTTACTGATAAGTCTCATGTACTAAGTTCAAAACCCAGCTAATCCCAAAACAAAATACTTGTACCAATTAGTCCAATACATTTTTAATTGTTACCAAAAAATCTTTTTTTTTTTTTTTAATTTACAGACACTGTTCACATCTTACTACCGTCGGACTTCCGTCAAACGGTCGCCGGAGACTTGTCGGAATGTTCAACATCGCCGGAGACTCGTCGGAATGTTTAAAACATGTTATGAAACTGTAAAATTTTACAGTTCTAAAAAATGTTATAAAACTGTAAAATTTTACAGTTTTAAACCATGATTCATTCCAGCACCAAAAAAAAAATTTGAAACTGCAAAATTTTACAGTTTTCACCGCCTGTAACTAAAACTCGAAAATTACTTGTTCAGAATTCGAAAATTTTCTCATTACAAATCTGTGTGATATCTGTACAAATCTTAGTCATTACAGATCTGTTTCAATGATATTATAAATCTATTTCATCATCAACAACAACAACCATATATCAACAACTATCCCAAAAAAAATCTGTAAATAGAGAGAGAAAGAGAGAGAAATTGACAAAGATATATACACAAATCTGTTCAATCTAAGCACAGATCTGAGGATGAGCGTCTTCTTGTTCTTGTTCTTCATCGCCTTCTTGTTTGACTTTAGAACTGAGATTAGGGTTAGAGGAGGAGGCGTAAAGTGGGAAGCAAAAAGCAAAGAGAGAGGGGAAAGGACTTTTGGGTGTACTCAAAAAGTTATGGGATTAAATGGTGTCCACATGTTCCACATGGGACCTATGGGTAATTTCCCCTAATTTTTTTGACATTCGGGCAAAAAATCCAATCCCATATTTGTTCTGCCTGAAAGTTCACACGCTAATTTCTTATGTCCATCAAGACAAGCCTTTGCAAAATGATGAGAATATCCATGTATATATATGGTTCCCAAATCAAACCCTAGGTCCCTAACCAAATCATTCTCTCTCTCTCACTCCCTTTTTTCGTAGCTCTTCATCTCCCTTTCTTTCCACTCCCCACCACTTTGTTTCACCCTCTGTTGCCACCACTACCATTGCCTCCGCCACCTTTTTGATACACTCAACTCCTCCTACTATCATCATCGTCTCTTCCTCCTCTTCCACACTACGATAGTCCGGTGGTGGAGCACGACAGAACCTCCGTCCGTGACTCCTAAGGGGTTCTCTCTGTCGATCGACGGTCGGCGAGGTTATCCAAAGCGATAAGTGGTAGATCAGATCAAATAAGATCTGTGACAACCCCGACCTCTGTATTATTGTTATATATGATTTTATTGAGTATATTTTCATGATTATGTGCTTAATTGATACTTATCTGTTTGTTTGTGAATTATTTATTAGAATACCAACTTAGAATTCAAAATTGAAAACCCAAACGGATTCAAAAACCGAAATTGAGTAATTCAATAGGCTAGTTGGAATATTTAGAACCATATGGTGAGTTTAATTATAATTTGATTCAAATCAAAACAATCAGAATAAATTAAGCAGAATTGTTTAGAATTAAGCTCATTTGATTAGCTTAACCTTAATATACCTATATATGTATATGTTAATCAAGTTTTGGACTTCATTTGACATTAACTTCTTGAGTTGAAAATTAGAGAGAAAGAGAGAGAGAAAGAGAGAGAGAGAGAGAGAGCTCAACACTTGTAGAGAGAGAGAGAGAAGAAGAATCCAAGGGAATTCAAGAGAGTTTGAAGGGATAAAACTAATCTAAGGCCAAATTCAAGCTAAAACACCCCAAATTTCTAGCCCAAATGATAAGATAACAATCATGATACAATAGTTCTTTATGCAATAATACAGTAATCCGACAACAAATAAACAAACAAATAAATACCCCCAAAGGTTTACAATTTTCCAAGGCTTGAGCTTCGTTACACAAAACGATTATTCAAACCCACATAAACACAGCCCCTGGCTTACACACAGAGTCACAGCAAAATGAGAGTATTGTACTCCCAACACACATACTTCTATGCCCCTAGTTGGGTGAGATCACCACATGTTTTCCTGCACAAAAATCCCGTAGGGTAAGCATAAATCCCAGTAGAAAATTCTTAACAAAGTATATACATTTTATACAAGTCTCAAGAGATAAAATGCACATGCCATGCTATGCCCTTTTTGAAGATAAATCATATTTTTATCTTTTGAAAACCATCATGCTCAATGCAATTTCAATTGTTCAAAACTTAACAATTTATTTCAAGGGCGGTAAATACGACCCTGGTAATCCCTAGGTCGGTGTCTACAAGTAGACTATACAAGTACTATGAAATTGTCATTTTTATCGGTATTAACCGGAACGCTCGACACCTATCCGCGCGGGTTTTTGGTCTTTCACCCCAGACTCTCAGGCCAACTTATTCAATATCATCTACACCACCTATCAAGACTTACCAACGTATTTACCCCAAAATCATTCCATAAAAACTTGTTTCTCAACATTCTTTTCTCAATGCAAGTTTTCAAATCAACTTTCAAAGTTTAATGTAATCAAATGAATTGATATGCCAATTTCACAAGATGAATATAAATACTTTTATTCCAATTCATCATCCAAGGAATAACACAATTCCCTCTTCTCAAGTATCCTCGACAATTAGTTATTTCAAGACTATTTTAACGTTTTGAACAATAATTTCCAAAATGAAAAGCAATTCTCATATTCTCTGAAATTCATCATTTATATAAATATAAATAAGAAATTTTCCAAACATCCATTTATTTTGACACACAAAATAAATATAGCAATATCATTCATGGATTTTTAGTCTCCTTTAAAAAAAACCCCAAATTCTAGATTTTTTTACAAAAACTATACAACTCAAATCTTTTGAAAGAAAACTTTCCAAAATCATATTTTCTTCAATCAACGAAGATCAAAACCAATAAGATCATTTTAAGAAAACAAGAGACAAACCCACTTTCAAAATCGCTCAACTTCTT
Organism: Camellia sinensis; assembly: GCF_055761805.1. Classification (NCBI taxonomy): domain Eukaryota; kingdom Viridiplantae; phylum Streptophyta; class Magnoliopsida; order Ericales; family Theaceae; genus Camellia; species Camellia sinensis. The sequence continues at coordinate 72,000,364 of NC_138964.1, forward strand.
GAATCAACAATCAATTTTCAAAGCAATCGAAAGATGATTTAGAAAATCATATAGATCTTGCAAATATATATATATATATATATATAACACTAAGAAAATCCCTACCTCAAGTTCTGAAGAAGAAATGAGATGAAACCCCCAAAATCAACGATGTCGAAACTCGATCTTCACCGCACACAACGAAGCCCTCGAGAAGTTAACCAACTTTGATGAAGAACTTATGGCAGAACTCTAATGGATCTTGAAAAATCAAGGTTTTGATCTAATTTGGCGTAGGAAAATATAGAGAGAAGTGAGAGGAAATGGTTTTTAGAGAGAAAGAGTTATACAAAAGTGATATGAAATATCAGATTCATGAACTGATATAACATGGTCCGCTCGAGCGTGGAAAGCCTTGCTCGAGTGTCAAATACACTTTCTCAGTACTTTTGAAAACAAGTCAAACTTCTGGAACCAAACATTCTCCACTTGAGCGCATAAACGGCCGCTCAAGGGGACAAGCAACTTCTAATGCATTTTGCTTTTTTGCTTCGGGGGCGCTGCCCTTCAATCCCGCTAGGGTGCTGCCCTAGGACCCGTCAAAGGCGCTGCCCCTTGGACCCCCACGAGCTGACCGGGCAGCTTGATTCCCGCTAGGACGCTACCCTTGGACCCGCCAAGGGACGCTGTCCCCTGGACCCCCGCGAGCTGATCGGGCAGCTCGATCCCCTATATACTCAATGAAGTGGCAAAACTGGGATCGCTACAACCTTCCTCTCTTAAAGAATTTCGTCCCCGAAATTTCAAATCAAACTACCCAAACAAAGGGTTTCTAGCGATCAAAACCACGCTATTTTATTTTCAAATCACAATACTAACTCTCAACCAAATTCCACCATTTCCACCATGGTTATCTCATTAACAACAACCTCCCAAATACACATAAACATGAAATTTCCCAAAAAGTAATGGCAACTCTAAACAACCTTATACTTAAAACAACAACGTACATATCAACATGTGGTTAACAACTTTAAATACGTTTCCCTCAACACTAGGGAATATTACAAAGAAAAGCAACTGAAGCATTTTCAAATAAATGTGGATATTTGGAGCGAACTTCCACCTACCGTTCCCACGTCGCTTCTTTAACCCCATGGTGTCTCCACAACACCTTTACCAACAGTATAGTTTTGCCTCGTAGCACTTGCTCCCAGGTATCTAATATTTGAACCGGTCGTTCTTCGTAAAAGGCATCCTCATCTACCTCTAAGTCAGCCCAATCAAGCACATGAGAAGGGTCGGGTTCATTCTTCCTAAGCATAGCTACATGAAATACATTGTGAACTCCCGAAAGTTGTGGCGGTAAAGCTAACCGGTATGCCACTTCCCCAATTCGCTTTAAGATCTCAAAAGGCCCAATGAACCTTGGAGATAATTTACCACTCTCACCAAATCTCATCAAACCCCGTCTTGGTGAGATTTTTAGAAACACATGGTCACCAACTTCAAAAGATAAAGGTCGTCTCCTCTTATCGGCATAACTCTTTTGTCAGTTTTGGGCCGTAGCTAACCTCTTCCGAATGAGAACAACTTTCTCGGTTGTCTCTCTAACAATTTCCAAACCCAGTAACGGTGCTTCACCCACTTCGGCCCAACAAACCGGTGATCTACAAGTTTAGCCATACAAGGCCTCAAATGGTGATATCCCAATACTAGCTTGGCAACTATTGTTGTAAGTAAACCCAATCAATGGTAAGTGCCTTTCCCAAGGCCCCTTAAAATCAAGGACACAAGCTCTAAGCATATTCTCCAAAATCTGAATGGTACGTTCCGACTGTCCATCGGTTTGAGGATGATAAGCGATGCTAAGAGTCAACTTAGTTCCCAATGCTTCTTGAAGGCTTTGCCATAACCGGGTAGTAAAACGAGGATCCCTATCTGACACAATAGTCAAAGGGACTCTAGGAAATCGAACTATCTCTCTAATGTACAACTCTGCCAAGCATTCAACAGAGTCGCTGGTGCACATCGGAATGAAATGGGTAGACTTAGTCAACCTAACAAAAATCACCCAAACGGCATCATTGCCTCGTTGTGTTCTAGGAAGCCCAACTACAAAATCCATGGTAACACGCTCCCATTTCCACTCGGCTATCGATAAGAGTTATAACAAACTCGCTGGTCTTTGGTGTTCGGCCTTCACTTATTGACAAGTAGGGCACTTTGATACAAATAAAGCGACATCCCACTTCATACTCCTCCACCAAAACTGACTACTAAGATCATGATACATTTTAGTGCCTCCCGGGAGTACCGCAAGGCGTGAGTGATGGAACTCCCAAAGTACTTCCTCTCTACAAGATTCTGGTACAAACAAACGGTCTAGGTAACGTACACTTATATCCGAGTGAACGTTCAAACCTTTCTCTTCCTTTCCACTAGAAATCTTAGCACGGATTGATTCCACATCATGGTCTCCTCGTTGTGTCTCTATGGCCTTACTAACCAAGGTAGGTTGAGCATTCAAAGTAAACATGGTAGCACTCTCTCCGGACTCACCCAAGTGCAAATCAAACTTGCCAATAACATCTAGCATGTCCCATTCCCGAATGGCCACACTTGCCAAACTACTCATAGATTTTCGACTCAAAGCATCGGCCACCACATTGGCCTTCCCTGGATGATAGTGTAACTCAAAGTCATAATTCTCCATAAATTCCATCCACCTCCGTTGTCGTAAATTCAAGTTTTTTTTGTGAAAACAAATACTTTAGACTCTTATGATCGGAGAAGACTTCAAACTTCTCACCATTCAAGTAATTCCTCCAAATTTTCAAAGCAAAAATCACCGCTGCTAATTCTAGATCATGGGTGGGGTAATTTTTCTCATAAGTTTTCAATTGTTGTGAACCGTAGGCCACAACTTTTCCCTCTTGCATCAAGACACAACCAAGTCCATCCCCGGACGCATCACAATAGACAGTGTAATTCAAACCCCTTTCCAGAATTATCAAAACCAGTGCGGTAGTCAATCTAGTCTTAAGCTCTTGGAATGACTTTTTCACAAGCCTCACTCCACACAAATTTGATACCCTTTCTAGTCAATCTAGTCAAAGGTGTAGCTAGTCTAGAGAAGTCCCTCACAAAACGTCGATAATACACCGCTAATCCCAAGAAACTCCGAATTTCAAAAATATTCTTGGGTTGTTCCCAATCTTGTGCGGCATCTATCTTTGAGGAGTCCATAGTCACTCCCTATCTAGACACTACATGCCCTAAAAACTTCACATCTGCTAACCAAAACTCGCATTTGTCAAATTTGACATACAATTGGTGCTCACTAAGTAAACCCAGCACTACTCGCAAGTGAGTCTCATGTTCCTATTCAGAGGTTGAATAAATCAAGATGTCGTCCACAAAGACGACCACAAAATGGTCCAAGTGTTCTCAAAAAATTATGTTCATCAAATCCATAAAGGAAGCCGGTGCATTGGTCAACCCAAAAGCCATTACAAGGAATTATAGTGGCCATAATGAGTACGAAAGGCAATCTTCTGAATGTTCTCCTCCCAGACTCTCAACTGATGTTACCCCGACCTCAAATCTATTTTTGAGAAGCAACGAGACCCTCTAAGTTGGTCAAACAAATCATATATTCTAGGTAAAGGATACTTGTTCTTAACTGTAACTCTATTCAACTTGCGGTACTCAATACACAACCGCAATAACCCATCCTTCTTCTTCACAAAGAGAGTCGGGTCTCCCCAAGGCAACGAACTAGGGCGAATGAAGCCCTTGTCTAAAATTTCTTGGAGTTGAATCTTCAACTCATGCAATTCAGCAGGTGCAAATCTATACGGTAACATGGAAATCGGTGCTATGCCAGGCACTAATTCAATGGAGAACTCGATCTCCCGGTAAGGTGGTAAACTAGTAAGATCTTCTGGAAAGACATCTGGGTATTCACAAACTACCCTTGGTAACTCAACACGAGCCCCGTCACTCTCACTATCCAAGAGAGTTGCAAGAAGGCCACTAAGCTTGCTCCTACTACAAGGGTCAACTACTGGCAACAAGGTTCTATTAACTCAGTTCCCCCAAAAATATAAACGATCACCACTCGAAGTGCACACTGTAACTCTCTGATGGTAACAATCAATTACAGCTTGATAAGAACACAACCAGTCCATGCCTAAAATGACATCAAAACTCGACATATCTAGCAACACAAAAGCAAACGGAAGTCGACGCCCGGCAACTTCTATTTCACAATCACGACAACCCCGGTCTAAATCAACTGTACCCCCAATAGGTGACTCTACTCTGAGTGGAGGCACTAACCGTGCTACCTCTAACCCTAATGCAGAAGCAAATACAGTAGATATAAATGAATGAGACACACCCATGTCTATCAATATATTAGCCAAAGAATTACACGCAACAAAAATACCTCTCACAACTGAGGATTCTAGCAACTGCTATGGCACGGTAACAGCATACACGCATGTCTGTGGCCCCTAATTGACTTGCTTTCCTCTCGGAGCATAGGCCTGTTGTACTGATTGAGCCGAAGAGGCTCCCTGATTAACTCGCGAAGCTTGGACTGATTGAGCTTGCTGGTGGTTTTGAGTCTTCCTCAACCTTGATGTGCCAGATACGCCTCCCAACTGTGGGCAAGTTCTCTTCATATGCCTCGGCTGACCACACTGATAACAGTTAAACCCTTGACCTTTATTCTGAGATTGAGACTGACTTTGAGATCGGTTAGGTGGTGGTACTATTAACTGCCCTGCTCCCTTTTGTGGGCATAAGAAGGCTTTGTGACCCGGTTGGCCACACTTGAAACACGAGAAGCTACTCGATGCACTTTTTCCCAGACCCACATTAGGCAAACGAAAAGTGGATCTAGACTGCTGTGGTTGGAACTGGGATGGATAGGTGCTCCTGCTCTTCTTGTTCTGCCTATAGTCTCCTTGAGGCTCTTGGCCCCTAGACCTTGAACTTCGAAGCCTCTCCTCCTTGGCTTGTATGGAAATTTCTACGTATGTCGTCGTCTCCATAAGACGGTAATATTTCTGTATCTTATTTCTGACAAGCTTGAACATAATTTTTGTTTTCAATTTCTTTTCAAATTCAATGCAATGGCGCTCTTCCGTTGCCACCAACTCTGGTGCAAATATGGACAAACTAGAGAAGACTGCCTCAAACTCGGCCATGGGCATGTTGAGTTGTTTGAGGTCTTTAAACTCTTGCCTCAATCTCTCCCTTGTAATGGGAGGTATGTACTTATCTTGGAAAACAACCGCAAAGGCTTCCCATGCCGGCTCCACTCTACCCTTGGCATATTTTCACCATTGACCCGCGTCTCCTTTAAGGTAGTAACTTGCTAGAGTCACTCTTAGTTCATTGTCTTCGATGTGAAGCATCTCAAATGTCATCACAGTTTGGTCGAGCCACTCATCCGCTTTCTCGGGCTCGGGACCACCATGGAACTCATCCGGTTTGGCCCGCAAGAACTCTCTAGTAAGGAAACTCGCCCTTGACTCCGCGGTGTTCTCTCGGGCTTGATTTTCCAACCTCAACAAGTTCATAGACTCTCTTAAAGCCCTTGCCATTTCTCGAGTTAGGGCACCCATTACGGTTTAACCCGCTTGTCCTAGGATTCCCGCCTGCCCCACTTGTTCGGCCACATTAGCTTGGCTGGACTTTTCCTCTTGCACCGGAACCTCATAGACCGGTACCTCATGTACACCTCGGCGAGCCCTACCACGCCTCCCACCTCTACCACCACGGGTTTGACCTCTTCTTGACATCCTATAAATGACAATAGAATTAATTTAGCACACTAACCCACACGTGCTCGCAACTTGCCTTACACGTTTGATTACAATAATGCTATATATTCCTCTACCATATAACAATTAAATTTCACCCCACATAAGCACTTAGTCATGTAAACACATACGGATTATACTCTTATGATGAGATTCGTCCCACGAAAAACTAGGAATTCTTAGTAGAATGAGTATTGATCAAGTACCCTTCTAATAGGACCTCAAGGAATTTAACAGGTGCACACAACATCCCAAAACTCCAATCTCATACCCAATTAGTCACATACGCATGTCATCACATAGTCACAAAATGCATAACACTTTGTAAGCATGCTAAATGAACCCATTGTGGTTAAACAACCACTTCCCACGAGCTCCAAGTATTCAAACCTGGTAGCTCTGATACCAAGTTGAAACGGCCCAAATTTCTAGCCCAAATGAGAAGACAACAATCATGGCTCTTTCAAGGAAAACAAAATATAAATCTCTGAACTTACATTACACGATACAATAGTTCTTCATGTAATAAGACAATAATCCAACAACAAGTAAATAAACAAATAAATACCCCTAGGGGTTTACAAGTTTCCAAGGCTTGAGTCTAATTACACAAAATGGTTGTTCCAACCCATACAAACACAGCCCTTGGCTTACACACATAGTCACAACAAAATGAGGGCATTGTACTCCCAACACATATACTTCCACGCCCCTAGTTGGGTGGGATCACCACATCTTTTCCTACACAGAAATCCCATAGGGTGAACATAAAGCCCAGTAGGAAATTCTTAACAAAGTATATACATTTTATACAAGTCTCAAGAGATAAAATGCACATGCCATGCTATGTCATTTTTGAAGATAAATCACATTTTTATCTTTTGAAAACCATCATGCTCAATGATATCATGCAATTTCAATTGTTCAAAACTTAACAATTTATTTCAAGGGCGGTAAATACGACTCTGGAATTCACTAGGTCAGTGTCTGCAAGTAGATTATACAAGTACTACCAAATTATCATTTTTACCGGTATTAACCAGAAGGCTTGACATCTATCCATGAGGGTTTTCGGTCTTTCACCCCGGACTCTCAGGCCAACTTATTCAATATCATTTACACCACCTATCAAGACTTACCAACGTATTTACCCCAAAACCATTCCATGAAAACTTGTTTCTCAACATTCTTTTCTCAACGCAAGTTTTAAAATCAACTTTCAAAGTTTAATGTAATCAAATGAATTGATATGTCAATTTCACAAGATGAATATAAATACTTTTATTCCAATTCATCATCCAAGGAATAACACAATTCCCTCTTCTCAAGTATCCTCGAAAATTAGTTTTTTTAAGACTATTTCAACATTTTGAACAATAATTTTCAAAATGAACAACAATTCTCATATTCCCTGAAATTCATCATTTATATAAATATAAATAAGAAAAATTTCAAACATTCATTTATTTTGATACACAAAATAAATATAACAGTATCATTCATGGATTTTCAGTAAAAATCGCCAAATTCTAGGTTTTCTCACCAAAACTATACAACTCAAATCTTTTCAAAGAAAACTTTCCAAAATCATTTTTTCTTCAATCAATGAAGATCAAAACCCATAAGATCATTTTAAAAGAACAAGAGACAAATCCACTTTCAAAATCGCTCAACTTCTTGAATAAACAATCAAATTTTCAAAACTATCGAAAGATGATTTCAAAAATCATAAGATCTTGCAAATATATATATATATATATATAACTCTAAGAAAATCCCTACCTCAAGTTTTGAAGAAGAAATAAGATAAAACCCCCAAAATCAACGGTGTCAAAACTTGATCTTCACCGCACACAACAAAGCCCCCGAGAAGTTAACCAACTTTGATGAAGAACTTGTGGCAGAACTCTAATGGATCTTGAGAAATCAAGGTTTTGATCCAATTTGGCATAGGGAAATGTAGAAGGAAGGGAGCGGAAGGTGCTTTTAGAGAGAGAGATATACAAAAGTGATCTGAAATATCTGATTCATGAATCGATATAACATGGTCCGCTCGAGCGTGGAAAGCCCCGCTCGAGCGTTAAATACACTTTCCCAGTACTTTTGCAGACAAGTCAAACTTCTGGAACCAAACATTCTTCGCTCGAGCGCATAAACGGCCGCTCGAGCAAACAAGAAACTTCTAATGCATTTTGCATTTTTGCTTCAGGGGCGCTTGCCCCTCAACCCCGCCAGGGCGCTGCCCTTCGACCCACCAAACGACGCTACCCCTTAGACCCTCGCGAGCTGACCGGGCTGCTCGATCCCTGACATACTCAGCGAAGTGGCAAAATTGGGATCACTACACAAGCTCCAGGTATGATCCTTAACTATAATTCATGAAGATAGTCCATGTAGGAAGATGAATTCACCAAGTTTGTAAGACCATTTGCATGAATTTGAAAGAAAAAAGTAAGAATCACCATGAGTTTAGTGAGTTTGAGTGAATTGTGTACATGTATGCATAATTCTCCATCTTTGAACTTAGTTTTCTACAAATTCATACATGCATGGGAGATACACATGTTGTTTTTGAAGCAGCTTCATGATTTCATCTCATATGATCATGGTTTGGGCAGAAAAGAGTTGAATTTAACACATGCATGACAAGAGCATGGAGTTTTGAACCTTGTTTTGAAGAATTGAAAGAGAATTTGGGACCATGGTTTCATAATTTTCACCAATTCATGTTTTATAAAGAATTTCTAAGCTTTTGAGACTAACAATGCAAGCTTTGAACATGAAAGGAGTGTTTTTAAACTTCAAACTTAATACTGGAAAACCCAAAATTCGCCCAATTCGCTCAAGTCAACATCATAGGTATCTAGTATTTTTACAGACCTTTGGCAGTTGGCTCAAGCGACCAAGTGTGTGCTCTAACGAACTCACCTTTGTTCAGCACTTGGCTTGAGCGACCATCGAGCACACATTTTGAACACCTAGTACTTTTACAGTCGAGCCACATTACTCATGTGAAGACCCTAGGCTTCTGCGGTTTGTGTTTGCAGAGTAGTTTTTGAGATAAAAAGTACGAAAACTTGTTTGGTTTGCCTTTTTTCAGAAATGGTTTTGGAAAATTGTTTGGGGAGAGAGTTTTAAAAAAAGTGATTGATTTGATGTGCATGAGAGAGAGTGATTTTGGAAAGAAGCAAACCAAACAAAATTTTGAGATTTTTTTTGGAAAAATTTGTTTGGTTTGATTACTCTTGAAAATTTGTTTGTAGAGAATTTTTCCCAAAATTTTTTCCCAAAAACAAACCAAACAAGCCCTCTATTTTCAATAAATTTTGACTAACACTCGTAAGTGCATGTTTGTATCCTCTCCTTTTAGGCATTCTTTTGCATCATTTAAACATCCTTGGTCATGGAATAAGCTAGAAACACACATAAGATAATTGAATTAAGATACGTTATTTTTTACGAACGTGTGTTTCAATGTGTATCTATGTTATGCATTTTGTGTAGGTGGTCAACCGAGGTCTAACATCATTACCAGCCCATTGTGAGTAGTATCTTTGTAAGGATATGTTGTTTAAATGTATTTTGATTTACTGCAAGAGTATTATTTTGAAGTGCTATTTTGATACGAATGAATGATTGTCTCTTTTGAAATGTAATTGTGGCATTCTTAGTGTAGCCCTCGCCTGGGGGTAACAATACCATGGCCCTTTGCTATAAGGCCCTTGCTAGGAGAAAACAATACCGTGGCCCTTTGTTATATGTGCACAGTGATCTCTGACGTTGACCCAAGTGGTCCCTTTGCTTGACCTATATGGTCTCCTTGTTAGACCCATGTAGTCTCTTTGTTACGCCTTCGGGCCCTTTGCTTGCACTATTGGATTTACCACATACGAACATAATTTGTGAACTCTGATATGATAAGTACTCACTTATGGTTTGTTTCGAAACCTATGTCATATGATTTTGTATTACGATAAACATCATTCATTTAACCTCTTTATACTGGTATTACTCACTGTGTTTTAGCTCACCCCCTTCCCTTATATATATGTAGATGAGCAAATGGAGCATCAAGCTTAGAGCAACCTTAGGAGTCTGCCCTTCTGTAAAGTCATTTTGGAGTGCCTCTGTTATGGGGCGATCTTGGACTCATATGGAGCCAAGCTGTGTTAACCTTGTGGATCAAGTCATTTTGTTTAGTTTTCTATTGTTTTTGGAACTTGTTATGTATGGATATTTTGTATAAGTGCTTAAGATGTTTGAAGTAACTATTTGTTCATATCTAGGAGGAAGGTTGAAGTTTTAATTACTTATGAAATTTCATCTATGCATCAGTCGATGGTCATGGTTGTATTTTAATATTGCTTCCGCAGTGCCTCGTTATTATTTTTAAGTATCAGTTTTGTGTTTTAGGCCGGAGGTAATCTGGGATTACTGGTCGGTCACGGCCTAAACCTTTAGGGGCGAATTCAGGTCGTGACAATTTGGTATCAGAGCACGAGTTCTACCTGACTCACTTGTTCATTGCACAATAAGATGTTTAGAAAAGATTTAAGGATTGCATTCATATGCATTTGAATATTAGAATGAGGTAACTTTTGAAAATGTGTATACATGTATGTGTGCATACAATGTATTTGTTATAAAGCAAGTTTCATATAGATCATGGTGAGAATAAGAGGGGATGAATTGAAGAAATCTACCTCTAACCGACTTGATCGGATGGAAAGAATGATGCACGATATGGCTGAAAGTGTAAGACAACAACAACAATGATAGCAACAGCAACCACCATCCCCACCTCCGATGCCCGTACCACCGATATCAAATCACCAAACAGATGACTGAACCATTGCCCTCACTAGAGAGTTCAAATAGATAAAGCCTCCCTTGTTTCATAGAGGAATTGATTCGCTAAAGGCTAAGGCCTGGGTGTTGGGAATCAAGAAATTGTTTGAGGTGTTTCCATGCACAGAGACACAAAAGGTTCTATTAGCTGTCTTTACTCTAGAAAATGAAGCAAGGAGATGGTGGATGTTAGTACGAGATACTAACAGGGGAATTAGTTGGGCTCAATTCTTAGATATTTTCTACGAAAATATTTTCCACAATGTGTTCAGGATAGGATGGTAATAGAGTTTGAACAGTTAAAGCAAGGGAATAAGTCAATGGCAAAGTATGAAATCTAGTTTACTGAACTAGCACCGTTCGCACCGCATATGGTCGACACAGACTATAAAAAGGCCAAAAAATTTGAAGGAGGTCTTCGTGATGCAATTCTTGATAGAATTAATGTGTTGAAACTACCAAAATATGTTGATGTTTTGGACAGGGCTCTCATGCCAGAAGCAAACCTGGCTGCTTATAACTGGAATTTTGAATGGAATGGTAAAAGGCAGAATTTGAATGTAAACAAAGGGGCAACCTCAGCAATGACTAAGAAAGCAAAGTCGGGGAAATTCAAGTAGCTCAAATCAAAGTGGTAATTCAATACCTGCTTGTCCAGATTATGGGAGAAAGCACCGGAGTGTGTTATTGGACTACTGGGGCTTGCTTTTTGTGTCGGAAAATGGGACACATGGCTAGGGAATGTCCATAACCACGACACTGTGACAATCGGGTTACTACAAGCTCAATTGCATCAGCACCAAATATAAGGGCCAATGCAACTCCGACTACAATGAGGGACAATCAGAGACAAGGAAGGGTTTTTGTTTTTGTTCCAGGGGACACCCAAAATGCAGAAACTATAGTCTCAAGTACACTTTTTATTTGTGGGTTTGATTGATTCAAGGTCTACATATTCGTTTGTCACTGTATTATTTGCTCATTTGGAAACCTTAAGATATATACTATGTATGTCATGACCGTTAGGGGGGGGTCTATGCTATGTTCAACTGTTTACCCTGCATGTGAAATTTTACTTGAGAATGCTACATTGTATGTTGATTTGTTGCCCTTAGACATGACTCATTTTGACATTATTTTGGGAATGGACTTGTTGTCTAAATATTATGTGACCATTGGTTGTGCTTCTAAGTGTGTAATATTCCAACCTCCAAGACAAAATGAGTTTTACTTTGAGGGGAGAGGTGTAGTTCCCCCACCATACTTCATTTCTACAATAAAGCCTCATAAACTAATTAACAAAGGGTGTCAAGGGTATTTTTATAGTATTCTGAGTGTTCAAACAACAAATGTTGTATTAGATGACATTCTGATTGTGAAAGATTTTTCTGATGTGTTTTCGAAAGAGTTGTTTGGGCAATAAGTTAATAGAGAAATTGAATTTGTGATTGATGTGAGACCTGGTACTCAACCCATATCCAAAACTCTATATCGTATATCAACTACTAAAATGAAAGAATTGAAAGCACAGTTGCAGGAATTACTTGATAAGGGGTTCATCGGATTGAGCACATCACCGTGGGGTGCACCTGTGTTGTTTGCAAAGAAGAAGTATGGAACACTCCGCTTGTGTATTGACTACAGGGAACTCAGCAAGCTAACCATTAAAAATAAATATCCTTTTCCTCGGACTGATGATTTGTTTGATCAGTTATAGGGGGCTCAAATATTTTTGAAGATTGATTTGAGATCGAGATACCACCAGTTGAAAGTTAAGGTCAAGGACATAGAGAAAATTACTTTCTAAACTAGGTATAGACATTATGAATTTTTAGTCATACCTTTCGGAGTTACCAATGCACCCGTAACCTTCATGGATTTAATGAATCAAATCTTTAAACCATTTCTAGATTAATTTGTTGTAGTTTTTATTGATGACATTCTGATTTATTTGAAGAGTAAGGAAAAACATGAACAACACCTTAGAATAATCCTTCAAACACTCAGGGAGAAACAACTATTTGGGAAATTCAAGAAATGTGAATTTTGGTTGAATGAGGTTACATTTTTTGGGCATGTTATTAATAGAGAGAGGGATATCTGTTGATCCACAGAAAATTGAGGCAATTGTTAATTGGCCTACTCAGAATAATGTAACAGAAATTCGTAATTTTATAGGTTTTGCAGGTTACAACCAGCGATTTGTCAAAGACTTCTCTAAGATTGATGTGCCATTGACACAATTGACCCGAAAGGGAGAACCATTCATATGGACGGATTAGAGGGAATCTACATTACAAGAATTGAAAATGAGATTGACTACAGCTCTAATCCTTACCTTATCATCAGGCACTGAAGGGTATGTGATTTTTAGTGATGCATCTCACAGAGGGTTGGGTTGGGTTTTAATGTAGAATGGCAAAGTGATTGCTTACGCGTCTCTACAGCTTAAACCACATGAAAAGAATTACCCAATGTATGATTTGGAGCTTGTCGCTGTTGCATTTGCATTGAAAATCTGGGGCCACTACTTGTATGGGGCTAAATGTGAAGTGCGTACTGACTACAGAAGCCTGAAGTATTTCATTACCCAGAAAGAACTTAATATGCGACAGAGACATTAGCTTGAATTGATCAAAGATTATAACCTGTAGATTCGCTATCATCCAGGTAAAGCTAATACAGGTGCTAACGTCTTGAGCAAAAAAAACACAGGAACTTTGGCGTATTTACTGACAGACAGAAAGGAGCTTCTACAAGATCTAGACAGACTTCAAATAGAAATTGTATATTATGAGCAAAACAGTATTTTCGCCGCAATGTCCGTATGACCGATTATTATTGAAAAGATCAAACAGAAACAGAGGGAAGATCAATTGCCCAATAAGGTGTATGATGAGTTTGAAACTAAGCCCAGACCAGGATTCACCATTGAAGAACAAGTATTGAAATTTCAAGGAAGACTTTGTGTTCCTAATAATGCAGAATTGAGAAGAAGAATTTTACAAGAGGCTCACAAGTCAATGTTTGCTATGCATCCGAGGAATACCAAAATGTACCAAGATTTGAAACAAGTGTGCTGGTGGCCAATCAAGAAGAGGGAAATTGCATACTACAATTTCTAATGCCTTTAATGTTAACAACCGACACGTTTACTTCAGTTCCTTCCCATTCCAGAATGGAAGTGAGAACATATAACCATGGATTTCATTGTCGGTCTACCTTGAACATCTAGAGGTATAAATGCTATATGGGTTATTGTTGATAGATTGACGAAATCTGCTCACTTTCTTGCTATAAAAACGTAATTTAATGCTTATAGACTTGCCACTATTTATATTGATGAGATCATTCGATTACATGGGGTTCTAGTTTCTATTATGTTAGATATCCTAAATTTGTTTCTAGATTTTGGCAAAGTTTACAACAGGCAATGGGCACAGAGTTGAGATTCAACATTGTCTTTCATCCACAAACAGATGGGCAAACCGAGAGAACTATCCAAATGTTGGAAGATATGCTTGGTATGTGTGTCTTAGAGTTTCAAGGTAGCTAGGAAGCTTACCTACCATTGGTTGAGTTTGCTTATAATAATATTTTTCACTCGAGTATCTGCATGGCACCATATGAGGCGTTGTGCGGAAGAAAGTGTACGTCTCCAGATTGTTGAACCGAGGTTCGTGATAGAGCTTTGTATCGGTCTAAACTTGTGCAAGAAACAACCGAAAAGATAAAAAAATCATCCCACAGAGGCTCAAGACTGCCTAGAGCTGAAATTATGTGTTTAATTAATGCTTATCTATTTGTTTGTGAATTATCTATTAGAATACCGACTTAGAATTTGAAATTAAAAGCCCAAACGGATTTGGAAACCGAAATTGAGTAATTCAATAGGCTAGTTAGAATATTTAGAACCATATGGTGAGTTTAATTAAAATTTGATTCGGATCATAATAATTAGAATAAATTGTTTAGAATTAAGCTCATTTGATTAGCCTTAATCTCATTTGATCAGCTTAACCTTAATTCACCTTCATATATATATATATATGTGTGTGTGTGTGTGTGTGTGTTAATCAAGCTCAGGACTTCATTTTACATCAACTTCTTGAGCTAAAAATTAGAGATAGAGAGAGAGAGCTCAACACTTGTAGAGAGAGAGAGAGAGAGAGAGAGAGATAAGAAGAATCCAAGGAAATTCTCTAAGGCCAAATTCAAGCTCTAGGTATGATCCTTAACCATAGTTCATGAACATAATCCATGTAGGAAGATGAATTCACCAAGTTGTAAGACCATTTGCATGAATTTGAAAGAAAAGAGTAAGAATCACCATGAGTTTAGTGAGTTTGAGTGAATTGTGCACATGCATGCATAATTCTCCATCTTTGAACTTGGTTTTCTATAAATTCATACATACATGGGACCTACACATGTTATTTCTAAAGGTTCTTCTTGATTTCATCTCATATGATCATGGTTTGAAAAGAAAAAATTGGAATTGAAGACATGCAAAACAAGAGCATGGAGTGTTGAACCTTGTTTTGAAGAATTGAAAGAGAATTTCATATCATGGTTTCATAATTTTTACCAATTCATGTTTTATAAAGAATTTCTAAGCTTTTGAGACTAACCATGCAAGCTTTGAACATGACAGGAGTGTTTTTTAACTTCAAACTTAATTATGGAAATCCCAGAATTTGCCCAGTTCGCTTGAGCGAAGGATCCTTGGCTCGAACAAACATCGTAGGCATCTAGTATTTTTACAAACCTTTGGCAGTTAGCTCGAGTGACTAGGTGTGTGCTGGAGTGAACTCACCTTTGTTCAGCACTTGGCTTGAGTGACGATCGAGCGCACATTTTCAACAACCAGTACTTTTACAGTCAAGCCACATGTGCGCTCGAGTGAAGACCCTGGTTTCAGCAAATTTTGACTAACACTCTTAAGTACATGTTTGCATCCTCACATCCTTTTAGGCATTCTTTTGCATCATTTAAACATCCTTAGTCTAGGAATAAGCTAGAAACACATAAGAGAATTGAATGAAGATACGTTATTTGTTACGAACATATGTTTCAATGTGTATCTATGTTATGTGTTTTGTGTAGGTGGTCAACCGAGGTCTAACATCAGTACCAGCCCACTGTGAGTAGTATCTTTGTAAAGATACGTCATTTAAATGTATTTTGATTTACTGCAAGAGTATTATTTTGAAATGCTATTTTGATACGAATGAATGATCGTCTCTTTTGAAATGTAATTGTGGCATCCTTAGTGTAACCCTCACCTAGGGGTAACAATACCATAGCCCTTTTCTATAAGGCCTTCACCCAAGGGAAACAATACCGCAGCCTTTGCTAATAAGGCTCTCTCCCAGGGAAAACAATATCGTGGCCCTTTGTTATATGTGCACAGAGACCTCTGATGTTGACCCAAGTGGCCCTTTGCTTGACCTATATGGTCCCCTTGCTAGACCCATGTGGTCTCTTTGTTACACCTTCGGGCCCTTTGCTTGCACTATTGGATTTACCACATACGAACGTAACTTGTGAACTCTGATACGTTATGTACTCACTTATGATTTGTTTCGAAACCCATGTCATATGATTTTGTATTACGACAAACATCATTCATTTGTATTACGCTAAGCATCATTCATTTAACCTCTTCATCCATCAATTACTCACTTAAAATAATTCATTTAACATCTTTTAAGGAAATGAATTAGAAAAACCTATTGATAGACCAATGTGAAGTAAAAAATTGTTATATGACTAGGATGTGATTGATTTTGTTTGATTATTTTAATGAATGGAATTGAACGACAAAATTGTTAAGTAAAAAGTCTAAAAATAAAGAATTAGAGAAAGGTTTCAATCCTACTATTCAAAGAGTTTAAAATGAAAATTTAAATTCATAAAAGTAATGCTTTTTATATACAAACAGAGTTTGTTATTTTTGCTCGTAGGTTTTGACTTGTATGATGCCATGCCATTGCTTTAATTGATATTTATTTTTGTTTCAATCTAAGTTTCCAATCTATATTGTGTATCTGTCTTTTTCAGTAGTGAATTGTACATATTTCAAAGCTATGATTTATTATTTTTTGGCAAGAATACAATTGTTGTCTAGATTATTAGTAAAAGCATTTATTGAGATGTGTACATCACATTTTGGTTCGATATATAGTAATATAATCGAATCATTTATTTTGCACATATCCATGGCGAGTAAGTATGACAATAAGGTAGAAAAAAAAAAGAAAAAAAGACAGGACATGAGTATCCTTATATGTTAGTTGATATTCATTTCATGCCCATAACTCTCCATTAATTTCATGTATAGTGCAATTTTAATTTAAACTTTGATTTACAATTGCAAATGTTTAGGTTATTGGCTAATGCAAAGAGATAAAAAAGCTGCAATCATTCGTTGGGGGCAATTACTACATCGAGTAAGCTTTGACTATTTGTTAGGGAATTTTTAATTTACTTATTGAATTTTGGCACCTTTTTTATTAAATTTGTAGTTGTTAGAGTATTCACATTTTTTCCCTAATGTTTTGAGCATTCGTGATATGGCAAACACTTAGATGACCCAAGGAACTATTTGACATATAAATAAAATAAGACCAAATGCGCTAATTAGGGGTGGCTGCTGTGTTTGGTTTCAAAAATCTTAATTTCATGTCTAACTCAACAAATAAACAAGTCAAATAGCTAAAATAGATGAATATGTTTTTACAAGAATAACTAAACTAATATGTAACAATTTTAACACCATAATTTATATAACAATTCTAATTTATATATCCATTTCATCACTTACTATATGATTCTTTTTCACCCTTTACTATAGATTGCATATTCTATTTGAATATTAATTCTTGTTTATCACTTACTATTGTTAATACAACTTTGTTAATAATGTAAATTATTTTATCGTGTAATGCATATTACAACTTTTATAATCCAAGATTTAGAACTATCAAAGTAGGATACTTGCAAATCACTATTACATAAAACTTTGGAGCAAAAGATACGGAACCATAATCGTGTAAAATCTCTAATTAACATTGCCATATCACGGGGGTCATCATAACAACTAAACAATTAATTTAGTCTAATAAATAAATTACATATGCCTAATCAAGTTAAAGGTATGTTTTAGTATATTTTTCATTGTGGATTCATAAATGGGATAGGACTACTTACCTATCGGATATTAATGAACATAATAACAAAAGAATTTCACATAACCCTAGCTTTGTAGGTGACCAAATTGCAGTCCAGAACCTGGTAGCACAAGAGCAAGATAAAATGATTGAAATGCAAAACAAAATATTTGAAGAGATTGAGAAGTTCATGAGAATGCGCAAGGATCAGGCAACCATGCAGGTTGGTGAAGATGATTATCCGTCAGAAGAACCTTATTGACAAGCACTTTTGTAAGTATATTTTTCATAATTTAATTTTCAAATCACTATAAGCATTTCACTTGAATTATTTGTTGAAACAAACTACTGCTTGCTACTCTTGAGTTGGCTAAGTTGACATAGAACTTTAATAATTGCAAAACTTAAGGTTTAAAAGGTCTATTTGGAAAGCGATTGGACTTTCAATTAAGATATTAGTGAAAGGAATGCAATCCCCTATTGGTGACATTACTTTGATGATAGCTGCAACTGTTGATGCTACTGTGGTTGTAACTGTTGCTTGTATGAGTCTTGATTGTCAATTGAAGTTTGCTCGACTCCTAGCCACCATAGGAGCAGCCCCTCCACACATGCATGTGTTGCCAAGAAAGTTACCCACCAATCTAATAGATCAGTCCATATTCTCTACCCAAATGATTTCTTATTTCAGCCACTACCCAACTGTAGCCTACGTACTTGATAAGCCTGAAAGTGTATTTTATCCTCATTTATTTGGTTGATATTAATTAGGTATAAGTTATAACATTAAGCATTCTTTTGGAGGTCTTTGCATTTAGATTTTGAACCATTTATAATTATTCATTTCATTTGATTTCATATTGCCTTCTGATTTTGTCTCAAAAGATGCTTCTATAATATCCAACACAATTTTATTGATTCAATTCTGTTAGTAACTTGGTGAGGTTCTACATTCTTATTGACCTATCTTAGGTAGACATATTAGCCTTCCACCTTTTGTAAAATAGAAATATTTAGTCTTTTTTATCAACTAAAAAAAGAATTTCATTGACAAATCACAAAGTACAAGATTCAAGGATTACATCAATAAAGGGAAAGGAGGTTGGTGGGAAACCAACAAAGAAAACCAATGATTACATCAATAAAGGCAAAGGAGGTTGGTGAGAAACCAACAAAGAAAACCAAAACACAACAAACACTTTGGTTGCCCTGTCTCAAGTCTCACAAACCGATACAGAACATAACAAAACTTAACAGAAGCCACCCATAATCCGTTCAAACCACTCATTCATTATTCTTCAGTTTTTGATCAAATTATAACTTGTTTTAGTACATTAGGACACATATATATACAAGGTCCGAAAGGCTAGTCCTCATCATCCTAGCTAGTATTATGCAAGTTGTAGTGTTAAGAAGTTAAAAACAAAGCATATAGCCACCTTTAAAATCCTAAAAATCCTAAGTATAAAGCTAGTCATCCCATGTGAATAACTGTGATTTCTACCCATTTTTTGATTGTAATGATTATGGTACCATAAATGAGTCAAACAAAAGTTACAATCTTTATCAATTAAATTAATTCTTTTTCCAATTACGGCAGCACAGGGGCCAACTTCCACCATACTTGGTCCTTTTCCAAATTAACTTCATCTCAGCTTTTGTAATTTAGAAATTATCATATAGGTGGTTGTATGTTTGGTTAATTATATTTTGTAAATTTTTTTCTTACTGTTATTCTTATTTTTGGGGAAATATAATTAGGGGTGACTATTGTAGTTGGTATATCATGGTTTTGAGACTAAGCATTTTATTACTAACATTTTAATATTGTAATTTTTTTTTCATATGTTTGACAGATTGGCAATGGATGGAACATATTTTGGGGGAGCATCAAATGATTACAGTTTAAATTTTTGAATATATTTTGTCCTAAGATTTTGTAGCTTGGGAAGTTCCTTTTGGAATCATTGTGTATATGTTTCAAGTTTCGAATTGTAAGGGATTTATTTATGTTAAATAATTTGGATTTGATATTTTGCTTTTGTTTAATATGCTACTATTTTTAAATTAAGTTTATAGTTTGGATGCTTTGCACAATGTGTTTTTTTTTTTTGATTGCATGTATGTGATAGAAATTATGCAGAAGAAAATTAAGTTTGGGTTTAGATTATTTTTTAAAGGTTTATGAATTGAATAGGGATATTGTAAAATAAAAAATAAAAAATAATGAATTTTTGATGACAGGTTTTTCAGTTGTAAATTTACTTTTGTTGACAATTTGTTTCGGTTGCTAAAAGTCTATGTGAAATAGGATATGAATTTATAGCAACCAAAATCTTGATTGGTTGCCAAAAGATTTGTTATTCAACAACTAAGCATTTTTGGTCGCTAAAGGATGTTTTTGTGGCGTTTTTGTAGGTCGCTAAAACCTAACTTGGTATCTATTTAAGGCTATTTTTAGCGACTAAATGTTAATTTACAACAACGATATTTTGGTATTTGGCAACTAAACTATTTGGTCACTGATTCTTTTATAAGCATGACCGTAGTTTATTTGGTCGCCGAATCATTTAGTGACGTGGCTTTGGCGACCCTTTTTTTTTGGGTCGCTGATACTTTTTGCGATGAAAAATACACTTTTAGTGACCAAAAAAAAAACGTCGCTGAAAGTGCAAATTGTTGTAGTTACTTTTTCAAATGCAGATTGATAAATGACACAAGATCGGTAATCTTCCTTACATGTTGGCCACGGGGCCTCTATTTGTTGGCAGAACACCATTGTTGTAAGGAAGGTTGAACCCTTTCTCTTTTATGTAATGGTGTAAGCCTATAGGCAATTTATTCAATCATAATTCATGTTGCATTTCATATTGTTCATACGATTGAGTAAATCTTCATGAATTTATGGATGTCAATGGAGTTCATTTCCATATTGTATTAATGAT
This sequence comes from Camellia sinensis, assembly GCF_055761805.1. Lineage (NCBI taxonomy): Eukaryota > Viridiplantae > Streptophyta > Magnoliopsida > Ericales > Theaceae > Camellia > Camellia sinensis. The sequence continues at coordinate 72,021,145 of NC_138964.1, forward strand.
AATGGACTATAACGACGGATTTGGTAATGTTAACCGGGTAATAGAAAGTGGAGTGCTACAATAGGTTTGGTGCCATTTGAATTTACGAAAATGCCTTTTTTAACAAATGAAACATATCAATAAATGGTACATTAAGATATGTCTACCAAATGGTTTATATGAATATGCATATGATCCATAATGTGGGTTTTCACAAATCCCAATTACATAATACATGTGAAAAAACTAACAAAAAAAAAACACCACTAAAGCAGGGTTGGTGTATTTTTCACATTAACAAACCCTATGTTTTTACTTCATTCTATAGAAAGTAAGATGAACACCATTACATACGTGCATTACAACGTGAACATTCAACGTTGCCATTAACATCAAATGAATCTCCAAAAATCAAGAGAAGTTGTTGGTTGGTCTTGAATTATTACTCCACACCATTCATTGAGAGACAATTGTTTCATTGTCTCCAAAAAAGAGACAGAAATATGGTAAGTCCTACTTATTCAACCAATAACAACCAAGTTGGAGCACCACCTCAGCTTGCCCCAAGAGCAAACAATAATTTTCTACAAATCAAACCCACCTAATGAAACCTTGTAATTGTAGTTCTAAAAACTGGCTGATACGCTACGTATTGGCTAATACGTATCGGAAAAATAGGGCACCGCGACGGATATAGGCTGGTATACCTGGTACGTATCGGTCTGTAACTGTTACACAAGCCATTACACAAGCCACGACAGGTCAATAATCACTAGTTCGGACCGGTACTATAAAGAAAAAGCTAAAAAACCTATGAAATGATTTTTATAATTTCACCGCTGCGACACCCGATTCCCGATACGTACCAATCGATACTACCGATACCGATACTTCGTGATCGATACCGTTACGTTAACCGATACCGCGATTAGAACCATGCTTGTAATACTATGATGTATAACTACTGTTGCACATAGATTTCATGTATAATTGTGTGAAATGTAACATCGAACCAGAACCGCCACTGCAATGTAAATCCGAAATGCAGACCTCCCCTATGCATATAACCCATACTACCATACATTGCAGCGAGATAGGAACATACTAATTATTAAGGCAACTATTATGTGAAATGTAAACATAAACCCCAACAAAATCACATCAGGGCTTATGCAATGACCACAAACATATACACCATATCCCACATCCCATGATAACTGTCTAACGGACATGAAACACGTTGCTGGTCTACTGTGCCTCAATCGCAAATAGAGGTATGTCATACTTTCTTTTTCTTTTTTTTATCAGCAAAGAAAAATTTCATTAAAAACATGAAATTAAAAGTACAGGAAGATGACAAGCATCGAGAGAGATTTGAGATTAGAGGTATGTCACGTTGCTTTGACAGAAACAAAATGTGTGAAACAAACAAGCTATGACAACGACGATTTCAAATTATTATACACAGATCGTAATCACATTTCCATTTTAGTAGGGATCAAATTTGTGGATATTGGAATCAATATAATGTGGATTTTGGGAATATTTATGTTTTGGGAGTAACTGATGGTGTGGGCAAATGTGTAATTGCTCAGATTTGGTAAAAACCTAATATTCCAAGACCCATAAGACATGTTTTTTTTATGTGGGACAATTGTGTAATTCACACATAAATGGGGCTTTTGGGATCATAAGAAAAAAAAAAGGAAGACTAAACAACTTATAAGATCACTAAATAGAATTTATTGATGCATTACTCATTTTTTTACTTTTTCACTAAAATCTTTTCTTCCCAAACGTATCCTAAAATCATCTCTGCATATTTATCTGGGTATGTGTATTATTTAGAATAATTTGGCAATGCATGTTTTAAACAACAAAACTTGGCCTTGTAAATTCAAGAAGGATTTGATATATATATATATATATATATGGGTAGGGCTTTTTAAGTCTTGTTATGAGTTCCAATACACAAGATTAAACTTCACGGTGAATAATTCTGGATATACATCATAAAATCTGAGCTTCAAGTACTGTAAAAATAAAAAATCTTGTATAAAAAAAATAATAGTAAATAAAAAGACAACATAATTGGTGATAAATTATATTGTCACTGCTGTAAGTCTTTAACAACAAGATTGGGGCCATAAAGACATTTGTTAAAAAATTGTTGGTCAAAAAGATGTTAACATCTATCTGTTAAAATTTTTATTTTGATATATTTTTTCAAATCTTTTTAATCGGTTAAGTTTTTTGAACCTATCTAATAAAATTTGTAACTTTATATTAAAATTTGGCAAGCCTATTTTTTTCTATTTATTGAAATTCCCCAAACATTTTTCCTCTCTGTTGAAATTTACCAAGCTTATTTTTCTTATCTGTTCAATTTTTATGCTATCTATTATGTTGTATTTTTTATTTTATTTGTTTAAATTCTCATATGAGGCAAGCTTGTTGAATAGACAAAAAATTGAATCTATCTGTCTACAAAAATTGAATCTGTTTGTTTCTTACCGACCTGTTCTTAAAAAAATGGAATTTATTTGTTTGTTCCTTTTCATCATCATCATAAGCAGCAACACAACAGTGACTCATCATTATCATCGCGACTCTGGCTTTATGTCCTCGAATAGAAAAATCTCATCTTCACCTTTGGCAAACTTCAAACTGTCCTGGATTGACTCAAATCTTCAATATCTCTATCTGTTACTCGAATCTCAAACCCAAGCAAGACCCACGAAACTCAACCAGCACTCTTCTCACACTCTGGTGTACCATTCCAAGAGAACAACCATCGACAATCTATAGAAGAGTCTCGCCATTGCAAAAATTGTTCTGGTTTCCTCGATTCGCGAATGTGAAATCGAATCAAAAAATGATATCAATAACTCAAATCCAAAGCCTAGAAAGAAAGAGTAGAGAGTAGAGAGAGAGAGATTGTTATCCAGAACTCAGATCTAAAGCTTCTGATTACATATTAACCAATTTGGGAAGGCTTGGAAGCAAGAGTAAGCCACTATCAACTTCAATAGTGAGACCTGAGAGAGAGAGAGAGAGAGAGGGAGAGTAGGTGATGTTAGCGGTGGCAAAGAAGAGGCAGACGACGGATCTTCTTCTTCTTCAACCCTTCGACGGTGGCAGACGACGAAAAAGAAAGTGTTGTGGCGAAAAAGAATAAGGTGCTACATTAACCATGGTTTCTAGAGAGAGAGAGAGAGAGAGAGAGAGAGAGAGAGAGAGAGAGAGAGAAATTGAGGCTATGACAAGTCAATTTGTACAAATAATAAGCATGTCTTTATGGACATACTAATTTAGTGCTTAGACATTTAGACCAAAAAATTTAAAATTGAACTTATGGACCAAGTGCCCAAAAAACAATTGCCCCACAAAAATGGTATTCAGTAATGAAACTTTTAAACCCAAGAATACTACAATGACTAGCTAGGAACAACTTATATGAGTCTTTTGGCCAATCCATAAAGGGCCAACCTAACTCAGTTTCACTCTTAACTTTCTTTTTCTTTTTTTCTTAGAGAAAAACAAGCAAAACAGAAATAAAAAATAAAGAGTAATAAGAAAAGAAAAAATAGAAAAACTAACCCATATGATAGTTTCTTAACACACTTACGAAAAATTTTCAATAAAATTAGGGCAATGTTCTTACACTTTACTTAATGTTGATTTGGTTACATTGGGGTGATCTTCTTATACATTACTTAATGTTAATTTGATCTTTATAGTTTTAAGGGTACTCGGTTCATAAATCCAAATCTTAATTTTGTTTGGCCAAAGGTCTAAGTGTTGAAATACTTTGTCCAAAATGACAAGTTCAAGCAAAATGATCAAACTATCCATGTATATATATATATATATATATTATATGGTGGTAATCCAAAACAAAACCACTCTCTCTCTCTCTCTCCCTCTCTCTCTCTCTCTCTCTCTCTCCGACACCATCGCCACCACCGTCTACTCCATTGACGACTTGTGATAACCGCCTCACCGTCACAGTACTACCATTCTGCCTTCGCCGTATCTCTCACTCTTCTCTTCTCATCTTCGACACCATCACCACCATGTTGTCGCCGTCTTGTTGCCATCATCCACTCCACACACAGCCTGCGATCATCGTTCCACCATTGTCGTCCTATCATTCCACCATCACCATCGCCGTTTTCGCCAAAACAAACCCTCACTCTCCTCTTCTCTTCTCCGATGGCCTCCTCCGACGGTTCAACTCTTCTTCTCTTCTTTCCTCTCTCTAGATCTATAGTGGACCTAGATCTGAGATGTGGTAGACCTTCTCTGTGTAGTAGTAATGTTACTACAGCAATCTTCTCATTGATTTTTCTTTGAAGTTAGTATTGATATATATGTTATACATATACAAATATGCATGTATTTATAAGTTGAGTAAGACATACATATAAAAATGATTTTATCAACCATAATTTTATCAAACATTTGAATGAGTTCAATGACTATGACATATACATAAGTAATATATAACATAATCTCATTCAAATGTTAATAACTTAGTATTTATGGTGATGAGATTTTCATTTCCATTTAGATTTCAATCATTCAATTAATTGTGTTTTTAGATTGAATGTTGTAACTTGAAAGCTTCTGATTAAGCTAATGAAGTTGAGGTACTGCCTGAAGCTCAGATCTATTCAAAAGGCTCAAATCTTGTTTCTTCTTTTGTGCTCTATCTTCTTTTTCTTTTTCTTCTTCTTCTTCTTCTCCTTCTTCTTCTTCTACTTCTTTTTTTTAAGTTTTAAGCTCATATTTTTGTTAGATATGTTGAATATATATATATGTTATATATCTCAATTTTTTTCTTTTTTTTTTCTCTTTACAATATGTTGTTGATGGTTGATTGTTGTCGTTGTTGTTGTTGTTGTTGTTGTTGTTGTTGTTGTTGTTGTTGTTGTTGCTGCTATTAATGTTGTTAATGATGATAATAATGAAACACATTGCAATAGATAAGAGGAGAGAGGGAGAGACACATAGAGAGAAAGATTTAAATAGATAAAAATAGATATGATTTGTTTCAACAAATAAAAAAATTTAAAAATTTGAACATATAATAAAATTTAGATAGATATTTGAATAAATAAGGGGAAAAATTGAACAAATAGTCAAAAAAAATTTGAATAGATAGATATGAATTTGAACAAAGAAAATAATTTGAATAAATAGATATAAATTTGAACAGATAGTCAAAAAAAAGTTAACAGAGAAAAAAAGTTAACAAATAAATTAAGGGGGTAAAATTAGAAACAAAATGTCATTCAAAGCCAACAAAAGGACTTCTCACCAAACTATTTCACAAAGGCTGGATCTTTTACCAATAAATAAATAAATAAATAAATAAAATCTAAAAATATCTATTGGGCCTAATGTCTTGCCCTCCTTAGATTGGATTTATCACCAATTTTCTCTAATTTCAATTGAGTTTATTTTTCTTTTTAATAATTTTACATTTTGTATTAATTAAAACTTTTAATTAAAATTGTGCCCGTGAACCGCACACGATATATTTTACAACAAAATTGTAATTTCATCACAATCACCTTCTCTTCTTTCTTCGGCAACTCGAAGTTGTCGCAGTCTCTCCGTAATGCCTATGGAACTAGTAATAGACTATGCAGGGACATGGCCCGTCTAATCCAACCAAAAATATTGTTTAAACATACGTGTTTTTTATATTCTACTTAGACTAGCCCCTATCTTTCAAATTGTTTATGTATAAAACTCTTTAGTAATTGTCCTATCATATCTATAATTATCCAATGACAATATGGTATGGTATTTTGTTACGAAATGTTATGATAATATTATACATGTTGTACTATAAATACATTTTTTTAGAGGTGCATACCATTGGAGCTCTCGAGAGTTAGGGTTTGTTTGAATGATTGTGGATTTTGAATTAAAGGATTTGAACTTAAATAGAATGAACAATAATGGAAGAAGATAAGTTGAGATAAAAAAAATATATATATATATATGTATTTTTTAGTAGGATACTTGGGTGATATTTGATAAAATTGAATATTAAACATTGAAAGTTAAAAATTAAGTATTTTTAAACTGAAAAGTTGTTTGATAAAAATTTAAATGATAAATTAAAACGAGTTGTTTGATATATACTAGATCAAATTTAAAATTTGTTATTTTCAAATTATATCTTTCAATTTTTATATTATGGTGGCGTTGGTGGTCACGAAGCTGGTTGTGGCAACGGCGATGGTGGCTATGACACCAATGGCAATGGTGATGTAGATAGAAGGATAATGGCTGTAGTAACGGTGGAAGAGTAATGTAGTGGAGATAAAAAGAGGATGGAAACGATAATGATGATGGTGGTGGTAGAATGAGGGTGATGGTTATAGCAACAGTGGTATTGGTTGTGGAGAATAAGAATTGTTATAGTTGTTGTAGTTGTGATTAGGGATGGGCATTGATAGTTGGCCTACCCAGCTGAGCCTTAACTTTTAGAGTTGGGAAGGTTATTTTAGCCCATGAGCCTGGGCTAGGCTAACATTTTCAATTTGATATATTAATAGGATGGGCTTGAGATTTATAGTTTCTACTTGACCCGACTCAGCCCATTATTAAATTAATTAATTATAATACATTAAATTTTTTTTTTCCTTGTTAGGATCTAGATTTTATCTTTATTGGTTATATTGAAACTCATATTTACGATGATGTGTAATTGAATTTATTTACGAAATCTTTTAAGTTATACATAAAATTATAATGATATCAATATATTTATTTAAGAAATATAATATGTGATTGAATTTAATTATGAAATATTTTTTTTAAAAAAAATTAATATCTAGCCCGATAGGTGGACTTGGGATTTATAATTTTTTTTTTGTGCCAAGGTTGGGCAGATATAGATGCCCGATGATAGGCCAGGCTGGGCTTGGGCAGACATAAAGTCCCTTATTATGTAGTGTTGGCCCGAACCCAGCCTGGCCTGGCTCAGCTCGGCTTGACGTATGACCACCCCTAGTTGTGGTAGAAAGTTGGAGGTAGTGGCTATCACACCCCAAATTTACTAGATCCGAACCCATGAGAAAGGACATGGAAATACAACGAGGAAGAAGGGATCAAAATAATTAGAGAACTTGAACATAAATGGTATATTGAATGAGTGATATTACCATAAAGGAAAAAACCATATATTCGCTCTCCGATATGTACATGGCATTCAATACATGAGATTACAAGATTTACATGCATCCTATATGAATATGCTATATGACATGAATATACAACATGAGATCTCATTAAGTTAAAATGAAATTATACAATAAAATTGCTCCATGGGCTTACATCATAAAAGATTGTGTAATCATTTTCAACACATGGTTCTCAGCCAACAAAATAAAGCCAATGGCCACATAAGATAACAAAGAGCTCTCTTTGCTCATCAACAACACAATCATGTCTAAGGAGATGACACACCATCTAATCCTGAAAAGAGTTACACAATAAGTGATGAATGAAAACGTCCAATAGAAAAATTCTTAAAGTTAAGAAATATGCATTTGCCAACGAATATGATCATGAATGCAGATATCATACATAAATATAAGTTTTGGAAAACGCCAATATCTCATTTTCAGTGCTCAAAACTGAAACACAAGAATGATTTATCAATAATCCAATTCTTAGCAAAATCATCCCAAAATAAGTATCCGTCAATTATAAGAACCACCCAAAATCACCCCGACTTGAATGGTTGTTGGCCAAAAGAAAATTGGTACCTACTCCGTGCAGATTTTTTATATTTTGCCAAGGATCTCAAGCCAACTTAATCACATTTCAAAATATAGACTACCCAGATTCACCAATTTAAAACCCTTTCAAAAAATATCTCAATTCCCAAACAATTGATATCCAAATTCTTAATTTATGCAAATCGTTTTTCATCCCCAAATGGTACATCAAAGATGTTCCCATGCGCATTTAAAAATTAAGTTTCAATTTCTCTGATTTGACAGATTTCTTCAATATTGTAATTCTCCATCAATTGCCAACAATTTCAAATCTCTACATATGCCTATACCATGAAAATGGAGATATAACTTTCAATTTCAAGAGATGAGATCAATATTCAAACACATGCATAATTTCTTACATTTACAAATTAGGGTTTTGAAAGTTTTGGGACTTTCTCAAATTAAAACGTGTAATCAAAACATAACCATAAGATGCATTTGGTAAGAAAATATCAAAAAGTAATCAAAATTTAACCAAACGCTAGTTTTGTAAGACTTGTACCAAAATCTCTACATTTTTCTCAAGATTTTTGTATTGAAATTAACGCATATACATCTAACATTTCATATTTAATCAAAGCAGGAAAATCCCTACCTCAAAGCAAGAAGAAGAGAAACTCAAAACATTGAAAGTAGACGAAATGGAAATCAGCTCTGATAGATATGAATCTATCGTCGAGCTCTACCATGTTGAAACCCTAGTTGAAGATCAACTCTTACTCTAGTTAGGGTAAATCTAAGCTTTTATTGTGTAAAAATGGTAAAGATAGAAGGGGAAGAGAGAGAGACAGAGAGAGAGAGAGAGAGAGAGAGAGAGAAAGAGATTTGAGACAAAATGCATTTTATGAAAAACTAGCATCGAAGAGAACGATTGCACTAAAGAGGGATCAATCGCACAGTGATTGCTAGCTATTGGATGAAAATACTAATCTGAAGCGATTGATTGGCGATTAATCATTTAGTGATCACTTCGAAGCGATTGATAGGTGATCGATTGCTTAACAATTACCAGCCACTAGACGTGGCACAAAATCAAATTTTAGCCCAAAAAATCGTAATTTACTTCCAAACTCATAATAACAAACCTCAAATTCACTTTCTCAAATCACGGAACAACATTCCCACAATACACGACAACAACAAAAATAAAACAATTTGAATTTTGAGGTAACAGAACTGCATCCAACATCAAACGAATATTGGAAAGTGGGTCGGGTTTAGCCTTGAAGTGTTACGGTGGCGGTAGCGATTGTGGTGGTAGCAGGGCTGTTAAATATCTACTAGGACCAATGAACCCGACTAACCTGACCCATGCCAACACTAAATGGATGGTTTCGAACATGTAGTTGGTCGAAAGTGGGTAATTTAGAGTACTTTTTTCGAATTTTCAGTCGAATTACAGGTTTGGTATAAAGAAACCTGCAGAACCCGATCCGACCAATCCATGTATTTAAGGTAATATCCCCACATGTCATATTATAATTGATGCTTCCAAATTACATTTATCACAAACCTAGGGTACTTTTACCAATTTTGACTTCTCTCCATCGAAAGAGTTTCCTTCCCTCTCTTTTTATGCACAATAATAATTTCTGACACTCTCTCACATAACATTCACTCAACATTGATTCCACTCCCTCTTTATCTAATACATTAAGAACAATGTTATATGCACCAATTAGTGTATCAATTGATGATGTGGCATAATTTAAGAGGTTTTTGGTATTTGTAATGTGATTAATGAGTGGGTCAATAACAATGTTATAACTAGTGTTGGTATACTAGTTAGTACACTAATTGATGCATGTAGCACCACTGATACATTAATTGTTCTGCCTCTCCATTTCAACTATTTTGACCAAAGACTCTCTTCCACCGATTCATATCTCTATCTCTATTCCACTATTTCCTCTCTCTCCCCATTGACAGTGAATTAAAGTTTGTCCCTTTAGACACCACATTTTTTACTGTCCTCAAGACTTGGACGTCATCGTTTGAACACTCGATGATCATCCATGCTCATGTTCGTTTTGAGTTCTCGAAGGTCTCGACTGCGCGCCTTGCCTTAGGATCTCTTAACTTGTCTGTTTTGTGTTTGGTTGTGGACCAAGGACTTGTGGTTTTGCTTCTGAGGGAAGAGGGTGGCTTGTTGGCCATCCCTGCAACCCATTGGCTAAGGCTTTGTGCCATCGGCCATGTTTCCCTGCCATCGGCCATAAGTGTTGGCCGATCGGCACTCTTTTTGGTCAATCGACCATATGTTTGAGCCGAGACCTTTCCATCTGCTTTTTGCAGATATTTTCTGCCAGCTGTGACAGCTGGTGGGCACAATTCTTATCCTCCATACATGTGTATAGAGGGATTGCTTTCAAGACTCAAGCTTGTTGAACAAGCTTGAGAATTGAAATTCTATAAGAAGGAAGCCTCCCCTCCCTTTCCAGAGGTTCTGAAATCTTGAGATACAAGTTCTATATCTCTCTCTATATATATATTTTACCTCTCCCTCTTGTTTAGCCTTTGTTTGTGCCCAAAAGTGTAATATCTTCACACTATTGCACACAAACACCTACTAGAACACCATCCTTTGGTTGTTGAGGTCCTTAGTAGTTGGTTTTAGAGTTATTGGACTAGTTTAAGCTCAAAAAAAGCTGCTGGAGTTGTGTTCTTGAAGGTGTTCTTCAAGGGTGAGTAAACTACCTTTTAATCCCCCATTTTGGCTTAAGCTTTTAGACCTACTTGCATATTATTTTAAGCTTAACTTTCTACTACAAAAAGTTTTGATTTTGTATGCTTAAGATAATTGTTTAAGGTCACTTTTGCATTGGGGGTTGTCTACCCCTCTTAGGCCTTGTTTGGCCTTGTTTTGTGCCTTTCTTTTTGAGCTTTGGAACCATCTTGTTTTGACCTTCTCACCACTGAAATCCAGAGGATTTTCAGTGATGGAAAGGTGGTTTTGGGGTCTTGAATAGGAGAGGGACACCCCCCTCTCCTTGTGTCTCATTTGCTAGTATAAATGGCTCATATTGGTAGCATGTTTGCTTAGCATGTTTTGGCTTCATTTCAGCAAGTATTTGATGTTATTTTTCCATGCTATAACTCTGTTTTAAGTTGGTTTGATAGCCTTTTACATGCATCATGCACTTGTAGTGTAATCCTCTCTATTGCCTTAACATACACCTTGCATTTGGGTCATCATTCTTGCTTATTTTGGCTCAACTCAACGAAGCTTTTAGTCATGTTTTACCATGTTCTAGCTTTGATTTGTATTGTCTTGGTCATGCATGTACTGTTTTGTATAGCCTTGGTTCAATCTAGTTTGTTGGCTTTGAGTGTCCAAGTCATTAGCATGCATTGCTTAGACCATTTTCATGATTTGGCATCATTTCATATGAGATTTCAGTCCACATAGTGTGGTCATGCATTCGCATTTGTCACCTTTTCCATGTATTGAGAGGTTGGTGTTTTATGCCTCAAGATTGAGTCATTGTGCATGCTATCATACTTAGGCTTTTGGGCTGCCATCTCAGTGGGTTTTTGGGCTTATTTTGACATGCCATAACTCTATTTTTCATTGGTTAAGTCATGCCAAGCCTGGTTGTAATAGGTGTAGTGTAACACCCCTTGTTAGCTTTGCATGCCTCATGCCTTTTGGACTTTTGTTCTAGTTTGTTTTGGCTTTGGTCCATGCATGTTTTAGACTCACTTTGGTATGCTTTAGGACTGTTTTGGTTCACTTAGGCCATTTGCTTCATGTTTTGCATGGCCTTGGTGTAGTCTTTTTGCTATCTTCAAGCTTTGAGCTTTCTTGCATGCTATACTTGTTTGTTTTGGTTGATTTGGCATTATTCCATGCTTAATTTCAAGGCTTGTAGTATTGTCACATGTTCATACTTTTCACTCTTTAAGTGCTCTTAAGAGTTGGTAGCTTCATGCCTTGTTTGTGAACCAAAGTGTATGCATGTTTGTATGTGCTTTTGTCTTCATTTTCATTACATCTTGGCCACTGATTTGGGCATGGTTGAGGTTTACCCACTTTGGTTAAAATCCATCTTTGCATGTTGTTGCATGCTTGACATGTTGCATGTTGTTGCATGCTTGTCCATCTTTGCATGCCATGCATGTTTGTATGCTTAGGTTGCATTTTGCATGCTTGCTAGTTTGCATTTTGTCACATGCTTATTTAGGTTGCATTGCATTTAGCATGCTTGTTACCTTAGCCTTGTGTGCATGTTTGAGTCATATTGCATTTGGCATGCTTATGTTGCATTGCATAGCTTTTCCATGTTGCATGCATTGCATTGTGTTTGATTTGGGGTGTCAAACCAAACACGAGGACCGAGGGACGTTTCGTACTTGAAGTGACGAAACGTGCCTCAATCCTCGGTCGCCAACACTCTTGATCCAACATGATAAAGTATGAGGCATTCATGTATTTTTGTGCTTTCATTCCATATTGATTTGTGCAATTCGGCCTCTTTGGCCATCATGCATCGAAATACGTGATTGATGGCTCGAGAGTCAAACACTACACTCCTTTGAGTTCCAAACGTGATAAGGGGTGTAGTTGCACAACATTACCTTGCAAATGTATTGCCATGCCCTTGTTTGTCCTCTCCTGCAGCAAAAGGAGCAGTTTGCAGGAAGATATGGTCAATCGGCTATCTGTAGTGCCGATCGGCTAATGATTTTTGGCCGATAGACTAAAAAGTGGTCAATGACCCCTTTCCCTTGGCCGATGGCCATATCTTTTGGCCGATGGCCTCTTAGAGTCTCCATGAGGTGGTTCAGAAGCATCACAGAGATTTTCACAGTTTTCAGATATGCAAAACAGTGCAAACAGAGGCAACATCAGGCATGGCAACGAATTTCCGAGCGAAACCGACCGAGCATGCATTTGTCCCTCCTTTTGAGGCCGCTTTAACTGTTTTGTAACTTAATTAATTTGCTTCATTAGTTAAGAGTTTTGTAATATTTAATTAGCTAGGATAGTTAGTTAATTAGTTGATTTGTATTATTTATTCGGACCCTCCGTCGAGAGGGCGAATTTTGAATAAGTGTGCATGAGTGTGTGAATGTCTTCCAACCCCACGTCTTTCTCCCTTTTACTTAACCACTTATGATGGTTAGTTTTAGGGCATGTTTTGATTAGCACTTATGCCTGCATGTTTGCATTCATTCATCAGTCTTGCATGCACCGGGCTCGGCGCATCATACTAACTGCATTGTATTTAATTCCTATTTGAATATATGTTATCTAGTTGTACCTCATATGCCATCTTAGAATAGCCGAGCCTATTTCTAGTTGCATTTTGCATGTGTTGCATTAGCCATCTTAACATAAACTAGGATCATGCATTGATTACTAACTAGTTATTATTTTGGCTCGGAGTACACTATAAGTGTTTATGCTTTAACATATTGCATGTGTGTTAGTGGTTTCCATGACAGCATGCTTGCCATGAGGCTATTTGCTTAAATGATATAACTGCCTGAATGCCTGTGGGTGAAGGTTGGATTGCTTGAATTGGAACAATTCATCGAAATGCGAGTTTTAAGCCCACTTGAGAGTGGCAAAATCATGTTTTCTAAGCCCACTTGATGGTGGCAAATCCACGTCTTAGCCTACTTGCGAGTAGCACCTTCAAATCATTTTCAAACAAACAAACATAAGATGTTTTGTTCCAACTTAGGCGTTCTAGTCTATACTTATATGCTATGCGCATCATGTAGTAAGCTAGCTAATAAACCAAAATAAGAATGCATGTGTTTTCAAAAACAAGATATCATGTTAGTAAAGGCCAATCTTTGATCGGGCAAGCAGGGGTGCTCATTGCATGACCTTCCCCTCTTGTACCCAAGTTCCCAAGCCAAGGCAACTTTGGTGATGACGGACACGTGGCCTTAGGCACGAGTTAGGGTTCCCTAAATTTTCCAAAACAAAAACATTTAGGTGGCGACTCTATATCTGGCAAAGCAGTCCATGTTTGGCACTTCTTTATTAAAATCAGTTTTCCAAAACGATTTGTTGGATTTGGACCTTTTGGTGACTTATCAATCTTGCATTGCACTTTGCGAGATTAGATTCAGAACCGTGACATTGAGTCCAAACTGTAGTAAGCTAATGAACAAAACGAATTTCGAGCCATTTCACGTGCGGAGCCGGGACGTTCGGGCACTCTATAGTCCCCTATCTCTACCATTTCATCTCTCTCTCTCTCTTCCCCCATTGATAGTGAATTAAAGTTTTCCCCTCTCTCTCCACCATTTCATCTATCACTCCCTACCATTAACAGTGCATTGAACCCTCTCCGTCTTCAATGTTTGATTTACATCACCTCACCTGAAGCCCCTTTTCCCAAAACTCTAAATTTGAAGATCAATGACATACAAATTTTGAATGATGCATAATGATAAAGTTGAAGATGAGGATCTACAAAATGGTGATGAAGATGACGATTTTGTTTGTCAGCTATGTTTGTTGAAGACTATCAAATCTATAATGGTTCGTATGATTTTTCTTCTTCTTTTACTTCATGTTTTTCATTTGTCACATTAGTATATAATTCATGTATTATATATATGCTTTCTTGTTTTCCTTCTTTAAAAATTCTCTGATTTTCTTACTCTCATTTCTATATATGATTTACATATAATTTCTTTGCTTTTTTTATTTAATTTTCTTTTTCTCTAATCTAGGTAGAAAAACAAAGACTTGGGCCTGAAAAATGGGGGGCAAGTCTACCATTTTTACCTGATCATGCCCAACCGAATTCGACCAGCCAATTTGGTTTCAAATAGAGCAGCTTTGAAAAGTTGTACGATTAGAATCAGTTGGTCAAATGTTCAATCCAATAGTTTCGATTCGAGTAACGATGTGGGATCTCCTCCGAAAGGGTGTTCCAAAGCACCCGACAGTTTACTCCCATCTAATTTCACGTTTGTGCAATATGAAATAAATGAAAGTCTAAATCTGACAAATCTATTGAAAATCTACTAATCACAAGAAATTCAAAACATGGACTATATCACCAGATTCAAAGTCGTCATCTAATCTTTTGGGAAAACTAGGAAACCCATGACTCGTGCCAAAAGCCACTGTCTGTCACAACCAAACTCTTGGTTCGAGAAATTAGGTATAAGGGGGGACGGTCATGAATTGAGCATCTTCTCTTACCTGATAAAAGTCGATCTCTACTAATTCACAATATATGATTAATTACCAAGATATACTTCTGTTCTGATTATTAATACTAACTTTACTAGATGAAACAAACAATTATAGATTAAACCACTTACATTGGAATGTTTTGATCTCATGTGTTTAGAAAAGAGTTTGAAAATGTGTAACTCGAAGAAAATAAGAGTTCACATGTATAGAGATCAAAATCATTCTAACTTAAGCGAAATAACCTCCAACCGACAGGCATGCATGTAGATATCTCAAGTAAGGAAGTAGCCACATGGTAGTATGGCATACGTAGTAAGGAAAACACACGCAATCGAGATGCAAAAATGAAAAAAAAAAACTCACCTAGTACTCATCGACACCAAGCCAAGCACAAATGGGTTAGAAAAACATGCATGATCCTAGATGCAAAGAAAACTAAATGCAATACATGCATAAGAATGCAACTAAATACTCAGCTACTGTGGATGCCGTGCCTTTTTGGGTATAAGGCTTGTTCCCACACTAGTATTGTGCCAACCCGCTTTCCCACACCAATAGAGACACCACTTAATTTGAGGAGAATTAAGAAACTTTTAAAAATGAAACTAAGTACAAGACCTGATCAATCACAACCAGAGAATTTCCAGGTTCAGAAACTATGGTACAAAAGAGGAAGCTCATTGAATGATGCACCATTTTTTGCCCAATCTGAAGATTGGTCTCTACTAATGTTCTATTTTATGAATTTAATGAATAATTATTTCGTACAAAATTCATTATTAATCCTAAAACTTTTACTAACCTTAAAACTAGGTGATGTGAATAGAATAAATATCATTTATTTTAGCTACAATGAATAAAGCCATGTTTTCCATTAAAATGATGATTTTTCAAGAAGTATAAAGCTTTATTTTATCATGGCCATAAACATGAACTAAGACAAACACTACATATAAAAACACTCAAAACATCTAAGTTTGCATAGAAAAAGCACTTAACTTGATTTTTTGAAAAGACAATGCAACAATCAAGCACATTCACGAAGATCAAAGAAACTTACTCGGATGCCCACGCAAGCACCTTATATGCATTACATAAGGTAAATATGAACCCTAATATACAACAAATCATACAAATGTGATCCTAAGCCTAGTTTGAGGCCACCAACATACTTATGTACACAAAACAACTAACAAATATAAAAAGGAAATATGTTGGAATTAACATGATAATCAAACCGCGCTGTATGAATATTACATGATTAAACCTATATAAACATGATGTTTAAACAAAATAAACAAAACATGCAAAAATAAACGAAAAACTTGACAAAATGGCTAATTTACATGATGATTGTGCCATGCTAACTATAACACCTCGATATTTTTAAAACCCGAATCACGAAGAACCCAAGCAAAATTCGAAGGAAAAGGAAACCAAATAGAAGAGAGAGAGAGAGAGAGAGAGAGAGAGAGAGAGAGTTTCAAAAACTTGAAGAAGAATTCTAATTAAATAAGATAATTATACATGGAATGATACAGAATGGAACCCATAACTCACTCTTTAACACATGCAGTGTATTATATTACAAAACATTGCATTATCCCTAAATCTATATAATAATTACAATTAAAGGCCCTTAGGAAACAATAAAAAAATAGGGTGTAGCCCTTTTACAACTAAAACAAAGATGCAAAGATTGCCCATAACCTAGCATGAAAGAGCTATCACTCATCAATATTCAAAGTCTTCATCCAATGCCAACACTTGGAAAAAAATTTGTTTCCACAAAAGGATGAACTGAAGTCCGTTAGAAATTTCTATGCTAAAGCAATATGTATAAATTTAGAACATGACCATGATGAGATTTGTACATATAATAATTTCGGTGAGATTTCAATATACACAACATAATTGGATATATTTATAATGCACTCAAAACAATTACTTTAATTCGAATTAAATTGTCAACATGATCATAATAAATCCCAAGCTAGCATCCGCTTGTGGTACTAAAAGTAGTAACCACCAAAATTCCCCCATTTTACTGGCTATTAACCGGAAGGAACATGGCATGTAATGCCCCAATTTTATTTACTCAGATTTATTACCAAATTTCCCTCTTAAGTCCAATTACATAACATAAGAGAAAAAGCACGAATACAAATAAGTCAATAGAAAATGTTCTCTTTCATATAATACAAACGATAAAGTTTACATTACAACGAATTACAATCAATGCCCTTAGTCTTATATCAAATCTTACGAAAATAAACAAGTACA
The DNA here is from genome assembly GCF_055761805.1 of Camellia sinensis. NCBI lineage: Eukaryota > Viridiplantae > Streptophyta > Magnoliopsida > Ericales > Theaceae > Camellia > Camellia sinensis. The sequence continues at coordinate 72,038,380 of NC_138964.1, forward strand.
ATACGAGAATTATATCATTTCTACACCAATTTAATCATTCATCCTCAGTCTAAAGGAATATTCCATCATTAATATAACTTCTAGAACCTCAGAAGGCACAACTTGATCCGTACCTGAAAAATGGTTAAACAATATGGGATGAACACGAAGGTCCAATAGGAATCTACAATGATTCTCAACAATAGAGCCAATAGATATATGTGATCATGAATACAATCAAGTGATAAGTAAATAAATAATGTGTTCTTTTATATTGAAAATAAAAATATACGTAAATAGATATTTTCTTCTCCAAATCCCATTTGACATTTCAAAGAAAACTCTTTTGTTATATTCTTATTTAATCAGTAATAATTCAAACGAATTTCTTAAATCTCTTTTACCTTTAGAAAAAGATTTTAAGTCGACTAATCATGTACTTCTTCTAACCATTTATCAAGAACATTATTTACACTATCACATGCTAACTTGCAAAAGTTCATATAACACCAATCACACACATACCATCATGTTTCATATGATATAATTCATCGATCCAAAGCCTCCATTATTAACCATATATCATAACTTGAACCCTCTTTAACCCAAAGCCCTAACCTCATCTATATGTTTTTCAAAAATGTCACTTCAAACCCATGTTTCATGCAATAAAAATTACCACCATCTATCTGTAGAGAGATATTGAAAAGAAGCAAAGAAGTCCCTACCTCAAGTAAGAAGAGAAAAAGGCCCAGAAATTCAACTTCAACAAAAACACAATCCGCTCATATCAAAAGGAAGCTCTCGTTGAGCTTTTCATTTTGGTATATGAAATTAGGGGGTCAAAGATGTTTAGAAATAGATGAAATCGAGGATTAAAGAGCTTAGAAGCTCAAAAATTATGGAGAGAGAGAGAGAGAGAGAAGAGTGCAAGATCTGAAAAAGTGAGAAAAAGTGGGCCAAAAGCGACATTTAAAGTGGCCGACTTCAAATAGGCTACTCGAGTAGTTAAAAGTTGGCTCAAGCAATGAAATTAAGCTCTCATAATCTTTGAATCTCGAATAGACTGCTAGAGAGATCAAAAGTTCGCTCAAGCGGGCTATCCACACAACTCAGGTATACAAATTTCAAACAGGCATAACTCTCTTATCCGAACTCTGTTTTGGGTCATTCTTGTGTCTAAATTGAAGTCCCGAAAATAAGATTTCTAATGATTTGAGCCTCATATCATAATTCAAAGTGTAGAGAGAGAGTGATAAAAGAGTGAAGACTATAAAAGAACAACTATTCAAATTTGGAGTTTTTGATCCAATCTCGCCCGACCATTATGGTAATGCCTCAACCAAGGGTCAAATATCAACTAAAAAAGTTCTCAATTATGATAATCAAGGAGTCAAATATATCCATTATACCAACAAGTACGAAGTGCTATATCATACTTACTTCCCCACTTTACCAACTATTAACCAGAAGGCATGTGGTACCTACTCCACGCATGTTTTAAGACTTTCACCATCGACCTCAAGCCAACTTAATTCTCAATTTCATACTACCCGGATTCATTATTCAAAACAGAAACAATCCCACAATTTAATACCATCAATATATATAGCAATGTGAAATTCTCCATCAATTCCAAGATAACCAATTGTACAAAATATTTTATTTCCAAGGATTCAATACTTAACAACAATTCAAATATTTAAAAATAATATATCTAAATCAAAATTTCACAATTTACTCAACATTAGAATAATCTCAACTTCAACAATTGACAATAATCTCAATCTCTTAGAAGTAATATGAGCAAATTAAACTTCATACTTTATAAACAATTAAAATTTTCAAGCTTTCACTTTGATGCAATTCCAGAAAAAATAGGGTTTGTCTAGAAAATTGGGGCTTTTCTTTCCCCCTTGCCAATTTTATCACTTATCCACACCCAAACACTTATTGAAGAGTTATAGTGATAGGGACTCAAAATTAATTCAACAACACCCTCCATCATGCATGTGAAAAAACATTTAGCATTTGTACAAATTCTTACCACACGTTCACAAATAAACACATACTAAGCTCAAGCAAGAAACCCCTACATTGAATCAAGAAGAGAAAAAAAGCCCTAGAGTGCAAAGTTGCCCATATCTGAAATTTCTTCGATAGATACGAAGCCCTTGATTTGTTCTTCATTCTTATATCAAGACAATGGTTGAAATTTTGCTCTAACTAGATGAAATCAATACTTGAAGGCATTTTGTAGAGAGAGAAAGTAAAGAGAAGGTAGAGAAGATGTAGAATAAAAATAAAAATAAAAAAAGGAAAGAAAAGTGAGAGATTAGAGAGAGAGAGAGGGGGGGTCAACTTCCTCTCGGCCGCATATGCAGATTCCCCCGCTACACGTGCGGAGCCCGTTACCCGCACTTGCAAAATCTGCCTAGAATTTCCAAGTCTTGCTTTATGAATCCACACGTGCGGTGGCATCTGATCTAATCTAAAATTTCTGCAATGTTGTGTATTCAAAAAATTTTCCTTATGCTCAAAAATCAATTCATAAAAATTCTAAAAGTCAATCAAGAGCAACACAATCTCAATCATTACAACAATAAGATATAATGTAATGCATCAATGATCTAGAATCGTGTCAGTGAACCCGTATTCGTATGTTAATCTAGAATTTAAATTCTGAGTTATTACACTAATAATATTACATGATTACATACTAAAAATAAGTGAAAAGAGGTACTACAATATGAAAAACAAGAAGGGTTGACCTGCTGGTTTGAATAAACCAAAAAACAAGCAAAGAAAAGCCGATTAATGTCCAAGTTATTCAAGCCTTAGATGATTTTTAGTTGTTAGAATTGCTGTAGGAGGTGATAATTTTAGAGCTTAGGGTTTAAGGGGAGAGGAGATGGTGATTTTCACTCAAAACCTCATAAAGTTTGCTTAAAAGCTCAACCTCTTGAAACAGAAAGGGGAGAGGTCTTATTTATAAGCAAAGAGGCGCCTTGGGGAACACCCTAGGTTGTGTTAGGGTTCTCTCATCACTTCCTCTTGCTACCTCCCTCCAAAATTGCACCAAGATTGCTTTCCAAAACAGGTTGTCCCACAGCCAGATGTGTGGTGCACAGAGTATGTGCAAGTGCACAACTCATGTGCATGTGTACCCTGCACATGTGGGCGCACATGTTGCCTTGGTGTGTGTGCCATCCATGTATGCCCAAGTGTGGGGTCCCATGCCCTTGGCATGCATGTGCCTCAAGTAAACTCAGATTATCTCTCGATCAATATTTTTGACAAAATCGGCCACTAATTTTAGAAAATGTCATTTAATCAAGATGCAACCAAGTTTCCCTCTCTTCCTTGGGATCAAAGAGTTGAGTTTTGGCTAAAAACAAGTTTAGGGGTAAAATAGTCATTTTCTCAAAAAGGCAATTTTTGGCTAAAACGGGGTAATACACCAACTCTAAACAATCTCCAATGTTCTTAGGATGAAGTAATTACCATTTCATCATCAGGGAGCTTACAAATGCCCAAAATCTTAGGGTCAATCAAAATGAGATGTCTACAACTACTAGTATGTGAATCATCTCAAGACATGAGATTGCGCACAAAATCACATAAGAAATAATAAAAACACTACGTACAATGAGTTGAGCCTTAATGCATGAAAAATTTATGCAAAGCATATAGATGATGAATAAAGAAATAAAATATGATGCCAAGAATATGAAAAGCTCTATATAAAGGGATAGAAAGATAAGAGAAGAGAAAAATAAGCATGCATGTATCTAAACTAAAGAAAAACAATTTAAAAATATAATAGAAGCAAATTACTAATGAAAATAAAAGCTATCAAGAAAGAATTAACTACACTAACAATGATACTAAATGAAGATATAGAAGCTATCAAGCAAAAGAAACTAAGAAACAAAAACAAAAGAAAAAAAAACAAGCCAAAGTGCTTCTCTAATATAGGAATGTAAGAAAAGAAGCACTAATCCTCTTAAAATGCTACTAGAAGCTAGACACGATGAATTCATCCTCAATTACCAAGAATAATAAGAGTATGAAATCCATCCAAGCCATGGAAGCTTTCCAATCAACACAATAGAGTATTTGTTTCTCAAATATCAATCTATGTGTAATGCCCCAAAATAATAACAACAACCCAACTCATGATATTCAATGGAAAAGCAGCAATTTATACAAAATGAACCTTTTCATCAATATTTTGTTATTGTACAAAAGATAACATGTGCATACATACATTCATAAATCCTAAATCCTAAATCTAAAACATATGACGTGTGTAAATGAATTGCAACAAAAGGAAGTATAGATAAATTTATGCCCTAATAGCTACATCTTTCCAAGTCAATGCTTAAAAGTGAGTTAAACTCAATACACAAAAAGCCCAAGGCTTGTATAAAATAATTACACAAAAGAAACAAAAATTAGCTCTCGGCTCCAAGTCCTCCCAACCTACGTCCTTGGTAGAGGCATATCATCAGTACCTGAAAGTTGTTTTCTACATAAGGTGAGCTAACACCCAGTAGAGATACTTGAACACAATGTATGAAGCTTAACAAAGTCACATGGTGAATGTATATGCATGCCATTTGCCAAACATTATACTTTCTCTTTCAAAATAATGCAATGTCTCAGTTATATTTATATCAATTCATAAAACAATTCTTTTTAATATCAGAAAATAGGGCAGTGGATACAAAACACTGGGAATCTCTAGGTATGTGTCTACCAATAGGCTATGCAGGCACTACTAAAGCTATTTTACCAGTAATAATCGGAAGAATCCTTAACCGCACGGGTTTTTGGACTACAGGCCAACATAATAAACCATAACCACACCTCCTAACCAGATTCACCAAGGTATACACCCTTTTTTTTTTTCTCAAAACAATACATTTTCAATGATTAAGTATGAAATAATGCTCAATGCAAGATGTATATGTAATTAGTTTCAATTAACCTAATCCTTGTGCAATTTCTATAACAATCAAAGCTATCCTTCACCGATAACCCAAAACAGATATCTCTACTCAACAGATAAATTTCCAACAATAGGTATAATCTCATAAACCTCAAAATGGAAATGATAATATATATATATATATATACAATTCCACTCTCGTCATCAACAAATACATTCATCTTATTTTTCAAACCCAATAGTTTTTCCCTTCTTTCATAAATCAAGCATCAATGATTTTCCAATAAAATATCATTATCTTTCAAAAACACATTGAAGGAATGAAATTCTAACATTTCAACACAACTCAGCAATATTCATACTCTCACAACATTTCTCAAGAATTCATTTGAAAATCCCTCATTTGAATTTCAAAAATCAAACCCTAAATCAAAGCGCCCATCTCCCAACACATAACTAAGTTAAGAATCATACTAGAAGGTTGAAGAAATCCCAACCTCAAGTTTAGAAAGAGAAAAGAGCAAGCCCTAACTTGAGACAAAGTCAAAATAGAAGTTTTCACCGATTAAAATGTTCTCCTTAACGAGCTCTACTTTTTTTCCAAAGCACACGAGTGGTGAGCTCAACGAATTTGGGTGTATTTGATATGTTTAGGCAAGAACTAGAGAGAGAGTGAAGAAATTAAGTTTAGAAATGTTTTAGAGAGAGAGAGAGAGAGAGAGAGAGAGAAATGAAAAAGTGACTAAAAATTATTTTTTCCAATCTAATATACGAACAGACCGCTCGAGCGACCAAATCATCGCTCAAGCATTAGACACAAGTAAGTGACACTGCTCGAGCGATAAATACACCGCTTGAGCGCACAATGACCCCCTCCTAGAAGTTTTGCAGACAATAGAAGACGTTCAAGTGAAGAACGGACTGCTCAAGCAAAGATCATTCTATTCTCAGAAGTTTTGTAGACCTATAAAAATACTGGGAGATCTCAAAAACTGCTCAAACAACCAAAGAACCACTCGAGAAAACAAGAAATGAAATGGACAGCAACTCTTTTGAAAAAAAAAAAAAACAACTCCCAACATGTTTCAAATACAACCAATAACTCCAAACAACCAAACTCAACTAACAACAAGATGAAAAGAGTATAAACAACAATTAAATATATGGAATCTTGGATCTAAGAACATGAAAAGGGTTGGGTTTAAACTGAAGCCATTATAGTATGAGAGAAAGAATAACAATAATCAAAATGAATATAATCTATCCCTCCTATCATGAAAATGATCATAAAAGAGATAGATTGGCAACCTCAATCATCAAATAATATGAATCATTTCATGATGATTATGGAAGCTACTCAAGTAATGAAAACAAGAATCAAAACAAGTAAAAATCCATCATTCTCGTCGTGAAATTAATCATAAGAAGATGGATTTCCTTGTTCATCAAATGACATGAAAGATCATATAATGATCATAGAAGCAATTCACAAAAATAAAACTATAATCAAATAAATGAGAAAGAATCTACATCTATACTCGTGGAAAACAACAAGTAAATACTAAAATCCAAGTAAAAATGGATTTAAAGATTAGATTACAAACTATTTCTAAGTGGAAGCCATGTTTGGCTTCCTAGAAAATGAAAAAGAAAGTAAGAGAAAGCTAGAGAAAATGAAGGAAAGTGAGAGTATCACCCTCTCTAATCTCCTAATTAATCCCACAAAACAACCACAAAGGCTCATTAAGATATAAGCAAGGGTTGAATTATGAGAATTAAACATGTTTAGGTGATGAGAAATTAAGGAAAATCAAGGCAATTATCAAAACAAAGTATAGGGGGAGCCTAATACCTTCTATACAAGTCCCTAATCAATCAAAACAATCAAAGAAATGTAGAAAATAAAGTGTTTAGGAGATGAGAAAATGAGAGAGAGAATGTGTAAGAAAACTAGAATTCAAAGCTATTAACAAATCCTATGAAAGGATAGGAAATCCACTCCACTATCCGCAGGCCTAATCACATCTTAAACAATAGTGAATTCAAAATTATAGACTCTTTGGAAAGAGAGAAAAGAAAAGAAAGTAGAAGAGAAAGTGATGAGAACATTTCAAAACATTGCCTCAAGCAAAGGAGGAAGAGCTCTTTAGTTGGCAATACTCACTCTAGTCACCTTCAAGTTTCTAAAATGTATCTTCAATCTCCAATAGAAAGCTTCAATCAAGCAAGCTTCAATGGAGTTTGTATGTGTATGTATGTATGGAGAGAGAGACATAGAGAGAGAGAGAGAGATGAGAATTCAAAAGCTTTGAGAACAATTGGGCGTCTCTATGCTCTTGTAATTCTTCCAACCTCCTAATCGACTAATCAAGAGGTGTATTTATAGGCTAGGAGGTGGTACCTTCCCACTTGCATGGGGGACCATTTTCTATAAACTACTTTATTTACAGCCGAAGTTGTCCGGCCATACTTTTAGTGTACAGTTGTGCCAAAGTTGTAGGGGTATGCACTAAAGTTGTACAATTGGTCATATTTTGTACTGCCAAGGTCAAAATGAGGTGCAAATAGGGTATTTCCAAAGGATTCTCCTCATTTCCATTCATTTCTATTATGTCTTGCTCTGTTTCTAAAATATACAAAGTTTTGATTAAAATGTGAGTTCGAAGGTTATAGAGTGCTTGGATTCTACAAGTCCAAAACAATTCAAAAATGACTATAGAGGTATAAAAACAATTTTGGCCAAAACGGGTGTGAGGTTGGGATTCGCTTTCAATCATGGATTTTACTGAAGATATCGAAGTCTTGCTTGTTCTTGTTTTCATCATCGAATGACTAGAGAGAGGCACCCAAGTCTTAGGCCAAGAACCAACTCATGAACACCCCTAGGTGGTAGTAGTGAAACGATGTTGATGCTTATAGCAACAATACCAATGATGATGGAGGTGATAGAAGTGGTGGTGATGTTGGTGGTAGAGAAGTGGTGCCAGTGGTAGTAACTATAGTTGTAGCATGATGGTGGTAATAGCAGTGGTAGTGTGGCAACGGCGACGACAGTGACAATGTATGCCAACACTTATGCATAATTATGTATAAATTATGTCAACAGTAAATAAGTTTTCAATCACTTAAAATAATTTTAATTTTAGCTTACATTTTGTAAGTCATTTAAAAGTTTAAGTAATGCTGATTATGATTATCAAACGGGTTTATTAATTTTTACTTAATATATTAAGTTTCAAGTATTGAATTAGGTTATCAATTTAGCATTTTGAATCTTAAACTCGACCTCTTTGTGTTAATTAATACTCGTTACCTTGTACTTGTATTGTTTTGGACTCTTGATAATGATAGGCTTGCATTTGACTTTTTAATTATTATAAATGAGATCTCCTTCTAGATGTTTAGAACCTTGATTGATGTGTTAATACGATGTTTGGGTAAGATTGAACCAAAAGCTCCAAATTTTGATTTTTGTTTTTGACTAGTCTTCACACTTTTGCTTTTTTCTCTCTCTACACTTTATTTTTTTTATGTGAGGTTGGAATCGTTGGAAAGCTTATTTCCGCCACTTCAATTTAGACACCAAATTAACCTAATTCTAACTTCAGAAAAGGAGATACACCTATTTGAAATTTAAGTAGTAAAATTTTCTAAGGCAATCTACACATATCGAAGATTTGCTCCTCACAAGCAGATTATCCAAACTTGTGAGCAAAATTCACTGGACAGATCTACACAAGTGGATTGTGCAAGATTAGAATCTTCTCAGCGACATGGCAACCTCACAACCATGAATTTTGGACTTATTTTTAATAATATATTCGTCTTCCTGCCTTCATTTCAAACACATACACTCTGCCTCTCTCTCTTCCTCTCTCTCTCTCTCTATATATATATACCTTTTTCATCACTTCTTCCTTCAATACTACGTTAATCCTCAAGATGGAGGTGGTTGGAGTTAGTATTGATCAAAAGCTCAGGGATTAACGTTGTAAAACAAGAAAAGGGCTTAACATCCATCGGAGTCGATTTCCAGTTTGCCAACTTTTGAATTTTCACGCTTCTCCTCTTCTCTATTTGAGATAGGGTTTCCTTTTATCTATGTAATATGAGTTTATATGTATATATGTGGTAGTTTCTTTATACTACATTGAGGAAATTGTAGGGATTTTGAAAATATACATGATTGAGGGTTAGGATTTGAGATTAGTTAGTTGTTTTCCTATATTTTTCTTATCAAACTTGTTTTCTTAACATGTCATAGCATGAGGGTAACTTAATTTGAGAAAACCCTAATTTATGAAATTGCATGAGTAATTGAAAATGTTATATGTACCTTAAAATTGAAGTTTAATGCATTTGGATTATGAGATTATTGCATGATTACAAAACTTCAAAAAACCCTAAGTGATGTGATTCATGATTTATGAGCTAATTAACATCAATTCAACACAATTCCCAAACTAGAAAATAATCTAAATCATCTAGCTAATACGAAAGTGATTTTGATTATCTCTAAGAAATTAACAAATGTAACACAAAGATTTAACGTAGAAAAATACCAAAATTGGACAACTCCAATTGTGACAAATAAATTTAAAAAAATCGTGACCCTAAAAGGTGAACAAATCCACTAAGAATAATATAAGAAGATCGCAAGAGATCTCACCAAGCTGATCACCTACGACTTGTCGAGACCCAAACCTATCCCTATAGGTTTAGCATCGTAATCGGCCAGTAATCTGAGATTACCAAAGGCCTTCCTGTATAATAAAAAATAATCGGAGCTAGCGGAAGCAATATACAAAAACACCAATAGTCCAATGAGCTGTGCATCTATATAAACAATTATTTACATGCAAAAACGTTAATTTACCCACATTCAGTACATAACTTATAACTTAACATCTTATACATAACATATGCACATAACAAAAGTGTACTTCACGATCAGAAGCCTGACAACGGCATTCCAGGCCTAGCCCCAATTCAGAGGTGCACAAAATAACTCGGTAGGCTTCAAAATGGTGGCTCAGCTAAAGACCCCTTCTAGGCTTGCCCTCCAGAATGCTCACCTATACATATTGTGTGTGCTATTTTCTGACCATACTGCCAAAGAGGTACTCTGCTGGAGAAGACCAGCAGAATAGATTACGCCCGAATGACCTCTCACAGAAACATGAGACTCCAGCGGAGGTTCGTCCACCTGGGGGCACTCCAACGATCAAGTCAGTAATCAATATCTCTTAAGGATAACCAATTGTGCTTAACTCACAAACTAGAATACAAAAGGCGTACCTTAGACCCACGAGGGTGCCCTTCTTTTATAGCCAGCACTAACCTGATCCCTATAGAAGCCTAGCTCCTCTTAGACTCTGGCTCAATGCTTATCCTAGACTCTCCAATAGATAAAGACAAACTCCCTAAGAGCTTTATCCTTATCCAGGCTGAGGTCCTCCCCCATTCTAGGACTCTTGTCCCTTATCCGTTCATCTCAGATTTCGGTATCTCCGCAGATAACCTCGTGTAGCAGCGCCCGCGTGGGCCTCGATGCTACAGTTCGGACTCGATTTGTGTCACGGTTCTTAATCTGAACCAAAGAGTCCAAATCTGGCAAATCGTTTTGAGAAACAGATTTTTGAAAAAGTAGTGCCAAACATGGACTGCTTTGCCAGATACAGAGTCGCCACCTAAATATTTTTAAATGGGAGAATTTAGGAAACCCTGACTCGGTGCCGAAGGCCACGTGTCCGTCATCACCGGAGTTGTCTCGGCTCGGGAGCTTGGGTACGATCGGGGAAGGTCAGCTATGAGCACCCCCTTTCGCCCGGTCCGAAGACCGGCCTCTACTAACCGTGATATCCGTTTTTGAAAACTTTACGTGTTCTTATTCCATTTATTAGCCTAGAATTACTATGTTATGCGCACAGCAAACAAGTATAGACTAGATTGTCTAATTTGGAAATAAACATTGCATATCCGTTTGGTTTGAAAATGCTTTGGAATTTGCTACTCGCAAGTAGGCTAAAATACGGATTTCAACGAGTTTTTCCAACTCAAACAATTCGGCCTTCACCCACAGGCATTCAAAACAGTTTAACACATAAGCATCTAGCCACATGTTAAGCATGCTGTCATGGTAACATTCACACTCATGCGATATGCTAAAGCGGAAATACTTACATAGTACTCCGTGCCAAAACAAAGAACTTGTTAGCAAATATGCATGATCCAAGTCCATGTGAAGTCCTAATGCATCGCATACAAAATGTCGCTAAGATAGGCTCGGCTAATCCTAGACATGTCATGTGAAAATGCACAATTAACACATATTCAGTTCGGAATTGAAGTACTGATGCAGTTAGCGTGATGTACCGAGCCTAATGCATGTAATACAAATGCATGGATGCACACATGCATAGCATAAGGTATGCTAAATTAAACGTGCCCTAATACTAACCATTAAAGCGGGTAAGTAAAAGGGAAGAAAGAAGTGAGGTTGGAAGACATACACACCACCCACACACACTTATTACAGATTTGCCCTCGCTCGGAGGGACCGAATAAATATTACAAATTAATTAACTACGCAAGCTAATTAAATATTACAAATTAATTAATTAACAAATTAACGAATTTAGGAAAACAGTAAAACGTCTCGAGAAGCGCGCCGCCATGCGCAAGCTGCCTCTGTTTTCCTCCCTTTCCTCATCTGGAGGTTGTCAAAACCTCAGGACTACATCCTTGGACAGAGGGGATCATCACCGGCTAGATGAAATTTCCACCGGCAGTGTTGTATGGCCATCGGCACAAAGTTGAAGCTGTCGGCAGAGAAAATAGTGCCGGTCGGCACATTACACTGCCAGTCGGCAGAGTATTCCTGCAGAACCTGCAACTCACAGCAACAGAGGGCAAAACAAGGCATGGCAGCATATTTCAAGGCATGTATGCACCAACCATGTCTCTTATCATTGTATTGACTCAAAGGGACATGTGCCTCGGTTCTTGGACCACCAATCACGCATTTCCATGCATGATGGCCCAAAGAACCAAGTATGCAACTTTGGTTTCAAATGCAATGCAAACCAATCAAACAAAACTCCCAATCCCTATCACCCAAGTCAAGGGACAAGGCATGCATGCAAGATGCAATGCAACCTAGGCATACAAGCTAGGAATGCGACATGACATGGCAAGGCACTTATGCAATCATGCAAGCATACATAGGGCAATGCAAATGGATGGCAAGATGGACTTATACATGAATTAGGTAGCTCTAAAATAGGCCTAAAACAGTAGCCATTGTGCTAAAAGGTGAGGGCTAAATGGCATGCACACACACATGCACATAAGGACCAACACTTAAGCATAAATCAAACAACATTCAAGCACACTTGAAAGAAGGAAACATGGACAAATTAGCATGCAACATGAGCCTTAAAATCATGTTATAAAATGATTCCAAATCAAGTTATAAATCAAGTCAAGCATGCAACAAATAGTCCAAGTGTTCAAGGCAAATCAATAAGGCATTGAACTACACTTATCATGACCAAACATTGCGTGCATTAAACAACTAAAAACAGATTTTTAGCATGTTAAAACAAGGCCAAAGGACTCCTTAGATGGCATCTAAGTGGCCCAAATACAAAGGCATACACCATGACCAAAACATGGAGCATTGCAACACATGCTTTCAAAGCATTAAAGAGGCATGCAAGGTAATCAAACAAGCATGGAAATGGGACTGAAATAGCATGTAGGATGATTCCAAATCACCAAAACAATGCAAAGATGGCATGCTACACATGCACATACTCAAGGCCAACAAGCCCAAATACAAAGGAGCTATATAATGCATGCAAAGATCAACCCAAACGATTATGGACAGAGCTAAAACATGTCAAAATAAGCACATAAACTTCACAAATACAAGCCTAAAACATGCTCCAACAAAGGCTAACAACCTAGAACATGTTAAGGCACAAATAGGGCATTACATGGCAACTATGCTAAACATGCATGGAGTTCCCAAAACCAACTTGAAATCATGTTATATCATGGATATATAAGCATGAAAAACAAACCAAATATGCTCAACACACACTCAAGCATAGGCTTCCTTAAGAGGCCAAAATAGGTCCTTTTCAAGGACAACAAGGAGTGGGGGTGGCCCTCTCCTTCTTGGGACTTCAAAGCATCATCTTCACCACTGAAATCCCTCAAGATTTCAGTGGTGAAGAGACCTCAACACCAAAATCCCGGAGCTAGCACAAAATGGCTCAAAATGAGGCCTTTTGAGGCCTAAGTGTGGTCAACACCCCTCAAACAACAAAACACTCTTAATAAACAATAAAGAGGGCTTAAAAATAGAACTTTTTTATGTTATAAAATAATCACAAAAACAGCTCTAAGACTAGTAGAAAATTGATGCAAAAATGGGGAGAAAAAGGACTAGTTTCTCACCCTTGATGCCTTCTTCAACAAAGATGCTCCAATGGCCTCCTTGAGCTTGAATCCAAGACAAAAACTTCAAAACACACTCTTTAGAACCTCAGCTCCAAGAGGAAGGTGAAACACTAGGTGTTTGTGTGCAATAGTGAGACACAAAACACCTAGTGTACAAAATGAGAGGAAAAGAGAGATAGGTGAGTGTATCTAACCCTAACCCTAGGAAAAACCAGAGCTCTCCTCTGTCTTCTCTCCTCAAAAATGTCTAAAGCCTCCCCTTTTGCCTTAGAGAGAGCTTCTCTCTATATGCCTCTTGTAAAGCTTACAAGACAAGCTTTGCAAGAGGGAGATCCCTCCATACACGTGTATGGGGGGGAGCAAAAGCTATACAGCTGTCTAAAAATATCTGCAAAAGCAGATGAACAGCAATCGGCCGGCAAAAAATGCCATCTTGGCCAAACAAAGTGCCGACCGGCACAAAATAGTGCTGACCGACAACAAAGAGTGCCGGCCGGCAAACTATATTGCCGGTGGCAGCAAAAACCAGCCGGTGGCATCTAGCCACTGCCGGTGATGGGTGGGGATGGTCTACAAGCCCCACTCTGCCTCTCAAAGGCAAGATGCAAGTGTTTGGTGCAAAACCAGACACTAAAAGGTCAAGTTCGGAGATCCTGAGACAAGGCGCGCGAGCCGAGGCCTCCGGGAACTCCAAACGAACACAAACAAGGATAATCACCGAGTGTTCAAACAGTGACGTCCAAGTCTTGAGGACGGTCAAAAATGGGGTGTCTACAGTTGCCCCTCTTTGACAGAACTCGAAAGTCATAACAATGACGGGAGTGAATGTCAAAGCCCAGAGACGACCCATTTTTGACAAGGCCGAAGACTTAGACAATCATACAAGACAAAATAAGGTATGCGCCCGAAGGCAGGGGCAAAATGCAAGACAATGCACGGAGCCGAGCATACTTATGATCATGCAAAGAAAGCTGTAATGAAGCAAACATGCGACAATTTTAAGCTAGCAAACCAAACTACACTACAATGCAGAAAGGATGTAAGAGAATTATGGAATTCTCAATACGTCTCACTCGGGAGATACAATACCTGTGCGGCTCGTCTGGTTGCACCAGCTTCAAATGAACCGTACATACAATATCGTGCCTGAAAAGAAAACAAACTTAACAGGTACAATATTGATAGCAACATGCATGACAATGCAAAATGGATGCAAGACGACATGCAATATATACAAAACAATGTATAAACAATGCAAATGAAGATGCAATGTATTTGAAACAATGCAAGCTACATGCAAAGCATTTGAATCGTGATCCAATCACGAACGGTTCGAAACCACACCTATGTCAAATAGATTGATGGAGGTAACAAGTCTGTCTACCATAGAACGGTCAACTGAACTATGAGTATTGTAGACAGACGCAAGAACAAGCATTGGGTGGAATTGACATAAGTGGGGAAACAACCCGCTGGAGAAAGGACTACGATCCTAATGCCGGATGCAAAAATTACACTACAATGTAATGGATGAATATGACACGCAGGCCAAACCAAATCTTGCTTAGGAAAGGCATGCATACATACAAGCCATGTGTAACACAGAAAAGGTGCCGCAACCCTCAACCAACATATCAACGTGGAATCGGCGCGATACACATACAGAACTGTGTTTTAACATGAAAAGTAAGGGCACATACCGGACCAAGCTCAACCTGGAAAGGCGCAAGCCAAAGGCGGAAGGTGATGCAATGAATGCATGCAATCTACAATGCAATATCTACAAATATGCAATGGAATGGATATGGATACAATGGATATGGCACGCAAGCCAAACCAAATCTTGCCTAGGAAAGGCATGCACACGTACGAGCCATGTGTAACACAGAAAAGGTGCCGCAACCCTCAACCAACATATCAACGTGGAATCGGCGCGATACACATACAGAACTGTGTTTTAACATGAGAAGTAAGGACACATACCAGACCAAACTCAACCTGGAAAGGCGCAAGCCATAGGCGGAAGGCGATGCAGTGAATGCATGCAAACTACAATGCAATATCTACAAATATGCAATAGAGTGGATATTTACAACATGCAGTGACAATGCAGTGCAATGCGACCTACTGGGGAAAATGCAATGGATGCATGCAAGCTACAATGGAAATGCATGACAATGCACTATGATGCAATGACTATTGTAGACACCCCATTTTTGACCGTCCTCAAGACTTGGACGTCACCGTTTGAATACTCGGTGATCATCCATGATTGTGTTCGTTTGGAGTTCCCGGAGGTCTCGGCTCGCGCGCCTTACCTCAGGATCCCCGAACTCGACTGTTTAGTGTCTGGTTTTGCACCAAACACTTTTGTTTTGCCTTAGAGGGGCAGGGAATGCCTTGTGAGACATCCCCATACACCACCGGCAGTGGCTGGAGGCCACCGGCTCGTCTTTTTCTTCCATCGGCAATTTTGTTTGCCGGTCGGCACACTTTATTGCCGGTCGGCATAATATTTTGCCGGTCGGCACTGTTTTTTGCCGGAATAGCTTTTTTGGGCAGGCGACCACTGTTCCTCCACTTTATGGAGATATTTTGTGCCAGCTGTGATAGCTGGCACCAACTCCTTTCCCCTCCATACACGTGTATGGAGGGATTTCCCTCTAGCCAAGCTTGTTGAATAAGCTTTGCAAGAGGAATCCTTATAAGAGAGAGGCTTTCCTCTTGGTTCTAGGTTAGAAAAACAGAAGCAAAATCAGTCTTGAGAGATATAGATACATATTATCTCTATACCTCTCTCCCTCTCCCTTCTTGTGTGTGTTTCTTGGCCCAAAAGGTGTGTTTTACCTTACTTTTGCACCATTACACACACCATTACACCTTAGTCCGAGATTGAGGGACTTGGGGGAGTTGTTTCTTGAGTTTTGAACTGGTTTTGATCCAAAGAAGGAGGTTAGGCCATTTGTTCTTCAAGGGTTCTTCAAGGGTGAGCATCTTCCCTTTTATTCCCCAAACTTGCATTGGTTTTCTACCTATTTTGTTTATTGTTTTGGCTCTTGTGTATAACATAAAAAAGGCTCATATTTTCCTGCTCTAACACTTTCATTGAGGTCACTTTGTGGTTAGATTGCAAACTCACCCTCTTAGGCCTTGTTTAGCCTATTTTGGTGCCATTTTGATAAGGTTTTGTTCACTTCAGCCTCTTGATCTTTTGATCACCAAAAATCAGTGTATTTTAGTGTCAAAAAAGTTGGTTTGAAGTCTTGCATAGGGGAGGGACACCCCTCTCCCTTTATGGTTTTGTTTCCTTGCTTTTTGGGCTTAAAAGGATAGCATGTGTGCTTGTTGTTTCTTGGCTTCATTTCAGTACTTTTTTAGGCATCTTAGGTCTTACATAACCTCTGTTTTTGGTCGGATTTGGGCCCTCTTGTATGCTTGTGATACTTGCTTTGTATTGCTCCATCTTGCTTAGAAATACATCCCATGATTAGGCCATGATTTTTGTGTGTGTTGGCTTGGTTCCATGAAGCATTTAGCATTGTTTTTCCATGCTTAAAATCTGTTGGTTATCAACTTGGTCATGTTTGGCATATTTGTTATGGTTGCTATGTATTTTGGCTTGTGAGCCCTCAAGTATATGAGTCATAAGTGCTTTGGTTGGTCTACTTTGATGAGTGGAGGTTGTTTGCCATGCCATTTTAGTCCAAAAATCATGCTTGTATGTATGCATGCATGGCCCCTTTCATACCTTGAGGGTGTGTCCTCTTATGCCTAGGAATGAGCCTTAGTGCACATGCTTCATGGGAGATATTTTAGCTGCCATATTAGGAGTTTTTGGGGTCCTATGTTGCATGCCAAAACTCTGTTTTTACTTGTTTTGATCATGCCATGAATGGCCATGTTGGTGGGGGTAAGTTGTCTCCTTTAGTGTCTTAGCTTTGGGACCATAAGTTTGCTTGTTAACATGAGTTGATTGTCTATCATTTTAAGCACTTTTGGCCACTGTTTTGAGAAGGGTAAGGGCCTGCCCCTTTGCCACTTCAAGCCCTCTTGCATGCTTGCCCCATGTTTGTTGCATATTTGTTCCATTAAGCTTTGTAGCACATCAATTCCATGGTCAATTTGCTCCATGTTTGCATCATGTTTGTATCTTGTGCGCTTGGTATCATACATTTTGTCATGATAATTGCATATTGCTTGTTGTGTTTTATATCTTGGTGGCATGTTACATTTGAGGCTTGTGAGCATTACATGCATTGCATTTACTTGGTTTGGGGTGTCAAACCAAGTGTGGGAATCAAGGACCATTCATACTTCAAGTGATGCAACGCGCCTTGATTCCCGGTCATCGGGACCTTTGACTCTAACTTGATAAGGCCTCGGTTTTCATGTTGTTTGTTGCATGCATTTTCATATCAAATGGCAAATTCGATCCTTTGACTCACCATGTACCATTGATGATTCAAGGATCGAAAGTCATGCTTCTTTGAGGCCAAAATATGATAAGAAGTAGGACCATGCTTACATGTGTCCAAAAAACTCCATACTATGCACTGCCTGTCCTCTGTTTGCTGTCAAATTGTCTATTGCAGGAAGTTTCTGCCGACCGGCAGAATTTAGTGCCGACCGGCACTATCTGGAGTGCCGATGAATCTGATAAAGTACCGACGGGAATTTTGGAGTGCCGGTGGCAATTCTGTCTGGCCGGTGGTGCTCTGCAGGATGCAGAGAGCTTGTTCCAGCACTTTGGAAATTTTCAGAAAGACAAGGCAGTACAAACAGAGGCGACAAGAGTATAGTACGGGTTTTCCGGGCAGGACGGATTCGAGCATGCATCATCTGCGTGCCCCGAGGCAGAGGCTGTGGCCACCCTCTTCATTCTTTTGCTTCCTTTTTTTTAATTAATTAGGAAATTTTGTAATAATTTTATTTGTTCATTATTTTGGGACTGTAATATTAATTCGAACCCTCTGAGTGAGGGTAAACATGTAATAAGTGTGGGTGAGTGTGTGTATGTCTTCCAATCCCCATTTCTTTCTTCCCTTTTATTTACCAGCTTATGATGGTAGATTAGGGCATTTTTGAAATTAGCATACCTTATGATATGCATGCGTGCATTCATGCATCTGTTAACATGCACCGGGCTCGGTACATCATGCTAACCGCATTCGTATTTTCAAATTCCAAAATTGAATACATGAATTAGTTGGTTGCATATCGTATGCCATATCTAGGTTAACCGAGCCTAACTAGAATTGCACCTTGTATGTGTTGCATTAGGCAAAATAACATGAACTAGGACACGCACATTTGCTAACTAGTTTATTGTTTTGGCACGGAGTACAATGTAAGTGGTTATGCTTTAGCATCCAACATGCGTGTGAATGTTGCCATAAGAGTATGCTTGCCATGCGGCTAAGTGTTTACATGAGATAAATTGCTTGAATGCCTGTGGGTGGAGGTCAAATTGCTTAAGTTGGGATAATGCGTTAAAACTGTGAATTTTAAGCCCACTGGATAGTGGCAAAACCATTTTTTCCAAAAGCCCACTTGAGGGTGGCAAAATCTGCATTTTAGCCTACTTGCGAGTAGCAAACCATTTTCAAAACGAACATGAAATGTTTTGTTCCAATTTGGACGATTTGGTCTATACTTGTTTGCTGCGCGCATAACATAGTAATTCTAGGCTAATAATTGGTTTAAGAACATGTAAAGTTTTCAAAAACGGATATCACGGTTAGTAGAGGCCGGTCTTCGGACCGGGCGAAAGGGGGTGCTCATAGCTGACCTTCCCCGATCGTACCCAAGCTCCCGAGCCGAGACAACTCCGGTGATGACGGACATGTGGCCTTCGGCACCGAGTCAGGGTTTCCTAAATTCTCCCATTTTAAAATATTTAGGTGGCGACTCTGTATCTGGCAAAGCAGTCCATGTTTGGCACTACTTTTTCAAAAATCTGTTTCTCAAAACGATTTGCCAGATTTGGACTCTTTGGTTCAGATTAAGAACCGTGACACAAATCGAGTCCGAACTGTAGCATGAGGCCCACGGGCGCGTCTACAGTTTCTGGCGACTCTGCTGGGGAAATTTAGAGAGTTTGACTCGAACTCGTGATATCCTGTTTTGATCTCATTTATGTGTTTCTTTGCATTGCATGTGCATTGGTGCGCCTAGGAACACAGTGTTTGCCATCTGCCATTCCTGAACGGTTTGCCGGAGGCTTGTCTTGTCAAGGCATGTCCATAAGGCTGACCGGCTATGGGCTCTGACAGTATGGGAACACAAACCCCGGTTTTTCCGGGGCACCCTTTTTGACCATTCGACCTAGTGCATATTCGGAATCCATAGTGACCATTCCAAGCTAGGACAGGTTGCTTACCCGATTATAGGTTGTTTGAAACTGCTGTGTGCATAGTGAAACCCTAGTTCCTGACAAAATAGGACAGGGAAACCCTACCCCAACATAGGGGTGTTTTGGCTCTCTCTTACTTGCTATGTGCTTTTAGAGTGTATCTCTACAGGAACGCATATACCAGTTTGCAAGTTTGGGCATCAGGCCTGTGGGCATCAGCATCAGTATTTGGGGAATCAGTTTTACCCGAGGGTATCATTTTACAGGCAGATATTTGGGAAACAGTGATCAGTATTGGGTACATTCATCCTAGTATGCTCAAATCTGTTCCAGTGAAATTAGGCTGAGATGCTCTCTGCTTTCCCTTTTTGCAGGGGGTAGTCCTGGAACCATAGCTTCAGAAGGCTCCAATATCCCCCGAGGTTCATCGGACTTGTCCTGATAGACTTTGTCAAGTCAGAGACTCAGTTCAAGGGTAATCAGGGCTAGAGAAGGCTAGTCAGGCACAGACCGCCAGTACAGCAGCTACCAGATCAGTGATCTTTGAGCAGTCAGGCTGAGATTTCCGAACCTATTGCCGACACAGATATACCGGTTGCTCAGTTAGATTAGAACAATATGTCGAGTCTGGAAGAGATGGTGCGCCAACTCCAGGATAGTATGAAAGCCATGCAGCAAGACGCTGTCCGTCAAGCGGAATTCGCCAAACAACAGGCTGTGGCCATAACCCAACAGGCAGAGACAATTGCCAGATTGGAGCAGCAAACTGGAGTATCTACTTCGCACCAGGCTCCTCCCCCACCAAGAGTTCCCATACTCGGGGAGGCAACCCATGTCCAGGATGGTACGGACATTCCAGTCGGGCCAGCTCCACCCCCGATTCTGCCTCAACTCTCCAAGGCACCCACTCCTATCAACCAATCAGATTCTCCCTTCGAGCCCGAGGTGGAGCCCGTGGCATTAAAAATGCACAAGCTTGAAAAGCTGTTCAAGAAATCTCAAGGTGTGAAGTCCATTCCGGACATTGGAGACGGATACACTGACGCAGCCGTGACGCTGCCAGATCGGTTTAAGATGCCACAAATTGATCGTTTTGACGGGTCTGGGGATCCCATGGTGCACCTACGACTATTTTCAGACGTCCTAAGGCCAATGGGCCTCACTAGACTGCAGAAGCTATCTTTATTTGGCCGGACCCTGTCGGGTGTAGCGGCCGCATGGTATGCCAAATTGGAGGATGACGTCAAGAGAAGTTGGGATGAGATGGCTGAGGCCTTCGTCGCACAATATTCATACAATACACAAATCGAGATTACGACCCGTGATCTTGAGACGACGAGACAGGAGCCTAAGGAGAGCTTCTCAGAATTCGTGGCCCGCTGGAGGGCCAAGGCCTCAATGATGACCATTAGGCCAACAGATAAGGATCAAATACGGATGATTGTGCGCAATCTCCAGCCTAAGCTAATGCAGAGAATGATTGTAATCCCCTTTCCCACTTTCTCAGATTTACACGATATGGGGGTACAAATCGAAGATGCAATGAGGCAAGGTCTGTTTGACCAGGATAAGGAGCAGCCCAGGAGGGCGTTTTCCCGCAGTTCGAATGTGACCACCAGTGGTGATGCAGGTTCAAGATCTTCTGAAGTAGACATGGTTACCACCACTGCATCAAAAACAGCTACCCCATTCACCGGTGCATCCGGAAGTAGCTCACAAAAAAACCAAATATCCACCTCGAGTCAAGAGGGTTTTCACTCCACTCCATATGCCTTTGTCAAAGGCTCTGGAGGTCTTACTTCGGAAAGGACATCTGAAACCGTTGGAACAACGGCCCCTACCCGATCCTATCCCTGCAAAGCATGACCAGACTAAGTACTGTGCGTACCACCAACAAACCGGTCATGAGACCGATAGCTGCTTTCGTCTGCGCCATGATGTACAGGATTTGTTTGACAACAAGGTCATTGCCGCACCAGCTCAGTAAAGTCTATCACCACTGGATCAGTGAACTCGGGGGATAGTACGAATATGTGATCAGGGGATGAACCACCTGTGGGCGGCACTCAGTTTACTCCAGATGTGGCGTTTGGCACGCACTGCTTCGAGCATTTTACGAATGCTAGTTTTTGTGTTTTCTGACTTGGGTATTGGGTCAGTCTTCTCAATTTGTATTGAGTCAGTCTTTTCATACTGAGTCAGTCGGGTCTGTCTTGTTGTATCGAGTCAGTCCTGTTTTGTTAAAGTCGGGTGATTCCGGGGGTGTTACTTCGGATATCACTATTTTGCTTTGTGTTTGTCCTTTTGAGTCTGTTTCTGCCAGGGAGCCAGTTGTGCCAACAGATTTGAATGAACAGCAGTGATTTTCACACTCTTGTGTTTGCTTCTGCCGTGTGCTAGTTGTGCCGGAAGTATTGAATGGAATGACAGTGCTCTTCGCCTGCCTTTTCTGTGCCTTGAAATCATTGTATCGACCTAAGTTTTTTTCAAAACTTTTTTTTTACACTGCGGTGAAAACGAAGAGGAAGGAATTCCTCGGGATTTGCAAAATTTTGATCATTTGAGAGAAAGAAAGGCATGCTAAGCCCTTAATGATTGAGATCATGCTTGTTAATGTGAGTACTGAGAAGGACCCTGGCTTGATCCAGATTGGTTCTACACTATCTTCGGCGCGAGCGATTTGTCGCTTTCTTAAAAAATTTCAAAAAATATTTTGTGCAGTCCTTCGAAGACTTGTGTGGGATCACTCTTGAGATTGTGCAGCTTAGGATCGCTCTCAGCCTCGAGATTCGACCCCTCACTTTCAAACCTTGAACCTGAGTTCAGAACGTTCAACGGTCAACCACAACGTGAGGCCTGTGTTGCCATTTTGAAGCATCCCTCGAACAAGAGGCACCAAAGTCAGATCAAGAAGATCAGATCAAAGGAAGCTTGTAAAGCTAGATCAGAAGCCCCTCCTCAAACTAGGGGCAAAAATGTCAGATATGCTCGAAGAGCCGAAGATGGATCCTTCAGTAAATCAATACAACAACCACTCTCCTGGATACGGATGGCTTCAAAACCCTAAAACCATTTGGCATGGATTTGTTACACTTTTACCCTTTGAGAGGCTCGCTGGGCCGAAAACCCGGAAGGGAGACCCAGGCAAAAGTTAGAGCAAGAGAAAAATACAAAAAAGGAAAAAATGCAAAGAAAAGAACAAAAAATAAAATCAAACAAAAAATCAAAAAGAAATGAAAAGAATTGAAAAGAAAAGAAAAATAAAACTCGCAAGGTCGAAAACCTGCATCGGGCGCCTTGGCAAAAGTTAAAGCCTAAAAAGGTGAGGTTAAATACCCGAATGTACCTTAACCACGAACTACGTAAGGCTTGATTCCCATGTTTGGGATACGTAGGCAACTTCATCTTGAAGTCCAGCCACAAACACTTCGAATTCGATCATGTCCATGTAATGGTCCTGATAATCTTTGCCTTCTCTGTATCCGAGAGTTCGGTTGCAATCATTGCTCTGAGGATTGATTACAATACACTACGGGGCCATTCACACAAGGGGCAACTTTCCGTTGCCATTCAATGCGCTGCGGTGCCGTGCAAACAAAGGGCAACTTTCCGTTGCCATGTAGCTCTCTTCAAGCAAGGGGGCAATTTTCCTCCAAATCCGAGGTTGTGCGTCTCAAGAGTGGGTTCCGTGCTTGTTAAGCATCGGCCGTTTGCAAAAATAGTTTTTGAGAATTTTTACTGAGGTTGACTAATTTCCTCGAAAATTGTTCCATCTTTTCCAAAAACTGGACCATTTCTTTGACCCAAAAAAGGAAAATTTTCAGTGCTCATAGCCTGACTTGCATGATTTTCAATTCAAAAATCGAACAAGTATGTTAATCTAACTCTCATATTGGTCAAAATTGTTTTAGTAGAAAAACCAAAACAAAAAATGGTCAAAATGATGAACTAGGGGCACAGTTGAGTCAGGCTTCCTGTCTTTTCCCCCATTTTCAACATACTTGCCAAGAAGGGCACTCTACCTGCCAGAAAAAGGCACAACTGAAGTCAACAACAAAGGGCTGAAAGCTCTTCCATCCTCCAAGCAACGAGGAATCAAGCCAAGTGCGAAGCACGGACGGGAACGGATCGAGATGTTCCACTCCCTCATCTGGACAGATCTAACCACGTCCAAACTCCCCAGCAGGGCATCATCAACCGATGTTAGCTGCAGATTTGCTACACACCCAGTTGTAGCACAACCCCTCTGTGGGAGAAACTTACTGTTGTGAACAAGAGTCTGGTAAAATACCAGGGGCAAGAGCCCACAATTTCCAACTTAACCATCAACCACCCAGGGGAGGGATGAAAAACGAGAGATTAAAGAATAGAGAGATGTGCGCTGAGAGAAAAAGCGAGAAAAGGGTTTTGAGAGAAAAACCGAGCTTGAGAGCCGAGTGATGTGAGAATCACAAATAAGAAAGGGTGGGAATAATACCCGGTGAAACAGGCTCCCTGTGCACGTCTGTGTGTCGTGTCTTTTGTTTTGTTTGTCTCGATTCTTGCTTTGAGTCGTTCCGAGCGTGTCTCGACGTGTTTAGGTTGTTTACCTTTTGTTTTCCGTTGTTGAGTCTTTCTCGCTGTGTTCAGTCGTAGGCTCAATACCTAGTCGAAAACTCATCTCTCAATTTCAAAAATAAATCGTTCTGTGCTCAGAGTGCTGTGCCATCCTTCACATTTGTGCAAAACAGTATTTGTTCTTTCATAAAACTGCAGGGTCCACCCCCGATAAGTGTGAACGGTGAAACCAGGACCTATCTGAAGCTATGATGGTTCCAGACTGCAAAGCAAAAACAAAAGAGCGAAAATCGAAGTATCTAAGTTTGTGTCAACTTCAGAAAATTCCGTGATTGTACTCCGGACGTACCCCTTCAAGGGCCTTGTCAATGCTCCGAAATATGAGTGTACCTCTACCTCAAGCGCAAGATCAATCCTGCTTCGAGGTTATACACTCTTCCACTTACATTGTTATGCACCCACTTCACTTGCATTGTAATGCATTATACCTATCAAGTTTCTTCCTCAGTCATGCACGATATTGTATGCACGGTTCATTCAAAGAAGTTCCGTTTTAAGGTCATTCACTTTTGTGTATCAATCACACACACTCACTTTAGTGTATCAATCACACTTCATTCATATAGTGCATCTATCACACTTCGTGTTCACCTTTAGTGTATCAATCACACTCTGTTCACTAAGTGCATCTATCACACTTCGTGTTCGCTTTCAGTATATCTATCATACTTGTTCACTAAGTGCATCTATCACACTTTGTGTTCACTTTTAGTGTATCAATCACACTCTGTTCACTAAGTGCATCTATCACACTTTGTGTTCATTTTCAGTGTATCAATCACACTCTGTTCACATAGTGCATCTATCACACTTTGTGTTCATTTTCAGTATATCAATCATACTTTGTTCACATAAGTGCATCTATCACACTTCGTGTTCACCTTTAGTGTATCAATCACACTCTGTTCACTAAGTTCATCTATCACACTTCGTGTTCGCTTTCAGTATATCTATCATACTTGTTCACTAAGTGCATCTATCACACTTTGTGTTCACTTTTAGTGTATCAATCACACTCTGTTCACTAAGTGCATCTATCACACTTTGTGTTCATTTTCAGTGTATCAATCACACTCTGTTCACATAGTGCATCTATCACACTTTGTGTTCATTTTCAGTATATCAATCATACTTTGTTCACATAAGTGCATCTATCACACTTTGTGTTCACTTTTAGTGTATCAATCACACTCTGTTCACATAGTGCATCTATCACACTTTGTGTTCGTTTTCAGTATATCAATCATACTCTGTTCACATAAGTGCATCTATCACACTTCGTGTTCACTTTTAGTGTATCGATCACACTCTGTTCACTAAGTGCATCTATCACACTTCGTGTCCACCTTTAGTGTATCAATCACACTCTGTTCACTAAGTGCATCTATCACACTTTGTGTTCGCTTTTAGTGTATCAATCACACTCTGTTCACATAGTGCATCTATCACACTTTGTGTTCCCTTTTAGTATATCTATCATACTTACTCACTAAGTGCATCTATCACACTTTGTGTTCATTTTCAGTATATCTATCATACTTGTTCACTTAGTGCATCTATCACACTTTGTGTTCACCCTTTGTGTATCTATCACACTATGCTCACCATACTCGCTTAGTGTATCTATCACACGCTCAACTACTGTATGTATCACATGTTGCTTCATATAGTGTATCTATCACATGCTCGTTTTGTGTATCAATCACACATGTTCGCTTTGTGTATCAATCACACACTCTCACTTTATGTATCTATCACACGCTCACACTTTGCTTCATATAGTGTATCCATCACACTCGCTTCACCTTTTATGTATCTATCACATTATGCTCACTTTGTGTATCTATCACACGTTCACTTTGTGTATCCATCACACGCTCCCTTTGTGCATCCACCACACACGGTTGCTTAGTGTATCTATCACATATTTGCTCAGTGTATCCATCACACTTGTTTCGCTTTGTGTATCTATCACACTTTGCTTTGCTTAGTGTATCAATCACACTTTATTCATGTAAGAATGTCCATCACACTCTCTTCACTTAGTGTATCTATCACACTTCGTTCACTTTTGTGTATCTAACGCACATGTTCGTGAGAATTGCATAATTCTCTTACATCCTTTCTGCATGAGGTGTAGTTTGGCTCGAGCTTACTTGCTTGCCTAGCATTCGCTCAAAATGTTGCATTTATTTCACATAATTGCGTCATTACAGCTCTCTTTACATGATCATGAGTGATAACCGGCTTCGCGTAGCGTATAAGTCCAACTTTCAAAACCGGCTTCGCGTAGCGTATAAGTCCAACTTTCAAAACCGGCTTCGCGTAGCGTATAAGTCCAACTTTCAAAACTGGCTTCGCGTGGCGTATAAGTCCAATTATCAAAGTCTTCCTGCATATCATTTGCATCATGCCCCTGAACTACGCTGGTTTGATTCCTTGCAAAGGGATACGTAGGCAGCCTGTGGGCACAACCATTCATTCATTTGTATTTTGTTTGTTTGTCCAAGTCTTCGGCCTTGTCAAAAATGGGTCGTCTCGGGGCTTTGACATTCACTCCCGTCATTGTTATGACTTTCGAGTTCTGTCAAAGAGGGGCAACTGCAGACACCCCATTTTTGACCGTCCTCAAGACTTGGACGTCACCGTTTGAACACTCGGTGATCATCCATGATTGTGTTCGTTTGGAGTTCCCGGAGGTCTCGGCTCGCGCGCCTTACCTCAGGATCCCCGAACTCGACTGTTTAGTGTCTGGTTTTGCACCGAACACTTTTGTTTTGCCTTAGAGGGGCAGGGAATGCCTTGTGAGACATCCCCATACACCACTGGCAGTGGCTGGAGGCCACCGGCTGGTCTTTTTCTTCCATCGGCAATTTTGTTTGCCGGTCGGCACACTTTATTGCCGGTCGGCATAATATTTTGCCGGTCGGCACTGTTTTTTGCCGGAATAGCTTTTTTGGGCAGCCGACCACTATTCCTCCACTTTATGGAGATATTTTGTGCCAGCTGTGATAGCTGGCACCAACTCCTTTCCCCTCCATACACGTGTATGGAGGGATTTCCCTCTAGCCAAGCTTGTTGAATAAGCTTTGCAAGAGGGATCCTTATAAGAGAGAGGCTTTCCTCTTGGTTCTAGGTTAGAAAAACAGAAGAAAAATCAGTCTTGAGAGATATAGATACATATTATCTCTATACCTCTCTCCCTCTCCCTTCTTGTGTGTGTTTCTTGGCCCAAAAGGTATGTTTTACCTTACTTTTGCACCATTACACACACCATTACACTTTAGTCCGAGATTGAGGGACTTGGGGGAGTTGTTTCTTGAGTTTTGGACTGGTTTTGATCCAAAGAAGGAGGTTAGGCCATTTGTTCTTCAAGGGTTCTTCAAGGGTGAGCATCTTCCCTTTTATTCCCCAAACTTGCATTGGTTTTCTACCTATTTTGTTTATTGTTTTGGCTCTTGTGTATAACATAAAAAAGGCTCATATTTTCCTGCTCTAACACTTTCATTAAGGTCACTTTGTGGTTAGATTGCAAACTCACCCTCTTAGGCCTTGTTTAGCCTATTTTGGTGCCATTTTGATAAGGTTTTGTTCACTTCAGCCTCTTGATCTTTTGATCACCAAAAATCAGTGTATTTTAGTGTCAAAAAAGTTGGTTTGAAGTCTTGCATAGGGGAGGGACACCCCTCTCCCTTTATGGTTTTGTTTCCTTGCTTTTTGGGCTTAAAAGGATAGCATGTGTGCTTGTTGTTTCTTGGCTTCATTTCAGTACTTTTTTAGGCATCTTAGGTCTTACATAACCTCTGTTTTTGGTCGGATTTGGGCCCTCTTGTATGCTTGTGATACTTGCTTTGTATTGCTCCATCTTGCTTAGAAATACATCCCATGATTAGGCCATGATTTTTGTGTGTGTTGGCTTGGTTCCATGAAGCATTTAGCATTGTTTTTCCATGCTTAAAATCTGTTGGTTATCAACTTGGTCATGTTTGGCATATTTGTTATGGTTGCTATGTATTTTGGCTTGTGAGCCCTCAAGTATATGAGTCATAAGTGCTTTGGTTGGTCTACTTTGATGAGTGGAGGTTGTTTGCCATGCCATTTTAGTCCAAAAATCATGCTTGTATGTATGCATGCATGGCCCCTTTCATACCTTGAGGGTGTGTCCTCTTATGCCTAGGAATGAGCCTTAGTGCACATGCTTCATGGGAGATATTTTAGCTGCCATATTAGGAGTTTTTGGGGTCCTATGTTGCATGCCAAAACTCTGTTTTTACTTGTTTTGATCATGCCATGAATGGCCATGCTGGTGGGGGTAAGTTGTCTCCTTTAGTGTCTTAGCTTTGGGACCATAAGTTTGCTTGTTAACATGAGTTGATTGTCTATCATTTTAAGCACTTTTGGCCACTATTTTGAGAAGGGTAAGGGCCTGCCCCTTTGCCACTTCAAGCCCTCTTGCATG
Source organism: Camellia sinensis (assembly GCF_055761805.1). Classification (NCBI taxonomy): domain Eukaryota; kingdom Viridiplantae; phylum Streptophyta; class Magnoliopsida; order Ericales; family Theaceae; genus Camellia; species Camellia sinensis. Next base: position 72,067,210 of record NC_138964.1, read on the forward strand.
CTTGCCCCATGTTTGTTGCATATTTGTTCCATTAAGCTTTGTAGCACATCAATTCCATGGTCAATTTGCTCCATGTTTGCATCATGTTTGTATCTTGTGCGCTTGGTATCATACATTTTGTCATGATAATTGCATATTGCTTGTTGTGTTTTATATCTTGGTGGCATGTTACATTTGAGGCTTGTGAGCATTACATGCATTGCATTTACTTGGTTTGGGGTGTCAAACCAAGTGTGGGAATCAAGGACCATTCATACTTCAAGTGATGCAACGCGCCTTGATTCCCGGTCATCGGGACCTTTGACTCTAACTTGATAAGGCCTCGGTTTTCATGTTGTTTGTTGCATGCATTTTCATATCAAATGGCAAATTCGATCCTTTGACTCACCATGTACCATTGATGATTCAAGGATCGAAAGTCATGCTTCTTTGAGTCCAAAATATGATAAGAAGTAGGACCATGCTTACATGTGTCCAAAAAACTCCATACTATGCACTGCCTGTCCTCTGTTTGCTGTCAAATTGTCTATTGCAGGAAGTTTCTGCCGACTGGCAGAATTTAGTGCCGACCGGCACTATCTGGAGTGCTGATGAATCTGATAAAGTGCCGACGGGAATTTTGGAGTGCCGGTGGCAATTCTGTCTGGCCGGTGGTGCTCTGCAGGATGCAGAGAGCTTGTTCCAGCACTTTGGAAATTTTCAAAAAGACAAGGCAGTACAAACAGAGGCGACAAGAGTATAGTACGGGTTTTCCGGGCAGGACGGATTCGAGCATGCATCATCTGCGTGCCCCGAGGCAGAGGCTGTGGCCACCCTCTTCATTCTTTTGCTTCCTTTTTTTTAATTAATTAGGAAATTTTGTAATAATTTTATTTGTTCATTATTTTGGGACTGTAATATTAATTCGAACCCTCTGAGTGAGGGTAAACATGTAATAAGTGTGGGTGAGTGTGTGTATGTCTTCCAATCCCCATTTCTTTCTTCCCTTTTATTTACCAGCTTATGATGGTAGATTAGGGCATTTTTGAAATTAGCATACCTTATGATATGCATGCGTGCATTCATGCATCTGTTAACATGCACCGGGCTCGGTACATCATGCTAACCGCATTCGTATTTTCAAATTCCAAAATTGAATACATGAATTAGTTGGTTGCATATCGTATGCCATATCTAGGTTAACCGAGCCTAACTAGAATTGCACCTTGTATGTGTTGCATTAGGCAAAATAACATGAACTAGGACACGCACATTTGCTAACTAGTTTATTGTTTTGGCACGGAGTACAATGTAAGTGGTTATGCTTTAGCATCCAACATGCGTGTGAATGTTGCCATAAGAGTATGCTTGCCATGCGGCTAAGTGTTTACATGAGATAAATTGCTTGAATGCCTGTGGGTGGAGGTCAAATTGCTTAAGTTGAGATAATGCGTTAAAACTGTAAATTTTAAGCCCACTGGATAGTGGCAAAACCATTTTTTCCAAAAGCCCACTTGAGGGTGGCAAAATCTGCATTTTAGCCTACTTGCGAGTAACAAACCATTTTCAAAACGAACATGAAATGTTTTGTTCCAATTTGGGCGATTTGGTCTATACTTGTTTGCTGCGCGCATAACATAGTAATTCTAGGCTAATAATTGGTTTAAGAACATGTAAAGTTTTCAAAAACGGATATCACGGTTAGTAGAGGCCGGTCTTCGGACCGGGCGAAAGGGGGTGCTCATAGCTGACCTTCCCCGATCGTACCCAAGCTCCCGAGCCGAGACAACTCCGGTGATGACGGACATGTGGCCTTCGGCACCGAGTCAGGGTTTCCTAAATTCTCCCATTTTAAAATATTTAGGTGGCGACTCTGTATCTGGCAAAGCAGTCCATGTTTGGCACTACTTTTTCAAAAATCTGTTTCTCAAAACGATTTGCCAGATTTGGACTCTTTGGTTCAGATTAAGAACCGTGACACAAATCGAGTCCGAACTGTAGCATGAGGCCCACGGGCGCGTCTACAACTATGATTGCAACTTTCCCTATCTTACCAACAGGGTGATATACTAGGTTGGTTCAGTATCCAGAACTGAGGCGTAGACATGCCGCCTCAACCTATGGGGCTTCCATACAGATTTCAAGCCGAGGGTAAACCTCTGGGTATTTAAACCAGACTTTAGTCTCAGAACTCCCGAACCTTTGCGTTCTAGGCATAAGCCGTTCGAACTCTAGTTTCCACCGTCCCAGTTGGTCTTCTAGGAACTCATCGCAAGCACAGACAGGTGGCTTTACCAGACCACCAAAAAGTCGTTCGGGCACGACACACACCGAAGGAATTGCACCTTCAGAGGATTTAAGGTCTCCTAGACCGGAATGCAAAATGTATGCATGACAATGCATGTTTTTGTTTGTTTTTTTTGAAATGGAAATGATGCAAGTGAAATGCATGTTGCATGGAATGCGCGACAACACGCGGCTCAAGAAGTGCACGGCAATGCGAACACTAAAGGTCTTACACCTTCCAAGGATTTAAGGTCTCCTAGACCGTACGTGTTTAAGGTCTCGCCAGACCATGCGTGTTTAAGGTCTTGCCAGACCGGCAAGGATTTAAGGTCTCCTAGACCGTACGTGTTTAAGGTCTCGCCAGACCATGCGTGTTTAAGGTCTCGCCAGACCGTGCGTGTTTAAGGTCTCGCCAGACCGGCGGTATGATGCGCAAAATAGCGCAATGCGTTAGGCAACGCGAGTGCACAGGACAGTGCGATGGAATGCATGCAAAATGCAATGAGATGCGCAAAACAGCGCGAAATTGAAATGCACAAAACAGTGCAATGCGCAGAACAGCGCGAGGTTTGAAATGCACAAAACAGTGCAATGCGCAGAACAGCGCGAAGTTTGAAATGCACAAAACAGTGCGATGCGCAGAACAGCGCGAGGTTTGAAATGCACAAAACAGTGCAATGCGCAGAACAACGCGAGATTTGAAATGCACAAAACAGTGCAATGCGCAGAACAGCGCGAAGAATTGAAATGCACAAAACAGTGCGATGCGCAGAACAGCGCGAAGTTTGAAATGCACAAAACAGTGCAATGCGCAGAACAGCGCGAAGTTTGAAATGCACAAAACAGTGCAATGCGCAGAACAGCGCAAAGTTTGAAATGCACAAAACAGTGCAATGCGCAGAACAGCGCGAGATTTGAAATGCACAAAACAGTGCAATGCGCAGAACAGCGCGAAGAATTGAAATGCACAAAACAGTGCGATGCGCAGAACAGCGCGAAGTTTGAAATGCACAAAACAGTGCAATGCGCAGAACAGCGCGATGTTTGAAATGCACAAAACAGTGCGATGCGCAGAACAGCGCGAAGTTTGAAATGCACAAAACAGTGCAATGCGCAGAACAGCGCGAACAATTTTGAAATGCACAAAACAGTGCGATGCGTTTGAAATGCACAAAACAGTGCGATGCCAAGTGTGACATGCATGCCACACGGAGTGTAAATGGGCTTGAATGCGCAACAACGCACGTATTCCGGAATGCATGACAATGCATGGAATGGAAATGCAATGATGATGCATGAGAAATGTGCACGACAATGCAAAGGGGTGCGTGTTGCAACGCATGTAACACGTGCACAACAATGCAAATGTGTGGCGCGCGACAGCGCGATGTAATGCACCGAAGTAGTGTGATGAACTTGTGCAACACACATGGGGTAACTGTTGAATTCAAAAGGATACAAAAAGGATACACCTTGTACGAATTTGAGTGCCACGCACTGGAGACACGGCCCGCGGTCAAAACGGAGGCCGGTTGAACATCGGAGATGCACTTTCTTGCACTTTCTTGAGCTATGAACACCATGAACTTCTCATATGGCCTAAACAAGGCTGTGGGAACCCCACCGGCCGAAAGATGAGGCCACCGGCTGGCCATGAGTTCATTGACATCCCCGACTTACCGCCGGTATGTATCACTGCACTTTGTACAGTTATTCAATTCAGTTTACTTGATATTCCACAGAATACTAATGCATCTGATACCTTTGCAGGCTTCTTCTGAGTACACCCGTCAGTCGTTGGCGATGAATGCCTCGATGATGGGGATGCTCCAGCGGACATTTGACCTCCTAACTGTCTACAGCATACCGGTATGTCCTTCTGACACTGGCCTCAAACCATTCATTCACTGCTTTACATAATCTGACGCACGGCACAACACCCGATACACTGATCTCATAGCATCTGATATACTGCATACACTGCATTCTGCACTGTTAAACTGCTCACGGCATTCTTACACTGTATTCACATTCTGCATTCTGCACTGCTAAACTGCTCACGGCATTCATACACTGTATTCATATACTGCATTCTGCACTGATAAACTGCTCACGGCATACTGATGCATTTCCTTTTCGTGTACTTTTTAGCCTCCTTTCCAAATTCCCATGGCAGGAGGTGCTCCGGCCAGACCTTCTGTCCCTGCTCGGGGGAGAGATGAGGAGGGCAGGATATTTCCCCGTACCAGGGGAGGGCGTACTCACGTCGGGAGTAGCTCGCGAGCTCCAATCCCGGACGATGACGACGACGAGGAGTCAGAGGCGGAGGCAGGGTCATCGGAGGAGGAGACCGGAGGCGATTCTAGCTCGGGCTCTGACGACGACGCTGATGATGCCCCTGGACCTTCGTCCAGGAAGAGGACCAGGACGGACTGACGGCCCTTGGAGTGATCGACATAGATGCAGATTTTTGCTATCTTTTCTTTCTTTCTTTGTACTTTTCTCTTTGTTGGTAGATAGATTACCTTGTACTGCCGCAGGCAGATTTTTGTTTCCAAAACTTGTACATTTGAAAAGCTAAGTAAATGAAACAGACTTTTTATCTGAAAAAGTGTTCACATTTACACATTTCATGCATTGCATCGCATCTCACCATGTTACACCTCGATGTAAATGGAATTGATTGGTTGTCTGAAAATTAAACATTTGCACTGTAATAATCAGATGACTTAAACAGCCAACAGCAAAATAACCCAAGCAACCCACTGCCTGATTCTGGACACACAGCCCTTACTCTGTTGGGGATTAACCTGCATACAGCCCATAACACAGCATTCGATTCATTCTGCACACGGCAATTCTCAAACAAACAGCCCAATCTGACAGGACGGACCTCAAAGATGGAACCGGTTGGAGTCGAGACACGTTCAAATGTAGAGAATGGCACAGCATTCTGAGCATAAGCGATTTTTGAAATCGAATGAGGGTTTTTCAAACCGGGATATCAAGCCTACCACTGAACACAGCAGGGAGGACTCAAACAAAGAGGTACACGACCTAAACACAACGAGGCGCGCTCGGAAAAGACTGAAAATAAAAGACGAGACCGTCAAATCAAAGAGACACGACACACAGACGCGTAAACGAAGATGGGAGACCTCGGACCACGAGGAGCCAGTTCAATCTGGGTATTGTTTCCCACCCTTTCTGATTTGTGATTCTCGCATCACTGGGCTCTCAAGCTCGGATTTTCTCTCAAAACCCTTTTCCTCACTTTTCTCTCAACTTACACCTCTCTATTCTTCAATCTCTCATTTTTCATCCCTCCCCGGGGTGACTGATGGATAAATAGAAAGGTGTGGGTTCATGCTCCACATCGTTAGCTCACGGCTATTTCTTCTGGCGGGTAGCGTGCTCTTCTGGCAAGTACGTTGGTGACGGGGGAAAGACAGAATGCCTGACTCAACTGTGCCCCTAGTTCATCATTTTAACCATTCTTTCGTTTTTGCTTTCTACCAAAACGGTTTTGATCAAAATGAGAGTCGGTTAACGTACTTGTTCAATTTTTGATTTGAAAAGCGTGCAAGTCAGGCCGCAAGCACTGAAAATTTTCCTTTTGGGTCCAAGACAATGGTCCAGTTTTGGAAAATGAAATAGTTTTCGAGAAAATAGTCAACCTCAGTAAAAATTTTCAAAAACTATTTATCAAACAGCTGATGCTTAACAAGCATGGAACTTACTCTTCGAGATGTGCAACCTTGGTTCGGAGGCAATGGAAAATTGCCCCTGGTTTGAAGGAGGGTGGGAGGCAACGGAAAGTTACCCCTAGTCTGAATGGCGTCTCACGACGGCTTGTGGCAACGGAAAGTTGCCCCTTGTTTGGGATGGTGCCGCAGCAATCCGCAGACAGTCTTCATTGGCGGTGGTCAAGCTCTTAGACACAGAGATGACGAAGACGGTCACAACACATATATGGACACAATCACCTTGAAGGGTGTTGGCCACTGGACTTTGGAACGAAATTGAAACCATTGCATGGACTGAGACGCTTATGAAAGCGTTGGGGGCTGGACTTCATGATGAAGTTGCCTACGTATCCCAAACATGGGAATCAAGCCTTACGTAGTTCCGGTTAAGGTACACTCGGGTATTTTAACCTTCACTTTGTTTGGCTCTTATTTTTGCCAAGGCGCCCAATGCGGGTTTTCGACCTTGCGAGCTTCTTTTCATTTTCTATTTCTTTTTCATTTCTTTTTCTTTTCTATTTTTTTTCTTCTCTTCTTTTTCAATCTTTCTTTTTGTATTTTTCTCTTTTTTGTTGTATTTTTCTCTTGCTCTAACTTTTGCCTGGGCCGCCCTTCCGGGTTTTCGGCCCAGCGAGCCTCTCAAAGGGTAAAAGTGTAGCAAGTCCATGCCAAATGGTTTTTTTGAAATTGAAGCCTCTCTGTATCTAGGAGAACGGCTGTTGCACTGATTCGCGGAGAATCCATCCCGGTTGCTCTACGAGCTTCTTCCGACGAGATCTACTCCTTTGGTGCCTCCTGCTCGAGGGCTGTTTCGAAACTGGCCACACGGGCCTCCATGGCGTTTGTCCGTTGAACTTTCTGAATATTCTGAACGGGTTCAAACTCGAAAAACAAATAGGTTGAATCTTGAGACTGAGAGCGATCCTAGGCTGCGCAATCTCAAGAGTGATTCCACACAGGTCTTCGCAGGGCCGCGTAAAACATTTGCTTTTGAAAGTTTTTAAGAAGGCGACGAATCGCTCGCACCGAAGATAGTGTGGAACCAATCTGGATCAGGCCAGGGTCCTTCTCAGTACTCACGCCGACAAGCATGATTTCATTCATAAAAAGGCTTAGCACGCCTCTCTTTCTCTCAAAATGATCAAAATTTTGCAAAACCCGAGGAATTCCTTCCTCTTCATTTTCATCACCGCAGTGTTCAAAAGTTTGTTTTTTGAAAAACTTAGGTTAATGCAATGAGTTTGGGCACACAGGAGAGCAGGCGAGATGTACTGTCAGCCCATTCAAATTCTCTGGTCCTTATGCTGAAAGCAAGCATGAAGGTTGAGATAGCAACAGCTGTTTCAATCGGCTCTGTTGGTGCAACTGGCCCCTCGGCAGAAACAGACTCAAAACAAAAAAAAAAAACAGATAATAATTACAAAACAAAATGGTGTTCGGGACAACAACCCCAGAATCACCTGGTATTATATACAACGGGGACTGACTCGATACAACCAAACATACCCTTAAGCAAAAAAGACTGACTCAAGACAAAGAGACAGACTCAAAACAAAAGACTGACTCGACATCCAAGCCAGGATTTAAAAAACTCGGTTTCACCGATGCTCAAAAATGCGTGCCAGACGCTACATCCAAACTACACCAAATGTTGCCCGCAGGCGGTTCACTTTACATACTCGCAGTATCTGAGCCCTCGAAATCCAACAACTGAGTGGTGATGGGCTTGCCTGAGGTGGGTGGTAGGATAACCTTGTTATCAATCAAATCCTGCACTTCATGACGAAGGCGGGAACATCCATCGGTACTGTGACCGGACTGCTGATGGCACGCGCAGTACAAGGTAGCATCATGAGTGGCGGGGAGATTCTTCGGGAGTGGCCGGGACTCCAAAGGCTTAAGATGCCCATTCTTTGCCAATATCAGCAATGCCCTAGACAAAGGCATGTGGAGGTCGTGAAAGACCCTGCGCCCTCGGGGCAGGTACTTTGCAGTTTGAGGATTCTTTCCAGATGCGCTGGCGAAAGGATCAGCTGGCGCTGCCTTGGCTTTTTGAACCTTCCCCGGTGCAGGGGTGGGAGCTACTGGAATTGTCTGGGCATGACGGGGCCCATCCCGGTTTTCTGTCTGGCTTGAACTGCCCTTGGTTGGAGCGGGGAAAGCATCATCTACAGCTTTGGTCACTATTGCAGATGTTTGTTGCTTGCTCATTCCTCTGGCCTTCAGAGCCTCGACTGCCCACAACAGTTGCTCAATGGGGTCGGCGTCTATCTTTGCCTTGTCCTTTCCTTTGGCCTCAGCCTGATCGAGGGCCTGGGTTGGTGCTGGCATGTCGTGGCTATAGCCGGAAGCCACCTCTGGCTGGCTGAGCTCTATCACAATCCGCCCCAGTAGCGGGGGCTCCTGTGGTACAAAATTCCCGGCATACGGTGCCGCTGGCGGTGAAGCCGACATTCCATAGGCGAGGTCTGCCACAGACCTTTGGAGATCGCCTATCATCCCCATCAATTCGAAGGTGGTGGGCTCACGAGCCTGGTATAACTGGGAAGTCCAGACCGGGTGTACAACGGGCATCCTGGGCGGATATGACATACTGATGCTGGCCTCACTTTGCGGAGTGGTTCCCTGCTCCGATACAGCCGTCATAACCACAATCTCTTCTGAACTTGGCACCGCCATAAATCCTGCCTCAGCAAGGGGGAGACACTGGTTATTCTGTATCAACTCTGCAACTCTCTGAACTGAAAGAAAAACAGACAGCATTTCAGCCCAAACTGATCAATCACGGGTGTAGCCAAACAACTGTACCCTACTGCTGATCACTGTTCCCAGAAGCCACTGTTCCCGAAAGCTGAACCAATACCCGCGGATAACTGATTCTCACAACTGATACTGATACTGGTGTCCCCAGGTTTGATACTCAAACTTGCAAACTGACATGTGCGTTCCTGTAGAGCAACACTCTAAAAGCACATAGCAAGTAAAAGAGAACAAAACACCCCTATGTTGGGGTAGGGTTTCCCTGTCCTATTTTGTCAGGAGCTTGGGTTTCACTACGCACACAGCGGTTCTCAAACAACTTAGCATCGGGTAAGCAACCTGTCCTAGCTTGGAATGGTCACTATGGATCCGAATATGCACTAGGTCGAATGGTCGAAAAGGGGTGCCCCGGTAAAACCGAGGTTTGCGTTCCCATACAGTCAGAGCCCATAGCCAGTCAGCCTTATGGACATGCCTTGACAAGGCAAGCCTCCGGCAAACCGTTCAGGAATGGCAGATGGCAAACACTGTGTTCCTAGGCGCACCAATGCACATGCAATGCAAAGAAACACATAAATGAGATCAAAACAGGATATCACGAGTTCGAGTCAAGCTCTCTAAGATTTCCCCAGCAGAGTCGCCAGAAACTGTAGCAGCGCCCGCGTGGGCCTCGATGCTACAGTTCGGACTCGATTTGTGTCACGGTTCTTAATCTGAACCAAAGAGTCCAAATCTGGCAAATCGTTTTGAGAAACAGATTTTTGAAAAAGTAGTGCCAAACATGGACTGCTTTGCCAGATACAGAGTCGCCACCTAAATATTTTTAAATGGGAGAATTTAGGAAACCCTGACTCGGTGCCGAAGGCCACGTGTCCGTCATCACCGGAGTTGTCTCGGCTCGGTAGCTTGGGTACGATCGGGGAAGGTCAGCTATGAGCACCCCCTTTCGCCCGGTCCGAAGACTGGCCTCTACTAACCGTGATATCTGTTTTTGAAAAATTTACGTGTTCTTATTCCATTTATTAGCCTAGAATTACTATGTTATGCGCACAGCAAACAAGTATAGACTAGATTGCCTAATTTGGAAATAAACATTGCATATCCGTTTGGTTTGAAAATGCTTTGGAATTTGCTACTCGCAAGTAGGCTAAAATACGGATTTCAACGAGTTTTTCCAACTCAAACAATCCGGCCTTCACCCACAGGCATTCAAAACAGTTTAACACATAAGCATCTAGCCACATGTTAAGCATGCTGTCATGGTAACATTCACACTCATGCGATATGCTAAAGCGGAAATACTTACATAGTACTCCGTGCCAAAACAAAGAACTTGTTAGCAAATATGCATGATCCAAGTCCATGTGAAGTGCCTAATGCATCGCATACAAAATGTCGCTAAGATAGGCTCGGCTAATCCTAGACATGTCATGTGAAAATGCACAATTAACACATATTCAGTTCGGAATTGAAGTACTGATGCAGTTAGCGTGATGTACCGAGCCTAATGCATGTAATACAAATGCATGGATGCACACATGCATAGCATAAGGTATGCTAAATTAAACGTGCCCTAATACTAACCATTAAAGCGGGTAAGTAAAAGGGAAGAAAGAAGTGAGGTTGGAAGACATACACACCACCCACACACACTTATTATAGATTTGCCCTCGCTCGGAGGGACCGAATAAATATTACAAATTAATTAACTACGCAAGCTAATTAAATATTACAAATTAATTAATTAACAAATTAACTAATTTAGGAAAACAGTAAAACGTCTCGAGAAGCGCGCCGCCATGCGCAAGCTGCCTCTGTTTTCCTCCCTTTCCTCCTCTGGAGGTTGTCAAAACCTCAGGACTACATCCTTGGACAGAGGGGATCATCACCGGCTAGATGAAATTTCCACCGGCAGTGTTGTATGGCCATCGGCACAAAGTTGAAGCTGTCGGCAGAGAAAATAGTGCCGGTCGGCACATTACACTGCCGGTCGGCAGAGTATTCCTGCAGAACCTGCAACTCACAGCAACAGAGGGCAAAACAAGGCATGGCAGCATATTTCAAGGCATGTATGCACCAACCATGTCTCTTATCATTGTATTGACTCAAAGGGACATGTGCCTCGGTTCTTGGACCACCAATCACGCATTTCCATGCATGATGGCCCAAAGAACCAAGTATGCAACTTTGGTTTCAAATGCAATGCAAACCAATCAAACAAAACTCCCAATCCCTATCACCCAAGTCAAGGGACAAGGCATGCATGCAAGATGCAATGCAACCTAGGCATACAAGCTAGGAATGCGACATGACATGGCAAGGCACTTATGCAATCATGCAAGCATACATAGGGCAATGCAAATGGATGGCAAGATGGACTTATACATGAATTAGGCAGCTCTAAAATAGGCCTAAAACAGTAGCCATTGTGCTAAAAGGTGAGGGCTAAATGGCATGCACACACACATGCACATAAGGACCAACACTTAAGCATAAATCAAACAACATTCAAGCACACTTGAAAGAAGGAAACATGGACAAATTAGCATGCAACATGAGCCTTAAAATCATGTTATAAAATGATGCCAAATCAAGTTATAAATCAAGTCAAGCATGCAACAAATAGTCCAAGTGTTCAAGGCAAATCAATAAGGCATTGAACTACACTTATCATGACCAAACATGGCGTGCATTAAACAACTAAAAACAGATTTTTAGCATGTTAAAACAAGGCCAAAGGACTCCTTAGATGGCATCTAAGTGGCCCAAATACAAAGGCATACACCATGACCAAAACATGGAGCATTGCAACACATGCTTTCAAAGCATTAAAGAGGCATGCAAGGTAATCAAACAAGCATGGAAATGGGACTGAAATAGCATGTAGGATGATTCCAAATCACCAAAACAATGCAAAGATGGCATACTACACATGCACATACTCAAGGCCAACAAGCCCAAATACAAAGGAGCTATATAATGCATGCAAAGATCAACCCAAACGATTATGGACAGAACTAAAACATGTCAAAATAAGCACATAAACTTCACAAATACAAGCCTCAAACATGCTCCAACAAAGGCTAACAACCTAGAACATGTTAAGGCACAAATAGGGCATTACATGGCAACTATGCTAAACATGCATGGAGTTCCCAAAACCAACTTGAAATCATGTTATATCATGGATATATAAGCATGAAAAACAAACCAAATATGCTCAACACACACTCAAGCATAGGCTTCCTTAAGAGGCCAAAATAGGTCCTTTTCAAGGACAACAAGGAGAGGGGGTGGCCCTCTCCTTCTTGGGACTTCAAAGCATCATCTTCACCACTGAAATCCCTCAAGATTTCAGTGGTGAAGAGACCTCAACACCAAAATCCCGGAGCTAGCACAAAATGGCTCAAAATGAGGCCTTTTGAGGCCTAAGGGTGGTCAACACCCCTCAAACAACAAAACACTCTTAATAAACAATAAAGAGGGCTTAAAAATAGAACTTTTTTATGTTATACAATAATCACAAAAACAGCTCTAAGACTAGTAGAAAATTGATGCAAAAATGGGGGAAAAAAGGACTAGTTTCTCACCCTTGATGCCTTCTTCAACAAAGATGCTCCAATGGCCTCCTTGAGCTTGAATCCAAGACAAAAACTTCAAAACACACTCTTTAGAACCTCAGCTCCAAGAGGAAGGTGAAACACTAGGTGTTTGTGTGCAATAGTGAGACACAAAACACCTAGTGTACAAAATGAGAGGAAAAGAGAGATAGGTGAGTGTATCTAACCCTAACCCTAGGAAAAACCAGAGCTCTCCTCTGTCTTCTCTCCTCAAAAATGTCTAAAGCCTCCCCTTTTGCCTTAGAGAGAGCTTCTCTCTATATGCCTCTTGTAAAGCTTACAAGACAAGCTTTGCAAAAGGGAGATCCCTCCATACACGTGTATGGGGGGGAGCAAAAGCTATACAGCTGTCTAAAAATATCTGCAAAAGCAGATGAACAGCAATCGGCCGGCAAAAAATGCCATCTTGGCCAAACAAAGTGCCGACCGGCACAAAATAGTGCTGACCGGCAACAAAGAGTGCCGGCCGGCAAACTATATTGCCGGTGGCAGCAAAAACCAGCCGGTGGCATCTAGCCACTGCCGGTGATGGGTGGGGATGGTCTACAAGCCCCACTCTGCCTCTCAAAGGCAAGATGCAAGTGTTTGGTGCAAAACCAGACACTAAAAGGTCAAGTTCGGAGATCCTGAGACAAGGCGCGCGAGCCGAGGCCTCCGGGAACTCCAAACGAACACAAACAAGGATAATCACCGAGTGTTCAAACAGTGACGTCCAAGTCTTGAGGACGGTCAAAAATGGGGTGTCTACACCTCGACCTAGCCGAGATCACCTCGGTGCCATGGCTAGGACACGTGGCACCTCAGCTAGCACTTCGGTGCCACCTTGGCCACGTGTCGTTATTCAAAAAATATGTCCCCATAACTACCCCCTAGGTTCTATTACCTCGGCATCCTGAGGTGATGGAGCCTATGTCTTTTGACCATATAGCACGTTGGCTAAGTTTGTTCTATCCTTCATTACCGAGGTCATCATTCGTCGGCTACATATGACCAAGACCTGTTGTCTGTTTTCATCAATGTCTTAGAACCAAGGACCAAGTTTTTTCAAGTTTTTTAGTTGAGATCATACCCATAGCCGAGATCTTTGCTTCATTAAATCAAGAACTCCAAGAGTTTCTACACGCATATGGGCTGTCACGTACAGTAACTCAACCGTTTCTGCCATGCGTCTCTCCCCTATTGAACCGTACCTGTCACGCGCCATCAGGTCGCGTCGCATTTGCGTGCGTCGCCTAATAGACACGTCGTCCTAGGCACACTAATTGTGATTTACCGCCTTTTCGTGTTTTGACAAAAACACTTCCCCCTCCTTTCGTCGTTTCACTTTTACACCTATGTTCTCGCTCGAGTTTTTCAAGTTTCTCTCTCTAAAAATCCCTTACCTCCATTATTGCCTTCTTCAAGCTTCCTGCATCCACTCCGTTCACCTCCTCTGGTGAAGTATTTTGCTATTTTTCACTGCCACCGTCTAACTCCGGCGAACCACAACCTCGGACCCAACTGGTGAGTTTCTTTGTTCTTTTCTTTCTTTTGTGATTTTGCGAATCTGTTCATTTTCCTACTATTGAACCTGTGGGTAAAAACTTATTTGTTTGTAACTCTATGTTGCTCAATTCTACCTTTTGGATCCATATACATGAGCTATTCATATGATATCTGAGGAATTTTGCCACTGTTTCTTAGTTTTTACACATCTGCACACGTTTTACACGGCGTTGTTGATTTTTCTTTCTGGGTTCTGAACCAAAATCATACTTGTTATTTTACCACTGTCCTTGGCTTTGTATATCTGTACATGTTTTGTAAAATGTTCTTGAATTCTTGTTTGTCTTCTTGAGTCTGAATCATGTTCTTGTTTCTGTTTTCTTGTTGCATTTTGCCAGATTCTTGCCTCCAATTCCCTATTTCCACATAGATTTTAGGCTTGGATTTTGATAGAAGCCACTATCCCTAGGAAAATTGGAACAAATTTCCATAGATCTTAAAAAGCCCTTGCCCCAGCTTTTGATTTGAGTTTAAACCGAGGTCCTCCAAACCTTAACAAACCACTTCCTTCTGAAATCCAACACCTTCCCCACTTAGCCGACATTATGGGTATGTTCATGTGGAGGGTAGACACCCCAACTAAGCTAGAATACTTCAGGCAGGAGTTTTCCCTTCCTGCCGATGTCCACCTTATGTTGGCAAGGGAGGAGAACTCCATCATGCCTGATGCGAACTCCATGCCTTTCCCCATAGTGGCCTTTCTTGAGTGTGGGCTTAGGTTCCCTCTTGACATCCTCTTTCCCCAAGTCCTTCACTACTACAAGCTTAACCCGATGCAATTACCCATTAACTCTTACAGAGTCATCAACGGTATCATTGCCTTAGCTAGCGGAGAAAACGCTAGGGTAACTCTAGCCGATATCCAGCACTGCTACACCATGTGTGGCCTTAAGTCAGAAAAAGGCTACATTTGTTACCTTAAGCTGAGGTCAACCGAATACAAACTCATCGTCGACCTCCCTGATTCCAACAAGGGCGCCGGAGACGATTATTTCATCGTCTCGGGCAACTGGGAGTTCCCTCAAGAGGATGACCTTCACCTCTACCCTTTAAGCCGTACAGTGTTCAGAGAGGGAGACGGTAAGAGCCAAGTGTCACTTTTCTTGCTTTCAAGTCTTTATTACTATTATTCCTTTTATCTGTTCTAATGGTTTGTTGTTTACTTTGCAGCCCTTCCTCAACCATCCAAGGACTTCCGCAAATCCTTCCACCCTAGCAAAGACTTCAAGAGGCTACTGGACTTGCCTGTTAATCAGCGCAAGGCTCCTCTGCTCCTAAATTACATCCCAACTTACAAATTTGTCGTCCTCGACGTCCCAAAGAAGAGCAAGTCTCCTTCTTCTGCTACAACTCGTCCCATAACTTTGTCACCTCAGCCAGATCAAGCCTCCACATCTGACCCAGCACAGCAGCCATGAACTTCTGCTCCACAACTGATTCCGCCTTCTCAACGACAATGTCGACGTCGAGCTCCACTGCTGGCACCAGTAGGCAGGACTCGTAGTCGAAGACGCCAAAGTGCCGAGGTGTCCTCTTACGATCTAGCCAATCCTCATATTGCCCTGCCAGCAATTCACTTCGGCACAAGAGTTACAATTGTCGCGACCTCCGATGAGATGGGATGCAAGAAGGTTGTTGTCGAAGACCTCTTGGCCGACATCTCCAATGTTGTCACGGTCCAGTCCTCTCCTTCCCAGTCTCAACCTAAACCGAAGCCAAAGAGGCTGAAGAAAGCCCAAGCCAAGGCAACGGTGACTCAGATCGACTCTAAGGACACCTTACCAATCTCAAAAATAGCTGAGGCAGAAAAAAGTGCCTCTGTCACAGAAAAGAGGCCCACAGAGGCTGCTCCCTCCGAATCCACCCGGTCAAAGAAGCCGAGGTCGGAGTCTGCTACAACCTCGGGGTCCATGAAATCTAATACCCCCTGGGCCCCTTCAATCACAATTGAGGACAAGCCAGTCAAAGTCGACAACAGCGTGATTGACATTGAAGTCGGCGTTGCCCTATCTACCACCTTGCTCCTTTCCCAAGACCTCGAACGCAATGCCGAGGTTAGTGGATACGAGAATTTTGCTCTGATGTTGCAGCACTCTGTACCGGTAAGCCCCTAACACTTAGTACTCCCTATTCTCTGTTTTTCCATACTTAGAGAGTTTTATTAACTTTTGTTTTTTCCATTTCTTCTAGGCGATCTAGCACACCCACTCCTTCGCGATGCAGGCCTTCAACATCAAGAAGGAGTTGGCCCGCAAGACCAAGGAAGCTGCTGGCTTGCTCAAATCGCTGAACAACGTCGAGGTCAAGATGAGAGGGCTGATAGACCAGGCCAAGGCAGCCAAGCAAGCTCAAGACGAGGCCGAAGAAAATGCGGGGGCTGTAGAGGCTGTTGCTGAGGTCCTTAAGGCCGAGAAGAAAAAGGCTGAAGAAAAAACTACCAAAGCCCAAGCAGAGCTCCTTGCTGCCTTGGCCACAAAGGACGCCGACATCAAAGCGGTGGATGAGAAGGCCTATGCTGAGGGGACAGCCGACCTCTGTGAGGACTACAAAAGGCAAGTCAAACAGGCATGCAACAAGGGTTACACCCTTGGCTAGATGGCTACCTTGAAAGAGTTAGTTGTCCTCGAGGATTCACCTCTCCGAGAAGATAGCTACCTTTTCCTGCCATTCCCTCCTACTCCAAGCCGATTCGACGACGAAGCTGTGTCCAAGGATGAGGCCGAGGACATTGAGACTGAGAAGGTAGAGGCTGCTAGGGCTAAGTCCCCAACTCTGAATGAGCAAGTCTTAGACTTGACTCAGGATGAGGGGGACGAGGTCTCGAAAGGTGTCTTCCTTAGGAAGACAACATCTGAGGCGCCTATCGCCGAAAAGAGACTCAACCAGACTCTTGAAAAGATCGATGCCAAGCTTGCTGCTGAGAAGGCTGCGGAGAAGAGTTCCCACATGTTTTCTGAGCCCCAAACCCATTCAGCCGATGATGCCAAATAGTCTGGTTTTGAAGCTTTTCCTTATTTCTTGTACCTTGTGTTTTTTTTCTTTTGAACAATGTTTATCTTTTATTTGGCCGATGTGCCTTTTTGTACTCTGAACAAGTAATCTTCAATGTCAAGCCGAAGTGCTTTTTTGTACTTGAACTTCCTTATTTGAATGCATTCTATAATTTATTCTTTCGAGTGTTTTGTATGCTTGTAAGCTCTACTGCTTCCATACTTAGAATATTTTGCATGTCTTTAGTTTATACCTTTAGCTGTATAGTCTCCTCGAATTAACATACCTCGGACATAACTTCCAATCTTGTACATCTTGGCCTTGGCTTAACACTTGAAAACATTGTAAAAAATATTTTCACAAGTGTTATTTAAAACTTGCCACTTTACTTTTACTTATCAAGACTTTGGTCTTCCATTATCTTCCAAGTCTTGGCAACATGGTAATGTCGGCAAGTACGTAGATACTTTTTTCAACATAACCATGGCTTAACTTCAACTTGTAAATTTTTCTTAAAAAAATTTCAACAAGTGTTAAACTAACCTTTTTTCAACATAACCTCGGCTTAACTTCAACTTGTAAATTTTTCTTAAAATTTCAACAACTGTTAAACCAACTTTAGCTTGTAAATTTCAACTCCCAAGCATTATTCTCCAGCTCTCTACCCCCTAATGTGAGCTTCAGTTCCACTTGGGTTCTCATTAAGCATGTGGCTATGACCTCGTCCCCGAAGTTATATTAAACATAGACTAGCCGAGGTTCTCAACCTTGGTTCCTCTATTAATCTTACCCAAATGCACTTAGTTTCAATCTGTGTTTGACTCTACCGATATGGCAAGTCCAGGTTAATTTAACTTAGTTTAACTCCATTATATGCGAGTGTAATTCAACTCTGCTATAGAAGAAGTCTAAGTTACTGGTCATGTGTCACTTAGAAACATCGCCAACTTAGTTCAACTCTATTATATGCATGTATAATTCAACTCTGCCATATAATAAGTCTAAGTTACTCATCATGTTTCACTTGAAAACATCGCCAACTTAGTTCCACTGTATTATATGCAAGTATAATTCAACTCTGCCATATAATAAGTCTAAGTTACTCATCATGTTTCACTTAGAAACATCGCCAACTTAGTTCAACTCTATTATATGCAAGTATAATTCAACTCTGCCATATAATAAGTCTAAGTTATTCATCATGTTTTAATCAGAAACATCGCCAAGGGACTGGTCAATCATTTTACACAAATTTGAAAAAAAATAAGCTAAAATTTTATTATTTGCTTCGGCTAATAAAAAAAAACTTTAAAAAAAAACAAAAGGAAATCTAATGATAGAAAAACTTCAGATTGCAAATATTCCAGGGCCTTGGAAACTCTTTGCCTTTAGTGTCTTCAAGCCGATATGCCCCATTGCCCAGGACCAAGATGATTCTATAAGGTCCCTCCTAGTTTGGGCCAAGCTTGCCCTCTCTAGGGTCTTTTTTGTTGCCGACGACCTTTCTCAGGATGAGGTCTCCGACTTGAAACTCTCATGGGTTGACCTTCTTATTGTAAGCCTTAGCAAGCTACTGTTCCTATGCCTCCAGCTAAATTGCTACTTTCTTCCTTCTTTCTTCCAAAAGGTCCAGATCTCGGGCTAAAAATGAATCATCAGTCCCATTCTCCACTCCCTGGGTTCTAACCCTTGGAATGCCGACTTGTAATGGGATTACTGCCTTTGTACCATAAGCCATGGCAAATTGGGATTCCCCAGTTGATCTTTTCGGCATAGTCCGATATGCCCAAAGTACACTGGGCAGCTCTTCCACCCACTTTCCCTTTGCTGCTTCCAGCCTCTTCTTAATCCCATCCAAGATAGTTTTGTTGGATGCTTTTTCTTGTCCATTGCTTTGAGGGATGCTTGGGGTGGAATAATAATTCATGATTTTGTACTTTGCACAGAAGCTTTTGATCAGCTTGTTGTCAAACTGTGTTCCATTGTCTGCTATTATTGCCCTTGGGATCCCAAACCTGGTGATGATGTTCTTTCATATGAAGCTCTTTACATCAGCATCTCAAATCTTTGCAAAGGGTTCAGCTTCCACCCGCTTGGTGAAGTAATCTGTTGCCACTAGCAGGAACTTCCTTTGTCCAGTCGCTTAAGGCAGTTGTCTAACAAGATCCATGCCCCATTGGGCAAATGGCCAAGGGCTAGGCACTGAGTTCAAATCTGCTGCTAGTTGGTGTATCAAAGGTGTAAACCTCTGACACTTCTCACACTTTCTGACATAAGCTTCAGCATCATTTTACATGTAGGGCCACCAGTACCCCTGAGTAATGGCCCTATGAGCAAGTGACCTGCCCCCAGTGTGGCTTCTACATACTCCTTCATGTATTTCATGCAGGAAGTCTTCAACTTGTGAAGGATGCACACACTTCAAAAAAGGACCAGTAAAAGATCTTTTGTAGAGATGCCCTTCTGTTGTCAGACTAAATCTTGCTGACTTCAGTCTAATCTTGTGTGCTTCTTTATGGTCATCTGGCAGTTTTCCATCTCTGAGGTATACTATTATCGCGTCCATCCAGATTGGTCCCATCTCCACACACATTGCATCGTGCTCTCTATTCAGTGGTTCTACACTTGGACCTGACAAGTAATCAACCATTATTGTCCTTGCCTCTCCTGGTTTCACTGTACTGGCAAGGTTAGCCAAGGCATCAGCATGGCTGTTGTCATCTCAGCTGACTTGCTGTAGTGTGCAATTTTGGAACAATGCTATCAGTCTGCCCACCTCCTTTACATAGGCCACCATCCTTTCATCTTGGGTTACGTATTCGCCCGTTGCCTGGTTGACGATAAGTTGGGAGTCACAGAAGACCATTACCTCATCGGCTTCCATTGTTGCTGCCAACTTTAATCCTGCAATCAGTGCTTCATACTCTACTTCGTTGTTTGAGGCCTTAAACCCTAAATAAATGGATTATTCCAGCATCTACCCATCCGGTGATACCGGCACTACTCCTGTCCCTGTTCCTTGTTAGTTTGAACTTCCATCAACAAACAGGCAGAAGGAGTCGCTGGCGTAAATATTGCAGGGCTTGAGTTTCACTTTTTTCCTCTGTTCTGCTATCCCCAGCTGGGTTTTTCCTTGTTCACCTGGACATTGTATATCCCGGCTCGATGGAGAACCAATGTATGATGGTGCCTGGTGTGAACTCAGCCACGAAGTTGACCAAAACTTGGCTTTTGATTGCTGTTATGGGTCTGAATTCCAGATCATATTGGCCCAACACCACTGCACATCTGGCTATCCTGCCTATCAGATCTCCTTGCTGTAATGGGGACTTCAAAGGATGCTCAGTTAACACCACATTCTTGTGGCCTTGAAAGTAATGATTCAAATTCTTGGAGGACATTACCGAAGCTAGTGTTAGCTTTTTCAAACGTAGATATCTGGTCTCTGCATCTGCTAGGATTTTACTCACATAGTAAACTGCCCTATGTTCTCCTTTTTCTTCTCTGATTACCACTGCACTTACTACATGCTCTAAAACTGCCAAGTATAAGAACAAATCCTCTCCAGGTACTAGATTTGAGAGAACTGGAGCAGTGGTCAAATATTTCTTCAAGTCAGCCAAGGTGACTTCGCACTCTTCTGTCCATAAGAAGTATGTGGCCTTCTTTACTAAACTGAAGAAAGGTTTGCATTTGTCAGAACTTCTGCTTATGAATCTATTTAGGGTTGCAGCCCTTCCAGTCAACATCTACACTTGTTTTGCTGACGTTGGGATCTTCAACTCCAGGATGGCCTTGATTTGATGCGGGCTTCCCTCAATGCCCTTTCTGGTGACCAAGTATCCTAGGAACTTCCCTGACCCATCTCCAAATGCGCATTTCAACGCATTGAGTTAGAGCCGAAATGTCCTTAGGATTCAAAGACTACCTTCAAGTCAACCAGATGATCCTCAGGTTCCTAGGTCTTCACAACCATGTCATCTATGTATACCTCCATTGCTTTTCCTATTAGATGTCTGAACATCTTAGTCACCAATCTCTGGTAAGTTGCTCCTGCATTTTTCAACCCAAAAGGCATTACTCTATAGCAATACAGCCCTTTTGGGGTGATAAATGCAGTCTTCTCTTCATCGAGGGGGAGGGGGTACATGGCTATCTGATGGTACCCCCCTGTAATTGTCCAAGAAGCTCATTCTTCCATGCCCTAAAGTGGCATCCACTAATTGATCAATCTTAGGTAGTGGGAAACTGTCTTTGGGATAACCCTTGTTCAGGCTAGTGAAGTCCACGCAGACCCTTCACTTCCCTTTCTTTTTCTTCACAACAACCGTGTTTGATAACCATGTCGGGTAGTTTACCTCTCGAATGGCTCTGGCCTCCAAAAGTTTACCCACTTCCTCTTCTATTGCCTCAATAGGCATCAACGTAGGCCTTCTTGCTCGCTGGATGACAGGTTTGGCCGACCTGTCCACATTCAGTCTATGGCAAGGGACCTCGGGGTCAATGCTAGGCATCTCGTATGGTGTCCAGGCAAACACCTCAAGGTTGCTCTCAAGAATGCCTCTAATTCCTTTTCCTCCTCCTTGGCCAAGCCTAAGCCGAGACGGAAGAAGCACTCTTAATCCCTAGCTGGACCAAGATCTTCTTCAAGGCTTCCTCACTTTTCTCAGTTGGTTCTTTACCGACGTCCTTAAGGACCTCCATGTCCTCATCTTTAATCTCCGTTGGTTCTACTTCTCGTATGTTGCAGGTGGATTTCATTGCTGTCATGGAGCAATTCTTTGCCTGCACCTGATCTCCTCTGACCACCTCAATTCCATGTTCTGTTGGGAACCGCAATAACTAGTGCAATGTTGAGGGAACAGCCCCTATTGTATGCAGCCATGGCCTTCCCAGGATAGCATTGTAAGGGGAGGGGGTGTCAGTTATTGTGAACTCAGTTTTTACCTTCTTGGTGCCAGCTTGCACCTCCAAGCTTACTGCTCCCAGGGGCCACGTCGGCATTCCATTGAACCCAACCATTGGACCATTAGATTGTTCCAGATCATCATGGTGAAGGCCCAGCTCCTTGTAACACCTAACATACATGATGTCACAAGAGCTAGCCTGATCGATCAGAATTCACTTTACTTGGCACTCTCCAATCTGGAGGGATATTACCAAGGCATCATTGTGTGGATGTTGTACCATCTCTAAGTCATCTTCAGTGTAGGACACCATTGGTCCCTGGCACTCATCTGCCCTAGGTCTCTTCTACCGAACCTGATACACATGATGTAAGTGTTTTGCCTTCTGAGCTTCTCTGCGTATCTCGTTAATCATATTGATCACTCGAGGTCCGCCTACTTATGATTGTGGTGCTAGAGGAGGTGGTGTTGCCGGTGCCTGAGGCAATTTCGCTTGCTCTTCCCTTGTCCTGGTCTCATCTACCAGGTCCCTTAGATGACCTTGTCTTACTAGGTCTTCCAGATATGCCTTTAGGGTTCTGCACCCTTGAGTTAGATGCCCATCCTTATTGTGGTAGGCACAGTGTTTCCCCAGACTTCTTTCCATAAATTCACTAGGAATCTTCTCTGGTGCTCTATAATAAGGCTGATTCTGGATTCTTTCCAAGACTTTGTAAACTGGAATTCGGAATACGGTTGTGACTGCCTGTGCAACCCTTACTCCTGTCTCCTGCTTATTGTATCCACTATTACCTCGGCCTCGCTTTGGCGAGCCGTTTCTCTTCTCTTGTTTTGACGCCTTTGTCCCTGGCGTATCCTCCTCGACTCTGGCATACTTCTCTATTCTGGCCATTAATTCCTCCATAGTTTTTGGCAGTGTTTTTTCCAATGATTTTCGAGGCAAACAATCATCGTTCAGGCCGTTCTTAAAAGACATGACCGCCACCTCTTGGTTACATCCTAGTATTCGGTTGACCACCTCATAATACCTTTTGGCATAGGCCCTAAGGCTTTCATCCTCGCCAATTCTCAGAGCCATCAGGGAGTCCACCCTCCACAGCTGTAGTTTGTTTGTCACAAATCTAGCCACGACCATCTTGGCTAGGCCTTCCCAGCTTTTCACAATTCCTATTGGCAACTTGTGAAACTAGTCTGATGTGATTCCCCCAAAGGATGAGAGGAACACTTTGCAGAGCAACAGCTCGTTCCCAATGTATAATGCCATTGAGTTCAAGTACAAGCCAATGTGAAAGTTAGGGTCAGACTTACTGTAATATACCTGGAATCTCGGCATGTGGAACCTTTTCGGGGCCTCAAATTTGTCCAAGTCTACCGAAAATAGTGTTCTCGGTTTGACTAAAAAGGTTACCTCGGCATCTTGTTGCTTCCTCTGGAAATAATCGCTCAACTCCTCCTTGGTCTGTCTAGGAGCTCGGCTATCAACGGATTTCAGCCTTTTTGGTGCTCTACTCCCAGTGTCATTATGAGTCCTCTTGGACCTCTCTCTGTTAAAGTTCCTTCCCTTGAACATGCCGATGTTCTTTGGGGTCAGTTTCTTTGGTACGATGTGTCCTTCGAGAATCTCCCTTCATTGACTCTCCTCGCCCAACCTCCCTTGAAGGCCAGTGAGAGTGTTCCTTGGTCCTTGTGTGCTAGGGGACTGCAAGGACTGTTTTCTGCCCCCCTTTCTGGGCATTGTTCTTGGCTGCTGGAATTGGCGTGTCTTGTAACGGAAACAGTGGTTACATGACGTTGTTCTCCATCATGAAATTGACGACTGATTGCAGGTCAGCCAATTTGTTCGCCATTCCCTTCATCTCTCCATCCCTCTGCAGGCATCTATCTTTCCATACCTGGAGGTTGTTCTCGTTATAATACCCACCTCGGTCTGCCTTCTTTGGTACGTCTCCCTCCTAGCCAACGTCCTTCTCTTCGGGGTTCTGATCCTGAGTTTCTTCGTTGCAGTTATCCTTCTCCACGTTAGGGTCAATGTGTTTACCACTCCCAGTAGGGATGTCGTCTCCAACCTTTTCTTTCTGTCCGTCGTTGGCCATCTATTCTCCTTTCTTTCCCATAGACGGCGCCAAATTGTGTGTGATGTTTTCTGACCACATTGCCAAATAGGTGTTCAGCTGGAGAACACCAGCAGAATAGATTGTGCCTGAACGACCTATCACAGAAAGATGAGACTCCGGCGGTGGTTCATCCACCTGGAGGCACTCCGACGATCAAATTAGTAATCAATATCTCTCAAAGATAACCAATTATGCTTAACTCACAAGCTAGAATACAAAAAGCGTACATTCGACGCACGAGGGTGCCCTTCTTTTATAGCTAGCACTCACATGATCCCTGTAGAAGCCTAGCTCCTCTTGGACTCTAGCTCAATGCTTATCCTGGACTCTCTAATAGATAAAGATAAACTCTCTAAGACCTTTATCCTTATCTAGGCTAAGGTCCTTCCCCATTCTAGTACTCGTCACTTATCTGTTCATCTCAGATTCTGGTATCTCCGCAGATAACCTTGACCTAGCCGAGATCACCTTGGCGCCATGACCAGGACACGTGGCACCTCGGGTGGTACTTCGGTGCCACCTTGGCCACGTGTCGTTATTCAAAAAATATGTCCCCGCACATATATATAAAAACAATGAGCTAAAACCCAGTGAATAACATTAAAGGAGTTAGTGAACGAATTCCAAATATATCATATCCGTAAAACAAATCATGACATAATCATTCATATCAGTCTCATATCAAAACATAATATAATGGTACATCTCACAGAACAAATCACATATCGTCTTTCAACTAGAGTAATCGGTTCCAGATACCGATTAAACACATATCACCACAATGAAGTGACTAACGAGATCTCGTATCACATATATGTCATGGACCCGCATTTACATATCATCCCCCATTACTTGGGACTATCTGTGGATACCATAATAGATTCATAAATAGGACATTCGTTCACATAATCAAGATAGCATTTCAAGAAGCCATAGCTTACCGATAACAATTAAAACATAATTTATATCAACATATCTTTATAGAAATGTTACTCACAGTGGGCTTCCAGAACGGTTGGTCAAGCAGTCCTTGACTTGTGACCTACAATCACAAATATGCATAGCACAATACATAATCATCTTAAACATATTTAGTTTACTTAATGAATTAATTAGATTATTAATTTCCTTTAATCTCTAATTAAAACATGTTCAGTCAAGTATTAACCAAACTCATTAAATATAAATAATCTACTCAGATACCAACCCTTATTAAGTTCACTAATTACACAATTACGCTTAAATTAGGTTCATACATATTGAATTATAATTATTCAGTCACGTTTAACTTACTGAATCAGAAACTCATAAATTTGCACAATTTTCAATTTCAACTCCATTTTCAAGCAAATCAAAACCCAAATAATTAATCTTCACTTTTATTTCCATAATCTTAAGCCTAACTCGGTTTCAATTGAATTTAATTAATTCTCAATTAAGGCTTTATTTGACTGCATCTAATTTTATGAACCTAAATCAAATTTTTAATTGAATTCTTATAAGGCTCTAAATATCAAATTAAACCCATTTTTCCATTTTTGAAACTCAATTTCATGAAACATCCATTTTCTTGAACCCAAGCTCTAATTCATGCTTAATTTCTTCTTAAACTCCATGAATCATGTAGGAGAACAAGTATAGAATCAAAAATATACCATGCATGAAAAGATTAGGAGTTAATTTGAACAATTCTACCCATTTGCAAACATGCATGTCCTAAGCTCTTAATCACATGAGTAAATCTTCTAATTAATTTTAAATTCAACTCAACTAAGCTTATGATCTTCCTATTTGAACCTAGATTCGATGAATTAACAGTGTATGTAGACACCCCATTTTTGACTGTCCTCAAAACTTGGACGTCACCGTTTGAACACTCGGTGATCATCCTTGTTCGTGTTCGTCTTGAGTTCCCGGGGGTCTCGGCTACGCGCCCTGCCTCAGGATCTCTCGACTCGACTGTTTTGTGTCTGTTTTTGCACCAAACACTTGTTGTTTTGCTTCTAAGGGTGGGAAGTAGCTTGTAGGCCATCCCCACACCTCACCGGCCATGGCTTGAGGCCACCGGCCTTGTTTCCTTGCCACCGGCCATTGGTGATGGTCGGTCGGCACTATTTATGGTCGGTTGGCATTGTGTTTGGTCGGCCGGCCACTGTTTCTGATCAATCGGCCACTTTTCCTGACCGAGACCTTTTCTTGAGGGAGCTTGCCCCTTTTGAACCTTTTTTTAGCTTCTCCAAGAAGCTTGACCCTTTTTAGCTTCTCCAAGAAGCTTGACCTCTTTTTAGCTTCTCCAAGAAGCTTGACCCTTTTTAGCTTCTCCAAGAAGCTTGACCTCTTTTTAGCTTCTCCAAGAAGCTTGCACCTTTTGCACCCTTGTTCTAGCTTCTCCAAGAAGCTTGAACTCTTTGCTCCAAGCTTCTAAGAGAAGCTTGAACCTTTGCCTAGCTTCTCCAAGAAGCTTGGCCTTTTTCTCTAGCTTCTCCAAGAAGCTTGGCCTTCTTGGCCCTTTTGCTCCAAGCTTCTAAGAGAAGCTTGGCCTTTTTGCTCAAAGCTTCTAAGAGAAACTTTGCCCCCTTGGTTTCTCTATAAAAAGAGAGCCTCTCCTCCCCTTATTGAGGTTAGAAAAATCTGATATATCACATATATATCACTCCCTCTCTATATCTCCCTCTCTCTCTACATTTGTGTTGGTTAGAGGGTTCAAAAGGGTCTAATTTTTGGCCATTTGAACTACAACTCTTGGCCTAACACCTCCATCATCAACCTAAGGAGCTTGGAGGCCATTTTCAGAGGTTGAGGGTTGCATTTTTGGGTCTAGAGGCTGCTGTCCCCTTTTGGCTACAAAGGTAACCCATTTTCCCTCTTTATTCCCCGTTTTTGCACACCATTTTAGCCTGTCTTTCTTTCGGATTTGGGCTTTGTGTATAACATAAAAAAGTTCTGTTTTTTTGTGTTTAAGATACTTTATTAAGGACACTTTTGTGTTGGGGGTCGTTTACCCCCTCTTAGGCCTTGTTTGGCCCCATTTTGTGCTATTTTTGGTGAACTTCGGGACCACCTTGTTTGGACCTCCTCACCACTGAAATCTTGAGGGATTTCAGTGGTGAGGATGGTGGTTTAAGGCCCTAAGAAGGAGAGGGCCATCCCCTCTCCTTATTGTCTTCAAAAAGTGCCATTTTAGCCTCATGTGTGAGCACCATTTTTAAGCTCATGTTGGCCATGTCTTAAGTGTTATTTTTGCTTATTTTGCCATGATATAGCACTGTTTTTAATTAGTTTAGACACACCATGCTTGCTTTGCATACTTCTCTTGTAATGCAATGAATTGCCTTAACATGTGCCTAGCATTTAGACTACCATGCTCACTTGTTTTGGCTTAGCTTTGTGAAGCTTTTGTGCATGTTTTAGTGTGCTTAAGGTTTGTTTTTGGTCATTTGGGTCATCCATGCTTTGCTTTGTATAGCTACCATGCAATCTCCCTTGTAGGCCTTGAGTGTTGACCCCCCTAGCATGCTTTACTTGCTTTGTTTCAATGGTTTGGAACCATTTATCATGCCATTTCAGACCTTATAGCATGCTTGTATGCTTGCATTTGATGCTCCTTTAATGCTTTAAAAGGTTGGTATCTTATGCTCCATGTTTGGCCCCTTTTGTGTGCTTCCATGTATAGGCCATTTAGATGCCATCTAGGTGTGTCTTTGACCTTAATTTGGCATGATTTGGGACTGTTTTGATTCACTTTGATCATTTGCTTCGTGTGTCATATGATCATAGTTTAAGTACTTGGGCTTGGATGCATGCTTTGCTTGCATTGGTAGGTTGATTTGGCATCATCTTCTACATGTTTTTCAAAGCTTATCATGTATGCTATATGCCAATGTTTGCCCCTTTTAAGTGTGCTTGGAAGTTGCTTCTATATGCTTAGGTATTCAACCATGTTTGCATGCATGTTTGTATGCTTAGGTACTTGGCTCATGACATTTTGTTGCATGTTTAATTGGTGTTGCATTTGACATGCATTTCTTGCTAAGTTTCCTAACATGTTACATGCCTTGCATGTGTGCATGGTTAAGATTACACTTTGCATGTTTGCTAACTTGTATACTTGTCCTCATGTTCATGTTGCATACTTAGCCTCCATGCCTAGGTTGCATTGCATAGAGCATGCATGCTTTGCCTCTTGAATTGAGTATGATAGAGGTTGGGCCTTATGTGTTTAATTGGTTTGCATGTCATTTGAAATCGAAATGCACAACTTGGCTTCTTGGGCCATCATGCATTGAAATGCGTGATTGGTGGTCCGAGGGTCGAGCACCATACTCCCTTGAGTCTTAAACATGATATGGAGTGTGGTGGTGCACACATTTGCTTGAAATGCATTGCCATGCCATGTTTTGTCCTCTGCTACTGTCAAACCAGTTTTTGCAGGAAGATTTGGCCGGCCGGCAGTGTTGAGTGCTGACCGGCAAATAGTGTTTGGCCGAGAGTATAACTTTTAGCCGATGACTATTTTAAATGGCCGGTGATGATCCCACTCAGCCGGTGGTGTTCCAAAACACTCAGAGAAGCAATCTTGGAAGTTGTGCAATTTTCAGAGAAGCAGAACAGCCAAAGCAGAGGCAAACTTGTGCATGGCAATGACTTTTCGAGCGGAGCCGAGCGCGCGCATTGGATCCTCTTCCTGAGGCCTTTACTGCTTTCCTTAGCTTAGTTAATTTGTTAATTAATTAGGTGATTTGTAATAATTAATTAGCTTGCGAGTTAGTTAATTTGTATTATTCTTTTGGTCCCTCTGAGCGAGGGTGAATTTGTAATAAGTGTGGGTGCGTGTGTGCATGTCTTCCAACCCCCACTTGTTTCTCCCTTTTACTTACCTGCTTTTGATGGTTAGTATTAGGACATGTTTACTTTAGCATACCTTATGCTAGCATGCGTGCATCATTCATCAGTATTGCATGTACCAGGCTCGGCGCATCATACTAACTGCATAAGTATTTCAAATCTAACTTGAATACATGCTACTTGTCCATTGTGACATGTCATTTATAGACTAGCCGAGCCTACTCTAGTGACATTCCGCATGTGTTACATTAGCCATCTTAACATGAACTAGGATCATGCATATGATTACTAACTAGTTTCTGTTTTGGCTTGGAGTACTCTGTAAGTCCTTTTGCTTTAGCATACCCCACGCGTGTTAGTGTTGCCATAATTGCATGATTACCATGAGGCTAGATGCTTATGTGTTATAAACTGTTTGAATACCTGTGGGTGAAGGTTGGATTGTCTGAGTTGGAAATACTCGTTGAAATCCGTGTTTTAGCCTACTTGCGAGTAGCAAATTCCAAAACATTTTTCCAAAACAAACGGATATGCAATGCTTATTTCCAAATTAGGCGATCTAGTCTATACTTGTTTGCTATGCGCATAACATAGTAATTCTAGGCTAATAACCGGAATAAGAACACCTAATATTTTCAAAAACGGATATCACGGTTAATAGAGGCCGATCTTCGGATCGGACGAGAGGGGGTGCTCATAGCTGACCTTCCCCAATCGTACCCAAGCTCCCGAGCCAAGGCAACTTTGGTGATGACGGACACGTGGCCTTTGGCACCGAGTCAAGGTTTCCTAAATTCTCCCAAAAAAATAAACATTTAGGTGGCGACTCTGTATCTGGCAAAGCAGTCCATGTTTGGCACTTCTTTTCAAAATCTATTTCTCAAAACGATTTGCCGGATTTGGACTCTTTGGTCTAGATTAAGAACCGTGACACAAATCGAGTCTGAACTGTAGCGGGGTCCCTCGCGGATGTGCTACAGTGTATCATTTCAATTTTATGAATTAGGAGATGGAAATTACCTTAGTTTGATGATTTAATGCATATGAATTAATCCCCTTCTTTCTTCTTCCTTCAGTTCTTCTTGAGCTCAAGCTCTATGGCTATTTCTTTCCTCACTCTCTCTCTCTCTCTCTCTCTCTCTCTCTCTCTCTCTTCATGGGTCTTTCTTGGTATATGAAATAAAAGACTCAATATAATAAACAACTCACTATAATAAGCAACCAAACACTCTCTCTCTCTCTTCCTATGTCACAAACTGAGTAGCGGTCTACATGGTTATTGTCATTACTAATTCATTCTAATTAAGTCATTCTAATTAAGTTAAATCATTCTAATTAAGTTAAAGAAAAATTAAAGCTACACAAATTAAATTAATTCTCATCACAATAAAATCTCAATTACATCAGATATTTTCAAATTAAGTCATATTATCGCATAATTAAATAAAGATAATTGTGACACGTATTTTGGGGTCGTTACACAAATCCACACAAGCACTTGGAGACTCTAGCACATCTTCATCACCCACGCTTTATCCAAGATTTTCCATTGTTGGGCTTGAATCCAAAACTCCAACTCAATCTAGATTCCACCAGTTGAACGCTCTTAAAAAGTTGATTCAATACAAACCCCTTGATATGTACAAATCAATCCATGTGAACAAACTCAATAATTCATCAAGGGAAATCCAATCAACACTCTTTAGATGAAAAAACTAGGTTTCTTAGGTCTCAAGTCTAAGATATAGAAAAGGTAAACCCTAAATTGTGCATCTGAGACTGTTTAAAGCAAACACGGTTGTTCGAGCACAAGAAAGACTGCTTGTGCAATGTGACGACCCCAACG
This sequence comes from Camellia sinensis, assembly GCF_055761805.1. Lineage (NCBI taxonomy): Eukaryota > Viridiplantae > Streptophyta > Magnoliopsida > Ericales > Theaceae > Camellia > Camellia sinensis. Next base: position 72,097,849 of record NC_138964.1, read on the forward strand.
TGCATATCATTTTTATATATTATGTTATTAAGAGGACTTGCATAATTATGTGTTCATTTTGTGCTTATCTGTTTAATAGCTTACATTGAATCAGAAATTGGAAGCCTTAACAGATTCAGAAACCAAAATTGACTAGTTCAATACGCTCTTTAGAATATTCAGAATCATATGGTAAGTGAAACATTGCCTGGGGGTTACCAGCACGTGTTAAATAGTTCACACCCTCGATTTCTTTAATCTAGTCTCACAAGTGTAATGTGAAACGTAGATGAGAGACCAGATTTGGCAACTTTTGATCGAAAATCCATTTTATTACAAAAATCTTTGCCAGAAATGGAGTGCGTCATTAGATCTCAGAATCGCTATCAATGTTGTGGAAAAATTAGGAAACCCGTGACTCGTGCCGAGGCCACTGTTCGTCGTAACCAAGGAAGCTTGGCTTGAAACCTTAGGTATGAAGGGAGAAGGTCATTCATTGAGTACCCTCGCTCACCAGATCAAAAGATCGACATCTACTAAGCCATGATATGAATTTTATTTGCTTTATATGTTCATAATCCGGTTATTTAATAAATGCTAAAACTACTATGTGAAGCAATCAAGTATAGATCGTGTCATTCATTTTGGAACAATTTGATTTTATGCATTTTGAAAGAGTTTTTGAGATTTGTATAGCTCATAATTAAATTGAGCCCACAAATATGAAAAATCAATACCGTCCGAAATTGAGCTACACAACCTTCATCCACCGACAATCATAGAGTTATATCAATTAAGCAAATAGCCGCATAGTAAGACGCTAGGCATAATAAGAAAAACACACAAAAATGGGATGCTAAAATATAAAAACTCACATATTTACTGACATCCCGCGAACAACTACAAAACAAAATTAGCAAAATATGCATGATCTTATATGCAAAATCCTAATGCAATACACACAAAATGTGACTAGAGATTCGGCTACTAAAACATGACATGTGAATCATCTCAAGGCATGAGGTAGCGCACAAAATCACATAAGAATCGATTAAACCCACAAATGTAAATTTAGCCGAATATTAAGGCATTAAATATGGATGCAAACATGGATATGATTAAAACATAAAATAAGATGCTATGTACAGATATGGAAAATGAGTAAAAGAATGAGATAGAAATAAACGATGTGGGGAATTATTACAACTTTGAATATTACAAATCCGAATAAGAGAGGAAAGGAATAAAAATATTACAACAAAATATCCTTCCAAATCTCTCTAATTGAACGAAAACAAAACAAAAAGTGAAGCTTCAGGGGACCTCGAAGACCATTGGAAATTGTTCTGCTCGATACCGGAAGGCTGCTGGAAAAACACATTTAGTGAGAGCATTATTCATTCGAGAGCATTATTCACCGCCGACAGTACTATTCACCCTCCTTGATCGTTCTTCATCTTACCGGGCATTTTTCGTCTACGACTACTATTCATCACTGGAGGTACTATTCATCGCCAGGGTTACTATTCACCACCAATGGTTACTATTCCCCGCCGATCACTATTCATCTGGCATGGTCACATTTTTAACAAATTAGGTGGTTTTGACTGACCATTTAAACCAGTAAATTACAAAAATTTATTTTAAGCAATATATTATAACAGTTTATATACAACAGTAAATTACAATAAATATGTGGATGGTGCAGCCTTCCCTTTAAAACGATAAAATAGTTATGAAAAGCAATAAAGGAATTATTTAAACAAGTTATATGACATTTTAAATTAAATGAAAGTTTGTGAAAAATCTTTCAGGGAAATGATGAATTTTCTGATTTCCAAATTTTTTTGATGACCCTCAAGGTTATGGAATGTGTTCTCCATTCTCATCTTTAGTGGTATTTTGGTGTATTGGTAAGAAGGCAATAAAGAGAATGGAAAGGAAGATTTGGTTCAGCATAAATTATTTAAGACTTCTTTTTTCCCCATTTGAAAAATCATTTTTTCCTTTCTCTCCCTCTCCTTCCCTTTCTTTTCTTATTTTTCTCCCTTAGATTTTTCTTCCTCTATCTGATTTGCTCCTAATTTTTTTCTCCTCTTTTCTGATTTTTTTTTATTCTTTTTCTCCTTTAAGAAAATAAATCTCCCAGCCCTCTTTTTCTTTTTTCTTTTGATCACCACCCGTCCCTCTTTTATAGGCAAAAGGGAGAAGGGAAAACAAAAAAAAAAAAAAAAAAAATTCGGTGGATGGGAGAAGTTTTTTAAATGGTGCACAATAAAAGCACTATGCACCACTGTGCAAAGCTGAAATTTTCAAACGGTGGGATGATTTTCAAAAGGTGCACAGTGAAAACACTATGGACTTTATAATATAATAATATATAAAAAGTATTATTTGCATAAATATATGTACAAATATCCAAAAAAATATAAAAATATACAAAAACATATAAAATTATAAAATAACAAGATAAATGAACTAATAAAATATTTTAGAAGACCAAATATGTAACATAATTTGACCAAAGCGGGTCTAAAACAAAAGAAAACAAAAAAATAAACGGTGGAAGTGAGAGTTGATTTTCAAAGGGTAAATAGTAACTTTATAATATAATAATTCATAAAATATTTAAAATACATTAATTATATAATGTATGTATAGATAGTAAAAATATTATAAAAACACACCAAAACATGTAAAATTATAAATAATAAAAATGAATGGACTAAAAAAATATAATTTAACGAGCCAAATATGTACCATAATTTGGCCAAAACGAGTCTAAAACAATTTGGCCAAAATGAGTGAAGGTTGGGATTAAAGCTCAAATTCCATCTTTCCATTGAGAATTTTGTGAGATAACATATTCTTATTTTCATCATCGGGTAATCAAAAGAAAGCACCCAAGTCTTCAAGCCGATCAAAGTGGGATGTCTATAGTTGCCCCTCTTTGACAGAACTCAAAGTCATTTCATAACGTAAGTGAATGTCAAAACTCGAAGACTACCCTTTTAACATGGCCGTAAGACTTGGGCAAACAAACAAGATACAGATGCAGTTGATTGAACTCAAGGGTTGCCTACATATCCTTTGTAATGAATCAAACTAGTGTAGTTCATAGGCAGAATGCAAATGATATGCTCGAAATACAAGTGAAAGTTGGACTTACATGCTTCCATAGCCAGTTGATAATTGGACTTTACGCACTTCCACACAGAAGATTGAAAGTTGGACTTACACGCTTTTGTGCAGCTGATTGAAAGTTGGACTTACACACTTTCGCACAGCTAATTGAAAGTTGGACTTACGCGTTCCGGCACAGGTGGTTGAAAGTTGGACTTACAGGCTTCTGCACAGTTGGTTGAAATTTGGACTTACGCATTTCCAAAAAGCCAGTTGAAAGATAGACTTACGCACTTCAATAAAGCCAATTAAAAGTTGGATTTACATGTTTCCACACAGTCGGTTGAAAGTTGGACTTATGCGCTTCCGCATAACCGATTGAAAGTTGGACTTACATGCTTTTGCACAGCTAATTGAAGTTGAAAGTTGGACTTACGTGCTTCTGCACAGTCGGTTGAAAGTTGGACTTATGTGTTTCCACACAGTCGGTTGAAAGTTGGACTCACATGTTTTCATATAGCTGATTGAAAGTTGGACTTGCGTGTTTTCACACTGCCAGTTGAAAGTACATGCCTCACGTGAGAGAAAGAAATGTGAACTTGAGATCCAAATGCACCTCACACGAGAGGAGAAATAGTAAACTCGAAATCCAAACGCGTTTCACATGAGACGAGAAAAAGTGAACCCGAAATCCAAATGCATTTCACGTGGGAGGAGAAATACTGAACTCAAAATCCAAACGCGTTTCATGTGGGAGGAAGAATAGGTGGTATAACCAACAGGCACACCTCACCATATTTTATATGGAGAGGGGGAAGGTTTAAACTAGGTAAACCTCAATTCCTAACACATTTCATGCGAAAGGAGGAAAAATGGTGTAGCCAACAGGCATACCTAACTGTATTTCACACGGAGATAGGGACGGTTTAAACTAGGTAAACTTCAAATCCTAATGTGTTTCACATGAAATGAAGAAATGTGGTGTAACCAACAGGTGTACCTAACCATATGTAATACAAAGAGGAGGAAGATTTAAACCAGGTAAACTTCAAATCCAAACTTGTTTCACGTGAAAAGATAGAAGGTGGTGTAACTAACAAGCGTACCTAACCATATTTCATACGGAGAAAGGGAAGGTGGTGTAACAAACAAGCATACCTAACCATATTTCATACGGATAAGGGGAAGGTTTAAACCAGGTAAAGGATAAAGGGGTCTTAACCAAAAAGCGTGACCTAAACCATATCTCAATACAAAATAGGGAATGATTTTCAACGGAGTAAAGGAGAAAGGGGTCTTAACCAACAAGCGAGACCTAGACCGTACCTCAATATGAAATAGGGAATGGTTTTCAACCGAGTAAAGGAGAAAGGGCTCTGAACCAACAAGCGAAACCTAGACCGTGCCTCAATACAAAATAGGGGATGGTATTCAACCGGGTAAAGGAAAAAGGGGTCTTAACCAACAAGCAAGACCTAGATCGTACCTTAATACGAAATAGGGGATGGTTTTCGACGGGGTAAATGAGAAAAGTTGTAACCAATAATTGGAACAATGAAATGATGTGAATGGATTGTAACCATGCATGATAAATGTAATAGACAGTGCAAGTGTGACGGTGAATACAAAAACACGAAGGGTCAATGAGAGACGTACAATATGCAATGTAATGAATGCACAACAATAAGATGATTGATGCACAATAGATAACTTCACAAAATGATTTTTTTTTTCAAAATTTACTTTCTTCTCTATTGCTTTTGATTTTTTTTTTCCCTAAACATTTCTTCTTTGTTTAAAAAAAATATATATATATACATACCATATACACAAACGGATACGAAGAATATACAAAATACGTACTACGTGCATACACATACATATATATACAGACACATATATACGAGTACCCAGACATATAGATACACAGTTGTAGACACCCCATTTTTGATTGACCTCAAGACTTAGACATCATCGTTGGTGCACTCAGTGATTGTGCTTGTTTTTGTTCGTTTTGAACGCCTGAAGTCCTCGGCGGAACGCCTTGTCTTTGAGCCTTTAAACCTTGCTGTTTTGTGCATGTTTTTGGACCAAGAGCTTGTTGCCTCTTGCCTGGAGAGGAGGGTGACCTGTCGGCCAGCCCTGGGACTTGTCGGCCATGGTTTGTTTTTGTCAGCAACTAGTGGTGGCCGACGGCCATTGGTCTCCTTTTTTAGATATTTGTTTGTCAGCTGTTGCTCACTGAGCTGCATCTTCATACACGTGTATGGTAGGATGTATACAAGCTCAAACCTTGATTTTCTATATATAGGGGTTGTCCTCCCCCATTTTAAGAGGTTAGACACTTTAGACCAAAAATCTCTCTCTCTCTCTCTCTCTCTCTCTCTCTCTCTCTCTCACACACACAGATTTCTCTCTCTCCTTATTTTGTGCCTTAAAGTCTAGTTTCTCTACACTTGTGGATATCAACCCTTGATCTAACTTGACCATCTTGGAGCTGAGGTCTCTTGAGGCCCTCTTTGAGCTCTATAAGAGGATTTTGGCTTAATTTAGCTTGTTTTGTTGCTCTAAATTGCATCTTGTCTTCAAGAGGTATAACGCTTGTGTTTTAAGCTTGTTTTAAATACTTGTTTTGCCATCTTTTTACACAGTTTTTGAGCTGGTTTTGGACTTCAAAAAACTCTATTTTTTATGGTTTAAAGTGGTGGTTTCAAGCTATTTTGTATTAAGGCGTAATCCACCCTTCTCGTTGTTTAATTGTTTAGCTTTTTGTGCCATCTTTCATCGCCCTCAAATCAAACTTTTTGGCCCTCTAAACCACTGAAACTCAGAGGTTTTTCAATGACAAAAACCTATTTTTGTAGTCCAAAATTAGAGAGGTTAGCCTCCCCTCTTTGTTGTCTTGCTTGCATGCCTAGTTGCCTTACATGTTAGCATGTTTTTATAGCCCAACTTAGCTTTCGTCCAACATGTTTTTGCTGCTATTTTGACTTGTTTTAGCTCTGTTTTGGGCTGGTTTCGTCCTTTGAGCCTTGTATGGCATGGTTGTAGTGTTAATTCCATCATTAGCTTGGTGTTTTAATGCTTTGATCATCATTCTTTTGAGTTGAAAGCATGTTTTAGTGTTATTTTGGCACTCCATTTCAGCACTGAAATCTCTGCAATCTTCCTCTATTCTTCACTTTTCGTTTTCTTTGAAAGTGGTTTTAAACCACTTGTTTACTTGAGTGTGAAATTGAGACATTCATGCTTAATGGTTTAATCCCTTCGGGGGTTCATTATCAATGGCATGAGGTCTCTTTCATGCCCAAGGAACTTGTGGTTTAAGCCCACTTTCCATTAGAGGACACTCACTTTTGGACTAATCAATTAAAGAATGGATTGGTAATCTAAAATGAGTAAACAAAAATGAACAAGTAAAGGAGGCAAGATAAGCATCTTTCATATTGCATTGCATGTGTTCAAATCAGACGTTAATTTGAACACGAAGAAAATGGGACATTTCATACTCGAAGTAATGAAGTATGCCACTTTCCTTAGTCACCGTCACCCTTGATCATGCATGATAGGGTAGTGGTTGTTTTAGTCTTGTTTGTACATTCATTAAGCTTGTACAAGCATGGTTCCTTAGCCATCTTGCATGGAAAATACTTGGTTGATGGTTTGAGGGCCAAGAGTTACACTCCTTTGAGCTTATGTGATGATAAGGAGGGTAGCAGTACATACACTCCTTGAGAATACACTACTTTGCCTCTGTTTGCTCTCTGTTGTAGCAAAAAAGGAAGTTCAGGGCAAGGGTAACCGACCAGCCACCAACAGTGGCCAACGGCCACCAGCAGTAGCCCACCGGCCACCAATGGTAGCCAACGGCCACCATTAGTAGCCAACCGGCCATCAATGAAGAAAGTTGCTCAGTGTGTTCCTGAGGTGAAGTAGAGGTGTTCTCGAAGTTGGTGCAATTTTTAGTCATCGAAAGTGTGCAAACAGAGGTTGCAATGGCAAGGTGGTGGCATTTTCAGGTGGAGAAGCCGAGCATGCATGCATCCCTCGCCCCTCGAGGCCATTTACTTGCTTTGCTTAATTAGTTAGTCGTGGCTAATTCATTCACACAAGTGTTGTAACTATTTAGTTAATTAATTCGTTTTGTAATTAATTAGCTTAATTCGGTTTGCAATAATTAGTTAACTAGAATAGTTAATTAGTTTCGAGTTTTGTAATATTTGGTTAGCTTAATTAACGTAGCAAGTTAGCTTATTCATTTGGACCCTCCTTCGCGAGGGCGTAATGTTGTAATGTCTTCCAACCCCACGTCTTTCTCCCTTTTATTTAATCGCTTTTTATGGTTAGATTAGGGACATGTTTTAATTAGCATACCTTATGCTTGCATGTTTCCATCCATTCATTTGTCTTGCATGCACCGAGGCTCGGCACATCATTCAAACTGCATTGCAATTTCAATAATTCTTTGAATACATGTTTCATTGCATGTTATCAAATCGATCCATATGCCATGTTAGTAGTCGAGCCTATTAATTGCATATTGCATGTGTTGCATTAAACATCTCGCATAGTTAGGATCATGCATCTTTCTAACTGGCTTTTGTTTTGGCTTGGAGTACTCGGTAAGTTTTTATGCTTTAGCATACTTGCATGAGTGTGATTGCCATATTCTTTGAATACATGTTTCATCGCATGTTATCAAATCGATCCATATGCCATGTTAGTAGTCGAGCCTATTAATTGCATATTGCATGTCTTGCGTTAGACATCTCGCATAGTTAGGATCATCCATCTTTCTAACTGGCTTTTGTTTTGTCTTGGAGTACTCAGTTAGCTTTTATGCTTTAGCATACTTGCATGAATGTGAGTGCCATATTTCCATGTTTCGCAGGCTTGTCGTGAGGCTATGTGCTTACTTGCTAAACTGCATGAATGCTTGTGGATGAAGGGTTTGTTGTTTGAATTGGAACAATTCAACGAATGTGCATTTTAATCCCACTTTGTTGTGGCAAATCATGTTTCAAGCCCACTATGTTTGGTGGCATATCCGCATCTTTAAGCCCACTTGAGATGGCAATTTCAAACCATTTTCTCAAAACAAACATGAGTTGAATTGTTCCAAGTCTTGCGACTAGTCTATACTTGCTTGTGTGCGTCACATACTAATGTTAGCTAATAACCGAAATAAGAACACATAATGCCTATAAAAGAACATATCATGATTAGTACAGGCCGATCTTTCACCAGGCAAGCGGGGGTGCTCATTTCAGGACCTTCCCCTCTCGTACCTAAGTTCTTGAGCCGAGGTAACTTTGGTGATGATGGACACGTGGCCTTTGGCACGAGTCAGGGTTTCCTAAATTTTTCCAAAACAAAATATTTAGGTGACGACTCTGTATCTGGAAAGACAGTCCAATTTTGGCATTATTTGATTTAAAATTGATTTTTCAAAAAGATTTGCCGGATTGGACTCTTTGGTGTTTCTCAGTTTCACATTGCACTTGCGAGACTAGATTCAAAACCGCGGGAGTCCGAACTGTGAGGCCTTCTTTTCAAATCATTTCCAAAAGGCGGGGCGCGAGAAAAAGGCGAGTCCGCAGTTTCTGGCAACTCTGCTGGGGACTTAGAAAACTTGACTCGAACTCATGATATATTGTTTTATGTACACTTCTGTGTTTCTTTGCATTTATATTTGCATCGACGCGCCTAAGTCACAGTGTTTGCCATCTGCTATTCTTGAGCAGTTTCCCGGAGGCATGCTTGGAAAAGCTTGCCAAAAGACTGACCGATTGCGGGCTCTGCCACGATGGGAACACAACCCTTGGATCTAAACTACCGTTGTACCGCTTGATCCTCCTTTCACTTCTCAGTGTTAGGTGTGAGAGGTATATTAGGTGGTCTTGCTGAGGTACCCTTTTGACCAATCAACCTAGTTACATATTGGAAGCCATAGAGATTGTTCCAAACTAGAACAGGTTGCTCACCCGAATGCAGGGATTGTTTGAAACTGCTAGTTTGCGTAGTGAACCCCTAGCTCCTGACAAAATTAGGACAGGGTAACCCTACCCCATCATAGGGGTGTCTTAGCTCACACTTGTTTGATACGTGTGTAGACGTCCCCGAACGTCCCGGGAGGGAAATCCCGTTTTGTTCATATGGGCTCACTATAGTTCAGGACTCAAACGTCACTGTCCTGTATCTAATATCGCAGAGTGTAATGCAAGACCGATGAATCATCAAAGAGTCCAAATTCGGCAAATCATTTTTGAAAACAGATTTTTTGAAAGAAGTTCCAAACATGGACTGCTTTGCCAGATACAGAGTCGCCCCCTAAATATTTTATTTTGGGGAATTTAGGAAACCCTGACTCGTTTGCCTAAGGCCACGTGTCCGTCATCACCAAAGTTGTCTCGGCTCGGGAACTTGGGTACGATTGGGGAAGGTCACTTCGTGAGCACCCCCGCTCGCCCGATCAAAGATCGGCCCCTACTAACCATGATATCGAGTTTTGAAAACATTATGTGCTCTTATTCCGGTTATTAGCCTAGATTTACTACGTGATGCACACAGCATAAAGTATAGATTGGATCACCTGAATTGGAACAGAACACCTCATGTTTGCTTTTGAAACGGTTTGCTACTCGCAAGTAGGCTAAAATGCGAATTTTCCACCCTCAGGTGGGCTTAGAAAACAAGATGGTTTGCCACTCTCAAGTGGGCTTAAACTCACAGTCAATGCATTATTCCAATTCAGATAATCCAACCTTCACCCACAGGCATTCAGGCAGATATATCACATAAGCAATTAGCCTCATGGTAAACATGCTATCATGGCTGTCACTCACATACATGCAAGGATGCTAAAGCATAAACACTTACCAAGTACTCCAAGCCAAAACAGAAGCTATGTTAGAAGTCTATGCATGATCCTAACTATACTGAGATGCCTAATGCAACACATGCAGGAATGTAACTACAATAGGCTCGTCTATTCTAAAGATGGCATGTGAAATACTACAACTAACAAGTATTCAACTCGGAATTAAAATACAATGCAGTTAGTATGATGCACTGAGCCCGGTGCATGCAAGACAGATGAATGAATGCAAACATGCTATCATAAGTATGCTAATTGAAACATGCCCTAAACTAACCATCACAAGCTGATAAATAAAAGGGAGAAAGACGTGGGGTTGGAAGACATACATCACACACACACACACACTTATTACACAATTGTGCCCTCTCTCGGAGGGTACGAATAAATATTACACAACCAAAATGGATAATAACTCACAGCTAATTATTACACAATTCTAGCTAATTAACAAATCAACTAAGTAAGCAATAAACTAGCATGCAAACTATGTAGAATGGACTGCCTCGGCTCTGTTTTGGATGACAATGGATGCATGCATGCTCGAATTGCCTTTGTCGGGAAATCCATTGCAATGCCCCGGACTCGTCTTTGTTTGCAATTGATTTCAGAAACTTGCACAAAGCTCCAAAAGGCTGAAACTCCACCTTAGGAAGGCCACCGACCAGTTATTAGCATGGGAGACCACCTGCCGACCACCCTTTGTGGTGGAGACCAAAGAGGGTGGTCAGCCTGCCAGAAAATCTGGTCGGCCGACCAGTTTCCACCTCTGGTTTCTGGTTTTTCTACAACAAAGGCAAGAGAGAGAAAAGGCAATGTATTTTCAACAAATGTGTGCATGACCACTCTCCCTATCATTGCACAAGCTCTAGGGAGTGTAGTCCTCGATCCTCGTGCCATCAATCCCGCATCTCGATTCATAATGGCCGAGGAGTCGAATTGCACAACTCAATGGGACATGAATGCGCATATAAGCATCTAAAGCCAGCAACTCTATCATGGATAGTCAAGAGTGTCGGCGACCGGAAATTGAGACACGTTTCGTCACTTTGAGTACGAAACGTCCCTCGTTTCCCGTGTTTGGACTAACCCTGCTCCATACACAATGCAATGAGATGGCATACACAATGCGACTAACATGTAACCCTAAATGCAATGCAACCTAATCATGCTGGCATGCGAGGGATGATATGCACACATGCAACCTAGCATACGCAATGCTATGGACTTAAATGGCATACACAATACACATGAGCTATATGGCATACACAATGCACACATACGAAGATGGACATACACAAAGACATAATCAAAGCATACACAATGCAATGGTCAAACATGCAACAACATGAACCAAATGGCATACACAATGCAAGGTGGACTTAAACCAATATGAGTGGATCTCAGCCACACCCAAATCGGTGGCCATATGATGAAAATGAGACAACCGAAATACATGCAAACATGCATGGATGCAAAGGACTGATCCTAAGGCACAACATGCAACTCTAACAAAGCATGGCAAAGGATGAAATATGGCATAGAATGGCACATGATCCAACTCTGAAATATGATACACAATGGTCCCGAATCATGCAAACACTTCACACGATGCATACTAAATGGCCTGAATACCGAAACTAGTGAAGTGCGTTACACTAGAGGTACACAAAGCAATGCACAGATGGCAAAACCACCCCCAAACAGACCCTAGGCAGGTCCAAGACAGTGGGAAAATAGCCTAAAATGATGACTCAAAGTGCATGGAAATGAAGCTCATTCAATGGTTCGAAAACGAGGCATTTATGCACAACTCTCAAACGCATTTAAAGAGTGGAAAACATGACAATATGGAATGCATGTAAGCTTTGAAATATGATGTGCAATGGCCTCAAAACATGAAAACACCTCAGCATATGCATGTAATAGACCTCGAAACTCAAAGCTAAGCATGGACATTGAACTACAAGCATGCAAAATAAGCATCATTCGACCATGAAACCCAAAAATATAGCTGAGGCAGTCCAAAATATGTACAAAATCAGTTTAAGGCATGGCCAAAAAGTGCTAACATGAAGGGCCAAAACAACATGCAACATAGGCTAGTAAGCATGGTTTACACTACATGTATATGAAGCACATGAGGGGCCACCAAACCAGCCAAAAACAAAAACATGGCATGCCAAAATATGACCAAAAACCCACTGAAACTCAGTCAACACATGTTAGAATGAAGTGTTCCCTTGAAAGGCCAATGAGAGGGTTGTTCTACACATATATGATGGACACACAAAGTGGCAAAACTACCTTTGGACAGAGGTTATGAGGGCCCTAAAAATCATTGAAAAGGGCCTAAAATGCGTCCAGGAAGCATGCAAGTAAAGGCCCCTTTGGAGGATTATTCTACACATGCATAATAGACATTCAACATGGCAAAAAGGGCTCTAGAAAGAGCCTATGAAGGCCACAAAACTCACAAAAAGTGGGCTAAAACATGGCTTTGAAACATGAAAATAGGGGCTCTTTTGTAAGGCCAAGAAAGCTAGTAAACAAGACAAGGGGTGAGAGGGTCACCCCTCTCTGATTTTGATGCTCAAAATAGCATGCTAGCCGCTTAAAATCCACTTGATTTCAGTGGCTAAAAGGCCAAACAAAGGACAATACAAAGGCCTTAGTGCATGGCTCAAAACAAGATGAAAACAAGCATGCAAGGGGGTAGATGACCCCCAACAGAAAAATGACCATAAACAAACTTGTTAAGAAGCTCAAAATAAGACTTTTTCAGTTTATGCCAACGCCCAAATATGCTTACAAATATAGCTAAGACATGAAGCAAAATAAGGACCAAAAGGGGGATAAGAGAGTTACCCTTGCAGAGAAGACCTCCAGCAACTTCTGGACCAAGATAGCAAACCTTCAACCTCTAAAAACCAGCTCCAAGGTACTTAGGTTGATAGTGGAGGTGTTGTGCTTGGAGGTGTAGTGCAAATGACCAAGAACTATGGAGTTTTGTAGCTTGAAATAGGGTGATATAGAGGGAAGTGTATGTATGCCTTCACCAAAATTCTGAACCCTTGCAATGGGAGAGGGGCTCTTCCTTTATAGAGGAGAAGGTCTAAAGCTTCTCAAAGAAGCTTCAAAGCTAGGTCAAACATCCTCCATACACGTGTATGGAGGATGCACCAAATGCCTCCCAGCTGGCACAGCTAGAACACACTCAGAGAGACAAAAAAACAGATGGCTGGCCGACCAGTTTAAGTGGTCGGCCGACCACTCCCTCTAGTCGGCCGACTAGGTTCAAAAGGGTCAAGCTCAAAAGGTGGTCGGCCAGCCAATGTTGGTGGTCTCCCAGGTGAATGCAACTCAATGGTGGTATGGGAGACCAGAAAATGTGGCTCAAAAGTGAGGGAGACCACCTACCTGTCAAGAAAATCGGCCAACCGAGGAAAGGTGGTCTCCCACCCTACTACCACCTTCCTAACAATGAAACTAGGGTCCATTCCAAAAATGAACCCACACCGATGCAAAACGAAGGTTCAGGGGCCAAAACGTGCAGCCGAGGGCCCCGAAAACTGACTATTAACCACAGAAAGTGGCGTGCAACCACGAAGGTGGTCTCCCGGGCCACAGTGTCCCTCTAAGGAGAGGAAACAAGGTGTGTGCCAAAAACCGGAGCAAACGGAGGTAGTTAAGCGGTCCCGAACCGAGGAACACGGCCGACGGCTCCGAAAACTGGAAACTGGTCTCCAAACGGGAAAAATGGCCTACGACCACGAAACGTAGCCTACGGCCACTGAGAGATGGTCTATGAGACCTCTCCCTCCCTTCAAGAAGAGAAAACAAAGAAAACAGGACCTGGTTCACAAACCGAGACAAGGCACGAAAAGGTTCCGAAGCCCGGAGGCAAGGCTCTCAGCCGAGACTTTGCAACCTCAGAACGAGCACAATATGCAGCATCACCGAGTGCTCAGTTGGTAATGTCTGAGTCTTAAGGTTGGTCAAAAATGGGGTGTCTACAGTTGCCCCTCTTTGACAGAACTCGAAAGTCATAAGTTACGGGAGTGAATGTCAAAGCCCAGAGACGACCCATTTTTTAGAAGGCCGAAGACTTAGACAAACAGGCAAGATAAAAGAGATGCGCCTGCAGGCATGCCCGCAGGCAGGGGGCAAAATGCAAAATGGTATGCACCAAGTCGAACGTAACTCATGATCATGCAAAGCAGCAAACTGTAATGAAGCAAATATTCACAATAGATGCAACGGTTTTAAGCAAGAATGCAAAGCAACAACTACATTTCATGCAGTAAGAATGTAAGAGAATCGCAGTTCTCGCTACGTCTCACACGGAGAAGATACAGTACCTGCGCAGTTCGTCTGGTCGCACCAGCTTCAAATGAACCGTACATACAATATCGTGCCTGCAAAAGAGAGAAACTTAACGAGCACAACATAGTTAGCAACACATGTTCAACACTACATCGAATGCAGACAAACATAGTGCCGATGGGAAAGTGCATCGCAATGCGAGAGAAGCGCGCGCGACAACGCAAGTTAAGCATGGAGGTATGACAATACCGGTGAAACGTGCACCACAATGTAAGCGGTGTTCATGACAATGCGAGTGGCATGCATGACAATGCTGGATGAGTGCGACTTTACGAGCATGTTTAAAACAAAACATTGAGCAAAGAAATGCAAGCTTCGACGAGGACAACTCAAATCACGACCTCCGGTTTACCTCCCGGAAGGGTCACAAACGTATTCAAAAAGGATACACCTCGCTCTCAGTGAGTAACGATGAAACACGCATCGAAAGTTCGAGTTAAAGTTCCCGCGAAGGGATTTCGTGCTGAAAAGTGCACTTTCCTTGTACTTTCTCGAGTGCCGGGACTCCAATCATCACCAAAATTTGCAAGGAGCTCAAAGAGGCATTGGGGACCACCTTGGGAGGGCCACCAACCAGGTTTGGAGACCACCAACCAGGTTTAGTAAAAGGGGTGGTCGGCCTACCAGAAAATGTGGTCGATCGACCACCTATCCAAAAACAGGGGCAGTTTGGTACTTTTGCACTTGTTTCTTTAAATATACTTGGCCAAACACATTTTGCTCATAACTTCAGGTCCAAAATTAGCTCATCCTCCTTCCTAGACCATTTTCTTCCTCAGATCTGCGCTCTATATGCGTTTTCCAACGTCCCACGCAAAGTTATTTCGCGAAATCTTTCAGTTTTCTTCGCTTTTGACCGATTAAAATTTGATTTCGGAGCTTCTTTCCCCATTTTCGCCACTTAAGGTAAGTTTGTCTCAACATTTGGAACATTTTCTTGGGAGTTGACTTTTGTTGACTTTTTCATTTCCCGAGAGTTGACTTTTGTTGATTTTTTCCAATTTTGGCTCATTTTGCTCATTTTTGCTCCTTTTTGCAGATTTCTCGAAATGGCAGGTCATTTTCCTCAGGGCGGAGGTCCTCCAGGTGCCGGGGGTGAGCCAGACATTATGTCTTTACCTCCAAGGATTCGGCCATTTATTGCCGAGAGGTATGACCCTCCGGCGCACATCCTTCCTCAGGCCGTTTTCTACCAGTTCATCGACTTTGATGAGCGAGCACCTGTGGATCTATTATTGCGGGAGCCAGAGTCCCACCTCTCTTATCAGGCACGAGAGGTATGTACTTCACTTTTACGTTTTCTGCAATGTATTCTGCATTTTCCGTGCATTTTATGCTTTTGCTATGTATTTTTTTATCTGCTCGTTCTGAACGCGTTCACACACCATACTTCTGCTTATTCTAGGACACAGCTCACAGCACAGTATTTTGTTAAGTTGACACGCAACTCAAGCACTCGAAGTTCTGAACACACAGCTCACACTTTGATGATGAACACATAGCCCACTATTTGACGGCGAACACACAGTCCACTATTTTCTGAAATCTGAACACACAGCCCAGACTTGTTGATTACAAACACGCAGCCCACTGTTTTTGAAGTCTAAACACGTAGCTCAAACATTTGATGTTGAACACACAGCTCGAACTTTGAGATGAACACACAGCCCACTGTTTTGAAATTTGAACACGCAGCCTAAACTTTGATGTTGAACACACAGCTCACGCTTTGATGATGAACACACGGCCCACTGTTTTTGAAGCCTGAACACACAGCTCAAACACTTGACTTTCTAAACACGCAACCCATATTTTAAGGTGAACACACAGCACACATTGGTTGAGAGTTGAACACGCAGCCCAAACTATTGAACTTCTGAACACACAGCCCAAATTTTAAGGTGAACACACAGCACACACTGGTTGAGAGTTGAACACGCAGCTCACTGTCTTTAAAGTCTGAACACGCAGCCCGAATACTTGATGTTGAACACACAGCTCGAACTTTGAGATGGACACACAGCCCATATACTTTATGTTAAACACGCAGCTCACACACTTCAATTCTGAACACACAGCTCATGGCATTGTATCTGATTTAATTTGCACACAGCTCATAAACTTTATTTTGAAATTCAATACATGTGTTCATTCTGAATGCAGGTATCTTCCCGTATTACACGAGGATATGGATCGATCATCGCCAGGGAGTGGTACGCGGAGCTCCCAGAGGCCGTTTGCGATCTGGTTGACCAGGCAGGGTTCGGACCTTCTGCACGGGGATATCACGTTATCCAGCGAGCAGGACCCTGATGGACACCCTCATAGAGAGATGGTGGGACACCACCAACTCTTTCCATTTCTCAGCTACCGGGGACATGACGATGACCCCGTTCGACTTTGCCGTGCTGACAGGCCTTGACGTAAGAGGCTGGCCGATCCCCTATGACGAGGATATGGGTGAGTGGGAGGCTGCCTGGATTTATCTGTTGGGAGCTCACCCACTGGTTGACAGATCTTCCGGCCGAGTCCGGTACACTTGGTTTTCCACACAGTTCAAGGAGGCTGTGCCCGAGACTCCCGAGGAGATAGCACAGTACACTCGAGGAATTTTTATGTTCCTTTTCGAGACCACTCTGTTCTCCGATAGGGGGAACACCATTGGACTTTATCTACTGAGTGCTCTGATAGACCTATCACAGGTCAGCCAGTATGACTAGGGTGGCGTCGACCTGGCTACCCTCTACTGCTACATGAGTGCGACCTCCCGCGGATGGGGGAACATAGTTGGCGGCTACTGGAGAGCCTGGGAGGTACTTTCTGCCCATTTCTGTTTTTCTTTACCTGTACAATGCACACACGGTACACTTTACATTCTGTACTTTGCATTCTACTCTCAGCATTCTGCATTCACATTCTGCACTCGGCATTATGTATTCTGATGGATATTGCCCTGTTTTCCACAGCTATGGATTTTCATGTACTTTTCGACGCTAGCCCCAGAGCTTGAGATGGAGGTGCCTCTCACGATTCCTTATTCACTCGTATTAGAGGGCCAATACCGGCCGAGTGCCCGAGAGACTTTGCCTTACCTGCGGCAATTTTTTGACACAGTGCGGACGACCGAGGTAATTCAGAACTCTCAGTTCTCCATGTTTTCATCTTTGATTCATCTTGCACATTTATGATTTCTAATCGGCTTATACATTGGTTATCCACGGATCACATGGCAACCCTGGGCGCCCTTGGGTGGAGATACTCGATTTCAGTTTGTTGGAGGATGGGCCGCTTCTTGGTATAGGATCCTATTTGAGGGGCCCGTTGGTAGGGCCTGGTTTCTGGGGGACCGCTCCTTGCGCCAAACTATGGGCTACCCCGAGCAGAGTGTCCCGCAGCACCTCCGGACCATATGCGGTCTACTGAGGGGCTCACTTCCCAGGATCTCGATAGTGCCATGTTGGGTACCGATGTACTTCTACATTTGGAGGAGGGGGAGTATGCGACTTACCGTTATACATACTGGATGCCTCCAATGACAGGTGTTCGTACTCCCACGAGGAGGTCTGCTGGCATGCCATCATCGAGCCAGGCCCGGGTTGCAAATATTCCTTCGACCAGCAGGGCCGGCGCGTCGAGAGGTGGGGCTGGACTGGTCCCCCCGATTCCCCCGACTTATCATCACGCCGGATGGCCAGATATCCCGACTGCGTTGACAGGATGGCGATACGGGACTTCCTACCCGATTCTGATAGAGCCTCCTATGCCCGATCACCGATACGTCAGTAATCCTGACTCACCACCGGTATGTTCCACTGCTTTTCATTTACCACTCAGATACTTAGGCATTCATTTACTCATTGATGACTTAAGCTTGTATCTGCAGCCTCCCAGGGAGTATACGGAGGGGTTACTCGGGTTAGTAGCCTCACTCGAGGGCATGGTCCTGCAGAGAGAGACGCAGTTGTCCATCGTCGGTGTCCCGGTACTCTTTAGTTTTCTTGCATTTATCATACTTCTGATGAAATGCTGAACTTGAACATTTCACTGCATTGATTGACTGTATGTGTAGAGCACATCTGACACACACCACATTCATGTACTGTATCTGCATACACCCACTCTATGTAGTTTTCTTGCATATGCATCTGATATACATACTTTGGCTGATGTATTCAAATTGCGCTCTTTCTTTTTAGATGCCTCCGCTACATACTAGGCCACAGGCCGGGCCATGCAAGCCTTCTCGGAGAGCTGGGAGAGGGGGTTCGACTCGCGGCCGAGGCAGATGCAGAGCACCTGTCATAGAGGAGGAGTCCAGTGAGGAGGAGGAGCCTGCACATCCCCAGTCAGAGACATCCGCTGGCAGAGAGGATGACTCTGGTTCCGGTTCCGGTAGTGGAGATGATGCCGAGGAGGATTCCAATGGCGGCGACTCTGATTCCGATGATGATGATGGTGCAGAGGTTGTTCCGCAGAAGAGGACGAAGAGGGCCTCTAATTCCTGTGCTTGATAGCACTAATGCAACTGTTCCTGCTTTATTTGCCTTTTTTACTAGTAGTTGTAGCACATTATACATTATTAGGCAGTTTTATTTTCTGTAAAACTTGTACCCTTGTTGTAAAACGTTGTAACAAAGGGAAGCATGATGGAATGAAACAACTTTTGTTCAAAAAAATGTTGTATTTTATGTTTTTAGCATCGCATCACATCATTTTGCACGAAAATGAGATAGAATGGAATTGTGCATTGAAAATTGCCAAGTCAGGTAGTGAACCGACGCAACAAACTAAACAACTTAACTTACTAAGAAACAACAAAACCTTAGCAAGTTTACAACTCGGTAAGCAAGACACAACAACGTTGGGTAAACAAAGAGTAACAACTCGATATACAAAACCCGACAACTCGACAAAACCTAACGATTCAATAAGCAAAACAACTCGGTAAGCAAAACAACAACTCGATAAGCAGGACTTAGCAACAACTCGACAAACAAATGCATTTCAGACGATCTGGGTGACGGAACGTATCTGAAACTGAGGTAAACTCGAACCTTCAACACTCCCAACGCATGGAAATGTTAGGAACTCTCTTCTAGAAGCTAGGACAAGACCAAAGCCCTGTTTCTCTCTGTGGCCGACCACCTAAGGAAGCTGGCTGACCAGCTTTTTTCATTGGAGACCAAGGGGTGGTCGGCCTACCAGAAAAGGTGGTCGGCCGACCACCTGGTTTGGCAACCACCAGTTTTTCGACACATGTCCCCCGAACAGTGCCTTATCCTTTTTAAAAGTTCCAGCCTTGTGGTTCATTCATTTCATCTCAGTTTTGCATCAAAATGGAGGCGTTCCTCATCCAAAATCTCACAGCTTGGATTGCTTCTCTAGATGGCTCTGAAAAGTTGAACTTCCAGGGCTTCAGCTTGAATGCACTATTCACACTGGGTCGTACTCCGCTGCATCTTCCTTTCCTCTATGCCGTGGCAAGGTTTTGGAATCCAGTAACACACGTTTTTAGCTTTAGCGAGCAAGAGATGTGTCCTACTTTCGAAGATTTCCAAGCTTTGATGGAATCTGAGTGCAATGAGGAAATCTTGCCTCAACTCCGATTTGGCCACGTCCAAGCCCTAGGACGAATGTGCGGCCTCACTTTGCATGACGCTCGATCATTGATTCACGATGGGGAGCTGGATATCCCAAGCTTTGTTCGTTAGTTTTCTGATGCTGGTGACTGCAGCGACCATCATTGGCAGGGCTATCGGTGACACGCGCTTTGCCTATGCTTGCTATCTCATTTCTTGCTTGCCCCAGGCTCCGGTGGATTCAGTGTTCGGTTGATCGAGGTTGCCCAAGGTTTGAAGGAGGGCAAGAGCTGCATTGCCATGAAATTGGCCGAGACATTGATGGGCTTCGACGCTTTTCATCGCCGGGAGACGGTTAGGCTTGTAGAGAGCCCACTACTATTGTTGGTAATGTTTCCCACCCAATCTCACATATGTATTGCTCACATCACTCGGCCTTCAGGCTCAGTTTTTCTCACAAAACCCTTTTCTTACTTTTCTCTCATCGTACATCTCTCTATTCTTTATTCTCTCATTTTTCATCCCTCCCCAGGTGTGGTTGATGGACAAGTTACAAATTGTGGAGTCTTGCCCAGCATACTCAGCTCGCGGCTACTTTTTTTGACAACGCCTGGTCGATGCCCTAGATGAAGGGTGGTGGTACAACTGGATGTGCAGTTTGTCTGCAAACCGCATCGCTTGGCGCTGCCCTTAGCTCAATCTGCCGGCAATGAGTTACAACATGACCCGTCAACCTGGGATTCAATTGATTGGCATGACACACTGTGTCTTCTATTTTTCGTTCCGGTTCTGGTGCCAGTTCGGACATGATCAGACTTGCCCGCCAGAGAGGATAGAGTACCCTGCTGCATTCCTAGCCCGAGGCGCACAACTTGCCCGGTATGCCACAGCATGGAGGACTAGAGAGCTCCTGGCCCCCACTCCCACTTTCAGTTGTACTTTGTCTGATGAGTGCTTGGATTGGCTCAATGAAGAGGCACAGGAAGGGCCCACTTTGGCATCAGAGGCTTCGACCAGCTCTGGGAAGGTGTGCAGGAACACCTGACTTATCTATGCCCCGGATTTATTGCTTTATTAGTACTTTCAAGTTTTCTTTATGAATGTAATAAAAAGCAACTTCAATTTGTATGCAAGAGCAGGAGAACTCTGTATTGAAATCAATGAAATTGAAGGTTGTGGGTACTGAAAATTTTCCGCTTTGGTCCAAAAATGGTCTAAGTTGTAAAAAGATTAATTTTGAACAAAGTCAACTTTTATTAAAACTTTTCAAAACCATTTTCGATATGGATCAGAACTGGACACGCTTGAAATCTATCACTGAGATGCACAACCTCGGATCCTAGCAACTGGAAAGTTGCCCCTAGTCTGAATAGTACCGTGGCACTGCACATCAACGAAAAGTTGCCCCTAGTTTGAAAAGCACTGCACCGGAGATCATAACCGAACTCTTGAATGCTGAATAGACAAAGATGGCCGAGATGATCAAATGGACAAAATTGATCAGGGAAAAGTTTATGGCTGAACTTCAAGATGAAGTTGCCTACGTATCCCAAAGATGGGAATCAAGCCTTACGTAGCTCAGGCTCGGGTTCACTCGAGTATTTTCACTCTCCTTTTACGCTCTAACTTTTGCCAAGGCCGCCCTTTGCGGGTTTTCAACCTTGCGAGCTCAGTTTTTATAATTTCAAAATTTTTTGTGCTCTGACTTTTGCCTAGGTCGCCCTCTCGAGTTTTCGACCTAGCGAGCCTCTCAGAGGTAATATTTCTTCAACTTGCCCATGTTGATCGGTTGTGAGAACTCTAGGCCATCTAGGTCCATCAGAACCACAGCTCCACCTGACCAGATAGACGTGATGATGTAAGGGCCAGTCCAATTGGGTCTGAACTTGCCCCTAGGGTTGTGGATGGGAGCTCGGTTGTCCTTGAGCACCAAATCTCCTTCCTTCAAATTCCTGGACTTAACTTTCTTGTTGAAAGCCCTGGCAATTCTGCGCTAATAACCTTGAACATGGTACAGTGCTTTCAGTCTTCTCTCATCAAAAAGCATGAGTTCTTCAAATCTGCTCTGCTGCCAATCTGCTTCGGCTATTTGACACTCAGCCAACACTCGTAAAGACGGAACCTCAATCTCGATAGGTAGGACAACCTCCATCCCATAAACTAATGAATACGGAGTTGCCCCAGTAGAAGTTCGAATTGACGTCCGGTAACCCCACAGAGCGAACGGCAGCTTATCTGGACAATCCCGGTAGGTTTCCACCATCTTCTGCCGTATGTGCTTGATGTTCTTGTTGGCGACCTCAACGACTCCATTGATTTGCGGCCGGTATGTGGATGACTTATGAAAAGCCACATTGTATTTCTCCAACAAGTCAATCACTTCCTTCTTGAAGTGGGAACCATTATCTGAAATGACCTCGTTTGGGACCCCATAACGACAGATGACGTTGTTTTTGATAAACTTTGCAACGTGTGACGCCTTCAACACCGCATAAGATTGGGCCTCAACCTACTTCGTGAAATAATCTATCGCAACTAGGACGAACTCATGCCCATTCGACCCCTTCGGAGTGACAGCCCTGATCACATCGATTCCCCAAACTGAAAATGGCCATGGCGAAGTCATATTGTACAGCTTCGACGGCGGAATGTTCATGCGGTTTGCATGCATCTGACACTTGTGGCATCGCCGAACAAAGCCGATACAATCCTCCTCTATGGTGGACCAATAATAACCTTGTCTGAGGATCTTCCGCGCTAGCATTACCCCGTTCATATGCGCACCGCATTCCCCTCCATGGATGGCCTCCATCAGGCGTTTTGATTCTTCAGCTTCAACGCACAGCTTATGCATTCCCAGATGAATTCTCTTATAGAATTTACCTCCGCAGATGATGAACTGAACAGCCATTCTTCTTATTGCCCTTTTATCCTTGGCATTTACCACTGGTGGATATGCTTCCTTCTCCAAGAAATTCCAAATATCGTAATACCAGGGGTTCACATCTTGAACCTCATCTATAGCAACAATCGACTCGTAAGCCGGCACAAATTTTTGGTTAATAATGACTGGACACATCCAGACTCCAAATGGGATGTCTATCATGGAAGATAGAGTTGCTAGTGAATCTGTGAACCTGTTGTTCTCTCTTAACAGATAAGCAAAGTTTAACTTCTCAAACCGAGGAATTAACAAGTCCAAGGTCTGGTGATACATAATCGTCTTTTCTTCTTTGACTTTCCAATCTCCTTTCGCTTGAGATACAACAAGGTTCGAGTCCCCGATAACGTCCAACCGTTTTGCCCCTAATTCCAGGGCTGCTTCTAGACCGGCAATGCATGCCGCATATTCTGCTTCGTTGTTCGAGACTTTGAATCGGAGTTTGAATACTAGAGGGATACGGGAGTTGTCGGGTGCTATCAGCAACACTCCTATCCCATACCCGTATTGGTTTGACGCTCCATCAAAGTACATCGTCTAAAATTCATCGTCGATATGAAGAATGGCCTCATCTGGAAATAAGTACTCAACTGCTTCACCTCCTTCCACTGGATGATTGGCTAGGAACTCCGCTACCACTTTTCCCTTGACTGACTTGCGCGTCACATATTTCAGATCGAATTTAGAAAACAACAGCAACCAATGAGTTAGCCTACCTGTAAGTGTCGGTTACTCGAAAAGATATTTGATGGGATCCAGTCGTGAAACCAATATTACAGAGTGAGCTAACAGGTAGTGCCGCAGCTTCCTGGTAGCCCATACCAAGGCTAAGCAAGCCTTTTCCAACGGTGTGTAGCGAGTCTCATACTCCAGTATCTTCTTGCTCGGGTAGTAGATGGCTCTCTCCACTTTGTCCTCTGATTCTTGCGCGAGCATGCAGCCTATTGTAGTCTCAGTTACTGAAAGATAAAAAATCAACGGTCTCCCTAGCTCTGGCAGTGACAGTACGGACGGGTTCTGTAAGTATTCCTTGATCTGTTCAAAAGCAGCTTGGCATCGGCCGTCCCACTGGAATTTCTTTCCTTTCTTCAAGAGGCCAAAAAGTGGTTCACAAGTCAAGGTTAATTTTGAGATAAACCGTCTTATGAATTGCACTTTACCCAGAAAGTCTCGCACCTCCTTTTTAGTCCTTGGTGGTGGCATTTATAAGATGGCCTTGATTTTGGAAGGGTCGACTTCGATATCTCTCTGTGTAATCAAAAACCCCAGCATTTTCCCTACTGTAACACCAAACGTACACTTCTGAGGATTCAGCCACAACCGAAATTCTCTGATCTTTTGAAAGAACTTTTGCAAGGAGGTGTAGTGGCCCTCTCTTTCTTGGGACTTGACAATCATGTCATCCACGTACACCTCTACCTCTTCGTGGATCATGTCGTGCAATATCGTGGTCGCAACCCGTTGATATGTAGCTCCAGCGTTCTTCAACCCAAACGGCTACACTCTGTAGCAGTAGGTCCCCCACGGGGTGGTGAAAGCAGTCTTCTCTCGATCCTCGGGTGCCATTACAATCTGATTATAGCCTGAGAAACCATCCATGAACGAAAGCAAAGCATGCCCCGCTATGAAGTCCACTAACTCATCGATATGCAGCAAGGGGAAGTCGTCCTTCGGACTAGCTCTATTCAAGTCCCTGAAATCCACGCATACCCGGATCCTACCATCCTTCTTCGACACCGGAACGATGTTAGCCAACCAAGTTGGGTATTGGGATACCAGCAGGAAACCTGCGTCAATTTGCTTGGTGACCTCTTCCTTAATCTTGAGAGCCCAGTCCAGGCGGATCCTTCTGAGTTTTTGTTTAACGGGTCGGGCCTCGGGGTCAAGAGGGATCTGGTGCTGTACAATCTTAGGATCGATTCCAGGCATGTCTTCGTAGGACCACGTGAAAACATCTTTGAAATCTTTTAATAAAGCGACTAAGCGCTTGCGTTCCTCCGAAGACAACGTGGACCCGATCTGGACGAACCGCGGGTCCTCAGTACCAATATTCACAGTAGTGATTTCATCCATTAAGGGTTTAACAAATCTTTCCTGCTCTTGTTCAATTAAGCGTTGCAAAATTGGAGGAATTTCTTCCTTGTCGTTTTCATCAAAATTTTGAAAGTCTGAGTTAATGTAATAAATCAAGGGCACAGAAAAGTACTTAGAAACCACAACCACATCATTCTCATTAAGCACATCCAAATCGTTCGATTCTTCGATTACAACAGACTCAAAAGAGAAAGAAAAAGACGACCTGAACAGGACTGTGGTATCGGGGTTATCACCCCCTGGAATACCGGACTCAGACTCAGTCGAGCTGGAACCTGATTCTGACTTAACAGACTCGGTGGGATCAGATTCCGGCTCACTACCTGACCTAGTGGTGCTTGACAAAAATCCCTCTTCATACTGCCAAATGAGAGAGGGTGCGATAGATGCATCCAAAATGTTAGCTGGTAGGCTCGCAGCCGTTTCATTCCCGATCACGCATACCGAGAAGTTATCCCCCAAGCACTTATGTTCGATCGGAGGATATAAAAGTAGACACGCCAGCGCTACCCCCATTTCACTTTCGGCGTCCTCAGGCTCCACTTTCTTGCTCTGCTCAGCCTCAGCTAATGGGTCCGTCTGCTCTTCGGCAACGTCATCCCCGAATGACTATAGGTTAAAGAAAATCTCAAACCCTGGCACACAGCGCTTCTCTTCATTTATCCACGGCTCTAGGAAGCCACAAAATGGAAAGTCCTCCCCCTCCCGGACAAAGCGTCCATTTAGGGTACCTTGAATGGGTCGGTGCAGTAGCTTATAACGCTTCCCGGCCTTCTTTGCTTTGGCTCTCCCAGCCATTTCCTTGTCTTTCCTTACCCAGTCCTCTTTGGTGGGCAGATAACCCAAACCAAAGGTATGTGGGTTGTGCGGTACTTCGGCCGATACTACAACGCCCTTCTGGCCGCTCTTTCCCAATCCCATCTCGGGGATGTGTTGAAGCTTGTTCATGAGGTATACTAATTGTGCGCTAACATACACCCCCTCATTAATAGCTAAGATGTTCTGCACGACCCGGGCCTCAGCCAGGGTAAAACCCGACATGAACACATCCTCCATACCGTGCTCAATTTCCAAAACTGGCATAGATACTTCTGGCGGTGGATAGATCGACAAATTTCCAAAAATGATGGCTACTCCCTTCCCATGGGGGTATTTCACCATCTGATGCAAGGTGGACGAAACTGCCTTTACTTGGTGCAACCACGGCCGCCCCAAAAGTAGATTGAAGGTCACAGGAACTTCTAAGACGTGAAAGTCTACCTCATGCTATCCCGGCCCAACCTTGGTCTAAATTTTCACTGTCCCCATTACTTCTCTGCTTGTGTTATCATATGCCCGAATCACCTGGGCTGTTGGCACAAAGTCCGCGGTCTTTAAACCGATTGCATATACAGTCCTTGCCGGGCACACATTGATGGTGGACCCTGTGTCGACAAGCACCACGGGTATCCATTTGTTTCTGCACTCCATAGAGATGTAGAGTGGCTCGCTATGGTTCGCACCCTCAGGTGGCAATTCTTTGTCGGAGAAAGTCAACATCGGGGTAGCCCCTCCTGGAAAAACTAAACCCACCAGCTGTTTGAGCGTGGTGTCTATTGAGAGCTTGGCCTTGTCCATGGCCGATAAGGCAGCTTGTCGATGAACTCACGATGCCATAAGCCGTCCCCAGATGGAGATGTCTGCCTGTATCTTTTTCAACTGCTTCAATACAGCCTCTTCTTCGAGTTGCTTCTCTTTTTGTTTCTCTGCCTCCTAATCTTTCCCAGACGCCACTGGCTGATCTAGATGTGGGGGCTTAAAATACCACCCGCTTCTAGTCATATGATCGACTTCGCCGATGTACCAAGTATCGTCTGGCAGGTTGCTCCCCCAATCCTCATCCGTGTGGGCAAGACATAGATCATCGTCTTCCCATCACATTCCGTCGGCAGCCGACAGACACCTATCCGGCTCCAGTACAATTGTACTCGCAGTACTTTCTGTCCACATGCTCGCAGCATTCACTATCCTCGTGCATACAGCACTTTCAGTCCCCTCAGGGGCCTTAGCTTTCCTGATTCTCTCATAATCCCCGAACCTTTCTTGTTCCAACTGCGTCAGTACAGCTGGCTGTTCAACACTTCCCACATTCACAATGCCCAAGTCTTGAGCAAAATTCTTAGCACCGGTGCTCTCCGGTGATGCATTCTAATTTCCGGCCCTTCCGGCCACAACTGATGTTCTTGCCCCTACCGGGCCCTTTCCAACTGAGTTTCGTCGACAACATCTGGTAGGTCATTAAGCCACCCGATGACCTCTACTGACTCCTCAAAATCTGACCAGTTGACTACCATGCCCTCCGGATCTTGTTCATTAAAAATTTGGAGGTTAGCAAAGTCCCCTTCCACAACTGCCAAGTCATCTATCCTCTGACCAGATTCATCCCCTTGTACCACACAAAGCTCTGCCCTTGCCGGCAATTCAACATTTGGCCCAACCTGGCCTACTGATAGAATGTAGTCACTCGGACTGTATACCTCCTCAGCAAAACTCCCAGATTCCTCAGATTCTGACTCAACAATCCCATTCTTCCCTGAAATCTCCCTTATTCCGTCTTCGACAGTCACCACCATTGGTTCGGGTTGGGTTCTGAAGATGTCCAACATGCACAAGTCAGTGCAGTCAGGAAGGAGCACCTCCGGCTTGGGTAGGTGGGACAGGGTATCGTAAGACACGACCCCAGTCTAGATAAAGTTAATGCGTTTGGGAGGTGGAGCTTGGTTGTGCGGTGGGAGAGGGTTGGTTGTGACGTTGGGTTTCTCTGGAGGCACAATCACCCTGTTGTCAACGAGATCCTGAATCTCGTGACGCAATCTAAAACATTGGTCGATGTCATGACCGTGTTGTTGGTGATATGCGCAGTATTTTGCCGGGTTATGAGAGGGTGGGAGTGGATTTGGCAATGGCCTCGGCTCCAGGGGCTTTAAGTGCCCTTTCCTGATTAATACCCCCAGAGCCTTGGACAGGGGCATATATAATGGGGTGAAGGTTCTCTGGCCTCGAGGTTGGTATTTAGTGGTTTGTGTGTTGCTTCTGGACGCGCCGGAGAAAGGTGCAGCTGCCATGGGTCTTGGAGGGGGAATGGTGGTGACCATGCTTACTTCTGAAGCTTTAGCATTTGCAGCATTGCTAGTGCCTGTATTGTTGTTACGGTTGAAGGTTCTTCTGGTTGCTCTCTGTCATTATCAATCAAACTCTGCTTCAATCTATACTCTCATCTCATGCAAATCTGAAAAAGTAGGGAAAGGGAGCACGATCATTTTCTGCATCAGCTTAGGCTGGAGATTGCGCACAATCATCCGGATTTGATCTTTATCAGTAGGCCTTAGGGTCATCATTGAGGCCTTCGCCCTCCACCTGGCTACGAACTCCGAAAAGCTCTCCTTAGGCTCCTGTCTTGTTGTCTCAAGATCACAGGTTGTAATCTCGATTTGCGTGTTATAAGAGTACTGTGCAATGAAAGCCTCGGCCATCTCATCCCAGCTTCGCTTAACATTGTCTTCTAATTTTGCATACCAGATAGCGGCCACACCCGACAGGGTCCAGCCGAATAATGAAAGCTTCTGCGGTCTGGTGAGGCCCATCGGCCGTAGTATATCTGAGAACAACCGGAGATGCACCATGGGATCCCCAGATCCGTCAAAGCGGTCGATTTGTGGCATTTTGAACCTATCTGGCAGCATCACAGCCACGTCAGTGTACCCGTCCTCAATCTCTGGGATGGAATTTACCCCTTGGGATTTCTTGAACAACTTCTCAAGCTTGCTCAATTTCAATGCTGTAGGGTCGACCTCGAATTTGAAGGGAGAGTTCGGTAGGTTGGTAGGTGTTTTGGACAGCTGGGGTAAGATTGGGGGCAGAGCCAGCCCTATCGGAATGTCCATACCCTCCTGGACATTTGGTGTTTCCCCGGGTGTCTGAACCCCTGGTGGTAGAGGAGCTTGATGCGAAGCAGATGCTCTATTTTGCTGTTGCAACCTAGTGATTAGCTCGGCCTGCTGGGCCATGATCGCAGCCTGCTGCTTGGCAAGTTTCGCTTGGTGGACGGCGTCCTGCTGCATAAGTTTCATACTTTCTTGGAGTTGACGCATCATTGCCTCCATCCCGGACGTGTTCTGCTGATCCATTTGATCGACTGTTCACCACCAATGGTTACTATTCCCCGCCGATCACTATTCATCTGGCATGGTCACATTTTTAACAAATTAGGTGGTTTTGACTGACCATTTAAAGCAGTAAATTACAAAAATTTATTTAAAGCAATATATTATAACAGTTTATGTACAACAATAAATTACAATAAATATGTGGATGGTGCAGCCTTCCCTTTAAAACGATAAAACAGTTATGAAAAGCAATAAAGGAATTATTTAAACAAGTTATATGACATTTTAAATTAAATGAAAGTTTGTGAAAAATCTTTCGGGGAAATGAAGAATTTTTTGATTTCCAAACTTTTTTTGATCACCCTCAAGGTTATGGAATGTGTTCTCCATTCTCATCTTTAGTGGTATTTTGGTGTATTGGTAAAAAGGCAATAAAGAGAATGGAAAGGAAGATTTGGTTCAGAATAAATTATTTAAGACTGCTTTTTTTCCCACTTGAAAAATCAATTTTTCCTTTCTCTCCCGCTCCTTTCCTTTCTTTTCTTATTTTTCTCCCTTAGATTTTTCTTCCTGTATCTTATTTGCTCCCAATTTTTTTCTCCTCTTTTCTGATTTTTTTTTTATTCTTTTTCTCCTTTCAGAAAATAAATCTCCCAGCCCTCTTTTTCTTTTTTTCTTTTGATCACCACGCGTCCCTCTTTTATAGGCAAAAGGGAGAAGGAAAAACAAAAACAAAAACAAAAATTCGGTGGATAGGAAAAGTTTTTTAAATGGTGCACAATAAAAGCACTATGCACCACTGTGCAAAGCTGAAATTTTCAAACGGTGGGATGATTTTCAAAAGGTGCACAGTGAAAACACTATGCACTTTATAATATAATAATATATAAAATTTATTATTTGCATAAATATATGTACAAATATCCAAAAAAAATATAAAAATATACAAAAGCATATAAAATTATAAAATAACAAGATAAATGAACTAATAAAATATTTTAGAAGACCAAATATTTAACATAATTTGACCAAAGCGGGTCTAAAACAAAAGAAAACAAAAAATTAAATGGTGGAAGTGAGAGTTGATTTTCAAAGGGTAAATAGTAACTTTATAATATAATAATTCATAAAATATCTAAAATACATTAATTATATAATATATGTACTGATAGTCAAAATATTATAAAAACACACCAAAACATGTAAAATTATAAATAATAAAAATGAATGGACTAACAAAATATAATTTAACGGGCCAAATATGTACCATAATTTAGCCAAAACGAGTCTAAAACAATTTGGCCAAAATGAGTGAAGGTTGGGATTAAAGCTCAAATTCCATCTTTCCACTGAGAATTTTGTGAGGTAACATATTCTTATTTTCATCATCGGGTAATCAAAAGAAAGCGCCCAAGTCTTCGGGCCGATCAAAGTGGGATGTCTATAGTTACTCCTCTTTGACAGAACTCAAAGTCATTTCATACCGTGAGTGAATGTCAAAACCCGAAGACGACCCTTTTAACAAGGCCGTAAGACTTGGGCAAACAAACAAGATACAGATGCAGTTGATTGAACTCAAGGGTTGCCTACATATCCTTTGTAATGAATCAAACCAGTGTAGTTCATGGGCAGAATGCAAATGATATGCTCGAAATACAAGTGAAAGTTGGACTTACATGCTTTCATAGCCAGTTGATAATTGGACTTTACGCACTTCCGCACAGAAGGTAGAAAGTTGGACTTACACACTTTTGTGCAACTGATTGAAAGTTGGACTTACACGCTTCCGCACAGCTGATTGAAAGTTGGACTTACACGTTCCGGCACAGGCGGTTGAAAGTTGGACTTACGGGCCTTTGCACAGTCGGTTGAAAGTTGGACTTACGTATTTCCAAAAAGCCAGTTGAAAGATGGACTTACGCGCTTCAATAAAGCCAATTAAAAGTTGGATTTACATGTTTCCACACAGTGGGTTGAAAGTTGGACTTTTGCGCTTCCGCATAACCGATTGAAAGTTGGACTTACGTGCTTCTGCACAGCCAATTGAAGTATAAAGTTGGACTTACGTCCTTCTGCACAGTCGGTTGAAAGTTAGACTTACGTGTTTCCACACAGTCGGTTGAAAGTTGGACTCACATGTTTTCATATAGCCGATTGAAAGTTGGACTTATGTGTTTTCACACTGCCAGTTGAAAGTACATGCCTCACGTGAGAGAAAGAAATGTGAACTTGAGATCCAAATGCACCTCACGCGAGAGGAGAAATAGTAAACTCGAAATCCAAATGCATTTCACGTGAGATGAGAAAATGTGAACCCGAAATCCAAATGCATTTCACGTGAGAGGAGAAATAGTGAACTCGAAATCCTAACGCCTTTCACGTGAGAGGAAGAATAGGTGGTATAACCAACAGGCGTACCTCATCATATTTCATATGGAGAGGAGGAAGGTTTAAACTAGGTAAACTTCAAATCCTAACACATTTCATGCGAAAGGAGGAAAGGTGGTGTAGCCAACAGGCATACCTAATTGTATTTCACACGGAGATAGGGACGGTTTAAACTAGGTAAACTTCAAATCCTAATGTGTTTCACATGAAAGGAAGAAATGTGGTGTAACCAACAGGTGTACCTAACCATATGTCATACAAAGAGGAGGAAGATTTAAACCAGGTAAACTTCAAATCCTAACTCGTTTCACGTGAAAAGATAAAAGGTGGTGTAACTAACAAGCGTACCTAACCATATTTCATACGGAGAAAAGGAAGGTTTAAACCAGGTAAACTTCAAATCCTAACACGTTTCAAGCAAAGGGAGGAAAGGTGGTGTAACAAACAGACATACTTAACCATATTTTGTACAAATAAGGGGAAGGTTTAAACCAGGTAAAGGATAAAGGGGTCTTAACCCAAAAGAGTGACCTAAACCATATCTCAATACAAAATAGGGAATGATTTTCAACCGAGTAAAGGAGAAAGGGGTCTTAACCAACAAGCGAGGCCTAGACCGTACCTCAATATGAAATAGGGAATGGTTTTCAACCGAGTAAAGGAGAAAGGGGTCTGAACCAACAAGCGAAACCTAGACCGTACCTCAATAAAAAATAGGGGATGGTTTTCAACCGGGTAGAGGAAAAAGGGGTCTTAACCAACAAGCAAGACCTAGATCGTACCTTAATTTGAAATAGGGGATGGTTTTCAACGGGGTAAAAGAGAAAAAGTTATAACCAATAATTGGAACAATGAAATGATGTGAATGGATTGTAACCATGCATGATAAATGTAATAGACAGTGCAAGTGTGACGGTGAATGCAAAAACATGAAGGGTCAATGAGAGACGTACAATATGCAATGTAATGAATGCACAACAATAAGATGATTGATGCACAACAGATAACTTCACAAAATGATTTTTTTTTTCAAAATTTACTTTCTTCTCTATTGCTTTTGATTTTTTATTTTTTTCCTAAACATTTCTTCTTTTTTTAAAAAAAAAAATTTATATACATACCATAAACACATACGGATACGAAAAATATACAAAATATGTACTACATGCATACACACACACATATATATATATATATATACAGACACATATATACGAGTACCCAGACATATAGATACACAGTTGTAGACACCCCATTTTTGACTGACCTCAAGACTTAGACATCATTGTTGGTGCACTCGGTGATTGTGCTTGTTTGTGTTCGTTTTGAACGCCTGAAGTCCCCGGCAGAACGCTTTGTCTTTGAGCCTTTAAACCTTGCTGTTTTGTGCATGTTTTTGGACCAAGAACTTGTTGCCTCTTGCCTAGAGAGGAGGGTGACCTGTCGGCCTGCCCTGGGACTTGTCGGCCATGGTTTGTTTCTGTCGGCCACTAGTGGTGGCCGACGGCCATTGGTCTCTTTTTTCAGATATTTGTTTGTCAGCTGTTGCTCACTGAGCTGCATCTTCATACACATGTATGGTAGGATGTATACAAGCTCAAACCTTGATTTTCCATATATTGGGGGTGTCCTCCCCCATTTTGAGAGGTTAGACACTTTAGACCAAAAATCTCTCTCTCTCTCTCTCTCTCTCTCTCTCACACAGATTTCTCTCTCTCCTTATTTTGTGCCTTAAAGTCTAGTTTCTCTACACTTGTGCATATCAACCCTTGATCAAACTTGACCATCTTGGAGTTGAGGTCTCTTGAGGCCCTCTTTGAGCTTTACAATAGGATTTTGGCTTAATTTAGCTTGTTTTGTTGCTCTAAATTGCATCTGGTCTTCAAGAGGTATAACGCTATTATTTTAAGCTTGTTTTAAATACTAGTTTTGCCATCTTTTTACACAGTTTTTGAGCTGGTTTTGGACACCAAAAAACTCTATTTTTTATGGTTTAAAGTGGTGGTTTCAAGCTATTTTGTATTAAGGCGTAATCCACCCTTCTCGTTGTTTAATTGTTTAGCTTTTTGTGCCATCTTTCATCGCCCTCAAATCAAACTTTTTGGCCCTCTAAACCACTAAAACTCAGAGGTTTTTCAATGACAAAAACCTATTTTTGTAGTCCAAAATTAGAGAGGTTAGCCTCCCCTCTTTGTTGTCTTGCTTGCATGCCTAGTTGCCTTACATGTTAGCATGTTTTTATAGCCCAACTTAGCTTTCGTCCAACATGTTTTTGCTGCTATTTTGACTTGTTTTAGCTCTGTTTTGGGCTGGTTTCGTCCTTTGAGCCTTGTATGGCATGGCTGTAGTGTTAATTCCATCATTAGCTTGGTGTTTTAATGCTTTGATCATCATTCTTTTGAGTTGAAAGCATGTTTTAGTGTTATTTTGGCACTCCATTTCAGCACTGAAATCTCTGCAATCTTCCTCTATTCTTCACTTTTCGTTTTCTTTGAAAGTGGTTTTAAACCACTTGTTTACTTGAGTGTGAAATTGAGACATTCATGCTTAATGGTTTAATCCCTTCGGGGGTTCATTATCAATGGCATGAGGTCTCTTTCATGCCCAAGGAACTTGTGGTTTAAGCCCACTTTCCATTAGAGGACACTCACTTTTGGACTAATCAATTAAAGAATGGATTGGTAATCTAAAATGAGTAAACAAAAATGAACAAGTAAAGGAGGCAAGATAAGCATCTTTCATATTGCATTGCATGTGTTCAAATCGGACGTTAATTTGAACACGAAGAAAATGGGACATTTCATACTCGAAGCAATGAAGTATGCCACTTTCCTTAGTCACCGTCACCCTTGATCATGCATGATAGGGTAGTGGTTGTTTTAGTCTTGTTTGTACATTCATTAAGCTTGTACAAGCATGGTTCCTTAGCCATCATGCATGGAAAATACTTGGTTGATGGTTTGAGGGCCAAGAGTTACACTCCTTTGAGCTTATGTAATGATAAGGAGGGTAGCAGTACATACACTCCTTGAGAATACACTACTTTGCCTTTATTTGCTCTCTGTTGCAGCAAAAAAGGAAGTTCAGGGCAAGGGTAGCCGACCAGCCACCAACAGTGGCCAACGGCCACCAGCAGTAGCCCACCGGCCACCAATGGTAGCCAACGACCACCATTAGTAGCCCACCGGCCATCAATGAAGAAAGTTGCTCAGTGTGTTCCTGAGGTGGAGTAGAGGTGTTCTCGAAGTTGGTGCAATTTTTAGTGATCAAAAGTGTGCAAACAGAGGCTGCAATGGCAAGGCGGTGGCATTTTCAGGTGGAGAAGCCGAGCATGCATGCATCCCTCGCCCCTCGAGGCCATTTACTTGCTTTGCTTAATTAGTTAGTTGTGGCTAATTCATTCATACAAGTGTTGTAACTATTTAGTTAATTAATTCGTTCTGTAATTAATTAGCTTAATTCGGTTTGTAATAATTAGTTAACTAGAATAGTTAATTAGTTTCGAGTTTTGTAATATTTGGTTAGCTTAATTAACGTAGCAAGTTAGCTTATTCATTTGGACCCTCCTTCGCGAGGGCGTAATGTTGTAATAAGTGTGCATGCGTGTATGTATGTCTTCCAACCCCACGTCTTTCTCCCTTTTATTTAATCGCTTTTGATGGTTAGATTAGGGACATGTTTTAATTAGCATACCTTATGCTTGCATGTGTCCATCTATTCATTTGTCTTGCATGCACCGAGGCTCGGTGCATCATTCAAACTGCATTGCAATTTCAATAATTCTTTAAATACATGTTTCATCGCATGTTATCAAATTGATCCATATGCCATGTTAGTAGTCGAGCCTATTAATTGCATATTGCATATTGCATGTGTTGCATTAGACATCTCGCATAGTTAGGATCATGCATCTTTCTAACTGGCTTTTGTTTTGGCTTGGAGTACTCGGTAAGCTTTTATGCTTTAGCATACTTGCATGAGTGTGATTGCCATATTCTTTGAATACATGTTTCATCGCATGTTATCAAATCGATCCATATGCCATGTTAGTAGTCGAGCCTATTAATTGCATATTGCATGTGTTGCATTATAAATCTCGCATAGTTAGGATCATGCATCTTTCTAACTGGCTTTTGTTTTGGCTTGGAGTACTCGGTAAGCTTTTATGCTTTAGCATACTTGCATGAGTGTGATTTCCATATTTCCATGTTTCGCATGCTTGTCGTGATGCTATGTGCTTACTTGCTAAACTGCATGAATGCTTGTCGATGAAGGCTTTGTTGTTTGAATTGGAACAATTCAACGAATGTGCATTTTAAGCCCACTTTGTTGTGGCAAATCATGTTTTAAGCCCACTATGTTTGGTGGCAAATCCGCATCTTTAAGCCCACTTGAGGTGGCAATTTCAAACCATTTTCTCAAAACAAACATGAGTTGAATTGTTCCAAGTCTTGCGACTAGTCTATACTTGCTTGTGTGCGTCACATAGTAATGTTAGCTAATAACCGGAATAAGAACACATAATGTCTATAAAAGAACATATCATGATTAGTACAGGCCGATCTTTGACCGGGCAAGCAGGGGTGCTCATTTCAGGACCTTCCCCTCTCGTACCTAAGTTCTCGAGCCGAGGCAACTTTGGTGATGATGGACACGTGGCCTTTGGCACGAGTCAGGGTTTCTTAAATTTCTCCAAAACAAAATATTTAGGTGGCGACTCTGTATCTGGAAAAACAGTCCAATTGTGGCATTATTTGATTTAAAATCGATTTTTCAAAAAGATTTGCCGGATTAGACTCTTTGGTGTTTCTCAGTTTCACATTGCACTTGTGAGACTAGATTCTGAACCACAGGAGTCCGAACTATGAGGCCTTCTTTTCAAATCGTTTCCAAAAGGCAGGGCGCAAGAAAAAAGCGAGTCCACAGTTTCTGGCGACTCTGCTGGGGACTTAGAGAACTTGACTCGAACTCATGATATGTTGTTTTATGTACACTTATGTGTTTCTTTGCATTTACATTTGCATCGATGCGCCTAAGTCACAGTGTTTGCCATCTGCTATTCTTGAGCAGTTTGCCGGAGGCTTGCTTGGAAAAGCTTGCCAAAAGCCTAACCGATTACGGGCTCTGCCACGATGGGAACACAACCCTTGGATCTAAACTACCATTGTACCGCTTGATCCTCCTTTCACTTCTCAGTGTTAGCTGTGAGAGGTATATTAGGTGGTCTTGCTGAGGTACCCTTTTGACCAATCGACCTAGTTGCATATTGAAAGTCATAGAGACTGTTCCAAACTAGGACAGGTTGCTCACCCGAATGCAGGGATTGTTTGAAACCGCTTGTTTGCAAAGTGAACCCCTAGCTCCTGACGAAATTAGGACAGGGTAACCTACCCCATCATAGGGGTGTCTTAGCTCTCACTTGCTTGATACGTGTGTAGACGTCCCCGAACGTCCCGAGAGGGAAATCTCGTTTTGTTCATATGGGCTCACTACAGTTCAGGACTCAAATGTCACGGTCCTGTATCTAATCTCGCAGAGTGTAATGCAAGACCGATGAATCATCAAAGAGTCCAAATCCGGCAAATCATTTTTGAAAAAAAAAAATTTAAAAGAAGTGC
Source organism: Camellia sinensis (assembly GCF_055761805.1). Taxonomy (NCBI): domain Eukaryota; kingdom Viridiplantae; phylum Streptophyta; class Magnoliopsida; order Ericales; family Theaceae; genus Camellia; species Camellia sinensis. Next base: position 72,134,979 of record NC_138964.1, read on the forward strand.
CAAACATGGACTGCTTTGCCAGATGCAGAGTCGCCACCGAAATATTTTATTTTAGGGAATTTAGGAAACCCTGGCTCGTTTGCCTAAGGCCACATGTTCATCATCACCAAAGTTACCTCGGCTCGGGAACTTCGGTACGATTGGGGAAGGTCACTTCGTGAGCACCCTCGCTCGCCCAATCAAAGATCGGCCTCTACTAACCATGATAGCGAGTTTTGAAAACATTATGTCCTCTTATTCCGGTTATTAGCCTAGATTTACTACGTGATGCACAGAGCATACAAGTATAGATTGGATCACCTGAATTGGAACAAAACACCTCATGTTTGCTTTTGAAACGGTTTACTACTCGCAAGTAGGCTAAAATGCGAATTTGCCACCCTCGGGTGGGCTTAGAAAACAAGATGGTTTGCCACTCTCAAGTGGGCTTAAAACTCACAGTCAATGCATTATTCCAATTTAGATAATCCAACCTTCACCCACGGGCGTTCAGGCAGGTATATCACATAAGCAGTTAGCCTCATGGTAAACATGCTATCATGGCAGTCACTCACACGCATGCAAGGATGCTAAAGCATAAACAGTTACCGAGTACTCCAAGCCAAAACAGAAGCTATGTTAGAAATCTATGCATGATCCTAACTATGCTGAGATGCCTAATGCAACACATGCAGGAATGCAACTACAATAGCCTAGGCTATTCTAAAGATGGCATGTGAAATGCTACAACTAACAAGTATTCAACTCAGAATTGAAATACAATGCAGTCAGTATGATGCGTCGAGCCCGGTGCATGCAAGACAGATGAATGAATGCAAACATGCTATCATAAGTATGCTAATTGAAACATCCCCTAAACTAACCATCATAAGCTGGTAAATAAAAGGGAGAAAGACGTGGGGTTGGAAGACATACATCACACACACACACACTGATTACACAATTGTGCCCTCTCTCGGAGGGTCCGAATAAATATTACACAACCAAAATGGATAATAACTCACAGCTAATTATTACACAATTCTAGCTAATTAACAAATCAACTAAGTAAGCAATAAACTAGCATGCAAACTATGTAGAATGGACTGCCTCGACTCTGTTTTGGATGACAATGGATGCATGCATGCTCGAATCGCCTTTGTCGGGAAATCCATCGCAATGCCCCAAACTCGCCTTTGTCTGCAATTGATTTCAGAAACTTGCACAAAGCTCCAAAAGGCTGAAACACCACCTTGGGAAGGCCACCGACCAGTTATTAGCATGGGAGACCACCTACCGACCACCCTTTGTGGTGGAGACCAAAAAGGGTGGTCGGCCTGCCAGAAAATCTGGTCGATCGACCAGTTTCCACCTCTGGTTTCTGATTTTTCTGCAACAAAGGCAAGAGAGAGAAAAGGCAATGTATTTTCAATAAATGTGTGCATGACCACTCTCCCTATCATTGCACAAGCTCTAGGGAGTGTAGTCCTCGATCCTCGTGTCATCAATCACGCATCTCGATGCATAATGGTCGAGGAGTCGAATTGCACGACTCAATGGGACATGAATGCGCATATAAGCATCTAAAGCCAACAACTCTATCATGGATAGTCAAGAGTGTCGGCGACCGGAAATTGAGACACGTTTCATCACTTTGAGTACGAAATGTCCCTCGTTTCCCGTGTTTGGACTAACCCTACTCCAAACACAATGCAATGAGATGGCATACACAATGCGACTAACATGCAACCCTAAATGCAATGCAACCTAATCATGCTGGCATGCGAGGGATGATATGCACACATGCAACCTAGCATACGCAATGCTATGGACTTAAATGGCATACACAATGTACATGAGCTATATGGCATACACAATGCACACATACGAAGATGGACATACACAAAGACATAATCAAAGCATACACAATGCGATGGTCAAACATGCAACAACATGAACCAAATGGCATACACAATGCAAGGTGGACTTAAACCAATATGAGTGGACCTCAGCCACACCCAAATCAGTGGCCATATGATGAAAATGAGATAACCGAAATACATGCAAACATGCACGAATGCAAAGGACCGATCCTAAGGCACAACATGCAACTCTAACAAAGCATGGCAAAGGATGAAATATGGCATAGAATGGCACATGATCCAGCTCTGAAATATGATACACAATGGTCCCGAATCATGAAAACACTTCACACGATGCATGCTAAATGGCCCGAATACCGAAACTAGTGAAGTGCATTACACTAGACGTACACAAAGCAATGCACAAATGGAAAAACCACCCCCAAATAGACCCTAGGCAGGTCCAAGATAGGGGGAAAATGGCCAAAAATGATGGCGCAAAGTGCATGGAAATGTAGCACATTCAATGGTTCGAAAACGAGGCATTTATGCACAACTCTCAAACACATTTAAAGAGTGGAAAACATGACAATATGGCATGCATGTAAGCTCTAAAATATGACGTGTAATGGCCTCAAAACATGAAAATACCTCAGCATATGCATGTAATAGACCTCGAAACTCAAAGCTAAGCATGGATATTGAACTACAAGCATGCAAAATAAGCATCATTCGACCATGAGACCCAAAAATAGAGCTGAGGCAGTCCAAAATATGGATAAAATCAGTTTAAGGCATGGCCAAAAAGTGCTAACATGAAAGGCCAAAACAACATGCAACATAGGCTAGTAAGCATGGTTTACACTACATGTATATGAAGCACATGAGGGGCCACCAAACCAGCCAAAAACAGAAACATGGCATGCCAAAATATGACCAAAAATCCACTGAAACTCAGTCAACACATGTTAGAATGAAGTGTTCCTTTGAAAGGCCAATGAGAGGGTTGTTCTACACATGTATGATGGACACACAAAATGGCAAAAATACCTCTAGATAGAGATTATGAAGGCCCTAAAAATGATTGAAAATGGCCTAAAATGAGTCCAGGAAGCATGCAAGTAAAGGCCCCTTTGGAAGGCCTTGAAGAGGATTACTCTACACATGCATAATAGACATTCAACATGGAAAAAAGGGCTCTGGAAAGAGCCAATTCAGGTCACAAAACTCACAAAAAGTGGACTAAAACATGGCTTTGAAACATGAAAATAGGGGCTCCTTTGTAAGGCCAAGAAAGCTAGTAAACAAGACAAGGGCTGAGAGGGTCACCCCTCTCTAATTTTGATGCTCAAAACAGCATGCTAGCCACTAAAAATCCACTGGATTTTAGTGGCTAAAAGACCAAACAAAGCGCAATACAAAGGCCTTAGTGCATGGCTCAAAACAAGATGAAAACAAGCATGCAAGGGGGTAGATGACCCCCAACGGAAAAATGACCTTAAACAAACTTGTTAAGAAGATCAAAATAAGACTTTTTTCAGTTTATACCAAAGTCCAAATATGCTTTCAAATATAGCTAAGATATGAAGCAAAATAAGGACCAAAAGGAGGATAAGAGAGTTACCCATGTAGAGAAGACCTCCAGCAACTTCTGGACCAAGATAGCAAACCTTCAACCTCTGAAAACCAGCTCCAAGGTACTTAGGTTGATAGTGGAGGTGTTGTGCTTGGAGGTGTAGTGCAAATGACCAAGAACTATGGAGTTTTGAAGCTTGAAATAGAGAGATATGGAGGGAAGTGTATGTATGCCTTCACCAAAATTCTGAACCCTTGCAATGGGAGAGGGGCTCTTCCTTTATAGAGGAGAAGGTCTAAAGCTTCTTAAAGAAGCTTCAAAGCTAGGCAAAACATCCTCCATACACGTGTGTGGAGGATGCACCAAATGCCTCCCAGCTGGCACAGCTGGAACACACTCAAAGAGACAAAAAAGTAGATGGCTGGCCAACCAGTTCAGGTGGTCGACCGACCACTCCCCCTGGTCGACTGACCAGGTTCAAAAGGGTCAAGCTCAAAAGGTGGTCGGCCAGCCCATATTGGTGGTCTCCCAGGTGAATGCAACTCAGTGGTGGTATGGGAGACCAGAAAATGTGGCTCAAAAGTGAGGGAGACCATCTACCTGTCAAGAAAACCGGCCGACCGGGGAAAGGTGGTCTCCAAGAAGAGAAGGTGGTCTCCCACCCTACTACCACCTTCCTAACAATGAAACTAGGGTCCATGCCAAAAATGAACCCACACTGATGCGAAACGAAGGTTCGGGGGCCAAAACGCGCAGCCGGGGGCCCCGAAAACTGACTATTAAGCATCGAAAGTGGCGTGCGACCACGAAGGTGGTCTCCCGGCCCACAGTGTCCCTCTAAGGAGAGGAAATAAGGTGTGTGCCAAAAACCAGAGCAAACGGAGGTAGTTAAGCGGTCCCGAACTGAGGCACACGGCCGACGGCTCCAAAAATCGAAAACTGGTCTCCAAACGAGAAAAAAGGCCTACGACCATGAAACGTAGCCTACGGCCACTGAGAGATGGTCTACAAGACCTCTCCCTCCCTTCAGGAAGAGAAAATAGAGAAAACAGGACCTGGTTCACAAACCGAGGCAAGGCACGAAAAGGTTCCGAAGCCTGGAGGCAAGGCTCTCAGCCGAGACTTTGCAACCTCAGAACGAGCACAATATGCAACATCACCGAGCGCTCAGTTGGTGACGTCTGAGTCTTCAAGTCGGTCAAAAATGGGGTGTCTACAATGTGCTTTTAGAGTGAAACTCTGCAGGAGTGTATGTATCAACTGCCAGTCTGGGTATCAGTTTTGGGGTAAAAATTTGGGGCAGAAATCAATGTTTGAGTACGATTATCCAGCTTATGAATGCAATTGTGTGTTGTTTCTGTTTGAGCCGAGGTGCTGCACGGTTTCTGATTTTTGTTTCTTTTGCTTTATTTCCTTTTTGCAAGGTAGTCTTACATGATTTCTTCAAACGAGGTTGTTGCCCCCCAAGCACTCTGGACCAAAGTAAGGCGACTTTACCGATCTGGGGATCTTGTAAGAGGATAGCCAGTGTTTGTTTCACTACCCCAGTTACAAGATGGAGGAGAGTCAGGCATAATTCACCGGTTCGATAGTTACCTTCATTTAGCGAAGTCCAGTCATCTGCTTCTACTCCGAAAAGAGAGTATACACCTGTTTTGATAGCTCAGCCTCCCTTATTCAGCATGGAAGAAATGCTCCGCCAACTCCAGCAGACTATTGAGAACATGCAGCTAGACGCTGCCCGACAAGCTGAGACCATAGCTCGCCAAGCCAAGGTTGTAGCCTGCCAAGCAAAGGTAATAGAAAGGCTTCAATGACAGCAGCCACAACCTGTAGCAGCCTCAACATCCCATGCACCCCCAATGGAAATCCCGGCACCCAGGGTTACAATCAATGTCTAGGAGAATACGGGCATTCAGGCGGAGCTCATCCCACCCCAGACTTCCAAAGCACCAGTTTACCCAATAGAGGCGCCGTTTGAGTCTGAGGTCGACCCTACTGCACTGAAAGTAAGCAAGCTTGAGAAGCTCTTCAAATGAGCTCAGGGTGTGAATTCGATCCCGGATATTGAGGACGGCTATATAGATTCGGCAGTGACATTGCCAGATAGGTTTAAAATGCTGCACATAGACTGCTTTGATGGCTCAGGTGATCCCATGGTCCACTTACAGCTATTCTCAAACATTCTACGGCCAATGGGCCTATCTAGACTGCAGAAGTTATCCCTCTTCCACCGAACCCTGTCAGGTATCGCGGCCATTTGGTATGCCAAATTTGAAGACACTGTAAAGAGGAATTTGGAGGAAATGGCTGAGGCCTTCATAGTGCAGTACTCCTATAATACTTAGATCGAGGTCACAACTTGTGATCTCGAAGCAACTTGACAGGAGCCGAAGGAGGGCTTCTCGAATTTTGTAACCCGGTGGAGGGCCAAAGCCTCCATGATGACCATCTGACCGGCCGAAAAGGACCAGATTAGAATGATGGTCCGTAACCTGCAACCAAGACTGTTACAAAAGATGATAGTCTTACCTCTGTCTACATTTGCCGACCTTCATGAAATAGGGGTGCAAATAGAGGATGCAATGAAGTAGGGTCTGATAGACCACGAGAAAAAGCAGCCTAAGAGGGCTTTCACACGCAGTTCCAATGCGACTACTCGCAGTAGTGCAGCTGCAAGGCCTTCAAATGTGGGCATGGTCACCACCACACCCAAAACCACCAACCCCTTTGCCGGCACAGCTAGTACAACCCCCCAAACTTCCAGCCATCAGGCCCGAGGCCAAAGGGTTTTCACCCCACTCTACATGTCTTTATCTACGGCCTTGAGGGTCCTGATCAGAAAAGGGCATCTGAAACCATTAGAATAGCGCCCATTGCTCGATCCTCTCCCTCCTAAACACAACCCGGCTAAGTACTGCACCTTTCACCAGCAGCATAGTCATGATACCGACCAGTGCTTTAGATTATGTCATGAGATTCAGGATCTCATTAACAATAAAGTGATAGCGCCTCCTGAAAAGTAGAATGTCAATACAAATCCTCTCCCACCACATAACCAAACACCTCCACCCAGGCAAGTAAACCTCATCTCTACACTGGCCGTCCCTTATGACCCCAGTATATACATCACCCCCTTCCACCTACCTAAGCCGGCACTGCTCATCTCGGAAAGCACAGATTTGTGCATGATAAACGCATCCATATCTCAACCCAAGCCTATAGTGGTGACTGTGGTAAATGAAGGGAAGGTAGCCTTGGTAGAGAATGGGAGTGTCAGCCCAATGCCTGAGGGCTCAGTGGACTTATCTAAGGAGGAATACAACCCGTGCCGATACATTGTGCCAATCAATCAGGCCAGATCAGATGTGGAGTTGCCAACAAGGATGGAAGTGAGTGTGGTCCAGGAGGATGGACCAATCCAAGGATTGGATGATTTCGTCAACCTTGAAGAGGACATCAACAATATGCAGTTCTTCGATGAGCAGGAGCCAGTGCTCTTCTGGGCCTCCATAGAGTGCTCCTGCCCCTATCCATGTTCTCAACTTTCCTACGCTGTTAGTCAATCAACTAATAGCAGTGCAGTCTGATATCGATGTCAACCACTATATATTGAAGTTCTGCATGGAGACCATGACTGCGGTCTCCAATTTGTTCCACCGGTTGCAGAACAAGACAAGTGAAGTACACCAATTAAATGCCCAACTCTCCTTGCTCCAGCGTATGTACAAGGATACTCAAGAAGAGATTAGCAACTTGAAGAAGCAAAACAAAGAACTAAAACGACAGCCAACTTCTATGGCTTGATTCGGAGCTCCTTGGTGCTCCTTATTTGATGACCGGCAGGGAGTAATTTCTTTCGGAAGCTTTGCCAATGCCGAGGCAGAGTCTTCAAAGGCTTCTTGGGAGTGAAGATGTGGCAAGGCAACTAACAGTAGAGTCAAGCGACGAAGCTACCTATAAATAAAGTCAGTTTGTAATCTTTGCCGCCGGACTGCTGTCGGAACTTGAGAAAAAGTCCCTTTATGGTTTTTGTATTTTCAATTTTTTTCCCTTTCTTTTTGTTTCTTTTTCTTTTCCTTTGTATTTTTTCTAGAAACCAACACCAATGCTTCAGATGATTTCTCTTTTGTTATTTTTGAAATTTTCCTCTCTTTTTTTGTTTTGTACTACTGTAATCGGGGAGGCTTCACCCTAAATTCTCAATAAAGAAGTCACAATTTTTTTTTTTGTTTTTTTTTTTTTTTGCACATCATGGTGTGAATGGCACAGTACTTGAGCATAAAAACAATTTTCTTGAACTTGAATCTGAGAATGATTGAATTTCAATGAGTTTTGAATTGGACATTGAGTCTTCAACTGACCAGAAATCAAAGAATGACTCACTGGAAGAAAAAAAAAAAAAAAAAAGAAAAGCAAAAATAATCTGAACAAACCTATTTACACGTGCTAGAATGAAAGACACTCAAAACACGACTTGAAAGGACAAACCATTAAGCCTACGCAATTTCTGCAGTTTTCCATTCTAGATTGATATTGAAATTGGCTTGCCGACTAATTGATTGGCCTGCTGGCTGATTTGTTGTCCAACCAGCTGAAAAATTGACGAGCCAAATAATTCATTAACAGGACAGCTGAACAAACTGATAAACTGGTTGAATAATTGGCTAGCTGGCTAAAACAATTAGGAAACATACATGGGGTCAACTAAAAACTTGGACGACCTGACTAAATTGTTAGTCAGCTGGCTAAAACATGCATGAGACTTGAGAGTGTGGAGAGAAGACAGAATTCCTGACTCGACTATGCCCCTAGTTCATTGCTTTGACTTTTTCTTCTTTTTTTTTTTATTGTTTTCTACTAAAAAGATTTTGACCAACATGAGAGTTACATTAGTATACTTGTTCCACTCTCTATTTTGAAATCATGTAAGTCAAGCTGTAAGCATTGAATTTTTTTTTTTTTTTTTTTTTGGTCCAAAGAATGGTATGGATTTTACAAAAAAATGAAATAATTTTCAAAAAAATTAGTCGACTTCATTAAAAGTCCTCAAAATTTATTTTCACAAAAGGGCACTACTCGACTAACATAAAATCAACCCTTAAGATGCACAATCACAAAATCAGATAACCCGAGCATGATACACAGTATTACCACTTAATCTGTCTTGCAACTAAATCTATCATGAAGAAGAAATAAGACAATCGAACCAAATGAAAATGAACCAATTAAACATGGACAGGACAGTTGAATCAAATAAAGGTACACCAATCAAACATGGATGGAATAAGCTAATTAAAAATGGTTGGGGGCAAACTTCAGGGTGAAGCTGCCTACATATTCCAAAGATAGAAATCAGACCTTACGTAATTCAAGGGTAAGTTTCACTTGGGTATTAACAGTTTCTTTTTGTGCTATAACTTTTGCCAAAGCAGCTCTTCTGGATTTTCTACCTTGCGAGCTTTTTTTCATTTATTCATTTTTTTATTTTTCTGTTTTCATTTTTGTTTCATGTTTTCATTTTCTACTTTTTTGTCTTTCTCCTCTAACTTTTGCCTAGGTCGCCCTTTTGGGTTTTCGACCCAACAAGTCTCTCAAGGATAGGATAATTTTCAATTTGTCCATATTGATTGATTATGAGAATTCCAAGCCATCCAAATCCATGAGAACAACTATTACTCTTGATCAGATAGACGTGATGATGTAGGGACTCGGCTAATTAGCTTTGAATTTGCCCCTAGGGTCGTGGATAGGGGATTAATGGCCTGTCAACACCAAATATTCTTCTCTCAAATTCTGGGATTTGATTTTTTTCTAAATGCCTTAGCAATCCTACGTTGACACCTTATCCTTAGCAGTTGCCCCTTGTGGGCATAGGTCATTTTCCAAAATATTGCAATACCAAGGATTTTCATCTTAAACTTCTTCTATTGGGCTACCATCTTTTCTATGATGATCAGACGCATCTTGACCCTGATCGGTATATCCACCATTGAAGGTAGGGTTGCCAAAGAGTTGACAAACCAATTATTCATTATGACTAAGTCAGTGACTAAGTTTGAGTCCCCGATCACATCCAACCTTATTGCCCCTAGTTTTAGGGATGCTTCCAATCCAACTGTACAAACCTCATACTATGGTTGAATATTGAACATTCTGAATCAAGGTTTGAAAGCTAGGGAGGTCGAGTCCCAAGGTTGAGAGGGATCTTATGTTGTAGAGTCTCATAATCAATTCCAGGCATATCTTCGTAGGACTACGCAAAAACATTTTTTGAAATCTTTTAATAAAGGAACTAATCGCCCGTGCTCTTCTAAAGACAATGTAGAACCAATCTAGACCAAGCTAGGATCCTTCTCAATACCCACATTAGCAGCAATGATCTCATCTATCAAGGGCATAGCACACCTCTCTTTCTCACAGTCGATTAATTTTTCAAATCCTGAGAAATTCCTTCCTCTTCGTTTTTATCAAAATGTTGGAAAAAGTTTTGAAAGTTTTTTGTTTTTGTCAATGCAATGATTTATAGGAACAGAGAAGTAGATGAAAGTTACTGCATTTTCATTCATAACTTCTAGCTGAATGGCTGAAACAGATTCAAAAGAAAGAATGAAAAGGCAAACACAGAAAGGAGAATGATGTCCAGGTTATCACCCCCAAAATCACTAAACTTAGACTTGCTAGAATAACTTGAGCCTAATCCCAACTCTACTGATTTTGTGGAATCAAACTCAAACTTAACACTCAATCCAGAACTCAGAATAAAACCATTCTCAAATTGCTAGTTAAAGTGTGGGCCATCCACCACACTCAGAATAAGGCTCGTGCATCAACAGGTGGTCATTCCCCAATCACAAAAATGGTCGAATATCCCATAATTTCTATTTATTTAGACTGGTGGACTTTGTTGGATATCAGACTTTTTCTGAAGCTATAGTGCTACAATGACTTAGCAAAAAAACCAAAAACAATACCCCCAATCAGAATTCCGATAGCACTTCAACTCAATTCGCACAACTGATCATTGTATGCCCCACCAAAAAAAAATTTAACCCCACAAATTGACATGCTTGAACGATTCATCTAAATTAAAAAACCCCTATATAGATCCCATACATTGCACATAGCAGGAAAAGGAACAAACACCTCTATGGAGGGTGGGATTATCCTGTCCTAGTTTTGAAAATGATCTAGGATTTCACTATTCAAACAAATGGCATCGCACATCCTGAAATGGGGTAGTGTCTTGCCCTAGTTTTGGAAGTTGCTAGAGCTTACTACATGCACTAGGTCAGTCTTAGTCAAAAAAAGATACCTCAACAAGACACTAATATACCTACCCAATCTGATTGATCAAGCGGTACGTGATGATCCCGATTCCAAGACTTGTGCTCCCACCATATTAGAGCCCATGTCCATCTAGCTGCCCAAACCCGAATAGTCGTCCAGGATAACAAGTGACAAGCAGGGGACTTAGGCACACCAATGCATGAAATGCAATTAACCTATAATTGAAAATAAAAATCATATCATGGAGTTTGAGTCAAGGTTTCTTAATATTCCCAACAAAGTTACCAGAAACAGTAACATCGCCTGGGGGGTACTCGCAAGCGTTAAACAGTTCGGACCTTCGATTTCTTCGATCTAGTCTCACGAGTACAATGTGAAATATAGATGAGAGTCTAGATTTGGAAACTTTTATAGAAAATCCATTTTATTTCAAAAATATTTTCCATAAATGGACTATGTCATCAATTCTCAAAGTCGCCACCTAAAGTTTTGAAAAAATTAGGAAACTCGTGACTCGTGCCAAGGCCACTGTTCGTCGTAACCAAGTGTCACGACCCAAACCCGCCCCTGTAGGTTTAGCATCGTAACCGGCCAGTAATTCGTGGATTACCAAAGGCCTCTTAACAGATCAGCACATAATAAGGGGTTGCGAAAGAATTTATACAAATAGACAAGGTCCAATGAGCTGTGATAACATACAAGGGACAGAAGATTTCAAAACTTGCATATACATAAGCATGTCGGTTGAAGGACATCAATATTTACAAAACATTTACAAAAGTGTAATTCCCCGGACCCGACTTTACAAATCAGAAAGAGACTAGCATAAATACAAAAACAACCCTGTAACTAGACTTCGATGGGAACCTCCTTGGGAGGCACAACAGTTGGCTAACAAAACAGAAATGAAGGCCGTCAACTCTGGCCCTGATCACGCGCCGGCTCACCTACATACATAATATAAACTGTGAGCGAAAGCTCAGTGAACAATAACAGAGTAAAGGGGTTTCAATGATTGAGTTCGTACAGATTCATAAATCATAATTCAGTTTCGTATCAAATTCATAATTTGTCCAGATCATATACAGAAATCATGAGGTATGCTTAAGTATACGTGATACATCCATTAGCATTTACAGAGCAGATACAGAACAGATGCAGAAACGTGAGGGTTACGAATAACCAGTTCCATAAAGGAACCTCCGGATCCGGGTAACAGAGAATAAACACGCTGAGCCCCATGATGGAGCCTCCGGTACGGGTAACAGAGTGTAGACATATTAAGTTCCATGATGGAACCTCCGATACCGGGTAACAGCCAACAGATATCACATGATGCTAAGGATGTCACGAATACATATCAGAAATTGGACAATCATTCATTGCACAGAATATATCATTTCAGAAAACAGATCTTAATTCATCACACAGAAAATAAATAGAGTTGAACATAACTTTACTACGTTATAACTCACAGTTGGCCTTAAGATGGATAGACGGAACAGATTGGTCAAACGGTACGCGGCACCTGACCTACATAACACATAACAGACATATACTTGAAACACACGTTCTAATTGTATGTAACTTACTTCGTTGGCTCTTAGTGTGTTTCTAACCTTTAATCCTCATTATAGAATCTTAAATATGACCTAGAAATGCTTAGGATGGAATGAGGATGCAAGGATGCATTGGAAAACATTTCTTGAAACTTGCTGAAACCCCGCTCGAGCGAACATGCAGACAATGAAGCTTCGCTCAAGCGTGACCTTCCCCGCTCGAGCAGACTATAAACTCTTGAAAAAGTACTGGATGCATGTTTTTCACGCTCGAGGGAAGCTCGACCCCCGCTCGAGCGTGAGACTTAGCCCCTCACTCGAGCGTAGATTCCCTCGCTCGAGCGGACTGCAAAACACAAGAACTTCTGGGTATATGCATTTACGCACGAGCGTAAACTTCGACGCTCAAGCGGAGGTGCATGTACTCAAAGTGCACGCTCGAGCGTAAAGTTCCCCGCTTGAGCGTGGATCAAATTTCTGAAAATTCCAGATTTGATCACCAAGCTCATATTCAACCCCAAATGCATCAAACTCAATTTTCTGGGCCCAAAACTTTAGAAAACACTTAGAGACTCATAAAACAACATGTTTAAAGAATCACATCAAGAAATCATGGCCCAAAAGTATGCCAATTGTGCAACATTCAACTTGAAACTTGAAATTAATTTATGTACATGACTTGTATGCAATTCTTTGAACTCAAGTCTTCCAAAACATGACCAAATGCAATGTTCAACCCAAAAACATGATCAACTATGATAATATGACATGGAACATGAAGAATTTCTAAAACAAAGCTTGGATTATGACATGCATGCAAGGATTCTTTAGAAAGACAACCTCAAATGCCATGAATTACACATGCATATATGTATTAAGCTTCAATTCACCAATTCTTAGCCTAAACCTTACATGAGTTCATTTAATTCACTAGAATTCTTGTACTAGCAATTCAATTTCATAGTTAAGAGGGTGAATGCCTACCTTAAGTCTTGGATTCTCAAGTGCGGTAGCTTAATCTTCCAAACTCTTTTCCATTTCCTCTACCCTCAAGAAATTTCCTTGTTGAGTTCAACTCTTTCTTCTCCCTCTCTCTATCTCACGTTTGGCTCTCTCTCTTGGGTGAACTCCTAATGTGGTGAAGTCAAGAAAAGAAGTGAGTGGGCTCAAAATGGTGCCTTAAGTAATAATTAATCCAAACTAATAAAATTGCATTATTTTAATCTAATTTAATCATTCCGAACTGAATTTTATATAAACCTACTATAAAATTCTATAAATCCTAATTAGCACATAAATCAAGTCAATTTCTGATTCGGAAGCCGATAAGGCTTTAACTCGCAAACTGAAACTAAAACGTGAACAGATCTTCTTACGCCTAACAGATATAAACACAACAATGCAACACACACATGCATTTTAAATTCAGAATTTCTACTTAATTACTAATTAGGCATACTTAATCATGGATTAACGTTAATTAGAGGTCGAGGTTGTTACAGTCTTCCCCCCCTTAAAAAGAGTTTGGTCCTTCAAACTCGAATTACCTTCATTCTGGAACAACATTGGGTCCAATGGTAACAAATATGGATATCTCTTCATCATGTCTTCCTCGATTTCGCAGGTTGCATAGGTTCCTCCGTGGTTTTGCCAATCAACTTTTACCAACGGTATTTCTTTATTTCTCAATCTTTTGATCCTGCGGTTTAGAATCTGGATAGGTCTTTCCTCGTAGGTGTAATCATCTTTCAAAAGCACATGTGTTGGCTCAATGACGTGGAGTGGATCCCTCAAGTACTCTCAAAGCATCGATACATGAAAGGCGTTATGCAGGTGCTCCATTACTGGAGTTAAGGCTACCCGATAGGTTACTGGATTGATCTTTTCAAGGACTTCATAAGGTCCAACATACCTTGGCGCCAACTTGCCCTTAACACCAAACCGAGTTTGACCCTTCATCGGGGTCACCTTTATGAACATATGGTCCCTAACTTCATATTCCCTATCTCTTCTTCGGAAATCAGCATAGCTCTTCTGCCGACTCTGTATAGTTTTCAGACGTTGCTGGATCAGTTTCACTGTCTCGGTTGTTTCTTGCACAAGTTCCGGTCCCAACAAAGGTCTATCACCTACTTCAGCCCAACATATCAGAGAACGACATTTTCTTCCATACAATGCTTCGTAAGAAGCCATTCCAATGCTTGAATGGTAACTGTTGTTGTACACAAATTCAACTAATGGCAAATAGGTCTCCCAATTCCCCTGGAAGTCTAACACACACATTCTGAACATATCCTCTAAAGTTTGGTTAGTTCGTTCAGTTTGTCCATCTGTCTGTGGGTGATAGGCACTACTCAACCTTAGTTATGTCCCCAAAGATTGTTGCAAACTCTGCCAAAATCTTGACACAAACTTTGAATCCCTGTCAGATACAATAGATACCGGTACACCATGCAATCTCACAATTTCGTTCACATACAAGTTAGCCAATTTATCCGCATTATAAATAGTTTTGACAGGCAGAAAATGGACAGACTTAGTTAAACGGTCTACAATGACCCAGATAGACTCCATACCTCGAGAAGAACAAGGCAATCCCACAATGAAGTCCATGGTAATGTGCTCCCATTTCCATTCCGGTATCAGGAGTGGTTGTAGCAAACCAGCTCGTTGATGTTCAGCTTTAACTTGTTGATAATGTAGACACCTAGCTATTTTAAATAGTCAGTCGGCCATCTATTTGGCCGATCGGCTAAATCTATGGCCGGTGGTGGCTGTCAAGGCCAAAAAGTGGCCAGTGGGTGTCCAGATTGAAGCCCCGGAAGTTAGCTTTCCAATGGAGCAAACCTTGCATTAAAATTCCTCCTGTGGAAAAAGTTTTGTCCATTTTGGTGAAACCACGCAGATTCGATCCAACCGGGATGATACCCAACTTCAACCAATCATATCTCCCCCACCCGGACTTGGCTCTAGGAGATTCTTGAGTGCAAAATGAAGCCCTGGAAGTAAGCTTTCCAACGGTGATGGCCTCATATCTAAAATCCAAGTATGTAAATGAATAGGCCCGATTCAGCGAGGCCTGCTCGACCCTCTTCTACCTGGATTCATGCCGAACTTCTCCCGAACTAGTTTTCTTCTCTCCTTTCCTCTTTTCTTCAACTCCAAACCCTTAAACAAAGTATTTTGAACGATTTTTCAAAGATTTCATCTCTCTTTCATTCATTTCCACTTTGTCCTTGCTCGGTTTATCGAAAAGCGCATCATTTGACAAAATGTGAGCCTCGGAACATTGTAGAAACTTTATTTCAAAAATGTTTTGAAAGAGAGGGTTTTAAGGTCTAAAAACCATCCAAAATAACTTTGGCCCAAAATGGGGTGTGAAGTTGAGATTTGTCTCTCTCCTCGCCGAAGAAACTGAACCTTTGCCCTGCACACCTTTTACCACCAAGTAAACCATCAGTAACGCCCAAGTCTTAAGGGCGGTCAAAAATGGGGTGTCTACAGTCATATTTCCATTGCCACTTCGAATCAGTAACCATCACCTTCGGGCTTTATCCTTCAGAGTATAGGTGGCTAGAAGGAATTTCTGGATCTCAGAACAAGGGAACACCTCATATAGCTTTTCCATTTCCAGTAACCACGTCTCCGCTTTCAACGGTTCAATTCCACCATAGAATGTCTGCGGTTTCATTTTCATGAATTTCTGTGTCAAGTTGATGACATCATTATTATCTGCTTTGGCTTGTGCCGGCAGAGCTGGAGGGGATAAAGGTTGTTGTCTCTGCTGTTGTGCCATAGTTTTAGTCAATGTCGCAAGCATTTGTTCCATCGGCCCATGCGAGCCTCTAAAGATTCACTTACATCACTTCCCCTTGCATTCTCCATATTGCTATAGAGACATCAAATGATAGTGAACATAGGAATAATCTTATTCGTTTCTTTCAATTCACTTGCTCAAATTGACATACATTAAATTTCCATATACATTTGGATTACCACACACTCACACATGCAGATGGAATGTCCCTAACTCTTACTATGACATCCTAAGCTCATACGGACCTGTGTGTGCGGTAGGACACGTGCTCTGATACCACTCTATCACGACTCAAACCCGCCCCTATTGGTTTAGCATCGTAACCGGCCAGTAATCCGTGGATTACCAAAGGCCTCTTAACAGATCAGCACATAATAAGGGGCTGCGGAAGCAATTATACAAAATAGACAAGGTCCAAAAAGCTGTGATAACATACATGGGACAGAAGATTTCAAAACTTGCATATACATAAGCATGTCAGTCGAAGGACATCAATATTTACAAAACATTTACAAAAGTGTAATTCCCAGGACCTGACTTTACAAAATAGACAGAGACTAGCATAAATACAAAAACAGCCATGTAACTAGACTTCGATCGGAACATTCTCGGGAGGCACAACGGTTAGCTAACAAAGCAGAAATGAAGGCCGTCAACTCTGGCCCTGATCACACGCCGGCTCACCTACATACATAATATAAACTGTGAGCAAAAGCTCAGTGAACAATAACAAAGTAAAGGGGTTTCAATGAATGAGTCCGTACAGATTCAGAAATCATAATTTAGTTTCGTATCAAATTCATAATTTATCCAGATCATATACAGGAATCATGAGGTATGCTTAAGTATACATGATACATCCATTAGCATTTACAGAGCAGATACAGAATAGATGCAGACACGTAAGGGTTACGAATAACCAGTTCCATAAAGGAAACCCTGAATCCGGGTAACAGAGAATAAATACATTGAGCCCCATGATAGAGCCTCCGGTACGGGTAACAGAGTGCAGACATATTAAGATCCATGATGGAACCTCCGATACTGGGTAACAGCCAACAAATATCACATGATGCTAAGGATGTCACGAATACATATCAGAAATTGGACAATCATTCATCGTACAGAATATATCATTTCAGAAAACAGATCTTAATTCATCACATAGAAAATAAATAGAGTTGAACATAGCTTTACTACATTATTACTCACAGTTGGCCTTGAGATAGATAGACGGAATAGATTGGTCAAACGGTACGCGGCACCTGACCAACATAACACATAACAAACACACACTTGAAACACACGTTCTAATTGTACGTAACTTACTTCGTTGGCCCTTAGTGTGTTTCTAACCTTTAATCCTCATTATGGAATCTTAAATATGGCCTAGGAATGCCTAGGATGGAATGAGGATGCAAGGATGCATTGGAAAACATTTCTTGAAACTTGCTGAAAATAAGGTCCACGCTCGAGCGTGGATTTCCCCGCTCGAGCAGACATGCAGACAATGAAGCTCCGCTTGAGCGTGACCTTCCCCGCTCGAGCGGACTATAAACTCTTGAAAAAGTACTGGATGTATGTTTTTCACGCTCGACGGAAGCTCGACCCCCACTCGAGCGTGAGACTCAGACCCTCACTCGAGTGTAGATTCCCTTGCTTGAGCAGACTGCAAAACATAAGAACTTCTAGGTATATGCATTTCACGCTCGAGCATAAACTTCGACGCTCGAGCGGAGGTGCATGTACTTAGAGTGCACGCTCGAGCGTAAAGTTCCCCGCTTGAGCGTGGATCAAATTTCTGGATATTCCAGATTTGATCACCAAGCTCATATTCAACCCCAAATGCATCAAACTCAATTTTTTGGGCCCAAAACTTTGGAAAACACTTAAAGACTCATAAAACAACATGTTTAAAGAATCACAACAAGAAATCATAGCCCAAAAGTATGCCAATTGTGCAACATTCAACTTGAAACTTGAAATTAATTCATGTACATGACTTGTATGCAATTCTTTGAACTCAAGTCTTCCAAAACATGACCAAATGCAATGTTCAACCCAAAAACATGATCAGCTATGATAATATGACATGGAACATGAAGAATTTCTAAAACAAAGCTTGGATTATGACATGCATGCAAGGATTCTTTAGAAAGACAACCTCAAATGCCATGAATTACACATGCATGTATGTATTGAGCTTCAATTCACCAATTCTTAGCTTAAACCTTACATGAGTTCATTTAATTCACTAGAATTCTTGTACTAGCAATTCAATTTCATAGTTAAGAGGGTGAATGCCTACCTTAAGTCTTTGATTCTCAAGTGTGGTAGCTTAATCTTCCAAACTCTCTTTCATTTCCTCTACCTTCAAGAAATTTCCTTGTTGAGTTCAACTCTCTCTTCTCCCTCTCTCTATCTCACATTTGGCTCTCTCTCTTGGGTGAACTCCTAATATGGTGAAGTCAAGAAAAGAAGTGAGTGGGCTCAAAATGGTGCCTTAAGTAATAATTAATCCAAACTAATCAAATGGCATTATTTTAATCTAATTTAATCGTTCCAAACTGAATTTTAATTAAACCTACCATAAAATTCTATAAATCCTAATTAGCACATAAATCAAGTCAATTTCTGATTCGGAAGCCGATAAGGCTTTCAATTCGCAAACCGAAACTAAAACGTGAACAGATCTTCCTACGCCTAACAAATATAAACACAACAATGCAATACACACATGCATTTTAAATTCAGAATTTCTCCTTAATTACTAATTAGGCATACTTAATCATGGATTAACGTGAATCAGAGGTCAAGGTTGTTACACCAACGATGCTTGGCTCGGAACCTTAGTTATGAAGGGGGGAGGTCATTAATTGATCACCCCCGCTCACCCGATCAAAAGATCGGCCTCTACTAGGCCATGATATGAACTTTATTTGCTTTATATGTTCATATTCCAGTTATTTAATAAATGCTAAAATTACTATGTGAAGCAATCAAGTATAAAACCGTGTCATTTATTTTGGAACGATTTGATTTTATGCATTTTGAAAGAGTTTTTGATATTTGTATAGCTCACAATTAAATTGAGCCCACAAATATGAAAAATCAATACCGTTCCAAATTGAGTGACACAACATTCATCCACCAGCAATCATAGAGTTATATCAATTAAGCAAATAGTCATATGGTAAGATGGTAGACATAATAAGAAAAACATACAAAAGCTAGATATTAAAGCATAAAAACTCACATATTTAATGGCGTCTCGCGAACAACTACAAAACAAAATTAGAAAAATATACATGATCTTATATACAAATCCTAATGCAATACACACAAATGCGACTAGAGATTCAGCCATTGAAACATGACATGTGAATCATCTCAAGACATGAGGTAGCGCACAAAATCACATAGGAATTGATTAAACCTACAAATGTAAATTTAGCCGAATCTTAAGGCATGAAATATGGATGCAAACATGGATATGATTAAAACATAAAATATGATGTTATGTACAGATATGGAAAGTGAGTAAAAGAACGAGATAGGAAGAAGCGGACGGGGAATTATTACAACTTTGAATGTTACAAATCTGAATAAGGAAGGAAAGGAATAAAAATATTACAACAAAATATCCTCACAAATCTCTCTACTTAAATTTTAAAAAAAAAACAAACAAAACAAAACAAAACAGAAATTGAAGCTTCAGGGGGCCTCGAAAACTATCGAAAACTGTTCTGCTCGACACCGGGAGACTGCTAAATTTTGTCCGAGAAAACACATTGGGTGAGAGCACTATTCTTCCGGCGGTACTATTCACCACCAACAGTACTATTCACCCTCCTTGATCATTCTTCATTTTATTGAGTATTTTTCATTTGTGGCTACTATTCATTATTAGGGGTACTATTCATCGCCGGGGTTACTATTCACCGCCGGTCACTATTTATCGAGCGGGGTCACATTTTTAACAAATTAGGTGGTTTTGACCAACCATTTAAAGTAGTTAATTACAACAATTTATTTATAGTAAATTACAACAAATATATGGATGGTGTGGCCTCCCTTTAAAGCGATAAAACAGTAATGAAAAGCAATAAATGACGTATTTAAAAAAATTATATCACATTTTAAATTAAAAGAAAGTTCCCAAAAATTCACCTTTCGAGGAAATGATGAATTTTCTGATTTCCAAACTTTTTCTAATCACCCTCAAGGTTATGGAATGTGTTCTCTATTCTCAATTCAAAATTCGAAATTTCAACTTTAATGGTATTTTGGTGTATGGGTAAAAAGTCAATAAAGAGAATTGAAAAGAAGATTTGGTTTAGAATAAAATATTTAAGACTTCTTTTTCCCACTTGAAAAATCAATTTTTCTTTTCTCTCCCTCTTCTTCCCTTTCGTTTCTTATTTTTCTCCCTTAATTTTTCTTTCTCTTTCTAATCTGCTCCCAATTTTTTTCTTCTCTTTTTTGATTTTGTTTTTTTTATTCTTTTTCTCCTCTCGGAAAATAAATCTCCCAGCCCTCTTTTTTCTTTTTTTTTGTTCTTTTGATCTCCCCCTGTCCCTCTTTTATAGGCAAAAGAGATGAGGGAAAAAACAAACAAAAATTCAGTCGATGGGAGAAGTTTTTCAAATGGTGCGCAGTAAAAACACTGTGCACCACTGTGCAAAGTAGAAATTTTCAAACGGTGGGATGATTTTCAAAAGGTGCACGATGAAAACACTATGCACTTTATAATATAATAATATATGAAAAGTATTATTTTATTTACATAAATATATGTACAAATACCCAAAAAAATATAAAAATATACAAAAACATGTAAAATTATAAAATAACAAAATAAATGAACTAATAAAATATATTTTAGCAAACCAAATATGTAATATAATTTGGCCAAAGCATATCTAAAACAAAAGAAAACAAAAAAATAAATAAACGGTGGGAGTGAGAGTTAATTTTCAAAGGGTAAATAGTAACTTTATGATATAATAATATATAAAATATCTAAAATACATTAATTATATTAATATATGTATAGATAGTCAAAATATTATAAAAACACACCAAAACATGTAAAATTATAAAATAATAAAAATGAATGGACTAATAAAATATATTTTAATGGGCCAAATATGTAACATAATTTAGCTAAAACGGGTCTAAAACAATTTAGCCAAAATAGGTGAAGGTTGGGATTAAATCTTAAATTCCATCTTTTCGCTGAGAATTTTGTGAAATAGTACATTCTTATTTTCATCATCATGTAATCAAAAGAAAGCACCCAAGTCTTAAGGCTTGTCAAAATGGGATGTCTACAGTAAGTTTGATTAAAATTTGATTTGGATCAAAAAAATTAGAATAAATCAATTAGAATTGATTAGGATTAATTAGAATTAAGTTAGATTAATTAGCCTTAATCATACTTAATTAGCTTAAACTAATCTAGCCTATATATATGAGATATAAGCTTATTGAGTTCATATTCTTCATCATATTTGAGCTAAAATTATAGAGAGGGAGAGAGAGAGTTCAACTAGAGAGGAAAGAGAAGAATTTGTGAAGAGGAGTAGAAGAATTCAAGGATTTGTAGAGTAAAACTCCAAATTGAAGCTCTAGGTATGAATCACAACCATAATTTTTATAGATAATCCATGTAAAAGTTGAATTCATAAAGTATGTAGGATCATTGCATTCATTTCAAAAGAAAATGCTAGAATCACCTTGAATTTAGTAAACATGAACTAGATTGTGGACATGCATGCATACTTCCATCACATTCAATCATTTTTAGTTTGAATTCTAGTGTTCTTGTTAAATTAAGGGTTAAATTTTACATGCATCAAAGACTTCCAAGTTTTCAAAGGTTTAACTTCATGTTTGAAGATTTTGAAGAGAGTTTGAAAATGATTACATACATGCATGAACAATTTAGTTTCGAAATTTGCAATTCATGTTATTTCTATGCTCATGGTTTCAAATTGGATTATAAATATGTTTATCCATGAGTTTTCCATGTTTTTAGGTCCATCCATGCAAGTTATACAACTTAAATTCATACTTTTGAACTTCAAATCTGCTCTGAAAATTTCAGAATTCGACTACTTCACTCGAGCGATGAAGTTGTCACTCAAGCGCACTTCGCATGCATCCAGTATTTTTGCAAACACATTACACATGGCTCGAGCGACGAAATTGCCACTCAAGCGAACTCACCTTTCATGCTACTTGGCTCAAGCAATCATTGAGCCTACATTTCAAGCAACCAAAACTTTTGCAGACCAAAGGGTCCGCTTGAGTGACCAATCTAGTGCTCAAGTGAGCTGCCATGTTTTAGCAACTTTTGAAAATGCTTTTAAGTGCATATGTTCATTCTCATGTTCTTTTAGGCATTCTTGGGCATTGTTTAGACATCATTAATAAGGAACTGAATTAGAAACACATTAAAGAGAATTGAATTAAAATAGAACATTTGATTAAGACGTGTTTCAATGTGTGCCTTTACTATGTGTTTTGTGTAAGTGGTCACCCGAGGCTTAATATCAGTGCAACCCACTGTAAGTAATGTCTTTATAAAGCTATGTTCGAAAAGTATTTTGAATTAGTCAAGAATGTTATTTTGAAATCTTATTTTATTTTCTATGAATGAAGATCATTTTTGAACTTGTAATCATGATGTCCTTTAATAAGGGCCACGCTTGGGGAAAAAAATACCGTGGCCGATTGGATTAATTGAAACACAGAGATCTCTAATGTTAGACCCTAGTGGTCCACATTGAATTACCCGTCGTGGTGTTATTGAATGACCCATTGTGGTCCCATCGAATTGACCTTAATGGTCCCATTGGATTTAGTACATCGGTTTATTGTTCCTATGTTGGATGTTACCACGTATATTGATTTGAATAGTTATTGTTAATGCAAAATAGCGACATGATTGAACATATGACTGTTATTTGAATTGCTTTTGGTTATTGAAAAGATACGCTTAAGAAATCATGAACTTTATTCATTAAATCCTTTATATTGATGTTACTTACTGGGCTCCAGCTCACCCCTCTCCCTTATATATATGTAGGTGGGCACATGGATCATCAGGATTAGAGAAACCTCCGAGTCTACCCATGTGAAGCTGTTTTGGAGTGCCTCCATGATGGGGCGTACTTGAACTCAAGTGGAGCCAAGTTTTGTTAACCTTTTGTAGAAGTCTTTCACCTTGCTTTTTTTGTTTATGTATCATGTATATTGTAAGACAAGTCATGTATGAAGTTGAACAAGAAGTTGGTTGTAAATTATATATCTTGGTATAATGTATGTCATCTTCTATTGATAAAGTTATCATATAAGCACTGCTCAATAGACTTAATTATGTTTTGTTATTGTTTCCGCTAAGTCCCATTTATATTATGATATGATCTTGTTATTGAGGCTGAAGGTAATCTGAAATTATTGGCCGGTCATGACCTAAACCTTTAGGGGTAGGTTTAGGTCGTGACAAGCGATGTGTCTGAAAGGCGGTGTTAACAAACTTCACACCTGTCACTTCACACGAGCGCAAGAATGCACACTCAAGTGGTAAATGCAACCTCCTAGTAGATGATCCATTTCAGCGCTCGAGAATAAACTCGACCACTCGAGTGGTCCATGAAAATAGATAGGCTAAAAAGGTTGATTCTGAAGGCAAACCAATCTAACAACAATACAACTCAAATGTGTTTATTCTTGGAATTGACAAACAAGGGATCTAACAAACTTGATTGTTGGCCATTGGTGGAGAATGGAATTGATGTATGAATCATCATCATAGGATGAATAAAACTCATTAATAAATATTGAATTGCTAAATTCATGAATTGAAAATCTATTGTTGAATGAAGGTGTTGTTGAACACGTTTTGGATTACAAATTGAGAAAATGAATGAGTTGCATTGAGATTTAAACATCATTGTTTTTAAACTAAATGGTTGTGGTGAATCTAGGTAAGGTATAGAGAAATAAAATTAAGTTGGTGACAGAGTTCACGGTGAAAGACTGGAAACTCACACGACGTAGGTGCCCATTTGTCTTTCCAATTAGCAACCGACAAAATGGGGATTGATTAAGTGATACTTAGCGATGGCCACTAACCGACATATGTACCTAGGTAGGATTCACCGGATTGTAAGGAAATCAGTTGTGAATTGGGTTTTCTTATCAAACATTAATAAAGTTGTGATTTAAGAACTGAACATTAGCATTGTTAGAAAATTGATTTGAGCATCCTATATATATATATAGCATCATGATCATATGTTTGTGTAGATACATATTGGTAGATAGAAAGAATTCTCTACTGTATTGTATGTTCACTCTATGTTGTAAATAAATTTTCAAGTATTGATGACGTGCCATGAACTTGACATGGCATGGCGTATGTGCATGAGTAAGAGAGAGAACTCTTTTAATTGTTGGCCTAGGGCCTTTATATTTTGTAGGTCGAGTGCCATCTTTTGTAACGGTCAAGTAGTGCCGGCTCCATAAAATTTTTCAGGGTATTCATAGTGGTACTCCATGAATTTTTTCTAGGGTAGACATTTAAAATTTTAATTTTTTTAGACTTTTCATATCACACATCAATAAATAAATAAAATAAAATTCTAATCTATTGATATCATTGTTTCAAAAAATAAAATGTAGATACAAAAAATTTACATAAATATATTTTGTTTTTATCACTAGCATGATAAAAAAAATAAAACATAAAAAAACTCATTTAATTCAAATTGAGATAAGTTATAAAACTATTGATCAACATTTACGTTCAAGTGGGTACACTTGTTGGGAATTGAAAAATCAGATAATTTTGTCAAAAAGGTACTCTGCATAGGCTAAGGAAGCAAAATTCCAAAACATGTCGTTTGTTCACATCACAAAGCATATATATTGATTAAAGGGTTATGGGTCAGGTTGTGTTGGGTTGGGTTGGGTTAGAGGTTTAAGAAAGTGGGCTGGGTAGATGTTCAACTAGACTGGGTGTTCAAAAAAGAAGGTTAGGGTGTTCAACGTAAAGTTTTGGACTGAATTACACACACATATATATATATATTTAAAAAAATTTAAGATGTTCAAGGTGTTCAACATAAAGTTTTGGACTGAATTACATGCATATATATATATATATATATATTAAAAAAAATTCATGGTGTCACCCACCTTGGCCTGTAGAGTCGCCCCTACGGTCAAGCCCCTTTTTATTTTATGTAAGCATGTTGGCATTTCTCTTGTAGTTGAATGTTTATCTTTTTAGTTTACATACTGTACATTCACGCTAAGTAAATGTTGAATATATGATGTATGTGATGAACCAACCTCATGTATTGAATGATATTTATGTATACACGGAAGATAGCATTTGATTATTATTATTATCTTTTATTTCTAATTCAGGAATATCCTCATAGGTTTGGATCTTGTAAATTTGGGACGTCACAATTAAACACCACCTTATAGTCAAAAAGAAAATCGTTAGGATGATTTTAAATAATGAATTTTGTAAGGTGATTTCAAATCCATCAAAATATAAAATTTCAATGATTCTGAGGTCGAATCCATTTTTGACTTATTTATTTCCCATATGCCACATTAGTTTATCTCTAATTTATTTAAAATAATAAATTAGATTTATTTGATGTTTATAATCACATAATTTCATTATATTTATATTGAAAATAAAATAAGATTAGTATAATTGAAAAATAAATTATTCATTTTCTTGAAAACAAATATGAGAAAATCAAATGGTTATGACAACAAAATAAACCATTAAGATGATAATGTTCGCAATGGAGAAGTTATTAATTGATCTTAGGGTACAGTTACGTGGTATTGTAAGTGTGCTTTGATTGGCTGAAGGGGTGGGGCTCATGATTTTGTGCTGGATAATTAGATAATATAAATAGGCATAAGATTTTGTAATTGGCCAAAAATATCGTCACATAATACTTCTAGACTAACCAATAATTTTTTTTCGCAATGGACCAACATGTTTGTCCTGAAAGCTGGTAGGGCCCCCAACCACTTGGCATAACATGGACCAGAAGCCTCGAAGGCTCTATTATGATTAACCAAGAGAACACGTCGCCGTTTCGGTCAGCAACGTTAAAAACCACCCCAACGGCTAGTTTCAAGTGACCGTTTTAGAGCATCTAAAATTCAAAAACCCTGAATAAGACCTTCCATCTAACATAGAAAAAAACATTTAATTCAAACATAAAGTTACAAATCTCACAAATCAAATTCAGAACAGAGCCCCGGTAAATCCCAACCCAGCAAAGATCACTTCAACTTCTCTACAAGAAATCGAGGTCTGTTCAAAAATGGTTTACACATCATACACACCAACATACTACACTTCCCTCCATGACTCGATCACCTCCATCTGCAAGAATATCCTCCCATTTTCCTTCAAGAAGCGGCGCTTACCGGCAATTGTGGCAGCGGAGCAAAGGCTTTCGAAGCAACAATCAGATAATCTGAAATGGCAGCAAGATTCATTTCACCAGATCCTCAAGCTGATGGGTCTTTCCAAGGAAGGAATTTTGCCAGAAACAGAGGTCTCTGCCTTTCGGTCTCATCTTCTCGATACCCTCGTTGCTTCGCCGGCTGATCTTGAACAACCCGTTATTATAAAAGATAAGTTGGTCTTTTTGCAGGTGGGTTCAGAATGGGTACTTTCTTTATTCCTTAATTCGAGTCAACAGCTGAAAATAATAATTGGATTTCTTAAAGAGCTCATCTTGTTGTTGATTCTTTAATAGGTAAATTTTGTGTATTTTATAGTAGATTCTATTACATAAATAGCTCTAGCAACTAGTAAAATTAATTTTACTACATAAATTTGAATGATGTTGTGAATACCTACTGATTTTGTTGTATGATTAGATCTCCGGTCCTTTCAGCTCATCTTGTTGCTGATTCATTTTTCCCATTTTGCATTTGCTGCCTAAAATGTTCTGAAGTCTTGAAAAATTAGCTGATTTCTTGCATGATAGCTGTCCTTTAACGTCATTTTATTTTGGGTCTGCTCAATTGTTTAATTTCTCAAAATATAAATTGGATATCTGCCTTTGTAGATTCGATTTGTGAAAATAGCTTTAATTTGTATGTACCAATTGCTTTCCTTGTATGATTCATTGATTTTCTTGATTTTTCTGCATAATTGGCTTAATTTTTGAAAATATTAATCGCATCTGTTTTGTTAGCTTTGATTTGTAAAAGTAGTTGATTTTGGACCACAAATTGAATTCAACATGCAAAAATAAAGCACCATTTGGATTGTTCTTCGTCGTAGGAATTGTTGTATGCAAAATGTATATCAGAGGACGAGTACCATTCATCGAAGAGGCCTTTGTTACAGAGACTAGCAGTTCAAGGAGCAGAGATCGAGGCACGAGATGTGATAGTTGCAGCACCGAAAGGGAGTTCAGGGGAAGAGTGGTCTGTAATTGATTTGAAAGATGAGCATTGCCTACTTAATAAAGAGAGCTCAAATTCAAAGACCAAATCGAAGCACGGTTCAGCTATGAAACAAATTAAAGGATCAACATCTGTATTTGGCTTTGCATCATCTCACAAAAGTGGAAGAAGCAAGGAAGATAAGGGCCTAATCGATCCTGGTCCGGACCATTTTGGGCTGATTGATCAAAAAAGTGCATCCTCTGCCGCTTCTAAGAATGAATTAGGTCTCTCTAAAGAAAACCCTTTTTGGAATAGTCATATAAGAGAGAAAGAAAGTGAAACTCGGTCCGTCCTCATGTCAGAGAGCTTGCCACCTGAGTTCATGAAGGTAGAGAACCGAAGTGGGGGTGAAAGGGGAAAGAAGAAGATATTTGGGACTCTGTTTCAGAGGGAGGGACATGAATGTAGTGATCATAGTCATGATAGTGAAGAAAAGGTATCAAAATCGGGGAAGAAGCAATGGGGATTTGATGGGTTCAAGAAATGGAAGAAAAATGAGTCGGAAGATGAATCAGCTCCTCTGCCTCTAAGTGAAAGATCAGATAGCGAGGCATTTTTGGAATCATGCAAGATTGTAGATAGTCCTTTTGGGGAGGGACCGGACACCAAGCAAATCAAGAGGAAGTTACATTCCAATGGCTCACCGTCGGATTTCTTCATTGATAAGGTTATATTTTGAGTAGTAGCGTTCATTTTCTTCATAGCTAATTTTCTTCATTGATAAGGTCACGTTTTGAGTAGTAGCATTCATTTTCTTCATAGCTAATTGCATCTAGACTAGTAGTTACCAGTAACTTGTTTCTACAAAAGTAGTATATCAAATTTTTTTCTTTAACATGCAGGTTTTAAGCGATAAAATAAAGAAGGAGCTTTCACGAATCCAAACAGAACTCAATGCTAAAAACCCGAATCTTCAGTTTTCGTAAGTTTTTCTGTTAAACCAACCTCTTGAATTCCTTGTTTCTATTATTATCAATATTTACATCCCATGATTTCTCATAGATTTACTATTTGTTTCACGTGATTCTTTTTAGAAATGATCAAATCGAAGCTATCTCTACCCGGCTTCCAGTTGACAAGGCTGACCTGAAAAATTTCTTTCCCAAGTGAGCCAACATTCTTACTTTCATTCAACCTTGTTACAGAATTCACATTGCTAAGATGTCAATTAGATCACTATATTTAACTTTGATATCTTTCCCTTTTTTTCTTTGAAATTAGGTCTTGGTGTGATCGCTATGGTGATGTCGTGTTAAATGTGGTCAAAAAAGAATTCAAGGACCATGTTGGAGAAATGGAGGGTTTGAGAAATGCTGCCAGGGAGAAACAGAACGGCTCCAAAAGATGGGCAACATTCGATGATGATGAAAACTGTCACCCAAATCTTTTTGCTCCTCAGGAAAATTCATTTACAACGAAGCAAGCAAAGCATAGTAGCCCTTTGAAGGATGATCGCGCTTACAAGTGCTTCAAAAATAATCCTTTCTTCCCGGATTATGACCAAACCAGTTTCGATGGGAATAAGCAGAGACCAGAATCGGCAAATATTCAAGACCAGAATCCCTTCTGGAGACCAAGGCATGGCTACTCCATGTTGGGTTAGATGAAAAGTAGAGTCCAAGTTCATTTTAATGCTATTTGGGTTATTTGCATCAAGGATCTATTATTGAAGAACATTGTTCTTCAAATAGATTCTTCTGTTGTTTTACTTGTATTCTTTATGGGATTTACTCCATATGTGCAGTAAATTTGAAGGGTATTATGCTCTAAGGCAATAACAGCCACTGTTAACTGCAATTTTAACAACTAGTGCAGTGATGGCAACTACAGCTCCATCCAAAAAACCCTATCCAATCGCATGCCAAAAAGCTTGGCCCAAAAAAATGGCATTGTCAAGATTTAGCAATGCTATTTGTGTCAGCTCAGCTCACTCAAGGGTTTGCTCGCTTCATGCGTTTTGATCTAATTCTTTGGATGTGAGACATCCAACAGACAATGACTTGAATCTGCAAAAAAACATTTAACACCATTGAATCAACATCACTAAAAAGTTGACATTTAGACACAGGAACATGCCTAATACACTCAATTTCCTCCTATTTTGCTGAGTAATAATTTTCTCCTCCTCAAAAGAGACCAGGCTTTGTTATATAGCAAGTCAATTAGCTATGCAAGTTATGTTAGGCATGGCGATTTAGTTAACTATATACAAGGTGGAACTACATTGGAGCTATGGCACCCTCACTTTCCGCACAAGTCTCCTATGTACGGTAAATACTATATTATACATGTCCGGCGAAACTCTTTATAGCAGGGGTGAGTTCCACCAAATGAATTTTTTATTTTCCGTGTAGGCACCAAGTCAATAAAAGGGCACTTTTTTTTTCAGTTTCTACATATCTTTTAATTGTAAAAAAAAAATAAAAATAAAAAGGAAAATTTACTTATAAATCCCATCTTGAGGAATGGTAATCTATTTAGTCGTTTGGATTTTTATATAAACCAATTAGTCCCATTAATTTTGGAAACGTAAATTTAATATATTATTTAAAAATTAGATTTACGTTTATACGTTTATTTCTATTGCGTTCCTTATCGTTCTTTCTTGTTTTTTTTTATTCAGATGAATTTTTATATAACAATTTTTTTATTTGGAAAACATTTCAAGAGGAATACAAAAATGATTTAAAATATGGAATTTTTCAAACATATCAAAAGGATATGAGATTTTTCAAATATTTGAAAAGAAGTACAAAAACTACTTGATAAGTTTTGACCAAATATATAATTTCAAACTCAAATACTCTAACGTAATACTCCAATGTAACACTCAAAAAACAAATCTTAGTGTAATACCCTAATGTAACACAAATAAAAAAATAAAAAATTCTTACTATACTTCTCCCAAACTTAACATTCTAATATAACACTTCAAAAAAACTTCTTAATGTACTACATAAAAAAATTTCGTATTGTAACACTCTAATGTAACACTCAAAAAAACTCATTAGTGTATTTTTTTTTTTTTTCAAACGTAACACTCCAATATAACACTCCAAAAATACTCATTAATATAACACTCTAATGTAACATACAAAAAAAACTTCTTAGTGTATTTTTCTCAAATGTAACATTCTAATATAATAATCTAAAAAATTCTTAGTGTAATACTCTAATGTAACAGACAGAAAAATTCCTTAGTGTAACACACACAAAATACTTCTTAGTGTATTTTTTCCTAATGTAACACTCTAATATAATAATTTAACAAAACTCCTTAGTATAAAACTCTAATGTAACACATAAAAACTCCTTAGTGTAACATTCTACCCTAGTATATTTTTTCCCAAACGTAACACTTCAATATTACACTCTAAAAAAATTCCTTAGTGTAACACTTTAGTATAACACATAAAAAAAAAAAACTATTTGGTATATTTTTTTCCAAACGTAAAACTCTAATGTAACAACAAAAAAAACTTCTTAGTATACTTTTTCTAAACGTAACATTCTAATGTAACACTAAAAAAAAAATATGAGATTCTTCAAACCATTCCAAAAGGAGTACAACTATTCCTTAGTAAGTTTTGAAAAAATGTATAATTTCAAATTACGTTACGAGTGTTACGTTTGAAAAAAGTATATGTGTTACATTGAAATGTTACGTTGGGGATTTTACTGATTGAAGTATTACGTTTGAGAAAAGTACACTAAGAATTTTTTTTTCTTTTTTTTGTGTTACATTGGAGTGTTACATTTAGGAAAGGTAAACCAAAGAAGTTTTTTTTTTTTTTTTTTTAGTGTTACATTGTTACGTTTGGGAAAAGTACACCAACGAGTTTTTTAGTGTGTTACATTGAAGTATTACGTTAGAATATTAGGTTTTTGTTTGTAATGTGAGATGTTCTAGAATGAGGAAAAATCCAAAAATTTCTATAGTGCAAATTGCCCAATTATGTAATTTTACATTTTGATAAACCCACTTTTATTTCTAAAAAATTAAACCTAAATATGTAAGTGACTACCTTTTTATGTAATTTTTACTTTAATAGGACCTTTGAATTCATAAGAAAAAAAGAGAGAATTAAACAGTTTACAAAGTCACATTTTGGGATTTATTGATGTTTCACCACCAAAAAAAAAAAAAAAAGAAGGAATTATTCTTACTTAAAGTTACGAATCCTCCCTCCAATTTTTTTTAAAAGGTAAGCACCTAAACTTGCTCAGAGCTTCATTTAAGGGTTTTCTTTCAGTTATTCCATTCAGAATAAATAAACAAAAACAGTGTCCAAATTTTACACAATCCAAATATTTCATGAAGCCCTTTCAAGCTTATTCGATAAATATTCAAGGACAGATCTGCCACAAATAAAAACCCAAGAATTTCTTGTTCATAAAATAAAAATAAAAATAAAAATCAAATTAAAGGTTGCCCATTTTTTGTTTTTTGGCCTTCTTGCTAAGCTCCATATTGTGTCCAGATTTTAGATGATGTGAAAAAAGAGTACGGCTGTTAGCACTTGTCAAAATTCTTTGGACTCTCAATTTATTATTATTTTTATTACAATTATACCCTAAAATAAAATTTCATTAAAAGACATTATTAAATGGAGCATCCACCTATCAAATAAGAACTAATACTCTATAATATTAGACCCCCACCCCCACCCCCACCTCCACCTTCAACTCCAACTATACATATTCCATGTTTGTAAACCCTAAACCTATTACTCTTCATAATCAACCAACATAAACCCTAAATCTATTATTTTTTATAATCATCTTAAACCCTAAATGTGTCATCTACATCACCATCATCAACCCTATTGAACTTGAAAGTTTTGCTTCAAGTATAACGTACGCTTCATCACTTATTTCACTGTATAGAGCAATGGAGGACGATGACAACAATTCTAATGAAACCGACGTTCCATTGGTAAGTTTATTTGTCTTACATTAACATTCTCGGTGGTTTTCAGTCGATCTTCTTTTGTTTGATCTGTTCGGTACTAGTTTGTTGACTGTTAGGATTATGTTCGGTAATACAGTACTGAACATAATACTTTCGTTCAATACATAGGTTCTGAACATTAATGCATATAGTCAGTACTGTTGAATCGAATATCATCTTTAGTTTCGGCACTGTTGAACTAAACAAAAGCATTAGTTCGGAGACTGTTCAACTAAACATTATTTTTTCAATTTTGAAATTACATTCACACGTGTTTTCAAGGTGATATTTCGACTAGAGACAGTAAGGTTGATTCAGAGCTTGTAATAGATTATAGTAATGAATTTGTTACTCATGAGATGAGTCTTTGATTGTTTTACAAATAATGTACCTTTTTTGTCCTTTTTTATGTGCAATAATTGGTTAGTTTAATTTATTTATTTCAGATTTCAAGAGTCGAGATGAGTTAATTCGATGAGCATGTCAAGTTGGAAGAAGAAATGGATTCGTTGTTGTCATGCAGAAATCAAATGGGGGTGGTATTCGCGGTAGCAAGCCAAGACTTAGCCTAGCTTGTGAGAGGAGTAGATCTTATAAGGACACTCGAAAAAACAGCAGGCCTAAGTAAAAAAAAAAAAAAGCAAGATTGACTGCTACACAAAAAAATGTGAATGTCCTTTTTTTGTTGAAGGGAAAAAAATTAGCCACAAATAATGACTAGATCTTAATGGTTGTTTGTGGTGTGCATAACCATCCTGCTGTAGAATATCTTGAGGGTCATTCTAATTAGAGTTAGTTTATGTGGAATACATCTAGTACAAGTGTTGTGTGATTATGTGGCTATAAGTTGATGTATAAAAATACATAGAAAAGAAGTTGAAAGTGTGAATCAAAAACTTTGGCAGGTCGCTGCCTTGTTTGCCTTTCCCTTTCCCTTTTTTTTTTTTTTTTTTTTTTTTGGTAGAAAATTCAAATAAGTTTTTGGTGTGCTTTAGTTTTGTTTTCTTCATGCACAAAGAAAACACAACCAAAATACCCAACACTCCAAGACAAAGGATTAACCAAACAAATTTTCTAAAAGACAAAGGGGTTCTGATATTTTTATTTTATTTTATTTCTAGTTGGTATGTAAACTTCTATTACATTATAATATTCAAGCCATCCATTAGATTATAACATTCAGACCTCTATTCCCTAAAAAATTAAATTTTATGTAAAATCAGGTCATCCATTACATTATAATATTCTCCTACAATTAGGATTTTGTGTGGTTGTGATTTTAGTTGGTAAATGGTTTTTGTTTGTGTGGTCGTGATTAATTGAAGAGAAGAAAGAAGGAAATTATACCTTTGATGGTAGATGAAAAAGTCTACATCTTGTCTTAGTACTGTAATGTCGGTTCGGCTCTAAAGTGTTTAATTTCCACCAAAACGAATTTCAGCAGCACTTTGTAAGAAAATATATACATATATATATATGTATATATGTGAAACAGAGGAGACGGAATTTTAGTAGCACCAAACGAATTTCCACCAAAAGCAATGTCCCATGCAGCACTCTGTAAGAAATGGAATGGATTCGAGTCGGTGCGGAGGAGATGAAATAAATTGGGTGGGTGTGTAATTGATCGTCAAAATATTATGAATATGAAGGGTGTCCAAAAAAAATACTACTAAAATTTAAGATTTAGGGTTCCAAAGAAATAGAGGTCCAAAAAATTTTGACAAGTGCAACACTCTTGAAAAAATAAATAAATAAATAAATAAAAATCATTCACTTTTCCCTTTTTTGCCTTCAACAAATCCAGGTTCGAAACACAAGCAGGATTTTATTTATTTATTTATTTTTATTTTTTTGGGATCAGAAGTGCAAGCAACATCTACCACCTTTCTTGCAAAGAGCTCTACAGAACCAATTATTCCAAAATAACAATGCTAGATAGCTCAAAATTTTGTGACTCAAATGGCTCAAATGGCTCAAAACGACGTCGTTTTGAATGTCAATGAGTGTAAAACGACATCGTTTTGACGAACCATTTGAGCCACAAAATTTTGAGCTACTAAACATTTTCCATTCCAAAATTCACACACAGAACAATGGCCTCAAGAACCAGTATAAGGAAATTACCCTTGGATATAATCTTTAAAAGGGAAGTCTCAGACAAGCCTTCTGAGATGGGCACATCCAAATACATGGACCTAAAGAAGGATTCCCTTCCAACTTGTCAACCACGGATGCTGTGAAGGCGGTGGAATGTGAGTGTTGTGGCATATCCGAGGACTGCACCAGAGCCTACATTTGGTGTTCAAGGATTCGATTCTATGGTGGGTATGTAGCCTCTGCTGATAAAGAGTCACAAGACCAGTTAGTGCTATCCTAAGGTAAACTGGGTACAAACACAAGACCGGTAAGGCTGAGAAAGATCAGATACACATACTCGAACACTTCACCACCA
The DNA here is from genome assembly GCF_055761805.1 of Camellia sinensis. Classification (NCBI taxonomy): domain Eukaryota; kingdom Viridiplantae; phylum Streptophyta; class Magnoliopsida; order Ericales; family Theaceae; genus Camellia; species Camellia sinensis. Next base: position 72,169,979 of record NC_138964.1, read on the forward strand.
TGGTTCTATCTCTGCTCATGATCTAATCTGATAAAACATTTACTAATAGAGTTCCAACGCATATTTCACAACAGAGCAAGATCTCATTTCTGTGACTATTGTGTAAGTTTGAACAATGCTGATATGGGAGGAAGAAAAAAGGGAAGGAAATATGGGCTCAGAAAAAATGTAGTGAAATACTACAGTACAAATATATTTTGAAGGCATTAACAACAACATTTCCAATGCAAAACCGCCTTATTTACAAGTACCCAAGAATTTTAATCAAACACGTATCTCTGAGTTGCAGACAGGCTCTTCCGTGAATCCCTCACGAACATCTCCTCGGCAGAGTGGGCACACCCTGAGAAAGACCAGCGGAGAAACAAAAGAAAGAAATATGCACTGTCAAAAATAACTTCTTTTTTTTTTTTTTTTCAAAAAACAAAAACCAAAGGAAAAAGTTTATGGAAGTATAGATTATGGTACCCATGTATCTCCTTCAGCCATTTATCAACACACGACATGTGAAACTCGTGGTGGCAAGGAAGAACCCGTATTTTATCCCCTTCTTCATACTCACTCAAGCATATGTAACACCTGTAATATGAAATTGTTAAATCCTAACTAGATAAAATAGAAGGCTAACATAAACAGCTGATTTTGAATTTGACCAATGAGGACAATATTAACATATGTTCAAAAAAGTGGAAGGAGTGGCAGTGTCACTGATGATATAGGATGGCCGGACAGAGAACACAATAATAAAGAAACAAACAAAACAAGAAAAATAAATTAAAACCCTAGTTCTCAAAATAAAAAATTCTCAATTCAATTCAATCAAGTTGCATAATCCTCCTGACATAATGGTCTATTTATAGGTACACAAAAAATGCTAATTAAGTGTTTCTAAAATAAAAACTTCCTAATTACATACTAAATAAAATAATAAAATCTCTTAAATTATAGGGCAAAATTCATTTTACCCCCTTGGAAAGTTCAAATATGACCAGATACCTCCCTTGTGGTTTGGACTAAAGTGCAATGGTTAAGTTTTCCATCCAAATTAACTAATTTGAGACCCACATGCCAGTATCAAGAATTAAACCCAAGGAAATTTTAAAAAGTCATTTTTTTATGCAAAAAGACACCATTGTCCTTGACTTCATATACTTCCTCCAACCCTAACTCAATCATCATTAAACCTACCTCCCACAACACTACCACACCCAACAACCAGATTTCTCAACCCGCCAACCCCACCACCTCATTACTCCAAATTAACAGAACAAAATAGTTTACTTGGTACACTGCAAGAACATTACTTTCTTACATCCACAATAACACTATGGGGGTGTTTGGGATGCAAGTTTGGGGTGGGCTAAAATAGCCAATAAAGACACACACACACACAAAAAAAAAAAAGACTAAAATAGTCAATAAGACAAAATGTCACATCCAAACCATAATCATTTTATTTTCTCTCACAACCATCAAAAAAATAAATAAATAAATAATTATATAGGGAAAAAAAAAAAAGAAAAAAAGCCAACTATCGTTCCAAACAAAACTTTTTTACCCAGGCTAAAAAAGTAGCCGAAAAGTCAACTAAAATAGCCAAGTTTCCAAACGAGCCCTATATATATATAAAGACACATTTGGACCCTAATAAGCTCAACCCCAAATTTGGTGTTTAGCATTCCTCAAATTGAGTTTTGGAAATTGGGTCAATGGGAGTTGGGTAGGCACAGGCTCATACAAGACAGTGAGTCTGTCAGTCAACAAATCAGACAGGTTTTCATCATGAAGTCCATTGATCGGAGCTTGGGTTCAATTGGGTCAATGGGAGTTGGGTAGGCAGAGGCTCATACAAGACAGTGAGTCTGTCAGTCAACAAATCAGACAGGTTTTCATCATGAAGTCCATTGATCGGAGCTTGGGTTCGACACTTAACCACCCCCACCTGTTTCTCCTCCATTGTTGTGTGAATTATGTATTTGTATATAAATGTATAGAAGTATATGTATGTAAATATATATTATTTAATATGCTACTAAATATGAAATCAAGTTTAAAGGCTATAAAAAATTTTAAAAACTTAATTAGTAAAAATAAATTTGGTTCTTAATTAGGTTTAAAAATAAGGGTAAATTACAAATATACCCCCTGAGATTTGTCTAAAATACAAATTCTTCCCTCTAATGAGAAATTACAAACACCCCCTTGTCAAAGTTTGACTTTAAATAATTACCTTCCAATACCTAAAGAAAATAATCCTACTACCCACATCTTCTTCATCTTCACTCTCTTCTTCTTTTTCCCTCTCCTTTTTTCTTCATTTTTTTTCTATTCTTCCTCATTGGAACCAATACAATCGCCACTCCTCCCCTCTTCCACTCTTCCACCGTGACAACCATTACCTCCACCAACTCCCCAAATTGTTCCCCTACCCCTCCACTGCTTCCTCACTGCCTCCCCACCTCTTTCACCCCTCCACCGCTACCTCATCACCTCCCCCTCCATTTTTTCCATTATTTATTTATTTTATTTGTTTTTTCACTCAAGGAAAAGAGCATTGACAGTTAAATATGTATTTTAATAAATAAAATTATTGACATTAGCAAAGTTAATTAATTGACCTAACAGTTGACTAACAGAATGGAGTATTTGTCATGTGATTTGAAACCCAAGGGGCAAAATGTAATTTCTTAAGCCAGAGGGGTGAATTTGTATTTTAGACAAATCTCAGGAGATGTATTTGTAATTAACCCTAAAAATTAATATAAATAAATAAATTTAATTTTTTTATTGTAAAGAATAGTATTTGAAAGACAAAGAAGGATATAGATGTCTTTTTGTCATTGACACTACTAGAGTTAGTGTTGCAATTTGGTCCAAAACCATATATATCCCTATATTTAAACCATAAGGGGATAGTGTTTCAGCTCTTAACCACAATGGGGTAAATTTTTCCCTAAATTATAAGTAAGAAAATAACAATAAAAGTCATCATCCGATTCCTTTCCTGTCTGCATCAGTCACAGTAAGCTGCACATTATTAAATACTAAAGAACTAATTCAGAACCAACCCAACATACATTTCAAGCATCCAAGAACAATCAGTTATTTGAATCTAATAATTCATTAATCCTAATATGTATATATAGCTTTCCAGGAAGTGGAGTGCGAAGAGAAACTTACTGTACAACATCATCTGCACTCTCAGATACATCGGAATTTTTATGATGCTTAACAGGAAGAGTGTCAACAACTGCCTCAGGAGCTGGGAGGGAGACCACAGATAACGAAAGTGACATGGGTTGCCGATGAATTTCATCCAGTACCTGCAGATCAAACATTATAACAAAGCAAAGCAACATATACTGCAAAGATAAAACATAATACCCCAGTTCCCCAACTATAAAGAACAATTTTCTCTCTAGAAGGTTATTTCGAATACAAGTTCTCCTTCGGCCTTAAATCTAGGGCGTCATTAATTATTTTGAATATAGTTACAACTTACAACAGGATAAAAATGTTAATGGTTGACATGTAGAGCCCAATAAATTAAACATAACAAAAATACATGTGCACAATAACATAGGGGATCATGGGAGAAAATAATTCAATGTATTGAACTTGCAACTTATCTACGAGTATTTAATCTGAGCAGGTCGATCTCTTTTATTCCTCATTTGACAAAAGACCATAATAGACAAATCGCTCATAGAACATCAGGACCATTAGATGATTCATTCCTAGCAACTCACCTAACCGGCACTCCAAACATCTCAAGTGACAAGTCATGGATCAAATTTGACTTCAAGCCAATTTCTCCCTTCAATACAAATCTTGTTACTTATTACAAGCTTAATTCATCAAGCACTGGGAAAATTTTCAACAAAGCACCTTGTCTCTCGTACTAGGACTTAAACTAGGGCTTAAAAGAATAAATTAGAAGTAACATGTATCATCAAACATTAATGGTTGCTCCTGAAACATTGATGGTGTCATCAAACATTAATGTTTGCTCCAAAAACTCTGTTAAGTTTGCAAGATTATGCTTCTATGCATCCTTCAAACATTAATGGTTGCTCCATGTGAAGGGAGGCTTGTCCGCTCAAAGAACTGAACTGGATTTTCACAGGAACTCATTGACAAAGGTTGGATGGCTTAGATGTATGAAGATACAAACTCTAGTGTTACAGATGGTTAAATGGCTTATATAAGGAGCTTCATCAAGAATGGGATTATTATCCACTTTGGACCACTATTGCTATCCATCTTTGGCTCCTTTTAAGTATTTTTTTTCTCATTCCATCTTATATAAGAGCACCCATGCCAAGCCAAACCATGTTCTGTGACTTCATCAGCCATACTAGATTGTTGGACTGTAAATTGGTTAGTTTTTGCATTAATTTTAGGGAAAATTGACAATTTTTGTATCTAGAAAATTTAGGTCAACTCGTATCATAGGTAGTACTAATCCGAACCAAACAAATCAATTCATGTGTACTTCTATGTTCGCCACCTCCCCCAACCATTTGAAGGTGCAGATTTGGTTGGCTGATAAAGTCTCTTTTCGGTGGTACCAAAAATCTAGAAACAAAATACCATCCTTGTACAGCCCACCACCATTGGACCAAAAACCAAAAGGTCCTACTTTCTCCCCTTTTAAGGATCCACAAGTCTCCTCATTGCTTTGAGTAGGACCAATTAGTCCGTCCTTTAGGGACATATGCTACTACCCTCTTGTTGCCTTGTGAGGCTGCCATAGAGATATGGAATTTGATTCTATCCATCCATTAAGTGTACCGCATTATGGCCAGCTCAATTCAATATTTGCTGGGTTGCAGAACAATTGGTGTATTCAAAAGAAAATCAAGCAAAGCTTAGACTGCTGCCCTCTTTGCCTCACATAACAAAGAAATTTAGGCTGCTTTTTAGGAGATTGAGATGTAAGTTCATACATTGAGATCCATCATGCTAAATTCGTTCAACTTTTGGTTGCAGGAAGATTTATCGATTCTTCAATGTTTCAATATTCGAAACATCAATATTGCCATTTTCTTTTAGCGTAGCTGTGTAATACGACATTTAGTTCTTACACAAAAACGAAGAAATGCAATTTAACCATATTTTGACTATATATCTACCCCAAAAAATAAATAAATAAATAAAAATAAGAATAAAAAATGATTATATTTGTGGCGCCATATGGATGATACAATTTTAGAAATTTTATATTGTTTGGTTCAATTTTCTTGAATGCATATATTCTTTCGAAATTATATACGGGTAACTACCATTTTAACGACCAATCCAAGAAATTTCTTTTCTGTCATCATTTTCTCTTTTCCTAAATAATCAAATTCACAGTTCCCAATTCTTTCCTTTTTGTCTTTCTTTTTTTCCCCATTCTTTTGGACAAATGCAGTCCAAAATCAAATTAGCATTAAATTGTGACTGAATTTTTGAAAATCCATTACAAGATCCTATCCAAAACTCGGCTGTTGAGAAATCTAGAAAGAATTACCAATGACTACTGATTTTACACCCAACTACGGGAAATCAACTCAAAAAAATAAAGTTCGTAAAATCTAGGAAATTAGATTAAAAATGTTATAAATAATGTCTTCTTAATTAAATGATAAAGTCAGTATTCAAATTATTTCATATAACTAAATGAATAATTGCTCTTGGGGCTAAATATTGAGAAAAATATATTGCAACCTCAAAGCTTAAAAAATGTTGAAATTAAATAGAATTTTTTTTTTTTTTTTCCCCTACTATTGAAAGAGTAGACGGAATTGTACTTAAGGAGTCATGATGTAAATGCTTATTACCAAAACAAGAAAGTCTATTTATTTAGAAAAATTATAATATGACAACTCAAGAACTTTTTTTCTTTTTTTCTTTTGCAATTTGTATTTGGAAATTAATAAAGAAGTTCCTACTTTTGCTGAAATATTATTCAAAAAATCATCATTTAGAAAACCATGTCTATGTAAGTTACTGCCAACATTGTAATTATAAATCAAGACGACACAACTAGAAGTCTAATAAATTATTTACTAATTTGCAGAAGTAGGACTTAATGGTCTTATATATTGACAATTCTCAGAATTTATTTATTTTTTGATAAGTACAATCTAATTGGTCCTTAAAAGGAAACAGTAAGAGTTATGCATTTTCCGACCAAAAAAAAAAACCCATTAACTAAAAATTAAATAAATAAAACACAAAACAAATAAACAGGTTTAACATAAGCATGTGAATGCTAACTGCTAAGCAATTTGTGAGAGGAAGAGTAGCCAATAGAAATCTACAATATAATTGACATGGGCTAGATAAGAAAACATGTTTTCATTTTGAGGAACTTTACATGAGTCTTCACAAAGCACAACCATATAAAATGCTTACACAACTACCAGACTCTTTGCCAGCAACCAAAAGAACAATTAACATTAATGAACACGAATTGAAATACCTGATTCGAGGCATTTAAAAAGACGAAAAAAAATTATTTTACGAAGTAAAATCCGCCAAGCCCAGTGCAAGGAACAAGTTTCAACAGTTGGATATTGTACACATAAACACCAAAAGATGCAATAATATAAGTCATGCCTCACAAATGATGAAGCAAATAATCAAATCTTACCAGGGAGAGTAGCCACATGGAAAATAAAGCATGACAGCTGATCAAGGGGAGTTACCTCAAATAATGCTTCTGCTAGCATCACTATTCGTGAAATACTTGCACGAGTGCCAGATTCCTCAGGCATTGAGGTTGATTCACATGAGCATGTGCCATCAGCATGAAGCCCTGATGGACATCTACTACTTCGAGGATTACCCCTTTCATGGCCACTATGAAGTCTTTCCCAGACCTGCAAAAAGTTCCGCAGCTAGCACTTGGTAAAATTTCCGCAGTGGCCATGAAAAATAAATAAATAAATAAATACACGTGTGCATATAGCTTCTACTATTTAACCATAAAAGCCAAACAGACAAACCAATAATGTCAAGAAAATCTAATTCTATTCTTATTATTGGATTCAGAAATAACATAAATGAACATATTGAGTGCCAGTAAAAAAACTCCTACAGTCCAACAAATGTTGATCTATTCTACAGTACACAGACCTCTAAGAAGTAAAACCCAACATCCAAGAAGTTATGTACAATAAAATAATGTCTACAATTGGTTATGACATACATGCTGGTTTTGTCAAGAAAATAAAGACACAGCACGTAGAGATACTCTAGAAATGTCAAAAAGATACATATTGGCCAGCAGAACACACAATTACTCCTGAAGTGTTCAAAATAGATGAACATTAATAAAAAGGTATTTGAAAGATCACCTCAGATCTTGAATGCCGACGCCGTTCATTCATGCTGTGAATTCTGTTTCCCATGTACCCAGAATCACCTCCAGCCCCATCATCAAAGAAATCACCACTAAAATCAAGAAGCCATCTGTCATGAAATCCTAGGCCATCAGTATCATCAGTTGAGAAAACAAATGTTGGGGAATCATTATGCCTTCTAGAACTGCGTCTTGAAAAGGCATCCCAGAACAGTCTTCTACTATTTCGTCTTGCTTCGCGATTACTTATTTCAGTGGCGCTGTTGGACAAATTGCTGGAAGAGATACTCACCACATCAACATGAAGAACACTTCCACTTCTCTGGACCCGTTCCCTATCTGACACAAGGAAGCCAAGACCTTGAGGTGTGGTCTCTCGAACACTATCATCTCTTAGGGACTGAGAAATTACTTGTGAATCAGAAACAACAGAAGCAGAATCAGAAACAGAATTCCGGATAGATATCCCTTCACTTGCATGATTTTCAACAGAAACTTCATCCGAGTGAGAATCTCCAAGCTGTTGAGGGGATGAATCACTTGGATGTATAACCTCTTTACAAATCTGAGATTCGTTCTTGTCCATCACATTTCCAATACCATTAACAACATCCAAATTGGACATTAAATTTGCAGAAACTGAGCCTGAAAAAGACTGACCGTCATAAGAAGTACTAGCTGTACCATCTTCAGAACAAGATTCCTCACTGGCTACAACACTGCTTTCAGATGAGGCTCCAGTTTCAGTTTCAGTTCTCGGGCTGACTAACCCACCAGAGGCTACAGAAGATTCCTTTGTCAGGCTTTGCAACTCATCAACTACTGGCTCCCTCCTGTGTTTCTTAGAATTCAACAGTAATTTAGAAGGTTCATCTTCCATCTTGCAAAACAAGTTCAGTATATCAGTTCCTGTGACAAACTTCGTGAGTGTGACTTTTAATGTTACTATTTAGTAATACTAAAGAATTATGTCACAAAGAGAAGATTAGGCGGGAGGGAAGCTTTTGGAACTGGTCAAGAGTACAAAACAAATAAACATCACTTGGGAGTTAAAAACAAAAAAATTTGCCACTTATCCCTTGTTCAAAAAGTGACTACTAAGTTGGGGTTCTCAAATTGATTCCTGGTAAACTAGAACTCCTGAAATTTGGTTGTTTATCATCTTCAGTTTTTTTTTTTTTTCTTTTTTTTTTTTTAGAATTTAGAACAACTGAAAAGGGAAAATAAGAAAAAAGTTGGTTCACACCTATGAAGCAAAATGTTTGTCAGAGAAGAAGCTGTGCGCCATTAAAAATAAGCCATCTTCACACACCAGCAAGTACTTCTAATCCTCATATTGAACAAGCAGTTTGGGCCTCTAATTATGTTGAAACCTAAAACTGCTTGTTGTGATGCTATGACATATGTATTACTTCTCCATGGACTCAATCAGCGAGCACCATAGTTGCACGAAGCGGGAGTGGGGCAAGGAGAGAGGGATGGGGTGGAATGGAGCAGAGACTGGGACAGGACTGAAGAGAAAGCGTGAGTGAGGACGAGTGGGGACAGGGACGGGAGCAAGCACAAGGACAAGGACAGAAGTGGGAGCAGGAATGAGGAAAGGGAAGCGAGACCCATATACAAGAGTATTAAGGTTGGAAAGGGAACAGGAGTGGGGACTAATTTCCAGAACGATGAGTGAGGCCCTCATAGGAGTTTCCTACTACTAAGGCCAGCATGGAAGGGAGCAAACTAAATGGCTGAGATAGTAATGCATAACCAATATGTTTTAACTATGGCAACTCCACAACCAAAGGCAAAATTACAACCAAAATTATGAACAATGTTGATAAAGCGAATGGAATAAGATTGCTTAGATATTTAATAAGCATATTTAATGCTTTTACAACTATTGTGTGCAGGTGGTGTCCTCGTACCCGTACCAACTTTTGGGAACATATCCCAATACTCTAAGATTTATGTTTAGGTAGGACCTATGTTACCAGAAAACACTAATACCCCGCGAATTACGTATTGGTACGCACGTTCCAAAACATGATACACTTCTGTTCCAAAACGGTAAATTCAGTGATCCAAAGTGATCCTAAAATGTTACCTTAGGAGGAAAAAAATCAAATATAATGAACTAAAATCTAAGGTTTGACTCATAGAAAATCAAATATATTAAGTTTTGATGAGACAAAAATAAAAAAAAATGGGCCATAATACTCATAAAAAATATTACATTTTATTGAATGTCTAATAATCTAAAAAAAAATTACTCTAGAAATATCTTAAATTCTTAAGTATAATATATACAAGTCTACCACTATCGTACTACATTTTAGAGCATGTGGCATACCACATTCCCGTTCCCGTTCCACGTTCCAGATAACATAGGGTAGGGCTACAAACAAACTGAATTGTTCATAAATAGCATGAGCTCGGTTCGTTTACTAAATGAACGAGCTCGAGTTTGACTTTTAGGCTCACTTAGGCCTCGTTTGGGAACAAGCCTTTTTAGTAACTTTTTAACTTTTTAGCTAAAATATGATGTAAAAGAAACTAGTATGTTTGGGATAACTTTTTGGCTTTTTATGAAAAGATGTGCAAAAAATAGAGAGAAAAGGGAATCTTTGACTTTTTGGTATAGGTTGTTGGCTTTTTGACTTTTTTTGTAACTTTTTGACTTTTTAGCTAAACCGGTCGCTTTCCAAACGAGGCCTTAGTATTCGAGCAAAGCTCAAGTAGACCCAAGCTCTACTCAACAAGGCTCACGAACACACAAAAAAAAAAAAAAAAAAAAAAAAAAATGAATTAATATTTATTTTAATAATAAATCAAGTAACTTTTATTAATTTAGTTTATTTTTCTAACTGTATTTGGTGTTTGTATAAATTTACATATTTGATTGAAGTAATTTATTATTAATATAAACAATATTTTATTTTTGTTAATAATGCTCTCTTTTTCTCTTAATATGCAAATTAATTGAAGTTTGAAATTTTTTTCTTTTTAATCTCAAGCTTAATTATGTGATCAAGTTGACTCAACCCGAGCTCGATTTGTTAAGCTTGACCTTACTCATCTCAAGTTTGAGTTCAACTAATTCTCAACAAATCAAGCTCGAACACCCAAAAGCTCGGCTTGGCTTGTTTCATTTGCAGCCCTATGTTTAGGAATGCTTGACAATTAGACATGCATTGGCACTCACACCAGTACCCAATACTTGTACCTAATACAGAAAAGATCACAGTACCCCGTATTGCATGCATCATTGCATTTCTTTGATGCCTTGCCCTTCCTCAAGCTTTTCTCCTATTCCAGGTCTCAAATCTGATACTCCATTGAGGAAAAAAGCACGAAGGGCAATATCCATGAATCATAAAATGCCTATACAAATATATAAATAAAAGTAACCTTCTCTTGTTCATTATTATACCAAAATTCCATTGAACCCAACAAAAATGCAGAACAATCAAATTCCAGTTTCTGCCCCAGCGGCATTGCTACAGATAGAATAAGCAAAATAATTAATTGGAAAGATGTTCAAGACCTTTTTTATAAGTGAAAAGATATCAGGACCTGCTGATGTAGGACGAATAGAGACAGCGGCAAATTAGTTCTTTTGGGGCTGAATTTAAATGGGTTTGACAATCAAAATGGCAATAAGAGGATAGAGTTTTGAACAGTTTGTACGGGGTAATAAAGGGGTGAGAGTTTAAGCATGAAAAAAGATGAGATTTTGACATTGTTTAAGGACTGTGAACAGTGTTTGGGCTGTGAAAGTGCAGAAAATACAAGAGGGAAAGAAAGGAGAAGAAGATAGCTTTTGGGAACCCCTCTTAGAATCCCTTAGGCATCACACCTAGAGTTTCATTGCATCACATAACCCATAAGAAAGCTTCAAAGCTCTTGAAATTTACTAAAATATAAACTCTATTAAATTAGAAGCGTTACATGGCTTTATATAGACTTTAGAGACTTCCTATTCCAACATTTTATAGACTTTAGAGACTTCAGAGACTTCGTATTCCAACCAGAACCAAAATAGAAAACTACTAAAAATACATTGGACTTCCAAAACCAATTTAAGACCAAATGAAAAACATAAATAAAAATCAATTAAATGACTTGACCCACAAGACAACTCATGGGCGACCCCTACAACCCATTCCAGCAAATATAAAATTACCAAAATACCCTCGATCTAAAAATCTTAGAAAACATAAAAATAATCATAAAATAAAAATCCAATAATGCTAGAATATAATTATGTATGGTTCCTTACTATAAATTTTCTTTGAAATCATGTCAATTTCCAAATATCATCACTTCTTTGAATTTGCTCTTCCTTAAGCTTCTTATACTCTGCATCACCTACAGCTAGACAACTCCTATTTCGTCATAGGGTGCCTTTCCATTTGTATATGTTATTAATCAAGAGTCTCACTTCTAAACCACTGAAGAATGTATGACCGCAAATAATAGAAGATTAGATAGTTTCTGTGAAGCACAAACACCTCTCTGGAGGTCATGTACAAGTGTCCGACAGGCTCCGGACACGTGTCGGATACTCTGGAAATAGTCGGACACATGCTAGGAACATGTTGCAAACATGCTAGGACACGCTGTGGACACATTAAGGACAAGCTAAGGATTATTTTTTTCAAAAAAAATTAAAATTCTAAATTCTTTTACTAAAATAGCATACCTAAGGTTAATGAATTTGATAAAATTAAATATTTGACATAAAATACATATTAAATATTTAAAAATATGACATAATAAATATATAAAATTATACATTTTACATGTGTCACCAACATGTCGTGTCCTGAAGTTTTTAAAAATCTGCGTGTCTGCGTGTCTGTGTCGTGTTCGTGTCATGTCGTGTCGTGTCACGTGTCCGTATCCATGTCCATGTCCATGCTTCTTAGGATAGTTTTGAGGCTAATCTACAGCAGCCTATTTGCAAAGCAAATGGAAAACCAACACCCAAATTCCACGAAATAAAGAATTGATTTGAATGTTCTCCACACACAATAACACAAATTTCCATACCATTTCTTTTCAAAACCTCCACTAGCAACAACCATTTCAACTTTTCAAAGAAGATCCACTTTTATCATAAACCCATAAAAATATTAGTAACAGTAGTTCACATCCTTGCATCACACATGTAACTTGAACTCCAAATGTTTATTGAAGGTTTATCCACTAGCGGAATACATCACCATTAATCAAAAAAATTAATATTTGGATGTTAACACGCACATTTAAAATTCAATGTTTTCCAATGCCTCAACTCCACATGTTAAATGTCATTTAAAAGTATTTAACATCTACGTTGTATAGAAATTGCACCAAAAAAGGGTTCTTACAATGTTTACTAAACTATAACAGAAGTCGTCCAAGTTTTTGTTTCTTAAAAGCTTCTTAGTTATAATCAGATTCCATTTCTCCAATTTACAAATCCTAGTTACGCCAATTTACAAACTGAAGGCATATGAATCCAATTACTTACAACCACATCACTACAAAAAGGATTCTCCGTCAAACACCAAAGCAACAGTAATACATGCTTCGAAGTTCCTTACTCGCATGTTCGTGTTAAAACAAGGATTGGAAGAGCTTTGAGAACATAAGTGCATGACAGTTTCTGAACTCTTCCAACGTAGAACAAGTGGAATAATACCCTACGGCCTGTGAGTTGATAATTTCAAGCTGCTCCCCTTCATTCAAGACAGGACTGGTTTGGTTAAGGTGTCAAGTCACAGGTCAAAGTCAGTAGGAATGGACCAACCCAAGCAAAGGTTAGGGAGTCATCCCAAAGTTGAAAGATTCGTCGCACCTAAGTCGAAAAGGTGCAATTCGAGAGACATAATTTTGGACAATTTTAATTGGTTACCAAGATTTTTATTTAAAGAATGAGGCTCCGTTTGGTAAACCTCTCAAATTATAGCTCCACCCATTGATTTGAGTGTGGTATTTGTTTTGAGCTTTCAAATCATAATTCTACACCCATTTCTCAAAACTCAATTCAAAACATAATCATTACTTTTTCAAAACTCATAACCAAACACATAATTCAAAACTTTTTTCAAAACTCAATTCAAATCAATATTTTAATTTTTTAAATATTTAAATATTTTTAAAATATTTTAATTTTGTTAATATTTTAAATATTTTAATATTTAAATATGTTACGATTTTTTTTTAATTTTTTAATATTTTTAAATATTTTAATTTTTAAATATTACGATTTTAATTTTTTAAATTTTAAAATATTTTATAAAAATAAATTCAAACTCTATTTTATAAAAATATTTTTAAATATTTTAATTTTTTTTTTTTTGTTATTTATTTGGTTACGATTTGAGTGTAGAATTGTGAAAGTAGTATGGAGTTTCGAGTTATGTGTTTGGTTATGAGTTTTAAAAATAATTTCTTAATTGAGTTTTGTTTTATGTGTTTGATTACGATTTGAGTATAGAGTTGTTTTAAATTTAAAATATTAAAATTTTAAATTATTTAACTCCGCCGGGGTTGTTAACAACTCTGCCTGTCCTAAGCCCGGGTTAAGGAGGAGGGTTGTGTGTTAGGTAGCCGACAGCCAACACGTAAAAAAGTCGCTCGGATCCCTTATGAAAATAAATCCTACTTTGAATCGTTTAAATGCTAGGTCGTTCCCCTCAAGTGACGCGTTGCGCCTGCTTCCGGGTGTTTCGAAAAGTGAGCAAGGGGCGCTGCATCGACGCCTGGGTGCGGTGAAAAATGGGCAAAAGTTTCCGCGTTTTTTTGGACAAGCGCGGGCAAAGAAGCTAGTCCAAGACTATAGGTTTAGGGTAGCCACTTGGAACATAGGAACCTTAACTGGTAGGACGATGGAATCGGTAGATGTTATGATTAGGAGGAGAGTTAGTATAGCTTGCATACAAGAAACTAAGTGGACGGGAGAGAAAGCTAGGGAAATTGAGGATACTGGTTTTAAACTTTATTATAGTGGTAAGGATAGACGTAGGAATGGGGTAGGAATCATAATTGCCAAGGGTCTTGTGGAAAGTGTGGTGGCGGTCACTAGGAAAGGAGATAGGATTATACTAGTTAAACTAGTTATTGGAGGGAATATAGTGAACATTATTAGCGCTTACGCCCCTCAAGTAGGGTTAGATGATCAAACTAAGAGGGATTTTTGGGAGCAAATGGATGAGATCTTACAGAAGATACCCGTAGGAGACAACCTGGTTATAGGTGGAGATTTTAATGGTCATGTGGGCATAGATAAACTAGGTTATGAAAGGGTGCATGGTGGATACGGTTTTGGTGACAGAAATGAGGCTAGAGAGAGAATCTTAGATTTTGCGTTGACTTCTGACCTGGTGGTGGCCAATACTATGTATAAGAAGAGGGAGGAGCATTTGATAACCTTTAAGAGTGGATTAGTTAAGAGCCAAATAGATTACTTCTTAGTGAGAAAAGTGGACTGCCTAAAATGCAATGATTGTAAGGTGATTCCTGGAGAGAGTCTGGTCGCTCAACATAGGATTTTGGTACTAGATTTATGTTTTATAGGGCAATACCAAGCTAGGAAGGATGGTGGGCGTCGTAGGACGAGATGGTGGGACCTAAAAGGAGATAAACTAGAAACATTTAAAAATCGAATGGATAAGGAAGGTACTTGGGATTTAGAAGGTGATGCTAACACTATGTGGAATTCGATGGCCAATTGTATGAGGAGAATCTCAATGGAAGTGCTTGGAGAGTCGAAAGGAACGGGACCCACCTCTAGGGAAACTTGGTGGTGGAGGGAAGAGGTTCAAGCGGTAATTAAGGCAAAAAAAGAGTGCTTTAAAAAGTGGCAGAATGATAGAACTGAGGAAAACCTTAAGAGCTATAAATTGGCTAATAAGGAGGTCAAGAAAGTAGTGAGAGAGACTAAGTTGAAAGCTTATGATGACCTATACACTAGACTAGATAGTAAGGAGGGAGAGAAGAGGGTATACAAACTTACTAAGATACAGGAGAGGAAAACAAGATATTTCAATCAAGTAAAGTGCATCAAGAGTGAGGATTCTAAGGTATTGGTGAAGGATGATGAGATTAAGGAAAGATGGAAGAATTATTTTGAGAAACTGTTAAATGAGGAACATGGAAGTACGACAATAGGGGAAGAAATAGCCAGTAATACGATAAACCAAGACTATAGGTTCTATCGTAGGATTAGGAACTTTGAAGTGGAGATTGCACTTAAGAAGATGAAATCAAATAAGGCTTTAGGACCCGATGATATCCCTATTGAAGCTTAGAAGTGTCTGGGTAAAAAGGGAGTCGCTTGGTTGACTAGGTTGTTTAGCAAAATTTTGTTGATTAGGAACATGCCAGATGAGTGGAGAAAGAGTATTTTAGTGCCAATCTATAAGAATAAAGGTGATGTCCAGAATTGTAACAACTATAGAGGAATCAAGCTAATGTGTCATATAATGAAAGTGTGGGAGAGGGTGATGGAACGCCGATTGCGAGACATAACAGAGGTGTCAGAGAATCAATTTGGGTTTATGCCTGGCAGGTCAACAATGGAAGCGATCTATCTTTTGAGGAGAGTAATAGAAAAGTATAAAGAAAAGAAAAGAGACATTCATATGGTGTTTATCGACCTTGAGAAAGCATATGACAGAGTGTCCCGGGATATAATATGGTGGGTGTTAGAGAAGAAAGGGATGACAAAAGGCTACATTGACGTGATTAGGAACATGTATGAAGGGGTGGTAACCACTATTAGATCGCCAGCTGGAGAGACAAATGAATTTTCTATCACTGTAGGATTACACCAAGGATCTACCTTAAGCCCTTATCTTTTTGCTTTAGTTATGGACGAGTTGACGATAAATATTCAGGATGACGTGCCATGGTGTATGCTTTTTGCAGACGATATTGTGTTAGTGGATGAGACTAGAGAAGGAGTTAACACAAAGTTGGAGATTTGGAGAAAAGCTCTTGAATCTAAAGGATTCCGGATAAGCAGAACTAAGATAGAGTACATGGAGTGTAAATTTAGTAACAGTAATAATGAAAGCAGAGGAGAAGTGAAGATTCAGAACCAAGAACTGCCTAAGAGTGAACATTTTCGTTATTTAGGGTCGATTATCACAACAGCGGGAGAGATTGATGCAGTTGTGGCCCATAGGATTAAGGCGGGATGGTGTAAGTGGAGAAGTGCATCTGGGGTACTGTGCGATAAACGAATACCCACTAGACTAAAAGGTAAGTTTTATAGAACGGCTATTAGACCAGCTATGCTGTATAGGACAGAGTGTTGGTCAACCAAGAAACAACATGTAAATAAGATGAGTGTGGCTGAGATGAGGATACTAAGGTAGATGTGTGGTAAGACTAGACAAGACAGGATTAGGAATGAGTGTATTCGAGAATGAGTAGGAGTAGCACCGATAGAAGATAAGTTGAGAGAGAATCGTTTGAGATGGTTTGGTCATATTCAACAGAGACCAACAGAGGCAGTAGTGAAGAGATGCGATGCTGTAACGGTAGATGGAAGTGTTAGGGGACGGGATAGGCCTAGATTAACGTTGACTAGCTTTATAAATAGAGATATGAATCTACTTAATTTGACTAATAATATGGCCTTTGATAGGGCCGCGAGGAGAAGAAGGATTCATGTAGCCGACCCCATTTGATGGGACTTAAGGCTTGGTTTGGTTTGGTTTGGTTTGGTAAAATTTTAAATTATTTAAATTTTTTGAATATTTAAATTATTTAAATTTTTACGATTTAAATTTTTTGAATATTTATTTTAATTTTTTATTTATTAAATTTTTTAGATTATTTAAATATTTATGATTTAAATTTTTTGAATATTTATTTTGAAAAAAAAAATTATTTCCTTTGTAGTATTTTCAATTAAAAAATTGATCAAAGTTATTTTCTGTTAATAATAAATTTTTGTAATTTAATTTTAAAAAGAGTTTCATTATGAGTGTTGATTAGAATTTTCAATAGTGTGAAAGTAGTATGTTTTGTTATGAGTTATAACAATTTGAATTAAGTTTTGAAAACTCTTTTTAAAACTCATAACCAAACAAATTTTCTTATTTCACATGTCAAATCAAACTTTCAAAACTCAATTCCACACTCAATTTAAAACTCAATTCAATACTTTATTCAAAAATCATAACCAAACAAATTTTTTACACTCAAATCATAATTTCAAAACATACAAACTCAAAATACAACTCATATTCTCAAATCATAGTTAAAAAGTCTTACCAAACGGAGCCTAGATTTTCCTTGATGACCAAGGATTATATAGTCCTTAGTGACCAAGGAAGGACTATCTTTTCCTTGATGACCAAGGACTATCCTAACTAATTACTTTTTTGTAATACTTAGGCTTCGTTTGGGAAGCAAAAGTTGGGGCTTTTTGACTATTTTAGTTACAAAAAACAAAATAGGCTTTTTAACCCAATAAGACAAAACATCACATCTAACCTATAATCATTACATTATTTTTCTCATAAAAAAGTAAAAAAAGCCAAAAGCCCTTCCCAAACGAGGCTTTTTAGCCCTAGGCCAAAATAATCAAAAAAGCCAAAAAGCCAACCCACTTCCCAAACGAAAACTTAGTGTCCAAGTATACTTGGTGACCAAGACTAATATTATCTTAGTTTATTATTTTCTTATATTTTTCTTGGTTTCCAAATATGCTTGGTTTCCAAGACTTTATCTAGTATAAATAGTCATGTAAGCCCAACGGCAAGGCATTATTTACCAATATAATTTTCAAGTTACTCTATTTTCTCTGTGGATTATGTGAGAATATATTGTATATATGGCATGATTGTGTAAATAGGAATTAGTAAATATTTCCTTTTTCAGTCATAGATTTAGGGCTATATAAACTGATGAACTCTTTATAAATTGACACAATTGAATATACATAATTATTTAGAAACATACATGGTATCAGAGCTATCTCTGAACCGAAACCCTAGAAGCTGTCTCTGAGTCGCAAGTCATGACTCTCTTCTTCTTTTGTGTTCGTCTGGTTCAATCGAAGGTCCCGAGTAGTCCTTCGTCAAGTCATTTGGCTCGTCTCTCTCTTTCGTTCTCTGCCTCACGACCTATTCGCGAAAACCCTAGCCTCTGGTTCGTGATCTGTCGTTGGACTCGTGAAGTTGAGTCGCCGCCATTGCTAGACTCGCGAGGTTGGGTCACAGCGACATCAAGCTGCCTTCTCTCTCTGTTTCGACTGGTGCTTGTCTCTCTGTTTCAATTGGTCCAGTTCTCTCTCACTCTCTCTCTCTCACTGTTATTTGATCATCTGGTGGTATAAATATATACCTCTCATATAAACTCTGTTTTATTAATAAAAAAAATATAAAATAAAACATGGACTCTTCTTTGGCCACTCAGTTATTTGTTATTGCATTTTAACCCTATAAAATTTTGCATACACTTGAACCCCTTAATTTTCTAGTTATTATGATGTCTCTGGTTTCGGATGAATGTGCCTACTGCCATCAAAGGGGTCATTAGAAGTACCATTGTCCCAAGAATGGATGTCTGTCTATTCGGCCTCCCGCCGATTTTACTGCATCTGCTCTCGCTCCTAATCCTAACTTGGCTTCCTTGAGTGCTCAGATTAGCCAGCTTCAGCATATACTGTCTACCTCCTAGCCATCTCCATCTGCCTCCATTGTTTCCTCTCTTCATTCAGGTTTGCTTGAGTCTTCTTCAGGTATCTCTTCGTCTATCTGGCTTTTTGACTCTGGTGCCTCTCATCATATGACTCATTATCTCTCTTTACTTGAGAATTGTACTCCTCCTCTCTTTCCTATTACTGTTAATGCTGCTAATGGGTGTAGTATGTCAGTTATATCTATTGGGTCTATCCTATCGTTTGCTATGTTTGCAGTCTCTATTCTATCTGTCTTATATGTTCCTCAGTTATCTGTCAGTTTATTATCTATTAGTCAATTTGATGCCTCTGGTTTTAATGTTATCTTTTCTTCTTCTACCTGTTCTGTGTAGGATCGAATGTCCAACTAGCAGATTAGGACTGGCCATAAAGTTGGAGAGCTCTATGTCGAACAAAACTTGCATCTGTCTATGCCTACCTCTCTGACTGTCTTTTCTTTTTTTCAATTAGATTTTCTTTCCAGTCCTTTCTATTTGTGGCATTCTAGATTAGGGCATTTGTCTGCTGACCGCTTACGATCTTTAGCTCAGTAAAGTATATTGGATAAAGTTTCTCCTAGTCAACTTACCAAGTGCCAAGGGTGTAAACTTGCCAAAATGACAGCCTTATCTTTCCGTAACAATACTTCTATATCTGCTACACCGTTTTCTTTAGTTTATACTGATGTCTGGGGCGGCCCTTCTCCTGTTCTCACCAAGGAGGGTTCTGCATACTATGTGTCATTTGTTGATGATTGCACCAGTTACACTTGGGTTTACCTTATGACTCATAAGTCCTATTTCTATCAGATATACCGTACCTTTTAGTCTATGATTACTACTCAGTTTGGGTCTACAATTAAAGTGTTACGATCTGACTTGGGTGGGAATATTTTAAAAATGAGTTCTGTGAGTATTTGGCCAATTTGGGTACCATTCACCAAACTTTCTGTACAGATACACCTGCCCAAAATGGTCGAGTCGAGCGTAAACACCGTCATCTCCTTGAGAGAGCTAGGTCTCTTCTTCTCTCTGCCTCAGTTTTGGCTCAATTCTGGGGAGAGACAGTTCTTACTGCTTTTTTTTTCTCAACTGCATGCCTACTCTCCTTGTTTCTAGTCGGTCTCCTTATGAGGCTTTATTCTCCCAAATTCCTAACTACTTCATTCTTCGTGTGTTTGGGTCTGCCTGTTTTGTCCTTCTTCCCCGCAAAGATAGGACCAAACTTAGTGTCCGATCTGTCCTCAATGTCTTTTTAGGTTACAGTCTTACTCAAAAAGGCTACCGCTGTTACGATCCTATCTCTCATCGCCTTTATGTCACCTGTCATGTTGCTTTCTCGAACGCCTGTCTTACTTTCAGCTTCCACCTCTCACTGCTCCAATTTCCAAAGAGGATTTGGTTCACATTGACCCATTTTCCTCTGAGGTCTCATCTGATGAGTATATCTCCACTGTTCCTCTTGAGCCCATTCCTACTTCTCTGTTTGCGTCACCTATGGCTCCTTCTACTCCTTCGGCTTCTTCCCCTTCAATGTAGGTCGATTCTCGTCGCCAGGCTCCTCTACCACCAGTTGTCTCTACTCTTATTGCTGCTCCTTCTGCTTCTGACGACCCTAATCCTGCTGCACACCGATATCCTCCTCATAAGTGTCATCCTCCAAACAGATTAGGTTGGTTTAATACATGTTTTTCTATTTCCTATCGTACCTTTTTGTCTATTATTCATTATTTTTCAGAACCACAGTCTTACACGGAGACCTGTCAGGATCCTAATTAGGTTCAAGCTATAGAGGATGAGTTGGTTTCCTTACAGAAGGCTAACACTTGGGCGTTGGTTCCTTTGCCTGCTAGCAAGAATCTAGTTGGTTGCAAATGGGTCTATAAAGTCAAGACTCATTCTGATGGTTCTCTCGAGCGCTACAAAGCTCGCTTGGTTGCCAAGGGTTTCTCACAAGAGTATAGTATTAATTATGAGGAGACATTTGCTCCTGTTGCCAAGATGACTATTGTTCGTACCTTGATTTTTATTGCTACTGTTCGACATCGGCCTCTCTATCAAATGGACGTTAAGAATGCTTTTCTTAACGGTCATCTCACTGAGGAGGTCTACATGCGTCCTCCCCCTAGTCTTCTCCACTTCTCTAGGTAGGTTTGTCATCTTCGGGGTGCTCTGTATGGTTTGAAGCAGTCTCCTCGTGCTTGGTATGATCGCTTTCAGACTGCCATTACCGAGTTTGGGTTTCATCCTTCTGCTTCCAACTCTACTTTGTTTCTGAGATATACCTGGCTGGTTTCGTTGCTCTCCTACTCTATGTGGATGATATGATCATCACTAGCTCTGACTCTTCTGTTATCTCTGAGGTTAAGCAACATCTCTTCCGCACCTTCGAAATAAAAGATCTGAGTCCATTGTGGTATTTTCTTGGTATTGAGGTTGCCTCTTCTCCAAAGGGCTATTTTCTGTCTCAAGCCAAGTATGCTAATGAGGTTATTCACCGTGCCGGTCTTACTGATACTAAGGTTTTTGATACACCTATTGAGCTTA
This sequence comes from Camellia sinensis, assembly GCF_055761805.1. NCBI lineage: Eukaryota > Viridiplantae > Streptophyta > Magnoliopsida > Ericales > Theaceae > Camellia > Camellia sinensis. The sequence continues at coordinate 72,191,550 of NC_138964.1, forward strand.
ATGTGAAGCTCAACTCTACTGATGGTGTCCCTCTAGATGATCCCACGTTACATCGAGAGCTCGTGGGTTGCTTAGTCTATCTGATGGTTACTCGTCCTGATCTTGCCTATGTTGTTCATATGGTTAGCCAGTTTGTCTCTGCTCCTCACTCTAACCATTGGGCTACTTTGATTCGGATTCTTTGCTATCTCCGGGCACTATATTTCAAGATTTACTGTTGTCTTCTACTTCCTCTTTGGACTTGGTGGATTATGTTGATTCTGATTGGGCTAGTGATGTCACTGATCGCAAGTCCACTTCTGGCTTCTGCATGTTTCTTGGTGATTCCTTGATCTCTTGGAAGGCAAAGAAATAGATTGTTGTTGCGCGTTCCACTGCCGAGGCTGAGTACCGTGCTATGGCTCATGCCACTGCTGAGATTGTTTAGCTTCATTGTCTCTTGACTGAGTTAGGTGTACCTCAGTCTTCTCCGACCTCTCTCTATTGTGACAACCGTAGTGCTATTCAGATTGCCCACAATACTGTCTTCCATGAACACACAAAACACATTGAGATTGATTGTTACTTTGTCCGACAACATTTGCAGTCTCGCTCTATCTGACTTCCTTTTGTCTCCTCGACTTTGCAACTTGCGGACTTCTTCACCAAGACTCACACTACCGCTCGGTTTCAGTTTTTTCTTAGCAAACTCTCAGTATTTTTTGCTAAAACACCTTGAGTTTGAGCGGGGGTGTGAGAATATATTGTATATATGGCATGTTGTGTATATATGGCATGATTGTGTAAATAGGAATTAGTTAGTATTTCCTTTTTTAGTCATAGATTTAGGGCTATATAAACTGATGAACTCTTTATAAATTGACACAATCGAATATACAAAATTATTCAAAAACTTACAGATTCGAGGGTTAAACCTTCAAGCATATCATCTAGAGGTGGAATAGGAAATTTGTACTTGATGGTGATTTTGTTGATACCTCGGTTATCAACACACATACACAACTTCCATCTTTTTCGGCATCAAAAGAGCTGGAATGGCACATGGACTAAAACTTTCAAGAACATGCCCCTTCTGCAGCAACTCTTCAACCTTCTCCCTCAAAATCTCATTCTCCTTTGGGTTCATCATGTAATGCAGTAAGTTTGGCAAATTAGTTCCCAACACAAATCAATTTGATGTTGGAAATCCCTCACCAATGGTAGCTCATTCGGTAGTTCATCAGCAATGAGCTCTTTAAATTCCTCAATCAATGGATGTAACTTCTTTGGAATCGATACCATTGCTTTCTTCTTTCCTTCCGTCACTAGATCTTTGACAACCATCACATAAATCTCATATGAAGCTTTAAAATATGTCACAAACTCAGCTTCTGAACTAGCGATGGTGAGAAAAGATTGCCCTCTACTTTAGGGGGTTTTGACACTATTTGTTGTGGTGAAGGAGCCATAGCAATTTCATGAGTCCCCCACATAAACAAATAGGTGTTGTCCAAACCTTTAAATTAGACATCCACATCAAATTGCTACCCAAAAGTATATGGCTAGCATCCATATCAATCACATCACAAATAACATCTTCTTTATAATGCTTGCCAATGGAAATAGGTACTTGGCAAATTTCAGTTACCTTCATTTAGCTTCACTGTTGGACCTTTCTTGAACCAACCAATGCTGTAAGGATTAAGATGTGGTTCAGTCTGTAGTTTCAAGTGCTCCACTATCAACGATCACATCACATACTTTCTGGTTGATTGAACAACATGATCGAAAAATATTATGGCACTAACTAAATTCCTCCATCTTTGGTATGAATAAAACTCATTGGACCACAGAGTTGACTCGTTCTCCATCCTCTATGGCAGGCTTAGCCCCATCACATGGATCATGATCATTATACGCTACACCCTCATCAGCCCCAAAGTCACCATCTTGTTCCACTAAGTTGATTGGCCTTCACTCTGGGCAGACATTGGAACGGTGGTTAGGGTTGCCACAACTATAGCACTTGTCTGTTGTTGGCTTTGACATAAGGGTTAGGACTTTTAGAAGCTTCTCCAACCATTGAACTCGTCGCCTAGTTGTTGCCTCTACCATTAGCACCCTTGGGTTGGTTTGCAGCAGTCGACGTTTGGACCCCCTTTCCCTTTTCAGAGGTAGGAAAAGAAGAATCCAGAGTTGTCCATCGATGCCCTAAATATGTTGGTTCGCATTCCAACAACTCGGCTTTGAGACCCATGTTGTGAGCTTCCTCCACAGTCCACAAAACTGCCAAACCAATCTTCTCTCGAATGGTTTGCTTCAGCCCATTGAGATATCTGGCTACTCATTGTCTTTCTATCTCATTCAGATTGTTGTGATCTGAAAGTCAAGAAAACTCAACAATGTAGTCAAACACAGATTTGGACCCTTGTGAGCAATTTTGATGAAGCAAGAACAAGTATTGCTCGTAGTCCGGTGGTACAAATCTGTCCATGAGAAGATGCTTCATCCATCGCCAAGTCCGAATTGGGTCCTTTCCTATCTAGTTCTTTGTAATTGGTTCCACCAAACTACAGCACCTCCCTTCAATTTGTCTACAACTAGTTTCAAAAGCTTTAACTCTAAAACCTCCTTCATCTCGAAAAACCGTTTGACTTCAAAGATTCATCTAAGAAATCTTCAATATGTAGATTTCCATTTAATTGAGGAATATCAATCTTCAACCGGTAGTCATCGATCCATTGTTGTTGTCTCCTTAGTTGACAACCTCCGCACTCCACTTCAACCTCTAGCTCCGACCCTTCACTGTCAGAATGATACCAGCCTGGACTTCTCAAGTTGTTTTGGACAAGATGGCCTCAAGCAACTCCTCCAGCACGAACTATTTCCCGATTAATTGGTCAACCTTAGGCAACTCCCTCAGCACGTGCCCAATCAACCGCTGGTGGTCTATTGTTAGCGTTGAGAGTCAACCCCAAAATCATGTCACAAATCTCATCCAACTACCGTTGTTTCTCAAATGCTTCCCACAAAGCACCTATCCCACGATCATTATCAACAAGGTTTGTGTGTACTTCTACATCTTGTGCCATTGAACTAGGCAAATTATTGCTCTGATACCACTTGACACAACGAAATACGCACAAAACTAGATATCATTCTATTAGACGAAAACTCCTAAATCCACAAGGAAAATAGAGTAACTTGAAAATTACATTGATAGAGAATGTATTTTCCCTTAGGCTTACATGACTATTTATGATAGACAAATTCTTGGAAACCAAACATACTTGGAGACCCAGGAAAATATAAGAAAATAATAAACTAAATACTAGCCTTGGTCATGAAGTATACTTGGAGACCAAGTATTACAAGAAAGTAACTAGTTAGGATAGTCCTTAGTCACTAAGGAAAATATAATCCTTGGTCATCAAGGAAAATTTATTCTTTCAATAAGATTCTTGGTAGCTAAGTAAAATTGTTCAAAATTATCATTTCACTCTTGGTCAATAATTTGATTTCCTTGACTTGTGTTTATCCAACTGTCGGGTTTCTTTGTTGTGGATTCAAGAGTTTCGTCTACTAGAACCATATCTAATTTCATGTGAATTCCGCTGTGTCATCTTCATCCAAAAGACAAAAGAAAAAACCTGCATCTAAAAAATCTTCTTTGGAAGACAACGGTTGACATAAATGCATGCAGATGAATGTTTGGGAGCTATTTGTTCAGCATACAAAGTGAGCTTAGAAGTAAATTCATAATGTTATGTAGGATTTTCCTATAACATTCCAATTGTGATCAGAAGGCACTCACACCCAGCCTTGTTTCATCATAGGGAACAAGAAAGAAACCTATTTAAACTTTACACATTTGTAGCATCTTACTTTGAGAATTATCATTCTATTACCAATTGCTAAGCACCATCCTTATCAAATCAAGCCGAATTTTAGCCGACTTAATCCACTGAAGGAAACTGCCTTCCAAAGGAGCCCAAGTGGTTTGGTTGACCTAACACAACACCAACAGTCCAAAATAGGGGTCTATTTCAAATCACCCAGCTCAATAATTTTTTACATTCTTCAAAAATCAACACCTAAAATTACACATGGCATTGCAACAAACACCATGAAATCCAATACAAACACATCCCTCAGAAAAGATAAAATACATGTAAATGTATCAAAGAAATAAAGATCAACAAGCCCAATTTACCCGAAACGGAACTGAACCCATTATCTGCAATCGATCGATCAATCTCATTCCATTAGAGAAAAGCACAAACAAACATATACAACAGACAAAATATAGGATATTTTTAGTGGGGTTGAATAGAAATGCAATGAATTTTCAAAAGAAATTGATGAAAAACAAACGAGAAAACGAAATAGATAGGAAAAGGTTTCCACGTTAAATGTAGAATTGTGATAATTGATGATGGTGATGGAGGTGTGTGTGTACCTGGGTGGGGGCGTGAGAAGTGGAGCCACCGCAGATGAAGAGAGAGGAGAGGAAGGACCGATTGGGGCGGGGGCGGTCGGGGAGTTGGGGCCGAGAAGGGCGCAAGGCCAGACGGCTGCAGCCCGAACCCATCAGGCCGTCTTTCCTAGAGCGAGAGACAGATTATATACAGAGAGAATGTAAAAGAGAGGCTGAGAAGCCACGATAATGGAGACATGACACAGCTCATTTTGTAAAAAGTTGATTTTTTTTATTTATTTTTATTTATTTTTTTATTTTATTTTTTTGTAGTTTTTTGGTTTTTCTTTTTTTTTTTTTGGTTAAAAAAGTTGTTTTTTTGTGATTTTTTTGTGTAAAAAAATTAAAAAATCAAAAAATTAATTTTTTACTATCTTTTAAAAACGTCCTAAATAAGAGCAAGAGGGAGAACTTCGAAATTCTAATAATTTGGTAATTTCGTACCATTGCCATAATATCGTTTAAGACCTAAATTGAGAGTGACAAAATATTATTTTAGGAGAAATGTTTGAGTTTTATACATTCACCTATAATGATGTTTTAAGAAAATTGAGTTATATATATTAAGTGTACAATTGTGAAAGGTAAAAATTCAACTCAAAAAAATATAAATGCAAATAGATTTGACCAAATCCAAATGGAAAAAGCCCAGAACCAATGAGATCAATCAACTTGACTGGGCATATCAAACACAGTCAGATTCAAATCACAAACTAACATCTAACAAAAGGCTGATTGTTTGATCAAAGGAAATCTAACGACCATCAACAATTGCAAGGTGGCAATTATCAAAGTGACTTCTGACAAAAGTTTGACCATCTGATCAAAGGAGATCTGACTGCCAATAACATATGCAAGTTGGCCGTTACCAAAATGACCTTTGACAAAAGGCTGATTGTCCAATCAAAAGAGATCCGACAGCTAATAACAATATATCAATTGACAAAGGAATCAAACAAACACGTAAAGGGACGAACAATGGATATACAATAGCTATCACACAAACATATGTAAACACATTTACATAGTATTATTCCCTCTTCCTAGTCATGTCTGGTCAAAGCATTGACTTGATCGGTGGAGGATTCTCCCAGGGTCGGGGGTGATCTATGCCTTTGGGTTTTTCTTGTAACTTTAGGATAAGGCGTATCATCTCATTGATCAGCTATTGAGACAAATTCACCATTCACAGTAATAAATCAAAAATTGACACTTATCATACCGCATCATTGTAGATTAAATTGTGAAAAAAAATTTAGAGTCTCAAACATTTTCCTATTTTCATGACATAATTAGTGGTAAGGTTTTTGCGAGTTGGGAATGCTTCCTCTCCATAGTGATTTTCTATAGTACTCCATTTTGTGGAACTCACTTTGTGCCTAGAACAATGAGCTGAACCGTTCATTTCGTAAATTTCAGAGCGGAGACCGTTTGTATAAAAAAATCAATTTCATCAAATATCAACAAATAAATGAACAAATTACATTTTTTTTAGTCCATTTCATGAAACAAAATGTAATTTGTTCATGTACGTAGTGATATCTGATGAAACTAATTTTTTACATCACACATCTTTACTATTGGACTTCGAGATGATTAGTTCTAATTATCGTTGTGAATCCAAAATGAAGCCCATAAATAAAGTATGTACAAATGTGAAGAGGAGCCTTCCCCGCTTACTATTCATTTACATGTTCAACAATTTATACAAAGGTTTGCTGTGTATTTTTTTAGTTTTAATTTCAAAAACCTAGTTACATAAAATATTGTACAAGTTAAAAAAAAAAAAAAAACTTTTAAAAAAATTATATATGCTTTATTATAAATTATTTTATTCAGAATTTATAATTATTTTAAATTTATTAAGATGTGTCCTCGTAAGAGCAGAGATTAAAAAAGTCCTTACACCATGGGATTGATTATACGAATCTGATAGAAATAGATGGTACTATTATCGTTCATTTTATTCGATAATCTAAAGATTTTTATTTTATTTTATTTGTCTTCAAAAAAATTAATGATAAGTATGTTTTTGAAAATAAACTATCTATATTTTTGAATATAAAATGCGTTAAATATAAATGTTATGATTTTCGAAGCAACCTATTTTTTGCTAAGAATGATATAGATAGAAAATCTTACAAAATGAACAATTTGAATTATCGAAATAAGACTCGTTATAGACTATGTGAGCCCTAATTTAACGGTCAAGTTCATATTTTGAATTTGAGAGAATTCTCATCATAAACTATACCATGAGATAAATAGATAAGATAAAAAATTATATAAAAGAAAATTATTTACAAAAAAAAGCATTTTATATAGAAAAAAATATTTATAATAAACAGTTAATGGCATTTTTGAAATTATAACAAAAATGATAAATTATATTTTGATTGAAAATAAAAGAACCAAAAGCAATTATATATTATTTGGTATTAAAATTCTATATAAAGCTCTATTTCTCTATCATTACTCTTAAGATAAAAGGACCAGATATTATTATATTATATTTAATTAAAATTTAATAAAAATATTTAATTATTTTTTGTTGTTAGATAAATAAGGAAAATATAATATGAAGAGGCCGAAGAGTATCTCCAACCAAATATCATTGGTGGCTCTAAATGTATCCCAAAAATTAGATTGAACACTCCAATCTACAATTTAAATTTTTATTTATTTTTTTAGACACCTTAAATAATACTTTATTATGCCCCTAAAAACTCTGGAAATATACTTTATACATCCCATTATCCCGTCATTACCAAACTCTCGTTGTCGCCATTCGGATACACAGTGTTGAACAAATTAAATACGTCTGGATACTTAATTCTAAAAATATTAAATATGTTCAAATACTCAGTTCCGAACAAATAAAATATGTTCGGATACTCAGTTTCAAATAACAAAAAATTGGTTCCAGCTTTTTCATCCAAATACTCAGTGTCAAACAAATGAAATATGTTCGGATACTCAGTTTCCAACAATAAAAAATTAGTTCCTGCTTAGAAACAAGTTTTCAAATGAATATAATTAGTTTGCTACTGAATTTACAAATTCCATAAACCCAGCAGTAGAAAATGATGAACATAAATAGAAAACCTACCTTCTCTATAATAATAATAAAAAAATAAAAAATAAAAAAACTACTTGAAAATGTCATTTCCATTGTCCAATGTTAACTTCAATTTAAAATAGAATATAAGAATGATAGATTCGAGCAAAATATGATTGAGTGTGAAAATGCAAAGTGAAAAGAGTAAAAAGATAAGAGAAAAGGAAATATTGAGATTGATTATGAATGGAGTGTCCACAACATTTTGATTTGCACTTTTTCAATATCAAATACTTTTTGATCATTTTAAATAGGGACATAATAGTATTAAAAAAAAAAAAGTTTCATTAAGTTGGGGAGAAATTCTATTTCCACATACCTACTTACCTCAGTGCACATCATTTCTCAATGCACACACATATTAATTTGATTATTAATTATTCTTCTCATTCCACACATTGTATGTTCCAATTATACCCTAACTCATATACCTGTACACACACCACCTAAACCCTCCTCCCACACACCTTTGCCCATTCGGTTGAAAGCGCTCTTCTACACACTTGATATATGAAAATGGCCCGTTGAAAAAACAATGAAGACCCATTGACCTCCATTAAAGACCTATTGACATCTCCAAGACCCTAAATTTGACAACTCCATTGACAACTCTCCATTGCATTCTTGACGGTGAGGATCTCCCATCTATTTTGAAATCTTTTTATGTGTTATCATAGCTCAACTACATGGGTCTACAGAGTCTTCATCCCAATTGTTTAGAACACCAAAAGGGTCCTTCATAAATTTTTGATAGTAATTAAAGAAGAACAAGATTACTAGTTGTGAATATGTATTCATCCGATTGCATTGTTTAGAATCTTCATCCCATTGTTCAAAGAAGAACAAGATTACAAGTTGTGACAACTCCATTATGATAGTCTTCGTCATACATTGTTCAGAATTTCTGTGTGGATATGTATGTATATATTGAGATATATCTTTGTTTTTCTCTCTATGAAATCAAAGATTACTAGTTGTACAAGAACAAAACTTCATTAACATTTGAAACACTTTCACAGAGCATCACAAAATCAATACAAACACAATACAAACACAAAGGCACTCAATTACACTAATCACCTCAACAAACCATTCTACTAACAAATCATCACTAAAAATTGAATCGCAATGATAATAAACCCCGGAAAACATGTACAACTCTGTTTCAATTAACTGTTTTTATTTTTTTAACAAGAACAAAACTTTCATTAACATTTGAAACACTGTCACAGAGTAGGTGAAGAATAACAAGAAAGAGATTTGGAAGAGATTTTTGATGTGATAAAAAGAAAACAATTTGGGTTTTAGCTTTATAATTTCTGATTCTTAACACAACAACAAGGCTAGTTGTCTTGTACATTTTAAATTAGGATTTTTTTTATAAAAAAAAAAAAAAAAAAAAAAAAAAAAAAAAAAAAAACATGTGCATTGAGATTTTTTTTTTTTTAATTTTAAAAAGACATGTATAGAGAAAATTAGAATATAATATTAAAGGTATATTTTGATATCTATTATAGTCATTTTACTTTAGGATATAATTATCATTAAAATAAAATTTCATTAAGTGTGTGCACTGAGGTAAGTAGGTGTATGGAAATAGAATTTCCCTAAATTGGGGTGCTCAACCTAATGTTTGGGGTGCAAATAGAGGCACCCAATATTATTTTTTAGGTGGCTACAATACTTGACATTTCTAATTTCTAAAAAATTCTTATTTACTTCAATAAAATTTATTGTCCTGTCCACACCTCACTTGAAATTTACAATAAAAAAAAGTTAAAAAAAAAAATTAAGAGTGCAAGGGTTGAGGGTTTTTTTTTTTTTTTTGGACAAAGAAATGCCATAAGGCTTACAAAAGAGAGTTTAACAGAAGAAGAGCCTTAAGCTTAGAAGGAGGAATTCCCACCCAATCAAGGGGAAGCTTGCCCTTCAGTTACAAGAAGCTAGCTAATGTGTAAGTTGATTTGCAGCTCTAGGAATTCATTTAAAAGCTATCTGTAGACACCCTATTTTTGACTGACCTGAAGACTTAGACGTCATCGCTTGTACACTCGATGATTATGATTGCATTTGTTCGCTTTGAGTGCCCGAAGTCCTCGGTGGGATGCCCTATCTTTGGGCCTTTAAAGCTTGTCCATTTTGTGCTTTGTTTTGGACCAAAAGCTTGGTGTTTCGAGTCTGGAACTTTTGGTGACCTGTTGGCCATGGCTCATGGTTGTCGACCATTGGTGTGGCCGGTCAGCCATCAGTGGTGGCCGGTTGGCTACCAGTGTCTTTTTCCAGATATTTGTTGACAGTTATGCCAGCTGTTAGCACATTGAGCTGCATCTCCCTACACGTGTATGGTAGGATGTTTCTAAGCTCAAGGCTTGTTTGTCTATACATAGGGGGGTTTCACACCCATTTTTAGAGGTTAGCAATTTTGGAACAAAATTCTCTCTCTCTCTACATTTCTCTCTATCTCTCTCTCTCTCTCTCTCTCTCTCTCTAGCAATTTTGTGCATAGTTGCTTGGATACACTCCACTTTTGTCTATCAATCCTTAACAAAAGTTGCTAGTATTTGGGCTGAGGTAGCTTGGGACTTGTTTTGAGCTCTAGGAGGAGGTTTTGGCCTGGATTGTTGGCCAAATTGTGTCTTGGCTTCAAGAGGTATAACACTTGCTTTGTTAGCTTGTTTGAGATACTTGCTTTGCCATCTTCTTCTATTGTTTTGGGGCTGGTTTTGAACTGTAAAAACTCTGTTTTCGTGACCTAAAAGTGTTGGTTTGAGGCCATTTTCAGTTAATGGGTGGTTCACCCTTCTTGGTTCTTTGTTTGTAAAGTTTTTGTACCTCTGTTCACCACTCTCAAACCAACTTTTTTTGGTCTTTTTAACCTCTGAATTTCAAAGGTTTTTTAGTAGAAAAAAACTCAATTTGAAGTCCAAAATTTGAGGGGTTAGCCTCCTCTTTTTGTGTCTTGTTTGCATGCCTAGTTAGCCCCATGTATTAGCTTAATGTTTTAGCTTTTTGTGGCTCATGTCTAGCATGTTTTGAACTCTATTTTGAGCTGTTTTCCCATTGCTTTGGCTATTTGGTACTTTTGAGTCTTGTATTGCATAGTTGTAGTGTGAGTCTTTTCACTAGCTTGGTGTTTTAAGGCTTTAACCACCATTAGTTTGAGTTGATTGCATGTTTTTCACCTAATTTCAGCACTTATAATCTCTGCAATCTCCCTCATTTCTTCACTCTTTCATTTGCTTTTGAGGGTTGTTTCAAGCTTGGGATCCTTTAAGCTTGAGATTGAGGCTCATGCTTAATGGTTTAATCATCCTTTGAGGGTTTATTACCAATGGCATGAAGTTTCTCTCATGCCTTAAACTATCCCTTGGTTGACACTTCTTTTGTCTTAGAAGACACTCATCAATGGACAAATTGATTAATGAATGATTTGGTAACTAAAATGTGTAAACAAAATTGGCAAGTAAAAGTGACAAGATAAGCATCTCTTTGTGTTGCATTGCATCAGTTCAATTTGGACGTTAATTTGAACACAAGGAAAATGGGACATCCCATACTCAAAAGTGATGAAATGTGCCATTTTCTTAGGTCTCCATTGCCCTTGATCATGCATGATAGGGTGATGGTCATTTTGGTCTCATTTTGCATTTATTAAACTTGCACAATTGGTTTCACAAGCCATCATGCAATGAAATTTCTTGATTGATGGTTTATGAACCAAATTTGTCCCTCCTTTGATTTCCCCATGAAAATGAGAGGCAAAGTGTGCAAACAATCCTTAAGAAATACATTGTTTTGCTTTGTTTGCTCTCTGTTACAGCAAAGAAGTCTAGGTTATCAGTGGCCAACAGCCACCACCAATGGTAGCTGACCAGCCCCTTGTCGACTATCAATGAAATTTGCATAGTGTGTTGATAAGGTGGAGCAAAGGTGTTTTAGAAATGGGCAGAATTGTTGGTGTTCAATGTGCAAACAGAGGCATTCAGCAGCAAGGCATGGCTTTTCGAGTGGAAGGCGAGCATGCAAAGGCCTTCCTTGCTTCTGGGGATTAGCTAATTAGTTTAATTAGCAATAGGTCAAATACGTATTGTAATTAATTAGTTGTAGCTAATTAAGAGTTGTAATTAATTAGCTAGTTTAACTAGTTATTCGATTTCATTTTATAATTTGTTAACTAGAATAGTTAATTAATTCAAATTTTGCAATAATTAGTTAGCTTAATTAGCGTAGCTAGTTGGTTAGCTTATTCATTCGGACCCTCCTTCGTGAGGGCGTAATATTGTAATAAATGTGCGTGCGTGTGTGTATGTCTTCTAACCCCACGTCTTTCTCCCTTTCATTTAATCGCTTTTGATGGTTACCTTAGGGACATATTTCAAATTAGCATACCTTATGCCTCATGCTTGCATCCATTCATTCGTATTGTATGCATCGAGGCTCGACACATCATTTAAACTACATTGCCATTTTAATATCTTATTTGAATACGTGTTGAATCGCATGTTGTTCAAATCGATTTATATGCCATATTAGTAGCCGAGCCTGTTAATTGCATATTGCATGTATTGCATTAAGCATCTTGTATGGTTATGAATCATGCATATTTTACTAACTCATATCTTCTTAGTTTGGAGTACTAGGTGAGTTTTTATGCTTTAGCATACTTGCATAAGTGTGAATATTGCCATGATTAGCATGCTTGCCATGAGGCTATGTGCTTAAATGTTAAACTGCATGAATGCCTGTGGATGAAGGCTTGTTGTTTGAATTGGAACGATTCAACGAATGTGTGTTTTAAGCCCACTTTGTTGAGTGGAAAATCATGTTTTAAGCCCACTATGTTGGGTGGCAAATCCGCAAACTTTAAGCCCACTTGAGGTGGCAAATTCAAACTATTTTCGCAATTAAACATGAGTTGAATTGTTTCAAATTGAGCAAACTAGTCTATACTTGCTTGTACGCATCACATAGAAAAGCTAGCTTAATAACCGGAACAAGAGCACATAATGTTTGTAAAATATCATATCATGATTAGTAGAGGCTGATCTTCGATCGGGAGAGCGGGGGTGCTCAATTCATGACCTTCCCCTCTCGTACCTAAGTTCCCGAGCCGAGGCAACTTTGGTGATGACGGACGCGTGACCTTTGGCACGAGTCATGGGTTTCCTAAATTTTCCCAAAAATAAAACATTTAGGTGGCGACTCTATATCTGGCAAAGCAATCCAATCTTGGCACTTTTGATTCAAAATCAATTTTCCAAAACGATTTGCCAAATTTGAACTCTTTGGTGTTTATCAATTTCACATTGCACTTGTAGATTAGATTCAGAACTGTGAGAATCCAAACTGTAGGGCTTCTTTCGAGTTTCCGAAAGGGGGCACGAAAAAGCCAAGCTACACTATCTTGCTCCTAGATTGGTAGGTTAGAATGTTATGGAGAATTGCAATGTTATTGCAAGGCGAAACAAATCCAGACCTATACAACTCAATAACGGATTTGTTATCACTCTCTATCTAGAAATTCGATAGACTAAGAGAGTTCACAAACAAATTGGCCAATTGAACCGCCCTTGCTTTTCCTTCAGTAATTAAAAAGGCATGAACTATAGCAGTGGCACCATCATCTACTCTGTCCTTCCAGTCATGCAAAATCACTATGAGAGAGGTTTTTGAGCTAGCCTTAGAGAAGCTACCATCATAATTCACTTTTAGCTGGCCTTAAAAGGATAGATCCCAGATGGAGTGAACATGACTAGGATCAGGTCTATCTTGTTAGGAGCTCATACTTTGGCCTTAAGAGTCTATAAATTTCTTCCACAAGTTCATTGCTTGGTCCACTATGTAGGAGGGGTCAATTAGGTTACCATTGAATACCCACTCATTCCTAGCTTTCTAGATACACCAACCAATCACACCAGCCTTTCCAACTAGCTCATTTTTATGCTTGGCATTCTGACAAGCCTCTATCAAAGATTGTGTCCAAGCTGCTGTAAAGTGTGGTTGACAAAAATCAAACTTACACCCAAACCATACTACCTTTTGTCCAGCTACAATGGAAGAGTAGATGCTCAATAACTCAACTTGACACTAATATGTGGGGCACTATTAAGAGGCTACACACTTTCGACAATGAATATTTCCTTTGTTACCAATTCGTTTTTGCACACTCGCCACCAAAAGTGGCAAATTTTGAAAGGAATGTTGAGAGACCAAAGGAATTTCCACATCTTGCTAGGAGGTTGAGAGGACGATGAAGTTGTGATACCTTCACACATATGATGATCACTAATTGCTAGATGATAGGCACTTTTTGACTCCACCGAGATCAAGATAGTGATAATATGAAATAAGTCCTGATCATTCACAATTTCCTTGAGTTTGTTGTAGTCCCAATCCTTCTGTGTTTGGTTAATTACTTCTTGCACCAATGTTCTCTGACAATGAAGAGGTTTACAAGGTTGAATTAAAAAATTTCGATTATAAGGAATCTATCTATCTTCCCAAAACTTAATTGAATCCTCACTATCAACCTGCCAGTGAAGCCCCTTTATAAGAAGGTCTTTACCTTGAAGCAAACTGGTCTAGGACCACAAAGGACTCTACCCCTTAACTGCATTCCTGATATCCATCTTCAGGGAATAAACCCCTTTCAATATCCTTGCACAACATGAATTTCGATATTTTATTAGCTGCTAAGGTTGACGAGCCAATAAGGCAGTGTTGAAAGCCTTAAAGTCCCTAAAACCCATGCCCCCTTGAGCTTTTGCGATTGATGAACTACTCCAGCTAGCCTAATGGGTGCCCCTTTCTTTCGGGTTGCGCCCTACCAGAAATTACTGATATATGCATTGAGGCGGTCACAAAAATTCTTTGGAAAGGCAAAACAACCGATTTAATAAGAGTTTCTCTACCAACCTAAGAGAGAAGATATTGCTTCCAACCTGGCATTTTTTGAACTGCTCTTTCAAAAAAAAAAAAAAAAAAAAAAAACCATAAGCTTCTATTTTAGATCTCCCCTAAAAGAATAGTAATCCCAAGTATTTTACAGAGCCGCTGATAAGAGGGAATCCCATCAAAGAGAAAATTTCATGTTGAACTAACGAAGGGGTTTTTTTTAGAAGACTATACCCGATTTGTTTAAAATTAATGAGTTGACTTGAGGCCTAACAGTACTCTTCCAGAGTGGATTTGAGAACTTGACAATCAACAATTGTGGCTTTCGAGAAGAAAATGACGTCATCCACGAAGAAAAGGTGTTTTCAATCTAATATCAGACAATCTTTTATCCTGAAGCCTTTTAGAGACAAGAAAAGAGAGGAAAAGAGAGAGAGAGAGAGAGAGAGAGCATCTGCAACCATGAAAAACAACTAGGCCGTGGGATCTCCTAGAGGGTATCCAAGTGCACCCGACAATTCAAACCCTTGTCTGGTTTCACGAGGGCAATGTGAAATAGAATGAGAGTTCAAATCTAGTAAATCTATAAAAAAAAAATTCATTAATCACAAGAAATTCCAAAAATGGACTATATCACTAGACTCAGAGTCGCCACCAAATCTTTTGGGAAAACTAGAAAACCCAAGACTCTTGCCAAAGGCCACTGACCGTCAAAAATTGGCCTCTATCTTAACATGAGATTCATTACCAACATATGCTCATGTTCCGATTATTAATGCTAAAATTACTATGTAAACCAAACATATATAGACTAAGTCACTTACTGTGGAATGCTTTGATCTCATGCGTTTAAAATGTGTTTGAAAATGTACAGCTCAAAAAAAAAAAAAAAAAAAAAGATGAATTCACATGCATAGAAATCAAGATCATCCTAACTTAAGCGGAATAATCTCCATCCACAAGCAATGATAAAGATATACTAAGTAAGCACGTAACCTCATGGTAGAATACTAGACATAGTAAGGAAAACATACACAAGCGGGATGCAAAGGTGAAAGAAGCTCACCTAGTACTTATCCGCACCAAGCCAAGTGAAAAGGGTTAGAAAAATATACATGATCCTAAATGCAAAGAAACTAATGCAATTTATGCAATGGAATGCAACTGAAGACTTAGCTACTAGCATATGATATGTGAATCATCTCAAAACATGAGATTGTGCACATAATCACATAAGGAATAGAGAAAACACTAAATATAATGAGCCAAGTCTTATGCATGAAAAATGGATGCAAGACATCAAGAAAAATGATGAATAAAGAAAATATGATGCCAAAATATGGAAAGATCTAAATAAAAGAGATAGAGAAAGAAATAAAGAAGAAGAATGAATATACATGCATCTATACTAAAGAAATAAAATGACAGCAGTGATAAATAGTTGAAAGTGCATAGTTATTCCATTACTTTTGGGTATTGTTACACTTTTATTATATTAATTCTCTCAGTTTATATTTAATTGTAATCTAATGAATTAATTTGGAATTTTCAGGAAAACCTTGCAATTAGAAGAAAGAATGGGCCATGAATAAAAATAAAGGAATTTTGTTAGAATTGCAACCACATATAGGGTCACATCTCTCACAACTAGCTCCCTTGGAAAATAATTATTTAATTATTTTGCTTGTGTATTAAGTTATTAGTTTCCTGTTGTTATTAGGTTAGTGCGGGATCTCCTAGAGGAGGGTATCCGAGTGTGCCCTATAGTTTAAACCCTTGGTCTGGTTTCATGAGTGTGCAATCTAGAACATAATGAGAGTCCAAATCTAGTAAGTCCATAGAAAATCCGCTAATCATAAGAAATGCCAAAAATAGACTACATTACCAGATTCAGAGTTGCTACCTACTCTTTTGGAAAAACTAGGAAACCCATCATGACTCATGCCAAAGGTCAATGTCTGTCACAACCAAAGTATCTTGGCTTGGGAACTTAGGTATAAGGGGTGTAGGTCATGAATTGAGCACCCCCACTCATTCGATCATAGATTGGCCGTTACGAATTCACAATATGAGATTCATTACCAAGATATGCTCATGTTCTAATTATTAATGCTAAAATTACTATGTGAAGCAAATAAATATAGACTAATCACTTACTTTGGAATGCTTTGATCTCATGCGTTTCAGAAATGGGTTTGAATATGCGCAACTCAAAGAAAAGATGACTTTCTCACACATAGAAATCAAGATCATCCCAACTTAAGCAAAATAACCTCCATCCATCGGCAATTAAAGAGATATCTCAAGTAAGCAACTGGCCATATGGTAGTATACTAGACACAGTAAGAAAAACATGTACAAACGTGATGCAAAAATGAAAGAAGCTCATCTAGTATTTGTAGACACCTCATTTTTTATAGCCCTTACGACTTGGACATCCTCGCATGCACACCCGATGATAAGTCTGTTTGCTCGCCAAGTGCTCGAAGTCCTCAACAGAATACCATAACTTTGAGCCTCACAAACCCTGATAGCCTTTCAAACCCAATTTTGGACCAAGCCTATCTTTTTCAGCCTGCAACCTTTGGTGACCTGACGGCCTCTAATAGAGACTTGCCGGCTATCACTTTTTACTTGCCGAGCTGGTGCCGGCCACTGATGTGGATTGCCGGCCACCATTGTATTTTGCAGATATTTTATGCCAGTTGTGCTAGTTGTTTGCACAGATGCATGCATCTTTACCCACGTGTAGGGCTGGATCTCCTTGAGGGAATTTCATGTTTTCTATATATAGGGACCCCCTCTCTTTTGTAGCAAGGTTAGAAATTTGGAACTCAAAAAATTTCCTCTCTTTCTCCAAAAATCCTCTACACTTTTGACTACAATTCCTTAACCTTTGCCAGTACACCCTTAACCAAATCTTCTCATCTTTGAGATGAGGTGTTCTTGAGCTTGTTTTGAGCTTTAGAGGGTGTACTTAATTGGTTTTGTTGCTTGGAATTACTCTTCTCTTCAAAATGTATAAGGCTTTGCCTCTTTGCTTGCTTTATCTACTATTATTTCTACTGTTTTCCCATTGTTTTGGGCTATCAAAACTCTGTGTTTTTTGGGCTAAAGCTTGGGTTTAAGGCCGTTAAAGGTTGAGGGGTTGATAGCCCTTCTTTATACCTTGTTTTGGAGGCCTTTGCGCTTGTGTCTCCCACCATTTTACTATCATTTTCCAAGATTTTAAACACTGATTTTTAAAGCTTTTTCAGTGGCAAAAATCATGTTTTGAAGTCCAATTTTGGAGGGGTTAGCCTCCCCTCCTTACGTCTTGTTTACTAGCCTAGATAGCTCTATGTGTTAGCTTATTTTTCCAGCCATTTATAGCTCAATTCCAGTAAGTTTTAACCTCTGCTTTAGACTGTTGTAACTCTATTTTGGGTTGGTTAAGTCATTTGAGTTTTGTTTTGCATGCTTTTAGTGTAAGTGTCCTCACAAGCTTGGTGTTTTAGGCCTTTAGACACCACTTGTTTGAGTTGACTGCATTGTTTTAGTGTTTTTCTCACTTAATTTTAGCAAGCATAATCTTTGCAACCTCCATCATTTCTTCACTCTTTGTTTGCTTTGAGGGTTGTTTCAACCTTAGAATTGTCTAAGCTTGATATTGAAGTCCATGCTTTATGGTTTAATCCTCTTTTGGGGGTTCATTATCAAGGGCATGACACCTCTCTCTTGCCTTAAACTACTCCTTGTTTAACACTTCCTTCTCTTTTAGAGGACTCAACTCACCAATGGACTTAATTGGAATAAAGAATGATTGGTAAATTAAAATGAGTTACTAAAACTTAGGACTAAAAGTGAGCAAGATAATATTTGGTTATGTTCAATTGGACGTTAATTGAACACATAGAAGCTTAAACCATCTCATACTTGCTAGTGATGAAATGAGTCAAGTCTCCAAGGTCAATTTCTTTCTTTGATCATTCATGAAATGGAGGAGATTTGTGTCTTGTTTTACTTTTATTGAACTTGCACACTTGGTTTCACAAGCCATCATGCAATGAAATTGCATCCATTGATGGTTTATGAACCAAAGCTTGCTACTCCTTTGATTTTCCCATGAAAATGAGGGGTAGGTTGTGCAAACAAACCCTTGAAATATCCTATATATGCTCTTTTTGTCCTCTGTTGCCGCAAGATGAACCTGTGCACTAGTGGTCGGCAGACTACCATCCATGGCCGGCGACCTTCAACCATGGCCGGCTGGTGGCCAGCAACCTTTATTAGTGGCTGGTTGGCCACTGATGCAAGACTAAGCAGAGTTTTGGTATGGCAGAGTAGAGTGAGCAGCAGTGTTGGTGTTCAACTGTGCAAACAAAGGCATTCGGAAGCAGAACGGTGGTCTTTTCGGGTGGAAATCGAGCATGCGTATGCACATCCCTCATTTCCCGAGGAGTAGTAGTTAATTGCTTAGTTTAATTGTTAATTGTAATTGTGTTGTAATTCTTTAATTAGTTAACTAGTTATGATGTAATTGTTTTAGTTAGCTAGATTAGCTAATTAGTTCATTTGTTGTTGTAATAATTAGTTAGGTAGTTTAGCTAGTTATTCATTTTGGTTTGTAATAATTAACTTTAGCTTAACTTTAATTAGTTAGCTAGTTAGCTAATTTATTCATTCGGACTCTCTTTCGTGAGAGCGAAATAATGTAATAATGGGTATGTCTTCCAACCCTACGTCTTTCTCCTTTTTTTATTTATCCTCTTTTGAAGGTTAGATTAGGGGCATCATGTTTCAATTAGCATATCGTACGTTTTCATCCACTGAGGCTCGGTTCATCAGTCTAATTGCATTGTCGTTTCAATACCTCGTTGAATACGTGTTTAAACGCATGCTATGAAATTGTTGCAAATAACATGTTAAGTAGTCGAGCCGATTTTAGTTGCATTAGCCATCTTGCATAGTTAGAAATCATGCATATTTTTCTAACTCTTTTGTTTTATCTTAGCTTGGAGTACTAGGTGAGTTTTTAGTGCTTTAGCATACTTACATGAGTGTGAGTAACTGCCATGACTAGCATGCTTGCCATGAGGCAAAGTGCTTACTTGATAAACTGTTTTGAGTGCCTGTGGATGAAGGCTAATTGCTTAGATTGGAATAATTTGAGCAATGTTTATATGCAATCACTTTTTCAAGTGATACATATTTCGAAACAATTTTGCAAAACGAACATGAATCGAATGCTCCAATTCTTGCAAGTTAGTCTATATCTTGTATGAGCACATCACATTGTAAATGCTAGCCTAATAAACTGGAACAAGAGCATATAATGTTGATAAAACTCATATCATGATTAGTAGAGGCCGATCTTTGATCAGGCGAGCAGGGGTGTTCAAATGTATTCATGACCTTCCCCCCTCGTACCTAAGTTCCCGAGCCGAGACAATCTCGGTGACGAAGGACGCGTGGCCTTTGGCACGAATCATGGGTTTCCTAAATTTCTCCAAAATAAAATATTTAGGTGGCGACTCTGTATCTAGCAAAGCAGTCCAATTTTGGCATTTTTTTTATTCAAAAGCAATTTTCCAAATGATTTGTCGGATTTGGACTCTTTGGTGTTTATCTATTACACATTGCACTTGTGAGATTAGATTCAAAACCACCGAAGTCCAAACTGTAGGGCTTATTCGTCTTCCGAGAGGGGGGATGAAAAAGTCGAGCTACATTTCTACCGACTCTGCTGGGGATTTAGAGAATATGGCTCGACCTCATGATATGAAATTTTATTTACACTTATATGTTTCTTTGCATTGCATTTGCATTGGTGCGCCTAACTCACTGTTCTTGCCATCTGCTATTCCTGGACGGTTTGCCGGAGGCTTGCCTAAAAGCTTGCCAAAAGGCTGACTGGTCACAGGCTCTGTCATGATGGGAACACAACCCTTGGATCTGGACAACCGCTGTACCGTTTGATCCTCCTTTCACTTCTAGGTGTTAGGTGTGAGAGGTATATTAGGTAGTCTTGCAGAGGTACCCTTTTTGACCAATCGGCCTAGTTGCAAATTGAAAGCCATAGAGACTGTTCCAAACTAGAACATAATGCTTACCTGAATGCAAGATTGCGTGAAACCAATTTGCTTGAATAGTGAACCCTAGTTCCTAACGAAACTAGGAGAGGGTAACCCTACCCCCTCATAGGGGTGTTTTGGCTCTCACTTAGCTGATATGTGCTTTTAGAGTGAAACTCTACAGGAATGTGCGTATCAGTTGCAAGTTTGGGTATCAAATTTGGGGATAGAAGTCAGTGTTGAGTGCAATTCTACAGCTTTTGATTACAACTATGTGTTGTTAACATCTAAGCTGAGGTGCTGTGCTTTTTCTAATTTTCGCTTTCCTTTTCGCTTTATTTCTTTTTGCAAGGTAGTTTATCACAATAGCTTCAGACAGGTCGGATAACCCCCAAGCACTCTGGACCTATGTAAGAAGACTTTATAGATCTAGAGATCTTGTTAGGGGACAACCTGTGTTTGCTTTGCTCCCACTGGTTACTAGACGAAGGAGAGTTAGGCATAATTCACCAGTTCAACAATCACCTGCATCTAGTCAGGCTCAATCTTCTACATCTAGGCCAGCAAGAGATCACTTACCTATTCAGATGACTTAGTACCCTGCAGTCAGTATAGAGGACTTGATTCGTCATCTCCAACAAACAATAGAAACCATGCAACAAGATGCTACCCGCCAAGCTGAAGCTACAGCCCATCAAACCAAAGTAATAAACAGGCTACAGCAACAGTAACCACGGCCGGCAACGGCTTCTATTTCCCATGCACCTCTTGCGGGTATCTCAGCACCCGGAATCACTGCCAATGTCCAAGAGAATCTGGGCAATCCAGTAGACCCCATCCCACCGCAAGCCTCTAAGGCACCAGTATACTAAACTAAGCCTCCGTTTGAATTCGAAGTTGACCCTACTGTATTGAAGGTCAACAAGCTGGAGAAGCTTCTCAAGCGAGCACAGGGTGTGAACTCAATCCCCGACATTGAAGATGGATACACCGTCTTGGCAGTAACTTTGCCTAATCAGTTGAAAATACCACACATACATCGGTTTAATGGCTCTGGAGATCCCATGGTTCATTTGCGGTTGTTCTCTACTATCCAGCGGTTGATGGGCCTCACCAGACTTCAAAAGCTATCGCTTTTTGGTTGGACCTTTTCAG
The DNA here is from genome assembly GCF_055761805.1 of Camellia sinensis. Lineage (NCBI taxonomy): Eukaryota > Viridiplantae > Streptophyta > Magnoliopsida > Ericales > Theaceae > Camellia > Camellia sinensis. Next base: position 72,213,226 of record NC_138964.1, read on the forward strand.
GAATAGCAGCTATCTGATATGCAAAGCTAGAGGCTTCAGTAAATCGGAGCTGAGAGGAAATGACTGAGGCCTTCATCACACAATACTCATACAATACGCAGATTGAGGCTCGTGATCTTGAGACGACCCATCAGGAGCCAAAAGAGGGATTTTCAGACTTTCTAACAAAGTGGAGGGCCAAGGCTTCAATGATGACTACCAGACCATTTGAGAAGGATCAAATCAGGATGGTGGTCCGCAATTTGCAAGGGAAATTATTGCAGAAGATGATAGTCTTTCCGTTGTTCACATTCACTGAGCTCCTTGAGATAGGGGTTCAGATCGAAGATGCAATGAAACAGGGGTTGATAACCGATGAGAAGGAGCAGGCCAAGAGGCCTTTTGCACGTAGTTCCAATGCAACCACTAGTGGAAACACAACTACGTGGCCATCTGATATGAGTGTTGTTACTACCACAGCTAAGACCGCTAGCCCTTTCGCCAGTACAACTCCACAAACCTCAAATAACCAGGTCCAATCCCAAAGGGTCTTTACCTCACTTTACATGCCTTTATCCCAAGCCATGAAGGTGCTGATCAAAAAGAGGCATCTTATGCCGTTAGAGCCTTGCCCACTACCTAATCCTCTTCCACCTAAACACAACCCAACCAAATACTGCACTTTTCATCAATAACACGGTCACAACACCGACCAATGCTTCAGGCTATGTCATGAGATTCAAGATCTCATCGACAACAAGGTGATAGCACTATCCCAAAAGCCAAATGTAACCACCAACCCTCTCTCGGCCCATAATCAAGTTCCCCTACCCCAGAACCTAAACCTAATACATACACTGGCTATCCCCTATGATCCCAGCATATATATTACCCCTTCTCACATACCCAGACTGACGTTGTTCATCCCCGAAAGCACAGACTTGTGCATGATGGACACATCCACACTTCAACCTGAACCCATGATAGTGACAGTGGCAGAAGGAGGGAGGTTGGCCTTGGAGGAGAATGTCAATCCATTGCGTGAGAGCCCTGCGGACTTATCTGAGGGGGTGTATGACTCGTGCTGTTACATTGTGCCGACCGATCAAGCCAAACCAGAAGTGGTATTATTGATAGCAACGGAGGTCAATGCGATTAGAGAGGATGGCCCAAGTCAAGGACTGGATGATCTAACGGAGCTAGAGGACGACTTAGACAATCTGCAGTTCTTTGATGAGCAAGATCAAGGAGAGGTATAGATTGACTGGTTTGATGTGAATGGGTCGATAGACAACTCCTAGTGGCTTAGTGACGAGCCTGACAAAGAGGAAGAAACTGAAACATAGCCAGAGGAACAGGGAGCAAGAATTGTTGTAATGGTCGGAATGGTCGGAGACAAAGGGAAACTACATGAGGATATCGGTGTGGAACAATCAGCTCAGGAACTAGACATTGTCAGTACCGTGGATACAGAGTAAGAAGCTGCACTGAAGTAGTTTGAACAAGAAAATGGTGAAAACAACTGGAAAGCTAGAACAGATTAACTTCCTGCGAGAGATATTTGTGACGAAGGAATGATCAGAACGGAGACGGACAACTGTTTGTCGACTGCCGGAGGTGCATGGTGGGAGGATGACGATCTACTTTTGGCTCACACCAATGAAGATTGGGGTGAAGACCTGCCAGACAATACTAGGTACACTGAAGAGATTGACCATATGACGAGAAGTGGGTGGTATTTCAAGCTGCCCCACACTTGGACCAAGTTGAAGCCTCCATGAAAGATAGAGAGGTTGAGAAGTAGAAGGAAAAACAATTGAAAGAAGAGGTAGTACTAAAATAGCTAAAGAAAATTCAAACCGATATTTCAATTTGGGGTTTGCTTATGGCTTCTCGAGTGCATCGACAGTTTATACTATCAGTGATGGACAGGGCCAAATTATCCATTGACACGACTCTTGAATAGCTTATAGGATTGGTCTTCCCAGAAGGTGCTGCACCAACTTTACCCTTCTCGGACAAGGAACTGCCACCGAAGGGCTCAACACACAACAAACCTCTGTACATATCAGTTGAGTGTAGAGAAAAGTGGGTTCCAGTGGTGTTGGTCGATATTGGGTCGGCTATCAATGTCTGTCCGTCGCGCACAGCTTATGCCATCGGCCTGAAACCAACAGATTTCATACCTACAGCCCAAGTGATTAGGGTGTACGATAATACCAACAGAGAGGTTATGGGCATGGTACAGATCAGAGTTCAAGTGGGCCTAGCTCAACAGGATATTGAGTTTCATATCCTGGATGTGTCAGCCACTTTCAATCTACTGTTAGGGAGACCTTGGTTACACTAGGTGAAAGCTGCCTTTTCTACTCTCCGCCAAATGCTAAAATACCCTTATGGGAAGCGAGTGGCCATTGTGTTTGGGAATTCGTCTATATATCCTCCGCCAGAGGTAACTACACTTGTGCTAGAAATTGTTCATGGCGAGGGGTATGTATTCCTTTCAGGGTTTACTCTGGCTGAGGCCCGAGCAGTGCAAACCATCTTAGCAGCAGATGAGGGCATGTATGTCAACGCCCAATCAATCTATTTCAGTAACAAGCTATAACATGTGCCAGGAATGGGACTGGGAAGAAGTGATCGAAAGGGCGTCACAACATTGGCCGATGTACCATATAATCTGCATGCCTTTGGTCTTGGCTATGTGCCCACCAAAGAGGATTGGGTTAGGAAGAGAGAAGAGATGGCAGGCAAAGCCAAAGCTAAGCAGACCGGGAAGCACTATGAGCTCGTTCACAGACCAATCTGGGGAGCCCTGAATGCTCACTTTGTTCAGGAGGGAGAAGACTTCCCATTTCACGGCTTTCTCGAGCCTTGGTTGAATTCTGAGAAGCAGCGTGTTCCTGGCTCTGAAATTTTCTTTGATTTGCAGCTGTAAGACAGTGGTACAGAGGAAAAGGTTGAACTAACTACTGAAGCTAGAAGAGCATAGAAAATGACTCAAACAACAACGAGCTTAGAGTAGGGGCAGCACTGGCATTTCTCCTTTCAGATCCTCCAACCGACTCAGAAAGCTTGGGGGATAACCTGACTATCTCCATGATTGGGGACCAACCAGGTGTGAACCCTTCCAGCAGTATTTTGGATGCATCTGAAGCACCATCTCTCATTTGGCAACTGGAGGAGGGCTACCTGTCTAGTAGTTCTGAGTCGGGTAGTGAGCCAGAATCTGATTCCATAGAGTCTGTGGAGTCGGAATCAGATTCCAGTTCTTCTGAGTTCGAGTCCAATATTCCTAGGGGTGATAACCCAAATGCCAAGGTCTTGTTCAGGTCGTCTTTTTCTTTTGCTTTTGAGTCGGTTGTAACCAAAGAGCTAAATAAGTTGGACCTTATGAATGAGAATGATGCTGCTGATTCTGAGTATTACTCTATGTCGCTTATTTATTGCATTGACCAAGATTTCCAGAATGTTAATGACAACGAAGAGGAAGGGATTCCTCTAGATTTGAAAAACTTGATTAATAGAGAGGGGGAGAGGTTTGCGAAACCCCCTGCTGATGAAATCATTGCTATTAATGTGGGTACTTAAAACGATCTGCGTCTAGTCCAGATCGGGTCCACGTTGTCATCGGAGGAACGCGAGTGCTCAGTCGCTTTATTAAAAGATTTCAAAGATGTTTTCATGTGGTCCTACAAAGACATGCCTGGAATCGATCCTGAGATTGTACAACATCAGATCCCTCTTGACCACGAGGCCCGATCCGTCAAGCAGAAGTTGCGAAGAATCCTCCCAGATTAGGCATTGAAAATTAAGGAGGAGGTCACCAAGCAGATCGAAGCAGGTTTCTTGTTATTATCTGAATATCCGACTTGGTTGGCCAACATCGTCCCAGTGCCGTAGAAGGACGGTAAAATCCGGGTATGTGTAGACTTCAGGGATTTGAATAGAGCTAGTTCGAAGGATGACTTCCCTTTGCCGCACATTGATGAATTAGTGGATTTTACTATGGGTCATGCATTGCTCTCCTTCATGGATGGATTTTCCAGGTATAACCAGATTCTGATGGTGTCCAAGGATAGAAAAAAAAAAAAACTGCATTTACTACGCCGTAGGGAACCTACTGCTATCGGGTGATGCCGTTTGGACTAAAGAATGCCGAGGCTACCTATCAAAGGGCTGCAACCACTATTTCGTATGATATGATCCACAAAGAGATCGAGGTGTACGTAAACAACATGATTGTCAAGTCTAAAGAAAGAGAAGGCCACTACACTGCTTTGAAGAAATTCTTTCAACGAATCAGAGAATACAGACTGAGGTTGAATCTGCAGAAGTGTACTTTCGATGTAACAGCAGGGAAAATGCTAGGTTTCTTAATCACACAAAGGGGCATCAAGGTGGATCCTTCCAAAATCCAGGCCATCTTAGAAATGCCACCACCGAGGACTAAAAAGGAGGTGCAAGGCTTTCTGGGTAAAGTGCAATTTATAAGACGGTTTATTTAAAAATTAACCTTGACTTGTGAACCACTATTTGGTCTTCTGAAGAAAGGAAAGAAATTTCGATGAGATGATCGATGTCAATTCGCTTTTGAGCAGGTCAAATAGTATCTCCAAAATCCGCCTGTATTGTCGCCGCCAGAGTCGAGGAAGCCTTTGATTCTGTATCTGTCAATCACTGACACAACAATTGGATGCATGCTTGCTCAGGAACCTAAGGATAAGTGGAGAAAGCCATCTACTACTTGAGTAAAAAAATGCTAGATTATGAGACTCGCTACACTCCGCTGGAGAAAGCTAGCTTGGCCTTGGTATGGGCTACCAGGAAGTTGAGGCACTACTTGTTAGCTCACTTCATAATTCTGATTTTGAGATTAGATCCCATCAAATATCTCTTTGAGAAACCAGCTTTTATGGGTAGGCTAACCCGTTGGTTGCTTCTTCTCTCCAAATTTGCTCTGAAGTATGTCACTCACAAGTCGGTTAAGGGGAGAGCTGTGGCGGAATTCTTGGCAGATCACCCAATAGAAGGGGATGAAGCGGTAGAATACCTATTTCCAGATGAAGCTATTCTGCTAGCTGAGGAGGAGACTCGGACAATGTACTTTGACGGAGCGTCTAATTAATATGGTTATGGGATAGGTGTGTTGTTGATAGCACCCGACAACTCCCATATACCTTTAGCCTTCGAACTCCGATTCAAGGTATCCAATACTGAAGCAGAATATGAGGCATGTATTGCTGGATTAGAAGCCGCATTGGAACTAGGGGCAAAAAGGTTAGATGTCATCGGGGATTCGAACCTAGTTGTTTCTCAACCAAATGGAACCTGGAGAGTCAAAAAAGAAAAGATGAAGATGTATCATCAGACCCTAGAAGTTCTGATTCCTAGGTTTAAAAAGCTGACTTTCACGCATCTACTAAGAGAGAACAACAGGTTCGCTGACGCCTTATCAACTTTATCTTCTATGATAGACATCCCGCTGGGAGTCTGGATGCGTCAGATCATTATTGAGCAGAAGTATACGTCGGCCTACAAAACTATCTCCGCAATAGATGAAGCACAAGATCAAAACCCTTGGTACTACAATATCTGGAACTTCTTGGAAAAGGAGGTTTATCCACCAGGGGCAAATGCCAAGGATAAGAGGGCAATACGGCGGATGGTCGTCTAATTTATCATTTGCAAAAGTAAACTATACAAGAGAGGTCATATGGGAATGCACAAGTTGTGTGTCGAAGAAGAGGAGTCAAAGTGCCTGATGGAGGCCATCCATGGGGAAGAGTGCTGAGTGCACATGAATGGAGTAATGTCAGCCCGGAAGATTCTTAGGCAAGGTTACTATTGGTCTACCATGGAGGAGGATTGTATTGGTTTTGTTCGACAATGCCACAAATGCCAAATTCATGCCAATCGCATGAACATCCCGCCGTCAAAACTGTACAACATGACTTCACCATGGCCTTTCTCAGTCTGGGGAATTGATGTCATTGGCACGGTCACACCAAAAGGGTCAAATGGGCATGAATACATTCTGGTGGCAATTGACTACTTCACAAAGTGGATGGAAGCTCAGTCCTACGCAGTGTTGAAAGCAGCGCATGTGGCTAAGTTCATTCGAAACAACATTATTTGCCGCTATGGGGTCCCAAATGAGATCATTTCAAATTATGGTTCCCACTTCAAGAAAGAGGTGATCGATTTGTTGGAGAAATACAATGTGGCTCTTCATAAGTCATCTACATACCAGCCGCAAACCAACAGAGCTGTTGAAGCCGCCAACAAGACCATCAAGAATATTTTGTAGAATATGGTTGAGACCTATAGGGATTGGCCAGACAAATTGTCATTCACACTCTTGGGTTATAGAACTTCAATACGGACGTCTATAGGGGTAACTCCTTATTCTTTTGTCTACGGTATGGAGGCTATTCTACTGATTGAAATAGAAGTTTCGTCGCTGTGAGTCATGGCTGAGTGTCAAATAGCAGAGGCAGACTGGCAACAGAGCAAGTTTGAAGAATTGATGATGTTTGATGAGAGACGGCTAAAAGCATTGTATCATGTTCAGGGTTATCAATGCAGGATTGCTAGGGCTTTCAACAAGAAGGTTAAGTCCTGGAATCTCAAAGAAGGGGATATTGTGCTGAAAGACAACCGAGCTCCCATTCATGACCCTAGGGGCAAGTTCAGACCCAATTGGACTGGTCCTTACATCATCAAAACTATCTGGTCGGGTGGAGCTGTCATTCTCATGGACCTGGATGGCCTAGAATTTTCTCAGCCGATCAACATGGACAAGTTGAAGAAATACTATCCCTGAGAGGCTCACTAGGCCGAAAAGCTGGAAGGGCGACTTAAGCAAAAGTTAGAGCACAAAAAAAAAATTAGAAATATAGAAAAACTGAGATCGCAAGGTTGAAAACCCCGAAGGGGCGGCCTTGGCAAAAGTTAGAGCATAAAAGGATAGAGTTAATACTCGAGTGAACCTGTACCGAACTACGTAAGGCCTGATTTTCATCTTCGAGATACGTAGGCAACTTTATCCTGAAGTTTGGCCATAAACACCTCTAACTCAACTGTCCTGTCCATGTGTCTAATTAGGTCATCTTTGTCTGTTCTTTCCCAAAGGGTTCAGTTGTGATCTCTACTCTGAGAGAAGAGCTGGTTACAATACTGAGTAGTGGTGTTCAAATAAGAGGCAATTTGTGATCTTTTGATTCGGGGTTGTACATCTCGAGGATTGATTCCGTGCGTGTCAAGTGGTGGTCCTTTTCGAAAATGGTTTTGAAAAGTTTTAATAAAAGTTGATTTTGTTCAAATTTTACCTTTTACAACTTAGACCATTTTTGGACCAAAAGGAAAATTTTCAATGCTCACAACTTTAATTTCATTGATTTCAACATGAAGTTCTCCAACTCTCTAGTACAAATTAAAGTTGCTTTTATTACATCATAAGAACTTGAAAAGTAAGTTCAAAGCAACAAACTAGGGGCATAGATGAATCAGGTGTTCATACGTCCTCTACTTGTGCTTGTGGAAGCTTCTGATGCCAAAGTGGGCTTGAATTATACCTCATCCTCGAGCCAAGCCAGGTACTCACCAGAAAGGGCGCAACTGAAACTAGGGGTAGGGGCTAGAAGTTCTCTCATCTTGCAAACACTGAGGTACCTAGCCAATGTGAACCTCGGATGGGGAATGAAATCGGGTACTCTACCCCCTCCGTTGGGCAAGTCTGATCATGTCCAAACTAACGTTTGAACTGGAAAAGGGAAGTATAATACACAGTGTGTAAGGCCGATTAGCTGTATGCCAGGTTGCTAAGTCATGCTGTAGCTCATTTCAGTCAGGTTAAACCAGGGTCAACGCCAAGCAATGTCAGCAACAGACCTGTTACACATCAAATGGCACCGCCACCCCTAGTTAGGGAAATCCACTAGCTATTGGCGGAAGAAGTACGCTCGAGCTGAGTACGTAGGGCAAGAGTTCACTACTTTCAACTTGTCCATTAGCCACACCTGAGGAAGGATGAAAGAAAAGAGAGATTAAAGAATAGAGAGATGTATGTTGAGAGATAAGTGAGAAAAGGGCTTTGAGAGAAATATAGAGCATGAGTACCAAGTGATGTGAGAAATACATATAAGAAAGGGCGGGAAACAATATCTGCAGATGTAGTGGATTTCTTGCGGATTTGGTAGTCTTTCGCTAATAGAAGGCGTCTAATCCCATCAAAGTCTCGGCCCGCACCAAGCCAATGCAACTCTTGCCCTCTTTCAAACCTTGGGCCACTTTAATCAGCCGAATGCTAGACCCGCCGAAATTTGGAGTGAGAAGGAAATGAGTTAGCATACATAAGCAAAGGGCGTGTTGCCGAAAACCCCATCAAAGAAGGTTACCTCGGTCACCAACGTCAGAAAATTGATGAATCACGCTGGGAATATCCAGCTCTCCATTGTGAACCAAGGGTTGAGCCTCATGTAGAGTGAGCCCACACATCCGTCCTAAAGCTTGGATGTGGCCGAAACGGGACTGAGGTATGATTTCCTCATCATGTTGGGATTCCATTAATGCTTGAAATTCTTTGATTGTCGGGCATATCTCTTGTCCCCCGAAGCTAAAGACATGTGTAATCGGGTCCCAACATCTAGTCGCGGCATGAAGAAATGGAAAACAAAGTGGAGTTTAGCTCAACAGAAAAAGTGCATTCATGCCGAAACCCCAAAAATTCACCTTTTTCAAGCCGTCTAAAGTTGCAATCCAATCTGAGAGTCTTTCAGCGAAAAATGGCTCCATTTGTGAAGAATTTGCAACTAAAATGAAGAATCTCTGAAGTTCAACCTTTTGTAGAAGATAAGGCAGTGAGTGGAAGCCAGCTGTCAACAAATTGGAGGTTCTGCACATTGATGGCCGGCAGGTGGCCGGCAGGCCATATTGGTGACTGGCAAGCTACCTCAGTGGCCGACAGGCCATTTCTTGTGGCCAACAGGTGGCCGACAAATTCCTCTTCTAGCCGGCACCCTTCCTCTCAAGTCTACTGTCCACCTTTGTGTTGAACAATGCTGAAAACATATGTTTTGTTTTGATCTTCGAACATTTTGAAGTCTTGTTTTGAGTCTTTTCAGCTTTAGCAAGTTTGTTACTTGTATTTAAGTTGTTGCATTGTTTTTGCTTTATCAAGTTGTATGTTGTTTTGTTTATTGAGCTGTATATGGCTTTTTGTATTTCAGTTGTTGGTTGGTTCGTTACCCGATTAAGATTTTGTTTCAATCAAGAGTGTTCTCTTGGCCAATTCATTTCTATGTCCATTTCATGCTATATGGTGCTCATGATGCAAAATACAACACTTTTTTTATAAAAATTGCTTTTTATTCCGATCATGGTTTTTTACAAGAAATGAGTACAAGTTTTAACGAAAAATAAAACCTATCTGAAGCTATACAATGAGCTAATGCTACCAACAAAAAGGAACTAAGCAAAAGTACAAAAAAATCAGCGCCGGTCACCTTAGGCTTGAGGGGCCCTCTTCGTTCTCTTTCTCGGAGGAGAAGACTCTGGGGCACTATCTCTATCAACGCCACTGTCTGAACCTGAACCAGAGCCCAAGCTGGTGTCATCTCCGCTCCCCGCCTCAGAGCTCACCTTAGCGTCACCTTCACTCTCAAAACCTGAGCCAGCATCGTCTCCACTCTCAGATAACTCCGAATGCTGACTTACTGCCTCCTCAGAGTTGCTCGTCTCAGCATCATCATCACTCAGAATGGTCTGAAGGACCGTTCTCGTCTCGAGTGCCCCTAGCTCTGCCTCGGCCGCGTGCTGGAGCCTGTCTCTCTCTCCTCCTGTTGCTGAAGGAGATACTGCTGGTACTACGGCTGCCGCTGGTACCATCGGTATAGGTGGGATCTAAAAAGACAGTTGTCACATATCAGTTATATTATGTGTATCAGATGCAAGCATAGTATGCAGAATGAGTGTATGCAAAAATTAGATATAGTGTATGAATACAGTGTGTGACTGTAGTGTGTCAGATGCGGTGTATTAGTGCAGTTTGGGAAGTTTTCAGTTGAAAATTTAGTGTCAGTTTGTCAGTGGAAATTTGATGCCTCGAATGTAAACTGAAGAAATTATCGGGATGCCGTGGAGACAAAGTAGCGTCTCCCTCCTCTATATCATATTCATCAAGGAGGCTATCAACTCTAGAGCGCCTCACGTGTACTCGGTGGATGCCTACAAATGCATTTGAATGATCAGTGTTCGCAGTGAATATATTTGAAATGAAATGTGGAGTGTAAATGGTAAAGAATAGTCCATAGCTTAGTCGGGCCTCTAACCCCGACAAGCTTGTGCTCGGCTGCTGCGGCCTTAATCGGGACCTGGTAAGCATCCTTGGTATGCCGCCAGCATGTCAGGGCGGTCGAAAGCTCTAGCCAACCGGTCATTTGCCTCACTCGGGAAGCCCCTCTACCACAAGCCCTGGTTGTTCGGGTCACTCTAAGCGCCTCTTACACAGCAGAAGCTCTCATCTCCTCACCTCCACTAGCACCTGTCAAGGGTGGCATGAGATGCGTCTGAACGATGGTCGCATAATCTCCTTCTACTTGGAAGTAGTCATCATCCAAGCCCACCACAAACTGAATAACCTCATCAATGGATAGGCTATCTGCGGATCTCATGGACTCTTGCGGTGCCATCAGGATGATCGAGTCAGGCAAGCCACAGTCTGGCGCACGAACCACTCACTTAAGAACCAGGCCTAGCAGACTGGGCCCTCGAGTAGGATGCAAAAGCGAGAAATGGCCTAGGCCCCAGCATACTGGTCCCGAATCTCGATCGGCATCATGGCCCATGGCTGCCACATAATCTGCGAATAAAAGTTATACGGATGATTAATTGCTGTCAGTTGTAATGTGAATTAGAATAGTGTTAAAGTGAAAATGACTGTGCTTTGGGTTACTTTATAGGCAGCTACCATGTTGAAGTAATGCCGAAAAAATGTGAAGGTCTCATGGGTCCTACGTTGGAGTCGGCCGTCATACCTCCGTGAGTAGGGGACTACTAGTGGAAGCTCCTCCACAGGCTCTGGGGCGAGAGTTGGAAAATATGCATAGACCCACAACTGCAAAGAAAATGCAGTGATATGTGATCAATATAGTATGAACAGATATAGAAAGTGAAAAGCAGAAAGCACAATGTATGAACAGATACAGAAAGTGCAAAGCAGAAAGCACAATGTCTAAATAGATACAGAAAATGCAAGGCAGAAAGCACTGGTGTTGAACAGATGTATAGCAGAAAATGTAAAGTGCAAAGAGGGAACTGAAATGCATACCTCCCAGGCTCGCCAGTAGCTTCAATCAAGCCTCTGCTCAGACGGGAGGTCAAGCTCATATATCCATATAGGGTGGCAAGGCCAACTCTGCCCCAATCATAGAAGCGCACTCGAGGAAAGGTCACCAAGGCATTTAGTAGATACAGGTCTACGGTGTTCCACCAGTTCGAAAACAAGGTCGTACCAAAGACGAACATCAGAAAGCCTCTAGCATACTGCTCCATCTCTTCTATGGTCTCGGGCTCGCTCCCTTTGAATCGCTCAGCAAACCAGGAATATCTAACCATGCCTGTCTGATATATAGGCAGACGCGCTCCTAGTAGCTTAACCCAGGCTGCCTCTCACTCTCTTATGTCTGAATCGAGAGGGATTGGATCACCCCTACATCTAAGCTGGTGATCATGGCACAGTCATAGGGAGTCATCGTCATCTCCTCTGTGGTGGAAAAGTGAAAGGAGTTGGTGGTGTCCCACCACCTCTCCACGAGTGCTCCCAGAAAAGGACGGCTCACGATGACTCGCGTCAGGCCAGAACAGAATAGGCCGAAGCCTGTCTCATCTATGATGTCGTGAACTCCTGTGGGGAGCTCGTCATATCAGTCTTGCGCAATAGTGGCTCCGTAGCCTCGGAAGGCATGAGACTCGCCCTATGGCAAAGAACAGATGAATCAGATCAGGCAGTGATGAAAATACAGTCAGATGAAAGATAGTGCAAGAAATGCAAGTAAAGATAGGCAGGAATGCATGAAAACAGAGCTTATATCTCAACTGCGACGGATGAAAGGTGGGAAGCCGGCTCCCTCAACAGGAGATCCTCTGGCACACCGGGAATGAAGTCGCTGTAGCGTCAAATGCTACCAGCTAGCAAGATATGTGTCTGGGGATGGTACCTCTCCGGATCAAATGGTCGAACTCTCACTGGTACTGGCTCTGGCTCAAATGCAAACTCTGCCTCGAGGTCAGCCTCAATACCTCCAGCTGCCTCGGTAATGATCAGCTCATCCGACCTGGGAATAGGTGGAAATACTATGGAAGTCTCTAAAGGAGCCCCGTCATAGGGTATATCATCTGCCATCCGGAAAATGGGTGAAAAGTGGGTGAAAAATGAAGAAAAATGAAGAAAGGAGGGTAAACTTGGAAAAGTCAACCATAGGAGAAAGAAAATGGAAGAAAAAGTCAAAGCAAGGAAAAGTGTACAGAACCCGAGAGAAACTAGAGGAAAACAAGCCTAGAAGGGTGAAAATGAGGAAAGAAGGGTCGAAATCAAATTTCAATCGGTTCAAAATGAAGAGAGCTAAGAGGGTTTAGCGAATAAAGTTTGCGTGGGGTGTTGGAAAATGCATAGAAAGCGCAAATCTAGAGAGAAGGAGGGCCTAGAGAGAGAAGGAGAAGAATTTCGGTCTTAGGGTTGTAAGGAAATGGGCCCTTGTCACTTATTTAAAGACTCATGCTGAAAAGACAAAAAAGGCCCCGAATTGCCATCGGTGGCCGGCATGGGGCCGGCAAGGCCTATTCGTGGCCTGCAAGACTCATCCATGGCTGGCACCCTCCTCCTATGGCCGGCCGGTGGCCGGTGGCCTCCCTTGAAGTCTTGATGCAATTTTGTGTCCTCGGTTTCCAAGAAGTGTAGGGATGGTTCACTATTGGGTTCAGATTGTCTCTATGGAAGCTCAAAACTGTGTTGTCGGTGCATGATGTTCGTCACTTGTCAACATGAACAAGGTGTATCCTTTAAACATATTGTAACTCTTCCGAGAGGTAAATTGGAAGTTGCTACAGAATTTTTCTTTGTCAAATTATGCTTTTGTACCTTGCATAGAATATGCATTTCACTTTGTTGCATAAAACATGCATGTCACTTTGTTGCATAGAATATGCATTTTACATATGTTGTTGCATAAGATATGCATTTCATGCACATTGCATGCGCGTCTTGCATCCGTTATAAATCACGCATAGAATATACTTATGTTCTTGTTTAACGTAGAACATGCTTTCAATATACATTGTATCTCGGTTGTTTGTCTTGCATAGAACATTCATTCTTACTATATCGCACATGTTAAGTTTCTTTCTTACACAGGCAAATGATATTGTATGTACGGTTCATTCAGAGAAGTTCTAGTTGAAGTCTTTGTGCATCTATCGCACTTGTTCACTTTGTGCATCTATCACACTTGTTCACTTTGTGAATCTATCACACTTGTTCACTTTGTGCATCTATTGCACTTGTTCACTTTGTGCATCTATCGCATTTGTTCACTTTGTGCATCTATCACACACCCCTTTGTTATTTTACCTTGGGACGTACGAAGTACGCGCCTGAATGGTTATTTCTCAAGACGTGTGAAACGTGGCCCTAGGCAGGTTTTATGTTAGGACGTATGAAGTACACACCCGAGTGGTTATTTCTCAGGACGTACGAAGTACGCGCCCGAGTAGTTGTTTGTCAAGACGTGTGAAATGCGGCCCTGGGCGGGTTTTACCTCGAGACGTACGAAGTACGTGCCCGAGTGGTTGTTTCTTGGGACGTACGAAGTATGCACCCGAATGGTTATTTCTCAGGACGCGTGAAATACGGCCCTGGGCCAGTTTAACCTCAGGACGTATGAATTACGCACCCAAGTGGTTATTTCTCAGGACGCGTGAAATGCGGCCCTGGGGGGTTTTACCTCTGGATGTGCAAAGCACGCGCCCGAGTGGTTGTTTCTTAGGACGCGTGAAATGCGGCCCTGAGCGGGTTTTACCTTGGGACGTACAAAGTACGCGCCCGAGTGGTTATTTATTGGGACATGTGAAATGCAAGCTCAAGTGATTTTTCCTTTGTTTCTCGGGATATACGAAGCATGCGCCTAAGCGGTTTTTCTTAAGACGTGCGAAGCGCGGCCCTAAGCGGTTGTTTATCTCGGGACGTATGAAACGCGAGCTCGAGTGGGTTTTTCTTTTGTTTCTCGAGATGTGTGAAACACGACCCCGAGTGGTTTTCTCAGTTTCTCAAGATGCTTGAAATGCAACCCTGAGTGGTGTTTTCTTTCCTCGTCTCTTGTTTTAGCATGGTTAGAGTGCGGTTTTATCTTCTTAACCTTACAACTGTTCATTCATATGTTATTATCTGGTTATCTTGCTCCTTGCATTTGTATTGCTTATTGCATTATCTCGCATGATCATGAGTTTTCAAAATAGCCGGCTTTCGCGAAGTGTGTAAGTCCAACTTTCAAATTCGCATCATGCATATCGTTTGCATCTTGCCTCAGAACTACGTTGGTTTGATTCCTTGCAAAGGGATACGTAGGCAGCCTGTGGGCATAACCATTTTATTTCTGTCTTGATTGTTTGTCCAAGTCTTACGGCCTTGTCAAAATGGGTCGTCTCTGGGCTTTGACATTCAGTCACGTAATTTCATGACTCCGAGCTCTGTCAAAGAGGGGCAACTGTAGACACCTCATTTTTGACAACCCTTACAACTTGAACGTCCTCGCATGCACACCCGATGATGAGTCTATTTGCTCGCCAAGTGCTCAAAGTCATTAGCGGATTGCCACAACTTTGAGCCTTGCAAACCCTAATAGCCTTTCAAACCCAGTTTTGGACCAAACCTATCTTTTTCAGCTTGCAACCTCTAGTGACCTGCCTGCCACTGATAAAGACTTGTCGGCCATCACTTTTTTCTTGCCAACTTGGTGCCAGCCACTGATGTGGATTGCCGGCGACCACTAATGGTTGGCCGGCCACTGGTGTATTTTGCAGATATTTTATGCCAGTTGTGCCGTTTGTTTACGCAAATGCATGCATCTTCACCCATGTGTAGGGTTGGATCTCCTTGAGGGAATTTCATGTTTTCTATATATAGGGACCCCCTCTCTCTTGTAGCAAGGTTAGAAAATTTTGAACTCAAAAATTTTCCTCTCTCTCTCTACAAATCCTCTACACTTTTGACTACAATTCCTTAACCTTTGCCTGTACACCCTTAACCAAATCTTCTCATCTTTGAGCCGAGGTGTTCTTGAGCTTGGTTTGAGCTTTAGAGGGTGTACTTACTCGGTTTTGTTGCTTGGAATTACTCTTCTCTTCAAGTGGTATAAGGCTTTGCCTCTTTGCTTCCTTTCTCTACTATTATTTCTATTGTTTTCCCATTGTTTTGGGCTATCAAAACTCCGTGTTTTTTGGGTTGAAGCTTGGGTTTAAGGCCATTAAAGGTTGAGGGGTTGATAGCACTTCTTTAAACCTTGTTTTGGAGGCCTTTGCCCTTGTGTTTCCCACCATTTTACAATCCTTTTCCAAGATTTTAAACACTGATTTTCAGACCTTTTTTAGTGGCCAAAATCATATTTTGAAGTCCAAATTTGAAGGGATTAACCTCCCCTTCTTGCGTCTTGTTTGCTAGCCTAGATAGCTCTATGTGTTAGCTTATTTTTCTAGCCATTTGTAGCTCAATTCCAGCATGTTTTAACCTCTGATTTAGACTATTTTAACTAGGGGTGAGCATGGTCCGAATTGGACCGGATTGGGGTAAAACCAGGACTAATCCATTATCTACGGTTCCTAAAAAATTGGAACCAATCCAATCCGTTTAAATCGTGAAACCAATCTGAACCAATCCATTTAAACATGGATTGGATCGGTTTAGGACCATGGATTTGTATAATTAAATAACAAAAAAATATATATAACACTTTAATTTCATAAAAATATAATTATAGCACCATATTAGTTTCACAATAACAACATGTTTTTTCATAATAGCGACATACTGTTCTAGAATTTAAACAACCATAAGAAAACCGGTTCCACCATAAGTATTTAAACCATTACAAATTAACATTAAAAACTAGCAAACAAAAATAATAAAAGAAGATACTATCTGAGTTTAGGTTTGGATTTAAGTTTTATATAAAATAAAAGAAGATACTATGCAGGAGGGTGTATAATAAAAATATAGACTATTTATATACGGTCCGGATCGGTTCCAATCCGAAATCATGGGGTTCAATCCAGAACCAATCTGTGAACTACGGATTTTTAATTTTTCAATCTGGAACCGAACCACGAATTCAAAAAACCAATCCAAACCTACAGGATTGGACTGGACTGGATTGGATCACGGATTTCACAGATTTCTTGCTCAGCCCTAGTTTTAACTCTGTTTTGGGTTGGTTAAGTCATGTTTTGCATGCTTCTAGTGTAGGTGTCCTCACAAGCTTGGTGTTTTAGGCCTTTAGACACCACTTGTTTCAGTTGATTGCATTGTTTTAGTGTTTTTATCACTTAATTTCAACAAGCATAATATCTATAACCTCCCTAATTTCTTCACTCTCTGTTTGCTTTGAGGGTTGTTTCAACCTTGGGATTGTCTAAGCTTGAGATTGAGGTCCATGCTTATTGGTTTAATCCTTTTTTGGGGATTCATTATCAACGGCATGACACCTCTCTCTTGCCTTAAACTACCCCTTGTTTGACACTTCCTTCTTTTTTAGAGGACTCAACTCACCAATGGACTTAATTGGATTAAAGAATAGTTGGTAAATTAAAATGAGTAACTAAAACTTGAGACTAAAAGTGAGCAAGATAACATTTGGTTGTGTTCAATTGGACGTTAATTGAACAAATGGAAGCTTGAACCATTTCATAC
This sequence comes from Camellia sinensis, assembly GCF_055761805.1. NCBI lineage: Eukaryota > Viridiplantae > Streptophyta > Magnoliopsida > Ericales > Theaceae > Camellia > Camellia sinensis. The sequence continues at coordinate 72,230,162 of NC_138964.1, forward strand.
ATGCTAGTGATGAAATGATTCAAGTCTCCAAGGTCAACTTCTTCCCTTGATTATCCATGAAAGGGAGGAGGCTTGTGTCTTGTTTTGCATTTATTGAACTTGCACGCTTGGTTTCACAGGCCATCATGCAATGAAATTGCATCTATTGATGGTTTGTGAGCCAAACCTTGCTACTCCTTTGATTTCCCATGAAAATGAGGGGTAGGTTGTGCAAACAAACCCTTGAAATACCCTGTATATGCTCTGTTTGTCCTCTGTTGTAGCAAGATAAACCAGTGCAACAGTGGCCGACAGACCACCATTCATGGCCGGCAACCTTCAAGCATGGCTAGCTAGTGGCCGACAACCTTTATCAGTGGCCGGCCAACCACTGATGCAAAACTACATAGAGTTTTGGTAAGATAGAGCAGAGTGAGCAGTAGCGTTGGTGTTCAACTATGCAAACATAGGCATTCGAAGCAAAACAGTGGTCTTTTCAGGTGGAAACCAAGCATGCGTATGCACATCCCTGGTTTCCCAAGGCGTAGTAGTTAATTGCTTAGTTTAATTGTTAATTGCAATTGGGTTGTGATTCTTTAATTAGTTAAGTAGTTAACTAGTTATGATGTAATTATTTTAGTTAGCTAGATTAGCTAACTAGTTAATTTGTTGTTATAATAATTAGTTAGGTAGTTTAGCTAGTTATTCATTTTGGTTTGTAATAATTAGCTTTAGCTTAGCTTTAATTAGTTAGCTAGTTAGCTAGTTTATTCATTCGGACTCTCCTTCATGAGAGTGAAATGATGTAATAATGTGTATGTCTTCCAACCCTACGTCTTTCTCCTTTTTTATTTATCCTTTTTTGATGGTTAGATTAAAGGCATCATGTTTCAATTAGCATATCGTATATTTTCATCCATTCATTTGTCTTACATGCATCGAGCCTCGGTTCATCATTCTAATTGCGTTGTCGTTTCAATACCTCGTTGAATACGTGTTTAAATGCATGCTATGAAATTGTTGCAAATAACATGTTAAGTAGTCGACCCTATTTTAGTTGCATTATTACATGCGTTGCATTAGCCATCTTGCATAGTTAGAAATCATGCATATTTTTCTAACTCTTTTGTTTTATCTTAACTTGGAGTACTAGGTGAGTTTTTAGTGCTTTAGCATACTTACATAAGTGTGAGTGACTGCCATGACTAGCATGCTTGCCATGAGGCTAAGTGTTTACTTGATAAACTGTTTGAGTGCCTGTGGATAAAGGCTAATTGCTTGGATTGGAATAATTTGAGCAATGTTTATATGTGATCACTTTTTCAAGTGATACATATTTCAAAACAATTTTGCAAAACAAACATGAATCAAATGTTCCAATTCTTACAAGTTAGTCTATATCTTGTATGCGCACATCACATAGTAAATGCTAGCCTAATAAACTAGAACAAGACCATATAATGTTGATAAGATTCATATCATGATTAGTAGAGACCGATCTTTGATCGGGCTAGCGGGGGTGCTCAAATGTATTCGTGACCTTCCCCCCCGGTACCTAAGTTCCCGAGCCGAGACAATTTTGGTGATGAAGGACATGTGGCCTTTGGCACGAGTCATGGGTTTCCTAAATTTTTCCAAAATAAAATATTTAGGTGGTGACTCTGTATCTGGCAAAACAGTCCAATTTTGATATTTTTTGATTCAAAATCAATTTTCCAAATGATTTGCCGGATTTGGACTCTTTGTTGTTTATGTATTTCACATTGCACTTGTGAGATTAAATTCAGAACTGCGGAGTCCGAATTGTAGGGCTTATTTGTCTTCTGAGAGGGGGCACGAAAAAACTGACAGTACTCATCTGCACCAAGCCAAGCACAACGGGTTAGAAAAATATGCATGATCCTAGATGCAAGAAAAATAATGAAATACATACACAAGAATTTAGCTAAAGCCTTTGGCTACTAGCATATGTTTTGTGAACCATCACAAGACATATGATTGCGCACAAAGTCACATAGAAAATAATGATAGCACTAAGTATAATGAGCCAAGCCTTATGCATGAAGAATGGATGCAAAGCATGGAAAATGATATGAAAGAAAATGTGGTGCCAAAATAATATGGAAAGCATAAAATAAAAGGGATAGAGAGAGAGAGAGAGAGAGAGAAGGGAGACATACATCAAAGCTATAAACAAAAGAAACTACTTAACAAAGATAATGGAAGCAACTACTAACAAAGTAAAAGCTAACATGGATGATTTAACTATACTAACAAAGTTATCAAATAGAAATATGGAAGCAACTAATCAAAAGAAGCTGAGAAACTAAATCATAATGATCATAGAAGCAACTCAAAATAATGGAAGTGAAATCAAAGAAAAGAAATAAAATCTACATCTCTTCTTCATGGAAAAGGGCAAAATGATGCTCAAACCCATGTCAAAATAAATGAAGAGAATAGATTATTAGTCATTTCCAAGAGGAAGCCATGTTTGGCTTCCAAGAAAATGAAAAAGAAACTAATGAGAAAATGAGAGAAAATGCTAAGGAATGGTAAACAACTACTATAATACATGCAACTCATCGAGAATAATTAGAAACTCTTCCTTCACATCATGGAAGATGGATATGAACATCCATTTCCATGATCAAAAGGGATTGAGAAGAGAGCTTTTAACTCTTTTGAAGAGGAAACATTTGTTTGGTTTCTAAGAAAATGGAAGAGAAAACAAGAAAAGATAAGAGAAAATGCAATAATACATTTAATCAACTAATTAATCTAGTAATTAAACAAACAAGCCTACTAATCTAGTAGATAGCATTGAATCAAAACAATTAAGCCATGTTTGGAAGATGAGAAAATAGGTAAGAAAATGAGAGAAAATGGAATAACAATTCATATCATCATCGAGTCTCATGGAGGGGTGGCAAATCTCCTCCTCTATCCGCAAACCCAATATAATCAATCAAATCTCCAATAATAATAATAATGAATAGAGAGTGCTTGGGATAAGAGAAAAGAAAAGAAAGTAGAGAATATGAAAGAAATTACCTTATGAGAGTAGAGCTATAAGAAACAAGTTTAATTTTTCTCTCAAGTTTCAATGGAGATTCATGGATCTTCAAGCTTGATCTTCAATGGAAGAAAGAGAGTTTTTTGGAAGTATTTAGGTAGAGTAAGAAGAGAGCAAAGCCTCTTTTATTTTAAAAAATTTCTTCCCAAATGGTTGTATTTATAGGCCAAAGAAAGGTTTCAACCAAGAGAATATGCTCAAGATATCCACATGCCATATTCCAAAATATTTGGGGACACTCTTAATCCAAATGGAATATTCCAAGATGCCAGGAGAATCACTCAAGAAACTGTTTGGTTGAGAATATAATCTTAGGAAACTTAGGAAATGCTTTTAGAGTTGGAAATTGATTTAAATTTTTTGAATTAGAGATCAATCTTAGGAATTTTTGGAACCTTTTTTGGAACTGGGACCTCTAATTGTTCAAAGGGAAGGGGGTTTTGTAGGGAAGGGGGTTCTGTAGTTTCTAAGATCCTTTGGACACTCCTTAAGAAAATTGCTCGACGGATGTCATAACAAGATGTGTCGGATAAGGCTTGTCCAGCCGATGTAGAGTAGCCCAGTGTATTTCCTCATAAATTTGCTCGGCAAAGCTGGAAAAGGCTCGTAGATGCGTCCACGAATCAAAGTTGTTTAGTGCGTTGCTTGAAAAATGTTTGATAGATCAGAAAAGATTTGGGCACGTGTCCACGAGCTAAAATGCTTTGGCGTGTTTGCAGAGAAATGTCCGGCCTAGCAAAGCTTATCCGTCTAATTTTCCTAGAAAGTTTCCCCTATTTTTTCATTCATTATTGCTTTCTAAGCTAACTCTTTTGAAAATGGATCTTTGGTTTTTAGAAAATACAATGCTAAAAATGGACAAAATGAATGAAAAAGTGCCCATTACCTTAAAAACATTTTTGAAAATAGATTTTAGGGTTCTAAAAACGTTTTGGCCAAAAAGGGGTATAAGGCTAAGAATCTCCTCCATTTGAAAGACTTCCTTGAGGACAACTTGAGATTCATTTTTGTTTCATCATCGAGGAATCATTTCGGGGCTACCTAAGTCTTAGAGCTAGTAAAAAATGGGATGTCTACAGTTAGGTTTAAGTTTCTTTTATTATAAATACATGTTAAACCCATTGTGATGGGATAGGATTCACTCAGCTGTTTTTTAATACAAAATTGTCTTTTATTTTATGGAGTTCTAGTTTTCTTTGCTAAGACTAAAGATGTGATTATTTGTAAGTATTTTATGATTCAATCATAGTTTTTATTGTCAGATTATATTTGTAATGCCCAACCCTTTCTTACATGAATACACCGTAACAAGCATAGCAATATACCAAAATCATCTTTTTCATTGAACTAAGATTCAGGAAATTACAATTTCAAAGTTACATTCCCAAGATACTTTAAACTCCTTCCCAAGTTCAATGAACTAGATGACATTACAAAAGAGAAAAAGCCCAAAAGGCATACAAGACAACAACAAAACAAATTTACAAGTCTTGATACAAAACTTTAAGCATTGGTAGCAAAATATCCTCAAGCTATCAATCCAAACTATGTGACCGCTTACTTCAAGTCATCACGGTGGTGGTACATCATCATGTCCTAAAAATTTAAATAGGGTTGAGCTATATGCCTAGTAGGAATACATTTAACCAAGTATCTAATCGTTTGAATAAGTCCATGGCACCATCATAACCAAAACTACATTAGTAGTTAATAAGAAAACATAGTCAATTAGGTAGTTCAATTCCAAAATGATACGGAAATCACATTCTATCTCACACCCATCACAATTAGTATTAGAAAGAGTAATATTCCATGAGTCCCTAGTAATAGTCCAAAACTTCATACACAAATCATTTTCATTCAAAACCATCCCCACATTTACCGACTATTATATGACAGGACGTAGGCACGCAAAATCATCCGTTTTTCAACTTTTACTGACTACAATATGGCAGGACCAGTGGACATCCAAAAAAATTTTTCTATATTCGTCCCGTGATAAGCTCAAGACAGGGCAATTGGGTATCTTGACTCCCCGCACAGGTACCAACACAATTCAACAACATTAAAACCGACTCTTAACCCAGACTCATGCTCAATTTACCAAACTTTTATTCAGTCAACAAGTATTCACATTGTATGAGATGAAATACACACATAACATTCAAGAAGAATCAATTCCCAAGCCTCAATTTCAATACCATAGCATTGTTCATATATTTTATCTCTTTATTATTCACAACATCTCAAGAATTCAAGAAAATTCCAATCTTAATACTATTTTCTTCTCAATTTAGAAACTAGGTGTAGACACCCTATTTTTGACCGACCTCTAAACTTTGACGTCATCGGTTGTGCACTCGATGATTGCGCATGTTTGTGCTTGTTTTGAGCACCCGAGGGTCTCGGCTGAGTGCCGTGTCTTTGAGCCTCTTAACGCTTTGTGTTTTGGCCTTGGTTTTTGGGCCAAACCTTCCTGCCTCTTACCTGAGGGAGGAAAAGGGCTTGCCGGCCACTTGTGGCATCTGCTAGCCACTTTTCTCTCTTGTAGGCCACTTGGAGTGGTCGGTCGGCTAGGGGAGGTGGCCGGTCGGCCACCTTAACTGGCCGGCGGCCAATTTTTCTCCTTTTTAGATATTTTCAGATCTTTTCAGTCAGTTGTGGCTCACTAAAACTCATCCTCCATACACGTGTATGGAGGGATTGAAACAAGCTTTTAGCTTGTCAAGCAAGCTTTTGCTTGCTTCCCCTATATAAGGGGAGGTCCCTCCCCCTTTAGAGGGGTTCAGAAAATCTCAGAGCTGAAACCTCTTCTTTCTCTCTAGAATTCTCACTCTCTCTCTATATTGAGCTTAAAAGTGTGTTTTCTTCACATATTTGCACTAAGACACGTAGTCAAACACCTTCACTTTGGAACTGAGGTCCATTGAAGCTTGATTTGAGGTTTGAGACTTTGTTTTGGCTCAGAATTGTTGTTGTCTTGCTACTGTTCTTCAAGGGTAAGCTTCTTCCCCTTTTAAGCTTATTTTTGTACATTCTCTTGGCCACCTTTGCATGCTGTTTTAGGCCTACTTGTCATCTACAAAAACCACTATTTTGAAGTGTTTAAAATGGTGGTTTGAGGCATTGTTGGAGTTAGGGGTGATCCAACCTCTTTCATTGCTTATTTGCTAAGATTTTGGGCCATCCTTTAAAGATTTTGAAACCATCACCTTTTGGCCCTTTAACCACTGAATTCTAGAGGAATTTTAGTGGTGGAAAGGTGGTTTTGAAGTCCAAAATAGGAGGGGGTGGTCTCCTCTCCTCTTGTCTTGCTTGCATGTATTGATGGCCTACCAAATGAGCATGTGTTTCTCCCCTTTTGAAGCTTAGTTCCAGCATGTTTTTGTGACTTTTTGGACCTGCTCTAACTCTATTTTAGACTAGTTTAGTCATTGGTTGCTTGCTTCTTACACTTGTAGTGTAATCTTGCTTAATAGCCTTGAATGCCTAAAGAGTTAGTCCATCATTCTAGCATGTATTAGCTCTATCTCAGCATGTTTTTACTAATGTTTTAGCATGCTTTAACTCTGATTTTGGGTGTTTGGGTCACCTCTTGCTTGCTTTTGGTACTTGCGGTGCAATTGTGCTTGTTGGCCTAACATGCTTCATGCTTAAGCCTATCATTTTAGCTAGTGTTAGTTCCTTCTCAGCATGTTTTTGTTCATATTTCAGCATGCTTTAACTCTATTTTGAGGGGTCTTGGCCATGTGAGACTTGTTGTGCATGGTTGTAGTGTAAAGGCTCTTGCTAGCCTTGTGTTTTGAGGTCTCTAGCATGCTTTACTTATGATGTTTGCATGACATAGCATCATTTCACATGTAATTTCAAAGCATATGTCATTGTTACACTCTCACATATTTCACTCTCTAAGTGCTTTTGAGTGTTGAGCTTTGTACCTTGTTTGTGAGCCAATGCATGAACATGATTTTTCTTGCTTTTCATGCTACCATCTCAGCACATTTTGGTCATTGTTTTGGCATATTTGAGGTTTGTCCAGAGTTGGTTTGGTCCTTTGAGTTTGATATTGCATGCTTCTAGAGTGATGCTCTTCACTAGCTTAATGTATTTGGCTTCTTGAGCATGCATTACATGAGTTGTTTGCATTGTTTTTTTAGTCATTTAGCATGCTATCTCAGTGCTGAAATATGTGTCATTGCACTCTATTGTTTTAAACTTTCATTCACCTTGAAAGTGGCCTTAAGCCCCTTGTTGGCTTGAGCATGAACTTGAGGCATTCATGTCTAATGGTTTTAATCCTCCCTCAAGAATTTCTACTAACCAATAGCATGATACTTTCTTCATGCTCAAGGCACTCGAAGCTTAGGTCGTCTTTCAAATTAGAGGACTTTGCACATTGAACTTAACCGGTTAATAGACTAATTGGTAAGCTAAAATGAGTAAACAAGAATTGAGCCAAGTAAAACATGCCAAGATAAACATGTTGTTTGCATTGTATTTTGTTTGGATCGGATGTTAATCCAAACACAAGAAATGTGGGACATTTCATACTCAAAGTGATGAAATGTGTCACATTTCTTGGTCGCTAACACCCTTGATCATGCATGATAGGGTGGAGGCACTTTGAGTCTTATGTGTGCATTCACTAAGGTTGTACAAGCTTGGTTTTCGGGCCATCATGCATCGAGGTGTTTCATTGGTGGCTTAAAAGCCGGGTACCACACTCCTTTGAGCTTGAGACATGATGAGGAGGGTGGTAGTACACACATTTCTAGCCAAATACATTGGCTTGGCTCTGTTGCTCTCTATTGCAGCAAAGGCAGAATGCTGGAAAGAGAAGTGGCCGGCCGGCCACTTGCACTAGCCTACCGACCACTTGCACTGGCCAGCCGGCCAGTTGAGGTAGCCTACCGACCAGTAGAGGTGGCCGGCCGGCCACCTACGAGAGAAATTGTCCAAAATGTTCCCTTGTTGGGGCAGATGTAACCTGGAAGTTCATTTGATGTTCTGAGACCACCGCGAGTGCAAACAGAGGCAACTCATGGCAAGGCAATGCATTTTCTAGCGAAGCACACTGAGCATGCATGTCTCCCTCCCCTCGAGGCCATTTTACTGCTTTACTTAGCTAGTTAATTTACCGATTTTGTAATTAATTAGTTAATGTGCTTTACTAATTAATTAGCTAGCTTAGTTAATTAGTTGGTTTGTAATAATTAGCTTAGCTTAATTAGCGTAGCTAGTTAGCTTATTTATTCGGACCCTTCGTTGAGAGGGCACAATGTTGTAATAAGGGTGCATGTGCCTGTGCATGTCTTCCAACCCCACTTCTTTCTCCCTTTTACTTATCTGTTTTCGGTGGTTAAATTAGGGCATATTTCAATTAGCATACCTTATGCTTGCATGAGTGCATCATTCATTTGTCTTGCATGCACCAGGCTCGGCGCATCATTCAAACCGCATTGTATTTCAATACTTACTTGAATACGTGTTTCAAAGCGTGTTATCAAGTGTTGCATTCATAAACCATCTTAGCAAGCCGAGCCTATTTAGTTGCATTTTTGCATGCGTTGCATTAGGCATCTTGTATAGTTAGGATCATGCATGATTTCTAACTAGCTTCTGTCTTGGCTCGGAGTACACTGTAAGTGTTTACGCTTTAGCATACTTGCATGAATGTAAGTGTTGCCATGATAGCATGCTTGCCATGAAGCTATTTGCTTAAGTGATTAACTGCATGAATGCCTATGGATGAAGGCTTGATTGCCTGAAATGGGACAATTCATCAAATGTATGTTTTAAGCCCACTTTGCGAAGTGGCAAAATCATCATGTTTTAAGCCCACTTGAGGGTGGCAAATCCGCGCTTTAGACTACTTGCGAGTAGCACTTTCAAACCTTTTTTGAAAACAAACATGAATTGTTTTGTTCCAATTCTCGTGATTGAGTCTATACTTGTATGCTGTGCGCATCACATAGTAATGTTAGCTAATAATCGGGTAAGAACACATGAGATTTTTAAAACAACATATCATACTTAGTAGAGGCCGATCCTTTGATCAGGCGAGCGGGGGTGCTCGTTTCAGGACCTTCCCTTCTCGTACCCAATTTCCCGAGCTAACGCAACTTTAGTGATGACGAACACGTGGCCTTAGGCACGAGTCAGGGTTTCCTAAATTTTCCAAAATTAAAATATTTAGGTGGTGACTCTGTAATCTAGCAAAACAGTCCATGTTTGGCGTTTTTTTATTCAAAATCGATTTTCCAAAGCAGATTGCCAGATTTAGACTCTTTGGTGATTTATCAGTCTTACATTGCACTTTGTGAGATTAGATTCAAAACCGTGACAGGAGTCTGAACTGTAGTAGCACGGACCCAATTCACGCCCTCTCCGAAAGGGGAGCGCGAGGAGAGCGTTCGGGGCGGTCTACACTAGGGTTTTATCAAATTTGGGGATTTCTCCCCATTTTCATATATAAGTATCTCCTTAACATTTATATACACATTTTGAGAAAAGATTTGGAAAAATTCTAATAAAAGTTGAGTAATATGTTCCCTTTGTAAGAAATAAGAGTTTATCTAACACAATCATCAAATTAGATTTCAATTCACAATAATACCATAGATACATCTCCAAAACAAAAAAATACTAGATTAAATGTAACCCTACCTCAAGGTATGAGCAAAAAGACCAAGCTTCTAAGAGAATCTTTCATAAAAATGGAATCCAATCGATAAGAAGGAGGATCTCCAGTTGTACTCCACTCCTTGAAAGTGATTTAGCTCGAGTGACAATTCCTTCGCTCAAGTGGCCCCGCCTGTGAACCTGCGAAATACTGGAGCAGTAATTCTTTGCTCAAGTGACACTTTCTTTGCTCGAGCCGTCACCTGGAACAAGATGTCACAATCTCTCTCCCTTAGGAAATTTTGCCCCCGAAATAGCATTCACTCCCAATTTGATAATAAAGTATGGCAACAATAATAAACTTATCAGTCCATAACAACACCCAATTAAACAATATATTAATTTAAAACCAAAACCAAAGACAAGGGAGAATTAGAAGTTTATGGTTCATTTCTAATTTATCATATACAAGGAAAGAGCAAAGAGACAATTACATCACAAATTGGAAAATAAGTCCGGGTATTTCGCGCGGACCTCCGCTTCAGATTCCCATGTTGCAAAGTATGGCAATTTGATAATAAAGTATGGCAACAATAATAAACTTATCAGTCCATAACAACACCCAATTAAACAATATATTAATTTAAAACCAAAACCAAAGACAAGGGAGAATTAGAAGTTTATGGTTCATTTCTAATTTATCATATACAAGGAAAGAGCAAAGAGACAATTACATCACAAATTGGAAAATAAGTCCGGGTATTTCGCGCGGACCTCCGCTTCAGATTCCCATGTTGCTTCCTCAATACCATGATGATTCCACAAAACCTTAACTAATGGAATGGTCTTACCCCTTAACATTTGCTCCCGTGTATCTAAAATTTGGATTGGTCTTTCTTCTTAGGACACATCATCATCCACTTTAATTTCCATCCAATCTAACATGTAGGAGCGATCTGGTTCATACTTGCGAAGCATAGACAAATGGAACATATTATGCACTCTGGAGAGTTGTGGCGGTAAGGCAAGACCATATGTAACTTCTCCAATCCGTTCAATAATGTCAAAGGGGCCAATAAACCGAGGAGATAATTTTCCACTCTTGCCAAATTTCGTTAATCCCTTCCTTGGAGAGATCTTCAAGAACACATGATCTCCAACTTCGAAAGACAAGGGTCTTCGACGACGATCGGCATAGCTTTTCTGTTGGCTTTGTGCTGTGACTAATCTGTGTCGAATAAGGGTTACCTTTTCAGTTGTTTCATGAACTAACTCGAGCCCAAGTATAGGCGAGTCTCTAACTTCTGTCCAACACACCGGTGATCTATAGGGACATCCATAGAGAGCTTCAAAAGGTGCTGTAGACGTCCCCGAACGCCCCGGGAGGGTTAAGCTCCCGTTCTGTTCATTTGGGGTCACTACAGCTCGGACTCTTAAAAATGTCACGGTTCCTAATCTGAACCAAAGAGTCCAAATCCGGCAAATCGTTTTGAGAAACTGATTTTTTGAAAAAGTAGTGCCAAACATGGACTGCTTTGCCAGATACAGAGTCGCCACCTAAATATTTTATTTTGGGAAATTTAGGAAACCCTGACTCCGTGCCAAAAGGCCACGTGTCCGTCATCACCAAAGTTGCCTCGGCTCGGGACCTTGGGTACGATTGGGGAAGGTCACTTCGTGAGCACCCCCGCTCGCCCGGTCATAGACCGGCCTCTACTAACCATGATATCTATTTTTGAAAACTTTGTGGGTTCTTATTCCGGTTTATTAGCCTAGGTTACTATGTGATGCACACAGCATATAAATATAGACCGGGTCGCCTGAATTGGAACGAAACATTTCATGCTTGTTTTTTAAAGTGGTTTGCTACCCGCAGGTAGGCTTTAAAACATTTGATGATTTATTCCAATTTAAGTAACCCAACCTTCACCCACAGGCATTCAGGCAGTTATATCATGTAAGCACATAGCCTCATGGTAAGCATGCTATTCATGGCAACACTCACACGCATGCAAGGATGCTAAAGCATAAAACTTACCGAGTACTCCAAGCCAAAATAGGAATTCATTAGAAATCATGCATGATCCTAACTATACAGAAATGCCTAATGCAACACATGCAAAATGTAATTATAGCAGGCTCGGCTATTCTAAGATGGCATATGAAATGCTACAACTATCATGTATTCAGTTTGGAATTGAAAGTACAATGCAGTTAGTATGATGCGCCGAGCCCGGTGCATGCAATACAGATAAATGAATGCAAACATGCTGTCATACTGTATGCTAATTTAAATATGCCCTAATCTAACCATCATAAGCGGATAAATAAAAGGGAGAAAGACGTGGGGTTGGAAGACATACATCACACTCACGCACACTTATTACAGTTGTGCCCTCGCAGAGAGGGTCCGAATAAATATACAGTCCAAATATTACAGTCCCGAATAAAAGAATATTACAGACCAAAATATTACAGAATCCTAATTAATTAATGTATTAACTAAGAAAGCAAGTAAACTGGCATGCAAGCCAGGGACTGCCTTGCTTCTGATAGATGATGCATGTCCGGATTGTCTTGCGCGGAAATCCACCGGAATGCCCCAATTAGCCTCTGTTTACACCTGTTCTTGGAATGCGTGCCAAGCCCTGAAAAAAATTACTGATTCCTGATTTTGCTGCAACAGAGAGCAGGAAAGGGGCATAGCAATGTATTTGCACAGATATATGCATGTCTCGATCCTCGTGCCACCAATCACGTATACCGAGGCATGATGGCCGAGGAGTCGAAATGCACAACTCAATATAGGATGAATGCACATGAAACTACAGCTAAAACCTAACTCCATCATGGATAATCCGGAGTGTCGGTGACTGGGAAATTGAGACACACTCCGTCACTCGGAGTACGAAATGTACCTCGTTTCCCGTGCCCGGGCTAACTCCTATTCTGGACACGATGCAATATGCATGATATGCATGAAATGCAACTAAGATGCAATCCTAACATACACAATGCTATGGAAATGAAATGTCTCGAAATGCGTGCACACGGGCATGCAAACCGAGAAAATACATGAATGTTATGAAAATGAGGTGCCTCGAAATACGTGCACGCGGGCACGCAAATCGAGAAAATGACATGTCTCGAAATACGTGCACGCGGGCACGCAAACCGAGGCGATGACAAAATATGATGAAATGACATGGAAATGACAAATGGGCTTATACCAACATGAGTGAGCCTCAGCCACACTCACATAGGATGCCGGCGGATAAAAATGAAGTGCCTCGAAATGCGTGCACACGGGCACGCAAACCGAGGCAATGGCATACGCAATGCAAATGACATGGAAACATGATATGGGCTTATACCAACATGAGTGAGCCTCAGCCACACTCACATAGGATGCCGGCGGATAAAAATGAAGTGCCTCGAAATGCGTGCACACGGGCACGCAAACCGAGGCAATGCAAAAATGCGAACTATGGCATGGGAAATGATATGCAAACATGGTAATGGGATTTCAGCACTAAAAAGTGGGGGAAAACAGTCCCGAAATGAGGCGAAATGACATGAAATGCATGGAATTGTCCCGAAATGTGAATTTAGGCACCCAAAATGGCCTATAGCTATGCCAAACATGCACAACATGGACATGCAATGCAAAGACAGAAGCTAGACAGTCCCAAAAGATGCACTTTCACAGTTATAAACATGGCCAAACAGCAAGCATAGGTATGGTAAAAATAGCATGCAAGAATAGGGGCCAAAAGAGGGGTAATGAAGCAAGTGATATAAGCAAAACTCAAAATGAAAAAATTCCTTCTACAACATTGAAGATGGACCAAAAATATGAATGTTTACGGTATATGGCAGACCTCAAATCAGTATACAAACATGATAGAAATGTGATGCAAAACAAGGCTCAAAAATGGCTATAACATGAGGTATGCAAAATAATCACCAAACAGCCAAAGACACTTAATAAAATATGTAGAATGGACCAAAATAAGCACTTTTCCAGAACTGTAAAATGGCCAAAAACAAAAGCATGGTAGGCTAATTAAACATGTAAGAATGGGGAATAAAAGGGGGATATAACATGAAGTGACCTATGGAGACCCCAAACCATGAAAGGACCTAAATGAAACATGAAGTATGGACCAAAATAAGAACTTTTTCAGAACTGTAAAATGGCCAAAAACAAAAGCATGGTAGGCTGCCATTGCATGCAAGAATGGGGAAGAAAAGGAGAGTATAAAGGTAGGTATAACATGGAAACCCCAAATGGTTTTGAGCCCTTCTTCAATGTTGAAGAGGGGCTCAAAATAAGCCTAATATCAGTTTACAACATGCTCGAAAATAAATTGCTCATGGGTCAAAAATAGCATACAAAATTATGACATACAAGAGGATCAATGAAGCAAGTGTGTCATGGAGAGCTCAAACAGGGTTGAGCCCTTAATGAAAAGTGAAGATGAGCTCAAAATAGGGTCCTTTTCAGTTAGGGCCGGAGCTTGAAACAAAAAGCAAGTGGGGCTTAGAAATAGATCAAGAAAAAGGGTCAAAAGGGTAAAAGTATCACTTACCCTTGAAGACTCAAACTTTTGTTGCTTCTTGGATGAATTTGCAGCTTCTTTGACCTTTGAAAATCCTTCCTTGTTGCTGGAAATGAGATGGTGGTGGTGGAGCTTGGTGGTGTAGAAGGAATGATGGTTAGGGACTTAGGGTTTTTTGAAGAAATGAGAGGTATAGAAATGGAGTTCTATATGGAAGCTTGAAGATGAAGTTTTCTAACCCCAACAAAGGAGGCCACCAGCTGGTTATAAGGGTCCAAAAGGGGGTGTAAAGGTGGGGGAAAAGGAGAGCAAAACTCCCCCACAAAATATCCCCCGGATACAGATATTATCTGGGGGATATTGCCTCACAGCTGTAAAGTGCACATTGCAAGGAACACGGCCGGCCTAATACTTTTGTTGCAGGTGGCCGGCCGGCCACACCCCCTAGCCGGCCGGCTAGGGGTCAAAAGGTTCAATCATATTTTCTGGCCGGCCAGCAACTGGTAAGGTACCCCTATGTGTGTACAACACAACCATGTGGTTAAAAGTCCGAGAAAGTGGGTCCAAGGGGTTCAACATTAGCTCGGAAAGAGGGGTTCAAAAGGGTCAATTTGAATTACTGGCCGGCCATGAACTTTTACGGGCCTCCCATGTGTGTAGATCACAGATATGTGGTTGAAAGTTCAAGAATGTGGGCCCAAGGGGTTCAACATTAGCCCGGAAGAAAGGGGTCAAAAGGGTCAGGTAACCTTAATGGCCGGCCACCAACTTTTAGGGGCCCCCCATGTGTGTAGATCACAGATATGTGGTTGAAAGTTGGCAACATTAACTCCAAGGTGTTCAACATTAGCCCGGAAGTTGGAAAAACGGGCGCCGGGAGGCTCCGGAGGAGAGATAACTGGTTGCTGCAACAATTGCTGGCCTCCCACCCTTCAGTGACCTTCCCCGTGATAAAACAGAGGTACCTGCCAAAAATGAACGAAAACCGTTGCAAAACGAATGTTCGGGAGCCAAAACACGCAGTTCGGGATCCCGAAAATGGGCTGTTAAGCGCCGAAAGTGGCGTACGACCACGAAGTGGGTTTCCGAAACCCCAGTGTCCCTCAAAAGGGAGAAAATAGGAAGTATGCCAAAAAATCAGAACAAACGGAGATGGTTAAGCGGTCCCGAACCGAGGTACACGGCCTAACGGCTCCGAAAACCGAAAACCGGATTCCGAAATGGGCAAAACGGCCTACGGCCACCAAATGTAGCCTACGGACATTGAGAGATGGTCTACGGGACCTCTCCCTCCCCTCAGGAAAAGAAAAAGAGAAAACCGAGTCTGGTTCGCAAACCGAGACAAGGCACAGAGGAAGGTTCGGAAGTCCGGAGGCAGGGCTCACGGCTGCGACTCTGAAACTTCTGAACGAGCACATTATGCAACATCACCAAGTGCTCAACTGGTGACGTCTGAGTCTCAAGGTCGGTCAAAAATGGGGTGTCTACAGGTGCCATTTCAATACTGGCCTGGTAGCTATTGTTATAAGAAAATGCAATTAAGGGTAGATGTTTCTCCCACAACCCTTTAAAATCAAGCACACATGCCTTCAACATATCTTCTAAAATTTGAATGGTGCATTCAGGCTACCCATCGATCTGTGGGTGATAAGCAATATTGAAATTCAATTGAGTACCCAAAGCACTCTGAAGACTTTACCATAGTTTGGCTATAAAGCGAGGGTCTCTATCGGGCACTATACTCACTAGAACCCCATGGAGGCGAACAATCTCCTGGATGTAAAGTTTAGCTAGAAATTCTATAGAATCTCCCATGCTCATGGCGAGAAAATGGGCTAATTAGTGAGTCTGTCGACAACCACCTATATTGCATCATTACTTCTTTGCATTCTAAGAAGGCCCATGACAAAGTCCATGTTAACATGCTACCATTTCCATTCTGCAACTGGAAGAGGTTATAGTAATCCTGCCGGCTTTTGGTGTTCTACCTTAACTTGTTGACAGGTCAAACACTTAGACATAAATAAGGCTACATCATTTTTCATACCTCTCTACCAAAATTGTCGATTGAGGTCATGATACATTTTGGTGCCCCCAGGATGCACAGCAAAGTGCGAGTGATGGAAGTCCCGTAAAACTTCATCTCTCATTGATTTAGGCACAAATAACCAGTCAAAGTAACGACTACTAGAATCAGTATAAATGTTCAGGCCCCTCTCTTTTTTTCCTTGGGAGATTCTCTCTCTAATTGCATCCACTTCCAGATCACCCAATTGTGCTTTAACTATTCTCGTAACAAGGGTGGGTTGTGCGACGGCAGTGCATATGATAGCTTGTTTCGAAGATTCGTGAAGTTGCAAGTCAAATTCACTAACATCCCTTATCATCTTCCATTTCCTTATCGCTAAGCTGGCTAGAGTACTTACATATTTTCTACTCAAGGCATATGCCACAACATTGGCCTTACCGGGATTGTCATGACCCGAACTCGCCCGTATAGGTTAGGATCATAACCGGCCAGTAATCATGAGATTACTCATAGCCTTAAACCGAAATCAAATTATTTTTAATAATAAGGGGCCAGAATGCGGAAGCAAGATGCAAAGATTGTCTAATGCGCTATGTGTACATGGCATAATAAAAAAGAAAACTTTTCACATGTATATAATAACTCACACATTACTTACATAAGCATATTATACATGCCAAGATCATTCAAAAGTAGTCTTAATACATATCAAGGTTATATACAAACTTGGTCACATATGACCACAAAAGATCAAAAGGAAATACAAAACAAAAGTGAGGCCTCTTGCATGAGGGGACCTTGGTTGACTTCCAAAAACTGGGTACTCTTGCATACTTTCACTAAGGCTGGCGTAGAACATCCCTTTGCTCACCTACATACATATAAATAAAGAGTGAGATAACGTCCAGTGAATAATACTAGAGTAAAGAGGTTAATGAATGAGATTCGTTCATAAATAAACCATACTTATAATTTAAATATTTGGCATACTCTTCTCATTCATGTCAGATTATAGATCATAACAAAGCAAAATGACCTCGGGTCCATCGATTGCAAAACGACCTTGAGTCTAATCAATCTCTTACTCAAAACGACCTTTAGTCCATTTAACAATCATACGAAACGACCTTGGGTCCAATTCATATGTATACGACCTTTGGTCCATTATATGCAAAATGACCTTGGGTCCAACATTTCATATTCACAACCGTGCGCACTTTCAGATCCATGATCATGTTCACATTTGCCTTCATATTCAAAATGACCTTAGGTCCAACCAATTCCTTATTCAAAATGGTCTTTGGCCCATTTAACAATCATACAAAACGACCTTAGGCCCAATCCATATTCTTATCAAATGTACCAAACGGCCTTGGGCCCATTTCATATTCATACAGCAATCGTTTCGCATATTACATTATGAATCAAGCGGATGGGATACTCATTCATAGTACCAATTCAGAAGCTTAGAAACTTACTACATAGGTAACACTAAGAAAATAAAGCATACACAAAAATATCTTTACTAAGATATTACTCACAATGTTCCGGTGCTTGATTCATCCGTGCGCTTGATCGTACATAATTCACAACACATTGGGTCATAATACAATTCAATATGTTCTTTCATTTGCCTAATTCTCTTAGGCTTCTTTGGTATCTTTAATTCATTTAGGATGCTCTAATGTGTGCCTAAGAATGCTCAGAAATGAAAGAGAACGACGTTTGGAACATAAGACAACTTTTAAAAGTTCCTAAAACAGGGCACTCCGCTCGAGCACAACTTTGGTCACTTGAGTAGTCTGTAAAACTCTACAAAAGTACTAGTTGCTTGAATTTTAGGCTCGAGCACAAGAACTAGTCGCTCAAGCCAAGAGCAATTCAATACAAGGTTCGCTTGAGCATAACTTTTGCCGCTCGAGCCTCTATGCAATTATCTGTAAAACTTCTGGGAGCTAAATTTTTACGCTTGAGTGACACTTTCTTCGCTCGAGCAGACTAGTCGAATTCTGAAATTTCTAGAATTGTGTTTGAAGCTCAAACTTGCAATTCAATGGTTCAAACTTTGCATGGTTGGTACAAAAACATGGAAAAACATCATAGAACATGAAAACATAGTTAATTTGAAACCAATTGTCCAAAATCATGGTCCAATTCTCAAATTTAAACTCAAGCTTAAAGTTATGAACCATGCATGTCTTATCTTGAATGCTCCTCTTCAAAACACAACAAGATGGCATGAAATGTATAAAATCATGAAAACCCTTCAAGTTTATGCCTTCTAGACCTCATGGATGTATGAAATTCAAGAAATCTTAACTCAAAAATAAAGGATCATGCATGCATGTACCTAGTTCAACTCAATTCTTCTAATTCAAGGTAATTCATGTCTCTATTGCACAATTTCATGCAAATAGACGAAAAACTAGATGAATTCAACTCCTACATGTTTTATCTACATAGATTAAGGTTGAAAATCATACCTAAGGCTTGAATTCAAGTGTATTCTAGTTCAATTCTCCAAATCTCCTACAATTCCTTCGCAATTTTCTTCTTCTTCTTCTCCTCTCTCTCTCTCTCTCTCTAAGTGTTGAGTTTACTCTTCTTAGAGTGTATATTTCAGAATTTTTGAGCTCACCTTATGAGCTTAAGCACATTAGAACATATTATATGTTGGCCTAATCAAAATTGTTGATTACGGTTTAGTGCTAATTGATTAGGCTTAATTTAATTAGATTAATCTAATTATTTTGATCCAAATCAGTTTTTAATCAAAACTCATTGTAGGCTCTAAAAACTATGCTAATCGTAATGATACAGTCAATTTTGGTTTATGTCATCTCTAGGGCCCTCAATTTCAAATTACAACAGAATGTAGAACATGTTTTCTTACATTAAACAGATATAAATTCAAATTCACATATAATCATATGATTAGCAACCAAAATCACATTAGGCACATAATCACAAGTATAATTCAAGATCAACAAGACAACACGGAATGGGGTTATCACAGGGATGATAGTGTATTTCGAAGTCATAGCTCTTCAAGAACTCCATCCATCTCCATTGTCGCAGATTTAGATCTTTCTGAGAGAACAGGTACTTAAGACTCTTGTGGTCGGAGAAGATTTCAAATTTCTCACCATACAAATAATGTCTCCAAAGTTTCAAAGCGAAGGCAACAGCGGCAAGTTTAAAATCATGCGTCGAGTACCTTGCCTTCTTGCATCAAAACACACCCCAACCCCTCTCTAGAGGCATCACAAAATATAGTATATCCCAACCCTTGTTCTGGAATAATAAGAATAGGAGTGGTGGTCAATCTAAGTTTCAGTTCCCGAAAAGAATTCTTACAAGCTTAATTCCAAACGAATTTCACTCCTTTACGAGTTAACCTTGTCAAAGGTGAAGCGATTGAAGAGAAATTCCTCACAAATCGACGGTAGTAATTGGATAAACCTAGGAAACTACGAATCTCTGCAGCATTTTTAGGTTGTTCCCAATTCTGTACTGCCTCTACCTTTGAGGAATCCACCATAACCCTGTCTTCTGAAACTACGTGACCCAAAAACTTCACTTTCGAAAGCCAAAACTCACATTTTTCTAATTTTGCATATATATGGTGTTCTCTAAGAAGTTGTAAGATTATGCGAAGGTGCCCTTCATGCTCCTCTTCTAAAGACAAGTAAATAAGAATGTCGTCTACAAAGACGACCACAAATTTGTCAAGAAACTCCTGGAAAATCCGATTCATTAGGTCCATGAATGTAGCTGGTGCATTAGTTAAGCCAAATGGCATGACCAAGAACTTGTAATGACCATATCGGGTATGAAAAGTAGTCATGGGGATATCTTCCTCCCTAACTCGAATCTGGTGGTAAACCGATCTTAAATCTATCTTCCAAAAACAACACGAGCCTTTGAGTTGGTCAAAAAGGTCATCTATTCTGGGCAAGAGGTATTTGTTCTTAATCGTAACTTGATTCAATTTACGGTAATCTATACACAATCTTAATGATCCATCTTTTTTCTTTGCAAACAAAGCTGAAGCTCCCCAAGGTGAGGTGCTAGGGCATATGAAGCCCTTACTAAATAACTCCTGCAATTGTTCTTTTAGGACAACCAATTCAGCTAGAGCAAACCTATATGGCAACAAAGAAATGGGCGTTGTACCCAGTATTAGATCTATAGTGAACTCAACTTCCTGGTGTGGAGGTAATTCAATGAGATCTTCAGGAAAGACATCAAGATACTCACATACTACCCTTGGAAACTCATCTCGAATTATACCACCTTTGTCCTCTCTAGTGGCTGCTAAAAGAGAAATGAACTCATCTCGGCCACATGGATGGAATGATGGAAGTAAGGATTTATCGTTCCTATCCTCCAAAAATGTAAAACAATCACCACCCGACGTTGTAGACACCCCATTTTTTACCGTCCTTAAGACTTGGACGCCATTGTTTGAACACCCGGTGATTGTGCTAGCTCGTGTTCATTTTGAGTCTCTGAAGGTCTTGGCTGAGCGCCTTGCCTTGGAGCCTCTCAACTTGTCTGTTTTGTGCTTGGTTATGGACCAAGAGCTTGTTGCTTTGAATCTTGAGGAGAGGATGGCTTCTCGGCCATCCCTAGTGTCCATCGGCCATGGCTTGTGCCTGCCGGCTATACATGTGTGGCCGGTCAGCCACTACTGATGGCCGACCACCATTTTTCTCCTTTTTTAGATATTTATTTGCCAGTTGTGCCAGCTGTTGATCACAGAGTGTATCCTCTATACATGTGTATGGAAGGATAAAGCCAAGCTTTTGGCTTGTTTTTCTATATAATGGGGGGTCTCTCCCCCATTTTGAGGGTTTAGAGAATTTGTGAGCAAAATTTCACTCTCTCTAGAATTTTCTCTCTCCCTATTTAGTGCTTGAAAGTGAGTTTTGTCTACATATTTGTATACAACCCCTTAGCCAAACACCTTCACCTTGGAGCTGAGGTTCTTTGAGGCTTGGTTTGAGGTCTTAAGCTTGGTTTTGGCTCAAAAATTGTGTTGTTTGTTGCTGTGCTTCAAGGGTAAGGACTTGTCCCTTTTAAGCTTTGCTTTAGTTTATTGTTTGGTCATCTTTACATGCTACTTTGAGGTTGGTTTAACCTCCAAAAAAAATCTGTTTTTAAGGTTTTAAAATGGTGGTTTGAACCTTGTTTAGTTATGGGGTGGTTTTCTCCCTTTGCTCTTTGGCTTGTAAAGCCTTTTAAGCCATCTTTCAAAGCTTTTTAAAAACCCTTTTCTTGGCCTTTTAACCACTGAATTCAGTTGTAAAAAGTTGGTTTTGAGGTCTAAAAAAGAAGGGTGTGGCCTCTCCTTCTTGTGTCTTGTTTGCACGTGTAGTTGGCCTAGCATGTGAGCATGTTTTTCTACCTCCTTATGACTTGATCTTAGCATATTTTAGTCACTGATTTACATGCTTTAACTCTGTTTTGGGTGGTCTTGGTCATATGACTCATGCTTTGTATAGCCATAGTGTAAAGGCCTTCACTAGCTTTGTGTTTCAAGGTCTCTAACATGCTTTGCATGGGTTGATTGCATGCTATGGCATTGTTTTGCATATGTTTTCAATGCATACATCTTTGTCACACTCTTACATATTCCACTCTTTCATTGCTTTTGAGAGTTGTGCGTTGTGCCTTGTTTGTGAGCCAACAAGTGAGCATGTTTTTCTTGCCATTTATACTTCAATCTCAGCATGTCTTAGCTCTGTTTAGAGCTGGTTTGGTCATTTGAGCTTGATATTGCATGCCTCTAGTGTAGTGCTCTTCACTAGTTTTAATGCTTTTGGCTTTTGAGCATGTCTTGTATGTGTTGCTTGCGTGGTTTAGTGTCTTTAGCATGCCATATCAGCACTGAAAGTCTGCAACCTCCCTCTATTCTTCACTTTTTAATTTTCTTTTGAAAGTGGTCTTGAGCCCCTTGTTGGCTTGAGCATGAAATTGAGGCACTCATGCCTAATAGTTTAAATCCTCTCTTAAGGGTTTCTACTAACCAATAGCATGAGACCTCTTTCATGCTCAAGGCACTTGTGGCTTAGGCCATCTTTCCAATTAGGGGACTTTCACATTGGACTTAACCGGTTAAAGGACTAATTGGTAAGCTAAAATGAGTAAATAAAATGAACCAAGTAAAATATGAACAAGATAAGCATTTGTGTTGCATTGCATGTGTTTGGATCAGACGTTAATCCAAACAAAAGAAATGTGGGATGTTTCGTACTTGAAGTGATGAAACGTGTCACGTTTCTTGGTCGCCGTCACCCTTGATAATGCATGATAGGGTGGTGGCCATTTGAGTCTTATATGTGCATTCATTAAGCTTGTACAAGCTTGGTTCTTTGGCCATCATGCCTGAAAATGCTTGATTGGTGGCTTGAGAGCCAAGTGCCAAACTCCTTTGAGCTTGAGAAATGATGAGGAGGGTGGCAGTACACACATGCCTTGAAAAATACATTGTTTTGCCTCTGTTGCTCTCTGTTGCAGCAAAAACAGAATTTTGGAGAAATGGGTGGCTGACCGGCCACTTGAGGTAGCCGACCGGCTAGTGTTTGTGGTCAACAGCCACCTTTTGTGGCTGACCAGCCATCAGTCCATTTTTGGTGCAAAAGTGTTCCTACTTTGGAGCAGAAACAGTTTGGAAGTTGGTGCAATTTCAGCAATCATAGTAAGTGCAAACAGAGGCAACCGGTGGCAAGGCGATAGATTTTCAGGAAAAAAGCAACCAAGCATGCATATCTTCCTCGTCCGCGAGGCCAATTCATTGCTTTGTTAGCTAGTTGTAGCTGATTATTTACAAGTGTTGTAATTAATTAGTTTAATTTGGTTTGTAATATTTTAAATTAGCTTAGCATAACTAGTTATTTGATTGGTTTGTAATAATTAATTAGCTAGAATAGCTAATTAATTCGTTTTGTAATAATTAGCTTAGCTTAGTGTAGCTTAGCTTATTCATTCAGACCTCGTTCACGAGGGCGCAATGTTGTAATAAGTGTGTGCATGTCTTCCAACCCCACGTCTTTCTCCCTTTTATTTAACCGCTTTCGATGGTTAGATTAGGGCACGTTTTGATTAGCATACCTTATGCTTGCATGCGTACATCATTTATTTGTCTTGCATGCACCGAGGCTCGGCGCATCATACAAACTGCATTGCCATTTCAATACCTATTTGAATATGTGTTTCAAAGCATGTTATCAAATTTTTGTATTCATATGCCATCTTAGATAGCCGAGCCTATTAATTGCATTATTATATGTGTTGCATTAGGCATTTTGTATAGTTAGGAGTCATGCATTTTTCTAACTAATTTTTTGTTTTGGCTTGGAGTACTCGGTAAGCTTTTACACTTTAGCATACTTGCATGAGTGTGAGTGTTTTTATGATAGCATGCTTCCCATGAGGCTATATGCTTAAATGATAAACTGCATGAATGCCTGTGGATGAAGGCTTTGTTACTTGAATTAGAACAATTCATCAAATGTGAGTTTTAAGCCCACTTTGCGAAGTGGCAAAATCATGTTTCAAGCCCATCATGTTCGATGGCAAATCCGCGTTTTAGCCCACTTGAGAGTAGCACTTTCAAACCATTTTCGAAAAACAAACACGAGTTGTTTTATTCCAATTCTTGCGATTTTAGTCTATACTTGTATGTTGTGCGCATCACATAGTAAGTTAGCTAATAATCGAAATAAGAACACATGTGTTTATAAAACAACATATCATGCGTAGTAGAGGCCGATCTTTGATCGGGTGAGCGGGGGTGCTCATTTCAGAACCTTCCCCTCTCGTACCCAAGTTCCCGAGCCGAGGCAACTTTGGTGATGACGGACACGTGGCCTTTGGCACGAGCCAGGGTTTCCTAAATTTTCCAAAAACAAAACATTTAGGTGGCGATTCTGTAATCTGGCAAAGCAGTCCAGTTTTGGCATTATTTGACTCAAAATCGATTTTCCAAAATAACTTGTCGGACTGGACTCTTTGTTGTTTATCAGTCTCACATTGCACTTTGTGAGATTAGATTCAGAACCGTGACAGGAGTCCGAACTGTAGGACCAATTCACGCCTTCTCCGAAAGGGGGACGCGCGAAGAAAGTCGAGTCTACAAACATACATACTGTAACTTTCCCACAATAACAATCAATGATAGCCCAGTAAGTAGACAACCCGTCTATGCCAAGGATAACATCAAAACCTGGCATTTCCAACAACACAATTAAACAAAAGTTGTCGACCCGCCACCTCACTTACATGCCCCTGACATCCCTGGGTCAAAGTGACTTTACCCCCGACTGGTGACTCAACAATAAGTGAAGATTTTAATTGTTTACTTTCTAACCCCAACAACGATGCAAATGAAGTTGACATGAATGAGTGAGATGCCTTAGTGTCAATTAACACATTAGCCCATGTATTGAAAATGAGAAATGTAACTCTCACAACTAATGGTCCCGAAGTCTACTCTGAAGTGGTGATGGCATACACGATTTCCTGTGACCTCTGTTTTCCCAAGTCACCTCTTTAAGCATAAGTCTGTTGTACAGATTGTGCCGAGGTGGCCCTCTGTGCTACCCTAGTTGCTTGGCCAGACTAAGTTGGCTAGTAATACTGTCTCTGTCCCTGGCCCATCTGAAAGCCTCCTGACTGTCGAGATCCTGCCACACTAGTAGTCCCTACTCTCTGTGGACAAAACTTCTTCAAATGCCCCCGGTTGACCACACTGATAACAAGATGGTGACTGAGCCCTATTATGACATTGGTCCTATGGGTACAAAGGTTGGGACTGTGTTCCACCCTTCTGTCCACATCTATAGCAAGCACCACTTATTTGACCCACACTCATTCAGTTTCCACCCATCACAGAATCGGATGATTTGGCCAATTGTGGGGGTGATTGAAATGATGATGATAAGCCAATAGACTTTTTGGAAGAGCCTGTATTGCCCTTAGATTGAGAACGTCCCATCCTCTTCAACCTTTGTCTTGCCTCATCCATCTCTACCAAGATCTCCACATGGGTTGCTATTTCAACTAGGCAATCATAATCGTAAATCATATTTCCTACCACTTTTATCAAAATTTTTTAGTCTCAACCTCTTTTGAAATTCGAGACATCAGCATTCTTCTGTTGCTACTAGTTTGGGCGCAATGTGAGATAGACTAGTGAATGTGCCTTTAAACTCAGCCACTGGTGTATCGAGCTGTAATAGCTTCTCAAATTGTTTCCTTAGCTCTCCTTAGCAGTGGGAGAGAGAAACTTTTCTTGGAAAATGTGCACAAATGGCTCCTATGTGTGTTCAACTCGATTCTAGACGTACTTCCACCATTGTCCAGCCTCTCCCTTTAATTGATATGCTGCTAATGCTACTCGCAAATCATTGTGACAATTATCCAAAATCTCAAAAGATTTGACAATTTGTTCCAATCATTCATCCGCTTTCATCGGGTCGGGCACACCACTAAACTCGGCAGGGTTTGAATGAAAGAACTCCATTTTCAAAAAAGAAGCCTTAGTTTCCCCTTCAACCATCCTAGCCGCTTGCTCGGCACTAAGTATCTCTATGGACTCCCGAAGAGCCCCTGCCACCTCCTTGGCTAAGGCCCCCATTGCATCTTTGGCTAGTGGGGTGGGTACATTATTTTGACTCAGTCCTTCTTGTTATGGAGGGATCTCGGGTTGGGCTGGAAGATTCTGGCCTTCCCGACGTGGTCTACCGCGGCCTCTAACGTGCCCGAACATCATATAAGAAAGAGAGACGACATTAAGTTCAAACTAAATTTTTTCACAAAAGTGGCACACACAAGACCCTCATACTTTATACACAATCAAAGCACATATCCTCATATATACCTACTTTCACATAAAGCAATCCACATAATCACACCATCACATAAAGTACATATGAGTCACCCTCCTAGGATACTAGCTACTTCCATGGAAATCAAGGACCTCCAAATGGAAAGAGCATTACTGTAGACACCCCATTTTTGACCGTCCTCAAGACTTGGGCGTCACCGTTTGAACACTCGGCGATCATCCATGTATGTGTTCGTTTAGAGTTCCCGGAGGTTTTGGCTCGCGCGCCCTGCCTCAGGATCTCCGAACTTGACCATTTAGTGTCTGGTTTCACACCGAACACTCGTGTTTTGCTTTGGAAGGGCAGGGAATGCCTTATGAGGCATCCCCACACACCACCGGCAGTGGCTGGAGGCCACCGGATGGTCTTTTTCTTCTATCGGCACTTTTGTTTGCCGGTCGGCACACTTTATTGCCGGTCGGCACTGTTTTTTGCCGAAATGACCTTTTTGGGCAGCCGACCACTGTTCATCCACTTTTTGGAGATATTTTGTGCCAGCTGTGATAGCTGGCACCAACTCTTCCCCCCTCCATACACGTGTATGGAGGGATTTCCCTCTAGCCAAGCTTGTTGAATAAGCTTTGCAAGAGGGAGTCTTATAAGAGGAGGGTCTTCCTCTTTGATCTAGGTTAGCTTCTTGAAACCAAAAACTAGGCCCTTGAGATATAGATACATATTATCTCTATACCTCCCCCCCTCTCCTCCTTTGTGTGTGTTTCTTAGCTCAAAAGGTGATTTTTACCTTACTTTTGCACCATTACACACACCATTACACCTTACTCCGAGATTGAGGGACTTGGGGGGTTGTTTCTTGAGTTTTTGGACTGGTTTTGATCCAAAGAAGGAGGCTAGACCATTTGTTCTACAAAGGTTCTTCAAGGGTGAGCATTTTAATTTATATTCCCCAAACTTGCAATAGTTTTTTACCTATCTAGCTTGCTGTTTTAGCTCTTGTGTATAACATAAAAAGGGCTTGTATTTTCCTGCTCTAGCACTTTCATTAAGGTCATTTTGTGGTTTGAGTGCAAACTCTCCCTTCTAAGCCTTGTTTGATCCATTTTGGTGCCTCTTTCATAAGGTTTTGTTCACTTCAGTGTTTTGGTCCTTTGACCACTGAAAATCAGTGTATTTTAGTGTCAAAAAAGGATGGTTTGAAGTCTTGCATAGGGGAGGGACACCCCTCTCCCTTCATGGTTTGTTTCCATGCTTTTTGGGCTCAAAAGGGTAGCATGTGTGCTTGATGATCCTTGGCCTCATTTCAGAATTTTTTTAGGTATTTTAGGTCATATGTAACCTCTGTTTTGGGCCGGATTTGTGCCTTCTTGTATGCATGTAATACTTGCTTTGTATTGCTCCATTTTGCTTAGAAGTGCATCTCATGATTAGGCCATGATTCTTGTGTATGTTGGTTTAGTTCCATGAAGCTTTTAGTATTGTTTTTCCATGCTTAAAGCTTGTTGGTTATCCATTTGATCATGCTTGACATGTTTGTTGGGGTTGCTTTGTATTTTGGCTTGAAAGCTTTGAGCATGTTGGCTTCTAGCATGCATGTTTGTGATTACCCTCATGATTTTAACATCATCAAGGGCCACATTTTAACCCAAGAATCATGTTTGTATGTGTGCATGCATGACCTCTTTCATGCCTTGAGGGTGTGTCCTCTTATACCTAGGAGTGGCCCTTAGTGCATTTGTTTCATGGGAGGTATCTTAGCTGTCATATTAGGAGGTTTTGGGGTCCCATTTTGCATGTAAAAATTCTGTTTTTACTTGTTTTAATCATGCCATGAGTAGTCATGTTGATGAAAGTGAAATGTTTCCCTTTTGTGCCTTAACCATAGGACTTTTGGCTTGCATGTTGGCATGAACATTAGCCCATCTATCGGACACTTTTGGCCACTGTTTTGAGGAGGGTGAGGGTCTGCCCCTTTGCCATTTTAAGCCATCTTTGCATGATTGCTTCATGATTGTTGCATGGTTGCTTCACATGTTGTTGTAGCATGATGATTCTATTGCTCAAAGCGTCCATGTTTATATCACATTTATGTCTTGTATGTCTAATATTGCATGCTTGCCATACTAGTTGCATGATCCTTGGCATACCTTGCACATTGATATCATGTTGCATTTTGAGCCATGTTTTGCATAACATGCGTTGCATTACTTGGTTTGGGGTGTCAAACCAAGTGTGAAAGTTGAGGGGCATTCATACCACAAGTGATGTAACGCGCCTTAACTTTCGGTCCCCGAGGCCTTTGACTTCGCCATGATAAGGTTTCGGAATTCATTGTGTTTGTTGCATACATCCTTACATTAAGTGGCAAATAAAATCCCTTGAGTCATCATGTACCATTGATGGCTCAAAGATCGAAGGTCATGCTTCTTTGAGTTCAAAACATGACAAGAAGCACAACCGTGCCCACATGTACCTGAAAACTCCATGTCATGCACTGCCTGTTCTCTGTTTGCTGTCGAATTGTCTTCTGTAGGAAGTTTCTGCCGACCGGCAGAATTTGGTGCCGACCGGCAATCTATGGAGTGCCGATGAATCCAATAAAATGCCGATGAAAATTCTGGACTGCTGGTAAGAATTCTGCCTGGCCGGTGGTGCTCTGCAGTGTGTAAGGGACCTGCTCTAGGACTTTGGAAATTTTCAGAAAGACAAGGCAGTACAAACAGAGGCGGCAGGAGTACAATACGGGTTTTCCGGGCGAGACGGATTCGAGCATGCATCATCCGCGCATCCCGAGCCAGAGGCTACGGCTACCTTCTTCTTTCCTTTGCCACCTTTTCTTTTAATTTAAATTAGAAATTTTTGTAATAATTTTATTTGTTTATTATTTGGGACTGTAATATTCATTCGGACCCTCTGAGTGAGGGTAAACATGTAATAAGTGTGGGTGAGTATGTGTATGTCTTCCAATCCCCATTTCTTTCTTCCCTTTTATTTACCTGCTTATGATGGTAGATTAGGGCATTTTTGAAATTAGCATACCTTATGATATGCATGCGTGCATTCATGCATTTGTTGACATGCACCGGGCTCGGTACATCATATTAACCGCATTCGTATTTTCAAATTTCAAAATTGAATACATGAATCAGTTGATCGCATATCGTATGCCATGTTTAGGGTTAGCCGAGCCTGCCTAGATTACATTTTTGCATGTGATGCATTAGCCATTTTTAACATGAACTAGGACACACACATTTTGCTGACTAGTTTCTGTTTTGGCTCGGAGTACTAGGTAAGCTTTTATGCTTTAGCATATCGCATGCGTGTGAATGTTGCCATGATAGCATGATTATCATGAGGCTAGCTGCTTATGTGATATAACTGCTTGAATGCCTGTGGATGGAGGTCAAATTACCTAAATTGGAATAATGCATTAAAACTGTGAGTTTCAAGCCCACTAGATAGTGGCAAAATCATCTTTTCTAAAAGCCCACTCAAGGGTGGCAAAATCTGCATTTTAACCTACTTGCGAGTAGCAAACCATTTTCAAAACAAACATGAAATGTTTTGTTCCAATTTGGGCGATTTGGTCTATACTTGTTTGCTGCGCGCATAACATAGCAATTCTAGGCTAATAATTGGAATAAGAACACATAACGTTTTCAAAATCGGATATCACGGTTAGTAGGGGCCGGTCTTCAGACCGGGCGAAAGGGGGTGCTCATAGCTGACCTTCCCCGATCGTACCCAAGCTCCCGAGCCGAGACAACTCCGGTGATGACGGACACGTGGCCTTCGGCACCGAGTCAGGGTTTCCTAAATTTCCCATTTTAAAAAATATTTAGGTGGCGACTCTGTATTTGGCAAAGCAGTCCATGTTTGGCACTACTTTTTCAAAAATCTGTTTCTCAAAATGATTTGCCAGATTTGGATTCTTTGGTTCAGATTAAGAACCGTGACTCAAATCAAGTCCGAACTGTAGCATGAGGCCCACGCGGGCGCGTCTACAATTACTTTCCAAAATGATCTCGATGAATGCAACAAATAAAAGCTATACCAGAGAAGTTTAATTCCATACTCATATAACCACATAATCAAACAGAGCACACACGACATATAAGCATACCATACTAGCCTAGAGAACCCATTGTGACAAATATCACTTCCCACGAGCCTAAGGTATTCAAACCTAGCGCTCTAATACCAATTTGTAACGCCCTGCCCTTTCTTACATGAATACATCGCAACAAGCATAGCAATATACCAAAATCATCTTTCTCATTGAACTAAGATTCAGGAAATTACAATTTCAAAGTTACATTCCCAAGATACTTCAAACTCCTTCCCAAGTTATATGAACTAGATGACATTACAAAAGAGAAAAGCCCAAAAGGCATACAAGACAACAACAAAATAAATTTACAGGTCTTGATACAAAACTCTAAGCATTGGCAGCAAAATATCCTCAAGCTATCAATCCAAACTGAATAACCGCTTACTTCAAGTCATCACGGTGGTGGTACATCATCATGTCCTAAAAATTTAAATAGGGTTGAGCTATATACTCAGTAGGAATACATTTAACCAAGTATCTAATTGTTTGAATAAGTCCATGGCACCATCATAACCAAAACTACATTAGTAGTTAATAAAAAAACATAGTCAATTAGGTAATTCAATTCCAAAATTGTACGGAAATCACATTCCATCTCACTCTAAATCACAATCCGTATTACAAAGAGTAATATGCCATGAGTCCCTATTAAGAGTCCAAAACTTCATACACAAATCATTTTCATTCAAAACCATCCCCACATTTACCGACTATTATAGAGTAGGATGTGGGTACCCAAAATCATCTATTCTTTCACTTTTACCGACTACAATACGGCAGGACCAGTGGACACCCAAAAATATTTTTCCACATTCGTCTGGTGATAAGCTCAAGACAAGGCAATTCAACACCATGATTCCCTGCCCGGGTACCAATACAATTCAACAACATCAAAACCGACTCTTAACCTAGACTCATGCTCAATTTACCAAACTTACATTCAATCAACAAGTATTCACATTGTATGAGATGAAATACACACATAACATTCATGAAGAATCAATTTCCAAGCCTCAATTTCAATACCATAGCATTGTTCATATATTTTATCTCTTTATTATTCACAACATCTTAAGAATTCAAGAAAATTCCGATCTTAATACTATTTTCTTCTCAATTTAGAAACTAGGGTTTAATTAAATTTGGGGCTTTCTCCCCATCTTCATATATATGTATCTCCTTAACATTTATATACACATTTTGAGAAAAGATTTGGAAAAATTCTAATAAAAGTTGAGTAATATGTTCCCTTTGTTAGAAATAAAAGTTTATCCAACCCAATCATCAAATTAGATTTCAATTCACAATAATATAAAACAAAGAAATACTAGATTAAATGTAACCCTACCTCAAGCTATGAGCAAAAGGACCAAGCTTCTAAGAGAATCTTTCATAAAAAGGGAATCCAATCGGTAAGAAGCAAGATCTCCACTTGTACTCCACTCTTTGCAAGTGAGTTAGGTTGGATCTTAGGAGAATGAGGAGTATTTTGGGGTGAAAACTTAGGGTTTTTGAACTTAGGGTGAGAGAGAGGAAGAAAGAAAGGAAAACTGGAAAGAATAATCTAGAGTGTACTTTTTAAACTACTGAATTCGTGTAGATCGCTCAAGTGCAACTTCCTTCGCTCGAGCGAACAACACAATTACAAAAGGATCGCTCGAGCGACAATTCCACTGCTCGAGCAAAAATGAAAAGTCCTAGAAGTTTTGCAGAGCTATAGTGAAACTATTAGGAGCTCACATTCTACGCTCAAAAGATGATTCATTCGCTTAAGCGGCCCCGCCTGTAAACCTGCGAGATACTGGAAGCAGTAATTCTCCGCTCGAGCGACACTTTCTTTGCTCGGGCGGTCACCGAGAACAAGATGTCACAATATTGATTGATTGATTTAAATATTTTTGGGTAAAATTTTTGTTCTGTATAATTTTTTGTTCTATCATAGACTCTGGACATAGTAGAAGCTTAGAATTCCTTGCGAATCAAATAACTAGATTTTTATTGTGTAATCAATCAATCAAAATAATCAATCTGTTGAGATATTGTTTTTATAAAATAACTATTTTATTTTGATTGGAAACACCCTTTGTGAGATTTTCAATTGAGTAATACAAATTGAATCAAAAATATTTTACAAATAAAATATTAAAATATTTGTGGTGAATCCTTAATGCCTTAGTACTTTTATATTATTGTTGCTTCAAATTATTTTTAATCAATTACTTTTTCAAATCATTCAAATCTTTTTCAATCAATTCTATTTTATTTTATATTATTCTCGATCACCTGGTTCTTTATGTGAGTATACCAATCCTTGTGGATTCGACCTCTGATTCACCGAGATTTTATTACTTCACGACAACTTGCACTTGGGTATACACATTCAAAGTTGTAGCAAATAGTAATGGCAGCTAACTATACTAACAAGGCTACTAAATGAAAATATGAAAACAACCAAGCAAAAGAAATTAAGAAACAAGATAATAGAAAGGAAAATGAGCTAAAGTGCTTCTCAAACATAAGAATGTAGAAGGGAAGCTCTAATTCTCTTGGAATATCATTAGAAGCTAGACATGATGAATTTATCCTCAATCATCATGAATAATGAGAGAATTAAATCCACCTAAGCCATGGAAACTTCTAAAAGAACATGAATAGAGAATCTCAATCTCAATCACCACAAGATGAGAGTAAGAAGAGCAAATAAGGAGACAAAAATACAATCTATTCCTCGTATCATGAAGACAATAAAGGAGGAAATAGATTGGCTTTTTTAACCATCAAACAATATGACTTATCATATGATGATTATAGAAGCAATCAAGTAATGAAAATAGATAATCAAAATAAGCTAAATCCACCATTCTCATCATGGAATAGATATAAGAAGATGAAGCTTCTTTGATCATCAAAGATATAGACAAATCATGTGATGATCATAGAACTAAAATGAATAAGGAAGTAAACCAAAACAAGAACTATCATCTTCATCATAGAGAAGATGAGATGATAGACTTCTTTGATCATCAAAGACATGGAAAATCTATGATGATCATAAAAGAAACTCAAAAGAAAAGGAAATAAAACAAGAAGCCAATCAAAGAAATGAGTAAGAATTTACATCATCACTCATGAAAAAAAGCAAATGAATACTCAAATCCAAGTTAAGAGTGAATGAAGAGACTAGATCACAAATCATTTCTATGTGGAAGCCAAACATGTTTGGCTTCCAAGAAAGTAGGGAGAAAATAAGAGAAAGCATGAGAAAATGAAAAAAAAAATATGGAAACAAGAACTATACAAATCATCCAATTAATCTCATGGATCATCCAATTAATCCCACGAGACAGCCACTATTGTTCATTAGAGTGTGAACATGATTGAATTATGAAAATTAAATATGTTTAGATATAAGATATATTAAATGCAGCTGGTAAAAGGATTCAAGTCATACCTTAGGTAGAACCTGAAGCAAAGAATCTTGTAGGTAAATCATGTGCTTTAAAAATGTGAACAACGAACACCCAGCAGTGAAGTGATACCACAATATGAGCATCACCCACACAAGTCGCAGTGCAAAAAGCTCGATCGTTATTTTAATGGGAGAGAGCCAGTATAGGAAAAACATACGTTATTTGATTCATCCTATATCCCATATATCGTATTAGATATATAGGCTAAGTATATCATCTGTCCATATCAGTTGATATGATAGATATAGATATCATGAGTGGGTCATCCAAATAGGTTTATTCAAACTTACATGGATAAGGTTCAAAAGGGTCATGGGTCATGCCACATAGGCGCCCAATTTCTAACATCTCCCAGTCGCACATGAGTTGGCATGACACTGTCACATCTCTATCTCAATCGCCCCAAAAAATTAACAATCTCATACTAGCCAATGCACCGTGCGACCGCTAAGAACACCTGTATGTGGCAGCTCTATACTAGAAACTAAAAAATGAGCCAGTATAGAGACATCAACCCAAAAAGAATAGAAATAGTGTCTCATATACCCCAGACCCATCTAATTACACCAGTCCAAAAAACATCTCTAATCCCTAAAAAAAGAGCATGTTTGACCCTCTCAATTCTTGCAATATATTCACATTCAATCCGCCTCTCATACAGAGCGTTGTGAGTTGTCGGCAATGAATATACAACAGTGGTGTAATACTAGATGATCTTCCCTTTGCCCTCATGTCATTTAGTTTAGGATTGACCGCTTTCCCAATGATGTCTCTTAAGGCCGAATCATACATGACCACAGGCAACATACCAAAGTAGCAGAACATCAACCCCTTACCTTATGACACAGTCAAAAGTCACAAAAGGGTACATAAATGAAAGTCATCTCAGTAATGACACGTAAGACTCACACGATGAGGAAACATGGATCCATTCTCTCACCTCATTACTCAATCACCAAGCACATGTAGTATGAATACATGTTACGGTGGAGTAACTCTTCCAAAAAGAGTGACGTCATACTCGATACACCATACAGATATTAGTCTAGTTGCTTTCTAGCGCCTAACCCGAATTCTCTATTTGCTCGCCTTCCAAGTGCCAAATGAGATCTCGCTTCTGGCTAATCATAACAGGCACAACATGGAAAGTGGGCACTAACATCCATGTTTGGTCCTTATCACGAACTCATCTTGGTTGTAACCAAGGCGACATACATAGTGGATAATTTAAGCCTCTCTTGGCTCTAAATAAAAATAAATCACTAGTCTCATCCTTGCTCGCTCCCAAGCGCCAAAGGCGATTGCTCGTGTGAGTGAGCCAATCTTGCCTGTTGACATCATCATCTGCTAATCATTATGACACAAACCATAATAGTGTCAACATCCCATTATCTCACAACAAATAAGTGATCAATTTTAAAAAAAAAAAAAAACACGACCACAATCTACGCAATTCTAGATTCCAAGCATAAGCCTTATCAGCACATCTTGCGATAAGCATATAAACCAGAATCCACCATGTGTGCCTCACATGAAGTGGTTCAAGATCACTACTTCTTGCGCAATTACCTCTCTAAAGATATTTTGGTGACCAATTTGCATTCATTCAAGATGTGCCCAACTAGCGCATTGAATCTTACAAGGAGAAAATTAATATACTACAAGTAAAGCATTCTATCCATAGTCTAATGAGCAAGGTCAATGTCCAAACTACTCAGTTGACCATTTACCAAAGATAACACTTATCATGCTAAATACGCCCACATAGCGTACTTTAGGCTCCCACAACAAAAAATATCAAGGAATATAGGTCATCTGTTTCTCCCAAAGAGAATCCGAGGATTCACTCAATAGCTAAGGCTCTGACTTTTACTGATAGGTAAGTCAATGGGTTTGCAATTTTGCATCTAGAATCATTCTAGGATATTCCTTATGTAAGTCATCAAAGACAAACCAAAAATTCTCCCAAAACAATCCCTAAGGATCGTACATCCGAGCATATAAATTACATCACCCATGTCCATCATATCTAAAACAGAGGACTGCCCACCCTAGGTGGCGACAACCTTATAAATTCCTAGCTCATAATGACTAAGAAAAAAAAAACTTATTTTGGACCATTGATCATGCCTCAATGGTCTTCATCGATCATCGTTGGCCTATCATGGCTTGACGAAATCTAAGAACCACTATTTGGATAACTGTTTTAGGTTGTAAAAGATTTATTGGATCTGGCAACCTTTTTGCGCTTCTAACTTTTCACCATAAAAGCAGAAGGTAAATTCCTACGGATCTACTTATCCAATTCTCCAACGAGAAGTTGGGTCACAATGTCCACAAATCAATGTTTTAAACGTATGTCAATCATAGCCTAAATCGAAATAACCTCACTCACCAGGAGGAAGTCTTCTCATGGTCTACACCTTCCTCAGTGGTGCGACTTTTCGGTATTTAGCGAGCCTTATGCCTCAACAATGACTATCCAAATTACGCATAATTTTAGAACAGTTTTGCGTCATAATGGAAAGTCAACCAAATTATAGAAATGGTTAATCCTCAAAGACTTTGTCTTAAACTGCGCAACATTGATCCACTTTCTAAAAACATGGGACTAGAGCCTTTGGCATTGTCCTAGGCTCTTTATTATCTTGCGGAGCAATTATGAATGTTTCCTTCTCAATCGCCCAGTGATGACGTGGAAAATTTTCACATTCGCTACCACGCAACTAAGAATATAGAGTATTCTTCTCTAATGGAGTAATCCATTAGTAGGCACATCACCCCTATTGTCCCTAGGACATTGGAAATTTCTTTCCATTCTCAACTAGGCTACATAGAGTGCTATGCTTAGAATTCTCTATCTTTTAGAGGTCCAAAACTCTATTCACGTCACCTTTACTATGAAAACTTTATGTGACTTAGTTACACTCCCACAAAGCTGCTTACTATATGCATATGACCCGGAGGGTTTACATGACATCATACAATAATGCGCCATAGAATCCTAGGTCTTAACTTCGCAATCTTATGACAAGTAAAATAAAGATAAGCTGTTTAACGATAGATGGCTCTTCGCTAACCCATTACTCAAATAGAGTGTAAAATCTGATATGGAGGGCACTTAGTTAGGGACATAGGCAACAAACTAGTGCAATTCCCAATTGGGAAACATTTTGCACCATCATCCACCTAACATTAACAATACTAAATTCCTTATCTCTACTACACCATTGTTGTAAAGTACTAGGAATAATCAATTTTCCAAGCATCCATTTCTCTTCACAGAGCTTTCTAAAAAATAACTCAAATAGATACTCGCCACCTTGGTCAAAACTAAAAGCATGAAAGCTGTTATCTAATTGATCTCGACCTCATGTGTGCAATGTCAAAAATTATTTCAAAACTCTTTAACTTATGGGAGATCAAATAGTCTTGACTAAGATGCGTATCGTAATCTATAAATGTGTCGAGATTTGGGGCTAGCTATCATACCCTTACACATATCTAGTCACAAATATCATAGTGGACTAAATGCGCTAATACAAATGACCTTCTACGGCTTTCCTACTTACTTGTGCGCAACCATTGCACAACCATTGCGAACAAAATTATACATTTACGTGAAAGCAGGATGTCACAAGCGAGTGGGCCCGAGAGGGCCTACTCAAACCATTCTGTCATCATCTCATTAATGTGATTAAGTATAATAAGCCACTAGTTCATGACCAACGTCATAAACTAATTCCAATCATCCTAATGTGTGAGTTCTCGAAGACAAGTTTTAAAGGTTAAGCCCAACTAGGTAATGACTCACGACTAATTCATATTCACTAGATCATAAAAGGATGTCATGGAGATATCAAGTGCGGCTAAGTCACAAATTTAACTAGTAAGTGCTAATCCCCTGCACCTTCAAGTCAATTTTATTCTCCATACACTTTACTGCATCTGTTGAAAGATGACGATACTCCTCTTGCCATCTTTGTTTCTCGCTTCATAGTTACTTGCAATTAATTCTACTATCCACAAGAAGGAGAGTGT
The DNA here is from genome assembly GCF_055761805.1 of Camellia sinensis. NCBI lineage: Eukaryota > Viridiplantae > Streptophyta > Magnoliopsida > Ericales > Theaceae > Camellia > Camellia sinensis. The sequence continues at coordinate 72,267,902 of NC_138964.1, forward strand.
AGACACCTCATTTTTGACCGTCCTCAAGACTTGGATGTCATCATTTGAATACTCGATGATCATCCATGTTCGTGTTCGTTTTGAGTTCTCGGAAGTCTCAGCTACGCGCCTTGCCTTAGGATCTCTCAACTTGACTATTTTGTGCTTGGTTGTGGACCAAGGACTTGTGGTTTTTGCACCTAAGGGTAGGAAGTGGCCTATTAGCCATCCCCTCAACCCACTGGCCATGGCCTGAGGCCACTGGCCTTGTTTTCTTTCCACCGGCCAAATGTATTGGTCGATTGGCACTGTATTTGGTCGGCAGGCCATTGTTTTGGTCGATCGGCCACATTCTCTGGCCGAGGCCTTTTCTTTGCCTTTTTCAGGCATTGTGCATGCCAGCTATGCCAGCTGGTGAGCACAGACTCTGTCCTCCATACACATGTATGGAGGGATTTCATCCGTACACTTAGCTTCTCTAAGAAGCTTAGAAGTTGATTTTCTATAAGAGGAAGGCCTCTCCTCCCTTTCCAGAGGTTGAACAATCTGAGGGAGAAGATATATCACTCTCTCTCTATATCTCCCTCTCTCTCTATATTTGTGTGTGTAATAGTGTTCTAAATGGTGTTTTTGTTCATATTTTTGCACTAAGACACCTAGTGTTACACTATCCTTTAGTTACTGAGGTGCTAAGGAGTTGATTTCAAAGTTTTTGAGTTGGTTTTGATCAGAAGGAGGTGCTGGAGTTGGTGTTCTTGAAGTGTTCTTCAAGGGTGAGAAACTACTCTTTTATTCCCCATCTTTGCTTAAGCTTTTAGCAATACTTGCATGCTGTTTTAAGCTTAGTGTCATACATAAAAAATTTCTGTATTTTCATGCTTGAGATGTTTCATTAAGGTCACTTTTGTGTTGGGGGTTGTCTACCCCCCCTTAGGCCTTGTTTGGCCTCATTTTGTGCCTCTTCCTTTTGGCTTTGGAACCTTTCTTGTTTCAACCTTCTCACCACTAAAATCTAGAGGATTTTCAGTGGTGGAGAAGTGGTTTTGAGTAGGGGTGTTCGCGGATCGGTTTTGTGCGGTTTGCGGTTCGGTTTTGACCCGCTCGCATCTATGCGATTTGGGAAAAAGTCAACCCGCAACCGCCCGCAGTGCGGTTTGCGGTTTATGCGGATAGGGTTTGCAAATGTGCGGGCGGTTGCGGGCGGTTTGCGGTTTACACTTTTTTCTTTAAAAATTAATTTTCAAGTTTTTTTTTTCCCAACGAATTTAGGCATCAGATTCATTTTATATATTTGTGATAATAATTTTTTGATGAGTTTATAAATAAAAATTGAATATCAATGCATTAAATGAAAGTACCCAAAACAAAGAGACCCTACACTAGCATTTTTGCCATGAAAAAAATGTATATCAATGCATTAAAGGTTGTACTCAATTAGAATTGCCAGTTCAGTAATCAATAATCAAACTATAACTTCCATTGACCATTAGAAGGAAAATTTTATTAGGAAAAAGTGGATGAATTACCAATGAAAATCATATAAAAAACCAAGTTTAGGACTTGATAATTCTACGGCATTAAGAAAGTTGAGAAATACTTAAAAATAAGGATCCTAGTGTCATAGAGAATATAATGGTGCTCCTGTAAAAGTTACAAAGTTGGTATATAAAAAATAATAATAATAACAATAATAATAATAATAATAATTAAAGTGCGGGCGGTTTTTGCGGGTTGCGGGTTTAAACCGCGACCCGCCCGCAACCCGCAAATTTGTCATATTTCAAACCGCGTCCGCCCGCATTATGTTTGCGAAACCGCCCATTTATATGCGGATTGGGCGGATTGGGCGGTTTGAGCGGTTCGGATAAACCGTTGCCCACCCCTAGTTTTGAGGTCTTGTATAGGGGAGGGACACCCCTCTCTCCATATATCTCATTTGCTTGCCTTAAGGGGTCATAATGGTAGCATATTTACTTAGTTTGTTTTAACTCCATTTTAACAAGTATTTGGTGTTGTTTGATCAAGTTGTACCTTTGTTTCATGTTGGTTTGATGGCCTCATGCATACACCATACACTTGTCTTGCAATCCTCTCATTTACCATAACATGTATCTTGTATTTGGACTATCATGCTTGCATATTTTGACTCGACCCAAAGGAACTTTTAGTCATATTTCAGCATGTTAAAGCTCTGTTTGGTGTCATTTTGATCATATATGTCATGTTTTGTATAACCTTAGTTCATCCTAGTTTGTTAGCTTTAAAGGCCTAAGTCGCATGATTACATTACTTGGCTCATTTTCATGATTTGGCATCATTTCACATGAGATTTCAGTCCATATAATGTGGCCGTGCATTCACATTCATAACATTTTCCATGCATTAGAAGGTTTGTGTTTTATGCTTCAAGATTGGACCATTGTGCATGCCTCTATGCTTAGACCATTTAGATACCATCTAAGTGGGTTTTTGAGTTTGTTTCAACATGCCATGACTCTATTTTCCATTGCTACAATCATGCCATGTTTGGTTGTGTTAGGCGTAGTATAACACCTCTTTGATAGCATTGCATGCCCCATTGTTTTGGTATTGTATTCTAGCTTGTTTTGGCTAGCTTTGAGCTCACTTTTGGTCTTGCTTGGACCTGCCTCGGGACTGTTTTAGGTCCCCTTGGCCCTTTGGGGCTTGCTTCACATGGCCATAGCTTGAGCCCCTCAGCTAGTCTCAAGTTTTAGGCTCCTTTGTATGCTTTACTTGCATGGCTTGGTTGATTTGGCATCATCCCTTGCATATTTTTAGAGCTTATCATGCTTGTTATTCGTCCATATTTGTCTCTTTTAAATGTGCTTCAGAGTCGACCTTTTTGTGCCTAAGTGTTGGACCTTTACATGCGCATGTTTGGGTGTGTTTTGTCCATCATTTCTTGGCACTTTGGCCACTGTTTTGGTACGGCTGAGGTCCATCCATCTTTAGTGTAAGTCCATGGATCATGTGTTTGTGTATTTGTTATATGCTTATCACATTGCATGTTGTCGCATCCTTATGATTGGCATCATTGTTGCATTGCCTATCACTTTGCATATTTGTACACCTAGGTTGCACCTCGCATGCTTGTTTGCTTGCATCTTGCCACATGTTAACTTAGATTGCATTGCATTTGGCATGTTTGCTACCTTAACCTCGTGTGCATGTCGAGTCATATTACATTTGGCATGCTTACGTTGCGTTATATTGGTTGCATGTTTTGCATTGTATTTGGCATATATACATTGCATTTTGTTTGGTTTGGGGTGTCAAACCAAACATGAAGGTCGAGGGACGTTTCGTACTTGAAGTGACGAAACGTGCCCCAACCCTTAGTCGCCGACGCTCTTGATCAAGCATGATAGAGTTCTAGGCATTCATGTGTTTTGTTGCATTCATTCCAAATTCATTTGCACTCTTGGCACCTTTGGCCATCATGCATTGAAATGCATGATTGGTGGTCTGAAGGTCGAGAGCCATACTCCCTTGAGTTCATAGTATGATAGGGAGGGTGGTCGTGCACACACTGTCTTGTAAATGCCTTGCCATGCACTGTCTATCCTCTGCTGCAGCAAAAACAGTATTCTGCAGGAAGGGATGGCCAGCCGGCCATCTTCAGTGCCGGCCGACTAACTTAACCTGGCCGAGAGCTCCACATTTGGTCGGTGATCATTTCCCATGGCCAGTGACTTAATCTCTTGGCCGGTGATCTCCCACAGCGCTCAAGGAGTGTTTCAGAAGCATCCGAGGGATTTTCACAATCTTCAGAAATGCAAAACAGTGCAAACAGAGACAACATGTGGCATAGCAATGGGTTTCCGAGCGAGGCGATCGAGCATGCATCATTCAATCATCCCGAAGTGGAGCTGCGGCGGCCTCCCTTTTGTAATTAATTTGTTAATTAATTAAGGGTTTGTAATAATTAATTAGCTAGGATAGTCAATTAATCATTTGGGTTTGTATTATTTATTTGGACCCTCCGTCGAGAGGGCGAATTTGTAATAAGTGTGCGGCCGTGTGTAAATGTCTTCCAACCACACGTTTTTCTCCTTTTTACTTACCTACTTTTGATGGTTAGTTTTAGGTCATGTTTCAATTAGCATACTTATGTTAGCATGTTTGCATACATTCATTCGTATTGCACACACCAGGCTCGGCGCATCATACTAATTGTGTAGTGTTTCAATTCCAACTTGAATATGTGTATCAAGTTGTCGCATTTCACATGCCATTTTTTAGATTATCCGAGCCTATTCTAGTTGCATTTTGCATGTGTTGCATTAGCCATCTTAACATGAACTAGGATCATGCATGATTTCTAACTAGTTTCTTGTTTTGGCTCGGAGTACTAGCTAAGTGTTTATGCTTTAGCATCTTACATGAGTGTGAGTGTTACCATGATAGCATGCTTGCCATGAGGCTAATTGCTTATGTGATATAACTGCCCGAATGCCTGTGGGTGAAGGTTGGGTTACTTGAATTGGGACAATTCATTGATTGCGAGTTTTAAGCCCACTTGAGAGTGGCAAATCACCATGTTTTCTAAGTCCACTTGAGGGTGGCAAAATTCGTATTTTAGCCTACTTGCGAGTAGCAAACCGTTTTCAAAACGAATATGCAATGCTTTGTTCCAACTTAGGTAATCCAGTCTATACTTGTATGTTGTGCGCATCACATAGTAATTCTAGGTTAATAACCGGAATAAGAGCACATGTGTTTTCAAAAATAAAATATCATGCTTAGTACAGGCCGATCTTTGATCGGGCGAGCGAGGGTGCTCATAGATGACCTTCCCCAATCGTACCCAAGTTCTCGAGCCGAGGCAACTTTGGTGATGACAAACACGTGGCCATAGGCACGAGTCAGGGTTTCCTAAATTCCCCCAAAATAAAATATTTAGGTAGCGATTCTGTATCTGGCAAAGCAGTCCATTTTGGCATTTCTTTCTTAAAAATCAGTTTTCCAAAATGATTTGCTGGATTTGGACTCTTTGATGATTTATCAATCTCACATCGCACATTGTGGGATCAGATTAAGAACCGTGACAAATGAGTCCGAACTATAGCACGGAAGCCCTCGGGGCGCGTCTACAGAGAGAATAAGCTATCAATCTATGACAGCTCCTGAAGTAACTTAAGCACGAATTAGGCTAAAAAGTCTAATTCAACACAATGCTCTCACAAGCGATGCGTCAAATTCTTAGAGTCATAACAACCTTGTCGACCTTGACCTTTTCATTACTATGCTGCAACGTTTGCGTCTAGTGGTAAACGTTATTCAAAAACGTTAGCCTAGCTAAGGAATCATATAAAGAAGCACCTCATCATGTCTCACACTTAACTGGGGAATCGGTAAGTGTCCAAACTTAGACAAGTTGGCAATGCTAATAGATTTTGCAGCCACTTGGCACTAATCTTTTCACTTAGTGTTAATAGATTTTTCTGTTACTAAGCGCTAATCTTTTAACTTCAAGTGATACTTCAATGCACACTATTATAGTGCATGAAATTTTGCTCCACCCACTCCCAATAGTTAGGTAGAGAGCAAAACACTGCTCATACTAACTACTCATCTTACACTAAATAACTAATTCATTTAAGCTCGCATTTCTTGGATGACGTGACTCTTGAATGTTACTTCATCCAATGATGCAACATTATTACAAGTCAATTTACAAAGTCAATCCGCGCAGCTCAATAGTCAAGATCATATACAGATCTATTGAGGGCTTAGTAATTTCACAACTCCAAAAGTCACCAATCAAAACTACGTAGCGTGCCGCTAACCATAGCGCAGACATCAGTTTTTATTATGCCAAACAAGGACCATGGCGACTTTGAGTCATGTTTCCTTACTTTGGCCCAATTAAGGTCTGACCTAAAGTCTCCAAGACTTTCTGCTCATCTAAATAATATGATTGCATTGTTCACATTTGGACATCTCTACTAAGTCTAAGTCAACCAAATTAACTTCCATAAGCTAAGTCAATTTAGAGAGAAATTTGCATTGAGATTAATTTGATTAGCATAATATAATTTTACTGCAAAAATCTAAATTAAATAGTGACAATATTACACAAGTCGCAAGATCGAAAATCCGTTATGCTCGTAATCATCTCTTGCGCCACGTGTGACAATTATCCAAAATTTAATTTAATTTATGCGCAAAATATTAGTTTTCGAGAGTAAATCTACAAAGATTTCTCTTAACCGAATAACCTCTCACTAACTATGGCATGTCTAAAGCATGATAAATATTTAAATCCACATGATAATATCTCAATGTAGTTCATAAAAGAACATATGTTAGAATATTTAATCATTGAATTAAAATTCACCAATATAAATAAATCATGCTATAACAATATACTATAAGTTCTAATCATTTAAAAGAACTTAACATGATGTATACAATATTTAAATAATGCCATAACGTATTTCTATAATTTCTGCAATTTTCTGAAATTTTCTAAAATTACAAGTAATTAATAATTGCACAGAAAATCAGAAATAAATATTACAGAATCTAAAAAAATACAAAAATTATTCCAGTAAATAAGATTACATAACAGCAATCTACTGTAAAAATTTCAAGTCCAGAATCCAAGTCATGCTCCCCCAAGAGCAATTTAACGTAAAAATATTGAAACTTTAATATATTGTATAAAAATTAAATACAAACCCAACGGTATAATCCATGCTTCAATCAAAATTATAACAAATAATTTAGAAGCAATTAACGTAGTTTTAAAATTAAAACAAAACAAACAAGGCCTTAACGCAGCTGCCTTTCACAACTTGGCTAAGCCGGCAGCTTGTGTGTCATGATGACATCAGCGCGCGTCACACTGACATCAGTGCGCAACAATTTTGTCTTCTTCTCCATTTTGTTCAGTCACGCGTCAAATTAAGGTTTAAGTTTTCTCCTCAACCGTAAGTCGGAATCAGGCCAATAATATACCGTTTCGAAGGTATCGAAACAAGGATTTCAATTATATAATTTTTATAACATAAAAACAAAGCATGTAAGACCAGCATGCAGTAAAAGTTACGAAAAATTAAATATAAATCTCCATTTTTCTCAAAATCCGACCGTTGGATTTTTATGAAACTTGGCAGATATATTCTACATGAAATATACCACAACATATGTACATTTCAAGTTGATCAGAGAAAGTTCAGAAAAATATTAATTTTTTCATGCATATATCGTGTATATATTTATATAAAATTATACACCTATTTTAATGGATAAAAATAAGCACGAAAATACCCATTAAAGTTCTGATACCAATGTAAGATATATTAAATGCAGCAGGTAAAAGGATTCAAGTCATACCTGAGGTAGAACCTGAAGCGAAGAATCTTGTGAGTAAATCACATGCTTTAAAAATGCGAACAACGAACACCCAGCAGTGGAGTGATACCACAATATGAGTATCACCCACACAAGTCACAGTGCAAAAAGCTCGATCGTTATTTTAATGGGAGAGAGTCAGTACGGGAAAAAACATACGTTATTTGATTCATCCTATATCCCATATATCGTATCAGATATATAGGCTAAGTATATCATCTATCTATATCAATTGATATGATAGATATAGATATCATGAGTGGGTTATTCAAATAGGTTTTGAATTCAAATTCAAACTTACATGGATAAGGTACAAAAGGGTCATTGGTCATGCCACATGGACGTTCAATTTTCTAACATTAGATGATGAGAAAATTGGTGAGAAAGTGAGAGAAAATGAAAACAAACAAGAGAATTATGAAAACAAGCCATAGGGTAGGACTAGAACCCTCTATACAAGTCCATATCTAATCTAAATAAGAAAAGAATACTTAAAAAATAAAAATTCAAACAATTCCAACAATTCCTATGGAGGGGTGACTAATCCCCTCCTCTATCTACAAAGCCCAATCACATTATAAACAATAGAAATCAGAAGTATAGAGTGTTTGGCAAGAGACAAAATAAAATAAAATAAAAAATAGAAGAGAAAGTGATGAGAAAGTTCAAGAGTTTACCTGAAATAAAGAGAAAGAGCTCTTTGATTAGCAATCCTTCTTCTAATCATCCTCAAGCTTATGAAATTGGACTTGAATCATCTGCAAAAATCTCCATTAATGATAGCTTCAATGGTGTATGTATATGTGTAAGTATAGACAGAGAATAATTGAAGAGTTTTTGGGTGTCTTCAATAATTCAATCTTCCAAGAGTTCAAGGGTCAAGGGTCAAGGGTCCTTTAATTCAATGATCCCAAGGGGTTTTTATAGGCTAAGAGGTAGGGGGAGGTACTTTAGGGCACAATTTCCTGTAAATTGCAGAAGAGGTTGCATGAGGGGACCATCTTCTAAAAGATGCTCTATTTGCCTAAAAAATTGTCTAGTCAAACAAAAAAGTTGTCTAGAAAAATAATTTTTGTATGGCTAATGCCAAAATGGTACAAACAGGGTATTTCCGAAGAATTCTCCTCCTTTGCACTCATTTCTACACTACTTTGGTACAATGTTTTGATTAAAAAGTGAGCCTAGACATCATAGAATGATTGAATTTTGCAAGTCTAAAATTATTTTGAAAATGGTTTTAAAGGTCTAAAAATAGTTGGCCATGATTTGGGCTTGTGAGTCTTCCTTTCTAATGACTCGAGTAAGGCAAATGTGTGCTTTCCATAAACCATGTCTTGAGTATGAGACAGACGACGGAGTTTGGCCTCACTTAGCTTGGGGAACTCCCATTTCTAGGAGCGATGTTTGCAACAACCCTGAGAATAGGTGAACAAACCTAGTCAATTTTATTTAATACTTACCATCGGATCCTCATAATCATCATCATCATCACCCATTAGGTGATAGTTGCACAATCAAGGAAATTTTGAGAAATTTTCTAAGGGTTTCTACCGGAATAATCAACATAAACAATTGCCTTTCCATGATTTTATTGCTTTACCAAAAGAGTGTCCCATTTTATTCCAAAATCATATGATCAAGTTATAACTCTTATTTTATTTATTTTTTTCAAAAATCATTTTTCAAAGTAAAATCTCCTCTTCTCTTTTTTTTTTCTTTTTTTTTTCCAAATAAGGAATCAATCAAGCAAATCATCTTTTAGCCAAATACCTTATTGAGGAATCATAATTTTATTTAAAATAGAAGACTTGATCACCACTTCCTTGCCTACCATTTTTTCATAAAATTAAGGTTCTCTTAAAGTTAGTAGCCCAAAGATTTTTTTACTTGATGAAAAGAACTTTCCATAATTTCTGAACTCTATTCAAATTTTATTTAAAAAAAAAATTTCAAGGAATTTCAGATTTTATTTAAAGAAATCAATCAAACCATCATCTTCTAGTAAAAGGCCTCCTAAGAAATTTCAAAATTTTATTTCAAAATAAAAACTTGGTCATCACTTCCTTGTCTAACACTTTTCCATAAAATCAAAATTCCTTCCAAAGTCAACAACTTAAAGATTTTTGTTTAATCAAGAACATTTCATAATTTCTAAAATTCTACTTAGAGTTTTTCAAAATTCTTTCCTTATAGTTTTGGATTTTATTCCAAGTATCTAATCAAATAATCATCTTCTAGTCAAATATGTTTTAAGCGAATTAGAATTTTATTTTAAAATGGAAGACTTGGTTACCATTTTGTGGCCTACAATCTTTCAATAAAATTTGAAATCCCTCCCAAAGTCAATGACCTAAAGATTTATATTCAATCAAATATCTTCCATAATCTTCGCAACACTATTTAGGTTGGAATTATTTTTTTTTTTTTAAAAGTTGTCTTTTGATCACATATTTTCTTGGGGATTTAAATTTTGAAAAGATAGTCATTCTTAATTGATCACTAAGGTAAGAATTCAAATTTAAACTCAAATCTTTTAATTTGGGAAACCATCCCCTAATTTTTCACAGAATCCTAATTAGAATCCCAATCACTCCCCCAAATTTTTGTGATTGAATCACTGCCCAAATAACTTAGATTGCCCCGAAATCAAATCACTGCCATTTCTGACTCTCCAGATTTTTTGAAAGAAATCACTGCCTTTCTAATTGTTGATCTCAGAATCAATTCAAAACATTTCCATGCAAGACAAGATGCCATATAAGCATATAATTTGCATTCGTGCATATTTGGGGGTAGGGTTACTCTGTCCTAATTTTGAAAGTAGGATCTAAGATTCACTAAATCATACAAAAGGGCAACATTACAATCATAGAAGGGTGTGTATCATGTGATGCCCCAAATCTACACCAAGGGTTGTAGTCAAGGGAAAGTCACTAATGAATCCTATAGCCAATAACCAAGTAAGATCCCAGTGCGTCGAAGGAGTCAAATTAGCCTCCCTTCTAAGTCTAGCTTTCTTAGGTAGCGCACTACCTTTTTCACAGATCTTAAGAGGCATTGACACAAGATCTCATAAGCAACGTCGGGAATTATATTAGTGTTGGAATATAAGTACATAATAATAGAATAATTACAAATATCCTTAATTACAAAAGCTCGTTCCATTAACATTACATCCCAAAAGAAAATTTAAAATTTCATATGAACTTTACAAAACATCAAAAAGAAAATTTTCTAACTTTTCTAAGATAGCCAAATATCTCCGAAGGTTTCTGGTTTGTGATCTCCTGCTATAAGCTCCTCTTCAGCACCTGGCATGATACATCGTGAGCTTTGAATGCCCAGTAAATGCACACACACCCCATCACATTTTCTTCGTCTAATACACAACATCATTTACAAAAAACATAGGAAAGTGGATCATGGCATTTAAGTTCATAGCACATATTATAGGGTTAGTTGTTAGTAGTCTAGAAATCCCCCAAAGAGATTTCGTCCTCCCAACTCCAAGATTGGACGCGAATTATCCGGTATGCCCCCTCTTTTGCTACTTTGCTGTAGACCTTACCTCGAATGCCTACCAACGATTATATATAGCGTAGCATCACCCACAAGGCCTCAAAAGAGACGGTAATGATGGGCCTTGCCCAAATCCCTTCTTACACTAAACTACCTAGGATCCAAATACAACTGCTCCATTCAAGGGTTCCGAAACAACCACTTGCGCAAGACTTGCTCATTTTAATACACTACTAATATCAACTTAATATTCTCATCATTTATCATATATAACTAGTGTGGTCGTCAACCCTCTTTACCAACCCATTTAGTTTTTCCCTTTTACATTAAGTTCATTACACATTAGTGGTTAGCATAAGTAAGAGCATAATAAGGCCATTCAAGGTGAAACTCAAGCATGCAAGCATAGCATATATTATAAACAAACATGTCATAATGAGTTCAAGTATACGTGAATGATAGCACAAGAGCATTTACTACAACAAGAACCACACTGTTCAGATTTCCAGCACTACACTGGTTCAAAATTAAATATAGAAAAAATATTTTTAAGGGTTCTACTTTAAACAGGTTCTTTGCGTAGCTCGACTTTCTTCGCGCCCCCTTTCGGAGAGCTCGAATTGGTCCTACAATTCGAACTCCTATCACAGTTCTGAATCTAATCTCACAAAGTGCAATATGAGACTGATAAACACCAAAGAGTCCAATCCAGAAAATCATTTTGGAAAATCGATTTTGAATCAAATAATGCCAAAATTTGACTGTTTTGGTAGATTATAGAGTCGTTACCTAAATATTTTATTTTTGGAAAATTTAGAAAACCTTGACTCATGCCAAAGGCCACGTGTCCGTCATCACCAAAGTTACCTCGGCTCAGGAACTTGGGTACGAGAGGAGAAGGTCCTGAAATGAGCACCCTTGCTCGCCCGATCAAAGGATCGGCCTCTACTAAGCATGATATGTTGTTTTATAAACACATGTGTTCTTATTCTGATTATTAGCTAACTTTACTATGTAACGCACATCAGCAAGTATAAACTAAGTCGCAAGACTTGGAACAAATCAACTCAAGTTTGTTTTTTCAAAATGGTTTGAAAATGCCACCCTCAAGTGGGCTAAAGTGAGAATTTGCCACCCTCAAGTGGGCTTAAAACATGATGATTTGCCACTTCGTAAAGTGGGCTTAAAACTTACATTTGATGAATTGTCCCAATTCAAGCAACAAAGCCTTCATCCATAGGCATTCATGCAGTTAATCACTTAAGCAAATAGCCTCATGTCAAGCATGCTATTATGGAAACACTCACACTTATGCAAGTATGATAAAGCGTAAAACTTACAGTGTACTCCAAGCCAAAACAAAAGCTAGTTAGAAATCATGCATGATCCTAACTATACTAGATGCCTAATGCAACACATGCAAAATGCAATTAAATAGGCTCGGCTATCTAAGATGGCATATGATTCAACTTGATAACTTGCTTTGAAACACATATTCAAATAAGTATTGAAATACAATGCAGTTTGTATGACGCGCCGAGCCTCGGTGCATGCAAGACAAATGAATCATGCAAACATGCAAGCAAAAGGTATGCTAATCAAAATATGCCCTAATCTAACCATCAAAAGTGGTTAAATAAAAGGGAGAAAGACGTGAGGTTGGAAGACATGCACACACACGCTTTTTACAACATTGTGCCCTTGCGAAGGAGGGTCCGAATGAATAAGCTAAGCTAATTATTACAAACCAACTAATTAACTATTCTAGCTAATTAATTATTTAAAAACCAAATTGAATAACTAGCTATACTAAGCTATTTAAAATATTACATACCAAATTAAACTAATTACTTACAACACATGTAATAACTAGCTAATAAAGCAATAAAGTGGCCTCGTGGGCGAGGAAGATATGCATGCTCGGTTGCATCCTCTTGAAAAGCCATTGCCTTGCCACCAGTTGTCTCTATTTGCACCTTTTCTGTTTTCTGAATATCGAACCAACTTCCAGACTGCTTCTTCCCCAAAATAGGAACATTTTTGCACCAAAAACGGATTGATGGCCGGTTGGCCACAAAAAGTGGCTATCAGCCACAAACACTGGCCGGTCGGCTAGTTTAATGGCCGGTCAGCTACCTCAAGTGGCTGATCGGCCATTACTTTTTCCAGACTTCTATTTTTGCTGCAACAGAGGCAAAACAATGCATTTGCAAGGAAATGTGTGTACTACCACCCTCCTTATCATGTTTCAAGCTCAAAGGAGTATGGCACTTGGCTCTCAAGCCACCAATCAAACATTTTCATGCACGATGGCCAAAGAACCAAGCTTGTACAAGCTTAATGAATGTGCACAAATAAGACTCAAATGGTTATCATTCTATCATGCATGATCAAGGATGATGGCGACAAAGAAACGTGACACGTTTCATCACTTCGAGTATGAAACATCCCACATTTCTTGTGTTTAGATTAACGTCCGATCCAAACACATGCAATGCAACACAAATGCTTATCTTAGTCATATTTTACTTAATCTAATTTTATTTACTCATTTTACATTACCAAACCATTCTTTAGTTGGTTAAGTCCAATGTGAAAGTCCTCTAATGAGAGAGGGGTCAACCAAAGGATGGTTTAAGACATGAGAAAGATCATGCCTTTGGCTAGGAAGAACCCTCAAAAGAGAGTTAAAGTCATTGAGCACAAGCTCCATCTCAAGCTTAAACACAATCATAAGGTTAACCAACCGTCAAAACAAATAGAAAAATGAAGAAACGAGGGAGGTTGCAGACTTTTTAGTGCTGAAATGGCATGAAAAATAATGCTAAACATGCAAGCAACACATGCACAACATGCTAAGAGCCAAAAGCATTAAGGCTAGTGAAGAGCACTACACTAGAAGCATGCAATATCAAGATTAAATGATCAAACCAGCTCTGGACAGAGCTAAAACATGCCAAATTAGTGACTAAAACATGTTGAGTGTGAAGCATAAAAAGCAAGAAAAACATGCGCACATGTTGGCTTGCAAGCAAGGCACGAAGCACAACTCTCAAAAGCAATGAAAGAATGAAGTATGTGAGAGTGTGATAGAGATATATGCACTGAAATCACATGCAAAATGAAACTATGGTGTGCAACCATCTCAAGCAAAGCATGTTACAGGCCTTAAAACACAAAGCTAGTGAAGGCATTTTGCACTACAACCATGCAAGACTAAGCTCATATGACCAAGACCACCCAAAATAGAGTTAAAGCATGCTAAATCAGTAGCTAAAACATGCTAAGATCAAGTCTCAAAAGGGCAGAAAAACATGCTCACATGCTAGGCCATCTACACTTGCAAACAAGACACAAGGAGGGGAGGCCACCCGCTCCAATTTTAGACCTCAAAACCAACTCTTTACCACTGAAATTCCCCTAGAATTCAGTGGTTAAAAGGCCAAAAAAATGGTGTTTCAAAAGCTTTGAAAGATGGCTCAAAAGGCTTTACAAGCCAAAGAGCAAAGGTAGGAAACCACCCCCTAACTAAACAAGACTCAAACCACCATTTTAAAACCTTAAAAATAGAGTTTTTTAGAGGTTAAAACCAGCCTCAAAATAGCATGCAAAGGTGGCCAAACAAGTAATTAAAGCAAAGCTTAAAAGGGGGTAAGGCTTTACCTTTGAAGCATAGCAGCAAACAGCAAAGATTCTGAGCCAAAACCAAGCTTAAGACCTAAAACCAAGCTTCAAGGGACCTCAGCTCCAAGGTGAAGGTGTTTGGCTAAGGGACTTAGTGCAAATGTGTACAGAAAACTCACTTTCAAGCATAATATATATATATATATATATAGAGAGAGAGAGAGAGAGAGAGAATTCTAGAGAGAGAGTGAAATTTTGCTCAAAAAAATTTCTAACCCCTAAAATGAGGGAGAGACCTCCTCTTATATAGAAATACAAGCCAAAGGCTTGCTTTCATCCCTCCATACACGTGTATGGAGATGAGCATTAGTGATCAACAGCTGGCACAGCTGGCAAACAAATATCTAAAAAAGGAGAAAAATGGCCGTCAGCCATCAACATAGCCAACCGGCCACCAGGCAGGCACAAGTCATGGCCAGCAGGCTAAGGGGATGGCCGACAGGCCACCCTCTCCTCCAGAAGCAAAGAAGCAAGCTCTTGGCCCACAACGAAGCACAAAATAGACAAGATAAGAGGCTCCAAGGCGAGGCGCTTGGCCGAGACATTCAGGGACTCAAAACGAACACATGCAAGCATAATCATCGGGTGTTCAAACAATGATGTCCAAGTCTTAAGGACGGTCAAAAATGGGGTGTCTACACTTTGCACCTTGAGGATTTGTAGAGAATCAAGTCTAGTTTTAGAATCAGTTTACGAAAGTAGATTGGCCTTTTTTGATTTTTAGATATTTAAGAAATACACAAACTCACTCCAAATTTGACAACTGTTACAAAACTTGGTGTTTCTCTTAAAATACTCATTCATTTGCATTGAAATAAATTTTGTTTGAAAGCTAACCTTTAGAGGAAGATTTTGATATAAAAATGAATGTGAGATCATTTTTCTAAATTTTTTTAGAATTTCTTGAGTTTTCTATTTTAAACAGGTTCTTTGCA
The DNA here is from genome assembly GCF_055761805.1 of Camellia sinensis. Lineage (NCBI taxonomy): Eukaryota > Viridiplantae > Streptophyta > Magnoliopsida > Ericales > Theaceae > Camellia > Camellia sinensis. The sequence continues at coordinate 72,283,399 of NC_138964.1, forward strand.
CCAAGTATTTAGAAAAATAAAAGGAGTCATAAAAACACATCCATGTTCTTAGCCAAAATGCTCACATACTCTATATATGTCAATTAATACCCCTTTAAAATAGATTTTAAGTTCGTGAAGGTTTGCTATGGAAATAAAATAAAAAACCTTGAGAAAAGCTTGTTGGAAATTACAAGGAAGAAGAAGAACATTACATTTTCAAACCATACATCGTCTAAAAAATTTAGTAACTCTTAGTATCATATGAAATACATTTTTAGCGTGTATTATGAAGAGGAAAAACATGATGATTCATGGAGAGAAGAGGTGTATGAAATTTACCTTAGTTGCTTAGGGTTTCGTCCTACTTTCCTTTTTTTCTTTTTCTTCCTCTTTCTCTAAAACTTATAAGTTCTCTCTCTCTCTCTCTCTCTCTCTGTTCTTTTTTTCCTCTTCAACTAGTTTCTATGTGTGTGAAGTGTGAGGAATATGAGTTGCTAGAGCCTTGTATTTATAAGCCAAGGAGGAGATAGAAGGATTGGTTTGGTTTGGTTAGTTTTCAATGGAAACTAAATTTTCTTTAGTTTATTCAAAGATATACCAATATAATATTCAAGATATTATAAATAAAAAATTAAATTTTCTTGTCCCTACTACTGTTCACAACCAGCTGGTCTTCTACTCATGTGGGAAATCAATTTTTTTTTTTTTTTGGTTATTGTAATATAGTAGATATTATGTATAAATCAATATAATAATAGTTGTACCTTATTTGATTAAAATATTGGGGTTTTTTAGGCCAAAATGCAATAATAAAGAAAGAAAAGGGCTGAATCTAAAATTTTGAACTGAAATATATATTTAAATAATGATAGGAAAACAAATTCGGGTCACGTAGTGCTGGTCCGCAACAAAAGGCAAGATATTGGGCTAAAACAGCGATTTTCGAAAAGTAAGGTGTTTCTCTTATAAATTTTCATTCTAAGGTTTCTAAATTATTAATTTAGGGGTTTTAAAATGTTTCCTAAGTTCTCAGTGTCAATTAGGGTTTACCAATTAGCTCATGCAATCATTCCTGATTTCTAGGGTTTAATTTGTAAGAAATGGAGAAACAGGGTTTCTTATTGAAATTCTTTAACTATACGAGTTTGGGGAAATTACAAAAAGTTAGGGCCTCACAAACTATCCCCCTTAAACTAATTTCGTCCTCGAAATTACAATCACACACTAGGCTCAAAAAGTTGGGGATAGTTTGTCCGCATTGCATCTTCATGTTCCTAGGTTGATTCTTCAATTCCACGATGTCATCAAAGCACCTTTACTAGGTGAACCGACTTGCCCTAAGATTCTTCTCTCGACTATCTTATATTGCTACAGGTCCTTCAAAGGTAACATCCTTGTCGAGACTGATTTCTTCCCTGTTGATGATATGTGATGGATTAGCAATGTACTTCTGCAACATAGATACATGAAAGACGTTGTGTGTTCTTGCTAACTGTGGGGGTAGAGCTAGTCGATATGCTATTTAGCCCACCTTCTCCAATATCTCGAAAGGTCCGATATATCGTGGTGATAGCTTCTCATTTCTTCCAAAACGTACGATTCCATGCCTAGGTTGCACCTTTAGGAACACATGGTTGCCTACTTCAAACAACAATGGCCTTCTCCTTCTATCTGGGTAATTCTTTTGATGGTCTTGAGCAGTCTTTAATAGTTGTCTGAGCAATTTGACCTTCTTGGTGGTCTCTAGGATAGGTTCGGGTCCTAGTAGGTTCGCTTCACCTATTTCTGTCCAACAAATTGGCGATCTACAAGGTCGCCCGTATAATGCTTCAAAAGGCGTCATACCAATGCTAGATTGAAAGCTGTTGTTATAGGCAAATTCAATTAAGGGTATGTGTTGTTCCCAACTTCCTTGAAAATCCATTGCACAAGCTCTCAGGATATCTTCGAGTATCTGGATGGTGCGCTTATATTGTCTATCTGTTTGTGGATGGGAAACAATGTTGAAACATAACTCAGTACCCAGAGCTTCTTGTAAACTTCCCTAAAATTAAAAGGTGAATCGTGGATCGCGATCTGACACAATAGATATCGGAATTTTGTGTAGTCAAATGATTTCTCTATTGTACAGTTTGCACATAGATTCTAAAGTGTCGGTTATCTTATTGGGTAAGAAATGTGATGACTTAGTGAGGCGATCCACTATTATCCATATAGCATCGCGTCCTTTGAGTGTCCTGGGCAACCCTATCACAAGGTCCATTGTTTCGTATTCCCACTTCCATGCGGCTATTGGCAGGGGTTACAACATTCCTCCTAGTTTCTGATGTTTCACCTTCACTTGTTGGCATGTTAGACATTTTGCAAAAAATTTAGCCACATCCTTCTTCATTTCGCTCCACCAATACTGCTGCTTCAAATCTTGGTACATTTTAGTCCCTTCTAGATGTACCGCAAATACAGAGTGATGACATTCCTTAAGTACCTTTTTCTCTAAACAACTCGTTACTTGGCACAGACAATCTACCTTGATATCTTAAACTCCCATTGGGGTGAATTGCCCAATCAAGCACTGGTTCTCCTGATTCTAGACGTCGCTTAATATAGGCTACTTCTTGATCGTGCTTTTGGGCCTCCATGATCACACTTATCAACTTAGGCATCACCTTTTGTGCACCAAGGTATACCTTTGTATCCCGAGATTCTACTTGGATTCTAAATTCATTAATCGTCTTAACCAGAATTATATAGCACTAAATTACCCTCAATTACAGACGGCTCTACTTTTCCTCTTGCAAGGCAAAGACTCTGCTGGTTACCTTCTGGTTGCCACTGGGCCTAGCATTCTGAGTTCCTTCACTCTTCTGGTGCTGCTGCCCGATAGATTCTATCTGGTTTGTCTAAGGCTTCTGTCCACCCAATGCCTGGGCATTTGCTCTGGAACCTCCTCCTTGGTATCCTGATGGGGGGAGTTAGGGGCACTCGCTCTTTTTGTGTCCCATTTTTTTGGCAGTGAAAGCACTGGAGTTATCCTGCCGACCTTGGTTGATAACCTTTCTTCTGGATCTATTGTTGCAGTTGTTGCTGTTACTATTGTGGTTGTGGTCTAAAGTAAGGCTTCAAGGCTGTGTTTCCCTTCTGGTTCCTCTGAGGTCCTACAAATGTCTGGGCCCTTTTGCACTTGTTCCAAGTAGCATCGATTACTTCTCTTTCAGATTCTAATGTTATTTCCAACACCTCGGCATGTGAGTGGAGTCGTTGCGGAAGAACTCTTTCCCTGATTGTAAGGTCCTGCCCCCACTCAAACATCCTTGCTTTCTCTTCAACATGTACTACATATCTAGTTGCCTAGCGGGCTAACTCTTCAAATTTTGCAGCGTATTGAGTTACGGTCATATTCCCTTGCTCCAGGTTTTGGAATTCCCTAACTCGCTCTCGGCGAACTGTACTTGGAAAGTATTTATTCGAGAACAATTCCTTAAATTGGTTCCACGACATGTTTGTAATGTTACGCGTATTCTTGATTAGTTCCCACCAATGATTGGCCTCATTATCAAGCTCGAACACGGCCAAGGCTATTCTATCGGCATCTTCGATTTTTCCCATAGTGTCTAGCATCTTCTCTATCTATCGAAGCCAATTCTCAACCACGCTCGGGTTTGGTACTCCTGTGAATTTTGGGGGCCATTGTTTTCTGAACTCCGAAAAGAGTCGAGTCCTCTCATTTTGCCGATTGTTCCTTAGCTGTCCCAATTCTTCCAAAATTTGATACCCAAGGTTATTAGGGATACTGGCTCCCAGAGGTACATGCCAATGCTTATTTTTTGGGACGATTCCAAGCATTGTTGCTAGTTTCTGAATAGTCGTTAGCTCGCGTATCCACCATTCTGTTCACGGTACGGGGTAAGTTGGTTTCTAGATTTCTCAACTATAGGTAATCTTCTTACGAGATTTAAAATTGGGGATTGACTATTTTAGCCAAAAAGCCAACTAAAACTAGTCACATCACCTCTCTACTTTTCTGCACATCTTTTCGTAAAAATCTAAAAAGTTACTAAAATAGCCTGTTCCCAAACGAGGCCTAAGGTTTAGTTTTCTTAGGGTGTGACAAATTTTAAAACAAGTAACAGTCAACAAATATAGATCAAACCATCATTTCATTATATTAGGCATTAGTACAAAAGGCTTCCATATCATAGTTTTACTCAGAAACATTACACATGCCATAGTCACACGATTACTACATACGTCTTAAAGACCCCTACTATGAGTGGATCTCACAAAAAGTCTAGCTTACAATCCCTAGATTAACTCTCATTCCCCGACCAATCAAAGTATTCTTCAGGGTTCTCAACAGCTGAGTCGATTTCCTGGCCAGGGGAGTGGAGCGTGTATATCGGTGAAAAGGGGATGTGTTTAGATGACACCTTAATTGGGAAGGCTGGAGTTGTTCCTCTAGTGGTTGTTCTACCTCCATTGGCTGACTATTGTTCTTCCAAGGGTAGTGAGACTCACCACTTCCTGCTGGAAATTTGTGCAGTGTTTCTCCTGCTAAGGCTCGGCGCCTCAGAGCGCCCATTTTCTGGTCATCTTACTCCTTTCGGCTACACTTTTTTCTGCACGACTTAGGTATTGCAAGCGTCGTCAAACCAAAGACCTCTTTTGTTCCCTCGTGTAATAAGAGTAATCCGTTTCCACCTTTCGCATCTCCTTAATAATCAACTCCTCGACGGCGAATTCACACATTCGATAACTGAAGTAGGTATTGAGGGACAAGGCCCTCCTGCCTTGTATGCGGAATGCTCCCCAGGTGTTGAGACTGATGTAGGTCATCTAGCGGCTTTCTGACGACATCCTAAGATGGAGGGAAAAGATTTTAACTATGAGTCTCTTTTAAATAAATATAATAGTGTGATAGTAAAATACAATAATGCAAAGGAGTAAGGGCTTCTTGAGTCGCGTATTGGGTTACGCGGGCTAAGGGTTGAACCTAGGCTCTAATACCAAATTGTGACGCCCCAAATCTACACTAAGGGTTGTAGTCAAGGGAAAGTCACTAATGAGTCCTATGGTCAATAAACAAGTAAGATCCCAGATCGCCGGAGGAGTCAAATTAGCCTCCCTTCTAAGTCCAGCTTTCTTAGGTAGCGCATTACCCTTTTGACATATCTTAAGAGGCATTGACACAAGGTCTCATAAGCAACGTCGGGAATTATATTGGTGTTGAAATATATGTCCATAATAATAGAATAATTACAAATATCCTTAATTACAAAAGCGCATTCCATCAACATTACATCCCAAAAGAAAATTTAAAATTTCATATGAACTTTCAAAACATCAAAAAGAAAATTTCTAACTTTTTTAAGATAGACAAATGTCTTCGAAGGTTTCCGACTCATCATCTTCTGCTATAAAGCTCCTCTTCGGATCCTGGCATGATACGCCGTGAGCTTTGAATGCCCAGTAAATGTACACACACCCTATCATTTTTTCCCGATCCAATACACAACAACATTTACAAATAACAGAGGAAGGGAGTCATGGCGTTTAAGTTCATAGAACATATTATATGGTTAGTTGTTAGTAATCTAGAAATCCCCCAAAAAGATTTCGTCCTCCCAACTCCAGGAATTGGACGCGGATTATTTGGTATGCCCCCTCTTTTGCTGCTTTGTTGCAGACCTTACCTCGGATGCCTACCAACGGTTATATACTGCGTAACGTCAACTCTTTTTACCAACGCATTTAGTTTTCCCTTTTTATTAAGTTCATTACACATTAGTGGCTAACACAAGTAAGAGCATAATATGGCCATTCAAGGTGAAACTCAAGCATGCAAGCATAACATATACTATAAACAAACATGTCATAATGAGTTCAAGTATACGTGAATGATAGCACAAAGGCATTAACTACAATAAGAACCACACTGTTCAGATTTCCAACACTGCACCGGTTGAAAAATAAATATAGAAAAAATATTTTTAAGGGTTTCAGAAACGTGGCTTCTTGAGGATTTGTAGAGAATCTAGTCTAGTTTCAGAATCATTTTACGAAAATAAGGTGGCCCTTTTTAATGTTTAGATATTTAAGAAATACACAGACTCAATCCAAATTTGACAATTATTACAAAAATTGGTGTTTCTCTCAAAACACTCATTCATTTGCATTGAAATAAATTTTGTTTGAAAGCTAACCTTTAGAGGAAAATTTTGATATAAAAATGAACATGAGATCATTTTTCTAAAAAATTTTAGAATATTCTAAAGTTTTCTATTTTAAACAAGTTCTTTGCACCAAAGTATTTAGAAAAATAAAAGGAGTCATAAAAACATATCCATGGTCTTAACAATTCTCACATACTCAATATATGTCAATTAATACCCCCTTAAAATAGATTTTAAGTTCGTGAAGGTTTGCTATAGAAATAAAATAAAAAACCTTGAGAAAAGCGTATTGGAAATTACAAGGAAGAAGAAGAACATTACATTTTCAAACCACACATCGTCTAACAAATTTAGTAACTCTTAGTATCATATGAAATACATTTTTAGCATGTATTATGAAGGGGAAAAACATGATGATTCATGGAGAGAAGAGGTGTATGAAATTTACCTTAGTTGCTTAGGGTTTCTTCCTACTTTCCTTCTTTCTTTTTCTTCCTCTTTCTCTAAAACTTATAAGCTCTCTCTCTCTCTCTCTCTCTCAATTTTTTTTCCTCTTCAGCCGGTTGCTATGTGTGTGAAGTGTGAGAAATATGAGTTGCTAAAGCCTTGTATTTATAGGCCAAGGAGGAGACAGAAGAGTTGGTTTGGTTTGGTTAGTTTTCAGAGCATCTCCAATGCACTAGGCATATAATACTTGTTAGTTAAAATGCCTAGTGTGATTCACTTTTTTCAATTCCAACGCACTAGGCATATGATTAGGCATTTTGGCTCAACTCATATTCACTAGCTACATGTAGCTAGCCTTCAATGCTAAGCAAAATGTATTCAATCATTAGGATCATTTCCCTCCATCTTTGTTGTTGACGTGGCATTCTATAAAATTAATAGTATTTGGATTAATAGCTAAAATAAAGAGCATGGTTGGAGTAAAAACATAAAACAGTTGATAGGCAAAATAAAATATATACTTTATAGTAATATTTAGATAGGTGTAGTCTAATTAAATCCAATTAGGATTTGTGTTAATTAATCTTGATTGGAAAAAAGTAACCCTACTTAGTTGCTAATTGGGAGACACAAGTACATAGCCATAAATGCTAGCCATTTTCTTTAGTTTATTCAAAGATATACCAATATAATATTCAAGATATTATAAATAAAAAATTAATTTTTATTGTCCCTACTAATATTCACAGCTGGCTGGTCTTCTACACATGTGGGAAATCAAATTTTTTTTTTTTTTTTGTTATTATAATGTAGTAGATATTATGTACAAATCAACATAATAATAGTTGTACCTTATTTGATTAAAATATTGGGGTTTTGGGGGCCAAAATGCAATAATAAAGAAAGAAAAGGACTAAATCTAAAATTTTGAACTGAAATATATATTTAAATAAGGATAGGAAAACAAATTTGGGTCACGTAGTGCTTGTTCGCAACAAAGGGCTAGATACTGGGCTAAAACAGCGATTACCGAAAACTAGGGTTTTTCTCTTATAAATTTTCATTCTAGGGTTTCTAAATTATTAATTTAGGGTTTTAAAATGTTTCCTAAGTTCTCAGAGTCGATTAGGGTTTTGCCAGTTAGCCCGTGCAGTCGTTCCTGATTTCTAGGGTTTAATTTGCAAAAAATGGAGAAACAAGGCTTCTTATTGAAATTCTTCAACTATAAAAGTTTGGGGAAATTACAAAAGGTTAGGGCCTCACATATCATGTCCTAGTTTGGTAGGTGCTGATACTATCTATATGCAAAAGGTAGGTTTGGTCACAAAAAGGTACATCAGTTATTATTATCAATATACTTCTCATTGCACAAGGAAATGATCAAATAGTACTAATAGCATAATCTGACGCTTGCCTTATTGACATAACATAGCCCGCGAATAGTGTCTGGAATATTGTGCAATAAGGTAAGTTTCCTTAGTTCTAAAATGATGAAATGCAATTAACAATTAACCACTAATCTCTTAAAATAGAAATTTTCAAGTCAAGCTAACTTAATTCCCTAGCAGATCGCCAACTATAGGTGACGTGTCGTTTTCGAGTCTAAGGCATTGCTTCCCATACTGACCTACTTCATTGACATAGAGTCTTCACTTAATTTTTTAAAGGGGAATTAAGAAACTTTTAACAATGAAAACTAAGTTAAGGCTTAGTTTGTTATAACTAAAAAAATTCCGGGTTTAGAAGCTTAGGGGAAGACCATTTGCATGGAAGCACCCCTTTTTCCCAATCCGAAGATTGGCCTCTACTCACTCTCTATTTTATGATTTTAGTAGTTAATTATTCACCAAAAAAAAAATTTCCATTTTAGACCTAAATCCCTTAACTAACCTAAAACTACGTGATTTGAAGAAAAGTAAACATCATATATTTTAGATTAAATGAAAGAAGCCATATTTACATAAAAAATGATTTTTCATTAGAAAAAGTGGATTTTGATAATCCATGGCTTAAAACATAAACTAAAATATACAATATCCACCAAAATATTCAAAACAAACAAATTTTCATATAAAGAGCATATAGATGTGGATTATTGAAAGACAATGCAAAAGGCACAAGCACATGCTGTAAAGATTTAGAGGACTTATCTGAGTGCCCACTTTTGCCATCTTACATGCAATACATAAAATAAATATGACCTAAATATGCAACTAATCATACAAAACATGAACCTAGGCCTGGTTTAAGGCTCCTAGATGATGTTTATGCACAAAAAGCAAATAACAAACAAAGAAAAGAGAAGCAATGATACAAAGTATCTACATGATGTTCAAACTAGACCTAACACATGGATTCTACATGATTAAATTGACCTAAACATGCTATTCTAATAAAATAAAATAAAATAAGAAACATGGTGAAAAACACACAAAAAAACAAAAAAAAAGAGGCTAAATATGCAAGCTATATGCTATATGAGTGCACTAGAACCCTAAACATGGTTTACTATTGAAAACATAAATACCAGAGGTATTGAAATAATAAAAGACGAGAGGATTACCTACTATTTTTAAGCAAACTCAAGAAAAGGCGAGAAAACCTTATTTTCTTGCTTGAAAACCTCCCTCAAGCTTGGATTCCAATTAGAGTTCATGTTTTTCAAGCCTTAGGATGTTTTCAGAAGTTTAGAGTTGCCTTGGGGGTGTGTTATTTTGGAGCTAGGGCAGAAGGAGGGGAGTGGTGTGGTGTTTTGGTATTAAAAGCTTAAAAAAAGGCTCCAAGTTCTTAATCTTTTCAAAAAGAAAGGGAGGAGCTCTATTTATAAAGCTGGGAGAAACCTTTGTAACCCTTTTAGGGTTTCATCACTTCCCCCTCCGTTGTTCCCATAAAAAATGCAGCAAAAATAACTCTGCAATGCTTCAATGTACACATGTACAAACCAAGTGTGCATGCGCAACGATTGTGCGCATGTACAAACAATGTGCGCACTCACATCTAACGTGTGCACACGCATTTTGCCTAGGTACACATGCCATGCATGCATGCACAAGTATGTGGTCCTATGCTCTTGGCTTGCTTTTGGCATAAGTAAGCTTGAATTGTATTCTGATCAATGTTTTTAACAAAATGGGTCACTAATTTTGGAAAATTCGATCAATAAAAGCACAATCGGGCTTTTTGGGATTAAGAAGTTGATTTTTGACTAAAAATGAGTCTAGGGGTAAAATGGTCATTTTCACAAAAAGTTGATTTTTGGCCAAAATAGGTTTGTACAACAACTTTAAACAACCTTTAAACATTCTAAGGATGAAGTAAGTACCATTTCATCATCGGGAGGTTTGCAAGCACTCGAAGTCTTAGGGTTAGTCAGAATGAGGTGTCCACAACTAGATTATGAGATTGTCTGGCAATAGACTAATTTAGTATCCTTAGTTAAAAAAATTAAAAAGTTTAAAAAAATTAAAATGTCAAAAAGTTAAAAAATAAATAAAAAATAAATAAACAAACAAACAAACAAACAAACATACAAAAAAAGTCAAAAAGTCATTCTCAAAGTATAGACACCCTGTTTTGATAACCATTAACACTTAGGCACTTGAAATCCTTCCCAATGACGAAAGATATCATAATTTTGACTTTTGAGATGCTTGAAGTTGTTAGAGCTATTGTATTGTTGTTTTCGTATCAAAAACTATTTTTAGCCAAAATTACCATTTTTTGACTAATCTTAAGGGCATGTTTTCACCTACTAAACGTTGGCATTGGGAAATTTCTATTTGGTACAAACTTGTATCCCTTTGAGTTATCTTTCTAACTCTGCTTGATTCACCTCAATCCGATGTCGGATAAGAGAGATATGCCCAACATACGAAAGGTTTTCTTGTACATTTCCCATGTGGGGCCGTACGTGTGATTTTTTTTTTTTCAAAAAGGTAAGTGTGTACACACTTCATAGCCAAGGTGCAACCAGTCAGCGTAAAATCTTGGTTCGTTTAGGATTGTGTTATGATTTGGACGGGAGGCGCTAGGAGTTAGCGATGGGGGAACCCTAAATTGTATGACCATTCTTGGCCTCTAAGTCACACCATGCCTATAAATACACCCCCTTGCCTCCCCTTTTTATGATCCCCAAGAGTTAGAGTGATTATAGTTGTTGAGTTGAGCTAGGAGAGTAGAGTTTCATCCTCCACCTCTAAAATCCGAAATTCATAGCCTTGATACAACAACAAAACAACTTCAAAAAGTATATCTAATGTTGAAGAAAGTCGACCAATTCATAGCCAAAGCTTGAGAGAAGCATTCAAGCAAGTTTCACACATTTTTCTCGTGCTCTTCTGTTTGATTATCAAACTAAGGTACTAATGTTTTTCTCTTTTAATTCCAACACTTTTTATCATATTTGTCATGTTAGATAATAGTTAGATAGTTCACATATTATCACGGCATCGTGTTAGATTAGTTTAGTTTCGATTTTGTGAAGTTAACTCCATAAATTTTATATACTTTACATGTTATTTTAGGATGTTTTAATTGCGATTTTGTTAAGTTAACTCCACGACTTTTATATACTTTTCATGTTATTTTAGGATGTTTTAATTGCTATCAGTTCATGCATATTAATCTGGTTAGTTCATGCATATTAGGTAAGACTTGTTTTGTGTTAGATGTTATTTTGATGCATATTCATCATGCTAGTCACCTAACCAGGTTATAAGTTCATATTGTGTGCATTACTAGCATGTTTAGGATCATTGTATAATGTTTCGTGTTTTATTGGCATGGTGATGAGGAGTACAAGGTGAGTCTTCTTACTTCATAGCATGTTGCTTGCTTACTTGATGCATTGTTTTTCAATAATTCAAATTTATGTGCTTGTAGTGATCAATTGTGTGTTTTGAATGATTTCAATGATATTGTTTGAACTGGGTTGTGTTTATAACCATGTGATGTTTAAGGCCACCTTTTGTGAAGAAAATCATTATTTTATGAAAAATCATTGGCTTACATGGTTGTATTTATAAATCCAATTTAGGTGATATAAAGTTTATTCAATCACGTAGGTGTTAGGGTTAGTAAATGATTAATGGTTAATAATTGAGTGCATGGAGTCAATTAATCATTAAATCTCATGAAATAAAGAATTTGTAAAGGATAATTAATTGATTAGGTGAGAGGGGTGCTCACACAATGACCTTCCCTTTTTGTACCTAAATTCTCGAGCTGAGAATATTTGGTTATAACATATTAGTGTCTATATTTTAGAGTTAAAAGGTTTCTTATAAGATAATAAAACCCTTGGGTTTCTATTGGGGATGGGAGTTTCAACACTAGGGTTTCTACAGGGGAGAGAAAGATAATAAAACCCTAGCTATTGCTAAGTGAGTGGTGAGAGGGAGAGACGAGGAGAGAGAGGGTTTGATTTGTTTGTGTTTCCATTGTGGATACTATATATATATATATATAAATAAATATAATCACACATAATTAAAATATATATATATATATATATAACCACACTTAATTAAAAAGTGTGATTAAAAAATATATATATAATCACACTTAAATTAAAAAGTGACATAAAAAATAAATATTATCACACCCAATCAAATCAAGTGTGATTAAAATATCAATCTAATTTATTTATTTTTTTATCATACTTCTAATAAAAGTGAGATATTTTTATTTATCAAAGTATGATCTTTAACTATTTTTGTAGTAGTGTTAGTTTCTCATAAAAGACTAAATGGTAACTCTTTGTTGGGAATCGATCTATTTTGATAACTTATAGGATAACAATTGTGGGATAGACGATTCATTATCAGTGTAGAACGTATAATTCAAATTCGATGTAGGATATTAGAGTTTGGTACAATGTGTGAAAACACGCCCTAATAATAAAAAAGGCACGACGTCCACAGTTGGTGACTCTTCTGGAGACTAAGAGAGTTTAACTTGAAAACTTTTATTTTATGAGATTTGTATGTTTAATTGATTCATTGCATTGCATCATTGTGAGCTCAATTTTACCCTGCTTCGTTGCTCAATATCCCGGATAGCCTGCCGCTTGTGAGCTATGTTGATGTCAACAAGCAAGCATCGAACTTTAGCCATTACGTACTGTTTGGTCGCCTCCCTTGCACATCCAAGGTGGTCTGCGAGAGATATATAAATAGCAATAGTTGATGTATCCTTTTGACTAAACCTACCATTTGCATGTAACAAGCAATACAGCCTTCCAAACTAGAACATGATGCTTCCCTATTTAGGATTATATGTTAGGCCTATGGGACTCATCTAAGCTCAAATTATTTCCTTGTTTGGCTGGACCTTAGTCGGGGTTGCTGCTAATTGGTATGATAAATTAGAAGGTGAAGTCAAGTAGAAGTGAGAAAGTCCTAGCTGAGGTATTTGTTGTCCAATAATCATACAATGCTTAGTTAAAAGTAATAATGCGAGAATTAGAGATGACCCGACAAGAGCCAAAAGAAAGTTTCTGTGACTTTGTAACAAGGTGGAGGTCTAAAGCTGTTTGAATGACTAATTGTCCGAATGAAAGAGATCAAGTCCGAACAGTGGTTAGAAATCTACAACCAGCTCTACTCAAATAGATGCTTCCCATACCTCTCTCAAATTTCAAAGATCTATTTGAGATGGGCAACCGAACCAAAGATGGCATAAGTCAAGATTTGCTCCTCATATGCTCTTATATTGAGATATGAATACGAGAGAAACCTAACCCATTTAGTTATCTTAAAGTGTATTTTACTTATGCCTCATTAATTATAATTTTGTGAGGTCGTAACTAATACTATTTTGGATTTAATCAAAGATCATTTTAATCATAATCAAAATTATAACAATTATATCATAATGATTACTTTGAAACGTAACTAAACACTATAATAATTAATTTGAATTGAAACATTATTTACAGTAGTCACACTGATTCATAATCAAACATTGTAAATTTTTTTTGACAATAACTTACATATACTATCCACCCGTTTGTGATATTGCATAATATTTAAAATTTGTTAATTTTTTTTTATATATTTTACATGAAAAGTAAATACATTAAAATATATATATATATATATATATATATTTAACTCTAACCACATTAAGAAAACTCATTTAAGAATAAAATTTAGATAGTAGTAATCAAATTTAGGGTAAACAATTATTCTAGTTGACTTTCTGATTTTTAATAAAAAAAAATATAAAAGAGTTGACTTTTGATAATAATTTTTTGACTTTTTGTTTGATTATTTTAGATAAGGGGAAGTAACAAGTCAGTAGGCACTAAATACAAATTAATGATAAAATTTATAAATATTAATAATTAACATTATAATTTTTTTTTTATAAATTTGTAATAATTTCACCACTCTGGATAGAAATTTTCCCTTTTGATAATTTTTGACTTGCCAATTAATTCTTCACTTTTTGTTAATTAATGCTAGTCTTCTTACTCTAAAAAAAATCCTAAGTTAACTCTCTAATAAACTACACGAAAGCAAAGGAGTGTTTGGGAACTTGGATTTAGACTATAATAGTTAATAAAGACAAAATAGGAAGGGTTGTTATTTGTCCTCACCTTTTTACTTTGGCCTCTCCACTTCTTTGAACCCTCACCCAGCAAAATGAAACCCCTCAATTTTCTCTTTGAACCCTCACCTTAATACAAACTATACCCATAACCCTAAATCCAAACCCTAAATCCAAACCCTAACCCTAGCCCTAACCCTAATCCTAATCCCATCTCCACCAATGTTGGCCAACCCAGCATCGACGTCGGCATCCCTTGAAGTTCTAGCCCCACATGGCGCCATCTTCCCCCTCACTTCACTTCTGCAACTTTGGCCAACCACCACTGCCAAAATCAAATCCCCAAATCAAAACGCTAAATCAACTCTGGCCAACCACCACCGCCACTTCACTTTTGCAACTTTGCCATTCTCTACTTCTTCCTTCTCTTCTTCTTCCTCCTTCTCCTCTCCTTTTCCTATTCTTCTTCTTCCACCAAAACCTTAACAGTTGAACAAATCTTTTATGTTCATCACTATATTACCAAACCAAAAGGATTCGTTCAGCATTGTGTTACTGAATATCCAGGATTTGTTCAGCATTGTGTTGTGAACCCACTCCACCATCGTCACCTCCTCATCCGTTGTGTGTGTGTGCGCGCGAGAAAGAGATGAAAACCTAGGGTTTCATAAGAAACGACGATAAACCCCATGACTGGCGGTGCCCTTAGCTTTGGAGATAAGACCCAAAGCCAAATCAAAACCCCTTGCCCCTCCTTTTCACTGCCCTGCTATATCATTATCATTGAAGCCAAATCAAAACTCGTGATCTCTCTCTCTTTTCCTTATCCTTCTTCGCGATTCTCTCTTTCTTTATCTCATACTGCTAGTGATGATGGATTGTGGGGTTAGGGTTTGAAAGGAAGGGGTGGAGAGGCAGCATCAAACAAGAAAGGGGACTGGTCGGAGGTGGTGGCGAAAGTAAGATGGTGATAAATGTGGTAATGACTGCCGGAGGCGATGGGGATGTGATTAGGGTTAGGATTAGGGTTAGGATTAGGATTTGGAAAATTAGGGTTAGAAGATTAAGGATGAGGGTAGAAGTGGAATTCTAGGTTGGGATAAAATTGAAATTAAAAAAAAAATGGAAGAAGTGCGAGTTCTAAGAAGAAATGTAGTGATTAATAGCAAGACTAATGCTTGGGGCCTCGACAAATCGAGGCTCAAATGCCTCGAATTGTTTTTTTTTTATTTTTTTATTATTTATTTGTTAGGTTGTGTTGGTTTATTTGTTTTTTTTGGAAGGGTGGTTATGTGTAGGGGTGTGCCAAAAAATTAGATATCCTGTATCAACTCAGCCTATGTGATTTAATAAGGTGAGTGAGTTGGGTTGGACTGGTTGGGCAATAAAACTGACTGGTCAGTTAAGCTGCTGGTTAAAATTTGTTAATTCCATATAGTTTTGTACGAGTCCCTACTATATTTTTTATTTCAATTTTCTTCGAGTCTTCCTGATTTGAAATAAAATAAAAATAAAGACTCGTACAAAACTATATGAAATTAACAAATTTTAACCAGTAGCTTAACTAATCATCCAATTTTATCACCCAACCAATCCAACCCAACCCACTCACGTTATCAAATTACACGGGCAAAGCTAGTACGGGACGTCTAGTTTTTTAATACACCTCTACACATAACCACCCTTCCATACAAAAAATAAAATAATAAAAATAAAAATAAAATTCGAGGCATTCGAGCCTCGATTTGTCAAGACTCCTAGCATTGCTCTAATAGCAATGCTCTAAAATAGATTGAAATAGTCAATAAAATAAAATGTCACGTTAAAATCATAATTATTTTACATTTTTTTAACTATAAAAAAAAATTAACTATCATCTTAAACAAAATTATTTTAATTAAACTAAAATAATTTAAAAAAAATTAATTAAAATAACCTATTCACAAAGGTAGAATGAAATTTGACTGACAGGCAACAGTCAAAGCCAAACTCGACAGTTTCTCTCTAAAATCCCACAAAGTCTATTGTCCCAAACCCCATTGCACCATCTTCTTCCTCTGTCCGTCCGTCCGTCCGTCCGTCTGTCTGTCTGTCTGTCTGTCTCTCTCTCTCTCTCGCTCTCTCTCTCTCTCTCTCTCTCTGTAACATATATATCCATATACATATACATATACATATATATACATACATACATAAACGATTCAATTTATATTACAATCAAGCAATGCAGGCCAAAACCCTAACCCTAGCTCCACCACCAGGCCTTAATCTTTTCCCAACCCTCAAACCCCCTCACAGAACCCTAACTTTCTACCGATTCTCAGTTCTCCTCATCACCTTCATCGCCTACGCCTCCTTCCACGCCTCTCGCAAGCCTCCGAGCATCGTCAAGAGCGTGCTCGGCCCTGAAATTCGACCCCAAAACACCACCTCTCTGCAATTCGACGACAACCCTTTTGAAATCGACACCGGTTGGGCTCCATTCAATGGATCAGACGGTGCCCACCGCCTCGGCGAGCTCGATCTCACATTCCTCTTGGCCTACTCGGTGGGAATGTACTTTTCGGGCCACATTGGTGATCGGATTGATCTCCGCCTGTTTTTGACAATTGGGATGATGGGTAGTGGTGTTTTCACTGTAATTTTTGGGTTAGGGTATTGGTTGAATGTTCATGTCTTGGGGTTCTTTCTATTGGTTCAGGTGCAGTGTGGGTTGTTTCAGTCAATTGGGTGGCCTTGTGTTGTTGCTGTAGTTGGGAACTGGTTTGGAAAGTCCAAAAGAGGGTTGATAATGGGTGTATGGAATTCACATACTTCAGTGGGTAATATTATCGGTTCGGTGCTGGCGTCGTCGATGTTGGGTTCCGGGTGGGGTTGGTCCTTTGTGTTGCCTGGGGTTTTTATATTGATGGCAGGGATTGTGGTTTATTTGTTTCTTGTTGTAAGTCCTGAAAATGTCGGACTAGAATTGTCAGGGATGGAGGTTGAAATGAATGTGGAGGGTGTGCCTTTGGTAGATTCAGAGAAAGTTGATTCTGGAGAAGAAGCGTTGCTTCAATCTGAGAACTCAGATTCTTTGGCTGCAATTGGGTTTTTAGAGGCGTGGAGATTGCCAAGTGTCGCACCATTCGCATTCTGCCTCTTCTTCTCTAAGCTTGTGGCTTACACTTTCTTATATTGGCTGCCCTTCTACATAAGGCACACAGGTAAATTGTTTCTAGTGAGTTTTGATTGTGAAATTAGTATTAATATATTTGTGTTAGCTAAAATTTTCTTCTCTGCCCATTGTAAGTATTCCTATAAATTTGTATTGCAATTACAAGTTTTTTTAAATTTATGATTATGATAAATTAATATACAAGCATGTATTTGGTTGTCCCATTGACAATTCATATTTCCCCATTGTAGTTTGCATGGTGTTTGAATGCACTAAGTGATTATCTAGAATAATATTGTTGGAGAACTTTAGAACAATCAGCAAATTTGGTGGTATGGAAAAACTTTGATTTCATGGAGATGCCACCATTTAAGTTCATCCTAAATATAAGCATTCATAAAATGCAATTGATTGATTCTTCTTCCATGAGACATCAAAATGCACTCTAAGGTTGCATTTAGATTTATGAATTTGAAATGAATGGATTTGACATTATGTTACGATCCCACATCGATTAACATAGACCTTGGCCATATGCATATAAGGCTCTTGGTATAAGAGTCATCTATCTCGCCGAGTATGGGATTGGATGGGTGTGGATTTGCAGTTCAAGTCGCAGAAGGGGCGACCTATAGTCTGGTTGAAGACCCTTAAAAAGGTGTCGAATACTAATAGTTGAGTGAAGTAGCCAGAAGAGAAAGGGCTACCACCAGGTTAGTGTCGATTGAGTGAGCCGTTGTGGACGTCGGCTGTTACGATCCCACATTAGTTAACATAGGCCTTGGCCATGTGCATATAAGCCTCTTGGGCACCCTCCCCTTGCAAGTCGGTTTTCATAGGTGAGTTCTACGTAAGGAATTCGTATCATTTCACTAATTTGAGAAGTACAACGTTTAATTCAATATAATATTTTAATATATAGTTGAAGAATGGATTTGAATCAACTTGGTGAAAATAGTTATTTGAAATTCTTAAGGAAATGATTCTACTTGTGCAATAATCTTAACAAAATACACATCTCATGCCCTCTTATTCAATCATCTACTTTAGAATTATCAATCTCCCTTCAGTAGCTTACCTTTATAAAATTAATCTCAAATTCTATCATTTCAAATCTATTTATCAAAATGGGGCCCAAGAGTTATAGTTTACTAAATTGGGGAATTTGGTCAAAACTCTGTCATAACAAAACTTTCATGCATTAATGACACATAAATTTTATCTTGAGAAGGCCAACACACACCGCTATTACCAAAAAATCCTTAGTGACTAATTTTATATTTCAAACTTTAAAATGATATAATTTTTGATTTAGATGTCGGTTTTTAATAGAATTAGTATTTTTGGAATTCTTTCATTGAGATCTATCAAACAAGATCTTTGTTGGTCATGAAATTCTAATTAAAAAAAAAAAAAAAAAAAAAAGAAGAAAAAAAAAATGAAGCAAAATTTGATTGTCCAAACTAATGCTAACAGTAAAATTTTACTCTTCTGCTGTCTAATTTTAGCATTTAAATAGTGAAATACCATCACTATCACTAAACATCATATAGTCACTATAACTATTACCCGTTACTAGTAGAAATATTAATTAAAAAAAATTATCAAAACAATGAGATGATAATGTTGAGATTGTAAAATTTTACTGATAATTTAAAACAAAGCATTAACAAACAAAAGACAAATTACATAGCAAACCAGAGTCAAATTTTACTGTTATCTAAACTGAGCATCAGCAAACAAAGCACAAGCCACATATTACCAGAGCAAACTAAAGTAATATTAATCTATCAGTAATTCAGATTCAATAAAAAACAATCATAATAAAGTAATAAACGAAATATATATTGTTCAATCTTCAATCTCACCTGAAAAAGCTTCAGCAATTATTCACTTTTCATCCGAAGAAACAAATGAAATACATATAAAACTCATGATCTCATCCAATCTAAACTAGCTTGAAGTTCTACTGCTCAATTGCAAGTTTTGATCCAAACAATCATTGAAATACAACAAACAAGGTTTGAAATAAAACAATCATTGAAGTTCTACGGCTCAATTGCAAGCTTCGATCATTGCGAACAAGGTTTGAATTAAATCGCGTGGGTCGGTTGCGGCTATGGAACACCCAATTCGCCATCCGTTCGCCAGATTGGCGGATTAGAAAAAATCAATCCGCATTCGTTCACCAACCCGGCGGATGTGGATTGAGCGGATTGACGAATGGATGTGAATCGGTTTGGCGGTTTAAAATTTTATGAATTTTCAACATAATTTAACTTGTGCACTTCCTCAAAAAAAAAAAAAAAAAAAATTACAGTCAATGATTTGAAAAAGTATTACAATCACTACATGCCTCATCCAAAAAAAGAAAGTTTGAAATTTTAGAATATTACCATCACTGCCTGCCTTATTCACATATTACAATCATAGCATGCCTCACTTACATAAAGTATTACAATATGTAGTTCTTAAAATATAAAAACAATTCAAACAATCAAAATCATGAACAAAGAAGTAGTAGAGATTGTATGCATTTGTATTGTTACATCTATATCTGTTTTTGAAAACAAAAATCAACCAGTTTATATCATCTTTTTTGTTTATTATTTTTAGAATTAGATTTAAAAATCAAAAAATATAGATAAATAATACATTTATTTTTTTCAATTCAAAAAATATATTCAAGTTGAAAACTCTTTTTCAACAGAATATTTAAATTCCTTTTCAATTAAAAACACAAACAAAATATTTAAACAAATTGAAAACACAAAGTCATACAAATTGTTAGGGGTGCTCGCGGTTTTGGCGGTTTGGCGGTTCGGTTGTGGCCAAAGGAATCTCAAATCCGTCATCTGTCTAGAACTAGGCGGATTGGAAAAAATCAATCTACAATTCTTCGCTCGTCATCACTCATCCGGCCAAAATGCGGCGGATCGGTTTGGTTCGGTTGGTTTGAGTGGGTATATCCACTGCTCACCCTACTGCATATATAGATGGGCAAAATTGTCCATAGAAAAAAATTTGTCCTGCATGAAGGAGAATTGTATATTGAAGGAGTTTACAAACTAACGAAACAATCCGTCCCCTTATTGCAAGACACGGTCCCTGTGAGGGATTTTTGGGCAAAAAACCCTACTAAAAACAACTCCTTTTTTTTTATAGACTATAAATTCCACTCACTTGATTGGTGAAATGTTCACTCTGCATTTTTTTGGTGTTGTTATTGCAGCTATTGCAGGTGTGCATTTGTCGGACAAAACTGCTGGGATCCTTTCCACAATATTTGATGTTGGAGGAGTAATTGGCGGTGTTCTGGCAGGGTACATTTCTGATATGATTGAAGCTCGTGCCGTTACTTCAGTTTTATTCCTGTTGCTGTCTATACCTGCTCTTGTCTTTTACCGCATTTATGGAAGTATATCTATGCTTACCAATGTTGTGCTGATGTTACTTTCTGGGTTGCTTGTAAATGGACCATATTCACTCATTACAACTGCAGTTGCAGCTGATCTCGGTACACAGAGCTTGATTAAGGGGAACTCTCGTGCATTAGCTACTGTGACTGCAATTATAGATGGTACTGGTTCTGTTGGGGCTGCTCTTGGCCCACTTTTGGCGGGTTATATTTCAACTAGAGGATGGAACAGTGTGTTTTTTATGCTTATTGTTTCTATCTCTATAGCAGCTTTGCTCTTGATTCATGTTGTCAAAACTGAGATTAAAGGGAAGTTGAGTGAAGGAAAATGGCTTGGGTGGAGCGTAACAGCACGATGATGGAGAAATTTCTCAGGGCATCATATGTTTATGTTTTATTTGTATTGAAAAAGCCATTAGGGGTGGACAGATACAGACATGGACTCAGCGCTGGTCCCATTTTTCATTTATTTTATCTTTGTATTTTATTAGGAAAATGGTTTTCATACAGCAGAAACAGCTTTGATGGAGGAGTTTCTTTAGCTGTCATTCATGTATGTCTTTTGTATCTTATTAGGTAGTTGACTTTCATACGCTGTACATTAAGGATTTTGTCAAACCATGAGTATGACCTTGGTTGTATCTATTTCTTCATATACAGATAAAAACTTGTTTGTTTCTGTGCAAGATGGTTCATCCAGTTTAGATGATCTGTTTCTGTTTGCTTGCTTAGATCTGAGTTACTCTGTTCTTGTATTGTTCCACTTTTGCATTTGTACTTTTCTATGAGAAGTTGATTTCATGATAAAACTCAACTGTTAAAGGTGCATGTGATATCTATAGTTGATTTAGAGATTGACATTATGGATTTTGTTTAGGGTCTGCTAGTCTGTCAGGGATCCAATCCCCATAGAATCACAAACTTACCAGTGTACAAAAATTGCTTAATGCCAAGAGCTAGAAGTGAAATGTGAATAGCTGTGCTTTTATTATGTCGTTGTCAGATGACAATCTTCATCTGAAGATTGAGATCCTTCATTCTTATCCAGTCAAATTATCAGAGTGGTTGTTTTGCTTTGACTTGTATTGCTCCTTTAACTTCAATTAATTTCTGGGACTTGTTATTATGAGATAATGAAGCGGGGTATCTGTGCAGTTGCTAGCTGCTTAGGGTTTCTTGACCCTAATTATTTTTAAGAATTTGGTACTCGAGAAAATGAGTAGGGATTCTCAGTGGGCGCGCATGATTGTTCATTTTGGAAGAGAACATTAATGCGACTTTTCTGGCGATAGTTGATCGGTTCGGACAGGTTCAATTTAGGTACACTGCATAAATTGAAAGTGGAAATATTTTTGCTTCGCTTGGATTTTTGAGATTAGCGGGTTGAATTCGGTATTGTTCGTGGCAAAGGTTCATTCCTGCCTCTGGGTAAGAAATCTTGAAACTGAAAGATGTGAAGACACTTTTGTTTGAGCTTCCGTTGGAAAATCCTTGAAGACTTAAAAGCTCTAGGGACACTGAAAAATAACTCTGGTGACTGAAAGCTCTTTTGGACAGGGTAACTCGTTCTGTCTTGTTCAACGAAACCCTGAGGACGAGCAGTGGGTGTCACTTCCTTTTGTTTGAGCTTTCAGACAGCTTATCTCCAACATTGATGAAGACTGTTGTATGTCAGGTAACTCCCTGCTGATGAGGCTGGTACACTCAATCCACCTATTGCCACAAGCTCATTTGGTAGCACGACCTTCATCTCAACGCTGATTTGAGGCATTAAAGAAAGACATTAGAGTAAAAGGTATGTTACACAAATATTTGCACTCATCCCTTGCCATTTAACATCAGATCTTTGTTTTGGCTCAAAGCTTTTGCTTTTATATTTCTAAAGCTGTTTCTTAGTAGTCTTCTCTGAATTGCCATTAATTCATGAATTGGATCCGTGCATTGTGCATTAAAAATTAGTGATAGGAGTTGTTACTGTTATTTTGGACGTCAACATCATTTTTTAAATACATCCGCAATCTCTATCCATTTCATTTGTGACACCATCAAAGATTTTTGTTTATTTTCACTTCGCATATATTACTCTATATTCTCTTGAATGTAAATAGTAATTCTCTTTGAATTGAACTCCCTTACTTTTAGACTTTAGTCTATGTGCATGTTGTCTCTAAATAATTGAGAACCAAGAAAAACAAAAAATTATATTATAGTCATCCACTGTGAAGATTATGACACCTTGTGCATTGATGGGATTATAGATGAGGTTGTTTTCTGAATGAATTTTGTATATTCAATTATGTGTCAATACAAAGTATGCATCTGATTTATATATCAACTCTAAACCTAAGACTAAATAGGAAACCAAAATAATCCTAAGAATATGAAATATTCACATAATCTCTGAACTATATACAAACATAGACTAATATTCTCACCCTTGCTCAAACTCAATGTGTTTTAATAGAAAATACTGAGAGTTTGTCAAGAAGAAACCAAAATCGAGCAGTTGTGTGAGTCTTGGTAACGAAGTCAGCAAGTTGCAGAACTGAAGAGATGAATGGAAGCAAGATAGAGCCAAACTGCAGATGCTGACGAACGAAATGACAATCACTCTCAATGTGCTTCATTTGTTCATGGAAGACTGTTGTGGGCAATTTGAATAGCACTTTGGTTGTCACAGTATAGAAAGGTTAGAGAGGATTGAGGAATATCCAAATCAGATAAGAGACAATGAAGCCAAACAATCTCAGCAGTAGCATGAGCTATAGCACGACACTTATCTTTGGCAGTAGAGCAAGCAACAACAGTTTGTGTCTTGCTTTTCTAAGAGATCAAGGAATCGCCAAGAAACATACAGAAATCAAAAGTGGACTTGCGGTCATTAATATTATCAGCCTAATCAGAATTAGCATAAGCCACGAAATCCAAAGAGGAAATAGAAGACAATAGTACCCCGGAGATAGCCTAGAATCCGAACCAAAGCAACCCAATGTGTAGAATGAAATGAACTGACTAACCACAGGAATAGCTTAAGCAAGATCAGGATGAGTAATCTTCAGATAAACTAAGCAACTCACAAGCTCTCAATATAACGTGGGATTATCCAAAAGGACACCATCAGTAGTGTTAAGCTTCACACATTAAGCTCAATTAGGGTATCAAAAATTTGTGTGTTAGTAAGACTGACACGGTGAATAACCTTATTTGCATAGTTGGCTTGAGACAGAAAATAGTCATTGGGAGAAATAGCAACCTCAATACCAAGAAAATACCGTAATGGGCCTAGATCTTTCAATTTAAAGGTGCAAAAGAGATGGTGTTTGACCTCAGAGATAATAGAACAGTCAGAG
Organism: Camellia sinensis; assembly: GCF_055761805.1. NCBI lineage: Eukaryota > Viridiplantae > Streptophyta > Magnoliopsida > Ericales > Theaceae > Camellia > Camellia sinensis. The sequence continues at coordinate 72,307,474 of NC_138964.1, forward strand.
CCAACGATGATCATATTATCCACATACAGTAATAAGGCAGCAAAACCAATTGTTTGAAACCCAAACTTAGTAACAACTGTCTGAAAGCTATCATACTAAGCACGAGGAGATTGTTTCAAATCATACAGAGCACGCCGAATACGACAAATCTGTCCAGAGGAATGAGGAAGGCCAGAGGGAGGATGCATGTAAACCTTCTCGGTGAGATGACCATTAAGAAAAGTATTCTTAACATCTATCTGATAAAGAGGCCAATGACGAACAGTAACGACAAAGATCAAAGTACAGACAGTAGTCATCTTGGCAACAGGGGCAATAGTCTCTTTATAATTAATACTATACTTCTGTGAGAAACCTTTGGCAACTAGGCGCGCTTTGTAATGCTCAAGAGAACCATCAGAATAAGTCTTGACTTTGTAGACCCATTTGCAACCAACTAGATTCTTATCAGCAGACAAATGAACCAGCTCCTAATTATTAGTTTTTTTGCAAAGTAGACAATTCATCCTCCATAGCTCAAATCCAATTAGGATTATGATAGGCCTCCTTGTAAGACCGGGGTTCTAAAAATGAATGAAGAGCAGATAAGGAGATACAATATGAAGTAGAAAAACATCAATTAGAAAAGCCCAACCTGTCCAGGGGATGAAGTTTGTGATCAAGATATTGGCAAGCAGCAGGATCAGTGTCTTCAGAAGCAAGAGGAGCAGCAGGAGAGGCAGAGAGAACAGGTAGAGAGAGAGCCTTGCGATGAGAATAGACTAACAACGGAGGGGGAGGAGGAGGAGGAGGAGGAGGAGAGCGAATAAACTCATGGATGATAGTGGAGAGGGACTTAGCAGGAGGGGCGGTAAGAGGAGAAGAGGGAATAAGCTCATAGGAAATAGTAGACATGTACTCATCAGGGGGGACCTTAGAAAGAAATGGATCAATGTGAACCAAATCCTCTTTGAAAACTGAGGCTGTGAGAGGAGGAAGCTGAAAGTAAGGCAGACGTTTGAGAAAAACATGGCGGGAGACATAAAGGCGACGGGAAACAGGGTCATAATAGCGATAACCTTTATGAGTAAGACTGTAACTCAAAAAGACACACAGGTCAGACCGGAAACTATGTTTGGTCCTATATTTACGAGATAAAATGAAAAAACAACCAGACCCAAACACACGAAGGAGGGAGTAATTGGGAATTTGAGAAATTGAAGTCTTATAAGGAGACCGACTAGAGAGGAGAGTAGGCATACATTGAGAAGAAAAGTAGCAGTAAGAATTGTCTTTCCCCAAAATAGAGCCGGAACAGAGGCAAGAAGAAAAAGAGACCTAGTTGTCTCAAGGAGATGACGATGTTTATGCTCAGCTTGACCATTTTCTGCAGGTGTATTAGTACAAGAAGTTTGGTGAATGGTACCTAAATTGGCTAAATACTTACAGAACCCAAATTTAAAATATTCTCCACCCAAGTCAGACTGTAACAATTTAATAGTAGATCCAAACTGTATAGTGATCATAGACTGAAAAGTACAGTATATCTGGTAGAAATCAGACTTATGAGTCATAAGATAAATTCAAGTGTAACAGGTGCAGTCATAAACAAATAACGCATGGTATGTAGAACCCCCTTTGGTAAGAACAGAAAAAGGACCCAGACATCAATATGAACTAAAGAAAATGATATATCAGATATAAAAGTACTTTTACGAAAATGTGAAGTTGTCATTTTGGCAAGTTTACACTATTGTTACTCGGTAAATTGACTAGGAGAAACTTTATCCAATATGCTTGACTGAGCTAAAGATTATAAGTGGTCAGCAAACAAATGCCCTAATCTAGAATGTCACAAATAGAAATGACTTGATAGAGAATCTAACTGAAAAGAGGAAAAGGCAGTTGGAGAGATAGGCAAATGCAAGCTCTTCACTATATAGAGATCTCCAACTCTACGGTCGGTTTCAATTTGTTGCTTGGACATTTGATACTGCACAGAATAGATAGAAGAAGAAAAGATAACATCAAAACTGGAGGCATCAAACTAACCGATAGATAATAAACTGACAGATAACTGAAGAACATATAAGACAGATGAAATAGAGACAACATACATAGCAGATGGTAGAGCAGACCCAATAGATATAATTGACATATCAGACATATTAGTAGCATTAACAGTAATAGAGAAGGAAGGAGGGTACAATTCTAAAATAATGCGAGATGAGGAGTCATATGATGAGAGGCACCAGAGACAAATCCATACAGACGAAGAGATACCTGAAGAAGACCCAAGCAAACCTGAATGAAGGGAGGAAACAATGGAGGTAGACAGGAATGGCTAGGAGGTAGACAAAATATGTTAAAGCTGGCTAATCTGATCACTCAAGGAAGTCAAGTCAGGATTAAGAGCCGGATCAAATGCAGTAGAATCGGCGGGAGGTCAAAAAGTACTAGGAAGAGGGGTGCCGAACTGGATCTGAAACTGTTGAGAAGACGAGGCAGGTAGACGTCCCTTCTTGGGACAATGACACTTCCAATGACCTTTTTAATGGCAAAAGGCACACTCATCAAAAGCCAAAGACATCGTAGTAACAAAAAAATTGAGGTGTTTAAGTGGAATAAACCCTAAATCCAAAACCACATTGTAATAACCGAGTGTTGGGTCTAACCAATCCCCATGAGACCCACAAATATCAATGACTGGAGAGATTGAAGCCGAGAAAACCAACTCAGAGAGAGAACTTGAAGCTGAAGCTGAGAGAACCTGAAGCCGAAGTTGAGCGAGAAGGACAAGGTCAGACAAATGTGCGAGAGAGAGAGAGAGAGAGCTTCATGAACCTATTGAACCAGAAGAGGCAGAGGTCGAGAGAGAGATACACCTCGCGAACCAAAATGAGAGAGAAAGATCCCTCACACGGACCATATGGGTCAAATGTGTTGTTGGATTGCAATTCTGGTGATAAATATGACTTCGATGAACACCAGCCAATGGCAGCGAGCAAAACACTAAAGATCTAGACAAACTACGATGACCAGACGAACCGGACGAAATGAGCAGACGAAGCACCCAACTCAGATGGGTCGACTTCGTGAGACTAGAGATCAAAATCAGAGATGGCTACTGGGTTTCGAATCCTTCAGGTTTCGAACCAAAATTTGATACCATGTAAGTTTTCTGAATGAATTCTGAATATTCAATTATGTGTCAATACAAAGTATACATCTAATTTATATAACAACTCTAAACCTAAGACTAAAAAGGAAACAAGAATAATCCTAATCCTAATAATATAAAATATTCTCACAATCTCTCAATTATATACAAATATAGACTAATATTCTCACAGTTGCAAGAAGTGGGGTTCTTGACTGTTTGGTGTTGGCCTTTGGTTGCAAAATGTGGGTTAAAGACTGAGTACAAGATAAAAGGAGTTACAGAAATTGAATTGAAAACTCGTAACACATTCTAGTGTAGCACGAGTAAATCGCATCTACTTTTTTAACAAGAAAATGTAGTAAATCTGTACCTTATCTCCACAAGTTTTACTTTGATTGATAAACTGCTGGTTGCGATCTTATTTATTTTAAGTTTTACCATGGTTGGTTTCCCAGGATAGGTCTTCCTGGAAGTTTGTATTTTCACTTAAAAATGAACTGTCTCCTCTCTCTCTCTCTCCCTCTACTTTTATTGGGGGTGGGGGGAATGGGAACTGCTTTTGGAAATTTTTAGTCAGAAATTGTTGTTCATTTTGCTGGAAAAAGCTGATTTCCAAGTTTTAGTCACCTGCAGTTTGTATACAAACTGTATAAAGGCTGTTGTTTCATTGGTGGCTTCCTGTATAAGAATCTTTGTGGTTCCGGTGACCGATGTGTAGACAGATTTAGCGCCTCTTACAATGGCTGGCCGTTCTATGGAAGTTCTGGAAAGAGAGGGGAAAAAAAAATGATCAATTGATTGAAAGAGAAATCAACATCCGGATGGAGAACAGGATATAGGGTTAAGCATCTTAGAGACTGATGGTTTGATAGTTCTCTGGCTCGCGGCATGGCTTATGCACAGGGGAGCAATTAGAGCAGCAAATATTGCTTTTGTTGTTGTCATCAATAAATAAATGTACAATTTTTTGAGGAGTGATGTATTCCTTCTTGTGTAAAGAATATTTTATTCAAGGGAGCTATAGAGCAGCAAATATTGCTTTTGTTGATGTCATCAATAAATAAATGTACAATTTTTTGAGTGATATATTCCTTCTTGTGTAAAGAATATTTTATTCAAGGATTTTATGGCAGCTTGCTTCTGCATGTTGTGTTTGTTTTGTATTGTATATTTATTTTTTAACCAATTGTCTGTCGTGTTTTCATTTTCATTGTTTTCCTTTTTGAAAACAAAAATAATGAAAATTTTGAAGCCATCCATAGTTTCATATTGTGCAAATACAATTTTCAAAAATACAGAAATATATTTTTTGGCATAAAATCTGAGTTATTTTCAAACTAAAATTTCCAGGAAATACTCCTGTTTGGGATATTGTTTCTGAGCTTCTCAAATGACTGACTCCCTATCTTCAAGTCATTGTGGATATAATCGGTTTAATATGCTCGGTATTTTGGTAAAATTTTGCACCAAACTGATTGTGTCGATTTTATTATTTTGAGTATCGATACAGACTGCTTCTTCCATCAAACTGCACTGACTAAAATAGTTCGATTCAGTGCTATTTGATCGGAATATGATCTTTTAAATTTGAGTTACTTTTTAGTATAGCCACTAATGTATGTAAAAGTATTGAATTACCCATTTGTCAACCACTTCAAACATATCCAATCTATCCATTAAATAAATACTTTTAATTCCTAAATTAACAAAAATACAAACAAAAAAACTAAGGGGTTCTAACTTAGATTAGAGGGATAACGCCCACTTAGTACACATTAATGTGTGTTTGGGAGGGTAAAGATTGAGTCCACACCTAACCTTTGGCATAATACACAAAGTGGTGGTCCCAAGACTTGAACCCATAACCTCAAGGTTATTAGGTCAAGGCTTAACCATTGAACCAATGGTCACCCCTAGATTAGAGGGATGATAATGTTAATTAATTGAGGTTAATAATTTATTATATTTATTAATATCATTATATTGTTATATTATATATATAAATACAATATATGTTGAAGCGGTTGGTTTTGGTTTAGTTTGGTGCACATGATACTTGAACTGGTACTGAATCAAAAACTAAAAAAAATTCAAATTAAAAAACCGCACAGATTGACTCTTGTTAAAAAACAGATCAAATATGATCGATTCAGTCTGATTTAATCAATTTGGTCAATTTTTCGATTTTTTTAATGTCACAAGAACTCCTAGCTTTTGGTTCCAGCCTTCGAGCTTTGATTTGCCAAACTATCAAACATATTCACTTTCTAAACAGCTAGGTCTGGAGGGATTGGAGGGTGGAATTGGACTCCATGTGTAGGCTTGACTAATAGGATTGGACTCCATGGGTGAAATCACACTTAGTCTGTTATTTTGTTGAAAATTGTAGGTTTGACTAATAGTCTGACCGGACTGCTAGTGTTCCATAAGTGAGACCATCCTGTCTTAGGGAAAGGGGTGGGATACAAATGTGTTGGACCAGCCCTCCTCTGGATTAGTTGGTAAAAGACAATTTTGCCCTCCAAGTATTTAGGCCACGTTTGGTTTGGTTTTTAGAATATTTTTTATTTATTTATTTATTTTTAAAAAAACTAAAAATTAGATTCATGAAAAAAAAAATTAATTTAAAAATTAATTTTTGATATTTATTTTTCTCAAATTAGCTTTTATTTTTTAAAAAAATATAGAAAATATTTGTGATATGGTTCACTTTAATTTGTATTGTTGTTGGATAATTAATTCTAATTTGCATTAGGACATTTGATGCGTTGACTTTCTATTTCGTATTTAGTTCAGATTTTAACACTGGTAATTTTTATTGATGTTCTTTTTAATGTTATGTATTGTACTTAGTAAAATAAAATGAAATTTAAAAGTCTCAATCAAAAAATAAAATAAAATAAAATAATTTAATTTTTATTGATATTCTATTTATTTAAGTTTTTAGAAGTTCTAGCCAAAAAATAAAATAAAATTTATAAGTCAGATTTAATATTGCTATATTGAAAAAGACAAAATGATGTAGGACAAGATTTTAAGAATTTCTATACTTTTAGTTTTAATATTTTTGATATATTAGTTTATTAAAATTTTATAATTTAGTATAAATCTTTTAGAATTAGGTTTCTTAATTTAGATTTATTTTACTTTCCTAATTTCTTAGGTTTCTTGTTTTCCATGAATTAGATTAGTTTATTATTTCATAATTTGAGTTTTTTTGGTGTCCCAGATTACTTGGTCTCCAACGTTTATATTATTATAAATATCTATGTAAGCCTTACGGAAAATATAACTTTTATTCAACTTTTATATAATAATATTAAGATATTTTCTCTTTCTTGTGGATTTAATATTCTATTTTTCTCGTAGATTTGAGAATCCCTTTCGTCTACTAGAATGATATTTAGTCCCCGTTTATTTTGCTACTTCAAGTGGTATCAGAGCATTGATTCACTAGCTCAATGACACAAGACGATGGAGAACACACAATCCCTATTGATGTTGATCGTAGGGCGGAAGCCATATGGGATGCGATTGAGGAACATCAGTTAGAGTTGCATGAACTTTACAATGAGATTTGTAATCTGCTTGCCAATTTGGGACTAATTGTCAACTGGAGGCAACAATAGTTAATAGCAATTGCGCCGGAGGATTCACCCAAGGCCAATCTATTAGCTTATGTTATTTTGCAAAAATTTCATATTTTAACAGTTCAAGTAAGTTTTAAAAAGTAAATTTTCTTGATTGATTGTTTGATCTTGAAAATTTCTTTGAATTCATGAAGATTCCTTATGAAAAAAAGATTATATTTGCATCATACAAACTTGATAAAATGGCATTGAAGTGGTAGAATGGATTACAAGAATATCGAGTTTGCAAAGTTAAAGACAAAATTCATTCATGGTTAATAATGAAAAAGTTTTAAGCAAGAAAATTTTACTTTCATGATCATGATATATTGTCATATACAAATCAAGATACTTTCATGGAGTCTGTAAAAATTTGCGATGAAATTGTAGTTGCAAAAGAAAAAAATTTGCATCCAAATATTATTTGTGATGAGATTGTTTGTAAAACTAATGAAGAAGATACAAAGTATTGTTCGAGTCTTGATAATGCATCAACACTTGCTAATTTGAATATTGGGAAGAAAGTTTTACAAACAGATCATAAAAATATTGAAGAAGAAGGATATCGGATTGAGCCTAATAACAAAGAGAAAATAGAAGAAGAGATAATACATCCATTTTGTGTAACAAAGAAATTGGTTGATGCTATGCTTGATGTTCCAAGGTTGATAATTGAAGGGTCAATTGCATCAGAGATGGTGCAAAATCAAGAGAGCATGCAATTCTACATAAAATAAATTTTGTTGATTTTTTTGGTGGGGGAGCAATTTAATTTGATTTTCAATACTTGTCTAATTGATCTTGTGAACCAGTTGAAACATACAGAGAACTTTCAAAAATATATTTTCTACATATAACTTTTGGAAGAGGGACAAGCAACTGAAGTATTCAAAATTTCTCTTTACTTGGCATGGAAGATGGCAGATCTCTAGTCAAAACTCGAGGACGAGTTCTTTCAAAGAAGAGGAGTTTGATGTAAAACAAGATTTTAAGAATCTCTAAATTTTTATTTTTAATATTTTTGATATATCAATTGATTAGAATTCTGTAATTTAGTATAAATATTTTAGAATTAAGTTTCTTAATTTAGATTTATTTTATTTTCTTAATTTTTTAAGTTTCTTGTTTTTTAAGAATCAGATTAGTTATTCACCCAAAAAGAATTAGATTAGTTTGTTATTTCCTAATTTGAATTTTCTTGGTGTCAAAGAATACTTAGTCTCCAAGGTTTACATTATTATAAATATCAATGTAAGCCTCATGGCAAAGATAACTTTTATTGAACTTTTATGTTATAATATTCAGATATTTTCTCTTTCTTGTGAATTCAAAGTTCTCAACCTTGAATTCAAGGTTCTATTTAGATAATATTCGAGAATTCTTTTCGTCTACTAGAACGATATCTAGTTCTCGTGATTACTTGCCAAAAGCGAAGCCTTGAATCTTGTACTTTGACTCAGAGTCTGGAGTGAAAGGTTATACTTCTCCAAAGTGGGTTTCAGACCTATTCACTTTTATCAAAGAAGCCTTGGGCCCGATTCTTGATTATCTAACGATTTAAATGAAAGCGGAACTCTTAATAATACACTATAAAATAGTATTTTGAGCATCTATCCTTTTTTTATAATATTTCAACCAAACATAGAATTTAATAAAATAGTCATTGCTTGACTACTAATCTCATGACTAAACAAATATGAAATATACATCATTTCCAACTAAATAATTAAGGAACTATGTATTTGAAAATTAATAGTTCAATAAATGACAATTTCCTTATCCAGTTCGTACAAATAAACATGCCTAGTTTCCATGAAAAGATCACTGTAGAGTCTAGCTCTGTTTAGTAACAAAGTAGCTAACAGTGGACCAGACAACTTGAGTATCACAAAATCTGTTTACAAACAACACTAATTTCCCATTAATTTTTTTTTTATTTCTCCCAGTATCTTGACAACCAAGTTGGACACTATGAAACAAGAACGTTGTCCAAAAAAATGAAAAGAGTATATATACATGTACAACACCACTCCAGAAATTAGCCAATTATCATCATCATCATCATCATCATCATCACCGGCTAAGTACAATTATTTACTACTCTTTAGCTTTGCCCGCCAATTTTAAAAACCAAACTAGTAAACAGATAAATCGAACCTCTATCCTTCTAGCAGACACTTGAGATTTCGAAGTCCCTCTGCAGAAATGCTCCTTTTGAATCTTGGCCGTTGCACCACCACATGGGGAGGAGGCGGTTCCAAATGAAAACAAACCATCACCACCGTCAGGTTGTCTGCCGCTCCGCGCTTTATTGCTTCCTTGACTATTTCTTTGCAGCACAACTTCACATCATTGTGCTCTTGGAGTTTCTTCCTCGCAAAGTCCACAGCATTTTGGCTACTAAACACATCCCATATTCCATCACTACCGATTATCAAAAACTCATCTTCTTTTGTTAATGTCGCCAACTTGAGTTCCGGTTCAGCACTCAAAGGTCCGCCTCTTCCACTAATTTCCTTTAGTCCATTGATATGCCAGTCACCTAAGGCACGGGTTACACCCAACTGACCATTCAAATAGCCATCATCGATAAATCCCCCCAGTGACTCGATCCTTATCCTTTCATTGTTGCAGCAAGGCCTGTGATCTTTCGACATCTCTATGGCCATTCCATGTCGAGACAGTACTGCCCGGCAATCTCCGGCATTTGCAACGAGTAAAGATCTGTCCAAAGTGATAATAATTTAGCAATAGCCATATTCTTGAGGCATTCATCGACATGGTAACATCTTTCAAAAGGAGATGAAGTGATGCAAAGGACATGGTTGGCAAGTTTGGGAAATATTACAAGAGAAGGAAAAAACCAGATTCTGAGGCCAATATTCTAGTTTAGAACTTCCTTCGAGGAGGATTATCTATTTCAACAAAATGGGAAAATGATTGGCACTGCAAAGAAATAAGGTTAAATCCTCTATTGTGCTTGATGGCCCAATTCAACACAACAAATTTCCAAATTGATTTTCTATGCTAAAAGTAAATGGAGTCATTCATAATCAAGGGATGCTAAACAGACCCAAAGTCACATCACAAAAGCAACAAAAAAAAAAATGTACAGATTCTTATCAATAAGATGCATGAACATCTATGAAGCACGGATATGGACACGGACTCGGGACCCAATAATTTCAAAAAAATGGGGACACGGACACGGGTACGGACATGGTGATTTTAAAAAAATGAGGATATGGAAAAAATTATTTTTATTTTTATATATATTTGAAATGTAAATTAATATTATGCTACCAAGCAATCAAAATTAATAAAAATTAACATTAACCACTGCATTTAAACAATAACCACTCTATTGTTTTCTTCTCTTTTTTTGGTTCTTCTGATTTAGAGATTTAGGGCAAAAGCAGAGGTTTAATTATGCTTTTGTCTTTTTTTTACTTTCTTAATTTTACACTTTGACCCCAAAGAACATTTACAAAAATTAAGGGAAAAAAACCCATCCGTGTTCCCAGCGCGTCCCTGCCATGTCCCATGCAAAAATATAGTAAAATTAAAGGGACACGCCACATGGCGTGTCCCATACGTGTCCCCAATGTCCCCACTGTCCCATGTCTGACACCACTGCAATGCCTATTTTGTAGCATCTGTGCTTCATAGATGAACATATATAGCATGAAATAACATTACCATATATAGCAAGAAATAACATTACCAATCTCGAGGCAAGGGGGTTGTTGGGCCTGATGTAATTGACTTGGTCATTTGTCACATTTTCATTTTATTTTCTCAGATAAATGTTTGTATCAACTTCCTCCATTAGACTTAACTTTCCTACTGTCACCAACTCACACCTATTACTGGTTGCAATCATTTCTTTGATTTCAAAACAGGCTATTTGTGCATAAATTCAAATGAATGGGTTAAACAATCATCAACTTAGGCAATTAAGAAACAACAAATGGCCAAATGACAGATTACCTCCCAAATATCATTGCAGTGAGTGCAGTTGTGCCAGACGACAGGGCAGACCCAAGAGAGCATGACTTTGCAAAAGCAGCATCAGTTTCCATGAATGACCTTGTGACCACTTTCTCAAGTTCTAAAGGGAAATCAGCATCTTCAACAATGACCCTTGGTAAGTGGTCACGAACAAACTGTGCTGCATCCTTTCCCCCATGTCCATCAAACACCTATTATGAAAACCATTTGTTAGTTCAGATGTATGTCAATAACTGGAAACATTAGATGTCTAATATTTCCTTTTCACCATAAAAACTTCAATTTTCTATTCCAAAATTATCATGGGTTATATTCTTTATTTTGTCCTACACGTAACATGTACCCTATGCCACAAAGATTGGAGTGGTGAAGTAGTGCTGCTAATCTAATTAATATTTTCCTGACAAGGTCTAATATTTGTGGTAGTTGGGGGAATAGGGGATCTCCATGGAAATACATATTATTGACATTCGAAACAAATATCTATGTTATCAAACTTCCAAAAAACAAAATATGCGAAAGTCCAAAAAACTAATAGGAGACTGTACAACAGTTCAATTGTACACAACCTAAGAAGACAACAATTCTGCGTAATTCAATACCATTATCCACATCAGTATGACGAGAAGGATGATATCTGTTTCAAGTTTCAAGCCTAAATACCTCTAAATTTAAATTCTTGAGGTTTTTGGGTTATAATACAAATAAATTGATAATGCTGTTTATTAGACTGTAATTATTTTATATAAGAAATTCAAATTAGCACCAACTTAAAACATTTGATAATGCTGCGTTTAGTTATAGTGTCATTTCCAATAAGATATTCAAATTATCACCAACTTGAAACAATTATTTCTGTAACCAATAATCAGTATTGATTATAAATGAAGGGCAATATGAGAAAAAGTAACACTCCCCATAACAATTTATTGACCACCTGATCCGAGATTATGTACAGCAATTCACCAAAAAGTAACACTCTCCATAACAATTTATTGACAACCTGATCCGAGATTATGTAAAGCAATTCACCAAATTAGCACAAGAACCATCATAGCTGTCAAATTGGTATACATATCTATTTTTTTGAATCGCGGATAAGATATAACAACCTTAAAAATAGATAGAAAAATAAATGTAGTTATAGCAAACACAAATATCTTATGAGAACAAGACACCAAATAGTGTACAATTCTTAAAATTGCAAAAGTAAGGTTTCATGAAAGATAAAACGCATATAAAATGTATAGTCCTCAATACATAGAAAATGTAGAGAGGAGTTAAAATACGTACAAAATGCTGTTTTAACTAACCATTTAGGTTTTAATATTTAATTTACAACTTTTAAGTTTTGAAATAACTTGTATGTAGTAGAAAACTTTAAATTTTAACTGGTGTAAGTAGGTCCATATCAACAACACAAAATACTTAATAATAGACTAGACAAGTAGATATTGTCTAAAAGGTAGAGAAAAATAAAAGAAATGTACCATTCTCATCTCAAGAATATTATTTTTAATAAGTTAATGAAAATTTCCAATAATTTTAATTTACATAAAATAAGTTTAGTTAATTTTTTTATTTTTACTTTTCAAAATTGCTAAAGAAATTTAAGTATACATGTATTGTATGTATGTATCGTATATGAATCGTAAGATACATTCAACTTAAGATACGTATTGATGAAACGTATCGATTTCTGTCTAAAAATATCGAATCATAAGATACGTATCGTGAAGATACTGTAATGCCCCGACTTTTATCACTCAAATAATGTTACCTTTTTCCTTTAAATCAGTCCAATTCAATAATAATAAACATCAAAGGCATTTAGGTAGGAATAAATTATAATGTCCTCTCTCGTGTACATGTAATGAAATACAATACATGCCTATAGGCATTACGTCATCAATTACAAAATAATGAAAAATATAAAAAGGATTAACCCTTTTTACAACACATTAGCATTCCGCTTGCATTTAAAAGGCCCCATGGCCAACAATTAACAGACTTCAAGTCGCGAGCAACTCTTTACTCCATACCTGAAAAATAATTAGCAATGTGGGATGAACACAAAGGTCCAGTAGGAATCCCAGTAATCCTAAACAATAGCAACATATAGATAGCTATAATCATGAATGCTCCACGTATATATATATATAGGATATGTGACATTTCATACTTCAAAATATACTTGCATAAATTCAATTTTCCAAAAGATCCTTTTTAACATAACAAGAAATAAAGACCAGTTCTTACCTTTCAAAACTTTTCATTTGCATTTAAAGAAATCTCAACCATTCATCACATTACCATGATCTCCTAAGATCGATCTAAACGATATACTTGTTCTACATTCCAACTTATTACGGCCACAAGGACAATTACTATATGTTATGGCCCTAAGTACAAATATAAAATGAACGTTCACAAATACATATATATATATATATATATAAAAGCAATAATAAACGTGTTAACACATTACCATATTTTACAGGTCACAATCAAGGAAAGCCAATAATGCATCCCTTCTCATCATAACACAAGTATGAAGATACACTATGTTTAATTAACACATAACGGACCCCGGCTTCATCAATCCATAATCATCACAACCCACTTTACTGGGCGCGACTTAGAGGGGAGAGGAACCCATTTTAAAGCGCCAAACTTTACCGGTCCTCGAGCTGGAGGGGAGATGAACCCGTTCACATTTTACCGGGCGCAAGCTGAAGGGGAGAGGAACCCATGTCAAAGCGCCAAACTTTACCGGGCACAAATCCGGAGAGGAGAGGAACCCATATCAATTCAACTCAACAATTTGGCAAATTATTCCAAGTTTCACAAATTATTCAACAACGTCAATACCATCCTCTACTGACGGCCAAGGACACAGCCTCATAAACAACAGGTACCAAGTCCATGAATTCAATTTCATCCTCTTGATTTAGATTTTATCAACATTTATACGTTACATAACTTTCATCTTTCAACTCCAATTAATTCAACTTCTAATTCACGCCGATTTCAAAACTCATAATTAAAGTCTCTTCCATCACTACCATTCCATCTTTAAGTAGTAATTCATCACGAATACAATTATTCACTTATTTTAAAGAAAAATCGTCAACTCCTTACTTCTCATTTCACAAAAGTATATAAATGTTTTTATTGATTTCTAAAATTTATTTTTCCTTCTCTCCAAACTCCCAATACCCATAACAAATCGTCATATCTTTCTCATTGATTATCAAAGCTCAACTAATAATTTATTTTCATAATCCAACACATATGTAACACAAATTAATCCCATCTCTCAAACAAATAAATAACCAAAGGATTTTGGGTTTTTCATCACAACCCTCATAAACGAAATTAACCAATCTAAAAATCTTTCATACATGCAACATTTACCAACACCCTTTTTTATTTCTCCTAAATTTTGATTTTTCGACAATTATTACAACTTAACAATTATAAAACCATAGATAACAATTAACACAAATTAAATTTCATGATGACTTTCTTTATTTTCTTACATACCCACTTTCACATTTGTAATACACAACACCCCATATGGTTCAAATAAAATCAAATCATCAATTTTCCCCTCTTTCTCATAACCCATAAACAATTAATTAGGGCTTTTTACTCTAATCCTCTTAAACATTTTCCTCAAAGATACAATCTCATACATAGACAATAAAACACAAGATTTAACTCTAGATCATAAAATCCTAACCCTCATCACATGGTTTTAAAAAATACACAACAAATCAAGTTTTTTTTAATGCAATAAAATTTACCACATGTCTATCTATAACAAGGTATTGAAAAGGAGCAAAGAAATCCCTACCTCGAAGAGAGAAGAGGAGAAAACTCTAAAAATCAACTTCACCAGAATTTGTTCTCCACCGGTCAAAACGTAGTCCTCGAGATGCTAGTCATTTTTGTATCAAAATCTCGCTCGATCTTTGTAGATCGAAGAAAATGTGAAATTGGTGAGAGTTTAGAGAGAATGGAGAGAAAAGATAAGTTAGAGAGAGAGACTGATGAGAAAATGGTCAACAAGAGAGAGGGATCTGATTTGAGTGAAAAGAGCACAGAAATCAATGTCTGGATGCGCAAAATCTGCTCGTGCAGATTTTAAAACCGCTTGTGCGGATCAACTCAGGGAAAAATGGCTTTATTGCGAAATCCGCACATGCAGAATTCAAATTTCCGCTCGTGCGGATTTGACTAGACAACTTCTGCTGAGTGACTTCAAACAGGCGTATCTCACTCGTTCGGAAATGGAATATGGTCAATTTTGTGTCTAAATTGAAGCCTCAGAAATAAGCCTTCCAACGGTTCTCGCCTCACATCAAGATTCAAATGTGGAGAAAGAAAAAGGCAAAAGAGTGAACACTACTCAAAACAAATATTCGATTATGGCATTCTTGGTCTAATCTTGCCCAACCGACAAGTTAACTCATCAATCAAGGCTCCAAACAATGAGGAGGAGGTCCCAATTATGATAACTAAAAGGTCAAATGCAATCCATAATTTTTCAGAAGTCCAAAAAAAAAAAAATGTCAGTATAGAGTAACGGTTACCACTTAACATAAATAAGTCGGGATTAAGACCTAGAACACTACAGATACTGACATATTAATTGTGGAAACTGTCACAGCAGACAAACAGTGGTCAAAGAAGGTTAAAGAACTTACACCATAGAAGGAGACAGCTTCCTCACCAAGTAAATTGCAACCAAAATTCTGTGCTAGATCAGTAATGCATATGTGAGTATCCTCCATATGAAGACGGTCTCCAATGTCAGACCACTCTCCAGACCTTAGGGTAGGGATGAAGTTATTTAATGGGTTATGCCTTCTATCAGCAGCTGCTGCGTCCTCATAAATGCTTTCCAGCTGGGAAATTAAAATAGAAAGAAAAGCAAAATTTAGGAAAGAAGAATTAGAAGAGTGATATTCATGTCATAGATTGGTAAAATCTTACAGGAAAATAACCTTTCGATATTCATGTTTCTAATTATGAGATGAGATACTGAATTTTTTTCCCTAGGAAGAATGAAAGATTCAAATAAAATAACTACATATGATCAAAATACATGAGGCAAGAAACTCTTAAAATGACAGCAATGAAGGAGAGAAATAAAAAATGAGAATGAACAGCCCCCACATGAAAGAAGATGCCAAAAATCACATAGAACCATAGAAACTATGGTCATGAGCCACATAATCAAAGAGAAAATGCTAACTCTGATATATCCAAAACCACTAAAGAATCTCAAAACTAGATCCTACGGTATTGCACACTCCAAAGTTTCTAATGCATAAAATTATTACTTGCAGCATCATGTGTACCCGAGCCTAGTTGGTTAGAGAACACCGTATTCAATCAAAAAAGGGAAAATTACACCGACCTCCCTTGAGTAATGAAGAAATTACAGCTAGCTCTAGAATTTTGAAATAATTACACCTTGGTTTGTTCAAATATAAATTCTCATAACAGTCATATTCTATATTTGATAAATTTATTTTATTAGAAAGTAATTGTTTTAAGAGTAAAGGAAATTATGTATTTCAAATTTTTTGTTGACAAATTCTGACAGGAATGAGAGTGCAATTACATGAACTCTCCTTGTGGTTTATGAAATTATACCCATCCTCCTTGTCAGAGTTGTCCCCCCCCACCCCCCCCCACCCAAAAAAAAATGAAAGTGAAATGACCAATGTAAACTTACAAACAAGAAAAAACACATATGATACAATGTTGAAAAGTCAAATTTTTTTGAGAAAGGCAAAAAATTCTCCGAAAGGTACTACCCACATCATCTTTCATGAAAGAAACGTCAAGTCCAACTACACTAAAAAACAAAACCCATCCACCTTCCAATAAGCAATGTCCAGCTACACTGAAAACACCCCATCCACCTTCTGATCAGCTATTGCTTTATAAGTCGAGCCAAACCGTCAAGCCCCATCCTCTCTCTCTCTCTGAGCAATCCATCTATTTCTTTCTCTCTCCTCTTCTTCCCCTATTAAACATCCACTGCAACCCCCCATCCCCACCACTGGATGCCAAGTTCACCCACAATTGACACTCACCATTAAGTATTAACAGATCAAGGTCTCACTGCCCCTCTGCTTCTCTTTCTCTCTCGCTACACCTGTCTACCATCTAATTGAAGAAAAGAACTTTAGGAGCTAAATTGGGTGGTGCATATGTAAGCTTGGTGTAAATTTGGTGTAGTTTTGTGGTGAGACTCTTTTGAGGTTGATCTCCCCTCTGTCTCTCTCTCTCTCTAGACCCATCCTCTTCTGTTCTGAGTGTAAATTGATGCAGTTTTGAAATGCTTTGTTTTGTTTTAAGTGTGTATTTTTCAAAGTATAATTGCTAATT
The DNA here is from genome assembly GCF_055761805.1 of Camellia sinensis. Lineage (NCBI taxonomy): Eukaryota > Viridiplantae > Streptophyta > Magnoliopsida > Ericales > Theaceae > Camellia > Camellia sinensis. Next base: position 72,324,664 of record NC_138964.1, read on the forward strand.
TTGACTTCTTTCTCTCTCGTAGTCGTTTGCATGCAAACCCACTTGCAAAATCTGGAGATTCTTCACTTAAATTCCAAAAGGAAATAGAACCAACCAAGATTAATCATATGATGGTGCTTGTTGTCATAATAAAGCCTGTATTCAAGATTGAAGTCTTTCAATGATCTTCCAGTGTGTCTATGGATTAGTCGGTCTCCAATGAGCATTGCTCCTCAAAGACATGCACGCATTAGCTGGTATTCAATGGTTATTTCTCAATGGGCATTCCTTTGTGCGCATTTATTCATATATACAGTTATGTATTGGCTTCCAAAGGACAATCATCCGTAAATACTTATTCAGTTGCACTTCAATGATTTTGTGTTTGAACTTAAAGCTTGAGAGGTATTGAGTATATTGGATTTTAAAAATATGTATATGTATATAGACAAAGTTATCTGGGTATATGTAATAAAGAAGCATGGACACTGAAATGGACATGTGACACAACACAGATACGACATGGACAAGCCGACATGCCAATTTTCAAAAAATGCAAGACACGACATGTGGGCGACACGCATGAAATATATAATTGTATATATTTATTATATGTAATATATATATATATGAATATATCATTCAAAGATAATAAAAAATTGCAATATGACACTAATTCCTATAAATTTATATGGTTTTTGTTTTATTATTATATCTTAAGTTATTTTGTTCAAACTTATAATTAGTTTCACATTTCGTAAAACATCGGAAAATTCTGGACCGTCCATAACAACAGACCATCTCTTATCAATTTCGTCTTTTCTAACAGCACCAACCTCCAAAATCGATAGGCCAAGATCAACATCAAGCTCGGACAGGCTAAAACGACCTCTACGTTCATCAATAACTGAACCACTTTCCGCAAAACCTCCTAATAACAAATCTCTCCACCTCTCCGGTAAACCAACAAACTTAGTCCGCGATAGAGTCGGAAGAGCTGCGGTTGGAGCACAATGCCAAACATCAACATTTTTGCCTTCGTATATTTTTTAGATAACATAACAATAGATGGAGCTCTCAATTGCGAATTTTCTGGCATTTCACTTGTAGAATACTTCAAATACCCCTTCATGTTACAATATGTTACACCCCTTTAATATTCGAATCTTCGAGTCGATATTTCACCATCCACGGCACTTGTTTTTCGTTAATGGAACAATAACTATTCCCATAATACACTAATTTGCACTGACAATATACAGGGAAAATAAAATACGCCTACAATTGAGGTCAATACTATCTAACCTCCAATCATACACATTTACTATGACCAACCCACTTGCATTGGGCACGCAAAAGGGGAATATTTTATCAACCTTAATACTTTTTGGTTTATATCTTAACCTCAACTGAGAAAATAAATTAGACAACGCAAGTTCAATACAACTGAAATCACTTGTTGAAACATCTTCAACAACACCCGTTTTTATATCGTCAACCTCCATCCAACTGAACATTAAAAATAAAATTGCATATAAAAAATCAATTCTAAACAGTTTTAAAATACATTCGATTGCTTAACGTAATTTTCCATTCTTTTCCGCTAACAGTAGCAGCTACTAAATATATTGCACCCTTCTGAATAAGCCCCACATTTCCGAACAATGTATCTTTGTAGTCCGTCCAGACATCCAGTGGGCAAAATTGATCCGCAACCTCTATTCTGTGTCGAACATACTCTGTCCTTGCCACCGACGAGCTTGAATCTCATTTTCTTTAGCATACGAAACCTATCGGATTGATCAGCATCAACAATCTAGGTCTCAGGATTACCCTCACCAACACCAATAAATATCTTGCCAAGTGTGGGGATGGAATCTAACGGACTATTATCACTTATGATGAAAAAAAGAACATGATGAACCATAACTTCCTCTTTTGCGTCTTGTCCCAATTGAACATTCCCAACTAATTTTATATCCTTAACCAAGATTTTGTCCAATTGACGGTCACATCTTTTATTTCCCAACTCAATCCCATTCAGCAATCTCGCCACATCTCTGTTGTCAAATGTAACGTCCCTTAATTGTTTATCATACAGTTGTAATTTCCTTACTCTCCTCGTTATTCTTTTTAATGTATCGGGGAATATTCTGCACATACTATTTGCGAACATACGCCGCCCTAGAAGGTGCATGACCACAGTAACTACGCTTATATCTACTGACTGCCAATCTCTGGCACGCAAGAGGAGTCCGATACTAGCTGCATACTACTCCTTCCATTTTTTAAAAAGGAAAATGTTTGATGGCCCGAATTTTCTCAAATGGCTCGAATGTGTCAAAACGACATCGTTTTACACTCAAAACGACGTCGTTTTTGGTGTTTTGAGCCATTCGAGCCATAATTTTTCAAACCACCTAGCATTGTTGTTTTAAAAAACACTCCAACTCTTTTATCCTAACACTTCTAGATGATCTGTTACCTCTGTTAACCCTTCTGTTCATACACCTTAGCTTTGATATTTTTGCCCTCTGTTCCTCGTACCCACAAACAAACTTCGCCGGAGCTAACAGCTGACTTTCTTCCCACAGTCTTATTTGCCACGTCAAAAAACGATCTACACAAATTTGAGTAAACTACCCATAATTCTCGAGATACTCTTTATGGAGTATAACATTGTATACCAAAACAATCAACAACAAAGAAAGACAAAAAAAAGTAGGGATGAAACATGGTACTAGAAAACAAAGTCACCACAATAGCTATCCCACTGCAAATGCATATTCCTCTACACCATCAAATGTTTTTTGATACCAAATAAATAGCAAAATTACTCCATGAGTAAGGACGAAGATTCCCCATTCAAAATAATTCAGAAACACAATCATTTTTTCGCCTTTGCTTTTTGTCTATCGGTTTGTTTTTATCTTTGCTTTACAACCACGCAAACCATTATACACATGACATGTGTAAACAACTACCCCGTAAGGAATCAAAAGTACTCACACCACTCACACCTAAGCCCAAGTGTGACTTTCTTTACATTAAAAAACCATACACGTGTCCAAGATCCATGAATTAACGGCCCAAATTCAGCTGTGGGGAAAGGGGGGCGCTAGTAATATAAATACAGCACCCCCCAACTCACACCATTCACACCAAGTTTTTTATATAATTGGGAAGCCTCTTTCCTTTTCTATGCAAAAAATGTTTTCCTCATATACCCATAATGCCCTTTCCCAAAAGAACAACTCCTAGATCTTTTGCAATCACTTCTCCAACTAGCCTGCCTACCATACTACATACTGGTCGCAAGAGAGCTCAACGAAGATGGAAACCCGCACCTCCATGCAATGGTGCAATGCACAAAAAAGATCCAAACCTCCAACCAGAGATTTTTCAATTTCACGAGAACCAACGGGAGGATCTACCATCCAAACAAAGAAAAACTATATCCTCCAACAGCAAGTCAATAATATATACAAAAAGGTGGCAATTTCATAGAATGGGGAGAATTTTCATACAAGGGGGAAAAGTTCTTCGAAAAATAAAGACGAACTCTGGTGGGGAATTCTAGCAGAAGCAGAAGCAGAAGCAGAAACAGAAACAGAGGAACAATTCTTTACACTGTGCAAATAAAGATGTCCCACCGATTATGTTACAAAATATCCCCAATTAAAAACATTTTCGAGGGATCACTACAGACGAGAGAGGCCCCCATATACAAGCCTTTTTAGTTCATTTCCTTTTCTTAATGAAGAAGTACAAAATTAGACAGAAAATAATATTTTGTTCATAAGTCAAAATTTTGTAAAATACGAGCAATGTCAAAAATTGTTGTCTCTCCGATTGCAGTGAGGGCGATTGGATTAGATTAGGGATATACAAAAATAACATACACAATTTACATACTAATGAAGAACTCTCCTCCTCCTCTGCTAACAGGAACCAGAACAACAGCCTATCCGCCTAATCTCCCTCTACCTCAAAGGACCATCGAGAACAGGAAAAATTGCATGGGCCAGAAGTCTCGAATGACACAACTACTTCTCCGGTAGAATAAGTTTCGAGAACTACAATCAAGACGCCATCTACAACGTCATAGACGACATCAAATACTCGACAGTCCCAACTGAACTAATGAAAAATCTAATTCGATGCCAGAGAGACTTCCATATATTCGTTAAATTTCAACCAGATCTTACCATTAGGGGAGGAATTCCTTGTATTATATTAACTAATAGGGACAGTAGTTTGTTAGATGCGATGTCCCCAAAAATGAGAGAATGATTTGATGTAAATGTAACCACTGTAATGATTAATAAATTTTTTTATTAATTTTATTTATATAACCACTCAAACTACCATTTACTTATTACATTTCCCTTATCATCAACAATAACATCGTCATTCTTCTTTACACTCATGATTACATTTCATAAAACATCGGAAAATTCTGGACCGTCCATAACAACAGAACATCTCTTATCAACTTCATCTTTTCTAGCAGCACCAACCTCCGAAATCGATGGGCCAGGATCAACATCACTAGCACCATCACCACCTCTGCATACATCAATCTCGGATAGGTTGAAACAACCTTTACATTCATCAATAACTGAGTCATTTTCTCCGAAACCTCCTAACAACAAATCTCTCTGCCTCTGCGGTAAACCAACGGACTTAGTCCGCGATAGAATCGGAAGAGCTTCGGTTGGAGGACAATGCCAAACATCAACATTCGCCTTTGTAAATTTTTCAGATAACACAACAATAGATGGGGCTCTCAACTGCAAATCTTCTAGCATTTCACTTGTAGAATACTTCAAATATCCCTTCAGTTTACAATATGTTACACCCCTTTTAATATTCGAATCTTCGAGTCGATACTTCACCATCCATGGCACCTATTTTTCGCTAATGGAACAATAACCATTCCTATAATACACTAATTCGCCCTGACAATCTACAAGGAAAATAAAATACGCTATCTAACCTCCAATCATACACATTTAACTCTCATTTTTTGGGACATCGCATCTAACCAACTGCTATTCCCATTAGTTAATATAGTACAAGAAATTTCTCCCATAATGGTGAGATCTTGTTGAAATTTAACGAATATGTGGAAGTCTCTCTAGCATCCAACTAGATTTGTCATTAGTTCAATTGGGACTGTTGAGTATTTGATGTCATCTACGACGTTGTAGACGGCGTCTTGATCGTAGTCCTCGAAACTTATTTTGTTGGAGAAATAGTTGTGAGATTTCTGGCTTAGGCGGTTTTTCCTGTTCTCGATGGTCCTTCAAGGTAGAGGGAGATTGGGCAGATGGCCGCCGTTCTAGTTCCTGTTATCAGAGGAGGAGGAGAGTTTTTCGTTAATATGTAAATCGTGTATATTATTTTTGTGTATCCTTAATCTAATCTAGTCGCCCTCACTGTAAATGGAGAGATAACAATTTTGACATAGCTTGTATTTTACAAAATTTTGACTTACGAACAAAATATTATTTTTTGCCCAATTTTTTACTTCTTCATTAAGAAAAGGAAATGAACAAAGGAGCTTGTATATGGGGGCCTCTCTCGTCTGTAATTATCCCTCGAAAATGTTTTTAATTGAGTGTATTTTGTGACGTAATCGGTGGGACATCTTTGTTTGCACAGTGCAAAGAATTGTTCCTCTGTTTCTGCTTTTGCTAGAATTCCCTGCCAGAGTTCGTCTCTTTTTTTTGAAAGACTTTTCCCCTTGGATGAAAATTTTCCCCATTCTATGAAATCGCCACCCTTTTGTATACATTGTTGACTTCTTGTTGGAGAATGTAGTTCTTCTATGTTTGGATGGTAGATCCTCCCATTAGTTCCTGTGAGATCGAAAAATCTCTAGTTGGAGGTTTGGATTGTTTTTGTGCATTGCACCATTGCATGGAGGTGCGGGTTTCCATCTTCGTAGAGCTCTCTTGCGACCAGTATGTAGTGTGGTAGGCAAGCTAGTTGGAGAAGTGATTGTAAAAGATCTAGGAGTTGGTCTTTGTGCAAGGGCATTGTGGGTATGCGAGGAAAACATTTTTTTGCATAAAAATGGAAAGAGACTTGGTGAGGCATTTTGTAATAGAGAACAGTGAACTCATACCAGCCGTATAAGGCCTCCCAATTATATAAAAAACTTGGTGTGAATGATGTGGGTTGGGTGAGTGCTTTATTTATATTACTAGCGGCCCACCTTTTGAATCTGGGCCGTCAATTCATGGATCTTGGACACGTATATGGTTGTAGTGTAAAGGAAGTCACACCTGGGCATCAGTGTGAGTGGTGTGAGTACTTTTGATTCCTTATGGGATGACGTGCCACGTGTTTGTGTGGTTGTAAAGTAAAGATAAAAACAAACTAACTGACAAAAAGCAAAGGCGGAAAAATGATTGTGTTTTTGAATTATTTTGAATGGGAAATTTTCGTCCTTACTAACGGGACAATTTTGTTATTTATTTGGTATCAGAAAACATTTGATAGTGTAAAGAATTATGCTTTTGCAGTGGGATAGCTATTGTGGTGACTTTGTTTTCTAGTACCATGTTTCGTCCTAGCTTTTTTTTTTTGTCTTTCTTTGTTGTTGATTGTTTTGCTATACAATGTTGTACTTCTTAGAAGAGTATCCTGAGAACTACGGGCAGTTCACTTAAATGTGTATAGATCATTTTTTGACGTAACAAATAAGACTGAGATGAGAGTCGGCTGTGTGATAACCCTGTTCCGTATTATGCTAATTGGTCCTTATTATGAATGTGATTATGTGTTTGATATGATTTTGTGTGCCATTTATGTGAAAATATGTGGTTTTGAATTTCTATCTGTTCATTGTAGGAATATCTGTTTGATTATGTAAAAATATATGTATTATTATTGATTGATGTTCTACAAGATTGTTATATTGATATATTGTATTACAAATCAGAGTGGCATTATATAGGAGAGGGTTTGGGTAGTAGGTGAGGAGTAGGTGAGGGTAAATTGGTGGTAGGTGGAGTGTAGTAGGTGAGTGGGAATGGTAAATTCTAACAGCCCCCCGCAAACTCAAGGAGGATAGAAACTAACCAACTTGAGTTTGGAGAGAGGAACAAAACAAGATAATACATAAAAATAAATAATAAAAAAAAAAAGATAGGAGACACTGTATGGTCGTGTCAGACCGTTGGTGAAGACACTGTATGGTGGTGTCATAACGGGGTAGAGGACACTGTATGGTGGTGTCATAACGTTGTAGAGGACACTGTATGGGGGTGTCATAACGTTGTAGATGACAGTTTATGGGGTCATGTCGGACCGTTGTAGAAGACAGTTTATGGGGTCATGTCGGACCGTTGTAGCAGACACTGTTGTGACAGTTGTTGTGACAGTTTACGGAGTCTTGCTGGACCCTTGTAGAAACTAACCGGAATCAATGTCGGGACAGTTTACAGAGTCTTGTCGGACCCGTGTAGAAACTAACCGGAATCTATGTCGGGACAGTTTACAGAGTCTTGTCGGACCCTTGTAGAAACTAACCGGAATCTATGTCGGGACAGTTTACAGAGTCTTGTCGGACCCATAAAGGAGCTAACCGGAATCAATGTCGGGACAGTTTACAGAGTCTTGTTGGACCCCTTAAAAAATCGCATCCTCAAAAGGTGCGCTCAATTTTTTAAAAAGGCGTGCCATCAAAAGGCGTGCCCAATTTATCAAAAAGTGCGCCGGACATGATGGCGAGGCACGTGAGTGTCTTGGTTGGCGTGCCCGTTTGTCGTTTGGCGTCAAGAGGCGCGCGATGCGCGTGGCTGGCCCTGGCTATTTAAAACAAGGTTGAGGCGAAGGCTGTGCATACTAGTCTGAAACCTCGGAACGCTCGGAGAGCTTGTCTCTGCAAATCTTGAAACACCCGGAAACCAACCCTTCTCTGAAACACTTGGCAACCCAAAAACATGGCCTCGTCTTCCCGTCCAGCTACCCAGAACCTGCTCACGCTCTTTCCAGAACTGAACGAGCCCACAGGAGAAATAACTGGTGCGGTGGCCAGTGAACCGCAACCAAACACCTCTGGTTTTGCTCCATTGAACTTTCCGATGCGGTCGGTGGAGCAAAAAATGGCGGTGCAAACTGATATTGAGGCTAATCAGTATACTCTGAAGTCATGCGTGGAAACCATGACGGCGGTCACAAATTTGTCGAACCGGCTGCAGAGTAGGACAAATGAGGTGCAGCATTTAAATTCCCAGCTGGCTCTGCTCCAATGCATGTATAAGGATGCGCGAGCAGAGATAAGCGTGCTAAGGGCAGAAAACAAGGAGCTGAAGCGGAAGGCCACCGTGATGTTCCGATTTGGAGGGCCGCCATATGCGACAGTGGAGGAGCAGGGAGTAAATGTGCTCGGTGGCGGGGGAAAGCCGGAGGCAACATCGTCAAGGGCTGCTCAGGACGGAGGCAAGAAGAAGAGACCTGCAGCAGAGTAGAGAAGAAAAAATCCCACTGTGGGTGTGGATGTTTTGTTTTGGTGTGTGTGTGTGTTTTTTTTTTTTTTTTTTTTTTTTTTTGGTGTAAAATGGTGATCGGAGTGAGCCCCAACATGAATAAAATAGTGTGGTGTGCAGTTCTTCTTCTTCTGTTTTTTTTTTTTTTTTTTTTTTTATCAATGTTGCAGTATTATACAAAAGATAAAAAAAAAAAAAATAGAATAAAATAAAATAAAATAAAAGTAGGGGTGACAGCAATTGTTTTTTTTTTGTTTTTTTTTTTTGTTTTTTTTTAAAAAATAAAAAAATAAAAAAAGAGTGAAGTGAGTGGGTGACAGCAAGTGTTTAAATCAAATAAAAGAAAGGAAAAGAGGGTAAAGGAAGGAAAAGAAAGAAAGGTGAGTGGATGTGTTAGTGTATGTGCTTTGTGAGAAAAAGACAGACCACGTGAAAGTGAGTCAGCCACCTAGTGGAAGAAAAACGAAAAGATTCGATCGAGAGAGATAGTGCTTGTGTATTTTTTTATTTTTTTATATTTTAAAAAACTAAAAGCTATACTTAAGGTCATCATTATCATCAACGATAAAATAAAAAAATAAAAGAGATGTAGGAGAAGAAGGATCCATCTGGCAGTGTTTGGGGTCCAATTCCAGTGACCGTCGCTAGTAGAGATACGGACGACGGGGTGAACAGCGTGGTGGCGGGTCGGTGCACAGGTCGGCGGCGGTGGCTGCCGCGAGTGGCGGCGTGGTGGTTGGGCTGGCGGTGACTGGGAAGCAACTAGGGAAGAGACACGTGCCGATCTGATAGAGGCCGAGGTTATGGTTGGTAGCGCTGGCGGCTGTTGCCGGCCGTGATGTGGAGGAGAGACGGCGGAGGTGAAGACGTTGTCGGCGAGAGAAGTGAAGGAGAGGGACGGCGCATGGCAGGTATGAGGCTGGATGGAGAGGCGGGTGAGATGGGTGCCGACGGAAGAGCTCAACATCCCTTCCAAGTGGGTCATGCTCGCGAACAACCAACATGTACGTCAGGTGTGGCAGTAGCTGTGGCATCAACAATAACAGTAACATTTTTGTAATCCAATGTTACAGCATCAAAGACAGTCTGTCTGATGCAGTTTGGAGTTTGAACACCAATGACAACTAAACTATTGAACACCAATGAGATGGGTGCCGTGGGAGTAGCGGTGATTGGTGGTGTGGTGGCTGTCTTTTATTTCAGAAGCGAGGCAAAGGTGGTGAAGCAGAGTGAAGGTATGTGTAGCAAAATTCTAGCGGACTAGGTTGAGGTCTGGCGGGCGGCTAAGGTGAGATTACCGCCCGCCGGGGAAGCGAAAATACCAGGTTCTAAACCTGCTCTGATACCATGTAAAAATATATGTATTATTATTGATTGATGTTCTACAAGATTGTTATATTGATATATTGTATTACAAATCAGAGTGGCATTATATAGGAGAGGGTTTGGGTAGTAGGTGAGGAGTAGGTGAGGGTAAATTGGTGGTAGGTGGAGTGTAGTAGGTGAGTGGGAATGGTAAATTCTAACAGATTATCTGCTTTGGAATTTAAATTGAAGGCCCTATCGGCCACAGAAACCGAAATTGACTGCGCCATTGTGATTGGCGTAATTTATAGAGCCAACAGTGAAATTTAATTGAAAACTGATTCGGATCAAATTAAATAGATTAAATTAATGAAATGGTGCTCAATTATTTAATACTAAAGAAATGTGATTAGAGGGGCTTATTTAGATGGGCCATTTCCACTCAATACCTCTCTTTGTATTCATTTGGCTGAGATTACCTTAAGGAAAGAGAGAGAGGGTCGGCTAGAGAGGGAAAGAGGAGGAATTGTATAGTTTGGCTCAAGGTTCATGAGATTTGAAAGCTAGGCTCAAGAATTAACTTCAATTGTGAGGATTAAAGCTCCTAGGTGAGTAATCAACCCTTAATTCATGAATTTGAGCTTGTGATTTTGTGAATTCAAGATTAAATGGTGATCAAGAACATGAATTGAATTGATTATGAGGAAAATGAGTTGGTTTTGACAAATTGGAAGTCAATATACACATGCATGTGAGAAATTGCTATGCATTTGCATGTTTGAGCATAAAATGTATAATCCATGTGAGATTTTAGTTGAAGCTCATATTTTTTACCATCTCTTCATCGTCTAAGTTGAGAATAGAAGTTGTATTCCACATGCATGTACAATTCATAAGAGCATGAGTTTTTAGTGCATGAAATTGTTATGTTGGAAACAAGTTTGGTGTAATTTGGGGAATACATGTAATTAATTCGTGAAATTGAGCTTCATAATATGATGAACTTGGTGTTGTATCATGTTAGTAAATGTATATGTCAAGTTTGAGTCATTATATGCAAGGAATGTTGATTTGAATATAAGTTTGAAGCTCAAGAACAATTCTGGATTTTCCAGATTTTGCCATGTCCGCTCGAGCAGGGAAGTCGCCGCTCGAGCGTGAAATGCAAGTTCCCATAAGTTTTGCAGACATGGATGCCCACTCGAGCGGGGATATTCACGTTCGAGCGGGGAGCCATGTAGTGAGACTTTCAGCTCGAGCGTCCGAATTCACGGTCGAGCGTAAAAATGAGGCAACCAGTACTTTTGCAGACCTAATGGGTCCGCTCGAGCGGGAAAGTCCACGCTCGAGCGGGGACTCCTGTTTCAGAAATTTTGTAAAGATATTCTGTGTTTCGTTTTCCGCTCTCTTTCACTTCTAAGTACTCTTAGGCATGCATTGAGCATTATGAATGAATTAAAAGAATAAGAAAGAAGCCTAAGAGGGATGTATGAATTAAGAACGGATTGAATCGTTTGTGACCCATATGTGTTATGTAATGTGTAGGGTCAAGCTCCAGGGCAAATCACCCAGCCGATCACTGTGAGTAATATCTTAATAGAGATATTTTGAAATATGTTATTTGTCCAATTACTTATTCCTCTATAAGCTTTATAAGTCTGTTGAATTGAATTGTAAACAAATGTTTGCTATGCCATATGGTTGGGCCTAAGGCCGTTTGCTATAAATGAATGGGTCGGAGGCCGTTTGACATGAATGATAGCCTGACTCGAATGATAGTTTGACATGGATGAATGGGCCAGAGGCCGTTGGATATGAACGAATGGGCCAGAGGCCGTTGGATATAAATGAATGGGCCAGAGGCCGTATGACATGAATGAGTGGGCCAGAGGCCGTATGACATGAATGAGTGGGCCAAAGGCCGTATGACATGAATGAGGCCGTATGATACGAATGAATGGGCCAGAGGCCGTATGATAAAAATGATCGGGCCAAAGGCCGTCGGACAGGAATGATAGGGCCAAAGGCCGTCAGACATGAATGAATTGGGCCCGAGGCCGTTTGATGTGTTTGGAATTGCAGTCACCTAACCTATATATATATGCTTGATAGAAATATGAATTGGGCCCAAGGCCGTTTGGTGTATATTGTTCTAAGTACCGTTCGCGTAACTTCTTTATTTGATATTATTCACTGGGCTTTCGCTCACGCTCATTCATGTGTCTGTAGGTGAGCCAAGGGAGGTCCAAACCCAGCCTCAGTGAAGTTGTGTGGAACAACCAAGGTTTTGAAGAGTCAGCCCATACGTCTCACGCACGAGACTCGTCTTCGCCCTTTTGCTATTTTGTTATATTTTGTCATGTTGGCGAGGACTTTGGTTCACGATTGTATATAGTTTTGGATTGGTTGACCTAGACTTGAATGATCCTGTATGTACAGAACTTTGTGTTAGTACGTATTTTGATGTACATATTTTGGTGTGAGTTATTAACATGTATATGTATGGTTTGTTATGACGTGCCATATAAGCACAGCTCTATGGACAAAAGTTTAAAATTGCTTCCGTTTGGCCGCTTTACTCTGATGAGTCATGTCTGGATTGGTTTAAGGCCGTAGGTAATCTCTTGATTACTGGCCGGTTATGTCCTTAACCCATGGGGGCGGGTTCGGGTCATGATAGGCTGTCAGCTCCGGTGAAGTTTGTTCGTGGGTATGAGGAACAAAGGTCAAAAATATCAAAGCTAAGGTGCATGAACAAAACGGTTAACAGATGTAACAGATCATTTAGAAGTGTTAGGATAAAAGAGTTCAAGCGTTTTTTAAAATATGGAAGGAGCAGTATACATCTAGTATCGGACTCCTCTTGCGTACCGGAGGTCAAAAACACTGGCAGTCAGTGGATATAAGCGTAGTTACCGCACCTTTTAGGGCTACGTATGTTCGCAGACGGTATGTGTAGAATATTCCCCGATACATTAAAAAGAACAAGAGCGGAGTAAGGAAGTTACAACTGTATAATGAACAATTAAGGGACGTTACATTTGACAACAGAGATTTAACGAGATTACTGAATGGGACATGTCGGGGAAGTGCCCAAAGAGTGTCAGTGTCTGACATGGACACGACACGGATACGTCACCTTTTTAGAAGTGTCCATGCTTCTAATAGCTAAACCAAGTCAAACCAAACTAAGCCTTGTGTTCCACTCATGTGGGGTCGGCTACATGAATACTTTTTCAGTATTCTAAGGGCTATTTACATAGTTAAATTACTCAATACATCTCAAGCTTTAAGTTCTATACTTATATGATCGGAATGCAAAGAATGTGGAAAAATACGTTGTGGCTCACTTTGTTAAGGAACACAACCATAGATTAGCAAAAATATCATATTGCATTCCTTTTCTCTAGTAGTGCTAACACAAAATCAAGCAAAAGCTATGAGTGATGTCAGTGTGAAGACATGCCAAATTATGGATTTCATGATTCGTTAATCTGGGTCTTACAAGAATTTAGGCTTCATTCAAAGGGATTTGCACAACCATATTCAATCTGAGCGCAGAGTAGAACTCAAGGACTGAGAGGCAGAGGGTGCTCTGGTTTATATATGTGCAAAAGCCGATGTTGACCCGTTATTCTTCTACAAGTATGAAGTGGATCATCAGAACCATTGGGAGAAATTGTTTTGGGCAGATTCGAGGTCACAGATGGATAACATTGCCTATGGTCATGTGGTGATATTTGATACTACTCACAGAACGAATGTGTATAGTAAACCTTTCATCATACCTTTCATCATTTGACTGGAGCGAGTAACCATTTTCTCAGCATAATATTTGCATGCGTTTTGCTTGCCCATGAGGCAATTGACTTATACACATGGTTTTATAAGTACTCTATGTCAATAATGACAGACAGGAGTATAGGTATGCATGAGGCAATTAATATAAGTACTCAGGTGCCAGACGTCGTTTGTGTAATTGGCATCTGCGGTGAAATATCGTGACAAATGTTGTGAACCCAAATTCAATGAAAATTTCAAGCGATGCACGGAAATGGAATCAAATGAAGTTTTAATTGAAGATCCCTAGACTACCATGGTCCAAAATTATGGTCTTGAGACCAACAACTAGGTGTAGAAAACTTGTAGCAAGCATTATAGGCTACGACATGTTTGTGTGGCCATTTTTTGGTGGGATGAAACTGCGGTTATATGAATTTATCACACATTATGATAAGTCACTTTTAAGGATGTATAATAGAGAGGCGGAGGCAGTAAATCAAAACACTTAGGTAGCGTTTGGTTTTCATTTCAAATTATGATTTAGATTTAAATTAATTTTTTTTTTTTAAAAAAAAACCCTCTTTTCAAAACTCATAACCAAACAAAGTTGTCAAAGCTCTTTTAAAAAACTTATCTAAAAAAACTCATAATTAAACAAGTTTTCAAAACTCTTTTTAAAACTCTATTTCTTAAAAAAAAAAAAAAAAAAAATTCAAGAAAATATTTCTTTCATTTTTTTCTTTAAAATTATTTTTTATTTTTTTTGAAAAAATACTTTGTTATTTTTTTAAGTATTGGCAAAATAATTTGTTATGATAAGATATATATGGGCAATCCAAAATTTTTTAAAATTAAAAAATATATATTTAAAAAAAATAAATTTTTTAAAAATAAAATAAAATATAAAATATAAAAAATAAAAAATAAAAATATTTAAAATATTTTTAAAAAATTAAAAAAAAATATTTAAACTTTTTTAAAATAACTTTTGTCTAAATTTTTTAAAATAATTTAAAAAATAACAAACTATTTTGTTCGAAAAATTAAAATAAATAAATAAATATTTTTTTTACAAAAATAAAAAATAAAAAAATTCAAAACAATAAATTAAATAAAAAAATTAGTTTCAAAACTCATAACCAAACAAGTTTTACAAATATATAAATCAAAAACTAGTTTCAAAACTCATAACCAAAAAAGTTTTCTTTTTTCAAAACTCATTTAAAAAACTAATCTTTCAAAATATAATTCAAAACTCAAAACTCCTTTCAAAAACTAAACCAAACGGAGCCTTATTTGATTACGGTTACATCACTGAAGTATCTAGAGAAACATTGCACAGACACATTGACCAAGAATATATTCTCATTCTCATAAAATAGGGAAAGTTGTTTGTGGTGTAACAAGTTGACATCACGGCTACTTCCTTTTGTCCAACAAATCTTAACCATTCCATCACACAACTTGGGGCTAATAAAAATCATGTGGCAGAAAGGTAGTCCCAAGGATTCAGACATCATCGTGCAACAGCATTCCATTGAACCATTTGCTAGATAGTACGACACTCTCCATGTGGAGGTGTGCAACAACATTCTGTTGTACCATCTGCTAGACATTACATCACTTTGTACCATCTGCTGGACGTACGTCACTCTCTATGTGGAAGCATGCAACAACATTTTGTTGTAACATCTGATTGACAGTACGACACTCTCCATGTGGAGGCAACTTCCCGTCTTTGACAATATCGTCACAGAACAATAGGAATATACTTTGGTGAATGTGTCTGTGCCATATTTCTCTAGATGCTTCAATGATGTAACCATAACTGGAGAAGTATTCTCATTTATTGCCTCTACCTCTCAATTAAGCATCCTATCATAATGTCTGTCAAAATCATATGGCCTTAGCTGCACTTTGAGCAACTTATTAAAATAAGTATTTATGCTCTCCAACAACATTGAGTGCTCTTCATCTCACTTCAAAAAAAGCCACACAAACATGACTCAACCCACATATCACGCTTACTATAAGTTTTCAATACTTAGTTGTTAGTCTCAAGACCTTACTTTTGGAACATGGTAATCCAAGTGTCCAGAAACATAGCCACATGTGCTTTCATTTCCTTACACCACATGAAATTTTCATTTGAATTCAGGTTGTGAATATTTGTAATGACATTACGCTATAGATGCCAATTACACAAACGATACTTGGTGCTTGAAATGACCCTCTTGATTGCCTTTCGCTTTGTCCTATCCCTATCGATCACTATCAACGTAGGTTCTTTCTTATATATGGCCTCCATGAGTGATTACAAAAACCAATTGTATAAGTCAACAATTTCATCACCAAGCAAAGTGCATGAAAATATGATGTTGAGAAAATGGTTACTCAATTGTACAAGTCAACCATTTCATCGCCAAGCAAAGTGCATGAAAATATTGTGTTGAGAAACTCACTCTGGTTAAATTGACGAACTATTTTTTACGCTAACAACATCACCAAGGACAATGTAGTCCATCTGCGACCTTGAATTTGCCCACAACAATTTGCCCAAATGATTTTCATGATCCACTTCATAATTGTAGAAGAACAACGGGTCAACATTGGCTTTTGCACATAAATAAACCAAAATACCCTCCATATCCCAATCCTTGAGTTTTATTATGTGCTCAGATTGAATATAGTTGCACAAATCTATTCAAATGAAGCCTACATTCTTGTAAGACCTAAATTAATGGACCATAAATCCATGATTTGGCTTTTCTTCACACTGACATCACGTATAGCCCTTGTTTGAGCTTTGTTAACGCTACTTACCAACGTATATGACTAGAAAAAAGGGATGCTATGTTGTTTTCCTAATCGATGGTTGTTCTCCTTAACAAAGTGAGTCACAACATATTTTATCCCCGACATTTCAATCATACCGTATGTGAAATTGTCCTTAACAACCAATTTTTGTTAGTGAACTCTATTGCGTTCCATACAGTCTTCCTTTGGTCCTCTACCTTGCCTTGAACATACCCATTTTGTACTAACCAATGTACCATCTTTACCAACTTTCACCCAGTCCTTCTGTATCCATCCCATGTTGCACCATGTGCATTGTAGAAAGCGTGTCCATCCTCTAAATTGAATTTCTTCTGGAGGGCATCATGTTCAATTAGAACATTCATATTATTGATCAAATGGTAATCTAACCCTTCTTCTTTCTCATAAGCTTTATCATCTTCAACCTAGAAGCCCCCTTCAGTTCATTATTGTTGGGACAACTATTGTTACCATCCTAAGCAGTAATGTGGAAGGTTTCATTACAACTATGATAGCTCAAAACCAATATCGTCGATTACAATTTAAAGGTCTATATTGACACCTTCACCTTTACTACCTTCAAGTTGATACATCACATCTATACAAATAAAAAGACTTAGAACTAACACTTAATGTCTGGCATAATGGAATTAGTTAAAGAGCTTATATGCATTTAGGATAACACGTGTAACCTTGGAAGATATGACCTTTGTTTCAACTTTCAATTCATTTCAAAGATTATGAGTGGTTAACCGATGGAACCGGATTGGTCTAAACTGTATGGTTTGGTTCGATTTTTTGAGGGCATAGTTTAATTCCAGTTCCACGTAATTAAGAAACGTTGTTTAGCATTTGATTAACTGATTAAGTTTCAAAAGAACGCAAGGAACCAAACCATTCTCTTTTTTTATATAAAAAATTTAGGGCAAAACTCACTTTATCCCCTTGTGGTTTCGTCTCGGAGCACTTTACCCCCTTATGTTTCAAATATAGTTAGAGAACTCCTTATAGTTTTGAATTAAAGTGCTACGGTTAGTTTTTCCGTTAAAGATAACGGAAGGTGTGCCACACTCTCAAATTGAGAGTGGGGTGTTAAGTCAAAGTAAAAAATTGAATCAAATTTCAATAATACCCTCATATTCATCTTATTCTCCAAATTACATTTTAATCTTAACCAAAACCTAACCCTAATTGTCATCTTTTATATAAAAAAAAATAATAATAATTTAATTTAAAATGTTATTAAATGAGAAATTGGGTTAAAAATTAAATAGTAGATTAAGGTAATCTTATGGTAATAATTTATTTAGGTTTATTTATGGTTTAATTTATATATATGTAAATGTTTGATTTAAAATGTTATAATAAGAAATTGGGTTAAAAACTAAAAATTAGATTAAAGTAATTTTATGATTTGATTTTATGGTAATAAATTAAGGTATTTAGGTTAATTTATGATTTAATCTGTTATATGTTTAATTTAAAATGTTATTAAATAAAATAGTTTTAATAAATTAGGGTGTTTAGTTTAATTTATGATTTAATTTGTTAAATATATATATTTATGAAGGAAGCACCAATAAATCCTATTTCCATATCTTAGTAACCAATGAGTCCTCCAAATAATATAATGAATCCAACAATCCCATCTATGTGGAAATGATAGAATAACCCTACGTTTTACATTCGGAATGCTAGTTGATACCCATAAATGACCAAAATATCCATAGCTTGAAATTACACGTTTTCCCAAAGTTTACTAAAGGGTTTTTGTGCTCTTTCTTAGAATGTTTGGAGAATCCCGCAAATCAAGCCATTCCAAAAGAAGAAAATTTCCATATCAACTTCCCCCCATTTTGAATACCCCAAACCCCACCCTAATTTCCCCCCATTAACGATGTGGTTTTTAAAGTGTGGATTACATTTGTATACACCTTCAAACTACAAAAAAATAAAATAAAATACTCAATGTGAATATCCAAACCCCACCGCGATTTTCTCCTATTTACGATGTGATTTTTTAAATGTGGGTTACATTTGTGTACACCTTCAAAATAAAAAAATTAAAAAATTAAAAAAACTCATTGTCGTAATTTATTCGTTTGATATTGGAAGCTATATTAGCTGATGTTGATTATCTCCTAAATTATGTTGGGGGAACTACATGCAGTAAGGAGAAGGGGAAAAAAATTACAAACACATGGGGGTTGCAAGTGCTAGAATAGGAAATTATATTATTCTGATTTGTTCCTTGATTGATGTAATGGGTTATTATGAGCTGGCCCTTAATTCATGCCTTATGGCACTCCTGTAATTATGCTTTATTTCTAATATAAAAGGGGACGAGGTCTCACTCTTTCCCTATCTCTTTCTTTTCTCTAAAACTTTCATGTTGTCAAAGCGACAACCCTAAATCCATACACCACACAGCTCCTATAAAGCTACCCATCCAAGTTTGACAGGTGTATCACCTTCCCTAGCCTAGTCAGCTACTGCTGAAGGGCTTCTTGGCCCAGACGCTAGCTACCGAAGCTTGCCGGAGGCAGCCCTAGCCCCTTCGATCACTGTCGCTGCCCCAGCCTCTTGTTGGTCCCTGTCGACAGGCCTAGTTGACCATTGGTGCAAGCTCTTCTTGCCTTACTGACTGTCACTGGCAGTCTCTTTGACCCAGCCGACAACCCCTATGCATTCGTTGGCTTCAGTCGACATCCTCTGCTCGTCTCTCTATTGGTTTGAATCTCTGCTACTGTCATCTCTCTGTTGTTGACTTCATAATGAGGTATTGACCAAGAGTCTCTTTGGTTCTTCTATTCTTTTCTTTAAAAAAATTTAAAAAAAAAAAAAAAGTCTATATGAATTCTTAATTCTTTATGCTTTCATAGTGGTCGTTGTGTCTTTCCTTCCACCACCATCTTTTGGGTTTGTGATTGGCACTAGTTTTGTTGAGGGTTCGGTAGTGCAGTATCCATGGCAGATTCCACCAGTGTGTCCATTACTTCTCAGGCACCTTAGAGTGAGAGTTACATTATACCTACTACTATGACTAATAACCATTGCCCTAGTCTTAAAATCACCACTTCTATTTAATGGTTAGAACTATCTAGCGTGGTCGCAGAGTTTGACTATGTTTTTGAAGAACAGAGGGAAGATGGGGTATGTTGATAGCAGGATACAAGCACCCAACACCACGGACCCAAGTTATGATCAGTGGGAGATAACCAACTCCCTCATTATAGGTTGGTTGATACATTCTATGGTCCTGGAGATTGGAGAGTGCTATCTATCTATGGACACTGCACATGATATTCGAGAGGCGATGGCTACCACTTACTCCCGGAAGGGGAATTTCTCCCAGGCTTTCGAGTAACCCCGGTCCTTTGAGAGGGCAATATAGGGTGAGATGCCTGTGTCTCCAGTATTTTACCTTTCTTAGCAATGAGTGGAAGAGGCTTGATCATCTTCAGGATTACAAGCCTGTCTGTCCTACGGATTATGCTAGTTACTGGACGTTTGTGGAGTAGGAGTGGGTCTTCAAGTTCTTGGAAGGCCTGAATGTGGAGTATGATCCGGTTCGAAGTAAAGTACTTGATATGGATGTGCTTCCTTCTCTCTAGGAAGCTTTCTCTTAAGTGCAGAATGAAGAGAGTCGCCTCTCAGCGATGCTTCATTCTACCACCACTGATTGTTCTGCCTTGGTTTCTGCACCTTCCCGAGCTTGCAAGTGTGTCTCTCATGGTTCTCGTCCTTCATCTAAGAAGGATAATATTTTCTATGACTACTGCCGTAGACCTTGACACACCCGAGAAACTTGTTGGAAGCTGCATGGGACTCATTGTGGTGGTCAAGGAGACCATCTTGGTACTCATGAGGGTAGATCTGGCCAGTTTAGAGGCCGAGGGGCCAATGCTCGAGCTCATCTTTAAGACACGGTTGAGCCACCACCTTTATCTCCTGTTGTTTCACTGGCTACTGATATTTTGGGGTTATCTGTCTCGAATTTTGAGATCGCTCTTCGCCACTTGCTAGATCGTCAAGCCTCCACTTTTGCCACAGGTGTACCCTCTTCTTCATTTGCCAACTCAGGTAACTTGGCTTCCTCCCCATATGCATTGCTATCTTATACAACTGTGTCATGGATTATTAATTCTAGTGCTTCCGATCATATGTCTGGTTCCTCTCATTTATTCTCAGAATATAACCCTTCCAGAAAAAGTGCGTATTGCTGATGGTACTATGTCGTCTGTATCATTGGAAGGTTTAATTCATGTCACCTCTTCCCTTCATTTATCCTCTGTCCTCAATGTTCCTAATTTTAGTGTTAATCTTTTATCTTTGAGTCGTATTACTCATGATTTGAATTGTAGCGTGACGATTTTTCTTGATCGTTGTCTTTTCTAGGACCTTATCACGAGGAAGAAGATTGACAGTGGTAGAGAGGAACATAGTCTTTACATTCTCGATCAAAGAGACAAGCTGGCTCACTCATCTATTCAGTTACCATCCATCAAGGAAGACCTTTGGTTGTGGCACCGTTGTTTTGAACATTCCTCTTTTTCACTACTTAAGCATTTATTTCCTTCTATTTTTGAAAATAATCGTGTCACTGATTTTCAATGTGAGTCTTGTCAACTTAGGAAACAACACCGAGCTTCTTTTGCTCCTTTTGTTAATAAAAGTCCAGTTCCATTTATTTTGATTCATTCTGATGTCTAGGGTTCCTCACATTTTGTGTCTTTAAAAGGTCAAAAATGGTTTGTTACTTTCATAGATGACTGTTCTAGGGCCACTTGGGTCTATCTGATAAAAGATAAAAGTGAGATTTTTTCTGTGTTTCAAACCTTTCATAAAATGATTTGCATTTAGTTTGGGACAGTTGTCAAGATTTTGCATTCTGATAATGGGGGTAATATCTTGACTTTGGTCTTGCCAGTTATTTCGCCACTCATAACATTATTCATCAAACTTCTTGCACTAATACCCCTAAACAAAATGGTGTTGCCAAAAGGAAAAATCGTTATCTTCTTGATGTGGCCCGTTGTCTATCCTTTGAAATGTTCCTAGATCCTATTGGGGGGAAGTGGTTCTCACTTCAGCTTATTTGATTAATCGTCTTCCTACCGAAGTTCTTCAAAAACAAACACCTCTTCAAGTTCTGTTCGGGTCCACCTCTTCTGGGTTCTTCATTTCCCTTAAGCCCTTTAGCTGTGTTTGTTTTGTCTATAATCATTCACCTACTCATAGTAAATTGGATCCTAGGTCTCTTCTTAAGTGTGTTTTCCTGAGTTACTCTGCCACACAAAAAGGTTATAAATGTTATCATTCTCCCACTCGCAAATGGTTTGTCTCCATAGATGTCACCTTTTTCAAGTCTCAGTCTTACTTTCTACCCTCTCCAGTGTCCCAGTCATTTCTTCAGGAGGAGCCTTAGTGTGAAGAGATTCTTGTTTCACTTCCGCCACAGAGGATGATGAGCCAGCAGTTGTTGAATCACGCAAAGTGTATGTCAGGGACAAGGACAGACAGAAAGTCACTTGGATGCAAAAAACTACTTTCCCTCCTCTACTGCCAACTTCTTCCTCGGATGAGCGTCTAGAGTCACCCCCCTCTCCTGAGAGTCTAGGTAATTTTGATCCTAGTGCTCTTATTCCTGAGTTTTCAGCTCTTAATGTTCCCATTGCTAATAGGAAGGGGGTTAGGTCATGTACTCAGCATCCTATTACGAATCATGTCTCTTATTCTAATCTGTCTCTCTCATATAAAGCCTATTTGTATAAGATTTCTTCTGTGAGTCTGCCTAACAATTTTCAGTATACTCTCTCTATTCCTGAATAGAAACATGCAGGAGATGAGAGCTCTCAGCAAGAATGGCACTTGGGAGTTAGTGGAGTTACCTAGAGGTAAAAATCCAGTTGGGTGTAAGTGGGTGTACACTGTCAAACACAATGCAGAAGATTCCATCGAACGATACAAGGCAAGACTAGTTGCTATGGGCTTCACTCAAACTTATAGAGTAGATTACCAGGAGACATTTGCCTCGGTTGCTAAGATGAACTCTATGAGAATACTACTCTCTCTTGCAGCAAACTTGGATTGGCCACTTCATCAGTTTGATGTGAAGAATGTCTTCCTTCATGGGGACCTAGAAGAAGAGTCTATATGGATAATCCCCCTAGTTTTGAGAATGCAAAGTCCAAAGGTAAAGTGTGCAGGCTCTGGAAGTCACTTTACGGACTAAAGCGAGGCCTAGGTTGTGGTTTGAACGGTTTGCAAGCTATGCTGAGATATGAGTTCAAGCAAAGTCAAACTGATCACACCTTATTTGTGAAACACTCCACACATGGTAAGATCACAACTCTTATTGTTTATGTTGATGATATTGTTCTAACAAGGGATGATGTTGAGGAGATCCCTCGATTGAAGGAATACTTGGCTAAGGAGTTTGAAATCAAAGACTTAGGTCATTTGAAGTATTTCTTGGACATTGAAGTAGCTCGGTCCAAGGATGGCATCTTCATATGCCAGAGGAAGTATGTACTTGACTTGCTAAAGGAAACTGGGATGCTTGGAGGTAGACCATGTGATACACCTCTAGAACCGAACCAGAAACTAAGTGAGGATCAAAGGGGAGAGCCAATGGACAAAGGGAAGTTATCAGAGGCTAGTGGGTAAGCTTATATACTTATCCTACTCACGCCCAAACATTGCCATTGCAGTGAGCATGATCGGCCAGTTTATGCATGCCCCTAGAACTTCCAACTTAGAGGCAGTTATGAGAATCCTGAGGTACCTAAAGTCCTCTCTTAGAAAGGGTCTCTATTTCTCGAAACATGGCCATCTCAATGTGGAGGCATTTATTGATGCGGATTGGGCTGGATCGGTCACTGACAGATGATTAACTTCTGGATATTGCACATTTGTTGGAGGCAACTTAATCACATGGCAAAGTAGGAAACATAATGTGGTTGCTAGATCTAGTGTTGAGGTAGAATTCAGAGCTATGGCTCAGGGTGTATGTGAGTTGTTATGGATTAGACTATTGTTAAAAGACTTGGGGATCCATCAGACCGATTCCATGAGATTGTACTGTAACAACAAGGCGGCGATCAACATAGCTCATAATCCGGTGCAACATGACAGAACCAAGCATGTGGAGATTGATAGGCACTTTATCAAAGAAAAGCTCACCAGTAGCACCATATGTACTGCATTTGTGAAGACTGGAGACTAACTAGCAGATGCTCTCACCAAAGGGATAAGGAGCAAACCATTTCATGATATTCTCAACAAGCTGGGCATGAGAGATATCTTCGCACCAGCTTGAGGGGGAGTGTTAGAATAGGAAATTATATTATTCTGATTTGTTCCTTGATTGATGTAATAGGCTGTTATGAGCTGGCCCTTAATTCATGCCTTACGGCACTCCTGTAATTATGCTTTATTTCTAATATAAAAGGAAATGAGGTCTCACTCATTCCTTATCTCTTTCTCTTCTCTAAAATTTTCAGCAAGTGTGTCTGTGGTGGGGTGCAAATGAAACGTCGTGGGGGTACAACATGTGTTCATAATTTTTTTTTCCCTTTTCCCACCTGCATGTAGTTCCCTAAATTATGTTTCATCCATGTAATGGATTTTTGTACTTATAGCTTAATGTAAGCCAATGTGAATGTGTACAACGTTATATCCCGCACAAGTTGAATGGGATCCCTATTATGATTATGATATGAAGATGTGACTTTACAATGCTGATCTGCAAAATATTTGTTTTTTTGATATAAAAAGTGGGTCATGTGTGGATGTATATTTTTTTATTGTCATTCACAATGTATATGTTAGAAATGCGTTGTTTTTATAAATTGTGGTTCCACTTCAATCAATCCCGTGATTCCCTCAACAAAATTCCAAAAAAGATTGCTTTGTGTTCTCGAACTTTCTTCCTAAACAGAAAAAATCAATTTAAATTTATATGGAAAAAGGTCAAATACATAAAACCCCACTCAAGGGAATATACTAAATCCACCTTACCAAAATTAATACGACTAATCGGTTCATAAGAAATCTCATGGGACTAAATGGATCATAGTTTCTCATGATGGGATTTATGGGCAAATTTTCCAATATTTATATGTTTAATTAAAAATGTTATTAAGTAAGGTAATTTTATGATAATAAATTAGGGTGTTTAGTTTAATTTATGATTTAATTATATATATATATATATATATATATCTGTTTATTTTAAAATTTATAAAAATTAAAAATTAGATTAAGATAATTTTATGGCAATAAATTAAGGTGTTTAGGTTAATCCTATGGTTGAATTTATGGTAATTTTATGTTTAATTTAAAATGTTATTAAATAAGAAATTGGGTTAAAAATTAAAAATTAGATTAAGGTAATTTTATGGTAATAAATTAGGATGTTTAGTTTACTATGATATTATTTGTAAATATGTGATTAAGATAGAAAATTATATATATTAGAGAAGAGAGATATAGAATATGCCATAGGGGTATTTAGATAATTTTTCTCTTACTTTTAATGGAGTTAACATTGCACTTTAGTCCAAAACCATAAGACGGTTCTTTGCCTATATTTGAACTACAAGGGGGGCAAAGTGCTTCAAGGAAAAACCACAAGTGAGTAAATTGACTTGTGCCCCAAAATTTATAATGTATGAGAGTGTTCCGGGAAGTACTTTCTCCATATAAAAAGAAATGTGTTTATATGCATTTTTTCACTATTACATTTCTATTATTTAGTAGATAATATGAAAATTTTGTTATGTCTGTACGCATTTTATTGAAGTTTGTTTGGATTATATTTAAACTGAAGAATTCTTGTAGTTTTTTTTTGGAATGCTTCTATAGGTAGTTTCAATTTTTATTGAACTATATAGTTTAGATATAGTGATGAATTTTTTCAGCATGGAATCATGGAACTGAACCAAAACCGAACCGCTTTTGTGGTTTGGTATGGTTCAATTCCAAAGATTTAGTTTGGTTTCTAAACTGATGGCACTGTTGTAGTGACCAGTTTGTTTCTTGGTTTATGTCAGAGAATCGAGCCAAACCAATCCACAAACACCCCTAGTTTATGCATCTATTCACGATTGACAATTCTATAACAAGAACAATGTTAAAAAGATCAATGTCTTCACCCTTATTACCTGTATGTTATGTTTGGTTCATTGGAATGAGGTGGAATGGAATGATCATTCCATCAAAATGTCCATTCTCTTGTTTGGTTCACTAAAAATTATGAAAAATGCATTAATGGAATCATCATTCACTATTGCAAGGGAATGGTCATTCCACAAGGATAAGGAGGCTAAGGAATGACTCTTCCATTCCAATCTATCTTTATTCTAGTGAAACAAACATTACTTTAGGTTGATCCATCATAGCTACATAAAAAAGACTCAAAACTAGGACTTAATGTATGACATAATGGAATCAGTTAAAGAGCTTACAGGCATTTAGGCATTATTAGTTTTAAGTAACATGTGTAACCTTGGAAGATATATGACCTTTGTTTCACCTTTCGTCTATTTTAAAGATTGTGAGTAAAACAATATTCAAACATATTGATATATGACCTTTGTTTCACCTTTCATCTATTTTAAAGATTGTGAGTGGTTTTATGCATCTATTCACGATTGATAATTCTATAAAAAACAATATTCAAACATATTTTATCTCAATATTAAAACACAAGTTAGAATTGCGTATGTACATGCTACATCAAGAATATCAAAAAACATAGTCCTTGTATATCATGTCATCATCTTCCCTCCCCAAAATCTCTGCCGAAGTTCCTTTATTTTTTTACTTTCATTTTTCTTTTGTCACCTCCTCTTTGGATTTCCCATATTCATTGTTTCAATCTTGATTCCATGATGAACTGCTAACGTTATTTGTCTCATCCACAAGGCAATCTTCCCACCTACTATTCTATTCATTTCTTATATTCTCCTAAGCTTCCCTTTAATTTTGTAGTTGTTTAACACTCGTCTTCCAAGCTTCAAACTTCTTATCTTCAAACAACTCCCCATAAGTCAAGCTATCATTTTCCTCAACCTCAAGCATACCCTCATCCATCAACCAAGCCAATTGCCATCACTGTTAAGGCCAAGGACTAATGACAAGAAGCACAGCCAAGGCCACCATGTCCAAGGGTCAAGGAAACCATGGCAGAGGTCACCATAAGGAAACCAAGTACAAGGTGAAATGCAAGCCAAGGGTAGCAAAGCTAAGCTACACTTAGCTACAAGACCACTAAGGCAATGCAACTTCAAGGTGAGGAGGCAAGGCAAGTCAAAGTATACAAATTAACCTTTAGTGTTGGTGCAATTAAACATCAAATTAATGTCCAACCGTCAAAACCAATCACAAGGTTTCACAACCATTACCAAATTAACCTTTGGTATTACAAGGTTTCACAATCATCATAAAATTCAACAATTGGCCTCAGCTTAAATTGAATAAGCTAAGGCCAAGGTCATACCATGGCCAAGGGACAAAGGCCACACGAGTCCACTAAGCCATCACCAACTTATGACTCTGAAAGGCTTGTTGCAATGCAAGGATGGACTTCTAACTCTTTAGACACAATATATTGGCATAAGTGTTATTGGTTATTATTGGTTTTCTTCTATGAACATTGGTATATTGGATAACCACAAAGTGTCTAAAAGAATTAGACACCTATCTTAATGTGATAGTGCTTTTGAAGAGCTCCAAGTTGTAAGAACTGTGACAGATAATGATAAATCTCCAACAACAAATTTGTCAATGGATGCTAATAACATGAAAAATGGCGTATGCCAAAGTCAATTCTACACCACTATTCAAGGGAGGACAAGGAAACAAAGCAAATGCCAAGGCAATCTAAGGCCTAACAACAACAAACGAAGCCATCTAAGGTCCAAGGGCACATGAAACCAATGCCAAGACCACCATGGCCAAAGGATGGAATTTAAAACTAGAGAGAGAGAAGAGAGGGTAAAAACCAAAGAGGAGAGTCTTTTTTTTTGGTAGAAGGGCTTGAGAGATCACCAAATAGAGGCATACTTTATTCTCACTAAGAAGTCTTTGAACCAGAGAGGAGACGAGTGAAGAGATGAGGGGAGGTGGAAGAGGCAGGAGAGTGAGAGCAGCGAAGGGTTAACCGGTTACTCCAATTGCCCTTTTCCAACCATTGAACAAATCAATGGCCAAGGGCTCAAGATCAAATATTTGTAATTCAATAGTTTATAACTAGGCTGCATATTATAAGCAACCTTCAGAAGCATGTGTACTCAAACATTACCCAAATAAGTATGATTACATTATCATCTACAAGAAAAGATAATTATATGCCTTGAAAAAAGGAAGGAATTAACCTTTTCATGGTTATTCTGTAAACTGAGAGGTTTACGGACAACCAATCACCTAATGCCACATCAATTTAATTGTGAAGTTAGCCATTGTTTTTCTAGCCACTACAAACACTCTAGTGCATGTGATCAATTCCTCCATTACTCTCTGCCATATGTGATGGTGTCTACCTATTTTTCCTCTGTTCCAAACCACCGACCACCGCCACATCCCTCCCCTAGCCCCAGTCCCAACCACCACCACATCCCTTCCCACTTTTGCCTGGCCTTACCACCACCACCTTCCTCTCATTTCTGTCTACCCCAAGCCCCACCACTGAACACTACTTCCTTCCCTCATTTTCTTTGTCGAACTTTGGTTGCCCATCGAACACCGTCACTTCCCTCCCTCCCACAACCCCAAACCCACCATCCAATCTCATCAAACTATGGATGAATCAACTGTTTATCCAAACTAATTACTAGCTATTTCAATAACTTCTGGTTTCAATTTCCGTACCACTCTCTAATTTTGTGGTGGCAATTCAGCAGATGTCGGATGAGAGAGAGAGAGAGGGAGAGGAAACAGAGAAAGGGGGATCGGTTTGGTGGCTTCGGGAAGAGAAGTGAGTATTTTTGTTGATTCCACTGGTTACGTGGCACACAGTAGTCGGTTCACTGTAAACTCATAAATTTATGACTGCCATAAAAAAGTTAAATCTCATAAAAGAAATGAAAAAAGAACAATGTATCCTTTCAACCCCAACAATACTCGCACGTGTAAATATATGGAACAGATTTATTGTCATAGTAACCAAGATTAAATCTACATCATTTTCAGTTTTTGGGTATTTTTTGGGGAACTTCTCAGGTTACATAGTTTTCCCAAATTAATTGTATAGTCCAACTTGAATAAAATACAAATCAGAGACGTAATAAATTCATTGGTACCGAAAATAAAAACCCACAAATAACCAACTCAATTTCAATTAGTCAGAGACTAAATGATTCCAGAACATACCAATTAGGCAAAAATACAAAATTTATGAATCCTAAAATTAACAGTATCAGTTATCAATCGAATGGAGAAAAATTCTAGTTCGTGGTAAGGTTGATAGACGGAAACACAGTTTCAATGGACAATCATGAGAAGAAATAGGCATAATTAGAAATGATTTAGAAACAAATGACTCTTCAGATAATACAAAATGGAATTGAAGTTGTACAAGAGCAAAGAGATCAAAGAATTGAACACTTACAGGAAATGAATTTCCCAGAGTAATCTGATCACAGGAAGTGTCTTTTTCTGCAATCTCCATCTGGGTCTGCAACAATTCAGAATGCAAAGACCAGGGATTGTGATTCTCAGCTTGGTCAGAGAGACCCAGATTGTCAATCCCCTCGGTAACTTGCTCTGCGTCTGGTACACACATGGTGGGTGGTCTTTGCTTCAGTTTCTATGCAACTTGGAGAGAGAGAGAGAGAGAGAGAGAGAGAATATGAGAGAAAAATAACGGATAGTTGGAGAGAAGATTCTTAGGAATATATTAAAAATCCGTATTTAGAGAGATTAGGAGGCTCTCTCTGTTCTTGCAAGAAAACCACACGAAAGTGTGTCGTTTGTGTGCAGTGTGTTTTTAGAGAGAGAGACAGAGACAGAGACAGAGACAGAGAGAGAGAGGGGCCGTTAAGTTTCTAGTCTTCTAGATTCTTCTGTGAAAGCGTGGCTGTGCTTGCGGTGTGGATTGATGTGATGATATTTTTCCAAAAAAATAAAAAATCGGTTAATGCCTTTTTCTTTTAACAACAAAATCGGTTAATAATACGGCTTCAAATGTTGTTTTGTTTCCCCAAAATATCTAAGGCTTCCTTTGGCAATGGATTTTTTTGATAAATTAATCATAAAAGATAAAATAAATTGAATAATTAATAAAAGAAAATGTTAAATTTAAATTATAATTATTTTATTTTTTTATAAAAGTCAAAAAAATCAAATCAAATAAACTTTTAGTCCTAAGTTAAAATAATTAAAAAGTCAAAAACTTAACTAAAAAAAGTTTATTGTTAAATGACAACTAAATTGCTCCTCTCTTGTTCTGAGAGAAGTTATTGATTGGTCTAGGAGCAGTGTCACGTGACGCTTCATATGCATTGTGATTGGTGGAGGAGATGTGGCACATGATTTTGTGTTGGATGATTAGGGAACATGAGAAGACATAATGATTTGTGATTGGTGAGGAGCATAGCCACTTGAGATTTATAATTTCATAATAAATAGTTTATTTTATCAATAAATCTCAAGTTAATTAACAATTTTTAATGATGTTATAAATATATTTTAATAAATAATTCAAGTAATTTTATTATTGTGTATGAGAACAGTTAAAAATTTTATTGAAATTCTGACAATAGATTATTTGAAATTTTCAAATCATACAAGTAATTTATATTTTAAGCAAATTTTATGGAGTCTACTTATAATTTATCCTTATAAATTTATTAAAAAATTATAATTATAAGTATTAATATTTATAAAATTTATTACTGATTTGTAATTATTTTATATAAACACCACTTATTTGATATTTCTACTTAAAAAATCAGGATCATTTGTAGTGATTTCTCATAAAGGGATTTGGTTAAGCTTTGAAAGTTAGAAGATGAAATTATTATTATACCTTCAATTCGGGTAGAATTAAAGCTCAACCACTCAAAATATTACTCTAAGATCACTTAAGAAAAATTACTTTACAAAATTCTATTGTCCTAGACATGTAAACCTAGATTTTTCTTGGTGATAGGTTTGGTGGTAGAAATTGAAGTGGTGTAATGTGGGGTTTACATATGAATGAATTTGAGCCATAAATTCATATTTTTAGATAAAATTATGGATAAAATCTCTAAAATTCTAGTATTAGTATTTATCATTTGTAAAAGATATAAAAATAAAAATAAAAATAGAAGATGTGTTTTATTTTAGAGATAATTGTTGAAAAGTTCAAACTAATTAAGAGGGTAAAAGGCATTAAGTTATTTTTTATTGATGAGAGATCCACCATTTATAAAATAATTTGGTAGGAAGTTCTTTTGTTTGTTTTAAAGGACAATTTGTATCCAAATTTATCCATTAATTTATCTGTTAACTTTCGTTGACTATCTGTTCAAATGTTTTTCCTATATGTTCAAAAAAATTTCCCTATTTGTTCAAATTTTTTTGATTATCTATTCAAATTTATACCTATTTTTTTTCAAATTTTTTTCTATTTGTCCAAATTTTATTTGTGTAAATTTTCTATCTGTCTAAATTTTCTTATCTATTTAATTTTTTTTCTTAAAATTCTTCTATTTGTTTATTTTATTTTATTATCTTTTGAAATACAAAGCTAAACCAAATCACCAAACCCTAGCTGTTCAATTTTTTTTCTATCTGTTCAAATCTCTCTTCTCTCTATTTGTCCATTTCTCTCTATCCATATCTATTACAATTTATCTCATTTTCATCAACATCAACAAAGGAAAAAAAAAATGATCTGTTGCAATCTGTTTCTTCATCATCATTATCATCAGTAACAACAACAACACAAATGATCTTTGTCCAAAGCTTGACCTAAAATTGGAAAAAGAAAAATAATAAATAAAGATCAACAAGAACCAAATTTTTTTCTGTACAATTTTAAAAATTCGCAATCTCATTTTCTTCTCCCTTCCAAGGTCTTCTTAGCAACTGAATAGCACCAAAAAAATTGAAAAACCAACAATTTCATAGTACTTTGTTTTGTTTGGTGCTCTCCCAAGCATCTTCAATCATTAATCAATCTACAGAAAACACAAAGCAAAGCACAAAAAGGATTGATCAAACACTGGAGATCCATACAAATCGATACACATAGATATATGAATATAGATATTTTAGAGAGAGAAAATAAACCAATGATCAGAGAATTTGTGTATAGACTTGGTGTTCGAGGAGAGAGAGGGTCACTACAAGAAATGGCACTTTTGGCAAAAGGTCAAGTTTTAGTCGCCAAAGGTTTTAGCGACTAAATTTTTTGGTCCCCAGATTGGTCGTTGACTAATTGTCAATAAAGGTATTGGTGACTAAATGTTTTTTCATCACCAAAAGTCATAAATTGGCGACTAAATATTTAGTGGCCAAAAGTTTTGAAATAAAATTAATTTTAGTTTTCAGCAATAAAATTTTTAGTCGTAGGTAAGTTTTAGTCACAATATTACAACATTTAGGGACCAAAGAATTTAGTCGCCAAATTTTTTTTTTTCATTTTTTATTTTATTTTGTGCAACTAACTATTTAGTTGCAAAAAAATAAAATAATAATATTTTTCATCTTATTTTTTTAGCTACTAAACTATTTAGTCGCCTAAAGTTTCATTTATTTTTTGCTACTAAATATTTAATTGCCAAAGAAATTATTTTCATCTTATTTTTTTTAGCTACTAAACTATTTAGTCGCCTTAAGGCTCATATATTTTGCCGACTAAATTTTTAGTCGCCAAAAATCTTTGGTTTCTTTCTGGCTACCAAATATTTAGTCGCTAAAAACATTGATTTCCTTTTTGGCTACCAATTGGTTAGTCGCCAACAAGTTCACATTTTTTTTTCTTTTAGCTACTAAATATTTAGTCGCCAAAAAACTTTATTTAGTGTTTTTTTTATTATTAATTTCTCCACAACTTGTATTTATTTCGTGCAACCTGTTTATAAACAAAACAATACATATACATGTTTCTATTTCACTTTCAACCATCTAAAAATTTGGTCTTTTAACGTCA
This sequence comes from Camellia sinensis, assembly GCF_055761805.1. Lineage (NCBI taxonomy): Eukaryota > Viridiplantae > Streptophyta > Magnoliopsida > Ericales > Theaceae > Camellia > Camellia sinensis. The sequence continues at coordinate 72,357,193 of NC_138964.1, forward strand.
AATTTTATACAAACTAAATCTAATCCAATCTAAAATTATAATTCCATACAAACAAAGAATCATACAAAAACCATGTCCTCCGTACACAAAAAAGAAATATCCACTAGTAATTTATACCACACCAATAGTAATATATTTCATGCCAAAAGCAATCTCCACCTCAGATCTAAAGTCTTTGCATCTCCACCTCTCATTGTGCTGCAGCATTTGATCCATAATATGAGGAAGAGAGTTTTGGGCTAACCCCAAATCCTCTTAAATATCCCTTCTTCCCAAGCACCTATCTTGATATATTTCTCTTGCATCATCGGTGTTCCATACTAGGAAAACTCGTCCCATACCCTCGCATGAAAGCTCCTTGTCATTGACAAATATAAATATACTAGTGAGATAAATTTACAAAACACTCCAACAAAGATTCAAAGGCTTCTCAAGGCCATCATATAAAAGGAACACAACTCACCAGAAGAGCAATTTAAATATATGTTCCAAGGGGTTGACATTCTTGGTAAGAAATCATTGTGGAAACATTAAGTTGAGGTGGCATGTTAGTACACTATTGGAGCAACTAAATAAAATTTTATGGATGACATGCAAGTTCCAAAAAAAATTTAGATGAAAGTAAACTAACAAGAGTTTAGGATTTTTCTAATCAAAAACACATATATAACATAGAAAAATCAGGGAAACTATATGTATCCTCTAGATAAATTTAATCAATATTCAAAAACTGAACAACCAATTAAACAAAAGTTAGGAGTTGAAGGCACCTTCATAGATTTATACATAGAAAGGTAAGGTATTGCACTAAAAAGAACAAAAGAATTTCTTGTTTATTTTTTTTCTAGCAACGTTAGAATAGATAGCTATACTATTAAAAAAAAATATGCATTCTAATTTGTCAAGCAGATGTTATTCCTAACTTTTATCCTAGAAATAGCCAAGTTATATAGTTCAAACATCAGTTATTTTAATACCAGTATGTCATTCATAGCAATGGGTTCATTCTTTCCAACTTTCCTAACAAAATATTATTGGTAAAACCTTACTGTCACTGTCACGCCCCACATTTTATTACTCGGAATCCATTACCAATACATTAAATTTATTCAATTTCAGAGATAACATGCAGAAACTCTTTACATCATTTGTAAGAATAAATAAAGATTCTCTCATCCGAAAATGCAACATGTACATAACTAAATAAATTGTTCGCAGGCTTACATCTTTAACAGTAAAAGAAAGAGGGTTTAACCCTTTTACATCAATGGCATTCCGCCTACAAATAAAAGGCCCCGTGGCCAACAGGTAAAGAAGATCCTCAATCTTGAAACACTTCTCGATATTCACCTGAAAAAGGATTAGCAACGTGGGACGAACATAAAGTTCAGTAGGGATCTCAACCTGATCCTAAACAATAGCAACTTATAGATAGCTATGATCATGAATGCTTAGTCTCATATTGTATAAATAATGTGACGGTTTATACGGAGATATATGTATATAAGAACTTTTCTCAAAGTCATTCATTTCATTCCATAACATAAGCGATTCACCTTTCTTTCTTCCTATTACCTTTTTCCAAAATTCACATGACTATAACAAATTTTTTGAAGAAAAACAATTTTACCAACCTATCATGTTTTCTCTCACTTTCCAGTCTTACACCTGATTTTCCTTTTCAAAACATGTTCACAAGTACTCAAAGTCTTTCACGTTTTTCACAATCTCAACACAATACTTACGTCCGTTTCCAACACATTCATAACTATACAAATATGCCTTTAATACAAAAGGAAAACAACAAGCAATCAATAACTATCTGCTTCAACAATTGAGGCAATACGGCCTTCCAGAACAATAACCATCATAACCCATGATATACCTAGATACACTGAGACAATAATGATAAATGAATTTTGCTATACCTACCTTAAGCACGATAAGCCAAGGATACATCTTTTCAAAACAAAATGCCTAGCCAAGGATACACCTTTCTATAACAAAATACCAAGCCAAGGATACACCTCTGCCAAGTTCTCCAGGCGCTAGCTGGAAGGTACTGATACCTCTCATTCTAAGTGTTGCCAAGTTCTCCAGGCGCTAGCTGGAAGGTACTGGTACCTCTCATTCGAAGCGCAAGCACATTCCCAACCATCTTAACATACTATAATGCATAATAACACAAGTGTAATACATACACAATATTATTCAACACATCAATGCCTTCCTCCACCGATGACCAATGACAAAACCTCTAAGTAAATGTATTACATACTCGTAAAACAACAATCCAATTCTCGCAATACTTTCAGTCCAATAACAATAATATTATGTAAAGGTTTCAAAATCTGACCTCAAGTTCATTATCAATTCACAAAGGGCGATGATTTCATTTTCTTTCAAAAAGACCACCTTTCTTTATTTTTCCAATCCACACAACTCCAACCATTTCTAAGAATTCATTCTCGTCATTTTACAAAACCAACTCCAAATCCATTCTCTTTATTTTACAAAAGCAATTCCATTGGTATCAAAACCATAACTCAACTCAACTTCACGTGATTAGTTTAAAACAAAACCAACACCGTGGTTACTTCTCATTTTATTTTCTTTGGATATAAACATCATCATACGACCCATATTAGCAAAATATATAAGGATTATTCAACTTCCTCCCTTTTAAAAATTCATTATATCAATAACATTAAATTAAGGCTTTCCTCCCTCTCTACACAAACATAATAAATCATTTTCCCAAATAACCCAACAACAAACAACTTTACAACTCCAATCACAAATTACCAAATCCTAGATCCTTTGTTAACAATTAACAAATTTTCAATTTGTTATATTTAAATATAATCAACCCAACACAATTTAATGCTCATAACATAAGACCCAATTTAATCTAAACAACAACCAAGTTCACAAAATTTCAACCTCAACACCAAATCTTAGATCCTCTATCATGATTTTCGAAAAAATCCATAACAGCATGGTTTTTATGCAATAAAAACTACCACATGTCTATCTATAAAAGTGGCATTGAAAAAGATCAAAGAAATCCCTACCTCTCGAAGCGAAGAGAAAACAATCCAAAAATCACTAGTGACGAAACCACGAACCACTCAGACCAAAAAGAAGCCCTTGACGAGATCTACAACCTTTCTCAAAGGACCATGGTGAAAAGATCACTCTAGGTGAGTAGATCTAGAGATCTTTGAGCAAAAAGTGATTTTGGAAAGAAGGGAGTGACTCACGGTTTGGAGAGGGGAGAAGAGAAGAAAAAGTAAAGAAAAGGTCAAGTGAAGGACCTATTTATAGTGTTAGGTCAAAGTAAAATGAAGTCCCAAAGTCAACCTAAAAGATCAAGTCAAAATCCCCAAAAAGAAGGGCCCAAATCAGACTGAAAAATCTGAAAAAAAATTGCAGGTGTCGACCTTTATGAAGAAAGTTGGAACACTTTGTTTGACAGTAACACAAGTGTCGACCCCCCCTCCCCCCAAACCTGGTGTCGTCACCAAAAAGAAGTGGGCAATTTCAGAACAAGGGTCGACCCTTCCCAGATTAGTGTCGACCCTTGTGGCCAACCAAAAGAGAAGGCGTTGACACCACCAAGACCGGTGTCGACCCGAGAACATGATTTTCAAGTTTCCAAACAACTTTTCAATGTGAACAAGCATGAACGAACAATCCCAACAAGTTTAAATCAATTTTCACTCATCTAAAACCAAGATACAACAACACCAAAGATTCCCAAAACATAGTAAATGATTCAAATACACTTCCCAAAAGTTTTAAAAAGGCACAAGTGCTACAATCACTGCCAGTTGAAGCCAGCGAATGCCCTGAATTAGCCACTGCAAACCAATAAAACCCTACTGTCTGTCCCCACATGTCCTATTTGCCATAAGGAAGTTGCTCATCCATAGAGTGGTTCGGGGACTGTTTTGCATTTTTGCCTCCCTCGAGCGCCTTTTTCGACTAAGTTTAAGGCATTTTTGACTCCAACTCCCAACCTCCGTGTGCTAATTACATCATGTTTGTCCCCACAGGTCCTATGTGTCACGAGGAAGCTACCCGTGACATCCATTAAGTGGTTCGGGGACTATTTTACATTTTTACCTCTCGAACGCCTATTTTGGACTAAGTTGGATTATTTATGTTGGATTATTTTTATTTTTTCAATTAACTTAAATGAATGTTTGTGAAACCGAAGCTTGTTGTGCTAATCTACTCTATGTGAAACTCAACCATTTAGGTGCTCTGTTCAACTATTTCATAATTGATAAACTGCCAGTGAATATTCCTAATCAATTCAGGGAAAGTGAATAAGAGAGAAAGTAAAGCATGAGTAGGGAAAGTGAATATTTACTAATCAATTCAGGGAAAGTGAATAAGAGAGAAAGTAAAGCATGAATAGGGAATTTCATTATAACGAATAATAAGTCATGATTATCAAATCAATCTAATCTTTTTCTTTTTTTTATAAATAATATACACAATTTTTTATAAAAAAAATATTCAAATTAAAAAATAGACTCATAATAGACCAGCCATACAAAGGTCTCATATTTTCTTAAATTCATATTTGCATTCCAAAGACATAAAAAATAACTTTGTATAGAATGAATTCAATAGAGCGGTTGTTACTGCAATGTTGAATTAAGAATAGCCAGGACTGAAGAGTAACATAGACCATTTGACATACCATGAACCAAACCATTTGTATAAGAACCTTGCCAAACTACTACTGCTGCTCATAACAATATACAGAGCACCTAGCAGCAACAAGAACTCAACAATGACACTTAAGTGTTTAATGTGCCACTTTTTAGCACCAAAACTAGACTGCAAATGCACTAAATTAATATGCCTCCATCAAAGATGCAAAAAGAGAAATCAAAGTCAGGTTAACACCTTGTAGGCTTACAGTGTACATTCAAATGTAGGTGATTGCCAGTCCATTTTATTTGTCCATAAAATTAAAATGCAGAAATATGTTTTTATAATTCATTAGAAAAGGAAACTTACTACTTTTATTTTATTTTTTTTGGTACAAGGAAAATTTCTTTAAACCAATAGTCCATTTTTTTTTTCTAGAGCTTCAACAATATAAAATAATTTAAAAGATGCAACATGAATAACATTATACAATGCAGAAAAACATAAATGAAACACACAAAAGGAAATAGAGGTGAAAGGATAGAAAAAAAATACAAAAGGGCAAATTAAACATTCCTTTTACAATTACACAAATGCTTTTTGTTCTTTTGTTTACATATACAAGAATACTTTGGGTTCTCTTATTTGCTCCTCAATGTAGTTTTTAGTAGGTTTAGGTGTATAAGTCATACTATAACTTTCTTGTTTTGGAGTCAATATCCAAATCAAAAGAGGAGGTGCCCTAGGTCCAATACCAAGCTATAACACTTTCAAATTCAATAGAGACAAAGTGATAGGCAAATAATCTTTAAGAAAATTCAACGAAGGAAATTTATTGTTCGTAACTTTTTGGCTTTATTGGCAATTTGCAACTTTTTGCCTCCTACAAAACAAGACACTAGTTTACAGCAGCGCCCAAACTCTTTTCCTTGTTTCATTAATATTTCCAAAACCCAACAAATTTGTTACACCATTCCAAATGCCAAAGCCCCATTTTTAACCATTCCCTTAATTTTCCCACAAACCTTTAGTCGCACTATATATACATATAACAGGCATGTAGAAGTTTGAAACCTTCCCTCAATGTTTCCAACATCAAAAGGCACATTACTTCATCTATTAATGCCACTAAATCACTAGCAAACTTCCACAACATCCCACTTCAGCTGTCAAACTGAGCAAGTTTTGGTCAAACATATTTGAGAAAGTTATAAAAAGATAATCTTGACTATCCTTCTTTGAAAATTGAGGTAAAGAGGTGAATAACTAACATTAATCAAGTAATAATTCACCAATCCATAAGTACAAATAGAATAAGGAGACTAATTAATGAGTATCCCAATTAAAAAAATTTCAAAAGATCCATAAAAATCAGAGCACCACAACATGACAATCCATAACTACTATTGCATCAACCTGCATATTATTTGCTTTGTGTACAACTTAACAGGGAATTTATTGAATCTAAATAGCATGAAGTAATATGAGTACAAACCCACACTATTGAACTCCAAATAGAGAAGAACAAACATTAACATACAAAATTCAATTAAGAGTCACTAGAATTATCAAATTTGATTTGCACACAAAACCAGAGTCTGGAAAGACAAAGAACAAGAGTCTGGAATTATCAAATTTGATTTGCACACAGAACCAGAGTCAATAGAATTATTGGAGGAGTCCAGCCCCACCGATCGATCGCACCCACCCAATGTATGATTGGGTTTTGTGTTTCTCAAACACTACAAAGCCTGATGGTTTTTACTTAAGCAAGAAAAGCACAAAACAAAGAAAGCCCAAATCATAAATCTGTTTTACCATAAATCTTTTCGTAAAAAATAAATTTATGAATGCACTTATGAATCAATGCTTCTGAATGATTATTGTTCGCTAAATTGAAATAAATCAGCTTGTTCGTTGATTTTGATTTTTGACATCAAAATTTGTTCTCTATAAAATCCTAGAGCTACGTGTGAGAAATGGAAAAATAGAGGGAGAGAGAGAGAGAGAGACCTGTGATTTATGGCAGTGGTGATGGTGATTTGCGGCGGTGGAGATGTGTGATGGTGGCCAGCGACAGTGGGATGGTGAGCGGGGGTGAGGTTTGGTGGTGACTGTTTTGTGTGTGTTAGAGAGAGAATAAAGAAAAAAAAAGTTTGTTTAAAACAGAGAAGAGGGGCGCGGGTGGCAATAAAATTTTTCAACCTTTAGCAACTAAAATATTATTTGTCGGCAAATATTTATCAACAATGACTAAAACTTTAGTAGCCAAAAGTACAACTTGGATACTAAATTTTTTTTGTCGCCGACAAAAATTGAATATACAACTACTAAATTTTTTAGTCACCTAAGTTTATATTTGCTGACAAAATTATTTGATCGGCAAAGAGTAACCCAAAAAATAAGCCTATTATTTGGTGACTAAACTTTTTTTTGTCGGCAAATGGTTATATACGACGACTAAAATAGGAATTAGTAGCCTAAAATCTAGACTAACGCCGACTAAATTTTTTCTAGTCGCCTATTACATCACATTTAGTGACTAAATTTTTTTTGTCAACAATAACTAATATACGGCTACTAAAAAATTTTAGTAGCTAAAATGTAAAACATTGCCAACCAATACAAATTTTAGTCGCCAAAGGTTTGACTTTTGGCGACTAAATTGGTTTTAGTCACCAAATTTGGTTGCCAAAAGTGCAAATTGTTATAGTGGGTGTACTTTCCTTTGGAGTCAAATCTAGCGACTTTAGTGTAGTTGTGGAGCAGATCTGAGAAACTGCTGTTTGGTAAGATAATGATTGGGAGGCAGAGGAGGAGCAGCAACAATAATGGCAGGTTTCTGGTTGATTGCGGCGGCTCGACTGAGATTAGAGGTGCGATGCCATAGCCAAACATGCGATCAAATCTTAGAGGCAGATCTGTCAACCTTCATGATGAATCCATCTTCAAAAACTAGATACTCCTCCATCACCGACTCTTGGATCCTCAACCGCTGCCGACAGTGACATCCATTATGTGTTGCTTCTCTATGGCACTACTGCGTCAATCTAGAGAGATTATGAGAGAGAGAGAGAGACGAGCGATGAGGGTTTAGTGAGCAAGAGAGAGAAGAGAGAGAGACAACGGGGAGAGAGATGAGTGGTTAGGGTTTGGTTTGGTTTGGATACAATATATATACATGGGTGGGTAGTTTGGTCATTTTTGTGGAGCTTGTCTTTATGGACATAATGTTTCATAGAGTGGATCTTTGAACAAAGAAAATCTTAATTTGGATTGATGGACTGACTGCCATTTATTTTATTTTATTTTTTTAACAAAGACATATTAAATACATATTTTTTAAAGGAAAATTCCATAATACATACCCCACTTTGGGAAAAATTATTGGTTGTTCCAAGCGTGCCTCGTGGCCATACCCCTCACTAATCACAATTCACCATTCCCTTTCATATTTCTCAATCACCCAACACAAATTCGTGAGCCCCACCTCCTCCACCAATCACAACCCTATTGGGACTCCACGTGGCGGTACCCAAAGACTAACCAATAAGTTCTCCCACTTTGGGAGGTGTACCATGCCCAATTATGACATACATTTGTGGTCTTTGATTATGAAGCATTATGATATTATTCATGAATTGAATATGACTTATTATATAGTATTAGTTATGTGTTATTTGAATTATTATTTTGATAACAATCGAAAAAGTATGTAGTTATTCAATATGGAGTTTGGTTATGATTCACTATATATATTAGTTATGACTCAAAGTGATTTAATTGTTTGTGGTGATTAACATTATAAATGTTATAACTTATATATACTCTTTTGAGGGTGTGTATTTTAAAACGATCCTTTTAAAATATATATATGTATATATATAAATATAAAATAACAAAACATATAGCGACAACATATTGAAGGATGCACTACAACATATAAGAGTTTTAGAGATCAAATTTTTTGATCCTTAAAAGTGAAAATTTTGTTGCAAAAGATATTTAAGGACCAATTTCTATTTTCATGAGGATAATCGTTAAAAGATCATCTTGAAAAGTCAAAAAGAAGGCTTTTAGCGACAAAATTTTTAAAATGTCACTAATAAATACTGTTTTAGAGAAAAAATGATTCCTAAAAACGGTTTATTTTTAAGATAAAAAATTTAGTCCCAAAAAGATAATAATTCATCATTAATATCCAATTTTCATTACTAAAAAATTAATAGCGACACTTTTTGTAATAAAAATATTTGATTTTTAAAAAATAATTTTGTCCCTAAATTTTGATTTCTAAAACTTTAATTTTTTTGTAGTGATGGGTCTGGGAGGTGAGGCTCCAATTGCAAGATGTAATGGTAGGTAGAGGTAGTGGCTGGAGGTGAGAGATGACGGAAAGGGTAGGAGATGGATGAATAAATAAAAATTAAATATGAAACGAAGTGAAAATATTTTTATTTTCTTATTCCATCAATATTGTTTGTGTTTTGAATTGGATCATAAAGAAACAATCGTGTCAAGGTCAATCCTCCAATTTTGAAAATTGTTGTTATATTTTTTCAAATAAATAAAAAATAAAAATAAAAATATTGCATATGATGTGTTATTCAAATGGTAAAAATTTTCTTTATCACGTTTAGGCCTCTTTTGGAGAGTTTGGATTTTAGTCAAAACTATTAAAAGTTGTCATATCACTTACTCTATTTTTTTTTTTTTTGATCGGCAAAAGAAAGTAACTTTATTGATGTAAGAATGAAGTACAAAGCGCAAAACACATTACATCAAAAAAGGAAAGGGAAGCACAAAAGCATCACAATGAGCTAAATTGTCCTAACTAGATTGGCACCAAAAGCCCATCATATCATTTGTTAGCATCCCTAGAGTTGGCGAGAAACCAATAAGAAAGCAAACTAAAACCACACCAGCAGAACACAACCTATTCCAACACAGACCAAAAACAGCCACCAAAATAGACAGAACAAAATAGATCAATAGAACAAACCAGGAACAGAACCGAAGCATAACTGAGCAGCAAAGAGGCAAACACCCAAAGACACCAGTAGCCATCACAACAACAACCCTGCTCAGATTCCAGTGAGCAGTAACTCAGCTAAATAAGCTAATTAATCAAACTGACTCCAGCAGCCTACTCAAATTGACCACCTAGCAGAACATAATACAAACCTTTAAACATTTGAGATTCACTCTCCTGCCAAAAATAATTTTGTAGCCTCACCACAATAGCAGCATCAAACATTTGAGATTTACTCCCTTGCCCAAAATCATACTGAGCCAATACTAAACCAAATAAATAGAGGATCTACCACAGCTGAGCAAAACAGACCAACAAATTAGAACCTGAGACCATAACAGGATAAATCCTGAACCAAGCTAAAGTAGTTCCACATATCAAAGCCAGCAGTAGAAACAAATTGACCACCCAGCAGCAGCCACCCTCTGCATCAGCTCTATAGCAATAGCAACATCAAGCTAGCTACAACTTTGTAGCAAGAACAGAATACAAGCCTCACCAAACCAGACTCAATACACTATATAGCCTAAAATAATACTGAACCAAATAGATAGAGGAACCATCATAGCTGAGCAAAGCAGACCAACTGTGTACTACACACAGTTTTTAACTTGATCATCCACTGTGTACCTTTGCTCAACTGAGTGAGTTTTTAGCCAAAGGGCCACTCTAACTTTAATAAGCTCACAGAGATCCTCACAGATAAGTTGCAGCCCATTGAATAGATAGTCATTCCTACACTTCCAGAGGGACCATAGACCAGCAATCAGGATTGATCTCCAAATTTGTTTTTCCTTTTTTCTAACCTTCCAGCCCAACCACCATTGCATTAGCATGACCACTGAGCTAGGGGAAACCCAATGTAAACCCCACCACTTAATTAGAATGGACCAAACTTTCCAAGCAAAGGGGTACATCAATAGCACATGATTAGGTGATTCAATCTCAGTTTGACAGAACACACAGTCAAAGTTAACTGTTGCACTAAGAATGCCAAGTCTATGTAAGTAGTTAGAAGACTTTATCCTCCATTTCCAAGCCAACCAAGAGAAGAACTGGGCTTTAGGAGGGAAGGGGTTGTGCCAGATCAGTTCAGGAATTTCCAGATTAGGACCAATCAAAGATTCACACCATTTAGTAGCACTTGCTCTATTTTTTTATACATTTTTTCATGAAAAATTAAAAAGTCAACAAAATATCTTAGGTTTGAATCCCACTTTCGTACCTATTTAATTTTTATTGGGTAAATTACAATTACCTCCATTGAGGTTTCTAACAATTACAAGGATCTCACATTTACTTTCAATAATAACACTAATCTCCTTTACTTTTAAAATTATGATTAAGATTTCTCCACTATTAACCTTATGTTAGTTTATTTAATAAAACATATTGATGTCATGTATTATGAGTAAGAAATCTCAAGATTGTCCTTTTATATTCAAACAGTAAATTTTACTCACCTCCTCTGAAGTTTTACAAAAAAATTAACAAAGACCTATACATATTTTAGTAATGTTGAATAAAATTATTAAATTCTATATAATATTAAAAAAATATTTTAAATTGTTAAGATACCAAAAAAATATTTCACCAAAAAAAATAAAAACATAATTTTCATTGATAAAATACTCAAAAAAGAAACCATATCTCTAAAATTAACGTTATTATAGATAATACCTTAATAATTTCACATTACATAAATAACGTAAAATATATATTTGAACTAATGTATTTGTTATTTGAATTGTTTTTTATTTATTTATTTATATTTTTAAAAATTTAAATCAAATTAACTTCCTTATTTTTTATTTTTTAAACAAAAAGAATTTTTTGGATCTATGGAGCAATCCTTGAATATTGCATTATATATTTGTAATTGGGTCTCGTTTACTTTATAATTTGGACATGTTTTCAATACTCTATGTTTTGCTTTGTATTTGGTTTATCAATATATATATATCTATAATAATAATAATAATAATAATAATAATAATAATAATAATAAACTTTAGAGATTAACGTATTATATTTTACACGTGTTATTAAACCCTAACTTAGATCAATAAATGTGTAAAAAAGAAACCATTACTCATTTTATTACAAACCAAAACCCTTATAATGACAAGCATATATATATATATATATAGTAGAATAACCACACATGAAGAGCCAACAAATTGATAACCATCAAACCTTATACTAAATTAAATACAATCCTTTATTTAAAAATTACAAAACAAAATATAAAATATGTCAATTTTTATTTTTTAAAAGACCACCAATTTACATTTTATGCATAGAAATAATTAGTAATAAAAAATTTATGTCAAAACATACCTATTTTGAGATATTAGAGTTTAAATAAAAATTTGAAAAAATCCATATTTTTAATAAAAATATATTTTATTTGAATTTTTTTATATGAAAAATACCTATTTTGAGAAATTAGAGTTTGAATAAAAATTTAAAAATACATATACGCATTTGATTTTGGTTTTGATTTTTTATGAATAACTATTTTGATAAATTAGAATTTGAATAAAAATTTAAAAATACATACAGGTATTTGATTTTTATTTATTTATTTATTTATTTTTTGGGTATGAAAAATACTTATTTGAAGAAATTAGAGTTTTTATAAAATTCTAAAAATTCCTATTTTTAATCAAAGTTTATCTTAAAATACATATAGCTATTTTGCCTTTTGTTTATGAAAAATACTTATTTTGAGAAATAATTTGTAATAAAAAATTTTGAATTGGTAGAGGTTGAAATATAAAGAAGATGAGAGGAGTAAATTACACTTACATCCCCTGAGATTCTAACAATTAAAGGGACCTCCCCTGTGATGTTGCGATCAGACCAAAGGATAATATGGTCATTTTATACACCCAAATAACATCATTTGTGCTAACTTAATGGATTGGGGCAATCTTGATAATGTCAACGAAAGTAGAAGAGATTTCTGTAATCATTGAAACTACAATGGAGGTCCCTACAATTGTTAGAAACCTCAGGGAGGTAAGTGTAATTTATCTTTTTTATTTTAAATAGAGAAATGAGAAAGAATTGGGTTTCTCTCATGTTCATATCTCAACATGAGAGAATTTAATAGGCCTCTGGAGCTCACCATGTCTCCCATTTCGATGATCTGAATCATTTATTTTATAAGGTCCTCAATGTATATTGTTCATGAGAAAAATTAATTTGATCCAATAATCATAACATTTGTATTTTATCACATTTGTCTCTCAAAAAATAGACGGTTATTATATTTATGAAAATAGACCATTCATTTGTTTAGAGGAACATGATAAAATGAAAATGTTACGATTTTCAGATCAAGCTAATTTTTTTCATGAATAATATACATTGAAGTATTACAAAATAAACGATTTGAATCATCAAAACGAGACTCTTGGTGAGCCTATGAGCTTCTAAAGTTTTTTAGTATTGAGATATAAATATGAGAGAAACTTAACCCAATGAAAAATCTACTTGATATAAAAGAATCTTTTGCTTTATATTTTAACATAATATTAAGTGAGAATTTGTTTCACCATGAAACTTTGACAAGAATTTGATTTTATGCAATGATGAAAAGAAGAAACATATTCAAGTTGGTAAAAAAACATTTGTTGAATTTTTGACTGACCATTTTGTTTGCTTTAAACCAAATTTAGTGTAGAATTTTACTTGCCCCAAATTGCTTATTAACTTTAAAAAAAAAAAAAAAAACCAGTGACAATAGTAAATGTTTTAGAATTGTTGGATTCTTCTTCTTCTTTTGTCTATGGATTTTTGTGAAAGTTATTGGAGAACAAACAAGTGAAATTCGTTAAATAATAATACTATTATTTTAAACCATTTAGCATAAACTAGTATACATTTTGTGCAAAAATATTTTAATGTATGTCCTAACACTACAAGAATTAACACATTTGCCGACCAAAAAATTAGTCGCTAAAAGTCCATTTTTGGTCGGCAAAACATATTCCCGACCAATTTTTTTGGTCGCCAAGTTGGTCGGCAATTGAGGGTCGCGGAAAGTAATTAGCGACTAAAAAGATTTTTAGTCGGCAAAACGTTCTATTTGGTGACTAAATTGTTGGTCGCTAAACATATAATTATCGCGACTAACCTATTTAGTCGCGAAAAGACTTTGGTCGTCAAAAATTACATTCAACGACCATACATGTTAGTCGCTAATTTGGTCGGCAAAAATTACTTTCAACCACCAACAAAATTGGTCGGCAAAAATTACTTTCAACGACCAACAAAATTGGTCGGCAAAAATTACATTCCACGACCAAAACTTCTTCGTCGCTAAATAATAGTTTCTACGACCAAAAAATTTGGTCGCTATTTGTTACTTTTCGCGACCAAAACTTTTGGTCGGCAAAAGTGAGATTCCACGACCAAGTGTTGTTTTGGTCGGCAATAGATGTATTTTTTGCGACCAAAACTCTTGGTCGGCAATTGTCATTTTTTACGAAAAAAAATTATTTATTTGTCGCGACTAATAAATTGGTCGCCAAAAGCAAGAAAATAATACACCTGTAATTCCTAATAATTCATTCAATCCATAATAAACCTATAATTTTAAAGCATCATACAAATCAACTGAATCATTAACATTCGACACAATACATAATTCATTAACATTCGACACAATCCAACATTCAATCCAAATTTTTTTTTTTTGAACAATCAATTTTTGTTTATAAACATTCAATCCAATATTGAACAAAATTCATTCAACCCAACCTAAATACAACATTAAAATTCATCATATTTTCCTTCTCAATCCCAAACTTTACAATCATTCCATTCAAAACATTAATTGAGACAAGTTTTAAACATCCATCCATTGAAAACCAGTAAGTAATTGAACAAAAATTAAAAGGAAAATCAATGAAGGAATCCAAAAAAAATTCTACAACATGAAGGAATATATATGGTTTTGAAGCATCAGCCTTGTGCTTGATCGTTTTTGGAAGTCACCTACAAATAAAATAAGAAAAGTTAGAATCTAGAAACATATCCAAAATGAAGTATTCTCATAAAAAAAATTAACCATATGGCAAAAAATTTATATGATTACATTACAAACATTTGATGATGACTATACCACAATTAATATCCTCCAATTCAAATCTAAACTAGAGGCAATTCATATCCTATATATAAAATAAATGCACAACATGACCCTTCACCATATTGTTCCCTTAATGCTGTGGACACTGAACATTGATTTGTTTGGTGAGATAACCAACATTACACACAACTTAAAACAATATCATCACTTTACTATTATAACCTCCAACAAAGATATAACACCTAAGAAAAGTAGGAAAAAAGAAGTGGGAATAAAAAGAAAGCTAAAGCTGAAATGAACAAATTTGAATCATCACAGTTAATTAGGTGATTGCCTTCAAATTCAGAAACACATTGAAAACATAATGAGAAACATATATAGTTTTCAAGATCTTGTTTCTCATTATGTTTTCAATGTGTTTCTTGTCAACAATACATGTTTACTACCACCTAATTAACTGTGATGATTCGTTACTCTGTCCTTTTACGTTACTCTGTCCTTTTAGTTCCTTCTCAAACAATATATTGCATATTTACCAACAAAAAACAAGCCCTAATATGTTACTCTGTCCTTTTAGTTCTTTCTCAACAATTAGGATTGCTAACTTTTGTCCTTTTTTATATGTTGTGTGTGCATGCAGTGGGGAAGAGTGTATTAAAAATTAATAATAAATAAATAAATAAATAAAAAGCAAAGTTACTATTGAATTAACAATAGAATCCAAAATATTTGACCCTGAGCACAGAACAAAAAGAAAGTTGGTTGGACAATCATATTTATGCCATGTATATGTGGATTTGTTCTATCATACAATTTTTTTCTATTAAAAATATGCTATCACATGCACATCTGCAGGTCCTATAAAAATGTCAACCTAAAAAGATTTTGCCATCAAATTAGGTCACAAAAGCACACTTATCCATTGACTTACAGAAATTGATGAAGCAAATTGTAGTGTTAAATGCACCATCTCGCTACTGCATATTAGCAGATTTCCTAGTTTACCATGCACCACAATATCCTTACTTGAAGTATTGACCAATAAAACATTGGTTACTATTGTTTTTACCATCAGTTCAATTTACATTGTCACAGATTTGATATTGAGAGAAATATCTCAACAAGTGTGCGATACCAAAGCAGGCCAGATGACAACAAATCATGCTCCATATCATTTACAAATAAATTTTTGATAGTGGAGAAGCTTAGATGACAAAATTATACTGCTCATGTCCATGGACCAATCAATTGATGTAATAAAACAAAAACTACTCTCATTCCACGCCATGGTAAAAGATAATGCAAATGATAAAATGAAAGTTGTTAATATTATTGACTTCATCAAACTTGATACTATAGGCAAAATGTGTCAATAAAATAATAGTTTATTCCCCCCATCAAAAATAAGTGCACAAATCCAAGTACTTGGAATTTTTCCCAATAAATTTATGAAATGGAGCCAGTAGTTATAATATTCTAAGATTCCATTCAGCATCAGGGTTAATGTATGTAACTAGTAGATAAACTACAAGGGATAGACCAGACCATAGTAAAAGATAATGCACATGATAAAATGGAAATAAGTTCGTCAAACTAAAATTTCTGGGAAACCTGTTCATAGCCACCAAGTCTGATGACTGCTCTCCATAACCTAACTCACATATACAAGAAACATTAGTGCAAATCAGGAAGCACCCAAAAAATTAAAGCAAGCAAATTTGACAATTAGGGTCACTCATAACTCACTTGAGGCAATTTAATGGCTCTCCATAAAATCTTGGGGGTTTGAATTCCAAGCACCTCTCTTTGTGGAAAGTTTCCAGCTCCTTCATGAATGCTGCTTGCTCTTCCTCTGTTCCGGCCTCATCGCCCCCATTAGCATTTGTTTCCAAGAATGACTTGTTTGAGGTCTTGTATGATAAATCCCTGCAAACAAACAAGCTATACTGCTGGTTACCAGTATCATGAGAGGGAATCCTTCCCATATAAATCTTTTTGTTCCTATTGGGATGTTTTTGTAGAGGGCAAAGAAAATGAAAGAGAAATGAGAAATAAAGTAGAAGTTAATTTATTTTTTCTTTTAGGGAATGCCATAAGTTTTCCTCCTGTTGTTGCCAAAACTGGAACATGTAATTTTAAAATGCTTAGATAGTTAGAGTTGCATTGGTGAAGAAGAAAATACTTACAAATACTTCAATGATTTGAGACCAAACAGAGCAGGAGCTATTTCCCCAGTCAAATCACTAGAGGAAAGGTTACACGTTGATTCTCGTCCAAACCAAATGGTTCATTGCACTATGAACATAAACACTTCATGCACGACTGATGATAGAGGCGTGAGGTTATGTTCAAAGCATAATTTAAATTCAATGTTCATTATGGCTTCACACATCAATTATACATTTTTTAGCAGCAAAAGTAGGTAACCTTTCCACAAGTTTTTGTGCACATGAGAGCATATATTTAGTCACACATAGTTGTTGTGCCAGTCAAATGGGTGTGCTTCCAATATACTCAATTGATGATGTCAGGTTCATCTTGCTTCTACATGATCTCATTCTATATTTCAAACTCACATAAAATCAGCTCCAAAACATTATACCAACATATGCTGTCGAACTCTTTTCAAGTGACTGGAGTCCATGAGAATTACTCTATTAGACTATCATCCAGATTGATTCCATAGCCCAACTTTTGAAGCAAACACTACTGCTCATTTCAATCAACATGATCAAAATCATAGCAAACTGCCAATTTTTCTTCACCCGATACGTCAATGAGATATTCACCATAGCATCAACTAATATTTTACAAGGTAAAAAGAGAATGATATGAAACAAGTTAAGCCGAGTAGAGGATAATGAAACAAGAGCAGATGAAAAGCAATATAGATGAGAAAAACTAACATGGTGTTTGTGCAAATTAATTTCAAACGAGTGTTGATTTGTAAAAATTAAGAACCCGACATGGAGAAGTTATTACAAGCAATAAAATTCTGCAAAACTAAGAAACCTGTAGTCATTATTGCTCAGGGAGTCAATTGGGAAAAATGTATCGATCGAATCGAACCCAGATCTGGAAAAGTTTTCTTCCGAATGTTCACATTGAATAAACACATCGGATACAAAAAATTATTCAAATTACGAAGAAATTAAACAAATGAGAGCGATGCGAATAAAAAATTGAATCAATTAAACAAAAAAATTCAACAGAACAATTGAATCAATGAAGTAACCTTCAGATCAGCGAACGAAGCAGAGACATTCGGGATCTGTAAATTGTGGATCTTAGATATGCTAATAGAAGTTGTGTATATGTGTGTATGTAATTTCGAAACACACACAGAGAGAGAGAGAGAGAGAGAGAGAGAGAGAGAGAACCTGCTTGCTTGTGAAGGACTAACAGACTGATAACGCGAGACAGAGAGGGAGAGAGAACCTGTGATCTGCGGCGGTGGCGATGTGCGACGTACGGTGAGTGACTGTGGTGAGGGACTGTGCTGAGATGAGGTGGGGTGAGGTTTGGTGGTGGTGTGTGAGAGAGAGGACTTTTGTGTTTGTTCAAAACGAGAATGGAAGAGGGCGCGAATATTAAAAGTAATTTCCCCCGCAAAGTTTTAGACCAATTTAGCGACTAAATTGGTTATTAATTTTTAAAATATTCACTAAATTGTATTTATTAATTTTTTAGCGACTAAATTGTATTTATTAATTTTTAAAAATATTTTTTTACAATATTTTACTTTTTAGATACATTTAAGTAAGATAGATCTAAAAAAGTAAAAAAAAAATACTTACAATTTTTAAAATATTCACTTAAAAAAAACCCGAAAAACAAAATATTCAGTGGCGATGGTAGAGGAGAGATAATAGTAGTAGTAGTGGTGGTAGTGGTAGTGGAGTGGTAACGATGGTGGTAGGAATGGTAGTCGTAAAGGTGGAGTGGCAACAATGGTAATAATGCTGGTAGTGAAATGACATTTGCAGTAGTAGTGAATGTGGTAGAGGAGATGGGTGGTGAAAGAGAGATGAGTGAGAGACAGACAGAGAAGAGAGATAAAGAGAGAGAGAGACAGATAGAGAAGAGAGATAAGGTGATAAGCGAGAGAGAGACAAAATGGTCGCTAAAAGTGCCATTTTCTTGTAGTGGAGAGCTCGGTAAATAAAAAAGATGGGAGGGATAGAGTGGGCAAGATGAACACAATGGGGGAGAGAGAAAGAGATAGAGAGACAGACAGACAGACAGATAGACAGAGAGATGAGTGAGTGAGTGAGAGAGAGAGAGAGAAGAATGAGAGACATACATAGAGAGAGAAAGTGAGAAAGAAGAGTGATGAGAGAGAGAGACAGAGAGAGAAAGAGATAGAGACATAGACAGAAAGAAATAAGAGATGAGTTAGAGATAGACAAAGAGAGAGAGAAAGAGAGCGAAAAGAGATGATCGAGAGAAAGACATAGAAAAAGAGAGAGATAGAAAGAGAAGAAAGATGAGCATGAGAGACAGAGAGAGAGAGAAGATAGACGAGTGAGAGAGATAGAGAAAGAAAAAAGATGAGAGAGATAAAGAGAAGAGAGATGAGCGAGAGACAAAGAGAAAAAGAGACAGAGACAAAGACAGACAGATAGAGAAGAATGATGAGTGAGAGAGAGAAAAAGAAGAGAGAGAGAAAAAGAGAGAGACAAAGAGAAAAAGAGATAGAGAGTGAGAGACAAAAAAAGAGATAGAGAGAGAGGAGAGAGAGAGAGAACTAGACAAAGAGAGAAAGAGACAGAAAAAGAGACAGAGAGAGATGAGAGATGAATGAGAGAAATAGAGAGATGCACGAGAGAGACAGAGAGAGAGATAGAGAGAAGAGATATGAGCGAGAGAGACAGAGAGAGAGAGAGAGAAAAGAGATGAACGAGAGAGACAAAGAGAGAAGAGAGATGAGACAGAGATGCGAGAGAGCTCAAGAATAAAGATGAACAAGATATATAAAGAGAAGAGAGATGAACGAAAGAGACAGAGAGAGAAGAGAGATAGAGAGAGAGGGAAAGAGAGAGACAAAGAGAAAAAGAGATAGAGAGTGAGAGACAAAAAAAGAGATAGAGAGAGAAGAGAGAGAGAGAGAGAGAGAGAGAGAGAGATAGACAAAGAGAGAAAGAGACAGAAAAAGAGACAGAGAGAGATGAGAGATGAATGAGAGAAATAGAGAGATGCACGAGAGAGACAGAGAGAGAGATAGAGAGAAGAGATATGAGCGAGAGAGACAGAGAGAGAGATAGAGAGAAAAGAGATGAACGAGAGAGACAAAGAGAGAAGAGAGATGAGACAGAGATGCGAGAGAGCTCAAGAATAAAGATGAACAAGATAGATAGAGAGAAGAGAGATGAACGAAAGAGACAAAGAGAGAAGAGAGATAGAGAGAGAAGAGAGATAGAGAGAGAGAAAGAGACAAAGACAGAGGCAGAGACAGAGTAGGAAAGAGAAAGAGACAGAGAGAAACAAGAGATGAATAAGAGATAAACAAAGAGAGAGAAAGAGAGCGAAAAGAGATGATCGAGAGAAATACATAGAAAAAGAAAGAGGTAAAGAGAGAAGAAAGATGAGTAGGAAAGACAGAGAGTGGGATAGAAAGAAGATAGATGAATAAGAGAGATAGAGAAAGAAAAAATATGAGAGAGATAGAGCGAAGAGAGATGAGCGAAAGACAAAGAGAAAAAGAGACAAAGACAGACAGATACAGAAGAGTGATGAGTGAGAGAGAGAAAAAGAAGAGAGACAAAGAGAGAGAGAGAGAGACAAAGAGAGAAAGAGATAGAGAGTGAGAGTCAGAAAAAGAGACATAGAGAGAAGAGAGATGAACGAGATAGACAGAGAGAGAGATAGAGATAAGAGAGATGAGCGAGAGAGACATAGAGAGAAGAGAGATGAACGAGAGAGACAGAGAGAGAGAGATAGAAATAAGAGAGAGATGAACAATAGAGATAGAGAGAAAAGAGAGATGAGAGAGAGTGAGAGAAGAGAGATGAGCAAGAGAGATAGAGACAACAGAGATGAACGAAAGAGACAGAGAGAGATAGAGAAATGAGAGAAGAGATAAATGAGTGAGAGACACAGAGAGAGAGACAGACAGATAGACAGATAGACAAACAGACAGAGAGAGAAAAGTGATGAGTAAGAGAGAGAAAGAGAATAGAGAGAGGAAGATAAAAAAAATAGGTGAAAAGAGACAGACAAAGAGAGAGAGAGAGAAAAAGAGTGAAAAAGATAAACGAGAGAGATATAGAGAGAGATGAGCGAGAGAGATAAAGAGAAGAGAGACAAAGAGAAACGAGAGATGAGAAAGATAGAGAAAAGAGAGATGAGCGAGAGACACAGAGAGAGAGATAGAGAAGAGTGATGAGTGAGAGAGAGAAAGAGAAGAGAGACAGACAGACAGAGAAGAGTGATGAGTGAGAGAAAGAAAGAGAAGAGAGACAGACAGACAGAGAAGAGTGATGAGTGAGAGAGAGAAAGAGAAGAGAGACAGAGATAGAGACACAGAGAGAAAAAGAGAGACAGATAGATAGAAAGAGAGAGAAAGAGTGATGAGTGAAAGTAAATTTTTATTTTTCTTTCAGCGACGAAAATATTTTAGTTGCCAAAACTATATATACCGCGACCAAACTAATTTTTAGTCGCTGAAATTAAGGTTTTGCCGACCAAACTTTTGGTCGCGAAAGATAAAAAATAATTTTTTATTTTTCTTTCAGCGACTAAAATATTTTAGTTGCCAAAACTATATATACCGCAACCAAACTAAGTTTTAGTCGCTGAAATTAAGGTTTTGCCGACCAAACTTTTGGTCGCGAAAGATAAAAAATAATTTTTTATTTTTCTTTCAGCGACTAAAATATTTTAGTTGCCAAAACTATATATACCGCGACCAAACTAATTTTTAGTCGTTGAAATTAAGGTTTTGCCGACCAAACTTTTGGTCGCGAAAGATAACAAATAATTTTTTATTTTTCTTTCAGCGACTAAAATATTTTCGTTGCCAAAACTATATATACCGCGACCAAACTAAGTTTTAGTCGCTGAAATTAAGGTTTTGCCGACCAAACTTTTGGTCGCGAAAAATAAAAAATAATTTTTTATTTTTCTTTCAGTGACGAAAATATTTTAGTTGCGAAAACTATATATACTGCGACCAAAATAATTTTTAGTCGCTAAAATTAAAGTTTTGCCGACCAAACTTTTGGTCGCGAAAGATAAAAAATAATTTTTTATTTTTCTTTCAGTGACGAAAACATTTTAGTTGCCAAAACTATATATACCGCGACCAAAATATTATTTAGTCGCTGAAATTAAGGTTTTCCCGACCAAACTTTTGGTCGCGAAAGATAAAAAATAAATTTTTATTTTTTTTCAGCGACTAAATTATTTTAGTTGCCAAAACTATATATACAGCAACAAAAATATTTTTTTAGTCGCCAATTGTGACAAATTTAGCGACTAATTTTTTTTTAGTTGCCAATTGTGAGATTTTTAGCGACTAATTTTTTTTTAGTCGCCAAAAATTAATATACCCCGACTAAAAAAATTTAGTAGCTAAATATTGTACTTTTACCGACTAACATAATTTTTGGTCGCCAATTGCACAACTTTTGGCAATCAAAATATTTTTAATCGGCAAAAGTGGTCGCCAATTGTGTATTTTCTTGTAGTGTAATAATTATATTTTTTTCCTCTTATTTAAACTTTCAAAAGTTAGGTTTAGTTGTTTTACTGGAAGACAATTTTAAGCAAAAAAAAAAAAAAAAAATTTAAATCTCCAAACGGCACCTCAGTGTTTCACAACTGTTTAAAACTTTTATATTAAATTAATTTAATCTATGCACCCATTAAATATGACAACCTAACATGTTGAATTTGTCCATTGCTTGTGAAACAAATAAACTACTCCTCTAGCGTCAAAAAGTTAGGATTCCCTTCACAACTTCTTCTTCTTTTTTTATTTATTATTATTATTTATTTTATTTTATTTTAACTTTACCGTTCTATCCTTTGAACAGTGCTATTCTATACATAATTTCATGAGGTACAAGAGTATGGATCCATCAAAATTATCTTCCACATTAAAATTGCCAAAGTAGATGGCAAGAATTATAGCTTAAGAACTAATCACCTTGGTTTGATTCTATTTAAATTACTACTTCAGAAATAATTGTTTAGAAGACAGTACGATAGTAGATAGACAGTTTTATTTCCGCTGCACCAAAAAAAAAAAAAAAAAGTAGATAGACAGTTTTTTTTTTTTTAAAGTTATTTTTATGACTCGAATCTTCGTAAGATTAAAGATAGTTAAGTTGATAGTCTTATTTATTTATTTATTTATTACTTTCTCAAGAAAAAAGTTATTTATTGTGACTCGAATCTACACCATAAGATTAAAGATAAATAATATTTACAATGCATCAAGTAAAAAAATGTACTAGACTTTTTGTTTTTCAATTTTATTTGTTTTGCAGAGAAGTATTTGAATAATTTAGGTATGATGGATCAATAATTGCAATTGAGACAAATTTGCCAAGACCTCCAAATGCAACCAAAATGTATGTTTCCTGCCAGTTTGATGTCAAAGCAACCAATTAGTTGTTTATGAATTATTTAATAAAAGGTGATATCTCAACCACCAAAGAAAATGCATCATAAGATAGCACCATATATTTTATTGGTAATGATTGCGCCACGAATTTGAAAGTGAGGTCCTTTGCACTTACTATGTTTTATATAGTTGGTGTGAACAAGAAGACATGTGATATGTGAAGATGATGCAAGAAAAAGACATTGGATTTCTTCTTTGCCTTTTGGGAAAGAGAAAGATAGTGAGTGATATGCATAGATGAATAAAGCAAAGTACTCCTCTTTCATGTTCAACGGTCCAACATTGTTTTGATTGGTATTTTCAATTTGCTACACACAATTAAAAATCACAAGGGCCATACTCTCTTTTGTCTTTTTTTTTTTTATATTTATTATTTGATAATAATTCATCTTTTCTGATATTAAGTCTAAAAGTTAAAAAAACGTGTAATTATTTATATGATTTTATTTATGTGGTACTTCTAATTAATAACATAACAAAATTTTATGTGCTGACTTATTTTTATTAAATAATTAAGAGATATCAGATCACTCATCTGGTAGAAAATAATTTTTTAATTTTTGGTCAACTTTAAACCGAAATTATGATGAGTCCCATATGTTTATTTTGGCAAGTTCACGGTGCAAAACATGTTCACTTCTATGTATAGATGAACACTAAACTTGAATTTGATTAAAATCATTAAAGAGTAAATGAAAAATTGACAAAAAAAAATCACCTATTGAACATCAGTGGATGAATGAAAAACGATAACTAAAACTATGTTTGCATTGGGTTTTTTATGAAACAAAAGTGGCGTATACTTGGACTTAGGTTTGGGTCCTAAGAGGCAGCCAAGTTTATAGAAAAAATCTAGCCAAAGTGGATTTGAATCACATACACACACATATTCCACCGTTGCCTCTCCTTGAACCGGGATGGTGAATATATAATTTACTTTTGGTTATTGTTGTTCATATATTTTCTAAAAATAACTCTTCCTCTTCGAACAGATGTGATGCATGACTGTTTTTCATGGAAGGTTGCAATGGAGTAGTCATGAACACCTCTATTTAAACGTCCCTCATTCTTTTATTTTTGTGTTTTTCTTGAAGTCTGTAAACTAAAAAACACAGAATGTGTAGCGGATAAAATAATCAGATCATACCTTCTTGATGATAGAACCTTCTTGGATAAATCACGTGCTTCCAGGAAACTTCTTGATGAACCAACCCAGCAGTGGAGTGATATCACAGATTGGATATCACCCACACAAACCACAGTGTCAAAGACTTGATCGTTGTGTTTTTGGGAGAGAGTCAGTATATGGGTAGAAACAGACTATACGTTGTTTCTCACTTGGATTACCCATAACCATATATCAGATATATAATATATTATAATATCTATCCATATCAGTTAAAACTGATAACATCTGTATCTTGAGTGGTTATCCTAAATAGGTTTGAATTCAAATTCAAAACCTATTTGGATAATGATCAAATTTAAATTTAAATGGTCATGCCACATGGGCGCCCATTACTAACATCTCCCACTCGCACATGAGTTGGCATGACACTGCCACATCTCTATCTCAATCTCCCCAAAAAGAACGCTCTCATACTAGCCAATGCACCGTGCGACCGCTGAGAACACCTGCAAGTGGGAGCTCTATACTAGAAACTCAATATGAGTCAGCATAGAGACATCAACCCCAAAAGAACAGAAATAGTGTCTCATGTACCCAGACCCATCTAGCTACATCAGTCCAAAAAACATCTCTAATCCCTCAAAGAGCATGTTTGACTCTCCTAGGTCCCGCATTATATTCACACCCAATCAGCATCCTATAAAGAGCGATGTGAGTTATCGACAGTGAATATAGAGCAGAGATGTAGAACTAGATGATCTTCCCTTCACCCTCATATCATTCAATTTGAAATTGACCGCTTTCCCAGTAATGTCCCTTAAAGCCGAATCATACATGACCGCAGGCAACATACCAAAGTAGCTGAACATCAACTCCTCATCTTATGACATAGTCAAAGGTCACAAAAGGCACAAAGTAAAGTCATTTAGGAAAAAATGACTTTTAGGACTCACACGGTGAAGAAGCAGGGATCCATTCTTTCACCTCGCTAACGGGTCGATAAGCACATGCAGTATGAATGTATGTTATAGTGGAGTTACTCTTCCAAAGAGTGATGTTAAACTCACACACCATACAGATCTTAGTCTAGTCGCTCTTAAGCGCACGAGTCGCTTCCTAGCGTCTAACTCGAATTCTCTATTTGCTCGCCTCTCAGGCATCAAATGAGATCTCGCATCTGGCTATCCATAACAGACATATCATGGAAAAGTGGGTACTCTCATATCCATGGTCGGTCTCTAACAAGACCTCATCTTGGCTCCAACCAAGGCGACATAGCTAGTGGATAATTTTAGCTTCTAGTCTCATCCTTACTCGCTACCCAGCGCTAAGGGCGATTGCTCGTGTGAGTGAGCCAATCTTGCCTGCTAACATCAATTTAATTGTTTTGTGTATGCTAATTCACAAACCATTACTAAAAGTAGTAAACATAAATGTGTGATAGAAACAAGTATGAATACTAATGGCATAAATATCCCCAAAAAATGAGTTCAACTGAATACACATAAAAAAATATCACCACCTACGTAGTCCTAAAGCCCTAACATGAGTAAGATAAACATCTCTAGCAATGGGCTTAGTCAAAGGGTCCGCAACCATGCGACTCGTAGGGATGTGCTCCAGGATCACTTCTTTCTGCGCCAAAATATCTCTGATAAAATTGAACCTCACATCAATGTGTTTGGTTCTGCCATGGTATTTAGGATCCTTAGCGTAAGCGAGTGCAGCCATGCTGTCACAATGGATAGTCACAGGGTCTGAAGTGTGTGTGACAACATCCAAATGCTGAAGGAATCTCCTCAACCACACGGCTTCCTGAACGGCAGATGAACAAGCCACAAACTCAGCCTCCATGGTCGATAAGGCGATGCAAGATTGCTTCTTACTGCTCCAAGAAATAGCACCATCGCTAAGCATGAAAGCATATCCTGAAGTAGACTTACGCTCATCTAGGTCTCCTCCCCAGTCAGCATCACAATAGCCAACTAGATGTAGATCTGAACTCTGGTAGCAAAGTGTGTAATCTGCAGTTCCTCTAAGATATCGTAATATCCTCTTAACTGCTTTCCAATGAGCTGGTCCTGGGTTGGATTGGTAACGACTCACCAATCCGACTGCATAACAAATGTCAGGACGTGTACACATCATAGCATACATCAAGCTTCCAACAGCATTTGCATAGGGAACACGGGCCATCTTTTCATTTTCTTCTTGAGTCTTAGGACCCATATCAAGGCTTAGGCTCTCGCCTTTTGCAACAGGAGTGTCAATGGGTTTGCAGCTCTGCATCTGGAACCGCTCTAGAATAGTCTTAATGTAAGCCTCTTGAGACAAACCAAGAAGTCTCCTAGAGCGATCCCTGAGGATCTTAACACCGAGCACATAGCTCGCCTCACCCATGTCCTTCATTTCAAATGTAGAGAACAACCACATTTTAGTGGCGACAATCATCTCCTTGTCATTTCCAGCCAATAATATGTCATCTACATATAATGACAATATCAGAAAAATGTCCTTGGACCGCTTAACGTACACACAGTGATCTTCATCAACCATCGTAAACCCATTTGAAACAATGGCTCGATGAAATCTCAGATTCCACTGTCTGGATGATTGCTTTAAGCCATAAATAGATCGTTGAAGCTTGCAAACTTTGCGCTCCTGACCTACTGCCACAAAGCCTTCTGGTTGATCCATATAGATCTCTTCATCCAATTCTCCATTGAGAAATGCAGTTTTAACGTCCATCTGATATAGCTCTAAGTCCAACTGAGCTACTATGGCCAGGATTAGGCGAATAGAGGCAAACCTTACAACTGGTGAAAAAGTTTCCTCATAGTCCACACCCTCTCGTTGGGTGTAACCTTTCGCCACTAGGCGAGCCTTATACCTTTCTATGGAACCATCCGCCTTGCGCTTGATTTTGAGAACCCATTTGTTCCCAATAGTCTTGCGCCCTAGAGGCAAATCAACCAAGTCCCAGACATGATTTTTCTTCATAGACTCTATTTCTTCTTCCATTGCAGTACTCCATTCTTTACTAGCAGGGGATGAGAGAGCCTCCTTGAGATTCTTAGGCTCCATCTCATCACTCGGAGCAATCATGAATGCTTCCCCTTCAATCTCAAAACGACGACGGGGTATAGCTCCACATTTGCTTCTACGTAGTTGAGAATCCTGAGAATCCTCATCCATTGGATCTAATCCATGGGTAGGTAGATCGCTCCCACTGTCCCTAGGAGCTTGAGGAATTATTTCCTCATTCTCTACTAAGCTACTAGGTGCGCCTTCAAGTAGATCCTCCATCTCGTAGAATTCTACTTCTCTAGTTACCTCACCTCTGCTAGGGAAATCCTCCTCTAGGAAATCCACATCTCGCGACTCAATTTCAGTCACACTTCTATCCGGATGCTCCCCAACAAACACATAGCCCTTAGAATGCTCACTATGGCGAATGAAGATACACTTCTTTCCTCTAGGGCCCAACTTCCCAAACTTATGAGAAGCGTTGTGTATGTAAGTTGCCGAACCCCAAGGCCGCAAATTGCCCAAATCAGGCTTTTTGCCAGTCCACATCTCATATGGGGTGGAAGGAACTGATTTGGAGGGCACACGGTTAAGGACGTAGGCAGCAGTCAACAAAGCATCTCCCCAATAAGAAATTGGAAGATTAGCTTGCGCCATCATTGATCTAACCATGTCAAGCAATGTGCGATTCCTTCTCTCCGCTACACCATTTTGTTGCGGAGTCCTAGGAATTGTCAATTGCCTGATAACTCCTTTTTCCTCACAGAGCACTTTAAATTGCTCAGATAGATACTCACGTCCTCGGTCAGTCCTTAGAGCTTTAATGCTCTTGTCTAATTGATTCTCAACCTCATTAACATACCGTCTAAAGCAATCCAATGCTTCTGACTTGTGAGAAATCAGATAGACATGACCAAAACGTGTGCAATCATCTATAAATGTGATGAAATAAGGGGCTCCATGCCTTGCCCTCACATTCATTGGTCCACATATATCAGAATGAATAAGTTGCAATGGGATAGATGCCCTTATGGCTTTCCCAAATGGTTTTCTTGTTGCCTTTCCAGCAAGACAGTGCTTACAAGTAGGCAAAGTGACTCTAGCGAGTGGGCCTAAAAGACCCTCTCTAGCCAATCTAGTCATCCTGTCTTGCCCTATGTGGCCTAATCTAGCATGCCATCTCATAGAATCATTATCACAAAAAGATGCAATATTAGAAATAGAGCCATTGGCATTTTTATTAATACTAGAATCATCCACATCCAAAACTAAAAAACCATCTGAAAGATAACCAAAACCATAAAAAATTGTTCCCAAATAAATGCTAACACCATTATTCTCAAAACAAAAGCTAAAACCAAGGCTCATCATGCTAATAACTGAAACTAAGTTTCGCCGAATATCCGGAGCATAAAGAGCATCATGAAGATACAAGGTGCGCCCTCGTCGCATTTCCAGCTTGAATGTGCCAATGCCAAGCACCTCCACACTGGACTCGTTCCCCATGTAAACTTTTCTGCTCCCAGCAGGTACTCGACGATACTCAACGAACCCTACTCTGTCCCTCGCGATGTGGTCTGTTGCTCCGGAGTCTACAATCCAAAAATGAGGAGAATGAGCAATTAATGCTTGACTAGACACAAAGTATTGAATGCGAGAAATTAAGTAAGGGAGTACCTTCTTCTGCTCAGGGCAATCCCGAGCGAAGTGTCCTTCTTTGTTACAGTTAAAGCATGTCAATTTAGCCTTTGCCTTCTTACCACCTCTCTTGCCCCTACGCTTGAAATTTCTAGCGCCATTGGGCTTAAGCGCAACCGCTGCTTGCTTCTTAGGGGCACCTTTTGCTTTTCCACGTTTGAACTGAGAAGTCCTACGTGAACTTGACTCAACCACCATAGCAGAACCATCAGACTTAGCCGCCTCAAGGCGCTCAGCCTCTAGCTCCAAATGACGCGATATGTCTTCGAATGTTTTCACACTCTCATTATGCATCATGTTCTGCTTCATCTGCTCCCAAGAATTTGGCAGAGAGCGTATCACAGCCTGTACTTGCTGCTCTTGAGTCAAATTATGCCCAGCAGCCGCAAGCTCACGTATCATGGCTGACATGACTCTCAAATGCTGCTTCATCGAGTGATGCGCCCTTTTCTGATATGAGTCAAACTTCATAGTCAGCCCACGTAGCTTTACCAAAGAGGTAATACCAAACTTTTGCTTGAGAGCTTCTCACATCTCAAATGCAGTCGGGCAATGCTCAAACTCACTAATCAAGTCGTTGTGCATGCTGCTTAACATAGTAAAGCGCGCACACCGATCTTTGTTACGCCAAGTCTGAAAGGCTTCAAGATCACGACGATGTTGAGCTGTATTGCCCTGCTCTGGCTCAACCATCACTTGTTCAAGTGTGGTCAACACTTCTTGCTCATTGAGGAGGTATTGGATCTTACGGCGCCATATGTCATAATTGTCGCCATCCAATTTCTCTCCCTTAGTTAAGTCTGCCACCACTGTCTTAGCAGCCATTTCTACATACAGAGTAAATAAATGCGCAGGGGATATTAATGATAGCAACACAAAACAAAATATTTTGCAGCAAAAAAGAATCTAAATTAAATAATGATAATTTTACACATGTCTCAAGATCGAAAATTTGCTATGCTCGTAATCATCTCTTGCGCCTCTAGTGATAATTATCAAAATTTAATTTCATTCCATGCGCAAAAAATAATCAAACAATCTCCCACTATTTATGGCATATACAAAGCATGATAAATTCCATACAATAGCATCTCAATATAAATTTACAAACAACTCATGCTATATTTATTTAATGATGGAATTCAAATAAATAATTAATCATGCTTCTTTAATTGCAACATATTAAAAAACCAAAAAAAATTGTATTTAATATGCAGATTATGCCATAATTAAAGTGTACATCATTTTTGAAATTTTCTGGAATTTTCTGAAATTTTCTGGAATTTTAAATAACTAATTAAACACACATAAAATTAGAAATAAAAAATCCAGAAACTAGTAAACAGAAACAATATTCAGATTATGCCATAATTAAAATGTACATTGTTCTGAAATATTCTGGAATTTTAAATGACTAATAAATACACATAAAATTAGAAATAAAAAATCCAGAAACTGATAAAATGAGACAATATTACCAGTAAATAATAAAACCTTTCAGAAGTCTACAATAAATATTTCAGCTCCAGAAAAATATTTATGCAACACCAGAAGCAGTTTAAAGCATAAAACATGAATTATTAACACAGGAAAAATAATTTATATTTTCTGAAAATTTTCAAAATTTTACAGAATGTAGAAAAATTAATTCTGAGTCTAACAGTATAAGCCACGCATAAAACAAATATGTAATGAATTAATTATGACCATTTAACGCAATTCAGAATTAAAAACAAAACAAACAGTGCCTAATCGCCAGCAGCCAAGCCAGCCGAGGAAAACGGCGCGGCTCAGCACGCGGCCCAGATCGCGGCTTGGCGCACGGCTCGGCTCGCGGCTCGGCGCGCGGCTCGGCGCACGGCTCGGCTCACGGCTCGGCACGCGGCTCAGCCCGCGGCTCAGAGCACGGCGCGCGTGCGTGGCGTGGAGGGCGCGCGCGTGGCTGCGCCGCTGACGCGCGCGTGAGAGCGCGTGCAAGCGCGTCGGTTGAGCAGCTGGCGCGTGGGGGGCGCGTGGCTGCGCGTGGTGGCGCGTGGAAATGGCCCACGGCGTCAGGTGGCGCGTGCAGACCACGCGCCGCCTTCCAGGGTGTTTTCTGGTCCGATTTTTGTACTGCCGGACTCCTTTTTTCAAAATAAAACTATTTATGATATGAAAAAAGACATTAATGAACATAAAAAAAATATTTTTATGCTCCTAATCTGATAAAAATTTTTTTCTTCCTCTACAAATATTCATGTGTATAATATATATACATATACATATAAAAGTATACACATGATTAAAGGAAACACGAAAATATCCATAAACATGCTCTGATACTAATGTAAACTAAAAAACACAGAATGTGTAGCGGATAAAATAATCAGATCATACCTTCTTGATGATAGAACCTTCTTGGATAAATCACGTGCTTCCAGGAAACTTCTTGATGAACCAACCTAGCAGTGGAGTGATATCACAGATTGAATATCACCCACACAAACCGCAGTGTCAAAGACTTGATCGTTGTGTTTTTGGGAGAGAGTCAGTATATGGGTAGAAACAGACTATACGTTGTTTCTCACTTGGATTACCCATAACCATATATCAGATATATAATATATTATAATATCTATCCATATCAGTTAAAACTGATAACATCTGTATCTTGAGTGGTTATCCTAAATAGGTTTGAATTCAAATTCAAAACCTATTTGGATAATGATCAAATTTAAATTTAAATGGTCATGCCACATGGGCGCCCATTACTAACAAAGTCTTTTTATAGAAGTAAGAATCCAGTTGAGAGAGAGAGAGAGAGAGAGAGAGAGAGAGAGAGAATAGTCACTGCTTTGGTTCTCTAAACACATAATATTGTTTTTTTTATCAACAAAAGGGAAGCTTTATTGATGAATAAATTATATACAAGCGAAGAACTTAATCAATAAAACAGGGAAGTGCATCAAGTATCATAATTAAACTCAACAATTCCAACTAGGTTGACACTGAAGAGCTAGCTCAATCATATTCCAGCACTTAACCCAAGATTGAAGAGGGTCAAATCAACCAGCCAATAAAAAGAAAGAAATTATAGAAATAATAGGATATCACCAAGGTAACATAATCCCCAAAGCTACAAATAAACACCCATGGCCCAACACAGCTCTATAGCAGCAGCAACAACTGGCAGCAGCTCTGTAGTGTTGGAAATGGTAGAAAAATTCTGGGTAAAACTAGAATTTTTTCTCAAGTTTGGTCTATTTTTTAGGTGGGCCCCGAGTGTCGATTTACTCGGGTCAAAGTGGTAACGCGTTCTATGTCGCGTTGTGATTCACGTGGTATATTTGGTTGCTCAAAACCATTACCGAGTGAATGGGAAATTGAAGCCAAAGTGTGCTCCATGAAAATGGAGTTTTGGTGGAAATTCCTTAAGGTTGTAAAATGGCTTGTCCCACATTGATTTGGTGGGAGGTTTTGAATGGGTTTATAAGGCTTGGGTTTGGTACTTGGGGTGTACCCCAAGGGGTACCCAAGTGTTTTAGAGGGAGAAGTTATGGGCAAAATGGGCTAGACCCATTGGACCCAAAAATCACCACACACGTGCGCGCCGCCGTCTGTCCGGGCGGGCGGGCCGGGCTGGGCCTGGGCTTGGGCATGGGTGTGTGGTTGGGTTGGGCTTGTTCGGCCCAATACTAATTTTTTTGGGCAAAAAACATTTGAATTTAATTTTATTTTTGGTAAAATAAAATCCAGAATTCAAATTAAACTGATTTGGATTTTCTGTACATCCAAATAGGGCCCTTCCCGTTTTCAAACAGAAATAAAGTAGTTTGGAATTAGTGCACACCCAAACAGGGCCCTTCCCCTTTTTTGCTATCTGTTTGAATTATTAAACAGATTCAAATCTGTTTGAATTCAAAACCAACAGGTATCATACCTGTTCAATTCAAAACCTAGAGCCACCATTCCATCTATAAATAGGACAGCCCTCATTTGGATTTAGAGAACTCTAATTTTCGTCCTTCATAATTCTGCAAACACCCTCTTCATTTTGCTGCATTATTTTCTTGTCAGAGAGAGTATAAACACTTTGTGTGTTCGTTAGACAAACAATTTGTAGTGCTACTATTGTTTGTAGTAGATCATTTTATCCTGGGAGATAGACGTCCAAATTCTGAAAGCACCGTGGAGAGGACGAATCTGTCTTAAGAATACAGTGTTAAACACTGGACTTGGTCAGAAAAGTTATTCAAATAAATTAACCAAGTAAGTTGTTTAATTTTATTCTGTTTTTATTTGTTTATATAATCAGATTTTATTTTTTGTTTTTGTAACAAAATAAAATTTGTGGTTTTATTTATTTATTTACTATTTCGAGTTTGATTTTTGTAATCAAACAAATTCTCTCCTTTTCTCTATTTCTTTATATTCTTGTTGTTGTTTTGTATACAACAGAATTTAATCTATTTAAATACAGTGAAGATTGTCCAACAATCTTAAGACAGAATCATTTTTGGTATCTTCATTGTATTTTATTTTTCTGTGTTTTCAAACTAATATTCTGGTTGGAAAAACAAATAGTGATTTATACTATTTGACAGATAGTAGTAATATACTGTCTCTTTTCTTTGACAACTAGTAGTAATATACTGGTGTCATTAACAATTGCAGAATATTATTTGGTGTTACAGAAAATTATTTTGGTATTTTATTTTTCTAGTTTTAGTAACAAGGAAAATAAAATTATATTATTTTCTAGTTTTGGTAACAAAGAAAATAAACTGATTTTGTGTTTTAATTTATTTTCTGATTTTGGTAACTAGAAAATTATTTTGTGTTTGTTCTGATTTTTGTAATCAGATAGTTTTGTGGTATTTTATTTTCGAATTTCAGTAACAAGGAAAATAAAATTACAGTATTTTCTAGTTTTAGTAACAAGAAAAATAAAATGATTTTGTGTTATAATTTATTTTCTGGTTTAAGTAACTAGAAAATTAAGTTGTGGTTTGGTTTTCTGATTTTTGTAATCAGATATTATTTCGGTATTTTATTTTACTAGTTTTAGTAATAAGGAAAATAAAATTATTTTGTATTGTAATTTATTTTCTGGTTTTATTAACTAGAAAATTAATTTTGTTAATCAATCATGTAACTTTGTGACTCGGTCACAATCTGTTAATTTTGTAAGTAACTTATGGTTTCGTTTGGTAGACCACTTATTTTTTAACCCTTTGTGAAAATGTGTTAATTATTTTGACTTTATCATAGTTCATCGTGAGTATACATGGAAGAATTTGTTTTAGAGTAAAATATTAGTTTTACAAACTAATTTTATTTTATTACAATGTGGATTCATAGTCTTGAATTGTTTCTGCACTTGAGTCGGAAAAAATATATATATATATATATTCACAAGAACATTTTAATGCATATTTAATTTGTTTATTTATGTACAAATCAAACTTATTAAATGAAGGTATGTTTTGTCATTTTGAAGTTTAAAGTTTATATGCGTTGGATTTTATTTATAAGTTGAGAATCCTTTTATTTCATGATGCAAGTGATGGGATCGTGCATGATTAATTTATTTTGTTAATTCATTATTTTTAGTTGATGCGTTTGATATGCATGTATGATATCAACTCAAGCTATTTCTTAACAATAATTTCAAGTGATTTGGAATGATAAATTGTTATGTCGACTTAGGACATAAGCAGGTTAATTTGAATATTTCTAATCAATTTTGAATGGGTGTTTAAACACCAGAGAAATTTAAACATGAAGATGTATGTAATTATATCAGTCCATTTAATTGGGAAGTAATTTAAGAAATGTTTTATGTTGATTATTGAATTATGTGACATGAGATGTCATTAATAATTATTTTACTTGCGTAGTAGAATTTGTTAAACCATGAACCATTTTATTAATATGGGAGTGTATCTCTTGCATTAGTTGAGATAAGTTAATTTTCTTCTGTCACAAATATTTTTATAACAGTGACATTTATTTGTTATTGAGTTGTAAGAATGTATACAATCAAATGGGTTTTTGAATTGTTTGATTCTTAGGCAAAATTTTTTTTTATGAGGATATGATTCTGTCAAAACATTAATTCTGACTTGAGTAGTCATAATTATTTTGGATTTTTCTTGAATTTGTTTTAAAAATTCATTGATTTATAATAGAAGTGATAGGGGTGGTGAATATGATGCACCATTAAATGTATTTTGTGCACAACATGGCATTATTCACCAAACTACAGCCCCTTATTCTCCACAGGAAAATGGAATTGCTGAAAGGAAGAATAGAACCCTCAAAGAAATGATGAATGCCATGTTACTAAGTTCAGGTTTACCACAGAACTTGTGGGGGGGGGGGAAGCAATATTGTCTGCTAATTATGTTCTTAATAGAATACCCCACAAGAAAACCAACAGCACTCCTCATGAATTGTGGAAAGGTCGACCGCCTTCCTACAAATACTTAAAAGTGTGGGGGTATTTGGCAAAAGTTGAAGTTCCTGTTCCTAAAAAGACTAAGATTGGACCAAAAACAGTAGACTGTGTGTTTATTGGTTATGCTCAGAATAGTAGTGCATATCGGTTTCTAACTTATAAATCAGAAATACCTTATATAAATGTGAACACTATTATAGAGTCAAGGAATGTTGTGTTTTTTGAACATGTCTTTCTGTACAAGAAAGGATAGGAATTAAGTTCACAGAAAAGAACTTATGATTGTACACAAAGTCAAGAGACTAATGACAATCAAACACAAGAGACTAGTAATAGTCTCGACCAACAGGATTTAACTGATGATGAACCAAGACGAAGTAAGAGAGCGAGAACATCAAAATCCTTTGGTCCAGATTTCCTGACATACCTATTAGAAAATGAACCTCAAAGCTTTAAGGCAGCAATGACAAGTCCTGAAGCACCTTTGTGGAAAGAGGTTGTTAATAATGAAATTGAATCCATTATGCAAAATCATACTTGGGACTTGGTGGATCTTCCACCAGGTTCTAAACCTCTTGGATATAAATGGATATTCGAGAGAAAAATGAAAGCAGATAGTTCAATTGACAAGTATAAAGCGAGACTTGTAGTTAAAGGTTACAGACAAAAGGAAGGTCTGGACTATTTTGACACATATTCCCTTGTGACAAGAATAATATCCATTCGCATGCTTATTTCTATAGCAGCGCTGTTTAATTTAGAAATACATCAAATGGATGTTAAGACAGCTTTCTTAAACGGTGATCTAAATGAAGAGATCTATATGGAGCAACCCGAAGGGTTTGTAGTATCAGGACAAGAAAAGAAAGTTTGTCGACTTGTAAAATCCCTTTATGGATTAAAACAAGCACCTAAGCAATGACATGAAAAATTTGATCATGCAATGCTTACTAATGGATTTAAGATAAACGAATGTGACACATGCGTCTATATTAAAAAACATTGACCAAGGATATGTCATAGTTTGTCTTTATGTGGATGACATGCTTATCATTGGAAGCAGTCAAAACATGATCAAATCAACTAAGCAGATGCTTAACAAAAGATTTGATATGAAAGATATGGGGGTCGCAGATGTTATATTAGGAACGAAAATTACTAAAACATCTGACGGATATGCATTATCTCAATCTCATTATATTGAGAAAATTCTTGATAAATTTATCAAGGATGATTTGAATTTAGCTAGAACACCTGTAGACATCAGTTTTTATTTATCGAAAAATAAAGGTGATGCAGTGTCTCAGTTAAAATACTCCCAAATCATTGGAAGCCTAATGTACCTAATGAATTGTACTCATCCTGATATAGCTTATGCTATCAGTAAATTGAGTAGGTACACTAGTAACCCTGGAGAAGACTATTGGAAAACGATCATTCGGGTTCTTAGATATCTAAGATTTACTCGTGATCATGGTTTGAACTTTACTCGATATTCAGCAGTACTCGAAGGTTATTGTGATGCCAATTGGATATCGGATACTAAAGATTCAAAATCCACTAGTGGATATGTCTTTACTCTAGGAGGCGTTGTTGTTTCTTGGAAGTCCACGAAACAAACTTGCATCGCACGATCCACAATGGAATCCGAGTTCATTGCTTTAGACAAAGCAGGTGAAGAAGCAGAATGGCTTCGTCACTTCTTAGAAGGCATTCCAATGTGGCCAAAACCTGTGCCAGCTATTTGCATTCATTGTGATAGTCAATCTGCAATAGGCAGGGCACAGAATCATATGTATAATGGTAAGTCACAACATATTCGTTGTCGACATAATACCGTAAGGCAATTGTTGTCAAACGGAATAATCTCAATAGATTATATAAAATCTAAAGAGAATATTGCGGATCCGTTAACAAAGGTTTGACAAAAGAGCTAGTGTATAGTTCATCGAAGGGGATGGGATTAAAGCCTATTACATAAGAGTCGTCATAATGGTAACCCTACTTATATGACTGGAGATCCCAAGAACTAAGTTCAAAGGGACAACTAAGTTATGTATGGCTCGCCAGAAATCACCAAGGGATTAAAATTCCTACCCATTCCTATGGTGAGAGTGATATCTGCAACATATGTTGTCTGCAGGGGTATAAGGATAAGCTTTGCTTTTAATAATTACTTATATCTTGATTAAGGCATAAAATCAAGATGAGTATAAGGAGATACTCACAATAAGAATCACCTATATGAGTGTTGAACTCGGGCCGGTTCTATGAGAATGAAAAGGCTAAATTCTCTAGAAACACTTATGAAAACCAGGCGCGTTCAAGGCCAAAACGAACACAACAGTGAGAACCACGATGTGTTAGAAGATATTTTGTGTGAAATCTATTGTCTTGGCTTACACAAACGGCTGAACAATTCAAGGCATCGCGTCCATTGGTTAGCCAGTAAGTCCAATAGGTTATCACTAAGGAAGGTTCAAGGCCGAAAACTACCTATCCTGATGCAAGATATTTTCGACTTATACTCTTTCCTTAAAGTCTGCATATTGTTGCATTTCTGTTGTCATCAAATTCCATTCATGTGGGGGATTGTTGGAAATGGTAGAAAAATTCTGGGTAAAACCAGAATTTTTTCTCAAGTTTGGTCTATTTTTTAGGTGGGCCCCGAGTGTCGATTTACTCGGGTCAAAGTGGTAACGCGTTCTATGTCGCGTTGTGATTCACGTGGTATATTTGGTTGCTCAAAACCATTACCGAGTGAATGGGAAATTGAAGCCAAAGTGTGCTCCATGAAAATGGAGTTTTGGTGGAAATTCCTTAAGGTTGTAAAATGGCTTGTCCCACATTGATTTGGTGGGAGGTTTTGAATGGGTTTATAAGGCTTGGGTTTGGTACTTGGGGTGTACCCCAAGGGGTACC
Organism: Camellia sinensis; assembly: GCF_055761805.1. Lineage (NCBI taxonomy): Eukaryota > Viridiplantae > Streptophyta > Magnoliopsida > Ericales > Theaceae > Camellia > Camellia sinensis. Next base: position 72,395,838 of record NC_138964.1, read on the forward strand.
CAAGTGTTTTAGAGGGAGAAGTTATGGGCAAAATGGGCTAGACCCATTGGACCCAAAAATCACCACACACGTGCGCGCCGCCGTCTGTCCGGGCGGGCGGGCCGGGCTGGGCCTGGGCTTGGGCATGGGTGTGTGGTTGGGTTGGGCTTGTTCGGCCCAATACTAATTTTTTTGGGCAAAAAACATTTGAATTTAATTTTATTTTTGGTAAAATAAAATCCAGAATTCAAATTAAACTGATTTGGATTTTCTGTACATCCAAATAGGGCCCTTCCCGTTTTCAAACAGAAATAAAGTAGTTTGGAATTAGTGCACACCCAAACAGGGCCCTTCCCCTTTTTTGCTATCTGTTTGAATTATTAAACAGATTCAAATCTGTTTGAATTCAAAACCAACAGGTATCATACCTGTTCAATTCAAAACCTAGAGCCACCATTCCATCTATAAATAGGACAGCCCTCATTTGGATTTAGAGAACTCTAATTTTCGTCCTTCATAATTCTGCAAACATCCTCTTCATTTTGCTGCATTATTTTCTTGTCAGAGAGAGTATAAACACTTTGTGTGTTCGTTAGACAAACAATTTGTAGTGCTACTATTGTTTGTAGTAGATCATTTTATCCTGGGAGATAGACGTCCAAATTCTGAAAGCACCGTGGAGAGGACGAATCTGTCTTAAGAACACAGTGTTAAACACTAGACTTGGTCAGAAAAGTTATTCAAATAAATTAACCAAGTAAGTTGTTTAATTTTATTCTGTTTTTATTTGTTTATATAATCAGATTTTATTTTTTGTTTTTGTAACAAAATAAAATCTGTGGTTTTATTTATTTATTTATTATTTCGAGTTTGATTTTTGTAATCAAACAAATTCTCTCCTTTTCTCTATTTCTTTATATTCTTGTTGTTGTTTTGTACACAACAGAATTTAATCTATTTAAATACAGTGAAGATTGTCCAACATGTAGCAGCAGCAACAACTGGCAATAACAACTTTCAACAACTGACAGTAGCAACATATCTGTAAACATTAGCAGCATCTAGTAGCAATAGTAACTTGGTTACACACCTAGACTTCCAAGCTCCAAACTAGACTTCTAATCCCCAACCAAAACACTAACCGGTACCCTCATCAATTACCTAAACAGAGCCTATACAGGACATAGCAGCAGCCATAAAATGCAACCCTCCCACCACTTCATAAACATAGCCTAATATGATTCAAATTTTCCACAATATCATGCACTGAATAGTGTATATTAGACAAATTGTATTTAACCCACAACCCAATCCTCACCTTTACTATCTTACCCGACTCTTCCATATTGTGATGTTTGCCTTTGAAAACACACTCATTTCTCAGCCTCCAGATTGACCATAGCATTGCAATTGGAATAAGTCTCTATATCTTCAAAACTAGCTTTTTGAATTTTGTTCCTAACTACCACTACTAGAAAAAACACTTTTAGCGACTAACATTTTGGTTGCGAAAAGTACCTATTTGGTCGCTAAAACCTTTTAGCGACCAAAATATGTTGGTTGCAAGTTAGTCGCTAAAGCCTCGTGACAGATAGTTTTCTACGACCAAAAAAGCCATTGGTCGCTAAAAGTGACCATTTGCGACCAACTTTTTTGGTCGCGGAAAGTCCAATTCATATTAGCCAAAAGGGAACTTTTAGCGACCAAAGATAAGTTGGTCGCTAAAAGTCAGTGCCTTGACCCAAAAAAATAATTCTTTTGTGCTGCCTGGGACTTGAACTCCCAACCAAGAAGTCACCATGCACCCAATCCACTCTGCCACTAACATGCTTCTTGTTCATATTTGGTAGAGAAAATATATAACCCATAAAAATTGGGTTATATATTATTTTATAATACTTTTATTGCCTAAACAGAAAAATAGCATGTAATTATAGTAGTATCCGTTTTTTTTAAAATTTATCCCGCCATAACTTTTTACGACCACCTTTTTTTTTGGTCACTAAAGGGTAATCTTCTGCAACCAAAAAAGCCTTTGGTCGCCAATAGGTATACTTTCTGCGACTAAAAAAAGCCTTTGGTCGCCAAAAGGGTATACTTTTCGCGACCAACATTTTTTTAGTCGCCAAAAGGTGATCTTCCGTGACCAAAAAAGCCTTTGGTCGCCAATAGGTATACTTTTCGCGACCAACTTTTTTTTTGGTCGCAAAAAGGTGATTTTCCGCGACCAAAAAATTATGGTCGCCAAAAGTTAGATTTTAGTCTTAGAAAGTGGACTATTTGTGATCAAAAAAAAAAAAAAGGTGGTCGCTAAAGGTGTTTTTTCTTGTAGTGTACCATAGCAGCAGACTCTCCACAGTAGCAGGTGTAACCCAGCTTATTCCTCACCAGAGCAACAACTTTGACCAAACCTTCCACACATCAGGGCATAGCAAAAATAAATGATCCACTGATTCTGCTTCATTCTTGCAAAAGGGACATTCATTTACCATTGTTGAACTAAGCACCCCAAACTTTACCAACATATCAGTGGTTTTGACCCTCCCTTTCCATGACAACCAGCTTGAAAACTATGCTTTTAGAGGTGGCACATTATTCCAAAGCATCCTAGGCACTTGTAATGAAGGACCTTTGTTGGCCTCAAACCAGTCTCTTAGAGATGCCACTGTGAACAATCCTGAGGAAGATGCAGCCTATCTTACTGAATCCTTCTGCTCCAAATTAAGGCTAGAATTATCTGTTGTTAATTCCTGCAGCCATATGACCTCCTCTTCCTCCCAGACAAGTAGTGATCTTCTGAACAAGAGCTTCCAATCCCCATAACTATCCCTCATTTGCATGGAAGTACTCAATGTGCCTTCCTTTTCCATTGATAGCATAAACAACCTAGGAAACTCTCATGCTAGAATGCAACCCTGATTCTATTTCCAACCTCAATTTGAAACTTCGATACAAAAAACTCAAACAAGCCAGTATTAGATCTTGCCACATTTAAAATATCACTCCACATAATAGATTCATTACCAATCCCTTTCTTCATTGGTAACCACCTCCCCCCTTTAGTCCTATACTTACTAGTAATAATTTTCTTCCATAATGATTTATCTTCTACCCCATATCTCCACCACCACTTAACTAGCATGAACCCATTCATATCACTGATCTTTCTTATTCCTAACCCACCTTGCTCCTTTTTCCTTGTTACTTCATTCTAGTTCACCAAGTGAATCTTTCTTTTTAAATCTGAACTACCCCACAAGAAGGCTGCCTTAATCCAATTTCCCTTGTTACTCTTTTAGGCAATTTAAAAATAGAGATGTAGTACCCAGGTAAGCCATCAAGGACAAACTTGATTAGAGTTAGCCTACCAGCAAATGACAACAGCTTCCTTTTCCAAAGTGCTAACTTGGATCTAACCTGATCCACAACAGGCTGCCAAGTTTTCTTTCTTCTTGTGTTTGCACCAAGTGGTAAGGCCAGGTACTTTAGAGGTAATTTTTGACATAAGCAAAACAATTCTGAAGCAAAAGCTTGTGACTCTTCCTCACTAATCCCTACTCCATACACCAAACTTTTATGATTATTTATCTTTAACCTTGACATTACCTCAAAACATCTCAGAATTCTTTTTACATTCACCATTTCAGCCCACTCTACTTCACAGAAAAGTATTGTATCATCCGCAAACTGAAGGTGTGATAATCTCAAACCTGATGTCCCAACAGATGGTCCCTTTAATAGGCTTAACTCCTTTTCTTTTTCCACTAACATATTTAGTCCCTCAACTGCAATGTTAAACAAAAAATGAGATAACAAATCTCCTTTCCTCACCCCCTTTTGTGGACTAAATTCCTCCGTTGGTGACCCATTAACTAAAATAGACACTCTTGCTGTGGTTACACATGTTTTCATCTATCCCACCCATTTCTCTCCTAACCCAATATTATTCATCATAGAGAACAAATACTCCCAATTAATTGATTCATATGCCTTTTCGAAGTCTAATTTGAGAATGACTCCCTTCCTTTTTGACTTCTTCCACCAATCCACCACCTCGATAGCAATCATTACTCCATCAAATATATTCCTACCTCCCAAAAAGGCTGTTTACACTTTGCTAATAACATCTGGTAGAAATTTTTTCAATCTTTTTGATAGAACCCTAGCCAAAATTTTATATACCACTCCAACCAAGCATATAGGCCTATAATCCACCAACCCTTCAAGACACATCTTCTTCGGTATGAGAGTTATAAATGAACTATTTAGCCCTTTTACCAGCTTACCATTGGTGTAAAAATATCCTGCATAAACTGGAACACATCATTTTTCATAAACTTCCAACATTTCTAAATATAGGTGATTGAATCTGTTCGATCCTGGCACTTTATTTCCACCACAATCTTTCATTACCTCCCATATCTCATCCATTGTACACTCAGCTTCCAACATCTCCACCACTTTTGATCTACTAACTGAAACAAAAATTCCTGACAGTTTTGGTCTAGATTTCCACTCAGAGAATACCTTTGAAAAATGCCTCAACACTTCTTGTCTTACCAACCCAGGATCCTCAACACTAACCCCATCAATAACTACTGAGTCAACTAAATTTCCTCTTTGTCTTTTACTGGCCATAATATGAAAATACTTGGTATTTTTGTCTCCACATTGAGCCCAGTTTTATATGGACTTCTGGAACCAAATCCAATCCATTTTTCTCTGCAACTTCCATACCAAACTTCTTACCTCCCTCTTAGATACTATTTCATGAGTTTCTAGTACTCTTGATTCTGCTAACAAATCCAATACAAGTAGCTCCTCCTTTGCTTTTTTTAGTTGATCCTCCACAATTCCAAACTCTTCAATATTCCATCTTTTCAACTTAGCTTTAAGACCACACAGTTTTATCTTGAGTCTGTACCCAACCCACCCTTGCACCTGTGATCCAGACTAAGCCTTTTGTGCCATTGATCTAAAATTTGGATGCAGGGTCCAGACATTAATAAACCTAAATGGTTTAGGGCCCCAATTTCTTTCATCTTCCATTAACAACAAAGGGAAAAGATCAAACACATTTCTAAGCAAGCCCCATAACTTGAATCTAAATTTATCCAGCCAAACAGGATCTAACAAAAACCTATCTATTTTACTCCACCTTCTCCCATCTAATGAATTGCACCATGTAAAATTTCTACCCAACATTGGCAAATCCATCATTTCTAATTGTTCAACAAAGTTATTAAAGTCTTGTATCCCTCTATCTCTCCTGGAACACCCCTTTCTCTCTGCTATACATCTGACTTCATTATAATCCTCTCTCATACACCAAGGGCTTTGAAAATGCACTATAATCCTAAGGATGATCTCCCATAACCTTGATCTTTTCACCACATCATTCGGGCCATATTAAGTAACACACAACCAAAGGATCCAATAGCAGTACCTGAAAGAGCCAAAAAATTCCTATTTCCACAACACTCGGACATTGTAAAAATGTCAGGATTCTAGATGCTCAACAGACCCCTAGCACTCTCATCAGCATCTATAGCTATAAACTCCATCCTTTCCCATGGCCAAATAGACTTAACAAAGTGTTTATCTATATTGCTTTTTTTTTCGTTTCTTGAATAAGCATAACATCCACTCTTATTTCCTTAATTACATTTCTGACTCTACTCCTCCTCCTCTCATTCCTTCCCAACCTTCTAACATTCTAGGACATAATCTTCATGATACTAATTTCAACACCCATACCGCCCCTAATTATTCGGCTAGCTAATTCAGACCCCTTCCCCCCCTTTTCAGTCTTAACATATCTCGCAGCATCTTGATTCTCCAACTCTACTAGTTATTTATCACCTTTTTCTTCATCCCTTCCCAGCTTAGCCCTAATTTTCTTCCAATCTATAAAGTAGCGTGTCCTTCCTCAAGAACCATCTTCCTCTTCCTACTAGTTTGATTATTCTTTGTCAATGAAAGTGACACAGCTGCTACTGTTGCCCTAAGTAATGCCCCCTTTGAAAATCGCCAAAAAATGATACTCAATTTCTTTGGATCCTTCTCCTCTTTCTTCCTCTCCTCATACCTTTAGTCCTGTTTATCTCAAAATTGAGAATGACCACCACCAGCTGGGTAGTGGCCAATCTCAACAACCTGGGCTTGTGATCTTATTAAAGTGGTAGGGGGTTGAGATCGACCCATTTGGACTTGGGCACTGTCTCTATTTCTAGGCCCACTAATAGATTTCTCTCTTTTGGCTCTTACCAAGGTTACCTCAATATTAATACCAGGCCAACTCTTCTTAAACCCATTAATACTTTTTACAAACCTGTAGACACCCCATTTTTGACCGACCTTAAGACTCAGACGTCACCAATTGAGCGCTCGGTGATGTTGCATATGGTGCTCATTCTGAGGTTTCAGAGTCTCGGCTGCGAGCCTTGCCTTCAGACTTCGGGGCTCTTTTGCGCTTTGCCTCGGTTTGCGAACCAGGTCCTATTTTCTCTATTTTCTGTTCCCAAAGGGAGGGAGAGGTCCCGTAGACCATCTCTCAGTGGCCGTAGGCTACGTTTCGCAGCCGTAGGCCATTTTTTCCGTTTGGAGGCCAGTTTCTGATTTTTGGAGCCGTCGACTGTGCGCCTCTGTTCGGGACCGCTTAATTACTTCTGATTGCTCCGATTTTTGGCACACACCTTATTTCCTCCCTTTAGAGGGACACTGTGGCCCAGGAGACCACTTTCATGGTCATGCACCACTTCGGATGCCTAACAGCCTGTTTTCGGGGCCCCGAACTGCGCATTTTGACCCTTGAACCTTCGTTTTGCATCCGTCTTGGTCCATTTTTGGTAGGGACCCTATTTTCATTGCTAGGGAGGTGGTAGGATGGTGGGAGGCCACCTTTTCCCCTGAAAAACCAATTTTCTCATTTTCTCTCTCGAAAAGTCGATTTTTCTGACAGAAAGCTGGTTTTTCTCACTTTTGAGCCACAATTTCTGGCTTTTCATACCACCATTGTGTTGTGCTCATCTGGGAGGCCACCAATATGGGTAGGCTGACCAGTAATTCACCTTGACCCTTTTGAACCTTGCTAAAAAGCTGATTTTCCTCTCTCTTGGGTCACTTTTTCTAGTTTTCCACCATACAGCTGTGTTGCACTCATCTGGGAGGCCACCTTTTTGGGGTGGCCGGCCAGAAATTATTCTTGAACCTTTTGACCCCTGGTCGGCTGTCTAGGGGGAGTGGCCAGCCAGCCACTTGAACTGGCCGGCCTGCTTCTTGCTTTTTGCCCTCTCTAAATGCATCACAGCTGTGCCAGCTGTGAGGCAATTAGACCATCCTCCATAGTGTATGGAGGATATGTGAAGCCACTTTAAGATATTTTGGAGCCTCTCCTCTATAAAGGGGAGGCTGATCTTCCATTGCAATGGTTGAACCCCTTTGAAGGCTTACAACTCTCTCTCTCTCTATATCTCTACACTTGAGCTTCCAAACCCTAATATTCTTGCACCATTTGCACACCAACCCTTAGCACAACACCTCCTCCATCCATTCCAGCACTTTGGGACTGATTTGAAAGGGTTGAAGGTTCACCAACTTGGTCCAAAAGCTCTAGCTTTGTTGCTCTTCAAGGGTAAGCACCTATTTCCCTTAAACTTGTATTTTTTTGCTCCATTGATTAGCCTTACTTGCAAATATTTCTGGACTTTGTCATAAACCAAAAAGTGTCATATTTTGAGCTCCTCTTGAATATTTATTAAGGACACTTTTCTGTTTGAGGTCCCCTACATCCTTGTATGCTTTATCCCTCTTTGTAGGCCTATTTTGCATCATATCTTAGTCCTACTTGTGAGCATTTTCGAGATTTGTCATAAACTAGAAAAAGTTTCCTTTTGAGCTTATAAACATGTTTGTTTAAGATACTTTTTCTATTTGGGGTCATCTACCCCCTTTCATGCCTTATTTCCTCATGTTTTGAGCTATGCATGTGAGCACTTGCATTGGCCTTGATTTGGCCTTTTAGCCACTGAAATCCAGCGAATTTTTAGTGGCTTAGATGTGCCTTTGAGCTTCAAAATCATAGAGGGGTGACCCTCTCACCCCTCATTCTCTTTACTAGCTTTGTTGGCCTTCCAAAGGGACCCTCACTTGCATGTTGTGAAGTCACTTTTTGGGCTCAATTTGGTGAGTTTCAAGGCCTTCCTTAGCTCTTTCTAGAGCCTCTTTGGTCTTATTTTATGTCTATAATGCATGTGTAGAACAATTCCATTCAAGGCCTTTTGAGGGGGCCTTTCATTGTATGCTTCATTGACCCATTTCAAGGCCAATTTGGTGAGTTTTAGACTTGTCATATTTGATTTCCAAAGTTGGTTTTGCCATGCTAAGCGTCCTTGTTGTATGTGTTGAGTAACCCCTTGCATGGCCCTCCAAAGAAGCTCATCATTTTTGCATGCATTGGATGAATTTCAGTGGTTATTTGGGCATATTTTGTCATGTTTTATTCACTGTTTTTGGCTGGTTTGATGAGTTCTTATACGCTTCATATACATGCCATGTAAACCATGCTTGCTAGCCAAATTTGCATGCTATTTTAGTCCATCATGTTAGCACTTTTTGGCCATGCTTTAAACTAGAAATGTGCATGTTTTGGGAGTGCCTTGGCTCTGTCTTTGTACCTCATGGCCAAATAATGCGTTCTTTGCATAGTTATAATTCAATACATGTGCCTAGCTTTGAGTTTCGGGGCTTATTTCATGCATCGGGTGCCATATTTCCATGTTTCGGGACCATTTAGCATCATGTTTGGGGACCATTTAGCATCATGTTTTAGTGCTGGAAATTACATGTTTGTATGCCATCTTTCATCCCTTGCCATGCTTTGGTAGAGTGGCATTTTATGCCTTAGGTTCGGTCCTCGGTATACGTGCACGTGTGCACTCATTTCAGTTCTCTCATTTCCATCACATGGCCACTGATGTGAGTGTGGCTGAGGTCCACTCATGTTGGTATAAGTCCATCATGCATTGTGTATGCCATTTCGGTCCATAGCATTGTGTATGCCATTTCGGTCCATAGCATTGTGTATGCTGAGTTGCATGTTAGAGCATTGTGTATGTCATGTTACATCGAGCATTGTGTATGCCATTTCATAGCATTGCGTATGCTAGGTTGTATGTTAGTCGCATTGTGTATGCCATCTCATTTGCATCGTGTTTGGGATAGGAGTTAGCCCAAGCACGGGAAACGAGGTACATTTCGTACTCCGAGTGACGGAACGTGTCTTAATTCCCTGTCTCCGACACTCCGGATTACCCATGATGGAGTTTAGGTCTTGTTGTGTTTTCATGTATATTCATTTCATATTAAGTTGTGTAATTCTACTCCTCGGCCATCATGCATCGATATGCGTGATTCGTGGCACGAGGATCGAGGACTACACTTCCTGAAGAGTAGTCATGCATACATATGTGAAAATACTTTGCCATGCCCCTTTGTTGCTCTCTGTTGCAGTAAATCAGAAATCAGCGGCCTTCTAGAGCATTGCGCAATATTCTGAGAACAATTGTAAACAGAGGCAAACTGGGGCATCGTAATGGATTTCCGCGCAAGGCAACTCAAGCATGCATCATTCATCATTTGCAACAGAGCTGAGGCGGTCCATGGATTTGCGTGCTAATTTACCTGCTTTCCTAAATTAATTTGTTAATTAATTAGGATTTTGTATTCATTCGGACTGTACTATTTATTCGGACTGTATATTATTTATTCGGACCCTCCGAGCGAGGGCACAATTGTAATAAGTGTGCGTGCGTGTGATGTATGTCTTCTAACCCCACGTCTTTCTCCCTTTTATTTACCCGCTTATGATGGTTAGATTAGGGCATATTTCAATTAGCATACTCATGCTTGCATGTTCGCATCATTCATCTGTATTGCATGCACCGGGCTCGGCGCATCATACTAACTGCATTGTATTTCAATTCCGAGTTGAATACTTGTTACTTGTAGCATTTCACATGCCATCCTTAGAATAGCCGAGCCTACTATAGTTGCATTTTGCATGTGTTGCATTAAGCATTTCTGTATATTTAGGATCACGCATTGATTTCTAACTAGCTTCTGTTTTGGCTTGGAGTACTCGGTAAGTGCTTATGCTTTAGCATCCCTGCATGTGTGTGAGTGATTGCCATGATAGCATGCTTACCATGAGGCTAATTGCTTATGTGATATACCTGCCTGAATGCCCGTGGGTGAATGTTGGGTTATTTGGATTGGAACAATTCATCAATTGTGAGTTTTAAGCCCACTTGAGAGTGGCAAATCACCTTATTTCAAACCCACCCAAGAGTGGCAAATCCACGTTTTAGCCTACTTGCGAGTAGCAAACCATTTTCAAAATAAACATGAGATGTTTTGATCCAATTCAGGCGATCCAGTCTATACTTGTATGCTGTGCGCATCACATAGTAAATCTAGGCTAATAATCGGAATAAGAACGCATAATGTTTTCAAAACTAGATATCATGGTTAGTAGAGGCCGATCTTTGATTGGGCGAGCGGGGGTGCTCACGAAGTGACCTTCCCCAATCGTACCCAAGTTCCCGAGCCGAGGCAACTTTGGTGATGACGAACACGTGGCCTTAGGCAACGAGTTAGGGTTTCCTAAATTTTCCCAAAAATAAAATATTTAGGTGGCGACTCTATATCTGGCAAAGCAGTCCATGTTTGGCACTTCTTTCAAAAAAATCTGTTTTCAAAAATGATTTGCCTGATTTGGACTCTTTGATGATTTATCGGCCTTGCATTGCATTCTGCGAGATTAGATACAGGACCGTGACTTTGAGTCCTGAACTGTAGTGAGCCCATATGAACAGAACGGGGGATTTATCCCCCCGGGACATTCGAGGGCGCGCCTACAAGTTCTGGCGACTCTGCTGGGGATTTAGAGAACTTGACTCGAACTCATGATATCTTGTTTTGATTACACTTATGTGTCTCTTTGTATTGCATTTGCATTAGTATGCCTAGGACACCGTGTTTGCCGGATGCTATTCCTGAATGGTTTACCGGAGGCTTGCTTCGAGAAGCGTGCCATAAGGCTGACCGGTTGTGGGCTCTGCCACGACGGGAACACAAACCCTGGTTTTACCGGGGCACCCTTTTTGACCATTCGACCTAGTGCATATTCGGAATCCATAGTGACCATTCCAAACTAGGACAGGTTGCTTACCCGTTTATAGGTTGTTTGAAACCGTTGCGTGCGTAGTGAAACCCTAGCTCTTGACAAAATAGGACAGGGAAACCTTACCCCAACATAGGGGGGTTTTGGCTCTCACTTGTTTGTTATGTACTTTTAGAGTGCATCTCTATACGAATGCATGTATCAGTTTACAAGTTTGGGCATCAGGCCTGCGGGCACCAATTCAGTATTTTTGGGTATCAGGCCTGCGGGCACCAGTTCAATATTTTCGGAATCAGTTATCTGCGGGTATCAAATTCAGCTTCGAGGACAGTGATTTGGGAATAATGATCAGTCTTTGAGAACGGTGTATCAATTACGTGTTAATTATACCCTACTGTGTGTTGTGTTTATTTACGCCGTTATACTGTCCGTTTGTCTGCTCGTTTATTTCCTTATTATTGCTTTATTTATCTTTTTGCTAGGTAGTTTAGCACAATTGCTTCAGACTAAGCTGATATTCCCCAAGCACTCTGGACAAGAGGTCACCGACTCAATCGATCTGAGGATCTGGTCGACGGACAACCAGTGTTTCACTCTCTACCCCCGGTTATCAGACGGAGGTCGAAAAGACGCAGTGTATCCGAGCAGAGGTCGCCAGAGCAGTGGATTACCCCATCAGTGGATAGTCGGACTGAGATCTCAATTGTTGCTATAGAGATAGACCTTCCAGTAGTTCAGGCAGATCAGGGCAGTATGGCGGTACCAACAGGAGTTGAGAAAATGATGCGTCAGATGCAGGACACCATGAGAGCCATGCAGCAGGATGCTGCTCACCGAGATGAGTTTGCCAAACAACAGGCCGAGATCATGGCCCAGCATGCAGAATTAATTACCAGGTTACAATAACAAACTGGGGCATCTGCTTCATACCCAGTTCCTCCCCCACCAGGAGTCCCGGCACCCGGGGAGGCACCAAATGTCCAGGCAGATACGGACATACCAACGGGACCAGTTTCGCCCCCAATTCTACCCCAACTATCTAAGGCACCTACGCCTGTCAATCAACCAGACTCTCCCTTCGAGTTTGAGGTAGACCACACAGCATTGAAATTGAGCAAGCTCGAGTAGTTGTTCAAGAAATCACAAGGGGTGAAGTCCATTCCAGACATCGAGGACGAATATACCGATGTGGCTATGACGCTGCCAGATAGGTTCAAAATGCCACAAATTGACCGTTTTGACAAATCCGGGGATCCCATGGTCCATCTTCGGTTGTTCTCAGATATACTGCGACCGATGGGCCTCACCAGACCACAGAAGCTTTCATTATTCGGCCGGACCTTGTCAGGTGTGGCCGCTATCTGGTATGCAAAATTAGAAGATGATGTTAAGCGGAACTGGGACGAAATGGCCGAGGCTTTCATTGCACAGTACTCCTATAACACTCAAATTGAGATTATAACCCGTGATCTTGAGACAACAAGGCAGGAGCCTAAGGAGAGCTTTTCGGATTTTGTGGCCCGTTGGAGGGCGAAGGCCTTAATGATGACCTTAAGGCCTACAGATAAAGATCAAATCCGAATGATTGTGCGCAATCTCCAGCCAAAACTGATGTAGAAAATGATTGTGCTCCCCTTCCCAACCTTTTCAGATTTGCACGAGATGGGGGTACAAATAGAGGATGCTATGAAACAAGGTCTGATTGACCAAGATAGAGAGCAATCCCGAAGAACTTTCAATCGCAACAACAACACAGGCACCGGCAATGCCACAAATGCTAGAGCTTCAGAAGTAAGCGTGGTCACCACCATCCCCCTCCCAGACCCATGGCAACTACACCTTTCTTTGGCGTGTCCGGAAGTAACACACAAACCACCCGATTCCAACCCAGAGGCCAAAGAACCTTCACCCCACTGTATATGCCCCTGTCCAAGGCTCTAGCGGTATTAATCAAGAAAGGGCACTTAAAGCCCCTGGAGCCGAGGCCATTGCCAAATCCACTCCCTCCTTCTCATAACCCAGCAAAATACTGCGCATATCAGCAACAACATGGTCATGACATTGACCAATGTTTCAGATTGCGTCATGAGATTCAAGACCTCATTGACAAGCAGGTGATTGTACCTCCAGAAAAACCCAATGTCACAACAAACCCTCTCCCACTGCACAACCAAGCTCTACCTCCCAAAAGAATCAACTTCATCCAGACTGGGGTCGTGTCTTACGATCCCAGCATATATATCACTCCTTCCCACCTACCTAAGCCAAAGATGCTCCTTCCTGACTGCACTGACTCTTTGTGCATGTTGGACATCTCCAGAACCCAACCCGAGCCAATGGTGGTGATTGGCAAAGACAGAACAGAGGAGATTTCAAAGGAGGATGGAATTGTTCAATCAGGGTTTGAGTAGTCTGGGAGTGTCGCTGGGGAAGCCTACGATCCGAGTGATTACATTCTGCCAGCAGGTCAGTTTGAGCCTAATATTGAATTGCTAGAGAGGGCAGAGCTATGTGTGATCCAAGGGGATGGATTTGAGCAGGGGACAGATGGTTTGACAGCTGTGGAAGAGGACTTTGCCAACCTCCAATTTTTCAATGAACAAGAGCTAGAGGGCATGGTGGTCAACTGGTCAGACTTTGAGGAGTCAGCAGAGGTCACTGGGTGGCTTGATGACCTACCAGACGTTGTTGATGAAGCTCAGTTGGAATAGGGCCCGGTAGGGGTAAGCATATCAGTGGTGGCCGGAAGGGTCGGAAATCAGAATGAATCGCCGGAGAGCGCCAGTGCTAAGAATTCCGCTCGAGACTTGGGCATTATGAATGCGGGAATTGTTGAACAGCCAGCTGTACTGACGCAGTTGGAACAAGAAAGGTTTGAGGATGCCGAGAAAATTAGGAAAGCTAAGGGCCCTGAGGGGACTGAAAGTGCTATGTGCACGAAGATAGAGAATACTGCGAGCATGTGGACGGAGAGTACTGCGGGTGCAATTGAACCGGAGCCAGACAGGTGTCTGTTGGCTGCCGACGGAATGTGGTGGGAGGACGACGATTTATGTCTTGCCCACACAGATGAGGATTGGGGGAGTAATCAGCCAGATGATACCTGGTATATCGGTGAGGTCGATCATATGACGAGAAGCGGGCGGTATTTCAAGCCCCCGCACCTAGACCAGCCAGAGGCATCTGGAAAAGATAAGGAAGCTGAGAGACAGAAAGAGAAGCAAGTCGAAGAAGAGACTGTACTGAAGCAGTTGAAGAAGATACAAGCAGACATCTCCATCTGGGGACTGCTTATGGCATCGCGAGTGCATCGACAAGTTGTCTTATCGGCCATGGACAAGGCCAAGCTCTCAATAGACACCACGCCCGAACAGCTGGTGGGCTTAGTTTTTCCGGGAGGAGTTACCCCGATATTGACCTTTTCTGACAAAAAACTGCCACCTGAGGGTGCGAACCATAACAAGCCACTCTACATCTCCATGGAGTGCAGGAACAAGTGGATACCCGTGGTACTTGTCGACACAGGGTCCGCCATCAATGTGTGTCCAGCGATGACTGCTTATGCAATCGGTTTGAAGACCGCGGACTATGTGCCAACAACCCAGGTGATTCGGGCATACGACAACACAAGCAGAGAAGTCATGGGGACAGCGAAAATTCAGACCAAGGTTGGGCCGGGGCAGCATGAAATTGACTTTCACGTCCTAGAGGTCCCCGCCACTTTCAATCTACTCTTGGGGCGGCCGTGGCTGCATCAAGTGAAGGCAGTTTCTTCTATCTTGCATCAAATGGTGAAATACCCCCATGGAAAGGGAGTAGCCATTGTTTTTGGGAATTCATCGATCCATCCACCGCCGAAAGTATCTACGCCAGTTTTGGAAATTGAGCACGGTATGGAGAATGTGTTCTTATCCGGTTTTGCCCTAGCTGAGGCCCGAGTCGTGCAGAACATCTTAGCTGTTAATGAGGGGGTGTATGTCAGTGCTCAATCAGTATACCTCATGAACAAGCTTCGACACATCCCCGGGATGGGATTGGGAAAGAGCGGCCGGAAGGGCGTCGCAGCATTGGCCGAGGTGCCACACAACCCACATACCTTTGGCTTGGGTTATCTGTCCACCAAAGAGCATTGGACAAGGAAGGGTAAGGAGATGGCTGGGAGAGCCAGAGCGAAGAAGGTGGGAAAGCCTTTTGACTTAATGCACCAGCCCATTTAGGGTACCCTAAACGGACGCTTCGTCCGGGAGGGGGAAGACTTTCCGTTTTGTGGCTTCCCAGAGCCGTGGCTGAACGCGAAGAGGAAGCGCGTGCCGGGGTTTGAGATCTTCTTTGACCTGCAGTTACCCGGGGATGATGTTGCCGAAGAGCAGACAGACCCATTAGCTGAGGTCGAGCAGAGTGAGAAAATGGAGTCTGGGGACGCTGAAAGTGAGATGGGGGTAGCGCTGGTGTGTCTACTTTCAGATCCTCTGATCGAACAGAAGTGCTTGGGGGATAACTTCTCGGTATGCGTGATCGAGAATGGAATGGCTGCGGGCCTACCAGCAAACATTTTGGATGCATCCATCACACCCTCTCTCATCTGGCAGTATGAAGAGAGATTTTTGTCAAGCAGCACCGGGTTAGGTAGTGAGCCAGAATCTGATTCCACCAAGTCTGTTGAGTCAGAATCAGGTTCCAGCTCGACTGAGTCTGAGTTCGATATTCCTGGGGATGATAACCCGGATGCCACAGTCTTGTCCAGGTCGTCTTTTTCTTTCTCTTTTGAGTCTGTTGTAACCAAAGAATCGGATGATTTGGATGTGCTTAATGAGAATGATTTGGCTATGGTTTCTGAGTACTTTTCTGTGCCCTTGATTTATTGCATTAATTTAGACTTTCAAAATTTTGATGAAAATGACGGGGAAGAAATTCCTCCGGTTTTGCAACGCTTAATTAAACAAGAGCAGGAAAGATTTGTTAAACCCTTAATGGATGAAATCACTACTGTGAATGTCGGTACTAAGGAGGACCCGTGGCTGGTCCAGATTGGGTTCACGTTGTCTTCGGAGGAACGCGAGCGCTTAGTCGCTTTATTAAAAGATTTTAAAGACGTTTTTGCGTGGTCCTACGAAGACATGCCTAGAATCGATCCTGAGATCGTACAACACCAGATCCCTCTTGACCCTGAGGCCCGACTTGTTAAACAAAAACTCAGAAGGATCCGCCCGGACTGGGCTCTCAAGATTAAGGAAGAGGTCACCAAGCAAATTGACGCAGGTTTCTTACTAGTATCCGAATACCCGACTTGGTTGGCCCACATTGTTCCAGTGCCGAAGAAGGATGGCAGGATCCGGGTATGCATGGATTTCAGGGACTTGAATAAAGCTAGTCCGAAGGACGACTTTCCCTTGCCGCATATCGATGAGTTAGTGGACTTCACGGTAGGGCATGCTTTGCTTTCGTTCATGGATGGCTTTACGGGCTACAACCAAATAGTGATGGCACCTGAAAACCGGGAAAAGACTGCATTCACCACCCCGTGGGGGACCTACTGCTACAGAGTGATGCCATTTGGGCTAAAGAACGCTGGAGCTACATATCAACGAGCCACGACCACAATATTGCACGACATGATCCACAAAAAGGTTGAGGTGTATGTGGACGACATGATTGTCAAGTCCAAGGAAAGAGAGGGCCACTACATCGCCTTGCAAAAGTTCTTTCGAAGGATCAGAGAATTCCAGTTGCAGTTGAATCCTCAGAAGTGTACATTTTGTGTCATAGCAGGGAAAATGCTGGGGTTCCTCATTACACAGAGAGGTATCAAAGCCGACCCTTCCAAAATCAAGGCCATCCTAGAAATGCCACCACCAAGGACTGAAAAGGAGGTGCGAGGCTTTCTGGGTAAAGTGCAATTCATAAGACGGTTTATCTCAAAATTAACCTTGACTTGTGAACCACTTTTTGGTCTCCTGAAGAAAGGAAAGAAATTCCAGTGGGACGGTCGATGCCAAACTGCTTTTGAAAAGATCAAGGAATATTTACAGAACCCACCTGTGTTATCACCACCAGAACCGGGAAGACCTTTGATATTGTACCTTTCGGTAACTGAGACCACAATGGGCTGTATGTTCGCGCAGGAATCAGAGGACAAAGTGGAAAGGGCCATCTACTATATGAGCAAGAAGATGTTAGAGTATGAGACTCGCTACACACCATTGGAGAAAGCTTGCTTGGCCTTGGTATGGGCTACCAGGAAGCTGCGGCACTACCTGTTAGCTCACTTTGTAATGTTGGTTTCGAGATTAGATCCCATCAAATATCTCTTCGAGAAACCAGCACTTACGGGTAGGCTAGCTCGTTGGTTGCTGTTGCTTTCCGAATTCGATCTAAAATATGTGACGCGCAAGTCAGTCAAGGGAAGAGCAGTAGCAGAGTTCTTAGCTAATCATCCAGTGGAAGGGGGTGAAGCAGTTGAGTACTTATTCCCAGATGAGGCCATTTTGCATATTGACGACGAGTTTTGGACAATGTATTTTGACGGAGCGTCAAACCAATACGGGTATGGGATAGGAGTGTTGCTGATAGCACCCGACAATTCCCGTATCCCTTTAGCATTCAAGCTCCGGTTCAAAGTCTCGAACAACGAAGCAGAATATGAGGCATGCATTGCCGGTCTAGAGGTAGCTCTGGAACTAGGGGCAAAACGATTAGACGTCATCGGGGACTCGAACCTTGTTGTATCTCAAGCGAAAGGAGATTGGAAAGTCAAAGAAGAAAAAATGATGATGTTTCACCAGACCTTGGATTTGTTAATTCCTCGGTTTGAGAAGTTAAACTTCGCTCATCAGTTAAGAGAGAACAACAGGTTCGCAGATTCACTAGCAACTCTATCTTCCATGATAGACATCCCATTTGGAGTCCGGATGCATCCAGTCATCATTGATCAGAAGTTTGCGCCAGCATATGAATCAATCACTGCTATAGATGAGGTTCAAGATGAGAACCCCTGGTATTACGATATTTGGAATTTCTTGGAGAATGAAGCATATCCACCAGGGGTAAATGCCAAGGATAAAAGGGCAATAAGAAGAATGGCCATTCAGTTCATCATCTGTGGAGGTAAATTTTATAAGAGAGGTTATCTGGGAATGCATAAGCTGTGCGTCGAAACTGAAGAATCAAAATGCCTGATGGAGGCCATCCATGGAGGGGAATGCGGTGCGCATATGAACGGGGTAATGTTGGCACGGAAGAGGATTGTATCGGCATTGTTCGGCGATGCCACAAATGTCAGATCCATGCAAACCGCATGAACATCTGTAGACGAGCCCGCGAGGGACCCCGCTACAGTTCGAACTCGATTTGGTGTCACGGTTCTTAATCTTGAACCAAAGAGTCCAAATCTGGCAAATCGTTTTGCGAAAACAGATTTTAGGAAAGAAGTGCCAAACATGGACTGCTTTGCCAGATATAGAGTCGCCACCTAAATATTTTTATTTTGGGGAATTTAGGAAACCTTGACTCAGTGCCAAAGGCCACGTGTCCGTCATCACCAAAGTTGCCTCGGCTCAGGAGCTTGGGTACGATTGGGGAATGTCAGCTATGAGCACCCCCTCTCGCCCGATCCGAAGATCGGCCTCTACTAACCATGATATCCGTTTTTGAAAACGTTATGTGGTCTTATTCCATTTATTAGCCTAGAATTACTACGTTATGCACACAGCAAACAAGTATAGACTAGATTGCCTAATTTGGAAACAAGCATTGCATATCCGTTTGTTTTGGAAAAATGTTTTGGAATTTGCTACTCGCAAGTAGGCTAAAATACGGATTTCAACGAGTTTTTCCAACTCAAACAATCCAACCTTCACCCACAGGCATTCAAACAGTTTATAACACATAAGCGTCTAGCCACATGGTAAGCATACTGTCATGATAGCACTCACACGCATGCGATGATGCTAAAGCATAAATACTTACATCGTACTCCATGCCGAAACAACAAACTGATTAGCAAACATGCGTGATCCTAGTTCATGTCAAATTGACTAATGCAACACATACAGGATGCAATTCGATAGGCTCGGCTAACCTAAACATGGTACGTGAAATGCTACAACTATCACGTATTCAATTTGAAATTGAAGTACAAATGCAGTTAGAATGATGTGCCGAGCCTGGTGCATGCAAGGCAAATGTATGAATGCACGCATGCATTGCATAAGGTATGCTAATTTTAAAGATGCCCTAGTCTACCATCATAAGCAGGTAAATAAAAGGGAAGAAAGACGTGGGGTTGGAAGACATACACCCACTCACGCACACTTATTACACAATTTCCCTCACTCAGAGGGTACAAATAAATATTACAGTCCGAATAACAAATACATTAATTATTACAGAATTTCTAATTAATTAATAGAAAGAATGCAAAAAAAGGAGAAAGGTGGCCACAGCCTCCGCCTCGGGATGCGCGAATGATGCATGCTCGAAACCCGGCTCGCCTGGAAAGCCCGTACCATACCACTGCCGCCTCTGTTTATACTGCCCTGTCTCTCTGAAAATTGCCAAAGCCCTAGGACAGGTTCCTTACATGCTGCAGAATACCACCGGCTGGAGGAAATTCCCACCAGCCAAATGTAATTTCCATCGGCTGCTGTTGGAGTTATTGGCCATTCACACATGGCCGGTCGGCATTGGATGCTGCCGGTCGGCAGAAGATTCCTGCAGAGGACAGTTTTGACAGCAACAGAGGACAGACAATATATGGCATGGGATTTCAGGCACATGTGAGCAAGGTCATGTTTCCCATCATGCTTTGAACTCAGGGAAGCATGGCCCTCGATCTTCGAGCCATCAATGGTGCATGATAGCCCAAGAGATCAAGCTTGCCACTTGATGTAAAAATGTATGCAATCACACAAATGAGGACCAAGACCCTATCATACCGAAGTCAAGGGCCCCGGTGACCGAGAGTCAAGGCACATTACATCACTTATAGTATGAACGCTCCTTGACACTCACACTTGGTTTGACACCCCAAACCAAGTAATGCAATGCATGTTATGGGAACAATGACTCAAAGGTACAACATGAGATTGGAAATGCAAGGCATGCCAAATGCCATGCAACTAATATGGCAAGTATTCAATGCTAGGCATGCAAGATGCAAATGCAATGCAAACATGGACAATTTAAGCAATAGGATCAACATATTACAACACTTAATGAAGCAATTATGCAATGGACATGAGACAAGCATGCAAAGGGGCCTTAAACCATAAAAGGGCAGACCTTGATCCACCCCAAAATAGTGGCCAAAAGTGCCTAAAAAGGTGGACAAATACTCATGCCAACAAGCAAGCCAATGGTCCTAAGGTTAAGGCACAAAAGGGGGCACTTCACTTCCACCAACATGACCACTCATGGCATGAATTGGACAAGCCAAAACAGAAACTTAGCATGCAAAAATAGACCCCAAAACCTACTAACATGGCAGCTAAAGTGGCTCCAATGAGATGCATGCACCAAAGCTCATATCTAGGCATAAAAGGGCATACCCTCAAAGCACGGAAGAGGTCACTTATATACGCATACAAACCTGATTTATGGACTAAAAAAAATGATCCTAAATGATGCCAAATCATGAGGATGGTCTAAGCTATGCATGCTAGAGGCCAAAATGTTCAAAGCTTACAAGCCAAAACACAAAGAGAGGACACCAAATAAGGCAAGCATGACTGAAATAGATGGCCAACAGGCCTTAAACATGGTAAAATAATGCCAACACCTTCATGGGACTAAGCCAACACATGCAAGAATCATGGCCTAAACACAAGATGCATTTCTAGGCCAACTAGGGGGATGTAAAGAAAGTATATTAAGCATGCAAAGGGGCACAAATTCGACCAAAAACAGAGATTACATATGACCTAAAAACACCCAAAAATCTCTGAAAAAGGGCCTAAACCAATCAAGCATGCATGTTACCCTTTAAGCCAAAATAAAAGGAAATAAGACAATGAAGGGAGAGGGGTGTCCCTCCCCTATGCAAGAATTCAAACCACCTTCCTCACCACTGAAAATCCACTGGTTTTCAGTGGTGAAAAGACCAAAACACTTAAGCAAACAAGGCCTTACCAAGGAGGCAACAAAAAAGGCCAAATAAGGCCTAAGAGGGTGAGTTTGAACTCAAACCACAAAAGACCCTTAATGAAAGTTCTTAAGCATGAAAATATAAGTCTTTTTTATGTTATGCACAAAAACTAAATCAGCAAGCAAGATAGGCAAAAGACTAATGCAAGTTTGGGGAAACTAAAGCAAAGTGCTCACCCTTGAAGCACACCTCAAGAACAGCCAATGCAGCCCTCTTCTTTTGATCAAAAACAGCCCCAAAACTCAAGAATCAACTCTCAAAAGCCCTCAATCTTGGAGCAAGGTGTAATGGTGTGTGTATTAGTGCAAAAGTAAGGTAAAAGCACACTTTTAGGCCAAGAAACACATACAAGGGAGGAGAGAGAGGGAAATATAGAGAGAGGGTGTATCTATATGTATAAGCTCTGGTTTTGCCTTCAAAATTTCTCACCTAGAACAAGGAGAAGACCTCTCCTCTTATAGAAGTCCCCCTTGCAAAGCTTACAGACCAAGCTTGCTTAGAAGGAAATCCCTCCATACACATGTATGGAGGGAAGCAGAGTTGGTGCCAGCTATCACAACTGGCACAAAATATCTACATAAAGTAGATGAACAGTAATCGGCTGCTCAAAATTGCCATTTTGACAAAATTTAGTGCCGACCAGCAACAAATAGTGCCGAACGGCAAAATATATTGCCGACGGAAACAAAATACCAGCCGGTGGCCTCTGGCCATGGCCGGTGATGTGTGGGGATGCCTCACAAGGCATTCCCTGCCCCTCTAAGGCAAAACACAAGTGTTTGGTGTGAAACTAGACACTAAACGGTCGAGTTCGGAGATCCTGAGGCAAGGCGCGTAGTCGGGACTTCCAGGAACTCCAAACGAACACAAACAAGGGTAATCACCAAGTGTTCAGATGGTGACGTCCAAGTCTGGAGGACGGTCAAAAATGGGGTGTCTACAACATCCCGCCGTCGAAGTTGTACAATATGACTTTGCCATGGCCATTTTCAGTTTGGGGAATCGATGTGATCGGGGTTGTCACTCCGAAGGGGTCTAACGGGCATGAGTTCATCCTGGTCGCGATAGATTATTTCACGAAGTGGGTTGAGGCCCAATCCTATGTGGTGTTGAAGGCGTCACATGTTGCAAAATTCATCAGAAACAACATCATTTGTCATTATGGGGTCCCAAACGAGGTCGTTTCAGATAATGGTTCCCACTTCAAGAAGGAAGTGATTGACTTGTTGGAAAAATACAACGTGGCTTTTCATAAGTCGTCTACATATTGGCCGCAAACCAATGGGGCGGTCGAGGCCGCCAACAAGAATGTCAAACACATATTGCAGAAGATGGTGGAAACCTACCGGGATTGGCTAGACAAGCTACCGTTTGCTCTGTGGGGGTACCAGACTTCAATTAGAGCTTCTACTGGGGCGACTTCATATTCATTAGTTTATGGGATGGAGGCCGTTCTACCTATTGAAATTGAGGTTCCGTCTTTGCGAGTATTGACTGAGTGTCAAATAGTCGAAGCAGATTGGCAACAGAACAGATTTGAAGAACTCATGCTTTTTGACGAGCGCAAACTGAAAGCACTGTACCATGTTCAAGGCTATTAGCGCAGAATTGCCAGGGCTTTTAACAAGAAAGTTAAGTCCAGGAATCTAAAAGAAGGAGATTTGGTGCTCAAGGACAACCGAGCTCCCATCCACGACCCAAGGGGCAAGTTCAGACCCAATTGGACTGGTCCCTACATCATCAAAGCTATCTGGTCAGGTGGAGCTGTGGTTCTAATGGATCTAGATGGCCTAGAGTTCTCCCAACCGATCAACATGGACAAGCTGAAGAAATATTACCCCTGAGAGGCTCGCTAGGCCGAAAACCCGAAAGGGCGACCTAGGCAAAAGTTAGAGCATTGAAAAATTGGAAAATATAAAACTGAGCTCGCAAGGTTGAAAACCCGCAAAGGGCGGCCTTGGAAAAAGTTAGAGCGTAAAAGGAGAGTGAAAATACTTGAGTGAACCTAAGCCTAAACTACGTAAGGCTTGATTCCCATCTTTAGGATACGCAGGCAACTTCATCCTGAAGTTCAGCCATAAACTTTTCCCCGATCAACTTTGTCCATTTGATCATCTCGACCATCTTTGTCTATTCAACATTCAAGAGTTCGGTTATGATCTCCGGTGCAGTGCTCTTCAAACTAGGGGTAACTTTCCGTTGCTGTGCAGTGCTGCGGTACTATTCAGACTAGGGGCAACTTTCCAGTTGTTGGGATCCGGGGTTGTGCATCTCAGTGACAGATTTCAAGCAATGCCCAGTTATGATCCATATCGAAAATGGTTTTGAAAAGTTTTAATAAAAGTTGACTTTGTTCAAAATTAATCTTTTTACAACTTAGACCATTTTTGGACCGAAGCGGAAAATTTTCAGTACCCACAACCTTCAATTTCATTGATTTCAATACAGAGCTGATCGAAGCCTCTGATGCCAAAGTAGGCCCTTTCTGTACCTCTTCATTGAGCCAATCCAAGCACTCATCAGACAAAGTGCAACTGAAAGTGGGAGCAGGGGCCAAGAGCTCTCTAGTCCTCCATGTTGTGGCATACCGGGCAAGCTGTGCGCCTCAAACCGGGAATGCAGCAGGATACTCTATCCCTTCTGGCGGGCAAGTTTGATCATGTCTGAATTGGCGCTGGAACCGGAACAAAAAATAGAACACACAATGTGTCATGCCAATCAATTGAATCCCAGGTTGACGAGTCATGTTGTAACTCATCGCCAGCAGATCAAGCCAAGGGCAGCGCCAAGCAATGTGGTTTGCAGACAAATTGCACATCCAGTTGTACACCATCCCTCATCAAGGGCATCAACCAGGCGTTGTTGGAAAAAGTAGCCGTGAGCTGAGTATGCAGGGCAAGACTCCACAATCTATAATTTGTCCATTAACCACACCTGGAGAGGGATTGAAAAATGAGAGAATAAAGAATAGAGAGATGTACGATGAGAGAAAAGTAAGAAAAAGGGCTTTGCGAGAAAAATCGAGCCTGAGGGCCGAGTGATGTGAGCAATACATGTGTGAGATTGGGTGGGAAACATTACCTGCAATAGTAGTGGGCTCCCTGCAAGCCTAGCTGTCTCCCGGCGGTGAAAAGCGTCTAAGTCCATTAATGTCTCAGCCAATGTCATAGCAATGCAGCTCTTGCCCTCCTTCAAACCTTGGGCAACCTCGATCAACCGGACATTGCATCCTCCAGAACCTGAGGCAAGTAAGAAATGAGATAGCAAGCATAGGCAAAGCGCGTGTTGCCGATTGCCCTGCCAATGATGGTCGCCGCGGTCACCAGCATCAAAAAACCGGCAAGCCAAGCTTGGGATGTCCAGCTCCCCATCATGAATCAATGATCGAGCATCATGCAAACTGAGGCCGCACATTTGTCCTAAGGCTTGGACGTGGCCGAATCGGAATTGAGGCAAGATTTCCTCGTTGCATTCGGATTCCATCAAAACTTGGAAATCCTCGAAAGTAGGACACATCTCTTGCCCGCTAAAGCTGAAGAAGTGTGTTACCGGATTCCAAAACCTCGCCGCGGCATGGAGGAAAGGAAGATGCAGCGGAGTACGGCCCACCGTGAATAGTACGTTCAAGCCGAAGCCCCGGAAGTTTAACTTTTCTGAGCCGTCTAGAGAAACAATCCAAGATGTGAGATTTGGGGTGAAAAACGCCTCCATTTTTATGCAAAACTAAGATGAAATGAGAGAGCCACGAGGCTAGAGCTTTTAAAGAGGATGAGGCACTGTTAGGGGGACACGTGTCGAAAAATTGGTGGCTGCCAAGCTAGGTGGTCGGCCGGCCACCTTTTCTGGTAGGCCGACCACCCCTCTCCCCTCCAATGCAAAACGCTAGTCGGCCAGCTCCCCTAGGTGGTCGGCCATAAAGAGGAAGGTGGCTTTGGTCTTGTTCTAGCTTCTAGAAGAAAGTTCCTAGCGTTTCCATGCATTGGGGGTGTTGAAGGTGCGAGTTTTCCTCTGTTTCGGATGCGTTCCATCACCCAGATCGTCCGAAATGCATTTGTTTATCGAGTTGTTGTTAAATCCTGCTTATCGAGTTGTTATTTTTCTTATTGAGTTGTTGTTTTACTTATCGAGTTGTTTAGTTTATCGAGGTATTAAGTTTTGTCGAGTTGACGAGTTGTGTATATCGAGTTGTTACTCTTTGTTTAATCAACATTGTTGTGTCTTGCTTATCGAGTTGTAAACTTGCTAAGGTTCTGTTCTTTCTTAGTAAGTTAAGTTGCTTTGTTTGTTGTGTCGGTTCACTACTTGACTTGGCAATTTTCAAATACACAATTCCATTCAATCTCATTTTGTGCAAAATGATGCGATGTGATGCAAGAACATAAAATACAACACTTTTTGAACAAAAACTGTTTCATTCCAACATGCTTCCTTTGTTTCAACATTTTACAACAAGGGCATAAGTTTTACAGAAAATAAAACTGCCTAATAATGTGCAATGTGCTACAACTACTAGTAAAAAAAGGCAAATAAGGCAGGAACATCTGTGCTCTCAAGCGCAAGAAAAAGAGACCCTCTTCGTCCTCTTCTGCCGAACCGCCCTGTAACAAGCCCGCGGGGGACCTCGCTACAGCTCGGACTCGATTTGTTGTCACGGTTCTAAGTCTGAACCAAAGAGTCCAAATCCGGCAAATTGTTTTGAGAATCAGATTTTTTTGAAAAAGTAGTGCCAAACATGGACTGCTTTGCCAGATACAGAGTCGCCACCTAAATATTTTATTTTGGGAAATTTAGGAAACCCTGACTCGGTGCCGAAAGGCCACGTGTCCGTCATCACCAAAATTGCCTCGGCTCGGGAACTTGGGTACGATTGGGGAAGGTCACTTCGTGAGCACCCCCGCTCGCCCGGTCATAGACCGGCCTCTACTAACCATGATATCAATTTTTGAAAACATTGTGAGTTCTTATTCCGGTTATTAGCCTAGGTTACTATGTGATGCTCACAGCATACAAATATAGACCGGGTCGCCTGATTTAGAACGAAACATTTCATGTTTGTTTTTGAAAATGGTTTGCTACCCGCAGGTAGGCTTGAAACATTTTGGTGTTTTATTCCAATTCAGATAACCCGACCTTCACCCACAGGCATTCAGGCAGTTATATCATATAAGCACATAGCCTCATGGTAAGCATGCTATTCATGGCAACACTCACACGCATGCAAGGGTGCTAAAGCATAAAACTTACCGGGTACTCCAAGCCAAAACAAAAGCTGTATTAGAAATCATGCATGATCCTAAGTATACAAAAATGCCTAATGCAACACATACAAAATGCAACTATAGCAGGCTCGGCTATTCTAAGATGGTATATGAAATGCTACAACTATCATGTATTCAATTTAGGATTGAAAGTACAATGCAGTTAGTATGATGCGTCGAGCCCGGTGCATGCAATACAGATGAATGATGCAAACATGCTGTCATACTGTATGCTAATTTAAATATGCCCTAATCTAACCATCATAAGCGGATAAATAAAAGGGAGAAAGACGTGGGGTTGGAAGACATACATCACACTCACGCACACTTATTACAGTTGTGCCCTCACTCGGAGGGTCCGAATAAATATACAGTCCAAATATTACAGTCCCCAAATAAAAGAATATTACAGTCCAAAAATATTACAAAATTCTAATTAATTAAAGAATTAACTAAGAAAACAAGTAAAACTGGCATGCAAGCCAGGGACTGCCTTGCTTCTAGTGGATGATGCATGTCCGGATTGTCTTGCGCGGAAATCCACCGGAATGCCCCAATTAGCCTCTGTTTACACCTGTTCTTGAAATGCGTGCCGAGCCCCAAAAAGGTTGCTGATTCTACTTTTTGCTGCAACAGAGAGCAGGAAAGGGGCATAGCAATGTATTTGCACAGATGTATGCATGTCTCGATCCTCGTGCCACCAATCACGCTTACCGAGGCATGATGGCCGAGGAGTCGAAATGCACAACTCAATATAGGATGCATGCACATGAAAATACAGCTAAAACCTAATTCCATCATGGATAATCCGGAGTGTCGGTGACTAGGGAATTGAGACGCATTCCGTCACTCGGAGTACGAAATGTACCTCGTTTCCCGTGCCCGGGCTAACTCCTATTCCGAACACGATGCAATATGCATGATACGTATGAAATGCAACTAAGGTACAATCCTAACATACTCAATGCTATGAAAATGAGATGCCTCGAAATGCGTGCACACGGGCACGCAAACTGAGAAAATGCACGAATGCAATGAAAAATGATGTGTCTCGAAATGCGTGCACACGGGCACGCAAATCGAGAAAATGATATGTCTCGAAATGCGTGCACGCGGGCACGCAAACCGAGAAAATACACGAATGTAATGAAAATGATGTGCCTCGAAATGCGTGCACGCGGGCATGCAAACCGAGGCGATGATATGTGTCTTGAAATGCGTGCACGCGGGCACGCAAACCGAGAAAATGCACGAATGCAATGAAAATGATATGCCTCGAAGTGCGTGCACACGGGCACACAAACCGAGAAAATGCACGAATGTAATGAAAATGATGTACCTCGAAATGCGTACACGCGGGTACGCAAACCGAGGCGATGATATGTGTCTCGAAATGCGTGCATGCGGGCACGCAAACTGAGGCGATGATATGTGTCTCGAAATGCGTGCACGCGGGCACGCAAACCGAGGCGATGATATGTGTCTTGAAATGCGTGCACGCGGGCACGCAAACCGAGGCGATGATATGTGAAAATGACAAATGGACTTATACCAACATGAGTGAGCCTCAGCCGCACTCACATGAGATGCCGATGGCAGAAAATGAAGTGCCTCGAAATGCGTGCACACTGGCACGCAAACCAAGACGATGCTAAAACGATGCGAATGACATGAAAACATGATATGGACTTATACTAACATGAGTGAGCCTCAGCCGCACTCACATAAGATGCCGATGGCAGAAAATGAAGTGCCTCGAAATGCGTGCACACTGGCACGCAAACTGAGGCAATGCATACGATGCGAATGACATGAAAACATGATATGGACTTATACTAACATGAGTGAGCCTCAGCCGCACTCAAATAAGATGCCGATGGCAGAAAATGAAGTGCCTCGAAATGCGTGCACACTGGCACGCAAACCGAGACGATGCTAAAACGATGCGAATGACATGAAAACATGATATGGACTTATACTAACATGAGTGAGCCTCAGCCGCACTCACATAAGATGCCGATGGCAGAAAATGAAGTGCCTCGAAATGCATGCACACTGGCACGCAAACCGAGACGATGCTAAAACGATGCGAATGACATGAAAACATGATATGGACTTATACTAACATGAGTGAGCCTCAGCCGCACTCACATAAGATGCCGATGGCAGAAAATGAAGTGCCTCGAAATGCGTGCACACTGGCACGCAAACCGAGGCAATGCATACGCAATGCAAATGACATGAAAAATGACAAATGGACTTATACTAACATGAGTGAGCCTCAGCCGCACTCACATAAGATGCCGCGGCAGAAAATGAAGTGCCTCGAAATGCGTGCACACTGGCACGCAAATCGAGTCAATGCTAAAATGTGATGAAATATGGCAAAAATGATATGCAAGCATACTAATGGAATTTCAGCACTAAAATATGGGGGAAAATAGTCCCGAAATGAAGCGAAATGACATTAAATGCAAGGAAATGTCCCGAAATGCGACATTAGGCACCCGAAATGGCCTATAGCTATGCCAAACATGCACAATATGGACATGCAATGCAAAGACAGAAGCTAGACAGTCCAAAAAGATGCACTTTCACAGTTATAAACATGGCCAAACAGCAAGTATAGGTAGGGGAAAAATAGCATGCAAGAATAGGGGCCAAAAGAGGGGTAATGAAGCAAGTGGTATAAGAAAAACCCAAACTGGAAAATTTCCTTCTACAAAAATGAAGATGGACCAAAAATATGAACATTTACAGTATATGGAAGACCTCAAATCAGTATACAAATATGCCAAAAATGTGATGCAAGACAAGGCTCAAAAGGTGCTATAACATGAAGTATATAAAATAATCACCAAACAGAAAAAAAGTATGAATGAAACATGAATTATAGGCCAAAATAAGACCACTTTCAGTTCGGACCAAGGTCCAAAAACAGAAGCAAAGAGGGTTGCCAATTTATGCAAAAATGGGGCCAAATAAGGGGTATAACTACAAGTGACACATGGAGACACCAAACAATGTTGAGCCCTTCTCCAATGTTTAAGAGGGGCTCAAAATAAGCCTTATATCAGTTTATAACATGCTCAAAAACAGATTGATCATGGGCCAAAAATAGCATGCAAAATCATGACATACAAGATGATCAATGAAGCAAGTATATTATGGAGGGCTCAAACAGGGTTGAGCCCTTAATGAGAAGTGAAGATGAGCTCAAAATATGGCCCTTTTCAGTTAGGGCCGGAGCTTGAAACCAAAAAGAAGTGAGGCTTAGAAATAGATCAAGAGAAAGGGTCAAAAGGGTAAAAATGTTACTTACCCTTGAAGATTCAAACTTTTGTTGCTTTTTGGATGGATTTGCAGCTTCTCTAGCCTTCAAGAATCCTTCCTTGTTTCTGGAAATGAGATGGTGGTGGTAGAGCTTGGTGGTGTAGAAGGAATGATGATTAGGGAGTTAGGGTTTTTTGAAGAATTGAGAAGGAAGAAGATGGAGTTGGCTATGGAAGCTTGAAGAGTAAATTTTCTAACCCCAAAAGAGAAGACCACCAGCTGGTTATAAGGATCAAAAAGGGGGTGTAAAGGTGGGGGAGAAGGAGAGCAAAACTCCCCCACAAAATATCCCCCGGATACAGGAAATATCTGGGGGATATTGCCCCACAGCTGTAAAGTACACAGTGCAAGGAAGCAGGCCGGCCTCTTACTTTTGCTGGAGGTGGCCGGCCGGCCACACCCCCTAGCCGGCCGGCTAGGGGTCAAAAGGGTCAATGAGATTTTGTGGCCGGCCAGCTATTGGAGAGGTACCCCTATGTGTGTACAACACAACCATGCGGTTGAAATTCCAAGAAAGTGGGTCCAAGGGGTTCAACAATGGCTCGGAAAGAGGGGGTCAAAAGGGTCAAGTTGACTTACTGGCTGGCCATGAACTTTTAGGGGCCTCTCATGTGTGTAGATCACAAATATGTGGTTGAAAGTTGGCAACACTAGCTCCAAGGTATTCAACATTAGCCCGGAAGTGCGAAAAACGGGCGCCGGGAGGCTCCGGAAGAGAGATAACTGGTTGTTGCAACAATTGCTGGCCTCCCACCCTTCAGTGACCTTCCTTGTGATAAAACAGAGGTACCTGCCAAAAATGAACGAAAATCGTTGCAAAACGAATGTTCCGGGGCCAAAACACGCAGTTCGGGGTCCCGAAAATGGGCTGTTAAGCACCGAAAATGGTATTCGACCTCGAAGTGGGTTTCTCAGCCCCCAGTGTCCCTCAAAAGGGATGAAATAAGATGTATGCCAAAAGTCAAAGCAATAGGAGATGGTTAAGCGGTCCCGAACCGAGGCACACGGCCTGACGGCTCTGAAAATCGGAAACCGGGCTCCGAAATGAGAAAAATGGCCTACGGCCACCAAATGTAGCCCACGGGCACTGAGAGATAGTCTACGGGACCTCTCCCTTCCCTCAGGAAAAGAAACAGAGAAAACCGAGTCTGGTTCGCAAACCGAGACAAGGCACAGAAGAGGGTTCGGAAATCCGGAGGCGGGGCTCGCAGCCAAGACTCTGAAACTTTGAACGAGCACATTATGCAATATCACCAAGTGCTTAACTGGTGACGTCTGAGTCTCAAGGTCGGTCAAAAATGGGGTGTCTACAGTTGCCCCTCTTTGACAGAACTCGGAAGTCACAAGTGACGGGAGTGAATGTCAAAGCCTAGAGACGACCCATTTTTGACAAGGCCGAAGACTTAGACAAGCATACAAGATAAACAGAGACGTGCCCGCAGGCAGGGGGGCAAAAATGCAAATGATATGCAAGAAGCCGAAGGTAACCCAATGATCGTGCAAATGCAGCATGCTGTAATGAAGCAAGTATTCGCAAATAGATGCAACAGTTTTAAGCAAGAATGCAAAGCAACAACTACATTTCATGCAGTTAAGAATGCGGAGGATTATTCAATCCCCGCCACGTCTCACACGGAGAAGATACGATACCTGCGCGATTCGTCTGGTCGCACCAGCTCCAATTGAACCGTACATACAATATCGTGCCTGCAAAAGAGAGAAATTGCAACAAACACAACATGCTAACAACATGTATTTAATGTGATTCCGAAAGTTCGACACACGCAGTGCCGGTGAGTGAATGCATCGCAATGCAAGAATGGAACATGCGTGACAACGCATGCTCAAACACGGAGGTATGCCAATAACAAGAAATGTACATGACAATGTGAGTACGCTCATGAGAATGCAAGTTATGTGCATGATAGTACAAAACGAGCATGAATCAGGGTGTTCATTTGTCATGAAACAACGAGTACGGAAAAGCGTGTTTCGGCGAAGGTAACTCAATCGCGGCCTCCGATCTGCTTCTTTGAAAGGTTACAACTCATTCAAAAGGGATACACTTTGATTTCGATGGATGATGATGTGACGCATGTCAGAACTTGAAACCGAAATCCCGACGGAGCAATTTCGCGGCCGGAAGTGTACTTTTCTTGAACTTTTTTAGGCCCCGGGAACTCCGATCTTCCTCAAAATTTGCAGAGAGCTA
Organism: Camellia sinensis; assembly: GCF_055761805.1. Taxonomy (NCBI): domain Eukaryota; kingdom Viridiplantae; phylum Streptophyta; class Magnoliopsida; order Ericales; family Theaceae; genus Camellia; species Camellia sinensis. The sequence continues at coordinate 72,427,943 of NC_138964.1, forward strand.
GGTGAGCATGTGAGGATGATGGCCGGCCGTTTATCTTCCCAAGGGGAGGTGGCCAACCGGTTTCCACAAAAGCTAATGGCTGGCCGGCCATTTCTGCAAAAAGCAGATGGCTGGCCAGCTAGAAAAAGAGGCCGGCCGGCCATGCCCTTTTCCCGGGGGCATTTTGGTCTTTTCCTCTCCTTTTTGCATGCCTTTTCAACCAAGGCTTGAGGCTTATAAAAGGCAGCCGAGCCTCACTTCATTTCTTGCCTCTTTCAACACTTTTCTCTCTAGATCTGAGTTTCACGCGCATTTTCCAACGCCCCGCGCAAATTGTTTCCGTAAAAACACCCGGTTTTAAGCACTTTGGAGCGATTAAATTCCGACTTCAGAGCTTCTTTTTGCATTTTCACCACTTGAGGTAAATTTGTCTCAGTATTTGGAATATTTTCCCGGGAGTTGACTTTTGTTGACTTTTTTCGATTTTGGCCCATTTTGCTCATTTTTGCACCCCTTTTGCAGATTCTTGAAAATGGCGGGTACTTCTTCCCATGGCGGGGGTTTTCCAGGTGCCGGAGATGATTTCGATCCCATGACTCTACCTCCGAGGACCCGACCTTTCATTCCCGGGAGGTACCGTCCGCCAGCTCATGTCCTCCCCGCGTGCCGTCTTCCGCCATTTTACCAGCTTTGACGAGCGAGCACCCGTGGATCTGCTTCTCAGAGAGCCGGAGCAGCATCTCTCTCACGAGGCCTGAGAGGTATTTACCTCATCCTCTGTATTTTACATTTCGCACCTTTGCCATGCTTGAACATGTAGTTTCAACACTTGAATTTCTAAACACTCGGCTCATTAATTAATTGCGAACACACAGCCCACATTAGAACACACGGCTCAAATTTCAAATTCTCTGAACACACAGCCCAGGTAGATAGTGAACACGCAGCCCACAAATTAACTGAAAGTTGAACACGCAGCTCAAATTTCAAATTTTCTGAACACGCATCCCAGGTAGATAGTGAACACGCAGCCCACAAATTAACTGAAAGTTGAACACGCAGCTCAAATTTCAAATTCTCTGAACACGCAGCCCAGGTAGATAGTGAACACGCAGCCCACAAATTAACTGAAAGTTGAACACGCAGCCCAAATCTCAAATTTTCTGAACACGCAGCTCAGGTAGATAGTGAACACGCAGCCCACAAATTAACTGAAAGTTGAACACGCAGCCCAAATCTCAAATTTTCTGAACACGCAGCCCAGGTAGATAGTGAACACGCAGCCCACAAATTAACTGAAAGTTGAACACGCAGCCCAAATCTCAAATTTTCTGAACACGCAGCCCAGGTAGATAGTGAACACGCAGCCCACAAATTAACTGAAAGTTGAACACGCAGCCCAAATCTCAAATTTTCTGAACACGCAGCTCAGGTAGATAGTGAACACGCAGCCCACAAATTAACTGAAAGTTGAACACGCAGCCCAAATCTCAAATTTTCTGAACACGCAGCCCAGGTAGATAGTGAACACGCAGCCCACAAATTAACTGAAAGTTGAACACGCAGCCCAAATCTCAAATTTTTTGAACACGCAGCCCAGGTAGATAGTGAACACGCAGCCCACAAATTAACTGAAAGTTGAACACGCAGCCCAAATCTCAAATTTTCTGAACACGCAGCCCAGGTAGATAGTGAACACGCAGCCCACAAATTAACTGAAAGTTGAACACGCAGCCCAAATCTCAAATTTTCTGAACACGCAGCTCAGGTAGATAGTGAACACGCAGCCCACAAATTAACTGAAAGTTGAACACGCAGCCCAAATCTCAAATTCTCTGAACACGCAGCCCAGGTAGATAGTGAACACGCAGCCCACAAATTAACTGAAAGTTTGAACACGCAGCCCAAATCTCAAATTTTCTGAACACGCAGCTCAGGTAGATAGTGAACACGCAGCCCACAAATTAACTGAAAGTTGAACACGCAGCCCAAATCTCAAATTTTCTGAACACGTAGCCCAGGTAGATAGTGAACACGCAGCCCACAAATTAACTGAAAGTTGAACACACAGCCCAAATCTCAAGTTTTCTGAACACGCAGCCGAGGTAGATAGTGAACACGCAGCCCACAAATTAAGTGAAAGTTGAACACGCAGCCCAAATCTCAAATTTTCTGAACACGCAGCCCAGGTAGATAGTGAACACGCAGCCCACAAATTAACTGAAAGTTGAACACGCAGCCCAAATCTCAAATTTTCTGAACACGCAGCCCAGGTAGATTTTGAAAGTAGCTTATTTCACTTCATCGGCACACAGCCCATTTCATTTCATTGGCACACAGCCCTTTTTCATTTCATTGGCACACAGCCCATTTCATTTCATTATTGACACATGCATTCATTCTGAATGCAGGGTAGTTCCCGCAGTGTGCGGGGGTATGGTTCCACTGTCGCGAGGGATTGGTACGCTGAGCTCCCGGAGGGCGTCAGAGACTTGGTAGATTTGGCGGGGTTCGGCCCCTTCTGTGTCGGGTTGTCACGTTCTCCTGCCAGGAGGACGCTGATGGCAGCCTTGGTAGAGAGATGGTGGGACACCACCAATTCCTTTCATTTCTCTGCTACCGGGGACATGACCATGACCCCTTTTGACTTTGCTGTATTGACCGGTTTAGACGTCGGAGGTTGGTCCATCCCCTACGATGAGGATATGGGCGAGTGGGAGGCCGCCTGGATGTATTTATTGGGGGCTCACCCACCTGTTGACAGGGTCTCTGGGAGAGTCCGATACACTTGGTTCTCTTCCCATTTTCGGCGGGCGGAGATGGTGCCCGAGACTCCCGAGGAGACAGAGCAGTATGCTCGTGGCTTCCTGATGTTCCTCTTCGGGACTACCCTGTTCCCTGACAGAGGGAACACCATTGGGCTATACCTGCTGAGCGCTCTGGTTGACCTATCACAGGTCAGTAGATATGATTGGGGTGGCGCCGGCCTGGCTACCCTCTACTTTTATATGAGCGCGACCTCCCGCGGGCCGGGCGACTTACTTGGCGGCTACTGGAGAGCCTGGGAGGTACTTTTCTGTCCCCCTGATTTACATTTCTGCTTCTCATTACTTGTACATTGCACCCACAGCGCACTTTTTCAGTCTGTATTTTGCTCTCAGCATTTCGTACTTACGTTCTGCACTGCTTTTCTCAGCTATGGGTTTATGTATACTTCCCATCATTAGCCCCAGAGCTGGAGGTGGTAGGGATTCCCGTGACCCCATATTCATTGATATTCGAGGGCCCGCACCGGCCGAGGCCTCGAGAGACCCTCCTTCGTCTGCGATAGTATTTCGACACGGTGCGACATTCAGAGGTACCTCAGAACTTTCAGTTCTTTTCATTTTCATCTTTGATTTGCTCTATATATTCTCGATTTCTGATTGGTTTATGCATTCATCATTCGCAGATTACATGGCAGCCTTGGGCGTCTCTGGGTGATGGCCTCCGACTTCAGTACACCGGGGCATCGGACATCTCCCAGTATAGGGTCCTGCTTGAAGGGCCGGTTGGCAGGGTATGGTTCCTGGGGGAGCGCTTCCTGCGCCAGGTATGGGGGTATCTTTCTCAGGATATTCCCGCAGCACCCCCAGCCAGTATGCGGACCGCTGACAGACTCTCTTACTCAGAGGTAGTCGGCGCCATGCTGGGCACTGATGCTTTACTGCATGTTGAGGAGGGGGACTACGCCACTTACCGTCACCTATACTTGATGCCTCCATTGACGGAAGCTCGTATCCCGATGATGAGGCCTGCCGGTACGTCATCCTCGGATCAGGCTCGGGCTCGAGCTACAGACGTCCCTTTTTCTAGCAGGGCTGGCACATCTAGAGGCGGGAGCAGACCGGTTCCTCCGACTCCGTCGATTCATCCTCATGTCGGATGGCCAGATATGCCTACTGAGTTGATGGCGTGGCAGTACGGGGCTAGCTCTCCGACTCTGATTCCACTAGAGCCTCCGATGCCCAGTGATCGATACGCCATTGATCCGGACTCACCGCCGGTATGCTCTACTTCTTTTCATTCATCATTCAGATGTTTAGACACTCTTCTGTTCACTGATGATTATGAACTCGTTTTTGCAGCCATCGCGAGGATACATGGAGGAGGTGGTTGGGCTGGTGGCCACACTCGAAGGCATGGTCCTGCGTAGGGAGGCACAGTTGTCTGTCGCGGGCATCCAGGTACCTTCAGTTTTCTGGCATTTATCATACTTCTGATGACATGCTGATTTCTACTGCATCGATAGACCTTTTGTGTAGAGCACATCTGACACACACCTCACTTATACACTGTACTTGCATGCACTCACTTCATGTAGCCTCTGCTTGTATCTGCATCTGATGTATATATTTGGACTGATGTATTTGAATTGAATTCTTTGTTTTCAGATGCCTTCCTGGTCTGGTCAGCCGCAGACCAGGCCATCCGGGCCTCATTGGGGAGCTGGGCCATCTGGGCCTTTTCAGGGGGCAGGGCCATCTCGGCCTTCCAGAGGATCCGGGCCATCTAGGCCTTTCCGAGGAGCTCGAGGAGGGCCCGTCCGCAGACGCAAGGCTCACGTTGTGGAGGTGGAGCCTGATGAGGAGGAGGAGGATGCTGAGGAGGAGGAGGAGGGGGAGGCTACCGACCGTCAGTCAGAGACATTTGCTGAGGAGGGAGGCTCCGACTCAGATGATGATGACAGTGCGGAGATTATCCCGCAGAAGAGGACAAGGCGTGCTTCTCGTTCCCGCTCCCGAGGACTTTGATGTTGTTATTTCCTGCTTTATTTTTCTTTTTGCTAGTAGTTTGTAGCACTTTGCACATTGTTAGGCAGTTTTATTTTTTGTAAAACTTGTACCTTTGTTTGTTGTAAAGCATGATGAAATGAAATAGCTTTTGAAAAGATGTTTGTATTTTTAGCATCGTATCGCATCAATTTATTTTGCACAAAAATAAAATTGAATGGAAATGCGCATTGTGTAATCACCAAGTCAGGTAGTGAACCGACACAACAAACTAAACAACTCAACTTACTAAGATATAACAAGACCTTAGAAAGTTTACAACTCGATAAGCAAAATGCAACAACACAAATAAACCAGACTTTAACAAAAATTGCTTAAACAGAGAGCAATGACTCAAAAACACAAAACACGTCCGCTCGACGAACAACTCGATAAGCAAAACAACAACTCGATAATCAAAACACCTCAACAAAAACAAAGTGTACTTCTGACGATCGGAACGCATCCGAAACGGAGGGAGATGAAGGCCTTTGATTCTCCCGTTGCCTGGAAATGCTTGGAACTCTCCCTCGAAGGGTAAAACAGGGTCAAGGAGATACACTGCAGCATTGCCAGCCATCCTTGGGAGCCGGCCGGCCATTTTTGGTGGAGAGAGACAGCTGGCCAGCCATTTCTGAAAAAGTAAATGGCTGGCCAGCCAGAAAAAGTAGCTGGCCGGCCATTCAGTCCTGCAGCCACCAGATTTTTGACACGTGTCCCCGTGAATAGTGTTTTTCCTTCTATATAAGCCTCAACTTCGGGAACATTCATTTTATCTTAGTTTTAGGCAAAGATGGAGGCATTTCTCGCGGAAAATATCATATCTTGGATCTTTTCTCTAGATGGCTCGGAAAAGCTGAATTTCCGGGGTTTCGGCTTGAATGCACTATTCACGCTAAGCCGTACTCCGCTACATCTCCCTTTTCTCCATGCCGCGGCAAGGTTCTGGAATCCAGTGACGCATGTTTTTAGCTTTGGCGGCCAAGAGGTATGTCCCACTTTCGAAGATTTTCAGGTTTTGATGGAGTCTGAACGCTCTGAAGTAATCTTGCCCCAGTTCCGTTTTGGTCACGCCCAGGCTTTAGGGCGGATGTGTGGGCTCACAGCGCATGACGCTCGATCTCTGATCTGCAGTGGAGAGCTGGACATCCTCGGCTTGATCCATCGTTTTTCCGACGCCGGTGACCGCAGCAACCATTATTGGCAGGGTTTCCGGCAACACGCCCTCTGCTTATGTTTGTTGTCTCACTTTCTGCTTTCCTCGGGCTTTGGCGGGGCTAGCATTCGCCTGATTGAAGTTGCCCAAGGTTTGAGAGAAGGGAAGAGTTGTATTGCCATGACCTTGGCCGAGACATTGATGGGTTTAGATTCTGTCTATCGCCGGGAGGCGACTAGGTTCGCCGGGAGTCCACTGCTGTTGCAGGTAATGTTTCCCACCCGACCTCACATATATATATTTGCTCACATCACTCGGCCCTCAGGCTCGGTTTTTCTCACAAAACCCTTGTCTTACTTTTCTCTCATCGTACATCTCTCTATTCTTTATTCTCTCATTTTCCATCCCTCCCCTAGGTATGGTTAATGGATAAGTTGCAGGTTGTGGACTCTTGCCCGGCCTATTCAGCTCGAGGTTACTTCTTTCGACAGCGCCTAGTCAATGCTCTTGACGAAAGGTGGTGGTTCGATTGGATGTGCAATTTGTCTGCAGACGGCATTGCTTGGCGTTGTCCTTGGCTCAACCTCCCGGCAATGAGCTACAGTATGTCTCGGCTGATCGGGATCCAACTGATTGGTCTAACCCATTGTGTATTTTATTTTCCGTTCCGGTTCCTGCGTCAGTTTGGCCATGATCAGACCTGTCCACCGGAGGGGATTGAGTACCCAGCCGCTTTCCCGATCCGGGGCGCACAGCTCGCCCGATATGCCACGACATGGAGGACTAGAGAGCTCCTGGCCCCTGCTTCCACTTTCAGTTGTACTTTGTCCGATGAGTGCGTGGATTGGCTCAATGAGGAGGCACAGGTTGGGCCCAGCTTGGCATCAGATGCTCCATCCAGCTCTGGGGGGGAACGCAGAGATGCTTGATTCAACTATGCCCCAAATTTATTGCTTATTTAGCATTTTCAAGTTTTCTTTATGAATGTACTAAAAAGCAACCTCGATTGTAATGCAAGAGAAGGAGAACTCAATTTTGAAATCAATGAAATTGAAAGTTGTGGTACTGAAAATTTTCCACTTTTGGTCCCAAAATGGTCTTAGTCATAAAAAGATTGATTTGAACAAAGTCAACTTTCATTAAAACTTTTCAAAACTATTTTCGATGTGGATCAGAATTGGACACGCCGGAGATCTGTCACTGAAATGCACAACCCCGGATCCCTGCAACTGGAAAGTTGCCCCTAGTCTGAAGAACAATGCGGCACTTCATAGCAACGGAAAGTTGCCCCTTGTCTGAATAACTTTGCATCGTCGCGGCAACGGAAAGTTGCCCCTAGTCTGAACAGCACTATATCGGAGATCGCGATAAATGCTGATGGATAGAAATGACTGAGATGATCAAGATGGACAGAGTTGATCGGGGAAAAGTTTATGGCTGAACTTCAAGGTGAAGTTGCCTACGTATCCCAAAGATGGGAATCAAGCCTTACGTAGTTCAGGCTAAGGTTCGCTCGAGTATTTTCACTCTCCTTTTGCGCTCTAACTTTTGCCAAGGCTGCCCTTTGCGGGTTTTCAACCTTGCGAGCTCAGTTTTTATATTTTCTAATTTTTTGTGCTCTGACTTTTGCCTAGGTCGCCCTTTCGGGTTTTCGGCCTAGCGAGCCTCTCAAGGATAGTATTTCTTCAACTTGTCCATATTGATCGGTTGTGAGAACTCCAAGCCATCTAGATCCATCAGAACCACAGCCCCACCTGACCAGATAGCTTTGATGATGTAAGGACCAGTCCAATTGGGTTTGAACTTGCCCCTTGGGTCGTGGATGGGAGCTCGGTTGTCTTTGAGCACCAAATCTCCTTCTTTCAGATTCCTGGACTTAACTTTCTTGTTGAAAGCCCGGGCAATTCTGCGTTGATAGCCTTGGATGTGGTACAGTGCTTTCAGTCTTCTTTCATCAAAGAGCATGAGTTCTTCGAATCTGCTTTGCTGCCAATCTGCTTCGGCTATCTGGCATTCAGCCAATACTCGTAACGACGGAACCTCAATCTCAATGGGTAGAACAGCCTCCATTCCATAGACTAATGAATATGGAGTTGCCCCAGTAGAAGTTCTGATTGAAGTCCTATAGCCCCACAGAGCAAACGGCAGCTTGTCTGGCCAATCTCGATAGGTTTCCACCATCTTCTGTAGTATATGCTTGATATTCTTGTTGGCGGCTTCAACCGCTCCATTGGTCTGCGGCCTGTATGTAGATGACTTGTGAAAAGCCACATTGTATTTCTCCAACAAGTCTATCACTTCTTTCTTGAAGTGGGAACCATTATCCGAAATTATCTCGTTTGGCACCCCGTAGCGACAGATGATGTTGTTTCTGATGAATTTTGCGACATGCGATGCCTTCAACACCGCGTATGATTGGGCCTCGACCCACTTTGTGAAATAATCTATCGCTACCAGGATAAACTCATGCCCGTTTGACCCCTTTGGGGTAACAGCTCCGATCACATCAATTCCCCAGACTGAAAAAGGCCATGGTGAAGTCATGTTGTACAGTTTTGACGGCGAGATGTTCATGCGGTTTGCATGAATTTGACACTTGTGGCATCGCCGAACAAAGCTAATACAATCCTCCTCCATGGTTGACCAGTAGTAGCCCTGTCTGAGGATCTTTCTGGCCAGCATTACTCCATTCATGTGTGCACCGCACTCCCCCCCATGGATGGCTTCCATCAGGCGTTTTGACTCTTCAGCTTCTACACAGAGCTTATGCATTCCCAGATGGCCCCTTTTGTACAAATTTCCTCCGCAGATAACGAACTGAGCAGCCATTCTTCTGACAACCCTCTTATCTTTGGCATTTGCCTCTAGTGGATATGTCTCCTTTTCCAAGAAGTTCCAGATGTCGTAATACCAGGGGTTGCCGTCTTGAACCTCATCTATGGTGGAAATTGACTCGTATGCTGGCACGAACTTCTGATCAATAATGACTGGACGCATCCGGACTCCGGACGGAATGTCTATCATAGAAGATAGAGTTGCTAGTGAATCTGCAAACCTGTTGTTCTCTCTTACGAGGTGGGTGAATTTTAGCTTTTCAAAACGAGGAATTAGCAAATCTAAGGTTTGGTGGTAGATTATCATCCTTTCCTCCTTGACTTTCCAATCTCCTTTTGCTTGAGACACAACGAGGTTCGAGTCCCCAATGACGTCCACTCGTCTTGCCCCTAGTTCCAGGGCTGCTTCTAGGCCAGCAATACATGCTTCATACTCTGCTTCATTGTTGGAAACCTTGAACCGGAGCTTGAATGCTAAAGGGATACGGGAATCGTCAGGCGCTATCAGCAACACCCCTATCCCATACCCATACTGGTTTGACGCTCCGTCAAAGTACATCGTCCAAATTTCATCTTCGACGTGTGGAATAGCTTCATCTGGGAATAGATACTCAACCGCTTCATCCCCCTCAACCGGGTGGTCGGCAAGGAACTCCGCTACCGCTCTGCCTTTTACTGACTTGCGCGTTATATACTTTAAATCAAATTCGGAGAGCAACAGCAGCCAACGAGCTAGCCTACCCGTAAGTGCTGGTTTCTCGAAGAGATATTTGATGGGATCCAAACGCGAAACCAACATTACAGAGTGGGCTAACAGGTAGTGCCGCAGCTTCCTGGTTGCCCATACCAAGGCCAAACAAGCCTTCTCCAGCGGTGTATAGCGAGTCTCGTAATCTAGCATCTTTTTGCTCAGATAGTAGATGGCTCTTTCCACTTTGTCTTCTGACTCCTGCGCAAGCATGCAGCCCATGGTAGTCTCGGTTACCGAAAGATACAGTATCAACGGTCTCCCCGGCTCTGGCGGCGACAACACGGGTGGGTTCTGTAGATATTCTTTGATCTGCTCAAAAGCTGCTTGACATCGGCCGTCCCATTGGAATTTCTTTCCTTTCTTCAGGAGACCAAAAAGTGGTTCACAAGTCAAGGTTAATTTAGAAATAAACCGTCTTATGAATTGCACTTTACCCAGAAAGCCTCGCACCTCCTTTTCAGTCCTTGGTGGTGGCATTTCTAAGATGGCCTTGATTTTGGAAGGGTCGACCTCGATGCCCCTTTGTGTAATCAGAAACCCTAGCATCTTCCCTGCTGTAACACCAAACGTGCATTTCTGGGGATTCAGTCGCAGCCGAAACTCTTTGATCCTTTGAAAGAATTTTTGTAAGGCGGTGTAGTGGCCCTCTCTATCTTTGGACTTGACAATCATGTCGTCCACATACACCTCGACCTCTTTATGGATCATATCATGCAATATTGTAGTCGCTGCCCGTTGATACGTAGCTCCAGCATTTTTCAACCCAAATGGCATCACTCTATAACAATATGTCCCCCACGGGGTAGTGAACGCAGTCTTCTCCCGGTCTTCGGGTGCCATCACTATCTGGTTATAGCCTGAGAAACCATCCATAAACGAAAGTAAGGCATGTCCTGCCGTGAAGTCCACCAATTCATCGATGTGCGGCAAAGGGAAGTCGTCTTTCGGACTGGCCCTGTTCAAATCTCTGAAGTCTACACAGACCCGAATTCTGCCGTCCTTCTTCGGCACTGGAACTATGTTGGCCAACCAAGTTGGATATTCAGATACCAGCAGGAATCCTGCGTCAATTTGCTTGGTGACCTCTTCCTTAATTTTGAGGGCCCAGTCCGGGCGAATCCTTCTGAGTTTCTGTTTGACAGGGCGGGCCTCTAGATCAAGAGGGATCCGGTGCTGTACAATCTCAGGATCGATTCCAGGCATGTCTTCATAGGACCACGCGAAAACATCTTTGAAATCTTTTAATAAAGCGACTAAGCGCTCGCGCTCCTCTGAAGACAACGTGGACCCGATCTGGACCAGCCGCGGGTCCTTCTCAGTACCAACATTCACAGTAGTGATTTCATCCATTAAAGGTTTAACAAATCTCTCCTGCTCTTGATCAATTAATCGTTGCAAAACTGGGGGAATTTCTTCCTCGCTGTTTTCATCAAAATTTTGAAAATCCTGATTTAAGCAATAAATCAAAGGCACAGAAAAATACTCGGAAACCACATCCACATCATTCTCATTAAATACTTCCAAGCCGTCAGATTCCTCTGTTACAACAGACTCAAAAGAAAATGAAAAAGACGACCTAGACAGGACTGTGGTATCCGGGTTATCACCCCCAGGAATACCGGACTCAGACTCAGTCGAGCTGGAATCTGATTCCGACGCAGAAGATTCGGTAGAATCAGATTCCGGCTCACTACCTGACCCGGAACTGCTAGATAAAAAGCCTTCTTCATATTGCCAGATGAGAGAAGGTGCGATAGATGCATCCAAGATTGGCGCTGGAAAGACTGCAGCTATTTCATCTCCAATCACAGAAACCGAAGAGTTATCCCCCAAGCACTCTTGGCCGATCGGAGGATCTGATAGTAGACTCGCTAGTGCTACCCCCATTTCAAGCTCTGTGCTCTCAGGATCCACTGCTTCACATTGCTCAACCTCAGTTGGTGGGTCTGTCTGCGCTTCGGCAACGTCATCCCCAGATAATTGTATGTCGAAGAAGATTTCAAAACCAGGCACGCGCTTCCCCTCCGCGTTTAGCCATGGCTCCGGGAAGCCGCAGAATGGAAAATCTTCCCCCTCCCGGATGAAACGTCCGTTTAGGGTACCCCAGATGGGCCTATGCATTAAATCAAATGGCTTCCCGGCCTTCTTTGCCCTGGCCCTTCCGGCCATTTCTTTTCCTTTCCTCACCCAGTCTTCTTTAGTGGGTAGATAACCCAGTCCAAAGGCGTGAGGGTTGTGTGGCACTTCGGCCAACACTGAGACGCCTTTCCGGCCACTTCTCCCTAATCCCATCCTAGGGGTATGCTTTAGCTTGTTCATGAGGTATATGGATTGTGCACTAACATACATGCCCTCATTCGCAGCCATGACATTCTGCACCACTTGAGCCTCGGCCAAAGTGAACCCCGATAAAAATACATCCTCCGTGCCGTGCTCAATCTCCAAGACAGGTGTAGACACCTCCGGCGGCGGATGGATTGATGAATTCCCAAAAACGATCGCTACCCCTTTCCCGTGAGGGTACTTTAGCATTTGATGTAGAGTGGAAGAGACTGCTTTGACCTGGTGCAACCACGGTCGCCCCAAAAGTAAGTTAAAGGTTGCGGGAACGTCCAAGATATGAAATTCAATGCTGTGCTGTCCTGGACCAACCTTGGTTTGAATTTTAACAGTCCCCATCACTTCTCTGCTGGTATTGTCGTATGCTCTGATCACTTGGGTGGTTGGGACGAAGTCTACGGGCTTCAACCCGATTGCATATGCCGTTCTGGTCGGGCAGACATTAATCGCAGACCCGGTATCAACAAGTACCACCGGTATCCACTTATCTCTACATTCCACAGAGATATAGAGAGGTTTGTTATGGTTTGTGCCCTCAGGCGGTAGCTCCTTGTCAGAAAAGGTTAATGCCGGGGAACCTCCTCCCGGAAAAACCAGCCCAACCAGCTGTTCAGGCGTGGTGTCTATGGAGAGTTTGGACTTGTCCATGGCAGATAGGACAGCTTCTCTGTGTACTCGTGATGCCATTAGCAGTCCCCAGATGGAGATGTCTGCTTGTATTTTCTTTAATTGTTTCAGCACAGCTTCATCCTCAATCTGCTTCTCCTTCTGTCTCTCCGCTTCTCTGTCCTTCCCGGATGCCTCGGGTTGGTCCAGGTGTGGGGGCTTGAAGTACCGCCCACTTCTTGTCATATGGTCAACCTCATCGAGGTACCAAGTATCATCCGGCTGGTTATTCCCCCAGTCTTCATCCGTGTGGGCAAGACACAAGTCGTCATCTTCCCACCACATTCCACCGGCAGCCAACAGACACCTGTCTGGCTCCGGTCCACTCGCACTCTCAGCGCTCTCTGTCCATATGCTCGCAGCGTTGTCTGTTTTCGTGCACGCGGCACTTTCAGTCCCCTCAGGGCTTTTTGCTTTTCTAATTCTCTCAGCCTCCTCAAATTTTCCTTGTTCCAACTGCGTCAGTACAGTCGTTTGCTCAACAGTTCCTACATCCGTAATGCCCATGTCCTGAGCGGAATTCTCTACACCGGCGCTCTCCGGCGATACAACTTGATTTTCGGCCGTTCCGGCCACAACTGATATTTCTGCCCCTGCCGGGCTCTGTTCTGATTGGGCTTCCCCCACTGCATCCGGTTCATCTTCAAGCCATCCCGTGGCCTCCTCTGATTCCTCATAATCATACCAATTAATTGACGCCTCCCCCAGTTCCTGGTCATCAAGAAGTTGCAGGTTGGCAAAGTCCTCCCCTGCAGCTGTCAGCTCATCTGCCCATAGCCCAGATCTATCCCCCCGGATCATGCATAGCTCTCCTGTCTCTGGCAATTCTACGCTTAGCCCAATTCGGCTCGTCGATAGGATGTGCTTGCTTGGATCATAGGCTCCCCCGACAAAATTCTGTCCAGTTTCAGATTCAACAATCTCATTTCCTCCCAAAATCCGCCCTGCCCCGTCTTCGCCGGTCACCACCATCGGTTCTGGTTGGGTTTTGGAGATGTCTACCATGCACAAGAAATCAGTGCAATCGGGGAGGAGCACCTCTGGCTTGGGTAGGTGGGTGGGCGTAATAAAGATGCTAGGATCGTAAGATGCGACCCCAGTCTGGATAAAGTTAATTCTTTTGGGAGGAGGAGCTTGGTTATGTGATGGGAGAGGGTTGGTTGTGACATTGGGTTGATCAGGAGGTGCGATCACTTGTTTGTCAATAAGATCTTGGATCTCATGACGCAATCTGTAACAGCGGTCGGTGTCATGACCGTGTTGTTGGTGGTATGCACAGTATTTTGATGGGTCGTAAGAGGGGGGGAGTGGATTCGGTAATGGCTTTGGTTCTAGGGGTTTCAAATGATTCTTTCTGATCAGTATTCCTAGAACTTTGGTCAGAGGCATATATAGTGGGGTAAAGGTTCTTTGGCCTCGTGGTTGGAATCGGTTGTTGGCTTGTGTGTTGCTTCCGGACGCGCCGGAAAAGGGTGTGGCAGTCATAGGTCTTGGAGGGGGAGGGGGAGTGGTGGTGACCATACCAACTTCCGAGGCTCTCCTGTTTGCAGCGCCGCTCGGGCCTGCATTGTTATTGCGATTGAAGGTCCTCCTCGGTTGTTCTCTGTCCTGGTCAAACAGACCTTGCCTCATAGCATCTTCTATTTGCACCCCCATATCATGTAAATCTGCGAAAGTAGGAAAGGGGACTACAATCATTCTCTGCATTAATTTCGGGTGGAGATTGCGCACAATCATCTGAATTTGATCTTTGTCAGTAGGCCTTAAAGTCATCGTTGACGCCTTTGCCCTCCATCGGATCACAAAGTCCGAGAAAGATTCCTTGGGCTCTTGTCTCGTCGTCTCAAGATCACGGGTTGTGATCTCGATCTGAGTGTTGTATGAATATTGTGTGACAAAGGCCTCAGCCATCTCATCCCAATTCTTCTTCACTTCATCTGGTAATCTTGCGTAGTAATGGGAGGCCACACCTGACAGGGTTCGGCCGAATAGTGAGAGTTTCTGTGGTCGTGTTAGGCCCATTGGCCGCAAGACGTCCGCGAACAGTCGGATGTGGACCATGGGGTCGCCGGTCCCGTCAAAACGGTCTATTTGTGGCATTTTGAACCTATCGGGGAGTATCACGGCCTCCTCGGTATACCCATCTCCGATATCCGGCATAGCCTTGGCCCCTTGGGATTTTTTGAAGAGCTTCTCCAGTTTGCTCAATTTCAGAGCCGTATGATCAACCTCGACCTCGGATGGAGAGTCCGGGTGATTGGATGTATGGACCTTGGACAGTTGTGGTGGAAGCGGGGGCGGAGCCGGCCCCGTTGGAAGACTCGTGTCCTCTTGTAAAATTTGGACAGTTAGTACAGTATTCTGGGTATTCGGAGGAATATTCTGAACAACAGGTGCCTGCTCAGGTATTGGGGCTCCTGCCGGAGGAGGGATTGTTTGTGAAGGAGACGCTGTATTCTGTTGTTGCAGTCTGGCAATCAACTCAGCCTGCTGGGCCATGACTGTGGCCTGCTGTTTGGAGAATTCCGCTTGACGGGCGGCATCATCGTGCATTTGCTTCATACTCTCCTGCATCTGGCGCATCAAAGCCTCCATCCCTGATGTATTCGGTTGATCCATCTGTCTAACCGGTATGTCTATTTCTACAGCAGTAATTGAGACCTCAGTCCTGTAGTCCTCTGATAAAGTAACCCACTGTTCTGACAATCTCTGTTCTGACGTACTGCGCCTTTTCGGCTTCCTTCTGGTAACAGGGGGTAGAGAACGGAACACTGGCTGTCCGTCGATTAGATCCTCAGATCGGTGGAGTCGATGACCTCGTGTCCAAGGTGCTTGGGGAATGCCTGTTGGGTTGGAAGCAATCGTGCTAAAACTGACCTAGCAAAAGATAAATAAAGCGAAAAGGAAATAAATAAACAGATAAACGGACAGCATAACAGCTTAAAATAAAATGCAAGACACACAGTCGGGCATAATCAACACACAGTCAGTAAGCTGAAATACACACTGGCCTCGAACACTGATTATTATCCCTGTATCATTGTTCCCTGAAACAGAATCTGATATCCGCAGATAATTAATCCTCAAATACTGGCTGATGCCCGCAGGCTTGATACCCGTAATACAAAACTGATGCCCGCAGGCCTGATGTCGACAATACTGAACTGATGCCCGCAGGCCTGATACTGTCAATACTGAACCGTAGCCCGTAGGCTTGATACTCAAACTCATATACTGATCTGATGCCCGCAGGCCTGATACTGACAATTCTGAACTGAAGCCCGCAGGCTTGATGCCCAAACTCATATACTGATACATGCATTCCTGTAGAGACGCACTCTAAAGCACATAACAGATAAGTGAGAGCCAAAACACCCCTATGTTGGGGTAGGGTTTCCCTGTCCTATTGTGTCAGGAACTAGGGTTTCATTACGCACACAGCGGTTTCAAACAACCTATAAACGGGTAAGCAACCTGTCCTAATTTGGAATGGTCACTATGGATCCGAATATGCACTAGGTCAAATGGTCAAAGAGGGTGCCCCGGTAAAAACCGGGGTTTGTGTTCCCATACTGGCAGAGCCCACAACCGGTCAGCCTTATGGTCATGCCTTGACAAGACAAGCCTCCGGCAAACCGTTCAGGAATAGCAGATGGCAAACACGGTGTCCTAGGCGCACCAATGCAAATGCAATGCAAAGAAGCACACAAGTGTAGTCAAAACAGATATCATGAGTTCGAGTCAAGTTCTCTAAATCCCCAGCAGAGTCGCCAGAAACTGTAACAAGCCCGCGGGGGACCTCGCTACAGCTCGGACTCGATTTGTTGTCACGGTTCTAAGTCTGAACCAAAGAGTCCAAATCCGGCAAATTGTTTTGAGAATCAGATTTTTTTGAAAAAGTAGTGCCAAACATGGACTGCTTTGCCAGATACAGAGTCGCCACCTAAATATTTTATTTTGGGAAATTTAGGAAACCCTGACTCGGTGCCAAAAGGCCACGTGTCCGTCATCACCAAAATTGCCTCGGCTCGGGAACTTGGGTACGATTGGGGAAGGTCACTTCGTGAGCACCCCCGCTCGCCCGGTCATAGACCGGCCTCTACTAACCATGATATCAATTTTTGAAAACATTGTGAGTTCTTATTCCGGTTATTAGCCTAGGTTACTATGTGATGCTCACAGCATACAAATATAGACCGGGTCGCCTGATTTAGAACGAAACATTTCATGTTTGTTTTTGAAAATGGTTTGCTACCCGCAGGTAGGCTTGAAACATTTTGGTGTTTTATTCCAATTTAGATAACCCGACCTTCACCCACAGGCATTCAGGCAGTTATATCATATAAGCACATAGCCTCATGGTAAGCATGCTATTCATGGCAACACTCACACGCATGCAAGGGTGCTAAAGCATAAAACTTACCGGGTACTCCAAGCCAAAACAAAAGCTGTATTAGAAATCATGCATGATCCTAAGTATACAAAAATGCCTAATGCAACACATACAAAATGCAACTATAGCAGGCTCGGCTATTCTAAGATGGTATATGAAATGCTACAACTATCATGTATTCAATTTAGGATTGAAAGTACAATGCAGTTAGTATGATGCGTCGAGCCCGGTGCATGCAATACAGATGAATGATGCAAACATGCTGTCATACTGTATGCTAATTTAAATATGCCCTAATCTAACCATCATAAGCGGATAAATAAAAGGGAGAAAGACGTGGGGTTGGAAGACATACATCACACTCACGCACACTTATTACAGTTGTGCCCTCACTCGGAGGGTCCGAATAAATATACAGTCCAAATATTACAGTCCCCAAATAAAAGAATATTACAGTCCAAAAATATTACAAAATTCTAATTAATTAAAGAATTAACTAAGAAAACAAGTAAAACTGGCATGCAAGCCAGGGACTGCCTTGCTTCTAGTGGATGATGCATGTCCGGATTGTCTTGCGCGGAAATCCACCGGAATGCCCCAATTAGCCTCTGTTTACACCTGTTCTTGAAATGCGTGCCGAGCCCCAAAAAGGTTGCTGATTCTACTTTTTGCTGCAACAGAGAGCAGGAAAGGGGCATAGCAATGTATTTGCACAGATGTATGCATGTCTCGATCCTCGTGCCACCAATCACGCTTACCGAGGCATGATGGCCGAGGAGTTGAAATGCACAACTCAATATAGGATGCATGCACATGAAAATACAGCTAAAACCTAATTCCATCATGGATAATCCGGAGTGTCGGTGACTAGGGAATTGAGACGCATTCCGTCACTCGGAGTACGAAATGTACCTCGTTTCCCATGCCCGGGCTAACTCCTATTCCGAACACGATGCAATATGCATGATACGTATGAAATGCAACTAAGGTACAATCCTAACATACTCAATGCTATGAAAATGAGATGCCTCGAAATGCGTGCACACGGGCACGCAAACCGAGAAAATGCACGAATGCAATGAAAATGATGTGTCTCGAAATGCGTGCACGCGGGCACGCAAACCGAGAAAATGATATGTCTCGAAATGCGTGCACGCGGGCACGCAAACCGAGAAAATGCACGAATGTAATGAAAATGATGTGCCTCGAAATGCGTACACGCGGGCACGCAAACCGAGGTGATGATATGTGTCTTGAAATGCGTGCACGCGGGTACGCAAACCGAGAAAATGCACGAATGCAATGAAAAGGATATGCCTCGAAGTGCGTGCACACGGGCACGCAAACCGAGAAAATGTACGAATGCAATGAAAATGATGTGCCTCGAAATGCGTACACGCGGGTACGCAAACCGAGGCGATGATATGTGTCTCGAAATGCGTGCACGCGGGCACGCAAACCGAGGCGATGATATGTGAAAATGACAAATGGACTTATACCAGCATGAGTGAGCCTCAGCCGCACTCACATGAGATGCCGATGGCAGAAAATGAAGTGCCTCGAAATGCGTGCACACTGGCACGCAAACCGAGACGATGCTAAAACGATGCGAATGACATGAAAACATGATATGGACTTATACTAACATGAGTGAGCCTCAGCCGCACTCACATAAGATGCCGATGGCAGAAAATGAAGTGCCTCGAAATGCGTGCACACTGGCACGCAAACCGAGGCAATGCATACGCAATGCAAATGACATGAAAAATGACAAATGGACTTATACTAACATGAGTGAGCCTCAGCCGCACTCACATAAGATGCCGCAGAAGAAAATGAAGTTCCTCGAAATGCGTGCACACTGGCGCGCAAACCGAGGCAATGCTAAAATGTGATGAAATATGGCAAAAATGATATGCAAGCATACTAATGGAATTTCAGCACTAAAATATGGGGGAAAATAGTCCCGAAATGAAGCGAAATGACATGAAATGCAAGGAAATGTCCCGAAATGCGACATTAGGCACCCGAAATGGCCTATAGCTATGCCAAACATGCACAATATGGACATGCAATGCAAAGACAGAAGCTAGACAGTCCCAAAAGATTCACTTTCACAGTTATAAACATGTCCAAACAGCAAGTATAGGTAGGGGAAAAATAGCATGCAAGAATAGGGGCCAAAAGAGGGGTAATGAAGCAAGTGGTATAAGAAAAACCCAAACTGGAAAATTTCCTTCTACAACAATGAAGATGGACCAAAAATATGAACATTTACAGTATATGGCAGACCTCAAATCAGTATACAAATATGCCAAAAATGTGATGCAAGACAAGGCTCAAAAGGTGCTATAACATGAAGTATATAAAATAATCACCAAACAGAAAAAAAGTGTGAATGAAAAATGAAGTATAGGCAAAAATAAGACCACTTTCAGTTCGGACCAAGGTCCAAAATCAGAAGCAAAGAGGGTTGCCAATTTATGCAAAAATGGGGCCAAATAAGGGGTATAACTACAAGTGACACATGGAGACACCAAAAAATGTTGAGCCCTTCTCCAATATTGAAGAGGGGCTCAAAATAAGCCTTATATCAGTTTATAACATGCTCAAAAACAGATTGCTCATGGGCCAAAAATAGCATGCAAAATCATGACATACAAGATGATCAATGAAGCAAGTATATTATGGAGGGCTCAAACAGGGTTGAGCCCTTAATGAGAAGTGAAGATGAGCTCAAAATATGGCACTTTTCAGTTAGGGCCGGAGCTTGAAACCAAAAATAAGTGAGGCTTAGAAATAGATCAAGAGAAAGGGTCAAAAGGGTAAAAGTGTTACTTACCCTTGAAGATTCAAACTTTTGTTGCTTTTTGGATGGATTTGTAGCTTCTCTAGCCTTCAAGAATCCTTCCTTGTTGCTGGAAATGAGATGGTGGTGGTAGAGCTTGGTGGTGTAGAAGGAATGATGATTAGGGAGTTAGGGTTTTTTGAAGAATTGAGAAGGAAGAAGATGGAGTTGGCTATGGAAGCTTGAAGAGTAAATTTTCTAACCCCAAAAGAGAAGACCACCAGCTGGTTATAAGGATCAAAAAGGGGGTGTAAAGGTGGGGGAGAAGGAGAGCAAAACTCCCCCACAAAATATCCCCCGGATACAGGAAATATCTGGGGGATATTGCCCCACAGCTGTAAAGTACACAGTGCAAGGAAGCAAGCCGGCCTCTTACTTTTGCTGGAGGTGGCCGGCCGGCCACACCCCCTAGCCGGCCGGCTAGGGGTCAAAAGGGTCAATGAGATTTTGTGGCCGGCCAGCTATTGGAGAGGTACCCCTATGTGTGTACAACACAACCATGCGGTTGAAATTCCAAGAAAGTGGGTCCAAGGGGTCCAACAATGGCTCGGAAAGAGGGGGTCAAAAGGGTCAAGTTGACTTACTGGCCGGCCATGAACTTTTAGGGGCCTCTCATGTGTGTAGATCACAAATATGTGGTTGAAATTTGGCAACACTAGCTCCAAGGTATTCAACATTAGCCCGGAAGTGCGAAAAACGGGCGCCGGGAGGCTCTGGAAGAGAGATAACTGGTTGTTGCAACAATTGCTGGCCTCCCACCCTTCAGTGACCTTCCTTGTGATAAAACAGAGGTACCTGCCAAAAATGAACGAAAACCGTTGCAAAACGAATGTTCCGGGGCCAAAACACGCAGTTCGGGGTCCCGAAAATGGGCTATTAAGCACCGAAAATGGTATTCGACCTCGAAGTGGGTTTCTCAGCCCCCAGTGTCCCTCAAAAGGGATGAAATAAGATGTATGCCAAAATTCAGAGCAATAGGAGATGGTTAAGCGGTCCCGAACCGAGGCACACGGCCTGACGGCTCCGAAAACCGGAAACTGGGCTCCGAAATGGGAAAAATGGCCTACGGCCACCAAATGTAGCCCACGGGCACTGAGAGATAGTCTACGGGACCTCTCCCTTCCCTCAGGAAAAGAAACAGAGAAAACCGAGTCTGGTTCGCAAACCGAGACAAGGCACAAAAGAGGGTTCGGAAATCCGGAGGCGGGGCTCGCAGCCAAGACTCTGAAACTTTGAACGAGCACATTATGCAATATCACCAAGTGCTTAACTGGTGACGTCTGAGTCTCAAGGTCGGTCAAAAATGGGGTGTCTACAGTTGCCCCTCTTTGACAGAACTCGGAAGTCACAAGTGACGGGAGTGAATGTCAAAGCCCAGAGACGACCCATTTTTGACAAGGCCGAAGACTTAGACAAACATACAAGATAAACAGAGACGTGCCCGCAGGCAGGGGGGCAAAATGCAAATGATATGCAAGAAGCCGAAGGTAACCCAATGATCGTGCAAATGCAGCATGCTGTAATGAAGCAAGTATTCGCAAATAGATGCAACAGTTTTAAGCAAGAATGCAAAGCAACAACTACATCTCATGCAGTTAAGAATGCGGAGGATTATTCAATCCCCGCCACGTCTCACACGGAGAAGATACGATACCTGCGCGATTCGTCTGGTTGCACCAGCTTCAATTGAACCGTACATACAATATCGTGCCTGCAAAAGAGAGAAATTGCAACAAACACAACATGCTAACAACATGTATTTAATGTGATTCCGAAAGTTCGACACACGCAGTGCCGGTGAGTGAATGCATCGCAATGCAAGAATGGAACATGCGTGACAACGCATGCTCAAACACGGAGGTATGCCAATAACAAGAAATGTACATGACAATGTGAGTACGCTCATGAGAATGCAAGTTATGTGCATGATAGTACAAAACGAGCATGAATCAGGGTGTTCATTTGTCATGAAACAACGAGTACGGAAAAGCGTGTTTCGGCGAAGGTAACTCAATCGCGGCCTCCGATCTGCTTCTTTGAAAGGTTACAACTCATTCAAAAGGGATACACTTTGATTTCGATGGATGATGATGTGACACATGTCAGAACTTGAAACCGAAATCCCGACGGAGCAATTTCGCGGCCGGAAGTGTACTTTTCTTGAACTTTTTCAGGCCCCGGGAACTCCGATCTTCCTCAAAATTTGCAGAGAGCTAGGTGAGCATGTGAGGATGATGGCCGGCCGTTTATCTTCCCAAGGGGAGGTGGCCAACCGGTTTCCACAAAAGCTAATGGCTGGCCGGCCATTTCTGCAAAAAGCAGATGGCTGGCCAGCTAGAAAAAGAGGCCGGCCGGCCATGCCCTTTTCCCGGGGGCATTTTGGTCTTTTCCTCTCCTTTTTGCATGCCTTTTCAACCAAGGCTTGAGGCTTATAAAAGGCAGCCGAGCCTCACTTCATTTCTTGCCTCTTTCAACACTTTTCTCTCTAGATCTGAGTTTCACGTGCATTTTCCAACGCCCCGCGCAAATTGTTTCCGTAAAAACACTCGGTTTTAAGCACTTTGGAGCGATTAAATTCCGACTTCGGAGCTTCTTTTTGCATTTTCACCACTTGAGGTAAATTTGTCTCAGTATTTGGAATATTTTCCCGGGAGTTGACTTTTGTTGACTTTTTTCGATTTTGGCCCATTTTGCTCATTTTTGCAGATTCTTGAAAATGGCGGGTACTTCTTCCCATGGCGGGGGTTTTCCAGGTGCCGGAGATGATTTCGATCCCATGACTCTACCTCCGAGGACCCGACCTTTCATTCCCGGGAGGTACCGTCTGCCAGCTCATGTCCTCCCGCGTGCCGTCTTCCGCCATTTTACCAGCTTTGACGAGCGAGCACCCGTGGATCTGCTTCTCAGAGAGCCGGAGCAGCATCTCTCTCACGAGGCCTGAGAGGTATTTACCTCATCTTCTGTATTTTACATTTCGCACCTTTGCCATGCTTGAACATGTAGTTTCAACACTTGAATTTCTGAACACTCGGCTCATTAATTAATTGCGAACACACAGCCCACATTAGAACACACGGCTCAAATTTCAAATTCTCTGAACACGCAGCCCAGGTAGATAGTGAACACGCAGCCCACAAATTAACTGAAAATTGAACACGCAGCTCAAATTTCAAATTTTCTGAACACGCATCCCAGGTAGATAGTGAACACGCAGCCCACAAATTAACTGAAAGTTGAACACGCAGCTCAAATTTCAAATTCTCTGAACACGCAGCCCAGGTAGATAGTGAACACGCAGCCCACAAATTAACTGAAAGTTGAACACGCAGCCCAAATCTCAAATTTTCTGAACACGCAGCTCAGGTAGATAGTGAACACGCAGCCCACAAATTAACTGAAAGTTGAACACGCAGCCCAAATCTCAAATTTTCTGAACACGCAGCCCAGGTAGATAGTGAACACGCAGCCCACAAATTAACTGAAAGTTGAACAAGCAGCCCAAATCTCAAATTTTCTGAACACGCAGCCCAGGTAGATAGTGAACACGCAGCCCACAAATTAACTGAAAGTTGAACACGCAGCCCAAATCTCAAATTTTCTGAACACGCAGCTCAGGTAGATAGTGAACACGCAGCCCACAAATTAACTGAAAGTTGAACACGCAGCCCAAATCTCAAATTTTCTGAACACGCAGCCCAGGTAGATAGTGAACACGCAGCCCACAAATTAACTGAAAGTTGAACACACAGCCCAAATCTCAAATTTTCTGAACACGCAGCCCAGGTAGATAGTGAACACGCAGCCCACAAATTAACTGAAAGTTGAACACGCAGCCCAAATCTCAAATTTTCTGAACACGCAGCCCAGGTAGATAGTGAACACGCAGCCCACAAATTAACTGAAAGTTGAACACGCAGCCCAAATCTCAAATTTTCTGAACACGCAGCTCAGGTAGATAGTGAACACGCAGCCCACAAATTAACTGAAAGTTGAACACGCAGCCCAAATCTCAAATTCTCTGAACACGCAGCCCAGGTAGATAGTGAACACGCAGCCCACAAATTAACTGAAAGTTTGAACACGCAGCCCAAATCTCAAATTTTCTGAACACGCAGCTCAGGTAGATAGTGAACACGCAGCCCACAAATTAACTGAAAGTTGAACACGCAGCCCAAATCTCAAATTTTCTGAACACGCAGCCCAGGTAGATAGTGAACACGCAGCCCACAAATTAACTGAAAGTTGAACACGCAGCCCAAATCTCAAATTTTTTTAACACGCAGCCGAGGTAGATAGTGAACACGCAGCCCACAAATTAAGTGAAAGTTGAACACGCAGCCCAAATCTCAAATTTTCTGAACACGCAGCCCAGGTAGATAGTGAACACGCAGCCCACAAATTAACTGAAAGTTGAACACGCAGCCCAAATCTCAAATTTTCTGAACACGCAGCCCAGGTAGATTTTGAAAGTAGCTTATTTCACTTCAACGGCACACAACCCATTTCATTTCATTGGCACACAGCCCTTTTTCATTTCATTGGCACACAGCCCATTTCATTTCATTATTGACACATGTATTCATTCTAAATGCAGGGTAGTTCCCGCAGTGTGCGGGGGTATGGTTCCACTGCCGCGAGGGATTGGTACGCTCCGGAGGGCGTCAGAGACTTGGTAGATTTGGCGGGGTTCGGCCCCTTCTGTGTCGGGTTGTCACGTTGTCCTGCCAGGAGGACGCTGATGGCAGCCTTGGTAGAGAGATGGTGGGACACCACCAATTCCTTTCATTTCTCTGCTACCGGGGACATGACCATGACCCCTTTTGACTTTGCTGTATTGACCGGTTTAGACGTCGGAGGTTGGTCCATCCCCTACGATGAGGATATGGGCGAGTGGGAGGCCGCCTGGATGTATTTATTGGGGGCTCACCCACCTGTTGACAGGGTCTCTGGGAGAGTCCGATACACTTGGTTCTCTTCCCATTTTCGGCGGGCGGAGATGGTGCCCGAGACTCCCGAGGAGACAGAGCAGTATGCTCGTGGCTTCCTGATGTTCCTCTTCGGGACTACCCTGTTCCCTGACAGAGGGAACACCATTGGGCTATACCTGCTGAGCGCTCTGGTTGACCTATCACAGGTCAGTAGATATGATTGGGGTGGCACCGGCCTGGCTACCCTCTACTTTTATATGAGCGCGACCTCCCGCAGGCGGGGCGACTTACTTGGCGGCTACTGGAGAGCCTGGGAGGTACTTTTCTGTCCCCCTGATTTACATTTCTGCTTCTCATTACTTGTACATTGCACCCACAGCGCACTTTTTCAGTCTGTATTTTGCTCTCAGCATTTCGTACTTACGTTCTGCACTGCTTTTCTCAGCTATGGGTTTATGTATACTTCCCATCATTAGCCCCATAGCTGGAGGTGGTAGGGATTCCCGTGACCCCATATTCATTGATATTCGAGGGCCCGCACCGGCCGAGGCCTCGAGAGACCCTCCTTCGCCTGCGACAGTATTTTGACACGGTGCGACATTCAGAGGTACCTCAGAACTTTCAGTTCTTTTCATTTTCATCTTTGATTTGCTCTGTATATTCTCGATTTCTGATTGGTTTATGCATTCATCATTCGCAGATTACATGGCAGCCTTGGGCGTCTCTGGGTGATGGCCTCCGACTTCAGTACACCGGGGCATCGGACATCTCCCAGTATAGGGTCCTGCTTGAAGGGCCGGTTGGCAGGGTATGGTTCCTGGGGGAGCGCTTCCTGCGCCAGGTATGGGGGTATCTTTCTCAGGATATTCCCGCAGCACCCCCAGCCAGTATGCGGACCGCTGACAGACTCTCTTACTCAGAGGTAGTCGGCGCCATGCTGGGCACTGATGCTTTACTGCATGTTGAGGAGGGGGACTACGCCACTTACCGTCACCTATACTTGATGCCTCCATTGACGGAAGCTCGTATCCCGATGATGAGGCCTGCCAGTACGTCATCCTCGGATCAGGCTCGGGCTCGAGCTACAGACGTCCCTTTTTCTAGCAGGGCTGGCACATCTAGAGGCGGGAGCAGACCGGTTCCTCCAACTCCGTCGATTCATCCTCATGTCGGATGGCCAGATATGCCTACTGAGTTGATGGCGTGGCAGTACGGGGCTAGCTCTCCGACTCTGATTCCACTAGAGCCTCCGATGCCCAGTGATCGATACGCCATTGATCCGGACTCACCGCCGGTATGCTCCACTTCTTTTCATTCATCATTCAGATGTTTAGACACTCTTCTGTTCACTGATGATTATGAACTCGTTTTTGCAGCCATCGCGAGGATACATGGAGGAGGTGGTTGGGCTGGTGGCCACACTCGAAGGCATGGTCCTGCGTAGGGAGGCACAGTTGTCTGTCGCGGGCATCCAGGTACCTTCAGTTTTCTGGCATTTATCATACTTCTGATGACATGCTGATTTCTACTGCATCGATAGACCTTTTGTGTAGAGCACATCTGACACATACCTCACTTATACACTGTACTTACATGCACTCACTTCATGTAGCCTCTGCTTGTATCTGCATCTGATGTATATATTTGGACTGATGTATTTGAATTGAATTCTTTGTTTTCAGATGCCTTCCTGGTCTGGTCAGCCGCAGACCAGGCCATCCGGGCCTCATTGGGGAGCTGGGCCATCTGGGCCTTTTCAGGGGGCAGGGCCATCTCGGCCTTCCAGAGGATCCGGGCCATCTAGGCCTTTCCGAGGAGCTCGAGGAGGGCCCGTCCGCAGACGCAGGGCTCACGTTGTGGAGGTGGAGCCTGATGAGGAGGAGGAGGATGCTGAGGAGGAGGAGGGGGAGGCTACCGACCGTCAGTCAGAGACATTTGCTGAGGAGGGAGGCTCCGACTCAGATGATGATGACAGTGCGGAGATTATCCCGCAGAAGAGGACAAGGCGTGCTTCTCGTTCCCGCTCCCGAGGACTTTGATGTTGTTATTTCCTGCTTTATTTTTCTTTTTGCTAGTAGTTTGTAGCACTTTGCACATTGTTAGGCAGTTTTATTTTTTGTAAAACTTGTACCTTTGTTTGTTGTAAAGCATGATGAAATGAAATAGCTTTTGAAAAGATGTTTGTATTTTTAGCATCGTATCGCATCAATTTATTTTGCACAAAAATAAAATTGAATGGAAATGCGCATTGTGTAATCACCAAGTCAGGTAGTGAACCGACACAACAAACTAAACAACTCAACTTACTAAGATATAACAGGACCTTAGAAAGTTTACAACTCGATAAGCAAAATGCAACAACACAAATAAACCAGACTTTAACAAAAATTGCTTAAACAGAGAGCAATGACTCAAAAACACAAAACACGTCCGCTCGACGAACAACTCGATAAGCAAAACAACAACTCGATAATCAAAACACCTCAACAAAAACAAAGTGTACTTCTGACGATCGGAACGCATCCGAAACGGAGAGAGATGAAGGCCTTTGATTCTCCCGTTGCCTGGAAATGCTTGGAACTCTCCCTCGAAGGGTAAAACAGGGTCAAGGAGATACACTGCAGCATTGCCAGCCATCCTTGGAAGCCGGCCGGCCATTTTTGGTGGAGAGAGACAGCTGGCCGGCCATTTCTGAAAAAGTAAATGGCTGGCCAGCCAGAAAAAGTAGCTGGCCGGCCATTTAGTCCTGCAGCCACCAGATTTTTGACACGTGTCCCCGTGAATAGTGTTTTTCCTTCTATATAAGCCTCAACTTCGGGAACATTCATTTTATCTTAGTTTTAGGCAAAGATGGAGGCATTTCTCGCGGAAAATATCATATCTTGGATCTTTTCTCTAGATGGCTCGGAAAAGCTGAATTTCCGGGGTTTCGGCTTGAATGCACTATTCACGCTAAGCCGTACTCCGCTACATCTCCCTTTTCTCCATGCCGCGGCAAGGTTCTGGAATCCAGTGACGCATGTTTTTAGCTTTGGCGGCCAAGAGGTATGTCCCACTTTCGAAGATTTTCAGGTTTTGATGGAGTCTGAACGCTCTGAAGTAATCTTGCCCCAGTTCCGTTTTGGTCACGCCCAGGCTTTAGGGCGGATGTGTGGGCTCACAGCGCATGACGCTCGATCTCTGATCTGCAGTGGAGAGCTGGACATCCTCGGCTTGATCCATCGTTTTTCCGACGCCGGTGACCGCAGCAACCATTATTGGCAGGGTTTCCGGCAACACGCCCTCTACTTATGTTTGTTGTCTCACTTTCTGCTTTCCTCGGGCTTTGGCAGGGCTAGCATTCGCCTGATTGAAGTCGCCCAAGGTTTGAGAGAAGGGAAGAGTTGTATTGCCATGACCTTGGCCGAGACATTGATGGGTTTAGATTCTGTCTATCGCCGGGAGGCGACTAGGTTCGCCGGGAGTCCACTGCTGCTGCAGGTAATGTTTCCCACCCGACCTCACATATATATATTTGCTCACATCACTCGGCCCTCAGGCTCGGTTTTTCTCACAAAACCCTTGTCTTACTTTTCTCTCATCGTACATCTCTCTATTCTTTATTCTCTCATTTTCCATCCCTCCCCTAGGTATGGTTAATGGATAAGTTGCAGGTTGTGGACTCTTGCCCGGCCTATTCAGCTCGAGGTTACTTCTTTCGACAGCGCCTAGTCAATGCTCTTGACGAAAGGTGGTGGTTCGATTGGATGTGCAATTTGTCTGCAGACGGCATTGCTTGGCGTTGTCCTTGGCTCAACCTCCCGGCAATGAGCTACAGTATGTCTCGGCTGATCGGGATCCAACTGATTGGTCTAACCCATTGTGTATTTTATTTTCCGTTCCGGTTCCTGCGTCAGTTTGGCCATGATCAGACCTGTCCACCGGAGGGGATTGAGTACCCAGCCGCTTTCCCGATCCGGGGCGCACAGCTCGCCCGATATGCCACGGCATGGAGGACTAGAGAGCTCCTGGCCCCTGCTTCCACTTTCAGTTGTACTTTGTCCGATGAGTGCGTGGATTGGCTCAATGAGGAGGCACAGGTTGGGCCCAGCTTGGCATCAGATGCTCCATCCAGCTCTGGGGGGGAACGCAGAGATGCTTGATTCAACTATGCCCCAAATTTATTGCTTATTTAGCATTTTCAAGTTTTCTTTATGAATGTACTAAAAAGCAACCTCGATTGTAATGCAAGAGAAGGAGAACTCAATTTTGAAATCAATGAAATTGAAAGTTGTGGTACTGAAAATTTTCCACTTTTGGTCCCAAAATGGTCTTAGTCATAAAAAGATTGATTTGAACAAAGTCAACTTTCATTAAAACTTTTCAAAACTATTTTCGATGTGGATCAGAATTGGACACGCCGGAGATCTGTCACTGAAATGCACAACCCCGGATCCCTGCAACTGGAAAGTTGCCCCTAGTCTGAAGAACAATGCGGCACTTCATAGCAACGGAAAGTTGCCCCTTGTCTGAATAACTTTGCATCGTCGCGGCAACGGAAAGTTGCCCCTAGTCTGAACAGCACTATACCGGAGATCGCGATAAATGCTGATGGATAGAGATGACTGAGATGATCAAGATGGACAGAGTTGATCGGGGAAAAGTTTATGGCTGAACTTCAAGGTGAAGTTGCCTACGTATCCCAAAGATGGGAATCAAGCCTTACTTAGTTCAGGCTAAGGTTCGCTCGAGTATTTTCACTCTCCTTTTGCGCTCTAACTTTTGCCAAGGCCGCCCTTTGCGGGTTTTCAACCTTGCGAGCTCAGTTTTTATATTTTCTAATTTTTTGTGCTCTGACTTTTGCCTAGGTCGCCCTTTCGGGTTTTCGGCCTAGCGAGCCTCTCAAGGATAGTATTTCTTCAACTTGTCCATATTGATCGGTTGTGAGAACTCCAAGCCATCTAGATCCATCAGAACCACAGCCCCACCTGACCAGATAGCTTTGATGATGTAAGGACCAGTCCAATTGGGTTTGAACTTGCCCCTTGGGTCGTGGATGGGAGCTCGGTTGTCTTTGAGCACCAAATCTCCTTCTTTCAGATTCCTGGACTTAACTTTCTTGTTGAAAGCCCAGGCAATTCTGCGTTGATAGCCTTGGATGTGGTACAGTGCTTTCAGTCTTCTTTCATCAAAGAGCATGAGTTCTTCGAATCTGCTTTGCTGCCAATCTGCTTCGGCTATCTGGCATTCAGCCAATACTCGTAACGACGGAACCTCAATCTCAATGGGTAGAACAGCCTCCATTCCATAGACTAATGAATATGGAGTTGCCCCAGTAGAAGTTCTGATTGAAGTCCTATAGCCCCACAGAGCAAACGGCAGCTTGTCTGGCCAATCTCGATAGGTTTCCACCATCTTCTGTAGTATATGCTTGATATTCTTGTTGGCGGCTTCAACCACTCCATTGGTCTGCGGCCTGTATGTAGATGACTTGTGAAAAGCCACATTGTATTTCTCCAACAAGTCTATCACTTCTTTCTTGAAGTGGGAACCATTATCCGAAATTATCTCGTTTGGCACCCCGTAGCGACAGATGATGTTGTTTCTGATGAATTTTGCGACATGCGATGCCTTCAACACCGCGTATGATTGGGCCTCGACCCACTTTGTGAAATAATCTATCGCTACCAGGATAAACTCATGCCCGTTTGACCCCTTTGGGGTAACAGCTCCGATCACATCAATTCCCCAGACTGAAAAAGGCCATGGTGAAGTCATGTTGTACAGTTTTGACGGCGGGATGTTCATGCGGTTTGCATGAATTTGACACTTGTGGCATCGCCGAACAAAGCTAATACAATCCTCCTCCATGGTTGACCAGTAGTAGCCCTGTCTGAGGATCTTTCTGGCCAGCATTACTCCATTCATGTGTGCACCGCACTCCCCCCCATGGATGGCTTCCATCAGGCGTTTTGACTCTTCAGCTTCTACACAGAGCTTATGCATTCCCAGATGGCCCCTTTTGTACAAATTTCCTCCGCAGATAACGAACTGAGTAGCCATTCTTCTGACAGCCCTCTTATCTTTGGTATTTGCCTCTAGTGGATATGTCTCATTTTCCAAGAAGTTCCAGATGTCGTAATACCAGGGGTTGCCGTCTTGAACCTCATCTATGGTGGAAATTGACTCGTATGCTGGCACGAACTTCTGATCAATAATGACTGGACGCATCCGGACTCCGGACGGAATGTCTATCATAGAAGATAGAGTTGCTAGTGAATCTGCAAACCTGTTGTTCTCTCTTACGAGGTGGGTGAATTTTAGCTTTTCAAAACGAGGAATTAGCAAATCTAAGGTTTGGTGGTAGATTATCATCCTTTCCTCCTTGACTTTCCAATCTCCTTTTGCTTGAGACACAACGAGGTTCGAGTCCCCAATGACGTCCACACGTCTTGCCCCTAGTTCCAGGGCTGCTTCTAGGCCAGCAATACATGCTTCATACTCTGCTTCATTGTTGGAAACCTTGAACCGGAGCTTGAATGCTAAAGGGATACGGGAATCGTCAGGCGCTATCAGCAACACCCCTATCCCATACCCATACTGGTTTGACGCTCCGTCAAAGTACATCGTCCAAATTTCATCTTTGACGTGTAGTATAGCTTCATCTGGGAATAGATACTCAACTGCTTCATCCCCCTCAACCGGGTGGTCGGCAAGGAACTCCGCTACCGCTCTGCCTTTTACTGACTTGCGCGTTATATACTTCAAATCAAATTCGGAGAGCAACAGCAGCCAACGAGCTATCCTACCCGTAAGTGCTGGTTTCTCGAAGAGATATTTGATGGGATCCAAACGCGAAACCAACATTACAGAGTGGGCTAACAGGTAGTGCCGCAGCTTCCTAGTTGCCCATACCAAGGCCAAACAAGCCTTCTCCAGCGGTGTATAGCGAGTCTCGTAATCTAGCATCTTTTTGCTCAGATAGTAGATGGCTCTTTCCACTTTGTCTTCTGACTCCTGCGCAAGCATGCAGCCCATGGTAGTCTCGGTTACCGAAAGATACAGTATCAACGGTCTCCCCGGCTCTGGCGGCGACAACACGGGTGGGTTCTGTAGATATTCTTTGATCTGCTCAAAAGCTGCTTGACATCGGCCGTCCCATTGGAATTTCTTTCCTTTCTTCAGGAGACCAAAAAGTGGTTCACAAGTCAAGGTTAATTTAGAAATAAACCGTCTTATGAATTGCACTTTACCCAGAAAGCCTCGCACCTCCTTTTCAGTCCTTGGTGGTGGCATTTCTAAGATGGCCTTGATTTTGGAAGGGTCAACCTCGATGCCCCTTTGTGTAATCAGAAACCCTAGCATCTTCCCTGCTGTAACACCAAACGTGCATTTCTGGGGATTCAGTCGCAGCCGAAACTCTTTGATCCTTTGAAAGAATTTTTGTAAGGCGGTGTAGTGGCCCTCTCTATCTTTGGACTTGACAATCATGTCGTCCACATACACCTCGATCTCTTTATGGATCATATCATGCAATATTGTAGTCGCTGCCCGTTGATATGTAGCTCCAGCATTTTTCAACCCAAATGGCATCACTCTATAACAATATGTCCCCCACGGGGTAGTGAACGCAGTCTTCTCCCGATCTTCGGGTGCCATCACTATCTGGTTATAGCCTGAGAAACCATCCATAAACGAAAGTAAGGCATGTCCTGCCGTGAAGTCCACCAATTCATCGATGTGCGGCAAAGGGAAGTCGTCTTTCGGACTGGCCCTGTTCAAATCTCTGAAGTCTACACAGACCCGAATTCTGCCGTCCTTCTTCGGCACTGGAACTATGTTGGCCAACCAAGTTGGATATTCAGATACCAGCAGGAATCCTGCGTCAATTTTCTTGGTGACCTCTTCCTTAATTTTGAGGGCCCAGTCCGGGCGAATCCTTCTGAGTTTCTGTTTGACAAGGCGGGCCTCTGGATCAAGAGGGATCCGGTGCTGTACAATCTCAGGATCGATTCCAGGCATGTCTTCATAGGACCACGTGAAAACATCTTTGAAATCTTTTAATAAAGCGACTAAGCGCTCGCGCTCCTCTGAAGACAACGTGGACCCGATCTGGACCAGCCGCGGGTCCTTCTCAGTACCAACATTCACAGTAGTGATTTCATCCATTAAAGGTTTAATAAATCTCTCCTGCTCTTGATCAATTAATCGTTGCAAAACTGGGGGAATTTCTTCCTCGTTGTTTTCATCAAAATTTTGAAAATCCTGATTTAAGCAATAAATCAAAGGCACAGAAAAATACTCGGAAACCACATCCACATCATTCTCATTAAATACTTCCAAGCCGTCAGATTCCTCTGTTACAACAGACTCAAAAGAAAATGAAAAAGACGACCTAGACAGGACTGTGGTATCCGGGTTATCACCCCCAGGAATACCGGACTCAGACTCAGTCGAGCTGGAATCTGATTCCGACGCAGAAGATTCGGTAGAATCAGATTCCGGCTCACTACCTGACCCGGAACTGCTAGATAAAAAGCCTTCTTCATATTGCCAGATGAGAGAAGGTGCGATAGATGCATCCAAGATTGGCGCTGGAAAGCCTGCAGCTATTTCATCTCCAATCACAGAAACCGAAGAGTTATCCCCCAAGCACTCTTGGCCGATCGGAGGATCTGATAGTAGACTCGCTAGTGCTACCCCCATTTCAAGCTCTGTGCTCTCAGGATCCACTGCTTCACATTGCTCAACCTCAGTTGGTGGGTCTGTCTGCGCTTCGGCAACGTCATCCCCAGATAATTGTATGTCGAAGAAGATTTCAAAACCAGGCATGCGCTTCCCCTCCGCGTTTAGCCATGGCTCCGGGAAGCCGCAGAATGGAAAATCTTCCCCCTCCCGGACGAAACGTCCGTTTAGGGTACCCCAGATGGGCCTATGCATTAAATCAAATGGCTTCCCGGCCTTCTTTGCCCTGGCCCTTCCGGCCATTTCTTTTCCTTTCCTCACCCAGTCTTCTTTAGTGGGTAGATAACCCAGTCCAAAGGCGTGAGGGTTGTGTGGCACTTCGGCCAACACTGAGACGCCTTTCCGGCCACTTCTCCCTAATCCCATCCCAGGGGTATGCTTTAGCTTGTTCATGAGGTATATGGATTGTGCACTAACATACATGCCCTCATTCGCAGCCATGACATTCTGCACCACTTGAGCCTCGGCCAAAGTGAACCCCGATAAAAATACATCCTCCGTGCCGTGCTCAATCTCCAAGACAGGTGTAGACACCTCCGGCGGCGGATGGATTGATGAATTCCCAAAAACGATCGCTACCCCTTTCCCGTGAGGGTACTTTAGCATTTGATGTAGAGTGGAAGAGACTGCTTTGACCTGGTGCAACCACGGTCGCCCCAAAAGTAAGTTAAAGGTTGCGGGAACGTCCAAGATATGAAATTCAATGCTGTGCTGTCCTGGACCAACCTTGGTTTGAATTTTAACAGTCCCCATCACTTCTCTGCTGGTATTGTCGTATGCTCTGATCACTTGGGTGGTTGGGACGAAGTCTACGGGCTTCAACCCGATTGCATATGCCGTTCTGGTCGGGCAGACATTAATCGCAGACCCGGTATCAACAAGTACCACCGGTATCCACTTATCTCTACATTCCACAGAGATATAGAGAGGTTTGTTATGGTTTGTGCCCTCAGGCGGTAGCTCCTTGTCAGAAAAGGTTAATGCCGGGGAACCTCCTCCCGGAAAAACCAGCCCAACCAGCTGTTCAGGCGTGGTGTCTATGGAGAGTTTGGACTTGTCCATGGCAGATAGGACAGCTTCTCTGTGTACTCGTGATGCCATTAGCAGTCCCCAGATGGAGATGTCTGCTTGTATTTTCTTTAATTGTTTCAGCACAGCTTCATCCTCAATCTGCTTCTCCTTCTGTCTCTCCGCTTCTCTGTCCTTCCCGGATGCCTCGGGTTGGTCCAGGTGTGGGGGCTTGAAGTACCGCCCACTTCTTGTCATATGGTCAACCTCATCGAGGTACCAAGTATCATCCGGCTGGTTATTCCCCCAGTCTTCATCCGTGTGGGCAAGACACAAGTCGTCATCTTCCCACCACATTCCACCGGCAGCCAACAGACACCTGTCTGGCTCCGGTCCACTCGCACTCTCAGCGCTCTCTGTCCATATGCTCGCAGCGTTGTCTGTTTTCATGCACGCGGCACTTTCAGTCCCCTCAGGGCTTTTTGCTTTTCTAATTCTCTCAGCCTCCTCAAATTTTCCTTGTTCCAACTGCGTCAGTACAGTCGTTTGCTCAACAGTTCCTACATCCGTAATGCCCATGTCCTGAGCGGAATTCTCTACACCGGCGCTCTCCGGCGATACAACTTGATTTTCGGCCGTTCCGGCCACAACTGATATTTCTGCCCCTGCCGGGCTCTGTTCTGATTGGGCTTCCCCCACTGCATCCGGTTCATCTTCAAGCCATCCCGTGGCCTCCTCTGATTCCTCATAATCATACCAATTAATTGACGCCTCCCCCAGTTCCTGGTCATCAAGAAGTTGCAGGTTGGCAAAGTCCTCCCCTGCAGCTGTCAGCTCATCTGCCCATAGCCCAGAGCTATCCCCCCGGATCATGCATAGCTCTCCTGTCTCTGGCAATTCTACGCTTAGCCCAATTCGGCTCGTCGATAGGATGTGCTTGCTTGGATCATAGGCTCCCCCGACAAAATTCTGTCCAGTTTCAGATTCAACAATCTCATTTCCTCCCAAAATCCGCCCTGCCCCGTCTTCGCCGGTCACCACCATCGGTTCTGGTTGGGTTTTGGAGATGTCTACCATGCACAAGAAATCAGTGCAATCGGGGAGGAGCACCTCTGGCTTGGGTAGGTGGGTGGGCGTAATAAAGATGCTAGGATCGTAAGATGCGACCCCAGTCTGGATAAAGTTAATTCTTTTGGGAGGAGGAGCTTGGTTATGTGATGGGAGAGGGTTGGTTGTGACATTGGGTTGATCAGGAGGTGCGATCACTTGTTTGTCAATAAGATCTTGGATCTCATGACGCAATCTGTAACAGCGGTCGGTGTCATGACCGTGTTGTTGGTGGTATGCACAGTATTTTGATGGGTCGTAAGAGGGGGGGAGTGGATTCGGTAATGGCTTTGGTTCTAGGGGTTTCAAATGATTCTTTCTGATCAGTATTCCTACAACTTTGGTCAGAGGCATATATAGTGGGGTAAAGGTTCTTTGGCCTCGTGGTTGGAATCGGTTGTTGGCTTGTGTGTTGCTTCCGGACGCGCCGGAAAAGGGTGTGGCAGTCATAGGTCTTGGAGGGGGAGGGGGAGTGGTGGTGACCATACCAACTTCCGAGGCTCTCCTGTTTGCAGCGCCGCTCGGGCCTGCATTGTTATTGCGATTGAAGGTCCTCCTCGGTTGTTCTCTGTCCTGGTCAAACAGACCTTGCCTCATAGCATCTTCTATTTGCACCCCCATATCATGTAAATCTGCGAAAGTAGGAAAGGGGACTACAATCATTCTCTGCATTAATTTCGGGTGGAGATTGCGCACAATCATTTGAATTTGATCTTTGTCAGTAGGCCTTAAAGTCATCGTTGACGCCTTTGCCCTCCATCGGATCACAAAGTCCGAGAAAGATTCCTTGGGCTCTTGTCTCGTCGTCTCAAGATCACGGGTTGTGATCTCGATCTGAGTGTTGTATGAATATTGTGTGACAAAGGCCTCAGCCATCTCATCCCAATTCTTCTTCACTTCATCTGGTAATCTTGCGTACCAATGGGAGGCCACACCTGACAGGGTTCGGCCGAATAGTGAGAGTTTCTGTGGTCGTGTTAGGCCCATTGGCCGCAAGACGTCCGCGAACAGTCGGATGTGGACCATGGGGTCGCCGGTCCCGTCAAAACGGTCTATTTGTGGCATTTTGAACCTATCGGGGAGTATCACGGCCTCCTCGGTATACCCATCTCCGATATCCGGCATAGCCTTGGCCCCTTGGGATTTTTTGAAGAGCTTCTCCAGTTTGCTCAATTTCAGAGCCGTATGATCAACCTCGACCTCGGATGGAGAGTCCGGGTGATTGGATGTATGGACCTTGGACAGTTGTGGTGGAAGCGGGGGCGGAGCCGGCCCCGTTGGAAGACTCGTGTCCTCTTGTAAAATTTGGACAGTTGGTACAGTATTCTGGGTATTCGGAGGAATATTCTGAACAACAGGTGCTTGCTCAGGTATTGGGGCTCCTGCCGGAGGAGGGATTGTTTGTGAAGGAGACGCTGTATTCTGTTGTTGCAGTCTGGCAATCAACTCAGCCTGCTGGGCCATGACTGTGGCCTGCTGTTTGGAGAATTCCGCTTGACGGGCGGCATCATCGTGCATTTGCTTCATACTCTCCTGCATCTAGCGCATCAAAGCCTCCATCCCTGATGTATTCGGTTGATCCATCTGTCTAACCGGTATGTCTATTTCTACAGCAGTAATTGAGACCTCAGTCCTGTAGTCCTCTGATAAAGTAACCCACTGTTCTGACAATCTCTGTTCTGATGTACTGCGCCTTTTCGGCTTCCTTCTGGTAACAGGGGGTAGAGAACGGAACACTGGCTGTCCGTTGATTAGATCCTCAGATCGGTGGAGTCGATGACCTCGTGTCCAAGGTGCTTGGGGAATGCCTGTTGGGTTGGAAGCAATCGTGCTAAAACTGACCTAGCAAAAGATAAATAAAGCGAAAAGGAAATAAATAAACAGATAAACGGACAGCATAACAGCTTAAAATAAAATGCAAGACACACAGTCGGGCATAATCAACACACAGTCAATAAGCTGAAATACACACTGGCCTCGAACACTGATTATTATCCCTGTATCATTGTTCCCTGAAACAGAATCTGATATCCGCATATAATTAATCCTCAAATACTGGCTGATGCCCGCAGGCTTGATACCCGTAATACAAAACTGATGCCCGCAGGCCTGATGTCGACAATACTGAACTGATGCTCGCAGGCCTGATACTGTCAATACTGAACCGTAGCCCGTAGGCTTGATACTCAAACTCATATACTGATCTGATGCCCGCAGGCCTGATACTGACAATTCTGAACTGAAGCCCGCAGGCTTGATGCCCAAACTCATATACTGATACATGCATTCCTGTAGAGACGCACTCTAAAGCACATAACAGATAAGTGAGAGCCAAAACACCCCTATGTTGGGGTAGGGTTTCCCTGTCCTATTGTGTCAGGAACTAGGGTTTCATTACGCACACAGCGGTTTCAAACAACCTATAAACGGGTAAGCAACCTGTCCTAATTTGGAATGGTCACTATGGATCCGAATATGCACTAGGTCGAATGGTCAAAGAGGGTGCCCCGGTAAAAACCGGGGTTTGTGTTCCCATACTGGCAGAGCCCACAACCGGTCAGCCTTATGGTCATGCCTTGACAAGACAAGCCTCCGGCAAACCGTTCAGGAATAGCAGATGGCAAACACGGTGTCTTAGGCGCACCAATGCAAATGCAATGCAAAGAAGCACACAAGTGTAGTCAAAAACAGATATCATGAGTTCGAGTCAAGTTCTCTAAATCCCCAGCAGAGTCGCCAGAAACTGTAACAAGCCCGCGGGGGACCTCGCTACAGCTCGGACTCGATTTGTTGTCACGGTTCTAAGTCTGAACCAAAGAGTCCAAATCCGGCAAATTGATTTGAGAATCAGATTTTTTTGAAAAAGTAGTGCCAAACATGGACTGCTTTGCCAGATACAGAGTTGCCACCTAAATATTTTATTTTGGGAAATTTAGGAAACCCTGACTCGGTGCCGAAAGGCCACGTGTCCGTCATCACCAAAATTGCCTCGGCTCGGGAACTTGGGTACGATTGGGGAGGGTCACTTCGTGAGCACCCCCGCTCGCCCGGTCATAGACCGGCCTCTACTAACCATGATATCAATTTTTGAAAACATTGTGAGTTCTTATTCCGGTTATTAGCCTAGGTTACTATGTGATGCTCACAGCATACAAATATAGACTGGGTCGCCTGATTTAGAACGAAACATTTCATGTTTGTTTTTGAAAATGGTTTGCTACCCGCAGGTAGGCTTGAAACATTTTGGTGTTTTATTCCAATTTAGATAACCCGACCTTCACCCACAGGCATTCAGGCAGTTATATCATATAAGCACATAGCCTCATGGTAAGCATGCTATTCATGGCAACACTCACACGCATGCAAGGGTGCTAAAGCATAAAACTTACCGGGTACTCCAAGCCAAAACAAAAGCTGTATTAGAAATCATGCATGATCCTAAGTATACAAAAATGCCTAATGCAACACATACAAAATGCAACTATAGCAGGCTCAGCTATTTTAAGATGGTATATGAAATGCTACAACTATCATGTATTCAATTTAGGATTGAAAGTACAATGCAGTTAGTATGATGCGTCGAGCCCGGTGCATGCAATACAGATGAATGATGCAAACATGCTGTCATACTGTATGCTAATTTAAATATGCCCTAATCTAACCATCATAAGCGGATAAATAAAAGGGAGAAAGACGTGGGGTTGGAAGACATACATCACACTCACGCACACTTATTACAGTTGTGCCCTCACTCGGAGGGTCCGAATAAATATATAGTCCAAATATTACAGTCCCCAAATAAAAGAATATTACAGTCCAAAAATATTACAAAATTCTAATTAATTAAAGAATTAACTAAGAAAACAAGTAAAACTGGCATGCAAGCCAGGGACTGCCTTGCTTGTAGTGGATGATGCATGTCCGGATTGTCTTGCGCGGAAATCCACCGGAATGCCCCAATTAGCCTCTGTTTACATCTGTTCTTGAAATGCGTGCCGAGCCCCAAAAAGGTTGCTGATTTTACTTTTTGCTGCAACAGAGAGCAGGAAAGGGGCATAGCAATGTATTTGCACAGATGTATGCATGTCTCGATCCTCGTGCCACCAATCACGCTTACCGAGGCATGATGGCCGAGGAGTCGAAATGCACAACTCAATATAGGATGCATGCACATGAAAATACAGCTAAA
Organism: Camellia sinensis; assembly: GCF_055761805.1. Classification (NCBI taxonomy): domain Eukaryota; kingdom Viridiplantae; phylum Streptophyta; class Magnoliopsida; order Ericales; family Theaceae; genus Camellia; species Camellia sinensis. The sequence continues at coordinate 72,467,677 of NC_138964.1, forward strand.
ACCTAATTCCATCATGGATAATCCGGAGTGTCGGTGACTAGGGAATTGAGACGCATTCCGTCACTCGGAGTACGAAATGTACCTCGTTTCCCGTGCCCGGGCTAACTCTTATTCCGAACAAGATGCAATATGCATGATACGTATGAAATGCAACTAAGGTACAATCCTAACATACTCAATGCTATGAAAATGAGATGCCTCGAAATGCGTGCACACGGGCACGCAAACCGAGGAAATACAGGAATGCAATGAAAATGATGTGTCTCGAAATGCGTGCACGCGGGCACGCAAACCGAGAAAATGATATGTCTCGAAATGCGTGCACGCGGGCACGCAAACTGAGAAAATGCACGAATGTAATGAAAATGATGTGCCTCGAAATGCGTGCACACGGGCACGCAAACCGAGGCGATGATATGTGTCTTGAAATGCGTGCACGCGGGCACGCAAACCGAGAAAATGCACGAATGCAATGAAAATGATATGCCTCGAAGTGCGTGCACACGGGCACGCAAACTGAGAAAATGTACGAATGCAATGAAAATGATGTGCCTCGAAATGCGTACACGCGGGTACGCAAACCGAGGCGATGATATGTGTCTCGAAATGCGTGCACGCGGGCACGCAAACCGAGGCGATGATATGTGTCTCGAAATGCGTGCACGCGGGCACGCAAACCGAGGCGATGATATGTGAAAATGACAAATGGACTTATACCAACATGAGTGAGCCTCAGCCGCACTCACATGAGATGCCGATGGCAGAAAATGAAGTGCCTCGAAATGCGTGCACACTGGCACGCAAACCAAGACGATGCTAAAACGATGCGAATGACATGAAAACATGATATGGACTTATACTAACATGAGTGAGCCTCAGCCGCACTCACATAAGATGCCGATGGCAGAAAATGAAGTGCCTCGAAATGCGTGCACTCTGGCACGCAAACCGAGGCAATGCATACGATGCGAATGGCATGAAAACATGATATGGACTTATACTAACATGAGTGAGCCTCAGCCGCACTCACATAAGATGCCGATGGCAGAAAATGAAGTGCCTCGAAATGCGTGCACACTGGCACGCAAACCGAGATGATGCTAAAACGATGCGAATGACATGAAAACATGATATGGACTTGTACTAACATGAGTGAGCCTCAGCCGCATTCACATAAGATGCCGATGGCAGAAAATGAAGTGCCTCGAAATGCGTGCACACTGGCATGCAAACCGAGACGATGCTAAAACGATGCGAATGACATGAAAACATGTTATGGACTTATACTAACATGAGTGAGCCTCAGCCGCACTCACATAAGATGCCGATGGCAGAAAATGAAGTGCCTCGAAATGCGTGCACACTGGCACGCAAACCGAGGCAATGCATACGCAATGCAAATGACATGAAAAATGACAAATGGACTTATACTAACATGAGTGAGCCTAAGCCGCACTCACATAAGATGCCGCGGCAGAAAATGAAGTGCCTCGAAATGCGTGCACACTGGCACGCAAACCGAGGCAATGCTAAAATGTGATGAAATATGGCAAAAATGATATGCAAGCATACTAATGGAATTTCAGCACTAAAATATGGGGGAAAATAGTCCCGAAATGAAGCGAAATGACATGAAATGCAAGGAAATGTCCCGAAATGCGACATTAGGCACCCGAAATGGCCTATAGCTATGCCAAACATGCACAATATGGACATGCAATGCAAATACAGAAGCTAGACATTCCCAAAAGATGCACTTTCACAGTTATAAACATGGCCAAACAGCAAGTATAGTTAGGGGAAAAATAGCATGCAAGAATAGGGGCCAAAAGAGGGGTAATGAAGCAAGTGGTATAAGAAAAACCCAAACTGGAAAATTTCCTTCTACAACAATGAAGATGGACCAAAAATATGAACATTTACAGTATATGACAGACCTCAAATCAGTATACAAATATGCGAAAAATGTGATGCAAGACAAGGCTCAAAAGGTGCTATAACATGAAGTATATAAAATAATCACCAAACAGAAAAAAAGTGTGAATGAAACATGAATTATAGGCCAAAATAAGACCACTTTCAGTTCTGACCAAGGTCCAAAAACAGAAGAAAAGAGGGTTGCCAATTTATGCAAAAATGGGGCCAAATAAGGGGTATAACTACAAGTGACACATGGAGACACCAAACAATGTTGAGCCCTTCTCCAATGTTGAAGAGGGGCTCAAAATAAGCCTTATATCAGTTTATAACATGCTCAAAAACAGATTTCTCATGGGCCAAAAATAGCATGCAAAATCATGACATACAAGATGATCAATGAAGCAAGTATATTATGGAGGGCTCAAACAGGGTTGAGCCCTTAATGAGAAGTGAAGATGAGCTCAAAATATGGCCCTTTTCAGTTAGGGCCGGAGCTTGAAACCAAAAATAAGTGAGGCTTAGAAATAGATCAAGAGAAAGGGTCAAAAGGGTAAAAGTGTTACTTACCCTTGAAGATTCAAACTTTTGTTGCTTTTTGGATGGATTTGCAGCTTCTCTAGCCTTCAAGAATCCTTCCTTGTTGCTGGAAATGAGATGGTGGTGGTAGAGCTTGGTGGTGTAGAAGGAATGATGATTAGGGAGTTAGGGTTTTTTGAAGAATTGAGAAGGAAGAAGATGGAGTTAGCTATGGAAGCTTGAAGAGTAAATTTTCTAACCCCAAAAGAGAAGACCACCAGCTGGTTATAAGGATCAAAAAGGGGGTGTAAAGGTGGGGGAGAAGGAGAGCAAAACTCCCCCACAAAATATCCCCCGGATACAGGAAATATCTGGGGGATATTGCCCCACAGCTGTAAAGTACACAGTGTAAGGAAGCAGGCCGGCCTCTTACTTTTGCTGGAGGTGGCCGGCCGGCCACACCCCCTAGCCGGCCGGCTAGGGGTCAAAAGGGTCAATGAGATTTTGTGGCCGGCCAGCTATTGGAGAGGTACCCCTATGTGTGTACAACACAACCATGCGGTTGAAATTCCAAGAAAGTGGGTCCAAGGGGTTCAACAATGGCTCGGAAAGAGGGGGTCAAAAGGGTCAAGTTGACTTACTGGCCGGCCATGAACTTTTAGGGGCCTCTCATGTGTGTAGATCACAAATATGTGGTTGAAAGTTGGCAACACTAGCTCCAAGGTATTCAACATTAGCCCGGAAGTGCGAAAAACGGGCGCCGGGAGGCTCCGGAAGAGAGATAACTAGTTGTTGCAACAATTGCTGGCCTCCCACCCTTCAGTGACCTTCCTTGTGATAAAACAGAGGTACCTGCCAAAAATGAACGAAAACCGTTGCAAAACGAATGTTCCGGGGCCAAAACACGCAGTTCGGGGTCCCGAAAATGGGCTGTTAAGCACCGAAAATGGGCTGTTAAGCACCGAAAATGGTATTCGACCTCGAAGTGGGTTTCTCAGCCCCCAGTGTCCCTCAAAAGGGATGAAATAAGATGTATGCCAAAAGTCAGAGCAATAGGAGATGGTTAAGCGGTCCCGAACTGAGGCACACGGCCTGACGGCTCCGAAAACCGGAAACCGGGCTCCGAAATGGGAAAAATGGCCTACGGCCACCAAATGTAGCCCACGGGCACTGAGAGATAGTCTACGGGACCTCTCCCTTCCCTCAGGAAAAGAAACAGAGAAAACCGAGTCTGGTTCGCAAACCGAGACAAGGCACAGAAGAGGGTTCGGAAATCCGGAGGCGGGGCTCGCAGCCAAGACTTTGAAACTTTGAACGAGCACATTATGCAATATCACCAAGTGCTTAACTGGTGACGTCTGAGTCTCAAGGTCGGTCAAAAATGGGGTGTCTACACGCCCCTGCGTCATCCCCATCGGCACCACTATCTGAATCGGAGCGGCTGTCCTCAGAACCCTCCTCGGCATCACCTCCGCCCTCGAAACCGGACTCAGAGTCATCCTCTTTGCCGGCGGATGTCTCTGATTGAGGATGCGCAGACTCCTCCCCCTCGCTGGACCCCTCCTCGATGATATGTGCTCTGCGCCCACCTCGTCTGCGAGACGACTCCCCTCTCCCAGCTCCTCGAGAAGGCCTAGATGGCCCAGCTCCTCGGGAAGGCCCAGATGGCTCGGCCTATGGCTCAGTATATAGCGGAGGCATCTGAAAAGAAAGAGTGCAATTCGAATGCATCAACCAAAATATGTATATCAGATGCACAGATAAAAAAGCTACATGGAGTGGATGTATGCAGATATAGTACATGAATGTGGTGTGTGTCAGATATGCTCTATATATACAGTCATTCAATGCAGTGAAATGATCAAGTTCAGTATGTCATCAGAGGTATGATAAAATACAAGAAAACTAAACAGTACGGAGACACCCATGATGGACAGCTGCGCCTCTCTCCGCAAGACCATACCCTCGAGTGAGGCCACCAATCCGAGCATCACCTCCATGTACTCTCTGGGTGGCTGCAGATACAAGCTCAAATCATCAATGAATAAATGAGTGTCTAAGTATCTGAGTGATAAATGAAAAGCAGTGGGGCATACTGGTGGTGAGTCAAGATCACTGACATATCGATGATCAGGCATAGGAGGCTCTATCGGAATCAGGTAGAAAGTCCCGTATCGCCAACCCGTCAACTCAGTCGAAATGTCTGGCCATCCGGCATGATGATAAGTTGGGAGAATCGGGGGGACCAGTCCAGCCCCACCCCTAGATGTACCAGCCCTACTGGTCGAAGGAATGTCTCTAGCTCGGGTGCGACTCGAGGATGGTATGCCAGTGGACCTCCTCGTAGGGGTACGAACGCCTGTCAACGGGGGCATCAAGTATGTGTGACGATAGGTTGCGTACTCCCCCTCCTCCAAATGTAGCAATACATCAGTACCCAGCATGGCACTAGTAACCTCCTGGGGAGTGAGCCTCCTGGAAGTCCGCATGTCGACCGGAGGTACTGAGGGGATGTCCTGATGAGGGTAGCCCATCGTCTGGCGCATGAAATGTTCCCCTAAGAACCAGGCCCTACCAACCGGCCCCTCAAACAGGATCCTATACCGAGAGGCGGCCCATCCTCCGGCAAGCTGAAATCGGAGGTCTCCACCCAAAGGTACCCAAGGCTGCCATGTAATATGCAAATAACCAATGCATAAGCCGATTAGAAATCATAGATGTGCAAAATAAATCAAGGATGAAAACATGGAGAACTGAGAGTTTTGAATTACCTCTGTCGGCCGCACCGTGTCGAAATACTGTCGCAAGTAGGGGAGGGTCTCCCGAGGTCTCGGCCGGTATTGGCCCTCGAAAACAAGCGAGTAGGGGGTCATGAGGGACGCCTCCACCTCGAGCTCTGGGGCTAGCGTCAGGAAGTACGCAAAAACCCATAACTGTGGGAAACAGGGCAAAAGCCATCAGAATACAGAATGCTGAGTGCAGAATTTGAATACAGAATGCTGAGTGCAAAATCCAAATACAGAATGCTGAATGCTGAATGTGAGTACAGAATGTAAAGTGTGCCGTGCGTGCAATGTATAGATAATGAAAAGCAGAAATGTAAGTCAAGAGGGCAGAAGGTACCTCCCAGGCTCTCCAGTAGCTGCCGCCTATGTTCCCCCGTCCGCTGGAGGTCGCGCTCATGTAGCAATAGAGGGTAGCCAAGCTGGCACCACCCCAGTCATACTGACTAACCTGCGAGAGGTCTACCAGGGCACTCAGCAGAAATAGCCCAACGGTGTTCCCCCTATCGGCGAACAGAGTGGTCCCAAAGAGGAACGTAAAAAACCCTCGGGTGTACTGTGCAATCTCCTCAGGAGTCTCGGGCTCAGTATGCCTGAACTGTGTAGAAAACCAGGTGTATCGGACCCGGCCCGAAGATCAGTCGACCGGTGGGTGAGCTCCCAACAGATAAACCCAAGTAGCCTCCCACTCACCCATGTCCTCATCGTAGGGGATCGCCCAGCCTCCCACGTCAAGGCCTGTCAGCACGTCGAAGTCAAATGGGGTCATAGTCATATCCCCGGCATATGAGAAATAAAAGGAGTTGGTGGTGTCCCACCACCTCTCCACCAGGGCGCCCATCAACGTCCTGCTAGCTGGATAGCGAGATATCCCGGTACAAAAAGGCCCGAGCCCTGCTAGATCAACCCAATCGCGGACGGCCTCCGAGAGCTCCGCAAACCACTCCCTCGCAGCAATGGAACCGTATCCCTGTGTAACGCGGGAGGACATCTGCATTCATAATGAACACATGTATTCAGTTTCAGAATGAAATGAATAAGCTGCGTGTAAATGAAAGATATGAGCTGTGTGCAAATCAAATCAAATTCAATTAAATTTAGGCTGTGTGTTCAGATTTTAAAAATTTAAAGTTTGGGCTGCGTGTTTAACTTTCAACAAATGTAGGCTGCGTGTTCACCAATAAATTTGGGTTGTGTATTCAGATTTCAGAAATTTAAAGTGTGGGTTGTGTTCACCAACAAATTTGGGCTGTGTGTTCAGATTTCAGAAATTTAAAGTTTGGGCTGCGTGTTCAACTTTCAACAAATGTGGGCTGTGTGTTCACAATTAAATTTGGGCTGTGTGTTCAGATTTCAGAAATTTAAAGTGTGGGCAGCGTTCACAATTAAATTTGGGCAGTGTGTTCAGATTTCAGAAATTTAAAGTTTGGGCTGCGTGTTCAACTTTCAACAAATGTGGGCTGCGTGTTCACAATTAAATTTGGGCTGTGTGTTCAGATTTCAGAAATTTAAAGTGTGGGCTGCGTGTTCACAATTAAATTTGGGCTGTGTGTTCCGATTTCAGAAATTTAAAGTTTTGGCTGCGTGTTCAACTTTCAACAAATGTGGGCTGCGTGTTCACAATTAAATTTGGGCTGTGTGTTCAGGTTTCAGAAATTTAAAGTGTGGGCTACGTGTTCACCAACAAATTTGGGCTGTGTGTTCAGATTTCAGAAATTTAAAGTTTGGGCTGCGTGTTCAACTTTCAACAAATGTCGGTTACGTGTTCACAATTAAATTTGGGCTGTGTGTTCAGATTTCAGAAATTTAAAGTTTGGGCTGCGTGTTCAACTTTCAACAAATGTGGGCTGTGTGTTCAGATTTCAGAAATTTAAAGTATGGGCTGCGTGTTCACAATTAAATTTGGGCTGTGTGTTCAGATTTCAGAAATTTAAAGTTTGGGCTGCGTGTTCAACTTTCAACAAATGTGGGCTGTGTGTTCACAATTAAATTTGGGCTGTGTGTTCAGATTTCAGAAATTTAAAGTGTGGGCTGCATGTTCACAATTAAATTTGGGCTGTGTGTTCAGATTTCAGAAATTTAAAGTTTGGGCTGCGTGTTTAACTTTCAACAAATGTGGGCTGCGTGTTCACAATTAAATTTGGACTGTGTGTTCAGGTTTCAGAAATTTAAAGTGTGGGCTGCGTGTTCACCAACAAATTTGGGCTGTGTGTTCAGATTTCAGAAATTTAAAGTTTGGGCTGCGTGTTCAACTTTCAACCAATGTGGGCTGCGTGTTCACAATTAAATTTGGGCTGTGTGTTCAGATTTCAGAAATTTAAAGTTTGGGCTGCGTGTTCAACTTTCAACAAATGTGAGCTCCGTGTTCACAATTAAATTTGGGCTGTGTGTTCAGATTTTAGAAATTTAAGGTTTGGGTTGCGTGTTTAACTTTCAACAAATGTGGGCTGCTTGTTCACAATTAAATTTGGGCTGTGTGTTCAGATTTCAGAAATTTAAAGTGTAGGCTGCGTGTTCACCAACAAATTTGGGCTGTGTATTCAGATTTCAGAAATTTAAAGTTTGGGCTGCGTGTTCAACTTTCAACAAATGTGGGCTGCGTGTTCACAATTAAATTTGGGCTGTGTGTTCAGATTTCAAAAATTTAAAGTTTGGGCTGCGTGTTTAACTTTCAACAAATTTGGGCTGTGTGTTTAGATTTCGGAAATTTAAAGTGTGGGTTGCGTGTTCACCAACAAATATGAGCTGTTTGTTCAGAAATAAAAAATGAGCTGCGTGTTCAACTTTTAACAAATGTGGGCTGCGTGTTCACAAACAATTTTGGGCTGTGTGTTCAGATTTCGGAAATAATGTGGGCTGCATGTTCAAAATGAGCAGAAGTATGGCATGCGAATGTGTTCAGAACGAGCAATAAGCATACATAGCATGAAATGCTTAGAAAATGTAGAATTAAGGCAGGAAATGTAAAAAAGTGAAGTATGTACCTCTCGTGCCTGATGAGAGAGATGGGACTCCGGCTCCCACTGTAGCAGGTCGACAAGAGCTCGAGGATTGAAGTCAGTAAAGTGATAGAAAACCGCCTGAGGAAGGACGTGTGCCGGAGGGTCATACCTCTCGGGAATGAATGGCCGAATCCTCGGCGGCAGAGACATGATATCTGGATCACCTCCGGCACCTGGAGAACCTCCGCCATGGGGAAATTGACCCACCATCCCAGGGAATCTGTAAAAAGGAGCCAAAATGAGCGAAACGAGCCAAAATTGGAAAAAGTCAACAAAAGTCAACTCTCGGGAAATGAAAAAGTCAACAAAAGTCAACTCCCAAGAAAATCTTCCAAATGTTGAGACAAACTTACCTCAAGTGGTGAAAATGAGAAAAGAAGCTCCGAAATCAAAATTTAATCGGTTCAAAGTGAAGAGAACTGAAAGTTTTCGCGAAACAACTTGGCGTGGGGCGTTGGAAAACGCGTATAGAGTGCAGATCTGAGGGAGAAAATAGTTTAGGAAGGAGGAGAAGGTGATTTCGGATCTGAAGATGTGAGCAAAAAGAGCTTTGGCCGAGTATACTTAAAGATCCAAGTGTGAAAGTACCAAATTGCCCCGAATTTGGGCTAGGTGGTCGGCTGGCCACCTTTTCTGGTAGGCCGACCACCCCCTGCACTCAAACCTGGTTGGTGGCCTCCAGTGGACTCCAGACCTGGTCAGTGGTGTTCCCAAGAGGGTCTCCAAGGTCTCTGCAAATTTTGGTAGTCATCGGAGTCCCCGGCACCCGAGAAAGTACAAGAAAAGTGCACTTTTCGCCGCGAAATCCCTCCGCGGGAACTTCAACTCCAACTTTCGATGCGTGTTTCATCGTCACTCGTCAAGAGCAAAATGTATCCTTTTTGAGCACGTTGTGACCCTTCCGGGAGGTAAACCGGAGGTCATGATTGAGTCGCACTCGTCGAAACTTGCATTTCTTTGCTCGTTGTTTCGCGTCAAACACGCATTCGAATTTGCACTTATCCTGCATTGTTATGCACGTCACTTGCATTCTCATGCATACCACTTGCATTGTTATGCATGTTTCATTGGTATTGTCATACCCTCACGCTTAGCTTGCATTGACACGCACGTGTCTCTCGCATTGCAATGCACTCTCCCATCGGCACCCTGTTTGTCTACATTCGATGTAACGTTGAACATGTGTTGCTAACTATGTTGTGCTTGTTAAGTTTCTCTCTTTTGCAGGCATGATATTGTATGTACGGTTCATTTGAAGCTGGTGCAACCAGACGAATCGCACAGGTATTGTATCTTCTCCGTGTGAGACGTGGCGAGAATTGAATAATTCTTCGCATTCTTAAACTGCATGAAATATAGTTGTTGCTTTGCATTCTTGCTTAAAACTGTTGTGTGTGAGCTTCATTACAGCTTGCTGCTTTGCATGATCATGAGTTACGTCCGGCTTTGTGCATATCATTTTGCATCTTGCCCCCTGCTTGCGGGCATGCCTGCGGGCATATCTGTGTTATCTTGTCTGTTTGTCTAAGTCTTCGGCCTTGTCAAAAATGGGTCGTCTCTAGGCTTTGACATTCACTCCCGTCAATTACGACTTTCGAGTTCTATCAAAGAGGGGCAACTATAGACACCCAATTTTTGACCGACCTTAAGACTCAGACGTCACCAGTTGAGCGTTCGGTGATGTTGCATATGGTGCTCGTTCTGAGGTTTCAGAGTCTCGGTTGCAAGCCTTGCCTTCGGACTTCGGGGCTCTTTTGTGCTTTGCCTCAGTTTGTGAACCAGGTCCTGTTTTCTCTATTTTCTCCTCCCGAAGGGAGAGAGAGTACCCGTAGACCATCTCTCAGCGGCCGTAGGTTACGTTTCACGGCCGTAGGTTACGTTTCACGGCCGTAGGCCATTTTTCTTGTTTGGAGGCTAGTTTTCAGTTTTTGGAGTCGTTGGCCGTGCGCCTCGGTTCGGGACCGCTTAATTACTTCCGATTGCTCCGGTTTTTGGCACACACCTTATTTCCTCCCTTTAGAGGGACACTATGGCCCAGGAGACCACCTTTGTGGTCATGCGCCACTTCCGGTGCCTAACAGCCTGTTTCCGGGGCCCCGAACTGCGCGTTTTGACCCCCGAACCTTCGTTTTGCATCCGTCTTGGTCCATTTTTGGTAGGGACCCTATTTTCATTGCTAGGGAGGTGGTAGGATGGTGGGAGGCCACCTTTTTCCCAGAAAAACCAGTTTTCTCATTTTCTCTCTCCAAAAGCTGGTTTTTCTGACAGAAAGCTGGTTTTTCTCACTTTTGAGCCACAATTTCTGGCTTTTCATACCACCATTGTGTTGTGCTCATCTGGGAGGCCACCAATATGGGTAGGCCGACCAGTAATTCACCTTGACCCTTTTGAACCTTGCTAAAAAGCTAGTTTTTCTCTCTCTTGGGTCACTTTTTCTGGTTTTCCACCATACAGTTATGTTGCACTCATCAGGGAGGCCACCTTTTTGGGGTGGCTGTCCAGAAATTCTTCTTGAACCTTTTGACCCTTGGTCGGCCGACCAGGGGGAGTGGCTGGCCGGCCACTTGAACTGGCCGGCCTGCTTCTTGTTTTTTGCCCTCTCTAAATGCATCACAGCTGTTCCAACTGTGAGGCAATTGGACCATCCTCCATACACGTGTATGGAGGATATGTGAAGCCACTTTAAGATATTTTGGAGCCTCTCCTCTATAAAGGGGAGGCTGATCTTCCATTGCAAGGGTTGAACCCCTTTGAAGGCTTACAACTCTCTCTCTCTCTCTATATCTCTACACTTGAGCTTCCAAACCCTAATATTCTTGCACCATTTGCACACCAACCCTTAGCACAACACCTCCTCCATCTATTCCAGCATTTTGGGACTGATTTGAAAGGGTTGAAGGTTCACCAACTTGGTCCCAAAGCTCCAGCTTTGTTGCTCTTCAAGGGTAAGCACCTATTTCCCTTAAACTTGCATTTTTTTGCTCCATTGATTAGCCTTACTTGCAAATATTTATGGACTTTGTCATAAACTAAAAAGTGTCATATTTTGAGCTCCTCTTGAATATTGATTAAGGACACTTTTCTGTTTTAGGTCCCCTACATCCTTGTATGCTTTATCCCTCTTTGTAGGCCTATTTTGCATCATATCTTAGTCCTACTTGTGAGCATTTTCGAGATTTGTCATAAACTAGAAAAAGTTTCCTTTTGAGCTTATAAACATGTTTGTTTAAGATACTTTTTCTGTTTGGGGTCATCTACCCCCTTTCATGCCTTATTTTCTCATGTTTTGAGCTATGCATGTGAGTACTTGCATTGGCCTTGATTCAGCCTTTTAGCCACTGAAAATTGTGCCTTTGAGCTTCAAAATCACAGAGGGGTGACCCTCTCAGCCCTCATTCTCTTTACTAGCTTTGTTGGCCTTCCAAAGGGACCCTCACTTGCATGTTGTGAAGTCACTTTTTGGGCTCAATTTGGTGAGTTTCAAGGCCTGCCTTAGCTCTGTCTGGAGCCTCTTTGGTCTTATTTTATGTCTATAATGCATGTGTAGAACAATTCCATTCAAGGCCTTTTGAGGGGGCCTTTCATTGTATGCTTCATTGACCCATTTCAGGGCCAATTTGGTGAGTTTTAGGCTTGTCATATTTGATTTCCAGAGTTGGTTTTGCCATGCTAAGTGTCCTTGTTGTATGTGTTGAGTAACCCCTTGCATGGCCCTCCAAAGAAGCTCATCATTTTTGCATGCATTGGATGCATTTCAGTGGTTATTTAGGCATATTTTGTCATGTTTTATTCACTGTTTTTGGTTGGTTTGATGAGTTCTCATACGCTTCATATACATGCCATGTAAACCATGTTTGCTAGCCAAATTTGCATGCTATTTTAGTCCATCATGTTAGCACTTTTTGGCCATGCTTTAAACTAGAAATGTGCATGTTTTGGGAGTGCCTTGGCTCTGTCTTTGTACCTCATGGCCAAATAATGCTTGCTTTGCATAGTTATAATTCAATACATGTGCCTAGCTTTGAGTTTCGGGGCTTATTTTATGCATCGGGTGCCATATTTTCATGTTTCGGGACCATTTAGCATCATGTTTCAGTGCTAGAAATTACATGTTTGTATGCCATCTTTCATCCCTTGCCATGCTTTGGTAGAGTGGCATTTTATGCCTTAGGTTCGGTCCTCGGTATATGTGCACGTGTGCATGTATTTCGGTTCTCTCATTTCCATCACATGGCCACTGATGTGAGTGTGGCTGAGGTCCACTCATGTTGGTATAAGTCCATCGTGCATTGTGTATGCCATTTCGGTCCATAGCATTGTGTATGCTGAGTTGCATGTTAGAGCATTGTGCATGCCATGTTACATCGAGCATTGTGTATGCCATTTCATAGCATTGCGTATGCTAGATTGTATGTTAGTCGCATTGTGTATGCCATCTCATTTGCATCGTGTTTGGGATAGGAGTTAGCCCAAGCACGAAAAACGAGGTACATTTCGTACTCCGAGTGACGGAACGTGTCTTAATTCACTGTCTCCGACACTCCGGATTACCCATGATGGAGTTTAGGTCTTGTTGTGTTTTCATGTGCATTCATTTCATATTGAGTCGTGCAATTCGACTCCTCGGAAATCATGTATCGATATGCGTGATTAGTGGCACGAGGATCGAGGACTACACTCCCTGAAGAGTAGTCATACATATATATGTGAAATTACTTTGCCATGCCCTTTGTTGCTCTCTGTTGCAGTAAATCAAAAATCAGCGGCCTTCTGGAGCATTGCCCAATATTCCGAGAACAATTGCAAACAAAGACAAACTGGAGCATCGTAATGGATTTCCGCGCAAGGCAACTCAAGCATGCATCATTCATCATTTGGAACAGAGCTAAGGCGGTCCATGGATTTGCGTGCTAATTTACTTGCTTTTCTAGATTAATTTGTTAATTAATTAAGATTTTGTATTCATTCGGACTGTACTATTTATTCGGACTGTATATTATTTATTTGGACCCTCCGAGCGAGGGCACAATTGTAATAAGTGTGCGTGCGTGTGATGTATGTCTTCCAACCCCACGTCTTTCTCCCTTTTATTTACCCGCTTATGATGGTTAGATTAGGGCATATTTCAATTAGCATACTTATGCTTGCATGTTCGCATCATTCATCTGTATTGCATGCACCGGGCTCGGCGCATCATACTAACTGCATTGTATTTCAATTCCGAGTTGAATACTTGTTAGTTGTAGCATTTCACATGCCATCCTTAGAATAGCCGAGCCTACTATAGTTGCATTTTGCATGTGTTGCATTAAGAATTTCTGTATATTTAGGATCATGCATTGATTTCTAACTAGCTTCTGTTTTGGCTTGGAGTACTCGGCAAGTGCTTATGCTTTAACATCCCCACATGTGTGTGAGTGACTGCCATGATAGCATGCTTATCATGAGACTAATTGCTTATGTGATATACCTGCCTGAATGCCTGTGGGTGAGTGTTGGGTTATTTGGATTGGAACAATTCATCAATTGTGAGTTTTAAGCCCACTTGAGAGTGGCAAATCACCTTATTTCAAGCCCACCCAAGAGTGGCAAATCCACCTACTTGCGAGTAGCAAACCATTTTCAAAACAAACATGAGATGTTTTGTTCCAATTCAGGCGATCCAGTCTATACTTGTATGCTGTGCGCATCACATAGTATATCTAGGCTAATAACCGGAATAAGAACGCATAATGTTTTCAAAACTAGATATCATGGTTAGTAGAGGCCGATCTTTGATCGGGCGAGCGGGGGTGCTCACGAAGTGACCTTCCCCAATCGTATCCAAGTTCCCGAGCTGAGGCAACTTTGGTGATGGCGAACACGTGGCCTTAGGCAACGAGTCAGGGTTTCCTAAATTTCCCCAAAAATAAAATATTTAGGTGGCGACTATGTATCTGGCAAAGTAGTCCATGTTTGGCACTTCTTTCAAAAAAATCTGTTTTCAAAAATGATTTGTCGGATTTGGACTCTTTGATGATTTATCGGTCTTGCATTGCATTCTGCGAGATTAGATACAGGACCGTGACTTTGAGTCCTGAACTGTAGTGAGCCCATATGAACAGAACGGGGGATTCATCTCCCCGGGACGTTCGAGGGTGCGTCTACAAAACCCAGGGGTAACAATTTGATCATCAATGGCGACCCCACCACACACCTCATTTCTCCTTCATTCCCTCAAAAGCATGTTGTCTTTCATCCTTTCACTCTCTCCATTGTTTGGTTTCTCAACACGCCTATCTGTATCAGCCACCTTCATTTCAGCCACCCAACTTTCATTACCATTCTCATTAATGCTCTGGTGCTCCAACATGGCTTCATTTTGTTTGGCCACCTCCTCACTATTTTTCACCTCCTCTTCCACGTCGTCATTCCCTTTCACCTCCCTGATACTCCCTTTCTGGCCACGTCCATTCTCTGAGCAACAATCTTCTCTTTTCTTACTTCCAGAAGTTTCATTTTTCGGTGACCTATTCGTACATTTACTTGGATTCCAATCCATAGCCATTGAAGCATCAAGATTTTCACATACCCTCACCTTATGGATTACACCTTTTCAATTCAACTTCGCAACCATGTTAATGTGTTCTGTGTTCTTCGTACTAATTCTAACTTTATCACATTTAAATGATACATTATTAATAGTATCTTCATCAAACTGCACCACTTCTCCCAATACTGAACCTATACTTCTAAATGTATGTACACTCCAAAGATTAAGAGAAACACCATAACAATTTATAGAAAAGAAGAAGTAGATAAGAGATGGTATGTTGTTATAGATGGTCCAGAATTTTCTGATGTTTTACGAATTGTAATCATGAGTGTAAAGAAAAATGACGATGTTGTTGTTGATGATAAGAGAAATGTAATAAGTAAATAAAAGTTTGAGTGGTTACATAAATAAAATTAATAAATTTTTTCATTAATCATGATAGTGGTTACATTTACATCAAACCATTCTCTAATTTTTGGGGACATTGCATCTAACCAACTACTGTCCTCATTAGTTAATGTAATACAAGGAATTCCTCCTCTAATAGTGAGATATGATTGGAATTTTACAAATACATGGAAGTCTCTCTGGCGACCTACTAAAATTTTCATTAGTTTGGTTGTGACTGTTGAGCATTTGATATCGTCTATGACGTTGTAGATGACGTCTTGATCGTAGTCCTTGAAACTTATTATGCCGGCGAAGTAGTTATGTCATTCAAGATTTCTGGCCTAGGCGGTTTTTCCTGTTCTTGATGGTCCTTCGAGGTAGAGGGATATTGGGCGGATAGGCCACTGTTCAGGATCTTGTTATCAGAGGAGGAGTGTTCTTCGTTAGTATATAAATTGTGTACATTATTATTGTGTATCCCTAATCTAATGTTGTCGTCTTCACTGCAAACGGAGAAACAATAATTCTGACATAGCTTGTATTTTACAAAATTCTAACTTACAAATAAAATATTATTTTCTGCCCAATTTTTTACTTCTTCATTTAAAAAAGGAAATGAATTAACGGGGCTAGTATATGGGGGCCTCTCTCGTTTGTAATGATTCCTTGAAAATGTTTTTAATTGGGGGTATTTTGTTACGTAATCGGTGGGATATCTTTCTTTGCAGAGTGCAAAGAATTGTTCCTTCATTTCTACTTCTACAAGTATTTCTTGCCAGAGTTCGTCTATGTTCTTCGAGGGACTTTCCCCATAGATGAAAATTCTCCCCATTTTATGAAATCGTTGCCTTTCTGTATATACTATTGACTTGCTGTTGGAGAATGGATTTTTTCTATATTTGGATGATAGATTCTCTCGTTGGTTCTAGTAATATTGAAAAATCTCTGGTTGAAGGTTTGGATCTTCTTTGTGCATTGAACCATGGCATGAAGGTGAGGGTTTCCATCTTCGTGGAGCTCCCTTGTGACAAGTATGTTGTCATGACCTGAACCCGCCCCTATAGGTTAGGATCATAACTGGCCAGTAATCATTAGATTACCTACGGCCTCAGACAGAAAACAGATTTTAAAATAGTCATATGGGGCCAAAAGCGGAAGCAGACTTAAAAATTTTTGTCCAATGAGCTGTGCTTACATGATAAAGCGAAATATTTCATAGACAGTCCATAATAACTCAGACATAAAAACAGATTTAATATCTTATACATCCAGGAACTCCAAAACATGCAGTCAGCCAAACAAAACAAACTTATATACATGGATGATCCAACGTATTCACCGGCTAAGCAAAAGTGTGAACGCAAGAACAAAAATAAAGTCTCGTGCGTGAGATGTGCGGGCTGACTCCACAAAACTTGACTTTCTCTCATATCTTTCACTGAGGTTGGGTTTGGTCATCTCTTTGCTCACCTACACACATATAAATGAGAGTAAGCGATAGCCCAGTGAATAATATTAAAATAAAGAAGTTACATGAATAAAATGCGTAATAGACATATCTAACGGCCTTAGGCCCATTCACGTTTTTATCTAATACATCAAACGGCCTCAGGCCCAATTCGCCCTTATCAAACAGCCTCGGGCCCAATTTGTTTATGTCAAACAGCTTTTGGTTCAATCATTCATGTCAAACGGCGGCCTTTGGCCCAATCATTCATGTCAAACAGCCTTTGGCCCAATCATTCATGTTAGATGGCCTTTGGCCCAATCATTCATGTCAGACAGCCTTTGGCCAAATCACTCATGTCAAACTATCATTCATGTCAGACGGCCTTTGGCCTAATCATTCATGTCAAACTATTATTCATGTCGGACTATCATTCATGTCAGACAGCCTTTATGTGTGTTTCATACTCATGATCATGATCGTATTTGTATTCACTTAGTCTTAAGTAAAAGACTGACATTTAGAATACTCATTCTTAATTCAAACATACAAATCCATAAGGCATGTATAGAAGTAACGTTTGGGAAAAACAACATATTTGAACATATCTTTACTAAGATAGTACTCACAGTGTTCTGCCGATGGATTCGTCCTTATGCTCGACCCTACACAATTCATACAATATATTGGGTCACAAACAATTCAATCTGTTCTTTAATCTATTTATTTCACTTAGGCTTCTCTCTCTACCCTTTAGGTCATTTACAAAGCTCAATGTATTCCTAAGAGTGCTTAGAAATGAAAGAGAACTGAAAACAAAACACAAAACCATTTTTCATAATTTTAGGAACAAGGCTCTCCGCTCGAACGCGGATTTGGCTGCTCGAGCGGACCCTTTTGGTCTGCTAAAGTACTGGTTACTATATTTCTACGCTCGAGCGTGGCTCTTTCCACTCGAGTGGATATCAATGTCTGCAAAAGTTCTGGAAGCCAACATTTCACGCTCGAGCGGTGCTTTCCCCGCTCGAGCGGACATGCCGAATTCTAGAATTTCCAGAATTGCATTTGAAGCTCAAAGTTAGCATTCAAAGGGTTTAAAGCTCATGTTCTTGATACAAAATCTTGGAAATCTTTATACAATATGAGGACATAAGAAAATTGAGTCTAATTTGTCCAAAATCACAATTCAATTCCCAAATTATTTCACATTTTTCTTGACAACCCATACCAACTTTGTATCTTTAAAGCCCATGCAAATTAATTTCCATCACTTGAATTTCACATGCAAATTAATTTCCATATCACTTTGAATTTCACATGCATGTGAGATGTAGGCTTCATTTTCAACTTAAATAACACAATTGATGCTCATCTTCATCAAACATGATCAATTTTAAATCAATTACAAATTAAGTTCTTTGTTCATAAACCCATGATTTTCCAAAGCTTAATTCTTATTACATCCAAACATGAAATCAATTATTATAAATCCATGATGTATGTACAATTAGAGTATTAAAACTTGTAAATTTTTTCCATGCATGTAGAAATTAGACTCAAACTCATACAACATATTCCAAAATCAAACCCAAAATAATTAATTCCTAAATTTATTCCATAAATTTGAACCTAACTCCATTGCATGGATCAAATCTTCTATACATCATTATTGCATGTAATTTATATAACACAATTCAATAATAATTCTCAAAATTAAACTTAAACTTAACAAATTTAAAGGATGAAAACTTATATTCTTCAACCTAACTTGATTTTATATGCAAAAACCCAATTTCTATCTATTTATATAATTGATCTACAAATCTTCATTTTTAATCCTCTCAAAATTCATCTTGAATCAATTTATATCAAGATTATTTAAACAACACTATAAAGAGGATGGAATTTCTTACATTAAGATGATTTTTCTATAATTTTTAACTTAAATTTTGGTAACCCACAAAACCCTCTTCCTTTCTTCTTCCTTGGGTTGAACACTCTCTCTCTCTCTCTCCCTCTCCCCACGGTTTTCTTCCCAGCAGAACACCCAAAAATGGGTCTTGATTCACTCCTTCAACACTTACATACATGCACACATCTCTTGTTGACACATATTGCACACGTGCACCTTTATTCAAGCTTCCAACACAACGCCTATATTCACCCAAATTCTGATTTCTCAGTACACCCACCAAATTGTCTCTGCACACTCAAATTTCTTTGCACACACACGTTCTTCTCTGCACACACCCACATATATTCTCAAACTCTAAATCATTCTACAACTTAATTTATGGTTAAGATTAATTTAAATAAATCACTCTTATTCTTAATAAATCTTAATTAACACATAATTAATTAATCGTAACTAATCACAAATCTCACATAATTTAATTAGTCTAATTTGTCTTTCATTAGAGCCCAATTAATTATATTTAAAATTATCAATCTGAATCAAATTTTTAATCAAATTCCCAAAAGGTTTCAAATATTAAATTAAACTTATTGTCATCATCAATTTTGATTTCCTAAACCATTTAGGCCTTCAATTTTTAATCAAACTCTAAATTTTCGTCAATAAATTACACATTTTAATTGGACACCCCGTAAATAAATTTAATTTGTAATAATCACCATTCTCAATTCTCATAATTTAATTAACTTAATTAACTCCAATTCGGGCCTAATTAATCGAATCTCAATTTTACTAAACTGAATCGAATATTTAATTAACTCCCAAATGGGTCCGTAATTAAAAATTAAATTGATTCAATTTCTTAATTTCACTTCCTTAAGCCATTTGGACCCTTAAATAAATCTTTAATAGAATTATATACAAATTAAATTCCACAATTCTCATAAATCCCAAATTAAATTAGGATAACGATTAATTAAAATTCCAAATCTCCTTAATTAGCCAAATATAAAATATTATACATGGCGGGGTTGTCACATATGTAGTATGGCTGACATGCTAGTCGGAGAAGGGATTGAAGGAGTTTTAAGAGTTGTTCTTTTAGGTAAGTGGGGAGGTGGAGAAAACATTATTGGCATAGAAACATAAAGAGGTTTGGCGAGCCATTTTGTAATGGTAAACAGTAAACTCACACCAGCCGTACAAGGGCTTCCTATTAGTTAAAAAACCTAGTGTAAATGGTGTGAGTTGGTGTTTGTTAGTCAAAATTTTGTAAAATACGAGTTATGTCAAAATTGTTATTTCTCCGGTGAAGACAACAACATTAGATTAGAGATATACAATAATAATAAACACGATTTTACACATCTTTCCTGTTCAATTATATCATATGCTCTCCACTCGTCCATAGAATTGCACCAGTCGAATATCCATCCATTTAAACTCTGTATACTGTTTTTCATCTCCTAAACATTAAATGTCAAAATTGCCAGCCTCCCTTTCCCCGCTCTAACTATTACCTCTTTCAAACCTCTTTTTAGACATTCCTCCTTAAAAGCCGTAATGGAGAAGAAGTTATGAAGTCTGACCACCAAACTTCTATAAAACCACCCATTACCCACTTCTCTTGCCTGAATGATTACATTCTCCATTCCATGATTACTTTCTTTTCTAATAGCCTGTGCACATGACTTCATTCCTTAATGCTCTTGCTTTCGTTGTATCCCTTCCTTCTGAATACCCTGGTTTCCAATCATACTCACCCTCTGATGCTGCTGGTACTTTCCTCCTAATTGAATACTAACTATATTCCCCATTTGTTTCTTTTCACCCATTTCCCATACTCTGCTTCTTTAACCTTTAGCTCCTTATCCTCACACCATAACCCATCAGCTTTTTGTACTGCTATCTCAACAGCTACAAAACAATCGTATATGGCAAAATTGAATCTTGGTCCTATAGCCTTCTTCATCTTCATTGGTATAATCACATCCTTCACAATGCCAAACTTTGAAAACAATCCAAACAACATTTTCGGATTTATAACCTCTGGGATATTTTCCACAAATATTGTGAATAAACCACTCCTATCTTCATCAAAATTTCTGCCTGGCCCTTTCCTACGGACTACCGGTTGCCAACCTCTACGCTCTCTTTCTCCCATTTTTGCCATCAAAAACATAATATTATAGTGCTACTTCTGTGTAATTTTTAGATTATTGTATCTTGGGAGGTACATATTCGAAAAGTCGTATACACCAATGTGAGGGAGAAATTTTATCTTAAGAACATAGTGTCAAACGATAGCCTTGATCATCCATTCATGCTTTTTGCAATTTTGTTCTATTAATTTCTATTCCGATTTGTTTTCATGTTAGTATTTTATAAAAAAAATAGTCCAATTTTTTTATATATGTTTTGATTACTTTATTTATTTTATTTTCTATTTTTGATTTACTATTTTCTCAACATCGAGAACACGATATAAATATTCTTACTTCATACTCTAAAATTATATAATAATTTTTTAGAAACCATAACTGGTGTTTTGAGTTTACTAATAATGTAAGATGGAATGCAATAACTGATGACGAAAAAAAAAGTAAGAAATTATTATCGCAAGAGTTGGATACTGTCTTTCACGTCCCCAACGAGCCCTTGGAGGTTAGAGTGGTGATCAGCTAGTAATCATAGATTATCTATGGCCTCAAAGACAAAATTTCAAAATATTTAAATAATATTAGGATCTAAAGCGGAGGCAAAACAAAATAATATTGTCCATTGAGCTGAGCATACATGATGAACTGAAATACTTAAAAACATTTATAATACACCTTCATATACACAAGACATATCTTAAACAGCTCACACACACATATACACAAGACTTTTAACGAAATACAAAACTTAGCAAGCTTGACAAAATAAAACTGAAGCATTAACACGGAGGCACTACTCGGGTGGCTTGACAAAGGGACGGATTTCGAGGCAAACTTTAATACTGATTTTTCAGTTACTCACCTACATATATATAAGGGAGAGGGGTGAGCTAGAGCTCAGTGAGTAATATCAAAATAAAGATGCTAAAATGAATAAAGTCCATAACTATATAAAAACATGTTTTACAATTCTAAAACGATTCATATTTCACATTCATGTCAAAACATTCGCTATAACAAAGTCCATCATCTCATAAAACATATTTTTCATATTCCAAAACAATTCATTTATTCAATCATATCAATATTTGCGATAACAATAAACGATTGAGTCTTATACGTGGTACATCCAATAGAATAACACTATAACACTGTACTATAACATTGTGCTGAAACCAATAGGAGCACTAGGCTCAATCCAATGGGACCACAAAAGGTCAATCAATAATCCATAATTCAATGTGGATCATTAAGGTCTAACATTAGAGATTTCTGTGTTTTAATTAATCTAATATGCCATGGTATTGTTTTTCCCAAGTAATGGCCTATTAATCAATCGGTCATGGTATTGTTTTTCCTATGTAATGGCCAATTAATCAATGAGTCATGGTATTGTTTTCCCCAGGCAAGGGTCTCACTAAAAGATGCCATGAATACATTTCAAAAAGAGACATTCATTCATTCATATAAAATAACATTTCAAAATCATCATCGTACAACAATTTTCAAAACATATTTCGAACATATTTTTATAAGGATATTACTCACAGTGGGTTTGACTCGAATATAACTCATCGGATGACTAACCTACACAAAGCACACAAACAAACATATAGAAACACAATATCACTCTTGATCACATATAACCTCTTTTATTATTTTCTTCCCAAATAAACTGAATTCTTATTTCACGTATTTTTACTTTACTTATTCTTTCTTTTCAAATAAACTGATTTCTTACTGTGCTTCATAATCAATTAACCTGTGTTGGTTCTTAACTTATTAATCCTCAATGAGTCATAATTTATGCCTAAGAATACTTGGGGAAAGATGAGAATGAAAATATGAAATATATGTAATTTTTGAAAACATGCTCAAAAGTCCTGACCGCTCAAGCCACCACATTGTTGCTCGAGCGGATTGCATAGTCTGCAAAAATACTAGGAGCTCATAATGTTCACTCGAGCCACCATTGATCGCTCAAGCGGTCTATAAATTTTCTGAGTTTTCAAAATTGAAGATTTAGCTTCTAAACTTCATTTCAAAACTTACGGCCATGCTTGACTCAATTTAAATATGTAATTTCATTAATAAATATGAACCCATGACTAATTTTAAATTATAATATAAAACCCTCTTTAATTTGTCAAGATTAAAACTAAAACTTCATAAATATAATGATTTCAAAACTTTTCTTCCTTTTTTTTAGTTTTTATTTTTTATTTTATTTTTATAAGACATGAAATTAAGGCTATAAAGCTCTTAAAAAAATATTTGCATGTACGAAATTCAAATCAAAATCAAACCAATTCTTGATTGTCAAATTCAAATCATAATTTATTTCTTAGTTTGTCCAAATTTAGGTTTAATTCATTTTCTTCATATCAAACCCAATTTCACACTTATAAATTTTAAACATGAATTAAATTTTCAGAATATGATTTCAAGACTTGGGTTCATACATGACTTATCTAAAAACATACAAACTCTTAATAATCAAGAAAACATGATCAATTTGAAACCATTTACATCAAAACTCCTTTAATATAAAAATTAAGCTCATTCTTTCATAAACTCATAATTTTCCAAAACTTCTTGTTTCATCAAAACATGAAATCAATTCTTAGAAATCTGTGATGCATGTATAATTAGAGTATTAAAACTTATAAAATTTGTTCATGCATGTAGAAATGAAATTCAAATCCGTGTAAGATATTCAAAATCAAACCCAAAATAATTAATTTCTAAATTTATTTCCATAACCATGAACCTAGATCAATTTCTTCATTTTCTTGCTAATTTCTTTTTAATTACATGAAATTGAACTCAATTACTTCTTAATTTCAGCTTTTAAGTGACTTATCTACAAGAACTAGACTTAAAATCCTTGATAAGTTTCTTGATGAATTTCCCTTTCCTTTCTTTAAACCCTAGCTTTCCTTGAGCTCAATTCTCTTTCTCTTGTTTGACTTAGAATTTTCCAGCAACTAAGGCCTCGTTTGGGAACATGCTAATTTAGTAACTTTTTGGCTATTTGGCTAATATATGAGCTAAAAAAAACTAGTATGTTTTGGGATGACTTTTTGGCTTTTTACGAAAAGATGTGCAAAAAGTAAAGAGAAAAGAAAATCTTTGACTTTTTGGTATGGATTGTTGGCTTTTTGACTAATTTAGTAACTTTTTGACTTTTAGACTAAAAGGGAGGGTTCCCAACGAGGCCTAACTATTTTTCTTCTCCGGCAAACAAAATAAATTGAATACTCTTTCTCTCTCTTCAGATATAAGCAAATATTCCCTCCAGCAGAAACAGTTCTACATTCTTCTCAATTGTTCTCAACTCTTCTTTATTATATAACTGACTTTGATTAGATTAATTCATTAATCACATATTAACATAGTTAGGCCTTGTTTAGGAACTAGCCCGTTTAGTCAAAAAGTCAAAAAGTTACTAAAAAATTCAAAAAGCTAACAACCCATGCAAAAAAAGTCAAAGATTCTCTTTTCTCTCTATTTTTTGCACATCTTTTCGTAAAAGCTAAAAAGTCATCTCCAACATACTAGTTTTTTTTAGCTTATATTTTAGTCAAATAGCCAAAAAGTGACTAAATTAGCCTGTTCCCAAACGAGACCTTAATTAATATTATATAACTGGCTTTGATTAGATTAATTCACTAATCACATATTAACATACTTAATTAATTGTTAATCTTAATTAATTATGTCTAATCTTTAACTTAATCAGTCTAATTAATCCTTCTTAATTTCACAATTCTCACATAATTTAATTAGTCTAATTGATTTCAATTAAGACCAAATTAATTGTATTTAGTTTTTACCAATTTGAATCAAATTTTTCATCAAATTTTCCAAAGGCTCCAAATATCAAATTAAATTTGTTGCCATAATCAATTTTGGTTTCTCAAATTTCTAAAGCCTTCAATTTCAAATCAAACCCAAAATCTCCGTCAATAATTACATATTCAAATTAGACACTTCATAGGTAAATTTAATTCATAATAATCATGATTTCCAATCTTCATAACTTAATTAATTTAATTAATTCTAATTTAGACCCTATTAATCAAATCTTAATTTTAATAA
This sequence comes from Camellia sinensis, assembly GCF_055761805.1. Taxonomy (NCBI): domain Eukaryota; kingdom Viridiplantae; phylum Streptophyta; class Magnoliopsida; order Ericales; family Theaceae; genus Camellia; species Camellia sinensis. The sequence goes on from NC_138964.1 coordinate 72,492,445, forward strand.
ACTGAGTTGAATATATAATTAAACTCTCAAATGGGTCAATACTTGAAATTATACTGATTCAACTCATCAATTTCACCTTCTTAAACTATTTAGGGTTTCAATTTCCAATTCTAAAATAAATCCTTAATCAAATCATATACGAATCAGACTGAATAATTTTCATAAATCTTAAATTAAATCAGAATAAGGGCTAATTAAAATACAAATCTTTTTTCTTAATTAAATACTAAAATATTATACGTAACCGGCCGTCACACTGTCATAGAAGATCATAGAATTTGGCAAGTTGATTACCACCTAAATAATCTTTCTTGGATATTTTTATTTTTTTTATGTTGTCATAAAAATTGCAAAAATTTGTTCAAATTGTTATTTTTATGTTATGATGGATACATCACACACAAATATCATATGTAGAGGTCATTGGTGGTTAATATTAGGCTGAAAATCAATTCAACTAGTTTGGTTGGCCGTTCTTCTATGCTTGTAACTAAGAGATCATAAGATAAATCGTTACCAAATGCAATAATTGATTGGGTAAACTACCAATAGGTTCTAATAGTTGGATTTAATTCCCATTAAGTCCTATTAAAAATAAGCCTTGGTAAAATGGTTGTTAAAAATAATTTTTTTGCGACAATTTTTTATATATGTCGCTAAAAATTGATAATTAGTGACTTTTTTTAGTCATAATTTTTATAAATTGTCGCTAAAACTTACAGTTAGTGATTTTTTTTTTGACAAATTTTTCTTATAGAACCTATTAGACAATAAGTCCACTTATTATGACCTACACGTAAGTACTCCTTTTCATTTATTTGAGCGAAAAATAATTTTTGAAAATATTTTTCGTATTTTTTGACGTTTGGTATAACAAAAAGAAAAAGTTAATGAAAAAACATTTTCTATGGTCAATGAAAAATGAGTCTATTTGGCAAAAAATATTTTTCACTTTTAAAAGGCGGAAAACATTTTTGAACAAAAATTTTATCAATGTCACCACAGCCATTATTACCGTCACCTCCACTAGCATACTACCACCGCCATGGTCATGACCACTATCACCACCGTCGCCAACACACTACCTCTACTGCCACCACCACTACCACTACTGTTGCCACCACCGCTAGCAACTATTGTTGCACCACTACCACTATCGCCACCATCACCTCAACACCTCCACCTCATCATTACCATTACCACAACCACAAATGCAATCGTTAGTATATTTTTTTAAAAAAAAATTCAAGAACACAATCAAACATAAGAAAATGTTTTATGTCCAAACAAGTGGAGCATAATTGTTTGTTCTCGTTTAACGTAATTGTTATGATATTTTTAAATTATAATATTCTTTTCTTGATTGTAAAAAAAAAAAAAATAAGAAAGATTAATTTTATGTGGGGAACCAAAATTAATATGGGATTTTGTTAGAAATTGGGTTGGATTTAGAACTTGTACCTGATTGGGGGTCGCCCATGGTGGCATGACCCAAGATCAATAAGGAAAGACCAGTCAAAGTGGATTTGGATAAACTTATCCTGGGAATAAGTGTAAATGACCCACTATATCATCTTTTTAGGAGATAGAGCTGTGGATGGTTATAACACTCCCATATAATATACGTATTATATGGTAAGAGTTAATTTAACTGTGTCTGATCAGTTTCTTATAATTATATAATCTTCTCTCTCCATAGAAACACAAAACAACATTTGTAGTGTGAATAGTGTGAGTAATTCTCTAGTAGTTTTACCCCACTGTTGGGAATTGTTTAAAGACATCAATGAAAACACATGATTCACATACATGATCATTGAATTCGGTTTGAGCAGGAAAGATATGCCCGAATCCATTTATCTTTGCTATTCTTACATTGGTATAAGAGCTATTTTTGGGTATTTTCGTGTTATTTATGCATGAATATATATATGTATGATTTGTGCATGAAAATTGGTATTTTTCGAACCATCTCGATCGTCTTGAATTTCATATATGTGTTGTAAACCATATTATATTTGAGCATATTTTTAAAGTTTTGAAAAAATCAAACAGTTGAATTTTGAGAAAAAAATGAAAATCTATATTTGATTTCCATAATTTTGATTACATGCTATTTTTATATGTCTCGTTTTCATATTGTGAAACTTATATATTTGAAATCCTTATTTTAAGACTTTTGAAACAATATATTATGAATCTAAATTCAGGCCTCGTTTGACAAGAGGCTATTTTAGTCAATTAGTCAAAAAGTTACTAAATTAGCCAAAAAGCCAACAACCCATACCAAAAAGTCAAAGATTCTCTTTTCTCTCTACTTTTTGCACATCTTTTCGTAATTAGTCAAAAAGTCATCCCAAACATACAAGTTTTTTTTACCTACCTTTTTAGCCAAATAACTAAAAAATTACTAAATTAACCTATTCCCAAACGAGGCCTCAATTTACGATTAAGAAGAAAATTTAAATCCTAATTCTGAGTAAGGGTTAAAGCCATTGAAGGCTGGGTGAAATTGCTGCTGACACGTGCGCTGATGTCAGTCAAACACGTGTTGCTGACACGCTTAAGTCTTAACACTGATGTGAGAGCTGATGGTGGCTACTGATGGGAAAGGGCCCTATTTGGCTTTTTTGAAATTCAAAACTATGTTAATTGGCTGTAGAATATTTGTTATAACTCTGCTTTGATCATGATTGGTATTGTTGGATCCATAATCTAATTTTCTACGTTCTGTTAAAGTTTCAGATTTTTCTAGAAAATAAAATATTTTTTATTAATGAATAATTTTTTTTTTTATGTTAAATCATTTTTGGAAGAGCATGACTTGGATTCTAGATTTAAAATTTTTATAGTACACTATTGTAGTGATATTTTATTTACTGGTTGTATTGCTGTATTTTTTCAGATTCTGTAATATTTATTTTAGATTTTCTGTGTAATTATTAATTACTTTTAATTTTAGAAAATTTTAAAAAATTGCAGAAATTATAAAAATCTGTTATGGCATTATTTAAATATTGTACACAGCAAGTTAAGTTCTTTCAAATGCTTAAACCTTGTAGTATTTTGTTATTTTAAATAACATTTTTTCTTTTATGAACTCACATTGAGATGTTATTATGTGAAATTAATATATTATCATACTTTAGACATGCCCTAGTTGGTAGGAGATTGTTCGGTTGAGAGAAATCTTTGTAAATTCACTCCTGAAAATAAATATTTTGTGCATGAATTAAATTAAATTTTAGATAATTGTCATTTGTGCCGTAAGAGATGATTACGAGCATAGCAGATTTTCCATCTTATGACTTGTGTAATATTGTCACTATTTAATTTAGATTTTTGTGAAAAAAATTATATTGTAATATACTAATCAAATTAATCCCAATATTCATTTTTCCTCTAATTAACTTGTTTGTGGAAATTAATTTGGTTAATCTAAACTTAACAAAGATGTTTAGTTGTGAACAACGAAGTCTTATTTTTTAGATGAGAAGAAAGTTTTAGAGACTTTACGTCAGACCTCAGTTGAGCCAAAGTAAGGAAACACGACTCAACATCACCGTGGTTTTGTTGCCTTGATTGACACAATAAAAACTGATGTATGCGCTATGATTAGCGGCATGCTAAGCAATTTTGATTGACAAGTTTGGAGTTGTAAGATTAGTAAGCCCTCAATAGATCTAGATGTGATCCTCACTATTGAGCTGTGCAGATTGACTTTTATTAATGTTGTATCATTGGATGAAGCAATATCCAAGAGTCACGTCATTTAAGATATGCGAGCTTCAATTTATTTTTCATTAAGTCTAAGACGAGTAGCCGGTATGAGCAGTGCTTTGCTTTCAACCCAACTGATGAGAGTAGATGGAGCAAAATTTCATGCACTGTGATAGTGTGCATTAAAGTGTTGCTTGAAGTTAAAAGATTGGCGCTTAGAAATTGCAAAATCTATTAACACTACATGAGAAGATTATCGCCTAGTGGCTGCAAAATCCATTAGCACTGCCAACTTGTCTAAGTCTAGATACTTACTATTTCCACACTTGAGTATGAGACACGAGGGGATGCTTCTTTGTATGATTCCTTAGCTAGGTTAAAGCCTTTGAATGGTGTTTATCACTGAGTACAAAAGTTGCAACATAGTAATAAAAAGGATAAGGCTAAGTTGGTTGTTATGACTATAATAATTTGACGCATCGCTCCTGAGAGCATTGTGTTGAATTAGACTCTTTAGCCTGATTCGCACTTAAGTTGCTTTAGGAGCTGTCATAGATTGGTAGCTTATTCTCTCCTCGAGGATTGTAGAATTAATTGCAACTAATTATGAAGCAAGAAAATAAGATGGCAAAAAGATTATAATCATGTTTCAACTAGATGCAGTAAAGTGTATGGAGAACAAAATTGACTTAAAGTGTAGGGGATTAGTACTTACTTGTTAAATTTGTGATTTAGGCGTACTTGATATCTCCATGACATTTTTTTTATGATCTAGTGAACATGAGTTAATTATGAGTCATTACCTAGTTGGTGGGCCTAAATCTTTGCACTTGTCTTTGAGAACTCACAGATTAGGATGATCGAAATTAGTTTATGACATTGGTTATAAACTGGTGGATGGTTTGAGTAGGCCCTCACGGGTCCACTTGCTTGTGGCATCTTGCTCTAATATGAATATGTAACTTTGTTTGCAATGGCTGCGCACAAGTAAGTTAGAAAGCCGCAAAAAGGTGGTTGTGCACAAGTAAGTTGGAAAGCCGCAAAAAGGCATTTGTATTGGCACATTTACTCCATTATGATATTTGTGACTTGATATATGCAAAGGCATGATAACTAGCTCCAATCTTGTCACATTTATAGATTATGATACACATCTTAGTCAAGACTATTTGATCTTCCATAAGTCAAAAGTTTTGATATGATTTTTGACATTGCACATATAAGATCAAGATCAATTAGATAAGAGCTTTTGTGCTCTTAGTTTTGACTGAGGTGGTGAGTATCTATTTGAGTTAATTTTAAAAAGCTCTGTGAAGAGAAAGTGATGCTTAGAAAATTGATTATTCCTAGTACTCAACAACACAATGGTGTAGCAGAAATAAGGAATTAAATATTGTTTATGTTAGATGGATGATGGCATAATATGTTTCCCAATTTGGAATTGTACTTTAGTCTGTTGCCTATATTCCTAATGGAGTGCCCTCCATATCAATAATTTACACTCTATTTGGGTAATGGATTAGCAGAGAGCCAATTTTGGGCGATTTGTATCCATAAAGTAGTTTATCTTTATTTTACTTCTCATAAGGTTGAGAAGTTGAGACCTAGAGTTATAAGGTGCATTATTGTATATTGTCCTGTAAATACTTAGGGCCATGTGGCGCATTATTGCATGTTATCCTGTAAACCCTCCAGGTCATTGTAGACACCCCGTTTTGACCGGCCAAAGATTTGGACGATTTCTTTTGATTATCCGATGATAAAAACAAAAATGTGTTTCTCTCATAATTCTTAGCAAGAAGAAATTTGTGCTTCATTTCTAAACCTAAGCCTATTTTGGCCAAGTGTTCAAATCCCGTTCAAAACTCTCTTTCAAAGCTTTCTTTTCGTGCCATTTTCTGAATATTTTTATAGTATTCCGAGGCTCACTTTTAAGCTTCAAAACGAAACATTTTCTCAGAAAATTGAGGAAAGAATAGTGTGGAAATAGAAGAAAAGGATGAGAATTCTGTTGAAAAATCCTGTTTCATGCCAAGAAGTCAGCCACGACCAACTTTTTGGTCGGCTGACCAATAAAGTGGTCGGTTGGCTAGTTTTTTAGCTGGCCAACCAATAAATTGGCTAGCCGGCTACTTTGCCTAGACATAGGGCAGTTTCGACAAAATTCTTGCTAGAAGTGAGTGGAACTTGCTATTCTAGATATTTCTTAGTACATACTTGCACAGGATACACCCTCTCTCACCTTCCATTATCTTCATTTGGTCACCATTTTCAAAAGGAGGCTTGTCTTCTTCTATAAGGATGAATTCATTTCAACCACCCATCAACCTTGTCTCCCACCATGGTCTCCTATCTCCTTGACTTAGCAATCCTCTCTGATTGCTTATAGAGATAGATGTGATTAAGAAAAAAGAGAAGGGAATTGAATTGAGAGGAAAAAGAAAGAGTTAGAGAGGAAAAGAGAGAAGTGTACGTTTTTGAGCCAAAACTTCCATAAACACTGATATACCATCTTTTAATATATCAAACCAAGCCCATAAATTCTGATAGAGACATAATCAAGTAGCTTTGTTCAAAAGAGAGTGAGTGTTGTCGAAATTGAGAGAAAAACTAAGAGTTGGAATAACTCCCCCCTATAAACACTGTTAAATAGCCCCAAAACACCATTCCAACTAAAATTTGAAATTGAGAATTGAGAACACACTTCCATAAGCTTAAGGGTAAGCAAAAGGAAGTTTGGAAATCAAATCCTTTCCTTGGAAGGTAAATTTTGCACACTTTTCATTTTCTTGCATTTTCTTTCTTGTATTACTTTTCTTGCTTTGATTTCATATTATAAACCTGTTGTAAGCTAACTAGAGGTGGTTAGTTGAGCCACTTGGATATTTCTCGTTTGTTTTTCTGGTTTTTGGACAAAACAAAGCATTTGGCCTGGCCTGATTGGCTGGCTGGCTAATTTATTGGCTAGTCGGCCAATTAAGTAGCCGACCGGTAGGTTTTGTGGCCGGCTAGCTCCCATTTTGGCCGGCCAACCACGTTTCTCTTGGATAGACTCAGCAGCCTTTAGCGATGAGCAGAACAGTTTTCGATGGTCTCCAAGGTCCCTTGCAGCTTCTGTTTTTGTTATTTTTAGTTTAATTAGAGAGTGATTGTGAGGTTTTTAATTTTTTTTTGTAATTATTTTCCTCTCCCTCTTTATTCGGATTTGTAATATTTCAAAGTGATGCAATAATTCCCCACCCAGCTTCTTTCTGTCTTGTTCTTTCAATTGCTTTCCATATTATGTAAATATGTAATATATCATTCTTGTCATCATATATATGACTTTCATCCATGCTTTATGCCTCAACATTAAGCTAAAATTTGCATCTGTGGGTTTAATCGTTAATTATGTGATTTTGTGCGTTATCTCATGTTTTGAGATGATTCACATGTCGTATATATTAGAAGCTGGATCTATAGTTACATTTCATGAGTGAATTGCATTAGGATCTTGTATATAAAAGCATTCATATTTTTACTAACTTTGTTTTTGTGTCTATTTGCAGGACGCTAGTAAATATGTAAGCTTTTATGCTTTAGCATCCCGCCTGTGTGTGATTTTCTTACTATGTTTAGCATCCTACCATGTGGCTACGTGCTTATTTGATATAACTGTATGCATGCCAGTGGGTGAAGGTTGTGTTATTTAATTTGGAATAAAATTGATTTTCATGATTGCACTATTCAAAGCATTTTCGAAATAATGAAATCAAATTGTTCCAAAATGGATGACACAGTCTATATTTGTTTTCTTCACATAGTAATTTTGAGTATTTAATAAATAATTGGAATATGAACACATAAAGGAAATAAAAATCGTATTATGGGTAGTATAGGCAAATCTTTTAATCGGGTGAGCGGGAGTGCTCAAGTAATGAACTTCCCCTTTCATACCTAAGGTTTCGAGCCAAGCATCCTTGGTTACGACGTACAGTGGCTTTGGCACGAGTCACAGGTTCCCTAATTCTCTCAAAATAACTATTAGGTGGTGACTCTGAGATCTGATGATATAGTTCATTTCTGTAAAATATTTTTGTAATAAAATGGATTTTCTAAAAGTTGCCAAATGTGGACTCTCATCTATGTTTCACATTGCACTCGTTAGACTAGATCAAAGAGATCGAGGGTCCGAACTATTAACGCGTGCAGGCACCCCCTGGGGCGATGTTACAGTTTCTGGCGACTCCACTGGGGATATTTTGAAAACTTGACTCGAACTCCATGATATGTTTTTTATTTTCAATTATATGTTCATTGCATTGCATGCATGGTGCTCTTAAGTCCCGTGTTCATCCCTGTTATCCTGGACAACTATTTAGCTTTGGGCGGGGTAGGCGGACATGGGCTCTAAAATGGTGGGAGCACACTTGATCCGCCGGATTGGATAGATATATCAGTATCCTGCTGAGGTACCCCTTTTGACCAGACTGACTTATTGCGTATAGTATACTCTAGTAACTTCCAAAATTAGGGCATGATGCCACCCTACTTCAGGATGTATGATGCCACTTGTGTGAATAGTGAAACCCTAGATCATTTCAAAGGTAGGACATGATAACCCTACTCTTCATAGGAGTGTTTGTTCTCTTTCCTGCTATGTGCAATGTATGGCATCTGGGGTTCTCCAATCTGATGAATGGGACAAGCATACCATGTTGAAGGGTAGCACTCAGTGTGCATAATGATTAGTTAAGCCAAAATGCTGTTGAAATTTTGATTGGGAGTTTCGTTTTATTTTTACTAGGTAGTTATAGTCCCATAGCTTCAGAACGGTCTGATATCACCCAAGTTTTGTGGACTCGCATTGGTGGACTTAGTAGAAGCACAGATTTGGTTCGAAGATAGCCAGTGTTAGTTTCTTTGCCACCAGTTCCAAGGAGAAAGGTTAAAACCTCATTGTTCTTATTGTCAGAACCTGGCCAGCCAGAAATTATAGGATTTGTGATGGATCCACCTTCAGTGGCGATGGACCAACCTCTAGTGGTTATGGACCCACCTCCAATAGTCACAGACCTACTTCCAATAGTGACAGACCCAATTTCAATAGTGACGAGCCCACTTCCAGTAGTGACAAGCCCATCTCTTGTAATAACGGACCAACTCGCAAGAGTAACAGACTAACCTCCAATAGATATAGCAAACATGCTTTTGGCCCTTCAACAAAGCATGGATGCTTTTACCAACAAGGTTGCAGCCAACAAGGAGGCTCTTGCCGAATTACAATGCCTATCTGGGGCGTCTGCATCTCATCTACGTTTAGTGGTTTATCCGGTTTTGGACCCATCTCCACTAGTTGAGGAACCTCATGAACCTAATCTTCAAGAAGTTCTTTGGGTTTCTACACAACCAATGAGAGGACCTTTCTCCATAGATATTGATGAAGTTGACCCGACTATGTTGAAAATATCCAAATTGGAAAAAATGTTCAAAATCTCACAAGGGATTAACTCCACTCCAAACATCGATGATGGGCTTACAGAAACAATTGTGAGGTAACCTGAGTTGTTCAAAATGTCACATATGGATAGATTTGATAGGGTTAGTGACCCTATGGTTCACATCCATCTCTTTTTAGACATTCTAAAGCTAATGGGCCTATCCTGATCGTTGTGTTTGCTTATGACATGCGATTCCAGATCTCATCGACAGTAAAACCATAGCTCCGTCTCAACCTTAAAAAGCCAAGACCACCACCAACCCACTTCCACCCTATGACCAGTCCCACCACCTTCCCATCTCAACCTCATCTATACACTACTATCTATTTTCAACCCCAGCATATACATCACACCTTCCCATGCAACCAGAAGGCACTGATTTATCTATGATATATGCACCTCAAGCCCAACCAAAAATCAAAAACTCTGTGGTGGCAGATGAGCTTTAGCCAAAGCAGGATATTGGTAGATATTCTCATGGGCATGCACTTCCCTCTTTACGATTTCCCTGAACCATGGATTAATCAAGCAGCAAAAAAGTTATAGGTCTAACATTGGTGTTGAATCTGTGATAGATCTTGAAACTAGTGTAGGACAAATAAATTCAGGGGATATTTTCACCATTTTTGTGATCGGGGATGGACCACCTGCTGATTGCACAAAGACGTGTAGATGGCAAACACTAGTTTTAGCAATTTGGGAATGCTTTTATTTTACTTTTTGAATTGGGTGTTGGGTCTAAACCTGATTCCGCCAAGTCTGTGGAGCTGGAATCATGATTGAGTTAGTCTCGTGAGTTAGAGTCTAGTGATTTCAGGGGTGATAACGCAAACATCACATTCCTATTTGTGTTTGTCTTTTCATTCTTTCTTCTGATTTTGTTTCAACCATTGAGCTAAAGTTCTGAGTGAAAAATATAGTAATGTTACCTACTTCTCTATGCCTTTAAATCATTGCATTGACCGGAATTTTCAAAACTTTTTTCAAGACTATGATAAAAACGAAGAGGAAGGAATTATTCTGGATTTGTAAAATTTGATTAACTGAAAGGAAGAGATGTGTGCCAAGCCCTTGATGGATGAGATCATTTTTGTTAATGTGGGTATTGAGAAGGATCGTGGCTCGGTTTAGATTGGTTCTACATTGTCTTCAGAGGAGCACAAGCAATTAGTTACTTTATTAAAAGAGTTAAAAAGATGTTTTTGCATGGTTCTATGAAGACATGCGTAGACACCCCATTTTTGACAGCTCTTACGACTTGGACGTCATCGCATGCACACCCAATGATGAGTCCATATGCTTGTTAAGTGCTCGAAGTCCTTAGTCGAATGCCACAACTTTGAGCCCTTCAAACCTTACACCCATATTTCCTCATTCTTGAACCAAACCTTGGTTCTTCAAGCCTGCAATCCTTGGTGGCCTACCGGCCATCACTCTTGGTTGGCAGCCACTGATGTGGCCTGCTGGCCACCAGTGATGGCCGGCCGGCCACCAGGGTCTTTTGCAGATATTTTGTGCCAGTTGTTTGCATAGATGCTAGCATATGCTCTCACGTGTAGAGCTGCATGTTCTTGAGGGCAATTAATGTTTTCTATATATAGAGGGCCTCCCTCTCATGTTTTAAGATTAGAAAAATTTTAGAGCAAAATTTTTCCTCTCTCTCTACAATTCTCTCTCTCTCTCTCTCTCTCTCTCTTCCAAATTTATACACTCTTGCCTACATATCCTTAACCTTTGCCTACACACCCTTAACCAAACCTTCTCATCTTTGAGCTGAGGTACTTTTGAACTTGGTTTGAGCTCTTGAAGGGTGTGTTGTCTTGATTTGTTGCCTAGAATGGGTCTTCTTTTCAAGAGGTATAAGGCTTTGCTTGTTGCTTTGTTTTATTTGCTATTTTTCTTGCTATTTTCCAACTATTTTTGGGCTGTAAAAACTCTATAATTTTTGGGCTGAAGCTTGGGTTTTAAAGCCATTAAATGTTGAGGAGTGGTTCACCCTTCTTTGCAACTTGTTTTGAAGGCCTTTTCCCTTGTGTTTCCCATCCTTTTACTATCTATTTTTGAGCTTTCAAATACTATTTTTCAGAGTTATTTTAGTGGCCAAAATCATGTTTTGCAGTCCAAATTTGGAGGGGTTAGCCTCCCCTCCTTGTGTTTTGCTTACTAGCCTAGCTTGTGCTAAGTTTTAGCATATTAATCTAGCTATTTTTGTCTTAATTCCAGCATGTTTTAGAACTATTTTTAGACTATTTTAGCAATATTTTTGGTTGATAGTTGCATTTGAGCTTTGTTTTCATGCTTATAGTGTAATTATAATCATAAGTTTGGTGTTCTAGACTTTAGACACCATCTTATTTGAGTTGATTGCATTTATTTATGGCTTTCCATACCTGTGATCACTCTTAATCACCTCTGCAACATCTCTCCTTTCTTGGCTTCTGTTTTTCTTTGAAAGTGGTTCAAACAACTTGTTTGTTTAAAGTACGAGATTGGATGTCATGCTTAATGGTTTAATCCTTTTGGGGTTCATTACCAACAATATGATGTTTCTTTCATGCCTAAGACAACACTTGGCTTGAGCTTTCTTTCCATTTAGAGGACTTAAACTCACTATTGGACTCAATGAATTAAAGAAAGAATGGTAATCTAAAATGGAGCAATAAAATGGGACTAAAATGGTGCAAGATAATAAAAAGTGTTGTGTTCAATCAGACGTTAATTGAACACATGGAAGCTTGAGGCATTTCATACTTATTAGTGATGAAATGATTGAAGTTTCCAAGGTCACCACTTCACCTGATCAATTCATGAAAGGGAGGAGGTTAGAGTCTTACTTTGTTGCATTTATTGAAATTGCACACTTTGGTTCATGAGCCATCATGTAATGAAATTGTTTGAGTAGATGGTTTGTGGACCAAGTTTACTGCTCCTTTGATTTGTACATGACAATGAGAGGTGAGTTGTGCAGACAACCCTTGAGAATACCTTGTGCATGCTTTGTTTGCTCTTTGTTGCAACAAGATGAACTGGGCAGTAGTGGTCGGCAGGCCACTTTCTATGACCGGCGGGCCACCTTTGATGGCCGGTCGACTATCACTGGTGGCTGGCAGGCCTTCACTCATGGCCGGTCGGCCATTGATGCAAAATTCAACAATATGTTTTTTCAGCAGAGTAGAGCCTTTCTGGAAGTGGACAAAGGTGTAAGTGTTCTATTGTGCAATAGAGGCCTTCTAAAAGCAAAACAGTGGCTTTTTGGATGGAAACCGAGCACGTGCACGAGCATTCCTCGCATACCGAGCCTGTTTAAGTTTGAATACTTAACTTAGATATTTATTGTAATTAATTAGTTGTAACTAGTTAATTTTGTAAAGTGCTATAATTAATTAGTTAGTTAACTAGTTATTCGATTTCATTTTGTAATAATTAGTTAAGTAGTTTAGGTAATTTAATTTGCTATAATAATTAGCTTAGCTTTAATTAATTAGCTAGTTAGTTCATTCGGACTCTTCTTCATGAGAGCGCAATATGTGTTCCAACCCCACGTCATTCTCCCTTTTATTTACTAGCTTATGATGGTTAGTTTAGGAGCATCATGTTTTGTTTAGCATTCTCTATGTTTGCATCCATTTATATTGCATGCACCGAGGCTTGGTTCGTCATTCTAACCTGCATTGTTAGTTTAATACTTCTTTGAATACGTGCTTAGACCGCATGTTATCAAAATTGCTTCACATATCATGTTTAGTAGCCGAGCCTAAGTAATTGCATATTGTATGTGTTGCATTAGTCATCTCGCATAGTTAGGATCATGCATTTTTCTAACTCTTTTGTTTATTTTGGCTTGGAGTACGAGGTGAGCCTTTTACTCGCTTTAGTATATTGCATTGTGTGTGGTTGTTGCCATATTTAGCATGCTTGCCATGAGGCTAATTTCTTAATTGCTATAACTACTTGAATGCTTGTGGATGAAGGTTAATTGCTTAAATTGGAATAATTTCAGCAATGTTCATATGTGACCACTTTTTCAAGTGGTACATATTTCGAAACAATTTTGCAAAACAAACATGAATCGAAATGTTCCAATTCTTGCAAGTTAGTCTATACTCGTGTGTGCGCGCATCACATGGTAATGCTAGCCTAATAAACTAGAACAAGAGCATATAATGTATATAAGATTCACATCATGATTAGTAGAGGCTGATCTTTGATTGGGCGAGCGGGGGTGCTCAATTTATGACCTTCCCCCCTTGTACCTAAGTTCCCGAGCCGAGACAATCTTGGTGATGATGGACACGTGCCTTTTGGCACGAGTCATGGGTTTCCTAAATTTTCCTAAAATAAAAATATTTAGGTGGCGACTCTGTATCTGGTAAAGCAGTCCATTTTAGGCAATTTGATTTAAAATCGATTTTCTAAAAGATTTGCCGGATTGGGACTCTTTGGTGATTATCTATTTCACATTGCACTTGTGAGATCAGATTTAGAACCACGGGAGTCTGATACTGTAGGGCTTATTCGACTCTCGAAAGGGGGCGCAAAAAAGTCGAGCTATAGTTTCTGGCGACTCTGCTGGGGAAAGAAGAGAACTTGACTTGAAATTCATGATATGAAATTTTACACTTATATGTTTTTGTGCATTGCATTTGCATTGGTGTGTTTAAGTCACGTTGTTTGCCATCTGCTATTCCTGGATGGTTTGCTGGAGGCTTACCTAAAAGCTTTCGAAAAGGTTAATCAGTCACGGGCTCTACCATGATGAGAACACAACCCTTGGATCTGGACTACCGCTGTACCATTTGATCCTCCTTTCACTTCTCGGTGTTAGGTGCGAGAGGTATATTAGGTAGTCTTGCTGAGGTACCCTTTTGACCATTTGGCCTAGTTGCATATTGGAAGTCATAGAGACTGTTCCAAACTAGGACAAGATGCTCACCCAAATACAAGATTGCGTGAAATTGCTTTGTTTAAATAGTGAACCCTAGTTCTTGACGAAACTAGGACAGGGTAACCCTACCCCCCTCATAGGGGTGTTTGGCTCTCACTTAACTGGTATGTGCTTTACAGTGAAACTGTACAGGAATGTGCGTATCAGTTGTAAGTTGGGTATCAGTTTTGGGGGCAGACTTTAGTGTTGAGTGCAGTTCTACAGCTTTGATTACATCTGTGTGTTGTTAACATTTGAGTTGAGGTACTGTGGGGTATTTGATTATTGCTTTCTTTTTACTTTATTTTTTTTTTTGCTAGGTAGTATAACACCATAGCTTCGGAAGGTTCGGATATCCCCAAAGTGCTCTGAACCCGAGTCAGGAGGCTTTGCAAAGCCGGGGATCTTGTTACGGGACAGCCCGTGTTTACTTCGCCCCTACCGGTTACTAGGCAGAGAAGAGTCAGGCAGAGTTCACCGGTCCAATTTCTACAACAGTTGCCCCTCAATTCACCTGCATTTAGTCAGGCTCAGGGATAGTCTTCTACATCTAGTCCAGTACGAGATCACTTGCCAATCCCGATGGCACAATATCCCCCAATCAACATGGAGGAACTAATCCACCATCTTCAGTAAACAGTTGAAACCATGCAGTAAGACGCTGCTCATCAAGCCGAGGTCACGGCATGTCAGGCTAAGGTAATAAACAGGCTGCAACAACAACCATAGTCGGCAGTAACTTCTGCATCTCACACACCTCCTACGGGTATCCCAGCACTCGGAGCCACTGCCCATGTTAAGAATCAAGGCAATCCAGCAGAGCCGATCCGACCACAAGCCTCCAAAGCACTTTTGTATCAAACCGAGGCTCCATTTGAGTTTGAGGTTGACCCGACCGTACTTAAGGTCAACAAATTGGAGAAGCTCTTCAAGAGAGCACAAGGTGTTAATTCTATAACTGACATAGAAGACGGGTATACCGATTCTGCAGTGACATTGCCAGATCAGTTCAAAATGCCACACATTGATCGATTCGATGGCTTTGGAGATCCCATGGTTCATCTTTGGCTGTTTTCAGACATCTTGCGGCCGGTGGGCTTGACTAGACTGTAGAAGCTCTCACTCTTTGGCCGGACTATGTCGAGAATAGTGGCTATATAGTATGCAAAGCTAGAAGATTCTGTGAAGCAGAGTTGGGTGGAAATGGCTGGGACCTTTGTTGCACAGTACTCGTACAACACACAAATTGAGGTCATAACTCGTGATCTCGAGGCAACGCGCCAGGAGCCAAAGGAGGGCTTCTCAGAATTCGTGACAAGGTGGAGGGCTAAGGTTTCAACGATGACCACACGACCTTCAGAGAAAGATCAGATAAGGATGGTAGTCCATAATCTACATAGGAAATTGTTGCAGAAAATGATCGTCCTACCTTTATTCACATTCACCGAGCTCCATGAGATAGGGGTTCAGATTGAAGACGCCATTAAACAAGGGTTGATTACTGATAAGAAAGAGTAAGCCAAAAGGCCTTTTGTGTGCAATTCCAAATGCAACCACCAGTGGTAGCACAACTGCGCAGCCGTCGGATGTGAGTGTTGTCACCACCACAACCAAGACTGCTAATCTCTTTGCCAATATAGCACCACAAACTTCAAACAACCCTACCGGATCCCAGAGGACCTTTACCCAACTCTACATGCCTTTATCTCAAGCCATGAAGGTGTTAATCAAAAAGAGGCACCTCAAACCATTAGAGCCTCATCTATTACCTGATCCTCTTCCACCAAAACACAACCCAGCCAAGTACTGTGCTTTCCAGCAGCAGCATGGTCACGACACCGACAAATGCTTCAGGCTGTGTCTTGAGATTCAAGACCTCATTGACAATAAGGTGATTGCACCACCCCAAAAAATAAATGTAACTACCAATCCTCTCCTGGTCCACAATCAAGTTCCCCCATCTTATAATCTAAACCTAATCCATACACTGACCATCCCCTACGACCCCAACGTATATATTACCCCTTCCCACCTACCTAGATCGACGATGTTCATTCATGAAAGCACAGATTTGTGCATGATGGACATGTCCGCACTTTAACCTAAGCCTGTGGTGGTGACAATTACAGGAGAATGGAGGCTGGCCTTAAAGGAAAGTACGAGTCCGTTGCTTGAGTGCTCTGAGGACCTGTCTAAGAGGGTGTACAATCCAAGCTGCTACATTGTGCTGATTGATCAAGCCAAGATGGAAACAGTATTGCCAACTGTAATGAAGGTCAATATGGTTAGGGAGCATGGCCTAAGCCAAGGGTTAGATGATTTGGCAAAACTTGAGGAGGACTTAGACAACCTATAGTTCTTCGACAAACAAGATCAAGGGGATGTGAAGATTGACTAGTTCGATTTGAATGGATTAGCAGACAACTCTGGGTGGTTGAGTGATGAATCGGAGATAGAGGAAGGAACTGAAACAAAACTGAAGGAAAAGAAATCAGGAATTGCTGAGGTGGCCAAAACAGTCGATGAAAAGGAAAAACTGCCGGAGAACACTGGTGTGGAAAATTCAGTTTAGGAACTAGGCACTATGAGTACTGTTGACACAGAACAGGAAGTTGCGTTGAAGCAGTTTGCACAAGAGAGGGTTGAAGACAACCAGAAAGCTGTAATGGCCCAATACCCTGCGGGGGATACTTGTGAGGTGAAAATGATACAAATGGAGCTAGCCAACTATTTGTTGGCTGCTAGAGGTGCATGGTAGGAGGATGACAATCTACATTTGGCTCACACTGATGAGGACTGGGTTGAGTGCCTCCCAGACAACACGTGGTATGCGGAAGAGATAGATGACATGACAGAAGTGGACGGTATTTTCAAGCCACCACGCGTAGATCAAACTGAAGCATCTAGGAAAGATAGAGAGGTTGAGAAACAGAAAGAGAAGCAACTAGAAGAAGAAGCAGTGTTGAAGGAACTGAAGAAAATCCAAGTTGACATCTCAATTTGGGGTCTGCTTATGTCCTCCTAGGTACATCGACAGGTTGTACTGTCAGCGATGGACAAAGCTAAATTGTTCATTGACACTACCTCTGAAAAACTTATGGGATTGGTCTTCCTAGGTGGTGTTGGGCCAACCCTAACCTTTTCTGACAAAGAACTGTTGCCGGAAGGCTCAGCTCATAACAAGCCCCTATACATATCAGTTGAGTGCAAGGAAAAATGGGTATCGGTGGGGTTGATAGACACCGGTTTAGCTATTAATGTCTTTCCTTCTTGCACAACTTATGCCATCGGCCTTAGACGGACAGACATTGTGCTCACAGCCCAAGTAATTAGAGCATATGATAATACAAGCATGGAGGTTATGGGCATGATGCAAATCAGAGTCCAAGTAGGCCCAACTCAGCAGGATGTCGAGTTCCATGGCCTGGATGTCTCGGCCACCTTCAACTTATTGCTAGGGACACCCTGGTTGCAACATGTGAAAGCAGTCTCCTCTACCCTCCACCAAATGTTAAAATACCCCTACGGGAAGGAAGTAGCGATTGTTTTTAGGAATTCATCCATCCATCCCCGCCAGAGGTAACTACACTAGTGTTGGAAATCACGCATGGTGAGGATGATGTTTTCCTCTCAGGGTTCACTTTGGCTGAGGCTTGAGTAGTGCAGACCATCTTGGCAGCAGACAAGGGCATGTACATTAGTGCCCAGTCTGTTTATTTCACGAAAGCTGCAACATGTGCCAGGAATGGGACTTGGAAGAAGTGGCCAAAAAGGTGTCACAACATTGGCCGATGTGTCGCATAATCTGCATGCCTTTGGTCTGGGATATGTACCCACCAAAGAGGATTGGGTCAGGAAAAGAGAAGAGATGGTAGGCAGAGCCAGAGCCAGAGCCAAGCAAGCCGAGAAACACTATGAGCTTATCCACAAGCCAATCTGGGGAACGCTGAATGGCCGCTTCGTTCAGAAGGGAGAGAACTTTCCCTTTTATGGCTTTTTCGAGCCCTGGATGAATTCTGCAAAGCAGCATGTTCCTGGATTCGAAATCTTCTTCGACCTGCAGCTACAAGATAGTGATGCCGAGGAAAAGGCTGAGTCAAGTGCTGAAGCTGAAAAGAGCATGGAAAGTGACTCAGACAACAACGAGCATGGAGTAGGGGCAGCACTGGCATGTTTCCTTACAGATCCTTCGGCGAACTTAGAGAACTTGGGGGATAACCTTACCATCTCCATGATCGGGGACCAACCGAGTGTGAACCCATCCAGCAGTATTTTGGATACATCAGAGGCACCATCTCTTATTTGGCAGCTAGAGGAGGGTTACTTGTCTAGTTCTGAGTTGGATGATGAGCTAGAATCTGATTCCATAAAGTTTGTGTAGTCGGAATCAAATTCCGGTTCTTCTAAGTCTGAGTCTAGTATTCCTAGGGGTGATAACCCAGATGCCAAGGTCTTGTCCTGGTCTTTTTTTTTCTTTTGCTTTTGAGTCAGTTTTAACCAAAAGGCTGGATCTTATGAATGAGAATGCTGTCGATTCTGAGTATTTCTCTGTGCCGCTTATTTATTGCATTGACCAAGATTTTCAGAATTTTAATAAAAATGAAGAGGAAGGAATTTCTCTAGTTTTGAAAAACTTGATTAATCGAGAGGAGGAGAGGTTTGCAAAACCCTATTGTAAACACCCCATTTTTTACCAACCTTAAGACTCAGACGTCATCGATTGAGCGCTCGGTGATAATGCATGTCGTGCTCGTTTCGAGGTTTCAGAGTTTTGGCTGAGAGCCTTGCCTCTGGGCCTCTGAACTCTTTGTGTCTCGGCTCAGTTTGCGGACCAAGTCTTGTTTTCCTTGCTTGAGGGAGGGAGAGGTCTTGTAGACCATCTCTTAGTGGTCATAGACCACTTTTCATGGTCGTAGACCACTTTTCCCGTTTGGAGACTAGTTTTCGATTTTCGGAGCCTTCAGCCTTCAGCCTTGTCTTGGGACTGCTTAACGTTCTCCGTTTGGCGTGGTTTTTGAACCACAGCTTGTTGCCTCTGCCTAAAGGAACACTGTGGTCCGGGAGACCACTTTTGTGGTGGCATACCACTTTTGATGCCCGTAGACTAGTTTTCGAGGCTTTCGGCCGCGTGCTTTGCCTCCCGATCTCTCGTCTTGCATCCGTTTTGGTTTGTTTTTGGTACAAATCTTGTTTTCCATGTTTGGAAAGGGTGGGAGACCCTTTTTCTCCTTGGAGACCACTTTTCCTTCTGCCAGCTAGTTTTATGGTCGGATAACTGGCTTGCTTGCTCTTTGGGCCACATTTTCTGGTCGGCCACCACACCACTAGCTTTCTTTCATGCTCTGGACTCTCTCCCACCATGGTCGACCAGTTTGTGTCTTGGAAGACCACTTGAAGTGGTCGACCGACCACTTTAAGTAGCAGGCTGACCACTTTTTTGGCACCTTTTTGGAGATATTTTCCTCCAGCTGTGGGCATTTGGGCTATCCTCCATACACATGTTTCGAGGGATTTGTTTGAGGCCTAGCTTCTTCAAGAAGCTTTGCCTTTTAGTTTCTATAAGAGGGAGGCTCCTCCTCCCTCCTCTAGGTTCAGAAATTTGAGGGTTGAGAGTTAGATGTAGTCTTGTATCTATACTTCCTTCTTTGCTTCATTTTTGTGCCTTAAAGTATTGTTTTGTCTTAGTTTAACACACAAACACACACTCAAACACCTTCCTTTGGTTGCTGAGGTGCTAAGGGGTTGTTTTTGGTGTTCTTAGACTGGTTTAAGCTCAAAGAACTTGCTGGAGTTGCACTTGTAAAGGGGGTCTTCAAGGGTGAGCATTTGACCTTTAAATCCCCCTTTCTTGCTTAAGCTTTTAGACCTTCTTGCATACGTTTTTAAGCTAAACTCTTAACTAGAAAAAGTTATATTTTTGCATGCTTAAAATAGTTGTTTAAGGTCACTTTTTCGTTTGGGGTGATTTACCCACTCTTAGGCCTTGTTAGGCCTTATTTTGAGCCATTCCTTTAGGCTCTTGTCGAAGCCTTTGCATGACCTTTCTACCACTGAAATCCAGAGGATTTTTAGTGGTGGAAAGGTGGTTTTGGTGTCTTAAATAGGAGAGGGTCATCCCCTCTCCTTGTATTGTGTTTACTTACTTCATATGCCTCATGCTTGAGCACCTTTGTTAAGCTTATGTTGGCCATATCTTAGCTTGTATTTGTGGTTATGTTGCTGAGGCATACCACTTTTTTTGCTTGGTTTGGTCACTCCATGCATGGTTAATACACTTGTAGTGTAAATCACACAAACTAGCTTTATGTGCTTCATGAAATAGCATGTCATTCTAGCTTGTTTTCTTTCCATTTCAGCATGTTTTTGGTGATGTTTTGCCATGTCATCACACTATTTTTGTTTGGTTTGGTTAGCCTTTGCATGCTCCTTGCACTTGTAGTGCAATTCCATGAAATAGCCTAACATGCATCATGTTGTAACATGTCATTTTAGCATGCTTTTGGCTTAGCTCTGAGAAGACTTTGTTCATATTTTAGCATGTTTAAGGTCTGATTTGTGTTGTTTTGGTCATGCATAACTTGCTTTGTATTGCCTTGGTTCAATCTAGCTTGTTAGCTTTGTGTATTGCATATTGTTGCCCTTATTGCATTGCATTGTGCATGCATGCATTACATGGTGTTTAGAACCTTATGGTTGCCGTGCATTGAGTATGCCATGTAGTTCATCGCATTGTGTATGCTTATGTTTCATTGCATTGTGCATGGCCCTAACATTGCTAATTTGTCCTTGTAGCATTGCATTGTGCATGCATGTGTTAGCATTGTTATCATTAGCTTTGTTAAGTTAATCATGTCACATTGCATTGGGTATGCCATGTAGTTGCATTACATGTTTGCCATGCTTTTGTTGCATTATGTTTGGAATAGGTGTTAGTCCAAACACGGGAAACGAGGGACGTTTCATACTTAAAGTGATGAAACGTGCCTTAATTCCCAGTCCCCGACGCTCTTGATCATACATGATAGAGTTTTAGGCTTTATGTGTTTACTTGTGCATTCATTTTACATTGAATTGTGCAACTTCGCCTCTCGGCCATCATGCATTGAAATGCGCGATTGGTGGCCCGAGGGTCGAGAACCACACTCCTTTGAGTTCATGACATGATAGGGAGGGTGGTTGTGCACACAAATCTTGCAAATACATTGCCATGCCCTTTGTTGCTCTCTGTTGCAGCAAATTGCAGTTCAGCAGCAACAATTGGCCGGCCAGCCAGAAAAACTAGTTGGCCGACCACTTTTCTAGTTTTTCAACAACCAAAAGTGGTCGGCAGGTGTCTGGAGACCAAAAGTGGTCGGCCATCTCCCACAGGTTTCCCTAGGTAGAGTTTCAGCTTTCTGGAGCTTGGTGCAAGTTTCTGAGGACAAATGAAAACAGAGGTAAATCGGGGCATCGCATTGGATTTCCGAACGAGGCGACTGGGCTTGCATGCATTCCTCTCCCTCTGAGGCTCCTGATTTACTACTTTCCTTAGCTGCCATGCTTAGATAGCTAGCTTTTGCTTTGGTTTGTACTTTAATAGTTAATGTGTTTAGCTATTTCAATTTGTTTTGTAATAATTAGTTAACTAGGATTAGTTAATTAACTTGTTATGTAATAATTAGTTTAACTAGCTTAGATTAGCTAGTTAGCTTCTTATTTGGTGTCTCCCTTGAGAGGGCCAATTGTTGTAATAAGTGTGCGTGTGTGTGATGCATGTCTTCCAATCCCCATTTCTTTCTCCCTTTTACTTAACCGCTTACGATGATTAGTTTTAGGGCATATTTCATTTATCATACCTTATGCTCCCATGCGTGCATCCATTCATCTGTATTGCATGCACTGGGCTCAGCGCATCATACTAACTACATTGTACTTT
Organism: Camellia sinensis; assembly: GCF_055761805.1. NCBI lineage: Eukaryota > Viridiplantae > Streptophyta > Magnoliopsida > Ericales > Theaceae > Camellia > Camellia sinensis. The sequence continues at coordinate 72,514,484 of NC_138964.1, forward strand.
CAATACATTACTTGAATACGTGTTTAACAACATGTTATCAAGTTACATTTCACATGACATCTTAGGATAGCCGAGCCTATCTTAGTTGCATATTCGCATGTGTTGCATTAGACGTCTTAACATGAACTAGGATCATGCATGATTTCTAACTAGTTCTTTGTTTTGGCTCGGAGTACACTGTGAGTGTTTACGCTTTAGCATACTGCATGTGTGTTAATGTTGCCATGTTAGCATGCTTGCCATGAGGCTAACTGCTTATGTGATTAACTGCCAGAATGCCTGCGGGTGAATGTTGGATTACTTGAATTGGAACAATTCATTGAAATCCGCATTTTAGCCTACTTGCGAGTAGCAAACTTCAAACCATTTTCCAAACAAACGGATATGCGATGCTTTGTTCCAAATTAGGTGATCTAGTCTATACTTGTTTGCTGTGCGCATCACATAGTAAAACTAGCTAATTAATCGGAATAAGAGCACATGTGTTTTCAAAAACAAGATATCATGCTTAATACAGGCCGATCTTTGATTGGGCGAGCGGGGGTGCTCATTGCATGACCTTCCCCTCTCATACCCAAGTTCCCGAGCTGAGGCAGCTTTGGTGATGACGGACACGTGGCCTTAGGCACGAGTCAGGGTTTCCTAAATTCTGCCCAAAATAAAATATTTATGTGGCGACTCTGTATCTGGCAAAGCAGTCCATGTTTGGCACTTCTTTATTAAAAATCATTTTTTCAAAACGATTTACCGGATTTGGACTCTTTGGTGATTTATCGATCTCATATCGCACATTGTGAGATTAGATTCAGAATCGTGACATTTGAGTTCGAACTGTGGTAAGCCCAATGAACAGAACGGAATCCTGCGCCATTTTTTTCGCGCGCGAAGCCCAGGACGTTCGGGCGCGTCCACACCTATGCTGATGAAATCATTGATATTAATGTGGGTGCTAAGAAAGTTCTGCGTCTAGTTTAGATTGGGTCCACAAAATCTTCGGAGGAGCGCAAGCACTTAGTCGCTTTATTAAAAGATTTTAAAGATGTTTTCCCGTGGTCCTACGAAGACATGCCTAGAATCGATCCAGAGATTGCAGAGCATCGGATCCCTCTTGACCCCGAGGCCTGACCCGTCAAACAAAAGTTGCGAAGAATCCATCCAGATTGGGCATTGAAAATCAAAGAAGAGGTCACCAAGCAGATCGAGGCAAGTTTCTTGTTATTATCTGAATATCTGACTTGGTTCGCCAACATCGTCCCAGTGTCGAAAAAGGATGGTAGAATCTGGGTCTGTGTGGACTTCCGGGATTTGAACAGAGCCAGTCCAAAGGACGACTTTCCTCTGTCGCACATTGATGAATTAGTGGACTTCAATACGGGTCATGCATTGCTATCCTTCATGGACGGGGTTTTTTGAGTATAACCAAATTCTATTGGCGCCCAAGGACAGAGAGAAAAACGCATTCACTACGCCGTGGGGTACCTACTGCTATCGGGTTGTGCCATTTGGGCTAAAGAATGCTGGGGCTACCTGTCAAAGGGCTGCAACCACTATTTTGCATGACATGATCCATAAAGAGGCCGAGGTGTACGTGGACAACATGATTGTCAAGTCCAAAGAAAGAGCGGGCCACTACACCGCCTTGAATTTTTTTTTTAACAGATCAGAGAATACAGACTGAGGTTGAATCCGCAGAAATGTACTTTTGGCGTAACAACAGGGAAAATGCTGGGGTTTTTGATCACATAGAGGGGCATTGAAGTAGATCCTTTCAAAATCAAGGCCATCCTAGAAATGCCACCACAAAGGACTGACAAGGAGGTGCAAGGCTTTCTAGGTAAAGTGCAATTCATAAGATGGTTTATTTCCAAATTAACCTTGACTTATGAATCACTATTTGGTCTCCTGAAGAAAGGGAAGAAATTCCGCTAGGATGATTGATGTCAGTTCACCTTTGAGCAGATTAAGCAATACCTTTAGAATCCGCCTGTGTTGTGGCTGCCAGAGCCGGGGAAGCCTTTGATTCTGTATCTGTCAGTAACAGACATGACTATGGAATGCATGCTCGCTTAGGAATCAGAGGATAGGGTGGAGAAAGCCATCTATTATTTGACCAAGAAAATGCTGGATTATGAGACCCACTATACTCCGTTGGAGAAAGCTCGCCTAGCCTTGGTATAGGCTACCAGGAAGTTGAGGCACTACTTGTTAGCTCACTCTGTAATCCTGGTTTTAAGATTAGATCCCATCAAATATTTCTTTGAGAAACCAGTGCGTATGGGTAGGCTAGCCCATTGGTTGCTTCTTCTCTCCGAATTTGATCTCAAGTATATTACCCGCAAGTCGGTCAAGGGGAGAGTTGTAGCCGAGTTCCTAGCAGACCACCCAGTAGAAGGGGATGAAGTGGTGGAATACCTGTTTCCAGATGAAGCCATTCTGCAAGTTCAGGAGGAGACTTGGACGATGTACTTTGACGGAGCATCCAATCAATATGGTTATGGGATAGGTGTGTTGCTGATAGCACTCGACGACTCCTATATACCTTGCCTTCAAACTCCAGTTCAAGGTGTCCAACAATAAAGCAGAATATCAGGTGTGTATCATTGGTTTAGAAGCCGCCTTGGAACTAGGGGCAAAAAGGTTGGATGTTCTCGGGGACTCGAACTTAGTTGTTTCTCAAGCAAATGGAGACTGGAAAGTCAAAGAAGAAAAGATGAAGGTTTATCACCAGACCCTAGACGTTCTGATTCCTAGGTTTGAAAAGCTGATTTTCATGCATCTACTGAGAGAGAACAACAGGTTCGTTGATGCTTAGCAACTCTATCTTTTATGGTAGACATCTCATTTGGAGTTCGGATGCGTCTGATTATCATTGTGTAGAGATATACGCCGGCCTATGAAATTATCACCGCAATAGATGAAGCGCAAGACAAAAACCCTTGGTACTACGATATTTGGAACTTTTTGAAAAATGAGATTTATCCACTAGGGGCAAATGCCAAGGACAAAAGGGGAATACGGTGAATGGCCGTCCAATTTATCATCTGCGGAGGTAAACTGTACAAAAGAGATCATCTGGGAATGCACAAGTTGTGTGTCGAAGAAGAGGAATCAAAGCGCCTGATGGAGGCCATCCATGGGGGAGAGTGCAGAGCACACATGAACGGAGTGATGTTAGCCCAGAAGATTCCCAGGCAAGGTTACTACTGGTCCACTATGGAGAAGTCTTGTATCGGTCTTGTTCGGCGATGCTACAAATGCTGAATTCATGCTAATCGCATGAATATTCCACCATCAAAACTGTACAACATGACATCGCCATGACCTTTCTCAGTTTGGGGAATCGACTACATCGGCGCAGTCACACCAAAAGGGTCGAATGGACATGAATATATTCTGGTGGCAATTGAGTACATTACAAAGTGGGGGGAAGTTCAGTCCTATGGAGTGTTGAAAGCATCGCATGTAGCCAAGTTCATCAGAAACAACATCATTTGCTGATACGGAGTCCCAAACGAGATCATATCAGATAATGGCTTCCACTTCGAGAAAGATGTGATAAACTTGTTGGAGAAATACAATGTGGCTTTCTATAAGTCATCAACATACTGGCCGCAAACCAATGGAGTTATTGAAGCTGCCAACAAGAACATCAAGAATATTTTGCAAGAAATGGTTGAGACCTACAGGGACTGGCCAGATAAGTTGTCATTCGCACTCTGGGGCTATAGAACTTCAATCCGGACGTCTACATGGGCAACTTGTTATTCTCTTGTCTATAGGATAGAGGCTATTTTTCCAATTGAATAAGAAGTCCCGTCGCTGTGAGTTATGGCTGAGTGCCAGATAGTAGAGGCGGACTGGAAACAGAGCAGATTTGAAGAGCTGATGTTATTTGATGAGAGAAGGCTGAAAGCATTGTATCACGTTCAGGGATACCAGCACAGATTGCTAGGGCTTTTAACAAGAAAGTTAAGTCCCGGAATCTCAAAGAGTGGGATATGGTGTTGAAAGACAATCAAGCTCCTATCCATGACCCTAGAGGCAAGTTCAGACCCAATTTGACTGGTCCTTACATCATCAAAACTATCTGGTCGGGTGGAGTTGTTATTCTCATGGACTTAGATGGCCTGGAATTTTCACAACCGACAACATAGAGAAGTTGAAGAAATACTATCCCTAAGAGGCTCGCTAGGCCGAAAACCCGGAAGGGCGACCTAGACAAAAATTAGAGCATGGAAAATTAGAAATAAAGAAAAACTGAGCTCGCAAGGTTGAAAACCATAAAGGGCGCCTTTAGAAAAAGTTAGAATTCAAAAGGAGAGAGTTAATACTTGAGTGAACCTGAATCGAACTATGTAAGGCCTGATTCCCATCTTTCGGATACGTAGGAAACTTCATCTTGGAGTTCATCCGTAATCACCTCCAACTTAACTGTCCTGTCCATGTGATCGATCAAGTTATCTTTGTCTATCCTTTACCCAAGAGTTCGGTTGTGATCTTTATTCTGAGGGAAAAGATGGTTACAATGTTGAGCAGTGGTGTTTAATCAAGGGGCAGTTATATCTTTTGATTCAGGGTTGTACATCTTGAGGATTGATTCCGTGCGTGTCAAGTGGTGATCTTTTTTAGAAAATGGTTTTGGAAAGTTTTAATAGAAGTTGATTTTGTTCAAATTTTACCTTTTACAACTTAGACCATTTTTGGACCAATTTTTTTTTTTTTCAGTGCTCACAACTTTAATTTCATTGATTTCAACTGAAAGTTCTCCAAATCTCTGATACAAATCAAAGTTTCTTTTAATGCATTCGAAAAACTTGAAAAGAAAGGTCAAAGTAATAAATTAGGGACATAGGTGAGTCAGGTGCTCCTATGTTCCCTACTATCGTGTTTGTGGAAGCTTCTGAAGTCAAAGTGGGCCTGATTTGTGCCTCATCCTCGAGCCAAGTCAAGCATTCTCCAGAAAGGGTGCAACTGAAACTAGGAGCATGGGCCATAAGTTCTCTCGTCCTCCAAGCAGTGAGGTACCTAGATAAATATGAACCGCAGATGGGGAATGAAACCGGGTACTCTACCCCCTCTTTTGGGCGGGTCTGATCGTGCCCAAACTGACATCTGAACCGGAAGGGGAAATAGAACACACAGTGTGTGAGTCCTATTAACTGTATGCCAGGCTGTCGAGCCATGCTGTAACTCATCTTGGTTAGATTAAGCCAGGGGCAATGCCAAGCTATGTCAACAGCATACCTGTTGCACCACCATCCCTCATTCGGGAAATCCACTAGTTGGTGGCGGAAGAAATAGCCTTGAGCTGAGTACTCAGGGCAAGAGGCCACTACCTTCAGCGTATCCATAACCCACACTTGGGAAGGGATGAAAGAAAAAAGAGATTAAAGATGTATGTTAACAGAAAAGTGAGAAAAGGGCTTTGAAAGAAAAATATAGCATGAGTGCTGAGTGATGTGAGAAACACATATAAGAAAGGATGGGAAACAATACCTGAAGAAGTAGCCGACTCCCCGCGAATCTGGTAGTCTCTCGCCAATGGAAGGCATCTAAACCCATCAAAGTAGGCCAAAGATCAAGCAGAGGGCATGTTGCTGAAAACCTCGCTAGAAAAGGTCACTTCTGTCACCGATTTTGAAAAATCGATGAATCAAGTTGGGTATGTCCAGCTCTCCATTGTGGGCCAAAGATCGAGGCTCGTGTAGAGTGAGCCCACACATCTGTCCCAAAGCTTGGGCGTGGCCAAAACAGGGCTGAGGCATGATTTCCTCATCGTGCCAGGATTCCACTAATGCTTGAAATTCTTCAATTGTTGGGCATCTTTGTTGTCCCCCGAAGTGAAAGACATGTGTAATCGGGTCCCAACATCGAGCCGCGGCATGGAGGAATGGAAAACAAAGTGGAGTTTGGCTCAACGAAAAAAATACATTTATGCCGAAACCCTAGAAATTTACCTTTTCTCTGTCGTCTAAAGTCGCTAGCCAATCTGAGAGCTTTTTGGCAAAAAATGGCTCCATTTGTGGAAGAAATTACAACTAAAATGAGGTTCTAAAGAGAAATCACGAAGCTGGACCTTTTGTAGAAGATAAGGCTGTGAGTGGAAGCCAGCAGTCACCAATATGGCGATTCTCATACCGGCCACCTCTTGTGTTCGGTAGGCCACTTTCTATGGCCGGCAAGCTCCCTCTCTAGCCGACAACCTTTTCCTCAGGCCTGTCGTCCACCTATGTGCTGGGCAGTGCTGGAAGCTAGTGTTTTGTCTAGATCTTTGATTGTTTTAAGGTCTTATTTTGAGTCTTTTTTGGTTTTAGCAAGTTTGTTTATTTGTATTTGAGTTGTTTTTTCTTTGTTTATCGAGTTGTATTTGTTTTTTTGTATTTTGGTTGTTGGTCAGCTCATTACCCAATTAAGAACATTGTTTTAATCCAGTGCTCTATTGGCCAAATTCGTCTCCATGTCCATTCTCATGCAAATATGGTGCTCATGATGCAAAAATGACAACACTTTTTTTATAAAAACTGCGAGTTTTTATTCCGATCATGATTTTTATAGAAGAGAAGTACAAGTTTCAAAGCAAAATAAATCTATCTGAATTTATACATCTGCTATTGCTACCAAACAAAAAGAAATTAAGCAAAAAAAATAAAAAATTAGCACCAGTTGTCTCAGGCCCGAGAGGCCTTCTTTGTCCTCTTCCTCGGAGGAGAGGACTCGGGAGCACTATCTCCATCAGTGCCGCTGTCGGAATCAGACTTTGAACCTGAGCTGGTATCTTCCCCGCTTTCTGTTCCAGAACCCTCCTTAACATCATTACCTTCGCTCTCAGAACGCGAGCTGGTATCATCGTCTCCACTCTCGGATGACTCAGAATGCCAACTCCCTGTCTCCTCAGAGTCACTAGTCTCAGCATCGTCATTGCTTAAGATGGGCTTTGGAGGACTGCTTTGCCCTATAGTGCTCCTATCCCTCTCTCTTTTCCCTGTTGCTGGAGGAGGTATTATCGGTGCTGGTACTGGTGCCGCCGCTGGAGCCATCGGTACAGATGGGATCTGAAAAAGACAGTTGTTAACATATTAGTTACAGTGTGTGTATCAAATACAAGCATATGTAGAATAAGCGATATGCAGAAATCAGATATAATATGAGTACAGTGTGTGAGTGCAGTGTGCCAATGCAGTGTATCAGCGCAGTAGCGCAGTTTGGGAAAGATTACAACTGAAATGTTCGTGTATCAGTGGAAAGATGATAGCATGAATTGCAAACTGAAGAAAATTACCTGGATACCGTGGAGATTGAGCAGTGTCTCCCTTTTTCATACCATGCCCATTAAGGAGGCTATTAGCTCGAGAACGCTCCCCGTGTACTCTATGGATGCCTGCAAATGCATTTGGATGATCAGTGTCTGCCATAAACATATCTGAAATGAAATGCGGGGTGCAAATCGTAAAGTATGGTCCATACTTGAGACGAACCACGAACTTCGACAAGCTCGTGACTAGCAGCTGCAGGCTCAATCAGGATCTGGTAGGCCACCTCAGTATGCCACTAGCATGTGAGTGCAGTAGGAAGCTCTGGCCAGCGGGTGCTCTGCTTTGTAGGGGGAGCCCCTTCAGCATGGGCCTTGGTTGCCCTGGTCGCCCCAGTCGCCTCTCTCGTAGCAGGAGCCATCCCCCACTCGCCTCTGCGAGCGCCTGTCAGAGATGGCATGAGGTGGGTCTGAATAAAGGTCGCGTAGTCGTCCTTTGCCCTGAAGTAATCAACATCTAAGCCCATCATGAATTGTGTAACTGTATCAACAGATAGGCTGTCTGCTCATCTTATAGACTCTAAAGGTGGCATCAGAACGATTGGATCCGGCAAGCCCACGGTCTGGTGAACGAACAGCTCACTCAGGAACCAGCCCTAGTAGACTGGGCCCTCAAGTAGGATCTAGAAACGAGAAGTGGCCCAGGTCCTTGCGTATTGGTTCTGCACCCCAGGTGGCATCATGGCCCAAGGCTGCCACGCTATCTGGAAATAGAGAGTGTACAGATTGTTAGTTGCTAAAGTGTGAATCAGAACAGTTGTAAAACAAAAATGACTATGTTTTGGGTTACCTCGTGGGCGGCCACTGTGTCAAAATAATGGCAGAAGAAGGTGAAAGACTTGTGGCTCCGATGTTGACACCTGCTGTCATACTGCCTTGAGTAGGGAATTGCCAAGGGGAGCTCCTCCATGGGCTCTGGGGCAAGTGCTGGGAAATAAGCATAAACTCACAATTACAAGGAAAGTGCAATAATATGTGATCAACAGAGTATGAACAAATGCAGAAAGTGCAAAGTAGAAAGCACAATGTATGAACAGATGTACAAAGTACAAAGTAGAAAGCACAGGTGTTGAACAGATATAAAGCAGAAAATATAAAGTCCAAAGAGGGAGCTGAAATGCATATCTTCTAGGCTCGTCAATAGCCTCCGATCAGCTCTCCCCTCAGGCGGGAGGTAGAGCTCATATATCCGTACAGAGTGGCAAGGCTAGCTTTGCCCCAGTCATAGAAGCATACTCGGGAAAGGGTCACCAGGGCGCTCAACAGATATAAGCCCACGGTGTTCCACCTTTTCAAAAATAAGGTGGTACCGAGGACAAACATCAGAAAGCCCGTGGCGTACTGCACCATCTCCTCTAGCGTCTCAGGCTTTCTCCTTCGGAACTACTCAGCAAACCAGCTATATCTGACCATAGTTGGCCGATACAAGGGTGGGCGCGCTCTCAGCAGCTCCATCCAGGCTGCTTCCAACTCCCCCATGTCTGTGTCAAAAGGGATCGGATTGCCCCCTACTTCTAAGCCTGTGATCAAGGTGAAATTGTAGGGAGTCATCGTTGTAGACGTGCCCGAACGTCCTGGCTCCACGCACGGATTGGCGTGGAAATTCGTTTTGTTCATTAGCTGCTACAGTTCGGACTTAAAGTCATGGTTCTGAATCTAATCCTGCAAAGTGCAATGCAAGACCAATAAATCGCCAAAGAGTCCAAATCCGACAAATCGTTTTGGAAAACTGATTTTTGTAAAGAAGAGCCAAACATGGACTACTTTGCCAGATATAGAGTCGCCACCTAAATGTTTTATTTTTGGGGAAATTTAGGAAACCCTGACTCGTTGCCTAAGGCCACGTGTCCGTCATCACCAAAGTTGCCACGGCATGGGAACTTGGGTACGAGAGGGGAAGGTCATGCAATGAGCACCCCCGCTCACCCAATCAAAGATCGGCCTTTACTAACATGATATCTTGTTTTTGAAAACATATGCGTTCTTATTCCGGTTATTAGCCTAGAATTACTATGTGATGCGCACAACACACAATTATAGACTAGATCGCCTAAGTTGGAACAAAACATCTCATATTTGTTTGAAAATGGTTTGAAGGTGCTACTCGCAAGTAGGCTAAGACGTGGATTTGCCACCTCAAGTGGGCTTAGGCTTAGAAAGCATGATTTTGCCACTCTCAAGTGGGCTTAAAACTCGCATTTCAATGAATTATTCCAATTCAAGTAATCTAACTTTCACCGATAGGCATTCAGGCAGTTAAACACATAAGCAGTTAGCCTCATGGCAAGCATGCTGTCATGTTAACACTCACACTCATGCAAGATGCTAAAGCATAAAAGCTTACCTAGTACTCCGAGCCAAAACAATAGCTAGTTAGTAATCAATGCATGATCCTAGCTATGTTAAGATGGCCAATGCAACACATGCAAAATGCAACTAGAAATAGGCTCAGCTATTCTAAAATGGCATATGAAATGGAACTTGATAATCATGTATTCAAGTAGGAATTGAAACACAATGCAGTTAGTATGATGAGCCGAGCCCGGTGCATGCAAGACAAATGAATGAATGCAAGCATGCAAGCATAAGGATGCTAATCAAAACATGACCTAGAACTAACCATCGTAAGCGGTTAAGTAAAAGGGAGAAAGACGTGGGGTTGGAAGACATTCACACACTCATGCACACTTATTACAAAATTCGCCCTCTCAACAGAGGGTCTGAATAAATAATACAAACCAACTAATTAATCAACTACCCTAGCTAATTAATTATTACAAAACTTTTAACTAATTAAGTAAATTAATTAAGTTACAAAACAGTTAAAGCGGCCTCAAGAGGAGGGACAAATGCATGCGCGATCGGTTTCGCTCAGAAATCTGTTGCTATGCCCCATGTTGCCTCTGTTTGCACACTTATGCTCCTCTAAAAACTATTCTAGCTTCTGTGATGCCTCTGAACCACCCCATGGACACTTTGAGAGGCCATCGGCCAAATGGTATGGGCATCGGCCAAGGGAAATGGGTTATCGACCACTTATGAGTCCATTGGCCAAAAATTGTCAGCCGATCGGCACTGAAGATAGTCGATCGACCATCTCTTCCTGCAGACTGCTCCTTTTGATGCAGCAGAGGACAAACAAGAGCATGGCAATACATTTGCAAGAAAATGTTGTGCAACTACATCCCTTATCATGTTTGAGACTTAAAGGAGTGTAGTGTTCGACTCTCGAACCATCAATCACGCATTTCGATACATGATGGCCAAAGAGGCCGAATTGCACAAATCAATATGGAATGAATGCACAAAACACATGAATGCCTCACACTCTATCATGTTGGATCAAGAGTGTCGGGGACTGAGAATTGAGGCACGTTTCATCACTTCAAGTATGAAACGTCCCTCGTTCTTCGTGTTTGGTTTAACACCCAAACCAAACACAATGCAATGCATGCAACATGGAGATGTTATGCAATGCAACATGAGCATGCCAAATGCAATGTAACAAGTATGCAAAATGCAATGCAACCTAGACATGCAAACATGCAATGTAATAAGCATGCAACAACAATGCCAACAACAAGCATATGACAACATGCAAAGATGGACTAGCATGCAACAAGATGCAAACTAGCAAGCATGCAACCACATGCAATGTGACAAGCATGCAACAACATGCAAAGATGGACTTAAACCAAAATAGGCAGACCTCAGCCATACCCAAATCAGTGGCCAAAATGATGAATTAATGGCATGAAATGCACATACAAACATACATACACTTTGGTTTGCAAACAAGGTATGAAGGCAACAACTCTCAAGCATGAGTAATGAATGAAAAGCATGGATGTAAAGAATGATGCCAAATCACATATATAACAAAAGCATAGCATGCATGAGGCTCAAAGCTTAAGGTTAGCAAAAGGGATTTTCACTAAGGCTATGCAAAACATGAAGCAAATGGCCTAAGCAAACCAAAACAGTCCTAAAGCATACCAAAGTGAGTCTAAAACATGCATGGACCAAAGTCAAAACAAGTTAACACGAGAGGCATAAGGCATGATGCAAGTAAGGCCAACAAAGGGGATTGCACTATGCCTATTAAAACCAAACATGGCATGACTTAACCAATAAAAATGAAAGTTATGACATGTCAAAATAAGCCCCAAAACCCACTTAGATGGCATCCTAAAAGCCTAAATATGATGGCATGCACAATGGCCCACTCTTAAGGCATAAAACACAAACCTCCCAATGCATGGAAAATGTGACAAATATGAATGCATGGCCATACTATATGGACTGAAATCTCATATGAAATGATGCCAAATCATGAAAATGATCCAAGCAATGCATGCTAGTGACTTGGACACTCAAAGCTAACAAGCTAGATTGAACCATGGCTATACAAAACAATACATGCATGACCAAGACAATACAAATTAGAGCTAGAGCATGGTAAAACAAGGCTAAAAGCTCCTTTGAGTTGAGCCAAAATATGCAAGAATGATGGTCCAAACACAAGATGCATGTTATGCTAGCATGCAAAATTGCTCTACAAGTGTATGGTGCATGCAAGAGGTCATCAAGCCAACTTTAAATAGAGGTATAGCATGGTAAAATAACACCAAATACTTGCTGAAATGGAGCCAAAACAAGCTAAGCAAACATGTTACCATTATGAGCCATTTATACTAGCATATGAGACACAAGGAGAGGGGGGCGTGTCCCTCTCCTATTTAATACTACAAAACCACCTTTCCACCACTGAAAATCCTATGGATTTCAGTGGTGAGAAGGTCAAAACAAGATGGTTCCAAAGCTCAAAAAGAAAGGCACAAAACAAGGCCAAACAAGGCCTAAGAGGGGGTAGACAACCCCCAATCAAAAAGTGACCTTAAACAAACTTCACAAGCATGAAAAATTAGAACTTTTTATAGTTTAGAGTTAAGCTTAAAACAATATGCAAATAGGTCTAAAAGCTTAAGCCAAAATGGGGGATTAAAAGGTAGTTGACTCACCCTTGAAGAACACCTTCAAGAACACAACTCCAACATCTTTTCTGAGCTTAAACCACTCCAAGAACTCTAAAATCAACTCCTAAGGACCTCAGCAACCAAAGGATGGTGTTCTAGTAGGTGTTTGTGTGCAATAGTATGAAGAAATCACACTTTTGAGTACAAACAAGAGCAAGTGGAGAGAGAGAGAGGTAAAATATAGAGAGAGATAGATATATAACTTCTATATCAACTTTTTCAGAACCTCTGGAAAGGGAGGGAAGGCTCCTTTCTTATAGAATTTCAATTCTTAAGCTTGTTGAACAAGCTTGAGTTTTGAATGTAATCCCTCCACACATGTGTATGGAGGATGAGAATTGTGCCCACCAACTGTCACAGCTGCCAGAAAATATCTACAAAAAGCAGATAGAAAGGTCTCAGCTCAAAAATATGGTCAATCGACCAAAAAAAGTGCCGATCGACCAAAAGGAGTGCCGATCGGCCACCACTTATGGCCAATGGCAAGAAAACAAGACCGATGGCACCATGCCTTGGCCGATGGGTTGAGGGGATGGCCAACAGGGCACCCCCTTCCCTCAGAAGCAAAACCACAAGTCCTTGGTCCACAACCAAGCACAAAACAGACAAGTTAAGAGATCCTGAGGCAAGGCGTGCAGCCGAGACCTTTGGGAACTCAAAACGAACACGAGCATGGATGATTATCGAGTGTTCAAACGATGACGTCCAAGTCTTGAGGATGGTCAAAAATGGGGTGTCTACAATCGTCATCTCCCCGGCAGTGGAGAAATGGAAGGAGTTGGTGGTGTCCCACTATCTCGCCACAAGCGGGCCTAGAAGAGGATGGCTTGTAATGATCCATGTAAGGCTGGAGCAGAAAAGGCAAAAGCTGGTCTCGTCAACAATGTCATAGACTCTTGCAGGGAGCTTGTTGTACCAATCTCTCACAGTCGTAGCAACGTACCCTCTATAGGCACGGGACTCTCCCTGTGGCAAAGAACAAATGAATCAGGTAAGACAGTGATGAAAGTACAGTCAGATGAAAGGCAATATAAGAAATGCAATTATAGGAAATGTAGAAATGCTTGAGAACAGAATTCATACCTTAGTGGCGCTAGATGAAAGGTGGGAGGCTGACTCCCTCAGCAGGAGGTCCTCGGGTACATCGCGAGCAAAGCCGCTGAACCGCCTAATCCCTCTGGGTGGTAGTATGTCTGTGCGAGGATGATATCTCGCTGGATCAAAAGGTTATACCCTCAACGGTAGAGGCTCCGGCTTAAACTCAGGCTCAAACTCTGCCTCAAGGTCGGCCTTGATGCCCTCAGCTGCCTCTCCAGCCTCGACAACGGCCGACTCCTTTGTCCCGACAATGGGTGGGAATGCAGGTTGAACCTCAGGAGGAGCCCTGTCATGTGGTATATCATCAGCCATCTGGAAAATGGGTGAAAAGTAGGTGAAGAATGAAGAAAAATGGAGAAAAGAGGATAAACTTGGAAAACGTCAACCCTAGGAGAGAGAAAATGAGAGAAAAAGTCAAAGCCCGGGAAAGTTCATGAAACCAAAGAGAAACTCAAGGAGAACAAGCCTAGAGGGGTGAAAATGAGGAAAAAAGTCTCAAATACAAATTTTGATCGGTTCAAAAGGAAGAGAATCAAGAGGGTTTAACGAATAAAGTGTGTGTGGGGCGTTGGAAAACGCGTGTAAAGCTCAGATCCAAAGAGAAGAAACACCTAGAGAGAAAGGGAGAGCAATTTCGGAGGTGTGGGTGTGTGGAAATGAGGGGTCTTGGTCTATACTTAAAAACCTAAGGCAAAAGGACTAAATTGCCTTGAATCTGCCATCGGTGGCCGATAGGTGGCCAGCAAGATGTTTTGATTGCCGGCATGTGGCCGGCAGCATTCCTTGGTGGCCTGCACGTGGCCGGTGGTTCTCAGGTGCGTCCTGGTGCTGTTTGGGGTTTCTTCTTCCTGAGTGGTTTGTGGAAGGTTCTATTTTGGAAGCTTGCAGCTGTGTTCCAGCGTGTGAACGTGTCCCAGTTGCTACTTTGAACAAGGAGTATCCTTTTGAACGTGTTGCAATTCCTCTAAAGGGTAACTCGAAGGTGCCACTGAGTATTGTTTTATTTGTTTTACGCTTTTGTTGTTTTTCATTGCGTAGAATATGTATTTCACATATATGCATGCTGCACGCGTGTCTTGCATCAGTTATGATTCATGCGTAGAACACACTGTCAATTTTGCATGGAATATGCTTTTATTTCATACATAGAATATTCTTTCAATTAACATCATACATCGGTTGTCCATCTTACATTGAATATGCATTGTCACTGAATTGACAAATTTACTTTGTGCATCTATCGCACACATTCACTTTGTGCATCATCGCCCACATTCACTTTGTACATCCATCGTGCACATTCACTTTGCATCGATCGCACACATTCACTTTATGCATACATCACACACATTCACTTTGTACATCTATCGCACATCTCTCTGTTGTATCTTGGGACGCGTGACGCGCGAGCCTGAGCGATTTTTTTTATATCTTAGGATGCGTGAAACGTGGCCTTGGGCATGTTTCATCTCGGGACGTGTGAAGCACGAGCCCGAGCGATTTTTGTTTCTCTTGTATCTCAGGATGCGTGACGCGCGGCCTTGGGCGTGTTTAATCTCAGGATGCGTGAAGTGCGAGCCCGAGCAATTTTCCTTTTATCTCGGGACATGCAAATCGCGAGCCTGAACGCTTTTTCTTGTTTCTCGGGATATACGAAGCGCGACCTCGAGCGATTTTCCCTTATCTCAGGATGCGTGACGCACGGTTCTGGGCATGTTGTATCTCTGGACGTGCAAAGCGCGAGCTCGAGCGATTTTTCTCCTCTTCTCATGATTTTAGCGCAATTAGAGTATCTCAGGATGCGTGAAGCGCGGCTCTGGACGTGTTATATCTCGGGACATTCGAAGTGCAAGCCCTAGTGATTTTTCTCCTCTTCTTACGATTTTAGCACGATTAAAGTGTCTCAGTACGCGTGAAGTGTGGCTTTGGGCATGTTGTATCTCAAGACGTGCGAAGCGCAAGCCCGAGCAATTTTTCTCCCCTTCTCACAATTTCAACGTGATTAGAGTATCTTAGGACATGTGAAGCGTGGCTCTGGGCAAGTTTTATCTCGGGGTGTGAGAAGCACGAGCTCGAATGGTCTTTCTTGTTTCTCGGGATGCGTGGAGCGCGAACCCGAGCAGTCTTTCTTGTTTCGCAAGATGTGTAAAATGCCACCTTGAGTGGTTTCTTGTTTCTTGGGATACGTGAAATGTGACCCTGAGCGATTTTCATTCTTTAGTTTCTCGGGATGTGTGAAACGCGACCTCAAGCGGTTTTTGTTCTCAGCTTTTCAGGATGCGTGAAATGTTACCCTGAGCGGTGTTTTTTTTCCTCGTCTCTTGTTTTGGCATGGTTAGAGTGTGTTTTGGATCCTTTTGCATGGAACCTATGTTGGTTTTCAACTTGAAGATGCTCATTCACATGTTATTATCTCATTATCTTGCTTATTGCATTTGTTATTGCTTATTGTATCATCTCTCATGATCATGAGTTTTCAAAATAGCCGATTTGGCGTAACATGTTAGTCCAGCTTTCAAAGTTGATTGTGCATATAGTTTTCATCTTGCCCCAGAACTACGCTGGTTTGATTCCTTGTAAAGGGATACGTAGGCAGCCTGTGGGCACAACCATTTATTTATGTCTTGATTATTTGTCCAAGTCTTACGGCCTCGTCAAAATGGGTCATCTTCAGGCTTTGACATTCATTCACGTCATTTCATGACTCTGAGTTCTGTCAAAGAGGGGCAACTATAGACACCTCATTTTTGACGGCCCTTACGACTTGGACGTCATCGCATGCACACCTAATGATAAGTCTATATGCTTGTTAAGTGCTTGAAGTCCTCAGCGGAAGGCCACAACTTTGAGCCCTTCAAACCCTACATCCCTGTTTCCTTATTCTTGGACTAAACCTTGGTTCTTCAAGCCTATAACCCTTGGTGGCCTGCCGGTGACTTTTTGGGCTGTCGGCCATCACTCATGGTTTCCGGCCACTGATGTGGCCTACCAGCCACCAGTGATGTCCGGCCGACCACCAGTGATGGCCGGCCAGGGAGTTTTGCAGATGTTTTGTGACAGTTGTGCCAACTGTTTGCACAGATGCTTGTATCTAGTTCCACATGTAGGGCTGGATGTTCTTGATGGGAATTCATGTTTTCTATATATAGAGAGCCTTCCTGTCATGTTTTAAGGTTAGAAAAATGTTAGAGCAAAATTTTTTCTCTCTCTTTACAATTCTCTCCCTCTCTCTTCCAAATTTCTACACTCTTGCCTACATATCCTTAAACTTTGGCTATACACCCTAAACCAAACCTTCTTATCTTTGAGATGAGGTACTTTTGAGCTTGGTTTGAGCTCTTGAAGGGTGTGTTGTCCTGATTTGTTGCCTAGAATTGGTCTTCTCTTCAAGAGGTATAAGGCTTTGCTTGTTGCTTTGTTTTATTTGCTATTATTCTTGTTGTTTTCCAATTGTTTTTAGGCTATAAAAACTCTATATTTTTTGGGCTGAAGCTTGGGTATTAAGGCCATTAAAGGTTGAGGGGTGGTTCACCCTTTTTTGTACCTTGTTTTGAAGGCCTTTTCCCTTGTATTTTCCATCCTTTTACTAATTGTTTTTGAGCTTTTAAATGCTGTTTTTTAGAGTTATTTCAGTGGCCAAAATCATGTTTTGTAGTTTAAATTTGGAGGGGTTAGCCTCCCCTTCTTGTGTCTTGCTTACTAGCCTAGCTTGTGCTATGTTTTAGCATATTGATCAAGCTATGTTTGTCTTAATTCCAGTATGTTTTAGGACTGCTTTTAGACTATTTTAGCACTATTTTTGGTTGATACTTTCATTTAAGCTTTGTTTTGCATGCTTATAGTGTAATTATAATCATAAGTTTGGTGTTCTAGGCTTTAGACACCATCTTATTTGAGTTGATTGCATTTATTTATGGCTTTCCATACTTGTGATCACTCTTAATCACCTTTGCAACCTCCCTCCTTTCTGGGCTTTTGTTTTTCTTTGAAAGTGGTTCAAACAACTTGTTTGTTTAAAGCATGAGATTAAGATGTCATGCTTAATGGTTTAATCCCTTTGGGGTTCATTACCAACTATATGATGTCTCTTTCATACCTAAGACAACACCTGGTTTGAGCCTTTTTTTCCATTTAGAGGACTTAAACTCACCATTGGACTTAATGAATTAAGGAATGGATGGTAATCTAAAATGGAGTAATAAAATGGGACTAAAATGGTGTAAGATAATAAAAAGTGTTGTGTTCAATCGGACGTTAATTGAACACATGGAAGCTTGAGGCATTTTATACTCATTAGTGATGAAATTATTCGAGTTTCCAAGGTCACCACTTCCCTTGATCAATTCATGAAAGGGAGGAGGTTCGAGTCTTATTTTGTTGCATTTATTAAAATTGCACACTTTGGTTCATGAGCCATCATGCAATGAAATTGCTTGAGTTGATGGTTTGCGGACTAAGTTTACTGCTCCTTTGATTTATTCATGAAAAGGAGGGGTGAGTTGTGCAGACAACCCTTGAGAATACCTTTTGCATGCTCTGTTTGCTCTTTGTTGCAGCAAGATGAAGTAGGCAACAATGGCCGACAGGCCACTTTCTATGGCCAGCGGGCCACTTTTGATTACCGATCGGCTATCACTAGTGGCCGGCAGGCCTCACTCATGGCCGGCCAGCCATTGATGCAAAATTCAGCAGCACGTTTTTTGAGCAGAGCAAAGCCATTTTGGAAGTGGACAAAGGTGTACGTGTTCTATTGTGCAATAGAGGCCTCGCGTATCAAGCCTGTTTAAGTATGAATACTTAACTTTGATATTTATTGTAATTAATTAGTTGTAGCTAGTTAATTTTGTAAAGTGTTGTAATTAATTAGTTAGTTGACTAGTTATTCGATTTTGTTTTGTAATAATTAGTGAAGTAGTTTAGCCAATTTAATTTGTTGTAATAATTAGCTTAACTTTAATTAATTAGCTAGTTTGTTCATTCGGACTCTCCATCGTGAGAGCGCAATGTAATAATGTGTATGTCTTCCAACCATATGTCTTTCTTCCTTTTATTTACTAGCTTATGATGATTAGTTTAGGAGCATCATGTTTTGTTTAGCATTCTCCATTTTTGCATCCATTTGTATTGCATGCACCGATGCTCGGTTCATCATTCTAACCTGCATTGTTAGTTTAATACTTCTTTGAATACGTGCTTAGACCGCATGCTATCAAAATTGCTTCACATATCATGTCTAGTAGCCGAGCCTAAGTAATTGCATATTATATGTGTTGCATTAGTCATCTCGCATAGTTAGGATCATGCATTTTTCTAACTCTTTTGTTTATTTTGGCTTAGAGTACTAAGTGAGCCTTTTACTCGCTTTAGCATACTACATTGTGTGTGGTTGTTGCCATATTTAGCATGCTTGCTATGAGGCTAATTGCTTAATTGCTATAACTACTTGAATGCCTGTGGATGAAGGCTAATTGCTTGAATTGGAATAATTTCAGCAATGTTCATATGCGATCATTTTTTCAAGTGGTACATATTTCGAAACAATTTTGCAAAACAAACATGAATCGAAATGTTCCAATTCTTGCAAGTTAGTCTATACTCGTGTGTGTGTGCATCACATAGTAATGCTAGCCTAATAAACCAGAACAAGAGCATATAATGTACATAAGATTCATATGATGATTAGTACATGCCGATCTTTGATTGGGCGAGCGGGGGTGCACAATTCATGACCTGCCCTTCTCGTACCCAAGTTCCCGAGCCGAGACAATCTTGGTGATGACAGACACGTGGCCTTTGGCACGAATCATGGGTTTCCTAAATTTCCCCAAAACGAAAAATATTTAGGTGGCGACTCTGTATCTGGCAAAATAGTCCATTTTTGGCAATTTGATTCGAATTCGATTTTCCAAAAGATTTGTCGGATTGGGACTCTTTGGTGATTATTTATTTCACATTGCACTTGTGAGATTAGATTTAGAACCGCGGGAGTTCGATGCTATAAGGCTTATTCGACTCCCGAAAGGGGGCTCGAAAAAGTGGAGCTACAACTTGCCTAGAATTAATTTTGAGATTGTACAGCATAGGACCACTCCTGACGTTGGGACCCGACCCCCATAGCTTTCAAACCGTGATTGATAATGTTTAATATTCAACCAGAATATGAGGCTTGCATAGCCATATTGGAAGCAACCCCTAAACTAGGGGCAAAAAGGTCGGATATGTTCGAAGAAGGCTTGCAAAGCCGGATTGGAAGTAGCCCTTGAATTAGGGGCAAAAAACATCGGATGTGATTAAAGATTCAAACCGGATCATTTTCCAAGCCAATGGATACCATAAAGAAAATCAAATCTCAAAAATTGAGAGAGGAGATTTGTTGCTGAAAGACAATCGAGTTCCTATCCACGACATTAGGGGCAAATTTAGACCCAATTGAAGGGCTCCCTATGTCATAAAATTTATCTGATCAAGAGTAACAACCATTCTCATGGATTTAGATGGCCTAGAATTCTAGAGCACAAAAGAAGAGTGTTAATACCCAAGTGAGCCTTACCCGAAACTACGTAAGACCTGATTCCTATCTTTGGGATACGTAGGCAACGTCATCATGAAGTTCGGCCCTAGCCATTTTTTGCTTGCTTGTCTCGTCCATATTTGATTGGCTTATCCTTATTCGACTCGGCTGTTTTATCCATGTTCAGTTAACTCATCTCTGTCCAATTCGGCTGTCCTATCTCTTTTTTACGGCTGATTCAGCTGCTAGGAAAAACAAGTTTGGGTCGTTTATACATCTCAAGGATTGATTTCATGTTAGTTGGGTAGTGGCCATTTGCGAAAATGGGTTTTGATGAATTTTAATGCAGTCGACTACTTTTCTTGAAAATTATTCCACTTTTTTTTTCAAAAAAAGACCATTTCTTGGACCCAAAAAGGGGAAAATTTCCAATGCTCACAGTCGAGTCATATTTTCTATCTTTCCACATATTCTTGAAAGTCTCCATTGTCAAATCACTCGCCGGAAAGTGCGTAATAATTGTCTTTGGTAATGTATCGCGCTCGCGATATCCTAAACCGCACCTGCGATCGTCGTGCCCGCGGTGGTTCGAATTGCGCTCGCATTGAAGTTTTGTGTCTTCCATTCCGACAAGTGTCAATCTATGTTTTTTGTATTGTTTTCCTTTCGTTGAGTTATTTTTAATTTTTAGCCACTTGTTTAGCTAGTCGATTAGTTTTCTAGCTAGTTCATCAGTTCGTTCAGTCGGGTGTTTCATAAATTAGTTGACCCATCAATTTTCCAGCTGGTTGGATAATCAATTAGCAGGCCGGCCAATTTATGAACCCAAAATGAAAAATTGCAAAATGTGTAGAGACTCAATGGTTTGTCCTTTGGAGTTGTGCTTTGAGTGTTTTCCATTCTAGCAAGTCTAAATAAGTGTGTTTGGTTTGTTTTTGATTTGTCTTTCTTTTATGTAGTCTTTTTTGATCTTGGTCAGTTGAGGGCTCGGTGTCTAATTCAGAATTCATTAAAATTCAATCATTCTCAGATTCAAATTCATTAAAATGTTTTCAAGCTCAAGGGCAAAAGCCATTCATGCTATGATATGCAAAAAAAAAAATAAAAAATAAAAAAAAAACAAAATTTCTTTTATTAAACTTCAAGGTGAAACCTCGATCAGCATTACAAAAAAGAAAAGAAAATTTCAACAAAAGAGGGATAATCTAAAGAATTGGTACTCCTTCCTAAAAAGAAAAAGAAAAAGAAAAATAAAAACAAGAACAGAAAAAAAAAATACAAAGAAATGCAAAAAAAAATAAAAATAAAAAACAAAAAACAGAGGGATCATTTTCTCGGTAGCAGCCCACGACAAAGATTACAAATTGACATCATTTGCACACAATTTCGTCGCTTGATTCTACCGTCAGCTGCCTCGTCATATCTTTATGCTCGAGAAGCCTTTGAAGACTCTGCCTCAGTATTGGTAGAGCTCTCGAAAGAAATTACTCTCTGCTGGCCATCAAAGGCGGGGTATGAAGGACCTCCGAATTAGGCTGCAGAGGTCGCCTATTATTTCAGCTCCTTGTTTTGTTTCTTCAATGTGCTAATCTCTGCTTGAGTATCCATGTATATGCTCTAGAGCAGAGAGAGTTGGGCAATTAATCAAAGCACTTCACTTGTCATGTTCTGGAGCTGGTGAGACAAATTGGTGACCGCGGTCATCATCTCCACATAGGACTTCAGTGGGTAGTGGTTGGCCTTAATATCATACTGTGCTACCATTGTTTGCTCGATTGATAGCATAGGAAAATTAAGGAAAGGGGTAGGGGATGGGGCACTCTACTGAGGTTTAGAGGAGCTGGCCTCAACATTCGGGGGAGTGTTAAGGTTAGGAAAGAGAGTGAAGGGACGACAAGAATAAGCCATGACAAGGGAGTGTATTGCTTTCAAAGGGAAATTTGTAGAGTAATGGCAGGGGGGTTTGTAACTCTCTGCTTTACCCTCGTAAGTTGGGTTTAAGAAGAAGAATGGAGGGGAAGAAGAAGCCAAAGAAGAGTAGATTGCTAAGGCAATCTTTGACAAACGAGGGGTCGTCCAGCTACTATCGGTCAAGCGCGCCGTGATTGTTGAAATGGCACGCCGGACACGACGCTCGAAGAAGAAGAATGGGGCAGAGAGGGAGAGACAAAAATAGGGGAGATAGAGGGCTATATATGTATGTATTTGTATATATTCTGTATATATATACATATTTGTATATATATGTATATAATTTGTACATATTTTGTTTGTGTATCCATATATCCATATCCGTATGTCTGCGGCCGTATACGTGTATGTATATGTATATGTATATGTATATGTATATGTATATATAGCTCGTAAGTATCTGTATATATGTATGTATCAGTGTGTGTATATATTTTGTATATATGTACATAGTATGTATTTTGTATTTTGTATCCGTATATTGATATATGGTATATATAGAAAATTTCCAAAAAAAACAAAAAAATTTCAAAAAGAAATTTTCAAGGAAAAATTGCAAAAGAAATTTTCAGAAAAAAAAGGAAAAAAAGGGGGAAATTTAAAAAAAAAAAATAATTCTTCAAAAATTTTAGAGAAAAAAAGGAGAAAATTTGAAAAAAAACAAAAAAAATATTTTATCTATTGTGCATCCATCATCTTGTTGTGTATTCATCACATTGCATATTGTATGTTTCATATTGCCCCTTCGTGTTTTTGCATTCACCATTACACTTGCACTATCTGTTACATTTATCATGCATGGTTACAATCCATTTATATCACTTCAAGCTTTTGGTTATAACCTTTATCCTTTACCCGGTTGAAAACCATCCCCTATTTCGTATTGAAGTACAGTCTAGGTCTCCCTTGGTGGTTAAGACGCCTTTCTACTTTACCTAGTTGAAAACCATCCCCTATTTCATATTGAGGTACGGTCTAGGTCTCGCTTGTTGGTTGAGACCCCTTTCTCCTTTACTCAGTTGAAACCATCTCTTATTTCATTTTGCGGTACGGTCTAGGTCTCGCTTGTTGGTTAAGACCCCTTAATCCTTTACCCGATTGAAAACCATCTCCTATTTTGTATTGCAGTACGGTCTAGGTCTCGCCTGTTGGTTAAGACCCCTTTCTCTTTTACCCGGTTGAAATCAATCCCTTATTTCGTACTAAGGTATGGTCTAGGTCTCACTGTTTGATTAAATCCTCTTCTCATCTCCCGTGTGAGTGTGTTTGGATTGTACCCCTTTGTTTGCTTCATTTGCATGGGGCTTCTCTCACCACCTATCATATTGTATTGCATCCATGCATTTTCAAAAAAAAAAAAAAAAAAAAATTCACTTTCAATTGCATTAGCATATCATTTTGCATGGTTACAACTATCATTGTTGCATCACTTGGCTATAATCAATTCACATCAACATTTGATTACAAACCTTTTTCAATAGTTTATGCTAACCCCCGTTTTTTGGGTTGTAGGATCAAACCATCACTTTGTACTGACCCTTTTTGAGGATGATGAAACTATCTCTTTCTCGGGTTGGCAGTCCAAACCACTTTCGATTAATACCTCAATTTTCTTGGGTTGTAGGTTAAAACTAGTTGTCAGTTACATTTCGTTCTCTTATATGAATGTGTTTGGGTTGTATTCCTTGTTATGCTTCATATTACATGTTGCATTGCATTGTAGAATGTGAATTTTCAAAACAAAAATGGTTTCGTGAAGCGTGTGAGTCCAGCTTTCAAAATGTATTTCAATTTCATATCATTTGCATTCTATCCCTGAATTATGTTGGTTTGATTCCTTGCAAAGGGTAGGCAACCATTGGGTTTAACCAACCTGCATTGCATCTTGTTTGTTTGCCCAAGTCTTACGACCTTGTAAAATGGGTCGTCTTCAGGTTTTGACATTCACTCACGTCATGAAATGACTTCCAGTTCTGTCAAAGAGAGGCAACTGTAGATGCCCCATTTTGACTGGCCCTAAGACTTGGGCACTTTCTTTTGATTACCCGATGATGAAAACAAGAATGTGTTTCTTGCATAATTCTCAGTACGAAAGATGGAATTTGCACTTCATTTCCAAACCTAAGCCTATTTTGGCCAAGTGTTCAAGTTCCGTTCAAAACTCTCTTTTCAAACTTTGTTTCCACACTATTTTTTGAATATTTTCATAGTGTTCCGAGGCTCACTTTTAAACTTCAAAATGAAACAATTTCTCAGGAAATTGAGTAAAGAACAATGTGGAAATAGGAGGAAAGGACAAGAATTCTGTAGAAATATTTTGTTTCATGCAATGCAGTCAACCCTGGCCAATAAAATGGCCGGCCGACCGGCCAGCCAAGAAATTGGCTAGCCGGCTAGTTTGCTCAAAAGCAGAGCAGTTTCAGCAAAATTCTTGCTAGAAGTGAGTGGAACTTGCTATTCCAGATATTTCTTGATACATACATGCACGAGATAAACCCTCTCTCACCCTCCATTATCTTTATTTGGTCACCATTGTCAAAAGGAGGTTTGTCCTCCTCCATAAAGATGAATTCATTTCAACCATCGTCTTCCATAAGGATGAATTCATTTCAACCATCCATCAACTTTGTCTCCCACCATGGTCTCCCACCTTCTTGACTTAGCAATCCTCTTTGATTGCTTATAGAGATAGATAAGATCAAGAAAAAAGAGAAGATACTTGAATTTAGAGGAAAAACAAAGAGTTAGAGAGAAAAAGAAAGAAGTGCATGTTTTTGAGCCAAAACTTTCATAAACACTGATATACCATCTTTCAATATGTCAAACCAAGCCCATAAATTTTGTTAGAGACATAATCAAGTAGCTTTGATCAAAATAGAGTGAGTGTTGTTGAAATTGAGAGAAAAATTGATAGTTGGAATAGCATCCCCATAAACACTGTTAAATAGCCCCAAAAAGTAGAATTTTGAAATTTCAAATTGAGAATTGAGAACACACTTCCACAAGCTTAAGGGTATGCAAAAGAAAGTTTGGAAATCAAATCCTTCACTTGGAAGGTAAATTTTGCACACTTCTCATTTTTTTTTTTTTTTTTGCATTTTCTTACATTTTCTTTCTTGTGTTACTTTTCTTGCTTTGATTTCATATTATAAACCTGTTGTAAGCTAACTGGAGGTGGTTGGTTGAGCCACTTGCATATTTCCCGTTTGTTTTTCTAGTTTCTGGATAAAATAGAGCATTTGGCTTGGCCTAATTGGCCAGCTGGCCAATTAAGTGGCCAACTAGTAGCTTTTGTGGCTGGCCAGTTAGTTTTGTGGCCGTCCAGCTCCTCTTTTGGCTAGCTGATCACCCTTCTCTTGGATAGACTCCAACAACCTCCAACGATGAGCAGAATAATTTCCAACGGTGTCCAAGACTGCCTGCAGCTTCTATTTTTGTTATTTTTTTACTTGAATTAGAGAGTGATTGTGAGGTTTTTAATTTTGTTGTAATTATTTTCCTCTTCCCCTTTATTCGAATTTGTAACATTTCAAAGTGATGTAATAATTTTCCAGCCTACTTCTTTATATCCCCTTCTTTCAATTGCTTTTCATATTCTGTAAATATGTAATATATCATTCTTGCCATCATATCCATGCCTTGCATCCATGCTTTATGCCTTAAGATCCGACCAAAATTTGCATCTATGGTTTTAATCATTAATTATGTGATTTTGTGCATTACCTCATGTTTTGAGACGATTGACATGTCATATATGTTAGAAGCTGGATCTGTAGTTGCATTTCATGAGTGAATTGCATTAGGATCATGTATATAGAAGCATGCACATTATTACTAACTTTGTTTTTGTGTCTATTTGTAGGATGCAAGTAAATATGTAAGCTTTTATGCTTTAGCATCCCTGTTTGTGTGTGATTCTTTTCTTACTATGTTTAGCATCCTACCATGTGGCTATGTGCTTATTTGATATAACTCTATGCATGCCAGTGGGTGAAAGTTATGTTATTTAATTTGGAATAAAATTGATTTTCATGATTGCACTATTCAAAACATTTTCGAAATAATAAAATCAAATTGTTCCAAAATGGACGACACAATCTATATTTGTTTGCTTCACATAGTAATTTTTATGATTTAATAAATAATTGGAATATGAACACATAATGGAAATAAAAATCATACCATGGTTAGTAAAGGCCAATCTTTTGATCGGGTGAGCGGGCGTGCTCAATTAATGACCTTTCCCCGTCATACCTATGATTCCAAGCCAATCATCCTTGATTACGATGTGCAGTGGCCTTGGCATGAGTCACAGGTTTTCTAATTCTCCCAAAATAAATATTAGGTGGTGTCTCTGAGATTTGATGATGCAGTCTATTTCTGGCAAATGTTTTTGCAATAAAATGAATTTTCTAATAGTTGCTTAATGTGAACTCTCATATATGTTTCACATTGCACTCGTGAGACTAGATCAAAGAGACCAAGGGTCTGAACTGTTAACACGCATGGGCACCCCCTAGGCAATGTTACAGTCATATACTTATAGGTGAGCAACGTAATAGGAGCGTATCTAATATTTAGTCACAAAGTTTTCTTAGCAGAGGTGACATTAATAGAGTTTTGGAACTCTATAAGATAGAGAATTCTATGTATGGCGTTTTATATAGCCTAGTTGAGAATGGAAAGAAATTTCCAATATCCCAAAGACAGTCGGAGCAACATGTCTACTAGTGGATTATTCCATTGGAGAAGAATACTCTACATTCTTAGTTATGTGGTAGCAAATGTGAAAATTTTTCACGTCATCACTGGGTGATTGGGAGGGAAACATTCATGATTTCTTTGCAAGATGATAAAGAGAACTTAGGATAGTGCCAAAGGCTCTCTAGTCCTCTATTTTTAGAAAGTGGATCAATGTTGCACATTTTAAGATGAAGTCTTTAAGGATTAACCATTTCTAGGATTTGGCTGATTTTCCACTATGATGCGAAACTATTCTAAAGTTATGTGCGAATTGGATAGTTGTTTTTAGAGGCATTAGGCTCACTAGGTACTGAAACATCTCACCGTCGAGAAAGGTGTAGACTATGAAAAGACTTACTCTTGGGGAGTGAGGCTTACTTCAACTTAGGCTATCATTGACATGGGTTCAAAACTTTACTTTGTGGACGTTGTGACCAAACTTTTCATTGGAGAATTGGATAAGTAGATCCGTAGGGATTTACCATATGCTTTTATGGTGAAAAGTTAGGAGCACAAAAGATTCTAGTTCTAATAAATCTTTTATGGCCTAAAGAAGTTATCCAATAAGTGGTTCTTAGATTTTATCGACCCATGATGGGCCAACGATGATCGATGAAGATCACTGAGGCATGATCAATGGTCCAAAATAAGTTTTTCCTTACATAGTCATTATGAGCCAAGAATTTATAGGGTTTTCACCACCTAGGGTTGGTAGTTATCTGTTTTAGACATGATGGACATAGGTCATGCAATTAATATGCTCGGATGTATCATCCTTAGGGATTGTTCTTGGAGAATTTTTGGTTTGTCATTGATGACTTACATAAGGAATACCCTAAAATGATTCTAGATGCGAAATTGTAAACCTATTGATGTACATGACGGTATAAGCTAGAGCCTCAGCTCTCAGATTGTCTTAAGGAGAAACATATGACCTATATTCCTTGATCTTTTGTTGAGGGAGCTTGAAGTACGCTATGCGGGCGTATTCGGCATGATGAGTGTTGTCTTTTGTAAATGGTCAATTGAGTAGTTTAGACCTTGACCTTGCTTATTAGCCTATGGATAGGATGCTCTACTAGTAGTGTACAAATTTGCCATTGTAAGATTCAATGCGCTAGTTAGGCTCATCTTGAATAAATGCAAATTGGTCACCAGAATGTCTTTAGAGAGGTGGTTGCACAAGAGGTAGTGATTTTGAACCACTTCATGCGAGGCGCACATGATGGATTCCGTTGTATATGCTTATCGCAAGAGGTATTGATAAGGCCTATGTTCGGAATCTAGAATTGTGCAAACTGTGGTTGTGTTTTTCAATCGTTTGCTTGTTTTTGTGAGATTATGGGATATTGATGTTAAAATGGTTTGTAGCAAAATGATTAGAAAATGATGATGTTAGCAGGCAAGATTAGCTCACTCACACAAGCAATCACCCTTGGTGCTTGGGAACGAGCAAGGATAAAACTAGTGGTTTATTTTACTTGGAGCCAAGTGAGGCTTAAATTATCCACTATGTACAACACCTAGGTTAGAACCAAGATGAGGTCATATTAAAGACCAAACGTAGATGTTGGTGCCCACTTCCTATGTATTGCCTGTTATGATTAACTAGATGCTGGAACTCATTTGGCGCCTAGAAGATGAATAAATAGAGAATTTGGGTTAGGCTATGGAAAGTGACTCGAGTGCTTAAGAGCTACTCTGTATGGTGCCCACTGTGTACCTCATCTGTATAGTGTATCGAGTATGATGTCACTCTTTGGAAGAGCTACTCTAGTGTAGCATGTATTCATACTACATGTGATTAGCGACTGAGTAATGAGGTGAGACAATTAATTTATATTTCCTCATCGTGTGAGTTTTACATGTCATTATTGATATGACTTTCACTTTATACCCTTTTGTGAGCTTTGACTATGTCATAAGGTAAGGGGTTAATGGTCTGCTACCTTGGTATGTTGCCTGCGGTCATGTATAATTCATCTTTAAGGGACATCACTGGGAAAATAGTCAATCCTAAACTAAATGGGATGAGGGTAGAGGGAAGATCATCTAGTATTACACCTTTGTTGTATATTCATTGCCGGCAACTTATATCGCTCTGTATGAGAGGCAGATTGAGTGTGAAAATATTGCAAGATTTGAGGGATTAGAGATGTTTTTGGATGGTGTAATTAGATGAGTCTAGGGTATATGAGTGTAGATACCTCATTTTTGACCGCTCTTAAGACTTGGGTGCCTCAGGTTGATCACTCGATGATGAAAGTTATGTTGTACAAACATTCGATTTCTTCAGCAAGAACAGCTTTTAAATCCCAACCTTATGCCCCATTTTTGACCAAAACTATTTTAGACCTTAAAACCCACTTTTTCAAAATGTTTTTTCAAATGTTTCTATTATTTTTCGAGGCTCGCATTTCATTTAAAATATTGCATTTTTTGGTAAACCAAGTAAGGACAAAGTGGAAATAAATGAAAGGTAGGTGAACTCTTTGAAAAATCTTTAAAAACATCTTATTTATAGGTTTGGAGTTGGAGGAAATAGGAGGGGAGGGAAGAAAACTAGTTGGGCAGAAGGTTGGGCATTAATCCCTTAAGATAGAAATGAGCAGCCTTCATTAAAACAGGTATATCTCTTTGCACACTTAGAATGTAGATGTGAAGCTTCCACCATTGGAAATTAGACTATCAGGGCTTCAATTTAGATTCAGGAATGACCTGAAACCGAGTCTGGATGAATGAGATATGCACGTTTGAAGTCGGGCCTAGAAGTAGATTTTTGTGGACGATTGGCCACTAATAGTGTACAACCGGCCAGTTGTGAAAAATTAGGCCATTTTGTGTGGAGTGGCTAGCCAAGTGTCCCCACAAGTGTACGGCCAGACACTAATAGTGTACGACCAACCAGAAGAAGTGCACGTTTGGCCACTTGTGTCAAAAACAGATATTTTGTGTCAGCTGTCCCCACAGGTGCATGCATTGCACTAGCTGTCTATATACAGATATTTTTGACCTAGTGACATGTTTTTCTATATATAGGGGACCTTCCCTCTTGGTTTTAGGTTAGAAAAGAATTCCAAAAACTCCAAAACTTGCATAGCACTCTCTCTTTCTATCTTGCAGCCTACACACCCGCTCTCTACACTTCCTAAACCAAAAATTTAGCTCTTCTTGTTGAGGTTCTTGAGCTCAAATCTCAGCCCTTGAGAGTAAGAACTTGTGGGTTTGTTAACAAAAGAGTTACCTTGCTTCAAGAGGTATAACTTTGACTATCTTTACACTACTTCTTTTATATCTTTACTTGTTGTTTTTGGGCTATTTTTCAACTATTTTTATGGGCTAAAGCTTGTGGTTTAGGTTATTAAAGGTAAAAAGGTTAATCACCCTTCTTTGCACCTTGTCTCCTAAGCCTTTCCCCTTGTGTTTCCCATCTCTTCATTAACTTTTTTTTTTTTTGAGTATTTTACAACTGATTTTCAGAGATTTTCAGAGGCTAAAATGTTGTTTTGAAGTCTAAAAAATGGAGGGGTTAGCCTTCCTTTCTTGTGCTTGTTTACTAGCTTAATTTCCTCAACATTGTAGCTAGGTTTTTCAAAACTTTTCCATGTGAATTTTAGTACTATTTTTGACTATCTTAGGACTGTTTTAGACTGTTAGTTTCATTTATGCTTTGTATAGCATGCTTCTAGTGTAATGGTCCTCATAGATTTGGTGTTTTAGGCAGTAGACACCAACCTATTTGAGTTGATAGCATTTATTTAGTGCTTTCCATACTTGTGTTCATCTCTAATCACCTCTGCAACCTCCTTCTTTTCTTGGCTTTTTCTTTGCTTTGAGAGTTGTTTCAAATGGTCATTGTTTAAGCTTCAGATAGAGATCCCTATGCTTAATGGTTTAATCTCTTCGGAGGTTCATTACCAAAAGCATGAAATTTCTCTCATGCCCAAAACAATCATTTGTTTGATACTTCTCTCTGTTAGTGGACGTAATCTTCATTATTGGAGTAAAAGTGGAACAAGATAATAAAATGGTTCGGGGTTCAATCGGACATTAATTGACCTCATTGAGTCTGGAGTCATTTCATACTTGTTAGTGATGAAAATGGTTCGAGAGTCAACGTCAACCGCTTCCCTTGATCAATATCATGATAAGAAGGAGGTTTATGAGTCTTTCCTTATCATTTATTGAAATCTTATCCCTTGATTCATAGATTATCACGCAATCATTGTGTCTCGATTGATGGTTTGCGAATCATGTCCACTCCTCATTTGATCTGTTTGATGATAAGGAGTGGCAGAGTGGACAAACATCTCCTGAAAATGCTCTATTTGTGCTCTGCTTTATATCTGTTGCAGCAGGGCAGTACCAAACATTAGTGACCGGACGACCACTTTTACTGTACAGCCGTCCACTTCTTCTGGTGGGCCGACCACCTTTTTCAGCCAGGCAGTGTTCCTTTTCATGCAGAACAGAGTAGAGGCTGAGGTGAAAAATAGTGCAATTTTCTAACTGCAAAATAGAAGCATTTTGGTAGCCAAATAGAGACATTTTCGGGTGGCAATCCGCATGCATGCATGAGTCATTCCTCGCTTCTCGGGACCCGCTTAAAATACGTTTATAGTAGTATGTTGCAAGATAGTAGACTTGTAATTAATTAGTTAGCTCAATTCTAATTTGTAAAATTAGGTAGTGTAGTTAATTCATTTCGGTATTGTAAATAGTTAGTTAATTCGTTAAATAGCTAGGACATTCATTCGGACCCTCTTGTGGGAAGAAAAAATGCAATAATGTGTATGTCTTCCAACCCCCATTTATTTCTCCCTTTTATTTACTTGCTTATAATGGATAGTATAGAATATCATGTTTTAATTAGCATTTTCCATGTACAAAGTATCCATTTGTCTAGCCTGCATAAGGTTTGGTATATCATTCTAACGTCATTGTCATTTATTATTTCCTTGAATACGTGCACCACCGCATGCTATCAAAGTGATTCATATGACATTTTCAACAACCGAACCTATTAGTTGCATTTTTGCATGTTTTGCATTAGTCATTTTGCGTCATTAGGATCATGCATTTTTCCTAACTATTTTATTCCGTTTGGCTTGCCCTGGAGTACTATCAAGCATGATTTCCATAAGGCTAAGTGCTTAAGTGATATACCTATTTTGAATGCCTGTGGATGAAGGCTAATTGCTTAAATTGGGATAATTTGAGCAATGTACATAGGAGCCCACTTTTTCAAGTGGTACGTATTCAAAACACTTTTCAAAACAAACATAAGATCAAAATGTTCCAACTTTTGCAAATTAGTCTATACTTGTGTGTATCACATAGTAAAATAGCCTAATAAATCAGAATAAGAGCATATAATGTAAATAAGAATCACATCATGATTTGTAGCGGCCGATCTTTGATCGGGTGAGTGAGGGTGCTCAATTCATGACCTTCCCCTCTCATGCCTAAATTCCTGAGCGGAGACACTTTGGTGATTACGGATAAGTGGCCTTTGGCACGAGTCTCAGGTTTCTTAAATTTTCCAAAAATTATTTAGGTGGCGACTCTATAATCTGGCAAAGTAGTCCATTTTTGGCATTTGATTCAAAATCGATTTTCCAAAAGATTTGTCGGATTTGGACTCATTTGTGTTTATCTATTTCACATTGTACTTATAAAATTAGATTCAGAATTACGGGAGTTCGAACTGTAGGGTTATCGTATTCGAAAGGAGCACAAAAGGCAAACTACAATGAGACACTATTCTTATCTTCGGGTTGATGTCTCTATGCTGGCTCTTTTGAGTTTCTAGTGTAAGGCTCCCACATGCAGGTGTTCTCAATGGTCAGATGGCCCATTGGCCAGAATGATCATGTATTGATGGATCGATTGAGATAAAGGATGTGTAGTGTTATGCTAGTGCATGTTCGAGTAGGAGATTTTAGAAGTTGGGTCGGGTTTAGAAACCATACCAGATTGGATCACTCATGGTGACATGATCCAAGACCCATATGGAGAGACCTGGTCAAAGTGGACTAGGATTAACTTAACCTAGGGATAAATGTGAAAGGCCCACTAACTCATCTCTTTAAGAGATAGAGCTGTGGGTGGTTATAACAATCCCATATACTATACATATTATATAGTGATAGTTAATTTAATAGTATCTGATCAGTCTCTTGTAGTCTTTCCTCTTCTTTTTTTCTTCTCTCCATAGAAACACAGAACATCCTTTGTATTGTGAATAGTGTGGGAAGTTCTCTTGGAGTTCCATACCACTACTGAGAATTGTTCGAAAACATCAATAAAGGTATGTGACTCACCCACATGATCATTACATTCGATTTGAGCATAAAAAATATATCCATATCTGTTTATTTTTGCTATATTATGTTTCCTACAGGTTTGGATTAGAGTGATGAGAATTGAGAAATTGAGAAAGCAATAGGTAGAATTGACGTGGCATAGCATTGTCCAATCAATCTTGGGATCCAAACTTAATGCTTCGGAGATTATAGTAAAAGATAATTGTATTGGGGTATTGTGACAACCCCAACTTTCATATCATTATTGCATAACATATTATTATGAGAATTTGCATGTCTATGTGACTAATTATGCTTATATCTGTTTGAATGCCCACTTCAAATGAGAAATTGAAAGCCTTAGTGAATTCAGAAATCGAAATCAACTAGTTCAATAAGCTTGTTAGAATATTTAGAACCATATGGGAAGTTTAATTAAAATTTGATTCAGACTAAGTTAATTAGAATTAATCAATTTAATTGATTAAAATTGATTAGGACTAAGCTAGAATAATTAGCCCTAAGCTTGATTAATTAGTCTAACTTAAACTAACCTATAAATATGTTATTAGCTTAAGCATTGAGTTCATTTAATCATATTTTGGTTGAGATTAGAGAGCGAGAGAGAGAAGAAATTCAATTTTGAGAGAGAGAATTTGGAGAATTGTGTAGGAAGGAGTATTGAAGGGAATTGTGTTAGAATACATCAAATTCAAGCTCTAGGTATGTACTTCACCTCTAATTCTTGAATTTAATCCAATTAGGAAGTGTAATCAAGATGAGAATTAAGTATTTGTAAGAGTAATTGGAGAATTAACTTGATTATGGTGAGAATTGGTTAAATATGGACATGCATGCATCAATTCATCATTTTTGAGTTTGATTTTCAAAATCCTTCCATGCACAAAATTCATACTTGTTGATTTTGAGAATTCTTCATGATTTTAGACTCACTATTTCAAATGATGGTAATTTGGCAGAAAATAATTGGAATCTTTATATGCATGGCAAAATTATGAAGTTTTGGGTTTTGTTTGGATAATTGAAAGAGGTTTTGGGTCTATGTTTGAAGATGATCATGTATTCAACATTTGGAAAGTTTTTTTTACATATTATACCAACCATGCAAGCATTTGGGCTCAAAACTTATGTTTTTGAACTTGAATTCTGTTATGAAAATTCTAGAATTTGACCACTTCGTCAAATCAATGAAGTCATCACTCGAGCACACTTCGCGTACATCTAGTATTTTTGCAAACACATTGCACATAGCTCAAGTGACCGAATTACAGCTTGAGCGAACTCACCTTTCATAGCACCTGGCTCGAGTGACCGTCGAGCCTACATTTCGACCATTCAGTACTTTTCAAGAGCATGTGGTTCGCTTGAGCGACTAATAATGCGCTCGAGTGAACTGTCATGTTTCAACAACTTTTGAAACATATGTTTAAGTGCATACTTTTATGTTTGTGCACCTGTAGGCATTCTTGGGCATTTTTTTAGCATCATTATTGAGAGAATAAGCTAGAAACACATTTAAGGAAATTGAATTAAGATGATAGTTTGATTTAGACAATGTGTTTCAATGTGTACCTTTGTTATGTGTTTTGTATACATGGTCACCCGAAGCCCAACATCTGTACAAGCCCACTATGAGTAGTATCTTTGTAAAGATATGATCAAATGTATTTTGGATTATTTCAAGAATGCTATTTGTGAAATGTTATTTTATATGAGTGAATGAATGTCCATTTTGTAAAGCTATTCATGGCATCCTTAGTGAGACCCTCGCCTGGGGGAAATAATACCATGGCCCTTTGATTATTCAATTACTTAGATCTTTGATGGATGACCCTCGTGGTCCCTTTGCTAGACCTTTATGGTCCTTTCGTATAGACCCTTGTAGTCCCCTTGCTAGAGCTTATGGTCCCTTTGATTAGGCCTTTAGGCCCCTTTGTTACAGTAATGGATGTACCACCTATGACATTTGCTTACTGTGTTTGATATGATAAATGTTTGACTCGATTTTGTTATTCAATATTCGAAAATGCAAGGCATGATTTATAATGTATAGGACTTCATTCATCTAACCTCTTTATTCTGATATTACTCACTAGGCTTTAGCTCCCCCTCTCCCTTATATATATGTTTGTGAGCAAATGGAACGTCAAGTTTAGAGATGCTTCAGGAGTCTACCCTTTTGAGAAGCCATTTATGGAGTGCCTCCATTATAGGGCATACTTGGACTCAAGTGGAGCCAAGGTTGTTAACCATTTTGTTTAATTTTGGTCTTTGTTATTTGGAAACTTTGTCTTGTGAATGGATGTTATTTCAACCTCAGTTAAGTTTGTTGGTAATGTATATAGAATGAAGTGTAATATATCTATGAAATTTGCCAATGCACTACATAATGGACTATTTATATTTTATTATTGCTTTCGCTAAGCCCTATTTATTATATTATTATTTGATTTTGTCTTTGAGGCCAAAGGTAATCAAAGATTACTGGCCGGTCATGACCTAAACCTCCAGGGGTGGGTTCAGGTCGTGACAAAGTGGTATCAAAGCACGAGTTAATATCTTACTCACTTGTCTATTTGAGCAATAAGGTGTCTAGAAAAGACTTAAGATTTGCATTCATATGCATTTTAGTGCAAGAATGAAATGACTTTTGTAATTATGAATGTGAATATGCACGCATACATTTGTGTTTATTATAATACAAGCTTCATATAGATAATGGCGAGAATAAGAGGGGATGAACTCGAGGAGTCTATCTCCTCCCGACTTGATCGAATGGAGAAAATGATGCATGATATGGCTGAAAGTTTAAGACAACAACCACCACCCCCACCTCCAATGCCAGTACCTCATCCTGTGCAAGAACACCAAGCTGATGACCGTACAATCGCCCTTACCAAGGAATTCAAAAAGATGAAGCTACCATTGTGCTATAGGGGAGTTGACCCACTAAAGGCTAAAGCCTGGGTCCTGGGAATCGAAAATTTATTTCAAGTGTTTCCATGTATAGAAGCACAGAAGGTTGTATTGGTTGCGTTCACTTTAGATGATAAAGCCAAGAGATGGTTGATGTTAGTTCAAGATGAAACCGAGGCATTGAATGCACCCAATTCCTAGAAATTTTCTACGAGAAATACTTTCTACAATGTATCCAGGATGGGAAAGAATCTGAATTTGAGAGATTGAAGTACAAAAA
Source organism: Camellia sinensis (assembly GCF_055761805.1). NCBI lineage: Eukaryota > Viridiplantae > Streptophyta > Magnoliopsida > Ericales > Theaceae > Camellia > Camellia sinensis. The sequence goes on from NC_138964.1 coordinate 72,550,674, forward strand.
TAAAACAGTGGCAGAATACGAGGCTTAGTTTACCAAGTTGGCATGCTTTGTGCCACACATGATCGACAGGGATTACAAGAAAGCTAGAAAATTCGAGGGTGGCCTTCGTGATTCAATTCTAGAGAGGATCAATGTTCTAAAACTACTGAAGTATGTTAATGGTTTGGATAGGACACTAATGTTAGAAGAAAACATGGTCGCTCATAATTGGAATTTTGAATAGAGAGGCAAGAGATAGAATTTGAATGCAAATAAAGCGGCAACATCTTCAATGAATAAGAAGGCCAAATCGGGAAGCTCTAACAATTCAAATCAAAGTGGTAATTCGGCACCCACTTGTCCAGATTATGGGAAGAAGCATTGAGGTGTATGTTATTGGACTTTAGAGGCCTGTTTCTAATGTGGAAAGGTAGGTCATATGGCAAGGGATTGTCCGCAACCACAACAAGGTGGTAACCGGGATACTACAATTTCAACTGGATCGGTCTCGACAGTGAGATCCAATGTAGCACCTGCTACGACAAGGAATAACCTAAGACATGGAAGAGTCATTGCACTTGTTCTAAGGGATACCCAGAACACAGAGGCTGTAGTATCAGGTATACTTTCTGTTTGTGACCAAAATGCATACATATTGATTGATTCGGGGTCCCACACCCTAAGCCTATTTCTATGGTGTTTGCTGATAAATTGAATAAACCTATGGAATCCTTGAGATATATATTATGTGTTGCATCACTATTGGGGGGATCTATTTTGTGTTTATCTGTTTATCCTACATGTGAGATTTTGCTTGGGAATGCCATTTTATATGTTGATTTGTTACCTTTAGACATGACTCATTTTGATATTATTATGGATATGGATTGGTTATCCAAGTATTATGCAATTATTGATTGTGCCTCTAAATGAGTAATATTTCAACCCCCCAGGTCAAGATGAGTTCTATTTTGAGGGTAAGGGTGTAGTTCTTCCACCATATGTAATTTTTGCAATGAAAGCCCATAAACTTATTTGCAAAGGTTGTCAAGGGTATTTGTGTAGTGTGTTAACTGTCCAGACCACGAATGTTACTCTAGATGATATCCAGTAGTGAAAGACTTTTCAAATGTGTTTCCGGAAGAGTTGTCAGGATAATTGATTGATAGGGAGATTGAGTTTGTAATTGATATAGTGTCGGGTACTCAACCAATATCTAAAACTTCATATCGTATGTCAACTATTGAAATGAAAGAATTGAAAGTTGAACCACGGGAACTACTTGATAAGGGGTTTATTCGTCCGAGTGCATCGCCATGGGGCGTACCGGTTCTTTTTGTGTAAAAGAAAGATGGAACACTCTGATTATGTATTGACTATCGGGAACTTAATAAGGTAACTGTAAAGAACAAATACCCTCTACCTCGAATTGATGATTTGTTTGATCAGTTACAGGGAGTGTAGATATTTTCAAAAATTGACTTGAGATCCGGGTATCATCAGTTAAAAATCAAAGCCGAGAATGTTAAGAAAACCACCATTCGAACCAGGTGTAGACATTATGAGTTTTTAGTAAATGCCATTTGGGGTTACTTATGTGCCAGCGCCTTTTGTGGATTTAATGAATCAGATCCTTAAACCATTCTTGGATGAATTTGTTGTTGTATTTATTGACGATATTCTTATTTATTCAAAGAGTAAAGATAACCACGAATAACATTAGAGAATAATCCTTCAAACACTTAGGGAGAAACAATTGTATGGGAAGTTTAAGAAGTGTGAATTTGCTTAGATGAGATTACTTTTTTGGGTCATGTTATTAACGGAGATGGAATATCCGTGGATCCACATAAAATTAAAGGGATTGAAACTAGCCTACCCCGACTAACATAACAGACGATGTCACGCCCCAAAAATTAACACAATATAAATTCATCAACTTTCCATTTACATTATCTTGTTTCCAAATCTCTCCAATGCTTAGTATATATGTAAGGAATATAACACCTCAACATAAACAGCATCATCAATCTCTAACATGTGTCTTCACTAAACATCAAGAGATTTACAAAAAAATATTCCACATGCGAGTATATATTCAACATTCCTTGAATATGAATCTATAGCATGTGGCACTATAATTCAAGTACAAATTAATGCCCTCAAGGGGCTACAAATTCCAAGGCTTAAGCTCAGTTACACAAAAAATGATTTTTCAAACTCATACATGTAAAGCCCTTGGCTTGCCAAAAATAATTACAACAAAAGGAAAAGAACCTTGTGCTCTCAAAACATATTCCACGCCTTTGACTCGACGGGATCAACACATCTTTTCCTACACAAAATCTGATAAGGTGAGCACAAAGCCCAGTAGGAAAATCTTAACAAAGTATATACACTTTATGCAATCTCTAGGGATGAAATACACATTCCATGCCATGTTCAAAGCATATACCTTTATCTTTTGAAACTTTTGTGCACAATGCAATATTCAGAATTAAACAATTCAATGATTTCAACATAGTTCGAAGGGGCGGTAAATACGACTCATGTAATCCCTAGGTTGGTGTCTATAATTAAGCATAAAAAGCACTACCAATCCCCACTTTACCGATTGCTCACCGGAAGGCACATGGTACCTCCACTGCGCTTGTTTCCGGTCTTTCACCATGGACTCTTAGGCCAACGTAACAAATACCAACTATACCCCCTATCTGGACTTACCAACGTATTTACACTAAAAACAAATCAATATGATCTTGTTTCACAAACCAATTTTCTTTCTCAAAGCAATACTTTTCCAATACAATATTCAAAATCAATTGTATCAATGATAAAATGGAATAGCGATGCAAATGTCCAATGCAATAACAAGGTTCCAATTAATAATCTCAATAATGCCAATTCCAAAGGTGATGACAATGAAATCATGTACCAATGCAATATATTTCTATATCAATGCCTTGAAATTCCTCAATTTCTCAATTCATCCACACAATCCTCCATTGTGACCAAATTCCACATATTTTATCAATATAACATCATAATATACATTTCCAAGAGACAATATCGCAATATCAACATTCTCATTTCCTTTATGAAATTCCCTCATGTGATACAACCATGGAAATTTCTCCATCAATTCTTTACATAACAATTTACCAAGCATAAATTTCACATTACCTCAACTTTTCCCAAAATCCGTAAATTTTAGGGTTTCCACTAAAACAAGGTTTTTGTTCCATTTTTGAAAAGATTTTTCTAAAACAACATCCACACCTTAGACCATAACTCATATTCTCAAAAGTTTTGGGAGAAATAGATAAAATCATCTCCTAACATCATATAGGTTTCAACAACCCAAAACCATAACTCAAACATGTAATAAATGCTTTAAACAAGCATAATCTTGCAATATATATATATATATAACTCAACGATTATCACTACCTCAAACTTGGGAGATGAACATGAAGAAAATTCTAGAAATCAAAGTTGATGAAAGCACGATCCAATCGGTTACAAATGTAGCCATCATCGCCCTCTTTGATGCCCCATCAAACTCTTGAAGATTTGGGCTAAATCTTAGAGAGAAGTTGGATTTGGGTGTGTTTTTAGAGAGAAGGGAGAGCAACAATGAATATATATATATATATAGAGAGAGAGAGAGAGAGAGAGAACAAAAAAATCTGTGCAAAACACCTTTTTGGCATCAATTTTTTGAGAAAAAGAAGACGAATTTTGAGACAGACGCACTGAAATCCACCTGAGCAGTTTCAATTCCACATGAGCAAAATTTCCAATCTGCACGAGTAGAAAATTTTGCCTCATGGGAAGATTGCTCCAGAGAGTTGCCCAGAAATCCACCCAAAATCTACTCGAGCGGGACCAAAATCCACTCGAGCAGTTTTCTGCCCAGAAAACTCTAAAATTTTTGGAAAACTTTGTGAGGATTCGCTCAGGTGGTTTTCAATCCTACACAAGCGGTTTTTCCATAAATTGAGAATTGATTTTGTATTTCGAAATAAGTTCTAAAGCCCAAAACTCTAAATTTTCAACCTAGTGAAGTTAAGAGAGGTTAAGTAGGAGTAGAAAGGGAATCTCAATGACCCAATACGGTAAACAAAATACCAAAAGAGAAGCATACTACCTTACTACACAATACTATTCAAGCCCAAGACCCGAGACATCACAACCTCCCCCCATTAGAAAATTTCACCCCCGAAATTTGGTTACATCTCTCACCAACACCTCTAAAGAGCAAGAACAAAATAACAAGAAGGCTTCGAGTGGTAACAACCATGCTAATGACAAAATAAATCCATAATAGCAACAAATCAAATATAGCATGGAGATCTCAATCTCAACAACATTTCACCATCATTATCAAAAAAATTTCCATGGGCCAAGGCCACAATCCAACAACCACTTATATGACCATCAAAAGCATAAGTCCAACAACAATTGTAACAATTCTACAACTGTTCTCATACTTATAAGACAACCACAATCATAACAACAAGTGGTTTTACAATTCCAATTATTTTTTTCGAACACAAGAGAAAATTTACAATCTAGAACAACTAAACGTTCTCAAATAAATCCAGATACTTGGAGTGGACTTCTCTCTCTTGTTCCTAAGTTCCTTCCTCAACCCTATGGTGCCTCTACAACACCTTTACTAATGGTATGGTCTTGCCTCTCAACAATTGTTCTCGAGCATCTAGAATTTGAACTGGTCGCTCTTGGTATGAGGCATCCTCATCTATCTCTAAATCAACCCAATACAGTACATATGAAGGGTCGGGTTCATACTTCCTAAGCATAGATACACGGAACACGTTGTGAACCCCAAAAAGCTGTGGCAGTAAGGCCAAACGGTATGCAACTTCTCCAATCCGATCTAAAATCTCAAAAGGCCCAATAAACCTTGGAGACAACTTTCTACTCTTACCAAATCTCATCAAACCGCGCCTTGGTGAGATTTTAAGAAACACATGGTCACCAACCTTAAAAGGTAGAGGTCATCTTCTTTTATTGGCATAACTCTTCTGTCAGCTTTGAGCTGTGGCTAACCTTTTTCGAATGAGAGCAACTTTCTTGATCGTTTCTGTAACGCCCTCAAAAAATAACCCATTATATATCATTGACATGCATTATTTAAAGAAGACAATTTATTAATTCATTCATCAGAGAATTACTAAATAAAGCATTACATGTAACATCGAATAAAATGCCCTACAGGCTTACATCTTTCCAAGCCAACACTTGGATTCAAAAATATGAGTTATAATCTCAATACAAGAAAAGCCCTAGGCTTGAATGTTTACATGTACTAATAAATAAAAACTATTAACTAAAGGTAGTCTTCTTCAATCCAAATGCCAAACCCTCCCAAGCTAAGTCCTTGGAGGTAGTTTATCACCTGAACCTGAAAATGATGTTCCCATAAAGGGTGAGCCACAACCCAGTAGAAATATACTAAACCACATATAAGCAATGAATAAAGCAATAGCATTTAACAGATGGTTAACCAAAATAATCAATTACTTCATTTTACAGTCTCATGACACTATTGCCAAAGATACGTTTTACTTTCCAATTTTATCAACATGGCTCAGAACCTGGCCAAACTTATAACAGTGGATCACATATATCAAATTCACATCCCTCCAATATCAACAAACAAATGAGACTCAAGCTCAAATCAAACACTTCATACTTCCAGATTGATACACATTTTAGTGCTGTATCAATAAAACACTTCTATATAAATAAGCACACATAAAAGTGATGCTAATGGAGTCCATCCCCTATCTCCTCCCAAACAAAATCCGGTTTAGAGGTCCATCCCCTATCTTCCCTTAAACCGTGGAGTACATCCCCTATCTCCTCCCACACACAAACAATGTATGCAAATGCAATGCTCAATCAATACACATATTTTCTGTATCAATGCCATAGTCAAAATTAATGACTTAATCAATGTGATTAGTTTCAGTTATTCCTAATCCACATGCAATGTCTACAACAATCACGACTATCCTCCACCGATAGCCCAAAACAGTTATTTCTAAACTGAAAATAACTATGTCAACAATTCAATAGGCAAATGATTCCAATTACCCAATTACGCTATTTAATCAATGAATTCCCCAATTCCATGAATTTAACCATCTTTTCCCAATTCCATGAATTACTTATACAAATTAATTCAATAATACAACTAGGGTTTTTCCCAAAATTTACCAATGTATCCCCAACATATCAAATTACCAAAGCTTAGAACAAAACCTATAAAATGGAGTAGGAAATCCCTACCTCGAAGAAAACAACACAAATGGTGAAGACAAAGATGAGTGCCCAAATACCAAAGTGCTCCAAATCACCAAATGCTCAGATTAAATGAAAGCCATCGACTCCCTGTATCTTTTTAATGAAGGATCTAGGGTAGAAACACACCCTAAGTGGATCAAATCTAAGAGAGAAGGTGAGTAGGGAGAGAGAGAAGTCGGACCTAGGGTTTGGAATCAAAAGAATATGAAAAAGACTGATCAAAATCCGCTGTTGCGTATATAAACTGGACAGGCTCGCTCGAGCGAAGACTTGGTCGCTCGAGCGACCAGACACAGAGAAACTACGCTCGAGCCAAGGAAACCTTGCTCGAGCCAACAACCCAAAAGCTCGCTCGAGCGAAAGAAAGCTCGATCGAGCGAAGAACTCAAACCCTCAGGTCTGAAACCAGACACACGCTCGAGCGAAGGAACTATTGCTCGAGCGAAGAACAAACTAACTCGCTCGAGCGAAGAAAAGCTCGCTCGAGCCAAGAATGCACAGCTACAGGTCCAAATCAAACGCAACCTCTCGCTCGAGCGAACAACTCCTCGCTCGAGCGAAGAACCAAAAACCTGGACAACAACACTTGGTTTCTAAACCCAACCAACCTGAAACAAACCTGCCCAACACCTCCTATAATTCCAAATGAGAAAATAAGGGACAACAACAACAATTATACAATGACAGAATCTACGGAACCGAAGTCCGGATACAATAATCAAATGGGAAAAGACCGGGGTCGCTATAGTTTCTCTAACAATCTTCGGGCCTAAAATCTGTTCATCACCCACCTCGGCCCAACAAAGTGGTGATCTATAAGGCTAGCCATACAAGGCCTCAAACAAGGCCATCTCGATACTAGCTTGATAATTATTGTTATACGCGGACTTGTTCAACAATAAGTGCCTCTTCCAAGACCCTTTGAAATCAAGGACACAAGTTCTACGCATGTCACGACCCCAAACCGCCCCTAGTAGTATGGTGCCGTGATGGCCAGTAATCCGAGATTATCGAAGGCCAACTTTCAAAATTCATACACAATCAGAGTATTACATATGGGGCTAACTAGTGCGGAAGCAATAATTTACAATATAAGTGGTCCATAAGCGCAGTGCGTAAATCAAATGAAATGGCGTACATCTTTACATAGCTTTACAACTTGAATATAAGCAAAATAAAATACATGTTACATCTTGATCAAAAGGCTTCTCAAGCCGACATGTGCAAATTACAAGTATTACAAGTCGAGAAGCATAATTTTCAAGACTGTCGACGTGAATACAAGTCAAGCCGACATAACAAAAATCCAAACAAGCTCGCGAATCACATCTAGGCGTCACCGCCTTCTTGCTCATCACCTACATATATATATAGAGAGGGTGAGCTTGGATACTTAGTGAATGGTATAAATAATAAAGGGGTTTACATGACTGGTATTCAAGATCTTTATCAAACGATACATAACATAATTAGTGCAAGTCAAAGGATGAACCAAGTCCATCTAGCAAATCTGTCAAGCTTCAAGGAATGCTTATTAGCATCATTATAATACAAGTGATGACATCTCAGACAACAAACCCACGCGACAAACCGTCAGTGGCAAACAAGGCAAGACAAGGCAAGACAAGGGAGATATCTCAATTCAATGGTGCAGTTGCATTATAGTCCCCTGGCACTAAGGACTTGTGCGACAAATGCTTAGAGTCCCCTAGCATGTACGGACTTCCAAACTTTGTGCTGCAAATGCTTAGAGTCCTCCAGCACGTAAGGACTTCCAAACTTTATGCTGCAAATGCTTAGAGTCCTCCAGCACGTAAGGACTTTCCAAACTTTGTGCTGCAAATGCTTAGAGTCCTCCAGCACGTAAGGACTTTTCAAGAATGTCATCAAACAAGATAGTACATATTTTCCAACTAGGAATAACCATTCATGCTTCCAAATACTTTTCAAAACAAAGCAAAACAAGGCTTTTATCAAAGCATTATAAAATAGCTTTATTAAAAATATCACTCACATAGCTCTTCAAACGTCGGGGTCAAAGAAAGTCCAAGTCCTACAAACACATGGCAAAGTCTGTTGAATGCACTTTCAAACAAGTTTCACATGCATGCAGATGATCTTGGCATTCCTCAAAAACTAAGTCAAATCAAAACTTCTTCTTCGGCCTAGATAGTGACATCTCGGCCAACATGTCAGAGCGAAGGTGGAGTCAACCAAAGTAAATTCCAAGACGGTCTTAGATGCAAGAGGTTCAAAACTGACCTAGGCTCAGGGTGACCTCGGCTAAACCCACACTGAGCATGGTACAAAGCATGCTGTAACACTTAAGCGAACAAGGACAAGACTTGAGATGCAAGCTTAACAAGACAGAATCATATGAATGCACATGAGCATGGTTAGGATAGTGTGAGGGTTATTACAACGCATGTCGTCCAAAATCCGAATGGTATGCTCTGACTGCTTATCGGTCTGAGGATGAAAAGCGGTGCTAAAGGTCAACTTAGTTCCTAATGCCTCTTGAAGGCTTTACCACAATCGGGCAGTGAAACGAGGATCTCTATCCAAGATAATGGTCATAGGGACCCCATGAAGTCAAGCTATCTCTCTATTGTACAACTCTGCCAAATGCTCAACTGAGTCATCGATGCGCATCGGAATAACGTGCGTAAACTTAGTCAACCTATCAACAATCACCCAAACGAAGAATCATTGTCCCGTTTCCTAATGCCTCTTAAAAGCTTTACCATAATTGGGCAGTGAAACGAGGATCTCTATCCAAGACAATGGTCACAGGGACCCCATGAAGTCGAACTATCTGCCTAATGTACAACTCTACCAATGCTCAAATGAGTCATCGGTGCGCATCGGAATAAAGTGCATAGACTTAGTCAACCTATCAACAATCACCCAAATGACATCATTGTCCCGTTGTGTTTTAGGAAGCCTAACTACAAAGTCCATGGTAACATGCTCTCATTTCTAGTCGGCCATAGGTAAGGGTTGTAGCAAGCCTGCTGGTTTTTGGTGCTCCGTCTTCACTTGTTGACAAGTAAGGAATTTCAAAACAAATAAGGTGACATCACGCTTCATACCCCTCCACCAAAGCTGGCGACTAAGATCATGGTACATTTAGATGCCTCTTGGATGTACCGCAAGGTGTGAGTGATGAAATTCTCGGAGTATCTCCTCTCTACAAGATTCTGATACAAACAAATGGTCTAGATACCTCACACTCAAATTTGAGTGTATGCTCAAACCCTTCTTTTCCTTCCCGTTGGAGATCCTATCATGGATTCTCTCTACCTCACGGTCACCCTGTTGTGCCTCTATGACTTTACTAATTATGGTAGGTTGAGCAATCAAGATAAACAAGGTAGCACCCTTGCTAGACTTGCCCAATTGCTAATCAAACTCACTGATATCACCTAGCACATCCCATTCCCGAATGGCCACACTTGCCAAACTACTCACAGATTTTCGACTCAAGGCATCGCCCACAACATTGGCCTTCCCTGAATGATAGTGTAACTCGAAGTCATAATCCTCCATAAATTCCATCTATCTCCGTTGGCGTAAATTCAAGTCTTTTTGGGAAAACAAGTATTTTAGACTCTTATGCTCAGAGAAAACATCAAACTTTTCACCATACGAGTAATGCCTCCAAATCTTCAAAACAAAAATCACTGCCGCTAACTCTGAATCATGGGTGGTGTAGTTCTTGTCATGAGTTTTCAATTGTCGTGAACCATAGGCAACAACCTTTCTTTCTTGCATCAATACACAACAAAGTCCATCCCGGGAAGCATGACAATAAACAGTATAACCTAAGCCTCTTTCCGAGATTATCAAAACCGGTGCGGTGGTCAACCTAGTCTTAAGTTCTTAGAATGACTTCTTACAAGTCTCGTTCCATACAAATTTGACACCTTTCCTTGTCAACCTGGTCAACGATGCGACTAGTCTAGAGAAGTCCCTTACAAAACGATAATAATACCCTGCTAACCCCAAGAAACTTCGGATTTCAAAAACATTTTTAGGTTGTTCCCAATGTTGCATGGCTTCTATCTTAGAAGAATCTGCAGTTGCTCCTTCTCTCGATACAACATGCCCTAAAAACTTTACTTCAGTCAACCAAAACTCGTATTTCTCAAATTTAGCATAAAATTGGTGCACCTTAAGCAAGTCAAGCACTATTCGTAAGTGTTCCTCATGTTCCTCCTCGAAGGTTGAATAAATCAAGATATCGTTCACAAAGACGACCATGAAGTGGTCCAAGAATTCACAAAAGACTTAGTTCATCAAGTCTATAACGGAAGTAGGAGCATTGGTTAAATCGAAAGGCATTACTAGGAATTCATAGTGGCCATAACGCGTGCGAAAGGCCATTTTCTAGATGTCTTCCTCCTGAACTCTCAATTGATGGTACCCTGATCTCAAGTCTATCTTTGAAAAACAACGAGACCTGCTAAGTTGGTCAAATAAGTTATCTATTCTGGGTAGAGGATACTTGTTCTTAATGGTAACTCGATTTAACTTGCAGTAATCAATACATAACCGCAATGACCCATCCTTCTTCTTCGCGAAGAGAGCCGACGCTTCCCAAGGTGAAGTACTAGGGCGAATGAAGCCTTTTTCTAAAAGTTCTTGGAGTTGAATCTTCAACTCATACAATTCTGCAAGTGCGAATCTATATGGTGTCATGGAAATAAATGTCGTGCCAGGTACTAAGTCAATGGAGAACTCAATCTCCTGGTGGGGTAGCAAACTAGTATGATCCTTGGGAAAAACATCCGGGTATTCACAAACTACCCTCGACAATTCAACTCCGACCCTGTCACTCTCACCATCCAAGAGAGTTGTAAGAAGACAACTAAGCTTGCCTTCGACTCCGCAGTGTTGTCTCGGGCTTGGTTCTCTGCCCTCAAGATGTTCATAGACTCTTTCAAGGCCCCCACCATTTCTCAAGCTAGGGCACCCATTGCCGCTTGACTTGCTTGTCCCATTTTCTTGGCCGCATTACCTTGGCCAAACCCTTCCTCTTGCACTGGTACCTCATGGACTGCTACTTTATGCACACCTCAGCAAGGCCTACCACGCCTTCCGCCTCTATCACCACGTGCTTGACCTCTCCCTGACATCCTAATTGAGGTAAACAATTTAGCACATAAACTCAAATGTGCTCACAACTTATCTCACATGCCCTATCACAACAATTCTTTACATTTTCATATCATAAAAATACTTAGTTTCACTCCACATAAGCACTTAGTTGCATAAACACATACGGATTAGTCATTTACGATGAAATTTGTCCCACGAAATACCAAGAATTCTTAGTAGAATGAGTATTAATCAAGTACCTTTCTAGTAAGACCTCAAGGAATTTAATAGGCGCAAACCACATCCCAAAAGTTCAATCCCATACCAATTTAGTCATATAAGCATGTTATCACATAACACCTAACACATGAAACATCTCCTAATTAAGTGAAATGAACTAATTATGGAAAAATGACTACTTCTCACGAGCCCCAAGTATTCAAACCCAGTAGCTTTGATAACAAGTTGTCACGCCCCGAAAATTAACACAATATAGATTCATTAACTTCCCATTTACATTATCTTGTTTCCAAATCAACCCCTCCAATGCTTAGTATAAATGTAAGGAATATAACACCTCAACATAAACAACATCATCAATCTCTAACATGTGTATTCACTAAACATCAAGAGAATTACAAAAAAAATATTTCCCATGCGAGTATATATTCAACATTCCTAGAATATGAATCTATAACATGTGGCACGATAAGTCAAGTACAAATTAATTCTCTTAAGGGGTTACAAATTCTAAGGCTTATGCTCGGTTACACAAAAAATTATTTTTTGAACCCATACATGTAAAGCCATTGGCTTGTCAAAAATAATTACCACAAAAGAAAAAGAGTCTTGTGCTCTCAAAACATATTTCATGCCTCTAACTCGGTGGGATCACCACATCATTTCCTGCACAAAATCCCATAGGGTGAGCACAATGCCTAGTAGGAAAACCTTAACAAAGTAAATACATTTTATGCAATCTCTAGGAATGAAATGCACATGCCATGCCATATTAAAAAAACATATATCTTTATCTTTTGAAACTTTTTTGCACAATGCAATCTTGAGAATTTAACAATTCAATTATTTCAACATAGTTCAAGGGGTGGTAAATACGACTCAGGTAATCCCTCGGTTGGTGTCTGCAAGTAGGCATAACAAGTACTACCCATCCTTACTTTACCGATTACTAACTGGAAGACATGTGGTACCTTCTCTATGCGTGTTTTCGGTCTTTCACTATGGACTCTCAAGCCAACTTAACCAATACCAACTACACCACCTATCTAGAGTTACCAACGTATTTACCCAAAAAACAAATCAATATGATCTTGTTTCACAAACCGATTTTCTTTCTCAAAGCAATACTTTTCCAGTGCAATATTCAAAATCAATTGCATCAATGATAAAATGGAATGGCGATGCAAATGTCCAATGCAATAACAAGGTTCCAATTAATAATCTCAACAATGCCAATTCAAAAGATGATGATAATGAAATCATGTGCCAATGCAATATATTTCTACATCAATGCCTTGAAATTTCTCAATTTCTTAATTCATTCACACAATCTTCCATTATGATCAAATTTCACATCTCTTATCAATATAACATCATAATATACATTTCCAGGAGATAATATAACAATATCAACATTCTCATTTCCTTCTTGAAACTCCCTCATTTGATACAACCATGAAAATTTCTCGATCAATTCTTCACATAATAATTTACCGAGCATAAATTTCACATTACCTCAACTTTTTCCAAAATCCCCAAATTTTAGGGTTTCCACAAAAAAACAAGGTTTATGTTCCATTTTTGAAAAGATTTTTCTAAAACAACATCCACACCTTAGAACATAACTCATATTCTCAAAAGTTTTGGGAAAAATATATAAAATCATATCCTAACATCATCTAGGGGTTAACAACCCAAAACTATAACTCAAACATGTAATAAATGCTTTAAACAAGCATAATCTTGCAAATATATATATATATATATATAACTCCAAGATTATCCCTACCTCAAGTTTGGGAGATGAAAAGGAAGAAAACCCTATAAATCAAAGTTGACGAAAACACGATCCAATCAGTTACAAATATAGCCCTCGTCGCCCTCTTCAATTTGTTGTAAAAAGCCCCCTCAAACTCTTGAAGATTTGGGCTAAATCTTAGAGAGAAGTTGGATTTGGGTGTTTTTTTAGAGAGAACGTAGAGGAAAGATTAAAATAGAGAGAAAGAAGAGAAAAATCTATGCTAAACACCTTTTTGGCATATGTTTTTGAGAAAAAAAGTATGAATTCAAGACAGACGCGTCAAAATCTGCCTGAGCGGTTTCAATTCTGCACGAGTGGAATTTTCAATCCGCATAAGCGGAAAATTTTGCCTCATGGGCAGATTGCTCTAGAGAGCTGCCTAGAAAATCCACCCAAAATCTGCTCGAGTCGTTTTCTGCTCAAAAAACTCTGAAATTTTTGAAAAACTCTGTGAGGATCCTCTTGGGCGGTTTTCAATCTCACACGAGCGTTTTTTCCTATCGAAACAAGTTTCAAAGCCTAAAACTTAAAATTTTCAACCCGAAGAAGTTAGGAGAGGTTAAGTAGGAGTAGAAAGAGAATCTCAATGACCCGATACGTTAAACAAAACACCAAAAGAAAAACATACTACCCTACTACATAATACTATTTAAGCCTAAGACCCGGGACATCACAGAGGCCTGAAGTTTTATAGGATTGGCAAGTTACTATTGGAGATTCGTAAAAGAATTTTTGAAGATTGTCATACCATTGACTCAACTAACCTGGAAAGGGGAATCATTTGAATGGACAGACCAAAGAGAATTTGCATTCTAGGAACTGAAAACAAGACTAACCACAACTACAATCCTTAATTCACCATCAAGTACCAAGGGGTTTGTAATTTTTAGTGATGCTTCTTACAAAGCTTTGGGTTGTGTCTTAATACAAAATGTAAAGGTGATTGATTATGTGTCTCAGCAATTGAAACTCCATGAGAAGAACTACTTGACACATGAGCTGGAACTCGCCACTGTTGTATTTGAGTTAAAAATTTATCGCCACTACCTTTAAGGAGGAAAATATGAATTATATACAGACCACAAAAGCTTGAAGTACTTCTTTACATAGAAGGAGTTCAACATGCGACAAAGGAGATGGCTCGAGTTGATCAAAGACTATAATTTGCAAATTCTATATCATTTGGGTAAGCCAACACCGTAGCCGATGCATTCATTAGAAAGAATGTGGGGACTTTAGCTTGTTTGCTTATAGATCAAATAGAGCTTTTGTAAGACCTGGACACACTTCAAATAGAAGTTGTATATCACAGGAATGACAATATATTGGCTGCAATGTCCGCACAACCAACAATCATTGAGGAAATGAAGTAACAGCAAAGAGAGGATAATTTTTTCAAGAAATTGTGTGATGATTTTGAGACCAAATCTTGGCCGAGGGTCACTATTGAAGATCAAGTGCTAAAGTTCTAGGAAAGACTTTGTGTTCCCAACGACGTAGAGATGAAAAGAAGAATTTTCGAGGAAGCTCACAAATCAATGTTTGCTAAGCATCTGGGAAATACCAAGTTGTATCAAGGCTTGAAGAAAGTGTATTGGTGGCCTAACATGAAGAAAGAGATTGATAAATTTAATTCCAAATGCCTTTAGTGTCAACAGGTTAAAGCCGAGCATCAGAAACCAGCAGAGTTGCTACAACCTTTCCCTATCCAGAATGGAAATGGGAGCACATAACCATGGACTTCATTGTTGGTCTACCTCAAACATCTAGAGGTATGAATGCTATTTGAGTTATCATTGATAAATTGACAAGATCTGCTCATTTTCTTGCGGTGAAGACTTCTTTCAATGCATATAGGCTTGCTACTATCTACATTGATGAAATTATTCGATTGCACGGAGTCCCTGTGTCTATTGTTTCGGATAGAGATTCTAAATTTGTTTCTAGACTTTGGCAAAGCCTTCAGAAAGTAGTGGGAACCGAGTTCAGATTCAGTACTACTTTTCATCCGCAAACTGATGAGCAAACTAAGAGAACCACCAAAACCCTAGAAGACATGCTTGTATGTGTGTTTTGGAGTTTCAAGGTAGTTGGAAAACGTACCTGCCTTTAGCTGAGTTTGCATATAACAATAGTTTCCACGCTAGAGGTTGGGGATAGAGCTTTGTATGGGTTGCACTTGTGCAAGTAACAACGAAAAGATAAAGATCATACAACAAAGTCTCAACACCGCTCAAGCAAACAGAAAAGTTATGCGGATCAGAGAAGAAGAGATTTAGAGTATAAGCGGGAGATCTTGTGTTTATTAGGGTGATACCGTTGAAAGGGCATACGAGGTTTGGTAGAAAAGGAAAATTGGTTCATCGCTACATCGGACCATTTCAGATTTGAGAGAGGCTTGGCCCTGTTGCTTATCAAGTTGCTTTAGAACAAATGCATAATGTATTGCATGTGTCGATGTTGCGAGGCTACCTTCGAGAGTCTTTCCATGTTATTGATTATCATCAGATAGCACTTGATGACGACATGGTGTATGAGGAAAAGCCAATTCAGATTATCAATCGGCAAGTCAAACAGTTGAGAAACAAATCAATTCCTATGGTGAAAGTTGAACGGAAAGAACACTATGGAAAAGAAGCCACTTGGGAAAGAGAAGCTGAGATGAGACAACGATATCCGAAACTATTCTCGAATGAAGGTAACTTAAGTTTGGAGGACTAAACTTTCTATGGGGGAGTGATTGTGATGACCCCAACTTGCATATCATTATTGCATAACATATTGGTATGAGAATTTGCATATTTATGTGATTAATTGTGCTTATATTTGTTTGTTTTTGGAATATCTATTTGAATGCCCACTTCGAATCAGAAATTGAAAGCCTTAGTGAATTCAGAAACCGAATTGACTAGTTCAACAGGCTCTTTAGAATATTTAGAACCATATGAGAAGTTTAATTAAAATTTGATTCAGACTAAGTTAATTAGAATTAATCAATTTAATTGATTAAAAACAATTAGGACTAAGCTAGATTAATTAGTCCAAAGCTTGATTAATTAGTCTAACTTAATCTAACCTATAAATATGTTATAAGCTTAATCATTGAGTTCATTTAATCATATTTTGGATGAGATTAGAGAGAAAAAGGGAAGAATGTCAATTTTGAGAGAGAGAATTTGGAGAATTGTGTAGGAAGAATGAGTATTGAAGGGAATTGTGTTATAATACATCAAATTCAAGCTCTAGGTGTGTATTTCACCTCTAATTCTTGAATTTAATCCAATTAGGAAGTGTAATGAAGATGAGAACTAAGAATTTGTAAGAGTAATTGGAGAATTAACTTGATTATGGTGACAATTGGTTAAATATGGATATGCATGCATCAATTCATTATTTTTGAGTTTGGTTTTCAAAATCCTTTCATGCATAAATTCATACTTGTTGCTTTTGAGAATTCTTCATGATTTTACACTCACTATTTGAAATGATGGTAATTTGAAAGAAAAGAGTTGGAATCTTTATATGCATGGCAAAATTATGAAGTTTTGGGTTTTGTTTTGATGATTGAAAGAGATTTTGGGTCTATGGTATGAAGATGATCAATTATTCAACATTTGGAAAGTGTTTTTACATGTTATACCAGCCATGCAATCTTTTGGGCTCAAAACTTATGATGTTTAACTTGAATTCTATTATGGAAATTTTAGAATTCGACCATTTCGCTCAAGTGATGCAGTCGTCACTCGAGCATATTTTACATGCATCTAGTATTTTTGCAGACATATTGCATATAGCTTAAGAAACCGAATTACCGATCGAGCGAACTTAGGTTTCATACCACTTGGCACGAGCGACCGTTGAGCTTACATTTCGATCATTCAGTACTTTTGTAGACCATATAGTCTGCTCGAGTGACCAATATTGTGCTCGAGTGAACAGCCCTATTTTAACAATTTTTGAAAAATACTTTTAAGTGCATACTTTCATGTTCGTGCACCTTTAGGCATTTTGGGCATTTTTTTAGCATTATTAATGAGAGAATAACCTAGAAACACATTTAAGGAAATTGAATTAAGATAGAATGATTAATTTAGACAATGTCTTTCAATGTGTACCTTTGTTATGTCTTTTGTGTAGGTGGTCACCTAAAGTCCAACACCTGTACATGCCCACAATCAGTAGTATCTTTGTAAAGATATGTTCAAATGTATTGTGGATTATTTCAAGAATGCTATTTGTGAAACGCTATTTTATATGAATGAATGAATTTCTATTTTGTAAAGCTATTTGTGGCATTCTTAGTGAGGCCCTCGCCTGGCATGACCCTTTGATTATTCAATTACAGAGATCTTTGATGGATGACCTTTGTGGTCCCTTTGCTAGACCTTTATGGTTCTTTCGTATAGACCCTTGTGGTCCCTTTGCTAGACCTTATGGTCCCTTTGATTAGGCCTTGAAACCCCTTTGCTACACTAATGGATGTGCCATGTATGACAGTTTCTTACTGTGTTTGATATGATAAATGTTTGATTCGTTTTTGTTACTTGATATTTGAAAATGTAAGGCATGATTTATAATGTATGGGACTTTCTTCATCTAACCTCTTTATTTTGATATTACTCCCTAGGTTTTAGCTCACCCCTCTCCCTTAATTATATATATGTAGATGAGCAAGTGGAACGTCAATTTTGGAGATGCTTCGGGAGTCCACCCTTTTGAGAAGCCGTTTCTGGAATGTCTCCGTGATGGGGGATACTTGGACTCAAGTGGAGCCAAGCTGGTCAACCCTTTTGTTTAATTTTGGTCTTTATTATTTGGAAACTTTGTCTTGTGTATGGATGTTATGTAAAACAAGTTTAGGTTTGTTGGTAATGTATATAGAATGAAGTTTAATGTATCTATAAAATTTGCCATGTTTGCACTGCTCAATGGACTATTTATATTTTGTTATTGTTTCCGCTAAGTCCCATTTATTATATTATGATTTGATTTTGTTGTTGAGGTCGAAGGTAGTCTGGGATTATTGGCTGCCTGTCATGATTTAAACCTCTAAGGACAGATTCGGGTCGTGATAAGTACCCTCTCGACCTTTGGATTTTTTTGGTCCTCACACTCCTCTCTTTTCGTTTGTTTTTATTCTATTTTTCCTTTTATTTTGATTGGTTTACTTACATTCCCGAATACTATCCTAGACACGACATTCTGAGAGTCAAGGTTTTTTGTTTTTCGTTTTTGTTTTTTTTTTTTTCTTTTCATCTTAAACTGTTTTAGAACAAAGAATAAAACAATTTCTGTAATACTAAAGACTAAAAACTTAGACACATAAAAATATCAATAGTACGTAGTTTAGAGTTATTTTATAGCCTCCACTATACTAGAGTTAGAATTTGAATCACATACTACTTTTTTTAATAATATTTTGTGTCTGTATTTTTTGTTTCTAACAATATCAAAAGAATTTGGAAACAGTCATTGACACATGTATTGAAATTATTACATTTCAAAAAATTTAATTAATCTAATAATTGTAAGTACTTTAAGACAAGAAACAAAGTTTACCCCTACTTCACCAAAATATTTAATAAAACATATTTATATTATTTATACAAAAAATGAAGTGGGTGATTCACAATCATTTCTAATGTGAACTCAGATACAACGACGGTATTTCCCACAGTTTTTTTACACAAGCTTGAGATGCAAATCCATTTTGAGTGTGTCTACACTGCACCAAAATAAATAAATTGCGTGGCCCATCCCCTCACCAATGTTGCAATGACAGCTTCTGAACTTGGTTATGCTTTGTCACTTCCTCCAACTTCTTCCCTTCTCTTTCTCTCTTTCATTTAATTTTGGGCCTAATTATAATTTGTGTCAGTTTAACCTCTAATTTGTGTGATTTTAAATTGTTAAATGTATGTGAAGGTGTAGTTCTTCATTCTAAGAGGTTAGCTTAATTAGTGTAACTTGGAGTTTAGGGGTGTGTTCCCTTTAGATCTCAGGTTCAACTCTTATTAGGAACAATCTGTTCCTTAGGGCCACGCCCACAGACTTTACTTGAGATTTGTTCGATCCACGTGGACGGAGCGTTTTGCGTGGGTTCCGAAATTAATCAAGGTGAGCGTAAACTGGCCCAGATATCCGATCATCAAAAAAAAAGTGTAGTTCTTCATTTAGTGTTTATCATCAGAATTATAGGTATTTTTTAACCAAAAAATTACACCTCACAAAAAAAAAAAAAAAAGAATTATAAATTGACATAATTAAAATGTTGAGACAAATGACATAACATGCACATTTTAAGAACCAAAGTATATTCAACTTTTTTTGCTGTGTAATTTTTGGTTGAGAAATATTCCTGATTGTGACAATGAATACTAATATCTAATATTATGAAGATAAAATTGACACAATTAAAATATTTGAAACTAAAATTACACAAAATAGATACCTTAAGTACTAGACTTGTGAGATGCACTAGGTCCAACCTAAGTTTACATGTGTGTTTGCATTTTTATTTTTATTTTTATTTTTTTTTTAAATTATGTTTAGATATTAAACTTGTGAAATGATTTGTGGAGGAAAAAAAAAGACTTTGTTGACCATCCAAACCATGACAGATTTTCTAATTTATATTTACTAATGTTATGTTATCATGACCATATTTATGTATCATATTTTATTTATTATGAGATGTGTCAAAAGTGTATTAGTAATATAAATAAATTGTGGGACACATTAAATCAATACAATAGTAATATATGACATGGTAAATAACATTTTATATATTAATATAATCATCGTAATATTGTTATTATATTTCCTAAATTGATGAAAATTAATGAGCAATTATGGATCTAAGTGGCGTAAGGGAGGTTGCACCCCCAATTTCTTTTAAAAATCCTCATGCTATATATTGATAATTATTAAGATAATTTTAAAATTAGAATTTTATACCTTCAAAATTATAAGATTTCACACCATATTCACACTTCCAAATTAATTATATAACAAAAATTAGAAAATAATTTTGTAGCCTAGTTTCATTAGCTATTGGTTTGTTGTGTTAGCTATGTTGTTATTTATTGGGCACTCAGACCATAAATTGAAGTTTCAAACTTATTTAGCAATCACTCCATAAGGATATATATTTTACCCTTGTGTTTATTTTGTTCTAAACAACTTTAAAATCTCATAACGTGAATTTTACAAATCTGTTTTTACAAATTAATATATGCGGATTAGATTTTTCAACATCTTTCAAACAAGATCAATATTAAATATGAATCTTTTTTATTAAAAAAAAAAATTGAATAGAATGATTTTTCGGTCAATCAAAATAGCAAAACAACATTTATTTATTTTTGTGGCCAAAACGCTCCAAACTACCTTTGGTAGTCTCACACATGAATAGATCTCCGGAAAAATATATGAAATACAAAAAATCGTCCAAAATAAACTACCGAGTGCAAAACTATGACATGTTAAAAGTTTTAACACTATGAACATTTGTTATTATTATTATTTGTAAACCAACTAGGCCTAATGTAGAGACCCCAACTTCTGTATTTGCATTTGAATCCCTAACCTGGAGATTATTTTAATATAGAACACCTGAAAATCTATTCAATTGTGTTTTAAACTCTAGAATCAAAAATGCGTCCTAGACCAAACCGTGCAAACCCTAATTGACCCCAATAGCATAATAACCATTTCAAACACTCCAATATTCATTAATTAATACCCTAATTATAGATTGATCGCTAAAAATTATTATTTTCTATTTTCATTGTTTTCGTTCAACTATTCTCCTTTTAAATTTGTAGTGAGCACTGCTGGAAAATCGACTTTTAGCGGCGTTTTAAAAACGCCGCTATAGGTACTGAAAACGTCGCTAATTATTTTTGTGACGTTTTGTACCAAACGCCGAAGACGCGGCCGTCGCTATAGCTTTATGGCGTTTGGAAAACGTCGGTATATTAGTATAGGCGGCGTTTTTAAAAACGCCGCCAAATGTCCTACCCTAACTGTACTGTGACGTCAGTATGACATTTAGCGACGTTTTGAAAACGCCGTCAAAGATATTTATACATTTTAAAAATCTAACCGTTGGAATAGGGATATAGTGACGTTCAAAAAACGCCGCCATAGCCTTTATTTTTATTTTTTTTTTATTTTTGAAGTTGTGCTAATTTTATATGGTTGAAAAAAATACCTGTCATAAACAATTATTAAGAACTAATAATTGATGTTTATTAAAATAATAAAAAACAAAATTAAAAATAAAAAAAAATGCAATAAGATGAAAAATTATAAACAAAATTAAAATAAAAATAATCAATTTAACAGAAACATATAACTCATTTAGGTGCTAACCAAAATTGAGTGGATGCATCAAGAATTCACATCCTGTTAACAAATACAAACCACTTTGATATATATATATACACACACATTTAAAGAGGTCCACGTACTCCATGAAATCTGAAATGTGCATCTCTGTTGAGTTGAGACAGCATGTACCGACTACATAGTGCTTACAATATAGTGCTTGAGAAATTTGCATGGATCTATTTGCTGCAGCAACAAGTGTGGCTTCATTTAACCGAAGATTGGAACTTCGACATCACCGGTTGAACTTCTTGTGTGGTGATGCCAATGAGGTTGTTGTGGCTGATTCAAGCTGTAGTTGCACTGCTTGGTTGTTCCCTTAGCTTCCTCTTTGGATGACACTGCAGCGAGGAGATCTATTCCACCCGAATCCACCTTACTAAACATGAGGTTAGCAACAGCCCTGTCAATGGAATTCGTCTTTGATTCCATAGTTTTCGTGTCCTCCAACCTGAGAGAATAGAATTAGCCTTGTGAATATCTGTCGTTGCAACAAGAACACCAACACCATTGTTCTCATGACAAAATGAAACTTCATCATTTGACATGTATAAAAATGCAAAACCCTACACGCACAGAAAGTTTGTGTGCACAAAATGCAGCGATTTGTACATTTTGAGACATTGGTGGATACTGTGTGCGTAAACTTTTATGCACATATCATTGCTGATGCAATTGTATTTAACATGAAGGAAAATAATAAATGATGCAGTAGAAAATTTTAAGAGAAGTAAAGATGACAACATGAGCTTCAGGAAGAGGAGAATAAAACAGGTTATGACTATTTTCATAGATCAAGGCATTTATGCTATTAGTAAATGAAATTGTAGCAGAGTTTCAGAGTACATTGAATAAGAAACTCCAAAACATTAGATTAGAGAGATGTGTGTATGTTGAAATATACCAAAAAGAAAAGACAATAAAATATGATTTCCACGATTCTTTAAGAACATTAACTACACTGCAAATGTTGGCTATCGCTACATTGCAGATATGCTCTCATATCATGTCAAGCTATCATTCCATCCAAAAACATAAATGATAGATCACATTGTGCACTCTGTTAGAAACTCTACCACATACTACCTAAACTAATCATGACAGGTAATAAAACACTATGAGTCTATGAGCGTCATGTTCAGCATAATCTATACTACTTATTTACCCTTAATAAGAGGAATTTTGCACATAATATCACAAAGAAAATACAAAGAATTTCAATGACGAGTACGGAATTAAATGTTTACTTCACAAATCCCAAAACCCATAAATTCATATATAAGGGCATATTTTATACTATTATTAGAAGGTAACACCTTAATTGATGTCCTGACAGATTTTTAGCATGCCTGAATTACCCCATGCTCAAACATCTTTGCATAATTCTAGAATGCAATAATTCCAGCCTTTACCATATCTAAAACTACTTTCAATGGGTCAATAATTCCGGCCTTTACCATATCTACATATTCACCTGATCGTGCAACAGAAACAGAAGCTAATCATTTTAGTACAAGCTGAAAATAACATTCGCAGTCATGTGGTGAAACAAGATGATATCCAAGGTGGTCTACGGACCTTTGGCTGCATCATACCCAAGATGAGGGTTGTCTTGCTCCAATAGCTTCCTGACAACAACAGACCCCTCAACTCCAGCATTCGAAGCTATTGTATGCACAGGCATCTGCAATGGAATTGAACCGTTTGTATGGAAAATTGGTTAGTATTCAAAGCTGCTATCTTTTGATTACAGGTTTGAAGCAAGAAGAGGCTCATTAGTTTGCGATAATACAAAATGAGTGATCTAGAAATGGCTGCTTTCGAGTATTTTAATGAGACCCACAACACATGGAAAAATAAATAAATGAATAAATAAAAAATAATTCTAAAAGACCTTTTCGGTTTATTAATGGTTATAAACGAAAACTTTCAGACCTTAGTGCATTCTGAATAATTTGAACACCAATCTTCTGATCAAAGTTGGCTGTTGGCAGTTTGTCCAACTCTTTTGATGCGTAAAGAAGAGCGACTCCGCCACCTGCAAAGAAAGTGTTTTTTGTCAATCTTTTTATCCATTTACGATAAACTAGAGATTCAGAGAAAGCCAATTAAAATGAAGCTCCCTACCCGGTACAATTCCTTCCTCTAGTGCTGCCTTTGTGGCAGTTAGAGCATCTGTTACTCTGTCTTTCTTCTCACCAACTTCAGCTTCACTTGCTCCTCCAATCTGTGCAATCAAACAAACAAGTTTCATAATTGTGTTTATCAGGGGTACTGCTTCACTTGCAATGATAACAGCATATGAGAATTAGAAACTTGATTGGTTGTGTTTTTGTTTTCATATTGTGTTTTCTGAAAAAACTGTTTTCAGGAATTTTTTTGAAAACAACCCATTTTTATAGAAACACCAAAAAGATGTTCTCGAAATTTTTTTAAAATGGTCTTCGCATAAAAATGAAAACAATGGAGGTTTTTGAACTTTTCATTGTTTTTGTTTCTGAAAACACAAAATCAAAGCAAAAAACAAAAGCAAAAGCAAAAACAAAACCAAACAAGCAGGCACTTAGCTAGCCTGAGAAGTTTGCATTGTAGTGAGGCAGACCTTCAATACAGCAACACCACCAGAAAGCTTAGCTAATCTCTCTTGCAACTTCTCCTTGTCATAATCAGAAGTGCTCAAATCAATTGCCGACCTAATCTGTAATTACAAATGATAGGTAGCATAATGAAGTTAGGATCAGAAGAAATTTTTTATTTTTTACTTTTTTGCTATTGCTTTTCAATTAACTAATGGTCAATCAATCACCAACAGTTCAAGAATAAACTCAACAGGCAAATAGGGCTTCACATTTCGAAGAATGAAGCAACATATACCTGTTCACATCTCTCTTCCAAGGCCTCTTTGTCACCAGCACCGTCAATAACAACTGTGTCACCCCATGCTCAAACATCTTTGCATAATTCTAAAATGATTAGCTTGTACTAAAATTATTGTACTCAATCAGAATTATGATCAAAACACAAACAAACAAAAAAAAATCAGAATTACTCATGTCAGAAATCCTACTTCTCATCCTTTTACGTCTGCAACCAGCTTCATTATTGGTTGTTTTGGTCTTCAGTTGTCTTTTTTCAATTTTTATTTTATTTTTACTTATTAGGGACTTGTAGTCTAAAAGCACCTAAAAACTTAATAAACAAAGGAATGAAAATTGGAAGAGTCAACTAAAGATTAAAATTTAAAAAAAAAAAATTGATTTAATTGAAAAGCAGTTTTTAAAAGTCAAATGGACCAAAAATCAATCATGCTGAATTCCATTAATCACAATGCAACAAGGCACAAGAACTTATGGAGAGAGAGAGAGAGAGAGCTGACCAACAGAAATGGCATTTTGAATCTCAGCACACATGGCAACAGCCTCTTCAGAGTCAATACCCTCCTCTGGTTCATCTTCTTCGATCAACCTGTCCTTATATCCATCCAAACCAGACCCAATTACCCTCACCTTTGACACCAAAAACCACTGAAACAAAGCAAACACAATCCCCACTAAAGCAGCCACAGGTATCACAATCTGTGTTAGGTTCTCACCCATCAAACCCATTTCAAAAACACTCCCAAATGTGTTCTGTTTTTGGAAACTACGAGTCTATGGTGGCTTGTTTTGAAGAACATACAAAAATTTTGAAACTAGAACAAGAGAAGATAACCTATATATCTATTATCCAAAGGGTATAATAAAATTAGTGGCTTTGCTTTGCATTGGGTCCCTATTTAGGAATTTGATAAACAAAAACAAAAACAAGGTTGGTTTGATTGACAGGTAGGCCAGTGGTGGTTTTATTCCATGGAAGCTGCTTGAAAAAAAAAGGTAGGTTTGATTATCAGGTAGCCATTTCATATTTGGTGGTATTTACCAATTTTACTTTGAATTGAATAGATACTTCTACCCAAATTCCACCTTCCTTGTTAAGACCTCATTATCATTTAATTATGCGAAGTTTGAAAATTCCATATCTCCAGATGAGAGGAGGTTCCATTTGTTTGACAAATAACAGATGCAAATCAGCCTTAAACTTTATTAACTTGCGCCTCTGAAATGCATTAAGCCACTGCTAACATATCAAATCGCAAAATCAGTGTGTCATCCTACCAGTAAATATGACAAATATTCTGGATATCTAGTTACGACCATAGGCTCATATCCCATATATAGAAGGTGATACTTTAATTACAACAAAGGTAGAATACATTATCTCAGGTCGAGCTCAGTACTTTGAGCTCTCCACTGCCTCTCTCTCTCTCTCTCTCTCTCTCTCTCTCTCTCTCTCTCTCTCTCTCTTGGTTGGACTGCTCTATGTCTCTTCCAGTCATCGCCTTTGTCTCCGATGCCTCTAACATGTTTTGCCACTCTTTGGTGAACTTCTGACCACCCGGTCTACCCCTATCCACATAAAAGTCCAAGTACATGCCCAAGCATAACAAATTATGACTATTGAAGCATGAAACAATGCTTCAACTACATGTACAAGCTTGAATTTGTATTTTAACATATTTTCATAATTAACACAAAATTCCAATATCCAGATTCCAGAAACACAAAAGTCCAACATAAGATCAATAGACAAAACTTCTTATGATGTTCATAAGAGTCTATTTATTCACTTCCACAAATTAGTCCCCTCAATCCAAGACTCAAATTTTATAAACAACATACATATTGCTCAAGAATGTCATATTGTTTTAAGGTTGTTCATACCTCATGTGCCTAAAAAGAAATAAAGACTTTGTCATGCAAAAGGTTCCAACATGAACAAGCTAGAGTATGTATTATGACTATAAATGCACCAACTTGCATCCAACTCACTACCCAAGGCAACTTTCAAGAAAAAATTTCAACATCTAGACATACCTCCGAAAGCCACACTAATTGGATCATTATGCCCTCCACCAAAATTTTCTAGGGCACTGGCAAAAGCAATGTCCCCATCATATCCCCCGCCAAGTCCTTCACTGCAAGTTAAAGAACAAACAGAAACACCAGCATCACTTACCATAAAATACACTAACTTGATAATATTTTACCAACATAATGGGAAAAAAGGATTCATGTAACCAACCATACTTGATTGGGACATAAGGCTTAGTTTGAATTGGTATCTGTATGATGGTCATAAACGACCCAAATCAACAACCTATCAATAACTCTTCACTTTCTTTGGAAGGCAAAGGAGCCAAACTCATCCAACTAACAAAAGTTTGTGCAGAATCAATATATCTTTCCCTTGAAAATCAATAACAACATAATGCAGAATTTCTAGCCAAGGACAAGATCACATGGATAACAAGAAAATTAGATTTTTGCTAATGTAAACTTTGTTCATTCTCTCAATTTCATTCCTATCTAATATGTTTCACTTCTTTTTCAAACCAAAATTGTTCATCAAAACAAAGATATTAAAAAGTTAAGAACATCCGGGGAAAAAGAACACCAACTTATTGAAGCATATTATCCTGAAAACAGAGTTATGGTTGAAAATTAGATGACATTAACATCTTAACATAGGGAACAGCTATAAATTGAAGTTCAATTAATGGTGCCTAATCAAATTGAAGCAACAACATATCAAATTTATGCAAATGAATGATTGAATACATAAATAAAATCAAATATAATCGAAATTCAAAGATATACGGCAATTGCAAGAAAAAGTTAAAAAATATGAAAGAAAAGTTGAATTCGTAAATCAGGCAAAAGTTCAGAGACAAGATTAAAAATGTACTCACGTGTATTTCCGACATCCTTTGTAAAATTTTAAACTTCTTTCCCTCGGGGATTCAGCACTCTCCTCCAGGCATTGCATCTGTTTCACCAAAGAAGGCATCATCATGACATTTGGAGCACAAAACAAAGTCAAAATAGTTTTAAAATGAAGGCAAAAGAGATAGTGGACAGATGACATACCCCCCACAGGCCATCACAGCCAAGAATGATGAAGTGGTCTCGCTCTGTAAGCTTCGATGGAGCTTCGAAATCGGTTGGATCTGGAGCTTCGATGGAGCTTCGAAATTGCTTCGATGGAGCTTCGAATATCTGAATCTTCGATGGAAATCACTGAATCTTCAACGGAGCTTCGAAATCGGTTGGATCTGGAGCTTCGATGGAGCTTCGAATATCTGAATCTTCGCTGGAAATCACTGAATCTTCAACGAAGCTTCGAAATCGGTTGGATCTGGAGCTTCGATGGAGCTTCGAAATTGCTTCGATGGAGCTTCGAATATCTGAATCTTCGCTGGAAATCACTGAATCTTCAACAGAGCTTCGAAATCGGTTGGATCTGGAGCTTCGACGGAGCTTCGAAATTGCTTCGATGGAGCTTCGAATATCTGAATCTTCGCTGGAAATCACTGAATCTTCAACGGAGCTTCGAAATCGGTTCGATCTAGAGCTTCGATGGAGCTTCGAAATTACTTCGATGGAGCTTAGAGAGGGTTGAGAGAGAGAGAGAGAGAGAGAGAGAGAGAGGGGGGGCTCAGATAAAATGATGTATGCGTATGGGTTGAGAGAGGGCCAGATACAAAATAAGGGTTGAGAAGAGGCGTGCGGTACACCGCATTCGGAGGCGTTTTTCAACGCCTCCTGTTATAAAACGGCGCCGTTTTGGTTAAAAAGAATATGCGGCGTTTATAAAACGCCGTTAAATGTTAATAACAGTGACGTTTAAAAAAACGTCGTTAAAAAAACGCCACCGTAACCCTTTTTTCCTGTAGTGGAAGCAACTTAAACCGAATTATTTTCCTATTACTAATTTAATTAATCCTACACTTGAAATAGACATCTGAATTCATCAATTGAGCCCATGTCCTCACACTTTATTAAAATTGCACATTAGCTTCAAAATCATTTCTTTATATATATAAAAGTACAATCCATTATAATAATATTTTTCACAAAACATCCACACTATTTTAAGATGAATTTGTACAAAAAAATAAAATGAAAAATCCTTCAAAAACCCTAGTCAATTGAAGCACATGGCCATGGAGATTTTGTATAATACTTTTGAAACCAATTTCATGAATTCATGGAAGACTTTTGACCAAAGACCATAAATTAAGTGTGTTTGTCTTGTACCTACCTTTCAATCAAGTTCCAAACCAACTAAGCAACGGTTAATCCTAAGTAGATCACACTTAATCTTCTTAATCACCCCTCATTTCATTACAATTCAACTAAATACAAGTCCATTCCATTCAATTCCAATCAAAGGGTAATTAGGACCTTGCACCACAATTTTCCTACAAATACACCACCTCCCTCAACACTTTTGGCACAACAAACACATACACATGCAGACGCGCACTATATTTCAACTAGGGAGAGGGGAAGAGGATAGAAAGTAAGAACTTTGGAGGAGGAGGAAGAAAGGTGAGTAATTATTGCACAACACCTTTCTTAGGCAAACAAGTAAGCCACAACACAATCCATTCTTTCATTTTCTCTTTCAAATACATGATATTAGAGGCTTAGAATATTATTTTTAGATGTACATATATGATGTTCATGTGTTTAAATAAGAAGAGTTGAGACTTAGTTATCACCTTGCATGAGTTCTTTCTTAAAATGAAATAAGTCTATCTTTTCTATTCATTTCTCACATTTTTTCAAAGACATCCCTTCAATCTAAAAATATGAGTTATTTATATATTATTTAGCATGTTTTCATCATAAGAGAAATGGCAAATTACACATGGTTGCCCTCTTTTTGTAATACACTTCCTATTTCAAGCTTTGTATAAGAAAGATCGGTATTTTCAACAACTCTCAAAAATTCTACAAAAATACAGAAAAATCTACTTGACTCATTTTTATACCAAAACTTTCCTCAAAGTGTTAGCTTTCTAGTAAAAATGGTTTCTTAAAAAAAGAGTAAGTGGTTTGAGGGAAAATCCAATTTCGTAAAGAAACCATGGAAAGACCGAGTTCGGGAAAAATCTAGAAATGTTTCTTAGATTGTGATCTTTAAATTATATCTAATCTGGAAATTTATGTTTGTTGATGATTTGATACTTTTAATTTCATGAATGTGTTTCTTTTCTCTTGTTTGGGCCTCAGTATGATATTTACATTGTTGTACCTATATTTCTTTACCATGGTGCTTTGATGATGCTCATAAATATATAGATATTATTGTGTCAATAGCTTGTTCTAACCCTAACTTAAAATATCTAACTCAAGGGGAAACTAAATGAGGTTGTATTAGGTTTTCGATCACTTGAATAATGATGAGATGATAATGTATTAATTTCAAGTATGGATTGATGGGACGTGTTTCCTAAGTGATGGTTAAGTCTTGCATAAATGGTTGTTCGGTACCCTCAAATGGACTGGTTGTATTCAGACTCTAGGTATTTATGACAAATGTTGGATAAGGTTGGAAGAGGTTGTGGGCAGGGCCCTTATTTTTATCATCTCTTTTGAGGTCCTCGGTTGGCGTTACACGGTACATAACCACTGTAGGCATCTGAGGTAAGGTCTGCAAAGCAATTAAAGAAGGGGCGTACTGAATAATACAAATCTAATTCTTGTGGTTGAGATGATGAAATTTCTTTGGAGGATTTTTAGATTACTAACATTTAACTTGGTAACCCTTTGCTTGTTTACTTGAATATCATGGTTCATTATGTGTTTGTTATAATTGTGATTGTGTATTAGATTATGAAAAATGGACGGGGTGTATACGCGTTTACTGGACATTCCAAACTCATGGCGTTTCATGTTAGGTGTGGACGAAATTTACGCGGACAACATCAAAACATAAACATTTGATGATGTATGGCTATCCTATAAGAATTGGGAATTAGTAATCATGTTTTTGGATTGTAAGTGTTAAAACTCTTGTCATAATTAAGATTATGATCCTGTAACTATTATTTTACTTATATATCTATATATCCTCTGTAATCTATTTCTAATTTTTCATCAACTTGTGTAGACCTTATGTTAATACCTTGTTATGATCTGTCAAAAGGGTAATTTTGCTATCTAATTGGACTTAGAAGTGAGGCTTTATTGACTCATTCGATCTTTCCTGATATCTTACTTGGTTATTGACCAAAGGACTCATTGGGAATGTTTTATAGACTTCAATCTTGGAGTAGATTTGGGGTGTCACACCTGTAACCTTAAAAAAATCTTGTATTTATTTGTTAATATATTTTTTTATTTTTTTGTTTTTTGGAGTGTCACAACTTGGTAACAGAGCCTAGGTTCAATCCTTACCCACGCATTTCGACCTGCGGCTAGAGACTACCTTGCCTCGACTATATTATATTATTATAACACTATCTATTCTATTAACTAAAAAAAAAAAATTGAAATTTTCTTGACCTACCCTAGGTTGTGTCTTCAGATCTCGGGCATAGTAACATTGACTCATGAAGACATATTTCAGATTCAGAATCATTGCGTTACGATTTGACGATCACCTACAAAGGGAAGTGGCTCTAATTAAGAACAGGACACCATGTTGCGCATTAGATACAATATAGAAATATGGGTACTGTTATTTCTACGAGTCTTCTATCGATCGTCATACCGTCATCTCATATTAGTAACCTTTGTCATTCTTCTTCAAGATTAAGTCATTACCATCTAACATTACTTCATTTTTTTTTGTTTGTTTCAATTCCACTAATTGTTAAATTAAACCCCTTTGAGCCTTGATTTTTCTATTTAACACTAGGCTTCTTGTACATAGTTGTATTTTGTTTACTCGGTGATGAATCTTGGATATCTAGTTTGAAACGCAGACAGCCAACGCAGTTTCAAGTTAGATATCCAGTTTAGTCACTACTTCTATAACCTTGACCACATTAAAGTTTGAAACAAGAATGCTATCCATTCTGTTACATCATCTGTCCATAATTTAGTTGATCCTTATGATGCTATTAATATAGCTGCTTCATATTCTTCATCTGCACTTTGTATTTCTTCCATTAATTCGATATTAAAACTCTTATAGTTATTATTTTGCCTATATATATATATATATATATGAAGTTGTTTTGTGTGTTGTCCTATATCTATTAGTTACTACTTGACCTTCTTGCTTTAAACAGCCTAGGATGATTAAATCTTAACTTTAAGACTAGTTGATTACCCTTGATAAATTGTCTCCATAATTAGACCTTGACTTATGCTTTACCCAGTACTATGGTAGACCACAAGAATAGCAAAAGTCACATGAGCTCGCTAGCAACAACACAATAGAAATGCGGCACCGGGAAATTGAAACCTTGAGAATAGACCACCTGCGGCCAAAATCACACACCACATCAAGAATCAAATTTTGAAATAGTTGGGACATTTAAGAGGAAACCGATAGAGCCATAGAACTCGTATCTTTTTGGAGATTAGAAAACATAGACCTCTCAAATTTATAGGAGTGCCAAACTCGAAGGTGGTAGAGAACTGGCTCTAGAAGATTGAAGAAATACTAGAGATAATAGAAGTAATAGAGCACACGCATAAGATTACTTTAGTATTTTACCAATTAGAAAGAGAAGCAAACCATTGGTGGGACCCTAATTAAGGAATCTAGAGACATCACAATAATGATGTGGGCGTAGTTTAAAGGTCTATTTTTAAGAAAGTACTTTCCGAACATAGTTAGATAGGAAAGGATTCGAGAATTTTAAAAGCTAGAACAAGGCATGATAACGATGACCCAACATGTGGCAAAGTTCGAAGAGTTGGCCGATATGCAACCTGATACGATGAGTAGAAAGCACGAAAGTTTGAGTGGGGTTGAGAGGAAACATGTTTCCATTACGACTTCCCACTTTAGCTGATGTAGTTAACACAGTATTGGATTTAGAATTAGAGGAGACAGATTCCATGAGGATTTGGAGCTTGAAACAAAAAGAGTCAACTTCACAGGGGACTGGAAATGAGTGACCGAAGGAATACATTACAAAAACCATACTCCAAGGCCCTAATTATGAAAATGAAAAAGAATGATATGGAAAGAAGTTAAGGATGACTATTTAAGGGAAGAAGGACCAAAGAATACTAGGAATCAAGCCATGTTAGCGCATTAGGTGAAGGGAACACAACAACAATAGAAGCGTAGACAAGAATGGAGGAATATGATTAATGACTGGATGGTGTAAATTCTCTTTTATTAATTAAATCTTGGTGTCTTAACACCTGTATTTCACAACTCTTGAGTAAATGATTTATTCATCGCATTCCTTTATATCTGCAGTATGTTAGGTCATTAGAACTTGTATGTAGACTTGTAGGAAATATACATATATATATTTTTTGGTGCATTGATTCTCAATTCCTAAAGCATGAAGATACTTGACATCAACTTCATTTGAGAAACAAATTCGTTATTCGTACAGTAAGCTATTATCGATGGTTACCAATAGAATGAGACAACTTACCCATTCAATGGAACGCTTTTATTGTTTAAGTGGGATAGACTAATTTCTATAAATCAAAAAACATAACGACATTAGCAACCTACCAGAGGGTCAATAAGATTAATTCTTAACATGGATGTAGACCACCACATCAGGAAATTGGCAACACGAACCTTCACACTGAAGTAGCAACGTCATCACCTGTACGACGAGCAATTCAGAAATTTTGACGCACCCTCTTATGTCATTAATTGGGGAGAAATTCAATTCAAAATGCTCTGGACAGAAGGGAGAAGAAATTAAGAGAAAAAGATAGTCTAGATGGTTGAAGCACATTGGCAGAATTTACCTGGTAGCATAAGGATGCAATGCAAGCAAATTATCCACAACTCCTCGGGACTTGAGGAATGACTTAAATTTCGAAGACAAAATTTGTTTAAGGGAGATAGGTTGTAGAGACCCCAATTTTTATAATTACATTTGAATCCCTAACCTTGAGTTTATTTTAAAAGAACCCTTGAAAATCTATTCAATTGCATTTTAAACTATAGAATCAAAAATGCGTCCCAGACCAAACCATGCAAATCCTAATCGATCCCAATAGCATAATATCCATTTCAAACACTCGAATATTCATTAATTAATCCTCAAAAACCCTAGTTAATTGAAGCACATGGCTGTGAAGGTTTTGTATAGTACTTTTGAAATCAATTTCATGAATTCATGGAAGACTTTTGACCCAAGACCCCAAATCAAGGATGTTTGTCTTGTACCCACCTTCAATCAAGTTCCACACCAACTAAGCAAGGGTTAATTCCAAGTAGATCACACTTAATATTCCTAATCACCCTTCATTTCATTACAATTCAAATCCATTCCATTCAATTCCAACCAATGGGCAATTAGGACCTTTCACCACAATTTTCCTATAAATGCACCACCTCCCTCAACACTTTTTGGCACAACAAACATATATAAAAACTATATTTCACCGAGGAGAGGGAAATAGGAGAGAAAGTGAGAACTTTGGAGGACGAGGAAGAAAAATGAGCAATTCTTGCACAACACTTTTCCTAGGCAAACAAGTAAGTCACAACATAAACCATTCTTTCATTTTCTCTTTCAAATACATGATATTAGAGGCTTAGAATATTATTTTTAGATGTGTATATATGGTGTTCATGTGTTTAAATAAGAAGAATAGAGCCTTAGTTGTCACATTGCATGAGTTCTTCCTTAAAATGAAGCAAGACTATCTTTTTCTATTCATTTCTGACATTATTTTCAAAGGCATATCTTCAATCTAAAAATTTGAGTTATTTATATATTATTTAGCATGTTTTCATCATAATAGAAGTGAGAAATTGCTCATGGATGCCCTCTTTTTCTAATACTCTTATTTCAAGCTTTGTGTAAGAAAGATTGCTATTTTCAGCTACTTAAAACAATTCTACAAAAATAAAAAAAAAAAACTCCCTTGGCCTCATTTTTTATACCAAATCTTTCCTTAAAGTATTTTCTTTCAAGTAAAAATATTTTATTGAAAAAAAAATGAGTGGTTTAAGAGGAAATCCAATTTTCGGAACATTCGACTAATCCGAACAGTGTTGGAGTATTTGTTTAATAACTGAAAATCTAGAAAAAATATCTCATTTCCAAAATATGATTTAGAAACTATATATAATTCTCTACAAACAATAGAAACCGAGTTTGGAAAAAATCTGAAAAAGTCTCTTAGATTGTGATCTTTAAATTGTATCTAATTTGGAATGTTTTGTATGTTGATGATTTCATACTTTTAATTTCATGAATGTGCTTCTTATATACCTTAGTATGATATTTATATTGTTGTGCCAGTATTTCTTTACCATGATGCTTTGATGATGCTCGTAGAAATTATTTTCTTAATAGTTTATTCTAACCGTAACTTAAAATATCTAACTTAAGGGAAAACTAAATAGGGTGGTATTGGGTTTTTGATCACTTGAATAATGATGAGATGATAATTTGTTAATTTCAAGTATGGATTCATAGGATGTGTTCCTTAAGCGAAAGTTAAGTCTTCTGCAAGTGGTTGTTTGAAACCCTTGAATGAACCGGTTGTATTCGGACCCTATGTATTTATGATGGATAAAGTTGGAGGAGGTTATGGGCAAGACTCTTGTTTTTACCGTATCTTTTGAGGTCCTCGGTTGGCACTTCACAACACATAACCGATGTAGGCAACTAGGGTAAGGTATGCAAAGCAGCAAAAGAGAGGGCATACTGAATAATCCGAGTCCAATTGTTGTGGTTGGGATGATGGAATCTCTTTGGGGGATTTCTAGATTACTAGCGTCTAACTTGGTAACCCTTTGCTTGTTTAGTTGAATATCATGTTTCATTACTTGTTTGTTATAATTGTGATTGTGTATTGGATTGGGAAAAAAGAATGGCTGTGTATCCGTTTACTAGGCACTTCAAGTTCATGGCGTTTCATGTCAGGTGTTGACGAAATTTAAGCGAATGACAATGAAGCAAAAACGTTTGAAGACATATGGCTATCCTAGAAGAATTAGGAATTAGCAATCATGTTTTGGGATTGTAAGTGTTAAAACTCTTCTCATAATTCAGATTATGATCTTGTAATTACTCCCTCTATTCCAAAATATTAGTCCCTTATTCCATTTTTCATTGTCCCAAAATATTAGTTCCTTTTAAAAAATCAAGAAATAAAATAATATGAATTTACCATTTTGCCCTTCTTTTAAATTCATTAATAATACAAAAAGTACAATTATGACAATTGATATTCCCAAAAAAATGTACTATCAAAGGGTAATTTTGAAAAATTAATATTTTTATAATGTAATAATTGTACTATGAAAAAAATTCAGATTTCCCAAAAGAGATACATTTTTTTAACTGTTGGTGATTTTACTTGATTTTCGTGGGTAAATCTTTTAAGGGAAAAATCTGATACGTTTGATGCTTTCCAGGCCTTAGTCCCTAAAATCCAAAATGAACAGGGTGTTTCCATTGGGCGTATCATAAGAATCCGAACTGATCATGGTCGTGAATTTGAAAATAGTTCGTTTTCGGATTTTTGTGATATGCATGGAATCAAGCATGAATTTTCTGCTCCTATTACTTCACAACAAAATGGAGTTGTTGAGAGGAAGAACAGGGTTGTTCAAGAAATGGCTAGGGTCATGCTCCTTAGTAAGAAACTTCCTCCTAAGTTTTGGGCTGAAGCCTTAAATACCGCTGTTTATGTCATAAATCGCGTGTATCTAAGGCCCGGCACTTTACAAACTCCATATGAATTGTGGAAGGGTTTGAAACCTAATGTAAAATACTTCAAAACTTTTGGGAGTAAGTGTTACATCTTCAAAGATAGAGAGCCTGTGGGCAAATTTGACTCCCGAAGTGATGAAGGTATTTTTCTAGGGTATTCAACCACTAGTAGAGCTTTTAGAGTCTATAACCTGCGAACTTCATCTTTAATGGAATCTATCAATGTGGTTATAGATGACACAGGTGCACCTACTCCAGCAACAAATGAGGATGATAATGATGAGTCTCCAATCTTGGACACGGAATCACAAAATCAAGGAGAAGGTGCGGACCCATCACAAGAAATGGTTACAGAACCATCTTCACAGGTAAGGTCAAGCCCAAAGAGTGCTCCAAGGGACATCACTCCTGTTGCCCCTGTCACCTCAAGTCCTGAGCTTAAACCATCAGCTAGGGTGAAACTGAATCATCCAGCTCAACAGGTGATTGGAAGTGTCTCGGATCGAATGAAAACCCGAAGACAGATTCGGGATGAGGTATCACATATGTGTTATGTTTCATTAATTGAACCTAAGAATTTTAAAGAAGCCTTGCTAGATGATAGTTGGGTCAATGCTATGCATGAAGAATTAGGTCAATTTGAACGTAACAAAGTTTGGACTCTAGTTCCCAGACCTAGAGACATGAATGTGATAGGTACCAAGTGGATCTTTAAAAATAAATCTGATGAGAATGGTACAGTTGTTAGAAACAAATCTAGGTTGGTTGCTCAAGGCTACACACAAGTAGAGGGTGTTGACTATGATGAGACGTTTGCCCCAGTTGCACGTCTCGAATCTATTCGTATTTTGCTTGGTGTTGCATGTTTTCTTGGCTTTAAATTGTTTCAAATGGATGTGAAAAGTGCCTTTTTGAATGGGTACTTGAGAGAAGAGGCATATGTTGAGCAACCAAAAGGGTTTGAGGACCCTAAATGTCCTAATCATGTCTACAAGTTAGACAAGGCTTTGTATGGATTGAAACAAGCCCCTCGAGCTTGGTATGATAGACTTACTACATTTCTTCTTGACAATGATTTTCAAAGGGGTAGTGTGGATAAGACTTTATTTGTGAAACATACTAAGTCTCATATTCTTGTTGCTCAGATTTATGTTGATGATATTGTGTTTGGATCCACTGCTGAACATCTTGTGAAATATTTTTCGGATTGCATGACACATGAGTTTGAGATGAGCATGATGGGAGAGTTGTCTTATTTTTTGGGTCTTCAAATTAAATAGTCTCCTACGGGTATATTTGTATCTCAGTCTAAGTATGCGAAAAATCTTGTGTCTAAGTTTG
Organism: Camellia sinensis; assembly: GCF_055761805.1. Taxonomy (NCBI): domain Eukaryota; kingdom Viridiplantae; phylum Streptophyta; class Magnoliopsida; order Ericales; family Theaceae; genus Camellia; species Camellia sinensis. The sequence goes on from NC_138964.1 coordinate 72,588,572, forward strand.
GTCTTGAGTCTTCCAAACATGCACGCACTCCCATGAGCATCAGTCTTCACCTCTCGAAAGATTCCTCTGGTATTGATGTTGATCCTACCCTTTATAGGAGAATGATAGGGAGTCTTTTGTATCTCACAGCCAGTCGTCCTGATATTTCTTTCAGTGTCGGTGTTTGTGCTCGTTACCAAGCCAGTCCTAAAGAGTCGCACCTTCTTGCGGTAAAACGCATCATCAAGTATGTTAATGGGACCTTGGGGTATGGGGTTTGGTTTTCCACTGATACTACAGCTGAAATTACTGGTTTTTCTGATGCCGACTGGGCAGGGTGTGTTGATGATAGGAAAAGTACCTCCGGGGGGTGTTTTTACCTTGGGAATAATTTGGTTTCTTGGCATAGTAAAAAGCAGAATGCCATCTCTCTTTCCACTGCTGAGGCTGAGTACATTGCTGCAGGGAGTTGTTGTGCACAAATGTTGTGGATGAAGCAAATGCTTCATGATTATGGAATAGAACTGAATACCCTCACTCTTTTTTGTGATAACACAAGTGCCATAAACATTTCAAAAAATCCAGTCCAACACTCTCGCACCAAACATATTGACATCTGTCATCATTTTATTCGAGAGTTAGTGGATGAAGGCATTGTTGTTTTGGAACATATCCCTACTGAGCATCAAAAAGCTGATATTTTTACAAAACCCCTTGATCTTCTTCGATTTGAGTTTCTTAGAAAGACCTTAGGTGTAATGCTCAGTAACTAGATTGGTTCCTGTGGTCGTGAGGTGAGTGTGAGTGGCTGACATACTATTCTTAGATGTGTTAATCTCATTGTGATTGAGTCCTGGTATCTTTTGCATCAAAATATTAAATGAACACTGCTCATGTTTCTTACAAGATTTGTTTCACATCTTAGTTCATAGCTCATGCTGAATGCCCATACTCATTTACTTCGTGATCTCATTCTGTACACATTCTTGAGCTAAACTGTTGCAGGGGTTTCCGCATAAGTGATCAAAGTTCTCTATGGACCACTGACAGTGTTTCTTGTACTTTTACGGAGAAATTGACCCATACTAGTACATCATGGGTGATGTTAAGTCTCTTAACCATCTACCGCCTTAGTTCACTTCCATGGTTTCTCCCTCAGTACATGATCTCCGGGCATTAGGAAAAGGCTACCTCAGAGGCACCAACCAGGCCATCATTTTGACTTCATTCTTCTCTGGTTGGAATCCATACTCTTGAGCGTGCATGCCACCAGTGAGTGCACACAAAAAAAAAAAAAAAAAAAAAAATCTGAGGGGGAGCTTCCGCATTTACTTAACAACTACCCCGTGATTCCTAGTGGTTTGACTTTTCTCTGTGATAGTTAGTTACTCGTGTCGGAGGTCCAGCCATCCGATCACTACTAGGATTAACTCTAGCTTTGTGGATCTCAAGGATTGCACACACACACATTTTTACATGAGCTCTCATGTGTGTTTTTGAGTTATGCATTCTCATGATGCGTGTGGCTTTGATTTCATACTATCTGTGTTGTTTATGAGCTGGTGTTTCATCTCTTTTCTCAAAATTTGCAGGACTCATCATTTGATGGATTTTCTTGTCTTTGTGGTTTCGTCTCACTTGCTCTCCTTGCTTGTTACAGGACTTTCTTAGGTGTGTTTTGTTATTTAAAAAAAAGAAAAGAAAAAGGGGGGGTTCTTTCCGCTCGAGCGGAATGTTTTACGCTCGAGCGCGTTTTTCACTCTTGCAGCAGTTTGTTCGCGTTTTGGCAGTTCTGAGAGTTGTTTTTTTTAGCTCGAGCGTCCCTTTGCATGCTCGCGCGGGAGTCTGCTTGCTTTGTGGTACGCTCGAGCGGTAATTAGTACGCTCGAGCGGACCAGTTTCATACTTAACTCCCTCTCTCGACTTTTCAAGTTAGTTTTTTTTCCCTGTTTCTTTTTCTCGATCTAGGGTTTGTTTTGTGGCTGCATTGTGGTCGTTTTTCCCTCACATCCATCATCCTACCCACCGATTTGCTCCTTGGTAAGTTTTACCCTCTTTTATTTTCGTTGTTTTTTGTTCTACTTGGTTCTAGTGGTTGTTGGGTTTGTGATTTTGTGGGTTTTGTGTGTCGTTTGTGAACCTCTCTCTCCCACACTTTTTCCTCGTCCTCTTGTCTAATTTTTTTTATGGGTGTTTTCTTTATTGTTTCTGTGGTATTCGGGTTTATCTGTGTTTCTGCTGTCTTGTCGCTGTATGGGCTGCTTTCATGTATGTTTGTCTCTGTTGAGGTCACTGTGCGTGCGTATGGATCTGGTCTTGAATTCTTGGCATTGATTTTCTCATGATTCATACTTATACTTAGCAATTTCTCTCATATTGAGTGTATTAGTTATGAGTTCTTCAATACCATGCTCCTATTTGTTCATGCTTGATCTGTTGCATTGTATACTGAGGATTTCATGCCCTGTTTTTTAATTTGATTATTGAACTAATGATTTGTTTTGGTTTTGTTTTGGTGTGGTTTGGGTTTTGGGTTTGTTGGTTTGTTGGGTGTAATAGTGTCTTCTTCGGTATGTCTGCTCCTGCTCCTAAACGCCGAAAGGCCACCGTTTCTCGCCCTACCTATAACCCTGATAGGTTTCAGTCGGCCACACAATCCAAGTCCTTCCACAAATCTTTTGTGACTCGCACAGTTCATTTAGAACGGAATGTTCAACCTGATACATTTGAGTCCATCCAAATTCGTCCATTGTTCGACCCTCTAGGTGGTGACCTTGTTTTATTGTTTTCTGGGCGTCAGAATCTCGATTGGGTTCGAGAATTCTATTGTAATATGGAGGGTATTCGGGATTATGAGCCATCTTTCACTACATGGGTTAGGTCAAAATCCATTTCTGTCACCCCTGCTTTGATTCGCCAACTCCTTCAAATTGAGCAAGTCTTTCCCCAATACTATCCTTTCCCTGTTCCTGATCGTCCTACTTGTAACTTTGATGATGTGGCTTTGGAACTGTGTGGTGTTGCCCGTCATTGGCCTAAAGGCGGTTTGATTAAACAGTTTGAACTTCTTCCGGAGTTCCGACTGCTTAATCTGATTGTCTGTGCCAACATCATTGTCACTACACACTCCTCCGAGGTCAAACAAGACCAAGGATTCATTTTGTCCTGTATTGCCCGTCACCGGTCTATTGATCTCGCCTCTCCTATTATCAGAAAGATGATCAGTGCTCATGGGCATAAAAAACTTGGCCTTCCCTACGGTTGCTTGATCAACCGAATTTTGTCTAACCTTGGGACCTCTATTCTAGAAGATGATGAGGTTGCCTCTCCTTCTCGCCCTTTTACCAAGAAAACTGTGTCTCAAAGTCGGGCCCATATTAAGGGGGAGTCATCCCGGGTTGGTCCTTCTGCAGGAGTTGCTGCTGGTCTTACTGAAGAGGCCGAGTTTGATGCCGCCGCAGCCGGTGATGATGATGAGGCTCCTGTTCCCCCTAGCTTTTTTTCTGATCAGCTTCGGCACTTTGAGGAGGCTATGACCCGGAGGTTAGACTTTCTTGATGCTCGTTTTGACGCCTTTGATGGTCGTCTTGGTCAACTGGAGCAGACTGCCGCTCACACTACTTCGCAGCTGGACCACATCATTTCCTTACTGACGCTTCAGCCGGCCCCTCCTCTACCTGGTGCTTGATTTCTTGCTTTCTTCATTCCCGGCCAAAAAGGGGGAGTGATGTTGCTGGTCTTTTGATGGGTCTTTTGATGGGTACAGTTGATTTTTCTTTTGATGGGTACAGTTGATTTTTTGATTACACAGCTTTTTATGATTCAATTTTTGTTGGTACAGTTGTTCTCTGGTTATCCTTCCTTGGTACAGTTGGATTTTATATAGTTTTTTTTCTAGTTATACTATGGATATATGTTTATGGATGGATATATGTTTATGGATGGATGGATACTGGTTGCTTATGCCTGGCTTAATGGCTATTTAATCCAGTTCCACCTGTTTTTGGTTGGTTTGTGTTTGGATGTTCTTTTTCAGGCTCATGGAACACGCGCCTAAGTGGATGAAGTTGAATGAATGAAGTCTTTTTCTAGTTGTGTGTTTGCGGGTTTTAAAAGATTGTTTTGTTTATTTGTTTTGAAACTGTTTTAGTGCGTGTGTGTGAGGAATAATGTTTAGAATGGTTTTGTCCGGGAATTGACAAAGGGGGAGATTGTTAGGTCCCTATGTTGTCAAATCCGGAGACAAAACCTTGTGTTGATTCAAAAGTTTTTTTTTGCGTTTTTGTACTGTCCGCTCGAGCGGAGACTTTTGAGCTCGAGCGTAGATTAGCAGGTCTCAGTATTTTGACAGGGCAAGCACAAATACTGGTGGGTGTGATTTTACGCTCGAGCGGATTATCATACGCTCGAGCGCATCTCAGCTTATTCACACGCCGTTTTTGGTCAGTCCGCTCGAGCAGGCTGTGGTGAGCTAGAGCGGAGATCGCGGATTCAGATTTCTATTTAAAGCTGTTAAGGGTGTTTTTGTGAAGTACGTTTTCCTAGATCTGATCTAAACTAACTAGGGTTGTGTTTAAAGTTTTCTTTGGAGATTTTTGATAGTTTTCCTTGATGTTCTTGAGAGAGTTCTGAACTTATGCATTGAGATTCATACATCAAGGAGGTTGCTTCTTAAGGTACAAGAAAGTTCTCTTCGGTGGATTCCGAAGATTAAAGCGTAGAATTCAAAAGGCGTTTGATTCTACGTAGTCGTTAATTCGACAAGTGGAGTTGTGGTGTGGAATCAACTTCAGGATCAATTCCGTGACGAAGGTGTGGTGAAAAGAGTTACAGAAGATTCAGAGACAAATTGACTGGGTTGGGTAATTTGTATTGTATCTTTGTAATCTTTTTGTTCTTCAGTAGTGGATTGATAGTGGCGTTTCGCCCGTGGTTTTTTATTACAATTGAAGGTTCTTCAATTGTGGTTTTTTTCCACGTAAAAAATCGTTTGTGTCGATTTATTGTTTATTCTCAAAAACAAACAAACTAAAATCACTCTCGTAAGTGTTTGATGATTTTAGGTTGAGAGTTTTTGAATTTATTGGGTTTTGGAATAAGTTAATCTTGATCTAATCACAAATCACGTAGGATTTTCAGATGAAAATGTCAAAAATTATTCCTTGAACTTACCAACCAAGAAGTGCCAAGCGTGTGTCCTTATAATCAACTAATACCAAAACTTAGGCCTCGTTTGAGAACCAACTCATTTAGTCAAAAAGTCAAAAAATTATTAAAAAAGTCAAAAAACCAACAATTCATACAAAAAAGTCAAAGATTCTCTTTTCTCTTTATTTTTTGTACATCTTTTCGTAAAAAAGTCAAAAAGTCATCCCAAACATACTAGTTTTTTTTAGCTCATATTTTAACCAAATAATTAAAAAATTACTAAATTAACCTGTTGTCAAACGAGAAACCTCCAACATAAAACACTAGACTTTTTCATGAATTTATTTATTTATTTATTTATTTATTTATGTTATTCAGAGTTACTTCTATTATTATATTTGGCTGTGTTTGCTTTTATTCTTATTATGTTCTGTTTATGTGCCATTTATAACTTTTTTATACATCATACTTCAATTTGCTTAAGCCTTTGTGTTGCATCTATTATTATTTGTTTATCACCTGAAAATAAAAATATTGTTTAAATGTTAAAAAACTAAGTACAAGAAAATTGATATTGTTTATTAAAACAAATAATCCATTTATTCATAGATAGATTCATCTGGTATTAATTTTACCTATTTCAACTACGCATAATAACATACAATTTCAAATACGAAAGTAATAAGTTGTGAAATGATTTTTCAAAAAGTGATTTGATCACATTTATTAAGAAATAACTTGCTTAAGATTTTGATGTCAAATCTAACATCAAATAATATCAAGCATAATATTATATTTCTCACAGTATAATCATATGGTTACACTCAATTATGTTTACAAAATTGTCTAGTTAATAGTAATATTTGTTGTTAACCAGTGGTTGTGTATGTGTGTAAATAAATGTACAAATAAAATAAACAAAAGAAATTAAGTAATTTAGAAATTGACATAACAAATTAAATTCTGAATTAAATACTTACAGAAACTTTAAACGTCGAGGTTAGTGTTGGATTATATAAAAGAAATTTGGATAGATTTATTTTGAATTTTTGAAACCGAAATTCAAAATTATATAAATAAAATACAAATATTTTTTGCCTAAAAAGATAACTATTAGGTTGGACAAGCCCAACCTAACCTCACAATCGCGCCCAAGGCCAAGCCCAACCCGCCCGACCGGGCAGCTGCAGTGCGCACGCGCGTTTTTGTTTTTGGGTCCAATGGGTCTAGTCCACTTTGCTTATACCTCACCCTTCCACAAAACTTGGGTACCCCTTAGGGCCCATCCCAAGTATCCAAAGGTAGAGTTTATATACCTATATAAATCCTTAAGTCTTTTCAATCTGGGACAAACACATTTCACAAATGTGGAGGAAACCCACCTAAAGCCATATCCATGAACTCAAAAATGTGTGTTGAATTCTCATTCATCCAAAAATGGTTTTGAGCAATCAAATACACGATGTTATTCACTACACGACATTAAACATGAACCAAATTAGAAATGTTAAAAATAACACTTAGGTCCTTCCTTAATTAATGCTAAAAGTTAGCAAAAAATAAGGTTTTACAAAGCTATTTTCCAACAATCCCCTACAGGAATGGAATTCACGATAACGGACATGTAACAAGATGCAAAAAAAGAAAAAAAAGAAAAGAAAAGTACATTAAGAAGATATACCACATCGAGATAAGTAGCTTTTGGTTTTGAACCTCCTCTAGTGAAAGCCTATCAGACTTACTGGCTAACCAGTGGATGCAATGCGCCTTGAACTGTTCAGCTGTTTGTGTAAGCCAAGACAATAGACTACACATAGTGTATCTTCAGACACATTTTGGTTCTCATGACTATGTTCATTTTGGCCCTGAACAACACCTGGTAATTCATGAGTGCTCTAGAGAATTTAGCCTTCTCAATTCTCATAGAATCGGCCCAGTTCACACTTATATAGGTGACTTCTTATTAAGAGTATTCTGCCATATTCCACTTGGATGTCCAAGCTATAAGAATCATTAAAAGCAAAGCTTATCCTACTAACGCTGTAGGTATCACTCTTCTTATAATAGAAATGGGTAGAAGAAAACCTCCTTAGTGATACGAGAAGTCATCCATAATTCGATTGTCCCATTGAACCTAGATCTTGGGATCTCTAGTCAACTAAGTTAGGTTTCCATTATGGCGACTTTTAAGTAATAGGCTTTAATCTCATTCCCCTCGATAAATGGTACACTTGCTCTCTGGCTAGCCCCTTAGTAAATGGATCCGCAATATTCTCTCTTGATTTTACATATTCTATGGAAATTATTCCATGTGAGAGCAAATACCTAACGGTATTATGTCTTCGACGAATGTGTCGAGACTTACCGCTATACATATGATTCTGTGCCCGTCTTATTGCTGCTTCACTATCACAGTGAATGCGTATACCTGGCATAGGTTTAGGCCACATTGGAATGTCTTCTAAGAAATTATGAAGTCATTTTGCTTCTTCTCCTGTTTTATCTAATGCGATAAACTCAGATTCCATTGTTGACCTTGTTATGCATGTCTACTTGGAGGATTTCCAAGCGACTACAATATCTCCTAGGGTAAAAATGTATCCACTAGTGGATTTTGAGTCTTTAGTATTCGATATCCAATTGGCATCAATGTACCTGCTGGATATTTGGTATAATGTAAGCCATAATTTTGGGTATGTCTTAGATACCTAAGTACCTAATTATCGCTTTCCAGTGATCGGACCCTGGATTACTTGTGTACCTACTCAATTTTCTTACAACATAGGCTATATCTAGCCTAGTGCAATTCATTAAGTACATCAAGATTCCAATTATCCAAGAGTACTTTAATTGTGATATACCTGCACCTATATTTTTTGACAAATGAAGACTAATGTTAACAAGTGTTTTAGCAGGACGATCGTCATACTTTCCAAATTTCTCCAGAATCTTCTCAACATAATAAGACTTAGATAAAGCATATCCTTCAGATGTTCTAATAATTTTTATTCCTAGAATTACATCTGCTACTTCTAAATCTTTAATATCAAACTTTTTATTCAACATTTTCTTTGTGGATTTAATCATGTCATTATTGCTTCCAATAATGAGCATGCCATCAACATAAAGACAAACTATGACATGGCCTTTGTCTATGCTTCTAAAATAGACACATTTGTCACATTCGTTTATCTTCAAGCCATCCGAAAGCATAATGTGATCAATTTTTTCATACCATCATTTTGAGGCTTGTTTTAATCCATAAAGGGATTTGACAAGTTTAGAAACCTTTTTTTCTTGGCTGAGAACTTGAAACCCTTCCGATTGTTCCATATAGATTTTATCATCTAACTTGCCATTCAAAAAGGTTGTTTTAGCATCGATTTGATGTATCTTCGGATTATACAAAGCTGCAATTGCATTTAGCATCTGAATAGATGTTATTCTTGTCATTGGTGAATAGGTATGAAAATAATCAAGGCTTTCCTTCTACTGCTTGTATTCCTTAACAACAAGTCTAGCTTTGTATTTATCCATTGAACCATTTGCTTTCAATTTTTTCTTGAATATCCACTTATATCCAAGAGGTTTATATCCTGTTGGAAGATCCACTAGTTTCCAAGTATGATTTTACAAAATAGATTTAATTTCACTATTCACAACCTCTTTCCACAATAGAGTTTTAGGACTTGACATTGCTTCCTTGAAGCTTTGAGGCTCATTTTCTAACAGGTATGTCAGAAAATTTGGACCAAATGATTTAGAGATCCTAGCCCTCTTACTATGTCTAGGTTCTTCTCCTTCATTATCATTTTGGTCTTCATTACCACCCATAGTAGTATCAAAAGTTCTTTTATTTAAACTTGTCTTTTCTGTTTCCTTGCAAGGAAAAATATGTTCGAAAAACGACGCATTTCTTGACTCAATAATAGTGTTTACATGCATATCAAGATTTTTAGATCTATGAACTAAAAATCTGTATGCACTATTATTATTTGGATAACCAATGAACACACAAATAATCTTAGTTGTTTTAGGACTAAGGACTGCCACCTTGGCCAAACACTCCCACACTTTGAGGTAATTGTAGGTAGGTCGTCGACTTTTCTACACTTCATAATGTGTTTAATTGATTTTCTTATGGGGTACCCTGTTAAGGATAAAGTTAGCAGACAAAATCGCCGCCCCCTACAAGTTCTGAGGTAACCCTGAACTAATCAACATGGCATTCATCATCTCTTTAAGAGTTCAATTCTTTCTCTCACCAACTCCATTTGATTGAGGAGAATACGGTGCAGTGGTTGGGTGAATAATACCATGTTTAAAACAAAATTCCTCAAATGGTGCATCGTACTCACCGCCTCTGTCACACTTCACTACCTTGATAGTTTTGTTAAGTTGATTTTTAACCTCAAGTTTATATTGCTTAAAAGCTTCTAAGGCTTCATATTTACTTCTTAATAAGCAAACATAGCAATATCAAGTGCAATCATCAATAAAATTAATAAAATGCTTTTTATCTCTAGTTTGAACAAATTTTAAATCACAGATATCTGTGTGAATTAAACTTGAAGGTTCAATAGTTCTTTCTACTTTATTAAATGATGCCTTAGTGAGTTTTGCCTCAACACAAATCTCATATTTATGATTAGGATCAAACTCTAAGTTTGGCAAACATTCTAAAGAAACAAGTCTACGCAAAGAATTAAAATTAACATGTCCTAATCTACCATGTCATAAATAAAAAAAAAGACTTAGCAATATAAACAGAAGATGTGTTCTTATTATTAATAGCCAAATTTGGTAAAACAGTTAATACATTGATCTTAAAAAGCTCATCACTCATGTAACCTCGCCCAACAAACATTCCACTCTTAGAGAGTACAGTCAGACTCAAAGACTAATCTAAACCCATTCTTGATCAACAATGACTTAGAAATCAAATTTTTGCGAATCTCTGGCACATGGAGTACATTGTTGAGTGTGAGCTCTTTCCCTGAGGTCATTTTTAGTATAGTCTTTCCTTGTCCTTCTACAGTTGATATGGAGGAGTTTCCCATAAAGAGTTGTTCCCCACTTTCCACTACTTTGTAGGTTATGAACATTTTCTTATCTGCACAGATATGGTGGGTTGCTCCAGTATCCACCCGCCACTCCTTGTGATTGGCCACCAAATTTGCTTTAGAGACTACTGCAGCAAGATTGATGTCTGCCACTCCATCGGAAAGATAAAAATCCGTGGCTATGTTGGCTTGTGTTGGCTTTTTGCTTGAACTCCTTCCGTCCTTGTGAACATGACAATCCTCAGCGCAATGTCCATCTTTACCACTCATAAAACACTTGCCTTTGAACCTCTTATTGAACCCGTTGTGGATCTCTTTATTGATCATATTAGTGGATTCTTGTTTGGGACCATTGCCATCATGCTTCCGCTTTTTGTTGATGAATTTTGACCCTTGTCCATGTTCTACAACATTTGTTTTAGCCTGCATGATATGATTTCCCGACTTCTTGTTGGAACCACGGTTGTCCTCCTCAATTCTGAGCCGCACTATCAATTTCTCAAATTTCATTTCCTCGTGCTTATGCTTCAGATAATTCTTGAATTCTTTCTAGGATGGTGGTAATTTTTCAATAATTGCCGCTACTTGGAAAGATTCACTAAGAATCATCCCTTCTGATGTATGTCATGGAGAATTAATTGGAGATCTTGAACCTGGCTAATAACCGTCTTGGAATCCATCATTTTAAAATCCAGAAGATGACCGACAACAAATTTCTTTGTACTGGCATTCTCTGTCTTATATTTGTGGTCTAGAGATTCTCACAGTTCTTTTGTTGTACTTTTGACGCTATACACATTGTACAGTGTATTGTCCAACCCATTGAGGATATAATTCTGATACAAAAAATCACAATGTTTCCATGCATCGAGTGAGGCAACCACTGGCTTGTTAGTTTCTTCCTCGTTCAGTGTCGGAGCTTTTTCATGAGTGAAGCGAGCCAAATTCAATGTCGTAAGATAAAACATCATCTTTTGTTTCCATCTTTTCAAATCATTTCCACTGAATTTTTCTGGCTTCTCCCCATGATTTACCGGTATTGCCAGAGTCATCACTGGCACAACGGGTGTGGGACTAGGAGTGAGAACAGTCTTAGTATTGTTTGTTTTAGTATTTATATTTTTGACGAAGTAAAAACGCACCAATTACAAATTTATATAGAATAGAATTTGCACACAAAATATATAGAAAAATTTTTGTAACAAAATTTCAATGATAAACAGTAGATGACTATTATGTTATCAAAGAAATCATCAAACAATATACAACTACTATTTAATTTCCTGAAACAAAATATTCGTTTGTCTAACACACAAATAATAATAATAAAAAAAAAAAAACAAAAATCTACTTTAAGATTGTTATTAACCAGTGGTTGTGTATGTGTGTAAATAAATGTACAAATAAAATAAACAAAAGAAATTAAATAATTCAGAAATTAACTTAACGAATTAAATTCTGAATTAAATGCTTACAGGAACTTTAAATGTCGAGATTTGTGTTGGACACAATCTCCTTAAAATAGATTTCGCCCTCGTTCCGGTGCTTCAAGATTTACCGGCGTCTACTTCCTAAGATGTAACGGCTACTGCTACTTGGTTTGCAGCATTACAAGCTCAAGTCTGGCGAATCCAAACTCTGATGTGACTCTTTATTTTTCTTCTTAAAATTAAATAATAAACAGATGCAAAAAACAGGAAGATGAAAAGAAAAGAAGAAAGATGAAATGGTTAGGAAAAATTGGATGGATTGAATTGCTGGAATAGCAGGCTATATATAGGAGAACTGATGGCTTTTCAGAACAGGTATCAATAGATAAAAAACCTGTTTGGACAGATTCAACAGGTAGAAAACCTGTTTGAATAGATTTGAACAGAAATAGATTTGTTCGGGTGGATTCTAACAGGTATGATCTTGTTAAGATGGAGGAAAAATTTGGACAAATTTATTTTGAATTTTGAAACCGAAATTCAAAATTAAATAAATAAAATACAAATGTTTTTGGCCGAAAAAGATAACTATTGGGTTGGACAAGCCCAACCCAACCTCACACTGCACACCTGCACCCAAGCCCAACCTAGACGGCGGCGGCACGCTCGTGTGTTTTTGTTTTTGGGTCCAATGGGTCTAGCCTACTTTATCTATAACCTCACTCTTCCACAAAACTTGGGTACCCTTTGGGGCCCATTCCAAGTATCCTAAGCTAGAGTCTATATACCCATTTAAATTCTTAGGCCTTTCCAATATAGGACAAACACATTTTACAAATGTGTATGAAACCCACCTACAGCCATATCTACGAACCCGAAAATGCGTGTCGAATTCTCATTCATCCGAAAATAGATTTGAGCAACCAAATATACGATGTTATTCAATATGCGGCATTAAACAAGAATTCAATTAGAAACCTTAAAAATAACGCTTGTGTCATACCTTAATTAATACTTAAAGTTAGCAAAAAATAAGGTTTTACAAAGCCATTTTCCAACAATATCAATACTTTATTTGAATTGGTTAAAATTTATATTGTATTTTAATCTTTTATGATAATAATAATAATTATTATTAAGAATTGCAAATGTTTCCACACCCAAAATTAAAATTGTTGATCTTTCACCGCTAATAAGAAAGATGGTGTTTCTTTTTTAAACCTTTTATTTGGGGAGATAGGGTGATTGTTGTGCCTTTTGCATAGCAGTCATGATTGTTCGCTTATAAGATTCACTTCGGATCCTATCTCAATGATTTGAACCGTTTAGTTTTTAATGTTGAATTGTACATTTCTATAAATAAAAAAAAAAAAGTTAATCGAATATCGGTAACACTACAGGAAATAAGGGTTTTTGCGGCGTTTTTTTAACGGCGTTTTTTTAAATGTCATTTTTGTTAATATTTAACGGCGCTTTAAAAACGTCGTATATTTCTATAATTAAAATGACACCGTTTTATAATAAAGGGCGTTTGAAACCGCCTCCAATTGCGGTACCCCACACGCGCTATTTGGAATCTGAGAATATAAGCCTTTTGTAAACCCTCAAGCCTTCAGACATAAACAAACATTGAATCTTCGCCTCGGCTCTCTCTCTCTCTCAATCCTCTCTAAACCCTTATTTTGAATCTCACCTTCAAATCTCACAGATTCACCGATTTCGAAGCTCCACCGCCACCACCATCTTCACCCGCGACATAGCGAGATTCACCGATTCAAATCTCATAGATTCATCGATTTCAGATCGGTCTACACCGCCACCGCGATTTCGATTCAGATCGATCTGCGATTTCGATTCTCACTCTAGATCTCTCTCTCAGAGATTCATCTTTGATTTCATCTCAGAGCGATTTCGATGTCTCTCTCTCGATTTCGAAGCACCACCACCACCACCATCTACACCAGCGAGGTATTGATTTCTCTCTTGGCACTCACGCTGGTTCCATTTATATTGTTGATTTTCATCGGCAATCGCTTCTTCTCCGTGTTTTGTTTTGATTATCAATTTGCTGTTTTAACTCTCCAATATTTGTCTGCATGACTCCACCAACTTCACTTGGAAATAAGGGAGTTAGTTGAACTGAACTAATTTTGGGGCTGTTTGTTGCTTTTTTCAGTAGCTTAATTTGAGCTGCTCCACCCCCTCTCTCTCTCTCTCTCGTTTGCTTGGGGAAGGTATCATGAATCTTTTGTATCATTTTTTAGTTGTCACTGTGCATATTCTCCTACCTTTTATCCTTTTACTTGATGTAGGCTATATATATGTTAATTAAAAAGTCGAAATATAGTGCACATAGAAACTGTGTTCTACATCTATGATTTGTAATTGCTAAATTTCCTAAATAGTTTGCTGACATTTTGTTTTTGCATGTGGAACTGAGAAATCAGGAGGATTCTCTTTATGAAAGTACCTGAGACACGAAAGGCATTGCTACTGTCTAAGATTGATCGAGTAGCTCTGGTAAAATAACTTGCTACTTTTATATATATATATATATATGTTCGAGTGTCATCTGTTCCTGCATAACTTAAATATTATATTATTTGGAGCTGCACATGAATTGAGCAATCGATAAAAAGTTCATATGTAACTTGCTTATGAGCTTGTTCAAGGTTCTTTCCCTTTCAATAGACATTTTTTTGGAAGGAATACACTATATATTGCTTTAGCCACAATAAAAGTAATGATAAGAAAAACAATGCAACTACAAGTTAAATGTCTTGTGCTTCTGCTGGCATCATTAGCATTGGGCTTTAATTTAATTTTATTTTTTGAGCCATTTATAATATGAGGATCATGTTTTTGACAGTGAATGACATATACTGTAATTTTTTAGTACTTCACTTCATACAAGGTATCTCACAGTTTTTATTTCTTTCAAACTTTTGGGATTATAAAATCCACAGAGATGAGATACATACAAAACTGGTTCAAATAATGAGAGAAAGGTTATTTGTTCATTTGCAGGAAGTTGGCTATTTTCAACGTGTCTTAACTTCCTTCATTTTGTTTTGTGAGTTGTTATTAACTTCAAATTGAAACTTCTTGAATTTTTTTCCCTACATATTGCCAGCATTAGGGGGTGTAATTGCCATTGATTTGTTTCGATATTGCAATATTTGAAGCAAATTTTTTGCCTTGGAGACCCCTGTTAAAAGTGTACCAATAGAGTAAAAATTCGCTCACTGAAATTATTGATGTAAATATTTTGTCTAACATCGTTGATTTGAAGATAAATCAATGAACCTCTGATATTCTTTTAATTTGTAAATGTTAAAAGATAAATCAGCATTAGGGGGTGTAATCGCCATGTAAATATTTTGTAAAAATTCCCATCTCACATATTTTTAGTTTCTGGTTTGCCTACTCTTTTATTTACAATGTGATGCAGCACAGTTGGCAACTAGCACAAATTAATTAGTTATTTAGGAATTATTTCTATCCTAGGGCAATTCATCATTACATTTGCTGGAACTGTAGGCCGAGAATGGTTTTACAGAGCAATTAGTAACACTATTAAACTCTGTAGGGTAGAATGATGGTGAAGGATGGATGGGGGTTGGGTGTTTTGGTTCACTTTCTTCTTATTTTTATGTTAAAATCCTTTGGATTTTTATTTCTCTTCTTTTTTTTTTTTTCCTCCGATCTGACTGAGAAAACCTTCAAGACCATGTAAACTGGATTAGATTCTTTTGGACTATGTGGTTGGCAACAAAGAAAAGCGTGGGGCTCGCGAAGCATTCATTGACTGTGACTGGATCAGCGCTTTCTGCTTACTCTTCTGCCCAGCATGTTCGCAGCCGTCATGAGGCATGATAAAGTTTCAGATTGATTGAATTGCTGCTGTAGAAACTAGTCCGTGTAGAAATTTAATGGAAAAAAAAAAGAAGCCAGTTTGTAGTCTTGTGTAGAAATGTTTGAAGTACGTATGTTGCACTGCTACCTTATTGAGATGTTTTCCAGGATACTCCAATCTTTATTTATTTGGTGCTAATCAAAGATATAACATAGCTAGCTTAGAGAAGTTAGGGCGAGTCGCCTATTTGTCGATTCCATTAGGGGCATGGGCATTATAGAAGCAAAATTTGATTATTTATTTATTTATGTTTCTTTTTACTTTGTTCGTATGCTTGCTTGGCGGTTTCCTCGTGTATTTTATAATCCTATATATCTAATATGAAATTGGAAAAGAAAATTACTAGTTTTTATGCCAGTTTACCATTTCCTTGAGTTCTACTCTCTAGCTGATTCTGGTTTTTTTGTTAATCAATTCTTTTAGACTAAGAATTGTTTTGTGGAAGATATTAGTTTACAAATTGTAGGAAGATATTGATAATTCACCTCATTGTTTACCATCATCAAAGCTGTGTAACTTTTTCTTTGATCATCATGTGCATACAGAGGCCCACTCTTTGGGTAGTTTCTTCCCTTGTACCAATTGTAGGGGGAGTGGCATTGGCATCATTCACCGAGGCATCTTTCAATTGGTATGACACTAACTGAAAATTCTCTTAAACAAAGAAATTAACAAATCAAAACCCTTGAAATTTTGAAGTTTGGTTCTCACATGTGATGCTTTCTTTTGTTTTGAGACAGGATAGGTTTCAGTGGTGCAATGGCTTCCAATTTGACCAACCAATCACGCAATGTACTTAGCAAAAAGTTCATGGTCAATAAAGAGGTAAAAATTCATAACTTAGATACAAGTTCTAATTTTCCATGCTGTCTAATCATCAAAGTTCCACAAAGACCTTTCTTTGCTTGCACATTTGGAAAATGACAGTTCATTTTCTTGATTCATGCAAACTTGTCACAACATTGTTGTTGTTGTTGTTGTTTTTTTTTTCCTCTTAATTTTAACCAACAATCTACCATAAACAGGAAGCTTTGGACAACATCAATCTCTTCTCAATCATAACAATTATCTCTTTTGTACTGCTGGCCCCTATTGCTATTCTCATGGAAGGCGTGAAGTTTAGTCCATCATACGTGCAATTCGCTGTAAGTGATATGTGTCTAACAAGATGGATTGCCTTAATTTGTTATACATAGTGTTTATAGATCAGTTTTTGTATCCCAACATGATACACATTTCTATGTACCTGGTTTCAGGCAAGTCAAGGGTTGAATGTTAGAGAGTTGTGTGTGTGTGAGAGCTCTCCTGGCTAGTTTTTGCTTCCATACTTACGAACAGGTGAGGTTTCTCATATCTTGTGTTTTCATGGCCTAGAACATTACAAATCACTGTATTTGTTACATGAAACACCACAATATTTTGAAATTAATTAAAGATCAAGCACAATAAACTGTTGCTATAGTGCCAAAAATTTTGGTTAAACTTCAGTTTCACCAATGATTTTCAGTGCTAACACTCATTTTATGATAATCACTCCCCTTGATTAGTCAATAAAATGCATCATTATCTCTGTCTTCAAATTTTTTTATTTTTGGGGACTATGTTTTACAGAATGGGTCCATTCTGTCATGAAAACAATAATCAGAACTGAAAAAAAAAAACTATATTTGATCAATTTTACTTAAAAATATCATGTAACTTATCATTTCAAATTCTGACTGTCAGGTTTCTTATATGATATTACAAATGGTGTCACCGGTAACCCATGCAGTGGGAAACTGTGTGAAGTGAGTTGTGGTCATTGTGTCCCCTGTTATTTTCTTCCAGACACCCGTTTCGCCTATTAACGGTCTCAGTAAACCCTCTATAACTAACATGTTACTGGTAAAAGATGCCTCTCTTCACACTTGCTTGGTTAATGCTTGGTCTGTAAACTGGGTGAGTTTTAATTGCAAGAACTGCTGTGGCGCTTGCTGGTGTCTTCTTGTATTCAAGAGCGAAGCGCATAAAACCAAAGGTTACACGACTATCATATGATGAGTCATTCATTACATGAGATAAGTCAAATTCATATTTATATTTATATTTCCTGTTTGTTGTTTGTGTTTGTGTAGGTAATTACGAAGGAAACACCTCACCTCCTTAGCAGAAACACACCTATTGATGAGTTTCCAGCAGCTTTGCAAGGTTTCTATTGGCGCTCACCAGAAAACAATCTTTTAATCATATTTTGGAGCAGTGGGGCAGGTCTTTTAATCTTTTAATCATATGTTTGATATTGTGTTTAACAGTTATTACAACCCTTGGTTCCTCCTGTAGGACTTTACGATACTGTATTTGATGTTGACAATGATAAAGAGAGAGCAGAAGCTCAAGGTCTTGAACCAAATGGGTTCAGTTTTGATGGAGCTGATGCAGCCGGTGTTGATTACGCTATTAATCGGTGAGTGGACTTTTATCTGTCACTCAAATTACAGAAATGTTCTTTTCTTCTTGTTTTGACAATTTTAGTATTTTAGTTTTTATTGGGAAATTTGCTCATTCAATTTTTTTTTTTTTTTTTTAAACCCAACAAGTCAAGAACTTTGGGTATGAGTAATGAACATAAAAACATCATGTAAGGTGATCCTATGGTTGAGCCACTAACACGAGCAAATAATATTACACTTCTTCTATCAGTCCCTACCTCTCATGAGGGAAATTATTCAGCTTCTCTTATTTTCTTTTCTACGCCCTTGAATTGTCAGAGCAGAAATTGAAGGACTGAGGAGAGTTATATAGATAAATAACAAAATTATCTCTTCACTTCAGCTTCATTATACAATACAATATGCTCGACCTATGTTACCTGGAACACAATCATTTCTGTACAAGGACTGGGAACCATAACACAATACACTACATGCTTTAAAATATGGTACAATAGATAAATCTATTTGGCTGCTACCTCCTTGAACAAGACTGAAGATCTGCAAACCGTTGCCACTCCCCCCTTCTTCCTTTCCTCATGTGCGACTCTCTCTCTCTCTCTCTCTCGTGGGGTTGAAGAGCGAGAAGAAAGAATGATGATGACCGGATTGCACACTGTTGCTGATGTTTTTTGCATTGGGTGGGATCAATTTTGGGATGGAAATACGTAAGAGCATGAGGCAGAGTTCTTGAGATTATGGTTTACACGTGTTTAGTTGACTGTGGTGCTTAATTAATTTAGGTTTTTATTTTCAGGAGACTGCCCATGAAAAGAGCCAAAAGTACAAGGAACGAAAATCTGTCCTTGGGTGGTTAGTAGATAATTGTTTTGATGAGTCGAAGAAAGAGATATTTGCTATGAAACCAACCTTGGAATAAAAACATAAAATAAAAAAGAAAAATAAGTCAAGGAAATTAGGAAAGCGTATTTTGACAACACAACTTAAAGTATGAAATAGTGTTTTCAAAATATAGTTTTGAAGAATTTTACAATAAGTTAATTGAGTTTTACAGGTAGGTATGAAATTACATTTATGGTTTTATGATAGTTGTTAACTTCTATTGAGCTATGAAATTACTTTCCAATTCCAATTCCAGTATGGTATTCTAGCGGCTTTAACTTTACAGCTTAATTCCGACGAACGGTCTCCAGCAAGAAAAGGTTAGTTCTATTTTTCACTTCACAGCTTTACTTGCTTAAAATCGGTTGTTTTTGCGTCCTTGAAATGTCTCTTGCTCTTTGCACTTGTTTTTGGTTTGTTTACTGAAATCGAAACTGCGAATTTTTGTATTTAGTTGTTAAAATTTCAGCTTAATTTGTTGGGATCTGGTATAGATACTATTGTCGTACTCAAGATACCGTAATGGCGGCTTTGATAATTCTAGCTTGAAATTAGGTTTTGAGTATGTAGAAAAACCGGTATGATGGAGTACTGGTAAAGCGATATTACCTTGTTTACAACTCTTTTCAAATTTTTTATTTTTTGTTTGTTTGTTTGTTTGTTTTTGGAGCTTTATTTGTTTAACATTTATTATTCAGTACTTCTGCTTTTAATATTTAATGGCTCAATGCACTATTGGTTGTGATACCAATATAGATTTCATATTAGATCCTTGTTCTGTATAAGATTGGAGAGAAGTGAAGATATAATAGATTTTAAACATGATATAATTGTTGTTCTGGTCTCAGGCTCTTAAGGGTGAAAAGAGATAAATTAATACTGAGCGAAGTCTATAAATTGAATAGAATGTTTTGTGGGACGTAATAGATACTAATATAAGTTGCAACATGAAAAGAGATAAAATAAAGTACGTTTAGAACCTGTACGTAACACATTTGTTATAATTTCTTCTAAAAAGCTCTTTCATGCCTTTGCTTTATGGAGAAATCTACACAACTTTGATATTGTGCATTAGAGTAGATTTTTTGTTATGCCATGTTTCATTTCAGATTGGCTTGTGTTATTCTTTGCCTGACTAGAACTGAAGGCTTCTACGTTATTCTACATGGACTAAATTCTTAAAAGAAGCTATTATTTATCCAGCCCAATAATATTAATAATTTCTTTAATTGAACTATTTATTCTAATAATATTTAATAATTTCCATAACTTATACTAATGTGAACCCAGCTCAATATTCAACAAGAACCATCTAGAATTAATTCCTACAGAAGAGAAGGGTACAATGAGATCGAGACAGTGCAACTTCTGAGCCAAACCCACATTCAATCTCCGAGTTCACTAAGACCCGGGCAATTCGTCAATGAGAGTGAAAACTCAATGCTTCACGTGTTTTCACCCTCATCAAACTATCAAGTCTGTATTGAAACCCATTTCATGAGTTGGGTATAACTGGGTTAATTAATTAGACCGGCTAATAAATTGTTTTAATCGTGTGGTTGTAGGTTCAGTATCTTAGCAGCAGCAGCAGCAGCAATGGAGGTCAAATTGGAGCCACCACCGAAGGCAATCACCTCTCCCTGTCAATGAGCAACAATCAGCAAAGGCCGTTCATCAATCCTCCGCAACTGTTTGCAACTGCTGCAGCATCATCAGGATTCCCACAGCAGATAACTACCCGACCCCAAAATTGGCTACACCAGAAAAATTGATTTTACTCTCTGATGAGACCCTCTTGACCCAACTTTTTGTTTTTTGTTTTTTAAATCTTTATGTAACAAGGCCTTTGGAGTTTGTAAGCATGTAAAGATTAATGCTTTGAGCTTATATTTCTTCATTTGTGTGTTTCTAAAACCGTACATATGCATTATTATTTAGGCTGCCTTCTTATTTATTATTACATCAATAGGTCCTTGTTCATATTAAATTTAAAATTTAAGAAAATTAAAAAAAGGGGATATCACGGCGTTTCTGAAAACGCCACCTAAAACTCTAAAAGCTAACAGTAAGTTTTTTAAAAAGATATGGCGGCGTTTTGAAAACGTCGTTAAAATGATAGTGACGTCATAGTACCTTTGGTGGGATATTTGGCGGCATTTTTAAAAACGCCGCCTATAGTCATATAACGACGTTTTTTAAACGTCATAAAGCTATAGCGACGGCCGCAGCATCGGCGCTTGACATTGAACGTCACAAAAAGAATTAACGACGTTTGTTGTACCTATAGCGGCGTTTTGTAAACGCCGCTAAAAGCAGATTTTCCAACAGTGTAACCTTTTGATAAAAAACATACTTATACAAAAAAAAGTAGTGATAAATGTTATTTTGGGTGTTAATCTAAATACAAATATGATATCATCAAAAGATTATTTATATCCGAATAACTTAATTTTTTTTTTTTTTTTTTGTAATAGAGATTTACTAGTCAATGAACTCTAAAAAATGAATAGCTCAAATTATAGAGATAGGACCTGTTAGCGCCATATTTAAATCTACCAATTAGAGGCTGACACATGGCAAGCAAGAGGCAATGCACAAATACAACAAATTATTGAAGAGTCTCTACATTCAAAGCTACTCACGTGAGCCACGAGTGTAAGATTTGAACTGGTGGTGGTCTTAAATCATATGTGGAAAGCATATAAGGAAGAAATTAAGGAATAGTTATAAGTGATTATGTGCACTCAAATAAAGGAGTATCTCTAAGGAGAAGCTAGAGAGAAGGGGATCATGCTTCGAAGCCAAAAGAAGACTATCAATAGATGGAAACAAAGACTAAGAAAACTTTCGACCAAATCCAGACTCTATATCTTTGTTAATTTCATTTATTTTTAAATTGCAGTAGTTTACTTTCATGCACTACACTTACATTTTATAAGAATATATTAACTCTGTAATTTCAGAATTCGATCAAGTTAAAACTTCGAAGTTGCTCTTATTAAAGGTAACATTTTATAATTGTTTATTTAATTAATCAATTACAATTTTTGCCTAGCCTCTCTTTCCCATTCTGCTACGAATTCGAGTTAAAAGTATTGGTTCATCTTGTAACACAACATAATAAAATCCTTTTTACTGAGGTTAAGAGAACCTTAACACAATCGTCTGATAAATTTTAACTCATTAATTATCTATAAAGACTTTTCAGATCTTTGTTAACACACTCTAATTACATTTCTTACTCTTGAAATGTCAAAATAACCAACAAACCTGAAATGAATCCTACAGATGAAACAACCGTAGTACAGTAGTCCCCCAAAATCCTCTATTTGAGCATTTGGGCCACAGAGAGATATTTATGCTGGGGCTTACAAAAGTGAATGTTTTACGCAACTTGTTCCTTTCTCCATTTTACAATAATGTCCATGTATTGATTGGCTCAACAGCACTAAAAATTAGTGTGCCACAACAAGACACCACCAGCAACAAGAACAAATTGCCAAGGACATCAAATTTTGGTAATGGTCAAGGCCATCCCCAAATTTTTTTTATTTTTTATTTTTTATTTTATTATTTTTTTAAAAAAAAAAAAAAAAAAACTGTTTCTCATACGTAACTATGCACACTCCACAACATAAGAGTTCAGATTCTATGTAGTGTTGAGATTGTAGTGTATTTTGTAAAGCACCAAAACGAGTACACACACCCTCTTTGACGTTCTTGGGATGAACCGATAACTGTTGTCAGTCCACTTCTTACATATTAGCTTCCTTCCATTTATTTTATTTATTTATTTATATTTTTTTATTTTTTGTGGTAATTTTTTTTTTGGTTAGATAAGTAGAAAATTACAAATAATATATATTATCAAAAGTAACGTTTACCTTAAATTTTATTTCTCTCTCTTTTATGTGGTTCATATCTCTCTCTTTATTTACTTTTTTTCGCAAAAATGTCACATCAATATACCCTTATGCCTGTTTATTTTAAAATTCAATATTTAAAAGTCTCCTACTTGATTTGAACTATCAATAAACAAAATTATATGTACTAAAAAGTATTTTACGAATTAATTATTTATTTATTTATTTTATTTTTCCAATTTTCTCACTTTCTATTCAAGTTTGTAATTTTAAGGAAATTGGTGATAAATCCAATTTAAGGAGAGTATAAGGCACTAGGTCCAGTAGATATTTTTTGTTGGTCAGAAACCCACACTTTGTGAAATAATTTGGTGAAAAGTCTTGAAGGATATTTTGTTTCTAATTTTACCACTTGACTATTTTATTTATCTGACTTTTTGTTGACTATATGTTCAAAAATTTTTGACTATTTGTTCAATTTTTCCCCCTATATGTTCAATTTTTCCCCTAAATTCTATCTATTTATTCAATTTTTTTTCCATAATTTTTATCTATCTATTTAATTTATCATAAATTCTATTTAATTTTTCTTATCTGTTAAAATAACAATTTTTATCTATTAAAATAACAATTACTCAAATTTGGAAGCCTATTTCTCCTATTTGTTTGAAATTCACAAACTATGGAATTATCCACCACCAACAATCAAATATTACACAAAAATTCACAAACTATTATTATTTGTTCAAATTTTGAACAACTTTGTCCTATATCTGTTCAAAGTTTGAACCAGATCTCACTTATCTATTCAAAATTTATCATATATCTGTTTCATCATCATCATCATCATCATCATCATCAATAACAATAATAAAAATTCTACTATGTTATGCTTGTTATTGTTATTGAAATAGCAAACATAGCAAGATATATAAAGATTGAGTCCAATGCTTTGATGGACTCATTTTATTCTGATTGAGACATGGAGTTCTTTTTTTTTTTTTTTTTTGGTCCCCTTTCTTTGCTATTCGAATTTTTATGTTTGCTATTCTGGACGTGATGTTTAGAAGACTTTAAATCCTCTAAAGGTGTAATTCTTTTGGTGTTAGCCGTGCCCGAACGACATTTAACTGTTTGGTATAGCCACATAACTGTGTTTGTAGTGAGTTCCTAGGAGACTAATTGAGATGGTGAAAACTAGAGTTCAAATGGCAAAGCTTCGAATGCAAAGATTTGGAATTTTCGAGACTAAAGTCTGGTTTAAATACTCAGGGGTGTGGAGATTGCTTCAAAATCACCCCGACTTGAACTCTGTATGACAGTCCCATAGGTCGAGTTAGCTTTATGTGCCTCGATTTTGGATACCGAAGCAATCTAGTCTGTCACCTTGTTGGAGAATAGGGAAAGTCACAAACATTGTTAGGAAGAAATGTAATACCTGTGGTTTTCGCGTGAAGATTATACCTTTGTGAAGCATTTAGATATTTTCGAAGTGCTTTTTTTATTTCAGATGTACAATGAAGGTAGAAATGGTTTCATTTTTTTTTTCGATTGTATTTGGGTTTGTAAAAAAAAAAGAAAAAGAGCAGACCACACGTGCGGCCCAAATGGGTGCACGAGCAGAGAGTCTACGCCTTAGGCGCACGAGCAAAGGCCTAGGTCGCACGAGTGGCCCAAGCCCAAAAGTATTTTGTGCAAGTGCCACTGGAGTGGCCCAATTCCACCGCATGAGTGGCCCAAAATTCACCGCACGTGTGGCCCACATGGGCGCACGAGCGACCCATCCATCTGAAAAAATGGGACGTACGAGCGGAAGCCCAGGATGCACAAGCGGACCGAGCCCAAAAGTATTTTGCGCAAGCACTACTAGAGAGGCCCAATTTCGTCACACGTACGGCCCACATGGGAGCATGAACGGCTCATTCATCAAAAAAATAAAAAAAAATAATTGTGCAATTTTTATTTATTTATTTATTTACTTATTTTAGATTCTTAAAAAAAAATCCTGCTGCTTTTATTTATTTATTTATTTTTATTTAATTATTTTATTTCTTTCAAAAAAAATAAAAAATAAAATTAATTCCTTTAAGCCAAATCGTAGACCCACTTTTGACCATCACTCTTCCCTGCAAACTCCCTCTCTACCCATCAAACCCCACCATCACCAACCCTTCAACCTTCAACCTTCACCGCACCTCTTTCTCACCACCAACTTCCTACCAAAGCATCACCATCTTCTTTGATCGGCGACCTTCCAGCAACCATTTTTTTCGGCGAATCTTACATCTTCTCTTCTTCCTCTCTTTACTTCCTACTTTTTCAAGATAATCACCCTCTTTTTGTTTAGATTTCTTAGTTTTCACTTGTAATATTAGTCCATTGGTAGTTTAATGGTAGTTTTTGAGCATTGTTCATCATCATTGTTCTTCATCATCATTCTCACATAAAATTAGAAAAAAAAAAAAAAGATTGTTTAGAAACCACCGCACGTGTGGCCAACTCCGGCCCACATGTGGCTCACCCTAAAATTATATATATATTTAAAAAAAAAAAGAAGACATTGTTGGGCATCAAAAAGCCGTCGCAGGTGCGACCCAATATATATATATATATATAGATAATAATAATATAGCTTGATAATAATTGTAATATCGTTTGCGGTTGCCTATTTTTGTTTAATGTAGTTGTTTAGTTTAGTTGTTAGTTAGTGATTTAGTTTTATTTTTATTTAGTGATTTAATTGTTAGTTTAATTGGTTAGTGGTTTAGTTTTTATTTTTTGTATTTTTTATTTTATTTTCTTCTCTTTTCCTCTACTAACTTATTTATTTATTCCTTGTATTTCATATTTGTGTTTGTCAATTTTTTTTCATGCTAACTTAGTGTAAGTTAATTTAGGGTAGTATTCAAAATAATAATAAATAAATAAATAAAAAAATAAAAAAAATCTGGTGGTGTGATGACAATGAGGTTTTGAGTGATTAGTGCATGCATGCACTATGTGATGAGTTCTGATAAAATAGTTCTATGTTTTTTGTTGCGTTGGTTGTATTATTTTGAGCAGATATGGCTAAATCATCACGTCGTGCACCCAAACGGCCTCGCAATGCCAACATAGCCGCTAGGGAAGTGCCAACTGACATCTGGGTACACAAACAAATTGCCTCAGGTACGCCATTTGATGTGGCCTTCTTCCGGCGCCACCAACACACTACATGGAGTGTGGAACAACTTGAAGACCAGGGTCTACTGGGTGTCTGCAACGTCACTAAACCAGCCTATCCTCGCATTGTGCAAGTCTTTAATATGAACATGTATATCAGTGACGAGGCCCCGAGAGCCCTTCTTTCCATTATTGATGGGATGGAGTTAGGGATCACACCAGCTTCCATTACTGAGGCTCTAAACTTCTATATGGACACTATCAATGCGGAGCAGTTCTCGGTATTCACTCGAGAACTCATAGTCCCGGCATTAGTGACCAAATTCTATTCGGGGCGACAGGATGATGACAAACAAACCAGCATCCGTCGGGATAACTTTCCACGCCGCCTCCTCTTCCCTGATGTGGTTCTCAAAATGAATGTATACCTCTCGGCCACAAGGAAGAGTAGTGAGGGGACTTCCTCAGTGCCTTGCATCGATTTGATTTTAACTTTTAGGTCGACATCCCTTCATTGATCTTCAATCAAATGGCTTGTATACTAAACGAAGTCAAATTGCACAGCACCTGAGGCGGTTCTACATGGGCCCTCCCCTTCGCCAACCTCATTACAACACTTATCAAAGGCCAAGGGACTTACACATTTGACCCCAATAAGGTTCAGCTTCCGCTGTCAACGCTTTATGCTAAAACCCAATGACGTCAAACCACTACTCGCCTACTGCCTCCACTAGTCCCCCCTAATGCCGCAGCCTATCCTAATGATGTTCCAGTAGAGCCCGCCGCCGCACCAGTGCCACCGCCATTCTATATGACACGCGCACAATATCAAGCTATTTTGGATAATCAAGCCACCATTCAGCAATCTGCGGTTGATCTCTATGCAGACTATCAGGCATATCGGGATTGCTCATAGATGACATTTGACCAAGTTAATGCTCGTCAGCTCGAATATCAGCAGTAAGTTGTATCTCTGCAAACTCACTTCTACGCATACTGGGAGTCGAGCCAACAACGGTTTGATCAGCTTAGTGCTAGGGTTCATTATGAGGCATTTGAGACTTGGACGATGATGCATGCCTTATTTGAGTAGCATTTTCCACCACCGCCAAATCCAAATCAGCGATATCCATTTTATTTTCTTTGTTTTATTTCTTTATTTATTTTTGTTTTGTTTTGTTTTATTTTTCTTTTCCTTTTATACTCTACAAAAAAAAAATAAAAATTGTGTGTGTGTGTGTGTGTGTGTGTGTTTGGTTCGTCCTTGCCTCACTGGATGTGCACCTACGCCGTATGGTAAGATGCTCTGTCTCTCATTTTACTATCTACTTTACAGTTGTTTACATTGAGGATAATGTTGTATTCCAGTTGGGGGGTGAATGTATTTATTAAAACAATTCATGTTTGTACTTGTTGCACTTGATTGCACCACTTCACTTGAGTTTCACTTTTTGCCAGTATGGTGGTGATATAAGCATATGTTAATTGGGGAACATAGTGGACTTGTATGAAAAGAGTTTATTGGGTAAATATTCGCATGTGATGTTTGCACTAGGGGAGTTGTTTGTGTTTGTGGTATTAGTACGCTTGTTATGAGTATGCCTTGATTCACATGAAAACACTTTCATAGCGGTGACCTTTCTATTCTAATCTCTGGTGTACATCGTTGACAATTGCTAGTGTTGCAGAAAAGAATAAATGAGTAGCCTTGATTTTCACAAAATAATAATAATAATAATAATAATAATAATAATAATAATAATAATAATAATAAAATAAATAAATAAATAAATAAATAAAAATAAAAAACTTGACTTGTTTGGGTTCGTACCCTCTTTGACTCGAGTTATTAAGCCCGTAGGGGTGGCTCTACACTTAGTGCCCTAAAATCGTCTGGTTTGGGAGTCATTGGCCCAATACTTGCTATATGGGTTAATTAGAAAGCTTAAGAGACATAGACATTGCACTGCTAAGAAAAAATAAAGGCTTGTTTGGGTTCGTAGCCTTTCAACTCAAATTATTAAGCCTGTAGGGGTGTCTTCACACCTAGTGCCCTAAAACCATCTGGTTTGGGTGTCATTGGCCCAATGCTTGTTACATAGGTTGATTAGAAAGCTTACTAGATCAAGATATTGCGTAGTCTTTCAAAAACTAAAAATTAAAAATAAGAATCTTGGTTGCAAAAGTTTAGTTTTTCTATATATGTTGGGTGTTATTGTGAGTTAGACTGGGCTATTATAGTGGACAGTTAACTAGTTATAGAGGTTGCACTTTACACTGAGGGTACTGACGATGTGTCTACTAGCATTCACAAGTACATGGAACTTAATTTTGTAATACTAAATTGCGATCTTTGCTCAATAGATTCTATCATGCTTGTCTACTATGCCTTCAATGACTCATCATGTCTTAATATTGCACTGTACTAGTACATAAGTTAATTCTTGAGTGGTGTAGTGTGATTAATTGTTGTTGGGCAGATGTGAATATGTTAATGTTTGTGGGTATCATTTTTGGAAACCCTCATGAGACTATACTCGTCTATTTAGGGTAACTTTGTGGTTTAAAGGCTTGTTGCATATGCTAAATGCAATCATGATCCCTACGAAAGTGGCTCAGAGTATTTTATTTTTCTTTTTTCTATTGTTTTGCTCGAGGACTAGCAAAATGTAAGTTGGGGGACGTGATGTGGGCCGAAAGGTATCACATTGAGGGCGCTTAAGTTACATTTATAGTCTTTGAATTTTGTTTATTTGGTGAAGATGATGTGTTTTTGCACTTATACAAAATTGGCAGGCAACACGCAAATTCAACCAAAAAGTGACCCAAATGCAGATTGTCCGTGTGAGTAGTGAGAATTCCCAGCTTGCCACTTCACTGCACGTGCGGCCAGGCTCCACCGCACGTGCGGCACACCACTGCTCAAGCGGTCCACATGGGTGCTTGAGTAGCCCACCTAGGACTTCGTGCGTGGAAATTGAAGTCTCTTCTGCTGGGAATAAAAAGAAGAAAAGAGCCTATAATTAGGGTTTTGATAATTTTCCAAGGGAGAGAGACAAGGGAGAGAGAGACTAGGGTTTGGAAGAAAAAGAACTTGAAGTTTGAAGAATGTCTCCCATGGTGGCTTCTTCTTCTTACACCTTTTCCCACTCCTCCATGAGTGGCTAGGCTACTATTTCTAGGATTTTGATTAAACTCTAGCCATGTAAAGAGATGTTTCTTAGGCTTTGATTGTGAAATGGTTTGAATAAATGTATGGATGTTTTAGAAGTTTATAATAATTTTTCTTTTCATCTCTTCAAGTATTTTATTCTCTGTGATAGTTTAATGCTTTCCATACATTAGTTTTTCGTGGGTTTGTGTTCAAAGTATAAGATGAGTCATGCTACGAGAGACGGGTCATGTTGCTACCATAGTTTAGAGCAAACGACTCGTGCTACTTAGAATGATTCGTGCCTGTACGTTGAATGCAACAATCCTCTTGATCAATGTTTCAAACTTGTAGTTGTGAAATATTGGGTAGTTCAAACCGGATTGCAATTGGTGGCCAATGTTAAATCATACTTATGTCGTTAGTGGTGAATTCTTTGCCCTAGGATTTTCTCAAAAATCAGTTTCTCAAACCCTATTTTTAATTATCAATTCAATTTCTAAATTTCATTTAATTCTCGTGTAGTCATGATATCCCTCAATCTTTTTATCAAAATTAATTTAGGAATTCAACAATTAAATAAGTTTAATTTCCTATTCGTCCTTGTGGATCAATACCTGGACTTACCGTTATTCTAAGGAATTTAGTATAGTTTAGTGTTTCTTTTTAATGTGTGAAACGACCCATCAGCAGTTTACTATGGTTTGTCCACTAGTTGTAGAAACATGTTTTAGTGAGATTGATTCATGATACATATTGAATTATTGTATTGTCGTCAACATCCCATGTCTTTTTTTTTTCTTTTTTTTTTTGTGGTTTGGCATCCCGTAATCTACACTTCAAAAGATATTTCTATCAATAATCATGTGGATGTGTCTACCATTTATATGTTTTTCTCAATTATTTTTTGTGGTTTACTTGAATTCTTGTTGTGGATAATGTGAAATTGTGGAAAAACGAAGATCAAAATTAACATGTTCAAAACATATAAATAAATAAAAAAGCAACCTAGGTGTATTTTAATCACTATATTCTTATAAGAAATTAGTATTTTGATTGATGTCATATTTGGGCTTTAATATTCAAATTTTGGAAACTATCTTAAATTGAGTTATATACTCGTTGCATAGTTGCTGTCTATTTGCTGAGAAAATAGAGGAAGCTGGAAAGAAAATGAATTTTCATAGACAATGGTACTTTAGATATATCAATTGATTGGGCCTTGATTGGCTTGGTCTTAAACTGAGAGTGCTAGAATTGATGCTGGAAGTTTCTTTATAGCATGCCTTTTTGTGTTTTTGGACCTATGGTGTTAAATAAAAGGCTAAACAAGGAGGAGATAAAGAAATTAAGGTCTGGTAATGATTAAATAAAAAAGCATGATTGTAGAGAATTAAAGAGAAGTAATGGAAGGAGAGGAATTTAGCAATTAGGGATCACAACATTTGATTGTTTGAAGTCTTCAGCTTCAAGTTTGGTGTTTGATACAATCACACAATAAATTGTACAACAGAACCCACCAGAACAATTCTATTTCTGAGATTAAAGATTTCCCTTCTTTAAAATGAACATTTTCCTTCTAATTATTTGAAGGAATCAAGAATCCACATTTTCATCTCTCGTGGCTTTCATTTACATATGTTATTTTATGATGACTTCTTAATGAACTAGTTTTCAGTTTTAACTTTTGGAGGGCTGCTTGCTGCTCTTTTCATATGCAGCACCCACCTAAAGCTAGTTAATGAATATATTATCATCACTCACATCTTCCTCAGAAGGCTTACATAAAGTACTGTTTCTGTTGTTGATTTGTGTTTGGCGACATTTTTACCCTCGCTAAAGAGAAAAATTATGTCTGTAGGAAGCCATGGAGATTATGGATGCTTGCTCTGCAATGGTTTTAGCAAAAAGAGAACAATCAAAATGAGGAGATAACCAAACACTAGACAACATTTGGGACAAGTGGAACCATGGAGGTATAATAGGTGCAGCTACATTAACTAGAGGAACCATAATGTCAATTACTAGTGGTATGACTTCTTCACCTTAAGCTTTTGAACATTTTAAATGACATTGGCCAACAAGCTTCTAATGACATGAGTGTTTTTTCTTGATGAATTCATATTTTATTGGCAACAGGGTTAGCTGTTCCAGCTATTGCCGCGGGTTTAGGTATCGTAGCGCATACATTGGCCACCCTCGTCCCTATGACAGGAGCAAGCGGGTTTGCTGCAGCTACAACTATTATAGGAAACTGTTGCCTGTAGTTATGGATAATCTTTGAATAGTTTTGGATATGTTTAGAAACCCAGATATGCATAGTTTTTGGATGATTTAAATTTTTTGGACAATTTAGAACTTAAGGATATAGTTTTTGAATGTTTGGAATGTATAGAAAATTGTTGAATGTTCATAATTTATGAATATAGTTTTTTTTTTTATGCTTGAAAGAATATTTTGGTGGTGGATGGATATGCTTTATGAAACTTGTTTGTAATGTTTGTAGATTGCACAGAACAGGTCAAATAGAACCAGCTGAATTAAAAAAAAAAAAACTGCATATCCTACGACAGACATAACAGGTCGTTATATTACATATTTTATGATGAGTAATGAGAGTTGTGATATGTCCTAGGAATTAACAGCGTGTAAAAATAGTTGTAGAAAAATCAAACACGACATATAAGATCCGTTGTTAAAGGATTTTTAACGGCGTGCAAAACTAGTTGTAGAAAAATCAAAAGGGTCTTTAACGGTGTACTATGGCATGCTGTTGAAGTGAATGACCTTCCATGATTGTTCATAACACGTCTTTACATTGCACGTTGTAGAATCGTATCCACGGCGTGTATTTGATGCCGTAAGGACCTAGGTTTGTTGTAGTGGGCAACCTATAATGAGTGCGGCAAGAAACACAGAGGAGTTTGTTATCATACTTTGGGTGTGTACCTTAGATATGGCAAGAATGAACATATGGTCAGAGATTGTCCCCAAGATGAACATAGAAGTGGAAGACCAAGTTCAACTGGGTTCGTCCCAATGCTAGGAAACACTGCAAGGCCTGCTGCTACGAGAGACACACTAAGGCAGGGGAGAGTTTTTTCACTTCTCCCAGGTGATACACGAAGTACCAAAGCCGTTGTCTCAGGTACCTTTTCTATTTGCAACCAAGATACTTATATGCTTATTGATTCGAGCTCGACACATTTTTTCATATCTACTATATTTACAACTAGATTGAATAGACCCATGAAATCATTGCCATACTATGTGTATCTGCTCCATCCAGAGAATCTGTTTTGTGTTTATATGTATATCGTGCTTGTCAAATATGTGTTGGAAATGCTACGTTATTTGTATATTTGTTACCTCTTGACATTAGACATTTTGATGTGATTTTGGGGATGGACTGGTTGTATAAATATTGTGCTACCATTAATTGTGTAATGAAATAAGGTTTCGTTTAGACCTCTGGGACATGATGATTTGTATTTGTGGGTAATGATGTAGTACCTCCGCCGTACTTAATTTTGGCAGTGAAAGCATACAAGTTACTTAAGAAGGGTGTCAGGGTTATCTGTTAGTATTTTGACTGATCAGTCCATGAATACTGTGTTAGATGATAGTCCTATTGTTAGAGAATTTCCAAATGTGTTTCCAGAGGAATTGCAAGAGGAAATAGTTGACAGGGAAATTAAGTTTACTATATCATGCCAGGTACTCAACCCATTTCAAAGACTCCATACAGAATGTCAACTGCAAAAATGAAAGAATAGTTACAAGATTTGCTTGACAAGGGTTTTAACTGACCGAGTACTTTGCCATGGGGTGTGTCGATTCTATTTGTGAAGAAGAAAGACAGAGCCCTATGCTTGTGCATTGATTAGCGAGAACTGAATAAGGTAGCAATCAAGATCAAGTACCCTTTACCTTGCATTGATGACTTGTTTGACCAGTTGCAGGGTTCACAAGTGTTTTCAAAGATTAATTTAAGATCTGAGTACCATCAACTGAAAGTGAAAGGCGAAGATATTGAAAAAACTACATTCCAAACAAGGTATGGTCACTATGAATTTCTAGTTATGCCATTTGGAGTGACTAATGCGCCCACAACTTTTATGGACCTTATGAATTGAATCTTTAAATCCTATCTTGAAGAGTTTGTTGTGGTGTTCATTGATGATATATTGATTTACTAAAAAAGTAAAGAAGAACATGAGAAACATTTGAGAATAGTTTTGGAAACACTTAGGGAGAAGGAATTGAAGAAATGTAAATTTTGGTTGGATGAAGTTGTGTTTCTAGGTCATAAAATTAATAGAGATGGGATTTCAGTAGACCTACAAAAGATTGAGGTGATTGTGAACTGGCCTACACTGACACATGTGACAGAAATCTGAAGCTTCATGGGATTAGCTAGGTATTAGAAAAGCTTTGTACAAGATTTTTCAAAGATAGTTGTACCACTTACCTAGCTTACTCGAAAGGGACAACCGTTTGAATGGACTGATGAAAGAGAGTTCGTATTTATTGAACTGAAAACAAGGCTGACTACAACACCAGTTTTAACCCTACCCTTAGGTGTGGAGAATTTTGTGATTTATAGTGATGCTTCGTATAAAGGTTTGGGTGGTGTATTGAAGCAGAATAGAAGAGTAATAACCTATGCTTCTCGACAATTGAAGCCTCATGAGAGGAATTACCTGACTCACGACTGAGAATTAGCCGCTATTGTATTTGCTTTGAAGATTTGGTGCCACTATCTATATGGAGCAAAGTGTAAAGTCTATACCGACCATAAGAGTCTGAAGTACTTTTTCACTCAAAAGGAATTGAATATGTGATAGAGAAGGTGGTTAGAATTGATTAAAGACTATGATCTCCATATTCAATATCATCCGGGTAAAGCTAACACCGTGGCCGATACTTTGATTAGAAAGTCAATGGGGAATTTGGAATGTTTAATCACCGAATAGAGGGAGTTACTGAAAGATTTAGAGAAATCTGAGATTGAAGTGGTGTTTCATGAACAAGGGGGAATGATAGCCGCCATTTCAGCTCAACCGACAATCATTCATGAGATTAAACAGAAGGAAAGAGAGGATGAGTTCCTCAAAAAAGTGATTGATGAATTTGAATCGAATCTGAACAGTGTTGAGAATGAAGTGTTAAAGTTTCAAGGGACATGGTGCGTTTCGAATGTTTTTGATTTGAAGAAGAGAATCTTAGAAGAGGCTTGCAAGTCAAAGTTTGCAATGCATTCGGGCAACAATAAAATGTATCAGGACATGAAACAAAGTTTTTGGTGGCCTAATATGAAAAAGGAAATTGCAGAGTATGTATCTAAATGCCTGGAATGCCAGCAAGTCAAAGCCGAACATCAAAAACCAGTAGGGCTACTACAACCTCTCCCTATTCCGGAATGGAAGTGGGAGCACGTAACCATGGACTTCGTTGTTGGTCTGCCTCAGACACCGAGAGGTATGGACTCTATCTGGTGATTATGGATAGGTTAACTAAATTTGCACATTTTGTACCCATAAGGACTAGTTATGATGCTTATAGATTGGCTACAATTTACATCAATGAAATTGTTCATTTACATGGAGTACCAGTATCCATTTTTTTACATAGAGATCCAAAAATTATGTCTAGATTCTGGAAAAGTCTTCAAAGAGCAATGGGAATGGAATTGAGGTTTAGTACCGCATTTCATCCACAAACCGATGGGAATCAGAAAGAACTATTTAGACCATAAAGGATATGCTCCGAATGTGTGCTTCATATTTGCAGGGAAGTTAGGAAACCTACTTGCTATTGGCGGAATTTGCGTACAACAATAGTTTCCACTCTAGCATTGGCATGACACTATATGAAGGCTTTTATGACAGAAAATGTAGATCTCCGATTTGTTGGACTGAAGTTAGGGATAGGGTCATACTTGGACTTGAAATTGTGCAAACAACCATT
This sequence comes from Camellia sinensis, assembly GCF_055761805.1. Classification (NCBI taxonomy): domain Eukaryota; kingdom Viridiplantae; phylum Streptophyta; class Magnoliopsida; order Ericales; family Theaceae; genus Camellia; species Camellia sinensis. The sequence goes on from NC_138964.1 coordinate 72,623,565, forward strand.
GAAAAGATTAATGTTATTCAACAAACACTCAAAATTACACAAAGCCGACAAAAGAGTTATGTGGATCATAGAAGAAGGGCTTTTGAGTATGAAGCCAGTGATCATGTGTTCGTTTGAGTAATTTCGATGAAGGGTCCATCGAGTTTTGGTAAGAAAGGAAAATTGTCACCCCAATACATTGGACCATTTCAAATTTTGGAAAGGCTTGGTCTAGTCGCATACCGAGTTGCTCTACTACCAAGGATGGAACAAATTCATAATGTGTTTCATGTATTGATGCTGATGGGTTATCTTGGGGGTCCGTTCCATGTTATTGATTATCACTGAATAGCTCTTGATGAGAATATGGAGTATGCAGAGAAACTAGTTCAGATTATTGACCGACAAGTGAAACAATTACGGAATAAAAAATTTCCTATGGTAAAAGTAGAATGGAAAGAACACTATGGCATTGAAGCGACTTCAAAGAAAGAAGGTGAAATGAAGCAAAGGTATCCTGAGTTGTTTACAACACAAGGTAACGCAAGTTTCTAACACTAAGGCACTAAAGCAACTTCGGAGAAAGAAGGCGAAATGAAGCAAAGGTATCCTGAGTGGTTTCCAACACAAGGTAACGCAAGTTTTGAGGACCAAACTTCTTAAGGGAGGGAAGATTGTGACAACCCCATCACATATTATGCTCTTAATCACTTATTTGAATGTTATTTTAGTGCTTAGTGTGAATTTGAATGCTAATTATGTCTTTATATGATTTTTGGATTCATATCTGTTAATCATAGGAATATCTATTGAGATTTCTGTTATAATTTGAAATTGAAGGCCTTAATGGTGTAAGAAACTGAAATTGGTTAGTTTATTGTAAAAGGCATAATTTTTAGAGCCTAATCAGAAGTTTGGTTAAAATTTGATTTAGATTAAATTAATTAGATTAAACTAATAAAAATTAAGTGTGATTAATTAATGCTTAAACCTAATTAACACCCTAATCTAATTACATGTATATATATGGTTAAGTGAAGTGGATTAGCTCATTTAAGCTCAAAAATTCTGCTAAAAGTCTAGAGGGAGAGGGAGAAATTCATTCTAGAGAGAGACAAGGCTAGAGAACTTGGAATTTGACAAGGAAATTGGGGAATTGGGAGGAACATCTCAAGTTCTTGCTAGAATTATTGTTCTTGAAGGCCTTAGGTAAGTGTTTAACTCCTAATTTATTAGTCTAAGCCATAAAATGTGTGAATTCAAAGAGATTAATGTCATTAATGTAAGAATTAAGCTAAGGATGATGAATTTGGAACTAGATTATACATGCATGAATAGTTTTGTTGAGTTTCATTCTTTTGAGCATGATTTTGTCATCCATGTTGAATTTAGAAGATGAATTGAACATGCATTCATGATTCACAAAGTTTTGAAGGTGAATTTCATGTTTTGTAAGCTTTAGGGGGAAAAAAAAAAAAGAACTTGAAGTTTAATCATACATGCATGAGAATTTGAGGTTCATTTTGAAGAATTCTTGAAGTTTTAAGCTAAGGGTTTGAAATTGAGTACATGATTGTGTTTTTGAAAAAGTTTCTAAGTGTTCTTTTAAGTTGTGATTGAATGCAAGTTCATGATTTGAAACAATGCGTTTGAAGCTCAACCCTGTTATGGAAATTCTAGAATCCTATCTCACCGCTAAAGTGAACTATCTGTTAGTCAAGTGCACATTTCATGCACCCAATATTTATGCAGACATTTGCATTTGGCTAGAGCACCTGAGTCACCCCACGAGCGACCACCTTTTACTTTGCACCTTGGCTCGAGTGAACATCGAGCCTAGATTTGAACCATCCAACACTTTTACAAACCTAGTAGTTTGCTCGAGTAACCAATGTTGCGCTTGAGTGAACTATCCTGTTTCAGCATATTTTGAAAAGTCATGTTTTACCCATTTTGGCATTCTCATTCCCTTCTTAGTATTCTCAGGCATATATTGTACATCCAAAATGAATTAATGAGTTAGAATGAGACTTAAAAGAATTGAATAAGTTAAAGAATGATCCGGTTAAACAATGTGATTCAATGAGTATATGTTATGAATTGTGTAGGTTCATTCACAAAGTTGTGTCGGCAATCAAACCACGGTGAGTAATATCTCAGTAAAGATATTTTCTTATTTACTCTATTTTCTAAATATCTCAATGTAGTAAGTTTTTTGAATTCGTGATTTTGCAAATGTGAATGAGTTCTTGTCTGTCTGATCAGCACGATAACTATAATTGTGACTAATGTGACACGAATGTGTATGATGAACCTAAGGTTGTTTTGTATATTTGAATTGGACCCAAGGTCATTTTGTATATTTGACAAGATAGACCTAAGGTTATTTTGAATATCTGATAAGTCTAATTATCTGTTATGAGTTGACCGAATGGTCATTATACAGTTGTAAATGATTGGACACAAGGTTGTTCCATTAAGATATGATCAATTTTTTTATGTACATCTTTTATACATTGGACCTGAGGTCGTTCTGCCATCTATTGGACCTAAGGTCGTTCCGTTATGAATTGTTTATGATATCGAAATGCGTATGTTACTTAATAGAACTCATTCATATAATCCCTTTACTCTGTTGTTATTCACTAAGCGTTAGCTCACTCTATATTTATATGTATGTAGGTGAGGTATGGGATGCTCAGCCTTAGTGAGCTTGTGAAAAGATTACCGAGTTTTTGTGGAGTCAACGAATGATGCCTCACGTACGAGGCTTTTGTCTTTTGATTTTCTTTTGCTTTCTTTTGTTGGTCATGTTTGACCATGACTGTATATAAGTTTTGGTTCTTGTATGACTATGATATTTGAATGGTCTTGGACATATAATATCTTTTGTTGTATGTATTGGTGTGAGTTATTAATATATATATATATATATATATATATGTATATATGTAAGAAGTTTTTGTTCATGCCATTTATGCACAAGCTCATTGGACAAATTTTATGTTTTTACTTCCACTTCTGGCCCCATATAATTAAATGTGATTAGATTAATGTCTGAGGCCATAAGTAATCTCACGATAACTGGCCGGTTATGATCCTAACCTCTATGGGCAGGTTCGGGTCATGACACTCTCCCTCTGGTCCTCCAAACTTAGGTTACCTCTCTTCCGAAAACAAATATGGATCATATATTGTCTTCTTTTTCCCGTGTTACTTCTTTCCCGTAGTGTTCCTTCCATTTTATCTTCAGCATAGGAATTGATCGATTTCTTAATTGCTTCACTTGTCGATTGATAATCTGAATCGGTTTCTCTTCGTATTTCATATCAACATCAAGAGCTATTCAGTAATATTTGATAACGTGAAATGGATCTCGAAGATAACCCTTTAGTATTGACACATGAAACACATTATGTACAGTGGTAAGACTTTGCAATAAGAAACTAGTCCCAACCTTTCCAAAATCTGAAATGACCAGGTATATTGAGGTGTTGTAGCTAGTTTTTTCTGATCCTTGGAAGGGTTTAGTCTCCTCAAATATGATAGTCCTGTAGTTCGGACTCCCGTGGTTTTAAATCTGGTTTGACAAGTGCAATGTGAAACAGAAAAACACAAAAGAGTCCAAATTCGGCAAATCTTTGGAAAATCGATTTACAATCAGAAGTGCCAAAAATGGACTACATTGCCAGATTTCAGAGTCGCCACCTAAATATTTTTGAAAAATTTAGGGAACTCGTGACTCGTGCCAAATGACACTTGTCTGTCATCACCAAATTGTCTTGGCTCGAAAACCTAGGTATGAGAGGGTAAAGTCATGAGTTGAGCACCCCACTCACCCGATCGAAGATCGGCCTTTACTAATCATGATGTGATTTTTATGTACATTATATGTTCTTGTTCTGATTATTAATGTTGACTTACTATGTGAGGCACACAAGTATAGACTAAGTCACCCACTTTGGAATGCTTTGATTTCATGTTTGTTTTGAAAAGTGTTTTGAATATGTACCACTTGAAAAAGTGAGCTCACATGTACATTTAATCAAATCATCCCAACTTAAGCAAAATAGCCTTCATCCACCGGCATTCAAGAGATATATCACATAAGCACTTAGCCTCATGGTAATATGCTTGATATGGCAACACTAACATACATGCAATATGCTAAAGTAAAAACACTCACCTAATACTCAACCGAGGCAAGTTAAACATAGAAGGAAATAGTTAGAAGAATGCATGCCCTAATATGCGAATGACTAATGCAACACATACAAAATGCAACTACTAGGTTCAGTTTATTAACATGGAATATGTCTCAACTCAGAGCATGTGATAGCGCACATATTCAATTAAGTAGGAAATAATAACCAGGTCAGAATGATGAGCCGAACCCAATGTATGGACAAATGGATACAAGTCATGGCAATGCCATCAAAATGTAAAACATGATACTACCATCATAAGCATATAAGTAAAAGGGAGAAAGAAATGGGGGTTGAAAAACATACACAATATTAAAAGTTTTCCCTCGCACAAGAGGGTGTAGACACCCCATTTTTACTTGTCTCTAAGACTTGGATGTCATCGCTCGTGCACTTGATGATTGTGATTATTTGTGCTCGTTTTAGTGCCCAACGTTTTCGGCGAAATGCCCTATCTTTGAGCCCTCAACCCGCATCCATTCTGTGCCCTGTTTTGGACCAAAACCTTCAAGCTTGCAACTCGTGGTGGTTGTCGGCCACCAATGTCTTTTTTCAAATATTTTGTTGACAGCTGTTCCAGCTGTTGGCACAATTGATCTCATCTCCATACACGTGTACGGATGGATTTTTCTCAGCCAAATGCTTATTTATCTATATTTATGGGGTCTCCTTCCCCATTTTTGAGGGTTAGAAATTTTGGAACAAAATCTCTCTCTCTCTCTCTCTATATATATATATATATATTTCTCTCTCTCTCTCTCTCTCTCTTGCAAGTTTGTACACACTTGCCTAGTTACACTACCCTTTTGCATACACTACCTTAACCAAAGTTGATCATCTTTGAGCTGAGGTTTCTTGAAGCCATCTTGGAGCTCTTGAAAGTGCTTTTGGCTTGGATTAGTGCCTAAGATTGAGCTTTGCTTCAAAAAGTATAACATTTGCCTTTTTAATTTGCTTTAGTATACTTGTTTTCCAATCTTTTCAAACTATTTTTGGGCTGTTTTTGAGCTTTAAAAACCTATGTTTTTGTGGGCTGAAATTGGTGTTTTAGGCCATTTAAAGTTAGGGGGTGTCTCACCCTTCTTTATTCCTTGCTTTTAAGGTTTTTTCACCTTTGTTTCCCACTTTCAAACTATCTCTCTTGGGCTTTTTAGTACTGAATTTCAGAATATTTTCAGTAGAAAAAAAAATCATGTTTTGAAGTCTAAAATTGGAGGGGTTAGCCTCCCCTCCTTGTGTCTTGTTTGCTAGCCTAGTTAGCTCTATGAGTTAGTTTAATTTTCTAGCCTTTTGTAGCTTAATTCCAGCATGTTTTAGGCTTTCTTTTAGAATGTTTTGTCTCTGGTTTTTGGTTGTTTATTGTATTTGAGTCTTGTTTTGCATGCCTCTAGTGTAATAGTCCTCACAAGCTTGGTGTTTTATGCCTTTAGGCACCACTTGTTTGAGTTGATTGCATGTTCTAGTGCTTTTCTCGCTATATTTCAGTACTTATAATCTCTGCAATCTCCCTCATTTCTTCACTCTTTATTTTCTTTGAGGGTTGGTCCAACCTTAGGATAGTTTAAACATGAGATTGAGGTTCATTGCTTAATGGTTTAATCCTCTTTTGGGGGTTCATTACCAACGACATGACATCTCTCTCTTGCCTTAAACTACCCCTTGTATGACACTTCCTTCCCTTTAGAGGTCTTCTCACCAATGGACTTAATTGGTTAAAGAATGGAAAAGTAATTAAAATGTGTAAACAAGTTGAAACTAAAAGTGTGCAAGATATGAAATTGGTTTTCTTTTGATGTGTTCAATCGGACGTAAATTGAACATAAGGAAAATTGGGGCATTTCATACTCAAAGTGATGAAATGTGCCAAGTTTCCAAGGTCTCCATTGCCTTTGATCATGCATGATAGGGTGATGGACTTTTCGGTCTTATTCGTGCATTTATTAACTTGTACACCTTGGTTCATTGGCCATAATGCAATGAAATTGCTTGACTAATGGTTTTCAAACCAAGTGTATCTCTCCTTTGAGATGTTTTGATGATAAAGAGGGATACACAGTATATACAACCTGTGAGAATGCTCTCTTTTTGCCCTGTTTGCTCTCTATTGCAGCATGGAATTTTGCATCATCAATGGCCGGCCGACCACTGTTACTGGCCGGCAGGCTGTCACTGTTGGACGGCAACCCCTCAATGGTGGCTGGCCAGCCACCACTACTGGCCTACTGGCCACCAGTGAATTTTGGGTAGTGTGCTTGTGAAGCATGGTAGAGTTGATCTGGAGAAGGAAATAGTGCAAGGGTTGTGAAAACAGAGGCTTTCAAGGGCAGACAGTGGATATTCTTCGAGTGGAAACCGAGCATGCATGGGCCTCCTTCGCTTCCTAGGACTAGTTAGCTAGTTAGTTAGTTTAAATTAGCATTTAATTATGTGTTTGTTTTAATTTAATTAGTTGTAGCTAATTAGTTTGTGTTGTAATATTTAAATTAGCTTAATTAGTTGCAGCTAATTTGTTTGCTCATTTAATTAGTTTAGATTAATCAAATTAGTTTTTGTTGTAATATTTTATTAGTTTAGCCTAGTTAAATTCCTAATTAATTAGCTTAGATAGTTAGTTAATTATTCGTTCAAGCGTTATAATAATTAGCTTAGTTAGCTTAGCTAGCTCATTCATTCGGACTCTCCTTCGTGAGAGCGTAATGTAACAATGTGTATGTCTTCCCACCCCACGCCTTTCTACCTTTTATTTAACTGCTTTTGATGTTTAGATTACGGATATGTTTCAATTAGCATACCTTATGCTTGCATCCTTTCATCTTGTATTGCATGCACCAAGGCTCAGCGCATCATTCAAACTGCATTGTGTAGACCGCCCAAATTCCGCTCCGCGCGCGAGGGCACGAATTATAGTTCTTAGCTACTACAGTTTGGACTCGCGTCACAGTTCTGAATCTAATCTCACAAAGTGCAATGTAAGACTGATAAATCACCAAAGAGTCCAAATCCGACAAATCGTTTTGGAAAATCGATTTTAATCAAAAAGTGACAAACATGGACTGCTTTGCCAGATTTTAGAGTCGCCATCTAAATATTTTGTTTTGGGAAATTTAGGAAACCCTAACTCGTGCCTAAGGCCACGTGTCCGTCATCACCAAAGTTGCCTCGGCTCGGGAACTTGGGTACGAGAGGGGAAGGTCATGCAATGAACACCCCCGCTCGCTCGATCAAAGATCGGCCTTTACTAACATGATATGTTGTTTTTGAAAACACATGCGTTCTTATTCCGGTTATTAATCTAGAATTACTATGTGATGCGCACAGCATACAAGTATAGACTAAATGGCTCAAGTTGGAACAAAACATCTCATGTTTGTTTTTCGAAAATGGTTTCAAAGAAGCTATCCTCAAGTAGGTTAAGACGCGGATTTTCCACCCTCTTGTGGGCTTAGAAAACATGGTGATTTTGCCACTCCAAGTGGGCTTAAAACACACATTTCGATGAATTGTTCCAATTCAAGTAATCCAACCTTCATCCACAGGCATTCATGCAGTTATAGCAGTTAAGCAAATAGCCTCATGGCAAGCATGTTGTCATGGCAGTCACTTACACACATGGAAGGATGCTAAAGCGTAAAAGATTACCTAGTACTCCGAGCCAAAAAAGAAGCTAGTTAATAATCAATGCATGATCCTAGCTATGTCAAGAATGCCTAATGTAACACATGCAAAAATGCAACTTGATAACATGTATTCAAATTGGTATTGAAATACAATGCAGTTTGTATGATACGCCGAGCCTGGTGCTTGCAAAACAAATGAATGAATGCACGCATGCGAAGCATAAGGATGCTAATTGAAAATGACCCTAAACTAACCATCGAAAGCGGTTAAGTAAAAAGGGAGAAAGAAATGGGGTTGGAGGACATGCATCACACACACGCACACTTATTACAACAGTTGTGCCCTCTCGACGGAGGGTCCGAATAATAAGCTAACTAGCTAAACTAAGCTAACTAAACCAATTATTACATCACAAAACTAATTAACTAACAAGTTAACTAATTATTACAAAACAAGCTAATTAGCTAGCTACACTAGCTAATTAAACATTACAGCATAAATCAATTAGCTAAACACGTTAACTAATTATGTACAAAACCAAAGTACTAGCTAGCTAAGCCAAGCAGCTAAGTAAAGCAGTAAAGAGATGTCCTCAGGGCGAGAAGTGCATGCATGCTCGGTTGCCTCGTTCGGAAATCCATCGCTCTGCCCCAACTTGCCTCTGTTTGCATTTGATCTTAGAACAATGTACAAGTTTCCAGATAGCTTCCATTCCATCATGGAGACCTCCAAGAGCATTGCCGACCACTTATTGGTGGTGTAGACCACCTGTAGACCACTTACATTTCCTGTAGACCAGAAAAAGTAGTCGGCCGGCCACTTTTACTGCTCTACCGACCAGGAAATTCTGCACAACTCCAGTTTGCTGCAACAGAGAACAAGAAGGGGCATGGCAGTGTATTTGCAAGGTATGTGTGCATAACCACCCTCCCTATCATTTTTTAAGCTCAAGGGAGTGCGGTTCTCGACTCTCGGGCCACCAACTGAGAATCGCAATGCACGATGGCCGAGAAGCTAAGATTGCATAATTCAATGTCGATGAATGCACAAATAACACATAAGGGTCTTAACCTCTATCATGCATGATCAAGAGGGTTGGCGACCGAGAATTGAGGCACGTTTCTTCACTTCAAGTATGAAACGTCCCTCGTTTTTCGTGTTTGGATTAACACCCAATCCAAACACATGCAATGTAACTCAAGCATGCAAACATAATGCGATGCAACATGAGCATGTCAAAAGAAAGTCCTTAAGCATTGAGGCACACAACACTAAGGCTATACAATGCAATGCACAATGGACTAAACCAACCCGAAATAGACTTCATGCATGCCAAAACAAAGGCCAAAACACTCTTAAATGATGGCATGAAAGGCTAGAAAATGCATGCTCATGCATTGACTCACCAATTAAGCATAAGAGCACAACTCTCAAAAGTGCTCAAGGAGTGGCAAATGCAATAGTCTAGCAACACTATAAGCACTGAAATCATGTATGAAATGTTACCAAATCATCCAAAAAACATAAGCATAGCATGCTAGGAGGCCTAAGGCACAAAGCTACCAAGGAGGACTACACAAGAGGCATGCAATATATGGCACAAATGAATGAACTAGCCACAGACAGAGCTCAAATAGGTCAAAACAAAGATCAAAACATGCTGAGATGGGAGCTCAAAAGTCTAGGCATGCATGCATACGTATTGGTCCACAAACAAGGCAATAATGCACAACCCTTAAAGGCACTCAAAGAGTGAAAGAAGTGAGAATATGGCAATGCTATATGATCTGAAATATCATGTTAAATGATGCTAAATCATGTACATGTCACAAATGAAGCATGCTATGGTGCTCAAAACTTAAGGCTAGCAAGGCCAATTGCACTACAGCTATGCAATACATGAACCGTATGGCCAAGACAACCCAAAATAGTCCTAGATCATGTCAAAATGATGCTAAAACATGCACAATGTAAAGCCAAAACAAGCTAGCATGAAGGGCATGAAGCATGGAATATGCAAGGCCAATAAGAAGGATTACACTACACCTACCAAAACCAAGCATGAGATGAATTCACCAACAAAAATCAGAGTTGTATCATGGCAAAATAGGACCAAATACACACTAAAATGGTGGCCCAAAAAGCTAGGCAAGATGGCATAAGCATTGGCTCATATTTAAGGCATAAGGCACAAACCCTCCAAAGCATTGAATGAGTGAAAGATGTGAGTGTATGGACACACTACATGCACTGAAATCACATAAAAAATGATGCCAAATCATGTAAATATCCCAAGGAATGCATGCTAGTGGCTTGGAAACTCAAAGCAAGTGAGCTAGAATGCACTATAGCTATACAAAACAAGGCATGCATGACCAAAACAACATAAAATAGAGCTTAAGCACGGTAAAAGATGAGTGAAATCTTGCTGGAGTGGAGCCAAAAACATGCTAGAATGCTGGTCAAAAGCATGATGCACATTAGGCTAGTTAGTGGAATTGCACTACAAGTGCAAGGAGCATGCAAGGGGTAATTAAACCAACCCAAAAAAGAGTTAAGGCATGCTAAAACAACACCAAAAACTTTCTGAGGTAGGACCAAAACATGCTTGACAAACATGCTACTTTGATGAGCCAACAAGGCAGGCACACAAGACACAAGGAGAGGGGATGACCCCCTCCTATTTGGGACCTCAAAACACAATTTCTACCATTGAAAATCCGCTGGATTTCAGTGGCTAAAATGCCAAGAGAAGATGATCTCATGGGCCTAAAGTAATGGTTCAAAACAAAGAAAAATAAGGCATGCAAAGGAGTAGACCACCTCCAACACCAAAGAAGCCTTAAACAAACATTTCAAACACTTGAAAATGAAGCTTTTTGCAGTAGAAAGTCAATCCAAAATAAGCATGCAAGGGTGGCCTAGTAAGCAACTACAACAAGGCTTTAAGAGGATTAGAGACTCACCCTTGAAGAATCAAAGCAAGACAACAACTTCTGAGGCAAAAACCAAGCCTTGAGCTCCAAACAAACCTCCAAGAGCCTTAGTCCAAGATTGAAGGTGTTTCACTATGTGTTTGTGTGCAAAAGTGTGAAGTAAAGGCACTTTCAAGCACAAATATGAGACAAAGGGAGCAATATAGAGATAGAAGTGTATGTATAGCGTAATGTAATTTTGCTGAACATAAAGCAAGAGGGAGGAGGTTCCCTCTTATAGAAGATCAAAGTTCAAGCTTGTTGAACAAGCTAGGAGCTCCAAGCAATCCCTCCATATGTATGGAGGATGCTTTCTATGCCCAACAGCTGGCACAGCTGGCAAGAAAATATCCGTAGGAAACTACAGGAAAGATACCGACCAGTTGAAGTGGTCGGCTAGCTACTTGCATTGGTCGGCCGACCACCAAAAGTGGTCTGCAAGAAGACCAAGTGGTCGGCAAGGGGGAGAGGTGGCCTGCACCAAGAAAGCAAGGTGGTGGCATGGTTGTCGACCACTCTTGGTGGTCCAAGGACCACCAAGACCAGTTGGCCGACCAGAAAACTGGCTGGCGGGGAAGAAAAGTAGTTTTTAGGGAGAGAAACTGGTCTTCAACCCTTATTCCACCCTTCAAGCAAGGAAAACAAGGTTTGTGCCAAAAACAAACCAAAAAGGATGCAAGACAAGAGTTCGCGGTTTAAAGCACGCAGCCGAAAACCTTGAAAACTAGTCTACGGGCACCAAAAGTGGTCTACGGGAGGGAAAAGTGGTCTATGGCCACAAAAAGTGGTCTACAAGACCTCTGTGTCCCTCTAGACCAAGGCAACAAGGCATGATCCAAAAACCAAGCTAAGAGGAGAACGTTAAGCGATCCCGATACAAGGCGCACGGCCGAAGGCTCCGGAAATTGAAAACTAGTCTATAAGAGGGAAAAGTGGTCTACGAACACAAAAAGTGGTCTAAAAGACCTCTGTGTCCCTCTAGGAAAAGGCAACAAGGCATGGTCCGAAAACCAAGCCAAAAGGAGAACGTTAAACGGTCCAGAGACAAGGCGCGATCGAAGGCTCCAGAAACTGGAAACTTGTCTACAAGAGGGAAAAGTGGCCTACAACCACAAAAAGTGGTCTACGAACCTCTCTGTCCCTCCAGGGAAGGTCAACAAGGCTTGGTCCACAAACCGAGCCAAAACACAAAGAGTTCAGAGGCCCGGAGGTAAGGCACTCAGCCGAAAACTCCAGAAACTCGAAACGAGCACAAACATGCACAATCATCGAATGCTCAATCGATGATGTCTGAGTCTTACGGTCAGTCAAAAATGGGGTGTCTACAGTTGCCCCTCTTTGACAGAACTCGGAAGTCATGAAATGTCGGGAGTGAATGTCAAAGCCCAGAGACGACCCATTTTTGACAAGGCCGAAGACTTAGACAAACAGGCAAGATAACAAAGAGATACGCCCGCAGGTAGGGCAAGATGCAAATGACATGCACAATGCCGAACATAACTTATGATCATGCAAAGAGAACTGTGATGAAGCAATTATGCAAAATAAATGCAACATTTTAAGCGAATGCTGTGCAAGCAAGTAAACACGAACCAAACTACATCTCATGCAGAAATGATGTAAGAAAATTATGCAATTCTCACTGCATCTCACACAGAGAAGGTGAAAAGCGACTACCGAGAACACCCGGAGTCTCAAACGAAACACCTTTCAACGTATCAAACACAAAAGGAGAAGGACTGTGCCAGAAAGCGTAGTCATCCAAATGCGTGTCAAACGCGAAAGGCGAAAGGTACATCCAAACGCATGCCAAACGCAAGTGGAGAAGGGTAACAGTCAAACTGAACCGGAACTTCTCTTGAATGAACCGTACATACAATGTCGTCCGATTTCACCAACTTCAAAAGAACCATATGTACAATATCGTCCGGTTTCACCAACTTCAAATGAACTGTACATACAATATCATGTCTGCACAAAAGAGAGATTCTTACAAGTACAATATAACAGGAACACATGATCAACGCTATATCAAGATGCGATTTCAATACAAGATAAACGCGTGCACATATGATGCCGATGGAAATATGCACAACAATGCAAGTGAAAAGGTGCACAACAATGCAAGTGAAACGATGCATAACAATGCAACTGAACGTGCACGACAACGCAAGTGAAGAGGTGCATGACAATGCAACAAGTGTGTACGTGATAACGCAAGTAAAGAGGTGCATGACAATGCAACGAGTGTGTGCGTGACAACCCAAGTAAGGTGACAACGCAACTAAATGTGCATGACAATGCGAGTAAAGTGTGCATAACAATGCAAGAGAAGTGTGCATAACAATGCGACGAGTGTAACTTCAATAGCATGTTTGAAGCAAAATGCCGAATAAGTAAATACAAGCCTTACCAAGACCAATTAAATTGTAACCTCCGATTTACCTCTCGGAGGGGTCACAACGTACTTAAAAAGGATATGCCTTGCTCTTGATGAGTAATGATGAGCCGCGCATCAAAGACTTGAATTGAAATTCCCGCGGGGACAATTTTGAGCCAAAAAGTGTACCTTCCTTGCACTTTCTCCAGAGCCGAGAGCTCTAATCATCACAAAAACACACAGGGAGGACAATGGGGCCTTGAAGACCACCTAGAAGGACTGCCGACCACCTAGAACAGCTGCCGACCACTTGTTGACAACCTAAGTGGTCGGCCAGCTAGAAAAACTGGTCGGGTGACCAGTTTACCAAAACAGGGGCAGCTTGGTCTTCTAAAGGTCGGCCCTTTAAATATACAACTCCAAATCACTTTTGGTCTCACACCCAAGGCCGAAATACATTTCTCTTTGCTCCTAGGCACTTTTCTCTCTCAGATCCGCACTTTATATGCGTATTCCAACTCCTCCGCGAAGTTGATTTGCGAAAAACTTTCGATTCTCTTCGTTTTGAACCAATCAGAATTTGTTTTCGTAGCTCCTTTCTCAATTTTCACCATTTGAGGTATGTTTCTCTTGAAGTTTAGCACCTTTTCCCAGGCTTTGACTTTCTTTGACTTTTTCTCTTCCCGAGAGTTGACTTTTGTTGATTTTTTGCAATTTTGGCTCATTTCGCTCATTTTTGCTCATTTTGCACCTTTTTTCAGATGGCTGACGATATTCCACACGACGGAGGTTCTCCACGAGTAGAGGACGAGCCTGACATTATGCCATTGCCTCCGAGGATTCGGCCGTTCGACCCGGAGAGGTATCATCCTCAGGAGCACATCCTACCCCCGAGCACCTTTCACCATGTGACATATTTTGTGCACCGAGCACCGCAGACTTGCTGCTGCGAGAGCCAAAATCCCACTTATCTCATCACGCATGCGAGATGCATACTTCACTTTTACATTTTTTGCTATATAATTTGCATTTCTTGCACAATTCATGCTTTCGCTATGTATTATATCTGCTTGTTCTAAACATTACTCACAACACAGCATCTGGTTTATTTGGCACACAACTCATACATAGCATTTTATTCATTTGGCACACAGCTCACAACTCAATACTCTGTTCATTTGGGCACACATCTCACACACAACACTCGGTTCATTGGGCACACAGCTCAAAACACAGTATTCTGTTCATTTGGGTACACAACTCACAATACAACACTTTGTTCATATGGGCACACAACTCTCAACACAATATTCTATTCATTTGGCACATAGCTCACATCACAACACTCTGTTCATTGGGCATGCAACTCACAACACAGTATTCTGTTCATTTAGGCACACAACTCATACACAACACTCTGTTAATTTGGCACATAGCTGTCAACACAGTATTCTGTTCAATTGGCACATAGCTCACAACATAACACTCTGTTAATTTGGCATGTAGCTCACAACACAATATTCTGTTCATTTGGGCACACAGCTTATACACAACACTCTGTTAATTTGGTGAACAACTCTCAACACAATATTCTATTCATTTGGCACACGGCTCATACATAACACTCTGTTAATTTGGCACACAGCTCGCAACACAGTATTCTGTTCATTTGGGCACACAGCTCATAACATAACACTCTGTTAATTTGGCACACAGCTCACAACACAGTATTCTGTTAATTTTGAAACTGAATACATCTGTTCATTCTGAACACAAGTAGCTTCCCGTTTCACACGGGGATATGGGTCGATCATCGCGAGGGAGTGGTACATGGAGCTCCCAGATGCTGTTTGATATATTGTAAATGAGGCGGGGTTCGGCCCATTTTGGGTGAGGTTGTCGCGTCTTCAGGCGAGCAGGACCCTCATGGGTGCACTTACAGAGAGATGGTGGGACACCACCAATTCCTTCCATTTCTCTGCTATCAGGGACATGACGATGACCCCGTACGACTTTTCGATATTGACGAGCCTTGACGTGGCAGGTCAGCTGATCCCATACAATTTTGATATGGGCGAGTGGGAGGCAGCTTGGACTTACCTGCTCGGAGCCCATCCACCGACCTACAGATCATCATGCATGGTCAGGTACACCTGGTTTACGGAGCAGTACAGAGGGACTACGCCTGAGACCGTTGAGGCTATAGAGCAGTATGCCCTGGGATTTATGATGTTCCTTATTGGGACCACATTGTTCTCCGATAAGGGGAATACGGTCAGGCTATATCTTCTCAGTGCTCTAGTAGACCTATCACAGGTTCGGCACTTTGATTGGGGCGGTGCTGGCCTTGCTACCCTTACTACCCTTTACTGTTACATGAGCGCAACCTCTTACGGGCGCAGGGGTATAGTAGGTGGCTATTGGGGAGCCTGGGAGGTACATTCTGCCCTCTTGATTTACATTTATGCTTTTCATTATCTGTACACTGCACACTGCACACATTGCACACATTACGTTCTGTACTTTGCATTCTGTATTTCTGTATTCCCATTACCATTGTCTTGCCTTTCACAGCTGTGGGTTTGCGGCTGCTTCCCGACGCTTGCCTCCAATCCAGAGGTGGAGACACCACTCGATGTGCCATACTCGCGCAGATTCGAGGATCGGTGCTAGCCCAGGCCCTGGGAGACATTGCCATACCTCCAACAGTATTTTGACATAGTGCAGGCAACCGAGGTAATCCAGAACTCTCAGTTCTTCATACTTTCAACTTTGATTCATCTTGCATATTTATGACAACTGATCAATTCATACATTTGTTATCCGCAGGTCACCTGGCAGCCTTAGATAGCAATGGCAGGGTATTCTCGGTTCCAGTTCGCTGGAGCATGGGGCGCCTCTCGGTACAAGATTTTGTTTGAGGGACCAATCGGCAGAGCCTGGTTTCTCGGGGAGCGCTTCATGTGCCAGACGATGGGTAATCTCGCTCAGGAGATCCCTTCACCGCCTCCACTGGACATTCGGTCCCTAGAGAAGGAGGTTGATGACCTCATGCAGGGTGCTGATGCAGCTTTTTTCTTAGAGGAGGGGGAGTACATGACGTACCACCATACATACTTGATGCCTCCACTGACAGGTGTTCGTACCCCCACGAGGAGAGCTGTTGATATGCCGTCGTCAAGCCGCTCCCGAGCTGCTGACATTCTTTCGACTAGTAGGGCCAGCACTTCGAGAGGTAGGAGTAAGGGGATCTCCCTCACTAGGCAGTGTGTTGGATGGCCAGATCCTCCAACCAAGTTGATAGGCTAGCGGTATGGGACACCTTACTAGATTCCATTGGAGGCTCCATTGCCAGATCACCGATATGTCAGTGACCCTGACTCTCCACCGATATGCTCCACAGTTTTCATTTATCATTCAAATATTTAGACATTCATTCATTCACTGATGACTTGAACTTGCATCTCTAGCCTCCCAGAGGATATACTGAGGGGTTGCTTGAGGTGGTGGCCTCACTTGAGCGTATGGTCTTGCGGAGGGAGACGCTGCTGCACGCCTACAGCATCCCGGTACGTTTCAATTTCCTTGCATTTATCATACTTCTGATGACATACCGAAACTGAACATTTCACTATACTGATTCACTGCATGTGTAGAGCACATCTGACATATCACATTCACATACTATATCTGCATGCACACACTCCGTGCACCATACTTGCATCTGCATCTGATATACATACTTTGGCTGATGTATTCAAACTGCCTTTTCAAGTCACACCTGTACAGCCTGGGCCATCCAGGCCTTCTCAAGTAGCGGGGATAGGGATCCCGGCACATAGCCGAGGGAGGTGTCGGGCGCCTGTCAAACGTGATGATGAGTCCAGCGAGGAGGAGGAGTCAGCACACCCTCAGTTAGAGACATCTGTGGGCAGAGATGACGACACTAGTTCTGGTTCTGAGGGCGGAGGTGACGCCGAGGAGGATTCCGAGGATGGCTCTGATTCAGACGGTGGTGCCGAAGGCTGTGGTGCGGAGGCTGCTCAGCCGAAGAGGGTGAAGAGAGCCTCTCGATCTTGAGCCCGATAGCATCGATGCAGATGTTTTTCTTTATTTTCATTTTACTAGTAGTTGTAGCACATTGTACAACGTTAGGCAGTTTTATTTTCTTTAAAACTTGTACCTTGTTGTAAAAAAAAAAAATGATGTAATGAAAAACAACTTTTTGTTCAAAAAGTGTTGTATTTGTAATCTAAGCATCGCATCGCATCATTTTGCACAAAAATGACATTGAGTGGAAATTGAACATCGTGTGTTGCCAAGTCAAGTAGCGAACCAACGTAACAAACTAAAAAAATGAAAACAAAAACAATTCGTTAAACGAATTACAACAACTCAATAAGCAAATGAGTAACAACTCGATAAACAAATCGTAACAACTTAATAACAAAAGAGTAACAACTCGATAACAAAAGAGTGACAACTCGATAATCAAAGAGTAAGAACTCGATAAGTAGAACTTAACAACTCGATAAGTAAATGCACATTGGATAAACAAAGCGACAGAATGCATCCGAAACAAAGGTAAACTCAGACCTTCAGCACTCTCAGCACATAGGAAGGCTAGGGACTCTCATCTAGAGACAAGAAACAGCTGCAGAGCACCATTTTGCTCATGGCCGACCACTAAAAGGGGTTGCCGACTACTGTTTTGGTCTGCAGACCAGAAAACATGGCTGGTCGACCAGAAAAAGTGGCTGGCCGACCAGAAAAAGTGGCCGGCCGACTAGTTATGCTGCGGATCTCCAGATTCTTACCACATGTCCTGTAAACAGTGCCTTATCTTTTATAAAGGTTCTAGCTTCGTGGTCCTCTCATTCTAACTTAGTTTCGCACCAAATGGAGGCATTTCTTGTCCAAAATCTCGCCAATTGGATTACCACCTTGGATGGCTCGGAAAAGATGAATTTTCGGGGCTTTGGCATAAATGCATTATTCACGTTGAGCCGCACCTCGCTGCGTTTTCCGTTCCTTCATGCCGCGGCAAGGTGTTGGAATCTGGTAACTCATGTTTTCAGCCTTGGAGGACAAGAGATGTGTCCCACTTTCGAAGACTTCCAAGCTTTAATGGAATATGAGCATGAGGAAACGATCTTACCCCAGTTTCGCTTTGGCTACGTCCAAGCCTTGGGACGGATGTGCGGGCTCACTTCGTATGACGCTCGGTCATGGATTCGCGACGGAGAGCTGGACATTCCAAGCTTGATTCGTCAGTTTTCTGATGTCGGTGACAGCGGTGATCATCACTGGCAGGGTTTTCGGCGACATGCGCTTTGCTTGTGCATGTTGTCTCATTTCTTGCTTGCCCCGGGGTCCGGCAGGTTTAGCGTCTGTTTGATTGAAGTTGCCGAGGGCTTGAAAGAGGGCAAGAGCTGCATCACCATGACACTAGCTGAGACATCGATGGGTTGGGATGCTTTCCATCGCCGAGAGACGACTTGATTTGCGGGGAGTCCACTACTGCTGCAGGTAATGTTTCCCACCCTATCTCACATATATTTATCACATCACTCGGCCCTCAGGCTCGATTTTTCTCTCAAAACCCTTTTCTCACTTTTCTTTCCACGTAC
This sequence comes from Camellia sinensis, assembly GCF_055761805.1. NCBI lineage: Eukaryota > Viridiplantae > Streptophyta > Magnoliopsida > Ericales > Theaceae > Camellia > Camellia sinensis. The sequence continues at coordinate 72,642,352 of NC_138964.1, forward strand.
ACCTCTCTACTCTTTAATCTCTCATTTTTCATCCCCCCCCCCCAAGGTATGGTTGATGGATAAATTGAAGGTTGTGGACTTATGCCCAGCATATTCAGCTTGCAGCTATTTCATCCGGCAACGTCTAGTCAATGCCTCTGATGAGGGATGGTGGTGCGAGTGGATGTGCTATCCATCCGCTGTCAACATTGCTTGGCGCTGCCCTTGGCTTAATTTGCTAGTGATGAGCTACAGCATGACTCGCTAGCCTGGGATTCAGTTGATCGGCCTGACACACTGTGTCCTTTATTTCCCATTTGAAATTCGGCGTCAATTTGGACATGATCGGACTTGTCCAGAAGAAAGGATGGAGTACCTTGCTGCATTTCCGGTGTGAGGCGCACAACTAGCTCGGTATGCCACAGCATGGAGGACGAGGGAGCTTTTGGACCCCGCTTCTACTTTCAGTTGCACCCTCTCTGATGAGTGCATAGCTTGGCTTGATGAAGAGGCGCAGGTTGGACCTATTTTAGCATCAGAGGCTTCGACCAGCTGTGGCAGGGGACGTAGGAACACCTAACTTGACTATGCCCCGAGTTTATTTGCTTTAATCAGTACTTTCAAGTTTTCTTTATAAATATAATAAAAAGCAACTTCAATTTGTATTCAAGAGTAGGAGAACTCCGTATTGAAATCAATGTAATTGAAGGTTGTGGGTACTGAAAATTTTTCGTTTGGTCCAAAAATGGTCTTAGTCGTAAAAAGATTAATTTGAGCAAAATCAACTTTTATTAAAAATTTTCAAAACCATTTTCGATATGGATCACAACTGGACACGCCCGAGATCTATCACTGAGATGTGCAACCTCGGATCCCAACAACTAGAAAGTTGCCCCTAGTCTGAATAGCACTGCACTGGAGATCACAACCGAGCTCTTGAATGTAGAATAGACAAAGATGACCAACATGATCACCTGGACAAAGTTGATTTCAAAGTGTTTATGGCTGGACTTCGGAGTGAAGTTTCTTATGTATCCCGAAGATGGAAATCAAGCCTTACGTAGTTCGGTTCGGGTTCACTCGTGTATTAACCCTCTTCTTTTATGCTCTAACTTTTGCCAAGGCCGCCCTTTCTGGGTTTTCAACCTTGCGAGCTCAGTTTTTATTATTTCAAATTTTTCATGCTCTAACTTTTGCCTAGGTCGCCCTTTCGGGTATTCGGCCTAGCGAGCCACTCAGGGAAAGTATTTTTTCAACTTGTCCATGTTGATCGGCTGGGAGAACTCTAGGCCATCTAGGTCCATCAGAACGACAGCTACACCCGACCAGATAGACTTGATGATGTAGAGACCCGTCCAATTGGGTCTGAACTTGCCCCTAGGGTCGTGGATGGGAGCTCGGTTGTCTTTGAGCACATGATCCCCCTCTTTCAAATTCCTGAACTTAACCTTCTTGTTGAAAGCCCTGGAATTTCTTCGTTGATAACCCTGGACGTGATTCAGTGCTTTCAGCCTTCTTTCATCAAAGAGCATGAGTTCTTTGAACCTGCTTTGCTGCCAATTTGCCTCAACTATCTGATACTCAGCCAATACCCATAAGGACGGAACCTCAACTTTGATAGGCAGAACAACGTCCATCCCATAAACCAAGGAATACGGAGTTGCCCCAGTAGAAGTTCAAATTGAAGTCCGGTAGCCCCAAAGAGCAAATGGCAACTTATCGTGCCAGTCCCTATAGGTTTCCACCATCTTCTGCAGAATGTGCTTGATGTTCTTGTTGGCGGCCTCAACTGCTCTGTTGGTTTGCAGTCAATATGTAGATGACTTATGAAAAGCCACGTTGTACTTCTCCAACAAGTCAATCACCTCCTTCTTGAAGTGGGAACCATTATCCGAGATAATCTTGTTCGGGACCCCGTAGCAACAGATGGTGTTGCTCCTGATGAACTTAGCCACATGCGATGCCTTCAACACCGCATAAGATTGGGCCTCAACCCACTTCGTGAAGTAGTCTATCGCTACCAGAATGTACTCATGCCCGTTGGACCCCTTCAGAGTGACATCCCCAATTACATCAATCCCCAGACTAAAAACGGCCAGGGTGAAGTCATGTTGTACAGCTTCGACGGTGGAATCTTCATGCGGTTTGCATGGATCTGACATTTGTGGCATCGCTGGACAAAGCCAATACAATCCTCCTCCATGGTGGACCAGTAATAACCCTGTCTAAGGATCTTCCGGGCTAGCATCACCCCGTTCATGTGCGCTCCGCACTCTCCTCCATGGATGGCCTCCATCAGGCGCTTGGATTCTTCAGCATCTATGCATAGCTTATGCATCCTGAGATGACCTCTCTTGTACAGTTTGCCTCTGCAGACGATGAACTGAGCAGCCATTCTTCGAATTGCCCTCTTATCTTTGGCATTTGCCCCTAGTGGATATGCTTCTTTTTCCAAGAAGTTCCAGATGTTGTAATACCTGGGATTCTCATCTTATACCTCATCTATGGCAGCAATCGGCTCATAGGCCGGCAAAGATTTCTGTTCGATGATGATCGGACGCATCCGGACTCCGAAATGGATGTCTATCATAGAAGATAGAGTTGCTAATGAATCAACGAACCTGTTGTTCTCTCTTAACGGATGGGTGAAATTCAATTTTTCAAACCGAGGAATCAGAACATCCAAGGTCTAGTGGTAGATTATCATCTTTTCTTCTTTAACTTTCTAATCTCCTTTAGCTTGAGATACAGCAAGGTTTGAGTCCCCGATGACATCCAACCGTTTTGCCCCTAGTTCTAGGGTGGCTTCTACTCCAGCAATACATGCCTCATATTCTGCCTCATTGTTCGACACTTTGAACCGGAGTTTGAATGCTAGGGGTATACAGGAATTTTCGGGTGCTATCAGCAACACCCCTATCCCATACTGTAGACACCCCATTTTTGACCGCCTTAAGACTTGGGCGCTACTGATGACTTCCTTGGTGAAGAAAGTTGTGCAGGTTATGCTATACAAAGGGTCGATTTCTTTGGCAAGGAGAGCGTCAAATCTAAACCTCACACCCCATTGTTGGAGCAAAATGATTTTAGATCTTAAAACTCTCTCTTTCAAAATATTTAAAAAAAGGTTCTTGCGATGTTTCGAGGCTCACATTTCGTTAAATGTTGCGCTTTTCGGTAAACCGAGCAAGGACAAAGTGGAAATGAGTGAAACAGAGATGGAATCTTTGAAAAATCTTTCAAAACATCTTGTTTAGGGTTTGGTGTTGAAGAAAAGAGGAGATGAGAGAAGAAACCCTATTGGGGAGAGGAGTTGGGCATGAATCGTTAAGAGAGAGCCGGACAACCCTCGCTAAATCGGGCCTATCCACTTGTATAGTTGGATTTCAGCTATGAGGCCACACCATTAGAAATCTTACTTCCAGGGCATCATTTTTCACTTAAGAATCCCCTAAAGCCGAGTCCGGATGGGGGAGATATGATTGGTTAAAGTTGGGCATCATTCCGGTTAGATCAAAACTGAGCAGTCTTTACTAAAGGAGGGATATCTCTTAGCACACTTATAATTTTTTGGCGAGGCTTCTAAATTTGGAAAGAAGACTTCTGGGGTTACAGTTTAGGCTCAAGAATGACCTGAAAAGGAGTCCAGATGAAGGAATTAGGCTCGCTTCAAGTCAGGGACCAGGACTGATTTTTTCCATCGGCCTCTATGGGACTACATTGGCCACAATTGGACCTCATCGGCCATAGGTCAGCCAAAAGTGAACCTTATCGGTGACAAATGTTGGCCGATCAGCCAAAAATGTCCAAAAAGCCGAGAATTGACAGATATTTCTCCTCCAGCAGTTTCCAGCTTGTGCCACCTGTCCTAGCTCAGATATTTTCAACCAAGCTTGATATTTTTGCTATATAATGAAGCCTTATATCTCATATTCAAGGGTGAGAAGATTGGAGGATAGATTAGAACAATTTTGGAAAAAAGATTTGGGAGCCTCTCTCTCTAGAAACTCTCTCTAGATTTCACTCTCTCTAAGGATTTTGTGCTTGAAGGCTTGCATACATCCATCTTCAACCTATCAACCCTTAAGAAGACTTGATCACCATTGGGATGAGGTCCCTTGGAACTTGTTTTGGGCTGCTAAAGCTTGGTTTTAACTCAGAAATCTTGCTGTTTTTCTATTTGGCTTCAAGGGTAAGCACTTGTCCCTCTAAAGTTTTGTTTTGCATGCTTGTTTTACTACCTTTGCAAACTGTTTTTAGTTTGGTTTTGAACCAAAGAAAACTCTTTTTTTCAGTCCTAAAAATGATAGTTTAGGCCTATTTTGTGTTAGGTGGTTGTCTCTCCCTTTTGTTCCTTAGCTTGTATAGCTTTTGAGCCATCTTCTAAGGCCTTTCAAAATAACTTTTCATGGCCTTTTAACCATTGAAATTTAGAGAATTTTCAGTTGTGAAAACCCTATTTTGAGGGCCCAAATAGGAGAGGGTGGTCCCCTCTCCTCTTGTCTTGCTTGCTAGTGTTGATGGCCAACCAAATGAGCATGTGTTTTTACTTCTTTATGGCTTTGTTTAGGCTCATTTTTGTGACTTCTTAGACCTTCCATAACTCTGTGTTGGCTTGGTTTGATGATATCATGCATGCTCCTTGCACTTCTAGTGCAAATCCATTCACTAGCCTAACATGCATCATGTGTTTAGACCATCATTCTAGCATGTTTTAGCTTAAATACAAGAAGCTTTTGTCCATGTTTTAGCATGATTGAGCTCTGATTTATGTTGTTTTGGTCATGCATGCCATGCTTTGTATAGCAATAGTGCATTCTAGCTTGTTAGCTTTGAGTGTCCAAGCCACTAGCATGTATTGCTTGGGCTATTTGCTTGATTTGGCATCACTTGGTACATGACTTCAGTGCATATGGTGTGGCCATACTCTCTCATGATTCACTATTTCAATGCTTTTGGTGAGTCATGCTTTATGCCTTAAGTATGAGTCTATATGCATGCCATGTTGCCTAAGCTTGTGGGCTACCATATCAGTGCATTTTTTGTGTTATTTGGACATGCCATAACTCTGATTTTTGTTGGCGAAGCCATCTCATGCTTGGTTTTGGTAGGTGTAGTGTAATCCTCCTTATTGCCCTTGCATGATCCATGTTTTGGCCTTTCATGTTGGCTTGTTTTGGCTTCTCTCCATGCATGTTTTAGCATCATTTTGACATGTTCTAGGACTATTTTGGGTTGTCTCGGCCATATGCTTCGTGTTTTGTATAGCTATAGTGCAAGTACCTATGCTAGTTTCAAGCTTTGAGCCCTCTTGCATGCCATACTTGTATTGTTTGAGTGGTTTGACACCATTCCATACCTGATTTCAGAGCACTTAGAGTTGTCACACTTCCATGTTTGTCACTTCTTGCTCATGCTTGAGAGTTGTTATCTTCATGCCTTGTTTGTGAACCAAAGTGTATGCATGTTTGTATATGCTTTCGTACTTCATTTTCAAAGCATTTTGGCCACTGTTTTGGACCCTCTTAGGTCTGTCCATATGCGGTTTAAGTCCACTAAGTGTTGCATGACATGGTCCTTGCCATTGCATTGTTGTTTGCATATTGTTGCATGACATTATTTTTTGCATGTTGTTGCATGTTTATGATGTTTAGCATGTTGATTAGATAGCATGTTGTTGCATGCTTAATATATAGCTTGTTGTTGCATACTTGTTCCATTGTATTGTTGTTGCATGCTTGAGTTGCATTGCATGGTGCTTGCATGCTCATGTTGCATTACATTGTTTGCATGCCATTAGCTTTGTTAAGTTGTGCATGCATTGCATTGTGTTTGGTTTGGGTGTTAAGCCAAACACGAGAAACGAGGGACGTTTCATACTTGAAGTGATGAAACGTGCCTCAATTCTCGGTCGCCGACCTTCTGGATCATGCATGATAGAGGTTAAGGCATTTATGTGTTTTTGTGCATTCATTTGGTATTGATTTGTGCAACTCGGCCTCTTTGGCCATCATGCATCGAAATGCGTGATTGATGGCTCGAGAGTAGAGCACTACACACCTTTGAGCCTTAGACATGATAAGGGGTGTAGTTGCACACGTATTTTCTTGCAAATACATTGCCGTGCCTCTGTTTGTGCTCTATTGCAGCAAAAAGGAGAGTTTGCAGGAAGAGATGGCCGATCGGCTATCTAGTGTGCCGATCGGCTATCAATAATTGGCCGATAGCCTCAAAATTGGTCGATGACCTTTATCCTTTGGCCGATGGCCATACCTCTTGGCCAATGACCTCTCAGCATGTCCATGAGGTGAATTAGAAGTGTTTTGGAGATTGGCACAATTTTCAGAAGTCTAAAACAGTGCAAACAGAGGTAGCATGAGGCATGGTAACGGATTTTCGAGCTCAGCGATCGAGCATGCATCTTCGAACTCTTAGAACTGAGCTGAGGCTTTGTAATTTGTAATTAGCTTTACTTGATTAGTTAGCTTTTGAATTTGTAATTAAACTAGCTAATTTGTTAATTAGTTAACGTGTTGTAATAATTAGCTTAGTGTTAGCTAGTTATTCAATTTGATTATGTAATAATTAGTCTAATTAGATTACTAGATTAGTTAGACTAGCTTAGTGTACTCATTTGGACCCTCCGTCGAGAGGGTAAATTTTGTAATATGTGTGCGTGAGTGTGTGAATGTCTTCTAACCCCACGTCTTTCTCCCTTTTACTTGACCGCTTACGATGGTTAGTTCTAGGTCATATTTTGATTAGCATCCTTATGCTTGCATGTTTGCATTCATTCATCTGTCTTGCATGCACCGGGCTCGGTGCATCATACAAACCGCATTGTATTTCAATACATTTACTTGAATACGTGTTCAACAAGATGTTATCAAGTTGCATTTCATATGCCATCTTAGAATAGCCAAGCCTATTTTTAGTTACATTTTCCATGTGTTGCATTAGGCATTCTTAGCATAAACTAGGATCATGCATGATTTCCAACTAGTTGTTGTTTTGGCTCAGAGTACACCGGAAGTGTTTATGTTTTAGCATCTTGCATGCATGTAAGTGTTGCCATGTTTAGCATGCTCGCCATGAGGCTAACTGCTTAAATGTTCAACTGCATGAATGCCGGTGGATGAAGGTTGAATTGCTTGAATTGGAACAATTCATGAAAATGCGAGTTTTAAGCCCACTTTGCAAAGTGGCAAAATCTTGTTTTCTAAGCCCACTTGAGGGTGGAAAAATCCACGTCTTAGCCTACTTGCGAGTAGCACCTTCAAACCATTTTCAAACAAACAAACATGAGATGTTTTGTTCCAATTTAGGCGATCTAGTCTATAATTGTATGTTGTGCGCATCACATAGTAAATTAGGCTAATATACCGGAATAAGAACGCATGTGTTTTCAAAAACAACATATCATGTTAGTAGAGGCCGATCTTTGATCGGGTGAGCGGGGGTGCTTATTGCATGACCTTCCCCTCTCGTACCCAAGTTCCCGAGCCGAGACAACTTTGGTGATGACGGACATGTGGCCTTAGGCATGAGTCAGGGTTTCTTAAATTTCCCAAAATAACATATTTAGGTGGCGACTCTATAATCTGGCAAAACTGTCCATGTTTGGCATTTCTTTATTAAAATCAGTTTTTCAAAACGATTTGTCGGATTTGGACTCTTTGGTGATTTATTAATCTTGCATTGCACTTTGCAAGATTAGATTCAGAACCGTGACATTGAGTCTGAACTGTAGTAGCTAATGAACAAAACAATTTCACGTCTTCACGCGCGATGCCGAGACGTTCGGGCGGTCTACACATACACATATTGGTTTGACGCTTTGTCAAAGTACATCGTCCAAGTCTCTTCTTCGACACACGGAATGACCTCATCTGGGAATAGATACTCAATTGCTTTATCCCCGTCCATTGGGTGATCAGCTAGGAACTCCGCTACCGCTCTCCTTTTCACTAACTTCCATGTCATGTACTTCAAATCAAATTCGGAAAGCAGAAGCAACCAACAAGCTAGCCTACCTGTAAGTGCTGGTTTCTCGAAGAGATATTTGATGGGATTTAATCTCGAAACCAATATTACAGAGTGATCTAACAGGTAGTGCCTCAGCTTCCTGGGAGCCCATACCAAGGCCAGACAAGCCTTCTCCAGCGGAGTGTAGCGGGTTTCGTAATCCAGCATTTTCTTGCTCAGGTAGTAGATAACCTTCTCCACTTTTTCCTCAGACTACTGTGCAAGCATGCAACCCATTGTAGTTTCAGTCGCTGATAGGTATAGAATCAACAGTTTCCCTAGCTCAGGTGGTGACAACGCAGGTGGGTTCTGTAAATATTGCTTGATCTGCTCGAAAGCAACTTGGCATCGGTCGTCCCATTGGAACTTCTTTCCTTTCTTCAGGAGACCAAAGAGTGGTTCACAAGTCAAGGTTAATTTTGCGATAAACCGTCTTATGAATTGCACTTTATCCAGAAAGCCTCGCACCTTCTTTTCAGTCCTCGGTGGTGGCATTTCTAAGATGGCCTTCATTTTAGAAGGATCGACCTCGATACCTCTTTGTGTGATCAAGAACCCCAGTATTTTCCTTGCTGTAACACCAAATGTACATTTCTAAGGATTCAGCCGCAACCGATACTCTCTGATCCGTTGGAAGAATTTCTTTAAGGCGGTGTAGTGGCCCTCTCTTTCCTTGGATTTGACAATCATGTCATCCATATACACCTCAACCTCTTTATGGATCATGTCGTGCAAAATTGTGGTCCCAGCCCGTTGATACGTAGCCCCAGCGTTCTTCAACCCAAACGGCATCACCCGATAACAATAGGTTCCCCACAGGGTGGTGAAAGCAGTCTTCTCCCGGTCTTCGGGTGCCATCAAAATCTGATTGTAGCCTGAAAACCCATCCATCAACGAGAGCAGCGCATGCCTAGCAGTGAAGTCCACTAATTCGTCGATATGCGGTAGAGGATATTCATCCTTCGGACTGGCTTTGTTCAAATCCCTGAAGTCCATACATACCCGAATTTTGTCGTCCTTCTTCGGTACTGGAACTATATTGGCCAACCAAGTAGGGTATTCAGATACCATTAGGAACCTGGCATCAATTTGCTTGGTGACCTCTTCTTTGATATTTAGAGCCCAGTCTGGGCGGATCCTTTAGAGCTTTTGCTTAACAGGTTGGGCCTCTGGGTCAAGAGGGATCCGGTGCTGTACAATCTCAGGATTGATTCCAAGCATGTCTTCGTAGGAACCATGCGAAAACATCTTTGAAATCTTTTAATAAAGCAACTAAGCGCTCGCGCTCCTCTGAAGACAACGTGGACCCGATCTGGGCCAACCGCGGGTCCTTTTCAGTACTAACATTAATTGCGATGATTTCATCAACCAAGGGTTTAACAAACCTCTCCTGCTCTTGATCAAGCAAATATTGCAAAACCGGAGGAATTTCTTCCTCGTCGTTTTCATCAAAATTTTGAAAATCCTGATAATTGCAATAAACTAAAGGCACAGAAAAGTACTCGGAAGCCACAGTCGTACCATTCTCATTAATAACATCTAGTCCGCCTGATTCCTCTGTTACAACAGACTCAAAGGAAAAAGAAAAAGATGACTTGGACAGGACAGTGGCATCCGAGTTATCACCCCCAAGAATACCAGACTCAGACTTAAACGAGCTGTAACCTGATTCCGACTCCACAGACTTAGTGGAATCAGATTTCGGCTCACTACTTGACCCGGTGCTGCTTGATAAAATGCCCCCCTCGTATTGCCAGACGAGGGAGGGTGCGATGGATGCATCCAGAATGTTTGAAGATGGGCTCACAGCTGCTTCATTCCCGATCATGGAGACTGAGAAGTTATCCCCCAAGCAATCCTATACGATCTGAGGATCTGAGAGTAGACAAGACAGTGCTACCCCTATTTCAATCTTTGTGCTCTCAAAATCCTCCTCCTTGCACTGCTCAGCCTCAGCTGGTGGGTCTGTCTGCTCTTTGGCAACATCATTCCCGGACAGTAGCAAGTCAAAGAAAATCTCAAATCCCGACAAACGCCGCCTTTCTACATTTAGCCATGGCTCTGGGAAGCCGCAGAATGGGAAGTCTTCCCCCTCCTGGAAAAAGCGTCCGTTCAGGGTGCCCTCGATAGGTCGATGCACCAATTCATAATGCTTCCCGGCTTGCTTTGCTCTGGCTCTTCCAGCTATCTCTTTTCCCTTCCTCGCCCAATCCTCTTTGGTAGGCAGATAACCTAGACCAAAGGTATATTGGTTATGCGGCACTTCAGCCGATGCAGCAGCGCCTCTCTGGCCACTTCACCCTAATCCCATCCCGGGGATGTGCTGGGGCTTGTTCATAAGGTAGGCAGGCTGTGCACGGATGTATAGCCCCTCATCAACAACTAGGATATCCTGTACAACTCGGGCCTCAGTTAGGGTAAATCCTGACAAAAACACATCCTCTGCGCCATGCTCAATCTCCAGAACTGGTGTAGAAACCTCTGGCGGCGGATGGATTGAAGAATTCCCAAAAACGATCGCCACTCCCTTCCCGTGGACGTATTTCGGCATTTGGTGCAGGGTGGAAGAGATCGCCTTCACCTGGTGCAGCCATGACTGCCCTAAGAGTAGATTGAAGGTTGCGGGAACGTCCAAGACATGGAAATCAATATCCTGTTGCCCCGGACCAACCTGGGTCCAAATCTGTACAGTTCCCATCACCTCTCGGCTGGTATTATCGTAGGCCCGTATCACCTGGGCAGTAGGCACAAAATTCGCGGGCTTTAATCCGATTGCATATGACGTCCTCGACGGACACACGCTGATAGCGGATCCCGTGTCAACAAGGACCAGCGGTATCCATTTCTCTCTACACTCGACAGAGATATAGAGGGGTTTGTTATGATCTAAGCCCTCAGGCGGCAGTTCCTTGTCAGTGAAGGTCAATGTCGGGGAAGCTCCTCCCGGAAAAACCAGCCCTACCAACTATTCAGGCGTGGTATCGATTGAAAGTTTTACCTTGTCCATGGCAGAAAGGACAGCTTGTCTGTGAACTCTTGAGGCCATAAGCAGTGCCAAGATGAAGATGTCTGCTTGGATTTTCTTAAGCTGTTTCAGTACAGCCTCCTCCTCGAGCAGTTTTTCCTTCTGCCTCTCCACTTCTTTGTCCTTTTCGGATGCCTCTTGCTGATCCAAGTGCGGGGGTTTGAAGTACCGCCCATTTCTGGTCATATGATCCACCTCTTCAACATACCAGGTATCATCCGGTTGGTTTTGTCCCCAATCTTCATCAGTGTGGGCAAGACGTAAGTCGTCGTCTTCCCACCATATCCCGTCAGCAACCGATAGACAGCTGTCTGGTTCCGTTATAACTGTTCTTGTGTTCACAACACATTCCGTCCCCGTAGGGGCTTTGCCTTTCTAGCCCTCTCCAGATCTTTGATCTTTTCCTGCTCGAATTGCTTCAGTGTAGCCTGCTGTTCAGTATCTTCTGTATTCAAACTACCCGGATCCCGGGCAAAATTCTTAACACTGGTGCTCTCCGGCGATTTCTCCTGATTCCAGACCATTTCGACCACTGCTGATGCTCTCATTCCTGATGGTCCCTGTTCTGGCTGAGATTCTCCAACAACATCTAGTTGGTCGTCGAGCCACCCACTACTCTCTACTGACCTATCCAAGTTGAACTAGTTGATGTTCACATCTCTTGAGTCTTGCTCTTCAAAGAACTACAGATTTGCGATGTCTTCTTCCATCTCCACCAGGTCATCTAATCCCTGATTTAGTCCATCTTCCCGAACCACACAAATCTCTGCCCCAACCGGCAACTCTATCCTCAGCTTAACATGGCCCGCTGATGTGATGTAGCCACTCGTGTTGTACTCAAAGCTCGCAGACCCCTCAGGCTCTTAATCAACATTCCCATCTGCCCCCATAGTCATCCCGATACTGTCTTCGACAGTCACCACCACCGAATCAGGTTGGGTTTGGGAGATTCTTAACATGCACAAGTCCGTGCATTTTGGAATGAGCACCTCCGGCTTAGGTAGGTGGAAAGGCGCGATATATATGCTAGGGTCATTTGTCACAACTGCAATTTGGATCAGGTTGATGCGTTTGGGAGGTGGAGCTTGGTTATGTGATGTGAGAGGGTTGGTTGTGACATTTGGTTTTTCTGGAGGTGCGATCACCCTATTATCAACGAGATCCTGGATTCGTGACGCAGTCTGAAGCACTGGTCGGTGTCGTGACTATGCTGTTGGTGAATGGCACAGTATTTAGCCGGGTTATGGGAGGGAGGAAGTTTGTCTAGTAATGGCTGCGGCTCTAGGGGCTTCAATTGCCCTTTCCTGATCAGAACCCCCAGAGCTTTGGACAGGGGCATGTATAGTGGAGTAAAGGTTCTCTGGCCTTGGGGTGAATATCTGGCAATTTGTGAGCTAGTACCGGATGCACTGGTGAATGGTGTGGCTGTAAGTGTTTTTGGAGGGGTGGTGGTGACCATGCTTGCTTAGGAATCTGATGATAGGGTGGAGAAATCTATCTATTACTTGAGCAAGAAAATGTTGGATTATGAGACCCGTTACTTTCCACTGGAGAAAGCTTGCTTAGCCTTGGAATGGTCTACGAGGAAGTTAAGGCAGTACTTGTTAGCTCACTCCGTAATTCTAGTTCGAGATTAAATCCCATCAAATATCTCTTTGAGAAACCAGCGCTTACAGGTAGGCTAGCTCGTTGGTTGTTTCTTCTCTCCGAATTTGATCTAAAGTATGTTACTCGCAAGTCGGTCAAGAGGAGAGCAGTAACGGAGTTCATGGAAGATCACCAAGCAGAAGAGGATGAAGCGGTAGAATACCTATTTCCAGATAAAGCTATTTTGCAAGTCGAAGAAAAGATTTGGACAATGTACTTTGACAGAGCGTCTAATCAATACGGTTATGGGATAGATGTGTTGTTAATAGCACCTGACAATTCCCATATACCTTTAGTCTTCAAACTCTGGTTCAAAGTTTCCAACAATGAAGCAGAATACGAGGCGTGTATCACTGGTTTGGAAGCTGCCCTGGAATTACTGGCAAAAAGATTGGACGTCATCAGGGATTCAAACCTAGTTGTGTCTTAAGAAAAAGGAGAGTGGAAGGTCAAAGAGAAAAAGATGAATGTCTATCACTAGACCCCTGGACATTCTGATTCCTAGGTTTAAAAAATTGACTTTCACGCATCTAATAAGAGAGAACAACAGGTTCGCTGATGCTTTATCACTCGATCTTCTATGATAGACATCTCGCTTGGAGTCCAGATGCGTCCGATCATCATTGAGCAGAGATATACGCCAGCCTACGAGACTATCGTTGCAATAGATGAAGTGCAAGATCAAAACCCTTGGTTCTATGACATCTGGAACTTCTTGGAAAATGAGGTTTATCCACCAAGGGCAAATGCCAAAGATAAGAGGGCAATACGGCGGATGGCCATTCAATTTATCATTTGCGAAGGTAAACTCTACAAGAGAGATCATCTGGGAATGCACAAGTTGTGTGTCGAAGCAGAGGAATCAAAGTGCCTGTTGAAGGCTATCCATGGAGGAGAGTGCGGAGCGCACATGAACAGAGTAATGTTATCCTGGAAGATTGTCAGGCAAGGTAACTATTGGTCTACCATGGAGGAGGATTGTATTGGTTTTGTTTGGCGATGCCACAAATGACAAATTCATGCTAATCGCACGAACATCCCGCCATCAAAGCTGTACAACATGACTTCACCATGGCCTTTCTTAGTCTGGGGAATTGATGTCATTGGGGCTGTCACACCGAAAGGGTCAAATGGGCATGAATACATTCTGGTGGCAATTGATTACTTCACAAAGTGAGTGGAAGCTTAGTCCTACGCAGTGTTGAAAGCAGATCATGTGGATAAGTTCATTTGAAACAACTTCATTTGTCGATATGGAGTCCCAAACGAGATCATTTCAGATAATGGCTCCCACTTCAAGAAAGAAGTAATCGACTTATTGGTGAAATGCAATGTGGCTTTTCATAAGTCATCCACATACTGGCCACAAACCAACGGAGCTGTTGAGGCCGCGAACATGAACATCAAACATATTTTGCAGAAAATAGTTGAGACATATAGGGACTGGCCTGATAAATTGTTGTATGCACTTTGGGGCTACAGAACTTCAATCTGGACATCTACAGGGGCAACTCCCTACTCTCTTCTGTATGGGATGGAAACTGTTCTACCCTTCAAAATAGAAGTACTGTCACCGCGAGTTATGGCTGAGTGTCAAATAGCAGAGGCGGACTGGCAACAGAGCAGGTTCGAAGAATTGATGTTGTTTGATAAGAGAAGGCTGAAAGCACTGTACCATGTTCAGGGTTATCAACGCAGGATTGCTAGGGCTTTTAACAAGAAAGTTAAGTCTTGGAATCTCAATGAGGGAGATTTTGTGCTAAAAGACAACCGAGCTGCCATCCATGACCCTATGGATAAGTTCAGACCCAATTGGATTGGTCCTTACATCATCAAAACTATCTGGTCGGGTGGAGCCGTTATTCTCAGAGACCTGGATAGCCTAGAATTTTCCCAACCAATCAACATGGACAAGTTGAAAAAATACAATCCCTGAGAGGCTCACTAGGCCAAAAACCCAGAAGGCGAACTAGGCAAAAGTTAGAGGACAAAAAATTGGAAATAAAGAAAAATTGAGCTCGCAAGGTCGAAAACCCTAAAGGGCGACCTTGGTAAAAGTTAGAGCACAAAAGGAGAGTGTTAATACTCGAGTGAACCTGAACCAAACTACATAAGGCCTGATTCTCATCTTCGGGATACGTTGGAAACTTTATCCTGAAGTCCGGCCGTAAACACCTCCAACTCAACTGTCCTGTCCATATGTTTGATTAGGTCATCTTTGTCTGTTCTTTACCTAAAAGTTCAGTTATGATCCTTTCTCTAAGAGGAGAGCTGGTTGTTCTGAGCAATATTATTAAGTCAAGGGGCAATTTGTTATCTTTGGATTCGAGGTTGTATATCTCGAGGATTGATTCTGTGTGTGTCAAGTGGTAATCGTTATTGAAAATGGTTTTGAAAAGTTTTGATAAAAGTTAATTTTGTTCAAGTTTTACCTTTTACAACCTAGACCATTTTTGGACCAAAAGGAAAATTTTTAGTGCTCACAACTTTAATTTCATTGATTTCAGTACAAAGTTCTCCAACTCTCAATACAAATCAAATTTGCTTTTATTACATTCATAAATTAGGGATATAAATGAGTCAGGTGTTCCTGCATACCCGGGCTCGTGTTTGTGGAAGCTTCCGATGCCAAAGTGGGCCCAATTTGTGCCTTATCCTCGAGCCAAGCCAGGCACTCGCCAGAAAGGGCGCAACTAAAACTAGGGGCAGGGGCCAAAAGATCTCTTGTCCTCCAAGCAGTGAGGTATCTAGCCAAATGTGAACCTCGGATGGGGAATGAAATCGGGTACTCTTCCCCCTCTTCTGGGCAAGTCTGATGATGTCCAAACTGACGTCTGAACCTGAACGGAAAGTAAAATGCATAGTGCGTCAAGCCAATCAGCTGAATCCCAGGTTGCCAGGCCATGTTGTAGCTCATTTCAGTCAGATTAAGCCAGAGGCAATGCCAAGCAATGTCAGCAGTAGACCTATTGCACATCCAGTGGCATCACTATCCTTCATTCGGGAAATCCACTAGCTATTGGCGGAAAAAGTATGCTCAAACTAAGTATGTTGGGCAAGAGTCCAGTACCTTCAGTTTGTCCATGAGCCACACTTGGGAAGGGATGAAAGAAAAGAGAGATTAAAGAATAGAGAGATGTATGTTGAGAGAAAAGTGAGAAAAGGGCTTTGAGAGAAAAGCAGAGCATGAGTGCCGAGTGATGTGAGAAACATATATTATAAAGGGTGGGAAACATTTACCTGAAGGAGTAGTGGACTTCCAGCAAATTTGGTGGTCTCTCCCCAATGGAAGGCATCTAAGCCCATCAAAGTCTCGGCCAGTACCAAGCCAATGCAACTCTTACCCTTTTTCAAATCTTGGGCCACTTCAATTAGCCGAAGCTAGAGGCAAGAAAGAAATGTGCCAGCATAGATAAGCAAAGGGTGTGTTTCCAAAAACCCCTCCAAAGAAGATTACTTTGGTCGTCGACCTTAGAAAATCGATGAATTAGGTTGGGAATATCCAACTCTCCGTTGTGAACTAAGGATAGAGCCTCATGTAGAGTGAGCCCATACATCCTTCCCAAAGCTTGGATGTGGCCGAAACATGGCCGAGGTATGATTTCCTCATTGTGCCGGGATTCCATTAACATTTGAAATTCTTCGATCGTTGGGTACATCTCTTGTCCCCCGAAGCTAAAAACGTGTGTAATCGGCTTCCAACATCTAGCTACGGCATGAAGGAATGGACAACAAAGCAGAGAACAACTTAGCGAAAAACGTGCATTTATGTTGAAACCCTGAAAATTCATCTTTTCCAAGCTGTCTAAAGTCGCAATCTAACCTGAGAGTTTTTCGGCAAAAAATTGGCTCGATTTGTGAGGAATTTGTAGCTGAAATGAAAAAATCACGAAGTTCAACCTTTGTTGACGATAAGGCAGTGAGTGGAAGCCAAGTGTCAACAATCTGGAGGTTCTTCACTTTCGTGGTCGGCAGGCCACTGTTGGTGGCCAGCAAATTCCTATTCTGGCCAGCACCCTTCTTCTTAAGTATGCTGTCTATCTTTGTGCTGAACAGTGCTGTAAGTAAGCATTTTGTTCTGTTCTTTGTGTGTTTTAGCGTCTTGTTTTGAGTCCTTTTTGGTTTTACCAAGTTTGTTGAGTTGTAATTGTGTTGTTTTGTTTTGTTTATCGAGTTGTAGTTGTGTTGTTTTGTTGAGTTATATGTTGTTGATTATCGAGTTATATGTTGCATTTTGTATTTTGGTTGTTGTTTGGTTTGCTACCTGATTAAGCATCTTGTTTTGATCAAACGTTCTTGGCAATTTCAATTTCTTGTCCATTTCATGCATATATGGTGCTCATGATGCAAAAATGACAATTCATTTTTCATAAAACTGCCGGTTTTATTTTAATCATGGATTTTCTTTTTACAAAAGAGGAGTACAAGTTTTCAAGCAAAATAGAACTTCCTAAAGCTATACATGTGCTAATGCTACTAAAGAAAAGAAACTAACCAAAATACAAAAAAATTAGCACTGGTTGCCTCAGGCTCGAGAAGCCCTTTTTATCCTCTTCCTTAGAGGAGAGGACTCTGGGGCACTGTCTCCGTCGGCGCCACTGTCTGAACCTGGATCGGAACCCTAGCTAGCGTCACCTCTGCTCTCTACCTCAAAGCTCGCTTCGGTATCGCCTCCACTCTCGGAACTTGAGCCGACGTCAGCACCTTCACTCTCAGATGAATCTAAATGCTAACTCGCTGCCTCATTAGAGTCACTTGTCTCAACATCATCATCACTCCGGATAGGCTCTGAAGGGCCGCTCTTGGCTCGGGTGTTCCTAACTCTACCTCGATCGTATGCCGGAGCCTGTCTCTCTCTCCACCCTACTGCCGGAGGAGGTACTGCTGGTGCGGGTGCTGAAGATGCCGCTGGTGCCATCGGTATAGGTGGAATCTGAAAAGATAGTTATCACATATCAATTACAGTATGCATATCAGATGCAAGCGCAGTGTACAGAATGAATATATATAGAAGTCAGATATAGTGTTTGAATACAGTATGTGAGTGTAGTGTGTCAGATGTGGTGTATCGACGCAACGTATTAGTACGGTTCGAGAAGTTTTCAGTTGAAATGTCAGAGTCAGTGTGTCAGTGAAAATTTGATGCCTAGAATATAAAAACTAAAGAAATTACCTGAATACCGTAGAGGCTGAGCTGCGCCTCTCTCCTCTGTACCATTCCTATCAGGGAGGTTATCAGCTCGAGAACACCACCCGTATACTCGATGTTTACCTGTAAATGCATTTGAATGTTCAGTATCTACTAATGAACATATCTAAAATGAAGTGTGGGGTGCAAATGTAAAGTGTGGTTCATACCTGAGTCGGGCCTCAAATCCGGACAAGTGCATGCCCTGCCGCCGCGGGCTCAATCGGAACCTGGTAGGATCCCCGGTAAGCCGCCATCATGTCAACTCAGTCGGAAGCTCTGGCTAACCGGTGACCTGCCTAGCGGGAGAGGTCTCTCCAGTCCTGGCCCTCGTTGCCTGAGTCCTACTTGTCGTAGGGGCACTTGTTGCTCTGCCTGCACGAGCATGAAGGCATGAGGTGTGTTTGGATGAATGTCGAATAATCCCCCTCCTCGCAGAAGTAGTCTGCATCCAAGCCATCCATGAACTGGATCATCTCCTAAAAGGAGAGGCTCTCTGTGGCCCTTGTAGATGCTGGAGGAGGCATGGGCACTACTGGCTCAGGCAAGCCAATGGTCTAACGCATGAATCGTTGGCCTAGAAACTAGGCTCGACACACCGGGCCCTCTAGCAAAAGTAGAAAATGAGATGCCCCCCATGCGCTAGTATACTGGTCTCTAACTTCAGCTGGCATCAATGCCCAAGGCTGCTAAGCAATCTACAAATCGAGGATATACAGATGGTTAGTCGTCATTAGTGGTTGATAAAGCAAAAATAACTGTGAGTTTTGGGTTACCTCCCCCACAGATACTGTGTCGAAGTACCGGCGAAAGAATGTGAAGGTCTCCTACATCCTCCGCAGATATCTGTCATCATACCGGTGAGAGTATGGCACACCAGGAGGCATCTCCACCTTTGGCTCTGGAGCAAGGGTCGGGAAATATGCGTATACCCAGAGCTGCAAGGAAATGGCAACAGTGAGTATACAGTATACAAAAAGTACAAGTGCAGATACAGAAAGTAGAATGTGTAGTACAGCATACAGAGTGTACAGATACAGAGGAAGCAAATGTGCAATACAGAAAGCATAGTGTATAGATGTAAACATTGCAGCATGCAGTGTACAGAAAGTGCAAAGCAAAAAGCGTAGAAATAGAAGATAGAAAATGTAAACCAGAGATGTAAAGCGTACCTCCCAAGCCCGCCAACAGCATCCAAGTCGGTCTCTCCTCCTGCAAAACATGGAGCTCATATAGTTGTACAATGTGGCAAGGCCAACGCCGCCCCAACCATAAAGGCGGACCTGAGGTAAGTCCACCAGGGCGCTCAGGAGATATAACCCTACGGTGTTCCACCTGTTCGCAAACAAGGTGGTACGGAAGAGGAACATTAAAAAGCCTCGAGCGTAATGCTCGGTCTCCTTTCGGGTCTGCGGCTCTTTCTTACGAAAATGTTCGGCGAACCAGCTATATCGTACCATCCCCACTTGGAAGAAAGGTGGGCATGTTCCCAGTAGGTGTAGCCAGGCGGCCTCTCACTCGCCCATATCCATATCATAAGGGATCGAATTACCCTCTAATTCTACGCCAGTGAGCATGGCGAAGTTGTAGGGTGTCATCATCATCTCCCCAGTGGTGGTGAAGTGGAAGAAGTTGGTGGTATCCCACCACCGCACCACCAATGCACCGAGAAACGGTCGACTGGCGATATAGCGTGATAGCCCCACGTAGCATAAGCCGAAGCTGGCCTCGTCGATGATGTGGCACACACCGGCAGGGAGCTCCATATACTAGTCCCTCGCGGACGTGGTTCTATAGCCCCTAAAAGAGCGAGAATCCTCTTGTGATCAAAACAGTGATATATAGTGATACGAGAACTGGCAGATGAAAAGGCAGTCTAAGAAATATAGTGCAGGAGTGTGTTTAAGGAAAGAAATGCAGTGTAAGCATTACAGTTGAATCAACTAATACAGTTAAAGCAAGAAATGCAATGTACATTGAAGAAAGCGTGAGAATATAGTGTCCACCTAGGTGGCGCTGTAAGACAAATGGGAGTCCGGCTCCCATAGCAAGAGGTCCTCTGGTGCGCGTCGCGCAAACTCTCTGAAGTGCCTGATACCCCCGGGGGGTAGCAGATGTATCTGAGGATGGTATGTCGCCGGATCAAAGGGGCGTACTTCTAGTGGTAGTATCTTGGGCTCAGGCTTGGAAGCCATCTCTGTCGGAGGTGGAATCTCGAATGGAGCTCCGTCATGGGGTAGATCATCCGCCATCTAGAAAAAGGATGTGAAAGTGGTGAAAAATGTAGAAAAACGGAGAAAAAAGGGCAAACTTTGAAAAAGTCAAAACTGGAAAAGTGTGCCAAACCCGAGAGAAACTCAAGGAAAATAAGCCTAAAGTGGTGAAAGTGAAGGAAAAGGTGCTGAAATCAAATTTCAATCGGTTCAAAGTGAAAGAAACAAAGAGGATTTAGCGAATAAACTTCATGTGGGGTGTTGGAAAGCACAAGAAAGTAAGGATCTAGATAGAAGGAGCACCTAGGGAGAGAAAGGGAAGAATTTTGGATGTGGGGTTGTGTGGAAATGAAGTCCCATGCCCTATATTTAAAGAGCTAAGCCAAAAAGACAAGAATATCCCGAATCTGCCACCGGCATGCCACTTTTGTGGCCGGCAAAGGGTATTGAAGGCCGGCTGGTGGCTGGCGGCCTCCTCTTGTGGTTGACAGGTGTCCTATGGCTTCCCCTGAAGTCCTGATGCTATTTTGTGTCCTTGGTTTCCAAGAATTGTAGGAATTGTTCACTGTTGAGTTTAGAATGTCTCTACGGAAGCTTAAAACTGTGTTTTCGGTGCGCGATGTTTGTCACTTGTCAACATGAACGCGGTGTCTGCTTGAAACATATGGTAACTCTTTCGGGAGGTAAATCAAAAGTTTGCTATTGGATTTATTTACAAGAAAACTTTTTGAATTTCCGAATAAAAGAGATTTCCCTAACGAAAAAGCTTTTAAAGTTGCCCAATATCCTTTCTTTTTCCAATTTTTTTTACGAATACACTTTTTGATATAGAAGTACGTTTTTTTGGATCTGCCATTTAAAAATCAAGAGGTTACTCATTATTCTAGTTGGATGTGAAAGACATCTATTGTTCAAAAGGAATCATTCTTTACTATTCATTATCTGTTTGTTTTTGCTTTGTACCTTACGTGGAATATGCATTTCGTTTTGGTACATGAATATGCAATTTCCCATTGGTGTATAGAATATGTATTTCATGTTGTTGCATATGTATTTCACGTTGTCGCATGGAATATGCATTCGCTCTTGAATCATGCATGGAATATGCATTCGTGTTGAATTATGCATGGAATATGCATTCGCTCTTGAATCATGCATAGAATGTGCATTTGCTTTCGAATCATGCTTAGAATGTGCTTTTGCTTTTGTTTCTCGCATAGAACATGCCGTTAACATTGTATCTCGATTGTTTGTATTGCATAGAACATGTATTCCTACTAAATCGCACTTGTTAGGTTTCTTTCGAGGAAATGCACAATTTTGTATGTACAGTTCATTTGAGGAAATGCATGATATTGTATGTACGGTTCATTCGGAGGAATTCTAGGTAAAATCATTCGTGTCCTTCGAATCGCATCCTTACTCTTCCTTCTTTTGCGTGAGACACATTAGGATTACTCTTCGGTTAAAAACATTCGGGAGCGCCAGATGTTCCCACCACCCCTCCTCCTCTCGCGTGAGAAGCGTTAGGATTACTTCGGTTAAAAACATTCAGGTGCATCCTGGTGTTCCCATCACCCCTCCTTCTCTCGTGTGAGACGCATTAGGATTGCTTCAGTTAAAAACATTCAGGTGTGTCCCGGTGTTCACACCACCCTTCGGTTAAAAACATTCAAGTGTGTTCCGGTGTTCACACCACCTTTTGGTTAAAAATATTCGGGTGTGTCCCATTGTTCACACCACCCTTCGTTAAAAACATTCGGGTGCGTCCCGTGTTCACACCACCCATCAGTTAAAAACATTCGGGTGTGTCCCGGTGTTCACACCACCCTTCGGTTAAAAACATTTAGGTACGCCCGGTGTTCACACCACCCTTCGGTGAAAAACATTCGGGTGCGCCCGGTGTTCATACCACTCTTCTTTCCTCTCACGTGAGACGCGTTAGGATCGTAAATCGGTTAAAAACGTTTGGGTGCCCCGGTGTTGACACCACTCTTCCTCCTTTTGCGTGAGACGCGTTAGGATTGTTTGTATCGATTAAATGCATTTGGGTGCCTCCCAGTGTTCACACCATCCGTTTTCTCCTTCCGCGTGCAACACATTAGGATCTCGGTTGAAACCTCGGGTGCACCTAATGGTTATGTTGTCCTTTGCCTTTCTTGAACGACGTGTAGTTAAGCTTGCATAATTTTCTTACATCCTTTCTAGATGAAATGTGGTTCGGCTCGTGATTCCCACGTGTGGCATGTTTATTGCTCTTCATTTCATGATTGAGGTTACTGTACCTTGTTCTTGGTTTGTTTAAATGTGGCATTTCTTTGCATTACGTTTGTATTCAAATGTTTCATTGCACAGCCTCATTGCATGATCATAAGTTATTTCTTGCATTTTGCATTGTTTGCATTTCGCTCCAGACCTATGCTGGTTTGATTCCTTGCAAAGGGATACTGTCACGGCCCCAAACCGCCCCTAGTAGTTTGGAGCCGTGATGGCCAGTAATCCGTAATTACCGAAGGCCAACTTACAAGAATCACACACAATCAGAGTATTTATATAGGGGGCTCACAAATGCGGAAGCAATAATTCAAGATGTAAGTGGTCCATAAGAGCAGTGCATAAGTCAAATGAAATGACATACATCTTTATAAGGTCTTACAACTTAAATACAATAAGGAAATGAGGTACAAAACACATCTTGACCAAAAGGCTTCTCAAGCCGACATATACAAGTACAAATGAAAAACAAGCCGAGAAGCATGATCTTCAAGACGGTACAAAATGATAATCCAAAACATGTCGGCAATGCACCCAAAAACACATCGGCATCACGTCTAGGCCTCAATGCCTTCTTGTTCGTCACCTACATATATATAGGGAGGGTGAGCTTGGATACTCAGTGAATGATATTAGAAATAAAGGTTTTGCATGATTGATATCCAAGATTCCTTTCAAAACAATACATAGTATACTTTACAATCAAGAGGGAAATCAAGTTCATTGCCGGTCTTTCAAGTTCTTGGATGTTATTACATCTACATATTACAAGTGCGATGACATATCAAGACAAGAGTGCAGTTGCATTATAGTCCCCTGCAGCTAAGGACTTTCAAGACAAGAGTGCAGTTGCATTATAGTCCCCTGCAGCTAAGGACTTTCAAGACAAGAGTGCAGTTGCATTATAGTCCCCTGCAGCTAAGGACTTTCAAGACATGTCATCAAAACAAGATAGTGTTTAATATTCAAGTAGGGATAGTCATTCATGCTAGATCAAATACTTTTCAAAACAAGGCAAGACGAGATTTATGAAAGCAAGTGTAACATAGCTTTATCAAAAATACCACTCACATAGTTTCTTCACACGTCGGGGTCGAGACAAGCCCAAGTCCTACAAACACAGGGCAAAGCCTATTGAATGCACCTTCAACAAGTTTCGTATGTACACAAATGATTTCGGAAAACATGCTGGGCACCAACCAGGTCTAGGCCGAGGTTCCACACCTCCTCGCCGAGGTGTGTTCCCGAGGGCGTCATGCAAGGAAAAGAGGTCGGGAAACTCTGGGTATCCCTCTGCTGATGAACATGAAGAACATGAGTGTGAAAACATGAAAAATATGAATGTTCAATCTTAATCTGTCATCGCAAATCTGGGATTTTCATGCTATGAGTTTGAAAACATGGACCTGGGTACCCGTATTTGGAATTCTTGCGGAAACAAACACAAAACATGATTCTTTATGCAAGTTTTCGGATCAAAACAAGACTTTTCTTGAAGAACACATGAATGTCATTTTCTCTTTCTAAAATCGAGCTTCAAAACGATGCATGGCTTACAAATCATGTCCGATCATGCAATGCAACAACATGAACATAGAGAACATCATGAGCAGATCAAGAATTTAACCTTAGAACGCGGATCTAACGGTCGAATCTCTAGGAACCAAGCTTGAAGATCTACTTCCTCACTCTGAAACTCTTTCTTCCTCCTAGAGCTTCTCTCTCTACAAGACAAGGTTATGACACCAAATGATAGTTTTCTATACCCGGTTCTGGGGTTAACCCTCTGCTGAGACACGTGGCGGCGACTGGTTGGGTTCTTTCTGAAAAGGTGGCTGACAGGCCAGACAAAGCATGGTGGAAGGGTGTTCAACAAGGAAAGCAGTATGGGCTTCCTGACGAGGCAATGACATCGGCTAATAACGAGGCGTATCTAACACGCTATACGGAAAGGCACTCCGGCAAGGGATGATATCGGCTAACAAAAGACTTCGGCAACTCAGGTGACAATGACCTCGGCTAGGAAGGACAACACTTGACTAAGCTGTGCCACATCTTGGCCTAGATGCGCCACACCTCGGCCTAGGTCGTACCGCTCCAGGACGAGATCACTTGGGTGCAAGGTAACATCTCGGCTAATGTGGTCAAGGCAAGGACGGAGGTCAACAAGGGGTTCCAAGATACTACCACTAGACTAAGGATGACCTCGGCTTGGAATAACATCGGCTAGCATAACTCAGGCAAGGCGTAACCTAAGTTTCACACCAAGGAAGGAACAAGACAAGCATACTACACTTAGACAAATCACAAGGCTTCAAAACAAGGCATGGATCACATTAGCTCAAGCGAAACAAATCACAACATACACATGCAAACTTAACAAGTCATAATCATACCGATGCTCATGAACATGATGAGGACATAAAATGTGGGTTCCTACAGTCTACACTCCTTAAAGAAGTTTGGTCCCCAAACTTAAGTTACCTTGTCCTACGAATAACTCCGTGTAACGGATTTTCATCTCCTCTTCCTTTTCCCATGTGGCCTCCTCGCCATAATGTTTCTCCCATTCGATTTTCACCATCGATATCGACTTGTTTCTCAGCTGTCTCACTTGTCTGTCGATAATTCTCCTCGGCTTCTCTTCGTAGCCCAAGTCTTCATTAACTACAACTCCGGAGTAATCTATTACATGCAGTGGGTCTCGGACGTATTTTCTCAGCATTGAAACATGGAACACACTGTGGACTTGGCTCAAATCTGGAGGCAAAGCGAGTCTGTAAGCAACGGTGTTAACTTTCTCAAGAATTTCAAACGACCCAATATATCGGGGTGCGAGTTTACCCTTCTTCCCAAATCTCGAAACTCTTGTCATCGGCGAGACCTTCAAAAATACATGATCCCCAATTTCAAATTCTAACTCCCTCCTTCTTTGGTCGGCATAACACTTCTGTCGACTCTGTGTAGTTTTAATCCTCTGCTGAATGAGTTTGATCTTTTCAGTTGTCATCTGAACCAACTCGGGGCCAATTAGAGCTTTGTCTCCTACTTCAGTCCAACATATCGGCGATCTGCACTTCCTTCCATACAAAGCTTCATACGGTGCCATGTCTATGCTGGCTTGATAGCTGTTGTTGTACGCGAACTCTACTAATGGCAAATGTGACTCCCAACTACCCTGGAAACCCAACACGCACAGTCTGAGCATGTCTTCGAGTGTCTGAATCGTTCTTTCTGTCTGCCCGTCGGTTTGAGGGTGAAAGGCTGTGCTAAATCTCAACTCTGTTCCCAAGGCTCCCTGTAGACTCTGCCAAAACCTAGAAACGAACTTCGGATCTCGGTCTGACACAATGAACATCGGCACACCATGAAGCCTAACGATCTCATTCATGTACAATTTGGCAAGTCGGTCGGCATTGAATGTAGTCTTGACAGGCAAAAAGTGGGCTGACTTAGTAAACCTGTCGACTATAACCCAAATGGAATCCATACCTCTTTGCGTCCTCGGCAAACCCACTACGAAATCCATGGAGATGTGTTCCCATTTCCACTCAGGAATTGACAAGGGTTGAAGAAGTCCTGCCGGTCTCTGGTGTTCTGCCTTCACTCGCTGACAACACAGACACTGAAATACAAACTCGGCTATCTCTCTTTTCATGTTCGGCCACCAAAAGGTCCGCTTCATGTCCTGATACATCTTGGTGCTCCCTGGATGAATGGCAAACTTGGAACTATGGGCCTCTTGCAAAATCTTCCTTTTTAACTCTGGTACGTCGGCTACACACAATCTTCCTTCAAACTTAAGCACTTGATTCTCCATGGTGTATCCCAGCCTCGGCTTGGTGACGAATTCATCAATTACCTTCTTGAGGAGCTTATCCTCCTTCTGTCTGGTCTTCACTTCCTCAATGATGGTCGGTTCCACCGAAACCGCTGTCAGGCACGCCAAACTTCCAACTAACTTCCTGCTCAATGCGTCGGCTACGGAATTTGCCTTACCTGGGTGGTACTGAATCTGCATGTCATAATCCTTCAGTAGCTCGAGCCATCTTCTCTGCCTCATATTTAACTCCTTCTGAGTGAACAGGTACTTCAGGCTCTTGTGGTCGGTGAAAACTTGGCAAGATGTTCCATACAGGTAATGACGCCATATCTTCAAAGCAAAAACTACGACAGCTAGCTCCAGATCATGGGTAGGATAATTCTTTTCATTGGGCTTCAATTGACGAGACGCGTACGCTATGACTTTACCTTTTTGCATTAACACGCAACCCAAACCTTTGTGTGAAGCATCACTGTAAATCTGAAATTCCTCATTAGCTGATGGTAGTACCAGAACTGGTGCTGTAACTAATCTCGTCTTCAGCTCCTGGAAGGCTGATTCTCTTTCATTGGTCCATTCATAACCTGCTCCCTTCTTAGTTAGTTTTGTCAAAGGCACTGCAATCCTCGAGAAATCCTTCACAAACTTCCTGTAATAACCTGCCAAACCCAGAAAACTACGAACCTCGGACACGTTGGTCGGCGTCGGCCAATTCACAATGACTTCAATCTTACTGGGGTCAACTGATATACCGTCTTCATTAATCACATGCCCAAGAAATGAAATGCTGGAAAGCCAAAACTCGCATTTACTTAACTTGGCGTACAACTTCTTATCCCTCAAGGTCTGCAGGGCAAGTCTCAGATGATTCTCGTGCTCGCTCGCACTCTCGGAATAGATCAATATGTCGTCGATAAAAATAATGACAAACTCATCTAGGTACGGCTTAAAGACTCTGTTCATCAAATCCATGAATGCTGCTGGGGCATTGGTTACTCCGAAGGGCATTACCAAGAATTCGTAGTGGCCATATCTTGTCCGAAAGGCAGTTTTCTCAATGTCCTCGGCGTTAACCTTCAACTGGTGGTAACCTGACCTAAGGTCAATCTTGGAAAAGACTCGTGCTCCTCGTAGTTGATCAAGTAAATCGTCAATTCTAGGCAATGGGTACTTGTTCTTGATGGTCACCTTATTAAGTTCTCTGTAGTCAATGCAAAGGCGAAGTGTGCCATTCTTTTTCTTAACAAATAGCACGGGTGCTCCCCACGGTGAAGTGCTCGGCCTAACAAATCCTTTGTCCAACAATTCTTGTAGTTGCGATTTCAGTTCTCTAAGTTCGGCTGGGGCCATTCTGTAGGGTGTTTTGGAGATGGGTTGTGTTCCTGACAGGATGTCCACGGTAAACTCTATTTCCCTGTCGACAAGGTGGCCAAGCAACTCATTCGGAAAGACATCGGGGAATTCCTCAACAACGGGTATATCGGCTAACTCAACATTTCCATTCAAATCGCTCAGTATACTGCATAAATAACCCTTACATCCTTTTTGGATCAACTTGTAGGCCTTCATGGATGAAATTAAGTAAGGTGGGGGTACTACTCCTTTACCCTAGAAAATGACCTCGGCTAGATCTGGGGTCTTCATCGTGACGCTCTTAGTAACACAATTAATGGATGCATGATTCGCTACTAACCAATCCATCCCCAATATGACATCGAAATGAGTCATGCTCAAAGGTATCAAATCGACTAACAACTCTACACCCTCAATCATAACAACACACGCCCTATAAATGGATGCAACAATCATGTTTCTCCCAGATGGAATAGACACAGATAATACATAATCAAGGGGTTCTAATTCTCTATCCAACTTCTCGGCGAATAAGGTAGACACAAATGAATGCGTAGAACCCGAATCAATCAATACGTATGCATCTTGAGAACAAATTGAAATGGTACCTGATACCACTGCTTCAGTATTCTGGGCGTCACCTGGCACCAATGCGAAAACTCGGCCCTGTCTCGTCTGTACTCCCCCGATGTTATTCTTCTGTGCAGAGCCCGAGGTGCTTCCATCCCTCTTCCCATCACCGGTCCTTGCTTTCGGGCAGTCTTTCACGTGATGGCCTATCTCGCCACACTCATAGCAAGCCCCTGTCGCCCAACAGCAGACCCCAAAATGTAGCTTCCCACAACTCGTACACAACGGCTTAGCATTTCCATCCTGATTTGAGTTACTGGAACTGTCCACATTCACCTTCTTCTTGGCATTGAACGGAACTCGGCGATTGTCATAATTCTGTCTCTTCCTCTGGCCCTCACTTGAACTCTGGTATCGGTTCAAATTAGCTTCAGCCAGGATGGCCTTGTCCAGTACTCCAGCGTATGTCGGCATATTGAGCATATTGACCCTGTCTTGTATCGGTCCACGTAACCCACTTTCGAACTTCCTCGCTTTTCGGTATTCGTCGTCAACCATATGGGGTGCATATCTCGCCAATTCGGTAAAGGCACGGTCATACTCTGCCACTGTCTTGTTCCCTTGTGTCAGATTCTGGAACTCCGTGGTCTTTCGGTCTCGGACGCTAAGGGGAAAATGTTTGTTGTAGAATAACTCCAGGAATCTGGCCCAAGTCAAACCCGGATTACTTTCTCGAACCATCATCCACCACCTGCGGGCGTCGTCGTCTAACGTGAAGGCTGCCAGAGACACCTTCTGAGCGTCTGTACTGGGGAAAATTTCAAACAGCTTCTCCATCTCTAAAACCCACGCCTCGGCTTTCATTGGTTCTATGCCTCCCTGGAATCTCGGCGGTTTCATTTTCTTGAACTCTCTGATCAGGGTTATCGTGTCGTTCCCATACAAAGCCTGTTGTAAAGGCACTTGTGGCACTGGAGGAGGTGGAGGCGGAGCTGCATATCGGCCATTGGTCTGTTCGGCCTGGGTAGAGGTGGTACCAGTATCCTGTGGCCTCGGTTGTCTCAGTTCACGAACCAAGCCTTCGACTAACCTTTCCAGTCTCTCCAACCTATCTTCGGAATGATCTCGGCCAACTGGAGGTCTACCTCTCCTCATGGCGCTGGGGTGTGGAGGTTGTGACACTTAGAACAAAATGAACAAGTGAACGTGTATGCGAGAGAGTATGATCATGTCGATGTAACAAATTGTTCATGCCAAGACGATGCACACCTTTTCAAGTAGCAAGCAACAAGATGCAATCCTAACATTCTTCTAAGGGACATCTTATGCTCTTTAGGACTCAAAGTGTGTGAATAACGTACTGTAAGGAACTTGTGCTCTGATACCATTCTGTCACGCCCCCAAACCGCCCCTAGTAGTTTGGAGCCGTGATGGCCAGTAATCCGTAATTACCGAAGGCCAACTTACAAGAATCACACACAATCAGAGTATTTATATAGGGGGCTCACAAATGCGGAAGCAATAATTCAAGATGTAAGTGGTCCATAAGAGCAGTGCATAAGTCAAATGAAATGACATACATCTTTATAAGGTCTTACAACTTAAATACAATAAGGAAATGAGGTACAAAACACATCTTGACCAAAAGGCTTCTCAAGCCGACATATACAAGTACAAATGAAAAACAAGCCGAGAAGTATGATCTTCAAG
The DNA here is from genome assembly GCF_055761805.1 of Camellia sinensis. Taxonomy (NCBI): domain Eukaryota; kingdom Viridiplantae; phylum Streptophyta; class Magnoliopsida; order Ericales; family Theaceae; genus Camellia; species Camellia sinensis. The sequence continues at coordinate 72,672,159 of NC_138964.1, forward strand.
ACGGTACAAAATGATAATCCAAAACATGTCGGCAATGCACCCAAAAACACATCGGCATCACGTTTAGGCCTCAATGCCTTCTTGTTCGTCACCTACATATATATAGGAAGGGTGAGCTTGGATACTCAGTGAATGATATTAGAAATAAAGGTTTTGCATGATTGATATCCAAGATTCCTTTCAAAACAATACATAGTATACTTTACAATCAAGAGGGAAATCAAGTTCATTGCCGGCCTTTCAAGTTCTTGGATGTTATTACATCTACATATTACAAGTGCGATGACATATCAAGACAAGAGTGCAGTTGCATTATAGTCCCCTGCAGCTAAGGACTTTCAAGACAAGAGTGCAGTTGCATTATAGTCCCCTGCAGCTAAGGACTTTCAAGACAAGAGTGCAGTTGCATTATAGTCCCCTGCAGCTAAGGACTTTCAAGACAAGAGTGCAGTTGCATTATAGTCCCCTGCAGCTAAGGACTTTCAAGACATGTCATCAAAACAAGATAGTGTTTAATATTCAAGTAGGGATAGTCATTCATGCTAGATCAAATACTTTTCAAAACAAGGCAAGACGAGATTTATGAAAGCAAGTGTAACATAGCTTTATCAAAAATACCACTCACATAGTTTCTTCACACGTCGGGGTCGAGACAAGCCCAAGTCCTACAAACACAGGGCAAAGCCTATTGAATGCACCTTCAACAAGTTTCGTATGTACACAAATGATTTCGGAAAACATGCTGGGCACCAACCAGGTCTAGGCCGAGGTTCCACACCTCCTCGCCGAGGTGTGTTCCCGAGGGCCTCATGCAAGGAAAAGAGGTCGGGAAACTCTGGGTATCCCTCTGCTGATGAACATGAAGAACATGAGTGTGAAAACATGAAAAATATGAATGTTCAATCTTAATCTGTCATCGCAAATCTGGGATTTTCATGCTATGAGTTTGAAAACATGGACCTGGGTACCCGTATTTGGAGTTCTTGCGGAAACAAACACAAAACATGATTCTTTATGCAAGTTTTCGGATCAAAACAAGACTTTTCTTGAAGAACACATGAATGTCATTTTCTCTTTCTAAAATCGAGCTTCAAAACGATGCATGGCTTACAAATCATGTCCGATCATGCAATGCAACAACATGAACATAGAGAACATCATGAGCAGATCAAGAATCTAACCTTAGAACGCGGATCTAACGGTCGGATCTCTAGGAACCAAGCTTGAAGATCTACTTCCTCACTCTGAAACTCTTTCTTCCTCCTAGAGCTTCTCTCTCTACAAGACAAGGTTATGACACCAAATGATAGTTTTCTATACCCGGTTCTGGGGTTAACCCTCTGCTGAGACACGTGGCGGCGACTGGTTGGGTTCTATCTGAAAAGGTGGCTGACAGGCCAGACAAAGCATGGTGGAAGGGTGTTCAACAAGCAAAGCGGTATGGGCTTCCTGACGAGGCAATGATATCGGCTAACAAAAGACTTCGGCAACTCAGGTGACAATGACCTCGGCTAGGAAGGACAACACTTGACTAAGCTGTGCCACATCTTGGCCTAGATGCGCCACACCTCGGCCTAGGTCGTACCGCTCCAGGACGAGATCACTTGGGTGCAAGGTAACATCTCGGCTAATGTGGTCAAGGCAAGGACGGAGGTCAACAAGGGGTTCCAAGATACTACCACTAGACTAAGGATGACCTCGGCTTGGAATAACATCGGCTAGCATAACTCAGGCAAGGCGTAACCTAAGTTTCACACCAAGGAAGGAACAAGACAAGCATACTACACTTAGACAAATCACAAGGCTTCAAAACAAGGCATGGATCACATTAGCTCAAGCGAAACAAATCACAACATACACATGCAAACTTAACAAGTCATAATCATACCGATGCTCATGAACATGACGAGGACATAAAATGTGGGTTCCTACAGATACGTAGGTAGCATGTGGGTGCAACCATTTGTTTTCTGTCTTGTTTGTTTGTCCAAGTCTTTCGGCCTTGTCAAAATGGGTCATCTCTAGGCTTTTACATTCACTCATGTCATTTCATGACTTTCGAGTTTTGTCACAGAGGGGCAACTGTAGGCACCCCATTTTTGACCGTCCTCAAGACTTGGACGTTATCGCTCGTGCACTCGATAATTATGACTATTTGTGCTCGTTTTAGTGCCTGAAGTCCTTGGTGGAATGCCCTATCTTTAAGCCTTCAACCCCCATCCATTTTGTGCCCTATTTTGGACCAAAACCTTCAAGCTTGCAATCCCTGGTGGCCGCCGGTTAGAAATTCTGGCTGTTGGCCACCAATTGAGCCTGCCGGCCACCCAAGTGGCCTACCGACCATCACTGGTCGCCTGCCGGCCACCAGTGCCTTTTTCCAGAAGTTTTGTTGACGGCTGCTCCAGTTGTTGGCACAATTGATCTCATCTCCATACACATGTATGGATGGATTTTTCTCCGCCAAATGCTTATTTATCTATATATATGGGGTCTCCTCCCCTATTTTTTAGGGTTAGAAATTTTGGAACAAAAAATCTCTGTCTCTGTCTCTGTCTCTGTCTCTCTCTCTCTCTCTATATATATATATTTCTCTCTCTTTCTTGCAAGTTTGTACACACTTGCGTAGTTACACTATCCTTTTGCATACACTACCTTAACCAAAGTTGATCATCTTTGAGCTGAGATTTCTTGAAGCCATCTTGGAGCCCTTGAAAGTGGTTTTGGCTTGGATTAGTGCTTAAGATTGAGCTTTACTTCAAAAGGTATAACATTTGCCTCTTTACTTTGCTTTAGTATACTTGTTTTGCAATCTTTTCAAACAGTTTTTGGGCTATAAAAACCTCTGTTTTTGTGGGTTGAAATTGGTGTTTTAGGCCATTTAAGGTTAGGGGGGTGTTTCACCCTTCTTTATTCCTTGCTTTTAAGGCTTTTTCACCTTTGTTTCCTACTTTCAAACTATCTTTCTTGGGCCTTTTTAGTACTGAATTTCAAAATATTTTCAGTGGGAAAAAAAATCATGTTTTGAAGTCCAAAATTAGAGGGGTTAGCCTTCCCTCCTTGTGTCGTGTTTGCTAGCCTAGTTAGCTCTATGTGTTAGCTTAATTTTCTAGCCTTTTGTAGCTTAATTCCATCAAATTTTAGGCTTTATTTTAGACTATTTTGTCTCTATTTTTGGTTGTTTATTGCATTTGAGTCTTGTTTTGCATGCCTTAGGTGTAATAGTCCTCACAAGCTTGGTGTTTTAGGCCTTTAGGCAACACTTGTTTGAGTTGATTGCATGTTCTAGTGCTTTCTTGCTTTATTTCTGCACTTATAATCTCTGCAATCTCCCTCATTTCTTCACTCTTTATTTTCTTTGAGGGTTGTTGCAACCTTAGGATAGTTTAAACTTGTGATTGAGGTTCACTGCTTAATGGTTTAATTCTATTTTGGGGGTTCATTACCAATGGCATGACATCCCTCTCTCGCCTTCAACTACCCCTTGTTTGACACATCCTTCCCTTCAGAGGACTTTTCACCAATGGACTTAATTGGTTAAAGAATGGAAAGGTAATTAAAAGGTGTAAACAAGTTGAAACTAAAAGCGTGCAAGATACGAAATTGGATTTGTTTTGATGTGGATGTAAATTGAACATAAGGAAAATTGGGGCATTTCATACTCAAATTGATGAAATGTGCCAAGTTTCCAAGGTCTCCATTGGCCTTGATCATGCATGATAGGGTGATGGTCTTTTTGGTTTTATTTGTGCATTTATTAACTTGTACACCTTGGTTCTTTGGCCATCATGCAATGAAATTTCTTGGTTGATGGTTTTAGAACCAAGTGTATCTCTCCTTTGAGATATTTTGATGATAAAGAGGGATACACAGTACATACAACCTGTGGGAATGTTGTTTCTTTGCGCTGGTTGCTCTCTGTTGCAGGATAGAATTGTGCATCACCAATGGTTGGCCGGCCACTGTTACTCTCCGATAGGCCATCACTGTTGGACGGCAACCCCTCAATGGTGGCTGGTCAGCCACCACTACTGGCCTACCGGCCACTAGTGAATTTTGGGCAGTGTGCTTGTGAAGCATTGCAGAGTTGATCCGGAGAAGGAAATAGTGCAAGGGTTGTGCAAACAGAGGCTTTCAAGGACAGATAGCGAATATTCTTCGGGTGGAAACCGAGCATGCATAGGCCTCCCCCGCTTCCCGGGACTAGTTAGCTAGTTAATTAGTTTAAATTAGCATTTAATTATACGTTTGTTTTAATTTAATTAGTTGTAGATAATTAGTTTGTGTTGTAATATTGAAATTCGCTTAATTAGTTATAGCTAATTAGTTTGCTCATTTAATTAGTTCAGATTAATTAAATTAGTTTGTGTTGTAATATTTAATTAGTTTAGCCTAGTTAAATTCATAATTAATTAGCTTAGATAGTTCATTAATTATTCGTTCAAGTGTTGTAATAATTAGCTTAGTTAGCTCATTCATTTGGACTTTCCTTCATGAGAGCGTAATGTAATAATGTGTATGTCTTCGAACCCCACGTCTTTCTCCCTTTTATTTAACTGCTTTTGATAGTTAGATTGGGGATATGTTTCATTTAGCATACCTTATGCTTGCATCCTTTCATCTTGTATTGCATGCACCGAGGCTCGACGCATCATTCAAACTGCATTGTCGTTTCAATACTTTGTTGAATACATGCTTAGACCACATGTCTTGAATTAATTCATGCACCATATTAATAACCGAGCCTATTAGTTTCATTTTCGCATGTGTTGCATTAGTCATAATTGTGTAGTCATGTCTTGGATCGTGCATTCTTTCTAACTAGTTTCTTTTTTGGCTTGGAGTACTGGGTGAGTTTTTTTAATGCTTTAGCATACTTTCATGAGTGTGAGTGATTGTCATGACTAGCATGCTTACCATGAGGCTAAATGCTTACTTGATAAACTGCTTGAATGCCTGTGGATGAAGGCTTGTTGTTTGAATTGAAATGATTCAATAAATATACTTTTTTTAAGCCCACTATGTCCAGTGGCAAATTCGCAAACTTTAAGCTCACTTGACGTGGCAAAATCAAACCCTTTTCGCAAAATAAACATGAAATTCAATTGTTCTAATCCAGGCAAACTAGTCTATATTTGCTTGCATGCATCACATAGTAATGCTAGCTTAATAACCGGAACAAGATCACATAATGTTGATGAAACTCATATCATGATTAGTAGAGGCCGATTTTTGATCGGGCGAGCGGGGGTGCTCAATTCATGACCTTCCCCTCTCGTGCCTAAGTTCCTGAGCCGAGGCAACTTTGGTGATGATGAACACGTGGCCTTTGGCAGGAGTCATGGGTTTCCTAAATTTTTCTAAAATAAAATATTTAGGTGGTGACTCTGTATTTGTCAAAGCAGTCCAATTTTGGCATTTTTGATCCTAAAATCAATTTTCCAAAAGATTTGCTGGATTTGGACTCTTTGGTGTTTATCAATTTCACATTGCACTTGTGAGATTAGATTCAAAACCGCGGGAGTCCGAACTGTAGGGCTTCTTTCGAGCTTCCGAGAGGGGGCACGAAAAAGCCGAGCTAGAGAGGGTCCGAATGTCTGAATTTAAACTAATTATTACAACACCAAATTAATTAATTAATGCTAATTTAACTAGCTATTACAAGTTTTTGAATGAAGCTACTAATTAAGCACAAAATATTACTATTTGAGCATTAATTTAAAGGACCACAGGAAATAAAGCGTCGCACGTGCACAAATGAGAACGTCCTCTCGGAAACCTCTCTGTTTTGCTGCTAAAAGCTGCTCTGTTTGTAGTTAGAAAATTAATCTATTTTTGCCCTACCTTCTACTCTATTCTATCATGAAAATGACACTGCCTTCATAAAATAGGGTGGCTGGCTGGCCTTGGAAAGTGGTCGATCGGATGGAAGGGTGGCTGGCCGGCCACTATTTTTTGGTACTGCCTTGTTGCCACAGAAATGAAATGAAGCAAAAATAGAGTGTTTCTAGGAGATGTTTGTCCTTTCTGCCTCTCCCTATCAGGAAACTGATCAAGGGAGTAGTAGATTCAGTTCGCAAATCATCCATATTCGCAAAGTTGTTACGTGACGATCCATGAACCGATAGGACATGGGCTGAATAAATGGAAATTAAAGATCAACAAAACCATCTTCCTATCATGGAGTTACCTCAAGGGAAGTGGTAGACATTGCTTCGCGAATCATTAACATCACCAAAGAGTATAATGACTCGAGACGCAATAGGTTCAATATGACGCCTGATTGAACCCAAACGAATTTTATTACTCTTGTTACCATTTTTAGTCCAATTTTGTTAGCCTTTTTTACATGACCTTGCCATTCTTTTTTCTTTTTTGTCCAAAAGTGATAATTACATCCACTAATTAAGAGAAGTGTCAAACAAGAAGTTGTACTTAACATGAGAGAGATGTAATGCCCTGGTAATGAACCTCTAAAGAGATTAAACCATTTAGCATGTAAGATCTCTTTCTCATGCCTTAAATAACAATCAATTGTTTGAAGCAACTCTCAAACAAGAAAACCAAGAAAGGAGGGAGATTGCAGAGATGATTATTACAAGAGTGAGTATATGTGTGATGACTATGGAATAAAAAGCTATCAACTCAAATAGATTGGTGTCTAAGGCCTAAACCACCAAATCTATGAAGACTTACAACAACACATGCATGGTATTCAAAGCATAAATTAGATAAACGACTAAAACAACCCCAAAACTAACAAAAACATTCCAGAAAATTGGTTTGAAAAGCTAGAAAAAACAAGTAAAAGAAGAGGAGAACAAAGCTAGTAAGCTAGCCTAAGGAAGGGTGGTTAACCCCTCCACTTCTTGGCCCTTAAAATCACATGTTTTAGACTCTGAAAACTTTGAAAATCAGTAGCTGGTTAAGAAACAAATGAGAAACACAAGGATATAAGCTTGGAATAAGGTTCAAGGAAGGGTGGCCAACCCCTCCACCTTTGGTAGCTTTCAAATCACAAGTTTCAGCCCATAAAAGCAGTCCAAAAACAATAAGAAAAATATGAGAGAACAATAGGTTAAACAAGGCAAAAGTTATTCATTTGAAGAAAAGATACTCTTCGGTTCACAATCCACAAAGTGTTCACTCTCAAGAGCTAAAATTTTGGCTCAATAGTCTCAGTAAGAAACCTCAAATTTTGGCTTAGGAAGTGTATGTATAGTGTATGTATATTGCGAGATAGGGAGGGAGAGTGTTTGGCAAGTTATTCAATCTTCGCAAATTTTTCTAACCTAAAATCAAGAGGGATGGTCCTTTATTTATAGAAACACAGGTTCCTTAGTTGGAAATATCTGTATGGAGCTAGCTGGTGCAAGGTATGCACATGGGGGGGGATAACTGGTAGCAAATATCTACCTGCCAGGAAACATGGCCCGCCGGCTAGCCAAGAAAGGGGATGACCAGCCAATAAAATTGGCCTGTTGGCCAGCAAGCCTCTGAGTGGTCAAGTTGGAAAAAATTAGGTTTTGGTCCAAAGGAGGAGCAAGGTTTTAGACTCTGAGACTCAGAACCGAAGCTCTTTGCTGAAGAAATTGAACGGCTTGTACAGTGTACTAATTCATCATTGAATGTTCACCATGAGGCGCCCAAGTCTTAAGGGCGGTAAAAAATGGGGTGTCTACAGGTATCAACTTCCCTATCTGCCAAATCTTATTTTTCCTTTCATTAGAGTCACTCTAATAAATATGTGATCACCAACTTCATATTCTAAATCTCTCATCCTCTGGTCTGCATAACTCTTTTGTCATGTAACGCTTTGAAATAATTATAATAAACCATCCATGACAATAAGTAAATAACAATCTAAATCAGAGTATAATATTCTTCCATTACATAAGACTCAATTGTTCAAAAGGATGACACATGCAAATATACATTCATAAGTCCTAACCCTGAATCCATAACATGTGTCAACAATGAATATATGAAATAGAAGTTAAACAAACAATTGAAATTCCCTGAAGGCTACAACTTTCCAAGACAATACTTGGTTACATCAAAATGGATTTAAATCCAATACATATAAAGCCCTATGCTTGTACAAAATAATAACAAGTAAACAAAATGAAGCCTTTGCTCCAACCCTCCCAAGCTACTGCCTTGGCGGAGGCATCTCATTAGCACCTAAAAATGGTTTTCCCATATAGGGTGAGTCAAAGCCCAATAGAAATAATCCAACACAATATATGAATCTTAACAAAGATATAAAGCTTTTATGCACATGCAATGGCCATATCAAAACGTTTTACATTTTGTTTCTAAGAACAATGCCATGCGTAGTCTATATCACAATTCTCTAGCCATGCTCTTTGTAATAGAAAACAAGGGGAAAAAAATCTCAAACTAGTATAACCTTTCACGGATATTTTGTCGGCGGGAAACCGTCAAATGGCACCCATGTGAACGTAGTCTATACAAGCACTACTATTGCCATTTTACGAATATTTTGTCAGCGGGAATCGGCAACCATGTATATGCGCATTTTTTGAGAATTTCACCCTGGACACACAGACCAACTTAATTTCGTGATACACACCTCTTTCCAACATTTAGCCATTTTTCTCAAATTCATATACATTTGCAATGTATTAAATGAGCAACAATGTTCAATGCACATGGATGAAAAATTAGTTTCAATTCAAGTAATCCTCATGCAATTTCTACAACAATCATAGCTATCCTCCACCGATAGGTTAAAACATATATTTCTAAACAGATACAAAATCTCCAATACAGATAAACTTTCCAAAATTTAAGATGTGAGTGATAATACATATCCAACCCCATCATCCATATCAATATCCATCCAATTTCACATTTTCAACATCAATTCCATTTATTTATACAAAATAAATATTTGAGACATTTAGGGCAAAACCCTATTTTCTTCCAAAATCCAATCCAAGTACCAAATTAACAATTTTATCACAACTCAATCTCATTTCCAATTCCATAACCATTTTCAATACATCTATTTGAAAAGCCCTCTTTTGACTTTAAACAAAAACCCTAGGTTTGTTCAAAATCCGCCAAAATCACAAGATTGTTTCACAAAAACATATAGCTAAGTTAAGAATCATAAAAGAGCGTAGAGAATTCCCTACCTCAATGCTAGAAGAACAAGGAGAGAGTGATGACACTTCCACAATGCCGAAGCCCAACTCTATTTGGATGAACACGAAGCTCTAGGTGAGCTCTACTTTTTCTCAAATGAAGTAGGGTAGAGAAATTAATGGATACAAGTGTTTTAGAAGAGAGAAAGTGAGTTTTAGAGAGAGAGAGAGAGAGTCTCAACTTTGGGTTTTTAGAAAGTTTAAGAGAGAGTCATATGAAAAAGTGATGTAAAAATTGATTTTTACGGATTGATATACGCACAGTCCGCTTGAGCGCAAGAAGTGACGCTTAAGTGTCCGTACACAAAAATAGTTACCGCTAGAGTGTAGGAAGTGTCACTCGAGCGTAGAATACACTCTCTCAGTAGTTTTATAGACAGATGCCTACTGCTAGAGCTCAAGAAGAGTCGCTCGAGTGCAGGAAGCACCGCTCAAACGTAGAAAACACTATTCTAATAGTTTTGCAGACCTGCAAAAGTACTGAGAGTTCACCAAGGTCGCTCGAGCGCAAGAAGTGACGCTCGAGTGTAGAGGCAAAATTTTGGGGAACAAGGTTTTTGAAAAATAAGGTACCAACCTGTTCCAAACGCAACCAACACAACCCAAAAGCCAAACTCAAAGAGGTATAAGACGAAACAAGACATAAATGACTATACAAGGCAATGAAACCCAGATCCAAAACATAAAACGGTTCAGGTCCAAACCAGAATTGCTATAACCTATAACCTCCACCCCCTTAACAAGTTTCATCCCTAAAATTATAAATCAAACCATAAAACCATGTTTAAACCAATTTACAACAATGATAATCAATCAATTCCAATACCAAGACCCATCCACCAGTCATTCATTCTCCTCAATGTGTTAAACAAGCTCTCAATATTGAATATACAATTCACACTTCCAAAACGTATACAATGTTTGTATTAAATCAACATGACAAAAGTTTTAATACATTCTCAAACATTAATAAATAGGTCTGGATATTTCTCACGGACTTTCAATTCACGTTTCCAAGTTGCTTTCTCAACCTCATAATGTTTCCATAACACTTTCATTAAAGGAATTGTCTTGCTTCGCAAGACTTGATCTCGACTATCCCAAACTCTCACCGGTCTCTCCTCATACGAGGCATCCTCATCTACCTTTAACTTGGTCAAATCCAACATGTGTGATGGATCCGGCTCATACTTCCAAAGCATACAGATATGGAACACATCATATACCTCGGAAAGCTGTGGCAGTAAGGCCAAACAATAAGCTACCTCCCCAATCCGCTCAAGGATCTCAAAAGGCCCAATAAATCTAGGGGACAACTTCCCACTCTCCCCAAACCTCATCAAACCCTGCCTAGGTTATATCTTCTAGAAGACATGATCTCCTACCTCAAAGGACAAAGGTCTCCTCCTACAGTTGGCGTAACTTTTCTAGCGACTCTTGGTCGTGACTAACCTCTTACGGATAAGTGCAACTTTCTCCATCATTTCCCAGACTAACTCTAGACCCAACATAGGTGCATAACCCACCTCGGCCTTACACACAGGAGATCTACCGTAAAACGCAGGTCTCTATCCGAAACAATATTACAGGGATGCCATGAAGACGAACTATGTCCCTAATATAGAGGTTGGTTAAATAATCTAGCGAGTCATTCACACGCATGGCTGCAAAATGCGCCGACTTGATTAACCGGTCAACTACCACCCAAATCACATCACTACTCCGTTGAGTCCTAGGATGACCTATAACAAAATCCATCATAACATGCTTTCACTTTCACTTTCACTCGACTATATGCAAGGGTTGCAATAAACCCGCTGGCCTCTGATGTTCGGCCTTGACTTGTTGGCAAGTAAAGCACCTTGACACAAACACGGCCACATACTTCTTCATTCCCCTCCACCAAAGCTGGCAACTAAGATCATGATACATCTTTGCGCCTCCCGGATGCACCGCAAGGCGTGAATGGTGAAACTCTGGGAGTGCTTCCTCTTGACAAGACTCTGACATGGAAAGACGGTCAAGGTATCTAACACTTGAGTTAGAACACACGTTCAAGCCCTTCTCTACCTTTCCAATAGAGATCTTCTCCCGGAGGATTTCTACCTCAAGGTCACCCGTCTGTGCTTTCATCACTTGGCTCACAAGTGTAGGTTGGTCAACTATGGAAAACAAGGCTGCCAAGATGGAAGTCGAACTCACCAATAGCACCCAACAGCTCCCATTTCTGAATGGCTATGTTAGCTAGACTGTTGATGGATTTCGTACTTAAGACGTCGACCACAACATTGGCTTCAGCATTAGCCTTCCCTGGATGATAATGTGTGTGTTTGGATTGAGTTTTTTGGATTAAGTTTTTTGAAAACAGAGATTTTTGTTTTTCATTTTTCATTTTTTTTCTTAGTGAATATTTTAAAATTTTCAAGATTTCTTTATTTATTTAGATACACCTTACTTAGATATATCTAAAAAGTAAAAAATGTGAAAAAATATTTTAAAAAATTAATAAATATATAATAATACATAAAATATATTGAATTCTTGTGTTTTTTTTTAATATTTGGTGAATTTTTGAAAGATTTTTTTTTCACAAATAATATACTTTTTATATGTATTTTTATTAGGTGTGTCTAAAATTTTTTAAAAAATTGCTTAAAATATTAAAAAAATTTCAGCAAAAACAAAAAACACATGGAAAACAAGAAAGTAGAATTTTCTGAAAAGTGTTTTTGGAAAACCAAAAACAAGCAAAGTGATACAACTCAAAGTCATAATCTTCTGTACACTCCATCCACCTTCTCTGCCTCGGATTTAAGTGTTTCTATGTAAATAGATATTTTCAGACTCTTGTGCTTAGAAAATACCTCAAACTTCTTACTATATAAATAATGCCTTCAAATCTTCATGGCAAGGATCACTACCGCTAACTCTAAATCATGGGTTGGATAATTTCTCTCATGAGTTTTCAACTGCCATGAGCCATAAGCTACTGTTTTCCTCTCTTGCATCAATACACAACCCAAATCTTCTCATGACGCATCACAATACACCGAACAACCCAAACCCTCTTCGAAATAATTAATACTGGAGCAGTGGTAAGTCTAACCATAAGTTTTTCAAATGATTTCTCACAAGCCTCACTCCACACAAACTTGATTCCTTTCCTTATCACTCTAGTCAATGGTGAGGCTAATCTAGAGAAAGCTTTGACAAACTGCCAATAATACCTGGCCAACCCTAAGAAACTACGAATCTCAAAGGCATTCTTAGGTTGTTCCGAATCTTACACGACTTCTATCTTTGATGAATCTATAGTCACCCCTTCTCCGGATATCACATGACCTAAGAACTTTACTTCTCTAAACCAGAATTCACACTTCCCAAACTTGGCATATAGTTTGTGCGCTCTAAATAACTCAAGTACTACTCGTAAGTGTTCTTCGTGTTCCTCATCAAAGGGTGAATAAATCAAGATGTCATCGACAAAGACGACCACAAAACGGTCTAGGAACTTACGAACGATCCAATTCATCAAATCCATAAACATGACTAGTGCTTTGGTTATCTCAAAAGGCATCACTAGAAACTCATAATGGCCACACCATGTATGGATTGCCGTTGCCTGGATATCCTCCTCTCTTATCCTCAATTGGTGATAACCTGATCTTAGGTCTATTGTGGAAAAACAACAAGACCCTTTCAACTGATCAAACATATCGTCTATACAAGGCATAGGGTATTTGTTCTTAACAGTTACCCAGTTCAACTTCCAGTAATCAATACAAAGTCGCAACACACCATCTTTGTTTTTGGCAAAGAGAGTCGGTGCTCCCCAAGGTGAAGTACTAGGACAAATAAAACACTTATCTAGCAATTCTTGGAGTTGAATCTTCAACTCACCTAACTCAACGAGTGCAAATGTATATGGTGGCATAAAAATCGGTGTCATGCCAGGCACTAAGTCAATAGAGAACTCAATCTCACGGTGAGGTGGCAAACTAGTGAGATCTTCAGGAAAAATGTCCAGGTATTCACAAACTACCATTGGTAACTCAACTCGAACTTCATCACACTCTCTATCCAAGAAGTTTACAAGAGGACAACTAAGCTCACTCCGACAACATAGATCATACACCGGTGATAGAACCCTATCAACCCAGTCCCCTAAGAAATAAAAGTAATCACCGTTCAAGGTACATACCGTAACACTCTGACGATTACAATCTATGATAGGTCGATACGATGACAACCAGTCCATACCAAATATAGCATCAAAACTCGACATGTTAATCAACACAAATGCAAAAGGAAGTCAGCGACCAACAACCTCTATGTCACAACCCTAACACCCCTATTCCAAAATAATCTCGCCACCAATAGATAACTCTACACAGAGAGAGATACTAATCGAGCCAATTCTAACCCCAAAGCCAATGCAAATGTAGATGAGATAAATGAATGGGATGCACCCATATCAATCAACACATTAACAATATAATTGCATAACAAGAATGTACTTCTCACTACCGAAGATGCAAATACTAGGTCGGGCACGGTAACAATATACACACGCCGAGAAGGTCTCTACTCTACCTGCTCACCCCTTAGAGCATAAGCCTGACGCCACGACCCAAACCAGCCCCTGAAAGTTTAGGCCATGACCAGCTTGTACTTAGGCCTCAAAACAAAATTTTCAAAAAATCAATAACGGGGCTTAAAGCGAAAGTTAATAAATAATAGAATGTCCATTGACCATTGCTTATATGGCAGGATTAATCATGTCAAATAAAGAGTTCACATTCAAGGTTCTTTTGCATACAAGTCCAAGTCATGTAGGTATATACAAAGAGTTAACAACCCAAATTTTACATATTACCCAAGTTTTCAACAAAAGCCACTAAAGACATAACCAAAAATGTGTCGTCAAAGGAAAAAGACAAAAGGCTCCAATTGTGGAGGCTAAACAAAACAAGTCCATCAAAAGTTTCCTGAAGCAGACCTAGGGTTGGCCTCCAAGCTGATCACCTTCATAAAGATATATAAATACGGAGTGAGCAAGGCTCAATGAGTAATAATAATGTAAGGAGGTTCACATGTATGGGCATATATCTTGGTGGATATTTAGCTAACATATAGATTTATTAGTCATAATCACATTTGCCGAACGGCCTCAGGCCCACATAAGACAGAATGGCCTTAGGCCCAACATAATACAGAATGGCCTTAGGCCCAACATAATATAGAACAACCTTAGGCCCAACATAATACAAAACAACCTTAGGCCTAATATAATATAGAATGGCCTTAGGCCCAACATAATACAGAACAACCTTAGGCCCAATCAATAACAGATGTTCTAAACATGGTAGGGTGGATAGAACATTGACATGTCTCCATCTCCCTTGGCCTTTGGGTCAAGTAGTCCATATCAAACACAACGACCTTAGGCCCATCATGCATAACATAAACAGAACGACCTTGGGTTCATTTCATATGCCATTGCTATCAAATACTCAAACATTTCAAACTAAATACAACTTGAATAAAACATATCATTCATAATTGAAAATATATAAGTTACAACATATCCTTACACTACTATTACTCACAGTGATGAACTGGACAGGGAGGAAGGAACTGAAACAAAACCAGAGGAAAATAAATTAAGAATTGCTGCAGTGGCCGGAATGGCCGATGAAAAGGAAAAATTGCCAGAGAATGCTGGCGCAGAAAATTCAGCTCAGGAATTGGGCATTGTGAGTATTGTGGATACAGAATAGAAAGCTGCACTAAAGCAGTTTGCACAAGAGAGGATTGAAGAGAACCAGAAAGCTATAATGGCTCAACACCCTACGAGGGATGATTGTGAGGTGAAAGTGATACGAACGGCGTCAGACAACTGTTTATCGGCTGCCAAGGGCGTATGGTGGGAGGATGATGATCTACTTCTGGCTCACACCGATAAAGACTGGGGTGAGTGCCTCCCAGACAACATATGGTATGCGGAAGAGATTGATCACATGATAAGAAGTGGGCAGTATTTCAAACCACCGCACTTAGACCAAGCTAAGGCATTTGGGAAGATAGAGAGGTTGAGAAACAGAAAGAGAGGCAGTTGGAAGAAGAGGCAGTGTTGAAGTAGTTGAAGAAAATACAAGCTGATATCTCAATTTGGGGTCTTCGTATGGCCTCCTAGGTGCATCGACAGGCCGTATTGTCAGCAATGGACAAAGCTAAATTGTCCATTGACACTACCCCTGAATAGCTTGTGGGATTAGTCTTCCCAGGTGGTGTCGGGGCCAACCCTAACTTTTTCGGACAAAGAATTGCCGCCGGAAGGCTCAGCTCACAACAAACCCCTGTACATATCAGTTGAGTGTTGTAGACACCCCATTTTTGACTGTTCCCAAGACTTGGACATCATCACTCGTGCACTCAATGATTGTGACTACATGTGCTTGTTTTAATGCCCGAAGTCCTCGACAGAATGCCCTCTCTTTGAGCCTTCAAACCCCATCAATTATGTGCCTTGTTTTGGATGAAAACCTTCAAGCTTGCAACCCTTGGTGGCTATTGGCCATTAATTCAGGCTGCTGGCCATCACTGGTGGCCTTCCGGCCACCAATGTCTTTTCTTAGATATTTTGTTGACAGCTGTTCTAGCTATTGGCACAATTGGTCTCATCTCCATACACGTGTATGGATAGATTTTTCTCAGCCAAATGCTTGTTTGTCTATATATATAGGGTCTCCTCCCCCATTTTTAAAGGTTTGAAATTTTGAAACAAAATCTCTCTCTCTCTCTACATTTCTCTCTCTCTCTCTCTTGCAAATTTGTACACATTTGCCAACTTACAGTACACTTTTGCATACATTTCCTTAACCAAAGTTGTTCATCTTTGAGTTGAGCTTCCTTGAAGCCATCTTGGAGCTCTTGAAGGTGGTTTTAGCTTGAACTAGTGCCTAGAATTGTTCGTTACTTCAAGAGCAAAAAAAAAAAAAAAGTGTCATTAGTGGCCGGCCGGCCACTGTTACTAGCCGCAGGCCATCAGTGTTGGACGACAATCCCCTAGTGGTGGCCGGCCGGCCACCAATTTTGGCCTGCCAGCAACCAGTGAATTTTAGTTAGTGTGCTTGTGAAGCATGGCAGAGTTGATCT
This sequence comes from Camellia sinensis, assembly GCF_055761805.1. Lineage (NCBI taxonomy): Eukaryota > Viridiplantae > Streptophyta > Magnoliopsida > Ericales > Theaceae > Camellia > Camellia sinensis. Next base: position 72,688,487 of record NC_138964.1, read on the forward strand.
GGAGAAGGAAACAGCGCAAGGGTTGTGGAAATTGAGGCTTTTGAGGGCAGACAATGGATATTCTTCGAGTGGAAACCGAGCATGCATGGGCCTCCCTTGCTTCCCGAGACTAATTAGCTTGTTAATTAGTTTAATTAGTAATTAATTATTTATTTGTCGTAAATTAATTAGTTGTAGCTATTAGTTTTTGTTCTTAGCTTAGAGTACTAAATGAGTTTTTAATACTTTAGCATATTTACATGAGTGTGGGTGATTGCCATGACTATCATGCTTTCCATGAGGCTAAATGCTTACTTGCTAAACTACTTGAATGCCTGTGGATGAAGGCTTGTTGTTTGAATTGGAACGATTCAATAAATGTACGTTTTTTAAGCCCATTAAATTTAGTGGAAAATTCGCAAACTTTAAGCCCACTTGAGGTGGCAAAATCAAACCCTTTTCGCAAAACAAACATGAAATTGAGTTGTTCCAATTCGGGCAAACTAGTCTATACTTGTATGTGCGCATCACATAGTAATGCTAGCCTAATAACCGGAACAAGAGCATATAATTTTGATAAAAATCATATCAGGATTAGTAGAGGTCGATTTTGATCGGGCGAGCAGGGGTTCTCAATTCGTGACCTTCTCCTCTTGTATCTAGGTTCCCGTGTCGAGGTAACTTTGGTGATGACGGACACGTGGCCTTTGGCATGAGTCATGGATTTCCTAAATTTCTCTAAAATAAAATATTTAGGTGGCGATTCTGTATCTAGCAAAGTAGTCCAATTTTGGCATTTTTGATTCTAAAATCAATTTTCCAATAGATTTGTCAGATTTGGACTCTTTGGTGATTATCAATTTCACATTATGCTTGTGAGATTAGATTCAGAACTGTGGGAGTCCAAATTGTAGGGATTTCTTTCAAACCATTTGAAAGGGGGCGTGAAAAAGCTGAGCTACTATTTTTGTCGAAAGAATGTACAAAATAGAAGTTGTATAGATGGGTGGTTTGAACATTGGGACGCACCCGAATGTTTTTAACCAATGGATGGTGCGAACACTAGGCATTCCTGAATGTTTTTAACCGAAGGGTGGTGTGAACACCAGGCGTACCCGAATGTTTTTAACCGATTTGCAATCCTAACGCGTTGCATACGAGAGGAGGGAGGGGTGGTGTGAACACCGGGACGCACCCGAATGTTTTTAACCGATTTGTAATCCTAACGCGTTGCATGCGAGAGGAGGGAGGGGTGGTGTGAACACCGGGACGCACCCGAATGTTTTTAACCGATTTGCAATCCTAACGCATTGCACACAAGAGAAGGAAGGGTAGTGTGAACACTGGGACTCACCCGAATGTTTGTAACTGATTTGCAATCTTAACGCGTCTCACGCGAGAGGAGGTAGGGGTGGTGTGAACACCGAGAGGCACCCGAATGTTTTTAACTGATTTGCAATCCTAACGCCTCTCACGCGAGAGAAGGAAGGGGTAGTGTGAACACTGGGATACACCCGAATGTTTTTAACGAATTGGCAATCCTAACGCGTTGCATGCGAGAGGATGAAGGGGTGGTGTGAACATCGGGATACATCCAAATGTTTTTAACTGATGGGTAATCCTAACGTGTTGACGTGCGAGGAGGAAAAGGTGGTGTGAACACCAGGATGCACCTGAATGTTTTTAACTGATTTGCAATCCTAACGCGCTGCACGTCAGAGGAGGAAGGGGTGGTGTGAACACCGGGATGCACCCCGATGTTTTTAATCAATTTGTAATCCTAACGCATTGCACGCGAGAGGAGGAAGGGTGGTGTGAACACCAGGATGCACCCGAATGTTTTTAACCAATTTGCAAATTTAACACGTCTCACGCGAGAGGAGGAAGGGGTGGTGTGAACACCGGGATGCACCCCGATGTTTTTAACTGATTTACAATCATAATGCATTGCACGTGAGAGAAGGAATGGGTGGTGTGAACATTGAGACGCATTCGAATGTTTTTAACCAATGGGTAATCCTAGCATGTTGCACGCGAGAGGAGAAAGAGGTGGTGTGAACACTAGGATGCACTTGAATGTTTTTAACCGATTTGCAATCCTAATGCATTGCACGCGAGAGGAGGAAATGGTAAAAGGATACGATCCGAAGGGCACGAACAATTTTACCTGGAACTCCTCTGAATGAACTATACATATAATATCGTGCATTTGCTCGAATGAACCATACATACAATCTCGTAAATTTCCTTGAATGAATCGTACATACAATATCGTGCATTTGTATGAAAGAAACCTAACAAGTGTGATTCAATAGGAATGCATGTTTTATGCAAGACAAACAATAGAGATATAATGTTAATGGCATGTTCTATGCTAGAAACAAAAGCAGAAGCATATTCTATGCGTGATTTGTAATGGGAGCATATTCTATGCGTGATACATTAGCGTGAGCATATTCTAAGTGTAACATATAGCATGATGCAGGATGCGCATGCAATATCCATGAAATGCATACCTTACGCAAGGAAGCGAAATGAAACGCATATTGATAAAACAAGGTGAAATGCAACAACACGAAATGTATATTCATGCAACAACGTGAAATGCATGTACAAAAGCATGATTTGACAAACAACTTCCAATTTACCTCTTGGAAGAGTTACAATATGTTTAAAGGATACACCTTGTTCATGTTGAAAAGTGACGAATATCATGCATCAAAAACACGATTTTAAGCTTCTATGGAGACATTCTGAACCCAACAGTGAACAATCCCTACACTTCTTTGAAACCAAGGACACAAAACAGCATCAGGACTCCAGGAGAGGCCACTGGCCACTTGCCAGCCACAAGAGGAACCGCCGACCACCTGCCGGCCTTCAATAACTATTGCCGGCCACCAATGTGGCTGTAGACAACCCATTTTTGACTGTCCTCAAGACTTGGACGTCACCGTTTGAACACTTAGTGATCATCCTTGTTTGTGTTCGTCTTGAGTTCTCGGAGGTCTCAGCTACGCAGCTTGCCTCAGGATCTTTCAACTCGACTGTTTTGTGTCTAGTTTTGCACCAAACACTTGTGTTTTTGCTTTGGAGGGTAGGGAATGGCTTGTTGCCCATCCCCACACCTCACCAGCCATGGCTTGAGGCTACTGGCCATTGGTTTGTTGCCATCGGCCAAATGTTTGGCCGACCGGCACTCTTTGTGGTCGACCGACCATCTTTTTTGGTCAAATAGCATTTTTTGCTGGCCGACCACTGTACATCTACTTCTGCAGATATTTTTATGCCAGCTGTGCTAGCTGGCATACACTTTGCTCCTCTCCATACACGTGTATGGAGGGATTTCACTCTTGCTTAGCTTGTTTTGGAAGGTTTGCAAGAGTGAATCTCTATAAGAGGGAGCCTCTTCTCTCTCCATTAGGGTTACAACATTTTTTCAGAGGGCTCTGATATTAGGGTTAGGGTTTGCATATCCCCCATCTCTATATCTCTCTCTCTTTTGTGTATAAGTGTGTGTTTGGTCTTATTATTGCACACAAACACCCACCATTACACCTTACCTTGGCTACTGAGGTGCTAGGGAGCTGTTCTTGAAGTTGTTGACTGGTTTTGAACTCAAAGAACCAGCTGGAGCATTGTTTGTGAAGGAGGTCTACAAGGGTAACAATCTTACCCCTTTTCCCCCATTTTTGCAAAGCTTTTTAACCTATCTTGCAACTATTTTCAGACTTTGTATAGAACTAATAAAAGTCTTGTTTTTGAGTACTTTAAATAGTTGTTTGAGGTCACTTTGTTGTTTGAGGTTGTTTTACCCCTCTTAGGGCTTGTTTGGCCCCATTTTTGGGCTATTTTGGTGAGCTCCGGGACCACCTTGTTTGGGCCTCCTCACCGCTGAAATCTTGAGGGATTTCAGTGGTGAGGATGGTGGTTTAAGGTCCTAAGAAGGAGAGGGCCATCCCCTCTCCCTGTTGTCTTTAATATATGCCATTTAAGCCTCATGTGTGATCACCATTTTTGAACTCATGTTGGCCATGTTTCAGTAGGTATTTGGTAGTATTTTGCCATGTTTTACCTCTATTTTTACTTGGTTTAGAGACACCATGTATGCCTTGCATACATGTCTTGTATTGCAATGTTTTAGCCATAACATGCTTTGTGCTTTGAGCCTTCTTCTAGCATGTTTTTGACCAAGTTTTGTGAAGCTTTTGTGCTTGTTTTGATGTGCTCAAGGTCTATTTTTGGTCATTCGGGTAGTCCATGCTTTGTTTTGTATAGCTACCATGCAACCTCTCTTGTATGCCCTAAGCATTAACCCCACTAGAATGCCATCCTTGCTTTGTTTCAGTGGTTTGGAACCACTCGCCATGCCATTTCAGTCCTTGTGGTGCATTTGTATGCTTGCATTTGGTGTTCCTTTATGGCCTTAAAGGGTTGGTGTTTCGTGCTCCATGTTTGTGCCTTCATGTATACCATCATGTTTAGGCCTCTAGGATGCCATGTCATTGTGTTTCTGGCTTTGTTTTAACATGCTAAAACTTTGATTTTAGTTGTTCAATTCATGGCAAGTTTGGTTTTGTTAAGGGTAGTTCAATACCCCTTTGGTGAGCCTTAGACCTTGGACTTTGTTTGCATACTTTGATTGCCTTGTTTAGATTGATTTGGCATCATTTTATAACATGATTTCAGAGCTTATAATGTATGCCATATGTCCATGTTATCCTCTTTTAAGTGTTTTTAAAAGTTGTCTCCATATGCTTAAGTGTTTAGGCCTTAACATGTGCATGTTTGTGTGTGTTTTGCCTCTCATTCCTTAGTATGTTGGCCACTGTTTTGGGCCTAGTATAGGGCTGCCCAAATTGGTATAAGTCCATTGTTTGCATGTTGTCGCATGCTCACCTTATGTGTTGTCATATACTTAGCCTATTGCATGTGTTGCATGCTTCAATCGCTTTGCATTTGGCACGCATTATCTTGGCTAAGTTGCCTAACATGTTGTCCATGTTGCACCTTGCATGCTTGCATGGTTAAGCTTGCATAGTTATTCCATGTCTTGCATACTTATTTGCTTAGGTTGTGCCTATTGCATGCTTACTTGTTTGCATCTCACGTTGCACACTTAGCTCACATGTCTAGGTTGCATATCATTGCATGCATCATTCACCTCTTGATCAAGCCATGATAGAGGTTGAAAGCCCCTTGGTATGTTTCTATGCATTGCATTTCATTTGAAATCAAGATGCATGACTTGGTTCCATGGGCCATCACGCATTGAAATGCGCGATTGGTGGTCCGAGAATCAAGGAACATACCCCTTTGAGTCACAAACATGATAAGGGATGTGTTGGTGCACACATTTGCTTGAAAAACATTGCCATGCCTTATTTTGCTCTCTGCTGCTGTCAAAACAGGTTCTGCAGGAAGACTTGGCCAGTCAACTACATGGAGTGCCGACCGACCAATTATTGATGGCCGAGAACTCAAAAAATGGTCAATGACCATCCGGACATGGTCGGTGGGGTTTCCACTTGGTCGGTGGTGATCCACAGTGTCCATGGAGCATACCTTTGGAGTTATGCAATTTTCAGAGGAGCAGAGCAGGGGAAACATTGGCAAACTTGTGCATGGTGGTGGATTTTCGAGCGGAACCGAGGATGCATGCATTGGGCCTCTTCTTCAGGTTGCTTTTACTGCTTAATTAGCTTAGTTAATTGGCTTAACTAGTTAATTGTCTGTAATATTTAATTAGCTTGATAGTTAGTTAAATTGTATTATTCTTTCGGTCCCTCTGAGCGAGGGCAAATTTGTAATAAGTGTGGGTGCGTATGTGCATGTCTTCCAACCCCCATTTCTTTCTCCCTTTTACTTACCTTCTTTGATGGTTAGTACTCGGGCATATTTAATTTAGCATCCTTATGCTATGCATGCGTGCATCGTTCATCAGTATTGCATGCACCGGGCTCAGCGCATCATACTAACTGCATAGTATTTCAAATCAAACTTGAATACATGTTATCTATCACATCTCACATGCCATTCATAGATTAGCCAAGCCTATTTTAGTGACATTTTGTATGAGATACATTAGCCACCTTAACATGAATTAGGATCATGCATATGATTACTAACTAGTTCACTGTTTTGGCACGGAGTACGATGTAAGTATTTATGCTTTAGCATGTCGCATGGGTGTGAATGTTAACATGATAGCATGCTTACCATGTGACTATATGCTTATGTGATATAATTGCATGAATGCCTGTGGGTGAAGGTTGGATTGCTTGAATTGGGATAATTCATCGAAATCCGTATTTTAGCCTACCCGCGAGTAGCAAAATTCAAACTATTTTCCAAACAAACGGAAATGCGATGCTTTGTTCCGACTTAGGCAATTTAGTCTATACTTGTTTCCCTGTACGCATCACATAGTAATTCTAGGCTAATAATCGGTATAAGAACGCATAATGTTTTCAAAACAAGATATCATGGTTAGTAGAGGCCGATCTTCGGATTAGGCGAGAGGGGGTTCTCATTGCTGATCTTCCCCAATCGTACCTAAGTTCCCGAGCCGAGGCAACTTTGGTGATGACGGACACATGGCCTTAGGCAAACGAGTCAGGGTTTCCTAAATTCCCACATAAAAAATATTTAGGTGGTGATTCTGTATCTAGAAAAACAGTCCATGTTTGGCACTTCTTTCTGAAAATCTATTTTCTAAAACGATTTGCCGGATTTGGACTCTTTGGTTCAGATTAAGAACCGTGACGATTTGAGTCCGAACTGTAGCGAGCCTATAAACGAACGAAACGGGATTTATCCTCCGAGGACGTTCGGGGACGTCTACTGTTTCTGGCGACTCTGCTGGGGATTTAGAGAACTTGACTTGAACTCATGATATCTTGTTTTGACTACACTTATGTGTTTCTTTGCATTGCATGTGCATTGGTACGCCTAGGACACCGTCTTGGCCATCTGCTATTCCTGAGCGGTTTGCTGGAGGCTCGCTTTGAGAAGCATGCCATAAGGTTGACCGGTTGCGGCTCTGCCAGTATGGGAACACAAACACCGATTTTACCAGGGCACCGTTTTTGACCATTTGACCTAGTGCATATCAAAATCCGTAGTGACCATTCCAAGCTAGGACACGTTGCATACTCGATTGTAGGTTGTGTGAAACCGCTGCGTGCGTAGTGAAACCCTAGCTCCTGACAAAATAGGACAGGGAAACCCTACCCCAACATAGGGGTGTTTTGGTTCTCATTTACTTGCTTTGTGCTTTTAGAGTGTATCTCTACAGGAACGCACATGTCAGTTTGCATGTTTAGTACCAGGCCTGAGGACATCAGTATCAGTGTTTTGGGAAATCGGCTATATCTGCGGGTATCAGGTTCAGTTTTTTGGGGAACAGTGATCAGTAGTAGAGTACAGTTATTTAGCTATGCCTGTGTCTGTTCCGTCTGGGCTAAAATGCTGCTTGTTTTCCCTTTCAGTTAAGAGATTTGGGTTCAGAGATTTGGTGTTCTCCTTCACTGAGGCAAGGCAGACGTCTGATCCGTCAATCACCGGTTGCATCATCACCGTTCAGTTCAGCGGACTTATAATGACGCAGAGTTTAGAAGAAATCATGGTTGTGGTAGCCGCACTGGACCGAGGAACCATCTTGTGGCATGAGCCCAATGTCGAAATACCACATCCGCCCAGGTCGCCAGTCGCGCGCCCGATCTGGGAGCCCCAGTTCTTTCAAGCTCGTGAGCCCACCACGTTTAAATTGATAGGAATGATCGGCGACATCCAGAGATCTGTGGCCGAACTGGCCTATGGAATGTCGGCTTCACCACCAACTGAACCATATGCCGGGAATTTCATACCACAGGAGCCCCCACTGCTGGGACGAATTGTGATCGAGCTCAGCTAGCCTGAGGTTGTCCTAGGCTATGGCAACGACATGTCAACAACAACCGAGTTCCGCTCTAATATAGCAATCCAAACCCTCGATCAGGCTGAGGCTAGAGGTAAGAATAAAGTGGGAACAGATGCTGATCCCGTTGAACAACTGCTGTGGGCAGTCAAGGCTTTGAAAGCCGGGGGAATGAATAAGCAGCAAGTATTCGCAGTCATGACTAAAGCTGTGGATGATTCTTTCCCCACTCCAGTCCAGGGCAGTTCAAGCCAGGCGAAAAATTGGGATAGGCCCTGTCATGCCACAATAGTTCCTTCCGCTCCCAACCTTGCACTAGGAAAAGATCAGAAAGCCAAGGCAGTGCCTGCCGACCTTTTCGCTAGTGCGTCTAGCAAGAACCCTCAGACTTCGAAATACATGCCTCGATGGTGCAGATTCTTTCACGCCCTCTGCCTGCCTTTGTCTAGGGCTTTTCAAATTTTGGCAAAAAAGGGCATCTTAAACCCCTCGAACCTTGACCTCTCCCGAAGAATCTCCCTCTTACACATGATGCTGCCTTGTACTGCACATACCATCAGCAAACCGGTCACAGCATCGACGGTTGTTTCCGCCTTCGCCACAAAGTGCAAGATTTGATCGACAATAAGGTCATCCTCCCACCCACCTCAGCAAAGTCTGTTACCACTGAGTTGTTGGACTTCGAGGATACTGCGAGTATGTGATCAAGGGTTGGACCACCTGCGGGCGGTGCTCGGTGTATTTTAGATGTGGCGTTTGGCACGCACTGTCGGGAGCATTTGCGAATATAGTTTTGTAATTTCTGGCTTGGGTGTTGAGTCAGTTCTTTGCTTTGTTTTGGGTCTGTCTCATTGCCTTGAGTCAGTCTTTTCGCTTAAGGATCTATCTTGTTGTGTCGAGTCAATCCCATTGTATAGAAATCAGGTGATTCTAGGGTTGTTGCCTCGGATATCATTATTTTGTTTTGTAATTATCCTTTTGCTTTCTTTTGAGTTTGTCTCTGCTATGGAGCCAGTTGCAACCAGGAAATCTGAATGAAACAACTGTGGCTATCATGTTTCCATGCTTATTACTACTTTGAGCTAGTTGTACCAGAGCATTTGAATGAAACGGCGGAGCATCTCACTTACTCTTCTGCACCTCGAATTCATTACATTAACCTAAGTTGTTCAAAACTTTTTTCCAACATTGTGATGTTGAAAACGAAGAGGAAGGAATTCCTCGGGATTTGCAAAACTTTGATCAAATTGAAAAAAAGAGAGGTGTGATAAGCCTTTAATGAATGAAATCATGTTTGTTAACGTGAGCACTGAGAAAGACCCTAGCTTGATCTAGATTGGTTCCACACTATCTTCAGCGCGAGCGATTTGTCGCTTCTTAAAAACTTTCAAAAACAAAATGTTTTGTGTGGTCCTGCGAAGACCTGTGTGGAATCGCTCTTGAGATTGTGCAGCTTAGGACCGCTCTTAGCCTCGAGACTTGAGCGCTTGCTTTCAAACCTTGGACCTTAGTTCAGAAGGTTCAACGGTCGACTACAACATGAAGCCTGCGTGGCCAAATTTGAAGCAACCCTCGAACGAGTGGCCAAGAAAGTCAGATCAAGAAGATCGGGCCTCATCAGAAGAAGCTTGTGAAGCTAGAACAGAAGCACCCCTCGGACTAGGGGCAAAAATGTCCGATGTGCTCGAAGGGCCGAAGATGGATCCTTCTCCAAGTCAATACAACAGCCGCCCTCCTGGATACGGATGGCTTCGAAACCCTAAAACCATTTGGCATGGACTTGTTACACTTTTACCTTTTGAGAGGCTTGCTGGGCCGAAAACCCGGAAGGACGACCCAGGCAAAAGTTAGAGCAAGAGAAAAATACAAAAAAAGAAAATGTAAAAAGAAAAGAAAAAAAAAATGAAGAAAATGAAAAGAAAAGATGAAAAAGAAAAAGAAAATACAAAAGAATGGAAAAGAAAAGAAGAACAAAGCTCGTAAGGTTGAAAACCCGCAAAGGGCGGCCATGGCAAAAGTTAGAGCATAAAAAAGTGAGGGTTAATACACGAGTGTACCTTAACCGGAACTACGTAAGGCTTGATTCCCATTTTTGGGATACGTAGGCAACTTCATCCTGAAGTCCAGCCCCATGCACTTTCAAAGTAACTGTGTCCATATATTTGTTTTGACCATCTTCGTCTTCTCTGTATCTGAGAGTTCGGTTGCGATCATCACTCATGGGGACTGATTCCAGTATGCTGCAGCGTTATCCACACAAGGGGAAACTTTCCGTGGCCTTGAGTCGCCATCCAAACCAGGGGAAACTTTCCGTTGCCATGCTGTGCCCTTTGGAACAAGGGGCAATTTTCCATTGCCTCCGATCCAAGGTTGTACATCTCGAGAGTAAGTTTCATGCTCGTTGAGCACTGGCTGTTTGCCAAAATGATTTTTGAGATTTTTTTTACTGAGGTTGACTATTCTCTCGAAAATTATTTCACTTTCCAAAACTGGACTATTTTCTTGGACCCAAAAAAGGAAAATTTTCAGCGCTCATAGCCTAACTTGCATGATTTCAAATCAAAAATTGGACAAGCATGTTAATCTAACTCTCATCTTGGTCAAAATTGTTTTAGTAGAAAGCCAAAAACAAAAATGGTCAAAATAATGCACTAGGGGCACAGTTGAGTCAGGCTTCCTGTCTTTCCCCCATTTTTAACATACTTGCCAAGAAAGGCACTCTACATGCCAGAAGGGCACGGCTGAAGCTGTCAACAAAGGGCTGAAAGCTCTCTTAACCTCCGAGCAACAAGGTATCGAGCCAAGTACGAAGCACGAACCAGAATGGATCAAGATACTCCACTCCCTTATCAAGAACATCGACTAGACGTCACCGGAGGAAATAATTGCGAGCTATCAGTGTTGGGCACGAACCCACAACCTATTGTTTATTCGCCGACCATATTTGGGGAGGGATGAAGAATCAGAGAGTGAAGAATAGAGGGGTGTAAGTCGAGAGAAAAGTGAGCAAAAGGGGTTTTGAGAGAAAAACCGAGCCTGAGGGCCGAGTGGTGTCAGAATCACAAATGGGAAGAGGGTGGGAAATAATACCCAGAGAAACTGGCTCCTCGTGATCTGAGAAGTCTCTCGTTTTTATAACGCGTCTATGTGTCGTGTCTTTTGCTTTGTTTACCTTAACTCTTGCTTTGAGTCGGTTCCGAGCGTGTTTCATTGTGTTTAGGTTGTTTACCTTTTGTTTTTCGTTATTGAGTCTTTTTCACTGTGTTCAGTCGTAGGCTCAGTACTCGGTTGAAAACCTTTTTTCTCAAATCGTTTTGTCCTCAGAGTGCTGTGCCATTCTCCACATTTCTGCAAAACAGGTTTTGTTCTTTTGTAAAACTGCAGGGGTTCAACCCGGGTCACTTGGAAACAGTGAACATGTTGGTTCCGGATTGCATCTGAGTGTGTTTCAGCTTCTGCTGATTCTATCTTTGTATTCCGTCTTTTCAGATTCAGGCTGTTTTCACCGCGTGCAGAATGAACTAAGAATACTGTGTTTTGGGCTATGAAGTTCAGAATGAGTAGTGTTTAGAATCAGTTGTGAGCTGTGTGGGCTGTATGCAGATTAAACCAAGCACTGTGTTACGAGCCGAGTGTTCAAAATGGGCAGTGGTTTGTTTGAGTTGTTTTGCTGTTGGCCGGTCCATTATCTGGTTATTACAATACAAGTGTTTGATTTTTTAGACAGGAGATCAATCTCATTTACATTGAGGTGTAATATGATGCAATGCGATGCAGTGTATGAAATGTATCAATGTAACACTTTTTCAGATAAAAAGTTTGTGTCATTTCATCATGTTTTGAAGTATAAAGTTTTGGAGAAAACAAAGACCTGCCTGCGGTGGTATAAGGTACTGAAGTTACCAACAAAAGGAAAAGCAAAACAAAAAGAAGAAAAGCAGCAGAAATCTAGATCAGCATCAGTGGTCTCAAGCCTACGGTTCTGTCCTCGTCCTCTTCCTGGACGAAGGTCCAGGAGCATCGTAATCAACACCGTCATCTGAGTCCGAGCCATCTTCGGGCTCCTCTTCGGACGACTCTGCCTCCGCCTCGGACTCGTCATCATCAGGAACTGGTGCCCGAGAGCTACTCCCGACATGAGTGCACCCCACTTTGGTGCGGGGGAATACTGTGCCACCTCGCCCTCCTCCTCGAGCGGGAACAGAAGGCCCAGCTGGAGCACCTCTTGCGGCCGGCATCTGGAATGGAGGCTGAAAATATACAAATGGCAAACGCATCAGTATGCTACGTAAAGCAGGGTATGAATCTCGAATACAGTGTGTGAGTACAGTGTATGAATGCTATGAACAGTGTGTCGGTACAGAATGCAGTGACTGAGTGCAGTGTATGAATGCCGCGAGTAATGCTGTGAATAGTCTATGGGCTACAGTGTATCAGATGCCGTGAGAGCCGTGTATCGAGTGTTGGGTTGACAGCGCGATGCATCAGATTATGTGAAACAGTTTATGTATGGTTTGAGACTGTGGTCAGAAGAACATATCGGAATACTGTAGATGGCCAGCAGGTCGAAGCTCCGCTGTAGCACCCCCATCATGGAGGCATTCAACTCCAGGGACTGACGAGTGTACTCAGAAGAAGCCTGCAAAAGTGTTAGAAGTATCAGTATTCTGCGGAATATCAAGAAGAATGAAACGAAATGACAATGTAGGATGCAAAATGCAAAAGTACATACCGGGGGTAAGTCGTAGAACCCGACTAACTCATGATCAGCCAGAGGGGGAGCGAAGGGGATCTGATAGATCTCCCCACCCTGCCCTCGGAATGTCATCATCGTGGGCAGTGCTGGCCAACTAGTCCCCTGTCCTTTCCGAGCTTCACTCCTACCACGGACCCGAGCCACTCTCGGTGCTCCCGCTCCTACTCTAGCTACCGGCGCCGCAGGCCTCTCTCTCTCAACTCAACGGCCACTACTCAAAGGCCGCATGATGTAGGTCTGGACGTACTATGTGTAGTCGCCTATGCCTCTGAAGCGTATCGAGTCCCAACCGATCGTGTAATCAGCCATCTGCTCAGGAGTGAACCTCTCGGTGTCTCTTATATGCTTAGGAGGGTGAACCGGGACTATCTGCTCTGACAAACCCAGGGTCTGGCGCAAGAAGCGCTCACCCAGGTGCCAGGCTCGACAGACAAGGCCCTTCAATAGAAGTCTGAAGCGGGCAGTCTCCTCCGCACCGACAAATCGCTCCCGAATCCCGGCTGGCAATGGGGCCCAAGGCTGCCAGGTGATCTGTAAGCGAAATGCAGTTTATTATCTACTGTTATTGAACATACAGTGCAAAGCGAAGCTGAAATAAACTCTAAAGTTGAACATACCTCTGCGGGAGTGATGGTGTCGAAGTAGCGGCAGAAGAATATGAATGTCTCCTGAGGTCTCCGCACACACCTCACGTCGAAGCGTCGGGAGAATGGAATACCGAGGGAAGTCTCCACGTCAGGCACTGGCGCAAGCCTCGGGAAGTAGGGGTAGACCCACAACTGCAGGGCAAATATTAGTACGCTTATCAGATAAAGCAGAATGCAGAATAAAGTAGAAATGGCAGAACCGTATGTTGTGCAGTTGATTGTGCAGAATGTACAGTGTGTGTAGTGTATAGTCAGTGTAAAGCAGATTATATGTGTACCGTGTGTGCAGTAAACGGCTAGCGTGAGGCAAACCGCAGTGTGTGCAGTGTACAAAATACAGGTAATGTAGAGCAGAAATGTAAAAAAGAGGAAGAAGATGTACCTCCCAAGCTTGCTAGTAGCCTCCGAGCAACTGCCTGCTGCATCGTGAGGATGAGCTCATGTACCCATAGAGTGTGGCCAAGGCTGCCCCACCCCAGTCATAGCGCAGGATCCTAGTCACGTCCACCAGAGCGCTCAACAAATAGAGGGGCATAGTGTTCGCCCAGTCAGCAAAGATGGTCGTCCCCTGTAAGAACATAAGGAAGCCGCACGCGTAGTTCTCCACTTCCTCCTGAGTCATCAGAGCCTCCTCAGCTAAGGCTAGCTGAATCCTGAAGCGGTCCTCGAACCACGAGTGTCTAACGAAGCTTAGACGAGCAAAAGGCGATAGGTCGCCAAGCAAGTACATCTGAGCGGCCTCCCACTCATCTATGTCTGTGTCAAAGGGGATTGGATCACCCCCTACCCCGATGCCGGTGAGCATCTAGAAGTCATAGGGAGTCATCGTCATATCTCCCGTGGCGGAAAAGTGGAAGGAATCGGTGGTTTCCCACCACTTCTCCACCAGAGCGGTAAGCAGAGGTCTGCTCGCGGTAAGTCTAGAAAGTCCCCTGCAGAAGGCACCGAAGCCGGCCTAGTCTACGATATGGCGGACCGCGTCCGGTAGCTCCATATACCATCTACGGGCCATGACATTCCCATACCCCCGGCAGGTATAGGAATCCCCCTGTATTAAAAAACAACAGCTGCAAAGCAATATTCAATATACAGTTTTGAAGAACATTCAGAATTGGTGACAATACAGCGTGTGTGCACGTTCTCAAGTTTAAACAAATATTGGGTGCCGGTGTGCTTGCAGTAAACTACAACATGTGATGTGTCAGCGTGTTTGAGTGGGTCAGTACAAATATAGCGTGTGCACACGTTTTCAAGTTCGAACAGATACCAGGTGCAAGTGTGTTCACAGTCAACTATAGTATATAATGTATCGGTGCATCTGGGCTAAGCAGTTAAAGAACATAATCAACTATGGCAGTTAAGTGTTCTACATTACAAAAATGAAACGGGGAAGAATACACCTCGGACGCGCTGTATGATAGATGTGACTCCGGCTCGCACAGGAGAAGCTCTGGAGGCACTGTCCTGTCAAAAATCCGGAACTGGCAAAGTCCGTTAGGAGGAAGCACGTGAATCGCCAGCCGGTAGGTCGCCGGGTTGAACAGACGGATGCTCAAGGGCAAGAGCTCGGCCTCGGGATCCATCTCATGCTCCAGGGGAGTCCCGCCCTGTGGAAGATCATCCGTCATGCCAAGAGTAGTGTGAAAATGGCCGGAAGAGGGAAAATTGGGCTAGAATGCGAAAGGTCAACGGAAAGTCAACCTCGGGAGGGCGGAAAATGGCCGGAAAAGTCAAAGTGTGGAAAAGGCATGGAAAACAAGAGAAACCCGAGGGAAACAAGCCCCGAGTGGTGAAAATCACGAAAGAGACACCGAAACGAAGTTTCGTTCGGTTCAAAACATTCAAAACGCAAAGGTATTCGCGAATCGAACGGCGAAATGGGCCCTAAAACCGAGGAAAATGGGAGAATTAAGGGAGGAAAATGATCTAGAGAGAGAGGGTGAGATTTCAAACAAGAGAAAGTGAAGAAAATAGGGCTAGAAGCCCTATTTTAAAAGACCCGAGGCCAAAAGACCAAACTGCCCCGATTCAGGCACTGTTGGCCGGTCGGCCAAATATTTGGTCGGTGGACAATTTTTGTGGCCGGTGGATGGCCGGTGACCTCCCCTGATGGCCGGTGAGCCTCCTACAACCTTGTTTGGGTGATATGTGTGGTTTGGGGTCACCGTTGCTCAAGAAAGTGCAAAAGAAGGCATTTTCGAAGCCTAACCGGTCTCCGTTTTGACCTCGGGCTGTGTCTTCTGTGCGCGATCCTCGAATACGTGCAAGGTGTATCCTTTTCGTATCCTTTTTCTACCTTGCAAAGGTTTGGGAACTACTTCAGATACATTGCATTGTTATGCATGTTTACACGCATTATCATGCGCACAACTCGCATTGTTTTGCACCCCAGCTGCGGTCTGGCGAGACCTTAAATCCATCGGTCTGCATTCTTATGCATGATCCTCATCACGCGTTGTCATACGCACCTTACATGTGTTGCTTTACAACGCTTTGACGTGAACGCGCGTTGGGTTATACGTCATTATGCTTGCATTGTATGCACCTCGCAACGGTCTGGGGAGACCTTAAACACGCTCGGTCTAGGAGACCTTAAATCCTCTAAAGATGCAAGACCTTTGGTTTTTGCATGCATACACACGTCGTAACAAGCACAACTTGCATTGATATGCACTGCTCACATGCATTATCATGCATCTCAAGCGACACGCGTTGTCGCGCATTCGAGTCCACATGCATTACCATGCATTTCAAGCGATGCACGTCGTCGCATATTCGAGTTCACATGCATTTCAAAAGCCGCGCGTTGTCGCGCATTCCAAGATCATTTGCGTTGTCATGCATCTCAAAAGCTGCGCGTTGTCGCACGTTTCAAAATCATGCATCATCATTTGTATTTCAAAAAAAAAAAAAGAAGATAATAACAAAAACAACATGCATCATTTGCATTTCAAAAACAAAAACACACACAAAAAAAAAAATACATGCATTATCATGCATTTTCCCTTCATCATGCATTGTCATGCATTCAAAAAACAAAACAAAAAACAAACATGCATATGTCATGCATTTCGCTGTAAATAGCGCATATGTCATGCATCATTGTAAATAGTGCATGTGTCGTGCATCGTTGTAAATAGTGCATATGTCATGCATACCACTGTAAATAGTGCATATGTCATGCATCACTGTAAATATTGCATATGTCATGCATTTTACGGTATATATTTCATTCCATCGCATATTGGTAAATATTGCACTGTAGCTATCATGCATTCACTGCATCACCCCCATCTATGGCTTGCGCCTTTCCATGTTGAGCTTGGTCTGGTATGTACCCATACTTTTCACGTCGAATCATAGTTTTGCATGTGTACATGCCTATTCCACTGCTGGTATTGTGGTTTAAGGGTTGCGGCACCTTTTCTGTGTTAGACGTGGCTTGTTTATGTCCATGCTTTTCCTAGACAAGATACGATTTGGGCCGCAGGCCTTATCCATTGTAAATATTCCATTCCATTGCATATTTGTATTTGTTACATTGCAGCTTGCATGCATTTGCCGCATCACATCCAGCTATGGCTTGCGCCCTTCCAGGTTGAGCTTGGTTTGGTATGTGCCCATACTTTTCACGTCGAAGCACAGATCTGAGACTTTTGTGTATGTGCCTATTCCACTGCTAGTATTTGGTTTGAGGGTTGCGGCACTGTTTCTGTGTTAGACGTGGTTTGCATGTGGTCATGCCTTTCCTAGGCAAGATATGTTTCGGTCGCGCGCCATATCCACTATATCTGCATTGTAATGTAGTTCGATTGCATCCAGCATTAGGATCATAATCTTTTCTGAGCAGAGCATGCCTCACTTATGTCATTCCACCTAATTACTTGTTCATGTGTCCGTCTACATCACTCATAGTTCTGCATGTGTACGCGCCTATTCCACTACTGGTATTGTGGTTTGAGGGTTGCGGCACCATTTCTGTGGTAAACGGACTTTGCATCTCCGTCAATCTATTTGACATTTGTGTGGTTTTGAACTGCTCATGATTGGATCATGATTCAATTGCATTGCATATCGTTTGCATTGTTTATACATAGTTTTGTATGTTTTGCATATTATTTGCATTGTTTTTACATTTGTTTTGTAATTTTGCATATCATTTGCATTACATTAGATTCAATTGCATATCATCGCACTGTTTGTGCACCGCTTGGTCTAAGGAGACCTTAAATCCTACATTTGCATTGTCGTGTAGCTTTCGATTGCATTGTTATGCATGTTGCTAACGATTTTGTACCCGTTGAGTTTTCTTTCTCTTTCAGGCACGATATTGTATGTACGATTCATTTGAAGCTGGTGCAACCAGACGAGCCGCACAGGTATTGTATCCTCTGAGTGAGACGTATCGAGAATTGCATAATTCTCTTGCACGCTCTCCGCATTATAGTATAGTTTGGTTTGTGCTAGCTTAAAACTGTTGCATTGTATGTGCTTCGTTACAGTTTTCTTTGTATGATCATAAGTTATGCTCGGCTTCTTGCATTTTCAGTTGCATTTCGCCCCAGCCTTCGGGCGCATATCTTTATTGTCTTGCATGTTTGTCTAAGTCTTCGGCCTTGTCAAAAATGGGTCGTCTTTGGGCTTTGACACTCACCCCCGTCATTCTTATGGCTTTCGAATTCCGTCAAAGAGGGGCAACTATAGACACCCCATTTTTTACCATCCTCAATACTTGGATGTCACCGTTTGAACACTCGGTGATCATCCTTATTTGTGTTCGTCTTGAGTTCCCGGAGGTCTCGGCTACGCGCCTTGCCTCAGGATCTCTCAACTCGACTGCTTTGTGTCTGGTTTTACAGCAAACACTTGTGTTTTTGCTTTGGAGGGCAGGGAATGGCTTGTTGGCCATCCCCACACCTCATCGGCCATGGCTTGAGGCTACCGGCCATTGGTTTGTTGCCATCGGCCAAATGTTTGGCTGACCTGCACTCTTTGTGGTCGACCAACCATCTTTTTTGGTCAAATAGCATTTTTGGCTAGCCGACCACTGTACATCTGCTTTTGCAGATATTTTTATGCTAGCTGTGCTAGCTGGCATACACTTTGCTCCCCTCCATACACGTGTATGGAGGGATTTCACTCTTGCTTAGCTTGTTTTGGAAGGTTTGCAAGAGTGAATCTCTATAAGAGGGAGCCTCTTCTCTCTCCATTAGGGTTACAACATTTTTTCAGAGGGCTCTGATATTAGGGTTAGGGTTTGCATATCCCCCATCTCTATATCTCTCTCTTTTGTGTATAAGTGTGTGTTTGGTCTTATTATTGCACACAAACACCCACCATTACACCTTACCTTGGCTACTGAGGTGCTAGGGAACTGTTCTTGAAGTTCTTGACTGGTTTTGAACTCAAAGAACCAGCTGGAGCATTGTTTGTGAAGGAGGTCTACAAGGGTAACAATCTTACCCATTTTTTCCAATTTTTGCATAGCTTTTTAACCTATCTTGCAACTGTTTTCAGACTTTGTATATAACTAATAAAAGTCTTGTTTTTGAGTACTTTAAATAGTTGTTTCTGGTCACTTTGTTGTTTGAGGTTGTTTGACCCCTCTTAGGGCTTGTTTGGCCCTGTTTTTGTGCTATTTTGGTGAGCTCCGGGACCACTTTGTTTGGGCCTCCTCACCGCTGAAATCTTGAGGGATTTCAGTGGTGAGGATGGTGGTTTAAGGTCCTAAGAAGGAGAGGGACATCCCCTCTCCTTGTTGTCTTTAATATATGCCATTTAAGCCTCATGTGTGAGCACCATTTTTGAACTCATGTTGGCCATGTTTCAGTAGGTATTTGGTAGTATTTTGCCATGTTTTACGTCTGTTTTTACTTGGTTTAGACAAACCATGCATGTCTTGCATACATGTCTTGTAATGCCATGTTTTAGCCTTAACATGCTTTGTGCTTTGACCCTTCTTCTAGCTTGTTTTTGACCAAGTTTTGTGAAGCTTTTGTGCTTGTTTTGATGTGCTAAAGGTCTGTTTTTGGTCATTCGGGTAGTCCATGCTTTTCTTTGTATAGCTACCATGCAACCTCTCTTGTATGCCCTAAGCATTAACCCCTCTAGCATGCCATCCTTGCTTTGTTTCAGTGGTTTGGAACCACTTGCCATGCCATTTCAGTCCTTGTGGTGCGTTTGTATGCTTGCAATTGGAGTTCCTTTAAGGCCTTAAAGGGTTGGTGTTTCATGCTCCATGTTTGTGCCTTCATGTATACCATCATGTTTAGGCCTCTAGGATGCCATGTCATTGTGTTTTTGGCTTTGTTTTAACATGCTAAAACTCTGATTTTAGTTGTTCAATTCATGCCATGTTTGGTGTTGTTAAGGGTAGTTTAATACCCCTTTGGTGAGCCTTAGACCTTGGACTTTCTTTGCATACTTTGATTTCCTTGTTTAGATTGATTTGGCATCATTTTATAACATGATTTCAGAGCTTATAATGTATGCCATATGTCCATGTTATCCTCTTTTAAGTGTGCTTAAAAGTTGTCTCCATATGCTTAAGTGTTTAGGCCTTAACATGTGCATGTTTGTGTGTGTTTTGCCTCTCATTCCTTAGTATGTTGGCCACTGTTTTGGGCCTAGTATAGGGCTGCCCAAATTGGTATAAGTCCATTGTTTGCATGTTGTCGCATGCTCACCTTATGTGTTGTCATATAGTTAGCCTATTGCATGCGTTGCATGCTTCAATCGCTTTGCATTTGGCACGCATTATCTTGGCTAAGTTGCCTAACATGTTGTCCATGTTGCACCTTGCATGCTTGCATGGTTAAGCTTGCATAGTTATTCCATGTCTTGCATACCTGTTTGCTTAGGTTGTGTGCCTATTGCATGCTTACTTGTTTGCATCTCATGTTGCACACCTAGCTCACATGTCTAGGTTGCATATCATTGCATGTATCTTTCACCTCTTGATCAAGCCATGATAGAGGTTGAAAGCCCCTTGGTATGTTTCTATGCATTGCATTTCATTTGAAATCAAAATGCCTGACTTGGTTCCTTGGGCCATCACGCATTGAAATGCACGATTGGTGGTCCGAGAATCAACGAACATACCCCTTTGAGTCACAAACATGATAAGGGATGTGTTGGTGCACACATTTGCTTGAAATACATTGCCATGCCTTGTTTTGCCCTCTGCTGCTGTCAAAATAGGTTCTGCAGGAAGACTTGGCCGGTCGAATACATGGAGTGCCGATCGACCAATTATTGATGGCCGAGAGCTTAACAAATGGTCGATGACCATCCAGACATGGTCGGTGGGGTTTCCACTCAGTCGGTGGTGATCCACAGTGTCCATGGATCATACCTTGGGAGTTGTGCAACTTTCAGAGGAGCAGAGCAGGGGAAACAGAGGCAAACTTGTGCATGGTGGTCGGTTTTCGAGCGGAACCGAGCGCGCATGCATTGGGCCCTCTTCCCGAAGCTGCTTTTACTGCTTAATTAGCTTAGTTAATTTGCTTAACTAGTTAATTGTCTGTAATATTTAATTAGCTTGATAGTTAGTTAAATTGTATTATTCTTTCGGTCCCTCCGAGCGAGGGCAAATTTGTAATAAGTGTGGGTGCATATGTGCATGTCTTCCAACCCCCATTTCTTTCTTCGTTTTACTTACCTGCTTTGATGGTTAGTACTAGGGCATATTTAATTTAGCATCCTTATGCTATGCATGCGTGCATCGTTCATCAATATTGCATGCACCGGGTTCGGCGCATCATACTATCTGCATAGTATTTCAAATCAAACATGAATACATGTTATCTGTCGCATCTCCCATGCCATTCATAGATTAGCCAAGCCTATTCTAGTGACATTTTGTATGAGATACATTAGCCACTATAACATGAATTAGGATCATGCATATGATTACTAACTAGTTCACTGTTTTGGCACGGAGTACGATGTAAGTATTTATGCTTTAGCTTCTCGCATAAGTGTGAATGTTAACATGATAGCATGCTTACCATGTGGCTATATGCTTATGTGATATAACTGCATGAATGCCTGTGCGTGAAGGTTAGATTGCTTGAATTGGGATAATTCATCGAAATCCGTATTTTAGCCTAATCGCGAGTAGCAAAATTCAAACCATTTTCCAAACAAAGGGAAATGCGATGCTTTGTTTCGACTTAGGCAATTTAGTCTATACTTCTTTTACTGTACGCATCACATAGTAATTCTAGGATAATAACCGGTATAAGAACGCATAATGTTTTCAAAACAAGATATCATGGTTAGTAGAGGCCGATCTTCAGATCGAGCGAGAGAGGGTGCTCATAGCTGACCTTCTCCAATCGTACCCAAGTTCCCGAGCCGAGGCAACTTTCGTGATGACGGACACCTGGCCTTAGGCAAACGAGTCAGGGTTTCCTAAATTCCCCCATAAAAAATATTTAGGTGGCGACTCTGTATCTGGCAAAGCAGTCCATGTTTGGCACTTCTTTCTAAAAATCTGTTTTCCAAAACGATTTGTCGGATTTGGACTCTTTGGTTCAGATTAAGAACCATGACGATTTGAGTCCGAACTGTAGTGAGCCCACAAACAAACGAAACAAGATTCATCCTCCCGGGACGTTTGGGGATGTTTACAGTGGCCTACTGGCCACCTGTGGCAGATTTAAGGTATTCTTGTCTTTTTGGCTTCAGTCTTTAAATATAGGGCATGGTGTCTCATTTTGTCATTACCCCATGCCCGAAATTGCTCCTACTCTCTCTCCAAGTGCTCCTTCTCTCTAGATCCGCACTTTCTATGCATTTTTCAACACCAGATGGAAAGTTTATGCGCTAAATCCTCTTTGTTTCCTTCACTTAAAACCGATTGAAATTTGATTTCGGCGCCTTTTCCTTCACTTTCACCATTTGAGGCTTGTTTTCCTCGAGTTTCTCTGGGGTTTGGTACACTTTTCCCGGCTTTGACTTTTCTCTCTACTAGGGTTTGACTTTTTCCAAGTTTGTCATTTTTCTGTCATTTTTCTTCATTTTTCACCCCTTTCGCATCTTCTTTCTAGATGGCAGATGATCTACCTCATGACGGAGCTCTGTTTGAGATTGCACCTCCGGCAGAGATGAAGGCCGAGCCTAAGCTCGAGATACTACCACTGGTAGTACGCCCCTTTGATCTGGTGACTTACCATCCTCAGATACATGTGCTACCCCCGTGGGGTATCAGGCACTTCAGAGCGTTTGTGCGATGCATACCGGAGGAACTCTTGCTACGAGAGCCAGACTCCCATCTGCCTTACGGCGCCACCGAGGTATACACTGTATTCTCACGTTTTCTTCACTGTACATTGCATTCTTGCTTTAATTGTATTAGTTGTTTCAACTGTAATGCTTACACTGCATTTCTTGTCTTAATCACACTCTTGCACTGTATATCTGCCTGTTCTCATATCACTATATATCACTGATCTGATCACAAGACGACTCTCGCTCTATTAGGGGTTATGGAGCCACGTCCATGAGGGATTGGTAGATGGAGCTCCTTGCCTGTGTCCACTACATTATTGATGAGGCCGGCTTCAGCTTATTCTGCATGGGGCTATCGCGCCATATCGCGAGTCGATCGCTTCTTGGTGCATTGGTGGAGTGGTGGTGGGAAACCACCAACTCTTTCCACTTCTCCACCACCGAGGAGATGATGATGACTCCCTACGACTTCGCCATGCTCATGGGCGTAGAAGTAGGGGGTAATCCGATCCCTTACGATATGGACATAGGCGAGTGGGAGGCTGCCTGGCTACACCTGCTGGGAGCATGCCAACCTCTCGTCCGACTGGGGATGGTACGATATAGCTGGTTCGCCGAGCATTTCTGCGGGAGGGAGCCGCTGACCCCAGAGGAGACTGAGCATTATTTCCAAGGATTTTTGATGTTTCTCTTCGATACCACCTTGTTTGTGAACATGTGCAACACCATAGGGTTGTATCTCCTGAGCGCCCTGGTGGACTTAACTCAAGTCCGGCTCTATGATTGGGGTGGCGCTGGCCTTGCCACATTGTACGGCTATATTAGCTCCACGTCCCACATGAGGGGAGACAATGTCGGAGGCTATTTGGCGAGCTTGGGAGGTATGCTTTACATCTCTCGTTTACATTTTCTGTCTTATATTTCTGCGCTTTCTACTTTTCACTTTCTGTATCCTCTGTATTTGTACACTCTGTACGTTGTACTACACATTCTACTTTCTGCATCTGTACTTGTACTTTCTGTACACTATATACTCACTGTTGCCCTTTGTAGCTATGGACATACGCATATTTCCCGACCTTTGCTTCAGAGCCAAAGGTGAAGATGCGTCCTGTTGTGCCATACTCTTACCGGTATGATGAGAGATGTAAGCGGAGGAACCGGGAGACTTTCGCATTCTTTTGTCGATGCTTCGACACAATAGCTGCGGGGGAGGTAACCCAAAACTCATAGTTATTTTTGTTTTGTCAACAACTGACAATGACTAACCATCTGTATATATCCCCTATTTGCAGATCGTTTGGCAGCCTTGGGCGTTGATGCAGCTGGAGTTAGAGACCAGTATGCCGGTGTCTGGGAGGCATCCCGTTTTTGACTTATGCTAGAGGGCCTAGTGTGCCGAGCCTGGTTTCTAGGTGAGCGGTTCATGTGCCAGACCATGGGCTTGCCTGAGCCAATAGTGCCCATGCCTCCTCCAGCATTTATGAGGGCCACGAAGAGCCTATCTTTTTCAAGAGATGATCCAGTTCACGGAGGGCTTTAATGTGGACTACTTCAGCGGGGAGGGGGATTATTCGACATTCATCCAGACACACCTTATGCCTCCCTTGACGGATGTTCATGCTCATGCAGGCAAAGCAGCAGGTGCCCCTATAGCAGGTAGGACTCTGGCGAGGAGGGCCAGGACTAGAGGTGCCCCTCCCGCTGGCTGGTCACCGGCTGGCCAGAGATTCCGACTGAGTTGACATGCTAGTGGCATACCGAGGATCCTTACCAGGTTCCGATTGAGCCCGCGGCGACCGGGCATGCACTTGTTGGGACTCGAGGCCCGACTCAAGTATGGACCATTCTTTATAGTCGTATTCCATATTTCATTTTAGATATTGTGGAGAAGTGGTTTGGAAATACTCTTCGGATCCTGGGAGACGCTAGTGATCCTCAGCTAGTCACTTGAAAAGATACAAACACTCCGGTTGGGGGTGTTGGAATTAGCACTCCGACGGACAAGTGAGTTCAGACACTCAGGGTAGCTTCTTTAATAAGTTTTGTGAAATGATTCTTACATACCTTTCTATAGCCGTTGTTCCTGTATTTATACCTGTTCATTTTAATCCTCGGGGCCAGGGCCTACTTTTTAATCATTGTCCTTTCTTTTATTCGGCCCTAAGGACTTACACTTATTCGACACATATATTATATTCGGCTCTCCACTCTCGTAGGATATAGCCGATTAATATCAGCCTTCCAATGGTACGCACCATCTGATTTTTCCATGTATTCGGCCCCCACAATTGCCCCCCGAACTCCCTATTGACGGAAGTTAATCGGCGTGTTTGGTCTTGAATTGGAAAGGTTAAAATAGGTCAGGCAGCTTCGCGTAGCCCAATACAGATGTCAGGATGCGCACACCTTTTCGTTCATCATTACGCTTTCCCGCCTCAATCGTGCGTCTCACATTTTTTGTGATTTGAAATTTTAGTCCTTTCGAATGCACAGTTTGTCGAGTATTCGAGTCTATTGGACCGCCAGCAGATATCCCTTCTCTGACTCGCATTCTCTGCAACTCTTCTCCGTCTACCCTCGTCTTTCTTACTCCTCGTAAGTCTTCTTCTCTTTTCTTTGCAATCTTACTTTTTGTTTATTATTTTCATTTTGGTGAACCCTTTATTCCCCATGAAAATGGCCAAACACTTGAAAGACCTCCTTTCTGAGGGTCGTGTCTCCGGATTCCAGCGACACTTTTCCATCCCCGACGATGTTCATCTATCTCTAGTGACGGACAACACTTTGGATATGGAGAGAGAGGATCAAAATTCAATCGTCTTTCCTCTCCTATCTATTGCAGAGGGTGGGGTCCATTTTCCCCTACATCCATTCCTTTGGGCCGTCCTCCGCTATTGGGGTCTGATTCCTTCTCAGCCCAACGTGAACTCTTTTGGAATCGTAATGGGGATCGTAGAGTTGAACCGGCGTCTCAGGATCGATCTTGGGATTTTGGCCATTCGGCACTGCTATGCTTTAGCTAAATCTTCTGGTCGGCTTGGACGGTATTTTCTTAGGGCCAAAGATACTGACCATCATTTGGTAACCATGCTCGCCAGTTCTAGCGAGCGTGTGGATGACGTAATGGTCAATATCCGAGGGAACTGGGAATTTGGCAAAGGCGAGGATCACCTAGACCCTATTCCCAGACGGAGGGGTGAACCAGGTTGCCGTGTGTCTCCTTGTGTTTACTGAACTTTTTTTTTACTCGACTTTCCCCCTGTGTCTAACCCTTTGCCTTTGCAGGCAGTAATTTGAAGAAGATTCTGGTTTCTACCGACGATGCGGTCCTTACGCAGGTTGCGACTGCACTCGGATACTTCGGCCGCCCAAACTTATAGAAGCAAGGGAGACCGACCCACATACTTCTTCGATACGGGCCTACTTACACTACTTTTTCGGCCGCTGACAATATTCTAATTCCATCCGGCGATCGATAGCTTGCTACTCTTATCCTCCCTAGCTTCAAGAGTCTTAGACAAGTTGGTCTCGAAGCCTCTGACTCGGGGCAAGACATCGAGCCGGTGGTAGAGGTAGTCGCCAAACCAGACAGAGAGTTCGCTGAGGAGGTCGAAGAGGTTGACGAGGCCCTAAATTCGGTGTTTGAGGCAGCCAGACGTACTCAGCCTACCTCGCCGTTCACTTCGGGTCGGGCAGAATTTTCTGTTGGAGATATTTTTGGAGGTTTGGGAGACTTACTCGGTGATTTTTTTGAAGGTATAGCTGGGGAAAGCCTCATGCAAATGGCTCGAAAGAAAAATGCCGAGCATAGGGCCGCCCAGAAAAAGGCCGAGGCCGCCCGTTCTGGACCTGCCTTGGTTGAGTCCTCCGAACTTGTTATTGAAGAGCCAGCTAAGATTGTTGCGGCTGAAACGACGAAAGAGGTTGAACAACCGGTCATTGATGAACGGTTGATTCCGGAAGAGCGGGGCAAGAAGCATAGCGCCGACGGAGAGGCCGGTTCAGAAGATAGTCTTGCCGACAAAAGGCCTCGCTTGGAAGAATCGGACGTGGTTGTTCCTTTTATTGTTCCACTAAAGATTAGAGACACGCCGATTCCTTCTGATGCATCCATCATTACCGACCCGGCGGTAGTTTTGAGCCTGGCAGCGTCAGTCTCCCTACCAGTTGATAAGGCATCCTTTCAAGCCGTGCCAGATTTGGTGGCTATAGCCCTATCTGCGCAGTCGGCCCTTTTGGTAGGTGAACTTTGACTTGTTTTGATTTTGGTTGCCTATGGCATCTAACGATCCCAACTCGTTTTGCAGACGGTCGGTAGGATCGTCGACTTGGGCCACCGCCTACACGATGCCCTTGAGAGGATTGACCGTTTGCAGTCAGAAGTGGTCGATCAAAAGAGCAGGGCCGAGTTTGAGATGTTGAGGGCCGCAATGGAGACTGCGCGAGCCGAAGCCGAAGTGGAAAGGGCTCGGGCTGTCGATCAGCACCGTTCTGATGTCAAAGATAGGGCAAACGAGAGTAAAGAATCGCTTAGGATAGCCGAGGAGGCACTTAACAGGATGGAGACTGAGTTAGCAGAGTTCAAGGCGGCCAAGGAAAAGACAGAATTTGAGGCTTCTGCCACATTCAAAGCAGGAAAAGGCACCACCTTCAAAGAATACATAGATGAAGTCCCCAAGTTTGAGAATCGGGGGTTCAAACACGAGTGGCTCAAGGCCCTTGATGCCGCTGGGGTTACATTGGCCTTGCCAATTCCTTATGAGATGGTGGACGTTGAGCCACTTGAGTCTGAGCCCGAGGATTGATCTGGGAGTCATTCAAATTTTATGAAATACTTTCCCTTTTAATGTATGTTTTTGTTTTTAGGACTTTTGTTGGTTCCGAGTAGTTTTCATGTATAAATTGGCTACTGTCTGCGCTCAATTTATTACTGAAAATTATTTTCTTGTTTTACTACTAATGCGCAGTTTGTGATGTTATGTTGGTGTACAATGTTTTCCTTTCACTACTTTAGTTAGAATGACTACTCTGTTGACCTTTATATGATTGAATATCATGGCAATCTTATCATTTGTATGCCGAATAGTTCGTTGGTATTATGCTGAAACGATTTATGGGCCGGCTAGGGCATTTAATCTAAATAGATTGATTAATTTGCCCTTGCCCCAGGCAGTGCATGATCATTCGGGCGCTGGAGGAGGCAAACTTAGTTTTGTTGTCGATTCATGGGCCAGCTGGGGCACTTAAGCTGAATGTATTGATAAATCTATCATGCCCTTGCCCCAGGCGGTGCATGATCATTCTGAAGTCGATTCATGAGCCAGTTGGGGCACCTAAGCCGAATAGATTGATTAATCTATCACGCACTTGCCCCAGGCGGTGCATGATCATTCTGAAGTCGATTCATGAGCCGACTGGGGCACCTAAGCCGAATAGATTGATTAATCTATCACGCCCTTGCCCCAGGCGGTGTATGATCATTCGGGCGCCGGCGGGTCTATCCAGTCGGCGCTGGGCGATTGAGGTTTTCACAATTAATGAAATTGCCTCGAGGGTGTTGCCTCTATAAAGGATAAATGATTAAGGGTACAACTTTTATGAATACAGTAAATAACTGACTCCAGCTTTTGAAGGTATCGTGTGAATGTCGAACATACTTTTCTTTAACAGCAGAGGGGAAGCAAGGACACTAGCTGAGCTGGGTGGAGACATGCATCTAGGTGGTGACCCTTCGTTCACAGGGGGTAGGAGTTCAAGGGATCGAGAGAGGCGTCAGTTTCCTCGACGTCGAAGCAGGTCGCCCAGGCAGGACAAGCAGTGGCAGGGTAGATCTTCTCAACTTCGAGTCGAGAAGGGATCTGACTCGAATCCGTGCCCATTAAGCTTTGCGGTATTTGTGGGGAATAGACCCATGACAGAGGCGGACTCGATCGTTCGGGACCCAAATGTAGCGGTCGAGTTTGCTCGACACATTTTTCCTCCTGAGGTTCAGCAATCGATGCTAGGTCGTCAGGACTACGAAGTATTTCGCGAAGACATTCACGGGGCGATGAAGGGCCTTTACACTGCCTATGAAATCGACATGTGGTTGCGCGCTGCCCGCCGAGAAATGGAGAAGAAAGAAAAACGTATTCGAAGTTTGGAGGCTCGCACGGAGGCGACTGAGCGAGAGTTAAGGAAGACCAAGGCGGCCCACGCACAACCCGTCGGGCATGGAAACCCAATCATGGAAGAAAGGGTTACCAGTCGGCTCATCAGTTCCGCGCTTGAGGATCGTGAGACGGCGAGTATGTTCGCAATAGAGAACGCGAAGGGGAGGGCCTATGAGAAAAGTTCTCATGACGGCCGAAAAGTTGGAATCGAAAAGACCAAGGAAAAAATTGCCGAAGAAGTTTGTCGATGTGAAAATCGTGGATTTAGGCACGGTTGGATCAAGGCATCTCAAGCCGCAGAAGCTCTTCGAGCGTCGGGCATTGATTCGTCATCGCCACTCTACCACAGTAAACATTTTCTGTTTTCTGCTTTTGAAGTCGAGAAGAGTGAGGATGAGGGTGATGCCGTATAAGTATACTTATTGTAAGGTTGAAACGCAGATCGCGTTCAAAACTATGTAATATATTACTTGTTTTATCGAGTAAAAAACGTTCCATGATAAATATTTTGTTGCAGTTA
The DNA here is from genome assembly GCF_055761805.1 of Camellia sinensis. Lineage (NCBI taxonomy): Eukaryota > Viridiplantae > Streptophyta > Magnoliopsida > Ericales > Theaceae > Camellia > Camellia sinensis. Next base: position 72,717,696 of record NC_138964.1, read on the forward strand.
GTATTTGGTACGTATGCGTTTTGTTTTATTGTATATGTTTGAACGAATGTATAAACGTTGATCGTCAGGGTCGACCCCTACGTGATAGCCGTTTATCCCTAAATGAGGCTATTGTAACTTGAGGAAGCCGAAAGCCAGTGGGTAGAGTGGCTGCGGTGAATTCAACTCGGCTAGGGGCCTAGATTTTTGGCCAGTGCACGTGCTTGAAAAAGTCGTTTGGATAACTACACCATGGCGAATGTCAACCGACGTTTTTCTCATGGAGTTTAGTGTTAGTGAAATCGCCTCGGGATTGGGGCCTCGAGATTGCTGCCAGTATTGAAAATAAAAGTAGGGGGCGCTTCGCGCAGATAAACAATCACTCATGTGTGGTGGGATAAGTGTGGATGTTAGTTGGAGAGACTGGGGTTCAACCGATGTTGGTGTTGCCATGGAGCGCGGCAGAGGACCCATCCGTATGGGAAGTAGGGTGTCCAAAAGTTGGCATGAATCTTCAAGTCGTCGAAGCAGATCACCCAGAAAGGAAAGGCAACGACCCTTGGGTTTTTATCCTTCCTTGTCCTGGATCATTGCCTTGACATTGTCAATGGTATCAGGGGAGGACTTGGGCACAGTTGGCTCAAGGCATTGCAAACAGCGGAGGACTTCCGGGTGACGAAAGTTGATTCGGCGCTGCTGCTTTACCAATGTGTCTTCTCCCTTTTTTAGCATTTGAGTTTGGAAATGGGTATTGTAATGCTCAAATGCAAGTTGTGTTAATGTAACAACTGTGTGATTAAATAAAAATTGTAATGCTCAAATGCGGGTTGCGTTTATGTAACAACTGTTTGATCGAATACAAAACTTTATTTCGAACATTTGCATCTTATTCTAAATTTTTTATATGCTTAGTTAAGCACCTTATTTGCATCTTATTCTGAATTTTCTATGTGCTCAGTTAAGCACCTCATTTTTTATGTTGGTGAGTTTTGTTTCGTTCGTGCTAAAGGGTACTCCAAATCCGGAGTCTTAGTCGGCCCTAAGGTGTCATGCACCAAAGGGGGCTCCGAATCCTGAAACTTTAATCAGCCCTAAGGTGTCATGCACCCAAGGGGGCTTCGAATATGGAGACTTGGTTTGGCCAATAGTGATATCCACAAAGGGCGCTCCGAATCCGAAGTCCTAGTCTGCCCTAAGGTGTCATGCACCAAAAGGGGCTCCGAATCCGGAGACTTTAATCGGCCCTAAGGTGTCATGCACCAAAGGGGGGGCTCCGAATCCAGAGGCTTAGTTTGGCTAATCGTGATATCCACGAAGGGCGCTCCGAATCCAGAGTCTTAGTCGGCCCTGGGGTGTCATGCACTAAAGGGGGCTCCGAATCTGGTGACTTTAATCGGCCCTAAGGTGTCATGCACCAAACGGGGTTCCGAATCCGGAGACTTGGTTTGGCCAATCGTTATATGCACGAAGGGCACTCCGAATCCGGAGTCTTCGTTAGCCCTAAGGTGTCATGCACCAAAGGGGGCTCCGAATCTAGAGAGTTAGTTTGGCCAATCGTGATATCCATGAAGGGCGCTCCGAATCCGGAGTCTTAGTCGGCCCTAAGGTGTCATGCACCGAAGGGGCTCCGAATCCGGAGACTTTAATCAGTCCTAAGGTGTCATCCACCTAAGGGGGCTCCGAATCCGGAGACTTAGTTTGGCCAATCGTGATATCCACGAAGGGCGCCCCGAAGCCGAAGTCATAATCGGCCCGAAGGTGTCATGCACCAAAGGCGGCTCCGAATCCGGAGACTTGGTTTGGCCAATCGTGATATCCACGAAGGGTGCTCCGAATCTGGAGTCTTTAATCGGCCCTAAGGTGTCACGCACCCAAGGGGGCTCCAAATCTAGAGACTTAGTTTGGCCAATCGTGATATCCACGAAGCGGGCTCCGAATACGGAGTCTTAGTCGGCCCTAAAGTGCCATGCACCAAAGGGGGCTCTGAATCCGGAGCCTTTAATCGGCCCTAAGGTGTCATGCACCCAAGGGGGCTCCGAATCCGGAGACTTAGTTGGCCCTAAGGTGCCATGCACCAAAGGGGGGGCCCCAAATCCGGAGGCTTAGTTTGGCCAATCGTGATATTCACGAATGGAGCTCCGAATCCGGAGTCTTAGTCAGCCCTAAGGTGTAATGCAACAAAGGGGGCTCCGACTTCAGAGACTTTAATCAGCCCTAAGGTGTCATGCACCCAAGGGGGCTCCGAATGCGGAGACTTGGTTTGACCAATCGTGATATCCACGAAGGGCGCTCTGAATTCGGAGTCTTAGTCAGCCCAAAGGTGTCATGCACCAAAGGGGGCTCTGAATCAGGAGACTTAGTTTGGCCAATCATGATATCCACAAAGGGCGCTCAGAATCCGGAGTCTTAGTCGGCCCTAAGGTGTCTTGCACCAAAGGGGGCTACGAATTCGGAGACTTTAATCGGCGCTAAAGTGTCATGCACCCAAGGGGCTCCGAATCCGGAGACTTTAATCGGCCCTAAGGTGTCATGCACCCAAGGGGGCTCCGATTCCGGAGACTATGTTTGGCCAATCGTGATATCCACGAAGGGCGCTCCGAATCCGGGGTCTTAGTCGGCCCTAAGGTGTCATGCACGAAAGGGGGCTCCGAATCCGGAGACTTGGTTTGGCCAATCGGGATATCCATGAAGGGCACTCTAAATCCGGAGTCTTTAATTCGCCCCAAGGTGTCATGTACCCAAGCGCGCTCAGAATCCGGAGATTTAGTTTGGCTAATCGTGATATCCAGGAAGGGCGCTCCCAATTCGGAGTCTTTTTCGGCCCTAAGGTGTCATGCACCAAATGGGGCTCTGAATCCAGAGACTTGGTTTGGCCAATCGTGATATCCACGAAGGGCGCTCTGAATCCGGAGTCTTTCATCAGCCCTAAGGTGTCATGTACCCAAGGGGGCTCCGAATCCGGAGATTTAGTTTGGCCAATCGTGATATCCACGATGGGCACTCTGATTCCGGAGTCTTAGTCGGCCCTAAGGTGTCATGCACCAAAGGGGGCTCCGAATCCGGAGACTTTAATCGACCCTAAGGTGTCATGCACCCAAGGGGGCTCCGAACTCGGAGATTAAGGTTGGCCAATCGTGATATCCACGAAGGGCGCTCTGAATCCGGAGTCTTAGTCGACCCTAAGGTGTCATGCACCAGAGGGGGCACCGAATCCGGAGACTTGGTTTGGCCAATCGTGATATCCATGAATGGCGCTCTTAATCCGGAGTCTTTAATCGACCCTAAGGTGTCGTGCACCAAAGGGGGCTCCGAATTCAGAGACTTTAATCGTCCCTAAGGTGTCATGCACCCAAGGGGGCTCCGAATGCAGAAACTTGGTTTGGCCAATCATGATATCCACGAAGGGCGCTCCGAATCCGGAGTCTTAGTCGGCCCTAAGGTGTCATGCACCAAAGGGGGCTCCGAATCCGGAGACTTAGTTTGGCCAATCGTGATATCCACGAAGGGCGCTCCGAATTCGGAGTCTTAGTCGGCCCTAAGGTGTCTTGCACCAAAGATGGCTACGACCTCGGAGACTTCAATCGGCCCTAAGGTGTCATGCACCCAAGGGGGCTCCGAATCCAGAGACTTTAATCGGCCCTAAGGTGTCAAGCGCCCAAGGGGGCTCCGACTCCAGAGATTTAGTTTGGCCAATCGTGATATCCACGAACGGCGCTCCAAATCCAGAGTCTTAGTCGGCCCTAAGGTGTCATGCACCAAAGGGGGCTCCGAATCCGGAGACTTGGTTTGGCCAATCGTGATATCCACGAAGGGCACTCTGAATCCGGAGTCTTTAATTAGCCCCAAGGTGTCATGTACCCAAGGGGGCTCCGAATCCGGCGATTTAGTTTGGCCAATCGTGATATCCACGAAGGGCGCTCCGAATCCAGAGTCTTAGTCAGCCCTAAGCTGTCATGCACCCAATGGGGCTCCGAATCCAGAGACTTGGTTTGGCCAATCGGGATATCCACGAAGGTCGCTCTGAATTTGGAGTCTTTAATCGGCCCTAAGGTGTCATGTACCCAAGGGGGCTCCGAATCCGGAGATTTAGTTTGGCCAATCGTGATATCCACGAAGGGCACTCTGAATCCGGAGTCTTAGTCGGCCCTAAAGTGTCGTTCATCAAATGGGGCTCCGAATCCGGAGACTTTAATCGGCCCTAAGGTGTCATGCACCAAAGGGGGCTCCGAATCCGGAGATTAAGTTTGGCCAATCGTGATATCCACGAAGGGCCCTCCGAATTCGGAGTATTAGTCGGCCCTAAGGTGTCATGCACCAAAGGGGGCTCCGAATCCGAAGACTTGGTTTGGCAAATCGTGATATCCATGAAGGGCGCTCTGAATCCGGAGTCTTTAATCGGCCCTAAGGTGTCATGCACCAAAGGGGGCTCCGAATTCAAAGACTTTAATCGGCCCTAAGGTGTCATGCACCCAAGGGGGCTCCGAATGCGGAGACTTGGTTTGGCCAATCTTGATATCCACGAAGGGAGCTCCGAATCCGGAGTCTTAGTCGGCCCTAAGGTGTCATGCACGAAAGGGGGCTCCGAATCTGGAGACTTAGTTTGGCCAATCGTGATATCCACGAAGGGCGCTCCGAATCCGGAGTCTTAGTCGGCCCTAAGGTGTCTTGTACCAAAGGGGGCTACGAATTCGGAGACTTTAATCGACCCTAAGGTGTCATGCACCCAAGGGGGTTCCGAATCCGGAGACTTTAATCGGCCCTAAGGTGTCATGCACCCAAGGGGGCTCCGAATCTGGACACTTAGTTTGGCCAATCATGATATCCACGAAGGGCGCTCCGAATCCGGAGTCTTAGTCGGCCCTCAGGTGTCATGCACCAACGGGGGCTTCGAATCCGGAGACTTGGTTTGGCCGCGATATCCACGAAGGGGACTCTGAATCCGGAGTCTTTAATCGGCCCCAAGCTGTAATGTACCCAAGGGGGTTCCGAATCCGGAGATTTAGTTTGGCCAATCGTGATATCCAGGAAGGGCGCTCCGAATCCGGAGTCTTAGTCGGCCCTAAGGTGTCATGCACCAAATGGGGCTCTAAATCCAGAGACTTGGTTTGGCCAATCGTGATATCCACGAAGGGTGCTCTGAATCCGGAGTCTTTAATCGGCCCTAAGGTGTCATGTACCCAAGGGGGCTCCGAATCCGGAGATTTAGTTTGCCAATTATGATATCCACGAAGGGCGCTCTGAATCCAGATTCTTAGTTGACCCTAGGGTGTCATTCATCAAATGGGGCTCCGAATCCAGAGACATTAATCGGCCCTAAGGTGTCATGCACCCAAGGGGGCTCCGAATCCGGAGATTAAGTTTGGCCAATCGTGATATCCATGAAAGGCGCTCCGAATCCGGAGTCTTAGTCGGCCTTAAGGTGTCATGCACCAAAGGGGGCTCCGAATCCGGAGACTTGGTTTGGCCAATCGTGATATCCACGAAGGGCGCTCTGAATCCGGAGTCTTTAATCGGCCCTAAGGTGTCATGTACCCAAGGGGGCTCCGACTCCGAAGATTTAGTTTGGCTAATCGTGATATCCACGAAGGGCGCTCCGAATCCGGAGTCTTAGTCGGCCCTAAGGTGTCTTGAACCAAAGGGGGCTCCGAATCCGGAGACTTGGTTTGGCCAATCGTGATATCCACGAAGGGCACTCTGAATCCGGAGTATTTAATCGGCCCTAAGGTGTCATGTACCCAAGGGGGCTTCAAATCCGAAGATTTAGTTTGGCCAATCGTGATATCCACGAACGGCGCTCCGAATCCGGAGTCTTAGTTGGCCCTAAGGTGTCATGCACCAAATGGGGCTCCGCATTCGGAGACTTTAATCGGCCCTAAGGTGTCATGCACCCAAGGGGGCTCCGATTCCGGAGACTTGGTTTGGCCAATCGTGATATCCACGAAGGGCGCTCCGAATCCGGAGTCTTAGTCGGCCGTAAGGTGTCATGCACCAAAGGGGGCTCCGAATCCGGAGACTTCAATCGGCCCTGAGATGTCATGCACCAAAGGGGGGGCTCCGACTCTGGAGACATAGTTCGGCCAATCGTGATATCCACGAAGGGCGCTCCAAATCCGGAGTCTTAGTTGGCCCTAAGGTGTCGTGCCCCACAGGGGGCTCCGAATCCGGAGACTTTAATCGGCCCTAAGGTGTCATGCACCCAAGGGGGCTCCGAATCCGGAGACTTCGTTTGGCCAATTGTGATATCCATGCAGGGCGCTCTGAATCCGAAGATTTAGTCAGCCCTAAGGTGTCATGCACCAAAGGGGCTCCGAATCCGGACACTTTAATCGGTCCTAAGGTGTCTTGCACCCAATGGGGCTCCAAATCTGGAGACTTGGTTTGGCCAATCGTGATATCCACGAAGGGCACTCCGAATCTGGAGACTTTAATCGGCCTTAAGGTGTCATGCACCAAAGGGGGCTCCGAATCCGGAGACTTTAATCGACCCTAAGCTATCATGCACCCAAGGGGGCTTTGAGGAATGAATGGAGCCACGAAGAAAAATGGTTTGCGTTGCTGAAGTGATATACATACAAGTATCAAAGCCCACAGGTCAGGTCAGGTTAGTGATAGGGTTTTCATTAAATCTCTGCTTGTGTCGATTGGGGGGAGCCACGGATCTCTTCAATGCTTGGAACGGCCTTCATAATATGTATCCAAGTTCGCCCCATGATGACATTATACGGCGAAGGGAGCTTTACGACCAGGAATTCTACTTCGACCGTTCTGGAGCCCGCTCGAACAGGTAGTATGATCTTCCTTAACGGGTATTCAAGATTCATATTAAAGTCGAACAATGGGTGAGGCGTCGGAGACAGTTCTGACTCGTTGAGGCCGAGTTTGGTGAAAGTTTGGTAATACATAACCTCCGAAGTACTCCCCGGGTCTATGAGAATGCGTTCAATGGTGAACCAATTTATGCATAATTTAAGGACCAACGGATCGATTTGGGAATCTGTTATGCTGCTAAGATCGGAGTCATTGTAAGTAATTGTCAGAGCTTCTTTGGGCCATTCAGTCGGGATACGCTGCTTTTGGGGGATTGGATACGACTGAATTGTGTGCACGGTTAGGGGTGCAAGCGGGCCGTAGATCATACGGATCACGCCAAGTGGAGGTGAGTGCTGCCTCAAGGCTAGTGCCTTGGTTGGCTTTCCCTTTCTCACATACTGTTGCAGTCGGCCGTCTTGCACCAGTTCTTCCAAGTGATCTTTTAATGCATAACAACTTTCCGTTTTGTGGCCGTGATCATGGTGATATTTACACCGCCTATCCCTTCTTCGCGTGTCGGGCGGCCCCACCATCTTTGACAGCCATTTGAAGAATGGAAGGTGTTGGACTTTGGTCATTATTGCGGCGATTGGTTCTAACAACTCTGTGTACTTCTTGTCAGCACGCCTCGAACGCCTGCTGTCGACTTGCAGTTGTTCATTCGTCCGGTGGGAGCATTGATCGCTTGATCAGCGAGTATCCTGCCTTTTGTCTCGTTTAGCGCGTTGCCGAGGCTCTGGGCTAGGAGGTGGCGCGAAACTTATTGGTTGAGCAATTTCGGGGGGGGGCGTTTTCTTGGACATTTGGCCGGTTTTATTCTCAAGGCATGATCTTCCACTTTGCAATACTCTTCAACTTTCTTCATCAACGCCCAGATGGTTTTAGGGGGTCTTCTGGTCAGGGAACTGCGAAGAGGACTATCAGGATGTAGTCCCATTTTGAAGGCGGTGTTGGCCGTGGAGTCGTTGCAAGCGTCGTCGACGAGGTTGAAGTGCTCCCAATAGCAAGCCGAATACGCTCTGAGCGTTTCTCCTGACTGAATCTGCATAGCCCAGAGAGAGTCGTCCTCTTTCGGCTGCACCTCGTTGGTGATGAACCTGGCCCTGAAGGATTTCTGTAATTGATGGAAGCTTTTGATCGAGGCCAGCTCCAACTTGTAATACCACCTGACAGCTAATGGCCCCAGGCTGCTGGGGAATATTTGGCGCATGAGGGCTTCGTTGTCTGCATGCAATGTCATGGCCTGCTTGTAGTGACGGATATGATCAGTGGGGTCTAATTTTCCATCGTAGAGAGTGAATGACGGAGCTTTGAACTTCTTGGGCAGGGTCGCCCTTGCAATCCGTCGGACAAAAGGATCGTGCTGGTCCTCTTCGTCTGAACTGCTCCTCCTGCGCTTGTTCCTTGTATGTAGACTCTTTTCGGAGGAGCTGGAAGTTTCGGATCACCCTTCTTGTTAAGCTCCGTGGTTAATGAGTTGGAGTCGCTATCGGTATCCTTTGGTCGGGCTCGAGGTCGTTGTCCACCGGCCCTCGGAGGTCGTTTAGGATCTTGGCGCATGGTTTCTCTCGATTTTGTGACTTCGAGGGCCAAATCTTGACCAAGACGTTCATTTTTAGCGATCATGTTCTCCATCCTTTGTTCATTCTGCTTTGCTTGTTCGATGATCGCCTGTATTGTCTCTTGCGCTGAGGTCGTTGGTGACTCGAAGTTCAAGGCGCGTCTTGCAGTGATGGTTTCTTTTCCGAGCATATTTGTTGGTGTGAGGTCATCTCCCTGTGCGGTCTCGTCAACGGCTACTGGAGGATCTTCAGTCACGCCTGCCATGGATGTATTTGAGTATTCCCACAGACGGCGCCAATTGTGGAGAAGTGGTTTTGAAATACTCTTCAGATCCTAGGAGATGCTAGTGATCCTTAGCTAGTCACCTGAAAAGATACAAACACTCCGGTTGGGGGTGCCGGAAGTAGCACCCCGACGGACAAGTTAGTTCAGACACTCAGGGTAGCTTCTTTACTAAGTTTTGTGAAGTGATTCTTACATACCTTTCTATAACCGTTGTTCTTGTATTTATACCTGTTCTTTTTAATCCTCGGGGCTAGGGCCTACTTTTTAATCGTTGTCCTTTCTTTTATTCGGCCCTAAGGACTTGCACTTATTCGGCACATATATTATATTCGGTTCCCCACTCTCGTAGGATATAGCTGATAAATATCAGTCTTCTAATGGTACGCACCATTTGATTTTTCCATGTATTCGGTCCCCACAGATATGTTCGTTGCAGATGCTGATCCTCCAAATACATTTGCAGGCCCCTATAGAGTACACCGGGGGGGGGGCTCTCAAGCTTATTGCCTCCCTGATAGACATGGTGCAGAGGAGAGAGGCGTTGCTCAGCCTCTATGGCATCCAAGTATTTTCTCTCATTCTTTACCTGCATTTCAGTATTTTCGACACTATCATACACACGAATCTCATTGACACACTGATACTCATACCACAACATATATTCTGCCCCTTGTCACATCATACTAATATGCTGCACTGACACATTGTATTGTACCTGCACTATATCTGGACCATTACATTCCATAATTTTCATCGTACTACATCTACAACTATACTTTGTATTTTGCTTAGCTTCTTTTTGCTAGCAACATTAGCACATGTATAGCTGTAGACACCCCATTTTTGACCAAGCTTAAGACTCAGAGGTCATCGATTGAGAGCTCGGTGATCGCGCATGTTTGTGCTCATTTCGAGTTTCTGGAGTTTTCGGCTGAGTGCCTTGCCTCTGGGCCTCTGAACTCTTTGTGTTTTGGCTCAGTTTGTGGACCAAGCCTTGTTGACCTTACCTAGAAGGAGAGAAAGGTCCGTAGACCATTTTTGTGATCGTAGACCACTTTTGCCTCTAGTAGGCCAGTTTCTGGAGCCTTCGGTCGAGTGCCTTGTCTTTCTTCCCTTCTGGTTTGGTTTTGAACCAAACCTTGTTTTCCTTCCCTAGAGGGAGAGAGAGGTCTGGAGACCACTTTTTTGTGGTCGTAGACCACTTTTCCTTCTTGGAGACTAGTTTTCGGTTTCCGGAGCCTTCGGTCGCGCACCATGTCTCGGGACCGCTTAGCGTTCTCCTCTTGGCTTGGTTTTTGGACCATGCCTTGTTGCCTCTGCCTAAAGGGACACTGAGGTCTGGCATAGTACTTTTTCTGGTCATAGACCACTTTTCCCTCGTAGACCACTTTCTGTCCTTGTAGATTAGTTTTCGATGCTTCCGGCTGCGCGCCTTGACCCCCGGACTCTTGCCTTGCATCCTTTTTGGTCTGTTGTTGGCACAAACCTTGTTTTCCTTGCTTGGAGGGTGGAATAAGGGTGGGAGACCAGTTTCTCTCCCTGAAAACAACTTTTCTTCCCCGCCAGCCTGTTTTCTGGTCGGCCAACTGGTCTTGGTGACCTTTGGACCACCAAAAGTGGTAGGCCACCATGCCACCACCTTGCTTTCCTTGTGCAGACCACTCATCCCTTTGGCTGACCACTTTGCTTTCTGGGAAACCACTTTCCTGCTCCTTTCTAAAGATCTTTTCTTGCTAGTTGTGCCAGCTGGTGAGCACAGAAATCATCCTCCAAACACGGAGGGATGGCTTGGAGCTCTTAGCTTCCTCAACAAGCTCGTTGCTTGGTTTTTCTATGTAAGGGAGGCCCTCTCTCCCTTCTCCAGGTTCAGAAAAAGTTGCTTGAGCTATACATATACCATCTATCTCTATATTGCTCTTCCACTTCATATTTGTGCTTGAAAGTGCTTATTCTTCACACTTTTGCACACAAACACATAGTGAAACACCACACTCTTGGAGCTGAGGCACTTAGAAGTCGGTTTTGGTGTTTTTGGATTGGTTTTAGCTCGAAAAGGTTGCTGGAGTTGCAGCTTTGAAGTGGTTCTACAAGGGCAAGCTTCTAACCCCTTAAACCTTGGTTTTTGTTTAAGCTTTTGGCCCTATTTTAATGTTGATTTAGGCCTAACTTTTAACTACAAAAAGTTCTAATTTTTCATGCTTGAAATGTTTATTTAAGGCCTTGTTGGTGTTGGGGGTGGTCTACCCCCTCTTGTGCCTTGTTTGGCCTTGGTTTTGTATTGTCCTTTTAAGCTATTGGGACCACCTCCTTTTAGCCTTCTCACCACTAAAACTCGGAGTAATTTCAGTGGTGAAAAGGGTGTTTTGAGGTCCCAAATATGAGGGGGTCATCCCCTCTCCTTGAATCTTGAATGCTTGCCTTATTAGCCTCATGTTTGAGCATACTTTCCGTGCATGTGTTGGCCTATTCTCATCTTGTTTTCGGTACTATTTTGACATGGCATACGTCTCTTTTAGCTTGGTTGACCCACCACTTGCATGCATTCTACACTTGTAGTGCAATCTTGCATGCTAGCCTAACATGCATCATGCTTTAGACCATCATTCTAGTGTGATTTTGGCTCAACTCCAAGAATTTTTTGGCCATGTTTTACCATGCTTAAGGTCTGATTTATGTTGTTTTGGTCATGCATGCCATGCTTTGCATAGCCATAGTGCATTCTAGCTCACTACCTTTGAGTTTCCAAGCCACTAGCATGCATTGCTTGGGCAATCTGCATGATTTGGCATCATTTCTTATGTTATTTCAGAGCATGTTTCATTGCCATGCATTCACATCTTTCACTCTTTCAATGCTTTGGAGGGTTGGTGTTTTATGCCTTGTGTATGAGCCATTGTGTACGTCATCATGCCTAGGATTTTGGGCAACCATTTCAATGTGTTTTGGGTCACATTTTGCCATGTCATAACTCTGATTTTTGTTAGTGGAGTCACCTCATGCTGGGTTTTGGTAGGTGTAGTGTATTCCTCCCTATTGCCCTTGCATGCTCCATGTTTTGGCCCGTCATCCTAGCTTATTTTGGTTTTGCTCCATGCATGTTTTAGCATCATTTTCACATGCTCTAGGACTATTTTGGGTTGCCTTGGCCATATGCTTCATGTATTGCATAGCTATAGTGCAAGTGTCTATGCTAGTTTCAAGCTTTGAGCCTCTGAGCATGCTTCATCTGTGACATGTGCATGATTTGGCATCATTTACCATGCTATTTTAGAGGATATAGTACTGCCATGCTCCCATTTCTTTCACCCTTTGAGTGCCTGTAAGGGTCATCCATTGTTGCCTTGTTTGTGGCCTAGCTCGTATGCATGCATGCCTAGACCTTTGAGCTCCCGTCTTAGCATGTTTTGGTCTCTATCTGGACCTATTTGAGCTCTGTTTGTGGCTGGTTCGTCCATTTGGGCCACGTGCCTCTTGTGTAGTCCCCTTTATTAGCTTTAATGCATAAGGACCCTAGCATGCTACACTTGTGTTGTTTCAATGATTTGGCATCATTTCACATGATATTTTAGTGCTTATAGTGTGGCTACACTCTTACATTCGTCACTCCTTGAGCGCTTTTGAGAGTTGTGCACTTATGCTTAATTGGTGAGTCAGTGCATGTGCAATCATTTTCTTGATTTCATGCTAGCATTTCATAGCATTATGGCCATTGTTTTGGGCATGATTGAGGTCTGTACATATTCGGTTTAAGTTCATTGAGCATGTGGTTTGAATGTTGTTGCATGGTTATTGCATTGCATGCTTGTTGCATGCTTGTTGCATTGCATGATATTTGCATGCTTGTTGTTTTGCATTGTGTGTGCATGCCTTGCATGATCGAATTTTGTGGATGCCCTTCTAGCATTGGTTGCATTGCTTTGTTGTTTGCATGCTTATGTTGCATAGCATTGTGTTTGCATGCCATTAGCATTTCTAGGTTGAGCATTGGTTGCATTACATTGTGTTTACATGTTTGTTGCATTGCCTCATGTTTGCATGCTTGTTTGCTTGCATTCATTGCATTGTGTTTGGCATGCTTGTGTTACATTGTGTTTGGATAGGGTGTTAGTCCAAACACGAGGAACGAGGGATGTTTCATACTTGGAGTGATGAAACGTGCCTCAATTCTTGGTTGCCGACCCTTTTGATCAAGCATGATAGAGGCGAAGGCTCTTATTTGTCGTTTGTGCATTCATTTACATTGATTTGTGCAATCTTGGCTTCTCAGCCATCGTGCATTGCGATGTTCGGTTGGTGGCCTGAGAGTCGAGAACTACACTGCCTTGAGATCATGAAATGATAGAGAGGGTGGTTGTGCACACATATCTTGCATATACATTGCCATGCCCCTTTTTGTTCTTTACTGCAACAAACTTGAGAAGTGCAGCATTTTCTGGTCGGCAGACCAGTAAAAGTGGCTGGCCGACCACTTTTTCTGGTCTGTAGCAAAGGTAGGTGGTCGGCAGGTGGTTGGCAACACCACCAAGTGGTCGGCAATGCTCCTGGAGGTTCCCATGATGGAGCAAAAGCTATCTGGAGCTTTACACAGTGTTCTGAGAACAATTGAAAACAGAGGCAAGTTAGGGCATCGCGATGGATTTTCAAACGAGGTGACTAAGCATGCATGCGCTTCTCGCCCCGAGGCTCCTTTTAAACTGCTTTGTTTGTTTAGCTTACACTTTAGTTATGTGCTTAAGTATTTAATTAGCTGGTGTAGTTAGCTAATTAGCTTGTTTTGTAATAATTAGTCAACTTGTTAGTTAATTAGTTTTGTTTTGTAATAATTAGTTTAATTAGCTTAGATTAGCTAGTTTGCTTATTATTCGGACCCTCTGTCGAGAGGGCAAATTTTGTAATAAGTGTGCGTGTGTGTGATGCATGTCTTCCAACCTCCATTTCTTTCTTCCGTTTACTTATCAGCTTTCGATGGTTAGTTTTACGACATTTCTCAATTAGCATCCTTATGCTAGCATGTTTGCATTCATTCATTCGTCTTGCATGCACCGAGCTCGGCGCATCATACAAACTGCATTGTATTTCAATTCTAATTTGAATACATGTATCAATTGTTGCATTTCATATGCCATCTTAAAATAACTGAGCCTATCTGATTGCATTTTGCATGCGTTGCATTAGGCATCTTGACATAGCTAGGATCATGCATTGATCACTAACTAGCTTTTGTTTTGGCTCGGAGTACACTGTGAGTGTTTACGCTTTAGCATCCTTGCATGTGTGTAAGTGACTGCCATGATAGCATGATTGCCATGAGGCTATTTGCTTAACTGATATAACTACATGAATGCCTGTGGATGGAGGTTGGATTGCTTGAATTGGAACAATTCATCAAAATGTGAGTTTTAAGCCCACTTGAGAGTGGCAAATCACCATGTTTTCTAAGCCCACTTGAGGGTGGCAAATCCGCGACTTAGCCTACTTGCGAGTAGCACCTTTAAACCATATTCAAACAAACAAACATGAGATGTTTTGTTCCAACTTGAGTGATTTTGTCTATACTTGTATGTTGTGCGCATCACATAGTAATTGTAGATTAATAATCGGAATAAGAACGCATCTGTTTTCAAAAACAACATATCATGTTAGTAAAGGCCGATCTTTGATTGGGCGAGCGAGGGTGCTCATTGCATGACCTTTCCCTCTCGTACCCAAGTTCCTGAGCCGAGGCAACTTTGGTGATGATGGACGCGTGGCCTTAGACACGAGTCAGGGTTTCCTAAATTTCCCTAAAATAAAATATTTAGGTGGCAACTTTGAAATCTAGCAAAGTAGTCCATGTTTGGCACTTTTTGATTAAAACCAGTTTTCCAAAATGATTTGCCGAATTTGGACTTTTGGTGATTTATCAGTCTTACGTTGCACTTTGTGAGATTAGATTCAGAACTGTGACCTGAGTCCAAACTATAGTAGCTAAGAACAATGATTCGCGTCCTCGTGCGCGGAGTGGAGTTCCGGGCGGTCTATAGTTTCTGGCGACTCTGCTAGGGATTTAGAGAATTTGACTTGAACTCATGATATCTTGTTTTGACAACACTTATGTGTTTCTTTGCATTGCATTTGCATTTGTGCGCCTAGGACACCGTGTTTGCCATTTGCTATTCCTAAACGGTTTGCCAAAGGTCGCGTACTATAAGGCTGACCGGTTGCAAGCCCCGCCCCGATGGGAACACAAACCTAAGTTTTTACCGAGGCCCCCTTTTTGACCATTCGACCTAGTGCATATCAGAAACTGTAGTGACTATTCCAAACTAGGACAGGTTGCTTACCTGATTATAAGTTGTTTGAAACTGCTGCATGTGTAGTGAAACCCTAGCTCCTTACAAGATAGGACAAGAAAACCCTACCCATCCATAGGGGTGTTTTGGCTCTCACTTGCTTGCTATGTGCTTTTAGAGTGTGCCTATACAGGAATGCATGTATCAAGTTGCAAGTCTGGGTATCAGGCCTGCGAGCATCAGTATTTAGGGAATCAATTTTACCTGAGGGTATCAGATCAGAGGCAGTGATTTAGGAACAGTGATCGGTGTTTGAAAACAGTGTATTCAGCTTACAAATGCCGACCGAGTGTTGTCTTTATTTAAGCTGTTATGCTGTCTGTTTTTCTGGTTGTTTGTTTCCTTATTATGCTTTATTTATCTTTTTGCAAGGTAGTTTAGCACCATTGCTTCTGACCAGGCAGATATTCCCCAAGCACTCTGGGTTAAAGGTCGAAGACTTCATCGATCTGAAGATCTGATAGACGAACAACCAGTGTTCCTTTCATTAACCCGGTTATTAGACGGACGTCAGTTAGGCATAGTTCGTCAGTACAGTGGTTGCTAGGTCAATGGTCCTTATCCACCCCGCCAGTGAGTAGTCAGGCTGAGGTTTCAGTTTCTATGGCAGAGGTAGATATACCTGCTGTTTAGTTAGACCAGCATCTTATGGCAAGTATGGAAGAGATGATGCGTCAGCTTCAAGAAACTATGCAAGCCATACAGCGGGATGCTGCCCGCCAGGTAAAGTTTGCTGCGCGCCAGGCAGAGGTGGTTGCTCAATAGACGGAGCTGATTGCCAGACTTCAGCAACAGCAGCAACAACCAAAGCAAGCCGGAGCATCTGCTTCGCACCCACCTCCACCCCCACTTAGATTTCCAACACTCGGGGAGACTGCTAACGTCTAGGAAAATACGGACGTCCCAATGGGGCCAGTTCCACCCCAATCCTACCCCACCTATCCAAAGCACCCACCAATCTAGTGGATACACTGTTTGAATTTGAAGTGGATCTAACAGCGCTGAAAGTGAGCAAGCTAGAAAAGCTGTTCCAGAAGGCTAAAGCCATTAATTCCATTCCTGACATAGATGATGGATACACCGATTCGGCAGTGACTTTGCTGGACCGGTTCAAGATGCCTCATATAGACCGTTTTGATGGTTCTGGAGATCCCATGGTACACCTGCGGCTGTTCTCAGATATCTTAAGGCCAATGGGCCTCTCCAGATTGCAGAAGCTTTCCCTCTTTGGCCGGACCCTGTCGGGTGTTACGGCTATTTGGTATGTAAAGCTGGAGGATTCTGTCAAGAGAAGCTGGAAGAAGATGTCTGAGGTCTTTGTGGCTCAATACTCCTACCACACGCAGATTGAGATCAAAACTCGTGATCTCGAGACAACCAGACAAGAGCCAAAGGGGAGCTTCTCCGACTTTGTAACCCGTTGGAGGGCCAAAGCCTCGATGATGACCATCAAGCCCATCGACAAGGATCAGATTTGGATGGTTGTGTGCAACCTCCAACCAAAGCTGATGCAAAAGATGATTGTCCTCCCCCTTCCCACCTTTGCGGATTTACATAAGATCGGGGTACAGATTAAGGACGCCATGAAGCAGGGTCTGATAGACCAGGATATAGAGCAGCCCAAAAGGGCATTTAACCGCAGTTCAAATGTAGACACAAGCAGTGCTGTAGCTGCCAGGACTTCAGATGTGGGCATGGTCACCACCACCCCTCCAAAAACCCTTACGGCTACACCCTTTACCGGTGCATCCGAAAATAGCTCACAAACTGCCCGATATGCGCCTCGAGGGCAGAGAACCTTCACTCCACTATAGCTTCCCCTGTCCAAAGCTCTGGGGGTTCTGATCAAGAAAGGGCAGTTGAAGCCCCTGGAGCCGCGGACATTGCCAGAAAAACTTTCTCCCTTCCATAACCTAGCTAAATGCTGTGCCTTTCAGCAACCGCATGGTCACGACACCGACCAGTGTTTCAAACTACGTCACGAGATCCAGGATCTCGTTGACAATAGGGTGATCGTACCTCTAGAAAAACCAAATGTCACAACCAACCCTCTTCTGCCACATAACCAAGCTCCACCACCTAAACGCATCAATCTGATCCAAACTATGATTGTGTCATACGACCCTAGTATATATATTACACCTTCCTACCTACCCAAGCCGAAGGTGTTCATTCCAGACAGCACGGATCTGTGCATGTTGAGCACCTCCCAAACCCAAGCTGAACCAGTGGTGGTGACTACCGAACACTGAACAAGGATGACTTTGGGGGCAGACGGGAATGATAATTCAAAGCCTGAGAGGTCTGCGAGTTTTTCATACAACCCGAGTGGTTATATCATATCAACGGACCAAGTTAAGCCAAGGGTCGAGTTGCCGGTTGGGGCAGAAATCAGTGTAGTTCGAGAGGATGGACCAAGTCAGGGTCAGATGACCTGGTAGAGCTGGAAAAAGACATCGCAAATCTGCAGTTGTTTGAAGAACAGGACTCAGGGGACGTGACTATCAACTAGTTCGACTTGGATGGGTCAACAGAGAATACTGGGTGGTTTGACGACCAACCAGATGTTATTGAAGAACTTCAGCTAGAACAGGGGTAATCAGAAGCCAGAACATCAGCAGTGGCCGGGATGGCTGAGAATCAGGAGAGATTGCCGGGGAGCACTGGTGTTAAGAATTTTGCTCGGGATCCTGGCAGTTTGAATACAGAAGATACTGAACAGCAGGCTGCACTAAAGCAGTTTGAGCAGGAAAACATCGAAGATCTGGAGAGGGCTAGAAAGGCCGAAGCCCCTCTGGGGATGGAACATGCAGTGCACACAGAAACAGTTGCAACAGAACTGGATAGCTGCCTGTCGGTGGCCGACGGTATGTGGTGGGTAGACGATGACTTACGTCTTGCCCACATCGACGAGGATTGGGGGCAAAACCAACTGAATGATACTTGGTATATTGAGGAGGTTGACCACATGACTAGAAGTGGGCGGTATTTCAAGCCCCCACATTTAGATCAACCAGAGGCATCTGGAAAGGACAAAGAAGCGGAGAGGCAGAAGGAAAAACTGCTCGAGGAGGAGGCTGTACTGAAACAGCTTAAGAAAATCCAAGTAGACATCTTCATTTGGGGACTGCTTATGGCCTCAAGAGTTCACAAGCAAGTTGTCCTTTCTGCCATGGACAAGGCGAAATTTTCAATTGACAGCACGCCCGAACAGTTTGTAGGGCTGGTTTTTCCAGGAGGAGCTTCCCCAACGTTGACCTTTACTAACAAGGAACTACCGCCTGAGAGCTCAAATCATAACAAACCACTCTACATCTCTATGGAGTGTAGAGAAAAATGGATACTAGTGGTCCTTGTTGACACAGGATCTGCTATCAACGTGTGTCCGTCGAGGACGACATATGCTATCGGGTTGAAGCCCGTAGATTTTGTGCCTACCGCCCAGGTGATACGGGCCTACGACAATACCAGCCGAGAGGTGATGGGGACTGTTCAGATTTGAACTCAGGTTGGTCCAGGGCAACAGGATGCTAACTTTCATGTCTTGGACATTCCTGCAAACTTCAATCTACTCCTGGGGCGGCCGTGGCTGCACCAGGTGAAGGCGGTCTCTTCCACCTTCCACTAGATATTTAAATACCCCTACGGGAAGGGGGTGGCTATCGTTTTTGGGAATTCTTCAATCCATCCACCGCCAGAGGTTTGTACGCCAGTTCTAGAGATTGAGCATGGCGCGAAGGATGTGTTTTTGTCAAGGTTCAACCTAGCCGAGGCCAAGGTTGTACCAAATATCCTAGCTATTGATGAGGGGCTATAAGTCAGCGCATAGTCTGTTTACCTTATGAACAAGCTCCACCACATCCCCGGGATGGGATTAGGGCGAAGTGGCCGGAAAGGTGTTGCAGCGTCGGCCGAAGTGCCGCACAACCCATATACCTGTGGCTCAGGTTATCTACCTACCAAAGAGGATTGGGCCAGGAAAGGAAAAGAGATGGTCGGAAGAGCCAGAGCCAAGCAGGCAGGGAAGCATTATGAGTTGGTGCACCGACCAATCCAGGGCACCCTGAACAGACGCTTTTTTCGGGAGGGGGAAGACTTCCCGTTCTGTGGCTTCCCAGAGCTATGGCTAAATGCAGAGAGGCGGTGCTTGCTGAGATTTGAGATTCTCTTTGACATGCAACTATCCGGGGATGATGTTATCGAAGAGAAGATAGACCCACCAGCTGAGGCTGAGCACTGCAAGAAAGAGGGTTTTGAGAGCACAGAGATTGAAATGGGGGTAGTACTGGCTTGTCTACTCTCAGATCCTCAGATCGTACAAGAGTGCTTGGGGGATATCTTCTCAGTATCCATAATCGAGAATGAAGCAGCTGTGAGCCCATCTTCAAACATTCTGAGTGCATCCATCGCACCCTCCCTCGTCTGGCAATACGATGAGGGCTTTTTATCGAGCAGCATTGGGTCAGGTAGTGAGCCGAAATATGATTCCACTGAGTCTGTGGAGTCGGAATCAAGTTCCAGCTCATCTGAGTCTGAGTCTGGTATTCTTGGGGGTGACAACCCAGATGCCATTGTCCTGTCCAGGTCGTCTTTTTCTTTTTCCTTTGAGTCTGTTGTAACAGAGGAATCAGACAAACTGTATGTTATTAATGAGAATGGTACGGCTGTGGCTTCCGAGTACTTTTTTGTGCCTTTAATTTATTACATTAATCAAGACTTTCAAAATTTTGATGAAAACGACGAGGAAGAAATTCCTTCGGTTTTATAACGTTTGATTGATCAAGAGCAGGAGAGGTTTGTTAAACCCTTGGTTAATGAAATCACCACAATTAATGATGGTACTGAGAAGGACCCACGGCTGGTCCAAATCGGGTCCACGTTGTCTTTGGTGGAGCGCGAGCGCTTAGTCGCTTCATTAAAAGATTTCAAAGATGTTTTCGCGTGGTCCTATGAAGACATGCCTGGGATCGATCCTGAGATTGTACAGCACCGAATCCCTTTTGACCTGGAGGCCCGACCTGTTAAGCAGAAGCTCCGAAGGATTCGCCCGGACAAGGCTCTGAAGATCAAAGAAGAGGTCACCAAGCAAATTGAGGCAGGGTTCCTGTTGGTATCTGAATACCAAACTTGGTTGGTCAATATAGTTCTAGTGCCGAAGAAAGATGGAAAAATTTGGATATGTGTGGACTTCAAGGATTTAAACAAAACCAGTCTGAAGGACGACTTTCCTCTGCCGCATATCGATGAATTAGTGGACTTTACTGCTGGGCATGCGCTGCTCTCATTCATGGATGACTTTTCAGGCTACAATCAGATTTTGATGGCACCCGAATATCGAGAAAAGACTGCTTTCACCACCCCGTGGGGAACCTATTGTTATGGGTGATGCCGTTTGGGCTGAAGAATGCTAGAGCTACATATCAACGGGCTGCGACCATGATTTTGCCCGACATGATCCATAAAGACGTTGAGGTGTATGTGGACGACATGATTTTCAAGTCCAAGGAAACAGAGGGCCACTACACTACCTTGCAGAAGTTCTTCCAAAGGATCAGAGAATATCGGTGTGGCTAAATCCTCAGAAATGTACATTTGGTGTTACAGCAGGGAAAATAATGGGGTTCTTGATCACACAGAGAGGTATTGAGGTCGATCCTTCTAAAATCAAGGCCATCTTAGAAATGCCACCACTAAGGACTGAAAAGGAAGTGCAAGGCTTTATGGTTAAAATGCAATTCATAAGACGGTTTATTGCAAAATTAACCTTGATTTGTGAACCACTCTTTGGTCTCTTGAAGAAAGGAAACAAGTTCTAATGGGATGACCAATGCCAAGTTGCTTTCGTGGAGATCAAGCAATATTTACAGAACCCATCTGTATTGTCACCGCCTGAGCCAAGGAAACTATTGATTCTGTACCTTTCTGTGACTAAAACTACAATGGGCTGCATGCTTGCACAGGAGTTTGAGGACAAAGTGGAGAAGGCTATCTACTACCTGAGCAAGAAAATGCTAGATTACGAGACCCACTACACTCCGCTGGAGAAGGCTTGTCTGGCCTTGGTATGGGCTACCAGGAAGTTGAGGCACTACCTGTTATCTCACTCTATAATACTGGTTTCGAGATTAGATCCCATCAAATATCTCTTCGAGAAACCAGGACTCACAGGTAGGCTAGCCTGTTGGTTGCTTGTGCTTTCCGAATTCGATCTGAAGTATATGACGTGCAAGTTAGTGAAAGGGAGAGCGGTGGCGGAGTTCCTAGCCGATCACCTAGTTGAAGAGGATGAAGCAGATGAGTATCTGTTCCTCGCCATGGCCATTCTGCATGTCGAAGAAAAGACGTAGACGATGTACTTTGACGGAGCGTCAAACCAATACGAGTATGGGATAGGGTTATTACTGATAGCACCCGACAATTCCTACATACCTTTAGCATTCAAACTCCGGTTCAGAGTGTCGAACTATGAGGCAGAATATGAGGCATGTATTACTGGGCTAGAAGCCGCCCTAGAACTAGGGGCAAAACGGTTGGATGTCATCGGGGACTCGAACCTTGTTGTATCTCAAGCTAAAGGAGATTGGAATGTTAAAGAAGAAAAGATGAGAATCTATCACCAGACCTTGGACGTTCTGATTCCTTGATTTAAGAAACTGAATTTTGCCCATCTGTTAAGAGAGAACAACAAGTTCACTGATTCATTAGTAACTCTATCTTCTATGATAGACATCCCTTTCGGAGTCTGGATGCGTCTGATGATCATCGAACAGAAATTTGTGCCGATCTATGAGCTGATTGCTGAGGTACAAGATGAGAATCCCTGATATTATGATGTCGGGAACTTCTTGAAAAAAGAGGCGTATCCACCGGGGGCAAATGCCAAAAACAAGAGGGCAATTAGAAGAATGGCTGCTCAGTTCATCGTCTGCGGGAGTAAACTGTACAAGAGGGGTCATCTCGGGATGCATAAACTGTGTGTTGATGTTGAAGAATCCAAGCACCTGATGGAGGCCATCCATGGAGGAGAGTGTGGAGCGCACATGAGCGGGGTGATGCTAGCCTGGAAGATCCTTAGACATGGTTATTACTGGTCCACCATGGTGGAGGGTTGTATTGGTTTTGTCCGGTGATGCCACAAATGTCAGATCCATGCAAATCGCATGAACATTCCGCCGTCAAAGCTGTACAACATGACTTCTCCATGGCCATTTTCAGTCTGGGGCATTGATGTGATTTGGGCTGTCACTCCAAAGGGGTCCAACGGGCATGAGTACATTCTACTAGCGATAGACTACTTCACGAAGTGGGTTAAGGCCCAATCTTACGCGGTGTTGAAAGCATCGCATGTTGCTAAGTTCATCAGAAACAACATCATGTATCGCTACGGGGTCCCAAATGAAGTTATTTCGGATAATGGTTCCCACTTCAAGAAGGAGGTGATCGACTTGTTGGAGAAGTACAACGTGGCTTTTCATAAGTCATCTACATATCGGCCGCAAACCAACAGAGCAGTTGAGGCCGCCAATAAGAACATCAAGCACATTTTGCAGAAGATGGTGGAAACCTACAAGGATTGGCCGGATAAGCAGCCATTTGCTCTTTGGGGTTACCGGACTTCAATTCGAACTTCTACTGGGGCAACTCCGTATTCCTTGGTCTATGGGATGGGCACTGTTCTACCTATTGAAGTTGAGGTTCCGTCATTATGGGTATTGGCTGAGTGTCAAATAGTTGAGGCAGATTGGCAGCAAACCAGGTTTGAAGAACTCATGCTCTTTGATGAAACAAGGCTGAAAGCACTGTATCATGTCTAGGGTTATCAACGAAGAATTGCTAGGGCTTTCAACAAGAAGGTTAAGTCTAGGAATTTGAAAGAGGGGGATCTTGTGCTCAAAGATAACTGAGCTCCCATCCACGACCCTAGGGGCAAGTTCAGACCCAATTGGACTGGCCTTTACACCATCAAGTCTATCTAGTCGGGTGGAGCTGTCGTTTTGATGGACCTAGATGGCCTAGAGTTCTCCCAGCCGATCAACATAGACAAGTTGAAGAAATACTATCCCTGAGTGGCTCGCTAGGCCGAAAACCTAAAAGAGCGACCAAGGCAAAAGTTAGAGCATGAAAAATTTAAAATAATAAAAACTGAGCTCACAAGGTTGAAAACCCAGAAAAGGTGGCCTTGGCAAAAGTTAGACCGCAAAATGAGAGTGTTAATACACGAGTGAAGCTCAGTCAAACTACGTAAGGCTTGATTTCCATCTTCGAGATACGTAGGCAACTTTATCCTGAAGTCCAGCCATAAAGACTTCCAAATCAACTTTGTCTGTGTGATCCTGTTGGCCATCTTTGTCTATTCTGCATTTAAGAGCTTAGTTGTGATCTCCAGTGCGGTGCTATTCAGACTAGGGGCAACTTTCCAGTTGCTTGGATCCGGGGTTGTACATCTCAGTGATAGATCTCGGGCGTGTCCAGTTGTGATCCATATCGAAAATGGTTTTGAAAAGTTTTAATAAAAGTTGATTTTGCTCAAATTAATCTTTTTACAACTTAGACCATTTTTAGACCAAACGGAAAATTTTCAGTACCCACAACCTTCAATTACATTGATTTCAGTACAAAGTTCTCCTACTCTTGAATACAAATTGAAGTTGCTTTTTATTACATTCATAAAGAAAACTTGAAAGTACTCTTTAAAGCAAATAAATTTGGGGCATAGTTAGGTGTTCCTGCGTCCCCTCCCAGAGCTTGTGGATGCTTCTGATACCAAAGTAGGCCCAACTTGCACCTCTTCATCAAGCCAAGCTATGCACTCATCAGAGAGGGTGCAACTGAAAATGGGAGCGGGGGCCAGAAGCTCTCTCATCCTTCCTGTTGTGGCATACCGAGCTAGCTGTGTGCCTCAGACAGGAAATGCAGTAGGGTACTTTATCCCTTCTTCCAGACAAGTCTGGTCATGTCTAAACTGATGCCGGATTCGAAATGGAAAGTAAAGGACACAGTGTGTTAGGCCGATCAACTGAATCCCGGGCTGGTGAGTCATGCTGTAGCTCATCACTGGTAAATTGAGCCAAGGGCAGCGCCAAGTAATGTCGAGAGCAAACAATCTACACATCCATTCATACCACCATCCCTCATCGGGGGCATCGACTAGGCGTCGCCAGAAGAAATAGCCGCGAGCTGAATATGCTGGGCATGAGTCCACAACCTTCAACTTATCCATCAACCATATCTGGGGAGGGATGAAAAATGAGAGATTAAAGAATAGAGTGGTGTACGTGGAGAGAAAAGAGAGAAAAGGGTTTTGAGAGAAAAACCGAGCCCGAGGGCCGAGTGACGTGAGAAATATATGTGAGATGGGGTGGGAAACATTACCGGTGGCAGTAGTGGACTCCCCGCGAATCTAGTCGTCTCTCGTCGATGGAAAGTGTCCAAACCCGTCAATGTCTCAGCTAGTGTCATGGCGATGCAGCTCTTGCCCTCTTTTAAGCCTTGGGCAACTTCAATCAAATGGGCACTAAATCCACCGGAGCCTGGGGCAAGCAAGAAATGAGATAACATGCATAAGCAAAACGCATGTCGCCGAAAACCCTGCTAGTCGTGATCACTGCAGTCACAGGCATCAGAAAACTGACAAATCAAGCTCGGAATGTCCAGCTCTACGTCGCGAATCAATGACCGAGCATCATACAATGTGAGCCCGCACATCCGTCCCAAGGCTTAGACGTGGCTGAAGTGGAACTGGGGCATGATCTCTTCCGCATGCTCGGATTCCATTAAAGCTTGGAAGTCTTCAAAAGTGGGACATATCTCTTGCCCACCAAAGCTAAAGACGTGAGTTACCGGATTCGAACATCTTGTCGCGGCATGAAGGAACGGAAAATGCAGTGGGGTGCGGCTCAGCATGAATAGTGCATTTATGCCGAAGCCATGAAAATTCATCTTTTACGAGCCATCCAAGTTAGCAATCCAATTTCTGAGATTTTGGACGAGAAATGCTGCCATTTGGTGGAAACCTAAGTTTGAATGAGAGAACCACGAAGTTGGAACCTTTATGGAGGATAAGGCACTGTTTAGAGGACATGCGGCAAGAAGGTACAAGTTTTAAAGAAAATGAAACTGCCTAACGCTATACAATGTGCTACAACTACTAGTAAAAAGAAAATAAAGCAAAAACATCTGCATCGGTGCTATCAAGCTCAAGATCGAGAGGCCCTCTTGACCCTCTTCGGCTGAGCAGCCTCTGCACAACCATCGCCGGCACCACTATCTGAATCAGAGCCACCATCCTTGGAATCCTCCTCGACGTCGCCTCTGCCCTCAGAACTGGAACCAGAGTCATCATCTCTGCCCGCAGATGTCTCTGACTGAGGATGCGCTGACTCCTCCTCCTCGTTGGACTCATTGTCCTGTCTAGCAGGCGCTCGACGCCTCCCTCGGCCGTGAGTCAAGACCCCTCTCCTAGCTGCTCGAGAAGGCTTGGATGGCCCGACCTGTAGTGGTGCGACTTGAAGAGGCCGTTTTGAATACATCAGCTAGAGTATGTATATCAGATATCAGATCTAAGAATGGTACATAGAGTGTGTGCATGCAGCTATAGTATGTGAATGTGATGTGTCAGATGTGGTCTACACATGCAGTGAATCAATATAGTGAAATGTTCAGTTTCCATATGTCAACAGAAGTATGATAAATGGAAGGAAATTGAAAAGTACCAGAATGCCAGAGGCGTACAACAGCGTCTCCCTCCGTAAGACCATACTCTCGAGTGAGGCCACCATCTTGAGCAATCCCTCAGTATATCCTCTGGGAGGCTGCAGATGCAAGTTCAAGTCATCAGTGAATGAATGAACGTCTAAATATCTTAATGATAAATGAAAACTATAGAGCATACCGGTGGTGAGTCAGGGTCACTGACATATCGATTATCGGGCAATGGAGGATCTAGTGAAATCTGGTAACGCGTCCTATACCTCCAGCTTGTTAGCTCGGTTGGAATATCTAGCTATCCAGCACACTACCTAATGGGGGGGGGGGGGATCCCCCAACCTCCTGAAGTGCTGGCCTTACTAGTTGAAGGAATGTCTGTAGCTCGGGCGCAGCTTGACGACGGCATATTAACAGCTCTCCTCGAGGGAGTACGGGCACCTGTCAGTGGAGGCATCTAGTATGTATCGATGTATGTCGTGTACTCCCTCTCCTCCAGGAAAAGAACTGCGTCGACACCCAGCATGAGGTCATCAACCTCCCAGGAAGTGAGACTCTCTGTGGACCGCATGTCCAGTGGAGCGGCGAAGGGATCTCCTGAGCGGGATTACCCATCGTCTGGCACATAAAGCGCTCCCCGAGAAACCAGGCTCCGCTGACTGGTCCCTCAAACAAAATCCTGTACCGGGAGGCACCCCATGCCCAAGCGAACTGGAACTGAGAATACACTGGCATGGCTATCCAAGGCTGCCAGGTGATTTGCGGATAACAAATGCATGAATTGATTAGATGTCATAAATATGCAAGACAAATCGAAGCTGAAAGCATGAAGAACTGAGAGTTCTGGTTTAACTCCATTGCCCATACAATGTCAAAATACTGCCTAAGGTATGACAGAGTCTCCTGAGGTCTGGGCTGGCATCGACTCTCGAATCTGCGTGAGTACGGTATCTCAAGCGATGCCTCAACCTCCGGCTCAGGGGCGAGCTTCGAGAAGTAGGCATAAACCCACAGCTGTGAAAGGCGAGAAAGTGGTAATGAGAATATAGAATGTACAGAGAATGCAGAATGCTGAGTGTAGAATGCGAATACAAAATGTATAGAAAATGCAGGATGCTGAGTGCGGAATGCAGAGTATAGAATGTAATGTATGCCATGTGTGGACTGTGTAGTGTACAAGTAATGGAAAGCAAAAATCAAAAGGGCAGAAGGTACCTCCTAGGCTCTCCAGTAGCCACCTACTATGGTCCACCGCCCGCGGAAGGTCACGCTCATGTAGCAGTAAAGGGTAGCGAAGCCAGCACCGCCCCAATCAAAGTGTCGGACCTGTGATAGGTCTACTCGAGCAGTCAGCAGATATAGCCCGACGGTGTTCCCCCTATTGGAGAACAGTGTGGTCCCGAGAAGGAACATCAGAAATCCCCGGGCATACTGCTGTATGGACTCAAAAGTCTCGGGCGTAGTCTTCCTGTACTGCTCTGCAAACTAGGTGTACCTAACCATGCATGGTGATCTGCAGGCCAGTGGATGGGCTCTGAGCAGATAAGTCCTACCTGCCTCCCACTCGCCCATGTCAAATTCATATGGGATCAGCCGGCCTCCCACGTCGAGGCCTGTCAGCATGGAAAAGTCATAGGGGGTCATCGTCATGTCCCCGGTGGCAGAGAAATTGAAGGAGTTGGTGGTGTCCCACCATCTCTCTACAAGTGCACCGACAAGGGTCCTGCTCGCCGGATGACGCGGCAACCCCATACAAAATGGGCCAAACCCTGCCTCATCCACAATATGTCGAACAGCATCTGGGAGCTCCATGTACCACTCCCTCGCAATGATCGATCCATATCCCCGGGTGAAACGGGAAGGTACTTGCATTCAGAATGAACAGATGTATTCAGTTGCAGAATGAGCAGTGTATTGTGTTATGAGCTGTGTGTTTAGAATGAGCAGTGTACTGTGTTATGAGCCGTGTGTTCAGAATGAGCAGTGTACTGTGCTCTGAGTTGTGTGCCCAATGAAAAGAATGTTGTGTTTTGAGCTGTGTGCCCAATGAAAAGAATGTTGCGTTTTGAGCTGTGTGCCCAATGAACAAAAATACTACGTTGAGAGCTACGTGCCAATTTAACAGAGTGTTGTGTATGAGCTGTGTGCCCAAATGAACAAGAATACTGTGTTGTGGAGCTGTGTGCCAAGTCAGCATAGTGCCATGTATGAGCTGTGTGCCAAATGAACATAATGATGTGTTGTTGAGCTATGTGGCAAGTCAGCATAGTGTTATGTATGTGTTGTGTGCTAAATGAATAGAATGTTGTGTGTGAGCTGTTTTTAGAATGAACAGGATGCAGGGCATGTAAATGTGTTCAGAACAAGCAGATATAATACATAGTGAAAGCATGAAGTGTACAAGAAATGTAAAATACATCGCAGAAAATGTAAAAGTGAAATACGCACCTCGCGCGCATGATAAGGTAAGTGCGACTTCGGCTCTCGTAATAGCAAGTCTGCGGGTGCTTGCCACACAAAATCCGTAAAATGGTGGAAAGTACTTGGTGGCAGCACGTGCTCCTGCGGGTGGTACCTCTCCGAGTCGAAAGGCCGAATCCTCGGAGGTAATGGTATGACATCAGGCTCATCCTCTGCTCGCAGGGAGCCCCCGTCATGTGGAATATCGTCAGCCATTTGAAAAAAGGTGCAAAAATGAGCAAAAAAGATCAAAATGAGCCAAAATGGCAAAAAGTCAACAAAAGTTAACTCTCGGGAAGAGAAAAAATCAACAAAAGTCAATGCCCGGGAATAGGTGCCAAACTTTGAGAGAAACATACCTCAAATGGCAAAAATGGAGAAAGAAGCTCCGAAAACAAATTCTAATCGGTTCAAAACGAAGAGAATCAAAAGTTTTTTGCGAATCAACTTCCTATGGGGCGTTGGAAAATGAGTATAAAGTGTGGATCTGAGAGGAAAAAGTGTCTAGGAGGGAAGATAAGTGTATTTTCGGCCTTGGAGGTGTGATGAAAAGTGTTTTGGAGGTGTAAACTTATAGAACCGAGGCTAAAAGACCAAACTGCCCCAAAGTTGTGGAAACTGGTCGGCCAGCCAGTTTTTCTGGTCGGTCGTCCACTTAAGTGGCCTTCAACTAGTCGGTAAGCTATGTAGGTGGTCAGCAGCCCTCCTAGATGGTCTCCAGGGTCCCATTGTCCTCCCTGTGTGTTTTTGTGCTGATTGGAGTCCTTGGCTCTCGAGAAATTGCAAGAAAAGTACACTTTTCGGTTCAAAATGTGCCCGTCGGAACTTCAATTCAAGTCTTCGATGCATGGATCATCATTACTCGTCAAAAGCATGGTGTATCCTTTTTAAGTACATTATGACCCTCCGAGAGGTAAATCGGAGGTTACGGTGGAATTGCTGTCGTTAAGGCTTGTATTTCCTTATTTGGCATTTTGTTTCAAACATGCTTTTGAAGTTACACTGAAAATGCATTGTTATGTACATCATTTGTTGCATTGTTATGCACATCATTAGTCGCATTGTTACGCACGCCATTCATTGTGTTGTTACGCACATTGCTCTGGAATTTTTATGCACCATTCCACCCACATTGTCATGCACTCTTCACATGCGTTGTCACGCACGTTCCGGTTGCATTGTTATGCACCCTCTCCACCTGCGTTGTCACGCACACTTAGGTTGCATCGTCATGCACCTCTTTACATGCATTGTCATGCACACTCTAGTTGCATTGTTATGCACCTCTTTAGTTTCGTCATCGTGCATACTTTACTCGCATTTCATGCACCACATTACTTGCGTTGTCACGCACGTTCAGTTGCATTGTTATGCACTTTTCACTTGCATTGCTATGTACCTTTCCAACGGCATCATATGTGCATGCGTTTATCTTGTATTGAAATTTTACATTGATATAGCATTGATCGTGTGTTCCTGTTATATTGTACTTGTCAAACTCTCTCTTTTGTGCAGGCACGATATTGTATGTACGGTTCATTCAGAGATGTTCCGGTTCAGTTTGACTGTTACCTCTGTCCTCTCGCGTTTGGCGCGCATTTGGATACCTTTCCCCTCTCACGTTTGGCGCGCATTTGGATACCTTTGTCCTCTCACGTTTGGCACGCGTTTGGATGGCTGCATTTTCTAGCATAGTCTTTCTCCTTTCGTGTCAGATACGTTAGGCGATGTTTCGTTTGAGACTCTGGGTGTTCTCGGTAGTCACTTTTAGCCTTTTCCGCGTGAGACATAGTGAGAATTGTATAATTTTCTTATATCTTTTCTGCATGAGATATAGTTTGGTTTGTGCTTACTTGCTTGCATAGCATTTGCTTAAAATGTTGCATTTATTTTGCATAATTGCTTCATTACAGCTCTCTTTGCATGATTATAAGTTATGTTTGGCATTGTGCATGTCATTTGCATCTTGCCCCTGCCTGCGGGCGCATCTCTTTGTTATCTTGCATGTTTGTCTCAGTCTTCGGCCTTGCCAAAAATGGGTCGTCTCTAGGCTTTGACATTCACTCCCGTCACTTCTTGACTTCCGAGTTCTGTCAACGAGGGGCAACTGTAGACACCCCATTTTTGACCGACCTTAAGACACAGACGTCATCGATTGAGCGTTCGGT
Organism: Camellia sinensis; assembly: GCF_055761805.1. Taxonomy (NCBI): domain Eukaryota; kingdom Viridiplantae; phylum Streptophyta; class Magnoliopsida; order Ericales; family Theaceae; genus Camellia; species Camellia sinensis. The sequence continues at coordinate 72,747,997 of NC_138964.1, forward strand.
GATCGCGTTTGTTTGTGCTCGTTTCGAGTTTCCAGAGTTTTTGGCTGTGTGCCTTGCCTCCGGGCCTCTGAACTGTTTGTGTTTTGGCTCGGTTTGTGGACCAAGCCATGTTGACCTTACCTGGAAGGAGAGAGAGGTTCGTAGACCACTTTTTCTGGTCGTAGACCACTTTTCCCTTTGGTAGGCCAGTTTCTGGTTTCCGGAGCCTCCGGACGAGTGCCTTGTCTTGCTTCCCTTTTTGTTTGGTTTTGAACCAAACCTTGTTTTCCATTATCTGGAGGGAGAGAGAGGTCTGGAGACCACTTTTTTGTGGTCCTAGACCATTTTTCCATCCTGGAGACTAGTTTCTGGTTTTCGGAGCCTTCGGCCGCGCGCCTTATCTCGGGACCGCTTAATGTTCTCCTCTTGGCTTGGTTTTCGGACCATGCCTTGTTGCCTCTGCCTAGAGGGACACTGAGGTCTGGAAGACCACTTTTTGTGGTCGTAGGCCACTTTTCCCTTGTAGACCACTTTCTGTGCTCGTAGACTAGTTTTTGAGGCTTCCAGCTACGCGCCTTGACCCCCGGACTCTTATCTTGCGTCCTTTTTGGTTTGTTTTTGGCACAAACCTTGTTTTCCTTGCTTGGAGGGTGGAATAAGGGTGGAAGACCAGTTTCTCTCCCTGAAAACCACTTTTCTTCCCCGCCAGCCAATTTTCTAGTCTGCCAAATAGCCTTGGTGACCTTTAGACCACCAAAAGTGGTAGGCCACCGTGCCACCACCTTGCTTTCCTTGTGCAGACCCCTTCTCCCCCTGGCCGACCACTTTTCTTTCTGGGAGACCACTTTCACTGGTCGGCCGACCATTGTAAGTAGCTGGCCGACCACTTGAACCTGCACCTTTCTGAAGATCTTTTATTGCCAGCTGTGCCAACTGGTGAGCAAGAAACCATCCTCCATATGGAGGGATGGCTTGGAGCTCTTAGCTTCCTCTACAAGCTTGTTTCTTGGTTTTTCTATATAAGGGAGGCCCTCTCTCCCTTCTCCAGGTTCAGAAAAAGTTGCTTGAGCTATACATATACCATCTATCTCTATATTGCTCTTCCTCTTCATATTTGTGCTTGAAAGTGCTTATTCTTCACACTTTTGCACACAAACACATAGTGAAACACCACACTCTTGGAGCTGAGGCACTTAGAAGTCGGTTTTGGTGTTTTTGGATTGGTTTTAGCTCAAAAAGGTTGCTGGAGTTGCAGCTTTGAAGTGGTTCTACAAGGGTAATCTTCTAACCCCTTAAACCTTGGTTTTTGTTTAAGCTTTTGGCCCTATTTTCATGCGGATTTAGGCCTAACTTTTAACTACAAAAAGTTCTAATTTTCATGCTTGAAATGTTTGTTTCAGGCCTTGTTGGTGTTGGGGGTGGTCTACCCCCTCTTGTGCCTTGTTTGGCCTTGGTTTTGTACTATCCTTTTAAGCTATTGGGACAACCTCCTTTTGGCCTTCTCACCAATGAAACTCAAAGGAATTTTAGTGGTGAAAAGGGTGTTTTGAGGTCCCAAATATGAGGGGGTCATCCCCTCTCCTTGAATCTTGAATGCTTGCCTTATTAGCCTCATGTTTGAGCATACTTTCCTTGCATGTGTTGGCCTATTCTCAACTTGTTTTTGGTACTATTTTGACATGGCATACCTCTATTTTAGCTTGGTTGAGTCACCACTTGCATGCATTCTACACTTGTAGTGCAATCCTGCATGCTAGCCTAATATGCATCATGCTTTAGACCATCATTCTAGTGTGATTTTGGCTCAACTCCAAGTAATTTTTGGCCATGTTTTGCCATGCTTAAGGTCTAATTTATGTTGTTTTGATCATGCATACCTTGCTTTGTATAGCCATAGTGCATTCTAGCATGCTAGCTTTGAGTTTCCAAGCCACTAGCATGCATTGCTTGGGCTATTTGCATGATTTGGAATCATTTGTTATGTGATTTTAGAGCATGTTTCATTGCCATGCATTCACATCTTTCACTCTTTCAATGCTTTGGAGGGTTGGTGTTTTATGCCTTAAGTATGAGCCACTGTGTATGCCATCATGCCTAGGCTTTTGGGCCACCATTTCAGTGTGTTTTGGGTCTCATTTTTCCATGCCATAACTCTGATTTTTGTTGGTGGAGTCACCTCATGCTTGGTTTTGGTAGGTTCAGTGTAATCCGCCCTATTGCCCTTGCATGCTCCATGTTTTGGCCCTTCCTGCTAGCTTGTTTTGGTTTTGCTCCATGCATGTTTTAGCATCATTTTGACATGCTCTAGGACTATTTTGGGTTGCCTTGGCCATATGCTTTATGTATTGCATAGCTATAGTGCAAGTGCCTATGCTAGTTTCAAGCTTTGAGCCTCCTAGCATGCATCATCTGTGACATGTGCATGATTTGGCATCATTTACCATGTTATTTCAGAGCATATAGTACTGCCATGATCCCATTTCTTTCACCCTTTGAGTGCCTCTAAGGGTCATCCATTGTTTCCTTGTTTGTGGCCTAACTTGTATGCATGCACGCCTAGACCTTTGAGCTCCCGTCTCAGCATGCTTTGGTCTCTATCTGGACCTATTTGAACTTTGTTTGTGGCTGGTTCATCCATTTGGGCTATGTATTGCATGCCTCTTGTGTAGTCCCGTTCATTAGCTTTAATGCTTAAGGAACCTAGCATCCTACATTTGTGTTGTTTGAATGATTTGGCATCATTTCACATGATATTTCAATGCTTATAATGTGGCTACACTTACATTCCTCACTCCTTGAGCGCTTTTGAGAGTTTTGCACTTATGCTTAATTGGTGAGTCAATGCATGTGCATGCATTTTCTTGATTTCATGCTAGTATTTCATAGCATTATGGCCATTGTTTTGAGCATGATTGAGGTCTGTCCACATTCAGTTTAAGTCCATTGAGCATGTGGTTTGAATGTTGTTGCATGCTTATTGCATTGCAAGTTGTTGCATTCTTGTTGCATTGCATGATATTTGCATGCTTGTTGTTTGCATTGTGTGTGCATGCCTTGCATGATAGAATTTTGTGCATGCCCTTGTAGCATTGGTTGCATTGCTTCGTTGTTTGCATGCTTATGTTGCATAGCATTGTGTTTGCATGCCATTAGCATTACTAGGTTGGGCATTGGTTGCATTACATTGTGTTTACATGTTTGTTGCATTGCCTTAAGTTTGCATGCTTGTTTCATTGCATTGTTGTTTGCTTGCATGCATTGCATTCTTTTCGACGTGCTTGTGTTGCATTGTGTTTGGATAGGGTGTTAGTCGAAACACAAGGAACGAGGGACGTTCATACTTGGAGTGATGAAACGTGCCTCAATTCTCGATCGCCGACCCTCTTGATCAAGCATGATAGATGCGGAGTCTCTTATTTGTCTTTTGTGCATTCATTTACATTGATTCGTGCAATCTTGGCTTCTCGGCCATCGTGCATTACGATGCTCGGTTGGTGGCTCGAGAGTCGAGAACTAAACTCCCTTGAGATCATGAAATGATAGGGAGGGTGGTTGTCCACACATATCTTGCAAATACATTGCTATGCCCCTTCTTGTTCTCTGCTGCAACAAACTGGAGAAATGCAGCATTTTTTGGTTGGCAGACCAGTAAAAGTGGCTGGCCAATCACTTTTTCTGGTCTGCAACAAAGGTAGGTGGTCGGCAGGTGGTTGGTAGCACCACCAAGTGGTCGGCAATGCTCGTGGAGGTTCCCATGGTGGAGCAAAAGCTATTTGGAGCTTTGTAGAGTGCTCTGAGAACAATTGAAAATAGAGGCAAGTTGGGGCATCGCGATGGAATTACGAATGAGGCGACCGAGCATGCATGCGCTTCTCGTCCCGAGGCTCCTTTTAAATTGCTTTGTTTGGTTAGCTTACACTTTAGTTTTGTGCTTAAGTAGTTAATGCATTTAGCTACTAATTTGTATTTAATTAGCTGGTGTAGTTAGCTAATTAGCTTGTTTTGTAACAATTAGTCAACTTGTTAGTTAATTAGTTATGTTTTGTAATAATTAGTTTAATTAGCTTAGATGAGGTAGTTAGCTTATTATTCAGACCCTCCGTCGAAAGGGCAAATTTGGTAATAAGTGTGCGTGTGTGTGATGCATGTCTTCCAACCTCCATTTCTTTCTCCCTTTTACTTATCAACTTTCGATGGTTAGTTTTAGGGCATTTTTCAATTAGCATCCTTATACTAGCATGTTTGCATTCATTCATTCGTCTTGCATGCACCGGTCTCGGCGCATCATACAAACTGCATTGTGTTTCAATTCTAATTTGAATACATGTATCAATCATTGCATTTCATATGCCATCTTAGAATAACCAAGCCTATCTCATTGCATTTTGCATGCGTTGCATTAGGCATCTTAACATAGCTAGGATCATGCATTGATCACTAACTAGCTTTTGTTTTGGCTCGGAATACACTGTGAGTGTTTTCGCTTTAGCATCCTTGCATGTGTGTAAGTGACTGCCATGATAGCATGCTTGCCATGGGTCTATTTGCTTAACTGATATAACTGGATGAATGCTTGTGGATCAAGGTTGGATTTCTTGAATTGGAATAATTCATCCAAATGCGAGTTTTAAGCCCACTTGAGAGTGGCAAATCACCATGTTTTCTAAGCCCACTTGAGGGTGGCAAAACAGCGACTTAGCCTACTTGTGAATATCACTTTCAAACCATTTTCAAACAAACAAACATGAGATCTTTTGTTCCAAGTTGAGTGATTTAGTCTATACTTGCATGCTGTGCGCATAACATAGTAATTCTAGATTAATAATCGGAATAAGAACGCATTTGTTTTCAACAACAACATATCATGTTAGTAAAGGCCGATCTTTGATCGGGCGAGTGGGGGTGCTCATTGCATGACCTTCCCCTCTCATACCCAAGTTCTCGAGCCAAGGCAACTTTAGTGATGACGGACATGTGGCCTTAGCACGCGTCAGGGTTTCCTAAATTTTTCCAAAATAAAATATTTAGGTGGCGACTCTGAAATCTGACAAAGCAGTCCATGTTTGGCGCTTTTTGATTAAAATCAGTTTTCCAAAACGATTTGCCGGATTTGGACTCTTTGGTGATTTATCAGTCTTACATTGCAGTTAGTGAGATTAGATTCAGAACCGTGACATGATTCCGAACTGTAGTAGCTAAGAACAACGATTCGTGCCCTCGCGCGCGGGACGAAGTTCCGGGCAGTCTACAATAGCTTTAGGAAGTTCTGTTTTGCTTTAAAACTTGTACTCCTCTTTTGTAAAAAGCCATGATCGAAATAAAACTGGTAGCTTTATGAAAAATATGTTGTATTTTGCATCATGAGTACCATATGTGCCCGAAATGGACGGGGAATTGAAATGGCCAAGAACGTTTAATTAAAATAAGACGCTTAATCGGGTAGCGAACGAAACAACAACCAAAATACAAAATGCGATATACAACTTGATAGTCAACAACATATAACTCGACAAAACAACACAACTATAACTCGATAAACAAAACAAAACAACACAAATACAACTCAACTGTAGACGTCCCCCGAACGCCCCGGGAGGGAATCCCGTTTCGTTCATTTGGGCTCACTATAGTTCAGGACTCAAATTGTCACGGTTCTTAATCTGAACCAAAGAGTCCAAATCCGGCAAATCGTTTTGAGAAAACAGATTTTTAGAAAAGAAGTGCCAAACATGGACTGCTTTGCCAGATACAGAGTCGCCATCTAAATATTTTATTTTTGGGGAATTTAGGAAACCCTGACTTGTTTGCCTAAGGCTACGTGTCTATCATCACCAAAGTTGCCTCGGCTCGGGAACTTGGGTACGATTGGGGAAGGTCAGCTATGAGCACTCCCTCTCGCCCGATCTGAAGATCGGCCTCTACTAACCATGATATTTTGTTTCGAAAATATTATGAGCTCTTATTCCGGTTATTAGCCTAGATTGACTATGTGATACGCACAGCACACAAGTATAGACTGGATCGCCAGAATTGGAACAAAACATTTCATGTTTGTTTTGAAAACGGCCTGCTACTCATAAGTAGGCTAAAATGCTGATTTTGCCACCTTCGGGTGGGCTTAGAAAACATGGTTTTGCCACTATCTAGTGGGCTTAAAACTCACAGTTTTAATGCATTATTCCAATTCAGGTAATTCAACCTCCACCCACAGGCATTCAAACAGTTATATCATATAAGCAAATAGCCTCATGATAAGCATACTGTCATGGCAACACTCACACGCATGCAAGGATGCTAAAGCGAAAAGACTTACAGAGTACTCTAAGCCAAAACAAAAGCTATGTTAGAAATCCATGCATGGTCCTAATTATACAAAAATGCCTAATGTAACACATGCAGGAATGCAATTACAATAGGCTCGGCTATTCTAAAATGACATGTGAAATGCTACAGCTAGCACGTATTCAATTTGGGATTGAAATACAAATGCAGTTAGTATGATACGTCGAGCCCGGTGCATGCAAAACGAATGAATGTATGCAAACATGCTATCATAAGTATGCTAATTGAAACATGGCCCAAACTAACCATTGAAATCTAGTAAATAAAAGGGAAGAAAGACGTGGGGTTGGAAGACATATACACACTCACGCACACTTATTACACAATTGCCCTCGCCCGGAGGGTCCGAATAAATATTACAAAACAAATAAATAATTAACTCTTCTAACTAATTAAATATTACATATCTTCTATTTAATTAACAAATTAAATGCAGAAAGAGGATGGCCGCAGCCCATCCTCAAAATGCTAGGATGATGCATGCTTGACTCGCCCCGCCTGGAAACCCGTGCCATGCCACTATTGCCTCTGTTTACACTGCCTTGCTCCTCTGAAAATTCTGAAAGTCCCCAGACCCATTTTGAATCACCCTCGGAGTGCTCTGGGGTCTCACCGGCCACAATTCAAGTCCACCGGCCATTGGGATGGGCTTATCGGCGAAAAGTTACACCACCGGCTGGACATTGATGGTCGGTCGGCACTTTATGTGGCCGGCCGGCCATTTCTTCCTGCAGAAACCTGTTTTTGACAGCAGCAGAGGGCAGACAATGGATGGCAAGGAAATTCAAAGCAATGTATGCATGGGCACTATCCCAATCATGCTATGGACTCATGGGAGTGTGACCCTCGATACTCAGGCCACCAATCACGCATTTCGATGCATGATGGCCTAAGACACCAAGTTTGCAACTTAATGTAGATGCATGCATAAAAGAGATGAATGCCTTATGCCCTATCATGTTGGAGTCAAGGGCATTGGTGACCGAGGGTTGAGGCGTGTTTCGTCACTTTGAGTACGAACGAACCTCACCCCTCATTCTTGGTTTGACACCCCAAACCAAACCATGCAATGCATGTATACAAACATGGCTCAAAAATGCAACGTGGCTCGAGTATGCAACATGAGGTTAAGTTACAAGGCATGCAAAATGCAAGGTGACCTATCATGCAAGAATGTAATGTGCCAAGTATGCAATGCTACAATGCGATGCAACCTAACATGTGATGCAAGCATGGTATAATGTAAGCATGTAATTAGAGGCAATATGTCAAACATGCAACTGTACACAAGGAGGGACTTAAACCGAAATAAGAGGCCTCAACCACCCCCCAAAACAGTGACCAACAGATGATGCAAAAGGAGACAAATTATGCATGCAAGTGTGCACACGCCAAGGCCCATCACCCAAGCATGGAGGGCTACTCTCAATAACACTCGAAGGTGATATACATGGACATTAAACACTCATGTTAAACTCTGAAAAGCATGCCAAGAATGATGCCAAAACATGGTAGGGAATGGATGCAAAAATGGAAGGGATTCAAGGCCACAAAAGAGAGCATTGCTCAACACCTACCCCAAGCACTCATGGCATGAACTAAGAAACCAAAAATAGAGTTTCTACGCAACAAAATACACCCCAAAACCCACTGATATGGTAGCCTGAAATGCCTACACATGGTATTATACACAATGACTCATTTCTAGGCATAAAAGAACAATCCTTCAAGGCATGAAAAGGATGATGAATGCAAGCATACAAGCATGGATTAGGGACTGAAATAGTATGAGAAGTGATTCCAAATCCCTAAAATAACCCGACTAAAGAATGCTCATGACTCACACCCTCAAGGCTCACAAGCCAAAATACAAAGGGGCTACCATAAACACAGCGAATATGACCAAAAAAGTTCCCAATAGACCTCAAGCATGGTAAGACAAGGCTAAGAACTTCACAAAGTTAGGCCAAAACATGAGAGCATGGTAGACTAAATACATGATGCATTTCTAGGCAAAAGAGAGGAATACAAGGCAAGTATATTAAGCATGGAAGGGGTCACTAATTCGACCAAAAAAAGAGGCATAATATGACCCAATAACACCCAAAAACCTCTGAAATGAAACCAAGAACTGCTAATCATACATGCTACCCTGATGGGTCAAAAAATGCAAACAAAAGGGAGATCAAAGGAGAGGGGTGTCCCTCCCCTATGAAAGAATTCAAAACCCCTTCTTCACCACCGAAAATCCACTGGATTTCAGTGGTGAGAAGGCCAATACACAAAAGTCCCCAAAGCTTATCAAAGAGAGCACAAAAAGGGCCAAATAAGGCCTAAGAGGGGGAGGTCGACCCCCAACACCAAAATGACCTTAATGAAAGATCTTAAACATGCAAATACAAGACTTTTTTCAGTTATACACAAAGCTTAAATCAGTATGCAAGATAGGTTAAAGACTAGTGCAAGATTGGGGAATATAAAGTAAATAGTGTTACCCTTGAAGAACACTTCAAGAACAGCAAGCTCGACCCTCTTCTTCTGATCAAAACCGACCCAAAGCTCCAAGAACAAACCCTCAAGACCTCCAAAGTCGAAGTATGGTGTAATAGTAGGTGACTTAGTACAAAACTAAGAACTAAATACACTTTTAGGCCCTCAAACACACACAAATGAAGAGAGGGAGGGAGACATAGAGAGAGAAGATGTTTATATCATAATATATATGTTTTAGGTCTGATTTTGCTGAACCTCTCAAATGGAGAAGAGAGGTCTCCTTATATAGACAAGGCAAAGACTTGAAGCTTCTTAGAGAAGCTAAATGAAAGGGTCAAAGGGACCAAGCTTCTAATAGAAGCTATCCCAACGGTCCAAGCTTCTTGAGGAAGCTAAGACAAAGGGCCAAGATTCCTCAAGAAGCTTGAGCAAAGGGTGGAATCTTCTAGAAGAAGTTCGGATAAAAAACGGGCAAAAGGGGCCAAAACAGCCACACACGTGAGTAGGGGGAGGGTCTGTGCATCCCAGCTGGCACAGCTGGCATGCACCATGCTTGCAAGAGGCAACAATGTGGTACCGGCCAGAAAAGGAAGCCATCGGCCAACTAAATGGTCGGTCGACCACACAAAGTGCCGACCGGCCATCACCAATGGCCGGTGGCAAGAAGACATGGCCGGTGGCCTCAAGCCATGGCCGGTGAGGAGTGGGGATGCCCAACATGGCATTCCCTGCCCTCCAAACAAAAACACAAGTGTTTGGTGCAAAACCAAACACAACAAAATCGAGACGAGAGGTCCTACGGCAAGGCGCGTAGCCAAGACCTCCGGGAACTCAAGACGAACACAAACGTAGATGATCACTGAGTGTTCAAACAGTGACGTTCAAATCTTGAGGACAATCAAAAATGGGGTGTCTACAGTTGCCTCTCTTTGACAGAACTCGAAAGTCATAACAATGACGAGAGTGAGTGTCAAAGTCCAGAGACGACCCATTTTTGACAAGGCCGAAGACTTAGACAAAGCATACAAGTAGTTGACAAAGATATGCGCCCGAGGGCAGGGGCAAAATGCAAGACAATACACAAAGCCGAGCATAACTTATGATCATGCAAGAAACATAGGGACGTATCCCGGTGTTTCGGAAAGGTATAAGCATTGGAACGTATTCCAAATGCTCTTAACTAAAGAGGGAGAAACATAGGGACATATCCCGGTGTTTCGAAACGAAGGAGAAACATAGGGACGTATCCTAGTGTTTCGAAATGAAGGGGAAACATAGGGACGTATCCCAGTGTTTCAGAGTGGTTCAAGCACCAGAACGTATTCCAAATGCTCTTAACCAAAGAGGGAGAAACATAGGGACTTATCCCAGTGGTTAAAAAGGAAGAAGAAACATAGGAACGTATCCCGGTGTTTCGGAATGGTATAAACATTGCAACGTATTTCGAATGCTCTTAACCAAAGAGGGAGAAACATAGGAACGTATCCCGGTGTTTCGAAATGGTATAAACATTGGAATGTATTCCAAATGCTCTTAACCAAAGGGGGAGAAACATAGGGATGTATCCCGGTGTTTGGGGACGTAACGTAACCTGGTGTTTAGGGACGTATCCTGGTGGTTAGGGACATATCCCAGTGGTTAGGGACGTATCCCGGTGTTTAGGGACGTATCCCTGTGGTTAGGGACGTATCCTGGTGTTTAGGGACGTATCCCAGTGGTTAGGGACATATCCCCGTGGTTAGGGACGTATCCCGGTGTTTCGGAAAGAAGGAGAAACATAGGGACGTATCCCGGTGTTTCGGAAAGAGAGAGAAACATAGGGATGTATCCCGGTGTTTCGGAGAGAAGGAGAAACATAGGGACGTATCCCGGTGTTTCGGAACTAAAGAGTGTGCATAACAATGCGATTGAATCGTGCATAACAATGCAAGTAGAACATTCATGATAACGTAAGTAAAGAGGTGCATGACAATGCAGCTAGAGTGTGCGTGACAGCACAAGTAAAGAGTGTGCATGACAATGCAAGTAATGTGCGTAACAATGCAAGTTGAAGAGGTGTGCAAGACAATGCAATATAGGTACACAAGACAGTGCGATGTAGATTAAAGGCACAAAACAGTGCAATGCAATGCACTAACAAGTACAGGTAAGGTGCGCAAGATAGCGTGATGCAATGCACTAACGAGTGCAGGTAAGGTGCGCAAGATAGCGCGAGTGAGGTGCACAAAAAGAAGTGCGATAAAATGCATTTTCTATGCAACATAGAAAGCATATTCTATGCAATATTGAAGACATATTCTGTGCATGAGACAAGCATATTCTATGCAACATTGAAAGCAAAGCATGTTCTATGCGAAATAGAAAGCAAACATATTCTATGCGGAATCGAAAGCAAGCATATTCTATGCCTGAATCATAACGATACGCGGCGCGTATGTAACAAAAGTGTATATGAAAGTGCACATCCTATGCAATAGAGGGGCATCAAACATGTACTCCCATGCCTCCGATTTACCTCTCAATGGACTTTGCAACACACTCAGCTTGAAAAGGGCACACCCTGTTTATATTGGCAAGAGATGACATCTGCATGTGAAGACCACATATGCTGCTTGGACTGCCATTCTGACTTGAAACAGGCTTACACTTGAGGTAGAGGCGCACTCATACTTCGGTAGCATTAACAAGGCCTGAGGAGGTGCATCCGGAATACAATCATGGAATTTGAAACAAACTCAGATGCTTCGATTTTCCATCTTTTCTTTTGCTTTGCAGTCTGGAACCTATATAGCTTCAGATAGGTCCTAGTTTTACTGTTCTCATATGACCTGGGTTGAACCCTGCGGTTTTTGAAAGAACAAAATCTTGTTTTGCACAAATGTGGAGAACGGCACAGCACTCCGCGCACAAAATGATTTTTTTTAAATTAAGAAATGAGTCCTCAACTAGGTATTGAGCCTATAACTGAACACAGCGCATAACGACTCAACAAAGAAAAACAAGAGGTAAACAACCTAAACACATTGAGCAACACTCGAAACGACTCAAAACAAGAATCAAGACAAAACAAAAGACACGACACTCAAACGTGCACAGGGAGCCTGTTTCTCCAGGTATTGTTTTCCACCCTTTCTCATTTGTGATCCTCACATCACTCGGCCCTCAAGCTCTTTTTTTCATAAAAAGCCATTTTCCTCACTTTTTCTCTCAATGCACATCTCTCTATTCTTCAATCTTTCATTTTTTATCCCTCCCCTAGGTGGTTGATGGATAAACAAGAAATTGCGGGCTCTTGCCCCGAGCATGCCGCTAGATTTCCTTTTTTCTGCTCACAACAGTGAACTTCCTCACAGTAGGGTTGTGCTACAATCAGGTATGTAACGAATCTGCAGCTGACATTGGTTGACGATGCTCTGCTGGGGAGCTTGGACATGATCAGATCTGTCCAGATGAGGGAGTGGAATATCCTGCCCCATTTCCAGCTCGTGCTTCGCACTTGGCTTGATACCTCATTGCTTGGGGGATGTGAGAGCTTCCTGCCCTTTTGCAGTTAGCTTCAGTGGTCCCCCTTTTCAGCAGGTATGATGCCCTTTCTGGCAACTAGAGTGCCCTTTTCTAGCAAGTACGTTGACACGGGGAAAAGACAGAATACCTGACTCAACTATGCCCCTAGTTCATCATTTTGACCATTTCTTGTTTTTGGCTTTCTACTAAAACAATTTTGACCAAAATAAGAGTTAGATTAACATGCTTGTTCAATTTTTAGATTTCAAATCATGCAAGTTAGGCTATGAGCACTGAAAATTTTCCTTTTTTGGGTCGAAGAAATGGTCCAGTTTTGAAAAAAAAAAAGGGGATATTTTTCAAGAGAATCAGTCAACCTCAGTAAAAATTCTCAAAAACCATTTTGGCAAACAGCAACTGCTCAATGAGCATAGAACTTACTCTTGAGATGCACAACCTCAAATCGGAAGGAAAACTGCCCCATGTCTGAACGACACTGCATGGCAACGGAAAGCTGCCCCTTGTTTGAATGGCACCGCAGCGCATTGAATGGCAACGGAAAGTTGCCCCTTGTTTGAATGGCACCACAGTGCATTGTACTCAGTCCTTAGAGTGACGAACACAACCAAACTCTTAGATACAGATAAGGCAAAGATGATCAAAAACCATTACATGGGCACAATCAATTGTAGAAGTGTTTGCGGCTAGACTTTAGAATGAAGTTGCCTACGTATCCCAAACATGGGAATCAAGCCTTACGTAGTTCGGGGGAGGTACACTCGTGTATTAACCCTCACCTTTTGCGCTCTAACTTTTACCAAGGCCACCCTTTCTGGGTTTTCAACCTTGCGAGCTCTGTTTTTCTTTTCTTTTCATTTCTTTTTTTTTTTTTTTTTTTTTCATTCTTTTCTTTTCATTTTCTTCATTTTTTCCTCTTTTCTCTTTTTTTGTATCTTTTCTTTGCATTTTTCTTTTTTTTTTCTTTTTTTTCTTTTTCTTGCTCTAACTTTTGCCTGGGTCGCCCTTCCAAGTTTTCGACCCAGCGAGCCTCTCAAGGGTAAAAGTTTAGCTTTGTCCATGTCAAATGGTTTTGAGATCCTGAAGTCATCTGAATCCAGGAGAATAGCTGTTGTTGTTTGATGATGATGTAGGAGTCCATCCAATGGGGGTTGAGTTTGCCCCTAGTGTTGTGGATAGGAACTCGGTTGTCCTTTAGCAATGCTTTTTTGTTTCCTCCCTTCTGGGATTTGACATTCTTGCCGATTTTCATCTTTGACTCTTTGAGCACATTTGAAATTCTTTTGCCCCTAGTTCAAAGGGGTGCTTCTGATCTAGCTTCGCAAGCTTCTTTTGACCTTCTGATCTTCTTGATCCAACTTTCCTGGCCTCTTGTTCGAGGGCTGCTTCAAATCTGGCCACATAGGCCTCACGTTGTGGTTGACCGCTGAACATTCTAAATGCAAGTTCAAGGTTTGAAACCAAGGGGCCAAGTCTTGAGGCTGAGAGCAATCCTAGGCTGCACAATCTCAAGAGCGATTCCACACAGGTCTTCACAGGATCGCGCAAAACATTTTTTTTGAAATCTTTTAAGAAAGCGACAAATCGCTCGCGCGGAAGACAATGTGAAACCAATCTAGATCAAGCCAGGATCCTTCTTAGTACTCACATTAACAAGCATGATCTCAAACATTAAGGGCTTAGGATGTCTTTCTTTCTCTCGATTGGTCAAATTTTGCAAATCCTGAGAAATTCCTTCCTCTTCGTTTTCAATACGTTATTCAAAAATTTATCAAAAATTTAGGTCAAATGCAATGACTTTAAGGCATAGAAAAGCAAGTGAAATGCATTGCCATTTCATTCAAATCATCTGGCACAACTGGTGCAAGGCAGAAGCAAACACAAGAGTGTGAAAATCACTGCTGTTCATTCAAATCTGTTGGCATTACTGGCTCCAAGGTAGAAACAGGCTCAAAAGAAAACGAAAAGACAAACGTAAAACAAAATGCTGATGCCCGAGGTAACACCCCCGGAATCACCAGACCTTAACAAAACAGGACTGACTCGATACAACAAGACGGACCCAACTAACTCAATATGAAAAGACTGACTTAATACAAAACGACAAGACTGACCCAGTACCCAAGTCAGAAAGCACAAACTAGCATTCGCAAAATGCTCAAAACAGTGCATGCCATACGCCATCCGGAGTAAACTGAGCACCACCCGTAGATGGTTCATCCCTCGATGACATCACATTATCCCCCACAAGTTCACTGATCAAGTGTCGATAGACTTTACAGGACCTGGTGCGGGGATGACCCTGTTGTCAATCAAATTTTGTATCTCATGGCGAAGACGGATGCAACTATCGGTGTCATGACCGGTCTGTTGATAAAAAGCACAGTACTTAGTCAGGTCATGCTTTGGAGGGAGAGGATCGGGTAGAGGCCGTTGTCCTAACGGTTTCAGATGTCCTTTCGTGAGTAGGATCCCCAGAGCTTTAGACAAAGGCATATAAAGCGGGGTGAAAATCCTCTTGCCCGGGGTAGATAGTCTGAGGTTCGGGGGTTTGGATTTGATGTACCAACAAAGGGGGTGGTTGTTTTGGTGGTGATCATTCCAACTTCAGAAGATCTTGCAGCTACATCACCACTGGTGGTCGCATTCGAACTGCGGGAAAACGCCCTCCTGGGCTGCTCTCTATCATTGTCAATCAGGCCCTGTTTTAAACCATCCTCAATCTGTACTCCCATCTCATGCAAATCTGAAAAGGTGGGGAAGGGGAGAACGATCATCTTCTGCATGAGCTTGGATATGAGGTTGCGCACAACCATTAAAATCTGATCTTTGTCGGTTGGCCTAATGGTCATCACTGAGGCCTTGGCCCTCCACCGGGTTACAAAATCGGAGAAACCCTCCTTTGGCTCCTGCCTAGTCGTCTCGAGATCACGGGTTGTAATCTCAATTTGTGTATTGTAGGAGTATTGATCGACGAAAGCATCGGCCATCTCATCCCAATTCCTCTTAACATCATCTTCCAATTTTGCATACCAGATGGCTGCTACACCCGATAGGGTTCGGCCGAATAAAGAAAGCTTTTGTAGTCTGGTGAGGCCCAGCGACCTTAAAATGTCTGAAAACAACCGTAGATGCACCATGGGATCCCCAGATCCGTCAAAGCGGTCAACTTGTGGCATCTTGAATCTGTCCGGCAGCGTCACAACAGCGTCGGTATACCCATCCTCAATGTCCGAAATGTACTTCACACCTTGAGATTTCTTGAACAGCTTTTCAAGCTTGCTCACTTTTAATGCCGTGGGGTCCACCTCGAACTCGAAGGGAGAATCCGGTTGATTGATAGGAGTGGGTGCCTTGGATAGTTGAGGTAGAATCGGGGGTGGAGCCAGCCCCGTTGGGATGTCTGTATCCTTCCAGACATTCTGAACATTCGCCGTCTCCCCGGGTATTTTGAACTCTTGTTGGGGGAGGAGCTTGGTGCGAAGCAGATGCCCCGGCTTGCTACTGTAGCCTGGTGATTGTCTCTGCCTGTTGGGCTATGACCACGGTCTGTTGCTTAGCAAATTCTGCTTGACAGACAACGTCTTGCTGCATGGCTTTCGTACTATCCTGTAGTTGGGGCACCATCTCTTCCAGACCCGACATATTGTCCTGATCTAACTGAGCAACCGATTATATCTGTGTCTGCAGTAGGCTCGAAAATCTCAACCCAACTGCTCAAAGATCATTGATCCGGTAGTTGTTGTACTGGTGGTCTGTGCCTGACTAGCCTTCTCTGGCCCTAATCATCCTTGAGCTGAGCCTCTGACCTGAGAAAGTCTATCAGCGCAAATCCAATGTACCCGAGGGATAGTGGAGCCTTCTGAAGCAATGATTCCTGGACTACCCCTAGCAAAAGAGAAAACAGACAGCATCTCAGCCCAATTTCTGGAATAGATATGAGCATAGTGGGATGACTGTGCCCTCTAATGAATTCTGCCCCCAAAATTCTGCCTGTAAACCGATACCCTCAGGTAAACTGAATCCCAAAATACTGAACTAGTGTCCGCAGGCCTGATGCCCAAACTTGCAAACTGATACATGCATTCCTGTAGAGACACACCCTAAAAGCACATAACAAGCAAGTGAGAGCCAAAACACCCTATGTTGGGGTAAGGTTTCCCTGTCCTATTTTGTCAGGAGCTAGGGTTTCACTATGCACATAGCGGTTTCAAACAACCTATAATCGGGTAAGCAACCTGTCCTAGTTTGGAATGGTCACTATGGATTCCGAATATGCACTATGTCGAGTGGTCAAAAGGGGTGCCCCGGTAAAAATTGGGGTTTGTGCTCCCATACTAGCAGAGCCCATAACCGGTCAACATTATGGCATGCTTTGACAAAGCAAACCCCTGGCAAATCATTCACGAATAGTAGATGGCAAACACGGTGTCCTAGGCGCACCAATGCACATGCAATGTAAAGAAACACATAAGTGTAATCAAAACAGGATATCATGAGCTTGAGTCAAGCTCTCTAAATCCCCAGTGGAGTCGCCAGAAACTGTAGATGTCCCCCGAATGCCCCGGGAGGGAATCCCGTTTCGTTCATTTGGGCTCACTACAGTTCAGGACTCAAATTATCACGGTTCTTAATCTGAACCAAAGAGTCCAAATCCGACAAATCGTTTTGAGAAAACAGATTTTTAGAAAAGAAGTGCCAAACATGGACTGGTTTGCCAGATACAGAGTCGCTACCTAAATATTTTATTTTTGGAGAATTTAGGAAACCCTAACTTGTTTGCCTAAGGCTACGTGTCCGTCATCACCAAAGTTGCCTCGGCTCGGGAACTTGGGTATGATTGGGGAAGGTCAGCTATGAGCACCCCCTCTCGCCCGATCTGAAGATCGGCCTCTACTAACCATGATATTTTGTTTTGAAAAATATTATAAGCTGTTATTCCGGTTATTAGCCTAGATTTACTATGTGATGCGCACAGCACACAGGTATAAACTGGATCGCCTGAATTGGAACAAAACATTTCATGTTTGTTTTGAAAATGGTCAGCTACTCGTAAGTAGGCTAAAATGTAGATTTTGCCACCTTCGGGCGGGCTTAGAAAACATGGTTTTGCCACTATCTAGTGGGCTTAAAACTCACAATTTTAATGCATTATTCCAATTCAGGTAATTCAACCTCCACCCACAGGCATTCAAACAGTTATATCATATAAGCAAATAGCCTCATGGTAAGCATACTGTCTTGGCAACACTTACACGGATGCAAGGATGCTAAAGTGAAAAGACTTACAGAGTACTCCAGGCCAAAACAAAAGCTATGTTAGAAATCCATGCATGGCCCTAATTATACAAAAATGCCTAATGTAACACATGCAGGAATGCAACTACAATAGTCTCGGCTATTCTAAAATGACATGTGAAATGCTACAGCTAACACATATTCAATTTGGGATTGAAATACAAATGCAGTTAGTATGATGCGCCGAGCCCGGTGCATGCAAAACGAATGAATGTATGCAAACATGCTATCATAAGTATGCTAATTGAAACATGCCCTAAACTAACTATTGAAAGCTAGTAAATAAAAGGGAAGAAAGACGTGGTGTTGGAAGACATACACACACTCACGAACATTTATTACATAATTGCCCTCACTCGACGGGTCCGAATAAATATTACAAAACAAATAAATAATTAACTCTTCTAACTAATTAAATATTACATATCTTCTATTTAATTAACAAATTAAATGTAGAAAGAGGATGGCCGCAGCCCCACCTCGGAATGCTAGGATGATGCATGCTCGACTCGCCCCACCCGGAAACCTGTGCCATGCCACTGTTGCGTCTGTTTACACTGCCTTGCTCCTCTGAAAATTCTGAAACTCCCCAGAACCATTTTGAATCACCCTCGGAATGCTCTGGGGTGTCACCAGCCACAATTCAAGTTCACCGGCCATGGGGATGGGCTTATCGGCGAAAAGTTACACCACCGGCTAGACATTGATGGTCGGTCGGCACTTTATGTGGCCGGCTGGCCATTTCATCCTACAGAAACCTGTTTTTGATAGTAACAGAGGGCAGACAGTGCATGGTAAGGAAATTCAAAGCAATGTATGCATGGCCACTCTCCCAATCATGCTATGGACTCATGGGAGTGTGACCCTCGATACTCGGGCCACCAATCACGTATTTCGATGCATGATGGCCTAAGACACCAGGTTTGCAACTTAATGTAGATGCATGCATAAAAGAGATGAATGCCTTATGCCCTGTCATGTTTGAGTCAAGGGCATTGGCGACCGAGGGTTGAGGCGTGTTTCGTCACTTTGAGTACGAACGCACCTCACCCCTCATGCTTGGTTTGACACCCCAAACCAAACCATGCAATGCATGTATACAAACATGGCTCAAAAATGCAACGTGGCTAGAGTATGGAACATAAGGTTAAGTTACAAGGCATGCCAAATGCAAGGTGACCTATCATGCAAGAATGTAATGTGCCAAGTATGCAATGCTACAATGCGATGCAACCTAACATGTGATGCAAGCATGGTATAATGTAAGCATGTAATTAGAGGCAATATGTCAAACATGCAGCTGTACACATGGAGGGACTTAAACCGAAATGAGAGGCCTCAGCCACACCCCAAAAACAGTGGCCAAAAGATGATGCAAAAGGAGACAAATTATGCATGCAAGTGTGCACACACCAAGGCCCATCTCCTAAGCATGGAGGGCTACTCTCAAGAACACTCAAAGGTGATATACATGGACATTAAGCACTCATGTTAAACTCTGAAAAGCATGCCAAGAATGATGCCAAAACATGGTAGGGAATGGATGCAAAAATGGAAGGGATTCAAGGCCACAAAAGAGAGCATTGCTCAACACCTACCCCAAGCACTCATGGTGTGAACTAAGCAACCAAAAATAGAGTTTCTATGCATCAAAATGCATCCCAAAACCCACTGATATGGTAGCCTCAAATGCCTAAACATGGTATCATACACAATGACTCATTTCTAGTCATAAAAGAACAATCCTTCAAGGCATGAAAGGGATGACGAATGCAAGCATATAAGCATGGATTAGGGACTGAAACATCATGAGAAATGATTCGAAATCACTGAAATAAACTGACCAAAGCATGCTCATGACTCACACCCTCAAGGCTCACAAGCAAAAATACAAAGGGGCTACCCTAAACACAGCAAATATGACCAAAACGGTTCCCAACAGACCTCAAGCATGGTAAGACATGGCTAAGAACTTCACAAAGTTAGGCCAAAACATGAGAGCATGGTAGACTAAATACATGATGCACTTCTAGGCAAAAGAGAGGAATACACGGCAAGTATATTAAGCATGGAAGAGGTCACTAATCCGACCAAAAACAGAGGCATAATATGAGCCAATAACATCCAAAAACCTCTGAAATGAAGCCAAGAACAACTAATCATACATGCTACTCTTATGGGCCAAAAAATGCAAACAAAAGAGAGATCAAGGGAGAGGAGTGTCCCTCCCCTATGCAAGACTTCAAAACCTCTTCTTCACCACCGAAAATCCACTAGATTTCAGTGGTGAGAAGGCCAACACACAAAAGTCCCCAAAGCTTATCAAAGAGAGCACAAAAAGGGCCAAACAAGGCCTAAGAGGGGGAGGTCGACCCCCAACACCAAAATGACCTTAATGAAAGATCTTAAGCATGCAAATACAAAACTTTTTCAGTTATACACAAAGCTTAAATCAGTATGCAAGATAGGTTAAAGACTAGTGCAAGATTGGGAAATATAAAGTAAATAGTGTTACCCTTGAAGAACACTTCAAGAACAGCAAGCTCGGCCCTCTTCTTCTGATCAAAACTGACCCAAAGCTCCAAGAACAAACCCTCAAGACCTCCAAAGTCAAAGTATGGTGTAATAGTGGGTGACTTAGTACAAAACTAAGAACTAAATACACTTTTAGGCCCTCAAACAGACACAAATGTAGAGAGAGAGGGAGGTATAGAGAGAGAAGATGAATATATCAGAATATATATATTTTAGGTCTGATTTTGGTGAACCTCCCAAATGGAGAAGAGAGGTCTAATTATATAGACAAGGCAAAGACTTGAAGCTTCTTAGAGAAGCTAAATGAAAGGGTCAAAGGGACCAAGCTTCTAAGAGAAGCTATCCCAAAGGTCCAAGCTTCTTGAGGAAGCTAAGACAAAGGGCCAAGCTTCCTCAAGAAGCTTGAGCAAAGGGTGCAATCTTCTAGAAGAAGTTTGGATCAAAAAAGGGGCAAAGGGGCCAAAACAGCCACACACGTGTGTGGGGGGAGGGTTTGTGCATCCCAGCTGGCACAGCTGGCATGCACCATGCTTGCAAGAGGCAACAATGTGGTACCGGCCAGAAAAGGAGGCCATCGGCCAACTAAATGGTTGGTCAACCACACAAAGTGCCGACCGGCCATCACCAATGGCCGGTGGCAAGAACACACGGTCGGTGGCCTCAAGCCATGGCCGGTGAGGAGTGGGGATGGCCAACAAGCCATTCCCTACCCTCCAAACAAAAACACAAGTGTTTGGTGCAAAACCAAACACAACACAATCGAGTCGAGAGGTCCTAAGGTAAGGTGCGTAGCCGAGACCTCCGGGAACTCAAGACGAACACAAACGTGGATGATCACCGAGTGTTCAAACGGTGACATTGAAGTCTTGAGGACGGTCAAAAATGGGGTGTCTACATCAACAAACTTGCTAAAATAAAAAAAAAGGACTGAAAACAAGACCTTAAAACACACAAAGAGCAGAACAAAACACATGCTTTCAGCATTGTTCAGCACAAATGAGGACTGCATACCTGACAAGAAAGTTGCCGGCTATATAAAGAACTTGCCAGCCATGGATGAAATTTGCCGGCCACCAATGTGCAGAATCTCCAGATTATTGATGGCTTCCACTTACTACCTTATCTTCTATAAAAGGTTGAACTTCGTGATATCTTCATTTTAGCTGCGAATTCTTCACAAATGGAGCCATTTTTCGCCGAAAAACTCCCATATTGGATTGCAACTTTAGATGGTTCAAAAAAGGTGAATTTCCATAGTTTCGACATAAATGCACTTTTCCCGCTAAGCCATTCTTTGCTTCGGTTTTTGTTCCTTCATGTCACGGCTAGATGCTGGAACACGATTACACATGTCTTTAGCTTAAGAGGACAAGACATATGCCCGACAATCGAAGAATTTCAAGTGCTAATGGAATCCCGGCGTGATGAGAAAATCATACCTCAGCAGCGTTTCGGCCACATCCAAGTTTTGGAATGGATGTGTGAGCTTACTCTACACGAGGCTCGATCTTTGGTTCACAATGGAGAGCTAGATATTCCTAGCCTTATTGATCAATTTTCTGAGGTGGGTGACTAAAGTAATCTTCTTTGGCGGGGTTTTCAGCAAGACGCCTTTTGCTTATGTACGCTGGCACATTTGCTCCTTACCCCTAGCTTCGACGGATCTAGCATTCGGCTAATTAAAGTGGCCCAAGGTTTGAAAGAGGGCAAGAGTTGCATCGGCTTGGTATTGGTCGAGACTTTGGTGGGCTTAGATGCTTTCCATCAGCGAGAGACCACCAAATTCGCGAGAAGTCCACTACTCCTTCAGGTAAATGTTTCCCACCCTTTCTAATATGTGTTTCTTACATCACTCAGCATTCATGCTTTGTTTTTCTCTCAAAGCTCTTTTCTCACTTTTCTCTCAACATATATCTTTCTATTCTTTAATCTCTCTTTTCTTTCATCCCTCCCCAGGTGTGGCTAATGGATAAGCTGAAGGTAGTGGACTCTTGCCCAGCATACTCAGCTCGAGCATATTTTTTCCGCCAACAGCTAGTGGATTTCCCGAATAAAGGATGGTGGTGTTAGTGGATGTGCAACAGGTCTGCTACTGACATTGCTGGGTATTGCCCCTGGCTTAATCTGATTGAAATGAGCTACAACATGACTCGACAACCTGGCATTCAGTAGATTGGTCTGACACACTGTGTATTCTACTTTCCATTCCGGTTCAAGCTTTAGTTTGGACATGATTAGACTTGCCCTGAGGAGGGGGTAGAGTACCTAATTTCATTTCCCATTCGAGGTTCACATTTGGCTAGGTACCTCACTGCTTGGAGGACGAGAGATCTTCTAGCTCCTGCCCATAGTTTCAACTGCGCCCTTTCTACTGAAAACCTGACTTGGCTCGAGGATGAGGCACAAATTGGGCCCACTTTGGCATCAGAAGCTTCCACAAGCACAAGCGGGGGACGCAGGAGCACCTGACTCATCAATGCCCCAAGTTTATTGCTTTGATCTTTACTTATCAAGTTTTATGAATGTAATAAAAGCAACTTTGATTTGTATTGAAAGTTGGAGAGCTCTGTATTGATATCAATGAATTTAAAGTTGTGGCACTAAAAATTTTCCTTTTGGTCCAAAAATAGTCTAAGTTGTAAAAGGTAAAATTTGAACGAAATCAACTTTTATCAAAACTTTTCATAATCATTTTCAATAAGGATCAGCACTTGACACGCACAAAATCAATCCTCGAGATGTACAACCCCGAATACGAGGATTACAAATGGCCCCTTGACTGAATAACACTGCTCAGCATTGTAACCAGCTTTTCTCTCAGAGTAAAGATCTCAACCAAACTTTCAGATAAAGAACGCACAAAGATGACCTGATTAGTACATGGACAGGACAGTTGAGTTGGAGGTGTTTTACGGCTGAACTTCATGATGAAGTTGCCTACATATCCCAAAGATGGAAATAAGGCCTTACATAGTTCGATTTAGGTTCACTCGAGTATTAACGCTCTCTTTTTACGCTCTAACTTTTGCCAAGCCTGCCATTTAGGGTTTTCAACCTTGCGAGCTTAGTTTTTCTTTATTTCCAATTTTTTTATGCTCTAACTTTTTCCTAGGTCGCCCTTCCGGGTTTTCGGCCTAACGAACCTCTCAGGGTTAGTATTTCTTCAACGTGTCCATGTTGATCGGTTGCGAAAATTCTAGGTCATCCAGGTCCATGAGGATAATAGCTCCACCCGACCAGATAGTGTTGATGATGTAAGGACCAGTCTAATTGGGTCTGAACTTGCCCCTAGGGTCATAGATGGGAACTCGATTGTCTTTCAACACCAAATTCCCCTCTTTGAGATTCTGGGACTTAACTTTCTTGTTAAAAGCCCTGACAATCTTGTATTGATAACGCTGAACATGATACAATGCTTTCAGCCTTCTCTCATCAAGCAACATCAGTTCTTCAAACCTGCTCTGCTGCCAATCCGCCTCTACTATTTGACACTCAGGCATAACTCACAGTGACGAGACTTCTATTTCGATTCGTAGAATAGCTTCCATCCCATAGATAAGAGAATAAGGAGTTGCCTCTGTAGACGTCTGGATTGAAGTTTTGTAGCCCTAGAGTGCAAATGGCAATTTATCTGGCTAGTCCCTGTAGGTCTCAACCATCTTCTGTAAAATATGCTTGATGTTCTTGTTGGTGGCCTCAACAGCTCCGTTGGTTTGCAGCCGGTATGTAGATGACTTATGGAAAGCCACGTTGTGTTTCTCCAACAAGTCGATCATTTCTTTCTTGAAGTGGGAGCCATTATCTGAAATGATCTCGTTTGGGACTCCATATCAGCAAATGATGTTGTTTCGGATGAACTTAGCCACATGTGTTGATTTTAACACTGCATAGGACTAAGCTTCTACCCACTTTGCGAAGTAATCAATTGCCACCAGAATATATTCATTCCCATTTGACCCTTTCGGTGTGACTGCGCCGATGACATCGATTATCCAGACTGAGAAAGGCTATGGTGAAGTCATGTTATACAGCTTCGACGGCGGGATATTCATGTGATTAGCATGAATTTACCATTTGTGGCATCGCCGAACAATACCAATACAATCGTCCTCCATGGTAGACCAGTAGTAACCTTGCTTGAAAATCTTCCTGGCTAACATTACCTCGTTCATGTGTGCTCCACACTTTCCCCCATGGATAGCCTCCATTAGGCGCTTTGATTCCTCTACTCCAACACACAACTTGTGCATTCCCAGATGACCCCTCTTGTGCAATTTACCACCGCAGATGATAAATTGAACAGCCATCCGCCGTATTGCCCTTTTGTCTTTGGCATTTACCCCTGATGAATAAACCTCCTTTTCCAAGAAGTTCCAAATATCGTAGAACCAAGGGTTTTGATCTTGCACTTCATCTATTGCGATGATAGTCTCGTAGGCTGGCGTATACCTCTGCTCAATAATGATCAGACGCATCCGGACTCCAAGTGGGATGTCTATCATAGAAGATAGAGTTGATAAGACATCAGCGAACCTGTTGTTCTCTCTTAGTAGATGTGTGAAGGTCATCTTTTCAAACCTAGGTATCAGATCATCCAAGGTCTGGTGATAAATCTTCATCTCTTCTTCTTTGACCTTCTAGTCTCCTTTTGCTTGAGACACAACTAGGTTCAAGTCCCCGATGATGTCCAACCTTTTTGCCCCTAGTATTCACGCCTTGTATTCTGCTTCATTATTAGATACCTTGAACCGGAGTTTGAAGGCTAAGGGTATATGGGAATTGTCAAGTTCTATCAACAACACCCTTATCCCATAACTATATTGATTAAACGCTCTGTCAAAGTATATTGCCCAAATTTCTTCCTCGACTTGTAGAATAGCTTCGTCTGGGAACAGGTATTCTACAGCTTCATCCCATCGCACTAGGTGATATGCCAAGAACTCTGCCACAGCTCTCCCCATGACAAACTTGCGAGTAACATACTTCAGATCAAATTCAGAAAGGAGAAGCAACGAACGGGCTAGCTTACTTGTAAGCGCTGGTTTCTCAAAGAGTTATTTGATGGGATCTAATCTCGAAACCAGAATTACAGAATGAGCTAACATGTAGTGCCTCAGCTTCCCAGTAGCCCATACCAAGGCTACGCAAACTTTCTCTAGCAGAGTGTAGCGAGTCTCATAATCCAACATTTTCTTGCTCAAGTAGTAAATGGCTTTCTCCACCCCACTGTAGCTCGACTTTTTCGCGCCCCCTTTTGGCGAACTTGAATTGGTCCTAAAGTTCGAACTCCTGTCACTGTTCTAAACCTAATCTCACAAAGTGCAATGTGAGACTGATAAACACCAAAGAGTCCAATTCAGCAAATCATTTTGGAAAATTGATGTTAAATCAAATAATGCCAAAATTGGACTTCTTTGCCAGATTACAGAGTCGCCACCTAAATATTTTGTTTTTGAGAAATTTAGAAAACCCTGACTCATGCCAAAGGCCATGTGTCCGTCATTGCCTCAGCTCGGGAACTTGGGTACAAGAGGAGAGGGTTCGGAAATGAGCACCCCCGCATGCCCGATCAAAGATCGGTCTCTACTTTCATGATATGATGTTTTATAAACCTCATGTATTCTTGTTTTAATTATTAGCTAACTTTACTATGTGGTGCGTGCGGAAGCAAGTATAGACTAAATCGCAAGAATTGGAACAACTCAATTCATGTTTGTTTTCGAAAATGGTTTGAAATTGCCACCCTCAAGTGGGCTTAGAAATGCGGATTTGCCACCTCAAGTGGGCTTAAAACATGATTTGCCACTTCGCAAAGTGTGCTTAAATCAAACATTCGTCAAATTGTTCCAACTCAAGCAACAAAGCCTTCATCCATAGGTATTCATAGCATTTAAGCAAATAACCTCATGGCACGCATGCTATCATGGCATCACTCAAGCTCATGCAAGTATGCTAAAGCGTAAAGACTCACTGAGTACTCCAAGCCAAAACAAAAACTAGTTAGAAACAATGCATGATCCTAACTATACAATATGCCTAATGCAACACACGCGATATGAAATTAATAGGCTCGACTACTAATATGGCATATGCAACACTTTGATAACATGCTTTGAAACACGTATTCAAATAAGTATTGAATTGACAATGTAGTTTGAATGATGCGCCGAGCCTCGGTGCATGCAAGACAAATGAATGATGCAAACATGCAAGCATAAGGTATGCTAATCGAAAATGCCCCTAAACTAACCATTGAAAGAGGTTAAATAAAAGGGAGAAAGATGTGGGGTTGGAAGACATGCACACATGCACGCACACTTATTACAACATTATGCCCTCACGAAGGAGGGTTCGAATGAATAAGCTAAGCTAATTATTACAAACCAAAACTAATTAACTATTCTAGTTAGCTAATTACTACAACACAATTGAATAACTAGCTATGCTAAGGTAATTAAAATATTACAAAACAGATTAAACTAATTAATTACAACACATGTATTAATTAGCTACAACTAGCTAATAAAGCAATGAAGTGGCCTCGCGGGCAAGGGAGACATGCATGCTCGGTTGGCTTCCTCTTGAAAATCCATCGCCTTGCCACCGGTTACCTCTGTTTGCACTTGCTATGATTGTTGAACATCGAACCAACTTCCAGATTGCTTTTGCTCCGAAACAGGAATACTTTGCACAAAAACAGACTGGTGGCCGGTTGGCCATAAAAAGTGGCTGCTGACCACCTTAACTAGTTGGTTGGCTAGTTCAAGTGGCCGGTCAGCTACTTCAGGTGGCCGGTTGGCCACCATTTTTTCCAAGCTTCTAGTTTTGCTGCAACAGAGAGCAACAGAGGCAAAGCAATGTATTTTTCAAGGAATGTGTGTACTGCCACCTTCGTTATCATTTCTTAAGCCCAAAGGAGTATGGCACTTGGCTCTCAAGCCACCAATCAAGCATTTTCATGCACGATGGCCAAAGAGTCAAGCTTGTACAAGGTTAATGAATGCACAAATAAGACTCAATTGGCCACCACCCTATCATGCATGATCAAAGGTGATGACGACCAAGAAACATGACACGTTTCATGCTTATCTTGGTCATGTTTAACTTGTTCGATTTTGTTTACTCATTTTAGCATTACCAAGTCACTCTTTAATTGGTTAAGTCCAAGACAAATGTCCTCTAATGAGAGAGGGGTAAACCAAAGGATGGTTTAAGGCATTAGAGAGATCATGCCTTTGTTTAGGAGGAACCCTCAAAAGAGGGTTAAAACCATTGAGCACAAGCTTTATCTTAGGCTTAAACACAACCTTAAGGTTAACCAACCCTCAAAGCAAATGAAAAGGGAAGAAATGAGGGAGGTTGCAGACTTTTCAGTGCTAAAATGGCATGAAAAATAATACTACCACATGTAAGCAACACATGCACAACATGTTAAGGGCCACAAGACACTGAACTAGTGAAGAGCACTACACTAGAGGCATGCAATACAAAGCTCAATTAACGAAACTAGCTCAAAATAGAGCTTAAACATGCGAAAACAATGGCTAAAACATGTTGAAATTTAGGCACAAAAGACAAGAAAAACATGCTCACATGTTGGCTTGCAAACAAGGCTCAAAACACAACTCTCAAATGCACTGAAAGAGTGAAGTAAGTGAGAGTGTGACAGAGGCATATACACTGAAATCACATGTTAAATGATGCTATGACATTCAATCATCTCAAACAAAGCATGATTAGAGGCCTAAAACACTAAGCTAGTGAATGCATATGCACTATAACTATGCAAAACAAGGCTCATATGATCAAAGCAGCCTAAAATAGAGCTAAATCATGGAAAATTAGTAGCTAAAACATGCTAATATTAAGTCATAAAAGCATAGAAAAACATGCTCACATGTTAGGCTATCTACACTTGCAAACAAGATAGAAGGAGGGGAGGTCACCCCCTTCTATTTCGGACCTCAAAACCAAGTTTTTGCCACTAAAATTCCCCTGGAATTCAATGGTTAAAAGGCCAAGAAAATTTGACTTACAAGCTTTCAAAAATGGCACAACACTTTGCACAAACAAACAACAAGAAGGGTAGACAACCCCTTAGCACAAAATGATCTCAGACCAACATGTTAAGGCTGAAAAATCAGAGGTTTTTGCAGTTGAAAACTAGGCCAAAATAGTGTAAAAAGATGGAAAAGCAAACAACTAAATCAAAGCTTATAATGTAACTCTTTACCTCTTGAAGCACAACACTGAAACATGTGCAATTCTGAGCTTAAACCAACCTTAGGAGCTCCAAATAAGCCTCAAAGAACCTCAGCTCTAAGATGAAGGTGTTTGGTCAAGGGTCCTAGAACAAAATTGTAGAGAATTCTCACTTTCAAGCACAAAATAGGGAGAGAGAGAGAATTCTAGAGAGATAAAATGAGGAAATTTTGCTCACAAAATTGTGTAACCCCCCAAATAGGGGAGAGACCTCCCCTTATATAGCAATACAAACCAAAGGCTTCTTTTCATCCCTCTATACATGTGTATGGAGATGGCAATCAATGATTAACAGCTGACACAGCTGGCAAAGAAAATATCTGAAAGAGGAGAAAAATGGTCGTCGGCTACTTTAGGTGACCAGCCAGCCACCTCCCCTGGCCGACCGACCACTTCCAGTGGCCGACAAGGGCCAAAAGTGACCCATAGAGCCCTTCCTCCCTCCAGGCAAGAGGCACCAAGGTTTGGTCCAAAAACAAGCACAAAACAAAGAGGGTTAAGAGGCTCAAAGATAAGGCATTCCGCCGAGAACTTTGGGCACTCAAACGAGCACAAACAAGTACAATCATCGAGTGTACAAACGATGACGTCTAAGTCTTAAGGTCGGTCAAAAATGGGCTGTCTACACCTACCCTCAGATTCTTGAGCAAACATGCATCCCATTGTTGTGTCTGTTACTGACAGATACAGAATCAAGGGCTTTCCCAGCTATGGCCGCGACAACACAAGCAGATTCTGAAGGTACTACTTGATCTGCTCAAAAGTCATTTGGCATTGATCATCCCATCAGAATTTCTTTCCTTTCTTCAGGTGACCAAAAAGTGGTTCACAAATCAAGGTTACTTTAGAGATAAACCGTCTTGTGAATTGCACTTTACCTAGAAAAGCCTTGCACCTCCATTTTAGTCCTTGGTGGTGGCATTTCTAGGATGGCCTTGATTTGGAAGGATCTACCTCGATGCCCCTCTGTGTGATCAAAAAACCCATCATTTTCCCTGTTGTTATGCCGAAAGTACACTTCTGTGGATTCAATCTCAGTTTGTATTCTCTGATCTATTGAACGAATTTCGTCAAAGCGGTGTAGTGGCCTTATCTTTCCTTGGACTTGACAATCATGTTGTCCATGTAACCCTCAACCTCTTTGTGGATCATATCATGCAGAATAGTGGTTGTAGGCCTCTAATAGGTAGCCACATCATTCATCAGCCCAAACGGCATCACCTGATAGCTGTAGGTTTCGCACAGCGTAGTGAAGGCAGTTTTCTCTGTGTCCTCGGGTGCCATCAGAATCTGGTTATACCTGGAAAATCCATCTATGGAGGAGAGCAATTCATGACCCACGGTGAAGTCCACCAATTCTTCGATGTGCGGCAAGGGAAAGTCGTCATTTGGACTGGCTCTGTTCAGATCCCTGAAGTGCACACACACCCAAATTCTGCCATCTTTCTTCGGCACAGGGACGAATTGGCCAACCATATTGGATACTAAGACACTAGCAAGAACCCTACGTCTATCTGTTTTGTAACTTCTTCTTTAATCTTCAAAACCCAATCCGAGCGTATTCTCCGCAGCTTCTGTTTGATGGGTCGGGCCTCGGGGTCAAGAGAGATCCGATGCTATACAATCTTAGGATCGATTCCAGGCATGTCTTCGTAGGACCACACGAAAACAACTTTGAAATCTTTTAATAAAGCAACTAAGCACTCACGCTCCTCCGAAGACAACGTGGACCCAATCTGGACCAGACACGGATCCTTCTCGAAACCAACATTAAAAGCAATGATTTCATCAATGAGCGGTTTTGCAAACCTCTCATCTTCTCGATTAATCAAAATTTTCAAAACCAAAAGAATTTCTTCCTCATCATTTTCATTAAATTTTTGAAAGTCCTGATCAATGCAATAAACAAGCGGCATAGAGAAATACTCAGAATCTGCAGTGGCATTCTCATTCACAAGGTCAAGCTTATCCAGTTCTTCAGTTACAACCAACTCAAAAGCAAAAGAAAAGGATTACCTCGACAAGACCTTGGCATTCGGGTTGTCACCCCCAGAAATACCGAACTAAGACTTAGAAGCATCGGAATCTGATTTTGACTCCACAGACTTTCTGGAATCAGATTCAGGCTTACTACCCGACTCAGAACTTTGAGACAAATAGCCCTCCTCTAGCTACCAAAAAAGGGATGGTGCATCAGATTCATCCAAAATGCTGCTAGAAGGGTTCATACCTTGTTGGTTCCCGATCATGGAAACGATCAGGTTATCCTTTAAGCTCTCTGAGTCGATCAGAGGATCCAAAAGGAGACATGCAAGTGCTGCTCATACTTCGAGTTCACTATTGTTTAGTTCATTTTCTATGCTCCACTCAGCTTCAACAGTCAGTTCAGCATTTTCCTCTGTATCACTGTCTTGCAACTGCAAGTCAAAGAAAATCTCAAAGACAGGAACCTGCTGCTTCTCAGAGTTGAGCCAAGGTTTGAGGAAATCACAAAATGGGAAGTCTTCACATTCCTGAACAAAATGACCATTCCGGGTTCCCTGAGTTGGTCTGTGCACAAGCTCATAGCATTTCCCGATCTGCTTTTCTCTGGCTCTGCCTACCATCTCTTTTTCTTTCCAAACCCAATCCTCTTTGGTAGGCGTATAGCTAAGACCAAAGGCGCGTGGATTATGTGGCAGATCGGCTAATGCAATAATGTGCTTTCGGCCACTTCTTCCCAACCCCATTCCTGGTACATGTTGGAGCTTGTTCATGAAGTAGATTGATTGGGCGCTAACATACAAGCCCTCATTAGTTACCAGGATGGTTTGCACTGCATGGGCCTTAGCTAGGGTAAATCCAGAGAGGAAACCATCCTCCTCGCCCCGAACCATTTCCAACATAGGTGTAGTTACCTCTGGCGGAGGATGGATAGATGAATTCCTGTACGCAATAGCCACCCCCTTCCTATGGGGGTATTTCAGCATTTGGTGGAGGGTAGAGGAGACAACTTTTCCTTGGTGTAGCCACGACCTTCCTAGCAATAGATTGAAAGTGGCCGACATATCTAGGACATGGAACTCAATATCCTATTGAGCTGGGCCCACCTAAACTCTGATCTGTACTGTGCCCATCACCTCTCTACTGATGTTGTCATGTGCATGAATCACCTGGGCTATAGGCACGAAATCTGCTGGTTTCAAACCGATGGCATATGTTGTACGAGATGGACAGACATTGATAGCTGACCCTGTATCGACTAATACCAGTGGCACCTATTTTTCTCTGCATTCTACAGATATGCATAGGGGTTTGTTGTGTGCTGAGCCTTCTGGCAGTAATTCTTTGCCTGAGAAGGTTAGAGTTGGCGCAGTGCCTTTGGGGAAGACCAACCCAACAAGTTGTTCAGGAGTCATGTTAATGGACAATTTGGTTTTATCCATCGTTGATGGCACAACCTGTTAGTGCACGTGAGAAGCCATGAACAAACGCCAGATTGAAATATCGGCCTGGATCTTCTTCAGTTGTTTCAGTACTTCTTCTTCTTCCAACTTCTTTTCCCTCTGCTTCTCTACCTCTTTACCTTTCTTGGAGGCTTCAGCTTGATCCAAATGTTGGGGCTTGAAATACTGCCCACTCCTCGTCATGTGATCAACCTCTTCAGAGTACTAAGTGTTGTTTGGCAGGTCTTCACCCAATCCTCGTCGATGTGAGCCAAAAGCAGATCATCATCCTTTCACCATGCACTTCTGATAGCCGACAAATAGTTGTCCGGCTCCAGTTTGATCAATCCTTCATCAGAAGTATCCCCCGTAGGGTGTTGGGATTTTCCAACTTCCTGTTTGTATCGATCATTTTCTTGCACAAACTACTTCAACGCGACTTCTTGTTTAGTATCCGCGATACTTACGGTGCCCAATTCCTGAGCTAAATTCGTGATACCGGTGCTCTCCGGTAATTTCCCATTGTTCTCAGCCATTCCGGCCACTGCAGATACTCCTACTTCTTCAAGTTTTGATTTGGTTTCTTCCTCTTTGTCAGGCTCGTCACTAAGCCACCCAGAGTTATCTATCGACCCATTCAGATCAAACTAGTTAATCTGCACATCCCCCTGATCTTGTTCGTCGTAGAACTATAAATTGTCTAAGTCTTCTTCCAGCTCCGCTAGGTCATCCAGACCTTGACTTGGACCATCATTTAGAGCCACACTGACTTCCACTACTATCGGCAATACCACTTCGGCTTGGCTTGATCCACTGGCACAGTGTAGTGGCACAGATCATACTCTCCCTCAGTCAAATCCTTAAAGCATTCAGGCAGCGGACTGACATCTTCCTTCAAGGTTAACCTCCCTCCTTCTACAATTGTCACCACCGCAGGTTCAAGTTGGGGTGTGGATGTGTCCATCATGCACAAGTCCGTGCTTTCAGGAATGAACATAGCCGATTTGGGTAGGTGGGAAGGGGTAATATATATCCTGGGGTCATATGGGATGGCCAGTGTATGTATTAGCTTTAGGTTCTGCGGTGAGGCAACTTGGTTGTGGGCCGAAAGAGGGTTGGTGGTTGCATTTGGCTTCTGGGGTGGTGCTATCACCTTGTTGTCAATGAGATCTTGAATCTCATGATGCAGCCTATAGCATTGTTCGGTGTCGTGATCGTGCTGCTGGTGAAAAGCGCAGTATTTGGCCGGGTTGTGTTTAGGCGGGAGAGGATTGGGTAGTGAGCGTTGTTCTAACGGCTTAAGATGCCCCTTTTTGATCAGCACCCCTAGGGCTTTGGACAAAGGCATATAGAGAGGGGTAAAGACCCTTTAAGATCGGGCCTGGCTTTTTGAGGTTTGTGGATTTGTATTGGCGAAAGGATTGGCAGTTTTGGGTTTCATGGTGATGACACTCACATCAGATGGTCGTGCATTTGTGCTTCTGCTTGTGGTTGCATTGGAACTACATGTGATAGAACTCTTAGGTTGCTTCTTTTCATCGATTATCAACCCATGTTTCATTGCATCTTCAATCTGAACCCCTAAATCATGTAGCTCAGTGAATGTGAACAACGGCATGACAATCATCTTCAGCAGTAATTTCCTTTGCAGATTGCGAACCACCATCCTAATTTGATCCTTCTCGGATGGCTTGGTAGTCATCAATGAAGCCTTGGCCCTCCGCTAGGTCACAAAGTTTGAGAAGCACTCCTTTGGCCCCTGACGGGTTGCCTTAAGATCATGAGTTGTGACCTCAATCTGGGTATTGTAGGAGTACTGTGCGATGAAGGCCTCAGCCATTTCCTCCCAGCTTCGTTTCAAAGAGTCTTCCAGCTTTGCATATCAGATAGCCACTATCCCTGACAAGGTTCAACGAAAAAGTGACAGCTTTTGAAGTCTAGTGAGGCCCATTGGCTGCCAGATGTTTGAGAATAACCGTAGATGGACCATGGGATCCCTAGAACCGTCGAACTGGTCTATGTGTGGCATCTTGAATATGTCTGGAAGAGTTACTGTGGAGTCAGCATATCCATCCTTGATGTCAGGGATTGAGTTCACACCCTGTGCTCGCTTGAAAAGCCTCTCCAGCTTGTTCGCCTTCAGTGTAGTGGGGTTAACCTCGAATTCAAACGATGTCTCAGCTTGGTACACTGGTGCTTTGGAGGCCTGTGGTAGGATGAGGTCTACCGGGTTAGCCAAATTCTCAACCTGAGCATTAGCAGCGATTTTGGGTACTGGAATACGCATTGGAGGTGCATGGGAAACAAAAGCCGCTGCTTGCTATGGTTGCTGTTGCTACTACCTGTTTATCACCTCAGCTTGATGGGTTGTAACTTCAGCTTGGCGGGCAGCATCTTGCTTTATGGTTTCAATGGTTTGCTGGAGATGACGAAGCAAGTCTTCCATGCTAATCGGGGGGATGTTGAGCCGTCAGAACTGGTGAACAATCTCTTACTGGAGTGGAAGTAGAAGACTGAGCCTGATTGGGCACAAGTGAAGTAAAAGCTGACTGCTGGATTGGTAAATTATGCTTGACCCTCCTTCGTCTCGTAATCGGTGAGAGTGAAGTAAACACAGGCTATCCCCTAACAAGATCCCCAGATCTATAAAGTCACCTTACACTAGTCCAGAGTGCTTGGCGGTAACATAACTGCCCGCAGCAATTGTGATAAACTACCATGCAAAAAGAAATAAGGCAAAAAGAAAGCAAAAATCAGAAACCGCACAACACCTCAGCTCAGATGTGAACAAGATACAGTTGCAATCATAAGCTGTAGAACTGCACTCAACACTGATTTCTACCTCCAAATCTGATACCCAAACTTGCAACTGATACGTACATTCCTGTAAAGTTTCACTCTAAAAGCACATACCTGTTAAGTGAGAGCCAAAACACCGCTATGATGGGGGTAGGGTTACCCTGTCCTAGTTTCGTCAGGAACTAGGGTTAGCTATTCAAGGAAAGTGTTTTCACACAATTCTGCATTCGGGTAAGCAACATGTCCTAGTTTGGAACAGTCTCTATGGCTTTAGATATGCAACTAGGTTGATTGGTCAAAAAGGGTGCCTCAACAAGACTACCCAATATACCTCTCACACCTAACACTGAGAAGTGAAAGGAACATCAAACGATACAATGGTAGTCCAAATCCAAGGGTTGTGTTCCCATCGTGGCAAAGGCCATGACGGGTCAGCCTTTTGGCAAGCTTTTCCAAGCGAGCCTCTAGCAAACCGTCTAAGAATAGCAGATGGCAAACACAGCGACTTAGGCGCACGAATGCAAATGCAATGCAAAGAAACACATAAGTGTAGATAAAATGTCATATCATGAGTTCGAGTCAAGTTCTCTAAATCCCCAACAGAGTCGCCAGAAACTGTAGCTCGACTTTTCGCGTCCCTTTTCGGAAGGTTTGAAAGAAATCCCTACAGTTCGGACTCCAGCGGTTCTGAATCTAATCTCACAAGTGCAATGTGAAATTCATAAACACCAAAGAGTCCAAATTTGGCAAATCATTTGAAAAATTAATTTTCAGTCAAAAATGCCAAAATAGGACTGCTTTGCCAGATACAGAGTCTCCACCTAAATATTTTATTTTGGAAAAATTTAGGAAAGCCATGACTCGTGCCGAAGGCCACGTGTCCGTCATCACCAAAGTTGCCTCGGCTTGGGAACTTAGGTTCGAGAGAGAAAGGTCATGAATTGAGCACCCCCGCTCGCCCAATCAAAGATCGGCCTCTACTAATCATGATATGATTTTTATCAACATTATATGCTCTTGTTCTGTTAATTAGGCTAGCATTACTATGTGATGTGTACATACAAGTATAGACTAGTTTGCCCAAATTGGAACAATTTAATTTCATGTTTGTTTTGTGAAAAAGGGTTTGATTTTTCCACATCAAGTGCTTAAAGTTTGCGAATTTGCCACTAAACATAATGGGCTTAAAAAATGTACATTTATTGAATCATTCCAATTCAAACAACAAGCCTTCATCCACAGGCATTGAAGTAGTTTAGCAAGTAAGCATTTAGCCTCATGGCAAGCATCATAGTCATAACAATCACTCACACTCATGCAAGTACGCTAAAGCATTAAAAACTCACCTAGTACTCCAAGCTAAGAAGATATGAGTTAGAAAAATATGCATGTTTCCTAACTATGTTAAATGTCTAATGCAACGCATGCAATATACAATTACTATGCTCGACTACTAATATGGCATATGAATCAATTTGACAGCATGTGGTCTAAGCACGTATTCAAAGAATTATTGAAACGACAATGTAGTTTGAATGATACGCTGAGCCTCGGTGCATGCATTACAAGATGAATGGATGCAAGCATAAGTATGCTAATTGAAACATGTCCCTAATCTAACCATCAAAACAGTTAAATAAAAGGGAGAAAGACGTGGGGTTGGAAGACATACACATTATTACATTGCACTCTAATGAAGGAGAGTCTGAATGAATAAGCTAGCTAAGCTAATTAAGCTAATTATTACAAAACTTGGATGAATAATTAACTAACTATCTAAGCTAATTAATTAGGAATTTAACTAGGCTAAACTAATTAAATATTACAACACAAACTAATTTAATTAATCTAAACTAATTAAATGAGTAAACTAATTAGCTATAACTAATTAAGCTAATTAAAACATTACAACACAAACTAATTAGCTACAACTAATTAATTTACAACAAACACATAATTTAATGCTAATTTAAACTAATTAACTAGCTAACTAGTCCCAGGAAGCGAGGGAGGCCCTTGCATGCTCGATTTCCAGCCGAAGAATATCCGTTGTCTGCCCTCGAAAGCCTCTGTTTGCACAACCCTTGCACTATTTCTTTATCTAGATCAACTTTGCCATGCTTCACGAGCATAATGCCCAAAATTCACTAGTGGCCAGTAGGCCAGAAGTGGTGGCCGGTTGTAGACGTCCCCCGAACGCCCCGGGAGGGAACGAGTCCCCCCTGTTTCGTTCGATATTAGGCTCACTACAGCTTAGGACTCTCAGATTGTCACGGTTCTTAATCTGAACCAAAGAGTCCAAATCCGGCAAATCGTTTTGAGAAAACAGATTTTTTTGAAAGAAGTGCGAAACATGGACTACTTTGCCAGATACAGAGTCGCCACCTAAATATTTTATTTTGGGGGGAAATTTAGGAAACCCTGACTCGTATGCCTAAGGCCACGTGTCCGTCATCACCAAAGTTGCCTCGGCTCGGGAACTTGGGTACGATTGGGGATGGTCACTTCGTGAGCACCCCCGCTCGCCCGATCAAAGATCGGCCTCTACTAGCCATGATATCTATTTTTGAAAACATTATGCGTTCTTATTCTGGTTATTAGCCTAGATTTACTATGTGATGCGCACAGTATACAAGTACAGACTGGATCGCCTGATTTGGAACAAAACATTTCATGTTTGTTTGTTTGAAAATGGTTTGATGGTGCTACTCGCAAGTAGGCTATGACGTGGATTTGCCACCCTTGGGTGGGCTTAGAACACACATTTGATGAATTGTTCCAATTCAAATAACCCAACCTTCGCCCACAGGCATTCAGGCAGTTATATCACATAAGCATATAGCCTCATGGTAAGCATGCTATTCATGGCAGCACTCACACGCATGCAAGGATGCAAAAGCATAAAACTCACCGAGTACTCCAAGCCAAAACAGAAGCTAATTAGAAATCCATGCATGATCCTAATTATACAGAAATGCCTAATGCAACACATGCAAAGATGCAACTATAACAGGCTCAGCTATTCTAACCATGGCATATGAGATGCTACAGCTAACATGTATTCAACTTGGAATTGAAAATACAATGCAGTTAGTATGATGCGCCGAGCCCGGTGCATGTAATACAGATGAATGAATGCAAACATGCTATCATACTGTATGCTAATTGAAACATGTCCTAATCTAACCATCATAAGCGGATAAATAAAAGGGAGAAAGACGTGGGGTTGGAAGACATACATCACACACACGCACACTTATTACAACATTGTCCTCGCGCAGAGGGTCCAAATAAATAGTACAGTCCAAATAATACAGTCCAAATAATACAGCCCAAATATGTACAAATCCCAAATTAATTTACAAATTAACTAAGAAAAATAATAAACTGGCATGCAAGCCAGGGACTGTCTTGACTCTTCTCCAGATAATGAATGATGCATGTCCGGGTCGCCTTTGCGCGGAAATCCACTGTGATGCCCAACTAGTCTCTGTTTTGCACTGGTTCTTGGAAAGCGCGCCAAGCCCCGGAAGACTGCTGATTCTTGATTTGCTACAACAGAGAGCAGAAAAGGGGCATGGCAATGTATTTTCACAAATGTATGCATGCCTCGATCCTCGTGCCACCAATCACGCATCTCGATGCATGATGGCGGAGGAGTCGAATTGTGCAACTCAATATAGAATGAATGCACATATAAATACAACGAAACCTAAAATCCATCATGGATAATCCGGAGTGTCGGTGATTGGGAATTGAGACACGTTCCGTCACTCGAAGTACGAAACGTCTCTCGTTTCCCGTGCTCGGGCTAACTCCTATCCCAAACACAATGCAATATGCATGACATGCATGAATGCAACTAATATAAATCCTAGCGTGCACAATGCTACGGAATGACATACACGACGCACGAGGTAACATGGCATACACAATGCGCTAACATGAAACCTAGCATACACAATGCTATGAAATGAAATGGCATACGCCATGCACGATGGGCTTACACCAACATGAGTGGACCTCAGCCACGCTCAAATTAGTAGCCATGAGATGAAAATGAGATAACTCGGAATGCGTGCACACATGCACGCAAACCGAGGACCGACCCTAAGGCACCAAATGTCACTCTAACAAGACATGGAAAGGCATGGAATATGGCATACAAGCATGAAAATTTCAGTGCTGAAATACAATGCAAAACAGCCCCGAATCATGGAAACATGGCACCCGATGCATGAAATAAGAACCGAAATGCAAAACTAGGCATACGCAATGACCTATAGCTATACAAAGCATACATTATTTGAACATGGAATGTAAAGACAGAGTCAAGACAGCCGAAAAATAAGCACATTTACAGTTCTAAGCAAGGTTAAACAGCGAATGAAAATGGGGCTAAACTAGCATGCAAAAATGGCCCCGAAAGCAAGCTAATGAAGCAAGTGACAGCCGCTGACCCCAAACAGAGAAGGGCCCTTCTACAATGTCAAAGAGTGGCCCAAAATATGGTATTTTACAGTTTATAACCAGACCCAAAACAGTGCACAAGCATGCTCAAAATGCTATGCAAAATAATGCCAAAAGAGAGCTATAACACAAAGTACAAAAAGGATGCCTCAAACAGTAAAATCCCCTTAATGAAACATGAAGAGAGGATCAAAATAAGGCCACTTACAATTCGAACCAGAGCCCAAAAATAGAAGCACAAGAGGCTAACAAATCATGCAAAAATGAGGCCAAAAGAGGGATATGAAGGCAAGTGGAAGATAGAAGCCTCAAACAGTGATGAGCCCTTCAACAATGTTGAATAAGAGATCAAAATAAGCCACTTTACAGTTTATTACATGCCTCAAAACAATTTATACATAGGCCAAAAATACTACACAAGAAAATGGCATACAAGGGAGGTAATGAAGCAAGTGCAACAAGGAAGCCTCAAACAGTGAGAGGCCCTTAAACAAACATGAAATAGAGCTCAAAAAAATTATATTTTCAGTTAGGGTCGGAGCCCCAACATGCAAGCACAAAGAGCTAAGATGTGAACCAAGAAAAGGGTCAAAAAGGGGAGAAGAGGACTTACACTTGAAGACTAATCTTTGACACCCTTTTGGACCAATAAATGCTGCCTCCTAAGCTCTGAGAAGACCCTCCAAGCTGCTGGAATGGAGTGGTGGTGTGGTGCTAGGTGATGGTGAGGAAATGGTGTAAGAATCAAAGGGGTTTTTTAAGGCTTAGAGTAGAGAGAGAGAGAGATTTAATGTGAGAGCTCCAAACCAAAATTTTCTAACCCCTAAAACACAGCTGGGGGGTCTGTTATATAGACACAAGAGGGTGGAAAAGAGGGGGAAAAATGGGGGGGGAAATTGAAATTGAAATTTTCCCCCAAAAAGGCCAAAAAGAGGGATATAAAGGCAAGTGGTAGCTTCTGGACCCAAATGGCCGAGAGCCCTTCAACAAAGTTAAAGAGAGGCTCAAAACAAGACACTTTGTAGTTTATGACCAAGTCCGAAATAGCTCACAAGTAAGCCTAAAATACCGTGCAAAAATAGGCCTAAAAGAGCGTTAAAGAAGCAAGTGATAGGAGGAGATCTCAAACAGCAAAAGGTCCTTAATCAAACATGAAAAGGACCTCAAAATATGATTACCTCTAGTTTGGGTCGGAGCCCAACAATGCTCGTAAGCAAGGCTCGGGGGCCAAAACGCGCAGTTTGGCGACACGAAAACTGACCGTTAGGTACCGGAAGTGGTATTCGACCACGAAGTCGGTCTCTCGGACGACAGTGTCCCTTGAAAGGGAGGAAATAAGGTATGTGCCAAAAACTGGAGCAAACGGAGGTGGTTAAGCAGTCCTGAACCGAGGCACACGGCCGTCGGCTCCGAAAAACCGGAAACCGGGCTCCAAACGGGAAAAATGGCCTACGACCACGAAACGTAGCCTCCGGCCACTGAGAGATGATCTACGAGACCTCTCCCTCCCTTTGGGAAGAGAAAACAAAGAAAATAGGGCCTGGTTCGAAAACCGAGGCAAAGCACAAAATAGTCCGAAAGTCCGGAGGCAAGGCTCGCAGCTAAGACTCTGAAACTTCAGAACGAGCACAATATGCAACATCACTAAGCGCTCAATCGGTGACGTCTTAGTCTTAAGGTCGGTCAAAAATGGGGTGTCTACAGTTGCCCCTCTTTGACAGAACTCGAAAGTCACACGTGACGGGAGTGAATGTCAAAGCCCAGAGACGACCCATTTTTGACAAGGCCGAAGACTTAGACAAACAGGTAACATAAACAGAGATGCACCCGCAGGCAGGGGCAAAATGCAACCGACAATGCAAGAAGCTGAACATAACTTATGATCATGCAAAGAAAGCTGTAATGAAGCATACCATGCAACATTTTTAAGCAAGTGAATACAAATCTAACTACATTTCATGCAGAAAGGATGTAAGAAAATTGTGCAATTCTCACTGCGTCTCACGCGGAGAAGGCTAAAAGCGACTACTGAGAATACCCAGAGTCTTACACACAACATCTTTCTGCGTATCACACATAGGAGAGGTAGAAGGTAAACCTCTCAGCGTATCACACGCAAGAGAGGAAAGGTAAACTTCTCAGCATATCACACGCAAGAGAAGAAAGGCAAATTCCTTAACGTATCACACGCAAGAGAAAACCTCTCAGCATATCACACGCAAGAGAGGAAAGGCAAATTTCTCAGCGTATCACTGTAGACGCGCCCGCGTGGGGGGGCCCTGCTGCTATAGTTTGGACTCGATTCGTGTCACGGTTCTTAATCTGAACCAAAGAGTCCAAATCTGGCAAATTGTTTTGAGAAACAGATTATTTTGAAAAGAAATGCCAAACATGGACTGCTTTGACAGATACAGAGTCGCCACCTAAATATTTTAAAACGGGGGAATTTAGGAAACCCTGACTCAGTGCCAAAGGCCACGTGTCCGTCATCACCAAAGTTGTCTCGGCACGGGAGCTTGGGTACGATTGGGGAAGGTCAGCTATGAGCACCCCCTCTCACCCGGTCCGAAGACCGGCCTCTACTAACCGTGATATCCGATTTTGAAAACGTTATGTGTTCTTATCCTGATTATTAGCCTAGAATTACTATGTTATGCGCACAGCAAACAAGTATAGACTAGATTGCCTAATTTCGAAATAAATATTGCATA
The DNA here is from genome assembly GCF_055761805.1 of Camellia sinensis. NCBI lineage: Eukaryota > Viridiplantae > Streptophyta > Magnoliopsida > Ericales > Theaceae > Camellia > Camellia sinensis. The sequence continues at coordinate 72,789,833 of NC_138964.1, forward strand.
CCCGTTTGTCTTGGAAAATACTTTGGAATTTGCTACTCGCAAGTAGGCTAAAATACGGATTTCAACGAGTTTTTCCAACTCAGACAATCCAACCTTCACCCACAGGCATTCAAACAGTTTATCACATAAGCATCTAGCCGCATGGTAAACATGTTGTTATGATAGCATTCACACGCATGCGATATGCTAAAACATGAAAATACTTACATCGTACTCCATGCCAAAACAATAAACTCGTTACATGTTTGAATGTCTAATGCAACACATACAGGATGCAATTAAAGTAGGCTCGGCTAACCTAAACATGACATGTGAAATGCAATCAGTTGATGGACGTATTCAATTTGGAATTGAAATACAAATGCAGTTAGCATGATGTACCGAGCCCGGTGCATGCAAGACGAATGTATGGATGCACGCATGCATAGCATAAGGTATGCTAATTTAAACATGTCCTATTACTAACCATCAAAGCAGGTAAATAAAAGGGGAAAGAAAGAAGTGTGGGTTGGAAGACATGCACACACTCACCCACACTTATTACAGATTCGTCCTCGCTCGGAGGGACCAAAAGAATAATACAGATTAAATAACGAATTAACTAACCTAGCTACTTAATTATTACAAATTACCTAATTAGTTAACAAACTAACTAAGCTAGAAAACACAGTAAACCGCCTCGGGAAGAGAGTTCGGTGCACGCGTGCTCGGGTCTTGCTCGGAAGTGCACTGCCATGCATAGGTTGCCTATGTTTTCCCTGCAATACTCCTCTGAAGACTTCCAAAGTCTCAGGATTGCTTCCCTGGACATTGGGAGACACCACCGGCTGAATAGAAAGGCCACCGACAGTGACATGTGATCACCGGCTGTGAATGAATCCATTGGCCATGGAAAGATTGCCGGTCGGCACCTAGCACTGCCGGTCGGCAGAAAGTTCCTGCAGAATCTGCAATTGACAGCAACAGAGGGCAAGGCAGAGCATGGCAATGCTATTCAAGCCATATATGCACCAATCATGTTCCTTATCATGTGAGTGAGTCAAAGGGACATGCTCCTTGGTTCTCAGACCACCAATCGCGCATTTCTATGCGTGATGGCCCAAGGGACCAAGTGTGCACATTTCGATGTCAAATGCAATGCAAACCAACAAACCAAAGGAGTCCAATCCCTATCACTAAATCAAGGGACAAGATATGCACGTTCAATGCAACCTAAGCATGTTAGCTAGGGATGCAACATGGCAATGCAAACAAGCAAGTGATGAACAAGTATGCAAGCTAGTGAACATGCAAGACATGGTGCAATCAAAGCATGCAAAGTGTGAGACATGTAACAATATGTAAAGATTGCACTTAAACATGATTTGGGCAGCTCTAATTAGGCCCAAAACAGTGGCCATAAGTGCCCAAAATGGAGGACTAAAACACACACACACATGCATGCAAAGGATGTCCAATACTTCAAGCATTTAAAAGCAATTCTCAAGCACATTTAAGAGGATGCAAACATGGATAAATGACATGCATTAAGCTCTGAAAATTATGCAAGAATATGGTGCTAAACCAAGCAAACAAGATAGGCTAAGCATGCAATAAATGGCCCAAGTACTTGAAGCAAGTCAAAGGGACTTGGACCATGGCTAAGCCAACCAAGCCTCACACGGCCAAGAGGGCTTAAAACAGGTCCAAGGCAGACCTAGACCATGCAAAGGGGGGCCCCTAGATGGCATCTAAGTGGCTCAAATTCAAAGGTATGTACAATGGCCAAAACATGGAGCACAAAACACAAGCTCTAAGGCATCAAAGAGACAACCAAGGTAAGCATACAAGCATGCAAGGGGGACTGAAATGGTACTATAAATGATGCCAAACCATTAAATCAAGGCAAGTAATGCATGCTATACATTCACCTACTTAAGGCCAACAAGCCAAAAATGCAAAGGGGCTATGCAATGCATGCCATGGCCGACCCAAACAACTATGGACAGGCCTTAAACATGACAAAATAAGAATGAAAGATTCACAAGGCTAAGCCTAAAACATGCTAGAACAAGGGTTTACAACCTAAGGCATGTTAAGGCAACAAAGTCGCATTACACGGTAGGTATGCTAAGCATGCATGGTATACCAAAACCAACAAAAAATAAAGGCATATTATGAGATAATAGGCACAAAAAATAGCCAAGGCATAGTCAACAAGAAGCTTAGCTAGGTGCTCCCTCAAGAGGCCAAAAATGGTCAATTTCAAGGACAACAAGGAGAGGGGGTGGCCCTCTCCTTCCTAAGACCTCAAGGCACCATCCTCACCTCTGAAATCCCTGAAGATTTCATTGGTGAGGAGGCCCAAACACCAAGGTCCCAGAGCTCACATAAAATAGCACAAAATGGAGCCTTACAAGGCTTAGGAGGGGTCAAACAACCTCAAACAACAAAACACCCTAAATAAACTATTTAGAGGGCCTAAAAACAGAACTTTTTTGTATTATGCACTAAGCACAAAAACAGTTCTAAGATAGGTAAAACAAGTAGGCAAGAATGGGGAATAAAGGGACTAGTTTCTTACCCTTGAAGACCCCTTCAACAATGGTGGACCAGCAGCTTCTTTTAGGTTGAAACCAACTTCAAAACCTCAAAAACAACCCTCAAGAGGTCTCAGCTCCAAGGGATGGTGTAATGGTGGGTGCTTGTGAGCAAAAGTAAGACAAAACACACACACTAAGGCTAAATGAGAGAGAGGTATAGAGATTGAATATATATCAAACCCTAAACCTAAAACCAGAGCTCTCACAATGTTTTTCTCTCTCAAGTGTCTAACCTAGAGCCAATCTTGTAAAGCTTACAAGGTAAGCTAACAAGGAGTCCATCCCTCCATACACGTGTATGGAGGGGAACAAAATGACATACAGCTGTATTAAAATATCTGCAAAAGCAGATGAACAGTAGTCGGCTGCTCAAAATTGCCATTTTGTCAAAATTGAGTGCCGACCAGCAACAAATAATGCCGACCGGCAATATACATTGCCGATGGCATCAAAACACCAGCCGGTGGCCTCTGGCCATGGCCGGTGATGTATGGGGATGCCTCACAAGGCATTCCCGGCCCCTCCAAGGTAAAACACAAGTGTTTGGTGCAAAACCAGGCACTAAACGGTCGAGTTCGGAGATCCTGAGGCAAGGCGCGTAGCCGAGGCCTCCGGGAACTCCAAACAAATACAAACATGGATAATCACCGGGTGTTCAAACGGTGACGTCCAAGTCTTGAGGACGGTCAAAAATGGGGTGTCTACAGTTGCCCCTCTTTGACAGAACTCGAAAGTCATAACAATGACGGGAGTGAATGTCAAAGCCCAGAGACGACCCATTTTTGACAAGGCCGTAGACTTAGACAAACATGCAAGACAAACAAGGTATGTGCCCGAAGGTAGGGGCAAAATGCAAGACAATGCATAGAGCCAAACATAACTTATGATCATGCAAAGAAAGCTGTAACGAAGCACATATGCAACAGTTTTAAGCTGGCATACACCAAACTACACTACAGTGCAGAAAGGATGTAAGAGAATTATGCAATTCTCGATACGTCTCGCTCGGAGGATACAATGCCTGTGCGGCTCGTCTGGTTACACCAGCCTCAAATGAACCGTACATACCATATCGTGCCTGTAAAGAAAACAACTCAACAGGTACGATGTTGTTAGCAACATGCATGACAATGCAAAAATGGTTGCAAAATGATATGCAATATATACAAAACAATGTATAAGAAATGCAAATGAAAATGCAATGCAATTGAAACGATGCAAACTATGTGCAAAGCAATTGAATCATGATCCAATCGTGAGCGGTTCGAAACCACGCCTATGTCAAATAGATTGATGGAGGCAACAAGTCCGTCTACCATAGAACGGTCTACTGAACTATGAGTAATGTAGACGGACACGAGAACAAGTATTGGGGGGGATTGACACAAGTGGGGAAACGACCCGCTGGGGAAAGGACTACGATCCAAATGCTGGATGCAAAAATTACACTACAATGTAATATATAATGAAAATGCCGGGGAAATGGCAATGGATATGGCACGCGGGCCAAACCAAATCTTGCCTAGGAAAGGCATGTACGCATACAAGCCATGTTTAACATAGAACGGTCCACTGAACTATGTTTCGACGTGAAAAGTATGGGCACATACCAGACCAAGCTCAATCATGGAAAGGCGCAAGCCATAGATGGATGTGATGCAAAAAAATGCATGCAAACTACAATGCAATATCTACAAATATGCAATGGAAATGGAAATGCAATACAATGGATATGGCCTGCGGGCCAAGCTAATTCTTGCCTAGGAAAGGCATGTACGCATACGAGCCATGTCTAACACAGAAAAGGTGCCACAACCCTCAAACCAACATACCAGCGTGGAATAGGCGCGTACACATGCAGAACTGTGCTTTAACGTGAAAAGTAAGGGCACATACCAGACCAAGCTCAACCTGGAAAGGGGCAAGCCATAGATGGAAGGTGATGCAATAAATGCATGCAAACTACAATGCAATATCTACAAATATGCAATGGAAATGGAAATGCAATACAATGGATATGGCCTGCGGGCCAAACCAAATCTTGCCTAGGAAGGGCATGTACACGTACAAGCCGCGTCTAACATAGAATGGTCCACTGAACTATGTTTCGACGTGAAAAGTATGGGCACATACCAGACCAAGCTCAACCTGGAATGGCGCAAGCCATGGGCGGATGGTGATGCAATGAATGCATGCAAACTACAATGCAATATGCACTATGTTCTAATGATGCATGACAATGCGACTATTTACGATGATGCGTTGCAATGCATGTGTGTTTGTTGTTTTTTTTTTTGTTTTTGAAATGCAAATGATGTATAGAATGAATGTTGCATGGAATGCGTTCGGGCACGACAAACACCGAAGGACTTGCACCTTCAGAGGATTTAGGGTCTCCTAGACCGTGCGTATGTTGCGCAAGAAGTGCATAATAATGCAAGTGAATTTGAATATGCGACGACGTGCGGCTTAAGATATGCACGATAATGCCAACGAACTGTGCACATCAATGCACTAAAGGTTTTGCACCTTCCAAAGATTTAAGGTCTCCTAGACCGTTCCGTTGCCGGGACGGTGTGATGCGCAAAATAGCGCGATTGAATGTATGAAAATTACAATGCAATGTGCACCATATTACAATGATGCATGACAATGCAACTACTTACGGTGGTGCATGACAATGCCACTATTTACGATGATGCATGACAATGCAATTATATTTTTTGTTTGTTTTTGAAATGCGAATGATGCATGAATGATTTCGAAATGCGCGACAAAGCGTGGCTTTTGAGACGCACGTGAACTTGAATATGCGACAGCGTGCGGCTTAAGATATGCATGATAATGCCAATGAACTGTGCACATCAATGCACTAAAGGTTTTGCACCTTCCAAGGATTTAAGGTCTCCTAGACCGTGGTGGATTGCACAAGAAATGCATGATAATGCAAGTGAACTCAAAATGCGCAACGACGTGCAGCTTTGAAATACATGTATGATGCAACTTATCAAAAGTCGTTTAGGCACGACAAACACCGAAGGACTTGCACCTTTAGAGGATTTACGGTCTCCTAGACCGTGTATATACCTGCGTGGTTCGTCCGGTTGCACCAGCCTTAAATGAACCGTACATACAATATCGTGCCTGCAAAGAAAACAAACTTAACAGGTACAATGTGATTAACAACGTGCACCATAATGTGCTTGAAAATGCGTGACAACGCAAAGCAAGTGGGAAGCATAACAATGCTGTGAAGGCACAATGATGTAAGTGGAGCACGCGGTCTACGCAGGCAACAAAATTAATCATAAGCATGCGGTCTACGCAAGTAATGAAATTGGTTTCAAGCGTGCGGTCTACGCAAGTAGAGCATGCGGTCTACGCAAGGAAACATGCGGTCTACGCAAGTAACGTGATTGAGTGCAAACATGCGGTCTTCGCAGGTAATGAATTTGAACATAAGAATGCGGTCTACGCAAGTAATGAAATTGAACAAACATGCGGTCTACGCAAGCAATGAAATTGAACAAACATGCGGTCTACGCGAGCAAAACATGCGGTCTACGCAGGTAATGAAATTGAACAATCATGCGGTCTATGCAAGCAAAACATGCGGTCTATGGAGGTAATGAAATTGAACAATGATGCGGTCTACGCAAGCAAAACATGTGGTCTACGCAGGTAATGGAATTGAACAATCATGCGGTCTACGCAAGCAAAACATGCGGTCTACGCAGGTAATGAAATTGAACAATCATGCAGTCTACGCAAGCAAAACATGCGGTCTACGCAAGTAATGAAATTGAACAATCATGCGGTCTACGCAAGCAAACCATGCGGTCTATGCAAGTAATGAAATTGAACAATTATGCGGTCTACGCGAACAAAACATGCGGTCTACGCAGGTAATGAAATTGAACAATCATGCGGAATGCAACAAGATGTGCAAAACCACGCGATGCGTTAGACAACGCGAGTGCACAAGACAGTGTAATGCGCAAGATAGCGCGATTGATTTGAAATGCACAAGACAGTGCGATAGATTTGAAATGCACGAGACAGTGCGATAGATATGTGATGCACAAGGGGGCAACTTTTGAGTTTCGTAAAAGCCAAAAGGATACGGAAAGGATACACCTCGCATGAATTCGAGTGCCACGCACAGAAGACAGGACCCTAGGTCACAACGAAGGCCGGTTGAGTGTCGGGGATGCACTGTTTTGCACTGTTTTGAGCAATGAAGGCCCTGAACCCCACAAATAACTCAAACAAGGGTGTAGGCGGCTCCAAAATCACTGTAGGAGACCATCGGATGTCCACCGGCCATCAAAATACATCACCGGCCATCCATCGGCCATCATACAATTCCATCGGCACAATATTTTGTCGACCGGCAAAGAGTGTGGCAGACCGGCAAAGAATTCCTGTATCGGGGCAGTACTGTCATTTCGACACGGGTCTTTTAAAATGGGGTTTCTAACCCTATTTTCCTTACTCCTCCTTGGTCAAAAATCCCCTCTCTCTCTCTCTAGAGCATTTCCTCCCTCGATTCTCTCCTTTTCTTGCGTTCTAGCTTCCATTTTGTTGTTCGATTCGCGATCTCCTCCGCGTTTCGGACATTTTCAACCGAACGAAACTTCATTTCGGTGTTTCTTTCTTGATTTTCGCCACTTGGGGCTTGTTCCCCTCGAGTTTTTCTCGATACCCATGCTTTTTCCACACTCTGGCTTTTTCGGCCTTTTCCGACCCTCTCGGGGTTTGACTTTTTGTTGACTTTTCACCTTCTCGCCCGATTTTTCGCCTTTCGGCCATTTTCACATCCTCCGAGATGGGGGATGATCTTCCACAGGGCGGAGCCCCTCCTGAGCTCGAGATGAACCCTGAGGCCGAGCCCATGCCACTCCGTATCCGGCCGTTCGATCCGGAGACCTACAGGCCTGCAGTTCATGAGATGATCCCCGACGGACTACGCTAGTTCCGGAGCTTCGAGAGGCACGTCCCACGCGAGCTACTACTCCGCGAGCCTACCTCCCACCTGTCCTTCGGCGCTTCCGAGGTAACTTTCTTTCTCTGCTTTACTTTCTGCAATGTAGGATACAAAACTGTCGTAGCTGGTTGTGCTCTTTAACTGCTTAGTCCGGATGCACCGATATACTGTACACTGTAGTTGATTGCACACAAACTTACAACCGTTATCTGTTTGAAACTTACACGTGCACACACACTGCACTGACCCTGAATCACCCAAACACACGGCGCGCACTATATTCACTGCATGCACACTGGTACCCGGTAGCTGCTTGAGTCTGAAAACAAGCATGCATGCTACGTTTGCGCTAAACCATTCGAACACACTGACATATCACACGTTGTAGTTCACTGTAAGCACACCGGCACCCGGTATTTGTTTGAATCTGTTAAAACTTGCACGCATGCTACATCTGCCCTGAACCACCCAAACACGCTGACACATCCCATGCTGTAGTTCACTGTATGCTTCTTAGAACTGCATTTTGAATATTGTCTTGCATTTGTTGTTCTTGATTGCAGGGGGATTCCCATACCATTCGCGGGTATGGGAACACCGTTGCTCGGGACTGGTACCTCGAGCTGCCAGATGCGGTTCGTGACATCATCGACGAGGCCGACTTTGGCATCTTCTGCAGGGGGCTCTCTCGACTGACTACCTGTAGGCCCTTGCTTGCTGCTCTGGCGGAGAGGTGGTGGGATACCACCGACTCCTTCCACTTCTCCGTCGCAGGCGATATGACGATGACCCCTTACGACTTCTCGATGCTTACTGGCATCGAGGTAGGGGGTGAACCGATCCCCTTTGACACAGATATGGACGAGTGGGACGCTGCCCAGCTGTACCTGCTTGGCACACAGCCTCCCCTCGCTCGAGCGGGGTTTGTTAGGTACTCATGGTTTGAGAGCCACTTCCGGATCCAGCCGGCCTTGGCAGTGGAGGCGCAGATGTCCCCGGAGGAGGTGGACCAGTACGCGCGGGGCTTCATCATGTTCCTCTTCGGGACGACTCTCTTCGCCGATCGGGCGAACACTGTGCCCTTATGCTTGTTGAGCGCACTGGTGGACGTCAGGCAGATCCGCCACTACGACTGGGGTGGCACCGCTCTAGCCACTTTGTACGGTTATATGAGCTCTTCTTCCCACCTCAGCGGACAGTTCCTTGGTGGCTATTGGCGAGCCTGGGAGGTACGTTCTCTTCTATTTTTACATTTCTGCTTTCTGCTTGCTGTATTCTGCACACTGCACATATACTGTACACTGCCCCACACTGACTGTATACTGCACACCCGGCACACATATACTCTGTTTTACACTGTCTGCACACTGCTCACACTGTACACTCTGCACAATACACTGCACAACACACGGTTCTGCCATTTCTGCTTTATTCTGTATTCTGCCTTATCTGACAGTCATACTGATATCTGTTTTGCAGTTGTGGGTGTATGCCTACTTTCCTAGGCTTGCCCCAGTACCCGATGAGGAGATCCCACTTGGCGTCCCCTTCTCTCATCGCTTCGATGTGCGATGCATGCGGAGACCACGGGAGTCTCTTATTTTCTTCCGCCGATACTTCGATACCGTCACCGCCGCGGAGGTATGTTCAACTTTAGAGTTTATTATTTTGGCTTTGCTTCGCACCGTATATTTTCAATAACGGTAGATAATAAACTGCATTTCATTTTCAGATCACCTGGCAGCCCTGGGCTCCGTTACCGGCTGTGGTGCGGGATCACTATGAGGGCGCGGAGGAGACTGCCCATTGTCGGATCCTGTTGGAGGGCCCGGTCTGTCGGGCTTGGTACCTGGGCGAGCGTTTCTTGCGTCAGACCCTAGGTTTATCGGAGCAGATAGTTCCAGGTCCACCTCCTACGCATATGAGGTATACAGAGAGGTTCTCTCTCCAGCAGATGAGGGACTACACCATTGGCTGGGGTACAGAGCATCACAGAGGCGAGGGCGACTACGCAGAGTACGTCCGGACCTATATTATGCGACCCTTGGGCGGTGGTCGCCGAGCTGAGGAAGAGAGGTCAGCGGCGCCGGCAGTTGGAGCGGGAGCTGGGGCTGGAGCGAGCACATCAAGGAGGGCTCGAGTGTAGGGCAGGAGTGGAGCTCAGGGGGTACGGGGGACTGGCTGGCCCGCCTTGCCCACTGTACTGTCATATAGAGGGCAGGATGGGGCGACCTACCAGATCCCCTTTGCTCCTCCCCCGACTGGTCATGAGTTAGCCGGTATCCCCGACTTGCCTCCGGTATGTATTACTTCAATTTGCATCTTGCATCTGCATTTGATTTCAGTTTATTTGATATTCCGCAGAATACTGATGTATCTTATACTCTTGCAGGCGTCTTCCGAGTACACCCGGCAGTCCGTGGAGTTGAATGCCTCAATGATGGGGATGCTGCAGCGGACCTTCGACCTTCTGGCCCTCGACAGTATTCCGGTATGTTCTTCTGACAATGGCCTCAAACCATTCATGCACTGCTTCACATTATCTGATACACGACACAACACCTGACACGCTAATCTCACAGCGTCTGATACACTGCATACACTGCATTTTGCACTGTACTCTGCTCTGATAAACTGCTCACGGCATTCACACACTGTACTCATACACTGCCTTCTGCACTGATACACTGCCCTCGGCATTCTCACACTGTACACAGCATTCTGCACTGATACACTGCTCACAGTATTCTGATGTATTTGCCCTTTGTGATTTTCAGCCTCCCTTCCAGATTCCCCCGGTGGGCGGTGCTTCAGCTGGGCCTTCTATTCCTACTCGAGGAGCACGTGGAGACATTGCACGTCCCGTACCAAGGGAGGGCATACTCATATTGGGAGTAGTTCTCTGGTGCCGACCCCTGACGATGATGATGATGATGATGACGAGTCCGAGGCAAAGGTAGAGGCAGAGCCGGAGGTGGAGTCATCAGAGGAGGAGACCGGAGGCAGTTCTAGCTCGGGCTCTGATGACGATGCTGATGATGCTCCTGGACCTTCGTCCAGGAAGAGGGCGAGGACAGACTGATGGCCCTCGGAGCCGCTTGATACGGATACAGAATTTTGTTGTTTTTCTTCTTTCTTGTACTTTTTCCTTTTTGTTGGTAGTTAGGATACTTTGTACTGCCGCAGGCAGATTTTTGTTTCCAAAACTTGTGTATTTGAAAAGATGATGAAATGAAACAGACTTTTTATCTGAAAAAGTGTTACATTTACATATCTCATGTATTGCATCGCATCACATCATGTTACACCTCAATGTAAATGAAATTGATTGGTTGTCTGAAGATTTAACACTTGCACTGTAATAATCAGATAACTAAACAGCCAACAGCCAAAATAACCCAAGCAACCCACTGCCTGATTCTGGACACAAAGCCTTTATTCTACTGGGGATTGATCTTCATACAGCCCATAACCCAACACTTGGTTTATTCTGCACACGGCAAACATTGAACAAAACAGCCCAATCTGACAAGACGGCCTTCAAAGGTGAAACCGGCTAGGTTTCAAACATACTCGGATGCCCCAAATTTTCCCTTTCTTCTTTTGGTTCGCCCAGATGTAGAGAATGGCACAGCACTCTGAGCATAAATGATTTTTGAAATTAAATAAGGGTTTTCAACCGGGGTATCGAGCCTACAACAGAACACAGCGAGGAGGACTCGAACAAAAAGGGTACACGACCTAAACACAACGAGACACGCTCGGAAAAGACCCAAAACAAAGATTGAGGTAAACAAAAACAAAAGACACGACATACAGATGCGTTAATGATGACGGGGGACCTCAGATCACGAGGAGCCAATTTCTCCAGGTATTATTTCCCACCATTTTCTCACTTGTGATTCTCACATCACTCTGGCACTCAAGCTCGGTTTTTCTCTCAAAACCCTTCGGCTCGCTTTTTCTCTCAACTTACACCTCTCTATTCTTTATTTTCTCATTTTTCGTCCCTCCCCGAGGTGATCAATGAATGAATAGGAAGTTGCGGGTTAATGCCCAATGCCGTTAGCTCACAGCTATTTCTTCTGGTGTGTAGAGTGCCCTCCTGGCAAGTACGTCGATGATGGGGGAAAGACAGAACGCCTGACTCAACTGTGCCCCTAGTTCATTATTTTGACCATTTTTCTTTTTGGTTTTCTACTAAAACAGTTTTGATCAAGATGAGAGTCGGATTAACGTACTTGTTCGATTTTTGATTTGAAAACCATGCAAGTCAGGTTGTAAGCACTGAAAATTTTCCTTTTTGGGTCCAAGAAAATGGTCCAGTTTTGAAAAAATGGAACAGTTTTCGAGAAAATAATCAACCCCAGTAAAAATTTTCAAAAACTATTTTTCAAACAGTCAATGCTCAGCGAGCAAGGAACTTACTCTTTGAGATGCGCAACCCCGGATCGGAGGCAATGGAAAATTGCCCCTGGCTTGGAAGGGGTGGATGGCAACGGAAAGTTGCCCCTGGTTTGAATGGCGTCTCACGACGACTCGTGGCAACGGAAAGCTGCCCCTTGTTTGGATGGTGCCGCAGCAGTCCGCAAACAATCTTCATTGGTGGTGGTCGAACTCTTGGACACAGAGATGACGAAGACGGTTATAACAAATATATGGACACATTCACCTTGGAGGGTGTTGGCAACTGGACTTTGGGATGGAATCGAAACCATTGCATGGACCGAGACGCTATGAAAGCGTTGGGGGCTGGACTTCATGATGAAGTTGCCTACGTATCCCAAACATGGGAATCAAGCCTCACGTAGTTCCGGTTAAGGTACACTCGGGTATTTTAACCTTCACTTTTTAGGCTCTAACTTTTGCCAAGGTGCCCGATGCGGGTTTTCGACCTTGCAAGCTTTGTTCTTCTTTTCTTTTCAATTTTTCTATTTCTTTTTCTTTTCTCTTCTTTTTCCTTTTCTTTCTTTTTTCCTTTTCTTTTGCATTTTTTTTCTTCTTTTTGTATTTTTCTCTTGCTCTAACTTTTGCCTGGGTCGCCCTTCCGGGTTTTCAGCCCAGCGAGCCTCTCAAAGGGTAAAAGTGTAACAAGTCCACGCCAAATGGTTTTTTGCAGTTGAAGCCTCTCTGTATCTAGGAGAACGACTGTTGTAATGATTTGCAGAAGAATCCGTCATGGCTGCTCCACAAGCTTCTTCTAGTGAGATCTGATCCTCTTGACTCGCCTTCGGTGCTTCTTGCTCGAGGGCTGCTTCAAAACTGGCCATACGGGCCTCCTCCGACAGTTGACTATTGGATGTTCCGGATGAGTTCCTGGTTCAAAACAAACAGGTCGAATCTTGAGGCTGAGAGCGATCCTTAGGCTGCGCGATCTCAAGAGTGGTTCCACACAGGTCTTCATAGGGCCGCGTAAAACATTTGTTTTTGAAAGTTTTGAAGAAAGCGACAAATAGCTCGCGCTGAAGATAGTGTGGGACCAATCTGGATCAAGCCAGGGTCCTTCTCAGTACTCACGCCGACAAGCATGATTTCATTCGTTAAGGGCTTAGCATGCCTCTCCTTTTCTCAATTTGATCAAAGTTTTGTAAAACCCGAGGAATTCCTTCCTCTTCGTTTTCATCACCGCAGTGTTCAAAAGGTTTTTTGAAAAACTTAGGCTAATGAAATGAGCTTGGCGCACAGGAGAGCAGGCAAGGTGTACTGTCAACCCATTCAAGTCCTCTGGCACAACTAACTCATACTGAAAGCAAGCATGAAAATGAGATGGCCACAGCTGTTTCATTCAGATTTGTTGGCATAACTGGCCCCTTGGCGGAAACAGACTCAAAAAAAAAAACAAAAACGGGTAATTACAAGACAAAACGGTGTTCGAGGCAACAACCCCGGAACCACCTGGTATTCTATACAAAGGGGACTGACTCGCTACAACAAGACAGACCCTGAAGCGAAAAAAACTGACTCAAGACCAAGAGACAGACTCAAAACAAAAGACTGACTCTATACCCAAGCCAGAATTTACAAAACTAGCGTTCACAGATGCTCAAAAATGCGTGCCAGACGCCATATCCAGAATATACCGAATGCCGCCCGCAAGTGGTTCACTTTCTGATTACATACTTGCAATATCTGTGTCCTCAAAATCCAATAACTGGGTGGTAACGGACTTGGCAGAGGTGGGCGGGAGGATAACCTCGTTGTCAATCAAATCTTGCACCTCATGACGGAGGCGGAAACAATTGTCGGTTGCATGGCCTGTTTGCTGGTGGTACGCGCAGTACTGAGCAGCATCTTGCGTAGCAGGGAGATTCTTCGGGAGAGGCCGAGGCTCCAAGGGTTTAAGGTGTCCCCTCTCGGCAAGGATCTGATGTGCCTTAGATAGGGGCATGTAAAGAGCATGAAAGACCCTACGCCCTCGGGGCAGGTACTTCGGAGTCTGAGCGTTCTTACTAGCTGCACAAGCAAAAGGGTCGGCAGGCGCTGCCTTGGCTCTCTGATCTTTCCTAGGTGTAGGGACGGGAATAGGAGAAACTGTTCTGGCATGACGGGGCCTATCCCGATTTTCCGATTGACTTGAACTACCCTCAGGTGGAGTGGGGAAAGCATCCTCCACAGTTTCTGCCACGACTGCGGATATCTGTTGCTTGTTCATTCCCCCGGCTTTCAAAGCCTCGAATGCCCACAGCAGTTGTTTACTGGGATCGGCATCTACCTTCACTTTGTTCTTGCCTCTGGCCTCAGCTTGGTCGAGGATTTGGGTTGATGTCGGCATGTCATTGCCATAGCTGGAGGCCAGCTCCGGTTGGCTAAGTTCGATCACAATTCGCCCCAACAGCGGGGGCTCCTGGGGTACAAAACTCCTGGCATATGGTGTGGCTGGAGGTGAAGCTGACATTCCGTAGGCGAGATCCGCCACAGACCTCTGGAGATCACCTATCATCCCCATTAGTTCAAATGTAGTAGGCTCGCGAGCCTGGTATAGCTGGGGGGCCCAGACCGTGTGCGCAACAGGCGACCTGGGTGGATGTGACATATCAATGTTGGTCTCACTTTGCTGAGTGATCCATTGGTCTAATGCAGCTGTCATAACCACGATCTCTTCTGAATTCTGCGTCGTCGTGAGTCCTGCCTCAGCAAGGGGGAGCACTAGCTATTCTGTACTAGCTGTCCGAACTGAAAGGAACAACAAGTAGCATTTCAGCCCAAATGGATCAAACACAGGTGTAGCGGAACAACTGTACTCTACTGCTGATCACTGTTTCTCAGAAATCACTATCCCCAAAACTGAACCCTGATACCCGCAGATAACTGATTCTCAGTAACACTGATACTGGTGTCCTCGGGCCTGTTACTCAAACTTGCAAACTGATATGTACGTTCCTGTAGAGATACACTCTAAAAACCACATAGCAAGTAAAGAGAGCCAAAACACCCCTATGTTGGGGTAGGGTTTCCCTGTCCTATTTTGTCAGGAGCTAGGGTTTCACTATGCACGCAGAAGTTTTCAAACAACCTAACAACGGGTAAGCAGCCTGTCCTAATTTGGAATGGTCACTATGGATCCGAATATGCATTAGGTCGAATGGTCGAAAAGGGTGCCCCGGTAGAACCGGGGTTTGTGTTCCCATACTGTCAGAGCCCATAACCGGTCAGCCTTATGGTCATGCCTTGACAAGACAAGCCTCCGGCAAACCGTTCAGGAATGGCAGATGGCAAACACGGTGTCCTAGGCGCACCAATGCACATGCAATGCATAGAGACACATAAATGAAATCAAAACAGGATATCACGAGTTCGAGTCAAGCTCTCTAAATTTCCCAGCAGAGTCGCCAGAAACTGTAGACGCGCCCGCGTGGGGGGCCCTGCTGCTACAGTTCGGACTCGATTCGTGTCACGGTTCTTAATCTGAACGAAAGAGTCCAAATCTGGCAAATCGTTTTGAGAAACAAATTTTTTTGAAAAGAAGTGCCAAACATGGACTGCTTTGACAGATACAGAGTCGCCACCTAAATATTTTAAAACGGGGGAATTTAGGAAACCCTGACTCGGTGCCAAAGGCCACGTGTCCGTCATCACCAAAGTTGCCTCGGCTCGGGAGCTTGGGTACGATTGGGGAAGGTCAGCTATGAGCACCCCCTCTCGCCCGGTCCGAAGACCGGCCTCTACTAACCGTGATATCCGATTTTGAAAACGTTATGTGTTCTTATCCCGATTATTAGCCTAGAATTACTATGTTATGCGCACAGCAAACAAGTATAGACTAGATTGCGTAATTTGGAAATAAACATTGCATATCCGTTTGTCTTGGAAAATACTTTGGAATTTGCTACTCGCAAGTAGGCTAAAAATACGGATTTCAACGAGTTTTTCCAACTCAGACAATCCAACCTTCACCCACAAGCATTCAAACAGTTTATCACATAAGCATCTAGCCACATGGTAAACATGCTGTTATGATAGCATTCACACGCATGCGATATGCTAAAACATGAAAATACTTACATCATACTCCATGCCAAAACAATAAACTCATTAGTAAACAATGCATGATCCAAGTCCATGTTTGAATGTCTAATGCAACGCATACAGGATGCAATTAGAGTAGGCTTGGCTAACCTAAACATGGCATATGAAATGCAATCAGTTGATGCACGTATTCAATTTGGAATTGAAATACAAATACAGTTAGCATGATGTACCAAGCCCGGTGCATGCAAGACGAATGTATGGATGCACGCATGCATAGCATAAGGTATGCTAATTTAAACATGTCCTATTACTAACCATCAAAGCAGGTAAATAAAAGGGAGAAGAAAGAAGTGGGGTTGGAAGACATGCACACACTCACCCACACTTATTACAGATTCGTCCTCGCTCGGAGGGACCAAAAGAATAATAAAGATTAAATAACGAATTAACTAACCTAGCTAATTAATTATTACAAATTACCTAATTAGTTAGCAAACTAACTAAGCTAGGAAAAACAGTAAACAGCCTCGGGAAGAGAGTTCGGTGCACGCGTGCTCGGGTCTTGCTCGGAAGTGCACTGCCATGCATAGGTTGCCTCTGTGTTCCCTACTATACTCTTCTGAAGACTTACAAAGTCTCAGGATTGCTTCCCTAGACATTGGGAGACACCACCGGCTGAATAGAATGGCCACCGGCAGTGGCATGTGATCACCGGCTGTGAATGAATCCATTGGCCATGGAAAGATTGCCGGTCGGCACCTAGCACTGCCGGTCGGCAGAAAGTTCCAGCGGAATCTGCAATTGACAGCAACAGAGGGCAAGGCAGAGCATGGCAATGCTATTCAAGCCATATATGCACCAATCATGTTCCTTATCATGTGAGTGAGTCAAGGGGACATGCTCCTTGGTTCTCGGACAACCAATCGCGCATTTCTATGCGTGATGGCCCAAGGGACCAAGTGCAATCAAATGCAATGCAAACCAACAAACCAAAGGAGTCCAATCCCTATCACTAAATCAAGGGACAAGATATGCATGTTCAATGCAACCTAAGCATGTTAGCTAGGGATACAACATGGCAATGCAAACAAGCAAGTGATGAACAAGCATGCAAGCTAGTGAACATGCAAGACATAGTGCAATCAATGCATGCAAAGTGTGAGACATGTAACAATATGTAAAGATTGGACTTAAACATGATTTGGGCAGCTCTAATTAGGCCCAAAACAGTGGCCATAAGTGCCCAAAATGGAGGACTAAAACACACACACACATGCATGCAAAGGATGTCCAATACTTCAAGCATTTAAAAGCAATTCTCAAGCACATTTAAGAGGATGCAAACATGGATAAATGACATGCATTAAGCTCTGAAAATTATGCAAGAATATGGTGCTAAACCAAGCAAACAAGATAGGCTAAGCATGCAATAAATGGCCCAAGTACTTGAAGCAAGTCAAAGGGACTTGGACCATGGCTAAGCCAACCAAGCCTCACAAGGCCAAGAGGGCTTAAAACAGGTCCAAGGCAGACCTAGACCATGCAAAGGGGGGCCCCTAGATGGCATCTAAGTGGCTCAAATTCAAAGGTATGTATAATGGCCAAAACATGGAGCATATAACACAAGCTCATAAGGCATCAAAGAGACAACCAAGGTAAGCATACAAGCATGCAAGGGGGACTGAAATGGTGCTTTAAATGATGCCAAACCATTAATTCAAGGCAAGTAATGCATGCTATACATTCACCTACTTAAGGCCAACAAGCCAAAAATGCAAAGGGGCTATGCAATGCATGCCATGGCTGATCCAAACAACTATAGACAGGCCTTAAACATGGAAAAATAAGCATGAAAGATTCACAAGGCTAAGCCTAAAACATGCTAGAACAAGGGTTTACAACCTAAGGCATGTTAAGGCAATAAAGTGGCATTACAAGGTAGGTATGCTAAGCATGCATGGTATACCAAAACCAACAAAAAATAGAGGCATATTATGACATAATAGGCACAAAAAATTGCCTAGGCATAGTCAACAAGAAGCTTAGCTAGGTGCTCCCTCAAGAGGCCAAAAATTGTCCATTTCAAGGACAACAAGGAGAGGGGGTGACCCTCTCCTTCCTAGGACCTCAAGGCACCATCCTCACCTCTGAAATCCCTCAAGATTTCAGTGGTGAGGAGGCCCAAACACCAAGGTCCTGGAGCTCACACAAAATAGCACAAAATGGAGCCTTACAAGGCTGAGGAGGGGTCAAACAACCTCAAACAACAAAACACCCTAAACAAACTATTTAGAGGGCCTAAAAACATAACTTTTTTGTATTATGCACTAAATACAAAAATAGTTCTAAGATAGGCAAAACAAGTATGCAAGAATGGGGAATAAAGGGACTAGTTTCTTACCCTTCAAGGCCCCTTCAACAATGGTGGACCAGCAGCTTCTTTTAGGTTGAAACCAGCTTCAAAACCTCAAAAACAACCCTCAAGGGGTCTCACCACCAAGGGATGGTGTAATGGTGGGTGCTTGTGAGCAAAAGTAAGACAAAACACACGCACTAAGGCTAAATGAGAGAGAGGTATAGAGATAGAATATAAATCAAACCCTAAACCTAAAACCAAAGCTCTCACAATGTTTTTTTCTCTCAAGTGTCTAACCTAGAGCCAAGAGAGGAGGGCTCCTCTTATAGAGGAGCCAATCTTGTAAAGCTTACAAGGTAAGCTAACAAGGAGTCCATCCCTCCATACACTGTATGGAGGGGAACAAAATGACATACAACTGTATTAAAATATCTGCAAAAGCAGATGAACAGTAGTCAGCTGCCCAAAATTGCCATTTTGTCAAAATTGAGTGCCGACCGGCAACAAATAATGCCGACCGGCAATATACATTGCCGATGGCATCAAAACACCAGCCGGTGGCCTCTGGCCATGGCTGGTGATGTGTGGGGATGCCTCACGAGACATTCCCGGCCCCTCCAAGGCAAAACACAAGTGTTTGGTGCAAAACCAGACACTAAACGGTCGAGTTCGGAGATTCTGAGGCAAGGCGCGTAGCCGAGGCCTCCGGGAACTCCAAACAAACACAAACATGGATAATCACCGGGTGTTCAAATGGTGACGTCCAAGTCTTGAGGACGATCAAAAATGGGTTGTCTACAATCACACGCAAGAGAAAACCTCTCAGCATATCACATGCAAGGGAGGAAAGATAAATTTCTAAGCGTATCACACGCAAGAGAAAACCTCTCAGCATATCACATGCAAGAGAGAACAGGGAAACTTCTCAGCGTATCACACGCAAGAGAAAACCTCTCTGCATATCACATGCAAGAGAGAAAAGGTAAATTTCTCAGCGTATCACACGTAAGAGAAAACCTCTCAGCATATCACATGCAAGAGAGGAAAGGTAAATTTCTCAGCATATCAGACGCAAGAGAAAACCTCTCAGCATATCACATGCAAGAGAGGAAAGGTAAATTTCTCAGCGTATCACACGTAAGAGAAAACCTCTCAGCATATCACATGCAAGAGAGAAAAGGTAAATTTCTCAGCATATCACGTGCAAGAGAAAACGTCTCAGCATATCACATGCAAGAGAGGAAACGTAAATTTCTCAGCGTATCACACGTAAGAGAAAACCTCTCAGCATATCACATGCAAGAGAGAAAAGGGAAACTTCTCAGCGTATCACACGCAAGAGAAAACCTCTCAGCATATCACATGCAAGAGAGGAAAGGTATGAATGAACACCGGAACTCGTCCGAATGTTCGAAACCGAAGATGTCCTAACGCACCGCATGCAATAGGAGAAAAGACGACAATTGCAAGTGAAAAGGTGCATAACGATGCAGGTGAAGTGTACATAACAATGCAAGTAATGAGCATAACAATGCTAGATAGATGTGCATAATAATGCAACGAATGAGCATAACAATGCTAGATAGATGTGCATAACAATGCAACGAATGAGCATAACAATGCCAGTGGAACGCGCGTGACAACACCCGTTTGAAACAAAAATACCGAATAAGGGAATACAAGCCTTAAGTAGACCAAATTCCAAACGCAACCTCCGATTTACCTCTCGGAGGGGTCACGATGCATTCGAAAAAGGATACACCTCGTGCATGCCGACTGACGATCAGCTACACATCGAAGACATGAGTTGAAAATTCCGCAGAAACATTTTGAGCTGAAAAGAGTGGATTCTTCTTACACTTTCTTAATTTGTACTTCCAAACCGCAGTTACTACCTTTCCTTCCTGGCCATGTTCACAACTTTCCCTATTCTCCAACAGGGTGACAGACTAGGTTGATTCAGTATCCAGAATCGAGGCGCATTCACATGCTATCTCAATCTATGGGGCTGCCATACAGATTTCAAGCCGAGGATAGACCCCTGGGTATTTAAACCAGACTTTAGTCTCGGAAATTCCGAACCTTTGCGTTCTAGGCAATAGTCGTCCGAACTCTAGTTTCCACCGTCGCAGTTGGCCTCCTAGGAACTCATTGCAAACACAGCCAAGATGCATCTGGCAGGGGCTGGTTTTCAGAGGGAGCACTTCGATTGCCATTCTGGCATTAAAGTAGGCTTGAGTTTGGGAGTAGAGGCACACTCGTACTTCGGAGCATTGACAAGGCCTGAAGAGGTACATCTGGAGTATAATAACGGAGAGTATAATCACGGAAACTGAAACAAACTCAAATGCTCCAATTTTTCCTCTTTTCTTTTGCTTCGCAGCCTGGAACCTATATAGCTTCAGATAGATCCTGATTTTACTGTTCTCATATGACTTGGGTTGAACCGTGTGGTTTTATGAAAGAACGAATCTTGTGTTGCACAATCATGAAGAATGGCACAGCACTCTGAGCACAAAACGATTTTATTTTTGAAATTAAGAAATGAGTTCTTAACCGGGTATTGAGCCTACGACTGAACACAGCGAAAAAGACTCAACAACGAAAGACAAAAAGGTAAACAACCTAAACACAACGAGTCACGCTCGGGACGACTCAAAGTAGGAATCGAGACAAACAAAACAAAAGACACGACACATAGACGTATTACAAAGACGACAGACCTCTCAGATCGCGAGGAGCCAGTTTCTCCGGATATTGTTTCCCACCCTTTCTCATTTGTGTCTCTAACATCGCTCGGCCCTCAGGCTCTGTTTTTCTGAAAAATCCCTTTTCTCACTTTTCCTCTCATCGCACATATCTCTATTCTTCGATCTCTCATTTTTCATCCCTCCCCTGGGTGGTTGATGAATAAACAGCAAATTGTGGGCTCGTACCCCTAGCATTCTGCTAGATTCTCTTTCTTCCGCTCACAGCTAGTGAATTCCTCCCACGGAAGGGTTGCGCTACAACTAGGTGTGTAGCAAATCTGCAGCTAACATCAGTTGATGATGCTTTGCTGGGGAGATTGGACGTGATAAGATCTGCCCAGATGATGGAGTGGAATATCTTGCCCCATTCTAGTTCGTGCTTCACACTTTGCTTGATACCTCGTTGGTTGGAGGATGAGAGAGCTTTCAGCCCTTTGTTGTTAACTTCAGTTGTGCCCTATTCTGGCAGGTAGAGTGCCCTTCTTGGCAAGTATGTTAACAATGGGAAAGACAGGAAGCCTGACTCAACTGTGCCCCTAGTTCATCATTTTGACCATTTTTTGTTTTTTCTTTCTACTAAAACAGTTTTGACCAACATGAGAGTTAGATTAACGCGCTTGTTCGATTTTCTGATTTAAAATCATGCAAGTTAGGCTATGAGCACTGAGAGTTTTCCTTTTTTGGGTCCAAGAAATGGTCCAGTTTTGAAAAAATGGAGTACTTTTCGAGAAGATTAGTCAACCTCAGTAAAAATTCTCAAAAACTATTTCGCAAACGGCCACTGCTGAACGAGCACGGAACCTACCCTTGAGATGCACAACCTCAGATCCGAAGGAAAATTGCCCCTTTCTTGAGGGGAGCTGCATGGCAACGGACAATCGCCCCTTGTTTGAATGGCACCGCAGCGCATTGAATGGCAACGGAAAGCTGCCCCTTGTTTGGATGACACCGCGGTGCATTGAATGGCAACGGAAAACTGCCCTTTGTTTGAATGACACCGCGGTGCATTGAATGGCAACGGAAAGTTGCCCCTTGTCTGAATGGCACCGTAGTGTATTGCAATCAGTCCTCAGAGCGATGATTGCAGCCGAACTCCCGGATACAGAAAAGACAAAGATGACTAGAACCATCACATGGACACAGTTGAATTTGAAGTATTTTACGGCTGGACTTCAGAATGAAGTTGCCTACGTATCCCAAAGATGGGAATCAAGCCTCACGTAGTTCGGGGTTAAGGTACACGCGGGTATTTAACCTCTCCTTTTTGTGCTCTAACTTTTGCCAAGGCACCTGTTGCGGGTTTTCGACCTTGCGAGCTTTGTTTTTCTTTTCTTTTTCATTTCTTTTCTTCTCTTTTTTTTCTCTTTTCTTCTTTTTCTTTTTTTTTTTTTTGCTTTTCTTCTTTTTTCTCTTTTCTTCTTTTTTTCTTTTTGCTTTTTGTATATAACTTTTCTTGCTCTAACTTTTGCCTGGGTCGCCCTTTCCGGGTTTTCGGCCCAGCGAGCCTCTCAAAGGGTAAAAGTGTAACAAGTCCATGCCAAATGGTTTTAGGATCTCGAAGCCATCCGTATCCAAGAGAGTGGCTGTTGTATCGATTTGCAGAAGGATCCATCTTCGACTCTTTGAGCACATCGGACATTTTCGCCCCTAGTTCGAGGAGTGTTTCTGTTCTAGCTTCGCAAGCTTCTTCTGATGGGGTCTGATCTTCTTGATCTGACTTTGGTGCCTCTTGTTCGAGGGCTGTTTCAAATTTGGCCACACAGGCCTCATATCGTGGTTGACCGTTGAACACTCTGAATCCAAGGTCAAGGTTTGAAAGCAAGGGCTCAAGTCTCGAGGCTGAGAGCGATCCTAAGCTGCACAATCTCAAGAGCAATTCCACACAAGTCTTTGCAGGAACGCGCAAAACATTTTGTTTTTGAAAATTTTTAAGAAAGCGACAAATCGCTCGCGCTGAAGATAGTGTAGAACCAATCTGGATCAAGCCAGGGTCATTCTCAGTACTCACGCTAACAAGCATGATTCCATTCATTAAGGGCTTAGCAGGCCTTTCTTTCTCTCGAATGATCAAAGTTTTGCAAAATCCGAGGAATTCCTTCCTCTTCATTTTCACCGCAGTGTTCGAAAAGTTTTGAAAAACTTAGGTCGATACAATGAATTCAAGGCACAGAAAAGACACAGCTTCTAATCAAACACTGCCATCTCATTTGGAATTTCTGGTACAACTGGCACAAGGCAGAAGCAAATGCGGGAGCGTGAAAATCACTGCTGTTTCATTCAAAATCTGTTGGCACAACTGGCTCCCTGACAGAAACAGACTCAAAACAAAATGAAAAGACAAGCACAAAACAAAATGGTGATGCCCGAGGCAACACCCCCTGGAATCACTCGACTCCTATACAACAGGACTGACTCGATACAACAAGATAGACCCAAAACAAAAAAAGAGACTGACTCAAAACAAAAAGACACACTCAAAACAAAACAACAAGACTGACCCAATATCCAAGTCAAAAAGCACAAAAGCTAGCATTCGCAAATGCTCAAAACAGTGCATGCCATCCACCATATCTGGAGTAAACTAAGCACTGCCCGCAGGTGGTTCATCCCCCAATCACATCACATTATCCCCCAAGTTCACTGATCAAGTGCCGATAGACTTTGCAGGACCTGGTGCGGGGATGACCCCGTTGTCGATCAGATCTTGTATTTCATGGCGGAGACGAAAGCACGTGTCAGTGTCATGGCCAGCTCGCTGATGGAAGGCACAGTAGTCGGCTGGGTTGTGTGAGAGAGGGAGGTTCTTTGGTAATGGCAGCGGCTCCAGGGGCGTCAGATGCCCTTTCTTGATCAAAACCCCCAGAGCCTTTGACAAAGGCATATAAAGTGGGGTGAAAACCTTCTTGGCTTGGGGTGGATATTTGGCTACTTGCGAGCTACTCCCGAATGCACCGGTGAATGGGGTGGTTGTTTTTGGTGCAGTGGCGGTGACCATGCCCACTTCAGAAGATCTTACAACTGCATCACCGCTAGTGGTCGCATTCGAACTGCGAAAAAACGCCTTCCTGGGCGGCTCCCTGTCATTGTCAATCAGGCCCTGCTTCATAGCATCCTCGATCTGTACTCCCATCTCATGCAAATCTGAAAAGGTAGGGAAGGGGAGCACGATCATTTTCTGTATTAGTTTGGGCTGGAGGTTGCGCACAACCATCCGTATTTGATCCTTATCCGTTGGCCTAATGGTCATCGTTGAGGCTTTGGCCCTCCAGCGGGCCACGAATTCTGAGAAGCTCTCCTTAGGCTCCTGTCTCATCGTCCCAAGATCACGGATCGTAATCTCGATTTGGGTATTGTACGAATATTGTGCGACGAAGGCCTTAGCCATCTCCTCCCAGCTTCGTTTCACTGAATCCTCCAATTTGGCGTACCAGATGGCCGCAATACCCGACAGGGTCCTGCCAAAAAGGGAAAGCTTCTGTAATCTTGTCAAGCCCATCAGGCGCAGAACATCTGAAAACAAACTCAGGTGGACCATGGGATGTCCTGACCCGTCAAAACGGTCGATGTGAGGCATCTTGAACCTGTCCGGTAGTGTCACAGCTGCGTCGGTATACCCGTCCTCAATGTCCGGGATGGACTTTACCCCCTGGGATTTCTTGAACAACTTTTCAAGCTTGCTCAACTTCAACGCTGTATGGTCTACCTCGAACTCAAAGGGAGAGTCCGATGGGTTGGTTGGTGCTTTAGACAACCGGGGTAAGATTGGGGGCGGAGCCGGCCCTGTCGGAATGTCCGTACCGTCTTGGACATTTGGCGTCTCCTCGGGTATTGGATCTACTGGTGGAGAGGGAGCTTGATGTGAAGCAGATGCTCCGTTTTGCTGTTGCAATCTGGTGATTAGCTCTGCCTGTTGGGCCATGACCGCAGCCTGCTGTTTGGCGAATTCAGCTTGGCGGACAGCATCTTGCTGCAAGAGTTTCATACTTTCTTGCATCTGGCGCATCATTGCCTCCATCCCTGATGTGTTCTGCTGATCCATCTAACTGACTGGTATCTATCCCTGCAGTAGAAACTAAGACCTCAGCCTGACTGTTTACTGGTGGGGTGGATAAGGGCCACTGATCTGGTAACTGCTGAACTGGTGATTTGTGCCTGACTGGCCCTTTTACCCTGCCTCTGGCAAAGGAACACTGATTGCCCGTGAACTGAATCTCTGACCTGATAAAGTCTATCAGCACAAGTTCGATGAACCTCGGGGGATATCGGAGCCTTCTGAAGCTATGGTTCCCAGACTACCTAGCAAAAGAGAAAACATGCAGCATCTCAGCCTAACTTCACCAAAACAGATACGAGCATAGTAGGATGACTGTGCCCTCTACTGAATTCTGCCCCCAAAATTCTGCCCGTAAACTGATACCCTCAGGTGAACTGAATCCCAAAGTACTGAACTGGTGCCCGCAGGCCTAATGCCCAAACTACTAAACCGCTGCCCGCAGGCCTGATGCCCAAACTTGTTGACTGATACATGCATCCCTATAGAGACGCACTCTAAAAGCACATAGCAGACAAGTGAGAGCCAAAGCACCCCTATGTTGGGGTAGGGTTTCCCTGTCCTATTTTGTCAGGAGCTAGGGTTTCATTACGCACATAGCGGTTTCAAACAACCTATATTGGGTAAGTAACCTGTCCTAGTTTGGAATGGTCACTACGGATTCCGAATATGCACTAGGTCGAATGGCCAAAAGGGTGCCCCGGTAAAACCGGGGTTTGTGTTCCCATACTGGCAGAGCCCACAACCGGTCAGCCTTATGGTCATGCCTTGACAAGGCAAGCCTCCGGCAAATCGTTCAGGAATAGCAGATGGCAAACACGGTGTCCTAGGTGCACCAATGCAAATGCAATGCAAAGAAACACAAGAGTGTAGTCAAAAACAGATATCATGAGTTCGAGTCAAGTTCTCTAACTCCCCAGCAGAGTCGCCAGAAACTGTAGACGTCCCCCCAACGCCCCGGGAGGGAACGAGTCCCCCCCCGTTTCGTTCGATATTGGGCTCACTACAGCGCAGGACTCTCAGATTGTCACGGTTCTTAATCTGAACCAAAGAGTCCAAATCCGGCAAATCGTTTTGAGAAAACAGATTTTTTTGAAAGAAGTGCCAAACATGGACTATTTTGCCAAATACAGAGTCGCCACCTAAATATTTTATTTTGGGGGCAAATTTAGGAAACCCTAACTCGTTTGCCTAAGGCCACGTGTCCGTCATCACCAAAGTTTCCTCGGCTCGGGAACTTGGGTACGATTGGGGAAGGTCACTTCGTGAGCACCCCCGCTCGCCCGATCAAAGATCGGCCTCTACTAACCATGATATCTATTTTTGAAAACATTATGCGTTCTTATTCCGGTTATTAGCCTAGATTTACTATGTGATGCGCACAGCATACAAGTACAGACTGGATCGCCTGATTTAGAACAAAACATTTCATGTTTGTTTGTTTGAAAATGGTTTGATGGTGCTACTCGCAAGTAGGCTAAGACGTGGATTTGCCACCCTTGGGTGGGCTTAGAAAACATGATTTTGCCACTATCTAGTGGGCTTAAAACACACATTTGATGAATTGTTCCAATTCAAATAACCCAACCTTCACCCACAGGCATTCAGGCAGTTATATCACATAAGCATATAGCGTCATGGTAAGCATGCTATTCATGGTAGCACTCACACGCATGCAAGGATGATAAAGCATAAAACTCACCGAGTACTCCAAGCCAAAACAGAAGCTAATTAGAAATCCATGCATGATCCTAATTATACAGAAATGCCTAATGCAACACATGCAAAGATCCAACTATAACAGGCTCGGCAATTCTAAACATGGCATATGAGATGCTACAGCTAACATGTGTTCAACTTGGAATTGAAAATACAATGCAGTTAGTATGATGCGCCAAGCCCGGTGCATGTAATACAGATGAATGAATCCAAACATGCTATCATACTGTATGCTAATTGAAACATGCCCTAATCTAACCATCATAAGCGGATAAATAAAAGGGAGAAAGAAGTGGGGTTGGAAGACATACATCACACACACGCACACTTATTACAACATTGTCCTTGCGCAGAGGGTCCAAATAAATAGTACAGTCCAAATAATACAGTCCAAATAATACAGCCCAAATATGTACAAATCCCTAATTAATTTACAAATTAACTAAGAAAAATAATAAACTGGCATGCAAGCCAGGGACTGTCTTGACTCTTCTCCAGATAATGAATGATGCATGTCCGGGTCGCCTTTGCGCGGAAATCCACTGTGATGCCCCAATTAGCCTCTGTTTTGCAATGGTTCTTGGAAAGCGCGCCAAGCCCCGGAAGACTGCTGATTCTTGATTTGCTGCAACAAAGAGCAGAAAAGGGGCATGGCAATGTATTTTCACAAACGTATGCATGCCTCGATCCTCGTGCCACCAATCACGCATCTCGATGCATGATGGCCGAGGAGTCGAATTGTGCAACTCAATATAGAATAAATGCACATATAAATATAACGAAACCTAAACTCCATCATGGATAATCCGGAGAGTCGGTGACTGGGAATTGAGACACGTTCCGTCACTCGAAGTGTGAAACGTCCCTCGTTTCCCGTGCTCGGGCTAACTCCTATCCCAAACACAATGCAATATGCATGACATGCATGAATGCAACTAGTATACAACCTAGCGTGCACAATGCTATGGAATGACATACACGACGCACGAGGTAACATGGCATACACAATGCGCTAACATGCGACCTAGCATACACAATGCTATGAAATGAAATGGCATACACCATTCACGATGGACTTACACCAACATGAGTGGACCTCAGCCACGCTCACATTAGTAGCCATGAGATGAAAATGAGATAACTCGGAATGCGTGCACACATGCACGCAAACCGAGGACCGACCCTAAGGCACCAAATGCCACTCTAACAAAACATGGCAAGGCATGGAATATGGCATACAAGCATGCAAATTTCAGCGCTGAAATACGATGCAAAACAGCCCCGAATCATGCAAACATGGCACCCGATGCATGAAATAAGACCCGAAATGCAAAACTAAGCATACGCAATGACCTATTGCTATACAAAGCATGCATTATTTGAACATGGAATGTAAAGATAGAGTCAATACAGCCCAAAAATAAGCACATTTACATTTCTAAGCAAGGTCAAACAACGAATGCAAATGGGGCTAAACTAGCATGCAAAAATGGCCCCGAAAGCAAGCTATTGAAGCAAGTGACAGCCGCTGACCCCAAACAGAGAAGGGCCCTTCTACAGTATCGAAGAGGGGCCCAAAATATAGTATTTTACAGTTTATAACCAGACCCAAAACAGTGCACAAGCATGCTCAAAATGCTATGCAAAATAAGGCCAAAAGAGAGCTATAACACAAAGTACAAAAAGGATGCCTCAAATAGTAAAATACCCTGAATGAAACACGAAGATGGGGTCAAAATAAGGCCACTTACAGTTCGGACCAGAGCCCAAAAACAGAAGCACAAGAGGCTAACAAATCATGCAAAAATGAGGCCAAAAGAGGGATATAAAGGCAAGTGGAAGATAGAAGCCTCAAACAGTGATGAGCCCTTCAAAAATGTTGAAGAAGGGCTCAAAATAACCCACTTTACAGTTTATTACATGCCTCAAAACAATTTATACATAGGCCAAAAATACTACACAAGAAAATGGCATACAAGGGAGGTAATGAAGCAAGTGCAACAAGGAGGCCTCAAACAGTGAGATGCCCTTAAACAAACATGAAATAGAGCTCAAAAAATGATATTTTCAGTTAGGGTCGGAACCCCAACATGCAAGCACAAAGAGCTAAGATGTGAACCAAGAAAAGGGTCAAAAAGGGGAGAAGAGGACTTACCCTTGAAGACTAATCTTTGACACCCTTTTGGACTAAGAAATGCTGCCTCCTAAGCTCTGAGAAGACCCTCCAAGCTGTTTGAATGGAGTGGTGGTGTGGTGCTAGGTGATGGTGAGGAAATGGTGTAAGAATCAAAGGGGTTTTTTAAGGCTTAGAGTAGAGAGAGAGAGAGATTTAATGTGAGAGCTCCAAACCAAAATTTTCTAACCCCTAAAACACATCTGGGGGGTCTGTTATATAGACACAAGAGGGTGGAAAAGAGGGGGAAAAATGGGGGGGAAATTGAAATTCAAATTTCCCCCCAAAAAGGCCAAAAAGTGGGATATAAAGGCAAGTGGTAGCTGCTGGACCCAAATGGCCGAGATCCCTTCAACAAAGTTGAAGAGGGGCTCAAAAAAAGACACTTTGTAGTTTATGACCAAGTCCGAAACAGCTCACAAATAAGCCTAAAATACCGTGCAAAAATAGGCCTAAAAGAGCGTTAAAGAAGCAAGTGATAGGAGCAGATCTCAAACAGCAAAAGGTCCTTAATTAAACATGAAAAGGACCTCAAAATATGACTACCTCTAGTTTGGGTCAGAGCCCAACAATGCTCGTAAGCAAGGCTCGGGGGCCAAAACGCGCAGTGTGGGGCCCCGAAAACTGACCGTTAGGCACCAGAAGTGGTATTTGACCACGAAGTCGGTCTCTCGGACCACAGTGTCCCTCGAAAAGGAGAAAATAAGGTATGTGCCAAAAACCGGAGCAAACGAAGGTGGTTAAGCGGTCCCGAACCGAGGCACACGGCCGTCGGCTCCGAAAAATCGAAAACCGGGCTCCAAACGGGAAAAATGGCCTACGACCACGAAACGTATCCTACGGCCACTGAGAGATGATCTACAAGACCTCTCCCTCCCTTTGGGAAGAGAAAACAGAGAAAATAGGGCATGGTTCGAAAACCGAGGCAAAGCACAAAAGAGTCCGGAAGTCCGGAGGCAAGGCTCGCAGCTAAGACTCTGAAACTTCAGAACGAGCACAATATGCAACATCACTAAGCGCTCAATCGGTGATGTCTTAGTCTTAAGGTCGGTCAAAAATGGGGTGTCTACACCAATCGGCCACCACTGAGGGGTTGCCGTCCAACACTGATGGCCTACCAGCCAGTAACAGTGGCCAGCAGGCCACTGATGACTCTTTGTTTTTTTTTTTTTTTTTTTTGCTACAACAGAGAGCAAACAAGGAAAAGAGAGGGTCTTCTCACAGGTTGTTTGTACTTTGTATCTCTTCTTATCATCAAAACATCTCAAAGGAGTGATACACTTAGTCCTCAAACCATCAATCAAGAAATTTCATTGCATGATGGCTAAGGAACCAAGATATACAAGTTAATAAATGCACAAATAAGACCAAAAAGACCATCACCCTATCAAGCATGATCAAGGGCAATGGAGTCCTTGGAAACTTGGCACATTTCATCACTTTGAGTATGAAATGCCTCAATTTTTCTTGTGTTCAATTAACATCAGATTGAACACATCAAAAGAAAACCAGTTTCTTATCTTGCACACTTTTAGTTTTAACTTGTTTACCCATTTTAATTACCTTTCCATTCTTTAACCAATTAAGTCCATTGATGAGAAGTCCTCTAAAGGGAAGGAAATATTAAACAGGGGATAGTTTAAGGCAAGATAGAGATGTGATGCTGTTGGTAATGATCCCCCAAAAGAGGATTAAACCATTAAGCAATGAACCTCAATCTCAAGCTTAAACTATCCTAAGGTTGAAACAACCCTCAAAGCAAATAAAGAGTGAAGAAAAGAGGGGGATTTCAAAGATCATAAGTGTTGAAATGAAGTGAGAAAAGCACTAAAACATGCAATCAACTCAAATAAGTTGTGCCTAAAGCCCTAAAACACCAAGCATGTGAGGACTATTACACTAGAGGCATGCAAAACAAGACTAAAATGCAATAAAAAAACCAAAAACAGAGTTAAAACAGTGTAAAATAGAGCCTAAAGCATGCTAGAATTAAGCTACAAAAGGCTAGAAAATTAAGCTAACACATGGAGCTAACCAGGCTAGCAAATAAGACACAAGGAGGGGAGCCTAACACCTCTAATTTTGGACTTTAAAACATGGTTTTTCGAACTGAAAATACTCCGAAATTCAGTGCTAAAAAGCCCAAGCAAAGATAGTTTGAAAGTGGGAAACAAAGGTGAAAAAGTCTTAAAAGCAAGGAATAAAGAGGGGTGAGATACCCCCTAACCTTAAATGGCCTAAAACACCAATTTCAACCCATAAAAACAGCCCAAAAATAGTAGGAAGAGATAGGAAAACAAGTATGCAAAGAAAGCTTAAAAGACAAGTACTATACCTCTTAAAGCAAAGAACAATTTTAGGTACTAATTCAAGCTAAAACCACCTTCAAGGGCTCCAAGATGGCTTCAAGGAACCTCAGCTCAAAGATGATCAACTTTAGTTAAGGAAATATATGAGTGTAGTATAAGTAGGCAAATGTGTACAAATTTACACGACAAAGAGAGAGAGAGAGAGAGAGAGAGAGAGAGATTTTTTGTTCCAAAATTTCTAACCTCTAAAAGTGAGGGATGAGACCCCATATATATAAATAAACATGCCTATGGCTGAGAAAAATCCATCCATACACGTGCATGGAGATGACACCAATTGTGCCAACAGCTGAAACAGTTGTCAACAAAATATTTGAAAAAAGACACTGGTGCGCAGGCTCAATTGGTGGCCGACAGCCTCAATTGACGGCCGACGCTTGAAGGTTTTGGTCCAAAATGGGGCACCGATTGGATGGGGTTTCAAGGCTCAAAGACAGGGCATTCCACTGAGGACTTTGGGCACTAAAACAAGCACAAATAGTCACAATCATCGAGTGCACGAGCGATGACATCCAAGTCTCGGGGACAGTAAAACATGGGGTGTCTACAAGTGCAAGGAAAAATGGGTACCGGTGGTATTGATAGACACCGATTTAGTTATCAACGTCTATTCTTCACCCACAGCTTATGCAATCGACCTTAGACCGGAAGATTTTGGGCCCACAACCCAAGTAATTCAGGCATATGATAATACAAGCAGAGAGGTTATGGGCATGGTACAAACTAGAGTCCAGCTAGGCCCAGCTTAGCAAGATGTCGAGTTCCATGTCCTGGATATCCCGACCACCTTTAACTTACTACTAGGAAGACCTTGGTTACATCTGGCGAAAGCAGTCTCTTTTACCCTCCACCAAATGCTGAAATACCCTCATGGGGAGGGAGTGGCGATCGTCTTTGAGAATTCATCCATCCAACCCCCGCCAGAGGTAACTACACCAGTGTTAGAGATCACTCATGGGGAGGAGGATGTATTCTTTTCAAGGTTTACTCTGGCTAAGGCCCGAGTAATGTAGAACATTTTGGCCGTTGATGAGGGCATGTATGTCAGTGCCCAATCAATCTATGTCATGAACAAATTGCAGCATGTGCCAGGAATGAGACTTGGAAGAAGTGGCCAGAAAGGCGTCACAACATTGGCCGATGTGCCGTATAATCTGCAAGCCATCGGTCTAGGATAGGTACCCACCAAAGAGGATTGGATCAGTAAAAGAAAAGAGATGACAGGCAGAGCCAGAGCCAAGCATGCAAGGAAACACTATGAGCTTATTCATAGGCCAATCCAAGGAACGCTGAACGACCACTTTATTTTGGACGGAGAAGATTTCCTTTTTTACGGTTTTCCCGAGCCCTGGATGAATTCCATGAAGCAGCATGTTCCTGGATTCAAAATCTTCTCCGACCTGCAGTTGTAAGATAGTAATGTCGAGGAATAGGCTAAACCAAGTGCTAAAGCTGAAAGGAGCATAAAAAATTACTCAGATAACAATGAGCTTGGAATAGGGGTAGCATTGGCGTGTCTCCTCCAGTTGACTCAGAGAACTTGGAGGATAAACTTGCCATCTCTATGATCGAGGACTAACTGGGTGTGAACCCATCCAGTAGCATTTCGGATGCATCGGAAGCATCGCCTCTTATTTGGCAGCTAGAGGAGGGCTACCTGTCTAGTTTTGAAATGAGTGATGAGCTAAAATTTGATTACACAAAGTCTGTGGAGTTGGAATTAGATTTCGATTCTTCTGAGTCCGAGTCTAGTATTCTTGGGGGTGATAACCCAGATACCAAGGTCATGTCCAGGTCCTCCTTCTCTTTTTCTTTTGAGTAAGTTGTAACCAAAGAGATGGACCTTATGAACGAGAACGCTACTAATTCTGAGTATTTCTCGGTGCCACTTGTTTATTATATTGACCAAGATTTTCAGAATTTTAATGAAATGAAGAGGAAGGAATTCCTCTGGTTTTGAAAAACTTGACAAATCGGGAGGAGGAGTGGTGTGCAAATCCTTGTGCTGATGAAATCATTGCTATTAATGTGGGTACTGAGAAGAATCCACATTTGGCCCAGATCGCATCCACGTTGTCTTCGGAGGAGCGTGAGCGCTTAGTCGCTTTTTGAAAAGATTTCAAAGATGCTTTCATGCGGTCCTACGAAGACATTCATGGAATCGATCTTGAGTGCATTGGATCCCTTTTGACCTTGAGGCCCGACCCGTCAAGAAGAAGTTGCGAAGAATCCGTCTGAATTGGGCGTTGAAAATCAAAGAAGAGGTCACCAAGCAGATCAAGGTAGGTTTCTTGTTAGTATCTGAATATCCGACGTAGTTGGCCAACATTGTCCCAATGCTGAAAAATGATGGTAGAATCCAAGTGTGTGTAGACATTCAGGATTTGAACAGAGCCAGTCCGAAGGACAACTTTCCTTTGCTGCACATTGATGAGTTAGTGACATCACTACGGGTCATGCATTGCTATCCTTCATAGATCGATTTTCCGGGTATAACCAGATTCTGATGGCGCCCGAGGATAGAGAGAAAAGTGCATTTACTACGCCGTGGGGGACCTACTACTATCAGGTTATGCTGTTTGGGCAGAAGAATGCATGATATGATATGATATGATATACCTACCAAAGGGTTGCAACCACCATTCTCCATGATATGATCCACAAAGAGGTCGAGGTGTACGTGTATGACATGATTGTCAAGTCCAAAGAAAAAGAGGGCCATTACACCGCCTTGAAGAAATTCTTTCAACGGATCAGAGAATGCAGACTGAGGTTGAATATGCATAAATGTACTTTCGGCATAACAATAGGGAAAATGATAGGCTTTTTGATCACACAGAGGGGCATCGAGGTAAATCCTTCCAAAATCAAGGCCATACTAGAAATGCCACCACCAAGGACTAAAAAGGAGGTGCGAGTCATTCTGGGTAAAGTGCAATTTATAAGACGGTTTATTTCCCAATTAATCTTGACTTGTGAATCACTATTTGGTCTCCTGAAGAAAGGAAAGAAATTACGGTGAGATGATGGATGTCAATTCGCTTTTTAGTAGATTAAGCAATACCTTCAAAATCCGCCCGTGTTGTCGCCGCCAGAGCTGGGGAAGTCATTGATTCTGTACCTGTCAGTGACAGACATGACTATGGGATGCATGCTCGCTTAGGAATCTAAGGATAGGGTGGAGAAAGCCATCCACTACTTGAGCAAGAAAATGCTAGATTACGAGACCCGCTATACTCTGTTAGAGAAAGCTTGCCTTGCCTTGGTATGCTATATGGAAGTTGAGGCACTACTTGTTAGCTCACTTTGTAATCCTGGTTTCGAGGTTAGATCCCATCAAATATCTCTTTGAGAAACTAGCGCTTACAGGTAGGGTAGCCCGTTGGTTGCTTCTCCTCTCTGAATTTGATCTCAAGTATGTTACCCGCAAATCAGTTAAAGGTAGAGCTGTAGCGGAGTTCCTGGAAAATCACCTGGTAGAAGGTGATGAAGCATTGGAATACCTATTCCTAGATGAAGCCATTCTGGAAATTGAGAAGGAGACTTGGACGATGTACTTTGACGGAGCATCCAATCAATACGGTTACGGGATAGGTGTGTTGCTAATAGCACCCAAAGACTCCCATATACCCTTAGCCTTGAAACTTCAGTTCAAGGTGTCAAATAACGAAGCAGAATATTAGGCGTGTATTGCTGGTTTAGAAGCTGCCCTGGAACTAGGGGAAAAAATGTTGGATGTTATCGAGGACTCGAACTTAGTTTTGTCTCAAGCAAATGGAGATTGGAAAGTCAAAGAAAAAAAGATGAAGACTTATCACCAGACCCCGAATGTTCTGATTCCTAGGTTTGAAAAGCTGACTTTCACGCATCTACTAAGAGAGAACAATAGGTTCACTAATACTTTAGCAACTCTATCTTTTACGGTAGACATCCCACTAGGAGTCTGGATGCGTCCGACTATCATTAAGTAGAGATACATGCCGGCCTATGAAACTATCACCGCAATAGATGAAGCGCAAGACAGAAACGCCTGGTACTACGATATTTGAAACCTCTTAGAAAAGGAGATTTATCCACCAAGGGTGAATGCCAAGGATGAAAGGGGAATATGGCGAATAACTGTCCAATTTATCATCTGCGGAGGTAAACTGTACAAAAGAGGTCATCTGGGAATGCACAAGTTGTGTGTTGAAGAAGAGTAGTCAAAGCGCTTGATGGAGGCCATCCATAGAGGAGAGTGCGAAGTGCACATGAACGGAGTGATGTTAGCCCAGAAGATTCTTAGGCAAGGTTACTACTGGTCTACTATGGAGGGGGATTGTATTGGTTTTGTTCAGTGATGCCACAAATGCCAAATTCATGCTAATCCCGCTGTCAAAACTGTACAACATGACTTCCCCATGGCATTTCTCAGTCTGGGGAATCGATGTCATCGATTCAGTCACACTAAAAGGGTCGAATGGGCATGAATACATCTTGGTGGCAATTGATTACTTTACAAAGTGGCTGGAAGCTTGGTCCTATGCAGTGTTGAAAGCATCGCATGTGGCCAAGTTCATCAGAAACAATATCATTTGCCGATATGGAGTCCCAAACGAGATCATATCAGATAGTGGCTCCGACTTCAAGAAAGAGGTGATAGACTTGTTGGAGAAATACAATGTGGCTTTTCATAAGTCATCTATATATCGGCTCGAAATCAACGGAGATATTGAAGCCGCTAACAAGAGCATCAAGAATA
This sequence comes from Camellia sinensis, assembly GCF_055761805.1. NCBI lineage: Eukaryota > Viridiplantae > Streptophyta > Magnoliopsida > Ericales > Theaceae > Camellia > Camellia sinensis. Next base: position 72,826,030 of record NC_138964.1, read on the forward strand.
TTTCCCAAAAGATGGTTGAGACCTACAGAGACTGGCTAAATAAATTTCCATCCGCACTCTAGGGCTATAGAACTTCAATCCGGACGTCTACAGGGGCAACTCCTTATTATCTTCTCTACGAGATGGAAGTTGTTCTGCCAATGGAAATAGAAGTCTCGTCGCTACGAGTTATGGTTGAGTGTTAGATAGCAGAGGCAGACTGGCAACAGAGCAGATTTGAAGAACTGGTGCTCTTTGATAAGAGGAGGCTGAAAGCATTGTATCATGTATAGGGCTGTCAATGTTGAATTGCTAGGGCTTTTAACAAGAAAGTTAAGTCCTGGAATCTCAAAGAGGGGGATATGGTGCTGAAAGACAACGGAGCTCCCATTCATGACCTTAGGGGCAAGTTCAAACCCAAATGGATTGGTCCTTACATCATCAAAACTATCTGGTCGGGTGGAGCTGTTATTCTCATGGACCTGGATGGCCTGGAATTTTCACAACTGATCAACATGGACAAGTTGAAGAAATACTATCCCTGAGAGGTTCGCTAGGCTGAAAACCTGGAAGGGCGACCTCGGCAAAAGTTAGAGCATGAAAAATTATAAATAAAGAAAAACTGAGCTCAAAAGGTTGAAAACCCTAAAGGGTGACTTTGGCAAAAAGTTAGAGCGCAAAAGGAAAGAGTAAATACTCGAGTGAACCTAAACTGAACTACATAAGGCCTGATTCCCATCTTCCCATCACCTTCAACTTAGCTGTCCTGTCCATGTGTCTGATTAGGTCATCTTTGTCTATTCTTTACCTGAGGGTTTGGTTGTGATCTTCACTCTGAGAAAAAGAGCTAGTTACAATACTGAGTAGTGATATTCAATCAAAAGGAAATTTGTGATCTTTTGATTCGGGGTTGTACATTTTGAAGATTGATTATGTGCGTGTCAAGTGGTGATCCTTTTCGAAAATGGTTTTGGAAAGTTTTAATAAAAGTTGATTTTGTTCAAATTTTCCCTTTTACAACTTATATCAGTTTTAGACGAAAAGGAAAATTTTCAATGCTTACAACTTTAATTTCATTAATTTCAGCATAAAAGCTCTCCAACTCTCCGATACAAATCAAAGTTGCTTTTATTACATTGAAAAAACTTGAAAAGATAGGTCAAAGCAATAAACTAGGGGCATAGATGAGTCAGGTGCTCCTGCGTCCCCTACTCGTGCTTGTGGAAGCTTTTGAAGCCAAAGTGGGCCCGGTTTGTGCCCCATCCTCGAGAAAAGCCAAACACTCGCCAGAAAGGGCGCAACTGAAACTAGGGGCAGGGGCCAGAAGCTCTCTCACCCGCGAAGAAGTAAGGTACCTAGCCAGATGTGAACCACGGATGGGGAATGAAACCAGGTACTCTACGCCCTCCTCTGAGCGGGTTTGATCATGCCCAAACTAATGTCTAAACCAAAAGGAGAAGTAGAACACACAGTGCATAAGCCCGATCAGCTATATGCCAAGCTGCTAAGCCATGCTGTAACTCATCCCAGTCAGGTTAAGCTAGGGGAAACGCCAGCCTATGTTAGCAGCAGACTTGTTGCACATCTAGTGGCATCACCATCCCTCATTTAGGAAATCCACTAGACAGTGACGAAGGAAATAGCCTCGAGCTTAGTACTCAAGGCAAGAGTCCACTACCTTCAGCTTATCCATAAGCCACACCTTGGGAGGGATGAAAGAAAAGAGAGATTAAAGAATAGAGAGATGTATTTTGAGAGAAAATAGATCATGAGTGCCTAGCAATGTGAGAAACACATATAAGGAAGGGTGGGAACAATACCTGAAGAAGTAGTGGATTCCCTGCGAATCTGGTAGTCTCTCACTGATGAAAAGCATCTAAGCCCATCAAAGTCTCGGCCAGCACCAAGCTAATGCAACTCTTGCCTTCTTTCAAACCTTGGGCCACTTTAATCAAAACGAATACTGGACCTGCCAAAACTAGAGGCAAGAAGGAAATGAGCAAGCATACATAAGCAGAGGGCATGTTGTCGTAAACCTCGCCAGAGAAGGTTGCCTCTGTCATCAATGTTGGAAAATCGATGGATCAAACTGGGAATGTCTAGCTCTCCGTTGCGGGCCAGACGTCGAGCCTCGTGTAGAGTAAGCCCACACATCCGTCCCAAAGCTTGGGCATGGCCAAAACGGGGCTGAGGCATGATTTCCTCATCACGTTGGGATTCCATTAATGCTTGAATATCTTCGACTGTCAGGCATATTTCTTGTCTCCCGAAGCTAAAGATGTGTGTAATCGGGTCCCAACATCGTGCCGTGGCATGAAGGAATGGGAAACAAAGTGGAGTTCGGCTCAATGAAAAAAGTGCATTTATACTAAAACCTTGAAAATTTACCATTTTCGTGCGGTCCAAAGTCGTTATCCAATTTTAGAGCTTTTCAGCAAAATATGGCTCCGTTTGTGGAAGATTTTGTAGTTGAAATGAAGCTCTAGAGAAGAATTCACGAAGCTAAACCTTTTGTAGAAGATAAGGCTGTGAGTGGAAGCCAGTTGTCAGCAATCTGGCTATTCTCATATTTGGTGGCTGGCAGATGGCCGGCAGGTGGCTGGCAGGCCACTCTCTATGGCCGGCAAACTCCGGCAGCCATCTATTCAGGCCTGCCATCCACCTGTTTGTTGAGCAGTGCTAGAAGCATGTGTTTTGTCTTGATCTTTGAGTGTTTCAAGGTCTTGTTTTGAGTCTTTTTGGTTTTAGCAAGTTTGTTTATTTGTACTTGAGTTGTTTTTGTTTTGCTTATCGAGTTGTATGTTGTATTTTGTATTTGGTTTGTTAATCGGTTCATTACCTGATTAAGAATGTTGTTTCAATCAAGTGCTCTTGGCCAATTCAATTCCATGTCCATTTCATGCAAATATGGTGCTCATGATGCAAAAATGACAACGCTTTTTATAAAAAAAACTGTGACGTTTTGTTCCGATCATGTTTTTTTTTTACAAAAGAGGAGTACAAGTTTTAAAGCAAAATAAACTTATTTGAAGTTATACATTTGCTAATGCTACCAAACAAAGCAAAAACTCAAAAATGAACGCCAGTCGCTTCAGGCCCGAGAGGCCCTCTTCAACCTCTTCCTTGGAGGACAGGACTCAGTGGCACTATCTTCATTAGCGCTGTTGTTTGAATCAGTCTTTAAGCCAGAACCAGAGCCGGCATCGTCTCTGCTCTCTACCCATAACTCTCCTCGGCATCATCACCTCCGTTCTCGAAACCCGAGCGAGTATTGTTATCTTTGCTCTTCGATGACTCAGAATGCTGACCCGCTACCTGCTCTGAGCCACTAGTCTCAGCATCATCATCGCTCAAGATGGGCATTGGAGGACTAATCTGGCCTTGGGTGCCCCTATCTCTGCCTCTCTTCCTTGCTGTTGGAGGGGGTACTGCTTGTGCTGGTGCTTCTGCCGCCGCCGGAGCCATCGGTGTAGACGGGATCTGAAAAAGATAGTCATCAACAGATCAGTTATAGTGTGTATCAGATACAAGCACAGTATGCAGAATAAGCGGTATGCAAAAATCAGATACAGTATGAGAACAGTGTATAAGTACAGTGTGCCAATGCAGTGTATCCGTGCAGTTTGGGAAAGACTACAGTTGAAATGCCAATGTATCAGAAGAAATTTGATAGCATGAAGTGCAGACTGAAAGAAATTACCTAGATACCGTGGAGACTGAGCAGCGTCTCCCTCCTCTGCACTATACCCGTCAAGGAGGCTACCAGCTCGAGAGCGCTTCCCATGTACTCAATGGATGCCTGCAAATGCATTTGGATGATCAGTGTCTGCAATAAACATATTTGAAATGAAATGTGGAGTGCAAATCGTAAAGTATGGTATATACTTGAGACAAACCCCGAACTCTAACTAGCTTGTGTCCAGCCTCTGTAGGCTCGATTAGGATCTGGTAAGTAGCACCAGTATGCCGCCAGCATGTAAGCGCGGTGGGAAGCTCTGGACAACGAGTTCTCTGCTCCGTAGGGGGAGCCCCTCTAGCACGAACCCTGGTCACCCTAGTCGCCTCTCTCACGGAAGAAGCCCTCGCCCCCTCGCCTCCTCGAGCGCTTGTCAAAGGTGGCATGAGGTGTGTCTAAATAAAGGTTGCGTAGTCTTCCACTGCCCTGAAGTAATCGGTATTAAAGCCTACCATAAACTGTGTAACTGCATCAATAGATAGGCTGTCTGCTGACCTCATAGACTCTGGCAGTGGCATCGGAACGATCAAGTCCGGCAAGCCCATGATCTGGCGGACGAACCACTCACTCAGGAACTAGGCCCAGCAAACTGGGCCCTCAAGCAAGATCCGAAAATCAGAAGTGGCCTAGGCTCCAGCGTATTGGTCCCGTACTCCAGCCGGCATCATGGCCCACGTCTACTACATGATCTACAAATAAAGAGTGTACAGATTATTAGTTGTTGTCAGTTGCTAAAGTGTGAATCAGAACAGTTATAAAGCAAAAACGACTATGTTTTGGGTTACCTCGTGGGCTGCCACTGTATCATAGTAGTGGAGAAAGAATGCAAACGACTCGCGACTCCTGTATTGACACTTGCCATCATACCGCCTCAAGTAGGGAACTGCCAGGGGGAGCTCTTCCATGGGCTCTGGGGCAAGAGCTGGAAAATAAACATAAACCCATAGTTGCAAGGAAAGTGTAGTAATATGTGATCAACAGAGTATGAACAGATGCAGAAAGTGCAAAGCATAAAACATACAACATGAACAGATATAGAAAATGTAAAACAGAAAGCATACAGTATGAACAGATGCAGAAAGTGCAAAGTAGAAAGCACGATGCATGAACAGATGCAGAAAGTGTAAAGTAGAAAGCATAGGTGTTGAACAGATATAAAATAGAAAATGTAGAGGAAAATGTAAAGTACAAAGAGTGAACTGAAATTCATACCACCTAGGCTCTCCAATAGCCTCCGATCGGCTCTTCCTCAGGCGGGAGGTAGAGCTCATATATCCGTACAGGGTGGCAAGGCCAACTCCACTCCAATCATAGAAGCCTACCTGGGGAAAGGTCATCAAGGAACTCAACAGATATAAACCCACGGAGTTCCACCTATTCGAAAATAATGTGGTACCAAGGACAAACATCAGGAAGCCTCTGGCATACTGCTCCATCTCTTCTACTGTCTTTGGCTCATTCCCTTGGAATTGCTCAGTGAACCATCTATATCTGACCACGGTTGGTCGGTACAAGGGTGGACGTGCTCCTAACAGCTCGATCCAAGCGGTCTCTCACTCCCTCATGTCTGTGTCAAAAGGGATTGAATCACCGCTACTCCTGAGCCCGTAATCATGGAAAATTTGTAGGGAGTCATCGTCATCTCCCCCGCAGTGGAGAAGTGGAAGGAGTTGGTGGTGTCCCACCACCTCTCTACAAACGTGCTTAGAACAGAACAACTCACAATGACCCATGTTAGGCTGGAGCAGAAAAGACCAAAGCCGGTCTCGTCAACAATGTCGCGAACACTAGCAGGGAGCTCGTCGTACCAACCTTTTGCCATCAAAGCTCCATACCCTCAGTAGGCACGAGACTCCCCATGTGGCAAAGCACAGATGAATCAGATAAGGCAATGATGAAAGTATAGTAAAATGAAAGGCAGTGTGTGGGCGCGGCTGAACGTTCCGGGAAAATCCCGTTTTGTTCATTTTGGCTTACCATAGTTCGGACTCAAATGTCATGGTTCTGAATCTAATGAGCACCCCCGCTCTCCCGATCAAAGATCGACCTATACTAAGCATGATATCTTATTTTTGAAAACACATGTGTTCTTATTTCGGTTAATTAGCTAATCTTACTATGTGATACGCACAGCAAACAAGTATAGACTAGATTGTCTAATTTGGAATGAAGCATTGTATATCCGTTTGTTTGGAAAATGGTTTGAAGTTTGCTACTCGCAAGTAGGCTAAAATGCGGATTTCATTCAATTGTTCTAATTCAAGCAATCCAACCTTCACCCACAGGCATTCAGGCAGTTAATCACATAAGCAGTTAGCCTCATGGCAAGCATGCTAACATGGCAACATTAACACACATGCAGTATGCTAAAGCGTAAACACTCACAGTGTACTCCGAGCCAAAACAAAGAACTCGTTAGAAATCATGCATGGTCCTAGTTCCTGTTAAGATGTCTAATGCAACACATGCGAAAATGTACCTAAGATAGGCTTGGCTACCTAGAATGTCATGTGAAATGCAACTTGATACCATGCTGTTAAAACACGTATTCAAGTAATGTATTGAAAGTACAATGCAGTTAGTATGATGCGTCGAGCCCGATGCATGCAATACAGATGAATGGATGCACGCATGCAAGCATAAGGTATGCTAAATGAAATATGCCCTAAAACTAACCATCGTAAGCGGTTAAGTAAAAAGGAGAAAGAAATGGAGGTTGGAAGACATGCATCACACACACGCATGCTTATTACAATAATACGCCCTCTTGAAAGAGGGACCGAATAAGAAGCTAACTAGCTAATCTAATCTAATTAAACTAATTATTACACAACAAATTAATTAACTAATCCTAATTAACTAATTATTACAAAATGAATTGAATAGCTAACGCATTAACTAATTAAAGTACAAACCAAAGCAAAAGCGAGCTATCTAAGCATGGCAACTAAGGAAAGTAATAAATCAAGAGCCTCAGACGGAGAGGAATGCATGCTAGCCCGGTCGCCTCGTTTGAAAATCCAATGCGATGCCCCAATTTGCCTTTGTTTTCATTTGTCCTCAGAACTCTACACTAAGCTCTAGAAAGATGAAACTCCACCTAGGGAAACCTATGGGAGAGTGGCCAACCATTTTTGGTCTCTCCAGACACCTGCCGACCACTTTTCGTTGTTGAAAAACCAGAAAAGTGGTCGGCCAGCTAGTTTTTCTGGCTGGCCGGCCAGTTGTTGTTGTTGAATTGCAATTTGCTGCAACAGAGAGCAAGAAAGTGCATGGCAATGTATTTGCAAGATATGTGTGCACAACCACCCTTCCTATCATGTTATGAACACAAGGGGGTGTTGTTTTCGACCCTCGGGCCTCCAATCGCGCATTTCAATGCATGATGGCCGAGAGGCGAAGTTGCACAATTCAATGTAAAATGAATACACAAGTAAACACATAAGGCCTAAAACTCTATCATGTATGATCAAGAGCGTCGGCGACCGGGAATTAAGACACGTTTCATCACTTCAAGTATGAAGCGTCCTTCTTTTCCCGTGTTTGGGCTAACACCTATTCCAAACACAATGCAACACATAACATGGCATGTACAATGCTACGACATGGCATACATAATGCAAGGGACAGACATGCAACAACATGCAATACAACATGATGAAACTACCAATGTAAATGGCATGCAAACAATGCTAATACATGCATGCACAATGCAATGCTACAAGGGCAACTTAGCAATGTTAGGGACATGCATACTCAATGCCAGGAACAACTTGGCATACGCAATGCAAATAACCACATGGCATGCACAATGCAATGAAACAATATGGCATACTCAATGCAATATACATGGCATAATCAATGGACTTAAACCAACAGGGGTAGACCTCAGTCATGCCCAAATTAGTGATCATTGGTGATGAAATTAAGGCACAAAAGGCAAGGTATGCATGTACAATGCAATGGCCTATCAAAATGGCCTAAGAGCATAACTCTCAAGAGTGCTCAAAAGTGACAAACGTGCAAGTGTGACAACACTAAGTGCACTGAAATGATGTAAGAAATGATGCCAAATCATTCAAACAAAACAAGCAAAGCATGCAATGGTCCTAAAGCATGTAAGCTAACAAGGAGGATTACTCTAGGGACATGCAATACATGGCACAAATGCATGAACCAATCATGCGCAGAGCTTAATTAGGTCAAAACAATGACCTAAACATGCTGAGATGAGGGCTCAAATACCCAGGCATGCAAGCATACAAACTAAGCCATAAACTAGGCAACAAATGCACAACCCTTAGAGGCACTCAAGGGGTGAATGAAGTGAGAACATGGCAAGTCTATATGCTCTAAAATGTCATGTTAAGTAATGCCAAATCATGTACACAACACAAATGAAGCATGCAATGGTGCTCAAAGCTTGAAACAAGCAAGGGCACTTGCACTACAACTATACAAAACATGAAGCATGTTACCAAGGCGATCCAAAACTGTCCTACAACATGTTAAAATGAGTCTAAAACATGCATGGAAGGAAGCGAAAACAAGCTATCATGAAGGGCATAAGACATGATGCATACAAGGCAAATATGGTGGATTACACTACACCTATTAAGACCAAGCATGGGATGACTTATGCAACAAAAATCAGAGTTGTACCATGGCATGATAACCCCAAATAAGCACTGAAATGATGACTCGCAAGCTAAGGCATGAAGGCATACGCAATGATTCATGTTAAGGCATAAAGGGGGAAACCCTCCAACGCATTGAATAAGTGATAAATGTGGATGCATGGCCATGAAACATGGACTGAAATCACATAATAAATGATGCCAAATCATTAAAATAGTCCAATTAATGCATGCTAGTGGACTCAATACACAAAGCTAACAAGCTAGATTGAACCAATGCTATACAAAACAAGTCATGAATGACCAAAACAACACAAATCAGACCTTAAACATGCTAAACCATGAACAAAGTCTTCTCAGAGCTAAGCCAAAAGCATGCTAAAATGATATGCTACAACATGATGCATGTTAGGCTATTTCATGGAAATGCACTACAAGTGCAAGGAGCATGCAAAGGCTAACCAAAAAAAATCCGAACAATGGTATGACATGGTAAAGGAAGCCCAAGAACATGCTGAATTGGACTCAAACCAAGCTATAATGACATGCTACTTCATGAAGCATACAAAGCTAGTTTAAGAGATTTACACTACAAGTGTATTAACCATGGAAATGGACTCAAAAAAAGTTGTATGCCTCAGCAAAATAACCACAAATACAAGCTAAGATATGGCCATCATAAGCTTAACAAAGGTGCTCAAATATGAGGCATATGAAGCAAGTAAACAAATTTGACCCTCTCCTATTTAAGACACCAAAACCACCTTTCCACCACTGAAAATCCTCTGGATTTCAGTGGTAGAAAGTTCATGCAAAGGCTTCAACAAGAGCCTAAAGGGATGGCTCAAAATAAGGCCTCACAAGGCCTGAGAGGGGGTAAATCACCCCAAACGAAAAAGTGACATCAAACAAAGATCTTAAGCATGCAAAACAAAACTTTCTCTAGTTAACAGTTAAGCTTAAAAATGTATGCAAGAAGGGTTAAAGGCTTAAGCAAGAATGGTGGATTTAAGGGCTAAAGACTCAACCTTGAAGACCACCTTTAAAACTGCAACTTCAGCAAGTTTTCCAAGTTCAAACCAAGCCAAGAACACCAAAAACAACTTCAAGAAGCCTCAGCAACACAAGCAAGGTGTTTGAGTGTGTGTTTGTGTACAAAAGTGAGACAAATCTACACTTTATGGCACAAAACAAGAGAGAAATGAAGATGTATAGATATAGATTATATGATGGCTCAAGGAAGTTTTTCTGAACCTAGAGGAGGGAGGAGGAGCCTCTCTCTTATAGAAACCAAAAGGCAAAGCTTCATGGAGAACCTAAGCTTCAAACAAATCCCTCCATACACGTGTATGGAGGATAGCCCAAATGCCCTCCAGCTGTGCCAGCTGGAGGAAAACATCTCCAAAGTGGTCGGCCGACCACTTCAAGTGGTCTTCCAAGACACAAATTGGTCAACCATGGTGGGAGAGAGTCCAGGGCATGAAAAAAGGCTAGTGATGTGGTAGCTGACTAGAAAATGTGGCCCAAAGAACAAGAAAGCCAGTTATCTGACCAGAAAATTGGCTGGCAGAAGAAAAAGTGGTTTCCAAGGAGAAAATTGCTCTCCCACCCCTGTACCACCTTCCAAATATGGTAAACAAGGTTTGTACCAAAAAAAAAACAAAACGGATACAAGACGAGAGTTCAGGAGGCAAAGCACGCGGCCGAAAGCCTCGAAAACTGGTCTACAAGCATCAAAAGTGGTATGCCACCACAAAAGTGGTCTCCCAGACCACAGTGTTGTGTGGTTCAAAAACCACGCCAAACAGAGAACGTTAAGCGGTCCCGAGACAAGGCACACGGTCGAAGGCTCCAAAAACTGGAAACTAGTCTCCAAACAGGAAAAGTGGCCTACGACCACAAAAAGTGGTCTATGACCACAAGGAGATGGTCTACAAGACCTCTCCCTCCCTCCGGCAAAGAGAAACAAAGTTCGGTCCACAAACCGAACCGAAGCACAAAAGAATTCAGAGGCCCGTAGGCAAGGCCCTCAGCCAAAACTCCGAAACCTCTAAATGAGCACAACATGCACCATCACCGAGCGCTCAATCGATGACGTCTAAGTCTTAAGGTCAGTCAAAAATGGGGTCACTACACAGTGCAAAACAATGCAGTGAAAAGAAAGGCAGGAATGCATGAAAATAGAGTTCATACCTCAGTGGCGCTGGATGAAAGGTGAGAAGCTGGCTCCCTCAGCAGGAGGTCCTCCGGTACACTGCGAGTGAAATCACTGAAGCACCTGATGCCTCCGTGTTGCCAAGATATGTGTGCGGGGATGATACCTTGCTGGATCAAAAGGCCATACCCTCAATGGTAGCGGCTCTGACTCAAGCTCAAGCTCAAACACTGCCTCGAGGTTAGCTTTAATGCCCTTAGCCACCTCATCGGCCTTGGCAACTGCTGGCTTCTCTACCTTGGCAACAAGTTGGAGTATAGGGGGAACCTCGGAAGGGTCTCCGTCATGTGGTATATCATCTACCATCTGAAGAATGGGTGAAATGTAGGTGAAAAGTGAAGAAAAATGGAAAAAGAGGGTAAACTTGGAAAAAGTCAACCCTAGTAGAGAGAAAATGGGAGAAAAAGTCAAAGCCCAGGAAAGTTCACGAAACTTAAGAGAAACTCGAGGGGAACAAGTCTAGAAGGGTGAAAATGAGGAAAAAATCGTCGAAAACGAATTTTGATCAGTTCAAAAGGAAGATAACTATGAGGGTTTAGCGAATAAAGTTTGCATGGGGTGATGGAAAACACAGATAAAGTGCAAATCTAGAGAGAAAAGTGTCTAGAGAGGGAGGGAGAGCAATTTCGGACCTAAGGTTGTGAGGAAATGAAGGGTGTTTTCAATTGTACGCATGCGGTTCTTCTTCTCCCGTTCGAGTCCATTAGATTAGCTGCTTTAATATTCAAATTCATATATTGTAATTAATTAGTTGCTCTACTTTCATTCGAACTTGTAATAATTAGTTAGTTTAGTTTATTCAATTGTGTTGTAATAATTAGTTTAATTAGGGTATTCATTCAGACCCTCTTGTGCGAGGGCTAGCTGTAGACATCCCATTTTTGACTGCCTTCAAGACTTGGGTGCCTTACGGTGAACACTCGATAATGAAATACTATGTTGTACAAACATTTGATTTCCTCAGCAAGAAGCCTCGGTTTTGAGTTTCAAAGCCTACAACTTTGCACCCCCATTGGACTAGAACCTAACTTTTTTTTTCTAGCCTAGCCACTTAAAGGTTTACTGGCCAACCGGTGGCCGATTGGCCATTTTTTAGTGGCCGGCCGTCCCCTTACCTGGCCAGCCGACCAGGTTTCCCGGCCGGAAGATGTTTGCTGCCAGTGGTCCCCCCATATGCATGCACTTCACCAGCTGGCTCAATATAGATATTTCTAAGATAGGAACCTATTTTTCTATATATACTTGAACATCCCTTATGGTTTTAGGTTAGAAAAGTTTGCCAAAGCTCAAAATCTTACCAAACACTCTCCCTCTCAATCTTGCAACATACATACACTCCGCATACACTTCCTAAACCAAATATTTGAGGCTCCTTGCTGAGGTTCTTGATCTAAAATCTCGGCCCTTGAGAGTGGATATCTTGTGGTTTGCGAACAAAGAGTAACTCGTCTCCAAGAGGTATAACTTTGGCCATCCTTACACTACTTCTTCCTTCTCTTTTCTTGCTATTTTCATACTGTTTTGGACTAGTTTGGTGGGTTGAACTTGTGATTTAAAGCTAACAAAGGCGAAGAGGTTAAACACCCTTGCTTGAACCTTGTTTCATAAGCTTTTATCCTTGTGTTTCCCACTTGTTTCTCAACTTTTGGCCACTTCTTTTTAGAGTTTGAAGAAGCTAAATTATGTGATTTTAAGGTCCAAAAAGTGGACGGGTTAGCCACCCCTTCTTAGGCTTGCTTACTAGCTTCAATTCTCTCCCATTTTGCTTGTTTTTTCTGGCTTTTTCAAACCAATTTCAGCACAATTTTTGGATTTTTGGGGACTGTTTTAATTGTTTAGATAGCTTATGCTTTGGATATCATGCGCGTATTGTTGTAAGTCCTCATAGGTTTGATGGTTTAGACCATAAACACCAACCTATTTGAGTTGATAGCTTTTATTTCATAGTTTCATACATGCACTCACATTTGAAATAATCATCTCTGTAACCTCCTTCCTTTCTCGAATTTTTTTTTTTGAACAATTGATTGCTATTTAAGGCATGAGAAAGAGACCTTACTTAATGGTTGAATCTCTTCGGAGGTTCATTACCAACGCATTACATCTCTCTCATGCTAAAGACAACTTCTTGTTTGACACTTCTCTTCATTAGTAGACGTAACTATCACTTTTGGACAAAATGATTAAAGAATGGAAAGGTAATAAAAAGGGCTAATACATTTGGACTAAAAGTGGGAACAAGAGTAATAAAATCAAGTTGGGTTCAATCGGACGTTAATTGAACCTATTATGTCACAGGTCATTACATACTCTTTAGTGATGTTAATGATTCGAGAAAAGATGTCTACTACTTCCCTTGAAGTAACTCCACAATGGGGAGGAGGTTTGGTTGACCTTTTCTTTTCATTTATTAAGCCTTTGTCCCATCAATTCATAGATCATCACGCAACGAGTTTGCGTCAATTGATGGTCTGTGAATCGAATCTACCCCTCCCTTGAGGTAACTCCACAATGGGGAGGAGTTTTTGTTGACCTTTTCTTTTCATTTATTAAGCCTTTGTCCCATCGATTCATAGATCATCACGCAATGAGTTTGGGTTAATTGATGGTTTGTGAATCGAATCTACCCCTTCCTTGATCAGTTTCATGATAGGGAGAGGGAAAGAGGATAAACATCCCCTGGAAACTCTCTATTTTTGCCTTGTTACCATTCTGTTGCAGCAGGACAGCACCTAAAAATAGTGGCCGGTCGGCCACCCAACCATCTGGCCGACCACTTTCCAAGGCCGGCCACCTCATTTCATACAAGTAGTGTCATTTTCATGACAGAACAAAGCAGAAACTGGGGAAAAAATAGAATTATTTTTTGATTGCAAGTAGAACAGAATCTAGCAGCAAAACAAAGGAGTTTCCGAGAGAATGTTCTCGGTTGCGTGCGTGGTTCTTCAACTCCTGTTTGAATTAATTAGCCTAGATAGCTCTTTGATTAATTAGTGTGTTGTAATTAATTAGTTAAATTCTTTTGAATTTGTAATAGCTAGTTAATTTAGTTAATTAATTTGGTGTTGTAATAATTAGTTAATTAGGACATTCATTCGGACCCTCTTGTACGAGGGCGTACTTGTAATATTGTGTATGTCTTCCAACCCCCATTCTTTCTCCCTTTTATTTACTTGACTATGATGGTTACATGTTGCATTCATGTTTTGATTCCATAAGCATTACCATGACTCGCATCCATTCATTTTGCATGCATAAGGGTTCAGCTCATCATACTAATCAATGTTAATTTCAAATTCCTTACTTAAATACGAGCTTTGTCACATGCCTTGAATTGGCTCACATGCCATGCTAGTAGCCGAGCCTATTAATTGCACGTTGTATGCGTTAGATCGGTCATGTTGCATTGTTTAGGAACATGCATTTTTTCTAACTCTTTTCTTTCTTTTGGTTCGCTTCGGATACTTGGGGTAAGCATTTTTTTCTTTAGCATATTGCATGCGTACGATTGTTGATGCATCAAGCATGTTTACCATGAGGCTAAGTGCTTAGTTGATATACCTTTTTCAATGCCTATGGATGAAGGATTTTTCACTTAAGTTGGGATGATTTGATTAAATGTACATATGAGATCACTTTTTCAAGTGATACGTATTCAAAACACTTTTCAAAATGAATATGAAATCAAAACATTCCAACATGAGTAACGTAGTCTATATTTGTGTCTCGCACATAATATGTTTAGCATTAATAAAACAGAACAAGAGCATATATTGTATATGAAAATCACATCATGATTAGTAGAGGCCGATCTTTGATTGGGTGAGGGGGGTACTCAATTCATGACCTTCCCCTCTCATACCTAAGTTCTCGAGCAGAGACACTTTAGTGATGACGAACAAGTGGCCTTTGGAGCAAGTCACGAGTTTCCTAAATTTCTCAAAAATATTTAGGTGGTGACTCTGAAATCTGGCAATGAAGTCCATTTTTGGCATTTTTTAATCGTAAATCGATTTTCCAAAGATTTACGAGATTTTGATGCTTTTGTGTTTTTCTATTTCACATTACACTTGTGAAACCAGATTCAGAACCATGGGAGTTCGAACTGTAGGGCTATCATATTCAAGGAGACTAAACCCCTCTAAGGAGCACGAAAAACCAAGCTACAATTTCTAGCGACTCTGTTGGGACTTAGAGAACTTGACTTGGACTTTATGATGTGACATTTTATTTACAGATATATGTTCTTTGCATTGCATCTGCATCGTTACTCTAAGTCACTGTGTTTTCCATTTGCTATTACTAGCTGACTTTCTGGAGGTTTGCCTTAAAAGCTTGCCAAAAGGGTTGGCCGGTCAAGGGCTCTGCCACGTTGGAAACATAACCCTCGGGTCTGGACTACCGTTGTACCACTTGATCCTCATTTCACTTCTCGGTGTTAGGTATGAGAGGTATATTAGATAATCTTGCGAGGTACCATTTGACCATTTGGCCTACTGCATATAGTAAAGCCATAATGACTATCCTAAACTAGGACAGGATACTCACTCGTATGTAGGATCTTGTGAAACTACTTGTGTGAAATAGTGAAGTTCCAGTTCATGTCAAAATCTAGGGCATGGTAACCTTACCCCCACATAGGGGTGATTTGGCTTTATTTAACTGGTATGTGCTTTATAGTGAAACTGTACATGAATGTTCATATCAGTGGTACAGTTGTTATCTCTTTTGGGGCAGAATTTAGTGGGAAGTACAATCCTACAGCCTTGATCATGCTTGTTTTGATGGAATCTTAGCTGAGGTGTTGTCCGATTTCTGATTACTATTCTCTTTATTTATTTCTTTTTGCTAGGTAGTTTAAAACCATAGAAGTTCTAATATCCCCCAAATACTCTGGACCCACGTCGGTAGACTTTGCAAGGTCGGAGATCTTGTTTGGGGACAACCTGTGTTTGCCTCCCAGCCACTAGTTACAAGGCGAAGGAGGATTAGGCAAAGTTCACCAGTTCAATTCTTGCGCAATCACCTTTGAGCTCACCTATTCTTAGTCCACCTCATGAATAGTCATCTATTCCAAGAATGACACGATACCCTTCATTAGATTTGGAGGATTTGATAATCCAATTGCAACAATCAGTTGACTCACTCTAACACAATATGGCCTGCCAAGCCAAGGTCACAACGAGGTTGCAGTAATAACAACAGCAGCCAGCTACGGCTTCTACGTCGCA
This sequence comes from Camellia sinensis, assembly GCF_055761805.1. Taxonomy (NCBI): domain Eukaryota; kingdom Viridiplantae; phylum Streptophyta; class Magnoliopsida; order Ericales; family Theaceae; genus Camellia; species Camellia sinensis. Next base: position 72,841,828 of record NC_138964.1, read on the forward strand.
TGTACCTACCGCGGCTATTCATGTGCCTAGTACCACTGCCAATGCTACTACAAATTAAGGTCCACAGGCCGAGGGTGTTCCGATCTTTGCTGTCTAGGAAGAACCCATACCAACACAGGCTTCTAGAGCTCTAGTTTACCAGGCTGAGGCATCATTTGAATTCGTGGTTGACCCAACCGCGCTCAAAATCAATAAACTGGAGAAGCTGTTTAAAAAGGCATATACTAGTGGTATTCTGGATGCATCAAGGATGCCACACCTCACTTAGCAGTTGAAGAAGGGCTTTATTTCCACTTTTGAATCGGATGATGAGCATGAATCTGATTCCACCAAGTTTGTTGAGTCAGAATCAGATTCGAGTCAGTCCGAGGAGAGTCTAGCATTTCCGAAGTGGATACCCGGATGCCAAGGTCCTGTTTAAGTCCCCTTTCACTTTCTCTTTCGAGTTTGTTGTAACCGAAGAGCCAGAACTTATGAATTAAAATGCTATAGATTCCGCTTACTTCTCAGTGCCGCTGACTTATTGCATTGACCAAGATTTTCAAAATTTTAATGAAAATGAAGATAAAGAAATTCCTCAGGCTTTGAAAAACTTGATTGACTAGAAGGATGAGAGATGTGCTAAACCCTGTATAGATGAAATCATTGCAATTAACATGGGTGCTAAGAAGGATCCCCGCTTAGTCCAGATCGGGACACATTGTCTTTGGAGGAATGTGAGCATTTAATCGTTTTATTAAAAGATTTCAAAGATGTTTTTGCCTGGTCCTATGAAGACATGCCTAAAATCTATCCTGAGATTGTACAAAGCTGGATCCCTCTTGACCCCGAGGCCCGACTAGTCAAGCAGAAATTGCACAGAATCCGTCCGAATTGGGCATTGAAGATTAAAGAGGAGGTCACCAAATAGATTTATGCGGGTTTCTTGATGGTGTCTAAATACCCAACTTGGTTGGCTAATATCGTTCCAGTTCCAAAAAAGAACAGCAGAATTAAGGTTTGCGTCGACTTTTGGGATCTAAACAGAGCCAGTCTGAAAGACGACTTTCCATTGCTATACATCGATGAACTGGTAGACTTCAGCGCAGGCCATGCATTGTTATCGTTCATGGATGGGTTGTTCAGGTATAATCAGATTGTGATGGCACTAGAGGATAGAGAAAAGATTGCATTCATCACACTATGGGGTACTTACTGGTACAGGGTTATGCCTTTTGGGTTGAAGAAAGTCGGGGCTACATATTAGAGGGCTACAACCAGAATCTTGCACGACATGATCCATAAGGAGGTCAAGGCGTATATGGACAACATCTTTGTCAAGTCTAAGGAGAGAGAAGGCCACTACACCGCATTGGACAAATTCTTTTAATGGATCAGGGAGGATAGACTGAGGTTGAACCCACAAAAATGCACCTTTAGGCTGATTGCAGGGAAAATACTAGGATTTCTGATTACACAGAGGGGAATTGAAGTAGATCCTTCCAAAATCAAGGCCATCTTAGAAATGCCACCACCGAGGACTGAAAATGAAGTGTGCGGCTTTCTAGGTAAAGTGCAATTTATAAGACGGTTTATCTCAAAATTTACCTTGACTTGTGAACCACTGTTTGGTCTCTTGAAGAAAGGGACAAAATTCCAATGGGATGATCAATGTCAGTTCGCCTTCGAACAGGTCAAGCCGTACTTGTAGAATCCACTTGTATAGTTACTGCCAGAGCTGGGGAAGCCGTTGATCTTGTATTTGTTAGTAACAGATTCGACCATGGGGTGCATACTAGCTTAAGAATCAGAAGCTAAAGTGAAGAAGGCCATCTACTATCTGAGCAAGAAGATGTTGGATTACGAGACCCGTTGCACCCCCTAGAAAAAGCTTGCTTAGCTTTGGTTTGAGCCACCAGCAAGTTGAGGCACTACTTGTTAGCTCACTCCGTAATTTTGGTTTTGAGATTAGATCTCATCAAATATCTCTTTGAGGAACTAGCATGTACGGGTAGGCTAGCTCGTTGGTTGCTTCTCCTCTCCAAGTTTGACCTCAAATATCTCACACACAAATTTCTCAAACGGAGAGCCATAGTGGAATTTCTGGCTGACCACCCAGTGAAAGGAGATAAAACAGTCAAGTATCTATTCCCAAATGAAAAAATTCTACAGATAGAAAAGGAAACATGGACAATGTGCTTTGATCGAGCTGCTAATCAATACGGTCATGGGATAGGTGTGTTGTTAATAGCAGCAACTGATTCCCACATAAACCTAGCTTTCAAACTCCGATTTAAAGTGTTCAATAGTGAAGCAGAATACATGGCATGTATCACTAGATTAAAAGATGTCCTAGAACTAGGGACAATAAGGTTGGACGTCATCAGAGACTCGAACTTGGTTGTTTCTCGAGGAAGAGAAAATGAAGGTTTATCATTAGACCCTGGACATTCTTATTCTGAGGTTTGAAAAACTAACATTTACACATCTGTTAAGAGGGAACAACCAGTTCACTAATGCATTAGCAACTTTATATTCCATGGTAGACATCCCGCTTATAGTCAACATACATCCGATTATCATTGAATAGAAGTATACGCCAGCTTATGAGTTCATTGTTGTGATAAATGAGGTTCAAGACAAGAACTCCTGGCATTACGACATTTGGAAATTTCTGGACAAGGATACGTATCCACCGGGGGCAATGCCAAGGATAAATGGGAATACGGCGTCTAGGCATCCAATTCGTCATCTGTGGAAATAAGTTATGTAAAAGAGGCCATCTAGGAATGCACAAGCTCTGTGTTGAAGAAGAGGAGTCAAAGCGTCTCATGGAGACCATTCATTAGGGACAGTGTGGAGCACACATGAATGGTGTAATGCTGGCTCGAAAAATCCTCAAACAAGGCTATTATTTGTCAACTATGGAGGAGGATTGTATCAACTTTGTTCGGTGATGCCACAAATATCAAATCTATGCTAATTGCATGAACATACCGCCGCCAAAGCTTTACTACATGACTTCGCCATGGCCTGCCTTAGTCTAGGGAATTGACGTCATCAGGGCAGTCTTGCCAAAGCGTTTAAATGGGCATGAGTACATTCTAGTGGCAATCGACTGTTTTACCAAGCGGGTGGAAGCTCAGTCTTACTTTATGTTGAAGGCGTAACATATGGCCAAGTTCATCAGAAACAACATCATCTGCAGGTATGGGGTACCAAATGAGATCATCGCAAACAACGGCTCGCACTTCAACAAAAAGGTGGTCGATTTACTCGAGAAATACAACATGGCTTTTCACAAGTCATCAACGTATAGACCACAAACCAACGGAGCTATTGAGGCTGCTAACAAGAATGTCAAGAACATCCTGTGAAAGATGGTTGAGACCTATAAAGACTGGCCAAATAAATTGCCATTTGCACTCTAGGGTTATAGAACGTCAATTTGAACATCTACAGGGGTAACCCCCTATTCTCTAGTGTATGGGATGGAAGCTATTCTGCTGATTAAGATTGAAGTACCGTCACTACAGATTATGGCCGAGTGTTAGATAGTGGAGGCGGATTGGCAGCAAAATAGGTTCGAAGAATTGATGTTGTTTGACAAATGACGATTGAAGGCGTTATATCACATCCAAGGATATGAGCACAAAATTGCCAGGGCCTTCAATAAGAAAGTCAAATCCAAAAATCTCAAGGAAGGAGATACGGTGCTAAAACACAACTAAGCTCCCATCCATGACCGTGGGGGCAAGTTCATACCCAATTGGATTGGTCCTTACATCATCAAATCTATCTGGTTGGGGGAGCAATTATTCCTATGGATTTAGATGGCCTGAAGTTCTCACAACCGATCAATATGGATAAGTTGAAGAAATACTATCCCCGAGAGGCTTGCTAGGCCAAAAACCTGAAAGGGCGACCTAGGCAAAACTTAGAGCATGAAAAATTAGAAACAAAGAAAAACTGAGCTCGCAAGGTCGAAAACCCGAAAGGGAGACTTTGACAAGCGTTAGAGCATAAAAAGAGAGTTAATACCAGAGTGCACCTTAACCGAACTACGTAAGGCCTAATTTCCATCTTTGGGATACATAAGCAACTTCATCCTGAATTTCGACCATAACCATCTCCAACTCTACTGTCTTATCCATTTTGTTTGATCGGTCCATCTTTTCAACACAAGTACATTCTCCAACTCTCTAATTAAATCAAAGTTGTTTTTACATCATAAAACTTGGAAAGAAAAGTCAAAGAAATAAACTATGCATAGATAAGTCAAGCGGTCCTATGTCTTCTACTCGTGCTTACGGGAGTCTCTGTAACCAAGGATGGCCTAACCTGTGCCTGGTCCTCAAGCCAAGCCAAGCATTTGCCAGAAGGGTGTAACTGAAGCTAGCAGCAAGAATTAGAAACTCTCTTGTCCTCCAAACAGTGAGGTGCCAGGCCAAGTGCGGATCACGAAGTGGAAATGGAGTCGGGTATTCCACCCATTCCTCCTGACAGGTCTAGTCATGTCCAAACTGGTGTTTAAACCTGAGTGGGAAATAGAACACCCAGTGCGTGAGGCCAATCAACTCTATACCCGGCTGTCAGGATATGTTGTAGCCTATCTCAGCCAGATTAAGCCAGGGGCAACACCAAGGCATGTCAGCCACAAATCTACTGCATATCTAGTCACACCATATTCCTTCTGAGGGAAAATCCACTAGCCGTGGACGAAGGAAGTAGGCTCTGGTCGAATACTCGGGACAAGGGTCCCCCACTTTCAGCTTATCCATCAACCACACTTGGGAAGGGATGAAAAATCAGAGAGATTAAAGAATAGAGAGATATACATTGAGAGAAAAAGTGAGAAAAAGGTTTTTGAGGGGAAAACGGAGAGTAAGTGCCGAGTGATATGAGAAATCATAAATAAGAAAGGGTGGGAAAAATACTTGGAGAAGCAATGGACTCCCCGTAAACCAAGTAGTCTCTCGTCAATGGAAGGCGTCCAAACCCATCAAAGTCTGGGCCAATGCTAAACCCATGCAACTTTTACCCTCTTTGAGACATTGGGCCACTTTGATCAACCTAATGCTAGCTGTAGCGCAACTAGAGAAAAGAAGGAAGTGTGCAAGCAAACATAAACAAAGGGCATGTTGATGATAACCTCGCCAGAGAAGATCACGTCTATCTTCATTGACAAAAAACCGATGAATCATGCTAGGTATATTCAACTCCCCGTCATCAGCCAAGGATCGAGCCTTGGGTAAAGTAAGCCCTCACATTCGTTCCAAAGCCTGTGCAGGGCCAGAACAGGGTTAAGGCATAAGCCCACACATTCTTCGATCGTAGGGCACATCTCTTGCTCTCCGAAGAGAAATAAATAGGTAATCGGGTTCCAACATCAAACCGCAGTGTGAAGGAACAAAAAACAAAGCAAAGTATGGCTCAACGAGAAAAGAGCGTTTATGGTGAAACCCTTAAAATTTATCTTTTCCATGCTGTCCAAAGTGGCTATCCAATCCTTGAGCCTCTCAGCAAGAAATATCTCCATTTTTAGAGAAAACAACAGCAAAGATGAAGTTCTATCGAAAAAACAGCGAAGAAAGACCTTTTATAGAGGATAAGGTTGTATGAGTGGTTGACAGTTGTTGCCAGCTATCCAGCCATAGCACTTGGCCGGCCGGCCACCTCCCCTGGCCGACCGTTCCTTCAGGTGGCTGGCCAACCAACTATGTTGGCCTGGTAGCTAGACAACAGTGTATTGTTTTGATCTTTTTGCTTTGAGGTCATGTTTTGAGTCTTTTGTTTCCAGCAAGTGTAAATAACCGTGTTTAGGTTATTTTTAGTTTGTTTTTCACTATCGAGTTGTATTTTGAATTTTGGGTTGGTTGTCGGCTCAATATCCGATTTCAAACATCGTTCAAATACAAGCATTTTGCATATTCAATTCTAATTTTATGCAAATGTGGTGTCATACTCAAGATGGGAAATAATACTCCTTTTATAAAACAGCATGGTATTACCCTAATCATAGTTTTTACAAAAAAAGGAAGTACAAGTGTTTCAAAACAAAAAGTAACAATCCTATCTGAAGTTATAAAAGTTTTAGACTGCAAAACAAAAGAGAAAGAAAAAAGAATACAGAAATCAGTGTCAATCGCCTCAAGCTCGAGAGGCTCCCTTCGTCCTCTTCTGGAGAGGGGACTCACTGGCTGGCCATTTTTTAGTGGCCGACCGTCTCCTTACCTGGCTGGGTGGCCAAGTTTCCCAGTAAGCAGATATTTCCTACCAGTTATCCCCCTCATCTGCATGTACTACACCAGCTGACTCAATATGGATATTTCTAAGATAGGAACCTGTTTTTCTATAAATACTTGACCATCCCTTACGGTTTTAGGTTAGAAAAATTTGCCAAAGCTCAAATTCTTTCTAAACACTCTCCCTCTCTATCTTGCAACATACAAACACTATACATACACTTCCTAAACCAAAAATACAGGCTCCTTGTTGAGGTTCTTGAGCTAAAATCTCTGCCCTTGAGAGTAGATATCTTGTGGTATGTGAACAAAAGAGTAACTCCTCTTAAAGAGGTATAACTTTGGCCATTGTTACACTTCTTCTTCCTTCTCTTTTCTTGCTGTTTCCATATTCTTTTTGGATTGTTTTGGTGGGCTGAAACTTGTGATTTAAAGCTACCAAAGGCAGAGGGGTTAATCACCCTTGGTTGAACCTTGTACCACAAGCTTTTATCCTTGTGTTTCCCACTTGTTACTCAGCTTTTGGCCACTGCTTTTCAGAGTTTTAAGAAGCTAAAATATGTGATTTTAAGGTCCAAAAAGTGGAGAGGTAAGCCACCCCTCCTTAGGCTTGCTTATTAGCTTCAATTCTCTTCCGTTTTGCTTGCTTTTTCTAGCTTTTTTCAAACCAATTTTAGCACAATTTTTGGAGTTTTGGGGCTGTTTTAATTGTTTAGATATCTTATGCTTTGAATATCATGCTTGTATTGTTTTAAGTCCTCATAGGTTTGGTGGTTTAGGCCATAGACACCAACCTAGTTGAGTTAATAGCTTTTATTTCATAGTTTTCGTACATATACTCACACTTATAATATTCATCTCTGCAACCTCCCTCCTTTCTCGATTTTCTTTCTTTTTTATTTAAGATTTGTTCTAAACAATTAATTGTTGTTTAAGGCATGATAAAGAGACTTTTCATGCTCAATGGTTTAATCTCCTCGAAGATTCATTACTAATGCATTACTTCTCTCTTATGCTAAAGACAACTTCTTGTTTGACACTTCTCTTCATTAGTGGATGTAACTATCACTTTTGGACAAAATGATTAAAAAATGGAAAGGTAATAAAAAGGGCTAATACATTTGGACTAAAAGTGGCAGCAAGAGCAATAAAATCAAGTTGGGTTCAATCAAACGTTAATTGAACCTATTGTGTCTCGAGTCATTGCATACTCTTTAGTAATGTTAATGATTTGTGAAGCGATATCTAGTACTTCCCTTGAGGTAAGTCCATGATGGGGAGGAGGTTTTGTTGTTCTTTTCTTTTCAAATATTGAGCGTTTGTCCCATCAATAGATAGATCATCATGCCACGAGTTTGCGTCAATTAATGGTTTGCGAATCGAATCTACCCCTCCCTTGATCAGTTTCATGATAGGGATAAGCAGAGAGGATAAACATCCCCTGAAAACTCTCTGTTTTTGCTCTATTTCCATTCTATTGCAACAGAGTGTAGACGCGCTCCCGGGAACTCTCCGACATCCGCGCTTGCGAGGGGGCACACGAATCTCGTTTTGTTCCGAGCTTACTACTACAATTCGGACTCAATGTCACAGTTCTGAATCTAATCTCGCAAAGTGCAATGCAAGATCGATAAATCACCAAAGACTCCAAATCTGGCAAATCATTTTGGAAAATTGATTTTTGTAAAGAAGTGCCAAACATGGACTGCTTTGCCAGATACAGAGTCACCACCTAAATATTTTATTTTGGGGGAATTTAGGAAACCCTGACTTATGCCTAAGGCCACGTGTTCGTTATCACCAAAGTTGCCTCGGCTCGGGAACATGGGTACGATTGGGGAAGGTCATGCAATGAGCACCCCCACTTGCCCGATCAAAGATCGGGCACTACTAACATGATATCTTATTTTTGAAAACACATGTGTTCTTATTCCGGTTTTTAAACCTAGAATTACTATGTGATGCGCACAACAAACAAGTATAGACTAGATCGCCTAAGTTGGAGCAAAACATTGCATATCCGTTTGTTTGAAAACGGTTTGAAGTTTGCTACTCGTATATAGGCTAAATTGCGGATTTTAATGAATTGTTCCAATTCAAGTAACCCAACCTTCAAACACAGCCATTCAGACAGTTATATCAAATAAGCAATTAGCCTCATGGCAAGCATGCTTTCATGGAAACAATAACACATGCAGTATGCTAAAACATAAACACTCACAGTGTACTCTGAGCCAAAACAACAACTAGTTAGTAATCAATGCATGATCCTAGTTCATGTTAAGATGGCTAATGCAACACATCAAAAATTCGACTAGAAATAGGCTCAGCTATTCTAAGATGGCATATGTGATGCAACATTTGATGACATGTATTCAACTTGGAATTGAAATACAATGCAGTTAGTATGATGCGCCGAGCTTGGTGCATGCAATGTAGATGAATGGATGCAAACATGCAAGCATAAGGATGCTAATCAAAACATTCCCTAAAACTAACCACTAAAAGCAGATGACTAAAATGGAGAAAGAAATGGGGGTTAGAAGACATGCACACGCGCACCCACACTTATTACAAAGTTCGTCGTCTCAATGGAGGGTCCGAATGAATAATACAGACCAACTAATTAACTAATTAACAAGCTAATTAATTATTACATAACCGAATAAATAACTAGCTACAACTAATTATTACAAAACTTAATTAATCAACAAATTAATTAATTAATTACAAAACCAAATGCTAATTAACAAGTAAGGAAAACAGTAAACAATGTTGTTCCAGCTCTGGTTGGGGGAGAAGAGGATGCATGCTCGGTTGCCGCCCCAAAAAGCTCTCTGGCTGCTCTTTAGAGGCTCTGTCTGCAAGGTGTCCTGAAGGAATTCCTGCTGAACCTTACCAAAACCAGCCTGGGGAATACACCAGTGGCCTGCCGGCCATAGGGAGCCACTGTGGACCCCCCTGCCGACCAAGAGTGGGCACTACCGGCCAAGAATGAAGCACTACCGGCCATCTGCAAGGAACTGCCGGCCACTGATGTGTTGTAACACCAAGCTGCAGCAGAGTACAAAATAGAGAAAAATGGAGGGTTTCCCAAGGGTATGTACGCACTATGCCACCCCATATCACCTCAAAACATCAAGGGAGAGGCATAGTCAGATCCATGACCATCAATCACGCATCCCGATGCATGATGGCCAAAGATACAACTTGTACAAATTCAATGTAAAATGGATGCACAAAAACACATAAATGCCTAGAACTCTATCATGGATAATCAAGAGTGACGGCGACCGAGAATTGAGGCATGTTTCATCACTTGAAGTATGAAACGTCCCTCGTTTCTCATGCTCAGATTAACACTTAATCCAAACAGACAATGGAATACAAGCATGGCATACACAATGCGACTCAAGCATGCAAACATGTAATGCAATATGAACAACCTAACAAGGCTAATGGCATGTGCAATGCTAATGCATGCAACAACTAAGTATACACAATGCAAATGATGGCATGCTCAATGCAATGTAGCCTAAGCATACACAATGCAAAGTATAAGGCATAGATAATGCGATGTAATCAATCATGCTGAATGAACTTAAACTGAAACGGACAGACCTCAGATATGCCCAAATCAGTGACCAAAATGCGAAGATGAAGGCACTGAAAACACATACAAGCATGCATGCCAATTGGCTCACCAATTAAGGTATAAAGGTGCAACTCTCAAGAACACCTAAAGAGTGAAAAGTGTAGAAGTGTAACAACACTAAGTGCACTGAAATGGGGTGAGAAATGATCCCAAATCATTTAAACAACACAAGTAAAGCATGCGAAGGTCCTTAAAGTATGGAGCTATCAAAGAGGGCTACAAAGGAAGCATGCAATACATGGCACAAATGCATGAACTATGCATGGACAGAGCTTAAATAGGTCAAATTAAGGACCTAAACATGCTGAGATGAGGGCCCAAAGACCTAGGCATGCAAGCAAACACACTACGCCATAAACTAGGCAACAAAGCACAATGCTCAAAGGCACTTAAAGCATGATTGAAGTGGAAATATGGCAATGCTATAGGCTCTGAAATGTCATGTTAAGTGATACCAAATCACGTACACAACACAAATGAAGCATGCAATGGTGCTCAAAGCTTGAGGCAAGCAAGAGCATTTATACTACAAGTATACAAAACATGGAGCACATGGTTAAGGCAACCCAAAACAGTCCTGGAACATATTAAAATGAGTCTAAAACATGCATGGAAAGAAGCCAAAATATGCTAGCATGGAGGGCATAAGGCATGAATAAGGTGGATTACGCTACACCTATTAAGACCAAGCATGGGATAACTCAACCAACAAAAATTAGAGTTATGGCATGATAAAACAAGCCCCAAAATCCACTAACATGGCATCCTAAGGACCTAAGCATAGAGGTATGCACAATGATCCATTCATGAGGCATAAAACGCCAACTCTTCAAGGCATTGAAAGCATGACAAAGGAAAGTGTTTGACCATGAAACATGTACTGAAATAACATTTCAAATGATGCCAAAGCATGCATACGTCACAAGTATAGCATGGTAGGGGCCTCAAAGCTCAAGACTAGTCAAAGCATTTGCACTATAGCTATACAAAACATGAGTGATATGACCACGGAAGCCCAAAACAGTCCTAGAACATCCCAAAATATAAATAAAATCATGCTGGTGCATCGCCAAAATATGCTAGAGTGATGAGTCAAAGCGTCATGCACATAAAGCTAGTAAACAAGATTTGTTCTACAAGTACATGAGCCACTCAAGAGACTATCAAACCAACTTGAGACAGAGTCAAGACATGTCAAATGATGTTCAAAAACCCACTGAAATGGAGCCAATACATGCTAGCAAGACATGCTACTTTGATGAACCACAAATGGGATTACACTACATATACAAGATGCGTGCACAAGGTGAGCAAACCAGCCAAGGAAACAGTTAAGGCAGGCCCTAAAAGCCACTAAAAAGTGCCTGAACTAGGTCTCAAAATTATATGGATACATGCTCCTTTGATAGCCCAATAACTCAAGCAAACAAAAGAAAAAGAGAGGGGGTCACCCCCCTCTGATTTGAAGCCTCAAAACCACATGCCTACCACTGAAAATCCACTGGATTTCAGTGGCTAAAAGGCCAAACCAATACTACTCCAAAGGCCTTAAAGCATGGCACAAAACATGGTCAAACAAGGCATAGAAGAGGGTTGTACACCCCTAACACCAAAAAGACCATAAAAATCATCAAAAGCACTTAAAAATAAAACTTTTTTCAGTTGAAAGCAAGGCCTAAAACAATATGCAAGGATGGCCAAAATGAGATACAAACAAAGGCTTAAATGGGGAATATACTCACCCTTGAAGATCAACTTCGAAACCAGCAACCTCAGAGGCTAGAAACCAAGTTTCAAAGCTCAAATAACCCTCCCAAGAACCTCAGCTCAAAGATGGTGGTGTATCACTATGTGTTGTAGTGCAAAAGTGTAAGAAAAATGGACTTTAGAGCATAAACAAACACAATATGGAGAGATAGAGTGAGAAATATATATATAGAGAGAGATACAGCTTCTCTAAAATTTTTTGAACCTCTGGTAGAGAGGAAGGGCCTCTCCTTATATAGAAGAAAAACAAGAAGAAGCTTGTTAAACAAGCTTGGCAAGAGCTTCATCCCTCCATACACGTGTATGGAGGGAAGATGAGTGAAAACCAGTTGTCTCAAAAGATCTGGGGTGAAACCTGCGGGGACAAGGGTTCTGCCGGCCATCAGTGGTGGTCGACAGTGGCTCATTGATGGCCGGCAGGCTTCGTCAATGGCCGGCAGTAACAAAGGCATGGCCAGCAGTAGCATAGGATAGCCGGCAGTGCAGTAAGAGAATTATGCTGGAAAGACCAACACATGGTCCAAAAAAAGGGGTAGAAAGGATACAGGGTTTGGAAAGCTCAAACCTATGACGTTCCGCTGCGAAAGCCGAGCACTCGACGAGCAATCGAACTAGTTGTTGAATGTACCTGCAAGCACAACCAAGTCTTGAGGACGGTCAAAAATAGGGTATCTACAGTTGCCCCTCTTTAACAGAACTCGAAAATCACAAAGTGACGGGAGTAAATGTCAAAGCCCAGAGACGACCCATTTTGGACAAGGTCGAAGACTCGGGCAAACATTCAAAATAACCATGCAGAGATGCGCCCATAGGCTGGGAAAAAATGCAAATGACATGCAAGATGCCAGAGCGTAACTTATGATTATGCAAAGACAGCTGTAATGAAGCAATTATATACAATAAATGCAACAGTTTTAAGAATGCGAATACAAAAAAAACTACATTACATGCAGAAAGGATGTAAGAGATTTGTACCATTCTCGCCACATCTCATGCGGCGCAAATACAATACTGTCTGGTTCGTCTAGTCGCGTCAGCTTTAAATGAACCGTAGATACAATATCGTGCCTGTAAAAGAAAGAAACTCAATAGCTACAATATCGTTAGAAACATGCACATCAATGCAGGTGAAAAGTGTGTGACAACACAAGTGGAGGGGTGCATGATAATAGAACCTAAGCGGGTGTGACAACGAGAATGAAGTAGTGCAACACAATGCAAGTAACGTGCGTGACAGCGCAAGTAAGCGAGGTGCGTAACAGTGCACGTAAATGAAATGCGTAACAGCGCAGGTGAAACATGCATAACAGCGCAAGATAGGGATATGTGCGTGACAGCGCAGGATAAAGATATTCAAAACAATGCAAGTAACAAGCGAAACAACGTAAATAACGAGCGTAACAGCGCAAGATAGAGAGGGGTGCGAAACAACGCCAATAACGAGCGTAACAGTGCAAGTTAAAGAGGAGTGCGAAACAATGCAAATAACGAGCGTAACAGCGCAAGTTAAATATCAGTGCGAAACAACGCAAATAACGAGCATAACAGTGCAAGTTAAAGAGGGGTGGGAAACAACGCCAATAACGAGCGTAACAGCGTAAGTTAAAGAGGGGTGCAAAACAACGCAAATAACGAACGCAACAGCGCAAGTTAAAGAGGGGTGCGACACAACGCGAATAACGAGCATAACAGCGCAAGTTAAACAGGGGTACGAAACAACGCGAATAACGAGCGTAACAGTGCAAGTTAAACAGGGGTGCGAAACAACGCAAATAACAAGGGTGAAAAACAATGCAATTATAAATGAGGTGCAAAACATTGCAAGTATAAATGAGATGCAAAGCAATGCAAGTATAAAGAAGGTGCAAAACAATGCAAGTATAAATGAGGTGCAAAACAATGCAAGTATAAACAGGGTGCAAAACATTGCAAGTATAAAGAGGGTGCAACACAATGCAAGTATAAATGAGGTGCAAAACAATGCAAGTATAAATGAGCTGCAAAACAATGCAAGTATAAATGAGGTGCAAAACAATGCAAGTATAAAGAAGGTGCAAAACAATGCAAGTATAAAGAACGGCTGTTTAATACGACAGGTAAACGCTAGGTGACAACAAAAACATGCTTGATAAAGACATCTTCAAGGGAACTTCCGGTTTACCACCCGAAAGATTTGCGATGCGTAAAAAGGATACACCTTGTGCACGTTGATGGGCGATGACCACCGTACATTCAGAACATGATTTTCGGGTTTCCACGGTGGCGTTTTGAACCAAATTTTGAATACTCCTCGAAATTGTTGACATCCAGGGACACATACGAAGACACAATAGGCAGAGGAAGCTAGTGGAGGATCTCTGGCCATCAGGGAAATCCGCTGGCCCCCTACCGGCCATCTGAAGCCACTGCCGGCCATCAATAATGGACTGCCGACCATCAATAATGGACTGCCGGCCATCGATGTGCCCCTGCCGGCCATCGGTGGCAGATTCGGGCAAAGTGGTCTTTTCGGCCATGGGTCTTTAAATAGACCCAAAATTACCCCATTTCCTCACAAACCCTTACATAGAAAACATTTCCCTTACCCTCTAGGTGTGCCTTCTCTCTAGATTCGCGCATTCTACGCGTTTCCCAACACCCTAAACAACCTTGAATCGTTAAAACTCCTTTGTTCTCTTCAATTTGAACCGATCAGAAATTGAATCTGAGGCCTCTTTCATCATTTCCCCCATTCAAGGATTGTTTCACCCGAATTTCTCTCGAGGTTAGTTCACTTTTCCCCGGTTTTCAACTTTATTTGGATTTTCTCTCTCCTAGGGTTTGATTTGTTCAAAATTTCACCATTTTGCTCATTTTTCCTCATTTTTGCATCTATCTCAGATGGCTGACGATATCCCGCGTGATGAGGGCTTCCCCTCACTCCCTCTAGTAGAGTTAGCGGCAGACTTTGCGGCTAAGCTGGAGGTTGAGCCTCAGCCTTTACCATTGAGCATACGTTCCTTTGACCCCGCGAGGTATCACCCGGAGACTCACATTATTCTGGTGGTGGGAGGCATCCACACTTTCACTGATTTTGATAACGGCACGCCAGACGACCTCTTACTGAGAGAGTCGATGTCTCATTTGTCGGCCATTGCTGCGGAGGTACCAACTCTGCTTTTCTGCAGTATTACTTCAACTACTTGCATTTCTTGTACTGTTTCATTCTGATTGCATCACATGCTTTGATCTGACTGTATTTCATGCATTGTTGCTCCGCATTTAACTGCACTTCACGTATTACTGCCCTGTATGTACCGTATACGACCGCACCTCAAGCATCACTGCCCTGAATTCAATTGCGTCTTCGATACATCACTATTCTGGATGCGACTGTACTTTTAATACATCACTGATCTGACTTGAACTGTATTTTCAATACACCGCTAATTTGACTTGAACTGTATATTTATTACACTGCTGATCTGACTTGAATTGTATTTTCAATACACCGCTAATCTGACTTGAACTGTATTTTCGCTGGATGGATCCCGCTCCTTCTAAGGTTATGGTGCTACGACTGCTCGGGACTGGTATGATGTGCTTCCCGCGAGGGTCTGCTGGATCATCGACGGGACCATCTTTGGTCTATTTTGCTGCAGTTTGACACGGGTCACAGCGAGTCGCCCCCTCCTAGGGGCTCTTGTGGAGAGGTGGTGGGACACCACCAACTCTTTCCACTTCTGCACAGCAGGAGAGATGGCGATGACTCCCCTCGACTTTGCTATGATCACTAGCCTGGGTGTAGGAGGTGATCTGATTCCTCTTGATCCCGACATGGGAGAGTGGGTGGCTGCGTGGGATACATTACTTGTAGCGCGTCCACCGACACTTCAAGCAAGTATGGTCAGATATACTTGCTTCGAGGAGCCTTACAGAGGGGAGGATCCTATAGACGTCCCCGAACGTCCCAGGAGGGAAATCCCATTTCGTTCATTATGGGCGCGCTACAGTTCAGGACTTGAATTGTCCCGGTTCTAAATCTGAACCAAAGAGTCCAAATCCGGCAAATCATTTTTGAAAACATATTTTTTTGAAAGAAGTGCCAAACATGGACTGCTTTGCCAGATACAGAGTCGCCACCAAAATATTTTTTATGGGGGAATTTAGGAAACCCTGACTCGTTTGCCTAAGGCCACGTGTCCGTCATCACCAAAGTTGCCTCGGCTCGAGAACTTGGGTACGATTGGGGAACGTCAGCTATGACCACCCCCGCTCGCCCGATCCGAAGATCAGCCTCTACTAACCATGATATCTTGTTTTGAAAACATTATGCGTTCTTAAACCAGTTATTAGCCTAGATTTACTACATGATGCGCACAACATACAAGTATAGACTGAATTCCCTGAATTGGAACAAAACATCGCATATCCGTTTGTTTTGAAAATGGCTTGAAATTTGCTACTCGCAAGTAGGCTAAAACATGGGTTTCGACGAATTATTCCAACTCAAGCAACCCAACCTTCACCCATAGGCATTCAGGCAGTTGTAACACATAAGCACATAGCCTCATGGTAAGCATGCTATCACGGCAACACTTACACTCATGCAAGGATGCTAAAACATAAATGCTTACCGAGTACTCCAAGCCAAAACAGAAACTCGTTAATAATCATATGCATGATCCTAGTTCATGTTAAAATGGCTAATGCAACACATGCGAGATGCAACAACAATAGGCTCGGCTATTCTAAGATGGCATATGATGATGCTACAACTAACATGTATTCAACTTCGAATTGAAATACAATGCAGTCAGTATGATGTGCCGAGTCCCGTGCATGAAAGACAAATGTATGGATGCACGCATGCATAGCATAAGGTATGCTAATTTAAATATGCCTTAATACTAACCATTGAAAGCAGGTAAGTAAAAGGGAGAAAGAAGTGGGGGTTGGAAGACATACACACACTCACACACACTTATTATACAATTGCCCTCGCTCGGAGGGTCCGAAATAATAATACAGGCTGAATAATGAATTAACTATCCTAGCTAATTAATTATTACAAAACTTCTAATTAATTAACAAATTAATTACAAAAAAAAGCCTAAATATGAAACTAAAGAGACCACCGCAGCTCTGCCTCGGAATGCGTAGATGATGCATGCTTGACTCGCCTTGCTCAGAAACCCAGTACCATGCCACTGTTGCCTCTGTTTACACTGCCTTACTCCTTTGAAAATTATGAAAGTTTCCAGGACCCTTCTGAATAACTCCCTGAGTGTTGTGGGATGCCACCGGCCATGTTAGAGCATTACCGGCTATGAGAATGTGGCCATTGGCCAAAAATTGAACCACCGGCTGGACTTTGGTTGCCGGTCGGCACTGTAAATGGCCGGCCGACCATTCCTTCCTGCAGAACCCTGTTTTGACAGCAGCAGAGGACAGACAGTGCATGGTATGGAAATTTCAAAGCAATGTGTGGATGGTCACTCTCCCAATCATGCTATGGACTCAAGGGAGTGTGGCCCTTGGTTCTCAGGCCACCAATCACGCATTTCGATGCATGATGGACAAAGGCACCAAGCTTGGAAATCGATGTAAATGCATGCGACAAAACAAATGAATGCCTCATGCCCTATCATGTTGAGATCAAGGGCATCGGCGACCGAGGGTTGAGACATGTTTCGTCACTTGGAGTACGAACACACCACACCCCTCTTGCTTGGTTTGACACCCCAAACCAAGCAAAATGTAATGCATGTATGCAACATGGCTCAAACATGCGAAGTAGCTCAAGTATGCCATATGGGACTAAGGTAATGAACATGCCAAATTCAATGTGCCAAACATGCAAGATGCAATGCCATGCAATCTATCATGCAAGCTAGGATATGAAATGCAACTAGCTAAACAATATGCAAATGTGTGAACATGATACAATGCACGCATGATACCAAAGCAATGCAATACATCAAACATGCAATTATACACAAAGATGGACTTAAACCGAGATGGGAAGGCCTCAGCCCATCCCAAAACAGTGGCCAAGAATACTAAAATAATGGTGCCAATCATGCAAAATAAACGTGCCAACCAAAGGGCCTAAGACTAAGGCATGAAAGGCAACTCTCAAGAACACTCAAAGGTGACAAAAATGGACATTAAGCACTCATGTTAAACTCTGAAAGCATGCGAAGGATGATGCCAAACATGCTAGGGAATGGGTGCGAAATAGAAGACATTCAAGGCCACAAAGAAAGCATTACTAAACACCTACCCCAACCAAACATGGAATAGATTTTTCAATGCAAAACAGAGTTTTATCATGCAAAAAAGAGCACCAAAAACCTCTGATATGGCAGCCCAAAGCCTCAAACACATAGGCATGCACAAAAGCCCCAAACATGGAGCATAAGACCACATCTCTTCAAGGCATTGAAAGGGTAACAAATGCAATTATGTAAGCATAAAACATGAACTGAAATGGCATAATAAGTGACTCTAAATCACTAAAATAGCCCAACTAAAGCATGCTTATGACTCAAACACCCAAGGCTCATAAGCCAAAATGCATGGAGGCTATACAAATCATGGCAAGCATGGCCAAATCAATACCCAACAGACCTTAAGCATGGCAAAATAATGCTAAAACCTTCTTAGAACAAAACCAAAATCAGGCTAGAATGTCATCTCATAACATAATACATATTAGATCAAAACATGAGATTACAAGGCAAGCATATAATGCATGAAATGGACCATTAATCCGACCAAAAACAGTGATATAATATGACTGAATAACATCCAAAACCCTCTGAAATGGAGCCAAAAACAACTAAGCATGCATGCTACCCTTGTGAGCCAAAAAAAATGAACAAATGAGAGACCAAGGAAGAGGGGTGTCCCTCCACTATGCAAGGCTTCAAGACCCTTTCACCACCACTGAAAATCCACTGGATTTTAGTGGTGAGAAGGCCAATACACAAAAGGTTCCAAAGCTCAACAAAAGAAGGCACAAAAGGGGCCAAACAAGGCCTAAGAGAGGGAGGTCGACCCCAAACACAAAAGAGACCTCAATGAAAGATCTTAAGCATGCAAATACAAGACTTTTTTCAGTTATACACAAAGCTTAAATCAGTATGCAAGATAGGTTAAAAACTAGTGCAAGAATGGAGAATATAAAGCAGCTATACTCACCCTTGAAGAACACTTGAAGAACAACAAGTCCAGCCCCTTTTTCTGATCAAAACCAACCTAAAACCTCCAAGAACAATCTCTCAACACCTCAAGAACCAAAGTATGGTGTAATACTATGTGTCCTAGTGCAAAACTAAGAACAAAACACACTTTTGAACTCTCAAACACACACAAATGAAGAGAGAGAGGGTGATATAGAGAGAGAGTGGTTTATATATCAGATATATATGTATTATCTCTGGTTTTGTTGAACCTCCTCAAAGGAAGAGGAAGGTCCTCTTATATAGAGCAAGATGAAGGCTTCAAGCTTCTAAGGGATGCTAAACAAAAGGGTCAAAGGGGTCAAGCTTCTCAAGGAAGCTAACCCAAAGGTCCAAGCTTCTTGAGGAAGCTAGGACCAAAAGGGTGCAAAGGGTGCGATTCGAGCACAAATCTGTGCACTCCAGCTGGCACAGTTGGCATGCATAATGCCTGAAAAAGGCAAAAAGGTGGTACCGGCCAGAAAATGAGTCCATCGGCCAAATAAATGGTCAGCCGACCACACAAAGTGCCGACGGGCCATCACCAATGGCCGGTGGCAAGAAGACATGGCCGGTGGCCTCAAGCCATTCTCTACCTTCCAAAGCAAAAACCAACAAGTGTTTGGTCCAACCAAGCACAAGACAACCGAGTTGAGAGATACTGAGGCAAGGTGAGTAGCCGAGACCTCCGGGAACTCAAAATGAACACGAACATGGATGATCACCGAGTGTTCAAACGGTGATGCCCAAGTCTTGAGGACGGTCAAAAATGGGGTGTCTACAGTTGCCCCTCTTTGGCAGAACTCAAAAGTCATAACAATGACAGGAGTGAATGTCAAAGCCCAGAGACGACCCATTTTTGACAAGGCCGAAGGCTTAGACAAAGCATACAAGCTACAAGCAAAGACATGCGCCCGAAGGCAGGGGCAAAATGCATGACAATGCACAAAGCCGAGCATAACTTATGATCATGTAAAGAAAGCTGTAATGAAGCATGTACATACAATAAATGCAACAGTTTTAAGTAATCTAACATAAATCCAACTACATTACAATGCAGAAAGGATGTAAGAGAATTATGTAATTCTCGCTACGTTTCACGCGGAGAATACAATACCTGTGCGGTTTGTCTGGTCGTGCCAGCTTCAAATGAACCGTTCATACAATATCGTGCCTGTAAGAGAAAGAAAACTTAACAGGTACAATATCGGTAGCAGTATGCATAACAATGCAATCTGAAGCTGCGTGACAATGCAAGTCGAGTAGGACACATAACAATGCGATTTGGGTAGGCATAACAATGCTATAAACACATCTAAGTGAAGAACACGTGACAACGTGCACAATTTGTGAAGATGCAGACACATGTAAGTAAAGCATACACGACAACGCATACAATGTGTATAAAAAGGGACTTGAACACATGTAAGTAAAGCATAACGTGAAAACGCATGCGATGTGTATAAAAATGAACTTGAACATATGTAAGTAAAGCATAATGCCACAACACATACAATGTGTATAAAAAGGGACTTGAACACATATAAGTAAAGCATAACGTGACAAAACATGCAATGTCTATAAAAAGAACTTGAACACATGTAAGTAAAGCATAACGCGACAACGCATGCAATGTGTATAAAATGAACTTGAACACATGTAAGTAAGGCATAACGCGACAACACATGCAATATGCATAAAAAGGGACTTGAACACTTGTAAGTAAAGCATAACGCGACAACGCATGCAATGTGTATAAAAGGAACTTGAACACATGTAAGTAAAGCATAACGCGACAACGCATGCAATGTGTATAGAAGGAACTTGAACACATGTAAGTAAAGCACAACGTGACAATGCATGCAATGTGTATAAAAAGGGACCTGAACACATATATGTAAAACATAATGCGACAACGCATGCAATGCGTATAAAAGGAACTTGAACACGTGTAAGTAAAGCATAACGCGACAACGCATGCAATGTGTATAGAAGGAACTTGAACACATGTAAGTAAAGCATAATGTCACAACGCATGCAATGTGTATAAAAAGGGACTTGAACACATGTAAGTAAAGCTTAACGCGACAACGCATGCAATGTGTATAAAAGGAACTTGAACACATGTAAGTAAAGCATAACGCGACAACACATGCAATGTGTATAAAAAGGGACTTGAACACATGTAAGTAAAGCATAACGCGACAACACATGCAATGTGTATAAAATGAACTTGAACACATGTAAGTAAAGCATAACGCAACAACGCATGCAATGTGTATAGAAGGGACTTGAACACATGTAAGTAAAGCATAACGCAACAACGCATGCAATGTGTATAAAAGGAACTTGAACACATGTAAGTAAAGCATAACGCGACAACGCATGCAATGTGTATAGAAGGAACTTGAACACATGTAAGTAAAGCATAACGCGACAACGCATGCAATGTGTATAAAAAGGGACTTGAACACATGTAAATAAAGCATGACGCGACAACGCATGCAATGTGTATAAAAAGGAACTTGAACACATGTAAGTAAAGCATAACGCGACAACGCATGCAATGTGTATAGAGGGAACTTGAACACATGTAAGTAAAGCATAACGCGACAACGCATGCAATGTGTGAAGCAAGCAAGGTATGAACACATGTTCGGCATAAGTATAGTGAAGGCATGCTACTCGCATTTGTTGAGGTGCAACCAAATCGAGACGAGGCATTTGTTGAAAGCAAGACGCGTAACGAGCGTGCTTATTACAGTGACATGCGGAACTCGCCAGATAAAAGGATACGGGAAAGGATACACTTTGCGCGCACCGAGCGTCACACACAGAAGACATGGCTCGAGGTCAACAGAAAGACCAGTTAACATTCCAAAGCGCACTTTCTTGCATTATCTCGAGTAATGAAGGTGCCAAACTGTATAATTGACCCGAACAAAGGCGCGGGAGGTGCATCGATCACAAGAGGAGGCCACTGGTATTAATCCAGACACTCTGCTACCCTTCTCTCCTTTTGCTTTACTTTCCTTTACTACTGTTAGTTTTAAGCATATTGCACTGCCTCAGGCAGGTTTTACTTTTTCAAGACTGTGTATTTTTGCAAAGACATGATGGAAATGAAACAGCTATTTTGTTCAAAAAGGTGTTACATTTGTACTTTCTACGCATCGCATCGCGTGGCATCACATAACAATGTGAATGAAATTAAACTTCGTTTGAAAATTAAGCACTTGCATCATAATAATCAGGTAGTGAACTGACTTACAACTCGATAAGCAAAACAAAGAAACTCAATAAGCTAACCAAGTGCGAGCACAACTCGATAAGCAAAGCAAAGACCTAAAGAGAGTGAACTACAACTCGATAAGCAAATATGCAACAACTCAATATGCCAATAGGCGTGACTCCGCAAAATCAATCACTAAAGACACTGGAAGTGGAACCAGTCACAAGTTTTCAGCATTTTCAGCAGATGGACAACTCTGAGGATAGGAAGGAAGGCCACCGGCCAAATAAAGAGGTCACTGGCCACAATAAATGGCCACTGGCCATTATGACTAGCCGATCGGCCAAACATGGTGGCCGGTTGGCACTATTCATGGCCGGCCGGTCAAAAATGGCAAGAACCACTAGAATGTTGACCCCTGTCCTCCACCCACCTTATCCTCTACAAAAGGCCTCAGCTTCGTAGTTTTTCTCAATTCAACACTGATTTGCTCCAAATGGAAGAGTTTCTTGCCCAGAATCTCATGGCTTGGATTGCCAACTTGGACGGCTCAAAAAAGCTAAATTTTCGGGGCTTCGACATAAATGCACTATTCACTCTGAGTCGTACCCCACTGCACTTTCCGTTCCTTCATGCCGTGGCGAGGTTTTGGAACCCGGTAACAGATGTCTTTAGCTTTGGCGGGCAAGAGGTATGTCCTACCTTCGAGGATTTCCAAGCTTTGATGGAATCTGAGCGCAACGAAGAAGTCTTGCCTCAGCTTTGTTTCGGCCACGCCCAAACCTTAGGGCAAATGTGTGGGCTCACGATGCACGATGCTCAGTCTTTGATTTGTGACGGAATGTTGGATCTTCCGACTTTGATTTGCCAATTTTCTGATGCTGGTGACCGCGACGACTATCATCGGCAGGGCTTTCGGTGACACGCCCTCAGTTTGTGCATGCTATCTTACTTTTTGCTTGCCTCAGGCTCCAAAGGGTCTAGTGTCCGATTGATTGAGGTTGCCCAAGGCTTAAAAGAAGGCAAGAGCTGTATTGCCATGACTTTGGCTGAGACGTTAATGGGCTTGGACGCCTTTTATCGCCGAGAGACTTACAGTGCATAGATTGGCTCCTGGGCCCCGCTCCCACTTTCAGTTGCACTTTGTCTGATGAATGCATAGATTGGCTCAATGAAGAGGCACAGATTGGGCTCAGCTTGGCATCAGAGGCTTCGACCAGCTCTGGGAGGGGGGGCAGGAACACCTGACTTATCTATGCCCTGGATTTATTGCTTTATTAGTACTTTCAAGTTTTCTTTATGAATGTAATAAAAAGCAACTTCAATTTGTATGCAAGAGCAGGAGAACTCTGTATTGAAATCAATGAAATTGAAGGTTGTGGGTACTGAAAATTTTCCGCTTTGGTCCAAAAATGGTCTAAGTTGTAAAAAGATTAATTTGAACCAAGTCAATTTTTATCAAAACTTTTCAAAACCATTTTCGATATGGATTAGAACTGGACACGCCTGAGATCTGTCACAGAGATGCACAACCCCAGATCCCAGCAACTGGAAAGTTGCCCCTAGTCTGAATAGCACTGTACCGGAGATCACAAATGACCTCTTCAATGCTGAATAGACAAAGATAACCGAGATGATCAAATGGACAAAGTTGATCGGGGAAAATTTTATGGCTGAACTTCAGGATGAAGTTGCCTACATATCCCAAAGATGGGAATCAAGCCTTACGTAGTTCAGGCTTGGGATCACTCGAGTATTTTCACTCTCCTTTTGCGCTCTAACTTTTGCCAAGGCCGCCCTTTGCGGGTTTTCAAACTTGCGAGCTCAGTTTTTATAATTTCAAATTTTCTATGCTCTAACTTTGGCCTAGGTCGCCCTTTCGGGTTTTTGGCCTAGCGAGCCTCTCAGGGGTAATATTTCTTCAACTTGTCCATATTGATCGGCTGTGAAAACTCTAGGCCATCTAGGTCCATCAGAACCACAACTCCACCTGACCATATAGATTTCATGATGTAGGGACCGGTCCAATTGGGTCTGAACTTACCCCTTGGATCGTGGATGGGAGCTCGGTTGTCCTTGAGCACCAAATCCCCTTCTTTCAAATTTCGGGACTTAACTTTCTTATTGAAAGCCCGGGCAATTCTGCGCTGATAACCTTGAACATGGTACAATGCTTTCAGTCTTCTTTCATCAAAGAGCATGAGTTCCTCAAATCTGCTCTGCTGCCAATCTGCTTCGACTATCTGACACTTAACAAGTACTCGCAAAGACAGAACCTCAATTTCAATAGGTAGAACGACCTCCATCCCATAAACTAATGAATACGGGGTTTCCCTAGTAGAAGTTCTAATCGAAGTCCGGTAGCCCCACAGAGCAAACGACAGCTTATCTGGCCAATCTCGGTAGGTTTCCACCATCTTCTGTACAATGCGCTTGACATTCTTGTTGGCGGCCTCAACCGCTCCATTGGTCTGAGGCCAGTATGTGGATGACTTGTGAAAAGCCACATTGTATTTCTCCAACAAGTCAATCACTTCCTTTTTGAAGTGGGAACCATTATCTGAGATAATCTCGTTCGGGACTCCATAGCGACAGATGATGTTGTTCCTGATAAACTTTGCAACGTGCGATGCTTTCAACACAGCATAAGATTGGGCCTCAACCCACTTTGTAAAATAATATATCGCAACCAGGATGAACTCATGCCCATTTGACCCCTTTGGAGTAACAGCTCCGATCACATCAATTCCCGAAACGGAAAATGGCCATGGCGAAGTCATATTGTACAGCTTCGACGGCAGGATATTCATGCGGTTTGCATGGATCTGACAATGTGGCATCGCCGAACAAAACCGATACAATCCTCCTCCATGGTGGACCAGTGGTAACCTTGTCTGAGGATCTTCCGTGCTAGCATTACCCCATTCATATGCGCACCGCATTCCCCTCCATGGATGGCCTCCATCAGGCGTTTTGATTCTTCAGCTTCAACGCACAGCTTATGCATTCCCAAATGACCTCTCTTATACAATTTACCTCCGCAGATGATGAACTGAACGACCATTCTTCTGATTGCCCTTTTATCCTTGGCATTTACCCTTGGTGGATATGCTTCCTTCTCCAAGAAATTCCAAATATCGTGATACCAGGGATTCTCATCTTGAACTTTATCTATAGCAGCAATTGACTCGTAAACCGGCACCAATTTCTGGTCGATAATGACTGGACGCATCCGGACTCCAAACGGGATGTCTATCATGGAAGATAAAGATGCTAGTGAATCTGCGAACCTGTTGTTTTCTCTTAGTAGATGAATGAAGTTTAGCTTCTTAAACCGAGGAATCAGAAGGTCCAAGGTCTGGTGGTACATTATCATCTTTTCCTCTTTGACTTTCCAATCCCCCTTAGCTTGGGATACAATAAGGTTCGAGTCCCCGATGACGTCTAACTTCTTTGCCCCTAGTTCCAGGGCTATTTCTAGACCGGCAATGCATGCCTCATATTCTGCTTCGTTGTTTGAGACTTTGAACCAGAGTTTGAAGGCTAGAGGGATACGGAAATTGTCGGGTGCTATCAGCAACACCCCTATCCCATACCCGTACTGGTTTGACGCTCCGTCAAAGTACATCGTCCAAGTTTATCATCAATATGTAAAATGGCCTCATATGGGAATAAGTACTCAACTGCTTCACCCCCTTCCACTGGACGATCGGCTAATAATTCTGTTGCTGCTCTTCACTTGACTGACTTGCGCGTCACATATTTTAGATCGAATTCGGAGAGCAACAGCAACCAACGAGCTAGCCTACCCGTAAGTGCCGATTT
Organism: Camellia sinensis; assembly: GCF_055761805.1. Lineage (NCBI taxonomy): Eukaryota > Viridiplantae > Streptophyta > Magnoliopsida > Ericales > Theaceae > Camellia > Camellia sinensis. The sequence continues at coordinate 72,867,736 of NC_138964.1, forward strand.
CTCGAAAAGATATTTGATGGAATCTAATCTTGAAGCCAACATTATAGAGTGAGCTAACAGGTAGTGCCACAGCTTCCTAGTAGCCCATACCAAGGCTAAGAAAGCCTTTTCCAACGGTGTGTAGCGAGTCTCATACTCTAGCATCTTCTTGCTCAGATAGTAGACAACCATCTCCACCTTGTCCTCTGATTCTTACGCGAGCATACAACCCATTGTAGTCTCAGTTACTGAAAGATACAAAATCAACGGTCTCCCCGGCCCTAGCGGTGACAACACGGGTGGGTTCTGTAAGTATTTCTTGATCTGTTCAAAAGCAACTTGGCATCGGCCCCCCCATTGGAATTTCTTTCCTTTCTTCAGGAGGCCAAAAAGTGGTTCACAAGTCAAGGTTAATTTTGAGATAAACCGTCTTATGAATTGCACTTTACCCAGAAAGCCTCGCACCTCCTTTTCAGTCCCTGGTGGTGGCATTTCTAAGATGGCCTTGATTTTGGAAAGGTCGACTTCGATACCTCTCTGTGGAATCTGAAACCCCAGTATTTTTCCCGCTGTAACACCAAACGTACACTTCTGAGGATTCAGTCACAACCGAAATTCTCTGATCCTTTGGAAGAACTTTTACAAGGCAGTGTAGTGGCCCTCTCTTTCTTTGGACTTGACAATCATGTCGTCCACGTACACCTCAACCTCTTTGTGGATCATGTCGTGTAATATCGTGGTCGCGGCCCGTTGATATGTAGCTCCAGCATTCTTTAACCTAAACGGCAATACTCTATAGCAGTATGTCCCCCACTAGGTAGTGAAAGCAGTCTTCTCTTGATCTTCTGGTGCCGTCACTATCTGATTGTAGCCTGAGAAGCCATCTATGAACAAAAGCAAAGCATGCCCCGCTGTGAAGTCCACCAACTCATCGATATGCGGTAAGGGAAAGTCGTCACTCGGACTAGCTCTTTTTAAATCCCTGAAATCCACGCATACCCTGATCCTGCCATCCTTCTTCGGCACCGGAACGATGTTAGCCAACCAAGTCAGGTATTTAGAAACCAGGAGGAACCCAACGTCCATTTGCTTGGTGACCTCTTCCTTAATCTTGAGGGCCCAGTCCGGGCGGATCCTTCTGAGTTTCTGCTTGATGGGTCGGGCCTCGGGGTCCGGAGGGATCCGGTGCTGTACAATCTCAAGATTGATTCCAGGCATGTCTTCGTAGGACCACGCAAAAACATCTTTGAAATCTTTTAATAAAGCGAGTAAGCGCTCGCGTTCTTTCGAAGACAACGTGGACCTAATCTGGACCAGCCGCGGGTCCTTCTCAGTACCAACATTCACAGTAGTGATTTCATTAACTAAAGGTTTAACAAATCTTTCCTGCCCTTGTTCAATTAAGCGTTGCAAAACCAGAGGAATTTCTTCCTCGTCGTTTTCATCAAAATTTTGGAAGTCTGAGTTAATGCAATAAATCAAGGGCACAGAAAAGTACTCAGAAACCACATCCACACCATTCTCATTAAGCACATCCAAACCGTCCGATTCTTTTGTTACAATAGACTCAAAAGAGAAGGAAAAAGATGACCTAGACAGGATTGTGGCATCTGGGTTATCATCCCCAGGATTACTCGACTCAGACTCAGTCGAGCTGGAACCTGATTCCGACTCACAAGACTCGGTGGAATCATATTCCGGCTCACTACCTGACCCGGTGCTGCTTGACAAAAATCCCTCTTCATAATGCCAAATGAGAGAGGGTGCGATGGATGCATTCAAAATGTTTGCTGGTAGGCCCGCAACCGTTTCATTCCCGATCATGGACACCGAAAAGTTATCCCCCAAGCACTTCTGTGTGATCAAAGGATCTGAAAGTAGACATGCCAGCGCTACCCCCATTTCACTTTCGGTGTCCTCAGACTCCACTTTCTTGCTCTGCTTGACCTCAACTGTTGGGTCTGTCTGCTCTTCGGCAACATCATCCCCGGATAATTGTAGGTTAGAAAAGATCTCAAAACTTGGCACGCGCTTCCTTTCCGTATTTAGCCACAGCTCTGGGAAGCCACAAAACGGAAAGTTCTCTCCCTCCCAGACGAAGCGTCCGTTTAGGGTACCCTGGATAGGCCGGTGCATTAGATCAAAAGGCTTCCCTGCCTGCTTCGCTCTGGCTCTCCCAGCCATCTCCTTGCCTTTCCTTATCCAATCCTCTTTGGTGGGCAGATAACCCAAACCGAAGGCATGCGGGTTGTGTGGCACTTTGGCCAATGTTGCGACGCCCTTCTGGCCGCTCTTTCCCAATCCCATCCCGAGCATGTGTTGGAGCTTGTTCATGAGGTACACTGATTGAGCACTGACATACAACCCCTCATTAACAGCCAAAGTGTTCTGTACAACCTGGGCCTCGGCAAGGGTAAAACCCGGCATGAACACATCCTCCATACCGTGCTCAATTTCCAAAGCTAGCGTAGATACTTGTGGTGGTGGATGGATCGACGAATTTCCAAAAACAATGGCTACTCCCTTCCCATGGGGGTATTTCACAATCTGATGCAAGGTGGATGAAACTGCCTTTACCTGGTACAGCCACGGCCGTCCCAGGAGTAGATTGAAAGTGACGGGAACCTCTAGGACGTGGAAATCTATCTCATGCTGTCCCAGGCCAACCTTGGTCTGAATTTTCACTGTTCCCATTACTTCTCTGCTCATGTTGTCATATGCCCAAATCACCTGGGCTGTCGGCACAAAGTCCGCGGTTTTTAAACTGATTGCATATACAGTTCCTGCCGGGCACACATTGATGGCGGACCTTGTGTCGACAAGTACCATTGGTATCCATTTGTTTCTACACTCCACAGAGATATAGAGTGGCTTGTTATGGTTCGCACCCTCAGGTGGAAATTCCTTGTCAAAAAAAGTCAACATTGGGGTAGCTCCTCCCGGAAAAACAAAGCCCACCAGCTGTTTAGGCGTGGTGTCTATTGCGAGCTTGGCCTTGTCCATGGCCGATAAGACAGCTTGTCGATGCACCTACGATGCCATAAGCAATCCCCAGATGGACATGTCTGCTTGTATCTTTTTCAACTATTTCAGTACAGCCTCATCTTCAAGTTGCTTCTCTTTTTCCTTCTCTACCTCCTTATCTTTCCCAGACGCCTCTGGCTGATCTAGGTGTGGAGGCTTGAAATACCATCCACTCCTAGTCATGTGGTCGACTTCACCAATATACCTGGTATCGTCTGGTTGATTGCTCCCCCAATCCTCATCTGTGTGGGCAAGACATAAATCATCGTCCTCCCACCACATTCCATCGGCAACCGACAGACACCTGTCCGGCTCCGTTTCTATTGTCCTTGTACTCACAGTATTTTCAGTCCCCTCATGGGCTCTAGCTTTTCTGATTCTCTTAGAATCCTCAAACCTTTCCTGTTCCAATTGCCTCAGTACACCTGTCTGTTCAATAATTCTCGTATTCAAAGTGCCCAGATCCCGAGCAAAATTCTTAACACCGGCGCTCTCCGGCGATGCACTCCGATCCTCGGCCCTCCCGGCCACAACTGATGTCCTTCCCCCTAACAGGCCTCGTTTCAACTGAAATTCTTCGACAACGTCGGGTAGGTCATCAAGCCACCCGGTAGCCTCTACTGATTCCACGAAATCTGACCAGTTGACAGACATGTCCCCTAGACCTTGTTCATTGAAAAATTGGAGGTCAGCAAAGTTCCCCTCCACAGCCGCTAAGTCCTCTGATCTCTGATCAAATCTATCCCCTTGTATCACACAAAGCTCTGCCCTTTCTGGCAATTTCACACTTGATCTATCATGGCCTACCGACAAAATGTAGTCACTCGGACTGTACATCTCTCTGGCAAAACTCCGAGATTCCTCAGATTCTGACTCAACAATCCCATTCTCCTCTGAAATCTCCCTTGTTCTGTCTTTGACAGTCACCACCATTGGTTCAGGTTGGGTTTTGGAGATGTCCAACATGCACATGTCAGTGTAGTTAGGAAGGAGCACCTCTAGCTTGGGTAGGTGGGATGGGGTGATATATATGCTAGGATCGTAAGACACGACCCCAGTCTGGATAAAGTTGATTCTTTTAGGAGGTGGAGCTTGGTGGTGCGGTGGGAGAGGGTTTGTTATGACATTGGGTTTTTTGGAAGGCACAATCACCCCATTATCAATGAGATCTTGAATCTCATGACGTAATCAGAAGCATTGGTCGGTGTCATGACCGTGCTGTTGGTGAAATGCGCAATATTTGGTTGGGTTGTTGGTAGGGGGAAGTTTTTCCGGCAATGGCCGCGGCTCTAGGGGCTTCAAGTGCCATTTTCTGATTAAAACCCCTAGAGCTTTGGACAGGGGCATATATAGTGGAGTGAAGGTTCTTTGATTTTTGGGCGGGTATTTGGTTGTTTGTGTATTGCTTCCGGACGCACCGGAGAATGGCGTAGCTGCCATGGCTCTTGGAGGGGGAATGGTGGTGACCATGCTCACTTCTGTGGCTCTTGTAGTTGTAGCGCCGCTCGGGCCTGTATTAGTGTTGCGGTTAAAGGTTCTCTTGGGTTGCTCTCTGTCATTGTCGATCAAGCCTTGTTTCAAGGCATCCTCAATCTGTACTCCCATCTCATGCAGATCTGAAAAAGTAAGGAAGGGGAGCACGATCATTTTCTGCATCAGCTTAGGCTGGAGATTGCGCACAATCATCCGAATTTGATCTTTATCGGTGGGCCTTAGGGTCATCATTGAGGCCTTGGCCCTCCATCTGGTTACGAACTCCGAAAAGCTCTCCTTAGGCTCTTGCCTTGTCGTCTCGAGATCACGGGTCGTAATCTCGATTTGCGTGTTATATGAGTACTGTGCAATGATTGCCTCGGCCATCTCATCCCAGTTCTTCTTAACATCATCTTCTAATTTGGCGTACCAGATGGCCGCCACACCCGACAGGGTCCGGCCGAACAAAGATAGCTTCTGTAATCTGGTGAGGCCCATCGGCCTTAAGATATCGAAAAACAACCTCAAGTGCACCATGGGGTCCCCGGACCCATCAAATCGGTTAATATGCGGCGTCTTGAATCGGTCCGGCAGCGTCAAAGTTGCGTCGGTATACCCGTCCTCAATATCACGGATGGTCTTCACTTCCTGGGATTTCTTAAACATCTTTTCCAGCTTGCTTAGCTTTAATGTTGTGGGGTCCACTTCGAACTCGAAGGGAGAATCCGGTACATTGATAGGCGTGGGCTCCTTGGATAGTTGTGGTAGAATCGGGGGCGGAACCGGCCCCGTTGGAATGTCTGTATCCTCTTGGATATTCTGGACATTTGGTGTCTCCTTGGGCATCGGAACCCTTGGTGGGAGAGGAGCTTGATGTAAGGCAGATGCCCTGGTTTGCTGCTGTAGCCTTATGATTAACTATGCTTGTTCAGTCATAATCATGGCCTGTTGTTTGGCGAACTCTGCCTGTCGGACAGCGTCTTGCTGCATAGTTTTCATGCTCTCTTGGAGCTGGCACACCATCTCCTCCAAGCTTGCCATATTGCTCTGCTATGATTGAATTATCGGTATATATTCCCTTTCTGTGGTGAAAACTGAGTCCTCGGCCTGACTGTCCACTAGTAGGGTTGAGCACTGCTCTGGCAATCTCTGCTCGGATACACTGCGTCTTCTCGACCTTCGTCTGATAACCAAGGGTAGAGAATAAAACACTGGTTGTCCGTCGACCAGATCCTCAGATCGATTAAGTCGGCGACCTCTAGTCCAGAGTGCATGGGGAATATCTGCTAGGTCGGAAGCAATTGTGCTAAACTACCTAGCAAAAAGATAAATAAATCAATAATAAGGAAATAAATAACCAGACAAACAGACAGTACAACAACGTAAAATAAACACACAACACATAGTTGGGCATCACAACCCACGGTTGATAAGTTGAATACACTGTTCCTCAATACTGATCATTGTCCCCGAATCACTGCCCCAAAAACTGAATCTGATACCCGCAGATAACTGATTCATGAAATACTGAACTGGTTTTTTGATACCCAAATTTATAAGTTGATACATGCATTCCTGTAGAGGCCAACTCTAAAGCACATAATAGATAAGTGAGAGCCAAAACACCCCTTTGTTGGGGTAGGGTTTCCCTGTCCTATTTTGTCAGGAGCTAGGGTTTCACTACACACGTAGCGGTTTCAAACAACCTATAATCGAGTAAGCAACCTGTCCTAGTTTGGAATGGTCACTACGGATTCCGAATATGCACTAGGTCGAATGGTCAAAAAGGGTGCCCCTGTAAAAATCGGGGTTTGTGTTCCCATACTGGCAGAGCCCGTAACCAGCCAACCTTATGGCACGCAGCCTCAGGATAACTGATCAGGAATAGCAGATGGCAAACACTGTGTCCTAGGCGCACCAATGCACATGCAATGCAAAGAAACACATAAGTGTAACAAAACAAGATATCACGAGTTCGAGTCAAGCTCTCTAACTCCCAAGCTGAGTCGCCAGAAGCTGTAGACGTCCCCAAACATTCCGGGAGGGAAATCCCGTTTCGTTCATTATGGGCTCACTACAGTTCAGGACTCGAATTGCCACGGTTCAAAATCTGAACCAAAGAGTCCAAAGCCAGCAAATCGTTTTTGAAAACAGATTTTTTTGAAAGAAGTGCCAAACATGGACTGCTTTACCAGATACAGAGTTGCCACCTAAATATTTTTTATGGGGGAATTTAGGAAACCCTGACTCGTTTGCCTCAGGCCACGTGTCCCTCATCACCAAAGTTGCCTCGGCTCGGGAACTTGGGTACGATTGGGGAAGGTCAGCTATGAGCACCCCCGCTCGCCCAATCTGAAGATCGGCCTCTACTAACCATGATATCTTATTTTGAAAACATTATGCGTTATTAAACCGGTTATTAGCCTAGATTTACTATATGATGCGCACAACATACAAGTATAGACCGATTTCCGAATTGGAACAAAACATCGCAAATCTGTTTGTGTTGAAAATGGCTTGAAATTTGCTACTCGCAAGTAGGCTAAAACATGGGTTTCGACGAATTATTCCAACTCAAGCAACCCAACCTTCACCCACAGGCATTCAGGCAGTTATAACACATAAGCACATAGCCTCATGGTAAGCATGCTATCATGGCAACACTTACACTCATGCAGGGATGCTAAAACATAACTGCTTAGCGAGTACTCCAAGCCAAAACAGAAACTAGTTAATAATCATATGCATGATCCTAGTTCATGTTAAGATGGCTAATGCAACACATGAGAGATGCAACTACAATAGGCTCGGCTATTCTAAGATGGCATATGATGATGCTACAGCTAACACGTATTCAACTTGGAATTGAAATACAATGCACTTAGTATGATGCGCCGAGCCGGTGCATGCAAAACAAATGTATGGATGCACACATGCATAGCATAAGGTATGCTAATTTAAATATGCCCTAATACTAACCATTGAAAGCAGGTAAGTAAAAGGGAGAAAGAAGTAGGGGTTGGAAGACATACACACTCACACATACTTATTACACAATTGCCCTCGCTCGGAGGGTCCGAAATAACAATACAGGCCGAATAATGAATAAACTATCCTAGCTAATTAATTATTACAAAACCTCTAATTAATTAACAAATTAATAACAAAAAAAAAAGCCTAAATGTGAAACTAAAGAGACCACCGCACTTCTGCCTCAGAATGCGTGGCTGATGCATGCTTGACTCGCCTTGCTCGGAAACCCAGTACCATGCCACTGTTGCCTCTGTTTACACTGCCTTACTCCTCTGAAAATTATGAAAGTTTCCAGGACCCTTCTGAATAACTCCCTAAGTGTTATGGGATGCCCCCGGCCATGATAGAGCATTACCGGCTATGAGAATGTGGCCATCAGCCAAAAATTGAACCACCGGCTAGACTTTGGTAGCCGGTCGATACTATAAGTGGCCGGCCAGCCATTCCTTCCTGCAGAACCCTGTTTTGACAGCTACAGAGGATAGACAGTGCATGGTATGGAAATTTCAAAGCAATGTGTGCATGGTCACTCTCCCAATCATGCTATGGACTCAAGGGAGTGTGGCCCTTGGTCCTCGGGCCACCAATCACGCTTTTCGATGCATGATGGCCAAAGGCACCAAGCTTGCAAATCGATGTAAATGCATGGGACAAAACAAATGAATACCTCATCTCCTATCATGTTGAGATCAAGGGCATCGGCGACCGAGGGTTGAGACGTGTTTTGTCACTTGGCGTACGAACACACCTCACCTCTCTTGCTTGGTTTGACACCCCAAACCAAGCAAAATGTAATGCATGTGTGCAACATGGCTCAAACATGCGAAGTAGCTCAAGTATGCCATATGGGACTAAGGTAATGAACATGCCAAATGCAATGTGCCAAACATGCAAGATGCAATGCCATGCAGTCTATCATGCAAGCTAGGATATGAAATGGAACTAGATAAACAATATGCAAATGTGCGAACAAGATACAATGCACGCATGATACCAAGGCAATGCAACACATCAAACATGCAATTATATACAAAGATGGACCTAAACCGAGATGGGAAGGCCTCAGCCCATCCAAAATAGTGGCCAAGAATGCTAAAATAATGGTGCCAATCATGCAAAACAAACATGCCACCCGAAGGGCCTAAGACTAAGGCATGAAAGGCAACTCTCAAGAACACTCAGAGGTGACAAAAATGGACATTAAGCACTCATGTTAAACTCTGAAAAGTATGCGAAGGATGATGCCAAAACATGCTAGGGAATGGGTGCGAGATAGAAGACATTCAAGGCCACAAAGAAAGCATTACTCAACACCTACCCCAAGCAAACATGGCATTGATTTTTCAATACAAAACAGAGTTTTATCTTGCAAAAATGAGCCCCAAAAACCTCTGATATGGCAGCCCAAAGCCTCAAACACATAGGAATGGACAAAAGCCCCTAACATGGAGCATAAGACCACATCTCTTCAAGGCATTGAAAGGGTAACAAATGCAATTATGTAAGCATAAAACATGAACTGAAATGGCATAATAAGTGACTCCAAATCACTGAAATAGCCCAACTAAAGCATACTTATGACTCACACACCCAAGGCTCATAAGCCAAAATGCATGGAGGCTATACAAATCATGGCAAGCATGGCCAAATCAGTACCTAACAAACCTTAAGCATGGCAAAATAATGCTAAAACCTTCTTGGAACCAAACCAAAATCATGCTAGAATGTCATCTCCTAACATAATACATATTAGATCAAAACATGAGATTACAAGGCAAGCATATAATGCATGAAATGGACCATTAATCCGACCAAAAACAGTGATATAATATGACTGAATAACTTCCCAAACCCTCTAAAATGGAGCCAAAAACCACTAAGCATGCATGCTACCTTTGTGAGCCAAAAAAATGAAGGGAGAGGGGTGTCCCTCCCCTATGCAAGACTTCAAGACCCTTTCACCACCACTGAAAATCCACTGGATTTCAGTGGTGAGAAGGCCAATACACAAAAGGTTCCAAAGCTCAACAAAAGAAGGCACAAAAGGGGCCAAACAAGGCCTAAGAGGGGGAGGTCGACCCCAAACACAAAGGAGACCTAATGAAAGATCATAAGAATGCAAATACAAGACTTTTTGCAGTTATACACAAAGCTTAAATCAGTATGCAAGATAGGTTAAAAACTAGTGCAAGAATGGGGAATATAAAGCAACTATACTCACCCTTGAAGAACACTTGAAGAACAGCAAGTGTAGCCCCTTTTTCTGATCAAAACTAACCCAAAACCTCCAAGAACAATCTCTCAACACCTCAAGAACCGAATTATGGTTTAATATTGTGTCCTAGTTCAAAACTAAGAACAAAACACACTTTTGAACTCTCAAACACACACAAATGAAGAGAGAGAGAGGGGATATAGAGAGAGAGTGGTTTATATATCAGATATATATGTATTATCTCTGGTTTTGCTGAACCTCCTCAAAGGAAGAGGAAGGTCCTCTTATATAGAGCAAGATGAAGGCTTGAAGCTTCTAAGGGAAGCTAAACAAAAGGGTCAAAGGGGGTCAAGCTTCTCAAGGAAGCTAACCCGAAGGTCCAAGCTTCTTGAGGAAGCTAAGACAAAGGGTCAAGCTTCCTCAAGAAGCTTGAGCAAAGGGTCCAAGCTTGTTGAGGAAGCTAGGACCAAAAGGGTGCAAAGGGTGCAATTCCTCCATATAGGTGTATGGAGGACAAATCCGTGCACTCCAGCTGGCACAGCTGGCATGCATAATGCCTGAAAAAAGCAAAAAGGTGGTACCGGCCAGAAAAGGATTCTATCAGCCAAATAAATTGTCAGCCGACCACACAAAGTGCCGACCGGCCATCACCAATGGCCAGTGGCAAGAAGACACAGCCGGCGGCCTCAAGCCATGGCCGGTGAGGCGTGGGGATGGCTAACAAGCCATTCTCTACCTTCCAAAGAAAAAACCAACAAGTGTTTGGTCCAACCAAGCACAAGGCAACCGAGTTGAGAGATCCTGAGGCAAGGCGCGTAGCCGAGACCTCCGGGAACTCAAAACGAACATGAACATGAATGATCACCGAGTGTTCAAACGGTGACATCCAAGTCTTGAGGACGGTCAAAAATGGGGTGTCTACAGATCCTGATACTGATGGGGAGGTAGACCAGTACGACAGGGGCTTCCTCTTGTTCCTTTTCAGTACCACCTTGTTTTTGAACAGGTGGAATACCGTGGGTTTATACATCCTGGGCACTTTGGTGGTGCTCTAACGAGTCCGTTTCTATGACTGGGGCGCAGCCGGCCTTACCACTTTCTATGGATACATGAGCTCGATCTCTCGGATGTGTGGGAGGTTGATCGGCGACTACTGGCGAGCTTGGGAGGTACATCGCTTAATTTCCCCTTTTCATTACTTTGCTTAGCATTTCCTTCTTTTGTTTTATTTAGCACTTGTACTTTCTGCGTTTTCTGTATTTGCTTTGTATTGCATGCTTTCTGCTTTGCATTTTCTGTACACCATACATGCTGCACACTACATACCATACACTGCACACACAAAATCTAATGTCTGCTCTTGACTCCTTAGGCATTGTACTGCGTTTTGCTTTCTGCATGTTCAACAATCTGTTCATACACTGTACTGATCACATCTTTCTTATAGCTGTGGGTGTACGCATACTTCCCGACACTTGCTCCAGAGCCTATGGAGGAGACCCCAGCGACTGTCCCATTCTCTGATATATACGATGACCCGCTTCGTCGTAGCACCCAAGAGAGCTTTATGTTCTTCCGACAGTATTTTGACAGGGTCACGGCGCGTGAGGTAAGTCTGCAATAAGATTATTTCAATTAACCTGGTGCACCAACGTTAGTTATTTGACGACTAATCATCTTGTTTATTCTCTTTTCTCAGATCACGTGGCAGCCGTGGGATGCGATCCCGTCAGGACTCCAAGATCAGTACCACACTGCCTGGACTATGTCTCAGTTCCACATTCTGTTCTAAGGCCCGATTTGTCGCGCTTGGTTTTTGAGTGAGCGCTTCGTGTGTAAGACCTTGGGATTGCTTGCTCCATTTGTACCGATGGCACCTCCACCATCGATGAGGGAGACACACAGGTTGTCTGCTGACCAGGTGATTCAGTTCATGGTAGGACAGGAGACGGATTTCTTCCAGGCAGAGGGCGACTACCCGACCTTTATTCAGACACATCTGATGCCGCCTTTTTTCGGTGTCCGAGGAGGAGAGGTAGCGAGGGCTCCAACTGCGAGAGGGAGAGGCGGAGCGACCAGGTCTCGTAGGAGGAGAGGTCCTGAGGGAAGGCAGGGGACTGCATGGCCAATGCTACCTACTACTATGGCATGCCAAGGGCGGTCTGGAGAGACTTATCAAATTCCCTTCGCTCCTCGTCCAGCTGGTCACGAGCTTGTCGGAGTTTACGGCTCGACCCCTGTATGTACTATACTTTTTATTCTGTACAGTCATTTGATTTCATTTAATGTCTCGCAGAATACTAATGACTTCAACATTTTTGCAGGCTTCCATTGAGTACACTCGTCAGTCTCTGGAGTTGACGGCTTCGGTGATAGGGATGCTGCAAACGAGCATGGACCTGCTCAGTATTTACAGCATTTCGGTGAGTCTTTTCAAACTACACTTCATGCCACACAGTCTTTTCTTAACACAACATCATTTGTACAGTTCCACACTCATACACCGCTCACGGTGGTACACATACACTGCAAATCATTCACTGCTCATAGCACATTATTCTTTGCATCTGATAAATTTTGATTATTAATTCATTTCGGCGAATTGCCTTTTTTTCAGATTCCTTTCATGATGCCAGGCCCATCAGATGCCGCAGCAGGAGCACGGACGGGTCCTTCAGCACCTCCCCGAGCAGCAGAGGGAACGGGACGTGGGACTAGCTCACGGGGGACTGCCCTAGATGATGATGAGTCTGACGAGGAAACAGTGAGTCTGCGGTCAGAGTCGCCTCAAGATAGGGATGAGGCTGGGGATGGTTTGAGTTCAGATGCCGATGGTGACGATGTTCCAGAGTCCTCTCAGTCAAGGAAGAGAGCGAGGAGGACCTCTCAGCCTTGAGGCAACTAGTGCTGATCCAGATATTTTGTTGGTTCAGATGTTGCTCTTCTTTTTTGCTTTATTTTCCTTTTTACTAGTAGCTTTAGCACCTTGTACCGCGTCAGGCAGGTTTTATTTTCTCAAAACTACGCTCTTTTGTAAAAAGAATCTATGATGGAATGAAAGCAGTCCTTTTGTTGAAAAAGTGTTACATTTGTACATTCTATGCATCACATCGCATCGCATCGCATCACTTTACACAACAATGTAAATGAGATTGAACTTTGTTTTGAAAACTAAACACTTGAATTGCACTAATAAGGTAGTGAATCGACTAACAACAAAACAACTCGATAAGAAAAACAAAGTCCTAACAAGTTTACAACTCGATAAGCAAGTTACAATAACTCGATAAATGAGAGGAAGATGATTACAACTCGATACAAAATGAAAGACTAAAACACCCTAAACAAGACGCAACAGAGTCCGACAAGACAAAAACAAGACCTTAAAAGACGCGAGTGACAGGACTTCTCTGCAGCAAACAACTGGATCTTCACCAAGAAGGCCAGTGAGCATAAGAGAGGGGTTGCCGGCCACAGAGGAGGATCTGCCGGCCATCAGTGTGCCATTGCTGGCCACTGATGAACCACTACCGGTTATCGATGGCAGACTCTCTGAAACGTCGACATCTGTTCTCCACTCATTGTCTTATCTTCTATACAAGTTCCAGCTTCAGGATTCTCTTCATTTTAGCTCAATTTTGCACCAAATGGAAGCATTTCTTGTCTAAAACCTCACAAATTGGATTGCCAACTTGGATGGCTCAGAAAAGCTGAATTTTCGGGGCTTTGGCATAAATGCACTATTCACGTTGAGTCGCACTCCGCTGCGTTATCCGTTCCTTCATGCCGCAGCAAGGTTTTGGAATCCGATGACACACGTCTTTAGCTTTGGTGGACAAAAGATGTGTTCTACTTTTGAGGATTTCCAAGCTTTAACGGAATCCGAGTGCGAGGAAGAAATCTTGCCTCAACCCCGGTTCGGCCACGTCCAAGCCTTAGGACGGATGTGCGGCCTCACTTTGCATGATGCTCAGTCGTTGATTCATGACGGGGAGCTGGACATTCTGAGCTTGGTTCGTCGGTTTTCTGATGCCGGTGACCACGGCGACCATCATTGACAGAGTTATCGGCGGCAGGCGCTTTGCTTGTGTATGCTATCTCATTTCTTGCTTGCCCCAGGCTCTGGTGGGTTTAACACTCATTTGATTGAGGTCGCCGAGGGCTGAAGAGAGGGCAAGAGCGGCATCCCCATGACGCTAGCCAAGACGTTGATAGGATTAGACGCTTCTCATCGCCGGGAGACGGTTAGGTTCACGGGGAGTCCACTACTACTACAGGTAATGTTTCCCATCCTATCTCACATATGTTTCTCACATCACTCGGCCCTTAGGCTTAGTTTTTCTCTCAAAACCCTTTTCTTACTTTTTCTCTTAACGTACACCTCTCTATTGTTTAATCTCTCATTTTTTTTATCCCTCTCCAGGTATGGTTTATGGACAAATTGAGAGTGGTGGACTCATGCCCGGCATACTCAGCTCGTAGCTATTTCTTTCGACAACGTCTAGGCAATGCCCCTGTTGAGGAATGGTGGTACAACTGGATGTGCAATTTGTCTGCTTTCGACATTGCCTGGCGCTACCCTGGCTCAATTTACCAACAATGAGTTATAGCATAATTCGCCAGCTCGATATTCAGTTCGTTAGTTTCACACACTGTGTCTTTTACTTTCCGTTCCGGATCCGGCGCCAGTTCGGTCAGGATCCGACTTGTCCAAAAGAGGGGATAGAGTACCCTGCTACACTCCCGGTCCAAGGCGCACAGCTAGTCCGATGTGCCATAGCATGGAGGACGAGAGAGCTTCTGGCCTCCGCTCCCGCTTTCAGCTGCACCCTCTCTGATGAGTGCATAGATTGGCTCCATGAAGAGGTACAGGTAGGGCCCACTTTGGCATCAGAGGCTTTCACAAGCTCTGGAAGGGGATGCAGGAACACCTGATTATGCCCCAGATTTATTTGCTTTAATCAGAACTTTCAAGTTTTCCTTATGAATATAATGAAAAGCAACTTCAATTTGTATTCAAGAGTAGGAGAACTTTGTATTGAAATCAAAGTAATTGAAGGTTGTAGGTAATGAAAATTTTCCGTTTGGTCCAAAAATGGTCTAACTTGTAAAAGGATTAATTTGAGAAAAATTAACTTTTATTAAAACTTTTCAAAACCATTTTCAATATGGATCAAAACTGGACACGCCTAAGATCTGTCACTGAGATGTACAACCCCGGATTCCAGCAATTGGAAAGTTGCCCCTTGTCTAAATGGCACTGTACCGGAGATGACAACCAAGGTCTTGAATGCAAAATAGATGAAGATGACCAAGCATGATCACATGGACAAAGTTGATCGGGGAAGTGTTTATGGCTGGACTTCAGGATGAAGTTGCCTACGTATCCCAAAGACGGGTTCACTCGAGTATTAACACTCTTCTTTTGCACTCTAACTTTTGCCAAGGCCGCCCTTTGCGGGTTTTCAACCTTGCAAGCTCAGTTTTTGTAATTTCAAAATTTTCATGCTCTAATTTTTGCCTAGATCGCCCTTTCGAGTTTTCGGCCTAGCGAGCCACTCAGGGAAAATATTTCTTTAACTTGTCCATGTTGATCGGCTAGGAGAACTCTAGGCCATCTAGGTCCATCAGAACGACAGCTCCACCCAACCAGATCAACTTGATGATGTAAGGACCAGTCGAATTGAGTCTGAACTTGCCCCTAGGATCGTGGATGGGAGCTTGGTTGTCCTTCAGCACCAAATCTCCTTCTTTCAAATTCCTGGACTTAATCTTCTTATTGAAAGCCCTGGCAATTCTTCGTTGATAACCCTAAACATGGTACAGTGTTTTTAGCCTTCTCTCGTTAAAGAGCATGAGTTTTTCGAACCTGCTTTGCTGCCAATCTGCCTCAGCTATCTGGCACTCAGCCAATACCCATAATGACGGAACCTCAACTTCGATAGGCAGAACAGCCTCCATCCCATAGACCTAGGAATAAGGAGTCGCCCTAGTAGAAGTTCGAATTGAAGTCCGGTAGCCCCACAGAGCGAAAGGCAGCTTACATGGCCAGTCCCGGTAGGTTTCCACCATCTTCTGCAGTATGTGTTTTATGTTCTTGTTGGCGGCCTCAACTGCTCCATTGACCTACGGCTGATATATGGATGACTTATGAAAAGCCATGTTGTACTTGTCCAACAAGTCGATCACTTCCTTCTTGAAGTGGGAACCATTATCTGAAATGATCTCGTTCGGGACCCCGTAGCGACAGATGATGTTGTTCCTGATGAACTTTGCAACATGCGAAGCCTTCAACACCGCATAAGATTAGGCCTTGTAGACGCGCCCCATGAGGGCCTCATGCTACAGTTCGGACTCAAATGTCACAGTTCTGAATCTAATCCCGCAAAGTGCAATGCGAGACCGATAAATCACCAAAGAGTCCAAATCCGGCAAATCGTTTTACAAAACGGATTTTAAGAAAGAAATGCCAAACATGGACTGCTTTGCCAGATACAGAGTTGCCACCTAAATATTTTATTTTGGGGAAATTCAGGAAACCCTGACTCGTTGCCCAAGGCCACGTGTCCGTCATCACCAAAGTAGCCTCAGCTCAGGAACTTAGGTACGATTAGGGAAGGTCATCTATGAGCACCCCCGCTCACCCGATCAAAGATCGGCCTGTACTAAACATGATATTTTGTTTTGAAAACATATGTATTCTTATTCCGGTTCTTATCCTAAAATTACTATGTGATGCGCACAACACACAAGTATAGACCGAATCGCCTAAATTGGAACAAGACATTTCATGTTTTGTTTATTTCAAAATGCTTTGATGGTGCTACTCGCAAGTAGGCTAAGACATGGATTTGCCACCCTCGAGTGGGCTTAAAAAAACATGATTTTGCCACTCTCAAGTGGGCTTAAAACTCGCATTTTGACGAATTGTTCCAATTCAAGTAATCCAACCTTCACCCACAGGCATTCAGTCAGCTTATATCACTTAAGCAAATAGCCTCATGGCAAGCATGCTATCATGGCAACACTCACACTCATGTAAGATGCTAAAACATAAAAGCTTACCTAGTACTCCGAGCCAAAACAAGAAACTAGTTAGAAATCATGGATGATCCTAGTTCATGTTAAGATGGCTAATGCAACACATGCAAAATGCAACTAGAATAGGCTCGGCTAATCTAAGAATGGCATGTGAAATGCGACAACTCGATACACATATTTGTAGACACCCCATTTTTGACCATCCTCAAGACTTGGACGTCACCGTTTGAACACCCGGTGATCATCCATGTTTGTGTTCGTTTGGAGTTCCCGGAGGTCTCGGCTACGCGCCTTGCCTCAGGATCTCCGAACTCGACCGTTTAGTGTCTGGTTTTGCACCAAACACTTGTGTTTTGCCTTGGAGGGGCAGGGAATGCCTTGTGAGGCATCCCCACACATCATCGGCCATGTCCAGAGGCCACCAGCTGGTGTTTTGTTGTCATTGGCAATGTATATTGCCGGTCGGCATTCTTTGTTGCCGGTCGGTAGTACATTTTGTCAAAATGGCAATTTTGAGCAGCCGACTACTATTCATCTACTTTTGCAGATATTTTAATACAGCTGGCTTGCATTTTGTTCCCCTTCATACACGTGTATGGAGGGATGGCTCCCTTGTTAGCTTCTTGAGTAAGCTTTACAAGATTGGCTTCTCTATAAGAGGAGCCCTCCTCTCTTGGCTTTAGGGTTAGACATTTTAGAGAGAAAAACATTGTTAGAAACTCTGGTTCTAGGGTTAGAGCTTATATATATTCTATCTCTATATCTCTCTCTCTTGAGTGTTCTAGGTGTATTTGTTCACAGTATTGCACACAAACACCTACCATTACATCTTCCCTTGGCTATTGAGGTTCTAAGAGATTGTTTTCAGAGTTTTGGAGCTAGTTTGGAGCTCAAGAAGCTACTGGAGCTTCATTTGTGAAGAAGGTCAACATGGGTAACAATCTTACCCCTTTTTACCCCATTCTTGCATACTATTTTTGCCTATCTTAGAACTATTTTTGAGCTTAGTGTATAATATAAAAAAGTTCTGTTTTTGGGCCCTCTAAATAGTTTGTTTAGAGTGTTCTGTGGTTTGGAGGCGTTTGAACCCTCTTAAGCCTTGAGGGTCTCCATTTTGTGCTATTTTGAGTGAGCTCCGGGACTTTGGTGTTTGGGCCTCCTCACCACTGAAATCTTGAGGGATTTCTGTCACGCCCTGAACCTGCCCCTAAAAGTTTGGGCGTGAACACTTCAAAAAAAGGACACTTAACTCGATGTATATGAGATATGGGGCCTGAACGGAAGCATTTAATCTAATATAACAACGTACAAATCATCTATTGAGCCATCACTACTATGCCAGGATCACCAACAGAACATATGGCAAATAGACATACAGAGACATGCCTCGAAGAATTTAGCTATGTACACATGCATATACAGACCCAGCCCTCAAGATTGGTGTATAACAGAAACATTGGAGGGTAAAAGAATTATATACACTTTAACCTTAAACAGACCATTAGGGTACAAAACTAAACGCTTAACAAAACTCTGTAAAATGAGCTGCCTTCATTTTGGTGCCTGGGCACTCTGAGGTTGACCAAGAAGGAATGGAAGCCATAGGTTAAGACTGACCTCCAGGTGGAACGCCTACAGAAACAAACATAGGATAAAGTGAGCCAAGCTCAGTGAATAGTAATACATAAACAATTTAACATTTAACGTGAATGGCAATGAACATGTATAAGTGCAGAGAGCATATAGTTAACTTATCCTGTAATTATTTCCAGTGTTAACTTTAAACAGAATGGTTTCAAGGCCTTGAACAAAGTGGCATAAAGCCCTTGACAGAATGGCATAAAGCCCTTATCAGAATGGCGTAAAGCCCTTAACAGAATGGCGTAAAGCCCTTGACAGAATGGCATAAAGCCCTTATCAGAATGGCATAAAACCCGTGACAGAATGGCATAAAGCCCTTATCAGAATGGCGTAAAGCCCTTGACAGAATGGCATAAAGCCCTTATCATGTATGTATGAACTCAAGAGGTGGCTCGCACGGATTCTAGAGGTGACTCGCATGGCAACACTTAGTTCCGTACAGCACTTTGTTTCATACTAACGGATCATACAGAATGGCCATAGGCCCGGATATCACAAATTGGCCATAGGCCTCACAAATGTTACAGAACAGCTATAAGCTTCACAACTTTCATAGAACGGCCATAGGCCTCATGACTTTCACATCGGCTTTAAGCCTAGTTCGCATATGTATGATGGACTCAAGAGGTGGCTCGTACGGATTCTAGAGGTGACTCGCATGGCAGCACTTAGTTCCATACAGTACTTTGTTCCATACTTGATAGGTTCACACATTCACATATTCACATAGATTCATAGCTTCACCAATTCTTTTGATGTTTCCATAGCTTCACACTGTTTCCCTGAATCACTCATATCATGTCATAACATAGCAGAAATAGAACGGATAAATAGAAACAGGGCATTCTCAGTTCTTCAGATTACCATTATACCATAGTGTGCCTACATTCCATTTTCTTGTCATGAACCAATACTACTAACTCGCAGATAACAGAATGTTAACATTAACTATTAATAGTAAACAACGTATGACCTAATGATGCCTTTAGATTGCCTCATGGTTCATTGATTCATTGTAAATCGACATACTTGTCTTGCAATTAGCAGAACGTTCATTTTAACGATGACCCGAAGACAAAGATATCATTACATTAATAGGTCAGAACAACCAACTTCACAGTGTTAAGGGTGTATATGCAATTCTTATACGTAATCATGGGTAACTTACAAGTTGATACATTGACGATGATCATGGACCTTAACCAAAATGCAAGGTAGGTTCAGAGTCGTACCGATGTACGCCAAAATCTTTCAATGTTCACATTGAAATCGTTGTTCAAGAATGATCCTAAGTTCCTTTTTATTCATTAAGCACGACATAGCTCACTTACAGAGAATAGACTATTAATATTAACTATTAATCAGAAGCATACACATTTATTTCATCATCGTTCGTGTGCGTTAACATAGTTAACCTGCAATTAACAGAGTGTTCATGGTGACCATTAGCTGTAAATAAAGCATACTACGACAGTACTACTACTCACAGTGTCGAGATGACGTTTTACTTCCTCCCAGGGTGTGTCCTGCACACGTTCAAAACTTGCTCATTAGTTCATTTTGCTTATCATTTTACTTTCTGTTTCATTTCACTTCGAAGGAATGTATCATTATCAAAAGGCCTCGAATACATATTCCGATAATATTAGAGGATTCTACACGCAAAACGGAGCAAACATTATTTTTCAGCATGAACCGCACGTGCGGCTGTGAGCCCCGCGCGTGCGGCAGTTGGCCCCGCACGTGCAGCCTTGAGGTCCCGCACGTGCCTTTTAGGCAGAACCAAACCACAAAATTTCAGCATTTGCCGCACGTGCGGCAGTGACTCCCGCATGTGCGGCGATTGCCCTGTTTTGGTCCGAAATTTGCAACAAATTCTCATCCTTTGGGGGATGTTCACAAGGCTCTAAAATGGATCCTTTCATTACTAAATCATGGTTCAAAAACATGTAATTCAAGGTACAACATACCATAATCTAACTGGAATTAAACCCATGAACACAATTCAATTGGTTTGAACAAAAGTTGAAGCTCATCAATATAATTCCATTCTTGAGGCTCTTAACTTTACACACACATAACATAGATACACAAAGGCATGGCATGAACATGAATACCGATTTGAGAAGTAAAGAGAAGAGACAAAATGTATGCTCTCACTAGATAACTTGAATTGGATCCATAATGCACAAATGACAGGATTATCATACCAAGTCTTCAACACACACATCTAGGACTTTTATTCCACTATAGATCATACACGTCAAGAGCTTCCTATTTCAAATTGAGGAAGAAGATTGGATTAGGGAAATTAAACTTACCTTAGCTTCAATTTCTCTCAACTCTCCCTTGTTCTTATCCTCTCTTCACTTTTCTCCAAGGAGTATGTTATAAGAAAGTTTCTAAGTCTTGAGTTCATAGAGGCTCTTATAGACATACATATATAAAGGGTGAATAAAGACGAAAATCAATCGTTTAAACATCTAAAATTGAAATTCCAAAGAAACGCTTAATATTACCTAAAAATTATGTTGATCACATATATAAAATCAATTTCAGATAAACAGGCCCCCAAGGCTTCCAATTTCTGATTCAAACTTTATAGTTGCAACAGATACATTTCTTATCAAACAAATAGGCATCTTTAAACATGAAGTTCACTCTCTTAACCATAATTTCTCATAGGATTTCACAATAAGCATTCGAGAGCACAAAACAGGGACTAAAAATATATTAGAAAACATGTACGAGGGTCGGGTTGTTACACTCTCCCCCCCTTAAATAAGTTTGGTCCTCCAAACTTGTTTTACCATGTAACAGATTAGAAATCCCAGTCTCACATTATTGTCCAATTCTGCTATAGATGCTCACGTAAATTTAAATTTTTGTTTTTTTTTTGTTTTTGACCACTTTACAGGTTAAGCTGATATTTATTATGGTTATACAAAAGTTCTTAACATAATAAACATTTCATAGCTTTATCCAACCAGTCGTTTCAATGTCGACTCACGTAGAGTCTATTGCAGAGTATTTAAGGTAGAAAATCCTCGGTAGGCAAGGTCTATAATCACAATATTTCTTTATCGATAAGTTTCATCGCATCAATTCTTAAATACAGAAACGTATAATTCTCAACTACTGAAATGTAGAAGATACCATTTGCTTAAGCGTTTTCAAAACATTTCCGCAGCATACCATTTTATTGGTTCAGAATTATAGGTAAGCATGGCTAATACGATAAACAAAAAGGTCACAATGCACATCGTTAATTTCTCATAGCGTTATCTCTAAGCACAGTAACACAAGAAAAATCATGCTTCAAATCAAACAGTTATGATAATATCAAAACTAGTCTCTTATACTTTTGCGAATTCATGCAGATATGCCATAATAACTACTTAATTACACTATTACTAGTTCGGGCCTGAGTAACAGAAACAGATGGGACAACCATTTTTTTTTTTTTTTTGAGCAAGGAGAGCAAAGATAAGGCCAGAAAGCAAATTCAATCACTTAACTAATCAGTCATAACAATAAGATGCAACATTCTCATCACAATACAATTTAATTTGGTCCCTTATAATCATTTCAGTGTTCCACTGTTCAGACAATTCTTCCTCGTCCTACAGTAGGATACAAGCTTAACCACATGGTTTCGTATTCACAATTGATAGTTGTAGGAAGTCAATAAACAGTCATACAGAAATTCTAGACCAGTCGTCCGGCCTAGTCAAGGAACATAAATAGGGTATCTGGTTCCTCCATGTACGTAGGTTCCACTAAGTCTATTCGTAGGGTCATAAATTTCATGAAATATACCGTGATCACATTCATTCAGATTCCATAATGTCTAGGAATTCAACAGTTTAGTGACAAAATCAGAGTTAGGATTCTTAGCCAGATCAGTTCAATATGATAGTACATCAATTCAAAATTATATCGCACATTTTATACCAACCCGTACGAACATGTAAGAGGAGGTAGATACTCGTTAACCCATCATCAATATGGGACACCCCCATAATCATTTTTATTTATTTATTAACATTCACTATGTCATGCAGAACAGTTCACATTATACCCTTTAAATACAGAATAGGGATTAATTTAGCAATTTACACTATCGAGCATTTACACATTTACACAGGAACATATTACAGAAATGATTTTCAATCTTAAGTCATTAACATACCGAAACAGGATTCTAATTCTTACAATAACTTATCAGTTTACTAATCATCTCGTTTGATCTCGAAGTAGTCAATAATTGCCTGTCTTTTTGCGGGTGTCATATGGGCAGACACGTAACAGAGGTGGGATTCTTCATGTCTTTCAACCATTCCTTATGAGAATCTCTATCATATATTACAGATTACACATAAACAAAACAAATTACAGAGGTCAATATTCAACTTCCAAACAGAGGAACAATCAGTAGGAACAAAATTACATTCACTTAACTTTTCACACAATTCGAAGAGGGGTCACTATAGGCATAACTTCTTCTCACAGCCAGCTATACTTAATACAATTCAAACTATCATGCCGAAACGCAACTTATCAAAATATCTAGACACAATAGCATCTCAAAATCACAAATCTGCACATTGCTATGATAAGAAGGACGTGCCTATCTCATAGAGCTTAAAACATGACATATATCGTGTTAGTTACTTAATAAGTCCGAGGGATTAATACTTGAAGTTTAAGTAATTCATCTACACAGATGATAGGTAACTATTGGTCCAAAAATAACAACTAATAAAACGTATCTTACTTAATTAATTGCATATGAAAGGTCTTACCGATCGGCTCGAGCCCTCACCACACTTTGACAGTGCAGTACTATCAACTTAATCCCACCTTGCCGTTCACATACGTCATGTAGTTTTTCTTTTCATTTTGTCTGACCGCATGAAGGTAGGATCCTTCGGATCTTCCAGCTTTATACTCCCCATGTTCTGCATAACAATCAATCACAATATACATACAGGATATACAATAGGCATAGATCATAACCGTTAGCATTAACAAAGTACATTTGACGTTGTCATCAATCTTTTCATAAGAACGTCATGCATGGTACCTACGTCTTGGTACCTACGTCTTCTCTAGACATCCTAGAGCTCAATGGATTCGTGTGTGAGATAGCAACTCGTGCTCTGATACCACTTGTCACGCCCCGAACATGCCCCTAAAAGTTCGGGCATGACCACTTCAAAAAACGGACACTTTACTCGATGTATATGAGATATGGGGCCTGAACGGAAGCATTTAATCTAATATAACAACGTACAAATCATCCATTGAGCCATCGCTACTATGCCAGGATCACCAACAGAACATATGGCAAATAGACATACAGAGACATGCCTCGAAGAATTTAGCTATGCACACATGCATATACTGACCCAACCCTCAAGATTGGTGTATAACAGAAACATTGGAGGGTAAAAGAATTATATACACTTTAACATTAAACAGACCATCAGGCTACAAAACTAAACGCTTAACAAAACTCTGTAAAATGAGCTGCCTTCATTTTGGTGCCTGGACACTCTGAGGTTGACCAAGGAGGAATGGAAGCCATAGGTTAAGACTGACCTCCAGGTGGAACGCCTACAGAAACAAACATAGGATAAAGTGAGCCAAGCTCAGTGAATAGTAATACATAAACAATTTAACATTTAACGTGAATGGCAATGGACATGTATAAGTGCAGAGAGCATATAGTTAACTTATCCTGTAATTATTTCCAGTGTTAACTTTAAACAGAATGGTTTCAAACCCTTGAACAGAGTGGCATAAAGCCCTTGACATAATGGCATAAAGCCCTTATCAGAATGGCGTAAAGCCCTTAACAGAATGGCGTAAAGCCCTTAACAAAATGGCATAAAGCCCTTGACAGAATGGCATAAAGCCCTTATCAGAATGGCATAAAGCCCTTAACAGAATGGCATAAAGCCCTTAACAAAATGGCATAAAGCCCTTGACAGAATGGCATAAAGCCCTTATCAGAATGGCATAAAGCCCTTAACAGAATGGCATAAAGCCCTTGACAGAATGGCATAAAGCCCTTATCAGAATGGCATAAAGCCCTTAACAGAATGGCGTAAAGCCCTTGACAGAATGGCATAAAGCCCTTATCATGTATGTATGAACTCAAGAGGTGGCTCGCACGGATTCTAGAGGTGACTCGCATGGCAGCACTTTGTTTCATACTAACGGATCATACAGAATGGCCATAGGCCCGGATATCACAAATTGGCCATAGGCCTCACAAATGTTACAGAACAGCTATAAGCTTCACAACTTTCATAGAACGGCCATAGGCCTCATGACTTTCACATCGGCTTTAAGCCTAGTTCACATATGCATGATGGACTCAAGAGGTGGCTCGTACAGATTCTAGAGGTGACTCGCATGGCAGCACTTAGTTCCGTACAACACTTTGTTCCATACTTGATAGGTTCACACATTCACTTATTCACATAGATTTATAGCTTCACCAATTCTTTTGATGTTTCCATAGCTTCACACTGTTTCCCTGAATCACTCATATCATGTCATAACATAGCAGAAATAGAACGGATAAATAGAAACAGGGCATTCTCAGTTCTTCAGATTACCATTACACCATAGTGTGCCTACATTCGATTTTCTTGTCATGAACCAATACTGCTAACTCGCAGAAAACAGAATGTTAACATTAACTATTAACAGTAAACAACGTAT
This sequence comes from Camellia sinensis, assembly GCF_055761805.1. Taxonomy (NCBI): domain Eukaryota; kingdom Viridiplantae; phylum Streptophyta; class Magnoliopsida; order Ericales; family Theaceae; genus Camellia; species Camellia sinensis. Next base: position 72,892,877 of record NC_138964.1, read on the forward strand.
GACCTAATGATGCGTTTAGATTGCCTCATGGTTCATTGATTCATTGTAAATCGACATACTTGTCTTGCAATTAGCAGAACGTTCATTTTAACGATGACCTGAAGACAAAGATATAATTACATTAATAGGTCAGAACAACCAACTTCACAGTGTTAAGGGTGTATATGCAATTCTTATACGGAATCATGGGTAACTTACAAGTTGATACATTGACGATGATCATGGACCTTAACCAAAATGCAAGGTAGGTTCAGAGTCGTACCGATGTATGCCAAAATCTTTCAATGTTCACATCGAAATCGTTGTTCAAGAATGATCCTAAGTTCCTTTTTATTCATTAAGCATGACATAGTTCACTTACAGAGGATAGACTATTAATATTAACTATTAATCAGAAGCATACACATTTATTTCATCATCGTTCGTGTGCGTTAACATAGTTAACCTGAAATTAACAGAGTGTCCGTGGTGACCATTTGCTGTAAATAAAGCATACTACGACAGTACTACTACTCACAGTGTCGAGATGACGTTTTACTTCCTCCCAGGGTGTGTCCTGCACACGTTCAAAACTTGCTCATTAGTTCATTTTGCTTATCATTTTACTTTCTGTTTCATTTCACTTCGAAGGAATGTATCATTATCAAAAGGCCTCGAATACATATTCCGATAATATTAGAGGATTCTACACGCAAAACGGAGCAAACATTATTTTTCAGCATGAGCCGCACGTGCGGCTGTGAGCCCCGCACGTGCGGCAGTTGGCCCCGCACGTGCAGCCTTGAGGTCCCGCACGTGCCTTTTTGGCAGAACCAAACCACAAAATTTCAGCATTTGCCGCACGTGCGGCAGTGACTCCCGCACGTGCGGCGATTGCCCTGTTTTGGTCCGAAATTTGCAACAAATTCTCATCCTTTGGGGGATGTTCACAAGGCTCTAAAATGGATCCTTTCACTACTAAATCATGGTTCAAAAACATGTAATTCAAGGTACGACATACCATAATCTAACTGGAATTAAACCCATGAACACAATTCAATTGGTTTGAACAAAAGTTGAAGCTCATCAATATAATTCCATTCTTGAGGCTCTTAACTTTATACACACATAACATAGATACACAAAGGCATGGCATGAACATGAATACCGATTTGAGAAGTAAAGAGAAGAGACAAAATGTATGCTCTCACTAGATAACTTGAATTGGATCCATAATGCACAAATGACAGGATTATCATACCAAGTCTTCAACACACACATCTAGGACTTTTATTCCACTATAGATCATACACGTCAAGAGCTTCCTATTTCAAATTGAGGAAGAAGATTGGATTAGGGAAATTAAACTTACCTTAGCTTCAATTTCTCTCAACTCTCCCTTGTTCTTATCCTCTCTTCACTTTTCTCCAAGGAGTATGTTATAAGAAAGTTTCTAAGTCTTGAGTTCATAGAGGCTCTTATAGACATACATATATAAAGGGTGAATAAAGACGAAAATCAATCGTTTAAACATCTGAAATTGAAATTCCACAGAAACGCTTAATATTACCTAAAAATTATGTTGATCACATATATAAAATCAATTTCAGATAAACAGGCCCCCAAGGCTTCTAATTTCTGATTCAAACTTTATAGTTGCAACAGATACATTTCTTATCAAACAGATAGGCATCTTTAAACATGAAGTTCACTCTCTTAACCGTAATTTCTCATAGGATTTCAAAATAAGCATTCGAGAGCACAAAACAGGGACTAAAAATATATCAGAAAACATGTACGAGGGTCGGGTTATTACAATTTCAGTGGTAAGGATGGTGTCTTGAAGTCCCAAGAAGGAGAGGGTCACCCTCTCTCCTTGTTGTCCTTGAAAAGGACCATTTTTGCCTCTTGAGGGAGCACCTAGCTTAGGCTCTTATTGACCATGCCTTAGTTGATTTTTGTGCTTATTATGTCATAATATGCCTCTGTTTCTAGTTGGTTTTGGTACACCATGCTTGCTTAGCATACATGCCTTGTAATGCCATTTTGTTGCCTTAACATGCCTTCGGTTATAAACCATTGTTCTATCATGTTTTAGGCTTGGCTTTGTGAAGCTTTTGTGCTTATTTTGCTATGTTTGAGGTCTATCCTTAGTTGTTTGGGTCGACTTTGGCATGCTTAATATAGCCCCTTTGCATTTTTGGTTTGTTGGCCTTAAGTGTGTGAATGTATAGCATGCATCCTTGCCTTAATTTAGTGGGTTGGGACCATTTGCCAGGTTATTTCAGTCCCTTTAACATGCTTGTATGCCTGCCTTGGATGCCTCTTTGAAGCTTTGAAAGCTTATGTTGTATGCTCCATGTTTTGGTCATTGTGCATGCTTTTGAATTTGAGCCACTTAGATGCCATCTAGGTGTCCCTTGGGTGTTGTTTAGGTTCGTATTAGACCTATTTTAAGTCCTCTTAGCCTTGTGAGGCTTGATTGACTTAGTCTTGGTTTAAGCCTCTTGGCTTGTCTTGGGTTTTTGGCTTTGTTTGCATGCCTTGTTTATCTTGTTTAATTGGCTTAGCACCTTTTGTAACATGATTTTCAATGCTTACCTTGTATGCCATTAGTCCATGTTATGCCTCTTTCAAGTGTGCTTGAGAGTTGCCCTTTTGTGCTTGAGTGTTAGCCCTTTAACATGTGCATGTGTGTATGTGTGTTTAGTCCTCATTTCATAGCACTTATGGCCACTGTTTTGGGCCTAATTAGAGCTGCCTAAATCATGTTTAAGTCCATCTTTTGCTTGCTTGCATGCTTACCTTGCATGTTTGTTTGCATGCTTGCATGTACATCTTGCATTCCCATGTAGCATCCTTAGCTTGCATGCCTAGGTTGCATTGCATCTAGCATGCATGTCTTGTTCCTTGATCTAGTGATAGGAATTGGGCTTTGGTTTGTTGGTTTGCATTGCATTTGACATTAAAGTGTGCACACTTGGTCCCTTGGGCCATCACGCATGGTATTGTGCGATTGATGGTCTGAGAACCAAGGAACATGTCCCTTTGAGTCACTAACATGATAAGGGACATGATTGGTGCATATATGGCTTGAATTGCATTACCATGCTATGCCTTGCCCTCTGCTGCTGTCAACTACAGGTTCTGCAGACATTATTTGCCGACCGGCAGTGTTTAGTGCCGACCGGCAATCCATTGGTGGCCGATAGCTTCACCAACAGCCGATGATCACATACCACTGTCGGTGGCTATTCTACTCAGCCGGTGGTGTCTCCCAATATCCAGGGAAGCAATTCTGAAACTTTGGCAGTGTTCAAAGAGGCAGAGCAGGGAAAACAAAGGCAGCCTATGCATGGCAGTGCACTTCCGAGCAAGACCCGAGCACGCGCACATCGGACCCTCTTCCCGAGCCCCCCATTTTATTGCTTTCCTTATGCTTAGTTAATTTGTTAATTAATTAGGTGATTTGTAATAATTAGTTAGCTTGCAAGTTAGTTAATTTCTATTATTCTTACGGTCCCTCTGAGCGAGGGCAAATTTGTAATAAGTGTGGGTAAGTGTGTGCATGTCTTCCAACCCCCACTTCTTTCTCCCTTTTACTTACCTGCTTTGATGGTTAGTAAATAGGTCATGTTTAATTTAGCATACCTTATGCTATGCATGCGTGCATCATTCATCAGTATTGCATGCACCGGGCTCGGCGCATCATGCCAACTGCATTGGTATTTCAAATCTAACTTGAATACATGCTACTTGTGCATTTTCACATGTCATTCGTAGAATAGCCGAGCCTACTCTAATGACATTCCGTATGCGTTGCATTAGACATTTAAACATGGACTTGGATCATGCATTGATTGCTAACGAGTTCTTTGTTTTGGCACAGAGTACGATCTAAGTATTCATGCTTTAGCATCCTTGCATGCGTGTGGGTGTTGCCATGATAGCATGATTACCATGAGGCTAGCTGCTTATGTGATATAAACTACTTGAATGCCTGTGGGTGAAGGTTGGATTGCCTGAGTTGGAATAGCTCATTGAAATCCGTGTTTTAGCCTACTTGCGAGTAGCAAATTCCAAAACATTTTCCAAAACAAACGGATATGCAATGCTTATTCCCAAATTAGGCAATCTAGTCTATACTTGTTTGCTGTGCGCATAACATAGTAATTCTAGGCTAATAACTAGAATAAGAACACATAACGTTTTCAAAAACGGATATCATGGTCAGTAGAGGCCGATCTTCGGATCGGGCGAGAGGGGGTGCTCATAGCTGACCTTCCCTAATCGTACCCAAGTTCCCGAGCCGAGGCAACTTTGGTGATGACGGACACGTGGCCTTCGGCACCGAGTCAGGGTTTCCTAAATTCCCCCATTAAAATATTTAGGTGGCGACTCTGTATCTGGCAAAGCAGTCCATGCTTGGCACTTCTTTTCAAAAATCTGTTTCTCAAAACGATTTGCCGGATTTGGACTCTTTGGTTTAGATTAAGAACCGTGACACAAATCGAGTCCAAACTGTAGTAGCGAGGGCCCCACGCGGGCACGTCTATAGTTTCTGGCGACTCCACTGGGGAATTTAGAGAGCTTGACTCGAACTCATGATATCCTGTTTTGATCTCATTTATGTGTCTCTTTGTATTGCATGTGCATTGGTGCGCCTAGGACACCGTGTTTGCCATCTGCCATTCCTGAACGGTTTGCCGGAGGCTTGTCTTGTCAAGGCATGACCATAAGGCTGACCGGTTATGGGCTCTGACAGTATGGGAACACAAACCCCGGTTTTACTGGGGCACCCTTTTTGACCATTCGACCTAGTGCATATTCGGATCCATAGTGGCCATTGCAAGTTAGGACAGGTTGCTTACCCGATGTTAGGTTGTTTGAAAACTGTTGCGTGCATAGTGAAACCCTAGCTCCTGACAAAATAGGACAGGGAAACCCTACCCCAACATAGGGGTGTTTTGGCTCTCACTTATCTGCTATGTGCTTTAGAGTGTATCTCTACAGGAACGTACATATCAGTTTGCAAGTTTGAGTATCAGACCTGGGGGTATCAGTGTCAGTTTATGAGAATCAGTTATCTGCGGGTATCAAGTTCAACTTCGGGGACAGTGATTCTGGGGAACAGTGATCAGTAGTAGAGTGCAGTTGTTCGGCTACACCCGTGTTTGATCTGTTTGGGCTGAAATGCTGTTTGTTTTTCCTTTCAGTTCAGAGGTTCAAAGAATTGATACAGAGTAGCTAGTGTTCCCCCTTGCTGAGGCAAGACCGATATCTGATCTGTCAGTCACCGTTCACTACAGCGGATTTATGATGACGTAGAATTCAGAAGAGATTGTGGTTATGACAGCTACGCTGGATCAAGGGATCACCTTGCAGGATGAAGCCATTGTTGATGTATCGCATCCGCCTAGGTCGCCTGTCGCACACCCAGTCTGGACCCCCCAGTTGTATCAGGCTCGTGAGCCCACCACATTCGAGCTAATGGGAATGATTGGTGACCTCCAGAGATCCGTGGCCGATCTGGCCTATGGAATGTCGGCTTCACCACCAGCGGCACCGTATGCCGGGAATTTCATACCACAGGAGCCCCCGCTACTGGGCGGATTGTGATAGAGCTCAGCCAACCAGAGGTTGCCTCCAGCTACAGTAACGACGTGTCAGCAACAACCGGGCTTCGCTCTGATGCAGTAACCCAAACCCCCGATCAGTCTGAGGCCAGAGGCAAGAACAAAATGAAGGCAGATGCCGATCCCATTGAACAACTGCTGTGGGCAGTCGAGGCTTTGAAAGCCGGGGGGATGAACAAGCAATAGATATCCGCAGTTGTGGCAAAAACTGTGGATGATGCTTTCCCCACTCCACCTGAGGGTAGTTCAAATTAGTCAGAAAATCGAGATAGGCCCCGTCATGCCAAAACAGTTCCTCCTATCCCCAACCCTGCACCTGGGAAAGATCAGAAAGCTAAGGCAGTGCCTACCGACCCTTTTGCTAGTGCGTCTAGTAAGAATACTCAGACTTCAAAGTACCTTCCTCGAGGGCGCAGGGTCTTTCATGCTCTCTACATGCCTCTGTCTAAGGCACTTCAGATTCTTGCTGAAAAGGGGCACCTCATACCCCTTGAACCTCGGCCTCTCCCGAAGAATCTCCCTCTCACACATGATGCTGCTTTGTACTACGCGTACCACCAGCAGATCGGTCACGCCACTGACAACTATTTTCGCCTTCGCCATGATGTATAGGATCTGATCGATAATGAGGTCTGGCACGCACTTTTGAGCATTTGTAAATGCAGTTTTGTAGCTTCTGGCTAGGGTTTTGTGTCAGTTCTCTGTTTTGTTTTGAGTCTGCCTCTTTGCTTTGAGTCAGTCTTTCTGTTTTTGGGTCTGTCTTGTTGTAGCGAGTCGGTCCCGTTGTATAGGATGTCGAGTGATTCCGGGGTTGTTGCCTCGAACACCGTTTTTTTATTTAACCTTTTTGCTTTCTTTTTGAGTCTGTCTCTGCCGTGGGGCCAGTTACATCCGAGAAACCTGAATGAAACAGCTGCGGCTATCATGTTTCCGTGTTTATTGTTTGTTTTGGCCTAGTTGTGCCAGAGGTTTTGAATGGAATGGCCCTGCATTCTACCTGCTCCCCTGTGCCTTGAGAATTATTGCATTGACCTAAGTTCTTCAAAACTTTTTTCGACACATTGTGATAAAAACGAAGAGGAAGGAATTCCTCCTGTTTTGCAAAGATTTGATCAATTGAGAGAAAGAGAGGCATGCCAAGCCCTTAATGAATGAAATCATGCTTGTCAGCGTGAGTACTGGGAAGGACCCTGGCTTGATCCAGACCGGTTCCACACTATCTTCGGCGCGAGCGATTTGTCGCTTTCTTAAAAACTTTCAAAAACAAATGTTTTGCACGGCCCTGTGAAGACCTGTGTGGAATCGCTCTTGAGATTGTGCATCTTAGGATTGCTCTCAGCTCCAAGATTCGACCTGTTTGTTTTGAACCTTGAACTCATTCGGAACATTCAATGGTCAGCTGTCAGAGGAGGCCCGTGTGGCCAGTTTTGAAGCAGCCCTCGAACAAGAGACACCAAAGTCGAATAAAAAAGATTAGATCTCACCAGAAGAAGCTCGTGGAGCAGCCATGATGGATTCTTCAGCAAATCATTGCAACAGCCATTCTCCTAGATGTAGAGAGGCTTTAACTTCAAAAACCATTTGGCATGGACTTGTTACACTTTTACCCTTTGAGAGGCTCACTGGGCCGAAAACCCGGAAGCGCGACCCAGGAAAAAGTTAGAGCAAGAGAAAAATACAAAAAAAAAAAGAGAAGAAATAAAATAAAATAAAAAAAGAGAATGAAAAGATACAAAAAATCAAGAAAAAAATCGAAAAAAAAGAAAATGAAAAGAAGCTCGCAAGGTCGAAAACCCGCATTGGGCACCTAGGAAAAAGTTAGAGCCTAAAAAGTGAAGGTTAAAATACCAGAGTGTACCTTACCCGGAACTATGTAGGGCTTGATTCCCATGTTTGGGATACGTAGGCAACTTCATTCTGAAGTCCAGCCCCCAACGCTTTCATAGCGTCTCAGTCCATACAATGGTTTCGATTTCATCCCAAAGTCCAGTCGCCAACACGTCCAATGTGACTGTGTCCATATATTGATTTTGACCCTCTTCGTCATCTCCGTGTCCAAGAGTTTGACCACCACCAATGAAGACTGTTTGCGGGCTGCTGCGGTATCATCCAAACAAGGGGCAACTTTCCGTTGCCATGAGTCGTCGTGAGTCGCCGCTCAAACCAGGGGTAACTTTTCGTTGCCATCCACCCCTTTCAAGCCAGGGGCAATTTTCCATTACCTCTGATCCGAGGTCGCGCATCTCAAAGAGTAAGTTCTATGCCCGTTGAGCATTGACTATTTGCAAAATAGTTTTTGAAAATTTTTACTGAGGTTGACTATTTTCTCGAAAACTATTCCATTTTCCAAAACTGGACCATTTTCTTGGACCCAAAAAGGAAACATTTCAGTGCGTATAGCCTGACTTTCATGGTTTTCAAATCAAAAATCGAACAAGTGTGTTAATCTGACTCTCATCTTGATCAAAACTGTTTCAGTAGAAAACCAAAACAAAAAATGGTCAAAATGATGAACTAGGGGCACAGTTGAGCCAGGCGTTCTGTCTTTCCCCCGTCGTCAACATACTTGCCAGGAGGGCACTCTACCCACCAAAAGAAATAGCTGTGAGCTAACGGCATCGGGCATGAACCCGCAATTTCCTATTCATTCATTAATCACCTTGAGGAGGGACGAAAAATGAGAGAATAAAGAATAGAGAGGTGTAAGTTGAGAGAAAAAGCAAGCCAAAGGGTTTTGAGAGAAAAACTGAGCCTGAGGGTCGAGTGATGTGAGAATCACAAATCAGAAAGGGTAGGAAATATACTCGGAGGAACTGGCTCCTCGAGATTTGAGGTCTTTCGTTGAACATGTCCGCATGTCGTGTCTTTCGTTTTGTCCACCTCAACTTTTGTTTTGGGTCTTTTCCGAGCGTGTCTCGTTGTGTTTAGGTTGTGTTCCCTTTTGTTTGAATCCTTCCCGCTATGTTCAGTGTTAGGCTCGATGCCCCGATTTGAAAAACCCTTCTTCAATTTCAAAAATTAATCATTTATGCTCAGAGTGCTGTGCCATTCTCTACATCTGTGCGAAGCAGAAGAAGAAGAAAAATTCGGGGCATCTGAGCGTGCTTCAACTTCAACTGGTTCCATCTTTGTGCTCCGTCTTGTCAAATTGGGCCGTTTGTTCAGGATTTGCTGTGTGCAGAATGAACCGAGTGTGGTGTTAGGGGCTGTACACAAACTAATCCCCAACAGAGTATGGGCTGCGTGTTCAGTTTGAGCAGTGTGTTGCTTGGGCTATTTTGCTATGAGGCCGTTTAGTTATCTGATTATTACAGTGCAAGTGTTCAATTTTCAGACAACCAATCAATTTCATTTACATTGAGGTGTAGTATGGTGTGATGCAATGCAAAGTACGAAATGTAAAGATATACGAATGTAAACACTTTTTCAGATAAAAAGCCTGTTTCATTTCATCATCTTTTCAAGTACACAAGTTTTGGAAACAAAAATCTACCTACGGCAGTACAAAGTATCCTAACTACCAACAAAAAGGAAAAGTACAAGAAAGAAGAAAAACAACAAAAATCTGTATCCATGTCAAGTGGCTCCGAGGGCTGTCGGTCTGTCCTAGTCCTCTTCCTGGATGAAGGTCCAGGAGCATCATCAGCATCGTCATCCGAGCCCGAGCCAGTGCCGCCTCCGGTCTCCTCCTCCGATGACTCCGCCTCCGACTCTGCCTCCGCCTTCGACTCCTCGTCATCATCATCAGGGACTGGAGCCTGCGAACTACTCCCGACATGAGTGCGCCCCGCCTTGGTGTGGGGGAATACTCTGTCCTCCTCATCTCTCCCTCGGGCGGGGACGGAAGGTCCGGCTGGAGCACCTCCTACAACAGGAATCTGGAAGGGAGGCTGAAAAAGTACATAAAAGGCAAATGCATCAGTATACTGTGGACAGTTTATCAGTGCAGAATGCAGTGTATGAGTACAGTGTGTGAATGACGTGAGCAGTTTATCAGTACAGAATGCGGTGTATGAAGTACAGTGTCTGAATATTGTGGACAGTTTATCAGTGCAGAATGCAGTGTATGAGTACAATGTGTGAATGCCGTGAGCAGTTTATCAATACACAATGCGGTGTATAAAGTACAATGTGTGAATGTCGTGAGCAGTTTATCAGTGCAGAGTACAGTGTAGAATGCAGTGTATGCAGTGTATCAGACGATGTGAGCTCAGTGTGTCAGGTGTTGTGTCGTGCATTAGATTACGTGAATCAGCTTGTGAGTGATTTGAGGCCGTGATCAGAAGAACATACCGAAATACTATAGAGGGCCAGGAGGTCGAAGGTCCGCTGTAGCATCCCCATCGTAGAGGCATTCAACTCCACAGACTGCTGGGTGTACTCGGAAGACGCCTGCAAGAGTACAAGATATATCAGTATTCCGCGGAATATCAAATAAACTGAAATGAAATGCCAATGCAAGATGCAAAATGATGTAATACATACCGAAGGCAAGTCGGGGATACCGGCTAACTCATGCCCAGCCGGGGGAGGAGCAAATGGGATCTGGTAGGTCGCCCCATCCTGCCCTCTCTATGTCAGTAAAGTGGGCAGAGCAGGCCAACCGGTCCCCCGTCCTCCCTGAACCCCGCCCTTGCCACGGACTCGAGCCCTCCTCGATGCTCCTGCTCCAGCTCCCGCTCCTGCCCTTGCTACTGGCGCCACGGGCCTGGCTCCCTCAGCTCGACGGCCGCCGCTCAGAAACCGCATAATGTATGTCTGCACATACTCTCTATAGTCGCCGACGCCTCTGAAGCGGGTCGCCTCCTAGCCGATAGTATAATCGGACATCTGCTCGGTAATGAGTCTCTTGGTCTCCCTCATGTCCTCAGGAGGGTGAACTGGGATTATCTACTCTGGTAACCCTAGGGTCTGGCGTAGGAAACGTTCACCCAGGTACCAAGCCCGACAGACCGGGCCCTCTAGTAAGATCCGGAAATGTGAGGTCTCCTCAGCACCGGCAAATCGGTCCCGAATCGTCACCGACAACGAAGCCCAAGGCTGCCAAGTGATCTGAAAGTGACATACAGTTTGTTATCTATCGTTATTGAAATATGCAGTGAAAGGAAAAGCTTAGATAAATTCTGAAATAAAACATACCTCGGCAGGGGTGATAGTGTCGAAGTAGCGGCGAAAGAAGCTAAATGTCTCTCGTGACCTCCGCACGCATCTCCCGTCGAAGCATCGCGAGAACGGGACGACGAGGGGGGTCTCCGTGTCTGGCACGGGTGCAAGCCTGGGAAAGTAGGCATAGACCCACAACTGCAGAGAAAACATCAATATGATTATCAGATAAGAGCGGAATGCAAAATAAAACAGGAATAACAGGGCCACATGTTGTGCAGTGTGTTGCGCAGACAGTGTATTGTGTACAGTGTACAGTGTGAGCAGTGTACAGTCAGCGTAAAGCAGAGTGTATGTGTGTGCCGTGTGTGCAGTATACAGTTAGTGAAAAGCAGACTACAGTGTGTGCAATACAGAATACAGTACAGAATACAGAAGATAAAAAAGCAGAAATGAAAAGCGAAAAAAAAACGTACCTCCCAAGCACGCCAGTAGCCCCCGAGCAACTGTCCGCTCCCACGGGAAGCCGAGCTCATATACCCGTAGAGTGTGGCCAGAGCGGCACCACCCCAATCATAGTGCAAGATCTGCCTAACATCCACCAGTGCACTAAGCAGGCAGAGGGGCACGGTGTTCGCCTGGTCGGCAAAAATGGTCGTCCCCAGCAGGAACATGAGAAAGCCGCGCGTATATCTCTCCACGGCCTCCTGGGTCATCTGTGCCTCCTCCACCAACGCGGGCTGGACCCTGAACTGCACCTCAAACCAGGAGTAACGAGCAAAGCCTGGACGGGCGAGAGGTGGCACCTCGCCAAGCAGATGGATCTGAGTGGCAGTCCACTCATCCATATCAGTGTCGAAGGGGATCGGATCACCCCCTACCCCGATACCTGTGAGCATCGAGAAATCATAGGGAGTCATCGTCATGTCTCCCGTCGCAGATAGATGGAACGAGTCTGTGGTGTCCCACCACCTCTCCGCTAGAGAAGCAAGGAGAGGCCTGCTCGTGGTGAGTCTGGATAATCCCCTGCAGAAAGCGCCGAAGCCCGCCTGGTCCACAATGTGGCGAACCGCGTCGGGAAGCTCAGCATACCAGTCCCGAGTGACAATGTTCCCATACCCGCGGACGGTATGGGAATCTCCCTATTTTCAAACAAATAATTGCGAGGCAATACTGAATATACTAGTTTCGAAGGGCATTTAGAATTCAGTACAAATATAGCATGCGTGCAAGTTTTTCAGATTCAAACAGATCCCGGGTGCTGGTGTGCTTATAGTGAACTACAATGTGTGATGTGTCAGCGTGTTGGCGTGGTTCAGTACAAATATAGCACGTGTGCAAGCTTTTCAAATTCAAACAGATATCGGGTATCAGTATGGTTGCGATCAACTACAGTGCACAGTGTGTCAGTGTATCTGAGTCAAGCAGTTAAAGAATGTAATCAGCTATGGCAGTTTTTTATATTCTACATTGCGGAAAATAAAACAGAGAAAGGAATGTTACCTCAGAAGCGCCGAAGGATAAGTGAGATGTAGGTCACGCAGGAGGAGCTCTGGTGGCATCGCTCTGTTAAAACTCCGAAACTAGCGAAGTCCGTCAGGAGGTAGCATATGAATCGCCGGCCGGTAGGTCGCCGGGTCGAACGGGCGGACGCTTAACGGGAGGAGCTCAACCCCGCGATCCATCTCGTGATCCGGGGGAGTCCCGCCTTGTGGAATATCGTCGGCCATGTCAAAAATGGTGAGAAAATAGCCGGAAAAGGGAAAATCGGGCAAAAATGTGGAAAGTCAACCGGAAAGTCAACCCGAGAGGGTGAAAAGTGGCCCGAGAAGCCGGGAAGTGAAAAAGCACGCAAGTCGAGAGAAACTCGAGGGGAATAAACCCCAAAAGGTGGAAATGGCAAAGGAAGCACCGAAATGAAGAAATATTCGGATGAAAATGTTCGAAACGCGAAGATATACGCGAATAGAACGAAGAAACGGGCGTGAAACGCAAAGAAACGGAGAAAAGAAGAGAGAAAAATGCTTTGGAAAGAGAGGGAATCGATTTTCGGCTAAGGAGGATGTGTAAAATAGGGTTTGGAACCCTATTTTAAAAGACCCGAGGTGAAAAGTCAAATTTGCCCCGATTCAGGCATTTTTGGCCGGTCGGCTACATTTTTGGCCAGTCGGCCAAATATTTGGCCGGTGGAATGTATTGATGGCCGATGGACAGCCGGTGGCCTCCTCTTCCGGCCGGTGAGCCTCCTGCATCCTTGTTTGGGTCAGATCTGTAGTTTCGGGTCTTCATAGCTCAAAAAAGTACAAGAAAGTGCATCTCTGACACTCAACCGGCCTCCGTTGTGACCTCGGGTCGTGTCTTCTGTGCGTGGCACTCGAATTCGTGCAAGGGGTATCCTTTTTGTATCCTTTTGGCTTTTACAAAACTCAAAAGTTGCCCCATGCATATCGCATATCATCCGCACTGTCTTGTCCGCTCGCGTTGTCTAAAACGCATCGCGTGGTTTTGCGTATCTCATTGCATTTTGCATGCATTCAATCAATTTCATTACTTGCGTAGACCGCATGTTTTGCTTGCGTAGACCGCATGTTTGTTCAAATTTATAACTTGCGTAGACCGCGTGTTTGTTCAAATTCATAACTTGCGTAGACCGCATGTTTTGCTTGCGTAGACCGCATGTTTGTTCAAATTCATTACTTGCGTAGACCGCATGTTTTACTTGCGTAGACCACATGTTTGTTCAAATTCATTACTTGCGTAGACCGCATGTTTTGCTTGCGTAGACCGCATGTTTGTTCAAATTCATTACTTGCGTAGACCGCATGTTTTGCTTGCGTAGATCGCATGTTTGTAATCGATTTCATTACTTGCGTAGACCGCATGTTTTGCTTGCGTAGACCGCATATTTGTTCAAATTCATTACTTGCGTAGACTGCATGTTTTGCTTGCGTAGACCACATGTTTGTTCAAATTCATTACTTGCGTAGACTGCATGTTTTGCTTGCGTAGACCGCATGTTTGTTCAAATTCATTACTTGCGTAGACCGCATGTTTTGCTTGCGTAGACCGCATGTTCGTAATCAACTTCATTACTTGCGTGGACCGCATGTTTTGCTTGCGTAGACCGCATGTTTGCATTCAATTTCATTACTTGCGTAGACCGCATGTTTTACTTGCGTGGACCGCATGTTTTCCATGCGTAGACCGCATGTTTGTTCAAATTCATTACTTGCGTAGACTGTATGTTCTGCTTGCGTAGACCGCATGCTTATGTTCGATCTCATTGCTTGCGTAGACCGCATGCTTATGATCAATTTCGTTGCCTACGCAGACCGCGTGCTCCACTTACATGTCTGTGCCTTCACAGCATTGTTATGCTTCCCACTTGCTTTGCGTTGTCATGCATTTTCAAATACATTAATATGCATGTTGTTAATCACATTGTACCAGTTAAGTTGTTTTCTTTGCAGGCACGATATTGTATGTACGGTTCATTTAAGGTTGGTGCAACCAGACGAGCCGCACAGGTATTGTGCGGTCAAGGAGACCTTAAATCCTTGGAAGGTGCAAGACCTTTGGTGCATTGATGTGCACAGTTCGTTCGCATTGTCGTGCATCTCAAAAACTGCGTGTTGTCGCGCATTCCATGCATCATGCATCGTCATGCATTTGCATTTCAAAAAACAAAAATAAAACAAAAAAAATATAATTGCATTGTCATGCACCATCGTAAATAGTTGCATTGTCATGCATCATTGTAATATAGTGTACATCGCATTGTAGCTTACATGCATTCGTTGCATCATCTCCGCCTATGGCCTGCGCCTTTCCATGTTGAGCTTGGTCCAGTATGTGCCCATACTTCTCGTGTCGAAGCATAGTTCAATGGACCGTTCTATGTTAGACGCGGCTTGTACGTGTACATGCCCTTCTTAGGCAAAGATTTGGATTGGCCTGCGTGCCTTATCCATCGTATCTTTTCCATCCCAATGCACATTGCATTGTAATTTGCATACATCCACTGTATCGCCTTTCATCTATGGCTTGCGCCTTTCCATGTTGAGCATGGTCCGGTATGTGCCCATATTTCTCGTGTCGAAGCATAGTTCAGTGGACCGTTCTATGTTAGACATGGCTTGTATGCATACATGCTTTGCCAAGGCAAGATTTGGTTTGGCCCGTGTGCCATATCTATTGCCATTTCCCCAGCATATCCATATATATATTGCATTGTAGTGTAATTGTTGCATCCAGCATTAGGATCTTTGTCCTTCCCCCAGTGGGTCGTTTCCCCACTTATGTCATCCCCCCCAATACTTGTGCTTGCATCTGTCTACATTACTCATAGTTCAGTTGACCGTTCTATGGTAGACGGACTCGTTACCTCCATCAATCTATTTGACATAGGTGTGGTTTCGAACCACTCATGATTGGATCATGATCGAATTGCTTTGCACATAGTTTGCATTGTTTCAATTGCATTGCATTTTCATTTGCATTTCTTATACATTGTTTTGTATATATTGCATATCATTTTGCATCCATTTTTGCATTGTCATGCATGTTGCTAATAACATCGTACCTGTTGAGTTGTTTTCTTTACAGGCACGATATTGTATGTACGGTTCACTTGAGGCTGGTGCAACGAGACGAGCCGCATAGGTATTGTATCCTCCGAGTGAGACGTATTGAGAATTGCATAATTCTCTTACATCCTTTCTGCATTGTAGTGTAGTTCGGTGTATGCTAGCTTAAAATTGTCGCATGTATGCTTCATTACAGCTTTCTTTACATGATCATAAGTTATGCTCGGCTTCGTGCATTGTCTTGCATTTTGCCCCTGCCTTCGGGCGCATACCTTGTTTGTCTTGCATGTTTGTCTAAGTCTTCGGCCTTGTCAAAAATGGGTCGTCTCTGGGCTTTGACATCCACTCCCGTCATTGTTATGACTTTCGAGTTCTGTCAAAGAGGGGCAACTGTAGACACCCCATTTTTGACCGTCCTCAAGACATGGACGTCACCGTTTGAACACCCGGTGATCATCCATGTTTGTGTTCGTTTGGAGTTCCCGGAGGTCTCGGCTACGCGCCTTGCCTCAGGATCTCCGAACTCGACTGTTTAGTGTCTGGTTTGCACCAAACACTTTGTGTTTTGCCTTGGAGGGGCAGGGAATGCCTTGTGAGGCATCCCCACACATCACCGGCCACGGCCAGAGGCCACCTGCTGGTGTTTTGTTGCCATCGGCAATGTATATTGCCGGTCGGCATTCTTTGTTGCCGGTCGGCAGTACATTTTGTCAAAATGGCAATTTTGAGCAGCCGACTACTGTTCATCTGCTTTTGCAGATATTTTAATACAGCTGGCTTGCATTTTGTTCCCCTCCATACACGTGTATGGAGGGATGGCTTCCTTGTTAGCTTCTTGAGTAAGCTTTACAAGATTGGCTTCTCTATAGGAGGAGCCCTCCTCTCTTGGCTTTAGGGTTAGACATTTTAGAGAGAAAAACATTGTTCGAAACTCTGGTTGTAGGGTTAGAGCTTATATATATTCTATCTCTATATCTCTCTCTCTTGAGTGTTCCAGGTGTATTTGTTCATAATATTGCACACAAACACCTACCATTACACTTTCCCTTGGCTATTGAGGTTCTAAGGGATTGTTTTCAGAGTTTTGGAGCTTGTTTGGAGCTCAAGAAGCTGCTGGAGCTTCATTTCTGAATAAGGTCAACAAGGGTAACAATCTTACCCATTTTTACCCCACTCTTGCATACTATTTTGCCTATCTTAGAACTGTTTTTGAGCTGTGTACAATATAAAAAAGTTCTGTTTTTGGGCCCTCTAAATAGTTTGTTTAGAGTGTTTTGTCCTCTTAAGCCTTGAGGGACTCCATTTTGTGCTATTTTGAGTGAGCTCCGGGACTTTGGTGTTTGGGCCTCCTCACCACCTAAATCTTGAGGGATTTCAGTGGTAAGGATGGCGCCTTGAAGTCCCAAGAAGGAGAGGGCCACCCCCTCTCCTTGTTGTCCTTGAAAAGGACCATTTTTGCCTCTTGAGGGAGCACCTAGCTTAGGCTCTTATTGACCATGCCTTAGTTGATTTTTGTGCTTATTATGTCATAATATGCCTCTGTTTTTAGTTGGTTTTCGTGCACCTTGCTTGCTTAGCATACATGCCTTGTAATGCCATTTTGTTGCCTTAACATGTCTTAGGTTATAAACCATTGTTCTAGCATGTTTTGGGCTTGGCTTTGTGAAGCTTTTGTGCTTATTTTGCTATGTTTGAGGTCTGTCCTTAGTTGTTTGGGTCGACTTTGGCATGCTTAGTATAGCCCCTTTGTATTTTTGGTTTGTTGGCCTTAAGTGTGTGAATGTATAGCATGCATCCTTGCCTTAATTTAGTGGGTTGGGACCATTTGCCATGTTATTTCAGTCCCTTTAACATGCTTGTATGCTTGCCTTGGATGCCTCTTTGAAGCTTTGAAAGCTTATGTTGTATGCTCCATGTTTTGGTCATTGTGCATGCTTTTGAATTTGAGCCACTTAGATGCCATCTAGGTGTCCCTTGGGTGTTGTTTAGGTTCGCATTAGACCTATTTTAAGTCCTCTTAGCCTTGTGAGGCTTGGTTGACTTAGTCTTGGTTTAAGCCTCTTGGCTTGTCTTGGGTTTTTGGCTTTGTTTGCATGCCTTGTTTATCTTGTTTAATTGGCTTAGCACCTTTTGTAACATGATTTTCAATGCTTACCTTGTATGCCATTAGTCCATGTTATGCCTCTTTCAAGTGTGCTTGAGAGTTGCCCTTTTGTGCTTGAGTGTTAGCCCTTTAACATGTGCATGTGTGTATGTGTGTTTAGTCCTCATTTCATAGCACTTATGGCCACTGTTTTGGGCCTAATTGGAGCTGCCTAAATCATGCTTAAGTCCATCTTTTGTTTGCTTGCATGCTTACCTTGCATGTTTGTTTGCATGCTTGCATGTACATTTTGCATTCCCATGTTGCATCCTTAGCTTGCATGCCTAGGTTGCATTGCGTCTAGAATGCATGTTTTGTTCCTTGATCTAGTGATAGGAATTGGGCTTTGGTTTTTTGGTTTGCATTGCATTTGACATCAAAGTGTGCACACTTGGTCCCTTGGGCCATCACGCATGGAAACGCGCGATTGATGGTCTGAGAACCAAGGAACATGTCCCTTTGAGTCACTAGCATGATAAGGAACATGATTGGTGCATATATGGCTTGAATTGCATTACCATGCTATGCTTTGCGCTCTGCTGCTGTCAACTGCAGGTTCTGCAAACATTATTTGCCGACCGGCAGTGGTTAGTGCCGACCGGCAATCCATTAGTGGCCGATAGCTTCACCAACAGCCGATGATCACATACCACTGCCGGTGGCTATTCTACTCAGCCGGTGGTGTCTCCCAATATCCAGGGAAGCAATTCTGAAACTTTGGCAGTCTTCAAAGAGGCAGAGCAGGGAAAACAGAGGCGGCCTATGCATGGCCGTGCACTTCCGAGCAAGACCCGAGCACGCGCGCATCGGACCCTCTTCCCGAGCCCCCCCTTTTATTGCTTTCCTTATGCTTAGTTAATTTGTTAATTAATTAGTTGATTTGTAATAATTAATTAGCTTGCAAGTTAGTTAATTTGTATTATTCTTTCGGTCCCTCTGAGCGAGGGCAAATTTGTGATAAGTGTGGCT
The DNA here is from genome assembly GCF_055761805.1 of Camellia sinensis. Classification (NCBI taxonomy): domain Eukaryota; kingdom Viridiplantae; phylum Streptophyta; class Magnoliopsida; order Ericales; family Theaceae; genus Camellia; species Camellia sinensis. The sequence goes on from NC_138964.1 coordinate 72,911,293, forward strand.
GAGTGTGTGCATGTCTTCCAACCCCCACTTCTTTCTCCCTTTTACTTACCTGCTTTGATGGTTAGTAAATAGGTCATGTTTAATTTAGCATACCTTATGCTATGCATGCGTGCGTCATTCATTAGTATTGCATGCACCGGGCTCGGCCCATCATGCCAACTGCATTGGTATTTCAAATCTAACTTGAATACATTCTACTTATGCATTTTCACATGTCATTCATAGAATAGCCGAGCCTACTCTAGTGACATTCCATATGCATTGCATTAGACATTTAAACATGGACTTGGATCATGCATTGATTGCTAACGAGTTCTTTGTTTTGGCACGGAGTACGATGTAAGTATTCATGCTTTAGCATCCTTGCATGTGTGTTGGTGTTGCCATGATAGCATGATTACCATGAGGCTAGCTGCTTATGTGATATAAACTGCTTGAATGCCTGTGGGTGAGGTTGGATTGCTTGAGTTGGAATAGCTCATTGAAATCTGTGTTTTAGCCTACTTGCGAGTAGCAAATTCCAAAACATTTTCCAAAACAAACGGATATGCAATGCTTATTCCCAAATTAGGCAATCTGGTCGATACTTGTTTGCTGTGCGCATAACATAGTAATTCTAGGCTAATAACTGGAATAAGAACACATAACGTTTTCAAAAACGGATATCATGGTTAGTAGAGGCCGATCTTCGGATCGGGCGAGAGGGGGTGGTCATAGCTGACCTTCCCCAATCGTACCCAAGTTCCCGAGCCGAGGCAACTTTAGTGATGACGGACACATGGCCTTCGGCACCGAGTCAGGGTTTCCTAAATTCCCCCATTAAAATATTTAGGTGGCGACTCTGTATCTGGCAAAGCAGTCCATGTTTGGTACTTCTTTTCAAAAATCTGTTTCTCAAAACGATTTGCCGGATTTGGACTCTTTGGTTCAGATTAAGAACCGTGACACAAATCGAGTCTGAACTGTAGTAGCGAGGGCCCCACGCGGGCGCGTCTACAGTATTCAAGTTGGAATTCAAATACTATGCAATCGGTATGATGCGTCGAGCCCGGTGCGTGCAATACGAATGAATGTATGCAAACATGCTAACATAAGTATGCTAATTGCAACATGACCTAAAACTAACCATCAAAAGCAGGGAAGTAAAAGGGAGAAAGACGTGGGGTTGGAAGACATTCACACACGCACGGACACTTATTACAAATTCGCCCTCTCGATGGAGGGTCCAAATAAATAATACAAACCCAAATGATTAATCAACTATCCTAGCTAATTAATTATTACAAACCCTTAATTAATTAACAGATTAATTACAAAAAAAGAGGCCGCCGCAGCTCCACCTCGGGATGATTGAATGATGCATGCTCGATCGCCTCGCTCAGAAACCCGTTGCCATGCCACATGTTGCCTCTGTTTGCACTGTTTTGCATCTCTAAAATTTGTGAAAATCCTTAAGATGCTTCTGAAACACTCCCTGAGAACTGTGGGAGGTCACTGGCCAAGATATGGAGTCACCAGCCATGGGAAAATGATCATCGACCAAAAGTGGAGCTCTCGGCCAGGTTAAGTTAGCCGGCCGGAACTGAAGATGGCCAACCGGCCATCCCTTCCTGCAGAATGTTGTTTTTGCTACAGCAGAGGACAGACAGTTCATGGCAGGGTGTTTACAAGACAATGTGTGCACGACCACCCTCCCTATCATACTATGAACTCAAGGGAGTATGGCTCTCGACCCTCGGACCACCAATCACGCATTTCAATGCATGATGACCAGAGGTGCCAAGTGTGCAAATCAGTGTGGAGTGAATGCAACAAAACACATGAATGCCTAGAACTCTATCATGCTTGCTCAAGAACGTCGGCAACCGAGGATTGAGGTACGTTTCGTCACTTTAAGTACGAACGTCCCTCATTCCTCATGTTTGGTTTGGCAACCCAAACCAAACACAATGCAATGCATGCATGTCAAACACAATGTGACTCAAGTATGCACACAAAGCTTAAGGTAGCGAACAGGCCAAATGTAATGCAACCTAAACGTGTAAACATGCAACGTGCAAGACAAGCATGCAACAACATGCGGAGATGGACTTAAACTGACATGGGAAGACCTCATCCATACCCAAAACAGTGGCCAAAGTCATGAATTGGGAGCATGGAAATGCAAAACGAACATGCATATGCAAATGGTCCAACACTTAAGCAACAATGCACAATCTTCAAGCACGAGCAAGATGCGATAAACATGAGAGTATGGCAATGCATTAAGCTCTAAAATCATGTGAGGAGTGATGCCAAACCAACCAAACAAAACAAATGTAGCATGCAAGGAGGCCTAAACCTTAAGTCTAGTGAAGGGACTTGAACCAAAGCTACACAAAACAAAGGGGATATGGCAAGTATGACCCAAAATAGTCCTAAAGCATGGCAAAGTAAGCCTAAAACATACAATGACCAAAGCCAAAACAAGCTAAGACAAAGGGGCAAGATCATGGGGCATGTTAGGCTACCAAAGAGGTATTACACTACACCTAAGACAACTAAATATAACATCTTTTAAGCCAATAAAAACAGAGTTATGGCATGCAAAATGAGCCCAAAAAAAACCCGCTTAGATAGCATCCCAAAGGCCTAAACATGATGGCATACACAATGACACATTCATGAGGCACAACATACCAACTCTTTAAAACATTAAAGAAGTCACAAGTGCAAGCATAGGAGCATACTATATGGACTGAAATAATACGGCAAGTGATGCCAAATCACTGAAATGGTCGAAATAAAGCATGCTAATGACTTGAACACTCAATGCTAACAAGCTAGATTGCATGGTGGCTATACAAAGCATGGCATATGTGACCCAAGCAACCAAAATTAGACCTCAAGCATGGTAAAATAAAGCTAAAAGCTTCTCAAAGTTAAGCCAAAACAAGAAAGCATGGTAGTCTAAACACAAGGTGCATGTTAAGGCAAATGAGGGGATTGCAAAGCAAGTATATGAAGCATGTAAGAGCCGACTAAACCCACCCAAAACAGAGTCATGGCATGCTAAAACAAGCCCAAAAACCCACTGAAATGAGGTCAACATAGGCTAAGCAAACATGCTATTATAGTCAACCAACAATGCAAGCAAATGAGACACAAAAGGAGAGGGGTGTCCCTCCCCTATTCAAGACTTCAAAACCAATTCTCCACCACTGAAAATCCTCTCGATTTCAGTGGTGAGAAGGTCAAGACCAAAAGGGTTCAAAGCTCAAAAAGAAGGTCAAAAAATAAGGCCAAACAAGGCCTAAGATGGGGTAGACAACCCCCAACCCAAAAGTAACCTTAAACAAACATATTTAGCAAATAAAAACATAAATTTTTTTAGTTGGACACTAAGCTTAAAATAGTATGCAAGTATTGCTAAAAGCTTAAGCAAAAATAAGGAATAAAAGAGTAGTTTCTCACCCTTGAAGAACACTTCAAGAACACCAGCTCCGGCACCTCCTTTTGATCAAAACCAACTCAAAAACTCTGAAAGCAACTCCTTAGCACCTCAGTAACTAAGGGTTAGTGTACCACTAGGTGCTTTAGTGCAAAAATATGAACCAAACACCCTTTAGAACACTATTACACACACAACTATACAGAGAGAGGAGATATATAGAGAGAGTGATATATATATTCTATATCAGTTGGCTGAACCTTTGGAAAGGGAGGGGAGGCCCTCCTCTTATAGGAAATTCAATTCCAAGCTTCTAAGGGAAGCTAAGTGTAGGATGAAATCCCTCCATACAAGTGTATGGAGGGCAGAGTCTGTGCTCACCAGCTGGCACAGCTGGCATGCACAATGCCTGAAAAAGGAAAAGAAAATGCCTCGGCCAGGAAAAGTCGCCGATCGACCAAGAAAATGGCCGGTCGACCAAATACAGTGCCAATCGACCAATACATTTGGCCGGTGGCAAGAAAACAAGGCCGGTGGCCTCAGGCCATGGCCGGTGGGTTGAGGGGATGGTTAACAGGCCACTTCCTACCCTCAGGTACAAAAACCACAAGTTCTTGGTCCACAACCAAGCGCAAAACAGTCAAGTTGAGAGATCCTAAGGCAAGGCGCGCAACCGAGACTTTCGAAAATTCAAAACGAACACAAACATGGATGATCATCGAGTGTTCAAATGATGACGTCCAAGTCTTGAAGACGGTCAAAAATGGGGTGTCTATAGGCCTCAACCCACTTCGTGAAATAGTCTATCACGACCAGAATGAACTCATGCTCATTGGACCCCTTCGGAGTGATAGCCCGATCACATCAATTCCCCATACTGAAAACGGCCGTGGCAAAGTCATGTTGTACTGCTTAGACGGTGGACTGTTCTTGCGATTTGCATGGATCTGGCATTTGTGGCATCGCTGAACAAAGCCAACACAATCCTCCTCCATGGTGGACCAGTAGTAACCCTGTCTAAGTATCTTCCAGGCTAGCATCACCCCGTTCATGTGCGCTCCGCACTCCCCTCCATGTATGGCCTCTATCAGGCGCTTCGATTCTTCAGCTTCAACACATGCTTTATGCATCCCGAGATGACCTCTCTTGTACAGTTTACCCCCACAGACGATGAACTGAGCAGCCATTCTTCAAATTGCCCTTTTATCTTTGGCATTTGCCCCTGGTGGATACACTTCCTTCTCCAAGAAGTTCCAAACATCATAATACCAGGGGTTCTTATCTTGAACCTCATCTATGGCAGCAATCAGCTCATAGGCTGACGCAAACTTCTGTTCAATGATCATCAGACGCATCTGGACTCCGAAAGGGATGTCTATCATGGAAGATAAAGTTGCTAGTGAATCTGCGAACCTGTTGTTCTCTCTTAACAGATGAGCGAAATTCAGTTTCTCAAACCGAGGAATCAACACATCTAAGGCCTGGTGATAGATTTTCATATTTTCTTCTTTAACTTTCCAATCTCCTTTAGCTTAAGACACAACAAGGTTCGAGTTCCCGATGATGTCCAACCGTTTTGCCCCTAGTTCTAGGGCGGCTTCTAAACCAGCAATGCAGGCCTCATATTCTGCTTCACTGTTCGACACTTTGAAATGGAGTTTGAATGCTAAGGGTATGAGGGAATTGTCAGGTGCTATCAGCAACACTCCTATCCCATATCCATATTGGTTTGATGCTCCATCAAAGTACATCGTCCAAAACTCTTTTTCGACATGTAAAATGGCCTCGTCCGAGAACAAATAATCAACTGTTTCATCTCCTTCCACTGGGTGATCGGCTAGGAACTCTGCTACCGCTCTCCCTGTAGACGTCCCCGAACGCCCCGGGAGGGTGAGTCCCGTTCTGTTCATTTGTGGGGTCACTACAGCTCGGACTCTCAAATTGTCACGGTTCTTAATCTTGAACCAAAGAGTCCAAATCTGGCAAATCGTTTTGGGAAACAGATTTTTTGAAAAGAAGTGCCAAACATGGACTACTTTGCCAAATACAGAGTCGCCACCTAAATATTTTAAAATGGGGAAATTTAGGAAATCCTGACTCGGTGCCGAAGGCCACATGTCCGTCATCACCGGAGTTGTCTCGGCTCGGGAGCTAGGGTACGATTGGGGAAGGTCAGCTATGAGCACCCCCTCTCGCCTGGTCCGAAGACCGGCCTCTACTAATCATGATATCCGTTTTTGAAAACTTTATGTGTTCTTATTCCGGTTATTAGCCTAGAATTACTATGTTATGCGCACAGCAAACAAGTATAGACTAGATCGCCTAATTTGGAAATAAGCATTGCATATCCGTTTGTTTTGAAAAGCGTTTTAGAATTTGCTACCCGCAAGTAGGCTAAAACACGGATTTTAATGAGTTTTTTCAATTCAAACAATCTACCCTTCACCCACAGGCATTCAAACAATTTATCACATAAGCATTTAGCCGCATGGCAAGCATACTGTTATGGCAACATTCACACGTATGCGGGATGCTAAAGCGTAAATACTTACATCGTACTCCGTGCCAAAACAATAAACTAGTTAGCAAACATGCGTGTCCTAGTTCATGTTAAATTGTCTAATGCAACACATACAGGATGCAATTATATACGCTCGGCTAACCCTAAACATGGCATGTGAAATGCAACCAATTGATTTCACGTATTCAATTTGGAATTTTGAAATACAAATGCAGTTAGCATGATGTACCGAGCCCGGTGCATGCGGGACAAATGTATGGATGCACGCATGCGTTGCATAAGGTATGCTAATTTAAAAAATGCCCTAGTCTACCATCATAAACAGGTAAATAAAAGGGAAGAAAGACGTGAGGTTGGAAGACATACACACACTCACGCACACTTATTACATCATTGCCCTCACTCGGAGGGACCGAATAAATATTACAGTCCGAATGATAAGCAAATAAAATTATTACAGAATTTTTTATTAATTAATAAAAAAGAATGCAAAAAGGAAGGAAAGGGGTGGCCGCAGCCTCTGCCTCGGGATGCGCAAATGATGCATGCTCGAAACCCGGCTCGCCTAGAAAACCCGTACCACATTACTGCCACCTCTGTTTATACTGCCCTGCTTCTCTGAAAATTCCCAAAGTCCCAGAACAGGTTCCTTGCATGCTGTACAGTACCACCGGCCAAGGGAAATTACCACTGGCAGTGCACAATTCCCACCGGCCGCTTTTGGATCTATCAGTTGTAAACAGATTGCCGGTCGGCACTAAATTCTGCCGGTCGGCAGAAACTTCCTGCAGAAGACAATTTTGACAGCAAACAGAGGACAGACAGTATGGTATGGGATTTCAGGCATATGTTAGCATGGTCATGCTTCCTATCATGCTTTAAACTCAAGGAAGCATGGCCCTCGATCCTCGAGCCATCAATGGTGCATGATAGCCCAAGGGATCAAATTTGCCACTTGATGTAAAGATGCATGCAACAAACAAAATGAGAACCAAAGCCTTATCAAATTGGAGTCAAAGGTCTCGGTGACCGAGAATCAAGGCACATTACATCACTTGAAGTATGAATGTCCCTTGATCCCCACATTTGGCTTGACACCCCAAACCAAATAATGCAATGCATGTTATGCAAACATGGCTTAAAATGCGACATGATACCAAGATGCAAGGCATGCCAAGTGTGGTGCAACTAGTATGGCAAGCATGCAATGTTAGGCATACGAGATGCAAATGTAGTGCAAACATGGGCCATTTAGGCAATGGGATTGACATGTTACAACACTTAATGAAGCAATTATGCAACAAACATGAGACAAGCATGCAAGGGTGACCATAAACCACAAAGGGGAAGACCTCAACCCATCTTAAAACAGTGACCAAAAGTGCCTAAAATGGTGGACAAACTCTCATGCCAACATGCAAGCCAATGGTCTCAAAACTAAGGCACAAGAAGGGAGGTACCTCACTCCCATAACATGACCAATCATAGCATGATTTAGACAAGTAAGAAACAGAATTTTTACAGGCAAAATAGGGCTCCAAACCCTCCTAGTATGGCAGCTAAGATGGCTCCAAAGAGGTGTATGCACTAAGGTTCATGTGTAGGCACAAGAGGGCACACCTTCAAGGCACAAAAGAGCTCACCAATGCACACATATGAGCATGATTTATGGACTGAAATATGGTCCTAAATGATGCCAAAACATGAGGATGGTCCAAACTATGCATGCTAGAGGTCAACATACTCAAAGCTTACAAACCAAAACACAAAGAGATGACATCAACAAGGCAAACATGGCTGAAATAGATGACCAACAGACCTCAAACATGATAAAATAATACCAAAACCTTCATGGAACCATGCCAATATATGCAAGAATCATGGCCTAAGCACAAGGGGCATTCCTAGGCCAAATGGAGCAATACAAAGCAAGTACTTTAAGCATGCAAAGAGACATAAATCCGGCCAAAAACAGAGGTCACACATGACCTAAAACACCCAAAAAACTTCTGAAATGAGGCCAAAAATAATCAAGCATACATGCTACCCTTTTAAGCCAAAAAGCAAGGAAAAAAGACAATGAAGGGAGAGGGGTGTCCCTCCCCTATGCAAGACTTTAAACCACCTTCCTTACCACTAAAAATACACTGGTTTTCAGTGGTGAAGAGATCAAAACACTGAAGTAAACAAAGCCTTACCAAAGAGGCAACAAAAGGGGCCAAATAAGGCCTAACAAGGTGAGTTTGCACTCAAACTACAAGACAACCTTAATGAAAGTTCTAAAGCATGAAAATATAAGCCTTTTTCATGTTATGCACGAAAGCTAAATCAACAAGCAAGATAGGTAAATAACTATTGCAAGTTTGGGGAAAATAAAGCAAGATGCTCACCCTTGAAGAACCTTTGAAGAACAAATGGTCTAGCCCTCCTCTTTTGATCAAAATCAGTCCAAAAACTCAAGAATCAACCGCCCAAGTCCCTCAATCTCGGAGCTAGGTGTAATAGTGTGTGTATTGGTGCAAAAGTAAGGTAAAAACACACTTTTGGGCCAAAAAACACACACAAAGGAAGAGAGAGAGGGAGATATAGAGATAGGATGTATCTATATCTCTAAGCTCTGGTTTTTGCTTCCAAGTTTTCTAACCTAGATCAAAGAGGAGAGCCTTCCTCTTATAGGACTCCCTCTTGCAAAGCTTATACAACAAGCTTGGTTAGAGGGAGATCCCTCCATACACGTGTATGGAGGGAGGAAGAGTTGGTGCCAGCTATCACAGCTGGCACAAAATATCTCCATAAAGTAGATGAACAGTGGTCGGCTGCCCAAAAATGTCATTTCGACAAAAAAAAGTGCCGACCGGCAATAAAATGTGCCGACCGGCAACAAATAGTGCCGATGGAAGCAAAAATCAGCCGGTGGCATCTAGCCGCTGCCGGTGGTATGTGGGGATGTCTCACAAGGAATTCCCTCCCCTTCCAAGGCAAAACAAAAGTGTTTGGTGTGAAATCAGACACTAAACGGTCAAGTTCGGAGATCCTGAGGCAAGGCGCGTAGCCGAGACCTCCGGGAACTCCAAACGAACACAAACATGGATAATCATCGAGTGTTCAAACGGTGACGTCCAAGTCTTGAGGACGGTCAAAAATGGGGTGTCTACACTCCCCTTTACTAACTTGCGCGTCACATACTTAAGATCGAATTCGGAAAGCAGAAGCAACCAACGAGCTAGCTTGCCCGTAAGTGCCGGTTTCTTGAAGAGATATTTGATGGGATCTAATCTTGAAACCAGTGTGACAGATTGAGCTAACAGGTAGTGCCGTAGCTTCATGGTAGCCCATACCAAGGCCAGACAAGCCTTCTCCAGCGGAGTGTAGCGGGTCTGGTAATCCAACATTTTCTTGCTCAGGTAGTAGATAGCTCTCTCTACCTTGTCCTCAGACTCTTGTGCAAGCATGCAGCCCATTGTAGTTTCAGTCACTGAAAGATATAAGATCAACGGTTTCCCTGACTCTGGTGGTGACAACACAAGTGGGTTCTGTAAATATTGCTTAATCTGTTCAAAAGCAACTTGGCATTGGCCGTCCCATTGGAATTTCTTTCCTTTCTTCAGGAGACCAAGGAGTGGTTCACAAGTCAAGGTTAATTTTGCGATAAACCATCTTATGAATTGCACTTTACCCAGAAAGCCTCATACCTCCTTTTCAGTCCTTAGTGGTGGCATTTCTAAGATGGACTTGATTTTGGAAAGGTTGACTTTGATACCTCTCTGTGTGATCAAGAACCCCAGCATTTTTCCTGCTGTAACACCAAACGTACACTTCTGAGGATTCAGTCGCAACCGATACTCTCTGATCCGTTGAAAGAACTTTTGCAAGGCAGTGTAGTGGCCCTCTCTTTCCTTGGACTTGATAGTCATGTTGTCTACGTACACCTCAACCTCCTTATGGATCACGTCGTGCAATATTGTGGTCGTCGCGCGTTGATATGTAGCTCCAGCATTCTTCAGCCCAAACGGCATCACCCTATAACAATAGGTCCCCCACGGGATGGTAAAAGCAGTCTTCTCCCGGTCTTTAGGTGCTGTTACAATCTGGTTGTAGCCTGAAAACCCATCCATGAATGAGAGAAACGCATGCCCAGCAGTAAAATCCACTAACTCATTGATATGCAGCAGAGGAAAGTCGTCCTTCGGACTGGCTTTGTTCAAATCCCTGAAATCCACACATACCCGAATTTTGCCGTCCTTCTTTGGCACCAGAACTATGTTGGCTAACCAAGTTGGGTATTCAAATACCAGCAGGAACCCTGCGTCAATTTGCTTGTTGACCTCTTCTTTGATCTTGATAGCCCAATTCGGGCGGATCCTTCTGAGCTTCTGCTTGACAAGTCGGGCATCTGGGTCAAGAGGGATCCGGTACTGTACAATCTCAAGATCAATTCCAGGCATGTCTTCATAAGACCACGCAAAAACATCTTTGAAATCTTTTAATAAAGTGACTAAGCGCTCGCACTCCTCCGAAGACAACGTGGACCCGATCTGGACCAGTCGCGGGTCCTTCTCAGTACCAACATTAATTTGGTTGATTTCATCAACCAGCGATTTTACAAACCTCTCCTGCTCTTGTTCTAGCAAATATTTCAAAACCGGAAGAATTTCTTCCTCGTCCTTTTCATCGAAATTTTGAAAGACTGAATTAATGCAATAAATCAAGGGCATAACAAAATACTCAAATGCCAAGTCGTTCTCATTAATCTCTTCCAAGTCGCCTGATTCCTCTTTTACAACAGACTCAAAGGAAAAAAAAAAAAAAGGACGACCTAGACAGGACTGTGGCATCCGGGTTATCACTCGCAGGAATACTGGACTCAGACTCAGACGAGCTGGAACCTAATTCTGACTCTACGGACTCGGTGGAATCAGATTCCGACTCACTACCTAATCTGGTGCTGCTTGATAAGAATCCCTTCTTGTACTGCCAAACGAGAGAGGGTGTGATGGATGTATCCAAAATGTTTGAAGATGGGCTTGCAGTCGTTTCATACCTGATCGTAGACATTGAGAGGTCATCCCCCAAGCACTCATGTACAATCGGAGAATCTGAAAATAGACAAGCTAGTGTTACCCCCGTTTCAATCTCGGTGCTCTCAGAATCCACTTCCTTATAATGATCAACCTCTGTTGGTGGGTCTGTCTGCTCCGCAGCAACATCATCCCCGGACAACTGTAAGTCAAAGAATATCTCAAACCCCACCAGCCGCCTCTTCTCTGCATTTAGCCATGGCTCTGGGAAGCCAAAGAATGGAAAGTCTTCCCCCTCCCGAACAAAGTGCGGCACTTCGGCCGATACAGTAATGCCCTTCCGGCCACTTCTTCCTTGTTCATGAGGTACACTGATTGTGCATTGACATATAACCCTTCATCAACAGCCAAAATGTTTTGTACGACTCGAACCTCGGCTAGGGTAAATCCCGACCGGAACATATCCTCTGCGCCGTGTTCGATTTCTAAACCTGGTGTAGACACCTCTAGAGGTGGTTGGATTTACGAATTCCCAAAAACTATAGCCACCCCCTTCCCATGGGGGTATTTCAACATTTGGTACAGGGTAGAAGAGACTGCCTTTACCAGGTGCAGTCACGGTCATCCCAGGAGTAGATTAAAGGTTGCGGGAACGTCCAAGACATGAAAGTCAACATTGTTCTGGACCAACCTGGGTCTGAATTTGTACAGTCCCCATCACTTCTCTACTGGTGTTATCATACGCCCATATTACTTGTGCAGTTGGCACAAAGTCCACGGGCTTCAACCCGATTGCATATGCTGTCCTCGATGGGCACACGTTAATGGCGGATCCTGTGTCGACAAGAACCACTGGTATCTATTTTTCTCTACACTCCACAAAGATGTAGAGTGGTTTGTTGTGAACCGAGCCCTTAGGCGACAGTTCCTTGTCAGAAAAGGTCAATGTCAGGAAAGCTCCTCCCGGAAAGACCAGCCCTACCAGCTATTCAGATGTGGTGTCTATTAAGAGTTTGGCCTTGTCCATTGCAGAAAGAACAGCCTGTTTATGTACTCTGGAAGCCATAAGCAGTCCCAGATGGAGATGTTTGCTTGTATCTTCTTCAACTATTTCAGTACAGCCTCCTCTTCAAGTAACTTTTCTTTCTGCTTCACCACCTCCTCGTCCTTCCCAGACACTTCTGGTTGATCTAAGTGCGGGGGCTTGAAATACCGCCCACTCCTAGTCATGTGGTCAACCTCTCCCACATACCAGGTATCATCCGGTTGGCTTTATCCCTAGTCTTCATCTGTGTGATCAAGACACAGGTCATTATCTTCTCACCATACGCCATCGACAGCCGACAGACACCTGTCTGGCTTTGTTACAACTATTCCTGTGCCTACAGCACCTTCTATTCCTGTACACGTAGCATGTTCTGTCCCCACAGGGGTTTTGGCTTTTTTGGACCTCTCAGAATCTTCGATCCTTTCCTGCTCAAATTGTTTTAGAACGACTTGCTGTTCAGTCTCTTCCATATTCAAACTGCCCGGAACCCGAGCGAGATTCTTAACATCGGCACTCTTCGACGATGCTAACTGATTCCCAGCCCTGTTGATGTCCCTGTCCCTGATGGACCTTGTTCTAACTAAGGTTGTTCAACAACATCGGGTTGGTCGTCAAGCCACCCAGTAGATTCCGCTGACCCACCCAAATCAAACTAATTGACTGTCACGTTCGCTAAGTCCTGCTCTTCAAAGAACTGTAGATTTGCAATGTCTTCTTCGAGATCCGCCAAGTCATCTAGCCCCTGATTAGGTCCATCCTCCCGTACTACACAAATCTCTGCCTCCACTAGCAATTCCACAATTGGCCTAAACTGGCCTGCTGATGTAATATAACAACTCGGGTCGTATATGAAACTCGCAGACCCCTCAGGCTCTGACTGATCATTCTCATTTATTTCCACAGTTAACCCAATTTTATCTTCAATAGCCACCACCACCACTTCTGGTTGGGTTTGGGAGATGTCCAACAAGCACAAGTCAGTGCTGTCAGGAATGAACACCTCCAGCTTGGGTAGGTGAGAAGGGGTGATGTATATGCTAGGTTCGTTTGACACAACCCCATTTTGGATTAAATTGATGCGTTTAGGAGGTGGAGCTTGGTTGTGAGGTGGGAGAGGGTTGGTTGTGACATTCGGTTTCTCCGAAGGTACGATCACCCTGTTATCAATGAGATCCTGAATCTCATGACATAATCGAAAGCACTGGTCGGGGTCATGACCATGCTGTTGGTGATAGGCGCAGTACTTGGCTGGGTTATGGGAAGCAAGGAGTCTATCTGGTACTGGCCGCGGCTCTAGGGGCTTCAAGTGCCCTTTCCTGATCAAAACCCCCAGAGCTTTGGACGGGGGCATATATAGTGGGGTGAAGGTTCTTTGGCTTCGGGGTGGATACTTGGTTGTTTGTGAGCTACTTCCGGACGCACCAGTGAATGGTGTAGCTGCTAGGGTTCTTGGAGTGGTGGTGGTAGTAACCATACCCACATCTGAGGATCTAGCAGCTGCAGCACTGCTTGTGCCTGCATTTGTACTGCTGTTGAATGCCCTCTTGGGCTGCTCTCTCTCATGATCAATGAGGCCTTGTTTCATTGCGTCCTCGATCTGCACCCCTATCTCGTGTAGATCTGCAAAGGTGGGAGGGGGAGAGCGATCATCTTCTGCATGAGCTTGGGCTGGAGGTTGCGGATAACCATTCGAATCTGGTCTTTGTCAACTGGCCTGAAGGTCATCATCAAGGCTTTAGCCCTCCAACGGGTTACGAAATCGGAGAAACTCTCCTTTCGCTCCTGCTTGGTCGTCTCATGATCACAAGTTGTAACCTCGATCTGAGTATTATAGGAGTATTGAGCTATGAAGGCCTCAGCCATCTCCTCACAATTCCTCTTAACAAAGTCTTCCAATTTTGCATACCAAATAGCCGCTACACCCAACAGGGTTCGGCCAAACAGAGAAAGCTTCTGCAATCTAGAAAGGCCCATCGGCCTTAGTATGTCCGAAAACGAACGCAAATGCACCTTAGGATCTCCAGACCCGTCGAAACGGTCTATGTGCGGCATTTTAAACCGGTCTGGCAGAGTTACGGTTGAGTCGGTGTACCCATACTCAATATCCGAAATGGACTTCACACCCTAGGATTTCTTGAACAGCTTTTCAAGCTTACTCACTTTTAATGCTGTGGGGTCCACCTCGAACTCAAAGGGAGAATCCGGTAGGTTGGTATGTGCTTTGGATAGCTGGGGTAGGATCGGGGTGGGGCCGGCGCGATTGGAATGTCCGTACCATCTTGGACATTAGTTGTCTCCCCGAGTATGAGAACTCTTGGTGGGGGAGGAGCTTGGTGTGAAGTAGATGCTCCAGTCTGCTGCTGTAGCTTGGTAATTACCTCTGCTTGTTGAGCCATAACCTCGGCCTGGCGTGTAGCAAATTCTATTTGACGGGCAGGATCCTGCTGCATGGTTTTCATACTTTCCTGGAGTTGACGCATCATCACTTCCAAGCCTGCCATATTATGCTGATCTAACTGAATAACCGGTATATCTATCCCTGTAATAGAAATTGAGACCTCAGCCTGACTGTTCACTAGTAGGGTAGACCACTGATCTGACGACTGCTGTACCGATACACTGTGCCTTATTGATCTCCGTCTGGTAATCGGAGGTAAAGAAAGGAACACTGCTTGTCCATCTATCAGATCCCTAAATTGAAAAAGTCTACGACCTCTAACCCAGAGTGCTCGGGGAATGTCTATCTGGTCGGATGCAATGGTGCTAAAACTACCTTGCAAAAAGATAAATAAAGCATAATAAGGAAATAAAATGACCAGAAAAATGGACAGCATAACAGCTTTAATAAAGACAACACATAGTTGGCAACCACAAGATGAGTGAACTATTCTCGACCACTGAAATTCCTCTGGAATTCAGTGGTTAAAAGGCCAAAACAAGATGGTTTCAAAAGCTTTAAAGGAAGGCAAGAAGCTTAGCAAATAAGCCACCAAAGAGGGTGAAACACCCCTAACTCCAAAAAAAAATTAAACTACCATTTTTAAGCCTTAAAAACTAACGTTTTTGTAATTGACAACTAGGCCAAAATCAACATGAAAAGGTGGCCAAGGTTGTGTACAAAAATAAGCTTAAAAGAGGAAGAAGCTCACCCTTGAAGCACAGCAGCAACCAAACAACAAAAGGCCAATTTGTTTGAGCCAAAACCACCTTTAGCAGCCCAAAAAACGTTCCAAGGGACCTCAACCCAATGGTGATCACGACTTCTTAAGGGTTGATAGGTTGAAGATGGTTGTATGCAAGTATTCTAGCACAAAAGGGGAAGAGAGAGTGTACTCTAGAGAGAGAGGCAGAGATTAAGCTTTGAAAATTGTAGAGAGAGAGGGATTTTAGTGAGAGAAGCTCTCAAAATTGCTTAAGAAGTTCTAACCCTTCAATATGAGATATAAGGCTTCATTATATAGCAAGATACAAGCTTTCTAGTGAAAATATCTCAAGCGAGACAGCTGGAGCAAGCTGGAGCAAAATATCTCCAAAAAACTAATATTTTCATCAATGGCCAGCACCTTTACCATTGTTGGCTGGCAGCACACTATTGTTGGCCGACGGGGGTCACTCTTGGACGGCATTGGCCATTCATGGCCGGCACACTCCCATAGGGGCCGGCAGCAAAAATCAGTCCTAGTCCCCGAATTGAAGCAAGCGTAACTCCTTCATCTAGATGCCTTTTCAGGTCATTCTTGTGTGCAAGTTGAAGCCCCGGAAGTAAGATTTCCAATGGTGGAAGCCTTGCATCAAAATACCAATTGTGCTAATAGATATCCCCCTTTTAGTGAAGGCTGCTCAGTTTCGGTCCAACCGGAATGATGCCCAACTTCAACCAATCATATCTCCCCCATCCAGACTCGTCTTGAGGAGATTCTTGAGTGAAAAATGAAGCCCCAGAAATCTTCTTTTCAACGGTGGGGGCGTCATAACAGAAATATAAATGTACAATTGAACAGGCCTGATTCAGCGAGCGTTGCTCGACTCTCTCTTACAGATTCATGCCCATCTTCTTCTCCAACTTGGTTTCTTCCCTCTTCTCCACTTTTCTTCAACTCCAAACCCCTAAACATGATGTTTTGAAGGATTTTCCAAAGATTTCATCTCTCTTTCATTCATTTCCACTTTGTCCTAGCTCGGTTTACCAAAAAGCGCAACATTTGACAAAATGCGAGCCTCGGAACATCGTAGAAACTTCTTTTCAAAAATATTTTGAAAGAGAGTGTTTTAAAGTCTAAAAACCATTCAAAATAGTTTTTGTCCAAAAATGGGGGGTGAGGTTAAGATTTGACTCTCCTCTTGCCGAAGAAATCGAACCTTTGCACTGCACAACTTTCACCACCAAGTAAACCATCAGTAGCGCCCAAGTCTTAAGGGCGGTCAAAAATGGGGTGTCTACAGTTGCCTCTTTTTGACAGAACTCGGAAGTCATGAAATGACGTGAGTGAATGTCAAAGCCCAGAGATGACCCATTTTTGACAAGGCTGAAGACTTGGACAAACAAACAAAATATAGATAAATAAATGGTTGCGCCCGCAGGCTGCCTACATATCCCATTGCAAGGAATCAAACCAGTGTAGTTCAGGGGCAGGATGCAAAGTGATATGCAATATTACAAAACAATGTAATGATATAAAATGTAATGAAATAATCAGACCACAAGCAGTGCAAAACCACACAAATATCATAAAGGGATGGAGATGAAACATCAAACCACGTTTAACATAGAAAAGAAGTGGGCACAAGCCGAATGAAGCCTAACACAGGCTAAGTGCCTACATCCTCAATACTGGCCTCAACGCAGCATGGATGCTTACACATAACAGAACCGTGTTTCAACATGAAAGGGGTGCGAGCACATGCACAAATATGTGTTTCGTAGAGAGACCACAAAATACCAGTAATTAGGTGGCATGATATAAGTGAGGACTGATCTGCTGAGGGAACATCGTGGTCCTAAATGCTGCATGCAACATAACAAGCTACGATGCAATGGATGAAGTGAATAAGGCGCACGGCCAAACAACGTTTCTCCTAGAAAAGGCATACACACAAAACAGACCACGTCTGACACAGAAAAGATGCTGACACCTGCAGACCACAATTCTCTTAGTGGAATAGGCGCGTATACATAATCACACAACTATGCTTTGAACGAAGGAAATGCATGGACGCATGCCAAACCAAGCTTAATATGGAAAGGATGCAAGCGATAAAATGAATAATGCAGCACATGCATGCAATAGATGCTATATACAATGCAACAGACGTAATAGATATTAAAATGCAATGTAGTTGGGAAGTGAAAGTACCTTACAGGCGCAATTGGCAATTACTCACCTCATGCTGCTGGGGATCTTTCGCTTCTTCTTGGTTGAACCATAGGTTCTACTTTTCTCCCTGGCTATGTTCGCAACTTTCCCTATTCTCCAACATGGTGACAGACTAGGTTGGTTCAGTATCCAGAACTGAGGCACATACGCATGCTATCTCAACCTATGGGGCTTCCATACAGATTTCAAGCCGAGGATACACCCCTGGGTATTTAAACCAGACTTTAGTCTCAGAAATCCTGAATCTTTGCATTCTAGGCATTGGCCATTCGAACTCTAGTTTCCACCGTCTTAGTTGATCTCCTCGAAACTCACCACAAACACAGGCAGGTGGCTATACCAGACCACCGGAAATCGTTCGAGCACGACAAACACCAAAGGAATTGCACCTTTAGAGGATTTAAGGTCTCCTAGACTGGGAGATAAAATGGATGAAATGCACCAGACGTGTGCGATGCGCGAGACAGCGCGGACAATTTGAAATGCACTTGACAGTGTGATGCAGAGTGAATGCACAAAATAGTGCGAAATGCACAAGATCGTGCAATGGAAGTGTGTGCACAAAACAGTGCTAAGACAAAGGGTGCGCATGACAACGCAAACAATGCTCGAACAAGTGCAGGTAGGGTGCGCAGGAAAGTGTGAGCAATGCACTAACAAGCGCAAGAAAGGTGCGCAAAACAGCACGAGCAATGCACTAGCAGGTGCAAGAAAGGTGCGCAAAATAGCGCGAGCAATGCACTAACAAGTGCAAGAAAGGTGCACACGAAAGCGCGAACAATACAATGCACTAACAAGTGTAGG
Organism: Camellia sinensis; assembly: GCF_055761805.1. Taxonomy (NCBI): domain Eukaryota; kingdom Viridiplantae; phylum Streptophyta; class Magnoliopsida; order Ericales; family Theaceae; genus Camellia; species Camellia sinensis. The sequence continues at coordinate 72,929,489 of NC_138964.1, forward strand.
TAAGGTGCGCAAGAAAGCGCAGACAATGCAATGCACTAACAAGTGCAAGTAAGGTGCGCAAGAAAGCGCGATGCAAATTCAATGCAAAAGATACAAGCATTTTCTATGCAAGATGAGAGCGTGTAATGAAATGCACAAGATAGTGCGATGTGCAAGAGAGCGCGAGTGTAAACTACACAAAACAGTGCGATGCGCAAGAAAGAGCGAGTGTAAACTGCACAAAATAGTGCAATGTGCAAGAAAGAGCGAGTGTAAACTGCACAAAATAGTGCAATGTACAAGAAAGCGCGAGTGTAAACTACACAAAGCAGTGCGATGCGCAAGAAAGCGCGAGTGTAAACTGCACAAAACAGTGCGATGCGCAAGAAAGCACGAATGTGAATGGTGGATTTTAAGGTCTCCTAGACCAGAGAATGCACATGACAGTGCGATGCGCAAGAAAGTGCGAGTGAGACACAAAGTGTAAGTGCACAAGATAGTGCGAGTGAGATCCAGAGTGTAAGGGCACAAGATAGTGTGAGTGAGATGCACAAAAAAGTGCAATAAAATGCATTTTCTATGCAAATGAGGAAGAATGCATTTTCTAGGCAAGAGATACGAGCATTTTCTATGCAAGTATGGAAGAGTGCATTTTCTATGCATGAAACAAAAGCATATTCTATGCAATATTGAAAGCATATTCAATGCAAGAGGCAAGCATATTCTATGCAATAGACAGGCATATTCTATGCATGAATCATAACGATGTATGGCACGCATGCAACAGAAGTGTATATGAAAGTGCACATTCTATGCAATAGAGGCGCATCAAACATGTACTCCGGTGCCTCTGATTTACCTCTCAGAGGACTTTGCAACATACTCCGCTCAAAAGGGTACACCCTGTTCATATTGGTGAGAGATAACATCTGCATGTGAAAACCACAGGTGCTGCTTGGACTGCCATTCTGACTTGAAACAAGCTTAAGCTTCGGGTCGAGATACACTCATATTCCAGAGAAAGGCGAGGCCTGAGAAGGTGCACCTGAAATGCAGTCTCGGATTTTACCGGAGTTGAAACATGCTGAGATGCTCCAAATTTTCCCTCTTTTCTTTTGCTTTGCAGTCCGGAACCTATATAGCTTCAGATAGGTCCTGGTTCTATTGTTCTCACATGACCTGGGTTGAACGCTGTAGTTCAAGAAAGAAAGGATCCTGTTTTGCACATATGTGGAGAATGGCACAGCAGTCTGAGCACAAGCGATTTATTTTTGAAATTGAAAGTGAGAATAAGTTTTCAACTGGGTATTGAGCCTACGATTGAACACAGCGCACCACGACTCAACAAAGGAAAACAAAGGTAAAACAACCTAAACACATCTATTGACATTTGAAATGACTCAAAAAAAAAATCAAGACAAACAAGAACACAACAAAACACAAGACTCAAATGTGCACAGGGAGCCTGTTTCTCCGGTATTGTTTCCCACCCTTTCTCATTTGTGATTCTCACATCACTCTGGCACTCAATCTCTTGTTTTCTGAAAAAGCCCTTTTCTTTCTTTTTCTCTCAACGCACATCTCTCTATTCTTCAACCTCTCTTCTTTTTTATCCCTCCTTTGGGTGGTTGATGGATAAACAGGAAGTTACGGGCTCTTGCCCCTAGCATTCTGCTAGATTCTCTTCCTTCCGCTCACAACAGTGAGCTTTCCCACAGAGGGGGTTGTGATGCGGTTGGATGTGCAACAGATCTGCAGTTGACATCGATTGATGATGCCCTTGGCCAGTTCAGATGTGATCAAACCAGTCCAGATGAGGGAGTGGAATATCTTGATCCATTCCAGTTTGTGCTTCGCACTTGGCTTGATACCTTGCTGCTTGGAGGATGTGAGAGCTTTCAGTCCTTTGCTGTTAGCTTCAATTGTGTCATTTCTGGCGAATATGGTGCCCTTTCCGGCAACTATGGTGCCCTTTTTGGCAAATGCATTGACAACGGGGAAAAAGACAGGAAGCCTGACTCAACTGTGCCCCTAGTTCATCATTTTGACCTTTTTTTGTTTTGGTTTTCTACTAAAACAATTTTGACCAACATGAGAGTTAGATTAACATGCTTGTTCAATTTTCTGATTTGAAATCATGCAGATCAGGCTATGAGCACTGAAAATTTTCTTTTTTGGGTCCAAGAAGTGGTCCAGTTTTGGAAAAATGGACTAATTTTGAGAAAATTAGTCAACTTCATTAAAAATTCTCAAAACTTGCTTTTACAAATGGCCCCTACTCGACCAACACAGAATCTTCTCTTGAGATGCATAACCTCAGATCCAAAACAATGGAAAATTGCCCCTTGTCTGAATGGCACTGTACGACACCAAATCTAGCAACGAAAAGTTGTCCCTTGTTTGAATAGCGCCGCAGCATACTGCAATCAGTCCTCAGAGTGATGATCACAACCAAACTCTCAGATAATAGAGAAGACAAAGATGACCCATTCAATCTCGTGGATAGGACAATTGAATTTGAAGTGTTTACGGCTAGACTTCAGAATGAAGTTGCCTACGTATCCCATAAATGGGAATCAAGCCTTACGTAGTTCGGGGTTAAGGTATACTCGGGTATTAACCTCTCCTTTTGCACTCTAACTTTTGCCAAGGCCGCCCTTCCAGGTTTTCAACCTTGCGAGCTATGTTCTTCTTTTCTTTTCATTTCTTTTCTTACTTTTCATTTCTTTTCATCTTTTCTTCATTTTTCTTTTTTTCTTTTTTTTTTGTCCTTTTTCTTTTCTTTCTTTTCTTGCTCTGACTTTTGCCTGGGTCGCCCTTCCGGGTTTTTGACCCAGCGAGCCTCTCAAGGATAAAAGTTTAACTTTGTCCATGTTGACTGGTCGTAGGATCTCGAAGCCATCTGAATTCAAGAGAATGGCTGCTGTTTGTTGATGATGCAGAGGTCCATCCAATAGGGGGCTGAATTTGCCCCTAGCGTTGCGGATAGAAACTCGGTTATCCTTCAGCAATACTTTCTTCTTTCCTCCCTTCTGTGATTTGGCATTCTTGCCGATCTTCGTTAGCTTCAGAAATGTCCCAATTTTTGACTCTTCGAGCACATCTGACATTTTTTGTGCCCCTAGTTCAAGGGCTGCTTCTCATACAGCTTTGCAAGCATTCTTTTGATCATATTTGACCCTCTTTGCCCGTAGTCTGAGGGCTGCTTTAAATTAGGCTTGGCGGGCCTCCTTTGATGTCATACGACCTTATTGCCCCTAGTTCATGGGCTGCTTCAAATCTGGCCATACAAGCCTCACATTGTGGTTGACCATAGAACATTCTGAATCCAAGTTCAAGGTTTGAAAGCAAAAAGGGGTGGAGTCTTGAGGCTGAGAGTGATCCTATGCTACACAATCTCAAGAGTGATTCCAAACAGGTCTTCGCAGGACCGCGTAAAATATTTTTTGAAATCTTTAAGAAAGCGACTAGTCGCTCGAGCCGAAGACAATGTAGAACTAATCTGGATCAGGCCAGGATCCTTCTCAATACTCACATTAACAAGCATGATCTCATTCATTAAGGGCTTAGCATGCCTCTCTTTCTCTCAGTTGATCAAATTTTGGCAAATCCCGAGGAATTCCTTCCTCATTGTTTTCGCCACAGTGTTAGAAAATGTTTTGAAAAACATAGGTCAATGCAATGACTTAAAAGCACAGAAGAAGTATGCAAAAATGCACTGCCGTTTCATTCAAAACTTCTGGCATAATTGGCTTCAGGGCATAAACAAATGCAAAGGGGTGAAAATCACTGTTGTTCCATTCAAATATTCTGGTGCAACTGGCCCCACGACAGAAACAGACTCAAAGAAAACGAAAAGACAAACACAAAACAAAATAGTGATGTCCGAGGTAACACCCCAGGAATCACCTGACTCCTATACAACAGGGTTGACTCGATATAACAAGACAGACCCGACTGACTCAGCCCAAAAAGACTGACTCTGTACAACACAACAAAACTGACCCAATGCCCAAGTCAGAAAGTACAAAAACTAGCATTCGCAAATGCTCAAAATAGTGCGTGCCATACGCCATATCTGGAGTAAGTTGAGCGCCGCCCGCAGGTGGCTCATCCCCTGATCATATCACATTATCCCCCAGGTTCACTGAACTAGTGACAATAGACTTTGCTGAGCTTGGTGGGATGATGACCTTGTTGTCAAACAGATCCTGTATTTCATGGCGAAGACGAAAACAATTATCGGTGGTATGACCGGTTTGTTGATGGTTGGCACAATACTGGGTAGCATCATGCGAAAGAGGGAGGTTATTCGGGAGAGGCCGAGGCTCAAGGCGTTTGAGATGGACCTTTTCAACAAGGATTTGAATAGCCTTGGACAAAGGCATAGAGAGAGCATGAAAGACCCTACGACCTCGAGGTAGATACTTCGAGGTTTGGGGATTTCTACTGGGTGCACTAGCAAAGGGGTCAACAAGTGCTGGCTTGGTTTTCTGGTCTTTTCGGAGTACAGGATTAAAGCTGACAGGATCATTTTTGGTACGACGACCCTTCTCCCTGTTCTCCCCTTGCTTTGAACTGCTCTCATTCAGAGTGGCGAAAGTGTCATCCACAGTTTTCACAACAACTGTGAACACTTGTTGTTTGTTCAGCCCATCGGCTTTCAAAGCCTCAAAATCCACGAAAGGTATTCATAAGGATCAATGTCTGCCCCCACTTTGTTCTTTCCAGTCGCCTCAGCTTGGTCAAAGGTTTGGGTTGCTACATCAGTGCGAAGCCCGGTTGTTGCTGACACATCATTGCCCAAACTTGGGATAGCGTCAGGTTGGCTGAGTTCAATTACAATTCACCCCAAGAGTGGGGGGTCTTCTGGTGTGAAATTCCCGGCATATGATGTAGTCAATGGCAGAGCCGATAGTCCAAAGGCCAGATCAACCACAGTTCTCTGAAGATCGCTGATCATTCCCATCAGCTCAAAAGTAGTGGGCTCACAGGCCTGAAATGATTGGGGTTCCAAGACTGGATGTGTGGTAGGTGCCCCAGACGGGCATTGCATTTCAGCGTCGGTTCCACCATGCATGGTGATTCCCTGGTTTAATGTCGCTATCATGACCACAATCTCTTTCGAACTCTGCGTCATCATGAGTTTGCTGAATTGAACAGAGGTGATGTGACTAGTGACTAACGGATCAGATGAACCGGTGAGCCCTAACTGGCCTTTCTTTGCTTTACCACTGGCAAAGAAAAATTGGTTGCCCTTGCACTGAATCTCTGACCTGACAAAGTCTATCAGCACAAGTCCAATGTACCCGGGGGATATTGGAGCCTTCTGAAGCTATGGTTCCAAGACTACCTCTAGGAAAAGAGAAAACAGACAGCATCTCAGCCTGATTTCACCAGAATAAATATAAGCAAAGCTGAATAACTGTGCTCCCTACAAAAATTCAACCCAAAATTCTGCCTCTAAACTGATACCCTCAGGTAAAACTGATTCCTCAAAAATACTGATGCCCTCAGGCCAGATACCCAGACTTGCAAACTGATTCATACAACCTGTAGAGACACACTCTGACAGCGCATAGCAAGCAAGCAAGAACCAAAACACCCCTATGATGGGATAGGGTTTCTCTGTCCTATCTTGTCAGGAGCTAGGGTTTCACTACGCACACAGTAGTTTCAAAAAACCTATAACCGGGTAAGCAACCTGTCCTAGCTTGGAATGGTCACTACAGTTTCCGATATGCACTAGGTCGAATGGTCAAAAGGGTGCCTCGGTAAAAACTGAGGTTTGTGTTCCTGTCGTGGCAGAGCCCGCAACCGGTCAGCGTTATGGAACGCTCCTCAAAGCAAGCCTCCGACAAACCATTCAGGAATAGCATACGACAAACATGGTGTCCAAGGCGCACCAATGCACATGCAATGCAAAGAAACACATAAGTGTAATCAAAATAAGATATCATGAGTTCGAGTCAAGTTCTCTAAGTCCACAGCAGAGTCGCTAGAAACTGTAGATGCGCCTGAATGTCCCGGGTTCCGCGCGCGAGCAGCGCGAAATCCGTTTTGTTCATTGAGCTACTATAGTTCGGATTCAAATGTCACGGTTCTGAATCTAATCTCGCAAAGTGCAATGCAAGACCGATAAATCACCAAAGAGTCCAAATCCGGCAAATCGTTTTGGGAAACTAATTTTTATAAAGTGCCAAACATGGACTGCTTAGCTAGATACAGAGTCACCACCTAAATATTTTATTTTTGGGAAAATTTAGGAAACCCTGACTTGTTGCCTAAGGCCACGTGTCCGTCATCACCAAAGTTGCCTCGGCTTGGGAACTTAGGTACGAGAGGGGAAGGTCATGCAATGAGCACCCCCGCTTTCCTGATCAAAGATCGGCCTTTACTAACATGATATCTTGTTTTTGAAAACACATGCGTTCTTATTCCAGTTATTGGCCTATAATTACTATGTGATGCGCACAACACACCAGTATAGACTAGATCGCCTAAATTGGAACAAAAGATCTCATGTTTGTTTGTTTGTTTGAAAATGGTTTGAAGGTGCTACTTACAAGTAGGCTAACACGTGGATTTGCCACCCTCGAGTGGGCTTAGAAAACAAGATTTTGCCACCCTCAAGTGGTCTTAAAACTCGCATTTGATGAGTTGTTCCAATTCAAGTAATCCAACCTTCACCCACACTGCATTCAGGTAGTTATATCAGTTAAGCAAATAGCCTCATGGCAAGCATGATATCATGACAACACTCACACTCATGCAAGGATGCTAAAGCGTAAAAGCTTACCTAGTACTCCGAGCCAAAACAATAGCTAGTTAGTAATCAATGCATGATCCTAGCTATGTTAAGATGGCTAATGCAACACATGCAAAATGCAACTAAAAATAGGCTCGACTATTCTAAGATGGCATATGAGATGTAACTTGATAATCATGTATTCAAATAGGAATTGAAACACAATATAGTTAGTATGATGCGCCGAGCCCGGTGCATGCAATACGAATCAATGGATGCAAACATGCAAGCATAAGGATGCTAATCAAAATACGACCTAGAACTAACCATCAAAAGCGGGTAAGTAAAAGGCAGAAAGACGTGGGGTTGGAAGAAATTCACACACGCACGCACACTTATTACAAAATTCGCCCTCTCGACGGAGGGTCCGAATGAATTTAGCTAACTAGCTACGCTAATTAAACTAATTATTAGATAACCAAATTGAATAACTAGCTACAATTAATTATTACAACAATTAACTAATTAACAAATTAATTAATTAAATTACAAATTCAATGCTAACTAACAAGTAAAGCACTAAATTAAACTACTTCAGCTCTGGTTTGAAGATGTTGAACATGTATGCTCACATTCGGTTTCTTGCCCCGAAAAGCTCTCTGGTTGCTCTCTTGAGGCTTTGCTTACAGGGTGTCTTCCAGTGCTTGCTGTTGAAACTTACCAAAGCAGTGCTGGGGAGTGCATCAGTGGCCTCCCGGCCATGAGAAGCTGCTGCCAACCCCCCTGCTGACCAAATATGCACACTTCCGACCAAGGATGAAGGGCTGCCGACAAGAAATAAGAGGCTGCCGACCACTGGTGTGCTCTGACTAAAAGCTGCCACAGAGCACAAAATAGAGAAAATGGAGGGTCTCCCAAGGGTGTGTACGCACTATGCCACTCCATATCACTTTAAAACATCAATGGAGGGGGCATCATTTGATCCAAGACTATCAATCGCGCATCTCGATGCATGATGGCCAAAGATCCAACATGTGCAAATTCAATAAATGCATGACATATAAGACACCAAGACCATCTCCTTATCATGAGAAATCAAAGGCAATGGAGACCAAAGGAAGATTGGCCCATTTCATCACTTCAAGTATGAAATGAGCTAATCCACCTTGTGTTCAAACACAACACCGGGTTGAACACAATGCAATGCAACATAAACATGTAAACAACATGCAAGAATCATGCAATGCGGCAAGCATGCGACAACATGCAATGCGACAAGCATGCAACAACAACACAATGGAACAAGCATACAACAACATGCTATATACCAAGCATGCAACAACATGCAAAATGGACTTAAACTAAAATGGACAGACCTCAATCATGCCCAAATCAGTGGCCAAAACATGTTGGAATTGAAGCTCAAAAGGCTAGACAAGCATGCTCACATGTTGGCCTATAAGCAAAGCATAATACACAACCCTCAAAAGCAATGAAGAAGTGAAGTATATAAGAGTGTGACTGCACTATATGCCTCAAAATTACATGCCAAATGATGCCATATCACACAAACATCACAAATAAGGCATGCTAGGGGACCCGAAACTCAAAACTAGTCAAGCCCTTTTACACTACAACCATATTAAGCAATGCTCAAATGACCCTAGTCATTCAAAGCAGATCTAAGGCAGGTCAAAATAGTGGCCAAAACATGCTAGACTTGCAGCACAGATGGCAAGAAAGATACGCTCATGTATTGGCTCACAAACAAGGCATGAAGGCACAACCCTTAAACACAATGAAAGAGTGATAAACATGAGAGTATGACAAAAGTTTATGCTCTGAAATTACATGAAAAATGATGTCATATCACACAAACATCACAAATAAGGCATGCTAGGGGCCCCAAACACAAGGCTAGCAAAGCCATTTGCACTATAGCCCTACAAGACAAGCCATACATGACCAGGACCACTTAAAACGGGCCGCAAGCATGTTAAATCCGTGGTAAAAATGTGCTAGATCAAAGCTAACACATGCTAGAATGATGAACAAAAGCATGAAGCATGTTAGGCCAACAAGCATGATTTCACTACAAGTACCAAAAGCATGCAAGAGGTGACCAAACCAGCCCAAAACAGAGTTATGGCAGGTCTAAAAAGTCACAAAAAAGTACTTGAACAAAGCCATAAAGAAGTACAAACACGTGCTCATTTGGTGAGCCATCAAGACAAGCAAACAAGACAAGAGGAGGGGGGACCACCCCCTCCTATTTTGAGACTCAAAATAGGTTTTCCACCACTGAAATTCCTCTGGAATTTAGTGGTTAAAAGGCCAAAACAAGATGGTTTCAAAAGCCTTAAAGGAAGGCAAGAAGCTTAGCAAATAAGCCACCAAAGAGGGTGAAACACCCCTAAGTCCAAAAACACTTTAAACTACCATTTTTAATCCTTAAGAACTAAGGTTTTTGTAGTTGACAACTAGGCCAAAATCAGCATGAAAAGGTGGCTAAGGTTGTGTACAAAAATAAGCTTAAAAGAGGGAGAAGCTCACCCTTGAAGCACAGCAGCAAACAACTAACAAAAAGCCACTTTTCTTGAGCCAAAACCACCTTTAGCAGCCCAAAACAAGTTCCAAGGGACCTCAGCCCAATGTGATCAAGTCTTCTTAAGGGTTGATAGGTTGAAGATGGTTGTATGCAAGTCTTCTAGCACAAAAGGGCAAGAGAGAGTGAACTCTAGAGAGAGAGGCAGAGATTAAGCTCGAAAAATTGTAGAGAGAGAGGGAGTTTAGTGAGAGAAGCTCTCAAAAATTTCTAACCCTTCAATATGAGGTACAAGGCTTCATTATATAGCAAGATACAAGTTTTCCACCGAAAATATCTCAAGAGAGACAGCTGGAGCAAAATATCTGCAAACAACTGATATTTTCATCAATGGCCGGCACCTTTACCATTGTTGGTTGGCAGCACACTATTGTTGGCTGGCACACTCCCATAGGGGCCGGGAGCAAAAATCAGTCCTAGTCCCCGACTTGAAGCAAGCCTAACTCCTTCATCTGGATGCCTTTTCAGGTCATTTTTGTATGAAAATTGAAGCCCCGGAAGTAAGCTTTCCAATGATGGAAACCGTTCACAAAAATTCCAACTGTGTAAAGAAATATCTCTCTTTTAGTGAAGGCTGCTCAGTTTCGGTCCAACTGGAATGATGCCCAACTTCAATCAATCATATCTCCCCCATCCGGACTCGTCTTGAGGAGCTTCTTGAATGCAAAATGAAGCCCCGGAAATCTTATTTTCAACAGTGGTGGCCTCATAGCTGAAATCCAAATGCACAGATGAATAGGCCTGATTCAGCGAGCGTTGCTCGACTCTGTCTTAGCGATTCATGCCCATCTTCTTCTCCAACTTGGTTTCTTCCCTCTTCTCCTCTTTTATTCAAATCCAAACCCCTAAACAAGGTGTTTTGAAGGATTTTCCATAGATTTCATCTCTCTTTAATTCATTTCCACTTTGTCCTTGCTCAATTTACCGAAAAGCGTAACATTTGACAAAATGCGAGCGTCGGAACATCGTAGAAACTTCTTTTCAAAAATATTTTGAAAGAGAGGGTTTTAAGGTCTAAAAACCATTCAAAATAGTTTTTGTCCAAAAATGGGGTGTGAGGTTAGGATTTGACTCTCCTCTTGCTGAAGAAATCGAAACTTTACACTGCATAACTTTCACCACCAAGTAAACCATCAGTAGCGCCCAAGTCTTAAAAGCAATCAAAAATGGGGTGTCTACAATGAGCTCACTTTTTCAAGTGGTACGTATTCAAAACACATTTCAAACGAACATGAAATCAAAATATTCCAACACGAGTGACTTAGTCTATACTTGTGTGCCACACATAGTATGTTTACCATTAATAAAACAGAACAAGAGCATACACTGTATATAAAAATCACATCATGATTAGTAGAGACCAATTTTTGATCGGATGAGGGGGTGCTCAATTCATTACCTTCTCCTCTCATACCTAAGTTCCCAAGCCGAGACACTTTGGTGATGACGGACAAGTGGCCTTTGGCGCGAGCTACAGTTTTCCTAAATTTTCCAAAAATATTTAGGTGGTGACTCTGAAATCTAGCAATGTAGTCCATTTTGGGAATTTTTTTATTGTAAATTGATTTTCCAAAGATCTGTCAGATTTTGACTTTTTTGTGTTTTTCTGTTTCACATTGCACTTATGAAAACAAATTTAGAACCACGGGAGTCTGAACTGTAGGGCTATTTTATCCAAGGAGACTAAACCCATCTGAGGAGCACGAAAAACCAAGCTACACTAACTTGTAATATTTGTTTGTGTTCCAATCCCCATTTATTTCTCCATTTTATTTATATATGCTTATTGTGGTTGTATATAGCATCATACTTTTGGTTTCATATCATTGCCATGATGTGTATCCATTTGGCATGCATTGTGTTTGGTTCATTATTCCAATATCGTTGTTATTTTCCTACTTGGAATACATGCATTACCGCATGCTTTGAGAGGATCCATATGACATGATAAAAAAGCCAAACCTAGTAGTTGCATTTTGTGTGTCTTGCATTAGCCACTTTGCATATTAAGAACATGAATTTTTCTAATTATTTTCTTCTCTTTGGCTTGCCTCAGTTGAGTACTAGATGAGCATTTTGCTTTAGCATGTTGCATGGGTGTTTGTGTTGTCATATCAAGCATACCATCCTGAGGCTACGTGCTTATTTGAAATATATCTTTGAATGCCTGTGGATGAAGGTTATTTCTCTTAATTTGGAATGACTTTGACAAATGTACATATGAGCTTGCTTTTCATTCAAGTAGCACGTATTAAAAACATTTTTCAAACAAACATGAAATCAAAGCATTCCAAAGTGGGTGAAATAGTCTATACTTGTGTGCCTCACATAGTAAGTTAGCATAATAATCAGAACGTGAGCATATAATGTTGATAAAAATCACATCATGATTAGTAGAGGCCCATCTTTGGTTGGGTTAGCGGGGTGCTCAATTCATGACCTTCCCCTCTCATACCTAAGGTAATGGGCTAGGAAGCATACAGGGGGCATGTTGGCGATAACCTCGCCAAAAAAGATCACACCTATTCCCAATATTGGATGAGCCAAAGATTTAGCCTCCTTGAAAGAGAGGCTGCACATTTGTTAAAGAGCCCGTGCATGGCCAAAAAGAGGTTGAGGCATAATTTCCTCGTTATGTCGGGACTCCATTAGTGCTTGAAACTATTCAAGAGTAGGGCACATCTCTTGTGATCCAAAGCAAAACACATGGGTAATCGGGTCCCAACAATGGGCAGCGGCCTAGAGGAAAGAAAATCAAAGCGGAGTGTGACTCAAAGTAAAAAGAACGTTTATGTTTAAGCCATTGAAATTAACCTTTTTCGTGCCGTCCAAAGTAGTCGTCCAATCTTCGAGCTTCTCCATAACCAAAATATCCATTTTTAGAGTAAACAAGTAGAAAATAAGAGGTTCTGTTGAAGAAATATCAAGAGAAGACCTTTATAGAAGATAAGGTTGTGTGAGTGGTTGACAGCTGCTGCTAGCTCTCCAGCCGCAAGTCTTGGTTGGCCGGCCACTCCTCCAGCTAGCCGTACATTTCATTGGTTGACCGGCCAACTCTGCCAACCAAACAACTTGGCAGCAGTGTTATGTTTGCCCTTTTTGTTTTTACATCTTGTTTTGAGTCTTTTGTTTCTAGTAAGTATAAGTAGGTGTGTTTAGGTTGTTTTTACTTTGTCATTCCTTTATTGAGTTGTATTTTACATTTTGGTCAGTTGTAGGCTCAATATCTGGTTGTGAACTCATTCGATTGTGAACCATTCTCTATTTCAAATTCAGAAATGCAATCATTTGTTTTAAGTGTTGTGCCATTCTTGAGATGTTGTGCAAAGCAAAAGTTCCTTCTTTTATAAAACTGTCAGGTTCTACCCCGATCATATTTTTACAAAAGAGAAAATATAAGTTTTCAACAACAAAGAGTAAAAGAATCTATCTGAAGCTCTACAAGTTCTAAACTACCAAAACAAAAAGGAAACAGAGGAATCCAAAATCAGCATGCATCAAGTCAAGTGCATTGGGAAGCCCTCACTGTTGCCATTAGCATTGCTATCTCCGGAAGACTATGACTCCGACCTAGAATCAACGTCTCCATCCACAGACTTAGAGTGCTCGCTCATGATTGCCTCAGTGTCTCTAGTCTCAGTGTCCTCACCAGTAAAGGTCCTCTAAGCAAATGAATAAGCTCCCTGCACTCTGGACTCGCTGTCTCTACTCTGACTCCGGCTTTTACTTCGGGCGTTTCTGCAATTACCTCTGCCTCTGCCTCTGCCCTCACCCTTGCCACAACCCAGAGCTCTTCTGTCTCCCCTTCTCGCGGTTGGGGGGGTGCCACAGGTACCACTGGTACAGGTAGAGGCTGAAAAGAGTTTGCAAGAAACAGAACATCAGTACAGTTTGGTGCAGGAATAGTATGAGCATGGTAAAGGAAAATCAGTGCATGTTAGACATGGAAAATAGGCTACCTGATGACCATGGTAGACAATCTATGCCTCCCTCCTCCGCTCCATATGGATCAAGGAGTCGACCAACTGAAGGAGGCCGTCCACGTAACCCATTGGCACCTATAAATTAGTTTGAACATTAGTACACAGAAAATAAAATATGAAATATAACTGCGTGACAAAGTGCATACCTACTCTACGTCGAGGTCCCTAATGTACTCACGCTCCTCTTCCAGATGCTCAATCGGAATCTAGTAAGCCATCCCATTCGGCCGCCAATATGTGATCATAGTTGAGATTGCAAGCAGATGGGTTATATGAATAGGAGGAAGAGCCCCTCTAACATGAGGCTCAGCAACATGAGTGGCAGCTCTGGCAGCAGGTGCATCTATAGGCCAAAGGTGGCATGAGATGGGTCCGAATGAAATCGGTGTAGTCTCTAACCCCATAGAAGAGATCAGTATCATGTCCCGCCATTAACTGTACAATAGCCTTGACAGGAAGACTATCGGCCATCCTCATAGATGTAGGGGGTGGAGTAGGAACAATGGGATCTGGTAAGCCTAGGGTCTGGTGCACGAACCTTTCTCCAAGATACCAAGTCTAGCAGAAAGGACCCCCCAGCAAGATCCGCAACTTGGAGGTATCCCAGGACCCGGCATACTCGTCCCTCATCCCGGCTAGCATGACCACCCACAGTTGCCATGTAACCTGCAAACAAAGAATTTGCAATCATCAATTGTTGTCAGTTGTATTAGTTGTCAAATTATGGAACGGAAGCAATATAGATATGGAATGAGTATAGGTTTCATGTTACTTCACATGCCACAACGGCATCAAAGAATTGGCAGTAGTAGGCAAAAGTGGTGACATTACAGCACCGAGGGTAGCACCTGTCATCATATCGACTCGAGTGAGGCACAGATGTCTCCACCTTATCTCATGGCAATAGAGCAAGGACAGGGAAGTAAGCATAGAACCAGAGTTACAAGAGGAGAATAGTTTGTGAGTCAATAGGTTATAAACATAAATAAAGGTAGAAAATGCAAAGCAGAAAACATAAATTACAAGTAGAAATTGAAAACGAAGTGCAAGACCTACCTCCCAGGCTATCTAGTAGCCGCCCACCATGTTCTCCTTCTTGCAGGAACCAAAGCTCATATATCCATACAGGGTGGCGAGGCCAGTGCCACCCCAATCATAGAAGCACACCTGTGGCAGGAGCACCAGGGCACTCAGAAAATACAGACCTATGGTGTTCCACCTATTCGTGAACAAGATGGTGCCGAGAAGGTAGATCAGGAAACCCTAGGTGTACTGCTCAATCAACTTCTGAGTCTCTGGATGGCTCCCGTTGAAGTGGTTGTAGAACCAACTGTAGCGCACCATGGATGGCCTATCCAAGGGAGGGCGTGCACCAAGAAGATGGACCCAGGCGGCCTACCACTGGCCCATGTGTAGACACCCCATTTTTGACAGTCCTTAAGACTTGGACGTCACCGTTTGAACACTCGGTGATTATCCATGTTTGTGTTCGTTTGGAGTTCCCGGATGTCTCGGCTACGCGCCCTGCCTTAGGATCTCCAAACTTGACTGTTTAGTGTCTGGTTTTGCACCAAACACTTGTGTTTTACCTTGGAGGGGCAGGGAATGCCTTGTGAGGCATCCCCACACACCACCGGCAGTGGCTAGAGGTCACCGGCTGGTTTTTACTGCCATCGACACATTTTGTTGCCGGTCGGCACCCCTTTTTGCCAAAATGGCATCTTTGGCTGGCCGACAACTGTGCATCTTCTTTTGCAGATATTTTATCACAGCTGTCTTGCTTTTGGCTCCCCTCCATACACGTGTATGGAGGGATCTCTCTCTTGGAAGCTTGTCTTGTAAGCTTTACAAGACAAGAAGCTCTATAAGAGAGAGCTTTGTCTCCTGGCTTTAGGGTTAGACACTTGAGAGACTTAGGATATTTTTAGACAGCCATTTTTAGGGTTTTGAGTTCTAGGGTTAGAAACCATACGCTTTCTATCTCTATATCTCCCTCTTGTGTGTGTTTAAGTGCATTTGTGTCTTACTATTGCACATAAACACATAGTGTTTCACTTTCACTTAGCTACTGAGGTTCTAAGAGGTTGGTTTTGAAGTTTTGAAGCTGTTTTCAAGCCAAGGAGGGCTGTTGGAGCATCATTTGTGAAGGGGTCTTCAAGGGTAAGAAACTAGCCCCTTTATTCCCCAATCTTGCATTGTATTTTTACCTGTCTTAAAATCGTTTTTGAGCTTGGTGTATAGTACAAAAAAGTTCTGTTTTTTAGCCCTCTTGATTGTTTAATAAGAGTTTTTTTTGGTTTGGAGGTGTTTGACCCCTCTTAGGCCTTGAAAGGCCCCATTTTGAGCCATTTTGAGTGAGTTTCGAGACTTTGGTGTTTGGGCCTCTTCGCCACTGAAATCTTGAGGGATTTCAATGGTGGAGATGGTGCCTTGAAGTCTCCAAAAGGGGAGGGCCACCCCCTCTCCTTGTTGTCCTTGAAATGAACCCCTTTTGGCCTCTTGAGAGAGTATCATGTTAGAGTGTGTATTGGTCATGTCTTGGTTGTTTTCCATGCTTATTATGCCATGATATAGCCTTGTTGTGTGTTGGTTTTGGTACACCATGCATGCTTAGCATACCTACCATGTAAAGCCATGTTATTGCCTTAATATGCCTTAGGTTGTTAGCCTTTGTTCTAGCATGTTTTAGGCTTAGCCTTGTGAAGGTTTTGTGCTCATTATGCCATGTTTAAGGTCTTTCCTAGGTTGTTTGGGTCGGATTTGGCATGCTTAGAATAGCTCCTTTGCATTCCGGCTTGTTGGCCTTAAGTGTATGAATGTATAGCATGGCATTCTTGCATTGATTTAGTGGTTTGGAACTATCCACCATGTTATTTCAGACCTTATAGCATGCTTGTATGTTTGCCTTGGATGTTTCCTTAATGCTTTGAAAGCTTGTGTAGCATGCTCTATGTTTTGGCACTTGTGCATGCTTTTGAATTCGAGCCACTTAGATGCCATCTAAGAGTCCCTTTTGCATGGTCTAGGACTATCTTGAACCTATTTTAAGTCCTCTTAGCCTTGTGAGGCTTGGTTGGCTTAGCCATGGTTCAAGTCTCTTTGACTTGCTTCAAGTACTTGGGCCATCTATTGCATGCTTGGTCTATTTTGTTTGCTTGGTTTGACACCATTCTAACATGAGTTTCAATGCTTACCTTGCATGTCATATGCCCATGATTGCCTCATTCAAATGTGCTTAGAAGTAGCCCTTTGAGGCTTGAGCATTTGTGCCTAAGTGTTGGTCCAACTTACTTGCATGTGTGTATGTATGTTTGATTCCAATTCCTTGACTTTTGGCCACTGTTTCGGCCCCTTTTAGAGCTGCCCAAATCATGTTTAAGTCCAATCTTTACATGTTGTTACATGTCTCACACTTCGCATGCTTTGATTGCACCGTGTCTTGCATGACCATTAGCTTGTATGCTTGTTCATTGCTTGCTTGCTTGCATTGCCATGTTGCATCCCTAGCTAACATGCTTAGGTTGCATTGAACATGCATGTCTTGTCCGTTGATTTAGTGATAGGGATTGGACCCCTTTGGTTTGTTGGTTTGCGTTACACTTAACATCAAAATGTGCACACTTGGTCACTTGGACCATCACGCATGGAAATGTGCGATTGATGGTCCGAGAACCAAGGAGTATGTCCCTTTGAGTCACAAACATGATAAGGGACATGATTGGTGCATATATGCCTTGAATTGTGCTGCCATGCTCTGCCTTGCCCTCTGTTGCTGTCAATTGCAGATTCTGCAGGAACACTCTGCCGACCGGCAGTGCCAAGTGCCGACCGGCACTCCTATCTCTGTCGATAGCTTCACCAATGGCCGGTAGCTATATATCACTGCCGGTGGTAATCCCACTCGGCCGGTGATGTCTTCCAGTATCCAGAGAAGCAATCCAGAGGTTTTGGCAGCCTCCGGAGGAGTAAAAGAAGGAAAACAGAGGCAGACTAGGCATGGCGGTGCACTTCCGAGCAAGACCCGAGCACGCGCTGCATTTGGCTTTGCTCCTGAGGCGGTTTACTGTTTTTCTTAGCTTAATTAGTTTGTTAGCTAATTAGGCAATTTGTAATATTTAATTAGCTTGCGTAGTTAATTAATTTGTATTATTTATTTGGTCCCTCCGAGTGAGGGCAAATCTGTAATAAGTGTGCGTGAGTGTGTGTATGTCTTCCAACCTCACGTCTTTCTTCCCTTTTATTTACCTGCTTATGATGGTAGATTAGGGCACGTTTAAATTAGCATACCTCATGTAATGCATGCATGCATTCATTCATTTGTTTTACATGCACCGGGCTCGGTACATCACACTAACTGCATTTGTATTTCAAATTCCAAATTGAGTACGTGCATCAATTGACTGCATTTTACATGCCATGCTTAGGTTAGCCGAGCCTACTCTAATTTCGTTTTGCATGCGTTGCATTAGCCACTCTAACATGAACTAGGATCATGCATGTTTGCTAACTAGTTTATTGTTTTGGCACGAAGTACAATGTAAGTATTTATGCTTTAGCATCTCGCATGCGTGCGAATGTTGCCATGACAGTATGTTTGCCATGTGGCTAAGTGCTTATATGAGATAAACTGTTTGAATGCCTGTGGGTGAAGGTTGGATTGTTTGAGTTGGAAAAACTCGTTGAAATCCATGTTTTAGCCTACTTGCGAGTAGCAAATTCCAAAGCGTTTTTCAAAACAAACGGATATGCAATGCTTATTTCCAAATTAGACAATCTAGTCTATACTTGTTTGCTGTGCGCATAACATAGTAATTCTAGGCTAACAAATGGGAATAAGAACACATAATGTTTTCAAAAAATGGATATCACGGTTAGTAGAGGCCGATCTTCTGATCGGGCGAGAGGGGGTGCTCATAGCTGACCTTCCCCAATCGTACCCTAGCTCCCGAGCCGAGACAACTCCGGTGATGACGGACGTGTGGCCTTTGGCACCGAGTCAGGGATTCCTAAATTCCCCCATAAAAAATATTTAGGTGGCGACTCTGCATCTGGCAAAGCAGTCCATGTTTGGCACTTCTTTCCTAAAATCTGTTTTCACAAAACGATTTGCCAGATTTGGACTCTTTGGTTTAAGATTAAGAACCACGACACAAATCGAGTCCGAACTGTAGCGGGGTCCCTCGCGGACGTGTTACACCATGTCAAGATCAAAAGGGATCAAATCACCCCCTACTTGTAGTCCCATGATCATGGAGAATTCGTAAGGGGTCATCGTTATCTCCTCAGTAATGGAGAAGTGGAAGGAGTTGGTGGTGTCCCAACACCTCTCTACTAGGGCCCCGAGCAAGGGCCGACTCGCCTACAACGGTGAGAGCCCAGAGCTAAATAGGCCCAAACCTGCCTTATCAACTAACTTTCAAACTCAAGCGGGGAGCTCCTGGTACCAGTTCCTCATTGTCACCGCCCTATAGCCTTTCCAAGCAAGAGCATCACCTTATGTTGAAAGAAGAAATTATTACATACGTGACAAATGAAAGTTTGTAATGAATGTCAAAGAAAGCAAAGTGTATACAAATGAGCAAAAGTTCTCACCTTAGAAGCATCATGGGAGAGCTGCAAGGTGTGTTCTTGTAGGAGGAAATCCTCAGGCATGCCTTAGGCAAAATCCTCAAACCGCAACATGCCGCCAGGAGCCATCGCATGTGTGCATGAGTGGTAAGTGGCTAGGTCGAATGGCCTCACCCTCAATGACGATAGCTCAGGCTCGAACTCTAGAGGGTAGATCTCCTCCACAGCAATATCGTCAGCAATGTCCTCTGTCACCCCGCCAGCCTCGTCTATCATTGGCTCCTCCATACCCTCAGCAGGTGGAAAAACCGGCATCTCGGGAAAGGCACCATCATGTGAGATATCATCAGCCATGAAGAATATAGTGGGTGGTGAGAAACAAATAAAGAAAATGAGGAAATAGGCAGGAAACCCAAAAACCCAAACCCTAAGAAAGAGAAAGTAAGAGGAAAAGTCAAAACTTGAGAGTAAGTGCACAAATACCAAGAAAACCCGTGAGAATAAGCAAAAAACAATGAGAAAGAAAAAAAACTCAATCAAATCAAAACCTATTCGGTTCAAAATGTAGAGGGCCGTAAGGGTTCTGCGAAAAAGTTCGCGTGGATTGTTGGATAACATGAGTAGGGTGAAAATCTAGAGAGCCCAGAGAGAGAGAGAGATGGAGTTCTCAGATGTGAAGGTGTAAGCAACTAGGGCTTACATCATGTTTAAATGAGCCATGGGTGTAAAAACCCGATTCTACCCCGAAAACAGATCGATCAGCCGGCCAGCTAAAATGTTGTACGGCCGGTTCCTCTTTTGGCCAGCCGACTACTCTAGTGTATTTTTAGGTATTTTCTTGGAAATTTACCTATTTTGGGCATGGTTTTTCCAGTCTTCATCTATAAAGTGGAAAAATGAAGAATTTGGGTTTGTTTCATTTACATAAAATTTTGAAATGTCATTCTGGATGCGGTGTTCTAGGTCTCACCATGTCTCCGAAGTGTAAATGTGCCACGACCTCGAGCTCAAGCAAATTTCAGTACGAGAACTTCTAACTATAAATTCAGGGTTGAAGTTTGAAAAACTAACTGTGACGTTGAGGGTTGAAGTTTGAAAAACATAAAAAGAAGAGGAAGATCCTTGGCAAAATAAGGTTGCTCATCACCAGTTCCCCCATGAGGCGTTTTCAAAACCATTGCTTTTTCTTTCTCTTATTCTGTCATGTTGCAAGGAACATTCATCGCATTGTAATTCGCATCAATTGCAGCAATTATATCATATTATGTTGCATCCATGTGCATCGTGCCTATTCATCATATTGTGTCTATCATTATCACCAGATAGTGGATTTAGCTAGTTGCATGCATTAAGCTTGTTCACCCTTTCCTCTCTACGTGAGACGTAGTTAAGATTGCATCTTTTTACATCCTCTTTACATGAGACGTAGTTAGGATTTCACCCTCTCCACGTGAGACGTAGTTTGGTTTGCACCTGTTCATCCGTCTCTACATGAGATGTAGTTTGGTTTGCAACTCTTCCACCCTCTCTACGTGAGACGTAGTTTGGCTTTCACCTTTTCATCCCTCTCTACGTGAGACGTAGTTTGGCTTGTACCTTTCCTCACTATGTGAGATGTAGTTTGGTCTGCTTCTTTAATCCTCTCTACGTGAGACGTAGTTAGGATTGCATTTCTTACATCCTCCCTACATGAGACATAGTTAGGATTGCATCTTTCACCACCTCTCTACGTGAGACGTAGTTTGGTTCATATCTTTCACTTCTCTCTGCGTGAGACGTAGTTTGGATTGCATCTCTTCATCCTCTCTACGTGAGACGTAGTTACGATTGCATTTCTTTCACTCCTCTCTGCGTGAGATGTAGTTTGGATTGCATGTTTTCATCCTCTCTACATGACACGTAGTTAAGATTGCATTTCTTTCACTCCTCTCTACCTGAGACGTAGTTTGGATTTCATCTTTTCATCCTCTCTACATGAGATGTAGTTAGGATTGCATTTTCTTACATCCTTTCTCTATGAGACGTAGTTTGGCTTGCATTTTCATCCTCTCTGCATGAGACGTAGTTTGGGCTTGCATTTTCTTACAGCCTTTCCACGTGAGATGTAGTTTGGCTTGTATCTTCACATCCTCTTTACGTGAGATGTAATTTGACTTGCATCTTTTCACCCTCTCTATGTGAGACATAGTTTGGCTTGCATATTCTCACATCTTTTCTACGTGACACGTAGTTTGGCTTGTATCTCCCATCCTCCTTTCTTGTGAAATGTGTTTGGAATTGCTGTTTGCTTATTCCTTCTCATGTGAAACATGGTTAGATTTCTTTTGATTTGGCTTGAGGCTTGTTTCATTCATGTGCCGTCACCTTGTCATATTTATTACTCATTGTATTGTCTTGCATGATCATGAATTTTCAAAATAACTGGCTTCACAAAGTATGTAAGTCCATCTTTCAAGTGTAGTCTTAAGCATATCATTTGCATCTTGTCCTTGAACTACGCTAGTTTGATTCCTTGCAAATGGATACGTAGGAAACTTTCAAGTTCAACTAAATGCATTTACGTTTTGTTTGTCTGCCCAAGTCTTACGGCCTTGTCAAATGGGTCATCTTCGGGCTTTGACATTCACTCACATCATTTCATGATTTCAAGCTTTATCAAAGAGGGCAACTATAAACACCCCAGTTTGACTACCCCTAAGACTTGAACGCCTCACTCTAAACATTCGATGATGAAATGTTACACTGTGCAATCATTTGATTTTCTTCAGCAAAATGCCTCAGTTTCAAGCTTTAAAACCTAAGCCCTATGCCCCCTTTGGACCAAAACCTTATTTTTTCTATCCTAACCACTCAGAGAACTGCTGGCCAACAAATGGCCGGCTAGCCATTTTCATTAGACCGACCGTACCTCCTGATGGTCAGCCAGCCATGTTTAGCGACAGTAGATATTTTGAGATAGCCAATTATCCCCATATGCATGACTTGCACCAATTGTCCCTTTGCTAATATTTGCAACGTGAGAACTTGTTTTTCCATAAATACAAGGCCTCTCCTAAGGGTTTGGGGTTACAAAAATTCTCCAATAGCTAAAAACTTATCCAACACCCTACCCTCCTCTCTTGCAATATACATACACTATATACACCTTTTAAGCTTAAACTTGAAGCTTTTGCCGAGGTTCTTGAATCTAACTTCAACTCCTTGAGAGTGCTTGGTTTGTGGTTTGTTAACTAGGGGGCTTTTTCTCTTTTCCAAGAGGTATATCTTGAGCTCTTTTACAATCTTTTCTCTCTCTTTTCTTTACCTTTTCATACTGATTTCACAGCTTTTAAAGCTTAAAAATGTGATTTAAAGTTGCAAAAAGTGGAGGGGTTAGCCACCCTTCCTTAAGCTTGCTTACTAGGTTTGTCCTCTTCCTTTTTTGTTCATATTTTATATGTTTTTTTAAACCGATTTTCAACACTGTTTTGTGCTATTTTGGTGCTGTTTAAAGTGTTTATTTAATTCATGCTTTGAAATATTATACTTGTGTTGTTGTGAGTCCTCATGGATTTGGTATATAGGTCTTAGCTTCCAATCTATTTGAGTTGATAGTCCTTTCTTTCATTTTTCATAGCTTTCATGTACATATTCACACCATGATAATCATCCACCTTTTCATTAGCAATTTGCAATCTCCCTCCTTTCTTTGTTTCTTTTGATAAAGAGTGGTATCAAACAAAACACTATCGCTCAAGGCATACGAAAGAGACCTATCGTGCTAAATGGTTTAATCTCTTCGAAGGTTCATTACTAGGGCATTACATCTCTCTTATGCTAAGCATGATTTTTGTCTGATACTTCTCTTTATCGTCGTTGTGTTACTTCTAAGGGACTAATTTTCTAGTTAGATCCATGTAAATCACAAAGGAAAGGTTCATTATAGCATATTATCAAGTTTGGATTTGGAGTCATTATCGCTCGTTTTAGGTTTGATTACGAATTCATGATCTCTTGTAAATGAGTTTGATCCTTCCTTTGTAGTTTCCCCTATAGAAAAGGACTTGAAAAGCTCATTTCTCGGGTTAAGTCATGCTTGCTACTCTTTATTGCTTTGGATTTAGTGAACGTAATCATCACCTTTGGACAGAAAGGAAGAAAAGATAAGAAAAATAGAAAGGTAATGTAAAAAAAGGCTAATACAATTGGAGTAAAAGAGTAAAAAGACAATAAAATTTGGTTAGGTTCAGTTGGACGTTATACTGAACCTATTGCATCTTGAATCATCGCATACTATTGTTATGATGTTTGATGATTCATGAGGCAACTCTGCTCCCTCTCTTGAGGTAACTCCATGATAGAGAGGTATTGTTTATCTTTTGTTTCATTTATTGAGCTCTTTTCCCCTTATTTCTAAAGTCATTATGCAACAAATTTGCAATGATTGATGATTTGAGAATAGAATTTGCTCCTCCCTTGATCAATCTTCATGATAGGGAAGGGTAGAGAGGATAAACATCTTGTGGAAACAATATGTTTTTGCTCTGTTTCAACTCTATTGTAGCAGTGGCCGACCGACCATCATTCAGTACGGCTGACCATCTCTCAGGCCGGCTGGCCATCCATTTTGTAAAGGCATTGGCATTTTTACAGCAGAACAAAGTAGAATCTGAGGCCAAAACAAAATAAACTTTTGAGAGGTTTCTGGAGGGTGTTTTCAATTGTGCACATGTGATTCTTCACCTCCTGTTCAAGTCCATTAGATTAGCTGCTTTAATATTCGTATTCATATGTTGTAATTAATTAGTTTCTTTACTTTCATTCGGACTTGTAATAATTAGTTAGCTTAGTTTATTCAAGTGTGTTGTAATAATTAGTTTAATTAGGACATTCATTCGAACCCTCTTGTGCAAGGGCTAACTTGTAATAGTTGTATATTTTCGAACCCTCATTTCTTTCTCCCTTTTATTTATATGCTTACCGTGGTTGTATATAGCATCATACTTTTGGTTTCATATCATTGCCATGATTTGTATCCATTTTGCATGCATTGGGTTCGGTTCATCATTCCAATATCATTGTTATTTTCCTACTTACTTGAATATGTGCATTACCGCATGCTTTTAGATGATCCATATGACATGATAAAAAAGCCGAACCTAATAGTTGCATTTTGTATGCGTTGCATTAGTCACTTTGCATATTAAGAACATGCATTTTTCTAATTATTTTCTTCTTTTTGGCTTGCCTTGGTTGAGTACTAGGTGAGCATTTTTTGCTTTAGCATGTTACATGAGTGTTTGTGTTTCCATATCAAGCATACCACCCTAAGGCTACGTGCTTATTTGAAACATCTCTTTGAATGCCTATGGATGAAAGCTATTTCGCTTAAGTTTGAATGACTTTGATAAATGAACGTATGTGCCTGCTTTTCATTCAAGTAGCACATACTCAAAACTCCTTTCAAACAAACATGAAATCAAAGCATTCTGAAGTGGGTGAAATAGTCTATATTTGTGTGCCTCACATAGTAAGTTGGCATAATAATCAGAACATGAACATATAATGTTGATAAAAATCACATCATGACTAGTATAGGCCCATCTTTGATCGAGTGAGTGGAGTGCTCAATTCATAACCTTCCCCTCTCATACCTAAGTTCCCGAGCGAAGACACTTCGATTATGACGGACAAGTGACCTTCAGCACGAGTAATGAGTTTCCTAAATTTTTCAAAAATATTTAAGTGACGACTCTGAAATCTGGCAATGCAGTCCATTTTTAGCATCTCTCATGATAAATGAATTTTTTAAGATTTACTAGACTTGGACTATCATTCTTTTTTTTTTTTTAGTGCACTTGTAAAACCAAATTCAGAACCACGAGAGTCTGAACTGTAGGGCTATCATACCCAAGGAGACTAACACATCCGAGGAGTGCAAAAAACCAGCTACAACTAGACCCTATCAAATATCCCTTTGAGAAGCCAGCATTAACTGGTAGGCTAGCACGTTGGTTGTTACTTCTAGCTAAGTTCGGCTTGAAGCACATCCCCAGGAAATCAATAAAGGGTAGGGCAGTGCCAAAATTCTTAGCAGATCAACTAGTCAGTGAAGAAGAAGGCTTAGAATTCTTGTTGTCCGGTGAGGAAATCATGCAAGTAATGGAAGAAACTTGGAAATTGTACTTTAATGGAGCTTCAAACCAAATTGACTATGGGATAGGGGTCCTTCTTATTGCCTCTAATAAGTCTCATGTGCCATTGGCTTTCAGGCTTCGTTTTGAAGTATCCAACAATCAGGCAGAATACAAGCCTTGCATTGCTGGGTTTGAAGCAGCCCTTGAGGTAGCGGCAAGGCGGTTAGACATTATCAGAGACTCAAACTTGGTAGTCTCACAAGCTAGAGGGGATTAAAAAGTCAAAGAGGAAAATATGAAAGTGTACCATCAGAGTCTAGATTGTCTGCTACCTAGGTTTAAGAACATCACATTCACCCACATGTTGAGGAAAAACAACAGGTTTGTTGATGCCTTGGCTACTCTAGCTTATGTGGTTGATAACCTAGAAAGCATCAAAATGAAACCAATCATCATAGAGAAAAAATACATGTCAGCCTACGAGTTGATTGCTATAATAGAAGAAGTCCAAGATAGACATCCATGGTACTATGACATCTGGAATTTCATAGAGAATAAAGATTATTCGCATGGAGCAACAGAGAAACACAGAAGAGTTATCCGCTATTTAGCTACCCAATACATTCCGTGTGGAGGAAGGCTATATAAAAGGGGTCATCTGGGGATGCCCAAAAGCTATGTGTAGATGGTGAAGAAGGGGAAAAGCTCATGGAATCCATACATGGCAAAGAATGTGGAGCTCATATGAATAGGGTTGTGCTAGCAAGAAAAATCCTTAGACAAGGGTATTGCATGGAGAGTGATTTCATACGGTTTGTTAGAAGATGCCATAAATGCCAGATTCAAGCAAATCTTATGAATGTGCCATCCTCACAGTTGCACCTCGCACTAACAGTTCTCAATTTGGGGCATTGATGTAATTGGGGCAGTCACACCAAGGGGATCAAACAAACAAGAATATATACTATTGACCATCGATTATTTTACTAAGTGGGTCAAAGCAGCATCCTTCTTAGTACTCAAAGCCTTACATGTGGCTAAATTCATCAAAAACAATATCATTTGCAGATATGGAGTGTCAAATGAAATAATATTTGATCATGGTTTTCATTTTAAAGGAGAAATGGTCGTTTTTATTGAAAAATATGGTGTGACTTTCCATAAGTCATCGCCATATTGAGCACAAACCAACAGGGCTATTGAAACTACAAAAAATAATGTTAAGAGAATTCTGTGAAAAATAATTGATAAATAAAAGGGTTGACCAAACAAGTTGCCATTCATGTTATGGGGTACCGAATCAATTAGAACTTTAACTGGGGCAACTTCCTATTCTCTAGTCTATGAGATAGAAGTTGTCTTACCTATTAAGACTGAGGTCCCTTCACTACAAGTGTTGGCTGAGTGTCAAATTGAAGAGGCTGAGTGGCAAAAAAGCAGGCTTGAAGAACTAATGCTCTTTGACGAGAAAAGGTTGCAAGCATTGTATCATGCCCAAGGTTATCGACGAAGGATTTTCTAGGCATTTAACAAAAAGGTGAAGGCCAGAAATCTGAAAGATGGGGATCTGGTTGTGACCACCCCGACATGCACATGATCATTGCATACTGAATTATTTTATAATTTGTTTACATGTTTAAAATCGTGTATATCTGTTTGTTCTTGGAATATCTATTTGAATGCTTACTTCGAATCTAAAATTGAAAGCCTTAGCAAATTCAGAAATTGAAATTGACTAGCTTAATAGGCTAATTAGGATATTTAGAATCATATGGGACGTTTGATTAAAATTTCATTCAGACTAAATTAATTAGAATTAATTAATTGATTGATTAAAATCAATTAGAACTGAGCTAGATTAATTAACCCTAAGATTGATTAATTAGTCTAACTTATTCTAACCTCTGTGTGTGTGTGTGTGTGTGTGTGTGTGTTTGTTAAGCTTAAGAATGAACTCAAACTCATAATATGGCTCAAATTTAGAGAGAGAGAGAGAGAGAGAGAACTTGAACAATTTGTTAGAGAAATGAAGAATTGTGAAGAGTAGAACAAGAAGTGAAGGAATTAAGCTAGCAAACCCTCAAATTCAAGCTTAAGGTAAGAATTTCAATCATAATCCTTGTAGATGTAATTGAATTCAAGAAGATAGTGAAATTAGATATAAGAATTAAGCTTGGATTGATGAATTTGGAAGCGTGGCTTACGTGCATGCGTAATTCTCCACTTTTGAATTTGGTTTTCAAAATCCTTACATGCATGAAGTTCATACTTGTTGATTTTGAGAACTCTCCATGAATTTATACTCAGTTGTTCATGTTTTGACAATTTGAAAGTCATGAGGATGACTTCCTTCTATGCACGGTTGAATTACAAGGTTTGGAGTTTGATTTTGAGAATTAACAAAGGTTTTGACTTTATTGTTTCAAATGGATTGCGTTTTGTAAAGAGTTTTATGCTTTTGGGTCCAGCCATGCAAGCTATACAACTTGAACTCATGATTTTAAACTTGAATTATATTCTGGATATTTCAAAATTTGACCACATCACTCGAGCGATAAAGTCATCGCTCAAGCACACTTTGCATGCTCCTAGTATTTTTGCAAAACCTTGCATTTGGCTCGAGTGACCAAGTGTGTGCTCAAGTGAACACAGCTTTGCATTACACTTGGCTCGAGCTACCATCGAGCCTATATTTCAACCATCTAATACTTTTGCAGACCATGTGGTCCACTCGATCGACCAATAGTGCAGTCAAGTGAATGGCCATGTTTCAACAACTTTTGAAAAATGCTTTAAGTGCATACTTCCATTCTTATGTACCTTTAGGCATTCCTGGGAATTGCTTTTCAATCAATAATGAGAGAATGAGCTAGAAACACATTTAAGGGAATTGAATTAAGATCGAACATTTGATTAAGACAATGTGTATCTTTGCTATATATTTTGTGTAGGTGATCATCCGAAGCCCTACATTTGTGCTAGCCTACTATAAGTAGTAGCTTTGTAAAGATATGTTCAAATGTATTTTGGATTATTCCAAGAATGATATTTGTGAAATGCTATTTTATATGAATGAATGAATGTCCATTTTGTAAATGTATTTGTAGCATCCTTAATGAGCCTTATGCCTGGGGAAAACAATATCATGGCCCTTTGATTATTCGATTACAGAGATCTCAAATGGATGACCCTCGTGGTCCCTTTGCTATACCTTTATGGTCCCTTTGTATAGACCCTTGTGGTCC
This sequence comes from Camellia sinensis, assembly GCF_055761805.1. Classification (NCBI taxonomy): domain Eukaryota; kingdom Viridiplantae; phylum Streptophyta; class Magnoliopsida; order Ericales; family Theaceae; genus Camellia; species Camellia sinensis. The sequence continues at coordinate 72,957,733 of NC_138964.1, forward strand.
CTTTACTAGACCTTATGGTCCCTTTAATTAGGCCTTCGAGCCCATTTGTTATGCTAATGGATGTACCGCATATGACATTTGGTTACTGTGTTTGATATGATAAATGTTTGATTCGATTTCGTTATTCGATATTTGAAAATGTAAGGCATGATTTATAATGTATGATTCATCAAACCTCTTTATTCTGTTATTATTCACCGGGCTTTATCTCACCCCTCTCCCTTATATATATATATATATATAGGTGAGCAAATGGATCGTCAAGTCTAGAGATGTCTCGGGAGTCCATCCTTTTTGTGAAGCAACTCATGAAGTGCCTCCTCAATGGGGCATTAATTGGTCTCAAGAGGAGCCAAGCATGTCAACCTTTTTTTTTTTTTTTAAGGTTTGTCTTTGTTATTTAGAAAACTATGTTTTATGTTTGGAAGTTGTGTAAAATGTTTAAGTTTGTTGGTCGTGTATATAGAATAAAGTTTATTATATCTATGTAATTTGCCATGCCTGCAGTTTATAATGGACTATTTATAATTTGCTATTGCTTTCCCTAACCCCGTTTATTATATTATAATTTGATTTTGTCTTTGAGGCCGAAGGTAATTTGGGATTACTGGTCGGTCATGACCTAAACCTCTAGGGTCGGGTCCGGGTCGTGACACTAGTACTCAAAGAGAACCAAGCTCCGGCACATGACCCAAGAAGAACATTCAAGCCAAACTGGACGGGGACAAACATCATTAAAAAGATTATCACTGGGAGAGCAATTACTCTAATGGATCAGGATGAGATAGAATTCACGTAACCTATTAACTTGGACAAACTAAAAAGGTGCTACCGTTGTTGAGCGAGCTCATTAGGCCGAAAACTCGAAAGGGAAACCTAAGAAAAAAATTAGAGCAAAAAATAAATAAATAAATAAAAATTGAAAGCTCGCAAGATTGAAAACTCAAAAAAGCAATCTTGGCAGAAGTTAGAGTGCAAAAGGAGAGAGTTAACACCCAAGTGAACCCTACCATGAACTACGAATGGCCTGATTCCCAACCTTTGGGATATGTAGCCAACTCCAAACTTGAGTTCGGCCCTATCTCAACCAAATTATATCCTATGGGTCTACAAGCATCGAGGCATTTTCGTTCTATAACTCATAGAATCGACCATGGAAATGTCCGATTAGTGAATTTGCAAAATTGTCATTTGAAATCATTTTAATGAGCAAGACGGGTGATTTTTATTCCTTTCTAATTGACCATGTACACAATATTTTCAAAACAAAAGTTCAGAAAGGTCATGCATGCAGTAAGAAGGTTAGAAAGGTCAACAAAAAGGATGTAGAATTTTCCCCTGTTGTTCGCTCGCGCAGACAGCCTCACCGCTCTTACGGTCAAGTTTCACTCATGTGGAGGTAATGGTTGCTCAAGCGAGAAGAATGCATCCTCTTTTTTGGTTCATGCTCCGCTCTTGCGGAGCTCGCAGCTGCACGAGCGGTCCAGGCAAAACCAGACAGCCCGAAAATGACACAAAGTATAATCTATTATATTCATTTCCAAGCCCAAATTCCAACAAAACTAATTCAACAACATGATGTACTAACATTATTCATGTGTAATTTCAACTCAAACACATCAATCTTGCTTAAAGTTCAAAATCAACATCTCATCTATTCCAAAAATTCAAGCATCACATGATCAAGTTTAAAATACATACATACATGGATGATCCTTACACAAATCTTTGTTGTATGAACAATCTAGAGCTCATTTCATGAGGTATTCACAAGATTGAACACAAATCAAACAAAGTTAAATAGATCAACGCTCAATTTCTTGAATTTAGCTTAAACAAACTCTCAGCTCAAAACCCTAACTTATTTAGGTTTCAAACCTTCAAATTAATTCTTAATTTCAAACAAAAGATGAGTTAATCCAAGAGATCTATTTGAGTTTTAGATACCTTAAACCAATTCTTGAGTTTTCCCCTTCAGTCTCCTCAAAATCTCTAGCTTTCGTTCTCAATTCTTGGAGCTCTCCTTCCTCTCTCTCTCTCTCTCTCTCTCCCCCTCTCTCTCTCTAACTCTCAAGCAAGAGTTCTTAATAAAAGATGATTTCAAGACAACTTACTATATGTATAACTGAGGCTAGATTGACTTAGGGCAAGTTAATCTAGGATTTATGCTAATTAAACCCAATTAATTCATTACGAATCGTAATTTTACAAAATTTCATAGTAGGCTCTAAATCATGCCAAACACAGATATGAAGTCAGTTTTGGTTTCTAGTGCCTCTAAAGCTTTCCAATTTCAGTTCAAAGTTCTAATTGCAACAGATTTTCATACAAGTAACAGATATAAATTCAAAATCACTTACATCACATACTTAAACATGCAAATTCATATCAAACACATAATCACATGCATAATTAAGCATAATACGGGTTGGGTTATCACAGTCTTCCCCCCTTCAGGAAGTTTGGTCCTCTAAACTTCATTACCTTAAGTCGAAAACAACTATGGATATCGTTGCCTCATTTCTTATTCCCGTTCCCAAGTGGCTTCTTTTTCGTAATGTTCCTTCCATTCGACTTTCACCATTGGGATAGTCTTGTTTCTCACTTGCTTGACTTGTCGATCCAAGATCTGAATGGGTTTTTCCTCATAAATCATATCGTCATCCAAAATAATATGATGATAATCAACAACATAAAAAGGATCCCGAAGGTAGCCTCGCAACGTTGATACGTGGAACACATTATGCACTTGCTTTATGCTCAGTGGTAAAACAATTCGATAGGCAGCCAGACCTAATCTCTCTAAAATTTGAAATGGACCTATTTAGACCGCCCCGAAACTCTCTCCGTGCAGCCCCCCTCTCGAAGAGGGCGCGAATCGGGTTCTAGCTACTACAATTCGGACTCATATCACGGTTCTGAATCTAATCTCACAAAGTGCAATGTAAGACTGATAAATCATCAAAGAGTCCAATTCCGGCAAATCGTTTTTGAAAATTGATTTTAATCAAAAAGCGCCAAACATGGACTGCTTTGCCAGATTTCAGAGTCGCCACCTAAATATTTTGTTTTGGGAAATTTAGGAAACCCTGACTCGTGCGAAAGGCCGCGTGTTCGTCATCACCAAAGTTGCCTCGGCTCAAGAACTTGGGTACGAGAGGGGAAGGTCCTGAAATGAGCACCCCCGCTCGCCCGATCAAAGGATCGGCCTCTACTAACATGATATGTTGTTTTATAAACACATGTCTTCTTATTTTCATTATTAACCTAACTTACTATGTGATGCGCACAGCATACAAGTATAGACTAAATCGCTCGATTTGGAACAAAACATCTCATGTTTGCTTTTCAAAAATGGTTTGAATTTGCTACCCTCAAGTGGGCTTAGAAATGCAGATTTACCACCAAATAAGGTGGGCTTAAAACATGATGATTTGCCACTCCAAGTGGGCATAAAACTCGCATCTTGATGAATTGTTCCAATTCAAGTAATGAAGCCTTCATCCACAGACATTCATGCAGTTAATCATTTAAGTACATAGCCTCATGGCAAGCATGGTAAACATGGCAACATACACATCTCGTGCAGTATGCTAAAGCGTAAACACTTAAAGTGTACTCCGAGCCAAAACAGGAAACTAATTAGAAATCATGCATGATCCTAACTATGTAAGATGCCTAATGCAACGCATGCAAAAATGTAACTAAAATAAGCTTGGCTTGCTAAGATGGCATATGAATGCAACTTGATAACATGCATTAAAACACTTATTCAAGAAAGTGTATTGAAATACGATACAGTTTAAATGATGTGCCGAGCCCGATGCATGCAATACAAATGAGTGGATTCAAACAAGCAAGCATAAGGTATGCTACTTGAGATATGCCCTAAACTAGCCATCAAAAACGGATAAATAAAAGGGAGAAGTGGGGTTGGAAGACATTCACACACACACGCACGCTTATTACAACATTTGCCCTCTCGACAGAGGGTCCAAATAAATGAGAGCTAAGCTAAGCTACTTATTACAAACCAATTAATTAACTAACTCTAGCTAACTAATTGTTACAAACCAAATTGAAAATAGCTATTCTAAGCTAATTAGAAAATTACAATAATGAATTAAATTAGCTAAACACATCAACTAATTAATTATAGAAACCGACAAATTAACTAACTAAACAAAGCAGTCAAAATGGCCTCGAGGGGAGGAAGATATGCATGCTCGGTTTGCTTTGCCCGGAAATGCATTGCCATTCCATAAGTTGCCTTTGTTTGCACTCACGGTGACCTCAGAACATCGAACGCACTTTCAGGTTGCATCTGCCCCAAAACAAGAGAATTCTGGACAAATTTGCTGCAAGTGGCCGACCGGCCACTTTAGCTGGTCGACAGGCTACCTCAACTGGCCGGCCGGCCACTTCAAGTGGTCGACAGGCTAGTGCAAGTGGCCGACCGGCCACCTTCCTTTCTAGAACCTCAACTTTGCTGCAATAGAGATCAACGAAGGCACAACAATGCATTTACATGGAAATGTGTGTGGAACTACTCTCCTTATCATTTGTCAAGCTCAAAGCAGCGTAGTACTCAGCTCTCAAGCCACCAATCACGCATCTCAATGCACGATGGCCAAAGAGCCAAGCTTGCACAATATTAGTGAATGCACAAACAACACATAAGAGCTTCCGCCTCTATCATGCATGATCAAGAGGGTCAGCAACCAAGAAACGCAACACGTTTCATCACTTTGAGTATGAAACGTGCCTTATTCCTTGTGTTTGGATTAACGTCCGATCCAGACATAATGCAATGCAAACAAGATGCTTATCCTTCAATGCTAAAGTGGCATGCACAAGACTCTATCAGTTAAACAATGCATGCATGGCATGTTTAGAAGCTAAGTCATCAAAGCTAGTGAAGTGTATTACACATGAGGCATGAAATATCAATTTAAAATGGTAAAATCAACTATGGACAGACCTAAGATACTCCAAAACAGTGGCCAATACACACCAAAACTTAGGCACAAAAGACAAGAAATGCATGCTCACTCATTTGCTTACAAGCAAGGCATAAAGCTTAACTTTCTAACCCATTGAAAGAGTGACAAATATGAGAGCATGATAGAGGTACAAGCACTGAAATCATATGCCAAACGATGACATATCATGCAAACAACACAAGTATGGCATGCTAGAGTCCTTAAGCATTAAAGCTAGTGAAGTACACAACACTATGACTATGCAATACGATGATCAATGGACTAAACCAACCCTAAACAGACCTCATGTGTGCCAAGACAGTGGCCAAAATGCTCTGAAATGATAGCATGAAAGGCAAGATAATGATGCTCATGCATTAACTCATCAACAAGGCATAAGGGCACAACTCTTAAACACAATTAAAGAGTGATAAACATGAGAGTATGACAGGGCTATATGCTCTGAAATTATGTATTTAATGATGCCATATCACATAAACATCACAAATAAGGCATGGTAGAAGGCCCAAAGCATAAAGCTAGTAAGAGACACTACACAAGAGGCATGTAATACATGGCACAAATGACTAAACCAGCTTTCGACAGAGCCCAATTAGGCCAAAACAATGACCAAAACATGCTGAGATGGAAGCTCAAAAGCTTAGACAAGCATGCATACGTATTGGCCCACAAGTGAAACATAAGGCTCAACCCTCAAACACAACAAAAGGGAGACAAATGCAAGAATATGGCAGAGGTATATGGTCTGAAATAACATGCCAAATGATGCCATGCCATGCAAAAAGCTCAAATATGACATGCTAGAGGTCTTAAAGCACAAGACTATCAAAACCACATACACTATAGCTATGCAAAGCCAAACATGCATGCCCAAAAACACTCAAATTAGACCTAAAGCATGCTAAAACATAGCCAAAAATGTGCTGGAGTAGAGCATACACATGCTAGATCAATAGGCTAAAACACAAAATACACTTGGCTAGTGAACCAAATTGCACTACAAGTGTAAGAAGCATGCAAGAGCAACCAAGCCAACCCAAAATAGAGTTATATCATGTTAAATCAAGAGTAAAAACAAGTGGGAGCATAGCCAAAATAAGCTAGGATGATGAGCCAAAGTAGCAAGCATGTAAGGCTAAAAGGCAAGATTACACTACAAGTGTAAAAAGCATGTATGAGGTGACCCAACTAGGCCAAAACAGAGTTATGCCATGCTAAAATAAGACCAAAAATGAGCTGAGAATAAGCCAACACATGCTAGAAAAACGTGCTCACTAATTAGGCCAACAAGGCATGGAACCAAGAAGCAAGGAGGGGAGGCCACCCCCTCCTATTTTGGACTTCAAAACATGGTTTCTACCACTGAAATTCCACTGAGTTTCAGTGGTAGGAAAGCCAAACAAAGGGTGCCTCCAAAGCTTTAAAAGAAGGCACCAACCTCAAGCAAATAAGGCACACAAGAGGGTGAAACACCCCCAACACCAAAGAGGCCTTAAACAACCTTTCTTAACACTTAAAATTAGAGCTTTTTGTAGTTAACAACCAGGCCTAAATTAGCATGCAAAGGTGGCCAAATACTTAAGCAAAACAAAGCTTTTAAAGGGACAAGTGCCTTACCCTTGGAGCACAGCAGCAAGGAGGCAACTTCAACAACAATTCTGAACCAAATGCACTCCAAAGACCTCAAATGAAACTCCAATGGACCTCAGCTCCAAAGTAAAGGTGTTTAACTAGGTGTTTGTGTGCAAGAGTATGAAAAAACAACACTTCTAAGCAAAATAGCACAATATAGAGAGAGTGAGTGAGAATTGTAGAGAGAGGAAGATTTTTAGCTCTGAAAAATCTGAACCCCTCTCAAGGGGGAGCAAGCTCCCCTTATATAAGCAATGCAAGCCAAAAGGCTTGCTCAATATGGAGGATGCGTTCAGTGAGGCGCAACTGGCTGAAAATATCTGAAAATATCTAAAAAGGAAAAAAAAGTGGCTACCGGCTAGTTAATTGATCGGCCGGCCACTTTCCCTAGCCGGTCGGCCACTTAAAGTGGTCTACAAGGGAGAAAAGTGGCCAGCAAGTGCCACAAGTGGCCAGCAAGGCCCTCTCCCTCCCCCCCCCCCCCCCCCCCAGGCAAGAGGCAACAAGGTTAGACCCAAAAAACAAAGGCCAAAACACAAAGGGTTAAGAGGCTCAAAGACAAGGCACCCAACCGAGACCTTCGGGCGCTCGAAATAAGCACAGACATGCACAATCATTGAATGCACAACCGATGACGTCTGAGTCTTAAGGTCGGTCAAAAATGGGGTGTCTACACCTATGTACCAGGGTGACAATGTCCCATTTTCCCCAAATCTTGTTTGCCTTGTCATCGGATTGACTTTGATTAAAAAAAAAAAAAACATGATCCCCAACCTCAAATTCTAAGTCCCTCCTTCTTTGGTCCACGTAGCTCTTTTGTCAGCTTTGAGTAGTTCTCAATCTCTGTTGGATGATCTTGATTTTTTTTTTGTACTAATTTGCACAATTTCAAGTCCAAACAATGCTTTATTCCCATCTTCGGTCTAACAAACTGGAGATCAACATTTTCTCCCATATAAAGCTTCATATGGTGCCATCTATATACTGGAGTGGAAATTATTATTATATGAAAATTCTAAAAAAGGTAGATAAGTTTCCCAATTTTCATGGAAATCTAAAACACACATTGGGAGCATGTCCTCTAAAGTTTGTATAGTCCTTTCAGACTACCCATCAGTTTGTGGATGAAATGTAGTACTGAATCTTAATTTTGTTCCCAATGCTTTCTGTAAGCTTTGCCAAAATCTTGACAAAACTTAGAATCTCTATCCCACCCAATTGAAACCGAAACACCATGTAGTCAAACAATCTCATTGATATATATAGTAGCAAGTCTATCAGTATTATAAACAATTTTCACAGGAAAAAAATGAGTAGATTTAGTCAATCTATCCACGATAACCCATATGGAATCCATACCTTGAGGTGTTCGGGGTAAGCCAATAGCAAAGTCCATAGTTATGTGCTCCCACTTCCATTCCGGAATAGGGAGGCTGAAGTAAGCCCTCTAGTCTTTGATACTCTGCTTTTAGTTGCTGACATTGAAGACATCTTGAAATAAACTCTACAATTTCTCTCTTCATATTAGGCCATCAAAAAGCTTTCTTGAGATCTTGATATATCTTAGTATTTCCAGGATGCATAGCTGTAGATACCCCATTTTTTACCATCCCCAGGACTTGGACGTCATCGTTTGAACATTCGATGATCATTCATGCTCGTGTTCGCTTTGAGTTCTCAGAGGTCTCGGCTACGCGCCTTGCCTTAAGATCTCTCAACTTGTCTGTTTTGTGCTTGGTTGTGGACCAAACATTTGTGTTTTTGTTTCTAAAGGAAAAGGACTGCTTGTTTGCCATACCCTCAACCCACTGGCCAAGGCTTGAAGCCATCGGCCCTGTTTTCTTTCCATCGGCCAAAAGTATTGGCCGATCGGCACTATATTTGGTTGGCCAACACTTATGTTGGTCGATCAGCCTTTTTTGGTGGCCAAACCCTATTCATCTGCTTTATGCAGATATTTTGTGCCAGTAGGGGATGTGGGCCAATGGTAGAAGTATGCCAAAGGCAAAGTGGGGTTGACATGGGAAGCTTTTGCCATCGTTTTCCAAGACAAATACGTACCTCCCACTACTCTAGAGAGAATGAGGCAAGAATTTCAAAACCTCAAGCAACTAAACCTGTCAGTGGTTGAGTTTAAAGCGATCTTCACTAGTTTGTCCCTGGTTTGCACATAAATCAGTGACAACGGAAGAACATCGTTGCATAGAATTTGAGAAAAGATTGAGAACCAAAATCTTGTTCAAGGTTGCTGAAAACATGATCCGAAACTATGATCGTCTTGTGGAGGCAGCAGCATATGTAAAGATTACAGTGCAGGCCGAGAATGAGAGACTTCGGGGTTCAAGGTCTAAGGGTCAAGAGTCGTAGGGTGACTTTAGACTTAGCAAGAAGCATAGGGGCTCTGCTTCACCCTAGCCTCAATCTCAACAGACTAGATTCACTTTTCCATTGTCGAGTATTGGCCCGAGGAAGAATGCTCAGGGCGGACTTACTTGTTTCAAGTGTGGCCAGCAAGGTCACAAGGCTAGTGCCTGCCCACAGAAGGGAAGAGGGCAGCAAATTTTACCACCACCACCTAACCGATCTTAGAGTCAGTCCTAGAGTAGGGGATATGGAACTACATGTTTTTAGTGTGGTCAGTCAGGGCATTTGAGAATAGCTTACTCGTAGTTGGGAGGCGCATCTGGCACATTAGGGTCGATGAAGACTTAAAGCCATCAGTAGGCTCATTCAGTCCAAACCTCACAAGCTAATTAGGGAGCCACCTTGACTCAATCAGTACAACAAGCCTATACTCCGAGAGATGAACAAGTTGATCAGAGGCCACAGGGGCGCGTGTATGCTATTGCAACGTTAGAGCAGTTGCCAGGATCCTCTATTGTAAGAGATGATTTTGTTGTGTTCAATTCTATTGTGAAATCGAGAAGGAATTGTTGTATGTATTTTAATTTGCTTACTTTTTATCACTGGGTTTGTTGTGTATTTGGTTGTTGATGACACATCTGTGACTCTTCTGCAATAATCAGGTGCTTATCAACTGCAAGACCAACAAAAAACTTCTGGGCCATATGAAAGCATTTGATCGACACTGCAACATGGTGCTGAAAAATGTTAGAGAGATGTGAATAGAGGTTAGTTCTGTATCTTTGACAAATCTTGGTTTTTTTTTTTTCCATTTGTTAATGCTATTATGTTGAATACCATGCAAGTTCCACATCTAAAGATTCTAAAGTTTGTGTTTAAATTTTGTGTTTCTTCTCAAGTACAGAAGACTAGGAACGGCAAGAAGAAAGCCCACCCAGTTAATAAAGATCGGTTCATTAGCAAGGTGTTTCTCCGAGGAGATTCTATGATTATTGTCCTTAGAAACCCCAAGTGAGGTATTTGTTCTATATGGTCTTCATTGATTAAATGGAACAGTTTGACTTGAAAATTTTATTGTATAAATTAGGCGACAGATGGATCTAGTGGCATTCCAGACCAGGCTTCTCCACAAACACATCAAAGATCCTCTTTTGGGAGTCATGAAATACAACCTTCTAATTGAGGTAAGTCATCATTACAATACACATACATTGACACAAATTTAGAACCAATGTTATTGACTTATTTACCAATAAATTGTTAGTTGGTTTGGACATAATTGGGATTTGATAGGTTGACTTCTCTACTTTTCTTCCTTTATTGGCATCTGTAAAAATACCAAACAAACCAGTGAAATAAAGAATTGGGCAATCGAACAAATTTGAATATCAGCAACGTATCAAACTATAATATACAATTAAAAATAGATGTTTGGATGTTGCTATTGGCTGCTTGATTTGGTGGCTGCTACTAATGTTTGGCCTTATTGGCTGATTCAGTCTAAATTGAGAACAATTTGTTTCTTAAATCTTTAGCCACCTTTAACACACTTCCTCATTACTGTATTTTTTTCTCCATTTGTTGTTGTTTTCTCTCTTAATGGCTGATCTCTCTTAATATGCAAATATGATATTGAACTTCATTATAATCTTTATTTTTTGTATGTAAACCACATACAAAAAAAAATGAATAAATAAATAAATAAGACTTGTCGAGAATTATTTGTAGTCTAAATTTTCTTTATAGATTTTGAAATTGAAAATGATACTTATACCCATTTGTAGACACCCCATTTTTGTCCGTCCTCAAGATTTGGACGTCATTGTTTGAACACTCGATGATCATCCATGTTCATTCGTTTTGAGTTCCCGGAGGCCTCGGCCGAGCGCCCTGCCTCAGGATCTCTTAACTTGTTTGTTTTGTGCTTGGTTGGACCAAACACTTGTTGGTTTTTGCTTTGGAGGGTAGAGAGTGGCTTGTCTGCCATTCCCTAAACCCACCGGCCATAGCTTAAGGCCACCGGCCCTGGTTTCTTGCCACCGGCCATGGACGGTCGGTCGGTCAGCACCATTGATGGATGGTCGGTCGGCACCTTTGACGGTCGGTCGGTCGGCACCATTGATGGACGGTCGGTCGGCACCATTGATGGACGGTCGGTCGGTCGGCACCATTGATGGACGGTCGGTCGGCACCTTTGTCGGTCGGTCGGTCGGCACCATTGATGGACGGTCGGTCGGCACAATTGATGGACGGTCGGTCGGCACCTTTGACGGTCGGTTGGTCGGTACCTTTGACGGTCGGTCGGTTGGCACCATTGACGGTCGGTCGGTCGATCAGCACCATGGATGGACGGTCGGTCGGTCGGCACCATTGATGGACGGTCGGTCGGCAAAATTGATGGACGGTCAGTCGGCACCATTGACGGTCAGTCGGTCGGCACCATTGATGGACGGTCGGTCGGCACCATTGATGGACGGTCGGTCGGCACCTTTGACAGTTGGTCAGTCGGCGCCATTTGATGGTTGGTCGGTCATCTTTGTTGGCTGATTTTTTTTTTTTTTAGCTGGCTTGAACCCTCAGTTTTAGCTTCTTGAGGAAGCTTGAACCTTTGTTTTAGCTTCTTAAGGAAGCTTGAACCTTTTGAACTTTTTGTTTTAGCTTCTTGAAGAAGCTTGAACCTTTTGCTCTAGTTTCTCCAAGAAGCTTGACCCTTTTGCTTAAGCTTCTTTGAGAAGCTTTGACCCTTTCTTGAGGCTTCTCCAAGAAGCCTTGGCTCTCTTCCTCTATAAAAACGAACCCTCCTCTCCATTTGCAAGGGTTAGAAAAAATTTGGCTGGAGCATTTACACTTCCCCTCCATCTCTCTACTTCAAGCCTCCAAAACCCTAATATTCTTGGCCATTTACACTACACCTCCAAGCCTACCACCTCCATCATCCATTCAAGCACCTTGGGACTGATTTTCAGAGTTTGAAGGCTCCCTTTCTTGGTCCAAAAGTTGCTGCATTGCTGTGTTACAAGGGTAAGCCTCTGTTTCTCCCATTTTGGCACTATTTTTCTCCATAGTTTAGCCTTATTTGCAAGCATTTTTGGACTTCTACATAAACTGGAAAAAGTCTTGTTTTGATCTTCTAAACATGTTTGTTTAAGGACTTTTTTCTGTTTGGGGTCATCTTCCCCCTTGCATGCTCCATTTCCTCATGTTTAGGACTATGCATTAGAGCACTTGCATTGGCCTTGGTATGGACTTTTGGCCATTGAAATCCAGTGGATTTCCAGTGACCAATATGTGTCTTTGAGCTTCAAAATCATAGAGGGGTGACCCCCTCACCCCTCATTCTCTTAACTAGCTTTGTTGGCCTTCCAAAGGAGCTCCATTTTTCATGTTGTGAAGTCACATTCCAGGACTTATTTTGTGAGTTTTATGGTCTGCATTAGCTCTGTCCAGAGCCCATTTTGCCATATTTTATGTCTATGATGCATGTGTAGAGCAATCCTACTCAAGGCCTTTCAAACGGACCTTTCATTGCATGCTTCCTAGACCAATTCTAGGGCCTATTTGGTGAGTTTTAAAGTTTTCATAACTCATTTCTAGAGGTGGTTTTGACCTTTTATGTGTCCATCATATAGGTGTAGAGTAACCCCTTGCATGGCCTTCCAAAGGAGCTCATCTTTTTTGCATGCATTGACTGAGTTTTAGTGGTTATTTGGGCATATTTTGGCATGGCATACATCTTTTTTTTATCTAGTTTAATGAGCTTTCATATGCTTCATATAGTTGTAGAACAATTCATGGTTAGCTAGCTTTCTTTGCATGCTTTGTGGGCCCTTGATTTTAGCACTTTTTGGCCATGTCATAAACTGATATTGTGCTTATTTTGGACTACCCTAGCTCTGTTTTTGGGTCTCATGATTGAATGATGTCTGTTTTGCATGCTTGTAGTTCAATACCCATGCTTAACTTTGAGATTTGAGGTCCATTGCATGCATGTGCTGAGGTGTGTTCATGTTTTGAGGCCATTTTACATCACATTTCAGAGCCTATATGAATGCCATATTGCCATGTTTTCATCTCTTTAAGTGTACTTGAGAGTCGGGCTTGAATGCCTTGTTTTCGGACCATTGAATGAGCTCCATTTTCTTGCATGTTGAGCCACCATTTTAGGCCATTTCCCCACTGTTTTAGACCTGTCTAGGGTCTGTTTGGGGTTGGTTTTGCCTTTGGTGCATTGCTTTGGGTACCTCTAGTGTAACGCACTTCACTAGTTCCGGTACCCGGGCCCCCTAGCTTGCATTATGTGACATATTTGCATGTTTCGGGACCATATTGCATGCTGTTTCAGAGCTGTAATTTATGGTATTCTATGCCATATTGCATCCCTTGCCATGCTTTGGTAGAGTGGTATGTTATGCCTTAGGGTCGGTCCTTTGTATCCGTGCAAGTTTGCATGTGTTTCAGTTGTCTCATTTCCATCCTAATGGCCACTGATGTGAGCGTGGCTAAGGTCCACTCATGTTGGTGTAAGTCCATCGTGCATGGTGTATGCCATTTCATAGCATTGCATATGCTAGGTTGCATGTATGTGAGTGACTGCCATGATAGCATCCTTGCATGTATGTGAGTGACTGCCATGATAGCATGCTTACCATGAGGCTAACTACTTATGTGATATAACTGCCTGAATGCCTGTGGGTGAAGGTTGGGTTATTTGGATTGGAACAATTCATTAAATGCGAGTTTTAAGCCCACTTGAGAGTGGCAAAATTATTTTTTCTAAGCCCACCTGAGGGTGGCAAATCCACGTCTTAGCCTACTTACGAGTAGCACCATCAAACCATTTTCAAAAAAAACAAACATGAGATGTTTTGTTCCAATTCAGGCGATCCAGTCTATACTTGTATGCTGGGCGCATCACATAGTAAATCTAGGCTAATAACCGGAATAAGAACGCATAATGTTTTCAAAACACGATATCATGGTTAGTAGAGGCCGATCTTTGATCGGGCGAGCGGGGGTGCTCACGAAGTGACCTTCCCCAATCGTACCCAAATTCCCGATCCGAGGCAACTTTAGTGATGACGGACACGTGGCCTTAGACACGAGTCAGGGTTTCCTAAATTCCCAAAGAATAAAATATTTAGGTGGCGACTTTGTATCTGGCAAAGCAGTCCATGTTTGGCACTTCTTTCAAAAAATCTGTTTTCAAAAATGATTTGCCGAATTTGGACTCTTTAACGATTCATCGGTCTTGCATTGCACTCTGCGAGATTGGATACAGGACCGTGACATTGAGTCCTGAACTGTAGTGAGCCCAATGAACAAAATGGGATTCCCTCCCGGGGCGTTCGGGGACGTCTACACCATTCAATCATTTTTATTACAGGAAATAAGACAATGGGAAAGCATCAAACAATGGACGAAATTTCTCGATTTGAACATTTTTCATGGAGGTCTTTCTAAAATGGCATCATGAGTAATACTTTTCAGTACTATTGTCATGTGACAAGTTTATATGAATCTTTTGGATTATGGTGTGGCTATTAGTTTGCTACAAATATTTGATCTATTTTGGTATGACAGACTTATGTAATAAACCTTGAAATTAAGGTGTTTTGGATATTTTGGCATTATGAAAATGCAAACTCTTTTACCTTTTACAATTATCGAGTATTGAGCCATTAGAATAAAATAGTGCTTTTATAGTTATGTAATATGAGCAGGGATAAGTGAGAGACAACCATTAATGGTTAGCAAACCATTGAAAAATTCAAGTTATATATTATTGGTAATTGAATAATAAACATAGCCTATAACCGTGGTTAATAACCATCGTTGCAAATAAAATTCAAAAAGAATTCTATGGCTATAACAACAGTGTATAACTGATGGAATAGAGTCAAAATATAGTAGCAGTTCACAAAACATCGCAAAAGCGAATGATATAGCAGCAGTCAACCCGTCGCTATAAAGTTATCAAGTAATGGGTAAATTTACGATATAGCAACATTTGTAACCATCACTACATCAACCGTCGCAATATAAATAACCATACTAGCGTTTGACAAAAACGTCACTATAAGGATATGCTGATGGGGCTACTGTGGCAGTTTTGAAGCCGCTATTTCAACTGCGGGTAAAGGTCTTTTAGTTTTTAGCAATGTTTTTTCCTACTTTTAGCGGCAATTTTGGCCGCTGTTAAAAGTGAATTTTTTTGTTGTGTCACCTTCATATATATATATTTTAGTTTTTTCCAAGAAATAGAAGAATTTCGTTGAAAACCTTCATGTAATTTAAGATACCACATATATATATATATATATATAGAGAGAGAGAGAGAGAGAGAGAGAGAGAGAGAGAGAGAGAGAGAGAGAGAGAGAGAGAGAGAGAGAGAGAGAGAGAGAGAGAGAGAGACGTATATTGAGACATTTACCAAATTTTAAGAAGCAACAAAAAAATTTAAAATTTTATTGCACACCCTTTTTATGTAGGATGTAAAAATATTTTACACTTCATAATATATGTATTAGGGCACTTATACGAAAACCTTAACAAAATTATTTTCATAGTTAAGGGGCATTTTGAAGCATTTTGAGCAAACAACTTTTAACTTTTTGATATGTTGGTGATCAATAATTTAACAAAATGTACATGTAATTAAAACATTTTTTTTTTAATTAATTCAAAGAGAAATCGAAGGCAATGGGTTCATCTTTTATTGAATAAAATACTGTTAATATATATATAGAGAGAGAGAGAGAGAAAGAGAGAGTACCAGATACAACTACTAAGAGAATGACCAAAAGAGCGGATTTGATTGGAGCCTTCTCCATATTAGTCTAATTCCAAACTCATATCCACCCAAACAAACATAATCCAAGAGTATTAAGTTATGAGTTAACCTTCAAATAGTTTATGCCAATGGATTTGTTTTACCTTGTTAGAACCAAATCTGACCAATATTTATAGGGGAGGGGACAAAGCCTAACTATGTGATTTTTAATTCTTTTGGGCATGTAAGACAGGAAGTAATTAAACAATGAAACTAAATATTACGAAGTTACCAGGAACAGTTATAGGCACGACAACAATCTAAAAGAAGCAACTAAAAATATTTAGTGTGGATTAAATATATTTGTTTTATTTTTGAGTTTTAAATTTGATGTCTACTTACCAATTTGTGCCTGAAAAATTAATACAAAATTTATACACAAAACATTAAATTACCATAAAGAGCGTTCCTAATTTGATTATAAATAAATAAATAAATAAGATGCAATGAATAAATAAATAAATAAAACCTTCCTAATTGTATAACAATAAGTTTAGGAACACAAACACCAAACACAGAATTAAACACATATATCTCACATGGGATGAATCGCACATGTAGGTCCCACCCTATGTAGACTCAACTCTATATGAGATATATGTAATTGATTTTGTATTTGGTGTATGTGTTCCTAGCGTTACTCATTTTATAATTCTTAATTTGTCCTTGTTAATAGCTTTCACTAATTTGTTTTTTTAAATAGCAAAATCTTTATTTTTCATAGTTTGTCAATAGCATTTCATAATCAATGTAAAACTCCATGAACAAATTGTTGGATACTCTCGAAGGCACACATAAAATTGTCCTCATATCAGTGTGTACCGAGAAATGTTACAGGTAAAAACATAATAACTTACCATTGTTAGATAGATGTGTCACAAGAAATGACTCACTTAGTGTAAGTTGCGATTTCTCATTTTCCGTGAACACCACATAAACAATGTCGCATGCTATTTCAGGACTATCTAATCATTTTTCTTTCAAAGAAAAAATATTATTAACAAAAACAAATTAGGAATTTTATAATTAAAGACATTCTTTATGATAATTTTATGTTTTGTTTATAAAATTTGCATAAATTACCCGGTTATGATAATTTTCTACCGCAAATTGAAAAGTAGACATAAATTCTAAAACAAAGTAGGAAAGTTATTTTTTTAATGTTCTAATTTATAAAATTTAAATTAATTACATCAGTAATGATAAGTTTCTACCACAAATTAGTAAGTATAAATAAATTCCAAAACAAATTAGGAAAAATCTTTATTGTAATTAAATATTCTAATTTAGTGGTGTTACATCCCCTTATTTTTTTCCATCCAATTTTACTTCTAATGAAGTGATCCACTCTCATGTGAAGTAATTTCCACACTCCTCTCATTTTTAACCTCCTTAATTTCACATTATTAGAGGTAGAATTAGGATAACAAAATTAAGGGATGAATCATTAATTCTCTAGAATATAGATTGAAAAAAAAAAATTGATAACTACATGCAGGTGGCAGAAAGAGAAAAAAATTACAAATACATAGGGGTGCAAATAAAAAGTTGTGGGAGTTCAATTGTCACTTACACCCCTCTATGTGTTGGTAATTTGTATCTCCTTCTCTCCCTTACATATAATTCTCCCTTAAAGAAAACCCTACATTATTAGATTATGATTGTACTAGGAATAAAAGAATCTTTCAAATGACACCACCAGTTTGGCATTAACCCCTTACTTTTAAGAATTATATAATATTGAGAGGGTAATTTATACATAAATTGGGCCAAGCTGGGTAATGGGCCGTTGTGAGCCACAGTAAGAAGGGCGAAGTAAAAAAGGCCTTGGCGTTAGCCCGGTCCCCAAAAAAGGCCTTGTTGTTATCGTCCAAGAGAGTGTTACAGACAACCCGGTCACCACACTTAGAGTTAGCCCAGTCGTGGCATGTTGCGGTTAGTTCGGTCAAAACCTTGCTATTTCTTAGCTCGGTCTAAACACACCATGGTTTGTAAAGGAGAAGCCGAGGTAAGAGTAGTGAATGGAAGAAACCGAACTAGATTTAGTTCGGTCTACTCTGCGGCTTAGTCTAGCCACGCTTACCTCGGTTATGTGAGGATTCGACCATGGTAAAACCATCTCACTTGGTTTAAGCAGTGAGGGGGGTGTTGAAGGATAAGCATTATCTTTCAGGAATGTGATTCCTAGGGGGACTCTACAGGGAGGACTAAGAGTCCTACTAGGATTGTGACACACGGAACCTATAAAAGCTCACAACATCACCTATGGAGAGGTAACACAACTTTGATTCTCAAATACACAGAGCTTTTGTCTATTTGTCTATTTTGCTGACTTAGGTATCGGAGAGGTATCCGGCACACACCCGCCGGCTAGCTCACGTTTGTGTTTTCAGGGAGTAAAGCGACGTCGTACGGAGGAGCGCAGACTTGATCAACAGGATTATACGAGAAGGTTTATTTCTTTCCCGTACAATTGGCGCCATCTGTGGAAAGATCAGAAAAAGAACAAAACCTCTTGATTAAGTTTCCCTCGTTAGTTGAATAGCGCACAACGAAGATTTGCCGTAGTCCGCCATCGACAGACAAACCCCAGAGGGGGGTGGGAGGCGCGAAGGATTGCCCTCTATCCCTCCCATGGTGGACTTAGAGCCCCAGCGACAGAATCCCAGGAGGGATGCAAGGGGGAGGCAGAACAACAGCCCCCGTCACTCTCGCTCACAAAGTCCTGAAAGGCAAAGGTGAAGAATCGACCCTCAAGCTCTGGAGGATCGTGTAAAATAGCAAGATGAACTAATAAGGAAGATGGCGGCGGACATGGAGGCCATAAAGCGCCAGATCAAGGAAAAAGGGGTGGCGACAGGACAGAAGCGCAAAGGCAATACACCTCCTCACCACTCAGAAGATCGTGGTAGGCATACCACGCCATCGCAAGAAAAGAGTAAAAGCCTCAGGACAGGCGACACTCAATCAAGGACTTCCAGAACTCGTTACTCCAGGTCTGAGAGAACGAGATCATTGTGGTCTTACACTGAGGGAAGTACCTATCGGCCCTCACATACGCACCAGACATCATCCAGGCAAACGGAGTTGTCTAGATCATCCGACTTACAGACTGTGCTTGAAGAAAGGGTGTGATAGAAAGAGGATGCCAGGGCACGCGACTCGCACAGAGTTTTAACCCTTCAGCGGTTGGCTCCTCGGACGCATGGAAGCGTCGAGGTTGGAATGCCAATACCGCACCTTGCCTACAAACCAACAGATAAAGTGTGGGCAAGACTACATAGTTCGCCGTTCGTTCCGGCGATTGCGAACGCACCATTACCCTCAGGCTTCATCCAGCCTAAATTTACCACGTACGAAGGGAAGACAGACCCTTACATGCACCTAAGCCACTTTCGCCAGGTTATGGCAGTATACCGGCGGAACGAAGCTTTGATGTGCATCCTATTCCCTTCTAGCCTTGGTGACCTAGGTTTAACCTGGTTCGAAAGGCTACCAGAAGGCAACATAGCCTCCTGGGCGCAATTAGCGAAGATTCAGAATGAACACCAAGACACCAGTGGAGATCGATCAGCTACTCTCCATTGACATGGGCGACAAAGAAACATTGAGGTCCTACAACAGTCGCTACTGCGAGACGTTCAACCAGATAGGGGACTGCCCCACCAATCTCGCCATCGCACAATACAAAAGAGGACTTCCAATCGGAAACAGATTGAGGGATTCGATTACCATGACTCCACCCTTCACGATGGAAGCCTTGATGGAGAGAGTGCACCAACATATTCGGGTGGAGGAAGATGACGCCCATGCCAAGGCAAAATCTGGTGCAACAGCAACACCAGACAAGAAGACTGCAGCAAAGGTCAATGCGGTGGAACGTCAAAACAAGAATGGACGAGGTAGGCGAGACAACGAAGAGGACCGAGATAAAAGATGGTTGAGAGTCCGCACTGCCATTACCACGGTATTCAAGAAACCAATCTACCGAATTCTCAGTGAGATACGCGATGAACCTTTCGTCAAATGGCCAGTTAAATTGGGAGAGGCTCAGAAGGACTGTGACGAAAGATCTCGGTGCACCTTCCATAAGAAAAAGGGGCACCGCACTGAAAATTGCACACCATTGAGGCAGTATCTGGAGGAGTTAGTGGCAGCTGGTCACCTAGACCGGTACATAAAAGGAGGGACACAGCCAGCCCCCCAAAACCACGACCACCCAGATGGAACACCGAACGACGCCCCACCTCAAGGCGTGATAAACGTGATACATTGGGTATCAGAGACTGAGCGAGTATGTGAGCTCAGGGGCATGATAAAGAAGGCTGAGCACTTAAAGGAGGTATTAAGTGTGCAGCCCACCATTAAAAAGGGGAAAACAGAGGCCACGAACGTCGTGTCTTTTTCAGACAAGGACCTGGAAAGGATATATTGCCCACACAACGATGCACTGGTCGTCACTCTTCGCATCAAGGGTTACAACGTCAAGAGAATTTTGATTGACCAAGGAAGCTCATGTGAGATAATGTACTATGAAACTTTCAAACAATTGAAATTGAAGGACAAAGACTTGGCACCCGCTGTATCTCCCCTGATCAGGTACAACTCAATGCCAGAGTGGCCAGTCAGCAAGATAATCGTCCCAGTCAAAGCAGGAAGCATGACTAAACAAGTGGAATTCTGGGTATTAAAAGTGCCCTCCACTTACAACATAATCTTGGGAAGGACATGGCTGCACACCATGAGAGCGGTAGCGTCAACCTACCATCAAGTAATGCGGTTCCCCAACGAAGCCGGAATAATTGAAGAGGTCTATGGTGATCAAATTATGTCCAAGCAATGCTTCGTCACAGTAAATGGCAGCCGAGCTGCCAAGGGGTTTGTTCAAATGGTTGAAGAGCCCAAAAATAATGAATTATTTGCGGATATTGGCAAAGTCGCTAAACAGAAGGTAGTGGAAGACTTGGTACAGGTAAGAATAGATGAAAAGAACCCGGATAAGTTCTTTTTGCTTGTCTCATCTATGTCCAGCACTGAGAGAATAGAGGTCATGGAATTCTTGACCTCTAACATCGAAGTGTTTGCCTGGACGCCGTATGACATGCCTGGCATTGACCCAAGCTTCATCTGTCACCAATTGAATGTCCACCCAACTGCCAGACCAATTATATAGCGCACTCGCAGATCGGCACTCCACCATGCCGAGATAGTGACGGAGGAAGTAGAAAACCTGCTAGAAGCAGGAGCTATCAGAGAAGTGCACTACCCCAGATGGATTTCCAATACAGTGGTAGTGCCTAAGAAGAATGGATAATGGAGTATCTGTGTGGACTACAAAACGGTCAATAAGGCATGCCCAAATGACGGTTTTCCTCTTCCACGGATAGACCAACTAGTAGATCTGACGGCAGGACACAACTGTCTTAGCTTCCTCAATGCGTACAGAGGCTACCATCAGATCGTTATGTATGAACCAGGAGGTCACATCCTTTACAACACCAAGAGGACTTTACTGCTACAAGGTCATGCCCTTTGGCCTAAAGAACGCAGGGGCAACATTCCAACGGATGGTCACCAAGATGTTTGAACCACTGTTAGGCGGAACAATGGAGGCTTACATCGACGACATGGTGGTCAAGAGCAAGGACAAGAGTGACCATCTCAAGGACCTAGGTGAGATGTTTCAAATCCTGAAGAAACACAAGTTACGCCTTAATGCATCTAAGTGTGCATTCGGCGTAGGATCTGGAAAATTCCTAGGCTTCCTGGTAACCAAACGAGGCATAGAGGCAGACCCTTCTCAGATCAAAGTAATCCAGGATCTAGAGAGACCCAACTCAGTAAAGGAAGTACAGCATCTCACCAGTATGACAGCCGCACTAAACCGGTTCACCAGTCGGTCGTCAGACAGATGTCGGCCATTTTTTCAAGCATTGAAGGCCAAATTTCAATGGGATGAAGATTGTGACCGTGCCCTTGAAAGTTTGAAAGAATACATGTCTTCTCCACCGCTGCTAGTGACCCCAATACCTAGAGAAGAACTATTTTTGTACCTGGCAGTCTCACAGCGCGTGATTAGTGCACTGTTAGTACGAGCGGATGGAATCCAACATCTACCCATCTTTTCTGTTAGCAAGACATTGCTGGGCGCGAAAACCAAGTACTTACCATTGGAAAAATTGGCCTTAGCCTTGATGATGGCATCAAGGAAGTTGTCGCACTACTTTCACGTCCACACCATAATCGTCCTCACAGCTTTTCTATTAAAAGCTCTGTTTGAGAGGACGAACTTTTCTGGGCGAATCTTGAAGTAGGTAGTGGAGTTGGGACAATTTGACATCAAGTTCCAACCTAGAACCGTGATAAAAGCCCAAGCCTTGGCAGACTTTGTCGTAGAATTCACCCCAGGAAGTCATCATATCTGCCCAGTCGACCTGACTGATACAACCGAACTAGGGTTAGAAGTTGACGCCGGAATAGCGCAACCCCTGGTACAGGATATCCAGTCAGACCATAAGGCAAACCAGAGTAAAGTAAGGATGAAAAAAGCAAACCATGCTACACCAACCAAAGATTCACCAGCAAATGAAGACTTGGTACAATCAGATAATGAGGGGCAAACAGCAAGCATGGACTTGGAAGAAAACACCAGCAACACTCAGGACCCCAAGGCATCATCTGATCCCTCTACCTCCTGAAAGTTATTCGTAGGAGAGATGTGGAAGCTCTTTGTGGATGGAGCATCCAACAGGCACGGTGCAGGACTCGGCATAGTCCTCATCTCACCAGATGGCCTAGTAGTGGAACAAGCAGTCAACCTTGGCTTCCCAGCATCAAACAACGAGGCAGAATATGAAGCACTTTTAGTAGGACTGAAATCAGCATCCTATATGAAGGCCACCGAGCTAATGGTTTACAGTGACTCACAGCTGGTGGTAAGCCAAATTTCAGGTGACTACGAGGCAAAAGACAACAGGATGGCTAAGTACCAAGAATTAGTCAGAAAAGAAATCAAGAAATTTGAAGTAGTACGGATAGAACAGATTGGTAGGGAAGAAAACAATAGAGCTGACGAACTATCAGGCTTTGCTTCAATGGCAGATACATTCATCCCACATCCGTTACTAATTGACTACATACCAAGACCAAGCATTGAAGAACCTAATGTAGAAGAAGCATGTTACGCCGAACTAGGCCCTTCATGGATGGATCCCATCATAGCATTCTTAAAAGACGGCGTCCTATCGGAAGAGAAAAAAAAGGCCAACAAAATAAGAGCAAAGTCACAGCGATTTTGGCTCTCCCCATCAATGACCTTGTACAAGAAATCCTTCACAGGACCTTATTTGAAGTGTGTCCATCCCAGCAAAGTTGAAACGTTCTTGTTCGAGATACATGAAGGCGTATGCGGAAGCCACCAAGGAGGAAGATCATTAGCTTACAAAGCCATTTCACAAGGATATTGGTGGCCGTACATGCAAGTAGATTCAGAGAAGTAAGTAAAGAGGTGCGAGAAATGTCAGAAGTTCGCAGACCAAATACATCAGCCAGCCAGAGAACTTCTACCATTACCTAGCCCATGGCCCTTAGCAATGTGGGGCTTGGACATAGTAGGGCCACTCCCAACAGCACCCGGCAATAGGAAGTTCTTTCTAGCAGCAACAGATTACTTCACAAAGTGGGTGGAGGCAGAAGCACTACCATCAATAAAGGAGAAATATGTGAAGAAATTCATCTGGCAGAATATCATTACTCGATTCGGCATACCAAAAGCTCTAATATCAGACAATGGCACCGAGTTCGACGGCAAAATTTTTAGAGGCTTTTGTGAAGAATACAAGATAGAGTTCTACAACTCTACACCGGCTTACTCCCAGGAAAACGGCCAAGCAGAAGCATCAAACAAAGTTGTCTTGGATGGATTGAACAAATGGCTAGAAAAAGCAAAGGGCAAGTGGGCTGAAGAGCTCCCTCGTGTTTCATGGGCTTACCGTACCACACCTCGTCGATCTACTAGGGAAACACCTTTTTCCTTGGCCTATGGCATGGAAGCAGTAATCCCATAGAAGTCGGCCTGCCTACAATCAGAAGTGAAAATTTTGATCCAGACCTAAATGGAGAAGCCATTACCTTGGAGCTCGACCTTGTGGAAGAAAGAAGAGAAAGAGCACTAGTTCACATCGCCTCATACCAGTAAGAGTTATCAAGGAAATACAACAAGACAGTGCATCCAAGACAGTTCAAGATTAGAGATTGGGTACTTCACAAAGTAATGGGAAACACTTTGGTACCCGGAGATGGCAAGCTAGGGCCCAATTGAGAATGACCATACAAAGTGGTGAGATTAGCCGGAAAAGGGGCATACCACTTGGAAGATGAAGACATCAAAGTCGTTCCAAGGCCGTGGAACACCGCCAATCTTAACTTATTTTATTTTTAGCTTTTCTTCCAAGTATTTGTAGTTTTTTCCTTTCTCAATAAAACAAACAATTTCTTTTCAGCACAGTTATTTCATTCTGTAAGAGATTGTTTTAGTAAGTTAGAGACATTGTAAGCATAGTTGGCAGGAAAAACCAACTTAGAGGTTGGCTAGAATAACCAACACCCCTCCTAAGCCCAGGATAAGGATCCAGGCTGCAGGACATTTGGTCGGAATAATCAAACACTTTACTCTAGGTTGGCTGGAAAAACCAACTTAGAGGTTGGCTGGAATAACCAACACCCCTCCTAAGCCTAGGATAAGGATCCAGGCTGCAAGACGTTTGGTCAGAATAACCAAACACTTTACTCTAGGTTGGCTGGAAAAACCAACTTAGAGGTTGGCTAGAATAACCAACACCCCTCCTAAGCCCAGGATAAGGATCCAGGCTGCAGGACGTTTGGCTGGAATAACCAAACACTTTACTCTAGGTTGGCTGGAAAAACCAACTTAGAGGTTGGCTGGAATAACCAACACCCCTCCTAAGCCCAGGATAAGGATCCAGGTTGCAGGACGTTTGGCTAGAATAACCAAACACTTTACTCTAGGTTGGCTTGAAAAACCAACTTACAGGTTGGCTGGAATAACCAACACCCCTCCTAAGCCCAGGATAAGGATCCGGGCTGCAGGACGTTTGGCTGGAACAACCAAACACTTTACTCTAGGTTGGTTGGAAAAACCAACTTCGAGGTTGGCTAGAAGAACCAGCACCCCTCCTAAGCCCAGGATAAGGATCCAGGCTGCAGGACGTTTGGCTGGAAAAACCAAACACTTTACTCTAGGTTGACTGGAAAAACCAACTTAGTCCTCTTCAGCCGAGATAAGGATTCAGACTGAAGAGTGGTTGGCTGGAAAAACCAACACTTAGTCCTCTTCAACCGAGATAAGGATTCAGGCTGAAGAGTGGTTGGCTGGAAAAACCAACACTTAGTCCTCTTCAGCCGAGATAAGGATTCAGGCTGAAGAATGGTTGGCTGGAAAAACCAACACTTTGTACCCTTCAACCGAGATAAGGATCCAAGCTGAAGAGTGGTTGGCTGGAAAAATCAACACTTATTGTTGGCCTGATAGATTGGAAAGCTAAAGACCGGGATAAAGTATCTCGGTAAGAGAAGGTTATACTTCATTCAGACTACAGTTGGAAAGCAAAGTACATGCATAGAAGTAAGCCAAAATAACAGTACAAAAGAAATTTCATTGATCATGCAAAGTCAAAATACAAAAAGGGGACTTCAGCCCGGTTACCTTTCTTATCCAAAAAAAAAAATAAAATACAAAGTCAGGCAAATAGGTCGTCAAGATCAACATCTAGTTCAACTCGGAGCCCGGTTTCAGTCAAGAGCACGGTTTTGGTCGAAGGCACGATTTTAGTGGGTTGCTCGTTAGTCAGGTCTTCCATCGTTGGCTCCGCCCAAGCTGACTGATCGACGGGATCATTGACGACCAGGGTATCGATGGGCATGGTTTCTTCTTCATTATAAGCTTCGAGAAATTGTTGCTGAGTGGTGGCAGCATACTCCGCAAGTGAGCTCGGTAAGAAGTATTGAGAAGGATTGAAGACCTCGGTCTCAGGCCCATGACCGAGTTGCACCACAGCACCCCTCTACCCGCACTTAAAGAAGAGGTCCTTTGCAGCTTCACACTGCTTAATGTACAGGGCTTCGCCTTCTTTAAAGCCATGGTCTTCCGCATCTTCCAGCTTCTTCTCAAGCTTGGTTATCTCGGCATTCTTTTTCCCTTCAAGCTTGGCTAGCTCGCGCAAATATTTGTCTTTTATCACGGCTGCAACCTTTTGTTTGTCCGCCTCAGCCCAGCTAATATGACTGAACAGACGACCATTCTCGGTTCGAAGCTCGGCGAACTGCTTCCTGGCCTCTTCTAGCTCGATGATTTTTTCAGTTACTTCGGCCATAGCTTACCTTGTTGTTTTACGAAGCTCCAACACTCGCTTATGAGCGATATGGTTCTTCTGTATGGCCTACAAAGTGATGGAAAGAAACTTTTTCACAAACGACCGAGCAGAAAGTTGTAAGAATTTGAAAGATAAGCAAGAGAGATACTTACCAGCACCATGGATTTTGTGGATGAGCGAAGTCCCTTTAGCTCGGTTAGGTGGTCATGGTGCTTCATGTCACGTGGAAGGCAAACACTTTTGGCCAGATTAAAGGCCATTAGGTGACCTTTTTCAGCGACCACCGAGTCTGTATCCCATATAGCGCGGTTCTGAAAAGTGATTTTTTGAGCCCACTTTGAAGAGTTTGCTCGGTCAGAGCGCTCCGGTTGTTGGCTTCGTAGAGGGCTTAGTGGAGGAATGGTATCCTCTTCATCAACAAGGCGTGGCTCAGTCGTGGAAGTCCGAGCACACTTGTTTGGACGAGATGAAGAGGGTTGATGCGTCGGTAAGGCCACCACGGTCTCTTGGGGTAGGCTTGCTGGCGGTACCTCGGCTTGGTTTGTTTCGATCAAAAGGGCCCTCATAGCTCATTTTTTGGCCATCTCTTGCTCAGCGGTTAAGGGGATCAATCTGATTTGAGGCAAGTTTGGGTCCGGTTCAGAAGAGGCTTCCAATAAGAAATCAGTTACCTTGGTCTTCCATTTGCCACTATATCGGTAGGTTGGTTGAAAGTCCAGTAGCTCGGTCCAACTTCGATTTGGATATCGCAGGGCGGCGCGAAATATATTCAAGTTGGGGTAGTTGTATTGGGACTTAAGGAAGTTCGAATCTACATAAAAAAGACAAACAGTTAGTACGGTTTAAGATGAGAAAACCGAAGTAAAGAAAGACATAGTATAAGGTCGAAGTGACTCTACCGACTACGCCCTTGTTCCAATTTATTCTATCACCAGGGATCTAGGCCTGTTGGTCCTCAAAATTTCCAGATACCCAAAGGAAGTCATCATCATTTACGTCTTTATCCGGGGTATCTTTTTTTTTTTTCACGCCGGTGTCTTATTCTTAAATAATAGACACATCCATCTTCGGCGGAGCCTATAGAATATTGATGGAACAGCTCGTCTAAACCGAGATTAAGGCCAACCCGGCAGTTTAGCTCGGCAATACCATTTATTATACAGTAAGAATTGGTGGAAAGTTGGGTTGGGCAAAGGTTGGTCTGCCTAAGGAATTCATAGAGGAGAGGCTGTACGGGGAATCTTAGTCCGGTCTCCACTATGGACAGCAGGGTAAAGGGAACGAAGCCATGTTTTTCCCATAGTATGATATCCAGGTTGGCTAGGGAGATGTGGACATCATCAGGGATGTTATAATCTTTTCGGAATTCGGCCATGGCGCCAGATGAGTTAACTAAGAACCTATACTTTCCCATTTATGGTTTAAGTTATGAATAAATTAAACTAGAGTGTTAGCTCGGTCAAAGAGTGATGCTGAGTAGCTCGGTCGAGCGCTCAAAGGAGTGCCTGGACAGCTTAAGTCTGCAAAGTGAAAAACAAAGGTGTTAAGCACAGATCGATTGGACTGTGCTAAAAGAAACAAAGGCAAGATAATTGAAGACCTAGCACGACTATGTGAAATGCTACGAATCTTAGCTCGGTTTGAGTAGGCAGTTTTTAGCTCGATTGAGCCTCTAGGGGCAGCATTCTTAGTTCGGTCCGAACTAAGAGGGCTGGTTTAGCCCCCAGGCTGTAGCTCGGTCGTGGTTAAGGCATTCAGGCACACTATTGCGCAGACCTAGTACGGTTCGATAGCTCGACTAATTGAATCAAAAGAAAAACGGAAGCAAACATGGCGTGTGTTTTGAGAAAACATGTATATACAAATGCTACGCGTCTATACAAAAGGAAAGCAAGAGAAGGTTGAGGTACTTACGATTCGGAGGAAGCAGATCAAGGCCTCAAGAGCAGCAACAAAAACACAAGCCACACAGCTGCAGAGTTGAGGTGAAATGGGAACTCAGAAGGTAGAGAGAGAGAAAGAGATGAATAGTATAATGATTGATTCAAAAAAGGAAGGATTTGTTTTGTGTAGAGGGAAGGACAAAAAAGGCGGGACTGTTTAAATTACGTGAAGTACGAAGACGGCGTAACAGCTGCACTGGGCCAATAAGAGTGTGCCACGTGTCCCAGGGATGAGAAGCGAATCAGTTGCGGCGATTGAAGAGACGTTTTGACCGGGCATATTAAAGTAGCCCGGTGTTAACCTGGCCCGGTTGGAACAAGAATTTAGTCTGGTTGGAACGCTAAAAGTTCTTAGCTCGGTTGAAATGCTAAAGGTTTTTTTTAGCACGGCTGAAAACAGGTAATCCCTATCATGCTGTGCAGATGGAATTAAAGGGTAATTGAGAGGGTAATTTATACATAAATTGGGCCGAGCTGGGTAATGGGCCGTTGTGGGCCACAGTAAGAAGGGCGAAGTAAAAAAGGCCTTGGCGTTAACCCGGTCTCCAAAAAATGCCTTGTTGTTATCCCGGTCCAAGAGAGTGTTACAGACAACCCGGGCACCACACTCAGAGTTAGCCCGGTCGTGGCATGTTGCGGTTAGTTTGGTCAAAACCTTGCTATTTCTTAGCTCGGTCTAAACACACCATGGTTTGTAAAGGAGAAGCCGAGGTAAGAGTAGTGAATGGAAGAAACCGAACTGGCTTTAGTTCGGTCTACTCTGCGGCTTAGCATAGCCATGCTTACCTCGGTTATGTGGGGATCCGACCATGATAAAACCATCTCACTTGGTTTAAGCAGTGAGGGGGGTGTTGAAGGATAAGCATTATCTTTCAGGAATGTGATTCCTAAGGGGACTCTACAGGGAGGAGTAAGAGTCCTACTAGGATTGTGACACACAGAACCTATAAAAGCTCACAACATCACCTATGGAGAGGTAACACAATTTTGATTCTCAAATACACAGAGCTTTTGTCTATTTATCTATTTTGCTGACTTAGGCATCGGAGAGGTATCCGGCACACACTCACCAGCTAGCTCACGTTTGTGTTTTCAGGGAGTAAAGCGATGTCGTGCGGAGGAGCACAGACTTGATCAATAAGATTATACGAGAATGTTTATTTCTTTCCCGTACAAATATAATATAATATTTACGTAAGATAGTGACAAAAGAATGTTCTAAAGTGCCTTCATTAACATTATAAATATGAATTGCAAAGTCAAGCAGTGAGCTGAAGCTATAGGTTAATGCAATTTGCAAATGACAAAGGTAGCATTAGGGTTTGTGATGTTAATAATTTATTAATAACATGTTCAGGATGTTCGATTTCTTGGGTGGCCAAGGAGGCCAACCGTGTGGCTCATTAATGCGCCTCTGGACTGGGTTGGGAATGTCCTTTTTCCTGTAAAGACTTGGGCGTTTTTCAGTTCACACAAAAGGAAAAATAAAATAAAATAAAAAAAATGGTTAAGGACATGCATTTCTTATTATATACATCATTACCTTAATTCATGTGACTAATTGTCATTTGGTCCTCCAATTGAACTACAACCATGATTTACTTTAAGCAAACACCAATATAATTTTTAAATATATATAAGGGTCCTTGCTAAAATAAAATAATAATAATAATAATAAATAAATAAAATTGCAAGGTTGTCTTTCTTGTTCTCTTGCATTGATTGTTAAAATCACTAATTTGTAGTTAAATTAGCGGTAAATTATCAGTAGATAGTTGGATTTAATTCACATTAAGTCCTATCAATTCATCGTCAAAAGTTGATCCTATCAAAATTATCGTTAAAAATTGACAATTAGTATGTTTTTGTGACATTTTATTGAAACTGTTGTTAAAAATTGATAATTAGTGACATTTTTTGAGATGCTTTATGTCTTTTTAAATCTGTCACTAAAAATTGACAATTAGCAACTTTTTTATGACGAATTTTTTAAACTATCACTAAAAATTAATAAATAATGACTTTTTTATATTATAAAAACGATGTTAATTATCGCAATACGTATTAAGTAATAAATTCATATATTAAGACATGCACGAAAAACTCCCTTCAATTAATCGTGTTATGTTATGTGCATATACACTAAGACAATGGTTTATTGAATATTTAGTTAAAGTATTGGAGAACGGTTAATTTAAACCATTAAATTAGGAAATTTTCTAGGAATAATTATGAATTAAAGCACAAAAAGTATGAAAACATTAGATTGCGTTTGGTAGAGATTTAAAATTATGATTTGATAATAGAGTTGTATTTTGAGTTTATGAGTTTTGAAATTATTATTTGAGTGTTGAAAATTTTTTTGATTATGAGTTTTGAAAAAAATTTTGAAAATAGTTTGAATTGAGTGATGTGACAAATGATATTTGATTTAAAAATTTACAACTCATAACCAAACATACAATCCAAAATTATATTCAAAGCTCATAAAAAATTTTAAAAAAAAATTACAAAAAAAAAAATTCAAAATATTTTTTATTTAAAATATAAAAAATAACAGGTGCCTAAAAAAAAAAAAAAACACCCGCCGAACATCCGAGTGGACGTCCGGGAGGATGACTAGGTAGACCCGAAATTCAAAAATCCTTTACTTTTCAGAATGGAGAACACGAAAGAGAGATAATAGCCAGAAAAGAGAAATATGTTTTAAAATGTGTGATGAAGTCACAATTCTAAAACTATCCAAACAATACACACAAATGGAAGGATGAAATTAAATTTTCAAAACTACACCAACCACAGCATTAAATTTGTTGTTAGTCTCTAAAACAATTTGGAGACATCGAAGAAACTTAAGGCAAAGCATTTTCTCACCAGCCTGTTGGATAGGATCTTCGTGATCACCTCGTAACTAAAGTTACAAAGACGATTAGCTTGAAATCTGAAAGGGTAGCTGGGGATCAACTTTTTTTTCTAGGAAAAGTTATAAATAGAAAGGAAAAAGTTAAAATTTGAGCCTTATAGGAAAATAAATTTTGAATTATTAATTTTATCAATTTGAAATTTAATTTTTTTTGATTTATTTTCAATTTAAATTATTTGTCTATCTTCACCATGTTAAACTGATTTTAAAAAAATAATATTTTAGCCATTATGTTCAATGTAAGTGTACGTGTGATGTCCCGAGTCTTTTTAAAGCAATTTAAGTATACTAATCTGTAATTTCTATCTTCTTTAGTTGTCTTCATCACTGTTGAACCCTTTGAGTCTCGTGTTGTTATCTATTCTTTCCTTGTGATTGTTCAAATACATTCTATTGTATTCCGAGATGTCATTTTGTATCTTTGGGTGTTAGAGTGAATTCAGGAATGGTGAGAATGCTTTAAGGTTGTTTTGTCGCACTCTTTAGTTGAAACTGCTCGAACGGTCCTTTCATCGCTCAAGCGGTAACGTCAACTTTCTAGCATTCGGTTTTGCAATATGAAGTTTTGGGAATTTCTATTATTCACTCGAACGAAGGTTTCGTCGCTTGAGTGGTCTTTGCAAGGAGGAGAGAGATTTTGAGAGTTTGAATTGTTCGCTCGAGCGCAGGTTTGGCCACTCAAGCAGTCTGTCCGCAGTCTGTTTCAAAAAATATATCTAATCACTTAAAAGTTAGACCCTTACACCATTTTCTTTCACTTTTCACTTCACTCTCTCTCTCTATGTGATGACCCCACCACATATAAAAATTAACATTAATTAATTAAAGAGATTTGAATTTTAATTGCCTATTATTCTGACTTAATTTGAGATTTATGAAAATTATGGAAACTAATTCGTATATGATTTGGTTAAGAATTTATTTTGGAATTAGAAATTGAAAGCTTAAATTGCTCAAGAATGTGAAATTGAATAATTGAATTAGTTTAATTTCGAGTATCAGACCATATCTGAATTGGAGTTAATTAAGTTATCAGAATTAGGAATTAAGCTTATTATGAATTCCATTTATTTATGAGGTGGTCAATTGAGTACATAATTTATTGGCAGAGATTTAGAGTTTGATCTAAAATTGAAGGCCTTAATGATTTAAAAAACCAAAATTGGTGATGGAAATAAGTTTAATTTGATATTTGGAACCTTTTGGGTATTTAATTAAAAATCTAATTCATATTGATAAATTTAATTACGATTGATTTGGCCTTAACTGAAGTCAATTAGACTAATTAAATTATATGAGACGTGTAATTAGTTATAGTCAATTAAATAAGTTATGTGGTAATTATGATTAATTAAAATTAAGTGATGTGTGTTAAGGTAAAGTCTAAAAGCTTTGAGAGGCTTGGCAGAACTCAAAAGAGGGGAGTCCCTTTCATTTTTTTTACTGGAGCACGTTCTAAAAAAATTGAGAAGAGAGAGTGTGTGTATATCTCTTACTAGAAAGAGAAGGAAATCTCATTCAATTAATTCTTTTGTTCCAAAAACTGTGAATGAGAGAGAGAGAGAGAGAGAGAGAGTTAGCTAGCTGCTAGAACAAAAGAAGGGGAAGAAGAAAAGCTCCAGTTAAAATAACAAAAGAAGGAAAGGAAGTTCAAGAATTTTAATCAATTAAAACTTAAGGAATGAAATTTATGTCCAAATTGAGATGAATTTAGAATCAATATCGTGTAATTGAAAGAAATTAAGAAGAAAATGAAGGAAATTGAGTTAAAATCATGGTTTTGGAAATTGATTTAGAAATTAATTATTATTTTTCTTTTGGTTTGATTTTGTAGAATCTTCTTATAATACTTGAGATTGAGAATGATTTGAGGTTATATTAATGGAATTAGAAAGGAATTGGGTTTTGAACATGAAATGGGTTACATGCATGTTCATGGTTTTGGAAACTAATTATTTTGGAATTGATTTTGAATTTCTTACATGAGTATGAGTCTAATTCCTACATGCATGAACAAATTGTACAAATTTTGATACTCTAATTGCACATGCATTAAAGATTTCTAGGAATTGATTTCCATGTATTGATGAAACAAGAACTAAATTTTGAAAAAAAAATAAAAAATTATGAGTCTATGAAGAATGAGCTTAATTTTTATATTAAAGGAGTTTTGATGTAAATGGTTTAAAATTTCATCAAGTTTTCTTAATTATCTAAGTGTTTGTACATGTTTAGACAAGTCATGTTTAAACCTAAGTTTTGGAATTATATTTTGAAAGTTTAATTCATATTTCAGAACTTACGAGTTTGAAATTGGGTTTCATATGAAGGAAATGAATTAAATTTAAATTTAGACAAATTAAGGAGGTTTTTGTATTGAGATTTGGAAATTAGTCATGTGTTCATATTTGTTAATGACATTACATGTTTGAATTGAGTCATGCATGAATCTAAATTTGAAATGAAGTTTGGAAGGTCAAACTACAGTTTTGAAACTCAGAAAATTTACAGACGGCTCGAGCAATCAATTAATGGCTCGAATGAACATTACGACCTTTCAGTATTTTTACAGGCAATACATTAAGCTTGAGCGGTCAAACTATTTTCAACATATTTTGAAAAACTACACTTCGCTCATATTTCGATCCTATCTCTTTTCAAAGCATTTTAGACATGATTTATGGCTCAATAAAGATTAATAAGCTATCAATCAGCATAAATTAGTTAGTTAAAGAATAAATCATTGATCTAGTAATAATTGTTTAAGAAGCCAAATAAGAAATCGATTCATTTGGAAAAGAAGGACTTAGTAATGAAAGAATATGTGAAATGAGAATCCGATTCATTTGAATAAAGAAAGAATACGCGTAGTAGAATTTCAGGTTTCTTAGACTGAAAAAGACAAGAGAAGTCAAGTTTGATTAAGGAAGTGATATTGTGTTTCAATGTGTATATGTTATGTGTTTGTGTAGGTCACACGTTATCGTTTGCTTGATCTGTCTAATTTGTCAAATCTGTCTGATCCGCTTTTGGAGCTATCTATGAGTAATAACTCTATAAATCTATGTTCAACTTTAAGTATTTTCTGAATGATATGATATAATTTGTTTTCTGAAATGCTATTTTATGATTAAATGAATGATTGTCGACCTTTCTGAAATGTATTCGTGGCATCCTTAGCACCATGTAATATCTGTTATCTGTTACCTAGTACCAGAGGTTCCATTATGGAACTGGTTAAGCATAACCGTTTCTCTACTTTGTATACGTCCATTTATGGGTCATCTGTACCATCTCATGTAATCATGAGCCATCTGTTAGCGTTATTGGATATACCACATATGGCTATATGCCAAATCTAAATATGTATATGAATCTGTTTCTGATCTGAATTCTGATTTTTGAATCTGTTGTGGACAACATTCATAAAACCTTTACTTTGTTATTATTCACAGGGCTCCAGCTCACTCTTTATATATATATATATATATATATGGTGGTGATTAGACACGTGACCAGGCCTAGAGCTTCTGCTTGGAATCTGTCTTTGTCAGCCAATCTATGTGTCTCCCGTGAAGGTTCCGGATATGTCCAGTAGTCATGGCTATATTATTAAAGTTCAAGTTTTGGTTATCTTGTTCTGGTTAAACAAGTTTCTGTTTATTTTGAATATATGGCTAAGTTCCCTTTTTACGTTACCTGCATAAATGTGATGACGTAAGGGTGATGTATGATACATGTATATAAAAAGTTCAAATTTTTTTTGTCTCATATAAGTCTACACAGCTCAATGGACATTGTATATTTGTTATTTGCTTCTGCTAGCCCCCTAATATTATGTTAATCTGTCTCAAAGGCCTTCGGTAATCTGAGGATTACTGGCCAGTTACGCTACTAAACCTATAAGGGGGGTTTGGGTTGTGACACTCTACATTTCACTTTCCCCTTTTTCTCTCATCTCTCTCTCTAGAAAACCCTTCTATCCACCTTATTTATTTCTTTGATATATACAAATTCATTGGGTTTTTGACCCTAGTGTCTTCATTATTATTAGAGAGCTTATCAAGAGTAACATTGTTGATTTTGAAGTTTTTCTCACATTTTCATCCCAAATCTTGAGATAAGGAGTTCTTTGAGTTATATATAATTTTAGCATGTCTAGTCTATTTTTCCCATGACTTTGAATGAAGAGTTGGGTTTTGTAGTATGGTTTTTGAAAATGTTGAAGAAAATGGCTTTTTCTTGTGAGAATGTTCAAATTAAAAATGTTTTATGAGCTTGTAGAACTCTTGGAAGTACCTTGAAAGGAGATTTTGTGAAAAATGAAGGAAAAATCTTTTTAGATCTAACCCTAGTTTGGAAGAAATTTTAGGGAAAATGAATTTCGTGAGATATCCATGAAACTGTTGTTAAATTCCTCATGAAATTGATAAAACCCTCCTTATGTTAATTGTGTAGTTGAGATATCTATGGGATGGATAAATGTTGTTGTTGGAAAAATGTAAAAGATCTTGAAATAGTGTAAGTTGGACTATGAAATGAATATTGATTGTGAACATGAAATGGCATAAATGTCACATAGATTTGTATTTTGTCATGATTTGGAGAACTATTGAACAATAGTGTTGAGAATCATGAAAATATTGCACAAATGAGATGCATACATGTAGTTATTTTGCATTTTACTCGTTTGCATCGTTTTGAATATTTTTCATTCACGGCCATGCCTTAGAAATTAATTCATTGTTTTGAGAAAACAACTACTGCTATTGAATTATTTTTGGGTAAATGCATTTGATAAGTCCGGATAGGGGTTGTAATTGGTATTGTTCAAGTTGGCCTGAGTGTCCAAGGTGAAAGACCGAAAATACGCATAGAGAAGCACGTGCCTTTCAGTTAGGAGCTGGTAAAGTGGAGGATTAGTAGTGCTTGTTATGCCTACTTACAGACATCAGCCTAGGGATTACCTGAGTCATATTAATCACCCATTGTCATTATTTGAATTTCATGAAGAAAATAAACTTTTTGAAAGAAACGTTGCATGTATTTCAAAAGAAATGGAAAATTTTTGACATTTGAACATGGCATGGCATTGCATTTATGTATATGAGACTACTTAAAATGTATATACTTTGTTAAATTATCTTTACTGGACTTTGTACTCATCCCCTAGTAGATTTGTGTAGGAAAAGATGTGGTGATCCCGCCTAGTTGAAGGTATAGAATGTCTTGAGAGCAAGAGGCTTTCTCCCCTTTTTGTGATCTTATGCAAGCTAAGAACTAAATGTGTATGGGTTTGACAACCTTTTTGTGTAACTAGGCTTAAGCCTGGGAACTTGTAGCCCTTGGGTATTTACTCTACTTTTATTTCTTTTACTTTTGTAACGCCCCCAAAATAATTACAATAATCCAACTCCAAGCACCAGTACAAAGTGTTATAAATACAATTAGAAGCTTTCATTAATCAGAGTTAATATACAAAAGGTGACACATGTGATATACATTTATAAATCATTCATCCTAAATCTACAGCATGTATTGCAAGACATAAATAAAGAATGAAAGCTAAACAGATATTTATATGCCCTAATGGCTTACATCTTTCCAAGACCATGCTTGGTTATAACAAAATGAGTCATAAGCTCAGTACAACTAAAACCCTAGGCTTGTAAACAAGTAAATACAAAATAAACAAAAGTGAGCCTTCAGCTCCACAATGCTCCCAAGCTAAGTCCTTGGCGGAGGCATATCACCAACACCTGAAAATGGTTCTTCCCAAATAGGGTGAGCCAAAGCCCGGTAGAAACAATCTAACACAATATATGAATTTTAATAAAGATATAAGTAAAATGTCCATATACAATGCCTGTGATAAATCATTCATAATTTACAAGATCATAGTATGCCAAGTTTTATATCTTATTCATTATTCATATCCATTTCGTTCAATCACCCAATACTAAAAATACAACTCATCGAGTCTCAAATCAATATAGTTATCATACAAACACATTCATTTGTCATTTTACGAAAATTTCGTCCGCGGGATTGGCACCCATGTATACAAGCGATTTTTGGGACTTTCACCCTGGACACGCAGACCAACTTAATTCACCGGAGTCCATCCCCTTTCTCCTCCCAAACATGAAGTACATCTCCTTTCTCCTCACAAACATCATACATATACAACATATTAAAACACAATCATATTCAGCGACAACCAATAAGAGATTAGTTTCAATTCACCTAATTTTCATGCAATTTCTACAACAATCATACTTATCTTCTACGAATAGCCCAAAATAAATATTTCTAAACAGATATACAATCTCCATGACAGATAAATTATCTAAATTTTCATAGGTGAGAGATAATACGCATCCAACTCCACCATTGATATAAACATTCGTCTAATTCAGATTTTCAATACCAATTTCATTATTTATACAAAACAATTATTTTAAACATTTAAGGGCAAAACTCCATTCTCTCCCAAATCCAAACCATGTGTCAAAATCAACAAATTCAACACAACACATCCTCATATCTATACCCATAACCATTTTCAATACCTTCATTTGAAAACCCTTTTTTGATTTTAAACCAAAATCCTAGGTTTGTCTAAAATCCTCCAAATTCCAACATTATTTACACAACAACAAATAACTAAGTTAAAAATCATAGGAAAGTGTAGAAAGTCCCTACCTCAAAGTGAGAAGACAAACAAAACAATGGAGAAACTCCAATGACACCGAAACCAAGGTCTATTCGGATCGAAACGAAGACCTTGAGATGATCCAACTTTTTTCCAAAGACACTGGGGTAGAGAAACCAATGGATCTAGATGAAAATGTAGAGAAAGTGTGAGTTTTAGAAAAAGAGACTCAAGATCTAGGGTTTTGAAATGTTTTAGAGAAAGAAAGAGATGAAAAAGTGATGTAAAAAGTGGCTGTTACGAACTAATATACGCACAGTTCGCTTGAGCGCAAGAAGTGACACTCGAGCGTCAGACACAATAAGCTGTTCCACTCGAGTGCAAGAAGTGCCACTTTAGTGCAGAATGCACACTCCCAGTAGTTTTGCAGACAACGGACCAACGCTTGAGGGCAAGAAAGGCTGCTTGAGCTGAGCTCGCTCAAGCACAGAAAGAACTACTTGAACGTAGAATACACTCTCCCAATAGTTTTGCAGACCTGCAAAAGTACTGAGAGTTTGCAAAGCCACTCAAGCGCAAGAAGTGTCGCTCAAGCGAAGGGCAAAAATCTGGGCAACAAAAGTTTGGAAACTAGGTAACCAACCTGTTCCAAACGCAACCACAACAACGCAATAGCCAAATTTAAAGAAACACAAGGGAAGCAAGATATGATCAACAATACAACACCATAAAACCCAAGTCCAGAATACAATAAGGATCTAGTCAAAACTGGAAATATCAAATTAGATTCGCAAATCTGCAAGATTTTACAAGAGTTAATATTAAATTAGATCTGCAAATCTGCAAATAAATTGGTATCAGAGCCCGATTTCTCAACCTTGCCAATAACTCTTGCATGCGTGTTAACTATAGTTAAGCACTAGAATATGATAACTTAAATAATAATACTTCTTTACAAATAATAATAGAACAAAATAACACCTTAATTAGGCTATTAAAAGAAATTAACGAAAAACTTAGAACTAATCAATTAGAAATAATACACGAAATTAGACATATTGTATAAGATCCAGAAAAACAAGTAGCCATTTTTGAAGAAAAACAAAAAGAATTAGATCTATATCCCTATCCATATAGAGGAAATAATCTGGAGGAACCCTTTGAATTAATTTCACCTGCAAAACAAGAAGATAATTGAGTTAAATAACTATAACTTAAGATAGTTAGAAGAAATTGTTGAAAAAGAAAATGATAATGAAATAAAATAAAATACAAGATAATATTATTAATAGCTGAACAATTAGATATGGTAGATGAAGAAATAATAGAACATAAATAAATAATTAGAGAATAGAATTAGAAAAAGATACCTATAAACAATTAAGATTAATTAGCTTGGGAGAAATAGAACGCATTCCCATTGAAAATTTAGAACAAATAGTGGGAAATAATGACCTTCGAAGACATAGAAAAAGAAAAGATAATGCTTTGGAAGAAGAACCTAATAACATTAATAATATTGATATGGCAGTAATAAAACAAGAAGGAAGTAGCTCGTCTACCCCACCTAATCCAAATCATCCAAATTTTAGAAATTTTACCAAACAACAATTGAAAAATGATACCACAAATTATGAATATAGAAGAAGAACGGGACACTATAGTTATCTAAATAAAGGATCTTTTGCTAGAGGAACATCCAATTATGCAGATTTTACTCCTAGGAAGGGAGTATTCTTAAGGAAGTTACCATTAAAACCAATAAGTAATACAGGGTATTTATTACACATTGATTGTGCTACAAATACAATTGAGGTAATAAAAACAATGGAAGAGAGGCATGAACCATGTCTTAAATATCCATAGCAGCAATTAAAGCGTGCAAAGTTTTCTAAATTATATTGAACATAGCTTTACAGGTATAGTAGCAAGCTGGTATAACAACCTGAGAGAAAGTAACAAAGAAAAATTAACAGTAGAAACTACCCCAGGACGTATGTTAAATTTATTTGTAAAATATATTTTTAGAAAAAATAATTATTGTCCAAAAGGAAAAAAAAAAGACTTGTAAATGTTGCACATATGGAGAAATATGTCACTTTGCTAATCAATGCAGAAATAAAAAGAATAATAAAATAATAAAAGCCTTAGGAAGTTTGGATTATGTGGAATTAGAGGAAGAAGAAGCTCTAGAATTGACTTTAGAAAATAATAAAGGAATAATAGAATTAATTGAAGAAGAAATAGAAATAGAAGACGAAGATTATAGTGACGCCGAAAAAGAGTTCAATTTTAGGATGACAGAAGAAATAAGTACAGAAAATTTAAGAGGAGAACAGTTTGACATAGAAATTTCTCTAGAAAAAGATTAGATATTGCCAATAATACGAAAAGACGAAATATATCATAAATCAATATTCAAATTAAAAAGTAAATATATATGTAAAAGAATGAAAGGAGATATTAAAATTAAGGATTGTAAATATGATGTAGGAGAAATAAATTTAATAAATTATGAAAATATATTAAAAAATAACAAAGATAATAAGTATAAATATATGCATATGGGGAGTATACAAATACAAATTACACCATTATTTGATAAAGGATAAGATATATATATATATATATATGCAGTTTTGTGTGATTTAGACAATGTAATTTTGGAAGGACCATAATCAATGGAATAAAAAGTAATCTATGTAGGAGACCATTAGATTTTAAT
Source organism: Camellia sinensis (assembly GCF_055761805.1). Lineage (NCBI taxonomy): Eukaryota > Viridiplantae > Streptophyta > Magnoliopsida > Ericales > Theaceae > Camellia > Camellia sinensis. Next base: position 72,998,198 of record NC_138964.1, read on the forward strand.
TGCAGACCATGATATTATATTAGCTTAAAAGATGGAGTCATAAATAGATTTTTAACTTTAAAAATAAAAATCGTAGGAATCAATATGCATGAAACCACCCATCTATTAAGGATATTTTGGAAAATAATATATAAGTTAGATAATGCCATAAATCCTAAAATGCAATATAAAATGATAGAAGTTGATAAATTTGAACCTACTAATGGAATATCAATAGATAAAATTACACCTAAAGCAATAAATCTTAATGAAATCAAGTTAGATAATCGATAGATAGGTTTCAATAATCCTAAAAATATTACAAAAAGAAAAAATATAATTAAAATCGATAACACCGGAAATATTGAAATAGAAACTCCTAGCACAATAGAAAATAATGATGAAGTGGATAACATAAGGATATCGTCAGGAAGACACTCTATAGACAATTCTAGTGTACAATCTAGAAAGAGTTCAATTAGCAAAAGAATAATAGGATATAGAACTACGAGTGTACCAGTATGTGTAGATGAGGAAAATCTTATGATATCGACAAAAGACAATGAAGAAGAGGCACAAAAAGAATATGATACATTTGTAAAATGATATAGTAAAAAGAATGAAGACAATAAAATGTCATTATCATATTAATAGTATATATATACCCTTAAGAATACACATAAATGGATTTAATACTTATGAACTATGTGCTTACTTAAATAGTGGATGCTTAGTATGTTTTGGGAAAAAGAAACTCTTTCCAGCATATATGTGGAAAAAGCAAAATCCACCATTAATAGTTCAAATCACTAATAATAGTACGAGGATACATAATGATGCTGTAGAAAATTTAGTTATAGAAATTAATTCAGTTACCTTTATCATTCCTAAACTTTGGGCAATCGATCAACCATCACATGATGTAATTATTGGCAATAATTTTCCAAGATTATACATCTCTTGTACTCAAACATTACACTCTGTTATGTTTACAAATAACAATAAACCAATTGAAGTCTTAAAACTAAAAGCGGCTGTTTCACATTACAATATTCACTTCATACACAGCAAGTGTGGTAAGGAGGTAATCTCTCCAATCGGGTGTGAAACTGCACTAAGCATTAAAGAAATTAGTATTTAAGAAGAAATTCAAAAAGGCCAACAAGAAAAATGCAAGAATTTATATAGTGAAGATCCGTTAAAATTTTGGCATAAAAATAAAATTATATCTAAATTAGACCTAATCGGCCCTAATAAAATAATTAGAGTAAAATAAATGGTATATACTTATAATGATATAGAGGAATTCAGAAAAGAGATAGAAGATCTCAATGGAAAATGATTAATTAGAGATAGTAAAAGTCCACATAGTAGTCCAACTTTTATAGTTAGAAATCATGCTGAGATTAAAAAAGGAAATGCTAGAATGGTAATAAATTACAAAAAGTTGAATGATCATACGAAAAGAGATGGTTATTTTATTCCAAATAAGCAAGTCCTTTTTAACATAATACAGGGTGCCTCATGGTTCTCCAAAATTAACTGTAAAAGTGGATGCTGGCAAATAAAAATGGATAAAGACAACATCCCACTAACAACCTTTAGTGCATCACAAGGACATTATGAATGGCTTGTAATGCCATTTTGGTTAAAAAATGCACCTCAAATATTTCAAAGAAAAATGGATAACATTTTTAAAGAATTGAATAATATTTGTCTTATACATATAGATGATATTTTAATTTTTTTTCTAGATTCATAGAACAACATAGAATAGATATTAAAATAATAACAGAAAAATGTGAAGAACATGGAATAGTGTTAGGTGAGAATAAATACGTATATGCACAAAAGGAAATAGAATTTTTAGAACTTGAAATCAAGGCAAGATCAATAAAAATGCAAAGTCATATTCTTCAAAAAATTAATAAATTTCTTGATAAAATCACGAATAAAAAATAATTAGAAAGATTTTTAGGATGCTTAACTTATGCCTCAGATTTTATAAAAGATTTAGCCAAAATAAGAAAATCTTTACAAAAGAAACTAAAAAACGATGAGAGTTGGACTTGGAGCGCAGCCGACTGTACTTTAGTAAAATTCTTAAAAGAAAAATGTAAAGATTTACCTACTTTAACTCTTTCCAATGAAAATGATAAGTTCGTACTAGAAACTGATGCAAGTAATAATCATTGGAGCGCAATGCTAAAAATAAATGAAAATAATAAACTATTTGGGTATTGTAATGGAAGTTTTAATGAAGTTGAATGTAATTATCCCACCATGGAAAGAGAATTATCAACCATAATAAAATGTATAGAAATTTTTTAATATTTTTGGTACCAAAACCATTTTTAATAAGAATTGATTGCAAAGGCCTACTAGGCTTTGTAAAAAAGAATTTATCTAACATGCAGGCACAATTAAGGCTTTTATGATAGCAACTCTGGTTAAAACAATTTACCTTTGATATAAAACATATTAATGGCAATAAAAATAATTTAACAGATACTCTAACTCGAGAACTTGCAGATGACATCCACATCCACAAGACTTACACCCCCAGAGAAGGAAACACTCCTGCCAAAAACTCAAGAAGTGCTGGACTTGGTGACACAAGACAGCATTGAAATTATCAGAAAAATGCAAGCAGCATGGAAGAGCCATTTTGTGAACGAGCTTATTAGGACAACCCATTTAGTAGCCAAAACCTTTTTACAATTAGAAGTATTATATTTGTTTCTTCAACTCCCCTATGACATCCAAGATAAAATAAGAAGACGTATGTTTATTAAGTTATTTCCGAGATGGTATGCAGAATGTGTCACCTATCTGGGAACTCAGTGGTGCTACTTCAATGGATGGACAGCCTTGTATAGTTATAGAATGTTAAAAGTTTCATTCGATCTAGACAATGTCATCAGCCCAAAAAAACGTTGGTTCAAACATGGAAATTGGGAATAATCAATACATTCGATGTTCCACCTCACCAACAGAGTACTATGTTCTCTTAACTCACCAAATTCCAACAATTCATGAACACCTAAATGCAGCTCCTTATCTGATAAAAGTCAAAGACAAGAAAGACGTGATCCCCTACAAATGTGATTGGTACAAAGATTGAGACGAACCTTTTCTATTAGATCCAACAGAAGTAAGTGTAAGAGGGTTTTTCATAATATCTCACAAAATTGCAAAATTGGCAAGAGTTGGATTCAAATTAATTCATTATGGAAGGACTACATTTGCAATAACACCATCCTTGGCGGAAAAGTAAATTGTTCTAGGATTGCCTTGTGAATTAGTATATGATTATTTGGAACAAGTAGATTTGGGGACGTATTTATTCAAAGATTATGTAAATTTTTGGAGAAATATCTGATGGAATAAGATCTAGAAGGGTGGAATGAGATGTTTGAAGAATATGATGAAAACTATGATCTTAGTGATATCGTGGGTGATGAGGAGGCATGGAATCTAGATGTCACGACTCAAACCTGCTCCTAAAAGTTAGGATTATGACCGGCTAGTAACCTCTTAATTACTTACGGCCTCAGAAAGGTTACAAAGAATTTATAATAATGGGGCTTAAGCGGAAGCAAATAAAATAACATAATGCCCATTAAGCAGTGCTTATGATCAAGCAAGATCATATCTCATAAACCCTAACTTCCATGGGTGTCAAAGCTTCATTTTAGTCTTGATTTGAACCAATTGAAGCAAGATTTTAAGTATTCTAGTTGATTTACACTTACCTTGCACTATAATCTTGATTTGCCCCTTCAATTTCTAAGATCCAAGCTCTAGGTGGAGTTCTCCCTTGCTCTCTCTCTTCTTCCTTCCTCTCTCTCTCTCTCTCTCTCTCTCTCTCTCTCCAGGAGATATTTTGAGTTGTGTTGAGTCTAAGTCTCATAAGGCTCTTATACATATCCTATATCACTTAAGCTCATTGAGTCTAATTGGGCTTAGTTATGAATTTAGCCAAATAAATCCAATTAATTCATTACGAATCAAATTTTTACAAAACTTCATATTGTGTCCTAAAAATCATGCTAATCATAACTGTGAAGTCGATTTCAGTTTATCGCGCCTCCATGGCTATCAATTCCAGTCCAAAGGTTGCAATTTCAATAGATTTTCTTATAACTAACAAATACAAGTTTATAAACATGTAATTCACACATTTAAACATGAAATTTTACATCAAGCACATAAACACAAATATAATCACACATATAATGAGGAAATTAAAGCATATAAGAGAGTCGGGTTGTTACACTAGACAATACAATGGATTGACAAAACAATGGGCAGTTTGGTAAAACCATGGGCTGAAGATTCTTCCATCGAACTACACCACCAAGTGTCTCTTGTTCATAAATAAATTAGCACGTGGCCACACCACCTGCTTGTTTATCTCTTGTTTGTCTTCAAGTAACAAAAAAATAAAAATAAATAAATAAATAAATAATGCATAAAATATTTTATGCTTATAGAATAGGTTAAAATCCAGACTTTGAAGTCCACAAGGTGCGTATATAAAGGCCTTGAGGTAGAGCAAAAGAGAAGAGATTTATACTTAAAACTAAAAAAGAAGTCTGGTTCTGAAGCCTTCTTAGAGCAAATAATACTCTAACAATCCAACAGTCTGCAGACACCCCTTTCCTTGTAAATCTTTGTTCAACAAATAAAAAAGTTTTTCATTTTCAGAAAAGAGTGTGTTACTACTGTATGTCAAGTTATTGATCTTAGGTCTCCTACGTAACCAAAGAAGTAGTTTTTGAAGTTACGGTCTGAGGTAGGAAACGAAACAGATCTGTGCTAAGCCTGATCTAAGGAAGGAAAGGTTGAGGTTAGCCACCTCTGTAAACTGGAAGCTTGCCAACGCCAGAGCTCTACGCCGACTATGTTTAGGTAACAGTCAAATTCCTTAGCTACTGTTCTTATTTTGGAAGCATAGTCTGCTTAAAATCAAAATATCTTAGAGTTATAGGTAAGTTTTTCTTTTTTATTAGTTTATATCACCATTTCCATATTCAAGATCTGTTGCTAGATCGTAATCAAATACTAATACTAATCGCAAACTGTCACCAACATTGTGAATTTTTACAAAATCTACTAAATACTAGTGTTGCTAAAGATATAGAATTTACAAGAAAAAGAGTTGATAAAATATCTCAAAAAATTGTATATTATCAAAAACATCTAGGTTTAATATCCTAAATAATAATAATAAAATAAAATAAAATAAAATTAATAATTATTTTCCTCATCATCGCCATATCATTTGAGCCAATTTGAGTTACAAAAGTTTCGAGCTACCAAACGACACCCTAAAAAGAAAAACTATATGTTCTCCATGCACACAAATAAAAAGACAAAGTATCACAAAAAAACCAATAAATTTAGCTAATGAAACCTTCTGTCCTCAACTGGATTAAAGTGTAATTTTTTTTTTTTTTTTTTTTTGGGTCACGAAATATGATATCAATAGATTGATGGCGTTAAGTATTATAAAAGGCCAACACAATTCCATTGACTCAAAATAGAAATCTCGTCTAACATCAAAGTGCCCTCTCATAACTATTTAGACTACAATAAGGTATAATTAACATCTTAAACACGTTTTCACTTACTAGTGTAATGCTTATCTTATCCCGTCATTGAAATAAGTCTTGTTTAAATATTCTAATTTTTTTTTTTTTTTTATTAAATGACACATCAATAAGTTTTGAAAATTTGTTAAAAGCTCTTGCTAGCAAGCCCATGACGCACAAGAAAAAAAAATTAAAAAACAAATAATGAATAGCACAAACTATATTTTACTAATTTAAAATATATATATATATATATATATATAGATTTATTTCAAAAAAGAAATTAACCTTGTCATTATTTTTAAAACATTTGTTACACAATTTTTAATCATAAACAAGTTTCTAAGAACACACAAATGTGAAACAAAAGGTGAGCCCCCATATTTGTGAGAAAAACTTCATTTTACATGATTTATTTAGGAAGTTTGACTCATATTTCATGGTTTTTTTTTTCATGCGCTGAATTTCATGTATATAAATATTTTAATTTTTTTCTTATTTCAAGTTGTATATTTTAAATGTAAAGTGGTAAAAAATAATTTTTTTTTTTTGGGGGCGGGAGGGGGGGGGGATTGGTTTGTTTTTTGCAATGCATGTTTTTCACCTTGTAAATTCACAATATCACATAAAAGTCTCATGTTTCTGTCAATAAGAGACATAGCTTCATAGAGAAAAATTTTAAAGTTCTTCATATTCAAGGTAAATGCATGATCTATTAGAAAAAAAATAAGTTAGATAATCAATATTTTTAACTTTTGTCTATTAAAATTGATGTTACTTTTATTGAATGAATATAAATTAGGAAACACTACAATCCATGTGTAATATAACGTTTATCGGCTTGGGTTAAGGCCTGTCCATTTTATGCTATTTGATTCGGGATCCGATACTCATTATTGTTCTTTATACTTCTTGTTGTCATGTTATTGATTGGGATTGGTTGTTTAGATAGTTGGATTTTGTTTTGAAGAGGCAGCGAGCTAGTGTTTCAAGGGAATTTCTGTCCGTTTGTTGTTGAGTTCGAGCGGTCTTTTGTTCATTCTAGACAAAGTGTCTATAGTCTGGACATCTAAGAGTGGGGTGTTCTTCGCTTAAGCGGTCTCTTTGTCCGAGAGGGGGTCATTCTTCGCTCAAGTGGTGACTAATTCGCTCAAGCGATTTATCCTGCAGGGTTGTTGTGAGAATTTGGTTTCTTCACTCAAGTCATGGTTTGATAGCTTGAGTAGTGTTTTGTATTTGACACTCGAGCAGTTTGTGCATATAAACATATGAGAAAAAGATTTTATTTCACTTTTTGCTTTTCTCTCTCTCTCTCTCTCTCTCTCTCTCTCTCTCTCTACTCTTATATAAATTTACCCATATACCCAAATCCTTGAATTTCGAGACCTTTGTTCTTTGAGAAAAAAGGTAGAGCACGAAAAGATAGTCGTTTTGATCTGAAAAAGTTCAAGATTCGACTCATTGATTTCAGGAGTGTTCTTTCCCTCTCTTTCTTCTTTTGAGGTAGGGATTTCTTTAACATTTATGCATGATATTTAGCTTTGTTATGTGCTCCTTGAATAGAGTAGCATTTTGAGATATTTGAGTTTAATTTGGTTTTGATTTGGGTTTGAAATAAGTTATAAAAGAGGGGTTTTGGAATGGGTTGTTTGAAAGGTTGTGAATATGGGTGAGTTTGTAATGCCCTAAAAGACCCATTCCATAAACTGTTCTCCCTAGCGTTACCAACATACATGATCCAGACAAATAAAATAATATAGCAATATAGTCATGGCTTTCTTTCCATTTGAACTATTCCCAAAAGAAATTTACATAATTTTTCCATTACATTCTTCAAAATATTAAGGCAGTTTAAAAGAAAAGAAATAAGTAGACACAATTCAATCCACACAGGCTTTCTCTTCACAACAATGTTTTTTACAAACTAAGACACAAAAATCAACTCTTGAATACAATTATCATCATCACGCCCCATAAAACTTCAACAAACAGATCAATAAGCTCCAAAAACATGCTTTCTCAATGACATCATCACTTAAGAGGTACCTCATCTTCAGTTCCTGAAATTTGTTAGTTTTTGGGGTGAACATAAGCTCAGTAGATGATGCATTTAACAACTTATATAATCATTTAAAAGACTTATGCTCCTGCAATGCAACTCTTGAGGATATATAATAAAAAAATAAAATAAAATGCAAGGCAATGTATGAGTATGCAAATGAAAGGATGCAATGTTTGGAAAATATCTCATCTTTCCCACGTTCTCATTGGGCGATAACTCAGCCGTGACATCCCAAATAAGAGTCAAAAACCAAAGCATACATAGATAATTGTAGTTATATATATATATATATATATAGAAAATAACTCCACATTTGCCGACTCTAGAAACGGTGGGGTGATGGGCACCCAAAACATCAAGACCTTCCACATTTGCCGGCTCCATAAATGACGGGGACGGGGACGGGGACACCGAAAACCATGTTTTTTTTACATTTACCGGCTCCATAAACGGCAGGCTCATGGACACCCAAAAACATTTTTCTCACATTTGTCCAGCAATATGCGCAGATAGGGAAATTGGGCACCTTGACTCCCCGCGCAGGTACCAATTACAAAACATAACTCAAATCCAACCCAACTCACTACCCGGACTCATAGGCTAATTACCACCGTTCAACCTTCAACCATTTGTACAAAGATAGAACCAAAAGAAATGACAATGCATATGATGCATGAATTGCAAATAAGGTATGGTTTTCTTAAGATGATACCATTTTCTTAAGATGATAACATTTTCTAAAGAATCCACCTCTTCACAATTCATAAATTAAGGGTTTACCACCAACAATCATCATCAACTCAAGATGTGCATCAAGGAAGAACATTTAAATCACATATTTCCATCTCAAAGTCAAGTAATTATATTCAATTTCATGTATTGGAACTCAATTGAGCAAACCCCTTTTTTTGTAAATTAAATTAAAAAAAAAATAGGGTTTCAAGAAAATTGGGGATGTTCTATCTTTTATGAAATTGAGGAAATTTTCCATTATAACATTGATATTCATCCAAAGAAAAGTATAGTTTCTTCCATAACCATAGAGTATTTCCCTCCCTCTTTCTTCCCAACTGTGACCATGATATAAAATGTATGCATATACATGTACATATATATATATGTGTGTGTGTGTGTGTGTGTATAGATACACCATGAGTAGCTATGAAATACCATATAAGTTAAATTGAAGATATAAAGAGTTAAAGACACCCCTACCTCGAGTTGGTAAGCTAGAGCTAATTCACACTCGTACTTCGATGATCCAGTGAAACAATCAGTGAAAGTGTCGATCTAGCTTTTCTTTCAACTATTCTTGGGAGATCTTGGGTGGATCTTAGGTCAAGATTGGAGAAATCTATGGTTTTGTGAGCTAAGGTTTGGAAAAAGGCAGAGTTGGAGAGAGAGAGGATGGAAAGGTTAAAAGAAAATGACTTGGAATCAACTTTTAAAATTTGTTGTCCCCGACAGTTCGCTCGAGTGCAAGTTTTGACGCTCGAGCATAAGGCACAACTACGAGATCTCACTCGAGAACTTCCTTCGCTCGAGCGAAAAAGAACATGTCCCAGAAGCTTTGGAGAGCTACAGTGAAATTACTAGAAGCATGCATTTTGCGGTCAAGAGAAAACTTCCTCGCTCGAGTGGCCCACTTGCAAAGTTGCAAATTACTAGGAACTAGAGATCTACGCTTGAGCAAGAAAAGCTTCGTTTGAGCGGAGCGAAAAGCCCAAGTGTCACAACCTGCCCTCCTTAAAGAATTTCGTCCCCGAAATTAAGGTAATCCCTACCAAAAGCAATTTAAACAATTCTCAAGAAGACAAATACCAATCTTATAATGCCCCAAAATCATCATAGCATCAGTATAATACCAAAAATTTGGCTTTTCAATGATCAAAACTCATAAACCTTTCACAATTTCAACATAATACATTCGCCAAAGGCTCATTCCCATTTAATTAGCCATAATACAAACATTAACATCACAAAAGTTGATATGATTACATGTCTCTAAATAGTTCAGGGTATTTTTCTCAAATTTCTACTTCCTTTTCCCAAGTAGGTTCTTCCACTCCATGATGGTGCCAAAGTACTTTGACTAAGGGAATGGTTTTGCCTGTCAGTACATGCTCTCAAGAGTCTAAAATCTTTACCGATCTTTCTCCATAAGTAACATTCTCATCTACCTCTATGCTAGCCCAATCTAAAACGTGTGAGGGGTCTGGTTCATATTTGCAAAGCATGGAGACATGAAACACATCATGAATTTCGAATAGTTATGGAGGAAGGGCGAGACGGTAAGCGACTTCTTCCACCTGTTCAATGATGTCAAAAGGGCCAATATATCTACGTGATAGCTTCCCACTCCGGCCAAATCTCATCAAACACTTCCTAGTGATATTTTCAAAAATACATGGTCACCCACTTTAAAAATTAATGGTTGTCTTCTCCGATCCACATAATTCTTTTGCCGACTTTGCATCGCGATTAGTCTTTTTCGAATAACAACTACTTTTTCCGTAGTTTTGTAAACTAAGTCCAGGCCGAGCATGGGTGAATCTCCCACTTCAATCCAACACACGGGCGACCTACATGGACGACCATACAATGCCTCAAAACGCGTCATCCCAATGCTAGCCTAAAAACTGTTGTTATAGGCAAGCTCGGCTAATGACAAATATTTTTCCCACATCCCCTTGAAGTCTAATACACAAGCCCTTAACATGTCGTCTAAAATTTGGATCATACGCTCAAGCTGACCATTGGTTTAGGGGTGATATGCAATACTGAAGTTCAATTAAGTCCCCATGACGGTTTGCAAACTCTGCCATAACTATAGTGAAGCGGGGATCTCTATCTGAAACAATACTTATGAAACCCCATGGAGCCGAACAATCTCCTTAACGTACAACTCTGTTAGATAGTCAATGGAGTCATTCATACACATCGCAAGAAAATGTGCTGATTTGGTTAGTCAGTCCACTACAACCCAAATAGCACTGTTACTCCTTTGAGTTCTAGGGAGATCGGAAACAAAATCCATGGTGATGTGCTCCCACTTCCATTCCGCTACAAGTAAGGGTTGTAACAACCCTGGTAGCTTTTGGTGCTTTGCTTTAACTTTTTGACATGTTAAGCATTTAGACACAAATAAAGCCACATCCTTCTTCATACCTTTCCACCAAAGGTGACGACACATACATTTTCATACCTCCGGGATGAAAGGCAAGACGGGAGTGATGGGATTCTCGTTGTGCGTTATCTCTACAAGATTATGGAACAAAAAGGAAGTTTACATATCGAATGCTTGAGTCGGAATGCACCCTCAACCCTTTTTCCTCTTTTTCTTGTGAGATCTTCCCTCTCATAGCCTCCACTTCTAGATCATTTCACTGTGCTTCCAAAACTTGAGCGACTAATGATGGTTGAACTAAAATAAAAAACAATGTGGCTTGACTAGGTGATTCAGCAAGTTGTACCTCGAACTCAATTAAGTCCTCCAACATATTCCACTCTCTCATGGAAAGGCTGGCAACCGTGCCCATAGATTTTCTACTTAAAGTATCTGCGACAACATTCGCCTTTCCTGGATGGTAGTGCAATTCAAAATCGTAGTCCTCCACGTATTCCATCCATCTTCTTTGACGTAAATTCAAATCTTTCTGAGAAAATAAGTACTTGAGGCTCTTATGATAAAAAAAGACATCAAATTTCTCTCTATATAGGTAATATCTCCAAGTTTTTAAAGAAAAAATGATCGCGGCTAATTCAAGATCATGAGAAGGGTAGTTTTTCTCATGTGTTTTCAGTTGGCGAGAACCATAAGCTATAACTTTGCCCTCTTGCATCAGGACGCACCCTAGCCCTTCTTTTGAAGCATCATAATAGACCGCGTAACCTCTTCCTCTCTGGGGAATAATCAGAATAGGCGCGATAGTTAATCTAGCCTTTAATTCTAGAAAAGATTTCTCACAGGCATCGTTCGATATGAATTTCACTCCCTTCCTGGTCAATTTGGTTAACTGTGTCACTAATGAAGAAAAATCCTTCACAAAATGCCTATAATACCCAACAAACCCCCAAAAGCTGTGAATCTCAAACACATTTCTAGGTTGTTCCCACTTCTGTATGGCTTCAATTTTCAATGAATCTACTGTAACTCCCTCCTCCGAGACCACATGACCCAAAAACTTCACCTCTGAGAGCCAAAACTCACACTTCTTATATTTATCCAAAAGTCGGTGTTCTCTAAGAAGTTGTAAGACAATGTGAAGATGTTTCTCATGCTCATCTTCAGAGGGCAAGTAATTAAGTATGTCGTCTACCAAAACTACTGCGAACTTATCAAGGAAATCTCAGAAAATTTGATTCATCAAATTCATAAAAGTTGTAGGAGCATTAGTTAAGCCAAACGGCATTACTAGAAATTCATAGTGACCATAACGAGTACGAAAGGTTGTCTTAGGATTGTCCTCCTCTTTCACTCGTAACTAATGATAGCCCGATCTTAAGTCTATCTTCGAGAAACATCAAAAACCCTTGAGTTGGTCAAAAAGGTCATCTATCTGAGATAAAGGGTATTTATTCTTGACTGTGGCTCTTTTGAGTTTGCGATAGTCGATGCATAGCCACAACGATCCATCTTTCTTCTTTGGAAATAGTGTCAGTGCTCCCCATGGCAAGGTACTAGGACGTATAAAATCTTTGTCTAGCAATTCTTGTAGCTACTCATTTACAACAAGTAACTCCACAAGGGAAAATCTATAAGGAGACATAGGAATGGGCGTTATTCTGAACACTAAATCTATAGAAAATTCTACCTCACGATGAGGTGGTAATGTAATGAGGTCTTCAAGGAAAGCATCAGGATACTCAAAAACTACCTTAGGAAACATTCCTCAAATCCCATTATTCTCATCATCTACAATAGTTGCGAGAAGAAAACTAAGCTTGCCTCGATTTCGTGGGTCATACAGGGGTGACAACCCTCCAAAAGCTCTATCCCTAGAAAGTGAAAATAGTCTCCTCCTACAATGCACACTGTAACTCTTTCACAGTAATAATCTATTAAAGCACGATATGTGAGCAACCACTCCATACCGAGAATAACATCATAACTTGACATTTCTGTCAACATGAAATTAAAAGGAAGTTGACGTTCAGCTAACTCAATTACACACCTACGACACCCCCTATCCAATGTAACTTGATCCCCAAGTGGTGACTCAACCATGAGTGATGATTCTAATCGTTCTACTTTTAGGCCCAATGCAAATGCAAATGTTGATGCTATGAATGAATGCAATGCCCCGGTATCAAGCAACACATTGGCCCATGTGTTATAAACAAGATAAGTACCTCTCATCACCGATAGTCCCGATGACTGTTCAAAAGCAGTAACAGCATAAACTCATCCTTCAACCCTCTGATCACCCCAATCACTTCTCACAGTATTGACCAGTTGTGTTGACTGTGCAGATGTGGCCCCTTATACTACCCTCGATGTCTATCCTGACTGAAATGGATGATAACCCTGTCTTTGACCCTGGCCTGACTAATAACCCCCAGAATTTTGGGACCTAGAAGGGTTCCCTGTTCCAATCAGTTGTGGGCAAGATTTTTTCATGTGACCCGATTGCTCGCAATGGTAGCACGCAGGCAATTGCCCCCTTCCTTGGGCTAGACTTTGAGAACAAGTTTGTTGTTGACAGCTACGATTCTGTTTGCAGTCTAAAGCCTTGTGGCCCTACTGGCCACATCTAAAACAAGTGACACGATTGGGGCCCGTACTTTCCAAACTTCTCAGAGAAACAGATCCCGATGACTTGGTTGATTGCAGTATAGACTGAGAAGATGAAGAAAAAAAATCCTTAGATTTCTTAGAAGATCTAGAATCGCCCATAGACTCAGCATAGTTCGGCCTCTTGTGCTTCTACCTTGTTGCCCGGCCTCCATCATAATCTCCACATGTGCCGCAGCTTCCACTAACTTATTATATTCCCAATACACATGACCCATCACCTTCATGAGTATCTTAGGCCTTAACCTCTTCTCAAATTCGAAACACCAACGTTCTTCAGTAGCTACGAGTTCAAGAGAATAACATGCCAAAGTAGTAAATGTGGCCTCAAATTCTACCACTGGTGTGTCTAATTGCCTCAAATCTTCAAATTGCTTCCTAAACCTCTCCCTAGTTGTAAGAGGCAAAAACTTCTCTTGGAAAGTGTGAATGAATGCCTCCCAAGTATGCTCCACTCTGTGCTTAATTGCCCTCCACCATTGACCGGCCTCTCCTTTCAATTGATACACTGCGAAAGCCACCATAAGCTCCCCATCATTGATATCCAGAATCTCAAATGACTTGACAATTTGCTCCAACCATTCATCTGCCTTCATAGGGTTAGGCTCGCCACTATACTCTGCGGGGTTAGAGCGAAAGAATTCCTTCTTCAAGAAGGAGACTCAGGTTTCCCCTTCAATTGTCCTCGTTGCTTGCTCGGCTCAGAGTATTTCAATAGATTCACGAAGGGCTCCCTTCATTTCTCTGGCTAATGCCCCCATTGCATATTAGGCCGGCGGAATGGCCCGTCATTCTACCCTACCCCTTCTTCATAGGGAGCGAGATCTTACTGTGCCGACATATCCCAGCAGTCTCTACGGGGTCTACCTCGACCTCCTCATCCTCATCCTGACATCCTATACGAAAATAAGGAGAAAGATTTAACTCACAGCCCACACACGATATATGGAAACTCTTATATTACACACAAGAGTTAAATGCACCTTTAGGCAATTGCTACATAAGGCACACCACATACTCACATAAACACACAGGGCACACATGAGTTACTCTCCCTGGACTCTAACTAGTCCCATAGCACTCAAAGATTTCCTGGTGGAAAAAGCATTGATCAGGTGCCTTTCCAAAAGGATTTCAATGATTACAATAGATACAAGTCATGTCCTAAGAGCTTAACTCCATACCCACATAATCAAAAAAAAAAAAAAAATCAATTTAAAGCACACAAGACAATCTAATATTTCCCCCTCTAACATAATAGCCTTATGCGCCAAGGCCACTTCCCACGAGCTCCAGGTATGCAACCTGGTTAGCTCTGATACCAAATTGTAACACCCTAAAAGACCCATTCCATAAACTATTCTCCCAAGCATTACCAACATACATGATCCAAACAAATAGAATAATATAGAAATATAGTCATGGCTTTCTTTCCCTTTGAACTATTCCCAAAAGAAATTTACATAACTATTCCATTACATTCTTCAAAATATTGAAGTAGTTTAAAAGAAAAGAAATAAGTATACACAATTAAATCCACATGGGCTTTCTCTTCACAACAATGTTTTTCACAAACTAAGACACAATAATCAACCCTTAAATACAATTATCATCGTCACGCCCCACAAAACTTCAACAAACAGATCAACAAGCTCCAACAAAACATGCTTTCTGAATGACATCATCACTTAAGAGGTACCTCATCTTCAGTTCCTGAAATTTGTTAGTTTTGGGGGTGAGCATAAGCTCAATAGGTAATGCATTTAACAACTTATATAATCATTTGAAAGACTTATGCTCATGCAATGCAACTCTTGAGCATATTTAAAAAAAAAAAAAAAGGAAAAAAGTGTGAGGCAATGTATGATTATGCAAATGAAAAGATGCAATGGTTGGAAAATATCTCATCTTTCCTACGTTCTCATCGGGCAGTAACTCAGCCATGACATCCCAAGTAAGAGTCAAAAACCAAAACATACATGGAAAATTGTAGTTATATATATATATATAGAAAATAACCCCACATTTATCAACTCTAGAAAGGGCGGGGTGATGGACACCCAAAACATCTAAACCTTCCACATTTGTCGGCTCTATTAATGGCAGGACATGGACACCCAAAATCATGTTTTTTCACATTTAACGGATCCACAAACGGCAGGCTCGTAGACACCCAAAAACATTTTTTCCACATTTGTCCAACAATATGCTCAATGTAACGCCCTAAAAACCCAATCCATAAAATTGTTCATCCAAGCATTATCAACATACAAGATCTAGACAAATATAATTGTAATAGCCCATCTCTTTCATATACTGTCTATGTTCTAAATTCCTCATTATTTGTGTTAGTATGTATGTGATTCAATGTGTGAATTATGTGCTTATGAGATTATACCTGTCGGTTATAAAAAAAAAAAAACCTGTTGAAATTACGACCTTCGGACTGCAAATTGAAAGCCTTAGCGGCACGATAACCGAAAATTGACTTTACAGTTATGATCATCATGATTTTTAGGACATTATATGAAATTTTGTAAAAATTTAATTCATAACAAATTAATTAGTTTTATTTGGCTTAACTCTTGGAGTTAACACTTGAAACTGAAATTAACGATTTTAATGAGTTCAGAAATCAAAATTGAGTACATGAATATGATAATGAGAATTTTTAGAGCCATTCAGGCAATTTAATTGAAGACTGATTTTTTGTCTGATTCGTTAAGTTAGGGTTGGTTGGCCTTGTTATATATATATATATATATATATATATCTTTGAGCCTTCTATATTCTTTACACTCAACCAAACACCAAAAATATCTTCTGGAGAGTGAGAGGAGAAGAGAAAAGAGAGAAGAAGAAAGGAACTCAACTTGGAGCTTGAGAATCTAAGAAATTGAAAGAGGATTCAAGGAATATAACTCAAGGTAAGTGTAAATCAACTAAAACACCTTACATTTTTCTTATATTGATAGAATCAAGACCTATAAGGAAGCTTTGTCACTCTTGGGAGTTAGGGTTTGTGAGTTATACTCTTACTTGGACAAATGGTAGGAAATTACCATAGATTTCTCATAATTGTTTGATTAAAGAGTTAATCCCTTTATGTTTAGTTGATTTTGCTATTTAATCTTGAGGCCTTGCATATTATGAACCCATGTAAGCATGTATGTATATATATATTATGAAAGGATGAAGAAAATGAAGGGGTGATGAACATTAAGAATTTGTATGTCAAATTAAAAGAAGTTTGATCTCATTGAGCTTGTGTTTCATGTTTAATATGTTCATAGATCATGTTTTTTGAAGTAAATTTGCTTGAATTGAGCCTTAGAAACGAGTTTAGAAGGCTTGCCTTGGATGGATTTTTGGACTGCTCAAACAAGGCCCAGGACCGCATGTGCGGGGCTCATGGCTGCATATACGGAAGGTACAACCGCACGTGCGGGGCTTACAGCTGCATGTGCGGAAAATAGGGGAAGCAACTTCAGCATTCTACAATAAAGGCATGTGCGGGCAGCACATGCAGTGCACCTTTTCGCACGTGCGGTGGGAGATTCTCGCACGTGCGGCACGTGGAGAAGGGTTCTATCACCTTTCTTGCCTCTATTTGACCCTTTAAAATTATTAATATGTACATTTGATCCGTCTGCAATGCTTACAATTTCCTATGTATTAATGAATCGAACAAATGATTAAAGAGATAAACTAAGGAAAGAATGTATCATTTACCCGTTTGTGTATGTGTGCTACGTATAAGTCACTTGCGGAAAGAGACCGTTGCTCGCCTAAACCGCAGTAAGTAATAATAGTGTAATGATTTATATATTTATTTCTATATTCTTGTTTATGAATTACGTACCTTAATTGTATTTAGTTCATTCGAGACAATTTGTACTATGGTTATTACATTATGATTGCGAGTGATATGTTGGGGATAAATGGTGCAATGATTTATGTATTTTTGCTTGGAAGTGGCGCACGTTAAATAAATTTAAGTGAATGGAAACGACTGAGTAATGATATAAGCATGAGTAATGGCATAAGAAAGGGACCTAAAGTCGTTCTATTTTGTTATATATGAGTACTCTATTGGGCCCGAGGCCATTTTGTACTCTATTGGGCCCGAGGCCATTTTGTATTATGTTAAGCCCGAGGCCATTTTGTACTCTATTGGGCCCGAGGCCATTTTGTATTATGTTGGGCCCGAGGCCATTTTGTACTCTATTGGGCCCAAGGCCGTTTTGGTATTGTCTTGGGCCCGAGGTCATTTGGTATTATGTTGGGCCTAAGGCCGTTCTGTTTTACGTTGGGCCTAAGCCGTTTTGTCCTTTGTGGGCTGAGGTCGCTTTGGAATATGGCGAAGGGGACATATAAACGTTAGATAAATATTCTCTAAGACATATGCGTATTCACTGAACCTCCTTACATTATTATTATTCACCGAGTCTTGCTCACTTCGTTTTTATATATGTTTATGTAGGTGATCAACTTGGAGGACAGCCCTAGGTCAGCTTCAGGAGCCTTTTTGGCGAGTCTGTTGTGTTAAGCCCCGCAATTGAAGCCTTTTGTCTGGTTCTTTTGATGTCATATGTTTTGTAAATTTTTGGTGGCGAACTCCTTGTATATACCTACATGATGTGGTCTTATACATGTACATGTATATAAATTGTGTAAATTTAAAATTTTACCATATAAGCACTGCTCAATGGACATTCTGTAATTTATTTGCTTCCATTTTAGGCCCCGTTATCAGATGCATATTATAGAAATTTTGTTTTGAGGCCTAAGTGCGGGCCGGTCATGGACTAAACTTTTAGGGGCGGGTTTGGGTCGTAACAATAATAATATAGCAATACACTCATGGCTTTCTTTCCCTTTGAACTATTCCCAAAAGAAATTTACATAGTTGTTCCATTTCATTCCTCAAAACATTAAAACAATTCAAAAGGAAAAAAGTAAGAAATCAACAATTAAACCCACAAGGGCCTTTTTTCCTTATCACAATGTTCTTCACAAACTAGGACACAAAAATTAGCTTCTAAATATAATTATCATCACCACGCCCTAAGAAACTTCAACAAAACGTGCTAGGTCAATTGACATCATCACTTGAGAGGTATCTTGTCCTCAATTCTTGAAAATTTGTTAGTTTTTGGGGTGAGCATAAGCTCAATAGGTGATGCATTTAACAAATTATATAATCATTTGAAAGACTTATGCTCACGCGATGCAATTTATGAGAATATAGAAAAAGAATGTAAAACAATGCATGAGTATGCAAATGAAAAGATACAGTGCTTGGAATATATCTCATTTATCCCACATTCTCATCGGGCGATAACCCAGCCATGACATTTCCAGGTAAGAGTCAAACATCAAACATACATAGATAATTATAATTAGGTATAGAAAATAATCCCACATTTTCCGACTCCTGAAACGACGAGGCGATAAACATCCAAAAACATCAAAACCTTCCACATTTGCCAGCTCCATAAATGGCGAGGACGTGGACACCCAAAACCATTCATTTTTCCACATTTGCCAACTCTAGAAACGGTGACCTCATGGACACCCCAAAAACATTTTCTCACATTCGTCTGGCTATATGTATAGGCAGGGCAATTGGGCACTTTGACTCCCCGCTCGGGTACCAATGACATAACACAACTCAAGTCCAATCCGACTCACTACCTGGCCTCATAGGCTAATTACCTTCATTCAACTTTCAACCATTCGTACAAAGATATAACCAAAAGAGATGACAATGCATATGATGTATGAATTTGCAATTAGAGTATGATTTCCCAAAATGAAGCCACTCCTTAAAGGAGTCCACCTCTTCACAATGTCTAAACCAAGGGTCTAACACTAACAATCATCCACAACTCAAGGTGCACACCAAAGGAAACATGTAAATCACACATGTCTAACTCAAGTCAAGTAATTACACTCAATTTCATGTTTTTGAAAACAATTGAGCAAAATCCCTTTTTATAAAAAAAATAAAATAAAATAAAAAGAGTTTGGAAAACTAGGGTTTAAGTAAAATTTGGG
Organism: Camellia sinensis; assembly: GCF_055761805.1. NCBI lineage: Eukaryota > Viridiplantae > Streptophyta > Magnoliopsida > Ericales > Theaceae > Camellia > Camellia sinensis. Next base: position 73,017,690 of record NC_138964.1, read on the forward strand.
GTTTTTCCCTTCTTAATGAAATTGAGGCAATTACTCATCATCAATAGTGATAATCATTGATAATAAGCACAACTTCTTGCTTAGTCATGAAACATTTACAACATGAACCCAATTATTCATCCACACTACCATACACCCATAATCTATATAGATCTATGTATATATGTATGTAGATACACCATGAGTAGTTATGAAATATCACATAAGTTAGCTCAAATTGAAGAAATAAAGAGTTAAAGGCACCCCTACCTCAAGTTAGTAAGCTAGAGTTGCAATTCAAGCTTGCACATCAAAGATCTAGCAAAACAATCGGTGAAAGTGTCGATCTAGCTTTTCTCTCAACTATTCTTGGGAGATCTTGGGTGGATCTTGGGTCAAGAGTGGAGAAATCTAAGGTTTTGTGTGCTACGGTTTGAGAAAATGTGGGATCAGAGCGAGAAAGAGAGAGATGATGGAAAAGTACAAACAAAATGACTTGGAATCGCTTTTAAAATCTGCTGTCACCGACAGGTCACTCAAGTGAAACTTCTGGTGTTCAAGCGTAAGACACAACCAAGTGATCTCGCTCGAGCGGAGAAGAACATGTCCCAGAAGTTTTGCAGAGCTATAATGAAACTACTGAGAGCATGCAATCTACGCTCGAGAGACAACTTCTTTGCTCAAGCGGCTCGCATGCAAAGTTGTAATTTACTGGGAGCTAAAGATCTATGCTCGAGCGAGAAAAGCTTCGCTTGAGCAGAGCGAAAAACTCAGGTGTCACACGCAGATAGGGAAATTGGGTACCTTAACTCCCCGCGCAGGTACCAATGACAAAACATAACTCAAATCCAACCTGACTTACTACCCAGACTCATAGGCTAATTACCACCATTCAACCTTCAACCATTTGTACAAACATAAAACCAAAAGAAATAATGATGCATATGATGCATTAATTGGAAATAAGGTATAGTTTTCTTAAGATGATACCATTTCCTAAATAATCCACCCCTTCACAATTCATAAAATAAGGGTTTACCACCAACAATCATCATCAACTCAAGGTGTATATCAAGGAAGAACATTTAACTCACATATTTCCATCTCAAAGTCAAGTAATTACACTCAATTTCATGTTTTGGAACTCAATTGAGCAAACCCCCTTTTTTGTAAATTAAATTAAAAAATAGGGTTTTAAGAAAATTGGGGATTTTCTGTCTTTTATGAAATTGAGGAAATTTTCCATCATAACATTGATATTCATCCAAAGAAAGGTATAGTTTCTTTCATAACCATAGAGTATTTCCTCCCCCCTCCCCCCCTCTCCCCCGACCTCTTTTTTCCCAACGTTGATCATGATATAAAATGTATACACATACATGTATATGTGTGTGTGTGTGTATAGATACACCATGAGTAGCTATGAAATACCACATAAGTTAACTCAAATTGAAGATATAAGGAGTTAAAGACACCCCTACCTCGAGTTGGTAAGCTAGAGTTGCAATTCACACTCGTACTTCAATGATCCAGCGAAACAATCGGTGAAAGCGTCAATCTAGCTTTTCTTTCAACTATTCTTGGGAGATCTTGGATGGATCTTGGGTCAAGATTGGAGAAATCAATGGTTTTGTGAGCTAAGGTTTGAGAAAAGGTAGAGTTGGAGAGAGAGATGGTGGAAAGGTTAAAAGAAAATGACTTGGAATCAACCTTTAAAATCTGCTGTCCCCGACAGGTCGCTCGAGCTCAACTTTTGACGCTCGAGCGTAAGGCACAACTAAGAGATCTCGCTCAAGCGCAACTTCCTTCGCTCGAGCGAAAAAGAACATGTCCCAGAATTTTTGCAGAGCTACAATGAAATTACTAGGAACATGCATTCTACCTCAAGCGAAAACTTCTTCGCTCTAGCGGCCCACCTGCAAAGTTGCAAATTACTGGGAGCTAGAGATCTATGCTTGATTGAGAAAAGCTTCACTCGAGCAGAACGAAAAACCCAGGTGCCACATTGTTGATGAGAAGGGTTGAAAATCTTGGAAACCTCTCTTTAAAATTAATTATTGAAAGAAACATATGTTTTCAAAATCATGGAAATTATTTGGTTTTTGAGTAAGAATGAGAATGATTAGAAGTGATTGGATACTTGTTGAGTTGGAAAGTGGAATTGGAACATGTGTTGTTACTCCTATGTTGTAATTTTGGAAATTTATATCCGTTTACTTAAAATTATCTTTTGAATAGAAATATCTATTTTAACTATCAGTGGAGGATATCATTGATTGTTGTAGCAAGTGCATGAAAACTAGGTTAACGAAAACATCCACTCTCGCATCTCGCATTTGAACATTGGTTTCATATTTTATACATTGAAATGTATTGTTTTGAGACAAATTGGTGAATACCTTAATGAATCTAATTAGGGGGTGTGGCTGTGGTTATTATTATGTTGGCCTGTGTGTCATTGGCAAAAGTCTAGAAACCCACGAAGTTGGGTGTCGATCCTTCTAGTTGGTATCGGTAAAATGGTTTTGTTAGTGCTTGTATAACCTATTGGCAAACACGTACCTAAAGATTCCCAGTGTTGTGTATCCATTGCCCTATTTTCTAATTTAAAAGGTAATGATTTATTAATTGGATTCTGAAAATAAAATTGTGTTGTTTGAGTAGGAAAAAGGCATTCTTTTAATAAATGACATTCATGTGCATTCACCATATGTCATTGTTAAGTATCATATAATTTGTTAAGTTAATATCTACTAGGTTTTAGCTCACTCTATGTGGAAATCAACTTTCAAGTGTTGACGAATGCCTTCGCCAAGGACTCAGCTTGGGAGGATCTTGGGCGAAGGCTCATTTATTTTTGTGTTGTAAATATCATTTGTACAAGTTTCGAGCTTTTTATTTGTATTGGGCTTGACCCACTTTTGTTGTAACCAAACATCGTCTTGAAAGTATGTAGCCCTTAGGGCATGAACTTCTATTTTCCTCTTTTGTTATTTATGTATATCCGTCACATGCTATAGATTCATAACTTAGGGTTAATGAATGTGTAATGCCCCAAATTTATAGACCAAATGATAATACAACAATCATGGCTCTTTCAAAGAAAACTAAATATAAATCTCCAAACTTACATTGCATGATACAATAGTTCTTCATGCAACAATACATTAATCCAACAACAAGTAAATAAACAAATAAATGCCCCCAATGGCTTACAATTTTCCAAGGCTTGAGCCTGGTTACACAAAATGATTATTCAAACCCACAAAGGCCTATCCTCTAGCTTGCACATCCTCAGATCATTTACCTCTCTGTATTGACCTCTGTGGGGATAAGGCTCAACGTGAGATTCGTCGGGATAAACATCGCATTTATCGTTTTGAGGCTATGTGGTTACGGAATGCAAACTGTGAACAAGTGGTCACTAAAAATTGGGGGCCTTCTTCTACTATGGATGTTAAGGGCTTGGTTTCTAATATTTCCCGAGTGAGCTCTTCGTTGAGACGGTGGGACCGAAATGTATTTGGGTGTATAAAGAAGCAGTTGACGAAAAAAACTAACCACCTCCACCGGTTGCTTACAAGGTGTGGTCTTTCTTTGGCTGAAGCAGAAGAAGAGCGTACGTTGCGGTGTGAAATTGATGAGCTTTTAGAACGAGAATCTATTTTTTGGGGTCAGCGTGCTCGAGCCAATTGGTTAAAGGATGGCGATCGTAATACTTCTTTCTTCCATTCTAAGGCCACCCAAAGACATAAAAAGAAGAAGATTGACGGCATAGTCGATTCCTGTGGGATCTGGCAAGCGGAGCACAGTGTAATGGAGGATAATTTCGTGACTTATTTTAAAGAGCTATTTTCAGCAGGCGTGGGGTTGACAGTGGACCCGGTGCTCCAATTGGTTCAAAGGAGAATTTCAGTTCGTAGTGCTATTACTCTAAGTTGCCCTTTCTCTGCACTTGAAGTGCATCATGTGCTTCTCCAAATGCATCCAACGAAGGCCCCCGGGCCTGATGGTAAGCCTGCTTTATTCTTTCAAAAATTTTGGCACGTAGTGGGTCCTAGTGTCAGTAATGCTGTGCTTGGGGTTTTGAATGGGGTGGATGATATTTCACAGATTAATCATACCTTTATTGTGCTTATCCCTAAAGTTAAAAAGCCCCAGCATATGTCCGAATTTCGGCCATTCAGTCTATGTAATGTTGTCTACAAGCTTATTGCCAAAGTGTTGGCCAATCGCCTTAAAGAGGTTTTGCCATCAGTAATTTCTAACACTCAGAGTGCTTTTATACCAGGTCGATTGATCACAAATAATGCGCTATTGGCTTTCAAAGTTTTTCATTTTCTTAAAAACAAGCGGGCCGGAAGAGATGGATTTCTCGCACTGAAACTAGACATGAGTAAAGCTTATGACCGAGTGGAATGGCCATTTATTCATCAAATGATGCTCCAATTGGGTTTTCCGCAGCAATTTGTGCAACTCCTCATGATTTGTGTGTCGATGGTATCATTTTCGGTTCTTCTTAATGGCAAGCCTTCAAGATTGTTTCGTCCAACATGGGGGCTCAGACAGGGGGATCCTCTTTCGCCATACTTGTTCACTATTTGTGCGGAAGGGATGTCGGCGCTTCTAACACATGCTATGGTAAACAACTAGTTGTTGGGGATTTCCTTTTGTCGCGGTAGTCCACGATTATCGCATTTGTTTTTTGCTGATGATAGTCTTCTATTTGCGGCTGCCACTGAAGCTGAAGCCGGGGTGCTACGAGATGTCCTTCAAATATATGAGCTAGCCTCGGGGCAGAAAATTAATTTCCAAAAATTTGCTATTTGTTTTAGCAAAAATACGAAATTGGTTACCCAGCAAGTGGTGACATCAATTCTTGGGGTGGGTTCCATGGCGACGTACGGGAAGTATTTGGGGCTACCGTATTGTGTGGGTCACTCAAAACGATCCGTTTTGGGTTTTGTCAAAGAGCAAGTATGGCATCGTTTAAATGGGTGGAAGGAGAAATCATTATCGATTGCGGGTCGCGAGGTCCTTATTAAGTCTGTTGCCCATGCAATCCCCACTTATATTATGTCCTGTTTTCGATTACCCGCTGGTCTGTGCCATGAAATTGAATCAATGGTGTGCAATTATTGGTGGGGACAAAAGGAGGAAGCCTATAAAATTCATTGGACTAACTGGAAGCATTTGTGCAAATCTAAATTGAGTGGAGGGATGGGGTTTTGCTGCCTTAATGAATTTAATACAGCTATGTTGGCCAAACAATGTTGGCGACTTGTGAAACGGCCTCACTCGTTGATTGCAAGGGTGTTAAAAGCCAAGTATTTTCCTCACACTTCGTTTCTTGATGCGTTGCTTGGAAGCAACCCATCTTTCACCTGGAGGAGTATAGCAGGCGCTCGATATTTGCTTAATGCTGGGTTACGATGGCGAGTGGGAAACGGTGAGAGCATTTCGGTTAAGTCTGATAAATGGGTTCCCCGGTCTCATACCTTTAAGGTCATTTTGCCACCTTCCACTCTCCCGGACAATGCAAAGGTTAGTGTGTTGATTGATTCCCAACTTGGTATCTGGAACTCTGAGCTTCTTAATCAATAGTTTCTGCGCGTTGATGGTGAAGCTATTCGATGCATCCCTATCTGTCCAACTTTACCCCCGGATACATTAGTTTGGCATTTTTACGCGAAGTGGTGAATTTTCAGTGCGATCGGCGTATCATTTGTGTGTGGATATGGGCTGCTTGGATGGCCTTGGTGTCACCTCCGATGATGGTCTGTCAAAGAAGCAGTTTTGGACTGCTCTATGGCAGCTGCAGATTCCGACTAAAATCAAGATATTTGGCTGGAAAATGTGTCATGGGTTGTTACCGGTGCGAGAAAATTTGCGGAAAAGACATATCGTGACTGTGGATTTATGTGAGTTGTGTGGTGATGAAGTGGATACCGTGAGCCATTGCTTTCATAATTGTTGGTTTGCACGGCAAGTTTGGATGTCCAGCTCGATTTCGGTGGTTCTCAACATTATGCCTGTTAATAATTGTTTTCAGTGGGTTTGCAATCTTATGACAAAGTATGATATGAAGTTGATGGCTTTATTTTTTACTATTTGTTGGGGTTTATGGAATCAACGAAACTCCATTCTCTTTGAACATAAGGTAAGAACCATAGATAATGTTGTGGCTTTTGCTGAGAAGTATGTAACAGAGTATGCTCAAGTTCACCAATGCAGCCAAATTCCAGTGCATCATCTGTGGGTTCGAAGGTGGGTTGCACCACAAGAAGGTGTGTTTAAATTGAATTTTGATGGCTCGATTCGGAAGACCCAAGCACTTGTTGGTATTGGGATTATTGTTCGTGACAGTAATGGGTTGGTTATTGCTGCTATGGTTGAGCAAATTCATTATCTGGAAGATGTGGATTGTGTGGAAGCTTTGGGTGCCGTTAAAGCGCTTCAATTTGGATATGACTTGGGGTTGGATAATATTCAGCTTGAAGGAGATTCTTTCAACATGGTGTCTGCAATTCAAGGAAAGACAGAAAATTTATCGTGTTATGGTCATTTCGTAGATATGGCTCAAGCACTCCTCTTGCAGTTTCATTCCTCATCCGTCTCGCATGTTTATAGAGATGGCAATTCTGTGGCTCATTGTTTAAGTAGGTTAGCTTTTGATTTTGATTCACCTCGCATTTGGATGGAGGAAGCTCCTCCCTCCTTAATGGGGTTGGTGGCTTCGGAGGCTCCCTCTTCTTTGTAATTGCTTTTCCTGTCTAAAATAAAAGAAAACCCACACACATACAGCCCTTGGCTTACACATAGTGTCAGAGCAAAATGAGAGTCTCGTACTCTCAACACACATTTCCTCGCCTTTAGTTAGGCGGCATCACTACATCTTTTCCTGCACAAAAATCCCATAAGGTAAGCATAAAACCCAGTAGGAAATCCTCAACAAACTATATACATTTTATACAAGTCTCAAGAGATAAAATGCACATGCCATGCTATGCCTTTTTGAAAGAAAATCACATCTTCATCTTTGAAAACCATCATGCTCAATGATGTCATGCAATTTCAATTCTTCAAAACATAACAATTCATTTCAAGAGCGGTAAACACGACTCTAGTAATCCCTAGGTCGGTGTCTGCAAGTAGACTATACAAGTACTACCAATTTGTGATTTTTACTGATATTAACCGGAATGCTCGACACCTATCCACGCGGGTTTTCGGTCTTTCACCCCGGACTCTCAGGCCAACTTATTCAATATTATCTACACCACCTATCAAGACTTATCAACGTTTTTACCCCAAAACCATTCCATGAAAACTTGTTTCTTAACATTCTTTTCTCAATGCAAGTTTTCAAATCAACTTTCAAAGTTTAATGTAATCAAATTAATTGATATGCCAATAACACAAGATGAATATAAATACTTTTATTCCAATTCATCATCCAAAGAATAACACAATTTCCTTTTCTCAAGTATTCTCAACAATTAGTCATTTCAAGACTATTTCAACGTTTTGAACAATAATTTCCAAAATAAACAACAATTCTCATATTCCCGGAAATTCATTATTTATATAAATATAAATAAGAAATTTTCCAAACATTCATTTATTTTGACACACAAAGGAAATATAACAATATCATTCTTGGATTTTCAGTCTCTTTTAATTTTTTTTTTTCCAAATTCTAGGTTTTCTCACCAAAACTATACAACTCAAATCTTTTGAAAGAAAACTTTCCAAAATAATATTTTCTTCAATCAACGAAGATCAAAACCCATAAGATTATTTTAAAAGAATAAGAGACAAACCCACTTTCAAAATCACTCAACTTCTTGAATCAACAATCAATTTTCAAAGCTATCGAAAGATGATTTCGAAAATCATCTAGATCTTGCAAATATATATATATATATATATAACTCTAAGAAAATCCGTACCTCAACTTTTGAAGAAGAAATGAGATGAAACTCCCAAAATCAACGGTGTTGAAACTCGATCTTCACCATACACAACGAAGCCCTTGAAAAGTTAACCAACTTTGATGAAGAACCTATGGCAGAACTCTAATGGATCTTGAGAAATCAAGGTTTTGATCCAGTTTGGCATAGGGAAATGTAGAGAGAAGGGAGATGAAAGGGTTTTTAGAGAGAGAGAGAGACCTAACAAGAGTGGGATACACTCAAACTAAAGAGAAGAAAAGACCAAAATTTCGGACTCACCTGCCACCGCACGTGTGGCGTTTCTCCCGCACTTGCACTCCCACACCTGCAGTTATTGCAGTAGCCAAACAAGCCCTCCCCTGATTTCCGCACGTGCGGCTCAAGCAACTTCGAATGCATTTTACATTTTTGCTTCGACGAGCTGACCGGGCAGCTCGACTCTCGTAAGTTGACCGGGTCAAAATCGGGATCGCTACAGAATGTATTAATGCATGTAATATCATCTTTGTACTATATTAAAGAAATTAATGAAAGAGAGAATATTATAGTAATATTGTCTTAATTAATGATTAAATTTGATGAGCATCTGTATATCTGTTGATGGGTTATGAGATTATCTATTGTTATAAATTGGGGGTGTTACAATGTTCAAACATTTTTAAAATTTTAAAAATATGCATGGTTAAATTTTAAGCTAATTGAAGTGGCCATCTCAATTATAAAATTATAAGATAGCGATAATGTAACGGTAATAATAAAAAATAATTGAACATTACTTAAGTTTAATATTCTTTTTACTCTTGCATTAATATGATATATGACATGTTTCGAATATTGTTAACAAATAAAAAGAAAAAATATGAACTTATTTCATTTCTGCAAGTGAATGCCAAATCCTCAAAACTATTGGGCATTAAAACCTTTGAATTGTTTTTAAAAATAAATTGACTAATAACTAAATTAGTTTTTTGGTTTTAGATTTTAAAAAATTAAAAAAAACCTATAAGTTAATAATTAAATTTGCATATTATGAGATGAGAGAAATTTAACTTATTTCTTGAATTCTATAAATTAGAAAAATCATGTGACATTTGTAATGCCCCAAAATAATGACAACCCATCCCATGATATTCAATAGAAAACACAAGCTTGAGAAATGTTACCCTTCTATTTACATTCATTGACCGTACAAAAGATGACATACATACATGCATAAATCTTAGATCCTGAATCTATAGCATATGATATATGTAAAGGAATTAAAACATAAGGAGACACAGGTAAGTTATGCCCTAATGGCTACATCCTTCCAAGTCAATGCTTGGAAACAACAAAAATGAGTTTAACGCAATATAGTTAAAGTCCATGGCTTGTACAAAACAATTACTTCAAAAGAGACAAAAGAAGCTCTTGGCTCCAAGTCCTCCCAAGCTACGTCCTTGGCGGAGGCATATCATCAGTACCTGAAAGTTGTTTTTAACGTTGGGTGAGCTAAAACCCAGTCGAGATATTCAAACGTAACTTATGAAGCTTAACAAAATCATATGGTGAATATATTTTTCCAAAACATCATGCTTCCTCTTTCAAAACAATGCCATGTCTCAATAATATGTAATTCAATTCAATAAATAATACTTTTTCAATTACAAAATAGGGCAGTAGATACAAAACACTGGGAATCTCTAGGTACATGTCTGCCAGTAGGCTATATAAGCACTACCAAAGCCATTTTACCGGTACTAACCGGAAGGGTCGGCCTAACTCCGTGGGTTTCTGCACTTTTACCAAGGACACACATGATAACATAATAACCACAACCACACCCTCTCACCAGATTTACTGAGGTATGCACTGCTTTTCTCAAAACAATACACTTTCAATGTTTAAGTATAAAGCAATGCTCAATGCAAGATATATGAGTAATTACTTTCAATTGACCTAATCTTCATTCAATTTTTACAACAATCAAAGCTATCCTCCACTGATAACCCTAAACAAATATTTCTAATCAATAGATAATTTTCCAACAACACATATAATCTCATAATTCTTCAAAATGGGAGTGATACACATATCGGACTCCACCCTCATTATCAACATATACATTCATTTTATCCAATCAAAAACACAACATCATTCCTTTCTTTTTCTTTTTTCATAAATCAACATCTATGATTTCAAATCACACACTTTTTACTTCCCAAAAACACTTTTAAAGAAGAGATCTCCAACATTTCTACATAACCAACGACAAACGCATCCAGTGTGAGTTGTTTTTAAATGCTCAGTAGGGTGAATTTTGAACTTGATATTTTTTTCTCCCCCACTCGAGCATCAACTCTTACGCTCGAGCGGTGATTTCACTCATCCAATATTTTTGCAGAGTGTTTGAGATACTGAGAGCATGCTTTTAGCGCTTGAGCGCAATATTCTTGGCTCGAGCAGAGAAACGCGCATAAGTGAGTTCGCTCGAGCATTGATTCTCACGTTCGAGCAGTGAGCCTTTGTATAAAAACTTTAACCCGTCCTTTCAGTCCAATTTTTTAGCCCCAAATTTCTTCTTCTCTCTCCTAGGGCTCCATTTGCGATCTCATCCTCCCTAATTGCAACTTGGTCTTCCTTGTCAATGTGTGTTCTTACCTTCTTCAAGTCCTCCATCTTTGTCTCAGGTATGTCTTTCTTCATTTTCTTCATTTTTTTTTTCTTTTTTTTTTAATCTTTAATGTTTCTTTTTATCTCGGTTTCTCATCTATTTTGAGTCTTGGTTATGGTGGCTTGGTCCGTGTCTATTCTAGGGCTTCACTTGTTCACACACTTCCACAGTGGATTTGAGCATTTTGGGTGTTGTTCTTGGTTTCTGTGTGGTTTTCTATTGAACATGTTTGACCAGAGTCCTAATGCTAGTTCTGATTGGGTTATGCTTGGTTGTGCTTTGGTTTATATTACTGCCTTATTATTGTTTTTTTCTTCTTTTTTTTCCTCTATGTGTCTATTGATATATCTTCATGCTGTTTTGTTGGGATTTTGTTGTCTTTGGCTTTTGATTCCTAATGGTTTGGTCACTAATGCGGTTTGATCTCTTATTTTGCATTTGGGGGATAGGTGTGTCCTTAGGTTTAGCCATGTCAACCTCTAAATGCCGAAAGTCTACGGCGAACTGTCCATTTTATAATCCTGACTGTTTTCCCTTTGCCGAAAAGCCAAAAACTTTCGAGAAGCCTATATCTCCCATACAGTGCATCCAGAGAGAAATGTGCAGCCCAATACTTTTGAGTCGATCCCTATATAGCCTGTGCTTCAACCCTTAGGAGGTGACCTAGTTCTCTCTTTCTCTAGGAGCCCAAATTTGAATTGTGTCTGAGAGTTTTACTGCAACGTTGAGGGGGTCGATGATGTTGGTCCTTCCTTTAAAATCTAGGTTAGATCTAAGGAAATCACCGTAAACCAGGACCTCATTCGTTCTCTCCTAAGCATTGGCTCGGTTGTCAACTCTCATTTTCCTTTCTTTGTTCGCCCCACTTGTGGCTTCAACTGGGTGGCCACTGAGTTATGCGGTACACCAAAAACCTGGATTAAGGGGGCCCTAATCAAACAGAATAAACTCCTTCCCCTGTTTCGGTTGCTTAACCTCATTGTTTGTGCCAATATCATTGTCACCACCCACAACTCTGAAATTAACCAAGACCAAGGCTATACCTTTTACTGCATAGATCGCCAGTTACCTATTAATCTTGCCACTCTTATCCTCCAGAAAATGATAGTTGTCCTTAGGAACAAGCAGTTAGGGTTACCCTATGGTTGCTTTATCCACCGCCTCCATTCTAAACTTGAGGTCCCGGTCTTAGATGAGGACGAGTTTGCCATTTCTATCAAACTTTTCACTAAGAAAACCATTTCTCAAAATTGGGCTCATATTAAGGGGGAGTCGTCTGGGGGGGGTACTTCTACTGCAGGTGATGATGATCTTTTCGTTGAGAAGGCCAAAAAAGATGTTGCAGCCGCTGGTGTGGAGGAGCATGATGTCCTTCTACGAACCATTCGTGGCCCGCTTTGCCAGTTTGAGCAGTCTATAACCAAGAGGTTTGATCACATGGATGCTCGCCTAGATGCTTTCGATGGCCGTCTTAGACATCTTAAACAGACTGTTGATTAGACTACCATCCAGGTTGCCGAGATTATTTCTCTGCTCCAACTGCAGTCTCATCCTCCTCATTCTCAGTGATATTCTTTCTTATTTCTTGTTTATATATATATATATATAGTGGTTGTTTATCTCTCCCAAACAAAAAGGAGTGTTTTGGTTTTTTGGGTTTTGGAGACTTACACGTGCACTTACTCATGCCACATACGTAGTCTAGTGTTTTTTTTTTTTTTTTTTTTTGATGAATGCATGTTGAATATTAGGATAGAATGTTTTTGTGGAATGCTAACTTGATGGATATTGATATCGATTTATTACTTTGATATATATTGTCTTATCTCTATCTATATCTGCTTGTGTTTAATATCCTATTTCTAGTGTTTTGGTTTTTGGTTTAACAGGTGGCTGTTTCATGGTGTTCCTAACTAGTTAGGCTTGTATCCTTTGTAGCCTTTGTTTTTTATTAGGTAGTCTATCTAGTGCGTGTGTTTGTTAAGAAAAATTGTTAGAAAGTTTTGTCTAGGAATTGACAAAAGGGGAGATTGTTAGGTCCCTACTTGTTGTCAATTCTGCAAACAAACTTGGTTTAGTCGAGTTGTAATTTTTCCTTGCTTTTTGGTCTTCTCGCTCTAGTGGCAAACTCCCACTCTTAGTAGTTTGGCTTGTCTGCAAAAGTATTGGGGGTTGTGTTTTTATGCTCGAACGAACTTTCCTGCGCTTGAGCATAGACCCTTGTTAGGAACATGAGTTTAAGTGACACCCCTCGAGTGTCCATTCCTACGCTCAAGCAGAAATTGCATTTTTGACTGCTACAAATCTGCAGTTTGTTCCAAATCTAAGGTACGGCTTCCAGATCCTTTTTTTGGGTTTTAGGGTTTTCTTCTTGAGGTTATTTACTAGTTTTTCTTTGATTTCTTTGTGAGTTTGTTCATGGATCAGGAGAGAAGTTCCTCTTCGGTGAATTCCAAAAAGTCAAGTGTGGAGTATTTGAAGGATTTCGAAGCTACGAGTGGTCGTTGATTCGACGTGGATGTTATGGATTCGATATCAAGGTGATCAATTCCCAGACGAATGTGGTGGTGAAAGAGATATAGATTGTTGAAGACAAATTGATAGAGTTTGTTTGACAAATCTGTATTATTTCTTTCTTTCATAGTGGATTGATTAGTGGCGTTTCACCCGTGAGTTTTTAATCACAATTGGAGGTACTCCAATTGTGATTTTTTCACGTAAAAATTGATTGTGTCAATTTATTAATTTTAAAACAACAATCTAAATCATTTTTGTATGTGCTGGATGATTTAAATGGTTAGTATTAATTGTTTGAAAATTGTTACAATTAATTCTGATTTGAATCACGAATCACTTAAGTTTTTCAAACATGTTGGCCAAAAAGACATTGTTATCATGAAGAAATATGTAACTAAAAAAAATAAACAGACCTCTTAGAATACAATTCCAAATATATTGGGTCTGTGGAATCTATGACTAAACAAGTTCCCAAATGGAACTTTTCACCGATTCTCCCACACTTTTTAAATTAAAAAAAAAAGAGGAGCGTATTACACTAATCGCCTCTATAATTTGAAATTTGTGTTGCTTTTAATTTTTGACTTTTCAATTATCACATATTTAATTTTTAATTTAAATTTCGTTTCAAATAAAAATAATTAAAAATATTATTGCTCAATTTTAAAGACAAAATCATCAATTTGATAAAATATAAACTAGTTTGACAAAAATACATATCAAAAAATTATTTTTGAATTTTTAAAAATTATTCCTAGTCACCATAAAATTATATCAAATTGATAAATCTTTTACATATTTATTTATTTATTTTTACCAAATTAATTTTTAATAAATGTTTGGATGATAATTATGTAATAGGTAGTTATTTTTATTTTTGTTAAATTAGTTTTTACTTTTTCAAAATCAAATATGGTGACAACTTTGATATCATTATCAAACCAATCCCTTAAATAAAAAAATATAAAATTAAAAACATTTCATATATTAATATCAAATATATCAATTAAACATTAAAAGCCTAATAATCATACATAATTTATTTATTTTATAAGAATTTGTCTTTATAGATAAAATATTTTAAAATATGAACTTTCAATAAATAAAAAAAATCTAAAATTAAATTGATGAATGGAGTAGCTTTTTATAATTTATAAAAAATAATTATAAAAAAAAAAAACCAACACCAACACCCCACTTAAACAGAATGCTACACCGACACAGCACCAACAAGGCAGTACACTATATCCAAGGGTTAAAAACCCCCCACCACGACACAGGAGTAGCGATGCCGGTTTCAGTCACTCAACCGTCCCATTAAATAAAGGATAAATTACAAATATTTTTTATATTTATTTAAAATATAAATTATTTTTTATAATTATAAAAATTATATTTAGCTCTATAAAATTTTAAATTTCATAACAAATGATTCCTTTTTTCAATAAATCATAAAATTAATTAATAATTTTTAATGATATCAAAAATTTATTTTAATTAATAATTTAAATAATTTTATTATTTTATTATGTAAAAGAATAATTAAAAAATTATAAAAATAAAATATTTATAATTTTTAAAATTATAAAAAATAATTCATATTTTAAACAAATTTTATATTTATAATTTATAATTTATCTTTAAACATAAACCACAGCCCTCTCCGCCTGACAGACCCCGACACGGTTAAGCTTTACTATATCTTTCTGCTACCCCTCGCCTAAACACAGCGTGTGATTCGGCGATGCCACGTGCCTAAATTACCTGCCATGTCACCAAAGTGAGCCCCCGATGTGGGAATCAGGACCACCTCTTTGAATTTCGTACCGGACTTCTTACCTATTGAGTTATTGGGGCTTCGTTTGGGGAGTGATTATTTTAGTTAAAAAGTTAAAAAGTTAATTAAAATTAGTCACATCATTTCTCTACTTTTTTGTACATTTTTTCGTAAAAATTTAAAAAATTACTAAAATAGCCTGTTCCTAAACGAGGCCTGAGTTTAATTCTAGACTCAATTTGGATACTATGAACAATTTATTTTTTAAGATATTTTGAGTATATAAAATTTATAAAAAATTAAATTAATCTAATATTAGAAAGTATGTGTTCGTATAATCGAATTGAAAATTATTTTTTAAAATAATTTAATAAATAATTTTTCAAATACATATTTTTTGATATTTGATAAACTTAATTTTTTTACAAATATGATATACTTGATAAATCTTAAAATATGAAGAGTTTGAATTATTAAAATTGAGCCTAAACATAAATCCAATAACTCAGCAAATAAGAAGTCAAATTAAAAACTCAAGGAAGGAATTCTTGTTCGATGTGGACGGCCACGTGGGGTGGCCGCCTCGGAGGCAAGTAAACGATAAAACAGTCCTCGTCAGCGGAGAGGAGAGTGTACAGACAGGACGGTGACTCCGTGGGCCGTCTCATTAACTCCTCATGCTCCCTTGACACGTTGTTCGTGGGCCCACATTTGCCACCATGTCTTGTTGTGACGTGGCAGAACCTAATTCAACCCTTTTCATTAATTGCCCGCATCTGCTTATGCACGTGATATTGCTCTCAGCTTCTCGCGTGTGTTAAACACCAATGATATTTATGATTAATCAAATTTATAAAGGTTATGTTTAATTCACAAGATTAATAGTAAAATATTAATAATTTTATTAAATTAGTGTGATAGTCACTCTCTAGTTAGATTAATATCTATTAGATTAATAATTCCATCACTACTCAATTACTAATAATCTTATAAATTTATTAGATTAATTATTCATTGGATTAATAATTCTAAATGAAAATGTCAAAACAAACATATAATAATTGGGTCCACGAATTAATAATTACAATCACATACTCTAATCCACCCAATCAAATATGCCCAAAAATTACTAGTAAGAAAATAAAAATCCACAATTATTTGTTCTGTTTGCCTTTTCTAGATTTTTTTTTTAAAAAAATTAATTAATTTTTTCTTCTAATAGTTTCTCGATTTGCCTCGTCGAGTACAATATAAAAGACTTTTTATAAAATTTAATTTTTTTTTACTAAAGATGAGAATAAATTAACAAAACAACTATAAAAGAAAAAAAAGAAGAAAGTAATTGCCAAACAGCCACTTAATAACTTCTGTTGGCTTTTGGCAAATGAAACAAATCCAATTTATAATTTAGTTATATATATATTTATAGGGAGAATTACTTAATAGTGTCATAGGAAAAAAATTACAAAAACATTGAGAGTACAAATGATTCTGTGATGGGTTACAAATGAAAAACTGTGAGGATGCAACTCTCACTTGCACCCCTCCATGTTTGTGGATATATTTTTTTATTTGTCCAACTGGTAAGTAATTCCCCTTTTTTATATGGAAAAATTAGTAAAACATCCATCTCCAACTTAGTGTAGCAGGAGAGATCCAAAATATTTTTTTATTAGTTAAGGTCTCTCAGTGAAATTTCTCTGCGATCATAATAAAGAAATTTCTCTATGAAAATTAAAATTTCTCTGGGCCGGGATTGAAATTTCTCTAAGTCGGATAAAATTTCTTCCACGCAAAATTTCTCTGTAAAAATATTGAGCTTATAAAATTTTAATATCAGGAATTTAAAAAAAAAAAAAAAATCCCCTTTCTATATTGGGTTTAACATAAATAAGAGAAAAATATACCATGCAATGTTGAGATTTAAATTAAGACGTTACACCCTATAAATGACCGTATCTCATACCCTTTGATTTTATATAAACACGTATATTAAAGCCTAAAATCATTTATAAGTTTAAGATATGTTTCATAAAATATTTGAAGAATCAAAAGAGTGTAGCTAAATGGAACTAAGTTTTAACACATCTGGGCAAAATTACAACCTCGGGCATAATTTATAAAATAAAACAGAAAATCGCAAAAAAAACAAAAAAACAAAAAATGATAAATGCACTTTTGAAACCCCCCCCCCTCCCAAAAAAAAATGGGGAAATTAAAAAAATTTCAAGATTTGATTTTTATAACAAAATCAATACTGAGTTTTTAATTTTATCAATTAAAATCCCAAATTTTTTATTTGTTTCTAATTAATACTATTTGCCTATTTTCATTAAGTAAAATCGATAGAAAAATTGGTATTTTAGTTATTAAACTCAATAAAAAAGAGTATTTTAGACATTTAATGTATACCAACATTGAGTTTAAGAAATAAATATTTTTCTGTCGATTTGACTTAATAAAAATATAGAAAATATTTAAATTGAAAAAAAATCAAAAGTTTGACAAAATTAAAAATTAAGATTTTATTTTGTTATAAAGCTCAAATTTTGGGAGTTTTTTTTTTTTTTAATTTTTTGTTGTAATTGTCGCCAAAAAAATCTTCCATCTTTTGTTTTAATGACTATTCTTCTTTGAGTTTTCAAAATGTGTGAAATTTTGACTTGCTTATCTTTCAATCAAATTATATGTACTAAAATTCTTACTAAAATACATGTGTTAAACATCATTAGATATTCATTGGATGATATCATTATTTTTTTAACCGACTGTGATTATCTCTATTTTAAAGTTGTAATGAATGATTTTCATTGTATTGTTTAAGAGCCTGTAATAATTCTTTTTAAATTTAAAATATTGATTAATTCTCATATTTTTTTACAACCATTAAATGATATAATAGAGATCGTTTATAGAATTATTCTCAAAAAAAAAAAAAATATCTTTTCTTCAAATCCCCATCTGCACTTTTACCACATTTTTTTTTGGGGGGGGGGGGGGTTTGACATTTTTACACCCTCTGAATCAAGAATTAATACGGGAGAGTTTAACCCAAAAGGAGGGGGGGGGGGGTTGTTGACATTTTTACACCCTCTGAATCAAGAATTAATACGGGAGAGTTTAACCCAAAAAAAAAAAAATTCTACATCTAACGTACAACAGTTTTTCCCACAATGCACAAATATTTTAATGCATAAAATGAGTGTAGAAAATAATATTTGGAGTACTTGGAAGCTCCCAATAAATAGGTGAAGTACCTAAAATTCCATAACTTTTTATTTGGATCTGCTATTTGAATTTTTAAATACATGAATAAACTCTAAATCATTAATTTATCAAAAAATTATCGACGTGGCATGCATCTAGAGCCCAAATTGGATGTCGAGTTTGGAAAGCCGGACTCAGTTTTGAATTACTTAAAAGATGTGATCGTTAATCAGACAAAATCGT
Source organism: Camellia sinensis (assembly GCF_055761805.1). Taxonomy (NCBI): domain Eukaryota; kingdom Viridiplantae; phylum Streptophyta; class Magnoliopsida; order Ericales; family Theaceae; genus Camellia; species Camellia sinensis. The sequence goes on from NC_138964.1 coordinate 73,036,021, forward strand.
GGTTAAGAGTATAAAATTATTTGGTAATGTTCAATTGGGGCAAGAGGGTAAAGAAGAAGTTGTGATCCACCGTGTATTGTTTTTCGTCATAAGTGATAATAGTCCATCAGATTCCGTCCCCACTCCTAACAAGATATTTATTGGAGTTGGTAAGGGTAATCCTAAGACCTGAATTGTTGATCTTGACTAATCTGACAGGTTTCAGATGCTAAAGAAAATGAGATTCAAACTCGTTGGTAGTAAGGACAAATAATATGTTCGTCACAGAATAGGAGTTGTGGACCGGTTCTTTCCAGTTAGTATTTGGATGGACTACAAAGATACGCTATTGGGAAATGTTAGAAATATTCAGAAGGGTACCATATATTTAGTGGCTGCTATTATTGGTGGAAAAGAATGCAAAATTACGTTGAGGAGTTAAATATACTTTAAAACTGTTTAGAATTATAAATTTATGTATTTTTATTTGTAATATTCAAGTTAATGGAGGTAGACGATATAAAATAGGGGTGAGCAGCGGATATACCGATCCACCAAAACCGACCGAACCAAACCGATCCGCCGCATTTTGGACGGATGCGTGATGACGAGCGGACGGTTGCGGATTGATTTTCTTCAATCCGCCAATCTCGCGGACGGATGGCGGATTTGAGATTCCTTTAGCCGCAACCAAACCGCCAAACCTCGAACACCCTTAATAATTTATAAGACTTTGTGTTTTCAGTTTGTTTAAATATTCTGTTTGTATTTTCAATTAAAAAGAGTTTAAATATTCTGTTGACAAAAAGTTTTCAACTTGAATATCTTTTTTGAATTGAAAAAAATAAACGTATTATTTATCTATATTTTTTGGTTTTTAAATCTATCTCGAAAAATAATAAATAGAAAATATGATATATGCTGGTTGATTTTTGTTTTAAAAAATTGATATAGATGTAACAATACAGAGACATAAAATCTATACTACTACTCTGTTCATGGTTTTAGTAGTTTGAATTGTTTTTATATTTTAAGAACCACATATTGTAATACTTTATGTGGATGAAACATGCAGTGATTGTAATATTTTTTTAAGTCATTACTTGTAATACTTTCTTCTTCTTCTTCTTCTTCTTTTTTTTTTTTTTTTTTTTTTTTTTTTTTTTTTTTTTGAGGAAGTGCACAAGTTGAATTATGTTGAAAATTTATAAAATTTTAAACTGGCAAACCGATTTGCATCTATCCACCAAACCGCTAATCCGCTCAATCCACATCCGCCGGATTGACGGACGGATGCAGATTGATTTTCTCCAATCCGCCAATCTGGCGGACAGATGGCGGATTAGAGATTCTGTGGCCGTAACCAACCCGCGCCTACCCCTAATATAAAAACTGGTGCTGTTAAAGGTATTTCAACAAGTGATTTCAGTTGTATTGAACTTGCGTTGCCTAATTTATTTTCTCAGTTGAGGTTGAGATACAAACAAAAAAGTATTAAGATAGATAAAATATTAATAAAATATTTCCCCTTTGGGCACCCAATGTCAATGAATTAGTCAGAGTAAATGTATATGATAGGAGGTTAGATGGTAATGACAATTTGCAAGCATACTTTATTTTTCCCGTGGACTGCCAGTGTGAATAAGTTTATTATGAGAATGGTTATTGTTCCATTAACGACAAACAGGTGCCATGAATGGTGAAGTATCGACTTGAAAATTCTAATATTAAAAGGGGTATTACTTATTGTAAAATGAAAGGGTATTTGAAGTATTCTACAAGTGAAATGCCAGAAGATTTGCAGATGAGGGCCCACATCTATTGTTGTGTTATCTAAAAAATATACTAATAATAATGTCGATGTTTGACATTGTGCTCTAACCAAGGCTATTCCGATTTTCACATGGACTATATCTGTGAGTTTACCGGAGAGGCAAAGAGATTTGTTGTTAGGAGATTTTGGGAAAAGTGATTCAGTTATTCATGAACACAGAGGTCGTCTGAGTTTGTCTGAGATTGATGTACGTAGAGGTGGTGATGGTGCTAGTGATGTTGATCCATGAAGGGGTATTTCAGAGATTGGTGTTGCTAGAAAAGACGAAGTTGATCGGAGATAATCAGTTGTTATAGACCCCGCAATTTTTTCTGATATTTTACGAAATATAATAATGAGTGTAAAAAATAGTGATGATTCTAAAGATCTAATAGTTGATGATAAAGGAAATGTAGCAAGTAAATAAAAGTTTGAGTAGTTACATAAATAAAATTTTTCATTAATCATGACAGTGGTTACATTTACATTAAACAATTCTCTCATTTTTGGAGACATAGCATCTAACCAACTACTGTCGCCATTAGTTAATATAATACAAGGAATTTCTTCTCTAATAGTGAGATGTGGTTGTAATTTAACAAATACATATAAGTCTCTCTGGCAACCTACTAAATTATTTATTAGCTCGGTTGGGACTGTTGAGTATTTAATGTCGTCTTTGATGTTGTAGACGGCGTCTTGATCGTAGTCCTTGAAACTTATTATGCCGAAGAAGTAGTTGTGTTGTCAGAGAGTTCTGACCCAGGAAGTTTTCCCTATTCTTAAAGGTCCTTCGAGGTAGAGGGTGTAACACTTGTATCTTTTAAACCATTGGAGGGTGTATTTAATTCCATTATTTTGATTTTGGGAGTCTTTAGGGTTGTTGTATCTTGATTTTGGAGGAGTATAATTTGATTTAGACTTGTTGGGTTTTGTTCGTTCACGCTTGTTCTTGTCGAAAAGTTCCTTGGGAACTTAGAAATTCTGTTATGGGGTCGACACCAGCCTTCCTAAGGGTCGACCCTTATTGCTATGCTCTAGAAGTGTTGTTGGAATTTAGGGTCGACACTAGTCTTGGTGGTGTCGACACCTGTCTTTTGTTGTCAGTCTCAAGGGTTGACACCAGTCTAGGAAGGATCGACCCTTGTATATTACAGAATCTGGGTATTAGTTGCTGAAATTTAGTGTCGATCCTTCTGGTCCAAGGGTCGACACCTTGCTTGCTGACAACTTTGTCATTTCTTCCTGAAAGGTTGACACCACCACACCAGGGGTCGACCCCTGCGTGTTTTTTTCCAAAATTTTGGGTTCGAATGGGTTTACTTTTGGGGGATTTTGGACTTATTCATTTCAATGACCTTAGGACTACTTTTCCACTACTATAAATAGATCCAAAACACTTCTCTCTCATGATTTTCTTTTCTCTTTCCTTTCAAATCGTGAGCCTATCTTCTTTTCTCTCTAAACTCAACTTTTTCCCACCTAGATCCTTAGATCTACTCACCTAGAAGTATCTTCTCACCTAGGTCCTTTGAGAACGGTTGTAGAGCGCGACAAGGGTTTTCTTTTGATCTAAGAATTTCGAGATTTCATCAACTTTGGGCTCCTCCAAGTTTTCTTTTCACTCATTTGAGGTAGGGATACTTTTACCCTAGTATTTCCTTGTTTTGAAGAGATTTCATGTTGTGGTTGTGACTTATGAGCTAATTTGAGGATATTGTTGGATTAATCCTATGTTTTACATAAATAAACCATTTTACTTGACTTTTGCTTGAAATTTATTTACTCTATCTTTTCAAAACATGTATACAAATGTTGTTAAAACCCAAATCTATGATGAAAGAGAAAAATTTCCAAATTTGGTAAAACCCTAAATTCTCAAATTGAGTAGAAAACACCAAATTGAATGAAATTTCCTTTGATTCATGAAATATTTGTGAATAATGAAGTGATGAAAGATGTGGATGTTGATATGGTAAACGAATTGTGGCTTGGATGCTATTTTTCTTTGAATGTTATGTCGGACTCATTCTTTGGTAATGTCGGATGCTTGTTGATAGAATAAAATCTGATTGAATTGTTAATTGGCTTGAGTCCAAGTAGAGTCGGTTTTGGAACTGTGGTGTTGTGTTGGTACTCGTGCGAGGAGTTTAAAAGGTACCCAAATGCCCTGTCTAGGTTTATCACTGGACTAATGTGGGAAAAATATTTTTGGGTGCCTACAGAGTCCTGTCGTATTGTAGTCCGCAAAAGTAGAAAAACGGATGGTTTTCTTTGGGTGCCCACTCCCTGCCGTATAATAGTCGGCAAATGTGAGGGTGGTTTTAAAACAAAAGCAAAGAGTGTTTTGAATTGGACTTTTACAGATGGACTCATGGCTTGCTTCTATCGTTGTAATTGTTTAATCATTGTGCTTGATGATATGAATTGTAATTGTTACTGTTTGGTTATCCTGTATCTATATGATTGAGAAAGATTACATGTGAAGACAAATTCCCTTGTAATGTTTTGTCGCAAGGATACCATAATCTTCTTCAAGTGATTAAATACTTAGTTAATAGCATTCCTACTAGGTATATAGCTCAACCTTATTTTATTTTTCAGGAAATGATGAAGTACCACCTCCCTGATGGATTGGAACAAGCTATAGCTCCTTTTGAAAAAAGATGATTCATGGGTGTTTTGTTATTTTGAATTGGGATTTTTGTAACAAGACCATCAAATTTATTTTGTTGTTGTTGTACGCCCAAGAGACTTATATTTTGTAAGGCTATCTAGTTCATTGCATTGGAATACAAATCCTGAATGTTGTGGGAATGTACATGATGAATTGTAAGCTCTTAACTCTTAGTTCAACGAGAAAGATGACTTTTTGAGTATATTGTTGTGTTTGTCATAGCATGTTCTTGTGTGAAATTTAGGGCATTACAGAGGGAGATTGGGTGGATGGGCCGCTGCTCTAGATCTTGTTATCAAAGGAGGAGGATAGTTCTTCGTCAGTATATAAATCGTGTATATTATTCCTGTGTATCCCTAATCTAATGTTGTTGTTTTCACTGTAAACAAAGAAACAACAATTTTAACATAGCTCGTATTTTACAAAATTCTAACCTATAAACAAAATATTATTTTCTGCCCATTTTTTTTACTTCTTTATTTAAAAAAGGAAATGAATTAAAGGGGCTAGTATATGGGGGCCGCTCTCGTTTGTGATGATCCATCAAAAATGTTTTTAATTGGGGGTATTTTGTGGTGTAATCAGCGGGACATCTTTCTTTGTAGAGTGCACATAATTGTTCCTCTATTTTTGCTTTTGCAAGTATTCCCCACCAGAGTTCATCTATGTTCTTTGAAGGACTTTTCTCCTTAGATGAAATTCTCCCCATTCTACGAAGTCGCCCCCTTTCTGTATATACTGTCGACTAGCTGTTGAAGAGTGGAATTTTTCTATATTTAGATGATAGATTCTACAGTTGGTTTCAATGAGATCAAAAAACCTTGGGTTGATGGTTTGGATCTTCTTTGTGCATTGAACCATGCATGAAGGTGAGGGTTTCCATCTTCGTGGACCTCCCTTGCAACAAGTATGTAGTATGGCTGACAGGCAAGTTGGAGAAGGGATTGGAGGAGTTCTAAGAGTTGTTCTTTTGGGCAAGGGCATTGTGGGTAGGTGAGGAAAACATTCTTAACATAGAAATGGAAAGAGGTTTGGCGAGGCATTTTGTAGAGATAAACAGAAAACTCACCCTAACCGTACAAGGACTCTCTATTAGTTAAAAAAACGTGATGTAAATGGTATGAGTGGTGTGACTGGGGGGTGTTGTATTATTATTACCAGCACCCCTGCGCTAATCTGGGTCGTAACTTTGTGTAGACACCCAATTTTTGATCGACCTTAAGACTCATACGTCATCGATTGAGCGCTCGGTGATTGCGCATGTTGTGCTCGTGCTGAGGTTTCGGAGTTTCAGCTGAGGTCCTTACCCCCGGACCTCGGGACGCTTTTATGCTTTGCCTCGGTTTGCGGACTAGGTCTTGCTTTCTCTTCCTGGAGGGAGGGAGAGGTCTTGTAGACCATCTCTTAGTAGCCATAGGCTACTTTTCGTGGTTGCAGGCCACTGTTCCCGTTTGGAGACCAGTTTATTTTTGGAGCCGTCGGCCACGCGCCTCGGTTCGGGATCACTTAACATTCTCTGTTTGGCACGGTTTTTGTCACACACCTTGTTTCCTCTATCTAGAGGGACACTGCGGCCCGAGAGACCACTTTTGTGGTTGCACGTTACTTTTGGTGCTTAACAGCCTGTTTTCGGGGCACCTGGCTGCGCGTTTTGACCCTCGAACCCTCGTTTTGCATCCGTCTTGGTTCATTTTTGGCATAGACCTTGTTTTCATTGTTTGGAAGGTGGTACAAGGGTGGGAGACCACCTTTTCTCCTTGGAGATCACTTTTCTCCCGCCAGCCGATTTTCTTGTCAGGAAGCTGGTCTCTTTGGTTTTTAAGCCACATTTGCTGGTCTCCCACCATATCACTAGCTCGCATTCAGTTGGGAGACCATCAAATGGGCTGGCCGACCACCTTTCATTGGGTTGAACCTTTTGAAATGGTCGGGCGACCAGGGGAAGTGGTCGGCCGACCACCTGAACTGGTCGGCCTGCCTCCCAGTCTTGTCTCTGTGAGTGTGTGCTAGCTGTGCCAGCTGGAAGACACAGACTGTATCCTCCATACACGTGTATGAAGGATCTTGAGCCTTGGCTTTTAGCTTCTTGAGGAAGCTTTGGCCTTGTATCTCTATAAGAGAGGCCCTCATCTTCCTTGGCACGGGTTCAGAACTTTTTGGAAGGCTTCAATACATATCTCTCTCTTTATCCCTATATTTTGGATTCAAAAGGGTCTTGTTCTTGCACCTTTGCACACCACCTCATAGCCTAACCCTTACGCCATTGCTTGGAGCTTCTTGGAGGCCATTTTCAGAGGTTAAGGAGTTGGGTTTTGGTTCCAGAAGTTGCTGTCTTACTGAGCTTCAAGGGTAACACACTTTTTCCCTCTTTTAAGCTTTATTTTGATCCATCTCTTAGCCTTATTTGCATGCATATTTGAGCTTTGTTGTCAACTGAAAAAATTCTTGTTTTGAGGTCCTTTTGATGTTTTTTTAAGGTCATTTTGTTGTTGGGGGTCATCTACCCCCTTGAATGCTTCATTTTGCCTTGTTTTGAGCCATACCCTAAGGCCTTTGTGTTGACCTTTGCTTGGCCTTTTAACCACTGAAATCTAACGGATTTTCAGTGGTTAATATGTGTTTTTGAGAGCCAAAATCAAAGAGGGGTGACCTTCTCCCTCCTTGTCTTGTTCACTAGCATTTTTGGCCTTACAAGGGGGCCTTCATTTGCACACCTCCAAGCCTTGTTTTAGGCCATTTTCAGTGACTTTTAAGGCCTGCCTAGACTCTGTCCAGAGTTGATTTTGTCACCTTGGGTGTGTCTCTTGCATGTGTAGAATAACCCCTCTTATAGCCTATCAAAGGAGCATGCCATTCTTGCATGCATTGATCATGTTTCAGTGGATTTTTGGGCTTTATTTGGCATTTCATGTCTCTAACTTTTGCTGGTTTAATGGCCTCTTGAATGCTTCATATGCTTGTAGTGTAAACCATGCTCACTGGCTTCCATTGCAAGTTGTTTTGGCCATTGATTCTAGCATATTTTGTCCATGTTCTAAAATGATTTTATTCATGATTTGGGCTGCCTTAGCTCTGTTTTGAGGTCCCATGGTCGAATGATGCTTGCTATGCATGCTTGTAGTGTAATGCCCTTGCCTAGCTTCGAGTTTTGAAGCCTCTTGCATGCTTAAATTGAGTTGTTTTCATGTTTTGGCATCATTAAACATGTTATTTCAGAGATTATACTTGTGCCATATTCCCATGTTTTCCACTCTTTAAATGCGTTTGTGAGTTGTGCTTGTATGCCTCATTTTTGGACCATTGCATGAGCTTCATTTTTGTGCATTGCAAGCCATTATTTTAGTCCATTTTGCCACTATTTTGGGTCTGCATAGGGACTTTTTGGGGTTGGTTTGGTCATTTGGGCATCGCTTTGCATACCTCTAGTGTAATGCACTTCACTAGTTTCGGTAATTGTGCCATCCAACATGCATCGGGTGAGTTGTTTGCATGATTCGGGACCATCTTGTATGTCATTTCAGAGCTGGAACATGTGTCATTGTATGCCATATTTCATCCTTGACATGCTTTGGTAGAGTTGCACTTTGTTCCTTAGGTTTGATCCCTTGCATTTGTGCATGTTTCCATGTATCTTGTCGCCTCATTTTCATCATATTGGCCACTGATTTGGGTGTGGCCGAGGCCTATCCATCTTGGTTTAAGTCCATCTTGCATTGTGTATGCCCTATAGTCCATGTTATCGCATGTTTGATCATTGCATTGCGTATGCCTCATTCATAACATTGCGTATGTTAGTGCATTGTGTATGCATGCCATATAATCCATGTGCATTGAGTATGCCATTGATTAGTTCATAGCATTGTGTATGCCATTTGCATGCTTACATGACATTCCGGGCATCTTCGCATCATTTAGTTGCATTGCATTTGGATCGCATGCTAGAGTTGCATTTGTCCATACATTGTTTGTTGCATTGTGTTTGGAATAGGAGTTAGTCTAAACACGGGAAACGAAGAACGTTTCATACTCCAAGTGATGAAACGTGCCTCGATTCCCGGTCACCGACACTCTTGACCATCCATGATGGAGTTGTTGGTTTTAGTTGCTTATATATGCATTCATGTTCCATTGAGTCGTGCAATTCGACTCCTTGGCCATCGTGCATCGGGATGCATGATTGGTGGCCCGAGGATCGAGGACTACACTCACTAGGGCTTATGCAATGATAGGGAGAATGGTCGGGCACACATATGTTGAAAATACCTTGCGTTCTCTCTCCCTTGCCTTTGTTGCAGAAAAAGCAGAAACCAGGAGACTGAACTAGTCAGCCGACCAGGTTTTCTGGTAGGCCAACCAGCTTTTCTGGTCTTCACCACCAAGGGTGGTCGGCAGGTGGTCTCCCTTGCCCATAGCTTGGTTGGCAGCCTTCCCACAGTTTCCTTGGATGAAGTTTCATCTCTCTGGAGCCTCGTGCAACTTTCTAAAATCAATTGCAAACAAAGGCGAGCTGGGGCATCGCGATGGATTTCCCGACAAGGTGACTCGAGCATGCATGCATCCTTTATCATTCGGAACAGAGTCGAGGCAGTCCATTTCATGTAGCTTGCATGTTAATTTATTTGCTTCCTTAGTTTAATTTGTTAATTAAGTAATGTTGTGTAATATTTAGCTGTAATTCGTTATTCATTTCGGTTGTGTAATAACTAGTTTAATTAGCTTAGATTAGCTAGTTGGTTCTGTATTATTTATTCAGACCCTCCGCGAGAGGGCGAACTTTGTAATAAGTGTGCGTGTGTGTGATGCATGTCTTCCAACCCCACGTCTTTCTCCCTTTTATTTACCAGCTTATGATAGTTAGTTTTAGGGCATGTTTCAATTAGCATCTATATGTTCGCATGTTTGCATTCATTCATCTGTATTGCATGCACCGGGCTCGGTGCATCATGCTAACTGCATTGTATTTCCATTCCAAGTTGAATACATGTATCGATTGTTGCATCCCATATGCCATCTTAGAATAGCCGAGCCTATTGTAGTTGTATTTTTGCATGTGTTGCATTAGGCATTCTTAGCATAGTTAGGATTCATGCGTGATTTCTAATTAGCTTCTTTCTTTGGCTTGGAGTACTCGGTAAGTGTTTATGCTTTAGCATCCTTGCATGCGTGTGAGTGACTGCCATGATAGCATGCTTACCATGAGGCTTTGTGCTTACGTGATATAACTGCCTGACTGCCTGTGGGTGATGGTTGGGTTGCTTGAATTGGAATAATTCGTCGAAACCCGTGTTTTAGCCTACTTGCCAGTAGCAAACTTCAATCCATTTCAAAACAAACGGATATGCGATGCTTTGTTCCAACTTAGGTAATCTAGTCTATAATTGTATGTTGTGTGCATCATATAGTAATTCTAGGCTAATAAACTGGAATAAGAGCACATGTGCTTTCAAAAACTTGATATCATGTTTAGTAGTGACCGATCTTTGATCGGGCGAGCGGGGGTGCTCATGAAATGACCTTCCCCAATCGTACCCAAGTTCTCGAGTCGAGGCAACTTTGGTGATGACGGACACGTGGCCTTATGCACGAGTCAGGGTTTCCTAAATTCCCTCAAAACAAAATATTTAGGTGGCGACTCTATATCTGGCAAAACAGTCTATGTTTGACACTTTTTTCTAAAAATCTATTTTTTAAAACGATTTGCCGGACTTGGGCTCTTTGGTGATTTATCGGTCTCGCATTGCACTTTGCGGGATTAGATTCAAAACCATGACATTTGAGTCCGAACTATAGTGAGCCCAATAAACAAAATGGGATTTCACCGAGGATGTTCGGGACGTCTACGGTTTCTGGCGACTTCGTTGGGGAGTTAGAGAACTTGACTCGAACTCATGATATCTTGTTTTGATTACACTTATGTGTTTCTTTGCATTGCATTTGCATTGGTGCGCCTAGGACACTGTGTTTGCCATCTGCTATTCCTGAACGATTTACCAGAGGCTCGCTTTGAGAAGCGTACCATAAGGCTGACCGGTTACGGGCTCTGCCACGATGGGAACACAAACCCCGATTTTTTACCGGGGCACCCTTTTTGACCATTCGACCTAGTGCATATCGGAATCCATAGTGACCATTCCAAACTAGGACAGGTTGCTTTCCCGATTGTAGGTTGTTTGAAACCACTACGTGCGTAGTGAAACCCTAGCTCCTAACAAAATAGGACAGGGAAACCCTACCCCTCCATAAGGGTGTTTTGGCTCTCATTTGCTTGTTATGTGCTTTTAGAGTGTGCCTCTATAAGGAATGCATGTATCAGTTACAAGTCTAGGTATCAGGCTTGAGGGCATCAGTATTTGGAAGAATCAGTTTCACCTGAGGGTATCAGTTTACAGGGAAGAATTTTGGGCAGAATCCAGTAAAGAGTGCAGTCATTCAGCTATGCTCATATCTGTTCTGGTGAAATTAGGCTGAGATGCTGCCTGTTTTCTCTTTTGCTAGGGTAGTCTTGGAACCATAGCTTCAGAAGGCTCCAATGTCCCCCGGTATGTTGGACTTGTGCTGATAGACTTTGTCAGGTCAAAGATTCAGTTCAAGGGCAAATCAGCGTTCTTTCGCCAGAGGCAGAGTAAAAAGGTCAGTCAGGTGCAGATCATCAGTTCAACAGTCTTCGGATCAGCAATCATTATCCATCTTACCTGTGTGCAGTTGGGTTGAGATATTTGCTTTTACCACAGAGACAGATATACTGATAGATCAGTTAGATCATAGCAGTATGGCAGGAATGGAAGAGATGATGTGTCAGCTCCAAGAGAGTATGAAAACCATGCAGCAGGATGCTGCCCGTCAAGCAGAATTTGCCAAACAACAGGCCGAAGTCATGGCCCAATAGGCAGAGTTGATCGCTAGGTTACAGCAGCAAACCAGAGTATCTGCTTTACACCAAGTTCCTCCCCTACCAAGAGTCCCAATGCTCGGGGAGACGGCAAATGTCCAGAATGTCCAAGATGATATAGACATCCCAACGGGGCCACCTCCGCCTCCGATTTTACCTCAACTATCCAAGGCATCCACGCCTATCAATTTACCAGACTCCCCCTTTGAGTTCGAGGTGGACCCCACGGCATTAAAAGTGAGCAAGCTTGAAAAGCTGTTCAAGAAATCTCAAGGTGTGAAGTCCATTCCGGACATTGAGGATGGGTATACCGATGCGACCATAACTTTGCCGGACCGGTTTAAGATGCCACATATCGACCGCTTTGACGGATCTGGGGATCCCATGGTGCATTTGTGGCTGTTTTCGGACATACTAAGGCTGATGGGCCTTACCAGATTACAGAAGCTTTCTTTGTTCGGCCGGACCCTGTCAGGTGTAGCAGCCATTTGGTATGCAAAATTGGAAGATTCCGTCAAGAGGAATTGGGAGGAGATGGTTGAGGCCTTCATAGCTCAATACTCCTATAACACGCAGATTAAGATTACAACCCGTGATCTTGAGACCACTAGGCAAGAGCCGAAGGAGAGTCTCTCCGATTTTGTAACCCGGTGGAGGGCTAAGGCCTCGATGATGACCATCAGGCCTGTTGACAAAGATCAGATTCGGATGGTTATGCGCAACCCCCAGCCCAAGCTCATGTAGAAGATGATCGTTCTCCCCCACCCCACCTTTACAGATCTACATGAGATTGGGGTACAGATCGAGGACGCTATGAAACAGGGCCTCACTGACCAGGAGAAGGAGCAGTCCAGGAGGGCGTTTTCCCACAGTTCGAATGCGACCACCAGTAGTGATGTAGATGCAAGATCTTCTGGAGTGGGCATGGTCACCACCACCACATCAAAAATAGCTACCCCATTCACCGGTGCGTTCGGAAGTAGCTCACAAAAAACCAAATATCCACCTCAAGTCAAGAGGGTTTTTACCCCAATTTATATGCTTTTGTCAAAGGCTTTAGAGGCCTTACTCCGGAAAGGATATCTGAAACCGTTGGAACAACGGCCTCTACCCAATCCTATCCCTTCAAAGCATGACCAAACTAAATACTGTGCCTACCATCAACAAACCAGTCATGACACTGACAGTTGCTTTCATCTTCGCCATGATGTACAAGATCTGTTTGACAACAAGGTCATCGCCGCACCAGCTCAGCAAAGTCTATCGCCACTGGATTAGTGAACTTGGGGGATAGTACGAATATGTGATTAGGGGATGAACCACCTACAGGCGGCACTCAGTTTACTCCAGATGTGGCATATGGCACGCACTGCTTTGAGCATTTGTGAATGCTGGTTTTTGTACTTTTTGACTTGGGTATTGAGTCAGTTTTGTTATGTCGTTTAGAGTCTGTCCCATTGCATAGAGTCAGTCTTTTCATACTGAGTCAGTTGGGTTTGTCTTGTTGTATCGAGTCAGTCTTGTTTTGTTAGAGTCGGGTGATCCCGAGGGCGTTACCTCGGATATCACTATTTTGTTTTATGTTTGTCTTTTCGCTTCCTTTTGAGTCTGTTTCTGCCGGGGAGCCAGTTAGACCAAAAGATCTAATTGAAATAGCTGTGGTTTTCATGCTTTTGTGCTTGTTTCTGCTTTGAGCTTGTTGTGCCAGCAAACTTGAATGAAACGGCAGTGCATTCCACCTGCTTTCTGTGCTTTGAAATCATTACATTGACTTGAGTTTTTGAAAACCTTTTTGAACATTGTGTTGAAAACAAAGAGGAAAGAATTCTTCGGGATTTGCAAAAATTTGATCATTTGAGAGAAAGAGAGGCATGCTAAACCCTTAATGAATGAGATCATGTTTGTTAATGTGAGTACTGAGAAGGATCCTGGCTTGATCCAGATTGGTTTCGCACTATCTTCAGCGTGAGCGACTAGTCGCTTTCTTAAAAGATTTCAAAAAATGTTTTGCGTGGTCTTACGAAGACCTGTGTGAATCGCTCTTGAGATTGTGCAGCTCAGGATCGCTCTCAGCCCCGAGACTCGACCCCTCACTTTCAAACCTTGAACTTGAATTCAGAATGTTCAACGGTCAACCACAATGTGAAGCCTGTGTGGCCAGATTTGAAGCAGCCCATAAACTAAGGGCAAGAAGATCAGATGTCATCAAAAGAAGCTTGCAAAGCTAGATCAGAAGCACCCCTCGAACTAGGGGTAAAAATGTCAAAGGTGCTCGAAGAGTCAAAAAATTGGGATGTTTCCCAAGCTAACAAAGATCAGTAAGAATGCCAAATCCCAGAAGGGAGGAAAGAAGAAAGTATTACTGAAGGATAACTGAGTTCCTATCCACAACAGTAGGGGCAAATTCAGCGCCCCATTGGATGGACTCTTGCATCGTCAGCGAACAACAGCCATTCTCCTAGATTCAGATGACTTCAAGATCTCAAAAACCATTTGACATGGACAAAGCTACACTTTTACCCTTGAGAGGCTCACTGGCCGAAAACCCGGAAGGGCGACCCAGGCAAAAATTAGAGCAAGAAAAAGAAGAAAAAGAACAAAAAAAATAAAAATGCAAAGAATGAAAAAAAAAATGAAAAGAAGAAAATGAAAAGAAAAGATGAAAAAGAAAAAAGAAGAAAAAAAAATGAAAAGAATTGAAAAGAAAAGAAGAACAAAGCTCGCAAGGTTGAAAACCCAAAAGGGCGGCCTTGGCAAAAGTTAGAGCGCAAAAGAAGAGATTAATACCCGAGTATACCTTAACCCCGAACTACGTAAGACTTGATTCCCATGTTTGGGATACGTAGGCAACTTCATTGTGAAGTCCAGCCATAAAACACTTCAAATTCAACTGTCCCGTCTATAAAATTGAACGGGTCATCTTTGTCATTTCTGTATCCAAGAGTTCGGTTATGACCTTCACCATGAGAACTAGTTACAGTGCGCTGCGGTACTATTCAAACAAGGGGCAACTTTCCGTTGCCATACAGTGTGCTGCGGTGCTATTCAAGCAAGGGGCAACTTTCTGTTGCCGAGCAGTGTCCTTCAGACAAGGGACAATTTTCCATTGTTTTTGGATCTGAGGTTGTGCATCTCAAGAGTCAATTCCACGTTGGTCAAGCAGTGACTGTTTGCAAAAATAGTTTTTGAGAATTTTTACTGAGGTTGTCTAATTCTCTCAAAAATTATTCCATTTTTCCAAAACTGGACCATTCCAAAAAGGAAAATTTTTAGTGCTCATAACCTAATTTGCATGATTTTAAATTAGAAAATCGAACAAGCATGTTAATCTAACTCTCATGTTGGTCAAAATTATTTTAGCAGAACGTCAAAAACAAAAAAATGGTCAAAATAATGAACTAGGGGCACAGTTAAGTCAGGTGTTCTGTCTTTTCTCCATTGTCAACATATTTGCCAGAAAGGCCACCGTATCTGCCAGAAAAGGGCACAACAGAAACTAACAGCAAAATGCCAAAAGTTCTCTCATCCTCCAAGCAGTGAGGTATCAAGCTAAGTGCGAAGCACGAACAGGAATGGAGCAGGATAATCCATTCCCTCATCTGGACAGATCTAATCACGTCCAAACTCCCCAGTAGAGCATCGTCAACCAATGTCAATTGTAGATCTACTGCACATCCAACGGCATCACAACCCCTTTGTGGGGGAAGTTCACTGTTGTGAGCAGAAGAAAGAGAATCTAGCAGAATGCTAGGGGCAAAAGCCCACAACTTCTTGTTTATCCATCAACCACCTAGGGGAGGGATAAAAAGATAAGAGATTGAAGAATAGAGAGATGTGCGATGAGAGGAAAAGTGAGGAAAAGGGATTTTTTAGAAAAAAAAACAGAGCCTGAGGGCCGAGTGATGTGAGAATCACAAATGAGAAAGGGTGGGAAACAATACCCAGAGAAACAGGCTCCCTGTGCACGTCTGAGTATCATGTCTTTTTGTTTTATCTCGATTCTTGTTTTGAGTCGTTTCGAGTGTTACTCGATGTGTTTAGGTTGTTTATCTTTTGTTTTCCGTTGTTGAGTTGTAGTACGCTGTGTTCAGTCATAGGCTCAATACCCCGGTCAAGAACTCATCTCTCAATTTCAAAAATAAAATCGTTTTGCACTCCGAGTGCCGTGTCGTTCTCCATATCTGTGCAAAACAAGATTCGTTCTTTCGTAAAACCGTAGGGTTGAACCCAGGTCATGCGGGAACAGTAAAACCAGGACCTATCCGAAGCTATATAGGTTCCAGACTGCAAAGCCAAAGAAAAGAGGGAAAATGTCGAGTATCTGAGTTTGTTTCAACTTCAGTAAGTTCCGAGATTGCATTCCGTGTGTACCTCTTCAAGTCTTGCCAATGCTCCGAAGTATGAGTGTACCTCTACCTCAAGCTCAAGATCAAGTCTGCTTTAAGCCAGAATGGCGATCAAAAGTGCCCTCCCTGAGTACCATTCTCTGCCAGAGGCATCTTGGCTGTGTTCGCAATGAGTTCCTAGGAGACCAACTGTGACGGTGAAAACTAGAGTTCGAATAGCTGTTGCCTAGAACGCAAAGGCTCGGGATTTCTGAGACTAAAGTCTGGTTTAAATACCCAGAGGCGTGTCCTCGGCTTGAAATCTGTATGGAAGCCCCATAGGTTGAGATAGCATGTATGCACCTCAATTTTGGATACTGAACCAACCTAGTCTGTCACCCCGTTAGAGAATAAGGAAAGTTGTGAATATGATCAGGAAGAAAGGCAGCATCCAAAGTGTTCTACGTGAAGAACCCTTGTTAGTATTTCAGAGCCTTTGTACTGTAAGTTGAAGGTAAGTGTTCGAAGAGCACGAGGGGAGATCCCCGTCAGAGTAGAGCGGTTCATCGCCACTCACCCCATGAGATGCTTTCTAAAGCGCCGCTTTACCTATCAAGTTTCTTTTTCATTCATGCACGATATTATATGTACGGTTCATTTGAAACTGGTGCAACCAGGCAATATTGTATGCACAGTTCATTCAAAGAAGTTCCGTTTATGGTCATTCACCTTAGTGTATCCATCACACTTCATTTACTTTTGTGTATCCATCACACTTGTTCACTTAGTGCATCTATCACACTTTGTGTTCACCTTTAGTGTATCTATCATACTTGTTCACTTAGTGCATCTATCACACTTCGTGTTCACCTTTTGTGTATCCATCACACTTGTTCACTTAGTGCATCTATCACACTTTGTGTTCACCTTTTGTGTATCCATCACACTTGTTCACTTAGTGCATCTATCACACTTCGTATTCACCTTTAGTGTATCTATCATACTTGCTCACTTAGTGCATCTATCACACTCCGTGTTCACCTTTTGTGTATCCATCACACTTGTTTACTTAGTGCATTTATCACACTTCGTGTTCACCTTTTGTGTATCCATCACACTTGTTCACTTAGTGCATCTATCACACTTCATGTTCACCTTTTGTGTATCTATCATGCTTGTTCACTTAGTGCATCTATCACACTTCGTGTTCACCTTTTGTGTATCCATCACACTTGTTCACTTAGTGCATCTACCACACTTTGTGTTCACTTTTAGTGTATCTATCATACTTTGTTCACTTAGTGCATCTATCACACTTTGTGTTCAACTTTAGTGTATCTATCATACTTTGTTCACCTAGTGCATCTATCACGCTTTGTGTTCACCTTTAGTGTATCTATTATACTTTGTTCACTTAGTGCATCTATCACACTTTGTGTTCACCTTTAGTGTATCTATCATACTCTGTTCATATAGTGTATCTATCACACTTTGTGTTCATTTTTAGTGTATCTATCATACTCTGTTCACATAGTGCATCTATCACACTTTGTGTTCATTTTTAGTGTATCTATCATACTCTGTTCACATAGTGCATCTATTACACTTTGTGTTTACCTTCTGTGTATCCATCACACTCTGTTCACATAGTGCATCTATCACACTTTGTGTTCATTTTTAGTGTATCTATCATACTCTGTTCACATAGTGCATCTATCATACTTTGTGTTCATTTATAGTGTATCCATCACACTCTCTTCAGTTTTGTGTATCTATCGCACATGCTTAGTCACTTTGTGTATCTATCACCCTTCGTTCACTTTTGTGTATCTATCACACATGCTCGCTAAGATTGCATAATCTTCTTACATCCTTTCTGCATGAAATGTAGTTTGGTCTGTAATTCCCACGCGTGGCGTGTTCACTTATTTGCTTGTGTACGAGTTTGCTGTAGCATTTCTTTGCATAACATTCTCATCTAGATGTTTCATTACAGCGTGCTTTGCATGATCATAAGTTATGTTCGGTTTGTGCATACCCCTTTGCATTTTGCCCCTGCCTGCGGGCACATCTCTTTGTTTATCTCGCCAGTTTGTCTAAGTCTTCGGCCTTGTCAAAAATGGGTCGTCTCTGGGTTTTGACATTCACTCCCGCCACTTGTGACTTTCGAGTTCTGTCAAAGACGGGCAACTATAGACACCCCATTTTTGGCCGACCTTAAGACTCAGACGTCATCGATTGAGCGCTCGGTGATTGCGTATGTTGTGCTTGTTCTGAGGTTTCAGAGTTTCGGCTGAGGTCCTTACCCTCGGATCTCGGGACCCTTTTATGCTTTGCCTCGATTTGCAGACCAGGTCTTGGTTTCTCTTCCCAGAGGGAGGGAAAGGTCTTATAGACCATCTCTTAGTGGCTGTAGGCTACTTTTCGTGGTCGCAGGCCACTGTTCCCATTTGGAGACCAGTTTCCGGTTTTCAGATCCGTCGGCCACGTGCCTCGGTTCGGGACCGCTTAACATTCTCCGTTTGGCACGGTTTTTGGCACACACCTTGTTTCCTCTGTCTAGAGGGACACTGCGGCTTGGGAGACCACTTTTGTGGTTGCACGCTACTTTTGGTGCTTAACAGCCTATTTTTGGGGCACCCGGCTGCGTATTTTGACCCCCGAACCCTCGTTTTGCATCCGTCTTGGTTCATTTTTGACATGGACCTTGTTTTCATTATTTGGAAGGTGGTACAAGGATGAGAGACCACCTTTTCTCCTTGGAGACCACTTTTCTCCCGCCAGCTGATTTTCTTGTCAGGAAGCTGGTCTCCTTGGTTTTTGAGCCACATTTGCTGGTCTCCCACCATACCACTAGCTTCCATTCAGTTGGGAGACCATCAAATGGGCTGGCCGACCATCTTTCATTGGGTTGAACCTTTTGAACTGGTCGGCCGACCAGGGGAAGTGGTCGACTGACCACCTGAGCTGGTCGGCCTGCCTCCCCCAGTCTTGTCTCTGTGAGTGTGTACCAGCTGTGCTAGTTGGAAGGCACAGCCTGTATCCTCCATACACGTATATGGAGGATCTTGAGCCTTGGTTTTTAGCTTCTTGAGGAAGCTTTGGCCTTTTATATCTATAAGAGAGGCCCTCCTCATCCATGGCACAGGTTCAGAACTTCTTGGAAGGCTTCAATACATATCTCTCTCTTTATCCCTATATTTTGGGTTTAAAAGGGTCTTGTTCTTGAACCTTTCCACACCACCTCATAGCCTAACCCTTCCACCATTGATTGGAGATTCTTGGAGGCCATTTTCAGAGGTTAAGGAGTTGGGTTTTGGGTCCAGAAGTTGCTGTCTTGCTGAGCTTCAAAGGTAACACACTTTTTCCCTCTTTTAAGTTTTATTTTGATCCATCTCTTAGCCTTATTTGCATGCATATTTGACCTTTGTTGTCAACTGAAAAAAGTTTTATTTTGAGGTCCTTTTGATGTTTGTGTAAGGTCATTTTGTTGTTGGGGGTCATCTACCCCCTTGAATGCTTCATTTTGCCTTGTTTTGAGCCATACCCTAAGGCCTTTGTTTTGACCTTTGCTTGACCTTTTAACCACTGAAATCCAACGGCTTTTCAGTGGTTAACATGTGTTTTTGAGAGCCAAAATTAGAGAGGGGTGACCCTCTCCCTCCTTGTCTTGTTCACTAGCATTTTTGGCCTTACAATGGGGCCTTCATTTCCACACCTCCAAGCCTTGTTTCAGGTCCTTTTCAGTGACTTTCAAGGCCTTCCTAGGCTCTTTCTAGAGTTGATTTTTTCACCTTGGGTGTGTCTCTTGCATGTGTAGAATAACCCCTCTTATAGCCTATCAAAGAAGCATGTCATTCTTGCATGCATTGATCATGTTTCAGTGGGTTTTTGGGCTTTATTTGGCATGTAATGTCTCTGAATTTTTCTGGTTTAGTGGCCTTTTGAATGCTTCATATGCTTGTAGTGTAAACCATGCTCACTAGCTTCCATTGCATGTTGTTTTGGCCATTGATTCTAGCATATTTTGGTCATGTTCTAAACTGATTTTATTCATGATTTGGGTTGCCTTATCTCTTTTTTGAGGTCCCATGGTCGAATGATGCTTGCTATGCATTCTTGTAGTGTAATACCCTTGCCTAGCTTCGAGTTTTGAAGCCTCTTGCATGCTTAACTTGAGTTGTTTTCATGTTTTGGCATCATTAAACATGTTATTTCAGAGCTTCTACTTGTGCCATATTCCCATGTTTTCCACTCTTTAAATGCGTTTGCGAGTTGTGCTTGTATGCCTCATTTTTGGACCATTGCATGAGCTTCATTTTTGTGCATTGCAAGCCATTATTTTAGTCCATTTTGCCACTGTTTTGGGTCTGCATAGGGACTGCTTGGGGTTGGTTTGGTCATTTGGGCATCGCTTTGCATACCTTTAGTGTAATGCGCTTCACCAGTTTCGGTAATTGTGCCATCCAACATGCATCGGGTGAGTTGTTTGCATGATTCGGGACCATCTTGTATGTCATTTTAGAGCTGGAACATGTGTCATTGTATGCCATATTTCATCCTTATCATGCTTTGGTAGAGTTGCACTTTGTTCCTTAGGCTTGGTCCCTTGCATTTGTGCATGTTTGCATATATCTTCTCGCCTCATTTTCATCATATTGGCCACTGATTTGAGTGTGGCCGAGGCCCATCCATCTTGGTTTAAGTCCATCTTGCATTGTGTATGCCCTATAGTCCATGTTATCGCATGTTTGATCATTGCATTGCGTATGCCTCGTTCATAACATTGCGTATGTTAGTGCATTGTGTATGCATGCCATATAATCCATGTGCATTGAGTATGCCATTGATTAGTTCATAGCATTGTGTATGCCATTTGCATGCTTACATGACATTCCGTGCATCTTCGCATCATTTAGTTGCATTGCATTTGGATCACATGCTAGAGTTGCATTTGTCCATACATTGTTTGTTGCATTGTGTTTGGAATAGGAGTTAGTCCAAACACGGGAAACGAAGAATATTTCATACTCCAAGTGATGAAACGTGCCTCGATTCCCGGTCACCGACACTCTTGACCATCCATGCTGGAGTTGTTGGTTTTAGTTGCTTATATGTGCATTCATGTCCCATTGAGTCGTGCAATTCGACTCCTCAGCCATCACGCATCGGGATGAGTGATTGGTGGCCCGAGGATCGAGGACTACACTTCCTAGGGCTTACGCAATGATGGGGAGAATGGTCGGGCACACATATGTTGAAAATACCTTGCCTTCTCTCTCCCTTGCCTTTGTTGCAGAAAAAGCAGAAACCGGGAGAATGAACTGGTCGGCTGACCAGGTTTTCTGGCAGGTCGACCACCTTTTCTGGTCTTCACCACCAAGGGTGGTCAGCAGGTGGTCTCCCTTGCCCATAGCTTGGTCGGCAGCCTTCCCACAGCTTCCTTGGGTGGAGTTTTATCTCTCTGGAGCCTCGTGCAACTTTCTGAAATCAATTGCAAAGAAAGGCGAGCCGGGGCATCGCGATGGATTTCCCGACAAGGCGATTCGAGCATGCATGCATCCTTTATCATTCGAAACAGAGTTGAGGCAGTCTATTTCATGTAGCTTGCATGTTAATTTATTTGCTTCCTTAGTTTAATTTGTTAATTAATTAATGTTGTGTAATATTTAGCTGTAATTCATTATTGATTTCGGTTGTGTAATAACTAGTTTAATTAGCTTAGATTAGCTAGTTGGTTCTGTATTATTTATTCAGACCCTCCGTGAGAGGGCGAACTTTGTAATAAGTGTGCGTGTGTGTGATGCATGTCATCCAACCCCACGTCTTTCTTCCTTTTATTTACCAACTTATGATGGTTAGTTTTAGGGCGTGTTTCAATTAGCATCTATATGTTCGCATGTTTGCATTCATTCATCTGTATTGCATGCACTGGGCTCGGCGCATCATGCTAACTGCATTGTATTTCCATTCCAAGTTAAATACATGTATCGATTGTTGCAACCCATATGCCATCTTAGAATAGCCGAGCCTATTGTAGTTGCATTTTTGCATGTGTTGCATTAGGCATTCTTAACATAGTCAGGATTCATGCATGATTTCTAATTAGCTTCTTTCTTTAGCTTGGAGTACTCGGTAAGTGTTTATGCTTTAGCATCCTTGCATGCGTGTGAGTGACTGCCATGATAGCATGCTTACCATGAGGCTTTGTGCTTACGTGATATAACTGCCTGAATGCCTATGGGTGAAGGTTGGGTTGCGTGAATTGGAATAATTCATCGAAACCCGTGTTTTAGCCTACTTGCGAGTAGCAAACTTCAATCCATTTCAAAACAAACGGATATGCGATGCTTTGTTCCAACTTAGGCAATCTAGTCTATACTTGTATGCTGTGCGCATCACACAGTAATTCTAGGCTTATAAACCAGAATAAGAGCACATGTGCTTTCAAAAACTTGATATCATGCTTACTAGTGGCCGATCTTCGATCGGGCGAGCGGGGGTGCTCATGAAATGACCTTCCCCAATCGTACCCAAGTTCCCAAGCCGAGGCAACTTTGGTGATGACAGACACGTGGCCTTAGGCACGAGTCAGGGTTTCCTAAATTCCCCCAAAACAAAATATTTAGGTAGCGACTTTGTATTTGGCAAAGCAGTCCATGTTTGACACTTTTTTCTAAAAATCTATTTTCAAAACGATTTGCCGGATTTGGACTCTTTGGTGATTTATCGGTCTCGCATTGCACTTTGCGGGATTAGATTTAGAACCGTGATATTTGAGTCCGAACTGTAGTGAGCCCAATGAACAAAACGAGATTTCTCCCGGGACGATCGGGACGTCTACACTTTGAAATACTAAAATGCTCTGCTCAATCAATCTGAATTTTGTGTAGTTATATTTCAGCAATCATTTCAGTCTAGATGCAAAAACAAAATTTAAAAAATTATTCTCTAAAATAGTGTGAATCAAATTCAAGTTTTTTTTATAAAGAGATTTACATATGTATTTAGACCATATATTGCTATTTTTCCAAAAACAGTGTGAATCAGATTTTCTATCATGTATATTGTTGGTTGAGTAATATTAGGAATCATAAAAAAAATATCATGAAAATGTTCATGAAAGGTTCTCCATCATTGGATTATAAATATAATAAAACATCACACATCAATCAAATGATGAAAAATTTTCATAAAATATTTCATAATATTTTTTTCATGATTTCTAATATTATTATTGTTGATTTTCGTATGTCTTTTGGAATAAATGTGTAAGTACTAAAATGCCCTTGAGAGGCTATTTTTTGGGGGGGGGGGTTGGAAGACTCAGGGTCTGGATAAAGATGGTGTGGCACATCCACTGTCCCGAATTTGCCATCCTTGTGTCCAATTGACAGGTTAAAATCAGTGGACAACATATGCATAGTCATCTGATTTGATTAAACAAGCAAAAGGGAAGGATACAATTTGCAAAAAAATAAAATATAAAGAATAAGAAATAAAACTAATTACTTCTTGTGTCATAACTCTCTCATACCAATAAGAATGCCACACATTTTTTTTTCTTTTTTTTATAGCAAATTATAAGATGTTAACAAGTTAATAAGTTTCTCTAAATAAATAAAACTACAATACTTCTATTGATTGAAATTTTGCATCCACGCATGAAATTTTTTCCCTTTATCTATTCCATTGTCTATCATTTTAACATTCAATATTTTTCTATAATTTTGAATTCTAAGCTTTTTTTCTTGAAATTAAATAGTTCAACTACTTGAGGTAAGTTCAATTTCTTATTATTGAATTAAACACTTGTGGGGACATAATTTTTGAATGACAATACGTGGCCGAGGTGACACTGAAGTGTCAGCTGAGGTGTCACGTGTCCTGGTCATGATGCCGAGATGATCTCGGCTAGGCCGAGGTTATCTGCGAGGATACCGGAATCCGGGATAAGCGGATAACGGACACGAGTCCTAGAATGGAAGAAGACTTCAGTTTGGGTAAAGATAAGACTCTTAGAAAGTTTATCCTAATCCTACTGGGAGTCTAAGATTAGCAGTAATCCTAAGTCCATTGAAGATAGGCTTCTATTGGGACAATGTTTGTGTTGGCTATAAAAGAGAGGCAGCCTCATAGGTCTAAGGTATGTCCTTTATGCTCTGTCTAGTGAGTTAAGCACTATTGGTTATCTTTGAGAGATATTTTACTGAGTTGATTGTCGGAGTGCCCCCGATTGGACGAGCTACCGCCGGAATCTCTTCTTTCTGTTGCAGGTTGTTCGGGCTTAACCTATTCTTCTGGTGTTCTTCAGTTGAGTACTAAGTTGGCAGTGTGGTCGAAAATTGACGCACACAATTTGCCACCGTCTGTGGAAAAGAAAGGAGAATAGATGGCCAACGACGGACAGAAAGAGAAGGTTGGGGACGACACTCCTACTGAGAGTGGGAAACATATTGACCTTGACGTTGAAGAAGAGAACTGAAACAAAGAGACTCATGATAAGAATCATAGAGGAAAGGACGTCGGCCAAGAGGGCGGCATACCGAAGAAATCGGACCGGAGCGGGTATTATAACAAGGACGACCTCTAGGTATGGAAAAATAGATGCCTGCGGAGGGATGACGAGATGAAAGGAATGACAGACAAATTGGTGGACCTGCAAACGGTCGTCAATTTCCTGATGCAGAACAACGTCATGCAGCCACCGTTCCCGCTACAAGATACGCCGATTCCAACGGCCAAGAAAGGTGCCCAGAAAGGGGGGCAGAAAACGGTTCCTGCAGTCCCTCAGCATGGCGGGACCAAGGGACATTCTCACCGGCCATCACGGGAGGTCGGACATGGAGAATCCCAGAAGACACGATCTCGGCCTAGATGATTAGGTCCGAGAAGAGAAGAGCTCAGCCTAAAGTGAGCAGATCCTAGATTCTAGAAGACAAGATCTCGGCATGATTAAGTCCGAGAAGAGAAAAGCTCAGCCTAAGTTAAAGACTTTTTATATAAGGTCCACAAAAGAGTAAGTGGAAACCATGAAGAGGGTTAGAGAATGATGCTTGGGAGTTGGAATTTACAAGCTAAGGTTGGTTTAACACTTGTTGAAATTTTAAGAAAAATTTACAAGTTGAAGTTAAACCGAGGTCATGTTTAACACCTGTTGAAATTCTAAGAAAAATTTACAAGTTGAAGTTAAACCGATGTCATGTTTAACACTTGTTGAAATTTTAAAAATTTACAAGTTGAAGTTAAAAGCTGAAGTTAAACCGGGGTCATGATTAAAAGTAGGAATGACATAAGTTCCATCACCTCAGGATGCCGAGGTAATAGAACCTAGGGGGCAGTTGTGGGGATATTATTTTTGAATGACAACACGTGGCCGAGGTGATACCAAAGTGTCAGCCGAGGTGTCACGTGTCCTGGTCATGATGCCGAGATGATCTCGGCTAGGCCGAGGTTATCTGCGAGGATACCGGAATCCGGGATAAACGGATAAGGGACACGAGTCTTAGAATGGAAGAAGACTTCAGTTTGGGTAAAGATAAGACTCTTAAAGAGTTTATCCTAATCCTACTGAGAGTCCAAGATTAGCAGTAATCCTAAGTCCATTGAAGCTAGGCTTCTATTGGGACTAGGTTTGTGTTGGCTATAAAAGAGAGGCAGCCTCATGGGTCTAAGGTATGTCTTTTATGCTCTGTCTAGTGACTTAAGCACTATTGGTTATCTTTGAGAGATATTTTACTGACTTGATCGTCGGAGTGCCTCCGGGTGGACGAGCCACCGCCGGAATCTCTTCTTTCTGTTGCAGGTTGTTCGGGCTTAACCTATTCTGTCGGTGCTCTCCTGTTGAGTACTAAGTTGACAGTGTGGTCGGAAATTGACACACAAAACACTAATATAAAAATAGTGAACTCGCTGCATCGACATAGAGCAATGCTAAATTACCCAATAACTTGTCCAAAATATTGGATATTCTAATGATGCACCTACTAATCCCTAGCATATGGATGTAATCAAAGAAGGATTTGCAATTGGCACATCAATTAGACAATTGAAAGATTGACACATGTTAGAAGATTGCATGAAGATGAGACGAGGATTCAAACTGTGGGGTGGAAGTGTGCTATAGCTATATGATACATGATATATCATTCATTTGATGGAAAGCATGTGTGGTCATTAGAACAATCCAAGCTGGATCTTCTAGGACACCCTCAAAGAGGGGACACCATACCCCAAAGGAGGTGGGGCGGTAAGGGAGATGCTCAAAAAGAAGGAGCACTTTTTCACACTCTCATGTCATTTCCAAAAATGGTCTGTCCTAATACCAATTTCAAGAAAATGGATTCCCTCTTTTTGTGAGGACTGTTTTGTCCCCTCAAAATAGTTTTTAAGAACTCCAATCCCATTATTGTATTTGCACCTTTTTAAGGAGATCAGAAGTTTTTTTTTTTTTTTTTTAAAAAAAAAAAGTAAATAAAAGAAAAAAAAAATGATAATGATATATGTAAACAAAAAAATAGAGAAAAATTTCACTTCATGTTTAAAAAAATATTTTGAAATTAGTGATAAATTATATAAACATTAAAAATTAAAATTATAAAAAACATGATCCCAAAGCTGTTTTCAATGCTTTGTTTGGTTGAAGTTTTGAAAAATTAATTCCAATATAACATTCCAAAACTTATTTAAGCTTTTGCTTGGAGAAGAGAGTTTTTTTTTTAATTTTGAATTTTGAAAAGCGCGACATGGGTCTAGCTGGTCATCCTCCTGAATGTTCAGCCGGTTGACTAGAACATTTTTTTTTTTTTTTGCAATTGACACCTGTTATTTGAAAAAAAAAAAAGAAAAGAAAAAGGAATTTTGTTTTTAATTTTTTTTGACAAAAATAATATATATATATATATATATATTTACATTTTAAATAAAAAATATTAAAAAAAAAATCCAACCAAATATATAATCAAAAGTTATTTTCAAGTAGTAATTGAATATTTATTTTGAAAAAAAAAAATTATTTTGTTTGTAATATTTTCAATTAAAAACAAATTTATGTTATTTTTTTTATTAATTATTTTTTTGAATTGAATTTTAAAAAGAGTTTGGTTATGAGTTTTGAACATGATTTTTAATAGAGTTTTGAGTTGTGCATTTGGTTATGAGTTGTATCTTTTTTAATTAAGGTTTGAAACTCTTTTTAAAACTTATAACTAAATAAATTTTCTTATTTCACATGTCATATCAAACATTCAAAACTCATTTCAACACTCAACTCAAAACTCAATTTAAAATTCTTTTCAAAACTCATAACTAAACAAATTTTCTACACTCAAATCATAATTCCAAAACTCACAAACTCAAAACACAACTCTATTATCAAATCATATTTCTAAAAGTCTACCAAACACTACCTAAGATTTTATAATTAAATTTTGAAAATTCATGTAATTTCCCCAACAAAAATTTAAACAATAATCTAATTTTGCTATATAAATACAAAAATTATATAGAAATTTGTACAAATTGATGTGACTACATTGTTAATTTAGGAAAATTAAACAATAGTTTTGAAGTATCCACCATACTCCTTCACCAATCACTATTTATTGTGCTCATTATTTTTCAATCACCAAACATAAATAGTTAATACTCTATCTTTTTCACCAATTATACTACCATAAAATATCACGTAATCATACTTTCAGACTACTGAATAATCATCCGTTAATTTAACATTTTAAAACAAAGTACGCACCAAAGTAAGTGTTAATTGTAAATTTTGCATGAATTCCCTGTAAGGATGGATATTCCTACAAATTTTGTAAACAATACAAATATTTTGTTTATTTTTTTTTAATAAAAAAAACAGTATTTTTCAAAAGAAAGTAAAAGAAATAGGCAATCCCAATTTAATAACTTAATGTGCACCTCACAGACCATGTATGCATCCATTTATATATAAAAGCAGGTATTCCCGCATGCTATCAACCATTCAGAAGCTGTATTGCATATCTTAGTTCTTCAATAGAAAGAAAGAGAAACCAAAACAGAAAAAAAAACAAAAAGAGAGAGAGAGAGAAAAGAGAACCCACATTCTCTGTTCATCACCTTTCTCCATTTCTCTTCTTCACACACATCCTTTCGTGGTCCCAAATGAGGCCTTCTTTGCTAGTTTCACTTTTACTTTTCTCCATTCTCATTTCTGATGTTCAAGGTATGCTCAACATATCATCTCATAAACATTTGAATATGGACACATTTGGCTTTATTCTTGGAGGCCACTCGTGATTTTATTTATATAATCACATCATTCTGTATGAAGTTTCTGTATAATTTTTCAATTTGTGTATAACATTAATCTCAATATTTTGCAGCTATTCGGTTGAACAAAGGATTTCTACCAGTTGGGCATGATCAAATCCATGTAGGAGTCGAAGTCGCTATTCACTGCAAAGATGAGAATTGTTCAGGTACCAATACCATGAAGAGAAGAATTTCAAGAGTAACTAAGGAAATCCACCACTGGTTACCAAAAATTCATGAAGACTACTATGGACCTAGGATTCACAACCCCAAGCACCATTAAGTCTCTTTTTAGAACCACCGGGATTAGTTTAGGTGTTTTTTTTTTTTATAAATTTTTTTATGCTTGACTATTATAGTTTTCTTCAGAAGAGAGGTGGGTTTTAAAAGGCTCAAACCCATGACCTTGTATTCCACAAAACAATTTTGTATCTTCTTTATTTTGATAGCTTATATGGATTGTGAAATTTGAATTTCTTGAATAGAATTTCATGGAAGGAACATGTGAAAGAGTTGCACATATGTATTACAAGTCCAATACCATTTCATATCTCAAATGGTTTTCTCTTTCTATCATTGCAGGAAATATTAGAAAACTTGTCTCCAAGGCCAATTCTAATCCTACTACTACTAATACCGCCACCACTATTTCAAAGGTTGGTTTTTCATAAAGAACAAAGTCAGTTTCTAGTGATAGCAGGGTTTTAAATATGGGCCGATTCGTGTTTGAATTTTAAACTTTTGATACTGATATTTGCAGATACGAAGCCAAATAATATATAATCGTATCACTAATTTCAATACGTATCCCGATACCATTTTTTAAAACTATGATCACCGGACTACTCCCCCCTCTCTTCCTTTTTACTTCCTTTACATAACTGTAAATATGCTTATATGTACAGAATGACAAGAATGGAGGGACTAAAGCAGGGTCCATATCCACCGGGAAATTGAATACCAATGGACTCAGTGAAAAAGAGGAAAGCTTTTCCGTTAAATCATCGCCAGTTTCTGAGCACCGGGAGGCCTCCCCCGAGCACTATCCTGACATTTTAGACATAGCTGGGATGGACTATTCTCCTGCAAAGAGAAAACCTCCAATACACAACTAAGTGGTGTTTGTTAGAGAACCAAACTAGCAGACAAAAAAAAAAAAAAGAAAAAAAGAAAAAAGAAATTACTGTTAGAAAGATGAAGGGAGAGAGAAGTTGGAAAGCATTACAGAAATGCTGCAGTTTTTTAGGGTTAGCTAGAAAGATTTTGTACATAGCATATTCTAAAAGTGTTGTTAAATTAATATATTATTTGATAATTGAGTCATAAGCACTTGGGGTGCTTACTATATAGGCCTTGTAATCTAAATAATATTACATTAATTGAAAGTATCATAGTAGCCCCAGATTAATGCTTCTTTTTGGTAAGTACCAAGTACTTAGTCAATTTAATTCATTCAATATTTGTGCTTGAATTAGCTTGTACCTCCTCGTCCAAGAGAGAATGATAATCAATATCGAAATTGTGTATAGAAAAGTCTTGTCTTGCACATGAAATAACAGTCCATCATCCAGTCCATTTGATTGACAAAAGGGTCTTAGATGGCCAAAATATAATTTTACTATGACCATCTATTTCTAATATCTTATCTTATGTAAGTCTAGTTATCAGTATTGAATTAGAGCTATGTGTTAGTAATGAGACTTATTATATTAATATTGTGTTGACAAATAAGACAGTAAGAATGATATGGCATAAAAATTTGACAAATATAGTATCACAGATCAAAAAAATATTTACACAAAAGGATCTCAAAAAGACATTATATCAAAAAATTATCTGGTAGATTTGATTTCTATGTGATGGTGTGCCCATCCTATAATAGGGGACACATGACTATCTTATTTTGAAATTATGGACAAAATAGTTGGGAATACACTTGTTATTGAAATAGCATACCAGGTGTTCTATATAAATCAAACTTGGTAGATAATTTCTTCAACAATATCAACTAAATCTTAAATGAAAGGCTACAAACATTACAGTGATAACAATTCCTCCAAAACTTTGTCTGAGTTGGGGACCATAGATCTTGGAAGAAAATGCATAGAAGAAGGCAACAGGGGACAGCATTGAATGAAGTAGGTGGTGGTGCATTATATGAGCCAAGGCTTTTTGTGTGTTTTGTGCAGTCATGCAGTGGCCCACCCGGGTATATGGGGGATGGCCCGCCATGTTTCACTTATTGATTGCGTGATATGAGTAGTCGCTCTTTCATGTGGGCTCACATGTCCTCTGTTGGGTCAAATGAGTAGTGTGGCCCAATGAGCTGAGAATGTGGTGGACCGTGAATAAAGGGCAGGGCAAATGGGGTACAATGTCTTCAACATTTTGGACCAAACTTGATGTGTATGAAAATGCCTTTTAAGTGTTTGGAAAATCAATATGCATTCATAATGATGCATGTAGACATGAAAGATGAATGACTACTAATGCTTCTATAATTGGTGGGCAGATATGATTGTCGAGTTGTTGGAAAGATATAATGAGTGTAAAAATGATTGTTCCATCAAGTTCCTAATTAGTCAAGGGAGATAATTTACTTGGGCTAAACTAATTAACCAAGATTCATGCACCTGATTCGAATTTTAAGGATTTAAGATAATGATGGTAAAAGTAGTTGTGAGGATATAATTTTTGACATGTTCACGTGGCTAGGTTTAGGGTCAAGGTGTCGCGTGTGGGTATAAGATGGGCCGAGATATGAAAATGATCCATATTCGAGTCGATGTATAAGGCGAAGAATAAGAGTTCTAGTAAGTTGGGTAAGCTTAGGACTCTTTTGAGAAGACAATCCTAACTCAATTAGGAGAAATGACTCTTAGTGATTTGTTTATTTTATTTTATTTATTTATTTTATTTTAATTTTATTTTTTATTTTTGGGTGTGTGTTGAATAGGTGATTTGTTATTCCTGAAGGGAATAAGAGTTTGTCAAAAACATGATTACTAGAAGGAGGCAGGGACACTTCTATATAAAGGCAAGCAACCCTACGGCTGAGAAATATGTGAATGTACGCGAATTTATGAGTGTGAATTTGAGTTATTGTTTCTCTATTGAAATATCTTGAGATGTTAGTTTATTGACTTTAGCATTAGAGTGCCCTTCTAGTTGATGAGCAACCGGACTTTGTGTAACTACTCTGTCTCACATCGGAAGTTTACATGGGTGATCTTGGGCATATAAGACACTATTAGTTTGTTACTAAGTAACTTGAACTTAAATTTTTGAATCATGTTGGTAAACCTACAAGTTACTTGGGCCAGTGGTAGTGGGCATTATAAATGGTATTAGAGCAACCCATGCATACAAATCATGTGAATCACTATTTTGGGCTAGCCACGAGATTGTCATAGTATTTTGATTGATTATGGATTGTCGTGAGAACGCGAGGATTTATAATTTTTGTAAAGATTCTATCCTACATCGAAAGTTTGCATGGGTGATCTTAAGCATATAAGGCACCACTAGTTTGCTATTAAGTAATTTGGACTTAAATTTTTAGATCATGTTGGTAGACTCACAAGTTACTTAGGCCAGTGGTAATGGGACATTATACTTAGTTCCAACATTCCAATAGAAAAATTAGAGTTTGATTTTGTAGTCAGATTTTAGCACACACAATAGTCGAGCGGAATAACTAGCTGAGACTTGCACAATTAACTAAAATTCTTGCAACTTGACTCTAATTCCCCAATTCAATCTATAGTCTCCGATGTATCAAAAAAATAAAATAAAATAAAATATAAATACAAATAAATAAATAAAAAACAAGCAAAACAGCTTACATTGGTATTTGTTAATGAATTTCAACACTTTTCTCCTCCTAGATACAACTATATACATAAGTTTGCTACTCTTGGTCAATGTAAATGTCCTGTTTGTTAAGCAAATTTCTAATAAATTCATGTGATGTGTTTCTGTACGGGGGCGAAATATCCTCTGCTTTCCGTACTCCTTGTACTCTGAGCTTCTCTTGACGGCGTCTACCTGGCAACACAGAAACGGTGAGCTGCCCGGCGGTGGTGTGCCGGATAGACCCTCCGACGATCAAGTTAGTTCACTTGAGGAAAAGGAAGAAGACGGAGAGAGAGAGTGTTCTCTTTTGGGAAGAAGTTGCATACCTCTAACGTTCGCCCTCCTCCCTATTTCAAAGTTGGCCATGCAGCCTCAAGATCATGTACGCACTACCTCTGCTGTCCTTTCCTGGACAGGTGGCAGTACTCGTCTCTCACCACCTTACGTGTGTAAAGGCTTAGTCCTCCCAACAGTACACGCAGAACTGCCTAACGGTATTGAGGCATATGTGGAGCAGATGTCCCTTCCTTCGTGCCATTGGCCCAGGTGGCACACCTGACCGCAGTACCACGACCGGCCTATTTCCCAAGGAGAACTATCGCTGCAGGCGCTCAACCGCGCTATGCCCCACCGGACTGCCCCTTCGCAAAGGGGCGCCGGGGGGGGGGGGAACGCCATGGACCGGGCTGGAGTTGACCTGTTCGTCGTGGCCGGTCGCGAGGCATGCCGGCCCCCGTCCGCTTTGCTTTCATCCGAGGTTATATTGAATCTTCCCATCTCGGCTCACCGGTCAGAGACGCGTCATCCCTCCCTTGTCCACAGTTTAGCCCGAGCTATCCGTAGCTTGGTCTCGCCTCTTAGCTGTGCGCACCGCCGTATATTTGCTAGTCGCAGCTCGGCCAGGCTAGGTTTCCGCCTGGTCAGTCCATCCTCGAGATAGAGCAAAACAGACCCGTCCAATCCCGGCTCGGCCGTACTAACGGCGCAAATCTCCCCTCTCAGTTTCCATACTATTTTAGCATGCAAAATTGTTTTATTCATTAATGTTAAACAAAAATGCTTAACGTATTGATTCCAATCCATTTTTTTTTCATGCATAAATGTTTAATGTATGAATTTTCCAGAATGTAAAAATGTTTTTTTAAGTGTAACCTCAGTTGTATCCATAATTTGTACACATTTTAGATTAGTAACTCTTGTCATCAGTACGTTAGAATTAATTACTTTGACTATGCTAACTTTTCTCCTTGACAATTAGGCATAAACTATGACTTAAAAACCAAATATAAATATGAAAACAATATTATTTATTTATTTTTATTTATTGCACAATAATCCTCAACTTCCTAAACTTTCTTCCCTTTTTTCCAATCAGTTTATTGATTTATTACAAATATGAAAAGTATTATAGCAAAATGGATAAGTAAAATTCAACAATAGTTAGAAAGTCAACATTCACCAAATCCAACAACCACTGCAAGGAATAGCTGAAACTTCAATAAAAATAAAAATAAATAAACAAATACATAAAATCCTCATAATAAGGGAGAAATAAAATGAGTTCGAATTTGTTAAAGTTGAATTTCTCAACTTTATGGGTGAAGTTGACGCATTGTGTGATTAATATGTACTTATTTCAATAATTTGAACCATTCATTTCATATGACATGTTGAGAAGAATATGTATGTAAAAAATTAGACTGATCAAACCAGATCAAATCGCATACATATTATAACATATGAATAGTCTATTTTTAAAAGGCTAAAAAACACTTTATCCCCTGTGGCTTTAGGTTGTTGCACATTACCCCCTGTGATTTGAATGTATATAGATACATCCCTTGTAGTTTTAGACCTTAGTTACATGAAGCGGGAGCGTGGAATTGTAAACATTTCAAGAATTGTTGGTGGATAGCGTTTGTATATATTTTAAATAATATATAAAAAGATATTGTAAGATTATATTTTTTTTCTCAAATGATAATGGAAATATATTTTTCAAATATATTATTATATGAATATAAATTGAAAAGTTATCCCAATAATGTTTTCATATAAATTTATAGTTCAAATACATGGATATAAGTTAAATTCGAACTCCTTAATTAATACTAGGCCCAAACATGAGAAGCTTATGTAAAAGTTAGCCAGTCCAATATTCTTATAATTTTTATTATAAGGCTCATTTTATCAACAAACCACAATATATCCTAAGGCCTTATTTGGGAATTTGGCTATTTTAATTGATTTTTTAGCTTTTTGATAATTTTAACTTGATTAAAGTAGTTGTATTTGGGAAGATAGTTGACTTTTTATTTTTATTTTATTTTTTATAGTTGATTTGATGGTTATAAGAGAAAATGTGAAATGATTATAGTTTAAACGTAATATTTTGACTTATTGACTATTTTAGCCTATTTTATCTTTATTAGCTATTTTTGTCACCCTAAATAAGCCCAAAAGCCTAATAGATAATTTCATTATCTTTTTAATAAATGAAAGTCTTTTATCTGACCAAATAAAAAGAGAGAGTTATAATTCTAGTAAAAGAGTTTTTCTTTTGGCAAGAGTTCCAATTAAAGAAAGAGTCCAAAATGCAACAACGATAGAAGAGAGAGAGAGAGAGAGAGAGAGAGAGAGAGAGAGAGAGAGAGTGAGACAGAGAATGAGAGAGACAAAAGAGATAGAATGAGAGACAGATAAATAGAGAGAAGATTGATCGACATTGAAGTTCATAGTTTCGTCCTCATCATCTTCACACAGCCAAGTTTCTCTCTCTCTCTCTCTCTCTCTCTCTCCCTCCTTCTTCTTCTTCTTCTATCTTGCTATTGTGTGTGGGCAATGTGCCTTTTTTGAGTCTAAGGCCCGTTTCCCACATAAATGTTGGACTAACTTGCTTTAATAATACCTTCAACAATGAAAACTAAGTTAAGACCTAGTCCGTCATAACTAAAAAATTTCAAGATTCGGAAGCAAACAAAAGGGAAAGGCCATTTACATAAAAGCACCCAACACCTGTTTTTGACCAATTTGAAAATTGGCCTATACTCACTTTCTATTTTATGATTTTGGTGGTTAATTATTTCATACAATTCATTTTTAGTCCTTAAACCTTTAATAAACCTATGACTAGGTGATTTGAATAAAATAAATATCATTTATTTTAGTTTAAATGAATAAAGCCACATTTTCTATAAAATAGGTGGTTTTCAATAGATAAAAAAAATGAATTCTTAATAATCCATGGCCTTAAATTTAAACAAAAATAAATAATATTCATAAAATCATCCAAAACAAACAATTTGTAAGAAAGGCATTTAGACTTGGATTATTGAAAAATAATGTAAACAAGGACATGCATATGCTATAGAGATTAAGAGAACTTACCCGAATACCTACTTTATGCGTATTTCATACATTACACAAATCAAATATGACCTAATATGCAACTAATCATATAAGAGATGAACCTATGCCTGGTTTGAGGCTACTAAATGATGTTTATGTATAAAAAAGCAAATAACAAATACAATACAAAAATACAAACTGACTACATGATGATTCAAACAGGGCTTAAAACATAATTTCTATATGATTACATGGTCCTAAATATGTTGTTCTAATGAAAATAAAAGAAATATAATGAAAAAGGCGAGAAAAAGGAAAAAATATGCAAACTTACATGACATATGCGTAAACGAAGCCCTAAGCTTTCTTGATTACTAAAACTAGGGATAAAATAGGTACATAAATAATAAAAAGACAGAGAGTTATGTACTGTTTTAAAGAAAACATGAAGAAAAGTGAGAAAACTTTACTTTCTTGCTTGCAAGCTTTCCTCAAGCAAAGGTTTTTGATCTTAGTCCAAACTTCGAAGCTTCATAAGGTTTTAGTTGCTATTTTAGTGGGAATTTTTGGTGTTCGAAGAAGGGGGAGGGTGTCTTTCTCTAAAGCCCTCAAATGCTCTAAAAAAGTTCACAATTTTGTAACTCCTTCAAGAAGGGAGATGAGAGGGGAAGGGGAAGAGGTGTTTTCATAAGCACTTCTAACTTGGAGAGAAAGCCAATGGAGGTTTCTAGGGTTGAGAATTGCTTTCTTCCTAGTGTTTCTCTTCAATTTCGCATTGCCATCTTTACAAAGTTTCCATTTTTGTCTATTAGGGCAAGGTGCGGCTGCACAAGGCAAGTGCAGCCGTACAATTCAGGTATGGCCGTACCATGCACGGATGCACGCACGTGTGGCCAAGGGTCCAGGTGTCTACTTTGCAAGTTAGGTACGCATTTGCATAGCTAGGTGCGACTTTGCATGACTTTTGCTTACTTATGACCCAAACGAGCCCAAATTGTTCTTAGATCAATGGTTTTGATAAAAACCAGCAAGTAATTTTGGAAAACACAATTAATCCAAGTGCAGTTGGGCTTTCTTTTCTTCTCGGGGTTGAAAATTTGGTTTTTGGCTGAAAAATGAGTTCGGGCGTATTTTGGCATTTTTTCTGTAAAAAGTTAGTTTTTCTGGTCGAAATAGGGTGTCACAACAACTTTAAGAAATTTCCAACATTCTATGGATGAAGGTATTACCATTTCATCATTGAGAGGTCTACAAGCATCCAAAATCTTAGAGTCAGTCAAAATGGGATGTCCACAGTTGCCTCTCTTTGATAAAGCTCAAACAATTATGGAATGATGAGAAGCGAATGTCAAAGATTTAAGATTATCCCAGTTGACAAGACCCTAAGGCTTGAGGTTATAGCGATCTCGGGTTTACCCTTGTTGTACAGTGATCCGGACATGTGTCCGTGGATGTTGGTTGTTGTTTATTATCGTGTTTGCATCCTTTGTACCTTGTATATCGAGTTATAGGATGTGTTGGGCGGATTTGTTTCAGGTTGGTTGAGTTTAGAAACCAAAACTAGTTGCCCAGATTTTTGGCCTGTAAGCTCGAGCGGAGGTGTTGGCGCTCGAGCGTAGATTACACCCATTCAGTAATTGTTGTGCAGTGTTGTACGCTCGAGCGTAGGGATTGGGAGCTCGAGCGGAGGCCTGGTTCTGCAAAAGTGCTGGGCAAGTGCATTCTGCGCTCGAGCGGGAGGTTGGCCGCTCGAGCGGAAGTCTGTGAGTGGCCGCTCGAGCGGGGTGTTTTACGCTCGAGCGGAGACCTGGGTTAAAGTTCCGAATTTGTGACTCTTTAAATCACTTTTTCACTTTCTCTTCTCTCTCTTACTTTTCCAAAATCACCATTGTTGAGCCTCTCACTCTAGACTCTACCTTCTCTCTAGGTTTTGATCTAGTAGGAGTGATTTACTCACCTTTGGCCTTTACAAAAAAGTTGTTGATCGTCGAGGGCTACATTTTAATCTGAAAATCACGGGTTTTGGAGCACGTTGGGTTTTGTCGTCTTCTCCTTTGGGACTCCGAATTTGAGGTAGGGATAACCTACTCCTCTCTATGGGTTTTGTCTTTAAATTTTGGTATTTTGAGATGTTGGGCTTGGTTTGGTAATTTTGTGAAAGTTTGGGGCTTTTGTGTAATTTTACAAAAGTTGGGGTTTTAGTCATAATAAACCTAGATGCATGTTTGGCATAGAAATGGAATGATTGTTGAATCATTGATGAAAATGGGACCTAATGGTTGAAATAGTAATTATGGAAAATGGCCTAATTACATTGTTTAATTAATTGGGATAATTAATTGGTGAGAAATGAGGAAATAAAATGTTGATTGAATATCCATTTGTGCATTTATTTTCTGTCTTAGAAATAACTGCTTTGGGCTATCGGTGGAGGATAGTCGAGATTGTTGTAGACAATGCATGATGATTAGGTAAACGGAAACTAATCAATGGAATGTGTCATGGAACTTGACGGTTGATAGAATACATTAATTGTGTGTATTGTGTGATTGTATATAGAACCAATGTGTTTATATACGTTATGTGTAGAGGAGGAGATAGGGGATGTACTCCGCGGTTTAGGGGAAGATAGGGGATGTACCTCTAAACCGGATTGGTATTGGGAGGAGATAGGGGATGAACTCCGTAGACAGAGCTCATATGCTTGTCTAGAGAAGTGAAGATAGAGCTCATATGCTTATCTTTGTGAAGTGTGGATACAGCTTGTATGCTTATCTGTGGATATTGTTGATATACATATCTGTTGTAGAGTGTGGATACAGCTTGTATGCTTATCTGTGGATATTGTTGATATACATATCTGTTGAGAATGTGGATATAGCTTTTATGCTTATCTGAATGTGAGATATAGTTTTTATACATATCTGTGGAAATGATGATAGAGCTAGCATGCTTATCTGTTGAAAAAGGGAAAATGAAAAGTAATTGGGACTTGTAAGTCGTTGACATAAATATGTAATTTATGTGATTGTATCAGTGTTGACCAACTATCAATTGCTAATGTTTAGTCATTGTCCATGGTTGGTTTAGTGTATTTCTACTGGGCTGTGGCTCACCCTATATGGGAATATCATTTTCAGGTGTAGGAAGCATGCCACCTCCAAGGACATAGCTTGGGAGGCTAGAGGCGGACAGAGTGTAGTTGTTTTACTTTTGATGTATTACATGTAACTTCAAGCCAAGGGCTTAATGTGTAAACGAGTTAGTACTCTTTTGTTGAAACCAAGTGTTAACTTGGAAAGCTGTAAGCCCGTAGGGCATTTTGTTTTGATGTTAACATGTAATACTTATGTAATGGAATTCGAATGAATAAAGGAATGCGGTTAGTTTAAATGTAAATGCATGTCCTATTTGATGGGTTTAATGTTATTTTTTTGAGGGTGTTACAACTTGGTATCAGAGCGTACCGGGTTCGAATACTTTGGGTACGTGGGAAGTGATTAGTATCACAATGGGTTTGTCTCGCTTGGTAGAGACTTAGATGTAGTATCATATGCTATGTGCTTAATTGATAACATGTTTATGTGACTATGTGGGTATGGGATTTAATTTCTGCGATATTGATTGGATCCTTGAGTTTCTGGGAGTCTTGTTGGAAAAGCACTTGATCAATGCTGTTTCTAACCGGAACTCTAGTAACGCCTCGGAACTATTATTATCCGGAAATGAAGTTCGTAAGTGCTTATGTGTTTATGTGCTTATGTGGAGTGAATTACACTTGTCCATGCATTAGGACGTGAGTGTTTAGTTTCGGCACATTTATGAATGTGCTAACGTTCTGTGTTGCCTTTATTAGGATGTCAGGACGAGGAAGAGGTGCTAGGCGTGGTAGACCTGCGAGGCAGGAAGTACCGTTACAGGGTGAGATTCCGGCAGTGCAGGAGGGAGTTGGGCAGGCCAATGTGGCCGAGCCAGTAGGTCAGCAGGCTATGGGTGCCTTGGCCAGAGAGATAGCAGGAGCTTTAGGTATTCTTAGAGCTGGGAATCAGGCAGCTGAGACAGGGCCTTCCTTCTTGAAGAGGGAGTTCTTTCGGTGTAATCCGGACGAGTTTATCGGGGATCCTAAAGAGCCGCTTAAGGCAGATGAATGGCTCGAACAGACAACGAAGACGTTTGAGATGCTTGGCATCGAGGACGGAGCACTGAAAGTGACCTTGGCATCCTTCCAACTGAAGGGAGATGCGGGTCAATGGTGGAAGTACGAGAAAGCTCGTGTTGGTGGTACTTGGGAGGCGTTT
Organism: Camellia sinensis; assembly: GCF_055761805.1. NCBI lineage: Eukaryota > Viridiplantae > Streptophyta > Magnoliopsida > Ericales > Theaceae > Camellia > Camellia sinensis. The sequence continues at coordinate 73,075,505 of NC_138964.1, forward strand.
GTGAATGCTTTTCAGGAGAGGCTTTTATCAGCAGCAGCTAGGGAAAAGCTGAGGGATCAGTTTAGCCGGCTTAATCAGCAGGGCTTGTCAGTGGCCGAGTTTGAGGCTACTTTTACCAGTCTGTCTAGGTTTGCACCTGAACTGGTGGCGTCTGAGGAACGCCGTTGCTATGAGTTTGAGCGGAAGTTGAGGCGGGGCCTCAAGTTGAGAATTGGTGGGTCTTACATTCGAGAGTATAGACACCTGGTAGATGCTGCAGCTCATATGGAGCTTATGATGCAGGAGGAGGATGAGGGTCAGAGAGGCTCCAAGAGGAGCCAGGATAGTCAGAGTGATGGTAGGAGGCAGAGGGGTTATAACCCTCAGCAGTCTCAGGGTGCAGTCTCTAGATCGACCTTTCCAGTGCCGAGTGTAGGCTCGGGGAGAGGCAGTCAGGGGGAATTCACTTGTTACAAGTGTGGCCAGCTGGGTCACAAGGTTTCGGTTTGCCCGCTGAAGGGTGGGGGTCAGAAAGCTGCTTCTTCTTCAGCTAGACCGCAGAGTCAGAGTTTGGGCAGGGGGCAGCTCCTGACTTGTTATCAGTGTGGACAACCTGGGCACATGAAGAGGTTTTGCCCACAGTTGAGTGCCACTTCGGGAGTGTCTGGTTCTAGGCAGACGCAGGGTTTTCAGCCAGCTCAGTCTGTGCAGGCCTCGAGGGCCAATCCGGGAGCTTCGTCATCCCAGTCTGTGCAGCAGTCTTTTGTTCCGAGAGGTGAGCAGGTAGACCAGGGGCCTACGGGGCGCGTGTATGCTGTTACCGCGCAGGATTTAGTACCGGCTCCATCAGTAGTGAGAGGTACTTTTCTGTTTTGCAACTCAGTTGCTAATGTGTTGATAGACACGGGTGCATCTCATTCTTTTGTATCTGCTGCATTTGCATCTGTTTTGGAATTGGAGTTAGCACAGTTAGCATCTCCTATTTGTGTGGTATCGCCTTTGGGTGGTGAGTTGATTCTGAAACAGGGTGTTAGAGGATGTGATATAGAGGTCGCCGACTATAGGCTTCCTTTTCCGTTTGTTGTCATGCCCATGAAGGGTTTTGATGTTATTTTGGGTATGGACTGGTTATCGTCATACCGGGCTGTTATTGATTGCTACCGCCAGAGGGTTACATTGTGTACCTTGAGCGGGGAGTGGTTCCATTTCTTGGGAGACCGGGTTGGTAGTGTTTTGCCACCGGGGTATGATTCGCGAGGGCGAAGTGAGCTTAGTAGTCTACTTGCTAGCTTTGAGAGTGGTGAGAGTGGTGAGACCCAGCATGTATTGCCGAGGGTGGTTTGTGAGTATTCGGATGTTTTTCCCGAAGATCTTGTTAGTTTGCCACCTCACCGAGAGATAGAGTTCTCTATTGATTTAGTGCCTGGTACGGCGCCGATTTCTATGGCACCTTACCGTTTTGCTCCAGCAGAGTTGGTTGAGTTGAAAGTTCAGCTCCAGGAATTGCTAGATAAGGGCTTTGTTCGCCCTAGTGTTTCACCGTGGGGAGCACCGGCCCTCTTTGTTAAAAAGAAAGATGGTGCCTTGAGATTGTGTATAGACTACCGGAAGTTGAATCGGGCTACGGTTAAGAATAAGTATCCTATGCCCCGTATAGATGATTTGTTTGACCAGTTGAAGGGTTCCCGTTGTTTCTCTAAGATAGACTTGAGATCGGGTTACCATCAGTTGAGGGTCAGGGAGGAAGATATTCCTAAGACGGCATTCCGTACGCGGTATGGCCATTACGAGTTTCTGGTGATGCCATTCGGGCTTACCAATGCACCGGCAGTCTTTATGGACTTGATGAACCGGATTTTCCGGGAGTTCTTAGACCGATTTGTGGTTGTCTTCGTGGACGACATCCTTATCTATTCGTCTTCTGAGGAGGAGCACGAGGCACACTTGAGAGTGGTGCTTGAGTTACTTAGAGCCCATAGGCTGTATGCCAAGTTTGGGAAGTGTGAGTTCTGGCTGGGGAAAGTCAAATTCTTAGGCCACGTGGTATCCGGGAAAGGGGTGTCTGTTGATACATCCAAGGTTGAGGCAGTGCAAGATTGGGCACAGCCTAAGAGTGTGTTTGAGATCCGCAGTTTTCTGGGATTAGCTGGGTATTACCGTCGGTTTGTGAAAGATTTCTCCAGGTTAGCGTCACCGTTGACTAGACTGACTCGGAAGGGAGTCAAGTTTGTGTGGAGTGAGACTTGTGAAAAGTCGTTTCAAGAGCTGAAAGTTAGATTGACCACCGCTCCGGTGTTGATTATTCCGGAGAGAGGGTTGGGTTATGCGGTTTATTGTGATGCCTCACGAGAGGGTTTGGGTTGTGTGTTGATGCAGGAGGGGAAAGTGGTAGCTTATGGCTCACGTCAGTTGAAAATACACGAGAAGAATTACCCCACACACGACCTAGAGTTAGCAGCTGTGATTTTTGCCTTGAAAATCTGGAGGCACTACCTTTATGGTGAGAGGTTCGAGGTATTCTCGGATCATAAGAGTTTGAAGTATCTGTTTACACAGAGAGACTTGAATCTGAGGCAGAGGAGATGGATGGAGTTCATCGAGGATTATGATTTTGAGTTACATTATCATCCGGGAAAGGCCAATGTTGTGGCCGATGCCCTTAGTAGGAAAACCATTAGTGATGTAGCTTGTATAGCCATCCGGGAATGGGAGATGTTGGGAGCACTTGGCGAGTTTGATTTGCTACTGGGCGAATCTGTCGAGGCTGCGGCCTTGTTTTCTGTTGTTGCGCAGCCTACACTTGTGATTAGAGTGTTAGAGGCACAGAGAGGTGACCTTGAGGTAGAATCCCTCCGAGAAAAGATCTCCAGTGGGAAAGTTGAGAAGGGTTTGACGGTGTATCCCGACCTGAGTGTGAGATACCGAGACCGTTTGTTTGTACCAGAGGCTTGCCGAGAGGAAGTACTCCGAGAGTTTCATCATTCGCGCCTTACGGTGCATCCGGGAGGTACTAAGATGTATCAGGATTTGGGTCGCCAATTTTGGTGGCGGGGTATGAAGAGAGATGTGGCTGTTTTCGTATCGAAGTGCCTTACTTGCCAGCAAGTGAAGGCCGAGCATCAGAGGCCAGCGGGTTTGTTGCAACCCTTGCCTATTGCCGAGTGGAAGTGGGAGCATGTCACTATGGACTTCGTTGTGGGTCTTCCGAGGACTCAGCGGGGTAGTGATGCTATTTGGGTGGTTGTAGACCGGTTGACTAAGTCGGCGCACTTTATTCCTATGCGCGTGAGAGATTCGGTAGATCATCTTGCCGACCTGTATATTCGGGACGTAGTGAGATTGCACGGGGTCCCAGTGACGATCGTCTCAGATAGAGATCCTCGTTTTACTGCTAGGTTGTGGCAGAGTTTGCAGAGTGCCTTGGGCACTAAGTTGACCTTTAGTACGGCTTATCATCCTCAGACTGACGGGCAGTCCGAGCGTACTATTCAGATCCTCGAGGATATGCTTCGGGGTTGTGTCCTGGACTTCAGCGGGACGTGGGAGAGGCACTTGCCATTGGTAGAGTTTGCCTACAACAACAGTTTTCAGTCTAGCATTGGTATGGCACCATTTGAGGCCTTGTATGGCCGACCGTGTAGGTCTCCAGTGTGTTGGGCCGAGGTGGGTGATGCACCTTTGTTGGGTCCGGAGTTGGTTAGGGAGACGACGGAAAAAGTTGAGCTTATCCGTAAGAGGCTTGTTACAGCCCAGAGTCGACAAAAGAGTTATGCCGATCGTAGGAGGAGGCCTTTGGCGTTTGAGGTAGGTGATCATGTCTTTCTGAAGATATCACCTAGGCGAGGTCTGATGAGGTTTGGGAAGAGTGGGAAGTTATCCCCTCGGTTTATTGGTCCTTTTGAGATCCTTGAGAGGATTGGTGAGGTTGCTTATCGGTTAGCCTTACCGCCGCAGTTGTCCGGGGTACATGACGTGTTTCATGTGAGTATGCTTCGGAAGTATGAGCCAGATCCATCACATGTGTTGGATTGGACTGATTTAGAGGTAGATGAGGATGCCTCGTATGAGGAGAGACCGGTTCGGGTCTTGGATAGGCGGGATCAGGTCCTGCGTGGCAAGACCATTCCTTTGGTGAAAGTCTTGTGGAAACATCACGGAGTGGAGGAAGCCACTTGGGAACGTGAGTTGGAAGTCCGAGAGAAATATCCGGACTTGTTTGTTGATATGTAATCTTATATTTAAATTTTACATTTTTGTTGAACTTAAGAGCTTTTATATATGTCTTAAGTTGTGAAACATTGAAAATGTTTTGATTATTGGAAGTATGTTTTGGAACTTGCCTCATATGGAAGTTGAATGTAACATTATATGTGTTAAGTATATTGTTGAAATTGGAAAGATAGTGCATAATGTTGATGCATGTTGAAAATACATATGTTGTTTACACATTGTGATATGTCTCTTGTTAAAGGGATGGGATGACCGGTAATGGGTCGAATTGTTGAATGTTCAAGTGTAACATTGTCTAAATTGGAGAAAAACTTGTTTTTGAAAACTTGTGCTTAATTTCGGGGGCGAAATTCTTTAAGGGGGGGAGGTTATAGCGATCTCGGGTTTACCCTTGTTGTACAGTGATCCGGACATGTGTCCGTGGATGTTGGTTGTTGTTTATTATCGTGTTTGCATCCTTTGTACCTTGTATATCGAGTTATAGGATGTGTTGGGCGGATTTGTTTCAGGTTGGTTGAGTTTAGAAACCAAAACTAGTTGCCCAGATTTTTGGCCTGTAAGCTCGAGCGGAGGTGTTGGCGCTCGAGCGTAGATTACACCCATTCAGTAATTGTTGTGCAGTGTTGTACGCTCGAGCGTAGGGATTGGGAGCTCGAGCGGAGGCCTGGTTCTGCAAAAGTGCTGGGCAAGTGCATTCTGCGCTCGAGCGGGAGGTTGGCCGCTCGAGCGGAAGTCTGTGAGTGGCCGCTCGAGCGGGGTGTTTTACGCTCGAGCGGAGACCTGGGTTAAAGTTCCGAATTTGTGACTCTTTAAATCACTTTTTCACTTTCTCTTCTCTCTCTTACTTTTCCAAAATCACCATTGTTGAGCCTCTCACTCTAGACTCTACCTTCTCTCTAGGTTTTGATCTAGTAGGAGTGATTTACTCACCTTTGGCCTTTACAAAAAAGTTGTTGATCGTCGAGGGCTACATTTTAATCTGAAAATCACGGGTTTTGGAGCACGTTGGGTTTTGTCGTCTTCTCCTTTGGGACTCCGAATTTGAGGTAGGGATAACCTACTCCTCTCTATGGGTTTTGTCTTTAAATTTTGGTATTTTGAGATGTTGGGCTTGGTTTGGTAATTTTGTGAAAGTTTGGGGCTTTTGTGTAATTTTACAAAAGTTGGGGTTTTAGTCATAATAAACCTAGATGCATGTTTGGCATAGAAATGGAATGATTGTTGAATCATTGATGAAAATGGGACCTAAGGGTTGAAATAGTAATTATGGAAAATGGCCTAATTACATTGTTTAATTAATTGGGATAATTAATTGGTGAGAAATGAGGAAATAAAATGTTGATTGAATATCCATTTGTGCATTTATTTTCTGTTTTAGAAATAACTGCTTTGGGCTATCGGTGGAGGATAGTCGAGATTGTTGTAGACAATGCATGATGATTAGGTAAACGGAAACTAATCAATGGAATGTGTCATGGAACTTGACGGTTGATAGAATACATTAATTGTGTGTATTGTGTGATTGTATATAGAACCAATGTGTTTATATACGTTATGTGTAGAGGAGGAGATAGGGGATGTACTCCGCGGTTTAGGGGAAGATAGGGGATGTACCTCTAAACCGGATAGGTATTGGGAGGAGATAGGGGATGAACTCCGTAGACAGAGCTCATATGCTTGTCTAGAGAAGTGAAGATATAGCTCATATGCTTATCTTTGTGAAGTGTGGATACAGCTTGTATGCTTATCTGTGGATATTGTTGATATACATATCTGTTGTAGAGTGTGGATACAGCTTGTATGCTTATCTGTGGTTATTGTTGATATACATATCTGTTGAGAATGTGGATATAGCTTTTATGCTTATCTGAATGTGAGATATAGTTTTTATACATATCTGTGGAAATGATGATAGAGCTAGCATGCTTATCTGTTGAAAAAGGGAAAATGAAAAGTAATTGGGACTTGTAAGTCGTTGACATAAATATGTAATTTATGTGATTGTATCAGTGTTGACCAACTATCAATTGCTAATGTTTAGTCATTGTCCATGGTTGGTTTAGTGTATTTCTATTGGGCTGTGGCTCACCCTATATGGGAATATCATTTTCAGGTGCAGGAAGCATGCCACCTCCAAGGACATAGCTTGGGAGGCTAGAGGCGGACAGAGTGTAGTTGTTTTACTTTTGATGTATTACATGTAACTTCAAGCCAAGGGCTTAATGTGTAAACGAGTTAGTACTCTTTTGTTGAAACCAAGTGTTAACTTGGAAAGCTGTAAGCCCGTAGGGCATTTTGTTTTGATGTTAACATGTAATACTTATGTAATGGAATTCGAATGAATAAAGGAATGCGGTTAGTTTAAATGTAAATGCATGTCCTATTTGATGGGTTTAATGTTATTTTTTTGAGGGTGTTACAGAGGTGGTGCCAAACAAGCATGCAAGTGATCGAACCTGTAGGTTGCCTACCTATCCTTGTTGCAAGGAATCAGATTAGTGTAGTTCGGGGGCCACTATGTAACAGTTCATATGTGAGTGAGTGTTTGCAACAAGCACTCAACATTTATTCCAAGCATGCAAGCCTTCTAAAGAGAGAAGACCGAGCGATACCTACCATACTCACCTTGCCATGCTAAAACCTATGTCGGGTTCCTTTCCATTCCATTTCCAAGTTTTGCCAAAGGTGTCAGTCCTGCAAATTTTCCAAGAAAAACCATTCCAAGCAATAATACACACTGTAGCGTGGTTAGTAGAATGCCAATTATGTATGCCAGTGTATGTCATTCTATTCCTTTACAAGTTTTACATCGTTCCTTTTTATTCTATTCTGTCTCATCTTTGTGTCTTACAAGGTAGGGCTTATCAGATTCCAGTCCACTCCACTCCATCTCTGCTCCTGACGAGGTGGGGGTTCATTAATTTCTTGAGCCATTCTATTCCGTTCCATCCTCGCTTCTTATGAGGTGGGGGTTTATTGATTTTCTCAAACTATTCTGTTCCATCCTCGGTCCTTACGATGTAAGGGTTTATTAATTTTCCCGAGCCATTCCATTCCGTTCCATTCCATCCTCCCGCTTTACGAGGTGGAGGTTTGTTAATTTTCCTAAGTCGTTATGTTCCGTTCCAGCCTCACCTCTTACGAGGTTGGGGTTTATTATTTTTCTTGAGCCATTCTATTTCGTTCCTATCTAGTGCCTTATGAGGTAGGGGTTTATTAATTCCTGAGATGTTCCATTCCATTCCATCCTCGTGCATTATGAGATGGGGGTTTATCAATTCTAATTATGTTCCAAGCGGTGCCAAGTGTTTTTTTTGCCCTAGATAGGCTTTACATGCTAGAGCTTTCAATTTTTTATTATTTATTTATTTGTTTATTTATTTTCAAATTTTCCAAGTTTTTACCAATTGGTTCCAAGTGCATTTTCAAGATTTTTCCGAGTGGTGCCAAAATTTTCCTAAATGTCCCAAGTTTTTTCAAAATATTTCAAAATTTGACCAAAATTTTAGGTTTTTGTCGAAATTTTACCATTTGTCTGTGAATGCCATGCGATTTTTCAAAAATTCCAAAAAACATCTTAGCTGGGGAAATATTTAAAGGTTACTTTCAATGTTTTAAAAGGATGCCAAGTGAGTAGGGTGCCAAATTCGTGCATTACCATGATAATTGATTCAAAAAATGAAAGGCATGCCAATGCTTGAGCTTGAGTTTAGGATGTACCTGTGCCTTGGGAGATCACCTGCGGGTGAAATGGGTTGGCACACGTGTAGGGCACTTGAGCCACGTGTGTGTCTGCTCAAAAATGTGATCGTGCATTTGATTGACTCCCAAATGGTCCTTGCAATCCCGAAGGGGTTTGAGGATTTCCTCCATAGTTCATTTTTCCTTTTGATTTTCAGTCCCTTTTATTTCTCGGTGTGATATACCTTGAGTCCTTGTCTTATTCTTTACGAGTCTCCACATATAGTAGGCATTTTATTTTGATTATAGGGATTCTTTAGCCATACTTGTTGACTTTCTAGTGATTCTTTCATGTAATGGTCTCATGGCAGTGATGAGTCCTCTTTTGTCACTACCAGTCCTTGATGCTTTATGAATGATCCAAGGATTCATCTTGCACTTTCCCAGGTTTATTTCTTTTTCCTTGCGTCTTTTAAAGTCTTCTCGAGGCTTGGAGAATATTTCACAAATGACACAACATATTGTAACATGCCCGAAGGGTACTCGCGTGCATTAAATAGTTTGAACCATCGATTTCTTCAATCTAGTCTTACGAGTGCAATGTGAAACGTTGATGAGAGTTCAAATTTGACAACTTTATTGAAAATCCAATTTATTACAAATTCTTTTCCAGAAATGGACTACATCACCAAATCTTAGAATCGCCACCTAATATTTTGGAAAAAATTATAAAACCCATGACTCATGCCATGGTCACTGTTCATCGTAACTAGGGATGCTTGGCTCGGAACCTTAGGTATGAAGGGGGAAAGTCATTAATTGAGCATCCTCACTCACTCGATCAAAAGATCGGCTTTTATTAAACCATGATATGATTTTTATTTATTACTTTATATGTTCATATTCCAATTATTTAGCAAATCCTAAAATTTACTATGCGAAGGAAACAAAAATAGACTGTGTCGTTCATTTTGGAACAGTTTGATTTTATTATTTCGAAAATGTTTTGAATAGTGCAATCATGAAAATCAATTTTATTCCAAATTAAGTAACACAACCTTCAGTCACTGACATGCATAAAGTTATATCAAATAAGCACATAGCCGCATGGTAGGATGTTAAACGTAGTAAGAAAACATACAAAAGCGAGACATTAAAGCATAAAAAATCACATATTTGCTGGCGTCCAGCGAACAACTACAAAACAAAGTTAGCAAAATATGCATGAGCCTATATACAAAATCCTAATGCAATTCACTCATGATATGCAACTAAAGATCCGGCTTTTAACGTATGACATGTGAATCATCTCAAGACATGAGGTAGCGCACAAAATCACATAATAATCGATTAAATCCACCAATGTAAATTCACCCGAATCTTGATGCATGAAGCATGGATGCAAAGCATAAATATGATGAAAAGACAATATATGCTACATATTCACAAATAATGAAATCAAGTAAAAGAATGGGATAGAAAGAAACAGGGGTGAGGAATTATTACAACACATTGAATAATTAAATATCCAAATAAGGGAGGAGAGAAAAAAAAATATTACAACAAAATAAAATCTCATAACTCACTCTAAATAAAAGAAAAACAGAAACTTCAAGTGCCTAGGAGATCACTAGAAATAATTCTGCTCAATGCCGGAAGACTGCTCGGTTCTGTCAGGGAAAACACATTTGGCGAGAGTACTATTCATCTGGCGGTACTATTTACTGCCAACAGTACTATTCACTACGGTAATTACTATTTACCCTGTTTGGTCATTTTTCATCTTATCGAGCATCTGTTCTCTGCGGCTACTATTCATCGTTGGGGTTACTATTCACTGCCGGAGGTTACTATTCACAACCAGAGGTTACTGTTCATCGTCCGTCACTATTCATTTGGCGGGGTCACATTTTTAACAAATTAGGAGGTTTTGACCAATCATTTAAAGTAGTAAATTACAACAGTTTATGTAGGCGGTGTGACACTGACTATTTAAAGAGGTAAACTGCAACAGTTTATTTAAAGCAATAAATTATAATAGTTTATGTACAACGGTAAATTACAACATATATGTAGGTGGTGCAACCTTCCCTTTAAAGTGATAAAACAATTATATATAAAAAAAAGAAAAAGTAAATTACAGCAGATAGGTGGGTGGTGGATCCTTCCCTTTAAAGCAATAAATAAAGCGATAAATAAAGCAATAAAAAAAAATTTAAACAAATTATATTACATTTTAAATTTATATGAAAGTTCGCAAAAATTCACCTTTTAAAGAAAAGACAAATTTCTGATTTACAAACTTTCTTTTGATCATCCTCAAGGTTGTGGAATGTTTTCTCAATTCTCAGTCAAAAACCTTGAATTTTTAGCTTTAATGGTGTTTTGGTGTATTGGTGAAAAGCCAATAAAGAGAATGAAAAGAAAAGTTTGATTCAGAAAAATAAAAGATCTAAGAACATATTTTTCCTCTCTTTCTTCTTCTTTTTTTTTTCTTCTTATTTTTTGTTATGATCTTTTCTCCCTCAGATTTTCATTCAATTCTCTTTTCTCAGGTCTTCTCCTCTGATCTCTCATGATTTCATCTCTGTGGTTAAGCCTCTCCCTCCCTTTCTTTTATAGCCAAAATTCTCCACAAACAAACAAAACAAAAAACTAATATCATATAGAATAGTAATAGATATTATATAGATATATATGAGTGAATTGAGGTCGGTGGGGGGAGGTTGGCTGCCGACCTCTCTCTCTTTTCGTTTATCATTTTTCTTTTTATTTAATATAATATAAACTATCTAAAAAGTATTATTTATACCAATTTCACCAAAAATATGTACAAACACATAAAATTATTTAAAATTATAAAATATTACAAATAAATGAGATAATAAAATATATTTTAACGGGCCAAATACGTAAAATAATTTGGCCAAAACAGACCTAAAACAAAACAAAACAAAGCTAGAAATAGGGGAAGAATGCATGTTTGTCAAAGGGTGCACAACAACATTATTGTGCACTTTACAATATAATAATATATAAAAGGTATTATTAGCTTAAATATATGTACAAATGCTGAAACAAATATATAAAAGCACAAAAAAATATTTAAATTTTAAAATAAAATGAATGGACTAATAAAACATATTTTAGCGAGCAAAATATGTAAAATAGAAGCTAAAATTGATTTAAAACAATCTGGTCAAAATGGGTGAAGATTGGCATTAAAGTTTAAATTCCATCTTTTTATTGAGAATTTTGTGAGATAACATATTTTTATTTTCATCATTGGGTAATCAACAGAAAATACCCAACTTTTAGGGTCGGTCAAGATGGGGTGTCTACTGTTGCCCCTCTTTGACAAAACTCGAAGTCATTTAATGACCTGAGTCAATGTCGAAGCCCGAAGACGACTTTTTTGACAAGGACATAAGACTTGGGCAAACAAACAAGATGTAGATGTAGTTGGTTGAAACTGAGGATGGCCTATGTATCCCTTTGCAAGGAATCAAATCAGCATAGTTCAGGGGCGAAATGCAAATGATATGCTTGAAATACAATTGAAAATTGGACTTACATGTTTCGCGAAGCCAGATGTTTTGAAAATTCATGACCAATGCAATGCAATGCAATGATGATAAAACTATAAAGATGACAACATGTGAGGCAAACCTCGTGCAAATAATATGATTGAAATGCAATTAAAAGTTAGACTTATATGCTACCACATAGTTAGTTGAAAGTTTGGACTTACGCACTTTCACGTAGTCCATTAAAAGTTGGACTTATGCGCTTCTGCACAGCCAGTTCAAAGATGGACTTACGTGCTTCCGTACAGTCGGTTGAAAGTTGGACTTACGCACTTCTGCAAAGCTGATTGAAAGTTGGACTTACGTGTTTCCACACAGCCGGTTAAAAGTTGAACTTACGTGCTTTCGCACAGCCAATTGATAGTTGGACTTATGTGTTTCAGCAAAGTTGGTTAAAAGTTGGACTTACACGCTTCCGCACAGCTGGTTCAAAGTTAGACTAACGTGTTTCCACACAGCCAGTTGAAAGTTGGACTTAAGCGCTTCCGCACTGCTGGTTGAAAGTTAGACTTACATGTTTCCACATAGTCGGTTGAAAGTTAGACCTATGTGCTTCTGCACAGCCGATTGAAAGTTAGACTTATAGGCTTCCGAATAGCCGATTAAAAGTTGGACTCACATGTTTCTGCATAGTTGGTTAAAAGTTGGACTTACATGCTTCCGTACAGTCGGTTGAAAGTTGGACATACGTGCTTTCACACAATCGGTTGAAAGTTGGAGTTATGCACTTCCGCACAGCCAGTTGAAAGTTGGACTTACGCGGTTCTGCATAGCCGGTCATTTTTTAACTACAATGCAACGCAATAGGTAATACATGGTAAGGCAAGCCTCATGAAATGATATTAAGCATAACAAGGGATATAATCCAAACACACTCATATAAGAGAAGGAAATGTAATTGATGAATAATTTTAACCTACAACCCAAAACATGAGAGGTACTGACCGATGGATAGTTTCAACAACCCCAAGAAAATGGAGGTATTAACTGAAGGTGGTTTAAACTGTCAACTCGAGAGAGAGATAGTATCGTCATCCCGAAAAGAGACTAGTATAAATTGAGTGGCTTGAACCTACAACCCAAAAAAGGGGGCTAGCAGTAACTGATGAAAAATGTTTTAATCCAATGTTGATGTGAATAGATTGTAGCCAAGTGATGCAATAGTGCGATAGTCGCAACCATGCAAATGATATGCTGATGCAAGTGAAAGTTGAATTATTTCTTTTCTTTTCTATTTTTCATGACTTATGCAATGCAATAAGTGGTGAGGCAAGCCTCATGCAAATGAAGCATAATGAGGAGTACAATCTAAATACACTCACATGAGAGGAGAAAAGAAGGTTTTAATCAAACAGTGAGACCCAAACTGTACCTTAATACGAAATAGGAGATTGATTTCAATCGGGTAAAAGCGAAAGGGGTCTTAACCAATAGACGGGACCTAGACCATACCTCATTATGAAATAGGGTGATGGCCTTTAATTGGGTAGAGAAAGGGGTCTTAACCAGTAGGCGTAGCCTAGACCATTCCTTAATACAAAATAGAACAATGGTTTTCAACCGGGTAGAAAAAGGGGTCTTAACCAATAGGCGAATCCTAGACCATACGTCAATACGAAATAGGACGATGGTTTTTAACTAGGTAAAAGAGAAAAAGTTGGAACAATTCAAGCGATGTGAATGGATTGTAACCAAGAGATGCGACAATGTGATATTTGGAGCCATGCATGATAAATGTACTAGATAGTGCAGGTGTGATAGTAAATGCAAAAAAAAACACGAAGGGTCAATGTGAGACAAACAATATGCAATATGATATGATGGATGCACAACAATAACATGATGGATGCAAAACAAATGAATACCCAAAAATGATTTTTTTGTTTCCTTTTCCAAAATTTTCTTTTTCTTTTTCTTTTTCTTTTTCTTGTTTTTTTTGAATTTTTTTTTTGTACATACCATATATATCTATGAATACAAACGATATACCCAATACGTATTGCGTACACATACAAAATACGTACTATGTATATATACAAAATATATACACACTGACAAACTATATACATATATGATATACCTATACGTAGACATACAGATACATACACACATACAGATACATATACGATATACATATACATATGGACACAGACATACAGATACGGATACATAGACAAAATGTATACAAATTATATACATATATACACTCTTTCTCTGTTTTTTTTTCTCTCTTTCTCTCTACCTCGTTCATCTTCGTCGAGTGTCGTGTCTGGCGCGTAATCATGGCACACCTGACTGATAGTAGCTGGTTGACCTCTTTTATTAAAGATTTCCTTGGCAATCTTTCTTCTTTGGCTCTTTCTTCTCTTCCGTCTTCTTCTTAAATCGAGGTCTGCGAGAGACAGAGCAGAAAGCTGTAAAACTTCCCCTGCCATTACTCTTGCAACCTCTCTTCTTCTCATTATACTCCCCCTGACACGGCCTCTTCTCACTGTCTCCTTACTCTCTTTCCTGACCTTAACGATCCTCCAATCGAGATTACTAGCTCCTCTAGGCCTCGATAGAGTGCCTCTGCCCCTATCCCTGTTCTCAGCTTTTCTGCACTGTCAGTTGATCAATTGATAGTAGTGTAGTCTGATAGTGATGCCAACCACTATACATTGAAGTCTTGCATGGAGATTGTTATCGTGGTCTCCAATTCGTCCCACCGGCTGCAGGGCATGACGAGTGAAATGCATAGGTTAAACACCCAACTCTCTTTGCTCCAGCATATGTACAAAGATGCTCGAGCAGAGATTATCACATTGAAAAAATAGAACAAAGAGTTGAAATGACAAGTATAGCAACTCTGGTTTAAACTCGACCCGTTTACTGTTTTGTATTCGGGTTTTCTTGCCTTGATGGTTGTTCATGTCTTCTTCTGTCTTATTTCTTGTTAAGTTTGGTTATTGAAGTGCCTTGGTTGTGTTTGAAACAAGTTCGGAGTCCATTTTCAAAGAGTTGATTGTCCAGAATTATGCTCATTCACTCGAGCGATGCTTCTTGCACTCGAGCGGTCTTATATAGTCTGCAAACTGCTGAGAGTTTGATATCTATGCTCGAGCAACACTTCTTGCACTCGAGCATACTTTTATAGGTTTGAACTATTGGGAGGGGTGCATTGTGCACTCGAGCGGCCATTTTTGCGTTCGAGCAGTGTCTTCGTTGTGTTTGGTGGCTCGAGTGACCATTCCTGTGCTTAAGCAATCTGCTCGTATATCAGTCCGAAGGGGGTCACTCTTGAGTCATTTTCTTATATCTTTATCTCTCTAAAACACTCCAAAACCAGGATATACTTACTCACTTTCTAGATACCCTCTCTAAAACTCAAATACATCTTGATCCACTAATTTCTACACTATAGTCCCTTTGATAAAAATGTAGAGCTCACCTAGGGCTTCGTTTTGATTGGAGCAAAGTTTGTTTTCGGCTTCGTCAAGTTTCAACTCTTGTTCTTCTTGGTCCTTGTCTTTGAGGTAAGGATTACTTTGAATCCTTTTTGTGATTTTTAACTTAGTTATTTGCCTTTCTAAACAAGGTTTTGATTTAGGGATTTTTGGAAAAGACCAAGGGTTTTGGTTTCAAAATCAAAAGAGGGGCTTTCAAAATGGGTCCTTGTATGTGATTGTGGCTTTGTAAAAATGGCTGAGTTGTGATAGATAGTGAATTTTGTCCATGGAGACTGATTTTTAAAGAAATGGGGGTTTTGCCATAAATTGTGTATATTTGGCTTTGAAAAAGAAAAAAATGGAATAGATGTTGGTTTTATGGAATTGGAGCAGTGATGATGATGATAGTGGAGTTGGATACGAAGTATGTCACAACTCAAACCCATCCCTATAGGTTTAATGTCGTAACCAGCCAGTAATTCTAAGATTTCGTATGGCGTCTCATATAAAATCACAAAATAAGAGGCTAGCAAAAGCAAGTATCTAAAGTAATATAATCCTCCAATGAACTGTGTTGATTTATATGAGATAGGAACTTTAAACATACGTTTACATATATATACCACAACATCATCATTCTTACGCCAACCATATACATATGAAATAAACAAGGGACTTAGCCTTGTAAACAAAACAAACAAAAGATAAGAAGAGCTTAAGACTTGATCACAAAACATCTTTCCAGGAACCTCCTCGTGAGGCACTAAGGTTGGTTGACAAAACAAAAGTCTAGACAGGTGCCATTAGGCTCTGTCATGCACTCGCTCGCCTACATATATATATACATAGTGAGTTAAAGCCCAATGTATAACATTAAGGTAAAGAGATTAGTGAATGAATTCCGAACATATCATATTCATAAAACGGATCATAACAAAATCAATTCTCATATCCGAACATAATAATGGTACATCCAACAGAACATATCATATCGTCTACCGACTAGAGGAATCGGTCCTGAATACTAATTAAACACATTACCACTTTGTCAAGTGGCTAACGAGATCTTGTAATCACGTACATGTCATGGACCTGCATTAACATGCTGTCCCCCTATAGATATCCCATTTTTTACTGCCCTTACGACTTGGATGCCACCGTTTGCGCACCCAATGATAAATGTGTATATGCTTGTCAAGTTCTCGAAGTCTTCAGCATAATGCCACAACTTTGAGCTTTCAAACCCTATACACCTCTTGCCTTGTTTTGGATCACAACAATAGTTCTTCAAGCTTGAAAAACCTTGGGACCTGCCCGCCACCACTATTGGTTGTCGGCCACTGATCTTGGCTGCCGGCCACTTGTGTGGCCTGTCGGCCATAAGTGTGTTTTGGCAAATGTTTATGCCAGCTGTTTTCACTGATGCTTGCATCTGCCTACATGTGTATGTATGGATATTTCTGAGCAAGTTTGATGGTTTTCTATATATAGGAGGCCTCCCATTCTATTTTTGACGGTTGAACATTTTGGAGCAAAATTCTCTCTCTTGCAAATTTCTAAACTTTTTCCTATACACTCTAAACCAAACCTTGTGGTATTGGAGTTGAGGCACTTTTGGGCTTACTTTGAGCTCTTGAGGGTGTGTAAGTGTTGATTTGTTGCTTGGAAAGTGTTCTCTTCTTCAAGAGGTAGAAGTCTTGGTTTATTGTTTTGCTTTAATTGCTATTTTGCCTACTGTTTTTGGGCTGTTTATACTCTGAAATTTTGGGCTGAAACTTGTGGTTTAAGGCCAATAAGAGTGGAGGGGTGGCTCACCATTCCTTCTACCTAGCTTCCAAGGCCTTTACCCTTGTGTTTCCCACTTTGTTGTCACATTTTTTTGAGCTTTTAAATATTGATTTTCAGAGCCTTTTCAGTGGCTAAAATGTTGTTTTGAAGTCTCAACAATGAAGGGGGTAGCCTCCCCTCCTTATGCTTGCTTACTAACTTACATAGCTCCATATTTTAGCTTATTGTTCTAGCCATTTTGGTCTTAATTTCAGCATGTTTTAGGACTGATTTAGCACTGTTTTAGGACTATTTTTAGTGGTTCATTGCATTTGAGCTTTGTATTGCATGCTTGTAGTGTAATTGTCCTTATAGGCTATGTGGTTTAGGCCTTAGCCACCAACCTATTTGACTTGATAATGTTTGTTTCTTGCTTTCCATACTTGTGATCACCTTTAATCATCTCTGCAACCTCCCTTCTTTCTTGGCTTTTGCTTTGCTTTGAAAGTTGTTTCAAGCCACTTATTTGTTTAAGCTTCAGATTGAGGTCTTGTGCTTAATGGTTTAATCCGTTTGGGGGTTCATTAACAACGGCATGACACTTTTCTAATGCCTAAAACAACTCTTGGTTTGGTGCTCCTTTCCATTAGAGGACTTAAAGCTCACCTTTGGACTAAATTTACTAAGGAATGGTTGGTAATTAAAATAGAGTAATAAAATGAGGACTGAAAATGATGCAAGATAATAACTTGGTTAGGGTTCAATCGGTCGTTAATTGACCCTTTAAGTCTCGAATCATTTCATATTTGTTAGTGATGTAAACAATTCAAGAGTCAATGTCAACCACTTCCCTTGATCAATTCATGATAGGGAGGAGGCTTGAGAGTCTTTTCTATGTTGCATTTATTGAAATTGTACCCATTGGTTCATAGGCCATCATGCAATGAAATTGCATCAATTGATGATTTGTGAATCAAACTTACCACTCCTTTGAGCTGTTTGATGATAAGGAGGGGTAAGTTGTGCGAACAACCCTTGAGAATACCTTAGTTGTACTCTGTTTGCTTTCTGTTACAATAGGAGGAACTAAGATTTTGTGGCCGGCAGGGCACCATTTCTGGATGGCAGACTATCATTTGTGGCCTGCAAGCCATCATTTTTGGCCTGCCGGCCACTTTTGTCAAATGTAGCAGTGGACTTTTGAAACGAAATAGAGCTGGTTTTGAGGTGAAAAATAGTGCAAGTGTTCTAACTGTGCAAAAAAAGCATTCTGGCAGCATAATAGTGTGCTTTTTGAGTGGAAATCCACACATGCATGAGCATCCCTCGCTTTCCGGGGCTAATTAGTTAATTTAGTTACTTAATTTCATGTTGTATTCATGTTGTGATTAATTAGTTATCTAACTAGAATTTTGTAATTAATTAATTAGTGTAATTAATCAGTTAGTTCCAATTTGTAATAATTAGCTAGAATAGTTAATTAGTTGTGATGTTGTAATAACTAGCTAGCATAGTTAGTTAATTCATTTTGTATTAGCTAGTTAATTAGCTTAGCTAGTTAGTTTATTCGGACCCTCCTGCGTGAAGGCACAGTTGTAATAATGTATATGTCGTCCAACCCCACGTCTTTCTCCCTTTTATTTATTTGCTTATGATGGTTAGTTTTAGAACATCATGTTTCTTTTAGCATACTCTATGATTTCATCCACTTGTTTTGCATGCATCGAGACTCGGTTCATGATTCTAATAATGCATTGTTGTTTAAATACTTCGTTGAATACGTATTTAAACTGCATGCTATCAAATTGACTCACATGACATAATTAGTAGTCGAGCTTATTAATTGCATTATTGCATGTGTTGCATTAGTCATGTTGTATTATTTAGCGGCATGCATGTTTCCTAACTCTTTTGTTTCTTTTGGCTTGCCTTGGTGTACGAGGTGAGCATTTTTGTGCTTTAGCATATCACATGTGTGTGATTGTTTCCATGTCTAGCATGTTCACCATGAGGCTAAGTGCTTAAATGATAAATTGCTTGAATGCCTGTGGATGAAGGCTAATTGCTTGAATTGGAATAATTTGAATAATGTTCATATGAGATCATTTTTTCAAGTGGTATATATTCAAAACAAACATGAAATCAAAGTGTTCTAATTTTTGTAAATTAGTCTATACTTGTGTGTGAATCCCATAGTAATGTTAGCCTAACAACTGGAACAAGAGCATATAATGTAAATAAGATTCACATCATGATTAGTAGAGGCCGATCTTTGATCGGGCAAGCAGGGGTGCTCAATTCATGACCTTCCCCTTTCGTACCTAAGTTCCCGAGCCGAGACAATCTTGGTGATGATGGATATGTGACCTTTGGCACGAGTCATGGGTTTCCTAAATTTCCCAAAAATATTTAGGTGGTGACTCTGTATTTGGCAAAGCAGTCCATTTTTGGCAATTTGATTCAAAATCGATTTTTCAAAAGATTTGCCAGATTTGAGCTTTTTGGTGTTTATCTATTTCACATTGTACTTATAGGATCAGATTCAGAAATGCGGGAGTCTGATACTGTAGGGCTAGTCGTCCTCCAAAAAGAGTGTGAAAAGTCGAGCTACACCCCCAAGAGTTGGAACTTTCTTTGCATGCCATAACAAATTCAAAACAAGACTTTCATTCATGTTAACACAATCACATTGCATAAATCATAATTTTTGGTATAACATTTCAAAGATAAATGATATGAACATATCTTTACAATAAATAACGTTGCTCATAGTGGGTTTCCAAAAACAATTGGTCGGTCCTCGAGCCTTGACCTACAAACACAAATGTAAATAGCACAAAACATATTTGATCATTACACATCCGTATGGCCATTACAACTTAGCTTTCTTTACATTGATTTCTCATTCAGTCCATTTGTCATGACTTGTACACGTGAACCACATATTTAGATTCATGTCATATATTCGAATTCACTTTGCTTATGTTGTTACTTAGCTTATTACTCCTTAATGACTCATAATTCATGCCTAAATATGCTTAGAAAAGGATGGGAACAAAAATATGAACACAAAATGTCTTTCTAAAATATGCTGAAAATGGCTTGACAGCTCAAACCACCTTCGATTGCTCGAGCGGATTGCTCTGACTACAAAAGTACTGGATGGCCTCATTCTATGCTCGAGCCATAACTCCTTAGCTTGAGTGGTTTAACAATATACAAGGGGTACGCTAAAGCCACCAAGTGGTCACTCGAGCGGTCTGTAATAGACTGCAAAACTACTGCATGCTCGCTATGTTCGCTCGAGTAGTAAATCTGTCGCTCGAGCGGTCTGCAAATTTTCCCGGTTTTCAAAACAGCGTTTGAGTTTCAAACTTGCAAATTCAAATACAAATTCATACATGGCTTGTCTTTAAAGCTTGAAAACTTTTCCATAAACATGAATACATGATCCTTTACAAACCATTTGCTCAAAACTCCTGAATTTTACTAAAATTGAGCTTAAAACTACTATGCATGTAAGTTTTACAAACCTTTTTCTATGATCCCATGCTTTTAACAAACTTGAGCTCAAAAGCTCCATGCATGTCAAAAACTCCTTTTCAAAACATGATTTTAAGGGGTAAAATGTGATGATTCAAACACGCATGTGCCAATTATCCATAATTTCTACATGAATGGTCAAAATCAAACTTGACATGGCAAAACCCAACATTTTATGCATGCATGTAGAATTCTCTTTCTAATTCCTTCCCAAAACTTTATAAACATGGAATTTACTAACAAAACTTGGTCAAATATGCATGTATGGTCATTTTATGCTCCAAAGTCAACATGATGATGAAGCTCATAATCAAAATGATAGTCTAACACTTATATATATATATATATATATGGATGTATAGATTCAACTCTAGCTTGGCCTTCTATGACAAAATACATGCAAGAGATCATGTTAACTCCATGGGTTCAACATTAAAACACATAATCTACAAGAATTAATAACCAAAAGCTTACCTAGAATCTTGAATTACTCTTCTTCTAACTTAATCTTGATGGATTCAAACAAGACTTTGAAATTCTTCTTCAATTTCTTCCTTTCTCTCTCTAGAGATGACTTCACTCTCTCTCTCTCTAAAAGCTCTCTCCAGAATTTTCCACTTAGAAATGAAGAGTTTTGAGCTCAAATGAACTTAAGATTCGTATATAATTATACATTAATTAGAACATTAGGCTTGTCAAACACAACTTAATTAATTAATCTGAATCAAGTTTTGATCAAATTGCCAAAGTGTTCTAAATATTCCAAATAACATATTCATGTAACCAATTTCGGTTTTGGGTGCTGATAAGGCTTTCAATTTTCAAATCAAAGCAAAATTCTAGACAAATATTTCTACGAGAAACAGATAGAAAGTCAAATAGCATGCAAAATACACAATAAATACAGCTTGTTTGGTTCCAATTTTCAGAAAACAGTTTTCAGAAAATTTTACTTTTTTATTTTTCGTATTTTAATGTTTTCAACGAATTTTTTTAATATTTTAAGCAAACTTAAACACACTTAAAAAGTATAATATTTGTAAAAAAATCCTTAAAAAATACACTAAATACCAAAAAATACACACACAAAAAGAAAAAAAAAAGAAAAAAAGAAAATTTAGTATACTTTCATATTTTTGTGTATTTATTAATTTTTTAAAATATTTTTTCACAAATATTTTACTATTTAGATACATCTAAGTAAAGTGCATCTAAAAAAGCAAAAAAATTACTTAAAATTTAAAAGTATTCACTAAAAACAAAAAAACACGAAAAACAAAAAACTCAGTTTTCAAAAAACTGCATTCAGAAAACTGAAACCAAACACACTGTATATAATTTTATTCTAATCTCTTAATTAACATCCTTAATTACTGATTAAGAGCATATTATAGATTGGGGTTATTGCAGTCTCCTCACCTTCAGAAGTTTGGTTCTGTAAACTTGAGCAGTCCCATATAAATCCGATATAGATCAGATGTCTTAGGTTCCTATCATTTCTATTTTTGTAAGTAGCTCCTTTCCTATTAAGCATTTTCCCCGTCATTCAACAATTCATAGTTCAATTCGGTATTGGATTCAACAGTCCATTACGATTATTCACAATTATTCAGAAGTTACCAGGTATACAAGGCAAATTCATGTATTCAACTCATAGCAGTAAATACAATTATGAAGTAATCATTCGTATACTGTTCATCAGCCTCAGTTTTCATAGATTCAATTGTATTACACGTTAATATAGAAGTAGTCAATCACAGGACATACTGATTTAACATATTGCCAAGTAATCAGGGTTTACGTTCAAACTAGTCTGCTGTCAAAAAGTCCTATAGCATCAAATACTAAGTACAATAACACGAAAGAAAGAAACCATTCTCTTAATCATACAATCTTATAGTAGTAACGGTAATACTAAGCAATTAATCACGTGTCATAATCACATAGTCTGCTATTGACAGTTCACATTCTTCGTAAGTGTTCACAATTTATTCAAGCTCTCAGTCAATTGGACTTATTCAAAATTATTCTTCAATTTCTTTCTTTCTCTCTAGAAATGACCTTACTCTCTCTCTCTCTCTCTCTAAAAGATCTCTCTAGAATTTTCCACTTCAAAATGAAGAGCTTTGAGCTCAAATGTGCTTAAGATTCATATATATATATATAGGGCTGTTCAAAAATCCGTTCAAACCGGTAATCCGGATCGAACCAGACCGAATCATACGGTTTGGTTCAATTCCATTAAGAATTGGTTCGGTTTCGGATTAAGAAATATGAGAACCGTAAAAACAGCTCGGTTAACGGATTTTATGAAAAAACCGCGGTTCGAACCGAACCGAATTTTAAAAGATATATATATATATATATATAATATAATATCAAGTTTTATTTTTATTAATTGATTTTTTATAATTTTAATGATATTAGGATGATATAGATATGTAATATTAAGTAATGCCTTAATATTGTTAGTTTTTATCATGAGTTAAATGTAATTAGTTGGAGTAATTATTTTGCTAATATTAACAATTTATTCTTGTAAATAGAAATTTTTGGAACCGTAAACCAAACTGAAACCGAACCGTTTTTTCGGTTTGGTTCTGGTCCGGTTTTACAAGTGTAACGATCTGGTCTGGTTCTCAAAATCACAGAACCGTTAGGATCGGTTCGGTTCTTGGATTTTCTCAAAACCGAACCAATGCGGACCGTGTACACCCCTACATATATATAGTTATGATACTATTATACTTTAATTAGAACATTAGGCTTGGCAAACACAACTTCATTAATTAATTTGAATCAACTTTTGATCAAACTTGCCAAAGTGTTCTAAATATTCTAAATAACATATTCATGTCATCAATTTTGGCTTCGGGTGCCGATAAGGCTTTTAATTTTCAGATCAAAGCAGAACTCCAGACATATATTTCTATAAGTAACAGATAGAAAGTCAAATAGCATGTAAAATACACAATGAATACATAATTTTACTTTAATCTCTTAATTAAAATTCTTAATTTCTAATTAAGAGCAGATTATGGATTGGGGTTATTACAAATTATCACACCTATTTGGAAATTTTGGAAAGTATATCTTTGTTAAAAATTATTTATCGGTTTAGAGATATCTCTTTTGGGCTATTGGTGGAGGATAGCTATGATTATTGTAGAAATTGTATATGAATTAGGTGAATTGAAACTATTTTCTTATCCATTTGCATTGAGCATTGTAACATATTTAACACATTGAAAATGGTTATTGTGTTGAGAAAAATGGGTGAATACCTTGGTGAATTTGGGTAGGAGTATAGTTGTGGTATTATGTTGGCCTGTGTGTCTTTAGTGAAAGTCTAGAGAGGGGTTTGGGCTATTTTGTGTATTGTGATGCATCTTGGGAAGGTTTGGATTATGTCTTGATGTAGGAGTTAGCTTATGGCTAACTGTAGCTGAAAACACACGAGAGAAACTATCCTACTCATGACTCAGAGCTAGTAGCCATGATCTTCGCCTTGAAGATTTGGAGACATTATTTGTATGGTGAGACGTTTGAGGTATTCTCCGATAACAAGAGTCTGAAGTATCTACTTTCACATAAAGATTTGAATTTGAAGTTGAAGAGGTAGATGGAGTTTATAGAGGAATATGACTTTGAGTTACACTACCATCTGGGGAAGGCCAATGTAGAGGTCGATGCCTTGAATAGGAAATCCATTAGCAATGTAGCTAGTATTGCCATTCGGGAATAGGAGATGTTGGGTGCTATTGGCGAGTTCGTTGAGTTAACAACTTTGTTTACTGTAGTTGCCCAACCTACACCTGTGAGCCAAGTTATGGAAGCACAATGGGGTGATCATGAAGTAGAAACCCTCCGAGAGAAGATATCCAATGGGAAGCTGGAGAAGGGCTTGAACTTGTATTCTGACTCGAGTGTTAGATATCTTGACTGTCTTTTCATACCGAAATCTTGTAGGGAGGAGGTACTTCGAAAGTTCCACCATTCGCGCCTTGCAGTACACTCGGTGTCACGACCCAAACCCGCCCCTATAGGTATAGCGTCGTAACCGGCCAGTAATCTGTAGATTACCTACAGTCTCAAAGGAAAAATTTCAAAATATTTAAATAATATTGGGGCCTGAAGCAGAAGCAAAAGAAAAATAATAATGTCCATTGAACTATGCGTACATGATCAACTGTAGTAATTAAAAATAAAAGAAACATTCTTAACACACTTTTAAATATACATGTACAAAGACATGTTTTATATCTCACACTACATGAAGGACTTTTAACAAAATACAAAGTTTAACCAAAGCTTGACAAAATAAAATGAAGCCTCTACACAGAGGCACTTCTTGGGTGGCTTGACAAAAAGGTGGACTCCGGGGCAAACTCTAATGTTGATCCTCCAATTGCTTACCTACATATATATATATATATATATATATATAAAGAGTGAGCTAACGTCCAGTGAATAATACCAAAGTAAAGAGGCTGTATGAATGAGATTCTTGATTAAGTAAATCACAGTAATACATATTACATGTAAATCAAAATCAGAATGACCTCAGGTCTAATCTATCGTGCTCAAGGCATATCAGAGGGGCAAAACGACCTCGGGTCCAAAGTACTTGTCCAATGATATTACAGAATGGCCTTGGGCCTAATCATAACACAAAATGACCACAGGTCCATCATTTCCATATTCATATCTATGCGCATATTCATATTTGTGATCATGATCACATTCTTATTCAGATAGCCTTCGGCCCATTTCATGTCCTTGACACACTGTAACAAGCCCGCGGGGGGACCTCGCTACAGCTCGGACTTGATTTGTAGTCACGGTTCTAAGTCTGAACCAAAGAGTCCAAATCCGGCAAATCGTTTTGAGAAAAACAGATTTTTGAAAGAACTGCCAAACATGGACTGCTTTGCCAGATACAGAGTCGCCACCTAAATATTTTATTTTGGAAAATTTAGGAAACCCTGACTCGTTGCCAAAGGCCACGTGTCCGTCATCACCAAAGTTGCCTCGGCTCGGGAACTTGGGTACGATTGGGGAAGGTCACTTCGGGAGCACCCCCGCTCGCCCGATCAAAGATCGGCCTCTACTAACCATGATATCTATTTTTGAAAACATTGTGAGTTCTTATTCCGGTTATTAGCCTAGGTTACTATGTGATGCGCACAGCATACAAGTATAGACCGGGTCGCCTGAATTGGAACAAAACATTTCATGTTCGCTTTTTGAAAATGGTTTGCTACCCGCAGGTAGGCTTGAAACATTTGATGATTTATTCCAATTTAAGTAACCCAACCTTCATCCACAGGCATTTAGGCAGTTATATCATATAAGCAATTAGCCTCATGATAAGCATGCTATTCATGGCAGTCACTCACACGCATGCAAGGATGCTAAAGCATAGAACTTACCGAGTACTCCAAGCCAAAATAGAAACTACATTAGAAATCATGCATGATCCTAAGTATACAAAAATGCCTAATGCAACACATGCAAAATGCAACTATAGCATGCTCGGCTATTCTAAACATGGCATATGAAATACTACAACTATCATGTATTCAATTTGGAATTGAAAAATACAATGCAGTTAGTATGATGCGCCGAGCCCGGTACATGCAATACAGATGAATGATGCAAACATGCTGTCATACTGTATGCTAATTTAAACATGCCCTAATCTAACCATCAAAATCGGATAAATAAAAGGGAGAAAGGCGTGGGGTTGGAAGACATACAACACACACACACACACACACTTATTACAGTTGTGCCCTCACGCAGAGGGTCCGAATAAATAATACAGTTCCGAATAAAAGAATATTACAGTCCAAATATTACAGTCCGAATAATATAAAAATTCCTAATTAATTAACGAATTAACTAAGAAAATAAATAAAACTGGCATGCAAGCCAGGGACTGCCTTGCTTCTGATGGATGATGCATGTACGGGTTGTCTTGCGCGGAAATCCACCGGGATGCCCCAATTAGCCTCTATTTAGCAGTTATTCTTGGAAAGCGTGTCGAGCTCCGAAAAGTTGTTGATTCTTTATTTTGCTGCAACAGAGAGCAGGAAAGGGGCATAGCAATGTATTTTCACAGATATATGCATACCTCGATCCTCGTGCCACCAATCACGCATACCGAGGCATGATGGCCGAGGAGTCGAAATGCACAATTCAATATAGGATGAATGCACATGAAAACACAGCTAAAACCTAACTCCATCATGGATAATCCGGAGTGTCGGTGACTGGGGAATTGAGACACATTTCGTCACTCGGAGTACGAAATGCACCTCGTTTCCCGTGCCCGGGCTAACTCCTATTCCGAACACGATGCAATATGCATGATATGCATGAAATGCAACTAAGATACAATCCTAATGTACACAATGCTATGAAAATGAGATGCCTCGAAATGCGTGCACACGGTCACGCAAGCCGAGGAAATGCATGAATGCGATCTAAGATACAACCTAGTATGCACTATGCTGTGAAAATGAGATGCCTCGAAATGCGTGCACACGGGCACGCAAACCGAGAAAATGACATACGCAATGCAAATGACATGGAAATATGATATGGGCTTACACTAACATGAGAGAGCCTCAGCCACACTCACATAAGAGGCCGATGGATGAAAATTAAGTGCCTCAAAATGCGTGCACACGGGCACGCAAACCGAGGCAATGGCATATGCAATGCAATATGGCAAAAATGGCATGGAAAATGCAACATGGACTTATACTAACATGAGAGAGCCTCAGCCACACTCATATAAGAGGCCGATGGATGAAAATGAAGTGCCTCGAAATGCGTGCACACGGGCACGCAAACCGAGGCAATGGCATATGCAATGCAATGCAATATGGCAAAAATGGCATGAAAAATGCAACATGGACTTATACTAACATGAGAGAGCCTCAGCCACACTCATATAAGAGGCCGATGAATGAAAATGAAGTGCCTCGAAATGCGTGCACACGGGCACACAAACCGAGGCAATGGCATACGCAATGCAATGGCATGGAAATGATATATAAACTTGCTAATGGAATTTAAGCACTGAAATGTGGGGGAAAACAGCCCCGAAACAAGGCGAAAACACACCCGATGCAGGGAATAGTCCCGAAATATGAATTTTGGCACCCGAAATGGCCTACAGCTATACCAAACATGCACAATATGGACATGCAATGAAAATATAGAAGCAAGGAAATCCCAAGATAAGCATTTTTCCAGTTCAAAACATGGCCAAATAGCAAGCAAAAACAGTGCAAAACTAGCATGCAAGAAATGGCCCTAAACATGGGATTAAGAAGCAACTCACAGCTGCTGTCCTCAAACAGGTTAGGGCCCTTCAACAAAGTTGAAGAGGGGCCCAAAATATGATGTTTTCCAGAACTGTAAAAACCCCAAAAACAAACACAAGTATGGCTGCACTCCCATGCAAGAAAAAGGGCCAAAAGGTGGCCAAAGAGGCAAGTGGTATATGCAAAGCCCAAACTGAAAAATTCCCTTCTACAACATTGAAGAGGGACCAAAAATATGACTATTTACAGAACTGTAAAAACTCCAAAACAGTATACAAACATGCTAGAAATGTAATGCAAAATGAGGCTCAAAAGTGGCTATAACACAAAGTATGAAAAATATTCATCAAACAGCCAAATACCCTTAATGAAACATGTTAAGAGGTCAAAATAAGACTATTTCTAGGCCTATAAAAAGACCAAAAATAGAAGCATGATAGGCTGCCAAAGCATGCAAGAAAATAGCATTCAAGGAGGATATTGAAGCAAGTGCAATATGGAGGGCTCAAACCGGGTTGAGCCCTTAATGAAACAAGAAAATGAGAAAATGACCTTTTCAGTTTTGGTTGGAGCTCAAATCAATAAGCATGTATGGCTTACAAAAGGTGCAAGAAATGGACCAAAAAGGGGGAAATGCTACTCACCCTTGAAGACCAATGCTTTTGTTGCTTCTTGCACCAACTTTGATGACTTTAAGCTGCTGGAATTCCTCCCCTTGCTGCTGAAATGGAGTGGTGATGGTAGAGCTTGAAGATGATGAAGAAATGTAGCCCAAAACTTGAAGGAAATGGGGTGATATGTATGTATATGCTCCAACCAATCCTTCTAACCCTCTTTCTTGAGTTGAGAGGCCAGCAATCTATGCAAGAGAGGGAGAGAAGACCCTAGGCCAAAGTGGAGGGAATTGAGCCTCTTGTTCCCCCACAAAATATCCCCCGGATATAGATATTTTCTGGAGGAAACAGCTGTACAGCTGTAAAGTACACACAGTGAGGAAGCAGGCCGGCCAGGTATTTTTGTTGCAGGTGGCCGGCCGGCCACCACCCCTAGCCGGCCGGCTCGGGGTCAAAAAGGCCAAGTTCAAATAGTGGCCGGCCACCACAAAAAGGTGGCCTCCCGGGTCCCCTCATCACAACCCTGTGGTTCGAATTTGGAAACTCTAAAACAGGAGAGAGAACAAGCCATTTTTAAGAGGGGTTCAAAAGGGTCAACTGGAATTTCTGGCCAGCCATAAACTTTTAGGGTCCTCCCATGTGTGTACAACACAAATATGTGGTTTAGGGTTGAAGAAAGTGGCCCTAAGGTGTTCAACATTGGCTCGGAAGTGCGAAAAACGGGCGCCGGAGGGCGAAAAAGGAATATAACTGGTAACTAAGATAATTGCTGGCCTCCCACCCTCCAGTGACCTCCCTGGTGATGAAACGGAGGCACCTGCCAAAAATGAACGAAAACCGATGCAAAACGAATGCTCGGGGGCCAAAACACGCAGTTTGGGGTCCCGAAAATGGGCTGTTAAGCATCGAAAGTGGCGTTCGGCCACAAAGTGGGTTTCTCAGACCCCAGTGTCCCTCAAAAGGGAGTAAATAAGAAGTATGCTGAAAATCAGAGAAAACGGAGATGGTTAGGCGGTCCCGAACCGAGGCACACGGCCAACGATTCTGAAAAACCGGAAACCGGACTCCGAAATGGGCAAAAATGGCCTACGGCCACGAAATGTAGCCTACGGACATTGAGAGATGGTCTACGGGACCTCTCCCTTTCCTCAGGAAAAGAAACCCAGAAAACCGAGTCTGGTTCGCAAACCGAGACAAGGCACAGAAGAGGGTTCGGAAGTCCGGAGGTAGGGCTCGCAGCCGCGACTCTGAAACTTCTGAACGAGCACATTATGCAACATCACCAAGCGCTCAATCGGTGACGTCTGAGTCTTAAGGTCGGTCAAAAATGGGGTGTCTACAGTTGCCCCTCTTTGACAGAACTCGGAAGTCACAAGTGACGGGAGTGAATGTCAAAGCCCAGAGACGACCCATTTTTGACAAGGCCGAAGACTTAGACAAACGTACAAGATAAACAGAGATATGCCCGCAGGCATGCCCGCAGGCAAATGGGGCAAAATGCAAAATGATATGCAGGGAGATTTTGAAGATTGGACTTATACGCTACGCGAAGCCGGTTTTGAAAGTTGGACTTATACGCTACGCGAAGCCGGTTTTGAAAGTTGGACTTATACGCTACGCGAAGCCGGTTATCACTCATGATCATGCAAAGAGAGCTGTAATGAAGCAACAATTTTAAGCAAGTGAATACAAATCTAACTACATTTCATGCAGAAGGATGTAAGAAAATTATGCAATTCTCACTGCGTCTCACTCGGAGAAGGCTAAAAGCGACTACTGAGAAAACCCAGAGTCTTACACACAACATCTCTCTGCGTATCACACATAGGAGAGGAAGAAGGTAAACCTCTCAGCGTACCACACGCAAAAGAGGAAAGGCAAATTTCTCAGCGTATCACACGCAAGAGAAAACCTCTCAGCATATCACATGCAAGAGAGAAAAGGGAAATTTCTCAGCGTATCACACGCAAGAGAAAACCTCTCAGCATATCACATGCAAGAGAGAAAAGATAAATTTCTCAGCGTATCACACGCAAGAGAAAACCTCTCAGCATATCACATGCAAGAGAGAAAAGAAAAATTTCTCAGCGTATCACACGCAAGAGAAAACCTCTCAGCATATCACATGCAAGAGAGAAAAGATAAATTTCTCAGCGTATCACACCCAAGAGAAAAAAAGGAAATTCCTCAGCGTATCACACGCAAGAGAAAAACTCTCAGCATATCGCATGCAAGAGAGAAAAGAGAGATTTCTCAGCGTATCACACGCAAGAGAAAAAAAGGAAATTCCTCAGCGTATCACACGCAAGAGAAAACCTCTCAGCATATCACATGCAAGAGAGAAAAGGGAAATTTCTCAGCGTATCACACGCAAGAGAAAACCTCTCAGCATAACACATGCAAGAGAGAAAAGAGAAATTTCTCAGCGTATCACACGCAAGAGAAAACCTCTAAGCATATCACATGCAAGGGAGGAAAGGAAAAATTTCTCAGCGTATCACACGCAAGAGAAAACCTCTCAGCATATCACATGCAAGGGGGAAAAGATAAATTTCTCAGCGTATCACACGCAAGAGAAAACCTCTCAGCATATCACACGCAAGAGAGAAAAGGTAAATTTCTCAGCGTATCATACGCAAGAGAAAACCTCTCAGCATATCACATGCAAGAGAGAAAAGATAAATTTCTCAGCGTATCACACGCAAGAGAAAACCTCTCAGCATATCACATGCAAGAGAGAAAAGAGAAATTTCTCAGCGTATCACACGCAAGAGAAAAAAAGGAAATTCCTCAGCGTATCACACGCAAGAGAAAACCTCTCAGCATATCACATGCAAGAGAGAAAAGGGAAATTTCTCAGCGTATCACACGCAAGAGAAAACCTCTCAGCATATCACATGCAAGAGAGAAAAGAGAAATTTCTCAGCGTATCACACGCAAGAGAAAACCTCTAAGCATATCACATGCAAGGGAGGAAAGGAAAAATTTCTCAGCGTATCACACGCAAGAGAAAACCTCTCAGCATATCACATGCAAGGGAGAAAAGATAAATTTCTCAGCGTATCACACGTAAGAGAAAACCTCTCAGCATATCACATGCAAGAGAGAAAAGGTAAATTTCTCAGCGTATCATACGCAAGAGAAAACCTCTCAGCATATCACATGCAGGAGAGAAAAGATAAATTTCTCAGCGTATCACACGCAGGAGAAAACCTCTCAGCATATCACATGCAAGAGAGAAAAGAGAAATTTCTCAGCGTATCACACGCAAGAGATAAAAGGGAAATTTCTCAACGTATCACACGCAAGAGAAAACCTCTCAGCATATCACATGCAAGAGAGAAAAGATAAATTTCTCAGCGTATCACACGCAAGAGAGAAAAGGGAAATTTCTCAGCGTATCACATGCAAGACAAAACCTCTCAGCATATCACATGCTAGAGAGAAAAGATAAATTTCTCAGCGTATCACACGCAAGAGAAAAAAAGGAAATTCCTCAGCGTATCACACGCAAGAGAAAACCTTTCAGCATATCACATGCAAGGGAGGAAAGGAAAAATTTCTCAGCGTATCACACGCAAGAGAAAACCTCTCAGCATATCACATGCAAGAGAGAAAAGATAAATTTCTCAGCGTATCACACGCAAGAGAAAAAAAGGAAATTCCTCAGCGGATCACACGCAAGAGAAAAACTCTCAGCATATCGCATGCAAGAGAGAAAAGAGAAATTTCTCAGCGTATCACACGCAAGAGAAAAAAAGGAAATTCCTCAGCGTATCACACGCAAGAGAAAACCTCTCAGTATATCACATGCAAGAGAGAAAAGGGAAATTTCTCAACGTATCACACGCAAGAGAAAACCTCTCAGCATATCACATGCAAGAGAGAAAAGAGAAATTTCTCAGCGTATCACACGCAAGAGAAAACCTCTAAGCATATCACATACAAGGGAGGAAAGGAAAAATTTCTCAGCGTATCACACGCAAGAGAAAACCTCTCAGCATATCACATGCAAGGGAGAAAAGATAAATTTCTCAGCGTATCACACGTAAGAGAAAACCTCTCAGCATATCACATGCAAGAGAGAAAAGGTAAATTTCTCAGCGTATCATACGCAAGAGAAAACCTCTCAGCATATCACATGCAAGAGAGAAAAGATAAATTTCTCAGCGTATCACACGCAAGAGAAAACCTCTCAGCATATCACATGCAAGAGAGAAAAGAGAAATTTCTCAGCGTATCACACGCAAGAGAAAAAAAGGAAATTCCTCAGCGTATCACACGCAAGAGAAAACCTCTCAGCATATCACATGCAAGAGAGAAAAGGGAAATTTCTCAGCGTATCACACGCAAGAGAAAACCTCTCAGCATATCACATGCAAGAGAGAAAAGAGAAATTTCTCAGCGTATCACACGCAAGAGAAAACCTCTAAGCATATCACATGCAAGGGAGGAAAGGAAAAATTTCTCAGCGTATCACACGCAAGAGAAAACCTCTCAGCATATCACATGCAAGGGAGAAAAGATAAATTTCTCAGCGTATCACACGTAAGAGAAAACCTCTCAGCATATCACATGCAAGAGAGAAAAGGTAAATTTCTCAGCGTATCATACGCAAGAGAAAACCTCTCAGCATATCACATACAGGAGAGAAAAGATAAATTTCTCAGCGTATCACACGCAAGAGAAAACCACTCAGCATATCACATGCAAGAGAGAAAAGAGAAATTTCTCAGCGTATCACACGCAAGAGATAAAAGGGAAATTTCTCAACGTATCACACGCAAGAGAAAACCTCTCAGCATATCACATGCAAGAGAGAAAAGATAAATTTCTCAGCGTATCACACGCAAGAGAGAAAAGGGAAATTTCTCAGCGTATCACATGCAAGACAAAACCTCTCAGCATATCACATGCTAGAGAGAAAAGATAAATTTCTCAGCGTATCACACGCAAGAGAAAAAAAGGAAATTCCTCAGCGTATCACACGCAAGAGAAAACCTCTCAGCATATCACATGCAAGGGAGGAAAGGAAAAATTTCTCAGCGTATCACACGCAAGAGAAAACCTGTCAGCATATCACATGCAAGGGAGAAAAGATAAATTTCTCAGCGTATCACACGCAAGAGAAAACCTCTCAGCATATCACATGCAAGAGAGAAAAGGTAAATTTCTCAGCATATCACACGCAAGAGAAAACCTCTCAGCATATCACATGCAAGAGAGAAAAGATAAATTTCTCAGCGTATCACACGCAAGAGAAAACCTCTCAGCATATCACATGCAAGAGAGAAAAGAGAAATTTCTCAGCGTATCACACGCAAGAGAGAAAAGGGAAATTTCTCAGCGTATCACACGCAAGAGAAAACCTCTCAGCATATCACATGCAAGAGAGAAAAGATAAATTTCTCAGCGTATCACACGCAAGAGAGAAAAGGGAAATTTCTCAGCGTATCACACGCAAGAGAAAACCTCTCAGCATATCACATGCAAGAGAGAAAAGATAAATTTCTCAGCATATCACACGCAAGAGAAAAAAAGGAAATTCCTCAGCGTATCACACGCAAGAGAAAACCTCTCAGCATATCACATGCAAGAGAGAAAAGAGATGGATGAACACCGGAACTCATCCGAATGTTCGAAACCAAAGATGCCCTAACGCATTGCATGCGAGAGGAGAAAAGACGACAGTTGCAAGTGAAAAGGTGCATAACGATGCAGGTGAAGTGTTCATAACAATGCAAGCATAACAATGCTAGATAGATGTGCATAACAATGCAAGCAATGAGCATAACAATGCTAGATAAATGTGCATAACAATGCAATGAATGAGCATAACAATGCTAGTGGAGTGTGCGTGACAACGCATATTTGAAACAAAATGCCGAACAAGGGAATACAAGCCTTAAGTAGACCAAATTCCAAACGCAACCTTCGATTTACCTCTCGGAGGGGTCACGATACATTCCAAAAAGGATACACCTCGTGCATACCAACCGACGATGAGCTACACATCGAAGTCATGAGTTGAAAATTTCGCAGAAACCTTTTGAGCTGAAAAGAGTGGGTTCTTCTTGCACTTTCTTGACTGTACTCCTAAACCGTGGTTACTACCTTTCCTTCCTGGTCATGTTTACAACTTTCCCTATTCTGCAACGGGGTGACAGACTAGGTTGATTCAGTATCCAGAATCGAGGCGCATTCACATGCTATCTCAATCTATGGGGCTGCCATACAGATTTCAAGCCGAGGATAGACCCCTCGGTATTTAAACCAGACTTTAGTCTCGGAAATTCCAAACCTTTGCGTTCTAGGCAATAGCCGTCCGAACTCTAGTTTCCATCGTCGCAGTTGGTATCCTAGGAACTCATTGCAAACACAGCCAAGATGCATCTGGTAGGGGCTGGTTTTCTGTGGGAGTACTTCGATTGCCATTTTGGCTTGAAGCAGACTTGATCTTGAGCTTGAGGTAGAGGCACACTCATACTTCGGAGCTTTGGCAAGACTTTGAAGAGGTACACACAGAATGTAGTCTCGGAACTTACTGAAGTTGAAACAAACTCAGATACCCGACATTTTCCTCTTTTGCTTTTGCTTTGCAGTCCGGAACCATATATAGCTTCAGATAGGTCCTAGTTCTACTGTTCTCACATGACCTGGGTTAAATCCTGCGATTTTATGAAAGAACAAATTTTGTTTTGTACAAATGTGGAGAATGGCACAGCACTCGGAGCACAAAACGATTTTATTTTGAAATTGATAAATGAGTTCTCGACCAGGTATTGAGCCTAAGACTGAACACAGCAAGACAACTCAACAAGGAAATAAAAGGCACGCAACCTAGACACACCGAGTAACACTCGAAACGACTCAAAACAAGAATCGAGATAAAACAAAAAGACACGACACTCAGACGTGCACAGGGAGCCTGTTTCACTGGGTAGTGTTTCCCACCCTTTCTCATTTGTGATTTTCACATCACTCTGGCACTCAATCTCTTGTTTTCTGAAAAAGCCCTTTTCTCACTTTTTCTCTCATCGTACATCTCTCTATTTTTCAATCTCTCGTTTTTCATCCCTCCCTTGGGTGGTTGATGGACGAACATCAAATTGTGGGCTCGCGCCCCTAGCGTTCTGCTAGATTCTCTTTCTTCTACTCATAGCAGTGAGTTCCTCTCTCAGAGGGGTTGCGCTGCAACAGGATGTGTAGTAAATCGGCAGCTAACATCGATTGATGATGCTCTGTTGGGGAGTTTGGACGTGATCAGATCTGTCCAGATAAGGGAGTGGAATATCTTGTCCCATTCCAGTTCGTGCTTCGCACTTGGCTTGATACCTCGTTGCTTGGAGGATGAGAGAGCTTTCAGCCCTTTGTTGTGCCCTTTTCTGGCAGGTAGAGTGCCCTTCTTGGCAAGTATGTTGACAATGGGAAAGACAGGAAGCCTGACTCAACTGTGCCCCTAGTTCATCATTTTGACCATTTTTTGTTTTAGTTTTCTCCTAAAAATTTTGACCAAAATGAGAGTTAGATAAACATGCTTGTTCAATTTTCTGATTTAAAATCATGCAAGTTAGGCTGTGAGTACTGAAAATTTTCCTCTTTTGGGTCCAAGAAATGGTCCAGTTTTGAAAATGGGATACTTTTCGAGAAGATTTAGTCAACCCTAGTAAAAATTTTCAAAAACTATTTTTGCGAACGACCACTGCTCAACGATCACGGAACCTACTCTTGAGATGCACAATCTCAGATCCATAGCAATGGAAAATTGCCCCTTGTCTGAAGGACACTGCATGGCAACGGAAAGTTGCCCCTTGTTTGAAATGACACTGCGGCGTTCTTAATGGCAACGGAAAGTTGCCCCTTGTCTGGATAGCACCGCAGCGCATTGAATGGCAACGGAAAGTTGCCCTTTGTTTGAATGACACCGCGGTGCATTGAATGGCTACAGAAAGTTGCCCCTTGTTTGAATGGCACCGTAGCGCATTGTAGGCAGTCCTCAGAGCGACGAACACAACCAAACTCTCGGATACAGAGAAAGCGAAGATGATCAGAACCATCGCATGGACACAATCGAATTGTTTTACGGCTGGACTTCAGAATGAAGTTGCCTACGTATCCCAAAGATGGGAATCAAGCCTCATGTAGTTCGGGGCTAAGGTACACTCGGGTATTAACCTCTCCTTTTTAGGCTCTAACTTTTGCCAAGGCGCCCGTTGCGGGTTTTCGACCTTGCGAGCTTTGTTCTTCTTTCTTTTCAATTCTTTTCATTTCTTTTCCCTCTTTTTTTGATTTTCTTTTTTGTTCTTTTCTTTGCATATTTCTTTCTGCTTTTTTTTTTTTTGTATTTTTCTCTTGCTCTAACTTTTGCCTGGGTCGCCCTTCCGGGTTTTCGGCCCAGCGAGCCTCTCAAGGGTAAAAGTGTAGCTTTGTCCATGTCAAATGGTTTTGAGATCCTGAAGTCATCTGAATCTAGGGGAATGGCTGCTGTTTTGCTTTGTAAGCTTCTTCTGATGAGATCTGATCTTCTTGACCTGACTTTCCTGGCCTCTTGTTCGAGGGCTGCTTCAAATCCGGCCGCACAGGCCTCACATCATAGTTGACCGTTGAACCTTCTGAATTCAAGTTTCAAGGTTTGGAAGCAAAGGGGTTGAGTCTCGAGGCTGAGAGCGATCCTAGGCTGCACAAGGAGTGATTCCACACAGGTCTTCGCAAGGCCGCGCAAAACATTTTGTTTTTGAAAATTTTTAAGAAAGCGACAAATCGCTCGCGCTGAAGATAGTGTAGAACCAATCTGGATCAAGCCAGGGTCCTTCTCAGTACTCACGCTAACAAGCATGATTCCATTCGTTAAAGGCTTAGCACGCCTCTCTTTCTCTCAAATGATCAAATTTTTGCAAAACCCGAGGAATTACTTCCTCTTCGTTTTCACTGCAGTGTTCAAAAAGTTTTAAAAAACTTAGGTCAATGCAATGATTTTGGGGTGCAGAAGAGTAGGCGAAAAGTACCGCCGTTTCATTCAAACTTTCTGGCACAATTGGCACACGGCCGAGGCAAACACAAGAGCGTGAAAAACCATTGCTGTTTCATTCAGAATCTGTTGGCACAATTGGCTCCCTGACAGAAACAGACTCAAAAAAAAACGAAAAGACAAACACAAAACAAAATGGTGATGCCCGAGGCAACACTCCCTGGAATCATCTGACTCCTATACAACAGGACTGACTCGATATAACAAGACAGACCGAAAACAAAAGAGACTGACTCAAAACAAAACGACAGACTCAAAACAAAACGACAAGACTGACTCAATACCCAAGTCAGAATGTAGCATTCGCCAACTGCTCAAAACGGTGCGTGCCATACGCCATATCTGGAGTAAACTGAGCGCCGCTGGCAGGTGGTTCATCCCTCGATCACATCACATTATCCCCTACAAGTTCACTGATCAAGTGCCGATAGACTTCGCAGGACCTGGTGCGGGGATGACCCCGTTGTCGATCAGATCTTGTATTTCGTGGCGGGGACGAAAGCACATGTCAGTGTCATGGCCAGCTCGCTGATGGAAGGCACAGTAGTCGGCTGGGTTGTGCGTGAGAGGGAGGTTCTTTGGTAATGGCTGCGGCTCCAGGGGCTTCAGATGCCCTTTCTTGATCAAAACCCCTAGAGCCTTTGACAAAGGCGTATAAAGTGGGGTGAGAACTTTCTCGGCTTGGGGTGGATATTTGGCTGCTTGCGAGCTACTCCCGAATGCACCGGTGAAAGGGGTAGCCTTTTTTGATGTGGTGGCGGTGACCATGCCCACTTCAGAAGATCTTGCAACTGCGTCACCGCTGGCGGTCGCATTCGAACTGCGGGTAAACGCCCTCCTGGGCTGCTCCTTCTCCTGGTCAAAAAGGCCCTGCTTCATAGCGTCCTCGATCTGTACTCCCATCTCATGCAAATCTGAAAAGGTAGGGAAGGGGATCACAATCATTTTCTGCATTAGCTTGGGCTGGAGATTGCGCACAATCATCCGAATTTGGTCCTTATCCGTGGGCCTTAGAGTCATCATTGAGGCTTTGGCTTTCCAGCGGGTCACGAATTCTGAGAAGCTCTCCTTCGGCTCCTGCCTCATCGTCTCAAGATCACGGGTCGTAATCTCGATTTGGGTATTGTATGAATATTGTGCGACGAAGGCCTCGGCCATCTCCTCCCAGCTTTGTTTCACTAAATCCTCAAATTTGGCATACCAGGTGACTGCAATACCCGACAGGGTCCTGCCAAAAAGGGAGAGCTTCTGTAATCTTGTCAAGCCCATCGGGCGCAAAACATCTGAAAACAAGCTCAAGTGGACCATGGGATCTTCTGACCCATCAAAACGGTCGATGTGAGGCATCTTGAACCTGTCCGGCAGAGTTACAGCTGCGTCGGTGTACCCGTTCTCAATGTCCGGGATGGACTTTACCCCCTGGGATTTCTTGAACAACTTTTCGAGCTTGCTCAACTTCAACGCTGTGGGGTCGACCTTGAACTCGGAGGGAGAGTCCGGTAGATTGGTAGGTGTTTTGGATAGTTGAGGTAAAATTGGGGGCGGAGCCGGCCCGCCTGGAATGTCCGTATCATCCTGGACGTTTGGCGTCTCCCCAGGTGCTGGAGCTCCTGCTGGGGGAGGAACTTGTTGTGAAGCGGTCGCACCGCTTTGCTGTTGTAGCTTGGTGATGAGCTCGGCTTGCTGGGCCATGATTGCAGCCTGCCGTTTGGCAAATTCCTCCTGACGGGTAGCATCCTGCTGCATGAGTTTCATACTCTCTTGCATCTGGCGCATCATTGCCTCCATCTCTGATGTGTTCTGCTGATCCATCTGACTGGTTGGTATCTATTCCTGCAGTAGAAACTGAGACCTCAACCTGACTGTTCACTGGTGGGGTGGATAAGGGCCACTGATCTGGCAACTGCTGAACCGATGATCTGTGTCCGGCTAACCCTTTTACCCTGCCTCTGGCAGAGGAACACTGATCGCCCTTGAACTGAATCTCTGACCTGACAAAGTCTATCAGCACAAGTTCGATGAACCACGGGGGATATCGGAGCCTTCTAAAGCTATGGTTCCCAGACTACCTAGCAAAAGATAAAATAGACAGCATCTCAGCCTAATTCCATCTGAACAGATACGAGCATAGTTGAATGAGTGTGCCCTCTACTGAATTCTGTCCCAAAATTCTGCCCCAAATCTGAGTCTGATACCCACAGGTAAAGCTGACTCCTAAATACTAACAGTAATGCCCGCAGGCCTTATGCCCAAATTCGCAAACTGGTGCCCGCAGGCCTGATGCCCAAACTCATATACTGATACATGCATTCCTGTAGAGACGCACTCTAAAGCACATAACAGATAAGTGAGAGCCAAAACACCCCTATGTTGGGGTAGGGTTTCCCTGTCCTATTTTGTCAGGAGCTAGGGTTTCACTACGCACACAGCGGTTTCAAACAACCTATAAACGGGTAAGCAACCTGTCCTAGTTCGGAATGGTCACTATGGATCCGAATATGCACTAGGTCGAGTGGTCAAAGAGGGTGCCCCGGTAAAATCGGGGTTTGTGTTCCCATACTGGCAGAGCCCACAACCGGTCAGCCTTTTGGTCATGCCTTGACAAGACAAGCCTCCGGCAAACCGTTCAGGAATAGCAGATGGCAAACACGGTGTCCTAGGCGCACCAATGCAAATGCAATGCAAAGAAACACACAAGTGTAGTCAAAAACAGATATCATGAGTTCGAGTCAAGTTCTCTAAATCCCCAGCGGAGTCGCCAGAAACTGTAACAAGCCCGCGGGGGGACCTCGCTACAGCTCGGACTCGATTTGTAGTCACGGTTCTAAGTCTGAACCAAAGAGTCCAAATCCGGAAAATCGTTTTGAGAAAAACAGATTTTTGAAAGAAGTGCCAAACATGGACTGCTTTGCCAGATACAGAGTCGCCACCTAAATATTTTATTTTGGGAAATTTAGGAAACCCTGACTCGTTGCCAAAGGCCACGTGTCCGTCATCACCAAAGTTGCCTCGGCTCGGGAACTTGGGTACGATTGGGGAAGGTCACTTCGTGAGCACCCCCGCTCGCTCGATCAAAGATCGGCCTCTACTAACCATGATATCTATTTTTGAAAACATTGTGAGTTCTTATTCCGGTTATTAGCCTAGGTTACTATGTGATGCGCACAGCATACAAGTATAGACCGGGTCGCCTGAATTGGAACAAAACATTTCATGTTCGCTTTTTGAAAATGGTTTGCTACCCGCAGGTAGGCTTGAAACATTTGATGATTTATTCCAATTTAAGTAACCAAACCTTCACCCACAGGCATTTAGGCAGTTATATCATATAAGCAATTAGCCTCATG
Organism: Camellia sinensis; assembly: GCF_055761805.1. Classification (NCBI taxonomy): domain Eukaryota; kingdom Viridiplantae; phylum Streptophyta; class Magnoliopsida; order Ericales; family Theaceae; genus Camellia; species Camellia sinensis. Next base: position 73,116,046 of record NC_138964.1, read on the forward strand.
ATAAGCATGCTATTCATGGCAGTCACTCATACGCATGCAAGGATGCTAAAGCATAGAACTTACCGAGTACTCCAAGCCAAAATAGAAACTACATTAGAAATCATGCATGATCCTAAGTATACAAAAATGCCTAATGCAACACATGCAAAATGCAACTATAGCGGGCTCGGCTATTCTAAACATGGCATATGAAATACTACAACTATCATGTATTCAATTTGGAATTGAAAAATACAATGCAGTTAGTATGATGCGCCGAGCCCGGTGCATGCAATACAGATGAATGATGCAAACATGCTGTCATACTGTATGCTAATTCAAACATGCCCTAATCTAACCATCAAAAGCGAATAAATAAAAGGGAGAAAGACGTGGGGTTGGAAGACATACAACACACACACGCACACTTATTACAGTTGTGCCCTCGCGCAGAGGGTCCGAATAAATAATACAGTTCCGAATAAAAGAATATTACAGTCCAAATATTACAGTCCGAATAATATACAAATTCCTAATTAATTAACGAATTAACTAAGAAAATAAATAAAACTGGCATGCAAGCCAGGGACTGCCTTGCTTCTGATGGATGATGCATGTCCGGGTTGTCTTGCGCGGAAATCCACCGGGATGCCCCAATTAGCCTCTATTTAGCAGTTATTCTTGGAAAGCGTGTCGAGCTCTGAAAAGTTGTTGATTCTTTATTTTGCTGCAACAGAGAGCAGGAAAGGGGCATAGCAATGTATTTTCACAGATATATGCATACCTCGATCCTCGTGCCACCAATCACGCATACCGAGGCATGATGGCCGAGGAGTCGAAATGCACAATTCAATATAGGATGAATGCACATGAAAACACAGCTAAAACCTAACTCCATCATGGATAATCCGGAGTGTCGGTGACTGGGGAATTGAGACACATTCCGTCATTCGGAGTACGAAATGCACCTCGTTTCCCGTGCCCGGGCTAACTCCTATTCCGAACACGATGCAATATGCATGATATGCATGAAATGCAACTAAGATACAATCCTAATGTACACAATGCTATGAAAATGAGATGCCTCGAAATGCGTGCACACGGGCACGCAAGCCGAGGAAATGCATGAATGCGATCTAAGATACAACCTAGTATGCACTATGCTGTGAAAATGAGATGCCTCGAAATGCGTGCACACACGTAAACCGAGAAAATGACATACGCAATGCAAATGACATGGAAATATGATATGGGCTTACACTAACATGAGAGAGCATCAGCCACACTCACATAAGAGGCCGATGGATGAAAATGAGGTGCCTCAAAAAGTGTGCACACGAGCACGCAAACCGAGGCAATGGCATATGCAATGCAATATGGCAAAAATGGCATGGAAAATGCAACATGGACTTATACTAACATGAGAGAGCCTCAGCCACACTCATATAAGAGGCCGATGGATGAAAATGAAGTGCCTCGAAATGCGTGCACACGGGCACGCAAACCGAGGCAATGGCATATGCAATGCAATATGGCAAAAATGGCATGGAAAATGCAACATGGACTTATACTAACATGAGAGAGCCTCAGCCACACTCATATAAGAGGCCGATGAATGAAAATGAAGTGCCTCTAAATGCGTGCACACGGGCACGCAAACCGAGGCAATGGCATGCGCAATGCAATGGCATGGAAATGATATATAAACATGCTAATGGAATTTAAGCACTGAAATGTGGGGGAAAACAGCCCCGAAACAAGGCGAAAACACACCCGATGCAGGGAATAGTCCCGAAATATGAATTTTGGCACCCGAAATGGCCTACAGCTATACCAAACATGCACAATATGGACATGCAATGAAAATACAGAAGCAAGGAAATCCCAAGATAAGCATTTTTCCAGTTCAAAACATGGCCAAATAGCAAGCAAAAACAGTGCAAAACTAGCATGCAAGAAATGGCCCTAAACATGGGATTAAGAAGCAACTCACAGCTGCTGTCCTCAAACAGGTTAGGGCCCTTCAACAAAGTTGAAGAGGGGCCCAAAATATGATGTTTTCCAGAACTGTAAAAACCCCAAAAACAAACACAAGTATGGCTGCACTCCCATGCAAGAAAAAGGGCCAAAAGGTGGCCAAAGAGGCAAGTGGTATATGAAAAGCCCAAACTGAAAAATTCCCTTCTACAACATTGAAGAGAGACCAAAAATATGACTATTTACAGAACTGTAAAAACTCCAAAACAGTATACAAACATGCTAGAAATGCAATGCAAAATGAGGCTCAAAAGTGGCTATAACACAAAGTATGAAAAATATTCATCAAACAGCCAAATACCCTTAATGAAACATGTTAAGAAGGTCAAAATAAGACTATTTCTAGGCCTATAAAAAGATCAAAAACAGAAGCATGATAGGCTGCCAAAGCATGCAAGAAAATAGCATTCAAGGAGGATATTGAAGCAAGTGCAATATGGAGGGCTCAAACCGGGTTGAGCCCTTAATGAAACAAGAAAATGAGAAAATGACCTTTTCAGTTTTGGTCGGAGCTCAAATCAATAAGCATGTATGGCTTACAAAAGGTGCAAGAAATGGACCAAAAAGGGGGAAATGCTACTCACCCTTGAAGACCAATGCTTTTGTTGCTTCTTGGACCAACTTTGATGACTTTAAGCTGCTGGAATTCCTCCCCTTGCTACTGAAATGGAGTGGTGATGGTAGAGCTTGAAGATGATGAAGAAATGGAGCCCAAAACTTGAAGGAAATGGGGTGATATGTATGTATATGCTCCAACCAATCCTTCTAACCCTCTTTCTTGAGTTGAGAGGCCAGCAATCTATGCAAGAGAGGGAGAGAAGACCCTAGGCCAAAGTGGAGGGAATTGAGCCTCTTGTTCCCCCACAAAATATCCCCCGGATATAGATATTTTCTGGGGGAAACAGCTGTACAACTGTAAAGTACACACAGTGAGGAAGCAGGCCGGCCAGGTATTTTTGTTGCAGGTGGCCGGCCGGCCACCACCCCTAGCCGGCCGGCTAGGGGTCAAAAAGGCCAATTTCAAATAGTGGCCGGCCACCACAAAAAGGTGGCCTCCCGGGTCCCCTCATCACAACCCTGTGGTTCGAATTTGGAAACTCTAAAACAGGAGAGAGAACAAGCCATTTTTAAGAGGGGTTCAAAAGGGTCAACTGGAATTTCTGGCCAGCCATAAACTTTTAGGGTCCTCCCATGTGTGTACAACACAAATATGTGGTTTGGGGTTGAAGAAAGTGGCCCTAAGGTGTTCAACATTGGCTCGGTAGTGCGAAAAACGGGCGCCGGAGGGCGAAAAAGGAATATAACTGGTTACTAAGATAATTGCTGGCCTCCCACCCTCCAGTGACCTCCCTGGTGATGAAACAGAGGCACCTGCCAAAAATGAACGAAAACCGATGCAAAACGAATGCTCGGGGGCCAAAACACGCAGTTCGGGGTCCCGAAAATGGGCTGTTAAGCATCGAAAGTGGCGTTCGGCCACGAAGTGGGTTTCTCAGACCCCAGTGTCCCTCAAAAGGGAGTAAATAAGAAGTATGCTGAAAATCAGAGCAAACGGAGATGGTTAGGCGGTCCCGAACTGAGGCACACAGCCAACGATTCCGAAAAACCGGAAACCGGACTCCGAAATGGGCAAAAATGGCCTACGGCCACGAAATGTAGCCTACGGACATTGAGAGATGGTCTACGGGACCTCTCCCTTTCCTCAGGAAAAGAAACCCAAAAAACCGAGTCTGGTTTGCAAACCGAGACAAGGCACAGAAGAGGGTTCGGAAGTCCGGAGGTAGGGCTCGCAGCCGCGACTCTGAAACTTCTGAACGAGCACATTATGCAACATCACCAAGCGCTCAATCGGTGACGTCTGAGTCTTAAGGTCGGTCAAAAATGGGGTGTCTACACACACATATCAGACAGCCTTAGGCCCATTTCATATACATACAGAACTTCCTTTGGTCCATGTAATCAAATACACAAAACGGCTTTTAGGCCCATTTCATATTCATTCAAAATGACCTTTGGTCCATTCAGATGATTTCATACTTATCAATTTCATTACAGAGTTGTGCACAATCAGATGAATAGAATGCTCATTCATAATTCGAATTCAAAAGTCCAGAAACTTACACATGAGTAGTATTTCAAAATAGCATATACGAGCATATCTTTACTAAAGTATTACTCACAGTGTTCAGATGCCTGGTTCGCCCTTGTAGTTGACCCTACACAATTCATAATACACATAGAAATCGGGTCACAATACAATTCATTTCATTCTTAACTTGTTTAATTCTCTTAGGCTTCTTTCTTACTCTTTTAATTCATTTATAATGTTCAATGTATGCCTAAGAGTGCTTAGAAATAAAAGAGAACGGAAATCAGAACATGAAACAACTTTTCAAAATTTTCTAAAATATGGTTCTTCACTCGAGCACAACATTGGTCGCTTGAGCGGACCCTTTTGTCTGCAAAAAATACTGATTGCTTGCATTTTACGCTCAAGCGACAATTTCTTCGCTCGAGCTATGATGACGAATTTTGGGTTTTCTGGAATGTTGTTTAAACTTCAAAACACATTACCAAGGCTTCAAATTCATGCATGACATGTTCTAATGTACAAAAACACTCCCAAAACATGTATATAATGTTATTTCTAACTCTTAGCTCAAATCTCCCCAAATTTAATGATTTCAATACTTTTCTTGATTCTTACAAAACATAAAATTAAAGCTACAAGCTCTTAGAAAAACATTTGCAAGTATGAAATTCAAATCAAAATGAAGTCAATTCTTGATTGTCAAATTTGAAATCATACTTAATTTCTTGATTTATCCAAATTAATTTTCTTCATATCAAACCCAATTTCAAACCCATAAATTCTAAAACATGAATTAAACTTTCAAAATATAATCTCAAAACTTGGGTTCATACATGGCATGTCTAAAAACACACAAACTCTTAATTAATAAAGAAAATGCGATCAATTTTAAATCATTTACATCGAAACTCCTTTAATTTAAAAATTAAACTCATTTGTTTATAAACTCATAATTTTCCAAAGCTTAGTTCTTATTTCATCAAAACATGAAATCAATTCTAAGAAATCTATGATGCATGTACAATTAGAGTATTAAGACTTGTAGGATTTGTCCATGCATGTAGAAATTGGACTCAATTCATGCATGATATTCCAAAATCAAACCCCAAAATAATTAATTTCTAAATTAATTTCTATAATCATGAATATAATTTAATTTCATCATCTTCTTGCTAATTTCCTTTTAATTACATGAAATATAATTCCAAACCCTTCTTAATCTCAAGTATAATAAGGAGATTCTACATAAATCAAGCATAAATCTTATACCTTCAACTTTAATTTCAGCAAATTAGGTTGATTTTCCTTCCCCTTGTTCTTCCTTCAACTTCTATCACAAAGTGGGTTTCTCCTCTCTGCACCCTTGAGCTCTCAACCTCACTCTCTTTCTAAGTTTCTCCCAGCATAAATGAGGGACTCAAGAATGAGCTCCCTCTCTTCTTCTTGGCTCACATATAACACACTTCATATTAATGCCCCACGTGTGCACACACTTGCATCTCTTCTTTGAGCTCCAGCACAATAATGACATGCGTGCGCGTGCGCACACACACAGAATTTCTCTGCGCACACACCCACATACACCCTCAAAAATATTAGACCACTCAATTTATGATTAAAATTAACTTAATTAGGCAACACTTGATCTTAATAAATTTGATCAGCACATAACTTAATTAATCATAACTAATCATAAATCCCACATAATTTAATCAATCTAATTTGGCTTCCATCATAGCCCAATTATTTATATTTAAATTTATCATTCTGAATCAAATTTTTAATCAAACTCCCAAAAGGCTCCAAATATTAAATTAAACTTATTTTCATCCTCAATTTTAGTTTCTTAAATCATTAAGGCCTTCAATTTCATATTAAAATTCAAAATTTTCACCAATAAATTACATACTCAATTGAATACCTCATAAATAAATTTAGTTCATAATAACCTTAATTCTCAATTCTCATAAATTAATTAACTCCAATTCAGACCCAATTAATCAAATCTCAATTTTACAAATTTGAATCGAATATTTAATTAAACTCCCATATGGTCCAATACGGGAAATTAAAATAATTCAATTCGCCAATTATACTCTCTTGAGCCATTTAGGCTTTCAATTTCGAATTCCAAAATAAATCCTTATTAAATCAAATACGAATCAGAGTCCAAAATTCTTATAAATCCCAAATTACCTTAGAGTAACAACCAATTAGAATCCAAATCTCCTTAATCAATTAAACATAAAATCTTGTAAATGATGTGGTTGGCTTAATCTAAGGCTTATGCTAATTAAACTCGATTAATTCATTATGAATCGAAATTTTGTCAAATTTCACTGTAGGCTCTAAAAATTGTGCTAAACACAGATGCAAAGTTAGTTTTGGTTTCTGGCGCCTCTAAGGCTATAAATTCTTAGTTCAAAGCCCTAATTGCAATAGATTTTTCTACGCTCAACAGAGATAAATTGATAATCACAAAATAACTCACATCATTAAACATACAAATTCATATCAAGCACAAAATCACATGCGTAACTAAGTATATTACGGGTCGGGTTATCACACTCGGGAGGCACAAAGATGTACCACGACCTTAGTCGCCAGTTTTGGTAGCAGGGAGATAAAGAGAGATGTAGCCTTGTTTGTTTTGAGGTGCCTTGCTTGTCAACAAGCGAAGGCTGAGTACCAGAGGCCAGCGAGTTTGTTGCAACCCTTGCCTGTAGCCTAGTGGAATGGGAGCATGTCATGATGGATTTTGTTGTGGGTCTTCCGAGGACATAACAGGGTAATGATGCCGTCTGGGTGATAGTTGATTGGTTAACCAAGTCATCACACTTTGTACCTATGCGAACGAGTGACTCGGTATATTATCTTGCCGACTTTTATGTTAGGGACATAGTTCGACTTCATGACGTCCTTGCGACTATTGTTTCGGATGGAGATCCGCGTTTCGTGGCTCGATTATAGCAGAGCCAACAGGATGCCTTGGGCACTAGATTGACATTTAGTATCGCTTATCATCCCCAGACTGACAGGTAGTCAGAGCGTACCATTTAGATCCTAGAGGATAAGCTTCGGGGTCATGTTCTTGACTTTAAGTGGTTGTGTGAGAGGCACCTACCTTTAGTGGAGTTTGCCTACAATAATGGCTTTTAGGCGAGTATTGGTATGGCATCATTTGAGGTCTTGTACAACTGATCATGTAGATCTCTTGTGTATCGGGCTGAAGTGGGTGACGCATCTATGTTAGGTCCTCAGTTGGTCCAGGAAATGATGGAGAAGGTTGCACTTATCCGTAAGAGGTTGGTTTCGGCTCATAGTCGTCAAAAGAGCTATGCCGACCGTAGGAGGAGACCGTTATCCTTTGAGGTGAGAGATCACGTCTTCTTGAAAATATCACCTAGACAGGGTTTGATGAGGTTTGGAAAGAGTGGGAAGTTGTCTCCTAGATTTATTGGGCTTTTAACATCCTAGAGCGTATTGAAGAGGTAGTTTATCGTTTGGCCTTGCCACCACAGCTTTCTGGGGTTCATGACATGTTTCATATCTGTATACTTTGGAAGTATGAGCCGGATCCATCAAACGTGTTGGATTGGACAGAGTTAGAGATAGATGAGGATGCCTTATATAAGGAGAGACTGGTTAGAGTCCTACATACACGGAACCAAGTCTTGTGAGGCAAGACAATTCCAATAGTGAAGGTGTTGTAGAGACACCCCGGCGTTGAGAAGGCGACTTGGGAATGTGAGGCAAAAGTCCGTGAGAAGTACCGAGATATCTTTGTTGATGTTTGAAACGTGTAATGAAAAAGTTGTTATAATGATGATATGTGAACATTGTATATGTTTTGGGAAAAATGAATTGCATATGCAGTACTGAAAACTTTTTTATCATTGTTTTAAGAAAGAATGACCAGTGGATGGGTCATGGTTGTGAGATTCAACTTGTTAACGGGGTTGTAATTAATTTAAACACGGTGTTGTTATTTGATTTAAAATTTCAGGGATGAAATTCCTTAAGGGGGAGAGGTTATAATGACTCTGGTTTAAACCCAACCCACTTATTGTTTTGTATATGGGTTTTCTTGCCTTGATGGTTGTTCATGTCTTCTTCCGTCTTATTCCTTGTTGAGTTTATTTGTTGGAGTGCCTTGGTTGTGTTTGAAATAGGTTGGGAGTCTGTTTTTCAGAGTTGATTGCCTAGAATTATGCTCGTTCGCTTGAGCAATGCTTCTTGCGATCGAGCAGTCTTTTATAGTTTGCAAACTACTAAGAGTTTGATATCTACACTCAAGTGACGCTTCTTGTGCTCAAGTTAAATTTTGTAGGTCTGAACTACTAGGAGGGGTGCATTGTGCGCTTGAGCGATGTCTTCGTTGTGTCTATCGCTCGAGCTACCATTCCTGCGCTCAAGCGATTTGCGCATATATCAGTTTGAAAGGTGTCACTTTTGAGTCATTTTCTCATATATCTCTCTTAAAGGCTTCAAAACCTAGATCTACTTACTCTCTCTTTAGAAACCCTCTCTAAAACTCAAATAAATCTTGATCCGTTGATTTCTTCACTATAGTCCCTCTGATAAAAAGGTAGAGCTCACCTAGGGCTTTATTTTGATTGGAACAAAGTTTGTTTTCAGCTTCGTCAAGTTTCAATTGTTCTTCTTCTTAGTCTTTGTCTTTCAGGTAGGGATTACTTTGTCTCTTTTTATGATTTTCAACTTAGTTATTTGCCTTTCTGAATATGATTGTGATTTGGGGATTTTTGGATAAAACCTAGGGTTTTGGCTTTGAAATCAAACGAGGGGTTTTCAAAATGGGTCCTTGTAAATGATTGTGACTTTGTAAAAATGGTTAGGTTGTGATAGATGGTGGATTTTGTCCATGGTTGATTTTTAAAGAAATGGGGTTTTTTCCCTAAATTGTGAATATTTGGTTCTGAAAAGGAAAAAATGAAATTGATGTTGTTTTTATGCAATTAGAACAATGATGATGATGGTGGTAGAGTTGGATATGAATTCTCACTCCGATTTGGAAATGTTAGAAAGTATATTTGTGCTGGAAATTATTTATCTATTTAACGATATCAATTTTGGGCTATCAGTGGAGGATAGCTATGATTATTGTAGAAATTGCATGAGAATTAGTTGAATTGAAACTATTTTCTCATCCATTTGCATTGAGCATTGTAATGTATTTAACACATTGAAAATGGTTATTATTTTGAGAAAAATGGGTGAATACCTTGGTGAATCTGGTATGATAGCCCAACCTGTATTATGCTTAATTATGTACGTGATTATGCATTTGATTTGAATTTGCATGTTTAAGTATGTGATTTATGCGATTTTGAATTTATATCTGTTACTTATAGAAAATCTATTGCAATTAGAACTTTGAACTGAAATTAGAAAACCTCAAAGGCACCATAAACCAAAACCGACTTCATATCTGTGTTTAGTATGATTTTTAGAGCCTACTGTGAAATTTTGTAAAATTACAATTCGTAATGAATTAATTGGGTTTAATTAGCATAAATCCTAGATTAAGCTAACCTAAGTTAATCTAGTCTAAGTTATACATATAGTAAGTTTTCTTCAGATCATCTTTCATTAAGAACTCTTGCTAGAGAGTTAGAGAGAGAGCGAGAGAGAGGAAGGAGAGAGCTCCAAGAATTGAGAAGGAAAGCTAGAGATTTGGAGGAGACTCAACGAAAAACTCAAGAATTGGTTAAAGGTATGTAAAACTCAACTAGAACTCTTGGATTAACTCATCTTTTGTTTGAAATCAAGAATTAATTTGAAGGTTTAAAATCTAAATAACTTAGGGTTTTGAGTTGAGAGTTTGTTTGAGCTAAATTCAAGAAATTGAGCCTTGATCTCTTTAACTTTGTTTGATTTGAGTTCAATCTTATGAATACCTCCTGAAGTGAGGTCTGGATTGTTCATTCATCCATGTATATATGTATTTTGAACTTGATCATGTGATTCTTGAATTTTTGGAAAAAATGAGACCTTGATTTTGAACTTTAAGAAAGATTGATGTGTTTGAGTTGAAATTACACTTGAACAATGCTAGTTTATCATGTTTTTGAATTAGTTTTGCATAAAATTGGGCTTGGAAATGAGTGTGATAGATTATACTTTGTGCCATTTTCAGACTGCTTAGTTTTGCCCATACTACTTGTGTGGTTGCAAACTCCGCACGAGCGGAGCTTGAACCAAAAAAGAGGATTGCATTACGCTTGCTTGAGCGGCCACTACCTCCGCATAAGTGGAACTTGGCCGCACGAGCAGTGAGGCTATTCGCACTAGTGGATAGCAGAAGAAAACTCTATGTCATTTTTGTTAACCTTTCTAACCTTCTGAATGCATGCATGACCTTTTGTAAATACTCTGAAAAATGAAATGATGATTAGAAACCCATTGAAAAAGGATGTGAATCATTTAAAGAAAAGTGTAAGAAGTGGAACGAATTATTTATCGAATGTGTATGTGTGAAATATGTGTAGGTCATTTACCGGAGGGAACGTCGCAAGACCGAACGCACTGTGAGTAATAGTATTGTAAAGACATGTTCTTGATTTATTTATTTTGAACCATGAACAGTGATTTATTTTGGAATTGTGTTTTGATCGAAATGAATGAGTTTCATGAATATTATATGACATATGCAATATAAACCTATGGTCTTTTCATTTATACCATGATGTGCTTGGGCCCAAGGCCGTTCTGTTAATGATATGATATTATATGTTTGGACCTGAGGTTGTTCTGAACAACTGTTTATGTGTGGGCCCAAGGTCGTTTTGTACTTTGTGTGGGCTTGAGGTCGTTCCGATAAATGTTGGGCCTGAGGCCATTCTGTAATATCAGTGGACCCGAGGTCATTCTGTATTTATGATCATGAAAATGTTATGAATTTATGATGTTATACGTACTTTGATATTGGGTTCAGTCAGTTAAACCTTTTTACTGTATTATTACTCATTGAGCTTCGCTCACTCTATATTATGTATGTATATGTAGGTGATTAGCGGTATGGAGCCCAACCTTAGAGTTTGTTTTAGGAATTGTTTTGTGAACTCGATCGGTTGATTCTCCCAAGATAGAGCTTTTGTCTTTTTGCCTTTTGGCTCATGACATGTTATGACTTCTATTTAACTTTGTTATGATGGTTAGGTATGTAAACTATAAGTATGGAGTTTTTTTTATTACACATATGTTTTGCATAGATATAGAGATATGTGAATGTGTTGTGATAAATGCAAGTGTATTTTTGATCATATTAACACAGATCAATGGACTTTCATTATTGTTATACTTCCGCTTATGGCCCTATTATTATAATTATTCTGTGTTTTGTATGAGGCCATAGGTAATCAAGTGATTACTAGCCGGTTATGATCTAAACCTCTAGGGGCGGGTTTAGGTCATGACAGAGTGGTATCAGAGCACGAGTTAATATCTTATACACGAGTCCAATTGAGCAATAAGGAGTCTAGAAAAGGCTTAAGTTGCATCCATAATGCATTCAAAACCAGGTATGACATAAAGATGTGCATTTGTAAGTGTGGCTTATGTGCATATTTTCTGTGAGAATTATAATATATGTTCATATAGATCATGGTGAGAACAAGAGTGAAAGAATTTGAGGAGTCAACCTCCGCATGACTCGATAGAACGGAGAGAATGATAATAGAAATGGCAGACGTTTTTAGACAATAACAAGAGCAACAATAACCACCACCACCAATGGCTATACCACCACCAGTAGTGCAAGATCACCAAGCTGAAGATTGAACAATGGCACTGATGAAAGAGTTTAAAAAGATGAAACCGCCATTGTTCAATGGAGGAATTGACCCACTCAAAGCAGAGGCATGGGTACTTGGCATTGAAAAACTATTTGAAGTCTTTCCGTGTACTGTGGCACCAAAAGTCCTACTTGTTGCTTTTACACTAGAAGATGAAGCACGCCGATGGTGGATGCTTATTAGAGATGAACATTAGGGAATGAATTGGGCTTAATTTTTGGAAGTCTTTTATGAAAAATACTTCCCACAATGTATCCGAGATAGAAAGGTGTCAGATTTTGAAAACTTGAAGCAAGGAAATAAAATTGTAATAGAGTATGAAGCACAATTCATAGAGCTAGCTCATTTCACATGGTTGACACGGACTATAGGAAGGCAAGGAAATTTGAGAGAGGACTCCAGGATTCCATTCTAGAGAAGATAAATGTCTTGAAGCTGCCAAAATATGTTGATGTATTGGATATGGCCCTAATGTCTAAAGCTAACATGGCTAATCGAAACTAGTTTTCGGATTGGAAGGGAAAAAGGAAGGGTTCTAATGTGCATAAAGGGTCAGCATCCTCACAAAACAAGAAACAAAATTTGGGAACTTCAAGTACTTATGGTTCCACCCGTGATTCAGCACCAACTTGCCCAAAGTGTGGAAAGAAACATTGGCGAGTTTGCTACCGAACAACCGAGGCTTGTTTTAAGTGTTGGAAAATGGGTCTTGTGGTGAAAAATAGTCCTTTGATTGAATAACAAAATGTGAATAGGCCAACTGCTAGTTTAGCCGGTTCTACTCTTGCAACGAAGGCTACTGCGAAACCTATTACCACTAGAGACAATGTCAGGCAAGGAAGAGTCTTTGTCCTAATTCCAAGCAAAAACCAACACACAGAGTTTGTAGTCTCAGGTACACTCTCCATCAATGGTCAACTTGCTCATGAGTTACTTGATTCGGGTTCCACCCATTCATTTGTTTCAAAAGCATTTGCTAGTAATTTAGATGGTGGGTGTCTTTTCCATCTGGGGTTTCTATGTTATGTGCTTTTATTTATCCTGCATGTGAGATTCTAATTGGGGATATTCAATTATATGCTAATTTGATGCCTCTTGATATGAATCATTTTGACATAATTCTTGGAATGGATTGGTTTACTAAGTACCATGCAACCATCGATTGTGTTTCTAAACAAGTTATTTTTCGACCTCTTGGACAAAATGAATTTACTTTTGTGGGACATGGGGTAGTTCCTCCACCTTATTTGATATCAGCTATAAAAGCTTGTAAATTACTTCAGAAAGGTTGTAAGGGCTATTTGTGTAGCACCATAAATGTACAGACAACATATGTGAGTGTTGATAATATTCCAATTGTTAGAGAGTTTCCGGATGTATTTCCCGAGGATTTTCCAGGGGACATGATAGACTGTGAGATTGAATTTGTTATTGATATTGCATCGGTTACTCGACCTATTTCAAAAGCTCCTTACAGAGTGTTCGCAGCAGAAATGAAGGAATTGAAAATACAACCGTAAGAGTTGCTTGACAAAGGGTTCATATGATCGAGTACATCGCCATGGGGTGCACCAGTTCTGTTTGTGAATTAAAAAGATGGGACACTCCGATTATGTATTGACTACCGGGAGCTTCATAAGGTAATTGTGAAGAATAAATACCGTTTACCATGGATTGATGATTTATTTGATCAATTACAGGGAGCATAGGTGTTTTCTAAATTGATTTGAGATCCGGGTATCATCAGTTGAAAGTAAAAGCAGAAGATGTGGAGAAGACCACCTTTTGAACCTGGTATGGCCATTATAAATTTTTAGTCATGCCATTTGGGGTTACGAATGCATCAGTAGCTTTCGTGGATTTAATGAATTGAATTTTTAAACCGTATTTGGAGAGTTTGTAGTGGTATTCATTGATGACATTCTTATGTATTCGAAAAATAGAGAGGAACATGAAAAGCATTTAAGGTTAATTCCTCAAACAGTTGGAGCCAAGAAGTTATATGCTAAATTGAAGAAATGTGACTTTTGGTTGAATGAAGTTGTATTGGGGCATGTGATTAATGAAGATGGTGTGTCAGTTGATCCACAAAAGATAGAAGCTATTGTGAACTGGCCTACCCCTACTAATGTTACAGAAGTGTGCAGTTTTATGGGTTTAATAGGTTACTACAGAAGATTTGTTAAAGATTTCTCCAAGCTTGCAGTGCTGCTTACCCAATTGACCCAAAAGGATGTTCCATTCGAGTGGATAGAATAGAGGGAGTCTGCATTCAAAGAACTGAAAACAAGGCTCACAACAGCATCAGTCCTTGCGCTACCATCGAGTATAGAAGGGTTTGTTATTTATAGTGTTGCTTCTTGTAAGGGATTGGGGTGTGTACTTATGCATAATGGAAGAGTCATTGCGTATGCATCTGAACAACTAAAGTCGCATGAAAAGAGTTGCCTTACGCATGATTTGGAATTGGCTGCAGTAGTGTTTGGATTGAAGATATGTTGACATTATCTTTATGGAGCAACATGTGAAGTCTACACCGATCACAAGAGCCTCAAATATTTCTTTATTCAGAAGGACCTTAATATGCAACAAAACTCATAAAAATTATGACTTACAGATTCATTACCATCCTGGCAAAGCCAACATGGTAGCGGATGCTCTTAGTAGAGAGTCAATGGAGAATCTAGCATGTTTGCTTACGGAGTGGAACAAATTATTACTTGACATGGAAAGAATGGAAATGGAAATTGTACTACATGAACAGGGTGGAATGTTAGCCGCATTGTCAGCACAATCGGCTATTATTGAAGAAATTAAACAGAGGCAATTGGAGGATGAGTTTTTTAAGAAAATATGTGATGATATGGAAGCAAAGCCAAGACCAGGATTCTCTTTAGATGCTCAAGTGTTGAAGTTTAAAGGAAGACTGTGTGTTCTAGATGTCCCAGAAATTAAAGAAGAAGTCTTGGAAGAAACTCACAAATCCAAATTTGCCATTGTAGACGCGCCCCGAGGGCCTCATGCTTCTACAGTTCGGACTCAAATGTCATGGTTCTGAATCTAATCCCGCAAAGTGCAATGCGAGACTGATAAATCACCAAAGATTCCAAATCCGGCAAATCATTTTGGAAAACTGATTTTTAAGAAAGAAGTGCCAAACATGGACTGCTTTGCCAGATATAGAGTCGCCACCTAAATATTTTGTTTTAGGGGAATTTAGGAAACCCTGACTCGTTGCCTAAGGCCACGTGTCCGTCATCACCAAAGTTGCCTTGGCTCGGGAACTTGGGTACGATTGGGGAAGGTCATCTATGAGCACACCCGCTCGCCTGATCCGAAGATCGGCCTATACTAAGTATGATATCTTGTTTTTGAAAACACATGTGTTCTTATTCCGGTTATTAGCTAGCTTACTACGTGATGCGCACAGCATACAAGTATAGACTAGATCGCCTAAGTTGGAACAAAACACCTCATATTTGTTTGGAAATGGTTTGAATGTGCTACTCGCAAGTAGGCTAAAAATGCAGATTTCAATGAATTGTCCCAATTCAAGCAATCCAACCTTCACACACAGGCATTCAGGCAGTTATATCACATAAGCAATTAGCCTCGTGGCAAGCATGCTATCATGTTAACATTCACACATGTGTGCGAGATGCTAAAGCATAAACACTCGCAGTGTACTCCGAGCCAAGACAAAGAATATGTTAGTAATCAATGTATGATCCAAGTCCATGGTAAGATGGCTAATGCATCACATACAAAATGCAACTAGAATAGACTCGGCTAGTCTAAAATGGCATGTGAGATGCGACAATTCGATACTAGTATTCAACTTAGAATTGAAATACAATGTAGTTAGTATGATGCGCTGAGCCCGGTGCATCCAATACAGATGAATGATGCAAACATGCATAGCATAAGGATGCTAATTGAAACGTGCCCTAGAACTAACCATCGTAAGCTGTTAAGTAAAAGGGAGAAAGAAGTGGGGGTTGGAAGACATGCATCACACACATGCACGCTTATTACACAATTGCGCCCTCTCGACGGAGGGACCGAAAGAATAATACGAATTAAATAATTAACTAACTAACAAGCTAATTAATTATTACACAACACTTAACTAATTAAGCAAATCAATTAAGCTATGAAAATAGTAAAAATAGCCTCAGGAAGAGGGATGCATGCGTGCTCGGATGGCTTCACTCGGAAATCCATCGCCATGTCACATGTTGCCTCTATTTACACTGCTATGTACCTCTAAAAACAGTGCCAACTTCTGTGACACTTCTGAACCAGCTTGAGGACTTTCTGAGAGTCCATCGGCCAAGAGATAGAGCCATCGGCCATGGGAAATTGGTCATCGACCAAATGTAAAGCTCTCGGCCAACAATGTTTAGCCGACCGGCACTGAAAGTAGCCGACCGACCATTTCTTCCTGCAGAATGTTGTGTTGCTGCAGTAGAGGACAAACAGAGCATGACAATACATTTACAAGGCAATGTTTGCATGACCACCCTCCTTATCATGTTTGAGACTCAAAGGAGTGTAGTCCTCGACCCTCGGACCACCAATCACGCATTTTGATGCATGATGGCCAAAGGAGCCGAATGTGCAATTCAATATGAAGTGAAATGCACAAAAAAACACATAAGGGACCCCAACCTCTATCATGCTTGATCAAGAGGCAAGGGATGCAAGCATGCAAGCAAAACTAATGCAACATGAAGCATGTCAAGGACAAAGCCATACAAGGCTAATGGTAATAAGCATGTCAAATGCAATGCAACCTAAACAAGCATGCAAACATGCAAGGCATGTGGCAACATTCAAGGATAGGCAAGCATGTAACAACATGTGGGGCAAGCATGCAACAACATGCAAGGGACAATACATGCAAACATGCAAAGCAACTTTACAAAAGAGGCATGCCAAATGCGATATAACTCATGCATGCAACAACATGCAATAGGCCCAATATGCAATAACATGCAAGGCAAGCATGCGACAACATGTGATAAGGGACTTAAACCAAAATGAACAGCTCTCAAATAGGTCCAAATCAGTGGCCAAAGTGATGAAACAAAGGCATGAAATACACATATAAACATGCATGCTAATGGTCCAATACCATAAGCATTGTAGAGCAACTTTTAAGAACGCTTAAAGGGAGACAAACATGGATATTAGGCAAACATGTTAAGCTTTGAAATCACGTTAGAAGAGGTGCCAAACTAACCAAAGTACACAAGCAAAGCATGCAAGAAAGCTTAAAGCTTGAAACTAGCCTAAGGGTTCAAACCATGGCTATACAAAGCAAGCCCCAAAGGGCCAAGAGGACCTAAAACAGTCCTAAGGCAAGTCCAAACAAGACCGAAAGTAAGCTCGAAACTAGCCAACACAAGCTAGAACACAATGCCAAAACATAAGGCATGCAATACCAAAGAGGGTGTTACACTACACCTATCAAAACCAAACATGGCATGATTTAAGCAGTGAAAAATAGAGTTATGGCATGTCAAAGTAAGCCCAAAAACTCACTTAGATGGTATCCCAAATACCTAAGCATGGTGGCATACACAATGACACATTCATGAGGGATAAAACACAAACCCTTTAAAACATTAAAGGAGTGACAAATGCAAGTACATGAGCATACTATATGGACTGAAATAATATTACAAGTGATGCCAAACCACTGAAATGATCCGAATAGAGCATGCTAGTGACTCAAACACCCAAAGCCAACAAGCTAGATTGCATGGTAGCTATACAAAACAATGCAAGCATGACCAAAACAATGAAAAACAGAGCTCAAGCATGTCAAAACAAGGCTAGAAGCTTCATGGAGTTGAGCCAAAACATGCAAGCATGGCAGTCTAAATGCTAGATACATGTTAAGGCAAATGAGGGGATTGCAAGGTAAGTATATGGTGTATGAAAGAGACCACTAAACCAACTTTAAACATAGGTAAATCATGGAAAAACAACACCAAATACTTGCTGAAATGAAGGTAAAACAATCTAGGCATACAAGCCACCAACATAAGCCACTTATGCTAGTATTCAAGATGACAAGGAGAGGGATGACCCTCTCCTATTTAGGACACCAAAATCACCTCTTCACCACAGAAAATCCTCTAGATTTCAGTGGTAAAGAGGCCATGCAAAGCACAAAGCAAGGGCCAAAAGGGATGGCCTAAAACAAGGCCTAACAAGGCCTTGGAGGGGGTAAACAACCCCAAACCTCAAAATGACCTTAAACAAAGTTCAAAAGCAAGTAAAAACAGAAATTTTATTAGTTAATAGCTAAGCTTAAAACAATAAGCAAGAAGGGCTAAAAGCCTAAGCAAGAAAAGGGTATCTAAAGTAAGAATGCTCACCCTTGAAGAAAACCTTCAAGAACACAACACCAGCACCTTTCTCTGATCAAAATCACTCCAAGAACCCTAACAACAACTCCTTAGAACCTCAGCAACCAAGGATGGTGTAATGCTAGGTGTTTGTGTGCAATAGTGTGAACAGCGTCACCCTCAGTTCACTATCATCGATGTGAAGCATCTCATAAGTCTTAACCATTTGTTTGAGCCACTCACTCGCCTTCTTAGGCTCTAGGGCACTGTGGAACTCAGTCGGATTGACCTGTAATAACTCTCGAGTAAGGAAGCTCGCCCTTGTCTCCATGGTGTTCTCTCGGGCTGGTTCTCCACCCTAAAGATGTTCATTGACTCTCTCAAAGCCCCTATCATTTCTCAGGCAAGGACACCCATAACGGTCTGACCTGCTTGCTCTAGGACTCCCGCTTGCCCCATTTGCTCAGCCGCATTAGCTTGGCTGAACCCCTCTTCTTGCATCTGAACCTCATGGACCGGTACTTCATGAACACCTTGATGAGGCCTACCATGCCTCCCGTCTCTACCACCATGTGCTTGACCTCTTCCTAGCATCCTAATTAAGGATAAGAATAAACAATTTAACACACCATCTCATATGTGCTCACAACTTATCTCACACGTCCCATCATAATAATTTTATAAGTTTCCATTTCATGTAAACACTTAGTTTCACTCCACCTAAGCACTTAATCATGTAAACATATGTGGATTACTCCTTTATGATGAAATTTGTCCCATGAAATACCGAGAATTCTTATTAGAATAAGCATTGATTAGGTGCTCTTCTAATAAGACTTCAAGGAATTTAATAAGCGCAAACAACATCCTAAAAGTTCAATTGCATACCCATCTAGTCATATATGCAAATTATCACATAACACCTAAACAATGGAACATCTCCTAGTTTAGCAAAATGAACTCATTGTGGAAAAATAACCACTTCCCGCAAGCCCCAAGTATTCAAACCCGGTAACTCTGATACCAAGTTGTAACGCCCCAAAATAATTAACATAAGAAAACTCACCATAATCCACAACATGATATTGTTTCCAACTTAATAACTTTCATTGCATAAATGTATATGAGATATAATCCCTCATCATTAACATCATCATAAAATCTCTAACATTTGTATTCATTATACCCTAAAGATTAACAAAATTATTCCACATGCAATTATACATTTAGCATTTCCTAGAATATGAATCTATAGCATGTGGCACATCAAGCTGAATACAATTTAATGCCCGCAAGGCTAAAGGTTCCAACGCTTGTGCCTGGTTACACAAAATGGTTATCGAAACCCATACATGTAGAGCCCTTGGTTTGTCAAAAATAACAACAAAAGAAAAAGAGTCTTGTGCTCTTAAAATACACTCCATGCCTTTAACTCGGTGGGATCACCACATCTTTTTCTATGCAAAATCCACTAGGGTGAGCACAAAGCTCAGTATGAAACTCTTAACAAAGTATATACATTTTATACAGTCTCTTGAGATGAATGCATATGCCTGTAGACACCTCATTTTTGACTGCCCTTAAGATTTGGGCGCCTCACATTGAACACTCAATGATGATAATGTTACGCTGTACAATCGTTCAATTTCTTCAGCAAAAGGCATCGATTTTTGAACTTCAGAGCCTAAACCTTGCACCCCATTTGGACCAAACCTAATTTTTTCTAACCTAACCCCCAGAGGCCTGTTGGCCAATAATTGGCCGACAAACCATTTTTGGTTGGCCGGCCAACCCTCTTTGTGGTCGGCCAGCCATGTTTCCTGGCAGGTAGATATTTTACAACCAGTTGTTCCTCCATGTGCATGCCTTGCACCAGCTGGCTTATTACAGATATTTTCGACATGAGAAGGGTTTCTTTTATAAATACTTGACCATCACTTTTGGTTTTAGGTTAGAAAATTTTTCAAGAGCCAAAACTTGTTCAAAACACTACCCCTCTCTCTTGCAAATATACATACACTCTCCATACACTTCCTAAGCCCAAAACTTGAGGCCTCTTGCTGAGATTCTTGATCCTAATTTTTAGCTCTTGAGAGTGTTTGCCTTGTGATTTGCTTAACCAAGAGTACTCATCTTCAAGAGGAATAACCTTTGCCATCTTTTGCTTTGTTTACACCACTCTTTTCTTCTCTTTTTCTTGTTTTTTCTACACCATTTTGGACTGATTTTAAGTGCTGAAACTTGTGATTAAAAAGCTACCTAAGGTGGAGGGGTTAACCACCATTCTTTGAACCTTATCCCATAGCTTATATCCTTGTTTTCCCACCTGTTTCTTTGCTTCTAGCTACTGTTTTTCAGAGTTTTTAGAGGCTAAAATATGTGATTTTCAGGTCCAAAAAGTGGAGGGGTTAGCCACCATTCCTTACGCTTTCTTATTAGCTTTGTTCTCTTCTATTTTCGTTTACTTTTTTTATAGCTTTTTGAAATGATTTTCAGCACTGTTTTGTATTATTTAGGGGCTGTTTAGGATGTTTATTTAGTTTATGCTTTGAAGATTATGATTGTGGTGTTGTAAGTCCTCATAGATTTGGTGATTTAGGCCATAGACATCAATCTATTTGAGTTGATAGCTTTCTTTACATAGTTTTCATACATATATTCACACTTGTAATAATCATCTTTGCATAATCATCTCTGCAACCTCCCTTCTTTTTTTGCTTTCTTTGATTAAGAGTTGTCTCAAGCACATGGTTGTTGTTCAACGCATGAGAAAGAGACTTTCCATGCTTAATGATATAATCTCTTCAAAGGTTCATTACCAAGGCATTACATGTTTGTCATGCTAAGCACAACTTCTTGTTTGACACTTCTCTTTATTGCTTTTTGCACATTGTGGACGTAACTATCACTTTTGGACAAAAATGAACAAAAGGTAATGAATGGAAAGGCAATGTACAAAAGAGTTAATAAAATTGGAGTAAAAAAGGTATTAAAAAAAAGGTAATAAAATGGAGTTGGGTTAAATCAGGCGTTATATTGAACCTATTGCATCTTGAATCATTACATACTTTTAGTGATGTTCAATGATTCAAGAAGCAATGTCCACCCCTGTCCTTGAGGTAACTCCATGATAGGGAAGAGGTGTTGTTGGTCTTTCATTTCCTTCTATTAAGCTTTTGTCCTATCGGTTTATAGATCATCACGCAACAAACTTGCGACGATTGATGATTTGTGAATCGAATATACTCCTCCCTTGATCATCTTCATGATAAGGAGAGGTAGAAAAGATAAACATATCCTGTAAACACTCTATTTTTGCTCTATTTCAATTCTGTGGTAGTAGGGCAAAACCTAAAAACAGTGGTCGGCTGGCCACCTTTCTGTCAGAGCCTAAACCTTGCACTCCATTTGGACCAAACCTAATTTTTTCTAACCTGACCCCCAGAGGCCTGTTGGCCAACAATTAGCCGACAGACCATTTTTGGTTGGCCGGCCAACCCTCTTCGTGGTCGGCCAGCCATGTTTCCTGGCAGGTAGATATTTTACAACCAGTTGTTCCTCCATGTGCATGCCTTGCACCAGCTGGCTTATTACAGATATTTCCGACGTGAGAAGGGTTTCTTTTATAAATACTTGACCATCACTTTTGGTTTTAGGTTAGAAAATTTTTCAAGAGCCAAAACTTGTTCAAAACACTACCCCTCTCTCTTGCAAATATACATACACTCTCCATACACTTCCTAAGCCCAAAACTTGAGGCCTCTTGCAGAGATTCTTGATCCTAATTTTTAGCTCTTGAGAGTGTTTGCCTTGTGATTTGCTTAACCAAGAGTACTCATCTTCAAGAGGAATAACCTTTGCCATCTTTTGCTTTGTTTACACCACTCTTTTCTTCTCTTTTTCTTGTTTTTTCTACACCATTTTGGACTGATTTTAAGTGCTGAAACTTGTGATTAAAAGCTACCTAAGGTGGAGGGGTTAACCACCCTTCTTTGAACCTTATCCCATAGCTTATATCCTTGTTTTCCCACCTGTTTCTTTGCTTCTAGCTACTATTTTTCAGAGTTTTTAGAGGCTAAAATATGTGATTTTAAGGTCCAAAAAGTGGAGGGGTTAGCCACCATTCCTTACGCTTTCTTATTAGCTTTGTTCTCTTCTATTTTCGTTTACTTTTTTATAGCTTTTTGAAATGATTTTCAGCACTGTTTTGTATTATTTAGGGGCTGTTTAGGATGTTTATTTAGTTTATGCTTTGAAGATTATGATTGTGGTGTTGTAAGTCCTCATAGATTTGGTGATTTAGGCCATAGACATCAATCTATTTGAGTTGATAGCTTTCTTTACATAGTTTTCATACATATATTCACACTTGTAATAATCATCTTTGCATAATCATCTCTGCAACCTCCCTTCTTTTTTTGCTTTCTTTGATTAAGAGTTGTCTCAAGCACATGGTTGTTGTTCAACGCATGAGAAAGAGACTTTCCATGCATAATGATTTAATCTCTTCAAAGGTTCATTACCAAGACATTACATGTTTGTCATGCTAAGCATAACTTCTTGTTTGACACTTCTCTTTATTGCTTTTTGCACATTGTGGACGTAACTATCACTTTTGGACAAAAATGAACAAAAGGTAATGAATGGAAAGGCAATGTACAAAAGAGTTAATAAAATTGGAGTAAAAAAGGTATTAAAAAAAAGGTAATAAAATGGAGTTAGGTTAAATCAGGCATTATATTGAACCTATTGCATCTCGAATCATTACATACTCTTAGTGATGTTCAATGATTCAAGAAGCAATGTCCACCCCTGTCCTTGAGGTAACTCCATGATAGGGAAGAGGTGCTGTTGGTCTTTCATTTCCTTCTATTAAGCTTTTGTCCTATCGGTTTATAGATCATCACGCAACAAACTTGCGACGATTGATGATTTGTGAATCGAATCTACTCCTCCCTTGATCATATTCATGATAAGGAGAGGCAGAAAAGATAAACATCTCCTGTAAACACTCTGTTTTTGCTCTATTTCAATTCTGTGGTAGTAGGGCAGAACCTAAAAACAGTGGTCGGCTGGCCACCTTTCTGTCTGGTTGACCGCTTCTCAAGGTCGGCCAGCCACCATTATTTATGCAAGCAGTGTCATTTTTGTGGTAGAACAGAGCAGAAGCTGAGGCAAAAATAGAATAATTTTCTGAGTGCGAACAGAGCTAGTTCTAGCAACAAACATAGAGGTTTCCAGGTGGATGTTATCGTTTGTGCGTGTGCAACTCTTTGCTTCCTGTAGTCTTATTACTGCTTTAATAGTAGTTTGTTGTACTTAATTAGTAGCTTCATTCGAATTTGTAATAGCTAGTTAATTTATTTAGTATTTGTAAAAATTAGTTTAACATTCAGACTCTCTTGTGTGAGGGCAAATTGTAAACACTTGTAATATTAGTATGTCTTCCAACCCCCATTTCTTTCTCCCTTTTATTTATATACTTACCGAGGTAGCATCATGTTTTTCATTCCGTATCATTACCATGCTTAAATATCCATTTTTGCATACATCAGGTTCAGTTCATCATTCTAAACATTGTTGTCATTTCCTACTTACTTGAATGCATGTGCTACCATACGCCTTGAATTGATCAATATGTCATGTGAAGAAGCCGAATTTGCTAGTTGCATTTTGTATGTGTTCATTAGTTACTTGCATATTAGAGCACACATTTTTCTAATTTTTTATTCTCTTTGGCTTGCCTCGATTGAGTACTAGGTGAGGATTTCTTGCTTTAGCATATTGCATGTATGTTTGTGTTGCCATATCAAGCATATTTCCATAAGGCTAAGTGCTTATTTGATATACTTCTTGAATGCCTGTGGATGAAGGTTATTTCGCTTAAGTTGGGATGATTTTGATTAATGTACATATGAGCTCGCTTTTTCAAGTAGCACATATTCAAAGTTTTTTTTAAACAAACATGAAATCAATGCATTTCAAAGTGGGTGACAAGTCTACACTTGCGTGCTATAGACATCCTAATTTTGACCGCTCGTAAGACTTAGGCACTTTATTCCGAACACCTGATGATGAAAATTACACTGTGCAATCTTTTGAATTCTCAGCGAAGAAATTTGGATTCAAGCTCTAATCCCAAACCTTGCACCCCATTTTCGCCAAACTATTTTAAACCAAAACCCTCTTTTAAAATATTTGTCCAAATGCTTTTACGATGTTCCGAGGCTCGCATTTCATTTAAAACTGCACTTGTCGGTAAACCGAGCAAGGACAAAGTGGAAATAAATGAAAGGGTGGTGAACTCTTTGAAAACAAAAAAATCTTTAAAACATCTTGGTTAAAAGGTTTGGAGTTGAAGAAAATTGGAGGAAAGGAAAGAAAACTAGTTGGGGAGAAGTTGGGTATAAAACCGTTAAGAGAAAACTGAGCCGCCTTCATTAAATTAGGCGTATCTCTTTCTACACTTAGACTTTAGTCGTGGGGACACCACAATTGGAAAGAGGACTTCCGGGGCTTCATTTTAGACTCAAGAATCTCTTCAAACCGAGTCCGGATGAGGGAGATATGGCTGTTTGAAGTTAGGCATAAATCAGATTAGGTCAAAATTGAGCAATGTTCACTAAATTAGGCATATCTCTTAGCACACTTAGAATTTAGATGTGAGGCTACGTGTATTGGAAAGAGGACTTCTGGGGCTTCATTTTAAACTCAAGAATCACCTGAAACGGAGTCCAGATGATGGACATATGCCTGTTTGAAGTCGGGCCTGAATGCAGATTCTGAAGTCCGATCAGACCTCATCGAGGTCATGCCACCCCTTTTGACTTTTCAAAGCTGTCCAAATGTGCTGATATTTTGAGGAGCAATAGCTCAAGGCCTATAAATACAAGGCTCAAAATGATGTTTTAGGAGAGACAAGAAAACATTATCAAGAGTTAAGAAAACAATATCAAGTTAGAAATATATCATATATCAAAGAGAAATATCAAGTTAGAAATATCAACAAAGAGAAATATCAAGGTGTTAGGCAATATCCAAGAGTTGACACCATCTTTGTTCTTCTTTGTTCTTCCATCCATCCATACCATACAAGAGCTTGAACTTGGATCTTGATTTGAGAATTGAAAATCATGCTCAAACTTGAGGGTGCTTTGGAATCAAGTTTGATTTACAACAAGAACACATTTCTACCAGAGGTAAAGCTTCCTTACTATCTTTGTTAATCTTTTTCTTGTGCTTTCATATTATTTTGGTACTGTTTTGGGACTATTTTGAGGGCTGAAACTTGTGATTAAAAGCTACTCAAAGGTGGAGGGGTTAATCACCCTTCTTTGAACCTTATTCCAAGCTTGAATCCTTGTGTTTCCCACTTGTTTTCGCTAATTTTTCCCACTATTTTGGGGCTGATTTGGGACTGTTTTGGGGCTGTTTTTCAACATATAAACTATGTGATTTGAAGTTGTAAAAGTGGAGAGGTTAGCCACCCTTCCTTCACTTGTTTACTAACTTGATCCTATTTTATTTTGCTTGCTTTCTATAGCTTAATTTCAGCACTATTGTATGCTATTTAGGGGGCTGTTTAATTTATTTAAATGATTTATGTTTTAAATATCAAGTTTGTTTGTACTAACCAATTAATCAACTTCGCATAATCATGTCTACAACCTCCCTCCATTCTTTGCTTATTTCGATTAAAAAGTTGTGAAAAATTAAGATTGTGGTTCAAGTATAAGAAAGGAACTCTTCCATGCTCAATGGTTTAATCTCTTCGGAGGTTCATTACAAAAGATATAAAACGCTCTATGCTTAATGGTTTAATCTCTTTGGAAATTCACTATCATAGGCATAAAACGTTTTATTCTTAGGAGGTTTATTACCAAAGGTATAAAACACTCTATGCTTAATAGTTTAATCTCTTTGGAGATTTACTACCAAAGGCATAAAACGTTTTATGCTTAGAAGGTTCATTACCAAAGGTATAAAACGTTCTATGCTTAATGGTTTAATCTCTTTGGAGATTCACTACCAAAGGCATAAAACGTTTTATGCTTAGGAGGTTCATTACCAAAAGTATACAACGTTCTATGCTTATTGATTTAATCTCTTAGGAGATTTACTACCAATGGTATAAAATGCTCTATACTTAACAGTTTAAATTCTTTGGAGGTTCACTACCCAAATGTATACATGTTCTTATACTAAAGCACAATCTTTTATTTTTCATTTCTCTTTATTCACCAGTGTGTTTACTTTTAAGGGACTAATTGACCCTTGGAAATCACCAAGGAAAGTGTCATTATCACTCAAGTTTGGGTTTTTCTAAGTCATCATCACTATTTTGAGTTTGACTAGTCCTTGTTGCACATCTTGAGTTTGACTTGGAATCCCTTATCGCTTATAAATAAGTTTGACTCTTCCTTTGTAATTTCTCCCGAAGAAAATAAGATTTGTTTCTCGGGTTAAGTTGATGCTTGTTTCTCTTTATTGCGTTTTGGACTTAGTGGACGTAAATATCACTTTTGCACAAACAGGAGAAAGATAAAGAAATGGAAAGGTAATAAAAAAGGCTAATAAAATTGGTTAAAATTGGATTACAACCGACATAAAGAACCAATATGATTAATTGAATTCGGTCGGTTGTTATACCGAGTTTATTGTGTCAAGGCTTGTCTTACATTAATTCATGATAATTTGATGAACCTTGAAGTGTCTCGACTTCCCTTCTTACATTCACTTCATGATAGGAGGGATG
The DNA here is from genome assembly GCF_055761805.1 of Camellia sinensis. Taxonomy (NCBI): domain Eukaryota; kingdom Viridiplantae; phylum Streptophyta; class Magnoliopsida; order Ericales; family Theaceae; genus Camellia; species Camellia sinensis. Next base: position 73,143,082 of record NC_138964.1, read on the forward strand.
GGTGGTTGTTTATTCATTGCATTTATTGATCATTGTCCAAATTGTATCTGAGATCATTAAGCAATCAACTTGCTAATTGATGGTTTTGGAGATGATTCCAATCCTCTCTTGAGTATTTTTATGATAAAGAAGGGTAAAACAAAGACAAACATGGCTAGGAATACCCTGTCTGCACTGTTTCACCTCAGGTACAAAAAATAGATTTCCACAAGAAAACAAAGTATTGGATTTATTTGGGGCTCAACTGAGTCGCGTTTTGGGGTTGGCAAGGCTCCAATAAACTGTAAAACAATACACTTTTGGTCAAAAGCAGTAACTAGGGGTGAAACATAACAAATCCCAGCAAGGAAGACTGAATAATTCCTGAGGAATCATTGCATATTATTATTGTAATGAATTAGACAGTCCCTTTCATTTATTATTCATTCACCTTTGTAATAATTGTTTGTTCGGACACTTGGACATTCGGACCCTCCTTCGCGAGGACCAATATGTAATAAGTTGTATGTCTTCCAACCCCCATTCTTTCTCCCTTTTATTTCACTGCTTATGATGGTTAGATTAGGGACATCATGTTTAATTAGCATTTTCCATGATTTGCATCCATTCGTTTACATGCATAAAAGTTCGGCTCATCATATTATTCAAATGTCAAATTCAAACTCCTTAATTGCATACATGCGCTATCACATGCCTTGAATTGACTCACATGCCATACTAGTAGCCGAACCTTAATTGCACGTTGCGTGCGTTGCATTAGTCATTAAATTAGGATCATGCCTTTTTTTCTAACTATTTGCTTTCTTTTTGGACGCGCCTTCGGACATTAAGGTAAGCACTTTTGCTTTAGCATTTTGCATAGGTGTGAATGCTATCATATCAAACATACTACCATGAGGCTAACTGCTTATTTGATATACCTCTTTGAATGCCTGTGGATGAAGACTAATCACTTAAATTGGGATACTTTGATTCATGTGTATATGAGATCACCATTTTAAGTGATACATATTCAAAACACATTTATTTAAAACAAACATGAAATCAAACATTCTAACTTTTCGTGAAATTAGTCTATACTTTTATATTACATACAAGAGCATATACTGTACATAAAAACCACATCATGATTAGTAGAGGCCAATCTTAGATCGGGTGAGTAGGGTGTTCAATTATTGACCTTCCCCTCTCATACCTAAGTTCCCGAACCAAGACACTTTGGTAATGACGGACAAATGGCCTTTTGGCACGAGTCATGAGTTTCCTAAATTTTCCAAAATAAATATTTAGGTAGCGACTCTGATATCTAGCAAAGCAGTCCATTTTTAGCATTTGATTCAAGCATCGATTTTCCAAAAGAAATTGCCGGATTTGGACTCTTTTTGTGTTTTCACTGTTTCACATTGCACTTGTGAAATCAGAATCAGAACCAACACATAGGTGGAGTCCAAACTGTAAGGGCTATTCATTCTTCTGAAAGGGAGCGCAAAAAGTCAAGCTACACGGGCCTTACATAGTAAGTTAGCATTAATAATCAGAACAGGATCATATAATGTACATAAAAATCACATCATGATTAGTAGAAACCAATCTTTGATAGAGTGAGTGGGGTGCTCAATTCATGGCCTTCCCCTCTCACACGTAAGTTCCCGAGCCGAGACACATTGGTTATGACGGACAAGTGGCCTTTAGCACGAGTCACGAGTTTCCTAAATTTTTCAAAAATATTGAAGTGGTGACTTTGAAATATGGCAATGCAGTCCATTTTTAGCATTTCTAATTGTAAATTGATTTTCTAAACTTTTCCAGATTTGGACTCTCATTTGTGTTTTTTTGTTTCATATTGCACTTGTGAAATCAAATTCAGAACCACGGGAGTTCGAACTATAGGGCTATCATATCCGAGGAGACTAAACCCCTCTAGAGAGCACGAGAAACCAGCTACAATGCCATGTCATGCTCAAAATATATTTCTTTATCTTTTGAAAATCGTGTGCACGATGGAAATTTGAAAACACAACAATTCAATAACTTCAATACAGTTCAAGGGGTGGTAAATATGACTCAAGTAATCCCCAGGTTGGTGTTTGCAAGTAGGCATATCAGTGACCAATCACCATTTTACCGTTGCTATCTGGAAGGCACGTGGTACCTCCTCCGCGCGTGTTTTCAGTCTTTCACCATGGACACTTAGGCCAACTTAACTAATACCAAACTACACCCCTTATCCAAACTTACCGACATATTTACCCCAAAACAATTCAAGATGATCTTGTTTCAAAACACAATTTCTTTCTCAAAGCAATAAATCTCAAATGCAAAATTTCAAATCGATGATAACGAAGATGAAATTAAATGGTAATGCAACATGTAAAAATGAATTATGATAGTTCCATTTTCAATTCCACCATACAATTTTCCATAGTGATCAAATTCCCACTTCTCTCCTCAATGTATCATCATAATATATCTTTCGAGAGATAAATAACAATGTCATCATACTTGCATTCTCGACATATTAATCATCATTTTCAAACTTATTATCAAGACAAACCAACAATAAGCTATTCATCAAGTTTTAAAATCAAACATTTCTCATATATATATATATATATATATATTTGTTTCCATGGAGTCCCTCATTATATACAATCGTAGAAATCCCTTCATCAATTATTCACCATAATAATTTATTAAGCACAATTTCCTAATAACTCAACATTTTCCCAAAATTCCCAAATTTCTAGGGTTTCCACCAAAAACTAGATTTTTCCCATTTTTAAAGGATTTTTCCAAGACAACTATAGACACCCCATTTTTGACCGCCCTTCAGACTTGGGCGTTACTAATGGTTTACTTGGTGTTGAAAGTTGTGCAGTGCAAAGGTTCGATTCCTTCGGTAAGAGGAGAGTCAAATCCTAACCTCACACCCCATTTTGGACCAAAGCTATTTTGAATGGTTTTTAGACCTTAAAACCCTCTCTTTCAAAACATTTTTGAAACAAAATTCCTACGATGTTCCGAGGCTCGCATTTCATTAAGTGTTGCGTTTTTCAGTAAATCGAGCAACGACAAAGTGGAAATGAATGAAAGAGAGATGAAATCTTTGAAAAATCTTTCAAAACACCTTGTTTAGGGGTTTGGAGTTGAAGAAAATGAGAAAGGAGAGAAGAAAACTAGTTTGGGAGAAGTTCGGCATCAGTCCGGTTGGATTGAAACTGCGCGGCTTCACCAAAACAGGCATAACTTTCTGCACAGTTGGAATTTTGATGCAAGGCTGCCACAATTGGAAAGTTAACTTCTGGGGCTTCAATTTGGACACTTGCTCGACCACTTTTGGCCTTGGCAGCCACCTGCCGACCACTTGTCTTCCTGGGAGACCACTTTTTGTCCTGGAGAACCAGAAAAAGTAGCTGGCCGACCACTTCAACTGGTCGGCCACTTTCCAACACCTTTTTGGAGATATTTTGGGCCAGCTGGGACAGTTGGAGAGCACAAGAACCATCCTCCATACATGTGTATGGAGGGATGGCCTTGAGCCTTAGCTTCTTCAAGAAGCTTGTGCTTTTGCTCTCTATAAGAGAGAACCACCTCCTCCCTCCTCTAGGTTTAGAAATTGGTGGTTGGAGAGATAGATACACTTTTGTCTCTATATCTCTCTCTTTGCTTCATTTTTGTGCCTTAAAGTGTCATTTTGTCTCACTTTTGTACACAAACACACACTCAAACACCATACTCTTGGAGCTGAGATCCCTTGAAGTTGTTTCCGGAGTTCTTGGACTGGTTTGAACTCAGAAAAGTTGCTGGAGTTGCAGCTTTAAAGAGGGTCTTCAAGGGTGAACTTTTAACCTTTTAAACTCCCATTTTTGCTTAAGCTTTTAGCCCTATTTGCATGCTATTTTAAGCTTAACTCTTAACTACAAAAAGTTCTGAATTTTGGTGCTTAAGATCTTTGTTTTGGGTCACTTTTGTGTTTGGGATTTTTTACCCCCTCTTAGGCCTTGTTTGGCCTTGCTTTTGTGCCTTCTTTGTGAGCTTTTGGGACCACCTTGTTTTGGCCTTCTCACCACTGAAATGTAGAGGGATTTCAGTAGTGGGGATGGTGTTTTACGGTCCCAAAAAAAGAGAGGGCCATCCCCTCTCCTTGTGTCTTCAATACTTGCCTTCATATGCCTCATGTTTGAGCATGTTTGTTAAGCTTGTGTTAGCTTGTTCTTAGCTTGTATTTGGGGTTATTTTGAGTTGGCATGCCACTGTTTTTGGTTGTCTTCGTCACCCCATGCATGCATAATACAGTTGTAGTGTAAATTTCATAAACTAGTCTTGTATGCTTCATGAAGTGGCATGTCTTTCTAGCTTATGTTGACTCCATTTCAGTAGGTTTTTGGTGTTGTTTTAGCATGCAATGACTCTGTTTTGGGTGGGTTTGGTTCGCCCTTGCATGCTTCATGCACTTGTAGTGCATTTCTATGAATTAGCCTAACATGCATCATGCTTTAACATGTCATTCTAGCATGCTTTTGGCTTAACTTCAAGAAGCTTTTGTCCATGTCTTAACATGCTTTAGCTCTAATTTTGGTTGTTTTGGCCGTGCATGACTTGCTTTGTATAGCCATAGTTCAATCTAGCTTGTTAGCTTTGTGCACCAAGTCCACTAGCATGTTTTACTTGGACTATTTGAATGATTTGGCATAATTTATTATGTGATTTCAGTCCATGTTTCATACTCATGTACTTGCATTTATCACTCATTCAATGCGTTGGAGGGTTTGCCCCCTTTATGCCTTAACATGAATCATTGCGTATGCCTTCATGCCTAAGCTTGCGAGCTATCATTTCAGTGTGTTTTTAGGGTTATTTTGCCATGATATAACTCTGATTTTTGTTGGTTAAGTCATTCCATGCTTGGTCTTAATAGGTGTAGTGTGATCCACCTTATTTGCCTTGTATGCAGTATGCCTTATGCCCCTCATGCTAGCTTGTTTTGGCTTCCTTCCATGCATGTTTTAGTATCATTTTGACATGTTCTAGGACTGTTTTGGGTTGCCTTTGCCATATGCTTCATGTTTTGCATAGTTGTAGTGCAAATGCTCTTGCTAGCTTCAAGCTTTGAGCACCATAGCATGCTTCATTTGTGTTGTGTACATGATTTAGCATCACTTAACAGGACATTTCAGAGCATGTAGCATTGCCATGTTCCCACTGCATTCACTCTTTAAGTGTTTCTTAAGGTTTGTGCATTGTTGCCTTGCTTATGGCTTAGCTTGTGTGCTTACATGCCTAGGCCTTTGAGCCCCTAACTTAGCATGTTTTGGTCCATGTTTTGACATGCTTGAGCTCTGTTTATGGTTGGTTCATGCATATTTGCTATGTATTGCATGCCTCATTTACAGTCCTCCTTATTAGCTTTCGTGCTTTAGGACCTTTGCATGCTATACTTGTGTTTGATTAAATGATTTGGCATCATTTCTTACCTCGTTTCAGTGCATTTAGTGTTCTTACACTTCCGCATTTGTCACTCTTTGAGCACTCTTGAGAGTTGTGCTCTTAAGCCACTTTGATGGGCTATTGCATGTGCATGCTTGTATATGCTTCATGTGCCTTAATTTCATCCTTTTGGCCACTAATTTGGGCATGGCTGAGGTCTATCCATTTTGGTTTAAGTCCATTGAGCATTGTGTATGCCATGTTACATCGCATCGTGCATGTTATGTTATTGTTTGCATTGCGCATGCCATGTTCTTGATTCACATTGTGTATGCCATATTCATATTGCATTGAGTATGCCATGTTAGTCATTGCATTGTGTATGCCATGTTGTTTGCATGCTTAGGTCACATTGAGCAATGTATATGCCATGTTCATTGCATTGTGAATACTAGTTGCCATTTGCATCAAGTATGCCATATCGATCATTGCATTGTGTATGCCATGTAGCTCATTCACATTGAGTATGCTAGTTGATATTCGCATTGTGTATGCTAGTTGCATTATATCATATTGTTGCATACTTGTGTTTCCTTGTATTGAATATGCATCATTAGCATTGTGCATTGTGCATTGTGCATGCCATTAGCCATGTTAGGTTGTTCATGTCGCATTCCATGTTTGCATGCTTAAGTCATATTGCATATTTGCATGCTTGTGTTGCATTGCATTTTGCATGCTCCATGATTCATAGCACTGTGCATGCCATGCTTGTTGTTGCATTGTTGTTTGGATTAAGTGTTAATCCGAGCACAAGAAGCGAGGGACGTTTCATACTTGAAGTGATGAAATGTGCCTCAATTCTCGGTTGCCGACGCTCTTGATCATACATGATAGAGTTTTAGGCCTTATGTGTTTACTTGTGCATTCATTTTATATTAAATTGTGCAACTTCCCCTTTCGGCCATCATGCATTGAAATGCGCGATTGGTGGCCCGAGGGTCGAGAACCACACTCCCTTGAGCTCATGAAATGATAGGGAGGGTGGTTATGCACACATACCTTGCAAATACATTGCCATGCCCTTTCTTGCTCTCTATTACAGCAAATTGCAGTCTAGCAGCAACAACTGGTTGGCCGACCAGTAATACTTGCTAGCCGACCACTTTTTCTGGTTTTTCAGCACAGAAAGTGGTCGGCAGGTGGTCTCCAGTGCCAATAAGTGGTCGACAGCCCTCACATAGGTCTCCAAGGTGAGTTGGAAGCTTTCTGGAGCTTGGTGCAAGGTTCTGAGGACAATTGCAAACATAGGCAAATTGGGGCATCGCGACGGATTTACGAATGAGGCGACCAAGCATGCATCCAGTCTTCTCCCTCTGAGAACCTCCTGTTTTACTGTTTTATTTAGCTCCTTTACTTAGCTAGATTAGGCATTTGTTTTATACTGTAATAGTTAATGCGTTTAGCTATTTCAATTTGTTTTGTAATAATTAGTTAACTAGGATTAGTTAATTAGTTTGTTTTGTAATAATTAGTTTAATTAGCTTAGATTAGCTAGTTAGCTTCTTATTCGGTCCCTCCGTCGAGAGGGCCAACTGTTGTAATAAGTGTACGTGTGTGTGATGCATGTCTTCCAACCCTCATTTCTTTCTCCCTTTTACTTAACCATTTACGATGGTTAGTTTTAGGGCATATTTTGTTTAGCATACCTCATGCTCGCATGCGTGCATCCATTCATCATCCTTGCATGCACCGGGCTCGGCGCATCATACCAATTGCATTGTATTTTCAATACATTTACTTGAATACATGTTCAACAACATGTTATCAAGTTGCATTTCACATGACATTCTAGGTAGCCGAGCCTATCTTAGTTACATTTTTGCATGTGTTGCATTAGCCATCTTAACATGAACTAGGATCATGCATAACATGAACTAGGATCATACATGATTTCTAACTAGTTCTTTGTTTTGGCTTCGAGTACACTGTGAGTGTTTACGCTTTAGCATACTGCATGTATGTTAATGTTGCCATGAAATCATGCTTTCCATAACGTTAACTGCTTATTTGATATAACTACCTGAATGCCTGTGGGTGAAGGTTGGATTGCTTGAATTGGAACAATTCATCAAATACCCGATTTAGCCTGCTTGTGAGTAACAAACTTCAAATCATTTTCACAATGAACGTGCAATGTTTTGTTCCAAATTAGGTGATCTAGTCTATACTTGTATGCTGTGCGCATCACGTAGTAAGATTAGCTAATCAACTGGAATAAGAGCACATGTGTTTTCAAAAACAAAAAATCATACTTAGTACAGGCCGATCTTTGATCGGGCGAGCGGGGGTGCTCATTGCATGACCTTCCCCTCTTGTACCCAAGTTCTCGAGCCAAGGCAACTTTGGTGATGGCGGACACATGGCCTTAGGCACGAGTCAGGGTTTCCTAAATTCTCCCAAAATAAAATATTTAGGTGGTAACTCTGTATTTGGCAAAGTAGTCCATGTTTGGCACTTCTTTATAAAAATCAGTTTTCAAAACGATTTGCCGGATTTGGACTCTTTGGTGATTTATCAATCTCACATTGCACTTTGTGAGATCAGATTAAGAACCGTAATAGTGAGTCCGAACTGTAGTAGCTCAGAACAAAACGAGATTCGCACCCTCGCAGCGTGGATATCAGAGAGTTCTCGAGGCGTGTCTACAACAACACCCATACTTAACAACATAGCTCATACTCTCAAAGTTTGGGAAAAATCTAAAGACAATCCACTTTTAAAATCATCTAGAGTTCAAGAACCCAAAATCATAGTTCAAATGTAAGAGAAAGGTTTCGAACAAGCATAGACATGCAATATATATATATATAACTCTAAGGGTATCCCTATCTCAAGCTTGGGAGTGTAAGGAGAGAAGAACCCAAAAATCCAATATTGGTGAAAACTTGATTCGATTGATGAAAACGTTGCCCTCTTCACCCTCTTCAATTTGGTGTAAAAAGCCCTACCAAAATTTTGATAGTTTTTACTAAATTTTAGAGAGAAGTTTTGGTTTGGGTGGGTTGGTATAGAGATGGAGGAGACAGGATTAATATATATATATATAGAGAGAGAGAGAGAGAGAGCTATTAAAAAGTGTGTAAAACACATTTATGGCATCAAATTTGTGGAAAAGAGTTCAAAATTTGAGGCAGATGCGTCGAAAACCCCACGAGCGATTCAAAATCTACTTGAGCAAATCTCATGCCTCTCACGACCGGTTTGAGCCCGAGAAAAATCCAAGGTGTTTGGTTTGTGTATTGAGATAAATTTTCAAAAAAAAAAAAATTGGGGGAGATAGTTTAGAAAAATCTTGTTGGTTTGTTTGGTTGTATATTTTGAAAATAATTTTGAAGTTTGGAAGTTTGGGATGATTTGATATTTTGTTTAGTTGAGTACATGTGTGTGAGAGAAAAAAATGACTGAGAAAGAGAAAGGAGAGGGAAAAAAAATGAGGGATTAATGTGTATGAGAGAAAAAGTGATTTTGAAAATTTTTTACAAAAAAATTGAACCAAACAAAATATTCAAAAATTTTATCAAAAAATGTATCTTGAGATACAAGCCAAACAAGCCCCCATAATTTTAACGAAATCTGCACGAGTGGTTTTCAGATCCACACAAGCAGTTTTCTGTCTAGAATTTCCCAAAATCCCTGTGTGATTCTGCTTGAGTGGCTACTAAATTCGCACAAGTAGTTTTGCAAGCCAAAGTCAAAATTTTTTATTCCACTCCCCGATACAAGTTCCAACACCCCAAACTCAAAATTTCAACTTGTAAATGTTAAGAGAGGTTAAGTAAGAGTGGAATTGAAATCTCAATGACCCAATACGAAAATCAAAATGCTGAAAGTAAAACAAACCACCTGACTACCCAATATTGGTCAAGTCTAGAACTTGGGACATCAAATCAAGAAGTTAGAGGAAATGATACAAAAATGTCCTAATGGATTACAATTATCAAGGGAAGGCCATGTTATAACAAAATGGACACACGGTCCCAAAACATATATGCTTGGAGGTTCCACATAACACATCCATTTGTGCTCCAACAAAACAAAAGAAAATCTACCTCTTACTCATAAAGGTGGTAAGACGTCACCGGGTCCTGAACATGTTAGATATAAATGAGTTAGATGCCCAGTAGAAATACTTTTAACAAAGTATCTAATTATTCAAAAATCCATATAGTTGTAGACATCCCATTTTTGACCGTCCTCAAGACTTGGACGTCATCGTTTGAACACTCGATGATCACCCATGCTCGTCTTCGTTTTGACTTCTCGGAGGCCTCGGCTACGCGCCTTGCCTTAAGATCTTTCAACTTGTCTGTTTTGTGCTTGTTTGTGAACCAAACACTTTTGTTTTAATCCTAAGGGAAGAAAGTGGCCTGTTAGGCATCCCCTCAACCCACCGGCCATGGCTTGAGGCCACTGGCCCTGCTTTTTCTCCATCGGCCAAGTGTATTGTCCGATCGGCATGGTTTCTAGTCGGCCGGCCATTGTGTTGGTTGATCGGCCATTTTTGTTGGCTGAACTCTGTTCATCTGCTTTATGCAGATATTTTATGCCAGCTGGATTAGTTGGCATGCACATTTGCTCCCCTCCATACACGTATGGAGGGATTTGCCTCTTGGTTTTAGCTTGCTTTAGAATCTTTGTTATTGAACTTCTATAAAGAAGGAGCTCCTCCTCCCTCCTCAAGGGTTCAGAAAAATTAGGTTAGAGAGTTTAGATATGGTTTTGTATCTATACTCCTTTCTTTGATCCTATTTTGTGCTCAAAAGTGAGTTTTTGTCTTACTTTTGCACTTGAACACCAAGCATTACACCATCCTTGGGTTGCTGAGGTATTAGTGGGTTGTTATTAGGGTTCTTGGGCTGTTTTTGATCAGAAAAACCTGCTGGAGCTTTGTTCTTGAAGAGGTTCTGCAAGGGTGAGTTCCTAGCTTTAGATACCCCTTTCTTGCTTAAGCTTTTAGCCTATCTTGCTTATTGTTTTAAGCTTAGTTTATAACTGATAAAAGCTTTGATTTTTAGTGCTTAAGACCTTTGTTTAAAGTCATTTTTGTGTTTGGGGTTGTTTACCCCCTCTTAGGCCTTGTTTGGCCTTGTTCTTATGCTTTATATTTAAGCTTTGAGATCACCTTATTTTGGCCTTATCACCACTGAAATCCAGAGGGATATCAGTGGTGGGGATGGTGTTTTAAGGTCTCAAATAGAAGAGGGCCATCCCCTCTCTTTGTTGTCTTGAATGCTTGCATAAATGGCTTATGTTGGTGGCTTGTATGCGTAGCTTATTTTAGCTTTATTTCAGTGTATATTAGGCTTTGTTTTGACATAATATACCTCTGTTTCAAGTTGGTTTAGACATACCATGCACGCTTTGTGTACTTGTTTTGTAATCCCATGATTCGCCTTAACATGCACCATGTTGTAACATGTCTTTTTAGCATGATTTTGGCTCAACTTCATGAAGCTTCTAGCTTTGTTTTAACATGCTAAAGCTCTGATTTTGCTTGTTTTGGTCATCCATGACTTGCTTTGTATAGCCACCATGTAATCTAGCTTTTAGGCTTTGAGTATTGAATCCTTTGACATGCTTTACTTGGGCCATTTCAGTGGTTTGGCATCACTTGTTATGTTATTTCAGTCCATATAGTATGCTCAAATACTTGCATTTATCACCTATTCCATGCTTTGGATAGTTTGTGTGTTATGCCTCATGAGCGTCTCATTGTGTATGCCACCATGCCTAGGCATTTGGGGATGCCATCTAAATGGGTTTTTGGGCCCGTTTTAGCATGTCATATCTCTGATTTTGGTCGCTTGAATCATGCCATGTTTGGTTGTCTTAGGTGTAGTGTAACACCTCTTTGGTAGACTTGCATGTCTCATGTTGTTGCCCCTTGTTTTAGCTTGTTTTGGCTTTGGTCATTGCATGTTTTAGGCTCACTTTGGTATTTCTTAATACTGTTTTAGGTTATTCTTGCCATATGCTCTTTGTCTTGTGTAGCTTTGGTTCAAGTCCCTTCACTAATCCTAGGCTTTAAGCCTTGGGCATGCTATGATCATGATTTGTCTATGTGATTTGGCATCACTCCTAGCATTACTTCAGAGCATGTAATGTTGTCACATTTGCATGCTTTTCATTCCTTTTAAGTGTTCTTGAAAGTTGCCTTTTTTGCCTTAGTCTCTAGGCCAATTGGCATGCATGTTTGCATATGCTCTTGTCCCTCATTTCTTAGCATCTTGGCCACTGATTTGGGCCTATTTGAGAGCTGTCCATTTTGGTTTAAGTCCATCCTTTGCATGTTGTTATATGCTTGCCTTGCATGTTGTTGCATGCTTGTTGCATATTTAGTATCTTGCATGTTGTTGCATGCTAGTATGTTGCATGCTTGTTGCATGTTTGTCCCTTTACATGTTGTCACATGTTTGCCTTGCATGCTTGAATGTCCATGTTGCATTTTGCATGCTTGTCTAAGTTGCATTGCATTTGGCATGCTTGTCACCATTAGCCTTGCATGGCATTATCATTAACATGCTTATGTAACATTGGGTTTGCACCATGCTTGATTTGCTCGTATGCTTGCTTGCATGTGTAGGTTGCATAGCATTGTATGTGCATCCCTTGCCTATTGATCAACTATGATAGAGGTTGAGGGCCCTTGTAGGTTTTTGCGCATTTCATTTGATATTAATTGCACACTCGGCCTCTTTGGGCCATCATGCATTGAAATGCGAAATTGATGGTCCGAGAGCCAAAGACCATACTCCTTTGAGCTGTAAACATGATAAGGAGGGTGGTTGTGCAAACATTTCCTTGAAAGTCCATTGCCATGTTGTGCCTGTCCTCTGTTGCAGCAAAAACTGGATTCTGCAGGAATAGATGGCCGGTCAGCCATCTTTAGTGCCGGTAGACTATACATTGTTGGCCGAGAGCCTCATACATGGTCGATGACCAGTTCCCATTGGCTGGTGGCCTTGCCTCTTGGTCGATGACCTTCCATAGTGCTCAAGGAGTGGTTCAGAAGCATCCTTGAGACTTGTGCAGTTTTCAGAGGTGCAGAGCAGTGTAAACAGAGGCAGCATATGACATGGCGATGGATTTCTGAGCGGAGTCGAGCAATCATGCATTTGGCCCACTTCCTGAGGCTGCTTTACTGCTTTAGTAGCTTAATTAGTTAGTTTAATTAATTAAGTGTTGTGTAATAATTAATTAGCTCGTTAGTTAGTTAATTAGTTAATTTGTATTATTCTTTTGGTTTCTCCCTCGAGAGAGCCATTTGTTGTAATAAGCGTGCGTATGTGTGATGCATGTCTTCCAACCACCATTTCTTTCTCCCTTTTATTTAAACTGCTTATGATGGATAGTTCTAGGGCATGTTTCAATTAACATACCTTATGCTATGCATGTTTGCATCCATTCATCAGTATTACATGCATCGGGCTCGACGCATCATACTAGCTGCATTGTATCTCAATTCCAAGTTGAATACGTGTATCAAATTGTCGCACCTCATATGCCATTCTTAGGATAGCCGAGCCTATCTTAATTGCATTTTGCATGTGTTGCGTTAGCCATTGTTGACATGAACTAGGATCATGCATGATTACTAACTAGTTTCTTGTTTTGGCTCGGAGTACATTGTGAGTGTTTATGCATTAGCATCTTGCATGTATGCGAGTGTTAACATGACAACATGCTTTCCATGAGACTAATTGCTTATACGATATAACTGCCTGAATGCCTGTGGGTGAAGTTTGGATTGCCTGAATTGGAATGATTCATTGAAATTCGTGTTTTAGCCTACTTGCGAGTAGCAAACCTCAAACCATTTTCCAAGTAAACGGATATGCGATGCTTTGTTCCAAATTAGGCGATCTAGTCTATACTTGTTTTGTTATGTGCATCACGTAGTAAAGATTAGCTAATTAACCGGAATAAGAACGCATGCACTTTTAAAAACTCGATATCATGTTTAGTAGTGGCAGATCTTGGATCGGGCGAGCGGGGGTGCTCATAAGCTGACCTTCCCCAATCGTACCCAAGTTCTCGAGCCGAGGCAACTTTGGTGATGACGGACACGTGGCCTTAGGCACGAGTCAGGGTTTCCTAAATTTCCCCAAAAATAAAATATTTAGGTGGCGACTCTGTATCTGGCAAAGCAGTCCATGTTTGGCACTTCTTTCTTAAAAATCAGTTTTCCAAAATAATTTTCCGGATTTGGACTCTTTGGTGATTTGTCGGTCTCGCATTGCACTTTGCGGGATTAGATTCAGAACTATGACAAATGAGTTCGAACTATGGAAAAGCATAGGCCCTCAGGGCACGTCCACAATAGTATTATCACAATCCAACATATTTAATTCAATCCATGAAATTAATTTAAGAAAAAATGCTTAAATTCGTAACTTTCATAATTTCACAATTTAACACTGAGGCTAAATATGCCATAAAGTCCCTAAAGAGAGTCCCAATACGTAGTTATATATATAGGTTTATATCCAAAAATGTCCCTATAGTTGCCAGCTGTTAATATGGTAGGGAATGGACACCCAAAATCATCTGTTTCTCCACTTTTACCGACTACAATACGGCAGAACCAATGGAACCCAAAAATATTTTCCTTCATTCATCCGGCGGTAAGTTCAAGATAGCGAAATTGGGCACCTAGACTTCCCCTCATGCGGGTACCAACAACACACAACCTTTTTCAATGCTATTTACCACACCCTTAAACAATATTCCAAGATTCAAGTATTCATACATTCTTTATATAAAGGGTAATGTACACCACTCAAGTAATTTAATAGAGTAATGAGAAACAATATTCATAATTCAAGAAAAATCTCAAGCGGTTCTAATTTCACAAGTCTTAATCTATATGTATTCAAAATATCATAATCCATCCATCAATTTTAAAGAATTGAAAATCAATTTCATTTTTCCCTAAATTTTACAACTGGGGATTTCATAAATTTGGGGTTTTACACCGAAATCATGTTAAACACTAATTCTCAAGTCCAATATCCATAATCCAAAAGCTTTATTCAAAATCTTAAGAAATGTTTTGGTAACATTTCAATTTGAAAACACAAAATCCAATTTATGAACACTCTCATGAAATATAGCGTCAATGTCACAATAACACTACACCATCATCATGATAAAGAGATAAAAGGTTAAAAGTAATCCTATCTCAAGGATAAGAACAAGAAGCTAGCCCCAAGATGAACCCTTTGAGATACAAAAAAACTCCAATCGGTGGAAATGCTCTATCTTCACCCAAACTTCAATTTTTGTAAGGAATGGAGGGGTAAATCTTAGTAGATTGAGAGATTTCTAGAGTGAGAGAACTAGTGTTTTTAGAACTAGAGGAAGTGAAGAGAAGAAAGAAAAGAAAAATGAAAAGAATGATCCAGAAAGTAACTTTTTAAGTTACTGAAATTGTGTAGACCGCTCAAGCGATGAACTTAAATTCTTAGTATTTTCGCCTACAACACGAGATATTGGGGAATCCCCTTATCTTTGCTCGAGTGATCACTTGACAGCTCGAGGGTCCCCTAACCTACAAAGCAAACTACTGGAAGTCTCTTTTCTCCACTCGAGCAGTCACTTGGGATGAATTATCACACTTTAGCACATATATATCAAATGGATATCTAACAAAGAGATGATTATGAATTTAATAAACGTTGATTAGGGTTACAAAAATTGGTGTGTTATATCATTTCGTCATGTTCCTGAACTATGCTGGTTTGATTCCTTGCAAAGGAATATGTAGGCAACCTTTGGATTCAACCATTTGCATTTGCATGTTTTGTTTGCCTAAATATTACCAAAAGGGTCATCTTTGTTCTTTGACATTTACTCACATCACGAAGTGACATATTGAGTTCTATCAAAGAGGGGCAACTATAGACATCCAATTTTGGTTAGCCCTAAGACTTGGGTACCTTCCTCTAGTCACCTGATGATGAAAACTATGGCACGTAACTTCGATTGTCTTCAGCGGATGAAAGTGGATCCCAATCTTGTACCCATTTTAGCCAAAACAGTTTTAGACCTTTCAAATCATTTTTGAAATTGCTTTTAGACTTGTAGATTCGAAGCATTCTAATGTTTAAGCTCTTATTTCAATCAAAAGTTGGCACTTTTTGAAAAGGGGCAAGAACATAGTATAAATGAATGGAAATAAGGAGAATCCTTTGAAAATACACTGTTTACACCTCATTCTAACCTTGGCCATATAAAATGCACCCAGTTCTACAACTTTAATGTACATCCATAGCACTTTTCCTTGACCATACATTAATAGTTTGGTCAGATGAATTTTGGTCGGTTGGACAACGTGGTGGCAAACAGAGCATTTTCTAGAAGATGGTCCCCCGTGCAAGTAAGCAGGTGCTTCTTCTACAATTATTTGGGGAATTGTGGAGTAAGGCATCTCCTTGGCTATAAATGCCCCCTTTTATCAAGGGGTTAGGGGTTGAAAGAATTAGAAGTGCATAGAGACTCTCCTCTCTTCTCAAGCACTTAGAATTCCCACACTCTCTCTCTCTATATATATATATATATTGTAACTGCTCGGGTTGAGATCGAACCCTTATTCTTGTTCATATAAAGATGGTTGTACTAAAAAAGTTTTCTGTCAAAGAATGGACTTACCTAAAAATTTTCTAAGTGTAAAAATTGTATTTTTCAAAACTTGCAGTTTAGAAAATAATTTTTGGCAGTACTTCTTCCTTATATATTAATAGTGTAATTTGATGTGATGAGATTTTTGTTATGAGGTATTGACCACTTTACTTCAATGCCAAACTTAGAAATTTCAGTCAGAAAATTATTTTTGTACTAAAACTAGGGGAAACACTTTTTTATTTAATTGGATTTTGATTTCCCTCCCCTCCCCCCTCCCCGGGCGAATCCAAATAAGGGTATTTCTTTATTTACATTGTAAGCTTAAGTAAATGAAATATAAATGTAAGAGGCTAAATGAAAATATTTTGCTTAAATGGTTACATATGGAAATAAGGTTGATGTGCTGGGAGTGCCTTAAGAGTTGAGCCTGTGTGTCTAGCTGTGTCTTGAGAGACTGCTCGAGCAGTTGGTTTACTGCTCAAGCGGTGAGAGGGGTGCATCTAGTAGCTTGCTTTGAAGACTGAAATGTTGAGAATTTAAGTTCACTACTCGAGTGGTGGAAAGACTGCTTGAGCAGTCTGTGCGCATTCAACTAACCTAAAATCATTTTTTTCTCCTTTCTTTCTCACATTTTGTTTTCTTCTTCTCTCTTTCTTCTCTTGCCCGAAAGCCCCTAGCTCTAAACTTTTGGTTTCACCCATTTCCACTATAGATCCGCCTTAGATCATGCAAGAAAAGTGAAGAGATAGTGAAGATCTACCATCTTGACCGATTGAATTGTGATTTCATCAAAGTTCTTTCTTGAGTTTTCTTTGTCAGCTCTCATCTTTGAGGTAAGGGATTCTCTTAACCCTACACATATGGTTTAGTGTGATTTTGTAACATTTTGAGGTTATGGGTTGGGATGAGTTAGAAAACTTTGATTTGAAAGATATTAATGTATAAAGATGGGGTTTTCACTCGAGTTTTTAAAATGTTTTGAATGTTTAGACATATTGATGAATAATATTTGATGATTTAAGGATTTGAGGAAGAAATGAGGAAAACTCCCAATTTTTTTGAAAACCTAGATCTGGAATTTTTGATTTAAAAGAAAGTTTGAACTAATTAGTACTTGATGTTCAAATTTCAATTGATTTTCCTTGAATATACGTGAGTGTGACGAATTTTTTATTTATGATGATATTATTGAGGATTCATGGAAGTTGAATCGTGTGGAAACCTGGGAATGTTGAAAGGATGTAAAGTTAATATTTTTCTTGGAATTATTGTTGGTAATGAGAAAGACTTGGAGTCATGGAAAAAAGAATATTTCATTAGTTTTTACTTATTAGATTCTTATGCAATTAAATGGAATTTTGGGTAAATTAGAATATTTATACATTCATGCATCGCATTGCATTTTCATGGTTTTGGACTAAGTGTCTGGTGATTTAAGGTGTGTGTGTATTTTGGAAATTCATTGTGTATGTTGAGGTGCCCAATTACCCTTTCGTGCTCGTAGGTCAAAAAACGTAGGAATGTTATTGGTATATTGTTAAGGTGTCCAATTGCCCTTTCATACTTAACGCCGACAAATGTAGGGAATATGGTTGAATAGGTTGTTGGGTGTCTAATTGCCTCTCCATGCTTGGTGGCCAATAAATGTGGAGATTCTTTCAAAATGTAACGGGTGTTCAACTGGCCCTTTGTGCATGATACGGTAAATGTGAAAATGGTTATCGGAAATGTGAAAGGTGCCCAATTGCCCTTTCATGTTCAGTAGCCGATAAATGTGCGATTGTTTTGAGTTATGTATTGGGAGTTTTATTAAAAAAACAATTGAGAATTTCTCAAGTATGACAAAGGTTCAAGGGTTTGTGTCAAACATGGGTTTTAAGCTATACATTGAGCATTGAGTTTCAAAATGAAGTCAAGAGTCTTATGCATAACATGACATTGCATGACCATAATCATATTGAACATTTATATACCGTGTTTAGTTTGTTTCCTACTGGATGTAATAGCTCACTCCCTTTTTATGGGCTGGATATCCAAAATTCTAGGTGATGAAGATGTGTATCTAACCCGTTGAGAAGGAAATAGAGTCCTAGATGGAGCACTGAAGCTCCTTTTGATGTTACTTTGTTTGTAGCTATCAAGCTTACTTGTCGGGATAGGATTATATATTGTTGTAATCAAGGCCCTTAGCCTTGCAAGATGTAGGCCGTTATAAATTTGACATATATTTTATAATTCAGTTTATTGTAAATTAATGTAAGGAACTTGATAAAGAATTGATGAAAATTGGATGAGTTTTTGTCTATAAGATTGTTCTCTTTTATTTCTTGTTCACATTAATGTTATGGAATCGTGTAATAGTAACGGATTGGTAATCCATATAATGGTACAGAAATATTGGGGCATTACATATATATATATAATTACATATACATACATAAACCATTGGAGATGATTGATGAAGCATTCTATTGGGTATTGAAAACTCTTTTCAGAAGTTTGAGGGTGACTAGAGTGAGGATTGTCAATCAAAGAACCCTACCTTTTTTTTTTTGAGGTAATCTCTTCAGCTTTCTCTTGTAGTTTCTTTTCTTTTATCTCTTGCCAAACACTCTTTATTTTTGTATATTTAATCAATTATGATGTGATTAGGTACGTGGATAGTGGAGGGGATTTGCTACCCTTCCACAGGAATTGTTGACTTATATGAATTATAGTTTTCCTGCACTTTCTCTCTCATTTTGTCACCTCCAAAACACTCTATTTTCTATATTTATTTGGTTGTTTTGATTGATGGATAGATGACAGTAGTCTAACCCTTTGATTGGCATTGATAATTGTTTTGGTTTTCCTTTATTTTCTCTTATTTTCTCTTATTTTCATCGTCCAAACATGGTTTGATTGTTGCAATTCAACTTTTGCTTGTGGATTGATAAGCATGAGTGGTTGATTTGTTTAGTAATGGCATGGTTAATGAGGATGATCATTGCTTTTTCTTTGATTTTCTCTTCCTTTTCTTCGGAAGCCAAACAAGTGTTTTTTTCTTCAAAAATATTGGAATCTAGTCTATCCAACCCTTTGAACATGGAAACAGATGTCTATATCCATCTTCCATATTGCTTTGGATGAGTTTCATTGATTATAGAAGTTGTTTTGCACATTCTATCTTTTTCCTTTGTTTTCTTATCACTTTCTTTTCAATTTTCTTTGAAGCCAAACATTGCTTCTTCTTAGACTTTACACCTTGTTACATGGATTTCAGCATTTATTTTCTTTTCTTCCAAGAGAAGAGATATTTTGTGAAGGCCGGTTTTGGTACACGTCTTTTCACTTATTGTCTTCGTCGAGTTTGTTGCGTTTGGAGGCATATTCTCAAGTTTTACTTTTATTTGGTTTCCATGTCAAGTTCCTTGTATTTTGAAAGGTGTGAAGTTGAATCCAGAGGGTTTGAATTGGAGTTGGAAAATTTTCTTGGCTGGATGGTTGAGCCACATGTGCGGGGGCCTTGGGCCGCACGTGCGGGAGGTTTTCCCACACCCCTACCTAGGCACTCACTATAATAAAAGCAAAAGAAAAAGCAGGTGCGGGGAGGAGATGGCTGCACGTGCAGGACGTTGGTAGTCCGAATCTCTGTTTTTTTTTTTTCTATTTGGCTGTGTGTATATCACTTTTAGCTTATCTCTCTCTCTCTAAAAATCATCTCCTCTCCCTTCTCTCTACATTCCATACACCAAAATACTTAGAATTCTTGATCTCTTAAGATCTATTGCATTTCTAACCCAAGTTCCTTTATCAAAGTGGAAGAGCTCCTCTAGAGCTACATTGTGTATGGTGGAGATTGGATTTTGGCACTGTCAAATTCTAGGGTTTCATCTTCTTTTCTCTTCAAAGCTTAAGGCAAGGACTTCTTTGAGTTATATATCCATGTTTTGCAATGCTGATGTGTTTTAAGGGTTTTCTTGAAGTTATTATATTAGTTTTGATTTTGTGGTTCAAAATGTAGAGATTTTCAAAAGTGGGTTTTAAAAATTTCAAATCTTTCTAAGATAGCATCTTGAGGGTTGAAATCATCTTGGGCAAGAAAATGGTGTGTTCTTTAGGGTTCCTGTCAAGTGCTTGGACTGTGTGTGTTGTTGTAAAGAAGAAAACCTAGAAAATTTGGCGGTTTCCTTAAATAAAAGAAGATGATGGTTTATGGTTGACATTATATATATATATATATATATGCATCACTACAAGAAAAAATACTTTCTGTGACTAACATATTTGGTTGCTAAAAGTACCATATTTGGTCGCTAAAACCTTTTCGCGACCAAAATATGTTGGTCGCTAAAGCCTCGTGACAAAAAGCCTTTGGTCGCTAAAAAGTGACCATTAGTGACCAACTTTTTTGGTCGCGGAAAGTCCAATTCATATTAGCCAAAAGCGAACTTTTACCGACCAAAGATAAGTTGGTCGCTAAAAGTCAGTGCCTTGACCCAAAATAAATAATTCTTTTGCGCTGCCTGGGACTTGAACTTCTGACCAAGAAGTCACCATGCACCCAATCCACTCTGCCAATAACATGTTTCTTGTTCATATTTGGTAGAGAAAATATATAACCCATAAAAATTGGGTTATATATTATTTTATAAAACTTTTAATGCCTAAACAGAAAAATAGCATGTAATTACAGTAGTATCCGTTTTTTTTTTCAATTTATCCCGCCATAACTTTCCGTGACCAACTTTTTTTTTTTGGTCGCCAAAGGGCAATCTTCCGCAACCAAAAAAGCCTTTGGTCGCAAATAGGTACACTTTCAGCGACCAAATTTTTTTCTAGTCGCTAAAGGGTATACTTTCAGCAACCAACTTTTTTTCTGGTCGCTAAAGGGTACACTTTTAGCGACCAACTTTTTTTTGGTCGCTAAAGGGTATACTTTCAGCGACCAAAAAAGCCTTTGATCGCCAATAGGTTTACTTTCAGCAACCAACATTTTTTCTGGTCGCTAAAGGTATACTTTCAGCGACCAACTTTTTTTTTGGTCGCTAAAAGGTGATTTTCTGCGACCAAAAAATTGTGGACGCCAAAAGTTAGATTTTAGTCGCAGAAAGTGGACTATTTGCGACCAAAAAAATTAGGTGGTCGCTAAAAATGTTTTTTCTTGTAGTGTATATATAAATAGTTGTGTGCCATGATAAGTAAAGAAAGTAGAGAATTTCTTGTTTTATTACAAATGCATATGTATTGATGATGGGTTCTTAACATATCCATAGTTTTGAAATGATCAAAATGATGGAAGTGCATGAATTGTGGATGTGTTGTTATATATTGATTAATAATAGCAAACTTTTGGTTATTTGTTGGAATGGCATTGAAAAGAGAAAACGGATATTTTGATCATTATAGAACATTTGTTGAAGTATGTCGAAAGTGGAGAAACGTAATGTATAGATAATTGTTGTATTGGCTTCTCTAAAACCTTGCATGTCATAAATATTTTATTGGGAATTGGAACTTTCATTGAAAATGAAATATGGTGAAATGAAATCATGGAAATGTTTAAGGGGTAAATACGTGTTAAGTCCGGATAGGAGGTATAGATGTAATTGGTTAAGTTGACCTGAGTGTCCGGGGTGAAAGATCGAAAACACGTGCGGAGGAGGTACCACTTCCCTTCCGGTTAGCAACTGTTAAAGTGGGGTTTTTGGTAGTGCTTGATAAGCCTACTTGCAGACACCAGCCTGGGGATTACCTGAGTCATATTTACCGCCCCATTAAATAAAATTATAAATTTCGGAAATGTTGAGAATTTAAGCTATTGTCGAACATGGTGACTTTTAAAAAGGTATGTAAATGAATTCCTCTCTAATTGGCATTGCATGGCATTTGCATTAAATATTGAAAATCTTGCATAACTATATATACTTTGTTAAGGACTCTCTACTGGGCTTTATGCTCACCCCTATGAGATTTTGGTGTAGGAAAAGATGTAGTGATCCCACTGAGTTGAGGACGTGGATGTATTTTGTGAAGAGTAAATGAATCTATTTTTGTTGAGAATCATTTGCTAGCCAAGGGCTTTCAATGTATGGGTTCGTGAAACCATTTTTGTGTAATCGGACTTAAGCCTTGGAATGTGTAAGCCCTCAAAGGCATTTTAATTTACTTTTGGTAAATGGTGTTCTACATGCTATAGATTCATGTATCTCTATATCACTGAATGTATAATTCGCATGTGGAACTTTTGTATAAACCGTGTTGATTAATGATGTAAAGGTTGGAGACTTGCTATACTTATTTAGTGGATGTTGATTGATGTCTCTAATTTATGTTGGATTATTTCGGGGCGTTAAATATTTCTAGTTTCATTATGTTGAGTTGCTTCCATGATCATCATGTGTAGTTCATATCACTTGATGATCAAAGAAGCCTTTTTACCTTCTCATGATTACTTCTACAATGGAAATGGTGGATTGCATCATATTTTCTTAAATTGTTTAATGATATTCCTTCTCTCATCTTCATTGCTTTGATGTTGAGAAGGAAATTGTCTATTGCAACTTTTGGAAAGCTTCCATAACTTGTGTGGATCTTGTCCTCTCATCATCTATGGTGATTGATGATGGGTTCATCTTGTTTAGCTTCCATTGATGCTTGAGAGGATTAGTGCTTCTATCTTCCATTTCTATGGTAAAGAAACACTTTGCCTTCATCATTTTATTTTTGTTTTGCTTTTTTAGACTCTTTCGATAGTTGCTCATACATTTTTATTTGATAGCTTTTTTAATATAGTTTAATTCATTCATATTAGCTTCTACTTTGCTAGTAATGGCTTCCATTATTTTTGTTGGATTGCTTCTTGTCCTTAGCCTTGATGCATGATGCTTCTCTCTCTCTCTCTCTCTCTCTCTCTCTCTCTCTCTTATTTCCTTTCATATCCTTTTTATTTTCCGCTTTCCATATTATTCTTGGCATCATATTTTATTTCTCATCATCTTTTACGCTTTGCATCCATTTTTCATGTGATAACCCAACCTGTACTTTGCTTAATTATGTATGTCATTAGGTGTTTGATATGAATTTCCAAGTTTCAGTATGGAAAATGTGTGAATTTGGAAAAATATATGTTGAAAGTAGGAATATCTGTTGCAATTGAAACTTTGAATTGAAATTGAAAGCCGTAGAGGCATGATAAACAAAAATCAATTTCATATCTATGATTAGCATGATTTTTAGAGCATGTGGTGAGGTTTTGAAAAATTACAATTCATAATGATTAATTAAAACTTATGAGTTATATGAGCATAGCCTCTTGCGGTCTTCATTTTGTTGAGAGCTCTAGAGAGTGAGTTAGAGAGAGAAAAAAAAAGGAAGAGCTAGGGATTGCAAGAGAATCAAGGGGCAAACCATAGATTTGAGTTAAGGTATGGAAATTTAGTTACAAATTTTGTCTCTAACTCATCTTTGTCAAGAAATCATGAAGAAATTAGGAATTTTAAGCTAGGGTTTGAGTTGAGTGGTGACTAGAGCTAAGACATGAAATTGGACCCTAATCTCTTCATCTTTATTTGATTTGAGTTCATTCTTGTGATTGATCCATGAAACAAACCCTAGATGGTTCGTACAAACAACATTTGTAAGAAAATTATTCATGAATATATGTATTTTGAACTTGTGTATGTAAACCTTGAAATTATGAAACGATGAGTCCATGAAATTGTCGTTGATGCAAGATTGATATGTTTAATGTGGAATTACACTTGTATCATGCTTATATATCATGTTTTTTAGTTGTTTTCATATGGATTTGGGCTTGGGAATGAGAGAAAAATCTTTGCATCTTTGAGCCACTTTTGGATTGCCTAAGTGAGCCTAGACCGCTCATGCGGCCACGGGCTCTGCACAAGCCCCCATGAATCAAGCCTAGATCAGCCTCTCCATATGTTTGTTTGAGGCTGAAGGTAATCCAATGATTACCGGCCGGTTATGACCCAAACTTTTAGGCGCGGGTTCGAGTTATGACATTTCATGCATTGAAATCGGTTCATTATACCTAGTGCTTCTATTGTCCATAAATGGTTTTGTTTTCAATCCCATTTTTTGAGATGACTCACATGACATGTACTAGCAATTGAGTCCATAGTTGCATTCTTATCAGTGTTTTGCATTAGTTTCTCACATCTATGATCATGCATGTTTTCTATCTCCTTTCGCCCTTGGTTGGTACAGATGGATACTAGATGAGTTGCTTTTATCTTTTCATACCACTTGTGCATTCTTTCTTTATCATATCTGGTAAGCTACCATGAGGATATGTTCTGTCACGCCCCAATTTTAATTACACGCAAACATTACCAAAATCCTGAAATTTAGGTCCATTTTTTTTTTTTACATTTACAAATATCTATTACCCTTGAGTAATAGAAACATAATAGTACATGTCCTCTCCCATAATGAATACAACAATAATAATAAAAATACATGCCAAACTCCCGCTACGGAGTTACAAATAAATAAATACAAACATCAATGTTTAATAAGATTACGCATAAGAGGTACAAGAACTTCTTAACTCTCCAACCAATCAATCTTAATTCTCTTCCTGTAAGAAAAATGAAACAACAAGGGGTGAGCACAATTGCCCAGTAGGAATCTCACCATTCAAAATCAATAACCATCCTATAGATAGAAATGATCATGCATGCAGGGTGATACCATATAGTAAGTGATGTTTTGTAATTCCAAAATATCATATGTAGAGTACTTTTTTTTTTCTCTGAAAATTTATTTGAACATTAAATGAAAACCTTCAACCATAAAAAAATTATCCCTTTTCATTAGAAAACCATAAATTCTTTTTGAAAACAACAAGTTTAAGGAATCACATCATTTTACATTTATTAACCCATTCCAAAATATTCCTTATTAAATTTCCATCTTAACATTTTTATTTTTATTCCCATTCTCCCCTTTTTTCTAGTTACATTTATTATAACGTCATAACCTCAAGTTCAAGTTCCCTTAATACTCCAAAACATCCCATATACATGCTAATCCCACCAATCTATTTATAGTTGTTGTAACCCCTCAATGTAAAAATCCAAATCTCCTTTATAGTCAATAATTGTGATCCTACACTCAACTCCTACTTATCTAACCACTACATCACATCAACACTTGCATTATCAACTATAATTCAACATATCACAACTACATCATATCCACATGTGTGTTATCAATCATAATTCAACATATCACAAAGATAATAAACCCTTTTAATTTAGTTTCTCAATTAATCACAAAACAAAACTCTTAATTTTTCCCTATAGATACAAACAACTCGGTGAGTTCTTTATCACCAATCCCTTATCCAATTACCATTTCATTAGCCATTCTTTTCAAATAATTTCTATATGCATTCCCATTCCATACCAATTTACACATCAAATAGTAATTTCACAAGTTCATCACAAGTCACATATATCGTCACTGACCTCAACACACTTCACAACACATTCTACCCTTTGCCAGCTATTATACGGCGGGAAGTGAACTCCCAAAATCGTTTTCTTAAAAACCATATCTTTTTCCGAAACCATTTTCTACTTTTTTTTTTTTAAATCCATCCCCCACATTTGCCGGCTATTATATGGCAGGACGTGGGCACCCAAAACATTTTTGAAAACCATCCATTTTTTCACTTTTGCCGGCTACAATATGGCAGGATTGTGTGGACACCCAAAATCATTTTTCCACTTTTGTTGACTGCAATAGGTCAGGACTATGTGGACACCTAAAAACACTTTTCTCACATCCGTCCAGTGATAAGCCTAGACAGGACAATTGGGCACCTTGAATTCAAACCACCCCCACATTTACCGGCTATTATACGGACGATTGTGGTCACCGAAAAATCATTTTTCAACTCCCCGTGCGGGTACCAACCACAACACAACCTAACTCAACTCAACTCAACCCAACACAACTTAATTCCACACAATACAATTCAACCAACTCAACACAACATAACCCAAAACAATTCACATAACACACAACAAGATTCAACACAAAACTCATATCATCCATACCATTAGTAATTTCCTTTCCCCCAAGTTTGGTTCACATTATAACATAATTTAAGACATCAACATTATGAGGTAAATCGCAACTTTTACATACATTTCTCAAATTCTTTAAAATCTCAACTAAACTTGTACATGTGTAATTTAACACCTCAATTTCATAATTCTACTATTAATTGAAGCAAAACCATTAACCATCTTCATGAACCAAACTAGGGTTTTTGAGAGAAATTAAAGCTTTACACAAAAACACATTTTATTCCAACCCTTCTATTACTTTTACACCCAAAATTATGACCCAAGATCA
Source organism: Camellia sinensis (assembly GCF_055761805.1). Classification (NCBI taxonomy): domain Eukaryota; kingdom Viridiplantae; phylum Streptophyta; class Magnoliopsida; order Ericales; family Theaceae; genus Camellia; species Camellia sinensis. The sequence continues at coordinate 73,169,566 of NC_138964.1, forward strand.
TAACCCAACAAATAAACCCAACTCTCTTCAAACCCTAACCTCCAATCTCGTGATTCATCACAATATGAATAAAAATATAAACTTTTATACTTATACGAGGAAAATACCACAAATCTACCCATAAACGATGGTATTAAAAGAGAACTAGAAACCCCTACCTCTTGAAACCAAGAGATGACGACCCGAAATCAATGGCGACGAAACCACGAACCAATCGGACCAAAAAGAAGCCCTTGACGAGATTTACACTTTTTCTCAAAGGACCATGGTGAAAAGATCACTCTAGGTGAGTAGATCTAGAGATCTTAGTGCCAAAAACTTGAGTTTAGAGAGAGAGAGGAGAACTCACGGTTTGAGAGGGAGGAAAGAGGAGAAAAGTAGATAAAACCATGTTTGGAGCCTATTTATAGTAATAGAAAAGTAGCCCTAAGGTCAATAAAATAATAGGCCCAAAACCGCTCAAAGGTAGGGCCCAAACCAGCCTAAAAATCTAGAAAAAAAAAAACACGCAGGGGTCGATCCTTTGCGCAGGAGGGGTCAACCCTTTATGTAGAAAAGACAATCTGGCACAAGCAAGGGGGTCGACCCTTAGACAGAAGGGGGTCAACCCTATTTTCTAGCAACTAACACACAAATTCTGCAACATAAGAGGGTCGACCCTCCCCAGACTGGTGTCTACCCTATTTTCCAGCAACACTTCCAGAAACTTCACCAATAGGTAAGGGTCAATAAGTAAGGGTCGACCCTTAAGAAGGCTAGTGCCGACCTTAGAATAGAATTTCTAAGTTCCCAAGGAACTTTTTGACGAGAACAAGTGCAAATAAACAAACCCAACGAGTTTAAATCGGATCGTACTCCTCCAAAACCAACATTCAACAACTCCAAAAACTCCCAAAAAGAAAATAAGGAAATTAAATACACTCTCCAATGGCTTAAAGGATACAGGTGTTACATGTTCTTACTTGAGATATCTCTATGTTTGCCTATTAATTGGAAGTTGTAAGCGGGTGTGCTCATTTCATAACCTTCCTTCGTCATGCCTACAAGTTTCCGAGCCGAGACACTTTGGTCATGATGGACAGTGGCTTTTATTTGGCATGAGTCAAGGTTTCCCAGATTCTCCAAAAAGATTTGGTGGGGACTCTGATTCTAGTGATACAATCCTCGTTTGGTATTTCTTGTGATTAGTGGATATTCTACGGGTTTGCCAGATTCGGATCCTCACTTGCTTTACATTGCACATTTGTGAACTAAATGGGGGTGAACTTTTGGGCGCACCGGACACCCTTTTGGAGATCCCACAATATGGAAATGTGGTGGAGATATAATAGATGAATTTACTCGTCCTTCAAGGCATATGGCCGAAATATAGTTTGATAGATAGTTTGCTGAGATTTCCTTTTATTTACTTATTATTCTGAACCGTTAGGTATTGGTGTTTGGATTTAATTTCGATTACACAATATCTTTGAAATCCCTCAATTTACAAAAAAGGTGAAATGAAATGTTAACGAATGGAGTTTTTTCTTCTTTTTTTTTTTTTTTGTTCAGGAAAATGTATAAATGAAAGAGAACATTATATGTATATATGTGTGTGTGTGTGTGTGTGTGTATTATGTGGAATATTATGATCATATAAATGTATAAGATTATATTAATTAGAATTATTAGAATTCTTACTAGACTATATGTTTATCCCATGTTTAACCGCTTCCAGGCATAGGTTTAGAAGATTGTCCATGAGCTAGAGAAGTTCCCTTTATTCATTTCAGCTATATGCCTTCTATTTGTAGAGTGACTTTTGTACTTGTGTAATGAGGGTTACACCTCTTTTACTCATCTCTATGTAAACTTAAGGGCATTTATAAATGTATTGTAATTAATGAGCTATCATGTATATACGACAGATGAATTTTATTGTTTAATTCAAGTTAATGTTGTAGCTTCTGCAATGTTATTTATAAAAATGGATATGGTAATGTGAATCGATTCTAAAATATGGAGCATTACACTTATTCTGCAGTTAGTTATGACATAGTTTTAACTCATTATGGTGTTAGTTATGAATTGGTCATAACTAATTGTGGTGTTAATTATAACTTATTTTGATTTTAATTATGAACTATTGTTATTATTATTTTCGTAATGATCGAAAAAGTTTTTCCTTATACTTTATGTGGTGTTTGGTTATAACTAATCATTTGTTTTTTAATTTTAACTGGAAATGATTTAGTCATGACATTTGTGGTAATCAACACTACAAATATCAAAAATTGCATATTGTACATACTTTAAAAAATGGTGCATTGAGTAGCATGATCCAATATATATACACACATATGAACATTTGCAAAAGATAATTTTAGGGAGTCCCTATTCTTATTCCACTTTACTCTAAATATATTTGTCTCTATTATACATAGTTACATTAGTTGTACCTTTGGAATTTCAGTTTTTTCAAAGAGTGTATTTTGTGTGAAAGGGTATAGTACCTTTGAAATTTTAGTTTTTTCAAAGAGTATATTTTGTGTGAAACGATATTATTGTAACTATGTATAATAAAGACAAAGAATGAAATATATTTAGAGTAAAGTAAAATATGAATAACGACTCCCTAATTTTATTAATGAAATAATGTAATATAAGATGTACAATAGAAAAACATCAATGAAAAGACCTGACGCAAGAAAAATCAATGCTTTATTTCACATCTTAACTAAGTTGGGATGTACAAAATCCAAGCTCAAAGAAAACCAAATAAAATTGAAAAAACCAAACTACAAACTAAAACAATAAACAAAATTGATGATGCGGCTCGCTCCAGATGGAACAAGTCGGGTTGATCCACGCTTCTCAAGCCGTCGCTGGGATGTCGGGCCCGCGGAGAGACCTACACAAGAGTTTGACGGGGAACGGGAAGTCCCCCAGTGAACCCTCCGACGAACAAGCTAGAGAAGAGAGAGAGAGTAAAGGGAAATGGGATAGACTAATGTTAGGAAAGCTGAACCTTCTTTCAATTTTAGAAGCCTGCTTATAACCTTTGTTCATCATTTCCTTGTCCACTCCGTGCCATCATGTTGGCCGAAAGTTTATGTCCTAGCTTGCCTTGTTCGTGGTGAGGCTGTTCTGTTCCATTGTGAAGGGGTTGTCGCAATAAATACTGCAGGGAACTCATTAACGGCTGATGTGTAGTGCAATAACTCTGTAGTATCTTTATCTGTTGATGTGGCTGGTTCTATTCTTGACAGGTGTCTGGATGTCATTGGTCCTCAATGCCACGTTGAGCTTCAGCAATGTTGGGTTTTAGTGTTTGAATTATGTATTGGGCTCCGAGTGGTGGGCCAAACGCTCCTATAGGCCCACCTATGTCAGTAGTCCCCCATTCCCAAGTGTAACTTTAGTTCAACGAAGGGAATAAGGAAGAAAACAGGAGTTGTGAGAGGTTGACGAAGAGACTGCGAAGGGTGACCGAGCAAAAAGGCCGACTGCAAAGAGGGCCGACCGTAAAGGGGGACCAAGCGGAAAGGCCGACTGCGAAGATGGTCGATTGCGAAGGGGGACCAGGCAAGAAGGCCGACTGCGAAAAAGGCCGATCGCGAAGGGTGACCGGGCGAGAAGGTCGACTGCGAGGAGTGCCGACCGCAAAGGGGGACCGAGCGAAAAGGCCGATTGTGAAAAGGGCCGATCGCGAAGGGTGACCGAGTGAGAAGGAGAAGTGGCGGTACACGGGGCTCGAGCAGTGGTAGGGTACGTGGTGACGTTAAGTGGAAAAGACAGGGTAGGGGAAGGGGGCAGTGGATCATGGTCGTACACGTGGCAGAATCCCGTAATAGGGGAGGTTAGGCGTTGGGCAAGAAACGATGGGATAGGTGAATTAGGGCGTTGAAAAGGCAGTTTTGGAAAAAAATTTGACAATTTTCGAACTGGAAAAATTTAATCTTGACCCTTGGAATACAGGCAAGTCTTGGGCATTTGGGGTTATCTGCTTTACCTATCTTATTGCAAAAAACCAAAATGTCCCAGAAGTAAACTCATTTGTGTCGAGTGATACACCTTTGCAACACTTTGTGAACTACCTTGTACCAGCATCTGAAGCTATACGCAGGCATACAGGAGAGATGGCTCGAGATGATATGCCAACCATGAGACTACATTCGTTAGGAGACGACAACATGGTGGAGTTGGCAGAGCAATACAGGGCAAAGAAGCGGGTAGGGAGTGAGGGGCAGCCTGCGGGACGACCCCGCTTATCCACGCTGACAGCGGTTGTAAAGCCAATTCGTCAAGTAAGGCCGGACCACTGGCACACGAAGGCCAACAAATCGACATTTATAGTGAAGGAGTCAGAGGAGATGCGCGAGAAGTATGAGATTCTGGCAGAGATAGAGTTAAAATTGCCGACGTCAAAGGAGAGGCCATCTGACGCCCGACCGGGGGAGTTTTCCCTCTACGAAGAGGCGTTAAAGGGGGGGGTTGAGGTTGCCCCTCCCACGGATAGTAGTGGACGTGCTAAATCGGCTGGAGGTGGCTCCGGGTCAACTGATGCCCAATGCGTGGAAAATTTTATTGGCCTGCGCAAGTGCGTGGCCGCTGGCGAACAAGGGAGCTGCAATGATGGTGGATGAGTTTTTTGCATGCTACAAGGCTTCTGGCCAGCAAGAAACTTGGGTCACTTTATACGCGGCGGCAAGGAAGGGTTTGGTGGCGGGGTTGCCATCGTCAGTGAAGGGGTGGAGGCCACGGTGGTTTTATGTGTCAGCAAATGGGGGAGTTTGAGTGCTCACAGTATGGAAGGTGCCAACCAAGTCAGTGGAGCCAAGGTTGGAGGTGGGGGCAGAGGAGAGGGTGAAAAAACTGAAGGCGTGGAGGGAAAAGGAGGGCGCCAAGTGGGACAACCTTGTTCAGCCATTAGCCTTGTTTGCCTCAAGGCTGGGGCCTCAGCCAACCGGCGGGGACCTTGCGAGGGCGGAATTGGAGGTGAGGAGGAAGATGCAAGAGGCAGAGGATAGAACGACCTTCACCAAGGCTGATCAATACAAAGAGTCGAAGTTAGGTCGTCCGCCTAAGCCGGTTGTGAGGGAGCGAGTCCGACCGCGCCCCAAGCCGTTGGGGGATAAGGACCGGGGCGGTTTTGAGCCAATACCACCTCCAGTGGATCCACTGAAGGAAAAAGACAAAAAGGAGGTGGAGGCAGTGCTAAAGAAGAAGAAGAATAAGAGAGTAGAGAAAGAGGAGGGGTCAATGTTGAAGAGGATGAAGGAAGGAATGGCAGAGGTGACCCCCGAGGTGGAGTTAGAGGGGACAATGGAGGGGATGGAGAGTGCCATGGGCCCTGGAACACAAGTGGAAAGTGGGGTGACTGGGCCTGAGCAGGGGACGAAGCAACTGCCCGAGGGGGGTCCTGTGCCTCAAGGAGAAAGAAAAGAGGCCAGGTTGAAGACCGCCATCTATCACGCGCGAGTAGTGTTCGAATGACTGGTGGGAGAAGGAGTTGAGGCCAGGACTGCTGCAGACCGGCTCTTGGGAGTAGTGGAGGACGCGGCCGTGCGTTCGATGGCAAGTTTTACAGAGGTTGAATTGCTAAGGGGGCTTTGCTCGGCCCAGATAAAGGCGACAACCTTAGTAGGAGCCTTGTTGAGCAAAGCAGCGCGTGCAAAAGGCGAAGTAGAGCCATTGATGATAAAGCTGGAGGAGGTGAAGGCCCAGCTGGACAGTTTAAGGATGGAGACTAGGGGCTGGAGGGAGACCGCGCGGAGTGCGTGTGCTAGGGGGCTGGAGTATGCCTAGAAAGCCAAGATGATGGAAATGTTGGCGTTGGTGCAGGGCTATTCAGCGGAGCATACTAATGCTGAGCTTCTCGCGATGAAGTTAGAGCTAGAAACGGAACGCCACAAGGTGATATCGCTTGAGTTCCAGTTGGCTGGCGAGCAGAAGAAACTTGAGGACACCCAGAAAGCCTGCACCACCGCCAACGAAAGGTGGGATGAGGCCATGACCTGTAATGAAGATCTACGCGCTCAGTTGATCAAGGAAAAGGAAGAAGCATATCAGAGGATCGCTGAGTTAGAGAAGGCGCTGGCGGAGGAACAGGCTAGACTGGCGTCTGAGAAAGCAGCGTACCCTGTCTTGTGCAAGGCAGCAGTGGAGTAGTTCAAGGAGTCCACCGAATTCCAGATAGCCATCGATGCTGCATTCGCCAGAAGCTTGTCTAGAGAAGGGGATGGGGGGCTTGGCCGTTGGCAGCGGCCACTGGAAGTAGGAGATTGATTTATGTAAAGACCTAGCCTCTAGCCCCCTTGGACGAAGACGACGTTGCCCAGACCCCCTGGACGAGGGGATTGAGGAGGAAAACCCAGCCTCTGGTGAGGGAGATTGATTTATGTAAAGATTTTTTGTTTGTGTGTTTGTTTATTTTTGTTATGTGTAATTTCTGTAATGAATGGTATGTAACTGTAAGTTTGTAAATAAAAAACAGAGCAGAATTAAAAGAAAACAGAGCAGTTTGTGAGTTTGTTTATTGTTATTTTTGTTTATGTTTGCTTCGTCGTACTGTTATCGCTTTGCCTTGTGAGTTGTATATTTCAAAAATAATGAAAAAGACAAAGTAGAATTAAAAGAAGAATGGGCATGAAAGTAAGACTTGTGTGTGAATTGTGAAACTTGACCTGTGTGTGAAGTGAGCAGCTAGCCAAAAATGTTAGAAATGAAGGATTGGCTTAGACGATTATGCATCTGGATTTTAACTGCATTAAAAATCTAAATTTAGAAGTGTTATAGTATGGACTTGGATTTTAGCTAAGTGCAGCAACTATGCTGTAATCATGAAATTACGAGAATGGTCAGGTCGAATTCTCCGTTCGTGCTCAGTTCTGGGCTGTAATTAACTTAGTCTGGCTAAGCCTTCGTGTTCAGCCTGGCTGAGGCTTTAATTAACTCGGTCTGCCAGAGCCTTTCGTGCTCAGTTTGGCTGAGGCTTTAATTAACTCAGTCTGGCCGAGCCCTTCATGCTCAGTCTGGCTGAGGCTTTAATTAACTCAGTTTGGCTGAGCCTTTCGTGCTCAGTCTGGCTGAGGCTTTAATTAACTCAGTCTGGCCGAGCCCTTCATGCTCAGTCTGGCTGAGGCTTTAATTAACTCAGTCTGGCTGAGCTTTTCGTGTTCAATCTGGCTGAGGCTTTGAATAACTCAGTCCGACTGAGCCCTTCGTGCTCAGTCTGGCTGAGACTTTGAATAACTCAGTCCGGCTGAGCCCTTCGTGCTCAGTCTGGCTGAGGCTTTGAATAATTCAGTCTGGCTGAGGCTTTGAATAACTCAGTCCGGCTGAGCTCTTCGTGCTCAGTACGGTTGAGGCTTTGAATAACTCAGTCTGGCTGAGCCCTTCCTGCTCATTCTGGTTGAGGCTTTGAGTAACTCAGTCTCTAAGGCTTTAATTAACTCAGTCTTAACATGTCTTTATTGAAACACAAAACAGATAATGGAGATGCAAAGTCATTGTTATTTAAAGCGTTGCCTATTGATCAGATATTTACATCATGTATGAAAAACACAAAAGTAACCAAGTGTGTAGATTGTTATACAACAATTGATCAATACAAAAATAGGACATGGTACTTTACTGGAAATAACGCTTCAAGTATTCGGTGTTCCACTGGTAGGGGAGGTCTCGACCTTCCATATCTTGGAGTCAGTAAGTGCCTGGGCGAGGTCTGGCTTTAACAACAAAAGGCCCTTCCCATTTGGCGGCGAGCTTGCCCTCAGCTGGATTTTTGATGGCGAGAGTTGCCTCGTGCAAGACTAGGTCCCCGACTGTGAACTCCCTCAGTTGAACCTTGCGGTTGTAGTGTGTTCTCATTTTTTTGTTGATATGAGGCTCGTCTGATAGCAGCTGTCTCTCGGAGCTCTTTAATCAAGTCTAAGTCAGCCTGACGCAAGTCTTTGGTGAGTTCTGGCTCTAGGTGCAGCACCCTCGGGGTTGGCAGGCCAATTTCAACTGGGATGACTGCCTCAGCGCCGTATATTAACCGAAAGGGGGTCTCCGCAGTAAGGGTTCGGGCGGTAGTGCGATAGGCCCAGAGTACGTTTGGTAGTTCCTCAGCCCAGAATCCCTCAGCAGCTTCCAACTTGGTTTTGATGATCTTCAGGAGAGAACAGTTGGGGACCTCGACTTGCCCATTGGCTTGGAGATGGCTTGGGGAAGAGAAGCATGGCTGGATGTGGAGCTCTGCACAAAATTTCCTGAACTTGGCATTATCGAATTGCTTGTCGTTGTTTGAGACGATGGCTTGGGGGATTCCAAATCGGCATACAATCGACTGCCAGATGAATCTGGTGGTGTTGCGTTCGGTGATTGTGGCGAGCGGTTCTACCTCCACCCATTTGGTGAAGTAATCAATGGTGACCACAGCAAACTTGGTTTTGCCCCTACCAGTGGGCAATGGACCGACTAAGTCTATGCCCCACTTGGCGAAGTGGTATGGACTGCTGAGCGTAATCAGTTTTGTCGGCAAAGCATGAGGGATGTTGGCGAAGTGCTGGCACTTGTCGCATGTAAGCACGAACTCAGTGGCATCTTGGTTGAGAGTAAGCCAAAAGTAACCGGTGCGGAGTATTTTATGGGCCAGCGACCTGGCATCCGACTGGTTACCGTATACACCCTCGTGAACTTCCCTCATCACATAGGTCGCTTGGGCAGGGCTGAGGCACCTGAGGTATGGGCGTGAAAATCCCCATTTGTGTAGGAGGCCGCTAATGAGGACGTAACTGGACGACCGAGCTGTTACTTTGGCGGCCTGTTGTTTGTCTTCTGGTAACTGCCCATTTGTCAAGAATAGAAGGATGTCCATTGTCCATGGAATAGGTTCATTTTGGAGGAAGTGGACCTCCAGCTATGTTGGCGAAGTGGCCGAGTGGGCCAGGTATTCAAGAGGAACGCCGGGTGAGGTCAGACTGGTCAACCGAGGCTAATTGCACCATTTCACCTGCCTTGGAGTTTTCTGACCGAGGGATGTGTTTGATGTGGAAAGTGTTGAAAAGGCAAACAAAGAAGAGTGCAATATTCCTATAGGCTCGCATTGTGTCGTCTTTGGCGTCGAAGTCCCCGTGATTTATCTGACGATCAATTGGGAATCACTGAACACTCAGATTTTGCTCACACCAATGTTTTTGGTTAGGCAAAGACCTGCTATCAGGGCCTCATACTCAGCCTCATTATTGCTTGTGTCAACTAGGAAGCGGAGAGCACACTTGAAATAACCACCCTCGAGGGCGGTGGGGATAAGACCAACCCCACTGCCTTCTTTGTGGAATAATCCATCGACGTTGAGGGTCCAATAGTGGGAATCTTCTGCCTTGGTGTTGAATTACTTGGGGGGGGGGCTGTGGCTGGAGTGAGATTAGTGAATTCCAGGATAAAATCGGCGACAACCTGTCCTTTGATCGTTGTTCAAGGTCGGTAGGAGATGTCAAATTGGCTGAGCTTGACTGACCATTGCATATGTCTGCTGAACAACTGTGGTTGTTGCATTATCTTCTTCAAAGGTTGGTCAGGGAGGACCACTATGGAGTGGGCTTAGAAGTAAGGACGGAGACGTCTTGAGGCAGTGACCAAGGCCAAGGCCACTTTTTCTAACAATGGGTAGTTCTGTTCTACGCCCCTGAGAGACCGGCTAATGTAATAAACCAGGTGTTGTACTGAGTTGTCCTCCCTGATGAGGGCTGCACTGACTGCGGTGCTCGATATAGCTAAGTAGAAAAAAAGGGGCTCACCCGTGAGCGCCTGAGAGAGTAAGGGGGGGTTGGCCATGCATTGCTTCAATTGTTGGAAAACGTTTTCGAATTCGGTCGTCCACTCGAAGGCCTACTGAAGAACTTTAAAAAAGAGGAGGCACTTGTCTGTTGCGTGGGAAATGAAGCGGTTAAGGGCGACGACTCTGCCAGTACGCCTTTGAATCTCCTTAACCGTTTTAGGTGACTGCATTTCTATCAGGGCCTTGATCTTTTCGGGGTTGGCCTCAATACCCCATTGACTGACCATGAAACCCAAGAACTTCCCAGATCCTACGCCGAAGGCGCATTTCTCTAGATTGAGCTTCATGTGATACTTTTGTAGGGTGCCAAAGGTCTCCCGTAGGTCGGCCAGATGATCAAAGGAGAGTTTGCTCTTGACTAGCATGTCGTCGACGTATACTTCCATGTTCCGACCTATCCAATGATGAAAGACGGCGTTGACCAACCGTTGATAAGTTCCTCCGACATTTTTAAACCCAAATGGCATGACACGATAATGGCAGATTCCTCGGTCGGTGATGAAAGAGGTGTGTTCTTGGTCAGACGGGTGCATTAGAATTTGATTGTACCCAGAGAAGGCGTCCATGAAACTGAGCATTTGATGACTAGCCGTGGCGTCGACAAGCAAATCTATGCGATGAAGGGGATAACTATCTTTGGGGCAAGCTCGATTGAGGTCGGAGTAGTCGACGTAGAGTCGCCATTTACCGTTGTTTTTACGGACCAAGACCACATTCGACAGCCATCTAGGGTAGTCGACGTTCTTGACAAATTGTGCCTCCAGTAGCTTATCTACCTCAAAAGCAATAAGAGCGTTGCATTGCGGGTGGAAGATGCGCTGCTTCTGGTGAAAGGGTTGGAAATGGGGTTCGATGCTCAAACGATGAGTGATGAAGGAAGGATTGATACCCGGCATGTTGGAATGGGTCCAGGCAAACACATTATTGTGCTCAGTCATGAGGGTTGTAAGATCGGCCTTGGCTTGAGGGGATAGTTGGCTACCGATCTTGGCTGTCTTTGCTGGGTTGGTGGGGTCGATGGGGACTTCAACAAGTTCTTCCACTGGTTCCCCTCTGACTAACTCGTCTTCGTCTCTAACGTCAAGTTCTTCGATGATCATGGTCTCCTTCAGCTTGACCTCTTTTAGTGAAGCGACGTAGCATTCTCTGGCCACAATCTGTTCCCCCTCACGGTGCCGACTCCGTGGTCGGTAGGAAACTTCATGGCCAGATGGTACGTGGATATGACGGCTTGAAAAGCGTTAAGGGTGGTGCGACCGAGGATGATGTTATAAGCAGAGGGACAGCGATGACGAGAAAAGTGAGTAACTTAGTGGTCAACCGTGGGTATTCTCCAATGGTGATGGAAAGATCGATGGAGCCTATGGAGGTCACCCAGTCTCCAGTGAAACCAACCAGTGGGGTTTGGAGAGGGGACAAACTTTCTGCCCCGACCTTGAGTTGGTAATGGGCGTTTAGAAAGATATTGTTCGAAGAGCTACCGTTGTCGACAAGCACCCGTCTGACTTTGTCATTGGAGGGGAGAGCAGAGATGACGAGGGGGTCGTCGTGGGGGTAACGGATGCCTGTGCAATCGGCCTCCGTAAAGGTGATGGGCTCCATTCACTGCTTGGGGTGTTTGAAGGGGCGGTCTAATGTTGCAACTTCTTTATCTGAGCCCTGCCTTATTTTTTTGAGTTCTGTCTGTTGACCCGAACGGGATGGTCCTCCACAAGCAAGCCCGCCAGCAATAACTCTGATCTCTCCAACCGGGGGGGGGGGGCAGGATCGCCCTGTGCCCGGGGTGGCCGTGGCAGCCGATCATGGCCTTGGTTAGGTTATACGAGTTGCCGATGAGGGGTGTGTCGGTGGTTGTTTCTAGTAGGTTCAGTCCTTTACCTTTGCTGAGGGTGGGCTACCGTGAACCGACTGAGACACCCCTAGCATATCAAGCCCTCGACCTGGTCTTTGAGGTTAACACACTCCTTGGTATTATGGTCGTGGTCTTGATGAAAGTGGCAGTATTTGGACTGGTCTCGTCGATTGAAAGGAGACCGCGACAGTTGGGGCCATTTCAAGGGATAATCTCATTGGATCTGAGGGTATTGGGTGTTTCTGGTTTCAGAGTCCTTTTTCTTCTCTCTAGGGGTCGGGTTTTTGGCTGTAAGATATTGTCAGGCGGCTAGGAAATCTTCAGCGTTCATGTATTTTTGGGCTTCGGATAGTAGGGTTGCCAAGGAGGTCAAGGGGTTTTTGAAGAGAGAAAAAAGGAAATCAAATGATCGTAGACCAGCCATGAAAGCCGTGAGAATAACCTTGTTGTCATTTTTCGCTATCTGTAGGGCTTCGATGTTGAAGCAGGTGACGAAGCTGCGCAGCGACTCCCCCTCGGTCTGACAGATGTTGAGGAGTTAGGTTGTCGGACACCGCTGCCGTTGGGCACCAATGAAATGGCTGAGAAAGGAGTCACTTAGGTGCTGGAAAGTGGAGATAGAGTCTGCTAGCAGTTGACTAAACCAGAGTCGAGCTGACCCCTTAAGTGTTACGGGGAAAGCCCGACACATGATCTCGTCAGGGAATGCATGGAGGACCATGAGGGTCCTGTAAGTTTCCATATGGTCGACGGGGTCCATTGTGCCATCGAAAGAGTTGAGCAAGGGCATTTTGAACTTAGGAGGTAAGGGTTTGTCCCTAATAGAGGCAACAAATAGTGAGTTGGCTGTGGTGGAGGGTTTATTCTGTATGTTCTGCATGACTCCTTGAAGTTAGAGTTTCATGGCTCGGAGTTCTGCATCCCAAAGGGGAACGTTGTCACCACCAGAATGCAGCGGAGGCTGGACACTAATGGCCTCTCCCTTAGGGGTGGGTGCCTGGACCGATGGATGTGGGGCCCTAGGTGGCGGGTTCATATCTGGAGGAGGGGTTTGCAAGCTTTGCAAGTTGGATGGGCGGGACTGTTGGATAGGATGACTCAGGGCTCACTCTCGGTTGGGTGGGATATCTTGAGGTGGAGGAGGAGGGATGGAAAGATCTCTTTGAAGCAAAGCATTGATCAGGGCCTGGTTTTGTTTGGCTAAGCGGTTAATGCTGTTGGTGAGTTCTATAAAATACTGTGATGGGTTGTTTGGGTTAGGAAGGTTGGCTTGGGGGTCAGCAACGTTGTGTTGAGAGGCCATGGATCTAGTTGTGACCATCCACCTTGATGGGTAGCAGATAGGGATTATCGGGGATGGGTCTCCAGCGCTAATGAGCACAATTGCCACATAGAGCAGAAATGTTTCCCACAGACGGCGCCAATGATGATGCGGCTTGCTCTAGACGGAATGAGTCGGGTTGATCCACACTTCTCAAGCCGTCGCTCGGATGTCGGGCCCGCGAAGAGACCTGCACAAGAGTTCGACGAAGAATGGGGAGTCCCCTTGTGAACCCTCCGACGAACAAGTCAGAGAAGAGAGAGAGAGAAAGTAAAGGGAAATGGGGATAGACTGATGTTAGGAAAGCTTAACCTTCTTTCTTTCTTAGAAGCCTGCTTATATCATTTGTTCATCATTTCCTTGTCCACTCCGTGCCGTCGTGTTGGCCGAAAGTCTATGTTCTAGCTTGCCTTGTTCGTGGTGAGGCTGTTCTGTTCCGCTGTGAAAGGGTTGTCGCAATAAATGTTGCATGGAACTCATTAATGGCTGATGTGTGGTGCAATAACTCTGCAGAATCTTTGTCTACTGATGTGGCTAGTTCTATTATTGACAGGTGTCTGGATGTCATTGGTCCTCAATGCCACGTTGAGCTTCAGCAATGTTGGGTTTTAGCATTTGAATTATGTATTGAGCTCTGAGTGGTGGGCCAAACGCTCCTATAGGCCCACCTATGTCAAAAATCTTATTGATATGATAATTGTAGTCATATTATTTTTTTACATCTATTCATATATATATATATATATAAAAAGACTATTTATCTTCAAAATATTCATGCCATCTTTTTTTTTCTTTTTTTTTTAAAAAAAATTATGAAGAAAAAAATATGGATATAATTATCATATCAACCTAAATTTATTTATTTATTTATTTTTTATGAGTAATAAACATATGAAGACTTATATAATAAACAAATTAAGGCCTCGTTTGGGAAGTAGCTATTTTAGTAGGTTATTTTAGTTTTTAACTATTTTAGTAGGCTAAAATTTTTGTGTTTAGAAAGATGATTGGATTTTTTTGTGGTTGGATGTGATGTTTGTGAGAGAAAAAGTGAAATGATTATGGATTTGATGTGATATTTTGTCTTATTAGCTATTTTAGCCTATTTTGTCTTTTTGTGATTTTTAGCCTAAACTAAGCTATTTTTTTTCTTCCCAAACACCCTCAAATTATCAAAATAAAATCTGTAATTGACTGAGATTGTATGTGGACTGCAAACAACATGGTTTCGTCATGTAATTCCGAAGATCTTCTCAAGAAAATTATTTGGTAGTCCAAATTAATGAGGTACCCCAATTTCATATTGATTAGTTAAAATATTAAAGTTGAGTATTTTTGTTAATTTATTAAAAGACATCTTAATATTTAATAAAATAATAATTAAAAACCACCAAATAACCACTCCTCACTGTCAACATAAGCAACCGTGATGTGAAATACATGGTAGATATTAAAGCACAATAGGGAGGTCAGGACATGCAGTGCCAAAACAAGTTGGTTGGTTTTCTGCAGGGAACAATCATAATTGTAGAACACACCCAAATCATGTGAAGAGATAGAAATAGAATTAAATTTGTCTACGGGGCTGGCCTCTGTGGTGGGACTCAGCGGACAGGATAAAAAATCACTAGGCCCCATCACAAGAGTTGATGGGATGGGCTTCTGACAGACCTTCCAACATAGAAAATAATTTGCATGGTCACTGCACCATCAGAAGGAACAACATTTCATGCATTACTAAATGCTAAGTTAGACAGATGCACAGAGATCAGATAGATGTCCCAATTAATGTCAAGTGTTTATGGGGGAGACAACCAAAGTTTGTTCATCACATTTTCCCACAGAAGTGAAAGGCTAATTAAACACATTCCTAAGCTGTATACGAGCAGAACTATTGAGAAGTGAAAATTTTATGTCTTAAATTTTTTATCAAATAAATGATAAAATATTTTATATAGATGCGGAGTCTGTAATTTGGTATCCCTAACATTACTCATTAAAAAATAATAAAATTCATATAATACTTCAGTTTGTGTTTATAAATGGTAAGATTAGGCTCAACATGAGTCCAATTCAATAGGTCCGAGTTTACGGTCCATCTTAAAAAAATTCATTTCTATTGAGTTCACTACAGGAAATATATGATTTAACGGCGTTTATTTAACGGCGTTTTTTTAAACGCCACTATTTGTAATATTTAATGACATTTTATAAACGTCACATTTTGTTTTTATTAAAACGGTACCGTTTAAGTAATGAAGTCGTTTAAAAAGCGCCTTCGAATGTGTTACACTGTTTCTCCCTCTCTGTCTTCAAGCCCTCAAATCTCTCACAACTTATTTGAATCTGAGAAACCCTAGAGTCTCAAAGAAACCGATCCCTTAAATCTCTCACTCTCTCTCTATCTCTCTCTCTCTCTCTCTCTCTCTCTCTAAGCCCTTCAGTTCCTTCAACTTGATTCAACCTTCTTCAGCTCGGTGATTCATCATTCGATCGATCTAATCTCAGAATGATTTTGATTTCAAAGCTCCACCGCCACCGCCATCACCATCTGCATCTGCATCGCCTACTCAGTTTCGAAATCGATTTCGATTTCGATTTCAATCCAATCTGAGTTTCGTCGATTCTTCTCTCTCTCGATCTCTCTCTCGATCTCTGTCTCTGTCTCCCTCTCTCTCTCGATCTCTCTGGATCTCTGTCTCTCTCGCACAATCTCATTCTCTACGTACACATTATCTGTACTTTTTTTTTGAATAATTTTTTTCTCCTAAAAATCTCTCTATACAAGTATATATATGAATTTATATATGTATCTCTATGTATTGATTGAATAATCATCCTTATTTTTTTTTCAGGCTCACCAATGATCCAATCGTTGATCGGCAGTGACGGAAAAATTATGAAGGTTTTTGGCAGAGTTCATCCTGATTTTTGGCTGTTGATACTGACTTTGAACTTTCACTCTCATGGCTCCCACTCATTTTAGTTGCTCATTTCTTGCCTGAATATATTAGGACTATTTGCTCTATTTTACTTGACATAAATAGCTTCCTAAGTTACTTATAAAGAAAATCTTGTTAAAGGTGGTTTAAAGTCTCTGCAAGCTTGTCAGCAACTTGGGATCGAACCATGGTCATGCACTTACTGCACCGATTAAGAAAATCTAACATGCCATCTCATCTTGCTATGCTCTATTAAGTGATGGTTTTTATGGTTAACTGCTCAGTCTATAATTCCACAAATCAGAGTGCTTATAGATTTACATTTAAATTTTGCTTTTGAAATTATTTCTACGAAATTGGTGTTGTGTTTGCAGATGTTGTATCTAAATGAATTCAAAATATCTTGTATTGTTTGATATTTGTTTTTTTTCACCTTGCATAATATCTTACCGGAATCTTACTACCATGGTAGCTTGAGAAACAATGCTGTGGATATTCAGAGTCATTATGTTTTAACTGGTATCATACTACTTTCAGTGTAAGAATCAAATGCTTAGGAAAATATATGTTATAATTCATTTTTGCTATCTTGCAGGATATAGTAGGAACCTTTCTTGCAGTTTCTAGAACTTCCTTATATTCTTGATAACAACACATCAGAATCAAGGGAACAAACCACAGAAAGGTATAATGCGCCCCTTCTACCTACCTAATTTATCTAAAAAAAACTTTGAAGTGTGCACTGTCATAGAGCA
This sequence comes from Camellia sinensis, assembly GCF_055761805.1. NCBI lineage: Eukaryota > Viridiplantae > Streptophyta > Magnoliopsida > Ericales > Theaceae > Camellia > Camellia sinensis. Next base: position 73,186,241 of record NC_138964.1, read on the forward strand.
AATTGGGCAATCATGTAGGGTGCAGCAGTCATCAAGAGATACCAATTGATTTTGCATTTCATCGATTATTATGATGGAGAGCATTATTTGACTTTATTGTTATTGTTGGAATGGTGATGAGCATCATGAGTCAAAGGAATTAAAGAATCAAATACAACCCACCCACCCCCCAACATGCCACAATTTTCTTATTCTTTTTCTTTTTGTTTTCTTGTGAAACTTACAGAACAACCAACTGAATTGAGTATGCTGTTTTATTTTAGCCTTTGACCTCGAACTTTGGACCTTTTTGTTTTGTCAACCACAGAAAGCTCCTATACTACCCTCCCTCTACTTTTCAGCTGGGTATATTTTTAAAACCTTTGCAGATCCAAAAATCAAAGGACTTCCAAAAATATAAGCAGAACACTGAATATATACAGGGAAAATGATTAAACAGAAAAAATTAAATCACTGTTGTAAACCATTATCTTCAGCAATAGTTGAATAATTTATCCATTAATTGAAAATTTAACATTAGTATTTCTTTTTTCATAAAAGGAAGGGAAACAAACAAATAATAAAAAAATTGAAGATACAATTAAACAAAACATGTAGAAAATAGGTATCATTTAAATTGGGGCACTCAAACCTGGTATCATCATCTCTAGATTTTAAGAAATACAAAGAGAGAGATCTGACCTAGGGCTGTAACAGCAAAGTATGTGATCTGTCTCATTTTCATATCTAAAATTACATATATAGATGTAATTTGGTGTTTCGGTGCCTGCCATAGATGTTACGTTGTTGTAGTTGTATTTCTTCAGGGATTGCCTGGAACATGGGTCCTTATAGAGGAGGAGGTTGGTGTTGGATCGGCTGGAGGACATCCAAATTTGGTGAGGATCTTCAAATGTCAAATGAAGAGCATTTAAGTGCTATGCACACAATTGCGCATACTTATCATTAATTAGCATGTAGACATTTATACTTTAGCTGGTTTTGCTACATGCTGAACTTTTGCTGTGGTGTTTATCTGGGACATTGTCAGATTACTAGAGTAGAGTACAGACTAATATTTTCGTTTTTTTTGCGCTACGTAGATGGAGCTTATTGCCAAAATGAGGAATCCGTTTATTGTGGAGTATAAAGATTCTTGGGTAGAGAAGGTCAGTAGATGTTATATCTCGTATTATTGATGTTGTTCAATTGACATTGGTATTTTCTTTCATCCTTTGTTTTCTGATGGTCTAATAGGCTACCTGAATGTCTATTCTATTTGTTTTTGTTCCTTCCTTCCTGTCATGCTGATATTGCTTTCATATGCTTCATTGTTTAACCTAGTTGATCATTGGTCTTAAAATTATGAAACTTTACTAATTAAATGCCATCATTTATGGATACTTCTCTCTCTCTCTCTCTCTCTCTATGCATATATATATATATATATATATTATTTTGTGTAGTTCTCTAAATCCAACATGTGTTTTCCTCTGCTCACGTAGATTATGAAAGTTTTGAGAAGCTAATTAAGCAATGTCATGAATTAAAACTGTTACAGTGACTTTCCTCTTTTATTTATTTTTCTATTCACTTCAGAATAGTTGTGCTCTCTTAAGCTCATTAAGCTAATTAAGCTAGTTGTGCTGTCTTCAGAATAGTTGTGCTCTCTTAAGCTAATTAAGCTAGTTGTGCTCTCTTAATAATTTTTCTATTCACTTCAGAATAGTTGCATATGGTCTGTCATTTTTTGGATGTTACAATTCACAATTTCATTGTCTTGGCTGTCAGGGCTGCTATGTATGCATCATTATTGGTTATTGTGAAGGAGGAGACATGTGAGTGACTTTTCTGGCTAAAACTGCAATACTTGGCTTAATCCATTTACTTGGGCTGAAACTTTACATGCAATCTATATAGAACCTCAGATACAAAAAGCAGATTCACACTCGGAAATGCCAACTGAAATTGCAGGACCCAATTTGCTGTCAACACTGCAGGGAGACGAACACAAGTCTGGTCCAGAGGCAACAACAGTGAAGTCAGGCCCTGAAACAGAATGTAGTAATAGATCAACAACAGGGCCAGATTTTGAAAAAGGAAAGAGTAATTCGCCTGCTTGTGAAGTCGTTCCTGCTGCTGCAGATTCATTTCCACCTCAGACTGAACCTATATGTTCAACCAATGGAACTGGAGATGATGTGGAAATGAAAGAGTTGTGTGATGCTGATTCAAGTGCCGATGAACCAACTGAAGAAAGCGCCGATAAATCGGACCCTGGGGTCATTCTTTATGATAGTGATTATTAAAACTAAATTGACACTTTCCAAATTTAATTTATTCAAGTTCTTGTGAAGCAGGTGCTGAATGCTGGCAAAAATAAGCTTAAATCAATGGATGAGGTCATCATCCCTTTAACTAGGGAATAGATGTTGTTGATGAAGATAAGGATGAATCACAGACTACCCTTGCTTTAGTCTGTGGAAACTCTGCTACTAACAAGAGAACCAGTCCCAAACTTCTCTCTCTTCTCTCCTGCTGCTTGATTTTTGCTCGTTCAGACTTGTCTCTCTTATGTAAGCTCTTCTTTCTTCCATGCCTTTCCTTCTTTTTCCCCCTTGATTTCTCATCCTATTTCTGTCTCCTCATGTTTTTTTCTTCTGGGTTTTGCAGATTCATTTGGACACGAAGATGCTAGCATTGTTGCTGAGATCGATGTAAATGCTCCCCTTTGTTCCTCAATCCCAAATGGTTTGCTCTCTCTCTCTCTCTCTCTATATATATATATATATATATGTGGGCTATTTTATATACAGTTTGGGCTTTTGGTGTAATACTATCAATATGCAATTGTATTGAGATGACTATCAATAATATCTTATATATTTGTTGGAGCTCTATTCTTTACTTATGTTGCCCTATTCTGATCTTCTTCTTCTTGGTTTCCGGCATGCTAAATATTGTTCAGACAATCTGCCTCTATGGGGTGTGTATTAACAAATGATTATTAAAGCTTTTTTCACTAATTTTATAATTTGCATATAGGTCGGGTCTTTTTATTCTCAAGACAATAAAGCAGTTTGTGGAGCCGAGAAATAGTGTACAATTTGCATATAGATCTCTGATGGCCCCTTACTTGCCACAGAGTGGGGCTGGTGGTGGTGGCAGTCCATACTCTGAAGGCGGTGCTCTCTATGCCCTAGGCTTGAATCATGCAAACCATGGGGAGGGTATCAAACAATTTCTTTGTGATAGCCTATGCAGTACCAACGGAGAGGTGCTTGCTCTCTATAATCTATTGTTCGGTTACTTTTGTGCACCATGAATTTCTGTTATAATAGTGGTGTTGGAAACTTTGATTGGTGCAGGTTATTCAGCATGGTGCATGCTTGGGTCTGGGCTTTCTTGAGGAGTCAGGTGATTCTCGGAGTGGACTTCACTTGTCTACCCCAAAGAGAATGGTTGTTTCTCCCTTGAAGAAGCACAAAATTAAGAAATTGGCAAGGAGGAGAAAAATTAAGAGATGGAGGACACTGGAAGAAGACACTTTTAGAACTGGCGTGCAGAGGTATGTGATTTTTTACATTTAATCTAGGGAAGGCCTTTCTAGAATTTCAATTTTATGTGAATATTAAATAAACTCAATATTTTTATTGTTCTATTAGTTTAATTATGTCAGATGTTTTTCCTAGGTAAAGATTGTATTCTCTTTGTATTTTATTTCTTTAAAAGAAAAAGAAGAAATAAATATTTGTAATTCCACATTGTATAGCATCACTTTTTTATATGTGCATGTGTTTGACCCTGAAATGCTGCACCAGTTTTACCACCCTAAGGGATATGAGTTAACCATTGGGGTAGAAAGTTCTGTCATCTTCTTCTTTGAGGACTATTTTCATGTCAACTTTTTCCCCTTACAAACACATTAATGTATACTAATTGGACGTTATTTTTCTAACTGTTTTCATGTCAACTGAGAGAATTAAATAATCGATGATATCTTCTAGGATAATGTAAAGCTCCTCACTCATTTGTATTTATTTCTTTTGAAGGTTTGGTAGAGGGAACTGGAAGCTCATCTTAAATTCAGATCGTTACATATTTGAAGAGAGAATCGAGGTGAGAATTTTTTATGGTTGTGCCTTTTTTCTGCTTTAATATTATTTTTCTTTATGTTAACATAAGGGCTTCTTTTGTTTAGGTTGATTTGAAGGACAAGTGGAGAAATATGATACATTACTGACTCTTAAAAAAAGAAGATGGTCTGCAGTTTGTATAAACTCTTTACTTATCTAAAGAAGATGGTTTGCAGTTTGTATTATAGGGGAGGGTTCTTGCATGTTGATTGATTCTTCATAGTTTTCTACTCTACTTGATGGGTCTTCAAGAAGGAAAAAGAATATATTGATTGCTTGAATACAATGTTTGTGCATCAGATTTCTTCTTCTTCTTCTACTATTATTATCTATTTATAATTTATAATTTTTTTTTGAACTTTATACCAAATGTGTTATGTGATGGATAGATGAGAGTGTAATCATGTTACTAATCGGTATAATAACATGTCAAGAGCCTTATTATTTTATTTTTAATTTTGTTTTCAAACTTAGTTTATTTATTATTTTAATAAACATCAATTATTAGTTCTTAATAATTGTTTATGACAGGTATTTGTTTCAACCATATAAAATTAGCGCAACGTTAAAAATAAAAAAAATAAAAATAAAGGCTATGGCGGCGTTTTTTGAACGTCACTATATCCCTATCTCAACGGTTAGATTTTTAAAATGTATAAATATCTTTAACGGCGTTTCCAAAACGTCGCTAAATGTCATAGTGACGTCACAGTACAATTAGTAGGACATTTGACGGCGTTTTTAAAAACGCCGCCTATAATAATATAACGACGTTTTCCAAACGCCATAAAGCTATAGCGACGGCCGCGTCGTCGGCGTTTGGTACTAAACGTCACAAAAATAATTAGCGACGTTTTTAGTACCTATAGCGGCGTTTTTAAAACGCCGCTAAAAGTCAATTTTCCAGCAGTGGTTGGCATTTTTTTATGTTTACATTATAATAGGAGATAAATTGAAGAGTCAGTGGGACTCATTATGGGTTCTATTTCGACATTTCGTATCGTTTATTTTGCAGGAGTCTTAATGTATATCATCTATAAAGAAAAGTTAGTTGATATGATAATGGTAACATTTTCATTTTATCACACATATCTTCAAAAAAGACCATTCATTTTTTTAGAGATAAACATGATAAAATAAAAATATTATGATTATGAGAGCAAATTTTTTTTCATAATGATATAAATTAAAAACCTTACAAAATGAACGATTAGGATCATTAAAACGAGACTCATGGTAGGCCTCACTGGCCATTCAAATTCTCTTATGTTGAGATATGAACATAAGAGAAACTCAACCATATACCTTTAGACCTATGTTGTATGGATTTGTCATCCAGGTGCAAGTGTTAGATGCATGTGTGTATTTCGATGTTGAACACATCAAATTTCAAAATTTAAAAGTATAAAAACTTAGTAAAAAAGTGGCTATATTTTTTATTTATAATTTATTATATAAGATGAAATGGTGTTGTACTTAGCATGCAGTGTTTCAAATAATATTTTACTCACTTTATAGTGTATATATTGTGGGGAAGTATCTTGCGAATGACGCCATGTGGATAGCGCCGAGATATCAGCTAAGGTGCCACATGGATGAGTCATGTTGTCAAGGTGACCACGGCATTGTCCAGATGTTCTGTGATAATCCTGGAATACCAAGGTCTACGTATAAGGGACAAAAGTCCTAGAACAGAGGAGGCTCTCAGTCTGGATCAGGATAAGTCTCATGAGGTGCTTATCTCTATCTAGCCGAGAGTCTAGGATGAGCATTGAGCTTGAGTCCAATGGAGTAAGGCTTTTAGGGGACCAGGTCACTGCTGGTTATAAACATGAGGCACCTTCGTAGGTCTGAGGTGGGTTTTGACTTGTGAGTTTTAATACTGTTTTGATATGTGTGAGAGATAAGATTCACTAACTTGACCATCGGAGTGTCCCCGGGTGGACGAACCACCACGGTATTCTCATCTTCTTGTTGGTAGATAGTTGGCTCAATATATTCTGTCGGTGCTCTCCAGCTAAGTAACCTGTTTGGTTGTGTAGTGGGAAATCAACACCCACAATTTGGAGCCGTTTATGGGAACTTAAGAAGGATAGATGGCTAACAACGAACAGGAAGTGAGAATTGGGGATTACATCCACAGTGATGAGGAGGAACATGTGGATCCTAATACTAGAGGAGAGAACAGTAATGAAGGAGCGCAGGAACAAATTTTTGGGGCGAATGATGTCGGCAAAGGACGTAACGGCCCAAAGAAGGGAGACCAAGATGAGTATTACAATGAAAGTGATCTCCAGGTATGGAAGGATAGATGTCTGAGAATGGATAAGGAGATGAAGGACATGGCGAACAAGTTGACAGACCTACAGACAGTGGTCAACTTCATGATGCAAAATAACATGATGCAACCATCGTTCCCATTGCAGAACACACCGGCACCAGCAACCAAAATCGATGCCCAGAAAGGAGAATAAATGACAATCCCAACTATCTCACAGCATAGCAAGTGATAGGAAAACTCACATCGGTCGTCACGGGATGTCGGGCAAACAGAGTTAGTACGAGGTGAGTCGCAGAGGACACTACAAACCAAAGGGACCTATGTCAAGGGATCTTGACAGATCCAAGAGAAGGGCCTCTATTTAGATGTAGTGGATGGAGGGAAGTCCAAAAGAACGCACAACTACACCAAAAGTAGCATGCCGAAGAGACTGGAGTCTATTGATAGCCAAGCTCCCGGTAAGTCAAAAGAGGACCTAAGAGACTACCTCTAGCGAAAGAGACTCAACACCAAGATCACATCCAACATCCAGCCGAAGGCGCCATTCTCGTTGGAGCTGGATATGTTTGAGACGCTGAAGAAATTCAACATTCTGAGGTTTCAAATCTACTACGGTAAGTCTGATCCAAACTTTCCTGTTGGTTTGTATTTGAATTCGATGGCTCTATGGAGCGGGAACGAGCAACTATTGTGCAAGCTATTTCCATTGTCGTTCAGGGAGGTAGCATCAGATTGGTTCCATAACTTATCAAAAGGAAGTGTAAAAAGTTAGGAAGGCTTGGCTGAGATGTTTATGGCCAGGTTTGTTACAAACATGGCACAACCACTGAGGGTAGACTCCCTATTGGCTTTGAAGATTAGCGATGGCGAAGGCCTCAAGGCTTACGCCAAGAGATACTATAAGGTGTACAATCGGATTCTGGCTTGTAACCAGGAGCTGGCAGTCATGTCTTTCAAGAACGGCCTGGATGATAATTGCCCGCTTCAGAAATCACTTGCAAAAACACTACCGAAGAGCATGGAAGAGCTCATGTCACAAATTGAGAAGTATGCCAGAGCAAAGAAAGAAACACAAGGAAAGGGGACACCAAAACAAGAAGGGAGAAACAGCTCGCTGAAACGAGACCGAGGGAATACCGGCATTGACCGGCCAGAAATAGGAATGAGGACTATGCAGGTAGTTAACACGACATTTAGAATTCCAATTATAAGGTTTTGGAGAGGATTAGGAACTAGCCATACTATAGAGCGCTGAAGAAGGTCCGTGGCGAGTTCGTGGGAGGGAGCACTGGGAAGGATTGTGCTCACTATAACGAGGATGGTCATATGACTCGGCGATGCAGGGCTCTGAAGTCACACCTAGAGGACTTGGTCAGACAAGGAAAGAGCACGCGAGGGTGCCACAAACACCAGCGGCACCACCACCACCGCCGCCGCCGCAGCAAGCAGATAGACCTCAGGTAATTAGTGTGATTCACTCGAAGGTCAATGAGAATGAAGTTCAAAGGGAGGCCCAGAGAGTAAGGCACCCGCAGCATATATATCAGGTCCATCAGAAGAAGCCCAGAACAAATGAATATCAGGGACTGATGATTTCTTTCATGAAGCAAACTTGGATATCGTGCAGCATTCGCATAATGATGCCCTAGTGGTAACTTTGAAGATTGGATATTATTAGGCGAGACATATACTGATTGATCAGGGAAACTCTTGTGACATGTTGTATGTTAGATGTTATAAGGAGCTTGGCCTCCACCAGGATAATTTAGAACAATCTAATAGCCCAATGGTTGGATTCAATGGGACGCCAACATGGCCTTTAGGAGCCACAAGTCTAAAGGTGCAGGCAGGAAGCAAAAAGGTAATAACGGAGTTTACTGTGATAGATACTCGCTCCCCGTACAACATCATTCTGGGAAGATTGTGGTTGCATGCAATGAGAGTTGTTCCCTCAACACTACACCAACTGTTACGATTCCTAACTAAATAGGGGATTGAAGAAGTAAAGGGGGACCAAGTGCAGGCGAAAAATTACTCCATGGTAGCAATGAAGTAGACCTGCAATATTAGGGAGACAGAAAGTGCATAGATTGAAAGCAAAGACCATAAGGTCTTGGATGATGTTGACAAAGAACCTAGCGAGAATAGTGAAAAACCTTTGAAAAAGGTTCTGGTGCAAGAAAATAATGCTGAACATTCTTCCTCCTCGACTCTGGCTTAGCCGAGAAAGAAGAAAGAGAATTGGAGGTCCTGTAAGAGAACATAGAGGTGTTTTCCTGGACACCCAATGAGATGCCAGGGATCAGCCCCGAGGTCACCTATCGCAGACTTAACGTGGGCATGTCAGCTATGCCAGTCATTTAGAGAGCAAGGAGGCCAACATCGATACATGTGCAGGCAGTTGAGAAAGAAGTAGATAAGCTACTAGAGGCACATACCATTAGAGAAGTGAAATATCCCACCTGATTGTCCAATACAGTGGTGGTGAAGAAAAAGAATGACAAGTGGAGGGTCTGCGTGGACTTCACAAGCCTAAACTAGGCTTGCTCCAAGGACAGCTTCCCACTGCTCAAGATTGATCAGTTGATAGATGTCACATCAAGGCATGGGAGGATAAGTTTTCTGGACGCATACAGAGGTTATCACTAGATAACAATATATGCACTGGATGAAGAAAAGATTGCTTTCATCACCTCCAAAGGACTCTATTACTATCGAGTAATGCCTTTTAGGTTGAAGAATACAGAAGCGACATACCAAAAACTAGTCACCAAGATGTTCAAACATCTGATTGGGAGTACAGTGGAGGTCTACATAAACAATATGATTGTTAAAACCAAGGAACCTGGGAACCATTTGGCCGACCTGAAGGAGGTTTTTGACATATTGAAAACATATCGGCTTCAATTTAATGCCTCAAAGTGTGCATTTGGAGTTGGATCCGGTAACTTCCTAGGGTATTTGGTTACTAGGAAGGGTATTGAAGCAAGCCTTGATCAAATCAAGGTTATCCACGATCTGAAGAGCCTGCCAATGGCAAAACAGGTCTAGATTTTGACCAGTAGAGCAGCAACCCTGAACAGGTCCATTAGCCAAAGTTCGGATAAATGCAAATGATTTTTTTTAGTTATTGAAGAATGCGAGGTCACCTTGGTTGACTTGAAGAAGTACTTGACAACCGTGCCAGCATTATCAAACCCAGCACCAAGAGAAGAATTGTTCTTGTACCTAGCCATTTCAGACCATGCTGTTAGTGTCGTGGTTATCCGAGAAGAAGAAGGTGAGCAAAAGGCAGTGTACTATGTAAGCAACACCCTGAAAGATGCAGAAACCAGGTACTTGCCTCTGGAGAAGTTAATATTGGCCATGGTAATGCCCTAAAAAAAGTAGAACCATTACTTTTAAGCCCATAAGATTGTGGTGCTAACTAAATATCCACTAAAGTCCCTGTTGTAGAGTGGAGACTTGACAGGCAGAGTAGCCTGATGGACTGTAGTTATAGGTTAGTATGACTTAGAATTTAGGTATAAAATAACAATTAAGGGCTAAGTTTTTGTCGACTTTGTGGCAGAATTCTCACTAAGTGCGATCCTAAGGAGGGCACCGGTGTGCTGCGACCTAGCATGTAGCAAATAATGGCACTCAATTCGATAGCAAGTTGATCAAAAATTTCTATACAAAATACAAGATCAAAAACTATTATCCTACTCCTAGCTTCCCCCAGAGCAATGGACCGGCAAAGGCATCCAACAAGACCATCTTGGATGAAATCAAGAAAAGGCTAGAAGCTGCCAAAGGCAAGTGAATGGAAGAATTGCCTAATGTCTTATGGGCATATCAGACTACGCTAAGAAGATCTACAAAAGAATCTCCTTTCGCCATGGCATATAGCACCGAAGCAGTCATCCCATTGTATATTGGCATCCCTAGAATAAAAACCCAGGGAGTGGAGAATGGAACAAATGAGGCATTCCTTGCCCAAGATCTCTATCTGATATAAGAAAGAAGGAAAAGAGCAGTAATTCGGCTGGGGGCATACCGACAGCAGCTTGCTAGGGCATACAACAAGAAGGTCAATCCCGGGGAGTTTCAAGTTGAAGACCTCGTCCTAAGGAAGGTTGTTGGCAATAAGAAAGATCCTAGGGAGGGTAAGCTTGGCCCGAACTAAGAAGGACCATATCGTATCATCTCGATTGCAGGCAATGGAACTTATCGGCTTAAGGGCACTGATGGCAAAGAGTTGCCAAGGCCCTGGAGCACAAGCAATTTGAAGTTTTTTTTACCATTAATTCCAGTTTTTCAAGTTTTTTTCTACGTAAAGGTTTATTAGACGGAGTACTAGTGAAATACTAGCTTGATTTTTTTTTAAGAAAGTGTTGTTGAAATTTGTGTGATAAGACTGAAAAGTCTTAAGCCGTTGTTCCTATGGTGAACATGACGAATAATTTAGATTTGCCATGATGGTAGAGTTGAACTAAGTTTGCGATGTTTTCACATGAAACAAGATGATTTACTTAGACTTGCCATGACAGTAGAGTTGAACTAAGTCAACGATATTTCGGCATGAAAGAAGGTGAGACTGGTTCAGGGTATAAGAAAAGCTGAGGTAAATAAGTACTCTCGGTGCGCTAAGGTTAAGCCTTAAGTGCCTCGTTTGGGCACGCCAAACATGATGACCTCGGTCAAGAATGTTTAAGTAAGACTTTGGCAATAACCAGGTGATGTGTCCTTAATGTGAACATAAGTGGTACTTAGGTTCACTTTAGGGGTAGGAAAGAGGAATGAGCATAACACTTGTGAAAATATTTGCAGTTATCCGAGATCATTGACAAAAGATACTATCCAAGATAAGTCAATATGAGATGATTGTACTATACTGCATCCGAAGTGTTGTTATCCAAGATGTTGATATATCCAAGGTGAGGCACCAAGTTATCAGACTTGGAAAGACAAGAAAAATTCTTAGTGTGAAAAAATATGCAAGGCATAAAAAGGCAGTGAGCATACATGAAAACAACATTCAACACTAAAGGAAAAAAGAAAGACTTGCATTGAGAAGAAACAACTTGTTCAAGTACATAAACAGGCACATCAGCTCGGCAAAACAAATATTGTTCAAAAGAAAGGTGAAACTATTCAAAACAGGAAATAAGAAAGTACAACTACAAAGTAAAAGTGCATAGGAAAGAAAAATTCCTAAGTTCTAGGATCTTGGGCATTGGTCTTAGACTATTCAACCTCAGATGTTGGCATTGTCTCGGCCTCGGCAGACAGTGTTTCAGATTTCTCGGCCATGACCTCAACATCAATTTCAAGTATGGTCTGGTTCAGGCTCTTCTCGGCGGAGAGGATTTCGGCTTCAGAGGTAGCCTTCTGGGGAGAGGTGCCTTTGGAAGCCTCATCCTCTTCCTCTCTAATCACGCTCAACACTTAGCCATTTAAGTAGGGGAATTAGCCCCAGCAGTGGCTACATATTTTTCCTGTTCAACATCAGCCTCTTCCTTATCTTCAGCCTCCTCCTCGCTGGCTTCTTCTGCTTCCTCGGTCTCATTCTCTGATTGATTGGGAGAGGAAGGGAATGGGATATTAAGCTAGCTGATGTCACGGAGGGGTGAATCCTTGGGGACAGATAGGTTTTTTAGGGCTTCCATCCAACCGAGGTAGTAACATTTCTTATAGGCCATGTTGACTTGTTTTTTTATGCGCCTCTCACACATCGGCTTGCCCCTTAGCAATAGGTCTTTTCATCGGCCACCTTGATCTCGGCCTCTTCGGATTTCAAGGCCTCCACTAGCTCTTCCTCGACTTTGGCCGCCTTAGCCTTGGCTTCCTTGGACTTAGGTTTGGTCTCCTCAACCACGACCTCAGTAGCCCTGGCTTTTTCTTCAGCTAAATCTTGGGCATTCTATGCAGCTTTGGCCTTGTCCAGTAGTCTGCAAATGTGAGCCTTGCCTTGGTTGAGCGAGGCAAGGTGACCAGTGACCTCTTGAGTTTTCTTTGTCAGGTGCTTCTTCATTAACTCGGTCTTGACCGCATGGGAGTGCGTATGCTAGATGGCCTGGAAGAGAATAAACAAACAAGTTAAAAAGTGGTACTAAGGGTAAAAGACTGAAATAGAAATTAAATAAGAAAACACAGAGTCTTACCAAGACGGCATACTGCATCATCAAGGAAAAGTTCTCATATTGATTGAGCTCGGATATACGGTTCATGTCGGCTGGTAAAAGCGCAATGGTAGGCAGAGCGGCGCCGACTTCCAAGCTGTTGATGGCGCTATCATTGGCTCTCATAAGTCGGTCTCTGACCATGACTGTTGGGGCCCAGATTTCCTCAAGGTGGAAGGCATGCAGGCCTTCTGTGTCCCCGGATCTTGTCTTCTTGGGCGGTGGTGCGTCAGTTGATTTGGCCTCGACAGGCCTCTTTCTGACATCAGCAACCCACTTTTTGGCCTTGGCAAATTTCAAGATAGGCAAAGTGTCTTCTAAGTCAGATGCGATGGTAGTGACCTTGGCTTTTGCCTTAATCTTTTTCACTTTTTTTTGTTTGGGTTTCTGTTGGGATTTAGAAGAGGAAGACTGGACCGTCATGAAGCCACGAATGTCGACAAGGAGATCGTTGACAATTGTTAGTTTTCGGCCCATCTCCTTAGCGGTTACAATAATATTAACTCTGGTGCCGAAGTCCATAGCGGGTAGAGCAACTAGAGGATTTGACTACACATCTTTCTGGTAGGAGCGTTAGGAGGTTGGTAACGGCATTGGCGTTGCACTGGTGGAATGAGTTGAGATGCAGCAGAAGTAGAGTGCTGCTCTACAGGATCAGAACTAGATGCCTGGTCTGGCCTTGGAAAAGAGGTAGCTGGTCTAGTCGAGGCAGATGCAATAGCCTTGCTCTGTCTAACGATGTTGGAGAGAGGAGAGCTGTAAGTTGGCACGTAGTTCAACAGAAGTGGAGCCTTTAGTTCAACAAGAGCCGTTTGAGATCTCGGCTGGGTACATAAGACTCCCAAAATGATTTGCTCGATTAAGGAAGAGCTGCAAAAACAGGAAAAATATTAAACTTCAGAACATATATAGGAGTTAGATGCATGAGTGCAAAAAGAATTGCATTTATGGCTAAGTTTTTACCCTCGTCCTCTCTAAAAACTTCTCTGAACAAAGGAAAAAGATGAAGATCATCATCAGGTGCAAATTCCCAATTGCCCGAGGCAATCAGGTAGTCATCTCCAGTGCCTTTGTTGGAGTTTGGGAGGTCGGCTATGAGTTTGTATGTGGTGGACCTGGGCTTGAGATAGTAAGTGTAACCACTAGTGGGCTTGAGGCCACACATGGTGTAGCCAAACTAGATGTTGGCAATGGTGATCCTAGTGTTCTCTCGGGGTGTTAACTCGACAATACCATGGATAATCCTAAATGTGTTAATGGCTAGTAGCATGGGGTTAAGTTTGTAGAAGTGCAAGACTTCTTAGAAGAGGATGTCAAGTGGGAATCGGATTCCCCCTTCTATGATGGACACAACGGGGAAAGACATATAGGCGCTGTTTAGTAGAGCTTTGGAACATTAGTTCCAAGCTTTGATTTGCACATGATGTTTGTTTACGGTTTTCAAAAATTAATTCCACGTTCACTTTTGAAAACTCTCCAAGGAGGGAAAATTTAGGCTAACCGGTCGTCCGGACGGTTGACCGGAATAGTGCATTTTTTATTTTTTATTTTTTAGCAATTGACATATGTTAATTTTTATATATTCAATAAAAAATATTTTCTGAATTTTTTAAAATTTTTTATGAGCTTTGAATAGAATTTTGAGTTGTGTGTTTGGTTATGAGTTGTAAGTTTTTGTATCAAATATCATATGTCACATCAAAATTTTTTCACTCAATTCAAAACTCTTTTCAAAACTCATTCACCAAACAAATTTTCCACACTCAAATCATAATTTCAAAACTTACAACCCAAAATACAACTCTATTTTCAAATCATATTTAAAAAACTCTACCAAACGCAACCATAGTTTTTTTTTAGGCATGATAGAGTCTTTTTTCCCAACCAAGCTGAGTTGAACGTCAGCTGGAATAGAGAACTTCTGGTGAAAGTATTCTAGTTTGGTTGGAGAGTCTACCCTCCATTTGAACATCTCCATGACTTCAGCTAAGGTGATTTGGGTACTGATTTACGGTGAAAAAAGGGTTTAATGTGGGTTTAGGGACCTCGGCAAGACCTTAATAAGCACTAGGGCAAGAATTCTGAGAAAAACATGGGAGATCTTCTTGTAATTTTTCTAAGGATATGGTGTATAGGAAAATTCCAAGCCTAAATCTATGAAGATAAACGAGCTACAAGGGCAAGAATATGGAAACAAGCCAGAAAAACGAAAGAAAAACATGATTCAAAATGAAGAATTGCAATCAAAGGCAGTGACAGACTTATGAGCATTGATTCAATAACATCTAGTGCAGGCGTGCTAAAGACAATAAACAGACACAACGAAACATGAAGATGAGGACAAGAATGCGAGCAAATACAGTAAAAATGCAAAATCGCAAAGAGCATATGGCAAATTCAGAGAAAAGCAAAATATAAGATTGGAAGCACGTAAAACATGACTAATAGGGCACAAATGTGAAGAATAGTAGAGGAATTTGAAATGAAAATGTAAATGATCCAGAGACTTACAAGGTAGAGCCAAGAACAGAGGCACCGGAACGATGTTCACTAGAGTCAAGTGGTAACGGAGCAATGAAAAGAGTGCCAGAGGTGATGAACAGACTTCTGCAACAAGCTCGTACGAACAACAATGGCGGTTTGAGAGAGGTTTGGTAGAGAGAGAAAGAGAGAGAGATAGAAAATTTGAGAAGAGAGAGAATTGTAATTGCAAAATAAAGAGACGGTGAGAGAAGGGAGGGAGTTTTGTCAAAAATGTGAAAAGGTAGCAAAATGTAATGAAGATGCCTTGGACGACATGCTTGTCAAGTGGCATGGGCAGGCCAACGTGGCCTAAAGGTGTGTGTCAAGCACGAGTTAGTAAAAATGCAACAGGTGGAAGAAACAAATGGGATGACGATGCGTGATAGCTCATGTGCAGCTGGAACACTTGAAATTCTTGAAATAATGAAGCAATAATCTTGGCTAGGGAGCAATCTCAGTTGAGATGCTTAAAGAACTTGGTTCTTGGTTCTTGATTGTTGATAAAGTGGGCAAATAAGTCTTGGTTACTGGAGGTTGACGAGTCATGATCTCGGTCAGAGTAGTGTCTGCGTTGTAGGCTGACATGTTGGGTAGACAAACGATGTAGGTTCCATCACCTTAGGATGCTAAGGTAATCGAATCTAAGGGGCAGTAGTGGGGAAGTATTTTGCAATTAAAGCCACGTGGCCAAGATAGCCCCAAGATATTGGCTAAGGTGCCATGTGGATGAGTCATGTTGCCGAGGTGACCACGACATTGTCGAGATATTCTGCGGTAATGCTAGAATCCCGAGGTATCCGGATAAGAGACAAGAGTCCTAGAGCAGATAAGGCTCTCAATTTGGACAAGGATAAGGCTCATGAGGAGTTTATCCCTATCTAGCTGAGAGTCTGGGATGAGCATTGAGCTTGAGTTCAATGGAGTGAGGCTTCTAGGGACCAGGTCACTGTTGGTTATAAAAAAGAGGCACCTTCGTGGCTTTGAGGTGGGTTTTGACTTGTGAGTTTTAGTACTGTTTTGATATCTATAAGAGATAAGATTCACTGATTTCATTGTCGGAGTGCTCCCAGGTGGACGAACCATCATAGTATTCTCATCTTCTTGTTGACAGGTGGTTGGCTCAATCTATTCTACCAGTGTTCTCCAGCTAAGTTCCCTATTTGGTTGTATGGTTGGAAATCAACACTCACATATATAATAATATATATAAAGATTGATAGTATCAAATATAAATTAAGAAATATTAAAAATTTACAATTTATGTCTTTCAATTCAATCAGGGGCTTTAGTCTAGTGATTTTATAGCACCATAGTTGTATGAGGTTGCTACCCTTGGATTATCTCTCATTATGGAGGTAGCATGGAGTGGTGGTTGGGATTAGTGGTTTGTTTGTGGTTATTGTTGGATTGAGCTAGGTGATTTCTTTGTGTTGGTTGTTGGTCTTGTCGATATATATTGTTGGATTATGATTGTCTAATTTAATATAACTATTCTTATATTTATAATTAATCTCTTATTGATTGACAATATATATACGTATCACAAGCCACTCATAATAACATAGCAGGGTAGTTGGTTATTATATGAATGAATTTGTAGCAGCTCACAAGTTGATACATAATTGGCCCACGATATTGTGGGGGAAAAAAATTGCGAGTCTCAATTTTTCTCCATATATATAAGCATTTAATACAAATATTTAATTTATTTCAAAGAATCTATATGACATGGCACCAGAGTACAAAAACAAATTATAATCTTCATTCTTTTTGTCTATTTAACACTATTAATTGTCACGTATAAAATTATCAACTTTCTCGTAGGAACTCAAAATGAAGCAAAAACCCTAGCAGGGAGAGTCAAGGTTCTGGAAAAAATAAATAGTATCGCAAAGCAAGATTAGGAAAACCCATCTTCTTCGTATAAAACAAACAAAAGCCTAGTGATGGATATGCATTCAATTCTAGAAAATGATCTCCAAATTAAATTTTGGCCCAAATCATATATGGGATTGTTGTAATTTATTTCTCTTGTGAATTTGGATTTTATATTTTGGGTAAATTACAAATAAACTCCATGAGATTTGTATAAAATACATATTGCCTCTTGTGATTCTAAAAATTATATCTCATTTCTTCAAGTTTCTATTTCCATAATGAATGACTCTTTTTTATTAATAATCATCAAATCAATTGACTACTTTCAATGACATCAGAGATATATTTTAATTAATAATTCAGGTAATTTAACTGTTGTAGAGGGGAGTGCTTAGCAATAATTTCAATTTTTATTTTATTTAATTTTATTAATTCTATTAAACGAAAAAATCTGACAAAGTGGGTATTTGTAATTTTCAAAACTACAGAAGATAATTTTTATTTTAAGTAAATCTCAAGAATTGTATTTGTAATTTACCCTTATAATTTTAGTTATATTAATTGTGCTTTTTAATTTTTCATATTGTATCAATTTAGTCTAATTGATAATAGCCATTAAGCAATTTGTTGACAATCAAGGGCAAAGTCATTCATTCAAAAGGGGAAAATTAATTTCAAATTGGGTGTCAATCTCTTGGGAAATTCTATTTCCACATAGTTAATTATTTCAGTGCACATTTTCTTTCAATACACACACATATTAATTTGATTATTAGCTAATTTTCATAATTCACACACTGAAAATTACAATTATACCCTTCACTCATAATCATTGTACACATACCTTTCAATTCTCGTTTCCACACACTTGTTAAGTGACTCTACTTCTAGATTTGTAGACTCATTGTAGATTTGCATGAAGACCATTGAAGACCACAATGTCAAGTGAATTGAAGCGAAGACAAAGTCCTCCATTGAAGATCTCCATTGAAGACCCTATTGAACTTCTATTAAAAACATCATTGAAAACCTTCCAAAATATTGTTGAAGATGAAAAATCTTTCCATTTTGTTATTGCATTTACTATTTTTCAGATTTTTGTGCACTTCAGTGCCATAAAACTCTCATTTTTTTTAATTTTTTTTTATTTATGCTTTTCAATTTGGGGACTTTGGCATTGGTTTTCTGAAATTATACATTTAATTCGAAACTTAACTTTCAAATAAAAATGATAAGTTAACCAAATTTATATATAAAAAAAAAATTTTAAAAAATTTCGATAGTTGTCCGAATATAATGAAATAATTCGGCATTGGTTGTCTAACTGAAAACCGCGAAAGAAAAAAAAAAAAGGTTCTGACAAAAAAAAAAAAAAACCAACATTTTCATCAACAACAGAGTATAAATCTAAAGATTAAAGCAATATGAGAGTTATTATAAGAGTATTGCTTTGCAAATAATAGAGGAGTATAGAATGTGTAACAAGCAAAGTGACAACAATGGACAAATTAGGGCTTAATTTTTATTTATTTTTTACTCAAAATGTGTATATTGAGATTATTTTTTAATTTTTAAAAGTTGTGTACAGAGAATATTTCATATAATATTATGGGTGTTAGTGGATGTCCAATATGATAATTTTACTTTAGGATATAATTGTTATTAAAATAATATTTCATTAAATATGTGCACTGAGGTAATTAGGTGTATGGAAATAAAATATGTCATATGACACAATATGAAAGGCCATTTGTATAATTGATTTAATTATAAATACAAACCAAATTGACACGAGTGATAAGCTACAAAAACTATTATCGTAAATTTCCCCTAAATTCATATATAGAAATTTTATTAAAAATAATATGATATTGATTTTTTATTTTTATTTTTTTTATTCTTTTAAATTATGAGCTATAATGGTGTGTGTTTTGGTTTAAAACGAAGGAAGCACAAGAGATCACAGTATTCTATGCGACCATTTGTAACACAAGTTATCTTTTTACATATACTTGTACTATTAAGTTTTTTGGTAAATTACAAATACATTTTTAAAATTTGCTTCAAATACGGATTATTCTTGTGATTCTATAAATTATATCATGCCCCTTTATGTTTGTAATCGTGTAACAAATGACTTATTTTATTAATAAATCATAAAGTTAATTAACTAATTTTAATGATATTAAAATATATTTCAATTAAAAATTTAGGTAATTTCATTATTATATCTGAGAGTAGTTATGAATTTCATTTATTCTATTAATTTTTTGAAATAAAATATTCTGATAAAGGGTATTTGTAATTTCTAAAATTATAAGAGGCAATCTGTATTTTAACTAAACCTTAGGAGTTGTACTTGTAATTTACTCAAAGTTTTTTCAGTTTTCTGTGATATGTCCATAATAATATAAGGATAATGCTATAAGAGTAGAATTTTTGTGTACATCATTTCCGCATAGATTTATTTATTTGTTCAAAAATTTATTTATTTATTTTTGAACGGGAGTTAAATCCCCTAATGATAAGCCAAACGACGCTTACAACAAATTCCATACCAACAAGATAGAGTTTACACTAAATAAAGGAAAAATGAGCAAAGAGGCACTCAGGCAGAGCCAAAATAGTATCAAAGACAAGATCCTACAAGATCCTAACTCATACTGCAATGCAGAAGCGATCATAAGAAATCAATACTAGGGCTCGTTAGAGATACCACAATAGCTTCCACCCCAAAGAGGGTAAGCCACCAATATTGCATTGATGGCGTCCAAACAAACAAAAAAACAGAACAAAGATAGAAACAAAAGCAAAAAAGCAAACCAAAACATGGATCTGGGAAGGAAGAAACCAGATCTAGTGGAGGATGGGATGCGGCGTGGCGGTGGTGTCTGTAGTGAGTAGCGTCGATGGGCATCAAATCCGATTGTAGTGTGGTGGTGGCAGCAAAAAGCAGTGAGACGCGGCGGAGAGGCGACAGATCTAGTTCTGGCAAAGTGGGGAAAGGGGGAGAAAACTTAAAATCTTTCACCATATGGAGAAGAAGCACCTCACAGGAAGGGAGAAACTGGGAAGGATGATCTCCCAAGACTTATTTTGCAAAAATTATAAGAAAAAGGCGGAGAGGGGAGAGGGGACAGAGGTGACCAGAGTCCTCCTCTCCCTCCCAAACGGCGCACTACTATTTTTTTGGTAGAGAAAAGTTTTAAAGAGAGAGAGAGAGGAGTTCATTTCCGCACAGAATGTTTTGAACTTTTATGATTACTTTATTTCAGGCCAATACATAGTTATAAAAATTTTAATGTCATATCGTTCTAAATAAATTTTATATATACTGTACGAGGACGAAATAATCTTCTCGTATAATCCTGTTGATCAAGTTTGCACTCCTCTAAACGTCGTTGCTTTACTTCTGAAAACACAAACGTGAGCTAGCGGGCGATTGTGTACTGGATACCTCTCTGATGCCTAAATCAGCCAAATAGACAATAGACAAAAAACTCTGTGTCTTTGAGAATAGAAAATGTGATGCCTGTGCATAGGTCCTGTCATGAGCTTTTGTAGATTCTACTTGGCACAATCCTAGTAGGACTCAAACTCTCCTTATAAGAGAATCTTCCTAAGAATCACACTACCAAGGATAATGCTCCTCATGATAACACTTTACTCACTGCTAGCCAAGTGAGATGGCTTAAAACCTCCTTACCTCATTTAGTAATAGACCAATTGAGCTAGCATGGTCGCGCCCTACGCCAGACCACGCTCACATAGCTCGGCGCTACTTCAGGTTACTCTGCAAGTTTACTATTTAGACGACGTCCAGCAGAGCTATCACATACCTCGATCCTCCTAGCAACAATACCTCAGTTCAGTTCGGCCAGACCAGGCCACTAGTAGTCTGCCTCTGACCGAACTGTCGGGATAAAGGACCGAACTTTTTTACCTCGGCCCGTCGTACAGCTCAACATCCAAGAACTTGCACCTAGCTCGGTCCTGGATGTTGCTCTGCAAGTCTACTATTTAGACGACGTCCAGCAGAGCTATCACATACCTCGATCCTCCTGCCAACAATACCTCAGTTCAGTTCGACCAGACTAGGCCACTAGTAGCCTGCCTCTGACCGAACTATCGGGATAAAGGACCAAACTTTTTACCTCAGCCCGTCGTACAGCTCAACATCCAGGAACTTGCACCTAGCTCGGTCCTTTTCAATAGTTGTACTTAGCTCGGTCCAATTTTCACTTAAATTACCCTCTCAATTGCTCCTTAATTCCATCTGCAAGACATGTTTGGGATTATGAACTTCTAGTCGAGCTACCCAAGTCCTATCTTGTTGAAATTACGATTTTAGCCGAGATAAAACAATGATTTCCGTCGGACTGTAGTCTATTCAGCTTCCTAAACTTGTGTCGGCTGCATGACTTATCGCTTCAAAAAAGCCTGCCAACACATCCCTAATAGGACACTTGTCACACATCGATAGAATCCTTGTACCATGCCAGCCGTTTTCACATTACTCAAAAAAAATTGAAAAAGGCCTGCCATTTTGTCTTTCACATAAATACGACCCCTTCATTTCGAACAGTCACCATTTTACTGTTCATCTTTGTTCTTCAAAGAATTTCTACATTTTGGGCTTCATATCCACGCCTCCTGAGCTTGAACCCCTGACCAAGTAACTATTGTGTACGTTTCGTTGGTCTTCTTGCTGGTTGGGCTTTGTTTTGACACCTTCACACTCGTAAGTTGCTAATGCTTCTCTCTGATGTTCCTGTTTTATTTATTTCTGTACTTGCAACACTTAAATCTCTATATATGCGCGTTTATATATGCTAGAGTGTTTGAGAAAATACCATAAACCCAAAACCATACACTCAAGCTCAGAGGCACACTTACTGGATTTTGAAAAATATGATATTTGATCCAAAATCGTGCTGTAATCGAATTAGGAACTTGTTTGCGGCCTTTAAGATTGTACATGACCGAACTAGAAATGGGTTATAACCTTGCGCCTTAACCACCAACCGTACTAGAGACCTTGAGTTGGCCCTTTTTCACGATCGAACTGAAAAACTGCATGTAGCCAACTTTTTATTTTTTTACTTCGCTTATTTATTTAGCCCAGTCCAGTTATCTGGGCATAACACTTCTTTATTTCCACTTTGCAGACTTGACTAAGTTGGCCAGGCACACTTTTGCACCCTGCCTCTGGGCGGCTTTGCTCAACCAAGCCAACCAAAGCCTCAACCGCGCCGAGCTAGGCCACCGTGAACACATTAAAATTTTGTTTCCCTAAGTTAAATTGGAAAATACTGGTTTCTAGTGAACTTCCTAGGAGCCATGGTTGAATTTAAAAAGGATTATCATATTCCTGATGACGTCCACCTCTCCTTAGCCGAGCTACAAACCACCCTTTGGGGCAAACCGGGCTTCGTTCCTTTTACAGTAATATCGATCACAGAAACCGGCCTTCGTTTTCGGTACCACCCCTCATATGCGAATTCCTTAGGCAAACAAGATTATGCCTAACCCAACTCTCCCCAAACTCTTATAGGATAATAAATGGCATTGCCGAGCTAAACCATCGACTCGGCGTCAACCTCAGATTGGCTGAGCTATTACATCGATATTCGCTCGGCCAAAATGACGACAGTTGGGTGTATTATCTCAAAGTAAAGAGAGGCCGAGAAAAAATAAAAAATAAAACACACTGGACAAACACTTGAACGACGACGATTTATTCTGGGTTTTTGGTAATTTTGATGATCAGGAAGCCCAGATACCGGGCTATAACATAAACTGGGATAAGGGAACAGCTAGTAAGGACATCTCGGTTTTATCTTGTTTTACTGTTTCCACTAACCACCGTACTAACCCTTATGTTCGTTGATGCAGATCTAAATCAACTCAAATCATATTACGCCTACACCAATCAAGACGCCCTTTGCGCCGCCCTTTGATACAGCCACCAAGATTGGGCCGAGCTGCTAAATTTCAAGCCGACCTATCGGTACAGCGGAAAGAGGAAAACCAGAGTCACTGACTTCCTCCTAGAACCTTCACCCGAGCCAGACCCCACTCTTCCCCAAATCAACCTGATCCCTCTAACTAAAGAACAAGAAATGGCAAAGAAGAGGACCATGCAAGCACTCATCACCGAGCAGACCTCCGATGAAGTGCAAACCGAGCTAGAGTCATCTGGTCAATGTCGTAAAACTGTGGTCGCCCTTCTAACTGCCAGGGCCTCCACATCTCGGACGAGCAAGCGTGCGCGTACCTCATCACCGAACTGCAACGCCAGGTCGATGAGGAGGACACCGTGCTTCCGGAAGCTACACTATCGAGCCCAGAGCCTGCGTGCTCTTATCGATCATGCCCTTGAAAATAGGCACCATCAATAACTTACAAGAACTGTGCTGTAACCACCATGGATTCAGTGATTGCTGACAAGGGCCACATGCTTGCCTTCAACCTCTCCAAAAGTGTCTGTCTGCCACCAGACATGGAGCACCATGACCACCTAACTGAGCTGAAGGCCATCCGTTCAGCAACCAAGTCGATGGCGCTTGTAAGTTTTCTCCCCTCTATTTGTTTCCATTTCTATCCGTCTGTTTGCTCAGTTTAACATAATCTATACCTCTCCTATCTATAGGCTTTGCAGAAGAACCATGTTGCCCACAAGTGCGTGTTGGAACTTCGCAAAACCGCATGGTCGGCCATGGTAGATAGCAGCGCTAAGTCGGCTGAGCTAAATGAGGCCAAGAAAAGAATAGCCGAGCTAGAATCTGAAAACGCATGGCTCACTGAGCTAGTTAACGCGGTGGAAGCCGACAAGCAAAAGGCTTTGGCCGAAAGGAAAGATCTACCTGCGCGAACTGGCCAAGCTGGAAAAGAAGAAAGATGCTGAGGTCACCGAGTTAAAAAGGAAAATGGAAGATGCTCAGGACCGAGGGTACAAAGAAGGGGAGGCCACCTATGTCTTGAAGTGTGAAGCTGCTAAAGACATCTTCTTCAAATACGGGTGGAAGGCGACTGTTGTCATGCTCGATTAGGGGCAAGACACCGAGATCTTCCAGAACCCTCTCCCTCACTTCATTCCAAGTTACATGGCGAACTACACCAACGCCATTCAACAGAAGCGTCTCCAAGAAGGGGAGAAGGATGAAAAATCCCCTGATCTAAATAATGCCCCGCCTGCGAACAGTCATCACAGTCTCTTGACCCTTTAGACAGCTCGGGTGGAGCCACTCAGCCGACCGGTGCCAAGTACAGTTGAGGGGGCACTTGTGACCGACCTACCCCAGGAAGAACCCGCTGAAACCGGCCTACCGAGTGGCGAAGCTCAGGTTGATCTAGATGCTGATTTGGACGATCTTTTTGTCTGATTTTCTTCTGATTCAAGTTTTCAACGAAAATGTAACCGGGCTACAAGCCCCTCCTTTTGTACTGAATGACAAATGAAAGAAATTTCTTGTTTTGCCCAACTTTTTGTTTTCCCTTAGTGTACTTTCTATAAGCCTAGACGGCCTAATTTAGCTTAGCTTTCCCTTATTCTGCCCATGTTGTTTGGCCGAGATAAGTATCTTGGCCAGACAACAACTTTAGGTGTTTTGGTAAGTGTTAGTCAAACCTGTCAACCTTCTTCAGCCTAGATCATTATCTCAGCTGAAGAATAAAAGATGTTTTTGGTCAAACCTACCAAACTTCCTTCAGCCTAGATCCTTATCTCAGCTGAAGAAGAAAAAGTTTTAGTCAATCTTGTCAACTTTCTTCAGCCTAGATCCTTATTTCGGCTAAAGAACAAAAGATGTTTAGCCAAACTTGCCAAACTTCCTTCAGCCCAGATCCTTATCTCGGCTAAGGAAAAAAAGTGTTGGTCAATCCTGTCAGCCTTCTTCAGCCTAGATCCTTTTCTTGGCTGAAGAATAAAAGATGTTTGGTCAAACCTGCCAAACTTTCTTCAGCCTAGATCCTTATCTCAGCTAAAGAAAGAAAAAGTGTTGGTCAATCCTGCCAACCTTGTTCAGCCTAGATCCTTATCTCGGCTGAAGAAGAGAACTAATTGTTTGGTCAAACTTGCCAACCTTGTTGTTTGCCCCCAGTTGGCAATAACTATGAACAACTTTTACAATAGAAAGAATTGTGCTGGAAAGAACTACTTGCTTGATTTGAAGAAAAAAAAATTACAGGTGTTTTAAGGAAAAGCTAAAAATGAAATAGTTTGAGATTGGTCGTATTCTATGGCCTGGGAATAGCTTTGTTGTCCATATTTGCCAAGTGATATGCCCTTTTTCCTACTAAACCAATCACTTTGTATAGTCCTTCCCAATTAGGTCCTAACTTGCCATCTCCAAGTACCAAAGTGTTGCCCATTACTTTGCGTAGTACCCAATCTCAAACCTTGAATTGCCTTGGGTGCACTGTTTTATTATATTTTCTGGATAACTCTTGCTGGTATGAGGCAATATGAACTAATGCTCTTTCTCTCCTTTCTTCTACAAGGTCGAGTTCCAAGGTTATTGCCTCACCATTCAAGTTTGGTCAAAATTTTTGCTTCTAATAGTGGGGAGGCCTACTTCCAACGGGATTACCGCCTCCATGCCATAGGCCAAGGAAAAAAGCGTTTCTCCAGTTAATTGCCGAGGTTTGGTACAGTAAGCCCATAAAACATGGGGAAGCTCCTCAGCCCACTTGCCTTTTGCTCTTTCCAACCTCTTCTTTAGACCATCTAAGACGACTTTGTTAAAGGCTTCATCCTAGCCATTAGCTTGGGGGTACGCTAGTTGTAGACATCCCCGAACGTCCCTGGAGGAAATCCCCCGTTTTGTTCATTGGGCTCACTACAGTTCAGGACTCAAAGTCACGGTCCTGTATCTAATCTCGCAGAGTGCAATGCAAGACCGATGAATCATCAAAGAGTCCAAATCCGGCAAATCATTTTTGAAAACAGATTTTTTGAAAGAAGTGCCAAACATGGACTGCTTTGCTAAATACAGAGTCGCCACCCAAATATTTTATTTAGAAGAATTTAGGAAACCCTGACTCGTTGCCTAAGGCCACGTGTCCGTCATCACCAAAGTTGCCTCGGCTCGGGAACTTGGGTACGATTGGGGAAGGTCACTTCGTGAGCACTCCCGCTCGCCCGATCAAAGATCGGCCTCTACTAACCATGATATCGGGTTTTGAAAACATTATGCATTCTTATTTCGGTTATTAGCCTAGATTTACTATGTGATGCGCACAGCATACAAGTATAGACTGGATCGCCTGAATTGGAACAACACATCTCAAGTTTGTTTATTTGAAAATGGTTTGATGGTGCTACTCGTAAGTAGGCTAAGACATGGATTTGCCACCCTCGGGCGGGCTTAGAAAACAAGATGATTTGTCACTTTCAAGTGGGCTTAAAACTCACATTCGATGAATTGTTCCAATCCAAATAACCCAACCTTCACCCACAGGCATTCAGGCAGGTATATCACATAAGCAAATAGCCTAATGGTAAGCATGCTATCATGGCAGTTACTCACACGCATGCAAGGATGCTAAAGCATAAAGCTTACCGAGTACTCCAAGCCAAAACAAAAGCTATGTTAGAGATCTATGCATGATCCTAACTATACTGGAATGCCTAATGCAACACATGCAAAATGCAACTATAGTAGGCTCGGCTATTCTACAATGGCATGTGATGATGCTACAGCTAACACGTATTCAATTTGGAATTGAAATACAAATGCAGTTAGTATGATGCGCCGAGCCTGGTGCATCCAATACAGATGAATGATGCAAACATGCAAGCATAAGTATGCTAATTGAACATGCCCTAATCTAACCATCATAAGCTGGTAATTAAAAGGGAGAAAGACGTGAGGTTGGAAGACATACATCATACGCACCCACACTTATTACAATTGTGCCCTCGCTCAGAGGGTCCGAATAAATAATACAGTCCGAATAAATAATTAACTACTCTAGCTAATTAAATATTACAAAACCCTAATTAAATAACAATTTAACTAGGAAAGTAAGTAAATAGCGTGCAAGCTATGGACCGCCTCAGCTCTGTTCTGAATGATGAAAGATGCATGCTCGAGTTGCCTTGCGCGGAAATCCATTGCGATGCCCCGATTCGCCTCTGATTGCAATTAATCTCAGAATGCTATACCAGGCTCTGGAAGGCTGTTGATTTCTGATTTGCTGCAACAGAGAGCAAGAAAGGGGCACAGCAAAGTATTTTCACGTATGTATGCATGACTACTCTTCAGGGAGTGTAGTCCTCGATCCTCGTGCCATCAATCACGCATCTCGATGCATGATAGCCGAGGAGTCGAATTGCACAACTCGGTGTGAAATGAATGCACATATAAACACAACAAGACTTAAACTCCATCATGGGTAATCCGGAGTGTCGGCGACTGGGAATTGAGACACGTTTCGTCACTTGGAGTACGAAACGTCCCTCGTTTCCCGTGCTTGGGCTAACTCCTATCCCAAACACAATGCAAATGAGATGGCATACACAATGCGACTAACGTACAACCTAGCATACGCAATGCTATGGACTAAAATGGCATACCCGATGCACGTGATGTAACATGGCATACGCAATGCTCTAAAATGCAACCTAGCATACACAATGCTATGAAATGGCATACACAATGCACGATAGACTTACACCGACATGAGTGGACCTCAGCCACACTCACATCAGTGGCCATTAGATGGAAATGAGACAACCGAAATGCGTGCACACATACATGAATACCAAGGACCGAACCTAAGGCATGGAATGCCACTCTACCAAAGCAAGGCAAGGATGAAACATGACATGGAATAGTAAATATTACAGCTCTAAAATAGCATGAAATATGGTCCCGAAACATGCAAATATTGCATACAATGCAAGCTAGGGGGCCTGGGTACCGAAACTAGTGAAGTGCATTACACTAGAGGTACCCGAAGCAATGCACCAAAAGCAAAACCAACCCCCAAAAGACCCTAGGTAGGTCTGAATTGGTGGGAAATTGACCTAAAATGATGGCTCGGAATGCAACGAAATGGAGCTCATTCAATGGTTGATAAATGGGGCATACAAGCCCGACTCTCAAACGCATTTAAAGAGATGAAAACATGGCAAAATGGTATTCAAACAAGCTCTAAAATGTGATGAATGATAGGCTCAAAACATGGAAATATCTCAATACATGCATGCAACGAACCTCAAAACTCGAAGATAGGCAAGTGCATTGAACTACAAGCATGCAAAACTAACATCATTCAACCACAAGACCCAAAAAAAAGAGCTAGGGTAGTCCAAAAAATGAGCACATTATCAGTTCAAGGCATGGCCAAAAGGTGCCAACATGAAGGGCCAAAACAACATGCAACATAGGCTAGTGAACCATGAGTTGTTCTACAGCTATATGAAGCATATGAGGAGTCGCCCAACCAGCAAAAAATAGAAGTATTTCAAGCCAAATAAACCCCAAATAACCACTGAAATGCATCCAATGCATGCAAAAATGATGAGCTTCTTTGGAGGGCCATGCAAGGGGTTACTCAACACATACAACAAGGACACTTAGCATGGCAAAACCAACTTTGGAAATCAAATATGACAAGCCTAAAACTCACCAAATTGGCCCTAAAATGGGTCAATGAAGCATACAATGAAAGGCCCCCTCAAAAGGCCTTGAATGGAATTGTTCTACACATGCATTACGGACACAAAATAAGACTAAAGAGGCTCTGGATAGAGCTAAGGTAGGCCTTGAAACTCACCAAATTGAGCCCAAAAAAGTGACTTCACAACATGCAAGTGAGGGTCCCTTTGGGAGGCCAACAAAGCTAGTAAAGAGAATGAGGGGTGAGAGGGTCACCCCTCTATGATTTTGAAGCTCAAAAGAACATCTAAGCCACTGAAAATCCATTGGATTTCAGTGGCTAAAAGGCCAAATCAAGGCCAATGCAAGTGCTCACATGCATAGCTCAAAACATGAGGAAATAAGGCATGAAAGGGGGTAGATGACCCCAAATAGAGAAATTATCTTAGACAAACATGTTTATAAGCTGAAAAGGAAACTTTTTCAATTTTATGACAAATCTCGAAAATGCTCACAAGTAGGGCTAAGATATCATGCGAAATAAGCCTAAAAAGAGGGACAAAGCATACAAGGGTGTAGGAGACCTCAAATAGAAAAGTGTCCTTAATCAATATTCAAGAGGAGCTCAAAATATGACACATTTTAGTTTATGACAAAGTTCATAAATACTTGCAAGTAAGGCTAATCAATGGAGCAAAAAAAATACAAGTTTAAGGGAAATAGATACTTACCCTTGAAGAGTAGCAAAGCTGGAGCTTTTGGACCAAGTTGGTGAACCTTCAACCCTTGCAAATCAGTCCCAAAGTGCTGGAATGGATGGAGGAGGTGTGGTGCTAAGGTTTGTAGTGCAAATGGTCCAAGAAAACTAGGGTTTGGAGGCTCAAGTGTAGTGATATATATATAGAGAGAGAGAGAGAGAGAGAGAGAGAGAGAGTTGTAAGCCTTCAAAGGTGTTCAACCCTTGCCAAAGAAGATCAGCCTCCCTTTTATAGAGGAGAGGCTCCAAAATATCTCAAAAGGGCTTCACATATCCTCCATACACGTGGAGGATGGTCCAATTGCCTCACAGCTGGCACAGCTGTGATAGATTCAGAGAGGGCAAAAAGCAAGAAGCAGGCCGGCCACTCCCCCTGGTCGGCCGACCAGGGGTCAAAAGGTTCAAGAAGAATTTCTGGCCGGCCAGCCCAAAAAGGTCGCCTCCCAGATGAGTGCAACACAGTTGTATAGTGAAAACTAGAAAAAAGTGACCCAAGAAAGAGAAAAATCAGCTTTTTAGCAAGGTTCAAAAGGGTCAAGATGAATTACTGGTCGGCCTACCCATATTGGTGGCCTCCCAGATGAGCACAACACAATGATGGTATGAAAAGCCAGAAATTGTTGCTCAAAAGTGAGAAAAACCAGCTTTCTGCCAGAAAATCCTGCTTTTGGAGAGAGAAAAAGAGAAAACTAGTTTTTTAGGGGAAAAGGTAGCCTCCCACCATAATACCACCTCTGTAACAATGAAAATAGGGTCCCTACCAAAAATGGACAAAGACGGATGCAAAACGAGGGTTCGGGGGCCAAAACGCGTAGTCTGAGGCCCCGAAAACAGGCTGTCAGGCACCGGAAGTGGCGTATGACCACGAAGGTGGTCTCCCGGGCCACAGTGTCCCTCTAAATGGAGGAAATAAGGTGTGTGCCAAAAACCGGAGCAAACGAAAGTAATTAAGCGGTCCCGAACTGAGGCGCACGGCCGACAGCTCCAAAAACCGAAAACTGGCCTCCGAACGGGAAAAATGGCCTACGACCGCAAAACGTAGCCTACGACCACTGAGAGATGGTCTACAGGACCTCTCCCTCCCTTCGGAAAGAGAAAACAGAGAGAACTGGACCTGGTTCGCAAACCGAGGCAAAGCACAAAAGAGCCCCGAAGTGCGGAGGCAAGGCTCGCAGCCGAGACTCTGAAATCTCAGAACGAGAACAATATGCAACATCATCGAGCACTCAACTGGTGACGTCTGAGTCTTAAGGTCGGTAAAAAATGGGGTGTCTACACTAGTGTAGAGTTGTAGAATTCTATTTTGTATTATTCGCAAAAGCCTCTGAAGATTTTGCTATTGAATTGAGTGCCGTTGTTGGATATTAGAGCTTTGGGCATGCCAAATCAAGTTATGATATTCTGCCAGATGAATTTCTTAACGTCTTTCTCTTTTATAAATGCGAGTGCTTCTGTATCCACCCACTTTGTGAAATAGTCTGTTGCTGCAAGAAAGAACTTTATGTTGCCAGGCGCAGTTGAAAGTGGTCCCACTATGTCCAGGCCCCACATTGCAAAGGGCCATGGGCTAGTCAATGGTAGAAGCTCTTCGGCTGGTTGATGTATTTGGTGTGCGAACTTCTGACATTTCTCGCACTTCTTGACATATTTCTCTAAATTTGCTTGCATGTACGGCCACCAATATCCTTGTGAAATTGCTCTGTAGGCCAATGATCTTCTACCTTGATGGCTTCCGCAAACTCCTTCATGTATTTCAAACAAAAATGCCTTGAGCTTACTGGGATTGACACACTTGAAGTAAGGTCCTCTGAAGGATTTTTTGTACAATGCTAGTGATGAAGAGAGCCAAAATTGCAATGATTTTGCTCTAATTTTGTTGGCTTCTTTCTTTGCTTTAGGCAGGATGCCATCTTTTAAGAATACTATGATTGGGTCCATCTGGGAAGGACCTACCTCGGCACAACATGTTTTGGCTGCTTTCGGTTCTTCAATACTTGGCCTGGGTAGGAAGTCCATCAGCAATAGGTGTGGGATATATGTATCAGCCATTGACGCAAAACCGGCCAGCTCATCCGCTTTACTGTTTCCTTCTCGGCCGATTTGCTCTATCTAGACTACTTCGAACTTCATGATTTCCTTTCTGACAAACTCTTGGTACTTAGCCATTCTATCATCATTTGCCTCGTAGTCGCCTGAAATCTGGTTGACTACTAGCTGGGAGTGTACACCATCAACTCGGTGGCCTTCATGTGAAGTGCTGATTTTAAACCTGCTAACAATGCTTTGTATTCTGCCTCGTTGTTAGATGCTGGGAAGCCAAGGTTTACTGCCTATTCAATTCTTAGGCCATCCGGTGATATGAGGACTATACCAAGTCCTGCACCGTGCCTGTTGGATGCTCTATCCACGAAGAGTTTCCACATCTCTCTGACGAATAGCTTTCAGCAAGTGGAGGGATCGGATGATGTCTTGGGATCAGGAGTGTTGCTAATGTCTGCTTCCAGGTTAATGTCTGCCATCGAGCTTTGATCTTCACTGTCTGACTGCCTCAAGTCTTTACTTTTTGGTGAGTCCCTGCTGAGAATACCAAGGTTTATTCCTTATTCCCTCTCCTCAAGTATGGAGTTAGGCGTCCTGCTTTGGGGGCTGCGTAATTCCTGCGGCACTTTTCTTCATTCTTTCAGTTGCCTCGGTCAAGTTGATTGGGCAAACATGATGACTTTCTGGCATGAACTCGGCCACAAAGTCTGCCAAAGCTTGGGCTTTTATTGCGGTTCGTGGTTGAAACTTAACATCGAACTGCCCCAACTCTACCGCCCATTTCAAGATTCGTCTAGAAAAATCCGCCCTCTCAAACAAGGCTTTCAAGGGGAAAGCTGTTAAGACAATCACAGTGTGGGTGTGGAAATAATGTGGCAACTTTCTTGAAGTCATCATCAAAGCTGAGGCCAGCTTTTCCATCGGCAGGTACCTTGTTTCAACGCCCAACAATGTCTTGCTAACATAAAAGATAGGCAGGTGTTGTATTCCCTCCACTCTAACTAACATTGTGCTAACTGCATAGTGTGAAACTACCAAGTACAAAATGAGCTCTTCTCCTGGTACTGGGGTTACTAACATTGGAGGAGAGGTCATGTAGTCTTTCAATCTTTTCAGGGAGCGGTCACACTCATCATCCCACTCGAATTTGGCCTTCAGTGCTTGGAAGAATGGTCGACACCTGTCTGACGACCGACTTATGAACCGGTTGAGTGCGGCTGCTAGACCAGTGAGATGCTGTACCTCTTTGACCGTGTTGGGCCTCTCTAGATCTTGGATGGCTTTGATCTGAGAGGGATTAGCTTCTATACCCCTGTTGGTCACTAGGAAGCCTAGGAATTTGCCTGACCATACGCCAAATGCCCAGTTAGATGCGTTTAGATGCAACTTATGGGACTTCAAAATTTGAAACATTTCATCTAGGTCCCTGAGATGGTCCTTCTCATCTTTGCTTTTGACCACCATGTCATCTATGTACGCCTCTATTGTTCTTCCTAACAATGGTTCAAACATTTTGGGAACCATTCGTTGGAATGTAGCCCTTGCATTCTTTAGGCCAAAGGGCATGACCTTGTAACAATATAGTCCTCTGGGAATTGTAAATGACGCGACTTGCTGATCTGGTTCATACATAGCGATCTGATGGTAGCCACCATACGCATTAAGAAAGCTAAGTCGGTTACGCCCTGCTGTCAGGTCCACTAGTTGGTCTATCCGTGGTAGGGGGAAACTGTTCTTTGGGCATGCCTTGTTAACTGTTTTGTAATCCACGCAAATGCGCCATTTGCCGTTCTTTCTTGGCACTACTACAGTGTTGGAGATCCACCGGGGATAGTGTACTTCTCAGGTTGCTCCTGCCTCCAGCAAGTTTCCTACTTCCTCCACCACTATTTCTGCGTGGTGGAGTGTCGATCGGCGAGTTCGCTGTATAATTGGTCTGGCAGTTGGATGGACATTAAGTTGATGGTAGATGAAAGTAGGGTCAATGCCAGGCATGTCGTACGGTGTCTAGGCGAACACTTCGATGTTAGAGGTTAGAAATTCCATGACCTCTATCCTCTCAGTGCTAGACAGAGACGAGCCGAGCAAGAAGAACTTTTATGGGTTCTTTTCGTCTAGTCTTACCTTTACCAAGTCTTCTACCGCCTTCTGTTCGGCTGCCTTGCCAACGTCTGCTAACATCTCATTGCTTTCTGGCTCTTCTACCATTTGTACAAACCCTTTTGCAGCCCGACTGCCGTTTACCGTGACAAAGCACTATTTCGACATGATTTGGTCTTTTAAGACCTCTTCAATCACACCGGTTTCGTTGAGAAACCGTAACACCTGATGGTAGGTTGATGCCACTGATCGCATGGCGTGCAACCATGCTCTTCCCAAGATTATGTTGTAAGTGGAAGGGACTTTTAATACCCAAAACTCCACCTGCTTTGTCACTGTTCCTGCCTTAACTGGTAGAATTATCTTGCCCACCGTCCATTCTGGCATTGAGTTGAAGCTGACTAAGTGGGATGTTGCGGGTGCCAAGTCTCTGTCCTTCAATTTTAGTTGCTTGAAGGTCGCGTAATACATTATCTCGTAGGAGCTCCCTTGGTCAATTAGGATTTGCTTGATGTCAAAGTTCTTGATGTGCAAAGTAACCACTAGTGCATCATTGTGAGGGCACTGTAACCTGGCTAAGTCCTTGTCAGAAAAAGAGATGACATTGGTTGCCTCCATTTTTTCCCTTTTGACGGTAGGTTGCGCACTTAGTACCTCCATTATGTGCTCAACCTTTTTGATCATCCCTTTGAGTTCACATACTTGCTCAGGTTCGACGATCCCATGTATTCCATTGATTATGCCTTGGAGCGGGTCCTCGATCGGCATCCCATCCGACCTATTGCGGTCCTAAGGGGCTGGCTGTGTTCTCCCTTCAATATACTAGTCCAGCTGGCATGTGGCCACTAGCTCCTCCAGATGTTGCCGTAATGGCGTAGAGTTTTTAGTTCGGTGCCCCTTTTCATCATGGAAGGTGCAATGGTACCTCTCATCGTAGCCTTTCCACGTCTCTCCCAACTTGGCTGGCCGTAGAACAAAGGGTTCATCGCGTATCTCGCTAAGAATCCGGTAGATAGGTTTATTGAATATTGTGGTGATGGCAATGCGAACTCTCAACTTCCTTGATTGGGGGTCCTCCTTGTTGGCCCGTTTGCCTCGTCCATTTTTGCTTGGTTGTTCAACCGTGTTGACTTTTGCTGCGGTCTTTTTATCTAGCATCGCTGTTGTGCCAGATTTTGCTTTAGCGCGGGCGCTATCTTCTTCTACCCAGATGTGCTGATGCACTCTCTCCATTAGGGTCTCCATTGTGAGGGGTGACATCATCGTCATTAAATCCCTTAACTTGTTACCGGTTGATAAACCCTGTTTGTACTGTGCGATGGCGAGGTTTATGGGGCAATCTCCAATCTGATTGAAAGTCTCCTAATATTGACTGTTGTAAGACCTCAACATTTCCTTCTCCCCCATGTCAATGGAGAGTAGTTGGCCAATCTCCACTAGTGTCTTGGTGTTTGTTCTGAATCTGGTCACAAATGCCTCCGCCAACTGCGCCCATGAGGCTATGCTACCTTCTGGAAACCTTTTAAATCATGTTAAACCCAGGTCACCAACGCTAGAAGAAAACAAGATACACATTAGGGCCTCGTTTCGTCGATACACGGCTATAACCTGGCGAAAGTGGCTTAAGTGCATGTAGGGGTCTAACTTCCCCTCATAAGTAGTGAATTTGGGTTGGTGGAAGCCTGAGGATAGCGGTGCGTTCTCAATTACCGGAATGAACGGCGAGCTCTATAACCTGGCTAACACTTTATCTGCCAGTTCGTAAGCAAGGCGCGACATTGGCATCCCTGCCTCGATACTCCCATGTGTCCTAGGGGCCAATCGTTGTAGAGTTGAAACTCTATGAAGGTCGCGAGCCCTGGTGTCCTCCTTCCATTGGGTTCTCTCTTCTAGCACTGTTCGCTGATCTGCTGACCTAGGAAACTCCGTGTGCCTAGATGTCGTTTGGTGCGTGCGTGAGAGCCGATAACTGCTTTCCTTCATATACGTCATCTTAGTTCTCATTCTCACAGACCTGGAGTAACGAGTCCTAGAGGTTCGTGATTGTGTATCGCTTGTGCTTAGGCTTCTGCTTTCCGTCTGAGATAGTGCAACTTGCCTGTCACGATCTTCTGAGTGGCGAGGGTGAGCCCTACTCTTGCCCACTTCTTCTTCTGCCACCCCTTTGCCCTTTATCTGGCACTTCATAGTCTCCATGTCTGCCACCATCCTTCTTATCAATTTGTCTTGCTCCCTCACGCGATCCTCCAGAACCTGAGGATCCAACCTCCGCCTTTGCCTTTCAGGACTTTGGAAGCGATAAGGACTGGAGCCCCGTCTCTCCCGTGTGTCCCTCCGGGAGTTCTGTCACTAGGGGTCTAACTCTGCCATGGGTGGGATAAAAGGTAAGCTTTCGCGTCTCTCGCCCCCTTCCAGGGTTTGCCCATCAATAGCAGATTGCTTCAAATCTTCATTGTATGCCATTGATTTCAACTAAAGAGGAAAACTCGATCAAAAGGTTTTGTTCTTTGTGTGTTCCCACAAGCGGCACCAATTGTACGAGGACGAAATAATCTTCTCCTATAGTCATGTTGATCAAGTTTGCACTCCTCTAAACATCGTCGCTTTACTTCCTGAAAACACAAACGTGAGCTAGCCGGTGGGTGTGTGCCGGATACCTCTCCGATGCCTAAGTTAGCCAAATAGACAATAGACAAAAAACTCTGTGTCTTTGAGAATAGAAAATGTGATCCCTGTACATAGGTCCTGTCATGAGCTTTTGTAGATTCTACCTGACACAATTTTAGTAGGACTCTAACTCTCCTTATAAGAGTCCTCCTAGGAATCACACTCCAAAGGATAATCTCCATCCTGATAACATCCTACTCACTGCTAGCCAAGTGAGATGGCTTAAAACCTCCTTACCTCGGTTTAGTAACAAACCAACCGAGCTAGCATGGTCGCGCCCTACGCCAGACCATGCTCACATAGCTCAGCGTTACTACAGGTTGCTCTACAAGTCTATTGTTTAGACGACGTCCGGCAGAGCTATCATATACATCGGTCCTCCTGCCAACAATACGTCGGTTCAATTCGGCCAGACCAGGCCACTGGTATCCTGCCTCTGACCAAACTTTCGGGATAAAGGACCGAACTTTTTTACCCCAGCCCCGTCGTACAGCTCAACATCCAAGAAGTTGCACCTAGCTCAGCCCTTTTCATTAGTTGTACTTAGTTCGGCCCAATTTTCCCATAAATTACCCTCTCATATACAAACTTTGTTTATAGTGTATATTACACGAGTGTGGTATATAAAACATATAGGGTGAGAATTTTTAACATGCCATAAATCTTATATGAAATTAGTGTGTTAGGGTTGTTCGTTTTTCGACATATACCCTATTATGATAGGACACAATTACAATAAATAAAAATGTTGAGTTAGTGTCAAACTCATATAATACGAAATTAAGAAATAATCTTTTCAAAATTGGCTACTCAATTTTAATTTTATATCATGACACTTAAACCCCCATGTAACCTCATCCGATTTCATAAATAAATAAATATATATATATATATATACGTAAAATAAAATGTGCCGCTTAATATAATTTTTATTTTTTTTATTTTGTTTCTAATTGGGATAATTATATTTTTTTATTACTACTTTGGAGTCAATCTAGCGAACAAATAAATAATAATGTTTTACTTCTTGAAACTGAAGAAATGAAATTGAGTTGAAATTAAGCATTTTCATGGATAATTTTATATTACTTGATATTAGTTTCATAATATTTGACTTGTGGGAGAAAAAACTTAAATATTTTCATATATTTTCTATTTTTAATTGTGAAAATATGTTAACGCGAGACTTTAGTACCACAAGAATTGAATACTAATTCAAGAGTTGGAAGCAAGATTGTGTAAAGCTTTATTGTTGGCATTAGTGTGGTAAGTGTGGACCAATTAGAGTCTGAGTGCTCTTGCTGGTTATAAGCTTTTGTAGAGCTTGTCTTTGGGTGGCAACAAGTGCTGGTTTAAGCTAGTGTTGGTTTCTCACCAACATTATGCTTTGTTCCTTTTTTTTTCTTTTTTCTTTTTCATTTTTATTGATATAATCTCATATGTAATGTATGTTTTCTTCATTAATAAAGATTTTCTTTGCTGATCAAAAAAAAAAAAAAAAAGAAAAGAATCAAATACTAATTCAAATGACACAACTTAATATATATATATATATATATAATTAATTGAATTTATGTTGACAGAATAACAATATGAACTT
This sequence comes from Camellia sinensis, assembly GCF_055761805.1. Classification (NCBI taxonomy): domain Eukaryota; kingdom Viridiplantae; phylum Streptophyta; class Magnoliopsida; order Ericales; family Theaceae; genus Camellia; species Camellia sinensis. The sequence continues at coordinate 73,223,972 of NC_138964.1, forward strand.
GAGAAGACATGACAAAAATACCGTATCATACCGACCCCTAATAAAAGGTGGGGTGAGGAAAATATAAAACTTTCTTCTTTTCTTGGATTCCAGGTGACACGCCACTATTTGACATGCACCGTGCTATCATCTTTCTTGTAGGGACTCAATTAGATTGAAAGAAAACACCTAAAATGATCACTGGTGAGGTTCAGACAAACTTCACAACATCAAAGAGCTTGTCAACCCCAGAGTAGGAATCCATCTTATTCACAAACAAAAGCAAACAAAACTTCCCTCATGTAAAGGCATTGAATTTTTGGTGTACTTGTCTCACAAATGGCTGTGTTTCAAATCATTTGGAAGCTAATTCATGGGAAATCTTACTCTCATGTCTTTTAGGGTTTAGCAGTGAAAGACAGATGATGATTTTCATATAACTTTCTTGTTTCCTCTCCAATGTCTCTTCCCATACCTACTTGATGAAACCCTCTCACATGTTTCGTGATACATTGTCACATGGCATGAGCCCCCACCTGGCTAGACTGCGATGTACGAGCTGGAAATTGACATTTTTATATTCTCAAGGCTTGGACATGTTAGGAGCTTGCCATTCACTTTACCAACCATGGTAGATGGAACTTGACCCTACTAATTATTAATCACATGCATACATGGGTTAAAACTATATCAATTTCGTTGTATTGCTCATATTTATAATAAAGAGTTTATTGATGATTTCACGAAATTGCCGTGAAAAAATTGATTAAAAAAGTCTTTAGAAAGATAAGTAGAACATGTGGACAAATAAGTGGACAAGTGAATACGTGAATGTCGATGATGGATAAGTAGACACATAGACAGATAAGTGGATGATAAGATAGATAAAGATATTATGATTTTTCAAAATATTATTATTCTTAAAGACAAATAAATAAATAAATATAGCTTGGGACCAGTTGTCCCAAATGTTTGAAAATTGGACTTTGGGCCCAAGCACCCTATATTATAGAGTGTTATTATCACATGTATTATTATTACAATTGTTTCAAATGTCACACCACACGTCATTTTATTTTATTTTTGATTTTTTAATACAATGATGACATATGAAATGATAAATACTTTGTGATATACAATTTCTTATGTAAAAAGTCACACCACAAAATCTCACTCTTGGAAGCAAAGAGCTCAAGGCTTGCCATAGATGTTGCAAAAATAAATAAATAAATAAATGTTGGAGGATAATTCCCTCCGGCTTAAACTTTAAACGGGAGGGGGCTATTTGGGCAGAGGCTCATCACAGGTCTCATTTTGATAATCTGAATCGTTTATTTTGTTAGGTATTTTTGTATATTTCATCTATAAAATAGAGTCGATTCAATAACTATAACTTGTTCATTTTACTGTGTCTGTCACTAAAGAAATAAATGACAATTGTATTTTAAAATACGAGCCGTACATTTTTTGATGATAAGACAATAAATTGAACAAGTTGCAATTATCGGATCAGCTTAAATTTTTTATTTTTTTTTACGAATGAAATATACGAAATACTCGATCAAATAAATAGTTCGAATTATCGAAATGGAACTCATGGTGGACTGTACAAATCCAAAGAGTCTCCTCCAATTCAGATTTTGAAATGGAGACCTAAATCTTTCAATAACCGAAGTTAGAAAGGGCAACTAAATATTGAAAAAATAAATAAATAAAAATTTAAAGTTACAAAAGAATAACTAACATTTACGCAATAGCTTGTCTACAAGTGGCTTTTAGATATTTTCAATGAATTTCACATTACTTTTCCAAAATTATTATTTGTTATATTGTTTTTGCAACAGTACAAAAAAGGTAAGGTATTTACCCCTTTATATTTTGCCACCTTTTCACTTTGACTGTTAAAGTTTATTTATTTATTTTTATTTTAGTCTTTCATGTTTTAAATTTTTTTCACTTTATTCATAAAATTAATTTATGTTCAAAATAAAACAGAAAATGATACAATGACAGTCAGGTGGTATAAAACTATTTTATTATATATAATTTATACTTGTAACATAAATTTAAATTTTAATATAATAAAATATTTTTTATATTACATGACAATTTTTGTAGTGTTTTCTATCTAATTTTAATCAGAAATTAGTTTTAAAAATAAAGTGAAAAAAAACTTAAAATATGAAGAGTTAAAGTAGAAAAAAAATAAACTTTAATAGTCAATGTAAAAAAGCAATTAAATATAAGAGAGACAAAATGTAATTTCCCCAAAAATGTATTTCAATAGGACAGCATTCAAAGTTTATTATTCCTATACTAAAGAAGGGGTTAAAAGGAAATCTATTATCAGATTTTAGGCAGTTCTCAAATTTGTTGATAAGTGATCAAATGTTTTTATTTTATTTTTTTGCGTAAATAAATTTATTTTTCATTAAACACAAAAACGTTTTTCACTTTCGTTTTTATATTGTATCAAGCCTCATAAAATACTGAATATATTTACTAAAAAAAAAAAAAATTACTCCAAAGAAGCAGGAGGATTTATTAGGAAATGTTTTTTCAAATACTTTTATTCCAATTAGTTCATAATATATTTTTATATTCCAATATGTCTTATTATTTGAATATTTGATTTAAAAAATTCAAATTCTTATATTTAAGATATGTTATAAACAATTTTACTTTTACAAATATTTTTGAACGCCTAGCAACTTGGTGATGTAAACATTCATACTTAAGAGTGTGAATGTAAACATTCACATCACGGAATTTTCACATTGTCAATGTAAATATTATTATTATGAGTAATTTGGTAATTATGTTATCTATAGGACTTATTTGAATATAAGAAAATAATTTCGATTAAATAAAACATAAGTTGGTGAAGAGTGATTTATGAATAAATGCCAAAAAAGAAAAAAAAAAGAAAAAGAAAAAAGGAGCATTAATTAGCAAACTTTCTCTTCTTTCTTACTTTTTTTTTTTCCTTTGGCAAATTACATCGATGGCCCTTGTATTTTATTCCTTGTGTCATTTTGGTTCCTTTACTTTCAGTTGGCTCGATTTTGACCATTAGTTTTAGATTTTGTTTCAATTTGGTCCAATTAATAATATCGTTAGTGTTTTTAAGAAAAATTATCACTAAATTGGTTGATGTTAACTAACTTGAGTTGAGTAAATTTATAATTTTACCCTTAAAAATATGGCATGTGACGCTTACATGCATATTTTTCATAAAAAAAATTAAGAGTTGTAATTAATTGAATCAAATTGAGACAAAATCATAAATTCAAGGTCAAAATTATAAGGATTCCGGTTTTGACCCAACTCTTATGGCATCCCGAACGCGGGTTTAATGGTTTTGTATTGTTGGTCATATTTTGATTTCCTTGTAATTTTTTAATTTTGCCTATTGGGTTGTTGTAGTTGTGTTTAGGACATGTTGGTTGCTTAGTTTCTGAACTCGTGTTGCCCAAAATGTTGCTTCTCCGCTCGAGCGACACTTCTTGCGCTCAAGCGGGCTTTGCAAACTCCCAGTACTTTTGAAGGTCAGCAAAATTACTGAAAGAGTGTATTTTACACTCGAGCGGCCCTTATTGCACTCGAGCGTTGGTCTGTTGTATGTATAACTACTACGAGTGTGCATTTTGCGGTCGAGCGTCATTTCTTGCGCTCGAGTAGAACAGCTTATTATGTCTGACGCTCGAGCGTCAATTCATGCGCTCGAGCGGACTGTGCACATATCAGTTTGTAACAGTCATATTTTACATCATTTTTCCATCATTTTCTCTGTGTAAAACATCTCAAAACCCTAGATCTTGAGCTTTGCTCTCTAGAACTCACATTCTCTCTATATTTTTACCTAGATCCGTTGGTTTCTCAACCCTAGTATGTTTGGAAAAAAGGTAGAACATCTCAAGAGCTCTATTTTGGTCTGAGCAAGATTTGGGTTCGGCATCTTTGAAGTTCGTCCATCGTTGCTTTGGCCTTCTGAGCTTGAGGTAGGGATTTTCTACACTCTCCTATGATTTTTAACTTAGTTATTTGTTGTTGTGTAAATGATGTTGGGATTTGGAGGATTTTAGACAAATCTAGGGTTTTGCTTTAAAATCGAAAGATGTGTTTTCAAATGAAGTTATTGAAAATAGTTATAGTTATAAATATAACGATGTGTTGTGTTAAACTTATTGATTTTGACACGTGGATTGGATTTGGGAGAGAATGGAGTTTTTCCCTAAAATGTTTGAAATAATTATTTTATATAAATAATGAAATTGGTATTAGGATTGTGAAATTGAATAGATATTTATATAAATGGTTGAATCAGATATCCATTACCTTTCATCTATTGAAATTTGGATAATTTATCTGTCTTAGAGATTGTATATTTGTTTAGAAATATATGTTTTGGGTTATTGGTGGAGGATAACTATGATTGTTGTAGAAATTGCATGAGGATTAGGTAAATTGAAACTAATATCTTATTGGTTGTCATTGAGCATGATTGCAGTTTAATACATTCTATATGTATGATGTTTGGGAGGAGAAAGGGAATGGACTCCAATAAATTAAGTTGGCCTGTGTGTCTAGGGTGAAAGTCCTGAAAATCACTTGTACACATGAGTGCCAATTCCGCGGACGAAACTTTTGTAAAATGACAAATTGAAGTGTTTATGTAATGATTGTATTGATTAGAGAACCACTGAGTTGTAGCCTCATTTGGATTGTTTGGATAACAATGAATTTGACTCACGAGTTGACGTGAAATGAATTTACTTGATATGAATTGAGATATAAAACTTGGCATATTATTATCTTGTCGAATATGAATAATTTTTTACTGGCATTGTATATGTACATTCTATTTATATCTCGGTTAAGATTTATATATTGTGTTAGATTATTTCTACTGGGTTTTGACTCACCCTACTTGCGAAAAACATTTTCAGGTGCTAGTGATATGCCTCTCCTATGGACTTAGCTTGGAAGGATTGTGGAGCTGAAGGCTCATTTTTGTTTATTTTGTATTTACTTTTCACAAGCCAAGGGCTTTATTTGTATTGAGTTTATGACTGATTTTGTTATAACCAAGCACGGTCTTGGAAAGATGTAAGCCATTAGGGCATATGAATATCTATTTACCATTCATTTCTTCGTACACTCTTGTAACACATGTTGTAGGTTCAGGATAAACGATTTATGAATGTATATTGCCTGTGTCACCTTCTGTATATTAAATCTAATTAATGAAAGCTTTTGATGTTATTTATATCACTTAGTACTAGTGTTTGGAGTTTGATTATCGCAATTATTTTGGGGCATCACAACTTGGTATCAGAGCTTACCGGGTTTGAATACTTTGGGTACGTGGGAAATAGTTAGTAACACTATGGGTTTGTCTAGTTTGTTAGAGATAATAGGCTTCTATGATAACATGTTTACGTGATTATATGGGCATGATATTTAATTTATAGGATATTTATTGAGTCTACGGGATTTCTGGGAGTCCTATTAGGAAGGTACTTGATCACTGTTGTTTCTGATTGGAACTTTGGCAATGCCACGGAATGGTCATTATCTAGGAATGAAATTCGTATGTGTTTACGTGACTACATGCTTATGTGGAGTGAATTACTGTTGTCCACTGCTTTAGGACGCGAGTGAGTTAGCTTCGGCACATTTGTAAATGTGCTAATCTATTCTATTACCTTCATTAGGATGTCAGGACGTAGATGTGGTGGTGGTGGTGGTAGGCGTGGTAGGCCTAGGTGGCATGAGATGTGGCTGAACCAGTTGGTCAACAGGCCATGGGCGCCTTAGCTCGCAAAATAACCGGAGCTTTGTGGGAATCCATGGACATTCTCAGTGCTAAGAATCAAGTCTAGGCCCAAGTAGCTGAGGCAAGGCCGTCTTTCTTGAAGTGGGAGATTTTCCGGTCGAATCCGAATGAGTTTTTAGGTGATCCCAAAGAGCCACTGAAGGCAGATGAGTGGCTAGAGTAAATAGTGAAAACATTTGAGATACTTGGCATCAGGGACGACCAGTTGCGAGTGACCCTGGCATCTTTCCAGTTGAAGGGAGATGCGGGTCAATAGTGGACGTATACGTATGGGCACATTGGGGTGACATGAGAGGCTTTTATCAGTGTCTTCCAGGACAAGTTTCTACCTCGCTCGGTTAGGGAGAAGTTGAGAGATCAGTTCTCCAAGCTGGTGTAGTTGAACACTCTGTTGGCTGAGTTTGAGGCCACATTTACTAGCCTCTCTTGGTTTGCACCAAAGTTAGTGGCGATAGAGGAGCGCCGTTGTTTGGAATTTGAGAAGAGGTTAAGTACCGGGCTCATGTTTAAAGTGTCTAGACCAATGATTAGGGATTATGGACGCCTTATGGAGGCGGCGGCCCATTTAGAGACCGTGATGCAGATGGAGGAGGAGAGGATGAGGGGCTCTAGGAGGAGTCAGGATGTTCAGGGGGACAGTAAGAGGTAGAAGGGGTTCTAACCCCCAATCGTCCCAGGGAGCTCAGTCGAAGTCCACATTTCCAGTGCCGATGTAACACCCCCAAAATAATACCAATAAGCCAATTCACACGAGAAGTGAATACAATAGAATTAATATACTTTCATTTATCAGAGTTTAAATTACAAAAGGTATTACATACGTTATACATTCATAAATAGTCATCCTGAATCTATAGCATATGATACTAGATAATACCAACAAAATAAATGCCCTACGGGTTTACATTTTTCCAAGGCTTGCTTGGTTACAACAAAAGAGAGTCATAAGCTCTGTACATTTAATAGCCCTTGGCTTGAATGAGCACACAAACACAAACACCAAAAAGGAAGAGCCTTCAGCTCCTAAATCCTCCCAAGCTACGTCCTTGGAGGAGGCATGTTACCGGTACCTGAAAATGGTGTCCCAAGTAGGTGAGCCAAATCCTAGTAGCAACAGTCTAACACAATATATGAGATTTAACTAAGATATAAGTGTCAAGTATGTGTGTTCAATACTTATAACCAAAATACATCTTCTTCACATGACCACACGATACCAACATTCACATCTAGATTCATTCCCATTCATTCATTTCAAATTTGTTCACTTCATTTCAATTCATAGGCCAGATTTATAATTCACCGAATAACCCCAACTGAGACTACGACTCAATGGTTTTCAACCAACATAACAAGCATATAAACACTTCAATCTTTCCTTTTTACAGAAATTTAGTCCGCGGGATTGGCACCCATGTATATAAATATGGTTTCAGGACTTTTACCCTGGACACTCCGGCCAACTTAATTTCAATGGAGTCCATTCCCTATCTCCTCCCAAAACATCATACATATACAATGTATTTAAAAGATACCATCATATTCATTGACATTCAATTACACATATTCAATGTGTTTAACACAACACCATATTCAATTACATAATTAAATGATTAGTTTCAATTTACCTAATCCTCATGCAATTTCTACAACAGTCATAGCCATCCTTCACCGATGGCCCAATATAGTTATTTCTAAGTAGATATACAATCTTTATAACAGATAATTCATCAAATTTCCATAGGTGAGTGATTTAACAAATCCAACTATACCATTCATTCATACATCCTTCCAATTTCACATTTCTCATACCAATTCCATTACTTACACAAAAAAATTATTTAACACATATTAGGGCAAATTTTCTCCTTTACTAAATATTACTCCCTAGGCTATATTTCACCATTCTAACCCAAGGTAACCTCATATTCAAAACTCCGTGCTCATTTATAGTACCCAACATAGAAACCGCTCTTTCACTTTGGACCCAAACCCTAACTTTGCCCAAATCACTCCCAAACCACATCATTTATAAATAACAACAAATATCTAGGTTAAAAACCATATTAAGATGTAAAATATCCCTACCTCAAGAGTCCCAAAATGGGAGAAGAAGAACTTCAAAAATGCACAAAACCAAGCTTTGTTCGGATGGAATGGAAGCCCACAAGATGCTCTACCTTTTTCTCAAAGTAGGGTAGAGATGCTTAAATCTTGGAGTATTTGTAGAGAGAAGTCAAGTTTTAGAGAGAGAAGGAGCCAATTTAGGGTTTTGGGGTGAAATGATATAAAATTTTTGCGTAAAAATGAGCTGCTGCGAACTGATATATGCGAGACTCGCTCAAGCGAAGGAGTTGTCGCTCGAGTGACCAAACACAGCAAGTGACCTTGCTCGAGCACAAGAATCGTCGCTCGAGCATAGAATACAAATCTCCAGAAGTTTTGTAGACAGAAGACCGTCGTTCTAGTGCAAGATTGCTCGCTCGAGTGAACAACAACACACTCCCAGAACATTTGCAGGTCTGAACCAAAAACCGAGAGATCACAAATCTCGCTTGAGCGCAGGAGTTGTTTCTTGAGCGACCAGACAGAAAAGGATGTCCTCGCTCAAACACAAGAAGCTTCCCTCCAGTGAAGAGACCAAAATCTGGGCAACAACAATCTAGTCCAACTAGCAACCAACCTGCCCCAAACACGCCCAAGACATTCCAATACTCCAACTCAAAGGGTAGAAGGAAGAAAAGACATGGACAACAATATTTAAACCATGAAACCCTGGTCCGGAATGTAACAATAGTTTTTCCAAACCGAGATCGCTATAACCTTCCCCCCTTAAAGAATTTCGTCCCCAAAATTATAAATCATGTTTCATTACTGTGTTTAGTCAATTTACAAAATGATCACATATCAATTCACAATACCATGACCCACATCCCGGTAATTTAATCCCATCATATGATGAACAAAGTTACGATATACAATTCAACATATATTACCAATATGCATCTCTCGTAGTCTTAAACAATTTTAATACATACATTTCATATTTCCAAAACATATTTAATTGTTTATGATAAATTCACATTTCCAAGACTGAAACAACATATACAATGTTCATACTAAGCTTGCGTTTCCAAAACATATTCAACATATACAATGTTTCCATAATTCAAAACATATACAATGTTCTCATAATTCTAAAACATATACAATGTCTTTACAGTTTACGAACAAAATTAAAATTTCAACATATGCTCAGACATTGCGAATAAATTCGGATATTTCTCACGGACTTCTAATTAACACTCCCAAGTTGCTTCCTCAATCCCGTGATATTTCCACAATACTTTGACCAAGGTAATTGTCTTGCCTCGCAAGACTTGGTCCCTTCTATCCAAGACTCTCGCTGGTCTGTCCTTATACGAGGCATCCCCGTCTACCTCTAGGTCGGTCAAATCGAATACATGCGATGGATTCGGCTCATGCTTCCGAAGCATACTAATATAAAACATGTCATGCACTCCAGAAAGTTGTGGCGGCAATGCTAAATGGTAAGCCACCTCCCCAATCTGCCCAAGGATCTCAAAAGGCCTAATATATTGAGGGGACAACTTCCCACTCTTCCTGAATCTCATCAAATCCCTCATAGGTGGTATTTTCAAGAACACATGATCACCCACTTCAAAGAACAAAGGTCTCCTTCTATGGTCAGCATAACTCTTTTGGTGACTCTGGGCTGTAACCAATCTCTGATAGATAAGTGCAACTTTTTCCATCGTTTTTCAAACCAACTTTGGACCCAACAAAGGTGCATCACCCACCTCAGCCCAATACTCTGGAGATCTACACAGTCGGCCATACAAGGCCTCAAATGATGCCATACCAATACTCGATTGGAAGCTATTATTGTCGGCAAACTCCACTAAAGATAAGTGTTTCTCCCACGATCCCTTAAAATCAAGGACACAGCTTCGAAGCATATCCTCAAGGATCTGAATAGTACGCTAGGACTGCCCGTCAGTCTGAGGATGGTATGCAATGCTAAAGGTCAATCTAGTGCCCAAGGCACTCTGCAAACTCTGCCACAACCGAGCTATGAAATGTGGATCTCTATCCGAAACAATCGTCACAGGGACCTCGTATAACCTCACTATGTCCCTAATATATAGGTCTGCGAGAAAATCTACCGAATCACTCATGATCATAGCAATAAAGTGCACTGACTTGGTCAACCGGTCTACTACCACCCAAATGGCATCACTACTACGTTGAGTCCTCAGAAGGCCCACAACAAAATCCATCGTGACATGCTCCCACTTCCACTCGACTATAGGCAAGGGTTGCAACAAACCTGCTGGCCTCTGATGTTCGGCCTTCACTTGTTCACAAGTAAGGCATTTCGATACAAATATGGCTACATCCTTCTTCATACCCCTCCACCAAAACTGGCAACTTAGGTCTTGATACATCTTTGTGCCCGTTGGATGCACCGCAAGGTGTGAATGGTGAAACTCTCGGAGTACTTCCTCTCGGCAAGACTTCGGAACAAACAAATGATCATGGTATCTCACACTTTGGTCCAGATACACAGTCAAACCCTTCTCTATCTTCCCACTGGACATCTTCTCTCAGAGTGATTCTATCTCAAGGTCACCCCTCTGCACTTCTAACACTCGGTTCACAAGTGTAGGTTGTGCAACTATAGAAAATAAAACCACAGATTCAACAGACTCGCCCAGGTGAACATCAAATTCACCAAGAGCACCCAACATCTCCCATACCCAGATGGAAATACAAGTTACACTACTGATAGATTTCCTACTCAAGGCGTCGGCCGCAACGTTGGCCTTCCCCGGATGGTAATGCAACTCAAAATCATAATCCTCTATGAACTTCATCCACCTTCTCTGCCTTAAATTCAAGTCTTTCTATGTAAACAGATACTCCAGACTCTTATAATTAGAAAACACCTCAAATCTCTCACCATATAGATAGTGCCTCCAAATCTTCAATGCAAAAATCACCGCTGCTAATTCTAAGTCGTGAGTAGGGTAATTTCTCTCATGTGTTTTCAACTGTCGTGAGCCATAAGTTACTACTTTCCCATCTTGCATCAATACACAACCCAAACCTTCCCGTGAAACATCACAGTATACTAAGTAGCTCAAACCCCTCTCCGGAATAATCAAGACTGGAGCAGTGGTAAGTCTAACCTTAAGCTGTTGGAACGGCTTTTCACAAGTCTCACTCCACACAAATTTGATTCCTTTCCTCATCTACCTAGTCAAAGGTGAGGCTAGTCTTGAGAAATCCTTCACAAATCTCCGATATAGCCCGGCCAACCCCAGAAAATTACAGATCTCAAAGGCATTCTTAGGTTGTACCCAATCTTGCGCTGCCTCTATCTTGGATGCACCTATAGCCACTCTTTTCCCGGATACCACATGGCCTAAGAACTTAACCTCTTTCAGCTAAAAGTCACATTTCCCAAACTTAGCATACAACTTATGGGCTCTAAGCAACTCAAGTACCACTCGTAAGTGTTCTTTGTGCTCCTCTTTAGAGGGTGAGTAAATCAAGATATCGTCCACAAAGACGACCACAAAATAGTCTAGGAACTCTCGGAAGATTCGGTTCATCAAGTCCATAAACGTGGCTGGGGCATTGGTTAGCCCAAAAGGCATCACTAGGAATTCATAATTGTCATACCACGTATGGAATGTCGTCTTTGGGATATCCTCCTCCCTTACTCTCAACTGATGGTAACCCAACCTCAAGTCTATCTTAGAGAAACAAGAAGACCCCTTCAACCGATCAAATAGATCATCTATACGAGGCATTGGATACTTATTCTTAACAGTCACTCGGTTCAACTTTCGGTAATCAATACAAAGTCTCAATGCTCTATCTTTATTTTTAGCAAAGAGAGCTGGTGCTTCCTAAGGTGAAGTATTAGGGCGAATAAAACCCTTCTCTAGTAACTTCTGGAGTTGAATCTTCAACTCACTCAATTCATCAGATGCAAACCGATACGGTGCCATAGAAATCAGTGTCGTGCTAGGCACTAGATCAATAGAGAACTCAATCTCTCGGTGAGGTGGTAAACCAGTAAGATCCTCAGAAAAAACATCCGGGTATTCACAAACCACTCTTGGCAACTCAACTCGAACTTCATTACACTCACTACTATGAAAGCTAGTGAGAAGACAACGAAGCTCACTCAGCCATTGCAGATCATACACCGATGATACGACTCTATCCACCTGGTCCCCCAGGAAAAAAAAGCAATCACCGCTCGAGGTACATACAGTAACCCTCTGACGGTAGCAATCTATAACAACCCAATATGATGATAACCGGTCTATACCCAAGATAACATCAAAACTAGTCATATCAAGCAAAACAAATGCAAACGAAAGTCAACGACTAGCGACCTCTATGTCACAACCCCGACACCCCTATTTTAGAATAACCTCACCACCAATAGATAAATCTACACAAATAGGAGATGCTAATTGTGCCAACTCTAACCACAAAACTGATGCAAATGCAGACGAGATAAATGCATAGAATGCGCCCGTATCAATCAACACACTAGCAACTGAATTGCAAAACAAGAAGGTACCTCTCACAATAGATGGAGCTGGCACAAGATCTGGCACGATAACAACATACACATGCCTTGTTGGCCTTTGATCTACCTGTTCACCCCTCGGAGCATAAGACTATTGTACTAACTGAGTCAAAGAGGCTCCTTGATTAGCCCTCGAGGCCTATGCTGGCTGGTGACTCTGTGTCTGCCTTAAGCCAGACCCACCAGGTGTGCTACCCAACTGTGGGCAAAACCTCTTCAAGTGCCCCGCCTGCCAGCACTGATAACAAGTAAGCGACTGGTCTCTGTGGATCTGACTTTCTTCACGCGCCCCTCTTTCGGAGAATAGGTCCTCTACAGTTCGGACTCCTGTCACGGTTCTGAATCTAATCTCATAAAGTGCAATGTGAGACTGATAAACACCAAAGGGTCAAATCTGGCAAATCAATTTGAAAAATCAATTTTGAATCAAATAATGTCAAAACTGGACTACTTTGCCATATTACAGAGTCACTACCTAAATATTTATTTTTGAAAAATTTAGGAAACCCTAACTCGTGCCAAAGGCTACGTGTCCGTCATCACCAAAGTTGTCTCGGCTTAGGAACTTGGGTACGAGAGGGGAATGTCCTGAAATGAGCACCCCCGCTCACCCGATCAAAGGATCAGCCTCTACTAATCATGATATGTTGTTTATAAACACGTGTTCTTTTTCTGGTTATTAGCTAACTTACTATGTGATGCGCACAACATACAAGTATAGACTAAATCGCAAGAATTGGAACAAGACAAGTCATATTTGTTTTTGAAAATGGTTTGAAAATGCCACCCTCAAGTGGGCTAAAGCGCGAATTTGCCACCCGCAAGTGGGCTTAAAACGTGATTTGCCACTTCGCAAAGTGGGCTTAAAACTCACATTTGATGAATTGTCCCAATTCAAGTAATAAAGCTTTTATCCATAGGCATTTATGCAGTTAAGCATATAAGCAAATAGTCTCATGGCAAGCATACGAAGCATGGCATCACTCACACTCATGCAAGTATGCTATAGTGTAAAACTTACAGTGTACTCCAAGCCAAAACAAAATGCTAGTTAGAAATATGCATGATCCTAACTATGCTAGATGCCTAATGCAACACATGCAATAATGAAATTAAATAGGCTCGGCTATCTAAGATGGCATATGAATGCAACAATTTGATAACATGTTGTTCAACACGTATTCAAAGAAGCGTATTGAAATACGATGTAGTTTGAATGATGCGTCGAGCCTCGGTGCATGCAAGACAAATGAATGATGCAAACATGCAAGCATAAGGTATGCTAATCCAAACATGCCCTAATCTAACCATTGAAAGCGGTTAAGTAAAATGGAGAAAGCGTGGGGTTGGAAGACATGCATACACACACGCACGCTTATTACAAGAACTTTCTGCTGAACCTTACCAAATAACAGCTGGGGAGTACACCAGTGGCTTGCCGGCCATGATGGTCGCTGCCGGCCACCTGCCGGCCAAGAGTGTGCCTCTTCCGGCCAAGGGTGAAGCACTGCTGGCCACCGGTGAGGCACTGCCAGCCACTGGTGTGCTGAAACACCAAACTGCAACAGAGCACAAAATAGAGAAAAAAGAAGGGTTTTCTAGGGACATGTTTGTACTATGCCACTCCTTATCATCTCAAAATGTTAAAGGAGTGGCACCGTTGGGTCAAAAGCCACCAATCAAGCATTTTCAATGAATGATGGCCAACGATCCAACTTGCACAAATTCAATAACTGCACAAAACAAAGACACAAGTCCATTACCTTATCATGAGAGATAAAAGGCAATGAAGACAAAGGGGATTGGCTTACTTTCATCACTTTGAGTATGAAATAGACCAATCCACCTTGTCTTCAATATAACGTCCGATTGAACATAATATAATGCAAATACAACATGCTTATCCTGGCATGTTTTACTTGATTCAATTCTTGTTTACACATTTTAAGTTACCAAACCATTCTTTAATTGATTTGTCCAATCTGAAAGTCCTCTAATGAGAGAGAGGTCAATCAAAAGAAGACTTAAGACATGAGAGAGACCATGCCTTTGACTAGGAGGAACCCTCAAAAGAGGGTTAAAGCCATTTAAGCCCAAGCCTCAATCCCAAGCTTAAACACAACTTTAAGACTAACCAACCCTCAAAACAAATAGAAAAGGGAAGAAATGTGGGAGGTGGTAGAATTTCAGTGCTGAAATGGCATGAAACATAAGACTATAACATGCAAACAACTCATGTACAACATGTTAGAGACTTAAGCATTAAAACTAGTGAAGAGCTTTACACTAGAACCATGCAATATCAAACTCAAATGGCCAAACTAGCTCTAGATAGACCTTAAACATGCCAAAACAGTGGCCAAAACAAGCTGAAATGGTAGCATGAAAAGCAAGAAAGACATGCTCATGTATTGGCTCATAAACAAGGCACAAAGCACACCTCTCAAAAGTAATGAAAGAGTGGAATATGTATGAGTGTGACAAGGCTACATGCACTAAAATCATGTGTGAAATGATGCTATATCATGCAAACATCAAAAGCAAAGCATGCTAAGGGCCTCAAAACACAAAGTTGGTGAAACTAACTACACCATAGCTATATAAAGCAAGTCTCAAAGGACCAAGACCACTCAAAACAGAGTTTAAGCATGCCAAAGCAAGGCCATAAACATGCCGGAGTGGAGCCAACACATGCTAGAATAATAGGTTAAAACATCAAGCATGTTAAGCTTGTAAGCATGATTACACTACAAGTGTAAGAAGGAAGCAAGAAGTGACTCAACTAGCCAAAAACAGAGTTATAACATGTAGAAATAAGGCCAAAAACATGCTTGAATTAAGCCACAAAAAGGTAGAAACACATGCTCATATGTTAAGCCATCAACACATGCAAACAAAACACAAGGAGGGAAGGCCACTCCCTTCTATTTTGGACCTCAAAACCAAGTTTCTACCACTAAAATTCCTTTGGAAATTAGTGGTTAAAGGGCCAAAAGAGAAGTGTTTTAAAGGCTTTAAAAAATGGCACAAAGCTTAGCAAATAAGCCACAAAAGAGGGGGGAACACCCCTAACCCCAAAAGGGCCTCAAACTACCATTTTCAACACTTAAAAATAGACGTTTTTGTAGTTGACAACTAGGCCAAAAACAACATGCAAGGGTGGCCAAACCAATGTACAAAAATAAGCTTAAAAAGGGGTAACTCCTCACCCTTGAACCACATCAGCAAATCAACAACAAAGACAAGCCAAAACCAAGCTAAAACCCTCTTCTAGGACTCAAACAAGATCTCAAGAAACCTCCACACCAAGATGATCAAGTTTGATCAAGAACACCCATGCAAAAGTGTAGAGATTTCAAGCTTCAAGGCAATATATTTAGAGAGAGAGAATTCTAGAGAAAGAGAGAGGAAGAGAGAGAGAGAGAGAGAGAGAGAGAGAGAGAGAGAGAGAGAGAAATTTGCTCACAAATTTTCATGCAAGAGGTGGGCCTCTATATATAGAGGATGTAAAATCCTCTTGAAGAGATCCAGCCATCCACGTGGGTGCAGATGGTCCAACCTGCAAACAGCTGGCTCAAAAATATCAGAAAAATATCTGTTGAAACATTGGTGGCCGGCTGGCCATCAGTGATGGTCGGCAGGGGCTCATTGATGGCTGGCAGGGCACCATCAATGGCTGGCAGGCCAAAGTGCATGGCCGGCAGTGCACAAAAGTGGCCGGCAATGCATCACAAACAACATTCTGAAAGGGCCAACACATGGTCCAAAAATGAGACAGAATGGATACAGGGTTTGGAAAGGTCAAACTTGTGACGTTCTGCCGCGAAATTCGAGTGCTCGGCGAGCGATCAAGCTTGTCACTAGATGTACCTGCAAAAACATCCGAGTCTTGAGGATGGTCAAAAATGGGGTGTCTACAGTTGCCCCTCTTTGACAGAACTGGGAAGTCATGAAATGACGGGAGTGAATGTCAAAGCTCAGGGACGACCCATTTTTGACAAGGCCGAAGACTTAGACAAACGTTCAAGATAACAATACACAGGCGCGCCCGCAGGCTAGGGCAAAATGCAAATGATATGCATGATGCAAGAACATAACTTATGAATATGCAAAGAGGGCTGTAATGAAGCATTTATGCAAAAAAAATACAACATTTTAAGCAAACCTACAAGTTACAGCAGTCTCACACATGAGAGAACAAAAGAAAACACACAAACACGCCACGCGCGAGACTCACAAGTCAAACCACATTTCATATAGAAAGGATGTAAGAAAATTATGCAATCTTCACTGTGCCCCACGTAGGAAAGGCCAAAAGCGACTGTCGGGCGTAGTCAAAGTCTCAAACGAAACACCTCTTAGCATGTCACACGTGAGAGGGGAAAAGGTGGGTGGTATAAACATCGGAGCACGTCCCATTGCTACTAACCAAAGCAAAGTGGCATATGCGTCGGACACATGTCCCAAACACTTCTTACCAGAGGGCAAGGTACAAGCATCGGGCACACGACCCAAATGCTTTCAACAGGAGCTCAGTGTAAACACCAGGCGTACCCGGGTGTTTCTAACCAACGGAATGTCAGTGTAGACATCGGGTGTACCCGAGTGTTTCTAACCAACGAGATGTCAATGTAGACATCGGGCGTACCCGAATGTCTCTAACCAACGAGATGTCAGTGTAAACACCGAGCGTACCCGAGTGTTTCTAAGCAACGAGATGTCAGTGTAGACATCGGGCGTACCCGAATGTCTCTAACCAACGAGATGTGGGAGAGGAATGGTTTTACCCGGGATTCCTTTGAATGAATCGTACATACAATATTGTGTATGCAAAGAAAGAAACTCGATAGGCACAATGCAAATACAATTCATGTCTCATGCTAGACGAATGATCGTAACACGATGCTTAAGGCATGCTCCATGCACAACATGCGAGAGTCGAAACCAAAGCATATGCTATAGCAGATAATTAACGATGAATATTCGATGCGACATGCATAACATAATAATGCATGTTCAATGCAACAATTGAAAATGCATGTTCAACGCAATGTAAATTCTATGCGACAACAAGAACAAATGTAGTACAATGTAATGCAGCATACGCATTCTATGCGGAATGATAACATGGCATGATTCAATGCAACGTGCATGGATATTTTATGCAATGATGGCGATGCATATTTCTATGTAACAATTCAACATGCGCATTCAACGCGACAACAAAGAAATGTACATTCTATGCAGCGACAAAGGCGTGTATGATAGAGACAACTCAAAGGTAACTTCCGATTTACCTCTCGGAGAGCTACAATATATTAAAAGGGTACTCCTTGCAATTGTCGATCGGTGATGATCACCATGTACTGTGAACACAATTATGGGCTTCCAAGAAGGCATTCTGAATCAAACTTTGCACATACTTTGCATCTATTGGGATCCAAGGACCCATATCTGAGCCAAAGGGGCAGAGAGAGCTTGTGGAAGGCTACCGGCCATCATGGGAGGCTGCCGGCCACCTGCCGGCCATCGATGGTAGATTGGGTCAAATTTGTCTTTTGACCCACGGGTCTTTAAGTAGAGGTAAAGACACTTCATTTTCTTATAACCCTCTGCACGAAATTGCTTTCCCTTGCTCTCTAGGTACTCCTTCTCTCTAGATCTGCATGTTTTACGCGTTTCCCAACACCCTAAGTGCATTTTCTACGCAAAAACCCTCTGGTTCTCTTCAATTTAAACCGATCAGAATTTGATTTCGGCGTTTCTTTCGTCATTTCCACCATTCAAGGCTCATTCCCCTCAAGTTTCCCCTAAGGTTAGCACACTTTCTAAGGTTTTGACTTTCTTTGACTTTTTCCTCTCCTAGGGTTAACTTTTTCAAAGTTTCACCATTTTCCACATTTTCCCTCATTTTTCCTCATTTTGCATCTATTTCAGATGTAGATGATGTCCCACATGACGGGGCCTTCCCTGCGCTTCCTTCGGTAGAGGTCGAGACAGACTTTGAGGCCGAGCTAGAGGCCGAGCCAGAGCCATTACCACCGAGTATACGCCCTTTTGATCCGGTGAGGTATCTCCCTGAGACTCATGTAGTACCTACTGCGGGAGGCATCAAAGCCTTCACTGACTTTGCCAAGGATGTGCCAGACGGCCTCTTACTGAGAGAGCCTGCATTTCACTTATCAGCTATCGCCGTGGAGGTACAAACTTCACTTTTTTGCAGCACTGCCTTTAACTGTTTGCATTTCTTGCACTGTTTTAATCTGATTGCATCACATGCCTTGATCTGACTGTATTTCATACATTGTTGCTTCACATTCAAATGTACTTTCCACGCTACTTTCGTCGCTTGATCTGTTTGCATCACATGCATTATCATAGGATGGGTCTCGCTCCTTTAGAGGCTATGGCACGACAACAGCTCGAGATTGGTACGACGAGCTTCCAACCAGGGTTCGCGACATCATCGACGAGACTGACTTCAGTCTATTTTGCTCTAGCTTGACGCGGGTTGTAACGAGCCACCCTCTCTTAGGGGGTCTCGTGGAGAGGTGGTGGGACACCACTAACTCCTTCTATTTCTCCACCATGGGAGAGATGACGATGACTCCATACGACTTTGCCATGATCACTAGCTTAGGCGTAGGGGGTGATCCAATCCCTCTCGACCTTGATATGAGAGAGTGAGAGGCAACACGAACCACACTGCTTGGGGCACACCCGCCGATACTCTAGGTAGGCATGGTATGATATAGCTGGTTCGAGGAGCAGTACAGGGGGTCTGAGCCCAAGACATTTGAGGAGGCAGAACAGTATGCATGGGGCTTCCTCATGTTCCTTTTCGGCACCACCTTGTTCTCGAACAGGTGGAATACCGTGGGCTTATACTTTCTAAGCGCATTGGTAGTACTCCAGCGAGTTCAGTTCTACGACTGGGGCAGAGCTGGACTCACCACTTTGTATGGATACATGAGCTTAACTTCTCGCATGAGCGGGACCTTACTCGGCGACTACTGGCGGGCTTGGGAGGTACACAGCTTAGTTCCCCCTTTTCACTTTACATTTTCTGCTTAGCATTTCCTGCTTTACATTTGTTCAACACATGTACCTTTACTCTGTATTTTTTATGTCTGCTCATACACTGCATGCTTTCTGCCCTGCATTTTCTATATTTGCTCATTCATCGTTCATACACTATGTTGATTGCATTTTCTCTGCAGCTGTAGGTGTATGCATACTTCCCGGCTCTTGCTCCAAAGCCTATAGAGGAGATTCCCATGACAGTCCCTTTTTCTCGAGTATACGACGACCAACTCCGTTGTAGGACTCGGGAGAACTTCATGTTTTTCCGTCAATACTTCAACACAATCACGACGCACGAGGTAACCCAAAACAAAGCCATCCCACTTTTCAATCAACTTGATACACACATTAGTCAATTTACAATGACTAATCATTTGTTCACTTTCTTATCTTTCAGATCACATGGCAGCCGTGGGGTGTGATACCATGAGGGCTCCGAGCCCAATACAAGACAGCCAGGGTCGCCACTTGTTGTCATATCCTCCTCGAGGGCCCGATCTACCATGCTTGGTTCTTAGTTGAGCGTTTTGCGCACCAGACTCTGGGATTGCCTGTCCCATTCATACCGATGGCGCCTCCAGTATCTATGAGAGAGACACACAGACTTTCCGCTGAGGACTTGATCCTGTTTAGGGTAGGGCTGGAGGCGGATTACTTTCGGGTGGAGGGTGACTACGCGACCTTTATCCAGACTTATCTGATGCCACCTCTAATCGGCGTCCATAGAGATGAGGGAGCGAGAGCTCCAGCTGCAAGGAAAAGAGGCAAAGGAGCCAAAGTGGCCAGGACTCGTGGCAGGAGGGATCCCGGAGTGATACAGGAGCCGGGATGGCCGGAGCTACCTACTTCATTTACTTATCGGAGACGTTCTGGGGAGACCTGCCAGATCTCGATTGAGCCTGAACCAGGTGGTCATGCACTTGTCAGGTTTCGAGGCTCGACTCTGGTATGTACCAAACTTTATATTTTGCATACTTACTTCATTTCAATTATGCTTTATAGAATACTGATCCCTTCAATTCACTTCCAGGCACCCATAGAGTACACAGGGTAGGCCCTTGAGCTAGTGGCTTCCTTGACAGAGATGGTACAGTCGAGCCTGGACCTGCTCAACCTCTACAGGATTCCGGTAATTTCTCTTAGCTTGCACTTCATGCCATGAAAATTTCTGCTGACGCATTAGCACTTCAACTGCCCTACACTACACCGATCTGATACATTGCACTAAAACACTGCATTGATACATTGTTCCCATACACTGCCCACAACATGCACACATTACAATTAGTTACTGCTCATGGCATATCATCTTTTGCATCTAATATATACCACGACTAATGGATCTTAACAAACTGCCCCTTTCAGATTCCTTTCGAGATGCCAGCCCCATCGGACGCCCTAGCAGGAGTAGCGACAGGACCTTTAGCACCTTCTCCATTAGGGAGATAGGCTTTGACACACAGCCGAGGCGAAGTTAGGGGCTCCCGTGGCAAGAGCGGCCCTTCCGAGCCCATTCTAGGTGACGATGATGACGAGACGAGCGAGGAGGAGGATGAGGTGGCAAGCCCACAGTCAGAGTCCTCTAAGGATGGAGATGACGACGCCAGCTCAGATTCTGCTATCGGCGAGGCTGGACAGACGAAGGAGGGCTCCGATTCAGACTTAGGCAACAGTGCCGATTCAGATAGCGATACCGATGGTGACAGTGCTCCAGAGTTTGCTTCGCCGAGGAAGAGGACGAAGAGGGCTTCTCAAGCTTGAGATAGTCAGCACCGATTTAGATACGTTTTGCTTTGTTTTCCTTTTTTACTAGTAGTGTTAGCACTTTGTATAGCCTTAGACAGTTTTACTTTCTTTGAAAACTTGTACTCTTTTGCAAAAAGAAGCCATGATTGGAATAAAAACTCAGCTTTGGTTTAAAAAGGTGTTGCAGTTTACATTCTAAGCATCGCATAACATCGCACAACATGAAAATGAGATTGATCTTTGTTTGAAAACTGCACATTCGAATTGCATTGGTCTTAATCAGGTAGTGAACTAACTAAAAACTAAAAGAACAATACAACTCGATAGACAACATACATACAACTTGATAAACAACAAAATGCAGCTCGATAAACGACATACATACAACTCGATAAGCAAATTGCAACAACTCGATAAACAACCATAATGCAACCCAATGAACAAAACTAGATGATTACAACTTGAACAAACATGCTCAAGCCCGAAAAGAACCAAAACTAGACCCCGAAAGGTGCCGATGACATAATACAATTGCTGAAATCAACTAGATCTTCACACATGAGATCATTAAGCACGAAGGAAGGCTGCCAGCCATGGAGAATTGCTTTTCGACTATCATTTCCTTCTACCGGCCATCAATGTGCCTATGTCGGCCATTGATGAGCCCCTGCCGGCCATCAATGAGGCATTGCTGGCCATCGATGAGTTGAACCTTCGAAATGTTGACACATGTCCTCCACTCACTGCCTTATCTTCTATAAAAGTTCCAGTTTCGTGGTTTCTTCATTTCAGCGTCATCTTTTCCCCAAATGGAACCATTCTTTGCTGAAAAGCTATCCAATTGAATTGCGACGTTGGATGGCTCGGGCTAAACGCACTATTCTCGTTGAGTCGTACTCCGCTGTGTTTTCCGTTCCTCCATGTCGCGGCTAGATATTGGAACTCGGTTATGCATGTGTTTAGCTTTGGGGGACAAGAGATGTGTCCTACAATCGAAGAACTTCAAGCTTTGATGGAGTGCTGGCGTGACGAGGAGATCTTGCCCCAGTCTCGTTTTGGCCACATCCAAGCTTTAGGAAGGATGTGCGGGCTCACTTTATATGATGCTCGATCCTTGGTTCATAACGGGGAGTTAGACATCCCAAGCTTGATTCATCGGTTTGCTGACGCCGGCGACCGCGGCTGTAGATACCCCATTTTTGACTGACCTTAAGACTCTGACGTCATCATTTGTGCACGCGATGATTGCGCATGTTTGTTCTTGTTTCGGGCGCCCGAAGTTCTTGGTTGAGTACTTGGTCTTTGAGCCTCTTAACACTTTGTGTGTTGGCCTTGGTTTTTGGATCAAACCTTGTTGCCTCTTGCCTGAGGAAGGGGAAGGGCTGCCGGCCACTTATGGCACTCGCCGGACACTTTTCTCCCTTGTAGGCCACTTGGAGGTGGCCGGCCGGCTAGGGGAGGTGGCCGGCTGGCCCCCTTAACTGGCCGGCGGCCAATCTTTCTCCTTTTTAGATATTTTCAGATCTTTTGAGCTAGCTGTGGCTCACTGAACTCATCCTCCATACACGTGTATGGAGGGATGCAAACAAGCTCTAAGCTTGTCAAGCATGCTTTTGCTTGCATTGCCTATATAAAGGGAGCTCCCTCCCCTATTTGAGGGTTTAGATTTTTCAGAGAAAAAATCTCCCTCTCTCTCTAGAATTCTCACTCTCTCTCTATATTGTGTTATTTTGAGCCTTAAAGTGTGTTTTCTTCACACATTTGCACTAAGGCACTTAGTCAAGCACCTTCACTTTGAGGTTGAGGTCCTTTGAAGCTTGATTAGAGGTCTTGAAATTGGTTTTGGCTCAAAATTGTTGCCATCTTGCTACTGTCTTCAAGGGTAAGTCTCTTCCTTTTTTAAGCCTATTTTTTGTATACTAGTTTAGGCCACCTTTGCATGCTTGTTTTGGCCTAATTGTCAACTACAAAAAACTCATTTTTTACGTGTTAAAAATGGTTGTTTGAGGCCTTGTGGGAGTTGGGGGTGTTTCACCCCCTTGTATGCCTTATTTGCTAAGCTTTTGGGCCATCCTTTAAAGCTTTTGGAAACATCTCATTTTGGCCATTTCACCACTGAATTCCAGAGGAATTTCAGTGGTGGGAAGTTGATTTTGTTTGGGAAGTTGATTTTGTGGCCCTAAGTAGGAGGGGGTGGTCCCCTCTCCTCTTGTCTTGCTTGCATGTCTTGTTGGCCTACCAAATGAGCATGCATTTCTCCTTCTTTTAAGTTGAGTTCAAGCATGTTTTTGTGACTTTTTGGGCCTGATCTAACTCTGTTTTAGGCTGGTTTGGTTATTGCTTGCATGCTTTTTACACTTGTAGTGTAATCTTGCTAATTAGCCTTGTATGCTTGATACTTTAGCCCACCATTCTAGCTTATTTTGGCTACACTTCAGCATGCTTTTACTCATGTGTTAGCATGCTTAAACTCTATTTGAAGTGGTCTTGGCCCTTTGAGGCTTGCTTTGTATAGCTATAGTGTAAAGGCCTTTGACTAGCTTTGAGTTTCAAAGTCCCTAGCATGCTTTGTATGTGATGATTGCGTGCCTTAGCCTTAGTTCTCACATGATTTCAGTGTATATAGCATAGTCACACTCTCACATATTCCACTCTTTCATAGCTTTTGTGAGTTATGCCTTATGCCTTGTTTGTGAGCCAATGCTTGAGCATGATTTTATCACCTCATGAACTTTTTTCTCAGCATGTTTTGGCCTTTGTTTAGACATGATTAAGCTCTATCCAGAGCTGGTTTGGCTATTTAGGCCATGTATTACATGCCTCTTGTGTGAATGCCTTAACTAGCTTTGAGTTTTAGGGCCTCTTGCATGCTATACTTGTGATGTTTGCATGATACGTCATCATTTGGCATGTGATTTCAGTGCTCATATCTGTGCCATACTCTCATATATATCACTCTTTCAATGTGTCTGAGAGTTGAGCTTTGTATCTTACTTGCGAGCCATAAGTTGAGCATGCATTTTCTTCCCTTTTATGCTATCATCTTAGCACTTTTTGGCCACTGTTTTGGCATGCATGAGGTCTGTTTAAGGCTGGTTTGGTCCATAGAGCATTGTATTGCATGTCTCTAGTGTTGTGTCCTTCACTAGTTTCATCATTTTAGTCCCTTAACATGTTTATGCATGCGTTGTTTTGCATGTTTGAGTCTTGTGTTTCATGCCATATCAGCATTGAGCAACTACAACCTCCCCCATTTCTTCATTTTTCAATTTGCTTTGAGGTTGGTTTGGCCTTAAGGTTGTGTTTAAACATGAGGTAGGGTTGGTGCTCAAATGGCCTTAACCCTCTTTTGAGGGTTCCTCCTAGTCAAAGGCATCATCCCTCTCATGCCTCAAACCCCCCCTCCCCTTTTGGTTGACCTCTCCTCGTTAGAGGACACTCACATTACACTTAACCGGTTAAAGAATGAATCGGTAATGTTAAAATGTGTAAACAAAATCAACCAAGTAAAACATGCCAAGATAACACATGTTGTTTGCATTGCATTGTGTTTGGATCGGACGTTAATCCAAACACAAGAAATATGAGACGTTTCATACTCCAAGTGATGAAACGTGTCACATTTCTTGTTCGCCACCCATCTTGACCATGCATGATAGAGGTGGTGGCTCTTATGTGTTGTTTGTGTGTAGACACCCCATTTTTGACCAACCTTAAGACTCAGACGTCATCGTTTGTGCAATCGGTGATTGTGCATGTTCGTGCTCGTTTTGAGTTTCCGGAGCCTTCGACTGAGCGCCTTGTCTCGGTACCTCTTAACTTTCTTCTCTTGGCCTTGTTTTTAGACCATGCCTTGCTGCCTTTGCCTTGAGGGAAACAGAGTCCTATAGGCCGCTTTTTGTAGCCGTAGACTACCTTTCCCTCCCGTAGACTAGCTTCCGGGGCTTCCGGCTGAGTGCCTCACCTTGCGAACTCTTGTCATGCTTCACTCTTGGTTTGTGTTTTAATCAAACCTTGTTATCCTTTGCCTGGAGGGTGGAACAGGGGTGTAGACCAGTTTTCCCCCCTGTAGGCCACTTTTCTTCCCTGTAGACCAATTTTGGTGGTCGGCCAGCTAGGGTGGGTGGTCTATGGACCACCTAAGGTGGTCGGTAGCCTGCCACCACCTTTTACTCTCTGTGTAGACCCTCCATCTCCCTTGCCGACCAGTTTTTGTCCTTGTGGACCACTTTTTTTGGTCAGTCGACTAGAGGAGGTGGTCGGCTGACCATTCTAACTGGTCGGCGACCATCCTGCATTTTCTGCAGATATTTTCCTTGCCAGCTGTGCCAACTATTGGGCATAGAAGGCACCCTCCATATACGTGTATTTAGCGATTACTTCAAGTCTCTAGCTTGTCCAACAAGCTTGAGGCTTGGTTTTCTATAAGTGAGTGGCTCTCTCTCTCTCCCTTTTCCAGGTTTAGAAAATTGCTAGGGCAAAACATATATCTCTCTCTCTTATTTTCTCCCTCTCTTTCTATATTTGTGCTTGAAAGTGTTATTTTTTCACACTTTTGCACACAAACACCTAGTGAAACACCTTAACTATTGAGCTGAGGTTCTTGGAGGTTGCATTTGAGTGGTTTTAGCTTGGTTTTTGCCTCTGAAGTTGCTGTTCTAAAGTTGTTCTTCAAGGATGAGTCTTTATCCTCTTTAAAGCTTTGTTGTAGTTGCTTATTTAGCCATCTTTTCATGCTTCTTTTGGCTTAACTTTAAACTGAAAAAAGCTTCATTTTCAAGTGCTTAAAGTGTTTGCTTGAGGCCTCTTTGGTGTTGGGGGTGGTCTACCCTCCCTTTGTGCCTTATTTTGCCTTGTCTTGGGCTATCCTTTTAGGCCTTTGAGGCCACCTTTGTTTGGCCTCTTCACCACTAAATTCCAGAGGAATTTTAGTGGTGGAAAGTGTGTTTTGAGGCCCCAAATAGGTGGAGATGGTCCCCCCCCTTTTGTATCTGGTTTGCATGTGTTATTGGCTTACCAAGTTGGCCTGTTTTTCTACCTCCTTGAGGCTCCCTCTTAGCATGTTTTAGGCCTTGTTTTTCCATGATATAGCTCTGTCTAGGGTTGGTTTGGTTACCTCTTGCATGGTCCTTGCACTTGTAGTGCAATTCCACTCACTAGCCTAGCATGCTTACTACTTTGACCTATGGTTCTAGCTTGTTTTGGCTCTATTTCAGTATGCTTTTTGCCATGATTTCACATGCTCCAGGTCTGATTTGGGTGGTCTTGATCATGTATGCTTTGCTTTGTATAGCCATAGCATAAAGCCCCTCCACTAGCTTTGTGTTTTGAGTCCACTAGCGTGCATTGCTTGGGCTATTTGCATGATTTAGCATCATTTGATATATGATTTTAGAGCATGTTTCATTGTCATACATTCACACGTTTCACTCTTTCAATGCTTTGGAGGGTTATGCTTTATGCCTCAATCATGAGCCAATTGGCATGCATGCTTGCCTAAGCTTTTTGGGCTACCATCTCAGTGTGTTTTTGGTCTTATTTTGCCATGATACAACTCTGTCTTTGGTTGGTTAGAGCATCACTCATTTTCTTCTTACACTTGTAGTGTAATCATGCTCATTGGCCTTGCATGCATCATGTTTTATGCCTCCCATTCTAGCATGTGTTAACTCTGCCCCATGCATGTTTTGGCATTGTTTTGACCTGCCTTGCGACTGTTTTGAATCATCTTGGCCCTTTGGGGCTTGCTTGATATGGCTATGATGCAAGTGCCTTTGCTAGCCTTAAGCTTTGAGCCTCCTAGCATGCCTCATTTGTGACATATGCATGATTTGGCATCATTTCTTACATGATTTTAGAGCATATTTCATTGCCACACTCTCACATTTTCCACTCTTTCAATGTGTTTGAGAGTTGTCTCTTCATGCCTTGTTGGTGAGCCAATGTCTATGCATGCTTGTATAAGCTTTTGGACTCCCTTTTCAGCATGTTTTGGCCTCTGTTTTGGCATGGTTTTGGTCTGTCCATAGTTGGTTTAGCCATTTCAATTTGGTATTGCATGCCTCTTGTGAGATGCACTTTACTAGCTTTGATGTTCTTGGCCTCCGAACATGCCATGCATGCATTGTTCATATGTTAGAACCTTGTGCATGCATTGCTAGCATTGATAGATAAGAATGATTGTTTGCATGTTTGTTGCATTGCATTGTGTTTGGATCGGATGTTGATCCAAACACGAGAAATGAGGGGCGTTTCATACTTCAAGTGATGAAATGCGCCTCATTTCTCGATCGCCGACCCTCTTTATCAAGCATGATAGAGGCGGAGACCCTTGTGTGTTATTTGTGCATTCATTGACATTGACTTATGCAAATCTCGGCTTCTCGGCCATCGTGCATTGCGATGCTTGGTTGACGGCCCGAGAGTCGAGAACCACACTCCCTTGAGCTTGAGAAATGATAGGGAGGGTCATTGTGGACACATATCTTGCAAATACACTAATATGCCCCTTCTTGTTCTCTATTGCAGCAAAACTGGAGTTTGGCAGATTTTCTGGTCAGCAGACCAGTAAAGGTGGTTGACCGACCACTTTCTCTGCTCTACAACTAGTTTTTTTAGTCTACAGGTGGTCGACACCTCCCCTTTCTGATCGGCATCCCACCAGGAAGTCCCCATGTTGGAGCAGAAGCATTCTGGAGATTGGCACAATTTTTAGAGGTCAAGACAAATGCAAACAGAGGTAATTCTGGGCGTCACAATGGATTTCCGAGCGAAGTGAACCGAGCATGCATGCACCCCTCCCCCCCGAGGACCTCTTTTAACGGCTTTAGCTGCTTTACTTAGTTAGCTAATTCGTCGGTTTTGTACTGAATAGGTTAATGTGCTTAATTAATTGATTTGGTTTATAATAATTAGTTTAGTTAGTGTAGCTAGTTAACTTATTATTTGGACCCTTCGTCGAGATGGCAAATGTTGTAATAAGCGCGCGCGTGTGTGATGCATGTCTTCTAACCCCATTTCTTTCTCCCTTTTACTTATCAGCTTTCGGTGGTTAGTTTAGGACATATTTTAATTAGAATCCTTATGCTTGCATGTGTGCATCATTCATTTTGTCTTGCATGCACCGGGCTCGGCGCATCATTCAAACTGCATTGTCTTTCAACACTTTCTTGAATACGTGTTTCAGAGCATGTTATCATGTGTTCCATTCATATGCCATTCCAGATAGCCGAGCCTATTTTAGTTGCATTTTTCATGTGTTGCATTAGGCATCTTGACATAGCTAGGATCATGCATTGATTTCTATCTAGTTTTCTTTCTTTGGCTCGAAGTACACTGTGAGTGTTTACGCTTTAGCATCATTTCATGTGTGTAAGTGACTGCCAGGATAGCATACTTGCCATGAGGCTATTTGCTTAAGTGCTAAACTGTATGAATGCCTGTGGGCGAATGCATGATTGCCTGAATTGGAACAACTCGATGATTGTGAGTTTTAAACCCACTTGAAGTGGCAAAAACATGTTTTTTTAAGCCCACTTGAGGGTGGCAAATCCGCATTTTAGCCTACTTGCGAGTAGGACTTTCAAACCACTTTAAAAAACAAACATGAGTTGTTTTGTTCCAATCCGTGTGATTGAGTATATACTTGTACGTTGTGCACTTCACATAGTAAAGGTTAGCTAATAAATTGGAATAAGAACACATGTGTTTTCAAAAATAACATATCATGTTAGTAGAGGCTGATCTTTTGATCGGGCGAGCGGGGGTGCTCATTACATGACCTTCCCCTCTCGTACCCAAGTTCTCGAGCCGAGACAACTTTGGTGATGACGTACATGTGGCCTTAGGCACGAGTCAGGGTTTCCTAAATTTCCCAAAAATAAAATATTTAGGTGGCGACTCTGAAATCTGGCAAAGCAGTCCATGTTTGGCATTTTTTAATTAAAATTGATTTTTCAAAACTAATTGCCGGATTTGGAATCTTTGGTGATTTATCAGTCTCACATTGCACTTTGTGAGATTAGATTCACATTGCACTTCGCGCCCTCTCTGAAGGGGGGCCCGTGGAGAGAGTTCGAGCGGTCTACAGCAGCAACCACTTTTGGCAAAGTTTTCGGCAACATGCCCTCTGCTTGTGTATGTTGGCCCATTTTTTGCTTGCCCCTAGCTTTGGAGGGTCTAGCATTTGTTTGACTGAAGTTGCCCAGGTCATGAAAGAGGGCAAGAGCTGTATCGGCCTAGCACTAGCCAAGACTTTGATGGGTTTGGATGCTTTCCACCGCCGGGAGAGAACCAAGTTTGTGGTCAGTCCACTACTGCTGCAGGTAATGTTTCGTAGCCCTCTCACATGTATTTCTTATATCACTCGGTCCTCAGGCTCTATTTTTCTCTCAAAAATCCTTTCTCATTTTTCTCTCCACGTACACCTCTCTATTCTTTAATCTCTCTTATTTTTCCTCCCTCCCCAGGTATGGCTAATAGATAGATTGAAAGTAGTGGACTCTTGCTGAGCATATTCAGTGCGCAGCTATTTCTTTCGTCCTCGGCTAGTTGATTTCCCAAATGAGGGATGGTGGTGCCACTGGATGTGCAACAGGTCTACTGTTGACATCGCTTGGCGTTGCCCCTGGTTTGATCTGCCTGAGATAAGCTACAGCATGTCCCAGCAACCTGGCATTCAGTTAGTTGTCTTAACACACTGTGTTTTCTACTTTCCATTCTGCTTTAGGCGTCAGTTCGGGCATGACCAGACCTGTCCAGAAGAGGGGATAGAGCATCCATCTTCATTTTCGATCCGAGGCTCACAGCTAGCTCGGTATACCACAGTGTAGAGAACAAGAGAACTTCTGGCCCCCGCTCCCACTTTCAGTTGTGCCCTTTCTGGCAAATGCATAGCATGGCTTGAAGATAAGGCACAAACCGGGCCTACTTTGGCATCCGAAGCTTCCGCAAGCTCTGGGAAGGGATCCAGGAACACCTGACCATGCCCCAAGTTTATTGCTTTAATCTATACTTTCAAGTTTTCTTTTGAATGTAATAAAAAGCAACTTCAATTTGTATCAAGAGTCAGAGAACTCTGTATTGAAATCAATAAAATTGAAGGTTATGGGTACTGAAAATTTTTCGTTTCGTCCAAAAATGGTCTAAGTTGTAAAAAGATTAATTTGAACAAAATCAACTTTTATTAAAACTTTTCAAAACCATTTTCGATATGGATCACAACTAGACACGCCTAGAATCTATCCTTGAGATGCACAACCCCGAATCCAACAACTGGTAAGTTGCCCCTTGTTTGAATAGCACTGCAATGGATATCAAACCGAACTCTTGGATGCAGAAAAGGCGAAGATGACCAGAACAATCACATGGACACAGTTGACTTGGAGGTGTTTATGGCTGGACTTCATAATGAAGTTGCCTGCGTATCCCAAATATGGGAATCAAGCCTTACGTAGTTCGGTTCAAGTTCACTTGCGTTTTAACACTCTCCTTTTGCGCTCTAACTTTTGCCAAGGCCGCCCTTTCTAGGTTTTCAGCCTTGCGAGTTTAGTTTTTCTTATTTCAAATTTTTTGTGCTCTAACTTTTGCCTAGGTTGCCGTTTCGGGTTTTCAGCCTAGCGAGCCACGGATAGTATTTCTTCAACTTGTCCATGTTGATCGGTTGGGAGAACTCAAGGCCATCTAGGTCCATAAGAATGACAGCTCCGCCCGACCAGATAGATTTGATGATATAGGGACCAGTCCAATTAGGTCTGAAATTGCCCCTAGGGTCGTAGATGGGGGCTCGGTTATCTTTGAGGACTAAATCCGCTTCTTTCAAATTCCTGGATTTAACCCTCTTGTTGAAAGCCCGGGCAATTCTTCGTTGATAACCTTGGACGCGATACAGTGCTTTCGGCCTTCTCTTGTTGAACAACATGAGTTCTTCGAACCTGTTGTGCTGCCAATCTACCTCAGCTATCTGGCACTCAGCCATAACCTGCAATGACGGAACCTCAACCTCGATTAGCAAAAGAGCCTCTATCCCATAAAGCAAGGAATACGGAGTTGCCCCAGTAGAAGCTCGAATTTATGTTCTATAGCCCCAGAGAGCAAATGGCCGCTTATTTGGCCAGTCCCTATAGGTTTCCACCATCTTTTGTAGAACGTGCTTGAAGTTCTTGTTGGCGGCCTCAACAGCTCCGTTGGTTTGCGACCGATATGTGGATGACTTATGAAAAGTCACATTGTATTTCTTTAACAAGTCGATCACCTCCTTCTTGAAGTGAGAACCATTATCTGAAATAATCTCATTCGGGACTCCATAGCGACAGATAATATTGTTCTTGATGAACTTCGCTACGTGTGACGCCTTTAGCATTGCGTAGGATTGCGCCTCGACCCACTTTGTAAAGTAGTCTATCGCCACCAGGATATACTCATGCCCGTTCGACCCCTTCAGAGTGACTGCCCCAATAACATCAATTCCCAGACTGAAACTGGCCATGGCGAAGTCATGTTGTACAGCTTCAACGGCGGAATGTTCATACGGTTTGCATGGATCTGGCATTTGTGGCATTGCCGAACAAAACCAATACGATCCTTCTCCATGATTGACCAGTAGTAACCATGTCTGAGAATTTTCTGAGCTAGCATCACCTCGTTCATGTGCCCTCCGCACTCTCCTCCGTGGATGGACTCCATCAGGCGCTTAGATTCTGCAGCATCAACGCACAATTTATGCATCCCAAGATAACCCCTCTTGTACAGTTTACCCCTACAAATGATGAACTGAGCAGCCATTCTTCGTATTGCCCTCTTATCTTTGGCATTTGCCCCTAGCGGATAAACCACCTTTTCCAAGAAGTTCCGGATGTCATGATACCAGGGGTTCTGATCTTGTACTTCATCTATGGCGGCAATCAACTCGTAAGTCGGTACATACCTCTGTTCAATGATAATTGGACGCATTCGGACTCCCAAAGTGATGTCTATTATAGAAGATAGAGTTGATAACGCATCTGCAAACCTGTTGCTC
Source organism: Camellia sinensis (assembly GCF_055761805.1). NCBI lineage: Eukaryota > Viridiplantae > Streptophyta > Magnoliopsida > Ericales > Theaceae > Camellia > Camellia sinensis. The sequence continues at coordinate 73,256,270 of NC_138964.1, forward strand.
TCTCTCAACAGATGGGTGAAGGTTAACTTCTCAAACCTGGGAATTAGAACGTCCAGAGTTTGGTGATAGATTTTCATCCTTTTCTCCTTAACCTTCCAGTCTCCTTCCGCTTGAGATACAACCAGGTTTGAGTCCCCAATGACGTCCAACCTTTTTGCCCCTAGTTCTAGGGCGGTTTCCACGGTTTCTAAGCTAGCGATATATGCTTCATACTCTGCTTCATTGTTCGATACTTTGAACCGGAGTTTGAGAGCTAAGGGTATGTGGGAATTGTTGGGTGCTATCAGCAACACTCCTATCCCATACCTGTACTAATTAGACGCTCGGTCAAAGTACATAGTCCAAACCTCTTCTTCAAGCTGCAAAATGGCCTCATCCGGGAACATATATTCTACTACTTCATCTCCCTCCACTGGGTGATCGGCTAGGAACTCCGCTACCGCTCTCCCTTTCACAGACTTGCTACTCATGTACGTCAGATCAAATTCAGAGAGAAGAAGCAACCAACGGGCTAGCCTACCCGTAAGTGCTGGTTTCTCGAAGAGATATTTGATGGGATTCCATCTCGAAACTAGTATTACGGAGTAAGCTAACAGGTAGTGCCTCAACTTCCTGGTAGCCCATACCAACGCCAAACAAGCCTTCTCAAGCGGAGTGCAACGGGTCTCGTATTCCAGCATCATCTTGCGCAGGTAGTAGATAGCCTTCTCTACTTTATCTTCAGATTCCTGCACAAGCATGCAGCCCATTGTCGTGTCAGTCACTGATAGATACAGAATCAACGGTTTTCCCGGCTCTGGCGGTGACAACACAGGTGGGTTCTGTAGATACTGCTTGATTTGCTCAAAAGTAATTTAGCATCGGTCATCCCATTAGAATTTATTTCCTTTCTTCAGGAGACCAAACAGTTGTTCACAAGTCAAGGTCAATTTTGCAATAAATCATCTTATGAATTGCACTTTACCCAGAAAGCCTCACACCTCCTTTTCAGTCCTTGGTGATGGCATTTCTAAGATGGCCTTGATCTTGGTAGGATCGACCTCGATGCCCCTTTGCGTGATCAAGAACCCCAGCATTTTCCCTGCTGTAATGCCAAAAGTACATTTCTGAGCATTCAGTCACAACCGATACTCTCTGACCTGTTGGAAAAATTTCTTCAAGGCAGTGTAACGGCCCTCTCGTTCCTTGGGCTTGACAATCATGTCGTCCACGTACACCTCAACCACTTTGTGGGTCATATCATTCAAGATCGTGGTTGCAGCCCGGTGATAAGTAGCCCAACATTCTTCAAACCTAACAACATCACCTTATAACAGTAGGTTCCCCACGGGGTGGTAAAAGCAGTCTTCTCCCTATCTTTGGGTGCCATCAAAATTTGATTGTAGCCCGAAAACCCATCCATAAACGAGAGCCGCGCATGCCCAGCGATGAAGTCTACAAATTCGTCGATATGCAGCAGAGTAAAGTTGTCCTTCAGACTAGCTTCGTTCAAATCTCTGAAGTCCACACATACTCGAATTCTGCCGTCTTTCATCGGCATCGGAACAATATTGGTCAAGCATGTTGGATACTCAGATACTAACATGATCCCTGCATCAATCTGCTTGATGACCTCTTCTTTGATTTTCAGAGCCCAATCCGGGTGGATCCTTCGAAGATTCTACTTAACAGGTCAGGCCTCTGGGTCAAGAGGGATCCGGTGCTGTACAATCTCAGGATCGATTTTAGGCATGTCTTCGTAAGACCACGTGAAAACATCTTTGAAATCTTATAATAAAGCGACTAAGCGCTCGCTATCCTCCGGAGACAATGTGGACCAGATCTAGACAAGACACAGATCCTTCTCAGTACCAACGTTAATTGAGGTGATTTCATCAACCAAAGGTTTTGCAAACCTCTCCTGCTCTTGATCAATCAAATGTTTCAAAACCAGAGGAATTTTTTCCTCGTCGTTTTCATCAAAGTTTTGAAAGTCCTGATTAATGGAATAAACTAAAGGCACAGAAAAGTACTCAGAAGCCACAACAGTACCATTCTCATTAATAACTTTCAATTTGTTTGATTCTTCGGTTACAGCCGACTCAAAAGAAAAAAAAAAGACGACCTAGACAAAACAACGGCATCTAGGTTATCAACCCCAGGAATACCGGACTCTGACTCAGACGAACTAGAATCTGATTCTGACTCCACAGACTTTGGTTCGCTACTTGACCTAGAACTGCTAGATAAAAAGCCCTCCTCGTACTGCCAAATGAGGGAGGGTGCAATGGATGCGTCCAGAATGCCAGAAGAAGGGCACACAACCGTTTGATCCCCAATCATGGAAAGAGAGAAATCATCCCCCAAGCACTCCGGTGTGATCTGAGGATCTGAGAGGAGACAAGCCAGTGCTACTCCTATCTTGAGTTTTGTACCCTCAGACTCATCATCTTTGCACTGTTCAGCCTCAGCTGGTGGGTCTGTCTGCTCTTCCGCAACTTCATCCCCTGGCAACTGTAAGTGAAAAAAGAGCCGGGCAAACGCCGCTTCTCTGAATTCAACCACGGCTCCGAAAAACCGCAAAACGGGAAATCTTCTCTCTCCCATACAAAGCGTCCGTTTAGGGTTCCTTGGATAGGACTATGCACTAACTCCTAGTGCTTCCCAACTTGCTTAGCCTTGGCTCTTCCAGCCATTTCCCTTTCTTTCCTTGCTCAATCCTCTCTGGTAGGTGTGTAACCTAAACCAAAGGTATATGGGTTGTGTGGCACTTTGGCCAATGCAGAGATGCCATTCCGGCCACTCCGTCCCAATCCCATTCTGGCATGTGTTGAAGCTTGTTCATGAGGTAAATAGATCGTGCACTGACATACAATCCCTCATCAACAGCCAGCATATCTTGTACTACTTGAGCCTCAGCTAAGGTGAATCCCGACAAAAAGACATCCTCCACGCTGTGTTCAATTTCCAAGACCGGTGTAGAGACCTCTGGCAGCGGATGTGTGGAAGAGTTCCCAAAAACAATTGCTAGCCCCTTTCCCATAGGGGTACTTCAACATCTGGTGTAAAGTAGAAGAGACAGCTCTCACCTGGTGCAACCACAGCCGCCTAAAGAGTAAATTGAAAATGGCTAGAACATCCAAGACATGAAACTGAATGTCCTGCTGTGCTGGGCCGACCTGAGTCTTGATCCATACTATCCTCATCACCTCCCGACTGGTGTTATCATAGGCCCGAATCAATTGGGTTGTTGGTGCAAAATCTGCGAGCTTCAACCCGATAGCATACACCGTTCACGACGAACATACATTGATTGCAGATCCTGTATCAACCAGGATAATTGGTATCCATTTTTCCTTACACTCCATAGAGATATAAAGCGGCTTGTTATGTTCAGAGCCCTCAGGCGGTAGTTCCTTGTCTATGAAGGTTAAAGTCGGTGAAGCTCCACCCGGGAAAACCAACCCCACCAACTGCTCTGGCATTGTATCAATCGAAAGCTTAGCCTTGTCCATGGCTTAAAGGACGGCCTGTCCATGCACCCTCGAGGGCATAAGCAATCCCCAGATGGAGATGTCTGCTTGAATTTTCTTCAACTGCTTTAGTACAGCTTCCTTCTCTATCAATCTCTCTTTCTTCTTTTTTGCTTCCTTGTCTTTCTCGGACGCCTCTGGCTGGTCCAAATGTGGGGGCTTGAAGTACCGCCCACTTCGGGTCATGTGGTCAACCTCCTTGGTGTACTAGGTATCGTCAGGTTGATTCTACCCCCAGTCCTCGCCGGTTTGGGCAAGACGCAAATCATCGTCTTCCCACCACATCCCCTCGGCAATCGATAGACAACTATCATGTTCTACTGTAACTGTTTCCGTGTTCACAACACATTCTGTCCCCACGGAACCCTTGGATTTTCTAAACCTATCATCATTCTCGATTTTCTCTTGCTCAAACTGCTTCAACGCGGCTTCCTGCTCCATGTCGGCTGTACCCAAATTGCCCAAATCTCGAGCAAAATTCTCAGCACCGGTGCTCTCCAGCGACTCTTCCTTGTTCTCGAGCGTTCTGGTCGTTGTTGATATTCCTCTTTTTGACTGTCCCTGTTCTGATTGAGGCACCTTAACAATATCTAGCTCATCACTAAGCCACCCTGCATTATCTGTCGATCCATTCAAGTCAAACCAATTGATGCTCACCTCTCCTGGGTCCTGTTCGTCAAAGAACTACAGATTAGCGATATCCTCCTCAAGCTCCGTTAAATCATCCAGCCCCTGGCACGACCCATCCTCCCAGACCACATTGACCCCTGCCCCAAATGGAAACTCTACCGTTAGCTTGGCCTGATCTGTTAACACAATATAACCACACAGGTTCCATGCTTCCTCAGTTAAGCTCTCAGATCCCTCAGGTTTTGAACCAATGTTCCCATTCTGCTCCAAGGTCATCCTGTCTCTGTCTTCGATAGTCACCACCACTGGCTTGGGTTAGGTTAATGACATGCTCATCATGCACAAGTTGGTGCTCTCTGGAATGAACGACGTCGACTTGGGTAGATAGGAGGGAGTGATGTATATGCTAGGGTCGTACGGGACGGCTATGGTTTGGATCCGATTTATCTTCCTGGGTGGAGGAGGGCGGTTGTTATGTGGTGGGAGAGAGTTAGTGGTGACATTTCGCTTCTCGTGAGGCACAATCACTTTGTTGTCAATGAGATCCTGGATCTCATGACGTTGTCTGAAGCAGAGGTTGGTGTCATGATCGTGCTACTGGTGAAAGGCACAATACTTGGCCGGGCTATGTGAGGGATGGAGGTTATTTGGTAGCGGGCGTGGTTCCAGGGCTTCAGATGCCCCTTTCTGATTAAGACCTTCAAGGCCACTGATAGAGACATATAGAGCGAAGTGAAAGTCCTCTGACCCCGGGGTGGATATTTTGCTGGTTGTGAGCTGGTTCCGGATGCACCGGTGAAGGGTGTAGCTGTTTTTGGCGTGGTGGTGACCATGCTGACATCAGAAGTTCTTGCGGCTACAGTGCTACTCGTAGCTACATTTGAACCGTGTGTAAACGCCCCCTTGGGCTGCTCCTTTTCCTGGTCAATCAGACCTTGCTTCATAGCATCTTCTATCTGTACCCCTATCTCATGCAAGTCAGCAAAGGTGGGGAGGGGTAAGACAATCATCTTCTGCATCAGCTTCGGTTATAGGTTGAACACAACCACCACCACATCAACAACAGCTACACCCTATACCGGCATATCTAGTGCCACCCCTCAACCAGCAAAATACCCACCCCGGCGCCAAAGAACTTTTCCCTCGTTGTATATGCCTTTGTCCAAGTCCCTGAGGGTTTTAATTAGAAAAAAGCATCTGAAGCCCCTCGAACCACGCCCACTGCCAAATAATCTCCCACCAACCCATAACCCGGCCAAATATTGTGCCTTTCACCAATAGCATGGTCACGACACCAACCAGTGCTTCAGACTGCGTCATGAGATCCTGGATCTTATCGACAACAAGGTGATTGCGCCTCCAGAGAAGCCGAATGTCACCAGCAACCCACTCCCACCACATAACTAAGCTCCACCACCCAAACACATCAACCTGATCCAAACTGAGGCCATTCCATATGACCCAAGTATATACATCACCCCCTCCTGCTTACCCAAGCCTGAGGTGTTCATCCCTGACAGCATAGACTTGTGCATGTTGAACACCTCCCAAACCCAACCTGAACCGGTGGTGGTGACTATTGAAGATGGAATTGGGATGACTTTGGACTCAAATGGGAGTGTTGATTCAAACCCTGAGGGATCTCGGAGCTTTGCTGAGGAAGCATACAACCCGAGTGGTTATATCGTATCAATAGACCAGGCGATGCCGAGGGTAGAATTGCCAGTCGGGGCAGAGATCAATGTGGTTCCAGAAGATAGGCCTAGTCAAGGGCTAGATGACCTAGCAGAGCTAGAGGAGGATGTTACGAATCTGTAGTTCTTTGACGAACAGGACCCAGGGGATGTGAGCGTCAACTGGTTTAACCTGGATGGATCAGCTGAGGCTACAAGGTGGCTCAGTGATGAGCCAGATGTTGTTGAGGAGCAACAACCAGAACGAGGGCAATCAGAAATGGGAAGATCTACAGTGGCCGAAACGGCCGAGAATCGAAAAACATCGCCGGAGAGCACCGGTGCAAAGAATTTTGCTCCGGATTAGGGCAGTTTGTGTATAGCAGATATGGAGCAAGAAGCCGCACTGAGGCGGTTTGATGAAGAGAAGGTTGATAATGACAACTGGGCTAGAAAGGCCAAGGCACCTGAGGGGGCAGAATGTGCAGTGAGTACGAAAACAGTTACAACAGAGCTAGATAGCTGTTTGTCGATTGCCGATGGCATGTGGTGGGAAGACGACGACTTACGTCTTGCCCACACTGACGGAGATTGGGGGCGGAACCAACCAGATGACACCTGGTACAATGAGGAGGTTGACCATATGACTAGAAGTGGGCAGTATTTCAAGCCCCCACACTTGGACCAACCGGAGGCGTCTGGAAAGGACAAAGAAGCGGAGAGGCAGAAGGAAAAACTGCTAGACGAGGAGGCTGTACTGAAGCAGCTTAAGAAAATTGAAGCAGACATCTCCATCTGGGGACTGCTTATGGCCTCGAGGGTTCACAGACAGGCCACCCTTACAGCCATGGACCGGGCCAAGCTTTTAATCGATATGACACCTGAGTAGTTGGTAGGATTGGTTTTCCCGGGAGAAGCTTCCCCGACCTTGACCTTCACCGACAAGGAGCTGCCGCCTAAGGGCTCAAATCATAACAAACCACTCTTTATCTCTATGGAATGTAGGGAGAAATGGATACCGGTGGTCCTGGTCGACACGGGGTCTGCAATCAATGTATGTCTGTCGAGAACGGCACATGCTATCGGGTTGAAGCCCATGGATTTCGTGCCTACAGCGCAGGTGATATGGACTTATGATAATACCAGCCGAGAGGTGATGGGGACCGTACAGATTAAGACTAAGATTGGCCCGTGGCAGCATGACATTGAGTTTCATGGCTGCACCAAGTGAAGGACGTCTCTTCCACCTTGCACCAGATGCTGAAGTACCCCCACGGTAAGGGGGTGGTAATCGTTTTATGGAATTCTTCGATACATCCGCCGCCAGAGGTTTCTACACTAGTTCTGGAGATTGACCATGGCGTGGAGGATGTGTTTTTGTCAAGATTCACCCCAGTTGAGGCCCCGGTTGTACAGGATATGCTAGCTATTGATGACGGGCTATACGTCAGTGCACAATTTGTCTACCTTATAAACAAGCTTCAGCACATGCCCGGGATGGGATTGGGGCGAAGTGGCCGAAAGGGCGTTGCAGCATCGGCCGAAGTGCCGTATAACCCATATACCTTTGGCCTAGGTTATCTGCCTACCAAACAGGATTGGGCGAGGAAAGGGAGAGAAATAGCCGGAAGAGCCAAGGCAAAGCAAGCCGAGAAGCACTATGAGTTGGTGCACCGACCTATCCAAGGGACCCTGAAAAGATGCTTTGCCCGGGAGGCAGAGACTTCTCGTTTTGCGGCTTTTCAGAGCCTTGGATGCGTTCAGAGAAGCGGTGCTTGCCCGACTGCGAAATCTTTTTTGATCTTCAGTTGTCCGAGAAAGAAGTTGCCGAAGAGCAAATAGACCCGCCAGCTGAGGCTAAGCAGTGCAAGGATGAGTTTGAGGGTACAAAATTGGAAATGGGTTTGCACTGGCTTGTCTCCTCTCTGACCCTCAGATCGTACCAGAGTGCTTAGGGGATAACTTCTCAGTTTCCATGATCAGGGATGAAGCGGTTGTGGGCCTATCTTCAGGCATTGTTGATGCATCCATTGCACCCTCCCTCGTCTGGCAATACGAGAAAGGCTTTTTATTGAGTAGTTCCAGGTCAGGTAGTGAGACGGTATCTGATTCCACTGAGTCTGTGGAGTCTGAATCAAATTCCAGCTCTTTTGAGTCTGAGTCTAGTATTCTTGGGGGTGATAACCCAGATGCCATAGTCCTGTCCAGGGCATCTTTTTCATTTTCCTTTGAGTCTGTTGTAACCGAAGGATCGGACGGACTAGATGTTATTAATGAGAATGGTACGACTGTGGCTTCTGAGTACTTTTCTGTGCCTTTAATTTATGACATTAGTCAAGACTTTCAAATTTTTGATGAAAACGATGAGAAAGAAATTCCTCCGGTTTTGAAATATTTGCTTAACGAAGAGCAGGAAAGGTTTATAAAACCTTTGGTTGATGAAATCACCTCAATTAATGTTGGTACTGAGAAGGACCCGCGGCTGGTCCAGATCGGGTCCACGTTGTCTTCGGAGGAGCGCGAGTGCTTAGTCGCTTTATTAAAAGATTTCAAAGATGTCTTTGCGTGGTCCTACAAAGCCATGCCTGGAATCGATCCTGAGATTGTACAACACCGGATCCCTCTTGACCCAGAGGCCCAACCTGTTAAGCAGAAGCTCTGAAGAATCCGCCCCGTCTGGGCTCTAAAAATCAAAGAAGAGGTCACCAAGCAGATTGACGCAGGGTTCCTGTTGGTATCTGAATACCCTACTTAGTGGACCAATATAGTTTCGGTGCCGAAGAAGGACGGCAAAATTCGGGTATGTGTGGACTTAAGGGATTTGAACAAAGCCAGTCCGAAGGACGATTTTCCTTTGCCACATATCGACGAATTAGTGGACTTCGCTGCTGGGCATGCGCTGCTCTCATTCATGGATGGGTTTTCAGGCTATAATTAGATTTTGATGGCACCCAAAGACAGAGAGAAGACTACTTTCACCACCCCGTGGGGAACCTATTGTTAGAGGGTGATGCCATTTGGGTTGAAGAACACTGGGGCTACGTATCAACGGTATGCGACCACGATTTTGTACGATATGATCCATAAAGAGGTTGAGGTGTACGTCGACGACATGATTGTCAAGTCCAAGGAAAGAGAGGGCCACTACACCATTCTTCCAACGGATCAGGGAGTATCGGTTGCGGTAAAATCCTTAGAAATGTACATTTGGTGTTACAACAGGGAAAATGTCGGGGTTCTTGATCACACAAAGGGGCATCGAGGTCGATCTTTCCAAAATCAAGGCCATCTTAAAAATGCCACCACCGAGGACTAAAAAGGAGGTGTGAGGCTTTCCAAAATCAACATCCCAACCTATCATGAAATCGGTCATCTCCTGCGGGGTGTACTCTGTATGCCTCACGTGCGAAGAAGGCGGCATCGGAACCACCGGCTCATGTAAACCAAGGCTCTGTCGCAGGAAGCGTTCACCTAAGTACCACGCTCGGTAGACTGGACCCTCAAGCAAAACCCGAAATCAGGAAGTCTCCCGAGCGCCCATAAACCGGTCTCTAACTGCGTCAGGCAGCACTGCACAAGGCTGCCAGGTGATCTGCAAATGATGGATATACAGGTTGTTATTTGCTATTGAAAGTGCAATATAAAGCAAAGCTTAGATGAACTGTAAGGTTTGAAATACCTCTGTTGCGGCTACAGTGTCAAAATATTGGCAAAAGAATGAGAAAGACCGTCGTGGCCTCCCCTCGCATCTCACATCATACCTATGTGAATATGGAACCATGGGGGACGTCTTTACCTCTGGCTCTGGCGTAAGCCTTGGGAAGTAGGCATATACCCACAACTACAGAATGTGAAAGGATAACAATGAGTATGTTTATCAGCAAAGAAGTATACAGATAAAGTAAGAATCAAAGAATGATGTACAGTGTCTTGTGCAGTGTGTGCAGTGTACAACTAGTGTAAAGCAGATTGCATGTTGTGCAGTGTGTGTGGTGTACAGATAATGCAAAGCAGGACTATAAAGCAGAAGGGAAAGATGTACCTCCCAGGCTCTCCAGTAACCTCCTAATAGGTGCCTGCTCCGGCGAGATAAAGAACTCATGTATCCATACAGTGTGGCCAAGCCTGCGCCGCCCAGTCATAGTGCCGGATGCCAGACAAGTTTACCAGTGCACTCAAGAGGTAGAGTCCAACGATGTTCGCCCAGTCGGCGAATAGAGTAGTGCCAAGCAAGAACATGATGAACCCCCGGGCATAGTGCTCGACCTCCTCTCGGATCATTGGCGTCTCCCCCCTGAACTGGTCCTCGAACCACGAATATTGCACCATCCCTAGTCGAGAGAGAGATGGGCGAGACCCTAGTAAAAAGATCTGAGCAGCATCCCACTCACCCATATCAGTGTCGAAAGGGATCGGATCACCCCCTACTCCTATGCCGGTGAGCATGGAGAAGTTGAAGGGAGTCGTCGTCATCTCCCCTGTTGTAGAACGGTGGAAGGAATCGGTGGTGTCCCACCACCTCTCCACTAAGGCGCCTAGAAGAGGCCAACTTGCAGTGAGGTGGGAGAGTCCCATGCAGAATACACCAAAACTGGCCTCATCGACGATGCAGCGAACATCATCGGGTAGCTCCATGTACTAGTCTCGTGCAATGGTGTTCCCATAACCCCGGAAGGCATGAGAATCTCCCTGTGTCTAAGATAAACAGATACAAAGCAGTGTCAGGAATACAGTGTATACATGTGTTCAGAATTGATAGAAATGCAGTGTGTACATATGTTCAAGTTGACAGAAGTATCATGTATGAATGTGCTACGAATGAACTAGGCATGTGATGCACAATTGTGTTTGGACTAATCAGATGAAGAGCAATATTGACTATCCAAGACATATGACCTACATTGCAGAAAGTAAAGAGGAAGTGTATACCTCAGCGGTGCCATAGGATAAGTGTAACTCCGGCTTGCGTAGCAGGAGATCCTCTGGTGCACCTCTCGCGAATCTCCTGAACTGGCGGATGCCGTCGGGGGGCAACACGTGTACGTCAAGGTGATATGATGCTGGATCGAAGGGTCGAATGCCGAGCAGCAAAAGCTCAAACTCGGGATCAATCTCCATCCTTGGAGGAGCCCCATCATGTGGAATGTCTTCCGCCATCTCAAGAAGAATGAGAAAATAGTCGAAGATGTGGAAAATGGGCAAGAATACCAAAAGTCAACAAAAAGTGAACTCTGTGGGGTGAAAAATGGAAGAAAATATCGAAGTGCGGAAGAGGGCACGAAGATCAAGGGTAACTCGGGAGAAACAAACCCCAAGTGATGGAAATCAAGAATGAGGCACCAAAAACACTTTTCAATCGGTTCAAAGTGATTGAAATCTCAATGGTTTCGCAAATCAAATGTTTGTGGGATGCTTGAAAGTGTGTTTAAAGCGCGGATCAAAGGAGGAAATTGGCCTAGACCACAAGGGAAAGGAATTTCGGGCTTGAGAAAGTGAAAGAATAGAGTTTGGAACCCTATACTTTAAGACCCAAGGCAAATGGACCAAACTGCCCCGAATCTGCCATGTTTGGCCGATCGGTCAAATTGTTGGCCGGCCGGCCACATTGTTGGCCGGCCGGCCACATTGTTGGCCGGCCGGCCACATTGTTGGCCGATTAGCTTATCTGGTGGCCAATGGCTCCCTATAATGCCTGATAGACCTCCAATGCCCTTGTTTGGGGTTTTTCTATTGATTTGTACCCTCATCTCTCAAGAAAATGCAAGAAAGTGTAACTTTTGAAGCTTAAGCAGCCTCCGTGGTGACCTCGAGCCGTGTTTTCCGTGTGTAGCACTCGATATGCACAAAATGTATCCTTTTTCCTATCCTTTTTCATATTGCTAGATTCGAAAATTATCTTTGAATACATGGCTTTACGATGTTCTTATCACATTCGCGAGATTTGCATTTGTTATATGCCTCTTTCACTTTTGCATCGGACATGCATCGTTATGTTTAAATAACATATGCGCGTTGTGTCAAATAGGTATTCATGTTTACATTGCATAGAGTATGTACATTGCATGGAACATGTTTTAACCTTGCTTGCATAGAATGTGCACTTCTCACCTTGGCATGAAATGCACGTCTTAATGTTGCATGGAGCATACATTTCTTGCACTTGCATTGTTATGCACATTTCAGTTGCATTGTTATGCACTTTTCACTTGCATTACTATGCACCATTCTACTCGCATCGTTATGCACCATTGTTTATCTAGCATTGAATATGCACTGTTGGTTATCTTGCATTACGTGTGCATCGTTGTCATTCATCTCGCAGAAGACATGCATGGCATTGCATCGTAACTTTCAAGTTTCCCTCTCATACATGCACGTTATTGTATGTACGGTTCATTCAGAGGAATTTCGGGTAAAACCATTCCACTCTTTCATCTCATCAGTGAGAGACATTCGGGCACGCCCGATGTCTACACTAGCACCTCGTTGGTTAGAAACACCCGGGTGCCCTCGGTGTTCACGTTATACCCTTGTCAGAAGCATTGCGACGCACTCCGATGTTTATACAACTCCTCAGTGCTTACACTGCTTACCTTTCCCTCTCTCGCGTGTGATACGCTGAGAGGTGTTTACCTTTCCCTCTCTCGCGTGTGATACACTGAGGGTGTACCCTTCTCTCTCTCGCGTGTGTTACGCTGAGAGGTGTTTACCCTTCTCTCTCTCGCATGTGATACGCTGAGAGGTGTTTACCTTTTCCTCTCTCGCGTGTGATATGCTGAGGGGTGTACCTTTCCCTCTCTCGCGTGTGAAACGCTGAGAGGTGTCTCTTATTCCTCTCCCGCGTGTGATACACTGAGATATGTTGCTTCTCCTTCTCCCGCGTGTGATACACTGGGAGGTGTTGCCTTTCCTTCTCCCGCGTGTGATATGCTGAGAGATGTTGTGTTTGAGACTTCGGGTATTCCCGGTAGTTGCTTTTAGCCTTCTCCGCGTGAGACGCAGTGAGAATTGTATAATTTTCTTACATCCTTTCTACATGAGTTGTAGTTTGGTTCATGCTTATTTGCTTGTGTACGAGTTTGTTGTAGCATTTCTGTGCATAACATTTGCATCTAGATGCTTCATTACAGTCCTCTTTGCATAATCATAAGTTATGTTCTGCATTGTGCACGTCATTTGCATTTTGCCCCAGCCCGCGGGTGCATCTCTGTATTGTTATTTTGCATGTTTGTCTCAGTCTTCGGCCTTGTCAAAAATGGGTTTTCTCTGGGCTTTGACATTCACTCCCGTCATCTTATGACTTTCAAGTTCTGTCAAAGAGGGGCAACTGTAGACACCCTATTTTTGACCGTCTCAAGACATGGACGTCATCGTTTGAACACTCGATGATCATCCGTGCTCATGTTCGTTTTGAGTTTCTAAAAGTCTCGGCTGTGCGCCTTGCCTTAGGGCCTCTCAACTTGTCTGTTTTGTGCTTGGTTGTGGACCCAGAGCTTGTGGTTTTGTTTCTGAGGGAAAGGAGTGGCCTGTTGGCTAGCCCTACAACCCATCGGCCAGGCCTTGTACCCATCGGCCATCAGTGGTGGCCGGTCGGCATCACTACTGGCGGGTCGGCACCTTTAATGGCCGGTGTGCCATATTTTTTGGCCGAGACCCTTTCATTTGCTTTTATAGATATTTTGCTGCCAGCTCTGCCAGTTGGTGAGCACAGAATGCATCCTCCATACACGTTACACCAAGCTTCTATCTTGTCCAACGAGCTTAAGACTTGGATTTCTATAAGAGGGGAGGCTCCTCTCCCTTTTCAGAGGTTCAGAAAAATTTCTTAGGGCTACACATATCGCCCTCTCTCTATATTTCTCCCTCTCTCTCTATATTTGCACTAGTTTGTGCCTTCAAGTGGTTTTTCTTCACATTTTTGCACTAAAACATCTAGTGAAACACCTTCACTCCTGAGCTGAGGCACTTGGAGGTTTGTTTGAAGCTCAAAAGCTTGGTTTTTGCCTCAGAAATTACTGTTTTGAAGTGGTTCTTCAAGGGTGAGTCTTTATCCTCTTTAAAGCTTTGTTGTAATTGCTTACTTAGCCATCCCTGCATGCTTCTTTTGGCTTAGCTTTCAACTGTAAAAAGTTATTTTTTCAAGTGCTTAAGGTGGTTCTTTGAGACCTCTTTGGTGTTAGGGGTGGTTTACCCCCTTTGGTGGCTTGTTTGGCCTTGCCTTGAGCCATCTCTTAAGGCCATTGAGGTCATCTTTGTTTGGTCTTTTAGCCACTGAAATCCAGTGGATTTTCAGTGGTAGAAATGTGGTTTTGAGGTCCAAAATGAGAGGGGGTGGTCCCTCTCCTCTTGTCTTGTTTGCTTGCCTTGTTGGCCTCATTATTGAGCATATGTTTCTAGCATGTGTTGGCTTGTTCTCAGCCTATTTTTTGCCCTATTTCAGCATGCCTTAGCTCTTTTTTGGGTCGGTTTGATTGTCTCTTGCATGCTTCATACCCTTGTAGTGCAATCCTCCCTATAGCCTTAACATGCATCATGCTTTGGACCATCATTTTAGCATGTTTTTGGCTCCACTCCAGCAAGCTTTTACTCATGTTTTTCCATGCTTAAGCTCTGTTTTAAGTGGTTTTGGTCATGCATGCCTTGCTTTGTATAGCCATAGTGCAATCTTGCTCACTAGCTTTGAGTTTCATAGTCTCTAGCATGCATTGCTTAGGCTATTTGCATGATTTAGCATCATTTGGTATATGATTTCAGAGCATGCTTCACTATCTTACTCTTCCATGCTTCACTTTTTCAATGCTTTTGGAGGGTTATGCTTTATGCCTCAATCATGAGGCAATTGGCATGCATGCTTGCCTAAGCTTTTGGGCTACCATCTCCATGTGTTTTTGGCCTTGTTTCGGCATGTTTTAGGATTGTTTTGAATCGTCTTGGCCCTTTCGGGATTGCTTAATAGGGCTATGGTGCAAGTGCCTTTGCTAGCCTTGACCTTTGAGCCTCCTAGCATGCCTTATTTGTGATATGTGCATGATTTGGCATCACTTGGAATGTAATTTCAGAGCTTTTTTCTTTGCTATACTCCCATGTTTATCACTCTTTCATTACTGTTGAAGTTTATGCATTATGCCTTGTTCGTGAGCCAATGTGTATGCATGCCTGTATAAGCTTTTTGGACTCCCTTTTCAGCATGTTTTGGCCATTGTTTGGGCATGCATGAGGTCTGTTTGGGGTTGGTTTAAGTCCATTGGGCATTGTATTGCATGCCTCTTGTATGATGCTCTTTACTTGCTTTGACGCTTTAGCCTCCAAACATGCCACGCATGCATTGTTCATATGTTAGAACCATGTGCATGTCGTATTAACATTGTTAGATAGGCATGTTGTGTGTGTTGCCTTGCATTGTGTTTGGATCGGATGTTGATCCAAACACGAGGAACGAGAGGCATTTCATACTTGAAGTGATGAAATGTGCCTCATTTCTCGGTCGCCGACCCCCTTGATTGTGCATGATAGGGTGGAGGCCTCTCGAGTCCTATGTGTTATTTGTGTATTCATCGACATTGTGCAAGCTTGACTCTTTGGCTATCATGCATCGAAATGCGTGATTGGTGGCTTGAGAGCCGAGCACTACATTCCTTTGAGCTTAAGACATGATAAGGAGTGTGGTTGCACACACATTTTCTTGCAAATACACTGCCATGTCTCTGTTTGTGCTCTGTTGCAGCAAAAGGAGAAATTGCAGGAAGCAGTAGCCGACCGGCCATCAAAGCTGCCGACCGGCCACCAAGGCTGCCGATCGGTTATCGGAAGTGGCCGATGGCCATCCCTCTTGGCCGACCTCCCTCAAAATGTTCCTAAGGTGGGTTAGAAGCTCTTTGGAAGTTGGCACAATTTTCAGAAGACCAAAAGGGTGCAAATAGAGGCATCGTGAGGCACGGTAATGGATTTTCGAGCGAAGCCAACCGAGCATGCATATCCCCCTCGCCTCCCGAGGCCATTTGTTTAAATTGCTTAGCTAAACTAGTTCATTAGCTTAGTTATTTTGCAATTAATTAGTTAAGCGTTTAATTACTTAATTCGGTTTGTAATAATTATTTAGCTAAGTTAGTTAATTAGTTTATTTGTAATAATTAGTTTAATCAGCGTAGCTAGTTAGCTAAATTCATTCGGACCCTCCGTCGAGAGGGCAAATGTTGTAATAAGCGTGCGTGTGTGTGATGCATGTCTTCCATCCCCATTTCTTTCTCCCTTTTACTTATCAGCTTTCAGTGGTTAGTTTAGGGCATATTTTAATTAGCATCCTTATGCTTGCATGCATGCATCATTCATTTTGTCTTGCATGCACCGGGCTCGGCGCATCATTCAAACTACATTGTCTTTCAACACTTTCTTGAATATGTGTTTCAGAGTATGTTATCAAGTGTTGCATTCATATGCCATTCTAGATAGCCGAGCCTATTTTAGTTGCATTTTTGCATGCGTTGCATAGGGCATCTTAACATAACTAGGATCATGCATGATTTCTAACTAGCTTCTGTTTTGGCTCGTAGTACACTGTGAGTTTTTACACTTTACCATCCTTGCATGTGTGTAAGTGACTGCCATGATAGTACGCTTGCCATGAGGCTATTTGCTTAATTGCTATAAATGCATGAATGCCTGTGGATGAAGGTTTGATTGCCTGAATTGGAACAACTCGATGATTGTGAGTTTTAAGCTCACTTGAAGTGGCAAAATCATGTTTTTCTAAGCCCACTTGAGGGTGGCAAATCTGCGACTTAGCCTACTTGCAAGTAGTACTTTCAAACCATTTTCAAAAACAAACAAGAGTCGTTTTGTTCCAATTCGCGTGATTGAGTTTATACTTGTATGTTGTGCGCATCACATAGTAAGGTTAGCTAATAAACCGGAATAAGAGTACATATGTTTTCAAAAACAACATATCATGTTAGTAGAGGCCGATCTTTTGATCGGGCGAGCGGGGGTGCTCATTTCATGACCTTCCATCCTTGTGCCCATGTTCCTGAGCCGAGGCAACTTTGGTGATGACGGACACGTGGCCTTGGGCACGAGTCAGGGTTTCCTAAATTTCCCAAAAACAAAATATTTAGGTGACGACTCTGAAATCTGGTAAAGTAGTCCATGTTTGGCACTTCTTTATTAAAATCGATTTTCCAAAACGATTTGCCGAATTTGGACTCTTTGGTGATTTATCAGTCTTACATTGCACTTTGTGAGATTAGATTCAGAACCATGACAAGAGTCTGAACTGTAGTAGCTATGAACCTAATTCGTACCCTCGCGCGCGGAGCGGAGTTCCGGGCGGTCTACACCGAGTTGTCATCATGGAGGCCTTGGCCCTCCATCGAGTGACGAAGTCAGAAAAGCCGTCATTTGGCTCTTGCCTAGTTGCTTCAAGATCACGGGTTGTGACCTCGATTTGGGTGTTGTAAACATATTAGGCAATGAAGGCCTCGGCCATCTCCTCCCAGCTCCTTTTCACTGAATCCTCCAACTTGGCATACCAAATGGCTACAATACTCGACAGGGTCCGACCGAAGAGAGATAGTTTCTGGAGTCTAGTCAAGCCCATCGGGTGCAGAATATCCAAGAACAGCCTCAAGTGAACCATAGGTTCGCCTGAGCCGTCAAAGCGATCTGTGTGAGGCATTTTGAACCTATCCGGCAATGTCACCACTGAATCTGTGTATCCATCCTCTATGTCCGGGATCAAGTTAACTCCCTAAGCTCGTTTAAACAGCTTTTCAAGCTTCCTTACTTTCAAAGCAGTAGGATCGGACTCAAATTCGAACGACGTGTCTGTTGGATAGGCCGGTGCTTTTGAAATCTGTGGTAGAACTGGTGGTGGGACTGGCCCTGTTGGAACGTCCGTACTCTCCTGGACGTTAGCTGTTTCCCCGGGTGTTGGCACCCTAGGTGGGGGTGGGGTTGGATGCGAAGCAGATGCTCCGGCTTGTTGTGGTTGCTGCTGTTGTTGAAGCCTAGCAATTAGTTCTGTCTGTTGGCCTACAACCTCTGTCTGACGAGCGGCAACCTCCGCTTGGCGAGCAGCATCCCGCTGCATGGCCTCCATGGTCTGTTGGAGTTGACGCATCATTTCCTCCATACTGACTGTAAAGTGCTAATCTGTTGGAACAGGTATATATTCTCTCTCTGAGGTAGAAACAGAAATCTAAGTCTAACTGTACACAGGTGGGATAGACAATGACTGCTGAACTAGCGACTGCTGTACTAATACTCTATGCCTGACTGCCCTCCGTTTTGTAACCGGCGGTAATGAAGCAAACACTGGTTATCTGTCAATAAGATCCTTAGATCTGTGAAGCCTTCTACCTCTAGTCCAAAGTGCTAGGGGGGTATTTGACTGGTTGGAAGCAATGATGAAACACAACCTTGCAAAAAGGAAAATAAAGAAAAAAAAAAGAAAGAAACAACAATCAGAAAACGGACAGCATCTCGGCTTAGATAAAGACAACACACAGTTGAAATCATAAGCCAGACAATCTATACTCAAACACTGATTTCTGCCCCCAAATTTCTGTCCCAAAACTGATATCCTCAAACACTGATGTTCTTAGACTGATGCCCAGACTTGCAACTGATACATGCATTCCTGTAGAGACACACCCAAACAGCACAAATCAAGCAAGTAAGAGCCAAAACACCCCTATAGTGGGGTAGGGGTTTCCCTGTCCTATTTTTTCAGGAGCTAGGATTTTACTACGCACGCATGCAGTTTCAAACAATCTTGCATTCGGGTGAGCAACCTGTCCTAGTTTGGAATGGTCTCCATGGCTTCCGATGTGAAACTAGGTAGATTGGTCAAAAAGGGTGCCTCAGCAAGACCACCTAATATACCTCTCGCTCTTAACACCGAGAAGTGAAAGGAGGATCAAATGGTATGGCGGTGATCTAGATCCAAGGTTTGTGTTCCCATCGTGGCAGAGCCCGCGACTGGTCAGCCTTATGGCACGCTTTTCCAAGCAAGCCTCCGACAAACCATTCAGGAATAGCAAATGGCAAACGCTGTGACTTAGGTGCACCAATGCAAATGCAAATGCAAAGAAACACATAAATGTAGATAAAACAACATATCATGAGTTCGAGTCAAGTACTCTAAATCCCGAACAAAGTCGCCAGAAACTGTAGACTTGACTTTCTTCGCGCACCCCCTTTCAAAGAGGTGCGAATAGGTCCTCCACAGTTCGGACTCCTGTCACGGTTCTGAATCTAATCTCACAAAGTGCAATGTGAGACTGATAAACACCAAAGAGTCCAATCCGGAAAATCATTTTGGAAAATCGATTTTGAATCAAATAATGCCAAAACTGGACTGCTTTGCCAGATTACAGAGTCGCCACCTAAATATTTATTTTTGAAAAATTTAGGAAACCCTGACTCGTGCCAAAGGGCCACGTGTCCGTCATCACCAAAGTTGCCTCGGCTCAGGAACTTTGGTACGAGAGGGAAAGGTCTTGAAATGAGCACCCTCGCTCGCCTGATCAAAGGATCAGCCTCTACTAATCATGATATGTTGTTTTATAAACACATGTGTTCTTATTCTGGTTATTAGCTAACTTACTACGTGATGCTTACAACATACAAGTATAGACTAAATCGCAAGAATTGGAACAAGACAACTCATATTTGTTTTTGAAAATGGTTTGAAAATGCCACCCTCAAGTGGGCTTAAAACATGATTTGCCATTTCGCAAAGTGGGCTTAAAACTCACATTTGATGAATTGTCCCAATTCAAGTAATAAAGCCTTCATCCATAGGCATTCGTGCAGTTAAGCATATAAACAAATAGCCTCAGGGCAAGCATGCGAAACATGGCATTACTCACACTCATGCAAGTATGCTACAGCATAAAACTTACAGTGTACTCCAAGCCAAAACAAAAGGCTAGTTAGAAATATGCATGATCCTAACTATGGTAGATGCCTAATGTAACACATGCAATAATGCAATTAAATAGGCTCGGCTATCTAAGATGGCATATGAATGCAACAATTCCATAGCATGCTGTTAAACACGTATTCAAAGAATCGTATTGAAATATGATGTAGTTTGAATGATGCGCCGAGCCTTGGTGCATGCAAGACAAATGAATGATGCAAACATACAAGCATAAGGTATGCTAATCAAAACATGCCCTAATCTAACCATCGAAAGCGATTCAGTAAAAGGGAGAAAGACATGGGGTTGGAAGACATGCACACACACACACGCACGCTTGTTACAACATTTTGCCCTCTCGCAAGAGGGTCCGAATGAATAAGCTAAGCTAATCTAAGCTAGGCTAATCAAACTAATCTAATTAAACTAATTACACTAATTATTACACAACAAAATAAAGAAATAGCTAAGCTAAGCTACTTAATTATTACAACACTTAATTAATTAACAAACTAATTAATTAAATTACAAAACCATGCTAACTAACAAGTAAAGCATTATCTACATTGCCTCAGCTCTGCTTTGGAAAGTTGAACATGCATGCATCGGTTTTCGTCCTAAAAAGCCTTCTGGTTTGCTCTTTAGAGGCTCTGTTTCCAGGGTGTCTTCAAGAACTTTCTGTTGAACCTTACCAAATAATAGCTGGGGAGTACACCAGTGGCTTACCGGCCATGAATGGTGGCAGCCGACCACCTACCGCCCAAGAGTGTGCCTCTGCCGGCCAAGGGTGAAGCACTACCAGCCACTGGTGTGCTGAAACACCAAAATGCAACAGAGCACAAAACAGAGAAAAAAGAAGGGTTTTCTAGGGACATGTTTGTACTATGCCACTCCTTATCATCTCAAAATGTCAAAGGAGTGGCACCGTTGGGTCTAAAGCCACCAATCAAGCATTTTCAATGCATGATGGCCAATGATCTAACTTGCACAAATTCAATAAATGCACAAAACAAAGACACAAGTCCATTACCTTATCATGAGAGATCAAAGGCAATGAAGACAAAGGGGATTGGCTCACTTTCATCACTTTGAGTATGAAATGGACCAATCCACCTTCTGTTCAATATAACGTCCGATTGAACACAATGCAATGCAAATACAACATGCTTATCTTGGCATGTTTTACTTGATTCAATTCTTGTTTACACATTTTAAGTTACCAAACCATTCTTTAATTGATTTCTCCAATGTGAAAATCCTCTAATGAGAGAGAGGTCAATCAAAAGATGACTTAAGACATGAGAGATACCATGCCTTTGACTAGGAGGAACTCTCAAAAGAGTGTTAAAACCAATTAAGCACAAGACTCAATCCCAAGCTTAAACACAACTTTAAGACTAACCAACTCTCAAAACAAATAGAAAAGGGAAGAAATGAAGGAGGTGGCAGAATTTCAGTGCTGAAATGGCATGAAACACAAGACTATAACATGGAAACAACTCATGTACAACATGTTAGAGACTTAAGCATTAAAACTAGTGAAGAGCTTTACACTAGAACCATGCAATATCAAACTCAAATGGCCAAACCAGCTCTAGACAGACCTCAAACATGCCAAAACAGTGGCCAAAACATGCTGAAATGATAGCATGAAAAACAAGATAGACATGCTCATGTACTGACTCATAAACACGGCACAAAGCACACCTCTCAAAAGTAATGAAAGAGTGGAATATGTGTGAGTGTGACAAGGCTACATGTACTGAAATCTTCTGTGAAATGATGTTATATCATGCAAACATCACAAGCATAGCATGCTAAGGGCCTCAAAACACAAAGCTAGTGAAGCTAACTACACTATAGCTATACAAAGCAAGTCTCAAAGGACCAAGACCACTCAAAACAGAGTTTAATCATGCCAAAGCAAGGCCAAAAACATGCTGGAGTGCAGCCAACACATGCTAGAATAATACGTTAAAACATCAAGTATGTTAAGCTAGTAAGCATGATTACACTACAAGTGTAAGAAGCAAGCAAGAAGCGACTCAACCAGCCAAAAATAGAGTTATAACATGTTGAAATAAGGCCAAAAACATGCTTCAATTAAGCCACAAAAAGGTAGAAACACATGCTCATATGTTAAGCCATCAATACATGCAAACAAAACACAAGGAGGACAGGCCACTCCCTCCTATTTTGCACCTCAAAACCAAGTTTCTACCACTGAAATTCCTCTAGAATTCAGTGGTTAAAGGGCCAAAAGAGAATTGTCTTAAAGGCTTTAAAAGATGGCACAAAGCTTAGCAAATAAGCCACAAAAGAGGGGGGAACACCCTTAACCCCAAAAGGGCCTCAAACTACCATTTTCAACACTTAAAAATAGACGTTTTTGTAGTTGACAACTAGGCCAAAAACAACATGCAAGGGTGGCCAAACCAATGTACAAAAATAAGCTTAAAAAGGGGTAACTCCTTACCTTTGAAGCACAACAGCAAATCAGCAACAAAGACAAGCCAAAACCAAGCTAAAGCCTTCTTCTAGGACTCAAACAAGATCTCAAGCAACCTCTACACCAAGATAATCAAGTTTGATCAAGAACACCCAAGCAAAAGTATAGAGAATTCAAGCTTCGCAATATATTTAGAGAGAGAGAATTCTAGACAGAGAAAGAGAAAATTTTGCTCACAAATTTTTGTAACCCCCTTCATGCAAGAGGAGGGCCTCTATATATAGAAGATGCAAAATCCTCTTGAAGAGATCCAGCCATCCACGTGGATGCAGATGGTCCAACCTGCAAGCAGGTGGCTCAAAAATATCAAAAAAATATATGTTGAAACATTGGTGGCCGACTGGCCATCAGTGATGGCCGGCAGGGGCTCATTGATGGCCGGCAGGGCACTATCAATGGCCGACAGTTCACAAAAGTGGCTGGCAGTGCATCACAAATAACATTCTGAGAGGACCAACACATGGTCCAAAAATAAGACAAAATGGATACAGGGTTTGGAAAGCTCAAACTTGTGACGTTCTGCCATGAAATTCCAGTGCTTAGTGAGCGATCAAACTTGTCACTGGATGTACCTGCAAGAACATCCGAGTCTTGAGGACGGTCAAAAATGGGATGTCGACAGTCTCTCTCCTGACTCTGGCCTTGAGAACGAGCCGAAGATGATGCTGTTTGCTGCCCTCTTCCCTTCTTGCTGCCCTCCTCCCTTCTGTGGGCAAGCTGAGGACTTGTGGCCCAACTAACCACACTTGAAACAAGTGATGTCTCCCTGAACACCTCTCCCAGTACCCGAACTCTGCACTCGGAAAGTGGACCTCGAATGCGCTCCCTAGGACGGCTAGGGGTTAGAACCCCTCTCCCTCTTACTGTCCCCATGATTCTTATGACCCCTCCTGGAGCCCCTTATCCTCTCTTTCTCAGTACACATGATAGTCTCAAGATGGGCTGCAGCCTCCACAAGGCGCCCGTAGTCCCTAATCATGGATCCAACCACTCTAAGCATGAGCTTGATCCTCAACTTCTTCTCAAACTCCAAACATCAGCGCTCTTCAATTGCCACTAACTCTAGTGCAAACCTCGACAAACTAGTGAAGGTGATCTCAAACTCGGCCATTGGTGTGTTCAACTACACCAACTTGGAGAATTGATCCCTCAACTTCTCCCTCACCGTAGCAAGTAAGTACTTGTCTTGGAAGGCATCGATAAAAGCCTCCCAAGTCCCTCCAATGCGCCCCTGCGTATACTTCCTCCATTGACCCACGTGTCCCTTCATCTAGAAGGGCACCAAGGTCACTCTAAAAGCCTCGTCTTCGATGTCGAGCATCTCAAACGTCTTCATTATCTATTCTAGCCACTCGTCAACCTTCAGGGGCTCCTTAGGATCACCCAAAAACTTGTCCAGATTCGACCGGAAGAATTCCCTCTTCAGAAAAGACGGCCTTACTTCAGCTACTTAGGCTTGGACTTGATTCTCAGCCTTGAGAATGTCCGTGGATTCCCTCAACGCTCCTACCATTTTGCGGGCTAAGGGGCCCATGGCTTGCTGAACTACTAGCTTAGCCACATTGGCCTGACCAACCCCTTTCTCCTGTGCCGGTATATCATCCGATATCAGTCTCTCCTGCTGCCTAGGCCTACCACGCTTACCACCACCACATCCACGTCCTAACATCCTAATGAAGGTAATAACAAAAATTAGCACATTCATAAATGTGCCAAAGCAAACTCACTCTCATCCTAATGCGTTGGACAATAATAATTCACTCCACAGAAGCACATAACATACAAATTTCTTTCCTAGATAATGATTGTCCCGTGGCGTTGCTAGAGTTTCAATTAGAAACAGCAGTGATCAAGTGCTCTTTAAATAGGACTTCCAGAAACCCGTAGACCCAATGAACATCTTAGGAACTAAATTCCATACCGATATAATCATATAAGCATATTATCATGTAAACACATATCATCCATACTTAAGTCTCTAACAAACGAGGCAAACCCATTGTGGTACTAACCACTTCTCAGGTACCCAAAGTATTCAAACCTGGTATGCTCTGATACCAAGTTGTAACACCGCCAAAATAATACCAATAACCCAATTCACACGAGAAGTGAATACAATAGAATTAATATACTTTCATTCATCAGAGTTCAAATTACAAAAGGTATTACATGCGTCATACATTCATAAATACTTATCCTGAATCTACAGTATGAGATATAAGATAATAACAACAAAATAAATGCCCTACGGGCTTACATCTTTCCAAGGCTTGCTTGGTTACAACAAAAGAGAGTCATAAGCTTTGTACATTTAATAGCCCTTGGCTTGAATGAACATATAAACACAAACACCAAAAAGGAAGAGCCTTCAGCTCCTAAGTCTTCCCAAGCTACATCCTTAGAGGAGGCATGTCACCGGTACCTGAAAATGGTGTCCCAAGTAGGGTGAGTCGAAGCCCAGTAGAAACAGCCTAACATAATATATGAGATTTGACTAAGATATAAATGTCAAGTATGTGTATTGAATACTTATAACCAAAATACATCTTCTTCATGTGACCGCACGATACTAACATTCACATCTAGATCCATTTCCATTCATTCATTTCAAATTTGTTCACTTCATTTCAATTCATAGGCCAGATTTATAATTCACCGAATTACCCCAACTGAGACTACAACTCAATGGTTTTTAACCAACATAACAAACATATAAACACTTCAATCTTGCCATTTTATGAAAATTTCGTCTGCGAAATCGGCACCCATGTATATATATGTATGGTTTCAGGATTTTCACCCTAGACACTCCGACCAACTTAATTTCAATGGAGTCCATCCCATATCTCCTCCAAAACATGAAGTACATCCCCTTTCTCATCCCAAAACATCATACGTATACAATATATTTAAAGATACCGTCATATTCAATGACATTCAATTACACATATTCAATGTATTTAACACACTATCATATTCAATGACATAATTAAATGATTAGTTTTAATTTATCTAATCCTCATACAATTTCTCCAACAATCATAGCCATCCTTCACCGATGGCCCAATACAGTTTTTTCTAAACAAATATACAATCTTTATAACATATAATTCATCAAATTTCCATAGGTGAGTGATTTAACAAATCCAACTACACCATTCATTCATACATCCTCCCAATTTCACATTTCTCATACCAATTCCATTACTTATACAAAAGAATTATTTAACACATATTAAGGCAAATTTTCCACTTTACCAAATATTACTCCCTAGGCTATATTTTACCATTCTAACCCAAGTTGACCTCATATTCAAAACCCCATGTTCATTTATAGAACCCAACATAGAAACCGCTCTTTCACTTTGGACCCAAACCCTAACTTTGCCCAAATCACTCCCAAACCCCATCATTTATAAATAACAACAAATATCTAGGTTAAAAACCATATTAAGGTGTAAAATATCCCTACCTTAAGAGTAGAAGCCCAAAGAGGGAGAAAAAAAACTTCAAAAATGCACAAAACCAAGCTTCGTTCGGATAGAATGAAAGCCCACAAGATGCTCCACCTTTTTCTCAAATGAAGTATGGTAGAGATGCTTAGATCTTGGAGTATATGCAGAGAGAAGTCAAGTTTTAGAGAGAGAAGGAGTCGATTTAGGGTTTTGGGGTGCAATGATATAAAAATTTTGCATAAAAATGAGCTGCTGTGAACTGATATACGCAAGGCTTGCTCGAGCGAAGGAGTTGTCGCTCGAGCGAAGGAGTTGTCCCTCACTTGAGCGCAAGAATCATCACTCAAGCGTAGAATATAAATCCCCAGAAGTTTTGCAGACAAAAAACCGCCGTTCGAGTGCAAGATTCCTCACTCGAGCAAACAACAGCACAACACCCCGTCGCTCTTGCGCAAGAGTTCTCACTCGAGCGAACAACTACACCCTCCCAAAACATTTGCAAGTCTAAACCAAAAACTGGGAGATCACAAATGCTGCTCAAGCACAGGAATTGTTGCTTGAGCGACCAAACACAAAAGGATGTCCTCACTCAAGTGCAAGAAGCTTCGCTCGAGCGAAGGTACCAAAATCTGGGCAACAACAATCTAGTCCAACTAGTAACCAACTTGCGCCAAACATGCCTAAGACATTCCAATACTCCAACTCAAAGGGTAGAAGGAAGAAAAGACATGGACAACAATATTCAAACTATGAAACCCGGGTCTAGAATACAATAATAATCGGGTCAAAATCAAGATCGTTATAGCCGAGTTTGGGTTTTGGAAGGAGTGGTCAAGGGGATGTTACTTGTTACAAATGTGGCCAGTTGGGCCATAATTCTCCATCTTGCCCTCAGAGAGGAGGAGGGCAACGATCGGCACCATCTTCGGCTCGTTTGTAGAGCCAGAGTCAAGGGAGAGGCCAGCCGCTCACTTGTAATCAGTGTGGTCAGATGGGGCACATGAAGAGGTTTTGCCCTCAGTTGGGCGGCATATCTGGTGTGTCTGGTTCGAGGCAAACACAAAGCCACCAGCCAGCACAGTCAACACAGGCCACGAGGGCCAATCAGGGAGCCTCTTTGGCTCAGTCAGTGCATCAGGCTTATGCTCCGAGGGGTGAGTAGGTTGAGCAAAGACCTACATGGCGTGTATATGCTGCTATTGCGCCATATTTAGTACCAGCGCCTTTGGTAGTGAGAGGTACCTTATTGTTTTGCAATTCGGTTACTAATGTGTTGATTGATACGGGTGCGTCCCATTTATTTATCTTGTTTGCCTTTGCATCATTTTTCGGGTTAGAGTTGGCTCAGTCGGCATCTTCTATCTGTGTATAATCACATATTGGTGGTGAGGTTGTTTTGAAGCATGGGTGTCGGCGTTGTGACATAGAGGTTGTCGGTCGCCGACTTCCTTTTGCATTTGTGTTGATTGATATGTCTAGTTTTGATGTTATATTAGGTATGGACTGGTTGTCATCATATCGGCCTATTATAGATTTGTACCATCAAAGGATTACTGCATGTACCTTGAGAGGTGTCTGCTTTTATTTCTTAGGGGACCAGGATGATAGAGTCTTATCACCAATGTATGATCCACGTGGGCAAAGTGAGTTTAGTTGCCTTCTAGCTAACTTCTTGAGTACTAAGTGTGATGAAGTTCGAGTTGAGTTGCCAAGGGTAGTTTGTGAATACCCAGATGTTTTTCCGGAGGATCTTACCAGTTTGCTGCCTCACCAAGAGATCGAGTTCTCTATTGATTTAGTGTCTGACACGACACCGATTTCTATTGCACCATATAGATTTGCACCTGCCGAGTTGAGAAAGTTGAAGGTTCAACCCCAAGAATTGTTAGATAAGGGTTTTATTTTCCCTAGCACTTCACCTTGGAGAGCAACGACTCTTTTTGTCAAAAAAAAGATGGTGCATTGCGACTTTGTATAGATTACCAGAAGTTGAACTAGGTAACTGCTAAGAACAAGTACCCAATGCCTCATATAGATGATTTGTTTGATCAGTTGAAGGGGTCTTGTTGTTTCTCTAAGGTAGACTTGAGATTAGATTATCACCAGTTGACAGTAAGGGAGGAGGATATCCTGAAGACGCCATTCCGTATGCGGTATAGCCATTATGAGTTTCTAGTAATGCCCTTTGGGCTAACCAATGCACCAGCGGTGTTTATGGATTTGATGAACTAGATCTTTCGTGGGTTTCTAGACTGTTTCATGGTCGTCTTTGTGGGCGACATCTTGATTTACTCACCCTCTGAGGACGAGCACGAGGGACACTTGCAAATGGTACTTGAGTTGTTTAGAGCCCATAAATTGTATGCGAAGTTTGGAAAGTGTGAATTTTGGTCGAAAGAAGTAAGTTCTTAGGCCATGTGGTATCCAGGGAAGGGGTGACTATGGATTCATCGAAGATAGAGGCAGTGCAAGATTAGGAACAACCTAAGAATGCTTTTAAGATCCACAGTTTCGTGGGGTTGGCCGAGAATTACCGTTGGTTTGTGAAGGATTTCTCTGGACTAGCTTCACCATTAACTAGACTAATGAGGAAAGGGATTAAGTTTGTGTGGAGTGAGACTTGTGAGAAGTCTTTTCAAGAGCTTAAGGTTAAACTTGCCATTGCTCCAATTTTGATTATTTCGGAGAGAGGTTTGGGCTGTTCAGTGTATTGTGATGCCTCACGGGATGACTTGGGTTGTGTTTTGATGCAGGAGGGGAAGGTAGAAAGACGCTTGAATGTGTACTCCGACTTGAGTGTTAGATACCTTGACTGTCTCTGCGTGCCAAAGTCTTGCTGAGAGGAAGTACTCTAAGAGTTTCATCATTCATGCCTTGTGGTGCATCC
This sequence comes from Camellia sinensis, assembly GCF_055761805.1. Taxonomy (NCBI): domain Eukaryota; kingdom Viridiplantae; phylum Streptophyta; class Magnoliopsida; order Ericales; family Theaceae; genus Camellia; species Camellia sinensis. The sequence continues at coordinate 73,284,857 of NC_138964.1, forward strand.
GAAAGGCACAAAGATGTATCACGACCTTTGTCGCCAGTTTTGGTGGAGGGGAATAAAGAAGTATGTGGTTGTGTTTATGTCTAAGTGCCTTACTTGTCAGCAAGTAAAGGCCGAACATCAGAGGCCAGCTAGTTTTATGAAACCCTTGCCTACAGCCGAGTGGAAGTGGGAACATGTCACAGTGGACTTAGTTGTGGCATTTTCGAGGACTCAACGGTGTAGTGATCCCATTTAGGTGGTAGTTGACCGGTCGACTAAATTGGCGCACGTTATACCTACGCACATGAGTGACTCGGTAGATTATCTTGCTGACCTTTACATTAGGGACATAGTGAGGTTACAAGGAGTCCCAGGGACGATTGTTTCGGATAAAGATCCACATTTTATGGCTCAGCTGTAGCAGAGCCTAAAAAGTGCCTTGGGCATGAGATTGACCTTTGGCACTGCGTATCATCCTCAGACTGACGGGTAGTCCGAGTGTACCATTCAAATCCTTGAGGATATGCTTTGAGGTTGTGTCCTTGCCTTTAAAGGGTCGTGGGAGAGGCATTTGCCCTTAGTGGAGTTTGCCTATAATAACAGTTTCCAATTGAGCATTGGCATGGCACCATTTGAGGCCTTGTATGGCCGACCGTATAGATCCCCTACGTATTGGCCGAGTTTGGTGATGCACCCATGTTGGATCCAGAGTTACCCCGGCGAATGACGGAGAAAGTTGCACTTTGGTTACGGCTTAGAGGCGCCAAAATAGTTATGCCAACCATAGGAGGAGACGTTTGTCTTTTGAGGTGGGAGATCATGTATTCTTGAAGATATCACCTAGGAGGGATTTGACGAGATTTCGAAAGAGTGGGAAGTTGTCCCCTCGATTCATTGGGCCTTTTGAGATCCTTGAGCGGATCAAAGAGGTAGCTTACTATTTGGCCTTGCCACCACAGCTTTTTGGGGTTCATGATGTGTTTCATATTGGCATGCTCCAAAAGTACAAGCCGAATCCATCACACGTGTTGGATTGGAGAGACTTAGAGGTAGAGAAAGATGCCTCATATGAGGACAGGTCGATGAGACTCCTGGATAATCAGAACCCAGACTTGTAAGGCAAGACAATTCCCTTGGTTAAGGTATTGTGGAAACATCACAGGGCTGAGGAAGCAACTTGGGAACGTGAGTTGGAAGTCCGTACAAAATATCCGGACCTATTTTTTGATGTTTGAACCTGTAATAAAATTTTGTTATGTTAATGAAATATGAAAGCATTGTATATGTTTCAGGAATATGAAAACATTGTATATGTCATATATGTTTTGGAAATGTGGATTTAATGTAAACATTATAAATGTTTTGGAAAAATGTGAGTTATATTTTTAATGTTGGAAATTATTTGTCTTGTTGATGAGAATAGATGACCGGGGAATGGGTCATGATGAAGGAAATGATTGGTGATCATTATTGCAATTGGTTTAAGCATGACTTAAAAACTTGATTTGAAATTTCAGGGATCAAATTCCTTAAGGGAGGGAGGTTATAACGATTCTAGTTTTGACCCGACTCTTGTGGTATCCCAGATGCGGGTTTAATGGTTTTATATTGTTGGTCATATCTTGCTTTTCTTGTAATTCTTTAATTTTGGCTATTGGGTTGTTGTGGTTGTGTTTAGGACAGGTTGATTGCTTAGTTTCCAAACTCGTGTTGCCCAGAATTTTGCTCCTCCACTTGAGCGACACTTCTTACGCTTGAGCGGGCTTTGCAAACTCTCAGTACTTTTGTAGGTCTGTAAAATTACTGGGAGAGTGTATTCTACGCTCGAGCGGTTCTTTCTATGCTCAAACGGGCTCAGCTCGAACGGCTCTTATTGTACTCAAGTGTTGGTCTGTTGTTTGTATAACTACTAGAAGTGTGCATTCTGCGCTCGAGCGGAACAGCTTATTATGTCTGACACTCGAGCGTCAACTCTTGCGCTCGAGTGGACTGTGCGTATATTAGTTCATAACAAGCACATTTTACATCACTTTTTCATCCATTTCTCTCTGTGAAACATCTCAAAACCCTAGATCTTGAGCTTCTCTCTACATTTTCACCTAGATCCGTTGGTTTCTCAACCTAGTGTGTTTGGGAATATGGTAGAGCATCTCAAGAGCTTCATTTTGGTCTGAGCAAGATTTAGTTTCGGGGTCTTTGAAGTTCCTCCATTGTTGCTTTGGTCTTCTAGATTGAGGTAGGAACTTTCTACACTCTCTTATAATTTTTAACTTAGTTAATTGTTATTGTGTAAATGATGTTCGGATTTGGAGGATTTTAGACAAACCTAGGGTTTTGGTTTAAAATCAAAAGAGGGGTTTTCAAACGAAGTTATTGAAAATGGTTATGGGTATAGCTATGAGGATTTGTTATGTTAAATTTGTTGATTTTGATATTTGGATTGGATTTGGGAGAGAATGGAGTTTTTCCCTAAAATGTTTGAAATAATTATTTTGTATAAATAATGAAATTGGTATTGGGAATGTGAAATTGAATAGATGTTTATATAAAAGGTGGAATCGGATATGCATTACCTCTCACCTATAGAAATTTGGATAATTTATCTGTCATGGAGATTGTATATTTGTTTAGAAATATCTCTTTTGGGCTATTGATGGAGGATAGATGTGATTGTTGTAGAAATTGCATAAGGATTAAGTGAATTGAAACTAATCTCTTATTGGTTGTCATTGAACACGATTGTCTTTTAATACATTGTATATGTATGATGTTTGAGAGGAGAAAGGAAATGTACTCCATGTTTGGGAGGAAAAAGGGGATGGACTCCAATGAATTAATTTGGTCAGTGCATCCAGGGTCAAAGTCTCAAAAACTGCTTGTATACATGGGTGCCAATCTGGTGGATGAAATTTCCATAAAATGGCAAATTGAAGTGTTTGTGTAATGGTTGTATTGATTAGAGAACCATTGAGTTGTAGCATCGGTTGGGTTGTCTGGATAACAATGAATTTGACTCACGAGTTGAGGTGAAATGAATTTACTTGATATGAATTAAGATAAAATGGATTGAGATATAAAACTTGGCATATTATAATCTTGTCAGATATGAATGATTTTATTACGGGCATTGTATATCCACATTATACTTATATCTTTGTTAAGATTCATATATTGGTGATATGCCTCCGCCAATGACTTAACTTGGGAGGATTGTGGAGTTGCAAGCTCACTTTTGTTTATTTTGTATATACTTTTCACAAGCTGAGGGCTTTATTTGTATTGAGCTTATGACTCATTTTGTTGTAATCAAGCACGGTCTTTGAAAGATGTAAGCCATTAGGGCATACGAATATCTATTTAGCTTTCATTTCTTATTACCTCTTGTAACACATGCTTTAGATTCAAAATGAACGATTTATGAATGTATATTGCATGTGTCATCTTCTATATATTAACTCTAATTAATGAAAGCTTTTGATTTTATTTATATCACTTAGTACTAGTGTTTGGAGTTCATTTATTGTAATTATTTTGGAGGCGTCACAAAAATCGAGCCAACTGAAAGTACAAGGACTAAAATGACACAATAATTTGTCAATTTTTTATCCTTTTTTGGGGCACTTATCGGTAGGCCCCATATAAAAAATTAAAAATCCATCTAGTTGCAAAACAATACATTTGCAAAAATTAGTCCTACATATTTTAATTGTTACCAAAAAAATTTTCTTTTAATTTTAAATTTAAAGACGTTGCTACATCCTACCACCACTAGACTTCTGTCAAACGGCCACCGAAGGCTCGCTAAAATGTTCAACATCACCGGGAAGTCACCGGGGTATCGCTGGAAATTTGCTGGAGTGTTTTGAACATCACTAGAAGTCAACGGAATGTCCAGAACATTTGTTAGACAATAAGAATATCGTCAGAGGCTCATCGAAATGTCCAAATTATTGCCCAAAAAAAAAGAGTAAATGGAGAAATTAGAATGAAAAAATATAGCAAATTGTACTAAATATTGATACACTGAAAGGAAAAAAAAAAAAACCGTAACAACAACAAATAACAACAATGGGAAAAAACATATGTTATTTTTCAATTTTTGTAGGGTTTAAGAAAGTAATCTCCAATATTGATTCTATTAAACATTTATCCTTATTAATAAAACTGAAAAATATATTATGAAACTGAAAAAAATTCAATTTTAAAGCATGATTCATTTCAGTACCCAAAAAAAAAAAAAACTGAAACTGAAATATTTTACGGTTTTCATCGCCTGTAATTAAAACTTGAAAATAATTTGTTCAGAAAATTTTCTCTATTAAAATAGAATAAGAGAAGTGTGTAGTAGAGAAAAAAGTGAAAAAAAAATGAGAGATCGAATGAGAGAGACAGATATAAAGAGAGGATTGTACTTCGACAACTATTTTTGGTTTAGATCTAGCCAGATCTAATGTCGATTTGAAGTAAATCTACTCAACTTTTGCAACGAAAACTCACCTCCTTTGCCGTCAGTGAGGGGTGAAGTAAGGAGTTTGCAAATGTAGCCCTATGAGCCCTACAAGTAACATGTACCTCGCATACTTGGTTTCAAAGGCCAACTTTTTATTTGGAAAATTATTCCTAAAGTATACAACCTAATTTTTAATTCGTGCAAATTACATCCCTAAATTTCATACATCAACCCAATTCAGTTCCTTACCATGACTATTGTCTCGAAAACATACCCAACAAAACTTGCCTAAGCCTCATCTTATAGTCTGATTTTTTTCACACACTCTTTGAGCATGTGATCAATGCATACATTTTGATTGGTAGAAAATAGAAGGGCCAACCATTTAAAGTGGGGTCACTAGGCATTTTAACGCCTTAGAAGAAATTTATCCATTTTTCACTTAAATAAACTATGAAACACGTAAAATGTACATTATTTACAAAATAGAAAATATCAAAACATTTGATTCTATTTGAAAACAGAATAATCAAATGACAAAATAAGAGGAAGAGAAAAGAGAGAATTGTATTCAATTGATAGTCTAAATAATACAAAGGTATAGGTATATATAGCACTACGTAGGAGTGTTGTACAAGGGAAAGAATAAGGTAAATATTGAACATACCTAATAGGGAGGAGCCTATAATCTAAATATGGAAGAGATACAATAGAATATTTACAAAGAATAATATCATATATAATATATATATTTCATATATTAATATCCCCTCCTCAAACTAAAGGTGGCAAGGTATGGATGGGCTTTGGTGAAGATGTCAGCAATCTGATCAGCAGAAGAAATAGGAAGAAGATGAATAGTGCCTTGAGTAACATATTGACGAACAAAAGAACAATCAATCTCAATGTGTTTGGTTCGATCATGGAAAACATCATTATGAGCAATTTGGACAGCACTACGATTGTCACAATATAGAGGAGTGGCTATAGAAGAAGTAACACCCATATTTGAAAGTAACTAGTGAAGCCAAATGATCTCTAGAGTAGTATCAGCAAGAGCACGATATTCGAATTTGGTGCTGGAGCAAGAGACCAAGGTTTGTTTTTTGTTACACTAACATATGAGAGAATCAGCCAAGAAGAAACAAAATCTTGTGGTAAAGTGACGATCTGTCAGATCACTAGCCCAATCAGTATCCAAATAGGCACATAATGAGAGTGCATAACAAGAGTAGTGAAGACCATGAAATAAAGTGCTTTTGACATAGCGAAGAATTTGAAGCACAATAGCATAATGTGTAGGTCGAGGGGTGACAAAAATTGACTAACAAGGTAGACAACATGTGCAATGTCAGGTCAAGTAACAATGAATTAAACAAGACTTCCCACTAACTGTCGATACAAGGTGGCATTGGGAAGAAGTGTGCCATCTAGGGGTGATAGGCGATTATTAGGCTCAACAAGAGTGGAGATAGTTTTGTTACTAGTGAGGCCAACTTTTACTCGAAGGTCAAAAGCATACTCGGCTTGAGAGAGATAATATCTATTGGAGCAAGAGGAGATCTCAAGGCCCAAGAAATATTTGAGACTACCCAGATCTTTCATCTCAAAGTGTTCATTAAGAGACGTTTTGACTGCAAAAATTTTGTGATCGTCATCACCAGTAAGAATCATATCATCCATATAAAGAAAAGAAGAGTAATACCATGTTGGGATTTGTGGATAAAGATAGCAGAATCATAAGAGCTAGAAGAGAAACCAAGGGCCTAGAATGCAAAACTAAACTTCGAAAACCATGCGCAAGGAGCTTGTTTGAGTCCATCAAGTGCCTTTCAAAGTTTACAGACTTGATTAGGCGAGTAAGGATATCGAGGAGGTGGTTTCATATGGACTTCCTCCTAAAGATCACCATTCAAGAAGGCATTTTGGACATCCATCTGAGATAATGTCTAGTTTTGAATGGCAGCAAGAACAAGTAAACTTCGAATAGAGGTGAGACGAGCAACAGGAGCAAAGATTTTTCATAATCAATTCCACACTCTTATGTAAAGCCCTTAGCAACAAGACGGGCTTTATAATGTTTGATAGTCCCATCAAAATGTGACTTAATCTTGTAAAACCATTTGCAACCAGCCAAAGGCTTGTTCGGGAGGAGGTCAACCAAATCCATTATGCTAGTTTGATCCAAGGTACATGCCTTTTTCGAGTTTAAGGCATGCTTCCTACACCAACTTGTTTTGGCATAAAGAGTCGCCACTTAGTTTTGGAAGAGGAAATAAGAAACCTTTAACAATGAAAACTGGGTTAAGGTCTAGTCCGTCACAACTAAGAAAATTCTAGGTTTGGGAGCTTAGGTACGAAAGGGAAAGGTTATTTACATGTATGCACCCCTTTTTGCCCAATCCGAAGATTTGACTCCACTCACTTTCTATTTTATAATTTTAGTGGTTAATTGTTCACATAAATTCATTTTAGGCCCTAAAAACGTTAACTTACCCTAAAGCTATGTGAATGAGAAAAACATGTGTCATTCATTTTAGTTACAAGAATAAAGCCACATCTTTATATAAAATAAAGATTTTCCACCAAAAAGGGATTTTAAATAATACTTGAACTAAAATGAACAACACTTATAAAACATCCAAAACAGCCAATTTTTCATATAAAGAGCATTTGAACTTGCATAATTAAAAGAAGAAGAAAAAATGCAAACAACACACATATGCCAGGGAAGAAAAGAGGAACTTACTCGGATGCCTACTTACGCGTCTTACGTGAAATATATGAAATAAATATGGCCTAATATGCTTCTAATCATAGAAAATATGTACCTAGGCCTAGTTTAAGGGTTCCGATATGATTTAATGCATAAAAAGATAAGAAACACATAAAATAGTGCAAAACCAATCTACATGATACTTAAACTGGCCCATGCATGCTAATTATATGATTAAAATAAACCTAGAAACATGTTGTTTTAATAAAATAAGGGGGACTTACTAGCCGGTCCCATGGAAGTAAATTAATACTGGCCAAGTCATGTCTTATTTCTGTTTCCAATTTTACCCTTCAATATTACACCACATGCGTAAAACAAAGAAGCTGCTCACGAGCTCTCCCCTGTGAGCCCTTCCCTGTATGTTGTCTTCCTTTCGTTCCTTATATATTGTTCATTTTGTTCTCTCATACTCACATACATACACACTCACTCACTAATTCACAAAATCACATCCACACACTTACTAATTCACAATAATTTAGCAGTGATAAATTTCATACTCATATACATACACACTCACTTACTAATTCACAAAAACAAATTTACAAAATATTCAATAGTGATAAATTTATCATTGGTTCAAACAATGTTTTCTACTTTTACCTCTACACTCAACACTGTAACTCAAAAATTTCAGTGATAAATTCACAAAAACAAACTTGTCACTGGTTTAAACAGTGATAAATTCACAAAAACAAACTTATTACTGGTTTAAACAGTGATAAATTTCAGTAATAAATTCACAAAAATAAACTTATCACTGGTTTAAACAAATTTGTCACTGATTTATCACTAGTTTAAACTGATTTATCATTGGGATCTTCCCCCAATATACACACAGAGAGAGAGAGAAGACCCAGCGGCAAAGAGCCTAGATCCTAGATATGGAGGTCGAGGCGACGACAACTATGGAGGTGGAGGCGGCAGTGGTCGACAACAACGGTGGAGGTGAAGGAGAAGACGTCGATGGCGGTGGAGGCGAAGATGTCGACGGAGGTGGAAGCAATGGTGAAAGTGGAACAAGATGCCGGTTGAGGTCGCCGACTATGGTGACAATGGAGGCAGCGATGGTCGACAACGGTGGAGATGGCGATGGTCCTTAATGGAGGAATGTGTAAAGAGAGAGAGAGAGAGCTTCTTTTCTTTTTTTTTTCATTTTTCTTCTTTCATCTTTCGTCTCACAGATCTGGATATAAAACATGAGGGCAAAAATGAAATAAACATAAATGTTCAAGACCTATAGGTAAAAGAGCCTTCATTAAGGACCTATTGGGTAATAACCCTTGGAAATAGGAGTGGCCCGTAAAAATCCTATAAAATAATTGAAACATGTGAAAGAAGTGAAAAACTTGAAGAAAATGAGAAACTACATAATGCTCATGCCCTGCTACTAACCCTACATGATTACATACTAAAAAAACAGACTAAAAGAGATGCTGAAAATAAGAGAGAAAGAGTGTTTTACCTAGTGGTTTGATTAAACCAAAGACACGTGTGAGACCCCTAACTTTTGTAAACCCTAGTAAGGCCCTTACTTTCAAGTTATCATTATAAAAGCCCGTAGTTTCTCGTTTACTCATAATTTTAACTCTAGAATTGAAAATGCATCCCAAACGAACACGTACAAGCCCTAATCAACCCTATTAGATTGGTAATCATTTCTAAGACTAATATTAATTATTTACAATTTTAATTATAGATTGATTACTCAAATTCCTAGTTTTCGATTTTCGTCATTTTCGTTCGTTAGCTGCCATTTAATTCAAAACGAAGCAACTGAAACCAAATTATTTTTCCTAACACTATTTTTATTAGTTCTACACTTGAAATAGATATTCTAATTGAGCCTAGGCCTCACACTTTATATAAATTACACTTTAATCCCAAAACAGTTTATATATATATATATATAAAGTACAAACCATTATTATATTCTTTTTCTTCAAAATATCTACATTATATATAGGAGTTTGTACACAAAAATAATTTGAACAATCACAAAAAATCCTCCCCACATGGCTAGCCACCTTGATGTGTATATATATGTTTTACTTTTTGAAACATATTGCATGAATCTAAGAAGAAAAATTGACCAAGTACCATGAATCAAGGGATGTGTTTGTACCTCTAATTCTATCATAGCTAAATCTATAACTAGATCATGTTTAACACTTAGTAGGCCTCCTAATCACCCCTCATTCCATTACACTTCAACTAATCCAAAACATTCCCATTCCATTGGAACCAAGGGCACTTTAGACAATTTACCACAATTTCTCTATAAATACACCACCTCCCTCAACACAATTTGCACATCAAACACATACACTCTATATTTTCAGCAAAGAGTAGAGAAAGAGGAGAGACAGTGTGATCGTTGAGAGAAGAAGGAAGAAAGTGAGCAATCTTGCACAACAACCCTTCTATGCAAACAAGTTACAACACAACCCTATCTTTTACTTTGTCATTCAATACATAAAATTAGAGGCTTAAAATATTATTTTCAGATGTGTATATATGGTTTTTCATGTGTTTAAATAAGAAGAGTTGAGCCTTAATAGTCAACTTGCATGTATTCTCTCTTAGAAGGAAACAAAGCTATATTTTTTTTATCCACTTCTTACATTATTTTCAAACACACATCTTCAAACTAAAAATCTGAATCATATATATATTATTTAGTGTGTTTTCATGATAAGAGAAGTAGAAAATTAATCATGGTTACCCCCTTTCTACTATTTTTCCTATGTCAAGTTTTGTGCACCTATGACCGATATTTTCCGCCCACTTCCAAATATTCTAGAAAAATATAAAACAATCTTCTTGAACTCAATTTTATATCAAAACCATCCTTAAAGTGTTAACTTTGAAGTAAAATTGGTTTTACTAAAAATGTATTAATGATTTGAGAGAAAATCCATTTGTCGAAATTGTCGACGAATCTAGACAACACTGGAGTATTTCTTTAATAACCAAAAATCTAGAAAGTGTCCCATTTTTGAAAGATAATTATGAAACTAGATAAAATTCTCTACAAACCATGCAAAGGTCGAGTTCAGAAAAAGTATCAAAAAGCCACTTTGATAGTTATCTTTAAAGTAGATTGAATCTGGAAATTTATTATTGTTAATAGTTTCATGTTCGTAGTTGATAAAATATGCTTCTTGTTGTTTATTCAAGCTTTAGTATGACATCTACATATTTTTGTGGTTGTATTACCTTAATTTTATGCCATGAAGTGTTCTTACTTGTGTAGAAATTGCCATTTCAATTACTTGTTCTAGCCTTGAATTAAAATACCTAACACAAAGGGAAACTTAATAAGGGTGGTATTGGGTTTTCGATTATTTGAATAATATTATGAGCCAATACTTGGGTTGCGTTTGAATGGTTTGGTGAGACATATTCCCTAATTGAAGGATAAGTCTTGCGCAAGTGGTTGTTTTCAAACCCTTGAATGGATCGGTTGTATTCAAATCCTAAGTGTTTATGATGGATAAGGTTGGAGGAAGTTACGGGAAAAACCCATATTTTTACTGTCTCTTTTCAGGCCATCAGCTGGTGCTATGTGTAGACATGCCGGCGTGAGGCCTTCGTGCTACAGTTCGGACTTGAATTGTCACGGTTCTTAATCTGAACCAAAGAGTCCAAATCCGGCAAATCGTTTTGAGAAAACAGATTTTTAGAAAAGAAGTGCCAAACATGGACTGCTTTGCTAGATACAGAGTCGCCACCTAAATATTTTATTTTGCGAAATTTAGGAAACCCTGACTCGGTGCCAAAGGCCACGTGTCTGTCATCACCAAAGTTGCCTCGGCTTGGGAACTTGGGTACGATTGGCGAAGGTCAGCTATGAGCACCCCCTCTCGCCCGATCCGAAGATCAGCCTCTACTAACCATGATATCTCGTTTTTGAAAACACATGCGTTCTTATTCCAGTTAATTGGCCTAGAATTACAATGTTATGCGCACAGCAAACAAGTATAGACCAAATCGCTAAATTGGAACAAAACATTTCATGTTTGTTCTGAAAATGGTTTGCTACTCGCAGGTAGGCTAAAATGCAAATTTTGCCACCGTCAAGTGGGCTTTAGAAAATATGGTTTTGCCACTATCTAGTGGGCTTAAAACTCACAGTTTTAGTGCATTATTTCAATTTAGGTAATTCAACCTCCATCCACAGGTACTCAAGCAATTATCACATAAGCGGCTAGCCTCATGGTAAGTATGCTGTCATGGCAACACTCACACACGTGCAAGGATGCTAAAGCATGAGAACTCACCGAGTACTCCGAGCCAAAACAGAAACTAGTTAGTAATAATATGCATGATCCTAGTTCATGCTAAGATGGCTAATGCAACAGATGCAAAATGCAACTAAGATGGGCTCGGCTAATCTATGATGACATGTGAAATGCTACAACTAACACATATTCAATTTGGAATTGGAATACAAATGCAGTTAGAATGATGCGCCGAGCCCGGTGCATGCAAAACGAATGAATGGATGCAAACGTGCTATCATACTGTATGCTAATTGAAACATGCCCTAGACTAACCATCGAAAGCTAGTAAATAAAAGGGAAGAAAGACGTAGGGTTGGGAGACATACACACACTCACGCACACTTATTACACAATTGGCCTCACTCGGAGGGTCCGAATAAATATTACAGTCCGAATAAATAATACAAAATTAATTATTATAGAATTTGTAATTAATTAACAAATTAAATGCAGAAAGAAGGTGGCCACAGCCCTGCCTCAGGATGCGTGAATGATGCATGCTTGACTCGTCTCACCCGGAAACTCGCTGCCATAGCATTGTTGCCTCTGTTAACACTGTCGTGCTCCTCTGAGGACTGTGAAAATTCTTGGGACACCTCTGAACTGATTCCTGATCACTCTAGAATATCACCGGCCAATTCAAAGCACCACTGGCCATGGGGATGGGCTTATCGGCTAACTGTTGTACCACCGGCCAGCCACCGATGGTCGGTCGGTACTGTAGGTGGCCGGCCAGCCATTTCTTCCTGCAGAATCCTGCAGTTGACAATAGCAGAGGACAAGCAGTGTATGGCATAGAATTTTCGAGCAAATGTGAGCATGGTCACACTCCCTATCATGCAATGGACTCAAGGGAGCATGGCCCTCGACTCTCGGGCCATCAATCACGCATTTCAATGCATGATGGCCCAAAAGCCAAGTGTGCAACTTCGATATCAAATGAAATGCAACCACAAAACACATCAAAGGGCCCCAACCCCTATCATGATTGATCAAGAGGCAAGGGATGCATGCTCAATGAAATGTAACCTAGGCATGGAGGCTAAGTGTGCAACATGAACATGCAAATGAGCAATGTATACTAGGCACGCAACCTAAACATGTAAACAAACATGCCATACAACAACATGCGATGATGGACTTAAACTAACATGGATAGCTCGCAAGCATGTCAAAATCAGTGGCCATGTGATGAAAATGAAGCAACCAAGATGCATGCAAACATGCACAATGCAATGGCCCCGAGTCTAAGGCACAAAACACAACTCCACAAAGGCATTGAAAGGATGAATTATGGCATACAATGGCATATGTTCCAGCATTGAAGTATGATGCTCAATGGTCCCGAAACATGCAAATATGCCACCCAATGCATGAAATAGCCCCCGAAACTCAAAACTAGGCACATGTATTGAACTATAACTATGCAAAGCAAGCATTATTTGACCATGAAGCACGAAGACGGAGCCAAGGCAGTCCCGAAATATGCACAATACTAGTTTAAAGCATGGCCAAAAAGTGCTAACATGTAGGGCTAAAACAATATGCAAGATTGGCTAGTAAGCATGGTTTATACCACACCTATATGAAGCATATGAAATCTCACCAAACCAGCCAAAAACAGTGAACAAAACATGTCAAAATATGCCCAAATACCCACTAAAATGAGGTCTACACATGCAAGAACGATGAGCTCCTTTGATAAGCTACAAGAGGGGTTACTCTGCACATGCATCGAGGATACTTAGCATAGCAAAACCAACTCTGAAAATGAGTTATGGAGGTCCTAAAACCTACTGAAAAATGATAGAAACAAAGCTTGGAAGCTTGCAAATAGGGGGTCCTGTGGAAGGCCCAAATGGCCACCAAACAAGACAAGGAGAGAGGGGGTCACCCCCCTCTGATTTTAAGGCTGAAGAATACACCTAAGCCACTAAAAATCCACTGGATTTCAGTGGCTAAGAGGCCAAACGAAGCCAATGCAAATGCTCTAATGCATAGCCCTAATCATGAGGAAATGAAGCATGCAAAGGGGAAGATGACCCCAAACAGAAAAATGCCCTTAATCAAACTTCAAGAGGGGCTCAAAATAAGACTTTTTTTTAGTTCATGGCAAATCTCGAAAAAACTTGCAAGTAAGGCCAAGCTAGGATGCAAAATTAGCCCTGAAAGAGAGATGGAAGATACAAGAAGGTAGATGACCTCAAACAGAAAAGTGTCTTTAATCGAACTTCAAGAGGAGCTCAAAATAAGACACTTTACAGTTTATGTCGAAGCCCAGAAATGCTTGCAAATAAGGCTAAAGAATGAAGCAAGGTAAGGCTACAAAGAGGGAGATAGTGACTTACCCTTGTAGCACAGCAATGCAGCAGCTTCTGGACCAAGATGGTGAGCTCTCAACGTCTGAAAATCAACTTCAAGGTGCTGGAATGGGTGGTGGAGGTGATAGGCTATGGGGTGTAGTGCAATAGGACCAAGAACAAGGGTTTTTTTTGGAGCTTCAAATAGCGAGATATGGACGAGTGTGTGTGTATCAGCCTCTGAAAATTCAGAACCATGGCAAAGGAGAGGGGAACCTTCCTTTATAGAGCCAAGAGACTAAAGCTTCTCTTAGAAGCTTCAAACCAAGAGCAAAGATCCTCCATACACGTGTATGGAGGATCCAGTCTGTGCCCTCCAGCTGGCACAGCTGGCATCCATTCAATATGTTGAATACACCGGAAGGGCGTCGGCTAGCAAAATTGGTCGGCCGGCCACTTTAACGGGTCGGTCGGCCATCTGTTCTGGTCGGTCAGCAGGAAAAATCTGCTCTGCAGGTCCAACATCAAACGAGCATAACTCCTTCATGTGAACTCCTTTTCAGGTCATTCTTGTATCCAAATTGAAGCCCCGGAAGTAAGATTTCCAATGGAAGCAGCCTTAAATCAAAATTCCAACTACGTAAAAAGTTATGCTTGTTTTGGTGAAGGTTGCTCAGTTTCGGTCCAACCGGGATGATGCCCAACTTCAACCAATCATATCTCCCCCATCCGGACTCGGCCTTAGGATATTTTTGAGAGCAAAACGAAGCCCCGGAAGTCTTCTTTCCAACAGTGGTGGCATTATAGCTTTACTTAGAGTGCATAAATAGAAAAACCTGATTTAGTGAGGACTGCCCGACTCTCTTTTAGCGATTCATACCCAACTTCTTCCCCAACTAGGTTTCTTCTCTCTTCTCCTCTTTTCTTCAACTATAAACCCCTAAACAAGGTGTTTTGAAATTTTTTTCAAAGATTTCATCTCTCTTTCATTCATTTCTACTTTGTCCTTGCTCGGTTTATCGAAAAGCGCATCATTTGACAAAATGTGAGCCTCGGAACATTGTAGAAATTTTATTTCAAAAATGTTTTGAAAGAGAGGGTTCTATGGTCTAAAAACCATCCAAAATAACTTTGGTCCAGAATGGGGTGTGAAGTTGAGATTTGACGCTCTCCTTGCCAAAGAAACTGACCTTTTGCATAGCATAGCCTGCACATCTTTCACCACCAAAGAAAACCATCAGTAACGCCCAAGTCTTAAGGGCGGTCAAAAATGGGTTGTCTACAGTTGCCCCTGTTTGACAGAACTCGAAAGTCAAGATGTGACGTGAGTGAATGTCAAAGCCCAGAGACGACCCATTTTTGACGAGGCCGAAGACTTGGACAAACAAACAAAATACCAATGTAATTGGTTGAACCCACAGGCTGCCTACGTATCCCTTTGCAAGGAATCAAACCAGCGTAGTTCAAGAGGCAGGATGCAAATGATATACAGGAAGACTTTGATAATTGGACTTACACGCTACGTGAAGCCGGTCTGAAAATTGGACTTATACGCTACGCGAAGCCGGTTTGAAAATTGGGGATTTATGCCATGCAATGCAACGCAAAAATGCAATGTAATAGCTAGAAAGTGAAGGTACCTTACCGGGGCAATTGGCAATGACCTACCTCATGCTGCTGAGGACCTTCCGCTTCTTCTTGGTTAAACTGCAGGTACTATTTTTCTCCCTGGCTGTGGCCGCAACTTTCCCTATTCTCCAATAGGGTGACAAAGTAGGTTGGTTCAGTATCCAGAATTGAGGTGTATGCAGATGCTATCTCAATCTATGGGGCTGCCATACAGATTTCAAGCCGAGGATATACCCCTGGGTATTTAAACCTGGCTTTAGTCTCGAAAATCCCGAACCTTTGTGTTCTAGGCATGAGCCATTCGAACTCTAGTTTCCACCGTCTCAGTTGGTCTCCTAGGAACTCACTGCAAACACAGGCAGGTGGCTATACCAGACCACCGGAAGTCGTTCGGGCACGACAAACACCAAAGGAATTGCACCTTTAGAGGATTTAAGGTCTCCTAGACCGGAGAGTGCACAAGAAAGTGCGAGTGAAGAGTGAATGCACAAAACAATGCTAAGAAGATGCACGAAACAGTGCAATGCAATGTACTAACAAGTACAGGTTAGGTGCACAAGAAAGCGTGATAGAATGCATGCAAAATGCAAGTAAGGTGCACAAAACAGTGCGACGCAATGCACTGACAAATGCTACAAGCATTTTCTATGCAAGATGAGAGAGAGCATGTAATGAAATGCACAAGATAGTGCGATGCGCAAGAGAGCGCGAGTGTAAATTGCACAAAATAGTACGATGCACAAGAGAGCGCGAATGATAAACTGCACAAAATAACGCAATGCGCAAGAAAGCGCAAGTGATAAACTGCACGAAACAGTGCGATGCGCAAGAAAGCGCGAGTGATTTGAAATGCACAAGATAGTGCAATACGCTAAACAGCGCGAGTGATTTGAAATGCACACGAAAGTGCGATACGCTAAACAGCGCGATTGCTTTTGAAATGCACAAGACAGTGCGATACGCTAAACAACGCGAGTGATTTGAAATGCACAAGAAAGTGCGATACGCTAAACAGTGCGATTGATATGCAATGCACAAAATAATGTGATACGCTAAATAGCGCGATTGATATGCAATGCACGAAATAATGCGAGTGAGATACGACCACAAGATGCACAAGACAGTGCTAGTGAGATACAAAGTGTAAGTGCACAAGACAGTGCGAGTGAATGCATGTTCTATGTAAATGAGGTGCATTTTCTATTCAAGTATGGAAGAGTGCATTTTCTATGCAAAAGATACGAGCATTTTCTATGCAAGAAACAGGAGCATATTCTATGTAATATTGAAAACATATTCTATGCAGAATCGAAAGCAAGCATATTCTATGTATGAATCATAACGATGCGCGGCACGCATGTAACAGAAGTGTACATGAAAGTGCGCATTCTATGCAATGGAAGGACATCAAACATGTACTCTGGTGCCTCCGATTTACCTTTCGGAGGACTTGGCAATACGCTCGGCTCAAAAGGTGACACCCTGTTTATATTGGTGAGAGATAACATCTGCATGTGAAACCCTCGGGTGCTGCTTGGACTGCCATTCTGACCTGAAGCAGGCTTACACTTGGGGTCGAGATACACTCATACTCCAATGAAATGGCAAGGCCCGAGAAGGTGCACTTGGAGTGCAGTCTCGGAATTTACTGAAGTTGAAACAGACTAAGATGCTCCAAATTTTCCCTCTTTTCTTTTGCTTTGCAGTCCGGAACCTATATAGCTTCAGATAGGTCCTTGTTCTATTGTTCTCACATAACCTGGGTTGAACCTTGCGGTTTATGAAAGAAAGAATCTTGTTTTGCATAAATGTACAGAATGGCAGAAATGAGAAAAGGGTTCTCAACCGGGTATTGAGCCTACAACTGAACACAACATACTATGATTCAACAAAAGGTACACGACCTAAACACATCGAGTAACACTCGAAAAAGACTCAAAACAAAAGTTGAGGTAAACAAAACAAAAGACACGACACACAGACGTGTTACAAAGAGAAGAGACCTCTCAGTTCGCGAGGAGCCAGTTTCTCCGGGTAGTGTTTCCCACCCTTTTCTCATTTGTGATTCTCACATCACTCTGGCACTCAATCTCTGTTTTTCTGAAAAAAGCCATTTTCTCACTTTTTCTCTCAGCGCATATCTCTCTATTCTTCAATCTCTCATTTTTTTATTCCTCCCTTGGGTGGTTGGTGGATAAATAGAAAGTTGCGGGGTCTTGCCCCTAGCATTCCGCTAGATTCTTCTTCTTGTTCACAACAGTGAGTTTCTTCCACAGAGGGGCTGCGCTACAATTGGGTGTGTAGCAAATCTGTAGCTGACATCGGTTGACGATGCTCTGCTGGGGAGTTTAGATGTGATCGGATCTGCCCAGATGAGGGAATGGGATATCTTGTCTCATTCCGATTCGTGCTTCGCACTTGGCTTGATCCCTCGTTGCTTGGAGGATGTTAGAGCTTTCTGCCCTTTTGTGGTTAGCTTTAGTGGTGCCTTTTTCCGGCAGGTATGGTGCCTTTCTTGGCAAGCATGTTAACAATGGGGAAAAGACAGAACACCTGACCCAACTGTGCCCCTAGTTCATCATTTTGACCATTTTTTGTTTTGGCGTTCTACTAAAACAATTTTGACCAATATGAGAGTTAGATTAACATGTTTGTTCAATTTTCTGATTTAAAATCATGCAAGTCCAGCTATGAGCACTGAAAAATTTCCCTTTTTGGATCCAAGAAATGGTCCAGTTTTGAAAAATGGAATACTTTTCAAGAAAATCTATCAACCTCTGTAAAAATTCTCAAAAACTATTTTTGCAAACGGCCAATGCTCAACAAGCACGGAACCTACTCTTGAGATGCACAACCTCAGATCCGAAGGAAAATTGCCGCTTGCTTGAAGAGAGCTGCACGGCAACGGAAAGTTGCCCCTTATTTGAATGGCACCACGGCACACTTTATGGCAACAGAAAGTTGCCCCTTGTTTGGATAGCATCGCAGCGCATTGTAATCAGTCCTTAGAGTGACGATGACAGGCGAACTCTCGGATACAGAGAAGGCAAAGATGATCAAAACCATTACATGGACACAGTTGATTTTGAAGTGTTTTACGGCTGGACTTCAGAATGAAGTTGCCTACGTATCCCAAAGATGGGAATCAAGCCTTACGTAGTTCGGGTTTAAGGTACACTCGGGTATCAACCTCTCCTTTTATGCTCTAACTTTTGCCAAGGCCGCCCTTTCTGGGTTTTCAACCTTGCGAGCTTTGTTATTCTTTTCTTTTCTATTCTTTTCATTTCTTTTCATCCTTTTTCTTTTTCATCTTTTTTTCTTTTTTTTTTTCATTTTCTTTATTTTTTTTTTGTATTTTTTTTTTCTTCTTCTTCTTTTTCTTGCTCTAACTTTTGCCTGGGTCGCCCTTCCGGGTTTTTGGCCCAGCGAGCCTCTCAAGGGTAAAAGTGTAGCTTTGTCCATATTGAATGGTTTGAGATCCTAAAGTCATCTGAATCTAGGAGAACGGCTGTTGTTCGCTGACGATGCAGGAGTCCATCCAATGGGGGCTGAATTTGCCCATAGTGTTGTGGATCGGAACTTAGTTTTTCTTTAGCAATACTTTCCTCTTTCCTCCCTCTGGGATTTGGCATTCTTGCCGATCTTCATTGATTTGTGGAATGATCCATCTTCAGCTTTTCGAGCACAATCTGGCATCTTTTGCCCCTGGTTCGAGGGGTGCTTCTGATCTAGCTTTGCAAGCTTCTTTTGATGACATTTGATCTTCTTGATCTGACTTCCCTGCCCCTAATTCATGGACTGCTTCAAATCAGGCTACACAGGCCTCACATTGTGGTTGATCGTTGAACCTTCTGAATCCAAGTTCAAGGTTTGAAAGTGATAGGGGTCGAGTCTCGAGGCTGAGAACGATCCTAGGCTGCACAACCTCAAGAGCGATTCTACATAGGTCTTCACAGGACTACGCAAAACATTTTTTGAAATCTTTTAAGGAAGCGACTAATCGCTCATGCTGAAGACAGTGCGGAACCAATCTGGATCGAGCCAGGATCCTTCCCAGTACTCACATTAACAAACATGGTTTCATTCATTAAGGGCTTAGCATGCCTCTCTTTCTCTCAACTGATCAAATTTTCACAAATCCCGAGGAATTCTTTCCTCTTCGTTTTTACCACAGTGTTCAAAAAGTTTTGAAAAACTTAGGTCAATGCAATGACTTTAAGGCACAGAAAAGACAGAGTTCTTAGTCAAATACTGCCATCTCATTCAAAACTTCTGGCATAACTTAGCACAAGGCAGAAGCAAACACAAGAGTGGGAAAATCACTGCTGTTCATTCAAATCTGTTAGCATAACTGGCTCCATGGCAGAAACAGACTCAAAAGAAAGCAAAAAGACAAACACAAAACAAAATAGTGATGCTCGAGGTAACACCCCCAGAATCACCTGACTCTAACAAAACAGGACTGACTCGATACAACAAGACAGACCCGAAACAAAAAGACTGACTCAAAACAAAGAGACAGACTCAAAACAACATAACAAAACTGACCTAAATACCCGAGTCAGAAACTAGCATTCGCAAATGCTCAAAACAGTGCGTGCCATACGCCACATCTAGAGTAAATCGAGCGCCACCCGCAGCTGGTTCATCCCTCAATCACATATTCACATTATCCCCCAAGTTCACTGACCCGGTGCCGATAGACTTTGTTGAGTTGGTGCGACAATGACCTTATTGTCAATCAAATCTTGTATTTCGTGGCGAAGACAGAAACAACTATCAGTGACAGGGCCGACTTGCCGATGAAAGGCACAGTACTTGGCCGGATCATAGGAGGGAGGAAGTTTATCTGGTAATGGTGGTGGCTCCAGGGATTTCAGATCCCCCTCTCTAATCAGGACCCTCAAGGTCGCTGATAGAGACATGTACAGTGTTGCGAACACCCTCTGGCTCTGAGGTGGGTGTTTTAAGGTTTGTGGAGTTTTGCTGGATGCACTAGCAAAGGGATTAACAGGCACTGACTGGGCTTGCTGATCTCTTCCGAGCACAGGATTACGGCTGAAAAGAACATTCTTGGTACAATGGCCCTTCTCCCGGCTTGCCCCTTGATTCAGACTGCTCTCATTCTGAGTGGCGAAAGTGTCATCCACAGTTTTTGCAACAACTGCGAGTACTTGCTGTTTGTTTAGGCCTTCGCTTTCAAAGCCTTAATATCCCACTTAAGATGTTCATGGGGACTAACGCTTGCCCCTGCCTTGTTCTTATCACTGGCCTCCACTTTGCTAAAAGATTGGCCTTCTCCCAATGCAGCCCGTCCTGAGGAGCCTTTTGACATGAACTCCCTGGTATGTGATGCGGTTGATGATGGAGCCAAAACTCCAAAGGCCAGATCTGCCACAGTTCTCTGAAGATCTTCGATCATCCTCATCAGCTCAGATGTAGTGGGTTCATAGGTTTGAGATAATTGGGGTTCAGATGCACCCATCATGCATAAGTCCATGCTTTCCGGGATAAACACCTCAGGCTTGGGTAGATGGGCCGGGGTGATGTATATGTTGGGGTCGTAAGGGACGGCCAGTGTGTGGATTAGATTGAGATATGGATGAGGCACTTGGTCATTGGGGGCTGAAGGTGGAGCTGTCGTCCGGTTGTCGATGAGATTTTGAACCTCATGACGAAGGCGGTAGCAACGATCGGTGCCATGACCGCGCTGCTGATGGTACATATAGTACTTGGAGGGGTTATGTCTGGCTGGGAGTGGGTTAGGCAGAGGTTGAGGACCGAGGAGTTTGAGATACCCTCTTTCCATTAAGACTTTTAGTGCGCTAGTCAGGCTCATATAGAGGGAGGTGAAAGTTCTGCCTTAAGCTCGAGCTGGGCCGACGGTTTGTAGGCTTGGATTGGACAAAGGGTCAGCTGTGGCGACTGTATTGATTTCGGTGGGTTTGGGAATAGTGCTACTACCAGCATTGGTGCTTCCTGCAATCGCCCTCCTTGTCGGTTCACTTGTTCTGGGAATGATCCCGCTGTTGAACGCATTCTCGACCTGAACCCCCAGTTCATGCAAACTTTTGAAAGTGAATAGTGGAGCGACTATCAACTTTTGCAACATATCATGCTCGAGGTTTCACACCATCATCTGCACTTGATCCCTCTCGGAAGGCCGATCTGTCATCTGTGCTGCCTTTGCTCTCCATCTTGCAACAAATTCCACAAAAGGCACTGTTGGGTTCTGGCGGGTTGTTTCAAGCTCTTGCATGGTCATTTCAACTTGGGTATTGTAGGAATACTGATCGACAAAGGCCTCAGCCAATTCTTCCCAGTCTTGCTTCACTTTATCTTCCAACTTAGCGTACCAAGTGGTTGCTACACCCGACAGGGTTCTTCCATACAGAGAGAGTTTCTGTGGCTTAGTCAGACCCATCGGCTTCAGGACATCCAAGAAAAGTCGGATATGTACCTTTGGATCTCCAGACCCGTCGAAATGGTCAATATATGGCATTTTGAATCTGTCTGGAAGCCGAACGATAGTCTCGGTGTGCCCATCCTCAATGTCAGGAATGGAGTTAAGGCCCTGTGCCTTTTTGAATTTCTTCTCAAGGTTCTCAATCTTCACTGCAGTCGGATTGAGCTCATTAACATCAAGGGAATAAAGCCTCTCATTAGGCTGCACCAGGGGTCTGAGCACCTGAGCTTGAGTCAACCTTTCTCGAGGATTCGGACACTACAAATCTTCAACTGGCAGAAGTGGGTCAAAGTTTGGCTGGGGTCCCAAAGCTGGATGTGAGGCAGATGCCCCAGATGGACGCTGCATTTCAATACTGGTCCCAGCCTGCATGGCAGTTCCCTGATTTAATGTTGCTATCACGGTCACAAATTCTTCCGAACCCTGTGCCATCATGGTCTGCTGAGTCTGAACAAAGGTGATGTGACTGGCGACTGACGGATCAGATGAGCCGGTGAGCCTTGACTGGCCTTTCTTTGCCTTGCCTCAGCGAAAGAACACTGGTTGCCCTTGAATTGAATTTCTGACCTAACAAAGTCTATCAGCACTAGTCCAATGTACCCGGGGGATATTGGAGCCTTCTGAAGCTATGGTTCCAAGACTACCTAGCAAAAGGGAAAACAGACAGCACCTTAGCCTGATTTCACCAAAACAGATATGAGCATACTAGGATGACTATGCCTCCTACTGAATTCTGCCCCAAAATTCTG
Organism: Camellia sinensis; assembly: GCF_055761805.1. Taxonomy (NCBI): domain Eukaryota; kingdom Viridiplantae; phylum Streptophyta; class Magnoliopsida; order Ericales; family Theaceae; genus Camellia; species Camellia sinensis. The sequence goes on from NC_138964.1 coordinate 73,307,495, forward strand.
CCTGTAAACTGATACCCTCAGGTAAAACTAATTCCCCAAATACTGATCCTGATGCCCACAGGCCTGATACTCAAACTGGCAAACTGATACATGCACTCCCTGTAGAGATACACTCCAGAGCACATAGCAAACAAGTGAGAGCCAAAACACCCCTATGTTGGGGTAGGGTTTCCCTGTTCTATTTTGTCAGGAGCTAGGGTTTCATTACGCACGCAGTGGTTTCAAACAACCTACAATCGGGAAAGCAACCTGTCCTAGCTTGGAATGGTCACTATGGATTCCGAATATGCACTAGGTCGAATGGTCGAAAAGGGTGCCCCGGTAAAACCAGGGCTTGTGCTCCCATACTGGCAGAGCCCATAACCGGTCAGCCTTATGGCAGGCTTTGACAAAGCAAACCTATGGCAAACCGTTCAGGAATAGCAGATGGCAAACACGGTGTCCTACGTGCACCAATGCACATGCAATGCAGAGAAGCACATAAGTGTAGTCAAAACAGGATATCATGCGTTCGAGTCAAGTTCTCTAAAGTCCCCAGCAGAGTTGCCAGAAACTATAGGCGTGCCCGCGTGAGGCCTTCGTGCTACAGTTCGGACTCGAATTGTCACGGTTCTTAATCTGAACCAAAGAGTCCAAATCTAGCAAATCGTTTTGAGAAAACAGATTTTTAGAAAAGAAGTGCCAAACACGGACTGCTTTCCCAGATATAGAGTCACCACCTAAATATTTTATTTTAGGAAATTTAGGAAACCCTGACTCGGTACCAAAGGCCACGTGTCCGTCATCACCAAAGTTGCCTCGGCTCGGAAACTTGGGTACGATTGGGGAAGGTCAGCTATGAGCACCCCCTCTCGCCCGATCTGAAGATCAGCCTCTACTAACCATGATATCTCGTTTTTGAAAACACATGCGTTGTTATTCCAGTTAATTGGCCTAGAATTACTATGTTATGCACACAGCAAACAAGTATAGACCAAATCACCTAAATTGGAACAAAACATTTCATGTTTGTTCTGAAAATGGTTTGCTACTTGCAAGTCGGCTAAAATACAGGTTTTGCCACCCTCAAGTGGGTTTTAGAAAAGATGGTTTTGCCACTATCTAGTGGGCTTAAAACTCACAGTTTTAGTGCATTATTCCAATTTAGGTAATTCAACCTCCATCCACAGGTACTCAAGCATTTATCACATAAGCAGCTAGCCTCATGGTAAGTATGATGTCATGGCAACACTCACACACATGCAAGGATGCTAAAGCATGAGAACTCACCGAGTACTCCGAGCCAAAACAGAAACTAGTTAGTAATAATATGCATGATCCTAGTTCATGCTAAGATGGCTAATGCAACACATGCAAAATGCAACTAAGATGGGCTCGGCTAATCTACAATGACATGTGAAATGCTACAACTAACACATATTCAATTTGGAATTGGAATACAAATGCAGTTAGAATGATGCGCCGAGCCCGGTGCATGCAAAACGAATGAATGGATGCAAACGTGCTATCATACTGTATGCTAATTGAAACATCCCTTAGACTAACCATCGAAAGCTAGTAAATAAAAGGGAAGAAAGACGTGGGGTTGGGAGACATACACACACTCACGCACACTTATTACACAATTGCCCTCACTCGGAGGGTCCGAATAAATATTATAGTCCGAATAAATAATACTAAATTAATTATTACAGAATTTCTAATTAATCAACAAATTAAATACAGAAAGAAGGTGGCCACAGCCCCACCTCGGGATACGTGAATGATGCATGCTTGACTCGTCTCACCCGGAAACTCGCTGCCATAGCATTGTTGCCTCTGTTAACATTGCCCTGCTCCTCTGAGGACTGTGAAAATTCTTGGGGCACCTCTGAATTGATTCATGATCACTCTGGAATATCACCGGCCAATTCAAAGCACTACCGGCCATGGGGATGGGCTTGTCGGCTAACTGTTGCACCACCGGCCAGCCACCGATGGTCGGTCGGCACTATAGGTGGCCGGCCGGCCATTTCTTCCTGCAGAATCCTGCAGTTGACAGTAGCAGAGGCCAAGCAGTGTATGGCATAGATTTTTCAAGCAAATGTGAGCATGGCCACACTCCCTATCATGCAATGGACTCAAGGGAGCATGGCCCTCGACTCTCGGGCCATCAATCACGCATTTCAATGCGAGATGGCCCAAAAGCCAACTGTGCAACTTCGATATCAAATAAAATGCAAGCACAAAACACATCAAAGGGCCCCAACCCCTATCATGATTGATCAAGAGGCAAGGGATGCATGCTCAATGAAATGCAACCTAGGCATGGAGGCTAAGTGTGCAATATGAACATGCAAATGAGCAATGTCTACTAGGCACGCAACCTAAACATGTAAACAAACGTGGCATACAACAACATGCGATGATGGAGTTAAACTAACATGGATAACTTGCAAGCATGACAAAATCAGTGGCCATGTGATGAAATGAGGCAACCAAGATGCATGCAAACATGCACAATGCAATGGCCCCGAGTCTAAGGCACAAAACACAACTTCACAAAGGCATTGAGAGGATGAATTATGGCATACAATGGCATATGTTCCAGCACTGAAGTATGATGCTCAATGGTCCCGAAACATGCAAATATGCCACCCAATGCATGAAATAGCCCCCAAAACTCAAAACTAGGCACATGTATTGAACTATAACTATGCAAAGCAAGCATTATTTGACCATGAAGCACGAAGACAGAACCAAGGCAGTCCCAAAATATGCACAATACTAGTTTAAAGCATGGCCAAAAAGTGCTAACATGTAGGGCTAAAACAATATGCAAGATTGGTTAGTAAGCGTGGTTTATACCACACCTATATGAACCATATGAAATCTCACCAAACCAGCCAAAAACAGTGAACAAAACATGTCAAAATATGCCCAAATACCCACTGAAATGAGGTCTACACATGCAAGAACGATGAGCTCCTTTGATAAGCTACAAGAGGGGTTACTCTGCACATGCATCAAGGATACTTAGCATAGCAAAACCAACTCTGAAAATTAGTTATGGGGGTCCTAAAACCTACTGAAAAATGATAGAAACAAAGCTTGCAAGCTTGCAAATAGGGGGTCCTTTGGAAGGCCCAAAAGGCCACCAAACAAGACAAGGAGAGAGAGGGTCACCCCCCTCTGATTTTAAGGCTCAAGAATACACCTAACCCACTAAAAATCCACTAGATTTCAGTGGCTAAGAGGCCAAACGAAGGCCAATGCAAATGCTCTAATGCATAGCCCTAATCGTGAGGAAATGAAGCATGCAAAGGGGAAGATGACCCCAAACAGAAAAATGCCCGTAATCAAACTTCAAGAGGGGCTCAAAATAAGACTTTTTTTTTTAGTTCATGGCAAATCTCGAAAAAGATTGCAAGTAAGGCTAAGCTAGGATGCAAAATTAGCCCTAAAAGAGAGATAGAAGATACAAGGAGGTAGATGACCACAAACAGAAAAGTGTTCTTAATCAACCTTCAAGAGGAGCTCAAAATAAGACACTTTACAATTTATGTCGAAGCCCAGAAATGCTTACAAATAAGGCTAAAGAACGAAGCAAGATAAGGCTACAAAGAGGGAGATAGTGACTTACCCTTGTAGCACAGCAATGCAGCAGCTTCTGGACCAAGATGGTGAGCTCTCAACCTCTGAAAATCAACTTCAACGTGCTGGAATGGGTGGCAGAGGTGATAGGCTATGAGGTGTAGTGCAATGGGACCAAGAACAAGGGTTTTTTTTGGAGCTTGAAATAGAGAGATATGGAGAAGTGTGTGTGTATCAGCCTCTGAAAATTCAGAACCATGGGAAAGAAGAGGGGAGCCTTCCTTTATAGAGCGAAGAGACTAAAGCTTCTCTTAGAAGCTTCAAACCAAAAGCAAAGATCCTCCATACACGTGTATGGAGGATCCAGTCTGTGCCCTCCAGTTGGCACAGCTGGCATCCATTCAATCTATAGAATACACCGGAAGATCGTCGGCTAGCAAAATTGGTCGGCCGGCTACTTTAACTTGTCGGTCGGCCATCTATTTGGTCAGTCGGCCATCTGTTCTGGTCGGTCGGCAGGAAAAATCTGCTCTGCAGGTCCAACTTCAAACGGACATAACTCCTTCATGTGAACTCCTTTTCAGGTCATTCTTGTATCCAAATTGAAGCCCCGGAAGTAAGCTTTCCAATGGCAGCAGGCTTACATCAAAATTCCAACTATGAAAAAGGTTATGCTTGTTTTGGTGAAGGTTGCTCAGTTTCGGTCCAACCGGGATGATGTCCAACTTCAACCAATCATATCTCCCCCATCCGGACTCGGCCTTAGGATATTTTTGAGTGCAAAACGAAGCCCCGGAAGTCTTATTTCCAAAAGTGGTGGCATTATAGCTTAACTTAGAGTGCACAAATAGATAAACCTGATTTAGTGAGGACTGCCCGACTCTCTTTTAGCGATTCATACCCAACTTCTTCCCCAGATAGGTTTCTTCTCTCTTCTCCTCTTTTCTTCAATTATAAACCCCTAAACAAGGTGTTTTAAAAGATTTTTCAAAGATTTCATCTCTGTTTCATTCATTTCCACTTCGTCCTTGGTCGATTTATCGAAAAGCGCATCATTTGACAAAATGTGAGCCTCGGAACATTGTAGAAACTTTATTTCAAAAATGTTTTGAAAGAGAGGGTTCTAAGGTCTAAAAACCATCCAAAATAACTTCGGTCCAAAATGGGGTGTAAAGTTGAGATTTGATGCTCTCTTTGCCAAAGAAACCGACCTTTTGCATAGCACAGCCTGCACATCTTTCACTACCAAAGAAAACCATCAGTAACGCCCAAGTCTTAAGGGCGGTCAAAAATGGGGTGTCTACACTACACAGTATGTAACCATTGTAGGCATTTGGGATAAGGTCTGCAAAGCAACAAAAGATGGGGGGCATACCATATAATCTGAGTCCAATTCTTGCAGTTGGGAAATTGAAATCTCTTTGGGAGATTTTTAGATTACTAACACCTAACTTATACTCTTTTTCTTATTTACATGATTATTATACTTCTTGCAAACTGTAAATGTGGTTGTGTATTAGGTTGGAAAAAATGTACTGGGTGTGTGTGCGTTTACGGAGCATTCAAAACTCATGTCGTTTCATACAAGTATTGACGAAATTTATGTAGACAATAGTGAAGCAGAAACATTTGAAGACATACGGCTATCATAGAAGAATTAGGAATTAGTAATCATGTTTTGGGATTGTAAGTGTTAAACTTTTGTCATAATTAAGATATGATCTTGTAACTATTATTTTACTTATATATATACATATATGTTTTATGAACTTATTCTTATCCTTCTATCAACTTATGTAGACCTTGTGTTAATACCTTATTAACGTCTGTCAAAAAGTTAGCTTTGCTATTTAAAGAGATTAGACTTTGAAGGGAGGCAGTCACAACCCAAACCCGCCCCTAGAGGTTTAGGCCGTAACTGGCCAGTAATCCTAGATTACCTGGCCCCAAAGATAGAATTTCAAATTATATAATTAAACATATGGAGCCAGAAGCGGAAGCAGATTATAAAATTGTCCATTGAGCTATGCATACATACTATGAACAAAAACATACAAAACATATCTCACACCATACCATAAATTTTTACAAACATTCATCTTATAGATACATAACCCAAGACCAAACTTGTAACATAACAACTATAGAAAACCGAAGCTTCACAAGCTTGGCCAGATAAAAAACTAAGGCCCCAATGCGGAGGCACAACTCAAGTGGATTCACAAAAAGGCTGACTCCAAAGCGGTCTCTAATGTTGAACTTCCTGATGCTCACCTATATACATATATATAAATGGAGTAAGTTGGAAGCCCAATGGGTAATCTCAATGTACATGGGTTAAATGAAGGAGTTCCATAACTTATCAAAACATTATAAAGTTTTTGACAAAATTGAAGTTTTTTTCGAAAACATAACCTTCCATAACTCAACATATAGAGAAGTTCTTGAAGGCCTTATTCAACTTGCCGAAATACTGTACGAAACATTCATATAGAATGACTTCATTCGGAACACCAATATTGGTGACTTATACAAAACATCATACTTGATGACTTATACGGAACATCACTTGGATCACTTATACGGAACATCACATTTGATTCCTTATGCTAAACATCACTTTTGATGACTTATAAGTTTGATGAGCTCATGTGGAACGTCTTTTACGTGTAGATACCATACGGAATGATTACTATCGTGATAATATGGAACACCCACTTACATGACTCATATAGAACGTTAAATATGTGTAGACATTATACAGTACGATTGTTATTGAAGTCATGCAGAATGATCGTCAAAGATTGATGTCATATGAAACGTTTACAATGGGTCAATGGCTTATACAAAATATATGTGACAGATCGATAATAGAACAAAAGTTATTGGAGTTCAAAATACATTTTCCATATTGATACAATAGTCATTCAAAAAGGAAACTCATTCATTCTTAACAAAATCTCATTTTCAGAAAGCATATCATATTGTACATAATTCGAAGTTTCAAAGTATAACTTAGCATCTCAAAAATACTTACTCGGAAAACTTGTCATATCTCATAACTTGTAACAAAGCATAGATTTCATAATTCACTGTTTAGCGAAACCAATTTCAAAATAGCTTATACAAAAATATCTTTACAAAGACATTACTCACCTTGACTAGTTCGACGCTCTTCCATAATGTTCAAATTTACACATTATACATAACCAAACGCATTGTAACACATATTCGAATCGAATAATTTTTTCTTATCTTTTCCTAATTCAATTCCTCATGTTGGTTTCTTACTTATTACTCTTCAATAAGTCATATATCATGCCTAAGAATGCTCAGAAAAATATGAGGATGGAAATGCGAACACAAAACATTTTTTTAAAACATACTGAAACGGGGTCTTCGCTTAAGCCAACTATTGGTCACTCAAGTGGTCATAGAGGTCTACAAATGTACTGGATGGGTCTGATGTGCGCTCAAGCCAACTATTTGTTGCTCGAGCCAACCTTTGGTCACTTGAGTGGTCTACAAAGACTGCAAAGACGTTGAAAGCTCGCCAAGTTTGCTCGAGTGGTCTGTCAAAATTCTTGGTTTCAAAACTGAAAATTTGAGCTTCCAACCACAAATCCAAAGCCTTGGGGTCATGCATGGCTCATTCAAAAACACAAAGTTGCTTTTGAAAACATGTATACATGATCCCTTAAAAAAATATTTGCTGAAAATCTCTTTGAAACCACCAAAATTGAACTCAAAAGTTCATGCATGCAAGATTTTCCAACTCTTTTATCAAAACTTATGACTTTAACAAAATTGAGCTCAAAAGTTCCATGCATTTAAGAAACTCCTTTCCAAACACGAATATAAGAGTCAAAACTTGATGAATAAAAAAATGCATGTATAAATTAACACTCAAACTCAACAAGGATGGTCAAAACCAAACTCAAAGTGATAAAACTCAACATATATCATGCATGCATGGAAAGTTTCATCATCTTCTTGACCTTCTTTAACAAAATACATGCCAATGATCATATCTACTCCATGAACTCAACTCTAAAATGGATTATCTTCCAGAATTGTGGTTTAAATTCTCACCTAGAGCTTTCAAATACACTAGTTCTTGCACAATCTTGGTTCTTCTAGCAATAATCTTAAAGTTTCTCATCAATCTCTACACTTTCACTCTTTAGAATGAGAGGTCACTCTCTCTCTCTAAAATGTAATCTCATATTTTTGCACGTACAATTGAAATAGATGAGCTAAAAAATGAGCTTAGAGCATATATATGTATATATATAGCTAAGATAGCTTAATACATTAATTAGAACATTAGCTTAATTAAACACAACTTAATTTGTCAAACTTTAAAAAAAAAAAAATAAATAAAAATAAATAAAAAAATTCAAACTTACCAAATTGTTCTAAAAATTCCAATTAGTTTATTCATGTAGCCAATTTCGGTTTCTGAAATCATTTAAGGCATCAATTTTGAATTATAAACAGAAATCATAACAAATATTTTCAGATCAGACAAATATACACAAATTAATCATATGGCACATATCACAATTAAAAATTAACACATAATTCGATAAATGTATTCATGATATTCATGTTGGGGTCATCGCAGAGGCTATATTGACTCCTAAGATCTTTTATGGGATCTTGTATGGGTATTGACTAAAGGACTCATTAGTGACATTTCCTAGACTTATAACCTTAGAAGAATCCTGTATTTATTTGCTAACATATTCCGTGATATTCCCAATTTTTGGGATGTCCCAACTTGGTATTAGAGCTTCGGTTCAATCCTTACCCACATGTTTCGCCTGCGGTTAGAGACTACCTTGCCCTGACTATATTAGGTTATTATAAAATTATCTATTCTATTAATAAAAGACACCGAAAAATTGATTGACCTGCCTTAGGACATCTATTCGAATTTCGAGCACGATAATATTGACTCATGAGAATAAGTTTCACATTCTGAATTGCCATGTGTTTGGACTCCAAATGATTTGACGACTACCTACGATGGGACATGGTTTTAACTTTGGATTGGGTATTGTGTTGCGCATTAGATACAATATAGAAGTACGAGTACTGTTACTTTCACGAGTCTTCTATCGATTGTCATATCCCCGCCTCATATGTAAAATCTCTACTTCAAGTTGTTTACCTTCAAGATTAAGTTATTATCATTTAGTCTTATTTTAACAACTTTGAGCCTTGATGACAATTCTTATAAACAGTTCCATTATTCTTTCCACAGTGATGAATCTTGCTTGTATCTTTTCTAGTCTTTGTTGTTGATTGGGAGTTAAAATTTAGATTGTTGGTTACGTTTAGAACAGGTTGGGACTAAGTAATTTTGGGAAAATTTTGTCTCTTCATTCTTGGGTTCACTCAAGCAGTCTTTTCTTCGCTGAAGCGGTCTTTGGTTTCTTCTAGAATCTAGGTTTGTAGTCTAAACGTCTCGGAGGGGGTCGTCCTTCGTTCGAGTGGTATGTTGGTCGCTCGAGCACTCTGCTAGTAGTTTGAACTTCTGAGAGTTTCTATTCTGCACTCGAGCGGTGTTTTGGTTGCTGGAGTGATCTGCTCTCCAGGGACAATCTTATGGGGCTTTAGTTTATCCGCTAGAGCCGTGTTTTGGCTACTCGGGTGATGTTATGTATCTGACGTTTGAGCGGTATTTTGGTCGCTCAAGTGGTCTGTTTGTATAAAGTTACGGGGAAAAAATCTTTGTCTCACTTTTATCCTCTCTCTCTCTCTCTAAAAGTTATCTAGATCCATTTTTCTTCCCCTCTCTAAATTTCGTACTTCAAATCTCCAATCTACCCAAATCCATGAATCTCGCCACTGTGGTGCTTTGAGATAAAAGGTAGAACGCAATAAGCTGATCGTTTTAATCTGAAAAAGTACAAGTTTGTCTCTGTAATTTTTGGGATTGTTCTTCCCTTCTCTTTCTACTTTGAGGCGAGGATTTCTTTAATGTTTTAGTATGGTATTTATCTTTTTTATGTGCTCTTTGAATAAGAGTAGTATTTTAAGAGTTTAGGTTTGGGTTGGGTTGGATTTGGTTTGATTTGGGTTATAAAAGAGGGGTTTTCTTGGAAACGATGTTAGAATTGTTTTTGGTATTGAGATTCGAGGATATTTCTTTTGAAATGTTAATTGTTGAAAGAAATATCTGTGGGTATTATGGAATAACCTTGTTGAGATTTGAATCAGAACAAAATGGGAAAAATGCTGAAATATTGAAATTCATGTTTGAATTGAAAGGAAAGTGGAGTTTGAACATGTATTGTTACTCCAAAATTGAAATTATGAAATTATATCGATCTCTTAAAATTTATCTTTTGAATAGAGATATCTGTTTTGGCTGTCGGTGGATGATAGCATTGATTGTTGTAGAAATCGCATGAAAACTAGGTTAATTGAAACTCATTTACTCATGCATTGCATTCTGAACACTTGCTTCATATTTTCACATTAAAAATGTATTGTTTTCAGAAAAATGGGTGAATATCATGGTAAATCTGGTTAGGGGGTGTAGTTGTGGTTATTATTATGTTGGCATGTCTGTCCTTGGTGAAAGTCCAGAAACCTGCACGATTAGGTGCCGATCCTTCTGGTTAGTATCTGTAGAATGACTTTTGATAGTGCTTGTATAGCCTACTGGCAGATACGTAGATAGAGATTCCCAGTGTGTATATCCACTACCAATTTTCAGTTTTGGAAGTAACGGTTTATTAATTTAATTATAACATGGCATTGCATTGTTTGAGACAAAAAGTGCATTGATTTTGGGTAATGGCATCATGTGCATTCAGCATATGACTTGGTTAAGCATCATACTATTCATTAAATTTATCTTTACTGAGCATTAGCTCACCTTGTGTGAAAACCAATTTTTAGGTACTTATGGTATGCCTTCGCTAAGGGTTTAGCATGGGAGGACCTTGGAGCTGAAGGCTCATTTATTTTTGTTTGGTAAATACCTTTTTGTTCAAGCTATGGCTTTTATTTGTATTTGGGGCATTGACCCACCTTGCTTATAACCAAGCATCGTCTTCTAAACGTGTAGCCTTTAAGGCATAAGCTTGTAATTATTTACTATTGTTCTTAAGTATATCAATCACATGCTATAGATTTATAGCTTAGGGTTGATGAATGTCAATGCATATGACGTCCTCTTTTGTAATATTTTGAGGAAAGTACTAAATGAATATATATTTGGATGTAATCTTGATATCGAATGATTGAGACTATAAGCTTCCTTATATCTATTGGGGATTTTGAGGATATTTGTTGTTAATATTATTAGGGTATTACATGTTGGTACCAGAGCGTACCGGGTTCGAATACTTTGGGCTGGTGGAATATGAATATTACAACAAGGGTTCGTCTTACTAAGTTGCAATAAATAGTTATACCTGGCATGCTATTTGGCAACATGCTTATGTGATTAAGTGAGTACGGAATTTAGTTTCTAAGATATTGATTGTGTCTACGAGTTTCTAGAAATCCCGTTAAAAAAGAACTTCATCACTGCTAATTCTAACAGGAACTCTCGCAACGTCGCGAAACAGTTATTATCTAGAAAGGAAATTTGTTTGCGAATACGTGATTCAGTGCTAACATACAGTGAATTAATGTGTTGTCCACTGTATTAGGATGGTAAGCGTGGTAGGCCTCAACGATAAGAAGTGCTGGTTCTAGATGAGATAATGACACAAGAGGAAAGTGTTAGGCAGGTGAATGTGGCCGAGCCTGTGGATCAACAAGCCATGGTAGTTTTGGCTTGGAAATGGCAGGAGCGTTAAAGGAATCCATAGACATTCTCAAGGTTGAGAATCAAGTCTAGACCCATGTTGCTGAGACAGGGCCATCCTTTCTGAAGAGGGAGCACTTCCAGTTGAATCTTGATGAGTTTGTTAGGGATCCAAAAGAGCCACTAAAGGCTAACGAATGGCTTGAGCAGATGCTGAAGATTTTTTAGATGCTTGGTATCGACAACGGTGGCTGGAGGGTGACCTTGGAAGCTTGTCACGTTAAAGGCGATGCGGGTCAATGGTGGAAGTTTGTTAAGGGCCATATCGGGGTGATTTGAGAGGCATTTGCTACTGCTTTCTAGGATAAGTTTCTACTACCCACTACGAGGAAGAAGCTAAGAGAGAAATTCCTCTGGCTCAAGAAATTGAGCATACCAGTGGCCAAGTTTGAAGCCACCTTTACTAGCCTTTCGAGGTTTGCACCGAAACTCGTGGCGATGAAAGAATGCCATTGTATTGAGTTTGATAAGAGATTGAGGACCGGGCACCTTTTCAAGGTTGCTAGTTCTATGATTCATGGTTACGACCATTTGGTTAAGTCTGTGGCTCATTTGAAAGTAATAATTCTGACAGAGGAGGAACGGATGAGAGGATACAAGCAAAGGGAGTAAAAATCTCAGGGATATGTGAGGGACAACAGGAGGCAGAGGGGTTTTATCCTGCAACAGTCCTAGGCTCATTAGTTGAGATCCACCTTTCCCGTGCTAAGTTCTGGTTTAGGGAGAGGTAATAAGGACGGATTCACGTGCTTCAATTATGTTTAGTTAGGCCACAAGTCTCCAGGTTGCCTATAGAAAGGAGGAGGGCAACTACCAGCACAGTCGTTGGGTTATTCTCAAAGTCAGAACTAAGGGAGACGACAAGCACCTACCTGCCATTAGTGTAGGTAGACTGGACATTTGAGGAGATTTTGGCCTCGGTCGGGAGGTAAATCTTATGCGTCTGGTTCAAGATAGACACATAGTCATTTGCCAGCTCAGTCATTTCAGGCCTCGAGGGCCAATCAGGCAACCACTTTGACTCAATCGTGCATCAGGCTTATGCTCTAGGGGGTGAACAAGTAGATCAAAGAGGTAGATCAGAGACCTCCTAGGCTTGTGTATGCTTTTACAACGCTGGATCAGTTACCGGTACCTCTTATTGTGAGAGGAAACTTCTTATAATTCAATTCTTTAACGAATATGTTAATAGATATGGGTGCATCTCATTCTTTCATATTATCTTCTTTTGTATCTTCTTTGGGGTTGGAGTTTGATTAGTTGGAGTCTTCTCTGTTTGTCGAGACACCGGTTGGGGGTAAGGTGGCATTAGGTTGAGTATGCCACTCTTGTGAGATTGAGGTCATAGATTATTGACTCTCCTTTGATTTTATTGTCCTTGATATGCATACATTTGATATGATTTTGGGTATGGACTAGTTGACCTACTTTCGGACTTCAATAGATTGTCACCGTAGGAGGGTGTCGGTGTGCACATCCTTCGAGGATTGTTTCCACTTCTTGTGTGACCGGAGTGATAGTTTTATTCCTCCTTTGTATGACCTTAAAGGTCAAAGAGAGTTGAGTTTCTTTTTTCCATCACAATAGCTGATAAGGGTAATATGGTCCAGAGTGACTTACCGAGAGTGGTTTAAGAGTATCCAGATGTCTCTCTGAAGGATCTTACTGAATTACCACCACATAGAGAGATTGAGTTCTCTATCAACTTGGTGTTGAGCACGGCTCTGATTTCCATGGCATTGTATAGATTTGCTCTAACTGAGTTACATGAGTGGAAGGTGCAGCTCCAAGATTTGTTAAACAAGGGCTTTATATGCCCTAACACCTCGTCTTGGGAAGCACTGACTCTCTTTGCGAAGAAGAAGTATGGAACTTTGCAGTTGTGTATTGACTATAAGTTGAACCAAGTGACTATCAAGAACAAGCACCCATTACCGAGAATAGATGACTTGCTTGACCAACTAAAGGGATCTTGTTGCTTCTTAAAGATTGACTTGAGATAAGGGATCACCAGTTAAAAGTGAAGAAGGAAGATATTCAGAACATGGCTTTCCACATGAGGTATGGCCATTACGAGTTCTTAGTGATACCTTTTGGGCTACCTAACACCGGTTTCATTCATAGACTTGATGAACTAAGTCTTCCATGAGTTTCTTGACCGATTTGTGGTTGTCTACATATACGACATCTTCCTCTACTCACCCTCCGCGAAGCAACACAAGAAACATTTGTGGATTGTACTTGAGTTGCTTAGAGCACACCTTCTGTATGCTAAGTTCAGGAAATGTGAGTTTCGGCTCAGAGAAATTAAGTTTCTAGGCCATGTTGTGTCCTGGAAATTGGTGACTATAGATTCATCTAATATAGACGAAGTACAGAATTAGGAGGAACCTACGAATGCCTTTGAGATCTAGAGTTTATTGGGTTTAGCTGGGTATTACCGATGTTTTGTAAAAGATTCGTCTAGGTTGGCTTCGCTATTGACTGGAGTGGTGAGAAAGGAAGTTAAGTTTGTGTGGAGTGGGGCTTGTGAGAAGTTATTTCAAGAGCTTAAGACTAGACTCACCACTGCTTCAGTTTTGATTATTTTGGAGAAGGGTTTAGGTTATTCGGTCTATTGTGATGCGTCTCAAGAAGGTTTGGGTTATGTGTTGACGCATGAAGGGAAAGTTGTAGCCTATGGTTCACAGCAATTGAAAACCCATGAGAGAAATTATCCTACGCACGACTTAGAGTCAGCAGCAGTGATCTTTGCCTTAAAAATCTGGAGGCATATATTATCTGTATGGGAAGAGATTTGAAGTGTTTTCTGAACACCAGAGTCTGAAATATTTGTTCTCATAAAAAGACTTGAATTTAAGATAGAGGAGGTGAATGGAGTTTATTGAGGATTACGATACATGATTGAAGGTGTTGTCCTAGTCGAGGGCTCATCATCGGTTTTATTTTGATAATTTAAATTATTCATTTTGTAAAGTCCTCTATGTATATCATTCATCAAAAAATTAAGTAGATCTGATAATTCTAATATTTTAATTTTATCATGTTTGTCTAAACAAAAGTGTGCAAAAAAATGTGTTTTTGAAAATTAGTCTTCCACATTTTTTTTTCCCTTTTTGTTGAAGCAAAAGCTATTAAATAAAAAGGCTACAATAATAGGATTGACCAAATATGAAAATGTAAGATGCTGACTGTCATAATTGAATGTTAAGAGACGAAAAGAGATTTCGATCAAAGTACGACCCTAAACATACCAAAACTTACAGTGAGCAGAAGTTGGCAATAGAACTTAGATCTTACTGTAAGATGCTATTTCAAGGACTACAACCTACTTTTCTAGAACTTTTTATTATTATTATTATTATTTATATTCAATTTGCAGTTCTCAAACTAAGATTCAATATTCGGGTTTCTCAAATTGGACCGACCATATTCAATTTCTAGAGCTAACTATCGCCCAATTGATCTTTGAAATTTTCCAATAAAAAACAAATTGAAAACTCAAACAACAAAAACATAGACCAAATTAATAGACTCAATCCAACCCTCACTCAGAGACCAAGTTGAGCCTTCCAAACTAGAACACGATTTTTAAATCGCAATTGCATGTTAAATCAAATTATACCAACGTAGTATTTGTGCTTCTCTATTTCTTCTCTCTTTTTATATCACTACAACAAAAACACATTTTAGTGGCACTATACTCGTGACATGTTTTTAAAAAATGTCACAAAAAGAATATTAGGTGGCATGTTTTAGAAAAATGTCACAGAGCAACAAACATAAAAGGCTCTAGTGGCATTTCAATAAAGAAGTGTCACATTAGTACAACAAAAATGTGATCTAATAACATCAATTTGATGGCATTTTATAAAAGAATGACACAATAAATTATTTTAGTGACATTTAACAACAAATGTCACTAAACTAAGAAAGTGTAAGTTACTTTTATGGCATTAAATGAAAAGTGTCACAAACAAATATTTTATGGCATTTTGAGAAATGGCACTAAGCTAAAAAATTTCCAAGCTATCTAATGTCAAAAAATAAATTGAACTCAATATCACATGCTATCATTTGAACCAATTTGAGACATTATAAAAAATTCAATTTTAAAATCAATTCAATTGAAATTACAAAAATTAAAATGAACACAATAGCAAAAATAAAGGGATTAATAGTGTAATTTACCCTAATTTTAGCATTTTTTAATGACAAATATGCATGCAAATGACATATGTCATTCTTTGAGAGGCAAAATAATAAATTTGCTCAACTCGGTGAGTTAATTTTCAGTGATCATTTTTCATCAAAAATATTAACGGTATCATTAATTGTACTAAATTGACACAAAATTTATTAAAAGTTAAAATTGATCTAAATAAAAATATAAGAACTAAAATTGATATCTACTTTCTTATTTTGGAGGGAGCACTTCGAATTTTTGGAGGGATTCCAAAATTTATAGATGACAAAACTAAGTTTTAGTTGGGAAAAACTTTCCATGGACTCCCTGATTGGCGACCAAATAAGCAGTTAGTCAAGGAAAGTGTTGAATTACATTTCAAAACGTCACCGTTTTAGGGTAACATACATGTGAAGCCTAGATGTCTCTCTCATGATCATTTCTCTGCCTCTCTCTATCTCTCTCTCTCGCACGCCTCTCCTCCTTCCATGATTTCTTTCGCACTGTCAGCACAGCGTCGCACCATCGCACCTCCGGCGATCTACCGTTGCAGCATTATCCGAGTTATGTTTTCGCCCTCTCTCTATCTATTTCCCGGTGTTGCCCTCTCTCTGTCTCGGTCTCTGTGTCTATCTGTCTTTCAAGCGTCAATTCCAGAAAAATTCTTGCTCAATGCATTCCCAAATCCAAAGTCATTTCAAAAGGCTACAACTGCGCTTCTACTTGGGAACAGGTTTCATCCTTCCTTGTTTCTTTATCCATTTTCTATATATATCTATATCTATATCTATTTTTGGTGTCTTTACAAAAAGTTTGCTTTTTTGTCAAATATTTTAAGGTCTGCATATGCCACAAAGGCATCCATGGAGGTTAAAATTTTCTTCATTTTCTCATTTTCTCATTTTTTTTCATTCCTCCTCCATTTGATATGTGGTTTTCTTATGTGTTTTGATTTTGTGATCTGGTTAAATTTGGTTTCGTGATTTTAAAATTAAATTATGAGGAATTATGTGTTATGTTATGGCTGATTATTATAGGGACAACAAACCCATATTAGGATTTTGGAAATTGAAAAATGAGGGTTTCTATTTTCTAAAAATATGTGAAAAATTAGTTTTCTATTTCTCAAATTAGGTTTTGATTATATATTATATATACACACTATACAAAATACATGCCCCCTCGATTAAATTCCCAGCTTTGCCACTATAATCTGTTTGTGTTTGGGTTTTTTTTTTTTTTTAGTAGTAAAACCACTTTTGGTAGAGTTTTTGTGGGTGAGTCATCACGTCCTGCAATTTTTGTTTGTACCACTGACAGAGCAGCAACAAGTAGCAATAACAGCACTTTCTCAAGCATTTGCCGAGCGACCTTATCTTGTTAAATTGGTGAGACTCATCACTGTGCTATAATGGGTTACAACCTTTGTGAATGTTTATGTTTCAGTGCAACAGTTTCATGCCAATTAGCGAGCTTTTGCTTTTGTAGTCCCAAGAGCATGTACATGGACAAGATAATGGTTTGTTCATTTCAACTAAGCACTGCACTGTGGAAGAATCAGGGGCTATTGAGGCAGTTTTTGCCAATACGAATCAGGTAAGCCACTTGATTTCTTGTCTTAGTCTCTCTCTCTCTCTCTCTCTCTCTCTCTCTCAAATAAGAAAGAAAATATATCAATTGAAGACTGCAATAGGGGAGTAGAATCCATTTGCATATACAAGGAGTAGCTAAATCTTATTTCTACCCAAAAAACTAAATCCAACAGTAGACTCCACAAAAGCATCTATAGAAAAAAGCCCATGCGTTGAGAACCAAAAGAATGTAGAATATTCAAAAAAAGAGATAGCATAAGATTTCACACTAGCCACTCAACATCCTCAAATGTCCTTCTATTATGCTATAGCCAAATGCTTCCAGAAAGACAAAGAAGGTTTGTTTTTCAGACAAAGAAGTGTTTAGCTTGTTGCCCATCCTTTTTGGATTCAACACACATTAGAAGCAGTTTCTCCCTATTAGCAAGGTTTTCAACAGAAAAAATGATGATGACAGCTACCTTCATAATTGTTTAGAATGCTTTCTTGGACAGGTAAAAAATAATTTTATGGGAATTGAATATTTATTTTCATATTTGACTCTGAACAACATTTTAACTACACATGATCATCATTCTCTCTCAGATTACCTTCTCTTCTCCATCATTGTAAATTAATTATTATTATTATTATTATTATTATTATTATTATTATTATTATTATTATTATTATTATTATTATTATTATTATTATTATTATTATTATTTTCTGTTAGTGACTTTTAAGATGAATAGTATACCTTTCCTGATCAAAAAATTCAACATACAAAGAATGTCAGTTTTACTGTAATATTTGTCTTTGGGTTAAACTGCCCTGTTATATCAAATCGAAGCCCTCTTTTTCAATCTTATGGCACAACCTTTTCTTCCTATGTAACAATTCGTGGAGTCACTAAAGCATGGGAGCCTTGAGCATGCTAAAATGCATTATGAAATGTTGGGTGTGATTGGTTCATTGTTCAAAAAAGACCAATTACTACTCCTTTAAGATGTTAACTTTTGTTGAATGCATTCTAGGAAAGTTGATGTAGCAAGGAAGATAACAAAAAAAAAAAAAAAAACATATCACTATATACACTAATAGTGAGTTCAGCCCTAGACAAATCAAAATGGTGAAATAGGGTTTATGTAGCCAAAATGCTATGTGTGGTAGGTTAGAAAAAGAGAAGAGCAGTTAAAATAAATGATGAGAAAAGACAGGAAAGAAGGGAAGGAAAATTATTTATCATGGTTGAAAAGAGAATGCAAAACAGCCCCCCAACCAATGTTATGATGTAACGGGCAGCTTCTCTGTGCCAAATATGACCTATAGAAACTAACGGTAGGTAAATAAGACACGTAGGTTGGGAGTTAGACTTGAAACTGCCTTAAACTTAGTCGAAAAAAGACGTTCGGGGGGCAAAAATGTGAAATAGCCCCTGAACCAATGTTATGATGTAACCGGCAGCTTCCCAATGCCAAATATGACCTACATGAACTAACGGTATGAAAATAAGGCACGTAGGTTGGGAGTTAGACTTGAAAATGACTTAAACTTCGAAAAAGGCGCTCGGGGGAGGGCGAAAATGCGAAACAACCCCCCAACCAATGTTGTGATGTAACCGGGAGCTTCCCCGTGCCAAATATGACCTGTAAGAACTAACGGTACATAAATAGGACACGTAGGTTGGGAGTTATATTCGAAAATGCCTTAAACTTAGTCAAAAAAATACATTCGGAGGGTGAAAATGCAAAATAGCCCCACAACCAATGTTGTGATGTAACTAGGAGCTTCCCCGTGCCAAATATGACCTTAGGAACTGAGGGCACATAAACACAATGCGTAGGTTGGGAGTTAGAGTCGAAAATGCCTTAAACATAGTCGAAAAAATGCGCTCCGAGGGGGGGCAAAAATGTGAATTAGCCCCCCAACCAATGTTCTGATGTAACCTAGAGCTTCCCTATATCAAATATGACCTGTAGGAACTGATGGTACGTAAATAGGACACGTAAGTTGGGAGTTACGCTTGAAAATGCCTTAAACTTAGTCCAAAAAAAGCGTTGGGGAGGGAGCGAAAATGTGAAACAGCCACCCAACCAATGTTGTGATGTAACGAGCAGCTTCCCCATGCTAAATATGACCTGTACGAATTGACGGTACGTAAATAGGACACGTAGGTTGGGAGTTAAAGTTGAAAATGCGTTAAATTTAGTCAAAAAAATGCATTCGGGGAGAGAAAATGCAAAAGAACCCCCCAACCAATGTTGTGATATCACAGACAGCTTCCTCATGCCAAATATGACCTCTGCGAACTGATGGTACGTAACTAGGACATGTAGGTTGGGCGTTCGAAAATGCCTTAAACTTAGTCGCAATTGTGCTTGGATCAGTTTCTTCATTTTTTTTTCACAATTTCCTCAAAATTTTATCCAAACATATCTTAAAATATCAATGCATGCAAAATATTCCTTGAAAAAATTTTGAAAGTACAATTGGCTCTTAAAAGATTGATTGGAGCAAATTATCCCTGGATTTAATTCAATTGTGACAATGCCTCTCGTAAGTGATATTGATGCAAATTGTATTTTTCAACATCTTTTATGCAAGTAATTTTACTTTTTCAAATTCTTCTATAGGTTGCAGTTTTGAACATTTTTTGTAGACATCAAAAAGTCAAGTAGCTTAGTCAATACTAATGATTTATTTGAAAATATTAATTATATTAGAGTTTAATATTTTTTTTATATAATAATTTTCAATATGACAATATTTAGTCAATACTAATTATTAAATTTATTTGTACAAATGGTTTTTGGCGTAGAATTGTGGATACGACTCCTTGTGACAAGTACGAAAGACATTGTTTGTAGTTTACGAATTAGTATTGTTCATACAGATTAGTTTTATGGCATGTCATAGCTTAACTTTGGACGTGGTACATATTAATTTTTGATGCGGTACTGAATACCTTTTCACATGGTACATATTAACTTTTGGATATTAATTTTGTTTAATCCTCTGTTATGTATGGAATTATATTTTTGAGGTTGGATTATACTTTGTTTGCATGGAATTTCTATTGCATTTATAATTTGATGTTAAATTTGGTCGCAAAAAGTGTTTTTTCTTGTATCATCATATGGACTTGTCAAAACAATTGGACAAGCTATTGAAACTCATGTTGCTTGGCCTGCTCCCTTTGTGGTATATTTCTTTCGTAAATACTAATTTCATTAACAAATTTATATTAACTTAATATAGTTTCAACTACATTTACATGTTTATCTTTTGGATGCAGATTTTGCAAGTTATAGATGCTAGCCAAGAATATTTACACAAGCGATGTTGAGAATTTGGGAACTGAATTTGTTTTGATAATTTGTCTTATCCGGAAGATGGATATTACTATGGCTTTTTAGAACTTGTAGCTGGAATAATTTTCTTTTAGGTTTTTTTTTTTTTTTTTTTTATTTAACTTTGTTAGTGTGGTAGAATATTTTATAAATTTGATTATAATTTTTATTGCAATATAAATAAATTTATATTTTTCGATAAAAAAATGATGGTGGTTTGAATTTTTTTTTGTTTTTGACGTGATGACGATGGGAATATTTGTTTATTACTATGAAAATATTACAGGATGAATGGATGTCAAATTAATATAGGATGTGGCAATTAATATTCAATTGTTTATAAAATCGATTCAATTTTTACAGGCATTTGTGCATGCTTAGTTGTGGCTTTGAAAAGCGTTAATGAAAAGAGCATATAAATGGCATTTTGTAATAGTGATAGTAGCTTTGCAAAGTGTCACTAGAATAAGCTCCAATGACACTTGTATCCATTTAATGGTACAAATAAGTTGGATTTAGTGGCATTTATGAAGTTGTTAAAACTATCAATTGTGGCATAACAAACGTCATTAAAAATTCATATAGTGCCATTTTTTATATTATAAGTCTTTTTTAATGGTACTTGATAGCATCACGAATGTGTCTACCATGACATGAAAGTGTTACTGAAAGGCTTTAGCCCTGATGGTGTAATGACACTTACAAGTGTCACTGAAATGCCACTAATTTGTTTTTTAATGGCGCTTGATTGTGTCACAGATAGTGTCGATCATGACATCAATGATAGACATCAAAGTGTCATCGAAAGTTTTTAGCCATGATAGTATAGTGGCATTTGCAAGTGTCACTGAGGTGTCACTGGTATTTACTGTGGCACGAGTATAAATGGCACTTGTTTAAAATGCCACAAGACTAAAAAATGTCATTAAAAAAGTAGTTTTGTGACACTTTCAAATGTCACTAAACTAAAAAAATGTTGTAGTGTATTCTTTTCTCTTTTTTTTTTTTTTTTAATCTTTTAATTGTTATTTACACAGTTCTAAACACAATTATTGGTTCCTATGTAAACTAATACCTTAAGGGCATGTTTGATTGACAGGATTAGAGCATAGGATTGGAATTATTAATCCGTATGCCCAATAATCCTGCATTTGTTTTGAAATTTTGTTTCAGGATTATTAATTCAATGTATAATTAATCCAACAAATTTTTAGGATTATTAGTAATGGAGTATGCTTGAGATTATATATCATGAGTTAGAAAATAAAATAAAAAGACTCTTTTACCCTTGACTAAAAATTAAAAAAACTAATTATTTTTATATAATTTTATATTTTAGACGGCTAAAAAATAATTTTTAAAAATTTTAAAATATTTTTTTGATATTTATTTTATCAAATTAGTCTATATTTAAAAAAATTAAAAAATTAAAAAAAAAAACAAACAAACATGGTCTTTGTATTTTATATTTTTATTTTGCTTTTTATTTGTTTATTTATAAATTTTTTTCAAAACCACATTTATGAAGAAATTTTGATAAAATAAAGATTGTGAAGAAACATTGATGGAGGGTAAGATTGGAAAAGAAGATAAATATAGTTGTAATCTTAAATTCATATGTTTTTTTATCCCATGCCAATCAAACAATGGACAATGTGATAATTTATCATACTAATCCAATTGGATGGTGAACACCACACTAATTTGATAGAATTATTAACACGTTCACTATTAATCTTGTGAATCAAAAATGGCCTAAATCTCTTGATTTGTTAAGGAAATTCATTTTAATCTGGAAAAACTAGTGAAACAGCAAGAAACTCATGAAAAGGAACTACTAATAATTAATGGCAGTTGCAAACAGCGGATTGATTTCTTTGAGTTGATGACAATTATGAAATTCCAACAATTTTTCAAAACATTTTGTTTCAATATATTCTACTCCTTCATAGAGCATTTAAAACGATTCCTCCCAACTACATCATAACTAGGAGATTAAAACCAGGAAGTGAATGAGTTTAACATACCCTCTTTGGTAATCAGAACAATCTAACTGATACTTGAGTGAATGAATTACTGTCGTCAAAACAGGGCTCACATATAAAGCAACAAAATTGATAGTCATAGTGATGCTCTATTACTGCAGGAGCTATGCTATGTAATCAGTTGTATTTCAACCTTAATTGATGAATGAGGAATCTATTTGTAATGCAAGCTTGAAACAGAATCTAAACATCAAAAGATGATAGTAGCATAGCATCACCGACCAAGAAACTAACAATAAGAAATACTTAAACAGATAGAAATATAGAAAAGTTAATTGAGGGACATACCATCTGCCGAAGAAAGAAGTAGAAACATGAAGGACAATGATCAAACAGGTGATAGGCTTTCAATGAATTGATAAGTATTACGCCAACTTGCTCCCCCCAATCATCAAGATCATCTGTCGATAAATCATGAAGCTCCTTCAATGTCTTGGACTTGACATTATAAGAAATAACTTTGCCCCGGATAGCTAACACCAGTGTAAAATCTTTTTCATTTGCTCCCTTCACGACACAGAGCACATTAAATTCACAGCGTGTGATTATGGTTTTGTGAGTTGTCTTAGGTAATACAGATAAAACGGTCTAAGATTGACCCTGTGCATCTGAAAGATGCTGCATCCCTTAGCACAAGGGTGACGAATCTAAATAAGAAGCACATCGCCACCATATTCTCCAAAATACCTAATTTTATCATGAGAAAGGATTTTAAGGTTTCGAGGCATTGGGGTTTGTATCAATTTCTCTTCCTCAACCTCAAATCGAGCATGAACATTCGCATAGGTTATACAATAAATTGCTCCATTCCAAAGCACGCTGAACATGAATCGCACATTTCACGGATCAGGCACAGAAATGTGTTTCCATGACGAAGTCTGGGAACTGTAAATTTCAATTTCAACCCAGTTTCCATTATTAGCATAACTGTAACTAAACAATAAAACTTTGTAATGAGGCGATTTTGAAGGATCAAAAGCCAAGAAAGCACCAACATTTCCATGATACGATTCAGATGAAGTGAGACTAATATCAGGAAGAACTGAGAATTTCTTTGTGGTGAGATTACAAACAATATATGGGGGTTTTCTGAAACTATTAGAGCACAAGATTAAACCATTGCAAGAGTGTTCAATCGTAGTTGCAGAACTTGATACAACGACACCATCGAGAAATGAGAGTGTGGGAAGAAGAGTTTGGTGTCTAGCAATCGATACAGACTGGAGTTGTTCATCGGGAGACCAACGGTTTGAGTAGAAATATAAGGCTGACAAGGAGGAATGGTGATTTCGGCGAGCGTGGTCGGAGGCGAATTGGGAGTGGGAGATGAGATAGAGCCATTGCTTTGAGACCGACTTGAATCTGATTAGGGATTTTGCTGGGACTCGGATTAGGATCTCTGTTAGGAGATCTGAATTATTGGCAATTAATTCAGCAGCGAATGAATGTTCCGAGGAAGTACAGCCGATGATAAGCTTTTTTGACACTGCAAGAACAGAGAATCCCTATGGAGAACGACTTCTATAAACAATCTTCCTTGTTGGGGATTGCGTTAATTTCACATCAATTGTGAATAGGTGAACACGTAAGCCATTTTCATTGCCACTATAGTGAAAAAATAAAAACCAATATATATTGCCATATTATTCTAACACTTTTCATCTCAAAGTATTAATTTCTTATTTTATTTTTTGTTATTTTAAAATATTAATTTATTTTTAAAAATTAAAAACTAAAACAACATAAATTTCTTATTTTTTCATTTTTTAACATTAACATTATACAAATTTGTACTATAAAAGAATACTTTTTGAAAATTAATATTTTTAAAGTGTAATAATTATAATAGATCTGGAGTGCTTGTACTGCCTTATGGGCTCATTTCGGGATTCGGTTTGATAATCCGAATAATTCACATTTTAAAATAAATCAAGTAGAACATACTTATAAAAAATCAAGTTAATCGGACATCGTTAATCCTTTCACCTACTCATATTTGTGTCTATAAAAATAAATGAAATTTTGATTTAAAATATTAAAATGAATACAAATGTGAGTAGATGAAAAGATTAATAACATCCGATTAACTTGATTTTTTACTGATATGTTATACTTGATGTACTCTAAAATGTGAACGGTTCGGATTATCAAAATCATATCCCAAAATGAACCCATAATGTGCTGGGTGCATAGCAGGCACCTTACATCCAATTATAATATTAAAAAAGTTGGAATATCCAAAAATAGACTAATATTTTGAGATGGAAAGAACATTTTTTTGTACATTTTTCTTAATAAAGTCAAAATGTTAATTTCCAAACGAGCCCTAATATACCAAAATATATCGAGATCAAAATAGGATTTGACTTCTCTCCAGCCTCGTTTGAGATATAAATTGACTTTTAAATTTTTTGACTATTTTAACTTGAGACTAAAAAAGCCATCTTTGGGACTACAAATGTACGCCTTGGCTGGCCTTGATTTAATGGATACTACTTGCTTGCTGTGCTTAGAACTATTGGAATCATATAAATATAAATTATTCATGAAAATTCCTTTGGTAGGTTGGGTTAGGAAGTTAAAAGGTTAAAATAGTCATAAAAAGATAAAATAAATTAAAAAATTAATAAGATAACATGTCACATCTAAATTATAATCATTTCACTTTTTCTCTTATAATTTTTTTTTTTAAAAAGAAAATGGTCAAAAAGTCCAATTCAAACGAGACTTTTTAACCCAAACTAAAATAGCTAAAAAGTCAAAAAGTCAACATACTTCCTAAAATAAGAAAACATTGGTATAATAAGTTGTAGGACCCCAGATTCCCTCTTGCCCATATTCTAGATTAGAGGGTGTTGTTTGAACCCGTAGAATTTATCATGAGAGTGCTGCTATTATCACTTACCTTTTTTCTTTGGACCCTCTATCTCTTTTATTTTTCTTAATTCCAATTTTGTCCAAACATGAAGTTACTTTTTTAACCTTATCTCTAACATTCTAACCCTAATTTTCCAAACCCTAACCCTAACCATTCTCATCACCTTCGGTCATCGTCCACCCTCCTCATCACTATTTGCCACGATCTCCGATTGATTATGGTGACACTTCATTCCAACATAGTGGCGTTTCTTCAAAAAAACAATAATTCAATCCAAAAAAATTAACAGAGAAAAAACAAGCCCCCTTTCTGTTCTCTCTCTACACATTCCCTATACGTAGATCCCTGTAATGGCCACCACCAAACCCATCATTATCACTCTCTCCTTCATCATCATCTTCTTCTTCTTCTTCTTCTTCTTCTTAATTCTCAACAGTCCAATCTCAACCCAAACTGCTCCAACCGTTGGATCCATATCTGAAACCTCTCCACCAAATTCAACCTTGACCTTCTGTCTACCTGCTCTGATTTCCTCTCTTCATTGACTTCTGCCCTACCTACCCAACCACGGCCTCGGACCCAAGACCCAAAACCATAGCCATAGCTGGTTCCACACCAACCTATTCATGCTCGAACTCATCTTCCACCACCACATGGCAAGACTTGCATGGAATTTCAAGCAACCCATCTCGATCAATTAACCACCCATTTTTTGTCGAAGAAACCAAAGCCAATCGACCCTCGATCTCCATAGAAACGAGGGAAGTCCTTCATTTTTACCCTCTCCATTCTCTTTTCTTTCTTTCTTTCCTTATTTCTTCCCTTTTTTCTTTTTTTCACCATTGGTAGCTCTTCTTCTATCTTTCACCATGGATGGTTTACTGTATGTAGCTCTTATCTTGGCCTTGGTTGGCTGCTAGAGGCAGTGGCAGTGATGTCAGAGGTAATGGTCGGAAGTAGTGGTCGGAAGTGGGAGCTAGGGTTTGGGTTTGGGGTATAATTGGTATTAAGGTAGGTGTTCAAAGAGAAAAGGAAGGGGGTTCATTTTGCTAGGTGGGGGTTTAAAGAAATGGAGGGACCAAAGTAAAGAAGTGGGTGCTAATATTAGCCCTCTTATCAGGAGTTTCGTTTTTGGTGATTAAAATTGTTCATTTTGTCAGACATTTTGTATGTTTCATTCATAAAAAAAAATTTATCAATCTGGTAATTGTAATAAATTTAATTTATCATGTTTTTCATAAAAAATATATAATCTATTTTTAAAAATACAATTATTGCTATTTTTTGTAAATAATTAATACAATAAATTAAATAAACTACAATTATCAAATTGATTTAATTTTTTTAAATCAATGACAATAGTGATGATATAGTGTTCTATTACTAATGTATACCTTGTTTGAGGAAAGGGGGGTGCTACTACTGCCACTCAAAATGGCAGTGTGTTTGCCTCTTACAAACGAACCCCCAAAGCACAATTATTAAGGAATTGGCCGCGTTAATAAATAGGATAGTTTAAAATTTTTTCCCTTCAAAGTATGGATTACTTTTCAATTTGATCATTAGAGAAAAAAAAAATCCTCTTTAATCTCTTAATTATATTATGTTTTCATATTTGTATTAACAGTAAGTATAATTTTAAGATCAAATTTTTGCCACAAACGTGATTTGACTAAGTGACCATTGATATCTGATTAACATATTTTTGCATGAATAAAGTACTTGATGAGCCTTCCACATTGAATGATTCAAATCATTGACGTAGGCTCCGTAATAAATCTAATGAGACTCAACAACATCTTCTAGGTGATTTTTCTCAACTGAAGAGAAGCCTCTCCATTCCGTAGTATTATTATTTGGAATAGCACTAAATTGATAGTAGACATGTGTAAGGCCCCTAAAATATGTATTTACTTTTAAGACCTTAATGATGAATTATTTTCTTAAATCCCTCGTTTACTTGAATTAATTCGAATCTTGTCGGTTAGCAATTTCTATTTTTATTTTTATCGAAATAGAAAATTCTCTAACCAGATTAGTTTCCCTAACTTAATTTAATTCTACCTAGGTTGCATGTAATTAACTTCAAGCCCTCACTCTTTATTTAAATTTTAAACTTACCCCAAATTAGTACTTGTACCTTGTACCTTGGTATACCATCAATCTTGCAATATATATATAGGTATATATACACCTTAAGGGATGTGCCTAGGACAAAAATTAATAAAATAGTCACCCAACACACTCTCCCTAGGCCGGCCCTCCTAGGGAAGGGAGAGAGGAGCCAATTTTCAGGGACTACGATTAAGATATTCTAGGAAATCCAAACCTAGTGACCTAGACTTAGGTTGCAAATCTCAAAACTAGTTACCTTTCAACTAAAGATCAACTAATTGATGCCAAAAACCTATGATTTAGCACCTTAGTTACTCCTATCCCATTTGACACCAACCAAAATCCTAGCTTTCCCATCCATTTTCAACTAAAGGGCTTTTATGTCCTTTTACACCAAAATTACCTATATATACCACACCCCCCTAGCTTACAAACTCACACAACACACTCACTCACACACACATTTTGGTTAGAGAGAGGGAGGAGAGCAAGGAAGAGAAGTCTAGAGGAGAAGAGGGAGGAAGATGAGAGTTTCTTGTGCAAAGCTTGGAAGGTAAGCCACAAACACAACCTTCTCTTCATTTCCTTTTCTAATGCATGTTTTTGAAGAATCTAAATAATGTTTTCCAGATCTGTTATTATCAAGTGTTTATGTTAAAAATACTAAGATTTGAGTCTTGAGTCCATCTCTCTTGTATTTCCCCATTTTGGCACAAAACCATCTTCTTTTTGTACCAATCTCTCAATTTTTCAAGGGCACTCCTTCAAACAAATTTTCTAAGTTAAACATGGGATAGTTAGCATATTTTCCTCACAAAAGAAATGAAACTTTCCCATGGTGGAACCCCCTTTTTATAAATTTTCTTGTTTTGGGCATCCTACATTAAAACCTATTTTTGCAGTCAGCTTTCAAAACTTCTAGAAAAATGTACAAAAATATTCTGAACCTATATTTTATGTCAAAACCTTCCTTTAGAAGTTATATTTCAACTAAAATTGGTTTCATCAAAAAACATTAAGTGGTTTGCAGGAAAATCAAGTTTTCGTAACACCCGACGGATCTGGGCAGATTCTGGACAGTGCTGAGATACTTTCTAAATAATCTAGAATCTGGAAGAGCAACCCCAATTCCGAAAAATGTTCTATAAACCAGATTAAATCCTCTATAAACCATAGGAAGGCCAAGCCGGTAAAGGGTCTGAAATAGCTCTTTCATCTTAATCTTTATGCGATATTAAATATGGAAACTTTTGTTAGGTGTGGATATCTTGTACCTTTGAGTTCATGAGAATGTTTGCTGCTTATAATCATATCTTGATCTGATAATATATGTGTTGTGGTTATGTTATTTACCTTTCTTATAAGAATGTTTGTAGCTTATAATCATATCTTGACCTGATAATATATGTGTTGTGGTTATGTTAATTACCTTTCCCATCTTAAGATTGCATGCTCATATGGATATTATTGTTTTTATAAGTTAAGCTAGTCTTGTCTTAAAACACTTAATTCAACAGGAAACCTAATTGGGAGGGTATTGGGTTTTCAAACACTTGAGTAATGACAAGATGAGAAAATGTGATATATGGATAATTGGGAGGCGTTCCCTTTCTGAAGGTTAAAAGTCTTGCGCAAGTGGTTTTCGGTACCCTTGAACGGAGCGATTCTATTCGGACCCTAGGTAGTTGGCGTAAGGAGGGATTTGGGCAAGACCCTATTTGTACCATCTCTTTTGAGGCCTTGCAGTTGGTGCTACGCGGTATATAACCGTTGGTAGGCATCCGAGGTTAGTTCTGCAACAAAGCAGCAAAAGAGGGGGCATACCGAATAATCCGCGTCCGATTCTTGTGGTTGGGAGGACGGAATCTCTTTGGGGGATTTCTAGTTAACTGACATATAACTTAACCATTTAATTATGTATTTATTTATTGGAGTATCATGCTTTACTACTTGATGTTATATTTTGTGATTGTGTATTGGACTGGGAAAAAGGGGTGGGGTGTGTGTGCGTGTGTGTGTGCCTACTGGGCATTCAAAGCTCACGGCGTATCATGCCAGGTGACGAAGCGGAACTCATAGCGAAAGACGACGAGCCGGAAACCTTTGAAGACTTTTGGCTATCTTAGGAATACTAGAAATTTCCTTTTTGTTATTTTGTAAGACTCATATGAAGTTTAAAACTTTCTTTTTGGGATGTAATGTAATTGAACAATCTTTTGAAGCAAGTGTAATTGTGGCTAGCATGTATTTATATCCTATGTATGTACCTTATCGTTGCTTATGAGACCTTGTGTCAATGCCTTGTAAGATCTATCAAAAAGGTAGTGCGCTGCCTAAGAAAGCTGGACTTAGAAGGGAGGCTATTTTGACTCCTCTGGCGATCTGGGATCTTACTTGGTTATTAACCATAGGACTCACTAGTGACTTTCCCTTGACTGCAACCTATAGTGTAGAATCGGGGCGTCACAATTTGGTATCAGAGCCTAGGTTCAACCCTTAACCCTCGCAACCCTATACGCGACTCTAGAAGCCCTTACCCCTTATCTTGTTTTATTCTATCACACTATTATAAGAAGATTGACTAACAAAAATCTTTTCCAGCTTAGGATGTCATTGGGAGGCTATGTCAGTACCGACTCATGGGGTGTTTTTCGTATGCAAGGGAGAAGGGACATGTCTGTCAGCCCCTACTTTAGCCGCCGACGCTGTGAAATCACCACCGAGGAAATGATCAATACTGAGATACGTAAGGTAGAGACAGAATACCCCCGCTATACGAGGGCACAGAAGAGGTCTTTGGTGCGGCGTTGCCTACAATTTCTAAGCTGGGCAGCAAGGAAGGCAGTTCGAATGGAACAAGACGAACAGAAGATGGACTCCCTGATACACCGAGCTTTGACCACCATAGCACCGACTCAGGCTGAAAGCCACGAATCTTGTGACCACGGGCCAGGCGACAATCAACCAATGGATATGGAGCAGCCACCAGAGCAGCAGGGAGTGAACCTAGCCCACCCTATAGGGATATCATCTGAGCACAATCCCCCCTCACCAATGTACACCCCCCCTCCCCGGGGCAAGCCACCGACTCTGCTGATAAAGACCCAAACGAAGACTTTGATTGGTCGGGAAACGAGAACTAATTCGAGGGGTAGTAAAACTAGAATTTTGTAAGATCCGCTGATGAGGATCCCTAGAATAAGATAGCTTGACCTTGTGTGCGTAGATGCTCTTGATCGTAACTCTGAGATAGGAGCCCCTTTTGTAATGATGCCTATTATTATACACATATAAATGATGTGTTGATCTATGTTATTGATTGTTACTTGCTTTAGTGCACCCTAAGGAAACTGAAACTTTATTTCAATCTAAGTAGTAAGATTTTCTAAGACTGGAAACCAACTCACCTCGTGCCATGAACAGAATGGTAGGCACGCGAGCTAATGGCTATACCGAAACCAGCAACAATGTACGAAACTGTCCCAGGCATCAACATGAACCCATCCCCGCAGGGGCTGACATCTCCAATAACCTAGGTCATCAAATCTTAGAGGAACTACGGCAAATAAGGAACAATCGGCAAAATGAGAGGACTCGACTCTTTTCTGAGTTTCGGAAGCAGAGGCCCCCAAAGTTCACAGGCGTACCGGACCCCAAAATGGCTGAGAATTGGCTTCGACAGATAGAGAAAATGCTAGACACCATGGGCATCACCGAGGCGGCTGATAGAATAGCTTTGGCAGCATTCGAGCTTGATGATGAGGCTGACCATTGGAGGGAGTTAATGAAGAACACTCGTGACGTGGCAAGCCTATCATGGAACCAATTCAAGGAACTATTCTTAAATAAATATTTCCCAAGCACTATCTGTCGATGACAAGTCAAGGAATTCCAGAACCTGGAATAAGGAAATATGACCGTGACTCAGTATGCTGCAAAATTTGAAGAGCTAGCCCGCTATGCAACTAGACTCGTGGCAAATGATGAAGAAAAAGCAAGGATGTTCGAGTGGGGGCTGGATCTTACAATCAGGGGAAGAGTCCTTCCACAACGACTCCCCTCATATGCCGAGGTGTTGGAGACGGCATTAGAATCTGAAAGGGAAGTGAATGACGCCAGAAAGGCTTGGAACAAGAGAAGAGAAAGTCAGGCGACTATTGGGCCCCAGAGGAACTAGAAGGGAAGCATGACCTCAAAGCCCTACTCCAGACCACAACCACAACAGCAACGACAGCAACCGCAGCAACAAATTCAGAGAGGAGGCTATCAAAGGCTGGCGGGACAAATCCAGTGCTTTCATTGCCAACAATTAGGGCACAAAAGGAGCGAATGCCCCCAACTCCCCCATCTGGATACCAAGGAGGAGGTTCCGGAGAAAATGCCCAGGCATTAGGTGGGCAGAAGCCTTGGACAAACAAGACCGGATCTACCGGGCAGCAGCACCAGAAGAGTGGAGGAACTCAGAACACCAAGACCAGTGGCAACCAGAAGGCAACCGGCAGAATCTTTGCCCTGCAAGAGGAAGAGGCGGACCCGTTTGTAATTGAGGGTAATTTAGTACTATACAATTCTTGGGTGCATGTTTTATTTGATACCGGTGCATCACATTCTTTTATATCCTCTGCTTGTGCTGAGTCATTAGAACTTGAATGTGAACCTTTAGAAACTGCCCTAAGTGTAATGCCACCTATGGGAGGATGCATTCGGGTAGGATTGATATGTAAGGACTGTAAGATAGGGATGTCGAACCTATGCTTAACTTGCGACCTTCGTGTGATGCAAATGTCGGACTTCGATATCATCTTGGGCATGGACTGGTTGTCCGCCCACCGAGCGGTGATTGACTGTCGGCAGAAGAAAGTGGTAGCTCATACACAAGATGGAACACGTTTCCAGTTTAAGGGGGATAGACAAGACCCCATGGTTTCGACAAAACATCGGATGCAGTGGCGCAATCAACTTGCCTGTAGGATAGCAAGCCCGATTCTAAATAAGGAAGGTCGAGGAGAGTTAGAGCTTCCACGCATAGTGTGTGATTATACAGATGTGTTTCCCATGGAATTGCCAGGATTGCCACCAACCCGGGAAGTAGACTTTGGCTCGAGCTACAACCTGGAACTACCCCAATATCCATAGCTCCGTATCGCATGGCACCAGCAGAATTGCAAGAATTGAAGACACAACTACAGGAATTGATCGAGAAAGGATTCGTTAGGCCAAGCACTGCACCATGGGGAGCACCCGTGTTGTTTGCTAAAAAGAAAGATGGGTCGTTGAGGCTATGCATCGATTATCGTCAACTCAATCAAGTCACGATTAAAAACCAATACCCACTCCCAAGGATTGATGACCTTTTTGACCAACTTAGAGGCTCAAGGTGCTGTTCAAAGATCGATCTCAGGTCAGGTTACCATCAACTACGAGTCAAGGAGGAGGATATACCGAGGACTGCCTTTCGTACTAGATATGGCCACTATGAATTTGTAGTAATGCCCTTCGGACTAACCAATGCACCAACAGTATTCATGAGCCTAATGAATAAGATCTTTAGACCATACCTTGACCAGTTTGTCGTAGTATTCATTGATTACATCTTGGTATATTCAAGGTCGGAAGAAGAGCATGAGCAACATTTAAGGATTGCGGTGGATCGCCGCCTACAATTTCTAAGCCGAGCAGCAAGGAAGGCAGTCTGAATGGAACAAGACGAACAGAAGATGGACTCCCTGATACACCGAGCTTTGACTACCATAGCACCGACTCAGGCTGAAAGCCACGAATCTTGTGACCACGGGCCAGGCGACAATCAACCAATGGATATGGAGCAGCCACTAGAGCAGCAGGGAGCAAACCTAGCCGACCCTATAGAGATATCATCTGAGCACTATCCCCCCTTACCAATGTACACCCCCCTGTAGACGTCCTCGAATGCCCCGGGAGGGTGAATCCCATTCTGTTCGTTTTGGGTTCACTACAGTTCGGACTCTCAAATTGTCACGGTTCTTAATCTTAACTAAAGAGTCCAAATCCGGAAAATTGTTTTGAGAAAAACAAATTTTTTGAAAAGAAGTGCCAAACATGGACTGCTTTGCCAGATACAGAGTCGCTACCTAAATATTTTATTTTGGGAAATTTAGGAAACCCTGACTCGGTGCCAAAGGCCACGTGTCCGTCATCACCAAAGTTGCCTCGGCTCAGGAGCTTGGGTACGATTGGGGAAGGTCAACTATGAGCACCCCCTCTCGCCCGATCCGAAGATCGGCCTCTACTAACCATGATATCCGTTTTTGAAAACGTTAGATGTTCTTATTTCGATTATTAGCCTAGAATTACTACGTTATGCGCACAGCAAACAAGTATAGACCAAATCGCCTAAATTGGAATAAAACATTTTATGCTTGATTCGAAAATGGTTTGCAACTCGTAAGTAGGCTAAAATGCAGGTTTTGCCACCCTCAAGTGGGCTTCAGAAAAGATGGTTTTGCCACTATCTAGTTGGCTTAAAACTCACAGTTTTAATACATTATTCCAATTTAGGTAATTCAACCTCCATCCACAGGCATTCAAGCAGTTATATCACATAAGCAAGTAGCCTCATGGTAAGCATGTTGTCATGGCAACACTCACACGCATGCGGTATGCTAAAGCATAAATGCTTACCGAGTACTCCAAGCCAGAACAGAAGCTAGTTAGTAATCATGTGCATGATCTTAGTTCATGTCGAGATGGCTAATGCAACACATACAAGATGCAACTACAATAGGCTCGGCTATCCTAATGATGGCATGTGAAATGCTGCAACTAACAGGTATTCAACTTGGAATTGAAATACAAGTGCAGTTAGTATGATGTACCGAGCCCAGTGCATGTAGGACAAATGTATGGATGCACGCATGCATAACATAAGGTATGCTAATTTAAATATGCCCTAATACTAACCATCAAAAGCAGGTAAGTAAAAGGGAGAAAGAAGTGGGGGATTGGAAGACATGCACACACGCACCCACACTTATTACAGGTTAGCCCTCACTCAGAGGAACCGAAAGAATAATACAATTTAACTAACTAACAAGCTAATTAAATATTACAGACCACCTAATTAATTAAGCAAATTAATTAATCTAATTTAAGCAATAAACAGCCTCGGGAAGAGGGTCCAATGCGATGCGTGCTCGATTCCGCTCGGAAGTCACTACCATGCACAAGCTGCCTCTGCTTTTACTATTTTGCTTCTCTGAAAATTGCACAACTCCCAAGGTTGCTTCTCTGAGTGCTGTAGAAGACCACCGGCTGAAGGGATTGGTCACCGGCCACAAAATAATCCATCGGCCAATGATTGATGGCCGGTCGGCACTTAAGATGGCCGGCCGGCCAAATCTTCCTGCAAAAACTGGTTTGACGGTAGCAGAGGACAGAACTTGGCATGGCAATGCATTTCAAGCAATGTATGCACCAACCACACTCCTTATCATATTTATGACTCAAAGGAGGATGGGCCTCGGTTCTCGGGCCACCAATCACGCATTTCCATGCATGATGGCCCAAAGAATCAAGTGTGCATGTTGATATGGAATGCAATGCACATAATCAAGCAAATTGAACTTAACCTCTATCACAAGCAATTCAAGAGGCGAAGCGTGCATGCCAATGCAATGCAATCCTAAGCATGTCGACTAGTATACAACATGGACAATGCTAAGAAGCATACAAGGCATACAATGGTCATGCAAGACATAGGGCATGAGACAATGCAACTAACAAGTATGCAAGGCACAATGTGGGTGTTCGAGCATGCAAGCAAGCATGTGACTTCATTCAATAATGCAACTCCAATCATGCAACAACACACAAATATGCAACAACATACAAGGTGGGCATACAACAACATGCAAAGGGGTGGGCTTAAACTAATTTAGGCAGCCCTCAAACAAGCCTAAAACAGTGACCAAAATGATGCAACAAAGGCATGAAAACACACACACAAATATGCATCAACAAGGGCCTAAACATGGAGCATAAGCCATCAACTCTTCAAAGCATGAAAGGGATGGAAAATGCAAGCATATAAGCACATCATGAGGTCTAAAATAACATACCAAGTGATTCCAAACTGCTGAAACAAAGCAAGGATGGCATGCTAGAGAGGCCAAAGCTTAAGGCATTCAAGAGGGATTGCATGGTAGCTATACAAAGCAAGACATAAATGACTCAAATGACCTAAAACAGTCCCTTAGCACATCAAAATATTCATATAAGCTTCACAAAGCTTAGCCAAAACACATGAGCATGGTAGTCTAAATGCTATGCATGTATTGAGGCAAATCATGGCATTACAAGACATGTATGGTAAGCAAGCATGGTGT
The DNA here is from genome assembly GCF_055761805.1 of Camellia sinensis. NCBI lineage: Eukaryota > Viridiplantae > Streptophyta > Magnoliopsida > Ericales > Theaceae > Camellia > Camellia sinensis. Next base: position 73,343,410 of record NC_138964.1, read on the forward strand.
ACCAAAATCAACTAAAAATAGAGCTATATCATGACATAATAAGCATAAATATCAGTCAAGGCATGGCCAACATGAACCTGAACATGATGCTCACTAAAGAGGCAAAAATGGCCCTTTTCAAGGACAACAAGGAGAGGGGGTGGCCCTCTCCTTCTTAGGACCTCAAGGCACCATCCTCATCACTGAAATCCCTCAAGATTTCAGTGGTGAGGAGGCCCAAACACAATGGTCCCGGAGCTCAACCGAAATGGCACAAAACAAGGGCCAAACAAGCCTTAAGAGGGGTCAAACAACCCCAAAGCTTAAAACACCCTTAAGAAACTAGTTAGGGCAGATAAAAACAAGACTTTTCTATGTTATATGTTAAGCTCAAAAACAGTTGCAAGATAGGCAAAAAGACTATGCAAGGATGGGGAATAAAGGGTGAAGTTCTTACCCTTGATGACCCTCTTCACAAACAATGATCCAGCAGCTTCTCTAAGCTCAAAACCAGCCAAAAACTTCAAGGAAAGACCTCTGGTACCTCAACAACTAAGAAAAGGTGTGGTGGTGGGTGTTTGTGCACAAAAATGAGACTAAACACACACTAAACACAAGAGAGAGAGAGAGATATAGAGATAGAGGATATATGTAAACCCTAACCCCAAAGCTCAAGCTCTGAAAATGTTGTCTAAGTTGTCTAACCCTAAAAGAGGGAGAGGAGGCCTCCTCTTATAGAGCTTCAATCTTGTAAGCTTACAAGACAAGCTAGCTAAGAGGTCAATCCCTCCATACACGTGTATGGAGGGGAGCCAAGTGCATGCCAGCTGCATGAAAATATCTGCAAAAGCAGATGCACAGTAGTCGGCCGGCCAAAAATGCAATTGACCAAAAAAAGATAGCCGGCCGACCATCTATAGTGCCGGCCGGCCAAGCATTTGGCCGGTGGCAACAAAACATAGCCGGTGGCCTCAAGCCATGGCCAGTGGAGTGTGCGGATGGCCCACAAGCCATTCCCTGTCCCTCCAAGGCGAAGCACAAGTGTTTGGTGCAAAACCAGACACAAAACAGTCGAGTCGAGAGATCCTGAGGCAAGGCGCGTAGCCAAGACCTCCGGGAACTGAAGACGAACACAAACATGGATGATCACCGAGTGTTCAAGCGGTGACGTCCAAGTCTTGAGGACGGTCAAAAATGGGGTGTCTACAGTTGCCCCTCTTTGACAGAACTCGAAAGTCATAACAATGACGGGAGTGAATGTCAAAGCCCAGAGACGACCCATTTTTGACAAGGCCGAAGACTTAGACAAACATGCAAGACAAACAAGATATGCGCCCGAAGGCAGGGGCAAAATGCAAGACAATGCACAAAGCCAAACATAACTTATGATCATGCAAAGAAAGTTATAACGAAGCATAACATGCGACATTTTTAAGCTAGCATACACCAAACTACACTACAATGCAGAAAGGATGTAAGAGAATTATGTAATTCTCGATACGTCTCACTCGGAGAATACAGTACCTGTCCGGTTCGTCTGGTTGCACCAGCCTCAAATGAACCGTACATACAATATCGTGCCTGCAAAGAAAGCAAACTTAACAGGTATGATATCGTTAGCACCATGCATAACATGCAAAATGAATGCAAAATGATATGCAATATATACAAAACTATGTACAATAATGCAAAATAAAATGCAATGTAATTAAATCATGATTCAATCATGAGTGGTTCAAAACCACACGAATGTCAAATAGATTGATGGAGGCAACAAGTCCGTCTACCATAGAAAAGGTGCCGCAACCCTCAAAGCGCATACACATGCAGAACTATGAGTGTTGTAGACGGACGCAAGAACAAGTAATTGGGTGGAATGACATAAGTGGGGAATGATCCACTAACGAAAGAACATGATCCTAATGCCGGATGCAAAAATTACACTACAATGTAATATGTATGATGAATATGGCGCGCGGGCCAAACTAAATCTTGCCTAGGAAAGGCATGGACACAAACAAACCACGTCTAACATAGAACGGTCATACAGAACTATGAGTGTATAGACGTGAAAAGTATGGGCACATACCAGTCCAAGCTCAACATGGAAAGGCACAAACTCTAGATGGAGGTGATGCAATGAATGCATGCAAGCTACAATGTAACATCTACAATATGCAATAGAATGGATATAGTGGATTAAGGCCTACGGCCAAACCGTATCTTGCCTAGGAAAGGCATGGACACAAACAAACCACGTCTAACATAGAACGGTCATACAGAACTATGAGTGTATAGACGTGAAAAGTATGGGCACATACCAGTCCAAGCTCAACAAGGAAAGGTGTAAACCCTAGATGGAGGTGATGCAATGAATGCATGCAAGCTACAATGCAACATCTACAATATGCAATGGAATGGATATAGTGGAATGCATGACATATGCAATATATTACAATGAAATGCATGACATATGCATGTTGTTGTTTTTTGTTTTTTTGGTTTTGTTTGAAATGTATGTTGATGCGTGCTGATGTAAACGCGTGACAACGCACGTCTTGTGATATGCATGACAATGCAAATGATCTTGAATGTGCGACCACGTGTGTGGCTCGAAATGCTTATGAACTCGAATGCGCGACGACGCGCATCGCTTGAAATGCATGATAATGCATGTGAACTTGAATATGCCACGACGCGAGTCGCTTGAAATACATGTACAATGCAACTTACCAAAAGTCGTTCGGGCACGACAAACACCGAAGGACTTGCACCTTCAGAGGATTTAAGGTCTCCTAGACCGAGCGTATTTAAGGTCTCGCCAGACCATGGCGAATGCATAACAAATGCAAGCATAATGACGTATAACTCAACACGTGTTTGCAAAACAATGCGTGTGGGGCAAATTTCGAATCAAAAGAGACAAAAGGATACAAAAACGATACACCTTGCACATATTTGAGTGCCATGCACAGAAGACACGGTCCAAGGTCAAAACGGAGGTCGGTTGAGCTTCGGAAAGGCACTGTCTTGCACTATCTTGAGAAATAAATGCCCTAAACTATACATCTGACCCAAAAAAGGATATAGGAGGTTCACCGGCCATCAAAGGAGGTCATCGGCCATCCACCGGCCATAAAAACATCTCACCGGCCAAATATTTGGCCGACCGGACAAATATGTAGCCGACCGGACAAATGTTGCTGAATCGGGGCAGTTTTGTCCTTTCGCCTTGGGTCCTATAAAATAGGGCCTCTAGCCCTATTCTTTTCATTTTCTCTTGGTCGAAATTCCTTCCCCCCTCTCGCTAGAGTATTTTCCTCTCTCCCATTCGCCGCTTTCCTCAGTTTTAGGGCCTATTTAGTTGTTTGATTCGCGAAGTTCATCAAGTTTCAAACACTTTCATCCGATCGAAACTTCGTTTCGGTGTAGTTTTTTTTATTTTTGCCTTTTGGGGTTTGTTTTCCCCAAGTTTTCCTTGATTTCTGTGCTTTTTCCACATTCTGACTTTTCCGGCCATCTTCCGCCCTCTCGGGGTTGACTTTTTTAGTTGACCTTTCGTATTCTCATTCGGTTTCCACTTTCCCGGTCATTTTCACACCACCTTTGACATGGCGGATGATATTCCACGGGGCGGGACTCCCCCGGATCACAAGACGGGCCCAGAGGCCGAGCTCCTCCCCTTGAGCGTCCGCCCGTTCGACCCGGCGACCTACCGGCTGGCAATCCACGTCTTGCCTCCCGACGGACTTCGCCAGTTTCGGAGCTTTGATAGGGCGATGCCTCCAAAGCTTCTCTTGCGTGAGCCTATATCTCATCTGTCCTTCGGCGCTTCCGATGTAACATTCCTTCCTCTGTTTTACTTTCCACGACGTAGAACACTTAACCGCCAACTGCCATAGCTGATTATATTCTTTAACTGCTTAGCTCAGATACACTAATGCACTGTATACTGTAGTTAGCTGTGAACACACTTGCAACTGATATCTGTTTGAAACTGACACATGCACACACACTGCATTTGCCCTGAACCACTCAAACACGCTGGCATATCACATGTTGTAGTTCACTACGAGCACACCGACATTCTGTACCTATTTGAATCTGAACATGTGCACACACGCTATATCTGTACTGAACCACTCAAACACGCTGACACATCACACGTTGTAGTTCACTGTAAGCACACCAGCAGCCGATAGTTGCTTGAATCTGAAAATACGCACACATGCTATATTTGTCTGAATTCTGAATGCCTTTCAAAACTGGTATATTTAGCATCGCTTCGCAATTGTTTGTTTGAAAACAGGGAGATTCCCATACCGTCCGGGGGTATGGGAACATCGCCGCCCGAGACTGGTACGCTGAGCTACCCAATGCGGTTCGCCACATCGTAGATCAGGCCGGCTTCTGCGCATTTTACAGAGGACTATCCAGACTTACCACGAGCAGGACTCTCCTTGCCGCTCTAGCGTAGAGGTGGTGGGACACCACTGATTCCTTCCACTTCTCTGCTACGGGGGACATGACGATGACTCCCTACGACTTCTCGATGCTCACCGGCATCGAGATAGTGGGTGATCCGATCCCCTTTGATACTGACATGGACGAGTGGGAGGCTGCTCAGACATATTTGCTTGGCGAGGTGCCACCTCTCACACGTCCCGGCTTTGTCCGATATTCCTGGTTCAAGGTCTAGTTCAGGGTGCAGTTAGCTTTGACCGAGGAGGCTCTGATGACCCAGGAGGCGGTGGAGCAGTACGCCTGCGGCTTTCTGTTGTTTTTGCTGGGGACGACTATTTTCGCCGACCGAGCGAATACCGTGCCCCTCTGCTTGCGTAGCGCTTTAGTGGATGTCACACAGATCCTGCGCTATGACTGGGGTGGCGCCGCTTTGGCTACACTTTACAGCTACATGAGCTCAGCTTCCCGTGGCAGCGGACAATTGCTAGGGGGTTATTGGCTCGCTTGGGAGGTACGTTTCCTTTTTCTTCTTGACATTTCATTTTTGCTTTCTATTATATGTACTCTGTACTGTACTCTGTACACTGCACACACTTTGGTCTGCTTTACACTGACTGTATACTGTACACACGGCACACACATACTCTGCTTTACACTGACTGTACACTGCTCACACTGTACACTCTGCTCAATACACTGCACACGGCTCTGCTATCTCTGTTTTATTCCGTATTCTGCTTTATCTAATAAGCATACTGGTAGTTATTCTGCAGTTGTGGGTCTACACCTACTTTCCGAGACTCGCCCCCGTGCCAGATGCGGAGACCCCTCTCGTCGTTCCATTTTCGCGCCGTTTCGACCGGAGGTGCGTGCGGAGGCCTCGGGAGACGTTTAGCTTCTTCCGCCGCTATGTTTACGCCATCACTCCCGCAGAGGTATGTTTTACTTGAAGTTCATTCAAGCTTCGCTTTACACTGTATTGTCAATCATAGTAGATAACAATTTGTATTTCATTTTCAGATCACCTGGCAGCCTTGGGCTCCATTGCCAGCCGTGATTCGGGATCGGTTTGCCGGTGCTGAGGAGACCTCGCGTTTCTGGATTTTGCTGGAGGGCCCGGTCTATCGGGCTTGGTACCTGGGCGAGCGTTTCCTACGCCAGACCCTAGGGTTACCAGAGCAGATAGTCCCGGTTCACCCTCCTGAGCATATGAGGGATACCGAGAGACTCACCGCCGAGCAGATGGCCGACTACACGATCGGCTGGGATGCGACCCGCTCCAAAGGCATAGGCGACTACAGAGAGTACGTGCAGATGTATGTTATGCGGCCTCTGAGCGGTGGCCGTCGAGTTGAGGGAGAGACGCCCGTGACGCCGGCACCTAGGGCAGGAGCGGGGGCTGGGGCAGGAGCATCGAGGAGAGCTCGTGTCCGCGGCAGGGGTGGAGTTCAGAGAGGGCGGAGGGGTGGCTGGCCTGCACTGCCCACTTCACTAACATACAGAGGGCAGGGTGGGGCGACCTACCAGATCCCCTTTGCTCCTCCTCCGGCTGACCACGAGCTGGTCGGTTTCCATGACTTGCCTCCGGTATGTATTACTACATTTTATGCATCTTGTATTGGCATTTCATTTCAGTTTATTTGATATTCCGCAAAATACTGATTGTAGACGCGCCCGCGTGGGCCTCACGCTACTACAGTTCGGACTCGCGATTTTTGTTGTCGCGGTTCTTAATCTTGAACCAAAGAGTCCAAATCTGGGAAATCGTTTTGAGAAACAGATTTTTGAAAAAGTAGTGCCAAACATGGACTGCTTTGCCAGATACAGAGTCGCCACCTAAATATTTTTAAAATGGGGAAATTTAGGAAACCCTGACTCGGTGCCGAAGGCCACATGTCCGTCATCACCGGAGTTGTCTCGGCTCGGGAGCTTGGGTACGATCGGGGAAGGTCAGCTATGAGCACCCCCTTTCGCCCGGTCCGAAGACCGACCTCTACTAACCGTGATATCCGTTTTTGAAAACTTCATGTATTCTTACACCGATTATTAGCCTAGAATTACTATGTTATGCGCGCAGCAAACAAGTATAGACTAGATTGCCTAATTTGGAAATAAGCATTGCATATCCGTTTGTTTCGAAAAATGTTTTGGATTTGCTACTCGCAAGTAGGCTAAAACACGGATTTCAATGAGTTCTTCCAACTCAAACAATCCAACCTTCACCCACAGGCATCCAAGCAGTTTATAACACATAAGCATCTAGCCACATGTTAAGCATGCTGTCATGGCAACATTCACACTCATGCGATATGCTAAAGCGGAAATACTTACATCGTACTCCGTGCCAAAACAAAGAACTCGTTAGCAAACATGCATGATCCAAGCCCATGTTAAGTGCCTAATGCATCGCATACCAAGTGTTGCTAGAATAGGCTTGGCTATCCTAAACATGGCATGTGAGAATGCACAACTATCACATATTCAGTTTAGAATTTGAAGTACAAATGCAGTTAGCGTGATGTACCGAGCCTAATGCATGCAATACAAATGCATGGATGCACACATGCATAGCATAAGGTATGCTAATTTAAACGTGCCCTAATCTACCATCGTAAGCAGGTAAATAAAAGGGAAGAAAGAAGTGAGGTTGGAAGACATACACACCACCCACACACACTTATTACAAATTTGCCCTCGCTCGGAGGGACCAAATAAATATTAAAGATTAATTAACTACGCAAGCTAATTAATAATTACAAATTAATTAATTTAATTAACAAATTAAATTAAGCTAAATAAAAACAGTAAACCGCCTCGAGAAACGCGCTGCCATGCATAGGCTGCCTCTGTTTTCCTTCCTTCACTCCTCTGGAGGCTGTCAAAACCTCAGGACTGCATCCCTAGACACTGGGGAGTGCCACCGGCTGAGTGGAATCACCACCGGCACTGGTGTGTAGCCATCGGCACAAAATGAAGCTGTCGGCAGAGAAATTGTTGCCGGCCGGCACCTTACACTGCCGGTCGGCAGAATGTTCCTGCAGAATCTGCAAATGACAGCAACAGAGGGCAAGGCGAAGCATGGCAGCACAATTCAAGGCATATATGCACCAACCATGTCCCTTATCATGATAATGACTCAAAGGGGCATGTGCCTCGATTCTCGGACCACCAATCACGCATTTTCATGCATGATGGCCCAAAGAACCAAGTATGCAACTTTGATTTCAAATGCAATGCAAACCAATCAAACCAAACAAGGCCCAATTCCTATCATTAAGTCAAGGAGCAAGGCATGCATGCAAGATGCAATGCAACCTAAGCATACAAACTAAGGATGCAACATGGCATGGTGACAAGCTTATGCAAGCATACAAGCAAACATAGGGGCATGCAAATGGATGCAAAGATGGACTTATGCATGAATTAGGCAACTCTAAATAGGCCTAAAACAATAGCCATTAATGCCCAAAAATGGAGACCAAAGCACATGCACACATGTACCTAATTGAAGGCCAACACTTAAGCACAAAGCAAGCAACATTCAAGCACACTTGAAAGAGGCATTCATGGACTAAAAGCATGCAACATAAGCTCTGAAAATCATGCTAATGCATGGTGCCAAACCAAGCAACAAATTAAGCCAAGCATGCACCAAATGGCCTAAGTGTTCAAAGCAAATCAATGGGGCATTGAACTACACTTAACAAGACCAAACATGGCATGAAAGGAAGGACCAAAATCAGAGGTTTAGCATGTTAAAACAAAGCTAAAGGAATACTTAGATGGCATCTAAGTGACTCAAAAACAAAGGCATGCATAAACACCGAAACATGGAGCATTGCTACACAAGCTTAAGAGGCATTAAAGATGCATGCAAGGCAATCAAACAAGCATGGAAATGGGACTGAAATAACATATAAAGTGACCCCAAATCACCAAATCGATGCAAAGATGTCATGCTACACATGCACATGCTCAAGGCCAACAAGCCCAAATACAAAGGAGCTATATCAAGCATGCCAAAATCAACCCAAACACTTATAGACAGACCTAAAACATGGCAAAATATGCACATAATCTTCACAAGACTAAGCCTAAAACATGCTCCAACAAAGGCTAACAACCTAAGGCATATTAAGGCATAAATAAGGCATTACATGGCAACTATGCTAAGCATGCATGGAGTACCAAAACCAACTTGAAATCATGTTTTATTATGGATATATAAGCATGAAAAACAGCCCAAACATGCTCAACACACACTCAAGCATAATGCTCTCTCAAGAGGCCAAAATATGCCCTTTTCAAGGACAACAAGGAGAGGGGTGGCCCTCTCCTTCTTGGGACTTCAAGGCATCATCTTCAGCACTGAAATCCCTCAAGATTTCAGTGGTGAAGAGAGACCAACACCAAAATCCCGGAGCTAGCACAAAATGGCCTAAAATGAGGCCTTTCAAGGCCTAAGGGGGGTCAACCACCCTCAAACAACAAAACACTCTTAATAAACAATAAAGAGGGCTTAAAAATAGAACTTTTTTATGTTATATGATAAGCACAAAAACAACTCTAAGATAGGTTGAAAATCAATGTAAAAAAGGGGAATAAAGGTGTAAGTTTCTTACCCTTGATGATCCCTTCACAAATGGTGCTCCAATGGCCTCCTTTAGCTTGAATCCAACTCCAAAACTTCAAAACCAGTCCTTTAGAAACTCAGTTCCAAGAGGAAGGTGAAACACTAGGTGTTTGTGTGCAATAGTAAGACACAAAACACCTAGTGCACAAATGAGAGGGAAAGAGAGATAGGAAATGTATCTAACTCAAATCCTAGAACCAGAGCCCAACAATGGCTGTTTTTGCTCTCAAAAATGTCTAAATTCTAACCTAAGTCCTCTCTTTGCCTCCTAGAGAGAGCCTCTCTCTATATGTCTTGTAAAGCTTACAAGACAAGCTTTACAAGAGGGAGATCCCTCCATACACGTGTATGGAGGGATGCAAAAGCAAGACAGCTGTCTAAAAATATCTGCAAAAGCAGATGAACAGCAATCGGCCGGCCAAAAATGCCATCTTGGCCAAAAAGAGTGCCAGCCGGCACTAAAAAGTGCTGACCGACAACAAAAAGTGCCGGCCGGCAATAAACATTGCCGGTGGCAGCAAACACCAGCCGGTGGCCTCTAGCCACTGCCGGTGGTGGGTGGGGATGGTCTACAAGCCCTACCCTGCCTCTCAAGGGCAAGATGCAAGTGTTTGGTGCAAAACCAGACACTAAACGGTCGAGTTCAGGGATCCTGAGGCAAGGCGCGCGAGCCGAGACCTCCGGGAACTCCAAACGAACACAAACATGAAAGATCACCGTGTGTTCAAACGGTGACGTCCAAGTCTTGAGGACGGTCAAAAATGGGGTGTCTATAGTTGCCCCTCTTTGACAGAACTCGAAAGTCATAACAATGACGGGAGTGAATGTCAAAGCCCAGAGACGACCCATTTTTGGCAAGGCCGAAGACTTAGACAAGCATGCAAGACAATCAAGATATGCGCCCGAAGACAGGGGCAAAATGCAAGACAATGCATAGAGCCAAGCATAACCTATGATCATGCAAAGAAAGCTATAACGAAGCAAACATGCGACAGTTTTAAGCTAGCATACCAAACTACACTACAATGCAGAAAGGATGTAAGAGAATTATGGAATTCTCAATACGTCTCACTCAGGAGATACAATACCTGTGCGGCTCGTCTGGTTGCACCAGCTTCAAATGAACCGTACATACAATATCGTGCCTGCAAAGAAAACAAACTTAACAGGTACAATATTGTTAGCAACATGCATGACAATGCAAATGTGGATGCAAAACGAAATGCAATATATACAAAACAATGTATAAACAATGAAAATGAAGATGCAATGTAATTGAAACAATGCAAGCTACATGTAAAGCATTTGAATCGTGATCCAATCACGAACGGTTCGAAACCACACCTATGTCAAATAGATTGATGGAGATAACAACTCTGTCTACCATAGAACAGTCAACTGAACTATGAGTATTGTAGACAGACGCAAGAACAAGTATTGGGTGGAATCGACATAAGTGGGGAAACGACCCGCTGGAGAAAGGACTGCGATCCTAATGCCGGATGCAAAAATTACACTACAATGTAATACATGAATATGGCACGCAGGCCAAACCAAATCTTGCCTAGGAAAGGCATGTACGCATACAAGCCATGTGTAACACAGAAAAGGTGCTGCAACCCTCAACCAACATATCAGCGTGGAATCGGCGCGATACACATGCAGAACTGTGTTTTAACATGAAAAGTAAGGGCACATACCAGACCAAGCTCAACCTAGAAAGGCGCAAGCCATAGGCGGAAGGTGATGCAATGAATGCATGCAATCTTCAATGTAATATCTACAAATATGCAATGGAGTGGATATGGATACAATGGATATGGCACGCAAGCCAAACCAAATTTTTCCTGGGAAAGGCATGTACACGTACGACCCATGTGTAACACAGAAAAGGTGCCGCAACCCTCAACCAACATATCAGCGTGGAATCGGCGCGATACACATGCAGAACTGTGTTTTAACATGAAAAGTAAGGGCACATACCAAACCAAGCTCAACCTAGAAAGGCGCAAGCCATAGGCAGAAGGCGATGCAGTGAATGCATGCAAACTACAATGCAATATCTACAAATATGCAATGGAGTGGATATGGATACAAAAATGCATGACAATGCAGTGCGATGCGACTACTAGGAAAAATGCAATGGATGCATGCAAGCTACAATGGAAATGCATGACAATGCACTATAATTTTTTGTTTTTTGGGATGCACATGATGCAAGAAATGCATGTTGCATGGAATGCGCGACAACACGCGGCTTAAGACATGTACAAAGCAATAGTGTGCACACCAATGCATTAAAGGTCTTGCACCTTCCAAGGATTTAAGGTCTCCTAGACCGTACGTGTTTAAGGTCTCGCCAGACCGTGCGCAAAATGTAAGTGTGACACACATGCCACACGGAATGCAAAATGAAACAAATGAGACACGTGTGCCTCATAAGATACAAAAAAAGATACAAGTGGACTTACACGCTACGCGAAGCCGGTTTTGAAAGTGGGACTTATACGCTATGCGAAGCCGGTTTTGAAAGTTGGACTTATACGCTACGCGAAGCCGGTTTGTGTTCAAAACAATGCAATGTACTAACAAGTACAAGCGAGATGCGCAAGATAGCGCGAATGGATGCATGCAAGATGCAAGTGAGGTGCATGCAACTCATAAGCTATTAAACATAATTCAAATTCTTTAGGTTCACAACAACCCCCATTATCGTAATTCCTCAAAGGTTAAAGAGACATTTACTACATACTCACGTTTCAAAGGCATATGCTTCTTACAACAATTAAATCTAGAATAACACATATGTTCTAAATCAACGACTTCGTGACTTCTGTCGTACCTATTATAAATTATCAATTCAAATCAAATTTCTAATAGACTCCAAAGAACAGCTCAAATCCCATATCAAGGAATTACATGTTCAGGGTAAATTATTAGTAAAATCAAATGCAGCTCAAACCTTTATGGTTAACAGGCATTAATAGTTCGTATACAAATCTCAGCACTTGGTAATTCCTATAATAGAAGTCACTTAGTGATAAGCTGGTAACCCAAGCTGTACATCATTTCAACAGACATGAATAAGTCGTATAGGCATGTAGTCTCTAGCTTCACAATTGTTCTTTGTATTTTCCATTTCCGAAAACACAACAAAATCATTTCGTTATATGGATTTAAAACCATATATACTAATTCGTAACAAGATCAGAACGATGGGAAGAAGAATCCCAATCAATATCGTTAATTCTTCACAGTATTACTTCTAAATATAGTAACACAAGGAGAAATCAAGTAGTTATGACTATACCAAAGTAAATAACCTATAGTGTTATAAATTCACGCAAACATACCATTGTAGATACTTGGTCATACCGTCATAAATTCAATCGAACATTAAATACAACTATAACAACCATTATTTTGAGCAAAGGGAGCCACTCAAAACAAAGTCAAAAATCAAATTCAAAATCATGCTTGATTAATCAGTCATAACCATGAGGTCATAGATTTCCTTAAATTTACAGTATTCACATCCATCCAGATTCCATATTGGCTTGAAATTCAACAATTTAGTGACGAAATAATTTGACCACTTAATATCAGAGTTGGAACACTTAGCCAGATCAGTTTAATAAAATAAGAAATCAACTCGGAATCACGTCGCACATATTATACAAATCAATATAAATACACCGGAGGAGGTAAATGTCCAGTACATACCGTTAACTCACCATCAATATAGAATATGCCCATGCCCACTCTTCTTCTTCTTCTTCTTCTTCTTCTTTTTTTTTCTAAAGTTCACAGTGTCGTGCAGAACAATTGCAATATCTAACATTTGCACATTTACGCAGAAGTATATCACAGAAATGATTTCTCAATCTTAAGTCATTAGTATACAGAAACAGAATTTTTAATTCTTACAGTAACTTATCCGTTTATCAATCATTTAGTTTGATCTCGAAGTAGTCCATAACTGTCTATCTTGTTACAAGTCTCATGTAAACAGACACGTAATGTGGGTAAGGTCCTCCATGTTGTTCAACCATTCTTTATAAGAAATCCTGATTACGGATTACAGTTTACACATAACAAAATAGATTACGGATAACAGAGTTAGCTTTCAGATTTCAACTTCAAATTTCATATTACAGATTTCAGATCGCAGGTTTCCATAAACAAATTACACACAATTCTAACAGGGGTCATCATATGCCTAACTTCTTCTTACAGCCAATCGTACTCAGCACAATTTCAGTTAGCACACAAACACATTTTATCAAAATACTCATGTGTAGTAATTGCTCGAAATCACAGATCTAAACATTGTTGTGGCAAAGAGAACTATATCATTTTCTTTAGTCTTAGAAATATTCTATACTTAGAGTTTAATCACTTCGCCTAAACAGATGGTAAGTAACTTCCAATCCACAAATAACAACCGATACCTTACATCTTATTTAATCATTGACAAATGGATTGTCTTACCGATCAGCTCGAACCCTTACCACGCTTCTGCAGTGTAATTTTGTTGATTTAATCGCATCTGCATGTCTTATTATGTTCTACATAACAATCATTCACAATATACACAAAGAATATATAATGGACATGGGTTATAATCGTTAGCGTTAACAGAGTACATTTAACGTTGCTATCAATTTTTCCATTTTCATTCAAAAATGTCATGCATGATGCCTAAGTCTTTTCTAGACACCCTAAGGCTCAATGGACTCGTGTGTGAGATAGCAACTCGTGCTCTGATACCACTTGTCACGCCCCAAACTTGCCCCTAAAAGTTTGGGCATGACCTACACAGAAACGGACGCATAACCTGGTATACATATCATATGGGGCCTGAACGGAAGCATTTACCAATATAAATTAACATAAATAAAAGAACTGCATCCATTTAGTTATGTACATATATATATACAGACCCAACCCTTAGAATTGGGCGTAAAACAACATGGACAGGCAAAGGAATTATATATACATCAACCTTAAGCAAACAATCAGAGTGTAAAATCAAAAGTTTAGCAAAAAGGCTGCCTTCACTTAAGTGCCTGGATACTCTGAGGTTGACAAAAGAGGCACGGATGCCATGGGTTAAAACTGACCTCCAGGTGGAGTGCCTACAGACACAGACATAAGACAAAGTGAGTCAAGCTCAGTGAACAGTAGTACATAAACAATTTAAAGATTAACTTAATTTACTTACAATGTACACATCTTTCTAATTAGATAAGTAAATGCAAAAATCCTGTGGTTAGTTTGATTCTGTACACATTTCAGAATAGTCTTGTCGGTTCATAACTTCATAGGTTGGCCCTTGGCCTAATGGGTTCACACATTCACAAATTAGCCCTTGGCTTAACTTAGATGCATAACTTCACAAATTGGCCCTCGGCCTTTGAGATTCATAGTTTCACAAGTTACAGATTCATACTTCACAAGTTGGCCCTCGGCCTCATAATTTCAGAATTCACAAGTTGGCCCTCGGCCTCAAAAGTTCACAAATTCACAAAGTGGCCCTCGGCCTCATAAGTTCACAAATTCACAAAGTGGCCCTTGGCCTCATAAGTTCACAAATTCACAAAGTGGCCCTCGGCCTCATAAGTTCACAAATTCACAAAGTGGCCCTCGGCCTCATAAGTTCACAAATTATACCTTTCATATCTTCACAAATTATTTCTTTCATAAGTTCACAAGTTATTCCTTTCATATCTTCACAGATTATATCTTTCATAAGTTCACAAGTTATTCCTTTCATATCATCACAAATTATATCTTTCATAAGTTCACAAGTTATTCCTTTCATATCTTCACAAATTATATCTTTCATAATTTCACATAACCGGGTGACCCATAAAGGGACCAAATTGGCTTTAAGCCCAGTTCTTGTATGTATGGACTCAAGAGGTGGTTCGCATTGCAGCACTTAGTTTCGTACTAGGAATCAATAGTTCTTGAAGACTGAACAATTCATATTATGTCATAGCATAAACGAAGTGAATAAACATAACATAATAATGCCAGGTTCATACGAATACCGTTCACAATGGTGCACATAAATTTCCCTTTATGATTCATTACACATAGCCATAGTCATCTTACATATAACAAAGTATTAATAATAATTATTTACAGAAACACATGTGTCGTTACAGTACTATTCATGGGAATAGAACAATTCGCACCATAACGTGAGTCATATAACAATGTTATTGATATTCAATTCTTTGACGTATAAGGAAACCCATGGTTCTGTTCGATTTTCATTTCGTTAATCCATTTTAGGCAGATGTCTATGTCATAAAACATGTATCGAACTAAATAAGGCTGTAGGAGTCTAGGATAGGACGTTCAAAATATCATGTTCCCATTAAGCGGGGTTTATATTCATAATCCCTTCTTACCAACCAGTTTCATAATATTAATAATTCTTGTGCGGAGTTATAGGTAATTTACAGGTTATTATACCTTAAGGATAACCATTAACCATAACCAGAATGTAGAGTAGTTTCAGCGTCATACCGAAGTGCACATAATCTTTCAATGTTCTCACCGATCCCTAAACAACATAAATGCTTACAAAGAACAGTGCATTAACAATAAGAATTATTTACGGTAAGTAAACGTACGATTGCAGAACTACTACTCACAGTGATTGGTTCCCGGTGGTAATAGGACGATATCCTCGTCTCGACCTACAAGTACAGTGCACAACACATAATATGAGATTATACTCGCTCATTTACTTATTCTCTTTGATCATTCAATCAATTAGCCATGGCGGTACCAAGCTCATTATTTCTTAATAAGTTATACTCCATGTCACAGAAACAGGAGAAATCAATGGAAAATAGTTTAGGCGAAGAAATGGTATAAAATTAGTTGACAGAAAGTGAACAGTTGTCACTAATTTGGGCATAACTATTTTGTTATTTAGAATTTGGGAGTGAGACCACTTCCATTGGAAACTAGACTTCCGGGGCTTGATTTTAGGGTCAAGAATCACTCAAAACGGAGCCCCGAGGCAAAAGATATGCTTATTCAAAGATGGCGGGACAAAGCTGTCTCCCGCACGTGCGGGAAACAGGGCCGCACGTACGGCTCTGGGCAGTGTGTAGTCCGAAAATGGCTCTTTTGCTCCAACACTTGGTTTTTCCATTTTTAAGCTTGGTTCTTAACATAAATCACTCAAAAACATGTAGAATTGCCCTATAACATGATAAACTAACATCAACCAAGTGTAATTTCATTTCAAACAATTCAATCTTTGTCTCAAAGTTCAAGATTAATGCTTAATCTTTCATGATCTTTAAGGTTCTTAAAAACATAACCCACAACCCACAAATTCACATGATTCTTGCATAATCTAAAGTTTATTTCATGATATCCATGAGCTTGAGCTCCACTCATAAATAAAATTAAAGAACTCAATTTCTAATTCCTCAAATTAGCTCAAGTAAATACATAGATAAACCTTAACCCCAAATGGGTTTAAATCTTCCAAGATCTCTATGATTTTACCAAATTGATACTTTAAACACAAGATTTCAAGATAGATTTTCATACCTAACTCAATCTTTGTCTACCTATTAGCTCTCTCCAATTCCTCCAAGTCCCATGGGTGATCTTCTTTCTTTCCTTCAATTCTCTTCCTTCATCTTCAAAGCCTCCATGGATGTTGAGAAAATTGACACTCTTCCCTCTCTCCCTTTCACGGTTTCCTCTCTCTCTCTTTAGATATTTTGTTTTTTGACTCCAAAAGTATGAGTTCACCACTTATATAACTCATACACACCTATATATTAATTATACAAGCTTTATCACAAATAAGGAGGGCCAAACACGCCCTTACGAATCGCGAAAAATTAAATTTCAATTAAACTTTCCAGATGACTCTAAAAGTTATGATGATCATAAATATGTCCCCTATTCTGGTTTCTGAAGCCTCTAAGGCCTTCAATTTGCAGTACAAAGTTAAGCACCCAAACGCACATTAACAAATCAAACAAATTAGATTTCCAATTAGGTTTCCCAAATAGTTCTAAAAATTTTCATTAACACATCCAAGTCCTCAATTGTTATTTCTGAACCCGTAAAGGTCGGTAATTTCAATTTTACAGTCGTGGCTCAACAAATAATTCCTCAATTTGAACACATATCAATAAATCAAAAGGCATTAACCCAATAGGCCGTAAAGGTAATCTCTAGTACGGATTTTGGGGTCGTTACACTTTCTCTAGAGCGTTTCTCTCTCCCTTTTCGCCCGTTTCTTCGCGTTCTACGCCCGTTTCGTCGTCGGATTCGCGATTTCCTTCGCGTTTCGGACATTTTCAATCGATCACATTCTTGTTTCGGTGCCTTGTTTGGCGTTCTCGCCTTTTCAGGGTTTGTTCCCCCCACTTTCCTCTTCATTCCTGTGCCTTTTCACATTCCGGCCTTCCCGGCCATTTCTGACCCTCTTGGGAGTTGACTTTTCAGTTGACTCTTCGCATTCCGGCCCGGTTTTCCTTTTCCCGGCCATTTTCTCATCATTTTCGATATGGCAGACGACATTCCACATGGCGGGACTCCCCCGGACCACGAGATGGATCCCGGGGTCGAGCTCCTACCACTTAGCGAGCGCCCGTTCGACCCGGCGACCTACCGGCCGGCGATCCATGTTCTGCCCCCCGACGGCCTGCGTCAGTTCCGGAGCTTCGAGAGGCACGTGGCGCCTGAGCTATTGCTGCGTGAGCCTACCTCCCACCTTTCATTCGGCACTTCCGAGGTAACTCTTTGTCTTATGCTTTACTTTTCGCAATGTAGGATACAAAAACTGTCATAGTTATTTGTATTCTTTAACTGCTGAAAACTGATATGCTGTAGACTGTAGTTGACTGTAAACATACATACAACTGATATCTGCTTGAGACTGACACATGCACACACACTGCACTAGCCCTGAATTACCCAAACACACTGCACTCACTGTATTCTACTGCATACACACTGGCACCCAGTATTTGTCTGAATCTGTTAAATTTGCACACATGCTATATCTGCTTTGAAACACCCAAACACGCTGACACAGCACACGTATTTCACTGCAAGCACACCGGCACCCGGTATTTGCCTGAAACTTGTCAAACTTGCACACATGCTTTATCTGCTTTTTCAAAACTGCATTTTGAATGTTGTCTTGCAATTGTTATTTTCTGTTTACAGGAGGGTTCCCATACCATTCGCTGGTATGGGAATACTGGTGCACGGGAGTGGTATGATGAGCTCCCTGACGCAGTCCGACGCATCGTGGACCGGGCGGGCTTCGGCGCCTTCTGCCGAGGGCTCTCCAGGTTGTCCACATGCAGACCTCTCCTCGCCGCTCTGGTGGAGAGGTGGTGGGACACCACCGATTCTTTTCATTTCTCTGCTGCAGGGGATATGACGATGACCCCTCATGATTTCTCGATGCTCACAGGCATCGGGGTGGGGGGTGATCCGATCCCTTTTGACATCGCGATGGATGAGTGGACCGCCGTTCAGGTCTATCTACTGGGAGAGGTGCCACCCCTAGCTCGCCCAGGTTTCGTTCGATATTCCTGGTTTGAGGTCCAGTTTCGGGTCCAGCCCGTGTTGGAGGAGTAGGCGGAGATGACCCCGGAGGACGTGGAGAGGTATGCTCGCGGCTTCCTCATGTTCCTGTTCGGGACTACCATCTTCGCCGATCGGGCGAACACCGTGCCTCTCTGTCTTCTCAGGGCACTGGTGGACGTCCGGGACATCTTGCACTATGATTGGGGCGGCGCTGCTCTGGCCACCCTTTACGGGTACATGAGCTCGGCTTCACGCGGCAGCGGCCAGCTACTTGGAGGTTACTGGCGGGCTTGGGAGGTACACTTCTTCTCCGCTTTTTCATTTCTGTCTCGTACTTTCTATACTATGTACACTGCACACACTGTAGTCTGCTTTACACTTGCTGTATACTGTACACACGGCACACACATACATTCTGCTTTACACTGACTGTACACTGCTCACACTGTACACTGCACACAATACACTGCACAACACACGGCTCTGCCATTTCTGCTTTATCTGACGGTCATACTGACATCTGTTTTGCAGTTGTGGGTTTACGCCTACTTTCCTAGGCTTGCCCCCATGCCAGTTGCGGAGACTCCCCTGGCTGTCCCCTTTTCGAGTCGCTTCGACGGGAGATGCACCCGGCGGCCGCGGGAGACATTCGGCTTCTTCCGCCGATATTTCGACACCATCACCCCCGCGGAGGTATGCTTTACTTTCAGTTCATTTAAGCTTCGCTTTCCAACTGTATATTTCAATAACAGTAGATAACGAACTGTCTGTCATTTTCAGATCACTTGGCGGCCGTGGGCTCCTATGCCGGCCGCGATGCGGGGTCGGTTCCCTGGTGCGGAGGAGACATCGCGTTTCCGGATTCTGCTTGAGGGCCCGATCTGTCGAGCTTGGTACCTGGGGGAGCGTTTTCTACGCCAGACCCTAAGGTTACCTGAGCAAATAGTCCCGGTTCCCCCTCCTGCAGACATGAGGGAGACCGAGGGGCTCACCACTGAGCAGCTGGATGATTACTCCATCGGTTGGGAGGAGGCCGGCTTCCGAGGCACTGGAGACTATCAGGAGTACGTGCTGACGTACCTGATGCGCCCCCTGAGCGGCCGTCGAGCAGAGGGGGCCAGGCCTGTGGCATCGGTGGTTGGGGCCGGAGCGGGAGTTGGAGCTGGATCTTCGAGGAGGGCCCGGGTCCGTGGCAGGGGCGAAGCTCAGGGAGGACGAGGAGCTGGCTGGCCTGCCCTGCCCGCTGTAGTGACTTTCCAGGGGCAGGGTGGGTCGACCTATCAGATCCCCTTCGCCCCTCCACCGGCTGGTCACGAGTTCCTTGACGTCCCCGACTTACCTCCGGTATGTTCTACTACATTTTGTACAGTTATTCATTTCAGTTTACTTGATATTCCATAGAATATTGATGCATCTGATACTTTTGCAGGCTTCTTCTGGGTATACCCGTCAGTCGTTGGCGATGAATGCCTCGATGATGGGGATGCTTCAGCGGACATTTGATCTCCTAGCCCTCTACAGCATACCGGTATGTCCTTCTGACACTAGCCTCAAACCATTCATACACTGATTCACATAATCTGATGCACGACATGACACCTGATCCACTAATCTCACAGTATCTGAACACTGCATACACTGCATTCTGCACTGTTAAACTGCCCACGGCATTCTCATACTGTACTCATATACTGCATTCTGCACTGATAGACTGCTCACGGCATTCATACACTGTACTCGGCATTGCATTCTGCACTGATAAACTGCTCACGGCATTCTCACACTGTACTCATACACTGTATTCTGCACTGATAAACTGTCTACAGTATACTGATGCATTTCCCTTTTGTGTACTTTTTCAGCCTTCTTTCCAGATTCCCATGGCAGGAGGTGCTCCACCTGGGCCTTCTGTCTCTGCTCGGGGGAGAGATAAGGGGGGCAGGATATTTCCCCGTACCAGGGGAGGGCGTACTCATGTCGGGAGTAGCTCGCGAGCTCCAGTCCCGGATGATGATGATGACGAGGAGTCAGAGGCGGAGGCAGAGGCGGAGTCCGAGTCATCGGAGGAGGAGACCGGAGACGGTTCTAGCTCGGGCTCTGACGACGACGCTGATGATGCTCCTGGACCCTCGTCCAGGAAGAGGACTAGGACGGACTGACGGCCCCCCGGAGTGCTTGACATGGATGCAGATTTTTGCTATCTTCTTCTTTCTTGGACTTTTCTTTATGTTGGTAGATAGATTACCTTGTACTGCCGCAGGCAGATTTTTGTTTCCAAAACTTGTACATTTGAAAAGATAATGAAATGAAACGGACTTTGTATCTGAAAAAGTGTTTACATTTACACATTTCATGCATTGCATCGCATCTCATCATGTTACACCTCATTGTAAATGAAATTGATTGGTTATTTGAAAATTAAACACTCGCACTGTAATAACCAGATAACTTAAACAGCCAACAGCCAAAATAACCCAAGCAACCCACTGCCTGATCCTTAGACACTCAGCCCTTACTCTGTTAGGGATTAATCTGCATACAGTCCATAACACAGCATTCGGTTCATTCTGCACATGGCAAATTCTGAACAAACGGCCCAATCTAACAGGACGGACCTCAAAGGTGGAACCAGTTGGAGTCGGAACACGCTCAAATGTAGAGAATGGCACAGCATTCTTGAGCATAAATGATTTTCGAAATTGAATGAGGGTTTTTCAAACCGGGATATCGAGCCTACAACTGAACACATCGGGGAGGACTCAAATATAGGTGCACGACCTAAACACAACGAGACATGCTCGGGAAAGACTAAAAACAAAAGACGAGAGCGTCAAATCAAAGAGACACGACACACAGACGCGTGAACGAAGATGGGGGACCTCAGATCACGAGGGGCCAGTTTCTCTAGGCATTGTTTCCTACCTTTTCTGATTTGTGATTCTCACATCACTCGACTCTCAAGCTCGGATTTTCTCTCGAAACCCTTTTCCTCACTTTTCTCTCAACTTACACCTCTCTATTCTTCATTCTCTCATTTTCCATCCCTCCCCGGGGTGACTGATGAATAAACAGGAAGTTGCGGGTTCACGCCCGATGCCGTTAGCTCACAGCTATTTTTTCTGGCGGGCAGAGCGCTCTTCTGGCAAGTACATCGATGACGGGGGAAAGACAGACGCCTGGCTCGACTGTGCCCCTAGTTCATCATTTTAACCATTCTTTGTTTTTGCTTTCTACTAAAACAGTTTTGATCAAAATGAGAGTCGGATTAACGTACTTGTTCGATTTTTGATTTGAAAGGCATGCGAGTCAGGCAGCAAGCACTGAAATTTTTCCTTTTTTGGGTCCAAGACAATGGTCCAGTTTTGGAAAATGAAATAGTTTTCGAGAAAATAGTCAACCTCAGTAAAAATTTTCAAAAGCTATTTTTCAAACAGCTGATGCTCAACAAGCATGGAACTTACTTTTCGAGACGCGCAACCTCGGATCGGAGGCAATAGAAAATTGCCCCTGGTTTGAAGGGGGTTGGGAGGCAACGGAAAGTTGCCCCTAGTTTGAATGGCGGCTCACGGCGGCTCGTGGCAACGGAAAGTTGCCCCTTGTTTGGGATGGTGCCGCAGCAATCTGTAAACAGTCTTCATTGGCGATGGTCGAACTCTTGGACACAGAGATGACGAAGACGGTTATAACAGATATATGGACACAATCACCTTGGACGGTGTTGGCGACTAGACTTTAGGTTGAAGTCGAAACCATTGTATGGACTGAGACGCTATGAAAGCGTTGGGGGCTGGACTTCGTGATGAAGTTGCCTACGTATCCCAAACATGGGAATCAAGCCTTACGTAGTTCCGGTTAAGGTACACTCGGGTATTTTAACCTTCACTTTGTTTGGCTCTCATTTTTGCCAAGGCGCCCAATGCGGGTTTTCGACCTTGCGAGCTTCTTTTCATTTTCTATTTCTTTTCCATTCTTTTTTTCTTTTTCTTTTTTTCTTTCTTCCTTTTTTTTTGTTCTTTTCATTGCATTTTTTTTTTCTTTTTGTATTTTTCTCTTGCTCTAACTTTTGCCTGGGTCGCCCTTCCGGGTTTTCGGCCCAGCGAGCCTCTCAAAGGGTAAAAGTGCAGCAAGTCCATGCCAAATGGTTTATTTTGAAGTTGAAGCCTCTCTGTGTCTAGGAGAACGGCTGTTACGCTGATTTGCGGAGAATCCATCCCGGTTGCTCCACGAGCTTCTTCCGGCTAGATCCACTCCTTCTGATTTGGGTTTTGGTGCCTCTTGCTCGAGGGCTACTTCGAAACTGGCCATACAGACCTTTCACGGCGTTTGTCCGTTGAACTTTCTGAACGTTCTGAACGGGTTCAAAGTCGGAAAACAAATAGATTGAATCTTGAGGCTGAGAGCGATCCTAGGTTGCGCGACCTTAAGAGGGATTCCACACAAGTCTTCACAGGGGCCGTGTAAAACATTTGCTTTTGAAAGTTTTTAAGAAAGCGACAAATCGCACGCGCCGAAGATAGTGTGAAACCAATCTGGATCAGGCCAGGATCCTTCTCAGTACTCACGCCGACAAGCATGATTTCATTCATAAAAAGGCTTAGCACGCCTTTCTTTCTCTCAAAATGATCAAAATTTTGCAAAATCCGAGGAATTCCTTCCTCTTCGTTTTCATCACCGCAGTGTTCAAAAAGTTTGGTTTTGGAAAACTTAGGTTAATGCAATGAGTTTGGCGCGCAGGAGAGCAGGCGAGATGTACTGTCGACCCAATCAAATTCTCTGGCACTTATGCTGAAAGCAAGCATGAAGTTTGAGATAGCAACAGCTGTTTCAATCGGCTTTGTTGGTGCCACTGGGCCCTCGGCAGAAACAGACTCAAAACAAAAATAGATAATTACAAAACAAAACGGTGTTCGGGACAACAACCCCAGAATCACCTGGTATTATATACAACGGAGACTGACTCGATACAACCAGACAGACCCTGAAGCAAAAAAGACTGACTCAAGACAAAGAGACAGACTCAAAACAAAAGACTGACTCGATATCCAAGCCAGGATTTACAAAACTCGGTTTCACCGATGCTCAAAAATGCGTGCCAGACGCTTCAAAAATACACCAAATGTTGCCCGTAGGCGGTCCACTTCACATACTCGCAGTATCTGAGCCCTCGAAATCCAACAACTGAGTGGTGACGGGCTTGCCTGAGGTGGGTGGTAGGATAACCTTGTTATCAATCAAATCCTGCACTTCATGACGAAGGCGGGAACATCCATCGGTACTGTGACCGGACTGTTGATGGTACGCGCAGTACAAGGTAGCATCATGAGTGGCGGGGAGATTCTTCGGGAGTGGCCGGGGCTCCAAAGGCTTAAGATGCCCATTCTTCGCCAATATTCGCAATGCCCTAGACAAAGGCATGTGGAGGTCGTGAAAGACCCTGCGCCCTCGGCGCAGGTACTTCGAAGTTTGAGGATTCTTGCCAGATGCGCTAGCGAAAGGATCGGTTGGCGCTGCCTTGGCTTTTTGAACCTTCCCCGGTGCAGGGTTGGGAACTACAGGCATTGTCTGGGCATGACGGGGCCCATCCCGATTTTCTACCTGGCTTGAACTGCCTTTGATTGGAGCGGGGAAAGCATCATCCACAGCTTTGATCACGATTGCAGATGTTTGTTGCTTGTTCATCCCTCTGACTTTCAGAGCCTCGACTGCCAACAGCAGTTGTTCAATAGGGTCGGCGTCTACCTTTGCCTTGTCTTTTCCTCTGGCCTCAGCCTGATCAAGGGTCGGGGTTGATACTAGCATGTCGCGGCTGTAGCTGGAAGCCACCTCTGGCTGGCTGAGCTATATCACAATCCGCCCCAGTAGCGGGGGCTCCTGTGGTACGAAATTCCCGGTATATGGCGCCGCTGGCGGCGAAGCCGACATTCCATAGGTTAGGTCCGCCACAGACCTTCGTAGATCGCCTATCATCCCCATCAATTCGAAGGTGGTGGGCTCACGAGCCTGGTATAACTGGGGAGCCCAAACCGGGTGCACAACGGGCGACCTGGGCGGGTATGACATGCTGATGCTGGCCTCACTCTGCGGAGCGGTCCCCTGCTCCAATGCAGCCGTCATAACCACAATTTCTTCTGAATTTTGTGCCGCCATAAATCCTGCCTCAACAAAGGGGAGACACTGGCTATTCTGTACCAACTCTGCAACTTTCTGAACTGAAAGGAAAAACAGACAGCATTTCAGCCCAAACTGATCAAACACGGGTGTAGCCAGACAACTGTACCCTACTGCTGATCACTGTTCCCAGAAATCACTGTTCCCGAAAACTGAACCGATACCCGCGGATAACTGATTCTCACAACTGATACTGATACTGGTGTCCCCAGGTTTGATACTCAAACTTGCAAACTGACATGTGCTTTTCCTGTAGAAACACATTCTAGAAGCACATAGCAAGTAAAGAGAGCTCAATCACCCCTATGTTGGGGTAGGGTTTCCCTGTCCTATTTTGTCAGGAGCTAGGGTTTCACTACGCACACAGCGGTTTCAAACAACTTAGCATCGGGTAAGCAACCTGTCCTAGCTTGGAATGGTCACTATGGATCCGAATATGCACTAGGTCGAATGGTCAAAAAGGGTGCCCCGGTAAACCGGGGTTTGTGTTCCCATACTGTCAGAGCCCATAGCCGGTCAGCCTTATGGACATGCCTTGACAAGACAAGCCTCCGGCAAACCGTTCAGGAATGGCAGATGGCAAACACTGTGTTCCTAGGCGCACCAATGCACATGCAATGCAAAGAAACACATAAATGAGATCAAAACAGGATATCATGAGTTCGAGTCAAGGTCTCTAAAAGTCCCCAGCAGAGTCGCCAGAAACTGTAGACGCGCCCGCATGGGCCTCACGCTACTACAGTTCGGACTCGCGATTTTTGTTGTCGCGGTTCTTAATCTTGAACCAAAGAGTCCAAATCTGGCAAATCGTTTTGAGAAACAGATTTTTGAAAAAGTAGTGCCAAACATGGACTGCTTTGCCAGATACAGAGTCACCACCTAAATATTTTTAAAATGGGGAAATTTAGGAAACCATGACTCGGTGCCGAAGGCCACATGTCCGTCATCACCGGAGTTGTCTCGGCTCGGGAGCTTGGGTACGATCGGGGAAGGTCAGCTATGAGCACCCCCTTTCGCCCGGTCCGAAGACCGGCCTCTACTAACCGTGATATCCATTTTTGAAAACTTCATGTATTCTTACACCGATTATTAGCCTAGAATTACTATGTTATGCGCGCAGCAAACAAGTATAGACTAGATTGCCTAATTTGGAAATAAGCATTGCATATCCGTTTGTTTCGAAAAATGTTTTGGATTTGCTACTCGCAAGTAGGCTAAAACACGGATTTCAATGAGTTCTTCCAACTCAAACAATCCAACCTTCACCCACAGGCATCCAAGCAGTTTATAACACATAAGCATCTAGCCACATGTTAAGCATGCTGTCATGGCAACATTCACACTCATGCGATATGCTAAAGCGGAAATACTTACATCGTACACCGTGCCAAAACAAAGAACTCGTTAGCAAACATGCATGATCCAAGCCCATGTTAAGTGCCTAATGCATCGCATACCAAGTGTTGCTAGAATAGGCTCGGCTATCCTAAACATGGCATGTGAGAATGCACAACTATCACATATTCAGTTTAGAATTTGAAGTACAAATGCAGTTGGCGTGATGTACCGAGCCTAATGCATGCAATACAAATGCATGGATGCACACATGCATGGCATAAGGTATGCTAATTTGCCCTAATCTACCATCGTAAGCAGGTAAATAAAAGGGAAGAAAGAAGTGAGGTTGGAAGACATACACACCACCCACACACACTTATTACAAATTTGCCCTCGCTCGGAGGGACCAAATAAATATTATAGATTAATTAACTACGCAAGCTAATTAATAATTACAAATTAATTAATTTAATTAACAAATTAAATTAAGCTAAATAAAAACAGTAAACCGCCTCAGAAAACGCGCCGCCATGCATAGGCTGCCTCTGTTTTCCTTCCTTCACTCCTCTGGAGGCTGTCAAAACCTCAGGACTGCATCCCTAGACACTAGGGAGTGCCACCGGCTGAGTGGAATCACCACCGGCACTGGTGTGTAGCCATCGGCACAAAATGAAGCTGTCGGCAGAGAAATTGTTGCCGGCCGGCACCTTACACTACCGGTCGGCAGAATGTTCCTGCAGAATCTGCAAATGACAGCAACAGAGGGCAAGGCAAAGCATGGCAGCACAATTCAAGGCATATATGCACCAACCATGTCCCTTATCATGATAATGACTCAAAGGGGCATGTGCCTCGATTCTCGGACCACCAATCACGCATTTCCATGCATGATGGCCCAAAGAACCAAGTATGCAACTTTGATTTCAAATGCAATGCAAACCAATCAAACCAAACAAGGCCCAATTCCTATCATTAAGTCAAGGAACAAGGCATGCATGCAAGATGCAATGCAACCTAAGCATACAAACTAAGGATGCAACATGGCATGGTGACAAGCTTATGCAAGCATACAAGCAAACATAGGGGCATGCAAATGGATGCAAAGATGGACTTATGCATGAATTAGGCAACTCTAAATAGGCCTAAAACAGTAGCCATTAATGCCAAAAATGGAGACCAAAGCACATGCACACATGTACCTAATTGAAGGCCAACACTTAAGTACAAAGCAAGCAACATTCAAGCACACTTGAAAGAGGCATTCATGGACTAAAAGCATGCAACATAAGCTCTGAAAATCATGCTAATACATGGTGCCAAACCAACCAACAAATTAAGCCAAGCATGCACCAAATGGCCTAAGTGTTCAAAGCAAATCAATGGGGCATTGAACTACACTTAACAAGACCAAACATGGCATGAAAGGAAGGACCAAAATCAGAGGTTTAGCATGTTAAAACAAAGCTAAAGGACTACTTAGATGGCATCTAAGTGACTCAAAAACAAAGGCATGCATAAACACCGAAACATAGAGCATTGCTACACAAGCTTAAGAGGCATTAAAGATGCATGCAAGGCAATCAAACAAGCATGGAAATGGGACTGAAATAACATATAAAGTGACCCCAAATCACCAAATCGATGCAAAGATGTCATGCTACACATGCACATGCTCAAGGCCAACAAGCCCAAATACAAAGGAGCTATATCAAGCATGCCAAAATCAACCCAAACACTTATGGACAGACCTAAAACAAGGCAAAATATGCACATAATCTTCACAAGACTAAGCCTAAAACATGCTCCAACAAAGGCTAACAACCTAAGGCATATTAACGCATAAACAAGGCATTACATGGAAACTATGCTAAGCATGCATGGAGTACCAAAACCAACTTGAAATCATGTTATATTATGGATATATAAGCACGAAAAACAGCCCAAACATGCTCAACACACACTCAAGCATAATGCTCTCTCAAGAGGCCAAAATATGCCCTTTTCAAGGACAACAAGGAGAGGGGGTGGCCCTCTCCTTCTTGGGACTTCAAGGCATCATCTTCACCACTGAAATCTTCACCACTGAAATCCCTCAAGATTTCAGTGGTGAAGAGACCCCAACACCAAAATCCCGGATCTAGCACAAAATGGCCTAAAATGAGGCCTTTCAAGGCCTAAGGGGGGTCAACCACCCTCAAACAACAAAACACTCTTAATAAACAATAAAGAGGGCTTAAAAAAAGAACTTTTTTATGTTATAAGATAAGCACAAAAACAGCTCTAAGATAGGTAGAA
This sequence comes from Camellia sinensis, assembly GCF_055761805.1. NCBI lineage: Eukaryota > Viridiplantae > Streptophyta > Magnoliopsida > Ericales > Theaceae > Camellia > Camellia sinensis. The sequence goes on from NC_138964.1 coordinate 73,371,878, forward strand.
AATCAATGCAAAAAGGGGGAATAAAGGTGTAAGTTTCTTACCCTTGATGATCCCTTCACAAATGGTGCTCCAATGGCCTCCTTTAGCTTGAATCCAACACCAAAAATTCAAAACCAGTCCTTTAGAACCTCAGTTCCAAGAGGAAGGTGAAACACTAGGTGTTTGTGTGCAATAGTAAGACACAAAACACCTAGTGCACAAATGAGAGGGAAAGAGAGATATGAAATGTATCTAACTCAAACCCTAGAACCAGAGCCCAACAATGGCTGTTTTTGCTCTCAAAAATGTCTAAATTCTAACCTAAGTCCTCTCTTTGCCTCCTAGAGAGAGCCTCTCTCTATATGTCTTGTAAAGCTTACAAGACAAGCTTTACAAGAGGGAGATCCCTCCATACACGTGTATGGAGGGATGCAAAAGCAAGACAGCTGTCTAAAAATATCTGCAAAAGCAGATGAACAGCAATCGGCCGGCCAAAAATGCCATCTTGGCCAAAAAGAGTGCCGGCCGGCACTAAAAAGTGCTGACCGGCAACAAAAAGTGCCGGCCGGCAATAAACAATGCCGGTGGCAGCAAACACTAGCCGGTGGCCTCTAGCCACTGCCGATGGTGGGTGGGGATGGTCTACAAGCCCTACCCTGCCTCTCAAGGGCAAGATGCAAGTGTTTGGTGCAAAACCAGACACTAAACGGTCGAGTTCGGGGATCCTGAGGCAAGGCGCGCGAACCGAGACCTCCGGGAACTCCAAACGAACACAAACATGGAAGATCACCGTGTGTTCAAACGGTGACGTCCAAGTCTTGAGGACGGTCAAAAATGGGGTGTCTACACTGATGCATCTGATACTTTTGCAGGCTTCTTCCGAGTATACCCGGCAGTCCTTGGAGCTGAATGCCTCCATGATGGGGATGTTGCAGCGGACTTTTGACCTCCTGGCCCTCTATAGTATTCCGGTATGTTCTTCTGATCACGGTCTCAAACCATACACATAAGCTGCTTCATATAATCTGGTGCACAACACAACACTTGATAAGCTGCTCACGGCATTCATACACTGTACTCATACACTGTATTCTGCACTGATAAACTGCTCACAGCATTCGCACACTGTACTCATACACTGCATTCTGCACTGATAAACTGCTCACGGCATACTGATGCGTTTGCCTCTCATACTTTTCAGCCTCCTTTCCGGATTCCCACTGTGGGAGGTGTTCCAGCCAGGCCTTCTGTCCCTGCCGAAGGAGATGGAGAGGGCAGAGTATTCCCCTGCACCAAGGTGGGGCGCACTCACGTCAGGAGTAGCTCGCGGGCTCCAGTCCCTGATGACGATGACGAGGAGTCGGAGGCGGAGGCGGAGGCGGAGGCAGAGTCGTCGTCGGAGGAGACCGGAGACGGCTCGGACTCGGGCTCAGATGACAGCGCTGATGATGCTCCTGGACCTTCGTCCAGGAAGAGGACTAGGACGGACTCCCAGGTCTGAGATCCTTTGTCATTGATCCAGATTTTTGTTGTTTTTCTTTTTCTTTTTCTTTTGTACCTTTTGCTGGTAGCTAGAGTACCTTGTACTGCCGCAGGCAGATTTTTATTTCCAAAACCATGTACTTGAAACAATGATGAAATGAAACAAACTTTTTGTCCGAAAAAGTGTAAGTGTTGCAATTGTAAATTTCATATATTGCATCGCATTGTATCATGTTGCACCTCAATGTAAATGAAATTGATCTGTTGTCTGAAAATTGAACACTTGCATTGTAATAATCAGATAACGAACCGGCCAACAGCAAAACAACCCATACCAACCACTGCACATTCTGAACACTCGGCTCATACTCTACTGGGGATTAATCTGCATACAGCTCATAACACAGCGCTTGGTTCATTTTGCACACAGCGGATCCTGAACAAACAGTCCAAATCTGACAAGACGGACCATGAAGGTTGAATCTACTGAAGTTGAAGCACACTCAGATGCGATCTGAAACCCAGAAGCTTCAAAGAGGCCCAGGTTTTCCTGTTCACACTTATCGGGGGTGGACCCTGCAGTTGTATGAAAGAGCCAAACCATGTTTTTGCACAAATGTGGAGAATGTCACAGCATTCTGAGCACAAAAACGATTAATTTTTGAAATTGAAGAAGGGGTTTTTTTTTTTAAAACTGGGGTAGTGAGCCTACAACTGGACATAGCGAGAATGACTCAACAGTGGAGACAAAAAAGGTAAACAACCTAAACACAACGAGACACACTCGAAAAAGACTCAAAACAAAGGTTGAAGTAAACAAGACAAAAGACACGACATACCGACGTGCTAACGGAGACGGGGGACCTCAGATCACGAGGAGCCAGTTTCTCTGGTTATTGTTTCCCACCCTTTCTTATTTGTGGTTCTCACATCATTCGGCCCTCAGGCTCAGTTTTTCTCTCAAGACCCTTTGGCTCGTTTTTTCTCTCAACTTACACCTCTCTATTCTTTATTCTCTCATTTTTATCCCTCCCCGGGGTGTTTAATGGATGAATAGGAAGTTGTGTGTTCACGCCCGACATGGTTAGCTCACGACTATTTCTTCTGGTGGCGTTTGGTCGATGCCCCAGGTAAAGGGAATGGAGTACTTTGATCCCTTCAGATTCATGCTTCACACTTGGTTTCATACCTCGTTGCTCGGAGGTTAAGAGAGTTTTCAGCCCTTTATTGACAACTTCAGTTGTGCCCTTTCTTGGCAAGTATGTTGGCGATGGGGGAAAGACAGAGCACCTGACTCAACTGTGCCCCTAGTTCATCATTTTGACCATTTTTGGTTTTGGTTCTCCACTGAAACAATTTTGACCAAGATGAGAGTCAGATTAACATACTTGCTCAATTTTTTGATTTATAATCATGCAAGTCGGGTTATCAGCATTGAAAATTTTCGTTTTTGGGTCCAAAATGGTCTAAGTTTTGGAAAAACAGTTTTCGAGAAAATAGTCAACCTCAGTAAAAATTTTCAAAAGCTATTTTTGCAAACAGTCAATGCTCAAAGACCACGGAACCTACTCTCAAGATGCACAACCTCGGATCGGAGGCAATGGAAAATTGCCCCTTGTTTGAAGGACGCTGCATGGCAACAGAAAGTTGCCCCTGGTTTGAACGGCGACTCATGGCAACGGAAAGTTGCCCCTTGTCTGGATGATGCCGCAACATATTGTAAACAGTCCTCACTAGTGATGATCACGACCGAACTTTCTCGGATACAGTGAAGACGAAGATGGTCAAAACCAATATATGGACACAGTCACTTTGAAGGTGTTGGGGGCTGGGCTTCGAGATGAAGTTGCCTACGTATCCGGTTATCACAACCGAACTATTGGATTGGGGGAGGGCAAGAATAATCAAAACTATTACATGGACTGAGGCGCTATGAGAGCGTTGGGGGTTGGACTTCAGGATGAAGTTGCCTACGTATCCCAAACATGGGAATCAAGCCTTACGTAGTTCCGCTTAAGGTACACTCGGGTATTTTAACCTTCACATTTTAGGCTCTAACTTTTGCCAAGGCGCCCGATGCGTATTTTCGACCTTACGAGCTTTTCTTTCCTTTTTCTTTCTTCCCTTTCCTTTTTTTTTCTCTTTTGTATATTTTTTTTTCTTTTTTTTATTTTTCTCTTTTTTTTTATATATTTTCTTTTGCTCTAACTTTTGCCTGGGTCGCCCTTCCGGGTTTTCGGCCCAGCGAGCCGCTCAAATGGTAAAAGTGTAACAAGTCCATGCCAAATGGTTTTAGGGTTTTGAAGCCATCCGTATCCAGGTGAGTGGCTGTTGCATTGACTTACTGAAGGACCCATCTTCGGTTCTTCGAGCAAATCGGACATTTTTGCCCCTAGTTTGGAGGGGTGCTTCTGTTCTAGCTTTATAGGCTTTTCCTGATGAGGCTTGATCTTCTTGATCTGACTTTGGTGCCTCTTGTTCGAGGGCTGCTTCCAATCTGGCCACACAGGCCTCTCTTGATGGTCGATCGTTGAACACTCCGAATTGTGGTTCAAGGCTTTAAAACAAGGGCTTGAGTCTTGAGGCTGAGAGCGATCCTAAGCTGCACAATCTCAAGAGTGATCCCACACAGGTCTTCGCAGGACCGCGCAAAACATTTTGTTTTTGAAAGTTTTTAAAGAAGCGACAAATCGCTCGCGCTGAAGATAGTGTGGAACCAGTCTAGATCAAGCCAGGGTCCTTCTCAGTACTCACGCTGACAAGCATGATTTCAATCATTAAGGGCTTAGCACGCCTCTCTTTCTCTCAATTTGATCAAAGTTTGCAAAACCCGAGGAATTCCTTCTTCTTTGTTTTCACTGCAGTGTTCAAAAAGTTTTGAAAAACTTAGGTCAATGCAATGATTTTCAGGGCACAAGAGAACAGGTGGAATGTACTGCTGTTCCATTCAAGTCCCCTGGCACAACTAATTCAGAATAGTAGTAAGCATGGAAACATGATAGCCGTAGTTGTTTCATTCAGATTCCCGGGTTGCAACTGGCTCCATGACAGAGACAGACTCAAAAGAAAGCAAAAGGGTAATTACAAAACAAAACGGTGTTCGAGGCAATAGCTCCGGAATCACCCGACATTCTATACAAAGGGGACTGACTCGCTACAACAAAACAGACCCATAAGCAAAAGGACTGACTCAAGACAACGAGACAGACTCAAAACAAAACAAAAGACTGACTCGACACCCAAGCCAGAATTTACAAAACTAGCACTCGCAGATGCTCCAAAAATACGTGCCAGACGCCACATCCAAAATACGCCGAGCACCGCCTGTCGGTGGTTCACTTCCTGATTACATACTTGCAGTATCAGTATCCTCAAAATCCAATAACTGGGTAGTAACGGACTTGGCTGAGGTGGGCAGGAGGATAACTTCGTTGTCGATCAAGTCTTGCACCTCATGACGGAGGTGAAAACAATTATCGGTAGCATGACCGGTTTGCTGGTGGTACGCACAGTACAAGGCAGCATCATGTGTAGTAAGGAGATTCTTTGGGAGAGGCCGAGGCTCCAAGGGTTTAAGATGCCCCCTTTCGGCAAGGATCTGAAGTGCCTTTGACAATGGCATATAGAGAGCGTGAAAGACCCTACGCCCTCGGGGCAGGTACTTTGAAGGTTGAGTATTCTTGCTAGACGCACTAGCGAAAGGGTCGGCAGACGCCGCCTTGGCTTTCTGATCTTTCCCAGGTACAGGGTTGGGAGTGGAAGGAACTGTTCTAGCATGACGGGGCCTATCCCGATTTTCTAACTGGCTTGTACTGCCTTCGTTTGGAGTGGGGAAAACATCATCCACAGCCTTAGCTACGACTGCGAATACCTGTTGTTTACTCATCCCCTCAGCTTTAAAGCCTCGACTGCCCATAGCAGTTGTTCAATGGGATCGGCATCTGCCTTCATTTTGTTCTTGCCTCTGGCCTCATCCTGATCGAGGGTTTGGGTTGATGTTGATACGTCATTGTTATAGTTTGAGGCCACCTCGGGTTGGCTAAGTTCGATCACAATCCGTCCCAACAGTGGGGGCTCCTGTGGGACAAAATTCCCGGCATACGGTGCGGCTGGTGGCGAAGCTGACATTCCATAAGCGAGATCCGCCACGGACCTCTGGAGGTCACCTATCATTCCCATCAATTCGAATGTGGTGGGCTCACGAGCCGGATACAACTAGGGGGTCCAGACTGGGTGCGCGATAGGCGACCTGGGTGGATGCGGTGCATCCACATTGGTCTCGCTTTGTAGAGTGATTCCTTGATCTAATGCGGCCGTTATAACCACAATCTCCTCTGAATTCTGCGTCATGATAAGTCCGCTGTACTGAACGGTGACTGACGGATTAGATATCTGTCATGCCTCAGCAAGGGGGAACACTAGCTATTCTGTATCAACTCTCTGAACCCCCCCTAAAAGGAAAAACAAGCAGTGTTTCAGCCCAAATGGATCAAACACAGATGTAGCCAAACAACTATACTCTACTGCTGACCATTGTTGCCCAAAATCACTACCCCCAAAATACTGAATCGGATACCCACAGATATAACTGATTCTCATAAACTGATACTGGTGCCCTCAGGCCTGATACTCAAACTTGCAAACTGATATATACGTTCCCTGCAGAGATGAACTCTAAAAGCACATAGCAAGTAAAGATAGCCAAAACACCCCTAAGTTGTGGTAGGGTTTCCGTGTCCTATTTTGTCAGGAGCTAGGGTTTCACTATGCACGCAGCAGTTTTCAAACAACCTAACATCGGGTAAGCAACCTGTCCTAGTTTGGCATAGTCACTATGCATTTCGATATGCACTAGGTCGAATGGTCGAAAAGGGTGCCCCGGTAAAATCGGGGTTTGTGTTCCCAAACTGTCAGAGCCCACAACCGATCAGCCTTATGGCATACTTTGACAAAGTCAAGCCTCCGGCAAATCATTCAGGAATGGCAGATGGCAAACACAGTGTCCTAGGCGCACCAATGCACATGCAATGCAAAGAGACATATAAATGAAATCAAAACAGGATATCATGAGTTCGAGTCAAGCTCTCTAAACTCCCCAGCGGAGTCGCCAGAAACTATAGACGTCCCCGAACGCCCCGGGAGGGTGAGTCCCGTTCTGTTCGTTTTGGGTTCACTACAGTTCGGACTCTCAAATTGTCCCAGTTCTTAATCTAAATGAAAGAGTCCAAATCCGGCAAATCGTTTTGAGAAAAACAGATTTTTAGAAAAGAAGTGCCAAACATGGACTGCTTTGCCAGATACAGAGTCGCCACCTAAATATTTTATTTTAGGAAATTTGGGAAACCCTGACTCGGTGCCAAAGGCCACGTGTCTGTCATCGCCAAAGTTGCCTAGGCTCGGGAGCTTGGGTACGATTGGGGAAGGTTAGCTATGAGCACCCCCTCTCGCTCGATCCGAAGATCGGCCTCTACTAACCATGATATCTGTTTTTGAAAACGTTATGTGTTCTTATTTCGGTTATTAGCCTAGAATTACTACGTTATGCGCACAGCAAACAAGTATAGACCAAATCACCTAAATTGGAATAGAACATTTCATGCTTGTTTCGAAAATGGTTTGCTACTCGTAAGTAGGCTAAAAGGCAGGTTTTGCCACCCTCAAGTGGGCTTTAGAAAAGATGGTTTTGCCACTATCTAGTGGGCTTAAAACTCACAGTTTTAATACATTATTCCAATTTAGGTAATTCAACCTCCACCCACAGGCATTCAAGCAGTTATATCACATAAGCAAGTAGCCTCATGGTAAGCATGCTGTCATGGAAACACTCACACGCATGCGGTATGCTAAAGCATAAATGCTTATCGGGTACTCCAAGCCAAAACAAAAGCTAGTTAGTAATCATGTGCATGATCCTAATTCATGTCGAGATGGCTAATGCAACACATACAAGATGAAACTACAATCGGCTCGTCTATCCTAATGATGGCATGTGAAATGCTGCAACTAACAGGTATTCAACTTGGAATTGAAATACAAGTGCAGTTAGTATGATATACCGAGCCCGGTGCATGTAGGACAAATGTATGGATGCACGCATGCATAGCATAAGGTATGCTAATTTAAATATGCCCTAATAGAAACCATCAAAAGCAGGTAAGTAAAAGGGAGAAAGAAGTGGGGGATTGGAAGACATGCACACACGCACCCACACTTATTACAAGTTAGCCCTCACTCGGAGGGACCGAAAGAATAATACAATTTAACTAACTAACAAGCTAATTAAATATTACAGACCACCTAATTAATTAAGCAAATTAATTAATCTAATTTAAGCAATAAACAGCCTCGAGAAGAGGGTCCAATGCGATGCGTGCTCGATTTCGCTCGGAAGTCACTGCCATGCACAAGCTGCCTCTGCTTTTACTGTTCTGCTTCTCTGAAAATTGCACAACTCACAAGGTTGCTTCTCTGAGTGCTGTAGAAGACCACCGGCTGAAGGGATTGGTCACCGGCCATGTATGATGGTCACCGGCCACAAAATAATCCATCGGCCAACGATTGATGGCCGGTCGGCACTTAAGATGGCCGGCCGGCCAAATCTTCCTGCAAAAACTGGTTTGACAGCAGCAGAGGACAGAACTTGGCATGGCAATGCATTTCAAGCAATGTATGCACCAACCACGCTCCTTATCATATTTATGACTCAAAGGAGGATGGGCCTCGGTTCTCGGGCCACCAATCACGCGTTTTCATGCATGATGGCCCAAAGAATCAAGTGTGCATGTTGATATGGAATGCAATGCACATAATCAAGCAAATTGAACTCAACCTCTATCACAAGCAATTCAAGAGGCGAAGCGTGCATGCCAATGCAATGCAATCCTAAGCATGTCGACTAGTATGCAACATGGACAATGCTATGAAGCATACAAGGCATACAATGGTCATGCAAGACATAGGGCATGAGACAATGCAACTAACAAGTATGCAAGGCACAATGTGGGTGTTCGAGCATGCAAGCAAGCATGTGACTTCATTCAATCATGCAACTCCAATCATGCAACAACACACAAATATGCAACAACATACAAGGTGGGCATACAACAACATGCAAAGGGGTGGGCTTAAACTAATTTACGCAGCCCTCAAACAAGCCTAAAATAGTGGCCAAAATGATGCAACAAAGGCATGAAAACACACACACAAATATGCATCAACAAGGGCCTAAACATGGAGCATAAGCCATCAACTCTTCAAAGCATAAAAGGGATGGAAAATGCAAGCATATAAGCACATCATGAGGTCTAAAATAACATACCAAGTGATTCCAAACCGCTGAAACAAAGCAAGGATGGTATGCTAGAGAGGCCAAAGCTTAAGGCATTCAAGAGGGATTGCATGGTAGCTATACAAAGCAAGACATAAATGACTCAAATGACCTAAAACAGTCCCTTAGCACATCAAAATATGCATATAAGCTTCACAAAGCTTAGCCAAAACACATGAGCATGGTAGTCTAAATGCTATGCATGTATTGAGGTAAATCATGGCATTACAAGGCATGTATGCTAAGCAAGCATGGTGTACCAAAACCAACTAAAAACAGAGCTATATCATGACATAATAAGCATAAATATCTGTCAAGGCATGGCCAACATGAACCTAAACATGATGCTCACTAAAGAGGCAAAAATGGCCCTTTTCAAGGACAACAAGGAGAGGGGGTGGCCCTCTCCTTCTTAGGACCTCAAGGCACCATCCTCATCACTGAAATCCCTCTAGATTTCAGTGGTGAGGAGGCCCAAACACAATGGTCCCGGAGCTCAACTGAAATGGCACAAAACAAGGGCCAAACAAGCCTTAAGAGGGGTCAAACAACCCCAAAGCTTAAAACACCCATAAGAAACTATTTAGGGCAGATAAAAACAAGGCTTTTCTATGTTATATGTTAAGCTCAAAAATAGTTGCAAGATAGGCAAAAAGGCTATGCAAGAATGGGGAACAAAGGGTGAAGTTCTTACCCTTGATGACCCTCTTCACAAACAATGGTCCAGCAGGTTCTCTAAGCTCAAAACCAGCCAAGAACTTCAAGGAAAGACCTCTGGTACCTTAACAACTAAGAAAAGGTGTGATAGTGGGTGTTTGTGCACAAAAATGAGACTAAACACACACTAAACACAAGAGAGAGAGATATACAGAGATAGAGGATATATGTAAACCCTAACCCTAAAGCTCAAGCTCTAAAAATGTTATCTAAGTTGTCTAACCCTAAAAGAGGGAGAGGAGGCCTCCTCTTATAGAGCTTCATTCTTGTAAGCTTACAGGACAAGCTAGCTAAGAGGGAAATCCCTCCATACATGTGTATGGAGGGGAGCCAAGTGCATGCCAGCTGCATGAAAATATTTGCAAAAGCAGATGCACAGTAGTCAGCCCCCCAAAAATGCAATTGACCAAAAAAAGATAGTTGGCCGGCCATCTATAGTGTCGGACGGCCAAGCATTTGGCCGGTGGCAACAAAACACAGCCAGTGGCCTCAAGCCATGGCCGGTGGAGTGTGGGGATGGCCCACAAGCCATTCCCTGCCCCTCCAATGCGAAGCATAAGTGTTTGGTACAAAACCAGACACAAAACAGTCGAGTCGAGAGATCCTGAGGCAAGGCGTGTAGCCGAGACCTCCGGGAACTCAAGACGAACACAAACATGGATGATCACCGAGTGTTCAAGCAGTGACGTCCAAGTCTTGAGGACGGTCAAAAATGGGGTGTCTACACTCCCCCCTCTCCGGGGCAAGCCACTGATTCTGCTAATGAAGTCCCAGACGAAGACTTTGATTGGTCGGGAAACGAGAACTAATTCGAGGGGTAGTAAAACTAGACTTTTGTAAGATCCGCTGATGAGGATCCCTAGAATAAGATAGCTTGAACTTGTGTGCGTGGATGCTCTTGAACGTAACTCTGAGAGAGGAGCCCCTTTTGTAATGATGCCTATTATTATACATATATAAATGATGTGTTGATCTATGTTATTGATTGTTACTTGCTTTAGTGCACCCTAAGGAAACTGAACCTTTATTTCAATCTAAGTAGTAAGATTTTCTAAGACTGGAAACCAACTAACCTCGTGCCATGAACAGAATGGTAGGCACGCAAGCTAATGGCTATATCGAAACCAACAACAATGTACGAAACCGCTCCAAGCATCAACATGAACCCATCCCCACAGGGGCTGACATCCCCAATAACCTAGGTCATCAGATCTTGGAGGAACTATGGCAATTAAGGAACAATCAGCAGAATGAGAGGACTCGACTCTTTTCTGAGTTTCGGAAGCAGAGGCCCCCAAAGTTCACAGGCGTACCGGACCCGAAAATGGCTGAGAATTGGCTTCGACAGATAGAGAAAATGCTAGACACCATGGTCATCACCGAGGCCGCTGATAGAATAGCTTTGGCAACATTCGAGCTTGATGATGAGGCTGACCATTGATGGGAGTTAATGAAAAACACTCGTGACATGGCAAGCCTATCATGGAACCAATTCAAGGAACTATTCTTAAGTAAATATTTCCCAAGTACTATTCGTCTAGGACGAGTCAAGGAATTCCAGAACCTGGAACAAGGAAATATGACCGTGACCCAGTATGCTGCAAAATTCGAAGAGCTAGCCCGCTATGCAACTAGACTCGTGGCAAATGATGAAGAAAAAGCAAGGATGTTCGAGTGGGGACTGGATCTTACAATCAGGGGAAGAGTCCTTCCGCAACGACTCCCCTCATATGTCGAGGTGCTGGAGATGGCATTAGAATCTGAAAGGGAAGTGAACAATGCCAGAAAGGCTTGGAACAAGAAAAGAGAAAGTCAGGCGACTATTGGACCCCAGAGGAACCAGAAGGGAAGCATGACCTCAAAGCCCTACTCCAGACCATAACCACAACAGCAACGACAGCAACCGCAACAACAGATTCAGAGAGGAGGCTATCAAAGGCCGGCGGGACAAATCCAGTGCTTTCATTGCCAACAATTAGGGCACAAAAGGAGCGAATGCCCCCAACTCCCCCCATCTGGATACCAAGGAGGAGGTTCCGGAGCAAATTCCCAGGCATTAGGTGGGCAGAAGCCTTGGACAAACAAGACCGGATCTACCGGGCAGCAGCACCAGAAGAGTGGAGGAACTCAAAACACCAAGACCAGTGGCAACCAGAAGGCAACCGGCAGAATCTTTGCCCTGCAAGAGGAAGAGGCGGACCTGTTTGTAATTGATGGTAATTCAGTACTATACAATTCTTGGGTGAATGTTTTATTTGATACCGGTGCATCACATTCTTTTATATCCTCTGCTTGTGCTGAGTCATTAGAACTTGAATGTGAACCTTTAGAAACTGCCCTAAGTGTAATGCCACCTATGGGAGGATGCATTCGGGTAGGATTGATATGTAAGGATTGTAAGATAGGGATGTCGAACCTACGCTTAACTTGCGACCTTCGTGTTATGGAAATGTCGGACTTCGATATCATCTTGGGCATGGACTGGTTGTCCGCCCACCGAGCGGTGATCGACTGTCAGCAGAAGAAAGTGGTAGCTCATACACAAGATGGAACATGTTTCTAGTTTAAGGGGGATAGACAAGACCCCATGGTTTCGACAAAACATCAGATGCAGTGGTGCGATCAACTTGTCGGTATGATAGCAAGCCTGATTCTAAATGAGGAAGGTCGAGGAGAGTTAGAGCTTCCACGCGTAGTGTGCGATTATGCAGATGTGTTTCCCATGGAATTGCCAGGATTGCCACCAACCCGAGAAGTAGACTTTGGCATCGAGCTACAACCTGGAACTACCCCAATATCCATTGCTCCGTATCGCATGGCACCAGCAGAACTGCGAGAATTGAAGACACAACTACAGGAATTGCTCGAGAAAGGATTCGTTAGGCCAAGCACTTCGCCATGGGGAGCACCCGTGTTGTTTGCTAAAAAGAAAGATGGGTCGTTGAGGCTATGCATCGATTATCGTCAACTCAATCATGTCACGATTAAAAACCAATACCCACTCCCAAGGATTGATGTCCTTTTTGACCAACTTAGAGGCTCAAGGTGCTATTCGAAGATCGATCTCAGGTCAGGTTACCATCAATAACGAGTCAAGGAGGAGGATATACTGAAGACTGCCTTTCGTTCTAGATATGGCCACTATGAATTTGTAGTAATGCCCTTCGGACTAACCAATGCACCAGCAGTATTCATGAGCCTAATGAATAAGATCTTTAGACCATACCTTGACCTGTTTGTAGTAGTATTCATTGATGACATCTTGGTTTTTTCAAGGTCTGAAGAAGAGCATGAGCAACATTTAAAGATTATCCTCCAAGTTCTTAGGGAAAATCGGTTATACACCAAGGCAAGTAAATGTGAGTTCTGGTTGAATGAAGTAAAATTCTTAGGGCACGTGGTATCAAAAAATGGGATTGCGGTGGATCGAACCAAAGTGGAGGCAGTATTAGATTGGAGACAACCAAAAACCGTGTCGGAGATCCGCAGCTTTTTAGGATTGGCCGGTTATTACCGGAGGCTCATCCAAGATTTCTCCAAACTAGCTAAACCAATGACTCGTCTGACGCAAAAGGGAGTAAAGTATGAGTGGGACGAAGCTTGCGAAAAATCCTTCCAGGAGCTGAAGAAGAGGTTAACTAGTGCGCCAATTTTGACCATCCCAGAATGAGAAGAGGGGTACACTGTGTATTGCGATGCGTCTAAAGAAGGGTTAGGTTGCGTGCTCATGCAAAATGGAAAGGTAGTCGCATATGGATCCAAGCAGTTGAAACCTCATGAGCGCAACTACCCCACCCACGATTTGGAATTAGCAACCGTGGTTTTTGCGCTAAAGCAATGGCGACATTACCTGTACGGGGAACAATTTGAGATTTTCACGGATCACAAGACCTTGAAGTATCTATTCACACAGAAGGACCTTAACTTGAGACAGAGCGATGGATGGAGTATCTTGTGGACTTCCAGTTCACTCTCTCATATCACCCCGATAAGGCCAATGTAGTAGCAGATGCTCTAAGCCGTAAGAGCAGAGCGATGGTGGCTAAGATCTCCGTCAAGGAATGAGATATGGTTAAGACACTCAGTGAGTTCAGGATCCAAGTAGAATCTCAAGATACAAAAGCATGTCTTAGTGCGCAGAAGGTGATGCCTAAGTTGAGGAATGAGGTCATGGAGGCCCAGAAGCACTATCAAGAGGTAGCTTACATCAAGGGACGTCTGGAATCAGGAGAGCCCATGCCCGATTGGGTAATTCACCCCGATGGAAGTTTAAGATACCAGGGTAGATTGTTTGTACCAAGTGACGAGTTACTTAGAGGAAAGGTACTGAAGGAATGTCACCATTCTGCATTTGCGGTACATCCAGGAAGGACTAAAATGTACCAAGATTTGAAGAGGCAGTATTGGTGGAATGGAATGAAGAAGGAAGTGGCTAAATTCGTAACAAAATGTTTGACATGCCAACAAGTGAAACCGGAACATCAGAAATCAGGAGGAATGTTGCAACCTCTACCAATAGCCGAATGGAAGTGGGAGTATGTGACGATGGATTTTGTGACAGGGTTGCCTAAGTCACCTAGAGGGCGTGATGCTATATGGGTAATAGTGGACCGTCTTACCAAGTCAGCACATTTTTTACCCTATAAGATGACCGACACCTTAGAGTCTATGTGCAGACTTTACATTGGGGAAATCATTCGACTACATGGAATTTCGGTATCTATTGTGTCAGATCGTGATCCACGATTCACCTCTCGATTTTGGGGAAGCCTGCAAGAAGCTCTTGGTATAGAGTTATGTTTTAGCACCGCCTTTCACCCGCAGACAGACGGACAATCTGAACGCACTATCCAGACGCTCGAGGATATGCTGAGAGCTTGCACAATGGATTTTCAAGGAAATTGGGAACGACACCTACCACTAATTGAATTCGCCTACAACAACAGCTTCCAAGCTTGCATCGGTATGGCACCCTTTGAAGCATTATACGGATGACCTTGTAGATCGCCGATTTGTTGGACGGAAGTGGGTGACGCAAATCTGGTGGGACCCGAACTTGTCCTAGAAACTACTGAGAAGGTCAAATTGATCCGACAACGGTTAAAGACTGCTCAGGACTGTCAGAAGAATTATGCAGACCGAAGGAGGAGACTGTTGATGTTTCATGTAGGCAGCCACGTGTTCCTAAAGATGCAACCCAGGCGTGGAGTCATACGTTTTGGAAAAAAGGGGAAGCTGTCACCCCGATGTATTGGGCCTTTCAAGGTATTGGAAAGAGTGGGCAAAGTAGCATACAGACTAGCCCTACCCCCGCAGTTAGCAGGAATACACAACGTCTTCCATGTATCTATGTTGAGAAAATACATCACTGACCCGTCACACGTCCTCAAATGGGAAGGTATCAGCCTTGACAAGGATGTTACATTTAAAGAAGGACCGGTAGCAATACAGGACAGCCGAGAGAAGGACCTCAGAGGCAAGACGGTTCACTTGGTGAAAGTGTTATGGTGTCACCAAGGAATTGAGGAATCTACTTGGGAGCACCAGGATTGGGTGAAGGTAAATTACCCCGAGCTTTTCGAAAGCAATATGTAGCTGAATTTCGAGGACGAAATTGTTTTAAGGGGGATTGGTTGTAAGACCCCTAAAATATGTATTTACTTTTAAGACCTTAATGATGAATTATTTTCTTAAAGCCCTCGTTTACTTGAATTAATTCGAATCTTGTCGGTTAGCAATTTCTATTTTTATTTTTATCGAAATATAAATTTCTCTGACCAGATTAGTTTCCCTAACTTAATTTAATTCTACCTAGGTTTCATGTAATTAACTTCAATCCCTCACTCTTTATTTAAATTTTAAACTTACCCCAAATTAGTACTTGCACATTGTACCTTGGTATACCATCAATCTTGCAATATATATATAGGTATATATACACCTTGAGGGATGTGCCTAGGACCAAAATTAATAAAATAGTCACCCAACACACTCTCCCAAGGCCGGCCCTCCTAGGGAAGGGAGAGACAAGCCAATTTTCAAGGACTATGATTAAGATATTCTAGGAAATCCAAACCTAGTGACCTAGACTTAGGTTGCAAATCTCAAAACTAGTTACCTTTCAACTAAAGATCAACTAATTGATGCCAAAACCTATGATTTAGCACCTTAGTTACTCCTATCCCATTTGACACCAACCAAAATCCTAGCTTTCCCATCCATTTTCAACTAAAGGGCTTTTATGTCCTTTTACACCAAAATTGCCTATATATACCACACCCCCCTAGCTTACAAACTCACACAACACACTCACTCACACACACATTTTGGTTAGAGAGAGGGAGGAGAGCAAGGAAGAGAAGTTTAGCGGAGAAGAAGGAGGAAGAGGAGAGTTTCTTGTGCAAAGCTTGGAAGGTAAGCCACAAACACAACCTTCTCTTCATTTCCTTTTCTAATGCATGTTTTTGAAGATTCTAAATAATGTTTTCTACTAAGATTTGAGTATTGAGTCCATCTCTCTTGTATTTCCCCATTTTGGTACCAATCTCTCAATTTTTCAAGGGCACTCCTTCAAACAAATTTTCTGAGTTAAACATGGGATAGTTAGCATATTTTCCTCACAAAAGAAATGAAACTTTCCCATGGTGGAACCCCCTTTTTATAAATTTTCTTGTTTTGGGCATCCTACATTAAAACCTATTTTTACAGTCATCTTTCAAAACTTTCAGAAAAATGTACAAAAATATTCTGAACCTCTATTTTATGTCAAAGCCTTCCTTTAGAAGTTATCTTTCAATTAAAATTTGTTTCATCGAAAAACATTGAGCGGTTTGCAAGAAAATCAAGTTTTCGTAACAGTCGACGGATCTGGGCAGATTCTGGACAGTGCTGAGATACTTTCTAAATAATCTAGAATCTGGAAGAGCAACCCCAATTCCGAAAAATTTTCTATAAACCCGATTGAATCCTCTATAAACCACAGGAAGGCCAAGCCGGTAAAGGGTCTAAAATAGCTCTTTCATCTTAATCTTTATGCGATATTAAATATGGAAACTTTTGTTAGGTGTGGATATCTTGTACCTTTGAGTTCATGAGAATGTTTTCAGCTTATAATCATATCTTGATCTGATAATATATGTGTTGTGGTTATGTTATTTACCTTTCTTATAAGAATGTTTGTAGCTTATAATCATATCTTGACTTGATAATATATGTGTTGTGGTTATGTTAATCACCTTTCCCATCTTAAGATTGCATGCTCATATGGATATTATTGTTTTTATAAGTTAAGCTAGTCTTGTCTTAAAAAACTTAATTCAACTGGAAACCTAATTGGGAGGGTATTGGGTTTTCGAACACTTGAGTAATGACAAGATGAGAAAATATGATATATGGATAATTGGGAGGCGTTCCCTTTCTGAAGGTTAAAAGTCTTGCGCAAGTGGTTTTCGGAACCCTTGAACGGAGCGGTTGTATTCGGACCGTAGGTAGTTGGCCTAAGGAGGGATTTGGGCAAGGCCCTATTTGTACCGTCTCTTTTGAGTCCCTGCGGTTGGCGCTACGCGGTATATAATCGTTGGTAGGCATCCAAGGTTAGTTCTGCAACAAAACAGCAAAAGAGGGGGCATACCGAATAATCCGCGTCCGATTCTTGCGGTTAGGAGGACGGAATCTCTTTGGGGGATTTCTAGTTAACTGACATCTAACTTAACCATTTAATTATGTATTTATTTATTGGAGTATCATGCTTTACTACATGATGTTATATTTTGTGATTGTGTATTGGACTGGGAAAAAGGGGTGAGGTGTGTGTGTGTGTTTTCTAGTTAACTGACATCTAACTTAACATTTTGCTTCCCTTTATATCTAAAATATGAAGTCTGAAATTCAGGTCAATAGACATTTAACAATTTTGCTTCCCCTATTATGGTTGTAATTTTAATTATAACTGAAGTGGTTTTTAGATATGTATGAAAAATATTTAATTATATTTTGCTTCCCTTTATATCTAAAATATGAAGTCTGAAATTCAGGTCAATAGACATTTAACAACTTTGCTTCCCCTATTGTGTTTGCAATTTTAATTATAATTGAGGAGGTTTTTAGATATGTATGAAAAATATTTAATTATAATTTTTGATGTTAATGTTGAAAAGTGATTTGGTTATAAAACTTGCATATGGTACTTCTTTTTTTTTTGAAGGGTGTGTATTGTATCATCACTCATATGATTTAGTGGCTTACCAAAATGCAAATATATAAAAAAGGAAAGAAAAAAAGACTTACCAAAATGCAAATAAATAAAAAAGAAAAGAAAAAAAGAATTGAGCTTCTATACAATTCATACCTAGATTGAAAGGTGTTGTTCGAGTCGGGGGCTCATCATCGGTTTTATTTTGATAATTTAAACTATTCATTTTGTATGGTCCTCTGTGTATATCATTCATGAAAAAATTAAGTGGATCCAATAATTGTAATATTTTCATTTTATCATATTTGCCTAAACAAAAGTGTGCAAAAAAATGTGTTTTCTAAAATTAATCATCCGTTTCTTTTTTCTTTTTGTTGAAGAAAAGCTTTTAAATGAAAAGGCTACAACAATAGGATTGACCAATTTTTTTATTTATTTATTGTTTTTCTTTTTTTTTTTTGTAAATGATACACGTGGAGATGCCGTTTGGATTATCAAAACGAAAACAACTCCCTCTAATTTAGAATGTGAAATGGGGAGAGGCTCAACATAAAAAGAAAATATGTCAAACCTATATCTTCATTATTAATTCAATATCATAAATTATTTTCCATTTTTATGCAATAATTAAAAAGAAAAAAATCAAACTAAACACCACAAAGCCTCACAAGTTAGATCAATTTAATTCATAATTAATATTAAAAAAAAAAACTGACCAAAGCATTATATCCAAAGTCACTTCACCTCATAACCAAGCACAACAAAGTCTCATAGTCACTGAAAGGGAGATTTATGACTAATAATGTGCCGAGTTAGTTTGGGCCAGAGTCAAGGCCTTTACTCAGTAAGACGTTGGGTACACACTAACCCGAGGACTTAGTACGGTCAGTTTGGGGACAACTTTGAGCTACTAGCTTGGTATGGATGTGTGTTCTGCTGAGTTGGACGGAATTTGTCCCCAGAAGACCAGATTCGACCAAGTAGAAGCTCAGTTGTGACTGTGGAGCTCGGTTTAGTCCATGTTCGGGTTTGGCCGATAGATGGCGCGGTTCCAAGGGAAGGGCATGGTGCTGCGCTGAGCGTAGCTCGATAGGAAGTGCTACGCGAAGTGATGGAACTACGGGAAGAAGATTCTGCCATCTGTATGCATCAATACCATTTGGCGGTTTGATTATTTGGTGTTTAGCAGTATTTGCACCTACACGTGAAGGGATATAAGATGGGAACATATCCACGGGTCAGAAGGAGGACAGGCAAATAGGAGCGCGCAGATAAATGGTGCTGCGTATCCATGCACAGGTCTGGAACATCTGGTTATCAGAGCTACCTACCCCTTTGTTTCTTTCTCTTCTTCTTCTCTTTTAGTGTGCTAACTTGATCGTCGGAGGGTTTTTCCGGTAGCACACTGCCGGGTAGCTCACCGTTTTGTGTTCTTAGGTCATTTGGAAAGAAGCGAAGCTTGGACACGAGAAGTACGGAAAGCGACGAATATTTGCCCCCCGTATAGTCACGTTCACCACAAATTTAACCACCATAAAATCTCATAGGTAACCATTTGATCCATAACTAAGAGCATATACTATACACTTTGCAAACTATAGTAGCTATTGTTGATGCCTCATGTTGTCCTGCTCTCTTAGATAGTTACACAACATGTGATCACTTAGTTTTAGGAAAGAAAAATGTTAGGGATCTTAAATATTTTACCAAATATTCTATCAATTGTGAGTCTCACACCCATGTAAAACATTTGATAGAACATTTGGTAAAATGTTTGGGATTCCAAGCATTACACTTTAGGAAAATAAAATCAAGGTGCAATAGCTACAATCTTGAAAACATATTTTATGTACACCTTTTTGTACTGGGTACGGACAATAGTACTTCCCCTTTACATGTACTGACGATAGTACTCCCAACAGATTAGGTCGTATATAGAAAATGATCAAACAAGTTAATAAATTTGCACATCATGGGAATGAAATCAATAGTGTGGGGGATGAATAAAATATATTAAGGAAGGCCAAGGACTTTGAAGACATCAGGCCAAAGACAATTCAGCTCTGTCCAAGGGCTCTTGAAGCCAAATATACAAATCGGCCATGTAAGAAGCCGAGTAGGAATCAACACACAACCGAGAGGCCGAGTAAGAAATCATGCGCGAGATTAAGAGTGGGCCCGACCCTTGGGCCCAGAAGGAATATAAAAAAAGGAACATCAACCAAAGAGAGGTATGTGAGAATAGATAAAATAACTTGAGATAGAAGAAAACTGGAGAGAATACTAACTTGTCCGTCGGAGTGCTAATTCCGACACCCTCGACTGGAGTGTTCATCCCCTTTTTCAGGTAGCAATCAAAGGGTCAAGGGCGCCTATCTGGATCCTAGAGTATTTCCAAACCATTTCTCCACAATTGGCACCATCTATGGGAATACTCAAATGCATCATGGCAGGCATAGCAGATGATCCTCTGGTAGTTGCTGACGATGTTATGCCAAGAGATGACATCACTCCAAGAAACATGCTTGGACCGGAGAATATCACCACACAACAGGCCTTGAACTTCGACCTAGTAGCTTATACCTCACCTCAACTTCGGTGCAAGAGACTATGCAGACAATCATGGATCAAGCAAAGCGAAATAAATAGGGTCTAGAAGATATGATGACTAAAAATGAGTGGTTACATCAGGAATAGGCCTTGGAGTTAGCCAAGTCCCAACAGGCCACATGCCATGACCGGGGTCGATCCCTAAGAAAGAAGGACGATCGATGACGTCGACTTCAGAAACATGATAATGGAAGTGATTCTAACTCACCATCCCAAGAACCCAGAAAGAATGGACGAGTCGATGTATCTAGCTCATCCAAAGGAAGTCCGTACGCACGGCACAAGCAAGGGAAAAGAAGTGATGATTCGGATGAAGAAAACAGGCATGACCCTTTCGTGCGACGCATCACAAGAGCAATGTTGCCCAAGAAGTTCAAAGCACCGTCATTCACCCTATATGACAGAAAATTAGATCCCACTGACTATATTCGTCATTATAAACAAGCGATGCATTGCATGCTGATGAGGAAGCCCTCATGTGTCGAATGTTCCCAAGTAGCCTGGGACTGCTGGCCGTCAGAAGGTACAAAGCTTTCATCAACTCCAAAAATCCTTCACGGCGAGATTCATCACCAACGAAGTTCAGCCAAAACAAGCCGACTCTTTTTGGACCATGCAAATTAAACCAGAAATGACTCTCCGTAAGTATTCGGCGCACTATTAGGAATGTTTCAACTTGGTAGATGATGCCTGCAATGATTCCATGGCCATTACCACCTTCAAGATAGGGCTACATCCTGATAATCCTCTCCGCTGTTCATTGACCAGATGGCCCCCCAAAACAATTTGGGCGTTAATGAAGAAAGTTAAAGAATAATGTAAGGTGGAAGACGACGCCCTGCAGGTCAAGGCTGGACAGAAAGTTAATAAATTGGCTCCGTCTGGTCCAGTTCAGTCGATAAGCGTCATGCCATCAACGAGCCCTGAACCTCAGACTCAGGCTAAACAAGACAAAAGGCGTGATTCGCGTCGTTCGAGCGATCAGTGTTCGCACCGATCAAACGAACAATATCAAGTGGATAACAGGCGCACAAGATGTTCAGATAAGAAGTACATGGAATTGGCAAAACCGATCGGTAAGATCTTATCCAAAGTCCAACATTACCCACTCTTTAAATGGCCGTCCAAAATGATGGGGCCTCTTGATACAAGGAGAAAGGATAAGCGGTGCGAATATCACAAGGACCATAGCCACAATACTGACAGCTGTTATACATTGAAGGATCACTTGGAAGAGTTGGTACAAGATGGTCGGCTGGCGCAATACGTTCGAAAGAATAATCCATTGAACACAGTAGCCTTACGGCCAGATTCACCACCACTCGGCATAATTCACATGATATACAGCCTACCGTTATCGGCCGAGGTACATACAGTTCAGTCGCAACCTAGAGCGTCCAAACCAATCACACCAGCCAAACGACCCTATGAAACTGGGAGGATTAGCTTTGATGACACCGACTTAACCGAAGTAACTCTCCCCCATACTGATCTCCTCGTCATCGAGCTACGAATGAACAAATTCACAGTTGAGCGCATCCTCATTCATTAGTGAAGCATTTCGAAAATAATGTATTACAAGACGTTTGTTAAACTCGGCTTCACTGATTCAAATTTGTTGCTAGCCAACTACCCATTATTCGGCTTCAACGCCAGCCCTGAGTATCCCTTGGAAAAGATCACACTACCAGTACGGGCAGGTACCAGATCGGTAGATGTAGAATTTCTGGTCGTGAAACTCCTGTCACCATATAATCTCATCATGGAGAGAACTTGGTTGCATACCATGCAGGTTGTGCTAAGCACCTCCCATCAACTGCTTCGTTTTCCAACTACATATGGCATCGAGAAAATTCGGTGTTCTCAGAAATCAACATACGCATGCTAACTTATTGCTGTTACAAAGGGGCCAAAGGAATTGGAAGTAAACTCGATTGAAATATCGGATCGAGAGAGCCTCGAAGATATTGGGAAAATCCCCAGTGAAAAGGCCACTGAAGACTTTGATTGGATCAAAATCAATGGGAGTCCTAACAAATTCTTCATGATCGGTACCTTCTTGAGCGAAGTTGATAGACGTGAGCTGGTATCCTTCTTATTCGACAACCTCGATGTGTTTACATGGACACCGTACGAAATGTCGGGGGTGGATCCAGTCGAGCCTAGCATCGTTTAAACGTTGATCCAAAAGTAAAACCAGTTATTCAGAAAAGTCAACAGTCGGCCGCGGAGCATGCATCGGCCGTTGTTGATGAAGTTGACAGATTGCTTGATGCCGGGGCGATTCATGAAGTCACCTATCCCACATGGTTGTCTAATACCGTGGATATAAAGAAGAAAAATGGGTCTTGGTGCATTTGCGTGGATTTCATAGATTTGAACAAAGCTTATCCAAAGGATTGTTTTTCTCTCCCAAAAATCGACCAACTTATGGACGCAACAGCACATCATCAGCACATGAGCTTCTTAGAAGCCTACATTGGTTATCACCAAATTTCCATGCACCCGGAAGATCAAGAAAAGACTGCATTTCTCACCCTAAGGGGAACCTATTGCTACAAGGTTATGCATTTCGGACTAAAGAATGCGAGAGCCACTTACCATAGAGTGGTTACCACTATGTTCGAGGAATAACTCGGCCGCACCATGGAAGTGTACATCAATGACATGGTGCTAAAGTCCAGGGAAAAACACTCCCATTTAGTTGATTTATCAGTGACCTTCAGCATCCTCCGAAAGTACAAGATGAAACTGAATGCCTCGAAATGCGTATTCGACATCGGATCCGACAAATTTCTTGGCTACATTGTCAACCATCGCGGAATAGAGGCCAATCCGAGGCAGATCATAGCAATTCTAGAACTCGGCTCCCCTAGATCGGTCAAAGAAGTTCAGAAGTTGATGGGGATGGTCGCCGCCCTGATTAGGTTTATAAGTCGTTCTTCAAATCGCTTCCGGCAATTTTTTCATACACTTTGGAAGAGCAAAGCGTTTGAATGGAGTCCCGATTACCAGGCCACGCTAGACGGCTTGAAAACTTATCTCCGATCAATACCACTCTTGGCAACTGCATCGGCAGGCGATGCGCTCATCTTGTACCTGGCAATATCTGACCTGGTGGTCAACGTCGTGCTACTAAAAGAAAAACTTGGGGAATAGTGACCAATTTATTATGTAAGCAAGGCCATGGTCGACACCGAAACGCGATATCTATCACTGGAAAAGTTCACCCTTGCTCTCGTAGTGGTTGCAAGAAAATTGATGCACTATTTTCAGGCTCACACCATAGGGGTATTAATGGACTATCCCCTTCGGTCAACGCTGCGCAGTGCAGAAGTATCAGGGGAGGTCTTGAAGTGGGCTTTGGAACTCATCTAATATGATATCCAATTTTTGCTAGAACTGCCATCAAAGCTCAAGTACTTGCCGACTTTGTAGCCGAGTTCACGGGATGCCATACCAACCTCAAGTCCGATCAGGTGCAACCTAAATCCGATTAGTGAATATATGTTGGAGATATTTGGCAGTTATATTGATATGAATCATCCAATCAACGTGGCAATAGGGCAGGTGTAGTAATCATGACCCCCGAAAGGGCAATAATCGAGTAGGCGGTCAAACTGGGCTTTGATGCATCAAATAATGAGGCCAAATGTGAAGCTTTGCTGACCGGCCTTCGTAACGCACTTCACCTTGATGCACAGCAACTGCTTGTCTTCTGTGACTCGAAATTAGTCATTAACCAACTGAAAAGGGAATATACAACCAAAAATGACCACATGATAGCCTACATGAAAACGACGAATTCCTTGCTCACGAAATTTCACCACCACAAATTGAATCAGATAACCCAGGATCAGAACACACATGCTGATGCCCTTACTTGCTTAGTCTCCACCATCAACTCAGAAATCAAACGAACAATTGAAGTAATGTTCATTCCAGAGCCGAGCATCACCTCTTTTGAACCAGTTTAGGTTAACGTCATTGAACAAGGACCTAGTTGGATGGACCTTATCGCCGCATTCATTTCATCAGAACAGCTCCCAATGGATAAGAAAGAAGATGCGAAATAAAGCCCTGCGATACTACTGGCATCCTTAGGGAAAGCTTTACAAAAAATCTCTCTCTGGGTTGTACTTGGAATGCCTTCACCCAGATAAAGTTAAGGAACTCCTGGCCGAAATACATGAGGGTAGGTGTGGCGCCCACTCTGGAGAACGCTCATTGGCCCATCGAGCCGTAACACAGGTGTACTATTGGCTGACCATGCGATCAAATGCCGAGAACTACATAAAAAAGTGCAAACAATGCCAGAAGTTTTCCCCTTTAACTCATCCACTTGCCGAAGAACTAAACGCCATTACTTGTCCTTGGCCATTCACTCAATGGGGACTCAATATCGTCGGACCATTACCACGGGCTCTACGGAACAAGTGATTCCTGATCGTCGCAACAAATTATTTCACAAAATGGGTCGAAGCGAAGGCACTAACACATATTCGAGATGTTGATGTTAAACATTTTGTATGGAAAAACATCATAACATGATTCGACATACCAAGAGCACTTATCTCAAACAACGGCACCCAATTCAATTATGGCGTCTATCGAGAATTATGCAACACATATGGTATATGACCCCACTTTTCCTCGCCGGCATACCCACAAAGCAACGGTCAGGCAGAGGCTTCAAATAAAGTGATCCTAGATGGCATCAAGAAACGGCTAGAAAAAGTCAAAAGGCAGGTGGATCGAAGAATTGTCGTGCATGTTGTGGGCTCATCACACTACTCCAAGACGATCTAATGGGGAAACGATGTTCACTTTATGCTTTGGAACACAGGCAATTATCTGCCTTGAGATCGGCCTTTCGATATTGAAATCCAAGGTTTTTGAAATGGGCCATAATAATATGATTGTAGACGCGCCCGAACGTCCCGGGAAAATCCCGTTTTGTTCATTGAGCTTACTACAGTTCGGACTCAATGTCACGGTTCTTAATCTGATCTTGCAAAGTGCAATGCGAGATTGATAAATCACCAAAGAGTCCAAATCCAGCAAATCGTTTTGAAAAACCAATTTTTAGAAAGAAGTGCCAAACATGGACTGCTATGCCAGATACAAAGTCGCGACCTAAATATTTTATTTTTGGAAAATTTAGGAAACCCTGACTCGTGCCTAAGGCCACGTGTCCGTCATCACCAAAGTTTCCTCGCCTCGGGAACTTGGGTACGAGAGGGGAAGGTCATGCAATAAGCACCCCCGCTCGCCCGATCAAAGATCGGCCTTTACTAACATGATATCTTATTTTTGAAAATACATGTGTTCTTATTACAGTTATTAACCTAGAATTACTATGTGATGCGAACAACACACAAGTATAGATTAGATCGCCTAAATTGGAACAAAACATCTCATGTTTGTTTGAAAATCCATCGCAATGCCCCGATTTGCCTCTGTTTGCAACTGGTCCTAGAACACTGCACAAGGCTCCAGAAGGCTAAAACTCCACCATGGAAACCTATAGGGATGCTGCCGACCAGTTGTTGGCATTGGAGACCACTTGCTGACCACTTTTTGTGGTGAAAACTAGAAAAAGTGGTCGGCCAGCCACTTTATCTGGTCGGCCGACTAGTTTTTGCTGCTGGTTTCTGGTTTGCTGCAACAGAAAGCAAGAAAGGGGCATGGCAAAGTATTTACAACACATACTGTAACAAGCCCGCGGGGGGGGGGGACCTCGCTACAGTTCGGACTCTCAATTTGTGTCACGGTTCTTAATCTGAACCAAAGAGTCCAAATCTGGCAAATCGTTTTGAGAAACAGATTTTTGAAAAAGTAGTGCCAAACATGGACTGCTTTGCCAGATACAGAGTCGCCACCTAAATATTTTTAAAATGGGGAAATTTAGGAAACCCTGACTCGGTGCCGAAGGCCACATGTCCGTCATCACCGGAGTTGTCTCGGCTCGGGAGCTTGGGTACGATCGGGGAAGGTCAGCTATGAGCACCCCCTCTCGCCCGGTCCGAAGACCGGCCTCTACTAACCGTGATATCCGTTTTTGAAAACTTTATGTGTTCTTATGCCGGTTATTAGCATAGAATTACTATGTTATGCACGCAGCAAACAATTATAGACTAGATTGCCTAATTTGGAAATAAGCATTGCATATCCATTTGTTTTGGAAAATGTTTTGAATTTGCTACTCGCAAGTAGGCTAAAACACGGATTTCAATGAGTTCTTCCAACTCAAACAATCCAACCTTCACCCACAGGCATCCAAGCAGTTTATAACACATAAGCATCTAGCCACATGTTAAGCATGCTGACATGGCAACATTCACATTCATGCGATATGCTAAAGCGGAAATACTTACATCGTACTCCGTGCCAAAACAAAGAACTCGTTAGCAAACATGCATGATCCAAGTCCATGTTAAGTGCCTAATGCATCGCATACAAAGTATTGCTAGAATAGGCTCGGCTATCCTAAACATGGCATGTGAGAAATGCACAACTATCACATATTCAGTTTAGAATTTGGAGTACAAATGCAATTAGCATGATGTACCGAGCCTAATGTATGTAATACAAATGTATGGATGCATGCATGCATAGCATAAGGTATGCTAAATTAAACGTGCCCTAATACTAACCATCAAAGCAGGTAAGTAAAAGGGAAGAAAGAAGTGGGGATTGGAAGACATACACACCACCCACGCACACTTATTACAGATTTGCCCTTGCTCGGAGGGACCGAATAAATATTACAAATTAATTAACTACGCAAGCTAATTAATATTACAAATTAACTAATTTAATTAACAAATTAGATTAAGCTAAGAAAAATAGATAAACAGCCTTGGGAAACGCGCCGCCATGCATAGGCTGCCTCTGTTTTCCTTCCTTCACTCCTCTGGAGGCTGTCAAAACCTCAGGACTGCATCCCTGGACACTGGGGAGTACCACCGGCTGAATGAAATTGCCACCGGCAGTGTGGTATGGCCATCGGCACAAGATAAATCTGTCGGCAGAGAAAATATTGCCGGCCGGCACCTTACACTGTCGGTCGGCAAAGAAGGCCTGCAGAACCTGCAACTCACAGCAACAGAGGACAAGGCAAAGCATGGCAGCACAATTCAAGGCATGTATGCAATAATCATGTCCCTTATCATGATAATGACTCAAAGGGGCATGTGCCTCGATTCTCGGACCACCAATCACGCATTTCCATGCATGATGGCCCAAAGAACCAAGTATGCAACTTTGATTTCAAATGTATGCAAACCAAATCAAACCAAACTCCCAATCCCTATCACCTAAGTCAAGGGACAAGGAATGCATGCAAGATGCAATGCAACCTAGGCATACAAGCTAAGGATGCGACATGGCATAGCAATGAACTTATGCAAGCATGCAAGCATACATATGACAATGCAAACTAATGCTAAGATGGTCTTATACATGAATTAGGCAGCTCTAATAAGGCCTTAAACGGTGGCCAAAGTGCTAAAAAGTGAGGGCTAAATGGCATACACACACACATGCACACAAGGACCAACACTTAAGCACAAATCAAGCAACATTCAAGCACACTTGAAAGGGACAAACAGGAACAATTAGCATGCATTATAAGCTTTGAAATCATGCTAATACAGGGTGCCAAACCAAACAACAAATCAAGCCAAGCATGCACCCAAATAGTCCAAGTGTTCAAAGCAAATCAAAGGAGCATTGAACTACACTTAACATGACCAAACATGGCATGAAAGGAAGGACCAAAATCAGAGGTTTAGCATGTTAAAACAAAGCTAAAGGACTACTTAGATGGCATCTAAGTGACTCAAAAAACAAAGGCATGCATAAACACCAAAACATGGAGCATTGCTACACAAGCTTCCAAAGAATTAAAGAGGCATGCAAGGCAATCAAACAAGCATGGAAATGGGACTGAAATGGCATATAGAGGGACCCTAAATCACCAATTCGATGCAAAGATGTCATGCTACACATGCACATACTCAAGGCTAACAAGCCCAAATACAAAGGAGCTATATCAAGCATGCCAAAATCGACCCAAACACTTATGGGCAGACCTAGAACATGGCAAAATAAGCACATAATCTTCACAAGACTAAGCCTAAAACATGCTCCCACAAAGGCTAACAACCTAAGGCACATTAAGGCATAAACATGGCATTACAAGGCAACTATGCTAAGCATGCATGGAGTACCAAAACCAACTTGAAATCATGTTATATTATGGATATATAAGCATGAAAAACAGACCAAACATGCTCAACACACACTCAAGCATAGGCTTCCTTAAGAGGCCAAAATATGTCATTTTCAAGGACAACAAGGAGAGGGGGTGGCCCTCTCCTTCTTGGGACTTCAAGGCATCATCTTCACCACTAAAATCCCTCAAGATTTCAGTGGTGAAGAGACCCCAACACCAAAATCCCGGAGCTAGCACAGAATGGCCCAAAAAAGAGGCCTTTCAAGGCCTAAGGGTGGTCAACAACCCTCAAACAACAAAACAATCTCAATAAACAATAAAGAGGGCCTAAAAACAGAACTTTTTTATGTTATACAACAAGCACAAAAACAGCTCTAAGATAGGTATAAAATCAATGCAAAAATGGAGGAAAATGGGACTAGATTCTCACCCTTGATGACCCCTTTACAAATGGTGCTCCAACGGCCTCCTTTGGCTCCAAACCAGTCAAGAAACTCAAGAACAAGCCCTTAGAATCCTAGTTTCAAGAGGAAGGTGAAACACTAGGTGCTTGTGTGCAATAGTATGGACTAAAACACACACAAGAGTAAATATAGAGATAGGATGTGTATGCAACTCAAACCCTAAAACCGGAGCTTCTCTCTGTGTTTTTCCCTCTCTAAAATGTCTAAAGTCTCCCATTTTAGCCCCAAGAGAGAGCCTCTATCTATCTCTCTCACCAAACTTGCAAAACTTACAAGTTAAGCAAAACTAGAGGGCCATCCCTCCATACACGTGTATGGAGGGAAAGTCACTGCAATACAGCTGCCTAAAAATATCTCAAAAAGCAACTGCACAGTAACCGGCCGGCCAAAAATGCCATCTTGGCCAAAAAGAGTGCCGACCGGCACAAAATAGTGCTGACCGGCAACAAAAGGTGCCGGCCGGCAAACTACATTGCCGATGGCAGCAAACACCAATCGGTGGCCTCTAGCCACTGCCGGTGGTGGGTAGGGATGGTCTACAAGCCCTACCCTACCTCTCAAAGGCAAGATGCAAGTGTTTGGTGCAAAACCAGACACTAAACGGTCAAGTTCGGAGGTCCTGAGGCAAGGCGCGCGAGCCGAGGCCTCCGGGAACTCCAAACGAACACAAACATGGATAATCACCGAGTGTTCAAACGGTGACGTCCAAGTCTTGAGGACGGTCAAAAATGGGGTGTCTACACATACGTGCACAACTATCCTCCCTATCATTACATAAGCTCAAGGGAGTATAGTTCTCGATCCTCGGGCCACCAATCACGCATCTCGATGCATGATGGCCGAGGAGCCAAATTGCACGACTCAATGTGAAATGAATGCGCACACAAACACATAAAGCCCAAAACTCCATCATGTATAGTCAAGAGTGTCGGCGACTGGGAATTGAGGCACGTCTCATTACTTTCAGTATGAAATGTCCCTTGTTTCCCATGTTTGGACTAACGTCTATTCCAAACACAATGCAACAAACATGGCATGCACAATACGACTCAATCATGCAACTTAATGCAATACAATTTAGACATGCAAACATGCAAGGGATAGACATGCAAACATGCAACTAGCATACACAATGCTATGAACTATATTGCATACACACTGCTCATGACACTAGCATACACAATGCACATGGTAACCAACATACGCAATGCAATGAACATGGTATGCACCAATGCAATGATCGATCCTGTAACAACATGGCATGCTCATTCCAATGAACCACATAGCATACTCAATGCACAATAGACTTAAACCAAAATGGATAAGCCTCAGCCATGTTCAAATCAGTGGCCATACATGCCAAGATAGAAACTCAAAATGCTATACAAACATTCATGCGTAACGGCCCAAGCTTAAGGCACAAAACACAACTCCCCAAAAGCATTGAAAGGATGAAACATGGGGTACAATGGCATACTTCCAGCACTGAAATGGGATGCAAGATGACTTAGAATCATGCAAACAACCCATGTAATGCATGTTAAAAGGCGCATCAAAGCTAGTGAAGTGTATTACACTAGAGCCATGCAAGACAATGCTCAAATGGCCAAACCAACCCCAAATAGACCCCATGCAGGCCTAAACGGTGGCTAAATGAGTTGGGATGATGGCTTTGAAAGGCACAAAAATGGGGCTCATGCAATGGCTCACAAATACGGCATAAAAGCATAACTCTAAAGAGCACTTAAAGAGTGAAAAATATGGAAGTATAGCAGCCCTACATGCTCTGAAATAACATTCCCAATGATGCCAAAACATGCAAGAGACCTCAAAACTCAAAGCTAGCCAAGGCTATTACACAACAAGCATGCATGGCAAGCATCATTCGACCAAGAGGCCTCAAAACAGAGCTAAGGAAGCTCAAAATATGAACAAAACCAAGTTGGAGCAAAGCCAAATGTGCTAGAATAAAGAACCAAAACATCATGCGAACCAAGCTAGTAAACAAGATTTACACTACAAGCATATGTAGCATGTGAGAGGTTAACAAACCAGCCAAAAACAGAGCCATGACATGTCAAATGATGACCAAAAACCCACTGAAATGGAGCTAAAACAAGCAAGATTAACATGCTACCTTGATGAGCCATAAATGGGAATACACTACACATATGAGAAGCATGCCAAGGGTGACCAAACCAACCATGGACATAGTCTAGGAAGGCCTTAAAAGTCACCAAAAAGTGCCTGAACCAAGCCTTGAAAGTATGAAAATGTATGCTCCTTTGATAGGCCAAAAATGCAAGTGAACAAGACAAAAAGAGAGAGGGTCACCCCTCTCTGATTTTGGACCTCAAAACCACGTGCCAGCCACTAAAAATTCACTAGATTTCAGTGGCTCAAAGGCCAAGCAAGCATTAGCTCAAAGCACTAAGGCATGGCACAACACAAGACTAAACAAGGCATGCAAGAGGGTACAAGACCCTCAACACCAAAAGGGCCTTAAACCAAAATCACAAGCACCTTAAAACAAGAATTTTTTTAGTTGGAACCTAAGCCCAAATAAGCATGTAGATGGGGCCAAGAGAGCAACCAAAACAAAGCTTAAAAGGGAGAAAAGAGGTTACCCTTGAAGCACTGCAACAACAACTTCTTTCTCAACCAAAAACCAACCTTTTAACCCCCAAATATGTCCTCCAAGAACCTCAGCTCAATGATGGGGGTGTGTGGTTAAGAGTTGTGGTACAAAAGTGAGGAACAACACACATTTTAGGCCCCAAATATAGAGATATAGAGGGAGATATATGCTTGTGCCTTAGGAAATTTTTTGAACCTCTGGAATGGAGAGGGAGAGCCTCTCTTATAGAAAAACAAAGGTTCAAGCTTCTTGGAGAAGCTAGAATATGGATAAAATCCCTCCATACACGTGTATGGAGGATACAGTCTGTGCCCTCCAGCTGGCACAACTAGCATCCACACAGTCTGCCAAACTAGAAGGAAAGTTGCTGACCAGAAAAGGTGGCCGGCCTGCTACTTTTAGTGGTCGGCCGACCATCCAAAGTGGTCTCCCAGGTAAAAAAATGGTCGGCAGGGGGAATTGGTGGTCTCCACACTGAAAGCAAGCCAATGGTGGGGTGGGAAACCAGAAAATGTGGCCCAAAAACCAAGAAAACCGGTTTCCCGACCAGAAAACCAGCTGGCAGGGAGAAAAGTGGTCTCCAAGGATAAAAGCTGGTCTCCTACTCTTGTACCACTTCCTAAACATGGAAAGTAAGGTTTGTACCCAAGAAAAACCAAAACTGATGCAAGATGAGGGTTCAGGAAGCAAGACGTTTTGTAGACGCGCCTGTGGGCCTCATGCTACAGTTCGGACTCGATTTGTGTCACGGTTCTTAATCTGAACCAAAGAGTCCAAATCCGGCAAATCGTTTTGAGAAAAACAGATTTTTTTGAAAGAAGTGCCAAACATGGACTGCTTTGCCAGATACAGAGTCGCCACCTAAATTTTTTAAAATGGGAGAATTTAGGAAACCCTGACTCGGTGCCGAAGGCCACGTGTCCGTCATCACCAAAGTTGCCTTGGCTCAGGAACTTGGATACGATCGGGGAAGGTCAGCTATGAGCACCCCCTCTCGCCCGATCCGAAGATCGGCCTCTACTAACCGTGATATCCAGTTTTGAAAACTTTATGCGTTCTTATTCCATTTATTAGCCTAGAATTACTATTTTATGCGCACAGCACACAAGTATAGACTACATTGCCTAATTTGGAAATAAGCATTGCATATCCGTTTGTCTTGGAAAATGTTTTGGAATTTGCTACTCGCAAGTAGGCTAAAACACGAATTTCAATGAGCTATTCCAACTCAGGAAATCCAACCTTCACCCACAGGCATTCAAGCAATTTATATCGCATAAGCAGCTAGCCACACGGTATACATGTTATCATGATAGCATTCACACGCATGTGATATGCTAAAGCAGGAAAATACTTACATAGTACTCCGTGCCAAAATAATAAACTAGTTAGCCAACGTGCATGATCCTAGTTCATGTCAAATTGCCTAATGCAACACATACAGGATGCAATTAGAATAGGCTCGGCTAACCTAAGCATGGCATGTGAAATGCAGTCAATTGATGCACGTATTCAATTTGGAATTGAAATACAAATGCAGTTAGCATGATGTACCGAGCCCGGTGCATGCAAGACGGATGTATGAATGCACGCATGTTAAGCATAAGGTATGCTAATTTAAACATGACCTATTACTAACCATCAAAGTAGATAAGTAAAAGGGAAGAAAGAAGTGGGGATTGGAAGACATGCACACACACGCACCAACACTTATTACAAATTCACCCTCACTCGAAGGGACCAAATAAATGATACAAATTGAATAACGAATTAACTATCCTAGCTAATTAATTATTAGAAATTACCTAATTAGTTAACAAACTAACTAAGCTAGGAAGAACAGTAAACCGCCTCGGGAAGAGAGCTCGATGCAGTGCATGCTCGGTCCGGCTCGGAAGTGCACTGCCATGCGCAAGCTGCCTCTGTTTTCCTTGCTCTGCTCCTCTGAAGACTGCCAAAATCTCAGAATTGCTTCTCTGGACATTGGGAGTCGTCACCGGCTGAATAGGATTGCCACCGGCAGTGGTATGTGGTCACCGGCCATTGGTGAAGCTATCGGCAGAGGGAGGATTTCCGGTCGGCACTTAGAACTGCCGGTCGGCAGAGAGTTCCTGCAAAACCTACAATTGACAGCAACAGAGGGCAAGGCAGAGCATGGCAGTACAATTCAAGCCATATATGCACCAAACATGTTCCTTATCATGTGAATGAGTCAAAGGGACATGCTTCTTGGTTATCGGACCACCAATCGCGCATTTCAATGCGTGATGGCCCAAGAGACCAAGCATGCACATTTTGATGTTAAAATGCAAGGCAAACCAACGAACCAAAGCCCAATTCCTATCACTAGGTCAAGGAACAAGACATGCATGCTAGATGCTATGCAACCTAGGCATGTGAGCTAAGGATGCAACATGGCAATGCAACGCATTCATGCAATTATGCAAGCAAATATGCGAGGCATACATGCAAACAAACAAAAGGTAGACTTGAGCACGATATAGGCAGCTCTAATTAGGCCCAAAAACAGTGGCCAAAGTGCTCAAAATGAAGGCTAAATGATATGCAAACATGCATGCACACAAGGGCCAACACTCAAGTATAAAAGGGCGACACACAAGCACACTTCAAAGAGGCATAACATGGACTAATGGCATGCAAGGTAAGCATTGAAAATCATGTTACAAAAGGTTCTAAGCCAATTAAACAAGACAAACAAGGCATGCAAACAAAGCCAAAAAACCCAAGGCAAGCCAAGAGGCTTAAACCAAGACTAAATCAACCAAGCCTCACAAGGCTAAGAGGACTTAAAATAGGTCTAGTGCAGACCTAAACAACACCCGAAGGACGCCTAGATGGCATCTAAATGGCTCAAAATCAAAAGCATGCACATTTGCCAAAACATGGAGCATGCTACACAAGCTTCCAAAGCTTCAAGGAGGTATCCAAGGCAAGCATGCAAGCATGTTAAAGGGACTAAAATAGCATGGCAAATGATTCCAAATCACTAAAATAAAGCAAGGATGCATGCTACACATTCACGCACTTAAGGCCAACAAGCCAAAAATGCAAAGAGGCTATACAATGCATGCCATGGCCGACCCAAACAACTATGGAAAGACCTCTAGCATGGCAAAATAAGCACAAAAGCTTCACAAAGCTAGACCTAAAGCATGCTTGAACAATGGTTTACAACCTAAAGCATATTAAGGCCTAAACATGGCATTACAAGGTAGGTATGCTAAGCATGCATGGTGTACCAAAACCAATTAAAAACAGAGGCATATTATAACATAATAAGCATAAAAAGCAGCCAAGGCATGATCAACATGAAGCTTAGCTAGGTGCTCCCTCAAGAGGCCAAAAATGGTCCTTTTCAAGGACAACAAGGAGAGGGGGTGGCCCTATCCTCCCTAGGACCTCAAGGCACCATCCTCACCTCTGAAATCCCTCAAGATTTCAGTGGTGAGGAGGCCCAAACACCAAGGTCCCGGAGCTCACTCAAAATAGCACAAAATGAGGCCTCTCAAGGCCTAAGAGGGGTCAAACACCTCCAAACCACAAAACACTCTAAACAAACTATTTAGAGGGCCTAAAAATAGAACTTTTTTATGCTATACACTAAGCACAAAAACAGTTCTAAGATAGGCAAAAAAACAATGCAAAGATGGGGAATATAAAGGCAAGTTTCTTACCCTTGAAGACTTTCTTCAAAAATGGTGGTCCAGCTGGTTCTTCAAGCTCAAAACCACCCAAGAACTTCAAGAACAACCTCTTAGAACCTCAGTAGCCAAGGGAAGGTGTAACACTATGTGTTTGTGTGCAATAGTAAGACACAAATGCAGCTATACACACACAAAGGCCAAATGAGAGAGAGGTATAGAGATAGAATGTGTATGGATCCCAACCCTAGAACTCAAAACCCTAATATGGCTGTCTAAAATCTCTAACCCTAGAACAAGGAGAAGAGCTCTCCACTTATAGAGCTTTTTGTCTTGTAAAGCTTACAAGACAAGCTTCTAAAGAGAGAGATCCCTCCATACACGTGCATGGAGGGGAGCCAAATGCAAGACAACTGTACTAAAATATCTGCAAAAGCAGATGAACAGTAGTCGGCTCTCAAAATTGCCATTTTGACAAAATGGACTGCCGACCGGCAACAAAGAATGCCGACCGGCAATATACATTGCCGATGGCAACAAAACACCAGCCGGTGGCCTCTGGCCATGGCCGGTGATGTGTGGGGATGCCTCACAAGGCATTCCCTGCCCCTCCAAGGCAAAACACAAGTGCTTGGTGCAAAACCAGACACTAAACAGTCAAGTTCGGAGATCCTGAGGCAAGGCGCGTAGCCGAGACCTCCGGGAACTCCAAACGAACACAAACATGGATGATCACCGGGTGCTCAAACGGTGACGTCCAAGTCTTGAGGACGGTCAAAAATGGGGTGTCTACAGTTGCCCCTCTTTGACAGAACTCGAAAGTCATAACAATGACGGGAGTGAATGTCAAAGCCCAAAGACGACCTATTTTTGACAAGGTCGAAGACTCAGACAAACATGCAAGACAAACAAGATATGCGCCCGAAGGCAGGGGCAAAATACAAGACAATGCACAGAGCCGGACATAACTTATGATCATGCAAAGAAAGCTGTAATGAAGCATACATGCGACAATTTTAAGCTAGCATACACCAAACTACACTACAATGCAGAAATGATGTAAGAGAATTATGTAATTCTCGATACGTCTCACTCGCTCGTCTAGTTGCACCAGCCTCAAATGAACCGCACATACAATATCGTGCCTGCAAAGAAAACAACTCAACAGGTACAATATCGTTAGCAACATGCATGACAATGCAAAAGTGGATGCAAAATGATTTGCAATGTATACAAAACAATGTATAAACAATGCAAATGAAGATGCAATGTAATTGAAATAATGCAAACTATATGCAAAGCAATTGAATCATGATCCAATCACGAGCGGTTCGAAACCACACCTATGTCAAATAGATTGATGGAGGTAACAAGTCTGTCTACCATAGAACGGTCAACTGAACTATGAGTAATGTAGACAGACGCAAGAGCAAGTATTGGGGGGGGGGGGGATTGACACAAGTGGGGAAACGACCCGCTGGGGAAAAGACAATGATCCTAATGCTGGATGCAAAAATTACACTACAATGTAATGTATGATGAAAATGCTGGGGAAATGGCAATGGATATGGCACGTGGGCCAAACCAAATCTTGCCTAGGCAAGGCATGTACACATACAAGCCACGTCTAACATAGAACGGTCCACTGAACTATGCTTTGACACGAGAAGTACGGGCACATACCAAACCAAGCTCAACATGGAAAGGCGCAAGCCATAGATGGAAGTGATGCAATGAATGCATGCAAACTACAATGCAATGGATATGGCACGCGGGCCAAACCAAATCTTGCCTAGGAAAGGCATGTACACAAACAAGCCGCGGCTAACATAGAACGGTCCACTGAACTATGTTTTGACGTGAAGAGTATGGGCACATACCAGACCAAGCTCAACATGGAAAGACGCAAGCCATAGATGGAAGGTGATGCAATGAATGCATGCAATCTAACATTACAATATCTACAATTATGCAATGGAAATGGGAATGCAATATTTACAGTGGAAATGCACGACGAATGCACTATTCTACGATGCATGATGCCTGGAACGCGCGGCAACAAGCGGCTTTGAGACGCACAACAATGCGAACGAACTATGCACATCAATGCGCCAAAGGTTTTGCACCTTCCAAGGATTTAAGGTCTCCTACACCGTACAATACCTGTGCGGCTCGTCTGGTTGCACCAGCCTTAAATGAACCGTACATACAATATCGTGCCTGAAAACAAAACGAACTTAACAAGTACAATGCAAATTGATGTATTTGAAAATGCGTGACAACGCGAAGCAAGTGGGAAGCATAACAATGCTGTGAAAGCACAGACATGTAAGTGGAGCACGCGGTCTACACAGACAATGAAATTGATCATAAGCATGCGGTCTACGCAAGCAATGAAATTGAACATAAGTATGCGGTCTACGCAAGCCGAACATGCGGTCTACGCAAGTCATGAAATTGAATGAGCAAATCATGTGGTCTACGTAGGTAATCATGCGGTCTACGCAAGGAAATCATGCGGTCTACGCAGGTAATGAAATTGAACAAACATGCGGTCTACGCAATCAAAACATGCGATCTACGCAGGTAATGAATTGAACAAATATGCGGTCTACCCAAGCAAAACATGCGGTCTACGCAGGTAATGAAATTTGAATAATCATGTGGTCTACGTAATCAAAACATGCGGTCTACGCAGGTAATGAAATTGATTATAAATATACGGTCTACGCAAGTAGAACATGCGGTCTACGTAAGAAAAACATGCGGCCTACGCAGGTAATGAATTGAACAAATATGCGGTCTACACAAGCAAAACATGCGGTCTACGCAAGTAATGAATTGAACAAACATGCGGTCTACAAAAGCAAAACATGCGGTCTACGCAAGTAATGAAATTTGAATAATCATGTGGTCTACGCGATCAAAACATGCGGTCTACGCAGGGAAAACATGTGGTCTACGCAAGTAACGAAATTGATTGAATGCATGCAAAATCCAATGAGATGCACAAAACCGCGCGATGCGTTTTAGACAACGCGGGCGCACAAGACAGTGCGATTCATATGCGATACGCATGGGGCAACTTTTGAGTTTTGTAAAAGCCAAAAGGATACGAAAAGGATACACCTTGCATGAATTCGAGTACCACGCACTGAAGACATGACCCGAGGTCAAAACGGAGGCCGGTTGAGCGTCGGAAATGCACTGTTTTGCACTGTTTTGAGCACTAAAGTCCCTGGACCCCACACATGACTCAAACAAGGGTGTAGGAGGCTCCAAAATCACTGTAGGAGGCCACCGGATGTCCACCGGCCATCAGAATGAGTCACCGGCCGTCCACCGGCCATCATACAATTTCATCGGCACAATATTTTGCCGACCAGCAAAGAGTGTGGCCGACCGGCAAAGAATTGCTGTATCGGGGCAGTTTTGTCATTTCGGCACGGGTCTTTTAAAATAGGGTTTCTAACCCTATTTTTTTCACTTCTCCTTGGTCGAAAATTGCCTCCCTCTCTCTCTAGAGTGTTTTCCTCCCTCGATTCTCTCCTTTTCTTGCGTTCTAGCTCCCATTTCGTCATTCGATTCGCGATCTCCTTCGCGTTTCGGACATTTTCAACCGAACGAAACTTTGTTTCGGTGTTTCTTTCTCGATTTTCGCCACTCGGGGCTTGTTTCCCTCGAGTTTTTCTCGATACCCGTGCCTTTTCCACACTCCAGCTTTTCCGACCTTTTCCGACCCTCTCGGGGTTTGACTTTTTGTTGACTTTTCGCCCTCTTGCCCGATTTTTCATCTTCCGGCCACTTTCGCATTCTCTTCGAGATGGAGGACGATCTTCCCCAGGGCGGAGCCCCTCCAGAGCATGAGATGGATCCCGAGGCCGAGCCCTTGCCACTCCGCATCCGGCCGTTCAATCCGGAGACCTACAGGCCGGCGGTTCACGAGATGCTCCCTAACGGACTACGCTAGTTCAGGAGCTTTGATAGGCACGTGCCCCCCGAGCTACTTCTGCATGAGCCCACCTCCCATCTGTCCTTCGGCGCTTCCGAGGTAACTTTCTTTCTCTGCTTTACTTTCCGCAATGTAGGATGCAAAACTGCCGTGGCTGGTTATGCTCTTTAACTGCTTAACTCTGATATACTGTATACTGTAGTTGATCGTAAACATACGTGCAACTAATATCTGTTTGAGACTGACACATGCACACACACTGCACTGGCTTTGAATCACCCAAACACACGGCGTACACTGTATTTCACTGCATACACACTGGTAGCCGGTATCTGCTTGAGTCTGAAAACATGCACGCATGCTACGTTTGCACTGAACCATTCGAACACACTGACGCATCACACGTTGTAGTTCACTGTAAGCACACCGGCACCCGGTATTTGCTTGAATCCGAAAACATGCACACATGCTGTATACCTATATGCTTCTTAGAACTGCATTTTGAATATCGCCTTGCAATTGTTGTTTTTGATTACAGGGGGATTCCCATACCATCCGCGGGTATGGGAACACTGGCGCGCGGGACTAGTACCTCGAGCTGCCGGATGCGGTTCGTGACATCGTCGACGAGGCCGGCTTTGGCATC
Organism: Camellia sinensis; assembly: GCF_055761805.1. Classification (NCBI taxonomy): domain Eukaryota; kingdom Viridiplantae; phylum Streptophyta; class Magnoliopsida; order Ericales; family Theaceae; genus Camellia; species Camellia sinensis. The sequence goes on from NC_138964.1 coordinate 73,411,785, forward strand.
TTCTGCAGGGGGCTCTCTCGACTGACTACCTGCAGGCCCTTGCTCGTTGCTTTGGCGGAGAGGTGGTGGGATACCACCGACTCCTTCCACTTCTCCGTCGCAGGGGATATGACGATGACCCCTTACTACTTCTCGATGCTTACTGGCATTGGGGTAGGGGGTGATCCGATCCCCTTTGACACGGATATGGACGAGTGGGACGCTGCCCAGTTGCACTTGCTTGGCACTCAGCCTCCCCTCGCTCGAGCGGGGTTCGTTAGGTACTCGTGGTTTGAGAGCCACTTTCGGGTCCAGCCGGCCTTGGCAGAGGAGGCGCAAATGTCTCCAGAGGAGGTGGACCAGTATGCTCGGGGCTTCATCATGTTCCTCTTCGAGACGACTCTCTCCGCTGATCGGGCGAACACCGTGCCCTTATGCCTGTTGAGCGCGCTGGTGGACGTCAGGCAGATCCGCCATTACGACTGGGGTGGCGCCGCTCTGGCCACTTTGTACGGTTATATGAGCTCTTCTTCCTGTCTCAGCGGACAGCTTCTCGGTGGCTACTGGCGAGCCTGGGAGGTATGTCTTTTTCCCTTTTTACATTTCTGCTTCCTGCTTTCTGTATTCTGCACACTGCACATATACTGTACACTGCCCCACACTGACTGCACACTGCATACACTGTACACTCTTCTTTACACTGACTGCACACTGCACACACTGTACACTCTGCACAATACACTGCACAACACACAGTTCTGCTATTTCTGCTTTATTCGATATTCTGCCTTATCTGACAGTCATACTGATATCTGTTCTGCAGTTGTGGGTATATGCCTACTTTCCTAGGCTTGCCCCAGTGCCCGACGAGGAGATCCCATTCGGCGTCCCCTTCTCCCATCGCTTCGATATGCGATGCGTGCGGAGACCACGGGAGTCTCTCATTTTCTTCCGCCGATACTTTGACAAAATCACCGCAGCGGAGGTATGTTCCACTTTAGAGTTTATTTTTTGGCTTTGCTTAGCACTATATGTTTTCAATAACAGATAGATAATAAACTACATTTCATTTTCAGATCACCTGGCAGCCCTGGGCTCCGTTGCCGGCCGTGGTGAGGGATCATTATGAGGGCTCCGGGGAGACTTCTCGCTGTCGAATTCTGTTGGAGGGCCCGGTCTGTCGGGCTTGGTACCTGGGCGAGCGCTTCTTGCGTCAGACCCTAGGTTTACCGGAGCAGATAGTGCCGGGCCCGCCTCCTGACCACATGAGAGACACAGAGAGGTTCATCGCTCGGGAGTTGAGGGAGTACACCACCGGCTGGGGTGAGGAGCATCACAAAGGCGAGGGCGACTACACAGAGTACGTCCGGACCTATATTATGCGACCCTTGAGCGGTGGTCGCCGAGCTGAGGGAGAGAGGCCAGCGGCGCCGGTAGCCGGAGCGGGAGCTGGGGCTGGAGCGGGCACATCGAGGAGGGCTCGAGGGCATGGCAGGAGCGGAGCTCGGGGGGGACGAGGGACTGGCTGGCCCGCCCTGCCCACTGCACTATCATATAGAGGGCAGGATGGGGCGATCTACCAGATCCCTTTTGCTTCTCCCCCGGCTGGTCATGAGTTAGCCGGCGTCCCCGACTTGCCTCCGGTATGTATTACTTCATTCTGCATCTTGCATCTAGCATTTCATTTCAGTTTTTTTTTTGATATTCCGCGGAATACTGATGTATCTTATACTCTTGCAGGCGTCCTCTGGGTACACCCGGCAGTCCGTGGAGTTGAATGCCTCCATGATGAGGATGCTGCAGCGGACCTTTGACCTCCTGGCCCTCTACAGTATTTCGGTATGTTCTTCTGACAATGGCCTCAAACCATTCATACACCACTTCACGTAATCTGATGCATGGCACAACACCTGGCACACTGATCTCACAGCATCTAATACACTGCATACACTACATTCTGCACTGTACTCTGCTCTGATACACTGCCCATGGCATTCACACACTGTATACTACATTCTGCACTGATACACTGCTCTCGGCATCCACACACCGCACTCATACACTGCGTTCTGCACTGATAAACTGCTCACGGCATCCTGACGCTGTACTCATACACTGCATTCTGCACTGATAAACTGTCCACAGTATACTGATGCATTTGCCTTTTGTGATTTTCATCCTCCCTTCCAGATCCCTCCGGTGGGCGGTGCTCCAGTTGGGCCTTCTATTCCTTCTCGGGGAGGGCGGGGAGACACTGCACGTCCCCGTACCAGGGGAGGGCGTACTCACACCGGGAGTAGTTCTCGGGCGCCGACCCCTGATGATGATGACGATGACGATGATGAGTTCGAGGCAGAGGCAGAGGCCGAGTCATCTGAGGAGGCTGGAGACGACTCAGACTCAGGCTCAGACGGCGATGCTGATGATGCTCGTGGACCTTCGTCCAGGAAGAGGGCGAGGCCAGACCCCTGGGCTCGAGACTACTGAGGATGACCCAGATTGCTGTTTTTCTTCTTTTTGTACTTTTTCTTTTGTTTTCTTTTCTTTTTTGCTGGTAGTTGGATTACCTTGTACTGCCGCAGGCAGATTTTTGTTTTCCTCAAAACTTTGTACTTCAAAAAGATTATGAAATGAAACGAACTTTTTACTTAAAAAGTGTTACATTTACATATCTCATGTATTGCATCATGTTACACCTCAATGTAAATGAAATTGATCTGTGGTCTGAATGCTGAACACTTGCATTGTAATAACAAGATAACCAAACCGAGTAACAACAAAGCAACCCATACAAACCACTGCTTAACCTGAACACACGGCCCATACTCTGCTGAGGATTAATCTGTATACAGCCCATAACCCAACACTTCGTTTATTCTGCACACGGCAAGCTTTAATCAAAACAGCCCAATCTGACAAGACGGCCTTCAAAGGTGAAACCGGCTAGGGTTGAAACATCCTCGAATGCCCCAAATTTTCCCTTCCTTCTTTTGGTTCGCCCAAATGTAGAGAATGGCACAGCACTCTGAGCATAAACGATTAACTTTCGGAAAAGGGGTCTTCTTAACCGGGGTATCGAGCCTACAACTGAACACAGCGGGGAGGACTCAAACAAAAAGGGTACATGACCTAAACACAACGAGACACGCTCGGAAGAGACCTAAAACAAAGGTTGAGGTAAACAAAACAAAAGACACGACATACAGACGCGCTGATGAAGACAGGGGACCTCAGATCACGAGGGGCCAGTTTCTCTGGGTATTGCTTCCCACCCTTTTCTCATTTGTGATTCTCACATCACTCTGGCACTCAAGCTCGGTTTTTCTCTCAAAACCTTCTGGCTTGCTTTTTCTCTCAACTTACACCTCTCTATTCTTTATTCTCTCATTTTTCGTCCCTCCCCAAGGTGATTAATGAATGAATAGGAAGTTGCGGGTTCATGCCCGATGCCATTAGCTCACAGCTATTTCTTTTGGTGGGTGGAGTGCCCTCCTGGCAAGTACGTTGCTAACGGGGGAAAGACAGAACACCTGACTCAACTGCGCCCCTAATTCATCATTTTGACCATTTTTTCGTTTTGGTTTCCTACTAAAACAGTTTTAATCAAGATGAGAGTCGGATTAACGTACTTGTTCGATTTTTTATTTGAAAACCATGCAAGTCAGGCTGCAAGCACTGAAAATTTTCCTTTTTGGGTCCAAGAAAATGGTCTAGTTTTGGAAAATGGAATAGTTTTCGAGAAAATAGTCAACCTCAGTAAAAATTTTCAAAAACTATTTTTGCAAACGGTTGATGCTCAACGAGCTTGGAACTTACTCTTTGAGATACGCGACCTTGGATCGGAGGCAATGGAAAATTGCCCCTGGCTTGAAGAATGCTGCACGGCAACGGAAAGTTGCCCCTGGTTTGAATGGCGACTCACGGCGACTCGTGGCAACGGAATGTTGTCCCTTGTTTGGATGGTGCCGCAGCAGTCCGCAAACAGTCTTCATTGCTGGTGGTCGAACTCTTGGACACAGAGATGACGAAGACGGTTATAACAGATATATGGACACAATCACCTTGGAAGGTGTTGGCGACTAGACTTTGGGATGAAGTCGAAACCATTGCATGGACCGAGACGCTATGAAAGCGTTGGGGGCTGGACTTCAGAATGAAGTTGCCTACGTATCCCAAACATGGGAATCAAGCCTTACGTAGTTCCGGTTAAGGTACACTCGGGTATTTTAACCTTTACTTTTTAGGCTCTAACTTTTGCCAAGGTGCCCGATGCGGGTTTTCGACCTTGCGAGCTTCTTTTCATTTTCTCTCTCTTTTTTTATTTTCTTTTATTTTTTTTGTATCTTTTTTGCTTTTTCGTATTTTTTGCTTTTTGTATTTTTCTCTTGATCTAACTTTTGCCTGGGTCGCCCTTCCGGGTTTTCGGCCCAGCGAGCCTCTCAAAGGGTAAAAGTGTAACAAGTTCATGTCAAATGGTTTCTGAAGTTGAAGCTTCTCTGTGTCTAGGAGAACGGCCGTTGCAATGATTTGCAGAAGAATCCATCCCGGTTACACCACGAGCTTCTTCGGGAGAGATCTAATCCTTCTGATTCGGCTTTGGTGCCTCTTGCTCAAGGGCTGCTTCTGATCTGGCCATACAGACCTTGCATGACGTTTGACCGTTGAACTTGCTGAACGGGTTCAAGGTTCGAAACGGACGGGTTAAATCTTGAGGCTGAGAGCAATCCTAGGCTGCACAATCTCAACAGCGGTTCCACACAGGTCTTCACAGGGCCATGTAAAACATTTGTTTTTGAAAGTTTTTAAGAAAACGATGAATCGCTCGTGCCGAAGATAGTGTGGAACCAATCTGGATCAAGCCAGCGTCCTTCCCAGTACTCACGCTGACAAGCATGATTTCATTCATTGAAAGGCCTAGCATGCCTCTCTTTCTCTCAAATTGATCAAAGTTCTGCAAAACCCGAGGAATTCCTTCCTCTTCGTTTTCACCGCAGTGTTCAAAAAGTTTTGAAAAACTTTACGCTAATGTAATGAGTTTGGCGCACAGGAGAGCAGGCGAGATGTACTGTCAGTCCATTCAAGTCCTCTGGCACAATTAACTTATACTGGAAGCAAGCGTGAAAATGAGATAGCCACAGCTGTTTCATTCAGATTTGTTGGTATAACTGGCCCCTCGGCAGAAACAGACTCAAAAAACAAAAATGGGTAATTACAAGACAAAACGGTGTTCGAGGCAACAACCCCGGAATCACCTGGCATTCTATACAAAGGGGACTGACTCGATACACCAAGACAGACCCTTAAGCAAAAAGACTGACTCAAGACAAAGAGACAGACTCAAAACAAAAGACTGACTCATTACCCAAGCCAAAATTTACAAAACTAACGTTCACCGATGCTCAAAAATGCGTGCCAGACGCCACATCCAAAATATACCGAATGCCGCCCGCAGGTGGTTCACTTTCTGATTACATACTTGCAGTATCTGCGTGCTCAAAATCCAATAACTAGGTGGTAACGGACTTGGCTGAGGTGGGCGGGAGGACAACCTCGTTGTCGATCAAATCTTGCACCTCATGACGGAGGCGGAAACAATTGTCGGTTGCATGGCCTGTCTGCTGGTGGTACGCGCAGTACTGAGCAGCATCATACGTGGTAGGGAGATTCTTCGGGAGAGGCCGAGGCTCCAAGGGTTTAAGGTGTCCCCTCTCGGCAAGGATCTGAAGCGCCTTGGACAGAGGCATGTAGAGAGCGTGAAAGACCCTGCGCCCTCGGGGCAGGTATTTTGAAGTTTGAGCGTTCTTACTGGACGCACAAGCGAAAGGGTCGGCAGGCGCCACCTTGGCTTTCTGATCTTTCCCGGGTGTAGGGCTGGGAATAGGAGGAATAGTTCTTGCATGACGGGGCCTATCCCGATTTTTGAACTGACTTGAACTACCCTCAGGTGGAGTAGGGAAAGCATCCTCCACAGTTTTTGCCACAACTGCGGATATTTGTTGCTTATTCATCCCCCCGGCTTTCAAAGCCTCGACTGCCCGCAGCAGTTGTTCAATGGGATCGGCATCTGCCTTCACTTTGTCTTTTCCTCTGGTCTCTGCCTGATCGAGGGTTTGGGTTGATGTTGATATGTCATTACCATAGTTGGAGGCCATCTCCGGTTGGCTAAGTTCAATCACAATTCACCCCAACAGCGGGGGCTCCTGGGGTACAAAACTCCCGGCATATGGTGCAGCTGGAGGTGAAGCTGACATTCCGTAGGCGAGATCCACCACAGACCTCTGGAGATCACCTATCATCCCCATTAGTTCAAATGTAGTAAGCTCGCGAGCCTGGTATAGCTGGGGGGGCCAGACCGGGTGCGCAACAGGCGACCTGGGTGGATGTGACATATCAATGTTGGTCTCACTTTGCAGATTGATCCCTTGATCTAATGCAGCTGTCATAACCACGATCTCTTCTGAATTGTGCGTCATCATAAGTCCTGCCTCAGCAAAGGGAAGCACTAGCTATTCTGTATCAACTCTCTGAACTCTCTGAACTGAAAGGGAAAACAAGCAGCATTTCAGCCCAAACAGATCAAATACAGATGTAGCCAAACAACTGCACTCCACTACTGATCACTGTTCCCCAAAATCACTGTTCCCAAAACTGAACCTGGTACCCGCAGATAACTGATTCTCATAAACTGATACTGATGCCCTCAGGTTTAATACCCAATCTTGCAAACTGATATGTGCGTTCCTGTAGAGATACACTCTAAAAGCACATAGCAAGTAAGTGAGAACCAAAACACCCCTATGTTGGGGTAGGGTTTCCCTGTCCTATTTTGTCAAGAGCTAGGGTTTCACTATGCATGCAGCAGTTTCAAACAACCTAACATCGGGTAAGCAACCTGTCCTAGTTTGGAATGGTCACTATGGGTCCGAATATGCACTAGGTCGAATGGTCAAAAGGGTGCCCCGGTAAAACCAGGGTTTGTGTTCCCATACTGTCAGAGCCCATAACCAGTCAGCCTTATGGTCATGCCTTGACAAGACAAGCCTCCGGTAAACCGTTCAGGAATGGCAGATGGCAAACACGGTGTCCTAGGTGCACCAATGCACATGCAATGCAAAGAGACACATAAATGAGATCAAAACAGGATATCATGAGTTCGAGTCAAGCTCTCTAAATATCCCTAGCAGAGTCGCCAGAAACTGTAGACGCGCCCGTGGGCCTCATGCTACAGTTCGAACTCGATTTGTGTCACAGTTCTTAATCTGAACCAAAGAGTCCAAATCCGGCAAATCATTTTAAGAAAAACAGATTTTTTTGAAAGAAGTGCCAAACATGGACTGCTTTGCCAAATACAGAGTCGCCACCTAAATTTTTTAAAATGGGAGAATTTAGGAAACCCTGACTCGGTGCCGAAGGCCACGTGTCCGTCATCACCAAAGTTGCCTTGGCTCGGGAACTTGGGTACGATCGGGGAAGGTCAGCTATGAGCACCCCCTCTCGCCCGATCCGAAGATCAGCCTCTACTAACCGTGATATCCAGTTTTGAAAACTTTATGCGTTCTTATTCCATTTATTAGCCTAGAATTACTATTTATGCGCACAGTACACAAGTATAGACTAGATTGCCTAATTTGGAAATAAGCATTGCATATCCGTTTGTCTTGGAAAATGTTTTGAAATTTGCTACTCACAAGTAGGCTAAAACATGGATTTCAATGAGCTATTCCAACTCAGGCAATCCAACCTTCACCCACAGGCATTCAATCAGTTTATATCGCATAAGCAGCTAGCCACATGGTATACATGTTGTCATGATAGCATTCACACGCATGTGATATGCTAAAGCAGGAAAATACTTACATAGTACTCCGTGCCAAAATAATAAACTAGTTAGCCAACATGCATGATCCTAGTTCATGTCAAATTGCCTAATGCAACACATACAGGATGCAATTAGAATAGGCTCGGCTAACCTAAGCATGGCATGTGAAATGCAGTCAATGGATGCACGTATTCAATTTGGAATTGAAATACAAATGCAGTTAGCATGATGTACCGAGCCCGGTGCATGCAAGACAGATGTATGAATGCACGCATGCTAAGCATAAGGTATGCTAATTTAAACATGACCTATTACTAACCATCAAAGCAGATAAGTAAAAGGAAAGAAAGAAGTGATGATTGGAAGACATGCACACACACGCACCCACACTCATTACAGATTCACCCTCACTCGGAGGGGCCAAATAAATGATACAAATTGAATAACGAATTAACTATCCTAGCTAATTAATTATTACAAATTACCTAATTAGTTAACAAACTAACTAAGCTAGGAAAAATAGTAAACCGCCTCGGGAAGAGAGCTCGATGCAGTGCACGCTCGGTCCTGCTCGGAAGTGCACTGCCATGCGCAAGCTGCCTCTGTTTTCCTTGCTCTGCTCCTCTGAAGATTGCCGAAATCTCAGAATTGCTTCTCTGGACATTGGGAGTCGTCACCGGCTGAATAGGATTGCCACCGGCAGTGTTATGTGGTCACCGGCCATTGGTGAAGCTATCGGCAGAGGGAGGATTGCCGGTCGGCACTTAGAACTGCCGGTCGGCACTTAGAACTGCCGGTCGGCACTTAGAACTGCCGGTCGGCAGAGAGTTCCTGCAGAACCTGCAATTGACAGCAACAGAGGGCAAGGCAGAGCATGGCAGTACAATTCAAGCCATATATGCACCAAACATGTTCCTTATCATGTGAATGAGTCAAGTGGACATGCTTCTTGGTTATCGGACCACCAATTGCGCATTTCAATGCGTGATGGCCCAAGAGACCAAGCATGCACATTTTGATGTCAAAATGCAAGGCAAACCAACGAACCAAAGCCCAATTCCTATCACTAGGTCAAGGAACAAGACATGCATGGTAGATGCTATGCAACCTAGGCATGTGAGCTAAGGATGCAACATGGCAATGCAACGCATTCATGCAATTATGCAAGCAAATATGCGAGGCAAACATGCAAACAAACAAAAGGTAGACTTGAGCACGATATAGGCAGCTCTAATTAGGCCCAAAAACAGTGGCCAAAGTGCCCAAAATGAAGGCTAAATGATATGCAAACATGCATGCACACAAGGGCCAACACTCAAGTAGAAAAGGGCGACGCCCAAGCACACTTGAAAGAGGCATAACATGGACTAATGGCATGCAAGGTAAGCATTGAAAATCATGTTACAAAAGGTTCTAAGCCAATTAAACAAGACAAACAAGGCATGCAAACAAAGCCAAAAAACCCAAGGCAAGCCAAGAGGCTTCAACCAAGACTAAATCGACCAAGCCTCACAAGGCTAAGAGGACTTAAAATAGGTCTAGTGCAGACCTAAACAACACCCGAAGGATGCCTAGATGGCATCTAAATGGCTCAAAATCAAAAGCATGCACATTTGCCAAAACATGGAGCATGCTACACAAGCTTCCAAAGCTTCAAGGAGGCATCCAAGGCAAGCATGCAAGCATGTTAAATGGACTGAAATAGCATGGCAAATGATCCCAAATCACTAAAATAAAGCAAGGATGCATGCTACACATTCACACACTTAAGGCCAATAAGCCAAAAATGCAAAGAGGCTATACAATGCATGCCATGGCCGACCCAAACAACTATGGACAGACCTCTAGCATGGCAAAATAAGCACAAAAGCTTCACAAAGCTAGACCTAAAACATGCTTGAACAATGGTTTACAACCTAAAGCATATTAAGGCCTAAACATGGCATTACAAGGTAGGTATGCTAAGCATGCATGGTGTACCAAAACCAATTAAAAATAGAGGTATATTATAAGATAATAAGCATAAAAAACAGCCAAGGCATGGTCAACATGAAGCTTAGCTAGGTGCTCCCTCAAGGGGCCAAAAATGGTCCTTTTCAAGGACAACAAGGAGAGGGGGTGGCCCTCTCCTCCCTAGGACCTGAAGGCACCATCCTCACCTCTGAAATCCCTCAAGATTTCAGTGGTGAGGAGGCCCAAACACCAAGGTCCCGGAGCTCACTCAAAATAGCACAAAATGGGGCCTCTCAAGGCCTAAGAGAGGTCAAACACCTCCAAACCACAAAACACTCTAAACAAACTATTCAGAGGGCCTAAAAATAGAACTTTTTTATGTTATACACTAAGCACAAAAACAGTTCTAAGATAGGCAAAAAAACAATGCAAAGATGGGGAATATAAAGGCAAGTTTCTTACCCTTGAAGACTTTCTTCAAAAATGGTGGTCCAGCTGGTTCTTCAAGCTCAAAACCACCCAAGAACTTCAAGAACAACCTCTTAGAACCTCAGTAGCCAAGGGAAGGCGTAACACTATGTGTTTGTGTGCAATGGTAAGACACAAATGCACCTATACACACACAAAGGCCAAATGAGAGAGAGGTATAGAGATAGAATGTGTATGGATCCTAACCCTAGAACTCAAAACCCTAATATGGCCGTCTAAAATCTCTAACCCTAGAACAAGGAGAAGAGCTCTCCTCTTATAGAGCTTTTTGTCCTACAAAGCTTACAAGACAAGCTTCTAAAGAGAGAGATCCCTCCATACACGTGTATGGAGGGGAGCCAAATGCAAGACAAATGTACTAAAATATCTGCAAAAGCAGATGAACAGTGGTCGGCTACTCAAAATTGCCATTTTGACAAAATGGACTGCCATTTTGACAGCTGGTGGCCTCTGGCCATGGTCGGTGATGTGTGGGGATGCCTCACAAGGCATTCCCTGCCCCTCCAAGGCAAAACACAAGTGTTTGGTGCAAAACCAGACACTAAACAGTCGAGTTCGGAGATCCTGAGGCAAGGCGCGTAGCCGAGACCTCCAGGAACTCCAAACGAACACAAACATGGATGATCACCGGGTGCTCAAACGGTGACGTCCAAGTCTTGAGGACGGTCAAAAATGGGGTGTCTACAGCGGCCGGGAGCCTCGAAAACTAGCTATCGAGCACCAAAAGTGGTACACGACCACAAAAGTGGTCTCCCAGACCACAGTGTCCCTCTAGGGAGAGAAAGCAAGGTGTGGTTCAAAATCCACGCAAACGGAGAACATTAAGTGGTCTCGAGACAAGACGCGCGGCCGAAGGCTACAAAAACCGAAAACTAGTTTCCAAACGGGAAAAGTGGCCTATGACCACAAAAAGTGGTCTACAAGACCTCTCCCTCCCTCAAGCAAGGAAAACAAGACTTGATCCGCAAGTCGAGTCAAAGCACAAAGTGTTCAGAGGCCCGGAGGCAAGGCTCTCCGCTAAAACTCCAGAAACTCGAAACGAGCACAACATGCACTGTCATCGAGCGCTCAATCGGTGACATCTAAGTCTTAAGGTTGGTCAAAAATGGGGTGTCTACAGTGGCCCCTTTTTGACAAAACTCGGAAGTCATAAGTGATGAGAGTGAATGTCAAAGCCCAGAGACGACCCATTTTTGACAAGGCCGAAGACTTAGACAAACAGGCAAGATAACAAAGAGATGTGCCCGCAGGCAGGGGAAAAATGCAAAGGACATGCAAGATGCCGTGCATAACTTATGATCATGCAAAGAAAGCTGTAATGAAGCAAATATACACAATAAATGCAACGGTTTAAACAGACAAATTCAAACCAAACTGCATTACATGCAGAAAGGATGTAAGAAAATTATGCAATTCTCACAAACATGTGCGATAGATACATAAAGGTGAACGAAGTGTGATAGATACACTAAGTGGACAAGAATGTGTGATAGATACACAAAGTGAGCATGCTGTTATAGATACACAAAGCGAGTGTGTGATAGATACACAAAGCGAGTGTGTGATAGATACACAAAGTGTAATAGATGCACTTAGTGAACAAAGTGTGATGGATACACAAAAGGTGAACACAAAGTGTGATAGACGCACTTAGTGAACAAAATATGGTGGATACACAAAAGGTGAACACGAAGTGTGATAGATGCACTAAGCGAACAAGTGTGATGGATACACAAAAGGTGAACACAAAGTGTGATAGATGCACTTAGTGAACAAAGTATGATAGATACACTAAAGGTGAACACAAAGTGTGATAGATGCACTAAGTGAACAAAGTATGATAGATACACTAAAGGTGAACACAAAGTGTGATAGATGCACTAAGGGAACAAGTATGATAGATACACAAAAGATGAACACAAAGTGTGATAGATGCACTAAGTGAACAATGCATGATAGATACACTAAAGGTGAACACAAAGTGTGATAGATGCACTAAGTGAACAAGTGTGATGGATACACAAAAGGTGAACACAAAGTGTGATAGATGCACTAAGTGAACAAGTATGATAGATACACTAAAGATGAACACAAAGTGTGATAGATGCACTAAGTGAACAAGTATGATAGATACACTAAAGATGAACACAGTGTGATAGATGCACTAAGTGAACAAGTGTGATGGATGCACAAAAGGTGAACACAAAGTGTGATAGATGCACTAAGGGAACAAGTGTGATGGATGCACAAAAGGTGAACACAAAGTGTGATAGATGCACTAAGTGAACAAGTGTGATGGATACACAAAAGGTGAACACAAAGTGTGATAGATGCACTAAGTGAACAAGTGTGATGGATACACAAAAGGAAATGTAGTCTGATGGATACACTAAGTGAACAAGTGCGATGGATACACAATTGGTGAACACGAAGTGTGATAGATGCCCTAAGTGAACAAGTGTGATGGATACACAAAAGGTGAATACAAAGTGTGATAAATGCACTAAGTGAACAAGTGTGATGGATACACAATAGGTGAACACGATGTGTGATAGATGCACTAAGTGAACAAGTATGATATATACACAAAAGTAAATGTAGTGTGATGGATACACTAAGGTGAATGACCTTAAACAAAACTTCTTTGAATGAGCCGTACATACAATATCTCCTGGTTGCGCCAGTTTCAAATGAACCGTACATACAATATCGTGCATGAATGAGAAAGAAACATGATAGGTACAATGCAATACAATGCATGATGTTTAAGGAATACAATAAACAAACCTAGCGGCGCTTTAAAAAGCACCTCACGGGGTGAGCGGCGATGAACCGCTTTACTCTCGATGGGGATCTCCCCTTGTGTTCTTCGAACACTTACCTTCAACTCACAGTACAAAGGTTCTGAAACGCTGACAAGAGGTAACTTCTGCATGTAGAAACCACAAATTCCGTTTTCCTTCCCGATCATATTCACAACTTTCCCAATCCTCCAACGGGGTGACCGACTAGGTTGGTTCAGTACCCAGAATTGAGGTGCACACACGCTATCTCAACCTATGGGGCTTCCATACAGATTTCAAGTCGGGGATACACCCCTGGGTATTTAAACCAGACTTTAGTCTTGGAAATCCTGAACCTTTGCGTTTTAGGCATCAGCCATTCGAACTCTAGCTTCCACCGTCGCAGTTGGTCTCCTAGGAACTCATTGCAAACACAGCCAAGATGCCCCTGGTATGGAATAGTACTCAGGGAGAGCACTTTTGATCGCCATTCTGGAATTGAAACAGACTTGAACTCAAGCTTGAGGTAGAGGCACACTCATACTTTGAAGCATTGACAAGGCCTGAGGAGGTGCATCCGGAGTACAATCATGGAATTTGAAACAAACTCAACTGCTCTGATTTTCTCTCTTTTCTTTTGCTTTGTAGTTTGGAACCTATATAGCTTCAGATAGGTCCTCGTTTTACTGTTCCCGCATGATCTGGGTTGAATCATGTGGTTTTACGAAAGAACGAATCATGTTTTGCACAGATGTGGAGAACGGTACGGCACTCTGAGCACAAAACGATTTTATTTTTGAAATTGAGAGATGAGTTCTTGACTGGGGTATTGAGCCTACAAATGAACACAGTGCACTATGACTCAACAACGGAAAACAAAAGGTAAACAACCTAAACATATCGAGTAACACTCGAAATGACTCAAAACAAGAATCGAGATAAAACAAAAAGACACGACACTCAGACGTGCACAAGGAGCCTGTTTCACTGGGTATTGTTTTCCACCCTTTCTCATTTGTGATTCTCACATCACTCGGCCCTCAGGCTCTGTTTTTTCTGAAAAAGTCCTTTCCTCACTTTTTCTCTCAGCGCACATCTCTCTATTCTTCAATCTCTCATTTTTTATCCCTCCCCTTGGGTGGTTGATGGATAAACGAGAAGTTGCAAGCTCTTGCCCCTAGCATTCTGCTAGATTCTCTATCTTCTGCTCACAACAGTGAACTTCCCCCACAGAGGGGTTGTGATGCGGCTGGATGTGCAGCAGATCTGCAATTGACATTGGTTGACGATGCTCTACTGGGTAGTTTGGACGTGATTAGATCTGTCCAGATGAGGGAATGGAATATCCTGCTCCATTCGAGTTCGTGCTTCGCACTTAGCTTGATACCTCACTGCTTGGAGGATAAGAGAACTTTCGGCATTTTGCCGTTAGTTTCTGTTGTGCCATTTTCTGGCAGATACGGTGCCCTTTCTAGCAAGTATGTTGACAATGGGGAAAAGACAGAACAACTGACTTAACTATGCCCCTAGTTCATTATTTTGACCATTTTTTTATTTTCGACGTTCTGCTAAAACGATTTTGACCAACATAAGAGTTAGATTAACATGCTTGTTCGATTTTCTGATTTAAAATCATGCAAGTTAGGTTATGAGCACTAAAAATTTTCCTTTTTAGGTCCAAGAAAATGGTCCAGTTTTGGAAAAATGGAACAATTTTTGAGAGAATTAGTCAACCTCAGTAAAAATTCTCAAAAATTATTTTTTCAAACGGTCACTGCTTGACCCATGTGGAATTGACTCTTGAGATGCACAACCTCAGATCCAAAAACAACGGAAAATTGCCCCTTGTCTGAAGGACACTGCACGGCAACAGAAAGTCGTCCCTTGTTTGAATAGCACCGCAGCACGCTGTATGGAAAGGGAAAGTTCCCCCTTGTTTGAATAGTACCGCAACGCACTGTAACCAGTTCTCATGGTGAAGGTCATAACCGAACTCTTCGATACAGAAATGAAAAACATGACCCGTTCAATCTCATAGATAGGATAGTTGAATTTGAAGTGTTTTATGGCTGGACTTCAGAATGAAGTTGCCTACGTATCCCAAACATGGGAATTAAGCCATACGTAGTTCGGGTAAGGTACACTCGGGTATTTAACCTCTCCATTTGTGCTCTAACTTTTGCCAAGGCCGCCCTTCCGGGTTTTTAACCTTGCGAGCTTTGTTTTTCTTTTCTTTTCATTTCTTTTTCATTTTTTTTTCTCAGAATTTTTCATTTTCTTCACTTTTTTTTTTCTCTTTTTTTTTTTCTTTTCTTCTTTTCTTGCTCTAACTTTTGCCTGTGTCGCCCTTCCGGGTTTTCGGCCCAGCGAGCTTCTCAAGGGTAAAAGTGTAGCTTGGTCCTTGTCAAATGGTTTTGAGATCTCAAAGCCATCTGAATCCAGGAGAGTGGTCGTTGTTCGCTGACGATGTAAAAGTCCATCCGATAGGGGCTGAATTGCCCCCAGTGTTGTCGATAGGAACTTGGTTGTCCTTCAGCAAAAGCTCTCTTCTTTCCTCCCTTCTGGGATTTGCATTCTTGCCAGTCTTCTTTAGCATGAGAAATGTCCCATTTTTGACTCTTCGTGTGCATCTGACATTTTTGCCGCCCCTAGTTCGAGGGGTGCTTCTGATCTAGCTTCGCGAGCTTCCTTTTGACGACGTCTAACCTTCTTGATCTGACTTTCTTGTCCCTAGTTCGAGGGCTACCTCGAATCTGGCCGCACAGGCCTCACATCATGATTGACCTTTGAACATTCTGAATCCAAGTTCAAGGTTTGAAAGCAAAAGGGGTCGAGTCTCGAGGCTGAGAGCGATCCCAAACTGCACAATCTCAAGAGCGATTCCACACAGGTCTTCGCAGGATCGCGCAAAACATTTTTTGAAATCTTTTAAGAAAGCGACAAATCGCTCGTGCTGAGGACAGTGTAAAACCAATCTGGATCAAGCCAAGATCCTTCTTAGTACTCACATTAACAAACATGATTTCATTCATTAAGGGCTTAGCACGTCTCTCTTTCTCTCAATTGATCAAATTTTGCAAAACCCGAGGAATTCCTTCCTCTTTGTTTTCATCACAATGTTCAAAAAGGTTTTGAAAAACTTGGGTCGATGTAATGACTTAAAGGCACAAAAAAGCAGGTGAAAAGCACTGCCGTTTCATTCAAGTTTGCTAGCACAACAGGCTCAAAGCAGAAACAAGCACAAAAGCATGAAAACCACAGCTGTTTCAATTAGATCTTCTAGTGTAATTGGCTCCCCGGCAGAAACAGACTCAAAAGAAAGCGAAAAGACAAACACAAAACAAAATAGTGATATCCGAGGTAACGCCCTCGGGATCACCCAACCCTAACAAAACAGGACTGACTCGATACAACAAGACAGACCCAACTGACTCAGTATGAAAAGACTGACTCTATACAACGGGACAGACTCTAAACGACATAACAAAACTGACTCAACACCCAGGTCAAAAAGTACAAAAATCAGCATTCACAAATACTCAAAACAGTGCGTGCCATATGCCACATCTGGAGTAAACTGAGTGCCGCCCGCAGGTGGTTCATCCCCTGATCACATATTTGTACTATCCCCCAAGTTCACTGATCCAGTGGCGATAGACTTTGCTGAGCCGGTGCGGCGATGACCTTGTTGTCAAACAGATCTTGTACATCATGGCGAAGACGAAAGCAACTGTCAGTGTCATGACCGGTTTGTTGATGGTAGGCACAGTATTTAGTCTGCTCATGCTTTGGAGGGATAGGATCAGGTAGAGGCCGTTCATCCAACGGTTTTAGATATCCTTTCCGAAGTAAGTCCTCTAGAGCCTTTGACAAAGGCATATAAAGTGGGGTAAAAACCCTCTTGACTCGAGGTGGATATTTGGTTTTTTGTGAGCTACTTCCGGATGTACCGGTGAATAGGGTAGCTTTTTTTGATGCGGTGGTGGTGACCATGCCCACTTCAGAAGATCTTGCAGCTGCATCACCACTGGTGGTCGCATTCGAACTGCGGGAAAACGCCCTCCTGGGCTACTCCTTCTCCTGGTCAATGAGGCTTTGCTTCATAGCGTCCTCGATCTGTACCCCAATCTCATGTAGATCTGCAAAGGTGGGGAGGGGAAAAATGATCATCTTCTACATGAGCTTGGGCTGGAGGTTGTGCACAACCATCTGAATCTGATCTTTGTCAACAGGCCTGATGGTCATCATCGAGGCCTTAGCCCTCCATCGAGTTACAAAATCGGAGAAACTCTCCTTCGGCTCTTGCCTAGTGGCCTCAAGATCACGGGTTGTAATCTCAATCTGCATGTTATAGGAGTATTGAGCTATGACGGCCTCAGCCATCTCTTCCCAATTCCTCTTGACGGAGTCCTCCAGTTTTGCATACCAAATAGCCGCTGCACCCGACAGGGTCCGGCCAAACAAAGAAAGCTTCTACAATCTGGAGAGGCCCACCGGCCTTAGTATGTCTGAAAACAGCCGCAGATGCACCATAGGATCTCCAGACCCGTTAAAGCGGTCTATGTGTGGCATCTTAAATCGGTCCGGCAGCGTCACGGTCAAGTCGGTGTACCCATCCTCAATATCCGGAATGGACTTCACGCCCTGAGACTTCTTGAACAGCTTTTCTAGCTTGCTAACTCTTAGTGCTGTGGGGTCCACTTCGAACTCAAAGGGAGAATCCGGTAGGTTGGTGTGTGTGGGTGCCTTGGACAGCTGGGGTAGCATTGCGGGTGGAGCCGGCCCCGTTGGGATGACCGTATCTTCCTGAACATTTGTTGTCTCCCAGAGTATTGGGACTCTTGGTGGAGGAGGAGCTGGGTGTGAAGCAGATGCCCCGGTTTGTTGCTGTAGCCTGGCGATTAACTCTGCCTATTGGGCCATAACCTCGGCCTAGTGTGCGGCAAATTCTGCTTGACGGGCAGCATCCTGCTGCATGGCTTGCATACTTTCCTGGAGCTGACGCACCATCTCTTCCATACCTGCCATAGAGTGTTGGTTTATCTGAACAACTGGTATATCTGTCCCTGCAGTAGAAACGGAGACCTCAGCCTGACTATTCATTGGTGGGGTGGATAAGGGCCACTGATCTTGTAACTGCTAAACTGGTGATATGTGCCTGACTGGCCCTTTTACCCTGCCTTTGGCAAAGGAACACTGATTTCCCTTGAATTGAATCTCTGACCTGACAAAGTCTATCAGCACAAGTCCGATGAACCTCAGGGGATATTGGAGCCTTCTGAAGCTACGGTTCCATGACTACCTTGCAAAAGAGAAAACAGGCAGCATCTCAGCCCAATTTCACTGGAATACATGTGAGCATAGCTGAATGACTGCACTCTCTACTGAATTCTGCCCAAAATTATGCCTGTAAATTGATACCCTCAGGTAAAACTGATTCCCCCAAAATGCTGATGCCCTCAGGCCTGATACCCAGACTTGCAAACTGATACATGCATCACTTGTAAAGGCACACTCTAAAAGCACATAACAAGCAAATGAAAGTCAAAACACCCCTATGGTGGGGTAGGGTTTCCCTGTCCTATTTCGTCAGGAGCGAGAGTTTCACTACGCACGCAGCGGTTTCAAACAACCTACAATCGAGTAAGCTACCTGTCCTAGTTTGGAATGGTCACTATGGATTCCGATATGCACCAGGTCGAATGGTCAAAAAGGGTGCCCCGATAAAAACCGGGGTTTGTGTTCCTATCATGGCAGAGCCCGTAACCGGTCAGCCTTATGCCACGCTTCTCAAAGCGAGCCTCCGACAAACCGTTCAGGAATAGCAGATGGCAAACACGGTGTCCTAGGCGGACCAATGCAAATGCAATGCAAAGAAACACATAAGTGTAATCAAAACAAGATATCATCAGTTCGAGTCAAGTTCTCTAAATCCCCAGTGGAGTCGCCAGAAACTGCAGACGCGCCCGAACGTCCCAGGAAAATCCCGTTTTGTTCATTCGGCTTATTACAGTTCAGACTCAATTTCACGGTTCTTAATCTAATCTTGCAAAGTGCAATGCGAGATTGATAAATCACCAAAGAGTCCAAATCCGGCAAATTGTTTTGAAAAACAAATTTCTAGAAGGAAGTGCCAAACATGGACTGCTTTGCCAGATACAAAGTCGCCACCTAAACATTTTATTTTTGGAAAATTTAGGAAACCCTGACTCGTGCCTAAGGCCACGTGTCCGTCATCACCAAAGTTGCCTCAGCTCGGGAACTTGGGTACGAGAGTGGAAGCTCATGCAATGAGCACCCCCGCTCGCCCGATCAAAGATCGGCCTTTACTAACATGATATCTTATTTTTGAAAACACATGTGTTCTTATTCCGGTTATTAACCTAGAATTACTATGTAATGCGTACAGCATACAAGTATAGACTGGATCACCTAAGTTGGAACAAAATATCTCATGTTTGTTTTTGAAAGCGATTTGCTACTCGTAAGTAGGCTAAAATGCTGATTTTTCCACCCTCAAGTGGGCTTAGAAAACATGGTGATTTGCCACTCTCAAGTGGGCTTAAAACTCGCAATCAATAAATTGCTCCAATTCAAGTAATCCAACCTTCACCCATAGGCATTCAGGCAGTTATATCACATAAGCAGTTAGTCTCATGGCAAGCATGCTATCATGGCAGTCACTCACACACATGCAAGGATGCTAAAGCATAAACACTTTCCGAGTACTCCGAGCCAAAATAAATAATAGTTAGTAATCATGCATGATCCTAGCTATGTCAAGAATGCCTAATGCAACACATGCAAAATGTAGCTAAGATAGGCTCGGCTATTCTAAAATGTCATATGAAATGCAACTTGATACATGTATTCAAAAAGGAATTGAAATACAATGCAGTTAGTATGATGCACCGAGCCCGGTGCATGCAAGACAGATGAATGAATGCGAACATGCGAGCATAAGGATGCTAATTGAAACATGCCCTAAAACCAACCATCATAAGCTAGTAAATAAGAGGGAGAAAGAAATGAGAGTTGGAAGACATGCATCACACACACGCACACTTATTTACAACATTGCCCTTTCGGAGGAGGGTCCGAATAAATAATACAGAACCGACTAATTAACTAACTATTCTAGCTAATTAATTATTATACAACCAAAATTGAAACAAATATATATTCTAAGCTAACAAAACACTGAAATGGCCTCATGATGAGGGACGCACGCATGCTCAAATCGCCTCGCTCGAAAATCCATCGTGATGCCCCGATTTACCTCTATTTGCGATTGGTCCCAGAACACTGCACAAGGCTCTAGAAGGTTAAAACTCCACCATGGAAACCTATAGGGATGCTGCCGACCAGTTGTTGGCATTGGAGACCACTTGCCGACCACTTTTTGTGGTGAAAACCAGAAAAAGTGGTCGACCAGCCACTTTATCTGGTCGGCCGACCAGTTTTTGCTGCTGGTTTCTGGTTTGCTGCAACAGAGAGCAAGAAAGGGGCATGGCAAAGTATTTGCAACACATACGTGCACAACTATCCTCCCTATCATTACATAAGCTCAAGGGAGTATAGTTCTCGATCCTCAGGCCACCAATCACGCATCTCGATGCATGTTGGCCGAGGAGCCAAATTGCACGACTTAATGTGAAATGAATGCGCACACAAACACATAAAGCCCAAAACTCCATCATGTATAGTCAAGAGTGTTGGCGACCGGGAATTGAGGCCCGTTTCATCACTTCGAGTATGAAATGTCCCTCATTTCTCGTGTTTGGACTAACGCCTATTCCAAACACAATGCAACAAACATGGCATGCACAATGCGACTCAATCATGCAACTTGATGCAATACAACTTAGACATGCAAACGTGCAAGGGATAAACATGCAAACATGCAACTAGCATACACAATGCTATGAACTATATTGTATACACAATGCTCATGACACTAGTATACACAATGCACATGGTAACCAGCATACGCAATGCAATGAACATGGCATGCACCAATGCAATGATCGATCTTGTAACAACATGGCATGCTCAATCCTATGAACCACATAGCATACTCAATGCACAATGGACTTAAACCAAAATGGATAGGCCTCAGCCATGTCCAAATCAGTGGCCATACATGCTAAGATAGAAACTCAAAATGCTATACAAACATTTATGCATATCGGCCCAAGCTTAAGGCACAAAACACAACTCCCCAAAAGCATTGAAAGGATGAAACATGGGGTACAATGGCATACTTCCAGCACTAAAATGGCAAGCAAAATGACTTAGAATCATGCAAACAACCCGTGTAATGCATGTTGAAAGGCTCAAGCATCAAAGCTAGTGAAGTGTATTACACTAGAGGCATGCAAGACAATGCTCAAATGGCTAAACCAACCCCAAATAGACCTTATGCAGGCCTAAACGGTGGCTGAATGAGTTGGGATGATGGCTTTGAAAGGCACAAAAATGGGGCTCATGCAATGGCTCACAAATACGGCATAAAAGCATAACTCTAAAGAGCACTTAAAGAGTGGAAAATATGGAAGTATAGCAGCCCTACATGCTCTAAAATAACATTCCCAATGATGTCAAAACATGCAAATATCTCAAAGTAAGCATGTAAGAGACCTCAAAACTCAAAGCTAGTCAAGGCTATTACACAACAAGCATTCATGGCAAGCATCATTCGACCAAGAGGCCTCAAAATAGAGCTAAGGCAGCCCAAAATATGAACAAAACCAAGTTGGAGCAAAGCCAAAATGTGCTAGAATAAAGAACCAAAACATCATGCGAACCAAGCTAGTAAACAAGATTTTACACTACAAGCATATGGAGCATGTGAGAGGTTGCCAAACCAGCCAAAAATAGAGCCATGACCTCTCAAATGATAACCAAAAACCTAGTGAAATGGAGCTAAAACAAGCAAGATTGACAGGCTACCTTGATGAGCCATAAATGGGAATACACTACACATATGAGAAGCATGTCGAGGGTGACCAAACCAACCATGGAAAGAGTTTAGGCAGGCCCTGAAAGTCACCAAAAGGTGCCTGAACCAAGCCTTGAAAGTATGAAAATGTATGCTCCTTTGATAGGCCAAAAATGCAAGTGAACAAGACAAAAAGAGAGAGGGTCACCCCTCTCTGATTTAGGACCTCAAAACCACGTGTCAACCACTGAAAATCCACTAGATTTTAGTGGCTAAAAGTCCAAGCAAGGATTAGCTCAAAGGCCCAAAGGCATGGCACAACACAAGACTAAACAAGGCATGCAAGAGGGTAGAAGGCCCTCAACACCAAAAGGGCCTTAAACCAAAATCACAAGCACCTTAAAACAAGAATTTTTTTAGTTGGAACCTAAGCCCAAATAAGCATGCAAATGGAACCAAGAGAGCAACCAAAACAAAGCTTAAAATGGAGAAAAGAGGTTACCCTTGAAGCACTGCAGCAACAGCTTGTTTCTCAACCAAAAACCTACCTTTTAACCCCCAAATATGTCCTCCAAGAACCTCAGCTCAATGATGGGGGTATGTGGTTAAGAGTTGTGGTGCAAAAGTGAGGAACAACACACTTTTTAGGCCCCAAATATAGAGATATAGAGGGAGATATATACTTGTGCCTTAGGAAATTTTTTGAACCTCTGGAATTGAGAGGGAGAGCCTCTCTTAAAGAAAAACAAAGGTTCAAGCTTCTTAAAAAAGCTAGAACTTGGATGAAATCCCTCCATACACGTGTATGGAGGATACAGTCTGTGCCCTCCAGCTGGCACAGCTGGCATCCACACAGTCTGCCAAAACAGAAAAAAAGTTGCCGACCAGAAAAGGTGGTCGGCCTGCAACTTTTAGTGGTCGGCCGACCACCCAAAGTGGTCTCCCAGGTAAAAAAATGGTTGGCAGAGGGAATTGTTGGTCTCCACACTGAAAGCAAGCCAATGGTGGGGTGGGAAACCATAAAATGTGGCCCAAAGACCAAGAAAACCAGTTTCCCGACCAGAAAATCGGCTGGCGGGGAGCAAAGTGGTCCCCAAGGATAAAAGCTAGTCTCCCACCCTTGTATCACTTCCTAAATATGGAAAGTAAGGTTTGTACCCAAGACAAACCAAAACGGATGCAAGACGAGGGTTCGGGAGGCAAGACACGCGGCCGGGAGCCTCGAAAACTAGTTGTCAAGCACCAAAAGTGGTACACGACCACAACCCTGACCACAGTGTCCCTCTAGGGAGAGGAAGCAAGGTGTGGTTCAAAAACCACACCAAACGGAGTACGTTAAGCGGTCCCGAGACAAGGTGCGCGGCCGAAGGCTCCAAAAACTGAAAACTAGTCTCCAAACGAGAAAAGTGGTCTACGATCACAAAAGAGTGGTCTACAAGACCTCTCCCTCCCTCAGGCAAGGAAAACTAGACTTGGTCCGCAAACCGAGTCAAAGCACAAAGAGTTCAGAGGCCCGGAAGCAAGGCTCTCCGCCGAAACTCCGGAAACTTGAAACGAGCACAACATGCACTGTCACCGAGCGCTCAGTCGGTGACGTCTGAGTCTTCAGATTGATCAAAAATAGGGTGTCTACAATGATGTTGGCCCTATATTTAACTCTAATTAAGGAACGCCGAGATCGTGCTCTTACGTGCATGGCGCGACATTAACAACTGTTTGCCAAGTCGTATAACCAGCGAGTGCAGCTACAGCGTTATACACCTGGAGAACTGGTTCTTAAGAAAGTGCTGCTTGCCACCAAGAATCCAGCAAACGAAAAATTAGGCCCCAACTGGGACGACCCTTATCAAATTGGACATGACTGGCAGAAGTTTACCACGACCATGGAATTCCACACACTTGCATAAATTTTATCGTTAAGCCAACCTGTACGACGTGCTAGTTTGTTTCTAATTTTTGCTGATACACTAACTTCTACTCATCTACAAATTTCGTAATGCATTTCCCTTTTTTGTCAACCTTTCATTAATATTGGTAGAATGATGAAAAAGCCTTCGAATTCGGAGCGCCCTTCGTGAATGACATAATTGGCCAAAGCAAAGCCTCCGAATTCGGAGCGCCATTCGTGGATATCACGTTTGGGCCAAATAAGACTCCGAATTTGGAGCGCCCTTCGTGAATGACATGATTGACCAATACAAAGCCTCCAAATTTGGAGCGCCTGTTGTGGATATCATGTTTGGGCCGAATAAGCCTCCGAATTCAGAGCGCCCTTCGTGAATGACATGACTGGCCAACATAAAGCCTCTGAATTCGGAGCGCCCTTCACGGATACCTTCGTGGATATCACATTTGGGCTGAATAAGCCTCCAAATTCGGAGCGCCATTCGTGAATGACACGACTGGCTAACACAAAGCCTCCGAATTTGGAGCTTCCTTCGTGGATATCACGTTTGGGCCGAACAAGCCTTAAAATTCAGAACGCCCTTCGTGAATGACACAATTGGCCAACACAAAGCCTCCGAATTCGGAGCAGCCTCCGTGGATATCACGTTTGGGCCAAATAAGCCTCCGAATTTGGAGCGACCTTACTACGTGGCCAGAAACGGCCGTGAATTTAGCAATATAGCCGCTGAGGGCCTGCAAATACGTAATTATCTTACGAATTGATTCAAATATTAAACAACGCAGTATAACAAATATTTATTTATTTCAAAAAAGAGGTACAAACACATAGCGTTGGACAAATTTAAAAGTACAAATAATGTGTTTCTTAATATCTAAGCCTTCTTCGGCTCAACGTTCCATTCATCGTCAATTTTTTCAACGTCATATGCTTTGAAAGGAAACTTGTAATTCTGAAATAGTGGCAACGTTGAATCCATTCTGGCCGTTTGTAAGGCTCTAACCCAACCATGCTTGAAGTCGCAGTTGTCTCATCGACAAACGTCTTCTGCCAATTTTTCCTTTCTCTTTTCAATGCCCATTTTTCGGCCCTTAAAAAATCCTTCTTCATAAGCCCGAGTCATTATAGCCTCTTTGGCAAACATGTTAGCCGTCTCTCTATCGGCCATAACATAATCCAGCAGGCGCTGGTTGACTCTATCCGTGATAACCAGGTTAGCGGGACACGCCGATTTCATCTCAGCTGCTTTGGCCTTTCCTATCTTATTCTCAACTTTTTTTGCACGGTGCTCCAAATCTCAAATACACCCCTCCTTTTGCTCAAGCTGTCTTTTCGCCTCACACAGGCATATACCGATTTCATACGCGTTGTAAAGTCCTTAGGTCAACCTATGTATACCCTCCCTAAAACTTTAATAATCGCCACGGCCAATGAGTGACTACTGCATCTCTGGCAGAAATATTTGTCGGCGAAATCCACCGCCACGTTGGGATCACAACTTATTAAGCCCACTTCAATCATTGGCTTGTTCCCAATAAAGACCGAAAAGCTCAACGGGTGCGAAGGTTTGCTCAGCTCACTCCACGCAGTGCTATGACCAACAGTATGACTCTTTGATCCCCCTCATTGTTGCACCCCATCCCTAGGTTACTTTACTACATCACCTCTTCTTGGGGACCTGCTCCGACATGTGGGCAACCGACGTCTCTCTCTCCTCTTCGCTGTCACGTCCCCGATTCTTTGAGCTTCGGCTCCAACAACGTAATGCATTTCAGCGTCTAGTTCAGCCAAACTTCTTGCTTCACCTATACTGTTGAAGAGCAGTCTCTGAGACATCTATGGCCTAACTTAAGTCTCTGCTCTTCTCAAAATATCAATTATTGACTGTCGATTATTGTCGTCTGTGCCAGATTTGTTCCACAATGGCTGGAACTTCTTAAATACTAGATATTTCGTTCATTAATTACGGATGCAGCATTTCTGATGCACTCCGTAGTTAACCCTACGTCTGTAGTAGGGTTTGAAACATGTCCAAACTAGCACAAGCCATATGTTTTATTCGGCATTTGGAACGACATGCCCAAATGGGGCAAGGGCAAATACATCATTATATTCGACATCTGATGATATAGGCGAATGACAATACATTGCCCCATTTGGCCAAACGTTTAGCTTTGAGCTGAATATTTTATTCATAGGATAAGGTCACACGTTGCAAGTGACACATGTTATTCAGCGTTGGAACGATGTCCAAATTAGCACACACCATATGTTTTATTTGGCATTTGGAACGACATGCCCAAATGGGGCAAGGACAAATACATCACTATATTCGGCATCTGATGTTATAGTCGAATGACAATACATTACCCCATTTGGCCAGACGTTCATCTTTGAGCCAAATATTTTATTCAGCAGAAGGTTACGTTATAAGTGATATATGTTATTCGGCTTCGACTTGTCCAACTGGGCAAATATACGATCAAACTCGGCATACAAGATTATTACCGGACCGTATATTTAATCTGGCATACTATATTATAGCCGAATTGGGATACATTGTCTTGCATTATTTTGGCCTTTAATTCAAATTATTTATCGCCAAATGGCATTGCACTGTCCCACTTAGCATTATAGCCAGACTGGGATACATTGTCTTCCATTATTGTGGCCTTTAATTCAAATTACTTATCGCCAAATGGCGTTGCACTGTCCTACTTGTTAATTAGCACACACAAAAAAGAGACAAAAAGGCAATTTTCATTAATAAAATGAGTACAAACAATCGTCATTTTACACATGAAAACTACCTTACAAATAATTTCTAAACAAAATAAGAAAAAATTTACAAAAAACTACATACAAGAAAATACCAAACAAAAAACAAAATTACATTAACACTACTTATTCCTCAAGGTCAGACTCCAACGGCTCAACCTCTAACTGCTCGTATGGAATTGGCTGCTCCAATACCACATTAGCGGCCGCCAGGGCTTTAAGTCAGCCGTGTTTGAATCCCCGATTTTCAAATTTAGGTACTTTCTTCACATATTTTTCCAAGGTCGTGTTCTCGCCGACATCGAACACTTTGGAAACCTTGGAGTCGGCAATTTCTTTCACCTTCTTCGATTCTTCCAAATCGGCCTCCAGCTTCACAATCGCCTCCGTGGCTAACTTGAGCGCTTCGTCACTCGCATTCGCTCTATCCTCGGCAGCTATCCTGAGAAGATCGGAGCGTTTAGCCTTCTCTTCCTCAGCATTAGCCCTCGCTCGCTCTTCCTCCACCTTCCTGGCTTCAAAGTCGACCCTAAGAGATGCCACCGCCAATTTGACCAATGCCTCTTTAGCGTTGCCCTTTTCGGTTTCGATCTTGGCTTTAAGTAAGCCAATCTGCTCGATGGCGTCATAGTGATAGTGGTCGATTTTTGTGATTCTGCCCACTACGTGAAACAAACCATGCATAAGTTAATCAACATAAAAAGAAGTGAAATAAAAAATGTCAATTACGTACCAATATTGCCGACTGAGTAACTAGTGCTATCGACACCATGTCTAGCTTTGCACGGAACACAGCCCTGTCCATCGGCAAGGAAATAGATGAGGCCACACTTACGGCCACGGCGGGGTCCTTCAAAGTCGACCCATCAGCTGAAACTGGCACGTTTTTCATTCTAGATTGGATGATAAACGGCACTGTCAAATCCTGCGATTCTTCTATACGTGGCTGTTTATCAACTAAGTCTTCAGAAAAATCAGCCTCAATCTCGGCGGCTCATTTTTTCCCTCTCTGTTCGGACACCAGGTCGTCCGACTGTTCAATGACCAACTCAGCCACAACAACTTGCTCCATTTCTTGAACAGGAGAAGGTGGAGAAGATTCAGCCTCAACCGAAGCCGGTGGAAAAGATTCAGTTTCAACAGGAGGTGGCGGGGGCACAGATTTGACAGCTTCGGTCCTTCTTCGAGCTGCCATCTTCTCGGCATTTTTTCTTCTAGCCATCTGTGCAAGCGATTCCCTGGCCATGTTTTCAGGATCTGTGCCAGGAAACTCTCTTAAATCGGTGAAAATATCGTCTTCCAACGTGCGTCAACTCGGCCTGAAGTGGATGGGAGGTTGATGTCGACTTCCACAAATACCAAATTGAGAGTCGCGTCGACTTCCTCCAAGTCAGCTTGGTTTGGTTGTTTAGCGACCTAATCGCCGACTTCACCACCTGGCTCCAAATTTGAACCTTTAAGACCAATGTCTCTGAAGCTCTTGTAGTTTGGAAAAATGAGTGTCGTGAGCTGTTGTTTGCCCCTCGAAATTGGAATGTGATCAGCAGCCGAAAAAGTAGTGTATGTTGGCTCATATCGCAATAGTATATGGGCAAAGAATTGTAGCGCAATTTTGACTTGCTAAAGCACAGCGTCGTCGATCGAAACAAGTACTTTCTTCAAATCGTTACCTGCACAAGTGAAACGATTAGTACATGGAATCTAAGCCGAATAAACCTATAAGAGATGCGTAAAGAAATGGGACTGTACGGCCACCTAGTTCGGCTTTTTGTCTAGGCACGGGATATAAGCAATCTTCGCCTTCATCGAATTCCTAGTTGCCTCGGACAACAATCATGACGTCGTCAACACGCTTACTAGAGCTAGCAAGTATAGTCACCAAATGGTGGTCGATGTCCTTGGCCTTGAGAAAGTAGCGTCTCTATCGACCAGAAGATTTCGCCAAGGCATAACAATACTGAATAGCAAGGATTCCTAGATTAATCCTAAGTCGGCAATTTAACTCTACTATTCCTATTACGATTCGGTAAAAGTTTATGTTAGGTTGTGAAGAGAGTATACCCCAGTAGCGAAGGATGACCCTCAAAAATGGGTCAATGGGGAAACAGACTCTGCCTTCAGCAATTGACATGAGGGAAAAGATGATCGTACTTGCATCAGTCTTCACCATGTCAACTACGCTATCTACCACAAGTGACAGATGGACTTCATCTAGAATGGAAAAGTGGTGTTGAAAAGCGAAAACACGGTCCCAGAAAGAAGAGCTTTCAAATGTTTCACCATTTGAATCAGAATAGAAAATACGCTAAACTAAAAACAAACAAGAAAATGGGAGTTGGAATGAGGAAGAAATGCAAATAAGAGAAGAACTTACATGGTAGAGAGAGAAGAACAACGGGGAGCAGATGGAAGTTGCAAAGGTCGTGAAATGAAAGAAAGATGCTCAGAGGCAACCAAAGAGCCTTGCACATTGAAAAAAATATTCGAAGGGACAACGCGCTTTCATATTGCATTAAATGAACAACGCGTACGAAGGGACGGGAAATTGTAATGATTTCTAAACCGTGGTCATTCTGACGCTTCGGTATTGGAAGGAGTGCAAGCACCGTATTTTTGACTTTCCATATGTAAAACTAAACATGCCGACTAATTGGCATTAGACAGATGTTTGCGGGACAATTGTGGGGGCTAAATAAAATATACCAAGGAAGGCCAAGGACTTTGAAGACATCAGGCCAAACACAATTCGACTCTATCCAAGGGCTCTTGAAGCCAAATATACAAATCAGTCATGTAAGGAGCCGAGTAGGAACCAACACACAAATTGAAAGCCGAGTAAGCAATCATGCACGAGATTAAGAGTGGGCCCAACCCTTGAGCCAAGAAGGTAATATAAAAAGAGGAACGCCAACCAAAGAGATGTATGTGAAAATAGATAAAATAACTTAAGATAGAAGAAAACTAGAGACCATACTAGCTTGTCCGTCGAAGTGCTAATTTCGACACTCTCAACCAGAGTGTTCATCCATTTTTCAAGTAGCAATCAAAGGATCAAGGGCGCCTATCTGGATCCTGGAGTATTTCCAAACCACTTCTCCACAAATAGTATTAGGGTGACATCTTTCACAACATAATTGATTAATAAAAACCAATCAATTAAAGTGGAGTTAAGAGTGATTTATGAGATTATCTAATAATGTTATTACTGTTGCACCCAATATCTCATTGACTGAATAGAGACACTGTTATTTTTTGCCACATCAAAATCCCTAACCTCAAGCAAGAGGAAGCTTTAGCTGAAGCAAGGCAAGACCTCAACTGTTGAGTATCCACTGTAAGATTTAATAATACATGTAACCATAATAATAATGCGGAATTAAACTTTACAAGATCTTGAATTCAATACAACTCAAAAATAAAATGAACATACCTTTGTCAGCCATTGAATTAGAAAAGTTGAGAAAATATCCCTAATAGTTGAACTTTTAATTCTTGGCTCACCTTCTTCTCTTTGTCTCTCTTAATTAGGATGACTCTAAAACTTAGAGTGATGAAAAAATACTCATGATACGAAAGAGGAGTCACCCATCCTTATATAGAGGAGAGAAGAGAGTCAAATAAACTGTATCAGAAGAATTCTTATCCATCAAGGTTTCCTTCTTATCTTAGAAGAGTACTTATATTAAAATTCTAATTACTGAACTTTATATCAAATATTGGCTTTATCTAAATTATGGAGTTAAAATAAATTAAAACATATAAATATATGTAGGCTATTGGGCCACACTAGAGAATAAATCCAATATCCACACCATGTGAAGTTGGCTTTGGAAGTTAAGAATTGAGGCTGTAGATTTGGGCTAGAGATCTAGAGTTTTTCAACCTAGTTATCTTATTGTAAGGTGGCTATGTTAATGGCTTACCATTTATTTTAGTGGTTGGTTGTTGGTAGACAAGTGTTAATTGTTAGCTCTCCCGTTTGTGTATAAATATGGAGAGCTGTGAGCTGAGTTGATAGATAGAAAATGAAGAAAAAAGAGAGTTGTGAAAAGCGTTTGAGAGCTGTGAGTTTTTTTTTTTTTTTTTTTTTATCAGCAAAAGAAAACTTTATTGATGAAACATACAAAGTATGAAAATTTATATCAATAAAGAGAAGCTAGGAGCTAGCAGAACCTCGACGCTCCTAGCTGGTGAGAAACCAACAGAGAGTAAAAGTAGATACATTAACTATAGCATCCATTGTTGTGCGTAACAACCAGCTTGTTCGCATACTACAAACAGCATAGTAGCAAGACTCACCAAGACAAATGATGAACAAACCTTTAAAGAAGAATATGCAGCCACAAAACTTCATAGCAGACAAACCAGAGTTCTCCAAGTACAGGATTCCAAGCGTAGGGCCAGTAGCAGATCAAAATTTATACATCAGACTCAGCCACCAAATTATAAACCAAAACAATGACAAGTATAAGCTGCTGCAGTTCAAAACTCAACATAGCAAACAATGACAAGTGTAAGCTGCTACATAGTTGCAAAACTCACCAAGTCAAAACCTGAACCAACCTTTTATGAAGACTATGCAACCACAAAACTTCATAGCAAACAAACCAACCAAACTCCTCAACAAGGACTCCAAGTGTAGGGCCAGTATCAGACTCAGTCACCATTCCATAAAACAAAAACAGAACAGATAAAAAAACCAGGCCGACCGAACAGATTATGCACCAATTGAAGCAAAACCATGACCCAGTTCTGAGACATTGACAAGTAAACCCAATTATAAACCAAAACAATGACAAAAAGAAGTTACTGCAATTTACTTACTAACCCAGGCACCTTCTCACCTGATGCAGATTATGGACCAGATCATTAACAAAATTAGCCAGGGAAGAAACTGAGCACTTAATCCACAAGGCAATTCGCACCTTAATGGTTTCACATAATACTTCAAAATTAGGCTTCACCCCATTAAACACACAATCATTCCTCTGTTTCTAAATGGACCAGAAAATTGCAAACGGGATTACACTCCATAATTTCTTTTCCATCTTCCTTATTCTACCTCCAGACCACCACTGTAGTAAACTCTGAACAGATCCTGGAGAAACCCACTGCAGCCCCCACCACCTGACAAAGAAAGACCAGATCAGCCACACAAAAGGACAGAGCAGTAACACATGGTTAATAGTTTCCTCCACTTCTTTGTAGAAGACACAACAAACATCAACATTGACAGTAAAAATACCAATCCTTGAATCATGAGATAATTTTCTTCCTGCAGAATCAACTAAGTGAGCTGTGTCATAAATATCAGTTTTGCTGACATAAATATGAACAAACTCAAGCAAGAGTAGGGTATCCCGAGTAGGGTATCCCGATCGAGGTCCAGAGTAGTGTATCCCGATCGAGGTCCAAAAACTTGTGGTAACATGCTCGAACTTTGTACTCAAATTCCATAAGCTTGTCAACAAGTTGTTCAAATTCAAGGCTTTGGAACTGCTTTTGGAGCCGACTTGCTGCAGCAAGCTTGTACCTCTCCATCTCATAGAGCTCGGGTTGAAGATGATGGTAAGGCCCCAAGCCTATTAGTTGTGGCATATATGTTTCTGGCTTGAAAGCGCTTAGAGCTGCAGGCACACGAAATATTGAAACAGGAACTTCAATGTCAACCTTAACCTCTTCTTTAATAATGTTTTTTATTTCACTGATCCATTGTCGCTCATTAGAGCTTGAATAAAAAATTGAACTAGTAGCCATGACAATTTTGAA
Organism: Camellia sinensis; assembly: GCF_055761805.1. Lineage (NCBI taxonomy): Eukaryota > Viridiplantae > Streptophyta > Magnoliopsida > Ericales > Theaceae > Camellia > Camellia sinensis. The sequence goes on from NC_138964.1 coordinate 73,444,202, forward strand.
TGCGTGATTATTATGAAGAGTTGTTTATATAGAGGGTTGGCAATGCTATTCCAAGAGGTAGGTAGTATAGTATAATTTTAAAATGATATTTTTTTTTAGATTTGGTGTTTGCTACTAATCCTCTGGCAATATAAAATTTATACTCCCTCCGTTCCAAAATATTAATCCCTTATTCTATTTTTAATCGTCTCAAAATATTAGTCACTCTTCAAAAATCAAGTACAAAAATAATATAAATTTCCTATTTTGTCCTTCTTTTAAATTAATAAACAATATAAAAAGTACAATTATGACATTGATATTTTCAAAAAATGTACTATCAAAAGGATAATTTTGAAAAATCAATTTTTTTCAAATGCAATAATTGTACTATCAAAAAAAGTTAAATTTCCCCAAAAGGGACTAATATTTTGGGACGGAGGGAGTACATAGCATCTCGAACGGTAGTAGGCATTTTACCTACCTAAATATTACTATAAAGTATATATTTTATTTTGCCTATCAACTGTTTTATGTTTTTACTCCAACCATGCTCTTTATTTTAGCTATTTATCCAAACACTATTAATTTTATAGAATGCCACGTCAACAACAAAGATGGAGGGAAATGATCCTAATGATTGAATACATTTTGCCTAGCGTTGAAGGCTAACTACATGTAACTAGTGAATATGAGTTGAGCCAAAATGCCTAATTATATGCCTAGTGCATTGGAATTGAAAAAAGTGAATCACACTAGCCATTTTAACTAATAAGTATTATATTACTTGTACAAGTTTCCTGCCACAGGCTGCGAAGGAGATAATTTCTGGTAATCATATGTTTCATGAAACTGAAAGGCGTTTATCCACCCAAATTTATTTTAAATCCACCCAAAAAAAACTGAAGGGGTTTCAAAAGTTATATATTATATAGTATTTGAATTGAGATTAGTAATGCGTGTTTCAACCCATGTGCGGAGCAAGATCCCCGGATACGTTTATTATGTTAATTTGATTATGTTAAACTACTTGGCATTGACATTTCTCATGAGATGTTTGGAAGTTTATCTTATTTATTTTTTAGATATATATAATTTCTCGTATAAGATATATCACACAATTATTGAACCTTCCACTTTGAGGTAATGAAAAGTGAGTAACAAAAATTTTAACCCTATTATTTCAAGTGCAATACTACACTCTCCCTCAAAAAATAATAAATAGAATAAATATTAAAAAAAAAGGGCCAAATGGAATTGACTAAAATTTTTGGCAAATAATGCTAAAAGTTGGTATATTCGACATCTTCAATAGTTGGGGCGTTGTAGTCTGATAAGTAGCAATACGGGGTGAATTTCCAATAATTATTTTGAATTGTTGATGGTCCAATGTTGATATGAGTGGTGAGGAGAGTATAGTCCTACTAGGATTATGCAAAACCATCTCACTTGGTTGGTAGTGAGTAGAGTGTGTGATTCCTAGGAGGACTCTCATAGGGAGAGTTGGAATCCTACTAGGATTGTGCCAAAGTAAAGTCTATAAAAGCTCATGACCAGACCTTTGTACAGGTATCCCAATTCTTACTCTAGAATACACAGAGCTTATTGTCTATTGTCTAATTGCTGACTTCGGCATCGGAGGGGTCTCCGGCACACACCCGCCGGTTAGCTCACGTTTGTGTTTTCAGGTGGCAAAGCAACGTTGTTTGGAGGAGTGCAAACTTGATCAACAGGATCATACGAGAAGATTTATTCCTTTCCCGTACAATTGGCGCCGTCTGTGGGAAATTCACAAAGAGCAAAACCTCTTGATCAAGTTTTCCTCTCTAGTTGAAAGCAATGGCGCACAGTGAAGACTTGCCGTAATCTGCTATAGATGGGCAAACTCAGGAAGGGGGTGGGAGGCACGAAGGTTTACCTTCTATCCCACCCATGGCGGAATTAGATCCCCAGCGACGGAATCCGTGGATAGAAGCAAGAAGAAGACAGGGCTCAAGTCCACACCGCTCTCGGAGCCCTGATAGACAGAGGCGGAAGATGGATCATCAGGTTCTCAAAGATTGCATAAGGGAGCAAAACGAAGTAATAAGAAGAATAGCGGCTGACATAGAGTTTATGAAGAGCGAGATAAAAAACAAAGGGGTGGCAACAAAAGAGGGGAGCAGAGGCAACACACACTCTTGCCACTCAGAAGATCATGACAGACAAGTCACACTATCACAAACTGAAAGTAGAAGCCTCAGGTCGGTTGATACACAATCAAAGATTTCCAGGACATGCTACTCCAAACCTGAGAGAAAAGAAGACTGAAAAGGCTCGAAGGAGAGAGGACACTCAGGCTCGTGACCCCCGCAGAGTCTCCACACTACAACGATTGGCTCCTAGAACACATAGGAGTGTCGAGGCTGGAATTCCAGAACCACGCCTCGCCTATGAACTAGCAGACAAAGCATTAGCAAGGTTGTAGAGCTCACCGTTCATCTCGACAATTGAGGACGCACCATTACCCTTAGGCTTCCATCAGCCTAAATTCATTACTTATGAGGGGGAGTCAGACCCCAACATACACTTAAGCCACTTTCGCCAGGTTATGGCCGTGTATCAACGAAACGAGCCCTTAATGTGTATCATGTTTCCGTCCAGCCTTGGCGACATGGGTTTAGTATGGTTTGAAAGGTTACCAGAAGGTAGTATAGCCTCATGGGCGCAACTAATGGAGGCATTTGTAACCAGATTCAGAACAAACACCAAGACGCCAGTGGAGATTGACCAGCTTCTCTCCATCAGCATGGGCAAGAAGAAAACATTGAAGTCTTGCGACAATCGGTATTGGGAGACCTTCAACCAAGTAACAGATTGTCCTACAAACCTAGCTATTGCACAGTACAAGCAAGGTCTGTTAGTGGGTCATAAATTGAGAGATTCAATAACAATGACACCACCTCTTACTATGGAAGCCCTGATGGAGCGAGTGCACGAACACATCTTGGTAGAGGAAGATGGGATGCACACCAAGGTAGAGTTCGATACAAACAGTGATATCGGACAGAACACCTTCGACAAAAGTTAGCACGGTTGGAAAGAAGGACTAACCAAGCGCAAAAGTCTTTTCCTGACTGGGGGGCAACCAAGAAGCTTGGCAAGAATGGCCAAGCATTTAGCTATTCTTCAAGCCAGGATAAGGATTCAGGCTGCCGGACATTTGGTCGGAATAACCAAACACTTTACTCTAGGTTGGCCGGAATAACCAACTTAGAGGTTGGCTGGAAAAACCAACACCCCTCCTAAGCCCAGGATAAGAATCCAGGCTACAGGACGTTTGGTCGGAATAACCAAACACTTTACTCTAGGTTGGCCGGAATAACACACTTAGAGGTTGGCTGGAAAAACCAACACCCCTCCTAAGCCCAGGATAAGGATCCAGGCTGCAGGACGTTTGGTCGGAATAACCAAACACTTTACTCTGGGTTGGCCGGAATAACCAACTTAGAGGTTGGCTGGAAAAACCAACACCTCTCCTAAGCCCAGGATAAGGATCCAGGCTGCAGGACGTTTGGTCGGAATAACCAAACATTTTACTCTAGGTTGGCCGGAATAACCAACTTAGAGGTTGGCTGGAAAAACCAACACCCCTCCTAAGCCTAGGATAAGGATCCAGGCTGCAGGACGTTTTGGTCGGAATAACCAAACACTTTACTCTAGGTTGGCCGGAATAACCAACTTAGAGGTTGGCTGGAAAAACCAACACTTACTTCTCCTAAGCTGAGATAAGGATCTAGGCTGCAGGAAGTTAGCAGGTATGTCCAACAAAATTTTTGAAACTCTTTGGCCGGGATGATGGTTACCTCGGCCAAAGCAAGTTGGCAGGTATGTCCAACAAAATTTTTGAAACTCTTTGGCCAGGATGATGGTTACTTCGGCCAAAGCAGGTTGGCAGGTTTGACCAACAAATTTTTGGAACTCTTTGACCGGGATGATGGTTACCTCGGCCAAAATAGGTTGGCAAGGTTCGTATAAACCGAGTTAGTCTGTTCGACAAGACACAGAGAGAACGACTCGACGTATACAAACTCGGAGGATATATACGTTAAAGGCAAAAAATCAGGACTATTCAAATTTTTTGCATGACGATGGTAACAAGGAGAACAAGGATATTGGGGCACGCCATGTATCCTAGGAATAACGCCGTACCAGATTAGTGGAAGGACATGCTAAGCAATTGACAAGGCTTATTGGGACCGAACAAGCCGTGAAACCGAACAACTTCTTAGCTCGGCTGGAGGAAAAATAATCCCAATCATGCTACACAGATGGAATTAAGGGGCAATTGAGAGGGTAATTTGTAAACAAATTGGGCCGAGCTAGGAAGAGTCTTCTTTGGGAGTTGGACCGTGTAATGGGCCGAGATAAGAGCTAGTGTAGCTCGGTCTTAGGCCAAAAAATCTCATATTTTGGGGTTTGGGCCGAACTATGGACCGAGGTATCAGTAGAAAGAGGACCGAGCTAAACGATAGCTCTACAGAGCGTTATCTCGAAGTCAAGACTGATAGTAGTGCTTAAAGTATCACAGAGCCGAAGTAACTTGGCTGACCGCAATGTTAGCCGAGGTAAAGATGTCAGCCGAAATAAGTGGGCCTGGTGGTTAGCCGAGGTATTGGTGAGAAAGGATGTCGGGCTTGGTATAGCTCGGCCGGTCTTGATATAACTCGGCCGGGTGCCATCTACATCATTACTTAAGCGTGTGACCGAGGTAACTTTGCTCGGTGTGGTTGCAGCAGCTTATTAAAAGAAGGTAGCATCAATGGCGAGGGCCGAGCTGCGTATAGCTCGGCAGGGTGACATTCGTTAGATCGGCTTTCGATCACACGGTCCGAAGGGCAGGGGACCGAGATAAATCAATTCGGGCAGGAATGTATAACCGAGGTAAAAGGTTCAGCCATCTCACTTGGTTGGTAGTGAGTAGGAGTATGACTCCTAGGAGGACTTTGCTAAGGAGAGTATAGTCCTACTAGGATTGTGCAAAACCATCTCACTTGGTTGGTAGTGAGTAGGGTGTGTGATTTCTAGGAGGACTCTCATAGGGAGAGTTGGAATCCTACTAGGATTGTGCCAAAGTAAAGTCTATAAAAGCTCATGACCAGACCTTTGTACAGGTATCCCAATTCTTACTCTAGAATACACAGAGCTTATTGTCTATTGTCTAATTGCTGACTTAGGCATCGGAGGGGTCTCCGGTACACACCTGCCGGTTAGCTCACGTTTGTGTTTTCAGGTGGCAAAGCAACGTTGTTTGGAGGAGTGCAAACTTGATCAACAGGATCATACGAGAAGATTTATTCCTTTCCCGTACAGATGGGACTTTTTATTTTCTGAGAATATGAATATGATTAAACCTTTTACACAAATTTTGTGTCTAAAAATCAAGACAAAATTGTAGCAAGAAAATTCAATTTATTAATCTTGAATAAAGCGAATACAGTTTTGATCAAAGAAACTAATCATGTGATTCCTCTCTATGTTAACTCAAAAGCTTGACAGCTTGTTCTCAAATCAAATAGCATAATCTTCTCCAAACTGTATGATGATGGCGACGAGACTTGAATGAGAAAGTTCTTTAGGGCTCTAGAAGCTTTATATGCAGAGCTCTCCCTTGCTTGATGTATGCAATTGTGCATACGAAAACCAATATTGTTGGAGGCCACCCTTATTTATAGTTGTGGGTAGAAGAGAGTTTTGATAGAACCCTAACTATTTGATAATTATCTTTATATTTATTTATCTTAAAGAGATTAAAATAAATAATTAATTGAAGACATGCAGGCAAATTCAATTGGAGGGAATTTTTCTTTTCCTCATTTGTAAGTCCTGTATGACAAATGACTTAACTTGATTAAGCCCAAACCTTATTATCTTGAAGATTCCGTCATGTTGACACATGGCGGCATGTGATTTAGCCATTTGTGTAATAAGGATTCGAAACCTATTATATGTGACAAATTTCTTCTTTTTTGGTGTTGCTTGTATAGCTTTTAGAAGAAGGATTACGAGTGTGTGAACCGCACAAAGTCGGGATGTTGAGTTTAATTAAGAACACTAATTTATTTTTAGCATTTTTTTCTGTAACCATCCGTTTTCTTGGTGATGTGATAACTATGTTGGACATTGGGTTTAAATGATGGTAGAGTTTTGTTATATTCTGTTGAGCTGGTTCTGAGGAGCTATATTTTAGGGTCGACTTGTTTTTCATGGTTTTTCACTTTATCACATTTTTTTCTATTTCATTCACAACATTATGTGTGTGCTTGTAGGAATCTCATAATTTCCCTCTTTTTGGTGCAGCATCCTTGTGTAATCCTTTCAATTTGGTTGTTGCAGATGAGGACTTCCGTAAGGGCTTCAACATTGTTTACGACAAAGCTCTTGCTAATCCTCTCTGCCAAATTTTCAAGTAATTATGTGGTATTTTTGTCTTTACTTTCTTAATATATTGTAGTTCAAGTCTCCATTTACAATTGTTTTACTAGAATTATTATTATTTTTTCTAGGCACTCTCTTCTATTTGAAGATATGAGGGGTGAATATAATATCAAATTGGCAACCAATGCCAAGTCTGTCAAGGAATTTGATGAGGGATTAAGTCGAGGTATATTTGTCAAATTATTTGAAAATGTTGTTTTGTACATCATGATGACTACTCATAAGTTCTCTATAACATCTTGCAGTTCCATCTGGGTTCAAATCAGCGGATTACTACTACTCTAACTCAAGCAATTCAGATTCCATTAAACATGTGTGCACGCCTTTGCTTTGCATACAGGCAATACTTCTTTATAATTTCTCATGTCACTATGTAGGAACGTGCGAATCCATAGCTGACAAGCTTTAAAATTAAATCTTTCGTTGGTATAGTATAGATATGTTGATTTATTGGTTAATTAGGTTTGATTAATTTACCACATAATTATAATTGCAATATTTTATCCGTATTGAGGCTCAAAATGCTTAGGTAAGAAGTGTGTTCTGGTTAACACACTTATTTGTCAAGATTTTAATGGCAAGAAAAATGTTGGAGAAATAGAGAAAAAGTATTTTAGTACCTATATATAAAAGTGAAGGAGATCTAATTGGGTGCTGTTTTATATATATATATATATAGAAGTGAAGGATATCTAAAATTGCAACAACTATAGAGACATTAAGTTGCTGAGACATACAGTGAAATTGTGAGAGTGATTGAACGTTGCATAAGAGTAATAACAACCGTGTCAGAGAATCAGTTTGGATTTATGTTCAATAGGTCAACTATGGAAGCAAATTATTTTCTAAGAAGATTAACAAAAAAGTACAGACAGCAAACAATAGAACATAATGCCTGCAACTTAACAAGATATAAGGTAGCATACTTCTCTTTTTATTAATTTTGAGCAAAGGATGGATGTATGTATGGTTTTTATATATCTAGAAAAATCTTATGACAGGGTGTCAAGGTATATAATATATAGAGGGTGTTTGAGAAAAAAATAAAAATAAATACAACTAAAGGGTATATTGATGTTATAAAAGACATGTATAAGCCGTGACTACAATTAGATAACCAGTAGGGGAAACTAATGAATTTTCAATCACCACAGGGTTGCACCAAGGGCCAGATTTAAGTCCTTATTTGCCTTGGTCGTGGATGAATTAACTAAACACATTTAGGATGACACCCTGGTGTATGTTGTTTGCTGATGATATTGTTCTAGCAAGATGAAATCATGAAACTATGAAAAGAAATTTGGGGAGGACCACTCGAGTTAAAAGGGTTTTAAATTAGTAGAAATAAAACTAAAATTTATGGAATGGAACTTTAACAATAGTAGAAGTCGAAATAATGGAGAAGTGAAGATTAAAAATCAAGAGATAACAAGTAGTAGATATTTTTGTTACTTAGGTTCCATTGTTAATAAGTATGGAGAGGTTGGAGATGATGCGATTCATAGAATCAAAGTAGCTTAGCTTAAATAGAGGACTGTATTAGGCCTATTATGTGATCAATGAATACCAACAAAATTGGAAGGAAATTTTTATGTAACAGTTATATAAGACCATTGATGCTTTGTGGGACAAAGCGTTAGGTAACTACGAAATAATGTGCATAAAATGAGTGTAGTTGACATGAGAATGCTTAGATGGATGTGTGGTAACATTAGAAAAGATAGAATTAGAAAAGATAGAATTAAAAATAACTATATTTGTGAAATGACATGACTGACACCTAATAATAGGGAAACAAAACCAGTAGAGGTATGGAGGAGACACAAAATTGAATTCTGGCATAAGGATGAAACTCAAGTTGAGTAACAGTCGTCTGAAAGCGATCATACTAAGCACGAGAAGATTGCTTCAAACCATACAAAACACGCCGAAAATGACAAACCTGTTTAGAGGAATGGAGAAGGCCAAAGGGAGGACCCATGTAAACTTCCTCAGTGAGATGGTCATTTAGAAAAGCATTCTTAAGATCCACCTGATTAGAGAGGCCAATGACGATAACATCAACAGAATTCAAGGTACAAACAGTAGTTATCTTGTCTCTTCATAATCAATATCATACTTCTGTAAGAAACCTTTGGCAGCTAAGTGAGCTTCATAGCACTCGAGAGAACCATCAAAATGAGTTTTGACTTTATAGACCCATTTGCAACCAACAAAATTATTGCCAACAGGCAATGGAACCAGCTTTCAAGTAGTAGTCTTTTGTAAAGCAGACAACTCATGCTCTATAGCTCAAACCCAATTGGGATGCTGACAGGTCTGCTTGTAAGATTGGGGTTTTGAAAAAGAGTGATTAGTAGACAAGAAGGTGTAATATGGAGGAGAAAACCAAATTTTAGCAAAGCCAAGTTTGATTACCTATTTATGGTTTCGAAGGGGATATCGATGGTCATCAAGATTAGTGTCTTCAGAAGTAGGAGGATCAGCAGCAGGGTTAGAAACAACCGGTGGGGGAATAGCCTTGCGATGAGAATAAACTAACTATCGAGAAGGAGAAGGAGCATGAGGGGAAACCGGAGGAGAAATGGGCATAGACTTATGGAGGACAGTAGAGAGGTATTTAGCAAGTGGGGGTAGGAGGAGAAAGAGGGAACAAACTCATGGGGAACAGTAGAGATGTACTCATTAGAAGGGACCTTAGAGGGAAAGGGATCAATTTAAATCAAATCCTTTTTGGAAATCGGGACAGTGATAGGAGGAAGCTAAAAGTAAGAAAGACATTTAAGAAAGGCAACATGGTGGGAGACATAAAGACGACGAGAAATAGGGTCGTAACAGCGATAGCGTTTTTGAGTAATATTGTGATTCAAAAGACACACAAGACAAACAAAACACTAAGTTTGGTCCTATCTTTACAGGAAGGAAGGATAAAACAAGCAGATTGAAAAATACGAAGGAGTGAGTAATTGGGAAGTTAAAAAAATAGAGCCTCATAAGGAGAACGACCAGAGAGGAGGAGAGTAGGCATACAGTTAAGGAAAAAAAAAAAGTAGCAGTAAGAACTGTCGCACCCTAAAACGAAGCTAGAATAAAGGCAGAGAGAATAAGAGACCAAGTTGTCTCGAAGAGATAACGGTGCTTCTGCTTCAGTTGACCATTTTGGGCGGGTGTATTAGTATAGGAAGTTTGGTGAATGGTACCCAAATTGGCCAAATACTCATAGAACTCAGTTTTCAAATATTCTCCACCCAAGTCAGATATTAACAATTTAATTGTAGACCCAACTATGTAGTGATCATAAATTCAAAAGTACGGTATATCTGGTAAAAGTCAAACTTATGAGTCATAAGATAAACCTAAGTATAACAGGTGTAGTCATCAACAAATGACACATATATGCAGAACCCGCTTTGGTGAGAACAGAGGACCCTAAACATTAGTATGAAATAAAGAAAATGGTCCATCAAAAATAGAAGTACTTTTACAAAAAGGTAAGGTTGTCGTTTTTCAATTTTACACCCATGAAACTCGGTAAGTTGACTAAGAGAAACTTTATCCAATAAGTGCGACTGAACTAAAGGCTGTAAGTGGTCAACTAACAAATGCCCTAATCTAGAATCCCATAAATAGAAACTCGACAGAGAATCTAATTGAAAAGAGGAAAAAGTAGTCAGAGAGATAGTCATAGGCATATGCAAGCTCTCTACCACATAGAGGTCTCTAATTCTACGGTCGATCCCAATCTGTTGCGTAGAGATCTAATCCTGCATAAAATAGATAGAAGAAGAGAAGATAACATCAAAACTGGAGGCATTAAGCTGACTGATAGATAATAAAATAACAGATAACTAAGGAACATAGATGACAGATGAATAGTGACAACGAACATAGTAGACGGTAGGACAAACCCAACAGATATAATAGACATATCAAACATGCTAGTAGTATTAACAATAATAGGAAAGGTAGAGGGAGTACAATTTTTAAGTAAGGAGACATTAAGAGTCATGATGAGAGACACCAGAGTCAAAAAGCTAGATGGACGAAGAGATATTTGAAGAAGACCCAAGCAAACTTGAATAAAGAGAGAAAATAGCAGAGGTAGACAGGATGACTGGGAGGTAGACAGCATATTTTGAAGCTGATCAATTTGAGCTATCAAGGAAACCAAGCCAAGATTAGAAGCTAGAGCAGATGCAATATAAGTGGCGAGAGGCTAAAAGTACTTGGAGGAGTGCAGAACTAGGTCTGAGACTGTTGAGAAGATGAGGTAGGCAGACGTTCCTTCTTAGGACAGTGATACTTCCAATGGCCCTTCTGATGACAAAAAGCACACTCATCTGAAGCTAAGGGCCTTTTTTTTTTTTTAACCTAACAATCTTGTCATCCAAAATTGTAATGAACCAAAAAAAAAAAAAAAAGAAAATTGATGAATCAAAGTGTGATAAACAGGAAACAGATGGGTAAAACTCGAATAAACCAAAAAGCTAGATGGGTCAAATTTTAGTAATCCAAAACTAGTACTAGATGGGTTAAATACATGTGGGTGAAACATGATCAAAGCAAAATCAAATATTTCCTACAATCAATGCATAAGTCGCGAATTGTAGAGGGTCAGAAGTTAAATGTAGAGGGTCAAAAGTTAAGGTCAAAATTAAGTATGGACCTAAGTGCGGAGGTCGCCCCTATTAGGCGACTAGGAATATGATTAAGGGAGCATGGGCTAAAGCTTAAGGGAGGTGGGTCAACAGCGGACTGATGTAGGTCTGATCCGCCAAAGGTTCGAACAAACTCCATGAAGAAAAATGCCTAAGTTAAGATGCGGAGGCAATACTTGTAACGGTCAAGTTATTGAGGCACTTTGTCTCAGCGCCGCCATTCCTAGTATTGCTGGCGCAACCATCTCAAGTATTGTCAGCGCCGCCATCTGAAGTTGCTGAGGGAAAGAGAAAACTGGAGCAACTAAGTTGCAGAGGTAGCACTTGTAACGGCCAAGTTGCGGAGGTACTTTGTCGATGCCACTATGGCGCTGCCATTTGAACTTGCCAGAGGAAACAGTCGTCGTAACAACTACAACCGCAGACCCCACCAAGGTGATAGCAGCCTTTGGGTGAAGCTTTCCCTCCACAAGCAGAGGCTAATGCTTGGCACTAATAGTAGGCCCTAAGGCATTACTAGCCTAGGGATGATAGCAGCCTCCCAAAGTCATCATTAGCTCAGCGTTGATAACAGGCACCGAAACTTACTAGCTTGGTGCTGATAGCAGGCCCCAAAGCTTACTGGTTGGAGCTGACAACAGGCTGAGAGATACTAGTGTACTGCGGCGACCTTGTAAAGATGGGAGCAGGGCAGCCCAAGCGCGAGGGACTCCCTTTTCATTTACCCAGGTCATGGACTTGCCTTGGTTGCACAAGCAGGATCGAGGAAGCCCCCTTGGGCTTGGTACTAAGGCATTTCATGGCTGATAATAGGCTTAGCTAAGGCCTTTGTCCTGGGAAGTTGGGAAGTTTGTGGTTAGGTGGCTATAGGTGGAAGCATTCGCTAAGGTGAACACGAATATAGCTGATAGCAAGCTATGAAGTCCTGAGAATGCATGTCTTGGCTAAACTGAACTGAGAAGGCAAGTGCAGTGACAAACATTATAGCTGTAAGGGCACTTATTGAGGTTCAAGCAGAGGAGGCAAGTTACAGCGGCAAACACTTCCGCCGCAAGTGCACTTACTGAGGCATTTGTGCCAAACAGATAGTACATAGTATATGTAGAGGGACACATGGCACCTTCAACCTGGTGGTCCAAGGAAGAATATTACATGTGATTCCTAGAGACACATGTTCTCACTTTATTTGGCCACTTGGTATCCTTTGGTGCCAAGGAAAAGCCTATAAATATGGCCCATTTCCCAAGGTCCAGGAGGAGGATTTTTGGAGACTTGGGGAAATACTACCCATTTTATGCACCGTCATTCTCTTCTCCTTGAGTCACTTGCTCTACCCTCATCTAACTACTCATTCTCTAATCCAGATTTTTGATGACTCATTTCTCTAGCCATTTCGACTTTGTTGGACCATTGATATAGTTTTGCCTCTCTAATCACTCTCTTAATCACTATTTACCTTGAACCGCCCTCACACGAATCAAGTGAGAGATGAGTTGACCGAAAATCAGATGAGAGAGAAACTTCGCAAGGATTAGAGAGAGATTGCGAGATCGTATGGCCACGATCATATGGTCTTCTTGAATTAGATGGTCGCGATCGATGGGTATGCAAGAGGAGAGAGAGGGGGTGAGAGAGAGAGAGATTGAAGCCGAGAGATGGCTCATGCATGAGAATATCGATCGAAGCACATAGAGGCAAAGAGAACCAAAAGTCGATCTAGAGAGAGAAAGAGAGAGAGTCGAGACCACGATACCTAGTGAACCAATCAGAGCTTGCGAACAACTAGAGATTGGTAATCAGAGAGAGTTGATCGAGTGAATCAAATGATCTAGATGAAACAGACCCAATCACAAACTAGACGAACCATGAATCAAATGGGTCAACTTGAACCAGACGCACCACAGAAGATTTGACAATGGCTGCTAGGGTTTTGAAGCTAACTCTGATAACATGTAAGATTTTTGAATAATTTGTATATTCAATTGTAAAACAATACAAAATGTACATCTGATTTTGACGCAGCGGAATATACATGAACTAGATATTGTTTTAATAGATGAAAGGGGTTCTCGAATCCACGAGAAAAATAGGATATTGAATCCACAAGGAAGAGAAAATATTTTAATATTATTGCATAAAAGTTATCTTTGACATGAGGCTTACGTAGCTATTTCTAATAATGTAAGCCTTGGAGACCAAGTATTCTTGGACATCAAGAAAACTCAAATAAGGAAACAATAAACTAATCTAATTCTTGGAAAACAAGAAACCTGTGAAATTAGGAAAAGGAAATCAAAACAAATTAGGAAACTTAATTTTTATATATTTGTACTAAATTACAAGAATCTTAATCAAATAATATATCAAAAATATTAAAACTAAAAATATAGGAATTCTTAAAATCTTGTCCTATATCAAACCCTTCTTCTTTGAAAGAACTTGTCCTCTAGTTCATATATAGATTTGCCACTTTCCATGCGAAATAAAGAGATGTTGAATATCTTAATTTCTTCAGTTGTGGTCCCAAAGAAATCTTCATGAATCGAATGCGCAAAATTTTCTTCAAGTTGATCTTCAATTGATTGACAAGATCAATCAAACATGAGTTGAAAATCACATCAAAACTTGTGGCACCAATAAAATCAATTCTTCCTTAACATCCATCGGTGAATGAATTGAATTGTATAATTTTCTTGGATCTTTAAAATATTCTTTTTTTGATGAATCTTCACTTTCCCTGGCAAAATTTTCGATTTGGGCAATTCTCTTCTTTTAAGTAATTTCCAATTTGAAGACATAAGTTTCAATCCTTTCAACAATCTTTGATTTGTCTTGACTTTCCTCATGATATAGAGCTGAAATTTCTTCAATTTTGTCAAGATCTCTTTGTACAATTTCCTCTCGAGTATTTGAATCTTTTTCATTAGTTTTACAAGTACCTGCACCACAAACAATTTTATGATGTGAAATATTTTCTCTTGCAACTACAATTTCATTGCAAACTTTTATCAATTCCATTGAAGTATCTTCATTCTTATATGACTATCTTCATGATCATGAAAGTAAAATTTGCTTGCTAAAAACTTTTTTCATTATTAACCATGAACGAATTTTGTCTTTACATTTGCAAGCTCGATAATCTTGTAATCCATTCTACCACTTCAATGCCAGTGTTATTAAAGGTGCCCCTAGGCATGTGCCTGGGCTCAAGATTTGTGCCTTGCAATGTTCCAGGCCAGACGACTTCGATAAGTTACGCTTAAGCATGTGACTGGGCCAAGGCGAAGTAAAGCCCCAGGTTTGCTCCTTTTTTATTTTATTTTTATTTATTTTTTATTGTTGCTTTGATTGGTTTTGTTTGAAATGTTACCATTGATTTAATATGGTGCAACTACAGAAGATCTCTACTATTGAGTACACATGCCAATACATTAGGCATTAAGCCCCAAATCAACGATAGAAGAAAATTTAGCCCTAATTCTTAATCTCCGAAGAACTTTTTGCTGCTGAAAAATTATTGTTCATGTTGTTGTCTTCTTCTTCTCTTCTTGCATTTCTCTCTCATTCTCTTCCCTTCTTTTTCTCTGCATTGTTGTCTTCTCCACATTGCTATCTTCTTCTTCACATAGTTGTGATCTTCTTCTTCTTGCATCTTCTTATGCTTGTTCTCTGGTCTCCTTCTCTTTCTCATCCTTCTTTGGACTGATCAGTTTTTTTCCCCCCTCTTCTTGTTCTTCTCCCTTCTTCTTATTCATGTTTTATGTTAAACTTTGAAATAATGTTACATTTGTCTGTGTCAAAATAGTAGTGTTTGTTGGTAATTATATTTTTAAATGTGTAATATTTCATTTTACTTATGTTGGACCCTAAATTATTTACTTATATTAAATTATATATATATATATATATATTTTACATAAAAATGTACCTCACTTTGGTAAAGCCTGCTCCTTGCCTTGCGCCTTGCACCTAGGCCCCAAGAGACCTTGGCTCCTTAGTGTGCCTATTGCCTTTAATAACACTGTTCAATGTAATTTTATCAAGTTTGTAGGATGCAAATATAACTTTCTTTTCATAAGGAATCTTCATACGTTCAAAGAAATTTTCAAGATCAGGTAACCAATCAAGAAAATATTCTTTTTTATAACTTATATGAAATTTCTACAAATAAACATAAATTAAGAGGTTGACCTCTGGCAAATTCTTCGGTGCAAACGCTATCAGTTGTTGGTTGCCATAGGTTGACAACCAGCCCAATTCAGAAAGTAGATTACAAATGTCATTGTGAATTTCGTGTACCTCTAGTTGATGTTCCTCAATCGCATCCCATATGGCTTCCACCTTACGAGCACTTCCACCCTACGAGCATCGTCAATAGGGTTTGTGCTTCCTACTCCGATGAATGCCATTGAGCTAGGAAAATCTCTGCTCTGATACCACTTTGATGCAGCGGAATACACGGGGAATAGATATTGTTCTAGTAGACGAAAGGGGTTCTCAAATCCACGAGAAAAATAGAACCTTGAATCTACAAGGAAGAGAAAATATCGAGATATTATTGCATAAAAGTTATCTTTTCCATGAGGCTTACATAACTATTTTTAATAATGTAAGCCTTGGAGACCAAGTATTCTTGGACACCAAGAAAACTCAAATAAGGAAACAATAAACTAATCTAATTCTTGGAAAACAAGAAACCTATGAAATTAGGAAAAGGAAATCAAAACAAATTAAGAAACCTAATTCTAAAATGTTTATATTAAATTATGAGAATTTTAATCAAATAATATAGCAAACATATTAACTAAAAATATAGGAATTATTAAATTCTTGTCCTATATCAGATTTATATAGAAATTCTAAGCCTAAGACTAAGTAGGAAACAAGAATAATCCTAAGAATCTAAAATATTCACACAATCTCTCAAATATATACAAATACAAACTAATATTCTCACAAAGAGAATGTGGGAAATGGAGTTATGGCAAAGTGGAAGCAAGACGATTAGCAGGGTTTTGGCCCCAACGTACCAAATGTGAAATGTGGAAGTTATTAGTGCATAATAAACATGTGGGAAAAGCCAAAATGTAGGACAAGTGGCAGGCCACTAGTAAAGATAGCAGGATGAAACTACCACCACAAACAACCACTATAAATAATGAGGCATATGGTAGGCAAAGAGGTCCAACACTAAACAAAGAATCTGACATTCAACACTTCAATTTGGCTCAACGCCATTGTCTTTACATTTCTTAGTTTTGCAAGTTGAGTGTCTTAGATTCCCTTAGCCACGTCAATTTGTAAGTTTTTTCGTTCATCAGTGAAATAATTTATCTTTTTCACCATTTACATCTTGAGTTCAACACTCTCCAACATGTAGGAAATTGTGAAATTCCCTTCATTGAGGCAAAAAAAAGAATCTTTGTGTGACACGAATCTCGAAATGTGCTAAAACTTTTCATATTTTGAAATTTGAGTCGACAAGTTCCGCTACCTTACAATTCATAGCATTATCGGTGATGAGTTGAATCACATTATTTGCCTCAACCTTGCTAATTACCTCTTTCATCAAGTTTGCAATGAACTTTTGGTCCTTCATTTCTCCTGACCAGTCAACTGACTCAAGGAACAATAAACATAGTGGAGCAGATCGTGTCAAAGTTGGATTGGATGTATGGGGGAGTGGATATCACTCCAAACATCACTACCAATGCTTTGCGCATTTTCCCTCCATGTGTTCCTAATTTGTTACAACAATCCATCAATATTTGCCCTCTTCTTCTGAAGTAATGTGGTTCTTAATAAATTATAACCCAGAGGTAAATATCTGAAAATATAGTGATTTATTGTAAATGAGTAGGAGGTATAAAGTAAGGGTTCCTTGTGAGGTTAAATGGTTAATCTCACTAAATAGAACATCCTATCAATTTTACAATGCAATTTGATCCTTCTCCTTCATGTTGGATTCTTTCTCAATCCCAATCCTAGTTCCAGACTCACGTTCTTTCCTCTTATTTGTTTCAAGAGTATAACTACCACCCATTGGCACACTAGAAGGGGGAAAATGTACTCTTTTGGATGAGCATTTTCAAATCTCAATTTAGCCTATTATTTTCAATTTGTAGTTGTGTAATATTCTTACTTGTAACAGACTTTCTTTGGGTTGGGATGGGGTGGGGTGGGTGAGGGTTTCAAGTATCATTTAGTGGATTGGAAGATGATGTGCAGTCCAAGGATGAGGGAGGGTTGGGGATTTAGAGCTTGGAGATATTTAATAGGGCTTTGGTGGGGAAGTGGTTGTGGTGTTTTGTGAGAGAAGTGGATTGATTATGGCGGAGGTTGGTGGTGTCTAAATATGGTATTGGGTGGGGTGTTGAGGTTTTGGGGAGGTTAGGAGTACTCATGGGAGGGGTATATGGAAGATATTTGTCTTAAAAGAGGGGGACTTTTTGAGGTGGGCTAGTTTTAGTGTGGGATGTGGTGCTCAAGTGAATTTTTGGACAGATTGGTGCTGTGGCGAGCAAAGTTTGGCTTGTTGGTTTCGTTTGGTGTTCTAGATTGCAAATTGTTAGGATGTAGCAGTTGCTTCCTACTTGTTTATAATGGATGGTAGGATGGTGTGGGATGTAAAGCTTTGTAGGGCAGTGTTTGATTGGAAGGTTGATCAGTTGGTGGACCTTTTGGAGGAGCTGTATGGTTTGAGGGGTGTTGGGGTGGATGGGTTGTAGTGGAGGTGTAAGGGGGCTAAAGGAGTGTTCCGACGCATGGGGGGGCCAGGGATGTTTCTTTTCCTTGGCAAGGGATTTGGGTTTGTAGGGTGCCATTTAAACTAGGATTTTTTATTTGGTCAGCTACGCATGTTCCGATTTTGGCTTTAGATAATTTAATTCGGTGTCGGCATGTTTTGGTTAATTGGTGTTGTTTATGTTATCATGATTCAAAATCTGTATAGCATCTTCTTCTTCATTGTCCAGTGAAGTTTCAACTTTGTAGGCTGATTTTTGGTGTGTTTAATTTGGTTTGGGTGAAGTAGGGACGGTGAAGGAGGTGTTGGGTAGTTTGGAGAGGGGTAGGGCAGGGAAGAGGCGTAGTAGGCTTGGTTGTTGGCACCTTTATGCTTATTGTAGACACCCCATTTTTGACCGACCTTAAGACTCAGATGTCATCGATTGAGCGCTCGGTGATAGTGCATGTTGTGCTTGTTTCGAGTTTCCGGAGTTTTCAGCTGAATACCTTGCCTCCGGACCTTTGAACTCTTTGTACTTTGGCTCAGTTTGTGGACCAAGCCTCGTTTCCCTTCCTTGGAGGGAGGGAGTGGTCTGTGGACCACCTTTTTGTGGTCGTAGACCACTTTCCGTGGTCGAAGACCACTTTTCGTTCTTGGAGACTAGTTTCTGGTTTTCAGAGCCTTCGGCTGCGCGCCTTGTCTCGGGACCGCTTAACGTTCTCCGTTTGGCATAGTTTTTGAACCACACCTTGTTGCCTCTACCTAGAGGGACACGGTGGTCTGGGAGACCACTTTTGTGGTCGTAGACCACTCTTGATGCCCGTAGACTAGTTTTCGAGGCTTCCGGCTGGGCGCCTTGTCTCTCGAACTTTCGTCTTGCATCCTTTTTGGTTTGCTTTTGGTACAAACCTTGTTTTCTTTGTTTGGAAGGTGGTACAAGGGTGGGAGACCAGTTCTTCCCCTTGGAGACCACTTTCCTTCCCTTTAGTCAGTTTTCTGGTCGGCCAACTGGTCTCCTTGGTCTTTGGGCCATCTTTTCTGGTTGGCCACCACACCACTGCATTGTTTTCATGTTGTAGACCCTCTCCCACCATGGCCGACTAGTTTTCATTTTGGGAGACCACTTGTGGTGGTCGGCCGACCACTTCAAGTAGCTGGCCGACCACTTCAAGTGGTCAGCTGCTTTTCATCACCTTTTTGGAGATATTTTTAGGCCAGCTGTGCCAGCTGGAAGGCATAGAAGCCATCCTCCATACACGTGTATGGAGGGATGGCTTTATGCCTAAAGCTTGTCCAACAAGCTTGAGCCTTGTTCTCTATAATAGAGGACCTCCCCCTCCATCCTCTAGGCTCAAAAAATCTTGCTTGAGCTATATATATCATCTATATCTATACATCTCCATTCCTCTCTTGTTTTGTACCTTAAAGTGTTATTTTGTCACACTTTTGCACACAAACACACACTCAAACACCATACTCTTGGAGCTAAGGTCCCTTGAAGTTGTTTTTGAAGTTTTTTGGACTGGTTTTGGTTCAAAAAGTGTGCTGTAGTTGCAGCTTTGAAGGTGTTCTTCAAGGGTCAGAAACTAGCCTTTTAAACCCTTGTTTTGCTTAAGCTTTTGGACCTATTTGCATGCTGATTTAAGCTTAACTTTCTACTGCAAAAAGTTCTGATTTTTGGTCCTTGAAATGTTTGTTTGAGGTCACTTTTTTGTTGGGGGTAGTCTACCTCTTAGGCCATGTTAGGCCTTGTTTTGAGCCATCCCTTTTGGCTTTTGTTTTAGTGGTGGAAATGGTGTTTTGAGGTCCCAAATAGGAGAGGGTCATCCCCTCTCCTTGTGTCTTGTATGCTTGCTTCATTTGCCTCATGTTTGTTAAGCTTGTGTTAGCCACATCTCAGCCTATTTTAGGCCTTATTTCAGCATGACATACCACTATTTTGACTTGGTTTTGTCACCTCATGCATGCCGTATACACTTGTGGTGTATTTCTCACAAACTAGTCTTGTATGCTTCATGAAGTAGCATGTCTTTCTAGCTTGTTTTGTTTCCATTTCAGCATGTTCTTGGTGTTGTTTTACCATGTTATACCTCTATTAAGGTTTGGTTTAATGGCCCCTTGCATGCTACATACACTTGTAGTGTAATTCTATGAAATAGCCTAATGAGTATCATGCTTTAACACGTCATTCTAGCATGTTTTTGGCTTAACTTCAAGAAGCTTTTGTCCATGTTTTAGCATGCACTAGCTCTGATTTGTGTTGTTTTAGTCATGCATGCCATGCTTTGTATAGCTATAGTGCATTCTAGCTTGTTAGCTTTGTGTATCAAGTCGACTAGCATGCATTTCTTGGCCTATTTGAATGATTTGGCATCATTTGTAATGTGATTTCAGTTCATGTTTCATGGTCATACACTTGCATCATTCACTTATTCCATGCTTTGGAGGGTTTGTCCTTTATGCCTTTAACATGAGCCATTGCGTATGCCTTCATGCCTAAGCTTGTGAGCTATCATTTCAATGTGTTTTTAGGGTTATTTTGCCATGATGTAACTTTGATTTTGTTGGCGAAGCAATCTCATGCTTGGTCTTGGTAGGTGTAGTGTAATCCACCTTATTTGCCCTGCATTCATCCACGCTTTATGCCCTTCATGATAGCTTGTTTTGGCTTCCTTCCATACATGTTTTAGTATCATTTTGACATGTTCTAGGACTGTTTTGGGTTGCTTTGGCCATATGCTTCATGTTTTGCATAGTTGTAGTACGAATGCCTATGCTAGCTTCAACCTTCGGGCACTATAGCATGCTTCATTTGTGTTGTGTACACGATTTAGCATCACTTAACATGACATTTCAGAGCATGTAGCATTGCCATGTTCTCATTTCATTCACTTTTTAAGTGCCTTTGAGTGTTATGCATTGTTGCCTTGCTTATGGCTTAGTGTGTATGCTTGCATGCCTAGGCCTTTGAGCCCTCATCTCGGCATGTTTTGGTCCTTGCCTTGACCTATTTAAGCTCTGTCGATAGTTGGTTCATGCATTTGTGCCACATATTACATGCCTCATTTGTAGTCCTCTTTACTAGCCTTATGCCTTAAGGACTCTAGTATGCTTTGCTTGTGTTGTTTGAACGATTCGGCATCATTTCTTACTTTATTTCAGAGCTTATAGTGTTGCTACACTTCCACATTTGTCACTCCTTGAGCACTCTTGAGAGTTGTGCTCTTAGGCCTAGTTGGTGGGCCAATGCATGTGCATGCTTTGTTTTGCATTTCATCCCTTCATTTTAGCATTATGGCCACTGATTTGGGTATGACTGAGGTCTGTCCATTTTGGTTTAAGTCCATCGAGCATGTTATATAAATGTTGTTACATTGCATCATGTTGTTGCATGCTTATATTGCCTTGCATTGTGTATACATGCATTAGCATTATTTGCATGTTATTAGCTTTGTTAAGTTGATCATGTCACATTGCATTGAGTATGTCATGTTGTTGTTTGCATTGTGTATGCCATGTTATTCTTTGCATTGTGTATGCCATGTAGTTGCATTGTGTTTTGCATGCCTTGCATTGCATGTTTGCATGCTTAAGTTGCATTACATGTTTGCATGCTTGGGTTGCATTGCATTTGTTTGGATTGGGTGTTAGTCCAAACACGAGAAACAAGGGATGTTTCATACTTTAATATATGAAACGTGCCTCAATTCTCGGTCGCTGACACTCTTGATCACACATGACAGAGTTAAAGGCTTTATGTGTTTATTTGTGCATTCATTTCATATTGAATTGTACAATTTGGCTTCTCGACCATCATGCATTAAGATGCGTGATTGGTGGCCCGAGGGTCAAGAACCACACTCCCTTGAGCTTATGAAATGATAGGAAGGGTGGTTGTGCACACATATCTTGCAAATACATTGCCATGTCCTTTTTTGCTCTCTGTTGCAACAAACTGGAGAAGTGCAGTCTAGCTGGCCGACCACTTTTTCTGGTCTGCAGCAACAAAAAGTGGCCGGCCAGTGGCTTGAAACAACCTAGGTGGTCGGTAGCCCTCCTAGGTCCCCAAGGTGAGTTAGAAGCTTCCTGGAGCTTGGTGCAAGGTTCTGAGAACAATTGCAAACAGAGGCAAGTTGGGGCATCGTAACGGATTTCCGAACGAGGCGACCGAGCATGCATATACTTCCCGCCTTGAGGCTCCTATTTTACCACTTTACTTAGCTAATTTGCTTAGCTAGTTTGTGCTTTGGTCTTGTACCTAATTAACTAATATGCTTAGCTATTCAATTTGTGTTGTAATAATTAGTTGTAGCTAGTTATTCAATTTTGTGATGTAATAAGTAGTTTAATTAGCTTAGATTAGCTAGTTAACTTCTTATTTGGACCCTTCGTCGAGAGGGCCAACTGTTGTAATAAGCGTGCGTGTGTGTGATGCATGTCTTCCAACCCCCATTTCTTTCTCCTTTTTACTTAACCGCTTACAATTGTTAGTTTTAGGGCATATTTCGATTAGCATACCTTATGCTTGCATGCGTGCATCCATTCATCTGTTTTGCATGAAGCGGGCTCGGCGCATCATGCAAACCACATTGTATTTCAATACATTTACTTGAATACGTGTTCAACAGCATGTTACCAAGTTGCATTTCATATGACATTCTAGAATAGTCGTGCTTATTTTAGTTGCATTCTCGCATGTGTTGCATTAGTCATCTTAACATGAACTAGGATCATGTGTGATTTCTAACTAGTTCTCTGCTTTGACTTGGAGTACACTGTGAGTGTTTATGCTTTAGCATACTACATGTGTGTTATTGATTACCATGTTTAGCATGCTTGCCATGAGGCTAACTGCTTATTTGATATAACTGCCTGAATACCTGTGGGTGAAGGTTGGATTGCTTGAATTGGAACAATTTAGTGAAATCCCCGATTTAGCCTACTTGCGAGTAGCAAACTTCAAAATCATTTTCACAAACGAGCATGCAATGTTTTGTTCCAACTTAGGCGATCTAGTTTATACTTGTATGCTGTGCGCATCACATAGTAATTCTAGGTTAATAACCGGAATAAGAACACATGTGTTTTCAAAAACAAAATATCATGCTTCGTAAAGGCCGATCTTTGATCGGGCGAGCGAGGGTGCTCATTGCATAACCTTCCCCTCTCATACCTAAGTTCCCGGGCCGAGGCAACTTTGGTGTTGATGGACACGTGGCCTTAGGTATCAGTCAGGGTTTCCTAAATTTCCCCAAAATAAAATATTTAGGTGGCGACTTTGTGTTTGGCAAAGCAGTCCATGTTTGTCACTTCTTTATTAAAATCAGTTTTCCAAAACGATTTTTCGGATTTGGACTCTTTGGTGATTTATCGGTCTCACATTGCACCTTGTGAGATTAGTTTCAAAACCGTGACACGAGTCCAAACTTGTAGTAGCGTAAAGAACAAAATGGATTCATGCCCTCGTAGCGCGGAGCCGGGGAGTTCTCGGGGCACGCCTACAGTTTCTGGCGACTCTGCTGGGGAGTTAGAGAACTTGACTCGAACTCATGATATGTTGTTTTGTCTACACTTATGTGTTTCTTTGCATTGCATTTGCATTGGTGCGCCTAGGACACCGTGGTTACCATATGCTATTCCTGAACGGTTTGCCAGAGGTTTGCTTTGAGAAGCGTGCCATAAGGCTGACCGATTGCGGGCTCTGCCACGACAGGAGCACAAACCTCGATTTTCACCGGGGCACCCTTCTTGACCATTCTACCTAGTGCATATTCGGAATCCATAGTGGTCATTCCAAGCTAGGACATGTTGCTTACCGGATTCTAGGTTGTTTTGAAACTGCTATATGCGTAGTGAAACCCTAGCTCCTGACAAAATAGGACAGGGAAACCCTACCCCAACATAGGGGTGTTTTGGCTCTCATTTCCTTGCTATGTGCTTTTTGAGTTTGCCTCTACAAGAATGCATGTATCAGTTTGCAAGTCTGGGTATCAGGCCTGCGTGCATCAGTATTTGAAGAATCAGTTTTACCTGAGGGTATCAGTTTTGGGGCAGCAATTTGGGCACAGTAAATAGTGTTTGAGAACGGTGTATTCAGCTTACAACTGCCAACTGTGTGTTGTCTTTATTTAAGCCGTTATACTGTCCATTTTGCTATTCATTGCTTCCTTATTATGCTTTATTTATCTTTTTGCAAGGTAGTTTAGCACTATTGCATCCGACCAGGTACATATTCCCCAAGCACTCTGGGTTAGAGGTCGCAGACTTCATCGATCCGAGGATCTGATAGATGGACAACCAGTGTACCACTCATTACCCCCGGTTATTAGACGAAGGCCAATTAGGCACAGTGTATCAGTACAACGGTTGCCAGATCAGTGGTCCTTGAGTAGTCAGGCTGAGGTTTCAATTTCCACTGTAGGGACAGATATACCGGTTGTCCAAATAGACCAGCACCCTATGGCAGGTATGGAAGAGATGATGCGTCAGCTCCAGGAAAGTATGCAAGCCATGGAGCAGGATGCTGCCTGCCAAGTAGAGTCGGTGGCGTGCCAAGCCGAGGTAGTGGCCCAACAGGCAGAGTTAATTCCCAGGCTACAGTAGCAAACCGGGGCGTCTGCTTCGCATCCACCTCCTCCTCCACCTATAGTTCCAATACTCGGGGAGATAGTAAACGTCCAGGAAAATACAGATGTTTCAACGGGGCCAGCTCCGCCCCTAATCCTACCCCAACTATCCAAAACATCCACCAATCTAGTGGATTCACCATTTGAATTTCAAGCGGATCCAACGACGTTAAAAGTGAGCGAGCTGGAAAAGCTTTTCAAGAAGGCCCAAGGCATGAAACCCATTCCGGATATAGAGGATGGATATACCGACTCGGCCGTGACGCTACTAGACTGATTTAAGATGCTGCACATAGACCGTTTTGACGGGTCTGGAGATCCTATGGTGCACCTACGGCTATTTTTGGATATCCTAAGGCTGATGGGCCTCTCCAGATTGCAGAAGCTTTCCTTGTTTGGCCGAACCCTGTCGGGTATAGCGGCTATTTGGTATGACATGCTAGAGGACTCTGTTAAGAGGAACTGAGAGGAGATGGCTGAGGCCTTTATAGCTCAATACTCATACAATACACAGATCGAGGTCACAACTCATGATCTCGAGACAACCAGGCAAGAGCCGAAGGAGAACTTCTCCGACTTTGTGACCAGCTGGAGGGCTAAGGCCTCGATGATGACCATCAGGCCGGTTGACAAAGATCAGATTAAGATGGTTGTGCGCAACCTCCAACCGAAGCTCATGCAAAAGATGATCGTCCTCCCCCTATCCACCTTTGCAGATTTACATGAGATCGGGGTGCAGATCGAGGACGCTATGAAACAGGGTCTGATTGACCATGAAAGAGAGCAGCCCAAGAGGGCATTCGACTGCAGTACGAATGCAGGCACGAGCAGTGCTGCAGCTGCCAGAACTATAGATGTAGGAATGGTCACCACCACCACCCCAAAAACTATTGTAGCTACACCCTTTACCGGTGCGTCCGGAAGTAGCTCGCAAACAGCAAGATACGCACCCCGAGGCCAAAGAACCTTCACCCCACTATATGCCTTTGTCCAAAGCTTTGGGGGTTTTGATCAAGAAAGGGCACTTGAAGCCCCTAGAGCCGCGACCCTTACCAGAAAAGCTTCCTCCCTCCCATAATCCAGCAAAGTACTGTGCCTTTCACCAACAGCATGGCCGCGAAACCGACCAGTGTTTTCGATTGCGTCATGAGATTCAAGATCTCATCGACAACAGGGTGATTGTGCCTCCAGAGAAGCTGAATGTCACAACCAACCCACTCCCACCACATAACCAAGCTCCACCTCCCAAACGCATCAACCTGATCCAAACTGGGGTTGTGTCATACGACCCCAGTATATATATCACACCTTCCCACCTACCCAAGCCGAAGGTGTTTATTCTTCACAACATTGACTTGTGCATGTTGGACATCTCCCAAACCCAACCTGAACTGGTGGTGGTTACTATCGAAGATAGAATTAGGTCGACTGTTGAGGTAGATAGTAATGAGGATTCAGACCATGAGGGGTCTGCAAGATTTGTGTACAACCCGAGTGGTTACAATACTTCAACAAGCCAGGTTAGGCCGAGAGTAGAGCTGCCAGCTGGGGCAGAAATCTGTGTAGTTCGGACCTAATCAAGGGCAAGATGACCTAGCTGAGTTGGAAGAGGACATTGTTAACCTTCAGTTCTTCAATGAACAAGATCTGGGAGAGGTGACTGTCAACTGCTTTGATTTGGAAGGGTCAGCAGAAGCTACTGGGTGGCTCAACGACGAGCCAGATATTGTTGAGCAGCCTCAGCTAGAACAGGGTCCATCAGACACCGGGACATCAACAGTGGCTGGAATGGTTAGGAACCAGAATGGATAGTCGGAGAGCACCGGTGTAAAGAATTTTGCTCAGAATACGGGAAATTTGAGTACGGATGATTCTGAACAACAGGCTGCACTGAAGCAGTTTGAGTAGGAAAAGATCGAAGATCTGGAAAGGGCAAGAAATGCCAAAGCCCTTGAGGGGACGGAATGTGCTGTGCGCATAGAAGCAGTTGTAACAGAACCGGACAAGTGTCTGTCGGTTGCCGATAGCATGTGGTGGGAAGATGACGACCTATGTCTTGTCCACACCAATGAAGATTGGGGACAAAACCAACCGGATGATACCTGGTATGTGGGAGAGGTGGACCACATGACCAGAAGTGGGCGGTATTTTAAGCCCCTGCATTTAGATCAACCAAAGGCGTTTGGGAAGGACAAAGAAGCAGAGAAGTAGGAAGAAAAGTTACTCGAGGAGGAGGCTGTGTTGAAACATCTCAAGAAAATCGAAGCAGACATCTCTATCTGGGGACTTCTCATTGCCTCAAGAGTTCATAGACAGGCTGTCCTTTCTGCCATGGACAAGGCCAAACTTTCAATTGACACCACGCCTGAACAGTTGGTAAGATTGGTTTTTCCGGGAGGAGCTTCACCGACGTTGACCTTCACTGATAAGGAACTTCCGCCTGAGGGCACAAATCATAACAAACCACTCTGCATCTTTGTGGAATGTAGAGAAAAATGGATACTAGTAGTTCTTGTTGACACGAGATCTGCTATCAATGTGTGTCCGTCGAGGATGGCATATGCAATCAGGTTGAAGCCCGCGGACTTTGTGCCTACTGCCCAGGTGATAAGGGCATATGACAATACCAACAGAGAAGTGATGGGGACTGTGCAGATTCAGACTGAGGTTGGTCCAGGACAACAGGGTATTGACTTTCATGTCTTGGACATTCCTGCGACCTTCAATCTACTCCTAGGACGACCGTGGCTGCACCAGGTGAAGGTGGTCCCTTCCACCCTGCACCAGATGTTGAAATACCCCAATGGGAAGGGGGTGGCTATTGTTTTTGAGAATTCGTCAATCCATCCACCGCTAGAGGTGTCTACACCGGTTCTGGAGATCAGGCATGGCGCGAAGGATGTGTTCCTATCAGGATTTACCTTAGCCGAGGCTCGGGTTATACAGAACATACTGGCTATTGATAAGGGATTATATGTCAGTGCACAGTCTGTGTACCTCATGAACAAGCTCCAGCACATCCCCGGGATGGGATTAAGGAGAAGTGGCCGGAAAGGCATTGTAGCATCGGCTGAAGTACTGCATAACCCACATACCTTTGGTTTAGGTTATCTACCTACCGAGGAGGACTGTGTAAAGAAAGGGAAAGAGATGGCCGGAAGAGCCAGAGCCAAACAGGCCGGGAAGCCTTATGATTTGGTGCGCTAGCCTATCCAAGGCACCCTGAACGGACGCTTTGTCCAGGAGGGGGAAGACTTTCCATTCTGTGGCTTCCCAGAGCCATGGCTAAACACAGAAACGCAGCGGTTGCTGGGGTTTGAGACATTCTTTAACTTGCAGTTGTTCGGGGATGATGTTGCCAAAGAGCAGACAGACCCACTGACTAAGGCTGAGCAGTGCAGGGAGGAGAATGCTGAGAGTGCAGAGATTGAAATGGGGGTAGCACTGGCTTGTCGACTTTCAGATCCTCCGATCGTACATGAGTGCTTGGGGGATGACTTCTCGGTGTCCATGATCGGGAATGAAACGGCGGCGAGCCCATCTTCAAACATTCTGGATGCATTTATCACACCCTCCCTCATCTGGCAGTACGAGGAGGGCTTCTTATCGAGAAGCACCGGGTCAGGTAGGGAGCCGGAATCTGATTCGACTGAGTCTGTGGAGTTGGAATCAGGTTCCAACTCGTCTGAGTCTGAGTTTGGTATTCTTGGGGGTGACAACCCGGATGCCACAGTCCTGTCTAGGTCGTCTTTTTCTTTTTCCTTTAAGTCTGTTGTAACAGTGGAATCAATCGATTTGGAAGTGATTAATAAGAATGGAATGGCTGTGGCTTTCGAGTACTTTTCTGTGCCCTTAATTTATTGCATTAATCAGGACTTTCAAAATTTCGTTGAAAACGATGAGGAAAAAATTCTTCCGATTTTGCAATATTTTCTTGACGAAGAGCATGAGAGGTTTGTAAAACCCTTGGTTGATGAAATCACCCAAATTAATGTTGGTACTGAGAAGGACCCGCAGCTATTCTAGATCGGGTCCACGTTGTCTTCTTTTGAGCACGAGCGCTTAGTCGCTTTGTTAAAAGATTTCAAAGATGTTTTCGCGTGGTCCTATGAAGACATGCCTGGAATCGATCCTGAGATTGTACAGCACCAGATCCCTCTTGACCCAGAGGCTCGACCTGTTAAGCAGAAGCTCAGAAGGATCCGCCCGGACTGGGCTCTCAAGATCAAAGAAGAGGTCGCTAAGCAAATTGACGTAGGGTTCCTGCTAGTATCTGAATACCCAACGTGGTTGGCCAATATAGTTCCGGTGCCGAAGAAGGACGGCAGAATTCGAGTATGTGTGGATTTCAGGGATTTAAACAAAGCTAGTCCGAAAGACGACTTTCCTCTACCGCATATCGACGAATTAGTGGACTTCACTACTGGGCATGCGTTGCTCTCATTCATGGATGAGTTTTTAGGCTACAATCAGATATTGATGGCACCCGAAGACCAGGAGAAGACTACTTTCACCACCCCATGGGGACCTATTGTTATAGGATAATGCTGTTTGGGCTGAAGAACGCTGGGGCTACGTATCAACGGGTTACGACCACAATTTTGCATGACATGATCCATAAAGAGGTTGAGGTGTATGTGGACGACATGGTTGTCAAGTCTAAGGAAAGAGAGGGCCACTACACTGCCCTGCAGAATTTCTTCCAAAGGATCAGAGAATATCGATTGCGACTGAATCCTCAGAAGTATACATTTGGTGTTACAGCAAGAAAAATGCTGGGGTTCTTGATCACACAAAAAGGTATCAAGGTCGACCCTTCCAAAATCAAGGCCATCTTAGGAATGCCACCACTGAAGACTGAAAAGGAGGTGCGAGGCTTTCTGGGTAAAGTGCAATTCATAAGGTGGTTTATTGCTAAATTAACCTTGACTTGTGAACCACTCTTTGGTCTCCTGAGGAAAGGAAAGAAGTTCCAATGGGACGGCCGATGCCAAGCTGGTTTCGAAACGATCAAGCAATATTTATAGAACCCACCTGTGTTGTCACCGTCTGAGCCGGAGAAACCGTTGATTTTGTATCTTTCAGTGACTGAAACTACAATGGGCTGCATGCTTGCACAAGAGTCTGAGGACAAAGTGGAGAAGGCTATCTACTACCTGAGCAAGAAAATGTTGGATTATGAGGCCCGCTACACTCCGCTGGTGAAGGCTTGTCTGGCCTTGGTATGGGCTACCAGGAAGCTGTGGTACTACCTGTTAGCTCACTTTATAATACTGGTTTCGAGATTAGATCCCATCAAATATCTTTTCGAGAAACCAGCACTTGTGGGTAGGCTAGCCCGTTGGTTGCTTCTGCTTTCTGAATTTGATTTAAAGTATGTGACGCGCAAGTCAATAAAAGGGAGAGCGGTAGCGGAGTTCCTAGCTGATCACCCAGTTGAAGGGGATGAAGCAGTCGAGTATCTATTCCCAGACGAGGCCATTCTACATGTTGAAGAAGAGACTTGGATGATGTACTTTGACGGAGCGTCAAGCCAATACGGATATGGGATAGGGGTGTTGCTGATAGCACCTAACATTCCCGCATACCTCTAGCATTCAAACTCTAGTTCAGAGTATCGAACAATGAGGCAGAGTATGAGGCATGTATTGTTGGATTAGAAGCTGCCCTAGAACTAGGGGTAAAACGGTTGGACGCCATCAGGGACTCGAACCTTGTTGTATCTCAAGGAGATTGGAAAGTTAAAGAAGAAAAGATGAGAATCTATCACCAGACCTTGGACGTGCTGATTCCTCGGTTTGAGAAGCTGAATTTCGCTCATCTGTTAAGAGAGAACAACAGGTTCACAGACTCATTAGCAACTCTATCTTCTATGATAAACATCTCTTTCAGAGTCCAGATGCGTCCGATCATTATCGAATAAAAGTTCGTGCCGGCCTACGAGCTGATTGCTGCCATAGATGAGGTACAAGATGAGAATCCCTGGTATTACGATGTCTGAAAGTTCTTGGAAAAAGAGGCGTATCCACCAGGGGCAAATGCCAAAGATAAGAGGGCAATTCGAAGAATGGCTGCTCAGTCATTGTTTGCGGGGGTAAACTATATAACAGGGGTCATCTCAGGATGCATAAACTGTGTGTTGATGCTGAAGAATCCAAGCGCCTGATGGAGGCCATCCATGGAGGAGAGTGTAGAGCGCATATGAACGGGGTGATGCTAGCTCGGAAGATCCTTAGACAGGGTTATTACTGGTCCACCATGGAGGAGGATTGCATTGGCTTTGTCCGGCGATACCACAAATGTCAGATCCATGCAAACTGCATGAACATTCCGCCGTCGAAGCCGCACAACATGACTTCGCCATGGCCATTCAGTCTAGGGGATTGATGTGATTAGGGCTGTCACTCCGATAGACTACTTTACGAAGTGGGTTGAGGCCCAATCTTACGCGGTGTTAAAGACATCACACGTTGCTAAGTTCATCAGAAACAACATCATCTGTCGCTACGGGATCCTGAATGAGATTATTTCAGATAATGGCTCCCACTTCAAGATGGAGGTGATCGATTTGTTGGAGAAGTACAACGTGGCTTTTCATAAGTCATCTACATATCAGCTGTAGACCAACGGAGCAGTTGATCCTGCCAACAAGAACATCAAGCACATTCTACAGAAGATGGTGGAAACCTACCGGGACTGGCCAGATAAGCTGCCCTTTGCTTTTTGGGGCTACCAGACTTCAATTCGAACTTCTACTAGGGTAACTCCATATTCTTTGGTCTATGGGATGAAGGCTATTCTGCCTATCGAAGTTGAGGTTGAGGTTCCATCATTACGGGTACTGGCTGAGTGTCAGATAACTAAGGCAGATTTGTAGCAAAGCAGGTTCGAAGAACTCATGCTCTTTGATGAAAGAAGACTGAAAACACTGTATCACGTTCAGGGCTATCAATGAAGAATTGCCAGGGATTTCAACAAGAAAGTCTAGGAATTTGAAAGAGGGGGATCTTGTGCTCAAAGACAACCGAGCTCCCATCCACAACCCTGGGGGCAAGTTCAGACCTAATTGGACTAGTCCTTACATCATCAAGTCAATCTGGTCAGGTGGAGCTGTCGTTCTGATGGACCTAGGTGGCCTAGAGTTCTCCCAGCCAATCAACATGAACAAGTTGAACACTATCCTTGAATGGCTTGCTAGGCCGAAAACCCGAAAGGGCGACCTAGGCAAAAGTTAGAGTACAGAAAATTTGAAATAATAAAAACTGAGCTCGCAAGGTTGAAAACCCAGAAAGGGCGGCCTTGGCAAAAGTTAGAGCGCAAAAGGAGAGTGTTAATACACAAGTGAACCTTAGCCGAACTATATAAGGCTTGATTCTCGTCTTTGGGATACGTAGGCAACTTCATTCTAAAGTCCAGCCGTAAACACTTCCCTGATCAACTTTGTTCGTGTGATCATGTTGGCCATCTTTGTCTATTTTGCATTCAAGAGTTCGGTTGTGATCTCTAGATGCAGTGCTATTCAGACTAGGGGCAACTTTCCAGTTGTTAGGATCCGGGGTTGTACATCCCAGTGATAGATCTCAGGCGTGTCCAATTGTGATCCATATCGAAAATGGTTTTGAAAAGTTTTAATAAAAGTTGATTTTGCTCAAATTAATCTTCTTACAACTTAGACCATTTTTGGACCAAACGGGAAATTTTCAGTACCCACAACCTTCAATTACATTAATTTAAGTACAGAGTTCTCCTACTCTTGAATACAAATTGAAGTTGCTTTTTATCACATTCATAAAGAAAACTTGAAAGTACTGATTAAAGCAAATAAATTCGGAGTATAGCCAGGTGTTCCCGCGTCCCCTCCCAGAGCTTGTGGAAGCCTCTGATGCCGAAGTGGGCCCGACCTGTGCCTCTTCATCAAGCCAAGCTATGCACTCATCAGAGAGACTGCAACTGAAAGTGAGAGTGGGGGCCAAAAGCTCTCTCGTCCTCTATGCTGTGGCGTACCGAGCTAGCTGTGTGCCTTGGACTGGAAATGCAGCAGGGTACTCTATCCCTTCCTTTGGGCAAGTCTGATTATGTCCGAACTGGCGCCGCAGTCAGAACGGCAAGTAAAGTACACAGTGTGTCAGCCCGATCAACTGAATCCCGGGCTGGCGAGTCATGCTGTAGCTCATCGCCGGTAGAGTAAGGCAGGGGCAGTGCCAAGTAATGTCAAGAGCAATCAAACTGCACATCCATTCGTACCACCATCCCTCATCAGGGGTATCAACTAGATGTCGCCGGAAGAAATAGCTGCGAGGTGAATATGCTGGGCATGAGCCCACAACCTTCAACTTATCTATCAACCATATCTGGGGAGGGATAAAAAATGGGAGATTAAAGAATAGAGAGGTGTAAGTGGAGAGAAAAGTGAAAAAAGCGTTTTGAGAGAAAAACCGAGCCTGAGGGCCAAGTGATGTGAGAAATATATATGAGATGGGGTGGGAAACATTACCTACAGTAGTAATGAACTCCCCACGAATCTAGTCATCTCTTAGCGATGGAAAGCGTCCAAACCCATCAACGTCTCAGCTAGTGTCATGGCGATACAGCTCTTGCCCTCTTTCAAGCCCTCGGTAACCCCAATTAAACGGGCGCTAAACCCACTGCAGCCTGGGGCAAGCAAGAAATGTGACAACATACACAAGCAAAGTGCATGTCGTCGGAAACCCTGCTAGTCATGGTCGCCGCAGTCGCCGGCATCAGAAAACCGACGAAGCAAGCTCGGAATGTCCAGCACTCCATCACAAACCAATGACCGAGCGTCATGCAAAGTAAGCCAGCACATCCGTCCTAAGGCTTGGACGTGACCGAAGTGGAATTGTGGCAAAATCTCTTCCTTGCGTCTGGGCTCCATCAAAGCTTGGAAATCTTCGAAAGTGGGACACATCTCCTGTTCGCCAAAGCTAAAGACATGTGTTACCGGATTCCAAAACCTTGCCCCAGCATGAAGAAATGGAAGACGCAGCGGGGTGCGACTCAGTGTGAATAGTGCATTTATGCCGAAGCCCCGAAAATTGACCTTTTCCGAGCCATCCAAGGTAGCAATCCAATTTGTGAGATTTTCAACAAGAAACGCCTCCATTTTGGTGCAAAACTGAGTTAGAATGAGGGAACCACGAAGCTGGAACCTTTATGAAGGATAAGGCATTATTTGGAGGACAAGTGTTAGAAAACTGGAGGTCCCCAGGCCAAGTGGTCGGCCGACCACTTTTGCTGGTCGGCCAGCTACTTTTTGGGTCTGTAGAATGAAAACTTGGTCGGCAAGCTCTAAAAGTGGTTGGCCATGAGTAAAAATGTGGCCTCCAGCTCTCACTTGTATCCATAAGAGAATCTCTAGCTTTCCTGTGTGCTAAGAGTGGTGAAGGCCTGAGTTTACCTCTGTTTCGGATGCATTCCATCGCTTCGTTTGTCCAAAATACATTCACTTATCGAGTTGTTAAGTTTTGCTTATCGAGTTGTTGCTCTTTGATTATCGAGTTGTCGCTCTTTGTTTATCGAGTTGTTGCTCGTTGCTTATCAAGTTGTAAACTTGCTAAGGTTTTGTTGTTTCTTAGCGAGTCGAGTTGTTTAGTCTGTTGTGTTGGTTCACTACTTGACTTGGTAATACATCAATTTTCAATTTCCATTCAATCTCATTTTTGTATAAAATGGTGCGATGCGATGCATAGAATACAAATATAGCACTTTTTGAATAAAAGTCATTTTCATTCCATCATAGCTTCTTTTTACAACATTTTACAAAAGGTTACAAGTTTTAAAGAAAAAAATAATAAAACTGCCTAAGCTGTACAATGTGCTACAACTACATGTAAAAAGAAAAATAAAGTAGGAAGATTTGTATCAATGCTATCAAAGCTCAAGATTGAGAGGCCCTCTTCGCCCTCTTCGGCTGAGCAGCCTCTGCACCACCGCCGTTGGCACCTTCGTTTGAATCGAAGTCACCGTCTTCAGAATCCTCCTCGGCATCGCCTCTGCCTTCAGAACTGGAACCGAAGTCGTCATCCCTGCCTGCAGATGTCTCTGACTGTGGATGTGCTGACTTCTCCTCCTCGCTAGACTTCTCGTCATGACTGATAGGTGCTCTACGTCTCCCCTGGCCGCGAGTCGAGACTCCTCTCCCACCTAATCGAGAAGGCCTAGATGGCCCAGTCCGCAGAGGTGGGACCTGAAAATGACAGTTTGAATGCATCAGCCAGTATGTATGTCAGATATCAGATACAAGAATGATACAAAGAATGTGTGCATGCAGATATAGTATGTGAATGTGATGTGGCAGATGTGCTCTACACATACAGTGAATCAATGCAGTGAAATGTTCAGTTTCCATATGTCATCAGAAGTATGATAAATACAAGGAAATTGAAGAGTACCGGAATGCCGGAGGCGTACAACAGCGTCTCCCTCCGCAGGATCATGCTCTCGAGTGAGGCCACCACTCCGAGCAACCCCTCAGTATAATCTCTGGAGGGCTGCAGATGCAAGTTCAAGTCATCAGTGAATGAATGAATGAATAAATATCTGAGTGTTAAATGAAAACTGTGGAGCGTATCGGTGGTGAGTTAGGGTCACCGACGTATCAATGATTAGGCAATGGAGGCTCCAGTGGAATCAGGTAAGATGTCCCATACTGCCAGCCTATCAGCTCGGTCGGAAGAACTGGCCACCCAGTATACCGGCAAGTCGAGGGCATCCCTTTAGCCCCACCCCTCGATGTGCCGGCCCTACTAGTGGAAGGGATCTCTGCAGCTCCAGCGCGAGTCGACGATGGCACATTAGTAGCCCTCCTTGTAGGAGTACGGACACATGTCAGTGGAGGCATCAAGTATATATGGTGGTATGTCGCGTACTTCCCCTCCTCCAGGAAAAGAACTACGTCGGCACCCTGCATAAGGTCGTCAACCTCCTAGGGAGTGAGCCTCTCTGTAGAGCGCAAGTCCAGTGGAGGCAGTGAGGTGATCTCCTGATCGGGATTGCCCATCATCTGGCGCATGAAGCGATCCCCGAGAAACTACGCTTTGCTGGATGGTCCCTCAAGAAAAACCTTGTATCGGGGGGTGTAGACGCGCCCGTGGGCCCCATGCTACAGTTCGGACTCTCGAATTGTCACGGTTCTTAATCTGAACCAAAGAGTCCAAATTCGACAAATCGTTTTGAGAAAATAGATTTTTAGAAAAGAAGTGCCAAACATGGACTGCTTTGCCAGATACAGAGTCGCCACCTAAATATTTTATTTTGGGAAATTTAGGAAACCCAGACTCGGTGCCAAAGGCCACGTGTCCGTCATCACCAAAGTTGCCTCGGCTCGGGAACTTGGGTACGATTGGGGAAGGTCTGCTATGAGCACCCCCTCTCGCCTGATCCGAAGATCGGCCTCTACTAGCCATGATATCCGATTTTGAAAACGTTATGTGATGCGCACAACACAAAAGTATAGACTAGATCGCCTAATTTGGAACAAAGCATTGCATATCCGTTTGTTTGGAAAATGGTTTGAAATTTGCTACTCGTAAGCAGGCTAAAGCACGGATTTCAACGAGTTGTTCCAACTCGAACAATCCAACCTTCACCCACAGGCATTCAAGCAGTTTATATCACATAAGCATCTAGCCACATGGTAAGCATGCTGTCATGTTGACATTCGCACCCATGCAAGATGCTAAAGCATGAAAATACTTACAATGTACTACGAGCCAAGATAAGAAACTAGTTAGTAATCATGCATGATCCTAGTCCATGTTAAGTGGCTAATGCATCACATATAGAATGCAATCTAGAATAGGCTCGGCTAATCTAAGGATGACATGTGAAAATGCACAGATAGCATGTATTCAAGTTAGATTTGAAATACCTTATGCAGTTAGAATGATGCGCCGAGCCCGGTGCATGCAAGACTAATGAATGATGCACGCATGCATAGCATAAGGTATGCTAAAGTAAACATGTCCTAATACTAACCATCAAAAGCAGGTAAGTAAAAGGTAGAAAGAAGTGGGGGTTGGAAGACATGCACACACACACCCACACTTATTACAAATTTGCCCTCGCTCAGAGGGACCGAAAGAATAATACAAATTAATTAGCCTACAAGCTAATTAAATAGTACATACCAATTAATTATTTAACAAATTAACTAATCTAATGAAAACAGTAAACAGCCTCGGGAAGAGGGCCCAATGCAAAGCGCGCTCGGCTCTGCTCGGAAAGCCACTGCCATGCACAAGTTGCCTCTGCTTTAACTGTTATCCTTCTCTGAAGACTGCACAAATCTTAAGGAACACTCTCTGGACATTGTGGATCACCATCGGCTAAGATAAATCATCACCGGCCATATCAAGATGGTCATCGACCATTTGTTGGGCTCTCGGCCATCCATATTTGGTCGGTCGGTAGTATAGATGGCCGGCCGGCCAAAACTTCCTACAGAATCCTGTTTCGACAGCAGCAGAGGACAAAACAGGGCATGACAATGCATTTCAAGCAAATGTGTGCACCAACACATCCCCTATCATGTTTATGACTCAAAGGGACATGGTTCTCGATTCTCGAACCACCAATCACGCATTTCAATGCGTGATGGCTCAAGAAACCAAGTATGCACTTTGATATCAAATGAAATGCAATGCACATAATCAAATAATGAGGCCCAACCTCTATCACTTGATCAAGAGGCAAGGCATGCATGCCAATGCAATGCAACCTAGATATGTGGACTAAGTATGCAACATGAGCATAGGCAATGTAATGTGTAATGTAGGTTAGGCACACAACCTAAGTAAAGAAGCATGTAAGGCATGGAGCAATGCAACCTACAAGTATGCAAGACACAATATGGATGTTCAAGCATGCAAGCAAGCATGTGACTTCATTCAATCATGAAAAAACACACTAGTATGCAACAACACACAAGGTGAGCATGGAACAACATGCAAAGGGGTGGACTTAAACTAATTTTGGCAGCCCTCAAACAAGCCTAAAACAGTGTCCAATGCTACGGAAATGAGGGCCTACACACACACACACATGTACATGTTGATGAGCCAACACTTAAGCATCAAACAAGCAATCTTTAAGCACACTTAAAAACATGGACAATTAGCATGCAATGTAAACTCTAGAAATCATGTTAATAATGGTGCCAAACCAATTTAAACAAGACAAACATGGCATGCAATTGGTCCAAGTACTTGAGGCAAGCCAAGGAGACTTAAACCATGGCTAAGTCAACCAAGCCTCACAAGGCTAAGAGAACTTAAAACAGGTTCGAGGCAGACCTAGACAATGCTAAAGGAACACCTAGATGGCGTCTAAGTGGCTTAAACATGCAAGCATACAAAGGAGCACATTCATGGAGCATGAGGCAACAACCTTTTAAAGCAACAAAGGAGTATCAAATGCAAGTATGCAAGCATGTTATAAAGATTGAAATAACATGGTAAGTGGTTCCAAACCACCGAAATAGTGCAAGTAATGCATGCTACACACTCACACACCTAAGGCTAACAAGCCAAAATGCAAGGTGGCTATACTAAGCATGCTATGGTTGACCAAAACAACCAAGAACAGAACTTAAGCATGCTAAAACAAACACAAAAGCTTCACAAAGCTTGGCCAAAATCATGCTAGAACAAGGATCAAAACCCAAAGCATGTTAAGGCCAAAACATGGCATTACAAGGCATGTATGCTAAACAAGCATGGTGTATCTAAACCAACTTAACACAATGCTATATCATGGAAATATAAGCACAAAAATCAGTTAAGGCATGATCAACATGAACCTAAACTAGATGCTCCCTCAAGATGCAAAAATGGCCCTTTTCAAGGACAACAAGGAGAGGGGGTGGCCCTCTCCTTCTTAGGACCTCAAGGCACCATCCTCACCACTAAAATCCCTCAAGATTTCAGTGGTGAGGAGGCCCAAACACAATGGTCCCAGAGCTCACCAAAAATGCACAAAAATGGAGCCTAACAAGGCTTGAGAGATGTCAAACAACCCCAAAGCTCAAAACAATCTTAAACAACTATTTAAAGGACTCAAAAACAGAAATTTTATATATTATATGCAAAGCCTAAAAATAGTTGCAAGATAGGTAAAAAAAGCTATGCAAAAATGGGGTATTTAAAGGTAAAGTCCTTACCCTTGAAGACCTCTTTCAAGAACAGCACTCCAGCTGCTTCTTTGGCTCCAAACCAGTCTAAAAACTTCAAGAAAAGACCTCTGGCCCCTCAGCAACCAAGAAAAGGTGTAAGACTAGGTGTTTGTGTGCAATAGTAAGACCAAAACACACACAAAACACAAAGAGAGAGAGATATAGAGATAGGATATATGCAAACCCTAACCCTAGAACTCAAAGCTCTGAAAAAAAGTTATCTAACCTAAAAGAGGGAGAAAAGACCTCCTCTTATAGGGGATTCAATCTTGTAAAGCTTCCAAAGAAAGCTAGCAAGAGGGGGATCCCTCCATACACGTGTATGGGTGGGAGAAAAGTGTATGCCAGCTAGCATAAAATATCTGCAAAAGCAGATGAACAGTGGTCGGCCAGCCAAAAATGCAATTTGGCCAAAATAGATGGCCGGTCGAGCATATATAGTGCCGACCGGCAAAAAATTTGGCCGGTGGAAACAAAACACAGCCGATGGCCTCAAGCCATGGCTGGTGATGGGTGAGGATGGCTCACAAGCCATTCCCTGCCCCTCCAAGGCAAAACATAAGTTTTGGTGCAAAACCAGCCACAAAATAGTCGAGTCGAGAGATCCTGAGGTAAGGCGTGTAGCCGAGGTCTCCGGGAACTCAAGGCAAAGACAAACAAGGATGATCACCGGGTGTTCAAGCGGTGACGTCCAAGTCTTGAGGACGATCAAAAATGGGGTGTCTACAGTTACCCCTCTTTGACAGAACTCAAAAGTCATAACAATGACGGGAGTGACTGTCAAAGCCCAGAGATGACCCATTTTTGACAAGGTCGAAGACTTAGACAAACATGCAAGACAATAAAGATATGGTATGCGCCCAAAGGCGAGGGAAAAATGCAACTGACAATGCAAGGAGCCGAACATAACTTATGATCATGCAAAGAAAGCTGTAACGAAGCATAACATGCAACAGTTTTAAGCAAGCAAACGTAAGTCCAACTACACTACAATGCAGAAAGGATATAAGAGAATCGTGTAATTCTTGCTACGTTTCACGCGGAGAATACAATACCGGTGCCGTTCGTCTGGTTGCACCAGCTTCAAATGAACCGTACATACAATATCGTGCCTGCAAAAGAAAGCAACTTAACAGGTATGATATCGTTAACAACATGCATAACATGCAAAATGAATGCAAAATGATATGCAATATATACAAAACTATGTATAATAATGCAAAAGAAAATGCAATGCAATTGAATCATGATTCAATCATGAGTAGTTCAAAACCACATAGATGTCAAATAGATTGATGGAGGTGCAAAGTCCGTCTACCATAGAAAAGGTGCTGCAACCCTCAAAGCGCATACACATGCAGAACTATGAGTGATGTAGACGGACACAAGAACAAGTAATTGGGTGGAATGACATAAGTGGGGAATGACCCGCTAACGAAAGAATATGATCCTAATGCAGGATGTAAAAATTACACTGCATTGTAATATATACAACGAATATGGCGCGCGGGCCAAACCAAACCTTGCGTAGGAAAAGCATGGACACATACAAAGCACGTCTAACATAGAACGGTCATACAGAACTATGAGTGTATAGACGTGATAAGTATGGGCACATACCAGACCAAGCTCAACAAGGAAAGGCGCAAGCCATAAATGGAGGTGATGCAGTGGATGCATGCAAGCTATAATGCAATATATGCACTAGAATGGAATATATATACAATGGATAAGGCATGCGGGCCAAACCAAATCTTGCCTAGGAAAGGCATGGACACAAACAAACCACGTCTAACACAGAAAAGGTGCCGCAACCCTTAAACCAACATACCAACGTGGAATAGGCGTGTACACATGCAGAACTGTGCTTTAACATGAAAAGTATGGGCACATACCAAACCAAGCTCAACATGGAAAGGCGCAAGCCATAGATAGAGGTGATGCAGTGGATGCACGCAAGCTACAATGCAATATATACAATGTGCAGTGGATGGGAAGGATACAACGGAATGCATGACATATGCACTATATATAAGGGAATGCATGACATATGCACTATGTACAATGAAATGACATATGCACTATATACAATGAAATGCATGACATATGCACTATTTACAATGAAATGCATGACATATGCACTATTTACAGTGAAATGCATGGCATATGCACTATTTACAATGAAATGCATGACATATGCACTATTTATAATGAAATGCATGACATGTGCATGTTGTTTTTGTTTTGGTTTTGTTTGAAATGCAAATGATGCATGTTGATGCATGCTGATGTAAACGCGGGACAACGCACGTCTTGTGATATGCATGACAATGCAAATGATCTTGAATGTGCGACCACGCGTGTCGCTCGAAATGCTTATGAACTCGAATGCGCGACAACGCGCATCGCTTGAAATGCATGATAATGCATGTGAACTAGAATATGCGACGGAGTTACTTGAAATACATGTACAATGCAACTTACCAAAATTCGTTCGGGCACGACAAACACCGAAGGACTTGCACCTTCAGAGGATTTAAGGTCTCCTAGGCCAAGCGTATTTAAGGTCTCGCCAGACCATGGCGAATGCATAACAATGCAAGCATAATGACGCATAACTCAACACATGTTTGCAAAACAACGTATGTGGGAAACTTTCG
Source organism: Camellia sinensis (assembly GCF_055761805.1). Taxonomy (NCBI): domain Eukaryota; kingdom Viridiplantae; phylum Streptophyta; class Magnoliopsida; order Ericales; family Theaceae; genus Camellia; species Camellia sinensis. The sequence goes on from NC_138964.1 coordinate 73,485,520, forward strand.
AATCTTAAAAGAGACAAAAGGATACAAAAAGGATACACCTTGCACATATTCGAGTGCCACGCACAGAAGACACGGTCCGAGGTTAAAACGGAGGCCGGTTGAGCTTCGAAAATGCACTGTCTTGCACTATCTTGAGCAATAAATGCCCCAAACTATACATATGTCCCAAACAAGGTTATAGGAGGCTCACCGGCCATCAAGGGAGGTCACTGGCCATCCACCGGCCATCAAAACATCTCACCAGCCAAATGTTTGGCCGACTGGCCAAAAATGTAGCCGACCGGACAAATCTTGCTGAATCGGGGCAGTTTTGTCCTTTCGCCTTGGGTCTTTTAAAATGGGGTTTCAAACCCTATTCCTTTCATTTTCCTTGGCCGAAACTTCTTCCCCTCTCTAGAGTATTTTCTCCCCCTCGATCCTCCATTTTCTTGCATTTCGCGCCCGTTTCATCATTTGATTCGCGAAGTTCTTCGCGTTTCGAACATTTTGAACCGAACATTTCTTCGTTTCGGTGTTTCTTTTGCTATTTCCACCGTTTAGGGTTTGTTCCCCTCGAGTTTCTCTTGATTCCCATGCCTTTTTCATTTTTCGCCTTTTTCGGCCATTTTTTACCCTCTCGGGGTTGACTTTTTAGTTGACCTTTCGCATTCTCACCTGATTTCCACTTTCCCGGTCATTTTCGCACCACCTTTGACATGGCGAATGATATTCCATGGGGCGGGACTCCTTCGGATCACGAGGTGGACCCAGAGGTCGAGCTCCTCCCCTTGAGCGTCCGCCCATTCGACCCGGCGACCTACAGACCGGCGGTTCATGTGCTTCCTCCCGACGGACTTTGTCAGTTCCGGAGTTTTGTGAGAGGTGTGCCATCAGAGCTCCTTCTGCGTGAGCCGGAGTCACACCTATCATACGGCGCTTCCGAGGTATATTCTTCCCCGTTTCGTTTTCCGTAATGTAGAACACTTAACTGCCATAGTTGATTTTATTCTTTAACTGCTTAACCCAGATACATTGATACACTGTATGTTGTAGTTGACTGTGAACACACTCGCACTTGATGTCTGTTTGAATCTGAACACGTGCATACACGTTGCATTGTCACTGAACCACCCAAACACACTAGCACATCGTATGTCGTAGTTCACTATAAGCACACTGGCACCCGATGTTTGCTTGAACCTGAAAATGCGTACTCACACTGTATCTATACTGGACCACTTGGAAACACTGACACGTCATATGCCGTAATTCACTTCAAGTACACCGACACTTGATACCTGTTTGAATATGAAAACGTGCACACGCGCTATATTTGCATCAATTTTTTACTGTTCTTCAAAACTGTACATTGAATATTGCTTCGCAACTATTTGCTTTTGAACAGGGAGATTCCCATATTGTCCGCGGGTATGGGAATGTCACCGCCAGGGATTGGTACATGGAGCTACCTGATGCAGTTCGCCACATCGTGGATCAGGCCGGCTTCAGCGCATTCTGTAGGGGACTCTCCCGGCTTACTACGAGCAGGCCTCTCCTCGCCGCTTTGGTGGAGAGGTGGTGGGACACCACTGACTTATTCCATTTCTCTGCCACGGGAGACATGACGATGACTCCCTATGATTTCTCGATGCTCACCGGCATCGGGATAGGGGTGATCCGATCCCTTTCAACACAGACATGGATGAGTGGGAGGCCGCTCAGATCTACTTACTTGGCGAGGTGCCGCCTCTCGCGCGTCCTGGCTTCGTCAGGTATTCATGGTTTGATGTCCAGTTCAGAGTTCAGCCGGCCTTAGTTGAGGAGGCTCTGATGACCGAGGAGGCGGTGGAGCGATATGCACGCGGCTTCCTCATGTTTCTGCTGGGGACGACTATCTTTGCTGATCGGGCGAACACCGTGCCCCTCTGTTTGTTGAGCGCACTGGTGGATGTCACACGGATTCTACGCTTCGACTGGGGTGGCACTGCTCTAGCCACTCTATATGGATACATGAGCTCAGCCTCCCGTTGCAGCGGGCAGTTACTCGGGGGTTACTGGCGAGCTTGGGAGGTGCACCTCTTTCTCTGTTTTACATTTCTGCCTTTCATTTTCTGTACTCTGTACACTGCACACACTGCGGTCTACTTCACACTGAATGTACATTGCACACACGGCGCACATATACCCTGCTTTACACTGACTGTACACTGCACACACTGTACACTCTGCACAATACACTGCACAATACACGGTTCTGCAATTTCTGCTTTATTCTGTATTCTGCTTTATCTAATAATCCTGTTGATATTTGCTCTGCAGTTGTGGGTCTACGCCTACTTTCCGAGACTCGCCCTTGTGCCAGACGTGGAGACCCCTCTCATCGTTCCGTTCTCGCGCCGCTTTGACGTGAGGTGCGTGCGGAGGCCCCGGGAGACGTTTATCTTTTTCCGCCGCTACTTCGACACCATCACCCCCACAGAGGTATGTTTAACTTTTAGAGTTTTATTTGGCTTGGCTTTACACTGTATTTTCAATAACAGTAGATAACAAACTGCATGTCATTTACAGATCACTTGGCAGCCTTGGGCTCCATTGCCTGCGATGATTCGAGATCGGTTTGCTGGTGCAGAGGAGACTGCACGTTTCAGGATTTTGCTGGAGGGACCGGTCTGTCGGGCTTGGTACCTGGGTGAGCGTTTCCTATGCCAGACCTTGGGTTTGTCGGAGCAGATAGTTCCAGGTCTGCCTCCTACCCACATGAGGGACACCGAGAGGTGCACTGCCGAGGAGATGGCCGATTACACGATTGGCTGGGACGCGGAGGGCTTTAGGGGCGAGGGTGACTACTCAGAGTACGTTTGGACGTACATTATGCGGCCTCTGAGCGGTGGCCGTCGAGCTAAGAGGGAAAGGCCTGCGGCGCCGGTAGTTGGAGCGGGAGTAGGGGCAGGGACGTCGAGGACAGCTCGTGTCCGTGGCAGGAGCGGAGCTTGGAGGGGTCGGGGTCTTAGCTGGCCAGCGCTACCCACGATGATGACATGCAGAGGACGGGGCGGGGCGACTTACTAGATTCCCATTGCTCTCCCTCCGGCTGATCATGAGTTGCTCGGGTTCTATGACTTGCCTCCCGTATGTACTACTACATCTTGCATTTTGCATTGTCATTTTATTTCAGTTTATTGATATTCCGCAGAATACTGATACATCTAATACTTTCGTAGGCCTCTTCTGAGTACACTCGCCAATCCCTAGAGCTTGACGCCTCCGTGATGGGGATGCTCCAACAGAGCCTCGACCTTCTGGCGATTTACAACATTCTGGTATGTTCCTCTGACTGCGGTCTCAAACCATACATAAACTGTTTCACATATCTGATGCACAACAGGACACTGGATACACTGCCCTCACAGCATCTGACATACTGTAGCCCACAGACTGTTCACAGCACTATCTAAGGCATTTATACACTGTACTCGTACACTGCATTTTGCACTGACACACTGCTCACAGTATTCACACACTGTATTCATGCACTGCACTCTGTAGCATACTGATACACTGCTCACAGTATTCACACACTATATTCGGACACTGCATTCTGGACTGATAAACTGCTCACAGTATAATGATGTGTTTGCCTTTTGTGTTTTTTAGCCTCTCTTCCAGATCCCTACTGTGGGAGGTGCTCCAGCTGGACCTTCTGTTCCTGCCGGAGGAGATGGCAGAGTATACCCCCGTACCAAGGCGGGGCGCACCCATATTGGGAGTAGCTCACGGGCACCCGTCCCTGATGATGATGATGAGCTCGAGGCTAAGGCAGAGGCGGAGGCAGAGTCGTCCGAGGAGGAGACCGGAGATGGCACAGACTCGGACTCAGATGACGATGCTGATGACGGTGCTCCTGGACCTTCATCCAGGAAGAGGACGAGGACGGACCCCTAGGCCGGAGCCCTTTTGACATTGATCTAGATTTTTGCTGTTTTTCTTTTCCTCTTTCTTTTTGTACTTTTTGCTGGTAGCTAGAGTACCTTTGTACTGCCATAGGTAGGTTTTTGTTTCCAAAACTATGTACTTGAAAAAGATGATGAAATGAAACAAACTTTTTATCTAAAAAAAGTGTTGCATTTGTACATTTCATGTATTGCATCGCATTGCATCGTGTTGCACCTCAATGTTAATGAAATTGATCTGTTGTATGAAAATTGAACATTTGCATTGTAATAATCAGATAATGAACCAGCCAATAGCAAAACAACCCATACCAACCACTGCTCATTCCAAATACTCGGCCCATACTCTACTGGGGATTAGTCTGCGTACAGCTCATAACACAGCGCTTGGTTCATTTTGCATACAGCGGATCCTGAACAAACACCTCGATTCTGACAAGACGGACCATGAAGGTTGAATCTACTGAAGTTGAAGCACACTCGGATGCGATCTGAAACCCAGAAGCTTCAAAGAGGCCTAGGTTTTCCTGTTCACACTTATCGGGGGTGGACCTTGCAGTTGTATGAAAGAACCAAATCATGTTTTTGCAAAAATGCAGAGAATGACACAGCATTCTGAGCACAAAATGATTAATCTTTGAAATTGAAGAAGGGTTTTTTTTTTTTTTAAACCGGGGTAGTGAGCCTACAACTGGACATAGCGAGAACGACTCAACAGCGGAGACAAAAAGGTAAACAACCTAAACACAACGAGACACACTCAAAAAAGACTCAAAACAAAGGTTGAAGTAAACAAAAAAAAAGACACGACATACAGACGCGTTAACGAGGACGGGGGACCTCAGATCACGAGGAGCCAGTTTCTCTGGGTATTGTTTCCCATCCTTTCTTATTTGTGGTTCTTACATCACTCGACTCTCAGGCTCGGTTCTTCTCTCAAAACCCTTTGGCGCGCTTTCTCTCTCAACTTACACCTCTCTATTCTTTATTCTCTCATTTTTATCCCTCCCCGGGGTGTTCAATGGATGAATAGGAAGTTGTGGGTTCACGCCCGACATGGTTAGCTCACGGCTGTTTCTTCTGGTGGTGTTTGGTCGATGCCCCAGGTAAGGGAACGGAGTACCTTGATCCCTTTGGGTTCATGCTTCGTACTGGTTTGATACCTCGTTGCTCGGAGGTTGAGAGAGCTTTCAGCCCTTAAATGACAGCTTCAGTTGTGCCCTTCTTGGCAAGTATGTTGGCAATGCGGGAAAGACAGGAAGCCTAACTCAGCTGTTCCCCTAGTCCATCATTTTGACCATTTTTTGTTCTGGTTTTCTACTAAAACAATTTTAACCAAAATGAGAGTCAGATTAGCATGCTTGTTCGATTTTTGATTTGAAAATCATGCAAGTCAGGCCATGAGCACTGAAAATTTTCCTTTTTGGGTCCAAAATGGTCTAAGTTTTGGAGAAATGAAATAATTTTCGAGAAAATAGTCAACCTCAGTAAAAATTTTCAAAAACTATTTTTGCAAACAGTCAATGCTCAAAGAGCATGGAACCTACTCTCGAGATGCACAACCTCGGATCGAAGGCAATGAAAAATTTCCCCTTGCTTGAAGGATGCTGCATGGCAACGGAAAGTTGCCCCTAGTTTGAACGGCGACTCGTGGCAACGGAAAGTTGCCCCTTGTCTGGATAACACCGCAGCATTCTGTAGTCAGTCCTCATTAGTGATAACCACGATCGAACTCTCGGACACGGAGAAGACGAAGATGGTCAAAACCAATATATGGACACAGTCACTTTGAAAGTGTGTGGTACAGGACTTCAGGACGAAGCTGCCTACGTATCCCAAACATGGGAATCAAGGATGATTAAAACCATTACATGGACTCAGTCGCTATGAAAGCGTTGGGGGCTGGACTTTAGGACGAAGTTGCCTACGTATCCCAAACATGGGAATCAAGCCTTGCGTAGTTCCGGTTAAGGTACACTCGGGTATTAACCTTCACTTTTTAGGCTCTAACTTTTGCCAAGGCGCCTGTTGCGGGTTTTCGACCTTGCGAGCTATGTTTTTCTTCTTTTCTTTTCACATCTTTTTTGTATCTTTTCATTTTTTTTCTTTTCTTTTGCATTTTTTCATTATTTTTTTTTCTCTTTTTCTCTTTCTGTATTTTTCTCTTGCTCTAACTTTTACCTGGGTCGCCCTTCCAGGTTTTTGGCCCAGCGAGCCTCTCAAAGGGTAAAAGTGTAACAAGTCCATGCCAAATGGTTTTAGGGTTTCGAAGCCATCCGTGTCCAGGAGAGTGGCTGTTGTATCGATTTGCTGAAGGACCCCTCTTCGGCTCTTCGAGTACATCGGCCATTTTTGCCCCTAGTTCGAGGGGCACTTCTGATTCAGCTTCGTGAGCTTCTTCTGATGAGGTCTGATCTTCTTGATCTGACTTTGGGGCCTCTTGTTTGAGGGCTGCTTCAAATCTGGCCACACGGGCCTTACATCGCGGTTGATCGTTGAACAGTCTGAACCCAAGGTCCAGGGTTTGAATGTAAGGGCTCAAGTCTCGAGGCTGAGAGCGATCCTAAGTTGCACAATCTCAAGAGCGATTCCACACAGGTCTTCGTAGGACTGCGCAAAATATTTTGTTTTTTGAAAGTTTTTAAGAAAGCGACAAATCGCTCGCACCGAAGATAGCGTGGAACCAGTCTGGATCAAGCCAGGGTCCTTCTCAGTACTTATGCTGACAAGCATGATTTCAATGAGTAAGGGCTTAGCACGCATCTCTTTCTCTCAAATTGATCAAAGTTTGCAAATCCCAGGGAATTCCTTCCCCTTTGTTTTCACCGCAGTGTTCAAAAAGGTTTTGAAAAACTTAGGTCAATGCAATGATTTTCAGGGCACAAGAAAGAAGGTGGAATGTACTGCTATTCCATTCAAATACTCTGGCATAACTAGCTCAAAATAGCAATAAGCACGGAAATATGATAGCCGCAGTTGTTTCACTCAGATTCCCTAGTTGCAACTGGCTCCACAGCAGAGACATACTCAAAAGAAAACGAAAGGGTAATTACAAAACAAAACGGTGTTCGAGGCAACAGCCCTGGAATCACCTGATATTCTATACAGTGGGACTGACTCGACACAACAAGACAGACCCTTTAAGCAAAAAGGACTGACTCAAGACAACGAGACAGACTCAAAACAAGACCACCGAACTGACGCCATACCTAAGTCAGAAACCACAAAAATTGGCATTCGTAAATGCTCAAAAGTGCGTGCCAGACACCACATCCAAAATGCACCGAGCGCTGCCCATAGGTGGTCTAACCCCTGATCACAAACTTGCAGTATCTTCAAAGTGCAACAGCTCAGTGGTAACGGACTTTGCTGAGGTAGGCGGGAGGATGACCTCATTGTCGATCAAATCTTGCACTTCATGACGAAGGCGGAAAAAACCATCGGTACTGTGACCGGACTGTTGGTGGTACGCGCAGTACAAGGTAGCATCATGTAAGAGAGGGAGATTCTTCGAGAGGGGTCGAGGCTCGAGGGGTTTAAGATGCCCCTTTTTAGCTAATATTTGAAATGCCCTAGACAAAGGCATGTAGAGGGCATGAAAGACTCTGCGCCCTCGAGGCAGATACTTCGAAGTCTGAGGGTTCTTGCTAGACGCACTAGCAAAAGGGTCGGCAGGCACCGCCTTGGCTTTCTGATCTTTTCCTGGTACAGGGTTAGGAATGACAGGAACTGTCTTGGCATGACGGGGCCCATCCCGATTTTTTGCCCGGCTTGAACTGGCTTCGGTTGGAGTGGGGAAAGCATCATCCACAGCTTTAGTCATGATTGCGAATACTTGTTGCTTATTCATCCCCTCGGCTTTCAAAGCCTCGGTTGCCCACAGCAGTTGCTTAACAGGATCAGCATCTGCTCTCACTTTATCTTTACCTCTAGCCTCAGCCTGATCAAGGGTTTGGGTTATTACATCAAAGCGAAACTCGGTTGTCGCTGACACGTCGTTGCTGTAGCTGGAGGCAACCTCTGGTTGGCTGAGCTCGATCACAATCTGCCCCAGTAGCGGGGGCTCCTGTGGTATGAAATTCCCAGCATACAGTGCAGCTGGTGGCGAAGCCGATATTCCATAGGCCAGATCGGCCACGGATCTCTGGAGATCACCGATCATTCCCATTAACTCAAATGTGTTAGATTCACGAACTTGAAACATCTGGGGTTCCCAGATCAAGTGAGCAGCAGGCGACCTGGGCGGATGCGGTACATCAACATTGGTCTCATCCTGCAAGATGATCCCTTGGTCTAGCGCGGCTGTCATAACCACAATTTCCTCTGAACTCTGTGTCATCATAAGTCCGCTGAATTGAACGGTGACTGACGGATCAGATATCTGTCTTGCCTCAGCAAAGGAGAACACCAAATCTCTGAACCCAAATCTCTGCACCTTGAAAGGGAAAACAAGCAGCATTTCAGCCCAAACGAACAGACACAGACGTAGCTGACCAACTGTACTCTACTACTGATCACTGTTCCGCAAAATCACTGCCCAAAAAAAAAAAAAAACTGAACCTGATACCCACAGATATAACCGATTCCCCAAAACACTGATACTGATGCCCGCAGGCCTGGTGCCAAAACTTGCAAACTGATACACGCATTCCCTATAGAGATACACTCTAAAAGCACATAGCAAGTAAAGTGTGAGCCAAAACACCCCTATGTCGGGGTAGGGTTTCCCTGTCCTATTTTGTCAGGAGCTAGGGTTTCACTACGCACGCAGCGGTTTCAAACAACCTATGATCGGGTAAGCAACCTGTCCTAGCTTGGAATGGTCACTATGGATTCCGAATATGCACTAGGTCGAATGGTCAAAAAGGGTGCCCCGGTAAAATCAGGGTTTGTGTTTCCATCGTGGCAGAGCCCATAACCAGTCAGCCTTATGGCCGTGCCTTGACAAGGCCAGCCTCTAGAAAACCACTCAGGAATAGCAGATGGCAAACACGGTGTCCTAGGCACCAATGCACATGCAATGCAAAAAAAAAAAAAAATGCATAAGTGAAATCAAAACAGGATATCATGAGTTCGAGTCAAGTTCTCTAAACTCCCTAGTAGAGTCGCCAGAAACTGTAGACGCGCCCGTGGGCCCCATGCTACAGTTTGGACTCTCGAATTGTCACGGCTCTTAATCTGAACCAAAGAGTCCAAATTCGGCAAATCATTTTGAGAAAACAGATTTTTAGAAAAGAAGTGCCAAACATGGACTGCTTTGCCAAATACAGAGTCGCCACCTAAATATTTTATTTTGGGAAATTTTGAAAACCCTGACTCGGTGCCAAAGGCCACGCGTCCGTCAGCACCAAAGTTGCCTCGGCTCGGAAACTTGGGTACGATTGGAGAAGGTCAGCTATGAGCACCCCCTCTTGCCCGATCTGAAGATCGGCCTCTACTAACCATGATATCCAATTTTGAAAACGTTACGTGTTCCTATTCCGGTTATTAGCCTAATCTTACTATGTGATGCACACAACACAAATGTATAGACTAGATCGCCTAATTTGGAACAAAGCATTGCATATCCGTTTGTTTGGGAAATGGTTTGAAATTTGCTACTCGTAAGCAGGCTAAAGCACGGATTTTAACGAGTTGTTCCAACTCAAACAATCCAACCTTCACCCACAGGCATTCAAGCAGTTTATATCACATAAGCATCTAGCCACATGGTAAGCATGCTGTCATGTTGACATTCGCACCCATGCGAGATGCAAAAGCATGAAAATACTTACAATGTACTACGAGCCAAGACAAGAAACTAGTTAGTAATCATGCATGATCCTAGTCCATGTTAAGTGGTTAATGCATCACATACAGAATGCAATCTAGAATAGGCTCGGCTAATCTAAGGATGACATGTGAAAATGCACAGATAGCATGCATTCAAGTTAGATTTGAAATACTTTATGCAGTTAGAATGATGCGCCGAGCCCAGTGCATGCAAGACTAATGAATGATGCACGCATGCATAGTATAAGGTATGCTAAAGTAAACATGTCCTAATACTAACCATCAAAAGCAGGTAAGTAAAAGGGAGAAAGAAGTGGGGATTGGAAGACATGCACACACGCACCCACACTTATTACAAATTTGCCCTCGCTCGGAGGGACCGAAAGAATAGTACAAATTAATTAACCTACAAGCTAATTAAATAGTACAGACCAATTAATTAATTAACAAATTAACTAATCTAATGAAAGCAGTAAACAACCTCAGGAAGAGGGCCCAATGCAATGCGCGCTCGGCTCCGCTCGGAAAGCCACTGTCATGGGCAAGTTGCCTCTGCTTTGACTGTAATCCTTCTCTGAAGACTGCACAAATCTTAAGGAACACTCTCTGGACATATTGTGGATCACCACCGGCTAAGATAAATCATCACCGGCCATATCAAGATGGTCATCGACCATTTGTTGGGCTCTCGGCCATCCATATTTGGTCGGTCGGTAGTATAGATGGCCGGCCGGCCAAAACTTCCTATAGAATCCTGTTTCGACAGCAGCAGAGGACAAAACAGGGCATGACAATTCATTTCAAGCAAATATGTGTACCAACACATCCCCTATCATGTTTATGACTCAAAGGGACATAGTTCTCGACTCTCGGACCACCAATCGCGCATTTCAGTGGGTGATGGCTCAAGAAACCAAGTATGCACTTTGATATCAAATGAAATGCAATGCATATAATCAAACAAAGAGGCCCAGCCTCTATCACTTGATCAAGAGGCAAGGCATGCATGCCAATGCAATGCAACCTAGATATGTGGACTAAGTATGCAACATGAGCATAGGCAATGTAATGTGTAATGTAGGTTAGGCACACAACCTAAGTAAAGAAGCATGTAAGGCATGGAGCAATGCAACCTACAAGTATGCAAGACACAATATGGATGTTCAAGCATGCAAGCAAGCATGTGACTTCATTCAATCATGCAACAACACACTAGTATGAACATGCAAAGGGGTGGACTTAAACTAATTTAGGCAGCCCCCAAACAAGCCTAAAATAGTGGCCAATGCTATGGAAATGAGGGCCTACACACACACACACACGTACATGTTGATGGGCCAACACTTAAGCATCAAACAAGCAATCTTTAAGGACACTTAAAAGAGCCTAAACATGCACAATTAGCATGCAATGTAAACTCTAGAAATCATGTTAATAATGGTGCCAAACCAATTTAAACAAGACAAACATGGCATGCAATTGGTCCAAGTACTTGAGGCAAGCCAAGGAGACTTAAACCATGGCTAAGTCAACCAAGCCTCACAAGGCTAAGAGAACTTAAAACAGGTTCGAGGAAGACCTAGACAACGCTAAGGGAACACCTAGATGGCGTCTAAGTGGCTTAAACATGCAAGCATACAAAGGAGCACATTCATAGAGCATGAGGCAACAACCTTTTAAAGCAACAAAGGAGTATCAAATGCAAGTATGCAAGCATGTTATAAGGACTGAAATAACATGGTAAGTGGTTCCTAACCACCGAAATAGTGCAAGTAATGCATGCTACACACTCACACACCTAGGGCTAACAAGCCAAAATGCAAGGTGCCTATACTAAGCACGCTATGGTCGACCAAAACAACCAAGAACAGAACTTAAGCATGCTAAAACAAACACAAAAGCTTCACAAAGCTTGGCCAAAATCATGCTAGAACAAGGATCAAAACCCAAAGCATGTTAAGGCCAAAACATGGCATTACAAGGCATGTATGCTAAACAAGCATGGTGTACCTAAACCAACTTAACACAATGCTATATCATGGAAATATAAGCACAAAAATCAGTTAAGGCATGATCAACATGAACCTAAACTAGATGCTCCCTCAAGATGCAAAAATGGCCCTTTTCAAGGACAACAAGGAGAGGGGTTGCCCTCTCCTTCTTAGGACCTCAAGGCACCATCCTCACCACTAAAATCCCTCAAGATTTCAGTGGTGAGGAGGCCCAAACACAATGGTCCCGGAGCTCACCAAAAATGCACAAAAATGGAGCCTAACAAGGCTTGAGAGGGGTCAAACAATCCCAAAGCTCAAAACAATCTTAAACAACTATTTAAAGGACTCAAAAATTGAAATTTTATATATTATATGCAAAACCTAAAAACAGCTGCAAGATAGGTAAAAAAGCTATGCAAAAATGGGGTATTAAAAGGTAAAATCCTTATCCTTGAAGACCTCTATCAAGAACAGCACTCCAGCTACTTCTTTGGCTCCAAACCAGTCTAAAAACTTCAAGAAAAGACCTCTGGCCCCTCAGCAACCAAGAAAAGGTGTAAGACTAGGTGTTTGTCTGCAATAGTAAGACTAAAACACACACAAAAACACAAAGAGAGAGAGACATAGAGATAGGATATATGCAAACCCTAACCCTAGTCCTCAAAGCTCTGAAAAAAAGTTGTCTAACCTAAAAGAGGGAGAAAAGACCTCCTCTTATAGGGGATTCAATCTTGTAAAGCTTCCAAGGAGAGCTAACAAGAGGGAGATCCCTCCATAGTGTATGGAGGGGAGAAAAGTGTATGCCAGCTAGCATAAAATATCTGCAAAAGCAGATGAACAGTGGTCGGCCAGCCAAAAATGCAATTTGGCCAAAATAGATGGCCGGTCGACCATATATAGTGCTGGCCGGCCAAAAATTTGGCCGGTGGAAACAAAACACAACCGGTGGCCTCAAGCCATTGCCGGTGATGTGTGGGGATGGCTCACAAGCCATTCCCTACCCCTCCAAGGCAAAACACAAGTGTTTGGTGCAAAACTAGACACAAAACAGTCGAGTCGAGAGATCCTGTGGCAAGGCGCGTAGCTGAGGTCTCCGGGAACTCAAGGCAAACACAAACAAGGATGATCACCGGGTGTTCAAGCGGTGATGTCCAAGTCTTGAGGACGGTCAAAAATGGGGTGTCTACAGGGTGCGCCCCACGCCCCGGTGAACTGGAACCGAGAATAACCAGGCATCGCCAGCCAAGGCTGCTAGGTGAACTGCGGATAACAAACGCATAAACTGATTAGTTGTCATAAATATGCAAGATAAATCAAAACTGAAAGCATGAAGAACTGAGAGTTCTAGATTACCTCTGTCGCCCGCATGGTGTCAAAGTACTGCCGGAGATACGGCAATGTCTCTTGAGGCCTGGACCGGCACCGACCATCGTATCTATGTGAATATGGCACACCTAGTGGTGCCTCGACTTTCGGTTAGGGAGCGAGCGTCGGGAAATAGGCATAAACTCACAGTTGTGAAAGGCAAGACAATGGCTGCCAGAATAAAGGATGTAAAGAGAATGTAAATGCAGGATGCTGAGTGCGGAATGTAGAGTACAAATTGTAATAAGCGCCGCGTGCAGTGTACAGATAATGAAAAACAGAAATATAAATCAAGAGGGCAGAATGTACCTTCTATGCTCGCCAGTAGCCACCTACTATGGTCCCCCGCTCTCGGGAGGTCGCACTCATGTAGCAATAAAGGGTAGCGAGGCCAACGCCACCCCAATCAAAGTGCCGGACCTATGATAGGTCTACTAGAGCACTGAGAAGATAAAGCTCGACTGTGTTCCCCTTGTCGGAGAATAGAGTGGTCCCGAGAAGGAACAACAAAAACCCTCAGGCATACTGCTGTATCTCCTCAATAGTCTCAGGCATAGTCCTCCTATACTGCTCTGCAAACCAGGTATACCTGACCCTGCCCGACGATCTGTTGATCGGCGGATGAGCTCTGAGCAGATACGTCCAAGCCGCCTCCCACTCGCCCATATCGGTATCATATGGGACCTACTGGCCTGCCACATCGAGGCTCGTCAGCATCGAGAAGTCATTCGGGGTCATCGTCATGTCCCCAGCGACGGAAAAATGAAGGAGTTGGTGGTATCCCACCATCTCTCTACAAGTGCGCCCAGAAAGGTCCTGCTTGCTGGATGAACAACCCCATACAAAACGGACCAAATCCGGCCTCATCTACGATGTGCCGAACAGCATCTGGGAGCTCCATGTACCACTCCCTGTTAATGATCGACCGGTTACCCCGTGTGAAACAGGAAGATACCTGCAGGTAAAATGAACAGATGTATTCAGTTTCAAAATAGACATAATGTTATGTATGAGCCGTGTGCAAAGTTAAAAGAATGTTGTGTTATGAACTGCGTGTTCAGATTAAGCAGTATTGTGAGCTGTGTCCAAAGTTAAAAGAATGCAGTGTTATGAACTGTATGTTCAGATTAAGCAGTGTTGTGAGCCGTGTGCAAAGTTAAAAGAAAACTGCGTGATGAACTGTGTATTCAAATTGAGCAAAAACTGCGTTATGAACTGCGTGTTCAGATTGAGCGAAAACTGCATTATGAATTGCGTGTTCAGATTGAGCGAAAACAACGTTATGAACTGTGTGTTTAGATTGAGCAAAAACTGCGTTATGGACTGTGTGTTTAGATTGAGCAGAATACTGTGTTATGAACTTCGTGTTCAGATTGAATAGTGTGCTATGTTATGAGCTGCGTGCCGACTAAATTGAATACTGTGTTATGAATTGTATGTTCAGATTGAACAGTGTGCTATGTTATGAGCTGCGTGCTGACTAAACCGAATACCGTGTTATGAACTGCGTGTTCAGATTGAACAGTGTGCTGTGTTATGAGCTGCGTACCCAATGAATAAAATACTGTGTTATGAACTGCATGTTCAGATTGAATAGTGTGCTATGTTATGAGCTGAGTGCCCAAAAGAGCTGCGTGCAAAGTGAACAAAGTTTTGTGTTGTGAGCTGCGTGTTCAAAGTAAATAAAGTTTTGTGTTAAGAACTGCGTGCCAAATGAACAAAGTGTTGTGTTGTGAGCTGTGTCCTGAAATGTGTTGTGTGCCCAAAATGAGCGGTGCGCTCAAATGAGTTGTGTGCCCAAATGAATAGAATGCTGCATGCAAGTTATGTTCAGAATGAGCAGAAATGCTGTGTATGTAAATGTGTTCAGAACGAGTAGACATGATACATAGCGAAAGCATGAAAATGTAAAAGTGAAGTATGCACTTCAAGCGCATGATGAGATAGATGAGACTCCGGCTCCTGTAGGAGTAGGTCTGCAGGTGCTCGTCGCGCGAAGTTTGTAAAATGGTGGAAGGTGCTAGGAGGTAGGACATGCTGCTGCGGGTGGTACCCCTCCGGGTCGAATGGCTACATCCTCGGTGGCAACGGTATAATGTCGGGCTCATCCTCTACTCTCTGGGAGCCTCCGCCATATGGAATATCACCGGCCATCTGAAGAAATCTGCAAAAATGAGCAAAAATGAGCGGAATGGGCCAAAATTGCAAAAAGTCAAGAAAAGTCAACTCTTGGAAGAGAAAAAGTCAACAAAAGTCAACGCCCCGGAAAAGGTGATAAACTTCGAGACAAACATACCTCAAGTGGTGAAAATGGAGAAAGAAGCTCCGAAAACAAATTCTAATCGGGTTCAAAACGAAGAGAATCAAAAGTTTTCACGAAACAACTTCGTGTGGGACGTTGGAAAACGCGTATAAAGTGCAGATCTAAGAGAGAAAATGGTCTAGGGAGAAAGAGAGGTTGATTTCAGCTTTAGAGGTGTGAGCAAAAGTGATTTGGATGTGTATACTTAAAGTACCGGCCATGAAAAGACCAATTTGTCCTTATTTCTGTAAATTGGTCGGCCGACGACTTTGGTGGTCGACAACTGGTCGGCCACTGATCTAACTGGTCGACCAACCTCCTGGATGATCTTCAGAGCTCCATTGTTCTCCCTGTGTGTTTTGGTGATGATTGGAGTCCTCGGCTTTCGAGAAAGTACAAGAAAAGTACACTTTTCGGCTCAAAAATGTCCCCGCGGGAACTTCGATTCAAGTCTTCGATGCATGGCTCATCGTCACTTGTCAAAGGGCGAGATGTATCCTTTTTAAGTATGTTGTAACTCTTCCAACAGGTAAATCGGAGGTTACGATTAAATTGCTCGCGTTAAGGCTTGTATCTCCTTTTTCAGTATTTTGCTTCGAGCATTCTTTTGAAGTTGCACATTTCTTCCGCATTATTATGCGCACACTTAAGTTACATTGTCATGCACCCCTTCCACCTGCATTGTCATGCACTCTTCACATGCATTGTCACGTATGTTCCATTCGCATTGTTATGCACACACTTAGGTTGCATTGTCATGCACCCCTTCCACCTGTATTGTTACGCACGTTTCGCTCGCATTGTTACGCACGTTTCGCTCGCATTGTTATGCGCACACTTAGGTTGCATTGGCATGCACCCCTTTACTTGCATTGTTATGCACACTACTTGCATTGTTATGCACGTTTCACTTGTATTGTTATGCACCTTTTACTTGCATTGCTATGCTCGTTCCACTTGCGTTGTCACACACTTTTCACTTGCATTGCTACACACCTTTCCATCGGCATTGTGTATGCACGTGTTTACCTTGCATTGCAATATACCTTGATATAGTGTTGAACATATGCTTTTACTATATTGTACCTGTTAAGTTTTTTCTTTTGCAGGCATGATATTGTATGTACGGTTCATTTGAGGCTGGTGCGACCAGATGGTATTGTATTTACTCCGCTTGAGATGAAGCGAGAATTATATAATTCTCTTACATCCTTTTTGCATGTAATGTAGTTTGGGTTCGTATTTGCCCGCTTAAATTGTTGCATTTGTTGTGTATAATTGCTTCATTATAGTTTTCTTTGTATGATCATAAGTTATGTTAGGCATTGTGCATGTCATTTGCATTTTGCCCCTGCTTGAGGGCGCATCTCTTTGTTATCTTTGCCTATTTGTCAAAGTCTTCGGCCTTGTCAAAAATGGGTCGTCTCTGGGCTTTGACATTCACTCGCGTCACTTCTTGACTTCTGAGTTCTGTCAAACAGGGGCAACTGTAGAAACTCCATTTTTGACCGACCTTAAGACTCAGATGTCATCGATTGAGCGCTCGGTGATAGTGCATGTTGTGCTCGTTTCGAGTTTTCGGAGTTTTTGGCTGAATACCTAGCCTCCGGACCTCTGAACTCTTTGTGCATTGGCTCAGTTTGTGGACCAAGCCTCGTTTCCCTTCCCTGGAGGGGGGGAGTGGTCTGTGGACCACTTTTTTGTGGTCGTAGACCACTTTTCGTTCTTGGAGACTAGTTTCCGATTTTCGGAGCCTTCGGCTGCGCGCCTTGTCTCGGGACTGCTTTACGTTCTCCGTTTGGCGTGGTTTTTGAACCACACCTTGTTGCCTCTGCCTGGAGGGACACTGTGGCCTGGGAGACCACTTTTGATGCCCGTAGACTAGTTTTCGAGGCTTCCGGCTGAGCGCCTTGCCTCCCGAACTTTCGCCTTGCATCCTTTTTGGTTTGTTTTTGGTACAAACCTTGCTTTCCTTGTTTGGAAGGTGGAACAAGAGTGGGAGACCAGTTCTTCCCCTTGGAGACCATTTTCCTCCCTGCCAGCCAGTTTTCTGGTCGGCCAACTGGTCTCCTTGGTCTTTGGGCCATCTTTTCTGGTCGGCCACCACACCACTGCATTGTTTTCATGCTGTAGACCCTCTCCCACCATGGCTAACCAGTTTTCATTTTGGGAGACCACTTGTGGTGGTTGTCTAACCACTTCAAGTAGCTGGCCGACCACTTCATCACATTTTTGGAGATATTTTTAGGCCAACTATGCCAGTTGGAAGGCACAGAAGCCATCCTCCATACACATGTATGGAGGGATGGCTTTAAGCTTCCTTCCCTTCTCTAGGTTCAGAAAATCTTGCTTGAGCTATACATATCATCTATATTTGTACATCTCTATTCCTCTCTTGTTTTGTGCCTTAAAGTGTCATTTTATCACACTTTTGCACACAAACACACACTCAAACACCATACTCTTGGAGTTGAGGTCCCTTGAAGTTGTTTTTGAAGTTTTTTGGACTGGTTTTGGTTCAAAAAGTGTGCTGGAGTTGCAGTTTTGAAGGTGTTCTTCAAGGGTGAGAAACTAGCCTTTTAAACCCTTGTTTTGCTTAAGCTTTTGGACCTATTTTCATGCTGATTTAAGATTAACTTTCTATTGCAAAAAGTTCTAATTTTTGGTCCTTAAAATGTTTGTTTAAGGTCATTTTTGTGTTGGGGGTAATCTACACTCTCTTAGGCCTTGTTAGGCCTTGTTTTGAGCCATCCATTTTGGCTCTTGTTTTAGCCTTTGCATGACCTTTATACCACTGAATTCTAGAGGAATTTCAATGGTGGAAATGGTGTTTTGAGGTCCCAAATAGGAGAGGATCATCCCCTCTCCTTGTGTCTTGTATGCTTGCTTCATTTGCCTCATGTTTGAGCATGTTTGTAAGGCTTGTGTTGGCCACATCTCAGCCTATTTTAGGCCTTATTTCAGCATGTCATACCACTGTTTTGACTTGGTTTTGTCACCTCATGCATGCCTTATACACTTGTAGTGTATTTCTCACAAACTAGTCTTGTATGCTTAATGAAGTAGCATGTCTTTCTAGCTTGTTTTGTTTCCATTTCAGCATGTTCTTGGTGTTGTTTTACCATGTTATACCTCTGTTAAGGTTTGGTTTAATGGCCCCTTGCATGCTCCATACACTTGTAGTGTAATTCCATGAAATAGCCCAACGAGTATCATGCTTTAACATGTTATTCTAGCATGATTTTGGCTTAACTTCAAGAAGCTTTTGTCCATGTTTTAGCATGCTCTAGCTCTGATTTGTGTTGTTTTGGTCATGCATGCCATGCTTTGTATAGCTATAGTGCATTCTAGCTTGTTAGCTTTGTGTATCAAGTCCACTAGCATGCATTGCTTGGCCTATTTGAATGATTTGTCATCATTTGTAATGTGATTTCAGTTCATGTTTCATGGTCATATACTTGCATCTTTCACTTATTCCATGCTTTGGAGGGTTTGTCCTTTATGCCTTTAACATGAGTCATTGCGTATGCCTTCATGCCTAAGCTTGCGAGCTATCATTTCAATGTGTTTTTAGGGTTTTTGCCATGATATAACTCTGATTTTGTTGGTGAAGCAATCTCATGCTTGGTCTTGGTAGGTGCAGTGTAATCCACCTTATTTGCCTTGCATTCATCCACGCTTTATGTCCTTCATGCTAGCTTGTTTTGGCTTCCTTCCATACATGTTTTAGTATCATTTTGACATGTACTAGGACTGTTTTGGGTTGTTTTGGCCATATGCTTCATGTTTTGCATAGTTGTAGTACGAATGCCTATGCTAGCTTCAACCTTCAGGCACTATAGCACGCTTCATTTGTGTTGTGTACATGATTTAGCATCACTTAACATGACATTTCAGAGCATGTAGCATTGCTATGTTCTCACTTCATTCACTCTTTAAGTGCTTTTGAGTGTTATGCATTGTTGCCTTGCTTATGGCTTAGTTTGTATGCTTGCATGCCTAGGCCTTTGAGCCGTCATCTCGGCATGTTTTGGTCCTTGCCTTGGCCTATTTAAGCTCTATCCATAGTTGGTTCATGCATTTGTGCCATATATTGCATGCCTCCTTTGTCGTCCTCTTTACTAGCCTTATGCCTTAAGGACTTTAGTATGCTTTTCTTGTGTTGTTTGAATGATTCGGCATCATTTCTTACTTTATTTCAGAGCTTATAGTGTTGCTACACTTCCATATTTGTCACTCCTTGAGCACTCTTGAGAGTAGTGCTCTTAGGCCTAGTTGGTGGGCCAATGCATGTACATGCTTTGTTTGGCATTTCAACCCTTCATTTTAGCATTATGGCCACTGATTTGGGCATGATTGAGGTCTGTCCATTTTGGTTTAAGTCCATCGAGCATGTTATATGAATGTTGTTACATTGCATCACGTTGTTGCATGCTTATATTGCCTTGCATTGTGTATGCATGCATTAGCATTATTTGCATGTTATTAGCTTTGTTAAATTGATCATGTCACATTGCATTGAGTATGCCATGCTATTATTTGCTTTATGTATGCCATGTTGTTGTTTGCTTTATGTATGCCATGTAGTTGCATTGTGTTTTGCATGCCTTGCATTGCATGTTTGCATGCTTGGGTTGCATTGCATTTGTTTGGATTGGGAGTTAGTCCAAACACGAGAAACGAGGGAAGTTTCATACTTGAAGTAATGAAACGTGCCTCAATTCTCGATCGCCGACACTCTTGATCACACATGATACAGTTAAAGGCTTCATGTGTTTATTTGTGCATTCATTTCATATTGAATTATGCAATTTGGCTTCTCGGCCACCATGCATCGAGATGTATGATTGGTGGCCCGAGGATCGAGAACCACACTCCCTTGAGCTTATGAAATGATAGGAAGGGTGGTTGTGCACACATATCTTGCAAATACATTGGCATGCCCTTTCTTACTCTCTGTTGCAGCAAATTGGAGAAGTGCAGCAAAAACTGGCCGTCCACTTTTTCTGTTCTACAGCAACAAAAAGTGGCTGGCCAGTGGCTAGAAACACCCCTAGGTGGTCGGCAGCCCTCCCACAGGTCCCCAAGGTGAGTTAGAAGCTTTCTGGAGCTTGGTGCAAGGTTCTGAGAACAATTGCAAACAGAGGCAAGTTGGGGCATCGCAATGGATTTCCGAACGAGGCGACCGAGCATGCATATACTTCCCGCCTTGAGGCTCCTATTTTACTGCTTTATTTAGCTAATTTGCTTAGCTAGTTTATGCTTTGGTCTTGTACCTAATTAGCTAATGTGCTTAGCTATTCAATTTGTGTTGTAATAATTAGTTGTAGCTAGTTATTCAATTTTGTGATGTAATAAGTAGTTTAATTAGCTTAGATTAACTAGTTAACTTCTTATTCGGACCCTCCGTCGATAGGGCCAATTGTTGTAATAAGTGTGCTTGTGTTTGATGCATGTCTTCCAACCCCCATTTCTTTCTCCCTTTTACTTAACCACTTACGATGGTTAGTTTTAGGGCATGTTTCGATTAGGATACCTTATGCTTGCATGCACCGGGCTCGGCGCATCATGCAAACTGCATTGTATTTCAATACATTTACTTGAATACGTGTTTAACAACATGTTACCAAGTTGCATTTCACATGACATTCTAGAATAGCCGAGCCTATTTTAGTTGCATTCTCGCATGTGTTGTATTAGTCATCTTAACATGAACTAGGATCATGCATGATTTCTAACTAGTTCTCTGTTTTGGCTTGGAGTACACTGTGAGTGTTTATGCTTTAGCATACTGCATGTGTGTTGTTGATTGCCATGTTTAGCATGCTTGCCATGAGGCTAATTAATATTTGATATAACTGCCTGAATGCCTATGGGTGAAGGTCGGATTGCTTGAACTGGAACAATTCATTGAAATCCCCGATTTAACCTACTTGCGAGTAGCAAACTTCAAAATCATTTTCACAAACGAACATGCAATGTTTTGTTCCAACTTAGGCAATCTAGTCTATACTTGTATGCTGTGCGCATCACATAGTAATTCTAGGCTAATAACCGGAATAAGAACATATGTGTTTTCAAAAACAAAATATCATGCTTAGTAAAGGCCAATCTTTGATCGGGCGAGCGGGGTTGCTCGTTGCATGACCTTCCCCTCTCGTACCCAAGTTCCCGAGCCGAGGCAACTTTGGTGATGACAGACACGTGGCCTTAGGCACGAGTCAGGGTTTCTTAAATTCCCCCAAAATAAAATATTTAGGTGGCGACTCTGTATCTGGCAAAACAGTCCATGTTTGGCACTTCTTTATTAAAATCAGTTTTCCAAAACGATTTGCCGGATTTGGACTCTTTGATGATTTATCGGTCTCCCATTGCACTTTGTGAGATTAGATTCAGAACCATGACACGAGTCCGAACTTGTAGTAGCGTAAAGAACAAAACGGATTCGCACCCTCGCAGTACGGAGCCGGGGAGTTCTCAGGGAACGTCTACACTTATGTGGCTGAAGCGGAATTGTTGAACGTTCGAGGGGTTAGCGTCTTTGGTTCCTTGCTCGAAAAACAAGCTGTTGGTCAGCTTAAAAAACAAGTTGATAATTTTTTAATTACATTTATCCTTTATTTATCATAAAAAAAAATTTAAAAAAAAAATTCATGTAACTTTTTTGGCAAGCACAGTCCTTTTTCTTGGAAGTGTGCCTTCACTCTTGTGTATAAATCTTTCAAAGTTTCATTAAAGAAATTACATTTAAATTGATAATTTCCTCCTCCTTCCCAAGGTTTGGTTACATGATTCCATAATGGCTTTTCTCATCAAATTTGTCAGATATGTCACTACCCGTAGATGCCAATGTCACATTCAAGAATAAAAAATTGGTTCCTATTGAATAGTAATTACAATAAATTAATAAAGCAAATTTAGGAATTATAACAAATTCAGCAAATGCAACAAGTTGAGCAAAACCAATTTTTCTTTTTTGTTGTTGTTTTGAAGTATGTTTTTTTTCCCATGCACATCTAATTCAAGTTCAACAAAGAAGAGTAAGAGAGAAATACAAAAAAGACAGGGCTAGAGATGATTACAAAAATAAAGAGGGTTAAACTATGCAAGCTCGATTTTTTATTTTTTTTTTGGTTGACAAATACACATTCAATTTTTTTTTTTTCTTTTCATTTTCTAAAACTAACTTAACCTAACCTAACCTAACCGAACCGAGAGAGAGAGAGAGAGAGATCTTCCTTTCACAAAATCCATGATTCAAACAGCCTAATGGGGTGTTTGATAACATGATTCAACATTTAAAATTAAATGTATTAATTGATAATCAATTAAACTCGTTTGTTAATCACAATCAATATCACTTTAAAATGTAAGTATCTCTTAAAATGTAAGTTAAAATTTAAGTGATATGAAATAAGTATCGACATATACTATTATAAACTCACCGCTACCGCTGCCACCGACATTATCGTTACCGTCACTACCACTACCAGCACTATCGTTAACACTACTACTACCACTACCACTACCATCGCTACCGCTACCGCTACTACCTTCACCACTGCTACTGCTACCACCATTACCATCATGCCATAGCCACAACTACCACTAACATTGCTACTGTTACCATTGCCACCAACATCACTACCATTACCACTACCACCATCGCCGCCACAGTCATGCCGCCACCCCCACCATTACTACCACCAATTTCATCACAATTGTTATTGTTGTTATAAGTACAACCATCATTTTACTACTACTACTATCTCTACCACTACCACTACCACTACCACTACCACCGCCGCCGCCGCTATCATACCATCACCACCACCAGTACCACCACAATCACAATATAAAAGTTAAAATATATAATTTGAGAACAATAAATTTCAAATTTGATCAAACAATTTATTTTTAATTCAGCACTTAAATTTTTATCAAACAGCTTTTCAGCTTAAAAAATTATGCATTCAAATTTCAATACTTTTGGGGTGTGCCATATAAGCACTCTTTTTATCTTTTTGTCTTTTTGGGTCACACCACCTCTCTATTTTTCTGTACATGTTTTCGTACAATGTCAAAAAGTGCACTTATTTAGATCATCTCGAACAACCAGTTTTCAGTTTTTAAATTTATCAAGCACCACCTAAATCTCCTCTTCATTCCATTAATTGTGTCTCTCGTGGATGAGTATCAAAGATTAAACTCTTTCCCTAGAACTGAGGCCATCATCAATGTTTATTAGGCATGTATTGCCACTGCTCTGCCGGAGACTATATACAAGTGTACAACACGTGTCGGATACATTGAAGGTGTCAAATTGATTTACTTATTTAGTTATTTGGTTCAATTGGACACATTGAGACATGTTTGGGACACTGGGGCCAAAATAAGATTTTAAAAACTTTTAATGGGGTTAAAAGTGTAAAAAGTAAAATAATAAAAAAAGTGAAATTCAGAAAAAATAATTTATCAGTAAACCCTAGCATCACAGGGAGAAGGAGAAGAAGTTGCTCACTACATCGCTTAGATCGTATAGAAATTAGGCCGCATTGAAGCTTTTGAATGTATCCAAATGAAGAATAGAAATGGAGAGAGAGAAACGAAGAAAGAGAAATCGACTTGTGATAACTTCACTAAGACCTTTAACAACTTGGTCAGGGCCTCAATATTGTTGAATGTTTCTCTAGGGACTTTTGACAACTTCACTAGGTGTTCGATTCATTCGATAGCTTCACTATGGACTAATTTCTTTGCAATCTAAGTGATGTAGTGAGGAACTTCTTCTCCTTCTCTCTACAACGGTTAGGGTTTACGGATATTTTATTTTCTTTGAAGGTTTTTATTTTTTTTTTATTTAGCTCAGGTATCTCTTGAAGACCTTAACTAAATGCCTCCGCTCTTGCCAGTTGCCATACAGGGTGAGTCAGTATAAAAACATGTCTGTTTAGTTATGCCAACTCAGCTGGATAATAATATCAATGCTAGTGCCTTCACTTCCTATTTAGTTGTATTGGTTATTAGATTCCAGCTTATTTTGAAATGTAAGGCTTCTCTATTTTAGCGTGGTGATAATATAGTCTTTAGTAAGTGCAACATTTTTGCTTGCAAATGGTTTATGTCAGAGCCAATCACCATAGTATGGGTTCAGATGCAACCTATGAGAGTATGGGATCCAATGGGTGGCTGCTTTGTAGTTCAAGCCATGGAGGGGACCACTTACAGTCAGGATTAAAATACCTGCCAAGATGTTGGAAATTGATAGGTGAGTGAAGCCTTTTGAAGGGAAATGGATACCATTGGGTTAGTCAATAGAAAGGGCTTCCATGGAAGGGCTTAGCTATGTGCATATAAGCTTCATAAGCACCCTTCCTTTGCAAGCTAGTTTTCAAGGGTAAAATCAACCCAAGTGATTGTATCAAAGATGGAGAGTATAGGAAAAAAAAGAAAGAAATAAATGCACTGCACATGATTCGACTCCAAGAATTCATTTTTATTTGAATTGAGAATTACAAGGTAAGACAACTCTCAAATCATTAGTAATTGAACTTTGTTTTGTGCCACTTAGCAAGTTCCACTGAAAGGAAAAAATGAAGAAGC
Organism: Camellia sinensis; assembly: GCF_055761805.1. Taxonomy (NCBI): domain Eukaryota; kingdom Viridiplantae; phylum Streptophyta; class Magnoliopsida; order Ericales; family Theaceae; genus Camellia; species Camellia sinensis. Next base: position 73,510,485 of record NC_138964.1, read on the forward strand.
AAAGAAAAATAATTATTTGTTTGATAATATATTGCGTTGAATGGTTCACAGGCTGCAAATGATCCAATTTCTCCATCTAGGGGAATCCCTCGTGAAGATATTCAGGTATGCACCCATTCTCTTTCTCTCTCTCTCTCTCTCCCCATGCACAGGGCTAGCTTATATTATATGCTACCTTAGCACATTGTATATCTCTTATGACTGGATCACATAAATTCTCTATGCAATTCTGTTTTTATATTATTGTTGCAGGTTGGTATTTCCTGTTGGTTCTTAGTTCCACAGTAAACAAGGATTAGGAGAGAGGATTAATGGGTTTCAGAATGAGTTTCTCTTTTTGGTTTTGTCGTAGAGAATTTATGAAGTGAGGAAATAGTTAACAATTGGATTTCTTTAAAACTTTTCATTATATGGTTTCTTATTTAAGTAGGATGAGGGAGCCTATTGTTTGTTTATTTCTTTGTTTTTCCCCAAAGAAAATAGAAAGACAAAAATGAAACAGGAGTCGTGTTCTCTTTGTACTTGCCTCTTCTCATCTCAGTTCTGTCCAAAATAATGATTTTGTATCATTTACTCCGTGTTTAGTTAGTAGATTTGTAGAGGGATTTGGAAAGTGAAACGAAAAAGGTAGGTAAATATGAATAAAATATATCTATATTTCACTTAGTTTCACACATATTTTCCATTTTCCTTTCCAAACTTAGCGTTATAGAAACCCACCTATCTCAGCTTCTTGTGGTTGGCTATATGAACTCCCCTTGTGATTCATCTTTCTCAACACTCATATCTATTTTAAACGTTTGCCATCTGTCCTCTCTTTCTCTCCTTTTTTTTATGCTATTTTGGCCTTTTCTCATCTTTGGGTTTTCTTGTGAATCAAATTGCTTCTTATTGGTGCAAGTTTTTAGTGTTCACCATAGGTGCAAATTGAAACTATATATTTGTTATATGGAGGCCTAGGGTTTTTGTGAACCTTTTAATAAGTTTAGGTTGCTGGGAAATGCATTAATTGATAAGTCCTCTTTGATCTCTGCATTTCTATAAGGCCCAAGCAAAATTGGCTGAAAATTACTATCTATATGGTGCTGGTCTCCAGCTACCCATGATAGTAGCAATTTTGTAATTACATGAGAAGAGGGATTACATATTTGACTATTGCACTTCCCCTGTTGGTTAATTTGTTACAATATATGAAAAGAAAAAACTCACATTTGTTAGTAAAACAATATTTTTAGCCTACCAAATGAATTGACAGAAATTTATATTTTTCTTTAATCCATTCTAATTTCCAGTAAATTTCTACATAATTTACATCTCATTCGAGAATAATATACAATATGAAATATATATGTGTATATGACGCATCTGTACCTGCATCTAATTTTTTGGCACGTATCCCAAGATCTTAAGATTTAAGTTTATGAAAATCTAACGTTTGTATACACATCCTACTTGGTACTTGTATACTTAAGTCCATATAACATAGCTTGTTGGTGTGACTCTTAAATTGGCTAAAATAAAACCAGACACTTTAATTTTCTTTGTTAAGTTTGACAAGGAATAGGAAAGTGCAGAAATTAACACAAAGTGGTGGAAGTGTAACTTTTTTTCACTTGTTACTTTTGTTTTACGATTTCTAATAGTCTTGCCCTTTTTTCCACCAAAGACTTAACGACACCATAATTGCCCTATGTGCTAAAAATAAAAGTAAGTGCCAAATAAAAAAAAGGGCTTTCTTGGCTATGAAACATGTGTACAGGTGCGAGTATGTCGATACAGTAAAATGTTAAAAAAAAAAAAAGTACGGGTATGGGTGAGCATGTTAGTAAAAAAAAAAAAAAATACTTATTTTTAATTTGGAGTACTGCAAAAATTACTTTAAGTAGTTTATTGGTTGAATTTAAACTTGCAATTAACATTTAACATCAAAAGTAAGGTATAAATCAAAATTAAGTGTTATCATGAAATAACTTACAAACCAAAATTTAATTTTAAAACCATGCTACAAAAAAATAAAATAAAATAATAATAAAGTAAAAAAAAAAATTCAATGAAACCAACTGCACCTCTGTGTAGAAGAAAATATTATTCCGGCTTTGGTATATATATATATATATATATTAGGTGCATTTACGGTACAACAAAAATTAAGAAGAAAAATTTGAGTACGTGTTAAGCGTACCCTGCACGTATGCTAAAATAGCCATGCAAAGTATCAATACAGTGTATCTGGTATGGGTATGTCATGTTTGTCAAAATACCTATGCTTCATAGCATCTTGGTATGTAATAATTATTTCTAATGATAAATATCTTCCATGTCATTCATAAATATGAGCAACCATTTATTTATTTATTGTGTGCAAATAACAAGCAGCATGGTTACTTTTTAGGGTATAAATAATTTTATTTGCATAGTTGTTATATGTTAGAAGAAATATGTATATGTATATTTTAAAATTTTGATTAACAGTGCATATGCAATTTTTTCTTAATTATTGTTGGAATGAGAAAATATGTATTTCAATTGCAATATATGTCTTTTGTTTCTTAATTCTTTAATAGAATTCGAACTTTACTGGCTATTTGTTTTTTATGCACCGATTGCCTCTGAAGCAAATCGTGGCTCCATCCTTGTTGATATAAAAATAGATAACCAAACTTATTTTTTCATAATATGATATGATGTGTCACATGTAATGATATCCGCTGTGGCTTTGTTCTGCTAATGCTTTCTTGTTTTCTTGAGTGCTATTGTAATTTTGCATAACCTCCATTTTACTATTCTTTTGCTCTCAATATTGTTAGATACACTATATATTTGGAAAGCACTCACAAAAAATTCTGTAACCGTACAGACATGAGCACTGATATGATTGTCTGTCCTCAATAGAGCTTACACTGACAGGCATTGCAAAAGCTTTCACAGGATGTTCCTGTATGTTTGATCTAAAGTAAAAGGTGTAAGAATCACAAAAGAAAGAGGATAAGAGGGAAAGACTTGAAGAGATAGAAAGCTGGGCACGAGTAAAATGTTTATTTCTAATGTTTATCATGTGCTATTGCAGGAAAACCCGAGATGTTTGTTGATAATTACACCAAAAGGGGGTCATTTAGGGTGGGTTGCAGGTGCCGAATCTCCTCATGGAGCTCCTTGGACTGATCCTGTGGTGATGGATTTCCTCGAACATTTGGAAAGAGGTAGAGAAGTAGAGAAAGAGAAGATCTATAGCTAAATCTGGCAGTGCAAAGCAAAATGAAGAGGGCTTGCACCACATTGAGGTATACGCCCGCAAGTTGATTCTTATATTTCCATTGCTGTATATGGTTTAATATATCAATCTACTGTTTCAACTGTCCGAGATAGTAATAATGTCATCTGATTTTATTCTTTTGACCCCCAAAAAGTGTCGGATGAGTTATTTTGTAATCCATCAAACTCATTAATGGAGATCATATGAATGGACTCGGCATATAACTATGATTTGGAATGAGAAATTCATCAACGGGAACCATTATTGATATAAGTAATTTGTGCACTGCAGAGTCCTGACCTTTACATGGCGTGAAAATGCAAGAAATTTGACAAAAGGTCAAATGCTTAAAAACTTGGGAGAAATTGCGAGTCAGTGTAACAATTAAAAAATAATAATAATAAAATTTGGAAAATTGAAGAAAACTGGTACGGAAAACAACATATTTGCTAGTGGGATGTTTTCAAAAATTTCAAAAGAGACAAAATGTTTAAAATTAATTGCAAAAGCTGGTATCACAAGTTAACAAGACAAAAAATACTCTTTCCTCACCTTCCATTCCTTTTGCAACTTTGGTGGCCAACATCACCTTTGGCCGGCCCTTTCCTTTCCCCACCATCACTTGCCATATGTAACCCTTCCTGGCCACCCCTACTACCCAAAGCCCCTCATCAACACTCCTGGCCTCTCCTCAACTCTTCTCCAGCTACCTGTCTTTCATCAACTCCTTCCGCCACTTTTATCTTTCTTTCTCATCCCTTCACCTCCTTTTCACACCGCTACTCATTCACCCTACCCAATCGTCAATGACCCCCCTCTACCCTTCGTAGCATTTGTCATCCTACTCTAAAATCAAAACCCTAAAAGAAAATCTCAAAATCAAAACCGAGAGAGAGAGAGAGAGAGAGAGAGAGAACAGACAACAACCAATGTATGATGATCGACAAAGTGAGAATTCGAGGGAAAAAAAAAAACCTATGTAGGGGGGTACTTTTTACTAAATGATCCACTCGATGAACAAACAATAGCAGCAGCGGAAGCTCAAGTGGTATGGCCAACTTGCGCTTTGGTTTCTATTTCAAGTGAGGTCCTCAAAAGTCGCTTACTTTTCGTTGGATGAGATATTTGTAAGAATGCATATAGTTAAGCAAATGTGGGGCTGATTGATCTTCGTACCTCAGTGCAAATTTGACGTCCCTCGGATGCTCTTTGTTTGGCCTCCTTTTGAGCTTCTTTGAACCTGTAAGTAAGAACAACACTTACAAAAAAAATAAAATAAAAAAAAAATTCATAGACAATAAACGAATGGACAAAAGGAAATTGAAATGTAGAATGAACTAGATGGCAGTTCATTCGCTGGACCCGCTTTGATTGGTCCACCTCATCTGCAGGGAACTCCTAATTCCCCCTGACTCGAAGAAAATTAGAGCCATGTTTATTATTATCAGGAAGTTCAGTGACGAGTTGGAGATCCAACGATCAAACCTTGACATAATAGGTCTTACCACGTTTGTTGTGTAACAATGAATAACAATGAAGGATATCCCAAATGCCTAAGTCTAAGTTTAAAAGGTCATTCAAGACCGAGATGCCATTTACCACTTTAAATGTGTTCACTAATATTTGTATTGGTGTAAGTTTAAAACAAGAAAAGAATCGATGCAACAAGCGGTTCAATGGAAACATAACACCCCCCTCTACAATGGAGGCAATTGGGAAGGGCATTGTGATGCTTGTACACGACCGATCTGTGTCCACCGCTGCCAATGTCAATGTGACATAGTTGGGAATGTGATATTTCTGGCGAAACTCATCCATTCCTATTGGAGTATTTACTAAGTTACAAAACTTGCCCATATTTTGAGCAGCCAACCAAGCACACAACGGATGGACAACTCACAAGTCGGAAGCACAATGTCCTACCGAACAAATACACTAATGGTGGCTTGCAAAGTAGAACATGTAATGGCCAACCAAGTAACTACGTGCTAGACAACCATCAATGTTAGAGGTGCACCGTTCTACCAAAAAAATACATGTATATATACGAACAACTTGCAATGTTGGAAGCGCAATGGCCGACCGAATGATCAATGATACTAAAGCCAATGTTTTTGAAACCAAAACCCTAGAAAATAGTGTGCCAGCCCAAAAACCCCCCAAAAAATATTTATATATATAGTAGTCCCGTCCAAAAACTCAAGAAAATAGTGGGCTTACCCAAAAATCCAAGAAAACAATGGTCCACCAATGGCAAAGGGGAAAACCGCAAATTCGATTGATAACATGTAACCAGTCAGAAACAATGGTGTAACAACCAAAATCAACAATGACAAGCGACAATGAAGACCGTAACGAAATACACGAGATCGAAGACTTATAGTGCCGAGATTAAGTAGCAAATGGCAAAGAGCATCCCCAATGATCCCGCTGGAAAAGGTGAATCTCAGAGTAATAAGAAATCTTGAAAACAATGGTGATGAAACCCACTCGCACTGTCAGATTTCAAGGCTTGCCATCGGAGTTGATGGTAGACACCGTTGGTAGTAAGACGAATATGCCAAAGGTCTAACACCGTCAAAAGAAAGGGCACTGTCGATGAAGCTTACAATGTTGAGAAAATTTGAATTTCTAGAGAGAGAAAGTCGAAAGGCCACATTGATGCAAGCTTTTTGGAACCAAAGTTATTGAGTCTAGATCCTCTCCAGGTTGTCTCTCCTGCCTTTCCTTCGGGTGATGTCCTAGATTCGGCTACATCACCTTGCTCAAAATCTACGTCTCAGATTAGGTTAAAAAAAAATTCAAAAATAGAGGCAAAATGCGAAAGAGGAGAGAGGATCTAGAAACAAAAAAAAGAGAGAGGGAGAAGGAGAGGAGAGGAGAAGCATATCAGAACGCTCCAACCACCATCATTGTTCTCCATCGGCGACCACAGTCCACAATTCTTTACCGGCGACCACCGTCCATATGCCAATGTTGTCCGCCGGAGCGAATAAATCTTTTTGTTTAGATCGTCGGTCTTCATCAATTGTTGTTGTGAGAACCCGAATATAAAAACTAAGTAAATAATTAAATAGTAATATTACAATCTCAAATATTTTGGTGGTGAATTCTAAGGTGCAAATTAAATATTATTGGAGGATCTTTTAATTAATTTTAAACTTAAAATAAATTTGTGGTGAAAGCATTTAATTTAGAGGCAAGATTTATTTATTTATTTATTTTTTTAAAATATTGAGGGCAAGTTAGTAAGTATATTTTGTTATAATAATAGTTATATTTTATTTAATTAATGTGTTAGAAAATAAAGTAATATAAAGATAATATTTTAGGGCCTTTTTGTGTAGATACATATGTAATCCTAGGTTGCCTCATACTATTCATAACAGCAATAGGAGCCACCACGGGAGAGAGAGAGAGAAAGGTTGAGAGAAAAGAAGAAGAGAAAAGAAGGGTTGCAAACAAGGAGGAATTTTTGGGTGTGGTGGGTCTTTATCTTTCTTCTTCCTTTTGGTTTTGTTTTTATCCTTATTCCATTATTATTTTATTCATTCATGGAGGTTGTAGGCTTATATATTTTGTATATATATATACTGTTAAGACATTTGAGGAGTTAAATTCATGCATAAAGAACGGGTATTATTCTTAGTTAAAAAATTCTGCGCATAATCATGAACTTTAAAAATCAAGAAACCAAATCAAACGGATGAATTTTGAATTGAAATTTTTACAGTAGATTAGTTACATATTGAATTGCATATATGAATTGTTTCATAATTTTTGGGAGTCAAAATCCATATAAATTGAGGTATTCAAATCTGTCTAGGAAACCAGTCCGAAACAGTGAATTCGGGAGTGTTGTTCTCTTTGGGTATAAATCCAAAAATTATCAAATTAGAGTCATTAGAACCGGTTACGAGTCTCGTTTCGTACGTTTTTAGCCTTGCATTGATTGCTCATGTATATTAAGAGAACCGTCAATTTCTTTAAAGTGCTGCAGAAAACAACCTGCTTGGATATAATAAATTGTAGATAATTATTTCGATCAACAAATCAAGTGAAACCAATTGGGTTTGAAACTTAGGATATATTAGATCATATCTGGGGGTTATTGGAATTTTTTTAATAGCGTGGAGTGGGTTTTCTAATTTTCAAAGTTAGTGAATATATTGGGAAGGCTTGTTTGAAATTCTGTTTTATCTTAAAGTCACAATTAATTAAGTTTTGACCGGAACCCATGTCTTGGGTGATTTTAAACCTTGAAGAACATGAACTTAGGTAATATTTAAGAGTAACGGTGAGTTGGGTTGAGCCATGTTAGTGTGCTTTAGTTTGGGGTTAGTTCGTATTCTTTAGTATTTTTAAATTAGTAGTGACGTGTAGCTTTCATACTTGGTTTAGGGCACCAGTTAGACTTTTACACTCTATTCGAGGATTATATTATTTCGTTTTCAGGTGAGTAGTTTCATGCTACATATTTTTATAAATGTTCCCCTACCCTGAACTGTTGAAAAATTAAATTGTTGCTTCAAGACTAAACTGTTTTGATAAATTATTATATTATCAATGGAATCAAATTATTTCTGAAACATGCGTGAACTTGGCATACTGTAAACTATTTTTTTGGTCTCATGTTTATAATGATGAACTACCATGTTTTGCGAAGCTGATGTGTATTGATTATTGAGACCATGTGCGTTTTTAGTCTAGGGAAATTATTCCACTGTGTGTGGTGACTCAGGCCACAAGGGAACAGATCCGGGTTGGGCGTGATGACTCTAGTGCTCAACGATTGTAAGGAAAAGACCTTTAAAAACAACTAGGTGACCTTCAATCGGATCGTCTTTGAGAAAAGGCCTAGGTGCCACCCTGAGGATGACTCTTAGTTCGGTATTGGATCTAACAGGGCTTATAGCCTTGAGAATTGTGTGGCATATTATTTGTTTTTATTGGTACCCAGAAAATTATTGGTGTTCATGTTATAATCTGTTTTAAGTGGAAAATGTCATTTATCATGTTCTTGCGAGAGATGAGTATTTTAAGTGTTGAATTGTGGAGCCTTCTTTTTTAAACAGATTGCATTTACCAAACTGTATGCCAATCTAGTTTCTGTGATATATATCTTATTTTGGAATTGAACCCTGTTTTCAAAACTGTATTTACTGTCCATGTTGCTACTCACTGAGCTATCAGCCGACTTAGTTGTTTACCATTTCCAGGTGTTAGAAGGACTTAGAGTGGACTCATGGCGTAGTGGGGACTTAATTGCATGGACCTCTAGGGCATTTATTTAATTTGTTTTAGGTTACTTTGTCGAGTTTTGTGCATACATTGTGGTTGGATTTTATTTAGAATTATTTTATTTTGGGGGTGGTTTGTGTCCCATTTAGTATATATATATTTTTAGAAAGTTGGTTATGACTTGTTTTTCACTTGTGGTATGTCACTGGATTGAGTGTTGATTTATTTATCTCTAGGCTATCATCACGTTTATTCTTTATGGTTTTGGATTCATGTTTAGGCTTACGTGTGCCTTGGGCTAAGTCCCTGTGGGCCACGGCCGGTCATGCCCAGATTTGGGGTGTGACAATTGTGGTATCAGTGCTATAGTTTATTGAGTTACATATCTTTCATTTCATCATTTAGACGAGGTCCGAGTCCTTATAGTCCTTAGTAGTGTGTGGTTGAGTCAGTTTTGTTTAAACTTGTGTTGAATCTTTCTTGATTTCAGTTTGAAGGTTAAGAGTTGGCACCTAGATATCTACACGGATTGTCTATTCCTTATGAGCCTTTGATGTTTGTATTACCTTGTCTACTCTATTAGGTGGAACAGTAGTATTGGGAGAAACAGTAGTGTTCAGGGATGATTGTAGATCTTGTGAGATAGAGATGGATGGTAGAATTTTTCCAGTGCATTTGATTTCTTTAGAGATGAAGGATTTTGATGTGATTTTGGGGATGGATTGGTTGACCAAGCGTCATATCTCTGTTGATTGTTTTAGAAATAAGGTAGTTTTTGCTATGCCGGGGCAACTTGAATTTTTCTTTCAAGGAGATAGGAAATGGTCTTCTATCTGTTTTACTTCTTCTCTTTAGGCTAATCGAATGTTGAGAAAAGGGTATCATGGTTACTTAGCTTGTGTGGTGAGTATTGAACTGCCAGAATAGAAGTTAGAGGAGTTGCCTATAGTGAGTGATTGTGTTGATGATTTTCTAAAGGATTTACCTAGACTTCCTCTTAATCGTGAGGTAGAATTTTCCATTAACTTGGTCCCCAATACAACACCTATCTCTAAACACCCTATTGAATGGCACCCTTGGAGTTGAGAGAGTTACAAGCTCAGTTACAGGAGTTACTAGACAAATGTTTTATTAAGCCTAGTGTTTCACCTTGGGGAGCACCTGTGTTGTTTGTGAAGAAGAACAATGGGTCTATGAGATTGTGTATTGATTGTAGAGAACCGAACAAAGTCACAGTGAAGAATATGTATCCTTTGCCACATATTGTTGACCTATTTGACCAATTTTAGGGAGTTCAAGTATTCTCTAAGATTGACTTGAGGTTAGGCTATCACCAATTGAAAGTAAAGGATGAGGATGTTCCTAAGACAGCTTTTAGAATCCGTTATGGGCATTATGAGTTCTTGGTGATGCCTTTTGGTCTCACAAATGCAGCAGCCGCATTCATGGATTTAATGAATAGAGTATTTAAACCCCAACTGAATAAATTTGTGGTAGTGTTTATTGATGACATCCTAATTTAATCAAGTATGGAGGAGCAAGAGCAGCATTTGAGGGTAGTACTGCAGATCCTTAGGGAGAAGTGATTGTGTGCAAAATTTAAGAAGTGTGAATTCTGGTTGAGTAGTGTATCCTTTTTGGGTCATGTGGTGAGTAAAGATAGGGTATCTGTGGATAGCACGAAGGTGGTAGAAAATTTGTAGATTGGCCACGATCTACTTTTGTGACAGAGGGACGTAGCTTTCTAGGGCTTGCTGGATATTATAGACAGTTTGTGGAAGGATTCTTCCGTATTGCTTTTCCATTTATAAATTTCACTAGGAAAGAGGTAAAGTTTGAGTGGAATGATGATTGTGAGTGCAGCTTCTAAGAGTTTAAACAAAGGTTGATATCAGCTCCAATCCTTGCCTTACTTACAGGTGGTGGTAGTTTGTGATTTATAGTGATGCTTCACGATAAGGTTTAGGATGTGTGCTCATGCAGCATGGGAAGGTGATTGCTTATGACAGTTGAAAATACATGAGAGAAACTATCCTACACATGACTTGGAGTTAGCAGCAGTAATTTTTGCTTTTAAGATTTGGCGGCATTATTTTTATGAAGAGTCATATGACATTTACACTAATCATAAGAGTTTGAAGTATATTTTCACATAGAAGGAACTAAATTTGAGGCAAAGAAGATGGCTTGAGTAACTAAAAGATTATGATGTGAATATTTTATATCATTCGGGGAAGGCAAATGTGGTTGCAGATGTCTTGAGTAGGAAGGTCGCTGTTGGAGATGTAGCAGCTTTGTCTATTGAGAGTTATTTGGTGGAAGATATGAGACGTTTGAGGCTTGAGGTTGTTACACCTGGTAACAGGACTTATTGTAGTCAATTGATAGTTCAACCGACCTTGAGAGAACGGATTCGTTTAGCACATGAGATTGACCCCCCAGTGTGAGCGTATTAAAGGAGAGATGGCAAAGAGTAAGCACGTAGACTTTGTGGTTAATGATGATGGGTTGCTTAGATTCTGTAGCCGAATTTCTGTTCCTGCTAGTGGTGATTTGAGGAAGGAGATTATGACCGAGGCACATAGTTCTAGTTACAACATTCATCCTGGAAGCACTAAGATGTATCGGGATCTTCATGAACATTTTTGGTGGAATGGTATGAAGGGAGATATTGCAGAATTTGTGACTCAGTGTTTGGTGTGTCAACAGGTTAAAATAGAACATCAGAAACCTGCGGGAAAACTAGAACCCTTGCCTATACCGAAGCGGAAGTGGGATCATGTTACCATGGACTTTGTGTGCGGATTACCTCATACTAGTAGTAATCATGATGCAGTTTGGGTAGTTGTTGATAGATTAACCAAGTCAGCACATTTCATTGCAGTACGGATGACCTATTCTCTAGCTCAATTTGCACAGTTGTATGTGAAGGAGATTGTTAGATTGTATGGTGCACCAGTGTCAATAGTGTCAGATCAGGACTCTCGTTTTGTGTCTAATTTTTGGGGTGCGTTACAATCAGCTATGGGTACTCGGTTAAATTTTAGTTCAGCTTATCACCCTCAGAAAGATGGGCAATCAGAGAGGACTATTCAAACCCTTGAGGATATGTTGAGGGCTTCTGCTTTGGAGTGGAGAGGTAATTGGGATGACTACTTGCCGCTCATGGAGTTTGCATATAATAATAGTTATCATTCTAGTTTGGGAGTAGCTCCTTCTGAGGCTTTGTATGGAAGGAAGTGTAGGTCTCCATTGTGTTGGTATGAGGTTGGTGAAAGGCAAATGTTGAGACTTGATTTGGTGGAGGATGCTACACGGAAAATTATCACCATCGGAGAGAGAATATTGACGGCTTAGAGTAGACAAAAAGGTTATGCTGATCATCATAGGAGAGACTTAGAGTTTCATGTGGGGGATATGGTATTCTTGAAAGTATCACCATGGAAAGGAGTGATCAGGTTTGGAAAGAAATGAAAGTGGAGTCCTAGATACATTGGTCCATTTGAGGTATTGGAGAAGGTTGGTGAGGTTGTGTACCGTGTTGCTCTACCCCCTAGGTTGGTAGGAGTGCATAATGTGTTTCACGTGTCTATGCTGAGGAAATATGTGCACAGTCCGCCGCATGTGATAGATTATGAGCCACTTCAGATTAGAGAGGATTTTTCGTATGAGGAGATACCTGTTCAGATTTTGGATTCGAAACAGAAAAGGTTGTGTACAAAGGTCATTAAATTGGATAAGATACTGTGGCATAATCATCTAGTTGAAGAGGCGACTTGGGAATGCGAGGACGAGATGCACGAGAAGTACCCACATCTATTCTCATGATTTACTCAGGTTAGTTTCGAGGACGAAACTTTTTTTTAGGAGGGGAGAATGTGAGAACCCGAATATAAAAATTAAGTAAATAATTAAATAATAATATTACAATCTCAAATATTTTGGTAGTGAATTCTAAGGTACAAATTAAATATTATTGGAGGATCTTTTAATTAATTTTAAACTTAAAATAAATTTGTGGTGAAAGCATTTAATTTAGTGGCAAGATTTATTTTTTATTTCTTTTTAAAAAATATTGAGGGCAAGTTAGTAAGTATATTTTGTTATAATAATAGTTATATTTTATTTAATTAATGTGTTAGAAAATAAAGTAATATAAAGATAACATTTTAGGGCCTTTTTGTGTAGATACATATGTAACCCTAGGTTGCCTCATACTATTCATAATAGCAGTAGGAGCCACCACGGGAGAGAGAGAGAAAAAGGTTGAGAGAAAAGAAGAAGAGAAAAGAAGGGTTGCAAACAAGGAGGAATTTTTTGGTGTGGTGGGCCTTTATCTTTCTTCTTCCTTTTGGTTTTGTTTTATCCTTATTCCATTATTATTTTATTCATTCATGGAGGTTGTAGGTTTATATATTCTGTATATATATATACTGTTAAGAAATTTGAGGAGTTAAATTCATGCATAAAGAATGTGTATCTATATATACTGTTAAGAAATTTGTGGGCGGTTTGTGTCCCATTTGGTATATATATATTTTTAGGAAGTTGGTTATGACTTGTTTTTCACTTGTGGTATGTCACTGGATTGAGTGTTGATTTATTTATCTCTGGGCTATCATCACGTTTATTCTTTGTAGTTTTGGATTCATGTTTAGACTTACGTGTGCCTTGGGCTAAGTCCTTGTGGGCCACAGCCGGTCATGCCCGGATTTGGGGTGTGACAGTTGTCTCTCACGCCGCAGATTGAACCAAGTTCCTCTTTCAAACTCTGAAATCTAGATAGGTTCCTCCTCTAAACTCTAAAATCTAATTTTAAATCCAGATTATAAAGTTGGGGTTTTGATTGAGAAAGTAAAGTAGATTTGAAATATAAAAAATCAGGGCTTTGATTTGAGGCTTTAAAAAATTAAAGTCATTCATTAAATAAAAAGAAAAATCCTCAACATGTCAAATTGGGAGGGTTTAATGGTCATTCATAGGAATCTCAAAGGAGATCGTCGAAGAGGAGCATAAAAAAAGGCGACAGAAGATCAAAAATAGAGAACTCCAATTCATATATACATATATATATATATATATCTTCAATTGCTTTCATTGTGCATGATAATGGTTGTGCATTGAAAATATATTGGTGTTCATAGTTTCACATTGTTCATGGATATATAATTTCATGATACATTTTTATTGTTGTTTGAGGAGATTATTTTTATTTATTTATATTATTGTTGGTGGTGTATTGTTGATGAATACAGTGACTCATCCTTGTTAGTAATCTACTTAATTTAATTTTCTATATGTGAAGTTCAACTCATATTGCAATAAAAAATGGGTAGGCAACAACACCACCCCTGTCTCTTAATGCATTGGATGATGATGAATTGGAGATTGTGCTTGAAAATGGGTAGGCAACAAGTTGGAGATTGCTGATTTTGTTTGTAGAATTGTTGTTGTTTGATTTCTTAAAGATTAAATTAATGTATGAAGACTATATGGCATCCAATTAAAGGTTCTTGTTTGATTTTTTAAAGGTTAATGTTGAAGACATGAAATTGTTGCTGTTTATGTTGTTAAACGTTCATTTTTTTTTTCTTTTTTAAAGCTATGGGTGAAGAAAGATTTTTTTTTATAGGAAGTATTTTGTAGGAATAACTCTTGTAAGATTGTTGTTGTTGATTTCTTAAAGATTAAATTAATGTATGAAGAGTATAAGACATCCAGGTAATGGTTTCTGTTTGATTTTTTAAATGTTAATGCATAAGACATTAAATTATTGATTTTTATAGGAATAACTTTTTTGTAAAATTGTTGCTACTGATTCCTTAAAGATTAAATTAATGTATGAAGAGTATAGGGCATTCGGTTAAAGGTTTCTGTTTGATTTTTTAAATGTTAATGTATAAGACATGAAATTGTTGTTGTTTGAGTTGTTAAAGGTTCAATTTTATTTTATTTATTTATTTTCTTTCTAAAGTTGTGTGTGAAGAAAGCTTTTCTAAAGCTTCTCCCATTTCATTGTCTTTACTTTGCAGTTGTGTTTTCATATGGATACGGAACCTGAAAACAATTGTGGTCGGAAGCCAGAAGAAGGAATGACCTTTGATTTGGAAGAAGGTGTGTATGATTTTTATAATGCATATGGAGGAAGAATGAGGTTTAGCATAAGGGAATATTATAAGAAGAACAAGTTTACTAACCAAATTATTTCTAGAAATTTTGTTTGCAACAAGGAGGGATTTCGGAAGGTTGACAAGCGAGACCCATTGACAAAAAACCCTAGAGCTGAAACTAGGACTGGTTATGAGGCCCGACTTTTTGTTAAATTGGATGTCACTACTGGGAAATTTGTTGTGATTGATTTCAAAGAAAAACATAACCATGAACTTGTATCTCCTGATTGTGCCTATATGTTGCCATCATAGAGAAAGATATCAGTTACCCAAGCAATTCAGTTAGACTTAGTCTCACAGTCTGGTCTTCGTTTGGGGCAGTCTTTTGAACTCATGGGCAGGGAAGCCGGTGGGAGGCAGTCTCTTGGGTTTTTGAAATTAGATCAAAAAAATTACTTGAGAACCAAAAGACAAAAAAGTTTAGCGTATGGGGAAGTAGGTAATGTGTTGCAATACTTTCAACAAAAATCTTTGGAGAATCTATCTTTTTTAATGCTTTCCAGATAGATAATGAGGAGCAAATAACAAATATGTTTTGGGCTGATGCACAAATGATCATGGATTATGCCCAATTTGTTGATGTAGTTACATTTGATACTACCTACAAGTTAAATAAAGAGCATATGCTACTTGCATCTTTTGTGTGATTTAACAATCATAGAGAAACAATTGTTTCTGTTACAAGTTTGTTGTATGATGAGGCTACAGAAACATTTGTATGTTTACTTCAAACTCTTTTAGAGGCTATGTCAAAAAAGGCACCAAAAACTTTGTTTACCTATCAAGATGCTACAATGTCTAAGGCCATACCCATTGTGATGCTTGACATGAGTCACCATTTGTGCACTTGGCATTTGATGCAATGTATTAAGGCATGCTAATTGTCTCTTTCAAGATAAGGGGATGAAAGGTGTATTAAATAAATTCATGTTTGATATTGAGGATGAAAATGAATGGAAAATGAAGTGGGGGAAATGCTTGATGCATATGATGCTCATGATAATCATTAGTTGAAGTTGACTTTTGGGTTGAAGGAAAAATGGGGTTGGCCATATATCAGATCAACATGGGTTACGAGAATGAGTACAACACAACTCAGTGAACCTTTTAATGCGTTTTTGAAGGATTACATTCGTTCCGATTTTAATTTAAATGAATTCTTCTTGCATTTTGAAACGGTACTTTGTGAGAAGCGGTACAAGGAGTTAGAAGTAGCATGTGCTTTGTGCCAAAGGTTGCCTAGGGTGAAAGTGCCATTCATAATGTTAAGTCAAATGGGTAATGTGTACACTAAAAATATTTTTGAGGAGTTTCAAGATGAGTATTTTCTTTCTATTGAATCAGATATACAAGCAATTGAATATGGTGAGGGCTGTACCGTATACACAATTGTTGATCCTATTGGGAAAAGTGCAAGGAAAATGAAGATAGAGATGGATGGCTTTTTGACTTGTAGTTGTACAAATTTTGAAAGGAAAGGGATTTTCTGCATGCAGTCACTGTTTGAATGTTGTGAGAGAAATATTGAAGCTAAAAGAGGTTCGTTGACAATAGATTATGAAGAGGTGGACCAAACAAGCAAGAGCAGAAGCTGTGAAGGACAAGTTGATCCAGTTAAAGGTTCATTTTCCCCTCTCTAAAGTTGTGGGTGAAGAAAGGTTTTTTTTTTTTTTTTTTATAGGAATAACTCTTTTGTAAAATTGTTGGTGTTGCTTTCTTAAAGATTAAATTAATGTATGAAGAGTATAAGATTAAAAATTCATTGGTTTTACATATTACATTAGGTTTCAATTTGGTGAAGAAAGCACATAAATGAGTTTTCTCGCCGGGTTCTAGTTCATGGTCGTTGGAGCTCTGGTTGACAGTGCAAATCATGAAGGAGATGATAGTGAGGAGATGAGAGTGAGGAAGATGTGCTGAGGGAGAGGGAGACAAACAAAGGGAGAGAGGGAGACATCGAGAAGGATTTAAGGCGTTGATGTTCACAGCCGTCAATGTTTGTCGTTGATTTCATGAGCTGGAGTCGATTTTGGTGAAGAACTCAAGAGGGAGGGAAAAGACGCAAGGAAGATATGGGAGGGAAAATTTTAGCTCAGTGCTTGTGTTTTTGAATTTTTTTTTTTTTTTTTTGGTTTTGTTTAAGCTAATCTGAGCCATAGATTTGAGTGGGGTGACGTGGCCCAATTTGGGCCGTCACCTAGAGGAAAGGCAGGAGAGGATCTAGCCTCAAAGTTATTGGGGTAGCTTAAAATAAGAATTAAATAAGTTATGTTCCAGGCCCTTAGCCCTAAGAGTGTAACGTGTTGCGGAAGAAATGCAAGCCTCGTTATGTCAATCATTTCAAATGGCTGACCCGATGAACCATGGAGTGATGTAATTCTGCAGACGAAGGTAAATCAAGGTCAGATCGAGCTATAGTAACAAATTCAAATCAACGTAAGACAATTGGTCGACCAAACTCCAACTAGCGATGGCCAAACAAGATTTGAGCTAAGCTCTGCGGAAACTTGGTCCAAGATTGGGGGTATATCTATTTAGTGCAGTATGAGACTCAATTTATTTATTAAAAATATTTAATTAAATTTAGTGTTGATTATAATATTTTTTAATATATTATATCTGACTTTTGGAGGCCCAATGGATATTTAAAAATCAATTTCGTAGCAATTAAGATTTTGATTAAAAAAAACTCAAGAATTAATAATATATATATTTGTATTGTTTATTTTTCCTAAAGGGTGCGGCAACTAAGATTATTGATTCATCTTTAGTGACTTAGTGCTAGGCGTAATTCAATTGGTGACTAAGATTGTAATATGAGCCGTAATTTTACACTTTGACACTCCCTATCTTATATTTTTAGTCTTTTAGTTTGAGATATTTGATACAATAAAGTGTTTTTTTTTTTTTTTTTTCATTTTCATGTTAATATCACTTCGTAGACAAAAGGTTCACAAAAAGAATCAAAAATCCGTGACTGAGTGAATCCGCACGAACGGAGTTCACTAATTAGCACGAGCGGATTTCCTTACTCTAAATTCGTCTCTGACTGAATTCGCATGAGTGGAATTCCCAATCTGCACGAGCGGATTTTCTTGATATTTGTGCGTGTGTTTTTCTTTGAATTGACTAGAGGCTATAAAAAGAGATTTTGGGGACCTGTTTTGGTATATGAAACCCTAGAGAAAACTGTTAGAAGCTAGAGAATAAGAGCAAATCGTCAATTCATAGCTTCCTCTTCAACATTCGAAGTGTTCAACCTCTTCATAAGCGGCTAAGCTTTCTTCTTAAGATTGAGATAAAACTCTAATAAAGTATCATGTAGTTTTGTATTTTAATTTTAGTTTGAATTTGGAATTGGAGAATCATTGTATAATTGCTTTTAGATCATTTATTCAAATAATCTTTTTATTCGATTTGTGTATTCGATTTTTGTGATTGAGAATGCATGATCATACAACTGTTTTACTTTCTTGTATATACAAATCATGAGACAATTCATGCTTAAGGGAGACTAATCATGCTGCAACCTTTGTTTAATGTAGACGATTCGTGCCGACCGAAGATAAGTCGTGCCTACGTTTTGAATATACCCATCTTTTTAACAATGATATTGGGGCTTGTAGCCATGATACATGATTGTTATCCGGGCCATTGATTTACTAACATTGGATATTTTAATTACATTATATGAGATTAGTAGTGGATTTGAAATCCTAAGTCTCTCTCTATATTTAGATTACTCTCTATATTTGCGCAATTGTTTTAGTTTTAATTTAAATTCTCATTAGTAAAAATAAATCATCCCCTCTTTCTCAAATTAAATTAAAAATTACCACTCGAATTAATAGAACTCAGCCGAAAGTCCTCGTGGTATGATATTGGACAATCCATTGTTCTATTGAATTAGTGCTTTGTTTAGTTATTTATTTTTGATTGAAAAACGACCGATCAATTTTTGGCGCCGTTGCTAGCGACTATTGGCGCGGTTGATTAATTCAATAGTGATTGTTATTTTAATTTATAATTTAGGATTTTATTCTTAGTTTATTACTCTTTTTTCTTTGTGTACCTACTTGTGCAGGGTTTTCGCGTATCTGCACAGCAAGTGAATAGGCCGCAAGTGCTTAAAACTACATATATATATATATTTCTTTTTCTTGAAGATGACTTTATTTCGAAGTAATTTTTCTGGTCATGAGTTTGCAATTAATGAGGATTATTGGGTAAATATGTCGGCTTATTTAAATGGAAAGAATTACAACCTCCACATGAACTCACTCTTGTCAAAAGAAAAATATTAAATTTTACTCAGGAAGCGGATGAGTTATTTTGTCATTGTTGGGAACGATACAAGAGCTATGTAGATGCTTGTCCACAACATGGCTACAAAATGACTCAACTCATTACTTTCTTTTACAATGGGTTGAACTCTCAAACAGGTCAATTTGTAAACACAATGTGGGCAATTGAATATTTTGAGACGTTCCCAGATGAGGTGCGAATTTCTTTTGACCAACTCGTTCAAGACTTTCACAAGAGTGCATGCTGTGAGATTTTTGAAAAAGAGTTGCAAATTGAACCTAGTGAAGCCAAAACTCATCTATCTAGTGATCCAACAACTGATATGGAGTTAGTATTTTTGTCATTTGAGCTTTCTGTTGCACCCATAGATATGACAGAAACTCACCCCATAGTTATGGTTTTTCCTCTGGAAAAAATTGAAAGTGATTTAATTGTAGAAAAATATAGTGATAAAGAAAATCAACATGGGTGGGATTTTATTTTTGATTTCGATCTTATTGTTTCAACCCAGGAGATTTTTTTACGCACTATTCTTTTGACACACATATTTCTCCACTCCATTAATCATCTTCCTACAAGTCATTTACAACCTAGTCTCGCACTGCTGGTCGGGTTTATTTATTTTTGTTATAGGAACCCATATCTCATAAATTGGAAGAAAAGGCGAAAATAAGCTTGTGTTGATATCTGGCAGAAGACAATAAATTTAGCTCTTCTCGGGAGGAAACCTAAGCATTTTAGCTTTATTTTTTTATTGTGAGTTTTCACTGTGGTGTATTAGGGCAAAATAGACTACTACCCCTTTGAAGGGAACTACTGAGGAGGACCTAACAAATTTGGTTTGAGACGGATTTCTTAAAGGAAGATCAATATGAAGTGTTCGATCCGAAAATTAAATAATAATAAACAAATTTTTGTATGTTGTGTTTATCTTCTAACCCTTTTGCAGGTATAGTTTCCTTCCATTTAGGAGGCATCTTTCTCCGCAATTCAGGGATATGTATATTTTATTGTGTTTTAATTCCCTTTCTTTTTACTGATCTTGTCGGTCCTTTTTGGTATATGTCATTTAGGCCATTGTCATTTAAGTTAGGGGGAAAGGCTTTTGTTTTTGGTTTAACAAAATATATATATATATATATAATTGTTTCTCTTTGCGTGCTATTGTTTTTGTCTTAAAAAAAAAAAGAGAGAGAGAGAGACAAAAATAGTGTTTTGTGTATTGTGCGTGATTGCGTTTCATGTCTAGGAGACTTTAAATCCTCTAAAGGTACAAGTCCTTTAGTGTTCGCCATGCCCGAACGTCTTTTGATGGTCTGGTATAGCCACCTACCATGTTTGTGGTGAGTTCCTAGGGGACCAATTGAGACGGTGGAAACTAGAGTTCGAATGGCAAAGCATAGAACACAAAAGTTTGGAATTTTTGAGACTAAAGTTTGGTTTAAATACCCAGGGGTGTGGAGATTGCTTCAAAACCACCTCGGCTTGAAATCTGTAAGGGAGCCCCATAGGTTGAGGTAGCTTTAGGCGCCTCAATTCTGGATACCAAGTCAACCTAGTCTATCACCCTGTTGGAGAATGAGAAAGTTGCAAACATCGTTAGGGAGAAAAGTAGTACCTGTGGTATACGCTTGAAGAGGCCATTGTCATTAAGTTGGGGGGAAAGGCTTTTGTTTTTGATTTAACAAAAAAAGTATATATATAATTGTTTTTCTTTGGGTGCTGTTGTTTTTGTCTTTAAAAAAAAAAATTAGTGTTTTGTGTAGTGTGCTCGATAGCATTTCAGGTCAAGGAGACTTTAAAAGTCCTTTGGTGTTCGCTGGGCCCGAACGATATCTGACGGTCTGGTTTAGTCACCTACTACGTTTGTGATGAGTTCGTAGGAGACCAACTGAGACGGTGAAAACTAGAGTTCGAATGGCAATGCCTAGAACACACAAAGGTTTGAAATTTCTGAGACTAAAGTCTAGTTTAAATACCCAAGAGTGTGGAGATTGCTTCAAAACCACCTCGGCTTGAAATCTGTATGGCAGCCCATAGGTGGAGATAGCTTTAGGCACCTCAATTCTGGATACCAAGTCAACCTAGTCTGTCACCCTGTTGGAGAATAGGAAAGTTATAAACATCGTTAGGGAGAAAAGTAGTACTCGTGGTTTTCTCGTGAAGAGTATACCTCTTTATTGAGTATTTTGTGATTAGTTAACGCGTATTTGTATGTCAAATGCCTGAAAAAGATAGGATTTGGGTCAATATGTTTATGAGTTGTGTTTAAAAAAAAAAAAAAAAACTGCACGAGCAGAATTTTGGGTTCGCCACTGCTACATTAGTGACACCATGCTATTCTGGGTTCTCTTCTTTTCAAGCTCTGTTGTTATCTCTATTCTCCACACTTTGGAGTTTTTCCTTTTCATTTTATTTTCTTTATTTATTTATTTATTTTTGTGTCGGCCTATATATATATATATATATATGTGCCTAGCTCTCCTAACTATGGACCTCCTATATTCTTGTATATATCTCTTCTTCTATTTATTTATTTTTATTTTATGTATTTGGCTGGCTTTCATTCTTTGTCTGTGACAGTGAGGGCACTGTTACGTTTTGTTAGGGGGAGGTTGTATTGTAGCTTTTTTTTCTTTTTCTTTTTTCTTTTTTTGTACTCAGGTTTGATTAATGGGATTGATGCTTGGTATAGAGTTTATATGTGAATATGGTTATGCTATACTCTTTATCATGTTGACCATCCTAGTTTGCTTATGTCTTGAGTTGAGAGTGCGTGGGGTAGATATTTTTAGATTATTCATGAATTATGAAATACAAATTCATTTCGGTATTATTGTACAGGGATTGTTGGTATCACTTGTAATTTTGTGCACTTATATGTTCACATTTGGTTGTGGTAGTTAAAGTGGATAGTTCTGAGCATGTGTGGCTTCCAAATGCTTAAGATGAACTGGGGTTTGAGATATGAGCATGGTTCTTGTATAAAATTAAAAAAAAAAAAAAGAAAAAAGAAAAAAAAAGAAAAAGAAAAAAGAAAAAAGAAAAAAGGGACTAGTTTGAGTTCGTAGCCTTTTTGACTCAAGTTATTAAGCCCGTTGGGGTGTCTCTACACCTAGTGCCCTAAGTCCATCTGGATTGGGAGTTGTTGGCCTAACGCTTGCTGCATGAGTTAATTAGAAAGCTTAAGGGACTTATAGTCACCAAAAAAATAAAAATAAACATAAAAATAAAAAATAAAATGAAATAAAAAAATAAATAAAATGTTTGGTCTGTAGCCTTGTTAACCCGATTTATTGAGCTCGTTGAGGTGTCTCTACGCCTAGTACCCTAAGTCTATCTAGATTGGCAGGCACTGGCCTAACGCTTGTTACATGAGTTAATTAGAAAGCTTAAAAGATCCATTTAAATATATATATATATATATAACAATAAAAAAAAAATTTAAAAAAGAAAGTAAAGTTTGGACCCATGTTGGATTTCAAAGATTCAAGGCGCTTAGTTGTTGGAAGTTAATACATGAGTAAGAGATGTTTTCTTTCCTGCTACACTGAATCTCACTTACACTAAAGCAGCGTGTGACACCTTTCATCCGATTGTGATTTGATGCTATTTGTTTGCATATTTATGGGCTCATGGATTGTTTGAAGATTTGTCTGACTTGCATACTCGAAATTTGTCATAAGTGAGAGAGGCTGGTTTTGGTTAAAAAGGGGGTGGTATTGAGTATTTGTACACAAATTTGTCCTAAGTTTCAATTCCTTTGATGAAGTTGATGTTTGTGAGTATCATCTCTGGAAGCCATCACGAGACTTCACTAAACCACTTGGGTAACCTTGTGGCTTAAAAGGCTTGTTGCATATGCTAAATGTAATTGTGATCCCAATGAAAGTGGCTTTGATAGATTTTGCTTTATTTTGCTTTACTCGAGGACTAGTAAAGTGTAAGTTGGAGGGTGTGATTTGAGCCAAAATGTTACACTTTGAGGCTCCCTATCTTATGTTTTTAGTCTTTTAGTTTATGATATTTAATACAATAAAATGTTTTTCTTCATTTTCAGGTTAATATCACTCCGAAGATAAAAGGATCGCAAAAAGAGGCAAAAATAGCGAAAAATTTGTGACTGAGTGAATTCGCATGAGCGAAATTTCCAATTTGCCTCAATATTTGCACTCATTTTTTACTATGAATTGATTGTAGGCTATAAAAAGAGATTTTGGGGACCTGTTTTGGTATCTGAAACCCTAGAGAAAACGACTAGAAGCTAGAGAATAAGAGCAAATCATCAATCCGTGGCTTCCTTTTCAACATTTGAAGTATTCAACCTCTCCATGAGCGGCTAAGCCTTCTTCTTAGGATTGCGATGAAACTCTAATAAAGTATCATGTAATTTTGTATTTTAATTCTTGTTTTGTCATTGTAATTGGATAATCATTGTATAATTATTTTTAGATCTTTTATTCAAATAATCTTTTCATTCGATTTATGTATTCAATTTCTATGATTTAGAATGCATGATCATACGACGGTTTTAATTTCATGTATATATAAATTGTGAGATGAGTCATGCTGTGAATCATGCTACAACTTTAGTTTAGTGCAGACGATCTGTGCCAACTGAAAATGATTTGTGCCTACGTTTTGAATATACTCATCTTCTTGACGATGATATTGGGGCTTGTAGCCATGATACATCATTATTATCCAGGCCATTGATTTACTAGAATTGGATATTTTATTTACATGGTATGAGATTAGTAGTGGATTTGAAATCCTAAGTGTCTCTCCATATTCAGATTACTCTCTTTATTTATGCACTTGTTTTAATTTTAATTTAAATTCTCATTAGCAAAAATCAAATCATTCGTTCTTTCTCAAATTAAATTAAAAATTACCACTCAAATTAACATAACTCAACCCAAAGTCCGATATGATACCTGGACAATCCATTGTTCTATTGAATTAGTGCTTGTAGACGTCCCCAAACGTCCCGAGAAAATCCTTTTTTGTTCTTAGGGGCTTACTACAGTTTGGACTCAATGCCATGGTCCTGTATCTAATCTCGCAGAGTGCAATACAAGACCGATGAATCATCAAAGCGTCCAAATTCGGCAAATCGTTTTGAAAAATTGTTTTTTAGAAAAAAGTACGAAACATGGACTGCTTTGCCAGATACAGAGTCGCCACCTAAATATTTTATTTTGGGGAATTTAGGAAACCCTGACTTGTGCCTAAGGCCACATGTCCGTCATCACCAAAGTTGCCTCGGCTCGGGAACTTGGGTACGATTGGGGAAGGTCACTTCGTGAGCACCTCCACTCGCCCGATCAAAGATCGGCCTCTACTAACCATGATATCGAGTTTTGAAAACATTATGTGCTCTTATTATGGTTATTAGCCCAGAATTACTATGTGATGCACACAACATACAAATATAGACTGGATAGTTTGAGTTGGAACAAAACATTTCATGTTTGTTTATTTGAAAGATGGTTTGATGGTGCTATTCGCAAGTAGGCTAAGACGTGGATTTGCCACCCTCAAGTGGGCTTAAGAAAACATGATTTTGCCACCCTCAAGTGGGCTTAGAACTCTTAATTGGTGAATTGTTCCAATTCAAATAACCCAACCTTCACCCACAGGCATTCAGGCAGTTATACAACATAAGCAAATAACCTCATGGTAAGCATGCTATCATGGCAGTCACTCACATGCATGCAAGGATGCTAAAACATAAATACTTACTGAGTACTCCAAGCCAAAGAAAGAAGCTAATTAGAAATCATGCATGAATCCTAACTATGCTGAAATGCCTAATGCAACACATGCAAAAATGTAACTAAGATAGGCCCAGCTATTCTAAAATGGCATATGAAATGCAACAACTGATACACGTATTCAACTCGGAATTGAAATACAATGCAGTTAGTATGATGCGCCGAGCCCGGTGCATGCAAGACAGATAAATGGATGCAAACATGTGAGCATAAGTATGCTAATTGGAACGTGTCCTAAACTAACCATCATAAGCTGGTAAATAAAAGGGAGAAAGACGTGGGGTTGGAAGGCATGCATCACACACACATGCACACTTATTACAAGATTGCCCTCCTCGGAGGGTCCGAATGAATAATACAGAATAAACTAGCTAATCTGAGCTAATTAAACTAATTATTACACAACATTAATTAATTAATGAATTAACTAAGTAAGTAAGGAAACTAGCATGCAAATTAAACAAAATGGACTGCCTCAGCTCTGTTCCGAATGATAGGGATGCATGCATGCTCAAGTCACCTTATTGGGAAATCCATCGCGATGCCCCGATTTGCCTCTATTTGCAACTGGTCCCAGAACATTGTACAAAGCTCCAGAAGGCTGCTGACCAGTTTTTGCTGCTGGTTTCCGGTTTGCTGCAACAGAGAGCGAGAAAGGGGCCTAGCAAAGTATTTTCAAACATATGTGTGCATGACCACTCTCCCCATCATTGCACAAGCTCTAGAGAGTGTAGTCCTCGATCCTCGTGCCACCAATCACGCATCTCGATGCATGATGGTCGAGGAGTTGGATTGCACGACTCAATGGGACGTGAATGGACATATAAACAACTAAAACTAACAACTCCATCGTGGATGGTCAAGAGTGTCGGTGACCGGGAATCGAGACACGTTTGATCACTTGGAGTATGAAACATTCCTTGTTTCCCGTGTTTGGACTAAACCCTACTCCAAACACATTGCAACAAATAGAATGGCATGGCATGTACAAAATGCAACTCTATTATGCAATCCTAAATGTAATGCGACTAAGTGATGTAAACCTGCAAAGGATGACATGCAAGCATGCAAATGGCATACACAATGCTATGAACTAATCAATGGCATACTCAATGCACATGGATTATATGGCATGCATACACAATGCACAAACATACGTGATGTTATGAACGAGGCATACTCAATGCAATGATCGAACATGCAACAACATGGATTATATGGCATACACAATGCAAGATGGACTTAAACCAAGATGGATAGGCCTCGGCCACACCCAAATCAGTGGCCAAACATGATGAAAATGAGGCAACAACACACGCACAAACATGCAAGGTGCAATGGCTCCGAGTCTAGGGCACAAAACACAACTCTGAAAGAGCATTGGAAGGATGAAATATGGCATACAATAGCACAAGTTCCAGCTCTGAAATGGCATATAAGATGGTCCCAAATCATGCAAACAACTCACACAATGCATGTTGGATGGCTCAAATACCGAAACTAGTGAAGCACATTACACTAGAGGTATGCAAAGCAATGCACAAATGACCAAACCAGCTCCAAATAGTCCCTATATAGGCCCAAAACAGTAGGAAAATGGGCTAAACTGGTGGCTCAAAAGGCACGAAAATGAAGCTCATGCAATGGTCCATAAATGAGGCATACAAGCACAACCCTCAAATGCATAAAAGGAGTGGAAAACATGGGAACATGGTAACCTTACATGCTCTGAAATACCATGCACAATGACCCCAAAACATGCAAACACCTCAATATAAGCATACAATAGCCTTCAAAACTCAAAGCTAGGCAAGGGTATTGCACTACAACCATGCATAGAAAACATCATTCGCCCATGAAGCCTAAAAAAAGAGCTAAGTCAGTCCAAAACATGTACAAAATCAGTTTAAGGCATGGCCAAAAAGTGCTAGAATCAAAGGCCAAAATAGCATGCAATGTAAGCTAGTAAAGAGGATTTGCACTACAAGCGTGTGAGGCAATCAAGAGGCCACTAAAACAGAAAAATTTTGAGGTATGACATGCCAAATAAAGCCCAAAAATCCACTGAAACATGGTTAATGCAGGCAAGAATGAGATGCTCCTTTGATATGCTATGAAGAGGATTGTTCTACACATGCAAGGTGGACATCCAATATGGAAAAAAAAAGCTCTAGACAGAGCATATCCCGGTCCTAAAACTCATCAAAAATGGCCTGAAACATGGCTTGGAAGCATGCAAATAAGTGCTCCTTTGTAAGGCCAAAAATGCTAGAAAATAAAACAAGGAGAGAGAGGGTCACCCCTCTTTGATTTTGGGACTCAAAACAGCATGCTAGCCACTAAAAATCCACTGGATTTCAGTGGCTAAAAGGCCAAACAAAGGCCAACACAAATGCTCTAAAGCATGGCTCAAAACAAGGCAAAATGAAGCATGCAAGAGGGTAGATGACCCTCAACAACAAAATGGTCTTAAACAAAACATGAAAAGGACCTTAAAAAAAGAATTTTTTTAGTTTACACCAAAGCTCAAATATGCTTGCAAGTATGGCTAAAAGGTGGAGCAAAATAAAACTCAAAAGAGGGAATAGGGTGTTACCCTTGTAGGTCAGCAACTCCAGCAGCTTATGGACCAAAAATGCAGCTCCTTAGGACCTCTCAAGACCATCCAAGAAGCTTAGGTTGGTGTTGGAGGTGTTAGGCTAAGAGGTAGTGTGCAAAGGGGCAAGAACTAAGCACTTTTGAACAAAAATATAGAGACAAGGGGGGGATGTATATGTGTATGCCTTAGGGAAATTCTGAACCTTCACAAAGGAAGGGGAGGCCCTCCTTTATAGACAAGAGGGTCCAAAGCTTCTCAAAGAAGCTAAAAAACAAGCTTGAAGATCCTCCACACACGTGTATGGAGGATCCATTCCGTGCCTTCCAGCTAGCACAACTGGCCACAACTCACAGAGACAAGACTGAGGGAGGCAGGCCGACCAGTTTAGGTGGTCGGCCGACCACTTCCCCTGGTTGGCTGACCAGTTCAAAAGGTCCAAGCTCAAGAAAAGTGGCCGTCAGCCCTAAATGGTGGTCTCCCAAGTGAATGCAAGCTAGTGGTGTGGTGGGAGACCAACAATTGTGGTCCAAAAGTGAGGGAGACCAGTTACCTGTCAAGGAAACTGGCCGACAGGGGAAAGTGGTCTCCAACGAGAAAAGGTGGTCTCCCACCATTGTACCACCTTCCAAACTATGAAGACAAGGTCCATGCCAAAAATTAACCAAGACGGATGCAAAACGAGGGTTCGGGGGTCAAAACGCGCGGCCGGAGGCCCCGAAAACTGGCTGTTAAGCACCGAAAGTGGCGTGCGACCACAAAGGTGGTCTCCCGGGCCACAATGTCCCTGTAGAGAGAGGAAACAAGGTGTGTGACAAAAATCGTGCCAAACGGAGAAAGTTAAGCGGTCCCGAACCAAGGCGCGCGGCCGACGGCTCCGAAAATCAGAAACTGGTCTCCAAACGGGAAAAGTGGCCTATGACACGGAAAAGTAGCCTAGGGCCACTGAGAGATGGTCTAGGAGACCTCTCCCTCCCTCCGAGAAGAGAAAACAAAACTTAGTCTGTAGACCGGGTCAAAGTACAAAGAGTCCCAAGGTCTGGAAGCGAGGCTCTCAGCCAAGAACTCCAAAACCTCAGGACGAGCATAACATGCACCATCACCGAGCGCTCAATTGATGACGTCTGAGTCTTAAGGTCGGTCAAAAATGGGGTGTCTACAGTTGCCCCTCTTTGACAGAACTTGAAAGTCATAAGCGACGGGAGTGAATGTCAAAGCCCAGAGACGACCCATTTTTGACAAGGCCGAAGACTTAGACAAACATGCAAGATAACAAAGAAATGTGCCCGCAGGCAGGGGAAAAATGCAAGTAATAATGCAAGAAGCCGAACATAACTTATGATCATGCAAAGACAGTTGTAATGAAGCAAATATACACAATAAATGCAACAATTTTAAGCAAGAATGCAAATCAAACTACATTTCGTGCAGTAAGAATGTAAGAGGATTATGCAATTCTCACTACATCTCACGCAGAGTACATACAATACCTGTCCGGTTTGTCTGGTCGCGCTAGTTTCAAATGAACCGTACATACAATATCGTGCCTGCAAAAGAGAGAAACCCAACAGGTACAATATTGTTAGGAATATGCATAGCAATACAAGTGAAAAGTGCGTAATGACGCAAGTCGAGGGATGCATGACAATGCAACCTAAGTGTGACGCATAACAATGCGAAGGGGATGCAAAACAATGCAATGCACTAACAAGTGCAGATGAGGTGCGCAAGATAGCGCGAATAATGCAGTGCACAAAACAGTGCGATGCACAAGATAGCGTGATGCGCAAAATAGCGTGAATGATATGCAATATTAGAAAATAATGTAATAATATACAATGTAATGAAACAATGCAAATGATATGCAATGTATGTGAGATGATCAAATCACAAGCAGTACAAAACCACACAAAATATCATAAAGGGATGGAGATGCAAAATCAAACTACTTTTAACACAGAAAAGACAGTGGGCACGAGCCGAACGACGCCTAACACAAGCTACGTGCCTACATCCTAGTACTGGCCACATCTCAGCATGGATGCTTACACATAACAGAACTGTGTTTCAACATGAAAGGGGTGTAAGCACATGCAAAACTATGTGTTTCGTAGAGAGACCACAAAGTACAAGTAATTGGGTAGTATGATATAAGTGGGGAATGATCTGCTGAGGAAAGATCGCGATCCTAAATGCTGAATGTAACAAACTAAAATACGATGAACTGGATGAATTGAATAAAGCGCGGGGCCAAACCACATTTTTCCTAGAAAAGGCATGGACACAAACAAACCACGTCTAACACAGAAATGATGTCGTCACCCTCAAACCACAATTCCCTTAGTGGAATAGGCGTGTACACATAATCACATAACCATGCTTTAACGCGAAAAGTATAGGCACATGCCAGACTAAGCTTAACATGGAAAGGCGCTAGTGATAGAATGGATATGTAGTAAATGCATGCAATATATTCTATGTACAATGCAATGGACATACTAGATGATGTAGTAATTAGGAAGTGAAGGTACCTTACAGGGGCAATTGGCAATGACCTACCTCATGCTGTTGGGGACCTTTCCCTTCTTCTCGGTTGAACCGCAGGTACTACTTTTCTCCCTGACTATGGCTGCAGCTTTCCCTATTCTCCAACAGGGTAACAGACTAGGTTGGCTCAGTATCCAGAATTGAAGCGCATATACGTGCTATCTCAATCTATGGGGCTGCCATACAGATTTCAAGCCGAGGATATACCCTTGGGTATTTAAACCAGACTTTAGTCTCAGAAATCCTGAACCTTTGCGTTCTAGGCATGAGCCATTCGAACTCTAGTTTCCACCGTCTCAGTTGGTCTCCTAGGAACTCACCGCTAACATAGGCAGGTGGCTATACCAGACCACTGGAAGTCGTTTGGGCACGAAAAACACCAAAGGAATTGCACCTTTGGACGATTTAAGGTCTCCTAGATCGGAGAGTGCACAAGAAAGCGTGAACAATGCAATGCACTAACCAGTGCAGGTAAGATGCGCAAGAAAGCGCGAACAATGCAATGCACTAACAAGTGCAGGTAAGATGCGCAAGAAAGCGCGAACAATGCAATGCACTAACAAGTGCAGGTAAGGTGCGCAAGAAAGCACGAACAAAATGCAATGCACTAACAGGTGCAGGTAAGGTGCGCAAGAAAGTGCGAACAAAATGCCATGCACTCTCCGGTCTAGGAGACCTTAACATGGCAACCTTACATGCTCTGAAATACCATGCACAATGACCCCAAAACATGCAAACACCTCAATATAAGCATGCAATAGCCTTCAAAACTCAAAGCTAGGCAAGGGTATTGCACTACAACCATGCATAGAAAACATCATTCAACCATGACGCCTAAAAACAGAGCTAAGTCAATCCAAAACATGCATAAAATCAGTTTAAGGCATGGCCAAAAAGTGCTAGAATCAAAGGCCAAAATAGCATGGAATGTAAGTTAGTAAAGAGGATTTGCACTACAAGCATGTGAGGCAATCAAGAGGCCACTAAACCATCAAACGTCAGAGGTATGACATGCCAAATAAAGCCCAAAAACCCACTAAAACATGGTTAATGCATGCAAGAATGAGATACTCCTTTGATATGCTATGAAGAGGATTGTTCTACACATGCAAGGTGGACATCCAATATGGCAAAACAAGCTCTGGATGGAGCTTATGCAGGTCCTAAAACTCATCAAAAATGGCCTGAAACATGGCTTGGAAGCATGCAAATAAGGGCTCCTTTGTAAGGCCAAAAATTTTAGAAAACAAAACAATGAGAGAGAGGGTCACCCCTCTCTGATTTTGGCACTCAAAACAGCATGCTAGCCACTGAAAATCCACTGGATTTCAGTGGCTAAAAGACCAAACAAAGGCCAATACAAATGCTCTAAGGCATGGCTCAAAACAAGGCAAAATGAAGCATGCAAGAGGGTAGATGACCCTCAACAACAAAATGGTCTTAAACAAACATGAAAAGGACCTCAAAACAAGACTTTTTTTAGTTTACACCAAAGCTAAAATTTGCTTTCAAGTATGGATAAAAGATAGAGCAAAATAAAACTCAAAAGAGGGAATAGGGTGTTACCCTTGTAGGTCAGCAACTCTAGCAGCTTACGGACCAAAAATGCAACTCCTTAGGACCTCTCAAGACCCTCCAAGAAGCTTAGGTTGGTGTTGGAGGTGTTAGGCTAAGAGATAGTGTGCAAAGGGGCAAGAACTTTGCACTCTTGA
Source organism: Camellia sinensis (assembly GCF_055761805.1). NCBI lineage: Eukaryota > Viridiplantae > Streptophyta > Magnoliopsida > Ericales > Theaceae > Camellia > Camellia sinensis. Next base: position 73,542,086 of record NC_138964.1, read on the forward strand.
ACACAAAATATAGAGACAAGGGGGGGATGTATATGTGTATGCCTTAGGGAAATTTTGAACCTTCACAAAGGTGGTGGAGGCTCTCCTTTATAGCCAAGAGGATCCAAATCTTCTTAAAGAAGCTAAAAAACAAGCTTGAAGATCCTCTATACACGTGTATGGAGGATCCATTCTGTGCCTTCCAACTGGCACAAGTGGCAATAACTCACAGAGACAAGACAGAGGGAGGCAGGCTGACCAATTCAGGTGGTCGGCTGACCAGTTCAGGTGGTCGACCGACCACTTCTCCTGGTCGACCGACCAGTTCAAAAGGTCCAAGCTCAAGAAAAGTGGTCGACAGCCCTAAATGGTGGTCTCCCAATTGAATGCAAGCTAGTGGTGTGGTGGCAGACCAACAATTGTGGCCCAAAAGTGAGGTAGACCAGTTACCTGTCAAGGAAACCGGCCGGCGGGGGAAAAGTTGTCTCCAAGGAGAAAAGGTGGTCTCCCACCCTTGTACCACCTTCCAAACAATGAAAACAAGGTCCATGCCAAAAATGAACCAAGACAGATGCAAAATGAGGGTTTGGGGGTCAAAACGGGAGGCCGGAGGCCTCGAAAACTGGCTGCTAAGCATCGAAAGTGACGTGTGACCACAAAGGTGGTCTCCCGGGCCACAATGTCCCTCTAGAGAGAGGAAACAAGGTGTGTGCCAAAAACCATGCCAAACGGTGAAAGTTAAGCGGTCCCGAACCGAGGCGCAGAGCCGACGGCTCTGAAAGTCGAAAACTGGTCTCCAAAAGGGAAAAGTGGCCTACGACCACGAAAAGTAGCCTAGGGCCACTAAGAGATTGTCTACAAGACCTCTCCCTCCCTCCGAGAAGAGAAAACAAAACTTAGTCCACAGACCGGGACAAAGTACAAAGAGTCCCGAGGTCCGGAGGCGAGGCTCCCAGCCAAGAACTCCAAAACCTCAGAACGAGCACAACATTCACCATCACCGAGCGCTCAATCGATGACGTCTAAGTCTTAAGGTCGGTCAAAATGGGGTGTCTACAGTGCTTTGTTTAGTTCTTTATTTTCATTTGAAAAATGACCGATTAGATTGGTCAAGGCTTTGTACTTGATTTGTTGATGCTGCTGTTGTCTTTGCTTTGAAGTTGTGTTTGATTATGCTTCGAAGCTCTATTTTTTTGTCTATTTTGGAGAACTGTTTCAGCCACTTTTGTTCATATATTTGGTGAGGTTTTTCCTCTTGATTATTTGTGATTATATGGAATTCACCTATGGGTGGTTTATGAGATCATTTGTGTCTCGATTGTAATCGTTTGAAAACTCTTGGTTGATAGTGGAATTAGATTTCAGTTCCGTGGACATACCTCACATTGAGGGAACTACGTAAAAATTCTTCTGTTGTTGTTGATTTAATTTTTTTGCATTATTTTTATTTTCATCAATTGATTTTCTTATGGGAAATCATCTGTTTTTCCTAACAACTGGTATCAAAACTTACGGTTTATTTGGGTTTATTTATTTGTGTAAATGGATCGAGGGGAATGTGGGTTATATGTCTAGCTTCAATGAAAGCAATTGGATAACTTGGAAAACTAAAATGGGGAACCTATTATTTTGTAAAGATTTGTATGGGCCTATTGAGGGTGATAGTGGCAAACCCGAGAGTATGAAAGGTGATGAATGGAAGAGGCTTAATCAAAAAGCCGTTGGTGTTATCCGTCAATGGATTGATGACAATGTGTTTAATCATATTGCTACTGAAACTTCGGCACCAAATTTATGGAAAAAATTAGGTCTTTATGACAGAAAATCAGCCAGAAAAAATATTTTTCTATTTCGCAAGTTGGTTAATTTAAAATATAAAGATGGCAGCCCCATCTCGAAATATTTGAATGAAATAAAGAGTATTGTTAACCAATTTAATTCTATGAAAATTGTTTTTGATGATGAGTTGTCGTCTTTGATTCTACTTAGTTCTTTGCCCGAAAGTTAGGAGACTTTGGTTGTGATGGTTAGTAATTCAGCGCCCAATGGAGTTTCACATAAGCCAAGTCACTAGTAGCTTGTTGCATGAAGAAAGTAGAAAAAAATTAGTGGTTTCTTCTCATTCGGAGGCATTTGTTATGAGAGCCCGAAGCAAAACAATGGGGATGAGGAAGACTCCTCATGGTCGTGATCAAAGCCGTCACAAATCAAGAGATGGTTCTTTTTCAAAGAAAGACATTAAGTGCCATTATTTCCATGAGAAAGTGCACATGAAGTGGGAATGCCGAAAACTCAAGAGCAAGGAGAAAAGCCATGACAAAAGTGTGGATAAGAAGTAAGAAGACATAACGGTGGTTACTACCAATGGTGATCTCATGGTTGTTTGTGAAGATGATTGTGTCAATTTTGTGGGCTAATAGAGCAATTGGGTGATTGATTCTGGTGCTTTCCTTCATGTGACTTCTTGAGTTGATTTCTTCACTTCCTACACCAAAGGAGATTTTGGTTGTGCTCGAATGGGTAATGAAGGTTTGTCCAAGATTGTTGGCATGGGTGATATTTGCTTGGAAAAAAATTTAGGTTGTATATTGTTGCTTAAAGATGTGAGGCAAGTTCCTGACATTCGCCTCAATTTGATCTCTATCGGGAAGCCAGATGATGAAGGCTACAACAACAAATTTGATGACGGAAAATGGAAGCTCACAAAAGGTTCTGTGGTGGTGACTAAGTGCAGAAGACTCGCATACTTTATTCGATGCAAAGAAAAATTTGCAAAGGTGTATTCAATGCACTTAAGGATGATGCTTCTACAAAATTGTGGCACAAGTGGCTTGGGCACATGAGTGAAAAGGGGTTGCAAGTTTGGTTCAAGAAAGAGCTTTTACTTGGATTAAAAGATACACATCTTAAAACTTGTGTTCATTGTTTAGCGAGTAAAGAACATAGAGATTTTTTTCATAAAAATGTTACTTTTAGAAAAGAAAATGTTTTGGAGTTGATTCATTCGGATACTTGTAGTCCTTTAAAAGTTAGAACACATAGTGGTGCACTTTATTTTGTTACTTTCATTGATGATTATTCAAGGAAAGTTTGGGCTTTTGCACTAAAAACTAAAGATCAAGTTCTAGATGTGTTTAAGCATTTTCAGGCCATGGTTGAAAGAGAAACGAGGCAGAAATTGAAGTGCGTCCAAACAAACAATTGTGATGAATACATTGGGCCGTTTGATGAGTATTGTCACAACTAAGATATTCGGCACCAAAAGACAGTTAAGAAGACTGCTCAACAAAATAGCATTCCTGAGAGTGCGACGCCCCGAAATTTGAGGACATCATAATAAGGTTTAAAACTAAAAATCAATTTTTCTTAATTAAGAACTTCTAATCATTGTTTCCACCAAGTTTGCAATAATCCATTAATTAACAAAACAAAAATTAAAAGTTCTTAAATTACAACTCCAAATCAAACTTAAAGCTTGGTCTTAGTACATTCTTGATTGAAAAACACCAATAATAATAATAATAAAAACTAGAGAAAACTAGATAACTCATAAAAGGGGTGCATGGAACTTGGGCACACTTCAAGCTAACCAAGGCTGAATGTCGCCTTCCAAGACCTCAATGTTTCCTTCAGTTTCTTCGGTGCCTGGCATATAACACCAAGGTAATGGGAATGCCAATGATCGATGAGCTCAATAAGATACTACAACCCAAAATTATTCTCCCTGATAATAATACTCACAAATAATGAATATTGTGTAGCAACAGAGTAACAAGCAACGCTTAATAAAATAAGCATAACAGGAATGCTAGAAGTTGAAATAATAATAATAGATAATATGAACAATGGCAAGCGGAAGGAGTAATTCCTCATAAGGAAAATACCAAACTTTTCTTTTGAATTCTCATAGGTTCAGTTTATCAGGTATGTCTAAGGCTATGTTTGGGATACTACTTTGGGCTAAAATAGCCATATAGGACAAAATTGGCTATTTTAGCCAAATAGGGCAAAATGTCATATCCAATGCATAATCATTTCATTTTTTTCTTTCACAAAAGTCAAAAAAGCCAAAAACCCTATCCCAAGCGAGGATTTTTATCCCCAGGCTAAAATAGCCAAAAAGCTAAAAAGCCAACCCACATCCCAAATGAAGGCTAAGTAACTCCTCGTGGAGCACCATTTCTACTCAATTGCTAAGCAAAGGTCATGGGAAATTCTGACTCTCCCTTGGTCAAATATTCAAAGGTTACTTGTTGTAACTACCAATGATGCCCACGCACTAGGGTTACGTACCCGAGTTGTGACATCATGGTTTGCCCCAAGGGAACGATCTATATTGTGGCGCCTGCACCACCAACCTTATATCGCCTATACTGATAAGAGTTGAAATACCTTCTCGTGCAATGTTAGGGTTCGTAACTCACTCACACAAAACTCTAAATCGGGCTCACCCCATCACTTCTAACCTTTAATACATTGGTTCAAGTTCGTATTTCTTTACTTCGTCATATTCACATTTTGATAAATGCGCGCATTTTAGTTTGAAAACCACAGTGACATAAGATTTATATAGCACGACACAACCATGTACGGATACCAAAATGAATATTACAGAAATGTCTTAGGAGTCATCAAAAAATTTCTTAGAATTTCCCAAACTTCATTACAGGAAACTACACTTTTGGTGACCAAATTTGGTGACTAAAAAAAATTTAGTCACCAAAAGTTGTGGAATTGGTGACCAAATATTATATTAGTCGGGAAAAGTACAAGATTTAGCTACAAATTTTTTTTTAGTCGAGGTATATTGATTATTGGCAACTAAAAAAAATGTGGTCGCTAAAAATGTCACAATTGGCGCCGAAAACAATTTTTAGTTGCTAAATATGCCATAATTGGCAACAAAACAAAAATTTTAGTCGCTGTATAGTTACTTTTGGGTTCTAAAATTATTTAGTCGCTAAATGAAAAATCAAAATTTACATTTTATCTTTGGCAACCAAAGGTTTGGTAACCAAAAATTTATTTTTAGCGACCAACTAATATTTTAATCGTTGTATAATTAGTTTTGACTACTAAAATTATTCAATCGCCGAATTAAAAAAAAAAAAAAATTATCTTTGGCAACCAACAATTTGGTCCCGAAAAATGTATTTTCAATGATTAAAAAATATTATAGTCGCTGTATAGTTAGTTTTGGCTACTAAAATTATTTAGTCACCGAATGAAAATAAAAAATTTATTTATTTCTTTGGCAACCAAAAGTTTGGTCGCCAAAAATGTATTTTCAGCGACTAAAAAAATTTTTAGTTGTTGCGTAGTTAATTTTGGCTACTAAAATTATTTAGTCACCAAATGAAAAACAAAAAATTAAATTTTATCTTTGGTGACCAACAAGGTTGGTCGCCAAACATTTCTAGCTCAACGACAAAAAATATATTTAATTTCCAAAGAACTAAAATATTTGGGGGACACATTTCAACTTTTAAATGGATTTATAAAATTAATTAGCAACTAAAATGTTTAGTCGCGAATTGGAGGGATTTATATATTTTGCTTCCAAACCAAACCCTAAACAAACCAGCGCCTCTCTCTGTCATAAGCTGTAGACACTCCATTTTTGACCGTCCTCAAGACTTGGATGTTCTCACAGTTACATCCAGTGATGAGTCTGATTGCTCGTCGAGCGCTTGAACTTTGCGACAGAATGTTCCTGGTTTGATCTTTCCAAACCCTGCATCCATTCTTTCTCATTTTTGGACCATGCCTTGGTCCTTCCATCTTGTTGTTTGTGGTGCACTGCTGGCTACGATTGGGCTCTGCCGGCCGTGCATCTTGGCCTGCCGGTCATCAATGAGCCACTGCCGGCCACCACTGATGGCTGGCCGGCCACCAATGCTTCAGTAGATATTTTTGCAGATATTTTGACAACTGTTTGCATAGATGAGCCCATCTGCTTGCACGTGGATGGTTGGATCTCTTCAAGGGGCTTTTGTATCTTCTATATATAGAGCTCATCTATATGCATGCAAAGGGTTATAAAGTTTGAGCTGAGCAAGAGTTCTCTCTCTCTCTCTCTCTCTAGAATCCTCTCTGTCTATATTTTGTGCTTGAAAGTGAACTTTCTCTACATATTTGCACTAGCACCCCTAGCCAAACACCTTCACCTTAGAATTGAGGTTCTTGGAGGCCTTTTTTGAGCTCCTTGGAGTGGTTCTGGCTCAGAAGTTTGGCTGTTTCTTGCTGTTTCAGTGTTGTGCTTCAAAGGTAAGAATTTCACTCTTTTAAGCTTTGTTTTAGTTCATTGCTTGGCCACCTTTGCATGCTACTTTGAAGCTGGTTTTAGCCTCTAAAAAGTTCTTTTTTTATGGTCTTAAAATGGTGGTATAAGCCTTGTGCGGTTAGGGGGCGGTTCCCTCCCTTTGCTCTTTGGCTTGTAAAGCCTTTTGAGCCATCTTTTTAAGTTTTTGAAACGCCCTTTGTTTGGCCTTTCTACCAATGAAACTTAGAGGTTTTTCAGCGGTAGAAAGTTGGTTTAGAGGACCAAAATAGGAGGGGGTGGTCCCTCCTCCTTGTTTCTTGTTTGCATGTATTGGTGGCCTAATAGTTGAGCATGTTTTTCTACAATTTCATGGCTTGATCTCAGCATGTTTTTGTGACTTTTTTGACCTGCTTTAACTCTGGTTTTGTCTGGTTGGGTCATTTGTTACTTGCTTCCTCCACTTGTAGTGTAATCATGCTTAGTAGCCTAATATGCTTGATGATTTAGCCTATCATTCTAGCTTGTGTTAGTTTGATTCCAGCATGTTTTTGCCACTGATTTAGCATGCTTTAACTCTATTTTGAGTGGTCTTGATCATACGAGGCTTGCTTTGTATAGCTATAGTGTAAATGGCTTTGACTAGCTTTCAGTTTCAAGGTCTTCAACATGCTTTGCTTGAGTTGTTTGCATGTCATAGCATCATTTCACACATGATTTTAGTGCATGTAGCCTTGTCACACTCTCACATATTCCACTCTTTCATCACTTTTGAGAGGTGTGCTTTGTGCCTTGTTTATGAGCCAATACATGAGCATGATTTTCTTGCTTTTCATGCTACCATTTAAGTTCATTTTAGCCTCTGTTTTGGCATGTTTGAAGTCAGTCCATAGTCAGTTTGGCCATTTGAGTTTGATATTGCATGGTTCTAGTGTAAAGCTCTTCACTAGTTTTAATGCTTAAGTCTCCTAACATGTTGTACAAGAGTTGTTTGCATGTTAGAGTCTTGTGTTTCATGCCATTTCAGCACTGAAATTCTGCCACCTCCCTCATTTCTTCATTTTTCTATTTTTTTTTAGGGTTGGTTAGTCCTAAAGTTGTGTTTAAGCTTGAGATTGAGGCTTGTACTTAAATGGCTTTAACCCTCTTTTGAGGGTTCGTCCTAGTCAAAGGCATGGTCTCTCTCATGTCTTATGTCATCTTTTGGCTGACCTCTCTCTCATTAGAGGACTTTCACATTTGGACAAATCAATTAATGAATGGCTTGGTAATTTTAAAATGAGTAAACAAGTATTGAATCAAGTAAAACATGCCAAGATAAGCATTGTTGTTTGCATTGCATTGTGTTGAATCAAACATTATATTGAACACAAGGTAGATTGGTCCATTTCATACTCAAAGGGATGAAAATGTGCCAATCTTCCTTTGTCTCCATTGCCCTTGATCATGCATGATAGGGTAGTGGTCCTCGAGTCATGTGTTTGTGCTTTTATTGAATGTGTACAAGTTGGATCTTTGGCCATCATGCATCTCAAAATGCTTGATTGGTGGTCTTGGATTCAATAACGGAACTCCTTTGATGTTTTAAGATGATAAGGAGGGGCATGGTACAGATATAATCTTGGGAGACCCTCCATTTTCCTTTGGTTTGAGCTTTGTTGCAAAATGGTGATACAGCACACCAGTGGCCGGCGCTGCTTCATCCTTGGCTGGCAATACACATCTTTGGCTAGCAGGTGGCCGGTAGCAAGCTCCCATGGCCAGCAGGCCACTAGTGCATTCCTCTGCATTGATTTGGTAAGGTGGAGCAGAAAGTTCTTGGAGAGACCCTGCAAACCGAGCCTCTCAAGAGCAAACCGGTGGGCTTTTCGAGGCGAGAAACCGGATGCATGCATCTCCAACTTCCTAGAGCAGAGCTGAGGCAGCGTTATTTAAAGCTTTACTTGTTAGTTAGCTTGAATTTGTAATTAATTAAGTTGTTAATTAGTTAAAGTGTTGTAATAATTAGTAAGTAGTTTACTAGTTATTCAATTTGGTTTGTAATAATTATTCTAAATAGTTTAATTAGATTAGTTGATTAGCTTAGCTTAGATTAGCTTAGCTTATTCATTCAGACCCTCTTTCACGAGGGCACAATGTTGTAATAAGTGTGCGTGTGTGTGTGCACTTCTTTCTCCCTTTTACTTAACCACTTTCGATGGTTAGTTTAGGGCATTTTTCGATTAGCATACCTTATGCCTGTTACATACCATGAGCATATTGTCTTGTTTCCCACACTTCACGGTCATTCTCATACTATTCTCACACTGTACTAATCTCTGACATTGCATTGATTTCTCACACTGCACTGATTTTTGACACTGCACTGACATCTGACAATGCACTGCCATTCCCAGACCGCACTGATCTAACACTGCACTAATTTCTGACACTACATTGCTATTTTAACACTGCACTGATTTCATAGGTTGACTGGCATCCTTGGGCGAGCATTCCCCAGGTGTCGAGGATGACCTACGCCACTGCATGGCATGCCTCCACCATGCAGATTCTATTCGAGGGTCCCTTTGGTCGGGAGTACTACCTGGGAAAAGGTTCATTCGCCAGACGCGGGGCGTTGGTAACCCCGACATCCCACATCCCCTCCTCCGATTATGACGGTAGTTGATGAGCTACAGGATGGTCCTCAGATTGACCTCTTGATGTTAGACGGGGACGACAATCATCATCATGAGCCTGGCGACTTCACTACATTCTTACACACCCAGGTGATGGTGCCACTTACCCCCAGGCGCGGCTCGAGTTGTGCCGAAGGTTACTGCTACTGCTGCTATGGCTGGTGGTCCCCTGTCGTTGCTCCCATTCCTAGATTTCCTGCGATCCTCATTAAGATCATGTACATGCGTCCAGATGGAGTGATCAAGAAGATCCTGCTTTAGCGCATCGAGGAGAGGGACCGCAGGGTAGTGTTTCTCCTGGCATTGAGCAGGTACACATTCCTATATACTTTTACTTACTACACTTTATCTTGTTTTCTATGATTTTTGTTCATTGTTCGCTATTACTTCTATTTGCCTTTCTTAGATTTTGTTCCTTTTGTAGGTGCCCCAGGTGTATGCTGATGACCTCCTTCGTATGATCGACCGACTGCTCCTTATGGTACGGAGGAGGCAGACCGCCCTAGTCACCCATGGGATCGAGGTAGATTCTATCTGTAGTCTATTGTTGTTGCCATACTGTACACTCTTGTTAGTTCATACTAATGCATGCCCTGTTGTTAGCTTTAGCCGGTGCCAGCAGTGCCTACATTACCTTCTGCAGCTAGTAGATAGAGACGGGGCCTGGTGAGGGGCCGAGGGGAAGCCAATTAAAGGAGAGGCCGAGCGAGGTAGCGCTCACCTTCTGAGGAGTTTTTTGACGGGTCTACGACCCCCGAGGAAGAGGAAGAGGAGGTTGACTTGCAGTCCAGTAACCCTAATGAAGGTAGTGATGCACCACCTCCCTAACCGAGGAGGAAGAGGGCGAGGATGGGCTATTGACGAGGATGATGATTTCGTTTTATTTATTTTTTATTTTTTAATTTTAAAGACTACCTTCAGATAGACCCTTTTGTTTTTGTTTGAAAGATTTTCTTTTGTTTTATTGCTCTGTAAAACAATGATCGGGGTTAGATCCTCCAGTTATAAAAGATAAGTTTTTGTTGAATGATTTCCTTGCACAATGTGATGAATGATTGCATGGCATAACCTCTGCATGATAACTTTGCATAAGACTTGCTCTTGCATTCATTTGAATCAGATAACTACCTATAACCAGACAAAATCGTGAAATATAAATCAATAACAGGAAAGAAAATAAAAACAATTCAAAAATATCAAAAAACACTTGGTACAAAGAAAACAAGACTCAAAATACAACTATGGTATGTCAAGGCGAAGGTTGGCCGTTCTGCACTCTGTTGGGCCCGAGGCCATGTGGATCACGCCGAGTGGAGGGGAATCTGTAATAGCGCCCGCGTGGGCCTCATCCTACAGTTCGGACTCGATTTGTGTCACGGTTCTAAATCTGAACCAAAGAGTCCAAATCTGGCAAATCGTTTTGAGAAACAGATTTTTGAAAAAGTAGTGCCAAACATGGACTGCTTTGCCAGATACAGAGTCGCCACCTAAATATTTTTTAAAAAGGGGAAATTTAGGAAACCCTGACTCGGTGCCGAAGGCCACATGTCCGTCATCACCGGAGTTGTCTCGGCTCGGGAGCTTGGGTACGATCGGGGAAGGTCAGCTATGAGCACCCCCTTTCGCCCGGTCCGAAGACCGGCCTCTACTAACCGTGATATCCAATTTTGAAAACGCTATGTGTTCTTCAACCAATTATTAGCCTAGTATTACTATGTTATGCGCGCAGCAAACAAGTATAGACTAGATTGCCTAATTTGGAAAGAAACATTGCATATCCGTTCATTTTGAAAATGCTTTGGAATTTGCTACTCGCAAGTAGGCTAAAACACGGATTTCAATGAGTTCTTCCAAGTCAAACAATCCAACCTTCACCCACAGGCATTCAAAACAGTTTAACACATAAGCATCTAGCCACATGTTAAGCATACTGTCATGGCAACACTCACACGCATGCGGGATGCTAAAGCATAAACACTTACATAGTACTCCATGCCAAAACAAAGAACTTATTAGCAAACATGCATGATCCAAGTCCATGTTAAGTGCCTAATGTATTGCATACAGAATGTTGCTAGAATAGGCTCGGCTATCCTAAACATGTCATGTGAAAATGCACAATTATCACATATTCAATTTTTTGAATTGAAGTACGAATGCAGTTAGCGTGATGTACCGAGCCTAATGCATGTAATACAAAATGCATGAATGCACACATGCATAGCATAAGGTATGCTGAATTAAACGTGCCCTAATACTAACCATTAAAGCAGGTAAGTAAAAGGGAAGAAAGAAGTGGAGATTGGGAGACATACACACCACCCACGCACACTTATTACAGATTTGCCCTCGCTCGGAGGGACCAAATAAATATTACAAATTAATTAACTATGCAAGCTAATTAATATTACAAATTGCCTAATTTAATTAACAAATTAAATAGACTAAGACAAACAGTAAAACGCCTCGAGAAACGCGCCGCCATGCACAAGCTGCCTCTGTTTTCCTTCCTTCACTTCTCTGGAGGCTGTCAAAACCTCAGGGTTACATCCCTGGGCACTGGGGAGTACCACCGGCTGAGTGGGATCATCACCGGCACTGGTATGTGTCCATCGGCACAAAATTGAATCTGTCGGCAGAGAAAAGGTTGCCGGCCGGCACCTTACACTGCCAGTCGGCAAAGAAAGTCTGCAGGACCTGCAAACTCACAGCAACAGAGGGCAAAACAAGGCATGGCAGCACAATTCAAGGCATGTATGCACCAACCATGTCTCTTATCATTGTAATGACTCAACGGGACATGTGCCTCGGTTCTCGGACCACCAATCACGCATTTCCATGCATGATGGCCCAAAGAAACAAGTATGCAACTTTGATTTCAAATGCATGCAAACCAATCAAACAAATTAGGCCTAATTCCTATCACCATTTCAAGGAACAAGGCATGCATGCAAGATGCAATGCAACCTAGGCATACAAGCTAAGAATGCAACATGGCATGGCAAGGCACTTATGCAAGCATACAAGCATACATATGGCAATGCAAATGGATGGCAAGATGGGCTTATACATGAATTAGGCAGCTCTAATAAGGCCTAAAACAGTGGCCATTAATGCCTAAAATGGATGCTAAGCACACATGCACACACACACATGTTAAGACCCAACACTTAGGCACAAAGCAAGCAACATTCAAGCACACTTGAAAGAGACATTCATGGACTAAAAGCATGCAACATAAGCTCTGAAAATCATGCTAAAACAAACCTCAAGAATCATTTAAATGGCATTCAAATGACTCAAAACAAAAGCATGAATAAGCACCAAAACATGGAGCATTGCTACACAAGCTTATGAGGCATTAAAGAGACATGTAAGGCAATCCAACAAGCATGGCAATGGGACTGAAATGGCATATAGGATGGTCCCAAATCACCAAAACAATGCAAGGATGGCATGCTACACATGCACATACTCAAGGCTAACAAGCCTAAATACAAAGGAGCTATATCAAGCATGCCAAAATCGACCCAAACACTTATGGACAGAACTGAAACATGGCAAAATAAGCACATAATCTTCACAAGACTAAGCCTAAAACATGCTCCAACAAAGGCTAACAACCTAAGACATGTTAAGGCATAAACAAGGCATTACATGGCAACTATGCTAAGCATGCATGGAGTTCCAAAACCAACTTAAAGTCATGTTATATTATGGATATATAAGCATGAAAAACAAACCAAACATGCTCAACACACACTTAAGCATAGGCTTCCTTAAGAGGCCAAAATGTATCCTTTTCAAGGACAACAAGGAGAGGGGGTGGCCCTCTCCTTCTTGGGACTTCAAGGCATCATCTTCACCACTGAAATCCCTCAAGATTTCAGTGGTGAAGAGACCCCAACACCAAAATCCCGGAGCTAGCACAAAATGGCTCAAAATGAGGCCTTTCAAGGCCTAAGGGTGGTCAACAACCCTTAAACAACAAAACACTCTTAATAAACAATAAAGAGGGCCTAAAAATAGAACTTTTTTATGTTATACAATAAGCACAAAAACAGCTCTAAGATAGGTATAAAATCAATGCAAAAATGGGGGAAAAAGGGACTAGATTCTCACCCTTGATGACCCCTTTACAAATGGTGCTCCAATGGCCTCCTTTAGCTTGAATCCAACACCAAAACTTCAAAACAAACCCTTTAGAACCTCAGCTCCAAGAGGAAGGTGAAACACTAGGTGTTTGTGTGCAATAGTAAGACACAAAACACCTAGTGCACAAATGAGAGGGAAAGAGAGATAGAGAATGTATCTAACTCAAACCCTAGAACCAGAGCTTCTCTCTGTGTTTTTTCCTCTCTAAAATGTCTAAAGTCTCTCCTCCTTAGCCCTAAGAGAGAGCCTCTATCTATCTCTCTTGTAAAGCTTACAAAACAAGCTTTGCAAGAGGGAGATCCCTCCATACACGTGTATGCAGGGGAGCAAAAGCAAGACAACTGTCTAAAAATATCTACAAAAGCAGATGAACAGCAATCGGCCGGCCAAAAATGCCATCTTGGCCAAAAAGAGTGCCGACCGGCACAAAATAGTGCTGACCGGCAACAAATAGTGCCGGCCGGCAAACTACATTGCCGGTGGAGACAAAAACCAGCCGGTGGCCTCTAGCCACTGCCGGTGGTGGGTGGGGATGGTCTACAAGCCCTACCCTGCCCTTCCAAGGAAAAACACAAGTGTTTGGTGCAAAACCAGACACTAAACGGTCGAGTTCGGAGATCCTGAGGCAAGGCACGCGAGCCGAGACCTCTAGGAACTCCAAACGAACACAAACATGGAAGATCACCGTGTGTTCAAACGGTGACGTCCAAGTCTTGAGGACGGTCAAAAATGGGGTGTCTACAGAATCCTATCTTACGGCTATTGTTTTGGTTGACTTGTCCTTTCGGATGTATTGTTGTAGCCGACCATCTTGTACCAATTCCTCTAGGTGATCCTTCGATGAGTAACAACTCTCAGTATCATGGCCGTAATCCTTGTGATACTCGCACCACCTATCCCGTCTTCTCGTTTCGGGAGGTCCCACCATTTTGGACGACCATTTGAAGAACGGAAGGTGTTGGAGTTTGGACATAACCGTGCTGATCGGCTCTGACAACTCTGTGTATCTCTTGTCGGCGCACCTTGTGCGCCTGCCATTGACTTGCAGTTGTTCATTTGCTCGGTGGGGCATTGGTCGCTCGATCGGCGAGAATCCCGTCTCTTGTCTCGTTTAGCCCGATGCCGTGGTTCAGGGCTCTGAGGTGGTATGAAATTTATCGGCTGAGCAATTTCAGAAAGGGCCGTCTTGTTGGCCATGTTTTCAGCTTTAACCCGTAAGGCGTCATCCTCCACTTTGCAGTATTCCTCAACTTTCTTCATCAACGACTAGACTGTTTTGGGGGGTCTTCAAGTCAAGGAGCTACGGAGAGCACTGTCAGGATGCAAACCCATTTTGAAGGCGATGATGGCCATGGAGTCCTTGCAAGCGTCATCAACAAGATTAAAGCACTCCAGTAGCGTGCCGAATACGCTCGTAGTGTTGCTCGTGGCTGGATCTGCATTGCCCAGAGAGAGTCGGCTTGTTTCGGCTAGACCTCGTTGGTGATGAATTTGGGCCTGAAAGATTTCTGTAATTGATGGAAGCTCTTGATCGAAGTCGGCTCCAGTTTGTAATACCACCTGACAGCCAATGGTCCCAAACTGCTGGGAAATATTCGGCACATGAGGGCCTCATCATCTGCATGCAATGTCATGGCTTGCTTGTAGTGACGAATGTGATTGGTGGGGTCTGATTTTCCATCATAGAGAGTGAATGACGGAGCTTTGAACTTTTTGGGCAGAACCGCCCTTGCGATCTATCGTACAAAGGGATCATGTTGGTCTTCTTCGTCTGAACTGTTTCTTCTTTGCTTATGGCTTATACGTACACTCTTTTCAGAAGAACTGGTAGCTTCGAGTTGACCCTTCTTTTTGGGCTTCGGGGACAATGAGTCAAAGTCACTGTCAGTGTCTTGTTGTCGAGCTCGAGGTCGTCGACCACCTGCCCTCAAAGGTCATTTCGGATCTTGGCATAAAGCTTGTTTGGACTTCGATACTTCCAAGGTGAAATCCTGATGGAGACGTTCGTTCTTAGCGATCATGTTTCCCAACCTCTGTTCGTTTTGATTTACTTGCTCCATAATCGCTTGCATTGGCTCATGTGCTGATGTCGAGGGTGAACCGAAGTTCAAGGCCCTTCTTGCAATAATATTCTCTGGCCCAAGCATATTGCTTGGAGTGGTTTCATCTTGCGGCATAGGGTCAACAGTGACTGCCGGAGGATCTTACGTCACTTCTCCATGGATGTGCTCGAGTATTCCTACAGATGGCGCCAATTGTGGAGAAGTAGTTTGGAAATACTCTTCTGATCCCGGGGGACGCTCATGATCCTCAGCTAGTCACCTGAAAATGAATAAACACTCCGGTCGGGGGTGCCGAAATTAGCACTCCGACGGGCAAGTCAGTCTCTACTCTCTGGATTACTTGTATTTTAAGTTAAGCGTAATGGTTCTCACATACCTCTTTCTGGCTGATGTTCTTCTATTTATATCTTTTCTTTCTTGGGCTTTGGAATTAGGCCCACTTTCAATTCGCCATTCAGCTACTTTTGTAGCAAACCACTTTTCACTCGGCCCCTTGCTCAATCGGCTATTCGACCGAATAGGGTAGGATTTGATCGTGCGAGACGGGGCTGAGTGCTATATATACTTCGACTCTCCAAGTTCAACTATTCGGCCACTTTACGACTCCCAATATTCGGCCCTCACAATGTCATTAACCCTACCCAAGCCAGTGGTGGTGACTGTCGAAGACGAAGCTGGGGTGACCTTGGAGGAGAATGAGAATGTTGGTTCCGAACCTAAGGGATCTGAGAGCTTAACTGAGGAAGCATATAACCCGTGCGGTTATATTGTGTTAGCGGATCAGGCCAAGCCATTGGTAGAGTAGCCAACTGAGACAGAGGTCAATGTAGTTCGGGAAGATGGGCCAAATCAAAGGTTGGATGATTTAGCAGAACTTGAGGAGGACATTACAAGTCTATAACTTTTCGATGAGCAGGATCTGGGTGATGTGAGCAGCAACTGGTTTGACCTGAATGGCTCAACAGACAATACAAGGTGGCTTAGTGACGAGCCAGATATTGATGAAGGATCTCAGTCGAAATAAGGATAGTCAGAAACAAGAACATCTGCAATGGCTGGAATGGTCGACAATGAGGAGAAGTTGCTGGAGAGCACTGGTACATAGAATTTTGCTCGGGAATCGGGTAGCATTTGTATAGCAGACACAGAACAAGAAGTCGCACAAAAGCGATTTGAACAAGGGAGAATTGAGAATGATGACAGGGATAGAAAGGCCACGGGTCCTACGGGGATAGAATGCGCTGTGAGCACGGGAACGACTATAGTGGAATTGGACAGTTGTTTGTCAGTTGCTGAGGGCATGTGATGGGAAGATGATGATTTGCGTCTGGCCCATACTGATGAAGACTGGGGACAGAATCTCCCGGATGATACGTGGTACACTGAAGAAGTCAACCATATGACCAGAAGTGGGCGGTACTTTAAACCCCCACACATGGACTAGCTAGAGGCATCCGGGAAAGACAAGGAAACAGAGAGGCAGAAAGACAGACTGTTAGAGGAGGAAGCTGTACTGAAGCAGCTAAAAAAGATTCAAGTAGACATCTCCGTCTGGGGACTACTTATGGCCTCCAGGGTGCATAGACAGGCCATCCTTTCAGCCATGGACAAGACTAAGCTTTCGATAGATACAAGGCCCGAGCAGTTGGTGGGGTTCGTTTTCCCGGGTAGAGCTTCACCAATTTTAACCTTCACAGATAAAGAATTACCGCCTGAGGGCTCGGAGCATAACAAGCCGCTATATATCTTTATGGAGTGTAAAGAAAAATGGATACCGGTTGTCCTAGTTGATACGGGATCTGCCATAAATGTGTGTCCCTCGCGAACGGTATATGCTATCGGGTTGAAGCCCGTAAATTTTGCACTAACAGCCCAGGTCATGCGGGCTTATGACAACACTAGTCGGGAGGTGATGGGGATAGTGCAGATCAAAACTCAGGTTGGCCCGAGCCAACAGGACATCGAATTTCATGTTCTGGACGTTCTAGCCACCTTCAACTTACTCCTTGGACGGCCGTGGCTACACCAAGTGAAGGCTGTCTCTTCCACCTTACGCCAGATGTTGAAATACCCCCACGGGAAGGGGTGGCAATTGTTTTTCAGAACTCTTCCATACATCAGCCGCCAGAGGTCACAGTGCCACTCTTGGAAATTGCACATGGCGAGAAGGATGCCTTCCTGTCCGGGTTCACCTTGGTTGAGGCTCAGGTGGTGCAAGATCTTCTAGCTATTGCTGAGGGGCTGTATGTCAGTGCGCAATCTGTTTACCTTATGAACAAGCTTCAACATATACCCGGGATGGGATTAGGAAGGAGTGGCCGAAAGGGCATCGTTGAATTAGCCGAAGTACCACACAATCCCCATACCTTTGGTCTAGCTTATACACCTACCAAAGAGGATTGGGTAAGAAAAGGAAAGGAGATGGCTGGAAGAGCCTGGGCTAAACAAGCTAGGAAGCACTATGAGTTAGTGCATAGACCTATCCGAGGAACCCTAAACGGATGCTTTGTCCGGGAGGGGAAAGATATCCCATTTTGCGGCTTTCCAGAGCCATGGCTGAATTCAAAGAGGCGGCGCTTGCCGAGTTTTGAGATCTTTTCTGACTTACAATTCCCAGGGGATGAAGTTGTCGAAGAGCAGACTGACCTAACGGCTGTGGCTGAACAGGGCAATCAGGATGAGTCCAGTGGCACAGATTTTGAGATGGGAGCAGCGCTGGCCTGTCTTTTCTGGGATCCTTAGATCTCACCAGAGTGCTCGGGGGATGATTTCTCAGTTTCCATGATTGGAGATAATAATGTGGCTGTGAGCCCTTCTTCCGGTATTCTGGACACATCCATCGCACCCTCCCTCGTCTGGCAATATTAGGAAGGCTTTTTATCTGGCAATTCTGGGTCAGGTACTGAACCAGAATCTGATTCCACCGAGTCTGTGGATTTGGAATCAGATTCCAGTTCTTCTGAGTCAGAGTTCGGTATTCCTGAGGGTGAGAAACTGGATGCCATTTTGTTGTCCAGGTCGTCTTTTTCATTTTCTTTTGAGTTGCTTGTAACTGAAGAATTAGACAGTTTGGAAGTTAATGTGAATGGTACTATTGTGGCCTTTGAGTACTTTTCTGTGCCTTTAGTTTATTGCATTAATCGGGACTTTCAAAGTTTTGATGAAAACGACGAGGAAGAAATTCCTCTGGTTTCAAAGCATTTGATTGATCTAGAGCAGGAGAGGTTTGTAAAACCTTTGGTTGATGAAATCACCTCAATTAATGTTGGTACTAAGATGGATCCGTAGTTTGTCCAGATCAGGTCCACATTGTCTTCACAGGAATGCAAGCGCTTAGTCGGTTTATTAAAAAATTTCAAAGATGTTTTCACGTGGTCCTACGAAGACATGCCTGGAATCGATCTTGAGATTGTACAGCACCGGATCCCTCTTGACCTAGAGGCCCGACCTGTTAAGCAGAAGCTTCGAAGAATCCACCCGAATTGGGCTCTGAAAATCAAAGAAGAGGTCACCAAGCAGATTGATGCAGGGTTCTTGTTAGTATCTGAATATCCTACTTGGTTGGCCAACATTGTTCCGGTGCCAAAGAAAGATGGCGAAATTCGTATATGGGTGGACTTCAGAGATCTGAACAAAGCCAGTATGAATGATGACTTTCCTCTGCCGCATATCGACGAATTGGTGGATTTCACTGCGGGGCATACGTTGCTCTCATTTATGGATGGGTTTTCGGGCAATAATAAGATTTTGATGGCACCCGAAGACAGGGAGAAGACTGCCTTCACCACCCCGTGGGGGACCTACTGCTATAGGGTGATGCCGTTCAGTTTGAAGAATGTTGGGGCTACTTATCAACGAGTTGCGGCCACGATCTTGCATGATATGATCCACAGAGAGCTTGAGGTTTACGTGGATGACATGATTGTCAAATTGAAGGAAAGAGAGGGCCATTACACCGCCTTGAAGAAATTTTTCCAACGGTTTAGAGAGTATCGATTGCAACGGAATCCTTAGAAATGTACTTTTGGCATTACAGCAGGGAAAATGCTTGGGTTCTTAATTACACAAAGGGGCATCGAGGTCAATCCTTCCAAGATTAAGGCCATCTTAGAAATACCACCACCAAGGACTGAAAAGGAGGTGCGAGGCTTTCTGGGTAAAGCACAATTCATAAGACGGTTTATTGCAAAATTAACCTTGACTTGTGAACCACTGTTTGGTCTCCTGAAGAAAGGAAAGAAGTTCCAATGGGATGACCGATGCCCAGTTTCTTTGGAACAAATCAAGCAGTATCTACAGAACCGGCCCGTGTTAACACTGCCAGAGCCGGGGAAACCATTGATATTGTATCTATCAGTAACCGACATGACAATGGGCTGCATGCTTGCACAGGAGTCTGTGGACAAAGTGGAGAAGGCTATCTATTACCTGAACAAGAAGATGCTAGAATATGAGACCCGTTACACTCCGCTTGAGAAGGCTTGTTTGGCCTTGGTATGGGCTACCAGGAAGTTGAGGCACTACCTATTAGCTCACTCTATAATACTGGTTTCGAGATTAGATCCCATCAAATATCTCTTCGAGAAACCAACACTTACGGGTAGGCTATCCTGTTGGTTGCTTCCTCTCTCCGAATTCGATTTGAAATATATGACTTGCAAGTCTGTAAAAGGGAGAGTGGTAGCGGAGTTCCTAGCCGATCACCCAGTAGAGGGAGATGAAGCAGTAGAGTATCTATTCTCAAATGAGGCCATTCTGTAGGCCAAAGAATAGGTTTGGACTATGTACTTTGACGGAGCGTCTAACCAGTACGGGTATAGGATAGGGGTGTTGCTGATAGCGCCCGACAATTCCCACATACCTTTAGCTTTCTAACTCCGGTTCAAAGTATAAAACAATGAAGCAGAGTATGAGGCATGTATCGCTGGCTTGGAAGCCGCCCTAGAACTAGGGGCAAAACGGTTGGACGTCATTGGGGACTCGAACCTTGTTGTGTCTCAAGCGAAAGGAGACTGGAAGGTTAAGGAAGAAAGGATGAAAATCTACCACCAAACCCTGGACGTTCTAATTCCCAGGTTTGAGAAGTTAACCTTCACCCATCTGTTAAGAGAGAGCAACAGGTTCGCAGACGCTTTGTCAACTCTATCTTTTATGATAGACATCTCTTTGGGAGTCCGAATGCGTCCAATCATCATTGAATAGAGGTATGTGCCGGCCTACGAGCTGATAGTCGTCATAGATGAAGTACAAGACCAGAACCCCTGGTATCATGACATCTGAAACTTCTTGGAAATAGAGGCTTATCCACCAGGGGCAAATGCCAAAGACTAGCATCCTTGCATGAGTGTGAGTGTTGCCATGTTTAGCATGCTTTCCATGAGGCTATTTGCTTAAGTGCTAAATTGCATGAATGCCTGTGGATGGAGGCTTGATTGCCTGAATTGGGACAACTCAATGATTGTGAGTTTTAAGCCCACTTTGCAAAGGGGCAAATGATGTTTTAAAGCCCACCTGAGGGTGGCAAATCCACGCTATAGCCTACTTGCAAAGGGCCTTTTCAAACCATTTTCGAAAACAAACACGAGTTATTTTGTTCCAATTCTCGTGATTGAGTCTATACTTGTATACTGTGCGCATCCCACAATAAAGATATCTAATAATCAGATAAGCACACATAAAGTTTATAAAACAACATATCATGCTCAGTAGAGGTCGATCTTTGATCAGGCGAGCGGGGGTGCTCATTTCAAGACCTTCTCCTCTCGTACCCAAGTTTCCGAGCTGAGGCAACTTTTGTGATTACGGACACGTGGCCTTTGGCATGAGTCAGGGTTTCTTAAATTTTCCAAAAATAAAATATTTAGGTGGCGACTCTGTAATCTGGCAAAGCAGTCCATGTTTGGGGCTTTTTCATTCAAAATTGATTTTCCAAAACCAATTGCCAGATTTGGACTCTTCGGTGTTTATCAGTCTCACGTTGCACTTTGTGAGATTAGATTCAAAACCGTGACAGGAGTGTGAACTGTAGTAAGACCAATTCACGCCTTCTCCGAAAGGGGGGTGCGCGAAGAAAGTCGGGCCTACAATATGCATATGGATTGATTTTGGAAAACAATGGAAGAGAATGGAGAGACAAAAGAATAGTGTTTAGTTTTTGGATTGGCAATCAAACAGAAACATACTCTCTCTCTCTCTCTCTCTCTCTCTCTCCTATACACAAGACTGTCTACTGTTCTCATCATGTTCTTACTTTTTGTAACAAGAATTACAACATTATCATCATCATCACTATCATTGGTTAAAAAGTGGTTCACAATATCATCACTATCACTGGTTAGATGATGGGTAGCGTTAGAGGAGGGGGCAAAGGGGATGGGTGGCGACATTGCGGAAGAGGAAGACAGAGATTGGTAGCATTGGGGATGAGAGAGAGGAGTTAAGAGAAGGATGTGGCTTATTAGCACTAGAGAATGAGGAGACAGAGATGAGCGAGGTTGGTAAAGAGTGACTGGAGTATTGTTGGTCATCTATGGGAATGGTGGGCTGTGAAATGATGAAAAGATAAAAGAATTAATTTGGTATGGTTCATTCTATGGTAGGATTGCAAATAGATGGTGTAGACATCCCTGAACGCCCCGGGAGGACGAGTCCCCCGTTCTGTTCGTTTTGAGCTCGCTACAGTTCGGACTCTCGAATTGTCACGGTTTTTAATCTGAACCAAAGAGTCCAAATCTGGCAAATCGTTTTGAGAAACAGATTTTTGAAAAGAAGTGCCAAACATGGACTGCTTTTCAAGATACAGAGTCGCCACCTAAATATTTTTTATGGGGGAATTTAGGAAACCCTGACTCGATGCCAAAGGCCACG
This sequence comes from Camellia sinensis, assembly GCF_055761805.1. Classification (NCBI taxonomy): domain Eukaryota; kingdom Viridiplantae; phylum Streptophyta; class Magnoliopsida; order Ericales; family Theaceae; genus Camellia; species Camellia sinensis. The sequence goes on from NC_138964.1 coordinate 73,564,087, forward strand.
TGTCCGTCATCACCAAAGTTGCCTTGGCTCGGGAGCTTGGGAACGATTGGGGAAGGTCAACTATGAGCACCCCCTCTCGCCCGATCCGAAGATCGGCCTCTACTAACCATGATATCCGATTTTGAAAACATTATGTGTTCCTATTCCGGTTATTAGCCTAGAATTAGTATGTTATGCACACAGCAAACAAGTATAGACCAAATCGCTAAATTGGAACAAAACATTTCATGCTTGTTTTGAAAATGGTTTGCTGCTCGCAAGTAGGCTAAAAAATGTAGATTTCGCCACCCTCAAGTGGGCTTTAGAAAAGATGGTTTTGCCACTATCTAGTGGGCTTAAAACTCGCAGTTTTAATGCATTATTCCAATTTAGGTAATTCGACCTCCACCCACAGGCACTCAAGCAGTTATATCACATAAGCAGCTAGCCTCATGCCAATCATGCTGTTATGGCAACACTCACACGCATGCGGTATGCTAAAGCATAAAAAGCTCACCTAGTACTCCGTGCCAAAACAAGAACATGTTAGCAATCATGCATGATCCAAGTCCATGTTTAAATGCCTAATGCAACGCATACGGAATGTCACTAGAGTAGGTTCGGCTAGTCTATAAATGACATGTGAAAATGCACAAGTAGCATTATTCAAGTTAGATTTGAAATACTTATGCAGTTAGCATGATGCACCGAGCCTGGTGCATGCAAGACTAATGAATGATGCACGCATGCATAACATAAGATATGCTAAAGTAAACATGTCCTAATACTAACCATCAAAAGCAGGTAAGTAAAAAGGAGAAAGAAGTGGGGGTTGGAAGACATGCACACACGCACCCACACTTATTACAAATTTGCCCTCGCTCGGAGGGACCGAAAGAATAATACAAGTTAATTAACCTACAAGCTAATTAAATATTATAGGCCAATTAATTAATTAACAAATTAACTAGTCCAATGAAAGCAGTAAACAGTCTCGGGAAGAGGGCCCAATGCAATGCGCGCTTGGCTCCGCTCGGAAAGTCACTGCTATGCACAAGCTGCCTCTGCTTTGGCTGTTCTGCCTCTCTGAAGACTGCACTACTCCCAAGGTATGCTCTATGGACACTGTGGAGCACCACCGACCAAGTGGGAACACCACCGGCCATGTCCGGATGGTCATCGGCCATTTGTTGAGCTCTCAGCCATCAATGGATGGCCGGTCGGCAGTATAGATGGCCGGCCGCCAAAGCTTCCTGCAGAACCTGTTTGACAGCAGCAGAGGACAGAACTTGGCATGGCAATGCATTTCAAGCAATGTATGCACCAACCACACTCCTTATCATATGTATGACTCAAAGGAGGATGGGCCTCGATTCTCGGGCCACCAATCACGCATTTCCATGCATGATGGCCCAAGAGACCAAGTATGCGTTTTGATTTCAAATGCAATGCACACACACAAACAAAGGCCCAATCCCTATCACTAGATCAAGGGACAAGGCATGCATGCTAGATGGAATGCAACCTAGACATACAAACTTAGTATGCTATATGATATGGAGGGGAGCATGCAAACATGCAATGTACACTAGGTACGCAACCTAAGCGAACAAGGCAAACAAGCATGTCACAACTATGCAAGCTAATGAAGCATGCGAGATGTGATCTAATCATGCAAGTGTGCAAGACATGCAAACATGCTAGCAACTTGACCAAGGGAATGCATGCCAAATGCAAGTGATTTCAAGCATGCAACACATGCAACCAAAACATGCAAACGTGGATTAATGCAACAACATTTGAATAGCATGCAAAAGATGGACTTAAACTGAATTAGGCAGCTCTTAACTAGGCCCAAAACAATGGCTAACATGCTCAAGAATGGAAGCCAAAACACATACAAATAGGCATGCATGTAAGGTCCAACACTTAGGCACATAGAGACAAATTTTAAGCACACTTAAAAGAGGAACAACATGGGCATATGGCATGCAATGTAAGCTCTGAAAATCATGTTAATGATGGTGCCAAAACAAGCAAACGAGGTAAGCATGGCATGCAACAATGGTCCAAGATTCAAGGCAAGCCCAAGGGGGGATTGAACTAAACTTAATGCAACCGCACATGTCATGCATTAAATGACCAAAACCAGAGTTTTAGCATGTTAAAACAAAGCCAAAAGACCACTTAGATAGCATCTAAATGACTTGCACATGGAAACATACACAATAACCAAACATGGAGCATAGGACACAACCTCTTGGAGCATCAAAGGGGCCATGAAATGCAAGCATACAAGCATGCTAAGTGGACTGAAATGACATGGAAAATGGTTCCAACTCACTAAGTCAAAGCAAGTAAAGCATGCTCCACACTCACACACCCAAGGCTAACAAGCCAAAATGCAAGGTGGCTATACCAAGCATGTCATGGTCCACCAAAGCAATCAAAAACAGAACTTAAGCATGCTAAAACAAGTACAAAAGCTTCACAAAGCTAGGCCAAAAGCATGCTTGAACAAGGGTTAAAACCTAGATGCATGTTAAGGCTACAATATGACATTACAAGACATGTATGCTAAACAAGCAAGGTGTGTCCAAACCAATTAAAAACGGAGGCATATTATGACATAATAAGCATGAAAATCAGCTAAGGCATGGCCAACACACACTTAGACTAGATGCTCCCTCAAGAGGCAAAAATGGGCCCTTTTCAAGGACAACAAGGAGAGGGGGTGGCCCTCTCCTTCCTAGGACCTCAAGGCACCATCCTCACCTTTGAAATCCCTCAAGATTTCCGTGGTGAGGAGGCCCACACACAATGGTCCCGAAGCTCAACCAAAATGGCACAAAACAAAGGCCAAACAAGCCTTAAGAGGGGTCAAACGACCCCAAACCTTAAAACACCCTTAACAAACTATTTAGAGCAGACAAAAATACAACTTTTATATGTTATACACTAAGCTCAAAAACAGATGCAAGATAGGTAAATAAGCTATGCAAAAATGGGGGAAAAAGGACAAAAGTCTTACCCTTGTAGACCTCCTTCAAAAATGGTGGACCAGCTAGTTCTTTGAGCTCAAAACTAGCTCCAAGACTTCAAAACAACCCTCAAGGGCCTCAGCTCCAAGAGAAGGTGTGATGGTGGGTGTTTGTATGTAAAACTAAGGCTAAATACACACACAAAACACAAAAGGAAGAGAGATATAGATATAGGATAGACACAAATCCGAACCTAAAACTAGAGCTCTCTAACAATGTTCTCTAAGTTGTCTAACCCTAGAACAAGGGAGAAGAGGCCCCTCTTTATAGAGCTTCAATCTTGTAAGCTTACAAGACAAGCTAGCTAAGAGGGAAATCCCTGAAAATATCTGCAAAAGCAGATGCACAGTAGTCGGCCGGCCAAAAATGCAATTGACCAAAAAAAGATAGCCGGCCGGCCATCTATAGTGCCGGCCGGCCAAGAATTTGGCCGGTGGCAACAAAACACAGCCGGTGGCCTCAAGCCATGGCCGGTGGAGTGTGAGGATGGCCCACAAGCCATTCCCTGCCCCTCCAAGACAAAGCATAAGTGTTTGGTGAAAAACCAGACACAAAACAGTCGAGTCGAGAGATCCTGAGGCAAGGCGTGCAGCCGAGACCTCCGGGAACTCAAGACGAACACAAACATGGATGATCACCGAGTGTTCAAGCGGTGACGTCCAAGTCTTGAGGACGGTAAAAAATGGGGTGTCTACAGCTGGTTTTGATTTAAGTACATAAGTTGATAAATAGATTTTTGATATGATTTGGTTAGACTTAAAATTAGATATGATATTAACTTAAATCATCAAGTAAGAAAATGTCATGTGTATTATACAAAAATATTTCGTATGTACAATTGAGTTTTTCATTAGTTCAGTAGGCAGAAATGGATAGGGGGCATAGATTGTGACACAGAATGAAATTCTAACACTACTACAAAAATAGTTAAAGATCATACTTTGACAATTGAAAATATCTCACTTTTAGTGGAAGTGTGATAAAAAAAATTAGATTGATATTTTAATCACACTTAATTTGAGTGAGTGTGATAATATTTATTTTTAATCTCACTTTTTAAATAAGTGTGATTTTATCTTCTTTTTTTAATCACATTTTCTAAATAAGTGTGATTTTTTGTTTTGTTTTTAATTTTAATTTTATATAAAATAATTTCAATCTTATATAAAATAAATTCCACTTTTCTGATTCATAAAAATTCAAACTACCCTTGACCTTTTTATTTTTATTTATTTTTATTGCGTAGTAGAGAAACCCATACACATAACACAACACAACACAACACAACACAATTCAATTCATTTTTTTTTTCAGATTCCCAAACCTATCTCTCACTCACTCTTCTCTCTCCAAACCCTAACCCTACATCCTTTGATCGGCGGCGACTACAAGCAGCAATGGCCTGCAGCGGCCTGTGACGGTGGTGAGCGACTGATGTCTCGAAGATACAAAACACAATATGTTCAAATAAATAGTGCCTTTTATGTTTCTAAACGTAAGCTGAAGAATATGAGCAATTCGATAAGCCATAACTTGAATCACCAGAATTTGCTTGCTCTGGCAGTGCTAGAGCATCAAAGTAAGATCAATTCCTCTTGCATTTCTGGTTACAATTTGTTTCAAGTTCAGGCAAATTCACAAATTCGAAAGTCGCATATCACTTCCAAATTCTGGGGAAAATGTCTGAATTTATGGAAAACGAAGTTGCTAATGTGAACAACTCAAGTGCTTTCTATTTTTCCTCAGTCTGTGTTAGGCATCGATCCAACTTCTAAGGTACACTATCAATTTGTAACCTCTCTTTTTTTCCCCCTATACACCGTTTACGTCATTGTGTTCAATTGAATGAATTTATTAGTCCAATTGATTATCACGTTAGCATTTTTAACTCAAGTTTATAATTTTTCCCACATGCCACTTATTTGTTTATTTTTCATATAAAAAAAAAATTCTCAATTGAACCAAATTGAGACAGAGTGATAAATTCATGGTTAAAATCGAGTCAATTGAAATTATAGGGAGTAAAATGACACAAGAAGGAACAAAGTACATGGACTACCATTTTAATTTGCCCATTAAATAACTTTTGGAATCAACTTTTGAGTTTTTGCCATTTTGGTTGAAAAATTTTCAATGTGAAGAGCAATGGCAGATATTACAAACGATGATTTGAGTTACTGGTTTGGATGTCGGTTGATTTTCACTATTTCCTTCATTATAGCAACTTATAGAAAGTTCAACCTTGATGGAAATACGAATTACAGGTATTAACACCATAGGCTTTTGTATTTGTGATTGACCCCATAAATTTTGTTGGGTTTTGATGAATTCAAATACCTAAATCTTTCAAATATATAATGTATTCAACATGAGATTCTTGTATCCTATCCAATTGAACAGGTGGTTGTTAGTGCTCCTACTTCCGGTTTTGTATTAGAAATAGATATGCAGCTCACTAATACTAGTGGCACCGTAGTTCTTCACTAGGGTGGGAAACAAAATGGAAAAGAGTAAGTACACTTGTAAATATAATGATTTGCTTTGATTGAAGTTTTGAGCTATAGCATTAAAATGTTTTATGTTACTTTTGTCATTTTTTTCACGCAGTTAGAATTATGTATTTTTCAAACTGCAAAACTATTGGAATGGGAAAAGCTAACGAAGATAAAGCATCATCTGAATCTTATAGATTTTGGGGTGTTTTGGCTTGTCACTAGTTTGTCCAATAATGCATCTAAAAATCCTTATTTTTGTTTGTTCATATTTGACCACGAAAAGCATGATCACTGACTTATTGATCTTGTAGCCTGTGGATTATGAGCCTCCATTCTTCAGAAGTAGCATAGAACAAGAAGTTCATAGCCTATGGACTAAAAATCCTTTGAAAATTGAGAGGTTGGCAATGTCAACAACAAACATTTTGTATTAGCTCTCAAGGTAAAGATATAAGATTGTAGGAACAGTGAAACACTTGGATCCCTTATTCAAATTTTGAGTTTTGTAATTGGAAATTATGCAGGTTAAGAGTGTGCTTGATCCTTTTGAAGATGAAAATGATGACATTCAAGACGATGATGCGAGCTTTGGAGCTGATTTTGTAGAAAGGGATGAGCATTCTGAATTGGACAGTGAGGTACTGTGTTAACATTACTTTACTGTTTGTTCTCCATGAGCTTCACTAACTGCTGAAAGCTTGATTTACCATATAGAACAAGTGTTTAGTTAACTACTTGTCAATTTGTAACCCACTTTAGGTTAGCCATTCGCAAGATAACCAATACATAGTCGTGCCAATAGGTAATTACATGTCTTTGTGCTCAGCTGTTTCAGCTTGTTTACATATTAGGTGTTTCCAGTATTCTCTGAAGTTTGAAATGTGAATGACATTAGTTCTTTTGACAAATAAGCAGCAGAATTGTGATGATAATTGTGGGAGCCGAATTAAACTGAATATATAGGGACGAATGGATCCGTCTGGTCTGAAACGTAACATCTATTTGGCATTTATCCTAGTCAGTTGAAGAGCAGAATAAAGTAACTGGCACTCCAGCCAATAGAACAAAGGCCGAGTAGAAGCACATACAAAGGATCAAAGATGGGCCTAGCCCTAGGGGCCACAGAGAACACTATAAATACGGGACCATCAGTCAGAGAAAGGTATGTAAGAACTAGTATGCTCAACTTAAAATACAACTAATCCAGAGAGAGTAAAGACTGACTTGTTCGTCGGAGTGCTAATTCTGGTACCCCGACCGAAGTGTTTATTTCTTTTTAGGTGTCTATCTGACAATCACAAGCGTCTCCCAAGATTAGAAGAGTATTTCCAAACCACTTCCCCACAATTGGCGCCGTCTGTGGGAATACTCAAACACATCTATGGCGGACGTAACGGAAGACCCTCCGATAGTCATTGATGAACCACGTAGAGAGACGACCTCACTCCAACAAACATGCTTGGATCGGAGACTATCCCTGCAAGACGCGCGTTGAAATTCGCTTCACTCTCGACTTCAGAGCATGAGGCAATGCAAGTGATCATGGAACAATCGAAGCAAAACGAACAGAGGTTGGAGAACATGATCGCTGAGAACGAACATCTCCGTATGGACTTGGCCTTGGAAGTGGCAAAATCCAAACAAGCTATACGCCAAGATCCAGAACGGCCTCTAAGGGTAGGGGGTCGACGACCTCGAGCCCGACAAGACGACACTGATAGCGACTCTGACTCATTATCCCCAGAGCCCAAGAAGAAGGGGTGACCTGAAACTACCAATTCTTCTAAAGAGAGGCCCCGTATAAGGCATAAGCAAAGAAGAAACAGCTTAGATGAAGAAGACCAGCACAATCCCTTTATACGACGGATTGCAAAGGCAGTGCTACCTAAGAAATTCAAAGCACCGTCCTTCACCTTGTACGACGGTAAATCAGACCCCACCGATCACATCCGCCATTACAAGTAGGCCATGACATTGCATGCGGACAACGAGGCTCTCATGTGCAGAATATTTCCGAGCAATTTGGGAGCACTAGTTATCGGGTGGTATTATAAACTGGACCAGACTTTGATTAAAAGCTTCCACCAACTCCAAAAATCCTTTAGGGCAAGGTTTATCATTAATGAGGTCCAGCCAAAGCAAGTCGATTCCCTCTGGGCAATGCAGATTCAACCGGGGAAAACCCTTTGTGCGTATTCGGCGTGATATTGGGAGTATTTCAATCTGGTAGACGATGCTTGCAATGACTCTATGGCTATCACCGCCTTCAAGATGGGGCCGCATCCCGACAGTGCCCTCCGTAGCTCTTTGACCAGACGGCCCCCTAAAACAGTTTGGTCGTTGATGAAGAAAGTTGAAGAATACTGTAAAGTGAAAGATGATGCCTTACGGGTTAAAGCCGGAAATGTGACCAACAAGACGACTCCTGTTGAAATTGCTCAGCCGTTAAATTCTGTAGCACCTCAGAGCCCTGAATCACGACATTGAGCAAAACGAGATAAGAGGCGAGATTCTCACCGATCAAGTGACCAATACTCCCACTGAGCAAATGAACAGCTGCAAGTCGACAGTAGACGCACAAGGCGCGCCGAAGAGAAATATACTGAGTTGACAGAGCCGATCAGCATGGTCATGTCCAAAATCCAACATGTTCTGTTCTTCAAATGGCCGTAAAAAATGGCGGGACCGCCCGACACTCGAAGACGGGATAGACGGTGCGAGTATCACAAGGATCATGGCCATGAAACTGAGAGTTGTTATGCATTGAAGGATCACCTGAAGGAATTGATACAGGATGGTCGGCTGCAACAGTACGTCCGAAAAGGCAACTCAACCAAAGCAATAGCCTTAAGACAAGATTCCCCTCCACTCGGCGTGATCCACATGATATACAGCCTGCTAATTTCATCCGCGGTGCATACGATTCAGTCGAATCCCGACCCTCAAAATCAACTCACTCCAGCTAAACGGCCCCATGAAGCTGCAAGCATTTCTTTCGATGATTCAGATTTGACCGAGGTGACACTTCCCCACATTAATCCCTTGGTAATTGATTTACGTGTAAATCGATTCACCATTGAGTGCGTACTCAATGATTAGGGGAGCACATCAAAGGTTATGTATTACAAGACATTCACCAAACTCGACCTCTCAGAATCAAATCTCTATCTGGCTCCTTATCTACTATTCGACTTCAACGCCAATCCAGAATACCCATTGGGGAAAATCACACTACCCGTCCGAGCATGCTCCCGAACAGTGAATGTGGAATTCTTGGTCATCAAGCTGCCATCGTAATCTCATCATGGGGCGATCCTCATTGCATGTTATGCAGGTCGTGCCAAGCACCTATCATCAGCTGCTACGCTTCCCGACAGAACGCAGCAATCAAGCCGACAGACAGCAGCTACTTTCCTTCCTGTTCGACAACCTTGATGTATTTGTGTGGACTCCATATGAGATGTCAGGTGTGTAGATCCGTCTGTTTCGCAACACCATTTAAATGTTGACCCTAAATGCAAGCCGATCATTCAAAACAGATGGTAATCAGCCGCAGAGCACACTGCCGCAGTTGTTGAACAGGTTGACCGGTTGCTTGACGCCGGAGCAATCAGGGAAGTGACCTACCCTACATGGCTCTCTAATACTGTGGTTGTAATGAAGAAGAATGGGACCTGGCGAGCCTGCGTTGATTTCACGAACCTAAACAAAGCCTGCCCCAAAGATTGTTTTCCTCTCCTAAGGCTAGACCAACTGGTAGATGCTACAGCACGTCATCAGCACATGAGCTTCCTCGATGCCTACAGAGGCTACCATCAAATTGCCATGCATCCGGAGGACCAAGACAAAACTGCATTCCTCACCCCAAGAGGAACCTATTGCTATAAGGTTATGCCTTTTGGGCTGCAAAATGTAGGGGCAACTTACCAGAGACTGGTCACCACCATGTTCAAGGAGCAACTCGGCCACACTATGGAAGTATACATAGACGACACTGTGGTCAAATCCAAGGAAGAGTAGAATCATATAGCCGATCTGGAGGAGACATTCGGCATTCTACGCAAATATAAAATGAAGCTGAATGCTTCCAAATGTGCTTTTGGGATCGGCTCTGGCAAGTTCTTGGGTTACATTGTCAACCACCGGGGAATCGAGGCCAACCCGAGGCAAATCACAGCAATTTTGGAACTCGGCTCCTCTCATTCAATAAAAGAGGTTCAAAAGTTTATGGGGATGGCCGCCGCACTCAACGGGTTCATCAGTCGATCTACAGATTGCTGCCGACAATTCTTCCATACACTACGGTAGGGCAAGGCTTTCGAATGGTCAGCCAAGTGCGAAGCTGCTTTGAACGGTCTCAAAACCTACCTCCAATAAGTTCCACTTTTGACAACACCTTCAGCAGGCGACCAGCTCATCTTGTATCTGGCAGTTTCCGACCGGGCCGCCAGCGCCGTACTGATTAAGGAAGAGCTGGGGGAGCAGCGGCTAGTGTATTATGTGAGCAAGGCAATGGTCGACGCCGAAACACGCTACCTGCCACTAGAGAAACTCATCCTAGCCCTAGTCATGGCGGCAAGAAAATTGATGCATTACCTCCAGGGGCACAGCATCGGGGTGCTAACAGATTACCCCCTCCGATCAGTACTACGCAGTGCGGAAGCATCAGGACACGTCTTAAAGTGGGCTCTTGAACTCGGCCAGTACGATATTCAGTTTCTACCTAGAACCTCAGTCAAAGGACAAGTGCTTGCCAACTTTGTGGCCAAATTCACTGGGGGTCTTGCCGACTTCAAGTCTGATGAAATTCAACAGAAGCCGAACTAGAGAATTTATGTTGGGGACATTTGGAAGTTAAACTATGATGGATCACCCAATCAACGGGGCAGCGGAGCCAGAGTAGTAATCATGGCTCCCGATGGCGCAATAATTGAGCAGGCCATTAAACTCGGATTCGAAGCATCAAATAATGAGGCCGAATACGAAGCCCTTCTGGGTGCTCGGCGTTTGCTAGTATTTTGCGATTCAAAATTGGTGATCAATCAGCTAAAGGGGGAGTACGTTGCAAAAAATGACCATATGGTAGCTTACGTGAAATTGGCTAGCGCCTTGCTGGCCAAATTTGACCATCAGTAGACGTCCCCGAACGCCCCGGGAGGGCAAGTCCCCCCCGTTCTGTTCATATTGGGGTCACTACAGTTCAGGACTCTCAAATTGTCACGGTTCTTAATCTGAACCAAAGAGTCCAAATTCGGCAAATCGTTTTGAGAAAACAGATTTTTTTTGAAAGAAATGCCAAACATGGTCTGCTTTGCCAGATACAGAGTCGCCACCTAAATATTTTATTTTTGGGAAATTTAGCAAACCCTGACTTGTTGCCTAAGGCCACGTGTCCGTCATCACCAACGTTGTCTCGGCTCGGGAACTTGGGTACGATTGGGGAAGGTCATTTCGTGAGCACCCCCGCTCGCCCGATCAAAGATCGGCCTCTACAAACCATGATATCTATTTTTTGAAACATTATGTGTTCTTATTCCGATTATTAGCCTAGATTTACTATGTGATGCGCACAGCATACAAGTATAGACTGGATCGCCTGAATTGGAACAAAACATTTCATGTTTGTTTGTTTGAAAATGGTTTGATGGTGCTACCCGCAAGTAGGCTAAGACGTGGATTTGCCACCCTCAAGTGGGCTTAGAAAACATGATTTTGCCACTATCTAGTGGGCTTAAAACACACATTTGATGAATTGCTCCAATCCAAATAACCCAACCTTCATCCACAGGCATTTAGGCAGATATATCAAATAAGCAATTAGCCTTATGGTAAGCATGCTATCATGGCAGTCACTCACACGCATGCAAGGATGCTAAAGCATAAAACTTACCGAGTACTCCAAGCCAAAACAAAAGGTAATTAGAAATCCATGCATGATCCTAATTATACAGAAATGCCTAATGCAACACATGCAAAAGTGCAACTATAGCAGGCTCGGCTATTCTAGACATGGCATATGAAATGCTACAGCTAACATGTATTCAACTTGGAATTGAAAATACAATGCAGTTAGTATGATGCGCCGAGCCCGGTGCATGCAAGACAGATGAAATGAATGCAAAACATGCTATCATACTGTATCCTAATTGAAACATGCCCTAATCTAACCATCATAAGCTGGTAAATAAAAGGGAGAAAGACGTGGGGTTGGAAGGCATACATCACACACACGCACACTTATTACAACATTGCCCTCGCTCGGAGGGTCCGAATAAATAATATACAGTCCCAAATGAATAATTACAGTCCAAATATGTACAAAACCCTAATTAATTAACAAATTAAATTAGGAAAGCAATAAATTGGCATGCAAGCCAGGGACTGCCTCAAATCTGCTCCGGATGATGAATGATGCATGCTCCGGTTGCCTTTGTCGAAAAATCCCTTGTGATGCCCCGGTTTGCCTCTGTTTGCAATTGTTCTTGGAATGCGTGCCAAGCTCCAGAAGGCTGCCGATTTCTGATTTGCTGCAACAGAGAGCAACAGATGGGCATGGCAAAGTATTTTCACATATGTATGCATGACAACTCTTCGGGGAGTGTAGTCCTCGATCCTCGTGCCACCAATCACGCATATCGATGCATGATGGCCGAGGAGTCGAATTGCACGACTCAATCTGAAATGAATGCACATATAAACACAACAAGACCTAAACCCCGTCATGGATAATCCGGAGTGTCGGTGACTGGGAATTGAGACACGTTCCGTCACTCGAAGTACGAAACGTCCCTCGTTTCCCGTGCTCAGGCTAACTCCTATCCCAAGCACAATGCAATATGCATGACATGCATGAATGCAACTAATATACAACCTAGCTTGCACAATGCTATGAGATGGCATACACAATGCACGATGTAACAAGGCATACACAATGCTCTAACATACAACCTAGCATACGCAATGCTATAAATCAAAATGGCATACACAATGCATAATGGACTTATACCAACATGAGTGGACCTCAGCCACACTCACATCAGTAGCCATGAGATGAAAATGAGACTCTCGAAATACGTGCACGCATGCAAGCAAACCGAGGACCGAGCCTAAGGCAACAAATGCCACTCTACCAAAGCATGGCAAGGCATGGAATATGGTATGCAAACATGCAGATTTCAGCACTAAAATATGATGCTAAACAGCCTCGAAACATGGCAATATGGCACCCGATGCACGAGATGAAACCCGAAATTCAAAACTAGGCGCATAGAATGACTTACATCTATACAAAGCATGCATTATTTGATCATGTAGCATGAATAAAGATGCAAGACAGTCCCAAAACATTCATATTTTTAGTTTATAACAAGTCCTAAAAATAAACGCAAATAGGGCTAACCTATCATGCAAAAATGGCCCCAAAATAGAGATTAAACACGAAGGGACAGCAGCTGGCCCCAAATGGCAAAGTGCCCTTCAACAAAGTTTAAGAGGGGCTCAAAACAGGGAACTTTACAGTTTATATCAAGCCACGAAAATAATCACAAATAAGGCCAAACTATCATGCAAGAAAAGGCCTAAAAGAGGGGTAAAGAGACAAGTGGCAGCTGCTATTCTCAAACAGAGGAGAGACCTTCAACAATGTTGAAGAGGGGCTCAAAACAAGATATTTCAAATTTTATGGAAAGGTCCAAAACAGCTCACAAATAGGCCTAAAATACTATGCAAAAATTGGCCTAAAAGAGAGATAAAGAAGCAAGTGATAGCAGGAGGCCTGAAACAGAGGAGAGCCCTTCAACAATGTTGAAGACGGGCTCAAAACAAGTTATTTTACAGTTTATGGAAAAGTCCAAAACAACTCACAAATAGGCCTAAAATACTATGCAAAAATTGGCCTAAAAGAGAGTTTAAACTCAAAGGGTGAGGAGGGGACCTCAAACAAAGAAAGACCCTTAATCAAACATGGAGATGAGCACAAAATATGACTATTTACAGTTTGGGTTGGAGCCCAAAAATGCTAGAAAGTATGGCTTAGATACAAAGCAAGATAAGGCACAAAAGAGGGAAAATGGGACTCACCCTTGTAGACCAATGGACCAGCAGCTCTTGGACCAATTTTGGGAGCTCTTCACCTCTGGAAAGCAGCCTCAAGTTACTGGAATGGAGGATGGAGGCCTTGTGCTATGAGGTATAGGGTAAATGGTGTAGGATCAAGGGTGTTTTGGTGCTTGGAGTAGAGAGAGAAGGAGATTTAATGCAAGAGCTCCAAACCAGTTCTTGTAACCCTCTAAAATGTAGCTGGGGGTGCTGGTTATATAGGCAAAGGAATGAAGGAAAGGGATGGAAATCAAATTCAAAGTTTCCCCCCAAAAGAGCCCCCCATCGGATACAGGATCTGGGGGGAAAAAGAGGGCATATCTGTAAGGAACCAGGTGAAGGGGTCATGGCCGGCCAGGTTTTGAGGGTTCAGGTGGCCGGCCGGCCACCTCCCATGGCCGGCCGACCAAGGGTCAAAAAGGTCAAGCACAATTACTGGTCGGCCACCAAATATTGGTGGCCTCCCAGGTGTGCACAACACAACTATGTGATTGAAACCTAGAAACAGTGAACCAAGAGAGAGAAAAGACCATTTTTTAGAGGGGGTCAAAAGGGTCAGGCACAATTACTGGTCGGCCACCAAATATTGGTGGCCTCCCAGGTGTGTACAACGCAAATATGGGGTTTAGGGTTCAAGAAAGTGGCCCCGGGGTGGTCAACATTGGCTTTCAAGTGAGGAAAACGGGCGTCGGAGAGTGATGAAGAAAGAAAGCTGGCTTTTCAGAACAATTGCTGGCCTCCCACCCTCCTACAAGCTTCCTAACCATGAAAATAAGGTCTCCACCAAAAATGAACCAAAACGGATGCAAAACGGAGGTTCGGGGACCGAAACGCGCGGCCTGGGGCCCCGAAAATGGGCTGTTAAGCACCGGAGGTGGCATTCGACCACGAAGTTTGTCTCTCGGGCCCCAGTGTTCCTCAAAAGGGAGGAAATAAGGTGTGTGCCAAAAACCGGAGCAAACGGAGGTGGTTCGGCGATCCCGAACCGAGGCACACGGTCGTCGGCTCCGAAAAATCGGAAACCGAGCTCCAAACGGGAAAAATGGCCTACGACCACGAAACGTAGCCTACGGCCACTGAGAGATGGCCTAGGAGACCTCTCCCTCCCTTCGGGAAGAGAAAACAGGGAAAACAAAACCTGGTTCGCAAACCGAGATAAGGCACGAAAGAGTCTAGAAGTCCAGAGGCAAGGCTTGCAGCCAGGACTCTAAAACTTCTAAACGAGCACAATATGCAATATCACCGAGCGCTCAATTGGTGATGTCTGAGTCTTAAGGTCGGTGAAAAATGGGGTGTCTACAGTTGCCCCTCTTTGACAGAACTCGGATGTCATGAGTGACGGGAGTGAATGTCAAAGCCCAGAGACGACTCATTTTTGACAAGGCCGAAGACTTAGACAAACAGAGATGTGCCCGCAGGCAGGGGCAAAATGCAACCGACAATGTAAGAAGCCGAAGGTATCTCAATGATCATGCAAATGCAGCAAGCTGTAATGAAGCACATATTCACGATAGATGCAACAGTTTTAAGCAAGAATGCAAAGCAACAACTACATTTCATGCTGTTAAGAATGCGGAGAATTATTCAATTCTCGCCACGTCTCACACGGAGAAGATACAATACCTGCGCGGTTCGTCTGGTCGCACCAGCCTCAAATGAACCATACATACAATATCATGCCTGCAAAAGAAAGAAACTCGACAAGCACAACATAATTAGCAACACATGTTCAAAGCGATATTGAATGCAGGCAATCGCGGCGTCGATAGAAAAGTGCATCGCAATGCGAGGAGTAACGCGCGTGACAACGCGGGTTAAGCACGAGGATTTGACAATACCTGTGAAATGTGCACAATAGTATGAGTGGTGTGTATGAGAGTGCAAGTGACGTGTATAACAATGCAGGATAAATGTGAATACGAATGCGAATTTGTCGTAAAACGACGAGCAAAGAAATGCGAGTTTTTGATGAGGGTGACTCAATTGCGACCTCTAGTTTACCCCCGGAGGGGTCGCAACATGTTCGAAAAGGATACATCTCACATTTGACGAGTAGCGATGAAAAACATATCGAAAGTTGGAGTTGAAGTTCCGGCAGACCGATTTCGCGACGGAAGGTGCACTTCTCTTGTACTTTTTCAGGTCTCGGGGACTCCAATCCTTCCCAAAATTTGCAGAGAGCTTGGTGGGCACTTGGGGAACACCACCGACCAGGTCTCATCCCAGGGAGAGGCCACCGACCAGCATTTTGCAAAGGGGGTGGTCGGCCTGCCACAAAAGGTGGTCGACCGACCCCCTAGCCTAAATCCGGGGCAGTTCGGTCATTTTGCTCCCATTTCTTTAAATATACTCGGCCAAAGTCTCATTCCTCACAACTTCAGTTCCAAAAACACCTTCTCTACCTTCCTAGACCATTTTCCCCTTCAGATCTGAGCTCTATATGCGTTTTCCAACGCCCCACGCAAGTTGTTTTAGCGAAATCTTTCAGTTTTCAACACTTTGGACCGATTAAATTTTGATTTCGGTGCTTCTTTTCTCATTTTCACTACTTGAGGTAAGTTTGTCTCAACATTTGGAAAATTTCCTCGGGGGTTGACTTTTGTTGACTTTTTCCAATTTTGGCTCATTTTGCTCATTTTTGCTCCGTTTTGCAGATTCTCTGAAATGGCCGGTCATTTTCCTCACGGTGGAGGTCCTCCGGGCGGCGGGGATGATCCCGATATTATGGCTCTGCCTCCGAGGGTTCAACCCTTCATACTCGAGAGGTACGTCCCTCGAGCACATATCCTTCCGCGGGCTATTTTTTATCACTTCACTGATTTTGATGATCGAGCGCCTGGGGATTTGCTTCTGCGAGAGCCGGAGTCTCACCTCTCTCATGAGGCACGAGAGGTATTTACTTCGCCTTTTTTACATTTCTGCAACGTATTCCATATTTTTGTACATTTCATGCCTCTTGCTATGCATATCTGCTCCTTTTAGTACGTAGCTTGTTTTGATGCTTAGCCCATGATACAATATTCTGTTTTCGTTTTGAACGCTTGAATTCCTGATCACATAGCCCATAACCTGATGGTGAACACACAGCACACATATATGTTGATAGTTGACCACTTAGTTCGAAACTCTGAATTGCTGAACACGCAGCCCAAGTTGAAGGTGAACACACAGCACACACTTGTTGAGAGTAGAACACACAGCCCAAACTCTGAATTTCTGAACACGCAGCCCAAGTCGAAGGTGAACACACAGCACACACTTGTTGAGAGTAGAACACACAGCCCAAACTTTGAATTTCTGAACACGCAGCCCAAGTCGAAGGTGAACACACAGCACACACTTGTTGAGAGTAGAACACACAGCCCAAACTCTGAATTTCTGAACACGCAGCCCAAGTTGAAGGTGAACACACAGCACACACTTGTTGAGAGTAGAACACACAGCCCAAACTCTGAATTTCTGAACACGCAGCCCAAGTTGAAGGTGAACACACAGCACACACTAATTTTGGAATCTGAACACACAGCCCAAATATTTTGATGTTGAACACTCGGCTCAAACTTTGAGGTGAACACACAGTCTACATTGATTGAGAGTCGAACGCACAGCCCAAACTCTGAATTTCTGTTTTGATTTTGCATATAGCTTATATATTTCGTTTGCACACAGCTTGTATATCTCATTTGCATGCAGCTCGTTTATTTCATTCTGAAACTGAATATATGTATTCACTGTGAATGCAGGTGTCCTCCCGTGTTACACGGGGATACGGCTCCATTGTTGCGAGAGATTGGTACGCGGAGCTCCCAGAGGCCATCCGCGATTGGGTTGATCTAGCAGGATTCGGGCCCTTTTGTGCTGGGATATCTCGTTATCCAGCTAGTAGGACGTTGATGGGCACCCTGGTGGAGAGGTGGTGGGACACCACCAACTCCTTTCATTTCTCATCCGCCGGGGATATGACCATGACCCCTTTTGGCTTTGCTGTATTGACCGGCCTTGACGTGGGAGGTTGGGCGATCCCATATGATGAGGACATGGGCCAGTGGGAGGCCGCTTGGATCTGCTTTCTGGGAGCTCGTTCACCGGTCAACCGATCCTCGGGCCGAGTCTGGTACACTTCGTTTTCTTCGCATTTTAGGCATACTGAGCCCGAGACTCTGGAGGAGATTACACAGTACGCCCGCGGGTTTTTGATGTTCCTCTTCGGGACCACTCTATTCTTCGACAGGGGGAACACCGTTGGGCTATATCTGCTGGGTGCCCCAGCAAACCTCACACAGGTTAGTCGGTATGATTGGGGTGCCGCCAGCTTGGCTACCCTTTATTGCTATATGAGCGCGACCTCCCGCGGACGGGGGAACATAGTTGGTGGCTACTGGAGAGCCTGGGAGGTACCTTCTGCCCTCTTGATTTTACATTTCTGTTTTTCAATGTATGTATGTATATTGAACACACGGCACACTTTATACATCTGTCCTGACATCCTGCACTCGGCATTCTGTATTCTGATGGCTTTTGTCCCGTTTTCTACAGTTATGGGTTTTCGCATATTTTCCCAGACTAGTGCCAGAGCTGGAGGTGGAGGCGCCCCTTGTGACCCTTTACTCGCTTATTTTCGAGGGCTAGTACCGGCCGCAGCCTCGGGAGACTCTTCTCTACCTACAGCAGTACTTCGACACGGTGCGGCCGTCAGAGGTAATCCAAAACTCCCAATTCCCAATGTTTTCATCTTTGGTTTATTCTGTACATCTACGATTTCTGATCAGCCTATGCATTGGTTATCCGCAGATTACCTGGCAGCCCTGGTTGCCTTTGGGTGGGGACCTTCGATTTCAGTTTGCTGGGGGATGGGGCTCTTCCCGGTATAGGATCTTGTTCGAGGGGCCAGTTGGTAGGGCCTGGTTCCTAGGGAAACGCTTCCTTCATTAGACTATGGGCTTTCCTAAGCCGAGTGTTCCCTCAGCACCTCTGGACGATATGCGGCTCGCTGATAGGCTTACTCCCCAGGGTGTCATTGATGCTAGATTGGGCACTGATGCACTGCTGCATACAGAGGACGGGGAGTACGCGACCTACCGTCACACCTACTTGATGCCTCCGTTGACAGGTGTCCGTACTCCCTTGAGGAGGTCTACTGACATGCCGTCTTTGAGTCGAGCTCGGGCTGCAGGCGCCCCTTCTACTAGCAGAGCTGGCACATCGAGAGGAGGGGCTAGACTGGTCCACCCCATTCCTCCGACTCATCATCTTGCCGGATGGCCAGACATGCCGACCGATTTGACAGGATGGCGAAACGGGACCTCCTACCCGATTCCGTTAGAGCCTCCCATGCCTGACCATCAATATGTCATTGATCCCGACGCACCGCCGGTATGCCCTACTGCTTTTCATCTATCATTCAAATACTTAGACACTCCTTTATTCATTGATGATTTGAGCTTGTATCTGTAGCCACCCAGAGAATACATGGAGGGGGTGATCGGATTGGTGGCCTCACTCGAGGGCATGGTCTTGCGGAGAGAGGCGCAGATGTCCATCATGGGTTTCCAGGTACTCTTTAGTTTTTCCGCATTTATCGTACTTCTGACGACATGTTGACCTTGAACATTTTACTGCTTTGATTAATTGCATGTGTAGAGCACATCTGACACACCACATTCATATACTGTATCTGCATGCACCCTCATTTCATGTAGTTTGCTTGTATCTGTATCTGATACACACATTTTGAGCGAATGTATTCAAATTGCACTTTTTATTTTCAGATGCCTCCAGTATATCCGCCACAGACCGGGCCATCTCGACCTTCTCGGGGAGCCGGGCCATCTCGGCCTTCTCGCGGGGCTGGGAAAGGGGAGTCGTCCCGCAGACGCAGGGCACACATCGTAGAGGAGGAGCCCAATGAGGACGAGGAGGAGGATGAGGCTACAGATCGTCAGTCAGAGACCTTTGCTGACAGAGAGGAGGGTTCCGACCTTGGTTCTGGGAGTGGAGAGGAGGCTGAGGAGGATCCTGAGGATGACAGTTCCGACTCAGATGGTACCGGTGGTGCAGAGCCTGTTCCGCAGAAGAGGACGAAGAGGGCCTCTTATTCCTGCTCTTGAGAGCATTGGTGCAGCTGTTTCCTGCTTTACTTATCTTTTTACAAGTAGTTGTAGCACATTGTACATTATTAGACAGTTTTATTTTTTGTAAAACTTGTACCTTTGCTGTAAAATGTTGTAACAAAGGAAAGCATGATGGAATGAAACAACATTTTTGAAAAAGTGTTGTACTTTATGTTCTCAGCATCGCATCGCATCAATTTGCAAGTAAAGAGATTGAACGGTAAATGTGCATTATATATGTGCCAAGTCAGGTAGCGAACCGACACGACAAACTAAACAACCTAATCTTACTGAGAAACAACAACAAAAACCTCAGCAAGTTTACAACTCGATAAGCAAAACACAACAAAATTTATAAACAAAGAGTAATAACTCAAATGCACAAGACTCGGCGACTCGACTAAACAAGACTCGGTAAACGAAACAGCTCGACCAACAAAATAACAACTCGATAAGCAAAACAACAACTCGATAAGCAAGATTTAACAACAACTCTATAAACAAAGTGTATTTTGGACGATTTGGGCGACGAAACGCATCCGAAACAGAGAGAGATAGAGGCTTTTGACACCCCCGATGCATGGAAATGCTAGGAACTTTCTTCTTGAGAGTAAAACAGGGCCAAATACGCAGATTGCAGCATGGCCGGCCACTTTTGGGAGCTGGCCGACCAGCCTTTTGCATTTGAGGAGGGGGGGAGGTGGCCGGTCTGCTGGAAAAGATGGCCGGCCAGCCACTTAGTTCAGTCACCACCAAATTTTCGACACGTGTCCCCCCGAACAGTGCCTTATCCCCTTTAAAAGTCCTAGCTCCGTAGCCCATTCATTTCATCTCAGTTTTGCACCAAAATGGAAGCGTTTCTCGTCGAAAATCTCACAGCTTGGATTGCTTCTTTAGACGGCTCGGAAAAGTTAAACTTCTGGGGCTTTGGCTTGAATGCACTATTCACGCTGAGCCATACTCCGCTACACCTTTCTTTTCTTCATGCCGCAGCAAGATTTTGGAACCCGGTAACGCATATCTTTAGCTTCGGCGGGCAAGAGGTATGTCCAACTTTTGAAGACTTTCAAGCTTTGATGGAATCCGAAAGTTGTGAAGAGATCTTGCCTCAGTTTCGCTTTGGCCACGCCCAAGCTTTAGGGCGGATGTGTGGACTCACCACGCATGACGCTCGGTCTCTGACCTGTAATGGGGAACTGGACATCCTCAGATTGATTTATCGCTTTTCTGACGCCGGTGACTGTGGCGACCATCATTGGCAAGGTTTCCGACAACATGCCCTTTGCTTGTGTATGCTATCTCACTTTCTGCTTGTGTCGGCCTTTGGTGGATCTAGCATTCGCCTGATTGAAGTTGCTCAAGGCTTGAAGGATGGAAAGAGTTGTATTGTGATGACTCTGGCTGAGACGCTGATGGGCTTGGATGCTTTCCATCGCCGGGAGACGACTAGATTTGCGGGGAGTCCACTACTGCTGCAGGTAATGTTTCCCGCCCAATCTCACATATGTAATGCTCACATCACTCGGGCCTCAGGCTCGGTTTTTCTCACAAAACCCTTGTCTTACTTTTCTCTCATCGTACATCTCTCTATTCTTTTTTTCTCTCATTTTTTATCCCTTCCCAGGTATGGTTGATGGATAAATTGCAAGTTGTGGACTCTTGCCCAGCCTACTCAGCTTCCTGCTACTTCTTTCGACAACGCTTAGTTGATGCCTTTGATGAGGGATGGTGGTTCGACTGGATGTGCAATTTGTCTGGAGATCGCATCGCCTGGCGCTGCCCTTGGCTCAATCTCCCGGCAATGAGCTATAGTATGTTCCGGCAGACCGGGATCCAGTTGGTTGGTCTGACTCACTGTGTATTCTACTTTCCGTTCTGGTTCCAACGCCAGTTTGGTCATGATCAGACTTGCCCGCCAGAGGGGATAGAGTATCCGGCTGCCTTCCCAGTTCGAGGTGCACAGCTTGCCCGATATGCCACAGCATGGACGACGAGAGAACTCCTGGCCCCCGCTCCCACTTTCAGTTATACTTTGTCTGACGAGTGCTTGGATTGGCTCAATGAAGAGGCACAGATTGGGCCCAGCTCGGTATCAGAAACTTCGACCAGCTCTGGGAGGGGGCGCAGGGACACCTGACTTGACTATGCCTCGGATTTATTGCTTTATTAGTACTTCAAGTTTTCTTTATGAATGTAATAAAAAGCAACTTCGATTGTATGCAAGAGCAGGAGAACTCTGTTTTGAAAATCAATGAAATTGAAGGTTGTGGTACTGAAAATTTTTCGCTTTGGTCCAAAAATGGTCTTAGTTGTAGAAAGATTAATTTGAACAAAGTCAACTTTTTATTAAAACTTTTCAAAACCATTTTCGATATGGATCAGAACTGGACACGCCTGAGATCTGTCACTGAGATGCACAACCCCGGATCCTTGCAACTGGAAAGTTGCCCTTAGTCTGAAGAGTGCTGCGGCATTGCATAGCAACGGAAAGTTGCCCCTAGTCTGAATAGCACTACACCGGAGATTCGAATGGAAGCTTGATAGACAAAGATGACTGAGATGATCAAATGGACAAAGTTGATCGGGGAAAAGTTTATGGCTGAACTTCAGGATGAAGTTGCCTACGTATCCCGAAGATGGGAATCAAGCCTTACGTAGTTCAAGCTTAGGTTCACCCGAGTATTTTCACTCTCCTTTTACGCTCTAACTTTTGTTAAGGCCGCCCTTTGCGGGTTTTCAACCTTGCGAGCTCAGTTTTTATGTTTTCCAATTTTTCAATGCTCTAATTTTTGCCTAGGTCGCCCTTTCGGGTTTTCGGCCTAGTGAGCCTCTCAGGGGTAATATTTCTTTAACTTGTGCATGTCGATCGGTTGTGAAAATTCTAGGCCATCTAGGTCCATCAGAACCACTGCTCCACCTGACCAGATAGACTTGATGATGTAGGGACTAGTACAATTGGGTCTGAACTTGCCCCTTGGGTCGTGGATGGGAGCTCGGTTGTCCTTGAGCACCAAATCTCCTTCCTTTAGATTCCTGGACTTAACTTTCTTGTTGAAAGCCAAGGCAATTCTGCACTGATAACCTTGAACATGGTACAGTGCTTTCAGTCTTCTCTCATCAAAGAGCATGAGTTCCTCAAACCTGCTCTACTGCCAATCTGCTTCGGCTATTTGACACTCAGCCAACACTCACAATGACGGAACCTCAATCTCGATAGGTAGAACGACCTCCATCCCATAAACCAATGAATACGGAGTCGCTCCGGTAGAAGCTCTAATTGAAGTCCTGTAGCCCTACAGAGCAAATGGCAGCTTATCTAGCCAATCCCAGTAGGTTTCCACCATCTTCTGCAGTATGTGTTTGATATTCTTGTTGGCGACCTCGACCGCTCCGTTGGTTTGCAGCCGGTATATGGATGACTTATGAAAAGCCACGTTGTATTTTTCCAACAAGCTAATCACTTCCTTCTTGAAGTGGGAACCATTATCTGAAATGACCTCGTTCGGGACCCCATAGTGACAGATGATGTTATTTCTGATACACTTCGCAACGTGCGACGCCTTCAACACCGCATAAGACTGGGCCTCAACCCACTTTGTGAAATAATCTATCGCGACCAGGATGAACTCATGCCCATTCGACCCCTTCGGAGTGACAGCCCCGATCACGTTAATTCCCCAAACTGAAAACGGCCATGGCGAAGTCATGTTGTACAGCTTCGACGGCGGGATATTCATGGGATTTGCATGGATCTGACATTTGTGGCATCGCCGAACAAAACTAACACAATTCTCCTCCATGGTGGACCAATAGTAACCCTGTCTGAGGATCTTCTATGCTAACATTACTCCGTTCATGTGTGCACCGCATTCTCCTCCATGGACGGCCTCCATCAGGCGCTTCGATTCCTCGGCTTCGACACATAACTTATGCATTTCCAGATGACCTCTCTTATACAGGTTACCCCCACAGATGATGAACTGAACGGCCATTCTTATGATCACCCTTTTATCCTTGGCATTTACCCCTGGCGGGTATGCTTCCTTCTCCAAGAAATTCCAAATGTCATAATACCAGGGGTTTCCGTCCTGAACCTCATTTATAGCAGCGATCGACTCATAGGCTGGCTCAAATTTCTGGTCAATGACGACTGGATGCATCCGGATTCCAAACGGGATGTCTATCATGGAAGATAGAGTTGCTAATGAATCTGCGAACCTGTTGTTCTCTCTTGGAAGATGAGCAAAGTTTAGCTTTTCAATCCGAGGAATTAACAGGTCCAAGGTCTGGTGATACATCATCATCTTTTCTTCTTTGACCTTCCAGTCTCCTTTTGCTTGAGACACAACAAGGTTTGAATCCCCGATGACGTCCAACTGTCTTGCTCTTAGTTCCAGGGCCGCTTCTAGACCAGCAATGCATGCCTCATATTCTTCTTCGTTGTTCGAGACTTTGAACCGGAGTTTGAAGGCTAGAGGGATACGGGAATTGTCGGGTGCTATCAGCAACACTCTTATCCCATACCCGTACTGATTTGACGCTCCGTCAAAGTACATCGTCCAATACTCGTCGTCGATGTGCAAAATGGCTTCATCTAGGAACAAGTATTCAACTGCTTCACCTCCTTCCACTGGATGATCGGCTAAGAACTCTGCTACTGCTCTTCCCTTGACTGACTTGCGTGTTACATATTTCAGGTTGAATTCAGAAAGCAACAACAACCAACGAGCTAGCCTAACCGTAAGTGCCAGTTTCTCGAAAAGATATTTGATGGGATCGAGTCGTGAAACCAACATTACGGAGTGAGCTAACAGGTAGTGCCGCAGCTTCCGGGTAGCCCATACCAAAGCTAAGCAAGCCTTCTCCAACGGTGTATAGTGAGTCTCATACTCTAGCATCTTCTTGCTCAGATAGTAGATGGCTCTCTCCACCTTGTCCTCTGACTCTTGTGCGAGCATACAACCCATTGTGGTCTCGGTCACTGAAAGGTACAATATCAACGGTCTCCCCGGCTCTGGCGGTGACAACATGGGCGGGTTCTGTAAGTATTCCTTGATCTGTTCAAAAGCAGCTTGGCATCGGCCGTCCCATTGGAATTTCTTGCCTTTCTTCAAGAGACCAAAAAGTGGTTCATAAGTCAAGGTTAATTTTGAGATAAACCGTCTTATGAATTGCACTTTACCCAGAAAGCCTCGCACCTCCTTTTCAGTCCTTGGTGGTGGCATTTCTAAGATGGCCTTGATCTTTGAAGGGTCGACCTCGATGCCCTTTGTGTAATCAGAAATCCCAACATTTTTTCCGCTGTAACACCGAACATACACTTCTGAGGATTTAGCCGCAATCGAAATTCTCTGATCCTTTGAAAGAACTTTTGCAAGGCAGTGTAGTGGCCCTCTCTTTCTTTGGACTTGACAATCATGTCGTCCACATACACCTCAACCTCTTTGTGGATCATGTCATGCAATATTGTAGTCGCGGCCCATTGATATGTAGCTCTAGCATTCTTTAACCCAAACGGCATCACTCTGTAGCAGTAAGTCCCCGACGGGGTGGTGAAAGCAATCTTTTCCCTATCTTCTGGTGCCATCACTATCTGATTGTAACCTGAGAAGCCATCCATGAAGGAAAGCAAAGCATGCCCCGCTGTCAAATCCACCAACTCGTCAATATGCGGCAAGGGAAAATTGTCCTTCGGACTAGCTCTGTTCAAATCCCTGAAATCCACGCACACTCGGATCCTGCCATCCTTCTTCGGCACTGTGACGATGTTAGCCAACCAAGTCGGGTATTCGGATACCAGCAGGAAGCCTGCGTCGATTTTCTTGGTGACCTCTTCCTTAATCTTGAGAGCCCAGTCGGGGTGGATCCTCCTGAGTTTCTGCTTAACAGGTCAGACCTCGGGGTCAAGAGGGATCTGGTGCTGTACAATCTCAGGATCGATTCCAGGCATGTCTTCGTAGGACCACGCAAAAACATCTTTGAAATCTTTTAATAAAGCGACTAAGCGCTCGCGTTCCTCTGAAGACAACGTGGACCCGATCTGGACCAGCCGCGGGTCCTTCTCAGTACCAATATTTACTGTAGTGATTTCATCAACCAGGGGTTCAACAAATCTTTCCTGCTCTTGTTCAATTAAGCGTTGCAAAATCGGAGGAGCTTTGTCCTTGTCGTTTTCATCAAAATTTTGGAAGTTTGAGTTAATGCAATAAATCAAGGGCACAGAAAAGTAATCAGAAACCACAGCTACTTGATTCTCATTAAGCACATCCAAATCGTCTGATTCCTCGGTTACAACAGACTCAA
The DNA here is from genome assembly GCF_055761805.1 of Camellia sinensis. Lineage (NCBI taxonomy): Eukaryota > Viridiplantae > Streptophyta > Magnoliopsida > Ericales > Theaceae > Camellia > Camellia sinensis. The sequence continues at coordinate 73,590,112 of NC_138964.1, forward strand.
AAGAGAAAGAAAAAGACAACCTGGACAAGACTGTGGCATCCGGGTTATCATCCCCAGGATTACCAGACTCAGACTCAGTCGAGCTGGAGCCTGATTCCGACTCACAAGACTCGGTGGAATCAGATTTCGGCTCACTACCTGACTCGGTACTGCTGGACAAAAATCCCTCTTCATACTGCCAAATGAGATAGGGTGCGATAGGTGCATCCAAAATAGCTACTGGCAGGCCCGCAACCGTTCCATTCCCGATCACGCATACCGAGAAGTTATCCCCCAAGCACTCCTGGTCGATCGGAGGATCTGAAAGTAGACATGCCAGTGCTACCCCCATTTCAAGTTCGGTGTCCTCAAACTGCACTTTCTTACTCTGTTCAACCTCAACTAATGGGTATGTCTGCTCTTCGGCAACGTTATCCCTGGATAACTACAGGTCAAAGAAAATCTCAAACCCTGGCACGCGCTTCCTCTCCACGTTCAGCCACGGCTTTGGGAAGCCACAAAATGGGAAGTCCTCCCCCTCCCGGACGAAGCGTCCGTTCAGGGTGCCCTGAATGGGTCGATGCATTAACTCAAAAGGCTTCCCTGCCTTCTTTGCTTTGGCTCTCCCAACCATCTCTTTACCCTTCCTCACCCAGTCCTCTTTGGTGGTCAGATAACCCAAGCTAAAGATATGTGGATTGTGCGGCACTTCGGCCAATGCTGCGGCGCCCTTCCGGCCGCTCTTTCCCAATCCCATCCCGGGGATGTGTTGTAGCTTGTTCATGAGGTATACAGATTGAGCACTGACATATACTCCCTCATTAACAGCCATGATATTCTGCACAACCCGGGCCTCAGCCAGAGTAAACCCTGATAAGAACACATCTTCCATGCCGTGCTCGATTTCCAAGACTGGTGTAGACACTTCTGGCGGTGGATGGATTGATGAATTCCCAAAAACAATAGCTACCCCTTTCCCGTGAGGGTACTTCAGCATCTGATGCAAGGTGGAAGAGACTGCCTTGACCTGGTGCAACCACGGTCGTCCCAAAAGTAGGTTAAAGGTTGCGGGAACATCCAAGACATGAAATTCAATGTTGTGTTGTCCTGGACCAACCTAGGTCTGAATTTTGACAGTCCCCATCACCTCCCTACTTGTATTATCATAGGCTCTGATCACTTGAGTAGTCGGCACGAAGTCCGCGGGCTTCAACCCGATCGCATATGCCATCCTTGATGGGCATACATTAATGGCGGATCCCGTGTCGATAAGAACCACTGGCACCCACTTGCCTCTACATTCCACGGAGATGTAATGGGATTTGTTATGGTTTGCACCCTCAGGCGGCAGTTCTTTATCTAAGAAGGTTAGTGTCGGGGAACCTCCTCCCGGAAAGACCAGTCCAACCAGCTGCTCTGGCGTGGTATCTATAGAGAGTTTGGCCTTGTCCGTAGCAGATAGGACAGCCTGTCTGTGCACTCGTGAAGCCATAAGCAGTCCCCAGATGGAGATGTCTGCTTGTATCTTCTTTAATTATTTGAGTACAGCCTCCTCTTTAAGCTGTTTCTCCTTCTGTTTCTCAACTTCTTTATCCTTCCCAAATGTCTCTGGCTGGTCCAAGTGCGGGGGCTTGAAATACCGCCCGCTCCTCGTCATATGGTCGACCTCTCCGACATACCAGGTGTCGTCTGGTTGATGGTTTCCCCAATCTTCATCTGTGTGGGCAAGACATAAATCATCGTCTTCCCACCACATTCCGTCAGCGACCGACAGACACTTGCCCGGCCCCGGTATGATCGTACTCGCAGTACCTTCAGCCCGCATTCCCGCAGCATCTTCTGTTCTTGTGCCCACAGCACCCTCAGCCCCTTCATGGGCTTTTGCCTTCCTGATTCTCTCGGAATCCCAAAACTTTTCTTGTTCCGCCTGTGTCGGTGTAGTTTGTTGTTCAACTTTCTGTGCATCCACAATGCTCAAGTCCCAAGCAAAATTCTTCATACCGGCGCTCTCCGGCAATGTAATCTGACTTTCGGCCCTTCCGGCCACAGTTGATACTCTCGCCCCTGCCGGGCCCTGTTCCGGTTGGGACTCTTCCACCACATCCGGTTGATCATCCAGCCACCCAGTGGCCTCTGCTGATTCCTCATATTCAAACCAGTTAACTGTCGCGCCCCCTGATTCTTGGTCATCGAAAAACTGTAGGTTGGCAAAGTCCTCCTCCATAGCTGTCAAATCATTTGCCCCTTGCTCAAATCCATCCTCATAGATCACACACGGCTCTTCCTTCTCTGGAAATTCTATACCCAGCCCAATCTGGCCTGTTGACAAGATGTACTCACTCGGATCATAGACTTCCCCAGCAAAACACTCAGACTATTTAATCCCAGACTCAACAATTCCATTCTTTTCTGAAGTCTGCACTGCCCCATCTTCGATGGTCACCACCGTTGGCTTTGGTTGGGTTGTGGAGATGTCCATCATGCACAAAGAGTCGGTGCAGTCAGGAAGGAGCACCTCCGGCTTGGGTAGGTGGGATGGGGTGATATAGATACTAGGATCGTAAGATGCGACCCCAGTTTGGATAAAATTGATTCTATTGGGAGGGGGAGCTTGGTTATGTGGTGGGAGAGGATTGGTTGTGACATTGGGTTTGTCAGAAGGCGCAATCACCTACTTGTCAATATGATCCTGGATCTCATGACGCAATCTAAAACAACGGCGGTGTCGTGACCGTGTTGTTGGTGATACGCGCAGTATTTTGCTGGGTCATGAGAGGGAGGGAGTGGATTTGGTAGTGGCCTCGGCTCCAGGGGCTTCAAATGCTTTTTCCTGATTAATACCCCTAGAGCTTTGGACAGGGGCATGTATAAGGGTGTGAAGGTTCTTTCGCCTCTGGGTTGGTATTTGGTGGTTTGGGTGTTACTTTCGGATGCACCGGAGAAGGGCGTGGCTGCCATGGGTCTTGGAAGGGGAGGGGGAATGGCGGTGACCATGCTCACCTCTGAAGCTCTTGCAGTTGCAGCGCCACTCGGGCCTGCATTGTTGTTACGGTTGAAAGTCTTCCTTGGTTGCTTCCTATCTTGGTCGATCAGACCCTGTTTCATTGCATCTTCAATCTGTACCCCCATCTCGTGCAGATCTGAAAAAGTGGGGAAGCGGAGTACAATCATCTTTTGCATCAATTTTGGCTGGAGATTGCGCACAATCATCCTGATCTGGTCTTTATCGGTGGGCCTTAAAGTCATCATCGAGGCCTTCGCCCTCCACCGGGTTACGAAATCTGAGAAACTCTCCTTGGGCTCCTGCCTTGTTGTTTCGAGATCACGAGTTGTAATCTCAATTTGGGTGTTGTAAGAGTATTGCGCAACAAAGGCTTCAGCTAATTCATCCCAACTCTGCTTGACATCATCCTCCAATTTTGCATACCAGATGGCGGCTACACCCGACAGGGTCCGGCCAAATAGTGAAAGCTTCTGGGGTCTAGTTAGGCCCATTGGCCGCAGTATATCTGAGAATAGCCGGAGGTGGACCATGGGATCCCCAGACGAGTCGAAGCGATCGATCTGTGGCATTTTAAATCTATCCGGTAGCGTCATGGCCACATCGGTATATCCGTCTTCGATTTCTGGAATAGCCTTTACCCTTTGTGATTTTTTAAAAAGCTTCTCGATTTCGAACTCGAAGGGAGTGTCCGGTTGGTTGATAGGCGTAGGCGCCTTGGACAGCTGAGGCAGAAGTGGGGGCGGAGCCGGTCCTGTTGGAAGGTCTGTGTCCTTCTGGACGTTCTGGACATTTGGCAAGGTGTTCCGGGCATTTGGCAGGACATTCTAGAGAGTTGGTGTCTGCTCTGGTAACGGGATCCCTGGTGGGGGAGGAACTGGATGTGAGGCTGACGCTCCGGCTTGCTGCTGGAGCCGGGTAATTAACTCCGCCTGCTGGGCCATGATTATGGCCTGCTGTTTAGAGAATTCCGCTTGGCGAACAGCGTCCTCCTGCATTTGCTTCATGCTCTCTTGGAGCTAACGCATCATTTCCTCCATTCCGGCTATGCTCTGCTGATCCTGTTGACTGACTGGTATGTGTATTTCTATGGCAGAAACTAAAACCTCCGCCCGACTGTTCACTGCTAGGGTAGACCACTGTTCTGGTAACCTCTACTCAGACACACTGCGTCTTCTTGGCCTTCTTTTGACAACTGGGGGTAAAGAATGAAACACTGGCTATCCGTCAACCAGATCTTCGGATCGATTGAGCCGACGACCTCTTGTCCAAAGTGCTTGGGGAATATCTACTGAGTCGGAAGCAATTGTGCTAAAATTGCCCCTAGTAAAAAGGTAACTAAAGCAATAAGGAAATAAATAGACAGATAAACGGACAGCATAACAGCTTAAAGTAATTACACAACACACAGCTGGGCATAACAACACTTGGTCGATAAGCTGAATACACATTGTCCTCAATCACTGATCATTATCCCTGAATCACTGTCCCCAAAGACTGAATCTGATACCCGTAGATATCTGATTCTCAAACACAGACTGATGGCCGCAAGCTTGATGCCCCAAACTCGCAAACTGATATATGCAACCCCTGTAGAGACACACTTTGATAGCACATAACAGATAAGTGAGACCCAAAACACCCCTATGTTGGGGTAGGGTTTTCCCTGTACTATTTTGTCAGGAGCTAGGGTTTCACTACGCACGCAGCGGTTTCAAATAACCTATAAACGGGTAAGCAAGCTGTCCTACTTTGGAATGGTCACTATGGATCCGAATATGCACTAGGTCGAATGGTCAAAAAGGGTGCCCCGATAAAATCGGGGTTTGTGTTCCCATACTGGCAGAGCCCATAACCGGTCAGCCTTATGGTCATGCCTTGACGAGACAAACCTCCGGCAAACCGTTCAGGAATAGCAAGTGGCAAACACGGTGTCCTAGGCGCACCAATGCACATGCAATACAAAGAAACACACAAGTGTAGTAAAAAACAGATATTATGAGTTCGAGTCAAGTTCTCTAAATCCCCAGCAGAGTCGCCAGAAACTGCAGACGTCCCCGAACGCCCCGGGAGGGCAAGTCCCCCCCGTTCTGTTCATATTGGGGTCAACACAGTTCAGGACTATCAAATTGTCACGGTTTTTAATCTGAACCAAAGAGTCCAAATCCGGCAAATCGTTTTGAGAAAACAGATTTTTTTTGAAAGAAGTGCCAAACATGGACTGCTTTGCCAGATACAGAGTCGCCACCTAAATATTTTATTTTTAGGAAATTTAGGAAACCCTGACTCGTTGCCTAAGGCCACGTGTCCGTCATCACCAAAGTTGCCTCGGCTCGGGAACTTGGGTACGATTGGGGAAGGTCACTTCGTGAGCACCCCCACTCGCCCGATCAAAGATCGGCCTCTACTAACCATGATATCTATTTTTGGAAACATTATGTGTTCTTATTCCAGTTATTAGCCCGAGATTTACTATGTGATGCGCACAGCATACAAGTATAGACTGGATCGCCTGAATTGGAACAAAACATTTCATGTTTGTTTGTTTGAAAATGGTTTGATGGTGCTACCCGCAAGTAGGCTAAGACGTGGATTTGCCACCCTCAGGTGGGCTTAGAAAACATGATTTTGCCACTATTTAGTGGGCTTAAAACACACATTTGATGAATTGCTCCAATCTAAATAACCCAACCTTCACCCACAGGCACTCAGGCAGATATATCACATAAGCAATTAGCCTCATGGTAAGCATGCTATCATGGCAGTCACTCACACGCATGCAAGGATGCTAAAGCATAAAACTTACCGAGTACTCCAAGCCAAAACAAAAGCTAATTAGAAATCCATACATGATCCTAATTATATAGAAATGCCTAATGCAACACATGCAAAAGTGCAACTATAGCAGGCTCGGCTATTCTAGACATGGCATATGAAATGCTACAGCTAACATGTATTCCACTTGGAATTGAAAATACAATGCAGTTAGTATGATGCGCCGAGCCCGGTGCATGCAACACAGATGAAATGAATGCAAACATGCTATCATACTGTATGCTAATTGAAACATACCCTAATCTAACCATCATAAGCTGGTAAATAAAAGGGAGAAAGACGTGGGGTTGGAAGGCATACATCACACGCACGCACACTTATTACAACATTGCCCTCGCTCGGAGGGTCCGAATAAATAATATACAGTCCCAAATGAATAATTACAGTCCAAATATGTACAAAATCCTAATTAATTAACAAATTAAATTAGGAAAGCAATAAATTGGCATGCAAGCCAGGGACTGCCTCAAATCTGCTCTGGATGATGAATGATGCATGCTCCGGTTGCCTTTGTCGGAAAAACCCTTGTGATGCCCCGGTTTGCCTCTGTTTGCAATTGTTCTTGGAATGCGTGCCAAGCTCTGGAAGGCTGTCGATTTCAGATTTGCTGCAACAGAGAGCAACAAAGGGGCATGGCAAAGTATTTTCACATATGTATGCATGACTACTCTTCGGGGAGTGTAGTCCTCGATCCTCGTGCCACCAATCACGCATATCGATGCATGATGGCCGAGGAGTCGAATTGCACGACTCAATATGAAATGAATGCACATATAAACACGACAAGACCTAAACCCCGTCATGGATAATCCAGAGTGTCAGTGACTGGGAATTAAGACACGTTCCGTCACTCGAAGTACGAAACGTCCCTCGTTTCTCGTGCTCGGGCTAACTCCTATCCCAAGCATAATGCAATATGCATGACATGCATGAATGCAACTAATATACAACCTAGCATGCACAATGCTATGAGATGGCATACACAATGCACGATGTGACAAGGCATACACAATGCTCTAACATACAACCTAGCATACGCAATGTTATAAATCGAAATGGCATACACAATGCATAATGGACTTACACCAACATGAGTGGACCTCAGTCACACTCACATCAGTAGCGATGAGATGAAAATGAGACTCTCGAAATACGTGCATGCATGCACGCAAACCGAGGATCGAGCCTAAGGCAACAAATGCCACTCTACCAAAGCATGGCAAGGCATGGAATATGGTATCAGCACTAAAATATGATGCTAAATAGCCCTGAAACATGGCAATATGGAACTCGATGCACGTGATGAAACCCGAAATTCGAAACTAGGCGCATGGAATGACTTACAGCTATACAAAGCATGCATTATTTGATCATGTAGCATGAAGAAAAATGTAAGATAGTCCCAAAACATGCATATTTCCAGTTTATAACAAGTCCTAAAAATAAACGCAAATAGGGCTAACCTATCATGCAAAAATGGCCCCAAAATAGAGATTAAACGCGAAGGGACAGAAGCTGGCCCCAAACAGCAAAGAGCCCTTCAACAAAGTTGAAGAGGGGCTAAAAAAAGGGCACTTTACAGTTTACATCAAGCCATGAAAATAATCACAAATAAGGCCAAACTATCATGCAAGAAAAGGCCTAAAAGAGGGGTAAAGAGACAAGTGGCAGCTTCTGTTCTCAAACAGAGGAGAGTCCTTCAAAAATGTTGAAGAGGGGCTCAAAAAAAGATATTTCATAGTTTATGGAAAGGTCCAAAACAGCTCACAAATAGGCCTAAAATACTATGCAAAAATTGGCCTAAAAGAGAGATAAAGAAGCAAGTGATAGCAGGAGGCCTGAAACAGAGGAGATCCCTTCAACAATGTTTAAGAGGGGCTCAAAAAAATTTATTTTTCAATTTATGGAAAAGTCCAAAACAACTTAGAAATAGGCCTAAAATACTATGCAAAAATTGGCCTCAAAGAGAGTTTAAACACAAAGGGTGAGGAGGGGACCTCAAACAGAGAAAGACCCTTAATCAAACATGGAGATGAGCACAAAATCTAACTATTTATAGTTTGGGTCAGACCCCAAAAATGCTAGCAAGTATGGCTTAGATACAAAGCAAGATAAGACACAAAAGAGAGAAAATGGGACTCACCCTTGTAGACCAATGGACCAGTAGCTTTTGGACAAATTTTGGGAGCTCTTCACCTCTGGAAAGTAGCCTCAAGTTGCTGGAATGGAGGATGGAGGCCTTGTGCTATGAGGTGTAGGGTAAATGGTGTAGGATTAAAGGTGTTTTGGTGCTTGGAGTAGAGAGAGAGAGAGATTTAATGCAAGAGCTCCAAACCAATTCTTGTAACCCTCTAAAATGCAGCTGGGGGTGCTGGTTATATAGGCAAAGGAATGGAGGAAAGGAGGGGAAATTAAATTCAAATTTTCCAGCCAAAAGAGCCCCCCATCGGATACAGGATCTAGGGAGAAAAAGAGGGCATATCTGTAAGGAACCAGGTGAGGGGGTCATGGCCGGCCAGGTTTTGAGGGTTCAGGTGGCAGGCCGACCAAGGGTCAAAAAGGTCAAGCACAATTACTGGTCGGCCACCAAATATTGGTGGCCTCCCAGGTGTGCACAACACAACTATGTGATTGAAACCCAGAAAAAGTGAACCAGGAGAGAGAAAAGACCATTTTTTAAAGGGGTCAAAAGGGTCAGGCACAATTACTGGTCGGCCACCAAATATTGGTGGCCTCCCAGGTGTGTACAACACAAATATGGGATTTAGGATTCAAAAAAGTGGCCCCGGGGTGGTCAACATTGGCTTTCAAGTGAGGAAAACAGGTGTCGGAGAGCGATGAAGAAATAAAGCTGGCTTTTCAGAATAATTGCTGGCCTCCCACCCTCCTACGAGCTTCCTAACCATGAAAATAAGGTCTCCACCAAAAATGAACCAAAACGGATGCAAAACGGAGGTTCGGGGACCGAAACACGCAGCCCGGGGCCCCGAAAATGGGCTGTTAAGCATCGGAGGTGGCATTCGACCACGAAGTTGGTCTCTCAGGCCACAGTGTTCCTCAAAAGGGAGGAAAAATGTGTGTGCCAAAAACCGGAGCAAACGGAGGTGGTTAGGCGGTCTCGAACCGAGGCACATGGCCGTTGGCTCCGAAAAATCGAAAACCGGGCTCCAAATGGGAAAAATGGCCTACGACCACGAAACGTAGCCTACGGCCACTGAGAGATGGTCTATGAGACCTCTCCCTCCCTTCGGGAAGAGAAAATAGGGAAAACAAAACCTGGTTCGCAAATCGAGGCAAGGCACGAAAGAGTCCGGAAGTCTAGAGGCAAGGCTTGTAGCCAGGACTCTGAAACTTCTGAACGAGCACAATATGCAATATCACCGAGCGCTCAACTGGTGACGTCTGAGTCTTAAGGTCGGTCAAAAATGGGGTGTCTACACCATTATGAATTGAATCAGATAAAACGTGATCAGAACACACATGCAAACGCCCTAGCTTGCCTAGCCTCTGCCATTAACTCAGAGATTAAACGGACCATCGAAGTAGGTTTCATCCCGGAGCCGAGCATCGGCCCTTTGGAAGAAATCCAGATCAATGTCATAAAGCCAGGACCGAGTTGAATGGACCCCATTGCCGCATTCCTGTCTTCTAAACAGCTCCTAGCGAACAAAAAAGAAGCACACAAGTTGCGAAATAAAGCCCTGCAATATTATTTGGATCTGCAAGGAAAGCTTTATAAAAAATCCATTTCTGGTCTATACCTGGAATGTGTACACCCGGACAAAGTTGAAGAGCTTCTGACTGAAATACATGAAGGCAGTTGTGGTGCCTATTTTGGCGGGCCCTCTTTGGCCCATCGAGCTATAACACAAGGGTATTACTGGCCGACAATGAGAGCTGATGCCGAATGCTATGTGAAGAAATGTGAACAGTATCAGAAGTTCTCCCCGTTAACCCATCTGCCTGCTGAAGAGTTAAGCTCCATTACCAGTCCCTGGCTGTTCGCCCAGTGGGGACTTGATATCATAGGACCATTGCCGAGGGCCCCAGGGAACAAGTGATACTTGATCGTCGCGACAAATTACTTCACAAAATAGATTGAAGTGGAGGCATTATTGCACATTCGAGATGTTGATGTCAAGTGCTTGGTATGGAGAAATATCATAACACGATTCGGCATTCCAAGAGCTCTTATCTCAGACAATGGCACCCAGTTTGAATATGGCGTCTACCGAGAGTTGTGCAGCAAGTATGGTATCCGGCCTTACTTTTCTACGCCGACTTACCCACAGAGCAATGATCAAGCCGAAACCTCTAATAAATCCATCTTGGACGGCATCAAGAAGAGGCTGGAAAAAGCTAAAGGCAAATGGGTGGAAGAATTACCGAGTGTATTGTGGGCTCATCGAACTACGCCTAAGCGATCTACTGGAGAAACACCATTTGCTCTATGCTTTGGAACCTAGGCGATCATACCCCTGGAGATCGGCCACCCAACCCTGAAATCTCAAGTTTTTTTTATGGGCTGAAACGACATGATGCTGGCTTTGGATTTGATTCTGATCGAAGAGCGAAGAGACCGTGCCCTTGCGTCCATGGTGCGGTAGCAACAGCAGCTTGCCAAGTCATATAATTAACGTGTTCAGCTACGCCACTACACACCAAGAGAGTTGGTCTTGAAGAAGGTACTTCCAGCTGCCAAGAAACCGGCTGATGGAAAATTGGGTCCTAATTGGGACGGCCCCTATTAGATTGATTCGATCGCAGGCGTAAAGGCATATCGGCTCAAAGACATGTTAGGAAGGAGTCTGCCACAGCCATGGAATTCCACGCATTTACGCAAATTTTATCATTGACCCGACTTGTGGGGCATGATACTTGTTTTGAACAGTTCGCCATGAACACCTAATTTTCTATAATGCAAAGATCCCTATTTACTCACTGTGCAAGCCAGTTCAATAGATTTCTGTGAAAAAGCCTTCGGATTCGGAGCGCCCTTCGTGGATATCACGATTGGCCGAATAAAGTCTCCGGATTTGGAGCCCTATCGGCGCATGACGCCCTTGGGCTGAAAAAGCCTCCAGATTTGGAGCGCCCTTCGTGGATGTCATGATTGGCCAAATAAAGTCTCCGAATTCGGAGCTCCATCGGCGCATGACGCTGTTGGGCCGAAAAAGCCTCCGGATTCGAAGGGCCCTTCGTGGATGTCACGATTGGCCAAATAAAGTCTCCGAATTCGGAGCCCCATCGGCGCATGACGCCCTTGGGTCGAAAGAGTCTCCGGATTCGGAGCGCCCTTCATGGATGTCACGATTGGCTAGAAAGCCTCCGAATTCAGAGCCCCATCGGCGCATGACGCCTTTGGGCAGAAAAAGTCTCCGAATTCGAAGCGCCCTTCCTGGTTATTGTGATTGGCCAGAAAGTCTCCAAATTCAAAGCCCCATCGGTGCATGATGCCCTTGGGCCGAAAAATTCTCCGGATTCGGAGCGCCCTTTGTGGATATCACGATTGGCCAAAAAGTCTCTGGCTTCGGAGCCCTATCGGCGCATGACGTCCTTGGGCCGAATAAGTCTTCGGATTTGGAGTGCCCTTCGTGGATATCACGATTGGCTAGAAAGTCTCTGAATTCGGAGCCCCATCGGTGCGTGGCGCCCTTGGACCGAAAAAGTCTCCGAATTGGGAGCCATGGTCATGCGTAACACGTGTATGCCGAATAGATGTTTTATGAAGAATGCTCTGTTATGTTGAGCTAGCAAAAATCGTCTACACGTTAAAGCATTTAGAATACGATGACGTGTAAACACGTTAAAAATCCTCTACACATTTATTCAAACATTTATACAGTGACGTGCAAACACGTGTATGCTGAATATAAAACAAAACACAAACATTGAAAATAAAGCATTTAGAATACATTTATTCAAACATTTATACAATGACGTGCAAACACGTGTGTGTCGAATATAAAACGAAACACAAACATTGAAAATAAAGCATTTTATTCGATTTGCCAATGGTTACATTGTTTCGAACGCAATCTGCGTTTGAGTATTACAATGAATATTTTTATCCGGCGACTCCCTCATCCTCACTTTTCTCAACTTCAAAAGCAAAAAAGGGGAAATCATTCTGCTGGTACAACGGCAATGCAGAATTTACACCTGCTGCCTGGTGAGCCTCAACTTCCTAAAGTGCCTTGATCCAACTGTGCCTAAACCCACGATTTTCACATCGGCAAACTTCTTCGGCGAGTTTCTCCTTGGTCTTCTGAATTCCAACCTTTCGGCCGTCATGAAAGCCTTTTTCATAGGCCGCGGCCCTCACTGTCTCAATCGCGAACATGCTAGCCGTGTTCCGATTGGCAATAGCATCACTAATCAGCCTTTGAGTCACCCTCTCTTCCACAACCAGGTTGGGATGGCTGGCTGATTGAGACTCGGCAGACTTGGGATCCATTTGGCACAACTCTCAAATTATAGTTCCATCCATTGACTTGAGTATGTTATTTGTTTTCAGCTTTCAAATCATAATTCTATTCCCATTTCACAAAACTCAATTCAAAACATAATCATTACTTTTCAAAACTCATAACCAAACACATAATTCAAAACTCTTTTCAAAACTCAATTCAAATCAATATTTTAATTTTTTTAATATTTTAAATATTTAAATAGTTTAGAAATATTTTAATTTTGTTAAGATTTAAAATATTTTAATATTTAAATATGTTACGATTTTTTTAATTTTTTTAATTTTTTTAAATATTTTAATTTCAAAATATTACAATTTTAATTTTTTAAATTTTAAAATATTTTATAAAAATAAATTCAAACTCTATTTTATAAAAATATATTTAAATATTTTAATTTTTTTTGTTATGTATTTGGTTACGATTTGAGTATAGAGTTGTGAAAGTAGTATGGAGTTTCGAGTTATGTGTTTAGTTATGAGTTTTAAAAATAATTTCTTAATTGAGTTTTGTTTTATGTGTTTGGTTACGATTTGAATGTAGAGTTGTTTTTAAATTTAAAATATTAACATTTTAAATTATTTAAAATTTTTGAATATTTATATTATTTAAATTTTTACGATTTAAATTTTTTGAATATTTATTTTAATTTTTTACGATTTTAATTTTTTATATTATTTAAATATTTATGATTTTAATTTTTTGAATATTTATTTTGTAAAAAAATTATTTCCTTTGTAGTATTTTCAATTAAAAAATTGATTAATGTTATTTCTGTTAATAATAATTTTTTTTCATTGAATTTTAAAAAGTGCTTGGTTATAAGTGTTGATCAGAATTTTCAATAGTGTGAAAGTATAGTGTGAAAGTAGTGTGTTTTGTTATGAGTTATAACAATTTGAATTAAGTTTCGAAAACTCTTTCCAAAACTCATAACCAGACAAATTTTTTTACTTCACATGTCAAATCAAACTTTAAAAACTTAATTCCACACTCAATTCAAAACTCAATTCAACACTCTATTCAAAAATCATAACCAAACAAATTTTCTATACTCAAATCATAATTTCACAACTCACAAACTCAAAATACAATTCATACTCTCAAATCATATTTACAAAACTCTACCAAATGCAGCATTGATTTTCCTTAGCTCACGCTCGGCCTTTTCTGCGCGAGCTTCTAACTTCCGAATGCGTTCATCTCCTTGCTCTATATTGCATCGAGTGGCGCGGAGACACATGTCGATTTCATAAGCGGTGTACAGCCCCTTCACCGCCCCGTGAACGCCTTCACGAAACACTTCGAAGTCCGGCCGACCTACCATCGGCTGCTGGACTTCAGGTGGAAAAATTTGTCGAGCGAACTCGACCGCCACATTTGGATCTCGAACGATCGAATCCGCCTCTGTCATTGGTCTATTCCCTACGAAGACCGCAAAACTCAATGGGCGCGGAGTCGCGTCGGATTCCCTTCCAGAACGGGGTTGAGGAGATTTACCCTGTGGCTACTTGTCCCTCCTGGGCAACCTACTTCGACGACAAAGAGATCGGTGTCTCTCCCGATCCCTCGAAGTCCTACTTCCCGTGCGTGAAGGTTCACTACTTCAACTCATATCTCCTCCCAGCTCAGCTAGCGTCCTCGCTTCCCCTCTGTTGTCGAAGAAAAGTTTATTCGACATTCGCACTTGTTTAACCTTCCTCAAAGAGCTGGACTGAGTTGTTGACTGAGCATATAAATAGGACCTTCATTCACAAAGCACACGTGCATTTATTCCCTACGAGGACAGCATCTCTGAGGTAATCTCATTAATATTGAAGCCCCAACAGTCCGGCGCCGATTGAGTCACATGCCCCAATCGCCCTATTAACCTCTGTTATTCGGCGTTCTACGTTCATGAACCAGTTGGGGCAAGGACAGATTCATCAATCTAGTTGGCTAGAGTGCCCCAGACGTTCCACGAATCCATTAATCAGTACAATATTCATAAGTAACGTTTATTCGGCGTTCCACGATCATGAAGCAGTTGAGGCAAGGGCAGATTCATTAATCCAATTGGCTTGAGTGCCCCAGCCATTCCACGAATCCATTCATCAGTACAATATTCATAGGCAACATTTTATTCGGCATTCTACGTTCATGAACCAGCTGGGGCAAGGGCAGATTCATCAATCTAGTTGGCTTGAGTGCCACAGCTGTTCCACAAATCCATTCATCAATACAATATTCATAAGTTCATTTTATTCGGCGTTCACGAATTCATTTTGTTTATGATTAGATCAGATGCATTAATTTAACCGGCTATTAAGTTTGTCGTCTCACGTAGTCATGGCATTTTGTTCTAACTGCTGATTCTCCTAATTATGCACTCATACAGCAAACAATACAAGAAATAACTTGAGAGCATATACAAGCAATAACTTGAGAACATAAAAAATTTTCATTTATAAATTAGGCACTAACAGCGAACATTTTATACATGAAAATCCAAAAAAGATGAAAATCAACTAACAAAAATCATACATTGAAATTAAAAATACATAACAAAAATAATTTGATCCCCAAAATCAATCCTCGGGATCAGACTCTAGCGGCTCAACGTCCACCTGCTCGTATGGAGTCGACATGTCCAATGTCACTCTAGCGGCAATAAGGGCTTTGAACCAGCCATGTTTAAATCCCCGATTCTCGAACTTGGGGGCTTCTTCTAGATAGTTTTTTAGAGCGGCACTCTGCCCAACCTCGAATGCTTTGGAAGCCTCAGAGTCGACTTTTTCCTTTGCCACCTTCAAGTCTGCCAATTCGGCTTCCAGCTTGGTGAGCGTCTCCTTGTCTAACTTGAGCGATTCCTCACTCACGTTTGCTCTCTCCTCGGCATCTGATCTGAGCTGGTTAGTAGTCCACGCCCTTTCCTTCTTAGCTTCAGCCCAGACACTCTCCATCGTGGCTCTTATCGCCTCAAACTCGGCCCTGCTCCTCTGACCGTCCACTTCCGATTGGAAACAGCCAATCCTTTCCATGGCATCATGCTGGCGGCAGCCTAATTCGGTGATCCTTCCGACCGTCTGCAAAACAAGTTGGGATCGTCAGATATCAAGAAATACCGTATGCAAACAAAATCAAAACAAGGAGTTAGGATAAAGTCACATACTAGGAGGGCCGACTGGCAACTAACGCTATTGCTACCAAACCCAACTCTGCCCGAAAGGTTGCCTTGTCAGTCGGCAACGAGACCGAGGCAGCCAAACTCAATGCCACAGTCGGATCCTTCAAGGAACCGCATCCGACTCCTCCAAATGTGGTCGTTTATCAACAGGGTTCTCTTCAGAGCCGGCCTCGCACTCGCTGGTACGTTTCTCCCCTCGATCTTCTGAAATCGGCCGTTCTTCTGGATCCGGCCGAACGGCTGCCTTTTCCATCTCGACCACTTCAATGTGAGCTATTTCCTTTGCAATAATGGGTTGGAGAGATTCAGTCGGGGCAGGTACAGAACGGGTGGCCTCGGCTTTCCGTTGGGCGGCGAGGCGTTCGGTATTTCTCTTTCACGCCATCTGAGTGAGATTTTCCCCAGCCATACCCTTAGAATAAATGCCGGGAAGGTCTTCCAAATTTGTAAAAATATCTTCGAAGACGTCCCCTCGGCCTGATGCTGACGGAGGATCGGACGAGTTCAGTCCAGCTGCTTCAAAGGCCGAGTTAACATCTTCGTCAACCTCCGCTGCCAACTGATCTGGGTCCTCAGTGATTAGTTCCGCTGCTTGTTCTTCTAAGTGTTCAGAATCGGATGATTCTAAACCGATCTGCCACAAGTTCTTGAAGCTAGGGAAGATGAGAGCTGTAAGATGGCTGTCGCCTTGCGTGATCGGAATGTTGTTTGTCGACGAGAATGTAGTATAAGTCGGCTCGTACCACAGGAGAATGTGGGCCGCCGTCCCATGTTTTTGAAGGTTTGGATAGCCGACGAACTATGGCGCGGTCTTAATTTCTGCAAGCACAATGTCGTCTTCTGAAACTAAAACTCTCTTCAAGTCGTTGCCTGTACAAACAAAACAATTAGATATGTATAATGTCGAACATAAATATAGAAATAACAGAAAGAAGTGATCTAATCGGCCACCTGGTTCGTCTTTTTGTCTTGGAATAGGGTCTAGGCGATCTTCCCCTTCGCTGAATTCCCAATTGCCGCGGACGACGACCATCACATCATCAACACGCTTGCCAGAGCTGGCAAGCATAATCACTAAGTGATGATCAGTATCCTTGGCTCTAAGAAAGTAGCGTCCTAGCCGGCCGGTAGATTTGGCTAGGACATAACAGTGCCGAATGGAAGGTATACCTAAATTAATCCTAAGACGCCGATTTATCTCTACAATTCCCATTATGATGCGAAAGAAATTCACATTGGGTTGGGAAGGGATTAGACCCCAATATCGAAGAACGACCCTCAGAAATGGGTGAAGAGGAAAGCGGACTCTGCCCTCGGCAATCGATAGGAGAAGAAAGACGATTGTGCTCTCATCTTCCCTCTCCATTTCAGTAGTGCTGTCTGCCAAAAGTGACAGATGGACGTCATCAGGGATGGAAAAATGGTGTCGAAAGCCGGAGATTCGATCCGTTGAAAGGAGCTCCTTCCGATGTTTTGCCATTTTGGCTAACCCGAGGACTATGAAAAACTAAAAACAAACAAAGAAGCGGGATCAAAAATGAAGGAGAAGAAAACTTACAGGGGATGAAGGAAAAGGCGAGAAACAAGGAGTTGCAAGAGCCGCGAAGTAAAGAAGTTGCATTAGAAAGTGAGCCAGATGTCTTTGAGCATTCAAGACATACATTCGAAGAGACAATTTCAAATCGCATTAAATGGAGGTAGTGTATGAAGGGGCGGGAAAGCGTTACAATGACCAAAAAGCGTGTACGCGTTCTAACACGCATTGGGAAGAGGGTTAACCGCCAAATTTTTGACTTCCCAGGCTAGAAACCAAACATGCCGACTAACTGACGATAGTAGGGTGTTTGGGGAGCAATTGTGGGAGCCGAATTAAACTGAATATATAGGGATGAATGGATCCGTCAGGTCCGAAACCTAACATCTATTCGGCATTTATCCTAGTCAGTCGAAGAGCCGAATAAAGTAACCGGCATTCCAGCCAATAGAACAAAGGCCGAGTAGAAGCACATATAAAGGACAAAAGATGGGCCTGGCCTTAGGGCCCACAAAGAACACTATAAATACGGGACCATTAGTCAGAGAAAGGTATGTGAGAACTAGTATGCTTAATTTAAAGTACAAGTAAATCCAGAGAGAGTAAAGATTGACTTGTCCGTCGGAGTGCTAATTTCGGCACCCCCGACTGGAGTGTTTATTTCTTTTCTGGTGTCTATCTGAGGATCACAAGCGTCTCCCAGGATCATGGTTGATGAAGGTGATAACGACCCGTGATGGGTTTCTTGATGCCAAAAGCAACCGGAGGCTAGGCATGTTCAGTCAAATTTTAAGTTCTAGTTTTTTTTTTTTTTTAATTTAAATGCTTTTTAAAACTTTTTGGCATTAAATGTCACAGGAAAACATGTGATCCATTCTGATCTGACTGAGAAAAAACTAATGTAAGTCAAGAAAGTCTTGGACATTGATGACATGGTGATGTTTAAAATTTTCTAGAAATTCATAATTGCACACATCTTGAAATATTTTTGTATTGATCTTTTGGAACTCTATCAAATTGAACAGGATTTGGATATTAATGAATCACATAACAAGTCCAACCATGTTGAATTTCAAAAAATGGGTAAGTGGATCAGAATACTCACAGACTTATGCTTCATTATCTAGTGGTTTCTGTACTTTGCAACAACAGAAACTAAGAATTCTCATTGATGATCAGGGATCAATAGGGACATGTCCACTTGTGGAATACTTCACTCCATTGGATCAGATCTCACACACATGTGGGGCAAATTTGAAACACATCAAAATGGCTCTATAAGAAGCAAGCAGAATGGTTCGAGGGCAAGGGATTATGGAAATACCACCACAAGCAGAGCTGAGGTTAGTCTCTCTAGTCCTGAACCGCTTCCCTTTTACTTATAAACACTAATTCCAGTCACTCCACAAGTTTCACGGATGTTTTGTCTGAAGCATTGTGTTTGCTTAATATGCTCACATTAGGCAGCTTGATGACTTCCTTAGGACCTTTCATATCTAAACATTGTGTAAAGTATTTTATTTTTTAACATGGTTTTGTTATTCTTGATTTTGATTTTTTTTTCTTTTTTTTTGAAGCTAGTAGGAAAGACTAACTTGTGGTTTAGAGAATTTCTTGAACTTTTTCATTCCTTGAAATAGTTTAAGTGCATGTGTGGTTGATGCTTAACTTGCAATTCATGTACTTTCTTAGGCAAATATAGTGAAATAACTTGTGTTTAGGTTTGCTTTCTATTTTCAAAAGATAGTGTAATAAATGCCATTGCTTTTTCTTGTGATCATATTTTGCA
Source organism: Camellia sinensis (assembly GCF_055761805.1). NCBI lineage: Eukaryota > Viridiplantae > Streptophyta > Magnoliopsida > Ericales > Theaceae > Camellia > Camellia sinensis. The sequence continues at coordinate 73,608,886 of NC_138964.1, forward strand.
ATTCCTGTTCAATTACTTTCATGGTTTCTTGCAATACCTTCCAACTCAATGGGTAGCATTAAAATGTTATTTCGGTTTTGTATCATGTTAATTATGATATTATATAGTTGTAGAAGAAGCTATGTTTGGTCAAAGCTTATTTTTGGTGACTATTCTTTCTCATCCAGCCACAGAAGTATTTGACTTGTCCAACAAAGACAAGAGGAGCATTGAAAATCTGCAGCTATAGCTTGCTCATAGACGGGTTTGGATTCTTCCATACATAAGGGTGTATAACACGGTTAGTTTCTCTTAAATTCACTTTTCTACTGTTCTATAAGTGCTTCCTCAATTCCTGTGATTTGCATAATTCTCCTTAATTAGTGTTAGTCTATTTTCATAGTTCTCATACCTTGCTTAGAGTTTATTTATAGGTTTGGGAGATGCCTAGCAATCCATGATTTGCTTTGCTCTACCTAATTTCTTTAACCAAACAAGGCCTATGTGTCTGGCATATGTATGAGATCATAACAACACCTTTAATGCTTTTCATAGTTTTTATTTAATTGGAGCAATCGGGAGCAACGAATATAAAAGGTGATTGCACCCACAAGAATATAAGTTGAAATCCAACATGTAAGTATGATATAACTTGATTATTTCTTTGGTTGGTTATCTAATTTGACTATACATGGGCATTTCACGATGAGGATCAGTAGAGCATTTGAAAATTGAATGATTTTAATTGATTGATTAAATTAAGAGCTTGAATTGTCCACATGGTTCAATAAAAGTGATGTGATCTAATTTGTGCTTGTTGAAATGTAAACATTAGCTTTAGATTGAGGAATGTGCTACATCTAAATATTTGGGTTTGTAGGCTCAAGCTTTTAACTGATGCAATGTATGGCTTCATTATTTATTAAAGGTTTGTCTTTGAAGGAATTGATGAAGGATCCCTGAATGGAGCTCTAGACCGTGCATTTTCTCATATCGAGAAAGTGCATCAGAGTTTTCATACCTTGCATTTCCCATCTTGCCTTTATTAAAATTTCAAGAAATTCCATAGTTTTGCTACACTATTATTTACATCCTTGCCACTAAATTCAAACAATTTGAGAGGTTTCTTTCTTCTCTAAATGGTCAAAGTCATTTCACATGGAAGCAAGCATGAGTATAGAATCACTGCGACCACTTTTCTTGTAATTCTCATTTATTGTTGTTTTTGATACGCACAACCAAATGAATAGAATGATGTCTCACAAAAGATTATAGAAATTGATCATAGCTGGAATAAGACAGCTGGAAAATACCTTGACGTGTACAACTCTATCAGAGTAAGAGGGTAATAACCTTAATCTTCATTGTCAATTGAAAGTAAATATACATACTCTGTTTTGAGTGATTTGGTGAGATTTTTTTTTTTTTTTTGGGGGGGGGGAAGGGGGAGGTGGTTATGTTTGGTTTATAATTTTGGATTTGTTGATTCTATATATATTTGGTTTTATGACTTTAAAATATATGGCCATACATTGAAGATTTTCATTTTGAATTTATTGATTCTATGTATATGTCATATTTATATAAGATAATACAAACATTTTATACTAGTAACAATCAAAGTCGTTATTCATTTTCTATTGATACAGGGGATGAAGAGTTAGTGTGATGAGAAAATGTTCGATTTTGTCTTTTGTAAGATAAGAACAGTCTCTACATAAATAGCAAGTTTATTCATATATTTCTAGCAGTTTCTTAATTAATTTGTATTTTTATTTTTCAGGTCAAAAATTTCCTGGAGAGATTCAAAATATGGTCAAAGAATTTAAGAACTTAGTTTTTTCAATTTTTTTTTTCATTTTTTAATATATGTAATCACAGTTAAAAACTTTTTATTAATTCTTTTGTATATGTTTTTGAACATTTAACTTTCATTTATGAAATATATGATGTTATTCAATTTAATATATGGTTGTGATTCAAAACATATATAGTATATACTGTGTATTATATTCTTCAAATGCGCGTACAAAAATAATATTGATTATTTTTTAAATATGTCGAATTCTTTTTTTGTCACATGTTTTACTAGTTCTTAATCACACTTAAAAGATGTGATCCAAATGTTTTTAATCACGCTTAAAAGATGTGATATAAATATTTTTAATGATACTTAAAAAGTGTGATTAAAAATGAGCCCTTTTAATCACACTCCAAAAAATCACATTTTAATAAAACTTAAAAGGTGTGATTAAAAAACATACATGACATAAAAAAAGTGTGATCTTTATCTATATTTGTAGTAGTATAGATTTAAATTGATGCAACTAAAATCTTGAAGTTTAATTTAAAAAACACGCACAATGTAGAGATTTTTATTTTTATTTTTCGTGATTTCCCCTTTTTCTTAGTAATTTTTTTTTTTACATATAAAACATTTTTATAATCCTTTTTAGATTCACAGTCTAGATACTAGGCGAATTTTTATTGAAAAATTCATTGAATTTTTATATTTTTATATTTTTTTTTCATTTAATGAGTTTTAAAAAAAAATTTACATAAAAATTGTATTTTTTAAGTGTATCTAAATTAAGTGGCTTTAAAAATTAAATAATTTTGATTTAACAAAAAAATTTGAAAACTCATAATAGTATTTTAAAAAGTTCACAAAATTTTTGAGTGTAAATCATATCTCCATGTGTTCGGTGCAAGGTTTGAGTATGACTTTGCACCAATATATATATATATAAAATAAATAAACAATTAAATAAGATTTCTTCTGTATCACAATTATCCTTTTTCTATGGGGAAATTTATTAGATAATTTTTTTTCAAGTCTTTGTATCCTAATTACTTTATAAGATATTCTTATGTTCTATTAAGTCTTATTGTTCGAACATTTGATCTACTAAATCATAATTCTCATATTTAAGGTATTTTATGGATATTTTTACCCTTATAAATATTTTTTGAACGGTTAGTAATTTATTGATGTGAACATTCATATTTTATAATGTGAATATTCACAATAATGATGTGAACATTCACATCACGGAACATTCACAATGTAAATGTAAATATTACTAAGAATAATTTGATAAATATGGCACTTATAAAACTTATTAAAATATAAAAAAATAATATAAACTAAATAAAATATAAGTGGATAAAAAAATTATGAAAAAGTGTCCCATTTCTATTCAATTTCCAAAGAACTTACGGGCCATTGCTATAAGCCTCCCACCCAAAACTCGTGGATGTCTTGGTTGGTCCACAATAAGCGATCTTGCCAACAAAGATACAAATCTACATATATTCGGGATGAATGGATCCCTCCTTAATTTTTTTTTTTTTTTTTTTTTAACTTTTTATTCGTTAGATTATTGGAGTTATTTTTGGATTTAATTTTAATAATTTGAACTGTTCACATTTTAATATTTGTTGAGTATATTGTACTTGTAAAAAATCAAGTAGATCGGATATAAAAAAAATTGTATTTGGAAAACTGTTATTAAATTTTTTTAAAAAATAATTTGTAGTTCGATGATCAGAATACATAGTTTTTGATATCCTATTAACTTGATTTTTTATAAGTATGATATACTTAGCAAATTTTAAAATGTGAACGGTTCGAATTATCAAAATTAAGTCTAAAAATAGGTCCAATAACCTAACAAATAGAAAATTAAGGAGAAAAATTAAGGCGAAAATCTTTATTCGTTGGGGATTGGGGACCATCTCATTTTTGGCAGGTTGTGGGTTGCGATGCGGACGTGGTGGAGAAAAATTAAGGCGGAAATCCTTATTCATTGGGGATTAGGGACCATCCCATTTTTGGCAGGTTGTGGGTTGCGATGCGGACGTGGTGGAGAAAAATTAAGACGAAAATCCTTATTCATTGGGGATTAGGGACCATCCCATTTTTGGCAGGTTTTGGGTTGCGATGCAGATGTGAGAGAGCGATGTGTCTCGTACCAGGATCGTAAGTCACTTCGAATATTCCTTTTCATTCGCATAAAATTGATAACAAAAACTTGATAAAAATAATATAATAATATTATTATTATAGATAAATTCATCTTTAATAATTATTTTTTTAAATAAAATATTTACAAACTTTTTACTTCTTTGGTCTCAATTTACTAATATATTATTTTATTTTAAAATGTCTTAAAATGATAATTTTATTTGAAAAATTAAACTAAACAATATTTAATTTTCTAATATTACCTTTTTTAAATAATTATAAATATATTAAAAATTTAAAAAGATAAAAATATTAAAAAATATATTTTAAAATTAATCGCCAAAAGGACGAGAAAGGAGTATTCATATAAACATTATTCAGTGTGTTTTGTTTGAATTTTTTAGATTAAGTTTTTTTGAAAATTGAGTTTTTTGGTTTTCGTATTCTTTTGTTTGTAGTGAATATTTTTTAAATTTTAAACATTTATTTTTTTTACTTTTTTAGATACACCTTAGTTAGATGTATCTAAAAAGTAAAAATTTGTGAAAAAATATTTTAAAAAATTAATAAATACATAAAGATACAAAAAATATACTGAATTCTTGCATTTTATTTTATATTTTTGGTATTTAGTAAATTTTTAAAAGATTTTTTTTATAATTTTTTATTTTTTAGGTGAATTTATGTTAGGTGTGTCTAAAAAGTAAAAAAACAAATTGTTTAAAATATTAAAAAAATTTAATAAAACAAAAAAAATACCAAAAATAAGAAAGTAAAATTTTTTAAAAGGTATTTTTTAAAAAATAAAAACAACCAAGCTGATTATTACTAAAATAAAAAATAAAATAAAATAAAAAATCAGCGGCTGACTCATAGGATAAAGCATTTTGCGGGAGGTAGGGTCCGCTGACCATGTACATTGTGTCAGTGACCACGCAATTCTCTTTACAACAATGATTCATCCCATTAAAAACATCACCACTAATAGCACTAATGCATTAAAAAAGTAAAAAAAAAAAAAAAATACAACTCAAAGACCAAAACATCACATCATTTATGACGGGACCCACTGCCACCTAATTAGTGGGAGCACTAATTAGTGCTCCCAAGCATTTTTCTTCTCTTTATCCTCTGTTCCACAAAAAATTACAAAAAAAAAAAAAAACCACCCCCAAAATAAATAAGTAAATAAATAAAGAGAGAAAAACAATCTATCACCATCGGTAGATGTTGGCAGTTGATATGACGGTAATAGAGACAAAAGAGTCCTACGCAGCCCCAAAATCACATTAGTTCGGAAGCTACTATTTTCACACAATATGTATTTTTTTTTTTCTTTGTGAACATTATTTTTCCAAGTATGTACTTAATAAATTTTTATTTAATTATTTTTTTAACTGAATGCACAACTCATCATATCTAAAATGTTTTCATCTCCTTCTTTTTTCAAATCTTAGTTCTAACTTTAACCTGCATCATTCGTCTGATAAATTGTGTCACTTAAACTGCTTTTAAAGTTGAGTGCTATATGAAAATCAAATATTCTTCGTTTCCGTATTCTTTTTGTCTAAATTTTGCGTTACTATGAGTATTATCGCACAACCTGAATGCACAGAGACGGTGAGGCACCTGATGGGTGTGTTGCCGGGAAACCTCTTTGACGATCAAGTTAACACCATTGGAGAGAGAAAGAATACGTAAGAAAGGATACTGGCGCATAAAGAAGATTGCAAACCTTTTTCTTGGAGGCGCCGCAGGGCTTTTATAGTTTGTGCATGCACTATTTTGCTCGTCTTTTCTTGGACGCATGGATGTACTATCCTCTCTTCACCTTAAACCTATGTGCGTTAATATTGTCAAACAACATTAACTAAGCCTTCAAACGGTATTGACGTGTACGAACGACGAGTTCCCTCTGCAGTCTGATTGAGCCACGTGGCAAATCCCACCGAGCTATCTATTGCTCGATATGATGCTGTTCGCCCTCCAAGACCACGCTACTTCCAACCCGGTCTATATTCGAGGTACTCGATTGGTCACCATTAACCCAGTCAAGCTAGATGAATCTATCCAAGCCAATTGCCTAGCTTCAAAGCATGGACAACATGCATAACCCGGTCGTGGCAGCGTCGTTGACCTTGACCAATCTTTAGCTCAGTCAAATCCCATTATTCATCTTTTAAGGCAAATTTCGCCAAGCTCCAAAGCCCGGGCGAAATCAATAGTCGTCCCTTAGTCTGGCTGAAGACAAGGCTATCGTTTGACTAGGCTCCACCCTTGGTCCAAGCTGACTAGACACCTCGGTTTAATACCTGGGTGTCTTTCCAGCTGGGTTGAAAGATCCAGGAGAACGACCCAAGTCTGGATTTTGCTCGGCCCATTTGTTCGGCACTAATTTCCCTTTCAATTGCCCCATAATTTGGTTTGCTTTATCATGATCTAGATTACCATAGCTGGTCGAGATAAATTCCCTTTCCGATTTGTTAATTTGCACAGCACAAAATTCGCGCTCCAGATGGCACCCCTCCCAACCATTCTAACATAATGTCTACTCACAGACACGTGACAACTCTCCAATAGCCCCGTACAGTGGCACCCTTTTACTTCATTCATATATAACCAATGCATATACCCTTTCGTCTCCACTATTCATCATTTTCTCTGACTAAAAACTCAATGATCCAGAGCGCCCATCCCTAATTTCTCGCGTCTTGTACCCAAATCGGAGCACTCTTATTGTGGATTATGCATCACCATCGTCGTCGGAGCACTCTTATTGTGGATTATGCATCACCATCGTCGTCGGAGCACCTTCTATCGATTGGAGCGTCGATTGGAGCCCTAACTTGTAAGTTTTTCAAACCCATCAATATTTCCTTCCGTTGTTCATGGTGTTCTCAATGTTCTTGAGCCCCGACTGTGATATCTACATGCAAAGCTTGATAATAGAACTCAAAGGCACTAAAAACTTGAATAAACAAGGGTTTTAAACCATCTTAAGTATTAAATGACCCTTGATCCTTTATTCTTCAACGTACTGTTCATCTTTTGTGGCGAACATGAAAGGACCTGGGCCAAACCGAGCAAAAACCCATATTTTCATCTCAAATCATAACTTGATTAGGAAAATTTCTTGTTTATGATATTTGCGAAGTGGACCGAGCTGTAGCACAACCAAGTTTTTAGACAACCACACGATCGAGCTACCATCTGATTCATTCGCGCAACCGAGTTGAAAGCAGGTCTATACGTGCGATCAAGCTAAAATCCAGCTCATCTGCGTGACCGAGCTAAAGCCCATCTTGTCAATTCAACCGAGCTAAAACCCAGTTTATTTGACCGAGATAAAACCAAGCTGATCTGCGCGATCCCGCTGTCACTTGCACTTAATTTTGATTTTTCACTGTGCAGAATCCTTGGAGACCAGGCATACCAACACAAGCACTCCCAAAGGTCGTGCAGTCACTGTGTAGCTAGGCCAACACATTCTGCTTCACAAATTACACTGAGCTCCATCGGTTGGCATCATTTTCTAGTAAACACGCTCGGCATACTAGACGAGTTTTGTAAAGATTACGACATTTTGGCATACGTTCAATTTGAACTAGGAAAAAAAGGCATTTTTCTACGGCATGGAACGAATGCTTGCCCCTTTACCATGCTGTCAATAGTAGAAGAGGGGCTCCGTTTCCCTGTTCAACCCTTAATATGTGAGTTCCTAAGGTGGACTAGGTTATGTCCCACACAAGTGCACATCAATGCATTCCGAATAGTAAATAGAGTTGTTGAGTTGAACTGCCGACTTGATTTGAACTTAGGTCTAGTTACGATATTGCGGCAATATGCACTCGATTGTACAACATATGGTTTTAATTCATACATGAAAATAATACCAGGTTGCAAATGCTTGGTAATAGGTAGACCAGACAAAGGCTTGCATGACGATGACTTCTTTTGGGTGACTAACAAGTATGAGACCGCTGATGTGCCTAGTTGGTACATAAATAAAAATAAAGGCTCAGCAAGTAAGCTGAACTCAATCGGTCAACTTGTTGGGGCTTGTTATTCTGAGCTAACAAATTTTCTTCTGTAGGTAATTGTTGACACCCCATTTTGACCACCCTTAAGACTTTGAGGCCTCAGGTTGATCATTCGATGATGAATTACTGCGGTGTGCAAACGTTTGATTTTTTCCGCAAGGAGCTTCGGTTTTGAGTTTCATAGCCTAAAAACCTTGCTCCCTCTTTGAGCCAAAACCTAATTTTCCCACACTTGACCACCTAGAGGCCTGTTGGCCAATAGGTGGCCGGCTGGCCAAAAGCTGGTGGCTAGCTATCCCCTACTTGGCTAACTGGCCATGTTTTCTGGTAGAACAGATATTTGTTACCAACTGTCCCCCCATGTGCATGCACTGCATCAGACTGGCTCAATACAGATATTTCTGAGATAGTAACGCATTTTTCTATATATACTAGACCATACGTTATGTTTTTAGGTTAGAAAAAAAAATTCCTAAGAGCCAAAAACTTGTAAAACACTCTTCCTCTCTATCTTGCAATATACATACACTCTCTATACACTTTTTAAAGAAAAAATTTGAGTATCCTTACTGAGGTTCTTGAGCTACAATTTCAGCTCTTGAGGGTGCTCACTTGTTGGTTTGCGAATCAAAGAGTAACCTATCTTCAAGAGGTATAACGTTTGTCATCTTTACACTACTCCTTTCTTTTCTTTTCTTGCTATTTTTATACTATTTTTATACTATTTTTGGACTGTTTTGATGGGCTGAAACTTGTGACTTAAAGCTACCAAAGGTGGAAGGGTTAGCCACCCTTGTTTGAACCTTATTCCATAAGCTTTTGTCCTTGTGTTGCCCACTTCTTTCCCAACTTCTAGCTACTAATTTTCAGAGTTTTAAGAGGCTGAAATATGTGGTTTTAAGGTCCAAAAAATGGAGGGGTTAGCCACCCCTCTTTAGGCTTGCTTACTAGCTTTAATTCTCTCCTATTTTGCTTACTTTTTTCTAGCTTTCCACATTATTTTCAGCACTATTTTTCTTAGTTTTAAGGTTGTTTTAGTTGTTTATTTCCTTTATGCTTTGAATATTATGCTTGTATTGTTGTAAGTCCTTATAGGTTTGGTGTTTGAGGCCTTACACACCAACCTATTTGAGTTGATAGCTCTTGTTTCATAGTTTTCATGCATATGCTTACACTTGTAATAATCATTTTTGCAACCACCCCCCTTTCTTAGTTTTCTTTGCTTAAGAGTTGTTTCAAACATTTGTTGTTTAAGGCATGCGAAAGAGACCTTCCATGCTTAATGGTTTAATCTCTTCGGGGGTTCATTACCAGGGCATTACATCTCTCTCATGGCAAGAACACCTTTTTTGTTTGACATTTCTCTTCATTAGTGGACATAGCTCTCACTTTTGGACAAATTGATTAAAGAATAGAAAGGTAATGTTAAAAGAGGTTAATAAAAATGGTAAAAGTGGTAAAAAAGATAATAAAATCAAATTGGGTTCAATCGGACGTTAATTGGACCTATTTCGTCTCGAGTCATTACATACTCTTTAATGATGTTAATAATTCGAGAAGCGATGTCTACCACTTCCCTTGAGGTAACTCCATGATAGGGAAGAGGTTGTTGTTGGTCTTTTATTTTCATTTATTGAACCTTTGTCCTATTAGTTCATAGATCATCACGCAACAACTTTGCGACAATTGATGATTTGTGGACCAATTTTACTCCCTCCTTGATCAGTTTCATGATAGAAAGAGGCAGAAGGGACAAACACCTCCTGGAAACACTCTATTTTTGCTCTGTTTTCATTTTTGTAGCAGCATAACAGACCCTCAAAATAGTGGCTAGCTAGCTACATTTCCATCTAGCCGACCACTTTTCAAGGCCAGTCGGCCACTCTATTTTATGCAGGTAGTACCATTTTCATGACTGAACAGAGCAGAGGCTGGGATGAAAACAGATTATTTTTTTGACTGCAAAACAGAACAGTGCTAGTAACAAAACAGAGGTGTTTTCGGGTGGATATTTCCGATCATGCATACGCGCTTCTGTACTTCCCATGGCTCATGAAATTAATGCTAATTAGTAGATTTATTTGAAACTTGTAATAACTAGTTCATTCATTAGTTAAATTCCTTTGAATTTTTAATAGCTAGTTAAATAGTTAAGTAATTTGGTGTTGCAATGAGTAGCTAAATTAAGACATTCATTCGGACCCTCTTGTATGATGGCAAACTTGTAACAGTGTGTATGTCTTCCAACCCCAATTTTTTTCTCCCTTTTATTTACTTGGTTATGATGGTTGCATTCATGTCTTGGTTTCATATCATTACCATGTATAAATATCTACTTTTGCGTGCATTGTGTTCGGCTCATTATTCTATCATTAATGCAATTTCCTACTTACTTGAATACGTGCGCTATCGCATGCTTTGAGTTAAGCCATATGCCATGTTAATAAATCGAATATAATAGTTGCATTTTGTATGTGTTGCATTAGTCATTTGCATATTAGAGTATGCATTTTTCTAACTATTTTCTTCTACTTTGGCTTGCCTCGGTTGAGTACTAGTTGAGCGTTTTTGCTTTAGCATATTGCATGTATGTTTGTGTTGCCATATCAAGCATGTTTACCATGTGGCGAAGTGCTTCGTTGATACACCTCTTTGAATGCCAGTGAATGAAGGCTTTTTCACTTAAGTTGGGATAAATTGATTAATGTACATATGAGATCACTTTTTCGAGTGACATATATTCAAACACTTTAAAAAAAAAAAAACATAAAATCAAAGTCTTTCAAATTTTGTGAAATTAGTCTATACATGTGCGTCATATAGTAAAGATATAACAGTAATTGGAATAACAACATATACTATACATAAGAATTACATCATGATTAGTAGAGGTCGATCTTTGATCGGGTGAGTGGGGTTCTCAATTTATGACCTTCCCATCTCATACCTAAGTTCCCGAGCCGAGACACTTTGGTGATGATGGACAAGTAGCCTTTAGCACGAGTCACAAGTTTCCTAAATTTTTCAAAAATATTTAGGTGGCGACCCTCAAATCTGGTAATGCAGTCCATTTTTGGCATTTTTGATTGTAAATTGATTTTCCAAAGAATTGTCGGATTTGAACTTTTTGTGTTTTTTTATTTCACATTGCACTTGTGAAACCAGATTCAGAACCACAGGAGTCCGAACTGTAGGGCTATCGTATGCGAGGAGACTAAACCTCTCTAAGGAGCTAGAAAAGTAATCTACAGTATTGCCGTACTACAAGCTTTATATCCTTACCCAAACAAGGAGGTAGTGAAGGCTGTGCTAAGAACAAGAAGCACAGCTCCCACGATCTCCTTGGTTATGTGCTGAGCTACCAATATTCAGTGAAGTGTAAAAGTAAAGTAACAGACTTCCTACTTGAACCTTCCCCTTTCCTAGATCTAACTCTTTCCCACGTTTCACTTATTCGCTGAACCGAGGAAGAAGAATTGGTGAAGATAAACAAAATCAAGAACCTCATCACTGCTACCTCTTCTGACCCCCCAACTAGCTCATCATCTCCCATGCCAACTGCTGGTCAAAGTTCAGGAACCGTGTTGACCTTGGCTTCCACGGCTATTCAATCCAATGTCTTAGAGTCACACCAAGCTGTAAAGAGGGCTCGCACACCAGATCCTTCGGATGAGCTGGTGGTCGAGCTGAGCACTGAACATCTGGTTGAAAAGGTTGAACTAACGCCTGCTTAACAGCCCGAGCTGAAGCACCGGAGAAGGGACATCCCGACTGTAATGACCCTCATTCTCGTCTTAGTCATGTTCATGTGTATCTGCATGATGTGATTTTGTTTAGCTTGCATTTGTAGATTTTGACTTCTTTTGCCTAAAGTAAAGGTCCCTGTCTTGTTGTGTACTTATGTGATTTGCTTGAGTATTGCTTGTATGCCTTGTTCCTTGCTTAGTGTGTTAAGCCTAGGTCACACCCCTGAACCTCTTGTACCTAGGGCCATTTTGGAACCACTTTGGTTGACCTCCACCTTCACCCTGGCATATTGGCCGAGATGTCATCATCTAGGGCGAGGTGTGCATCACCTAGGCTGAGATGTGTATCATCTAGGCCGAGATGTTATCACCTAGGCATATAACATCCTTGATCCTTGCACCAGTGACCTTGTTTTTAGACTGATATGACCTAAACCGAGGTGTGGCACATCTAGGCCAAGGTGTGGCACAGCTAGGTCGAGTGTTATCCTTCCTAGCCGAGATCATTGAGACCTTACTTTCCCAAAGCCTATGTCTTGATCTGAGATCACTGCCTTGTTAGAGTGCCCTTGTCACCTTACTTGTTGTACACCCATTGTCATACTCTTGTCTTGTCTTTCAATCACCTTTTGAGGAAAACACAACCAGATGTTGCCACGTGTCCCAGCAGAGGGTTAAGTCAGCCGGCAGCAAAGAAAACATATCATTTGCTATATATCTTTGCCCTAGAAGAGAGAGAAGCTCTAGGAAGAGGAAGAAGGAGTTCTTGAGAGAGAAGTAGATTTCCAAGCTTGATCATTAGAGTTTGAACCGTTTAATTCGTGTTTTCAGGTTAGAATATTGATCTTCTCTAGTTGTTCTTTGTATATATATGGTCACATTGCATGATCTAGCATGATTCATGAGCTATGCATTAATTTAAAGTTGTTTTAGAAAGAGAAAATGATGTTCTTGTGTTTTTGAAGGAAAACCATGCTTTGATCCGAAAGTTTATAACTAGTTCCCCGTTTTTGTGTTTGTTTCCAAGAGATCTTCAACTACGGGTATCCAGGTTCATGTTTTTGAACTCATCTCATGAATCTCAGATTTTGAATAAAAAAGTTATGATTTTAGCATTCATATTCTTCATGTTCTTCAAAAGGAAACCCAGATTTTCCAGACTTCATTTCCCTGGATGTGGTCACCGGGACCACACCTCGGCCAAGAAGTGTGGGACCTCGGCCAAGACCTGGTTGGTACCCAGCATGCTTTGCCAAGAAGAAAAATAGTGTTTTGACTCCCAGCACATGTTTTGCTTTGTTTTGACTTAGTTTTAAAAGAAATGCCGGGATCATTTACTCTCATGTAAAGCTTGTTTTAAGGATGCATTGCATAGCCATCTTTTGAGCATTACTTCTTGTCTACTTGAAATGCATTCAGTGGACACTACCATGTATTTATAGGTCTTGGATTCTTTCCTTCAGCCCTACACTCGAAGAGCTATGTGAGTGGTATTTTTAATAAAGCTATGTTCTAATGTTTTGATAAAAGCTTTTGCTTGTTTCGTTTTGGAAAAGTGTTTGTTCTAGTATGAATGATTATTCCTAGTTTTGTATCAAATATTATCTTGTTTTGATGACATTCTTGGAAAGTCCTTAGTGCTGGGGGACTATAATGCAACTAGTACCCTTGTTTGAAATATCTCCCTTGCCATTGGCGGTCTTGTACGGGTGGGTTTGCCTAATCAATTCCAGGTCGATTATTCCCTAGTTTTGTCAGGAATGTCATGCCTTGTATTATATTGATGCTAGTAAGCATCCCTTGAATCTTTGAAATACTTGATAGATGAACTTGGTTCATCCCTTGATTTGTACAAGATATGCTATGTATTGTTTTGATAAAGATCTTGAATATCATTCATTCAAACCTTTATTACTAATATCATTCACTGGGTATCCAAGCTCACCCTCTCCTTATATATATGTAGGTGACGAGCAGGAAGGCGGTGACGCCTAGATGTATTTTTGCAAGTTGTGTTCGGATTCATGTTTTGCTAGCATCTTGAAGATTATGCTTCTTAGTTTGTAATTCATGCCTTTTGTACAGTTCGGCTTGAGAAGCCTTTTGATGAAGATGTAATATGCACTTTATTTTATTTGTATCCAAGTTGTAAACCATGTCTTGATGTATGTCATTTCATTTGATCTATGCACAGCTCTTATGGACTATTTAGATTTAAGTTTATTGCTTCTGCACATGTAAGCCCCATATGTATACTCTAATTGTGTGTGAACTCTTGTAAGTTGGCCTTTGGTAATCTCGGATTACTAGTCATCATGGCACCATTCTACTAGGGGCAGAATAGGGTCATGACACCGACGAATGCTTCCATCAATGGGGACAAAGCGCACTTCTTGCTTTTGATCTGACTAAAGCATTGCTATTGCTAGCTGACGTGACAGGGAGCTTGAAGGAACTGAATAGCGGCTTAATTTGTCAAGTGAAATCAACTCGGCAAGAGGCTAAGAATTGAACAAAACATCAACTCAACTTGCTGAGCAAAACCAGCTTGACAAGAAGCTTGGAGTCAAACACAACATCAACTCAACTTGCCAAACAAAACTAGCTCCTTAAGAAGCTTGACGTTGAACAAAACATCAACTCAACTTGCCGAGCAAAATCAGCATAGCAAGAAGCTTGGAGGAACAAAACACCAACTCAACTTGTCAAGCAAAACCAGCTCGACAAGAAGCTTGGAGTTGAACAAAACATCAACTCAACTTGCTGAGCAAAATCAATTCGACCAGAAGTGGTTCAGCAACTTATTGCCCCTCGATCGTAGTATTATATCAGACGAAAGAGTGCCAAGATAAAAATGTTTGCATGCGAAATGAACTACTATTTTAAGCAATTGTTGAAAGTTGAAGTTACATCATAAAATGAGAAATTACATTAAGATTTGAACTAGAAATAAAATAACTTCAGATTTGCTATGTTCCATGGCCAGGGTATTGCTTGGCCGTTCAAATCTTCCAGGTAGTATGCTCCCTTGCCTGCTAAATCGATGATCTTGTAAGTTCCATTTTAGTTTGCTCCTAATTTTCCTTCGCTAGGTACTAGGGTATTGCCCATCACTTTGTGCAAGACCCAATCCCCAATCTTGAATTGTCTGGGGTGGACCGTCTAGTTGTACTTCTTGGACAACTCATGTTGGTATGTCGTGATGTGGATTTGTGCTTTTTCCTTCCATTCTTCCACGAGATCCAACTCTAGGGCAATGGCTTTTGCATTTAAGTTTGGCTCAAAACTTTCACTCCGGATGGTCGGCATGCCAATCTCAAGTGGGATGACGACCTCCATGCGATATGCCAAGGCGAAAGGAGTCTCCTTGGTTGAACGTCTTAGTGTTGTTCGGTAAGCCCACAGAGGACATTAGGAAGTTCCTTAATGCATTTTCCTTTTTCTTTCTCCTGTCTTTTCTTTAATCATGCACATCATGTCAGCTTACAGTGATGAAGATAAAGAAGTAGCAGTAGCATTAGCTGCTCAGTCTGTGTGTAGCAGTGAAGAACCAGTCTTACCTGGGGAATCACAAAATTCGGATGGAGATTTTTTAGATTTTGTCACAGGCATGATATTTGATGCCTTAGCAAAAGACAAGAAGGGAAAAGGCAAAGCCTAATTTCTCACCACCAGTACTCCTTTCTAACTAAGCGTCGGTACAAAATGACAACCAACAGTAAAAGCACATAATGCAACCTTCAGAAAAGTAGATTCTTTTCCTGACATCTAGAAAATGAACTCACAGTTGTCCTGCTCCATGACAAAAGAGATAAGATTCCTACCAAGGCTGAAGCTAAAGATGATCGACTCCAATCCATCTAGGACATGCCACCTGTCTTCACCATTACCTCTTTTGCTTTTAGAATTTGCCTATAAAAGGGAAGGCTTCACCCTTGTTAAAGCACGAATAATTTTTAATCTTTATTTTAGCATCTCTCCCTCCATTTCTTATAATATCAAATAGTTGTATTGCCGGTTTGAAGGACTAAAAGTACTTTGTAAGTATTTCTTTTATGTATGGTTGTCGAATTACTTGTTTTTTTTTTATGTGATATATTAGAATTTGATAACCATTGATGTTCTTTGTATTAGAATTCATTACCAGATAATTATTCACAACTACCTATACTATCAGTGCTTGGCGAGCTTGATCACCAGATAGCTCTAACAGAATAGCAGATCCAAGAAGAGATCTGTCGATCGGTGGCCTTTCTTAGGCATCCTTCTTAATAGTAGAACATTTAATGAGACCATATATTGCATAATTTGAGTTTAGTATAGTCATAATATGGGTCGTAGTATTCTTGGGTTTGTGCTAATTACAGATTGATCAGATTGAGGGTAAGTTAGACATCACCCAAGTCGTGTATAGGGTTTTAGGGCTCCTGTTGTAGTGATTGCTTTTAAGGCCTTGTTCCTAGTAAGCCGGTGACGGACATGCTTATCTTGGTCCCTGTGTCAAGCACCAAGTCAGTATCAGAGCCATGTTTATTACGGTTCATATTACGTTTATACTTTACTTAAATTATACATATATGGTCACCAGTAAGAATCATGAATACTGAATCTTCAGTAATCACTACCCTAGCTAATACCATAGCTTCTACTTCAGAAGCAACAAAACTTATGGCTTACTAAGATGTGAAGGAAGGCTTAGACAGATGTACAATTCCAAATGTCAAACCGGATACAATTTATAAAATTAGAACTTTTGATTTTACTAGTAAAAAGTTGATCAAGACTTTTGAGCATGTTGCTCCTCTTCAGAATAATAATGAAACAATCAAATTACTTCATAATCAAGATCTTGCCCCTTTCTTTAAGAAATACAGATATATCCATATAGGATTAGTTCAGATAGCATTCATGCCTTTAACCTTGTTAGGCCAAAATACCCGTATCCAATGTACCCTTAGAGATGACAGGTGTCTTGATTGGGAAGCTTCTCTTATGGGAGCCATTGACACCAGTTTATCTCATGGACCAAGTTACTTTAATATATATATCCCAATTTAAGTGTGTCACTTTTTGACCCAAATATTTCGGAAATATTAAAACTAAGAGTTCTTACCTATGGTTATGACTATCTACATGGATCGCCTCCCTTATCAACAATTTTTAGGATTCTCTTGAAGGTTTTGACAACCTATAATCGTTATACCAGAAGACATAGTAAAACATGACATACAGTCTTGACAAACACGAACATGTTTAACTTGCAGGTAGCAGTCCCCAGAATGATACCCTGGCATGATATTACCTTTCCAGAAAAATGGAAAATACCAAATGTTGTTCCAACAACACCTATTGTACATCAATCTCTCAGCTAGTTCATCCAGACACAAGGACAAAATGTGTATCTCCAATTCTGTCATCCTTTGACTAGAAGTATGTCTAGTACTAGCTCCTCGTTTACACCATCCTATAGGGTAAATTTACCTGACTCCTGTAGACAACCTATTTCAGAACCTCTAGAATCTGTCTTACAAGATATGCCTTCCAGACCACCTAGTGAACCCCCACTAGAATCTATAATTCAGGGAATTTCTATCCCTGAAAAATGAATACCTCATGGAGCATATAACACCAGTAGGCCATCATATGATAGGGAAAGCACTACGGGCAGTGATATGAATTTTGAGGGTTGATGGATTTTACACCAGGAAGTGAAACCCATCATCTTATCAACCCAGAATTCATGCAATCTAAATACCTGGAATTTAGAAAGTGGAACTTTAACTGTGACGACCCCAATGCAAATAGTATTTATATATATTTATTTGTGTGAGTTTAATTGCTTAATTTTGTGCTTAAGTGTAAATATCTGTTTGTTTATGGAATACCTATTAGAATTGCCGATTT
Source organism: Camellia sinensis (assembly GCF_055761805.1). Classification (NCBI taxonomy): domain Eukaryota; kingdom Viridiplantae; phylum Streptophyta; class Magnoliopsida; order Ericales; family Theaceae; genus Camellia; species Camellia sinensis. The sequence goes on from NC_138964.1 coordinate 73,626,522, forward strand.
AGAGACAGAAACTGACAAGTTGAACATCTTCAGAAATCGAAATTGACTAACCTAATAGACTAATTAGAATATTTAGAATTTCATGTCAACTTTAATTGAAATTCGATTCGGATCAAAATAATTAGAATTTATGAGAATTAATCAAAACTATGTTGGATTAATTATCCGTACACAAGCTTAATTAGGCTAAGCTAATCACACCTATATATATATATATATGTCATATAAGCTTAATTGAGCTCAAAATATATACTTTGTTGAGATTTTAGAGAGAGAGAGAGAATCAACACTAGAAAGAGAGGGAGAAGATAATTGTAAAGGAATTGAAGGAGATTTGAATATTTGAGCTAGAATACACTTGAATTCAAGACTTAGGCATGATCTTCAACCAGAATTCTTGAAAATAATTTGGGTATGAGCTGAGTTCATGGAGTTCATAGGGTTAATTTCATGTAATTGGGTAGTGAATGCAAGAGTTTCTTTACATTTATCAAATAAGAGCACAATTGAGACATGCATCCACAAAATCATCATTTTAAGTTTGAATTCCATGAAATTCTCCACATGCATGAAGTTTAATTGACCATCTTTGGAAGAGTTCAATTCATGTCATGCATGGTTTTAGCTTTATGGTTTAATCTTGAATTTAGAAATTTGGAGCATGATTTTGAATGATTGGTTTCAAATTGACTATGTTTTCATGTTGTACAATGATTTACCATGATTTGTACCAATCGTGCAAGGTTTGGGCATTTAAATGGCAAGTTTGAACTTTGAACACAATTTTGGAAATTCCAGAATTCGGGCAGTTTGCTCGAGCGATGGAAGTGTCTCTAGAGCATACATTTCAAGCTCTAAGTAGCTTTGCAAACTATTGCATGGTGGATCGAGCGATCGATTATGCGCTTGAGCAAACTCTTTTTTCCTTAGTACTTAGCTCGAGTGACTATCGAGTGACCGTCAAGCTTAAAAATTGAGCATCCAGTACTTTTGCAGTCTTTACAGATGACTGGAGCAACCAAATATGTGCTCGAGCGAACCCTTTGGATAATATTGATGGACCGCTCAAGCGAACACCCTGTTGTCGGCAACTTTCAAAATGTTTCATAGGTGCATCATTGCATCATCATGCTTATTAGAGCATTCTTAGACATTGATTAAGACATCAATAACAAGGAATTGATGTAGAAACATACAAAAAGAGAATTGAATGGAGATTAAATGTTAAATCGAAATGGAACCTCAATGTGTTTTTGTTATATATTTTGTATAGGTGGACGTCTGAGGCCTAGCGTTGATTTAACCCACTATGAGTAGTAACTTTATAAAGATATGTTCAAACTACATTTACTCTTGAAATTGTTATATGATTCGTTTATTGGAATGCTGTTTTCCCTTTAATGAATGAAGCTCTCTTTTGAATTGTATTCGTGACATCCAATAGTGAGGCCCTTGCTTGGGGGAAACAATACCATGATCCATTGTTTAATATGCCCTTGCTTGGGGAAAACAATACCATGGCCTATTGATTAATAGGCCCTTGCTTAGGGGAAACAATACCATGGCCCATTGTTTAATAGGCCCTTGCATGGGGGAGACAATACCATAGCCCATTGGCCATTGCCCAAGGGAAACAATACCTTGCCCCTTTGAATAATTGAAACATAGAGGTCTCTAATGTTAAAACTTCGTGGTCATATTGACTATCGAACATTGGTCAACCCTCGTGGTCCCATTGATCTACCTTTGTGGTCCCATTCATCTTGAAATACATTTACTCTATTGGATGTATCATTGAAAAGACTATTGCTATTGTGCTATTATTGGATCATTGTGAATTGCATTGAAATGGGAATTGTATTGAAACATTATCAAACTTCATTCATTTAACTCCTTTATTATGTTGTTACTCACTAGGCCCTAGCTCACAATTTATATGTATATGTAGGTGAGCAAACTGAGCATCAAGGATAGATAAAGCCCCGGAGTTTGCCCTGTGTCAACGGTTTTGAGAAGCTCCCTGGTTGGAGTAAGCTTGGGCTTGAGTGGAGCCGAGCAAGTCAAAACCCCTATTGTGATACACTTTTGTTTTGTTCTTTTGTTTATTATTTGGGGGGGTTTTTTGAATTTGAAACTATGAATGTTTGGATATGTATTAAGTACGAAGGATTTACCATGGTGTATGATTGTACGTAAGTAAGAATGGTTGCTCAGTTATTGTATGAGGTTTTACATGTATGCACAGCTCAATGGTTCATCTTTATGTTACATATTGCTTCCATTAAGCCCCATAAATTCAATTGAGATTGATTTTGTTTATTGAGGCCATTGGCAATCTCAGAATTACTGGCCGATCATGATGCTAAACCTATAGGGGCGAGTTTGGGTCATGATAGAGTGGTATCAGAGAACAAGTTACATGTCACTCACATGACCATTGAGCTATATGGAGTCTAGAAAAGACTTAAGGATTTCATTCTTGTGTGTTTGAATATTGGAATGAGTTGACTTCTGCATAATTGAACATATGACTTTGCGTGTGAGTATATTGTATTTGTTATAATACAAAGTTTCATATAGAAAATGGTGAGAACAAGAGGTGATAAGCTAGAGGAGTCAACATCATCAAAGTTGGATAGGATGGAAAGAATGATGCACAACATGGCCGAGAGCCTAAGACAATAACAAAAACAATAGTGACAACAACAACAACCGCCACCTCCATCGCCAATGCCTGTGCCACCTCCAATACTGGGGTGTCAGACTGGTGATTGTACTATTGCATTAACTAAGGAATTCAAGAAGATGAAATCACCATTGTTTCATAGGGGAATGAAACCACTTAAAGCTGAAGCCTGGGCATTCGGAATAAAAAAAAAAAAAAAAAAAACTATTTGAAGTGTTTCCTTGTACTGAGACTTAGAAAGTCTTGTTAGCCACATTCACCTTAGAAGATGACAAGGCGTTGGTGGATGTTAGTGCATGAAGAAAACAGAGATAGCAGCTGGGCTCGATTCCTATAAATTTTCTACGAGAAATACTTTCCTCAGTGTGTCAGAGATAGAAAAGTGTCGGAATTTGAACAGTTAAAGCAAGGAAACAAGTCAGTTGCTGAATATGAGGCCCAATTTACAAAACTGGCCCATTTTGCTCCACACATGATAGACACAGACTACAAGAAAGCAAGGAAGTTTAGAGAGGGCCTATGTGATTCAAACCTAGAGAGGGTTATTGTGCTCAAATTTCCAAAAGATATGGATGTACTAGATAGGGCATTCATGTCAGAGGCAAATATGGCAAACCGTAATTAGAAGTTTGAATGGAGAGGCAAAAGATATAATTTTAATAAAGGAACAACGTCAACAAATAAGAAGTCAAAGTCTGTGACTTCTAGTAACTCCAGGTCAAACCAAAGTGGCAACTCAATACCTACTTGCACTTTGTGCGGAAAGGAACACTGAGGTGTTTGTTATCGTACTACATGGGTCTGCTATTAGTGTGGAAATGTTGGGCATATGGAAAAAGATTGTACATAGCCATGTCAATGTGGCAACCGAGGTGTGTAGACACCCTATTTTTGACCGCCCTTAAGACTTGGGCGTTACTGATAGTTTACTTGGTGATGAAAGATGTGCAGGGCAAAGGGTCAATTTCTTCGATGAGAGGAGAGTCAAATCCAAACCTCGCACCCCATTTTGGACCAAAGCTATTTTGAATGGTTTTTAGACCTTAAAATCTTCTCTTTCAAAATATTTTTGAAATAAAGTTCCTACAATATTCCGAGGCTCGCATTTTGTTAAATGTTCTGCTTTTCGGTAAACCGAGGACGGACAAAGTGAAAATGAATGAAAGAGAGAGATGAAATCTTTGAAAAATCTTTCAAAACACCTTGTTTAGGGGTTTGGAGTTGAAGAAAAGAGGAGAAGAGGGAAGAAACCAAGTTGGAGAAGAAGATGGGCATGAATTGTTAAGAGAGAGACGAGCAACCCTCGCTAAATAAGGCCTATCCGTTTGAATACTTGGATTTCAGATATGAGGCCACCATCGTTGGAAAGCTTACTTCCAGGGCTTCATTTTTCACTTAAGAATCTCCTAAAGCCAAGTCCGGATGGAGAAGATATGATTGATTGAAGTTGGGCATCATTCCGGTTGAACCCGAAACTGAGCAGCCTTCACTAGAAGAGGGATATCTCTTAGAACACATGGAATTTTGATGTGAGGCTTGCATAATTGGAAAGAAGACTTTCAGGGCTACAGTTTAGGCCTAGAATGACCTGAAAAGGAGTCCAGATGAAGGAATTTGGCTTTCTTCAAGTCAGGGACCAGGACTGATTTTCTCCATTGGCCTCTATGGAAGTGCATCGGCCACAATTTGACCTCATCCGCCATAGGTCGGCCAAAAGTGAACCTTATCGGCCAAAAATGATGGCCGGTCGGCAACAAAGATAGCCAGTCAGCCAGAAGTGTCCAGAAAGCCCAGAATTGACAGATATTTCTCCTCCAGCTGTTTCCAGCTTGTGCCACCTGTCCCAAATCAGATATTTTCAACCAAAAGCTTTGCATTGCTATATATGAAGCCAAATATCTCATATTCAAAGGGATAGAACTTCCTAAGCAAGTTTGAGAGCTTCTCTCACTAAACTCCCTCTCTCTCTATAGAATTTTCAGAGGAAAACCTCTGCCTCTCTCTCTTGCCTTTTGGTGCATAGAAGTACATAGAAGTAGAGAAATACAACTCCTTTGCCTAGGCATCCTTCATCAAAGTTGCATATCCATGGGTTGAGATCTCTTGGAACTGGTTTTTGGGCTGATAGAAGGTCATTTGAGCCAAGAAAGAGGCCCTTTTGCTGCTGTGCTACAAGGGTAAGCACCTCTCATCTTTTGTATTTGTTTTGCACACTTACTTCACCACCTTTGCACACTACTTTGGGGCTATTTTTTTTTTGGGGTGGTGTTGAACAACATAAACCTCTGTTTTTCTTCTGGTTTTTCAATCCTAAAAGTCTTGGTTTGTGCCGTGGTTGCCTAGGGGGTTGTCCTCTCTTTTGCTCATTGGCTTGTAAGGCCTTGTGAGCTAACTTTCATACTTTTCAAACAACATCTTTTGGCCTTAAAACAACTGAATTCCAAAGGAATTTCAGTGGTAGAAAACTTGTTTTAAGGCTCAAAATAGGAGGGGGTTCCCCCCCATTTTCTCTTGTTTGCTTGTATTGATGGCCCTCCAAAAGAGCATGTGTTTCTACTTCTTGAAGGATTTGTTAAGGCTCATTTTTGTGACTTTCCAAACCCGCCATAACTCTGTTTTGGGCTGTCTTGCTCACTCCATGCATGCTTTTTACACTTATAGTGTAATCCTTGCAAACTAGCCTTGTATGCTTAAGCTTTTGGCTCATCTTTCTAGCATGTGTTGGCTCTAGTCTAGCATGTTTTTGGTCATTATTTAACATGCCTAGACTCTGATTTTAGTTGGTGAAGTCATCTCATGCTTGGCTTTGGTAGGTGTAGTGTAAACATGCTCATTGGCCAAGCTTACTTGATGTTTTGGCCCTTCATGCTAGCTTGTCCTGGCTATACTCCATACATGTTTTAGCATTATTTTGACATGCTTTAGGACTTTTTTGATTGTTCTTGGCCTTTTGAGGCTCGCTTTGTATAGCTATAGTGTATTTGGCTTTGCTAGCCTTGCACTTTGGGCCTCCTAGCATGTCATATTTGAGTTATTTGCATGATATGGCATCATTTGGTAGGTCATATTTGAGTTATTTGCATGATATGGCATCACTCTTTAATTGTGTTTAAGAGTTGTGCCATTATGCTTTGTTTGTGAGCTAATTCGGGAGCCTATCTTTCTTTCCATCTTTCTTGCGAGTTCAGCATGTTTTTGCTACCATTTTGACCTGCCTTAGGTCTGTTTTGAGTGCTTTAGATCATTTGAGCATTGCTTGGTATGGTTGTAGTGTAAAACCCTTCACTAGTTTTGTATTTCAAGCCCTTTTGCATGCTTTGTTTGAGCTATTTGCATGATATGGCACCATTTGATAGATGATTTCAGAGCATATTGCATTGCCACACTCTCACATTTTCCACTTTTTCAATGTGTTTGAGAGTTGTGTCTTCATGCCTTGTTGGTGAGCCAATTTGTGCGCATGCTTGTCTAGCCTTTTGAGCTTCAAATGCCAGCATGTTTAGGCCATTATTTTGATGTGATTAAGCTCTGTCTAGAGTTGGTTTAGTCCATTAACCATTGTGTTGCACGGTCCTAGTGTAAAGCTCTTCACTAGTTTCAACGCTTAAGTGTTCTAGCATGTTGTGCATGTGATGTTTGCATAGTAGAGTCTTGCATTTCATGCCACTTTAGCACTGAAAATCTGCCATCCTCCTCATTTCTTCACTTTTGATTTGTTTTGAGAATTGGTTAGTCGCGAGTTTGAGTTTAATGCAAGGGATTGAGACTTGTGCTTAAATGGCTTCAACCCTCTTTTGAGGGTTACTCCTAGTCAAAGGGATTGATCTCTCCCATGCCTTAAACCATTCTCTTTGTTAGACCTCTCTCTCATAAGAGGACTCTCATAGTTGGACAAGTTGATTAACGAATGGATTGGTAATGTTAAAATGTGTAAACAAAATCAATAAAGTAAAATGTGCCAAGATAAGCATGTTGCATGTGTGCATTTCATTGTGTTCAACCGGACGTTATGTTGAACACAAAGTGAATTGGTCCATTTCATACTTGAAGTGATGAAAATGGGCCAATCCCCTTTGTCTCCATTGCCTTTGATTATCCATGATAAGGTGATGGCCAAGTGTCTCATTTGTCATGCATTTATTGACCTTGTGTAATTTGGCTTCTTTGGCCATCATGTATTGAGATGCGTGATTTATGGCTCGAGAGTCGAGCATTACACTCATTTGAGCCTTAGACATGATAAGGAGTGTGGTGGCACAAACATTTTCTTGAAAATACCTTGCCATGTCTCTATTAGTGCTCTATTGCAGCAAAAGCAAGAATTTGTAGGAAGTGTTAGCCGATCGACCATTAGAACTGCTGACCGCCCACCTTAGTCTGCCGATCGGCTATCAGTTTGGCCGATAGCAATAATCTTTGGCCGATGGCCACTCTTCTTGGCCGATGACCTCTCAGCTTGACCATGAGGTGGTTCAGAAGTATCGCAGAGTTTTTCGCAGTTTTTAGAGGTGCAAAACAGTGCAAACAGAGGCAACATGGGGCATGGCAACGGATTTCCGAGCGAGCCGATCGAGCATGCATCATTCAATCATTCTGAGGTGGAGCTGCAGCAGCCTCTTTAGTTTCATAGCTTAGTTAATTTGTTTAAATTAGTTAAAAGTTATGTAATAATTAATTAGCTAGGGTAGTTAATTAATTAGTTGATTTGCATTATTCGGACCCTCCGTCGAGAGGGCGAATTTTGTAATAAGTGTGCGTGAGTGTGTGAATGCCTTCCAAACCCATGTCTTTTTCCCTTTTCCTTATCTTCTTACGATTGTTAGTTCTAGGTCATATTTTGATTAGCATACTTATGCTCGCATGTTTGCATCCATTCATCTGTATTGCATGCACCGGGCTCGGCGCATCATACTAACTGCATTGTATTTCAATTTTGAGTTGAATACGTGTATCCAGTGTTACATTTCACATGCCATCTTAGATAACCGAGCCTATTTCTAGTTGCATTTTGCATGTGTTGCATTAGGCATCTTAACATAGTTAGGATCATGCATTGATTACTGGCTGGCTATTGTTTTGGTTCGGAGTACTAGGTAAGCTTTTATGCTTTAGCATCTTGCATGAGTGTGAATGTTAACATGACAACATGCTTGTCATGAGGCTAACTGCTTATATGATATAACTGCCTGAATGCCTGTGGATGAAGGTTAGATTACTTGAATTGGAACAATCCATTGAAATGCGAGTTTTAAGCCCACTTGATTGTGGCAAAATCAGGTTTTCTAAGCCCACTCGAGGGTGGCAAAATTCACGTTTTAGCCTACTTGCGAGTAGCACCTTCAAACCATTTTCAAACAAACAAACATGAGATGATTTGTTCTAATTTAGGCGATCTAGTCTATACTTGTGTGTTGTGCGCATCACATAGTAATTCTAGGCTAATAATCAGAATAAGAACGCATGTGTTTTCAAAAATAAGATATCATGTTAGTAAAGGCAGATCTTTGATCAGGCGAGCGAGAGTGCTTCTAGATGACCTTCCCCAATTATACCCAAGTTCCTGAGCCGAGGCAACTTTGGTGATAACAGACACGTGGCCTTAGGCACGATTCAGGATTTCCTAAATTTCCCAAAATAAAATATTTAGGTGGTGACTCTGCATCTGGCAAAGCAGTTCATGTTTGGCACTTCTTTACAAAAATCAGTTTTCCAAAACGATTTGCCAGATTTGGACACTTTGGTGATTTATCAATCTCACATTGTACATTGTGAGATCAGATTAAGAACCGTAACATTTGAGTCCGAACTGTAGCACTACATAAAGCCCTCGGGGCACGTCTACAAGGTGCTACTAGTTCTATCGGGTCTATTCCAACAGCAAAAACCAACTGGAACACCGTCCACAACAAGAAATGATATGAGACAAGGAAGGGTTTTTGCTCTTGTACTGGGGGATACTCAGAACACGGAGGCAGTGGTGTCAAGTACAATTTTTATTTGTGATTAACCTGCTTATGTCATAATTGATTCAAGGTTTATACATTCGTTTGTTTCTATGATATTTTCTAAAACTCTGAATAGACCTATGGAAACATTGAGATATATATTGTGTGTTGCATCACCTACGGGGGGATCTATGTTATGTTCATCTATATATGCTGCATGTGAATTATCACTCAAGAAAGCTGTTTTCTATGCTGATTTAATACCTTTAGACATGAGATAGATTGATGTTATTTTAGGTATGGATTGGCTATCTAAATAGCATGCAACCATTGCTTATGCTTTAAAATGAGTGATATTTTGACCTCCTGAACATGATGAATTTTATTTTTAGGAAAAAGGCGTAGTTCCACCACCATATCTTATATCTGCTATGAAAGCTGGAAAATTGATTTGTAAGGGTTGTCAGGGGTATTTATGTAGTGTAACGACTGAACAAACCATGGGAATTACCCTAGATAGTATACCACTGGTGAGGGACTTTCCTGATGTATTTCTAGATGAGTTACCTGGACAATTAGTCAATGGGGAGATTGAACTTACAATTGATGTAATACCGGGTACACAACAAATATCTAAAAATCCCTACCGCATGTCTACTATAGAAATGAAAGAATTGAAAATTTAGTTGTAGGAATTGCTTGACGAAGTGTTTATTCACCCAAGTACATCGCCGTAGGGTGCACTAGTCCTTTTTCTGAAGAAGGAAGATGGTACTCTCCATCTATGTAACAACTATCGGGAACTCAATAAAGTAACCACGAAGAATAAATATCTGTTGCCTTATATTGACAATTTATTTGATCAGTTGGAGGGGGCTCAGATATTTTCAAAAATTGACTTGAGATTGGGATATCATCAGTTGAAGGTAAGGGCTGAAGATATTGAAAAGACTACCTCTAGAACCAGGTATGGACAATATGAGTTTTTAGTCATGCCTTTTAGAATCACAAATGCACCCGCAACATTCATGGATTTGATGAATATAATTTTTAAGCCCGCCTTAGATGAATTCATTATTGTGTTTATTGATGACATTTTGATCTATTGAAAAGGTAGAAATGACCATGAACAACACTTGAGAATGACCCTTCAGACACTTAGAGAAAAATAGTTGTATGGGAAATTCAAAAAGTGTGAATTCTGGTTAGATAAGATTGCATTTTTCGGACATGTCATTGATAAAAATGGTATCAATGTTGACCCTCATAAGATAAAAGCAATTATTGATTGGCTTACCCCAACTAACATGACCGAAGTGCACATTTTTATGGGATTGGCAGGTTATTATCATGGATTTGTAAAGACTTCTCAAAAATTGACTTGAAAAGGGGAACCATTTGATGGACAGAACAGAGGAAACCAGCTTTTCAAGAACTGATAACAAGATTGACCACAACTCCAATCCTTACTATACCCTCAGGTACCAAAGGATTTGTAATTCATAGCGATGCCTCTTATAAGGGTCCGTGTTATGTTTTAATGCAGAATGGCGCAGTGGTTGCATATGCCTCTCGACAGTTGAGACCACATGAGAAGAATTACCCAACACATGACTTAGAGCTTGCCACAGTTGTGTTTGCATTGAAAATATGGTGACATTACTTGTATGGGGCTAAATGTGAAGAGTACAAAGATTATAAAAGCCTAAAGTACTTTTTCATGTGGAAGGAATTAAACATGTGGCAGAGGTGATGGTTCAAATTGATCAAAGACTATGATCTACAAATTCATTATCACTCGGGCAAAGATAATAACATTGTAGATGCATTTAGAAAAAAACATATGGGACGTTTAACCTGTTTGCTGACAAATTAGAAAAAGGTTCTACAAGAATTTGAAAAGCTTGAAATAGAAGTGGTGCATTTTGAACAATATGGTTTGATAGCCGCAATGTCTGCAACTCCGGCAATTGTCAAAGAGATCAAACAAAAACAAATGAATGATGCGTTTTTGAAGAAGATCTGTGATGAGTTTGAAGCTAAACCTAAATCGGGATTCACCATTGAAAACTCAGTATTGAAATTTTTGGGGAGATTCTATGTTCCCAATGACACAGAACTAAAGAGAAGAATCCTAGAAGAAGCTCACAAGTCGATGTTTACTATGCACCCAGGGAATAGCAAAATGTATTAAGATTTGAACTTAGTGTATTGGTGGCCTAATACGAAAAGAGAGATTGCCAAATTGAACTCCAAATGCTTACAATGTCAACAAGTAAAAGCAAAGCATCAGAAACCGGCGAGCTTACTTCAGTCCCTTACTATTCCAGAATAGAAATGAGAACACATAACCATGGACTTCATTGTCGGTCTACCTCGAACATCTAGAGGTATGAATGCTATTTGGGTTATAGTTGATAGATTAACAAAGTCTGCTCATTTTCTTACTGTGAAAACCTCATTTAATGCCTATAGACTTGCCACTATATACATTGATGAGATTATCCGTTTACATGGGGTTCCAGTGTCTATTGTAACAGATAGGGATCCTAAATTTGTTTCTAGATTTTGGTATAGTCTACAAAATGCAATGGAAACAGAGTTAAGGTTTAGAATAGCTTTTCATCTACAAACTGATGGACAAACAGAGAGAACTATTTAGACCTTAGAGGACATGCTTCATATGTGTGTTGGAATTCCACGACAGCTAGGAAACATATTTGCCATTAGCTGAATTTGCTTATAATAACAGTTTCTACGCTAGCATCGATATTGCGCCATATGAGGTGCTGTACGATAGAAAGTGTAGATCTCTAGTTTGTTGGACTGAGGTTGGTGATAGGGCTATATATGGGACAAGACTTGTGCAGCAAAAGATTGAAAAGATAAAGAACATTCAACAACACTCAAAACTGCACAAAGCTGACAGAAGAGTTACACAGATCAACGAAGAAGAGATTTAGAGTATGAAGTGGGAGATCATGTATTTATCAAAGTAACACCAATGAAAGGGCAAACAAGATTCGGTAGAAAAGGGAAAATGACTCCTCGTTTCATTGGACCATTCTAGATCCTTGAAAGATTGGGTCCTTTTGCTTACCGGATTGCCTTATCACTGGGAATAGATACACAACTTATTTCAAGTGTCTATGCTTCGATACTATCTTAGAGGTCCATTCCATATAACTGATTATTATCGAATTTCTCTAGATGAAGATATGATCTACGAAGAATGATTGGTGCAGATTATTAACCGACAGGTGAAACAATTGAGAAATAGATCGATTCTGATGGTGAAGGTAGAATGGAAAGAACATTATGGGAAAGAAGCCACTCGGGAAATCGAAGATGAGATACGACAACGATATCCGCATTAGTTTCTGTACGAAGGTAACTTAAGTTTGCAGGACCAAACTTTCTAAGGGAGAGAGACTGTGACAACCCTAATGCGTACAATATTTTTATATATTTATTTTTGTGAGTTTAATTGCTTAATTATACGCTTAAGTGTGAATATATGTTTGTTTATGGAATACCTATTAGAATTGTCGACTTAGAGACATAAATTGACAGGCTTAATGGCTTCAGAAATCGAAATTGAGTAGCCCAATAGGCTAATTAGAATATTTAAAATTTTATGTCAACTTTAATTGAAATTTGATTCGGATCAAAATAGTTAGAATTTATTAGAATTTATCAAAACTATGTTAGATTAATGATCCCTAAACAAGCTTAATTAGGCTAAGCTAATCACACCTATATATGTATGTCATATAACCTTAATTGAGCTCAAAATATATACTTAGCTGAGATTTTATTAAGAGAGAGAGAGAGAGAGAGAGAGAGAGAGAGAGAGAGGGAGAATCAACAGTAGAGAGAGTCGTCGAAGAGAATTGTAAAGGAATTGAAGGAGTTTTGAAGATTTGAGCTAGAATACACTTGAATTCAAGCCTTAGGTATGATCTTCAACCAGAATTTTTGAAAATAATTTGAGTAGGAGTTGAGTTTATGGAGTTGATAGGGTTAATTTCATGTATTTGGGTAGTGAATGTAAGAATTTCTTTAGATTTGTCAAATAAGAGCATAATTGAGACATGCATGCATGAATCAACATTTTAAGTTTGAATTCCATGAAATTCTCTACATGCATGAAGTTTAATTGACCATCTTTGGAAGATTTACATGATTTTACACACCTCAATTTATTTGATCATATTTTGAAAAGGGAAGAGTTCAATTCATGTCATGCATGGTTTTAACTTTTATGGTTCAATCTTGAATTTGGAAATTTGGAGCATGATTTTGAGTAATTGGTTTCAAATTGACTATGTTTTCATGTTCTACAATGATTTACCCTGTTTCTGTACCAACCATGCAAGGTTTGGGCCTTTGAATGGCAAGTTTGAAATTCAAGCACAATTTTGGAAATTCCAAAATTCGAGCAGTATGCTCGAGCGATGTAAGTGTCGCCCGAGCGTACATTTCAAGCTCCTAGTAGTTTTGCAGACTATTGCATGGTGGCTCAACCAACCAATTGTGCGCTCGGGCGAACTCCCTTTTTCTCAGTACTTGGCTTGAGCGACTATCGAGCGGCCGTTAAGCGTGAAAATCGAGCATCCAGTACTTTTGTAGTATTGACAAACGAATCGAGCAACCAATTGTGTGCTCAAGCGAACCCTTTGCATATTGATGGACTGCTCGAGCGACAAAGTGTGAGCTTGAGCGAACACCTTGTTTTCAGCCACTTTCAAAAAGCTTTGATAAGTGCATCATTGTTTCCTTATTCTTATTGGAGCATTCTTAGACAATGAGAATTGATGTAGAAACATATAAAAAGAGAATTGAATGGATATTGAACATTAAATCGAAATGGAACCTCAATGTATTTTTGTTATGTATTTTGTATAAATGGACGTCCGAGGCCTAGCGCCAATTTAACCCACGTTGAGTAGTAACTTTATAAAGATATGTTCAAACTATATTTACTTTCAAAATTGTTATATGATTGTGTAGACAACCTATTTTTTACAGACCTCAAGACTTTGATGTCATCGGTTGTGCACTCGATGATTGCGCATGTTTTTGCTTGTTTTGAGCATCTGAAGGTCTCAACTGAGTGCCTTGTCTTTGAGCCTCTTAACACTTTGTGTTTTGGCCTTGTTTTTGGGCCAAACCTTGATCTGTCTTGCCTGGGGGACTGGAAGGCCTTGCCGGCCACTTGCGGCACTTGCCAGCCACTTTTCTTTCTTGTAGGCCACTTGAAGTGGTCGGTCAGCTAGGGGAGGTGGTGGCCGGCGGCCAATTTTTTCATTTTTTAAATATTTTCAGATCTTTTGAGCCATCTGTTGCTCACTGAGGCTCATCCTCCATACACGTGTATGAAGGGATGAAGTAAGCTTTTTGCTTGCTTGCTTGCTCTATATAAGGGGAGGTTCCTCCCCCTATAGAGAGGTTCAGAAATTTTAGGAGCTAAATTTCTCTCTCTAGATTTCTCTCTCTATATATATATATTGTGCTACATTGTGCTATATTGTGCTTAGAAGTGAGTTTTCTTCACATATTTGCAATAAAACACCTAGTCAAACACCTTCTCTTTGGAGCTGAGGTCCATTGAAGCTTGGTTTGAGGTCTTAGGCTTGGTTTTGGTTCAGAATTGTTGTAGAATTGTTGCTGTGCTTCAAGGGTAACAACTTGTCCCTTTTAAGCTTTGTTTTGATTAAGTGCTTGACCACCTTTGCATGTTATTTTAAGGCTGGTTTTAACCTCTTAAAAACTCTGATTTTAAGGCTTTAACATGTTGGTTTGAGTCTTGTTTGGTTACGGGGTGGTTTCCTCCATTGACTCTTTGGCTAGTAAAGCCTTTTGAGCCACCTTCCTTAGCCTTTGTAACACCCTTTGTTTGGCCTTCCTACCACTAAAACTTAGAGGAATTTTAGTGGTAAAAAGTTGGTTTTGAGGCTCAAAATAGAAGGGGGTGGTCCCCTCTCCTTGTATCTTGTTTGTATGCATAGATGGCTTAATACTGAGCATGTTTTTCTACCACCTAACGACTTGATCTCAGCATGTTTTTGTGACTTTTTTGACATGCTATGACTCTGTTTTGGGCTGGTTGGAGCACCTCTTGCTTGCTTCTTACACTTGTAGTGTAATCATGCTTACTAGTCTAGCTTTCTTGATGTTGTAGCCTATGATTCTAGCATGTGTTAGCTCCACCCCAGCATGTTTTTGGCCTTTCTTTGACATGCTTAAACTTTGTTTTGAGTGGTCTTGGTCCCTTGAGACTTGCTTTGTATAGCTATAGTGCAAATGGCATTGATTAGCTTTGAGTTTCAAGGTCTTTAACAAGCTATGCTTGGGATGTTTTCATGTAATAGCATCATTTCATACATGATTTCAGTGCATGTAGCCTTGTCACACTCTCACATATTCCACTTTTTCATCACTCTTGAGAGGTGTGCTTTATGCCATGTGTATGAGCCAATTCATGTACATGATTTTCTGACTTTCCATGCTGCCATCTCAGCACATTTTGGCCACTATTTTGGCATGTTTTAGGTCTATTCATAGCTGGTTTGGTAGTTTGAGCTTGACAATGCATGCTTCTAGTGTAATACACTTCACTAGTTTTGATGCTCTTGGCCCTTGAAATGTCGTGCATATGTTGGTTGAATGTTTTAGCATTACTTGTCATGCCACTTCAGCACTAAATCTCTGCGACCTCCCTCATTTCTTCATTTTTCCTTTTTCTTTGAGGGTTGTTTGGCGTTAAGTTTGTGTTTAAGCATGAGGTAGGGTTTGTGCACAAATGGCTTTAACCCTCTTTTGAAGGTTCCTCCTAGTCAAAGGCATAATCCCTCTCATGCCTTAAACCATTCTTTTGGCTGACTTCCTCTCCTTAGAGGACTTGCACATTGGACTTAATCAAGTAAGGAATGGTTTGGTAATGTAAAATGAGTAAACAAGAATTAAGCAAAGTAAAACATGTGCAAGATAAGCATTTGTGTTGCATTGCATGTGTTTGGATCGGATGTTAATCCAAACACAAGAAATGTGAAACATTTCATACTCGAAGTGATGAAACATGTTACATTTCTTGGTCGCCAACACCCTTGATCATGCATGATAAGGTGGAGGCACTTTGAGTCTTATGTGCGCATTCACTAAGCTTGTACAAGCTTGGTTCCTTGGCCATCATGCATTGAGATGATAGATTGGTGGCTGGAGAGCCAAGTACCACACTCCTTTGAGCTTGAGACATGATGAGGAGGGTGGTAGTACACACATTTCTTGCCAAATACATTGTCTTGGCTCTGTTGCTCTCTATTGCAGCAAAGGCAGTATTCTGGAAAGAGAAGTGGCCGGCCGACTACTTGCACTAGCATACCGACCACTTGCACTGGCCGGCCGGTCGGCCAGTTGAGGTAGCCTACCGACTAGTTGAGGTGGCCCATCTACAGGAGAAATTGTCCAAAGTGTTCCTGTGTTGGGGCAGATGCAATCTGGAAGTTCACATGATGTTCTGAGGTCACCGCGAGTGCAAACAGAGGCAACTCATGGCAAGGCAATGTATTTTTGGGCGAAGCACACCGAGAATGCATGTCTCCCTCCCCTCGAGGCCATTTTACTGCTTTACTTAGCTAGTTAATTTGTCGGTTTTATAATTAATTAGTTAATGTGTTTAGCTAATTTAATTCATCTTTGTAATATTTTAATTAGCTTAGATTAGCTAGTTATTTAGTTTCAATTGGGTTTGTAATAATTAATTAGCTAAGTTAGTTAATTAGTTGGTTTGTAATAATTAGCTTAGCTTAGTGTAACTTAGGTTATTTATTCGGACCGTCCTGCAAGAGGGCACATTGTTGTAATAAAGGTGCGTGTGCGTGTGCATGTCTTCCAACCTCACTTCTTTCTCCCTTTTACTTAACTGCTTTCGATGGTTAGTTTTAGGTCATATTTCAATTAGCATAACTCATGCTTTGTATGCGTGCATCATTCATTTGTCTTGCATGTACCGAGCTCGGCGCATCATTCAAACTGCATTGTATTTCAATACTTATTTGAATACGTGCATCAATTGTTGCATTCATATGCCATCTTAGATAGCCAAGCCTATTTAGTTGCGTTTTGCATGTGTTGCATTAGGCATTGCAACATAGTTAGGATCATGCATTGCTTTCTAACTAGCTTTTGTTTTGGCTCGGAGTACACTGTAAATGTTACACTTTAGCATACTTACATGAGTGTGAGTGTTGCCATGACAGCATGCTTGTCAAGAGGCTATTTGCTTAAATGCTAAACTGCTTGAATTCCTGTGGGTGGAGGCTTGATTGCCTGAATTGGAACAACTCGATGATTGTGAGTTTTAAGCCCACTTTGCGAAGTGGCAAATCATTATGTTTTAAACCCACTTGAGGATGGCAAAACCACACTTTAGCCTACTTCCGAGTAATACTTTCAAACCATTTTCGAAAACAAACATGAGTTGTTTTGTTCCAATTCTCATGATTGAGTTTATACTTGTATGTTGTGCGCATCACGTAGTAAAGATAGCTAATAAGAAGATAAGAACATTTGAGGTTTGTAAAATAACATATCATGCTTAGTAGACGCCGATCCTTTGAACGGGTGAGCAGGGGTGCTCATTGCATGACCTTCCCCTCTCGTACCCAAGTTCCCGAGCCGAGGCAACTTTGGTGATGATGGACACGTGGCCTTTGGCACGAGTCAAGGTTTCCTAAATTTTCCAAAATAAAACATTTAGGTGGCGACTCTATAATCTGACAAAGCAGTCCATGTTTGGCGCTTTTTCTTCGAAATCGATTTTCCAAAATGATTTGCCGGATTTGGACTCTTTGGTGTTTATCAGTCTCACATTGCACTTTGTGATATTAGATTCAGAACCGTGATAGGAGTCCGAACTGCAGTAAGGCCAATTCGCGCCCTCACCGAAAGGGGGGCGCGTGAAGAAAGTCGGGTCTACAGTTTCTGGCGACTCTGCTGGGGATTTAGAGAACTTGACTCGAAACTTGTGATATGTTGTTTTTTCTACATTTATGTGTTTCTTTGCATTGCATTTGCATTGGTGCACCTAGGATATAGTGTTTGCCATCCATTATTCCTGAATGGTTTGCCGAAGGCTTGCTTGGAAAAGCGTGCCATAAGGCTGACCAGTTGCGGGCTCTACCACGATGGGAACACAAACCTCGGATCGGGATCACCGCTGAGGCACCTTTTTTGACCAATCGACCTAGTTATATATCGGAAGCGTTAGAGACTGTTCCAAACTAGGGCAGGTTGCTCACCCGAATGCAGGATTGTATGAAACCGCATGCGTGCATAGTGAAACCCTAGCTCCTGACGAAATAGGACAGGGAAACCCTACCCCACTATAGGGGTGTTTTGGCTCTAACTTGCTTGATATGTGTTGTTAGGGTGTGTCTCTACAGGGAATGCATGTATCATTTTGCAAGTCCGGGTATCAGTCTGAGAACATCAGTGTTTGAGGGTATCGGTATTGTGGCAGAAAATTTGGGGGTAGAAATCAGTGTTTTAGTACAGTTAGTCCAGCTTATGATTTTCAACTGTGTGTTGTCTCTATCTAAGCTGAGATGCTGTCCGTTTTTTTGATTTTTGTCTTTCGCTTTATTTTCTGTTTTGCAAGGTAGTATTTTCATCATTGCTTCCAACGAGGCAGATATTCCCCGAGCACTTTAGACTAGAGATATAAGGTTTTCCCGATCTGAGGATCTAATTGACGGACAAGCAGTGTTTACTTCATTACCCCCGGTTACAAGACAGAGGGCAGTTAGGTATAGAGCATCAGTACAACAGTCGCTAGTTGAACGGTCATTGTCTACCTCATCTATGCACAGTTGGGATCAGTTTCTTGTTTCTACCTCAGAGAGAGGGTGTACACCTATTTAAACAGATCAGCACTTTACAGGCAGTATGGAGGAAATAATGCGTCAGCTCTAATAGACCATGGAGGCCATGCAGCGTGACGCTGCTCGCCAAGCGGAGGTTACCGCTCGACAAACAGAGGTTGTAGCTCAGTAGGCAGAACTAATTGTTAGGCTTCAACAACGGTAGCAACCACAACAAGCTAGAGCATCTGCTTCACATCCACCCCTACCTCAACCTAGGGTTCCAACACCTGGAGAAACAACCAATGTCCAGGAGAATACAGACGTTCCAACAGGGCCAGTCCCACCACCAATCCTACCACAGACTTCAAAAGCACCGGTCTGCCTAGTGGACACACCGTTCGAATTTGAGGTCGATCCAACTGCTCTGAAAGTGAGCAAGCTCGAAAATCTATTCAAATGGGCTCAGGGAGTTAACTCGTTCCCGGACATAGAGGACGGCTACACGGATTTGGCGATGACATTGCTGGACAGATTTAAGATGACCCACATAGACCGTTTCGACGGCTCGGGCGATCCTATGGTTCATCTGACGCTGTTCTCGGATATTCTGCGTCCGAGGGGCTTAACTAGACTCCAAAAACTATCTTTTTTCGGTAGGACCCTGTCGGATATTGCGGCCATCTAGTATGCCAAATTGGAGGATTAAGTAAAGAGGAATTGAGAGGAGATGACTGAGGCCTTCGTTGCCTAATATTCATCCAACAATCAAATCGAGGTCACGACTCGTGATCTCGAAACAACTAGGCAAGAGCCAAAGGAGCGCTTTTCTGACTTTGTCACTCGATGGAGGGCCAAGGCCTTTGTGATGACAACTTAGCCACTCGAAAAAGATCAGATAAGGATGGTTGTTCGCAACTTGCAACCCAAGCTGATGCAGACGATGATCGTCTTACCCCTCCCCACCTTTGCTAACTTGCATAAGATAGGGGTATAGATTGAAGATGCTATGAAGCAAGGTCTGATCGACCAAGAAAATGAGCAGCCTAAGAGGCCGTTTATACACGGTTTGAATGTAGCTACAAGTAGTCGTGCAGCCGCAAGGACTTCTGACGTGGGCATGGTCACCACCACCACCTCAAAAACAGCCACACCCTTCACTAGTACATCCGGAGCCACCATATAACCAGTAAAGTACCCACCTAGGGCCAGAGGACCTTCACCCCACTTTACATGCCCATGTCCAAAGCCTTAGGGGTTCTAATCAGAAAAGGGCACCTGAAGCCCCTAGAACCACACCCACTACATCAGAGCGTGGTGACATCAGAGCGGAAGGTTTGGGTTGCTACATCAGAGCGGAACCCGGTTGTTGTTGACATGCCAGTACCGGAACTTGGGATGGCTACAGGTTGGCTGAGCTCAATCACAATTTGCCCCAAAAGCGGGGGCTCTTCCGGCATGAAATTGCCGACATATGATGCAGTCGGTGGCAGAGCCGACATTCCGTAGGCTAAATAAGCCACAGATCTCTGGAGATCGCCAATCATTCCCATCAATTCAAAAGTGGTGGGCTCACGAGTTTGAAATAACTGGGGTTCCCAGATTGGACATGCGGCTGGTGACCTGGGCAGACATTGCATCTCAACATCGGTTTCACCCGGTATGGTGATTCCTTGGTTTAGTCCCGCTACCATGATCACAATTTCTTCCGATTTCTGTCATCACGAGTCTGCTGAACTGAACAGAGGTGACGTGACTGGTGGCTGACGGATTTGATGAACCGGTGAGACTTGACTGGCCCTTTTCTGCCTTACCTCAGCAAAGGAGAACACTGGTTGCTCTGAACCGAATCTCTGAACCCCCCCTGAAAGAGAAAACAGGCAGCATCTCAGCCCAATTTCACCAGAACAGACATAAGCATAGCTGAATAACTGTATTCGATCACTGATCACTATTCCCCAAATTACTGCCCCAAAACTGAATCTGATACCCGCAGATATAACTGATTCTCAAAATACTAATGCCCGCAGGCCTGATACCCGAACTTGCAAACTGATACATGCGTTCTTGTAGAGACACACTCTAGAAGCACATAACAAGCAAATGAGAGCCAAAACACACCTATGTTGCGGTAGGGTTTCCCTGTCCTATTTTATCAGGAGTTAGGGTTTGACTACGTACACAGCGGTTTCAAACAGCCTACAATCGGGTAAGCAACCTGTCCTAGTTTGGAATAGTCACTACGGTTTCCGATATGCACTAGGTCGAATGGTCAAAAAAAAGTGTGCCCTGGTAAAATTGAGGTTTGTGTTCCCGTCGTCGCAGAGCCCACAACCGGTCAGCCTTATAGCACGCTTCTCAAAGTGAGCCTCCGACAAACCGTTCAGGAATAGCATATGACAAACATGGTGTCCTAGGCGCACCAATGCAAATGCAATGCAAAGAAACACATAAGTGTAATAAAAACAAGATATCATGAGTTCAAGTCAAGTTCTCTAACTCCCCAGCAGAGTCGCCAGAAGCTGTAGACGAGCCCTCGAGGGCCTCATGCTACAGTTCAGACTCATATGTCAAGGTTTTGAATCTAATCCCGCAAAGTGCAATGCGAGACCGATAAATTACCAAGGAGTCCAAATCTGACAAATCATTTTGGAAAACTAATTTTTAATAAAGAAGTGCCAAGCATGGACTGCTTTGCCAGATATAGAGTCGCCACCTAAATATTTTATTTTGGGGGGATTTAGGAAACCCTGACTCGTTGCCTAAGGCCACGTGTCCGTCATCACAAAAGTTGCCTTGGCTCGGGAACTTGGGTACAATTGGGGAAGGTCATCTATGAGCACCCCCGCTCGCCTGATCAAAGATCGGCCACTACTAAACATGATATCTTGTTTTTGAAAGCACATGCTTCCTTAATCCAGTTTATTAGTCTAGAATTACTATGTGATGCGCACAACACACAAGTATAGACTAGATCGCCTAAGTCGGAACAAAACATCTCATGTTCGTTTGTGAAAATGGTTTGACGGTGCTACTCGTAAATAGGCTAAGACGTGGATTTGCCACCCTCGAGTGGGCTTCAGAAAACATGATTTTGTCACTCTCAAGTGGGCTTAAAACTCGCATTTCAATGAATTGTTCCAATTCAAGTAATCGAACCTTCACCCACAGGCATTCAGGCAATTATATCATATAAGCGGTTAGCCTCATGGCAAGCATGCTATCATGGCAACACTCACACTTATGCAAGATGCTAAAGCATAAAAGCTTACCTAGTACTCCGATTCAAAACAAGAAACTAGTTAGAAATCATATATGATCCTAGTTCATGTTAAGATGGCTAATGCAACGCATGCAAAATGCAATTAGAATAGGCTCGACTAATCTAAGAATGGCATGTGAAATGCGACAACTCGATACACGTATCCAAGTTGGAATTGAAATACTATGCAATTAGTATGATGCGCCGAGCCCGGTGCGTGCAATACGAATAAATGTATGCAAACATGCTAACATAAGTATGCAAATTGAAACATGACCTAAAACTAACCATCAAAAGCAGGTAAGTAAAAGGGAGAATGAAGTGGGGTTGGAAGACATTCACACACGTACGCACATTTATTACAAAGTCGCCCTCTCAACGGAGGGTCTGAATAAATAATACAAACCGAAATGCTTAATCAACTATCCTAGCTAATTAATTATTACAAACCCTTAATTAATTAACAAATTAATTACAAAAAGGAGGCGACCGCAGCTCCACCTCGGAATGATTGAATGATGCATGCCCGATCGCCTCGCTTGAAAACCCGGTGCCATGCTACATGTTGCCTCTGTTTGCACTGTTTTTCATCTCTGAAAATGGTGAAAATCCTTAAGATGCTTCTGAAACACTCCCTGAGCACTGTGGGAGGTCACCGGCCATAGGAGAATGATCATCGACCAAAAGTGGAGCTCTAGGCCAGGTTAAGTTAGTCGGCCGGCACTGAAGAAGGCAGATCGGCCGTCCTTTCCTGCAGAATGCTGTTTTTGCTGCAGCAGAGGACAGACAGTGCATGGCAGGGCGTTTACAAGACAATGTGTGCACGACCACCCTCCCTATCATACTATGAACTCAATGGAGTATGGCTCTCAACCGTCGGACCACCAATCACGCATTTCAATGCATGATGGCCAAAGGAGCCAAGTGTGCAATTCACTATGGAAGGAATGCACAAAAACACATGAATGCCTCACACTCTATCATTTTGGATCACGAGCATTGGCGACTGAGGATTGAGGGACGTTTTGTCACTTCAAGTACGAACGTTCCTCGCTCCTCGTGTTTGGTTTGACACCCCAAACCAAACACAATGCAATGCATGTATGCCAAATACAATGCAACATGGAAAAGCAATGTTATGCAACCTAAGCATGCCAAATGCAATAAGACTCAAGTATGCACACAAGACTAAGGTAGCAAGCATGCCAAATGCATTGCTACCTAAGCATGCAAGTTAAGCTAATGTAACATGGGCATGCCAAGTATGCCACAATGTTATGTAATGCAATTAGCTAAATATCATGCGATATACCAAACATGCAAACATGATACAATACAAGCATGCAAATATCATGAAAGCAAACATGCTCAATGGACTTAAACTGAAATGGGCAGACCTCAGCCATGCCAAAACAGTGGCCATAGTCATGAATTGGGAGCATGGAAATGCAAAACAAATATGCACATGTAAATGGTCCAACACTTAGGCAGCAATGCACAATCTTCAAGCATGAGCAAGATGTGATAAACATGAGAGTATGACAATGCATTAAGCTCTGAAATCATGTGAGGAGTGATGCCAAACCAACCAAACAAAACAAATGTAGCATGCAAGGAGGCCTAAAGCTTAAGGCTAATGAAGGTACTTGAACCAAAGCTACACAAAACAAAGGGCATATGGGAAGCATGACCCAAAACAATCCTGAAGCATGGCAAAGTAAGCCTAAAACATGCAATGACCAAAGCCAAAACAAAGTTAAGACAAAGGGGCAAGAACACGAGGCATGTAAGGCTACCGAAGAGGTATCACACTACACCTAAGACAACCAAACATAACATGCTTTAAGCCAATAAAAATAGAGTTATGGCATGTCAAAATGAGCCCAAAAACCCACTTAGATAGCATCCCAAAGGCCTAAACATGATGGCATACACAATGACACATTCACGAGGCACAACATACCAACTCTTTAAACCATTAAAGGAGTCACAAGTGCAAGCATATGAGCATACTATATGGACTAAAATATCATGACAAGTGATGCCAAACCACTGAAATGGTCGAAATAGAGCATGCTAATGACTTGAACACTCAAAGCTAACATGCTAGATTGCATGGTGGGTATACAAAGCATGGCACATGTGACCCGAGCAACCAAAATCAGACCTTAAGAATGGTAAAACAAAGCTAAAAGCTTCTCAAAGTTAAGCCAAAACATGTAAGCATGGTGGTCTAAACACAAGGTGCATGTTAAGGCAAATGAGGGGATTGCAAAGCAAGTATATGAAGCATGTAAGAGCCAACTAAACCCACCCAAAACCGAGTCATGGCATACTAAAACAACACCAAAAACCCACTGAAATGAGGTCAACATAGGCTAGAAAGACATGCTCAAACATGAAGCATACAAGACTAGGTTGCAAAATTTACACTACAAGTGTATAGACCATGCATGGAATGACTAAAATAGGCAAAAACGGTGGTATATCACTGCAAAATAACCACAAATACTAGTTAAGACATGGCCAACATGAACTTAACAAAGGTGCTCACATATGAGGTAAATATGACAAGTGTTGAAGACAACAAGGAGAGGGGATGGCCCTCTCGTTCTTAGGACCTCAAAACACTATCCCCACCACTGAAGTGAGAAGGCCAATACAAGGTGGTCCTGAAGCTCACAAAAAAGGCACAAAAATGAGGCCAAACAAGGCCTAAGAGGGGGTAAACAACCCTAAACAATAAAGTGATCTTAAACAAAGATCAAAAGCATGTAAAAACAGAACCTTTTTCAGTTGGACACTAAGCTTAAAACAATATGCAAGTATTGCTAAAAGCTTAAGCAAAAATGGGAAATAAAAGAATAGTTTCTCACCCTTGAAGAACACTTCAAGAACACCAACTCCAGCACCTCTTTTTGATCAAAACCAACTCAAAAACTCTAAAAATAGCTCCTTAGCACCTCAGTAACTAAGGGATAGTGTACCACTAGGTGCTTTACTGCAAAAATATGAACAAAACACCCTTTAGAACACTATTACACACACAACTATATAGAGAAAGGAGATATAGAGAGAGAGAGTGATATAAATATTCTATATTAGTTGGCTGAACCTCTGAAACGGGAGGGGAGGCCCTCCTCTTATAGGAAATCCAATTCCAAGCTTCCAAGGGAAGCTAAGTGTAAGGATGAAATCCTTCCATACACGTGTATGGAGGGCAGAGTCCATGCTCACCAGTTGGCACACCTGGCATGCACAATACCTGGAAAAGGCAAAGAAAAGGCATCGGCCAGAAAATGTGGCTGATCGGCCAAAATAATGGCCGGCTAACCAAATACAATACCGATCGACCAATACATTTGGCTGGTAGCAAGATAACAAGGCCGGTGGCCTTAGGCCATGGTTGGTGGGTTGAGAGGATGGTTAACAGGCCACTTCCTACCCTTAGGTGCAAAAACCATAAGTCCTTGGTCCACAACCAAGCACAAAATAGTCAAGTTGAGAGATTCTAAGGCAAGGCGCGCAGCCGAGACTTCCGAGAACTCAAAACGAACATGAACATGGATGATCATCGAGTGTTCAAACGATGACGTCCAAGTCTTCAGGACGGTCAAAAATGGGGTGTCTAAAGTTGCCCCTCTTTAACAGAACTCAAAAGTCATAACAATGATGGGAGTGAATGTCAAAGCCCAGAGACGACCCATTTTTGACAAGGCCGAAGACTTCGACAAAGCATACAAAATACAGATAAAGATATGCTCCCGGAGGCAGGGACAAGATGGAAGAACAATGCACAAAGCCGACCATAACTTATGATCATGCAAATAAAGCTTTAAGGAAGCATAACATCCAACAGTTTTAAGCAGACATATACCAATCTAACTAGACTACATGCAGAAAGGATGTAAGAGAATTATACAATTCTCGCTACGTCTCACGCGGAGAATACATTACCGTACGGTTCGTCTGGTCTCACCAGCTTCAAATGAACCCTACATACAATATCATGCCTAAAAAAGAAAGAAAACTTAACACGTACAATATTGTTAGAAACATGCATAGCAATGCAAGTGAAAAGTGCGTGACAACGCAAGTGAGGGAGGTGCAAGACAATGCAACCTAAGTGCGATGCATAACAATGCGAGGAGGGCATGCGTGACAACGCAAGCCGAGTAGGATGCATAACAATGCAATTTGAAACAAGCATAACAATGCTAGGAAGGCATGCATGACAATGCAAACCGTGGGATGCATAACAATGCAGTTTGAAACAAGCATATCAATGCAAAAAGAGCACAAACACATGTAAGTAAAGCACGCGCGACAACGTATACATTATGTGAAGCAAGAGAAACAATGTACACATGTAAGTAAAGCATACGCGACAACGCATACAATGTGTATAACAACGTGGAAATGAGCACAAACACATGTAAGTAAAGCACACGCAACAATGTGTACAATGTGTGAAATAAGAGAAACTTGAACACATGTAAGTGAAGCACACGCGACAACGTGTACAATGTGTGAAATAAGAGGAAATTGAACACAGTAAAGCACACGCGACAATGTGTACAATGTGTGAAATAAGAGGAACTTGAACACATGTAAGTAAAGCACACGCGACAACATGTACAATGTGTGAAATAAGAGGAACTCGAACAGATGTAAGTAAAGCACACGGAACAACGTGTACAATGTGTGAGATAAGAGAAACTCGAACACATGTAAGTAAAGCACATGTGACAACGTGTACAATGTGTGAAATAAGAGGAACTTGAAACTACAAAGTAAGATGAAGCTTGTTAAATGCAAGAACAAAACAAAGTATAACCACTACGCGCTTTATTTTAAACATGACAATGTATTGTAATGCAACACATTTAAAGCGATTTACGAAACTCACAAGATACAAAAGGATACGAAGAAGGATACATCTTGCGCGTATTCGAGCATCGCACGCAGAAGGCACGGTCCACGGTCAAAACGAAGGTCGGTTAAGTTTTGAAAATGCATTTTCTTGCACTATCTTGAGGAATGAAGGTCCCAAACATCATATTTGACCCAAACAGGGGTGTAGGAGGTGTATCGACCACAAGGGGAGGCCACCGGCTATCCATTGGCCATCAAATAAGATAGTCGGCCAAATATTTAGCCGACTGGCCAACAATTTGGCCGACCGGCCAAAAATGGCTGTGTCGGGGCAGTTTTGACATTTAGCCACGGGTCTTTAAATATAGGGCCTCAAAGCCTATATTTTCACTTCCTCTTAGTTCGAAAACCCCTCCTCTCTCTCTCTAGGTGATTTCCCAACCTTCGATCCTCGTTTTTCCTTGGTTTTCGGGCCCTTTTCGTCGTTTGATTCACGAAACCCTTCCCGTTTTGCACACTTTGAACCGAACAAAACTTGGTTTCGGTGACTTTCCCTTGGTTTCCACCACTTGGGGCTTGTTTTCCACAAGTTTTCCTCGGTCTTCGTGCATTTTCCCACACTCCGACCTTTTCTTTCATTTTCTACCCTCTCGGGGTTCACTTTTCAGTTGACTTTTGACATTTTTGCTCGTTTTACACATTTTTGGCCATTTTTGCACTCTTTCTGAGATGGCTGATGACATTCCGCAGGGTGGGAGTCCTCCACAGATGGACGTGGACCCCAAGGTCGAGCTCCTATCTCTTCGCGTCCGACCATTTTACAGGCCGGCGATACATGTGCTCCCTCCTGACAGCCTCCGCCACTTCCGGAGCTATGCACGAGGCGCGCCACTAGAGCTTTTACTGTGCGAGCCAGAGTCACATCTGTCTTATGGCGCCGCTGAGGTATATTCTTCCTCTGTTTCATTTTCTGCAATGTAGAACACATAACTGCGATAGTCGATTCTGTTCTTTAACTGCTTAACTCAGACACACTGATACATCACATGTCGTAGTTCACTGTGAGCACACCCACACCCAATATTTGTTTAAATTTGAACTCATGCACACACACTCCATTTTTATCAACTCCGACCGCGTTCAACACTGTATTTGTAACACTGCTTCGCAACTATTTGTTTGAACACAAGGAGATTCCCATGCCTTCCGGGGGTATGAGAACACTGCTGCCCGAGGTTGGTACATGGAGCTACCCGATGCGGTCCGCCATATTGTCGACCGGGCCGGCTTTAGGACCTTCTGCATGGGACTCTCGCGCCTTACTGCGAGTAGGCCCCTTCTTGCTGCTCTGGTGGGGAGGTGGTGGGACACCACCGACTCATTCCACCTTTCTGCTATCGGGGAGATGATGATGACTCCCTTTGACTTCTCCATGCTCACAGGCATCGGAGTAGGGGGTGATCTGATCCCCTTTGTTATAGACATGGACGAGTGGGACGCCGCTCAGCTATATTTCCTCGGCACTCAGCCACCTCTTGCCCGGGCAAGATTCGTGAGTTACTCATGGTTCGAGGATCACGTCCGGATCCAGGCGCCTACTACTCAGGAGGAGGAGGAGCAGTAGGCCCGTGGCTTCGTTATGTTCCTGCTGAGGGTCACACTCTTCGCCGATCGGGCGAACACTGTCGCCTTCTACCTGCTGAGCGCATTAGTGGACGTGACATGGATCCGCTGCTATGACTGGGGCGGCGCAGGCTTGGCCACTCTTTACGGATATATGAGCTCATCCTTCTGCCTCAGCGGGTAGTTGCTTGGAGGTTACTGGCGAGTCTGGGAGGTACATGTTCCCTTTTCTGTCCTTTTAATTCTATTTTTCATTATCTGTACATCACACACACTGCGCACGCAATCTGCTTTATCTGTATACTGCTTTATCTGATAAGCATACTCATATCTGCTCCGTTGCATTCTGTCACGCTATACAGTTGTGGGTGTATGCCTACTTCCCTAGGCTCGCCCCATTGCCAGATGAGGAGATGCCCCTCGGTGTTCCATTTTCTCACCGCTTCGATGTAAGATGCGAGCGGAGGCCACGGGAGTCCTTCTTGTTCTTCCGCCGCTATTTTGACACCATCACTGCAGCCGAGGAATGTCAAACATTTCAAGTTATTTAAGCTTCACTTTATTTTGTACTCTCAATATCAATAGATAACAAACTGTGTTTTGTTTGTAGATCACCTAGCAACCTTAAGCCCCGTCGCCCGACGCAGTTCAGGAGCGATACACCGGTGCTCGAGAGACTGCCCGTTTCAAAGTTCTGCTAGAGGGCCCATTTTGCCGCGCTTGGTACTTGGGTGAGCGCTTCTTGCGGCAAACCCTCGGCGCACCGAAGTAGGTAGTCCCGAGGCCGCCTCCCACCCATATGAGGCATACTGAGAGGTATACCTTTGAGGAGATGATGGATTACACCATCGGCTGGGACTCTGAGGGCTTTAGAGACGAGGGTGACTACGCGAGTACATCCAGGCTTATATCATGCGGCCTTTGACCGGTGCTCGTCGAGCAAAGCGAGAGAGGCCAGCGGCGCCAGCAGCGGGAGCGGGGGCACCGAGGGCACCTTGGGCCCGAGGCAGGAGTGGGTCCCGGGGAGGGCAGGGAGCTGGATGGCAAGAGCTGTCCATGACGATCACATGCCGAGGATAGGGTGGGGAGACTTATCAGATTCCCTTCGCTCCTCCTTCGGCAGATTATGAGCTTGTCGGAGTCTATGGCTCGACCCCGGTATGTACTGCTAGACTTTGCATTCTGTACAGTCATTTCAATTCATTTGATATCCTACAGAATACTAATGACTTTAACACTTTCGCAGGCTTCCGTCGAGTACACTCGCCAGTCCCTCGAATTGACAGCTTCAGCGGTGGGGATGCTGTAGCGGTGCATCGGCTTGTTGATCATCTACAATATCTCGGTAAGTTCTTTCAACCGCGGTCTTGAACTTTGCCTGATCTGTTTCGTACATAATCTGATGTGTCACACTATCAACACGACACTTGATACACAATACTCACGGCGCTGATACACTATAACCTACATACTGCACACAGCGTTGCTCACGGCATTCCTACACTGTACTCATACACTGCATTCTGTACTGATATACTGCTCACAACATTCATACACTGTACTCATACACTGTATTCTGCATTCATACCTTGCTTTGCGTAGCATAACTGATGCATTTGCCCTTTGTCCTTTTTAGGCCCCATTTCATATTCCGGCCGCGGGAGGTGCTCCAGCTGGACCATCTGTTCCTGCTTGAGGAGGAGGGAGAGTTAGGCAGAGGATGACTATCCACAGCCGAGGTAGGTACATGCACACCAGTGTTAAGGGCAGTTCGCGAGAGCCTTCCTCTGATGATTCTGACGAGGATGCGGCATTGTCCCTGGGTGAGGACGGGGACAGCTCAGATTCTGACTATGGAGATGGCGGTAGTGACCCTGTACCTTCGTCCAGGAAGAGGACCAGGACCGACTCTTGCACTTGAGATGACTGATACTGATCCAGACATTTTGCTATTTTTTTCTTTTTTTTGCTCTGTTCAGACATTTTGTTGGTTTTCTCTCCCCTTTTTGCTTTACTTTTCTTTTTACTGATAGTTTGAGCACCTTTTACTGCATCAGGCAGTTTTTTACTTTCTCAAAACTATGTACTTTTTGCAAAAGACATTATGAAATGAAACAACTACTTTGTTCAAAAAGTGTTACATTAGTACATTCCATGCATCGCATCACATTACACAACAATGTATATGTGATTTGAACTTTTGAAAATTAAGCATTTGCATCGTAATAATTTGGTAGTGAACCGAGTAATGACAAAAACAACTCGATAATCAAAACAAAGAGCTCGATAAGCTAACCAAGTGTAAATACAACTCGATAAGCAAAGCAAAGACTTCGAGAATGTGAAATACAACTCGATAAGCAAATGTACAACAACTCGATAAACAAATCGCGACAACTTGATAAACAAATGAGCAACAACTCAATAAACGAATGAGCAAAAACTCGATACACAAATGAGCAACAACTCGATAAATGAATGAGCAACAACTCCATAAGCAAGCATGCATTTTTTTTGTATGAGACAAGCAAAGCATATTCTATGCAAAATTTGAAGCAAGCACATTTTACGCGATAGACAAGCATATTATATGCAACATTGAAAGCATATTCTATGCGTGAATCATAACGATGCGCGGCACGCATGCAATACAAGTGTAGATGAAAGTACACATTCTATGCAGTAGGGGGGCATCAAACATGAACTTTGGCGCCTCCGATTTATCCCTCGGAGGGCTTTGCAACACACTCAGCTCAAAAGGGTACACCCTATTTATATTGGTAAGAGATAACATCTACATGTGAAAACCATAGGTGCTGCTTGGACTGCCATTCTGACTTGAAGCAAGCTTACACTTGGGGTCGAGATACATTCATACTCCAAAGAAAGGTGAGGCCTGACAAGATGTACTTGGAACACAGCCTCGGAATTTGCTGGAGTTGAAACATACTGAGATGTTCCAGATTTTCCCTCTTTTCTCTTGCTTCGCAGTCTAGAACCCATATAGCTTCAGATAGATCCTTGTTCGGCTGTTCTCACATGACCTGGTTTGAACCCTGCGGTTTATGAAGGAAAGAATCTTGTTTTGCACAAACGTGAAGAATGACACAGCACTTTGAGCACAAAACGATTTATTTTTGAAATTGAACTGAGAAAGGGGTCCTCAACCGGGTATTGAGCCTACAACTGACCACAGTCAAAACGACTCAACAAAGAAAAATGAAAGGTAAACAACCTAAACACATCGAGTAACACTCGAAACGACTCAAACCAAGAATCGAGACAAACGACACAACAAACACGACACTTAGACATATTACAATGGCGAGAGATCTCTCAGTCGCGAGGAGCCAGTTTCATCGGGTATGGTTTCCCACCCTTTCTCATTTGTGAGTCTCACATCACTTGGCCCTCAGGCTCTATTTTGTTTTATGAAAAAGCCCTTTTCTCACTTTTTCTCTCAGCGCACATCTCTCTATTCTTCAATCTCTCTCTTTTTTATCCCTCCCCTGGGTGGTTGATGGATATTTAAGAGGTTATGGGCTCGTGCCCCTAGCATTCTGCTAGATTCTCATTCTTCTGAGCACAGCTAGTGAGTTCCTTCCATAGAGGGGTTGCGCTACAACTGGGTGTGTAACAAATCTGCAGCGGACCTCGGTTGACGATGTTCTGCTGGGTAGTTCGGACGTGATCAGATCAGTCTAGGTGAGGGAGTGAAATATCTTGGTCCAATCCAGTTCGTGCTTCGCACTTGGCTTGATATCTCGTTGCTCGGAGGATGAGATAGCTTTTTGTCCTTTTGCGGCCAGCTTCAGTGGTGCCCTTTTCCGGCAGGCATGATGCCCTTTCTGGCAAGTGTGTTGATAATGGGGAAAAGAAAGAACACCTGACTTAACTATGCCCCTAGTTCATCATTTCGACCCCTTTTTTTGTTTTTGTTTTGGCTTTCTACTAAAATAATTTTGATCAATATAAGAGTTTGATTAACATGCTTGTTCAATTTTTTGATTTGAAATCATGCAGGTCAGGCTATGAGCACTGAAAATTTTCTTTTTTTGGGTCCAAGAAATGGTCCAGTTTTGGAAAATGGAATAATTTTCGAGAAAATTAGTCAACTCATTAAAAATTCTCAAAGACTATTTTTGCAAACGGCCACCGCTCAACGAGCATGGAACCTACTCTTGAGATGCACAACCTCAGATCCAAAAACAATGAAAAATTGCCCCTTGTTTAAAGGACACTGCATGGCAACGGAAAGTTGCCCCTTGTCTGAATGGTACCGCAGCACATTGTATGGCAACGGAAAGTTGCCCCTTGTTTGAATAGCGCCGTAGCACACTTTAATCAGTTCTCGAAGTGATGATCACAACTGAACTCTCGGATACAGAGGAGACAAAGATGACCCGTTCAATCTCATGGACAGGACAGTTGAATTTGAAATGTTTATTGCTGGACTTCGGAATGAAGTTCCCTACGTTTCCCACAGATGGGAATCAAGCCTTACGTAGTTCCGGTTAAGGTACACTCGGGTATTAACCACTCCTTTTGCGCTCTAACTTTTGCCAAGGCCGCCTTTCTGGGGTTTTGACCTTGCGAGCTTTGTTTTTCTTTTCTATTCATTCTTTTTTATTCTTTTGTTTTCATTTCTTTTCTTCTTTTTTCCTTCTTTGCCTTTTTTCTTTTTTGTTCTTTTTTTTCTTTTTCTTGCTCTAACTTTTGCCTGGGTCGCCCTTCCAGGTTTTCGGCCCAGCGAGCCTCTCAAGGGTAAAAAGTGTAACAAGTCCATGTTGAATGGTCGTAGGATTTCGAATCCATCTGAATCCAAGAGACTGGATATTGTTTGCTGATGATGTAGGAGTCCATCCAATCGGGTCTAAATTGCCCCCAGTGTTGCGGATAGGAACTCGATCGTCGTTTAGCAATACTTTCTTATTTCCTCCATTCTGGGATTTGGCATTCTTGCCGATCTTCATTAGCTTGAGCAATGTCCCAACTTTTTTGACTCTTCGAGCACATTTGACATTCTTGCCCCTAGTTTAAGGATTGCTTCTGATCTGGCTTCGTAAGCTTCTTTTGACGACATCTGACCTTCTTTGCCTCTAGTTCGATGGCTGCTTCAAATCTAGCCATACAAGCCTCACATCGTGGTTGACTGTTGAACATTCTGAATCCAAGTTCAAGGTTTGAAAGCAAGGGGTCGAGTCTCGAGGCAGAGAGTGGTCCTAGGCTACACAATCTCAAGAGCGATTCCACACAGGCCTTCGCCGGACCGCTCAAAACATTTTTTGAAATCTTTTAAGAAAGTGACAAATCGCTCGCGCTGAAGACAGTGTAGAACCAATCTGGATCAAGCCAGGGTCCTTCTCAGTACTCACATTAATAAGCATGATTTCATTCATTAAGGGCTTAGCACGTCTCTCTTTTTCTCAATTGATCAAATTTTTGCAAAACCCGAGGAATTCCTTCCTCTTTGTTTTCACCACAGTGTTGGAAAAGTTTTGAAAAACTTAGGTCAATGCGATAATTTCAAGGCACAGAAAAGTAAGTGAAAAGCACTGCTGTTTCATCAAATCTTCTGGCACAACTGGCTCAAGGCAAAAACAAGCATAAAAGCATGAAAACCACTTCTGCTTCATTCAAGATCTTCTGGTGTAACTGGCTCCATGGCAGAAACAGACCCAAAATAAACCAAAAAGACAAATACAAAACAAAACAGTGATATCCGAGATAACACCCCCGGAATCACTCGACTCCTGTATAACCGGACTGACTCGATACAACAAGACAGACCCGACTGACAAAGTACAAAAAGACTGACTATATACAAGACAACAAAACTGACTGAATACCCAAGTGAGACAGTACAAAAGCTAGCATTCTCAAATGCTCAAAATAGTGCGTACCATACGCCACATCTGGAATAAACTGAGCACCGCCCATAGTTGGTTCGCTGTCACACCCCAAACCCGCCCCTAAAAGTTTCGGGCATGACTTATTCAGAAACGGACACTTAACTTGATATACATAATATATGGGGCCTGGACAGAAGCATTAATAAAATTAAATAACATAAAACATCATCCATTGAGCTACCACTACTATGCCAGGACCGTAAACATTACATTAGGTAGATAATACACAGGAAGCATACACCCGAGCTTTAGTTACAGTCATTCACATTCATACAAAAGTACTAAAGAAGAAAGGGGTTATTTACATTCAACCATAGGCAGACAACCAAAGCATAAACCGAAAACCTAGTCAAAGCTTTACAAAATGCACGGGTTCCATCTTAAGTGCCTGGACACACTGAGGTTGACAAGAGATAGACAAGTCTCAAGGGTTTGGACTGGCTTTCCAATTGGTTACCTACCGAAACAGACAAAATACAGAGTGAGTAAAACTCAGTGAATAATAGCACATAAATAATGTAATGGTTAACTTAAATAACAAAGCATATAACTGTGAAGGCATATGATTAATTACATTCTGTAGTCATTTCTAGAACGGCCATGGGCCCAATTTCCTTAACAGAGTGGCTTTAAGCCCAGTAATATACAGAACGACCATCGGCCCAGAAATAATAGAACGACCTATCGGCCCCGAAATAACAGAACGGCCTAGCGGCCTAGAGATAACGGAACGGCCTAACGGCCTAGAAATAACAAAACGGCCTAGCGGCCTAGAAATAACAGAACGGCCTAGCGGCCCAAAAATAACAGAATGGCCTAACGGCCCAGAAATAACAGAACGGCCTAACGGCCCAGAAATAACAGAACGGCCAAGCGGCCCAGAAATAAATATGTATGGACTCAGGAGGAGGCTCGTACGGATTCTAGAGGTGGCTCCCACCAAAGTGTAGCACTTAGTTCCATATAGCACTTTGTTCCATACCAGAAATCATCAGAACAAATTAACTTCAGAATCATACAGAAAGTACATACATTCTTCTCATTATTCACATGAATTACCATCGGTAATATAAGTTAACAGAACGTTGCTGATTATTGTTAGCAAAAGGTAACCACATTCCAAAGATACGTAGATACCATAGTTCCATAATGCACATACATCCCATTTGCTTGTCATGCACCAATACCACTAACTTGCAGATAATGGAATGTCAACATTAACTATCAATAGTAAACAAAATGCATGATCCAACGATGCACTTAGATTTCCTCATGGTTCTTTGTAGGTCGACATACTTGTCTCGTAATTAGCAGAACATTAATATTAACAATGGTCTGAAGGTAAAGGTACCATTACATCAGTAGCTCAGAATAGTTCATAACATAACATGAATCACGTAACAATGTCATTGATACTCAATTCATTTCTATTAACCAACTTCACAGTGTTAATAGTTTGTATGCAATTCTTATGCAGAATCACGAGTAATTCATAGGATTGTACATTCACGATAATCATTAGCCATAGCTAGAATACAACGTAGGTTCAAAGTCATACTAATGTTCACAAAAATCTTTCAATGTCCACACTGTTTCCCAATCAACATAATATTAACATAACTACGTCTGAAGCGTAGAGCGTTAATAAAAAGAATTATTAACGGTAATCAAATGTGCAATTACAGTACTATTCCTCACAGTGATTGGCTCCCGGTAGTAATGGTACGATGTCCTCGTCTCGACCTACAAACACAGTGCACAATACATAATATGAGATTAAAACCAGTCTCTTTTTATTCCTTACTCAATAGCTATGGTGGTTCTAGACTCATTAGTCCTCCATAGGTTATAACCCATGCCTCAAAAGATAGGAGGAATCGATAGGAGAAAGGTTCAGACGAAAAAACGATACAAACTCGGTAAATAGAGAGTGAACAGTGGCCACTAATTTGGGCATAACTATTTCTGTACTTATACGTTTGGGGTGAGACCACCTCCATTGGAAACTAGACTTCCGGTGCTTGATTTTAGGCTCAAGAATCACTCAAAACGGAGTCCGAATGCAAAAGATATGCTTGTTCAAAGTTACAAGGTATAAGCTAAAACAGGGTTGGCTGCTTGTGCGCCCACTTTGGCCGCTTGTGCGGCCCAATTCCGCTCGAGCAGAGAAACTTGGCCGCTCGAGCGCCCAAAATTAGAATGAAAACCTTCTTTTTTCCTCCATGCTCCGCTCATGCGGTGCCCGTGGCCGCTCGTGCAGTCTGGGCAAAAAAACCAGTCCGAAAATAACTCCTTTGCTCCAACACTTGGTTCTTTCCATTTTAAGCTTGGTTCTAAACATAAATCACTCCAAAACATATAGAATTGACCCACAAGGTGATAAACTATCAACACTCAAGTATAACCCCATCTCAAATAAATCAATCTTTGCCTCAATTTAAAAATTCAAGCCCCATCTTTCTATATAATCAAACTTCCAAAATATAAACTCCAAAACCATAAAAATACATCTTACATGTGGTTGATTTTGACACCAAAAATTGTTATTCCACAAATCATTGTTAAGATTGGCCCTAAATCAAACAAATTTAAGCAAAGAAAAGTTCAATTCCTTGAATTCAACCCATTTCATCCAAAATCCCAAAACACTAGCTCATTTACATTTTAAACTTCCACGTTAATCCTTGATTTCATGTAGTAATTGAATCATTTACAAAGATAATAGTTAAAACCACATACCTTAACCCAAATTCTTGAATTTCCACTTTAAAGCTCTTCAATCTCCAAGCTTTCCTTCCTTTCTCTTTGAGTTCTCTCAAGAACTCTCTCTCTCACGTGGCTTTCCCTTTCTCTAGATATTTTGGTTCATATAGATGAGTTCAACAACTCCTAAGGCATCCATGTATATAATACACACACACACACACACACACAAGATTAATACAAGGGAGAGCCAAACATGGCCTTACGAATCGTAGGAGATTAAATTTCAATTAAATTTTTCAAATGACTCTAAAAATTACACTGGACGTGAATATGCCCTCTATTCTGGTTTCTGAAGCCTCTAAGGCTTTCAATTTGCAGTACAAAGTTAACCACCCAAACGTGCATTAACGAATCAGACGAATTAGATTTTCAATTAATTTTCCCAATTAGTTCTAAAAATTCCCATTAGCATAACCAAGCACTCAATTTCGATTTCTGAACCCATAAAGGTCGGTAATTTCAATTTTAAAGTTTCGACTCAACAGATAATTCCTTAATTCGAGCAGATATCGTTAAATTAAAATGTATTAACCCTCGAGGACATTAAAGTAATTTCACATATAGATTTTGGGGTCGTCATATTCACCCTCTGATCATATACTTGTACTATCCCCCAAGTCCACTGATCCAATGACGATAGACCTTGCTGAGCTTGGTGGGATGATAACCTCGTCATCAATCAAATCTTGCACTTCGTGGCGAAGACGAAAGCAATTGTCGGTGCTGTGACCGGTTTGTTGATGATATGCACAGTACTGGGTACCATCATGCTTAGCTGGAAGAGGATTCGGGAGGGGGCGAGGCTCAAGAAGTTTGAGATGGCCTTTCTCAACAAGGATTTGAAGAGCCTTGGACAAAGGCATATAGAGGGCATGGAAGACTTTGTGACCCCGGGGTTGGTACTTTGAGGTATGTGGATTTCTGATCTTTTCCGGGTGCATGGTTAGGGTTGGAAGGAACGGTTCTGGTACGACGGTCCTTATCCCGATTTTCCCCTTGGCTTGAACTGCTCCCACTCTGAGTGGGGAAAGAGTCATCCATAACCTTTGTAGCAATTGCGAGCACTTACTGTTTGTTCAGCCCTCCAGCTTTCAAAGCCTCAATAGCCCACAGGAGTTGTTCATAGGGATCGGTGTCCACCTTCACCTTGTTCTTACCACTCGCCCCAGCTTGGCGGAAGGTTTGGGTTGCTACATCAGAGCAGAACCCGGTTGTTGTTGACATGCCATTACCGAAACTTGGGATGGCTTCAGGTTGGCTAATCTCAATCACAATTCACCCCAAAAGCGGGGGCTCTTCCGGTATGAAATTTTTGCCATACGATGCAGTCGGTGGCAGAACCGACATTCCGTAGGCTAAATCAGCCACAGATCTCTGGAGATCGCCAATCATTCCCATCAATTCAAAAGTGGTGGGCTCACGGGTTTGAAATAACTGGGGTTCCCAGATTGGACGTGCGGCCGGTGACGTGGGCAGCCGTTCCATCTCAACATCGGTCTCACCCTGTATGGTGATTCCTTGGTTTAGTGCCGCTGCCATGACCAAAATTTCTTCCGATTTCTATGTCATTACGAGTTTGCTGAACTAAACAGAGGTGACGTGACTGGTGGCTGACGGATTTCATGAACCGGTGAGACTTGACTGGCCCTTTTCTGCCTTGCCTCAGCGAAGGGGAACACTGGTTGCTCTGAATCGAATCTCTAAACCCCCCTTGAAAGAGAAAACAGGTAGCATCTCAGCCCAATTTCACCAGAACAGACATAAGCATAGCTGAATAACTGTATTCGACCACTGATCACTGTTCCCCAAATTACTGCCCCAAAATTGAATCTGATATGCACAGATATAACTGATTCTCAAAATACTGATGCCCGTAGGCATGATACCCAGACTTGCAAACTGATACCTGCATTCCGGTAGAGACACACCCTAGAAGCACATAGCAAGCAAATGAGAGCCAAAACACCCCTATGTTGCGGTAGGGTTTCCCTGCCCTATTTTATTAGGAGCTAGGGTTTCACTACGCATACAGCGGTTTCAAATAACCTATAATCAGGT
Source organism: Camellia sinensis (assembly GCF_055761805.1). Taxonomy (NCBI): domain Eukaryota; kingdom Viridiplantae; phylum Streptophyta; class Magnoliopsida; order Ericales; family Theaceae; genus Camellia; species Camellia sinensis. The sequence continues at coordinate 73,665,512 of NC_138964.1, forward strand.
AAGCAACCTGTCCTAGTTTGGAGTAGTCATTACGGTTTCCGATATGCACTAGGTTGAATGGTTAAGAAAAAGTGTGCCCCGGTAAAATCGAGGTTTGTGTTCCCGTCGTGGCAGAACCCGCAACCGGTCAGCCTTATAGCACGCTTCTCAAAACGAGCCTCTGACAAACCGTTCAGGAATAGCATACGGCAAACACGGTGTCCTAGGCGCACCAATGCAAATGCAATGCAAAGAAACATAGAAGTGTAATGAAAACATGATATCATGAGCTCGAGTCAAGTTCTCTAACTCCCCAGCAGAGTCGCCAGAAGCTGTAGACGCGCCCTCGAGGGCCTCATGCTACAGTTCAGACTCATTTCTCAAGGTTCTGAATCTAATCCCGCAAAGTGCAATGCGATACCGATAAATCACCAAAGAGTCCAAATCCGGCAAATCGTGTTGGAAAACTAATTTTTAAAAAAGAAGTGCCAAACATGGACTGCTTTGCATGATACAGAGTCGCCACCTAAATATTTTATTTTGGGGGGATTTAGGAAACCCTAACTCGTTGCCTAAGGCCACGTCTCCGTCATCACCAAAGTTGCCTCGGCTCGGGAACTAGGGTGCGATTGGGGAAGGTCATCTACGAGCACCCCCGCTCGCTTGATCAAAGATCGGCCACTACTAAACATGATATTTTGTTTTTAAAAACACATGCGTCCTTAATCTGGTTCATTAGTCTAGAATTTCTATGTGATGCGCACAACACACAAGTATAGATTAGATTGCCTAAGTCGGAACAAAACATCTCATGTTTGTTTGTGAAAATGGTTTGATGGTACTACTCGTAAGTAGGCTAAGATGTGGATTTTCCACCCTCGAGTGGGCTTAAGAAAGCATGATTTTGCCACTCTCAAGTGGGCTTAAAACTCGTATTTCAATGAATTGTTCCAATTGAAGTAATCGAACCTTCACCCACAGGCATTCAAGCAATTATATCATATAAGCAGTTAGCCTCATGGCAAACATGCTATCATGGCAACACTCACACTTATGCAAGATACTAAAGCATAAAAGCTTACCTAGTACTCCGAGCCAAAACAGGAGGCTAGTTAGAAATCATGTATGATCCTAGTTCATGTTAAGATGGCTAATGTAACGCATGCAAAATGCAATTAGAATAGGCTCGGCTAATCTAAGAATGGTATGTGAAATGCGGCAACTTGATACACGTATGCAAGTTGGAATTGAAATATTATGCAATTAGTATGATGCGCCGAGCCCGGTGCGTGCAATACAAATGAATGTATGCAAACATGCTAACATAAGTATGCTAATTGAAACATGACCTAAAACTAACCATCAAAAGAAGGTAAGTAAAAGGGAGAAAGACGTAGGTTTGGAAGACATTCACACACGCACGCACATTTATTACAAAGTCGCCCTCTCGACGGAGGGTCCGAATAAATAATACAAACCCAAATTCTTAATCAACTATCCTAGTAATTAATTATTACAAACCCTTAATTAATTAACAAATTAATTACAAAAAGGAGGCCGCCACAGCTCCTCCTTGGAATGATTGAATGATGCATGCCCGATCGCCTCTCTCGAAAACCCGGTGCCATGCCACATGTTGCCTCTGTTTGCACTGTTCTGCATCTCTGAAAATGGTGAAAATCCTTAAGATGCTTCTGAAACACTCCCTGAGCACTGTGGGAGGTCAACGTCAAAGAGATGAAGTCACCGGCCATAGGAGAATGATCATCGAGCAAAAGTGGAGCTCTAGGCCAGGTTAAGTTAGCCGGCCGGCACTGAAGATGGCCGACCGGCCGTCCCTTCCTGCAGAATGCTATTTTTGCTACAGCAGAGGACAAACAGTGCATGGCAGGGTGTTTACAAGACAATGTGTGCATGTAGACACCCCATTTTTGACCGTCCTCAAGACTTGGACGTCATCGTTTGAACACTCGGTGATCATCCATGATTGTGTTCGTTTGGAGTTCCCGGAGGTCTCGGCTCGCGCGCCTTGCCTCAGCATCCCCGAACTCGACTGTTTAGTGTCTAGTTTTGCACCGAACACTTTTGTTTTGCCTTAGAAGGGCAGGGAATGCCTTGTGAGACACCCCCATACACCACCGGCAGTGGCTGGAGGCCACCGGCTGGTCTTTTTCTTCCATCGGCAATTTTGTTTGCCGGTCGGCACACTTTATTGCCGGTCGGCATAATATGTTGCCGGTCGGCACCTTTTTTTGCCAAAATAGCTTTTTTGGGCAGCCGACCACTGTTCCTCCACTTTATGGAGATATTTTGTGCCACCTGTGATAGCTGGCACCAACTCCTTTCCCCTCCATACACGTGTATGGAGGGATTTCCCTCTAGCCAAGCTTGTTGAATAAGCTTTGCAAGAGGGATCCTTATAAGAGGGAGGCTTTCCTCTTGGTTCTAGGTTAGAAAAAAATAGAAGCAAAATCAGCCTTTAGAGATATAGATACATATTATCTCTATACCTCTCTCCCTCTCCCTTCTTGTGTGTGTTTCTTGGCCCAAAAGGTGTGTTTTACCTTACTTTTGCACCATTACACACACTATTACACCTTAGTCCGAGATTGAGGGACTTGGGGGAGTTGTTTCTTGAGTTTTGGACTGGTTTTGATCCAAAGAAGGAGGTTAGGCCATTTGTTCTTCAAGGATTCTTCAAGGGTGAGCATCTTCCCTTTTATTCCCCAAACTTGCTTTGGTTTTCTACCTATTTTGTTTATTGTTTTGGCTCTTGTGTATAACATAAAAAAGGCTCATATTTTCCTGCTCTAACACTTTCATTAAGGTCACTTTGTGGTTAGATTGCAAACTCACCCTCTTAGGCCTTGTTTAGCCTATTTTGGTGCCATTTTGATAAGGTTTTGTGCACTTCAGCCTCTTGATCTTTTGATCACTAAAAATCAGTGTATTTTAGTGTCAAAAAAGTTGGTTTGAAGTCTTGCATAGGGGAGGGACACCCCTCTCCCTTTATGGTTTTGTTTCCTTGCTTTTTGGGCTCAAAAGGGTGACATGCATGCTTGCTTGGTTTTTGCTCCATTTCAGAAATTTTTGGGTATTTTTAGGTCATGTGGGATCTCTGTTTTTGGCCGGATTTGGCCCTCTTGTATGCTTGTGATATTTGCTTTGTATTGCTCCACCTTGCTTAAAAATACATCCCATGATTAGGCCATGATTTTTGTGCGTGTTGGCTTGGTTCCATGGAGCATTTAGCATTGTTTTTCCATGCTTAACCTCTGTTGGTTATCAACTTGGTTATGTTTGGCATGTTTGTTAGAGTTGCTTTGTATTTTGGCTTGGAAGCTTTGAGCATTTTGACCTCTAGCATGCATGGTTGTGTTTACCCTCTTGATTTGGCATCATCTAGGGTCATATTTTAGTCCAAGAATCACGCTTGTATGTGTGCATGCATAGCCTCTTTCATGCCTTGAAGATGTGTCTTCCTATGCCTAAGAATGAGCCTTGGTGTATTTGTTTCATGGGGCTTATTTTAGTTGCCATATTAGGAGTTTTTTTTTGGGGTCATATCTTACATGCATAAATCCTGTTTTTTTATTTGTTTTAATCATGCCATGAATGGCCATGTTGGTGGGGGTAAGTTGTCTCCTTAGTGCCTTAGTTTTGGGACCATAAGTTTGCTTGTTAACATGAGTTGATTGTCTACCATTTTAAGCACTTTTGGCCACTGTTTTGAGAAGGGTAAGGACCTGCCCCTTTGCCACTTCAAGCCCTCTTGCATGCTTGCCCCATGTTCGTTGCATATTTGTTCCATTAAAGCCTTGTAGCACATCAATTCCGTGGTCAATTTGCTCCATGTTTGCATCATGCTTGTATTTTGTGCGCTTGGTATCATACATTTTGTCATGATAATTGCATATTGCTTGTTGTGTTTTATATCTTGGTGGCGTGTTATATTTGAGGCTTGTGAGCATTACATGCATTGCATTTACTTGGTTTGGGGTGTCAAACCAAGTGTGGGAGTCAAGGACCATTCGTACTTCAAGTGATGTAATGTGCCTTGATCCCCGGTCATCGGGACCTTTGACTCTAACTTGATAAGGCCTCGGTTTTTCATGTTGTTTGTTGCATGCATTTTCATATCAAATGGAAAATTCGATCCTTTGACTCATCATGTACCATTGATGATTCAAGGATCGAAAGTCATGCTTCTTTGAGTCTAAAATATGATAAGAAGTAGGACCATGCTTACATGTGTCCAAAAACTCCATACTATGCACTACCTGTCCTCTGTTTGCTGTCAAATTGTCTATTGTAGGAAGTTTCTGCCGACCGGCAGAATTTAGTGCCGACCGGCACTATCTGGAGTGCCGATGAACCTGATAAAGTGCCGACGGGAATTTTGGAGTGCCGGTGGCAATTCTGTCTGGCCGGTGGTGCTCTGCAGGATGCAGAGAGCTTGTTCCAGTACTTTGGCAATTTTCAGAAAGACAAAGCAGTACAAACAGAGGCGACAAGAGTATAGTACGGGTTTTCCGGGCAGGACGGATTCGAGCATGCATCATCTGCGCGCCCCGAGGCAGAGGCTGTGGCCACCCTCTTCATTCTTTTGCTTCCTCTTTTTTTAATTAATTAGGAAATTTTGTAATAATTTTATTTATTCATTATTTTGGGACTGTAATATTAATTCGAACCCTCTGAGTGAGGGGAAACATGTAATAAGTGTGGGTGAGTGTGTGTATGTCTTCCAATCCCCATTTCTTTCTTCCCTTTCATTTACCAGCTTATGATGGTAGATTAGGGCATTTTTTGAAATTAGCATACCTTATGCTATGCATGCGTACATCCATGCATTTGTATTGCATGCATTGGGCTCGGTACATCACGCTAACTACATTTGTACTTCAATTCAAAAATTGACTATGTGATAGTTGATTGCATTTCACATGCCATGTTTAAGATTAGCCGAGCCCATCTAATTGCATCCTGTATGTGTTGCATTAGACAATTTAGCATGAACTAGGACACGCATGTTTTGCTAACTAGTTTACTGTTTTGGCATGGAGTACGATGTAAGTATTTATGCTTTAGCATCTCGCATGTGTGTGAATGTTAACATGACAGTACGCTTGCCATGCGGCTAAATGCTTATGTGTTAAACTGTTTGAAATGCCCGTGGGTGGAGGTTGAATTACCTAAATTGGAATAATGTATTAAAACTATGAGTTTTAAGCCCACTAGATAGTGGCAAAATTATCTTTTCTAAAAGCCCACTTGAGGGTGGCAAAATCTGCATTTTAGCCTACTTACGAGTAGCAAGCCATTTTCAAAAACAAACATGAAATGTTTTGTTCCAATTTGGGCGATTTGGTCTATACTTATTTGCTGTGCGCACAACATAGTAATTCTAGGCTAATAACCGGTTTAAGAACACATAACGTTTTCAAAATTGGATATCACGGTTAGTAGAGGCCGGTCTTCAGACCGGGCGAGAGGGGGTGCTCATAGCTGACCTTCCCCGATCGTACCCAAGCTCCCGAGCCGAGACAACTCCGGTGATGACGGACATGTGGCCTTCGGCACCGAGTCAGGGTTTTCTAAATTTCCCCATTTTAAAAATATTTAGGTGGCGACTCTGTATCTGGCAAAGCAGTCCATGTTTGGCACTACTTTTTTCAAAAATCTGTTTCTCAAAACGATTTGCCAGATTTGGACTCTTTGGTTCAGATTAAGAACCGCGACAACAAAATCGAGTCCGAACTGTAGTAGCATCGAGGCCCCCCACGCGGGCGCGTCTACAGTTTCTGGCGACTCTGCTTGGGAGTTTTAGAGAGTTTGACTCAAATTCATGATATCCTGTTTTGATTTCGCTTATGTGTTTCTTTGCATTGCATGTGCATTGGTGCGCCTAGGAACACAGTGTTTGCCATCTGCCATTCCTGAACGGTTTGCCGGAGGCTTGTCTTGTCAAGGCATGTCCGTAAGGCTGACCGGCTATGGGCTCTGACAGTATGGGAACACAAACCCCGGTTTTACCGGGGCACCCCTTTTGACCATTCGACCTAGTGCATATTCGGAATCCATAGTGACCATTCCAAGCTAGGACAGGTTGCTTACCCGATGTTAGGTTGTTTGAGAACTGCTGTGTGCATAGTGAAACCCTAGCTCCTGACAAAATAAGACAGGGAAACCCTACCCCAACATAGGGGTGTTTTGGCTCTCTTTACTTGCTATGTGCTTTCAAAATGTATTTCTGCAGGGAAATGAACACACCAGTTTGTAAGTTTGGGCATCAAGCCTGAGGGCATCAGTATCAGTTTTAAGAAGAATCGGTTATCTGCGGGAATCAGGGCTCAGTATTGGGAATAGAAATTTTGAGAACAGTGGTCGGTATCGGGGAACCGTGTGCTCGGCTTATCGACTATGTGTTTTGAAAATCCAACTGTATATTATTTGTTTATTTTATGTTGTTGTGCTGTCCGGTTGTTGGTTTATTTATTGCTTTATTTATCTTTTTGCTAGGTAGTTTAGCATCATTGCGTCTAACCCAGTAGACATTCCCCAAGCACTCTGGATCAGAGGTCGCCGGCTCCATCGATCTGAGGATCTGATAGAAGGACAACCAGTGTACCATTCTCTACCCCCGGTTACTAAACAGAAAGCAACTAGGCAGAGGATATCGGTTCAGCAATCGGTACAAAGGGCTTCGTCTACCCCACCTGTGTACAGTAGGGATCAGGATCCCGTTTCACCCACAGAGAGGGAACGCATACCAGCAATTCAACCAGAGCAGAACAATATGGCTAGCTTAGAGGAGATGGTGCGCCAACTTCAGGAAAGCATGAAAATGATGCAGCAAGATGCTGCCCGACAGGCAGAATTTGCCAGGCAACAGGCTACAGTGATGAGTGAGCAAGCGGATTTAATTGGGAGGTTGCAACAGCAAACCGGGGCATCACCTTCGCAGCAAATCCCTCCTCCATTAAGGGTTCCAATACCCGAAGAAACACGAAACGCCCGGAATGTCCAAGAAGATACAGACATCCCAACGGGGCCGGCTCCACCCCCGATTCCGCCTCAACAATCCAAGGCAACCACTCCCATTAACGTATCAGATTCTCCCTTTGAGTCTGAGATAGACCCCATGACATTAAAAATGCACAAGCTTGAAAAGCTGTTCAAGAAATATCAAAGTGCGAAGTCCATTCCGGACATTGGAGATGGGTACATCGACACAGCCGTGACGCTGCCAGATCGATTTATGATGCCCCAAATTGATCGTTTTGACGGGTCTGAGGATCCCATGGTACACCTGCGACTGTTTTCAGACGTCCTAAGGCCAATGGGCCTCACCAGATTGCAGAAACTATCTTTATTCGGCCGGACCTTGTCAGGTGTGGCGTCCGCATGGTATGCCAAGTTGGGGGACGACGTCAAGAGAAACTGGGACGAGATGGCTGAGGCCATTATCCTGCAGTACTCGTATAACACACAAATCGAGATCACGACCCGGGATCTCGAGACAACGAGGCAAGAACCCAAGGAAAGCTTCTCAGAGTTTGTAACTAGATGGCGAGCTAAAGCTTCAATGATGACCTTGAGACCCACAGACAAAGACCAGATTCGGATGATTGTGCGCAATCTTCAGCCGAAGCTAATGCAAAAGATGATTGTAGTCCCCTTTCCCACCTTTGCTGATTTACATGAAATGGGGGTGCAGATCGAGGACGCCTTGAGACAAGGTTGGATTGATAATGATCGGGACCAACCCCGCAGAAATTTCAATCGTAGTACTAATACAGGGCCGAGTGGCGCTGCGACTGCCAGGACCTCCGAAGTAAGTATGGTCACCACTAACCCTTCCCCGAGAAATACAGCAGCCACACCATTCTCCGGCGCGTCCGGAAGCAATTCGCAAACAGCCAAATACCCTCCCAGAAACACCAGAACCTTTGCTCCACTTTATATGCCCCTGTCCAAAGCTCTGGGGGTTTTGATCAGGAAAGGGCATCTGAAGCCCCTAGAGCCGCGGCCCTTACCAGAAAGACTACCCGCCACCCACAACCCAGCCAAATATTGTGCGTTCCACCAGCAGCATGGTCATGACACTGACCTATGCTTTCGTTTACGTCATGAGGTTCAAGATCTCATTGATAATGGGGTGATTCTTCCCCCTGAGAAACCTAATGTTACCACAAATCCTCTCCCCGCACATAACCAAGTTCCACCACCCAAAAGAGTCAACTTCATCCACACTGGGGTCGCATCCTACGATCCCAGTATCTACATCACACCCTCCTACCTACCTAAACCTAAAGTTTTCCTCCCCGATTGCACCGATTTGTGCATGACGGACATCTCCATAACCCAACCCAAGCCAGTGGTGGTGACCATCGAGAACAAGAAAGGGGTTGTCAAACCAGGGTCCGTGGAGCCTGAGAATGATGTTGGGAATGCTTACAATCCGAATGACTACATTTCACCCGTGGGCCAGAATAGACCAAATGTCGAATTTCCAGTCGGGGGAGAGCTGTGTGTAATCCGAGGGGACAATTCAGGACAGGGAATGGATGATTTGACAGCCGTGGAAAAGGATGTTGTCAAGTCCCAATTTCATGATGACCAAGACTCAGCCATCAACTGGTATGATAATGAAGAATCAGCAGAGGCCACGGGGTGGTTAGATGATCAGCCGGATGTAATAGGGGAGTTCCAGTCAGAACAAGGCCCGGCAGGGGCAGGAATGTCAACAACGCCCGGGAGTGTCGAAAAGCAGAATACATCGCCGGAGAGCGCCGGCGTCGAGAGTTTCGCTCGGGAATGGAGCATTTTAAGTACAGGGATCAGTGAGCAATCTACTGCTTTGACAAAGTCAGAACAAGAAAGATTCGAGGATTCTGAGAGGATCAGAAAAGCAAAAGGCCACGTAGGGGTCGAAACCGCCGCAAGTACGGAAATGGAGGATGCTGTGAACATAGGGATAAAAGGTACTGTGAGTATCGAGACAGTTGTGCCAGAACCAGACAGATGCTTGTCAGTCGCAGATGGTATGTGGTGGGAAGACGACGATCTATGTCTTGCCCACACGGACGAGGATTGGAAAGGTAACCAACCAGATGATACCTGGTATATCGGCGAAGTCGATCACATGACTAGGAGTGGACGGTATTTCAAGCCTCCACACCTAGATCAACCAGAGGCGTCTGGGAACGATAATGAAGCAGAGAAACAAAAGGAGAAGCAACTCGAAGATGAGGCCGTATTGAGACAATTGAAAAAGATACAAGCAGACATCTCCATCTGGGGACTGCTTATGGCTTCTCGAGTACATAGACAAGCTGTCCTTACAGCCATGGACAAGGCCAAGCTGTCCATAGACACCACGCCCGAGCAGCTGGTGGGATTAGTCTTTTCAGGAGGGAATTCCCCAGCATTGAATTTTTCTGACAAAGAGCTGCCACCCGAGGGTGCAAACCATAACAAGCCGCTCTACATCTCTGTCGAGTGCAAAGATAAATGGATACCTGTGGTACTTGTCGACACGGGATCCGCTATCAATGTCTGCCCGGCAAGGACAGCTTATGCGATTGGTTTGAAAGTCGCGGATTTTATACCAACGGCCCAGGTAATTCGGGCGTATGATAACACAAGCCGGGAGGTAATGGGGACAGTTAAGATTCAAACAAAGGTTGGGCCCGGACAGCATGAGATAGATTTCCATGTCTTGGAGGTTCCTGCAACGTTCAACTTGCTTTTGGGACGGCCGTGGCTGCATCAGGTAAAGGCGGTCTCCTCTACCTTACATCAAGTGGTGCAATACCCCTATGGGAAGGGAGTAGCCATTGTTTTTGGAAATTCATCAATTCATCCACCACCAGAGGTGTCTACGCCTGTTCTAGAAATTGAGCATGGTATAGAAGATGTGTTCATATCAGGTTTTACCTTGGCCGAGGCTCGGGTTGTACAGAACATCATGGCAGCTAACGAAGGGGTGTATGTCAGCGCCCAAGCAGTTTATCTCATGAACAAACTCCAGCACATCCCCGGGATGGGATTAGGCAAGAGCGGTAGGAAAGGTGCCGCAGCATCGACCGAGGTGCCACATAACCCCCATACCTTTGGTTTGGGCTACTTGCCCACCAAAGAGGATTGGATAAGGAAAGGAAAGGAAAAGGCCAGAAGGGCCAGGGCGAAACAGATGGGGAAGCCCTTTGACTTGATGCACCAACCCATTCGGGGGACCCTGAACGGACGTTTCGTCCGGGAGGGGGAGGACTTTCCGTTCTGTGGCTTCCCGGAGCCGTGGCTCAATGCGGAGAAGAAGCGCGTACCGGGATTTGAAATTTTCTTTGATTTACAGTTACTTGAGGATGACATCGCCGAAGGGCAGGCAGATCTATCGGCTGAGGCCAAGCAAAGTAAGGAGGTGCAGTCCGAGGACGCTGAAAATGAAATGGGGGCAGCGCTGGCATGTCTGCTGTCAGATCCTCCGATCGAACAGAGGTGCTTGGGGGATAGCTCCTCGGTATGTGTGATTGGGAATGAAGCGGCTGCGGGCCTACCATCAGCTATTTTGGATGCATCCATCGCACCTTCTCTCATCTGGCAATATGAAGAAGGCTTTCTATCAAGCAGCACCGGGTCAGGTAGTGAGCCGGAATCTGATTCTACCGAATCTTGTACGTCGGAATCAGATTCCAGCTCAACTGAGTCTGAGTCCGGTATTCCCGGGGGTGATAACCCGGATACCACAGTCCTGTCTAGATCGTCTTTTTCATTTTCTTTTGAGTCTGTTGTAACGGAAGAATCCGACGGCTCGGAAGTATTTAATGAGAACGACGTGGATGTGGTTTCGGAGTATTTTTCTGTGCCTTTGATTTATTGCTTAAATCAGGATTTTCAAAATTTTGATGAAAACGACGAGGAAGAAATTCCTCCGGTTTTGCAACGGTTAATTGATCAAGAGCAGGAAAGATTTGTTAAACCTTTAATGGATGAAATCACTACTGTGAATGTTGGTACTGAGAAGGACCCGCGGCTGGTCCAGATCGGTTCCACGTTGTCTTCTGAGGAACGCGAGCGCTTAGTCGCTTTGTTAAAAGATTTCAAAGATGTTTTCGCGTGGTCCTACGAAGACATGCCTGGAATCGATCCTGAGATTGTACAGCACCGGATCCCTCTTGATCCCGAGGCCCGACCTGTCAAACAGAAGCTCAGGAGGATCCGCCCTGATTGGGCCATTAAGATCAAGGAAGAGGTCACCAAGCAGATTGACGCAGGCTTCCTGTTGGTGTCTGAGTATCCGACTTGGTTGGCCAACATTGTTCTGGTACCGAAGAAAGACGGCAGAATTTGGGTCTGTGTAGACTTCAGAGATTTGAACAGGGCCAGTCCGAAGGACGACTTTCCCTTGCCACACATCGATGAACTGGTAGATTTCACGGCAGGACATGCCTTGCTTTCGTTTATGGATGGTTTCTCAGGCTATAATCAGATAGTAATGGCGCCCGAGGACCGGGAGAAGACTGCATTCACTAGCCCGTGGGGTACATATTGTTATCGAGTGATGCCATTTGGGCTGAAAAACGCGGGAGCTACCTATCAGCGGGCAGCAACTACGATATTGCATGATATGATCCATAAAGAGGTCGAGGTGTATGTGGACGACATGATTGTCAAGTCCAAAGAAAGAGAGGGCCACTACACCGCCTTACAAAAGTTTTTTCAAAGGATCAGAGAATTTCGGCTGCGGCTAAATCCCCAGAAGTGTACTTTTGGTGTTACAGCAGGAAAGATGCTAGGGTTTCTGATAACGCAAAGGGACATCGAGGTCGACCCTTCCAAAATCAAGGCCATCTTAGAAATGCCACCACCAAGGACTGAAAAGGAGGTGCGAGGCTTTCTAGGTAAAGTGCAATTCATAAGGCGGTTTATCTCTAAACTAACCGTGACTTGTGAACCACTGTTTGGCCTCCTGAAGAAAGGAAAGAAATTCCAATGGGACGGCCGATGTCAAGCAGCTTTTGAGCAGATCAAAGAATATTTACAGAACCCGCCTGTATTGTCACCGCCAGAACCAGGGAGACCGTTGATATTGTATCTTTCGGTAACTGAGACCACCATGGGCTGCATGCTCGCACAGGAGTCGGAAGACAAAGTGGAAAGGGCTATCTATTATCTGAGCAAGAAGATGCTGGATTACGAGACCCGCTATACACCACTGGAGAAGGCTTGTTTGGCCTTGGTATGGGCTACCCGGAAGCTGCGGCACTACCTGTTAGCTCACTCTGTAATGTTGGTTTCACGTTTGGATCCCATCAAATATCTTTTTGAGAAACCAGCACTTACAGGTAGGCTAGCTCGTTGGTTGCTTTTGCTTTCCGAATTCGACTTGAAGTATGTAACACGCAAGTCGGTGAAAGGGAGAGCAGTAGCGGAGTTCCTTGCCGACCACCCGGTTGAGGGGGATGAAGCGGTTGAGTACCTATTCCCAGATGAAGCGATTCTGCATATCGAGGATGAAACTTGGACGATGTACTTTGACGGAGCGTCAAACCAGTATGGGTATGGGATAGGAGTGTTGCTGATAGCGCCTGATGATTCCCGTATCCCTTTGGCATTCAAGCTCCAGTTCAGAGTCTCGAACAATGAGGCAGAGTGTGAGGCATGTATTGCTGGTCTGGAAGCAGCCCTAGAGCTAGGGGTAAGACGGTTGGACGTCATTGGGGATTCGAATCTTGTTGTATCCCAAGCAAAAGGAGACTGGAAGGTCAAGGAGGAAAGGATGATAATTTACCACCAAACCTTGGATTTGTTAATTCCTCGGTTCGAGAAACTAAATTTCACCCACCTCGTAAGAGAGAACAACAGGTTTGCAGATTCGTTAGCAACTCTATCTTCCATGATAGACATCCCGTCGGGAGTCCGAATGCGTCCAGTCATCATTGATCAGAAGTTTGCGCCAGCATACGAGTCAGTTTCCGCCATAGATGAGACCCAAGACGACAACCCCTGGTATTACGATATTTGGAACTTCTTGGAAAATGAGACGTATCCGATAGGGGCAAGCACCAAGGATAAAAGGGCCATTAGAAGAATGGCTATTCAGTTCATCATCTGCGGAGGTAAACTGTACAAAAGAGGTCATCTGGGAATGCATAAGCTCTGTGTAGAAGCTGAAGAGTCGAAGCGCCTAATGGAGGCCATCCATGGAGGAGAATGCGGTGCACACATGAATGGAGTAATGTTGGCCAGAAAAATCCTTAGACAGGGCTATTACTGGTCGACCATGGAAGAGGATTGTATCGGCTTTGTTCGGCGATGCCACAAATGCCAGATCCATGCAAACCGTATGAACATCCCACCATCCAAATTGTACAATATGACTTCCCCGTGGCCGTTTTCCGTGTGGGGGATCGATGTAATCGGAGCTGTTACCCCGAAGGGATCGAACGGACATGAGTATATCCTCGTAGCGATAGATTATTTCACAAAGTGGGTCGAGGCCCAATCATACGCGGTGTTGAAGGCGTCGCACGTCGCAAAGTTCATCAGAAACAACATCATTTGTCGCTACGGGGTGCCAAATGAGATCATCTCGGACAATGGATCCCACTTTAAGAAAGAAGTGGTCGACTTGTTGGAAAAGTATAACGTGGCTTTTCATAAGTCATCTACGTATCGGCCGCAAACCAATGGAGCGGTTGAGGCCGCCAACAAGAACATCAAGCATATACTGCGGAAAATGGTGGAGACCTATCGAGATTGGCCAGATAAGTTGCCGTTTGCTCTGTGGGGCTACAGGACTTCGATTAGAACTTCTACCGGAGCAACTCCGTATTCGTTAGTTTATGGAATGGAGGCTGTTCTACCTATTGAAATTGAAGTGCCGTCGTTACGGGTATTGGCCGAATGTCAGATAGCTGAGGCAGATTGGCAACAGAGCAGGTTCGAGGAACTAATGCTCTTTGATGAAAGAAGACTGAAAGCACTGTACCACGTTCAGAGTTATCAGCGCAGGATTGCTCGGGCTTTTAACAAGAAGGTTAAGTCCAGAAATCTAAAGGAAGGGGATTTGGTACTCAAAGACAACCGAGCTCCCATCCACGACCCGAGGGGCAAGTTCAGACCCAATTGGACTGGTCCCTACATCATCAAAACCATCTGGTCAGGCGGAGCTGTGGTTCTAATGGACTTAGATGGCTTAGAATTCTCTCAACCGATCAATATGGATAAGTTGAAGAAATACTACCCTTGAGAGGCTCGCTAGGCCGAAAACCCGAAAGGGCGACCTAGGCAAAAGTTAGAGCACAAAAAAATTAGAAAATATAAAAGCTGAGCTCGCAAGGCTGAAAACCCGCAAAGGGCGGCCTTGGCAAAAGTTAGAGCGCAAAAGGAGAGTGAAAATACTCGAGTGAACCCGAGCCGGAACTACGTAAGGCTTGATTCCTATCTTTGGGATACGTAGGCAGCTTCGTCCTGAAGTTCAGCCATGACACTTCCCCGATCAACTTTGTCCATTTGATCATCTCAGCCACCTTTGTCCATCAGCATTCGTTGGAATCTCCGGTGCAGTGCCACTCAGACTAGGGGCAACTTTCCGTTGTTAGGCGGTGCTACGAGGCTCTTCAGACTAGGGGCAACTTTCCAGTTGCGGGAATTTGGGGTTGTGCATCTCAAGCGACAGATCTCAGGCGTGTCCAGTTCTGATCCACATCAAAAATGTTTTTGAAAAGTTTTAATATAAGCTGACTTCGTTCAAATAATCTTTTTACAACTTCGACTATTTTCGGACCAAAGTGGAAAATTGTTAGTACCAAAACTTTCAATTTCATTGATTTCAAAACAGAGTCTTCCTGCTCTTACAAACAATTGAAGTTGCTTTTTTATTACATTCATGAAAGAAAACTTGAAAATACTAATAAAGCAATAAATCTAGGGCATGGTCAAGTCAGGTGTTCCTGCGCCCCCTCCCAGAGCTGGTCGAAGCCTCTGATGCCAAGCTGGGCCCGATCTGTGCTTCTTCATTGAGCCAATCTATGCACTCGTCAGATAAAGTGCAACTGAAAGTAGGAGCGGGGGCCAGGAGTTCTCTCATCCTCCACGTAGTGGCCTGCCAAGCAAGCTGCGCGCCTCGGGCTAGAAATGCAGCATGATACTCTATCCCCTCTGGCGGGCAGGTCTGATCATGGCCAAATTGGCGTCGAATCCGAAATGGGAAATAGAATACACAATGAGTGAGACCGACCAGTTGAATCCCAGTCTGCCGAGGCATATTGTAACTCATTGCCGGAAGGTTCAACCAAGAGCACCGCCAAGCAATACGGTCTGCGGACAAGTGGCACATCCAAGCGAACCACCATTCCTCATCCAAGGCATTAACTAGACGATGCCGGAAGAAGTAGCCGCGAGCTGAATATGCTGGGCAGGAGTCCACAACCTGCAATTTATCCATCAACCACACCTGGGGAGGGATTGAAAAATGAGAGATTAAAGAATAGAGAGATGTACGAGGAGAGAAAAGTGAGAATGGGGTTTTGTGAGAAAAGACTGAGCTCGAGGGCCGAGTGATGTGAGCAATACAGAAATGCGAGATTGGGTGGGAAATATTACCTGTAACAATAGTGGACTCCCTGCCAACCTAGTCGCCTCATGACAGTAAAAGGCGTCTAAGCCCCTTAGTGTCTCGGCCAGAACCATGGCAATACAGCTCTTTCCCTCTCTCAAGCCTTGGGCAACCTCAATCAGCCAGACACTAGCCCCTCCAGAGCCCGAAATGAACAGGAAATGAGACAGCATGCACAAGCAGAGCGCATGTCGCCGGAAGCCTTGCCAGTGATGGTTGCTGCGATCACCAGCATCAGAAAATCGATTGGCCAAACTCGGAATGTCTAACATCCCATCATCCGTCAAAGACCGAGCATTGCGCATGCTGAGTCCACACATGCGCCCTAAGGATTGGGCATGACCAAAATTAAGTTGGGGTAGGAGCTCCTCGTCGCGCTCGGACTCTATTAATGCTCGAAAGTCTTCAAAGGTAGGACATATCTCTTGCCCGGCGAAGCTAAAAACATGTGTCACCGGATTCCAAAACCTTGCCACGGCATGAAGAAACGGCAGATGCAACGGGGTACGACCCAGAGTGAATAGTGCATTTATGCCGAAACCCCGAAAATTCACCTTTTCCGAGCCATCCAAGCTAGCAATCCAAGCTGTGAGATTTTGAGCAAGAAACTCTTCCATTGGAGCAAATCAATGTGAAAATAAGGAAAACTACGAAGCTGGGATCTTTTGTAGGAGATAAGGTTGAGTGGGGAGACAGGTGTCAACATTCTGGTGGTTCCCCTCGTTTAGTGCCGACCGGCCAGAAATATATGCCGACCGGCATCAAAATATGCCGACCGGCCATTTCAGTTTGCCGACAAAATAGATATGCGGCCGGTGGCCACTCCTTGCAGCCGGTCGTTCCTACACCGTGCCGGTGAGCTTCCTCCCTGGTTTCCTGAGCTGTTTAGGCTAAGAATTGGGGAACTTCATCACCTCCAAATCCCCCCGGCGATAAACTCTTGCGAAGTCACGCCCGTCTGCTTATCCAGTTTTGAACATTTGCTTATCGAGTTGTATTTCGCTCTCTTGTAGCTCTCGGTTCGTTTATCGAGTTGTATTCACACTTGTTTGCTTGTGTCGTAGCTTTGTTTTGCTTATCGAGTTGTAATTCGGTTCACTACCTGATTATTACGATGACGAATGGCCAAAATGAGTTCAATTTCGTTCACATTACGGTGTGAAACCCTGCGATGCGATGCACAGAAGATCCACAAATGCAACACCTTTTGAATAAAACGGTTAGTTTCATTCCCCATCACATATTTTGCAAAGTGTATGAATTTTGAGAAAAAAAGAAAATAAACCTACCTGAGGCAGTGCAATGTGCTTAAACTACTAGTAAAAAGGAAAATAAAACGTAGAATGGCAGGGTAGCCAAGTATCAGAATTGATACCGATGAAACTCCCCTTGCGGTTAACGCACCTTCCGTATCTTTGTTCGGGTCAGCCGCGTTGTCGGACGCCCTCACATTACGGGAAATCACACCTTTGAAACGTGAACCTTTGAGTTGACCTCAGATCACAACTTCTGCAAGCAACGCTCGATGCATGCGAAGAATGTCCCGCCCCGTATCCTTTTCATGCTTTGTGAGCCCCGCAAATTGTTTCGATTATGCTGTGTAATAGTACGTTCCTTTGATTGCGTAGATCGCATGTTTAATTCCATTACTTACGTAGACCGCATGTTTTGATTGCGTAGATCGCATGTTTAATTCCATTACCTGCGTAGACCGCATGTTTTGATTGCGTAGATCGCATGTTTAATTCCATTACTTGCGTAGACTGCATGTTTTGATTGCGTAGATCGCATGTTTAATTCCATTACTTGCGTAGACCGCATGTTTTGATTGCGTAGATCGCATGTTTAATTCCATTACCTGCGTAGACCGCATGTTTTGATTGCGTAGATCGCATGTTTAATTCCATTACTTGCGTAGACCGCATGTTTTGATTGCGTAGATCGCATGTTTAATTCCATTACCTGCGTAGACCGCATGTTTTGATTGCGTAGATCGCATATTTAATTCCATTACCTGCGTAGACCGCATGTTTTGATTGCGTAGATCGCATGTTTAATTCCATTACTTGCGTAGACCGCATGTTTTGATTGCGTAGATCGCATGTTTAATTCCATTACTTGCGTAGACCGCATGTTTTGATTGCGTAGATCGCATGTTTAATTCCATTACCTGCGTAGACCGCATGTTTTGATTGCGTAGATCGCATGTTTAATTCCATTACCTGCGTAGACCGCATGTTTTGATTGCGTAGATCGCATGTTTAATTCCATTACCTGCGTAGACCGCATGTTTTGATTGCGTAGATCGCATGTTTAATTCCATTACCTGCGTAGACCGCATGTTTTGATTGCGTAGATCGCATGTTTAATTCCATTACCTGCGTAGACCGCATGTTTTGATTGCGTAGATCGCATGATTAATTCCATTACCTGCGTAGACCGCATGTTTTGATTGCGTAGATCGCATGTTTAATTCCATTACTTGCGTAGACCGCATGTTTAACTCCGTCACCAGCATAGACCGCATGTGTTAATTACGTAGACCGCTTGTTTAGTTTCATCGCCTGCGTAGACCACGTGCTTGTGATCAATTTCGTCGCCTGCGTAGACCGCTTGCTCCGCTTGCCTAGTTGTATTTCAATATGCATTGTCATGCTCTCTACTTACTTTGCGCTGTCACGCATTTCGAGTACACCACTATTCTTGCATTGTCATGCATTTTTGCTAACCATATTGTACCTGTTAAGTTTGTTTTCTTTTCAGGCACGATATTATATGTACGGTTCATTTGAGGCTGGTGCAACCAGACGAACCGGACAGGTATTGTATCTCCCGAGTGAGACATTTTGAGAATTCCATAATTCTCTTACGTCCTTTCTGCATTGTAGTGTAGTTTGGTATGCTAGCTTAAAACTGTTGCATGTTTGCTTCGTTACAGCTTTCTTTGCATGATCATAAGTTATGCTCGGCTCCGTGCATTGTCTTGCATTTTTCCCCTGCCTTCGGGCGCATATCTTATTTGTATTGCATGTTTGTCTAAGTCTTCGGCCTTGTCAAAAATGGGTCGTCTCTGGGCTTTGACATTCACTCCCGTCATTGTTATGACTTTCGAGTTCTGTCAAAGAGGGGCAACTGTAGACACCCCATTTTTGACCGTCCTCAAGACTTGGACGTCATCGTTTGAACACTCGGTGATCATCCATGATTGTGTTCGTTTGGAGTTCCCGGAGGTCTCGGCTCGCGCGCCTTGCCTCAGGATCCCCGAACTCGACTGTTTAGTGTCTAGTTTTGCACCGAACACTTTTGTTTTGCCTTAGAAGGGCAGGGAATGCCTTGTGAGACACCCCCATACACCACCGGCAGTGGCTGGAGGCCACCGGCTGGTCTTTTTCTTCCATCGGCAATTTTGTTTGCCGGTCGGCACACTTTATTGCCGGTCGGCATAATATGTTGCCGGTCGGCACCTTTTTTTGCCAAAATAGCTTTTTTGGGCAGCCGACCACTGTTCCTCCACTTTATGGAGATATTTTGTGCCAGCTGTGATAGCTGGCACCAACTCCTTTCCCCTCCATACACGTGTATGGAGGGATTTCCCTCTAGCCAAGCTTGTTGAATAAGCTTTGCAAGAGGGATCCTTATAAGAGGGAGGCTTTCCTCTTGGTTCTAGGTTAGAAAAAAAACATAAGCAAAATCAGCCTTTAGAGACATAGATACATATTATCTCTATACCTCTCTCCCTCTCCCTTCTTGTGTGTGTTTCTTGGCCCAAAAGGTGTGTTTTACCTTACTTTTGCACCATTACACACACTATTACACCTTAGTCCGAGATTGAGGGACTTGGGGGAGTTGTTTCTTGAGTTTTGGACTGGTTTTGATCCAAAGAAGGAGGTTAGGCCATTTGTTCTTCAAGGATTCTTCAAGGGTGAGCATCTTCCCTTTTATTCCCCAAACTTGCTTTGGTTTTCTACCTATTTTGTTTATTGTTTTGGCTCTTGTGTATAACATAAAAAAGGCTCATATTTTCCTGCTCTAACACTTTCATTAAGGTCACTTTGTGGTTAGATTGCAAACTCACCCTCTTAGGCCTTTTTTAGCCTATTTTGGTGCCATTTTGATAAGGTTTTGTGCACTTCAGCCTCTTGATCTTTTGATCACTAAAAATCAGTGTATTTTAGTGTCAAAAAAGTTGGTTTGAAGTCTTGCATAGGGGAGGGACACCCCTCTCCCTTTATGGTTTTGTTTCCTTGCTTTTTGGGCTCAAAAGGGTGACATGCATGCTTGCTTGGTTTTTGCTCCATTTCAGAAATTTTTGGGTATTTTTAGGTCATGTGGGATCTCTGTTTTTGGCCGGATTTGGCCCTCTTGTATGCTTGTGATATTTGCTTTGTATTGCTCCACCTTGCTTAAAAATACATCCCATGATTAGGCCATGATTTTTGTGCGTGTTGGCTTGGTTCCATGGAGCATTTAGCATTGTTTTTCCATGCTTAACCTCTGTTGGTTATCAACTTGGTTATGTTTGGCATGTTTGTTAGAGTTGCTTTGTATTTTGGCTTGGAAGCTTTGAGCATTTTGACCTCTAGCATGCATGGTTGTGTTTACCCTCTTGATTTGGCATCATCTAGGGTCATATTTTAGTCCAAGAATCACGCTTGTATGTGTGCATGCATAGCCTCTTTCATGCCTTGAAGATGTGTCTTCCTATGCCTAAGAATGAGCCTTGGTGTATTTGTTTCATGGGGCTTATTTTAGTTGCCATATTAGGAGTTTTTTTTTGGGGTCATATCTTACATGCATAAATCCTGTTTTTTTATTTGTTTTAATCATGCCATGAATGGCCATGTTGGTGGGGGTAAGTTGTCTCCTTAGTGCCTTAGTTTTGGGACCATAAGTTTGCTTGTTAACATGAGTTGATTGTCTACCATTTTAAGCACTTTTGGCCACTGTTTTGAGAAGGGTAAGGACCTGCCCCTTTGCCACTTCAAGCCCTCTTGCATGCTTGCCCCATGTTCGTTGCATATTTGTTCCATTAAAGCCTTGTAGCACATCAATTCCGTGGTCAATTTGCTCCATGTTTGCATCATGCTTGTATCTTGTGCGCTTGGTATCATACATTTTGTCATGATAATTGTATATTGCTTGTTGTGTTTTATATCTTGGTGGCGTGTTACATTTGAGGCTTGTGAGCATTACATGCATTGCATTTACTTGGTTTGGGGTGTCAAACCAAGTGTGGGAGTCAAGGACCATTCGTACTTCAAGTGATGTAATGTGCCTTGATCCCCGGTCATCGGGACCTTTGACTCTAACTTGATAAGGCCTCGGTTTTTCATGTTGTTTGTTGCATGCATTTTCATATCAAATGGCAAATTCGATCCTTTGACTCATCATGTACCATTGATGATTCAAGGATCGAAAGTCATGCTTCTTTGAGTCTAAAATATGATAAGAAGTAGGACCATGCTTACATGTGTCCAAAAACTCCATACTATGCACTACCTGTCCTCTGTTTGCTGTCAAATTGTCTATTGCAGGAAGTTTCTGCCGACCGGCAGAATTTAGTGCCGACCGGCACTATCTGGAGTGCCGATGAACCTGATAAAGTGCCGACGGGAATTTTGGAGTGCCGGTGGCAATTCTGTCTGGCCGGTGGTGCTCTGCAGGATGCAGAGAGCTTGTTCCAGTACTTTGGCAATTTTCAGAAAGACAAAGCAGTACAAACAGAGGCGACAAGAGTATAGTACGGGTTTTCCGGGCAGGACGGATTCGAGCATGCATCATCTGCGCGCCCCGAGGCAGAGGCTGTGGCCACCCTCTTCATTCTTTTGCTTCCTCTTTTTTTAATTAATTAGGAAATTTTGTAATAATTTTATTTATTCATTATTTTGGGACTGTAATATTAATTCGAACCCTCTGAGTGAGGGGAAACATGTAATAAGTGTGGGTGAGTGTGTGTATGTCTTCCAATCCCCATTTCTTTCTTCCCTTTCATTTACCAGCTTATGATGGTAGATTAGGGCATTTTTTGAAATTAGCATACCTTATGCTATGCATGCGTACATCCATGCATTTGTATTGCATGCATTGGGCTCGGTACATCACGCTAACTACATTTGTACTTCAATTCAAAAATTGACTATGTGATAGTTGATTGCATTTCACATGCCATGTTTAAGATTAGCCGAGCCCATCTAATTGCATCCTGTATGTGTTGCATTAGACAATTTAGCATGAACTAGGACACGCATGTTTTGCTAACTAGTTTACTGTTTTGGCACGGAGTACGATGTAAGTATTTATGCTTTAGCATCTCGCATGTGTGTGAATGTTAACATGACAGTACGCTTGCCATGCGGCTAAATGCTTATATGTTAAACTGTTTGAAATGCCCGTGGGTGGAGGTTGAATTACCTAAATTGGAATAATGTATTAAAACTATGAGTTTTAAGCCCACTAGATAGTGGCAAAATTATCTTTTCTAAAAGCCCACTTGAGGGTGGCAAAA
Organism: Camellia sinensis; assembly: GCF_055761805.1. Classification (NCBI taxonomy): domain Eukaryota; kingdom Viridiplantae; phylum Streptophyta; class Magnoliopsida; order Ericales; family Theaceae; genus Camellia; species Camellia sinensis. The sequence continues at coordinate 73,687,618 of NC_138964.1, forward strand.
TCTGCATTTTAGCCTACTTACGAGTAGCAAGCCATTTTCAAAAACAAACATGAAATGTTTTGTTCCAATTTGGGCGATTTGGTCTATACTTATTTGCTGCGCGCACAACATAGTAATTCTAGGCTAATAACCGGTTTAAGAACACATAACGTTTTCAAAATTGGATATCACGGTTAGTAGAGGCCGGTCTTCAGACCGGGCGAGAGGGGGTGCTCATAGCTGACCTTCCCCGATCGTACCCAAGCTCCCGAGCCGAGACAACTCCGGTGATGACGGACATGTGGCCTTCTGCACCGAGTCAGGGTTTCCTAAATTTCCCCATTTTAAAAATATTTAGGTGGCGACTCTGTATCTGGCAAAGCAGTCCATGTTTGGCACTACTTTTTTCAAAAATCTGTTTCTCAAAACGATTTGCCAGATTTGGACTCTTTGGTTCAGATTAAGAACCGCGACAACAAAATCGAGTCCGAACTGTAGTAGCATCGAGGCCCCCCACGCGGGCGCGTCTACAGTGCACGACCACCCTCCCTATCATACTATGAACTCAAGGGAGTATGGCTCTCAACCGTCGGACCACCAATCACGCATTTCAATGCATGATGGCCAAAGGAGCCGAGTGTGCAATTCACTATGGAATGAATGCACAAAAACACACGAATGCCTCACACTCTATCATGTTGGATCAAGAGCGTTGGCAACTAAGGATTGAGGGACGTTTCGTCACTTCAAGTACGAACGTTCCTCACTCCTCGTGTTTGGTTTGACACCCCAAACCAAACACAATGCAATGCATGTATGCCAAATACAATGCAACATGGAAAAACAATGTTATGCAACCTAAGCATGCCAAATGCAATAAGACTCAAGTATGCACACAAGACTGAGGTAGCAAGCATGCCAAATGCAATGCAACCTAAGCATGCAAGTTAAGCTAATGTAACATGGGCATGCCAAGTATGCCATAATGTTACGTAATGCAATTAGCTAAATATCATGCGATATACCAAACATGCAAACATGATACAATACAAGCATGCAAATATCATGAAAGCAAACATGCTCAATGGACTTAAATTGAAATGGGTAGACCTCAGCCATGCCAAAACAGTGGCCATAGTCATGAATTGGGAGCATGGAAATGCAAAACAAATATGCACATACAAATTGTCCAACAATTAGGCAACAATGCACAATCTTCAAGCATGAGCAAGATGTGATAAACATGAGAGTATGACAATGCATTAAGCTCTGAAATCATGTGAGGAGTGATGCCAAACCAACCAAACAAAACAAATGTAGCATGCAAGGAGGCCTAAAGCTTAAGGCTAATGAAGGTACTTGAACCAAAGCTACACAAAACAAAAGTCATATGGGAAGCATGACCCAAAACAATCCTGAAGCATGGCAAAGTAAGCGTAAAACATGCAATGACCAAAGCCAAAACAAAGTTAAGACAAAGGGGCAAGAACACGAGGCATGTAAGGCTACCGAAGAGGTATTACACTACACCTAAGACAACCAAACATAACATGCTTTAAGCCAATAAAAATAGAGTTATGGCATGTCAAAATGAACCCAAAAACCCACTTAGATAGCATCCCAAAGGCCTAAACATGATGGCATACACAATGACACATTCACGAGGCACAACATACCAAATCTTTAAACCATTAAAGGAGTCACAAGTATAAGCATATGAGCATACTATATGGACTAAAATATCATGACAAGTGATGCCAAACCACTGAAATGGTCGAAATAGAGCATGCTAATGGCCCTGTTTGGTACAACTTAATTTCAGCTTATTTCAGCTTTCAGCTTAATTTAAGCTATTTTGATGTGTTTGGTTTAGCTTATAGCTTATAGCTTATAGCTTTGTGGAAGTCAGAAAACAACTTATTCTTTGAGTGGGGCAGGATATGCTTTAAGAATAAGCTGGAAATCAGCTTAAGCTGAAAGTTATAAGCTATAAGCTGTTTAGGCATAAGCTATAAGCACTTTCCCACAGCTCTACCAAACGGGGCTAATGACTTGAACACTCAAAGCTAACAAGCTAGATTGCATGGTGGCTATACAAAGCATGGCACATGTGACCCAAGAAACCAAAATCAGGCCTCAAGCATGGTAAAACAAAGCTAAAAGCTTCCCAAAGTTAAGCCAAAACATGTAAGCTTGGTGGTCTAAACATAAGGTGCATGTTAAGGCGAATGAGGGGATTGCAAAGCAAGTATATGAAGCATATAAGAGCCAACTAAACCCACCCAAAATAGAGTCATGGCAAGCTAAAAAAACACAAAAAACCCACTAAAATGAGGTCAACATAGGTGTAGACACTCCATTTTTGACTGCCCTCAAGACTTGGACATCACTGCTTGAACACTCGGTGATCATCCTTGTTTGTGTTTGTCTCGAGTTCCCGAAGGTCTTGGCTACAAGCCTTCCCTCAGGATCTCTCGGCACGACTATTTTTTGTCTGGTTTTGCACCAAACACTTGTGCTTTGCCTTTGAGGGGCAGAGAATGGCTTGTTGACCATCCCCACACATCACCGGCCATGGCTTGAGGCCACCGGCCACTGGTTTGTTGCCATCGCCTAAATATTTGGTCGACCAGCACTCTTTGTAGTCGACCGGCCATCAATTTTGGTCAAATTGCATTTTTGGCCGGCCGACCACTGTGCATCTGCTTTTGGCAGATATTTTGTGCCAACTGTGATAGCTGGCACCCACTTTGCTGCCCTCCATACACGTGTATGGAGGGATCTCCCTCTTGACTAGCTTACTTGAGAAGCTTTGCAAGAGTGAGCTTCTACAAAGAGGAGGCCCCTCCTCCCTCTTCTAGGGTTAGAAAGATGCTCCAGAGGTCTGGTTCTTTTTAGGGTTAGAAGTGTGTCTATTCTATCTCTATACTTTCCTCTCATTGTGTATAAGTGTGTGTTTATTCATAGTTTTGCACATAAACACCTACCATTACACCTTCCCTTAATTGCTGAGGCTTTAGAGGGTTGATCTTGGACTTTTTGAGCTGGTTTTGATCCAAGAAGAGGTCTGTCCTTGTGATCTTGGAAGTGTTCTTCAAGGGTGAGTGTTCTTGCCTTTTATTCCCAATTTTTGCATAGCTTTTTTTCCTATCTTGGAACTATTTTTAGACTTTACATATAACTAATAAAAGTCTTGTTTTTACTTGCTTAAAATAGTTCTTTCAGGGTGTTTTGTTGTTTGGGGTTGTTCAATCCCTCTTAGGGCTTGTTTGGCCCCATTTCTGTGCTTTTTTGGTGAGCTCTGGGACCAAATTGTTTGGGCCTCCTCAGCACTAAAATCTTTAGGGATTTTAGTGGTGAGGATGGTGGTTTAAGGTCCTAAGAAGGAAAGGGCCACCCCCTCTCCTTGTTGTCTTCAAAATGTGCCATTTAAGCCTCATGTGTGAGCACCATTTTTTAACTCATGTTGGCCATGTTTCAGTACGTATTTGGTAGTATTTTTCCATGCTTTACCTCCGTTTTTACTTGGTTTAGACACACCATGCTTGCCTTGCATACATGTCATGTAATGCCATGAATTGCCTTAACATGCCTTGTGCTTTGAGCCTTGTTTCTAGCATGTTTTTGGCTTAACTTTGTGAAGCTTTTATGCTTGATTTGGCATGCTAAATGTCTGTTTTTGGTTATTTGGGTTGTCCAAGCTTTGCTTTGTATAGCTACCATGTAATCCCTCTTGTAGGCCTTAGGTATTGACCCCTCTAGCATGCCATCCTTGCATCATTTCAGTGGTTTGGAACCACTTGTCATGTCATTTCAGTCCTCATGATATGCTCGTATGCTTGCATTTGATGCCTCTTTCATGCTTTAAAAGGTTGGTGTTTCTTGCTCCATGTTTGTGCCACTGTGTATGCCTCTAGGATTATATCATTTAGATGCCATCTAAGTGGTTTTTGGGTATTACTTTTGCATGATTTAGGACTGTTTTAGTTCATTTTGGTCATTTGCTTCATATGTCATATGGCCATTGTTTAAGTCCTTGGGCTTGGTGGCATGCCTAGCTTGCATTGTAGATTGGTTTGGCACCTTCTCTAACATGACTTTCAGAGCTTACAATGCATGCCACTTGTCCATGTTTGCATCCTCTTAAGTGTGCTTGAGAGTTGTTTCTATATGCCTAAGTGTTAGTCCTTGTGTGCATGCATGTTTGCATGTCATTTTGCCTTCATTCTTGAGCATATTGGCCACTGTTTTGGGCTTAGTACGGAGCTGCCCAAATTAGTTTAAGTCCATAGTTCACATGTTGTTGCATGGTCACCTTGTGTGTTGTTGCATACTTGTGTGTTGTCACATGTTTAGGTTGTCTAACATGTTTGCTCCATGTGTTGTGGCATGATTGAATGAAGTCACATCCTTGCTTGCATGCTTGAACATCCCCATTGTATTTGGCATACTTATTGGTTAGCATGATCATCACATGCCTTGTATGCTTGTTCGCATTGCTCATGTTGCGTACAAGCTCATACGTCTAGGTTGCATTGCATTGACATGCATGCTTAGCCTCTTGAATTGAGTATGATAGAGGTTGAGCTCCTTGCTTGTTTATGTGCATTTCATTTGAAATCAAAGTGCATAACTTGGTTTCTTGGGCCATCACGCATCGAAATGCGCAATTGGTGGTTCGAGAACTAAGAACCATGTCCCTTTGAGTCACAAACATGATAAGGGATGTGTTGGTGCACACATTTGCTTGGAATGCATTGCCATGCCTTGTTTTGCCCTCTGCTGCTGTCAAAATAGGATTCTGCAGGAAGATTTGGCCGGCTGGCCATTTTTAGTGCCGACCGACCAACAATTGGTGGCCGATAGCTTAACTAGTGGCCGGTGATCATTTTCTTTAGCCGGTGACCATTTCCCTTGGCCGGTGGTATCCCAAAGGGTTCATAGAGTGCACCATGGGAATTTTGCAATGATCAGAGAAGGAAAACAGTATGGACAGAGGCAACTTGTGCTTGGCAGTGGACTTCTGAGCGGAGCCGAGCACGCATTGTAATAAGTGTGGGTGCGTGTGCGCATGTCTAGTTTAATTGGTCTGTAATATTTAATTAGCTTGTAGGTTAGTTAAATCTGTATTATTCTTTCGGCCCCTCCGAGCGAGGGAAAATTTGTAATAAGTGTGGGTGCGTGTGCGCATGTCTTCCAACCCCACTTCTTCCTCCCTTTTACTTACCTGGTTTGATGGTTAGTACTAGAGCATATTTAATTTAGCATCCTTACGCTATGCATGCGTGCATCATTCATCAGTATTGCATGCATCGGGCTCGACGCATCATACTAACTGCATAGTATTTCAAATCTAACTTGGATATGTGCATCAAATGGTTGGATTTCACATGCCATCCTAGGATTAGCTGAGCTTATCCTAATTGCATTCTGTATGCATTGTATTAGGCACTTAACATGTACTTAGATCATACATTGATTGCTAACGAGTTCTTTGTTTTGGCTTGGAGTACACTGTAAGTATTTTTTGCTTTAGCATCTCGCACGAGTGTGAATGTTAACATGACAACATGCTTACTATGTGGCTAGATGTTTATGTGATATGAACTGTCTGAATGTCTGTGGGTGAAGGCTGGATTGCTTTAGTTGGAATAACTCATCAAAATCCGTGTTTTAGCCTGCTCGCGAGTAGCAAATTTCAAAACATTTTTCAAACAAATGGATATGTGATGCTTTGTTCCAAATTAGGTGATCTAGTCTATACTTGTTTTGCTGTGCGCATCACATAGTAATTCCAGCTAATTAACCCGAATAAGAACACATAACGTTTTCAAAATTGGATATCATGGTTAGTAGAGGCCGATCTTCTGATCGAGCGAGAGGGGGTACTCAAAGCTGACCTTTCCCAATCGTACCCAGGTTCCCATGCCGAGGCAACTTTCGTAATGACGGACACGTGGCCTTAGGCAAACGAGTCAGGGTTTCCTAAATTCCCCCACTAAAAAATATTTAGGTGGCGACTCTGTATCTGGCAAAGCAGTCCATGTTTGACACTTTTTTTCTAAAAATCTGTTTTCTCACAACGATTTGCCGGATTTGGACTCTTTGGTTCAGACTAAGAACCATGACACAAAAGGGAGTCCAAACTATGGTGGCATAAAGCCCGAGGGCGCGTCCATAGTTTCTGGCGACTCTGCTGGGGATTTTAGAGAGCTTGACTCGAACTTGTGATATCCTGTTTTGATTTCATTTATGTGTTTCTTTGCATTGCATGGGCATTGGTGCGCCTAGGACACCGTGTTGGCCATCTGCTATTCCTGAGCGATTTGTCAGAGGCTCGCTTTGAGAAGTGTGCCATAAGGCTGATCGGTTGCGGGCTCTGCCAGTATGGGAACACAAACTCCAGTTTTTACCGGGGCACCGTTTTTGCCCATTCGACCTAGTGCATATTCGGAATCCATAGTGACCATTCCAAACTAGGACAAGTTGCTTACCCAATGTTAGGTTGTTTGAAACAGCAGTGTGCATAGTGAAACCCTAGCTCTTGACAAAATAGGATAGGGAAACCCTACCCCAACATAGGGGTGTTTTGGCTCTCTCTTACTTGCTATGTGCTTTTAGAGTGTATCTCTACAAGAATGTACATACCAGTTTGCGAGTCTGGGGCATCAGGCCTAATGGCATCAGTATCAGAATTTGAGAATCAGTTATATCTGCGAGTATCAGATTCAGTGTTTTAGGGCAGTGATTTTGGGGAACAGTGATCAGTAGTAGAGTACAGTTATTCAGTCATGTCTATGTCTGTTCCGTCTGGGATGAACTACTGCTTGTTTTCCCTTTCAAGGTTCAGAGATTTGGTGTTCTCCCTTGCTGAGGCAAGACAGATATCGGATCCATCGATCACTGACTGTATCATCTCTGTTTGATTCGACGGACTTATGACAACCAAAAGCTCAAAGGAAATTGTGGTTATGGCAGCCGCACCAGACCAAGGAATCACCCTGCAAAGTGAGACCAGTGTTGAAATACCGCATCCGCTCAAGTCGCCTATTGCGCACCCGGTCGGGGCACCCCAGTTATATCAGGGTCGCGAGCCCACCACATTCGAGTTGATGGGGATGATTGGCGACCTCCAAAGGTCTGTGGCTAATCTTGTTTATGGGATGTCGGCTTCACTACCAACCACATCGTATGACGGGAATTTTGTAATGCAGGAGCCCCCGTTACTGGGACGGATTGTGATCGAGCTTCGCCAACCTAAGGTCGCCTCAAGCTATAGTAATGATGTGCCAACAACAACCCAAACCCTCGATTAGGCTGAGGCTAGAGGTAAGAATAAGGTGGGAAGAGATGCTGATCTCGTTGAACAACTACCGTGGGCAGTCAAGGCTTTGAAAGCTGGGGGAATGAATAAGCAGCAAGTGTTCGCAGTCATGACTAAAGCTGTAGATGATGCTTTCCCCACTCTAACCAAAGGCTGTTGAAGTCAGGCGAAAAATCAGGATAGGCCCCGTCATGCCAAGACAGTTCATTCCATTCCCAACCCTGCACCAGAAAAAGATCAGAAAGCCAAGGCAGTGCCTGCCGACTCTTTCGCCAGTGCGTCTAGCAAGAACCCTCAGACTTTGAAGTTTCTGCCTCGAGGGCGCAGAGTCTTTCACGCCCTCTACATGCCTTTCTCTAGGGCATTTCAAATTTTGGCTAAAAAGGGGCATCTTAAACCCCTCGAGCCTCGACCTCTACCGAAGAATCTTCCTCTCACACATGATGTTGCCCTGTACTGCGCATACCATCAGCAAACCGGTCACAGCATCGACGGTTGTTTCCGCCTTCGCCACGAAGTGCAAGATTTGATCGACAATGAGGTCATCATCCCACCCACCTCAGCAAAGTCTGTTACCACTGAGTTGTTGGACTTCGAGGATACTGCAAGTATGTGATCAGGGGTTGGACTACCTGCGGGCGGCGCCCAGTGTATTTTAAATGTGGTGTTTGGCACGCATTGTTGGGAGCCTTTGTGAATGCAGTTTTGTAATTTCTGGCTTGGGTGTCAAGTCAGTTCTTTGTTTTGTTTTGGGGTCTGCCTCATTGTCTTGAGTCAGTCTTTTTTCTTAAGGGTTGGTCTTGTTGTGTCGAGTCAGTCCCATTGTATAAAATGTCAGGTGATTCCGGGGCTGTTACCTTGAACACCATTTTGTTTTGTAATTATCCTTTTGCTTTCTTTTTAAGTCTGTCTCTGCTGTGGAGCCAGTTGCAACCAGGAAATCTTGAATGAAACAGTTGCGGCTATCATGTTCTCGTGCTTATCGCTACTTTGAGCTAGTTATGCCAGAGCATTTGAATGAAACGGCGGAGCATCTCACTCACTCTTCTACACCCCAAACTCATTGGATTAACCTAAGTTTTTTTTTTTTTTTTTTTTTAAACTTTTTGAACACTGTGGTGATGAAACGAAGAGGAAGGAATTCCTCGGGGCTTGCAAAACTTTGATCAAATTGAGAGAAAGAGAGGCGTGCTAAGCCCTTAATGATTGAAGTCATGCTTGTCAGCATGAGTACTGAGAAGGACCCTGGCTTGATCCAGACTGGTTCCACACTATCTTCGGCGCGAGCGATTTGTCGCTTCTTTAAAAACTTTCAAAAACAAAATGTTTTGCGCGGTCCTGCGAAGACCTGTGTGGAATCACTCTTGAGATTGTGCAACTTAGGATCGCTCTCAGCCTCAAGACTTGAGCCCTTGCTTTAAAACCTTGAACCACAATTCAGAGTGTTCAACGATCGACCATCAAGAGAGGCCTGTGTGGCCAGATTGGAAGCAGCCCTCGAACAAGAGGCACAAAAGTCAGATCAAGAAGATCAAATCTCATCAGAAGAAGCTTGTGAAGCTAGAACAGAAGCACCCCTCCAACTAGGTGAAAAAATGTCCGATGTGCTTGAAGAACCAAAGATGGGTCCTTCAGCAAATCAATACAACAGTCATTTTCCTGGATTCATACGACTTCAGGATCTCAAAACCATTTGGCATGGACTTGTTACACTTTTACCCTTTGAGAGGCTCGCTGGGCCGAAAACCCGGAAGGGCGACCTAGGCAAAAGTTAGAGCAAGAGAAAATACAAAAAAAAAAAGAAAAAAAAATGCAAAAGAAATGAAAAGAGAAAAATAGAGAAAAAAAAAGAAGAAAAAAAAGAGAAAAGAAAAGAATTGAAAAAGGAAAGAAGAACAAAGCTCGCAAGGTCGAAAACCCGCAATGGGCGCCTTGGCAATAGTTACAGCCTAAAAAGTAAAGGGTAATACCAAATGTACCTTAACCCGAACTACGTAAGGCTTGATTCCCATGTTTGGGATACATAGGCAACTTCATCCTGAAGTCCGGCCACCAACGCTTTTAAAGCGACTGTGTCCATATATTGGTTTTGACCATCTTCATCTTCTCTGTATCCAAGAGTTCAGTTGTGATCATCACTAAGGAGGACTGTTTACAATATGTTGCGGCCTCATCCAGACAAGGGGCAATTTTCTGTTGCCATGAGTTGCCATTCAAATCAGGGGTAACTTTCCGTTTCCATTCAAAGCGCTGCGGCCCCATTCAAACAAGGGGCAACTTTCCGTTGCCATGCAATGTCCTTCAAAAAAGGGACAGTTTTGCTTCCGATCTGAGGTTGTACATCTCAAGAGTAAGTTCTGCGCTCGTTGAGCAATGACCGTTTGCAAAAATATTTTTTCAGAATTTTTACTGAGGTTGACCATTTTCTCGAAAATTGTTTCATTTTCCAAAACTGGACCATTTTCTTGGACCCAAAAAAGGAAAATTTTCAGTGCTCATAGCCTGACTTGCATGATTTTCAAATCAAAAATCGCACAAGCATGTTAATCTGACTCTCATTTTGGTTAAAACTTGTTTTGGTAGAAAACCAAAACAAAAAAAAAAAAGCCAAAATGATGAACTAGGGGCACAGTTGAGTCAGGCTTCGTTTCTTTCCCCCGTCGCCAGCATACCTGCCAGAAGAGGGCACAACTAAAGTCAACGACAAAGGGCGGAAAGCTCTCTCATCCTCCAAGCAGCAAAGTATCAAGCCAAGTGCGAGCACGAATTGGAATGGATTAAAACACTCCACTCCCTCATCCGGAACATCGACTAAACGTCACCGGAGGAAATAGCTGTGAGCTAACAGTGTTGGGCATGAACCCATGACCTCCAATTTATCCATCAACCATCCAGGGGAGGGATATAAAATGAGAGATTAAAGAATAAAGAGATGTAAGTTGAGAGAAAAGTGAGCAAAAGGGTTTTGAGTAAAAAAAACCAAGCCCGAGGGCCGAGTGATGTGAGAATCACAAATAAGAAAGGGTGGGAATAATACCCGAAGAAACTGGCTCCTTGTGGTCTGAGGTCTCTCGTCTTTGTAACGCATCTGTGTGTCGTGTCTTTTGTTTTGTTTTCTTTAACTCTTGCTTTGAGTCGGTTCCGAGCGTGTCTCGTTGTGTTTAGGTTGTTTACCTTTTGTTTTTCGTTATTGAGTCTTTTTCACTGTGTTCAGTCGTAGGCTCAATACCCGATTGAAAGCCCTTTTTCTCAAATCGTTTTGTGCTCTGAGTGCTGTGCCATTCTCCAAATTTCTGTAAAACAGGTTTGGTTCTTTTGTAAAACCGCAAGGGTTCAACCCGGGTCACTTGGAAACAATGAACATGTGGGTTCCGGATTGCATCAGAGTGTGTTTCAGCTTCTGCCAATTTTACCTTTGTATTCCGTCTTTTCAGATTTGGACTGTTTTCGCCACATGTAGAATGAACTAAGAATACTGTGTTATGGGCTATGAAGTTCAGAATGAGCAGAGTTCAGAATGAGCAGTGTTCAGAATCAGTTGTGAGCTGTGTGGGCTGTATACAGATTAAACCAAGCACTGTGTTACGAGCCGAGTATTCAAAATGAGCAGTGGTTTGTTTGAGTTGTTTTGCTGTTGGCCGGTCGGCCAAATATTTGGCCGGTAGACTTTTTCTGATGGCCGGCAGACAGCCGGTGACCTTCCCTGATGGCTGGTAAGCCTCTTAAAACCTTGTTTGGGTCAGAGGTGTGGTTTGGGGCCTTCATTGCTCAAGACAGTGCAAGAAAGTGCATTTCCGAAGCTCAGCCGATCTCTGTTTCGACCTCAGACCGTGTCTTATGTGCGTGGGACCTGAATACTGGTGCGGTGTATCCTTTTTTGTATCCTTTTGTCTCTTTCAAGATTTGAAAGTTGCCCCCATATGCATTGTCTTGCACTCGCATACCTTACTTCCATTGTTTTGTATTTTAAATCGTACGGTCTGGCGAGACCTTAAACACGTATGGTCTGGCGAGACCTTAAACCCGCATGGTCTGGCGAGACCTTAAACAGGCTTGGTCTAGGAGACCTTAAACAGGCTTGGTCTAGGAGACCTTAGATCCTCTAAAGATGCTTGACCTTTGGCTTTTGCATGCATACACACGTTGTAACAAGCACAACTTGCATTGATGTGCACTGCTCACATGCATTATCATGCATCTCAAGCAACACGCGTTGTCGCGCATTCGAGTCCACATGCATTACCATGCATTTCAAGCGATGCGCATCATCGCATATTCGAGTTCACATGCATTTCAAAAGCCATGCGTTGTTGCGCATTCCAAGATCATTTGCATTGTCATGCATCTCAAAAGCCGTGCGTTGTCGCGCGTTTCAAAATCATGCATCATCATGCATTTGCATTTCAAAAAAAAAAGAAAACAACAAAAACAGCCTGCATCATTTGCATTTCAAAAACAAAAACACATACACAAAAAAAAAAAAAAATGCATTATCATGAATTTTTCCATCATCATGCATTGTCATGCATTCAAAAAACAAAACAAAAAACAAACATGAACATGTCATGCATTTCACTGTAAATAGTGCATATGTCATGCATTTCACTATAAATAGTGCATATGTCATGCATCATTGTAAATAGTGCATATGTCGTGCATCATTGTAAATAGTGTATATGTCATGCATTTCACTATAAATAGTGCATATGTCGTGCATCATTGTAAATAGTGCATATGTCATGCATTTCATTATATATAGTGCATATGTCATGCATTTCATTGTAAATATTGCATATGTCATGCATTCCATTGTAAATATTCCATTCCATTGCATATTTGTAAATATTGCGTTGTAGCCTGCATGCATGCACTACATCACGCCCATCTATGACTTGTGCCTTTCCATGTTGAGCTTGGTCTGGTATGTGCCCACACTTTTCACATCGAGGCATAGTTCTGCATGTGTACGCACCTATTCCACTGTTGGTATGTTGGTTTGAGGGTGACGGCACCGTTTCTGTGTTAGACGCGGCTTGTATGTGTCCATGCCTTTCCTAGGCAAAATACGGTTTGGCCGCAGGCCTTATCCACTGCATCCATTGCATTCTCACTGGAAGATCGCACTGTACATAGCATTCACTGTATGTAATGCATTGTACATACATACATTCCATTGCATATTGTAAATATTGCATTGTAGTCTGCATGCATTCACTGCATCACCCCTTCCATCTATGGCTTGCGCCTTTCCACGTTGAGCTTGGTCTGGTATGTGCCCATATCTTTCACGTCGAAGCACAGTTATGATATTATGTGTACGCACCTATTCCACGCTGGTATGTTGGTTTGAGGGTGACAACACCGTATCTGTGTTAGACGCGGCTTGTATGTGTCCATGCCTTTCCTAGGCAAGATTTGGTTTGGCTGCATGCCATATCCATTGTATATATTACATTGTAGTGTAATTTTTGCATCCAGCATTAGGATCATTGGTCTTTCCTCAGCGGGACATTTCCCCACTTATGTCATTCCACCCAATTACTTGTACCTGTGTCCGTCTACATCACTCATAGTTTTGCATGTGTAACTGCCTATTCCACGCTGGTATGTTGGCTTGAGGGTTGCGGCACCTTCTCTATGGTAGACGGACTTTGCATCTCCATCAATCTATTTGACATTTGTGTCGTTTTGAACCGCTCATGATTGGATCATGATTCAACTACATTGCATATCGTTTGCATTATTATACATAGTTTTGTATATATCGCATATCATTTTGCATTCATTTTGCATGTTATGTATGTTGCTAACAATATTGTACCTGTTGAGTTTTCGTTCTCTTTCAGGCACGATATTGTATGTACGGTTCATTTGAAGCTGGTGCAACTAAACGAACCGCACAGGTATTGTATTCTCCGAGTGAGACATATCGAGAATTGCATAATTCTCTTACATCCTTTCTGCATTGTAGTGTAGTTGGATTTGTGTTTGCTAGCTTAAAACTGTCGCATGTTATGCTTCGTTACAGCTTTCCTTGCAAGATCATAAGTTATGTTCGGCTTCTTGCATTGTCAGTTGCATTCTGCCCCTGCCTTCGGGCGCATATCTTGTCTGTCTAACATGTTTGTCTAGGTCTTCGGCCTTGTCAAAAATGGGTCGTCTCTGGGCTTTGACAATCACTCCCGTCATTGTTATGACTTTCGAGTTCTGCCAAAGAGGGTCAACTGTAGACACCCCATTTTTGACCGTCCTCAAGACTTGGACGTCACCGCTTGAACACTCGGTGATCATCCTTGGTTGTGTTTGTCCTGAATTCCCGAAGGTCTTGGCTACACGCCTTGCCTCAGGATCTCTCGGCTCGACTGTTTTGTGTCTATTTTGCACCAAACACTTGTGCTTTGCCTTTGAGGGGCAGGGAATGGCTTGTTGACCATCCCTGCACATCACCGGCCATGGCTTGAGGCCACCGGCCACTGGTTTGTTGCCACCGGCCAAATGTTTGGCCGACCGGCACTCTTTGTAGTCGACCGGCCATCTATTTTGGTCAAATTGCATTTTTGGCCGGCCGACCACTGTGCATCTACTTTTGGCAGATATTTTGTGCTAGCTGTGATAGCTGGCACCCACTTTGCTCCCCTCCGTATACGTGTATGGAGGGATCTCCCTCTTGACTAGCTTACTTGAGAAGCTTTGCAAGAGTGAGCTTCTATAAAGATGAGGCCTCTCCTCCCTCTTCTAGGGTTAGAAAGAAGCTCCAGACGTCTAGTTCTTTTTAGGGTTAGAAGTGTGTCTATTCTATCTCTATACTTTCCTCTCATTGTGTATAAGTGTGTGTTTGTTCACAGTTTTGCACATAAACACCTACCATTACACCTTCCCTTAATTGTTGAGGCTTTAGAGGGTTGTTCTTGGACTTTTTGAGCTGGTTTTGATCCAAGAAGAGGTCTAACCTTGTGATCTTGGAAGTGTTCTTCAAGGGTGAGTGTTCTTGCCTTTTATGCTCCATTTTTGCATCGCTTTTTTGCCTATCTTGCAACTGGTTTTAGAATTTTCATATAGCTAATAAAAGTCTTGTTTTTACTTGCTTAAAATAGTTGTTTAAGGGTGTTTTGTTGTTTGGGGTTGTTCGATCCCTTTTAGGGCTTGTTTGGCCCCATTTTTGTGCTATTTTGGTGAGCTCCGGGACCACCTTGTTTGGGCCTCCTCACCACTGAAATCTTGTGGGATTTCAGTGGTGAGGATGGGGGTTTAAGGTCCTAAGAAGGAAAGGGCCACCCCCTCTCTTTGTTGTCTTCAAAATGTGCCATTTAAGCCTCATGTGTGAGCACCATTTTTGAACTCATGTTGGCCATGTTTCAGTATGTATTTGGTAGTATTTTTCCATGCTTTACCTCTGTTTTTACTTGGTTTAGACACACCATGCTTGCCTTGCATACATGTCATGTAATGCCATGAATTGCCTTAACATGCCTTGTGCTTTGAGCCTTGTTTCTAGCATGTTTTTGACTTAGCTTTGTGAAGCTTTTATGCTTGTTTTAGAATGCTAAAGGTTGTTTTTTCGTTATTTAGGTTGTCCATGCTTTACTTTGTATAGCTACCATGTAATCCCTCTTGTAGGCCTTAGGTATTGACCCCTCTAGCATGCCATCCTTGCATCATTTTAGTGGTTTGGAACCACTTTTCATGTCATTTCAGTCCTCATGATATGCTCGTTTGCTTGTATTTGATGCCCCTTTCATGCTTTAAAAGGTTGGTGTTTCTTGCTCCATGTTTGTGCCATTGTGTATGCCTCTAGGATTAGATCATTTAGATGCCATCTAAGTGATTTTTGGGGCTTACTTTTGCATGATTTAGGACTGTTTTAGTTCATTTTGGTCATTTGCTTCATATGTCATATGGCCATTGTTTAAGTCCTTGGGCATGGTGGCATGCCTAGCTTGCATTGTAGATTGGTTTGGCACCTTCTCTAACATGACTTTCAAAGCTTATAATACATGCCATTTGTCCCTGTTTGCATCCTCTTAAGTGTGCTTGAGAGTTGTTTCTATATGCCTAAGTGTTAGTCCTTGTGTGCATGCATGTTTGCATGTCATTTTGCCTTCATTCTTGAGCATATTGGCCACTGTTTTGGGCTTAGTACGAAGCTGCCCAAATTAGTTTAAGTCCATAGTTCACATGTTGTTGCATGGTCACCTTGTGTGTTGTTGCATACTTGTGTGTTGTCACATGTTTAGGTTGTCTAACATGTTTGCTCCATGTGTTGTGGCATGATTGAATGAAGTCACATGCTTGCTTGCATGCTTGAACATCCCCATTGTATTTGGCATACTTAGTGGTTAACATGATCGCCACAGGCTTTGTATGCTTGTTCGCATTGCTCATGATGCATACTAGCTCATCCGTCTAGGTTGCATTGCATTGACATGCATGCTTAGCCTCTTGAATTGAGTATGATAGAGGTTGAGCTCCTTGCTTGTTTATGTGCATTTCATTTGAAATCAAAGTGCATAACTTGGTTTCTTGGGCCATCACACATCGAAATGCGCGATTGGTGGTCTGAGAACTAAGAACCATGTCCCTTTGAGTCATAAACATGATAAGGGATGTGTTGGTGCACACATTTGCTTGGAATGCATTGCCATCCCTTGTTTTTCCCTTTGCTACTGTCAAAACAGGATTATGTAGGAAGATTTGGCCGGCCGGCCATTTTTAGTGCCGACCGACCAACAATTGGTTGCCGATAGCTTAACCAGTGGCCGGTGATCATTTCCTTTAGCCGGTGACCATTTCCCTTGGCCGGTGGTACCCCACAGGGTTCATAGAGTGCACCATGGGAATTTTGCAATGATCAGAGAAGGAAAACAGTGTGGACAGAGGCAACTTGTGCATGGCAGTGGACTTTCGAGCGAAGCCGAGCAAGCATTGCATTGGGCCCTCTTCCCGAGGTTGTTTACTGTTTTATTAAGATTAGTTAATTTGCTTAACTAGTTTAATTGGTCTGTAATATTTACTTAGTTTGTAGGTTAGTTAAATCTGTATTATTCTTTCGGCCCCTCCGAGCGAGGGCAAATTTGTAATAAGTGTGGGCGCGTGTGTGCATGTCTTCCAACCCCCACTGCTTTCTCCCTTTTACTTACCTACTTTGATGGTTAGTACTAGGGCATATTTAATTTAGTCCTTATGCTATGCATGCATGCATCATTCATCAGTATTGCATGCATCGGGCTCGGCTCATCATACTAACTGCATAGTATTTCAAATCTAACTTGAATATGTGCATCAAATGGTTGCATTTCACATGCCATCCTAGGATTAGCCGAGCCTATCCTAATTGCATTCTGTATGCGTTGCATTAGGCACTTAACATGGACTTGGATCATACATTGATTACTAACGAGTTCTTCGTTTTGGCTTTGAGTACACTGTAAGTATTTTGTGCTTTAGCATATCGCGCGAGTGTAAATGTTAACATGACAGCATGCTTACCATGTGGCTAAATGCTTATGTGATATGAACTGGTTGAATGCCTGTGGGTGAAGGTTGGATTGCTTGAGTTGGAACAACTCATCAAAATCCGTGTTTTAGCCTACTCGCAAGTAGCAAATTTCAAAACATTTTCCAAACAAACGGATATGCGATGCTTTATTTCAAATTAGGCGATCTAGTCTATACTTGTTTTGCCGTATGCATCACATAGTAATTCTAGCTAATTAGCCGGAATAAGAACACATAACATTTTCAAAATTGGATATCATGGCTAGTAGAGGCCAATCTTCAGATCGGGCGAGAGGTGGTGCTCATAGCTGACCTTCCCCAATCGTACCCAAGTTCCCAAGCCGAGGCAACTTTGGTAATGATGGACATGTGGCCTTATGCAAATGAGTCAAGGTTTCCTAAATTCTCCCATTAAAAAATATTTAGGTGGCGACTCTGTATCTGGCAAAGCAGTCCATGTTTGGCATTTCTTTTCTAAAAATCTGATTTCTCAAAACGATTTGACGGATTTGGACTTTTTGGTTCAGACTAAGAACCGTGACACAAAAGGGAGTCCGAACTGTGGTGGCATAAAGCCCGAGGGCGCGTCCACAATAGGCTAGAAAGTCATGCTCAAACATGAAGCATACAAGACTAGTTTGCCAAATTTACACTACAAGTGTATAGACCATGCATGGAATGACCAAGATAGGAAAAAATAGTGATATATCACAACAAAATAACCACAAATACCAGCTAAGACATGGCCAACATGAACTTAACAATGGCGCTCACATATGAGGCAAATATGACAAGTATTGAAGACAACAAGGAGAGGTGATGTCCCTCTCCTTCTTAGGACCTCAAAACACCATCCCCACCACTGAAATCCCTCTGGATTTCAGTGGTGAGAAGGCCAATACAAGGTGGTCCCGGAGCTCACAAAAAAGGCACGAAAATGAGGCCAAACAAGGCCTAAGAGGGGGTAAACAACCCCAAACACAAAAGTGATCTTAAACAAAGATCAAAATCATGTAAAAACAGAACATTTTTCAACTGGACACTAAGCTTAAAACAGTATGCAAGTACTGCTAAAAGCTTAAGCAAAAATGGGGAATCAAAGAATAGTTTCTCACCCTTGAAGAACACTTCAAGAACACCAACTCCAGCACCTCCTTTTGATCAAAACCAACTCAAAAACTCTAAAAACAACTCGTTAGCACCTCAGTAACGAAGGGATAGTGTACCACTAGGTGCTTTAGTGCAAAAATATGAACAAAACACCTTTAGAACACTATTACACACACAACTATATAGAAAAAGGAGATATAGAGAGAGAGTGCTATATATATATTTTATATCAGCTGGCTGAACCTCTGAAAGGGGAGGGGAGGCCCTCCTCTTATAGGAAATCCAATTCCAAGCTTCCAAGGGAAGCTAGGTGTAAGGATGAAATCCCTCCATACACGTGTAAGGAGGGCAGAGTCTGTGCTCACCAGCTGGCACAGCTGGCATGCACAATGCCTGAAAAAGGCAAAGAAAAGGCCTCGGCCAAAAAATGTGGCCGATTGACCAAAACAATGGCCGGCTGACCAAATACAGTGCCGATCGACCAATACATTTGGCCAGTGGCAAGAAAACATGGCCGGTGGCCTCAGGCCATGGTCGGTGGGTTGAGGGGATGGCTAACATGCCACTACCTACCCTTAGGCGCAAAAACCACAAGTCCTTGGACCACAAGTCCTTGGTCCACAACCAAGCACAAAACAGTAAAGTTGAGATATCCTAAGGCAAGGCGTGCGGCCGAGACTTCCGATAACTGAAAACGAACACGAACATGGATGATCATCGAGTGTTCAAACGATGACGTCCATGTCTTGAGGACGATCAAAAATGGGGTATCTATACATACAAGTCGTGTGGTTATATTGTGTCAACAGATCAGGCCAAGCCAATGGTAGAGTTGCCAATTGGGGTAGAAATAAATGTAGTCCGGGAGGACGAGATGAGTCAGGGACTGGATGACCTAACCGACCTTGAGGAGGATATCAGCAACCTATATTTCTTTGATGAGCAGGACCTGGGGGATGTGCAGGTTGGTTGGTTTGATGCGAATAGAGCAACAGATGCTACATGGTGGCTCAGTGACGAGCTAGATATTGATGAGGAGTCTCAGCTGAAACAGGGGCAATTAGAAACTGGAACATCTGCAATGGCTGGAACGGCCGGTAACAAAGAGGAATTGTTGGAGAGCACTGGTACGAAGAATTTTTCTCGGGACATGGGTGGTTTGTGTACAACTGACACAGAGTAGGAAGCCGCGCTGAGGCGGTTTGAACAAGAGAGAATCGAGAATGATGACAGGACTTGAAAAGCCAAGGGTCCTGTGGGGACAGAGTCTGTTGTGAGCACGAAAACAACTACAACGGAGCTGGACAGTTGTCTGTCGATTGCTGAGGGCATGTGGTGGGAAGACGACGATTTGCATCTGGCCCATACTGATGAAGATTGGGGATAGAATCGCCTGGATGACACTTGGTACACTGAGGAAGTCGACCGTATGACCTGAAGTGGGCGGTACTTCAAGCCCCCGCACCTGGACCAGCTAGAGGCATCCAAGAAAGACA
The DNA here is from genome assembly GCF_055761805.1 of Camellia sinensis. Lineage (NCBI taxonomy): Eukaryota > Viridiplantae > Streptophyta > Magnoliopsida > Ericales > Theaceae > Camellia > Camellia sinensis. The sequence goes on from NC_138964.1 coordinate 73,707,022, forward strand.
GAGAAGCTAAGAAGCAGAAGGACAAGCTGTTAGAGGAGGAAGTTGTATTGAAGCAGCTAAAAAAGATTCAAGCAGATATCTCCATCTGGGGACTGCTTATGGCCTCCAGGGTGCATAGACAAGCCGTCCATTCAGCCATGGACAAGGCTACGCTTTCGATTGATACAACGCCCGAACAGTTGGTGGGACTGGTGTTTCCGGGTGGCGCTACACTGACTCTCACTTTCACAGACAAAGAACTACCACCTGAGGGCTCTGAGCATAACAAACCATTATACATCTCTGTGGAGTGTAGGGATAAGTGGATATCGGTTGGCCTAGTTGATACGGGATCTGCAATCAATGTATGTCCGTCGCGAATGGCGTATGCTATCGGGTTGAAGCCTGCAAATTTCGCACCAATAGCCCAGGTGATACGGGCTTATGACAACACCAGCTGGGAGGTTATAGGGACGGTGCGAATTAAAACTCAGGTTGGCCCGGGCCAACAGGACATCGAATTTCATGTTTTGGATGTTCCAGCCACCTTCAACTTACTTCTTGGACAGCCGTGGCTGCACCAAGTGAAGGTTGCCTCTTCCACCTTACACCAGATGTTGAAATACCCTCACGGGAAGGGAGTGACAATTGTTTTTGGGAACCCCTCCATACATCCATCGCCAGAAGTTACTACGCCAATCTTGGAGATTGCACACGACGAGGAGGATGCCTTCCTGTCTGGGTTCACCTTGGTTAAGGCTCGGGTAGTACAAGATCTGCTAGCTATTGATGAGGGGCTGTATGTCAATGCGCAATCTGTTTACCCCATGAACAAGCTTCAACATGTGCCCGGGATGTGATTAGGAAGGAGAGGTCGGAAAGGCGTCGCTACATTGGCTGAAGTGCCACACAATCCCCACACCTTTGGTCTAGGTTATACATCTACCAAAGAGGACTGGGTAAGAAAAGGGAAAGAGATGGTTGGAAGAGCCAGAGCTAATCAAGCTGGGAAGCACTATGAGTTAATGCATAGACCTATCCAAGGGACCCTGAACGGACTCTTTGTCCGGAAGGGGGAAGATTTCCCATTCTGCGGTTTTCCGGAGCCATGGCTGAATTCAGAGAGGAAGCGTTTGCCAGATTTTGAGATCTTTTTTTATTTACAGTTACCAGGGGATGAAGTTGCCAAAGGGCAGACTGACCCAACAGCTGTGGCTGAGCAGTGCAATGAGGATTAGTCTAGTAGCATAGATTTTGAGATGGGAGCAGCGCTGACTTGTCTTCTCTTAGATCCTCAGATCTTACCAGACTGCTCGGGGGATGATTTCTCAATATCCATGATTGGAGATAGCTCGGCTGTGGGCCCTTCTTCCGGCATTCTTGATGCATCCATCGCACCCTCCCTCATCTGGCAATACGAGGAAGGCTTTTTATGTAGCAGTTCTGGGTCAGGTAGTGAACCGAAATCTGATTCCACAGAGTCTGTGGAGTCAGAATCAGATTCCAGTTCTTTTCAATCAGAGTCTGGTATTCCTGGGGGTGATAACCTGGATGCCGTTGTGTTGTCCAAGTCGTCATTTTCATTTTCTTTTGAGTCGGTTGTAACAAAAGAATCAGATGGTTTGAAAGTTAATGAGAATGGTACTGCTATGGCTTTTGAGTACTTTCTGTGCCTTTAGTTTATTGCATTAATCAGGACTTTCAAAATTTTGATGAAAACGACGAGGAAGAAATTCCTATGATTTTACAGCATTTGATTGACGGAGATCAGGAGAGGTGTGTAAAACCTTTGGTTGATGAAATCACCTCAATTAACATTGGCACTGAGAAGGATCCGCATCTGGTCCAGATCGGGTCCACATTGTCTTCGGAGGAACACGAGCGCTTAGTCGCTTTATTGAAAGATTTCAAAGATGTTTTCACGTGGTCCTACGAAGACATGCCTGGAATCGATCCTGAGATTGTACAGCACCGGAGCCCTCTTGATCCAGAGGCCTGACCTATTAAGCAGAACCTCTAAAGGATCTGCCCGGACTGGGCTTTGAAAATCAATAAAGGGGTCACCAAGCAAATTGATGCAGGGTTCCTGTTGGTATCTGAATACCCTACTTGGTTGGCCAATATAATTCCGGTGCCGGAAAAGGATGGCAGAATTCCGGTATGTATGGACTTCAGAGAACTGAACAATGCCAGTCCGAAGGACGACTTTCCTCTGTCACATATTGACGAATTGGTGGACTTTACTACTGGGCATGTGCTGCTCTCATTCATGGATGGGTTTTCAAGCTACAATCAGATTTTGATGGCACCCAAAGATAAGAAGAAAACTGCTTTCACTACCCCATGGGGGACCTACTGCTATAGTGTGATGCCGTTCAGTTTGAAGAATGGTGGGGCTACGTATCAATGGGTTGCGACCACAATTCTACATGATATGATCCACAAAGAGGTTGAGGTGTATGTGGATGACTTGATTGTCAAATCCAAGAAAAGAGAGGGCCACTACACTGCCTTGAAGAAAATTTTCCAACGGATCAGAGAGTATCGGTTGTGACTGAATCCTCATAAATGTATGTTTGGTGTCACAGTAGGAAAAACGTTGGGTTTTTGATCACACAAAGGGGCATCGAGGTCGATCCTTGAAAAAGCAATGCCATCTTAGAAATGCCACCACCAAGGACTGAAAAGGAGGTGCGAGACTTTCTGGGTAAAGTGCAATTCATAAGACGGTTTATTGGAAAATTAACCTTGACTTGTGAACCACTGTTTGGTCTCCTGAAGAAAGGATAGAAGTTCCAATGGGATGACCGATGCCAAGTTGCTTTTGAACAGATCAAGCAGTATTTGCAGAACCTACCCGTGTTGTCACTGCTAGAGCCAGGGAAACCATTGATATTGTATCTGTTAGTAACCGAAACGACAATGGGTTGCATGCTTGCACAGGAGTCTGAGGACAAAGTGGAGAAGGCTATCTATTACCTGAGCAAGAAGATGCCAGAATATGAGACCCGTTACACTCCACTAGAAAAGGCTTGTCTGGCTTTGGTATGGGCTTCCAGGAAGTTGAGGCACTACCTGTTAGCTCTCTCTACAATACTAGTTTCGAGATTAGATCCTATCAAATATCTTTTCGAGAAACTAGCACTTACGGGTAGGCTACCCCGTTCGTCACTTCTTCTCTCCGAATTTGATTTGAAGTACATGACATGCAAGTCTGTGAAAGGGAGAGCAGTAGCGGAGTTCCTAGATGATCACTCAATGGAGGGAGATGAAGTAGTAGAATATCTATTCCCAGATGAGGCCATTCTGCAGGTTGAAGAAGAGGTCTGGACTATGTACTTTGACGGAGCATCAAACTAGTACGAGTATGGGATAGGGGTGTTGTTGATAGCACCTAACAACTCCCACATACCCTTAGCTTTGAAACTCTGGTTCAAGGTATTGAACAATGAAGCAGAGTATGAGGCATGTATTGCTGGCTTGGAAGCCACCCTGGAACTAGCGGCAAAATTGTTGGACGTCATTGGGGACTGGAACCTGGTTGTATCTCAAGAGAAAGGAGACTGGAGGTTAAGGAAGAAAGGATGAAAATCTATCACCAAACCCTGGATGTCCTAATTCCCAGGTTTGAGAAGTTAACCTTCACCCATGTGTTAAGAGAGAGCAATAGTTTTGCAGATGCTTTATCAACTCTATCTTCTATGATAAACATCCCTTTGGGAGTTCGGATGCATCCAATTATTATTGAACAACGGTATGTGCCGGCCTACGAGCTGATTGCTGCCATAGATGAAGTACAAGATCAAAACCCCTGGTATCATGACATCTGGAACTTCTTGGAAAAGGAGACTTATCCACCAGAGGCAAATGCCAAAGATAAGAGGGCAATACAAAGAATGGATGCTCAGTTCATCATCTGCGGGGGTAAATTGTACAAACGGGGCCATCTTGGGATGCATAGACTATGTGTTGAAGCTGAGGAATCGAAGCGCCTGATGGAGGCCATCCACGGAGGAGAGTACGGAGCGCACATGAGCGGGGTGATGCTAGCTCAGAAAATTCTCAGACAGGGTTACTACTGGTAAACCATAGAGGAGGATTGTATTGGCTTTGTTTGGCGATGCCACAAATGCCAGATCCTTGCAAATCGCATGAACATTCCGCCGTCAAAGTTGTACAACATGACTTCGCCATGGCCATTTTCAGTCTGGGGGCTTAATGTGATTGGGACAGTTACTCCGAAGGGGTCAAACGAGCATGAATACATTCTGGTGGCGATAGACTACTTTACAAAGTGGATCGAGGCCCAATCCTATGCAGTGCTGATGGCGTCACATGCAGCTAAGTTCATTAGGAATAACATTATCTGCAGGTATTGGGCCCCGAATAAAATCATCTTGGATAATGGTTCCCACTTCAAGAAGGAAGTGATCGACTTGTTGGAGAAACACAATGTGGTTTTTCATAAGCCAATCAGCTGAATGCTAGGATGCCGGGACATGTTGTAGCCCATCTCAAGTAGATCAAGCTAGGGACAACGCCAAGCGATGTCAACAGTTGATCGAGTGCACATCCATTCGCACAACCATCCCTCATTTGGGGCATCAACTAGCTATTGGTAAAAGAAATAGCTGCATCCTGAATATGCTGGGCAAGGGTCCATTACTTTCAAATTATCCATGAGCCATGTCTAGGAAGGGATGAAAAATAAGAGAGATTAAAGAATAGAGAGATGTGCGTAGAGAGGAAAAGTGAGAAAAGGGTTTTGAGAAAAAAATAGAGCTTGAGGGCTGAGTGAAGTGAAAAACACATGTAAGAAGGGTGGGAAACATTACCTGTAAGAGTAGTGGACTTCCTGCGAACCTGGTTGTCTCCCGGCAGTGGAAAGCATCCAAGCCCATCAAGGTTTCGGCTAATGTCATGCCAATCCAGCTCTTTCCCTCTTTCAAGCCTTGGGTGACCTCAATCAAACGAATGCTAGACCCTCTAAAGCCAGGGGTAAGTAGAAAATGAGATAACAAGCACAAACAGAGGGCATGTCGCCAAAAACTTTGCCAAAGATAATCGCTACGGTTACCGGCGTTAGACAATCGATGAATCAAGCTGGGAATATCCAACTCCCCATCGCGAATCCGAGACCATGCGTCATGCAAAGTAAGTCCGCACATCCTTCCTGAAGCTTGGATGCAGCCGAAACGGAACTGGGGCAAGATTTCCTCGTCGCGCCGAGATTCCATCAAAACTTGGAATTCTTCAAAAGTGGGACACATCTCTTGACCCCCAAAGCTAAAAACATGAGTTACCAGATTTCAACACCTAGCCGTGACATGAAGGAACGGAAAACGCAGCGGGGTGCGACTCAGCGTGAATAGTGCATTTATTCCGAAACCCCGAAAATTCAACTTTTTCGAGCCATCTAAAGCCACAATCCAATTGGAGAGTTTTTTGGCGAAGAATGGTTCCATTTGGGGCAAAAATGGAGCTGAAATGAAGAAACCATGAAGTTGGAGCTTTTGTAGAAGATAAGGCAGTGAGTGGGGGACAAATGGTAGTAATCTGGAGATTCTCAAAATTTCTGGCTGACCGGCCAGTTCAAGTAGCCGACTGGCCACCTTTACTGGCCGACTGGCCACGTTAAGTGGCAGGCAATGTTCATAAGTGATCGGCAATGAGAATAAGTGGCCGACAGCCACTTCTTGACTCCAGCAGAGAGCTTTTAGCCTTCCTGAGTGCTAAGGATGCTGAAAACCTGAGTTTGATTCAACTTCGAATGCGTCATACTGTTCTGTTTAACAATTGTGTTTGTTTCTCGAGTTGTTATCGTTCTGCTTATCGAGTCAATTGTATTTGATTATCGATTTGTCATTGTTTTGCTTATCAAGTTTGTTGCAATTTGCTTGCCAAGTTTGTTGCACTTTGCTTATTGAGTTTGTTGTAATTCGTTTACCGGGTTGTCGTTGTTTTACTTATCGGGTTTTTCTTTAGGTTGTCTTATTTGTTATGTTCGTTGTGTCGGTTCACTACCTAACTTTGCAATGTACAAATGTTCAACGTTCATCAATCTCATTTTGTGTAAAATGGTGCGGTGCAATGCTCAGAATATAAAATACAACACTTTTTCGATCAAAAATGTTGTTTTCATTCCATCATGGTTTCGTTTTACAAAAGTGCAAGTTTTAAGAAAATAAAACTGCCTAAGGCTGTACAACTTGCTAAAACTACTAGCATAAAGAAAACAAAGCAGAAACGTCTAAATCAGTGCTGGCCACCTTAGGATCGAGAGGCCCTGTTCATACTCTTCCTCGGCTGAGCAGACTCAGCATCATCGTCGTCGGCACCACTGTCTGAACCAGAGCTGCCTCCGCCCCCATCCTCGGAGCCCTTATCGGCATCGTCGCCACCCCCATCATTGCCTCTGACTGAGGACTCGTTGACTCCTCCTTCCCACTAGGCTCGTCATCGTCATCGCGTGTGACAGGAGCCCGACGTCTCCCTCGGCTGTGTGCCAAAATCTCTCTCTCTGCCACTCGAGAAGGCTTAGAGGGTCCTGTCTACAAGGGTATGACCTAAAAAGACAAGTTTGTATTTATCAGCAAGTATCAAGTACAAGTGCGATATGTAGAGTGTATGCAGAAATTAGATATAGCATCTGCATGCAGTGTGTCATGTTAGATGTGATCCATGCATGCAGTATATCAGTACAATGAAATGTTCAGTTTTAGTATATCAGCGAAAGTATGATAAACACAAGAAAACTGAAGAGTACCGGAATGCCATGGGAGGCCAGCATCGTCTCTCTCCGCAAGATCATGCTCTCGAATGAGGCCATCACCTCGAGTAACCCCTCGACATACTCTATAGAGGGTTGCAAATGCAAGTTGAAATCATGAGTGCATGAATGCTTGCATAAGTATTTGAGTGAAACTGAAATGCATAAAAGCTGTAAAGTATACCGGTGGTGAGCCGGGTGTCCGGACGTATCGGTGATTAGGCAATGGGGGCTCAAGTGGAATCAGATAAGGTATCCCACCATACCACCAACCTGTCAGCTCAGTCGGAGCATCCGGCCATCCAACGCACTGCATAGTAGAAGGCATCCCTCTGACCTCACCTCCCGGCACTCGAGCCCTGCTCGTCGAAGGGGCATCTGTTGCCCTAGCCCTACTCGTCGAGGGGGCGCCTACTATTCGAGCACTACTCGATGACGCAATATCAACTGCTCTCCCTGTGTGAGCACAAGCACCGATCAACGGGGGCATGAGATATGTCTGGAGGTAAATCGTGTAGTCCCCCTCCCCAGTGAACCGGTGTGCATTTGAGCCTCATATGACGTCAATAAGCTCTTGAGGGGAGAGACTCTCTGTAGCCCGCATAGACGGTGGTGGAGGCAAAGGAACTGACTGTAATGGCAAGCTCAATGTCTGGCGCATGAAGCATTCACCTAAGAACCAGGCTCGGCCCACGGGTTCCTTGAGTACAAGCCGATATCGGGAGGCGCCCCGAGCTCCGGCAAAATGAAACTGGGCAAACCCTAGCATCATCGCTCAAGGCTGCCATGTAATCTGCAGACAACAAGTACATTAGTTGCCATTTAGGTATGCAAAGTGAATTGAAGATGAAAGTAGAAAAAACTGTGAGTTTTGAATTACCTCTGCCGTCGTCACAGTGTCAAAGTACTAGCACAAGTATGGAAGGCTCTCCCGCGCCCTCGGCTGGCACCGACCATCATAACGATGTGAATAGAGTACCTCGGGTGGCGTCTCAACCTCTAGCTTGGGAGCAATTGCGGGAAAATAGGTGTATACCCATAACTGTGTAAAGCAAGACAATGCAGTGTGAATACAGAATACGAAAAATGCAGAAAGCAGAGTATGGCAAAGTGTACAGAAAGTACGAGTACAGAGCAGATATTAGACTATGTGGGTGTGTTTGATTGGACGGACTGGAAAACGGGGATTAGAATCCATCGGACTTGAGTACTGGGACTGTGAATCCCCCAGACTATTTGGTCGGATTGGATATGTATCCTGTGTTTGTTTTTTCATGGGATTAGATGTCTGGATAGGACTATTTTCAGTGAATCCAACGCTTGGTTGGACGAACTGGATAGGATAAATGAACAAAAGACTATTTTACCCTTTTTCAATTGTTTACTAAGTAATAGCAATATTAAACATATCTTTAATATTTTAATTATTTTTAATTAAATAAATTCGTTTTTTTTTAAATTAAATAAATAAATAAATAAAATATCAATAAAATTTGTTTTAAATCATTACTGTATAACAAATCATTATTTTTTTTACATGCAAAACTTTACTGTGTTTGTTTATTTACACAATTAAATAAATTTATTTTTTTACACAATTAAATAAATAAATAACCTCTAAATTTGATTTAATAAAATACTGTATAACTTGTATAAAAAATTTATATTATTTTTTTAATTAAAATTTTAAATAAATTTTAAATAAAACACATATTAAAATTTAAATAATGAAATTAAATAAATTACAAACAAAATTTTATAATAAAACATCAATAAAATATCTATAAAAAATTATTTTAAAAATTTAAATAAATAAAACATCAATAAAAAGTTAAATAAAATTATTTTATTTTTAAATTGAGACATTTAAATTTTATTGAATTTTATTAAATATAATACATAATTAAATAGTAGAGGGTCAAAATGGTCATTTTCGCATCTAATCCCAACAGTGAATAGTCCCCCACATTCTATCCCACCCCCCCCTATGACACAATAGTCCCCCATATGGGGGACATGGAGTCCGGCCGTACTCCATGTCCGGCGGACTAAAAAAAAATCAAACGGCGGATAAGGAACACTATTTGGATTGAAATCCAAATAGTGGATAGTCCCCCCATCCAATCCCCCCAATCAAACACGCCCTGTGTGTGGAGTGTACCAAAAGTGCAAAGCAGAAAGCATGATAGAGAATGTAAAACAAAAATGTAAAGCGTACCTCCTAGGCTCGCTAGTAACCGCCCACTCTGTTCCCGCTCCTGCGGGAGGTCAAGCTCATTTAACAGTAAAGGGTAACAAGGCCGACACCTCCCCAATTATAGTGTCGCACCTGGGATAAGTCCACTAAGGCACTCAGAAGATATACCCCAACTGCGTTCCCTCTGCCGGCAAACAAGGTAGTGCTGAAGAGGAACATGAGAAAGCCAAGAGCATACTGCTCTGTAGCCTCAACCGTCGCGGGCTCCATCCCCCTGTAGTGGTCAGCAAACCAAGTGTACCGAACCAAGCCTGTAGAGCAAAAAATAGGCGTGTGAGCTCCCAACAGATGGGTCCAAGTAGCCTCCCACTCGCCCATGTCGGAGTCGTACGGGATCGGCTGGCCTCCTACCTCAAGCCCTGTTAGCATAGCAAAGTCATACGGGGTCATGGTCATATCTCCCGTGTTAGAGAAATGAAAGGAGTTGGTGGTGTCCCACCATCTCTCTACCAATGCGCCTAAGACGGTCCTACTAGCAAAGAGACGCGAGAGCCCCATGCAGAATAGGCTGAATCCCGCCTTGTCAATAATCTGTCGGATGCCACCAAGGAGCTCTATGTACCACTCCTTCGCCGCGGTGGACCCGTACCCGCGGGTGAAACGGGAGTCAACCTGTGCGGGTGAACAGAAGTACAGTGTGTGAATGTGTTCAGAATGAGTAGATGAAATATGGAGCAAAAGTGAGAGCTATGCAAGAAATGTAAAGTACATCACAGGAAATATAAGAGTACAGTGTGTACCTTAATGGTGTCGTGAAACAGGTGGCACTCTGGCTCCCGTAACAGTAGATCTGCGGCATGCGTCGCGCAAATCCTGTGAAGTGGCGCACCGTGCTAGGTGGTAGCACATGTACATCAGGATGGTACGTCGCGGGGTCGAGTGGCCGAGTCCTCGGTGGCAATGAAATGTGCTCATGCTCCTCCTCCATCCTCGGAGAACCCCCGTCATGTGGCGCGTCGTCCACCATCTGAAAAGAAGGTGAAAAAATGAGCAAAATGGGCAAACAGTGCCAAAAGTCAACCCCCGGGAAGGGAAAAAGTCAAAGCCCCGAGAAAGCTTGCAAAACTCAAGACAAACTGGGGAAAACATACCTCAAATGGTGAAAATAGAGGAAAAGGCTCCGAAAACAACTTTTGTTCGGTTCAAAACGAAGAGAATTGAAGGGTCTTAGCCACTGAACTTCGCGAGGGGCATTGGAAAATGCGTGCGGAGTACAGATCTGAGAGGAAAAAGTGTTTAGAGAGAAAGAGGAAGGAGATTCGGCACTGTGGGTGTGAGAAAAAGTGATTTGGGGTTGTGTTTTTAAAGTCCTCCATGTAAAAAGACAAAGCTATCCCGAATTGGTTGCAACTGGCCAACCGGCCAGTTTTGTGGCCGGCAGATGTGGAAAGTGGCCGGCAGATGTGGCAAGTGGCCGGCAGGTCCCCATTATTCCGTCTGAGTGTTTTTCGACTATTTTGAGTCCTTGGTTCTCAAAAAAATGCAAGAAGAGTCCACTTTTCAGCTCAAAGTGTCTCTGCAGAGGTTCAACTCATGTCTTCGATGTGTGACTCATCATCAGCCTGCATGAATGAGGTGTATCCTTTTTGAAATACATTGTGACTCCTCCGAGAGGTAAATCGGAGGTCGCAACTGAATCGGTCTTTTTTAGACACATTTCTTTATTCGATGTTTCCCATTGAACATGCTATCGATGTTGCATTGCATATGCATCGCTGTCATTGAGAACATAATACGTTTGATACAGCGCATTGCATTACCCATGTTTCTATGATGCATAGAGTATGTATGTCATGTCGTATTGCATTACGCATGCTCTTAAATTTGTATAGAAGTTGTCCGCACCTGTTGCATTGTGCATGCATTCAGTGTCGCCTAGAAGATGCTCCATGTTATGCTTCTATGCATGAAACATGCCTTCCTAAGCATTGTATCATGGTTATTGATGTTGCATTGAATATGCATTTGTATTGCATTGTACTTGTCGATGTTTCTTCCTTGTGCAGGCACGATATTGTATATACGGTTCATTCAAAACTAGTGCAACTCGACGATATTGAATGTACGGTTCATTCAGGGACTCCAGGTAAGATTATTTCTATCCTTTGAACACCTTGTTCCGGTCAAAAGCATTTGGGTACGCCTGATGCTTACACCGCACCTTGTTGGTTAGAGACATTTGGGTACGCCCGATGTCTACACTGACATTCCGTTAGTTAAAGACACCCGGGTGCTCCCGGTGTTTACACTGACACCCTGTTGAAAGCATTTGGGTCATGTCCTCGATGATTCTCTTTCCCTCTCTCGTGTGTGATACGCTGAGAGGTGCTTCCTTTCCCTCTCTCGCGTGTGATACACTCAGAGGTGCTTCCCTTCCCTCTCTCACGTGTGATATGCTGAGAGGTGTTTCCTTTCCCTCTCTTGCATGTGATACGCTGAGAGGAGATTCTTTTCCCTCTCTCGTGTGTGATATGCTGAGAGGTGCTTCCCTTCCCTCTCTCGTGTATGATACGATGAGAGGTGTTTCCTTTCCCTCTCTCAACTGTGATACGCTGAGAGGTGTTTCCTTTTCCTCTCTCGCGTGTGACACGCTGAGAGGTGCTTCCCTTCCCTGTCTCGCATGTGATACACTAAGAGGTGCTTCCCTTCCCTCTCTCGCGTATGATACATTGACAGGTGTTTCCTTTCCCTCTCTTGCATGTGATACGCTGAGAGGTGCTTCCCTTCCCTCTGTTGTGTGTGTTACGCTGAGCGATGTTTCCTTTGCCTCTCGCGCCTGTGATACGCTGAGAGGTGCTTCCCTTCCCTCTCTCGCGTGTGATACACTGAGAGGTATTTCCTTTCTCTCTCTCGTGTGTGATACGCTGAGAGGTGCTTCCCTTCCCTCTCTCCGTGTGATACGCTGAGAGGTGTTTCCTTTCCCTCTCTCACGTGTGATATGCTGAGAGGTGAATCCCTTCCCTCTCTCGTGTGTGATACGCTGAGAGGTGTTTCCTTTCCCTCTCTCGCATCTGATATGCTGAGAGGTGTTTCTATTTCCCTCTCTCGCATGTGATACGCTGAGAGGTATTTTCTTTCCCTCTCTCACGTGTGATACGCTAAGAGGTGTTTTGTTTGAGACTTCGGTTATTTGTGATAGTCACTTTTAGCCTTTCTTGCATGACGCGCAGTGAAGGTTGCATAATTTTCTTGCATCCATTCTACATGAAATGTGCGAGACCGCTGTGACTTGTCTGTTTGTTTAAAATTTTGTAGTTATTTTGCATAAATGTTTCATTGCAGCCCTCTATGCATAATCATAAGTTATGTTCTTGCATCATGCATATCACTTTCATTTAGCCCCTACCTACAGGCGCATCTATTTTGTTATCTTGCCTATTTGTCTAAGTCTTCGGCCTTGTAAAAAATGGGTCGTCTCTGGACTTTGACATTTACTCCAGTCATTTTATGACTTCTGAGTTCTGCCAAAGAGGGGCAACTGTAGACACCCCATTTTTGACCGACTTCAAGACTTTGACATCATTGGTTGTGCACTCGATGATTGCGCATGTTTGTGCTTGTTTTGAGCTCCCGAAGGTCCCGGCTGCAAGCCTTGTCTTTGAGCGTCTTAACACTTTGTGTTTCGGCCTTGTTTTTTGGCCAAACCTTGATCCCTCTTGCCTAGGGGAGGGGAAGGCCTTGCCGGCCACTTGTGGCACTTGCCGGCCACTTTTCTCCCTTGTAGGCCACTGGAAGTGGTCGGTCAGCTAGAGGAGGTGGCCGGCGGCCAATTTTCTCTTTTTTTAGATTTTTTTAGATCTTTTGAGCCAGTTGTTGCTCACTGAGGTGCATCCTCCAAGTAAGCTTTTTGCTTGCTTGCTCTATATAAGGGGAGGTCCCTCCCCCTGTAAAGAAGTTCAAAAAATTTAGGAGCTAAATTTCTCTCTCTCTATATATATATATATATATATTGTGCTATATTGTGCTTAGAAGTGAGGTTTCTTCACATATTTGCACTAAAACACCTAGTCAAACACCTTCACTCTGGAGTTGAGGTCCAATGAAGCTTCGTTTGAGGTCTTAGGCTTGGTTTTGGTTCAAAATTGTTACTGAATTGTTGTTGTGCTTCAAGGGTAACAACTTGTCCCTTTTATGCTTTTGTTTTGGTTAAGTGCTTGACCACCTTTGCATGCTACTTTAAGGATGGTTTTAACCTTTTAAAAACTCTGATTTTAAGGCTTTAAAATGTTGGTTTGAGTCTTGTTTGGTTAGGGGGTGGTTTCTTCCCTTGGCTTTTTGGCTAGTAAAGCCTTTTGAGCCCCCTTCCTTGGCCTTTGTAACACCCTTTGTTTGGCCTTTCTACCACTAAAACTCAGAGGAATTTCAGTGGTAGAAAGTTGGTTTCGAGGCTCAAAATAGAATGGGGTGGTCCCCTCTCCTTGTATTTTGTTTGCATGCATAGATGGCTTAATAGTTGAGTATGTTTTTCTACCACCTAATGAATTGATCTCAGCATGTTTTTGTGACTTTTTTGACATGCAATAACTCTATTTTCTTCTGGTTGGAGCACCTCTTGTTTGCTTCTTACACTTGTAGTGTAATCATGCTTGCTACTCTAGCTTACTTGATGTTGTAGCCTATCATTCTAGCATGTGTTAGCTCCACTCCAGCATATTTTTGGCCTTTCTTTGACATGCTTAAACTCTGTTTTGAGTGGTCTTGGTCCCTTGAAACTTGCTTTTTATAGCTATAGTTCAAATGGCCTTGGCTAGCTTTGAGTTTCAAGGTCTTTAACATGCTGTGCTTGTGATGTTTGCATGTAATAACATCATTTCATACATGATTTCAGTGCATGTATCCTTGTCACACTCTCACATATTTCACTCTTTCATCACTCTTGAGAGGTGTGCTTTATGCCTTGTGTATGAGCCAATTCATGTACATGATTTTCTTACTCTTCATGCTACCATCTCAGCACATTTTGCCCACAGTTTTGGCATGTTTTAGGTCTGTTCATAGCTGGTTTGGTAGTTTGAGCTTGACAATGCATGCTTCTAGTGTAATACACTTCACTAGGTTTGATGCTCTTGGCCCTTAACATGTCGTGCATATGTTGGTTGCATGTTTTAGCATTACTTGTCATGCCACTTCAGCACTGAATCTCTGTCACCTCCCTCATTTCTTCATTTTTCCTTTTGCTTTGAGGGTTGTTTGGCCTTAAGTTTGTGTTTAAGCATCAGGTAGGGTTTGTGCACAAATGGCTTTAATCCTCTTTTGAGGGTTCCTTCTAGTCAAAGGCATAATCCCTCTCATGCCTTAAACTGTTCTTTTGGTTGACTTCCTCTCCTTAGAGGACTTGCACATTGGACTTAATCAAGCAAGGAATGGTTTGGTAATGTAAAATGAGTAAACAAGAATTGAGCAAAGTAAAACATGTGCAAGATAAGCATTTGTGTTGCATTGCATGTGTTTGGATCAGACGTTAATCTAAACACAATAAATGTGAGACATTTCATACTCGAAGTGATGAAATGTGTTGCATTTCTTGGTCACCAACACCCTTGATCATGCATGATAGGGTGGAGGCATTTTGAGTCTTATGTGCGCATTCACTAACCTTGTACAAGGTTGGTTCCTCAGCCATCATGCACTGAGATGCTTGATTGGTGGCTTGAGAGCCAAGTATCACACTCTTTGAGCTTGAGACATGATGAGGAGGGTGGTAGTACACACATTTCATGCCAAATACATTGTCTTGGCTCTGTTGCTCTCTGTTGCAGTAAAAGCAAAATTTTGGAAATAGAAGTGGCCGGCCGGCCACTTGCACTAGCCTACCGACCACTTGCACTAGCCAGTCGGCCAGTTGAGGTAGCCTACTGACCAGTTGAGGTGGCCGGCCAGCCACCTACAGGAGAAATTGTCCAAAGTGTTCCTGTGTTGGGGCAGATGCAATCTGCAAGTTCATATGATGTTCTGAGGTCACCGCGAGTGTAAACAGAGGCAACTCATGGCAAGGCAATGCATTTTCGAGCGAAGCACACTGAGCATGCATGTCTCCGTCCCTTCGAGGCCATTTTACTGCTTTACTTAGCTAGTTAATTTGTCGGCTTTATAATTAATTAGTTAATGTGTTTAGCTAATTTAATTCATCTTTGTAATATTTTAATTACCTTAGATTAGCTAGCTATTTAGTTTCAATTGGGTTTGTAATAATTAATTAGCTAAGTTAGTTAATTAGTTGGTTTGTAATAATTAGCTTAGCTTAGTGTAGCATAGCTTATTTATTCGGACCCTCATGCGAGAGCGCGCATTATTGTAATAAAGGTGCGTGTGCGTGTGCGTGTCTTCCAACCTCACTTCTTTCTCCCTTTTATTTAACCGCTTTTGATGGTTAGTTTTAGGTCATATTTCAATTAGCATAACTCATGTTTTGCATGCATGCATCATTCATTTGTCATGCATGCACTGGGCTCGGCGCATCATTAAAATTGCATTATATTTCAATACCTATTTGAATACGCGCATCAATTATTGCATTCATATGCCATCTTAGATAGTCGAGCCTATTTAGTTGCATTTTGCATGTGTTGCATTAGGCATATTAACATAGTTAGGATCATGGATTGTTTTCTAACTAGCTTTTGTTTTGGCTCGGAGTACACTATAAGTGTTACGCTTTAGCAAACTTACATGAGTGTGAGTGTTGCCATGACAGCATGCCTGCCATGAGGCTATTTGCTTAAATGATAAACTGCTTGAATGGTTGTGGGTGCAGTCTTGATTGCTTGAATTGGAACAACTCGATGATTGTGAGTTTTAACCCCACTTTGCGAAGTGGCAAATCATCATGTTTTAAGCCCACTTAAGGGTGGCAAATCTGCGCTTTAGCCTACTTGCGAGTAGCACTTTCAAACCATTTTCGAAAACAAACATGAGTTGTTTTGTTCCAATTCTCTTGATTGAGTCTATACTTGTATACTGTGCGCATCACGTAGTAAAGGTAGCTAATAATCGGATAAGAACACAAGAGGTTTATAAAACAACATATCATGCTTAGTAGACGCCGATCCTTTGATCGGGCGAGCGGGGGTGCTCATTGCATGACCTTCCCCTCTCGTACCCAAGTTCCCAAGCCGAGGCAACTTTGGTGATGACGGACACATAGCCTTTGGCACGAGTCAGGGTTTCCTAAATTTTCCAAAATAAAACATTTAGGTGGCGACTCTGTAATCTGGCAAAGAAGTCCATGTTTGGTGCTTTTTCTTCAAAATTGATTTTCCAAAACGATTTGTCGGATTTGGACTCTTTGGTGTTTATCAGTCTCACATTGCACTTTATTAGATTAGATTCAGAATCTTGACAGGAGTCCGAACTGTAGTAAGACCAATTCGCGCCCTCTCCGAAAGGGGGGCGCGCGAAGAAAGTCGGGTCTACAGATTGGTTTATTGGAATGTTGTTTTCCTTTGATGAATGAAACTCTCTTTTGGATTGTATTCGTCGCATCCAATAATGAGGCCCTTGCCTAGGGGAAACAATACCATGGCCCATTGATTAATAGGCCCTTGCATGGGGGAAACAATACCATGGCCTATTGTTTAATAGGCCCATGCCTGGGGGAGACAATACCATGGCCCATTAGATAATTGAAACATAGAGATCTCTATGTTAGACCTTCTTGGTCATATTTGACTATGGAACATTGATTGACCCTCATGGTCCCATTGATTGACCTTTGTGGTCCCATTGATATCGAAATATTGTTACTCTATTGGATGTATCATTTGTAAAGACTATTGCTATTGTACTATTATTGGATCATTGTGAATTGCATTGAAATGAGAATTGTATTGAAACATTATCGAACTTCATTCATTTAACTCCTTTATTCTATTATTACTCATTGGGCCCCAGCTCACTATTTATATGTATATGTAGGTGAGCAAACTGAGCATCAATGATAGAAAAAACCCTGGAGTCTTTCCTGTGTCAACTGTTTTGAGAAGCTCCTTGGTTGGACCAAGCTTGGGCTTCAATGAAGCCAAGTAAGTCAAAAGCCCTACTTTTATTTTGTTCTTTTGTTTGTTATTTGGGGGTTGTTTGAATTGAAAACTATAAATGCTAGGATATGTATTAAGTGTGAAGGATTTACCATGGTGTATGATTGTACGTAAGCAAGAATGGTTGCTCATTTATTATATGAGGTTTTACATGTATGAACAGCTCTATGGTTCATTTTTATGTTACATATTACTTCCGCTAAGCCCTGTAATTTAAATTGAGATAGATTTTGTTTATTTAGACTGTAGATAATCTCAGGATTACTGGTCGATTATGATGCTAAACCTACACACTATCACAACCCCAACCCATCCCTAGAGATTAGAGTTGTGACCGGTCAGTAATCATAGATTACCTATGGCCTAAAAGACAACATTTCAAAAATATTTAATTAGTATCAGGGCCTAAAGCAAAAGCAAAACAAAAATAAGATGTTCCATTGAGTTGTGCATACATGACCAGCTGAAATGATTAAAACATTCTCAATACACTTTAATATATGTAGATACGAAGACATATCTTACACATATCTCACACACATTTAAGACTCAATGAAAATTTAATGCTTAGACAAAACAAAAGTAAAGCCTCGATGCGGAGGCACTACTTGGGTGGCTTGACAAAGGCTGACTCCGATGCTAATCCTGCAATTGCTCACCTACATATATATAAGGGGTAAGAGTGAGCTAAAAGCCTACTGAGCAATACCAAAATAAAGGGGTTAATGAATGAAGTCTAACAAATTAGGAAAACATGTTTTACAATTCCACAACGAATCATATTTCACATTAATGTCAAAACATTTGCTATACCATAGTCCATCATCTCATAAAGCATATCTTCAAATTTCCAAAACAATTTATATATCCAATCATATCAATATTTGCGATAACAATACCCGATTGAGTCATATATTGGGTACATCCAATAGAGTAACAATATAACAATGTGCTGAAGCCTATAAGACCACTCGGTTTAATCTAATGGGGCCATAACAGGTCAATCGATAATCCATAATTCAATGTGGACCATTAAGGTCTAACATATGAGATCTCTGTGTTTCAATGTATATATGTTATGTATTTGTGTAGGTTACGCACTACTGTCCGTTTGATTAGTAGAGGCCGATCTTTGATCAGGTGAGGGGATTGCTCGATTCATGACATTCCCCTCTCATACCTAAGTTCCCGAGCCATGACACTTTGGTTATGACGGACAAGTGGCATTTTGCATGAGTCATGGGTTTTCGAAATTTTTCAAAAATATTTAGGTAAGGACTCTGAAATCTGGCAATACAATCTATTTTTGGCATTTCTAATTGGAAATCGATGTTTCAAAGATTTGCCGAATTTAGACTCTTATTTGTGTTTTTTCTATTTCACATTGCACTTGTGAAACCTTAGAACCACGGGAGTCCAAACTGCAGGGCAATCATATCTAAGGAGACTAAACCCCTCTGAGGGGAACGAAAAGTAAGCTATAGTTTCTAGCGACTCTACTAGGGAAATTAGAGAACTTGACTTGGACTTCATGAAGTGATATTTTATAAGCAGATATATGTTCTTTGCATTGCATTTGCATTGGTGCTCTAAGTCACTGTGTTTTCCATCTGCTATTCCTCGAGGGCTTGTCGGAGGCTTGCCTAAATAGCTGGCTAGAAGGCTGGCCGATTGTGGGCTCTGCCATGTTGGAAACATAACCCTTGGATCTAGATTATCGTTGTACTGCTTCATCCTCCTTTCACTTCTCAGTGTTAGGCATGAGACGTATATTAGGTAATCTTGCAGCGGTACCCCTTTTGACTAATCGGCCTAGCTGCATATAGTAAAGCCATAGTGACTATTCCAACATAGGACACGATGCTCACCCACATGTAGGATTTTGTGAAACTACATACTTGAAGTAGTGAAACCCTAGATCATGTCAAATCTAGGGCAGGGTAAACCTCCCCCCATATATGGGTGTTTTGGCTCTCTTTACCTAGTATGTGCTTTACAGTGAAACTATATAGGAATGTCCATATCAGTGGCATAGTTGATAGCAGTTTGTGGGGCAGAATTTAGTGGGGAGTGTTGTCATACAGCTTTGATCATATCTGTTCCGATGAAATCTTAACTGAGGTGCTGTCCGATTTCTGATTTTGTTTACTTTTCTTTATTTCTTTTGCTAGGTAGTCTAAAACCATAGCTTCTAAAAGTATTGATATCCCCCAAATACTATGGACCTGTGTCGAAAGACTTTGCAAGGTCAGAGATCTTGTTCGCAGACAGTCAGTCTTTGCCTCATTGTCGCAGTCACAAGACGAAAAAGGGTCAGGTAAAGCTCACCATTTCAGTTCTTTTAGTAATCAGCCCTCAACTCACCTATATGCAGTTCATCTCAAGTACAGTCACCTACTCCTAGAATGGCTCAGTACCCATCGTCAGATTTGGAGGACTTGCTAATCTGTCTGCAGCAGTCGGTCGACTCACTCCAACACAACATGGCTCGACAAGCTGAGGTCACAAACAAGTTACACAACAACAACGATAGCAGCCAGATGCGGCTTCTATTTGGCACACACCTAATGTGACTATCCCCATACCCGATACTGCTGCCAATGCCACTACAACTCAAGATCCACAAACTAAGGGAGTTTTGGTTTTTCCCATCCAATCAGACCCACTCCCAGTACGGAGACCTAGAGCCCTAGTTTACCAGACTAAGGCACCTTTTGAATTCAAGGTTGACCCTACTATGCTCTAAGTAAACAAGCTAGAAAAACTGTTCAAAAACGCACAAGGGGTTAACTACATTCCAAATATAGAGGATGGGTACACTGAATCTGCAGTCACTTTGTTGGAGTGGTTCAAAATGCCGCATATTGACCGCTTTGATGGCGATGGAGACCCGTTTGTACATCTACGTCTATTTTTGGATATCCTGCAACCAATGGGGTTAACTAGACAACAGAAGTTGTCACTCTTCAGTTGAACCATGTCGGGTATAGCTACTGTCTAAAATGCTAAGTTGGAGAACTCTGTGAAGCAGAATTGTGAGGAATTGGCGAAGTCCTTCATTGCTCAATACTCATACAATACGCAGATTGAGGTCACAACTCGTGATCTTGAAGCGACGCGTCAAGAGCCGAAGGAGGATTTCTCAGAGTTCGTAACCAGATGGATGGCTAAAGCATCAACGGTGACCACTCGGCCCATAGAGAATGACCAAATCCTGATGGTTGTCCAGAATCTTCATGGCAAGATGTTGCAAAAAATGATTGTTCTCCTCTTGTTTACATTCAAGGAACTTCATGAAATGGGCGTTTAGATCGAAGACGCAATGAAGTAGGGGATCATCATTGATGACAAAGCACCAGCCAAGAGGCCTTTTGTCATGACCCAAACCCGTCCCTAAAAGTTTGGATCATGATCTGCCAGTAACCTATTGATTACCTATGGCCTTAGACAGATTACAGAGAATTTATAATAACGGGGCCTAAGCGGAAGCAAATAACATAACAGATCATCCATTGAGCAGTGCTTATATGCTAGGATTTTAAACATCATGTCATATACAGAAGGTTCACATATAGAGTTCATACATACAAGTACGAGTCATGCAGGGATATACAAGGAGTTAGCAACCAAAAAATTACATGTTAATGAGGTGTCCCAACAAAAGTCACCAATGACTTAACAACATTTGCCATCACAGAAAATCTCAAAAGACGAAATGCTCCTCTTTGGAGGCTTATCAAAGCAGGTCCACCAAAAAGACTCCTGAAGCTGACCTAGGGCTGACCTCCGGGTTGAACACCTACATAAAGATATATAACTACAGAGTGAGCGAAGAACTGTGAATAATAGTAAAGTAAATTAAATGAAGGTGCAAAAACCTGTAGACACCCCATTTTTGACCATCCTCAAGACTTGGACGTCATCGTTCGAACACTCGATGATCATTCACGCTCGTGTTTGTTCTGAGTTCCCGGTGGTTTCGGTCGCGCGCCTTGCCTCAAGATCTCTCAACTTGTCTATTTTATGCTTGGTTGTGGACCAACCACTTTTGTTTTGCTTTTGAGGGAAGAAGGTAGCTTGTTGGCCATCCCCTTAACCCATCGGCCAAGGCATGATGCCATCGGCCTTGTTTTCTTGCCATCGGCCAAAAGCGTTAGCCGATCGGCACTTTTTTTGGTCAGCCGGCCCTTATGTTGGTCAATCGGCCATATTTTCTAGCCGAACCAGGCTCATCTGCTTTTTGTAGATATTTTATGCCAGCTGTCACAGTTGGCATACACAATTCACCCCCACCATACACTGGAGGGATTTGCCCCTACTCCCTTCCCAGGGGTTCAAAAAATTTAGTCTTGAGGGATAGATATACTTTTGTATCTATATTCCTTTGTTTGACCTTGTTTTGTGCTCTAAAGTGTTGTTTTGTCTTACTATTGTACACAAACACACACTAGAACACCATCCTCTTGGAGCTGAGGTCCTTTGAGGTTGATTTCAGAGTTCTTGAGTTGGTTCTAGTCAGAGAAAGTGGCTGGAGCTTTGTTCTTGAAGAGTTTCTACAAGGGTGAGCAACTAACCTTTAGATACCTCATTTTGGCTCAAGCTTTTAGCCGTTCTTGCTTATTGTTTTAAGCTTAACTCTTAACTGATAAAAGTTTTGATTTTTGATGCTTTAGATCTTTGTTTAAGATCACTTTTTGGTTTGGGGTTGTTTACCCCCTCTTAGGCCTTGTTAGGCCTTGTTTGGAGCCATCCCTTTTGGCCTTTGTTCTTGTCTTTACATGACGTTTCTACCACCGAAATCCAAAGGACTTTCAATGGTGGAAAGGTGGTCTTGGAGTCCTAAATAGGAGAGGTCCATCCCCTCTCCTTGTTGTCTTGTATGCTAGTATAAATGGCTTCTATTGGTAGCATGTTTGCTTAGCTTGTTTTAGCTCCATTTCAGCAAGTATTTGGTGTTATTTTACCATGTTTTACCTCTGTCTAAGCTTGGTTTAATGGCTTCTTGCATGCACCATGCACTTGTCATGTAATCCTCTCTATTGCCTTATCATGCATCTTGTGTTTAGACCATCATGCTTGCATATTTTGGCTCAACTCGAAGGAGCTTTTAGTCATGTTTTACATTGATTCAGCTCTATTTCATGTTGTTTTGATCATATATGCCATGCTTTGTATAGACATAAGGCATTCTAGCTTGTTAGCTTTGAGTGTCCAAGTCATTAGCATGCTTTACTTGGCTCATTTCAATGATTTGGCATCATTTGTTATGATATTTCAGTCCATATTTCATGCTCATACACTTGCACCTATCACTCCTTTAATGCTTTAAAGAGTTGATGTTTTATGCCTAATGAATAGACCATTGTGTATGCCTCCATGCTTAGGTCTTTCGGATGCCATCTAAGTGAGTTTTTGGTCTTGTTTTACCATGCTATAACTCTATTTTTCATTGGATAATTCATACCATGTTTGGTTTTGATAGGTGTAGTGTAACACCCCTTTTGTAGCCTTGCATGCCTCATGCTTTTGGTGTTGTGTTCTAGCTTGTGTTGGACAGTTTCGAGCATGTTTTTGGTCTTGTCTTGACCTGCCTTGGGACTGTTTTGAGTGCCCATGGCCCTTTGGGGCTTGCCTTGCATAGCCATGGCTTGAGTCCCTTGGCTAGCCTTAAGCTTTGGGCTTTCTTGTATGCTTTGCTTGCTTTGTTTGGTTGGTTTGACACATTTCCATGCATGATTTCAGAGCTTATAATGTTTATCACATGTCCATATTTGTCCCCTTTTAAGTTCTCTTGAAAGTTGCCTTCCTATTCCTAGGTGTCGTACCATTTACATGTGCATGTTTGTTTTGCATTTTCATGCTTCCAATTCATAAGTTCGACCACTGATTTGGGCATGGTTAAGAGCTGTCCAGTCTAGTTTAACTCCATCTTTGCATCTTGTTGCATGCTTGTCTTGCATGTTGTTGCATGATTGCTTCATTTTGCATGTTTGTTGCATGCCATGCATGTTTGCATGTTAGGTTGTATGCCTATTGCATGTTAGATGCATTGCATGATCTTGTTGCATACTTGTTGCATTCTTGAGTTGTTCGCATCATGCTTGCATGTTTGCATAGCATTATGTGTACATCCCTTGCCTCTTCATCAAGCATGATAGAGGCTGGGTCCGCTTATGTGTTTTGTGCATTTCATTTGATATTGAATTGCACGCTTGGCTCCTTTGGCCATCATGTATTGCAATGCGTGATTGGTGGTCCGAGGGTCAAGAACTGCACTCCTTTGAGTCTTAAACATGATAAGGGGTGTAGTTGCAAACATTGTCTTCTAAATGCATTACCATGCTCTGTTTGTCCTCCGCTACAGCAAAAGGAGCATTTTACAAGAAGAGATGGCCAATCGGCTATCCTCAATGCCAATCGGCTAACAATGTCAGGCCGAGAGCCTTATTCTTGGTCGATGACCTTCATCTCTTGGCCGATGGCCTTTCTATTTGACCGATGGCCTCTCAACATGACCATGAAGTGGCTCTGAAGCATCACAAAGACTTGTGCAGTTTTCAAAAGTACAAAATAGTGCAAACAAATGCAACATGAGGCATGGCAACGGATTTCCGAGCGAAGTCGACCAAGCATGCATTTGTTCCTCTTCCCGAGGCTGTTTTACTGTTTTCATAGCTTAATTAATTTGTTTAATTAGTTAAGAGTTGTGTAATAATTAATTAGCTTGTAAGTTAGTTAATTAGTTGATTTGTATTATTCTTTCGGTCTCTCCCTCGAGAGAGCCAATTGGTGTAATAAGCGTGCATGTGTGTGATGCATGTCTTCCAACCCCCATTTCTTTCTCCCTTTTACTTAACCGCTTACAATGGTTAGTTTTAGGGCTTATTTAATTTAGCATCCTTATGCTATGCATGTTTGCATCATTCATCTGTATTGCATGCCCCAAGCTCGGCGCATCATACTAAGTGCATTGTATTTCAATTCCTACTTGACTACATGTATCGAGTTATCGCATCTCATATGCCATCTTAGAATAGCCGAGCCTATTTCTAGTTGCATTTTGCATGTGTTGCATTAGCCATCTTAACATGAACTAGGTTCATGCATTGATTTCTAACTAGTTCTCTATTTTGGCTCGGAGTACACTGTGAGTGTTTATGCTTTAGCATACTGCATGTGTGTTAATATTGCCATGTTAGCATGCTTGCCATAAGGCTAATTGCTTATAAGATATAACTGCATGAATGCCTGTGGGTGAAGGTTGGATTACTTGAATTGGAACGATTCATTGAAATCCATGTTTTAGCCTACTTGCGAGTACCAAACTTGAAAACCATTTCCAAACAAACAGATATACAATGCTTTGTTCCAAATTAGGCGATCTAGTCTATACTTGTGTGTTGTGTGCATCACATAGTAATTCTAGCAAATTAACCGGAATAAGAACGCATGCTTTTTCAAAAATAAGATATCATGCTTAGTACAGGCCGATCTTTTATCGGGCGAGCGGGGGTGCTCATTGCATGACCTTCCCCTCTCATACCCAAGTTCCCGAGCCGAGGCAACTTTGGTGATGACGGACACGTGGGCTTAGGCACGAGTCAGGGTTTCCTAAATTTGCCCCAAAATAAAATATTTAGGTTGTGATTCGGTATCTGGCAAAGCAGTCCATGTTTGGCACTTCTTTCTTAAAAATCAATTTTCCAAAATGATTTGTCGGATTTGGACTCTTTGGTGATTTATCAATCCCACATCGCACATTGTGAGATCAGATTAAGAACCGTGACATTTGTGTCCGAACTTTAGCATGAAGCCCAAGGGCGCGTCTACAGTCACCCTTTTCATTTCTACTATACTGTCATTTCATCACATTGTTTTGTGCACCTTACTTGCATTTTGCATGCATTGCATTTCATTCGCGATATTTTGTGCATCGCGCTATCTTGCGCACCTCATCTGTACCTGTTAGTGCATTGCATTTCATTCGCGCTATTTTGCGCATAGCGCTATCTTGCGTACCTCCTCTGCACCTGTTAGTGCATTGCATTTCATTCGCGCTATTTTGCGCACATCATTCGCACCTGTTAGTGCATTGCATTTCATTCGCGCTATTTTGCGCACATCATCCGCACCTGTTAGTGCATTGTATTTCATTCGCGCTATTTTGCGCATCGTGCTATCTTGCGTACCTCATCTGCACCTGCTCGTGCATTGCATTTCATTCGCGCTATTTTGCGCATCGCGCTATCATGCGCACCTCCTCTGCACCTGTTAGTGCATTGCATTTCATTCATGCTATTTTGCGCATCGCGCTATCTTGCGTACCTCATCTGCACCTGTTAGTGCATTGCATTTCATTCGCGCTATTTCGCGCGTCACGCTATCTTGCGCACCTCCTCTGCACCTGTTAGTGCATTGCATTTCATTTGTAGTATTTTGTGTATCACGCTATCTTGCGCACCTCATCTGCACCTGTTAGTGCATTGCATTTCATTCGAGCTATTTTGCGCATCGCGCTATCTTGCGCACCTCCTTTGCACCTCTTAGTGCATTGCATTTCATTTGTAGTATTTTGTGCATCGCGTTATCTTGCGTACCTCATCTGCACCTGTTAGTGCATTGCATTTCATTCGCGCTATTTTGCGCATCGCGCTATCTTGCGCACCTCATCTGCACCTGTTAGTGCATTGTATTTCATTCGCGCTATTTTGCGCATATCATCTGCACCTATTAGTGCATAGCATTGCATTCGTGCTATTTTGCGCATCGTACTATCTTGCGCACCTTATATGCACCTATTAGTGCATTGCATTTTGCATCAGTCACGCTATTTTGCGCATTGCACTGTTTTGTGCACCTTACTTGCATTTTGCATGCATTGCATTTCATTCGTGCTATTTTGCGCATCGCGCCATCTTGCGCACCTTACCTGCACTTGTTACTGCATTGCATTGTCTTGCACCCCTACTAACTTGTTCATTTTCTTGCACTCCTACTAACTTGTGCGTTGTTTTGCACTCCCCCTCTAACTTGCATTGTTTTGCACCCACCTGACTTGCGTTGTTTCGCACCCACTAACTTGCATTATCTTGCACCCACCAACTTGCATTGTTTCGCACCCACCTAACATGTGTTGTTTTGCACTTCTCTTACTTACATTGTTCTGTACATCTTTAACTTGCGTTTTCTCGCACGTTACTTGCATTGCTACGCACACTTCACTCACGTTGTCAGGCACTTCTCACTTGCATTGCTATGCTTGTTTCTAACGATATTGTACCTGTTAAGTTTCTTTCTTTTGCAGGCACGATATTGTATGTACGGTTCATTTGAAGCTGGCACGACCAGACGAACCGAACGATACTGTATATTCTTTACGTGAGACGTAGCGAGAATTGTATAATTCTCTTACATTCTTTCTGCATGTAATGTAGTTTGTTTTTTATTTGCTTGCTTAAAACTATTGCATGTTATGCTTCGTTACAGCTCTTTTTGCATGATCATAAGTTATGTTCGACATCGTGCATGTCCTTTGCATCGTGCCCCAGCCCGCGGGCACATATCTTGCTATCTTGTATGCTTGTCTAAGTCTTCGGCCTTGTCAAAAATGGGTAGTCTCCGGGCTTTGACATTCACTCCCGTCATTTTTATGACTTTCGAGTTCTGTCAAAGAAGGGCAACTGTAGACACCCCATTTTTGACCGTCCCCAAGACTTGGACGTCATCATTTGAACACTCAATGATCATCCATGCTCGTGTTTGTTTTAAGTTCTCGGGGGTTTCGGTCGCGCGCCTTGCCTCAAGATCTCTTAACTTTTCTGTTTTGTGCATGGTTGAGGACCAAACACTTGTGTTTTTGCTTCTGAGGGAAGAGGGTGGCATGTTGGCCATCCCCTCAACCCATCGACCAAGGCATGAAGCCATCGGCCTTTGTTTTCTTGCCATCAGCCAAAAGTGCTGGCCGATCGGCACTTTTTTTGGTCGGTCGGCCCTTATGTTGGCGATCGGCCATGTTTTCTGGCCGAACCCTACTCATCTGCTTTTTACAGATATTTTATGCCAGCTGTCACAGCTGGCATGCACAATTCACCCCCTCCATACACTGGAGGGATTTGCCGCTTGGCTTAGCTTCTCCAAGAAGCTTTGGAATTGAATTCTATAAGAAGGGAGCCCCTCCTCCCTTCTCAGGGGTTCAGAAAATTTAGTCTTCAGGGATAGATATACTTTTGTATCTATATTCCTTTGTTTGACCTTGTTTTGTGCTCTAAAGTGTTGTTTTGTCTTACTATTGTACACAAACACACACCAGAACACCATCCTCTTGCAGCTGA
This sequence comes from Camellia sinensis, assembly GCF_055761805.1. Lineage (NCBI taxonomy): Eukaryota > Viridiplantae > Streptophyta > Magnoliopsida > Ericales > Theaceae > Camellia > Camellia sinensis. The sequence goes on from NC_138964.1 coordinate 73,734,394, forward strand.
GGTCCCTTCAGGTTGATTTCAGAGTTCTTCAGCTAGTTTTAGTCAGAGAAAGTGGCTGGAGCTTTGTTCTTGAAGAGTTTCTACAAGGATGAGCAACTAACCTTTAGATACCTCATTTTGGCTGAAGCTTTTAGTCGTTCTTGCTTATTGTTTTAAGCTTAACTCTTAACTGATAAAAGTTTTGATTTTTGATGCTTTAGATCTTTGTTTAAGATCACTTTTTGGTTTGGGATTGTTTACCCCCTCTTAGGCCTTGTTAGGCCTTGTTTGGAGCCCTCCCTTTTGGCCTTTGCATGACCTTTCTACCACTGAAATCCAGAGGAGCTTTAGTGGTGGAAAGGTGGTCTTGGAGTCCTAAGTAGGAGAGGGTCAACCCCTCCCCATGTTGTCTTGTATGCTAGTATAAATGGCTTCTATTGGTAGCATGTTTGCTTAGCTTGTTTGAGCTCCATTTCCTCAAGTATTTGGTGTTATTTTACCATGTTTTACCTCTGTCTAAGGTTGGTTTAATGGCTTCTTGCATGCACCATGTACTTGTCTTCTAATCCTCTCTATTGCCTTAACATGCATCTTGACTTTAGACCATCATGCTTGCATATTTTGGATCAACTCGAAGGAGCTTTTAGTCATGTTTTGCCATGCTTCAGCTCTATTTCATGTTGTTTTGATCATATATGCCATGCTTTGTATAGCCATAAGGCATTCTAGCTTGTTAGCTTTGAGTGTCCAAGTCACTAGCATGCTTTACTTGGCTCATTTCAATGATTTGGCATCATTTGTTATGATATTTCAGTCCATATTTCATGCTCATACACTTGCACCTATCACTCCTTTAATGCTTTAAAGAGTTGATGTTTTATGCCTCATAAATGGACCATTGTGTATGCCTCCATGCTTAGGTCTTTTGGATGCCATCTAAGTAGGTTTTTGGTCTTGTTTTACCATGCCATAACTCTGTTTTTCATTGGATAATTCATTCCATGTTTGGTTTTGATAAGTGTAGTGTAACACCCCTTTTGTAGCCTTGCATGCCTCATGCTTTTGGTGTTGTGTTCTAGCTTGTGTTGGCTAGTTTTGAGCATGTTTTTGGTCCTGTCTTGACCTGCCTTGGGACTGTTTTGAATGCCCTTTGCCCTTTGGGGCTTGCCTTGCATAGCCATGGTTTGAGTCCCTTGGCTAGCCTTAAGCTTTGGGCTTTCTTGTATGCTTTGCTTGCTTGTTTGGTTGGTTTGACACCTTTCCATGCATGATTTCAGAGCTTATAATCTTTGTCACATGTCCATATTTGTCCCCTTTTAAGTGCTCTTGAAAGTTTCCCTCTTATGCCTAGGTGTGGGACCATTTACACGTGCATGTTTGTTTTGCATTTTCATGATTCCAATTCATAACTTCGGCCACTGATTTGGGCATATTTAAGAGCTGTCCAGTCTAGTTTAAGTCCATCTTTGCATCTTGTTGCGTGCTTGTCTTGCATGCTGTTGCATGCTTGCTTCATTTTGCATGTTTGTTGAATGCCATGCATGTTTACGTGTTAGGTTGTATGCCTATTGCATGTTAGATGCATTGCATGATCTTATTGTATACTTGTTACATGCTTGAGTTGTTCACATCATGCTTGCATGTTTGCATTGCATTATGTGTGCATCCCTTGCCTCTTGATCAAGCATGATAGAGGTTGGGGCCCGTTATGTGTTTTGTGCATTTCATTTGATATTGAATTACACACTTAGCTCCTTTGGCCGTCATGCATTGGAATGCGTGATTGGTGGTCCAAGGGTTAAGAACTACACTCCTTTGAGTCTTAAACATGATAAGGGGTGTAGTTGCAAACATTGTCTTGTAAATGCATTGCCATGCTCTGGTTGTCCTCCGCTGCAGCAAAAGGACCATTTTACAAGAAGAGATGGCCGATCGGCTATCTTCAGTGCCGATCGGCTAACAATGTCTGGCCGAGAGCCTTATTTTTGGTCGATGACGTCCATCTCTTGGCCGATGGCCTCTCAGCATGACCATGAAGTGGTTCTGAAGCATCACAAAGACTTGTGCAGTTTTCAGAAGTGCAAAACAGTGCAAATAGAGCCAACATGAGGCATGGCAACGGATTTCCAAGCGAAGTCGACCAAGCATGCATTTGTTCCTCTTCCCGAGGCTGCTTTACTGTTTTCATAGCTTAATTAATTTGTTTAATTAGTTAAGAGTTGTGTAATAATTAATTAGCTTGTAAGTTAGTTAATTAGTTGATTTGTATTGTTCTTTCGGTCTCTCCCTCGAGAGAGCCAATTGTTGTAATAAGCGTACATGTGTGTGATACATGTCTTCCAACCCCCATTTCTTTCTCCCTTATACTTAACCGCTTACGATGATTAGTTTTAGGGCATATTTAATTTAGCATCCTTATGCTATGCATGTTTGCATCATTCATCTGTACTACATGCACCAGGCTCGGCGCATCATACTAACTGCATTGTATTTCAATTCCTACTCGAATACATGTATCGAGTTGTCGTATCTCATATGCCATCTTAGAATAGCCGAGCCTATTTCTAGTTGCATTTTGCATGTGTTGCATTAGCCATCTTAACATGAATTGGGGTCATGCATTAATTTCTAACTAGTTCTCTATTTTGGCTCGGAGTACACTGTGAGTGTTTATGCTTTAGCATACTGCATGTGTGTTAATGTTACCATGTTAGCATCCTTGCCATGAGACTGATTGCTTATGTGATATAACTACCTGAATGCCTGTGTGTGAATGTTGGATTACTTAAATTGGAACGATTCATTGAAATCCATGTTTTAGCCTACTTGAGAGTAGCAAACTTCAAAACCACTTCCAAACAAATAGATATGCGATGCTTTGTTCCAAATTAGGCGATCTAGTCTATACTTGTGTGTTGTGCTCATCACATAGTAATTCTAGCTAATTAACCGGAATAAGAACGCATGTGTTTTCAAAAACAGGATATCATGCTTAGTACAGGTCTTTGATCGGGTGAGCGGGAGATCTCATTGCATGACCTTCCCCTCTCGTACCCAAGTTCCCGAGCTGAGACAACTTTGGTGATGACGGACACGTGGCCTTAGGCACGAGTCAGGGTTTCCTAAATTTCTTCAAAATAAAATATTTAGGTGGCGACTCTGTATCTGGCAAAGCAGTCCATGTTTGGCACTTCTTTCTTAAAAATCAGTTTTCCAAAACAATTTGCTAGATTTGGACTCTTTGGTGATTTATCAGTCTTGCATTGCACTTTGCGAGATTAGATTCAGAACCGTGACATTGAGTCCGAATTGTAGTAGCTAGAGAACAAAACTAATTTTCTCGGGAGTTCTCCGGGCGCATCTACGAAAGGCATGTAATGTAAACCCAACATTTGACCAATGTGCAATATTCAGAATGTCCACCATAGTCACGTTAAGCATAATGTTATTCATAATCACATTTTCAGAACAACCTCAGGCCCATTTATTGAGGAACGGCCTCGGGCCCACATGTAACAGAACTGCTTCGGGCCCAATCACATGTTAATAAAATGGCCCCAGGCCCACATATGACAGAACAGCCTCGGGCCCAATCACATGATATTAGTTGTTTAGAACAACCTCAAGTCAAAACACATCTTATCATAGAGTAGATGGAACATCGACATGTCTCCATCTCTCACATATAACAGAACAACCTAGGGCCAAACATAATGCAGAACGGCCTCCGGCCCAACATAGTAACAGCTGTTCTGAACATTATATGGTAGATGGAACATCGATATGTCTCCATCTCCCTTGGCCTTATAGCCATTTGTCATAAACAATCCATATCACACATAACGGCCTCCGGCACATCACTTATAATAGTCACAGAACGACCTTCGGTCCACATTTCATTCGTTCATTAACATTCGTGAAGCATCATTTACCATTCGTAAAAAGGCATTCCATAACGTTCATATCACATTTATATCATAATCCAATGTCATATATATATATATAGATATCATTCCATCGTTCCAAATTAGCAATTAGCCACAACGTTCATATCAAAATAAAATAGAGAATTAGATAAGAATATATCTTTACAATACTATTACTCACTATGATTTGGTCGTGCAGTGGTCCCTTCCGACGAGTGATCCACACATTCAACACATGGAAATTTGATAAGCAATCTATTCTTTTCTTAGCTTTTTCTCTTTAATCATTTTTTCTGTTTTGTTCAATTTCTAGCCATCTTTAAGCATTTCGGTGGGATTAAATACACTCATTAACAGATTCAGAGGGTCGCAAAGCTGAACAAAATGCAGTAATCTTTCTCCCTATTTCCCGCACGGGCAGAAGACCCCCACCGCATGTGCAGAAAAGGCGCCACACATTATTTTAATTCAGAATGTTGGACTTTCTATTTTCCGTATTTGCGGCTGTGAATCCTGTACATGCGATTCTGGCTCTGTTTGAGCAGTCCAAAAATTCGTTAAGTTCAAGCTTCTCCAATGCATTTCCAAGGTCTAATTCAAGCAATTTCACATCAAATACATAAGATATGAGCATAATAAATATGAAGCTCAAGCTCAATTAGATCAAAACATCTTTTAAATTCCAATTAGCTTCCATAATTTCTTCATTTTCTTCATCTTTTCATGGTATATATATTTGTATATGCTTACATGAGTTCAAAGCATGCCAAGATCCAATATTACAAGCAAGTTCCCACAATCATACTCAAATCAAACTAAAAAATGAAGAAATCAACTCTTAAATCAAACAAATGTGAGGAATCTATAGTAATTTCATACTATTTGTTCAAGCAAGATCATAACTCATAAACCCTAACTCCCATGAGTGTCAAAGCTTCATCTTAAGGCTTGATTTTAACCAATTGAAGAAAGATTTCTGGTATTCTAGTTCATTTCCACTTACCTTGAGCTATATCCCTTGAATCCCTTTTCAATTTCTTCAATTTCCAAGCTCTTGGTTGAATTCTTCTCTCTCTCTCTCTCTCCCTCTCTCACTTTTCCCTTCTTTTCTTCTCTAAGTCTCCTCCAGGAGATATTTTTTAGCTTAAGTCTTAGTGTTAACTCTATGGCTCATATATATATCTATTATTTAGCTTATTTGAGTCTAAGGCAAGCTTAGTTAAGAGTTTAACCTAAATAAATCCAATTAATTCATTATGAATCAGATTTTTACAAAACTTCATATTATATCCTAAAAATCATGTTAATTATAACTATAAAATCGATTTCAGTTTATCGCACCTCTAAGGCTTCCAATTTCTAGTCCAAAGGTTGTAATTTCAATAGATTTTCACATAACCGACAGATACAAGTTTATAAACATGGAATTTCATATCAAGCACATAAGCACACCTATAATCACACATATAATGAGGGAATTAATGCATATACGAGAGTCAGGTTGTTAAACCTTTTGTTCACAGTTCCATTGTTTCCGGGGGTATCACAGCTACGAGGCTGTCAGAGGTGAGCGTTGTCACCACAACCAAAACTGTTGATCTCTTTGCTAACATGGACCCACAAACTTCTAGCCCTACCTGACCTCCAAGTAGAACTTCAACCAACTCTGCATGACTCTATCTCGAGCCATGCAAGTGCTAATAAAAAAGGGGCATCTGAAACCCCTAGAACCTTAACCACTTCCAGACCCTCTTCCACCTAAGCACGATCCCACCAAATACTGTGCTTTCCATCAACAACGTAACCATGAAACGGACCGATGCTTCCACCTAGGTCATGAGATTGAAGATCTCATCGTCAACAAAGTCATACCTCCATCCTAAAAGCCAAATGTGACCACCAACCCACTCCGTGTCCACAACCAAGTCCCTCTACCTAGAAATATCCACCTCATCCATACACTACCACCCACCTTCGACCTAAACATCTATATCACCCCCTCCCACCTGCCAAAGCCGATGTTGTGCATCTCTGAAGCCATAGACTTGTGCATAATGAACACATCCAACCCATGAACTGAGCCTCACAAATCTGTGGTGACAACGCCTAAAGACGAGAAGGTTTTGACCTCGGAGGACAATGCCAGTCTGTCACTGGAAATTCCTGGAGACTTCTCTAAGGAGTATGACCCGAGCCACTACATTGTACTTATTACTCAAACCAAACCTGAGGTAGTACTGCTGACCTCAGTGGATAATAATGTGGTTTGGGAGGATGGCCCAAGCCATGGGTTGGAAAATCTAGCAGATCTAGAAGAAGATTTTGACAACCTATAATTCTTCGAAGAATAGGACCAAGGCATTGTGCAAATCGGTTGGTTTGATTTGAGCCTGTCAACTGACAACAAGGGCTGGCTATATGATAAATCAGACAAGGAAGAAGAAACCAAAGTCAACCCGTAGGAAAAGAAATTCAGGGTAGCTGACACAGTCAAGAAGGCTGAAGAGTACGGAAAAACAAACCTAGGAATTGGGTGTTGATGAAATTGCATACGCCAACCTGGAAGCTATGCTGGGGCAGTTTGACCCGGAGAAGATTGAAGAGAGTCAGAAAATCGCAATATCTTGTAGCCCTGATAGGGATACATGTCTTGTGGATGTGATCTAAGTTGAGCCGGACAAGTTCTTGTAGGTGACTGATGGTGAGTGGTGGGAAGATAGCGATTTTCATCTTGCCCATATAGATGAAGACTGAGGATATCATATCCCAGACAGTTCTTGGTACTCGGAGGAAATAGACCACCCCACCAAGAGTGGACAGTATGTCAAACCTCCATATTTGGATCAGGCTGAACCCTCAAGAAAGACCCGGGAGGTTAAGAAAGAAATGGAGAAGAAACTGAAAGAGGAGCTGGTTCTAAAAAAACTCAAAAAGATCCAGACTGACATTTCCATTTGGAGCCTCCTTATGGCTTTGCGAGTACACCAACAGGCGATTTTATCGGTAATGGATAAGGCTAAGTTGTCCATTGATACTATGCCAGAGCAGCTCGTTGTCTTGATCTTCCCAAATAACACCAAGCCTATGCTCACTTTCTCCGATAAAGAGCTGTTGTCGGGAGGATCGACTCACAACAAGACATCGTACATATCTGTCGAGTGTATAGGAAAGTGGGTTCCAGTGGTCTTAGTGGACACTAACTCTACTATCAATGTTTTGTCATTCTCACACTGCCTATGTGATAGTCTTGAAACGGACAGATTTCGTCCCCACAACCCAGGTGATTCAGGCATATGACGACACGAGTAGAGAAGTTATGGGGATGGTGAAAGGAGAAGTCCAAGCGGGGCCTTCCAATCATAAGACTGAGTTCCATGTACTTAATGTGCCAACTACCTTTAACCTACTTCGAGGGAGGCTCTGGTTGCTTTCCATGAAGGTTGTGTCCTCCAGCCTCCATCAAATGCTGAAATACCCTCATAAGGGAGGAGTGACAACCGTCTTTGGGAATTCATCTATTCATCCACTGCTAGAGGTAACTACGCCTTTGCTGGAATTCAATCATAGTGATAAGGATGTCTTTCTTTCGGGATTCACTTTGGCGGAAGCCGAAGTGGTACAGACTATCTTAGAAGCGGATGAAGGCATGTATGTTAGTGTTCAGTCCATTTACTTCATGAACAAGTTAAAGCATATTCCAAGAATGGGGCTCGGAAGGAGTGGGAGAAAAGAGGACTAGAGAAGGAAGCGAGAAAAAATGAGAGAAAGGGCCAAGGCCAAAAGAGCCGAGAAGCATTACGAGCTGGTCCACAATCTAATCTGGGGAACGTTAAATAGGCTCTTTGTCAGAGAAGGAGAGGATTTCCCCTTCTGCGGCTTCCCTGAGCCTTAGGTGGATTCTTCAACGAAAAAGCATTTCCCTGGATTTGAAATCTTCTTTGACCACCAGCTCTAGAAGAGTGATGATGAAAGGGCTGATTGAAGCATCAACGCCGGCCAAAGTAAAGAGGACAATTTGGACAGCAACGAGACTAGAGTAGTAGCAGCACTAGTGAATCTCTTGACAGATCCTGGGACCAATATAGAGAACTTGGGGGGATACCTTTACTGTCTCTATGATTGGAAAAGAACCAGTTGTGGATTTCACCAGTTGCATTCTAGACGCATCGAGGGTGCCACATCTCACTTAGCAATTGGAGAAAGGCTTTATTTCCAGTTCTAAATTGGATGATGAGCCAAAATCTGATTCCATTGAGTCTATTTAGTCGAAATCAGATTCAAGTTAGTCTGGGGAGTCTGAGTTTGGCACTTCTGGGGTGGTATCCCATGCTCGAAGGTCCAGTCTAGGTCCTTTTTGGCTTTTTCTTTTGAGTCTATTGTAAACAGCCTGAACTTTTGAATGAGAATGTTGTGGATTCTGTGTACTTCTCTGTACCGTTAATTTATTACATTGACCAAGATTTTCAAATTTTTAATCGAAATGAAGAGGAAGAAATTCCTCAGGCTTTGAAAAATTTGATTGACAGAAAAAAGAGGGGCGTGTTAAGCCTTGCATAGATGAGATCATTGTAATTGAGATCACTGCAATTAATGAGGGTATTGAGAAGGATTTATGCTTTGTCCAGATCGGGTCCACGTTGTCTTCAGAGGAACACAAACATATAATCGCTTTATTAAAAGATTTCAAAGATGTTTTTGCGTGGTCCTACGAAGATATGCCCAGAATCGATCCTGAGATTATATAACACCGGATCTCTCTTGACCCCGAGGGCCGACCTGTCAAGCGGAAACTCTGCAGAATCCGTCCGAATTGGGCATTGAAGTTTAAAGAGGAAGTCACCAAGAAGATTTATGTGGGATTCTTAGTGGTGTCTGAATATCTGACTTGGTTGGCCAATATTGTTCCGGTTCCAAAGAGGGATGGCAAAATCAAAGCCTGCGCCAACTTTCAGGATTTGAATAATGCTAGTTCGAAGGACAACTAGATTCTAATGGCGCCTGAGGACAAAGAAAATACTACATTCACCACACCATGGGGTAGCTACTGTTACAGAGTTATGCCATTCGGGTTGAAGAATATCGGGTCTACATATCAAAGAGCTGCAACCACCATCGTGCACGACATGATCCACAAGGAAGTCGAGGTGTATGTGGACAACATGATTATAAAATCCAAGAGCAAGAAGGCCACTACTCCACAATGGAAAAATTCTTCGAATGGGTCAAGGAGTACAGATTGAGGTTAAACTCGTAGAAACGCACTTTTAGGGTGACTGCAGGGAAAATGCTAGGATTTATGATCATGCAGAGGGGAATTGATGTAGATCCATCCAAGATCAAGGCCGGCTTAGAAATGCCACCGCCGAGGACTGAAAAGGAGGTGCACGACTTTCTAGGTAAAGTGTAATTCATAAGACTGCTTATCTCAAAATTAACCTTGACTTCTGAACCACTATTTGGTTTCTTGAAAAAGGGGAAGAAGTTTCGATGGGATGATCAATGTTAGTTCGCTTTCGAACAAGCCAAGCAGTACCTTCAGAATCCACCTGCATTGTCGCCACCAAAACCAGGGAAGCCATTGATCATGTATCTCTCTATGACAAATTCAACTACGAGGTGCATGCTAGCTCTAGAATCAGAAGCTAAGGCAGAGAAGGCCATCTACTATCTAAGCAAGAAGATGTTGGATTTCCAGACTCACTGCACTCTTCTGGAGAAAGCTTTCTTAGCTTTGGTTTGGGCAACTAAGAAGTTGAGACACTACTTGTTACCCACTCCGTAATTCTAGTGCCGTGATTAGATCCTATCAAATGTCTTTTTGAGAAATTGGCACTTACAGGTAGGCTCGCTCGTTGGTTGCTTTTTCTCTCCGAGTTTGACCTCAAGCACGTCATTTGCAAGTCCATCAAAAGGAGAGCAGTAGCGGAATTTTTAGCAGACCACCCAGCGGAAGGAGATGAAGTAGTAGAGTATCTATTTCCAGATGAGGAGATTCTGCAGGTAGAAGAGCAGACATGGACAATGTACTTTGATGGAGCAGTTAATCAACATGGTTACAATATGGTTATGAGATAGGCATGTTTCTTATAGCACTCAATGATTCCCATATGCCCCTAGCCTTAAAACTTCGGTTCAAAGTGTCCAACAATGAACTAGAATACGAGACGTATATCGCTGAAATGGAAGCTGCACTAGAACTAGAGGCAATAAGGTTGGACGTCATTGGAGACTCGAACCTGGTTGTTTCTCAAGCCAATGGAGACTGGAAGGTCAAGGAAGACAAAATGAAGGTTTATCATCAGACCCAAACATTCTGATTTTGAGGTTGGAAAAACTAACCTTCACACATCTACTGAGAGACAACAATTGGTTCGTTGATGCACTGGCAACTCTATCCTTCATGGTAGACATACCGCTCGGGGTTAAGATGTATCTAATCATCATTGAACAAAAATATATGCCTGCATATGAGATGATAGCCGCAATAGATGATGTTCAAGACAAAAACCTCTGGTATTATGACATTTCAAATTTTTTGGAGAATGACATGTATCCACTAGGGGCAAATGCCGAAGATAAATAGGGAATACAGCGTCTAGCTGTCCAATACATCATTTGCGGAAATAAGTTGTACAAGAGAGGCCATCTAGGAATGCACAAGCTCTGCATTAAAGAAGAGGAGTCAAAACGCCTCATGGAGGCCATCCATGGTGGAGTGTGGAGCACACATGAATGGTGTGATGCTGGCAAGGAAGATCCTCATGCAGGGTTATTATTGGTAAATCATGGAGGAGGATTGCAACAACTTTATTTGGCGATGCCACAAATGTCAAATCTATACCAATCGCATGAATATCCCACTGTCAAAGTTTGACAACATGACTTCACCATGGCCTTTCTCAGTCTGGGGAATTGATGTCATTGGAGTTGTCTCACCAAAGGGCTTGAATGGACATGAGTTCATTTGAGTGGCGATCGACTATTTTACCAAATGGCTGGAAGCTCAATCTTATTCAAGGTTGAAAGGATCACATATGGCCAAGTTCGTCAGGAACATCATCTGCAGGTATGGGGTGCTAAATGAGATCATATCGGATAATGGCTCACACTTCAAGAAAGAGGTGGTGGATTTGCTTAAGAAGTATAATGTGGCTTTTTGCAAGTCATCAACCTACAGACCACAGGCCAAAGGAGCTGTTGAGGTTGCCAACAAGAATGTCAAGAAAATCTTGCAAAAGATGGTGGAAACTTACAAAGACTGGCCAAATAAACTGCCTTTCGCACTCTGGGGTTATAGGAGTTCAATTCGAACTTCTACAGGGGCAACCCCCTATTCTTTGGTGTATGGGATGGAAGCTGTTTTGCCGATTGAGATCGAGGTACTGTCGCTGAAAATTATGGCCAAGTGTCAAATAACAGAGGCCGATTGGCAGCAGAACATGTTTGAAGAATTGATGTTTACGAGAGGAGGTTGAAGGCGTTGTATCACATACATGGATATCATTGCAGAATTTCCAGGACCTTTAATAAGAAAGTCAAATCCAGAAACCTCAAAGAAGGAGATATGGTGCTCAAAGATAACTGAGCTCATATCCATGACCCTAGGGGCAAGTTCAGACCCAATTGGATTAGTCCTTACATCCTCAAATCTATCTGGTCTTCGGAAGCAATCATCCTCATGGAGTTAGATGGCTTGGAGTTCTCACAACTGATCAACATGGACAAGTTGAAGAAATACTATCCTTGAGAGGCTCGCTGGGCCAAAAACCTAAAAAGGAAACCTAGGCAAAAGTTAGAGCATAAAAAAATGGAAATAAAGAAAAATAGAGCTCGCAAGGTTGAAACCTGAAAGGGCGACTTTAGCAAAAGTTAGAGCGCAAAAGGAGAGAGATAATACTCGAGTGAACCCTAACCGAACTACATAGGGCTCGATTCTCATCTTTGGGACACGTAGGCAACTTCATCCTGAAGTTGGGCCATAACCATTTTCCAACTTAACTATCCTATTCATTTGTTTGAATGGTCCATCTTTTTCCATCATCTATTAGCTTGGCTGTTTTAGCTCCAATTGGGCAGAAGGGCTAGTTGCAAGACAGAGCAGTGATGGTGAATGTAGTTATGGGTGGCTATAATCTTTTGATTTGATGCTATACATCTTAAGGACTGATTCCATGTATGTCAGGTAGTGACCATTTCTGAAAATTGGTTTGAAAAGTTTTAATGAAGCTAATTTTCTCAAAGTTTTACTTTTTACAAGAAAGACCATTCTTTGGACAAAAAAAAAAAAAAATTATCATTACTCACAACTTTAATTACATGACTTCAACACAAGTACATCCTCCAACTCTCAAATTAAATCAAAGTTGCTTTTACATCATCAAAACTTGAAAAGAAAAGTCAAAGCAATAAATTAGGGACACAGATGAGTCAGGTGACTATTCTCTGCCTCTTGCTTACGCTATTGAAAGTCTCTGTGGCCAAGAATGGCCCAACCTGTGCCTCGTCCTTGAGCCAAGCTAAGCACTTGTCAGAAAGGGCATAACTGAAGCTAGCAGTAGGGGCCAGAAGCTCTCTTGTCCTCTAAGTAGCGAGGTATCGAGCCAGACGTGCAGCGCGAACTAGAAATGGTGCTGGGTATTCCACCCCCTCATCTAGGCAAGTCTGATCACGTCCAAACTGGCATCTGAACCGGAATGGGGAGTAGAAGATATAGTGTGTAAAGTCGATCAACTGTATACCCGGTTGGCGAGACATGCTGTAACTCATCTCGGTCAAGTTCAACCTAGGACAACACCAAGCAATATCAGTCACAGATCTGCTGCACATCTAATCACACCACAGTGCCTCTATGGGAAAGTCCACTAGCCGTGGGCGAAAGAAGTTGGATATGGCTGAACATTCAGGACAAGGGTCCATGACCTTCAACTTATCAACCATATCTTGGAAGGGATGAAAAAAAAAAGAGATATTAAACAATAGAGAGATTTACGTTGAGAGAAAAAGTAAGGAAAGGGTTTTGAGAGAAAATAGAAAGTGAGTACCAAGTGATGTGAGAAATCATAAAAAAGAGAGGGTGGGAAACAATATCTGAAGAAGCATTGGACTCCTCGTAAATCAAGAAGTCTCCCATTGATCAAAAGCATCCAAACCCATCAAAGTTTCAGCTAATGCCAAACCTATGCAGCGCTTACAACTTGAGACATTAGGCCACGTCAACTAACCTAGTGCTAGTTGAACTATAACTAGGGGCAAGTAGCAAGTGTGCATGTAAACATAAGCAGAGGGCATGTTGACGATAACCTTGACAGAGAAGGTCATGTTTATCTCCAATGCTGGAAAATCAATGAATCAAGCCGGGTATATCTAACTCCCTGTTATGAGCTAAGGATCAAACATCGTATAAAGTAAGCCCATACATCCGTTCAAGAGCCCGTGCATGGCCGAAACGGGGTGGTGGTATAATTTCCTTGTTGCACCAGGATTCCATCAATGCTTGAAACTCTTTGAGAGTAGCACACATTTCTCGTGCTCTGAAGGGAAACACATGAGTAACTCAGTTCCAACATCGAATAGCGGCATGATGGAACAGAAAACAAGGCAAAGTATGGCTCAGAGAAAAAAGTGCGTTTATGCTAAAATTGTAAAAATTTACCTTTTCTGTGCTGTCCATAGTGGGCATCCATTCCTTGAGCCTCTTAGCAAGAAAGATCTCCATTTCTAGAGAAAACAATAGAAAAGATGGTGTTCTGTCAAAGAAAAGAGCAAGAGAAGGCACTTATGGAGGATAAGGTTGTGTAGGTGGTTGACAACTGTTGCCAGCTATCCAGCCACTGGTCTTGGCCAGCCGGCCACCTTTTCCTGCCGGTCGTCCACTCTAATGGCCGACCGACTAAGCTTGCTAGCCAGGCAACTAGGCTACAATGTTGCATTTGGTCCTTTTTGCTTTTAAGTCTTGTTTTGAGTCCTTCGTTGCTAGCAAGTGTGAATATATGTGTTTAGGTTATTTTTTCTTTGTTTTTCCTTTATTGAGTTGTATTTTATATTTTAGTCAGTCGAAGGCTCAATACCCAATTGCGAACATCATTCAAATACAAAGCATTTTCAATTTCAAATTCGGTTCTAATTTTATGCAGTGCAGTGCCATTCTCGAGGTGCTGGACAAAAAAAAAACTCCTCCATTTACAAAACTGCATGGTTCGACCCCAATCATAGTTTTTACAAGAGAGAAAATACAAGTGTTTAAAACAAAAAGTAAAGTCCTATCTGCGCTGTACAAAGTTTTAAACTACCACAGCAAAGGAAAGAAAAGAAAAATACAAACATTAGATTCAAGCTTGAGAGGCCCGCATTCCCATCTTTTGTTGTGGGGACTCAAGGGCGCTATCACCAATGGCACCACTTTCATCAGAGGAGTGGGACTCAGAGCCAGCGCTGGTGTCATCCTCCCCGTTCCCTAACTTAGAACCGGTCACATCCTCCTCCCTCCCCAACACAGAGCGTCCACTTAGTGCCGCTGGTCTCGACATCATCTCCGCTCAAAATCGACCTCAACGATGAGGAAGTTTCCAGCACTTGGGACTCTTCACTCTGATTCCGGGCACCCCTACCTCTTTTCCGACCCTAACTCTCGCCGGTGCTGCAGGTGTAGGTGGAGGCTAAAAGTAAGAAACAGAGTATCAGAACAGCATCAGTGCAAAATTAGCATGAGTATGGCAAGTCAGAACAGTATCAGTGCTGAATCAGCATGAGTATAGAAAATATGTGTAGTATCGGTGTAGAACAGTATGATTATGTAAAAAAGAGAATCAGTGCAGGTCATGTGAGGAAAGAAGGCTACTTGATAACCATGAAGAGTAAGTAATGGCTGCCTCCTCCGCACCATGTGGACCGAAGAGGCGACCAACTGAAGAAGGCCATCTATGTAGTCCACTGGTACCTGCAAATGAGTTTGAACATCAGTATCCAGAAAAGGAAATGTGAAAGACAAACTGTAAAATAAAGATCATACCTACTGCATGTCAGGGTCCCTGACATACTCATTGTAATAACCCGACCCTCATATGTGTTTCTGGTATCATATCAATCCTACGTTCTGTGCATTCAATTGCTTATTGTGAAATTTTATGAGAAATTAAGATTAATTAAATGAATCCTATGATTAAGGATGCATACCTGTTTGATAAGAAAAAAATCTCTGTTATGATTATAATGTTTGGATCAGAAATTGAGGGCCTTGGAAGCCTGATTATCCGAAATTGCTTTTGTATTTGGAATCATCGTAAATTTTAAGTAATAAGAAGCATTTTTGTAATAACCCGACCCTCGTGTATGTTTTCTAATATATTTTCAGACCCTATTCTGTGTTTTTGAATGCTTGTTGTGAAGTTCCATGAGAAATTGAGGCTAAGTAAGTAAACCCCATGTTTAAAGATATCCATCTGTTCAACAAGGGAAAATATTTGTTACATCTCTAAGTTAGAAGCAGAAATTGGAAGCCTTAGGGGCTTAATTAATTGAATTGATTATATATATATGATCAGCATAATTTTTATGTAATATTGAGCATGTTTGGGAAATTTCAATTTCGGATGTTTGAATGATTGATTTTTGTCTTTATTCAATATATGTATATATATATATATATATGTCTATGAGAAGCCTCTTTGAAGAAGACTTAGGAATTTCTCATAAAACCCCCTTGGGAGACAAGTGAAGGGAAGAGTGGAACAAGGAAGGATTGAGTGAGAGAAGACCTAGAGGGGAAACTTCAACAAGACTAGAGATTGAATAATCTAGAGAGAATTGGAAAGATCTAAGCTCAGAAGTAAGTTCTTTAGCTTCTCTAACTCCTCTCTTGAATTTGAGTGTGATTCCATCATAATTGTACAACCTGGACTTGGAACATGCTTTCAAATTGGATGATTTTCAATTATGTTGTCTATGCATATATGTGGAGAAATTATCTTTTGTTTCTCATGAGAATTATGAAGAATTCACCATGCATATATATATGTGATGTTGAATGCATAAGAAAGTTTAGTTATGTTTGAGAATCAAGAATTTAGTTTATGTCTAGACTGATATGTATGTATTCGGAGATCCTATTAACATGAGTTTAAGGTTATGTTTTATTGATTAAACATGTTAATTTGAGCCTTGTGGAAGTGTCCCAAAAGGATGTGATTTTGAAGCAAAATTCGGACTGAAATTGCAGAATCGCCGCACGTGCGGGATTCATGGCCGCACATGCAGGAGCCAATGGCCGCACGTGCGGGGGTTGTGGCCGCACGTGCGGAAGAAGAACAAATTTGGGGTTTTGATTCTGCCAAAGAGGCACGTGCGGGCCGCACGTGCGGGACCAGCCGCCGCACGTGCGGGGATCCCAGCAGCACGTGCGGCACATGTGGGGAAAATACGGGTTTCTCTGTTTTGCGTGCTGAACCCTCGGATATTTTCATAATTTGCATTTTATGCCTATTAACATGTGTAAAATTCATTTGAAGTGAATTGAACCAAGAGAGGATTTAACAAAGAGAAGTGAACTAATTTGTAAGTTTGAATGTGTGCAGGGCACACTACGGGAGGAACAAGCACGTCATCACAACACTGTGAGTAATAGTACGAAGACATACATTTTATTTATCATTGATAACTATTATCACTAACGCTTTGTTTCTTGTAAGTGTTACACGAACATGTTACACGAACATTATGATGATTGAAAGTCATGGTGAACGTTGAAAGATTGGCATACATCGGTATGACATTGAAATGACTATGTTCTGTTAATAACAAATAATAATTCTCTGTTATTTATAAGCAAACAACATCGTTTCTGAATGAATATATGGAATTATGTTCATCTTTAAACCAAGTATCTGTATGAAACTAAGATTATTCCATTGTGATACATATGGACCTAAGGTTGTTAAGAACCTATGACAAACATGCAAATGTGTAACATTCTTATGGGACTCACGTTAGGATGTGGGTTATTCTGTCCTTATTAAGCATATGGTAATGATATATGTGACGTCAGTTAACAGTTGTTATTATTATTATTCAGTTGTCTGCGAGACACCTGTATTAATTTGTAACCAAGCTATGGGAAACTTATAGGCATTATTACATAATGGTATTCTACAAAAACTGGAATTATTTTTATTACTGTTCCAATTATGCTATGCTAAGACATGATATGACGATTCGGTCTTTAAGAGTTATGAAATCCTGGTATGGAGCAAAGTGCTGTACGAAACTAAGTGCTACAATGCGAGTTACCTCTAGAATCCGTACGAGCCACCTCTTGAGTCCATACATATGTGAAAGTTATGAGGCCAATGGCCATTTTGTATGAAGTATCAAACAAAGTGTTGTACGGAACTAAGTGCTGCAATGCGAGTTACCGCTAGAATCCATACGAGCCACCTCTTGAGTTCATACATGTAAGACAAGGGCTTTATGCCATTACATGGGCTTTATGCCATTACACGGGCTTTATGCCATTACACGGGCTTTATGCCATTACACGGGCTTTATGCCAATCTGATAAGGGCTTATGCCGTTCTGGTATGAAACAAAGTGCTACACGGAACTAAGTGCTACGACGTGAGTCACCTCTAGAATCCGTGTGAGACACCTCTTGGGTTCATATATCTATATGTTCAAGGGCTTTATGCCAATCTATGTTCAAGGGCTTTTTATGCCATATGTTCAAGGGCTTTAATGCCAATGTGTTTCAAGGGCTTTATGCTATTCTGATAAGCGCTTCATGAAATTTTGTTAAGGGCTTCATGCCATTTTGTTAAGGATTTCATGTCGTTCTGTTAAGGGCTTAAAGCCATTGTGTTTAAGATTAGGGCCAAGGCCGTTCTGTAAAAGATACTTTAAGTATAAATGATTTTGAACATGACTATGTTATACAATGTTTAATGAAATCTGTATTTTGAGTTACGAAATGTTTCATATGATAAGTAATTTCTGAAATGAGAAAAATGCTACGAACTTCTGATATGTTTATGATATGATACGCTTTCTGGATAATTTTCCCAAAATGCCTAGATGCACTTTGAAACCCCGAATATTCAAGATATGACAAGTTTTCTGAGAAAGATACTTTGCTATGCATACAGAAACAAATAAACCATATGTTCTCTTTATTGATAAATGCACGGATATGTATTATAATTCACGTTGAGCATTGAATTGTTATGTGCTATTATTCACTGAGCTTGACTCACTATATTCTATGTTTGTTTCTGTAGGCACTCAACCTGGAGGTCAACCTTAACTTGTGGCTTTTGTTACCCAATTGTCAATCCCTGAGTGTCTAAGCTCCTAGATGTTGATCGTTCAAGTTATGGAGTTTTGCTAAGTTTTTAATTTGTACCCTAAATGTCTGTTAAGATCGATGTATATGTATATGTATATAGCTGTCTTCAGATGCACGTCTCTGTATATTTATCTGCATTACATAATTTGTGATCCTAGCATGGTAGTGGTAGCTCAGTGGGTATTATGTTACGCTATTATATGTTAATATATGCTTCCGTTCAGGCCCCATAGGTTATATCCATCAGGTTTTATGTCTGTTTCTGAGGTGGTCATGCCCAAACTTTTAGGGGCGAGTTTGTGGCGTGACAAGTGGTATCAGAGCACGAGTTGCTATCTCACACACGAATCCCTTAGGCTTTAGGATGTCTAGAAAAGACTTAAGTATCATGCATGACATCCTTAATGCATATGAAAAGATTGATGGCAACGATATTTGTGTGTGTAATATTTGCTAACCGCAATGGTTACTATCCGAGTCTATTGTATATCCTTCGTGCATGTTGTAATTGATTATGATGAAAGACATAATGAGTATAAGATGAAGGATCTGGAGGGTTCTATCTCCGCCTGGCTAGACAGATTGAAAAGAAAAATGAGATTGGTGGACAACGCAAGGCATGCAAATGGGATTAAAATGACGACATTGCACTGCGGAAGTGTGGTGAGGGTTCGTGCTAGTCGGTAAGACAATTTATATGCAATTTATATGCAAATGGTTAAATGAAATGTGTGTTATCGGTTAGTAGTCACCTGCAGAAAATGATGATAACGTGATTGCACTTTCTAGCATCTGTGTAGATGAAGTGACTAAATTCTAAGTATGGAATATTTCTAAGATCAAAGGAAATGATACACGTGATGCTTAAACTTTTAGATCTGCGATTTGAGAAAATTATTGTGTTTGAATGTTTGAGGAGATGTGTTTTGTGCGATAATTGAAATTGTGTTGAGAATGACTAACTGTAAGAAAAAGTATTGCCTATAGTGATCCCTCTTAAAGTTATGTAAGGAAGTAATTGATTGTGACCTTGTTCCCTATTGATGATTTATATGACATAAGTATGTTTGCGAATTTGGTTGTTAACCCTGAACCGATTGGGTCAAGCACTATGAACTATGATTTCGAAATAAGTGTTAATTAATATGATTTCATGAGTCGAGAAAATTAGTGACGACTTCTGATGGGGAACTGAGAAAATTATGGATGGTATTGAATGAGTTTATCTATGTGTAATCGGGATTTGATTATGGGAATTTGAAATTTGAAATCTGTAATTTGTCATTTGTACTTTGTAATTTGTTTTGTTTCTGTGTAGTCTGTAATCTGCAATCAGGATTTTTTTGAAAGAAAGATTGTATGGCATGAAGAACCCCCCATATTACATGTCTACGCACATGATACTTGTAAAAGATGGGTAGTTGTTGACTACTTCGAAAACGAGACTTAATAATTGATAATCTGATAACTTACTGTAAGAATTAAAATCCTATCTACGATTATTCACGACTTAAGATTGAGAAAGCATTTCTGTAATATGTTTCTGTGAAAAAAAAAAAAAAAAGTTATAATGTGAATTGTTCTGCATGACATTGTGAAAGTTGTTAGAAACAAATGGTGAACGAGAATCCACCTCCTCTTGTAGGTTTATATAAATTTGTATACACCACACTACGTGGTTCCGAATTGATGTACTATCATGTTGAAGTGATTTTACCAAAAATTCTAACTCTGATATTAGTTGGTTAAGCCCTTTTATCGTTATACTGTTGAATTTTTAGATATTGTGGAACCCGAATGGATGTGGTTACTGTATACTGAATGGAATTATAACCCTATAAACGGATCTGGTAGAACCTACATTTGAGGAATAATTGGCTACCTTGTTTAAGTTAATTAACTGGACCAGTTGACTAGTCTCTAATTTTCGTAGGGTTGTTTGTTAACCCACTGTAATTATAAATTGTGAGTATGAAACCATATGGTGGATCTTGTATCCTACAGTAGGGAAAGGAAGGAAGAATTATTTGTATAGTTGAACACCAAGATGATTAAAAAGACATCAAATTAATTTGTGCTGTCACAAGAATAAATACTTATTAAAGAAAGAGGTTTCCCTTTGCACGAAATGATGGTCATTCTATTTGTACCTATTGCTCGGGCTTGAATTCATGGTAGTATAACGAAGTGTTTATAATAGTATGTCTGTATGAATTTGTAAAACTGTTTGATTCAGACTACGATTCTTTTTGTAATACTATACGTCAAGATAATGCTGTGAGAAATAGACGATGTGTATTTGTTATACTGACCTTGTCAAGGTATACTTTGTCTAATAGGCAGAACCTTGTTGGTAGACTCTAATGTCTGATTTCATTATGCGTAATATAATTTTAATCTACCCATATCATGAATTTCTTTTAAAAGTACACACCACCTTAATTGATGATTTACTTTGAGAGAATGGTTAAGCACAAGTTACCTAAGAATTACTTAACTGAACAAGTTTGAACATGTACCTTCTAATGAGAATGGGGCATGCACTATTAATGCTGAGTCAATCCGGTTATGCGCATAGTAGAAATCATTTTGTCATTGTGAATGAAATCAACGTATGCTATGAGAAAATATGAATGATGCGCTTAAGGAAACACTATTTATTATATTTTTGTATCTAACTATTTCATATTTCAGTATCTAAGAATTAAGACTACGAAACTTGTTGACAGAAAAATATTATGATTCTAACTCTGCCCACTGAAGATTTTATACCTTGTGTGTCCTGTAATGGACGCTTATAGTCTTATCTTATCTGCTACGTGATTCTATGCAATAGATGATATGAAGTTTGTTGATACTTTTCACATAGGTGTAGAGAATTTCGGATTGCCCTGTGACCTATTGGAACCGAGGAATTAAATATCGATAATGGAACTGAACAATGGTACGAGGCCAATATCCGTATCTATTTCTGTCTTAAGATCAAACAAGTTTGAGGGACCAAACTTATTTAAGGGGGGGAGAGTGTAATAACCCGACCCTCATATGTGTTTCTGGTATCATATCAATCCTACGTTCTGTGCATTCAAATGCTTATTGTGAAATTTTATGTGAAATTAAGATTAATTAAATGAATCCTATGATTAAGGATGCGTACCTGTTTGATAAGAAAAAAATCTCTGTTATGATTATAATGTTTGGATCAGAAATTGAGGGCCTTGGAAGCCTAATTATCCGAAATTGCTTTTGTATTTGGAATCATCGTAAATTTTAAGTAATAAGAAGCATTTTTGTAATAACCCGACCCTCGTGTATGTTTTCTAATATAGTTTCAGACCCTATTCTGTGTTTTTGAATGCTTTTGTGAAGTTCCATGAGAAATTGAGGCTAAGTAAGTAAACCCCATGTTTAAAGATATCCATCTGTTCAACAAGGGAAAATATCTGTTACATCTCTAAGTTAGAAGCAGAAATTGGAAGCCTTAGGGGCTTAATTAACTGAAATTGATTATATATATATGATCAGCATAATTTTTATGTAATATTGAGCATGTTTGGGAAATTTCAATTTCGGATGTTTGAACGATTGATTTTTGTCTTTATTCAAAATATATGTATATATATATATATATATATGTCTATGAGAAGCCTCTTTGAAGAAGACTTAGGAATTTCTCATAAAACCCCCTTGGGAGACAAGTGAAGGGAAGAGTGGAACAAGGAAGGATTGAGTGAGAGAAGACCTAGAGGGGAAACTTCAACAAGACTAGAGATTGAATAATCTAGAGAGAATTGGAAAGATCTAAGCTCAGAAGTAAGTTCTTTAGCTTCTCTAACTCCTCTCTTGAATTTGAGTGTGATTCCATCATAATTGTACAACCTGGACTTGGAACATGCTTTCAAATTGGATGATTTTCAATTATGTTGTCTATGCATATATGTGGAGAAATTATCTTTTGTTTCTCATGAGAATTATGAAGAATTCACCATGCATATATATATGTGATGTTGAATGCATAAGAAAGTTTAGTTATGTTTGAGAATCAAGAATTTAGTTTATGTCTAGATTGATATGTATGTATTTGGAGATCCTATTAACATGAGTTTTAGGTTATGTTTTATTGATTAAACATGTTAATTTGAGCCTTGTGGAAGTGTCCCAAAAGGATGTGATTTTGAAGCAAAATTTGGACTGAAATTGCAGAATCGCCGCACGTGCGGGATTCATGGCCGCACGTGCGGGAGCCAATGGCCACACGTGCGGGGGTTGTGGCCGCACGTGCGGGAGAAGAACAAATTTGGGGTTTTGATTCTGCCAAAGAGGCACGTGCGGGCCGCACGTGCGGGACCAGCCGCCGCACGTGCGGGGATCCCAGCCGCACGTGCGGCACATGTGGGGAAATTACGGGTTTCTCTGTTTTGCGTGCTGAACCCTCGGATATTTTCATAATTTGCATTTTATGCCTATTAACATGTGTAAAATTCATTCGAAGTGAATTAGACCAAGAGAGGATTTAACAAAGAGAAGTGAACTAATTTGTAAGTTTGAATGTGTGCAGGGCACACTACGGGAGGAACAAGCACGTCATCACAACACTGTGAGTAATAGTACGAAGACATACATTTTATTTATCATTGATAACTATTATCACTAATGCTTTGTTTCTTGTAAGTGTTACACGAACATGTTACACGAACATTATGATGATTGAAAGTCAAGGTGAACGTTGAAAGATTTCCATACATCGGTATGACTTTGAAATGACTATGTTCTGCTAATAACAAATAATAATTCTCTGTTATTTATAAGCAAACCACATCGTTTCTGAATGAATATATGGAATTATGTTCATCTTTAAACCAAGTATCTGTATGAAACTAAGATTATTCCATTGTGATACATATGGACCTAAGGTTGTTAAGAACCTATGACAAACATGCAAATGTGTAACATTCTTATGGGACTCACGTTAGGATGTGGGTTATTCTGTCCTTATTAAGCATATGGTAATGATATATGTGACCTCAGTTAACAGTTGTTATTGTTATTATTCAGTTATCTGCGAGACACCTGTATTAATTTGTAACCAAGCTATGGGAAACTTATGGGCATTATTACATAATGGTATTCTACGAAAACTGGAATTATTTCTATTACTGTTCCAATTATGCTATGCTAAGACATGATATGATGATTTGGTCTTTAAGACTTATGAAATCCTGGTATGGTGCAAAGTGCTGTATGAAACTAAGTGCTGCAATGCGAGTTACCTCTAGAATCCGTACGAGCCACCTCTTGAGTCCATACATATGTGAAAGTTATGAGGCCAATGGCCATTTTGTATGAAGTATGAAACAAAGTGCTGTACGGAACTAAGTGTTGCAATGCGAGTTACCGCTAGAATCTGTACGAGCCACCTCTTGAGTTCATACATGTAAGACAAGGGCTTTATGCCATTACATGGGCTTTATGCCATTGCACGGGTTTTATGCCATTACACGGGCCTTATGCCATTACACGGGCTTTATGCCATTACATGGGCTTTATGCCAATCTGATAAGGGCTTATGCCGTTCTGGTATGAAACAAAGTGCTACACAGAACTAAGTGCTACGACGTGAGTCACCTCTAGAATCCGTGTGAGACACCTCTTGGGTTCATATATCTATATGTTCAAGGGCTTAATGCCAATCTATGTTCAAGGGCTTTTTATGCCATATGTTTCAAGGTCTTTTTTGCCAATGTGTTTCAAGGGCTTTATGCTATTCTGATAAGGGCTTCATGCCATTTTGTTAAGGGCTTCATGCCATTTTGTTAAGGATTTCATGTCGTTCTGTTAAGGGCTTAAAGCCACTGTGTTTAAGATTGGGGCCAAGGCCGTTCTGTAAAAGATACTTTAAGTATAAATGATTTTGAACATGACTATGCTATACAATGTTTAATGAAATCTGTATTTTGAGTTACGAAATATTTCATATGATAAGTAATTTCTGAAATGAGAAAAATGCTATGAACTTCTGATATGTTTATGATATGATACGCTTTCTGGATAATTTTCCCAAAATGCCTAGATGCACTATGAAACCCCGAATATTCAAGATATGACAAGTTTTCTGAAAAAGATACTTTGCTATGCATACAGAAATAAATAAACCATATGTTCTCTTTATTGATAAATGCACGGATATGTATTATAATTCACGTTGAGCATTGAATTGTTATGTGCTATTATTCACTGAGCTTGACTCACTATATTCTATGTTTGTTTCTGTAGGCACTCAACCTGGAGGTCAACCTTAACTTGTGGCTTTTGTTACCCAATTGTCAATCCCTGAGTGTCTAAGCTCCTAGATGTTGATCGTTCAAGTTATGGAGTTTTGCTAAGTTTTTAATTTGTACCCTAAATGTCTGTTAAGATCGATGTATATGTATATGTATATAGCTATCTTCAGATGCACGTCTCTGTATATTTATCTACATTACGCAATTTGTGATCCTAGCATGGTAGTGGTAGCTCAATGGGTATTATGTTACGCTATTATATGTTAATATATGCTTCCGTTCAGGCCCCATAGGTTATATTCATCAGGTTTTATGTCCGTTTCTGAGGTGGTCATGCCCAAACTTTTAGGGGCGAGTTTGAGGCGTGACAGTCATACTCCTCATTTGGCTGCTCGATCAGAATCTGGTAGGCAGCCCCACTCGAACGCCATTGTGTGATCGTAGTTAGAATCATAGGAAGACCTGCTACATGAACAACAGGGGGAGCACCTACAACATCAAGCTCGGCCGCATGAGCAACACCTTGGATAGTGGGCAGATCTGCAGCACCTCCTGCGTGAGCTCTAGTCAAGGGTGGCATGAGATAGGTCCTAATGAACTCGGTATAGTCCCTGACCCTGCGTAAAAAGTAAGGGTCCTGCCCTACCATGAGCTGCACGATGGCCTCGACTGGTATACCATTGGCTATCCTCAGTGATACAGGGGGAGAAGCAGGAACAATAGGAGTAGGTTGGCCCATGGTTTGATGCACAAACCTCTCCCCGAGATACAAGGTATGCAGAAAGGACCCTCTAGCAAAATCCGTAGCCGGGAGGTGTCCCAAGACCCGGCATACTAGTCCTATATCCCAACTAGCATCACCAACCATGGCTGCCCCATAACCTACGAACAGAAAATTCACAGTTGTCAGTTACCTCAGTTGTTAGAGTATGGATCAAAGTAGTAGTAATGGAAATAAAGCAGAAGTGAGCATAGGTTTCAGATTACGTCACGTGCCGCCACTGTGTCAAGCAATTGGCGATAGTAAGCAAAAATAGTATCACCACGGCACTGAGGATGGCACCGGCCGTCGTACCGCCAGGTGTAGGGTATAGTAGCCTCTACCTCGTCTTGCAAAACCGGGGCAAGGATGGGGAAATATGCGTACACCCAAAGCTATAAGAAAATACCAATTTGGGAGTCAATAGGTAGAAATAGAAATAAAGACAGAAAGTGCAAACCACAAAGCGTAATGTGCAAACATAAATAAAGACAAAAAAATGCAAAGTAGAAAGCATGATCTGCAAACAGAAATAAAGACAGAAAGTGCAAAGCAGAAAGCATAATGTGCAAGCAGAAATGAACAGAAAATGCACTATGTACCTCCAGGCTCTCCAATAGCCTCCGACCTTATTCCCCTTCTTGCGGGAAAGGAACTCATGTAGCCATACAGCATGGTGTAGACACCCCATTTTTCACCGTCCTCAACACTTGGACATCACCGTTTGAACACTCGGTGATCATCCATGTTTGTGTTCGTTTGGAGTTCCCGGAGGTCTCGGCTACGCGCCTTGCCTCAGGATCTCCGAACTCGACCGTTTAGTGCCTGGTTTTGCACCAAACACTTGTGTTTTGCCTTGGAGGGGGGAGGGAATGCCTTGTGAGGCATCCCCACACATCACCGGCCATGGCCACAGGCCACGGCTGTGTTTTGTTGCCGTCGGCAATCTATTTTGCCGGTCGGCACTTTTTGTTGCCGGTCGGCACTAAATTTTGTCAAAATGGCAATTTTGAGTAGCCGACTACTGTTAATCTACTTTATGTAGATATTTTGTGCCAGCTGTGATAGCTAGCACCAACTCTGCTTCCCTCCATACACGTGTATGGAGGGATTTCCCTCTAAGCAAGCTTGTTGTGTAAGCTTGGCAAGAGGGACTTCTATAAGAGGAGAGGTCTTCTCTTTGTTCTAGGTTGGCAAGTTTGAAGGCAAAAACCAGAGCTTATACATATAGATACACCCTCTCTCTACATTTCCCTCTCTCTCCTCCCTTGTGTGTGTTTCTTGGCCTAAAAGTGTACTTTTACCTTACTTTTGCACTAATACACACAATAATACACCTTGCTCCGAGATTGAGGGGCTTTGAGGGTTGATTCTGGAGTTTTTGGGCTGTTTTTGATCAAAAGAAGAGGGCTGCATTGGCTGTTCTTGAGGTGTGCTTCAAGGGTGAGCACTTTGCTTTAGTTTCCCCAAACTTGCACTAGTCTGTTACCTATCTTGCTTGCTTATTTAGTTTTTGTACATAACATAAAAAAGGCTTATATTTTCATGCTTAAGAACTTTCATTAAGGGTCTTTTGTGGTTTGAGTTCAAACTCACCCTCTTAGGCCTTATTTGGCCCTTTTGGTGTTTCCTTTGTGAGGCCTTGTTTGCTTGAGTGTTTTGGTCTTCTCACCACTGAAAACCAGTGGATTTTCAGTGGTGAGGAAGGTGGTTTGAAGTCTTGCATAGGGGAGGGACACCCCTCTCCCTTCATTGTCTTATTTCTTTGCATTTTGGCTTAAAGGGTAACATGGATGCTTGATTGATTTTGGCCCTTTTTCAGAGGTTTTTGGGTGTTTTTTACGTCACATGTAACCTCTGTTTTTGGTCGGATTCGTGTCCTTTTGCATGCTTAACATACTTGCTTTACATTCTTCTATTTGGCCTAGAAATGCATCTTGTGTTTAGGTCATGATTCTTGCATGTGTTGGCTTAGTTCCATGAAGGTGTTGGCATTATTTTACCATGTTTAAGGCCTGTTGGCCATCTGTTTCAGTCATGCTTGCCTTATTTGGTGTCCTCTCCTTGTGTTTTGGCTTGTAAGCCTTGAGTATATTGGCCTCTAGCATGCATAGCTTAGTCCATCCTCATGATTTGACATCATTTAGGATCGTATTTCAGTCCACAAATCAGGTTTGTATGTGTACATAAGTGACCTCTTTCATGCTTTGAGGGTATGCCTTTTATGCCTAGATATGAGCTTTGGTGCATGCATCTCATTGGAGCCACTTTAGCTGCCATGTTAGTGGGTTTTGGGGTCTATTTTTGCATGTTAAGTTTCTGTTTTTGCTTGTCTAATTCATGCCATGAGTGGTCATGTTGGTGGAAGTGAAGTGCCCCCTTTTTGTGCCTTAACCTTAGGACCATTGGCTTGCTTGTTGGCATGAGTATTTGTCCACCCTTTTAGGCACTTTTGGCCATTGTTTTGGGGTGGATCAAGGTCTGCCCCTTTATGGTTTAAGGCCCCTTTGCATGCTTGTCTCATGTCCATTGCATAACTGCTTCATTAGGTGTTGTAACATGTCGATCCTATTGCTTAAATTGTCCATGTTTGCATTGCATTTGCATCTTGCATGCCTAGCATTGCATACTTGCCATATTAGTTGCATGGCATTTGGCATGCCTTGCATTTTTAATCTCATGTTGTATCTTTGAGTCATGTTTGCATAACATGCATTGCATTACTTGGTTTGGGCGTGTCAAACCAAATGTGAGGGTCAAGGAGCGTTCATACTATAAGTGATGTAATGTGCCTTGACTCTCGGTCACTGGGGCCCTTGACTTCGGCATGATACGGTCTTGGTCCTCATTTGTGTGTTGCATGCATTTTTACATCAAGTGGCAAGCTTGATCTCTTGGGCTATCATGCACCATTGATGGCTCGAGGATCGAGGGCCATGCTTCCCTGAGTTCAACGCATAATGGGAAACATGACCATGCTCACATGTGCCTGAAATCCCATGCCATACACTGTCTGTCCATTGTTGCTGTCAAAACTGTCCTCTGCAGGAATCTTCTGCCGACCGGCAGCATCCAATGCCGACTGGCCATTTGTGAACGGCCGATAACTCCAACAGCAGCCGATGGAAATTATACAGGGCCGGTGGGCATTTCCCCCAGCCGGTGGTTTTCTGCAGCATTCAAGGAACCTGTCCTAGGACTTTGGCATTTTTCAGAGAAGCAGGGCAGTGTAAACAGAGGCAGCCTTGGTATGGTACGGACTTTCCGGGCAAGGCGGGTTCGAGCATGCATCATTCGCGCATCTCAAGGCGGAGGTTGTGGCCACCTGTCTCCCCTTTTTTTGCATTCTTTCTATTAATTAAGTAGAAATTCTGTAATAATTAATGTATTTATTATTTGGACTGTAATATTTATTTGTACCCTCCGAGTGAGGGCAATTGTGTAATAAGTGTGCGTGAGTGAGTGGGTGTATGTCTTCCAACCCCACGTCTTTTTTTCCTTTTATTTACCCGCTTTTGATGGTAGACTAGGGCATCTTTAAAATTAGCATACCTTATGCTATGCATGCGTGCATCCATATATTTGTCTTGCATGCACCGGGCTCGGTGCATCACGCTAACTGCATTTGTATTTCAATTCCAAATTGAATACGTGCATCAATTGGTTGCATTTCACATGACATGTTTAGGTTAGCCGAACCTACTCTAATTGCATCTTGCATGTGTTACATTAGTCAACTTGACATGAACTAGGATCACGCATGTTTGCTAACCAGTTTATTGTTTTGGCACGGAGTACGATGTAAGTATTTATGCTTTAGCATCATCGCATGCGTGTGAATGCTATCATGACAGTATGCTTACCATGTGGCTAGATGCTTATGTGTTATAAACTGTTTGAATGCCTGTTGGTGAAGGTTGGATTGTTTGAGTTGGAAAAATTCGTTGAAATCCGTATTTTAGCCTATTTGCGAGTAGCAAATTCCAAAACATTTTTCCAAAGCAAACGGATATGCAATGCTTATTTCCAAATTAGGCAATCTAGTCTATACTTGTTTGTTATGCGCATAACGTAGTAATTCTAAGCTAATAAATGGATTAAGAACACATAACGTTTTCAAAAGCGGATATCACGGTTAGTAAAGGCCGATCTTCGGATCGGGCGAGAGGGGGTGCTCATAGCTGACCTTCCCCAATCGTACCCTAGCTCCAGAGCCGAGGCAACTCTGGTGATGATGGACATGTGGCCTTCAGCACCGAGTCAGAGTTTCCTAAATTCCCCCAAAAAAAATATTTAGGTGGCGACTCTGTATCTGGCGAAGCAGTCCATGTTTGGCACTTCTTTTTCTAAAAATCTGTTTCTCAAAACAATTTGCCAGATTTAGACTCTTTGGTTCAGATTAAGAACCGTGATACAAATCGAGTCCGAACTGTAGTGAGGCCCACACGGGCGCGTCTACAATTTCTGGCGACTCTGCTGGGAACTTAGAGAGCTTGACTCGAACTCGTGATATCCTTTTTTGATCACATTTACGTGTCTCTTTGCATTGCATGTGCATTCGTCCGCCTAGGACACCGTATTTGCCATCTACCATTCCTGAACGGTTTGCCAGAGGCTTGTCTTGTCAAGGCATGACCATAAGGCTGACCGGTTATGGGCTCTGACAGTATGGGAACGCAAACCCCGATTTTACCGGGGCACCCTTTTCGACCATTCGGCCTAGTGCATATCGAAATCCATAGTGACCATTCCAAGTTAGGACAGGTTGCTTACCCGATGTTAGGTTGTTTGAAAACTGCTGCGTGCATAGTGAAACCCTAGCTCCTGAGAAAATAGGACAGGGAAACCCTACCCCAACATAGGGGTGTTTTGGCTCTCTTTACTTGCTATGTGCTTTTAGAGTGTTGCTCTACAGGAACGTGCATATCAGTTTGCAAGATTGAGCATTAGACCTGAGGGCATCAGTATCAGTTTATGAGAATCAGTTATCTGCGGGTATCAGGTTCAGTTTTGGGAACAGTGATTTTGGGGAACAGTGATCAGTGTCGAGGAACAGTGTGTTCGGCCTTCCAACTGTGTATTATGGATACCCAACTGCGCGTTGAATGCGTTTATTTTATGCCGTTGTGCTGTCCAATTGTTAGTTTATTTACTGCTTTATTTATCTTTTTGCTAGGTAGTTTAGCATCATTGCTTCTAACCCGGTAAATATTCCCCAAGCACTCTGGATTAGAGGTCGTCGGCTCCATCGATCTGAGGATCTGGTAGATGCACAACCAGTGTAGCACTCTCTACCCCCGGTTACTAGACGGAGGGCAACTAGGCAGAGGGCATCAATTCAACAGTTAGTACAGAGGGCTTTATCTTCCCCACCTGTGTACAGTAGGGATCAGGATCCTGTTTCACCCATAGAAAGGGAACATATACTGACAATTCAGTCAGAACAGAACAGCATGGCTAGTTTAGAAGAGATGGTGCGCCAACTCCAAGAAAGCATGAAAGCGATGCAGCAGGATACTGTCCGACAGGCAGAATTCGCCAAACAACAAGCCACAGTTATGAATGAGCAAGCGGAGTTAATCGTGAGATTGCAGCAGCAAACTGGAGCATCTGCTTCACAGCAAGTCCCTCCCCCACTAAGGGTTCCGATACCCGAAGAGACGCCAAATGCCCGGAATGTCCAAGAAGATACAGACATCCCAACGGGGCCGGCTCCCCCCTCGATTCTGCCTCAACTATCCAAGGCACCCACTCCTATCAATCAACCGGATTCTCCCTTCGAGTCCGAGGTGGACCCCGTGGCATTAAAAATGAGCAAGCTTGAAAAGCTATTTAAGAAATCTCAAGGTGTGAAGTCCATTCCGGACATTGAAGATGGATACACCGACGCAGCCGTGACGTTGCCAGATCGGTTTAAGATGCCACAAATTGATCGTTTTGACGGATCCGGGGATCCCATGGTGCACCTGCGACTGTTTTCAGACATCCTAAGGCCAATGGGCCTCACTAGACTGCAGAAGCTGTCTCTATTTGGCCGGACCCTGTCGGGTGTAGCGGCCATACGGTACGCCAAATTGGAGGATGACGCCAAGAGAAGTTGGGACGAGATGGCTGAGGCCTTCATCTTGCAGTACTCATACAATACCCAAATCGAGATCACGACCCGGGATCTCAAGACAACGAGGCAAGAACCCAAGGAGAGCTTCTCAGAATTCGTAACCAGATGGCGGGCTAAGGCTTCGATGATGACCTTAAGGCCCACAGACAAAGACCAGATTTGGATGATTATGCGCAATCTTCAGCTGAAGTTAATGCAAAAGATGATTGTGCTCCCCCTCCCTACCTTTTCTGATCTGCATGAAATGGGGGTGCAGATCGAGGACGCCTTGAAGCAAGGCTTGATTGATAATGACCGGGAGCAACCCTGCAGAACTTTCAATCGTAATACTAATGCAGGCCCGAGTGGCGCTACAACTACCAGGACCTCCGAAGTGAGTATGGTCACCACCAACCCTTCCCCGAGAACTATGGTAGCCGCACCATTCTCCGGTGCGTCCGGAAGCAACCCACAAACAGCCAAATACCCTCCCAAAAACACCAGAACTTTCGCTCCGCTTTATATGCCCCTATCCGAAGCTTTGGGGGTTCTAATCAGAAAAGGGCATCTGAAGCCCTAGAGCCGCGGCCCTTACCAGAAAGACTTCCCGCTGCCCACAATCTAGCCAAGTATTGTGCGTTTCATCAACAGCACGGTCATGACACTGACCTGTGTTTCCGATTACGTCATGAGATTCAAGATCTCATTGATAATGGGGTGATTTTGCCCCCCGAGAAACCCAACGTTACTACAAATCCTCTCCCCACACATAACCAAGCTCCACCACCCAAAAGAATCAATTTCATCCATACTGGGGTCGTGTCCTACGATCATAGTATTTATATCACACCTTCCTATCTGCCTAAGCCGGAGGTTTTCCTTCCCGATTGCACCGATTTGTGCATGATGGATGTCTCCATAACCCAACCCAAGCCAGCGGTGGTGACCATCGAGAGCAGGAGAGAGAAGACTCCAAAGGAGAAGGGGGTTGTCAAGCCAGAGTCTGCGAAATCTGGGAGTGATGTTGGGAATGCTTATAGTCGGAGTAACTACATTTCGCCAATAGGCTATAATAGACTAAATGTGAAATTTCCAGCAGGAGGAGAGCTGTGTGCAATCCAAGGGGACAGTCCAGGACAAGGAACGGATGATTTGACGGCTGTGGAAGAGGATCTTGCCAAGTTCCAGTTTTACAGTAACCAAGATCCAGGAGACTCATCCATCAACTGGTTCGATTATGAGGAATCGACAGAGGCCATGGGGTGGTTGGACGATCAGCCAGATGTGGTCGGAGAGTTCCAGTCAGAACAAGGCCCGGCAGGGGCAGGATTGTCAGTAACAGCCGGGAGGGTCGAAGAACAGAGTAGATCGCCGAAGAGCGCCGGTGTCAAGAATTTCGCTAGGGAACGGAGCATTTTGAGTACAGGGATTATTGAACAATCTACTGCATTGATACAGTCAGGACAGGAAAGATTCGAAGATTCCGAAAGAATCAGGAAGGCAAAAGCCCACGTGGGAGTTGAGACTGTCGCAAGTACAGAAATGGAGAACGCCGCGAGCATAGGAATAGAAGGTACTGCAAGTATCGGAACAGTCATGCCAGAACCGGACAGGTGCCTGTCAGTCGCAGATGGAATGTGGTGGGAAGACGATGTTCT
Source organism: Camellia sinensis (assembly GCF_055761805.1). Taxonomy (NCBI): domain Eukaryota; kingdom Viridiplantae; phylum Streptophyta; class Magnoliopsida; order Ericales; family Theaceae; genus Camellia; species Camellia sinensis. Next base: position 73,767,427 of record NC_138964.1, read on the forward strand.
ATGTCTTGCCCACACGGACGAGGATTGGGGAGGTAACCAACCAGATGATACCTGGTATATCGGCGAAGTCGATCACATGACTAGGAGTGGACGGTACTTCAAGCCTCCACACCTAGATCAACCAGAGGCGTTTGGAAAAGATAAGGAGGCAGAGATGCAAAAGGAAAAGCAACTCGAGGATGAGGCCGTATTGAGACAATTAAAAAAGATACAAGCAGACATCTCTATCTGGGGGCTACTTATGGCTTCTCGAGTACATAGACAGGCTGTCCTTTCAGCCATGGATAAAGCCAAGCTTTCTATAGACACCACGCCCGAACAGCTGGTGGGCGTAGTTTTTTCGGGAGGGACTACCCCGATGTTGACCTTTTCTGACAAAGAACTGCCACCTGAGGGTGCAAACCATAACAAGCCACTCTACATCTCTGTGGAGTGCAGAGATAAATGGATACCCATGGTGCTTGTCGACACAGGGTCCGCCATCAACGTCTGCCCGGCAAGGACAGCCTATGCGATCGGTTTAAAAATCACGGATTTTGTGCCAACGGCCCAGGTGATTCGGGGCGTATGACAACACAAGCCGGGAAGTAATGGGAACGGTTAAGATTCAAACAAAGGTTGGGCCGGGACAGCATGAGATAGATTTCCATGTCTTGGAGGTTCCTGCAACTTTCAACCTGCTTTTAGGGTGGTCGTGGCTGCATCAGGTAAAGGCAGTCTCCTTCACCCTACATCAAGTGGTGAAATACCCCTGTGGGAAGGGAGTAGCCATCGTTTTCGGAAATTCATCAATTCATCCGCCGCCGGAAGTATCTACGCCTGTTCTAGAAATTGAGCACGGTATGGAAGATATGTTCATATCGGATTTTACCTTGGCTGAGGCTCGGGTTGTACAGGACATCATGGCTGCTAGTGAAGGGGTATATGTCAGTGCTCAGGCAGTCTATCTCATGAACAAGCTCCAACACATCCCTGGGATGGGACTGGGCAAGAGCGGCCGGAAGGGCGTCGCAACATTGGCCGAAGTGCCACACAACCCTTATACCTTTGGATTGGGTTATCTACCTACCAAAGAGGACTAGATAAGGAAATGAAAGGAAATGGCCGGAAGAGCCAGAGCAAAGAAGGCTGGGAAGCCTTTTGAGTTGATGCATAGGCCTATTCAGGGTACCCTAAACGAACGCTTCGTCCGGGAGAGGGAAGACTTTCCATTTTGTGGCTTCCCAGAACCATGGCTGAATACGGAGAAGAAGCGCGTGCCGGGTTTTGAGATTTTCTTTGACCTGCATCTACCTGAGAATGATATCGCCGAAGGGCTGGCAGATCTGTCGGCTGAGACTGAACAGAGTAAGGAAGAGCAGTCTGAGGACGCTAAGATTGAAATGGGGGTAGCACTGGCATGTCTACTTTCAGATCCTCCGATCGAACAGAGGTGCTTTGGGGATAACTCCTCGGTATGCATGAACGGGAATGAAACGGCTGCGGGCCTACCATCAACTATTTTGGATGCATCCATCGCACCCTCTCTCATTTGGCAGTACGAGGAAGGATTTTTGTCCAGCAGCACCGGGTCAGGTAGTGAGCCGGAATCTGATTCCACCGAGTTCTGTGAGTCGGAATCAGGTTCCTGCTCAACTGAGTCTGAGTCCGGTATTCCTGGGGGTGATAACCCGGATGCCACAGTCCTGTCTAGGTCGTCATTTTCTTTCTCTTTTGAGTCTGTTGTAACAGAAGAATCAGACAGCTTGGAAGTATTTAATGAGAACGATGTGGATGTGGTTTCTGAGTATTTTTCTGTGCCTTTGATTTATTGCTTAAATCAGGATTTTCAAAATTTTGTTGAAAACGACGAGGAAGAAATTCCTCCAGTTTTGCAACGGTTAATTGATCAAGAGCAGGAAAGATTTGTTAAACCCTTAATGGATGAAATCACTACCGTGAATGTTGGTACTGAGGAGGACCTGCGGCTGGTCCAGATCGGGTCCACGTTGTCTTCGGAGGAACGCGAGCGCTTAGTCGCTTTATTAAAAGATTTCAAAGATGTTTTCGCGTGGTCCTACGAAGACATGCCTGGAATCGATCCTGAGATTGTACAGCACCGGATCTCTCTTGATCCCGAGGCCCGACTTGTCAAGCAGAAACTCAGAAGGATCCGCCCTGATTGGGCCATTAAGATCAAGGAAGAGGTCACCAAGCAAATCGATGCAGGCTTCCTGCTGGTATCCGAATACCCGACTTGGTTGGCCAACATTGTTCCGGTGCCGAAGAATGATGGTAGAATTCGGGTATGTGTAGACTTCAGAGATTTGAACAAGGCCAGTCCGAAGGACAACTTTCCCTTGCCGTACATTGATGAATTGGTAGATTTCACGGCAGGACGCGCCTTGCTTTCGTTTATGGATGGCTTCTCAGGCTATAATCAGATAGTAATGGCACCCGAAGACCGGGAGAAGACTGCATTCACTACCCCGTGGGGTACATATTGCTACAGAGTGATGCCATTTGGGTTGAAGAACGCTGGAGCTACTTATCAACGGGCAGCAACAACAATATTGCATGATATGATCCGTAAAGAGGTCGAGGTGTATGTGGACGACATGATTGTCAAGTCCAAAGAAAGAGAGGGCCACTACGCCGCCTTACAAAAGTTTTTTCAAAGGATCAAAGAGTTTCGGTTGCGGTTGAATCCCCAGAAGTGTACATTCGGTGTTATAGCAGGGAAAATGCTAGGGTTTTTGATTACACAAAGGGGCATCGAGGTCGACCCTTCCAAAATCAAGGCCATCTTGGAAATGCCACCACCAATGACTGAAAATGAGGTACGAGGCTTTCTAGGTAAAGTGCAATTCATAAGATGGTTTATCTCGAAATTAACCTTGACTTGTGAATCACTTTTTGGTCTCCTGAAGAAAGGAAAGAAGTTCCAATGAGACGGCCGATGTCAAACAGCTTTTGAACAGATCAAAGAATATTTACAGAACCCGCCCGTGTTGTCACCGCCAGAGCCAGGGAGACCGTTGATATTGTACCTTTTAGTAACTGAAACCACCATGGGCTGCATGCTTGCACAAGAGTCAGAGGACAAAGTGGAAAGGGCCACCTACTATCTGAGCAAGAAGATGCTGGATTACGAGACCCGCTGCACTCCGCTGGAGAAGGCTTGCTTGGCCTTGGTATGGGCTACCAAGAAGCTGCGGCACTACTTGTTAGCTCACTCTATAATGTTGGTTTCACACTTGGATCCCATCAAATATCTTTTCGAGAAACCGGCAATTACGGGCAGGCTAGCTCGTTGGCTGCTGTTGCTTTCTAAATTTGATCTGAAGTATGTAACACGCAAGTCAGTAAAAGGAAGAGCAGTAGCGGAGTTCCTTGCCGACCACCCGATTGAAGGGGATGAAGCAGTTGAGTACCTGTTCCCAGATGAAGCCATTCTGCACATCGAAGATGAAACTTGGACGATGTACTTTGACGGAGTGTCGAACCAATACGGGTATGGGATAGGAGTGTTGCTGGTAGCGCCTGACGATTCCCGTATCCCTTTGGCATTCAAGCTCCGGTTCAAAGTCTCGAACAATGAAGCAGAGTATGAGGCGTGTATTGCTGGCCTAGAAGCAGCCCTAGAACTAGGGGCAAGACGGTTGGATGTTATTGGGGACTCGAACCTTATTGTATCTCAAGCAAAAGGAGACTGGAAAGTTAAAGAGGAAAGGATGATAGTTTACTACCAAACCTTGGATTTGTTAATTCCTCGATTTGAGAAGCTAAATTTCACCCACCTAGTAAGAGAGAACAACAGGTTCGCAGATTCACTAGCAACTCTATCTTCCATGATAGACATCCCGTCCGGAGTCCGGATGCGTCCAGTCATTACTGACCAGAAGTTTGCGCCAGCGTACGAGTCAATTTCCGCCATAGATGAGGCTCAGGACGACAACCCCTGGTATTACGACATTTGGAACTTCTTGGAAAAGGAGGCGTATCCGCAAGGGGCAAATGCCAAGGATAAAAGGGCAATCAGAAGAATGGTTGTTCAGTTCATCATCTGCGGGGGTAAGCTGTATAAGAGAGGTCATCTGGGAATGCATAAGCTCTGTGTAGAAGCTGAGGAATCGAAGCGCCTGATGGAGGCCATCCATGGAGGAGAGTGCGGTGCACACATGAATGGAGTAATGCTGGCCAGAAAGATCCTCAGACAGGGCTACTACTGGTCTACCATGGAAGAGGATTGTATCGGCTTTGTTTGGCGATGCCACCAATGTCAGATCCATGCAAACTGCATGAACATCCCACCGTCAAAGCTGTACAACAAGACGTCCCCATGGCCGTTTTCAGTTTGGGGAATCGATGTGATCGGAGCTGTTACCCCGAAGGGATCGAATGGGCATGAGTTTATTCTGGTAGCGATAGATTACTTTACGAAGTGGGTCGAGGCCCAATCTTATGCGGTGTTGAAGGCGTCGCACGTCGCAAAGTTCATCAGAAACAACATCATCTGTCGCTACGGGGTTCCGAACGAGATTATTTCGGATAATAGATCCCACTTTAAGAAGGAAGTGATTGACTTGTTGGAGAAATATAACGTGGCTTTTCATAAGTCATCCACATACCGGCCACAAACCAACGGAGCGGTTGAGGCCGCCAACAAGAACATCAAGCATATACTGCGGAAGATGGTGGAAACCTACCGGGATTGGCCAGATAAGTTGTCGTTTGCTCTGTGGGGCTACAGGACTTCAATTAGAACTTCTACCAGAGCGACTCCGTATTCATTAGTTTATGGAATGGAGGTCGTTCTACCTATCGAAATTGAGGTTCCGTCCTTACGGGTATTGGCTGAGTATCAAATAGCCGAAACAGATTGGCAGCAGAGCAGGTTTGAGGAACTCATGCTCTTTGATGAGAGAAGACTGAAAGCACTGTACCACGTTCAAAGTTATCAGCGCAGAATTGCCCAGGCTTTCAACAAGAAGGTTAAGTCCAGGAATCTAAAGGAAGGGGATTTGGTGCTCAAGGACAACCGAGCTCCCATCCATGACCCAAGGGGCAAGTTCAGACCCACTTGGACGGGTCCTTACATCATCAAAGCTATCTGGTCAGGTGGAGCTGTGGTTCTGATGGATCTAGATGGCCTGGAGTTCTCCCAACCGATCAACATGGACAAGTTGAAGAAATATTACCCTTGAGAGGCTCGCTAGGCCGAAAACCCGAAAGGGCGACCTAGGCAAAAGTTAGAGCACAAAAAATTGGAAAATATAAAAACTGAGCTCGCAAGGCTGAAAACCCGCAAAGGGCGGCTTTGGCAAAAGTTAGAGCGCAAAAGGAGAGTGAAAATACTCGAGTGAACCTAAGCCTGAACTACGTAAGGCTTGATTCCCATCTATGGGATACGTAGGCAACTTCATCTTGAAGCTCAGCCATAACACTTCCCCGATCAACTTTTGTCCATTCGATCATCTCAGTCATCTTTGTCTATCAGCATCCATTGGAATCTCCAGTGCAGTGCTACTCAGACTAGGGGCAACTTTCCGTTGCCATGCAGTGCTGCGGTGCTCTTCAGACTAGGGGCAACTATCCAGTTGCAGGGATCTGGGGTTGTGCATCTCAGTGGTAGATCTCAGGCATGACCAGTTCTGATCCACATCGAAAATGATTTTGAGAAGTTTTAATAAAAGCTGACTTTGTTCAAATAATCTTTTTACAACTCTGACCAATTTTGGACCAAAGCGGAAAATTTTCAGTACCACAATTTTCAATTTCATTGATTTCAAAAACAGAGTTCTCCTGCTCTTGCATACAATCGAAGTTGCTTTTCATTACAATCGTAAAGAAAACTTGAAAGTACTAATAAAGCAATAAATTTGGGGCATGGTCAAGTCAGGTGCTCCAGCGCCCCCTCCCAGAGCTGGTCGAAGCTTCTGATGCCAAGATGGGCCCAACTTGTGCCTCCTCATTAAGCCAATCTAAACACTCGTCAGACAAAGCGCAACTGAAAGTAGGAGCGGGGGCCAAGAGTTCTCTTATCCTCCACGCGGTGGCCTGCCAAGCAAGCTGTGCGCCTCGGCCTGGGAATGCAGCAGGATACTCTATCCCCTCTGGCGGGCAGGTCTGATCATGGCCAAATTGGCGTCGAATCCGGAATGGGAAGTAGAATACACAGTGAGTGAGACCAACCAATTGAATCCCGGTCTGCCGGGGCATATTGTAACTCATTGCCGGAAGGCTCAGCCAAGGGCACCGCCAAGCAATACGGTCTGCGGACAAGCAGCACATCCAAGCGAACCACCATCCCTCATCCAGGGCATTGACTAGACGGTACCGAAAGAAGTAGCCACGAGCTGAATATGCTGGGCAAGAGTCCACAACCTGCAGTTTGTCCATCAACCATACCTGGGGAGGGATGAAAAATGAGAGAGCAAAGAATAGAGAGATGTACGAGGAGAGAAAAGTGAGAATAGGGTTTTGTGAGAAAAGACCGAGCTTGAGGGCCGAGTGATGTGAGCAATGCATAATGCGAGATTGGGTGGGAAACATTACCTGTAGTAGTAGTGGACTCCCTGCTAATCTGGCCGTCTCATGACGATAAAAGGCGTCTAAGCCCATTAACGTCTCAGCCAGAGTCATGGCAATACAGCTCTTGCTCTCCTTCAAGCCTTGGGCAACCTCAATCAGCCGGACACTAGACCCTCCAGAGCCTGAGACAAATAGAAAATGTGACAGCATGCACAAACAGAGGGCATGTCGCCGGAAGCCTTGCCAATGATGGTTGTTGCGATCACCAGCATCAGAAAACCGATCGGTCAAACTCGGAATGTCTAGCATCCCGTCACAAATCAGAGACCGATCATCACGCATGCTGAGTCCGCACATTCGCCCTAAGGATTGGGCATGGCCAAAATTAAGTTGGGGGAGGAGCTCCTTGTCGCGCTCAGACTCCATTATGGCTCAAAAATCTTCAAAGGTAGGACATATCTCTTGCCCAGCGAAGCTAAAGACATGCGTCACTGGATTCCAAAACCTTGCCGCAACTTGAAGAAACGGGAGGTGCAACGGGGTACGACCCAGAGTCAATAGTACATTTATGCCGAAACCCCGGAAACTCAACTTTTCCGAGCCATCCAAGCTAGCAATCCAAGCTGTGAGATTTTAGGCAAGAAACTCTTCCATCAGAGCAAATCAATGTGGAATTGAGAGAAACTACGAAGTTGGGGTCTTTTGTAGGAGATAAGGTTGGATGGAGGACAGGTGTCAACATTCTGGTGGTTCCCCTCATTAATAGCCGGCCGGCCAAATATCCTGCCGACGGGCCATTACCTGTTGCCGACTGAACAAATTTCGGGCCGATGGCCATTCCTTGTGGCCGATGGCCTCTACCCCTGGCCGTTGGGCTTCCTCCTAGTCCCCTGAGCTGTTTATGCTAGGGATTGGGGAACTCCACCACCTCCAATCCCTCTCCCGGTGATCGATTCTTGCGGAGTCACACCTGTCTGCTTATCGGGTTATTGTACATTTGCTTATCGAGTTGTATTTCACTCTCTTTGAGTTTTTTATTTGTCTATCGAGTTGTACTCACACTTGTTTAGTTATATCATGCCTTTGTTTTTCTTATCGAGTTGTAAATCGGTTCACTACCTGATTATTACGATGCAAATACTCCATGTTCAAAATAAGTTCAATTTCGTTCACATTGTGGTGTGATACCTTGCGATGCGATGCATAGAAAGTTTACAAATACAACATCTTTTGAACAAAACGGTTGTTTCATTCCCGTCACGTGCTTTGCAAAATGTGTAATTTTGAGAAAGAATAAAACCTGCCCGAGGCAGCACAATGTGCTTAAACTACCAGTAAAAAGAAAAGTAAAACATAGAATGACAGGGTAGCAAAGTGCCGGAATGGATACCAGCAAAACTCCCCTTGCGGTCCATGCATCTTCCATGCCTTTGTTCGGGTCAACGACATGGTTTGGCACCTTCATTACTTGAGACCATGTGGGGAAGCGCACTTTTGAAACATGGACCTTCGAGTTGACCTCAGGCCACAACTTCTGCGAATGATGCTCGATACGTACGAAGAACGTCCCCCTTCCCCTATCCTTTTCATGTCTTGAGGACTTCCACAAATCGCTTCAACTACGCTGTGTTACAGTATTTTACACCCCCTTGCATTATGAATGATATGTTCTCACTCACATGTGTTCAAGTTTCTCTTTATACACTTTACTTGCGTAGACTGCATGTTAATTACATTACCTGCGTAGACCGCATGTTCGTAATCAATCACTTTAATTGTGTAGACCGCATGTTAATTACATTACCTGCGTAGACCGCATGTTTGTAATCAATTTCATTACTTGCGTAGACCGCATGTTAATTACATTACCTGCGTAGACCGCATGTTTGTAATCAATTTCATTACCTGCGTAGACCGCATGTTAATTACATTACCTGCGTAGACCGCATGTTTGTAATCAATTTCATTACTTGCGTAGATCGCATGTTAATTACATTACCAGCGTAGACCGCATGTTTGTAATCAATTTCATTACATGCGTAGACCGCATGTTAATTCCATTACCTGCATAGACCGCATGTTTGTAATCAATTTCATTACTTGCGTAGACAGCATGTTAATTACATTACCTGCGTAGACCGCATGTTTGTAATCAATTTCATTACTTGCGTAGACCGCATGTTAATTACATTACCTGCGTAGACCGCATGTTTGTAATCAATTTCATTACTTGCGTAGACCGCATGTTAATTACATTACCTGCGTAGACCGCATGTTTGTAATCAATTTCATTACTTGCGTAAACCGCATGTTAATTACATTACCTGCGTAGACCGCATGTTTGTAATCAATTTCATTACTTGCGTAGACCGCATGTTAATTACATTACCTGCGTAGACCGCATGTTTGTAATCAATTTCATTACTTGCGTAGATCGCATGTTAATTACATTACCAGCGTAGACCGCATGTTTGTAATCAATTTCATTACATGCGTAGACCGCATGTTAATTACATTACCTGCGTAGACCGCATGTTTGTAATCAATTTCATTACTTGCGTAGACCGCATGTTAATTACATTACCTGCGTAGACCGCATGTTTGTAATCAATTTCATTACTTGCGTAGACCGCATGTTAATTACATTACCTGCGTAGACCGCATGTTTGTAATCAATTTCATTACTTGCGTACACCACATGTTAATTACATTACCTGCGTAGACCGCATGTTTGTAATCAATTTCATTACTTGCGTAGATCGCATGTTAATTACATTACCTGCGTAGACCGCATGTTTGTAATCAATTTCATTACTTGCGTAGACCGCATGTTAATTACATTACCTGCGTAGACCGCATATTTGTAATCAATTTCATTACTTGCGTAAACCGCATGTTAATTACATTACCTATATAGACCGCATGTTTGTTCAAATTTCATTACTTGCGTAGACCGCATGTTTTGCTTGCGTAGACCGCATGTTTGTTCAAATTTCATTACCTGCGTAGACCGCATGTTTTGCTTGCGTAGACCGCATGTTCATAATCATTTCATTACTTGCGTAGACCGCATGTTTCGCTTGCGTAGACCGCATATTTGTTCAAAAATTCATTACTTGCGTAGACCGCATGTATTGCTTGCGTAGACCGCATGTTGGTTCAAATTTCATTGCTTGCGTAGACTGCATGCTTATGATCAAATTCATTGCCTGCGTAGACCGCATGCTCCACTTACACATCTGTACCTTCACAGCATTGTTATGCTCCCCACTTCCTTTGCGTTGTCACGCATTCCGAGTACACTATTATGCATGTTGCTAACGATATTGTACCTGTTAAGTTTGTTTTCTTTGCAGGCACGATATTGTAAGTACAGTTTGTTTGAGGCTGGTGCAACCAGACGGGCTGCACAGGTATTGTATCCTCCGAGTGAGACGTATTGAGAATTACATAATTTTCTTACATCCCTTCTGCATTGTAGTGTAGTTCGGTGTATGCTACCTTAAAATCGTCGCATGTGTGCTTCGTTACAGCTTTCTTTGCATGATCAAAAGTTATGTTTGGCTTTGTGCATTGTCTTGCATTTTGCCCCCGCCTCCGGGCGCATACCTTGTCTGTCTTGCATGTTTGTCTAAGTCTTCGGCCATGTCAAAAATGGGTCATCTCTGGGCTTTGACATTCACTCCCGTCATTGTTATGACTTTCGAGTTCTGTAAAAGAGGGGCAACTGTAGACACCCCATTTTTGACCGTCCTCAAGACTTGGACGTCACCGTTTGAACACTCGGTGATCATCCATGTTTGTGTTCGTTTGGAGTTCCCGGAGGTCATGGCTACGCGCCTTGCCTCAGGATCTCCGAACTCGACCGTTTAGTGTCTGGTTTTGCACCAAACACTTGTGTTTTGCCTTGGAGGGGAAAGGAATGCCTTGTGAGGCATCCCCACACATCACCGGCCATGGCCACAGGCCACCAGCTGTGTTTTGTTGCCGTCGGCAATCTATTTTGCCGGTCGGCACTTTTTGTTGCCGGTCGGCACTAAATTTTGTCAAAATGGCAATTTTGAGTAGCCGACTACTGTTCATCTACTTTATGTAGATATTTTGTGCCAGCTGTGATAGTTGGCACCAACTCTGCTTCCCTCCATACACGTGTATGGAGGGATTTCCCTCTAAGCAAGCTTGTTGTGTAAGCTTGGCAATAGGGACTTCTACAAGAGGAGAGGCCTTCTCTTTGTTCTAGGTTGGCAAGTTTGAAGGAAAAAACCAGAGCTTATACATATAGATACACCCTCTCTCTACATTTCCCTCTCTCTCCTCCCTTGTGTGTGTTTCTTGGCCTAAAAGTGTACTTTTACCTTACTTTTGCACTAATACACACACTAATACACCTTGCTCCGAGATTGAGGGGCTTTGAGGGTTGATTCTTGAGTTTTTGGGCTGTTTTTGATCAAAAGAGGAGGGCTGCATTGGCTGTTCTTAAGGTGTGCTTCAAGGGTGAGCACTTTGCTTTAGTTTCCCCAAACTTGCACTAGTCTTTTACCTATCTTTCTTGCTGATTTAGTTTTTGTGCATAACATAAAAAAGGCTTATATTTTCATGCTTAAGAACTTTCATTAAGGGTCTTTTGTTTTTTGAGTTCAAACTCACCCTCTTAGGCCTTATTTGGCCCTTTTGGTGTTTCCTTTGTGAGGCCTTTTTTGCTTGAGTGTTTTGGTCTTCTCACAATTGAAAACCAGTGGATTTTTAGTGGTGAGGAAGGTGGTTTGAAGTCTTGCATAGGGGAGGGACACCCCTCTCCCTTCATTGTCTTATTTCCTTGCATTTTGGCTTAAAGGGTAACATGCATGCTTGATTGATTTTGGACGTTTTTCAGAGGTTTTTGGGTGTTTTTTAGGTCACATGTAACCTCTTTTTTGGGTCGGATTCGTGTCCTTTTGCATGCTTAACATACTTGCTTTACATTCTTTTATTTGGCCTAGAAATGCATCTTGTGTTTAGGTCATGATTCTTGCATGTGTTGGCTTAGTTCCATGAAGGTGTTGGCATTATTTTACCATGTTTAAGGCCTGTTGGCCATCTGTTTCAGTCATGCTTGCCTTATTTGGTGTCCTCTCCTTGTGTTTTGGCTTGTAAGCCTTGAGTATATTGGCCTCTAGCATGCATAGCTTAGACCATCCTCATGATTTGACATCATTTAGGATCGTATTTCAGTCCATAAATCAGGTTTGTATGTGTACATAAGTGACCTCTTTCATGCTTTGAGGGTATGCCTTTTATGCCTAGATATGAGCTTTGGTGCATGCATCTCATTGGAGCCACTTTAGCTGCCATGTTAGTGGGTTTTGGGGTCTATTTTTGCATGTTAAGTTTCTGTTTTTGCTTGTCTAATTCATGCCATGAGTGGTCATGTTGGTGGAAGTGAAGTGCCCCCTTTTTGTGCCTTAACCTTAGGACCATTGGCTTGCTTGTTGGCATGAGTATTTGTCCACCCTTTTAGGCACTTTTGGCCACTGTTTTGGGGTGGATCAAGGTCTGCCCCTTTATGGTTTAAGGCCCCTTTGCATGCTTGTCTCATGTCCATTGCATAATTGCTTCATTAGGTGTTGTAACATGTCGATCCTATTGCTTAAATTGTCCATGTTTGCATTGCATTTGCATCTTGCATGCCTAGCATTGCATACTTGCCATATTAGTTGCATGGCATTTGGCATGCCTTGCATTTTTAATCTCATGTTGTATCTTTGAGTCATGTTTGCATAACATGCATTGCATTACTTGGTTTGGGCGTGTCAAACCAAATGTGAGGGTCAAGGAGCGTTCATACTATAAGTGATGTAATGCGCCTTGACTCTCGGTCACTGGGGCCCTTGACTTCGGCATGATAGGGTCTTGGTCCTCATTTGTGTGTTGCATGCATTTTTACATCAAGTGGCAAGCTTGATCTCTTGGGCTATCATGCACCATTGATGGCTCGAGGATCGAGGGCCATGCTTCCCTGAGTTCAAAGCATAATGGGAAACATGACCATGCTTACATGTGCCTGAAATCGCATGCCATACACTGTCTGTCCACTGTTGCTGTCAAAACTGTCCTCTGCAGGAATCTTCTGCCGACCGGCCATTTGTGAACGGCCGATAACTCCAACAGCAGCCGATGGAAATTATACAGGGCCGGTGGGCATTTCCCCTAGCCGGTGGTTTTCTGCAGCATTCAAGGAACCTGTCCTAGGACTTTGGCATTTTTCAGAAAAGCAGGGCAGTGTAAACAGAGGTAGCCTTGGTATGGTACGGACTTTCCGGGCAAGGCGGGTTCGAGCATGCATCATTCGCGCATCTCGAGGCGGAGGCTGTGGCCACCTTTCTCCCCTTTTTTTGCATTCTTTCTGTTAATTAAGTAGAAATTCTGTAATAATTAATGTATTTATTATTTGGACTGTAATATTTATTTGTACCCTCCGAGTGAGGGCAATTGTGTAATAAGTGTGCGTGAGTGGGTGTATGTCTTCCAACCCCACGTCTTTCTTCCCTTTTATTTACCCGATTTTGATGGTAGACAGGGGCATCTTTAAAATTAGCATACCTTATGCTATGCATGCGTGCATCCATACATTTGTCTTGCATGCACCGGGCTTGGCGCATCACGCTAACTGCATTTGTATTTCAATTCCAAATTGAATACGTGCATCAATTGGTTGCATTTCACATGACATGTTTAGGTTAGCCGAGCCTACTCTAATTGGATCTTGCATGTGTGTCAACTTGACATGAACTAGGATCCCGCATGTTTGCTAACCAGTTTATTGTTTTGGCACGGAGTACGATGTAAGTATTTATGCTTTAGCATCATCGCATGCGTGTGAATGCTATCATGACAGTATGCATACCATGTGGCTAGATGCTTATGTGTTATAAACTGTTTGAATGCCTGTGGGTGAAGGTTGGATTGTTTGAGTTGGAAAAATTCGTTGAAATCCGTATTTTAGCCTATTTGCGAGTAGCAAATTCCAAAACATTTTTCCAAAACAAACGGATATGCAATGCTTATTTCCAAATTAGGCAATCTAGTCTATACTTGTTTGTTGTGCGCATAACGTAGTAATTCTAGGCTAATAGATGGATTAAGAACACATAACGTTTTCAAAAGCGGATATCACGGTTAGTAGAGGCCGATCTTCGGATCGGGCGAGAGGGGGTGCTCATAGCTGACCTTCCCCAATCGTACCCTAGCTCCCGAGCCGAGGCAACTCTGGTGATGACAGACATGTGGCCTTCGGCACCGAGTCAGGGTTTCCTAATTTCCCCATAAAAAATATTTAGGTGGCGACTCTGTATCTGGCGAAGCAGTCCATGTTTGGCACTTCTTTTTCTAAAAATCTGTTTCTCAAAACGATTTGTCAGATTTGGACTCTTTGGTTCAGATTAAGAACCGTGATACAAATCGAGTCCGAACTGTAGTGAGGCCCACACGGGCGCGTCTACACATGGCGAGGCCAGCGCCACCCTAGTCATTGAACCGTACTCGGGCAAGACCACTAAAGCATTGAGCAGATACGAACCTACGGTATTCCACTTATTTACAAACAAGGTAGTACCGAGGAGATAGATTAAGAAGCCTCGGGTATGCTACTCGACCTCCTCCTGAGTCTCATGCTGGCTCCCATGGAAGTGATCAAAGAACCAGTTGTATCTGACCATGGTTGGCCTTTCCAGGGGAGGTCACAGTCCAAGTAGATAAACCTAGGATGCCTCCCACTGGCCCATGTCAATGTCAAAGGGATTCACTTAACCCCCTACTCTCAACCCTGTGATTATGGAGAAGAAATAAGGGGTCATCGTCATCTCCTCGATGAAGGAGAAGTTGAAGGATTTAGTGGTGTTCCACCACCTCTCCACCCAGGCACTAAGTAAAGCTTGGTTGGCCTGCAGCCGCGCGAGTCCTAAGCAAAATAGCCAAAGCCTACCTCATCGACCAGTTCCCTAACTCGAGCAGGGAACTCTTGATAACAGCCCCTCGCCGTCAAGACCTTGTAGCCTCTCCAGGCGAGAGCATCACCCTATGTTGAAAGAGAAGAATGTGTCAGATGCATAACAAAAAGAAAGACTATAATGAAATATCAAAGCAAGCAAAGTATGTGAAAGAAAAGTTTCTTACCTCAACGGCGTCATGGGAGAGATGAAATGCACACTCCCTCAAGAGAAAATCCTAAAGCACGTCCCCGACGTAGTCCTCAAAATGCAGCATGCCTCTCGGCGCCATCGCATGCATGCATGCATGGTTGATAGGTAGCAGGGTCGAACGACCTCACCCTCAATGTTAGTAACTCGGGCTCAGGCCCTGCATGGTAGATCTCCTCCGTAGCAATTTCAGCGGCAATGTCCTTCGCCGTCTCGTCTGCCTCGTCAACCATAGGCTCTTCAAGTTCTGCAATGGGTAGAAACATGAGTACCTCAGGAGGGGCACCATCACGTGGAATGTTATCTGCCATAGATAAAGTAGTGGGTGGTGAGAGAAAATGAGGAGAAAATGATGGAAATAGGAAAAAAAATGCCAAAATCAAACCCTAAGAGAGAGAAAAATAGTGGAAAAACTTAAAACTCGGGAGAAAGTACCAAAAGCCTAGAAAGACCCGTGAGAATGAGGCTAAAACAATGAAAATCCCAAAAACCCAACCAAAAGAAAATCCAATCGATTCAAAGTGTGGAGGGCAAAAAGGGTTTAGCGAAAAACATTTGCGTGGGATGTTAGGCAATGCAAATAAAATGTAAACCTAGAGAGAGAGAGTTAAGGTTTTCAGTGGGTGTAGGTGTGTTAGAATGAGACTTGGTTGTGTTTTAGATAAGCTATGAGCCGTAAACCCCAAAATGCCCCCGAATCAGGTTGGGTGGCCGGCCCACCAAATATGTGGCCGGCTGTCCCTTTCTTTTGGCCGGACGACTCCTCAAGTGGTCAAAGTGGATTTTGACTGAGATCTCGCTTATTTTGTGCATGGAGGGTCTTCTGTTCATGCTAAAGTAAAAAATTGAAGAAGTTGGGTTTGTTTCGATTACAGAAAATTTCGAAATGTGATTCCGGATGCACCATTTCAAGTCCCGTCGTTTCTCTGAAGTGGGAAAGTGCTTCGATCTCAAGCTTTAGCAAGTTGTATCCTTTTTTTTTGAGCATTTGAGAACCTCCGAGCGGTAAGTCGAAGATCTTTATGAGGTGTTTTCAAAATATCACTTTCCGTTTATTTTTTCAATTATGTTATATGTTATGTTGCATGGAACATGCATCGCACCATATTATGCATTAATTATCGTATCATGTTGCATCCATGTGCATCGTGCTTTTTGTATTGACCCTTTTCACACAAGTGTGATTTGGCTTGAATCCCCTTTCCCTTTGCGCGTGAAGCATGGTTTGGCTTGTACCTTTGGTCATACCTCCTTTTTACATGAAACGTAGATTGGCCCAAATTTTGTTTTTCTTGGTCAAAACCTTCCCTCTCTCCATATGAAAATACAGTGAGATACGCCTGTCGGTTACGCCACCCCTGTTCCTCGATTAAAACCTTTCCTCTCTCCGTATGAAATACGTTGAGACACACATGTTGGTTACACTACCCTTGTTTCCCTGGTTAAAACCTTCCATCTCCCTATATGAAATACATTGAGATGTGCTTGTTGGTTACATCACCCTTGTTTCCCTAATTAAAACCTTCCCTTTCTATGTATGAAATACGGTGAGATATGCCTACTGGTTACACCACCCTTGTTCCTCGGTTAAAACCTTCCCTCTTTTCCTATGGAATATGGTGAGATACACCTGTTGGTTACACCACTCTTGTTACCCTTGGTTAAAACCTTCCCTCTCTTCGTATGAAATATGTTAAGATATGCCAATTGGTTACACCACCCTTTCCTCATTTTGCGTTAAACACGTTAGGATGTTGCCTCCTCTTGGTTAAAACCTTTCCTCTCTCCATATGAAATACGCTGAGATACACCTATTGGTTACACCGCCCTCCCGTCCTTTCGCGTGAAATGCATTAGGACATTGCTTTGCCTGGTTATAGCTTTCCTTCTCTCAGTATGAAATACAGAGAGATATGTCTGTTGGTTGTACTGTTTTCATTCCTTTCACGTGAAATGTGTTTGGGATTGTTATTTGCTTGCTCATTTCTATGTGAGGCACAATTAGATTTGTTTTGATTTAAGCTAAGGCTTCTTTCATTCATATGTTGTCATTAATATGTTGCCATCTTATTATTGCTCATTGCATTGACCTGCTACATAAGCAACTTTCAAGTTCAACTAACTATATCTGCATTTTGTTTGTTTGCCGAAGTCTTACAGCCTCATTAAAATGGGTCATCTTTGGGTTTTAACATTCACTCACGCCATTTCATGACTTCGAGCTCTGTCTAAGAAGGGCAACTGCAGACACCCCATTTTGACCACCCGTAAGACTTGGGCGCCTCGCTTTGAACACTCGATGATGAAATGTTATGTTGTACAAATCGTTCAATTTCTTCAAAAAAAGGTTTTGATTTTCCAGCTTTAGAACCTAAACCTTGTACCCCCTTTGAACCAAAACATAATTTTTTCTAGCTTGACCACCCAAAGACCTGCTGGCCAACAAGTGGCCGGCAGGCCATTTTCCAGTGGCTGGCCGTCCACCTTCATGGTCGGCCGGCCATGTCTAGCAACAGACAGATATTTTCTACTGCCAGCTGTCCCCATGTGCATGTTTTGCACTAGTTGGCTCAATACATATATTTTCGACATGAGGATGTGTTTTTCTATAAATACATGACCACACCTAAGGGTTTGGGGTTAGAAAATTTACTCAAGAGCCTATAGCTTGTTCAACACACTACCTCTCTCTCTTGCAATATACATATACTATCTGTACACTTCTTAAACCAAAAACTTAAGGCCTCTTGCTGAGATTCTTCACCCTAAATTTCAGCTCTTCAGAGTGTTCACCTTGTGGTTTGCTTAACCAAAAGTATCTTCTTTTCAAGAGATATAACCTTTGCCATCTTTTTCCCTGTTTACACAACTTTTCTCTTCTCTTTTTTTTGTTGTTTATGCACTATTTTGGATTGATTTTCAGGGCTGAAACTTGTGATTTAAAAGCTACCAGAGGTGGAGGGGTTAACCACCCTTTCTTGAACCTTATCCCATAGCTTATATCCTTGTTCTTCCCACTTGTTTCTTTACTTTTAGCCACTATTTTTCAGTGTTTTTAAGCATAAAAATGTGATTTTAAGTCATAAAAGAAGGACGGGTTAGCCACCATTTCTTTGGCTTGTTTACTAAGCTTCTCTTTTTTTCTTTCTATTTTTGTTCAAGTTTTCTACCCTTTTCAAACTGATTTTCAGCACTGTTTTGTGCTATTTAGGGGTTGTTTAGTGTGTTTATTTTGTTTATGCTTTGAATGCTATGCTTGTGTTCTTATAAGTGCTCATAGATTTGGTTGTTTAGGCCACAGACACCAATCTATTTATGTTGATATCTCTCTTTACATAGTTTTCATGCATATACTCACACTTGTAATAATCACCTTTGCATAATCATCTCTGCAATCTCCTTCCTTTCTTTGTTTAGTTTGATTAAGAGTTGTATCCAACACTTGGTTGTTGCTCAAAGCATAAGAAAGAGACTTTCTATGGTTTAATCTCTTTGGAGGTTCATTACCAAAGCATTACATCTCTCTCATGCTAAGCACAACCTCTTGTTTGACGCTACTCTTTATCATTTTTTGCACTTAATGGGCGTAATTATTGCTTTTGGACAAAATGAAGAAAAGATAAGAAAATGGCAAGGTGATGAAAAAGTGGTTAATAAAATTGGTGTAAAAAAGGTAATAAAATTGAGTTGGGTTCAATCGGACGTTATATTGAACACATTGAGTCTTGAATCATTACATACTTTGTAGTGATGTTTAGTGATTCAAGAATCAATGTCTACCCCTTCCATTGAGGTAAGTCCATGATAGAGAGGAGGTGTTGTTGGTCTTTCATTTCTTTTTATTGAGTTTTTGTCCTTTCGATCATAGATCATCACGCAACAAACTTGCAACAATTGATGATTTGTGGATCGAATCTACTCTTTCCTTGATCATCTTTATGATATGGAAGGGTAAAGAGGATAAACATATCCTAGAAACATTATGTTTTTATTCTGTTTTGACTCTGTGGCAGCAGGGCAGTTCTCAAAATAAGTGGCTGACCGGCCATAACTTTTTATGGCTGACCACTTTTAGAGGCCGACCCACCACCATTTCGTACAGGCATTGGCATTTTCATGGCAGAACGAAGTAGAAGCTGAGGCAAAAACAGAATAATTTTCTGACTGGGAACAGAGCAGAATTTGGCAGCAAATAGTGAGGTTTCCGAGAGGATGTTCTTGGTTGTGAACATGTGGCTCTTCGCCTCCCATTCCATTAATTTAGTGCTTTAATATTAGTGTGTTGTACTTAATTAGTTAGCTTAATTCGAATTAGTAATAATTAGTTAACTTAATTTATTTCATTATGTTATAATATTTAGTTAATTAGGACATTCATTCGAACCCTCTTGGATAAGGGCACACTTGCAATATTGTGTATGTCTTCTAACCTCCATTCTTTCTCCCTTTTATTTACTCGCTTATGATGGTTGCATTTAGTATCATATTTTGGTTTCATATCATTACCATGTATAAATATCCATTTTTACATGCATCGGGTTCGGTTAATCATTCTAACATTGTTGTCCTTTCCTACTTACTAGAATACATGCACTATCGCATGCTTTGAGTTGAACCATATGTCATGTTAAAATAAACCGAACCTAGTAGTTGCATTTTGTATGTGGTGCATTAACCACTTGCATAGTAGAGCATGCATTTTTCTAACTATTATCTTCTATTTCAGCATGCCTTGGTTGAGTACTAGGTGAGCATTTCTTTTTTTAGCATATTGGATGTATGTTTGTGTTTCATATCAAGCATATTTACCATGAAGCTAAGTACTTATTTGATATATCTTTTTAAATGCCGGTGGATGAAGGCTATTTTACTTAAATTGGGATGATTTGATTAATATACATATGAGTTTACTTTTTCAAAGTAGCACATATCCAAACTCTTTTCAAACAAACATGAAATCAAAGCATTCCAAAGTGGGTGAGTTAGTCTATACTTGTCTGCCTCAAATAGTAAGTTAGCATAATAATCAAAACAAGAGCATATACTGTACATAAAAATCATATCATAATTAGTAGAGGCCGATCTTTGATCGAGGTGAGGAGGGTGCTCAATTCATGACCTTCCCCTCTCATACCTAAGTTCCCGAGCCAAGACACTTTGGTCATGACAGACAAGTGACCTTAAGCACGAGTCACGGGTTTCCTAACTTTCTCAAAAATATTTAGGTGGGGACATTGAAATCTGGCAATGCAATTTGTTTTCGGCATTTCTGATTGCAAATCGCTTTTCCAAAGAATTGTTGTATTTGGACTCTCATTTGTGTTTTTTCTGTTTCACATTGCACTTGTAAAACCAGACTCAAAACCACTGGAGTCCGAACTATAGGGCTATCATATCTTAGGAGAGTAAACCCCTCCGAGGAGCAGGAAAAGTAAGCTACAGTCTTATGACCCTTTAAAATTGAGAACGCAAGCCCGAAGCATGTCCTCTAAAATTTAAATAGTACGTTTGGACTGCCCGTTAGTCTGTGGATGATAGGCGGTACTAAAGGTCAATTTAATGCCCAAGGCACCTTGTAGGCTTTGCCACAAGTGAGCTGTAAAGTGTGGATCTCTATTTGAAACAGTAGTACTGGAACTCCGTGAAGTCACACTGTATCTCTAATATACAAGTCAGCCGGGTAGTCTATCAAATCGCTTGCGCACATAGGTATAAAATGTGTAGACTTGTTTAACCGATCAACTACTATCCATACGACACCATTACCCTATTGAGTCCTTGGAAGACTCACAACAAAATCCATCATGAGATGCTCCCACTTTCACTCAGCTATAGGTAAAGGTTGCAACAAACCGGCTAGTTGTTGATGTTCGGGCTTCACTTGCAGACAAGTACGACACCTCAAAACAAACAAGGCTACATCTCTCTTCATTCTCGTCCACCAAAACTGGTATCTTTATGCCTTTTGGATGTACCGCAAGGCATGAATGATCGAACTCTCAAAATACCTCTTCTCTACAAGAATCTGGCACGAAATCTCAGTCTAAATACCTCACACTCGAGTTAGAATAAATATTCAAGCGCTTCTCTACCTTCCCATAAGATATCTTTCCTTGGATAGATTCCACTTTGCGATCATCTCGCTGTGCTTCTATAACTCAACTCATTAGAGTAGGTTGTGTAACTACGATGAGCAAAATAGCTGACTCGATGGACCCGCCAAGAGGAAAGTCAAACTCACCCACAATGTCCGTAATCTCCGATTCTCGGATGGCAATGCTAGCTACACTACTTACGGATTTCCTACTCAAAGCATTGGCCACTACGTTTGTCTTTCTTTGATGATAACTCAACTCAAAATTTTAATCTTCCACAAACTTCATCCACCTCCTTTGCCTCAAATTCAAATCTTTCTGTGAAAATAGTCATTTCAAACTCTTATGATCAGAAAACAATTCAAATCTCTCTCTGTAAAGGTAAAGCCTCTAGATTTTTAAGGCAAAAATCATTGTCGCTAACTCTAAGTCGTGCATAGGATAGTTTTCTCTTATGTGTTTTCAACTGTCCTGAGCCACATGTTACCACTTTCCCCTCTTGTGTCAATACACAGCCCAAGCCTTCCCGAGATGTATCACAATAAATCGAATAACCCAAACCCCTCGCTCGAAGTCTAACCTTAAGTTCTTGAAACCACTTTTTGCAAGTCTCACTCCACAGAAATCAAACCCATTTTCTCGTCAATCTAGTCAATGGTGAGGCCAATCTGGAGAAATCTTTCACAAAACGTCAATAATGCCCAGCTAAGCCCAAGAAACTCCGAATCTCAAACTCATTTTAAGGTTGTTCCCAATCTTGCACTGCATATATCTTACATGAATCTATAGTCACCCCTTCTCTGGACACTACATGGGCTTGGAACTTAACTTTGCTGAGCCAAAACTCACACTTACCAAACTTAGCATATAACTAATGTGCTCTAAGCAACCCGCAAGTGCTCCTCATGTTCCTCCTCAGAGGGTGAGTAGATTAAGAAGTTGTAGACAAAGACAACCACGAATTAATCTAAGAACTCATGAAAGACCCGATTCATTAGGTCCATAAATGAAGTCAATGCATTGGTCAAACTAAAAGGCATTACTAAG
Source organism: Camellia sinensis (assembly GCF_055761805.1). Classification (NCBI taxonomy): domain Eukaryota; kingdom Viridiplantae; phylum Streptophyta; class Magnoliopsida; order Ericales; family Theaceae; genus Camellia; species Camellia sinensis. The sequence goes on from NC_138964.1 coordinate 73,789,256, forward strand.
AACTCATAATTGCCATACCGTATACGGAATGTTGTTTTCTCAATATCCTCTCATATGGTGTCATGGTAATCGGAGACGTATCTTGCGCTAAGTCAATTGAGAACTCAATCTGTCTATGTGGTGGTAACTCTGTGAGATCCTCTGGAAAAACATCTGAATACTCTTGAACTACCATCGCCAATTCACTCTAGATCATACTACCTTCATTGGCTACCGAGATGGCAAAAAGGAAACTCAACTCTCCTTGACCCTTAAGGTTATACTTTGGAAGAGTAAAACTATCACCCCGGTCATGTATAAAATATAAACACTCTCCTGATGGCGTACACATCGATGCCCTCCTACGATGGCAATCTATTGAAGCCTGATAACAAGTCAACCAATCTATACCTAGAATTATGTCGAAAGCATGCATATCAAGAATAATAAAATGGAAAAATAGTTAGTCATCTGCGACCTCAGTCTTATAGGAGCGGCATACTCAATTCAATGTCATCGTATCCCCAATAGGTGTCTCAACCGATAGAGGAGACTCCACAGTTCTAACTCCAAACCCAAAGTGGATGCAAAAGAATACAATATAAATGAATAGGATGCACTAGTATCAATAAACACATTAGCAACAGAGTTGAACAACAAAAAATTACCTCTCACTACGAAAGGTGTTAGCAACTGATTTGGCATGGTAACAACATGCACATGCCTTAATTGCCTCTGATCTACTTGCTCACCCCTTGAAACATAGGCCTGAAACACGGATTGAGCCAACATGGCTCCCTGATTGGCCCTCGAGGCCTGTGTTAACTGTGTTGACTTATTGATATGTGTTTGTCTCAAACCAGACACACCAGATGTGTCCCCGACTGAGTGTAAAACCTCCTCAAGTACCTTGATTGCCCACACTGATAACAGGTAGGTGGGTGACCTCTCTCTTAACTTTGGCTCTTAGGATGAGCCAAATATGGTGTAGACTGCTGCCCTTCTTCTCCCTATGAGAAAATTGAAGATTTGTGACCCAACTAACCCCCTTTGAAATAAGTGAACCTACCCTGATTACCTCTCCCTAATTCCAAACTTTGTACGAGAATGGTGGATCTAAACTGTGTGGCCTAAGACTGCTACGCGGTGGAACCCATTTGCTGTTTGTTGTCCCTAGTGTCCCCCTGAACATCTAGACTTGTCTACCTTGACCCCTCATCTGCCCCTCATCTATTTGGATCACAGTTTCTAAGTGGGCATCCACTCTACAAGATGGTCATAATCCCAAATCATTGACCTGACCACCTAATAAAGAGCTTGGCCTCAACCTCTTATTGAACGCAATTCAGTGGCGTTCTTCCTTCGCTATAAGTTCTGGTGCAAACCTTGACAAACTAGTACAAGCTACCTCAAACTCGGTTAGAAGCGTGTTTAGCTGCTCGAGCTTCAAAAACTGCTCCCTCAAGTTCTCTCCTGTTGTAAGTGGCAAAAACTTGTCAAGGCATTGACAAAAGCCTCCCAAGTCACCCTAATACATCCTCACACATACTTCCACCACTGACTCGTATCTTTCTTCAATTGGAAAGACACCAAGGTTACCTTTAATCCATCATCCTCGATGCCTACCATCTCGGACGTCTTCACCATCTCTTAAAGCCACTTGTCAGTCTTGAGTGGCTCTTTCAGATCCCCTAAAAACTCATTTGGATTCAACTAGAAAAACTCCCTCTTCAGAAAGGATGGCCCTATTTCTGCAACATGGGCTTGGACTTGATTCTTAACTCTGAGAATGTCTATGGATTCCTGCAACACTCCTGCCATTTCATAGGCTAAGGCGACCATGGCTTACTGGCCATCTTGCTCGACCATGTTGGCATAGCCAACTCCCTTATCTTGTGCCAGTATTTCATCTGGTATTGACACCTCCTGCCGCCTAGGCCTGCCACACCTACCACCACCTCATCCTCAACTTGACATGCTAATAAAGGTAACACAATAATTTAGCACAATTACAAATGTGCTGAAGCTAAATCACTTATGTCCTAATACAATGGACAACAATTAATTCATTCCACATAAGCACAGAGTCACGTAATCACATACAAATTTTCTTGCTAGATAATTAATTGGTCTGCGACATTGCCAAAGTTCCAGTTATTATAAGTAGTTATCAAGTGCTTTTCTAATAGGACTTCTATAAATTCATAGATCTAATCAATATCTTAGAAATCAAATCATGTACTCATCTGGTCACATAAACATGTTATCACATACCATACCAGGTCTACTTCTAACATTATCTAGCAAGACAAAACCATTGTGGTAAAAACCACGTCCCAAGATCCCAAAGTATTCAAACCTAGTTAGCTCTGATACCCAAGTTTTAACGCCTCGAAATAATAACGGCAACCCAATTCATGATATTCAATAGAAAACATAGACATGCAAAATATTAGCCTTTCATTCATATACCTTTATCGTAGAAAAGATGACATATGCGAATATACATCCACAAATCTTATATCTTGAACCTATAGCATATGGCATATAGGAGTGAATTGAAATAAAAGGTAATACAGATAAGTTTATGCCCTAATGATTACATCTTTCCAAGACATTGCTTGGTTACAACAAGTGTGAGTTAAACTTAATACATATAAAGCCCATGGCTTACACAAAGATAATTACAAAAAAAAAAAAAATCAAAATAAGCTCTCGACTCCAAGTCCTCCCAAGCTATGTCCTTAGTGAAGTCATATCATCAGTACCTGAAAGCTGTTTTCCATGTAGGGTGAGCTAAAGTCCAGTGAAGATACTTTAACACAACGTATAAAAATTAACAAAATCTTAAGGTGAATGTATATGCATGCCATTTGCCAAACATTATATATTTTCATCTCAAAACATTACAATACCATCATTATTACGTTTTAATTTAAGAAAATACTCTTTACTTCAGAAAACAGGGCAGTGGATACGAAACTCTGGGAATCTTTAGGTACATATCTACCAGTAGGCTATACAACCACTACCAAAGTCATTTTACTGATACTAACCAGAAGGATCCGCACCTAACCACACGGGTTTCTAGAATTTCATCAAGGACACACAGGCTGACAATATAAGCCACAACCACACCCCCTAACTAGACCACCAAAGTATACACCATTTTTTCTCAAAAACAAATACATTGTCAATGTCTAAGTATGAAACAATGTTCAGTACAAAATATATGAGTAATTGGTTGCAATTGACCTAATCCTAACGCAATTTCTGCAACAATCAAAGCTATAATTGGTTTCAATTGACCTAATGCTAATGCAATTTATGCAACAATCAAAGCTATCATTCACCGATAGCTCATAACAGACATCTCTATTCAACATATAGTTTTTCAACAACATATATAATTTCATAAATTTCAAAATGGGAGTGATAATAAATATCCAACTCCACTCTCGTCACCAACAAATACATTCTCCATATCTTTTCAAACATAACATCTTTTTCCTTTTCTTTCATAAATCAAACATCACATATTTTCAAAGAAAAACCTCATTTACTTTACAAAATCACATTTAAGGAAGGAAAGTTCAACATTTCAACACAACCCAACAATATACATACTTCCACAACCCTTCTCAAGAATTTATTTGAAAATTCCTCTTTTACATTTCAAAATCAAACCCTAGATTTTGTCTAAAACCCCCAAATCACTAACCCTTTTCAAAGAGAAAATAACTAAGCTAAGAATCATACCAAAGGTTGAAGAAATCTCTACCTTAAGAGTAGAAGAGAAAGAGAGCAAGAGTGAAACTTTGACGGAGCCGAAAATGAGATACTCTCAAATTAGAATGACGCTCTCAACGAGCTCTACCTTTTTCTCCAAGGAGCAATGGTGGAAAAATCAATGGATGGTGGAGTATTTGAGATTTTAGGCAAGAATTAGAGAGTGATGGGGAATAAATTCGGGTTTAGGAAGTCTTAAAGACACAGAGGAAATGAAAAACTGATGTAAAAACTCATTTCCATAAACTGATATACGCACTGACTACTCGAGAAACCAAACCAACTCTAGAGCATCAGACACAATAAGTAGGATCGCTCGAGCGACAAAAACAGCGCTCGAGCGCACAATGACCCACTCTTAGAAGTTTTTACAAACTGTAGGGACCGCTCAAGTGCAAGAAATACTACTCGAGCGAAGAACACCCTACTCCCAGAAATTTTGCAAACCTGCAAAAAATACTATCTCAAAGACTGCTCGAGCGACCCAACCACCGCTCGACTGAACAAGAAGAAAACTGGAAAATAACTTTATTGAAAAGCCAACTCCCAACTAGTTTCAAAGAGAACAAACAACTCAATTCAACTACCAACAATATGATAAAGGATATCAACAACCATTAAAAGTACGGAATCCGTGATCTAATAGTGTAAAATGGGTCGGGTCTAAACCGGAACTGTTATAGTATGCCTTGGTGAATATGGTTAGGAGGTGTTATTGTCCAACATTTCAACACAACCCAACAACATACGATATACACAACCCAACAATATCATGACACATACAAGCATACAAAGATATGGGTGTGGCAATTTCTTCATCTCTACTTCTTATATGAAACCATTTCCTAACTCTCAAGTCTTATACTCGTTATCAATCATCACATTTCTCAATTTCCATAATTCCATCCACTTTATTGATTGACAGCAACCTCAGTTTCCCAAAAATTCCTCATGGTCTAATTTCACATGTAACCCAGATAGAAGCTAAGTTTAATCTCTTTTCACATCACATTTCCACAAACATGCTTATACTTACCAATTTTAACATCTTGATAACACCAATAGTCCACATCTTTCAGAACCTTAGCCTCAATATCGTACTCGTTATATAAATCCATTCTCATTTCATAACAATAATCGAATCCACCTTAGTCTCAAACTTAATCTATGAAATAACACATCTTGGTCTCCTCTTATTACCCAAAGTCCATGAGAACTTCTAATTCTCAGCCTCAATACTTAACTTATTGTACAAGCTCACATTCATTGTTTAAAATGCACAACATATCATTTCGTTACTAAATACATGCAAATTAATTGCATTCTAGACACTCTAATGCTCAATGGACAGGTGTGTGAGATCATAACTCGTGCTCTGCTACCAACTGTCACAACCCAAACCCGCCCCTAAAAGTTTGGTCCATGACCAGCTTGTACTTAGGCCTCAAAACAAAATTCCAAAATAATATCTATTCAAACACAAGGCCTTAAGCGGAAGCAGATACAAAAATAAGATCAGAACATCCATTGAGCAGTGCTTAAATGGCAGGATCTTAAACATTACATCATATGTACAAATGTCATATACACAGTTCATGTAAATACAGTTCAAGTCATATAGGTATAGACAAAAGTTTACAACCCCAAATTTACATATGAACCTAATGTGTCAAGAAAGCCATCATAATTTGAACAAAGCTAAGCTTGGTAAATTATACTACATCTCAGCACGGAGACACTTCCTAGGTGGCTTGACAGAGAGGCGGACCTTGTTATAACTTTAGTGTTGATTCCCAACAGTTCACCGACATATATATAAAATAGGAGGGCGAGCTAACACCCAGTGAGTAATATTAAAGTAAAGAGGTTAATGAATGATGTCCTTAATATTAGGAAAACATATTGCACAATTCTGAAACGTATCTTAAATCATTTCAAAAGAACATTTATGGTATCATAAGCCATGCCTTTTCAAATGGAATGCATATTTGAACTATTACAAAACATTTTACGTGGTACGAGGTACGCTCACCTATACAAAAAGTTAGAAGCACATTTGAAAATAGGGCACCCATTTATGCATATAAAATAACACATCGTAACATGAGTTATATAGCGATGTAAAACATTTGTATTCATATCATATATTCTGAACGACCTCGAGTCCACAGATAACAAAACGGCCTTAGGCCTAATCATATAGAAAAACGACCTTAGGTTCAAACGTATTATATCGTATCACTATATATGTTCATGGAGGAGATGGAACATCGATATGTCTCCATCTCTCCTTGGGCCCAATTCATGTAAGTATGCACCCAAGAGGTGACTCGTACGGACTCTAGAGGTGAATCCCACTGTAGGACTTAGTTCCTTATAGCACTTTGTTTCATACCAAAAGTCAATAGGTCTTAAAGACCGAACAATCATGCCATAGCATAAATGAAATGAATAAGCGGAACGGCCTAGGGCCCACCATATCATATTATAAATAATTCACATTTCTTGAAAACTTGTGCATTTAGATGAAATGTAATATTTAGAGAATCATGTCATACATAAATCAAGATAGATCATGAAAAACATATCTTTACTATATTATTACTCATAGGGATGGGCTCCTGGTTGCAGTTGGACGATGTCCTCGTCTTGACCTACAACCACAATCATATAACACAACATATGAATATAATTGATCCCTTTCTTTGCTCTTTAATCAAATAGTTATGGTGGTTCTAAACTCATTAGTCTTCAATAGGTCATAATCTGTGTCAAGGAATATAGGAGGAAACGAAAGGAAAGTGGGTTAGAAGGAGAAATGGTATAAAACAGGTAGATAGGAAGTGAACAACCTTCACTAATTTGAGCATATCTATTAGTGTACATAGAATTTGGGTGTGCGACTATCACCATTGTAAACTTGACTTCTATTAGTGTACTTAGAATTTGGGTGTGCGACTATCACCATTGTAAACTAGACTTCCGGGGCTTGAATTTAGGCTCAAGAATCACTTAAAACGAAGTCCGGATGAGAGAGATATGCTTATCCGAAGTTGAGCTGAAACAAGGGTGCCCCACACCTACGGGAAACAGGGCCGCAAGTGCGGGAATTGAGCTGCACGTGCGGGACAAGGTGCTTTTATTTCAGAATCAATTTTAGTGTTGGAAATGGACTACCACAACGTGCGGGAAGCTCCACCGCATGTGTGGCTCTGGGCAAAATCTGCTGTCCGAAATTCTTGTTTGCTCTAACACTTGTTTTTCCATTTTCTAAGCTTGGTTTCAACTCTAATCACCCAAAAACATGTAAAATTACCCCACAATATGATAAACTAACATCATTCAAGTGTAATTTCATCTCAAACAAATCAATCTTTGCCTCAAGTTCAAGATCAATGTTTCATCTTTCATAATCTTGAAAGTTCCCAAAACACAACCCACAAACACACTTGATCCTTGCATAATCTTGTTCTATGGACAATCTTGAGTTCATTTCATATGTTATTCACAAGAGTGAGCTCCAATCATAAACAAAAGCAAAAGGACCCAAGTTCCAATTTCCTAAATTTAGCTCAATTAAATAGATAACACAAAAACCTAACCCAAATGGGTTTCAAATCTTCCAGTCTCATTATGTCTTCATGAAATTGATGAATTAATCATAAGGATTCAAGATTGATTTCCATACCTTAGTTCAATCTTTGCTTTTCCCTTAACTATCTTCAATTTTCCCAAGCTTTTATGGTTGATCTTCCTCATTTCTGTTCAATCTCTTCAATTTGTGTTCAAATCCCATGAATGTTGAGCTCTCTCTCTCTCTCACGGTTCTCTCCCTCTCCCTCAAATATTTTTGGACTCAAAGTGATGAGTTTCCCTCTCCCTCAAATATTTTTGGACTCAAAGTGATGAGTTCAACGCATATCATATATATATATATACATAAGCTTATCACAATTAGGGAGAGCCAAACGCACCCTTACGAATCGTACGAAATCAAATTTCAATCAAACTTCCCAAATGACTCTTAAAATCGTACTAATCATAACTATGTACTCTGTTATGGTTTCTGAAGCCTCTAAGGCTTTCAATTCGCAGTGCAAAGTTAACCACTCAAACACACCTTAACGAATCAAACGAAATGAATTTCCAATTAACTTTCCTAACTGACTCTAAAAATTTCCATTAGCATATCCATGTACTCAATTTTGATTTATGAACACATAGAGGTCGGCAATTTCAGTTTCAAGGTCGTAACTCAACAAATAATTCCTCAATTCAAACAGATATAATTAAATTAAAGCACATTAACCCATAATTAAATAGAGAGAATTTTCGATACGTATTTTGGGGTTGTTACAACTACCACCATAACCACTACCACCTCTAAAACCATTAACACTACTGCTGCCATAATTGAAACATCTATAACGCTTTAGGTTTCTATCTGATCCTATTACTCATATACGTTTGATGATTAGGCAAGAACCTTTTGTTCTTATGGGTTGAGTTATTTATCTATATCGCTATCACACATGGTTGATGTCATCAATTCATTTGTTTGCACTTGGAGTCAAGATATTAATGTCGTTATTGCTTATTTTGCATTGAGGCACTAAAACTAGAAATTTCTAAGTAAACCGATCGATCGCGCAGGTAAGCGATTGCTGTAATTGTTCATTTTCAAAAGAAGCATGTGATCATCAAATGAGTGATCGCTTTCGATAGAGGGCAGCGATTGAAAGGGGATTGACCATAGCTTCTGAAATTTGAAACTAGTTGATCGCACTTTCTTGGCGATCACAGACACACACACAAACTCTCTCTCTCTCTCTCTCTCTCTCTCTCTCTCTCTCAATAACTTTTCCACACATTTCCCTTATATTAGTGGCTTGAGAGCCTGATTCAATCAAAAGCTTGAGTATTAACTTTGTGATATATAGTGATGTTTCTTATAAAGGTTTGGGCGGTGTAATAATGCAGAATGGAAGGGTGATCACCTATGCCTCTCATCAATTGAGACCGCATGAAAAGAACTTCCTGACACATGACTTGGAACTAGCCACAGTAGTGTTTGCTTTGAAAATCTGGCGGCATTACTTGTATGGGGCAATATGTGAAGTCTACACAAATCACAAAAGTCTGAAGTACTTCTTTACGTAGAAAGAGTTAAATATGCGACAGAGAAGATGGCTTGAATTGATAAAAGATTACGATCTTCAGATTTAGTATCACTCCAGGAAAGGCAATACCGTTGCTGATGCCTTAAGTAGAAAATAAAAGGGAATCTAGCTTGCTTACTTAGTAAACATAAGGAAATTTTGCTAGATTTTGAGAAAATCAAGATTGAAGTCGTGTTATACAAACAAGGTAGGTTGGTAGCTACCAATTCAGCTGAACCAGCAATAATTAATGAAGCCAAGCAAAGGAAACAAAAGGATAAATTCCTCAATAAAATAATTGATCAATTTGAGGCAAATCCGAAACCATAATTCAGCATTGACAGTGAAGTGTTGAGATTTCAAAACTGAATGTGTGTCCCAAACATTCCTGAACTAAAGAAAAAAATCCTAGATGAAGCTCACAAGTCAGTGTTTGCCATGCATCTGGGCAACAACAAAATGTATCGGGATCTAAAGCAAAGCTATTAGTGGCCCAAGATGAAGAAAGAAATTACAAAATATGTGTCCAAGTGCCTTCAATGTCAGCAAGTTAAAGCTGAACACCAGAAACCAAGCGGCCTATTCCAACCACTCCCTATTCTGGAATGGAAGTGGGAACATGTGACCATTGACTTTATTCTGGAATGGAAGTGGGAACATGTGTCCATTGTCGAATTTGTTCTTGGCCTACCTCGAACTCCTCACGGTTTTGTTTTCCCTTGGAAAAGGCCTCACTCTGGGGAGGGAGGTTCGTAGGCTTATAAGGCACTACCTCCCCTCCAACCTAATCGATGTGGGATTCGCCTTAAGGAGCAGATTAGGTTGGAGAGGAGGTAGTGCCTTATAAGCCGAGGAACCTCCCTCCCCAAAGTGAGGCCTTTTCCAGGGGAAAACAAAACCGTGAGGAGCCGAGGTGATGCTTCGGCAATAACCCGGCCTAAAGCGGACAATATCACTCTGGCTGGAGATGTTACAATGGTATCAGAGCCGGTGTCGATGGTGGGGCAAACCTCGGCATTCCTCAGCGAGGACGCTGAGTCCCCAAGGGGGAGAGTGCGCCCTGGCGTACTGCTCCTTAAGGCGAATCCCACATCGATTAGGTTGGAGGGGAGGTAGTGCCTTATAAGCCTACGAACCTCCCTCCCCAGAGTGAGGCCTTTTCCAGGGCAAAACAAAACCGTGAGGAGCCGAGGTGATGCTTCGGAAATAACCCGGCCTAAAGCGGACAATATCACTTTGGCTGGGGACGTTACAGTGGTATCAGAGCCGGTGTCGATGGTGGGGCAAACCTCGACGTTCCTCAGCGAGGACACTGAGTCCCCAAGGGGGAGAGTGCACCCTAGCGTACGGCTCCTTAAGGCGAATCCGACATCGATTAGGTTGGAGGGGAGGTAGTGCCTTATAAGCCTACGAACCTCCCTCCCCAGAGTGAGACCTTTTCCAAGGGAAAACAAAACCGTGAGGAGCCGAGGTGATGCTTCGGCAATAACCCGGCCTAAAGCGGACAATATCACTCTGGCTGGGGACGTTACAGTGGTATCAGAGCCGGTGTCGATGGTGGGACAAACCTCGGCATTCCTTAACGAGGACGCTGAGTCCCCAAGGGGGAGAGTGCGCCCTGGCGTACTGCTCCTTAAGGCGAATCCCACATCGATTAGGTTGGAGGGAAGGTAGTGCCTTATAAGCCTACGAACCTTCCTCCCCAGAGTGAGGCCTTTTCCAGGGGAAAACAAAACCGTGAGGAGCCGAAGTGATGCTTCGGCAATAACCCGGCCTAAAGCGGACAATATCACTCTGGCTGGGGACGTTACAGTGGTAACAGAGTCGGTGTCGATGGTGGGGCAAACCTCGGTGTTCCTCAGTGAGGACGCTGAGTCCCCAAGGGGGAGAGTGCGCCCTGGCGTACTGCTCCTTAAGGCGAATCCCACATCGATTTGGTTGGAGGGGAGGTAGTGCCTTATAGGCCTACGAACCTCCCTCCCCAGAGTGAGGCCTTTTCCAGGGGAAAACAAAACCGTGAGGAGCTGAGGTGATGCTTCGGCAATAACCCGGCCTAAAGTGGACAATATCACTCTGGCTGGCGACGTTACAGTGACACTACTTGAGCGACCAAAACATCGCTCGAGCGCACAATGACCCCCTTCCATAAGTTCAGACCTACAAATGACTACTCGAGCGAATAAACTACAGATCAAGCAGAGATCACCCTATTTTCCAGAAGTTTTACATGCCTACAAAAATACAGTGATATCTCAAGGACTGCTCGAGTGAACAAGAAATGAAATGGACAACAACTCTTTTGAAAAACTAACTCTCAACCTTTTTTTAACACAACCAACAACTCTAAACAACTGTACTCAGCTAACAACAAGATGATAAGGGTATAAACAACAATTAATTGTACAAAATCCCATATCGAAGAGCATGGAATGGGTGGGGTCTAAATCAAAACTATTATAATCTCCTCTCTTAAGAAATTTCACTCCCGAAATTTAAATCAAACTAATAATCACCAGATTTTAATCTCATTGACAATCTATAGTAATAACAATGATAAAACAAAGTCATCCAGGGCAAAATATTAAAATTCAAATCTCCAAAACACTAACAATGTTTATATATTACAACAAGAGAAAATTTTCAATACAAAACTCAAATATCAACAAATATGTCCAAATACTTTTCACGAACGTCTGCCTCACGCTTCCAAGTCGCCACTTCAACCCCATGATGTCACCAAAGCACCTTAACCAATGGGATAGTCTTGCCTGTCAAGACTTGATCCCGAGTATCTAATACCTGAACCGATCACTTCTTGTATGAGGCATCCTCATCTACCTCTAACTTGGTCCAATCCAACACGTGTGAAGGATCGAGTCCATACTTCCAGAGCATATAGATATGAAACATGTCATGAACCCCAAAATTTACGGCGATAATGCCACATGATAAGCTACGTCTCCAATTCACTCTAGAATCTCGAAAGACCTAATAAATAGGAGACAACTTCCTACCCTTTCCAAATCTCATCAAACCCCATTTCAGCAATATTTTAAGAAACACATGATCTCCCACCTCAAAAGACAAAGGCCTCCTCCTATGGTCGGCATAACTCTTCTGACGACTTTAAGCCGAAACCAACCTTTTACGAACAAGCGCAACCTTCTCCATCGTTTCCCAAACTAATTCATGACCTAAAATAGGTGTGCCATCCACCTTGGCTCAGCACACTAGAGATCTACACGGTTGACTATACAAGGCCTTAAAAGGTCCCAGACTAATACTCGCCCGAAAATTGCTATTATAGGCAAACTCCACCAAGGGTAAATACCTCTCCCACAATCCCTTAAAATTGAGAACACAAGACTGCAGCATGTCCTATAAAATCTGAATGGTGCGGTCAACCAAGTGTCCAAGGCATTCTGTAGGCTCTGCCACAACCGAGCTGTTAAACGTTGATCTCTATCCAAGACAATAGTCACTAGGACCCAATAAAGTCGAACTATGTTCCTACTGTATAGGTCGGCAAGATAATCTACTGAGTCAATCATGTGCATAGGTACAAAGTATGATGATTTGGTTAACTGGTTGACTATTACCCATATGGCATAATTACACCGTTGAGTCCTCAGAAGACCTACAACAAAATCCATTGCGACATGCTCCCACTTCCACTCGGCTATAGGTAAGGGTTGCAACAAACCTGTAGGTCGTTGATGTTCAGCCTTCACTTGTTGACAAGGCACCTCAAAACAAACAAGGCCACATCTCTCTTTATCCCCCTCTGCCAAAAACTGGAGACCAAGGTTATGGTACATCCTTGTGCCTCCCCGGTGTACCGCAAGGCATGAATAATGGAACTCTCAGAGTACCTCTTCTATATAAGATTTTTGCACATAAAGGTGGTGTAGATACCTCACATTTGAGTCTAAGTAAACATTCAAGCCCTTTTCCACCTTCCCACTGGATATCTTCTCTTGGATAGCATGTACTTCTTGATCATTTTGTTGTGCTTCTATAACTTAGCTAACTAGAGTGGGTTGTGCAACTACAGTGAACAAAGCGGCCAAACCAATGGACTTACCAAGATGCAAGTCAAACTCACCTACTATGCCCAACATCTCCTATTCCTGGATGGCGATACTAGCTACACTGCTTACAAACTTTCTACTCAAAGCGTCGGCCACTGCGTTGGCCTTTCCTAGGTGATAGTGTAACTCAAAATCATAATCCTCCATAAACTCCATCCACCTCCTTTACCTCAAATTTAAGTCTTTCTCCGACAATAGATAGTTCAAACTCTTCTAATCAGAAAATACTTCAAATCTCTCTCTGTACAGGCAATGCCTCCAAATTTTTAAAGCAAAAATCATCACCGCTAACTCTAAGTTGTGAATAGGATAGTTTTTCTCATGTGTTTTTAATTGTCGTGAGCCATACGTTACCACTTTCCCTTCTTGCATCCATACACAACCCAAGCCTTCCTAAGATGCATCACAATAAACCGAATAACATAAACCTCTCTCCAGAGAAATCAAAGCTGGAGCAGTGGTAAGTCTATCCTTAAACTCCTAAAAAAACTTTTCGCAAGTCTCACTTCACATGAATTTAATTCCCTTCCTTATCAATTTGGTTAAAAGTGAAGCCAATCTAGAGAATTTTTTTACAAAACGTCAGTAATACTTGGCTAAGCTCATGAAACTCGAGATCTCAAAGGCATTCTTAGGTTGTTTCCAATCTTGCACTACATCTATTTCAGATGAATCTACACTCACCATTCCTTGGACACCACATGGTCTAGAAACTTAACTTCTTTTAGCTAAAACCCACACTTCCCAAACTTAGCATATAAACGGTGTATTCTAAGCAACTCAACTATAGTCCGCAAGTGTTCCTCATGTTCTTCCTCGAGGGGTGAGTAGACTAAGATGTCCTTAACAAAGACAGCCATGAATTGATCTAAGAACTCATGAAAGATTCGATAAATCAAATCTTTAAACGAAACAAGTGCACTAGTTAGTCCAAAAAGGCATTATCGCATACGAATTGCCATTTTTTTTAATATCCTCCTCCTTTACCCTCAACTAGTGATAACCCAACCTGAAATAGATTTCAAAAAACAACACAATCCCTTTGACTAGTCAACAAATTCATCTATTCGTTGCAATGGGTACTTGTTCTTAACAGTTACTCGGTTCAACTTTTGGTAATCGACGCATAGTCACAATGTGATATATTTTTTCTTTGCAAAGAGAGCTTGTGCTCTCCATGGCGAGGTACTATGGTAGATAAAGATTTTATTCAATAGCTCTTGGAGTTGAATCTTCAACTCATGTTACTCGGTGGGCGCAAATTTATATCGTGCCATGAAAATTGGTGTCGTACAGGGCACTAAATCAATAAAGATTTCAATCTCCAAGTAGAGTGGCAAACTAATAAGATCTTTAGGAAAAACATCCAGGTATTCACAAACTACCCTTGGAAAGTTACTTCAAGCCACACCACTCTCACTATCTAAGAAAGTCGTAAGAAGAAAATTAAGCTTGCCTCAACTATGTGAGTCATACAATGACGACAAAAATCTATCATCTCGATCCCCCCAAAAATAAAAGAAATCACCACTCAAAGTGCACACGATATGAAGACAACCAATCCATGCACAAAAAGACATTGAAACCCGACATGTCTAATAAATCAAAATTAAAAGGGGGTCGGTGACCAACAACCTCTATTTCACAACTGCAACATCCTTGATCGAAGATAACCTTACCCCCAACTAGTGACTCTATCCTAAGCAGAGACACTAACCACGTCCTTTCTAACCCCAAAACCAATGCGAATGCCAACGAAATGAAAGAATGAGATGCACCAGTATCAATTAACACGTTGGCAATAGAGTTAAACAACAAAAAGTTACCTCTCACAACAAAAGGTGCTAGCAACTAATCTAGCATGGTAACAGCATACACATGCCCTGAAGGCCTCTGATCTACCTGCTCAGCCCATAGAGCATAAGTCTGGTACACGGATTGAGACAATAAGGCTTCTTGATTGGTCCTCGAGCTTGTGTTGACTGTATTGGCTGATGGCTCTATGGCTATCTTGAACTAGATGCACCAAATGTGCCACCTTACTAAAGAACAAACCTTTTCAAGTGCCCCGATTGCCCACACTAATAACAGGAAGGCAGTTGCCCACTCTCTTAACCTTGACCTTGAGAATAAGTCAATTGTTGCCTTTCTCCTCTCTACGGGCAAATTGAAGATTTGTGGTCCAACTGGCCACACTTCAAGAAAGTAAAACCATCTTGGTTACCTCTCCCCGAACTAGGGCTCAATACAGGAAAGGTGGATCTAAACCACATAGGTTGGGACTGCTGTGGGGTGCAACTCCTTTGGCATTTGTTGTACTTTGCATCCCTCTGAACATCTTAGCTTCTCTATTTGTGCCTCTCATCTGCTCTTTCTCAGTTTGTATCACGATCTCCAAGTGACTTGTCACCTCCATTAGGCGACCGTAAACCCTAATCACAGACCCGGCCACCATGAAAAGGAGCCCAGTCCTCAACCTATTCTCGAACTCAATGCGACGGTGTTCTTCCATCGCAATAAGTTTTGGTGCAAACATCGATAAGCTTGTGAAAGGCACCTCAAACTCAGCTAGTAATGTGTTCAACTACTTGAGCTTCAATAATTGCTCACTCAATTTCTCCCTTGTAGTGGGTAGCAAAGAGTTGTCATGAAAGGCATTAACAAAAGCCTCCCAAGTCACCCCAATACACCTTTGCATATACTTCTACCTTTACCTTGCATCTCCTTTCATTTGGAAAGATGACAAGGCCACCCTCAACCTGTTATCCTTGATGCCAAGCATCTCGAACGTCTTTACCATCTGTTCAAGCCACTCGTCAGCCTTTAGTGGCTCTTTCGGATCCCCAACAAACTCGTCTGGATTCGACTGGTAAAACTCCCTCTTTAGAAAAGATAACCCCGGCAATGCTCCTGTCATTTCACGGGCTAAGGTGCCCACGGCTTACTAACCTGTTGGCTCGGCCACGTTAGCTGAACTAACTCCCTCCTCTTGCACGAAAATTTCATTTGGTAGTGGTACCTCCTACTTCCCAGGCCAGCCATGCCTACCACTACCATGTTTGCGTCCTAACATTCTAGTAAAGGTAACACAATAGATTAGCACATCTATAAATGTGCCAAAACTAATTCACGCATGTACTAATGCAGAGGACAACAAGTAATTCATTCCACATAAGCCCGAGTCACCTAGTCACAAATGAATTTCCTTCTTAGATAATATTCGTTCCGCACCATTGCCAGTGTTCCAATTAGAAATAGCAGTGATCAAGTGCTCTTCTAACATGACTTCTAGAAACTCGTAGACCCAATCAATAACTTAGAAATCAAATACCATACCTATTTAGTCACATAAACATGTTATCACATAGCATACTAGATCTACTTCTAATATCATCTAGCGAGACAAACCCATTGAGGTAAAAACCACGTCCCATGATCCCAAAGTGTTCAAAATCGGTTGCTCTGTTACCAAGTTGCAATATCCCAAAATAATAACCACAACTCATAGCAAGATATAAGATAGAAAGTATAACTTGCGAAATATTTAACGTTTTATTCATATTTCTTAATCGTACAAAAGATGACATATGCATGTATACATTCATAAAACCTAGATCTTAAATCTATAGCATATGACATTTGTAGTGAATTGGAACAAAAGAAAGTGTAGGTAAGTTAATGCCCTAATGGCCACATCTTTCCAAATCAATGCTTTAGTACAACAAAAGTGAGTTAAACTCGATACAAATAAAACCCAAGGCTTGTACAAAAATCATTACACAAACGAAACAAAAAGAAGTTCTCAACTCCAAGTCCTCCTAAGCTATATCCTTGGTGGAGGCATATCACCAGCACCTGATGTTATTTTCTATGTAGGGTGAGCTCCAGCCCAATTAAGATACTTGAACACAACGTCTGAAACTTAACAAAGCTAAGGTGAATGCATGTGCATGCTATTTTCCAAATGTAATACCTTTTCATCTCAAAACAATGCAATGCCAATATTATATATCAATCCATGAAAAATATACTTTTATATTAGAAAACAGGGCACTGGATACAAAACATTGGGAATCTCTAAGTACGTATCTGCCAGTAGGCAATAGAAGAACTCCTAAAGCCATTTTACTAGTACTAACTAGAATAATCGGCCCCTAACCGCCCATGTTTCTAGACTTTCACCAAGGATACACAAGCCAACACAATAAACCACAACCACACCCCCTAACCAGATTCACAAAGGTATACACCCATTTTTCCATTTTCAATATTAACTATGGAACAATGCTCAATGCAATATGTATAAGTAGTTAGTTTTAATTAACCTAGTCCTTATGCAATTTCTACAACAATCAAAGCCATCATCCACCGATAACCCAAAATAGATACATTTACTCAATAGATAATTTTTTTACAAGATGTATAAATGTCAAAATCTCAAAAAGGGAGTGATAAAACATATTCAACTCCACCCTCACCATCAATAGATATATTCATATTATCTTTTCAAAATCTAATTGCTTTTCCTTTTCTTTCATAAATCAAACAATCAATAATTTCTTAACAAAACTTCCTCTACTTCAAAAATTGCATTTAAGGAAGGAATTTCTAACCTTTTAACACACCTCAACAACATTTGCAACCCCATAACCTTTCTCAAGAATTCATTTAAAAAAATCCCCGCTTTTGTATTTCAAAATCAAACCATAGATTTAAACCCAAAATCTCCAAACCACTAAACCTTATCAAAGAGAAAATAACTAAACTAAGAATCATACCAAGGATTGAAGAAACCCCAACCATAAGAGTAGAAGAGGAAGAGAGCAAGGTTAGAACTTTGACGAAACTGAAAACAAGATCTCATCAGATTAAAATGAAGCTTTCAACGAGCCCTACCTTTTTCTCTAAGGAACTATGGTGAAGAAATTAATAGATTTGGGTGTATGTGAGGTATTTAGTCAAGAACTAGAGAGAGAGAGAGAGAGAGAGAGAGACAGAAAGAGAGAAAAGTGACTCAAAAAGGCTTTCCCCCTATCTGATATACAAACAAACCACTCGAGTGACCAACCCACCGCTAGAGCATCAAACACAATAAGTGACATAGCTCAAGCAACCAAAACACTGCTCGAGCTTACAATGACCCCTTCCCAGAAGTTCAAACCTACAAAAGATTGCCCGAATGAAGAAAAGACCGCTTGTAGACCCGCCCGAACTTCCTCCGCGTGTCCCCCCTTTCGAAGAGGGCGCGAATTAGGTCCTAGCTACTACAATTTGAACTCCTGTCACGGTTCTGAATCTAATCTCACAAAGTGCAATGTGAGACTGATAAACACCAAAGAGTCCAAATCTGGCAAATCGTTTTGGAAAATCGATTTTGAGTAAAAAAAGCACCAAACATGGACTGCTTTTCCAGATTACAGAGTCGCCACCTAAATATTTCATTTTAGGAAATTTAGGAAATTCTGACTCATGCCTAAGGCCACGTGTCCGTCATCACCAAAGTTGCCTCAGCTCGGGAACTTGGGTACGAGTGGGGAAGGTCATGACATGAGCACCCCTGCTCGCCTGATCAAAGATCGGCCTCTTCTATCATGATATGTCATTTTATAGACACATGTGTTCTTATTCTGGTTATTAGCTAATCTTACTATGTGATGCGCACAGCATACAAGTATAAACTCGATCACGAGAATTGGAACAAAACAACTCATGTTTGTTTTCGAAAATGATTAGAAAGTGCTACTCGCAAGTAGGCTAAAGCGCGGATTTTCCATCCTCAAATGGGCTTTAAAACATGACTTTTCCACTTCACAAAGCTGGCTTAAAACTCACAATCATCTAGTTATTCCAATTCAGGCAATCAAACCTCCACTCACAGGCATTCAAGCAGTTAAGCACTTAACCAAATAGCCTCATGGCAAGCATGCTATCATGGAAACACTCACACTCATGCAAGTATGCTAAAGCGTAAATACTTGCAGTGTACTCCAAGCCAAAACAGAAAACTAGTTAGAAATAATGCATTATCCTAACTGTACAAAATGCCTAATGCAACAATGCAACTAAATAGGCTCGGCTATCTAAGATGGCATATGAATGCAACAACATGATACATGTATTCAAAGAAGGATTGAAATATGATGCAGTTTGAATGATGCGTCGAGCTCGGTGCATGCAATACAAATGAATGATGCAAACATACAAAGCATAAGGTATGCTAATTGAAAATGATCCCTAAAACTAACCATCAAAAGCGGTTAAGTAAAAGGGAGAAAGAAGTGGGGTTGGAAGACATGCGCACACACACGCACCCTTATTACAACATTGCGCCCTCTCGACGGAGGGTCCGAATAAGTAAGCTAACTAGCTACGCTAAGCTAAGTTACTTATTAAAAAACAACTAATTAACTAACTTAGCTAATTAATTATTACAAACCAAATGAGATTGAATAACTAGTTAATCTAAGCTAATTAGATTGTTACAACATGAACTAAGCTAAATCAATTACAGCACATGTAATTAACTACATCTAGCTATTAAAGCGATAAGGATGGCCTCACGGGCAAAGGAGGTATGCATGCTCGATTGCTTCCTCCCAAAAATCCATTGCCTTGCCTCTAGATGGCTCTGTTTGCACATCTTTGAACCTCTGAAAATTCTGCCAACGTCCAGATTGCTTCTGTTTGATCTTAAGAACACACTGATGGCCGATCGGCCATGGTTGGTGATCATCGGCCAAAACTGGTGGCTGGTCAGCATATTTGATGGCCGGTCGGCCAGTACTGGCGGCCGGTGGGCCACTATTTCCCTGCATTTCCTCCTTTTACTGCAACAGAAAGCAAACAGAGGCATGGCAATGTATTTGCAAGGAAATGTGTGCACTGCCACCCTCCTTATCACGTCTCAAGCTCAAAGGAGTGTGGCACTTGGCTCTCAAGCCACCAACCAAGCATTTTCAATGCGTGGTGGCCAAAGAACCAAGCTTGTACAAGCTTAATGAATGCGCACGTAAGACCTAAAAGGCCTCCACCCTATCATGCATAATCAAGGGGGACGACAACTAAGAAATGTGACACGTTTCATCACTTTGAGTATGAAACGTCGCACATTTCCTGTGTTTGGATTAACGTCCATTCCAAACACAAGCAATGCAAATAACATGTAAGCACTTCATGTATAACATGCTGAAGGCCAAATACAATGAAATTAGTAGAGGACACAACACTAGGGACATGTGATGCAATGCTCAAATGATCAAACCAGCTCAAGACAGAGCTGCATCATGCCAAAACAGTGGCCTAGTCATGCTAAAGCTTAGGCACGAAAAACAAGAAAAACATGCTCGCATGTTGGCTCACAGATAAGACACAAAGCATAGCTCTCAAAAAGCATTGAACGAGTGGAATATGTAAGAGTATGATTGTGATATAAGCTCTAAAATTGCATTCTAAATGATGTCATATCATGCAAATAACTCAAACAAAGCATGCTAGGGGCCCCAAAACACAAAGCTAGCAAAGGCAACTATACCACGGCCATACAAGGCAAGCCTCAAAGGACCAACACCACTCAAAATAGTCCTCAAGCATGCTGGAATCAAGCTAACTCATGGTAGAATGATAGGCCAAATCATCACACATGCTAGGCTAGTAAGCAAGATTACACTACAAGTGCAAGAAGCAAGCAACCAATGACTAAACAAGCCAAAAATAGAGTTTAAACATGTTAAACTATAGCAAAAAAAAAAAAAACATGTTTGAACTAAACTTCAGAAAGGGAGAAACACATGCTCATTTGGTTGGCCATTAACACATGCAAACAAGACATGAAGAGAGGGGACCACCCCCTCCTATTTTCGACCTCAAAACCACCTTTCCACCACTAAAATTCCTCTAGAATTCAGTGGTTTAAAGGCCCCGAAAATATTGTTTTACAGGCTTTAAAAGATGGCAAAGAACTTAGCAAATAAGCCACAAAAGAGGGTGGGACACCCCTAACTCCGACAAGGACTCAAACCAACATTTTTAACACTTAAAAATAGAGGTTTTTGTAGTTGACAACTAGGCCAAAACAGCATGCAAAGGCGGCCTACACTAGTGTACAAAAACAAGCTTAAAAGGGAAAGAAGCTTATCCTTGAAGAACAACAGCAAGACAGCAACTTCTAAGCGAAAAACCAACCTTCAACCGCCCAAATAAGGCCCTCCAGTACCTCAGCACAAGGTAGTGGTGTTTGACTAGGTGTTCTAGTGCAAATATGTAAAGAAAATACACTTTCAAACACAATATAGAGAGAGAGGGAGAAAGAGAGAATTCTAGAGAGAGAGTAAGACTTTTCCTCTAAATTTTCAGAACCTCTTTAAAGGGGGAAGGACCTCCCCTTACATAGAAAATGCATGCCAAAGCTTCCTTGACAAGCTAACAGCTTGTTTCCATCACTCCATACACATGTATGGAGGATGGCTTCAGTGTTCAAAAGTTGGCACAACTGTCACATAAAATATCTGAAAAGGCATAGAAAAGGTCGCCGTCCATTATCAGTGGCTGACCAGCCATCAATGTACCTGACCGGCCACCACTGATGGCCGATGGACATAAGCCCTGGCCGATGGGTTGCAGGGCTAGCCGAGAGGCCACCCTCTTCCCCTAGAAGCAAAGCTACAGGCCTTTGGTCCACAACCAAGCACAAAACAAACAATTTCAGAGGCTCCAAGGCAAGGCGCTCAGTCAAGACCCTTAGGAACTCAAAACGAACACGAACATGGATGATCATCGAGTGTTCAAACGATGACGTCCAAGTCTTGAGGACGGTCAAAAATGAGATGTCTATAGTTACCCCTCTTTGACAGAACTCGAAGTCATGAAATGACGGGAGTGAATGTCAAAGCCTAGAGACAACCTATTTTTGACAAGGTCGAAGACTTAGACAAACATACAAGATAACAATACACATATGCGCCTGCAGGCTGGGGCAAAATGCAAATGACATGCAGGATGCAAGAGCATAACTTATGATCATGCAAAGAGGGCTGTAATGAAGCATTTATATGCAAGAATTACGCAAAAGGAATGTTACAGCAAACTCGTAAGCAAACACGCTACGCGTGGAAACTACAAACCGAACTACAGTTCATGTAGAAAAGATGTAAGAAAATTATGCAATCTTCGTTGCAGCTCACGCAAGAAAGGCTAAAAGCAACTACAGAAATATCCAAAGTCTCAAATGAAACACCTCTTAGCGTATTACACGCAAGAGATGGAAAAGAAACACCTCTCAGCGTATCACACGCAAGAGAGGGAAAGGAAACACCTCTCAGCGTATCACGTGCGAGAGAGGAAAAGGAAACACCTCTCAGCGTATCACACGCGAGGGAGGGAAAGGGAGCACCTCTCAGCATATCACACGCCAAAGAGGGAAGAGAAACACCTCTCACCGTATCACACGCGAGAGAGGGAAAAGAAACACCTCTCAGCATATCGCACGCGAGAGAGGGGAACAGAACACCTCTCAGCGTATCACACGCAAGAAAGGGAAGAGAAACACCTCTCAGCGTATCACACGTGAGAGAGAGAAAGGGAACACCTCTCAGCGTATCAAACACGAGAGAGGGAAAGGAAACACCTATCAGTGTATCACAAGCGAGAGAGGGAAGAGAAACACCTCTCAGTGTATCACATGCGAGAGAGGGAAAAGGAGCACCTCTCAGCGTATCACACGCGAGAGAGGAAAGTGAAACACCTATCAGTGTATCCCACGTGAGAGAGGGAAGAGAAACACCTCTCAGCGTATCACACGTGAGAGAGGGAAAGGGAACAACTCTCAGCGTATCCCATGCGAGAGAGAGAAAAGAAACACCTCTCAGTGTATCACATGCGAGAGAGAGAAGAGAAACACCTCTCTGCGTATCACACGCGAGAGAGGGAAAGTGAACACCTCTCAGCATATCACAGGTGAGAGAGGGAAGAGAAACACCTCTCAGCGTATCACATGCGAGAGAAGGAAGGGAAAATGCCTCTCAGTGTATCACATGCGAGAGAGGGAAAGGGAGCACGTCTCAGCGTATCACACGTGAGAGAGGGAAAAGAAACACCACTCAGTGTATCACACGCGAGAGAGGGAAAGGGAATAGCTCTCAGCGTATCACATGTGAGAGAGCAAGAAAAACACCTCTTATCGTATCACACGCGAGAGAGGCAAGAGAAACACCTCTCAGCGTATCACACGCGGGAGAGGGAAAGGGAACACCTCTCAGTGTATCACATACGAGAGAGGGAAGCGAAACACCTCTCAGCGTATCACACGCGAGAGAGGGAAGGAAACCACCTCTCAGTGTATCACACGCGAGAGAGGGAAGGAAACCACCTCTCAGTGTATCACACGCGAGAGAGGAAGGACAGTGCGAACACCGAAAAGTGTCGGTGTAAACATCAGGCGTACATGGATGTTTCTAGCCAACAAGATAAGGGAGTGGAATGGTCTTACCTGGAATTCCTCCAAAGGAATCGTTCATACAATATCGTCTAGTGACACCAGCTTTGAATGAACTGTACATGCAATATCATGCCTGCATGGGAAAGAAACTTAACAGGTACAATGCAATACGATGCATGTTCTATGCAAGATCAATCTACATGCTCTATGTTGGACACCAAATGCATGTTCCACGCGAATGCGAGAAGTGCATATTCTATGCAAGTGTAAGAAGTGCATACCTTATGCAGATGTGGCGAATGTATGTGTAGACACCCCATTTTTGACCGTCCTCAAGACTTGGACGTCACCGCTTGAACACTCGGTGGTCATCCATGTTTGTGTTCGTCTTAAGTTCCCGGAGGCCTCGGCTACGTGCCTTGCCTCAGGATCTCTTGACTCGACCATTTTGTGTCTGGTTTTGCACCAAACACTTGTGTTTTTGCTTTGGAGGGCAGGGAATGGCTTTTGGCACATCCCCACACTCCACCGACCATGGCTTGAGGCCACCGGCTGTGTTATGTTGCCATCGGCCAAATGTCATGGCCGGCCGCCCAATTTGACTGCCGGTCGGCCACTTTTATGGCCGGCCGGCCAAATGTGGTTTTCAACAGATATTTCTGCAGACAGCTAGCAGCTGTCATTCCAGGCCATACCCCAGCCCATGCCTGGACGTGGGACTTCTAAGGGGGCTGCAAATTGACATATCTATATCAATCAAGCTCTCTCAAGAGAGGAGAGAGATACAAGAGGAAGAGGAGGAGATATACAAAAAAGGAGCAAAAATCCCCCCTCTCTCTACATTTTTCTGCCTCTCTCTCTCTCTTTCTAAGGTTTAGGGTTTGTTTGTGCTCAAAAGTGCATTTTCTTTCCACTTTTGCATACAAACACCTAGTTCTCTCCTCCCTTTATTGAGTTGGGATCCTTGAAGATGATTCTTGGGGTGATTTGAAGCCCTTTTTTCGGTCCAAAGTTGCTGATTTGCTACTGTGCTACAAAGGTAAGACTTTTGTCCCTTTTTACCCCTTTTTTGCAAAGGTTTTAGCCTATCTTGCATCTATTTTTGAGCTTAGCATATAACATAGAAAAGTCTTGCTTTTGAGTGCTCTAAATAGTTTGTTAAGGGTGTTTTAAACTTTGGGGCTGTTTGACCCCTCTTAAGGCTTGTTTGGCCTTTGTTTTGTGCCATTTCGGTTGAGCTCCGGGACCATTGTATTCGGACCTCCTCACCACTGAAATCTTGAGGGATTTCAGTGATGAGGATGGTGCCTAGAGGTCCAAGGAAGGAGAGGGCCATCCCCTCTCCTTGTTGTCCTTGAAAAGGGCCATCTTTAGCCTCTTGATGGAGCATATAGTTTGAGTGTGTATTGACCATGCCTTGACTAATTTTCATGCTTATTATGTCATAATATAGCATCGTTGTATGTTGGTTTGGACACACCTTGCATGCCTTGCATACATGTCTTGTAA
Source organism: Camellia sinensis (assembly GCF_055761805.1). Lineage (NCBI taxonomy): Eukaryota > Viridiplantae > Streptophyta > Magnoliopsida > Ericales > Theaceae > Camellia > Camellia sinensis. The sequence goes on from NC_138964.1 coordinate 73,814,215, forward strand.
TGCCACATTTTGCCTTAACATGCTTTAAGTGTAGACCCTTGTTCTAGCATGATTTAGGCTTAGCTTTGTGAAGCTTACATGCATATTTTGATGTGCTGAGGGACTATTTTAGGTCATTTGAGTCATTCATGTCATGCTTTGTATAGCTACCATGCAATCCCTCTTGAATGCCTTAAGTTTTGGCCTCTCTAGCATGCTTTACTTGAATTGTTTTAGTGGTTTGGAACCACTTACCATGTTATTTTAGTCCTTATAACATGCTTGTATGCTTGCCTTCGATGCCTCTTTAATGCCTTAAAAGCTTGTGTTGTATGCTCCATGTTTAGCCTCTTTTGCATGCTTCCATGTTTAAGCCACTTGGATACCATCTAGGTGTTCCCTTTGCATGGTCTAGGCCTGCCTTGAACTTGTTTTAAGCCCTCTTGGCCTTGTCAGGCTTGGTTGGCTTGGCCATGGTTCAAGTCTCCTTGACTAGCTTCAAGTACTCGGACCAATTGCACGCTATGTTTGTCTTGGTTAAGTTGGTTTGGCACCATAATTAGCATGGTTTTCAAAGCTTACATTGCATGCCCTTAGTCCATGTTTAGTCTCTTCCAAGCGTGCTTGAGAGTTGCCTTTTGATGTTTAAGTGTCGGCCCATTAACATGTGCATGTGTGTGTATGTGTTGGTCCTCATGTTTGAGCACTTTGGCCACTGATTTTGGCATGCTTGTGAGCCATCCTAAATTAGTTTAAGTCCATCCCCTATGCTTGATCGTGTGCTCACCCTGTATGTTCGCTTGCATACTTGCATATTCGCATTGCATTGCCATGTTGTACGCTAGTTCACATGCTTAGGATTGCATTGCATGAGTATGCATGCTTGCCCTCTTGAAGTGAGTATGATAGAGGTTGAGTTTAATTTGTTTGATTATATGCATTACATTCCATATCAAGATGCACACTTATTTTTTTGGGCCATCATGCATGGAAGTGCGCGATTGGTGGTCCGAGAATCGAAGACCATATCCCTTTGAGTCATAAATATGATAAGAGGTGTGATTGGTGCATACATTGCTTGAAATGCATTGCCATGCCATGTTTTGTCCTCTGCTGCTGTCAAACCAGTTTTTGTAGGAAGATTTGGCCGCCCGACAGTGTTGAGTGCCGACCGGCAAATAGTGTTTGGCTGAGATTATAATGTTTAGCCAATGACCACTCTAAATGGCCGGTGATGATCCCACTCAGCCGGTGGTGTTCCAAAACACTCAGAAAAGCAACCTCAGGAGTTGTGCAATTTTTAGAGAAGCAGAACAGTCAAAGCAGAGGCAACTTGTGCATGACAGTGACTTTCCGAGCGGAGCCGAGCGTGCATTACATTGGGCCCTCTTCCCGAGGCCATTTACTGCTTTCATTGGATTAGTTAATTTGTTAATTAATTAATTGGTCTGTAATATTTAATTAGCTTGTAGGTTAATTAACTTGTATTATTCTTTCGGTCCCTCCGAGCGAGGGCGAATTTGTAATAAGTGTGGGTGCGTGTGTGCATGTCTTCCAACCCCTACTTCTTTCTCCCTTTTACTTACCTGCTTTGATGGTTAGTACTAGGACATGTTTACTTTAGCATACCTTATGCAATGCATGCGTGCATCATTCATTAGTCTTGCATGCACCAGGCTCGGCGCATCATACTAATTGCATAAGTATTTCAAATCTAACTTGAATACATGCTACCTGTGCATTTTCACATGTCATTTATAGACTAGCCGAGCCTACTCTAGTAACATCCCGTATGTGTTGCATTAGGCATTTAAACATGGACTTGGATCATGCATGATTTCTAACATGTTCTTGTTTTGGCTTGGAGTACTTGGTAAGCACTTATGCTTTAGCATACCGCATGCGTGTGAGTGTTGCCATAACAGCATGCTTACCATGAGGCTAGCTGCTTATGTGATATAACTGCTTGAATGCCTGTGGATGGAGGTTGAATTACCTAAATTGGAATAATGCATTAAAACTGTGAGTTTTAAGCCCACTAGATAGTGGCAAAACCATCTTTTCTAAAGCCCACTTGAGGGTGATAGAACTTGCATTTTAGCCTACTTGCGAGTAGCAAACCATCTTCAAAACGAACATGCAATGTTTTGTTCCAATTTAGGCGATTTGGTCTTTACTTGTTTGTTGCGCGCATAACATAGTAATTCTAGGGTAATAAATGGAATAAGAACACATAAAGTTTTCAAAACTGGATATCATGGTTAGTAGAGGCCGATCTTCGGATCGGGCAAGAGGGGGTGCTCATAGCTGACCTTCCCCAATTGTACCCAAGCTCCCGAGCCGAGGCAACTTTGGTGATGACGGACACGTGGCCTTTGGCACCGAGTCAGGGTTTCCTAAATTCCCCCATAAAAAATATTTAGGTGGCGACTCTGTATCTGGCAAAGCAGTCCATGTTTGGCCCTTCTTTTCAAAAATCTATTTTTCAAAACGATTTGCCGGATTCAAATTCTTTGGTTCAGATTAAGGACCGTGACACAAATTGAGTCCGAACTGTAGCATGAGGCCTGAGGGCGCGTTTACAGTTTCTGGTGACTCTGCTGGGGATTTAGAGAGCTTGACTCGAACTCGTGATATCCTGTTTTGATTTCATTTATGTGTTTCTTTGCATTGCATGTGCATTGGTGTGCCTAGGACACCGTGTTTGCCATCTTCCATTCCTGAACGATTTGCCAGAGGCTTGACTTTGTCAAAGCATGCCATAAAGCTGACCGGTTGTGGGCTCTGACAGTAGGGAACACAAACCCCGGTTTTACCGGGGCACCCTTTTCGACCATTCGACCTAGTGCATATCAAAATCCATAGTGACCATTCCAAACAAGGACATGTTGCTTACCCGATGTTAGGTTGTTTGAAAACTGCTGCGTGCATAGTGAAACCCTAGCTCCTGACAAAATAGGACAGGGAAACCCTACCCCTCCATAGGAGTGTTTTGGCTCTCTTTACTTGCTATGTGTTTTTAGAGTGTATCTATGCAGGGGAACACACATATCAGTTCACAAGTTTGAGTATCAGACCTGAGGGCATCAATGTCAGTTTATGAGAATCAATTATATCTGTGGGTATCCGATTCAGTATTTTGGGGGCAGTGATTTCGGGCAAAAGTGATCAGTAGTAGAGTACAGTTATTCAGCTATACTAGCGTCTGTTCTGATTGGTCCGAAATGCTGCATGTTTTCTCTTTCAAGGTTCAGGAGAGTTGATACAGAATAGCTAGTGTTCCTCCTTGCTGAGACAAAACAGATATCTGATTCGTCAGTCACCGTTCAGTACAGCGAACTTATCATGACGCAGAATTCAGAGGAGATTGTGGTTATGATGGCCGTATCAGACCAAGGAATCACTCTGCAAAGTGAGACCCATGTCGATGTATCGAATCCACCCAGGTCACCTGTCGCGCACCCGGTTTGGACCCCCCAGTTATATCAGGCTCGTGAGCCCACCACGTTTGAATTGATGGGAATGATAGGCGACCTCCAGATATCCGTGGCCGATCTGGCCAATGGAATGTCGGCTTCGCCACCAACGGCACCGTATGCCGGGAATTTCATGCCACAGGAGCCCCCACTACTGGGGCGGATTGTGATCTAGCTCAGCCAACCAGAGGTTGCCTCCAGTTACAGTAACGATGTGTCAGCAACAACCGGGCTTCGCTCTGATGTAGTAACCCAAACCCCCGACCAGGCTGAGGCCGGAGACAAGAACAAAATGAAGGCAGATACCGATTCCATTGAACAACTGCTATGGGCATCCGAGGCTTTGAAAGCCAGGGGGATGAATAAGCAACAAGTATTTGTGGTCATGACTAAAGCTGTGGATGATGCTTTCCCCACTTCAACCGATGGCGGTTCGAGCCGGGCGGAAAATCGGGATGGGCCCCGTCATGCCAAGACAGTCCCTGTCATCCCTAACCCTGTACCAGGAAAAGATCAGAAAGCTAAGGCAGTGCCTGCCGACCCTTTCGCTAGTGCGTCTAGCAAGAACCCTCAGACTTCAAAGTACCTGCCTCGAGGGCGCAGAGCCTTTCATGCCCTCTACATGCCTCTGTCTAGGGCATTTCAAATATTGGCTAAAAAGGGGCATCTTAAACCCCTCGAGCCTCGGCCCCTTCCGAAGAATCTCCCTCTCTCGCATGATGCTACCTTGCGCTGCGCGTACCACCAACAGTCCGGTCACAGTATCGATGGTTGTTTCCGCCTTCGTCATGAAGTGCAAGATTTGATCGACAATGAGGTTATCCTCCCACCTACCTCAGCAAAGTCTGTTACCACTGAGCTATTGGACTTCGAGGATACTGCAAATTTGTGATCAGGGGTTGGACCACCTGCGGGCGACACTCAGTGTATTTTGGATGTGGCGTCTGGCACGCATTTTTGGAGCATCTACGAATGCTAGTTTTGCAAATCCTGGCTTGCATGTCAAGTCAGTCTTTTGTTTTGTTTTGAGTCTGTCTCATTGTCTTGAGTCAGTCCTTTTGCTTATGGGTCTGTCTTGTTGTAGCGAGTCAATCCCCTTTGTATAGAATGTCGGGTGATTCCGGAACTGTTGCCTCGAACACCGTTTTATTTTGTAATTATCCTTTTGCTTTTCTTTTGAGTCTGTCTCTATCGTGGAGCCAGTTGCAACCAGGGAATCTGAATGAAACAGCTGCGGCTATCATGTTTCCATGCTTACTACTATTCTGAATTAGTTGTGCCCTAAAAATCATTGCATTGACCTAAGTTTTTAAAACTTTTTGAACACTGCGGTGAAAACAAAGAGGAAGGAATTCCTCGGGTTTTGCAAACTATGATCAAATTGAGAGAAAGAGAGGCGTGCTAAGCCCTTAATGATTGAAATCATGCTTGTCAACGTGAGTACTGAGAAGGACCCTGGCTTGATCCAGACTGGTTCCACACTATCTTCAGCGCGAGCGATTCGTCGTTTCTTTAAAAACTTTCAAAAACAAAATGTTTTGCGCAGTCCTGCGAAGACCTATGTGGAATCGCTCTTGAGATTGTGCTGCTTAGGATCGCTCTCAGCCTCAAGACTCGAGCCCTTGTTTTAAAGCCTTGCACCACAATTCGGAGTGTTCAACGATCGACCATCAAGAAAGGACTGTGTGGCCAGATTGGAAGCATCCCTCGAACAAGAGGCACCAAAGCCAGATCAAGAAGATCAGATCTCATCAAAAGAAGCCTGTAAAGCTAGAACATAAGCACCCCTCCAAACTAGGGGCAAAAATGTCCGATTTGCCCGAAGAGCCGAAGATAGGTCCTTCAGTAAGTCAATGCAACAGTCACTCTCCTGGATACGGATGGCTTCAAAACCTTAAAACCATTTGGCATGGACTTGTTACACTTTTACCCTTGAGAGGCTCGCTAGACCGAAAACCCGAAAGGGCGACCCAGGCAAAAGTTAGGGCAAAAAAAAAAAAAGAACAAAAGAGAAAAATGAAGAAAATGTAAAAAAATAAAAAAAAGAAGAAAAATATGAAAAAAGAAGAAAAGAAATGAAAAGAAAAGAAGAACAGAGCTCGCAAGGTTGAAAACCCGGAAGGGCGGCCTTGGCAAAAGTTAGAGCGCAAAGGGAGAGGTTAAATACCCGAGTGTACCTTAAGCCGGAACTACGTAAGGCTTGATTCCCAAGTTTGGGATATGTAGGCAACTTCATCCTGAAGTCCAGCCCCCAACGCTTTCATAGCGCCTCAGTCCATTTAATGGTTTTGATTATTCTTGCCCTCCCTGAGTCCGACAGTTCGGTTGTGACAACTGGATACGTAGGCAACTTCATCCCGAAGTCTAGCCCCCAACACCTTTAAAGTGACTGTGTCCACATATTGGTTTTGACCATCTTCGTCTTCTCTGTATCCGAGAAAGTTCGGTCAGGATCATCACTAGTGAGGACTGTTTGCAATATGCTACGGCATCATCCAGACAAGGGGCAACTTTCCGTTGCCATGAGTCGCCGTTCAAACCAGGGGTGACTTTCCGTTGCCGTGCAGCGTCCTTCAAACAAGGGGCAATTTTCCATTGCCTCCGATCCGAGGTTGCGCATCTCAAAAGTATGCTCCGCGCTCGTTGAGTGGCGGTCGTTTGCGAAAATAGTTCTTGAAAATTTTTACTGAGGTTGACTATTTTCTCGAAAACTATTTCATTTCTCCAAAACTTAGACCGTTTTGGACTCAAAAAGGAGATTTTTCAGTTCTCATAGCCTGACTTGCATGATTTTTAAATCAAAAATCGAACAAGTGTGTTAATCTAACTCTCATATTGGTCAAAATTGTTTTAGTAGAAAGCCAAAACAAAAAATGGTCATAATGATGAACTAGGGGCATAGTTGAGTCGGGCTTCCTGTTTTTCCCCCATCGCCAACATATTTGTCAAACAGGGCACAACTCGAGCTGTTATTAAAGGGCTAAAAGCTCTCTCAACCTCCGAGCAACGAGTTATCGAACCAAGTGCGAAGCACGAATCTGAAGGGATCAAGGTACTCCGTTCCCTTACCTGTGGCATCAACCAAGCGCCACCGGAAGAAATAGCCGTGAGCTAACCATGTTGGGCATAAACACACAACTTCCCATTCATCCATTAAACACCCCCGGGGAGGGATAAAAAAATGAGAGAATAAAGAATAGAGAGGTGTAAGTTGAGAAAAAGAGTGAGCAAAAAGGGGTTTTGAGAGAAAAATCGAGCTTAAGTGCCAGAGTGATGTGAGAATCACAAATAAGGAAAGGGTGGGAAACAATACCCAGAGAAACTGGCTCCTCGTGATCCGAGGTCCCCCGTCTCCGTTAACGCGTCTGTATGTCGTGTCTTCTGTTTTGTTTACCTCAACCTTTGTTTTGAGTCTTTTCCGAGTGTCTCGTTGTGTTTAGGTTGTTTACCCTTTTGTCTTTGCTGTTGAGTCTTTCTCGCTGAGTTCAGTTGTAGGCCCAATACCCCGGTTTGAAGAACCCTTTTTCAATCTCCAAAAGATTAATCATTTTGTACTCAGAATGTTGTGCCATTCTCCACATTCGTGCAAAAACATGATTTGGTTCTTTCATACAACTGCAGGGTCCACCCCCGATAAGTGTGAACAGGAAAACCTGGGCCTCTTTGAAGCTTCTGGATTTCAGATCGCATCTGAGTGTGCTTCAACTTCAGTAAATTCAACCTTCATGGTCCGTCTTGTCAGATTTGGGCTATTTGTTCAGGATCCGCTGTGTGCAAAATGAACCAAGCGCTGTGTTATGGGTTGTATGCAGACTAATCCCCAGTAGAGTATGAGCCGGGTGTTCAGAATGTACAGTGGTTGGTATGGGTGGTTTTGCTGTTGGCTGGTTCGTTATCTGATTATTACAATGCAAGTGTTCAATTTTCAGACAACAGATCAATTTCATTTGCATTGAGGTGTAACATGATGCAATGTGATGCAATATATGAAATGTACAAATGCAACACTATTTCAGAAAAAAAGTTCGTTTCATTTCATCATCTTTTTCAAGTACATGGTTTTGGAAACAAAAATCTACCTGCGGCAGTACAAGGTACTCTAACTACCAGCAAAAAGTACAAAAGAAAAAGAAAAAAGAAAAACAGCCAAAGTCCGGATCAATGACAAAAGGCCGTGGGTCTAGGGGTCTGTCCTCGTCCTCTTCCTGGACGAAGGACCAGGAACATCATCAGCGCTGTCATCTGAGTCCGAGTCTGAGCCGTCACCGGTCTCCTCTGACGACGAATCTGCCTCCGCCTCCACCTCTGACTCCTCATCATCATCATCAGGGACGGGTCCCCGTGAGCTACTCCCAACATGGGTGCGCCCCGCCTTGGTGCAGTCGTATGCTCTGCCATCTCCTCCGGTAGGAATAGAAGGTCCAGCTGGAATACCTCCCACAGTGGGAATCTGGAAAGAAGGCTGAAAAAACACAAAAGGCAAACGCATCAGAATACTGTGAGCAGTGTATCAGTGCAGAATGCAGTGTATGAATGCAGTGTGTGAATACTGTGAGCAGTATATCAGTGTAGAATGCAGTGTATGAGTACAGTGTGCAAATGCCGTGAGCAGTTTATCAGTGCAGAATGCAGTGTATGAGTACAGTGTATGAATGACGTGAGCAGCTTATCAAGTGTTGTGTTGTGCACTAGATTATGTGAAGCAGCTTATGAGTATGGTTTGAGGCCGTGATCAGAAGAACATACCGGAATGCTGTAGAGGGCCAGGAGGTCAAAAGTCAGCTGCAACATCCCCATCATGGAGGCATTCAGCTCCAAGGACTGCCGGGTATACTCAGAAGAAGCCTGCAAAAGTATCAAACGCATCAGTATTCTGCGGAATATCAAAATAAACTGAAATGAAATGCCAATACGAGATGCATAAAATGTAGTAATACATACCGGAGGCAAGTCATAGAACCTGACCAACTCATGGTCAGCCGGAGGAGGAGCAAAGGGGATCTGGTACGTCGCCCCACCCTGCCCTCGGCATGTCATCATCGTGGGTAGCGCTGGCCAGCTAACCCCCCGACCCCTCCGAGCTCTGCTCCTGCCACGGACATGAGTTGTCCTCGACGTCCCTGCCCCAGCTCCAACTCCAGCTACTGGCGCCACCGGTCTCCCTCTCTCAGCTCGACGGCCACTGCTCAGAGGCCGCATAATGTAGGTCTGGACGTACTCTCTGTAGTCGCCCTCACCCCTGAAGTCCACCGCGTCCCAGCCAATCGTGTAATCGGCCATCTGTTGGGCGGTGAACCTCTCGGTGTCCCTCATGTGGGTAGGAGGCGGACCCGGAACTATCTGCTCTGGCAAGCCCAGGGTCTGGCATAGGAAACGCTCACCCAGGTACCAAGCCCGACAGACCGGGCCCTCCAGCAAAATCCTGAAACGTGCAATCTCCTCTGCACCAGCAAATCGATCTCGAATTGTCGCAGGCAATGGAGCCCAAGGCTACCAAGTGATCTGTAAATGACATGCAGTTTGTTATCTACTGATATTGAAAATACAGTGTAAAGTGAAGCTTAAATGAACCGCAAGTAAAACATACCTCTGTGGGGGTAATAGTATCAAAGTAGCGGCGGAAAAAAATGAATGTCTCCCGCGGCCTCCGCACACACCTCACGTCAAAGCGACACGAAAATGGGACAACGAGAGGGGTCTTTACGTCTGGCACTGGGGCAAGTCTCGGAAAGTAAGCGTAGACCCACAACTGCAGAGCAAATACTAGAAGGGTTATCAGATAAAGCAGAAATTGCAAGACCGTGTACTGTGCAGTGTGTTGAGCAGAGTGTACGGTGTATGCAGTGTACAGTCAGTGTAAAGCAGGGTATATGTGTGTGCCGTGTGTCTAGTATACGATCAGCATGAAACGGAAAGTACAGTATGTGCAGTGTACAGAAAATGTAAAGCAGAAAAAGGAAATGTACCTCCCAAGCGCGCCAATAGCCTCCGAGCAACTGCCCACTGCCACGGGAAGCTGAGCTCATGTACCCATAAAGAGTGGCCAGAGCGGCGCTGCCCCAATCATAGTGCAGGAACTGCCTGACATCCACCAGTGCACTAAGCAGGCAGAGAGGCACAGTGTTCGCCCGATCGGCAAAAATGGTAGTCCCAAACAGAAACATGAGCAAGCCGCGTGCGTATCTCTCCACAGCCTCCTGAGTCATCAGAGCCTCCTCGGTCAAAGCTGGCTGGACCCTAAACTGGACCTCGAACCAGGAATATCGAACGAAGTCGGGACGCGCAAGAGGCGGCACCTCGCCGAGCAGATGGATCAGAGCAGCTGTCCACTCATCCATATCAATATCAAAGGGGATCGGATCACCCCCTACCCCGATGCCTGTGAGCATCGAGAAATTGTAGGGAGTCATCGTCATGTCTCCCATGGAAGAAAGTTGGAACGAGTCGGTGGTGTCCCACCACCTCTCTGCTAAAGCGGCAAGGAGAGGCCTGCTCGTCGTCTGTTTGGAAAGCCCTCTGCAGAATGCGCTAAATCCGGTCTGATCAACAATACGACGGACTACGTCGGGTAACTCTACATACCAATCCCGAGCGGCAATATTCCCATACCCCTGGATGGTATGGGAATCTACCTGTTTTCAAGCAGACAATGGCGAAGAAATGCTAAAGTACAGTTTTGAAAAGCATTCAGATTTGGTAGTGAAACTACAACATGTGATGTGTCAGTGTGTTTGCATGTTTTGTTGTAGCTACAGCATGTGTGCACATTTTTCAGATTCAAACAGATAACAGTTGCAAGTGTGTTCACGGTCGATTACAGTGTGCAGTGCCTCAGTGCATTTGGACTAAGCAGTTAAAGAGTATAATCAGCTATGGCAGCTAAGTGTTCTACATTGCGAAAAGTAAAGCAGAGGGAAGAATGTTACCTCGGAAGCGCCGAAGGACAAATGAGATGTAGGCTCACGCAAGAGAAGCTCTGGTGGCACACCTCTCGCAAAATCCCAGAACTGACGAAGTCCGTCGGGAGGAAGCACATGAATCGCCGCCCGGTAGGTCGCCGGGTCGAACGGGCAGACGCTCAAGGGGAGGAGCTCGGCCTCTGGATCCATCTCGTGGTCTGGGGGAGTCCCGCCTCATGGAATATCACCCACCATGTCAAAAGTGGTGCGAAATTGGCCGAAAGAGTGAAAATCAGGCAAGAATATGAAAAGTCAATCGAAAAGTCAACCCTGGGAGGGTGAAAAATGGCTGGAAAGGTCGGGGTGCAGAAAAGGCATGAAAATCAAGAAAAACTTGGGGGAAACAAACCCCAACAGGTGGAAATAGCAAAGGAGACACCGAAATGAAGAAATGTTCGGTTCAAAGTGTTCGAAACGCGATAAACTTCGCGAATCAAACAATGGAACGAGCGTAAAACGCGAGAAAACGGACAAAGAAAGGGGGGGAAATCTTCTAGAGAGAGAGGGAATGTAATTTCGGCTAGGGGGAATGAAAGAAATAGGGTGTGAAACCCTATTTTAAAAGACCCAAGGCGAAAAGTCAAAACTGCCTTGAATCAGGCATTTTTGGCCGGTCGGCTATATTTTTGGCCGGTCGGCCACATTTTTGGCTGGTGATGTGTTTTTGCAGCTAGTGGACTGCCAGTGACTGCCCCTTTTGGCCAGTGAGCCTCCTACAAACTTGTTTGGGTCAGATCTGCGGTTTGGAACCTTTATTGTTTAAGATAGTACAAGAAAAGGCATTTCCGAAGCACAACCGGCCTCTGTTTCAACCTCGGACCGTGTCTTCTGAGCGTGGCACTCGAATTCGTGCAAGGTGTATCCTTTTGGTATCCTTTTTATCTCTTACAAGGTTCGAAAGTTGCCCCACGTGGGTTACATTACAATGCTCTATCGTAAACGCACGTTGATTTTACGTCATTTATGTCACGTCATTGCGCACACACCTCGCATTGTCATGCACATGCATAATCATGCATTCAAAATAACAAATTTCATGTATTTTCCCGGTCTGGCGAGACCTTAAACCCACTCGGTTGCATTGTCATGCATTTCAAACGATGCGCGTGATTGCGCATTCGGGTTCACATGCATTGTCATGCATATCAAAAGGCGTGCGTTGTCACGCACATTACATCATTTGCATTGTCATGCATCTCAAAAGCCGCACGTTGTCGCGCATTTCAAAATCATGCATCATCACGCATTTGCATTTCAAAAACAAAAAGTGCATATGTCATGCATCATTGTAAAAAGTGCATATGTCATGCATCATTGTAAATAGTGCATATGTCATGCATCATTGCAAAAAATGCATATGACATGCATCATTGTAAATAGTGCATATGTCATGCATACCACTGTAAATAATGCATATGTCATGCATCTTACAGTAAATATTGCATTTACGCCCATCCATTGCATATTTGTAAGTAGTGCATTGTAGCTTGCATGCATTCACTGCATCACCCCCACCTATGGCTTGCGCCTTTCCATGTTGAGCTTGGTCTGGTATGTGCCCACACTTTTCACATCAAAGCACAGTTCTGCATGTGTACGCGCCTATTCCACGCTGGTATGTTGGTTTGAGGGTTGCGGCACCGTTTCTGTGTTAGATGCGGTTTGTTCGAGTACATGCCTTTCCTAGGCAAGATCTGGTTTCGCCCGCGTGCCTTATCCATTATAAATATTCCATTCCATTGCATATTTGTATATGTTGCATTGTAGCTTGCATGCATTCACCGCATCACTTCCATCTAGGGCTTGCGCCTTTCCAAGTTGAGCTTGGTCTGGTATGTGCCCATACTTTTTACGTCTATACACTCATAGTTCTTGTAGACACCCCATTTTTGACCGTCCTCAAGACTTGGACGTCACCGTTTGAACAATCGGCGATTATCCATGTTTGTGTTCGTTTGGAATTCCCGGGAAGTCTCGACTCGCGTGCCTTGCCTCAAGATCTCCGAACTCGACCGTTTAGTGTCTGGTTTTGCACCAAACACTTGTGTTTTGCCTTGGAAGGGCAGGGTAGGGCTTGTAGACCATCCCCACCCACCACCGGCAGTGGCTAGAGGCCACCGGCTGGTTTTTGCTGCCACCGGCAATGTATATTGCCGGCCGGCACTATTTGTTGCCGGTCAGCACTTTTTAGTGCCGGCCAGCACTCTTTTTGGCCAAGATGGCATTTTTGGCCGGCCGATTACTGTGCATCTGCTTTTGCAGATATTTTAAGACAGCTGTCTTGCTTTTGCTCCCCTCCATACACGTGTGTGGAGGGATCTCCCTCTTATGAAGCTTGTCTTGTAAGCTTTACAAGAAAAGAAGTGCCATATAGAGAGGAGAGGCTCTCTTGTCTTAGGTGAGAGGGAGAGTTTAGATATTTTGAGAGCAAAAACAGCCATTGTTAAGCTCTGGTTTTAGGGTTAGAGTTAGATACAATTCCTATATCTCTTTCCCTCTCTTTTGTGCTCTAGGTGCTTTGTGTCTTACTATTGCACACAAACACCTAGTGTTTCACCTTCCTCTTGGAACTGAGGTTCTAAGGGACTGATTTTGAAGTTTTGGTGTTGGATTCAAGCTAAAGGAGGCCATTGGAGCACCATTTGTGAAGGGATCATCAAGGGTAAGAAACTTACGCCTTTATTCCCCATTTTTGCATTGATTTTCTACCTATCTTAGAGCTGTTTTTGTGCTTATTGTATAACATAAAAAAGTTCTGTTTTTAAGCCCTCTTTATTGTTTATTAAGAGTGTTTTGTTGTTTGAGGGTGGTTGACCCCCCTTAAGCCTTGAAAAGGGCTCATTTTGGTCCATTTTGTGCTAGCTCCGGGATTTTGGTGTTGGGGTCTCCTCACCACTGAAATCTTGAGGGATTTCAGTGGTGAAGATGATGCCTTGAAGTCCCAAGAAGGAGAGGGCCACCCCCTCTCCTTGTTGTCCTTGAAAAGGGCATGTTTTGGCCTCTTGAGAGAGCATTATGCTTGAGTGTGTGTTGAGCATGTTTAGGCTATTTTTCATGCTTATATATCCATAATATAACATGATTTTAAGTTGGTTTTGGTACTCCATGCATGCTTAGCATAGTTGCCTTGTAATGCCTTGTTATGCCTTAACATGTCTTAGGTTGTTAGCCTTTGTGGGAGTATGTTTTAGGCTTAGTCTTGTGAAGATTTTGTGCATGTTTTGCCATGTTCTAGGTCTGTCCTAGGTTGTTTGGGTTGATTTTGGCATGCTTGATATAGCTCCTTTGTATTTGGGCTTGTTGGCCTTGAGTATGTGCATGTGTAGCATGACATCTTCGCATCGATTTGGTGATTTGGGGTCCCCCCACATGTTATTTCAGTCCCATTTCCATGCTTGTTTGATTGCCTTGCATGCCTCTTTAATGCTTTGGAAGCTTGTGTAGCAATGCTCCATGTTTTGACCATTATGCATGCCTTTGTTTTTTGAGTCATTTGGATGCCATCTAAGTGGTCCTTAGGCCTTGTATTAATGTCCCAAAACTCTGTTTTTGGTCAATGAGTTTATGCCATGTTTGGTCTTACTAAGTGTAGTTCAATGCCCCATTGGTTTACTTTGAACACTTGGGCTATTTATTGCATATTTGGCTTGATGTATTGCTTGGTTTGGCACCATGTTTTAGCATGATTTCAATGCTTATGTTGCATGTTAATTAGTTCATGATTCTCCCTTTCAAATGTGTTTGAGGGTCGTGCAATTTGTGCTTAAGTGTTGGCCTTCAATTAGGTGCATGTGTGCATGTATATTTGGTCCTTCATTTTGGCTACTGTTTTAGGCCTATTTAGAGCTGCCTAATTCATGCATAAGTCCATCTTTCCATCTATTTGCATTGCCATATGTATGCTTGTATGCTTGCATAAGCTCCCCCCCCCATGCCATGTTGCATCCTTAGCTTGTATGCTTAGGTTGCATTGCATCTCGCATGCATTCCTTGCCCCTTGATTTGGTGATAGGGATTAGGACTTTGGTTTGATTTGGTTTGCATGCATTTGAAATTAAAGTTGCATACTTGGCTCTTTGGGCCGTCATGCATGGAAATGCGTGATTGGTGGTCCGAGAATCGAGGCACATGCCCCTTTGAGTCGTTATCATGATAAGGGACATGGTTGTTGCATATATGCCTTGAATTGCACTGCCATGCTTTGCCTTGCCCTCTGTTGCTGTCATTTGCAGATTCTGCAGGAACACTATGCCGACCAGCAGTGTAAGGTGCCGACCGGCAACAATTTATCTGCCGACAGCTTCATTTTGTGCCGATGGCCACACACCACTGCCGGTGGTAATTCCACTCAGCCGGTGGCACTCCCCAGTGTCCAGGGATTCTGTCCTGAGGTTTTGACAGCCTTCAGAGGAGTGAAGGAAGGAAAACAGAGGCAGCCTACGCATGGCGGCGCGTTTCCCAAGGCGTTTTCCCTGTTTTCTTAGTTTTAGTTAATTTTCTTAGTTGATTAGGCAATTTGTAATATTTAATTATCTTGCGTAGTTAATTAATTTGTAATATTTATTTGGTCCCTCCAAGTGAGGGTAAATATGTAATAAGTGTGCGTGAGTGTGTGTATGTCTTCCAACCTCACGTCTTTCTTCCCTTTTATTTACCTGCTTATGATGGTAGATTAGGGCACGTTTAATTTAGCATACCTTATGCTATGCATGTGTGCATCCATGCATTTGTATTGCATGCATTAGGCTCGGTACATCACGCTAACTGCATTTGTACTTCAATTCAGAAATTGAATATGTGATAGTTGATCGCATTTCATATGCCATGCTTAGGTTAGCCGAGCCTATCTAATTGCATCCTGTATGTGTTGCATTAGGCAATTTAATATGAACTAGGACACGCATGTTTGCTAACTAGTTTACTGTTTTGGCACGGAGTACGATGTAAGTATTTCTGCTTTAGCATATCGCATGAGTGTGAATGTTGCCATGACAGCATGCTTAACATGTGGCTAGATGCTTATGTGTTATAAACTGCTTGGATACCTGTGGGTGAAGGTTGGATTGTTTGAGTTGGAAAAACTCATTGAAATCCGTGTTTTAGTCTACTTGCGAGTAGCAAATTCCAAGGCATTTTCAAAACAAACGGATATGCAATGTTCCTTTCCAAATTAGGCAATCTAGTCTATACTTGTTTGTTGTGCGCATAACATAGTAATTCTAGGCTAATGAATGGAATAAGAACACATAACGTTCTCAAAATCGGATATCATGGTTAGTAGAGGCCGGTCTTCGGACCGGGCGAAAGGGGGTGCTCGTAGCTGACCTTCCCCGATCGTACCCAAGCTCCCGAGCCGAGACAACTCCAGTGATGACGGACATGTGGCCTTCGGCACCGAGTCAGGGTTTCCTAAATTTTTCCATTTTAAAAAATATTTAGGTGGCGACTCTGTATCTGGCAAAGCAGTCCATGTTTGGCACTACTTTTCAAAAAATCTGTTTCTCAAAACGATTTGCCGGATTTGGACTCTTTGGTTCAGATTAAGAACCGTGACAATTTGAGAGTCCGAGCTGTAGTGACCCCACAAATGAACAGAACGGGACTCACCCTCCCGGGGCGTTCGGGGACGTCTACAGTTCTGTATGACCGTTCTATGTTAGACGTGGTTTGTGTGTGTCCATGCCTTTCCTCGGCAAGATTTGGTTTGGCTGCTTGCCATATCCATTATATGTATTACATTGTAGTGTAATTTTTGCATCCAGCATTAGGATCATTGGTCTTTCTTCAGCGGGTCATTTCCCCACCTATGTTATTCCACCCAATTACTTGTTCTTGTGTCCGTCTACATCACTCATAGTTCTGCATGTGTACGCGCCTATTCCACATTGGTATGTTGGTTTGAGGGTTGCGGCACCTTTTCTATGGTAGACGGACTTGTTACTTCCATCAATCTATTTGACATTGGTGTGGTTTTGAACCGCTCATGATTTGATTATGATTCAATTGCATTGCATTTTCATCTGCATTACTATATATAGTTTTGTATATCGCATATCATTTTGCATTCATCTTGTATATTGCTAACGATATTTGTACCTGTTAAGTTTGCTTTCTTTCCAGGCACCATATTGTATGTACGGTTCATTTGAGGCTGGTGCAACCAGACGAACCGCGCAGGTATTGTATTCTCCGAGTGAGACGTATCGAGAATTACATAATTCTCTTACATCCTTTCTGCATCGTAGTGTAGTTTGGTATATGCTAGCTTAAAACTGTCGCATGTTATGCTTCATTACAGCTTTCTTTGCATGATCATAAGTTATGTTCGGCTTTGTGCATTGTCTTGCATTTTGCCCCTGCCCTCGGGCGCATATCTTGTTTGCCTTGCATGTTTGTCTAAGTCTTCAGCCTTGTCAAAAATGGGTCGTCTCTAGGCTTTGACATTCACTCCCGTCATTGTTATGACTTTCGAGTTCTGTCAAAGAGGGGCAACTGTAGACGCCCCATTTTTGACCGTCCTCAAGACTTGGACGTCACCGCTTGAACACTCGGTGATCATCCATGTTTGTGTTCATCTTGAGTTCCCGGAGGCCTCGGCTACGCGCCTTGCCTCAGGATCTCTCAATTCGACCGTTTTGTGTCTGGTTTTGCACCAAACACTTGTGTTTTTGCTTTGGAGGGCAGGGAATGGCTTTTGGGACATCCCCACACTCCACCGGCCATGGCTTGAGGCCACCGGCTGTGTTATGTTGCCATCGGCCAAATGTGATGGCCGGCCACCCAATTTGACTGCCGGTCGGCCACTTTTATGGCCGGCCAGCCAAATGTGGTTTTTAACAGATATTTCTACAGACAGCTAGCAGCTGTCATTCCAGGCCATACCCCAGCCCATGCCTGGACGTGGGACTTCTGAGGGGGCTGCAGATTGATATATCTATATCAATCAAGCTCTCTCAAGAGAGGAGAGAGATACAAGAGGAAGAGGAGGAGATATACAAAAAAGGAGCAAAAATCTCCCTCTCTCTCTATATTTTTCTGCCTCTCTCTCTCTCTCTAAGGTTTAGGGCTTGTTTGTGCTCAAAAGTGCATTTTCTTTCCACTTTTGCATACAAACACCTAGTTCTCTCCTCCCTTTATTGAGTTGAGATCCTTGAAGGTGATTCTTGGGGTGATTTGAAGCCCTTTTTTTGGTCCAAAGTTGCTAATTTGCTGTTGTGCTACAAGGGTAAGACTTTTGTCCCTTTTTACCCCTTTTTTCCAAAGCTTTTTAGCCTATCTTGCATCTATTTTTGAGCTTAGCATATAACATAGAAAAGTCTTGTTTTTGAGTACTCTGAATAGTTTATTAAGGGTGTTTTAAGCTTTGGAGTTGTTTGACCCCTCTTAAGGCTTGTTTGGCCTTTGTTTTGTGCCATTTTGGTTGAGCTCCGGGACCATTGTATTTGGACCTCCTCACCGCTGAAATCTTGAGGGATTTCAGTGATGAGGATGGTGCCTTGAGGTCCTAGGAAGGAGAGGGCCATCCCCTCTCCTTGTTGTCCTTGAAAAGGGCCATCTGTAGCCTCTTGAGGGAGCATATAGTTTGAGTGTGTATTGACCATGCCATGACTGATTTTCATCCCCTAGTAACTGTAAGTCAAAGAAGATCTCAAAACCCGGCAAAGTGCCGCCTCTCTAAATTCAGCCATGGCTCTGGAAAGCCGCAGAATAGGAAATCTTCCCCTTCCCAGACAAAGCGTCCGTTCAAGGTCCCTCGAATTGCTCTATGCACTAACTCATAGTGCTTCCCGGCTTGTTTAGTTGTGGCTCTTCCAACCATCTCTTTTCCTTTTCTTACCCAATCCTCTTTGGTAGGTGTTTAACCTAGACCAAAGGTATAGGGATTGTGTGGCACTTCAGCCAATGTAGCGATGCCCTTCCAACCACTTCTTGCTAATCCCATCCCGGGCACATGTTGAAGCTTGTTCATGAGGTAAAGAGATTGTGCACTGACATATAGCTCCTCATCAACAGCTAAAAAGATCTTCCACCACCCAAGCCTCAGCCAAGGTGAACCCTGATAGGAAGACATCCTCCTCACCGTGTGCAATCTCCAAGATTGGCGTAGTATCCTCTGGCGGCGGATGTATTGAAGAGTTCCCAAAAACAATTGCCACCCCTTTTTCATGGGGGTACTTCAGCATCTACTGTAAAGTGGAAAAGACGGCTCTCACATGGTGCAACCAAGGCCGCCCAAGGAGTAGATTGAAGGTAGCTGGAACATCTAAGACATGAAACTCAATGTCCTACTGCCCCAGGCCAACCTGAGTTTTAATCCGTACCATCTCCATCACCTCCCGACTGGTGTTATCGTAGGCCTGTATTACCTGGGCTGTAGGAACGAAATCTGCGGGCTTCAACCCGATAGCATACACCGTTCACGACGGACATACATTGATTGCAGATCCCGTATCAACCAAGACCACCGGTATCCTTTTTTATCTACACTCCATAGAGATATACAACGGCTTATTATGATCGGAGCCCTCAGGCGGTAGTTCTTTGTCTGTGAAGGTCAGAGTCAGCGAAGCACCACCCGAGAAAACCAACCCCACCAATTGCTCAGACGTTGTATCAAATGAAAGCTTAGCCTTGTCCATGGCTGAAAGGACAGCTTGTCTATGTATCGTGGAGGCCATAAGCAGTCCCCAGATGGAGATGTCTACTTGAATCTTCTTTAGCTGCTTCAGCACAGCTTCCTCTACTAACAGTCTGTCTTTCTACTTTTCTGCTTTTTTGTCCTTCCCAGACGCCTCCGGCTGGTCCAAGTATGGGGGCTTAAAGTACCGCCCACTCTGGATCATATGGTTCACTTCTTCAGTATACCAGGTGTCATCTGGGAGGTTCTGCCCCCAGTCTTCATCGGTATGGGCCAGACGCAAATCGTCGCCTTCCCACCACATGCCCTCAGCAACCGATAGACAACTATCTGACTTTGTTGTAATTGTTTCCGTGCTCATAGCACGTTTGGTCCCCACAGGACCCTTGGATTTTCTAGCCCTGTCATCATTTTCGCTTTTCTCTTGCTCAAAACGCCTTAGCGTGGCTTCTTGTTCGGTATCTGCTGTATACAAACTGCCCAAGTCCCGAGCAAAATTCTTCGTATTGGTGCTCTCCGGCAATTCTTCCTTGTTCTCGACCATTCCGGCCACTATAGATGTTTCAGTTTCTAACTGCCCCTGTTTCGGCTGAGACTCCTCAACAATATCTGGCTCGTCACTGAGCCACCCTGTAGCATCAGTTGCTCCGTTCACATCACACCAACCAACCTGCACATCCCCCAGGTCCCGCTCATCAAAGAACTGTAGGTTGCTGACATCCTTCTCAAGGTTGGCTAGGTCATTGAGCCCCTGACTCGGCCCGTCCTCAAGAACAATATATACTTCTACCCCAATTGGCAACTCCACCCTCGGCTTAGCCTAGTTTGTTGACACAATATAACCACACGGCGGCAGTCAGAAACGGTCTATGTGGGGCATTTTCAATATTGAGCAACGAAGGCCTCGACCATCTCCTTCTAATTCCTCTTCACTGAGTCCTCCAGTTTGGCGTACCAGATGGTCGAAATACCCAACAGGGTCCAACCGAAGAGAGATAGTTTCTGGAGTCTAGTCAAGCCCATAGGGCACAAAATATCCGAGAACAACCTCAGATGAACCATAGGATCGCCCGAGCCATTAAAACGGTCTATGTGGGGCATTTTGAATCTGTCTGACAATGTCACCGCCGAGTCTGTGTAACCATCCTCTATGTCCGGAATGGAGTTAACGCCTTAACCCTCTTGAACAGCTTTTCCATCTTACTCACTTTTAATGCAGTTGGATCCACTTCGAACTCGAAAGGGGCCTCAATTGGGTAGGCCTGTGCTTTGGATGTCTGAGGTGGAATGGGATCCACTGGGACATCTGTATTCTCCAGGGCATTGGCTATTGGGACAGGAGCCCTTGGTGCAAGAATTTCTACTGGAGGTGGATGGGATGCAGAAGCTGCCCCCTGTTGTGTTTGTTGCTGTTGTTGTAGCCTGGCAATGAGTTCGGCCTGCTGGGCCACAACCTTGGTCTGGCGGGTGGTAACGTCCACTTGGTGAGCAGCATCTCGCTGCATAGCCTGCATGGTCTCTTGGAGTTGACGCATCATGTCCTCCATACCGACTGTAAAGTGCAGATCTGACTGAACAGGTGTATGTTCCCTCTCTGAGGTAGAAGCAGATATCTCAGCCCAACTGCGCACAGGTGAGGTAGATAATGATCGCTGATCTGGTAACCGCTGTACTGATGATCTGTACCTGGATGACCTCCGTCTCGTAACCGGGGGTAATGCAGCAAACACTGGTTGTCCGTCAACTGGATCCTCAGATCGATGAATTCTCCCAATCCGAGTCCAGAGTGCTTGGGGGGTATCTGCCTCGTTGGAAGCAATGATGAAATATTATTACCTTGCAAAAAGGAAAATAAAGCAAAATAAGGAAACAACAATCAGAAAAATGGACAGCATTTCGGCTTAGATAAAGACAACACACAGTTGATATCATGAGCTGAACAAACTGTTCTCAAACACTGATCTCTGCCCCCAAATCACTGCCTCAAATCTAATACCCCCAAATACTGATGTCCTCAGACTAATACCCAGACTTGTAAACTGATACATGCATTCTTGTAGAGACACACCCTAACAGCACGTAGCAAGCAAATGAGAGCCAAAATACCCCTATGGTGGGGTAGGGTTTCCCTATCCTATTTTGTCAGGAGCTAGGGTTTTACTATGCACACATGCGGTTTCAAACAACCTACATTCGGGTAAGCAACATGTCCTAGTTTGGAAGGGTCTCTATGGCTTCCGATACGCAACTAGGTCGATTGGTCAAAAAGGGTACCTCAGCAAAACCAAGGTTTGTGTTCCCATCGTAGTAGAGCCCATAACCGGTCAGCCTTATGGCACGCTTTTCCAAGCAAGCCTCTGACAAAACGTTCAGGAATAACAGATGGAAAACACAGTGACTTAAGCGCACCAAATGCAAATGCAATGCAAAGAAACACATAAGTGTAGATAAAACAACATATCATGAGTTTCGAGTCACGTTCTCTAAATCCCCAGCATAGTCGCTAGAAACTGTAGACCTGTCCAAACTTCCCCCTCGCGTCCCCCCTTTTGGAGAGGGCACGAATTAGGTCCTTGCTACTACAATTCGAACTCCTATCACAGTTCTGAATCTAATCTCACAAAGTACAATGTGAGCCTGATAAACACCAAAGAGTCCAAATCCGGTAAATCGTTTTGGAAAATTGATTTTGAGTAAAAAAAAGCACCAGGCATGGACTGCTTTGCCAGATTACCGAGTCGCCACCTAAATATTTTATTTTGGAAAATTTAGGAAACCCTGACTCATGCCTAAGGCCACGTGCCTGTCATCACCAAAGTTGCCTCAGCTCGGGAACTTGGGTACGAGTGGAGAAGGTCATGACATGAGCACCCCCGCTCGTCCGATCAAAGATCGGCCTCTACTGTCATGATATGTCATTTTATAGACACGTGTTCTTATTCCGGTTATTAGCTAATCTTACTATGTGATGTGCACAACATACAAGTATAGACTCGATCACGAGAATTGGAACAAAACAACTTATGTTTGTTTTAGAAAATAGTTTGAAAGTGCTACTCGCAAGTAGGCTAAAGCGCGGATTTGCCACCCTCAAGTGGGCTTTAAAACATGATTTTTCCATTTCACAAAGCGGGCTTAAAACTCACAATCATCGAGTTGTCCCAATTCTGGCAATCAAGCGTCCACCCACAAGCATTCAAGCAGTTAAGCACTTAAGCAAATAGCCTCATGGCAAGCATGCCATCATGGCAACACTCACACTCATGCAAGTATGCTAAAGCATAAATACTTATAGTATACTCCGAGCTAAAACAGAAAACTAGTTAGAAACAATTCATGATCCTAACTGTACAAGACGCCTAATGCAACACATGCAACAATGCCACTAAATAGGTCTGGCTATCTAAGATGGCATATGAATGCAAGAACTTGATACATGTATTCAAAGAAGTATTGAAATATGATGCAGTTTGAATGATGCACCGAGCCTGGTGCATGCAATACAAATGAATGATGCAAACATGCAAAGCATAAGGTATGCTAACTGAAATTGATCCCTAAAACTAACCATCGAAAGCGGTTAAGTAAAAGGGAAAAATAAGTGGAGTTGGAATACATGCACACACACACGCACCCTTATTACAACATTGCGCCCTCTCGACGGAGGGTCTGAATAAGTAAGCTAACTAGCTACGCTAAGCCAAGCTACTTATTACAAAACAACAAATTAACTAACTTAGCTAATTAATTATTACAAACCAAATGAGATTGAATAACTAGCTAATCTAAGCTAATTACAATGTTACAACATGAACTAAGCTAAAACAATTACAATACATGTAATTAACTACATCTAGCTAATAAATCGCTAAGGATGGCCTCGCGGGCGAAGGAGGTATGCATGCTCGACTGCTTCCTCCCGGAAATCCATTGCTTTGCCTCTAGATGCCTCTATTTGCACATCTTTGATCCTCTGAAAATTCTGCCAACCTCCAGATTCCTTCTGTTCGATCTCAAGAACATACTGATGGCCGATCGGCCATGGTTGGTGATCATCGGCCAAAGCTGGTGGCCGGTCGGCATATTTGATGGCCGGTCGGCCACTGCTTCCCTGCATTTCCTCCTTTTACTGCAATAGAGAGCAAACAGAGGCATGGCAATGTATTTGCAAGGAAATGTGTGTACTGGCACCCTCCTTATCAGGTCTCAAGCTCAAAGGAGTGTGGCACTTGGCTCTCAAACCACCAACCAAGCATTTTCAATGCATGGTGGCCAAAGAACCAAGCATGTACAAGCTTAATGAATGCGCACATAAGACTCGAAAGACCTCCACCCTATCATGCATAATCAAGGGAGACGACGACTAAGAAATGTGACACGTTTCATCACTTTGAGTATGAAACGTCTCACATTTCTTATGTTTGGATTAACGTTCGATGCAAACACAAGCAATGCAAATAACATGTAAACACTTCATGTATAACATGCCAAGGGCCAAATACAATGAAATTAGTAGAGGACACAACACTAGTGACATGCAATACAATGCTCAAATAATCAAACCAGCTCAAGACAAAGCTGTATCATGCCAAAACAGTGGCCTAGTCATGATGAAACTTAGGCACGAAAAGCAAGAAAAACATGCTCGCATGTTGGCTCACAGATAAGACACAAAGCATAGCTCTCAAAAAGCATTAAACGAGTGGAATATGTGAGAGTATAACAGTGATATAAGCTCTGAAATTACATTCTAAATGATGTCATATCATGCAAATAACTCAAACAAAGCATGCTAGGGGCCCCAAAACACAAAACTAGCAAAGCCAACTATACCATGGCCATACAAGGCAAGCCTCAAAGGACCAAGACCACTCAAAATAGTCCTCAAGCATGCTAAGTCAAAGTCGAAAGCATGCTGGAATCAAGCTAACTCATGATGAATGATAGGCTAAATCATCACACATGCTAGGTTAGTAAGCAAGATTACACTACAAATGTAAGAAGCAAGCAACCAATGACTAAACTAGCCAAAAACAGAGTTTAAACAAGTTAAAATATAGCCAAAAGACATGCTTGAACTAAGCTTCAAAAAGGTAGAAACACATGCTCACTTGGTAGGCCATCAACACATTCAAACACGACATGAAGAGGTGGGACCACCCCCTCCTATTTTGGACCTCAAAACCACCATTCCACCACTGACATTCCTTTGGAATTCAGTGGTTCAAAGGCCAAGAAAAGATTGTTTTGAAGGCTTTAAAAGATGGCAAAGAACTTAGCAAATAAGCCATAAAAGAGGGTGGGACACCCCTAACTCCGATAAGGACTCAAACCAACATTTTTAACACTTAAAAATAGAGGTTTTTTGTAGTTGACAACTAGGCCAAAATAGCATGCAAAGGTGGCCTACACTAGTGTACAAAAATAAGCTTAAAAGGGAAAGAAGCTTACCCTTGAAGAACAGCAGCAAGACAACAACTTCTGAGCCAAAAACCAACCTTCAACAGCCCAAATAAAACCCTCCAACACCTCAGCAACAAGGTAGTGGTGTTTGACTAGGTGTTCTAGTGCAAATATGTGAAGAAAATACACTTTCAAACACAACATAGAGAGAGAGAGAGAGAGAGAATTCTAGAGAGAGAGTAAGATTTTTCTTCTTAATTTTCAGAACCTCTCTAAAGGGGGAGGGACCTCCTCTCATATAGAAAATGCAAGCCAAAGCTTACTTGACAAGCTAAAAGCTTGTTTCCATCCCTCCATACACTATGGAGGATGGCTTCAGTGTTCAACAGCTGGCACAGTTAGCACATAAAATATCTAAAAAAACACAAAAAGGCCGCCGGCCATTAACGAGGCCGACTGGCCATCAATGTAGCAGACCGGCCACCACTGATGGCCGATGGACATAAGCCCTGGGCGATGGGTTGTAAGGCTGGCCGAAAGGCCAGCCTCTTCCCCTAGAAGCAAAGCTACAAGTCCTTGGTCCACAACCAAGCACAAAATAGACAAGTTGAGAGGCTCAAAGGCATGGTGCTCAGCCGAAACCCTCAGGAACTCAAAATGAACACGAACATGGATGATCATCGAGTGTTCAAACGATGACGTCCAAGTCTTAAGGACGAACAAAAATGGGGTGTCTACACCGCTCCAGTGAAGATCACCTTATTTCCAAAAGTTTACAGACTTGCAAAAATACTGAGAGATCTCAAGGACTGCTCGAGCAACCAAAGCACTGCTCAAGCAAACAAGAAATGAAACAGATAGCAACTCTTTTGAAAAACTAACTCCTAACCTATTTCAAACACAACCAACAACTCTAAACAACCAAATTCAACTAACAACAAAATTATATGTGTATAAACAACATGTCATGACCCAAACCTGCCCCTATAGGTTTAGCATCATGACCGACCAGTAATCCTAAGATTACTTATGGCCTTAATAAACAAAATCAATCTCAATATGATTTACGAGGCTTAGTGAAAGCAATATGAAACATAAAGATGAACTATTGAGCTGTGTATACATGAAAAACCTCATATAGTAATTGTGCAACCACTCTTACTTTTGTACACAATTCAAACATCCACAGATACATCCATAGATTTAAGTTCAAAATAACACCCAAATAACGAAATAAAAATGCAAAATAAAAAGTGTATCACAATTGGGGTTTTGTCTTGCTTGGCTCCACTCAAGCTCAACCTTACTCCAACCATGGAGCTTTCAAAACGACTAACACAGGGGTCGACTCCAAGGCTTCTCTATCCTTGATGCTCAGTTTGCTCACCTACATATACATATAAATAGTGAGCTACCTAGGCCCCAGTGAGTAATCTGAATAAAGGAGTTAAATGATTGAAGTTTGATAGTGTTTCAATTCAATTCACAATGATACAATAATAGCACAATGGCAAAGTCTTTTCAAATGATGCATCCAATAGAGCAACAACATTTCGATATCAATGGGACCACAAATGTCGATTAATAGGACCACGAGGGTCAGTCAATGTGACCATGAAGGTGTAACATCAAAGATCTCTATAATGATGGGCCACGGTATTGTTTCCCCTGGGCGAGGGCCAATGGGCCATTGTATTGTTTCCCCCAGGCAAGGGCCTCACTATTGGGCATCACTATTGGATGTCACGAACACAATTCAAAGAAGAACTTCATTCATTAAAGGAAAACAGCATTCCAATAAACCAATCATATAAGAACTTCACAATTTCAAAAGTAAATATAGTTTGAACATATCTTTATAAAGTTACTACTCATAGTGTGTTAAATAGGCACTAGGCCTTGGACATCCACCTATACAAAATACAAAGCAAAAACACATTGAGGTTCCATTTCGACTTAATGTTTAATCTCAATTCAATTCATTTATTGTATGTTTCTACATCAATTCCTTGTTATTGATGCCTTAATCAATGTCTAAGAATGCTATAATAAGGATAAGAATGCAATGATGCACTTATGAAAGCTTTTCAAAAGTTGCTAAAAATAGGGTGTTCGCTTGAGCGCACACTTTGTCGCTCAAGTGGTCCATCAATATGCAAAGGGTTCGCTCGAGTGCACACTTGGTCACTTGAGCTGTCTATAAAGACAACAAAAGTACTGCATGCTCGATTTTCTTGCTTAACGGTTACTCGATAGTCGCTCGAGCCAAGTACTGAGTAGAAAGTGGGTTCGCATGATTGCACACTTGGTCGCACGAGCCATTGTGCAATTGTCTGCAAAACTACTGGGAGTTTAAAATGTAAACTCAAGCAACACTTCCATCGCTCGAGCGGATTGCTCGAATTCTAAAATTTCCATAATTATGTTTGAAGTTCAAACTTGCACCTTAATGATTCAAACTTTGCATGGTTGGTACAAAAACGTGGTAAATCATTTTAGAACATGAAAACATAGTCAATTTGAAACCAATTGCTCAAAATTGTGCTCCAAATTCCAAATTCCAAATTCAAACTTAAACTGTAAGGTTGAAACCATGCAAACTCCCATGTATGAGATGAGACGTGTTAGAACTATGAAGGATCTTCAAAAGTGTCAAATATAGCTTCATGCATGTGGAAAATTTCATGGAATTCAAACTCAAATTGGTAATTTATGCATGCATGTATACAATCATGCTGAATTCTTCCAAATTCATGGTAAGTATAGCTTCCTCTACATAATTACATGCAAATAAACTTCGCAACTTGATGAATTCAACTTCTATATGTTTCATTTTCAAAGTTTAAGGATGAATTTCATACCTAGAGTTGAATTCAAGTGTAATCATCGCTCAATTCTTCAAGCATTCCACAAATCTTCACAATTTTCACCTTTCTCTCTCTAAACTTGTTGAATTCTCAAGTCTCTCTCTCTCTAGTTTCAGCTCAAGAGTTGAAGGAATGAGCTCTAAGCTCAATTAACACATATATATACAAGTTGATTAAGCCTAGCTAATTACATGTGATTAAGACTAAACAATGGGGCTTAAATCTAATCATTTAAGATTATTTTACTCTAATTATTTTGATTCGAATCAAATTTTAATTAAATTTACCCTAAAATTCTAAATATTCTAATTAGCCTATTGGGCTAGCTAATTTCGATTTCTGAAGCCGTTAAGGCTCTCAATTTCTGTCTCTAAGTCGACAATTCTAACAGGTATTCTATAAACAAACAGATATTCACACTTAAACATATAATTAAGCAAATAAACTCACACAAATAATATGAAACAATAATGTATGCATTGGGGTCGTCACAGTCTCTCCCCCTTAGAAAGTATGGCCCTCCAAACTTAAGTTACCTTCGTCCGGAAACAAATGCGAGTATCGTTGTCTCATCTCATCTTCTTTTTCCCAAGTGGCTTCTTTCCCATAATGTTCTCTCCATTCTACTTTCACCATCGGAATTGATCTATTTCTCAATTGTTTCACCTGTCGGTTAATAATCTACACCAGCCATTCTTTGTAGATCATATCTTCATCTAGAGCAATTCAATGATAAACAATTACGTGAAATGGGTCTCTGAGGTACCTTCGAAGCATAGACAGATGAAATACATTGTGTATTTGTTCCCTTCCCAGTGGTAAGGCAATTTGATAAGCAACATGACTTAATCTTTCAAGGATCTAGAACGGTCTGTAAGGAGGAGTTAGTTTCCCTTTTCTACCGAATCTTGTCTGCCCTTTCTTCGGTGTTGCTTTGATAAACACATGATCTCCCACTTCATACTCCAAATCTCTTCTTTGCTGAGCTGCATAACTCTTCTATCGGCTTGGTACAGTTTTGAGCCATTGTTGAATGATCTCATCTTTTCAGTCATTTACTGTACAAGTTCTGTTCCATATATAGACCTATCACCAACCTCAGTCCAACAAATAGGAGATCTACACTTTCTACCATTCAGTGCCTCATATGGCGCCAAACTGATGCTAGCGTGGAAACTATTATTATAGGCAAATTTAGCTAATTGCAAATACATTTCCCAACTATCTTGGAATATCAACACACGCATACAAAGTGTGTCATTTAAAATCTGAATAATTGTCTCTGTTCATCCGTCAGTTTGCAGATGAAAAGTTGTGTTGATCCTTGACTCTATTCCCATTGCATTCTATACACTATGCCAAAATTTAGAAACAAAATTAGGATCCCTATCTGATACAAACGACACTAGAACTCGATGTAAATGGATAATCTCATCACTGTAAATGGTGGCAAGTCAATAGGTATTAAATGAGGTTTTCACAACAAGAAAATGGGCAGACTTTGTCAACCTATCAACTATAACCCAAATATTATTCATACCTCTAGATGTTCAAGGTAGACAAACGACGAAGTCTATGGTTATGTATTCCTATTTCCATTCCAGAATAGGGAGGGATTGAAGTAAGCCTGCCTGTTTCTAATGCTTTGCTTTCACTTATTGAAACTATAAGCATTTGGAGTTGAATTTGGCAATCTCTCTTTTCATATTGGGCCACCAATACACTAACTTCAAATTTTGATACATTTTGGTATTCCTCGGGTGCATAGCAAACATTAACTTATGAGCTTCTTCTAGAATTCTTCTTTTTAGTTTTGTATCATTAGCAACACAAAGTCTCCCCTGAAATTTTAATACTGAGTCATAAATTGTGAATCCCAGTTTAAGTTTAGCTTCAAACTCATCACAAGTATTCTTCAGAAACTCATTATTCATTTACTTTTGTTTGATCTCTTCAATAATTGCCGGTTGTGCAAACATCGCAGTTATGCGAACATTGCAGTTATCAGACCATTTTGATCATAAGGCACCACTTCTATTTCAAGCTTTTCAAATTCTTGTAGAAGGTCTTTCTGATCTGTAATCAAACAAGCTAAACCTCCCACATGCTTTCTGCTAATTGCATCTACTACGGTATTGGTCTTGCCCGAGTGGTAACGAATTTGTAGATCCTAGTCTTTGATCAATTCAAGTCATCGCCTCTATTACATATTTAATTCCTTCTACATGAAGAAGTACTTCAGGCTTTTATGATCTGTGCACATTTCACATTTAGCCCCATACAAGTAATGTCACCATATTTTCAATGCAAACACAACTACGAAAAGCTCTAAGTCATGTGTTGGGTAATTCTTCTCATGTGGTCTCAAATGTCGAGAGGCATATACAATCACTATGCTATTCTGCATTAAAACATAACCCAAACCTTTATAAGATGCATCGCTATAAATTACAAATCCTTCAGTACCTAAGGGTATAGTGATGATTGGAGCTGTGGTCAATCTTGTTTTCAGTTCTAAAAAAGTTGATTCCCTATGTTTTGTCCATGTAAATGGTTCCCCTTTTCTAGTGAATTGGGTCAACAATACAACAATTTTTTAGAAGTCTTTAACAAATCTCTAATAATTACCTGCCAATCCCATAAAACTGCGAACCTCGGTCACGTTCATCGAGGCAGGCCAATCAATAATTGCTTCTATCTTTTGAGGGTCAATAGAGATACCATCTTTATCGATGACATGTTCCAAAAATGCAATCTTATCTAACTAGAATTCAAACTTTTGAATTTCCCCATACAATTGTTTTTCCCTAAGTGACTGAAGGGTCATTCTCAAGTGTTGTTCATGGTCATTTCTATTTTTTGAATAGATCAAAATGTCATAAATAAACAGAACAATGAATTCATCAAAAAAAGGGTCTAAAAATTATATTCATCCAATCCATGAATGCATGCATTTGTTACTCCAAAAGGTATGACTAAAAACTCATAGTGTCCGTACCTGGCTCGGAAGGCAGTCTTTTCAATATCTTCAGCCCTTACCTTCAATTGATGATATCCCGATCTCAAGTTAATTTTCAAAATATCTTAGCCCCCTACAACTAATCAAATAAATCGTCAATATCAGGCAACGAATATTTATTCTTCACGGTTACCTTATTGAGTTCCTGATAGTCGATACATAGACGAAGAGTACCATCTTTTTTTTTCACAAAAAGGACTGGTGCACCCCACGACAATGTATTTGGGCGAATAAACCCTTTATCAAGCAATTCCTAGAACTGAATTTTCAATTTTTTGATTTTTGTAGTAGACATGCAGTAAGGAGTTTTAGATATTGGTTGTGTACCCGGTATTATATCAATTGTGAATTCAATCTCTCCATCGACTAGTTGTTAGGGTAACTCATCCGAAAATGCATTAAGAAAGTCCTTCACCACTGGTATACTGTCTAGGATAATTTCCATGGTTTGTTCAATCGTTACACTACATAAATACCCTTGACAACCCTTGCTAATCAATTTTTAAGCTTTCATGGCAGATATAAGATATGGTGATGGAACTACCCCCTTTCCCTCAAAATAAAATTCATCTTGTCTGGGAGGTCAGAATATCACTCACTTTAAAGCACAATCAATGCTTGCATGGTATTTAGATAGCTAATCCATACCCAAAATAATGTCAAAGTGTCTCATGTCTATAGGTATTAAATCAGCATACAAAACAGCATTCCTGAGTACCAATTCACATGCAGCATATACAGTTGAACATAACATAGATCCCCCCATAAGTGATATAACACACAATATATGTCTCAATGTTTCCATAGGTCTATTCAGAGATTCAGCAAACACCATAGAGGCAAATGAATGTGTAGATCCTAAATCAATTAAGACATATGCATGTTGATCACAAACAGAAATTGTACCTGACACTGCTACCTCCGTGTTCTAAGTATCCCCTGGTAAAAGAGCAAAAACTCTTCCTCGTCTCAAATCATTTCTTGTTGCGGGTGGTGTTGCGGCTGGTTTTGCTGTTGGAATAGACTCGGTAGAATTAGTAGCACCTCGGTTACTACCTAGACGTGGCTATGTACAATCTTTTGCCATATGCCCGACTTTTCTACACTGATAGTAGGCCCTTGTAGTATGATAACAAACACCTTGGTGCTTTTTCCCGCACACAATGCAAGTATGTATTGAGTTACCACTTTGGATTGACCCGGAGTTATTGGAAGCCCCAGACTTTGACTTCTTGTTTGTTGACGTTGTTCCCTTATTAAAATGTTGTCTTTTGCCTCTCCATTCAAACTTCTAATTACGGTTGGTCATGTTTGTTTCTAACATCAATGCCCTATCTAGTAAATCCACATATTTTGGCAATTTCAGCACATTAACGCTCTCCAAGATTGAATCGCATAGGCCTCCCTTAAACTTCCTTGCCTTTTTGTAGTCAGTGTCTATCAAATGTGGCACAAAATGGGCCAATTCTGTAAATCGGGTCTCATACTTAGCAACTGACTTGTTTCCTTTCTTTAATTGTGCAAACTCTAACACTTTTCTATCTCTGACACACTGAGGAAAGTACTTCTCGTAAAAAATTTCTAGGATTCGAGCCCAGCTGATATCTTTGTTTTCTTCATGAACTAACATCCACCAACACCTTCCACCAACACCTTGCTTTATCTTCAAAGGTGAATGCAGCTAACAAGACTTTCTGAGTCTCAGTACAAGGAAACACCTCAAACAGTTTTTCTATTCCAAATACCTAGGCTTCAGCTTCAAGTGGTTCTATCCCCCTATGAAACAAGAACAGTTTCATCTTCTATAATTCCTTAGTCAATGCAATAGTACAATCACCAGTCTGACAACCCGGTACTAGAGATGGCACAGGCATTGGCGGTGGGGGGTGGTGGTTGTTGTTGTTGCCACTGTGGTCTCGGCCATGTCATGCATCATCCTTGCGATCCTGTCCAACCTTTAGGATGTTGATTCCTCTAGCTCATCACCTCTTGTTCTCATCATTTTTTATATGAAACTTTGTATTATAACGAACACAATATACTCACACACACAATTTCATATATTCAATTATGCGCAAGTTATCTCACTCTAATATTCAAATGCACAAGAATGCAATCCTCAAGTATTTTCTAGACTCCCTATAGCTCAATGGTCATGTGAGTGAGATGTAACTCGCGCTCCGATACTACTCTATCACGATCCAAAGCTGCCACTATATGTTTAGCATCTTGACCGGCCAGTAATACTGAAATTACCTATTGTCTCAATAAACAAAATCAATCTTAATATAATTTACGAGGCTTACCGGAAGCAATATGAAACATAAAAATGAACTATTGAGTTACGCATACAAGAAAAACCTCATATAATAGTTGTACAGCCACTCCTACTTATGTACATAATTGAAACATCCGTAGATACATCCATAGATTTAAGTTCAAAATAACCCACAAATAATGAAACAAAAATAGAAAATAAAAATGTATCACACTAGGGTTTTGTCTTGCTTGGCTCCACTCAAGCCCAAGCTTACTCCAACTAGGTAGCTTTCAAAACGGCTAACACAGGGGTAGACTCCAAGGCTTCTCTATCCATGATGCTCAGTTTTCTCACCTACATATAAATATAAATTGTGAGCTAGGCCTCAATGAGTAATTGTAGACGCGCCCGAACATCTAGGGAAAATCCTGTTTTGTTCATTGGGCTTCACTACAGTTCGGACTCAAAGTCACGGTTCTGAATCTAATCTCACAAAGTGAAATGCAAGATCGATAAATCACCAAAGAGTCCAAATCCGACAAATCGTTTTGAAAAACTAATTTTTAGAAAGAAGTGCCAAACATGGACTGCTTTACCAGATACAAAGTCGCCACCTAAACATTTTATTTTGGGGGAATTTAGGAAACCCTAACTCGTGCCTAAGGCCACGTGGCCATCATTACCAAAGTTTCCTCGGCTTGGGAACTTCAGTACGAGAGGGGAAGGTCATCCAATGAGCACCCCTGCTCGCCTGATCAAAGATCGGCCACTACTAAACATGATATCTTGTTTTTGAAAACACATGTGTTCTTATTCCGATTATTAGCTAAAATTACTATGTGATGCGCACAATACACAAGTATAGACTGGATCGCCTAAGTTGGAACAAAACATCTCATGTTTGTCTTTTAAAGCGGTTTGCTACTCGTAATTAGGCTAAAATACGGATTTTGCCACCCTCAAGTGGGCTTAGAAAACATGGTGATTTGCCGCTCTCAAGTGGGCTTAAAACTTGCAATCAATGAATTGTTCCAATTCAAGTAATCCAACCTTCACCTACAGGCATTCAGGCAATTATATCACATAAGCAAATAGCCTCATGGCAAGCATGCTATCATGGCAGTCACTCATACACATGCAAGGATGCTAAAGCATAAACACTCACCGAGTACTTCAAGCCAAAACAAAAGATAGTTAGTAATCATGCATGATCCTAGCTATGTCAAGAATGCCTAATGCAGCACATGCAAAATGCAACTAAGATAGGCTCGGCTATTCTAAAATGTCATGTGAAATGCAACTTGATACATGTATTCAAATAGGAATTGAAATACAATACAGTTAGTATGATGCGCCGAGCCCGGTGCATGCAAGACAGATGAGTAGATGTAAACATGCAAGCATAAGGGTGCTAATTGAAACATACCCTAAAACTAACCATCGTAAGCTAGTAAATAAAAGGGAGAAAGAATTGGGGGTTGGAAGACATGTATCACACACACACACACTTATTACAAAATCCGCCCTCTCGACGGAGGGTCCGAGTAAATAATACAGAACCAACTAGCTAATCTAAGCTAATCTAATTAAACTGGTTATTACACGACAAAATGAATAACAAGTTACAACTACTTATTACACAACATTAACAAAGTAAGCAATCTAAATGAGCATGCAAACTAAATGAATGTGGGCTGCCCCAGCTCTGCTTTGAATGCCAAAGGATGCATGCATGCTTGAATTGTCTTGTTCGGAAATCCCTCGCGATGCCCTGACTTGCCTCTGTTTGCAATTGACCTCAGAACACTGCACAAAGCTCCAGAAGGCTGAAACTCCACCCTGGGAATCTGTGGGAAGGTTGCCGACCAACTATTGGCCTTGGAGACCACCTGCCGACCACTTTTGTGGTGAAAAACTAGAAAAAGTGGTCGGCCAGCCACTAAATATGGTCTTCTGACTAGTTTCTGCCCCTGGTTTCTGGTTTTCTGCAACAGAAGGCAAGAGAGACAGACGGCAAAGTATTCACAACACATGTGTGCCCGACCACTCTCCCCATCATTGCATAAGCTCAAGGGAGTGTAGTCCTTGACCCTCGGGCCACCAATCACGCACCTCGATGCATGATGGTCAAGGAGTCGAATTGCACGACTCAATGTGAAATGAATGCACGTACAAGCACCTAAAGCCAACAACTCCATCATGGGTAGTCAAGAGTGTCGGGGACTGGGAATCGAGGCACGTTTCATCATTTCAAGCATGAAACGTCCCTCGTTCCCCGTGTTTGGACTAACCCCTATTCTATACACAATGCAACAAACAAGGCATGCACCAATGCAACTCTAGCATGCAATCTCAATGCAATGCAACGAAGTCATGCAAACAGCAAGGGATAACATGCAAACATGCAACTAGCATACACAATGCTGTGAACTTGCAATGGCATACTCAATGCACATGACACTTAGCATACACAATGCACATAGAAACTAACATGCACAATGAGATGAACAAGGCATGCACAATGCAATGATCAATCATGCGACAAGATGGCATACTCAATTCTATGAACTACAATGGCATACTCAATGCAAAATGGACTTAAACCAAAATGGATGGGCCTTAGCCACACCCAAATCAGTGGCCAATAGATGATGGAAATAAGGCATCAAAACACATACGATCATGCACAATGCAACGGCCCCAAGTCTAAGGCACAAAACACAAATTTCCAAACGCATTGAAAGGATGAAATATGGAGTGCAATGACACATGTTTCAGCTCTGAAATGGCATACAAAATGACTTTGAATTATGCAAATAACTCATGTAATGCATGTTGAATGGCTCAAGCATCGAAACTGGTGAAGTGTGTTACACTATAGGCGTGCAAGGCAATGCTCAAATGGCCAAACCAACTCCAAACAGACCTATGCAGGCCCAAAACATTAGCAAAATGATTTGGGATGATGGCTTGAAAGGCACAAAAATGAAGCTCATGCAATGGCTCACAAAATATGGTATAAAAGCACAACTCTCAAGGGCACTTAAAGAGTGGAAAACATGGAAGTATGACAGCCCTATATGCTCTGAAATATCATGCTCAATGATGCCAAAACATGAAAATATCTCAAGTTAAGCATGCAAGGGACTACAAAACTCGAAGCTAGTCAAGGCTATTACACTACAAGCATGCATGGGAAGCATCTTTCGACCAAGAGGCCTCAAAATAGAGCTAAGGCAGCCCAAAATATAAACAAAACTATGTTGGAGCATGTCCAAAATATGCTAGAATTGAGGGCCAAAATATGCTAGAATTGAGGGCCAAAACATCATGCATTCTAAGCTAGTAAACATGATTTACACTACAAGCATATGAAGCATGTGAGAGGCTACCAAACCAGCCAAAAACAGAGTCATGGCACGTCAAATGATGACGAAAAACCCACTGAATATACACTGACGATGCAGGAGTCCATCCAATGGGGGGCTGAATTTGCCCCTAGTGTTGTGGATAAGAACTTGGCTGTCCTTTGGCAATACTTTCTTCTTTCCTCCCTTCTGGGATTTGGCGTTCTTGCCGATCTTCATTAGCTTGAGCAATGACCCCATTTTTGACTCTTCGAGCACATCTGACATTTTTTGCCCCTAGTTCGAGGGGTGCTTCTTATCCGGCTTTGCAAGCTTTCTTTTGATTATTTTTGACCTCCTTGCCCCTAGTTCATGGGCTGCTTCAAATCTGGCCACATAGGCTTCACATTGTGTTTGACCGTTGAACATTCTGAATCCAAGTTCACGGTTTGAAAGTGAGGGCTTGAGTCTCAGGGCTGAGAGCGATCCTAAGCTGCACAATCTCAAGAGCGATTCCACGCAGGTCTTCGCAGGACAGCGCAAAACATTTTTTGAAATCTTTTAAGAAAGTGACTAATCGCTCGCGCTAAAGACAGTGTGGAACCAATCTGGATCAAGCTAGGATCCTTCTCAGTACTCACATTAACAAACATGATCTCATTCATTAAGGGCTTAGCATGCCTCTCTTTCTCTCAATTGATCAAATTTTGCAAAACCCAAGGAATTCCTTCCTCTTCGTTTTCATCACAATGTTCACAAAGGTTTTCAAAAACTTGGGTCGATGTAATGAATTAAAGGCACAGAAAAGCAGGTGAAAAGCACTGCCATTTTATTCAAGTTTGCTGGCACAACAGGCTCAAAGTAGAAACAAGCACAAAAGCATGAAAGCCACAGCTATTTCAATTAAATCTTCTAGGGTAACTGGCTCCCCGGCAAAAACAGACTCAAAAGAAAGCGAAAAGACAAACACAAAACAAAATAATGATATCCGAGGTAACGCCCCTGGGATCACCCGACTTTAACAAAACAGGACTGACTTGATACAACAAGACAGACCCAACTGACTCAGTATGAAAAGACTGACTCTATACAACGGGACAGACTCTAAACGACATAACAAAATTGACTCAATACCCGAGTCAGAAAGTACAAAAACTATCATTCACAAATGCTCAAAACAGTGCGTTCCATACGCCACATCTGGAGTAAACTGAGCACTGCCCGCAAGTGGTTCATCCCCTGATCACATATTCGTACTATCCCCCAAGTTCACTGATCCAGTGGCGATAGACTTTGCCGAGCTGGTGTGGCGATGACCTTGTTGTCAAACAGATCTTGTACATCATGGCGAAGACGAAAGCAACTGTCAGTGTCATGACTGGTTTGTTGATGGAAGGCACAGTATTTAGTCTGGTCATGCTTTGGAGGGATAGGATCAGGTAGAGCCCGTTGTTCCAACGGTTTCAGATATCCTTTCCGGAGTAAGACCTCTAGAGCCTTTGACAAAGGCATATAAAGTGGGGTAAAAACCCTCTTGACTCGAGGTGGATATTTGGTTTTTTGTGAGCTACTTCCAGATGCAGCAGTGAATGAGGTAGCTGTTTTTGATGCGGTGGTGGTGACCATGCCCACTTCAGAAGATCTTGCAGCTGCATCACCACTGGTGGTCGCATTCGAACTACGGGAAAACGCCCTCCTGGGCTGCTCTTTCTCCTGGTCAATGAGGCCCTGCTTCATAGCGTCCTCGATCTGTACCCCAATCTCATGTAGATCTGCAAAGGTGAGGAGGGGGAGAACGATCATCTTCTGCATGAGCTTGGGCTGGAGGTTGCGTACAACCATCCGAATCTGATCTTTGTCAACAGGCCTGATGGTCATCATCGAGGCCTTAGCCCTCCACCGGGTTACAAAATCGGAGAAACTCTCCTTCAGCTCTTGCCTAGTGGTCTCAAGATCATGGGTTGTAATATCAATCTGTGTGTTATAGGAGTATTGAGCTATGAAGGCCTCTGCCATCTCCTCCCAATTCCTCTTGACGGAGTCCTCCAGTTTTGTATACCAAATAGCCGCTACACTCGACAGGGTCCGACCAAACAAGGAAAGCTTCTGCAATCTGGAGAGGCCCATAAGCCTTAGTATATTTGAAAACAGTTGCAGATGCACCATATGATCTCCAAACCTATCAAAGCGATCTATGTGTGGCATCTTAAATCGGTCCGGCAACGTCACGACCGAGTCGGTGTACCCATCCTTAATATCCAGAATGGGCTTCACACCTTGAGACTTCTTGAATAGCTTTTTAAGCTTGCTCACTTTCAACGCTGTGGGGTCCACCTCGAACTCAAAAGGAGAATCCGGTAGGTTGGTTTGAGCTTTGGATAGCTGGGGTAGGATCGGGGGCAGAGCCAGCCTTATTGGAATGTCCGTATCATCTTGGACGTTAACTGTCTCCTCAAGTATAGGAACTCTTGATGGGGGAGGAGCTTGGTGTGAAGCACATACTCCAGTCTGCTGCTATAGCCTGATAATTACCTCTACCTGCTGTTTGGCAAATTTTGCTTGGCGAGCAGCGTCCTGCTGCGTGGTTTTCATACTTTCCTGGAGCTAATGCATCATCTCTTCCATTCCTGCCATACTGCCCTGATCTAACTGATCTATTTGAATATCTGTCTCTGTGGTAAAAGCAGATATCTCAACCCAACTGCACATAGGCGAGATGGATAATGACTGCTGATCCGAAGACTGTTGAACTGATGATCTGCGCCTGACTGACCTTTTTACCCTGCCTCTGGCAAAGGAACACTGATTTGCCCTTGAACTGAATCTCTGACCTGACAAAGTCTATCAGCACAAGTCCAACGTACCGGGGGATATTGGAGCCTTCTGAAGCTATGGTTCCAAGACTACCCCTAGCAAAAGAGAAAACTGGCAGCATTTCTGCCCAATTTCACCAGAACAGATTTGAGCATAGCTGAATGACTGTACACTTTACTGAATTCTGCCCAAAATTCTACATGTAAACTGATACCCTCAGGTAAAACTGATTCCAAAATACTGATGCCCGCAGGCCTGATACCCAGACTTGCAAACTGATACATGCATTCCTGTCGAGGCCAACTATAAAAGCACATAATCAAGCAAGGAAGAGCCAAAACACCCCTATAGAGAGGTAGGGTTTCCCTATCCAATTTTGCCAGGAGCTAGGGTTTCATTACGCATGCAGTGGTTTCAAACAACCTATAATCGGGTAAGCAACCTATCCTAGTTTGGGATGGTCACTATAGATTCCGAATATGTACTAGGTCGAATGGTCAAAAATGGGTGCCCCGGTAAAAATCAAGGTTTGTGTTCCCATCGTGGCAGAGCCCGTAACCGGTCAGCCTTATGGTACGCTTCTCAAAGCGAGCCTCCGACAAACCATTCAAGAATAGCAGATGGCAAACACAGTGTCCTAGGCGCACCAATGCAAATGCAATTTCAAAGAAACACATAAGTGTAATCAAAACAAGATATCGTGAGTTCAAGTCAAGTTCTCTAAATCCCCAGCAGAGTCGCCGAAACTGTAGACGCGCCTGAACGTCCCAAGAAAATCCCGTTTTGTTCATTGGGCTTCACTACAGTTTGGACTCAAAGTCACGGTTCTGAATCTAATCTCACAGAGTCCAATGCAGGATCGATAAATCACCAAAGAGTCCAAATCCGGCAAATCATTTTGAAATACTGATTTTTAGAAAGAAGTGCCAAACATGAACTGTTTTACCAGATACAGAGTCGCCACCTAAATATTTTATTTTGGGGGAATTTAGAAAACCCTGACTCGTGCCTAAACCACGTGTCCGTCATTACCAAAGTTGCCTCGGCTCGGGAACTTGGGTACGAGAGGGGAAGGTCATGCAATGAGCACGCCCGCTCACCCAATCAAAGATCGGCCACTACTAAACATGATTTCTTGTTTTTTAAAACACATGTGTTCTTATTCCAATTATTAGCTAGAATTACTAAGTAATGCGCACAACACACAAGTATAGACTAGATCGCCTAAGTTGGAACAAAACATCTCATGTTTGTTTTTTAAAACGGTTTGCTACTCGCAATTAGGCTAAAATATGGATTTTGCCACCCTCAAGTGGGCTTAGAAAACATGGTGATTTGCCACTCTCAAGTGGGCTTGAAACTTGCAATCAATGAATGGTTCCAATTCAAGTAATCCAACCTTCACTCACAGGCATTCAGGCAATTATATCACATAAGCAAATAGCCTCATGGCAAGCATGCTATCATGGCAGTCACTCACATACACACAAGGATGCAAAGCATAAACACTCACCAAGTACTCCAAGCCAAAATAGAAGATAGTTAGTAATCATTCATGATCCTAGCTATATCAAGCATGCCTAATGCAACACATGCAAAATGCAACTAAGATAGGCTCAGCTATTCTAAAATGTCATGTGAAATGCAACTTGATACATGTATTCAAATAGGAATTGAAATACAATGCAGTTAGTATGATGCGCCGAGCCCGGTGCATGCAAGACAGATGAGTGGATGCAAACATGCGAGCATAAGGATGCTAATTGAAACATGCCCCAAAACTAACCATCGTAAGCTAGTAAATAAAAGGGAGAAAGAAGTGGGGGTTGGAAGACATGCATCACACACACGCACACTTATTACAAAATCCGCCCTCTCTACGGAGGGTCCGAGTAAATAATACAGAACCAGCTAGCTAATCTAAACTAATCTAATTAAACTAGTTATTACACGACAAAATGAATAACAAGTTACAACTACTTATTACACAACATTAATTAAGTAAGCAATCTAAATGAGCATGCAAACTAAATGAATGTGGGCTGCCCCAACTCTGCTTTGAATGACAAAGGATGCATGCATGCTTGAATTACCTTGTTCGGAAATCCCTTGCGATGCCCCGACTTGCCTCTGTTTGCAATTGACCTCAGAACAATGTACAAAGCTCCAGAAGACTGAAACTCCACCCTGTGAATATGTGGGAAGGTTGCCGACCAGCTATTCGCCTTGGAGACAACCTGCCGACCACTTTTGTGATGAAAAACCAGAAAAAGTAACAGGCCAGCCACTAAATCTGGTCGGCCGACCAGTTTCTACCCCTGGTTTCTGGTTTTCTGCAACAGAAGGCAAGAGAGAGAGATGCCAAAGTATTCGCAACACGTGTGCCCGACCACTCTCCCCATCATTACATAAGCTCAAGGGAGTGTAGTCCTTGACCATCGGGCCACCAATCATGCTTCTCGATGCATGATGGCCGAGGAGTCGAATTGCACGACTCAATGTGAAATGAATGCACATACAAGCACCTAAAGCCAACAACTCTGTCATGGGTAGTCAAGAGTGTCGGCGATCTAGAATCGAGGCACGTTTCATCATTTCAAGCATGAAACGTCCCTCGTTCCCCGTGTTTGGACTAACCCCTATTCCAAACACAATGCAACAAACAAGGCATGCACCAATGCAACTCTAGCATGCAATCTCAATGTAATGCAACTAAGTCATGCAAACATGCAACTAGCATACACAATGCTATGAACTAACAATGACATACTCAATGCACATGACACTTAGCATACACAATGCACATAGAAACTATCATACACAATGAGATGAACAAGGCATGAACAATGCAATGATCAATCATGCGACAACGTGGCATACTTAATGCTATGAACTACAATGGCATACTCAATGCAAAATGGACTTAAACCAAAATGGATAGGCCTCAACCACACCCAAATCAGTGGCCAATAGATGATGGAATAAGGCATCAAAACACATACGATCATGCACAATGCAACGGCCCCACGTCTAAGGCACAAAACACAACTTTCCAAACGCATTGAAAGGATGAAATATGGAGTGCAATGACACATGTTTCAGCTCTGAAATGGCATACAAAATGACTTCGAATTATGCAAACAACTCATGTAATGCATGTTGAATGGCTCAAGCATCGAAACTAGTGAAGTGTATTACACTATAGGCATGCAAGGCAATGCTCAAATGGCCAAACCAACTCCAAACAAACCCTATGCAAGCCCAAAACATTAGCAAAAGGAGTTGGGATGATGGCTTGAAAGGCACAAAAATGAAGCTCATGCAATGGCTTACAAAATAGGGTATAAAAGCACAACTCTCAAGGGCACTTAAAGAGTGGAAAACATGGAAGTATGACAGCCCTATATGCTCTGAAATATCATGCTCAATGATGCCAAAACATGAAAATACCTCAAGTTAAGCATGCAAGGGATTTCAAAACTCGAAGCTAGTCAAGGCTATTACACTACAAGCATGCATGGCAAGCATCTTTCAACCAAGAGGACTCAAAACACAGCTAAGGCAGCCCAAAATATAAACAAAACTAGGTTGGAGCATGGCCAAAATATGCAAGAATTGAGGGCCAAAACATCATGCATTCTAAGCTAGTAAACATGATTTACACTACAACATATGAAGCATGTGAGAGGCTACCAAACCAGCCAAAAACAGAGCCATGGCATGCCAAATGATAACCAAAAACCCACTGAAATATGACCAATACATGCAAGAATGACATGCTACTTTGATAAGCCACAAAAGGGATTACTCTACACATGCAAGAGGCAAACCCAAGGTGACCAAACCAGCCATAGATAGAGTCTAGGTAGGCTCAAAAAGTCACCAAAAAGTGCCTGAACTGAGCCTTAAAAGTATGAAAACACATGCTCCTTTGGTAGGCCAAAAATGCAAGCAAGCAAGACCAAAAGAGAGAGGGTCACCCCTCTCTGATTTAGGACCTCAAAACCACATTCCTACCACTAAAAATCTACTGGATTTCAGTGGCTAAAAGGCCATGCAAGGGTTAACTCAAAGGCCATATGGCATGGCACAAAACAAGGCCAAATAGGGCATGCAAGAGGGAAGATGACCCTCAGCACCAAAAGGGCCTTAAACAAACATGAAAAACACTTAAATATGGAGCTTTTTTCAGTTGGCAACAAAGCTCAAATAAGCATGCAAGTATGGCTAAGAGAGTGATCAAGACGAAGCTTAAAAAGAGAGAAAAGAGATTACCCTTGAAGCTCAACAAAACCAGCAAGTTCCTCACCAAAAACCACCCTTTAAACCTCCAAAAAAAAACCTCTAGGAACCTCAGTTCAATGGTGAGGATGTATGGCTAAGAGTTGGGGTGTTAAAGGTCAAGAGCCATACACACTTTTGGCTCAAAATATAGAGATATAGAGAGAGATATGTGCTTGTGCCTTAGGAAATTTTTCTGAACCTGGTTCAAGGAGAGGGAGAGCCTCTCTTATAGAAGAAACAAAGGGTTCAAACTTCTTGGAAAAGCTAAACTTGGATGCAATCCCTCCATACACGTGTATGGAGGATACAGTCTGTGCCCTCCAGCTGGCACAGCTGGCATCCATTCAATCAGACAAAACAGGAGGAAACTTGCCGACCAGAAAAGGTGGTCGGCCTGCTACTTTTAGTGGTCGGCCGACCACCCAAAGTGGTTTCCCAAAAAAAAAGTGGTTGGCCATGGTAATTGGTGGTCTCCACACTGAAAGGAAGCTAATGGTGGGGTGGGAAACCAGAAAATGTGGCCCAAAGACCAAGAAAACCAGTTTCCCAACCAGAAAATCGGCTGGCAGGGAGAAAAGTGGTTTTCGAGGAGAAATCTGGTCTCCCACCCTTGTACCACTTCTCAAACATGGAAAGTAAGGTTTGTACCCAAGATAAACCAAAACGGATGCAAGACGAGGGTTTGGGAGGCAAGACGCGTGGCCGGGAGCCCCAAAAACCAGCTGTCGAGCATCAAAAGTGGCGTACAACCACAAAAGTGGTCTCCCGGACCACAGTGTCCCTCTAGACAGTGGAAACGAGTTGTGATCCAAAAAAAAACGTGCCAAACAGAGAATGTTAAGCGGTCCCAAGCCAAGGCGCATGGCCAACGGCTCCGAAAACCGGAAACTAGTCTCCAAATGGGAACGGTGGCCTACGACCACAAAGAGTAGCCTACGACCACTGAGAGATGGTCTACAAGACCTCTCCCTCCCTATGGGAAG
The DNA here is from genome assembly GCF_055761805.1 of Camellia sinensis. Classification (NCBI taxonomy): domain Eukaryota; kingdom Viridiplantae; phylum Streptophyta; class Magnoliopsida; order Ericales; family Theaceae; genus Camellia; species Camellia sinensis. The sequence continues at coordinate 73,858,244 of NC_138964.1, forward strand.
AGAAAACAAAACTTGGTCCGCGGACCGAGTCAAAGTACAAAGGGTCCCGAGGTCTGGAGGCGAGGCTCTCAGCCAAGAACTCCAAAACCTCGAAACAAGCACAACATGCACAATCACCGAGCGTTCAATCGATGACGTCTGAGTCTTAAGGTCGGTCCAAAATGGGGTGTCTACAGTAATAACAGAATAAAGAAGTTAAATGAATGAAGTTCGATAATGTCTCAATATGATTCCTATTTCAATTCAATTCACAATGATCCAATAATAGCACAATAGCAATAGTGTTTTCAAATAATTCATCCAATAGAGTAACAATATTTCGATATCAATGAGACCATAAAGGTCGATCAATAGGACCACGAGATTCGATCAATGGGACTGTGAGGGTCAACCGGTGTTCCATAGTCAATGTGACCACGAAGGTCTAACATCAGATATCTCTGTAACGATAGGCCATGGTATTGTTTTTCTTGGGCGAGGGCTATTGGGCCACGGTATTGTTTCCCCCAAGCAAGGGCCAATTAGGCAAGGGCCTCACTATTAGATGCCACGAACACAATTCAAAGAAGAACTTCATTCATTGAAGGAAAACAACATTCCAATAAACCAGTCACATAAAAATTTCACAATTTTGAAAGTAAATATCGTTTGAACATATCTTTATAAAGTTATTATTCACAGTGGATTAAATCAACGCTAGACTCTGGGCGTCCACCTATACAAAATACAAAGCAAAAACACATTGAGGTTACATTTCAATTTAACGTTTAATCTTAATTCAATTCGCTTCTTGTATGTTTCTACGTCAATTCCTTATTATTGATGTCTTAATCAATGTCTAAGAATTCTCTATTAAGCATGAGGGTGCAACGATGCACTTATGAAAGCTTTTCGAAAGTTGTTGAAAATAGGGTGTTCGCTCGAGCACACACTTTGTTGCTCGAGTGGTCCATCAATATGCAAAGGGCTCACTTAAGTACACACTTGCTCGCTCGAGTTGTGTGTAAACGCTATAAAAGTACTGAATGCTCAATTTTCACGCTCTACGGTTAGTCGATAGTCGCTTGAGCCAAGTACTGAGTAAAAAGTGGGTTCGCTTGACTGCACACTTGGTCGCTCAAGCCAATATGCAATTGTCTGCAAAACCACTAGGAGTTTAAAATGTACACTCGAGCAACACTTCCATCGCTCGAGCGAATTGCTCGAATTCTGGAATTTCCATAATTGTGCTTGAATTTCGAACTTGCACCTTAATGATTCAAAATTTGCATGGTTGGTACAAAAACATGGTAAATCATGTTAGAACATGAAAACAATTTGAAACCAATTGCTCAAAATCATGCTCCAAATTCCAAATTCACACTTAAACTATAAGGTTAAAAACCATGCATGACATGAATTGCACTCATATCTTTTCAAAACTCCCATGTATGAGATGAGAAGTGTTAGAACTATGAAGGATCTTCAAAAATCTCAAACATAGCTTCATGCATGTCGAAAATTTCATGGAATTCAAACTCAAATTGGTGATTCATGCATGCATGTTTACAATCATGCTCAATTCTTCCAAATTCATGGTAAGTATGGCTTCCTCTACACAATTACATGCAAATGAACTTAGGAACTTGATGAATTCAACTTCTATATGTTTCATTTTCAAAGTTTAAGGATGAATTTCATACCTAGAGTTGAATTCAAGAGCAATCATAGCACAATTCTTCAAGTCTTCTACAAATCTCCATAATCTTCACCTTTCTCTCTCCAAACTTGTTGAATTCTCAAGTCTCTCTCTCTAGTTTTAGTTCAAGAGTTGAAGAAATGAGCTCCTAAGCTCAATTAACACATATATATACAAGTTGATTAAGCCTCACTAATTACATGTGACTAAGACTAAACAATGGGGCTTAAATATAATCATTTAAGATTGTTTTATTCTAATTATTTTGATTTGAATCAAATTTTAATTAAAGTTGCCATAAAATTCTAAATTTTCTAATTAGCCTATTGGGCTAGCAAATTTTGATTTCTGAAGCCGTTAAGGCTCTCAATTTCTGTCTCTAAGTCAGAAATTCTAACAGGTATTTCATAAACAAACAGATATTCACACTTAAACATATAATTAAGCATTTAAACTTACACAAATAATATATAACAATAATGTACGCTTTGTGGTCATCACACAACAATTAATCGTACAAAATACCGAATCTAAGAGCATGAAAAGGGTCAGATCTAAACGAGAACCGTTATAACTTCCATCTTTCAATTTCAATTAACTCAATCTCCAGATTCATGTCGTTTTCAAAACTTATAATTTAATTTCCTTCTATTTCGATGATTAAATTACAAAATATTTATGTTTGGCTCAAAAGGTGGTAATTTCATCACGAGTCCAACTATTCACTTATTTGAAAATTATTTATTTTTCTTGCTTCCCGTTTATCACTTCTCACTTCACAAAAGTATATAAGTATCTCTTTAATTATCAAAATCCAACTAGTCAATTTACAATCATAATACAATGCAATCACATTGATGATTATTTCCACTTCTCAAAACCATTCATACAAGGATTTGGGACTTTTGATCGCATTCCTTATAAACGCAATTAATAGATTCATATGATTTTCCCTAAATTGACAATTTCACAAATGAGTTTCCGAAATCTCACTTGTTTTCCACAACTAACCCTGTCATCCAATACATGCACAACATTCCCAATACCCTTTGATTTCCCCGAAATTCTGATTTCACAACAAGTTTTACCACTCAACCATTGCAAAATCATCGACAATCATTAATACAAATGAAGTTCATAATAACCCTTGTCACTTTCTTTGGCACCCGATTTCACAATTTTTAGTACATAATATTCCACTTAATTTATATAATATCATATCATGATTCTTTCATCTTTTCCGTATACCATTAACCAATCAAATAAGGCTTTTTACTCTAAACCATTTAAACATGTTCCTCAAGCACACAATCTCATAAATCTACAATGAAACACAGGATTTAACACTGACTCATAAAACCCTAACCCTCATCCATGCCTTTCAAAAAGAACCCAACAACTCAAGTTTTTAATCCAATAGAAACTACCACATGTCTATCTACAACAACGTATTGAAAATGAGCAAAGAAATCCCTACCTCAAAGAGAGAAAAGGAGAAAAGCCCAAAAATCAACTTCGCCAGAATTCGATCTCCACCGATCAAAACAAAGCCCTTGACATGCTCATCATTTTGGTACAAGCTACCAAAATCTTCATAAATTTGCTTGGACTTGAAGAAGTGTGAGTTTGGTAAAGGTTTTTTTTCAGAAATAGGGAAAAGAAAAAAGAAGAGAATAGTGTGTTAGAGAGAGAGAGAGAGAGTCAAAAAGAAATGAAAAGAAAATGAGGTAAGTCAACCAATTGAAGAGAAGAGGCACAAAAATTGAGTTTTTCACGTGCTTGGCCACACATGCGAAAGCCCTGGCTGCCCTCCTGCACGTGCAGAAATTTCCACCACACATGCTTTTAAAGGAAACTCCAATCTCATTCTAGAATCCTTCATGCGTGTGTGGCCCCTAATCCGCATGTGCAGTGCAACACCCCCAAAAATTAATATACAATAATCTTGATTTAATCTCTTTCAGTTAAATAATCATGAAACTCCGATCATCATTTTACTAGTTAAATATATGTGGTTGTATTTCTTAATACACGGGAGATATACAAAAGATGTCGAACATATTCAACCTCCTCTAAAGTCTAAATCCATAGCATGTAAGACAGATAATCTAAAAAGAAACAACATAAAAGAATGTTGCATGGGCTACAAGTTCCAAGGTGTAAACATCCCCGAACGCCCCGGGAGGATGAGTCCCGTTCTGTTCATTTTGGGCTCACTACAATTCGGACTCTCAAATTGTCACGGTTCTTAATCTGAACCAAAGAGTCCAAATCCGGCAAATCGTTTTAAGAAAAACAAATTTTTAAAAAAGAAGTGTCAAACATGGACTGCTTTGCCAGATACAGAGTCGCCACCTAAATATTTTATTTTGGAAAATTTAGGAAACCCTGACTCGTTGCCTAAGGCCACGTGTCCGTCATCACCAAAGTTGCCTCGGCTTGGGAACTTGGGTACAATTGGGGAAGGTCAGCTATGAGCACCCCCTCTCGCCCGATCAAAGATCAACCTCTACTAACCATGATATCTTGTTTTGAAAACATTACATGTTCTTATTCCGGTTATTTAGCCTAGATTTACTATGTTATGTGCACAGCAAACAAGTATAGACTGGGTCGCCGAAATTGGAACAAAACATTTCATGTTTGTTTGTTTGAAAATGGTTTGATGGTACTACCCGCAAGTAGGCTAAGACATGATTTTGATGAGTTCTTCCAACTCAAGCAATCCAACCTTCACCCACAGGCATTCAGCCAGTTCATATCACATAAGCATCTAGCCACATGGTAAGCATGCTGTCATGTTAACATTCACACTCGTGCGAGATGCTAAAGCACAAAATACTTACAGGGTACTCCAGGCCAAAACAAAGAACTCATTAGCAATCAATGTATGATCCAAGTCCATGTTAAGTGCCTAATGCAACGCATACAGAATGCAATTAGGGTAGGCCCGGCTAATCCTAGGATATCATGTGAAATGCAACCATTTGATACACATATTCAAGTTTAGATTTGAAATACTATGCAGTTAGTATGATCCGCCGAACCCGATGCATGCAATACTGATGTATGAGGCACGCATGCATAGCATAAGGATGCTAAATTGAATATGCCCTAATACATACAGTTAATGTATTCTATCAACCGTCAAGTTCCATGACACATTTCATTGATTAGTTTCAGTTTGCCTAATCATCATGCATTGTCTACAACAATCACGACTATCCTCCACCGATAGCCCAAAGCAGTTATTTCTAAACAGAAAATAAATGCACAAATGGATATTCAATCAACATTTCATTTCCTCATTTCTCACAATTAATTATCCCAATTAATTAAACGATGTAATTAGGTTGTTATCCATAATTACCATTTCAACCCTTAGGTCCCATTTTCATCAATGATTCAACATCAATTCCATTTCTCCATGCCAAACATGCATCTAGGTTTATTATGAATAAAACCCCAACTTTTGTAAAATTACACAAAAGCCCCAAACTTTCACAAAATTACCAAGCCAAGCCCAACATCTCAAAATACCAAAATTTAAAGACAAAATCCATAGAGAGGAGTAGGATATCTCTACCTCGAAGTTTAAGCCAAAAAGGAGATGAAGACTCGAAGATCAACTTGCTCCAAATCCAAACTTTTTCAGATTAAATCAAAGCTCTCAACGCCCTCTATCTTTTTAACAAAGGCCCTAGGCTAGATTCACACTCTAGGGAGATCAAATCTTAGAGAGAATATAAGTTTAGAGAGAGAGGGTCTCAGATTTAGGGTTTGATCAAAAAAAGAAGTGAAAAACTGAAGTTCAAAATCGCTACTGTCCGCTGATATAAAACACGCTCGCTCGAGCGACCAGACACAGAAACTCTCGCTCGAGCCAAGAAGTTCTCGATCGAGCGAAGAAAAATCCAGATCGCTCGAGCCAAGAAAAGCTCGCTCGAGCCAAGAAAGGCAACTCTCAGGTCCAGAACCAGACGCAACACTCGCTCGAGCGAAGCCACCCTGGCTCGACCCACCAGACATGAACCTCACTATCGCTCGAGCGACAAACTCCTGGCTCGAGCGAAGGGCCAAAAATCTGGGCAGCAACACTAGGCTCCCAAACACAACCAACCTGAAACAAACCTGCCCAACACATCCTATAACTCAATAAACAAAGTAAAGAGGATGCAAACAAGATAATAAACAACAACCAACATCCACGGACACATGTCCGGATCACTGTTCAACAAGGGTAAACCCGGGATCGCTATAACTCTAAATTAGAGGACTTGCGTGTAGGTTCTAAAAATCGACTTATTATTCAATAGATTCTATAATAATTAATGGAATTTTTCATAAAACACCATTAAAAAAAAGTTAGTAATTGTTAATTTCCAGTGACAATTTAAAAATTTTGTTGTAAAAAATGTCAGTAATTATAAATTTTAGTAACAGTTTAAAAAACGTCATAAAAAGTCATTGATTTTCAACATTCAACGATAATTTTAAATTTTCATCACAATAAATCATCACTAATTGTAAATTTTACCGAAAATTTATAAAAATTGTGATAAAAAAAAAGGCAGTGATTGTCAATTTTCAGCGACATATACAAAAAATTCGTTTTGCGGTGGATTATTTTTAGTGACGATTTTATTAGGATTTATTTTTAATCGAACTTAATAAAAGTTAAGGCCAACTATTAGGACCTATTGATAATTGATAAAAAGTTAAAAAAGGAAGAGAATAGGGAGAAGACTCATTACAAGAGAGGACACATCCTGTTAGTTGATTTTGAGAACCACCTAACTTGCTATTTTTCAAAATGGAAGGCTAAATAAAATATCCAAAAAAATCATATTTTAAATAAAAGTTCAAAAAAAATCATGAGATAAAAAAAAGAGTTTGTCCCAAGGGAATTTAAAAAATAAAAATAAAAAATAAATAAAACACCCTTGCTAATGACATACTTAGGGCTATCTATAAGAAATACACAATATCAAAATATATAATTTCAATACATTCTTTACATAACTTAAAATACTTTCCCACACATTTTATATATTTTTTTAACATCAACAATAGTCTTTATGATATATGACGTTGTTGCAGCAGCCTCGCTATGAGTCCCATTGAGAGTTTTTCTAAATTTATTTTCACAATCTGAATTATTATATTATAGAGTTTGTTAAATAATTTATAATAAAAATCAAGTTAATTGAACAGTTGTAGTTTCATGATCAGATCCTAATTGTTTCTATTTTTTTATTTAAAAAAATCATGTTAATAATTTATTTTTTAAAAAGTAAATGTAGTATTGTTACGAGGCTACAAATCTTCCATTAACCTAATTTTTTTTATAAATAATTTATTTGATAAATCTTATAATATGACAGTTTTTAATATTTTTTATTAAAAAATAGAGAGGACAGAAATCAAGTCGTGCTTAAAGCTCATTAACAAGTCATTTGGCGAAGCATATCTATCATTAGTGACGTGTGTGTGAGTGTGACCAAATTCTACATAACCCTAAAATTCAGATAGAAATGTTAGATAGACGGACAACGCAACTCACAATTCGCGATAGAGATGGATATATATGGTGTGAAATATGAATGAACGAGGAATATTATTATAGAATTCGAGTCTTATCCTTTTTATGGGACATACGTATAGGCTGACAAGATATGGCATATGATATGATAAGTATTTATCTATCTATTTATCTACATCTATATTATATATTTTTTATTATTGTTATTATATTATATATTATATATAACTATACTATTATTAAAAGTTAACTCCTAATTTGGTGTTTCAAACCTTTATGGCACGTGAAATTTAGATAAAATAATAGTAATAATAATAATAAAAAATTAAGCACTCACGTTTTTTTCACTAGTCACGTTATTCAACCCAATAGTTTCATAATATTCTAGACTTTTTCTCTGCCACAATAAGTTACTCTCATCATTTATTTATTTTGATTTATTTCTGTTTTTAAAACGTTGTGCACTTCCTTTCTAAAAATAATAATAATAATAATTTGTTGTGCAGTTTCAATTCAATTTTACAATCTTCACTTCTTTCTATTCACAGTGAAATATCGCTTCTCCATTCAAGAACATTGCAATCTTGTGATAATTCAATAACGGGTAATGATAGAGATCACTAAAAGTGGTGCTTTAAAGTAACCACTATGATGTGGCATCTACTTTAAAAAAAATAATAAATAAAAAAAAATAAAAAGAGACACAACAACATTGTGGCAGTGGGTCCTCATTAGTGGTGGCACTAATTAGTGCTCCCACTCATTTTCCTTCGACAACATTGAAATATTATCCTGCATGGTAAGTGTAATGTTTAATTCCTTAATTATACTTTTTATTTATTTTTTTATTAAAAAGTTCCATTATGCCATCAAGTCCTTTGGAAGAAAAAGAAAGTAGAGTACAAGAAATAATTCAGTATTTCTTACAATTTATATTTTTTTTTAAATCAATTTTTTTGTTTTTTGTTTTTTTATATTAAAATCTTTTTGACCATATAAGAGTCTTAGGTTTGTAATTAAAAAGTTATTTGTTTGTTTTCTTAATTTTTTTTATCAAATATGTTTCATTGTAATTGTTTATTTTTCTTTGTGTATATCAAATTTCTTTGAAAATAAGTGTTTTAAGAATTTTGGATTTATAATTTAAAAAAAAAAATTAATTTGTTTTGTTAATTTCTTTTGCTGTGTGTGTGGATTTTTTTTTCTTTTTTTTTTTCAAGAAAGAATTTAATGTTCTTAAAAATAAAAATATTTATTTTTATTTTTATTTTTTTAATGTTTATAGATTTCACCACTATTATTATTATTGTTGCGTATATCAAATCTCTTTGATTATAATATTATAAGAGTCTTAGGTTTTATATTTTTTTATTTTGTGTGCTTTATTGTACAATTTTAATTCAGTTTCGCCATCTTCACTTCTCTCTATTCACAATAAAATATCACTTTTCTATTTAAAAACATTGCATTCTTATGGTTATTTAAGAATTATTTATTTTTTTTAAATTAGCTTTTTTTGGTTTGTTTTTGTTTTTTTTTTTTTAGTTTTTTTTTATATTAAAATCTTTTGACAGTCTAAGAGTCTTAAGTTTGTACTTTGTTAAAAAGTTATTTGTTTGTTTTCTTTTGTGTATATTAAATCTCTTTGAAAATAACTGTTCTGAGAATTTTGAATTTGTAGTTTTTTTTAAAATATGTTTGTTTTCTTATTTATTTATTTATTTATTTATTTATTTATTTTTGCGAAGTGTTTTCTTGAAGAAAGAATTTAGTGTTCTTAAAAAAAATAAAAAAATAAAAGCAGTTTTTCTCTTTTGGTTTGTTTTTTTGGTTTCACTATTTTTTTTTTTTAATGTTAATAGATTTCACTATTGTTATATATATATATATATATATATTGCATACATCAAGCCTCTTTGCTTATAATATTCTATGAGTTTTGGGTTTGTATTTTCTATTTTGTGTGCGTTTATGTTTTTATATTGATTTTTTTGTTATTCACTTTTTTAAGTTTTTGTTTGGTTTTTTTGTATAAATTTCGTTTTTTTAATAGAATTGTTTTTTTATTTTCTTTAGTTTTTGTTTTTCTTCTTTTTTTTAAAGAGCCATGATAGAGACTCCCTCCATTCACCACCCCCACAACCCCCACAGACACGTGGTGGGTGGTGATTGGAGGAGCAGGAAAAAAAGAAAAAAGAAAATGTAACCAATGAGAGAGGGAGGGGGTCAAAGGGGGTGGGAGAAAAGGGGGCATGAAACATTTTTGTTTTTTAAATTTGTTTGCTTATTTTCTTAAATTTTTTCGTGTGTTTTTTCAAGAAAAAATTTTGTGTTCTTCAAATTTGTTTTGATTGTAAGTGATTAAGAGGCTTGGATTAGTGTTTTTATGCTTAACCACATTTTAAACAAAAAAATAAAAATACTCCAACTAAATCATGCATTATTTTGCTAAATACATATGTATTTTATTTACTTATTTTATTTTTATTTTTGTTTTTTGCAAGTTGCTTAACAATTTTTGCTTTTCAAAATAAATAATTTCGGGTGCTTCTCTATTAGAGAAAATATGAATTTCATATCATAATTTGAAATGATTTACACATGCATCGCGTGTGCCCAGCCGCTAATATATATATATATATGTCCCTTCAATTTCAAATTGAAAAATGCTAGATTATGTTTATTGAAATGAATAAATTGGGCACTGCTCTTTATATATAAACCAAACAAGTTACCTGGTGTCCAAACTTTCTTCGTATGTCATGTGATCTCTAAGAGAAAATAAAAATTAAAGGGTAAAAAGCACTTTACCCGCTGTGGTTTTAGGATGCGTAGCACTTGTGTCCTTTATGTTGTGTTTGGTTGAGGGAATTAGGGGGAGGGATTTGGAAATGAAAAAAGAAAAGGTGTGTGAAATTAGGTGAAATGTAAGTATATATTTTATTCTCATTTCACCTACATTTTCTCTTTCCTTTTCTAAATCTCTTTCCAAATCTTCCAACCAAACACAACGTTAAAGTATTGGAGAGTGTATTTAATTCATTTATTTTCGTTATTGGGAGTCTTTAGAGTTGTTGTATTTTGGTTTGGGAGGAATACAATTTGATTTAAACTTGTTGTGATTGTTCGTTCGCGCTTGTTTACGTTGAAAAGTTTTTTGGGAACTTGAAAAATTTGTTTTCAGGTCGACACTAGCCTTTTTGAGTGTCGACACCACCTTGTTGCCTTACTTTTAGTGTCTCTGTTGGTTGGTGGGGTCGACACCAGGGGCTCTAAGGGTCGACCCTTCCCTTACTGTGTTATTCTGGGTTACATTCTGAAATTTAGGATCGACACCACTAGTTCCAAGGGTCGACCCTTGCCCTCTGCATACATTAGTGTCTTAACTTTTCTTCCTGAAGGGTCGACACCTCTGTCTGAAGGGTCGACCCTAGTGAGTTAATTTTCAGATTTTTTGTTCGGTTTTAAGGTTCTACTTTTGGGGGTTTGACTTATTCTTTCCTTTAACTTTAGGGCTATTATTCTACCATTATAAATAGACCACAAACACATTTTTCTCATTTAGTTTTTCTTTTCTATCTCTCTCCTCCCTCTTTAAATCGTGAATCCCTCTCTCTCTCTCTCTCTCACTCTTAGAAACTCATTTTTTCTACTTATATCTTTAGATTTAATCGCGTAGAGGCATCTTTTCACCTTGGTCCTTTGAGAAAGATTGTAGATCTCATCAAAGGTTTTTTTTTTTTTTTTTTTCTTTTTTTTTCCCAAGAGTTTTGTGGTTTCATCGACTTTGAGTTTTTCGGAGTTCTCCTCCTTGCTTCAAGAGGTAAGGTCTATTTTCTAAACTCAATCTGAGTTCGGTAGCATATTTGAGGTGTATTTTGTTATGTATATTTGGTAGTCATTTGTTACAATTTTTACCCTTGTTATTTGTTAGTTCACAAGATCTATGGAATTGGGCGTTCTGGGTTAAACCTAGGGTGTGGATTTTGAAATGTAAAAGAAAGATTTTTCAAATAAGTTTTGAATAAGGTTATGATTTTGTATTGGTGTTTCAGATATGTTGACAAGGTGGTTTTCCTTTACTCAAAAGTAATTTTGAAATAAAATGAGGTTTTGTGAAATTAGGGGATGGTTGGGCTATGATTTTGCTACTACAGTTATTTTTGAGAATCAAAATTGCATATGGATCTCTAAAAGTGGAAAAGCCCTAATTTGTAGTCAATCCCTACATGATATTGTTTTGGAAATTAAATTGATTCGTGGTAAATGGTTTGGTTAGAAAGGAAATGGTTGTGAGATTTTGGAAATAGGTTTTGTTACTCTCTTAAAAAACATATCTATAATATTATCTTTAAATTATTGCATTAGAGATAACTGTTTTGGCTATCGGTGGATGATAGCATTGCTGTGTGTTAGAAATTGCATATGGATTCGGTAATTTGAAATCATTCATATCATGAAGCATGTAACGGATTGTGGAAATTGAAACTATATGTTTTGGAAAGATGTTTTGGAAATTCTCACATAATACTTTGGGACATTTGCATGGTTTTGAAAAAATAATAATTTGAGTTACATGTATTGTACTATTGGAAACGGTAAATAAAATGGTGAATCTAGGAAGAGGTGTGTATTACCAAATCAAATTGGCCTGTTTGTCTAGGGTGAAGTCTCGAAAAACGCGCGTATACATAGGTGTCGATTCCCGCGGATGAAATATCCGTAAAATGGCAATAGTAGGGCTTGTATAGTCTACGTTTACATGGGTGCCGGTTTATGGTTTCTCATGGACGAAATATCTGTGAAAGGTTGTGTTTGTTTTGGAGATTCACCCATTTATTTACTATTATGTTAGTTTCGACATAGGATGTTTGGAATATGGTTTTAACAAGATATTTGTTGTTGTTTAGCGATGTATTCACATTTGATTTAGCAATGTATTTATTAGTTGGAATTGAGATACCGGGATTGGTTTTTGGGAAGGAATTTTGTATCCAACAGAAGATTTGAACTCGGAAAACATTTTGATTAAACGTAGGAATTCGATAATTGGAAATAAAGGATTTTGTTGACAAATCAAAGGGGTTTGAAATTGCATATGGGCATATTGTATATACATGTATTGCATCATGATCATTTATGCTGGTGGAGCATGTTTAGTTTTTGAAATATTCCCTATTGGGCTTTATGGTCACCTTACGTGGCTGAAAATGTTTTTCAGGTGTACATGTGTGGATGTGGACCAAGAGGTGAAGTTGTGTTCGGAACTGTGTAGGGTGGTTCTATTATTTGTAGACCAAGGGCCATATATGCTACTTATTGGTCGCGTGCCATTCTTGTAAGGATTACACCCTTGTATATGATGTAAGCCTCAGGGCATCGAATTTGATTTTATAGCATCTGTGTATGTTTTAGTTACAAAACATCCATTCGACTTAGGTGTTGCATCTAGGAATGTATGGAACCTGATAAACATATGTGTTGTGTAACTATATTATATTCATTTGCATGAGAGCTGTTATTTATTGTTCATCGTTAGGTGGTTTGTTCACATGAGCCAGACCGTGTAAATCCATGGTGTGACAAGATGTTGCACATTATCCTTTGTAACTTGAATATATGCAGACACCTCCTCTCTGGTTTTGTACTAATGTACAACTGTTACCTTTTCCATCTAAACAAACAGGAGGTGTTGTACACATGCCCAATGCGCATGTATAACACTGTTTGATGTTTTTTCCTCCAAAAATGATTTGTCCAAAAGGCCAAAATGACTTTAGAGTATTTTTTTTCTTTTTCTTTTTTTTTTAATTTATTTAATTTTCTTTCTATTCTATTGTGCTAGTTGCATCTCTTATTTATTTATTTATTTATTTTATTCTTTTGATTTGTTTAATTTTTCTTATACGCTATTGTGCTAGATGACTATCTTTTTTTCCTTTTTCCTTTTATTTTTTATTTATTTTTTTTACTTTTATTTTTTTATTTAACTCATAAAATTACCTTAATCTAATTTTAAAATTTTAACCCATTTTTTTTTACTGAATAATATTTTAAAGTAAACGCGCACACACACACATACATATATATAATTAACACATAAAAAATTATTGTCATAAAATTACCTTATTTAATAATATACATATATTTATATGTATATAAAAATTTAAATTATAAATTTATCTAACTACCTTAATTTATCATCATAAAATTACCTTAACTAACTTTAAATTTTTAACTTACTTTCTTATTTAACGACATTTTAAATTATATATATATGTATATATATATATATATATAATTAAACCATAAATTAATCTAAAAACCTTTATTACCATAAAATCAAATCATAAAAATTAAAATTAAAACTTAAAAAAGAGAGGCAGCCAGTAGTAGATATTGCAATGTTCCTAACAAATTGCACAATAGAGTAGAAACAAAATTAAACAAATCAACAAAAAAAATTAAAAATTAAAATAAAAAATAAAAAACAATAGGTGTTTGTATATATAATTTAAAATGTTATTAAATAAGAAATGAAGTTAAAAATTAATAAGTATGTAAGGTACTTTTATGATAATAAATTAAGGCAGTTAGATTAATTTATAATTTATATAAGTATATGTATATGTTTAATTTAAAATGTTATTAAATAAGAAATGAAGTTAAAAATTAATAAGTATGTAAGGTACTTTTATGATAATAAATTAAGGCAGTTAGATTAATTTATAATTTATATAAGTATATGTATATGTTTAATTTAAAATGTTATTAAATAAGGTAATTTTATGGTAATAAATTAGGTTGTTTTGTTTAATTTATGATTTAATTTTTTACATATTTAAAATGTTATTAAATAAAAAAAGTGGGTTAAAAATTAAAAAATAGATTAAAGTAATTATACAATTTGAATTTATGATAATAAATATGTTTACATTAATTTATGGTTTAATTATCTATCCATATATATATATATATATATATATATATTTGTACATATAATTTAAAATGTTATTAAATAAGAAATTAAGTTAAAAATTGATTAAGGTAATTTTATGATAATAGAGTACTAGGGTGTTTAAGTTAATTTATAATTTGATTTTTTAGATACACGATTAATATGGAAAATTATATGTATTAGAGAAGAGAGAGAGAGAGAATATAGTCTTTTATGTAACGGTATATTAATTTTTTTCAACGTTTACCGTTAACGGTATTATGATTGCACATTTGTCTAAAATTACATAGGAACTATCTATCTATATTCAAATTATAGGCAATAAAGTGCTTCAACATCAAATCACTTAAAAATAAAGTGTTTTTTTTACCAAAATTATTAAATATACTTAAAGATATAAAATGAAAAATTAAATATTTAAGTGATAAAAAGAACTTAAACCTAAAATCATTAATCTAAACGCACTACTAGAAAATTGACTTTTTGCGTCTAATTTTTTGCGACTGACTATTTAACCGTCGCAAAAAAAAATATTTGCAACCGAAAAAAAAGCGGACGCAAAAAATAAATGAATGGAAATAGTTCAAAACTACATCATTTTACTTTGCTCAATTATTATTCCTATTTCTTTTATTTATTTTATATGCCAAAGCCCTAGTCCCTCTCCCTCTCACGACATTCACAAACTGTCTCTCTCGCTCTCTTGCTCGCCATTGTCGCAGCTCCAGTGGTATGAATCTCTGTCTCTCGGTCTCTCACTTTCTTCCTCATGCTCTGTTTCTCTGATCTTCAATTTCATTTTTTGACTCGAAATTCAATTTTCTAAGTTGAATTTTCTTGAGAAAGATGCAGCCTCTACGAGATTTGATCGACGATGAAACAGAAAATTGTTGAGTGAAATTAGGTTAATTGTTTGATCGAGCAAAGAGAAAAAAATAGAGAGATGAGAAGCACGAACAACAACGCTCTAGATACGATAAGCGCTGCTGCGACTGCGATCGCGTCAGCTGGGACTCAAGCTTGTGTTCAGGTAAACAATTTGATTCGAATTTTAACTATAATTTACGTTGCTTGTTGTGTTTGATGATTTGATTATCTCAATTAGATACATGAATCTCTCGAGTTTCGATTTCTAATTCTAACCTCTGTATAATCTGAACATTTAAGTTCAAGGTCTGCTGATTATATATATGTTACGTTGATCATTTCACTTTGTTTGATGTAGTTTTTGGAAATTATATTTGTTTAATGCTTTTTATTTATTTATTTTTTATTTTTGTTGCAAGTCATCCTTATCATCTTGACATTGAGAAGGCAAAGAAGATGCTGAAAGTAAGAACTGAGATGTATCCTACAATATATATATATATATATATCACTTTGTTAAGGTTATTTTTTGGCACTAAGTGTTTGAATGAACAAGCACTGATTAGCAATACAAATGGTAAATTATTATTTATGATAGCCTTTGAAAGATTTGGTTATGATAAATTTTATTTTTTTCTATTTTGGAGGAAATAACCATTGACATTGACAACCTGAAGCTCATCTTGTCATAATAGCTTGTGGCTCTGCTTTGGAGGTAATTTATACTGTTGTTATCTCTTTTGATAATGTTAATGTTGGCCTAAATTAAAAGTTAATGTATTCTCTGAAGCTCCATCATTGTTACTCCCAACAAGAAGCACTCCTCTATTGCAGAGTTTCAAGTGCGTGCTCAAACTAGCGTGCTACTTGTGCATCTGTTCATATACAAATATCATTGTTTTGAGTCTAAGTTTGGGCCATATCTTGTGCAAATAAAATCTCTTGCATTTGTGTGGCTAAAATATTCCTTCATCATGTTCCTTCTCAGGAATTTCACCTGAAGATGGTGGAGAGGGCTATGCAACATACATCTGCAGTTTCATCATCCCCGGTTTCTTGCAGTGATACTGATGAGGTTTGTGATTGAATTTACCCACCAAAAAAAAAAATTGTTATTGAATTTAATGGATACTTAAGTATACTCTGACACAATTAATATATTGTGTCCTTGATTGCGACTCTTGTGCCTAAGAAGGATACAGCACAGTTCCAATTAATATATGTATGTTTATGTTTATTTTAAAATGTTGTTAAATAAAAAATTGAGTTAAAAATTGAAAACTAGATTAAAGTAGTTTGATGTTTAATTTTTATAATAATAAATAAAGGTAGTTAAATTAATTTAATTTAAAGTGTTATTAAATAAGAAATTTAGATAAAAAGATAAAACAAGGTTCGTTTCTTCTTCTTACATTGAAATTTAACTTCGACTTATTTTTTTTTCCTTCTTCACTCTCAAAATATGCATGTGAAACAAACTCTCTGTTAGTTTGGATGGAATTTTTTTTCCCTTCGTCTTACAATGCTAAATATGTATTATTTGAATTGTTTAAATGGTTGAGCTTCTGTGCCTAGAAATTCTTTGCAGGAAGTTGCTGAACCAATGCACATGTATAACATCTTCACATAATTTTAAAATATATACAGTACTTTTAAATTATTCTACATGCTTGGTTGTGGTCCCTTCACCTAAGAATGCTTGCTGACATGATCTTCTCCTTTATTGCTATTATTATATACTTGAAAATTAACAAATGAATTAAATTATGAAACAGAGGTGGAAAATGGAGGCCATTGAGAAATGTGATGTGATGGTGTACATGAAGATCTTCAAGTTTCCATATAAGTTCTGGCATTGTGGACTCGAAAAAGAGTTCTTTATACATGCCCACGAGTGAAGAGGTTACTACACATTTTGGCAGGTTCGTATAATTTATTCAGAATTACTGTACTTGCATCCTAAAAGTCATCCTATTTTTTAATTTTATTTTATTTCGTACTGGGTGTGTTCTGTTATTTCATGGATCGTGAATCATTCTACTGAATTATCTGTGTCTGGACTGCATTTCCCTTCACCCATCTATCAATTTTATTCTAATCATTCTATCACTTGTTCCACATGACAAATAGCATTTTTAAGACTTATGGTCTTCTATTGCAGTTTATTTTGAGTATCTAACGACTTTTGCTTTGTTTATTTGGGTAGGCCTTCAGATTCACTCTTCAATGATCATAGGCAGCCTGTACCTCAGAGGCCACGACCACTTCCTTTTTTCCCAAAAGACCATCATTCTGTGACAATTTTGGTCCTTTTGTTGAAACTCAGAGGTATTTGTAACATAAGTTGTGCCTTCTGTGTGTGTAGGCAAGTGCTCATTACTGTGTATTTGTTAATGTTATGGAAAATTTAAGCATGTTGCTCGTACTCAAGCAATGCAAGTGGAAGGTTAGAATCTAGTAACAAGTTCCACTGCATCTGGAGGATAAAAACATTGAAAGTTTGTCTATTATGCACCATGTTCTATGACATTGCTATTGTAGATGTTGGTTGCTTTTGATGAAAATTTGGGATAAAATCATGAATAATAGGTCCAAAATTATGATCTGGTATATAGTTGAAACCGCAGATCTCTTAATTATAACATGTCTTGTGCTGCAGCAGACTCCCACGGGATATCGTGCATTAGGACCCATGGCTGGGGTTAAGGTTTGGGATGCAGGACCTTGACAACGTCTATCAGGATGGGCATATATTGGGACTATTAGGTAACCTGCTCTGAATATCCATATTGGATGGGGTTCGAAGCCCTTTTAACAGGTGTAGATGTGGGCTCATTTTGGGTTTAGCAGGCCTGCTTTGCCTTATCCCATGTCAATCATATAGTATCTTACTAAATACCTGTCTAAAAAATTGTCAAAATTGCGGTTCGCAGAGCTCTTTTGGTAATTTTTTTGGTTGCTCATTGTAGTAAAATGGTAGTAAAGAATATTACCGTTGTTGGTTAAATGGTTAAAGTCATGTGCTTTTTATTAAGAGAATTTTCTGTTCATTTCGGACATGCTCTAGTTAGTAGCGCATAGTTTATCCTAAGATATGTGTAATTTTCCCCAAATTTATCGGATTATGCTGTTGATTTGTCTTACAGAACTGCCGTATCTCCCCCTGTATGGGTTAACCAGGCAAAGTTGCCAGGCAATTTTAGCAACTAATGGACTCGCCAAGAGCAACCTGCAGTCTTACCTTATGATTCTAGAAAAAAAATTTGGAACCAAGAATGTGGATGCTCAGGCCGCAAAAAGAACCAGGTCCCCACCTATACCATCTACGTATGAAGTTTCTCAGGAAAATTCTCATTTTAGTCGAAATGACAAAATTCAAGTTGTGCTTGAGGCATATGTCTGTCCACGGCTTATGTCTGTCCACGGCTTGTGGAGCTTCTGCTGTATGTTCCTATTTGCTTCATACTTCTTCATTATGACATTGATTTTAAATTTGGTATGTCTTTTAGTTTTCTAGAATTAGTTCTTCAGAAAAAATTCTCCTTTTTTGCAAATTAGTGGAAATTTTTTTTTTTTCTCTGGGCTAAATTTCATTGTGTGTTATTCTCTTTATAGTGGTCAAATTTGTAAAAGTAGTACTAACTAACTAACTAAATTTTGTTTTTCACAAATCATCCATCGCCTACAGTTCTTGTACTCACACTTAGGACAGTGGGAAACATTGTTAATGGTGATGATGCCCAAACTCAGGTATTAATGATTTCTACTTCTGTACTATTAGTTCTTACCATAATATTAGTTTGATGCAATATTTTCAATTCTTCATATTCATTCATTGCATTTCTGTACTAATACCAACATCGAAGATGATATTCTTGTAATCAATACAATTACCATATTTGTTAATATATTACAACTTATTGTAGTAGATTTGTTTTGGCATTCTGGTAGTGAAAAATGATGGATGGAAAAGGACTTCCTAGAGAAGGCTTCTGATTCTTTTTTTTTTTTTTTTTTTGATCAACAAAAAAAAATATTGATAAATCAAAAAAGGAATGAGGAGAAGGCTTCTGGCTTGGATATGAATAGAAAAGTTTGGTTTTACTATTTGGTTTTATACTTTACATGTACATGACCTAGCCCTGTTTTTTTTATTTGAACTTCTAGTTAATCATTCTTTATCAAAGTGAAAATAATGTAAGATTTTTACTTTGCTCCTTGTACTAGAAAAGCTGAATGCTGAGATCATTTTAAAAAAATAAATTTAGCACGTAAAACTGCATTTTAGAGGAATGAGAGTGCTGAGAAAGATTGAAATTCACTCTCTCTCTCTCTCTCATTTGTTTGACATTGACAAACTTTATATACTTTTCCCCCACATGAGAAATTAATTCTTTTAGTTTGTTTCAGTTTGTGATTGACAACCATGTCCTCCCTTGTCTCTATCAACTTCTCACACAAATCACAAGAATAATTATGTAATTTTAGTAGTGATTCTAGCGAAGCTATATAGTTTGTTGCAAAAAGTACTTTTTTTAGTAGTGATTCTAGCGAAGCTATATACATACCTTGACAGCTGCACATTAGCTTATGTAATTTTAGTTATAGTATGCATTTGAGATTCTACTCTTATGTGCTATATTGACAGGAAGTTCCTTAGCTTTCAGGTTGATAACTTGGAATTTCTGAGGGAAATGAGGATCAACCCAATAAAGGTTGGTTTTTTTAATTTAGCAATAGATTACACTAGTAGTTCTATTATACATATTATAGTTCCCGCAATCCTTCTTGTTTCACTTGTTTTTGTTCTGATAACCAGAATTTTGGTTATATTTTCTAGTCTTTCTTATGTTCATGTGACATAGAATAATTATGTGTGTGCTTGCTTACACATGCACATGCACTCCAAAAATTAACCTCATGAATCTGGAAGGACTTCTGCTCTCACCTTTATAGTGAAATAATTCATCTTTGTTGCTTGTGACATTTTGGTTGGCATAAATTATAGGTTGCCAAAGCATTAGTGGAAGTGTTTGCTGAAATGATTTTGATGAATATGGGTACAAGGTGTTATGCCAGTTCAGTGATAGAGTGGAGAAACACCCGAGCAAGAAAATTGATGAGAAGATTGGCCAGTTCTGGATTGTATTTTTTTTCATAAAAGAACTTTTTCCAAATTTTTTGTTGTAATAACTTTTACATGTAGCTCAAATTTTGAGACTCAAATAGAATGTTCAATAAAACTATAATGCTATACTGTCTGAATTCTTGTCATTGTTATTCTTAGAGTGCTTAACGCTACACTTTTATTTATTTATTTATTTTTATTTTTATTTTTAATTTTTTGCGACGGTAACAAGATGGTCGCCAAAGATCATGCTAGTGTTTTTCTTTGTTTTTTGCGACGGCAAAATAGCGGTAATCATAAGTAGTTTAGGTGGTCGCAAATAATTTGCGACCGTTGTTTTGCCGTCGCAAAAAGTATTTGCCACCCCTATATTCGCGACCTCCATTTGCCATCGTAAAATGTCTTTTGCGACTGTTTTTTATTATTTGCGACGGTTTATAGCGGTCGCAAAAAGTGTTTTTTTAGTAGTGACGTTATATATTTTAAATTTAAAATTAAACTTTATATTTTACAAATTTAATATCATGAATATCAAGTGGGCAAAGATACAACAGATACGTTCTTGCTTTCCTTTCTTCCCCAAGGGCCATAAATCTGTATCCATACACAGCGCCACCGCATGTGCCCCTATATTTGAGCCACGTTCTTGCTTTCCTTTATTCCCCAATTTTGTTTTGTCTTCCTTTGGAGTTGTTTCTGTTGACTCTGTTTCCAACCTCGCGCTGTCAATTTTTCGTCCCATCAATTCTTCATCCTACTTTTCTTCTTCAATTAATACCAAATGAATTTGAAATACGTTTGCTACAAATAAAAATGAAATTATTGATATGAGAATAATTATATTATGAGAAATATTTATATTATTAAATAGATTATTAATTAATAATAGTTAGAAAGTCATTCAAGTCTAACAATCAATCCACCACGTTAAGCCCAATAACCACTACACTATTAACCACATACAACTTCCATAGGGAACAGGGTCCTGCTGTGCTCAAAGCACAGCAGGGACTGTGGTGCCTCCGTTTGAAGTGTATTATAGCCTTATTTTTATAATCTAAACTGTCATTTTCTAGGATTTGTTTAATACTTCATATCTACTAAAAATCATATTAATCGGATATCAATAACTATATGATCGAATTGCATATTGTTTATGAGAAAAAATTAATCAAATATTACAAAGGGTACCAAATTGCTCTTTATATGAGTTAAATACGAAATTTCACAGCATGAAGGGTGCTACACAACTACTAAACTAAATGTCCTAATTAATAAAAGTGAAATAATATTAAGTCATCGTTTGAAAAAAAATTTACACATACATAAAAAAAAAATTAATTTTAATTATTAATATTTATAAAATTTATTACTTGTGTTGTGTGTTTTTTTTCCTTCTAAATTTGTATTTAATTGTAATCTCTCATAAATAAAACCTAAAATATATATTTCGAATAGTTTCTGTGTGGCTTATCATTTGAATCACGAGTCAAGCTTAGCAACGTTATTATTTTTTTAATAAATTATAAATACGCTATTTAAAATTTGATTAAATTACTAATTAATGCTTTTTTATTATGAAAAGAGTTTGACTTTTCTAATATTCACAATTTAACTTGAGATAGTATTTGGACTTTATGGCTCCATTGTGAGCCTAATCTTGATGATTCAAACTGTTTACTTTTTATTACTCGTTGAAAAGAATATCCATGTAAAAAAAATCAAGATGATTTGTCACGCCCCCAAATTATACAGTAAATACAACTCGAAAGCATATATATATAAATTAAAGTATTATTCATTTCATTACAAAAAGTTAAGGATACAAAATAGTTAAATATAAATAAATGTCCTTCGGGCTTACACGTTTTCAAGTCTTGGTTTGGTTACAATAAAAGGAGACTAACTCATACAAATTTAGCACTAGGCTATATAAAAAAATAAAAATAAAAACGGAAAACTCTTGCTTCCCCAGGGTCCCTCCAATGCTTTTGCCTTGGTGGGGGCATCTCATCAACAACTGAAATGCTATTTCTAAATAGGGTGAGGCACAGCCCAGTAGAAATCATCTAACACAGGATATGAAATTTAGCAAAGGCATAAGTACAATATGCATATACAATGCCTATGATAAAATGTCCACAAATTTATATACTAATAATACATCAAATTTCAAATTATAGTCTGGTCCCATCAATTCATTTCCAATCCATTTATTTATCTCAATTCATGAGTCAATTTCATCATTTTTCAATAACCAAATTGAGACAACAACTCAAGGGTTTCCCAATCATACAAGCCATACATAAGCACTTCAAACTACCATTTTACGGATATTTCGTCCGCGGGATCGGCACCCATGTATAAATTTTCATTTATCATTTTACGGATATTTCGTCTGCAGGATTGGCACCCATGTATAAATTTCAGGACTTTCACCCAAGACACTCCGGCCAACTTAATTATAGTGAAGTCCATCTCCTTTCTCCTCCCAAACAATAGAGCACATCCCCTTTCCACTCCCATATAATCATACATATATAATGTATTCACAACCTAATCATATTCAATGATAACCAACCATGGACTAGTTTCAATTCACCTAATCCACATGCAATTTCTACAACAATCATAAATATCCTCTACCGATAGCACAATAGAGTTATTTCTAAACAGATATTCAATCTTAAGGCATATAATTTATTCAAGATTACCAAAGAGTGAGATAATACATAACCAATCCCATTATTCATATCAATAACCCTCCAACCTTGCATTTTCAATATCAATTTCAACTATTTGTACAAAATGATAATCTGATCCAATTAGGGCAATTTCCCAATCTTTCTCAAACAATGACTAAAGTGCCAAAATCATCAAATTTGACACATGTAACGCCCTCAAAATAATACATATAAACCAATCATTTATAGACATAAGAGAATAAAACATATTTCCATTTATTAGAGTATTTAGTACAAAAAGTATTACATGTTGACAGCAAAAGTAAATGCCCTACGGGCTTACAACTTTCCAAGCCAACACTTGGTCACAAATAAGAGAGTTCTAACTCTTTACGTATTAAGCCCTTGGCTTGAATTTACATGTAACACCAAAAAGTAACGATACAAAAACATGCTTTTGGCCTTCTAAACCACCCAAGCTACATCCTTGGAGGCGGCATATCACCTGTACCTAAAAATGATGTCCCATATAGGATGAGCCAAAGCCCAGTAGAGATACGCTAAACCAAATATGAGTAATAACTAAAACATTAGCATTTGATAAATGTTTAACTCATATAAATCAACGTATATCCCTTCCATAACAAACCCATAGTTACAACCGTGTTTCAATCCTTTTTCATTTCATTTTCCAATCTAATTCATAGATATGGATCATTATTTATCCAAACAGTTCAAAATGAGATTACAACTCATACTACTTGCATATCAATCATAATCAATGCAAAATGAGACTACAACTCATATTACTAGCACTTCAATACTTCCATTTCAAATGAGACTGCAACTCATATTATTAACGTTTCAATACTTCAATTCATCTACATTATGCAAATGTAATTAAGATTTCGAGACTTTCAACCTGGACACTTCGGCCAACTTAATTATCATTGGAGTCCATCCCCTATCTCCTCCCAAACAGGTTTGAGAGTACATCCCCTATCTCTTCCCAAACCATGGAGTACATCCCCTATCTCCTCCCAAACAAGATACATATGCAATGTATTTAAACGTTTTATCATATACAATGATCAATCCAGGCACATATTCAGTGTGTTAATTCAACCGTCATATTCAATGACATAACCCATTTGATTAGTTTCAGTTTTCCCTAATCAACATGCAGTGTCTACAACAATCAAGACTATCCTCCACCGATAGCCCAAAACAATTATTTCTAAACAGAAAATAAATTTATCAAATAGATAAATTATCAACAATTCCATAGGTAAGTAATTAATTAATCCAACTACGCCATTCAATCTCATAATTTCCTAATTTCATGATTTTCAACTGAATTCCATATCTTCCCAAATTAATTATAAAAATTATCTGTTTAAACATTATTAGGGCATTTTCCCCCTCTTCTCAAATATCAACCCTAAGGTTCAATTTCATCAATCCTATAACAATAAACCCATTTTCCAAGGTCTCACATATACATGTAGCTTAACAATAGAAAACCCCCTTTTACAACTTCAAAACAAACCCTAACTTTTCCAAAACTCCCAAGCAACACTATCTATACAAAATACCCAACATTTATGTCAAAACTCATAGAAAGGAGTAGGTTATCCCTACCTCAAATTTTGGAGCTCAAAAGAGAAGAAGGAACAAAATTCAAGATGCTCCAAAACCAATCTTTTTCGGATCAAGACGTAGCCCACGCAAACCTCTACCTTTTCTTCAAAGAGACTAGGGTAGAGACACCCAAGAACCAAGTGTATTTTTAGAGAGAAGGTGTATGTAGAGAGAGAGGCAGCCAGGCCTAGGGTTTGAGATAAAAAGATGATCAAAAGTGAAGTGTAGAACTGCTGCTGCGATCTGATATATGCGAGGCTCGCTCGAGCGAAGGAGTGGTCGCTCGAGCGACCAGACACAAAGAAACCTCGCTCGAGCACAAGAAGCGTCGCTTGAGCGAACAATGCGAAGCTTCAGGTCTGCAACTCAAAAGCACGCTCGAGCGCAGGAGTTCTCGCTCGAGCGAAGAAACACAACCTTCAGGTCAAAAAGAGACACAGACGCACGCTCGAGCTCAGAGTGCTCACTCGAGCGAAGAGACACAACACTCAAAGCTCGCTCGAGCGAAGGAACCCTGGCTCGAGCGAAGGAACTAAAACACAGAGCTCGCTCGAGCGACAAAAGCCTCGCTCGAGCGACAAAAGCCTCGCTTGAGCGAAGAAGCCAAAATCTGGACAGCAACCATTCATTTCAAAACACACCCAACCTGTTACAAACCTGCCCAACACATCTCAAAACTCAAATACAAAGAATTAAAGGACGGAAATGCGATATAGACAACAACAGACATCCACGGAACTGAGTCCGGAATACAATAAACAATGGAGGGAAAATCGGAATCGCTATAACCTCCCCCCTTAAAGAATTTCGTCCCTGAAATTGGATATAAGTTTCAAAATTGTGATTTTTCAATTTTCAACAACATTACAACTCAACATCCACCACCATGACCCATTCACCAGTCATTCCATCTCTTTTCAAGAGAACAACATTACAAAATATAGCTTATTATGCATTATCAACATGCATTCCTTTGAAATTCATTAACTTCAACACATATATCCCATAATTCCATAACCTATTCAATGTTAATAACATACTTGCATTTCTACAACATATTCAACATATAAAATGTTAAATTAAGTTTACATCATTCGCATAACTCTCATGTTCTCAAAACATATACAATGTTTTGCAAACTAAACATATACAATGTTCTTAGATTACATAACAAAATTTTCAACATATGCTCAAACATTAACAAACAAGTCCGGATATTTCTCTCGGACCTCCAATTCATGTTCCCAAGTGGCTTCCTCAACACCATGATGTTTCCACAAAACTTTTACCAAGGGTATCGTCTTGCCTCTCAAGACCTGATCTCACCTATCCAAGACCCTCACCGGTCTCTTCTCATACGAAGCATCCTCATCTACCTCTAAGTCGGTCCAATCCAATACAAGTGATGGATCCAGCTCGTATTTCTGAAGCATACTAACATGAAACACGTCATGCACTTCGGACAACTGCGGCGGTAAAGCTAGACGGTATGCAACCTCCCCAACACGCTCAAGGATCTCCAAAAGGCCAATAAATCGAGGGGACAACTTCCCACTCTTCCCAAACCTCATCAAACCCCGCCTAGGTGATATTTTCAAAAAGACATGATCACTTGCCTCAAATGCCAAAGGTCTCCTCCTACGGTCGGCATAACTCTTCTGGCGACTTTGGGCTGTAACAAGCCTCTTATAGATAAGTTCAACTTTCTCCGTCGTTTCTCGCACCAACTCCAGGCCTAACAAAGGTGCATCACCCACCTCGGCCCAACATACTGGAGATCTACACGGTCGGCCATACAAGGCCTCAAATGGTGCCATACCAATACTCGATTGGAAACTGTTGTTATAGGTAAACTCCACTAAGGGAAAATGCCTCTCCCACGACCCCCTAAAGTCAAGGACACAGCCTCGAGGCATATCTTCAAGGATCTGAATAGTAAGCTCGAACTGCCCGTCAATTTGAGGATGGTAAGTTGTGCTAAAGGTCAACTTAGTGCCCAAGGCACTCTACAAACTCTGCCACAACCTAGCATTAAAACGCAGATCTCTATATGAGATGATCGACACTGGAATCCCGTGCAACCTCACTATGTCCCGAATATATAAGTCGGCAAAATGATCTACCGAATCTCTCACGCGCATACGAATAAAGTGCGCCGACTTAGTCAACCGGTCAACTACCACCCAAATGGCATCACTACCCCGTTGAGTCCTTGGAAGACCTACGACAAAATCCATCGTGATGTGCTCCTATTTCCACTCAGCTATAGGCAAGGGTTGCAACAAACCCGCTGGCCTCTGATGCTCGGCCTTCACTTGCTGACAAGTAAGGTACTTAGATACAAAAATTGCCACATCTTTCTTCATCCCTCTCTACCAAAACTGGCGACTCAAATCACGATAAATCTTAGTGTCTCCCGGATACACCGCAAGGCGTGAATGGTGAAACTCTCAGAGTACTTCCTCTCGGCAAGACTCCGGCACAAACAAACGGTCTCGATTCCTCACACTCAGGTCAGGATACACAGCCAAACCCTTCTCTACCTTCCCACTGGAGATCTTTTCCCGGAGGGATTCTACCTCAAGGTCACTTCTCTGTGCCTCTAACACCCGATTCACAAGTGTAGGTTGCGCATCTACAGAAAACAAGGCTGCAAACTCCACAAACTCGCCCAGATACAAGTCAAACCCACCAAGTGTACCCAACATTTTCCATTCCCGGATGGCAATACAAGCTACATCACTAATAGATTTCCTACTTATGGCATCGGCCACAACATTGGCCCTCCTTGGATGATAGTGCAACTCGAAGTCGTAATCCTCAGTGAACTCTATCCACCTCCTCTGCCTCAGATTCAAGTCTTTCTGTGTAAATAGGTACCTCAAACTCTTATGATCTGAGAACACCTCGAATGTCTCACCATAAAGGTAGTGCCTCCAAAACTTCAAGGCAAAAATCACGACTGCTAACTCTAGGTCATGTGTAGGGTAGTTCTTTTCATGTGTTTTCAGCTGACGTGAGCCATAGGCTACTACTTTCCTCTCTTGCTCTTTGTAATTATTCTCATCTGTTCCCACGGTTGAACCAACTCTATCTCCGATAGCCACCACCACCGTTTCTGGTTGGGTTTGGGAGATGTCCAACATGCACAAGTCAGTGCTGTCAGGAATGAACACCTCCGGCTTACGTAGGTGAAAATGGGTGATATATATATATACTAGGGTCGTATGACACAACCCCAGTTTGGATTAGATTGATGCGTTTGGGAGGTGGAGCTTGGTTGTGTGGTGGGAGAGGGCTGGTTGTGACATTCGACTTTTCCAGAGGTACGATCACCCTGTTATCAATGAGATCCTGAATCTCATGACGTAATCGAAAGCACTGGTCGGCGTCATAACCATGCTGTTGGTGATAGACGCAGTACTTGGCTGGGTTATGGGAAGCAGGGAGTCTGTCTGGTAGTGGCCGTGGCTTTAGGGGCTTCAAGTGCCCTTTCCTGATCAAAATCCCCAGAGCTTTGGACGAGGACATATATAGTAGGGTGAAGGTTCTTTGGCTTCGGGGTGAATACTTGGTTGTTTGCGAGCTACTTCCGGACACACTGGTGAATGGTGTGGCTGTAAAGATTCTTGGAGTGGTGGTGGTGGTAACCATGCCCACGTCTGAAGATCTGGCAGCTGCAGCACTGCTTGTGCCTGCATTTGTAATGTGGTTGAATGCCCTCTTGGGCTGCTCTCTATCCTGGTCAATCAGACCCTGTTTCATAGCATCCTTGATCTGCACCCCTATCTCATGTAGATCTACAAAGGTGGGGAGGGGGAGAACGACCATCTTCTGCATGAGTTTGGGCTGGAGGTTGCGCACAACCATCCGAATCTGATCTTTGTCAACAGGCCTAATGGTCATCATCGAGGCTTTGGCCCTCCATCGGGTCACAAAATCAGAGAAACTCTCCTTAGGCTCCTCCCTAGTTGTCTCGAGATCACGGGTTGTAACCTCGATCTGTGTATTGTAAGAGTATTGAGCTATGAAGGCCTCGGCCATCTCCTCCCAGTTCCTCTTGATGGAATCCTTCAGTTTTGCATACCAAATGGCCGCTACACCCGACAGGGTCCGGCCAGACAAGAAAAGCTTCTGTAATCTGGAGAGGCCCATCGGACTTAGTATGTCTAAAAACAGCCGCAAATGCACCATAGGATCTCCAGACCTGCCGAAATGGTCTATGTGTGGCATTTATCCATCCTCTATATCCGAGATGGACTTCACGCCCTAGGACTTCTTGAACAGCTTTTCAAGCTTGCTCATTTTTAGTACTGTGGGGTCCACTTCGAACTCAAAGGGGGAATCCAGTAGGTTGGTCTGTGCTTTGGATAGCTGGGGTAGGATTGGGGGCGGAGTCGGCCCGATTGGAATGTCCGTGTCATCCTGGACGTTAACTGTCTCCCCGAGTACGGAAACTCTTGGTGGAGGAGGAGCCTGATATGAAGCGGATGCTCCGGTTTGCTGCTATAGCCTGGCAATTAACTCTGCCTGTTGGATCATGACTTCGGCCTGTTGTTTGGCAAATTCTGTTTGATGGACAGCGTCCTGCTGCATGGTTCTCATACTTTCCTGGAGTTGACGCATCATCTCCTCTAAGCCTGCCATATTGTACTGATCTATCTGAATACTCGATATATCTGTCCCTGTAATAAAAATTGAGACCTCAGCCTGATTGTTCACTTGTGGGGTAAACCACTAATCTGGCGACCGATGCACCGATACACTGCATCCTCTTGACCTCCGTCTAGTAACCGGGGGTAAAGAAAGGAACACTGCTTGTCTTTCTACCAGATCCCTGGATCGATTAAGTCTACGACCTCTAACCCAGAGTGCTCAGGGAATATCTACCTGGTCGGATGTAATGGTGCTAAACTACCTTGCAAAAAGATAAATAAAGCATAATAAGAAAATAATGAACAGAAAAACAGGCAGCATAACGGCTTAAATTAACGCAACACATTGTTGGCAAACACAAGTTGAATGAACTGTTCTTATCCACTGATCACTGTTCCCAAATTCACTGCCCCGAATATGAATTTGATATCCGCAGATATAACTGATTCCCAAATACTAATGCCCGTAGGCCTGATACCTGAACTTGCAAACTGATACACACAACCCTGTAGAGACACACTTTGACAGCAAATATCATGCAAATAAGAGCCAAAACACCCCTATGTTGGGGTAGGGTTTCCCTGTCCTATTTTGTCAGGAGCTAGGGTTTCGCTACGAACACAGTGGTTTCAAACAACCTACATTGGGGTAAGCAACCTGTCCTAGCTTGGAATAGTCATTATGGATTCTGAATATGCACTAGGTCGAAAGGTCAAAAAGTGTGCCTCGGTAAAATCGGGGTTTCTGTTCCTGTCGTGGCAGAGCCCACAATCGGTCAGCCTTATGGCACGCTTCTCAAAGCAAGCCTCCGGCAAATCGTTGAGGAATAGCATACGGCAAACACGGTGTCCTAGGCGCACCAATGCAAATGTAATGCAAAGAAACACAGAAGTGTAGTCAAAACAAGATATCATGAGGTCGAATCAAGTTCTCTAACTCCCCAGCGGAGTCGCCAGAAACTGTAGACGCGCTCCCGGGAACTCTCTGATATCCGCGCTTCTTGCGAAGGCGCGAATCTCGTTTTGTTCTGAGCTACTACAGTTCGGACTCAATGTCACAGTTCTGAATCTAATCTCACAATGTGTGATGTGAGACCGATAAATCACCAAAGAGTCCAAATCCGGCAAATTGTTTTGGAAAACTAATTTTTATAAAGAAGTGCCAAACATGGACTGCTTTGCCAGATACAGAGTCGCCACCTAAATATTTTATTTTTGGGAAATTTAGGAAACCCTGACTCGTGCCTAAGGCCACGTGTCCGTCATCACCAAAGTTGCCTTGGTTCGGAAACTTGGGTACGATTGGGGAAGGTCATCTATAAGCACCCCCGCTCGCTCGATCAAAGATCGGCCTGTACTAAACATGATATCTTGTTTTTGAAACACATGTGTTCTTATTCCGGTAAATTAGCTACAATTACTATGTGATGCGCACAGCAAAACAAGTATAGACTAGATCGCCTAATTTGGAACAAAGCATTGCATATTCATTTGTTTGGAAAATGGTTTGAAGTTTGCTACTCGTAAGTAGGCTAAAATGCGGATTTGATGAATTGTTCCAATTCAAGTAACCCAACCTTCACCCACATGCATTCAGGCAATTATATCAATTAAGCAAATAGCCTCATGGCAAGCATGCTATCTGTAGACATCCCCGAACGTCCCGGGAGGGAAATCCCGTTTTGTTCATATGGGGCTCACTACAGTTCAGGACTCAAATTGTCACGGTTCGTAATCTGAACCAAAGAGTCCAAATCCGACAAATCGTTTTGGAAAACAAATTTTTGTAAAGAAGTGCCAAACATGGTTGCTTTGCCAGATACAGAGTTGCCACCTAAATATTTTGTTTTGGGGGAATTTAGGAAACCTTGACTCGTGCCTAAGGCCACGTGTCCGTCATCACCAAAGTTGTCTCGGCTCGGGAACTTGGGTACAATTGGGGAAGGTCACTTCGTGAGCACCCTCGCTCACCAAATCAAAGATTGGCCTCTACTAACCATGATATCTAGTTTTGAAAACACTATGCGTTCTTACTCCGGTTATTAGCCTAGATTTACTACGTGATGCGCACAACATACAAGTATAGACTGGATCGCCTGAATTGGAACAAAACCTTTCATGTTTGTTTTTGAAAGCGGTTTGCTACTCGCAAGTAGGCTAAAAATACAGATTTTGCCACCCTCGGGTGGGCTTAGAAAAGATGGTTTTGCCACTGGCTAGTGGGCTTAAAACTCACAGTCAATGCATTATTCCAATTCAGATAACCCAACCTTCACCCACAGGCACTCAGGCAGGTATTTCACATAAGCACATAGCCTCATGGTAAGCATGCTATCATGGCAACACTCACACACATGCAAGGATGCTAAAGCATGAACACTTACCGAGTACTCTAAGCCAAAACAGAAGCTATGTTAGAAATCTGTGCATGATCCTAACTATGCTGAAATGCCTAATGCAACACATGCAGGAATGCGACTACAATAGGCTCAGCTATTCTAAAGATGGCATGTGAAATGCTACAACTAACAAGTATTCAACTCAGAATTGACATACAATGCAGTTAGTATGATGCGCCGAGCTCGGTACATGCAATATAGATGAATGATGCAAACATGCTATCAGAAGTATGCTAATTGAAACATGCCCAAATCTAACCATCATAAGCTGGTAAATAAAAGGGAGAAAGACGTGGGGTTGGAAGATATACATCACACACACGCACACTTATTACAATTGTGCCCTCCCTCGGAGGGTTCGAATGAATATTACACAACCAAAATAAATAACGAATCATTACACAACACTAATTACTTAACAAATGAACTAGGTAAGCAAAGTAAGATAGCATGCTATGCTACGTGCAGTGGACTGCCTAGGCTCTGTTTGGAATGATGGAGGATATATACATGCTCAAGTTGCCTTGTCGGGAAATTCCATCGTGACGCCTTGCCTCGCCCTTGTTTGCAATTGATCTCAGAACTTTGCACAAAGCTTCAGAAGGCTGAAACTCCACCTTGGGAAGGCCACCGACCAGTTATCAGCATGGGAGACCACCCACTGACCACCTTTTATGGGAGAAACAGAAAAGAGTGGTCGGCCTGCCAGAAAAGCTGGTCGGCCGACCACTTTCTGCCCCAAGATTCTGGTTTTTTCTGCAACAAAGGCAAGGGAGAGGAAAGGGAATGTATTTTCTAAACATGTGTGCACGAGTACTCTCCCCGTCATTGCTCAAGCTCTAAGGAGTGTAGACCTCGATCCTCGTGCCACCAGTCACGCATCTCGATGCATGATGGCCGAGAAATCGAATTGCACGACTCTATATGAAATGAATGCACAAATGAACACGTAAAGCCAACAACTCCATCATGGGTGATCCAGAGTGTCGGCAACCGGGAATTGAGGCACGTTTCGTCACTAGGAGTACGAAATGTCCCTTGTTTCCCGTGTTTGGACTAAACCCTACTCCAAACACAATGCAATATGCATGATATGCATGAATGCAATTCTAACATGCAATCCTAGATGCAATGCTACTGAATGACGCAAACATGCAAGGGATGAAAATGCAAACATGCACCTAGCATATACAATGCCAACACTTACAACACTACATGGCATGCATAATGCTCATGAACTATGGCATACTCAATGCGACTAACAACCTAGCATACACAATGCGAGGAATGACATGGCATACTCAATGCATGTGACATAACATGGCATGCACAATGCACCTAACAACCTAGCATACGCAATGCAAAGGCCAAACATGCAACAACATGAACTAAATGGCATACTCGATGCAAGATAGACTTACACCAATATGAGTGGACCTCAGTCACACTCACATCAGTGGCCATATGATGGAAACGAGACAACCGAAACACATGCAAACATGCACGATGCAAGGGACCGATCTGAAGGCATCAAATGCCACTCTACCAAAGCATGGCAAGGGTTGAAAGATGGCATACAAACATGCAATTTTCAGCTCTAAAATAATATGCTCAATGGTCCCGAATCATGGAAGCATGTCACCCAATGCATGAAATAGGCTCTGAAACTCAAAACTAGGCAAATGCATTGAACCACAAGTATGCAAAGGAAGCATCATTTGATCATGAGGCATGAAAACAAAGCCAAGGCAGTCCTAAACATGCACCAAATTAGTTTTAAGCATGGCCAAAAAGTGCTAACATGAAGGGCTAAAACAACATGCGACACAGGCTAGTAAGCATGGTTTACATGGCATGTACATGAAGCACAAGAGAGGTCACCAAACTAGCCACAAATAGGAACATGGTATGCTAAAATATGTCCAAATAACTACTGAAATGTATCCAATGCATGCAAAAAATGAGGGCTTCTTTGGAAGGCCATGAGGTGGATTACTCAGCGCATACAAGATAGACATGTAAAATGGTAAAACCAACTCTGGAAATCAGTTATGACAGCCCTAAAACTCACCAAAAAGGCCCTAAAATGGGTCAATGAAACATGCAATGAAAGGTCCCCTTGAAAGGCCTTGAGGAGGATTGCTCCACACATGCATGAGGGACACAAAATATAGCCAAAAGGGCTCCGGACAGAGCTAAAGCAGATCTCAAAACTCACATAATAGGGCCTGAAACAAGACTTCTAAGCATGCAAGATGGAGCCCCTTTGGAAGGCCAAAAGGGCCAACAAACAAGACAAGGAGAGAGGGGGTCACCCCCCTCTGATTTTGGCTCTCAAAACAGTGTATTAGCCACTAAAAATCCACTTGATTTCAGTGGCTAGAAGGCCAAACAAAGCACGCAACGAAGGCCTAGATGCATGGCTCAAAACAAGAGGCAAACAAGCATACAAGGAAGTAAATGACCTCAAATAGAAAAATGCCCTTAATCAAACATTAAGAGGGGCTCAAAATAAGACTCTTATTAGTTTATGAAAAATCTCGAAAATGCTTGCAAGCAAGGCTAATATATGAAGCAAAATAAGCCTACAAAGAGGGATAGAGCATACAAGGAGGTATATGACCTCAAACAGAAAAGTATCCTTAATCAAACTTCAAGAGGAACTCAAAATAAAACACTTTTCAGTTCAAGATGAAACCCAAAAATGCTTTCAAATAGGGCTAAGTTATGAAGCAAAATAATGCAAAAATGAGGGAAATGAGGACTTACCCTTGTAGCACAGCAATGCAGCAAGTTCTGGACCAAGAAGGTGAGTCTTCAACCTCTGAAAAACAGTTCCAAGATGCTTGGATGGATGGTGGGGGTGGTAGGCTAGGAGGTGTGGTGTAAATGGCCAAGAATATTAGGGTTTGGAGCTTGGATGAGAGAGATATGGAAGGTGGAGTGTATATGCCTTGGCTGGTTTTTCTAACCCTTGGAAATGGAGGGGGAGTGTTGGTTTTATAGAGGAGAAGAGACAAGACTTCTTGGAGAAGCCTCAAGAGAGGGTCAAAGCTTCTCAAAGAAGCTTAACCAAAAAGGGTCAAGCTTCTTGAGGAAGCTAGACCAAAAGGGTCAGGCTTCCTCAAGAAGCTTGACAAATGAGTCAAGCTTCTCTAAGAAGCTAAGCAAAAGGGTCAAAACCAACTTAAAAAGATCAACAAAAGGCTTAAAATCTTAGATAGTGGGTCAAGTGCTACACAGCTGGCACAGCTGTATGCAACTCAGGAAGGCCAAAAAGCAGAAGGTAGGCCGACCAGTCCAAGTGGTCGGCCGACCACTTTCCCTGACCGGCCGACCAGGGTTCAAAAGGGTCAGGAAGAAAAGCTGGTCTGCCTACCCATATTGGTGGCCTCCCAGATGAGTACAACACAATGGTGATATGGGAGACTAGAAATTAAGGTCCAAAAGTGAGAAAAACCAGATTTCTGTCAAGAAAATCGGTTGGTGGAGAGAGAAAATGGTTTTCAAAAGAATTGCTGGTCTCCCACTATAGTATCACCTTCCAAACAATGAAAATAGGGTCCATACCTAAAATAAACCCTAATCGATGCAAAATGAGGGTTCGGGGGCTAAAACACGCGGCTTGGGGCCCCAAAAACAGGCTGTTAGGTACCGGAAGTGGCGTGTGACCATGAAGGTGGTCTCTCGGGCCACAGTGTCCCTCAAAAGAGAGGAAACAAGGTGTATGCCAAAAATCGGAGCAAACGGAGGTAGTTAAGCTGTCCCGAATCGAGGCACACGGTCGACGGCTACGAAAACTGGAAACTAGTCTCCAAACAGGAAAAATGGCCTACGACCACGAAACGTAGCCTACGGCCACTGAGAGATGGTCTACGAGACCTCTGCCTTCCTTCCGGAAGAGAAAATAGTGAAAATAGGACCTGGTTCGCAAACCGAGGCAAAGCACAAAAGAGCCCCGAAGTCCGAAGGCAAGGCTCTCAGCCGAGACTCTGAAACCTCAGAACAAGCACAATATGCATCATCACCAAGCGCTCAACCGGTGACGTCTGACTCTTAAGGCCGGTCAGAAATGGGGTGTCTACAGTGGCCCCTCTTTAACAGAACTCGGAAGTCATTAGTGACGGGAGTGAATGTCAAAGCCCAGAGACGACCCATTTTTGACAAGGCCGAAGACTTAGACAAATAGGCGAGATAAACAAAGATGTGCCCGCAGGCATACCCGCAGGCAGGGGCAAAATGCAGAATCATATGCACCAAGCAGGACGTAACTCATGATCATGTAAAGTGGCAAGCTGTAATGAGGCAAGTATTCATAGTAGATGCAACAATTTTAAGCAAGAATGCAAAGCAACAACTACATTTCATGCAGCTTAAGAATGCAGAGAATTATTCAATTCTCACCACGTCTCACACAGAGAAGATACAATACCTGTGCGGCTCGTCTGGTCGCACCAGCCTCAAATGAACCATACATACAATATCGTGTCTATAAAAGAGAGAAACTTAACAATCACAACATAGTTAGCAACATATGTCCAACGCTATATCAAACGCAGACAAACATGGTGCCGATGAGAAAGTGCATCACAATGCAAGAAGAAACGTGCGTGATAACACAAGTTAAACATGGAGGCATGACCATACCAATGAAACGTGCACAACAATGCAAGTGGTGTGCATGAGAATGCAAGTGACACGCATAACAATGCAGGATAAGTGCAAACTCAAATGCGTATTTGACACAAAACAACGAGCAAAGAAATGCAAGTTTCGACGAGGGCGACTCAATCACGGCCTCCGGTTTACCTCCCGGAAGGGTCACAACATATTCAAAAGGGATACACCTTGCTCTTGATGAGTAACGATGAAACACCCATCGAAAGTTGAAGTTGAAGTTCCCGCGGAGGGATTTCGTGACGAAAAGTGCACTTTCCTTGCACTTTCTCGAGTGCCGGGGACTCCGATCACTACCAAAATTTGCAAGGAGCTCAAAGAGACCTTGAAGGCCACCTTGGGAGCATCACCGACCAGGTTTGGAGGCCATTGGAGGTCACCGACCAGGTTTGGTGAAAGGGGGTGGTCGGCCTGCTAGAAAAGGTGGTCGGCCGACCACCTAGCCCAAATCCGGGGCAATTTGGTACGTTCACACTTGTTTCTTTAAATACACTAAGCCAAAGCTCTTTTTTCTCACATCTTCAGATCCAAAATCACCTTCTCCTCCTTCCTAAACCATTTTCTCCTTCAGATCTGCACTCTATACACGTTTTCCAACGCCCCACGCAAAGTTGTTTCGCGAAAACTTTCAGTTCTCTTCACTTTGAACCGATTAAATTTTGATTTCGGTGCTTCTTTCTCCATTTTCACCACTTGAGGTAAGTTTGTCTCAATATTTGGAACATTTTCTCGGGAGTTGACTTTTGTTGACTTTTTCATTTCCCGAGAGTTGACTTTTGTTGACTTTTTTCAATTTTGGCTCATTTTGCTCATTTTTGTCCCTTTTTGCAGATTTCTTGAAATGGCGGGTCATTTCCCTCATGGAGGAGGTCCTCCAGGTGCCAGAGGTGATCCAGACATCATGTCCTTACCCCCGAGGATTCGGCCCTTCGATCCCGAGAGGTATCACCCTCGGGAGCATATCCTTCCCCGGGCCGTTTTCTACCATTTTACTGATTTTGATGATCGAGCACCCGTGGATCTGCTATTGCGGGAGCCAGATTCCCACCTCTCTTATTAGGCACGGGAGGTATGCACCTCACTTGTACGTTTTCCGCAATGTATTATGCATTTTCTTTGCATTTCATGCTTTCACTATGTTTATCCGCTCATTCTAGCACACAGCTTGTTCTGAACACTTAGTCTATAACACAGTATTTCGTTTGCATCTTGAACACATAGCCCAATCACTTGAATTTCTGAATACGCAGCCCGCATATTGATTGTGAACACACAGCACACACTTGTTGAGAGTTGAACACACAGCCCAAACTTTGAATTTCTGAAGTCTGAACACGCAGCCCAAACACTTGATGTTGAACACATAGCTCGAACTTTGAGATGAACACACAGCCCACTAATTTTGAAATCTGAACACACAGCTCAAATACTTGACGTTGAACACACGGCTCGAACTTTGAGATGAACACACAGCCCACTGATTTTGAAATCTAAACACACAGCTCATTCTTTTGGATGAACACACAACTCAAACTTTGAGATGAACACACAGCCCACTGATTTTGAAATTTGAACACACAGCTCAAACTCTGAGGTTCTGAACACGCAGCCCAAATTTTAGCTGAACGCACAGTACACACTTGTATTTGTACACAGCTCACATCATTGTATCTGATATGGTTTGCACACAGCTCATACATTTCATTTGCACGTAGCTTATTCATTTCATTCTGAAACTGAATACATGTGCTCATTATGAATGTAGGTGTCTTCCCGTGTCACACGAGGATATGGCTCCATTGTTGCGAGGGAGGGGTACACAGAGCTCCCGGAGGCCGTCTATGATTGGGTTGACCAGGCAGGGTTCGGACCCTTTTGCACGGGGATATCTCGCTATCCTACTAGCAGGACATTAATGGGGGCTCTTGTAGAGAGATGGTGGGACACCACCAACTCCTTCCATTTCTCGGCCACCGGGGACATGACTATGACCCTGTTCGACTTCGCTGTATCGACTGGCCTTGACGCGGGAGGCTGGGCAATCCGTTATGATGAGGATATGGGCGAGTGGGAGGCCGCTTGGATCTATCTATTGGGAGCTCGCCCACTGGTTGACAGAGCATCGGGTAGGGTCCGGTACACCTGGTTTTCTACACATTTCAGAGAGATGGTGCCCGAGACTCCCGAGGAGGTAGAGTAGTATACTCGAGGGTTTTTGATGTTCCTCTATGGGACCACTCTGTTCTTCGATAGGGGGAACACTATCAGGCTTTATCTGCTGAGTGCCCTGGTAGACCTCGCACGGGTCAGTCAGTATGATTGGGGTGGCACCGGCTTAGCCACCCTTTATTGCTACATGAGTGCGACCTCCCGCGGACGGGGGAACATAGTCGGTGGCTACTGGAGAGCCTGGGAAGTATTTTCTGCCCTCTTGATTTACATTTCTGCTTTTCATTATCTATACATTGCACACACGGCACACTTCACATTCAGTACTTTGCATTTCACTCTCAGCATTCTGCATTCTCTGTACATTCTGCACTCAACATTCTGTATTCTGATGGCTATTGCCTGTTTTCCACAGCTATGGGTTTTCGCATACTTTCCCACACTAGCCCCGGAGCTTGAGGTGGAGGTGCCTCTTATGATCCCTTACTCGCTCGTGTTTGAGGACCAGTATCGGCCGAGAGCTCAGGAGACTCGGCCCTACCTACGGCAGCTTTTCGACACAGTACGGCCAACAGAGGTAATTCAGAACTCTCAGTCCTCCGTGTTTTCATCTTTGATTCATCTTGCACACTTACGATTTCTAATCAGCTTATGCATTGGTTATCTGCAGATCACATGGTAGCCCTGGGTGCCCTTGGGTGGAAACACCTGATTTCAGTATGCTGGGGAATGGGCCGCTTCTCGGTACCGGATCCTATTTGAGGGGCCAGCTGGTAGGGCCTGGTTCCTGGGGGAACGCTTCATGCGCCAGACGATGGGCTACCCTCATCAGGATATTCCCTCAGCACCTCCGGTCGATATGCGGTCTACTGAGGGGCTCACTCCCTAGGATGTCATTAGTGCCATGCTGGGCGCTGATGTACTTCTGCATTTGGAGGAGGGGGAGTACGCGACCTACCGTCATACATGTTTGATGCCTCCATTGATAGGTGTCTGTACTCCCATGAGGAGGTCTACTGGCATGCCGTCATCGAGCTGACCCCGGGCTGCAGATATTCCTTCGACCAGTAGGGCCGGCACATCGAGAGGTGGGGCTGGACTGGTCCCCCCGATTCCCCCGACTTATCATCATGCCGGATGGCCAGATATCCCGACCGAGTTGACAGGATGGCGATACGGGACTAGCTATCCGATTCCGATAGAGCCTCCTATGCCTGATCACCGATACGTCAGTCATCCTGACTCACCACCGGTATGCTCCACTGCTTTCCATTTATCACTCGGATACTTAGGCACTCGTTTATTCATTGATGATTTTGAGCTTGTATTTGTAGCCACCCAGAGAGTACATGGAGGGGATGCTCGGATTGGTGGCCTCACTTGAGGGCATGGTCTTGCGGAGGGAGGCACAATTGTCCATCCTCGGTGTCTCGGTACTCTTTAGTTTTCTTGTATTTATCATACTTCTGATGACATGCTGAACTTGAACATTTCACTGCATTGCTTGACTGTATGTGTAGAGCACATCTAACACACACCTTATTCATGTACTATATCTGCATACATCCACTCTATGTAGCTTTCTTGTCTGTGCATCTGATATACAT
The DNA here is from genome assembly GCF_055761805.1 of Camellia sinensis. NCBI lineage: Eukaryota > Viridiplantae > Streptophyta > Magnoliopsida > Ericales > Theaceae > Camellia > Camellia sinensis. The sequence goes on from NC_138964.1 coordinate 73,898,249, forward strand.
ATTTTGGCTGATGTATTCGAATTGCACTCTTTCTTTTCAGATGCCTCCGCTATATACTGAGCCACAGGTCGGGCCATCTAAGCCTTCCCGGGGAGTTGGGAGAGGGGGTTCGACTCGCGGCCTAGGCAGACGTAGGGCACCTGTTGTAGAGGAGGAGTCCAGCGAGGAGGAGGAGCCTGCACATCCCCAGTCACAGACATTTGCTGACAGAGAGGGTGGCTCTGGTTCCGGTTCCGGTAGTGGAGATGAGGCCGAGGAGGGTTCCGAGGATGGCAGCCCCGATTCAGATGATGACGATGGTGCAGAGGCTGTTCTGTAGAAGAGGACGAAGAGGGCCTTTTATTCCTGCAGTTGATAGCACTGATGCAGTTGTTCCCTGCTTTATTTGCCTCTTTTACTAGTAGTTGTAGCACATTGTACATTATTAGGCAGTTTTATTTTCTATAAAACTTGTACCCTTATTGTAAAATGTGGCAACAAAGGAAGCGTGATGGAATGAAACAGTTTTTTGAAAAAGTGTTGTATTTTATGTTCTCAGCATTGCATCGCATTGTTTCGCACGAAAATGAGATTGAATGGAATTGTGCACTGAAAATTGCCAAGTCAGGTAATGAACCGACACAACAAACTAAACAATCGACTTACTAAGAAATGACACATACTTAGCAAGTTTACAACTCGATAAACAAGACACGACAATGTTGATTAAACAAAGAGTAACAACTCAATATACAAAACTCAACATCTCGACAAAACTTAACAACTCGATAAACTTAACAACTCGACAAATGAAATAACAACTCGATAAGCAAAACAACAACTCGATAAGCAAGACTTAACAACAACTCGATAAACAAAATGCATTTCGGATGATCTGGATGACGGAACGCATCCGAAACAGAGGAAAACTCGCACCTTCAACACTTCCAATGCACGGAGATCCTAGGAACTCTCTTCTAGAGGCTAGGACAAGACCAAAGCCACACTTCCCTCCATGGTAACCACCTAAGGGAGCTGGCCGACCAGTTTTTTTCAATGAAGACCAAAGGGGTGGTCGGCCGACCACTTGGCTTGGCAACCACCAGTTTGTTGACACGTGTCCCCCGAACAGTGCCTTATCCTCTATAAAAGTCCCAACTTCGTGGTTCATTCATTTTATCTCAGTTTTGCATCAAAGGCGTTCCTCATCCAAAATCTCACAGCTTGGGCAGCCTCTCTTGATGGCTCGAAAAAGTTGAACTTCCAGGGCTTCGGCTTGAATGCACTATTCACGCTGGGCCATACTCTGCTGTATCTTCCTTTCCTCCATGCCGCGGCAAGGTTTTGGAATCTGGTAACACACGTCTTTAGCTTTAGCGGGCAAGAGATGTGTCCTACTTTCGAGGATTTCCAAGTTTTGATGGAGTCCGAGCGCAATGAGGAAATCTTGCCTCAACTCCGATTTGGCCACGTCCAAGCCTTAGGACGAATGTGCGACCTCACTTTGCATGATGCTCGATCATTGGTTCACGACGGGGAGCTGGACATCACAAGCTTGGTTCACTGGTTTTCTAATGCTGGTGACCGCGGCGACCATCATTGGCAGGGCTATCGGCGACACGCGCTTTGCCTATGCTTGCTATCTCACTTCTTGCTTGCCCCAGGCTCTGGTGGATTCAGTGTCTGGTTGATCAAGGTTGCCCAAGGTTTGAAGGAGGGCAAGAGCTGCATCGCCATGACATTGGCTGAGACATTGATGGGCTTAGACGCTTTTCATCGTCGGGAGACGGCTAGGCTTGCGGGGAGCCAACTACTATTGCAGGTAATGTTTCCCACCCAATCTCACATATGTATAGTTCACATCATTCGGCCTTCAGGCTCGATTTTTCTCACAAAACCCTTTTCTTTCTTTTCTCTCATCGTACATCTCTCTATTCTTTATTCTCTCATTTTTCATCCCTCCCAAGGTGTGGTTTCTGGACAAGTTACAGATTATGGAGTCTTGCCCAACATACTCAGCTCACGACTACTTTTTTTGACAACGCTTGGTCGATGCCCTGGATGAGGGGTGGTGGTACAACTGGATGTGTAGTTTGTCTACAAACCACATCGCTTGGCGCTGCCCTTGGCTCAATCTGCCGGCAATGAGTTACAACATGACCCGTCAACCTGGGATTCAATTTATTGGTATGACACACTGTGTCTTCTACTTTCCGTTCCGGTTCTAATGCTAGTTCGGGCATGATCAGACTTGCCCGCCAGAGGGGATAGAGCACCCTGCTGCATTCCTAGCCCGAGGAGCACAGCTTGCCCGGTATGCCACAGCATGGAGGACTAGAGAACTCTTGGCCCCCGCTCCCACTTTCAGTTGCGCCTTGTCTGATGAGTGTTTGGATTGGCTCAATGAAGAGGCACAGGAAGGGCCCACTTTGGCATCGGAGGCTTCGACCAGCTCTGGGAGGGGGCGCGGGAACACCTGACTTATCTATGCCTCAGATTTATTGCTTTATTAGTACTTTCAAGTTTCCTTTATGAATGTAATAAAAAGCAACTTCAATTTGTATGCAATAGCAGGAGAACTCTGTATTGAAATCAATGAAATTGAAGGTTGTGGGTACTAAAAAATTTCCGCTTTGGTCCAAAAATGGTCTAAGTTGTAAAAAGATTAATTTTGAACAAAGTCAACCTTTATTAAAACTTTCCAAAACCATTTTCGATATGGATCAGAACTGGACACGCCTGAAATCTGTCACTGAGATGCACAACCTCGGATCCTAGCAACTGGAAAGTTGTCCCTAGTCTGAAAAGCACTGCACCGGGGATCATACCTGAACTCTCGAATGCTGAATAGACAAAGATGGCCGAGATGATCAAATGGACAAAGTTGATCGGGGAAAAGTTTATGGCTGAACTTCAAGATGAAGTTGCCTACGTATCCCAAAGATGGGAAACAAGCCTTACGTAGTTCAGGCCCGGGTTCACTCGGGTATTTTCACTCTTCTTTTACACTCTAACTTTTACCAAGGCCGCCCTTTACGGGTTTTCAACCTTGTGAGCTTAATTTTTATAATTTCAAAATTTTTTGTACTCTGACTTTTGCGTAGGTCGCCCTCTCGGGTTTTCCGCCTAGCGAGCCTCTCAGGGGTAATATTTCTTCAACTTGTCCATGTTGATAGGTTGGGAGAACTCTAGGCCATCTAGGTCCATCAGAACCACAGCTCCACCCGACCAGATTGACTTGATGATGTAGGGACCAGTCCAATTGGGTCTGAACTTGCCCCTAGGGTCGTGAATGGGAGCTCGGTTGTCCTTAAGCACCAAATCTCCTTCTTTTAGATTCATGGACTTAACTTTCTTGTTGAAAGCCTAGGCAATTCTGCGCTGATAACCTTGAACATGGTACAGTGCTTTCAGTCTTCTTTCGTCAAAGAGCATGAGTTCCTCAAATCTGCTCTGCTGCCAATCTGCTTTCGGCTATTTGACACTCAGCCAACACTCGTAAAGACGGAACTTCAATCTCGATAGGTAAAACGGCCTCCATCCCATAAACTAATGAATACGGAGTCGCCCCAGTAGAAGTTCTAATTGAAGTCCGGTAGCCCCACAGAGCAAACGGCATCTTATTTGGCCAATCCCGGTAGGTTTCCACCATCTTCTGCAGTATGTGCTTAATGTTCTTGTTGGCGGCCTCAACCGCTTCATTGGTTTGCGGCCGGTATGTGGATGACTTATGAAAAGCCACGTTGTATTTCTCCAACAAGTTAATCACTTCCTTCTTGAAGTGGGAACCATTATCTGAAATGACCTCGTTTGGGACCCCATATCAACAGATGATGTTGTTTCTGATAAACTTTGCAACATGCGATGCTTTCAACACCGCATAAGATTGGGCCTTAACCCACTTCGTGAAATGATCTATCGCGACTAGGATGAACTCATGCCCATTCGACCCTTTTGGAGTGACAGCCCCGATCACATCGATTCCCCAAACTAAAAATGGCCATGGTGAAGTCATATTGTACAGCTTCGACGACGGAATGTTCATGCGGTTTGCATGGATCTGACACTTGTGGCATCGCCGAACAAAGCCGATACAATCCTCCTCCATGGTGGACCAATAATAACCTTGTCTGAGGATCTTTCGTGCTAGCATTACCCTGTTCATATGCGCACTACATTCCCCTCCATGGATGGCCTCCATCAGGCGCTTCGATTCTTCAGCTTCAACGCACAGTTTATGCATTCCCAGATGACCTCTCTTATACAATTTACCTCCACAGATAATGAACTGAACGGCCATTCTTCTGATTGCCCTTTTATCCTTGGCATTTACCCCTGGAGGATATGCTTCCTTTTTTAAGAAATTCCAAATATCATAATACCAGGGGTTCTCATCCTGAACCTCATCTATAGCAGCAATTGACTCATAAGCCGGCACAAATTTCTGGTTGATAGTGACTAGACGCATCCGGACTCCAAACGGGATGTCTATCATGGAAGATAGAGTTGCTAGTGAATCCGCGAACCTGTTGTTTTCTCTTAGTAGATGAGTGAAGTTTAGCTTCTCAAACTGAGGAATCAGCAGGTCCAAGGTTTGGTGATACATTATCATCTTTTCTTCTTTGACTTTCCAGTCTCCTTTTGCTTGAGACACAACAAGGTTCGAGTCCCCGATGACGTCCAACCATTTTTGCCCCTAGTTCCAGGGCTACTTCTAGAACGGCAATGCATGCCTCATATTCTGCTTCGTTGTTCGAGACTTTGAATCGGAGTTTGAATGCTAGAGGGATACGGGAATTGTCGGGTGCTATCAGTAACAACCCTATCCCATACCCGTACTGGTTTGACGCTCCGTCAAAGTACATCATCCAAGTTTCATCTTTGATATGCAAAATGGCCTCATCTGTGAATAAGTACTCAACTGCTTCACCTCCTTCCACTGGATGATCGGCTAAGAATTCTGCTACTGCTTTTCCCTTGACTGACTTGCGCGTTACATATTTCAGATCGAATTCGGAAAGCAACAGCAACCAACGAGCTAGCTTACCTGTAAGTCCCGGTTTCTCGAAGAGATATTTGATGGGATCTAGTCTTGAAACCAACATTACGGAGTGAGCTAACAGGTAGTGCCGCAGCTTCCTGGTAGCCCATACCAAAGCTAAGAAAACCTTTTCCAACGGTGTGTAGCGAGTCTCATACTCTAGGATCTTCTTGCTCAGATAGTAGATGGCTCTCTCCACTTTGTCCTCTGATTCTTGCGCGAGCATGCAGCCCATTGTAGTCTCAGTTATTGAAAGATACAAAATCAACGGTCTTCCCGGCTTTGGCAGCGACAACACGGGTGGGTTCTGTAAGTATTCCTTGATCAGTTCAAAAGAAGCTTCGCATCGGCCGTCCCATTGGAATTTCTTTCCTTTCTTCAGGAGACAAAAAGTGGTTCACAAGTCAAGGTTAATTTTGAGATAAACCGTCTTATGAATTGCACTTTACCTAGAAAGCCTCACACCTCCTTTTCAGTCCTTGGTGGTAGCATTTCTAGGATGGCCTTGATTTTGGAAGGGTCAACTTCGATACTTCTATGTGTAATCAGAAATCCTAGCATTTTCCCTGCTATAACACCAAACGTATACTTCTGAGGATTCAGCCGCAATCGAAATTCTCGGATCCTTTGAAAGAACTTTTGCAAGGCGGTGTAGTGGCCCCCTCTTTCTTTGGACTTGACAATCATGTCGTCCACATACACCTCAACCTCTTTGTGGATCATGCCGTGCAATATTGTGGTCGCGGCCCGTTGATATGTAGCTCCAGCGTTCTTCAGCCTAAACGGCATTACCCTGTAGCAATAAGTCCCCCACGGGGTGGTGAATGCAGTCTTTTCTCGGTCTTCAGGTGCCATCACTATCTGATTATAGCCTGAGAAGCCATCCATGAACGAAAGCAAAGCATGCCTCACTGTGAAGTCCACTAACTCATCGATATGAGGCAAGGCAAAGTCGTCCTTCGGACTGGCTCTATTCAAATCCCTGAAATCCACGCATACTCGGATCCTACCATCCTTCTTCGGCACAGGAACGATGTTGGCCAACCAAGTTGGGTATTCGGATACCAGCAAGAAACCTGTGTCAATTTGCTTGGTGACCTCTTCCTTAATCTTGAGAGCCCAGTCCGGGCGGATCCTTCTGAGTTTTTGTTCAACCGATCGGGCCTCGGGGTCAAGAGGGATCCGATGCTGTACAATCTCAGGATCGATTCCAGGCATGTCTTTGTAGGACCACGTGAAAACATCTTTGACAGGACCACGGGTCCTCTTCAATACAAATGTTCACAGTAGTGATTTCATCCATTAAGGGTTTAACAAATCTTTCCTGCTCTTGTTCAATTAAGCGTTGCAAAATCGGAGGAATTTCTTCCTCGTCGTTTTCATCAAAATTTTGAAAGTCTAAGTTAATGCAGTAAATCAAGGGCACAAAAAAGTACTCAGAAACCACAACCACATCATTCTCATTAAGCACATCCAAATCGTCCGATTCTTCGGTTACAACAGACTCAAAAGAGAAAGAAAAAGATGACCTGGACAGGACTGTGGTATCCGGGTTATCACCCCCTGGAATACCAGACTCAAACTCAGTCGAGCTGGAACCTGATTTCGACTTAACAGACTCGGTGGAATTAGATTCCGGCTCACTACCTGACCTGGTGCTGCTTGACAAAAATCCCTCTTCATACTGCCAAATGAGAGAGGGTGCGATAGATGCATCCAAAATGTTTGCTAGTAGGCCTGCAGCCGTTTCATTCCCAATCACGCATACCAGAAGTTGTCCCCTAAGAACTTATGTTCGATCGGAGGATCTGAAAGTAGACACGCCAGCGTTACCCCCATTTCACTTTCGGCGTCATCAGACTCCACTTTCTTGCTCTGCTCAGCCTCAGCTAATGGGTCTGTCTGCTCTTCGGCAACGTCATCCCCAGATAACTACAGGTCAAAGAAGATCTCAAACCCAAGCACACACTTCCTCTCTGCATTCAACCATGGTTCCGAGAAGCTGCAAAATGGAAAGTCCTCCCTCTCCCGGACGAAGCGTCCGTTTAGGGTACCCTGGATGGGCCGGTGCATTAACTCATAAGGCTTCTCAGCCTTTTTTTCTCTGGCTCTCCTAGCCATCTCATTACCTTTCCTTATCCAATCCTCCTTAGTGGGCAGATAACCCAAACCAAAAGTATGCGGGTTGTGTGGCACCTTGGCCAACGCTATAACGCCCTTCCGGCTGCTCTTTCCCAATCCCATCCCGAGGATGTGTTGAAGCTTGTTCATGAGGTATACTGATTGAGCACTGACACACACCCCCTCATTAACAGCCAAAATGTTCTGCACGACCCGGGCCTCAGCCAGAGTGAAACCGGATAAGAACACATCCTCCATACCGTGCTCGATTTCCAAGACTGATGTAGACATCTCTGGTGGTGGATGGATCGATGAATTCCCCAAAACAATGGCTACTCCCTTCCCATGGGGGTATGTCACTATCTGATGCAAGGTGGATGAAACTGCCTTCACCTGGTGCAGCCATGGCCGCCCCAAGAGTAGATTGATGGTCGCAGGAACTTCTAAGATGTGAAAGTCAACCTCATGCTGTCCCGGTCCAACCTTGGTCTGAATTTTCACCGTCCCCATTAATTCCTGGCTGGTATTATCATATGCCCGAATCACCTGGGCTGTCGGCACAAAGTCCGCGGTCTTTAAACCGATGGCATATGCGGTTCTTGCCGGACACATATTGATGGCGAACCTTGTATCGACAAGCACCACGGGTATCCATTTTGTTTCTACACTCCACAGAGATGTAGAGTGGCTTGTTATGGTTCACACTCTTAGGTGGTAGTTCTTTGTCAGAGAAAGTCAACATCGCGGTAGCCCCTCCTGGAAAAACTAAGCCCACCAGCTGTTCGGGCGTGGTGTCTATTGAGAGCTTGGCCTTGTCCATGGCCGATAAGACAGCTTGTCGATGCACTCGCGATGCCCTAAGCAGTCCCCAGATGGAGATGTCTGCTTGTATCTTTTTCAATTGCTTCAGTACAGCCTCTTCTTCGAGTTGCTTCTCTTTCTGTTTCTCCGCCTCATCTTTCCCAGACATGTGAAGCCCCAAAAAAATATTTTCTCTTTAAAAACCCTAATGTTTAAATTATTTTCTTAAAACCCCTCAGTTACTAGAATTATTTTGAACTAGTGTTTATAATGTGTAAATTATTTTCCAACTAGTGTCCATTCATAGTCTAACTAGTGTTCATTTAATTCTAGTTAGTGTTCATTTAATATCCTTATTAGTGGTTCATTTACTATCCTTATTAGTGGTCCATTCATATTCGAACTTGTCCTTTCAAATTCCAACTAGTAGGCTTTAATGACAAGTAAATCCTAATGTGTCCTTTCATATTCCAACTAGTATGTTACACCAAGTTGCCTATAAATTGAGCCACCTCTCAACTTCTTTCTATGGTTCTTCCCATATCTCTCTTCATTTGTTATATAGATTTAGAGTTTAAATTAAGAATGTTTAAAGTGAGAGTAAGCATTTTCATAAACGAGGAGAGTTGTAGATTTTGTGAAACCTTACATACCTTATGGCTTAGAATTTGGAGATTCATGGTGAAAAATCGAGATTCGAGCGTTGGAGACAGAGGAGATTGATTTGAGGTAATTTGGGTGGTATACAATATGTTTCTCTAATTTTCTTTGCAAAGAGTTTATTTTAATTACCGTAAATTTGTACTCCTCTTGATTATTCTGATCATTTGATAAATTCTGTGGAATTATTCGTTGTTGATTCATTTGATTACTCTGGTCATTTGATGAACTCTGTGTAGTTATTCTGTGTTGGAAATGTTGATTTGTCTGGCTAAATGATGTGGAAAAGCTCCGTACATGGATCGAGCAGACTTTGCTAATATGTTCTGTCCCAATAGCTCGGATAAGCAGTTGTGCTTGGGTGAGGGGGGTAAGGTCAGTCACTGGTCGTGTACTGAGTAGGACTGGGTATTTGGTTCTGGATAAATTATCATATGTCGAGTTGTCTTGTCCGTGCAATTTGGTAAATTGTTTGATTATCGAATCTAATCGGTTGTGTAATTGCTGGATCTCTGTTAATTTATTTCCTGTCTGAGCCTTGTTATTCCTGTTGTATTGTATACTTCCCGAATTATTTTTTTTTCAGGCATGGAGCAAATTTAGTGGCGGTTGGAGTTGAAGCATCTAAAGGTTAATTTGAGGTTGTTTTGATTTATTAACGACCCGGAAGTTGGGGCGTTACAAGACACCTCTGGCTGATCTAGATGTGGGGGCTTGAAATACCGTCCGCTTCTAGTCATATGATCGACTTCGTTGATGTACCAAGTATCGTCTGGTTGGTTACTCCCCCAATCTTCATCAGTGTGGGCAAGACATAAATCATCGTCTTCCCACCACATTTCATCGGCAGCCAACAGACACCTGTCCGGCTCCGGTACAATTGTACTCGCAGTACTTTCCGTCCACATGCTCGCAGCATTCTCTATCCTTGTACACACAGTAATTTCAGTCACCACGGGGGCCTTGGCTTTTCTGATTCTCTCAAACTCCTCAATTCCTTTTTGCTCCAACTGCGTCAGTACAACTGGCTGCTCTATAATTTCTATTTTCCAAAGGCCTAGATCCTGAGTGAAATTTTTAGTACTGGCAATGCATTCTGATTTCCGGCCCTTCCGGCCACAACTGATGTTCTTGCCCCTGCCGGGCCCCATTCCAACTGAGTTTCATCGACAACATCTGGTAGGTCATCAAGCCACCCGGTGACCTCTGCTGACTCCTCAAAATCAGACCAGTTGACTACCATGCCCTCCAGATCTTGTTCATTGAAAAGTTGGAGGTTAGCAAAGTCTCCTTCCACAGCGGCCAAGTCATCTATCCTCTGACCAGATTCACCCCCTGTATCACACAAAGCTCCGCCCCTGCGGACAATTCCACATTTCGCCCAACCTAGCCTATTGACAGAATGTAGTCACTCGGACTGTATACCTCCTCAGTAAAACTCCCAGACTCCTCTGATTCTGACTCACCAACCCCGTTCTGCCCTGAAATCTCCCCTGTTCTGTCTTCAACAGTCACCACCATTGGTTCAGGTTGGGTTCTGGAGATGTCCAACATGCATAAGTCAGTGTGGTTAGGAAGGAGCACCTCCGGCTTGGGTAGGTGGGACAGGGTGATATATATGCTAGGATCGTAAGACACGACTCCAGTCTGGATAAAGTTGATACGTTTGGGGGGTGGAGCTTGGTTGTGAGGTGAGAGAGGGTTTGTTGTGACATTAGGTTTTTCGGGAGGCACAATCACCTGCTTGTCAACGAGATCTTGAATCTCATGACGCAATCTAAAACATTGGTCGGTGTCGTGACCATGTTGTTGGTGATATGCACAGTATTTTACGGGGTTATGAGAGGGAGGGAATGGATTTGGCAATGGCCTCGGCTCCAGGGGCTTCAAGTGCCCGTTCCTAATTAATACCCCCAGAGCCTTGGACAGGGGCATATATAATGGGGTAAAGGTCCTTTGGCCTCGAGGTTGGTATTTGGTGGTTTGTGTGTTGCTTCCGGACGCGCCAGAGAAAGGTGTAGCTGCCATGGGTCTTGGAGGGGGAATGGTGGTAACCATGCTTACTTCTAAAGCTCTAGCATTTGTGGCATTGCTGGTGCCTGTATTGTTGTTGCGATTGAAGGTTCTTCTGGGTTGCTCTCTGTCATTATCAATCAAGCCCTGCTTCAAGGCATCCTCAATCTGTACTCCCATCTCATGCAAATCTGAAAAGGTAGGGCAAGGGAGCACGATCATTTTCTACATTAGCTTAGGCTGGAGATTGCGCACAATCATCCGAATTTGATCTTTATCAGTAGGCCGTAGGGTCATCATTGAGGCCTTGGCCCTCCAACGGGCTATGAAATCAGAAAAACTCTCCTTAGGCTCTTGCCTTGTGTCTCAAGATCACGGGTTGTAATCTCGATTTGTGTATTATAGGAGTACTGTACAATGAAAGCCTCGGCCATCTCATCCCAGTTCCGCTTAACATCGTTTTCTAATTTTGCATACAAGATAGTGGCCACACCCGACAGGGTTCGGCCGAATAATGAAAACTTTTGCGGCATGGTAAGGCCCATTGGCCGTAGTATATCTGGGAACAAACGAAGATGCACCGTGGGATCCCCAGATCCGTCAAAGCGGTCGATTTGTGGCATTTTGAATCTATCTGGTAGCGTCACAGCCACGTCGATGTACCCATCCTCAATGTCTGGGATGGACTTTACCCCCTGGGATTTCTTGAACAACTTTTCGAGCTTGCTCAACTTCAATGCCGTAGGGTCCACCTCGAACTCGAAGGGAGAGTCTAGTTGATTGACAGGCGTAGGTGCCTTGGACAATTGGTGTAGAATCGAGGGTGGAGCCAGCCCTGTCGGAATGTCCGTCTCTCCCTGGACATTTGGTACCTCCTCGGGTGGCGGAACTCCTGGTGGGGGAGGAGCTTGGTGCGAAGCAGATGCTCCGGTTTACTGTTGTAGCCGGGTAATTAGCTCTGCCTGTTGGGCCATGACAACAGCCTGTTGTTTGGCAAATTCTGCTTGACGGACAGCGTCCTCCTGCATGGCTTTCGTACTCTCTTGGAGTTGACGCATCATTTCCTCCATCCCTAACATGTTCCGCTGATCCATTTGACTGACTGGTATATCTATCTCTATGGCAACAATTGAGACCTTAGCCCGACTGTCCACTGATGGGGTAGACCATTGCTCTGGCAACGTCTGCTCAGATACACTCCGTTTTCTCGGCCTCCGTCTAATAACCGGAGGTAGAGAGTGAAACACTGGTTGTTCATCGACCAGATCCTCAGATCGATTGAGTCGACGACCTCTTGTCCAGAGTGCTTGGGGAATACCTGCTTGGTCTGAAGCAATTGTGCTAAACTACCTGGCAAAAAGATAAATAAAGCAATAATATGGAAATAATCAACCAGACGAACGAACAACATAACGGCTTAAAATAAATTCACAACACACAGTTGGGCATCACAACACACGGTTGATAAGCTGAAAATGTTGTTCTCCAACACTGATCATTATCCCCAAATCACTATCGCCAAACTGAATCAGATACCAGTAAATAACTGATTTCCAAAATACTGAATTGGTGCCCGCAGGCCTGATGCTCAAACTTGCAAACTGATACATGCATTCTCCTTGTAGAGACGTACTCTAAAAGCACATAGCAAGTAAGTGAGAGCCAAAACACCCCTATGTTGGGGTAGGGTTTCCCTGTTATATTTTGTCAGGAGCTAGGGTTTCACTACGCACACAGCGGTTTCAAATAACCTATGATCGGGTAAGTAAACTGTCCTAGTTTGGAATAGTCACTATGGATTCCGATATGCACTAGGTCGAATGGTCAAAAAGGGTGCCCCGGTAAAATCGGGATTTGTGTTCCCGTCATGGCAGAGCCCGCAACCGGTCAGCCTTACGACATGCTTCTCGAAGCGAGCCTCTGGCAAACCGTTCAGGAATAGCATATGGAAAACACAATGTCCTAGGCATACCAATGCAAATGCAATGCAAAGAAACACACAAGTGTAATCAAAACCAGATATCATGAGTTCGACTCAAGTTCTCTACACTCCCCAGCAGAGTCGCCAGAAACTGTAGACATCCCCGAATGTCCCGGGAGGGAAATCCCATTTTGTTCATATGGGGCTCACTACAGTTCAGGACTCAAATTGTCACGGTTCTTAATCTGAACCAAAGAGTCCAAATCCGGCAAATCGTTTTGGAAAACAGATTTTTGTAAAGAAGTGCCAAACATGGATTGCTATGCCAGATACAGAGTCGCCACCTAAATATTTTATTTTGGGAGAATTTAGGAAACCCTGACTCGTGCCTAAGGCCGCGTGTCCGTCATCACCAAAGTTGCCTCGACTCGGGAGCTTGGGTACGATTGGGGAAGGTCACTTCGTGAGCACCCCCGCTCACCCAATCAAAGATCGGCCTCTACTAACCATGATATCTAGTTTTGAAAACATTATGCATTCTTATTCCGGTTATTAGCCTAGATTTACTACGTGATGCGCACAACATACAAGTTAGACTGGATCGCTTGAATTAGAACAAAACCTTTCATGTTAGTTTTTGAAAGCAGTTTGCTACTCGCAAGTAGGCTAAAAATGCAAATTTTGCCACCCTCGGGTGGGCTTAGAAAAGATGGTTTTGCCACTGGCCAGTGGGCTTAAAACTCACAGTCAATGCATTATTCCAATTCAGATAACCCAACCTTCACCCACAGGCACTCAGGCAGGTACATCACATAAGCACATAGCCTCATGGTAAGCATGCTATCATGGCAACACTCACACACATGTGTAGACACCCCACTTTTGACCGTCCTCAAGACTTGGACGTGGGAGTTCTGAGGGGGCTGCAGATTGATATATCTATATCAATCAAGCTCCCTCAAAGAAGAGGGGAGGAAGGAGAGGAGAGATACAACTTGAAACAAGAAAAACATTTTCCTCTCTCTCTAAAATTTTCAACTCTCTCCCTATCTCTCTCTTCCAAACCCTTCAAACCATAAGGTTCTTGCCTTACACTACCACCTCCAAGCCTACAACCTCCACACTCCATTCCAGTAGCTTGAGGCTGTTTTTCAGAGGTTAGGAGCTCCTCTTCTTGGACCAGAAGCTGCAGGAAAGTTGTGCTACAAGGGTGAATCCTCTTCTCCCTCTTTCTTGCCTTATTTTGTTCTATGTTTTAGCCCCCTTTGTTTACATTTTTGGGCTCTGACCTAAACTGTAAAAAGTCATATTTTGAGCTCCTCTTCATGTTTGGTCAAGGAGTTTTTTCTGTTTGAGGTCTTCTCCTCACCCTTTGTGCTTAATCCCTCTTTTATGCCTATTTTTGCATGGTATTTTAGTATTATTTGTGAGCTGTTTTGGACTTGGTCAAAAACTATAAAGTTATTCATTTTGAGCCCCTCTTCAACTTTGTTGAAGGGCTCTTCACTGTTTGAGGCCAGCTTCTGTCCCTTGTCTCTATTCTCTCTTTTAGGGCCATTTTTGCATGATAGATTAGCCCTATTTGTGTTCATTTTTGAGATTTTTCATAAACTAAAAAGAATCTCCTTTTGACATCATCTTCATGTTTTATATAGGGCATTTTCTTGTTTGAGGTCATATGCTTCCTTGTATGCTTGATTGTTCCTTATTTTAAGCCTTACACCTAAGGTCTTGTTGCATGGTTTGTTTGGCCTTCTAGCCACTGAAATTCAGTGGATTTTCAGTGGCTGGAACACTATTTTAAGAGCCAAGATTAGAGGGGGGTGACCCCTTTTCTCCTTCTCTTGTTTGGTAGCCTTTTGGGCCTTCCAAAGAGACCCTACCTTGCATAATTCAAAGTCACTTTCTAGGATCAATTTAGTGAGTTTTGGGACTATCATATTTGATTTTTAGAGTTAATTTGGGTATGCTAACTGTCCATCTTGTATGTGCTTAAGAATCCCTTGCATAGCCCTCTAAAGGAGCTCATCATTTTTGCAGGTGTTGGCTTCATTTCAGTGGTTATTTGGGCCTATTTTCACATGTTTTGTTCAATGATGTTTGATGGTTTGGTGAGATTCCATATGCTTCACACACTTGCCATGTATACCGTGTTTGCTAGTCAAAGTTGCATGCTACTTTAGTCCATCATGCTAGCATCTTTTGGCCATGCTTTGAACTGGAAATGTTCATGTTTTGGGACTATCTTGGCTCTGTCTTCATGCTTCATGATCAAATAATGCATGCTTTGTATAGCTATAAGTCATTCCGTGTGCCTAGTTTCGAGTTTCGGGGTTCATCTCATGCATCGGGTGCCATTTTTCCAAGTTTTGGGGTTGTTTGGCATCATACTTCAGTCCTGGAATTTGCATTTTCATATGTCATGTTTCATCATTTTCCATGCTTAGTTAGAGTTACATGTTGTATCTTAGGATCGGTCCATGCATTGGACATATTTGTGTGCATTTCGGTTGCCTCATTTCCATCTTATTGGCCACTGATGTGAGTGTGGCTGAGGCCCACTCACATTGGTATAAGTCCATCCTGCATTGTGTATGCCATGTTTCAATGCGTTGTGCATGTTATGTTGTTAGCATTCTGTGTGCCATGTAGTTGCATTGCATGTTCGTATGTTTGTTTGCAGGCTTAGGTCGCATGTGCGTCGTTGTGCATTCCCTTGCCTCTTGATCAACCATGATAGGGGTTGGGGCCCTTTGATGTGTTTTTTTCTTGCATTTCATTTGATATCGAAGTTGCTCACTTGGCTTTTGGGCCATCATGCATTGAAATGCGTTATTGATGGCCCGAGGGTCGAGGGCCATGCTCCCTTGAGTTCATTGCATGATAGGGAGAGTGGCCATGCATACATTGCTTTGAATTCCCTTGCCATGCACCGTCTGCCCTCTGTTGTTGTCAAAAACAGGTTCTGCAGGAAGCTTTGGCCGGCCGGCCACCTATACTGCCGACCGGCCATTCATTGTTGGCCGATGGATTTTAAAATGGCCGATAACCATCCGGACATGGCCGGTGGTGATCCCACTTGGTCGGTAATGCTCCCCAGTGTCCAGAGAGTGCACCTTGGGAGTTGCACAATTTTCGGAGGAGCAAGGCAGTGTAAACAGAGGCAACAGTGGCATGGTACGGATTTTCGGGCAAGACGAGTCAAGCATGCATCATCCACGCATTTCGAGGCTGTGGCCACTTTAATTCTTTGTTTAATTTGTTAATTAATTGGAAATTCTGTAATACTTAATTTAGCATTATTTATTCGGACTGTAATATTTATTCGGACCCTCCGAGCGAGGGCAATTGTGTAATAAGTGTGCATGAGTGTGTGTATGTCTCCCAACCCCACATCTTTCTTCCCTTTTATTTACCCGCTTATGATGGTAGACTAGGGCATATTTAAATTAACATACCTTATGCTATGCATGTGTGCATTCATACATTTGTCTTGCATGCACCAGGCTCGGCACATCATGCTAACTGCATTGTGTTTCAATTCCAAATTGAATACGTGTTAGTTGTAGCATTTCACATGCCATGTTTAGAACAGCCGAGCCCATTTCTAGTTGCATTTCGCATGTGTTCCATTAGCCATCTTAAACTAGGATCATGCATATGATTACTAACTAGTTTCTGTTTTGGCTTGGAGTACTCGGTAAGCATTTATTCTTTAGTATACCGCATGCATGTGAGTGTTGCCATAACAACATGATTACCATGAGGCTAGCTGCTTATGTGATATAACTGCTTGAATGCCTGTGGATAGAGGTTGAATTACCTAAATTGGAATAATGCATTCAAACTGTGAGTTTTAAGCCCACTAGATAGTGGCAAAACCATCTTTTCTAAAAGCCCACTCGAGGGTGGCAAAACCTGCATTTTAGCTTACTTGCGAGTAACAAACCATCTTCAAAACGAACATGCAATGTTTTGTTCCAATTTAGGCGATTTGATCTATACTTGTTTGTTGTGCGCATAACATAGTAATTCTAGGCTAATAAATGGAATAAGAACCCATAACGTTTTCAAAAACGGATATCACGGTTAGTAGAGGCCGATCTTCGGATCGGGCGAGAGGTGGTGCTCATACCTGACCTTCCCCAATCGTACCCAAGCTCCCAAGCCGAGGCAACTTTGGTGATGATGGACACGTGGCCTTTGGCATCGAGTCAGGGTTTCCTAAATTCCCCCATAAAAAATATTTAGGTGGCGACTCTGTATCTGGCAAAGCAGTCCATGTTTGGCACTTCTTTTCAAAAATCTGTTTCTCAAAACGATTTGCCGGATTTAGACTCTTCGGTTCAGATTAAGTACCATGACACAAATTGAGTCCGAACTGTAGTGAGGCCCATGGGCGCGTCTACAGTTTCTGGCGACTCTGCTGGGGAGTTAGAGAGCTTGACTCAAACTCGTGATATCTTGTTTTGATTTCACTTATGTGTTTCTTTGCATTGCCTGTGCATTGGTGCGCCTAGGACACCGTGTTTGCCATCTGCCATTCCTGAACGGTTTGCTGGAGGCTTGACTTTGTCAAAGCATGCCATAAGGCTGACCGGTTGTGGGCTCTGACAGTATGGGAACACAAACCCCGGTTTTACCGGGGCACCCTTTTCGACCATTCGACCTAGTGCATTTTGAAATCCATAGTGACTATTCCAAACTAGGACAGGCTGCTTACCCGATGTTAGGTTGTTTGAAAACTGCTGCGTGCATAGTGAAACCCTAGCTCCTGACAAAAATAGGACAAGGAAACCCTACCCCAACTTAGGGGTGTTTTGGCTCTCTACTTGCTACGTGTTTTTAGAGTGTATCTATGTAGGGGAACACACATATCAGTTCGCAAGTTTGAGTGTCAGGCCTGCGGACATCAGTGTTTTTGGGAATCAGTCATTTATGTGTATCAGATTCAGACTGTGGGGCAACGATTTGGAAACAGTGATCAGTAATTAAGGAACAGTACATTCAGCTTGTTGGCAATTTGTTGTGATACCCAACTGCGTGTTGTGTTTATTTTACATTGTTACGCTGCCCAATTGTCTGTTTGTTTATATGTTTTATTTATCTTTTTACTAGGTAGTCGAGCACAATTGCTTCTGACACAATAGATATTCCCCAAGCACTCTGGGTTAGAGGTCGTCGGCTCCATCGATCTGAGGATCTGGTAGACGGACAACCAGTGTACCACTCTCTACCCTCGGTTACTAGACGAAGGACAGCTAGGCAGAGGGCATCAGTTCAACAGTCAGTACAGAGGGCTTTATCGACCCCACCTGTGTACGGTAGGGATCCAGATTCTGCTTCTCCCACAGAAAGGGAACATATACCGATAATTCAGTTAGAGCAGAACAGTATGGCCAATTTAGAGGAGATGGTGTGCCAGCTCCAAGAGAGTATGAAAATGATGCAGCAGGATGCTGTCCGACAGGCAGAGTTCACCAAGTAGCAGGCCATGGTTATGAATGAACAAGCAGAGTTAATCGTAAGGTTACAGCAGCAAACCGGAGCATCTGCTTCGCGGCAAGTTCCTCCCCCACCAGGAATTCCCACCCCCAGGGAGACAGCTAATGTTCAGAATGATACGGACATTCCCACGGGACCACCTCTACCCCCGATCCTACCTCAAATACAACCCCAGTTATCCAAAACACCCACCAACCTACCGGACTCTCCCTTTGAGTTCGAGACAGATCCCACAGCATTGAAGTTGAGCAAGCTTGAAAAGCTGTTCAAGAGATCCCAGGGAGTCAAGACCATCGCTGACATCGAAGATGGATATACCGATGCAGCTGTGACACTGCCTGACAGATTCAAAATGCCGCACATTGATCGATTTGATGGGTCCGGGGACCCCATAGTTTACCTGAGATTGTTTTCAAACATCTTAAGGCCAATGGGCCTCAGTAGACATCAGAAGTTGTCTCTGTTCGGCCGAACCCTGTCGGGTGTGGCGGCCATATGGTATCCCAAATTAGAAGATGATGTCAAGAGAAACTGGAACGAGATGGCCGAGGCCTTCATTACGCAATACTCACATAATACACAAATCGAGATTACAACTCGTGATCTCGAGACAACGAGGCAAGAGCCTAAAGAGAGCTTCTCAGAATTCGTGACTAGATGGAGGGCCAAGGTTTCAATGATGACCCTAAGGCCTACAGACAAAGACCAGATTCAGATGATTGTGCGTAATCTTCAGCCGAAGTTGATGCAAAAGATGATTGTACTCCCCTTCCCTACTTTTTCTGATCTACATGAAATGGGGGTGCAGATTGAGGATGCCTTAAAGCAAGGCTTAATTGATAATGACCGAGAACAACCCCGAAGAACTTTCAACCGCAACACTAATGCAGGCCCGAGCGAAACTACAACTACAAGAGCCTCTGAAGTGAGCATGGTCACCACCAACCCCCCTCCAAGAACCATGGTAGTTGCGCCTTTCTCCAGCGCATCTGGAAGCCATACCCAAACAGCCAAATGCCCATCCAAAAACACAAGAACCTTCGCTCCACTGTATATGCCCCTATCCAAAGCTCTGGGGGTTTCAATCCGAAAAGGGCATTTGAAGCCCCTAGAACCGCGGCCCTTACTAGAAAGACTTCCCCCTACCCACAACCCAGCGAAATATTGCGCATTTCACCAATAGCACGGTCATGACACCGATCTGTGCTTTCGATTACGTCATGAGATTCAAGATCTCATCGATAACGGGGTGATTCTGCCTCCCAAGAAACCCAATGTTACAACAAATCCCCTCCCCACACATAACCAAGCTCCACCACCTAAAAGGATCAACTTCATCCAAACTAGGGTTGTGCCTTACGATCTTAGCATCTATATCACTCCTTCCCACCTGCCTAAGCCGGAGATATTCCTTCCCGACTGCACCGACTTGTGCATGATGGACATCTTCGTGACCCGACCTAAGCCAACGGTGGTGACTATCGAGAACAGGAGAGAAGAGATCCAAAAGGAGAAAAAGCTTGTTGAGTCAGAATCTGCAGAATCTGGGAGTCGTGTTGAGAAGACATATAGTCTGGATGACTACATTTCATCAATAGGCCGGGATGGGCCAGATGTGGAATTGCCAACAGGGGGAGAACTGTGTGTGATCCAAGGGGATAGTCTAGGACAGGGAACAGATGATTTAAAGGCCGTGGAAGAGGACCTTGCCAATCTCCAGTTTTACAGTGACCAAGATCCAGGGGGCGCAGCAGTCAACTGGTTTGATTATGAGGAATCAACAGAGGCTACTGGGTGGTTGGATGATCAACCGAATGTGGTGGAAGAGTTCCAACCAGGACAGAGTCCGGCAGGGGCACGAATGTCGCTGATAGTCGAGAGAGTCGGAGAACAGAATACATCGCCGGGGAGTGCCGGTGTTAAGAATTCTGCTCGGGATTGGAGCATTCTGAATGCAGGAATTATTGAGCAGCCAGCTGTGTTGATACGGTCAGAACAAGAAAGATTTGAAGATCCCGCGAGAATCAGAAAGGCAAAGGCCCATGTGGGGATTGAAATTGCTGTGTGCGTAGGAACAGAGAATGCTGTGAGCATAGGGGTGGAAGGTACCGCGAGTACGATAACAGTCATACCAGAACCAGACAGGTTTCTGTTGGCTGCTGATGGAATGTGGTGGGAAGATGAGGATTTATGTCTTGCCCATAGGGACGAAGATTGGGGGAACAACCAACCCGATGACACCTGGTACCTTGGAGAAGTCGATCATATGACTAGAAGCGGACGGTATTTCAAGCCCCCGCACCTAGACCAGCCAGAGGCATCTGGGAAAGATAAGGAAACTGAGAGACAGAAAGAGAAGCAAGTCAAAAAAGAGGCTGTACTGAAGCAGTTAAAGAAGATACAAGCATACATCTCCATCTGGGGACTGCTTATGGCATCGCGAGTACATCGACAAGCTGTCTTATCGGCCATGGACAAGGCCAAGCTTTCTATAGACACCACGCCCGAACAGCTGGTGGGCTTAGTGTTTCCGGGAGGAGCTATCCCAATGTTGACCTTTTCTGACAAAGAACTGCCACCTGAGGGCACGAACCATAACAAGCCACTCTACATCTCCGTGGAGTGCAGAAATAAATGGATACCCGTGGTGCTTGTCGACACAGGGTCTACCATCAATGTATGTCCGGCGAGGACTGCCTATGCAATTGGCTTGAAAACTGCGGACTTCGTACCAACAGCCCAGGTGATTTGGGCATACGACAATACAAGCCGAGAAGTCATGGGAACAATGAAGATCCAGACCAAGGTTGGGCCAGGACAGCATGAAATTGACTTTCACATCCTAAAGGTTCCCGCCACTTTCAATCTACTCTTGGGGCGGTCGTGGCTGCATCAAGTCAAGGCAGTTTCTTCTACCTTGCATCAAATGGTGAAATACCCCTATGGAAAGGGAGTAGCCATTGTTTTGGGGAATTCATCGATCCATCCACCGCCGGAAGTATCTACGCCAGTTTTGGAAATTGAGCACGGCATGGAGGACGTGTTTATGTCAGGTTTCACCCTTGCTGAGGCTCGGGTTGTACAAAACATCATGGCTGCTAATGAGGGGGTATATGTCAGTGCTCAAGCGGTATACCTCATCAACAAGCTTCAACATATCCCCGGGATGGGATTGGGAAAGAGCGGCCGGAAGGGCGTCGCAGCATTGGCCGAGGTGCCACATAACCCACATACCTTTGGCTTGGGTTATCTGCCCACCAAGGAGGATTGGGTAAGGAAAGGAAAGGAAATGGCTGGAAGAGCTAGAGCAAAACAGATGGGGAAGCCTTTTGACTTAATGCACCGACCCATTCAGGGTACCCTAAACGGACGCTTCGTCCGGGAGGGAGAGGATTTTCCATTCTGTGGTTTTCCGGAGCCGTGGCTGAACGCGGAAAGGAAGCGCAAGCCGAGGTTTGAGATTTTCTTTGACCTGCAATTACTTGGAGATGACGTTGCCAAAGAGCAGACAGACCCATTAGCTGAGGCTGAGCAGAGTAAGGAAGTGCAGTCTGAGGACGCTAAAAATGAAATGGGAGTAGCGCTGGCATGTCTACTTTTAGATCCTTCGATCGAACAGAAGTTCTTGGGGGATAACTTCTCGGTATGCAGGATCGGGAATGGAACGGCTGTGGGCCTACCAGCAACTATTTTGGATGCATCCATTGCACCCTCTCTCGTTTGGCAATATGAGGAGGGATTTTTGTCCAGCAACACCGGGTCAGGTAGTGAGCCGGAATCTGATTCCACCGAGTCTTGTGAGTCGGAATCAGGTTCCAGCTCAACTAAGTCTGAGTCTGGTATTCCTGGGGGTGATAACCCAGATGCCACAGTCCTGTCCAGGTCGTCTTTTTCTTTCTCCTTTGAGTCTGTTGTAACAGAAGAATCGGATGGTTTGGAAGTACTTAATGAGAATAATGTGGATGTGGTTTCTGAGTACTTTTCTGTGCCTTTGATATATTGCTTAAATCAGGACTTTCAAAATTTTGACGAAAGCGACGGGGAAGAAATTCCTTCGATTTTGTAACGATTAATTGATCAAGAGCAAGAAAGATTTGTTAAACCTTTAGTTGATGAAATCACTACTGTGAATATTGGTACTGAGAAGGACCCGCGGTTGGTCCAGATTGGGTCCACGTTGTCTTCGGAGGAACGCGAGCGCTTAGTCGCTTTATTAAAAGATTTCAAAGATGTTTTCGCGTGGTCCTATGAAGACATGCCTGGAATCGATCCTAAGATTGTACAACACCGGATCCCTCTGGACCCCGAGGCCCGACCTGTCAAACAGAAACTCAGAAGGATTCATCCAGACTGGGCCACCAAGATTAAGGAAGAGGTCACCAAACAAATCGATGCAGGCTTCCTGCTGGTATCCGAATACCCAACTTGGTTGGCCAACATTGTTCCAATGCCGAAGAAAGATGGCAGAATCTGAGTATGCGTGGATTTCAGGGATTTGAATAGAGCTAGTCCAAAGGACGACTTCCCCTTGCCACATATTGATGAGTTGGTGGATTTCACGGCAAGGCATGCTCTGCTTTCGTTTATGGATGGCTTCTCGGGTTACAATCAGATAGTGATGGCACCTGAAGATCGGGAAAAGACTGCTTTCACCACCCCGTGGGGGACATACTGCTACAGAGTGATGCCGTTTGGGTTGAAGAATGCTGGAGCTACATATCAACGGGCGACGACAATGATATTGCATGACATGATCCACAAAGAGGTGGAGGTGTACGTGGATGACATGATTGTCAAGTCCAAAGAAAGAGAAGGCCACTGCACCGCCTTGCAAAAGTTCTTCCAAAGGATCAGAGAATTTCGGCTGCGGATGAATCCTCAGAAGTGTACGTTCGGTGTTACGGCCGAAAAAATGCTGGGGTTTCTTATTACACAGAGAGGTATCGAAGTCGACCCTTCCAAAATCAAGGCCATCCTAGAAATGCCACCACCAAGGACTGAAAATGAGGTGCGAGGCTTTCTGGGTAAAGTGCAATTCATAAGACGGTTTATCTCAAAATTAACCTTGACTTGTGAACCATTTTTTGGTCTCCAGAAAGAAAGGAAAGAAATTCCAATGGGACGGCCGATGTCAAGCTGCTTTTGAACAGATCAAGGAATACTTACAGAACCCACCCGTGTTGTCACCACCAGAGCCGGGGAGACCGTTGATATTGTACCTTTCAGTGACTGAGACTACAATGGGCTGCATGCTCACGCAAGAATCAGAGGACAAAGTGGAAAGAACCATCTACTATCTGAGCAAGAAGATGCTAGAGTATTAGACTCGCTACACACCGTTGGAGAAGGCTTGCTTAGCTTTGGTATGGCTACCAGGAAGCTGCGGCACTACCTGTTAGCTCACTCCGTAATGTTGGTTTCACGACTTGATCCCATCAAATATCTTTTCGAGAAACCGGCACTTGCGGGTAGGCTAGCACATTGGTTGCTGTTGCTTTTCGAATTTGATCTGAAATATGTGACGCGCAAGTCAGTCAAGGGAAGAGCAGTGGCAGAGTTCTTAGCCGACCATCCAGTGGAAGGGGGTGAAGCAGTTGAGTACTTATTCCTAGACGAGGCCATTTGGCACATCAAAGATGAAACTTGGATGATGTATTTTGACGGAGCATCAAATCAATACGGGTATGGGATAGGAGTGTTGTTGATAGCGCCCGACAACTCCCATATCCCTCTAGCATTCAAAATCCGATTCGAAGTCTCGAACAACGAAGCAGAATATGAGGCATGCATTGTCGGTCTAGAAGCAGCCCTGAAACTAGAGGCAAGACGGTTGGACGTCATCGGGGACTCGAACCTTGTTGTGTCTCAAGCAAAAGGAGACTGGAAGGTCAAAGAAGAAAAGATGATGATGTATCACCAGACCTTGGACTTGTTAATTCCTCGGTTTGAGAAGCTAAACTTTGCTCATTTACTAAGAGAGAACAATAGGTTCACAGATTCCTTAGCAACTCTATCTTCCATGATAGACATCCCGTTCGGAGTCTGGATGCGTCCAGTCATCATTGACCAGAAGTTTGCGCCAGCATACGAGTCAATTGCTGCTATTGATGAGGTTCAAGACGAAAACCCCTGGTATTACGACATTTGGAACTTCTTGGAGAGAGAGGTGTATCCACCAGGGGCAAATGCCAAGGATAAAAGGGCAATCAGAAGAATGGCCGTTCAATTCATCATCTGTGGAGGTAAATTGTACAAGAGACGTCATTTGGGAATGCATAAGTTGTGTGTAGAAGCTGAGGAATCAAAGCGCCTGATGGAGGCCATCCATGGAGGGGAATGCGGGGCACATATGAACGGAGTAATGCTAGCACGAAAGATCCTCAGACAGGGTTACTACTGGTCCACCATGGATGAGGATTGTATCGGTTTTGTTCGGCGATGCCACAAGTGTCAGATCCCCGCATGAACATCCCGCCGTCAAAGCTGTACAACATGACTTCACCATGGCCATTTTCAGTTTGGGAAATTGATGTGATCGGGGCTGTCACTCCGAAGTGGTCGAACGGGCATGAGTTAATCCTGGTCGCGATAGATTACTTTACAAAGTGGGTCGAGGCCCAATCATATGCCGTGTTGAAGGCGTCGCATGTTGCAAAGTTTATCAGAAACAACATTATCTGCCGCTACGGGGTCCCAAACGAGATTATTTATGATAACGGTTCCCACTTCAAGAAGGAAGTGATTGAATTGTTGGAGAAATACAACGTGGCTTTTCACAAGTCATCCACATACCGGCCGCAAACCAACGGAGCGGTCGAGGCCGCCAACAAAAATATCAAACACATACTGCAGAAGATGGTGGAAACCTATCGGGATTGGCCAGATAAGCTGCCATTTGCTCTGTGGGGCTACAAGACTTCAATTAGAACTTCTACCGGAGCGACTCCGTATTCATCGGTTTATGGGATGGAGGCCGTTCTACCTATCGAGATTGAGGTTCCGTCATTGCGAGTATTGGCTGAGTGTCAAATAGCTGAAGCAAATTAGCAACAGAGTAGGTTTGAGGAACTCATGCTCTTTGATGAGAGAAGGCTGAAAGCACCGTACCATGTCCAAGGTTATCAGCGCAGAATTGCTCGGGCTTTCAACAAGAAAGTCAAGTCCAAGAATCTAAAGGAAGGAGATTTGGTGCTCAAGGACAACCGAGCTCCCATCCACGACCCAAGGGGCAAGTTCAGACCCAATTGGACTGGTCCCTACATCATCCAAGCTATCTGGTCAGGTGGAGCCGTGGTTTTGATGGATCTAGATGTCCTAGAGTTCTCCCAACCGATCAACATGGACAAGTTGAAGAAATACTACCCTTGAGAGGCTCGCTAGGCCGAAAACCCGAAAGGGCGACCTGGGCAAAAGTTAGAGCATAGAAAATTGGAAAATATAAAAACTGAGCTCGCAAGGTTGAAAACCCGCAAAGGGCGGCCTTGGCAAAAGTTAGAGCATAAAAGGAGAGTGAAAATACTCGAGTGAACCTAAGCCTGAACTACGTAAGGCTTGATTCCCATCTTTGGGATACGTAGGCAACTTCATCCTGAAGTTCAACCATAAACTTTTTCCCGATCAACTTTGTCCATTTGATCATCTCGGTCATTTTTGTCTATTTAGCATTCAAAAGCTTCGGTGGTGATCTCCGGTGCAGTACTTTTCAGACTAGGGGTAACTTTCCGTTGCCATGCAGTGCTGTGGTACTATTCAGACTAGGGGCAACTTTCCAGTTGCAGGGATCTGGGGTTGTGCATCTCAGTGACAGATTTCAGGCGTGTCTAGTTCTGATCCATATCAAAAATAGTTTTCAAAAGTTTTGATAAAAGTTGACTTTGTTTAAATTAATCTTTTTACAACTAAGACCATCTCTAGAGCAAAACGGGAAATTTTCAGTACCATAACCTTCAAAGTTCATTGATTTCAGTATAGAGTCCTCCTGCTCTTGCATACAAATTGAAGTTGCTGTTTATTACATTCATAAGGAAAACTTGAAAGTACTAATAAAGCAATAAATCTGGGGCATAGCCAAGTCAGGTGCTCCTGCGCCCCCTCCCAGAGCTGGTCGAAGCCCCCGGTGCCAAGCTGGGCCCGATCTGTGCCTCCTCATTAAGCCAATCTATGCACTCATCAAACAAAGTACAACTGAAAGTAGGAGCGGGGGCCAGGAGTTCTCTAGTCCTCCACGTTGTGGCCTGTCGAGCAAGTTGTGCACCTCAAAACGGAAAGGCAGCTGGATATTTTATCCCCTCTGCGGGGCAAATCTGGTCGTGGCCAAACTGGCGCTGGAACCGGAACGGGAAATAGAATACGCAGTGGGTCAAGCCAATCAACTGAATCCCGATCTGTCGGGACTTGCTGTAGCCCGTTGCCGGTAGATTGAGCCAAGGGCACCGCCAAGCAATGCGGTCTGCGAACAGGCTGCACGTCCAATCAAACCACCATCCCTCGTCAAGGGCATTGACTAGACGTTACCTGAAGAAGTGGCCGTGAGCTGAGTATGCTGGGCAAGAGTCCACAACCTGCAACTTATCTATCAACCACACCTGGGAAGGGATGAAAAATGAGAGAATAAAGAATAGAGAGAAGTACGATGAGAGAAAAATGAGGAAAGGGATTTTGTGAGAAAAACCGAGCTTGAGGGTCGAGTGATGTGAGCAATACATATGTAAGATTGGGTGGGAAACATTATCTGCAGCAGTAGTGGACTCCTCGCAAATCTGGTCGTCTCTCGATGATAAAAGGCGTCTAAGCCCATCAACGTCTCTGCCAAAGTCATGGCAATGCAGCTCTTGTCCTCCTTTAAGCCTAGGACAACCTCGATCAATTGGACGCTAGATCCCCTAGAGTCTAAGGAAAACAGAAAATGAGATAGCATGCACAAACAGAGGGCATGTCGCCGGAAGCCTTGCCAATGATGGTCGCCGCGGTCATCGGTATCCGAAAATCGATGAATCAAACTCGGAATATCTAGCATTCCTTCACAAATCAGAGATCGAGCGTCATACATAATGAGTCCACACATTCGCCCTAAGCTCTGAACATGACCAAAGTTAAGCTGGGGTAAGATCTCCTCGTCACGCTCGGATTCCATTAAAGCTTGAAAATCTTCGAAGGTAGGGCATACTTCTTGCCTGCTAAAGCTAAAGACATGAGTCACCAGGTTCCAAAACCTCGTTGCGGCATGAAGAAACGGAAAGTGCAGCGGAGAGTAACTCAGAGTGAATAGTATATTTATGCCGAAACCCCAGAAATTCAGCTTTTCCGAGCCATCCAAGTTGTTAATCCAGGACGAGAGATTCTGCGCAAGAAATCCCTCCATTTTGAGCAAATCAGTGTCGAATTGAGTAGAACTACGAAGCTGAGGCCTTTTGTAGGGGATAAGATTGAGTGGAGGACAGGTGTCAACATTCTGGTGATTCTTTCATTCACGGCCAGCCGGCCAAATATAGTGCCGACCGACCACCACTTTTGGCTGGTGACAAGTTGTCATGGCCGATGGCCTCCACCCCTGGCCGGTGGTCTTCCTCTTTGTTCTATGAATTGTTTATGCTGAGAATTTGGAGAATGCCACCACTTCCAAGGCCCTCCAATGATGGATTTTGCGGCGTGACGCCCATTTGCTTATCGAGTTGTTGTAAATTTGCTTATCGAGTTGTATTTCACTCTTTTCAAGTCTTTGTTGCTTGTCGAGTTGTACTCGCACGTGGCTAGCTTATTGAGTTTCCTTGCTTTGCTTATCGAGTTGTAAGTCAGTTCACTACCTGATTATTACGATGCGAATGCTCAATTTTCAAACCGAGTTCAATTTCATTCACATTGTTATGTGATACCATGCGATGCGATGCATAGGAAGCACAAATGTAACATCATTTTGAATAAAATGGTTGTTTCATTTCCCTCATGTGTTTTGCAAAATACACATTTTTGAAAAGGTAAAACCTGTTTAAGGCAGTGCAATGTGTTTAAACTACTAGTAAAAAGGAAAGTAAAGCAAAAGAAGAGCAGGGTAGCAAGGTATCGGAATTGATGCCAGTAACCTCCCCTTGTGAGCAATGCATCTCCCGCGCCCTTGTTCGGGTCAACTATGTGATTTGGCGCCTTCATTACTTGAGACAGTGCAAGGAAGTACACTTTCGGAACATTAGTAGGCCTTCGAGTTGACCTCAAGCCGTGTCTTCTATGAGCGATGCTCGGTACGCGCAAGGAACGTCCATTCCCGTATCCTTTTCGTATCTTGTGAATTCCACAAATCGCTTCAATTATACCACGTTACAGTGCTTGACATTTCAACATCATGAATAACTGGTCCTTACCATATTTCAAGTTTCTATACACATTGCTTGCGTAGACCGCATGCTTTACTTACATGTGTTCAATTTCAAGTTCCTTTTATACACATTGCTTGCGTAGACCGCATGCTTTACTTACATGTGTTCAAGTTCCTTTTATACACATTGCATGTGTTGTTGCGTTATGCTTTACTTACATGTGTTCAAGTTCCTTTTATACACATTGCATGCGTTGTTGCGTTATGCTTTACTTATATGTGTTCAATTTCAAGTTTCTATACACATTGCTTGCATAGACCGCATGCTTTACTTACATGTGTTCAAGTTCCTTTTATACACATTGCATGCGTTGTTGTGTTATGCTTTACTTACATGTGTTCAAGTTCCTTTTATACACATTGCATGCGTTGTTGCGTTATGCTTTACTTACATGTGTTCAATTTCAAGTTTCTATACACATTGCTTGCGTAGACCGCACGCTTTGCTTACATGTGTTCAAATTTCTTCATACACATTGTGCACGTTGCCACATGTTTTTTACTTACATGTGTTTGTGCCTTCACAACATTGTTATGTGTCCCACTCAAATTGCGTTGTCACGCACTTTCGATTGTATGTTATGCATATTGCTAACGATATTTGTACCTGTTAAGCTTGCTTTCTTTTCAGGCACGATATCGTATGTACGGTTCATTTGAGGCTGGTGCAACCAGACGAACCGCACAGGTATTGTATTCTCCGAGTGAGACGTATTGAGAATTGCATAATTCTCTTACATCCTTTCTGCATTGTAGTGTAGTTTGGTGTATGCTAGCTTAAAACTGTCGCATGTTATGCTTCGTTACAGCTTTCTTTGCATGATCATAAGTTATGTTTGACTTTGTGCATTGTCTTGCATTTTGCCTCTGCCTTCGGGCGCATATCTTGTCTGTCTTGCATGTTTGTCTAAGTCTTCAGCCTTGTCAAAAATGGGTCGTCTCTGGGCTTTGACATTCACTCCCGTCATTGTTATGACTTTCGAGTTCTGTCAAAGAGGGACAACTGTAGACACCCCATTTTTGACCGTCCTCAAGACTTGGACGTCACCGTTTGAACACTCAGTGATCATCCTTGTTTGTGTTCGTCTTGAGTTCCCGGAGGTCTCAGCTGCGCACCTTGCCTCAGAATCTCTCGACTCGACTGCTTTGTGTCTGGTTTTGTACCAAGAGCTTGTGGATGTGTTCCTGAGGAAAGGGGGGAGCCTGTCGACCAAGTCTCCTGCCCACCGGCCACCTTGATTTTCATTCGGCCAAATGTGATGGCCGGCCGGCTAATTTGACTGCCGATCGGCCACTTTGATGGCCGATCGGCCAAGTGTGATTTTCAACAGATATTTCTGTAGACAGCTGGCAGCTGTCATTCCAGGCCATACCCCAGCCCATGCCTGGACGTGGGAGTTCTGAGGGGGCTGCAGATTGATATATCTATATGAATGAAGCTCTCTCAAAGAAGAGGGAAGGAAGGAGATGAGAGATACAACTTGAAAGAAGAAAAACATTTTTCTCTCTCTCTAAAATTCTCAAATCTCTCCCTATCTCTCTCTTCCAAACCCTTCAAACCCTAAGGTTTTTGCCCCTCTTTACACTACCACCTCCAAGCCTACAACCTCCACACTCTATTCCAGCAACTTGAGGCTGTTTTTCAGAGGTTAGGAGCTCCTCTTCTTGGATCAGAAGCTGCAGGAAAGTTGTGCTACAAGGGTGAGTCCTCTTCTCCCTCTTTCTTGCCTTATTTGGTTCTATATTTTAGCCCCTTTTACTTACATTTTTGGGCTCCGACCTGAACTGTAAAGAGTCATATTTTGAGCTCGTCTTCATGTTTGACCAAGGACTTTTTGCTGTTTGAGGTCTTCTCCTCACCCTTTGTGCTTAATCCCTCTTTTAGGCCTATTTTTGCATGGTATTTTAGTCTTATTTATGAGCTGTTTTGGACTTGGTCATAAACTGTAAAGTGCTTCATTTTGAGCCCCTCTTCAACTTTGTTGAAGGTCTCTTCACTGTTTGAG
The DNA here is from genome assembly GCF_055761805.1 of Camellia sinensis. Lineage (NCBI taxonomy): Eukaryota > Viridiplantae > Streptophyta > Magnoliopsida > Ericales > Theaceae > Camellia > Camellia sinensis. Next base: position 73,928,665 of record NC_138964.1, read on the forward strand.
GCCAACTTCTGTCCCTTGTCTCTATTCTCTCTTTTAGGGCCATTTTTGCATGATAGATTAGCCCTATTTGTGTTCATTTTTGAGATTTTTCATAAACTAAAAAGAATCTCATTTTGACATCATCTTCATGTTTTATAAAGGGTATTTTCTTGTTTGAGGTCATATGCTTCCTTGTATGCTTGATTGTCCCTTATTTTGAGCCTTACACCTAAGCTCTTGTTGCATGCTTTGTTTGGCCTTCTAGCCACTGAAATCCAGTGGATTTTCAGTAGCTGGAACACTATTTTGAGAGCCAAGATTAGAGGGGGGTGACCCCTTTTCTCCTTCTCTTGTTTGGTAGCCTTTTGGGCCTTCCAAAGCGACCCTACCTTGCATGCTTCGAAGTCACTTTCCAGGGTCAATTTGGTGAGTTTTGGGACTATCATATTTGATTTTCTGAGTTGATTTGGCTATGCTAAGTGTCCATCTTGTATGTGCTTAAGAATCCCTTGCATAGCCCTCTAAAGGAGCTCATCATTTTTGCATGTGTTGGCTTCATTTCAGTGGTTATTTGGGCCTATTTTCACATGTTTTGTTCACTGATTTTTTCTGGTTTGGTGAGATTCCATATGCTTCACACACTTGCCATGTAAACCGTGTTTGCTAGTCAAAGTTGCATGCTACTTTAGTCCATCATGCTAGCATCTTTTGGCCATGCTTTGAACTGGAAATATTCATACTTTGGGACTGTCTTGGCTCTGTCTTCTTGCTTCATGATCAAATAATGGATGCTTTGTATAGCTATAAGTCATTCTGTGTGCCTAGTTTCGAGTTTCGGGGTTCATCTCATGCATCGGGTGCCATTTTTCCATGTTTTGGGGCTGTTTAGCATCATACTTCAGTGCTGGAATTTGCATGTTCATATGCCATGTTTCATCATTTTCCATGCTCAGTTAGAGTTGCATGTTGTATCTTAGGATCGGTCCATGCATTGGACATATTTGTGTGCATTTCGGTTGCCTCATTTCCATCTTATTGGCCACTGATGTGAGTGTGGCTGAGGCCCACTCACATTGGTATAAGTCCATCCTGCATTGTGTATGCCATGTTTCAATGCGTTGTGCATGCTATGTTGTTCGCATTGTGTGTGCCATGTAGTTGCATTGCATGTTCGTATGTTTGTTTGCATGCTTAGGTCGCATGTGCATCATTGTGCATTCCCTTGCCTCTTGAACAACCATGATAGGGGTTGGGGCCCTATGATGTGTTTTGTGCTTGCATTTCATTTGATATCAAAGTTGCACACTTGGCTTTTGGGCCATAATGCATTGAAATGCGTGATTGATGGCCCGAGGGTCGAGAGCCATGCTCCCTTGAGTCCATTGCATGATAGGGAGAGTGGCCATGCATACATTGCTTTGAATTCCCTTTCCATGCACTGTCTACCCTCTGCTGCTGTCAAAAACAGGTTCTGCAGGAAGCTTTGGTCGGCCGGCCACCTATACTGCCGACCGGCCATTCATTGTTGGCCGATGGATTTTAAAATGGCCGATAACCATCCGGACACGGCCGGTGGTGATCCCACTTGGTCGGTAATGCTCCCCAGTGTCCAGAGAGTGCACCTTTGGAGTTGCACAATTTTTGGAGGAGCAAGGCAGTGTAAACAGAGGCAATAGTGGCATGGTACGGATTTTTGGGCAAGACGAGTCAAGCATGCATCATCCACGCATTTCGAGGCAGGGGCTGTGGCCACTTTAATTCTTTGTTTAATTTGTTAATTAATTGGAAATTCTGTAATAATTAATTTAGCATTATTTATTCGGACTGTAATATTTATTCGGACCCTCCGAGCTAGGGCAATTGTGTAATAAGTGTGCGTGAGTGTGTGTATGTCTTCCAACCCCACGTCTTTCTTCCCTTTATTTACCCGCTTATGATGGTAGACTAGGGTAGATTTAAATTAACATACCTTATGCTATGCATGCGTGCATTCATACATTTGTCTTGCATGCACCAGGCTCGGCACATCATGCTAACTGCATTGTGTTTCAATTCCAAATTGAATACGTGTTAGTTGTAGCATTTCACATGCCATGTTTAGAACAGCCGAGCCCATTTCTAGTTGCATTTCGCATATGTTGCATTAGCCATCTTAAACTAGGATCATGCATATGATTACTAACTAGTTTCTGTTTTGGCTTGGAGTACTCGGTAAGCATTTATGCTTTAGCATACCGCATGCGTGTGAGTGTTGCCATAACAACATGATTACCATGAGGCTAGCTGCTTATGTGATATAACTGCTTGAATGCCTGTGGATGGAGGTTGAATTACCTAAATTGGAATAATGCATTCAAACTGTGAGTTTTAAGCCCACTAGATAGTGGCAAAACCATCTTTTCTAAAAGCCCACTCGAGGGTGGCAAAACCTGCATTTTAGCTTACTTGCGAGTAACAAACCATCTTCAAAACGAACATGCAATGTTTTGTTCCAATTTAGGCGATTTGGTCTATACTTGTTTGTTGTGCGCATAACATAGTAATTCTAGGCTAATAAATGGAATAAGAACGCATAACGTTTTCAAAAACGGATATCACAGTTAGTAGAGGCCGATCTTCGGATCGGGCGAGAGGGGGTGCTCATAGCTGACCTTCCCCAATCGTACCCAAGCTCCCAAGCCGAGGCAACTTTGGTAATGATGGACACGTGGCCTTTGGCACCAAGTCAGGGTTTCCTAAATTCCCCCATAAAAAATATTTAGGTGGCGACTCTGTATCTGGCAAAGCAGTCCATGTTTGGCACTTCTTTTCAAAAATCTGTTTCTCAAAACGATTTGCCGGATTTGGACTCTTCGGTTCAGATTAAGGACCGTGATCCAAATTGAGTCCAAACTGTAGTGAGGCCCACGGGCGCGTCTACAACATGCAAGGATGCTAAAGCATAAACACTTACCGAGTACTCCAAGCCAAAACAGAAGCTATGTTAGAAATCTATGCATGATCCTAACTATGCTAAAATGCCTAATGCAACACATGTAGGAATGCGACTACAATAGGCTCGGCTATTCTAAAGATGGCATGTGACATGCTACAACTAACTAGTATTCAACTCGGAATTGAAATACAATGCAGTTAGTATGATGTGCCGAACCCGGTGCATGCAATACAGATGAATGATGCAAACATGCTATCAAAAGTATGCTAATTGAAACATACCCTAATCTAACCATCATAAGCTGGTAAATAAAAGGGAGAAAGACGTGGGTTTGGAAGACATACATCACACACACGCACACTTATTACAATTGTGCCCTCGCTCGGAGGGTTTGAATGAATATTACACAACCAAAGTAAATAATGAATCATCACACAACACTAATTACTTAACAAATGAACTAGGCAAGAACAGTAAGCTAACCTGCTATGCTACGTGCAATGGACTGCCTCGACTCTGTTTGGAATGATGGAGGATGTATGTATGCTCAAGTTGCCTTGTCGGGAAATTCCATCGCGACGCCCCGCCTCGCCCTTGTTTGTAATTGATCTCAGAACTTTGCACAAAGCTCCAGAAGGCTAAAACTCCACCTTGGGAAGGCCATCGACCAGTTATCAGCATGAGAGACCACCCACTGACCACCTTTTGTGGAAAAAACCCAAAAGGGTGGTCGGCCTGCCAGAAAAGCTGGTCGGCCGACCACTTTCTGCCCCAGGATTCTAGTTTTTTCTGTAACAAAGGCGAGGGAGAGGAAAGGGAATGTATTTTCCAAATATGTGTGCACGACTACTCTCCTCGTCATTGCTCAAGCTCTAAGGAGTGTAGACCTCGATCCTCGTGCCACCAATCACGCATCTCGATGCATGATGGCCAAGGAATCAAATTGCACGACTCAATATGAAATGAATGCACAAATGAACACGTAAAGCTAACAACTCCATCGTGGAAGCATGTCACCCAATGCATGAAATAGGCTCCGAAACTCAAAACTAGGCAAATGCATTGAACCACAAGTATGCAAAGCAAGCATTATTTGATCATGAGGCATGAAAACAGAGCCAAGGCAGTCCTAAACATGCACCCAATCAGTTTCAAGCATGGCCAAAAAGTGCTAACATGAAGGGCTAAAACAACATGCGACATAGGCTAGTAAGCATGGCTTACATGGCATGTATATGAAGCACAAGAGAGGTCACCAAACCAGCCACAAATAGGAATGTAGACACCCCATTTTTGACCGACCTTAAGACTCAGACGTCACCGATTGAGCGCTTGGTGATGTTGCATAATGTGCTTGTTCAGAAGTTTCAGAGTCACGGCCGTGAGCTTTGCCTCCGGACTTCCGAACCCTCTTTTGTACTTTGTCTCGGTTTGTGAACCAAGCTCGGTTTTCTCTGTTTCTTTTCCTGAGGGGAGGGAGAGGTCCCGTAGACCATCTCTCAGTGGCCGTAGGCTACATTTGGTGGCCGTAGGCCATTTTGCCCATTTCGGAGTCCGGTTCCCGATTTTCGGGACCGTAGGCCGTGTGCCTCGGTTCGGGACCGCTTAACCATCTCCTATTGCTCTGATTTTTGGCATACTTCTTATTTTCTCCCTTTTGAGGGACACTGGGGTCTGAGAAACCCACTTCGTGGTCGAATACCACTTTCGGTGCTTAACAGCCCATTTTCGGGACCCCGAACTGCGTGTTTTGGTCCCCGAGCTTTCGTTTTGCAACGGTTTTCGTTCATTTTTGGCAGGTACCTCTGTTTTATCACTGGAGAGGTCACTGAAGGGTGGGAGGCCAGCAATTGTTGCAGCAACCAGTTATCTCTCCTCCGGAGCCTCCCGGCACCCGTTTTTCCAACTTCCGGGCTAATGTTGAACACCTTGGAGTTAATGTTGCCAACTTTCAACCACATATCTGTGATCTACACACATGGGAGGCCCCTAAAAGTTGGTGGCCGGCCATTAAGGTTACCTGACCCTTTTGAACCCCTCTTTCCGAGCCAATGTTGAACCCCTTGGACCCACTTTCTTGGAATTTTAACCACATGGTTGTGTTGTACACACATAGGAGTACCTCACCAGTTGCTGGCCGGCCAGAAAATATGATTGAACCTTTTGACCCCTAGCCGGCCGGCTAGGGGGTGTGGCCGGCCGGCCACCTGCAACAAAAGTACCAGGCCGGCCTGCTTCCTTGCACTGTACACTTTACAGTTGTGGAGCTTTTTCCCCCAGACAAGATCTTTATCTGGGGGATATTTCGTGGGGGAATTTTGCTCTCCTTTTCCCCCACCTTTACACCCCTTCTTTGGCCTATATAGCAAGCAAGCCTTGTAGTATTTTGAGGTTAGAAAAACTCTCCTTCAAGTCTCCATACACAACTCCATCTCCATCCTTCTCAATTCTTTGAAAAACCCTAAATCCCTAACCATCATTCCTTCTACACCACCAAGCTCTATCACCACTACCTCATTTCCAGCAACAAGGAAGGTTTCTCAAAGGCCAAAGAAGCTGCAAATTCATCCAAGAAGCAACAAAAGTTTGAGTCTTCAAGGGTAAGTAATACTTTTACCCTTTTGACCCTTTTTCTTGATTTATTTGTAAGCCCCACTTGCTTTTTTTTTCAAGCTCCGGACCTAACTGAAAAGGGCCCTCTTTTGAGCTCATCTTCACTTTTCATTAAGGGCTCAACCCTGTTTGAGCCCTCCATGATACACTTGCTTCATTGATCCTCTTGAATGTCATGATTTTGCATGCTATTTTTGGCCCATGAGAAATCTGTTTTTGAGCATGTTGTAAACTGATATTAGGCTTATTTTGATCCCCTCTTCAACATTGGAGAAGGGCTCAACATTGTTTGGAGTCTCCATGTGTCACTTGTAGTTATATCCCTTATTTGGCCCCATTTTTGCATAAATTGGCAGCCCTCTTTTCTTCTGTTTTTGGACCTTGGTCCGAACTGAAAGTGGCCTTATTTTGGCCTATACTTCAGGTTTCATTAACACTTTTTTTCTGTTCGGTGATTATTTTGTATACCTCATGTTACAGCCCCTTTTGAGCCTCATTTTGCATCACATTTTTAGAATATTTGTATACTGCTTTTGAGGCTTCCATATACTGTAAATATTCATATTTTTGGTCCCTCTTCAGTGTTGTAGAAGGAAAGTTTTCAGTTTGGGTTTTGCTTATACCACTTGCTTCATTACCCCTCTTTTGGCCCCTATTCTTGCATCCTATTTTTCCCCTACCTATGCTTGCTGTTTGGCCATGTTTATAACTGTGAAAGTGCCTTTTTTGGGACTGTATATCTTCTGTCTTTGCATTGCATGTCCATATTGTGCATGTTTGGCATAGCTATAGGCCATTTCGGGTGCCTAATGTTGCATTTCGGGACATTTCCTTGCATTTCATGTCATTTCGCTTCATTTCGGGACTGTTTTCCCCCATATTTTGTTGCTGAAATTCTGTTAGAATGATTGCCATCCATTTTCATGTCATTTCATCATATTTTATCATCGTCTCGGTTTGCGTGCCTGTGTGCACACATTTCGAGGCACTCCATTTTTATCCTCCGGCATCCTATGTGAGTGTGGCTGAGGCTCACTCATGTTGGTATAAGCCCATTTGTCATTTCCATGTCATTTCATCATATTTCGTCATCGCCTCGGTTTGCATGCCTGTGTGCACGCATTTCGAGGCACTCCATTTTTATCCGCCGGCATCCTATGTGAGTGTGGCTGAGGCTCACTCATGTTGGTATAAGCCCATTTGTCATTTCCATGTCATTTCATCATATTTTGTCATCGCCTCGATTTGCGTGCCTGTGTGCACGCATTTCGAGGCACTCCATTTTTATCCGCCGGCATCCTATGTGAGTGTGACTGAGGCTCACTCACGTTGGTATAAGCCCATTTGTCATTTCCATGTCATTTCATCATATTTTGTCATCGCCTCGGTTTGCGTGCCTGTGTGCACGCATTTCGAGGCACTCCATTTTTATCCGCCGGCATCCTACGTGAGTGTGGCTGAGGCTCACTCATGTTGGTGTAAGCCCATTTGTCATTTCCATGTCATTTCATCATATTTTGTCATCGCCTCGGTTTGCGTACCCGTGTGCACGCATTTCGAGGCACTTCATTTTTATCCTCCGGCATCCTATGTGAGTGTGGCTGAGGCTTACTCATGTTGGTATAAGCCCATTTGTCATTTCCATGTCATTTCATCATATTTTGTCATCGCCTCGGTTTGCGTGCCTGTGTGCACGCATTTCGAGGCACTTCATTTTTATTCGCCGGCATCCTATGTGAGTGTGGCTGAGGCTCACTCATGTTGGTATAAGCCCATTTGTCATTTCTATGTCATTTCATCACATTCCGCCATCACGTCGGTTTGCGTGCCCGCGTGCACGCATTTCGAGGCATCTCATTTTCATGTCATTCGCATTGTTTCTATCATCGCCTCGGTTTGCGTGCCCGCGTGCACGCATTTCGAGACATGTCATTTTCTCAGTTTGCGTGCCCGCGTGCACGCATTTCGAGGCATCTCATTTTCATGTCATTCGCATTGTTTCTATCATCGCCTCGGTTTGTGTGCCCGTGTGCACGTATTTCGAGACACATATCATCGCCTCGGTTTGCATGCCCGTGTGCACGCATTTCGAGACACGTATCATCGTCTCGGTTTGCGTACCCTCGTGCACGCATTTCGAGGCATCTCATTTTTATTTTATTCTGTCATTTTCTCGGTTTGCGAGCCCGTGTGCACGCATTTCGAGGCATCTCATTTTCATAGCATTGTGTATGTTAGGATTGCATCTTAGTTGCATTTCATGCATATCATGCATATTGCATCGTGTCCGGAATAGGAGTTAGCCCGGGCACGGGAAACGAGGTACATTTCGTACTCCGAGTGACGGAATGTGTCTCAATTCCCCCAGTCACCGACACTCCGGATTATCCATGATGGAGTTAGGTTTTAGCTGTAGTTTCATGTGCATTCATCCTATATTGAGTTGTGCATTTCGACTCCTCGGCCATCATGCCTCGGTATGCGTGATTGGTGGCACGAGGATCGAGACATGCATATATCTGTGCAAATACATTGCTATGCCCCTTTCCTGCTCTCTGTTGCAGCAAAAAGCAGAATCAGCAACTTTTTGGGACTTGGCACGCATTTCAAGAACAGGTGTAAACAGAGGCTAATTGGGGCATTCCGGTGGATTTCCGCGCAAGACAATCCGGACATGCATCATCCACCAGAAGCAAGGCAGTCCCTGGCTTGCATGCCAGTTTTATTTGCCTTCTTAGTTAATTCTTTAATTAATTAGGATTTTGTAATATTTTGGACTGTAATATTCTTTTATTTGGGACTGTAATATTTGGACTGTATATTTATTCGGACCCTCCGAGTGAGGGCACAACTGTAATAAGTGTGCGTGAGTGTGATGTATGTCTTCCAACCCCACGTCTTTCTCCCTTTTATTTATCCGCTTTTGATGGTTAGATTAGGGCATATTTCAATTAGCATATTTCAATTAGCATACAGTATGACAGCATGTTTGCATCATTCATCTGTTTTGCATGCACCGGGCTCGGCGCATCATACTAACTGCATCGTACTTTCAATTCCAAGTTGAATACATGGTAGTTGTAGCATTTCATATGCCATCTTAGAATAGCCGAGCCTGCTATAATTGCATTTTGCATGTGTTGCATTAGACATTTCTGTATACTTAGGATTAATGCATGATTTCTAATAAATGTCTATTTTGGCTTGGAGTACTCGGTAAGTTTTTATGCTTTAGCATCCTTGCATGCGTGTGAGTGCTGCCATGAATAGCATGTTTACCATGAGGCTATGTGCTTATCTGATATAACTGCCTGAATGCCTGTGGGTGAAGGTTGAGTTATCTGAATTGGAATAAATCATCAAATGTTTCAAGCCTACCTGCGGGTAGCAAACTATTTTCAAAAACAAGCATGAAATGTTTTGTTCCAATTCAGGCGATCCAGTCTATACTTGTATGCTGTGAGCATCACATAGTAACCTAGACTAATAACCGGATTAAGAACTCACAATGTTTTCAAAAATTGATATCATGGTTAGTAGAGGCCGGTCTATGACCGGGCGAGCGGGGGTGCTCACGAAGTGACCTTCCCCAATCGTACCCAAGTTCCCGAGCCGAGGCAACTTTGGTGATGACGGACACGTGGCCTTTTGGCACCGAGTCAGGGTTTCCTAAATTTCCCAAAATAAAATATTTAGGTGGCGACTCTGTATCTGGCAAAGCAGTCCATGCTTGGCACTACTTTTTCAAAAATCAGTTTCTCAAAACGATTTGCCGGATTTGGACTCTTTGGTTCAGATTAGGAACCGTGACATTCAAGAGTCCGAGCTGTAGTGACCCCAAATGAACAGAACGGGAGCTAACCCTCCCGGGGCGTTCGGGGGACGTCTACAGTTTCTGGCGACTCTGCTGGGGATTTAGAGAACTTGACTCGAACTCGTGATATCTGTTTTTGACTACACTTGTGTGTTTCTTTGCATTACATTTGCATTGGTGCGCCTAGGACACCGTGTTTGCCATCTGCTATTCCTGAACGGTTTGCCGGAGGCTTGTCTTGTCAAGGCATGACCATAAGGCTGACCGGTTGTGGGCTCTGCCAGTATGGGAACACAAACCCCGGTTTTACCGAGGCACCCTCTTTGACCATTCGACCTAGTGCATATTCGGATCCATAGTGACCATTCCAAATTAGGACAGGTTGCTTACCCATTTATAGGTTGTTTGAAACCGCTGCGTGCGTAATGAAACCCTAGCTCCTGACACAATAGGACAGGGAAACCCTACCCCAACATAGGGGTGTTTTTGGCTCTCACTTATCTGTTATGTGCTTTAGAGTGCGTCTCTACAGGAATGCATGTATCAGTATATGAGTTTGGGTATCAAGCCTGCGGGCATCAGTTCAGTATTGTCAGCATCAAGCCTGCGGGCATCAGATCAGTATATGAGTTTGAATATCAAGCCTGCGGGCATCAGTTCGGTATTGTCAGCATCAGGCCTGCGGGCATCAGTTCAGTATTATGGGTATCAGGCCTGCGGGCATCAACCAGTATTTGAGAACGAGTTATCTGCGGATATCAAATTCTGTTTTAGGGGACAGTGATACAGGGATAATAATCAGTGTTTTGAGGACAGTGTGTATTCAGCTTATTGACTATGTGTTGTTATGCCCGACTGTGTGTCTTGCATTTTATTTTAAGCTGTTATGCTGTCCGTTTATCTGTTTATTTATTTCCTTTTCGCTTTATTTATCTTTTGCTAGGTCAGTTTTAGCACGATTGCTTCCAACCCAACAGGCATTCCCCAAGCACTTTGGACACGAGGTCATCGACTCCATCGATCTGAGGATCTAATCGACGGACAGCCAGTGTTCCATTCTCTACCCCCTGTTACCAGAAGGAAGCCGAAAAGGCGCAGTGTGTCAGAACAGAGGTTGTCAGAGCAGTGGGTTACTTCATCAGAGGACTATAGGACTGAGGTCTCAATTACTGCTGTAGAAATAGACATACCAGTTAGACAGATGGATCAACAGAATACATCAGGGATGAAGGCTCTAATGCGCCAGATGCAGGAGAGCATGAGACAGATGCATGATGATGCCACTCGTCAAACGGAGTTCTCCAAACAGCAGGCCGCAATCATGGCCCAACAGGCCGAACTAATCGCCAGATTGCAACAGCAGAATACAGCGTCTGCTTCACAACAAATTCCTCCTCCGGCAAGGGCTCCGTTACCTGAGCAGGCACCTACTGTTCAGAACGCCCCACCAAATGCCCAGAATACTCTGCCGCATGTCCAAAATTTACAAGAGGACACGAATCTTCCAACGGGGCCAGCTCCGCCCCCGCTTCCACCACAACTGTCCAAGGTCCATACATCCAATCACCCGGACTTTCCATTCGAGGTCGAGGTTGATCATACAGCTCTGAAATTGAGCAAACTGGAGAAGCTCTTTAAGAAATCCCAAGGGGTCAAGGCTATGCCGGATATCGAAGATGGATATACCGAGGAGGCCGTAACACTCCCCGATAGGTTCAAAATGCCACAAATCGACCGTTTTGATGGGTCCGGCGACCCCATTGTCCATATTCAACTGTTCGCGGACGTCTTGCGGCCAATGGGCCTAACACGACCACAGAAGCTCTCACTATTCGGCCGAACCCTGTCGGGTGTGGCCTCTCATTGGTACGCAAGATTACAAGATGAAGTGAAAAAGAATTGGGATAAAATGGCTGAGGCCTTTGTCGCACAATATTCATACAACACTCAGATCGAGATCACAACTCGTGATCTCGAAACGACAAGGCAAGAGCCCAAGGAATCTTTTTCGGACTTTGTGATCCGATGGAGGGCGAAGGCGTCAATGATGACTTTAAGGCCCACGGACAAAGATCAAATCCGGATGATTGTGCGCAATCTCCACCCAAAGCTAATGCTGAGGATGATTGTAGTCCCCTTTCCTACTTTCGCAGATTTACATGATATGGGGGTGCAAATCGAAGACGCAATGAAACAAGGTCTGTTTGACCACGACAGGGAACAACCGAGGAGGACATTTAACCGTAACAATAATGCGGGCCCGAGTGGCGCTGCAAATACGAGAGCCTCGGAAGTTAGTATGGTCACCACCACTCCCCCTCCCCCTCCAAGGCCCATGACTGCCACACCCTTCTCCGGCGCGTCCGGGAGCAACACACAAGCCAACAGATTCCAACCGCGAGGCCAAAGAACCTTTACCCCACTATATATGCCTCTGACCAAGGTTCTGGGAATATTGATCAGAAAAAATCATTTAAAACCCCTGGAACCAAAGCCATTACCGAATCCACTCCCCCCCCTCTTATGACCCGTCAAAATACTGTGCGTATCACCAACAACACGGTCATGACACCGACCGTTGTTACAGATTGCGTCATGAGATCCAAGATCTTATTGACAAACAGGTGATCGCACCTCCTGATAAACCCAATGTCACCACCAACCCTCTCCCACCACATAACCAAGCTCCTCCTCCCAAAAGAATTAACTTTATCCAGACTGGGGTCGTATCTTACGATCCTAGCATCTATATTACGTCCACCCACCTACCCAAGCCGGAGGTGCTCCTCCTCGATTGCACTGATTTCTTGTGCATGGTGGACATCTCCTAAACACAACCAGAACCAATGGTGGTGACCGTCGAAGACGGGGCAGGGCAGATTTTGGGAGAAGATGAGATTGTTGAATCTGGGACTGGGCAGAATTTTGCTGGGGGAGCCTATGATCCAAGCAAGCACATCCTATCAACGAGCCGAATTGGGCTAAGCGTAGAATTGCCAGAGACAGGAGAGCTATGCATGATCCGGGGGGATGGATCTGGGCTATGGGCAGATGATTTGACAGCCGCAGGGGAGGACTTTGCCAACCTGTAATTTCTTGACGACCAGGAACTGGGGGATGCGTCAATTAATTGGTATGATTATGAGGGATCAGAGGAGGCCACTGGATGGCTTGAAGATCAACCGGATGCAGTGGGGGAAGCCCAACCAGAACAGAGCCTGGCAGGGGCAGAAATATCAGTTGTGGCCGGAACGGCCGAAAGTCAAGTTGTATCGCCGGAGAGCGCCGGTGTTAAGAATTCCGCTCGGGACATGGGCATTGTGGAGATGGGAACTGTTGAACAAACTGCTGTACTGACGCAGCTGGAGCAAGAAAAGTTTGAGGCTACTGAGAGAGCCAGGAAGGCAAAGGGCCCTGAGGGGACTGAAAGTGCTGTGTGCACGAAGCCAGACAATGCTGCGAGCATATGGACAGAGAGCACTGAGAGTGCGAGTGGACCGGAGCCAGACAGGTGTCTGTTGGCTGCCAGCGGAATGTGGTGGGAAGATGACGACTTGTGTCTTGCCCACACCGATGAAGACTGGGGAAGTGGCCAGCCGGATGATACTTGGTATCTTGATGAAGTGGACCATATGACAAGAAAGTGGGCGGTACTTCAAACCCCCACACCTGGACCAACCCGAGGCATCCAGGAAGGATAGAGAAGCGGAGAGACAGAAGGAGAAGCAGATTGAAGATGAGGCTGTGCTGAAACAATTAAAGAAGATACAAGCAGACATCTCCATCTGGGGACTGCTAATGGCATCACGAGTACACAGAGAAGCTGTCCTATCTGCTATGGACAAGTCCAAACTCTCCATAGACACCACGCCTGAACAGCTAGTTGGGCTGGTTTTTCCGGGAGGAGGTTCCCCGGCATTAACCTTTTCGGACAAGGAGCTACCGCCTGAGGGCACAAACCATAACAAACCTCTCTATATTTCTGTGGAATGTAGAGATAAGTGGATACCGGTGGTACTTGTTGATACCGGGTCTGCGATTAATGTCTGTCCGACCAGAACGGCATATGCAATCGGGTTAAAACCCGCGAACTTCGTCCCAACTACCCAAGTGATCAGAGCATATGACAATACCAGCAGAGAAGTGATGGGGACTGTTAAAATTCAAACCAAGGTTGGTCCAGGACAACACAACATCGAATTTCATATCTTGGACGTTCCCGCAACCTTTAACCTACTTTTGGGGCGACCGTGGTTGCACCAGGTCAAAGCAGTCTCTTCCACTCTACATCAGATGCTAAAGTACCCCCACGGGAAAGGGGTAGCGATAGTTTTCGGGAATTCATCAATCCATCCGCCGCCGGAGGTGTCTACACCTGTCTTGGAGATTGAGCACGGCACGGAGGATGTGTTTTTGTCGGGGTTCACTTTGGCCGAGGCTCAAGTGGTGCAGAATGTCATGGCTATGAATGAGGGCATGTATGTTAGTGCCCAATCTATATACCTCATGAACAAGCTAAAACATACCCCCGGGATGGGATTAGGGAGAAGCGGCCGAAAGGGCGTCTCAGTGTTGGCCGAAGTGCCACACAACCCTCACGCCTTTGGACTGGGTTATCTGCCCACAAAGGAAGATTGGGTAAGGAGAGGAAAAGAAATGGCCGGAAGGGCCAGGGCAAAGAAGGCCGGGAAGCCATTTGATTTAATACACAGGCCCATCTGGGGTACCCTAAACGGACGTTTCGTCCGGGAGAGGGAAGATTTTCCATTCTGCGGCTTCCCGGAGCCATGGCTAAACGCGGAGGGGACGCGCGTGCCTGGTTTTGAAATATTCTTCGACATACAATTATCTGGGGATGACGTTGCCGAAGCGCAGACAGACCCACCAACTGAGGCTGAGCAGTGTGAAGCAGTGGATTCTGAGAGCACAGAGCTTGAAATGGGGGTAGCACTGGCGAGTCTACTATCAGATCCTCCGATCGGCCAAGAGTGCTTGGGGGATAACTCTTCGGTTTCTGTGATTGGAGATGAAATAGCTGCGGGCTTTCCAGCGCCGATCTTGGATGCATCTATCGCACCTTCTCTCATCTGGCAATATGAAGAAGGCTTTTTATCTAGCAGTTCCGGGTCAGGTAGTGAGCCGGAATCTGATTCTACCGAATCTTGTGTGTCAGAATCAGATTACAGCTCGACTGAGTCTGAGTCCGGTATTCCTGGGGGTGATAACCCGGATACCACAGTCCTGTCTAGGTCGTCTTTTTCATTTTCTTTTGAGTCTGTTGTAACAGAGGAATCTGACGGCTTGGAAGTATTTAATGAGAATGATGTGGATGTGGTTTCCGAGTATTTTTCTGTGCCTTTGATTTATTGCTTAAATCAGGATTTTCAAAATTTTGATAAAAACAGCGAGGAAGAAATTCCCCCAGTTTTGCAACGGTTAATTGATCAAGAGCAGGAAAGATTTGTTAAACCTTTAATGGATGAAATCACTACTGTGAATGTTGGTACTGAGAAGGACCCGCGGCTGGTCCAGATCGGGTCCACGTTGTCTTCAGAGGAGCGCGAGCGCTTAGTCGCTCTATTAAAAGATTTCAAAGATGTTTTCGCGTGGTCCTACGAAGACATGCCTGGAATCGATCCTGAGATTGTACAGCACCGGATCCCTCTTGATCCCGAGGCCCGCCCTGTCAAACAGAAACTCAGAAGGATTCGCCTGGACTGGGCCCTCAAAATTAAGGAAGAGGTCACCAAGCAAATTGACGCAGGGTTCCTGCTGGTATCTGAATATCCAACTTGGTTGGCCAACATAGTTCCGGTGCCAAAGAAGGATGGCAGAATTCGGGTCTGTGTAGACTTCAGAGATTTGAACAGGGCCAGTCCGAAGGATGACTTTCCCTTGCCACACATTGATGAATTGGTGGATTTCACGGCTGGGTACGCCTTGCTTTCGTTTATGGATGGTTTCTCAGGCTATAATCAGATAGTAATGGCACCCGAAGACCGGGAGAAGACTGCGTTCACTACCCCGTGGGGTACATATTGTTATAGAGTGATGCCATTCGGGCTGAAAAATGCTGGAGCTACGTATCAACGGGCAGCAACTACAATATTGCATGATATGATCCATAAGGAGGTCGAGGTGTATGTGGACGACATGATTGTCAAGTCCAAAGATAGAGAGGGCCACTACACCGCCTTACAAAAATTCTTTCGGAGGATCAAAGAGTTTCGGCTGCGACTGAATCCCCAGAAATGCACGTTCGGTGTTACAGCAGGGAAGATGCTAGGGTTTCTGATTACACAAAGGGGCATCGAGGTCGACCCTTCCAAAATCAAGGCCATCTTAGAAATGCCACCACCAAGGACTGAAAAGGAGGTACGAGGCTTTCTGGGTAAAGTGCAATTCATAAGACGGTTTATTTCTAAATTAACCTTGACTTGTGAACCACTTTTTGGTCTCCTGAAGAAAGGAAAGAAATTCCAATGGGACGGCCGATGTCAAGCAGCTTTTGAGCAGATCAAAGAGTATCTACAGAACCCACCCGTGTTATCACCACCAAAGCCGGGGAGACCGTTGATATTGTACCTTTTGGTAACTGAGACTACCATGGGCTGCATGCTCGCGCAAGAGTCAGAAGACAAAGTGGAAAGAGCCATCTACTATCTGAGCAAAAAGATGCTGGATTACGAGACCCGCTATACACCGCTGGAGAAGGCTTGTTTGGCCTTGGTATGGGCAACCAGGAAGCTGCGGCACTACCTGTTAGCCCACTCTGTAATGTTGGTTTCGCGTTTGGATCCCATCAAATATCTCTTCGAGAAACCAGCACTTACGGGTAGGCTAGCTCGATGGCTGCTGTTGCTCTCCGAATTTGATTTGAAGTATGTAACGCGCAAGTCAGTAAAAGGCAGAGCGGTAGCGGAGTTCCTTGCCGACCACCCGGTTGAGGGGGATGAAGCAGTTGAGTATCTATTCCCAGATGAAGCCATTCTGCACGTCGAAGATGAAACTTGGACGATGTACTTTGATGGAGCGTCAAACCAGTATGGGTATGGGATAGGGGTGTTGCTGATAGCGCCTGACGATTCCCGTATCCCTTTAGCATTCAAGCTCCGGTTCAAAGTTTCCAACAACGAAGCAGAGTATGAGGCATGCATTGTTGGCCTGGAAGCAGCCCTGGAACTAGGGGCAAAACGATTGGACGTCATTGGGGACTCGAACCTTGTTGTGTCTCAAGCAAAAGGAGATTGGAAAGTCAAGGAGGAAAGGATGATAATCTACCACCAAACCTTGGATCTGCTAATTCCTCGGTTTGAGAAGCTAAATTTCACCCACCTCGTAAGAGAGAACAACAGGTTCGCAGATTCATTAGCAACTCTATCTTCTATGATAGACATCCCGTCCGGAGTCCGGATGCGTCCAGTCATTATTGATCAGAAGTTCGTGCCGGCATACGAGTCAATTTCCGCCATAGATGAGGTTCAAGACGGCAACCCCTGGTACTACGACATCTGGAACTTCTTGGAAAAGGAGACATACCCACTAGGGGCAAATGCCAAGGATAAGAGGGCTGTCAGAAGAATGGCTGCTCAGTTCATTATCTGCGGGGGTAAGCTGTACAAAAGGGGTCATCTGGGAATGCATAAGCTCTGTGTAGAAGCTGAAGAGTCGAAGTGCCTGATGGAAGCCATCCATGGGAGGGAGTGCGGTGCACACATGAATGGAGTAATGCTGGCTAGAAAGATCCTCAGACAGGGCTACTACTGGTCAACCTTGGAGGAGGATTGTATTAGCTTTGTTCGGCGATGCCACAAGTGTCAAATCCATGCAAATCGCATGAACATCCCGCCGTCAAAACTGTACAACATGACTTCGCCATGGCCTTTTTCAGTCTGTGGAATTGATGTGATCAGAGCTGTTACCCCGAAGGGGTCAAACGGGCATGAGTTTATCCTAGTAGCGATAGATTATTTCACAAAGTGGGTCGAGGCCCAATCATACGCGGTGTTGAAGGCGTCGCACGTCGCAAAGTTCATCAGGAACAACATCATCTGTCGCTACGGGGTGCCAAACGAA
This sequence comes from Camellia sinensis, assembly GCF_055761805.1. NCBI lineage: Eukaryota > Viridiplantae > Streptophyta > Magnoliopsida > Ericales > Theaceae > Camellia > Camellia sinensis. The sequence goes on from NC_138964.1 coordinate 73,946,082, forward strand.
ATAATTTCAGATAATGGTTCCCATTTCAAGAAAGAAGTGATAGACTTGTTGGAGAAATACAATGTGGCTTTTCATAAGTCATCTACATACCGGCCGCAGACCAACGGAGCGGTTGAAGCCGCCAACAAGAATATCAAACATATATTGCAGAAGATGGTGGGAACCTATCGGGATTGGCCAGACAAGCTGCCATTTGCTCTATGGGGCTACAGGACTTCAATCAGGACTTCTACTGGAGCAACTCCATATTCATTGGTCTATGGAATGGAGGCTGTTCTACCCATTGAGATTGAGGTTCCGTCGTTACGAGTATTGGCTGAATGCCAGATAGCCGAAGCAGATTGGCAGCAAAGCAGATTCGAAGAACTCATGCTCTTTGATGAAAGAAGACTGAAAGCACTGTACCACGTCCAAGGCTATCAACGAAGAATTGCCCGGGCTTTCAACAAGAAGGTTAAGTCCAGGAATCTGAAAGAGGGAGATTTGGTGCTCAAAGACAACCGAGCTCCCATCCACGACCCAAGGGGCAAGTTCAAACCCAATTGGACTGGTCCTTATATCATCAAAGCTATCTGGTCAGGTGGGGCTGTGGTTCTGATGGATCTAGATGGCTTGGAGTTCTCACAACCGATCAATATGGACAAGTTGAAGAAATACTATCCTTGAGAGGCTCGCTAGGCTGAAAACCCGAAAGGGCGACCTAGGCAAAAGTCAGAGCACAAAAAATTAGAAAATATAAAAACTGAGCTCGCAAGGTTGAAAACCCACAAAGGGCGGCCTTGGCAAAAGTTAGAGCGCAAAAGGAGAGTGAAAATACTCGAGTGAACCTCAGCCTGAACTACGTAAGGCTTGATTCCCATCTTTGGGATACGTAGGCAACTTCATCTTGAAGTTCAGCCATAAACTTTTCCCCGATCAACTCTGTCCATTTTGATCGTCTCAGTCATCTTTATCCATCAGCATTTATCGCGATCTCCGGTACAGTGCTGCTCAGACTAGGGGCAACTTTCCGTTGCTATGGAGTGCCGCATTGTTCTTCAGACTAGGGGCAACTTTCCAGTTGCAGGGATCTGGGGTTGTGCATCTCAGTGACAGATCTCCGGCGTGTCCAGTTCTGATCCGCATCGAAAATAGTTTTGAAAAGTTTTAATAAAAGTAGACTTTGTTCAAATCAATCTCTTTACGACTAAGACCATTTTTGGACCAAAAACGGAAAATTTTCAGTACCATAACTTTCAATTTCATTGATTTCAAAGCTGAGTTCTCCTGCTCATTGCATTACAATCGAGGTTGCTTTTTAGTACATTCAGAAAGAAAACTTGAAAATGCTAAATAAGCAATAAATTTGGGGCATAGTTGAATCAAGTATCTCTGCGTCCCCTCCCAGAGCTGGATGGAGCATCTGATGCCAAGCTAGGCCCGACCTGTGCCTCTTCATTGAGCCAATCCAAGCACTCATCGGACAAAGTGCAACTGAAAGTTGAAGCAGGGGCCAGGAGCTCTCTAGTCCTCCATGCCGTGGCATATCGGGCAAGGTGTGCACCCCGGATTGGGAAAGCAGCTGGGTACTCAATCCCCTCCGGTGGGCAAGTCTGATCGTGACCAAACTGACGCAGGAATCGGAACGGAAAATAAAATACGCAGTGGGTTAGACCAATCAGTTGGATCCCAATCAACCGAGACATACTATAGCTCATTGCCGGGAGGTTGAGCCAAGGACAACGCCAAGCAATGCCGTCTGCAGACAAATTGCACATCCAGTCGAACCACCACCTTTCGTCAAGAGCATTGACTAGGCGTTGCCGAAAGAAGTAGCCTCGAGCTGAATAGGCCGGGCAAGAGTCCACAACCTGCAACTTGTCCATTAACCATACCTAGGGGAGGGATGGAAAATGAGAGAATAAAGAACAGAGAGATGTACGATGAGAGAAAAGTAAGACAAGGGTTTTGTGAGAAAAACCGAGCCTGCGGGTCGAGTGATGTGAGCACATATATATGTAAGGTTGGGTGGGAAACATTACCTGTAACAGCAGTGGACTCCCAGCGAACCTAGTCGCCTCCCGGCGATAGACAGAATCTAAGCCCATCAGTGTCTCGGCCAAGGTCATGGCAATACAGCTCTTTCCTTCTCTCAAACCTTGGGCGACTTCAATCAGGCGAATGCTAGCCCCGCCGAAGCCCGAGGAAAGCAGAAAGTGAGACAACAAACATAAGCAGAGGGCGTGTTGCCGGAAACCCTGCCAATAATGGTTGCTTCGGTCACCAGCATCGGAAAAACGATGGATCAAGCCAAGGATGTCCGGTTCTCCACTGCAGATCAGAGATCGAGCGTCATGCGCCGTAAGCCCACACATCTGCCCTAAAGCCTGGGCGTGACCAAAACGGAGCTGGGGCAAGATCACTTCAGAGCACTCAGACTCCATGAAAACCTGAAAATCTTCGAAAGTGGGGCACATCTCTTGGCCGCCAAAGCTAAAAACATGCGTCACTGGATTCCATAACCTTGCCGTGGCATGAAGAAAAGGAAGATGTAGCGGAGTACGGCTCAGCGTGAATAGTGCATTCAAGCCGAAACCCCGTAAGTTCAGCTTTTCTGAGCCATCTAGAGAAGAGATCCAAGATGTGATATTTTCTGCGAGAAACGCCTCCATCTTTGGCTAAAACTAAGATGAAATGAATGTTCCTGAAGTTGAGGCTTTTATAGAAGGAAAAATACTATTCACAGGGACACGTGTCAAAAATCTGGAGGCTGCAGGACTGAGTGGCCGGCCGGCCACCTTTCCTGGCTGGCCAGCCATTTACTTTTTCAAAAATGGCCGGCCGGCTCCCAGGAATAGCCAGCAATGCTGCAGTGTATCCTCTTGACCCTGTTTTACCCTTCGAGGGAAAGTTCCAAGCATTCCCATGCAACGGGAGAGTCAAAGGCCTTCATCTCCCTCCGTTTCGGATGCGTTCCGGTGCCCAGATCGTCAGAAGTACACTTTGTTGTTGTTGAGTTTTCTTTATCGAGTTGTTGTTTTGCTTATCGAGTTGTTTGTCGAGCAGACGTGTTTTGTGTTTTTGAGTCATTGCTCTCTGTTTAAGCAATTATTGTTAAAGTCTTGTTTATTTGCGTTGTTGCATTTTGCTTATCGAGTTGTAAACTTCCTAAGGTTCTGTTATATCTTAGTAGGTTAAGTTGTTTAGTTTGTTGCGTCGGTTCACTACCTGACTTGGTGATTACACAACGCGCATTACCATTCAATTTCATTTTTGTGCGAAATAAGATGATGCGATACGATGCTAAAAGTTTAAAATACATACACCTTTTCAAAAGCTATTTCATTTCATCATGCTTTACAACAAACAAAGGTACAAGTTTTACAGAAAATAAAACTACCTAACAATGTGCAAAGTGCTACAAACTACTAGCAAAAGAAAAATAAAGCAGGAAATAGCAACATCAGAGCCCTCGGGAGCGGGAACGAGAAGCACGCCTCATCCTCTTTAGCGGGACAATCTCCGCACCACCATCTGAGTCGGAGCTGTCATCCTCAGGATCCCCCTCAGCCTCGCCTCTATTCCCCGAGCCAAAACCGGAGCCTCCTTCCTCAGCAGATGTCTCTGACTGACGATCGGTAGCCTCCCCCTCCTCAACATCCTCCTCCTCCTCATCAGGCTCCACCTCCACAATGTGAGCCTTGCGTCTGCGGACGGGCCCTCCTCGAGCTCCCCGAAAAGGCCTAGAAGGCCCGGCTCCTCTGGAAGGCCGAGATGACCCCGCCCCCTGAAAAGGCCCGGATGACCCAACTCCATGGAAAGGCCCAGAAGGCCCAGCTCCCCAATGAGGCCCAGGTGGCCTGGTCTGCGGCTGGCCGGACCATGAAGGCATCTGAAAACAAAGAGTTCAATTCAAATGCATTAGTCCAAATATATACATCAGATGCAGATACAAGCAAAGGCTACATGAAGTGGGTGCATGTAAATACAGTGTCCAAGTGGGGTGTGTGTCAGATGTGCTCTACACAAGTGGTCTATCGATGCAGTAGAAATCAGCATGTCATCAGAAGTATGATAAATGCCAGAAAACTGAAGGGTACCTGGATGCCCGCGACAGACAACTGTGCCTCCCTACGCAGGACCATGCCCTCGAGTGTGGCCACCAGTCCAACCACCTCCTCCATGTACCCTCGCGATGGCTGCAAAAATGAGCTCATAATCATCAGTGAACAGAAGAGTGTCTAAACATCTGAATGATGAATGAAAAGAAGTGGAGCATACCGGCGGTGAGTCCGGATCAATGGCGTATCGATCACTGGGCATCGGAGGCTCTAGTGGAATCGGAGTCGGGAAGCTAGCCCCATACTGCCACGCCATCAACTCAGTAGGCATATCTGGCCATCCGGGATGAGGATGAACCGACGGAGCCGGAGGAACCGGTCTACTCCCACCTCTAGATGTACCGGCCCTGCTAGTAGAAGGGGCGTCTGCAGCCCGAGCCCGAGCCTGGCCCGAGGATGACATACCGGCAGGCCTCATCATCGGGATACGAGCTTCCGTCAATGGAGGCATCAAATATATGTGACGATAAGTGGCGTAATCCCCCTCCTCAATGTATAGTAAAGCATCACTGCCCAGCATGGCGCCGACTACCTCTGAGTAAGAGAGCCTGTCAGCAGTCCGCATACTAGCTGGGGGTACTGCGGGAATATCCTGAGAAAGATACCCCCATACCTGGCGCAGAAAGCGCTCCCCCAGGAACCATACCCTGCCAACTGGCCCTTCGAGCAGGACCCTATACTGGGAAATGCCCGACGCTCCGGTATACTGAAGTCGGAGGTCGTCACCCAGGGACACCCAAGGCTGCCATGTAATCTGCGGATGATGAATGCATAAACCAATCAGAAATCGAGAATATACAGAGCAAATCAAAGATAAAAATGAAAAGAACTGAAAGTTCTGAAGTACCTCTGAATGTCGCACAGTGTCGAAGTACTGTCGCAGGCGAAGGAGGGTCTCTCGAGGCCTCGGCCGGTGTGGGCCCTCGAACACCAATGAATATGGGGTCATGGGAATCCCTACCACCTCCAGCTCTGGGGCTAATGATGGGAAGTATACATAGACCCATAGCTGAGAAAAACAATGCAGAATGTAAGTACGAAATGCTGAGAGCAAAATACAGACTGTAAAAGTGCGCTGTGGGTGCAATGTACAAGTAATGAGAAGCAGAAATGTAAATCAAGGGAACAGAAAGTACCTCCCAGGCTCTCCAGTAGCCGCCAAGCAAATCGCCCCGCCCGCGGGAGGTCGCGCTCATATAAAAGTAAAGGGTAGCCAAGCCGGCGCCACCCCAGTCATATCGATGGACCTGTGATAGGTCGACTAGAGCGCTCAGCAGGTATAGCCCAACGGTGTTCCCTCTGTCGGCGAACAGGGTAGTCCCGAAGAGGAACATCAGGAAACCACGGGCATACTGCTCTGTCTCCTCGGGAGTCTCAGGCACCATCTCCGCCCGCCGGAAATGGGAAGAGAACCAAGTGTATCGGACTCTCCTAGAGACCCTGTCAACAGGTGGGTGAGCCCCCAACAGATACATCCAGGCGGCCTCCCACTCGCCCATATCCTCATCGTAGGGGATGGACCAACCTCCGACGTCTAAGCCGGTCAATACAGCGAAGTCAAAAGGGGTCATGGTCATATCCCCGGTAGCAGAGAAATGAAAGGAATTGGTGGTGTCCCACCATCTCTCTACCAAGGCTGCCATCAGCGTCCTCCTGGCAGGACAACGTGACAACCCGACGCAGAAGGGTCCGAATCCTGCTAAATCTATCAAATCTCGGACGGCCTCCGGGAGCTCGGCATACCAATCCCGCGCGATGGTAGAACCATACCCTCGCACACTGCGGGACCAACCTGCATTCAGAATGAATACATGTGTCAATAACGAAATGAAATGGGCTGTGTGCCAATGAAATGAAATGGGCTGTGTGCCAATGAAATGAAATGGGCTGTGTGCTAATGAAATAAAAGGGCTGTGTGCCAATGAGATAAATGGGTTGTGTGCCAATGGAATGAAATGGGCTGTGTGCCGATGAAGTGAAAAAAGCTACATGCAAATTCTAATATGGGCTGCGTGTTCAGAAAATTTAAAATGTGGGCTGCGTGTTCACTATTTAATCTGGGCTGCGTGTTCAGAAAATTTGAAGTTTGGGCTGCGTGTTCAACTTTCAGTTAAAATTGTGGGCTGCGTGTTCACTATCTATCTAGGCTGCGTGTTCAGAAAATTTGATGTTTGGGCTGTGTGTTCAACTTTCAGTTAAAATTGTGGGCTGCGTGTTCACTATCTATCTGGGCTGCTTGTTCAGAAAATTTGAAGTTTGGGCTGCGTGTTCAACTTTCAGTTAAAATGTGGGCTGCGTGTTCAACTTTCAGTTAAAATTGTGGGCTGCGTGTTCACTATCTATCTGGGCTGCGTGTTCAGAAAATTTGAAGTTTGGGCTGCGTGTTCAACTTTCAGTTAAAATTGTGGGCTGCGTGTTCACTATCTATCTGGGCTGCGTGTTCAGAAAATTTGAAGTTTGGGCTGCGTGTTCAACTTTCAGTTAAAATTGTGGGCTGCGTGTTCACTATCTATCTGGACTGCGTGTTCAGAAAATTTGAAGTTTGGGCTGCGTGTTCAACTTTCAGTTAAAATTGTGGGCTGCGTGTTCACTATTAATCTAGGATGCGTGTTCAGAAAATTTGAAGTTTGGGCTGCGTGTTCACTATCTATCTGGGCTGCGTGTTCAGAAAATTTGAAGTTTGGGCTGCGTGTTCAAAAAATTTGAAGTTTGGGTTGCGTGTTCAACTTTCAGTTAAATTGTGGGCTGCGTGTTCACTATCTATCTGGGCTGCGTGTTCAGAAAATTTGAAGTTTGGGCTGCGTATTCAACTTTCAGTTAAATTGTGGGCTGCGTGTTCACTATCTATCTGGGCTGCGTGTTCAGAAAAATCGAAGTTTGGGCTGCGTGTTCAAATTTCAACTAGTGTGGGCTACGTGTTCACTATCTAATCTGGGCTGCGTGTTCAGAAAATTTGAAGTGTGGGCTGTGTGTTCACTTTCGAATTCGGGCTGTGTGTTCGACAAATCAGTGTTTGAGCCGTGTGTTCTAATGTGGGCTGTGTGTTCGCAATTAATTAATGAGCCGAGTGTTCAGAAATTCGAATGTTGAAATTACATGTTCAAGGTGTAAGCAAAGTGCTATGTCATAAGCTAAACTGTGTGATCAAGCATGGCAAAGGTGCGAAATGTAAAATACAGGAGATGAGGTAAATACCTCTCGGGCCTCGTGAGAGAGATGCTGCTCCGGCTCTCTGAGAAGCAGATCCCCGGGTGCTCGCTCGTCAAAACTGGTAAAGTGACGGAAGACAGCGCGCGGAAGAACGTGTGCTGGCGGACGGTACCTCCCGGGAATGAAAGGTCGGGTCCTCGGAGGTAGAGTCATGGGATCAAAATCATCTCCGGCACCTGGAAAACCTCCGTCGTGGGGAGAATTACCCGCCATTTTTCAGAAAATCTGCAAAAGGGAGCAAAATGAGCAAAATGAGCAAAAATTGGAAAAAGTCAACAAAAGTCAAATCTCGGGAAATGAAAAGTCAACAAAAGTCAACTCCCGAGAAAATCTTCCAAATATTGAGACAAACTTACCTCAAGTGGCGAAAATGCAAAAAGAAGCTCCGAAACCGGAATTTAATCGCTTCAAAGTGCTTGAAACTGAATGTTTTTGCGGAAACAATTTGCACGGGGCGTTGGAAAACGCGCGTGAAACTCAGATCTGGAGAGGAAAGTGTTGTAGAAGGCAAGAAAAGGAAGGGGCCTTGGCTGCCTTTTATAGGCCTCAAGCCTTGGTTGAAGAAGCATGCAAAAAGGAGGGAAAAAGACCAAAATATCCTCGGATCTAGCACATGGCCGGCCGGCCCCTATTTCTAGCCGGCCAGCTATCTGCTTTTTGCAGAAATGGCCGGCCAACTATCTGCTTTATTGGAAACCAGTTGGCCACCTCCCCTTGGGAAGATAAACGGCCGGCCATGTTCCTCACATGCTCACCTAGCTCTCTGCAAATTTTGAGGAAGATCGGAGTTCCCGGGACCTGAAAAAGTTCAAGAAAAGTACACTTCCGGTCGCGAAATTGTTCCGTCGGGACTTCGGCTTCGAGATCTGACGTGTATCTCATCATCACTCATCAAAATCAAAGTGTATCCTTTTTGAATGAGTTGTAACCTTTCAGGAAAGCGGATCGGAGGCCGTGATCGAGTTACCTTCGCCGAAACACGCGTTTTCGTACTCGTTGTTTCATGACAAATGAACACCCTGATTTATGCTCGTTTTGTACTATCATGCACATAACTTGCATTCTCATGAGCATACCTGCATCAACGTGCACATTTCTTGATATTGGCATACCTCCATGTTTGAGCATGCGTTGTCACGCATGTTCCACTCTTGCATTGCGATGCATACACTTGCCGGCACTGCGTGTGTCGAACTTTCGGAATCACATTAAATATATGTTGGTAGCATATTGTACTTGTTGCAATTTCTCTCTTTTGCAGGCACGATATTGTATGTACAGTTCAATTGAGGCTGGTGCAACCAGACGAATCGAGCAGGTATTGTATCTTCTCCGTGTGAGATGTGGCGGGGATTGAATAATCCTCCGCATTCTTAACTACATGAAATGTAGTTATTGCTTTGCATTCTTGCTTAAAACTGTTGCATCTATTTGCGAATACTTGCTTCATTACAGCTTGCTGCATTTGCATGATCATTGGGTTACCTTCGGCTTCTTGCATATCATTTGCATTTTGCCCCCTGCCTGCGGGCATGCCTGCGGGCACATCTCTGTTTATCCTGTCTGTTTGTCTAAGTCTTCGGCCTTGTCAAAAATGGGTCGTCTCTGGGCTTTGACATTCACTCCCGTCACTTGTGACTTCCGAGTTCTGTCAAAGAGGGGCAACTGTAGACACCCCATTTTTGACCGACCTTAAGACTCAGACGTCACCGATTGAGTGCTTGGTGATGTTGCATAATGTGCTTGTTCAGAAGTTTCAGAGTCACGGCCGTGAGCTTTGCCTCCGGACTTCCGAACCCTCTTTTGTACTTTGTCTCGGTTTGCGAACCAAGCTCGGTTTTCCCTGTTTCTTTTCCTGAGGGGAGGGAGAAGTCCCGTAGACCATCTCTCAGTGGCCGTAGGCTACATTTGGTGGCCGTAAGCCATTTTGCCCATTTCGGAGTCCGGTTCCCGGTTTTCGGGACCGTAGGCCGTGTGCCTCGGTTCGGGACCGCTTAACCATCTCCTCTTGCTCTGATTTTTGGCATACTTCTTATTTTCTCCCTTTTGTGGGACACTGGGGTCTGAGAAACCCACTTCGTGGTCGAATACCACTTTCGGTGCTTAACAGCCCATTTTCGGGACCCCGAACTGCGTGTTTTGGTCCCCGAGCTTTCGTTTTGCAACAGTTTTCGTTCATTTTTGGCAGGTACCTCTGTTTTATCACTGGAAAGGTCACTGAAGGGTGGGAGGCCAGCAATTGTTGCAGCAACCAGTTATCTCTCCTCCGGAGCCTCCCAGCACCCGTTTTTCCAACTTCCGGGCTAATGTTGAACACCTTGGAGTTAATGTTGCCAACTTTCAACCACATATCTGTGATCTACACACATGGGAGGCCCCTAAAAGTTGGTGGCCGGCCATTAAGGTTACTGACCCTTTTGAACCCCTCTTTCCGAGCCAATGTTGAACCCCTTGGACCCACTTTCTTGGAATTTTAACCACATGGTTGTGTTGTACACACATAGGTGTACCTCACCAGTTGCTGGCCGGCCAGAAAATATGATTGAACCTTTTGACCCCTAGCCGGCCGGCTAGGGGGTGTGGCCGGCCGGCCACCTGCAACAAAAGTACCAGGCCGGCCTGCTTCCTTGCACTGTACACTTTACAGTTGTGGAGCTTTTTCCCCCAGACAAGATCTTTATCTGGGGGATATTTCGTGGGGGAATTTTGCTCTCCTTTTCCCCCACCTTTACACCCCTTCTTTGGCCTATATAGCAAGCAAGCCTTGTAGTATTTTGAGGTTAGAAAAACTCTCCTTCAAGTCTCCATACACAACTCCATCTCCATCCTTCTCAATTCTTTGAAAAACCCTAAATCCCTAACCATCATTCCTTCTACACCACCAAGCTCTATCACCACTACCTCATTTCCAGCAACAAGGAAGGTTTCTCAAAGGCCAAAGAAGCTGCAAATTCATCCAAGAAGCAACAAAAGTTTGAGTCTTCAAGGGTAAGTAATACTTTTACCCTTTTGACCCTTTTTCTTGATTTATTTGTAATCCCCACTTGATTTTTGTTTCAAGCTCCCGCCCTAACTGAAAAGGGCCCTCTTTTGAGCTCATCTTCACTTTTCATTAAGGGCTCAACCCTGTTTGAGCCCTCCATGATACACTTGCTTCATTGATCCTCTTGAATGTCATGATTTTGCATGCTATTTTTGGCCCATGAGAAATCTGTTTTTGAGCATGTTGTAAACTGATATTAGGCTTATTTTGAGCCCCTCTTCAACATTGGAGAAGGGCTCAACATTGTTTGGAGTCTCCATGTGTCACTTGTAGTTATATCCCTTATTTGGCCCCATTTTTGCATAAATTGGCAGCCCTCTTTGCTTCTGTTTAAAGACCTTGGTCCGAACTCAAAGTGGCCTTATTTTCGCCTATACTTCATGTTTCATTAACACTTTTTTTCTGTTCGGTGATTATTTTGTATACCTCATGTTATAGCCCCTTTTGAGCCTCATTTTGCATCACATTTTTAGCATATTTGTATACTGATTTTGAGGCTTCCATATACTGTAAATATTCATATTTTTGGTCCCTCTTCAGTGTTGTAGAAGGAAATTTTTCAGTTTGGGTTTTTCTTATACCACTTGCTTCATTACCCCTCTTTTGGCCCCTATTCTTGCATGCTATTTTTCCCCTAACTATGCTTGCTGTTTGGCCATGTTTATAACTGTGAAAGTGCCTTTTTTGGGACTGTCTATCTTCTGTCTTTGCATTGCATGTCCATATTGTGCATGTTTGGCATAGCTATAGGCCATTTCGGGTGCCTAATGTTGCATTTCGGGACATTTCCTTGCATTTCATGTCATTTCGCTTCATTTCGGGACTGTGTTTCCCCCATATTTTGTTCCTGAAATTCTGTTAGAATGATTGCCATCCATTTCCATGTCATTTCATCAAATTTTGTCATCGCCTCGGTTTGCGTGCCTGTGTGCACGCATTTCGAGGCACTCCATTTTTATCCGCCGGCATCCTATGTGAGTGTGGCTGAGGCTCACTCATGTTGGTATAAGCCCATTTGTCATTTCCATGTCATTTCATCATATTTTGTCATCGCCTCGGTTTGTGTGCCTGTGTGCACGCATTTCGAGGCACTCCATTTTTATCCGCCGGCATCCTATGTGATTGTGGCTGAGGCTCACTCATGTTGGTATAAGCCCATTTGTCATTTCCATGTCATTTCATCATATTTTGTCATCGCCTCGGTTTGCGTGCCTGTGTGCACGCATTTCGAGGCACTCCATTTTTATCCTCCGGCATCCTATATGAGTGTGGCTGAGGCTCACTCATGTTGGTATAAGCCCATTTGTCATTTCCATGTCCTTTCATCATATTTTGTCATCGCCTCGGTTTGCGTGCCTGTGTGCACGCATTTCGAGGCACTCCATTTTTATCTGCCGGCATCCTATGTGAGTGTGGCTGAGGCTCACTCATGTTGGTTTAAGCCCATTTGTCATTTCCATGTCATTTCATCATATTTTGTCATCGCCTCGGCTTGCGTGCCCGTGTGCACGCATTTCGAGGCACTTCATTTTTATCCGCCGGCATCCTATGTGAGTGTGGCTGAGGCTCACTCATGTTGGTATAAGCCCATTTGTCATTTCCATGTCATTTCATCATATTTTGTCATCGCCTCGGTTTGCGTGCCTGTGTGCACGCATTTCGAGGCACTTCATTTTTATCCGCCGGCATCTTATGTGAGTGTGGCTGAGGCTCACTCATGTTGGTATAAGCCCATTTGTCATTTCCATGTCATTTCATCACATTCCGCCATCGCCTCGGTTTGCGTGCCCGCGTGCACGCATTTCGAGGCATCTCATTTTCATGTCATTCGCATTGTTTCTATCATCGCCTCGGTTTGCGTGCCCGCGTGCACGTATTTCGAGACATGTCATTTTCTCAGTTTGCGTGCCCGCGTGCACGCATTTCGAGGCATCTCATTTTCATGTCATTCGCATTGTTTCTATCATCGCCTCGGTTTACGTGCCCGTGTGCACGCATTTCGAGACACATATCATTGCCTCGGTTTGCGTGCCCGTGTGCACGCATTTCGAGACACGTATCATCGCCTCGGTTTGCGTACCCGCGTGCACGTATTTCGAGGCATCCCATTTTCATTGTATTCTGTCATTTTCTCGGTTTGCGAGCCCGTGTGCACGCATTTCGAGGCATCTGATTTTCATAGCATTGTGTATGTTAGGATTGCATCTTAGTTGCATTTCATGCATATCATGCATATTGCATCGTGTCCGGAATAGGAGTTAGCCCGGGCACGGGAAACGAGGTACATTTCGTACTCCGAGTGACGGAATGTGTCTCAATTCCCCCAGTCACCGACACTCCGGATTATCCATGATGGAGTTAGGTTTTAGCTGTAGTTTCATGTGCATTCATCCTATATTGAGTTGTGCATTTCGACTCCTCGGCCATCATGCCTCGGTATGCGTGATTGGTGGCACGAGGATCGAGACATGCATATATCTGTGCAAATACATTGCTATGCCCCTTTCCTGCTCTCTGTTGCAGCAAAAAGCAGAATCAGTAACTTTTTGGGACTTGGCACGCATTTCAAGAACAGGTGTGAACAGAGGCTAATTGGGGCATTCCGGTGGATTTCCGCGCAAGACAATCCGGGCATGCATCATCCACCAGAAGCAAGGAAGTCCCTGGCTTGCATGCCAGTTTTATTTGCCTTCTTAGTTAATTCTTTAATTAATTAGGATTTTGTAATATTTTGGACTGTAATATTCTTTTATTTGGGACTGTAATATTTGGACTGTATATTTATTCGGACCCTCCGAGTGAGGGCACAACTGTAATAAGTGTGCGTGAGTGTGATGTATGTCTTCCAACCCCACGTCTTTCTCCCTTTTATTTATCCGCTTTTGATGGTTAGATTAGGGCATATTTCAATTAGCATACAGTATGACAGCATGTTTGCATCATTCATCTGTTTTGCATGCACCGGGCTCGGCGCATCATACTAACTGCATCGTACTTTCAATTCCAAGTTGAATACATGGTAGTTGTAGCATTTCATATGTCATCTTGGAATAGCCGAGCCTGCTATAATTGCATTTTGCATGTGTTGCGTTAGACATTTCTGTATACTTAGGATTCATGCATGATTTCTAATAAATGTCTATTTTTGCTTGGAGTACTCGGTAAGTTTTTATGCTTTAGCATCCTTGCATGCGTGTGAGTGCTGCCATGAATAGCATGTTTACCATGAGGCTATGTGCTTATCTGATATAACTGCCTGAATGCCTGTGGGTGAAGGTTGAGTTATCTGAATTGGAATAAATCATCAAATGTTTCAAGCCTACCTGCGGGTAGCAAACCATTTTCAAAAACAAGCATGAAATGTTTTGTTCCAATTCAGGCGATCCAGTCTATACTTGTATGCTGTGAGCATCACATAGTAACCTAGGCTAATAACCGGATTAAGAACTCACAATGTTTTCAAAAATTGATATCATGGTTAGTAGAGGCCGGTCTATGACCGGGCGAGCGGGGGTGCTCACGAAGTGACCTTCCCCAATCGTACCCAAGTTCCCGAGCCGAGGCAACTTTGGTGATGACGGACACGTGGCCTTTTGGCACCGAGTCAGGGTTTCCTAAATTTCCCAAAATAAAATATTTAGGTGGCGACTCTGTATCTGGCAAAGCAGTCCATGTTTGGCACTACTTTTTCAAAAATCAGTTTCTCAAAACGATTTGCCGGATTTGGACTCTTTGGTTCAGATTAGGAACCGTGACATTCAAGAGTCCGAGCTGTAGTGACCCCAAATGAACAGAACGGGAGCTAACCCTCCCGGGGCGTTCGGGGGACGTCTACAAGGAACATGGTATGCTAAAATATGCCTAAATAACCACTGAAATGTATCCAATGCATGCAAAAAATGATGGGCTTCTTTGGAGGGCCATGAGGTGGATTACTCAACACATACAAGATAGACATGTAAAATGGCAAAACAAACTCTGGAAATCAGTTATGACAGCCCTAAAACTCACCAAAAAGGCCCTGAAATGAGTCAATGAAACATGCAATAAAAGGTCCCCTTGAAAGGCCTTGAGGAGGATTGCTCTACACATGCATGAGGGACACAAAATATGGCCAAAAGGGCTCTGGACAGAGCTAAGGCAGACCTCAAAACTCACATAATAGGGCCTGAAACAAGACTTCTAAGCATACAAAATGGAGCCCCTTTAGAAGGCCAAAAGGGCCAACAAACAAGACAAGGAGAGAGGTGGTCACCCCCCTCTAATTTTGGCTCTCAAAATGGTGTATTAGCCACTAAAAATCCACTTGATTTCAGTGGCTAGAAGGCCAAACAAAGCACGCAACAAAGGCCTAGATGCAAGGCTCAAAACAAGAGGCAAACAAGCATACAAGGAAGTAAATGACCTCAAACAGAAAAATTCCCTTAATCAAACATCAAGAGGGGCTCAAAATAAGACTCTTTTCAGTTTATGACAAATCTATAAAATGCTTGTAAGCAAGGCTAAGATATGAAGCAAAAAAAGCCTACAAAAAGGGATAGAGCATACAAGGAGGTATATGACCTCAAACAGAAAAGTGTCCTTAATCAAACTTCAAGAGGAACTCAAAATAAGAAACTTTTAAGTTCAAGACAAAACTCATAAATGCTTGCAAATAGGGCTAATTTATGAAGAAAAATAATGCCAAAATGGGGGAAATGAGGACTTACCCTTGTAGCACAGCAATGCAGCAAGTTCTGGACCAAGAAAGTGAGTCTTCAACCTCTGAAAAATAGTTCCAAGATGCTTGGATGGATGGTGGAGGTGGTAGGCTAGGAGGTGTGGTGTAAATGGCCAAGAATATTAGGGTTTGGAGCTTGGATGAGAGAGATATGGAGGGTGGAGTGTATATGCCTTGGCTGGTTTTTCTAACCCTTGCAAATGGAGGAGGAGTGTTGGTTTTATAGAGGAGAAGAGCCAAGACTTCTTGGAGAAGCCTCAAGAGAGGGTCAAGCTTCTTGAGGAAGCTAGACCAAAAGGGTCAAGCTTCCTCAAGAAGCTTGACAAAAGAGTCAAGCTTCTCTAAGAAGCTAAGCAAAAGGGTCAAAACCAACTGTAGAAACCCCATTTTTGACCGTCCTCAAGGCTTGGACGTCATCGTTTGAACACGCGATGATTATCCATGCTTGTGTTTGTTTTGAGTTTTGAAAAGTCTTGGATGTGCGCCTTGCCATAGAATCTCTTAAATTCTCTGTTTTGTGCTTGGTTGCACCAAGAGCTTGTGGATGTGTACCTGAGGGAAGGGGGTAGCCTGTCAACCAAGTCTCCTGCCTGCCGGCCACCTTGATTTTCAATCGGCCAAATGTGATGGCCGGCCGGCCAATTTGACTGCCGGTCGACCATTTTTATGGCCGGCTGGCCAAGTGTGGTTTTCAACAGATATTTCTGTAGACAGCTAGCAGCTGTCATTCTAGGCCATACCCCAGCCCATACCTGGACGTGGGTGTTCTGAGGAGCTGTAGATTGATACATATCTATATCAATCAAGCTCTCTCACTTAGGAAAAAAAAGAAGGAAGAGATATACAACTTGGAGCAAAAAAATCTCTCTCTCTACATTTTCTGCCTCTCTCTCTAAGGTTTAGGGCTTGTTTGTGCTCAAAAGTGCATTTTCTTTGCACTTTTGCATACAAACACCTAGTTCTCTACTCCCTTTATTGAGCTGAGGCCCTTGGAGGTGATTCTTGGGGTGATTTGAAGCTTTTTTTGGTCCAAAAGTTGCTGGTTTGCTACTGTGCTTCAAGGGTAAGCCTTTTGTCCCTTTTTACCCCATTTTTGCAAAGCTTTTAAGCCTATCTTGCATCTGTTTTTGAGCTTAGCATATAACATATAAAAGATCTATTTTTGAGTGCTCTAAATAGTTTGTTAAGGGCGTTTTAAGCTTTGGGGTTGTTTGACCCCTCTTAAGGCTTGTTTGGCCTTTGTTTTGTGCCATTTTGGTTGAGCTCCGGGACCATTGTGTTTGGGCCTCCTCACCATTGAAATCTTGAGGGATTTCAGAGGTGAGGATGGTGCCTTGAGGTCCTAGGAAGGAGAGGGCCACCCCCTCTCCTTGTTGTCCTTGAAAAGGGCCCTTTTGCCTCTTGAGGGAGCATCTTGTTTAAGTGTATGTTGGCCATGCTTTAACTAATTTTTGTGCTTATTATGTCATAATATAGCTCTGTTTTCAGTTGGTTTGGACACACCTTGCATGCCTTGCATACATGTCTTGTAATGCCACATTTTTGCCTTAACATGCTTTTGGTGTAGACCCTTGTTCTAGCATGATTTAGGCTTAGCTTTGTGAAGCTTACATGCATATTTTGATGTGATAAGGGACTGTTTTAGGTCATTTGAGTCATTCATGTCTTGCTTTGTATAGCTACCATGCAATCCCTTTTGAATGCCTTAAGTTTTGGCCTCTCTAGCATGCATTACTTGCATTGTTTTAGTGGTTTGGAACCACTTACCATGTTATTTCAGTCCTTATGACATGCTTGTATGCTTGCCTTTGATGCCTCTTTGATGCCTCTTCGATGCCTTATGAGGTTGTGCCTTGTGCTCCATGTTTGGTCATTGTGCATGCCCTTGAATTTAAGTCATTTAGAGACCATCTAAGTGGTCTTTAGGCTTTGTTTTAATATGTTGAAACTATGTTTTGATCATTTAATTCATGCCATGTTTGGTTTTGCTAAGGGTAGTTCAATACCTCCTTAGCTTGCCTTCAGTAGTTGGACCATTATTGCATGCTTTGCTTGTTTTGATTACTTGGTTTGGCACCTCTCTTTCATGCAATTTCAGAGCTTATGATATATGCCATATGCCCATGTTTGTCTTCCTTTAAGTGTGCCTAAAGGTTGCTTATTTGATGTTCAAGTGTTAGCCCATTTGCTTGCATGTGTGTGTGTGTATTGGTTATCATTTCCGTAGCATTGGCCACTATTTTAGGCTTGTTTAAGGGCTGCCTAATTTTGTTTAAGTCCACCCTTTGGCATGTTGTTGCATGCTTAGCTTATGACATATTGTTGCATGTTGAAATGATGTTGCATTTGGCACGTATTCTCCTCCTCGTTTTGGTTGCTTAACATACCATATGTTTTGCATGCTTGTGTGTTGACATTGTGCCTTGTATGCTCATTTAACTTTCATGCTTGTTATATGCCTTGCATGCTTCCCATATGCTCATGTTGCATGCCTAGTTAATATACTTAGGTTGCATTGCATTTGCATGCATCTTTCACCTCTTGATCAAGCCATGATAGAGGTTGAAAGCCCCTTTGTTTGCTTATTTGCATTGCATTTCATTTAAAATCAAAATGCATACTTGGTTTCTTGGGCCATCATGCATTGAAATGCGCGATTGATGGTCCGAGAATCGAGAACAGTGTCCCTTTGAGTCATAAACATGATAGGGGATATGTTGGTGCATACATTTACTTGAAATACATTGCCATGCGTTGCTTGCCCTCTGCTGCTGTCAAAAACAGATTCAACAGGAAGATTTGGCCGGCCGGCAGTGTTTAGTGCCGACCGGCAAAGAATGTTTGGCCGAGAGTTCAATTGATGGTCGATGACCACTTCAAAATGGCCGGTGATGATCCCGCTCAGCCGGTGGTGTTCTACAACACTCAGAGAAGCAACCTTGGGAGTTGTGCAATTTTCAGAGAAGCAGAACAGTCAAAGTAGAGGCAAACTTGTGCATGGCGTTGGATTTCTGAGCAAACCCGAGCACGCGCGCATTGGATGCTCTTCCCGAGGCCTTTACTGCTTTCTTAGCTTAGTTAATTTGCTCAATTAATTAGGTGGTCTGTAATAATTAATTAGCTTGTAGGTTAATTAATTTGTATTATTCTTTTGGTCCCTCTGAGCGAGGGTGAATTTGTAATAAGTGTGGGTGCGTGTGTGCATGTCTTCCAACCTCCACTTCTTTCTCCCTTTTACTTACCTGCTTTGATGGTTAGTATTTGGACATGTTTACTTTAGCATACCTTATGCTATGCATGCGTGCATCATTCATTAGTCTTGCATGCACCAGGCTCAGCACATCATGCTAACTGCATTGTGTTTCAATTCGAAATTGAATACGTGTTAGTTGTAGCATTTCACATGCCATGTCTAGAATAGCCGAGCCCATTCCTAGTTGCATTTCGCATGTGTTGCATTAGCCATCTTAAACTAGGATCATGCATATGATTACTAGCTAGTTTCTGTTTTGGCTTGGAGTACTCGGTAAGCATTTATGCTTTAGCATCCTTGCATGCGTGTGAGTGACTGCCATGATAGCATGCTTACCATGAGGCTATATGCTTATGTGATATAACTTCTTAAATGCCTGTGGATGGAGGTTGAATTACCTAAATTAGAATAATGCATTAAAACTGTGAGTTTTAAGCCCACTAGATAATGGCAAAACCATATTTTCTGAAAGCCCACTCAAGGGTGGCAAAACCTGCATTTTAGCCTACTTGCGAGTAGCAAACCATTTTCAAAACGAACATGCAATGTTTTGTTCCAATTTAGGCGATTTGGTCTATACTTGTTTGCTACGCGCATAACATAGTAATTCTAGACTAATAAATGGAATAAGAACACATAACGTTTTCAAAACTGGATATCATGGTTAGTAGAGGCCGATCTTCGGATTGGGCGAGAGGGGGTGCTCATAGCTGACCTTCCCCAATCGTACCCAAGCTCCCGAGCCGAGGCAACTTTGGTGATGACGGACACGTGGCCTTTGGCACCGAGTCAGGGTCTCCTAAATTTCCCCATAAAAAATATTCAGGTGGCGACTTTGTATCTGGCAAAGCAGCTCATGTTTGGCACTTCTATTCTAAAAATCTGTTTTCTCAAAACGTTTTGCCGGATTTGGACTCTTTGGTTCAGATTAAGAACCGTGACAATTTGAGAGTCCTGAACTGTAGTAGTCCTACAAAACGAACAGAACCGGGGGGGGCGGGGCTCGTCCTCCCGGGGCGTTCGGGGACGTCTACACCAACTTAAAAAGACCAACAAAAGCCTTAAAATCTCGAACAGTGGGTCAAGTGCTACACAACTGGCACAACTGTATGCAACTCAGGAAGGCCAAAAAGCAGAAGGTAGGCCGACCAGTCCAAGTGGTCGGCCGACCACTTTCCCTGGCCGGCCGACCAGGGTTCAAAAAGGTCAAGAAGGAATGCTGGCCGGCCATACCAGAAAGGTGGCCTCCCAGATGAGTAGAATACAGCTGTATGGTGGGAGACCAAAAAATGTGACCCAGGACAGAGAAAAACCAGCTTTCTAGCAAGGTTCAAAAGGGTCAGGAAGAAAAGTTGGTTGGCCTACCCATATTGGTGGCCTCCCAGATGAGTACTACACAATCGTGGTATGGGAGACCAGAAATTAAGGTCTAAAAGTGAGAAAAACCAACTTTCTGTCAAGAAAATTGGCTGGAGGAGAGAGAAAATGGTTTTCAAAAGAATTGCTGGTCTCCCACTATAGTACCACCTTCCAAACAATGAAAATAGGATCCATACCAAAAATGAACCCTAACCGATGCAAAACGAGGGTTCGGGGGCCAAAACACGCGGCCCGGGGCCCCGAAAATAGGTTGTTAGGTACCGAAAGTGGCGTGCGACCATGAAGGTGGTCTCTCGGGCCACAGTGTCCCTCAAAAGAGAGGAAACAAGGTGTGTGCCAAAAACCGGAGCAAACGGAGGTAGTTAAGCGGTCTCGAATTGAGGCACACAGCCGACGGCTCCGAAAATCGGAAACTGGTCTCCAAACGGGAAAAATGGCCTACGACCACGAAACGTAGCCTACGGCTACTGAGAGATGGTCTACGAGACCTCTCTCTCCCTTCGGGAAGAGAAAACAGAGAAAATAGGACCTAGTTCGCAAATCGAAAGCACAAAAGAGCCCCGAAGTCCGGAGGCAAGGCTCTCAGCCGAGACTCTGAAACCTCAGAATGAGCACAATATGCATCATCACCGAGCGCTCAACCGGTGACATCTGACTCTTAAGGCCGGTCAAAAATGGGGTGTCTACACTATCATGGGAACACTCACACACATGCAGTATGCTAAAGCGTAAACACTCACAGTTGTAGACACCCCATTTTTGACCGTCCTCAAGACTTGGACATCACCGTTTGAACACTCGGTGATTATCCATGTTTGTGTTCGTTTGGAGTTCCCGGAGGTCTCGGCTCGCGCGCCTTGGCTCAGGATCTCCGAACTCGACCGTTTAGTGTCTGGTTTTGTACCAAACACTTGTGTTTTGCCTTGGAAAGGCAGGGTGAGGCTTGTAGACCATCCCCACCTATCACCGGCAGTGGCTAGATGCCACCGGCTGGTTTTTGCTGCCACCGGCAATATAGTTTGCCGGCCGGCACTATTTGTTGCCGGTCAGCACTTTTTGTTGCCGATCGGCACTCTTTTTGGCCAAGATGGCATTTTTTGCCGGCCGATTGCTGTTCATCTGCTTTTGCAGATATTTTTGGACAGTTGTATAGCTTTTGCTCCCCTCCATACACGTGTATGGAGGGATCTCCCTCTTGCAAAGCTTGTCTTGTAAGCTTTACAAGAGGCATATAGAGAGGAACTCTCTCAAAGGCAAAAAGAAGAGGCTTTAGACATTTTTGAGAGAGGAAAAATACAGAGGAGAGCTCTGGTTTTCTAGGGTTAGGGTTAGACATACACAACCTATCTCTCTTTCCCTCTCATTTTGCACACTAGGTGTTTTGTGTCTCACTATTGCACACAAACACCTAGTGTTTCACCTTCCTCTTGGAGCTGAGGTTCTAAAGAGTGTGTTTTGAAGTTTTGGTGTTGGATTCAAGCCAAAGGAGGCCATTGGAGCACCATTGTTGAAGAGGACTACAAGGGTAAGAAACTAGTCCCTTTTTCCCCCATTTTTGTATTGATTTTCCACCTGTCTTAGAGCAGTTTTTGTGCTTATTGTATAACATAAAAAAGTTCTGTTTTTAAGCCCTCTTTATTGTTCATTAAGAGTGTTTTGTTGTTTGAGGGTTGTTGACCACCCTTAGGCCTCAAAAGGCCTCATTTTGAGCCATTTTGTGCTAGCTCCGGGATTTTGGTGTTGAGGTCTCTTCACCACTGAAATCTTGAGGGATTTCAGTGGTGAAGATGATGCTTTGGAGTCCTAAGAAGGAGAGGGCCCCCCCCTCTCCTTGTTGTCCTTGAAAAGGACATATTTTGGCCTCTTAAGGAAGCCTATGCTTGAGTGTGTGTTGAGCATATTTGGTTTGTTTTTCATGCTTATATATCCATGATATAACATGATTTCAAGTTGGTTTTGGAACTTCATGCATGTTTAGCATAGTTGCCATGTAATGCCTTGTTTGTGCCTTAATGTGCCTTAGGTTGTTAGCCTTTGTTGGAGCATGTTCTTGGCTTAGTCTTGTGAAGTTTATGTGCTTATTTTGCCATGTTTTAGCTCTGACCATAGTCGTTTGGGTTGATCTTTGCATGCATTATATAGCTCATTTGTATTTGGACTTGTTGGCCTTGAGTATGTGCATGTGTAGCATGCCATCTTTGCATTGTTTTGGTGATTTGGGATCATTCTACATGTCATTTCAGTCCCATT
The DNA here is from genome assembly GCF_055761805.1 of Camellia sinensis. NCBI lineage: Eukaryota > Viridiplantae > Streptophyta > Magnoliopsida > Ericales > Theaceae > Camellia > Camellia sinensis. The sequence continues at coordinate 73,968,038 of NC_138964.1, forward strand.
TCCATGCTTGTTTGATTGCCTTGCATGCCTCTTTAATGCTTTGAAAGCATGTTTTGCAATGCTCCATGTTTTGGTGCCTTTGCATGCCTTTGTATTTGAGCCACTTAGATGCCATCTAAGGAGTCCTTTGGCCTTGTTTTAACATGCTAAAAATCTGTTTTTGGTTGGTTAATGCATGCCATGTTTGGTCTTGTTAAAGTGTAGTTCAATGCCTCATTGATTTGCTTTGAACATTTAGGCCTTTTGGTGCATGCTTGGTTTGATTTATTGCTTGGTTTGGCACCATGTGTTAGCATGATTTTAGAGCTTATAATGCATGCTAATTTGTCCATGTTTCCTTCTTTCAAGTGTGCTTGAATGTTGTTTGATTTATGCTTAAGTGTTGGTCCTTATGTGCATATGTGTGTGCATGCCATTTAGCCCTCACTTTTTAGCACAATGGCTACTGTTTTAGGCCTATTTTAGAGTCGCCTAATTCATGTTTAAGTCCATCTTTGCCATCCATTTGCATTGCCATATGTATGCTTGCATGATTGCATAAGTGCCTTGCCATGTCATGTTGCATTCCTAGCTTGTATGCCTAGGTTGCATTGCATTTTGCATGCATGCCTTGTTCCTTGAATTGGTGATAGGAATTGGGCCTAATTTTGTTTGATTGGTTTGCATTGCATTTGAAACCAAAGTTGCATACTTGGTTCTTTGGGCCATCATGCATAGAAATGCGTGATTGGTGGTCCGAGAACCGAGGCACATGTCCCTTTGAGTTATCACAATGATAAGAGACATGGTTGATGCATACATGCCTTGAAATATGCTGCCATGCCTTGTTTTGCCCTCTGTTGCTGTGAGTTGCAGGTTCTGCAGGAATACTCTGCCGACCGGCAGTGTAATGTGCCGACCGGCACCATTTTCTCTGCCGACAGCTTCAACTTTGTGCCGATGGCCATACAACACTGCCGGTGGAAATTTCATCTAGCCGGTGATGATCCCCTCTGTCCAAGGATGTAGTCCTGAGGTTTTGACAACCTCCAGAGGAGGAAAGGGAGGAAAACAGAGGCAGCTTGCGCATGGTGGCGCGCTTCCCGAGGCGTTTTCCCGCTTTATTTAATTTATTCAATTTGTTAATTAAATTAGTTAATTTGTAATATTAATTAGCTGGTGTAGTTAATTAGTTTGTATTATTATTTTGGTCCCTCCGAGCGAGGGCAAGTCTGTAATAAGTGTGTGTGGGTGGTGTGTATGTCTTCCAACCTCACTTCTTTCTTCCCTTTTACTTATCCGCTTTAATGGTTAGTATTAGGGCACGTTTAATTTAGCATACCTCATGCTATGCATGTGTGCATCCCTGCATTTGTATTGCATGCATTAGGCTCGGTACATCACGCTAATTGCATCAATACTTCAATTCCCAAACTGAATACGTGATAATTGTGCATTTTCACATGACATGTTTAGGATAGCCGAGCCTATTCTAGAAATGCTTTGTATGCGATGCATTAGGCACTTAACATGGACTTGGATCATGCATGTTTGCTAACAAGTTCTTTGTTTTGGCACGGAGTACTATGTAAGTATCCCGCTTTAGCATATCGCATGAGTGTGAATGTTACCATGACAGCATGCTTAACATGTGGCTAGATGCTTATGTGTTAAACTGTTTTGAATGCCTGTGGGTGAAGGTTGGATTGTTTGAGTTGGAAAAACTCGTTGAAATCCGTATTTTAGCCTACTTGCGAGTAGCAAATTCCAAAGCATTTTCAAACCAAACGGATATGCAATGTTTATTTCCAAATTAGGCAATCTAGTCTATACTTGTTTGCTGTGCGCATAACATAGTAATTCTAGGCTAATAATTAGAATAAGAATACATAACGTTTTCAAAATTGGATATCACGGTTAGTAGAGGCCGGTCTTCGGACCGGGCGAAAGGGGGTGCTCATAGCTGACCTTCCCCGATCGTACCCAAGCTCCCGAGCCGAGACAACTCCGGTGATGACGGACATGTGGCCTTCGGCACCGAGTCATGGTTTCCTAAATTTCCCCATTTTAAAAATATTTAGGTGGCGACTCTGTATCTGGCAAAGCAGTCCATGTTTGGCACTACTTTTTCAAAAATCTGTTTCTCAAAACGATTTGCCGGATTTGGACTCTTTGGTTCAGATTAAGAACCGTGACACAAATTGAGTCCGAACTGTAGCACGAGGTCCCCCCCGCGGCGATGTTACAACAGTGTACTCCGAACCAAAATAGAAACTAGTTAGTAATCAATGCATGATCCTAGTTCATATTAAGATGGCTAATGCAACACATGCAAAACGCAACTAGAAATAGGCTCGGCTATTCTAAAATGGCATGTGAGATGCACCAATTGATAATCATGTATTCAAATTGGAATCGAAATATGATGCAGTTAGTATGATGCGCCTAGCCCGGTGCATGCAATATAGATGAATGGATGCACGCATGCAAAGCATAAGGATGCTAATTGAAAATATGCCCTAGAACTAACCATTGTAAGCGGTTAAGTAAAAAGGAGAAAGACGTGGGATTGGAAGACATGCACACACGCACGCACACTTATTACAACAATTGTGCCCTCTCAACGGAGGGTCCGAATAAATAATACATGCCAACTAATTAATTATTACATAACCAAATGAATAACTAGTTACTACTAATTATTACAAAACTTACTTAATTAACAAATTAACTAATTAAATTACAAAACCAAATGCTAACTAACAATTAAGGAAAACAGTAAATAATGTTGTTCCAGCTCTAGTTGGGGGAGAAGGGGATGCATGCTCAGTTCTTGTCCCGAAAGCTCTTCGGATGCTTTTTTGAGGCTCTATCTGCAGGGTGTCCACAAGGAATTCCTGCTAAACCTTACCAAAACAAGTCTGGGGAATACATCAGTGGCTTGCCGGCCATGGGGAGCCACTGCCGACCATCTGGCCGACCAAGAGTGAGCACTGCCGGCCAAGAATGAAGGACTGCCGGCCATCTGCAAGGCACTATCGGCCACTGATGTGCTGGGACACCAAGCTACAGCAGAGCACAAAATAGAGAAAATTGAGGGTCTCTTAAGGGTATGTACGCACTATGCCACCCCATATCACCTCGAAACATCAAGGGAGAGGCATAATTGGATCCACGGCCATCAATCACGCATTTCGATGCATGATGGCCAAAGATCCAACTTGTGCAAATCAATGAGAAATGAATGCGCAAGAAAAACACATAAGTCCCTAGAACTCTATCATGGATCATCAAGAGCGTCGGCGACCGAGAATTGAGACACGTTTCATCACTTGAAGTATGAAACGCCCCTCGTTCCTCGTGCTCGGATTAACACTTTAATCCAAACAACAATGCAACACAAGCATGACATACACAATGCGACTCAAGCAAGCAAACATGCAATATGACTTAAGCATGCAAACATGTAAATATATGGCATACTCAATGCAATGTGAAATAAGCACACAAGCAACATACAAGTGGACATGTCAAATGGATTTAAACCAAAAAGGGGGTAGACCTCAGTCATGCCCCAAATCAGTGGCCAAAAGTGTTGGAATGAGGGCACAAAAGCAAGGTATGCATGCACAATGCATTAGCCCAAGAATTAAAGCATAAGGACACAACTCTCAAACATGAGCAAAGAGTGATAATCATGATAATGAGGCAATGAGGTAATCTCTGAAATCATGCAAGGACTGATGCCAAACCACCCAAACAAGTCAAACATAGCATGCAAGAAAGCTCAAAGTACGAAGCCAACAAAGGGACTTAAACAATGGCTATGCAAGGCAAGCCCCGAAGGCCTAAGGGCACCTAAAACAGTCCCTAGGCGGGTCAAGGTGAGACTAAAAACATACTTGAACCTAGCCAATACAAGCTAGAACAAAGGTCAAAAACATGGAGCATGGAAGGCTACAAAAGGGGTATTACATTACACCTATTAAAACCAAACATGGTATGACCTGGACAGCATAAAACAGAGTTACATCATGGTATAACAAGACCCAAAATGCATTGATATGCTGACCCAAAGGCCTAGGCTTAATGGCATGCACAATGATCCATTCATGAGGCATAAAACACAAACTCTTCAAGGCATTTAAAGCATGTCAAATGCAGGTGTATGACCAAATTTCATGGACTGAAATAACATTCGAAATGATGGCAAAGCATGCAAACATCACATGTATGGCATGGTAGGGGGCCTCAAAACCCAAGGCTAACCAAAGCATTTATACTATAGCTATACAAAACATGAGTGATATGACCATGGAAGCCCAAAATAAGAATAAAATCATGCTGGTGCAAAGTCAAAATATGCTGGAATGATGAGTCAAATCAACATGCACATAAAGCTAGTAAGCAAGATTTTTTCTACAAGTATATGGAGCATGCAAAAGATGACCAAACCAACTTTAGACAGAGTTATGTCATGGAAAAAAATCACCAAAAACATGCTAAAATGGACTCAACATAAGCTAGGCAAACATGCTACTTTGATGAGCCACAAATGGGACTATACTACACATAAAGTAGGTCCTAAAAGTCACAAAAAAGGGCCTGAACCAAGCCTCAAAAGTATAGGGATACATGCTCCTTTGATAGGCCAAAAACTCAAGCAAACAAAAAAAAAGAGAAGGGGTCACCCTCTCTTATTTTAGGCCTCAAAACCACATGTTTACCACTGAAAATCCATTGGATTTCAGTGGCTAAAAGGCCAAACCAAGACTACCTCGAAGTCCTTAAAGCATGGTACAAAACAAGGCCAAACAAGGCAAGTAAGAGGGTTGTGCACCCTTAACACCAAGAAGACCTTAAACAATCATCAAAAGAACTCAAATACAGAACTTTTTTCAGTTGAAAGCAAGGTCTAAACAAATATTCAAGGATGGCCAAAATGAGGTACAAATAAATGCTAAAATGGGAAATATACTCACCCTTGAAGATCAACTTCGAAACCAGCAACCTCAGTGGTCAAAAACCAAGTTTCAAAGCTCAAGTAACACTCCCAAGAACCTCAGCCCAAAGATGGTGGTGTATCTCTATGTGTTGTAGTGTAAAAGTGCAAGGAAAATGGACTTTAGAACACTATTCTATGCAATATAGAGAGAGAGAGAGAGAGAGAGAGAGAATGAGAAATATAGAGAGAGAGGGGTCTTTCTTCTTTGAAATGGCTGAACTTCTGCTAAGGAGAGAGGGCCTCTCCTTATATAGAAGAAAAACAATGAGAAGCTTGTTAAACAAGCTTGGCAAGAGCTTCATCTCTCCATACACGTGTATGAGGGGAAATGAGTGAAAACCAGCTGGCTCAAAAGATCTGGCGTGAAACCTACTGAGACAAGGGTTCTGATAGCCATCAGCAGTGGCCGGCAGTGGCTCATTGATGGCCGGCAGGCTTCATCAATGGCCAGCAGTAACAAATGCATGGCCGGCAGGGTCAAAATGGGGCTGGCAGTGCACTAAGAGAATCAAGCTGAAAGGGCCAATACATGGTCCAAAAAAAGGGCAGAAAGGATACAGGGTTTGGAAAGCTCAAACCTGTGACGTTCCGCCGTGACATTCGAGCACTCGATGAGCAATCGAACTAGTTGTTGGATGTACCTGCAAGCACAACCAAGTCTTGAAAACGGTCAAAAATAGGGTGTCTACACCTATTATCGTTTCAGTTACTGATAGAAAAAATATCAACAGTTTCCCCGACTCCGGCGGTGACAACACGGGTGGGTTCTGTAAATACTGCTTAATCTACTGAAAAGCAACTTGGCATCGGCCATCCCATTGGAACTTCTTTTCTTTCTTCAGGAGACCAAACAGTGGTTCACAAGTCAAGGTTAATTTTGTAATAAACCGTCTTATGAATTACACTTTACCCAGAAAGCCTCACACCTCCTTTTCAGTCCTTGGTGGTGGCATTTCTAAGATGGCCTTAATCTTGGAAGGATCAAGCTCGATACCTCTTTGTGTGATCAAGAACCCCAACATTTTCCCTGCTGTAACACCAAAAGTACATTTCAGAGGATTTAGCCGCAACCGATACTCTCTAATCTGTTGGAAAAATTTCTTCAAGGCGGTGTAGTGGCCCTCTTGTTCCCTAGACTTGACAATCATGTCGTCGACGTATACCTCTACCTCTTTGTGGATCATATCATGCAAGATTGTGGTTGCAGCCCGTTAATACGTAGCCCCAGCATTTTTCAAGCCGAACAACATCACCCTATAGCAGTAGGTCTCCCACGGGGTGGTGAAAGCAGTCTTCTCCTTGTCTTCGGGTGCCATCAAAATCTGGTTATAGCCTGAAAACCCATCTATAAATGAGAGCAGCTCATGCCCCGTAGTGAAGTCCACCAATTCGTCGATATTCAACAGAGGAAAGTCGTCCTTCGGGCAGGCTTTGTTCAAATCTCTGAAGTCCACACATACCCGAATTCTGCCGTCTTTCTTTGGCACCGGAACTATGTTGGCCAACCAAGTAGAGTATTCAGATACCAACAGGAACCCTACATCAATCTTCTTGGTGACCTCTTCTTTAATTTTCATAGCCCAATTCGAGCGAATCCTTCGGAGCTTCTGCTTAATTGGTCGGGCCTCTAGGTCAAGAGGGATCCAGTGCTATACAATCTCAGGATCGATTCCAGGCATGTCTTCGTAGGACCACACGAAAACATCTTTGAAATCTTTTAATAAAGCGACTAAGCGCTCACATTCCTCTAAAGACAACATGGACCCAATTTGAACCAGCCACGGGTCCTTCTCAATACCAACATTAATTGAGCCGATTTCATCAACCGAAGGCTTTACAAACCTCTCCTGCTCTCGATCAATCAAATGCGTTAAAACCGGATGAATTACTTCCTCGTTGTTTTCATCAAAATTTTGAAAGTCCTGATTAATGCAATAAACTAAAGGCACAAAAAACTATTCAAAAGCCACAGCAGTACCATTCTCATTAACTTCCAGCTCGTCTGATTCTTCGGTTACGACCGACTCAGAAGAACATGAAAATGACAATCTGGATAGGACAGTGGCATCCGGGTTGTCACCCCTAAGAATACCAGACTCTGACTCAGAAAAACTCGAATCTGATTCCAACTACACAGACTCTATAGAATCAGATTCCGGTTCACTACCTGACCTAGAACTACTAGATAAAAAGCCTTCCTCGTATTGCCAGACGAGGGAGGGTGTGATGGATGCATCCAGAATGTCAGAAGAAGGGCCCACAGCCGAGTTATCTCCAGTCATGGAAACTAAGAAATCATCCCCTGAGCACTCTGGTAAGATTTGAGGATCTGAGAGGAGACAAGCCAGTGCTACCCCCATTTCAAGTTCTGTGCCATCGGACTCATCCTCATTACACTGCTCAGCCATAGCTGTTGGGCGAGTCTGCTCTTTAGCAACTTCATTCCCTGGTAACTGTAAGTCAAAAAAGATCTCAAAACCCGGCAAAGGGCCGCCTCTCTGAATTCAGCCATGGGTCGGGAAAGCCGCAGAACAGGAAATCTTCTCCCTCCCAGACAAAGCGTCTGTTCGGGGTCCCTCGGATTGCTCTATGCACTAACTCATAGTGCTTCATGGCTTGTTTTGCTCTGGCTCTTCCAGCCATCTCTTTTCCTTTTCTTACCCAATCCTCTTTGGTAGGTGTTTAACCTAGACCAAAGGTATGGGGATTGTGTGGCACTTCGGCCAATGTAATGATGCCCTTCCGGCCACTTCTTGCTAATCCCATCCCGGGCACATGTTGAAGCTTGTTCATGAGGTAAAGAGATTGTGCACTGACATACAGCCCCTCATCAATAGCTAAAAGATCTTGCACCACCCGAGCCTCAGCCAAGGTGAACCCAGACAGGAAGACATCCTCCTCACCATGTGCAATCTCTAAGATTGGTGTAGTAACCTCTGGCGGTGGATGTGTTGAAGAGTTCCCAAAAACAATTGCCACCCCTTTTTCGTGGGGATACTTCAGCATCTGGTGTAAAGTGGAAGAGGTGGCTCTCAGCTAGTGCAACCACGGCCACCCAAGGAGTAGATTGAAGGTAGCTGGAACATCTAAGACATGAAACTCAGTGTCCTGCTGCCCCAGGCCAACCTAAGTTTTAATCCGTATCGTCCCCATCACCTCCCGACTGGTGTTATCATAGGCCCGTATTACCTGGGTTGTAGGAACGAAATCTGCGGGCTTTAACCCGATAGCATACACCGTTCGTGATGGACATACATTGATTACAGATCCCGTATCAACCAGGACCACCGGTATCCATTTTTATCTACACTCCATAGAGATATATGATGGCTTATTATGATCGAAGCCCTCAGGCAGTAGTTCTTTGTCTGTGAAGGTCAAAGTCGGCGAAGCACCACCTAGGAAAATCAACTCCACCAACTGCTCAGGCGTTGTATCAATTGAAAGCTTAGCCTTGTCCATGGCTGAAAAGATAGCTTGTCTATGTACCCTGGAGGCCATAAGCAGTCCCCAAATGGAGATGTCTACTTGAATCTTCTTTAGCTGCTTCAGCACAGCTTCCTCCACTAACAGTCTGTCTTTTTGCTTTTCAGTCCTTCCCGGACGCCTCCGGCTGGTCCAAGTGTGGGGGCTTAAAGTACCGCCCACTCTGGGTCATATGGTCCACTTCTTCAGTATACCAGGTGTCATCTGGGAGGTTCTGCCCCCAGTCTTCATCGGTATGGGCCAGATGCAAATCGTCGTCTTCCCACAACATGCCCTCAACAACCGATAGACAACTATCCGGCTCTGCTGTAATTGTTTCCGTGCTCACAACACATTTGGTCCCCACAGGACCCTTGGCTTTTCTAGCCCTATCATCATTCTCGCTTTTCTCTTGCTCAAAACGCCTCAGCGTGGCTTCTTGTTCGGTATCTTCTGTACACAAACTGCCTAAGTCCCGAGCAGAATTCTTCGTACCGGTGCTCTCCAGCAATTCTTTCTTGTTCTCGACCATTCCGGCCACTATAGATGTTCCAGTTTCTGACTGCCCCTATTTCGGCTGAGACTCCTCAACAATATCTGGCTCGTCACTGAGCCACACTATAGCATCTGTTGCTCCGTTCACATCACACCAACCAACCTGCAAATCCCCCAAGTCCCGCTCATCCAAGAACTGTAGGTTGCTGACATCCTCCTCAAGGTCGGCTAGGTCATCGAGCCCCTGACTCGGCCCGTCCTCGCAGATAATATATACTTCTGCCCAACTGGCAACTCCACCCTTGGCTTAGCCTAGTTTGTCGACACAATATAGCCACACGGGTTGTATGCTCCCTCAGTTAAGCTCGCAGATCCCTCGGGTTCTGAACCAACATTCCCATTCTCCTCAAAGGTCACCCTAATTCTCTCTTCGACAGTCACCACCACTGGCTTGGGTAGGGTTAATGATGTGCTCATCATGCATAAATCTGTGCATTCCGGGATGAACACCGTCTGCGTAGGTAGGTGGGAAGGAGTGATATATATGCTAGGGTCGTATAGAACGGCCGTGGTTTGAATCAGGTTTATCTACCTGGGTAGAGGAGGGGGGTTGTTATTGGTGGGAGAGGGTTAGTGGTGACATTCAGCTTCTCGGGAGGCGCAATCACCTTGTTGTCAATGAGATCTTGAATCTCATGATGTAATCTGAAGCACTGGTCAGTATCATGCCCATGTTGCTGATGGAAGGCACAATACGTGGTTCGATTGTGTGTGGGAGGGAGGTTATTTGGTAGTAGGCGTGGTTCCAAGGCCTTCAGATGCCCCTTTCTGATTAGAACCCCCAAGGCTTTAGATAAAGGCATGTAAAGTGGAGTGAAGGTCCTCTGGCCCCTAGGTGGGTACTTTGCAGGTTGGATGGTGGTTTCGGACGAGCCAGTGAAGGGTGTGGCTGTTTTTGAGGTGGTGGTGGTGACCATGCCCACGTTAGAAGTTCTTGCGGCTGCATTACTACTTGTAGCTGCATTCGAACCGCGGGTGAAGGCCCTCTTAGGCTGCTCCCTTTCGTGGTCAATCCGATCTTGTTTCATAGCATCTTCGATCTGTACCCCAATCTCATGCAAGTCAGCAAAGGTGGGGAGGGGTAAGACGATCATTCTCTGCATCAGCCTGGGTTGCAGGTTGCGCACAACCATCCTTATCTGATCCTTTTCGAGTGGCCGAGTTGTCATCATGGAGGCCCTGGCCCTCCATCGAGTGACAAAGTCGAAAGATCCTTCCTTCAGCTCCTGTCTGGTTGTCTCGAGATCACGAGTCGTGACCTCGATTTGGGTGTTGTACGAATATTGAGCAACGAAGACCTCGACCATCTCCTCCTAAATCCTCCAGTTTGGCGTACCAGATGGCCGCAATACTCGACAGGGTTCGACCGAAGAGAGATAGTTTCTGGTGTCTAGTCAAGCCCATCGGGCACAGAATATCCGAGAACAGCCTTAGATGAACCATAGGATCGCCCAAGCCGTCAAAACGGTCTATATGGGGCATTTTGAATCTCTCTGGCAATGTCACCACCAAGTCTGTCTAACCATCCTCTATGTCTGGAATGGAGTTAATGCCTTGAGCCCTCTTGAACAGTTTTTCCAGCTTACTCACTTTTAGTGCTGTTGGATCCACTTCGAACTCGAAAGGGGCCTCAATTGTGTAGGCCTGTGCTTTGGATGTCTGAGGTGGAGTGGGATCCACTGGGACATCTATATTCTCCAGGGCATTGGCTATTGAGACAGGAGCCCTTAGTGCAGGAATTTCTACTGGAGGTGGATGTGATGCAGAAGCTGCCCCCTGTTGTGTTTGTTGCTATTGTTGTAGCCTGGCAATGAGTTCAGCCTACCGGGCCACAACCTCGGTTTGGCGGGCGGTAACCTCCACTTGGCGAGCAGCATCTCGTTGCATAGCCTGCATGGTCTCTTGGAGTTGATGCATCATATCCTCCATACCGACTGTAAAGTGCGGATCTGACTGAACAGGTGTATGTTCCCTCTCTGAGGTAAAAGCAGATATCTCAGCCCAACTGCGCACAGGTGAGGTAGATAATGACCGTTGATCTAGTAACCACTGTACTGATGATCTGTGCCTGGATGACCTCCGTCTCGTAATCGGGGGCAATGCAGCAAACACTGGTTGTCCGTCAACTAGATCCTCAGATCGATGAATTCTCCCAATCCGAGTCCAGAGTGCTTGGGGGGTACTTGCCTCGTTGGAAGCAATGATGCAATATTACCTTGCAAAAAGGAAAATAAAGCAAAATAAGGAAACAACAATCAGAAAAATGGACAATATTTCGGCTTAGATAAAGACAACACACAGTTGATATCATGAGCTGAACAAACTGTTCTCAAACACTGATCTCTGCCCCCAAATCACTGCCTCGAATCTAATACCCCCAAATACTGATGTCCTCAGACCGATACCCAGACTTGCAAAATGATACATGCATTCTTATAGAGACACACCCTAACAGCACGTAGCAAGCAAGTGAGAGCCAAAACACCCCTATGGTGGGGTAGGGTTTCCCTGTCCTATTTTGTCAGGAGCTAGGGTTTTACTACTCACGCATGCGGTTTCAAACAATCTACATTCGGGGAAGCAACCTGTCCTAGTTTGGAATGGTCTCTATGGCTTCCGATACGCAACTAGGTCGATTGGTCAAAAAGGGTGCCTCGGCAAAACCAAGGTTTCTGTTCCCATCGTGGCAGAGCCCATAACCGGTCAGCCTTATGGCATGCTTTTCCAAGCAAGCCTCCGACAAAACGTTCAGGAATAACAGATGGAAAACACTGTGACTTAAGCGCACCAAATGCAAATGCAATCCAAAGAAACAAATAAGTGTAGAAAAAACAACATATCATGAGTTTCGAGTCAAGTTCTCTAAATCCCTAGCAGAGTTGCCAAAAACTGTAGACCCGCCCGAACTTCCTCCGCGCGTCCCCCCTTTCGGAGAGGGCGCGAATTAGGTCCTAGCTACTACAATTCGAACTCTTGTCACGGTTCTGAATCTAATCTTACAAAGTGCAATGTGAGACTGATAAACACGAAAGAGTCCAAATCCGACAAATTATTTTGGAAAATCAATTTTTAGTAAAAAAAGCACCAAACATGAACTGCTTTGCCAGATTACAGAGTCGCCACCTAAATATTTTATTTTGAAAAATTTAGGAAACCCTGACTCGTGCCTAAGGCCACGTATCTGTCATCACCAAAGTTGCCTCGGCTCGGGAACATGGGTACGAGTGGGGAAGGTCATGACATGAGCATCCTCCTCGCTCGCTTGATCAAAGATCGGCATCTATTGTCATGATATGTCGTTTTATAGACATGTGTTCTTATTTTGATTATTAGCTAATCTTACTATGTGATGCGCACAACATACAAGTATAGACTCGATCACGAGAATTGGAACAAAACAACTCATGTTTCTTTTTGAAAATAGTTTGAATGTGCTACTCGCAAGTAGGCTAAAGTGCGGATTTGCCACCCTCAAGTGGGCTTTAAAACATGATTTTTCCACTTCACAAAGCGGGCTTAAAACTCACAATCATTGAGTTGTCCCAATTCAGGCAATCAAGCCTCCACCCACAAGCATTCAAGCAGTTAAGCACTTAAGTAAATAGCCTCATGGCAAGCATGCCATCATGGCTACACTCACACTTATGCAAGTATGCTAAAGTGTAAATACTTACAGTGTACTTCGAGCCAAAACAGAAAACTAGTTAGAAATAATGCATGATCCTAACTATATAAGACACCTAATGCAACACATGCAACAATGCAACTAAATAGCCCCGGCTATCTATGATGGCATATGAATGCAACAACTTGATACATGTATTGAAAGAAGTATTGAAATATGATGCAGTTTGAATGATGTGCCGAGCCCGGTGCATGCAATACAAATGAATGATGCAAACATGCAAAGCATAAGGTATGCTAATTGAAAATGATCCCTAAAACTAACCATCGAAAGTGGTTAAGTAAAAGGGAGAAAGAAGTGGGGTTGGAAGACATGCACACACACACGCACCCTTATTACAACATTGTGCCCTCTCGACGGAGGGTCCGAATAAGTAAGCTAACTAGCTACGCTAAGCCAAGCTACTTATTACAAAACAACTAATTAACTAACTTAGCTAATTAATTATTACAAACCAAATGAGACTGAATAACTAGCTAATCTAAGCTAATCAGAATGTTACAACATGAACTAAGCTAAATGAATTACAGCACATGTAATTAACTAGATCTAGCTAATAAAGCGATAAGGATGGCCTCGTGGGCGAAGGAGGTATGCATGCTCAATTGCTTCCTCCTAAAAATCCATTGCCTTGCCTCTAGATGCCTCTGTTTGCACATCTTTGAACCTCTGAAAATTGTGCCAACCTCTAGATTGCCTCTGTTTGATCTCAAGAACATACTGATAGCCGATCGGCCATGGTTGGTGATCATCGGCCAAAACTGGTGGCCGGTCAGTATATTTGATGGCCGGTCAGTATATTTGATGGCCGGTCAGCCACTGCTTCCCTGCATTTCCTCCTTTTACTGTAATAGAGAGCAAACAGAGGCATGACAATGTATTTGCAAGGAAATGTGTGTACTGCCACCCTCCTTATCATGTCTCAAGCTCAAAATAGTGTGGCACTTGGCTTTCAAGCCACCAACCAAGCATTTTCAATGCATGGTGGCCAAAGAACCAAGCTTGTACAAGCTCAATGAATGCGCACATAAGACTCGAAAGGCCTCGACCCTATCATGCATAATCAAGGGGGACAACGACTAAGAAATATGACATGTTTCATCACTTTGAGTATGAAACGTCTCACATTTCTTGTGTTTGGATTAACGTCTGATCCAAACACAAGCAATGCAAATAACATGTAAACACTTCATGTATAACATGCTAATGGCCAAATACAATGAAATTAGTGGAGGACACAACACTAGTGACATGCAATACAATGCTCAAATGATCAAACCAGCTCAAGACGGAGCTACATCATGCCAAAACAGTGGCCTAGTCATGATGAAACTTAGGCACGAAAAGCAAGAAAAACATGCTTGCATGTTGGCTCACAGATAAGACACAAAGCATAGCTCTCAAAAAGCATTGAACGAGTGGAATATGTGAGAGTATGACAGTGATATAAGCTCTGAAATTACATTCTAAATGATGTCATATCATGCAAATAACTCAAACAAAGCATGCTAGGGGCCCCAAAACACAAAGCTAGCAAAGCCAACTATACCATGCCCATATAAGGCAAGCCTCAAAGGACCAAGACCACTCAAAATAGTCCTCAAGCATGCTAAATCAAAGCCAAAAGCATGATGGAATCAAGCTAACTCATGGTAGAATGATAGGCTAAATCATCACACAGGCTAGGCCAGTAAGCAAGATTACACTAGAAATGCAAGAAGCAAGCAACCAATGACTAAACCAGCCAAAAACAAAGTTTTAACAAGTTAAAATATAGCCAAAAAACATGTTTGAACTAAGCTTCAAAAAGGGAAAAACACATGCTAACTTGGTAGGCATCAACACATGCAACCACCCCCTCCTATTTTGGACCTCAAAACCACCTTTCCACCACTGAAATTCCTCTAGAATTCAGTGGTTGAAAGGCCAAGAAAAGATTGTTTTAAAGGCTTTAAAAGATGGCAAAGAACTTAGCAAACAACCCACAAAAGAGGGTGGGACACCCCTAACTCTGACAAGGACTCAAACCAACATTTTTAACACTTAAAAATAGAGGTTTTTGTAGTTGACAACTAGGCCAAAATAGTATGCAAAGGTGGCCTACACTAGTGTACAAAAACAAGCTTAAAAGGGAAAAAAGCTTACCCTTGAAGAATAACAGCAAGACAACAACTTCTGAGCCAAAAACCAACCTTCAACAGCCCAAATAAGACCCTCCAGCACCTCAGCAACAAGAAGTGGTGCTTGACTAAGTGTTCTAGTGCAAATATGTGAAGAAAATACACTTTCAAACACAATAGAGAGAGAGAGAGAGAGAGAGAGAGAGAGAAGGAATTCTAGAGAGTGAGTAAGATTTTTCCTCTTAATTTTCAGAACCTCTCTAAAAGGGGAGGGACCTCCCCTTATATAGAAAATGCAAGCCAAAGCTTCCTTGACAAGCTAAACGTCTATGGAGGATGGCTTTAGTGTTCAACAGCTGGCACAGTTGGCACATAAAATATCTGAAAAATCACAAAAAGGCCACCGGCCATTATCAGTGGCCGACCGGCCATTATCAGTGGCCGACCGGCCATTATCAGTGGCCGACCGGCTACCACTGATGTCCGATGGACATAAGCCTTGGCCGATGGGCTGTAGGGCTGGCCGAGAGGCCACCCTCTTCCCCTGGAAGCAAAGCTACAAGCCCTTGGTCCACAACCAAGCACAAAACAGACAAGTTGAGAGGCTCCAAGGCAAGGTGCTTAGCCGAGACCCTCAGGAACTCAAAACGAACATGAACATGGATGATCATCGAGTGTTCAAACGATGACGTCCAAGTCTTGAGGACAGACAAAAATGGGGTGTCTACACCGCTCCAGTGAAGATCACCTTATTTCCAAAAGTTTATAGACTTACAAAAATACTGATAGATCTCAAGGACTGCTCGAGCAACCAAAGCACCGCTCGAGCAAACAAGATATGAAATGGATAACAACTCTTTTGAAAAACTAACTCCTAACCTATTTCAAACACAACCAACAACTCTAAACAACCAAATTCAACTGACAACAAAATTATAAGTGTATAAACAACATGTCATGACCCAAATCTGCCCCTATAGGTTTAGCATCATGATCGGCCAGTATTCCTGAGATTACTTATGGCCTTAATAAACAAAATCAATCTCAATATGATTTATAGGGCTTAGTGAAAGCAATATGAAACATAAAGATGAACTATTGAGCTGGGTATACATGAAAAACCTCATATAGTAGTTGTGCAACCACTCTTACTTTTGTACGTAATTCAAACATCCATAGATACATCCATAGATTTAAGTTCAAAATAACACCCAAATAACGAAACAAAAATGCAAAATAAAAAGTGTATCACAATCGGGGTTTTGTCTTGCTTGGCTCCACTCAAGCTCAAGCTTACTCCAACCATGGAGCTTTCAAAACAGCTAACACAAGGGTCGACTCCAAGGCTTCTCTATCCTTGATGCTTAGTTTGCTCACCTACATATACATATAAATAGTGAGCTAGCTAGGCCCCAGTGAGTAATCAAAATAAAGGAGTTAAATGATAGAAGTTTGATAGTGTTTCAATTCAATTCACAATGATACAATAATAGCACAATAGCAATAGTCTTTTCAAATGATGCATCCAATAGAGCAACAATATTTCGATATAAATGGGACCACAAATGTCGATTAATGGGACCACGACGGTCAGTCAATGTGACCATGAAGGTGTAACATCAAAGATCTCCATAATGATGTGGGCGAGGGCCAATGGGCCATTGTATTGTTTCCCCCAGGCAAGGGCCACACTATTGGGCTTCACTATTGGATGTCACGAACACAATTCAAAGAAGAACTTCATTCATTAAAGGAAAACAACATTCGAATAAACCAATCATATAAGAATTTCACAATTTCGAAAGTAAATATAGTTTGAACATATCTTTATAAAGTTACTACTCATAGTGTGTTAAATAGACACTAGGCCTTGGACGTCCACCTATGTATGAGATACCGTGGCACAGGCCCTCGCCCGAGGGAAATAATACCGTGGCCTATGTATGAGATATGTTGATATGTTTGACCAACATGATATGTCACGCTAAAAGAAGTACCACACATGATTCGAATATGAGATATAAATTGTTATACTAATGTGTACAACAAGTTTGTTTTGTTATAATGCACATACATGAAAAGTTGTTTATGCGCATTCAATTCTGCCTACGGGTGTCTATTTGAAATATGAACATGATTTGAGTATATAATTATTTAGTAAATGTTCTGCATGCGATATTTGATAAATATGCAATTATCTGTTACGTAAGTGATTAATTGCGTACGATATGTGAAAGGAGAATATAACAATGTGCCTATGTGCGAATGTACTCATGTGATTTTGTGTTTAATTTCGTATTGGGCATCCCAGTATTTGGTAAAGTTTGATAAGAATTTGTGTAGAGTATGGACAAATTAAGGGCATACGGATTGGAAGGTTCTTCCACAGCCCGACTTGATAGTCCGGAAAGAGTAGTACAAGAATTGGCAGAGATCTTGAGACAACAGCGTTAGTTGCCGCTACGGCAAGAACCTTTGCCACCACTAGTGTGAGAAACACCAAGGAGTTTGTTATCAGGCTTCTGGGGCTCGTTATAGATATGGCAAAATGGACCATACGGCAAGGAACTGTCCCCGGATTGAACGAAATGTGAATGAATCCTCTGCCTTGGCCAAATCCGTACCAATGGTAGGAATTGCTACTCAGGATGGAGTAATCACACTCATCCCAGAAAGCACTCAGAATGTTGTAACCATTACCCCAGGTATCTATACTGTTTACAAATGAATGCTTATGTGTTGATTATTCTGAATTAGTATGTTTGTACATCTTCGCTTGGGATATTATTTGATTCGGATCGGCATATATTTCACATCTGCTGCATGTGTATCTAGATTGGTTAGACCCAAATGATCGAGACTGTATTCATTGGAGGTATATGCCCCGTTTGGGAAATTTGTGAAATACGTTTTGGAATATTGATTGACTCTGCACATGTACATATATATCTACACCTATGCTCAGGGTGATTTATTATGTTACCGTCTTCAATGACTAAACCACTGGAATTATGATTCTGTAATCGTGTGACCAAGTTGAGCACCTAAATAATGAACTCTATAATTGTGAGACCATATATTTTGATTGGTAGAAAGTTGACTGGGTGATGTGACTAATTTGGAACTTTTGCGTAACAATCCCATACTATGTGTACCCGAGGAACTTTGTATAATGTATTACTGTGCACCATGTTCTTGCACATAAGGCTTATTTGGGAACTGCTATACTGATTATGATACGTGCCTCCTGATATGAACACTTGCATGCTTATGTAACTATACCTGAACTTATGTGGACAATACCGTATTGTACGTGATTTGAAACACTTTGATATGAACAGTTGTAATGAATGATTCTGATACGACCTTGAGAACTGATAAATTTAGGGCAGTTGTGAAACTATCAGCCATGTGCCTAAACAAACGAAGTGAGCTTTACAGAATCAAATGTACCCTATTTGAGAAAACTTCTATCTGACTTGATCCAATAGAACCTTTGTCTGAATTGACCCGATAGAACCCTCGTTGGATATAATTTGACGGGACCATTGTTTGATTTAATCTGACAAGACCTTTGCTTGGATTGATTGATAAGAACCTCTATCTAAGTTGATTTTGTAAAAGGGGGTTAAGAATTGCCTATAAATAAATGACTAGATTATGATTGGCAGGAAAACTGATGGACCCAAAACTTGAATCCGTTTGGAGTGCTTGACTTATTTGAAAGACCTTTTGTGGGCTATCAATAGATTGATCTACCTATGAACACCATTGAGAACCAAACTTCAACTATTGAGGACATATGTGTTATAGATGAACTGAATTGTACAAATCCCGTGATTAGGTGTCTTAAGGAACGATGCTTGTGTATTGTCCCATCCTGGTTGGTTTGATGCTATGGGGACTGATGATGGCAGATTGATTTGACTATAAGCAGTACTGAACAGTTGTCCTTAACTGATCAGAATATGTTGTGTATGGGAGAGTGGTTGCTTCAGTGTTATCGGATTTTAGAAGATCAGGTTACGGTGAGTGGTATTATGTTTGTTTTGATGACATTCTCGGGGCGTCCTTTCGTGCTAGGGGACGTTAAGCCTATGTAGCACCTTTGATCGAGATACCTTTTGCCACCGACGGTTTCGTACGGGTGGGTTTGACTAATCGATCTCGAGTCGGCCACCGACGGTCGTGAACGGGTGTGCTTGATTCCGAGACGATTATTCCTTTGTTTTGTCTGGAATGTCATCCTTTGATATTATGCAGAGGTTATAGACATCCAAGAAGCTTTGAAAAATCCTGATTATCCATAAGTGTGCGAATTCAGTACACCTTGTGAACGCCTGCCCAGTGCCATTATATTCTGTAATTGGGGCCCTGAGGATGTGTAAATTGTGCTTAACATGTGATTGACTCTTTTGATACTACCTTTGCCATTATGGAGGTTTGTATATGAATTGCCTTATGCTTTTGATGACTATCAGATAATGTGGAAAGACTCGATAGAACAGGGAATTGAATATTGAACTGAATTGTGAACTGTAAACTGTTGAATGAATTGAGAACACGTGTATTATGTCAGAAATTGCCTGCTTCGATGTTATTGTACCTTACAATCAGTATTATGGGGATGTCTAGACTATGTGTATTGTGTGGGTAATTACTTCGATGTTACCTTTGTTGTTTCGGGAATCAGTATCTGGATCCACCTTATATTCCTGAAGACTTTTAATTGACCTTGGATAATTGTGATGAGTCACTGGACTAAATACCGAATCAGATCGTGAATTGGGGAATTATTGAAGAATGAATTGAACTTTTGTGACACGGAATAGACCGAACTTCTGTGATGAAGTTAGCTGACATTGAAATAAATATGTTGGTGACCTACCTTGAAGAGGGCAGTTGGTGAATATGCCACTATTTGAAATTCAACTTCGACCTTCAACCTCTCTCCATTTTGGAATGGAAATGGGAATATGTGGCTACGAATTTCGTTGTGGGGCTACCTTGAGCACTCAAGGTATAAGTCCCATTTGGGCTATTGTAGGTAAAATTATTGAAGTTGCCCATTTCTCCCTATAAAATTTTGTATGATTCTTGTAGACTAGCCACTGTTTACATCGATAAGATCGCTCATTTACATGGGGTCCCAGTATCTATTGTTTAGACAGAAATTCTAAAATGTGTTTGAATTCTGAAAAGCCTTCAAGAGGCAATGGGGGCTCAGCTTCTGTTCTGTTATGTTACCCAGACCCGGAGGTTTCCTTATGGAACTGGTTATTCGTAACCTCACGTGTATATGTTCTGTTCTGTTCCGTTCTGTTCTGTTAATGCTAATGAAGGTATCACGTAAACTTAATCATGACTTATGACTCCTGTATATGATCTGGACGAGTTATGAATTTGATACGAGACTGAATTATGATTTGGCGCTGTTTTTCCATCCGCAAATTGATGTATGATCAGAAAGAACTTGTTAGATTTTTGGGAGAAATACTCCAAATTTATGCAGTAGATTTTTCAGGGAATTTGAAAGATTTATCCATTGTTGGCAGACTTTGCTTACAATCACAGCCTACACTCTAATTTTGGTGTGACACCATACAAGTCTTGTATGGAGGAAAAGTTGAGTCTTTGACTGATTGAGAGTAGAGTGTTGCTCGATTTTGAGACTAAGCAGCTAACTATCAAAAGGATTGGAACCATTGAATAAAAAGTGTTCCGAATTGTGCCTGACTAAAGGTAAATTAAGTTTGGAGGACCAAACTCCCTAAAGGGGGGAAGACTGTAATACCCCTATTCCGTAATATGTTAATTGGTCCTTAATATGATGTGATTATGTGTTTGTTATGGTTTTGTATGCCATTACGTGAAAATATGTGGTTTTGAATTTCTATCTGTTCACCGTAGGAATATCTATTTGATTTTACCACTTCGGAAATTAAATTGGAGGCCTTATCGGCCACAGAACCCGAAATTGATTACGCCATTGTGGTTGGCATAATTTTTAGAGCCTACGGTGAAATTTAATTGAAAATTGATTCTGGTCAATTTAAACTGATTAAATTGATAAATTAAGTACCCCATTATTTTATATTAAAATATTTGTTAGTGGGGCTTGTTGTATATTTGCATTGCACTCTCCTTTAGCTCTCTTAAAACTCAAAATCTGAGTTAGACAATTGAGAGTGAGAGAGAGGTCGGCCTTAGAGAGAGAAGGGAGAGAGTTGTGTGGTTTTGGCTCAAGGCTTGGGAATCTTGAAGATTAAATCCAAGAATTGACTAGAGTTTGGAAGATTAAAGCTCCTAGGTGAGTAACCAACCCCTAACTCATGAATTTGAGTTGTGATTTCGTGAATTGAAGATTAATTTGTGATCAAGACCATGAAAGGAGTTGGTTTTGATGAATTTGAAGACTATATATGCATGCATGTATGTATTGTTTTGAATTTGCATATTTGAGCTTGAATTACATAACCCATGTTGCAATTTTGGTTGAAATCCATGTATTTGACCATCTTTTCATCATATGAGACGAGAATGAAGGTTATATGTCACATGCATGTACAATCCATGGAAGTAGAAGCTTTGAATGCATGAAATGGTTACATTGGTAATGAGTTGGTGGAAAATGAGCCATGCATGTAGATAAATTATGAAATTGAGCTTCAATGTGTTGTAATTCTATGTTTGTACCATGTTAGTACATGATTATGTGAAGTTTGGACCGAAATCATGCATTTAGAGCCTTTGAATGTCGAGATGAAGCTCAAGAACTCAATCTGGAAAACCCAGATTTTTTATGTCCGCTCAAGCAGGGTGATTGCCGCTCGAGCGGGAAAATCGTGCTCCCAGCACTTTTTGCAGAGTTGGATGTCCGCTCGAGCGTAATATTTAACGCTCGAGCGGGGAGCTTTTATAGACAAGCCTTCCGCTCGAGTGCCCTAATTCACGCTCGAGCGTAATTTTGAGGTAACCAGTACTTTTGCAGGCTCAAGGGTCCGCTCGAGCGGGGAAGTCCACGCTCGAGCGGGGACCCTGTTTTCTGAAACTCTGAAAATGCATTCTGTGTTATATTTTTCCGTTCTCCTTCACTTGTAAGCACTCTTAGGCATGCATTGAGCATTGTAAATGAGTTAACGAGTTAAGAATAAAGCCTAAAGAGGAATATGTGAATTAAAGAACGGATTGAACTGTTAATGACCCTTTTGCGTTCATGAAATGTGTAGGGTCAAGCTCCCGGGCAAATCCACAAGCCGATCACTGTGAGTAATATCGATATTTGAATGCTTGTGAATGTCCAATTGTCTATTCCCTTATAAGCTTTATGAATTGCTAATTGGGATTATGGACGTAAGTCTGATATGAATAAACATAAATGGACCCAAGGTCATTTTGATAAACATAAATAGACCAAAGGTCGTTTTGATAAACATAAATGGACCAAAGGTCGTTCTGATGAACATAAATGGACCAAAGGTCGTTTTGATTAACATAAATGGACCAAAGGTCGTTTTGATAAACATAAATGGACCAAAGGTCGTTCTGATAGAAATGAGTGGACCGAAGGTCGTTTTGACATGAATGAGTGGGCCGAAGGCCGTTTTGACAGAAAGGAATGGACCGAAGGTCGTCCTGATAGAAATGAGTGGACCGAAAGTCGTTTTGACATATATGAATGGACCGAAGGTCGTTTTGTTAGAAATGAGTGGACCGAAGGTCGTTTTGACATATATGAATGGACCTAAGGTCGTTTTGATATGAATGAGTGGGCCGAAGGCCGTTTTGACATAAATGAGTGGGCTGAAGGCCGTTTTGACGTAAACGAATGGGCCGAAGGCCATTTTGATAGAAATGAATGGGCCGAAGGCCGTTTTGACGTAAATGAACGGGCCGAAGGCCGTTTTGACATGAATGAAAATCTGAATGGGCCAAAGGCCAGAATGTTTGGAACTATAGTCACTTAATTTGAATTTCGTATAGTTATATAATTGTTGAATAGAAATAAGAATTGGGCCCAAGGCCGTTTGAAACATGTTGTTCTACATTGTCATGTAACTTCTGTATTTGATTTGATATTATTCACTGGGCGTTCGCTTACGCTCATTCATGTGTTTGTAGGTGAGCCAAGAGAAGTCCCAACCGACTCCTAGTGAAGTCTGTGAGGAGCAACAAAGGTTTTGGAGAGTTAGCCCTCGTGTCTCACGTATGAGACCCGTCTTCGCCCTTGTGTTATGTATTTATATTTGGTCATGTTGGCGAGGACTTTGTGTATATCTATGTATAGCTGTGATGGGTTGACTTAGTTTTGAATGATCCTGCTTGTATAGAACTTATGTCACTATGTTTCTGTCGTGAGTTATTAGCGTACATGTGCCTGGAATGTTATGATGTGCATATAAGCACAACTCTATGGACAAAGTTTTAAATTTTGCTTCCCTTTTGGCCCCTTTACTCTGATGTGTTAAGTCTGTTTTGGTTTGAGGCCGTAGGTAATCTTAGGATTACTGGCCGGTTACGTCCTTAACCCATGGGGGCGGGTTCGGGTCGTGACACTACTGGGAGTTTAAAATGTACACTCGAGCGACACTTCCATCGCTCGAGCGAATTGCTCGAATTCTAGAATTTCCATAATTATGTTTGAAGTTCAAACTTGCACCTTAATGATTCAAACTTTGCATGGTTGGTACAAAAACATGTTAAATCATTTTAGAACATGAAAACATAGCCAATTTGAAACCAATTGCTCAAAATTGTGCTCCAAATTCCAAATTCAAACTTAAACTGTAAGGTTGAAACCATGCATGACATGAATTACACTCTTATATTTCAAAACTCCCATGTATGAGATGAGAAGTGTTAGAACTATGAAGCATCTTCAAAAGTGTCAAATATAGCTTCATGCATGTGGAAAATTTATGCAAGCATGTATACAATCATGCTCAATTCTTCCAAACTCATGGTAAGTATAGCTTCCTCTACATAATTACATGCAAATAAACTTTGCAACTTGATGAATTCAACTTCTATATGTTTCATTTTCAAAGTTTAAGGATGAATTTCATACCTAGAGTTGAATTCAAGTGTAATCATAGCTCAATTCTTCAAGCCTTCCACAAATCTCCACAATTTTCACCTTTCTCTCTCTAAACTTGTTGAATTCTCAAGTCTCTCTCTCTAGTTTCAGCTCAAGAGTTGAAGGAATGAGCTCTAAGCTCAATTAACAAATATATATACAAGTTGATTAAGCCTCACTAATTACATGTGATTAAGACTAAACAATGGGGCTTAAATCTAATCATTTAAGATTATTTTACTCTAATTATTTTGATTTGAATCAAATTTTAATTAAATTTACCGTAGAATTCTAAATATTCTAATTAGCCTATTGGGTTATCTAATTTCGATTTCTGAAGCCGTTAAGGCTATCAATTTCTGTCTCTAAGTCAACAATTCTAACAGGTATTCTATAAACAAACAGATATTCACACTTAAACCTATAACTAAGCAAATAAACTCACACAAATAATATGAAACAATAATGTATGCATTGGGGTCGTCACAGTCTCTCCCCCGTAGAAAGTTTGGCCCTCCAAACTTAAGTTACCTTCGTCCGGAAACAAATACGGGTATCGTTGTCTCATCTCATCTTCTTTTTCCCAAGTGGCTTCTTTCCCATAATGTTCTCTCCATTCTACTTTCACCATCGGAATTGATCTATTTCTTAATTGTTTCACCTGTCAGTTAATAATCTACACCAGCCATTCTTTGTAGATCATATCTTCATCTAGAGCAATTCAATGATAAACAATTACATGAAATGGATCTCTGAGATACCTTCGAAGCATAGACAAGTGAAATACATTATGTATTTGTTCCCTTCCCAGTGGTAAGGCAATTCGATAAGCAACATGACTTAATCTTTCAAGGATCTAGAACGGTCCAATGTAATGAGGAGTTAGTTTCCAGTTTCTACCGAATCTTGTCTGCCCTTTCTTCGGTATTACTTTGATAAACACATGATCTCCCACTTCATACTCTAAATCTCTTCTTTGCTGAGCTGCAAAACTCTTCTGTCGGCTTTGTACAGTTTTGAGCCATTGTTGAATGATCTTATCTTTTCATTCATTTACTGTACAAGTTTTGTCCCATATATAGCCCTATCACCAACCTCAGTCCAACAAACTAGAGATCTACACTTTCTACCATGCAGTGCCTCATATGGCGCCACACTGATGCTAGTGTGGAAACTATTATTATCAACAAATTTAGCTAATGGAAAATACGTTTCCCAGCTACCTTGGAATATCAGCACACGCATACAAAGTATGTCATGTAAAATCTGAATAGTTGTCTCTGTTCATCCGTCAGTTTGCGGATGAAAAGTTGTGCTGAACCTTGACTCTATTCCCATTGCATTCTATACACTATGCCAAAATTTAGAAACAAAATTAGGATCCCTATCTGATACAAAAGACACTAGAACTCGATGTAAATGGATAATCTCATCAATGTAAATGGTGGCAAGTCTATAGGTATTAAATGAGGTTTTCACAACAAGAAAATGAGCAGACTTTGTCAACCTATCAACTATAACCCAAATATTATTCATACCTCTAGATGTTCAAGGTAGACAAACGATGAAGTCTATGATTCTGTATTCCCATTGCCATTCCGGAATAGGGAGGGACTGAAGTAAGCCTGCCTGTTTCTGATGCTTTGCTTTTACTTATTGAAACTATAAGCATTTGGAGTTGAATTCGGCAATCTCTCTTTTCATATTGGGCCACCAATACACTAACTTCAAATTTTGATACATTTTGGTATTCCTTGGGTGCATAGCAAACATTAACTTATGAGCTTCTTCTAGAATTCTTCTTTTTAGTTTTGTATCATTAGGAACACAAAGTCTCCCCTGAAATTTTAATACTAAGTCATCAATTGTGAGTCCCAATTTAGGTTTAGCTTCAAACTCATCACAAATATTCTTCAGAAACTCATTATTCATTTACTTTTGTTTGATCTCTTCGATAATTGCCAGTTGTGCAAACATTGCAGTTGTGCGAACATTGCAGTTATTAGACCATTTTCATCATAAGGCACCACTTCTATTTCAAGCTTTTCAAATTCTTGTTGAAGCTCTTTTTGATCTGTAATCAAACAAGCTAAACCTCCCACATTCTTTCTGCTAATTGCATCTACCATGGTATTGGTCTTGCCTGAGTGGTAATGAATTTGTAGATCCTAGTCTTTGATCAATTCAAGCCATCGCCTCTGTCGCATATTTAATTCCTTCTACATGAAAAAGTACTTCAGGCTTTTATGATCTGTGCACATTTCACATTTAACCTCATACAAGTAATGTCACCATATTTTCAATGCAAACACAACTACGGAAAGCTCTAAGTCGTTTGTTGGGCAATTCTTCTCATGTGGTCTCAAATGTCGAGAGGCATATACAATCACTGTGCCATTGTTCATTAAAACATAACCCAGACCTTTATAAGATGCATTTGCTATAAATTATAAATGCTTCAGTACCTAAGGGTATAGTGATGATTGGAGCTGTGGTCAATCTTGTTTTCAGTTCTAAAAAAGTTGATTCCCTATGTTTTGTCCACATAAATGGTTCCCCTTTTCTAGTCAATTGGGTCAACAATACAACAATTTTTTAGAAGTCTTTAACAAATCCCTGATAATTACCTGCCAATCCCATAAAATTGCGAACCGTGGTCACGTTCATCGGGGCAGGCCAATCAATAATTGCTTCTATCTTTTGAGGGTCAATAGAGATACCATCTTTATCGATGACATGTTCCAAAAATGCAATCTTATCTAACCAGAATTCAAACTTTTGAATTTCCCTATACAATTGTTTTTCCCTAAGTGACTGAAGGGTCATTCTCAAGTGTTGTTCATGGTCATTTCTTTTTTCGAATAGATCAAAATGTCATAAATAAACAGAACAATGAATTCATCAAAAAAGGGTTTAAAAATTATATTCATCAAATCCGTAAATGCATGCATTTGTTACTCCAAAAGGTATGACTAAAAACTCATAGTGTCCGTACCTAGCTCAGAAGGCAGTCTTTTCAATAGCTTCAGCCCTTACCTTCAATTGATGATATCTCGATCTCAAGTCAATTTTTCAAAATATTTTAGCCCCCTGCAACTAATCAAATAAATCGTCAATATGAGGCAACGAATATTTACTCTTTACGGTTACCTTATTGAGTTCCTGATAGTCGATACATAGACGAAGAGTACCATCTTTCTTTTTCGCAAAAATGACTGGTGCACCCCACGACAATGTATTCAGGCGAATAAACCCTTTGTCAAGCAATTCCTGCAATTGAATTTTCAATTTTTTCATTTTTGTAGTAAACATGCAGTAAGGAGTTTAAGATATTGGTTGTGTACTCGGTATTATATCAATTGTGAATTCAATCTCTCCATCGACTAGATGTTAGGGTAACTCATTCGAAAATACATCAGGAAAGTCCCTCACCACTGGTATACTGTCTAGGGTAATTTCCATGGTTTGTTCAATCGTTACACTACATAAATACCCTTGACAACCCTTCCTAATCAATTTTCAAGCTTTCATAGCAGATATAAGATATGGTGATGGAACTACCCCCTTTCCCTCAAAATAAAATCCATCTTGTGTGGGAGGTCAGAATATCACTCACTTTAAAGCACAATCTATGGTTGCATGGTATTTAGATAGCCAATCCATACCCAAAATAATATCAAAGTGTCTCATGTCTACAGGTATTAAATCAACATACAAAACAACATTCCTGAGTACTAATTTACATGCAACATATACAGATGAACATAGCATAGATCCCTCCATAAGTGATATAACACACAATATATGTCTCAATGTTTCCATAGGTCTTTTCAGAGATTCAGCAAACACCATAGAAACAAATGAATGTGTAGACCCTGAATCAATTAAGACATATGCATGTTGATCACAAACATAAATCGTACCTGACACTACTACCTCCGTGTTCTGAGTATCCCTCGGTACTAGAGCAAAAACTCTTCCTTGTCTCAAATCATTTCTTGTTGCGAGTGGTGTTACGGCTGGTTTTGCTGTTGGAATAGACTCGGTAGAATTAGTAGCACCTCGGTTACTACCTAGACGTGGCTATGTACAATCTTTTTCCATATGCCCGACTTTTCTACACTGATAGTAGGCCCTTGTAGTATGATAATAAACACCTTGGTGCTTCTTCCCGCACACAATGCAAGTATGTATTAAGTTACCACTTTGGATTGACCGGGAGTTATTGGAAGCCCCAGACTTTGACTTCTTGTTTGTTGACGTTGTTCCCTTATTAAAATTCTATCTTTTGCCTCTCCATTCAAACTTCTAATTACGGTTGGTCATGTTTGTTTCTGACATCAATGCCCTATCTAGTAAATCCACATACTTTGGCAATTTGAGCACATTAACGCTCTCTAAGATTGAATCACATAGGCCTCCCTTAAACTTCCTTGCCTTTTTGTAGTCGGTGTCTATCAAATGTGGCATAAAATGGGCCAATTCTGTAAATTGGGTCTCATACTTAGCAACTGACTTCTTTCCTTGCTTTAATTGTTCAAACTCTAACACTTTTCTATCTTTGACACACTGAGGAAAGTACTTCTCATAAAAAATTTCTAGGATTCGAGCCTAGCTGATATCTTTGTTTTCTTCACGGACTAACATCCACGAACACCTTGCTTTATCTTCTAAGGTGAATGTAGCTAACAAGACTTTCTGAGTCTCAGTACAAGGAAACACCTCAAACAATTTTTCCATTTCAAGTACCTAGGCTTCAGCTTCAAGTGGTTCCATCCCCCCATGAAACAAGAACGGTTTCATCTTCTATAATTTCTTAGTCAATGCAATAGTACAATCACCAGTCTTAGAACTCGGTACTAGAGGTGGCACATGCATTGGCGGTGGGGGTGGTGGTTGTTGTTGTTGCCACTGTGCTCTCGGCCATGTCATGCATCATCCTTGTGATCCTGTCCAACCTTTAGGATGCTGATTCCTCTAGCTCATCACCTCTTGTTCTCATCATTTTTTATATGAAACTTTGTATTATAACGAACACAATATACTCACACACACAATTTCATATATTCAATTTTGCACAAGTTATCTCACTCTAATATTCAAATGCACAAGAATGCAATCCTCAAGTATTTTCTAGACTCCCTATAGCTCAATGGTTAAGTGAGTGAGATGTAACTCGTGCTCTGATACTACTCTGTCACGATCCAAAGCTGCCCCTATATGTTTAGCATCATGCCCGCCCAGTAATACTGAAATTACCTACTGCCTCAATAAACAAAATCAATCTCAATATAATTTACGAGGCTTAGCGGAAGCAATATGAAACGTAAAAATGAACTATTGAGTTATGCATACAAGAAAAACCTCATATAATAGTTGTGCAGCCACTTCTACTTATGTACATAATTGAAGCATCCGTAGATACATCCATAGATTTAAGTTCAAAATAACCCACAAATAATGAAACAAAAATAGAAAATAAAAATGTATCACACTAGGGGTTTTGTCTTGCTTGGCTCCACTCAAGCCCAAGCTTACTCCAACTAGGTAGCTTTCAAAACGGCTAACACAGAGGTAGACTCCAAGGCTTCTCTATCCTTGATGCTCAGTTTGCTCACCTACATATAAATATAAATTGTGAGCTAGGCCCCAATAAGTAATAACAGAACAAAGAAGTTAAATGAATGAAGTTCGATAATGTCTCAATATGATTCCTATTTCAATTCAATTCACAATGATCCAATAATAGCATAATAACAATAGTCTTTTCAAATAATACATCCAATAGAGTAACAATATTTCGATATCAATGGGACCACAAAGGTCAATCAATAGGACCATGAGAGTCAATCAATGGGACCGTGAGGGTCAATCAGTGTTCCATAGTCAATGTGACCACGAAAGTCTAACATCAGATATCTCTGTAACGATACGCCACGGTATTGTTTTTCCCGGGCGAGGGCAAATGGGCCATGGTATTGTTTCCCCCAAGCAAGGGCCAATTAGGCAAGGGCCTCACTATTAGATGCCACGAACACAATTCAAAGAAGAACTTCATTCATTAAAGGAAAACAACATTCCAATAAACCAATCACATAAAAATTTCACAATTTTGAAAGTAAATATCGTTTGAACATATCTTTATAAATTTATTATTCACAATGGATTAAATCAACGCTAGACTCTGGGTGTCCACCTATACAAAATACAAAGCAAAAACAGATTGAGGTTACATTTCAATTTAACGTTTAATCTCAATTCAATTCGCTTCTTGTATGTTTCTACATCAATTCCTTATTATTGATGTCTTAATCAATGTCTAAGAATGCTCTAGTAAGCATGAGGGTGCAACGATGCACTTATGAAAGCTTTTCGAAAGTTGTTGAAAATAGGGTGTTCGCTCGAGCACACACTTTGTCGCTCGAGTGGTCCATCAATATGCAAAGGGCTCACTTAAGTGCACACTTGCTTGCTCGAGTTGTGTGTAAACACTGTAAAAGTACTGAATGCTCAATTTTCACGCTCTACGGTTAGTCGATAGTCGCTCGAGCCAAGTACTGAGTAAAAAGTGGGTTCGCTTGACTACGCACTTGGTCGCTCAAGCCAATATGCAATTGTCTTCAAAACCACTAGGAGTTTAAAATGTGCACTCGAGCAACACTTCCATCGCTCGAGCGAATTGCTCGAATTCTGGAATTTCCATAATTGTGCTTGAATTTCAAACTTGCACCTTAATGATTCAAAATTTGCATGGTTGGTACAAAAACATGGTAAATCATTTTAGAACATGAAAACATAGTCAATTTGAAACCAATTGCTCAAAATCATGCTCCAAATTCCAAATTAAAACTTAAACTATAAGGTTGAAACCATGCATGAGATGAATTGCACTCATATCTTTTCAAAACTCCCATGTATGAGATGAGAAGTGTTAGAACTATGAAGGATCTTCAAAAATCTCAAACATAGCTTCATGCATGTGGAAAATTTCATGGAATTCAAACTCAAATTGGTGATTCATGCATGCATGTATACAATCATGCTCAATTCTTCCAAATTCATGGTAAGTATGGCTTCCTCTACACAATTACATGCAAATGAACTTAGGAACTTGATGAATTCAACTTCTATGTGTTTCATTTTCAAAGTTTAAGGATGAATTTCATACCTATAGTTGAATTCAAGAGCAATCATAGCAGAATTCTTCAAGTCTTCTACAAATCTCCATAATTTTCACCTTTCTCTCTCCAAACTTGTTGAATTCTCAAGTCTCTCTCTCTAGTTTTAGCTCAAGAGTTGAAGAAATGAGCTCCTAAGCTCAATTAACACATATATATACAAGTTGATTAAGCCTCACTAATTACATGTGATTAAGACTAAACCATGGGGCTTAAATCTAATCATTTAAGATTGTTTTATTCTAATTATTTTGATCTTAATCAAATTTTAATTAAAGTTGCCATAAAATTCTAAATTTTCTAATTAGCCTATTGGGCTAGCCAATTTTGATTTCTGAAGCCGTTAAGGCTCTCAATTTCTGTCTCTAAGTCGGAAATTCTAACAGGTATTTCATAAACAAACAAATATTCACACTTAAACATATAATTAAGCATTTAAACTTACACAAATAATATAAAACAATAATGTACGCTTTAGGGTCATCACACAACAATTAATCGTACAGAATACCGAATCTAAGAGCATGAAAAGGGTCAGATCTAAACAAGAACCGTTATAACTTCCATCTTTCAATTTCAATTAACTCAATCCCCAGATTCATGTCGTTTTCAAAACTTATAATTTAATTTCCTTCTATTTCCATGATTAAATTACAAAATGTTTATGTTTGGCTCAAAAGGTGGTAATTTCATCACGAGTCCAATTATTCACTTATTTGAAAATTATTTATTTTTCTTGCTTCCCCTTTATCACTTCTCACTTCACAAAAGTATATAAGTATCTCTTTAATTATCAAAATCCAACTAGTCAATTTACAATCATAATACAATGCAATCACAATGATGATTATTTCCACTTCTCAAAACCATTCATAAAAGGATTTGGGACTTTTGATCGCATTCCTTATAAACGCGATTAATAGATTCATATGATTTTCCCTAAATCGACAATTTCACAGATGAGTTTCTAAAATCTCACTTGTTTTCCACAACCAACCCTGTCATCCAATACATGCACAACATTCCCAATACCCTTTGATTTCCCTGAAATTCTAATTTCACAACAAGTTTTACCACTCAACCATTGCAAAATCATCGACAATCATTAATACAAATTAAGTTCATAATAACCCTTGTCACTTTCTTTCGCACCCGATTTCACAATTTTTAATACATAATATTCCACTTAATTTATATAATATCATATCATGATTCTTTCATCTTTTTCTTATACCATTAACCAATCAAATAAGGCTTTTTACTCTAAACCATTTAAACATGTTCCTCAAGCACACAATCTCATAAATCTACAATAAAACACAGGATTTAACACTGACTCATAAAACCTTAACCCTCATCCATGCTTTTCAAAAAAAACCCAACAACTCAAGTTTTTAATGCAATAGAAACTACCACAT
Source organism: Camellia sinensis (assembly GCF_055761805.1). Classification (NCBI taxonomy): domain Eukaryota; kingdom Viridiplantae; phylum Streptophyta; class Magnoliopsida; order Ericales; family Theaceae; genus Camellia; species Camellia sinensis. The sequence continues at coordinate 74,000,519 of NC_138964.1, forward strand.
GTCTATCTACAACAACGTATTGAAAATGAGCAAAGAAATCCCTACCTCAAAGACAGAAAAGGAGAAAAGCCCAAAAATCAACTTCGCCAGAATTCGATCTCCACCGATCAAAACAAAGCCCTTGACATGCTCGTCGTTTTGGTATAAGCTACCAAAATCTTCATAAATTTGCTTGGACTTGAAGAAGTGTGAGTTTGGTAAAGGTTTTCTCAGAAACAGGGAAAAGAAAAGAAAAGAGAAGAGAATAGTGTGTTAGAGAGAGAGAGAGAGAGAGAGAGAGAGAGAGTCAAAAAGAAATGAAAGGAAAATGAGGTAAGTCAACCAATTGAAGAGAAGAGGCACAAAAATTGAGTTTTTCACGTGCTTGGCCGCACATGCCGGAGCCTTGGTTTCCCTCCTGCACGTGCAGAAATTTCCACCACACATGCTTTTAAAGGAAACTCCAATCTCATTCTAGACTCCTTCATGCATGTGTGGCCCCTAATCCGCATGTGCAGTGCAGCACCCCCAAAAATTAATATACAATAGTCTTGATTTAATCCCTTTCAGTTAAATAATCATGAAACTCCGATCATAATTTTACTAGTTAAATATATGTGGTTGTATTTCTTAATACACAAGAGATATACAAAAGATGTCCACATGCAATACATATTCAACCTCCTCTAAAGTCTAAATCCATAGCATGTAAGACAGATAATCTAAAAAGAAACAACATAAAAGAATGCCGCATAGGCTACAAGTTCCAAGGCTTATGCCTGATTGTCTTGTCAAAATATACAGTAAAAGAAAAAAGCTTCATGCTCTCAAAACACTTCCCAAGCCTTTAGCTAGGTGGGATCATCATATCATTTCCTGTATAAATTCACTAAAGGTGAACAGAAAGCCCAATAAGAAGATCTTAACAAAGTATACATGTTTTAAGTAGTTTTAAATATGGCTGCAATGCCATGCCATGCCATGCTCCAAAACTGTAAGTTTATTCCTTTTAAATCAGATGCAATGTTCTTTTCGAAAACTCATTTTCTCAATGAGTTCTAAACACAAATATGGGTTTGTAAATAAAATTCAAGTAATCCCTAGGTTAGCGTTTGCAAGTAGGCATATCAAGCAATGCCAATCACTACTTGACTGACTCCTAACCGAAAGGCATGTGGTACCTAGTCCGCACGTGTTTTTGGTCTTTCAGCTTGGACACTCAAGCCAACTTAACCAATACCAAACCACACCCCCTTTCTAGACTTATCAAACATATTTATCCAAAAACATTTCAAGATCATCAATTGTTTGTTTAAAACAATAACTGAATTTCCAAAACATGACCGCAATAATCAATATTCAATAACTATGCAAGTGAATGAAATACAAATGCAATTATGTAACGCCATTGTACATGTTTCACAATTCTCAACATTCTTTCTCAATGTGAAAATAATAACCACATCCACATGCATGTGACATATGACACATTTTCATATTCACAACTTATATAATTATCCAATTTCTATGATCCAAGTATTTTCAACATATTATCCATGGAAAATTTATTAACAAAAACTCACCCATTTCATAGATGATTCAACAATATATCAAACACATGATTTCTCCTGATCTTTCTCAACAAAATCTCATGATCTCATGAGTTTTCCACAAAATCAACTTTTTTCCCAAATTTCCAAAAACTAAGGTTTTCTTCCAAAATGAATTTCTCTCATTTTTAAGAAAATATTATCATCAACAGACTTTCAAGAGTCTCATAAGTTCATAAGATAAACCAATTTGAACAAAATCATGAGATAAATCACTTTTCAAACATTCCAAAACTCAATAAACCGAATTCCAAACTTCCAACAAAATAATCACTTAAAAAATAAACAAACACATGCTAAAATCATATATATAACTCTAAGAAACTCTTTACCTCAAATTTGGAGAAGAAGGATGAGAAAAACCCCAAAATCAACGATGTCAAAATATGATCTCCACCGTATATGTTGTAACCTTCTTGTGTTCTTTAAAATTGATGAGAAACAAGGGTTAAATCTCCAATGGATTTGGATAGATCAAAAATTTAAGAGGGTTGATGGGTGTTTTCCAAAGAGATATGAGAGAAAAGAGAGTAGAGTGAAGTGTAGAGAGAGAGAGAGAGAGTGGAATGAAAAGGTGAAGAAAAAGGGTATTCACTTTAGATTTTAAGTGATTGGGCACACTTCACGATTCTAACTTCACATAGACCGCTCAAGCGGTGGATCCTGTGCTCGAGCAATTAATTCAAACTCCTAAAATCTATCTTCTCTATAGACAGACCACTCGAGTGGTTAAACCGTCGCTCGAGCGGTTAAAGAACACTCCCAGTATTTCAAATTTCATAACAAAGAACTGGATGGACGAGTTCACCGTTCGAGTGACAAAAGGACTGCTCAAGTGGACTCAACTTCCAAGTGAGGTTAAAATCAACCTTAAAGCATTCACACTATTCTCAAACTTGATCCAACACCCAAAGACCGAATTCGATATCTCGGATTACACTTTTTGATGAGAATGAATAATCATAAAGAGAAGAATAGGTAACAACACATGATTCATGAGGTTCAAAGGCAGTAAGGACTCCAATAAGAAATACAAATTTTGAATGAATACACAAGTTGATTTAAAAAGCCAGGGGCATCACATGCGGCCTAAGTCCCTGCACATGCGCTTCTACCTGATTTGGTCCACACTTTCATAGGTGATCCCGCTCTCCTCAATTTCGTCTTTATGCCCGAAACTCAAAAATTTGAACTCGACCTTACATTAACAAGATCAAACAAGTTCAAGTTCCCACACATTGATGCAACACAACCCCTTCAAGGTTTCGAAAAGGAAACTGTAAGTCAGAAAGACACGTTCAAGTGGGGTCCAAGACCTAGAACATCACAAATTGGATGTCGGTTGGTTTGAAATTTAGATAAATTTAGAAATGGTTATTAATTGGTGATTCCAGACAATGTGTATTTTGAATTGTGAATAATTTTGCTTGAGGTTCCCAAGGAAAGAACAACAACCCACCTGAAGTAGGTATTAATTTCTTTCTTGTTAGCAATCGATAAAATGGGAGTGACTTTTACTAATTTTTTTTGATAGATCACTGATAGATACTTACCTAGGGATTCACCACATTTGTAATTGAATTAATTTTGTCGAGAAATTGCATTCTTATAAATCATTCATGTTGTGAGTTTTTTTGACGAATAAAAATGAAAGTGGATATTTCTAAAATTTATATCTACGTATGATATCTGTATTCATAATCATATTCATTGGCCATGCATATTTTTTAAGTTTAAGAATTTTTCTTTGGATGTTTTTGTTGATCCCTTTATTATTGATGGCGTGTCACCACCTCAGTAATGGTTGTGTTGTTGATGAGCAAGGAGAGCTCTTTTTCATTCTAAAAGGCCATGGGCCTTATTTTTGTTGCCCAAGAACCACATGTTGTAAAGGGTTACACCCTTTTTTGTGATGTAAACCCATTGGAAATTTTTTGTTGTATAAATTTATTTTGCCTTGATAAAAACTCATGTTATATATAAATATTTTAACCTCATGTGCTGAGTGCCATGTATATATTGGAGATCAGATTTCTAATTCTTTTCTTTTTGTGATATAATCTCTTGAGTACACCATTTACTTTCAAATTTTCTTTTTATATATTTTGATTCCACCATTCAAGTCATGTTCCCTTGTCTTTTCTCATGGGATCAGATCTTATAAGTTTGGGCGTGACAACCACCAACACAATCACCACACCACTACCACCCTATTACTGCCACCACTACCACTACCACTACCCTAGTATCACCACTTCCACAACCAGTGCCACCATCGTTGCTAACTCCCTTTATATGACCACTACCACTACGACCACCTTACCATCACTGCATTTACAACCACTACACCATCACCACTACTAGCATATCACCCCCACCAACTTACCACCTCCACAATGACCTCATCACTATCATCGTTGTCACCTCTACAACCACCACCTCCACCATTACTACTACCATACTATTACCACCACCAACACTAATACAACCACTACATAAGCATTGCCACAACCACCATAACCATCAGCACCTTATTATTACCACTACCACAACCACTACATTGTCACCACCACCACCTCTGCCCCAACTACTACTGCCATCAATACCTCCTCCATAGCCACAGCATCACCACCACTATAGTTGCTGCCACAACCACCACCACCATTCTACTACCATTGTCTATCACTACCATCATACCACATTACAACCATCACTAATGCCACCGCTGCCGTCACCACTAATGCCACCACCGCCATCACCATTCATTGCTTCCACAAAACTATCAACACTATCATGATTTACATGAATTTTTAAATTGGTTGTTGCTAGCTTGGTAAAAAAAATTAAAAAGAAAAAAAATACATTATATTAGTTTAATAGACATAATCAAACATGAAGATATGAAATGTCATCTCGTGTTCACAACCAAATAGTGAAATGTGAATGAGCATTCAATACATTGAACCATATATTCCATTCGTACTCATATTCTATTTCTCTTTCATTTCATTGCTTTGTACCAAAAATAGCATAAAAGTGTCAAGTTACAATGAGTTATAGACTTAGAAAGTGTAGTTTTGGCTAAAGATGTTTAAAAAAATCAGAGGAACCGGTAAATTGATCCAAACCACCAGTTTCGTTTGGCTTTTATTAGTTTCGGGTCTATTTTTTGTTCTGAAAATGGTAGAACCGTTCAAATCAGTCTAGTTCCCGATTCCATGGCTTTTGTTACTGTTCTGAACCAAATTGGACCATTACATATTTATTTATATTTTTATATATATAAGTTAAAATATAAAATGTTTCTTATAAGATTGAAACCCTAATTTTCAATATGAAAATGATTAACTCTAACCAATTTGACCAAACTAATTAGTATTAGTTTGTTTGCTAACATTAAATATATATTATATCTATTGTTATATAAAATTTCTAGAACCATAAAATCGAATCGAACCAAATCGATTTCTTTGGTTCAGTTCTCTTCTAGTTCCAGAAGTTCATTATTCAGTTATGGTTCCTATTTTTTTACTGGTTCGTTTCTTGGTTTATTTTAAAAATAAACCAATTTGATCCATTTGCACCCCTACTTTTGGCACCTATCACTTTGTGCACTTGGGTAGATCGAATTGTAAAGAAAGAGTGCCCAAAAGGCAAAGCAAACCTCTTTTGTTTTGATATGGGATCATAACATATTACCATGCTTTGTTGTTAATGTCCACAATATAGTCCTTTACCTGTTGGTAGTTTCACTCGACCATCAGTATCCGATATCTCAAACATGTATCTTACTCCATTATATAGGTGAACCACTCTATGTCTCAAACTCCAAAGTTGTATGCACATAAGTGTGTTAGATCTCATACCCAGTGTGGTGATTAGCTACAATTGATATATCACTTTTGAGAATAAATTAGGAGTGTTTCTATTAGCACCCAACTATTATTTTGGACTCCCCATTTTTTTGGATCTCCGCTTATAAATTCCAAAATCATTAAAATTTCTTTTTCTCCCCCCAAATAATACCAAGATTATCTTTGTGAAAACTTTTCACCCATTCAGTTGAATGCACAGTCCCTGTAAAATCCAAAAATAAATAACATTAACGCATCTCATAATAGTGCTACAATTGATCAACAATGTTATATCTTTTATTCATTATACCTCCGATCATTACAAAAGATGGCATTTGCGATATAAATTCACCAATCTTAGATTCTGAATCTATAGCATATGGCATGAATACAAGAGTAAAAGGAGAAATAAAACTAAGTAATGAAATGCCTTAAGGGCCACAACTTTCCAAGATGATGTTTGGTTACAACAAAATGAGTTTAAACTCAACACAAGTAAAGCCCTAGGCTTAAACAAAAATAATTACATTAAGAAACCAAAAATGAAGCTTTAAGGTCCAAGTCCTCTCAAGCTACGTCCTTGGTGGAGCCATATCATCAGCACCTAAAAGTTGTTTTCCACCTTGGGTGAGCCATAGCCCAGTACAGATACCCTGACACAGTATACGAATCTTAGCAAAATTATAAGGTGAATGCACATGCATGCCATTTGTCAAACATTTCTCATTTTCCATCTCAAAACAATGTAATGCCAGATTATAAATCAATTCATGGAAATAATCGTTTTACAACAGAAAATAGAGCAGTAGATACAATGCACTGGGAATCTTTAGGTACGTGTCTGCCAACAGGCTATACAAGCACTACCAAAACCATTTTACCAGTACTAACCAAAAGAATCGGCACCTAATCCGCACATTTATGGATTTTCACCAACGACACACAATCCAACATAATAAAACTATAACCACACCCCTAACCAGATTCAATGGTATTCACCCATTTTTCTCAAAACCAATACGTTTACAATGTTAAATATGAAATGATTCTCAATGTGCAAATGTATAAGAAATTAGTTTCAATTTAACCTAATCCTCATGCAATGTCTACAACAATCAAGACTATCCTCCACCAATAGCTCAAAATAGATATTTCTATTTCAAAAGATAATTTTCAACCAAAACATAAAATTTCATCATTTACAATGGGAGTGATATTACATATCCAACTCCACCATCATCAACAACATAAACATGGTTCCAATTTCACAATAGTCAACATCATTTTCCATTTCCCTTCACAGCTCCAAATATCCAACATTTAGGGCAAAATCCCCTTTTCTTACAAAAATCAATTTTACGAAGAGATATCCATCATTTTAACAAAGCTCAACCATGACCATATCCCCACAACCATTTCAAAAACCCATTTGAAAAACCCACTTTTGGACTTCAAATTCAAACCCTAGGTTTTCACAAAAAGCCCCAAATCATTAACCTTTTTCAAAGGGCAAACAACTATGCTAAAAATCATATAAAAGAGTCAAAGAAATCCTTACCTCAAACTAGAAGACAAGAAGAAACGACGGGTAGAACTTGACGGAGCAGAAAACTCTAACTTCTCTGATTAGAACAAAGCCCCCGATGTGCTCTATCTTTTACTCCAAAGGACTAGGGAGAGGAAGCCAACAAATTTGGAGTATATGGATCTATAGTACAAGATTTTAGGGTTTTAAAATGGGTAGAGAGAGAGAGATGAAATTGTGATCCAACAAGTCTCTTTCTCGGACTAATATACGCACATGTCGCTCGAGCGACCAAAACACCGCTCGAGTGAATAGACACGATCCCTTGAGCGCACAATGACCCCCTCCAAATAGTTTTGCAAACTGCAAAAGACCGTTCGAGTGCAAGAAGTGTCGCTCAAGCACAGATATCACACTCACAGTAGTTTTATAGACTGTAAAAGATCGCTCCAGCATAAGAAGCATCGCTCAACTGAATAGGTAAAAATCTAGGCAACAACTTATCAAAAAAAAAAAAAAACTGACTTCCTAACCTATTTTAAACACAACCAAAACTCCCAATAGCCAAACTCAACAAGCTTTAAGATGGAAATGAGATAAACAACAGTTAAGTACACGGGTCCTTAGACTCAAAAGCAAGAAAATGGGTCAGGTCTAAACTAGAATCGTTATATTCTCCTCCCCTTAAAGAATTTCGTCCTCAAAATTTAAAACCAACAACATTCTTTTAAATAAAATCAACCATATGCCATCCAGACTTGGAACAAAGATACACCCAGTGTTTCAACATTAATAATTACCATTCAAATCTCCAAAACATATGCAATGTTCAATATATATATTACAGCATATGTAAAAGTTTCACACAAGTCTCAAATATCAACAAATAAGTCTGGATACTTGTCACGGACTTCTGCCTCATGCTCCCAAGTCGCTTCCTCCCCGTGGTGTCGCCACAAGACCTTAACCAATGGAATAGTCTTGCCTCGCAAAAACTTGGCCTCGAGAGTTTAGAACTCGCACTAGTCCCTCCTCATATAAGGCATCCTCATCTACCTTCAACTCGGTCCAATCTAACACGTGTGAGGGATCCGACTTGTACTTATGGAACATACAAATATGGAACACATCATGAACCCTGGAGAGTTGGGGTGGCAAGGCCAAACAATAATCTCTCTTGATCCGCTCTAGTATCTCAAAAGGCCCAAAAATCTAGGGGACAACTTCTCGCTCTTTCCAAATCTCATCAAATCCCGTCTCGGTGATATCTTCAGGAATATGTGATCTCCTATCTCAAAAGATAAAGGTCACCTCTTACAGTCGGCATAGCTCTTCTGGCGAGTCGGATCAAAAGCTAACCTCTTACGGATAAGTGCAACCATCTTAGTTGTTTTCCGGACTAATTCAGGACCTAACATAGGTGCGTCACCCACCTCAGCCTAGCACACTGGAGATCTACATGGTCGGCCATACAAGGCCTCAAATGGTGCCATACCAATACTCGCCTTAAAACTGCTATTATAGGCTGACTCCACTAAAGGTAAGTTGCCTTTCCCACGACCCCTTAAAATCAAGAACACAACCTTGAAGCATGTCCTTTAAGATTTGAATGGTACGCTCGGACTGCCCGTCAGTCTGAGGATGATAGACGGTGCTAAACGTCAATCTAGTGCCCAAGGCATTCTATAGGATCCACCACAACCAAGCCATAAAACGAGGATCTCTATCCGAAACAATAGTCACAAGGACCCTATGAAGTCAAACTATGTCCCTAACATAAAGGTCGGCAAGATAATCTACCAAGTCAATCGTGCGCATAGGTACAAAATGTGTTGATTTAGTTAACCAGTCGACTATCACCCACACAGCATCATTACCCTATTGAGTCCTTGGAACATGCTCCCATTTCCACTCGGATATAGGTAAGGGTTGCAACAATTCCACTGGTCACTGGTGCTCGGTCTTCACTTGTTGACAAGTAAGGCATCTCGAAACAAACAAGGCTATGTCTCTTTTCATCCCTCTCCACCAAAACTGGTAGCTAAGATTATGGTACATTTTTACGCCTCTTGGGTGTACCGCAAGGCGTGAATGGTGAAACTCTCAGAGTACCTCCTCTTTACAAGATTCTAGCACCTCACACTAGAGTCAGAATACATGTTCAAGCCCTTCTCCACCTTCTCACTAGCTATCTTCCCTCGAATAGCCTCACTTCGAGATCACCCCGCAGTGCTTCTATTACTCGGTTCACTAGTGTAGGTTGCGCAACTATAGTGAACAAAACGGCTGACTCAACAGACTTGCTAAGATGCAAGTCGAACTCACCAATAAAACCCAATATCTCCCATTCCTAGATGGCAATACTAGTTATACTGCTTACAGATTTCCAACTCAAACCGTCGACCACTACATTGGCCTTCTCCGGATGACAGTGCAACTCAAATTCATAATCCTCCATGAACTCCATCCATCTCTTCTGTCTCAAATTCAAATCTTTTTCTTAAAAATAGATACTTCAAACACTTGTGATCGGAGAACACCTCGAATCTCTCCCCATATAAGTAATGCTTCCAAATTTGTAAGGCAAAAATCATCGTCGCTAGCTCTAAGTCATAAATAGGATAATTTCTCTCATGATTTTTCAATTGCCGCGAACTGTATACAACCATTTTCTCATCTTGCATCAATACACAACCCAACCCTTCTCGAGACGCATCATAATAAAATGAATAGTCCAAACCCCTCTGCGGAACAATTAACACTAGAGCAATGGTGAGTCTAACCTTAAGCTCGTGGAATGACTTTTCACAAGTTTCACTCGACATAAACTTCACCCCCTTCCTCATCAATCTAGTTAATGGTGAGGCCAATCTAGAGAAGTCTTTCACAAAATGTTGGTAATACCTGGCTAAGCCCAAGAAACTACAGATCTCGAAAGCATTCTTAGGTTGTTCCCAATCTTGCACCACTTCTATCTTAGAAAAGTCTACTGTTACCCCTTCCCTAGATACTACATGGCTTAGGAACTTAACTTATTTTAACCAAAACTCGCACTTCCCGAACTTAGCATAAAGACTGTGTGCTCTAAGCAACTCAAGTACGACCCACAGGTGTTCCTCATGTTCCTCCTGGAGGGTGAGTAGATTAAGATGTCATCAACAAAGACAACTACAAAACAATCTAAGAACTCACAGATGATTCGATTCATCAAACCCATAAATAAAGCTAGTGCTTTGGTTAACCCAAATGGCATCGCCAAGAACTCGTAATGACCATACCTCATCAGAAATGTCATTTTGTAAATATCCTCCTCATTCACCCTCAACTGGTGATAACCTTATCTGAAATCAATTTGAGAAAAGTAACAAGACCATTTTAACTGGTCAAATAAATCATCTATGCGACGCAATGGGCACTTGTTCTTAACAGTTACCCAGTTCAACTTCTAGTAATCGATACACGAACGCAAAGTGCCATCATTTTTCTTAGAAAAGAGAGACGATGCTTCCCAAGGCGATTTACTAGAGCGAATGAAGCCCTTATCTGATAGCTCTTAGAGTTGAATCTTCAACTCATACAACATGGCTAGAGAAAATCTAAAGGATGCCATAGAAACCGGTGTCATGCCAGCCAATAAGTCAATGGAGAACTCGATCTCCCAATGGGGTGGCAAACTAGTAAGATCCTTAGGAAAGACGTTCGGGTATTCACAAACTACCCTCATCAACTCAACTTAGGCCACATCATTCTCACTACCCAAGAAAGCTACAAGAAGACAACTAAGCTCGCCTCTACCATGAGGGTCACATACTGGCAATAAGATTCTATCAGCTTGGTCCTCCAGAAAAAAAAAATAAATAAATAAAATAGTCACCACTCAAAGTGCACACCGTAATCCTCTGGCGGTGGCAATCTATAACAACTTGGTACGAGGATAACCAATCCATACTAAAACGACATCAAAACTCTACATGTCCAACAATACAAAAGCAAAAGGAAGTCGATGACCGGCAAGCTCAATCCCACAACCGTGACATCCCCAATCCAAGTCAACCTTACCCCCAACTGGTGACTCTACCTTGAGTGAAGATGCTGACTAAGCCACTTCTAACCCCAAAACTGATGTGAATGCAAATGAGGTGAAAGAATGTGATGCACCAATATCGATCAACACATTAGCAATAGAATTAAACAACATGAAGTTACCTCTCAAAATAGAGCATGCTGACAACTAATCTGGTGTGGTAACAGCAAACACATGCCCCGTAGGTCTCTGCTCCACCTGCTCACCCCTTGGAGCATAAGACTGATAAGCTGATTGAGCTGAAAAGGCTCCTTAAGTAGCCCTTAAGGCCTATACAGACTGGGTAGGTTGATTGCTCAGTGTCTACCTTGAACCAAACGCACTAGGTGTGCTACCTGTCTGAGGGAAAAACCTCCTCAAGTGCCCCAACTCCTATACTAATAACAAGTGGGCGACTACCATCTCCCCTGACTCTAGCTTTGTGAACGAGCCGCAGATAGCCCAGACTGTTGCACTCATCCTCTGTGAGGGCAAACTAGAGACTTATGGCCCAGTTGATCACACTTAAAGCAAGTGATCCCACCATGACTACTCCTTTATGAACTAGAACTCGTTACAAGAAAGGTGGATCTGAACTGTGCTGCCTAGGACTGCTGTGGGGTGGAACCCCTCTGCCTCTTGTTGTCTCTCATCTCTCCCTGAACCTCTTGAGTCCTCTGCCTGGAGCCCCTCATCCTCTCCTCCTCCGTTTGAATCACGGTCTCTAAATGATTTGTCGCCTCCACAAGAGGACCGTAATTCCTCATCATTGACCCAGCCACCTTGAAAAGGAGTCTGATCCTCAGCCTCTTCTCAAACTCAACACAACAACGTTCTTCCATCGCCTCAAGCTCTGGTGCAAATCTAGAGAGGCTATTAAAAGCTGCCTCAAACTCTACTACAGGAGTGTTCAATTGCTTGAGTTTCAAGAACTGATTCCTCACCTTCTCCCTAGCAATGGGAGGCAAGAACTTGTCCTAGGAGGCATTGAAAAAAGCCTCGTAAGTCACCACAATGCGCCCACACGCATACTTCCACCATTGGCCCACATTTCCCTTCAGCTAGAAGGATGCCAAGGTCACTCTCAAACCATCATCCTCAATGTGAAGCCTCTCGAACATCTTCACCATCTGCTCTAGCCACTTATTTACCTTTAGTGGCTCCTTCTGATGCCCCAAAAGCTCATCTAGATTCGACTAGAAGAACTCCTTCTTCAGAAAAGATGGCCCCGCCTTAACTGCATAGGCCTGGACTTGATTCTCAGCCCTAAGAATGTGTATCAACTCCTGCAAAGCACCAGCCATTTCCTGGGCCAAAGCGCCTATGGCTTGCAGACCTACCGGCTCAGCCACGTTGGCCTGACCAACTCCCTTCTCCTGCTCTAGAACGTCATCCAGTAACGAGACCTCCTACCCCCTAGGCCTAGCACGCCTACCACTACAACGTACGCATCCTGACATCGTAATAAAGGTAACACAATAGACTAGCACTTCCACAAATGTGTCGAAGCTAATTCACTCACGTCCTAATGTGGTGGACATCACATAATTCACTTCACATAAACACAAACGAATTTCCTTTCTAGATAGTGACCGTCCGATGACATTGCAAGAGTTCCAGTTAGAAATAACAGTGATCAAGTGCTCTTCTAACAAAACTTCTAGAAACTCGTAGGCTTAATCAATATCTAAGAAATTAAATCTCATACCCATTTAGTCGCATAAGCATGTTATCACATCTCTTAACAATGCTACAAATGATCAACAATGTTATATCTTTTATTCATTATATCTCTAATCATTACAAAAAATGGCATATGCAATACATATTCACCAATCCTAGATTCTAAATCTATAGCATATGGCATGAATACAAGAGTAAAAAAAGAAATAAAACCAAGTAATGAATTGACTTAATGGCCACAACTTTCCAAGACGTTGCATGGTTACAACAAAATGAGTTTAAACTCAATAAAAGTAAAGTCCTGGGCTTAAACAAAAATAATTACATCAAGAAACCAAAAATGAAGCTTTAAGGTCCAAGTTCTCCCAAGCTACATCCTTGGTGGAGGCATATCATTAGCACCTGCAAGTTGTTTTCCACATAGGGTGAGCCACAACCCAATAGAGATACTCTAACATAGTATATGAATCTTAGCAAAATTATAAGGTGAATGCACATGCATTCCATTCATCAAACATTTCTCATTTTCCATGTCAAAAAAATGTAATGTCAGATTATTAATCAATTCATGGAAATAATCCTTTTATAACAGAAAACAGGGCAATAGATACAACACACTGGGAATCTCTAGCCAGTAGGCTATATAAGCACTACTAAAGCCATTTTATCGGTATTGACTAGAAGGATTGGCACCTAACTACGCGTGTTTCTGGACTTTCACCAAGGACACACAGGCCAACTTAAGAAAACCACAACCACACCCCCTAACTAGATTCACCACGGTATTCACCCATTTTTCTCAAAACCAATACATCTACAATGTTAAATATGAAATGATGCTCAATGCGCAATGTATGAGAAATTAGTTTCAATTTAACCTAATCCTCATACAATGTCTACAATAATCAAGACTATCCTCTACCGATAGCCCAAAACAAATATTTCTATTTCAAAAGATAATTTGCAATGAAAGATACAATTTCATCATTTACAATGGGAGTGATATTACATATCCAACTCCACCATCATCATCAACATAAACATGGTTCCAATTTCACAATACTCAACATCATTTTCGATTTTCCTTCACGGTTCCAAACATTCAACCATTTTCCTTAACAAAGCTCAACCATGACCATATCCCCACAACCATTTTCAAGAACCCATTTGGAAAACCACTCTTTTGACTTCAAATTCAAACCTTAGGTTTTTCCAAAAATCCCAAAATCATTAACCTTTTTCAAAGGACAAATAACTAAGCTAAAAATCATATAAAAGTGTCAAAAAAATCCCCACATCAAAGTAGAAGACAAGAAGAAACGATGGGTAGAACTTAACGGAGCCAAAAATTCTAATTTCTATGATTAGAACAAAGCCCTCAACGTGCTCTAACTTTTACTCCAAAGGACTAGGGTGAGAAAACCAACGGATTTAGAGTATTTGGAGCTAGAGTACAAGAACTAGAGAGAGAATGTATAGATTTTAGGGTTTTGAAATGTTTAGAGAGAGAGAGAGATGAAAAAGTGATCCAAACAATCTCTTTCTCAAATTAATATATGCACTGACTACTCAAGCGACCAAGACACTGCTTGAATGAACAAACACGATAAGTGACACCGCTCGATCGACTAAAACCATCGCTAGAGCACACAATGACCCCATCCCAGTAGTTTGCATATTGCAAAAGACCACTCGAGCGCAGATATCACACCCACAGCAGTTTTACAGACTATAAAAGATTGTTTGAGTGGAAAAAGTATTGCTCGAGCAAACAGGCAAAAATTTGAGCAACAATTTTTGAAAAAAAACTTCCTAACCTGTTTCAAATACAACCAAAACTCCAAACTCAACAAACTTTAAGATGGAAAAGAGATGAACAACAGTTAAGTACAAGGGTCCCTGGACTCAATAGCAAGAAAATGGGTTGGGTCTAAACTAGAATCGTTATACTCCCATACCCTAAAAAGCCTCTCTCCCAAAAACCCTAACAAAACCCACGAAGGTTATTACTACTTCATCTCCACATAAGAAAATAAATGTATGGTTTTTTTATTATTGATTCAAAATTCCCCTTTTCTAGGTTCTATGATTTTTATTAGTTTCGGTTATTTGTTCCCAAGAAATAAGAAATGTTCGGTTACGTGTTTCTGAACAAATAAACAATGTTTAGGCCTGTATTCCCGAATTTCGGTCATATGTTCAGGAGTTCAATCCCAAAAAATGACAAACAATTTTAGTAATTTTGCCTTTTTTTTTCAAAAAACTTACTCTTACAATGCCAATCTACTCTGAGCTAAGAACACCTTCAAAGCTATAAACTGCCCTTGAGTTTTTATTGTTGTACTTTTCTTGTCTCATGGAGTTGTGGTTGCTGAAAAAACTTCCACTAATTTTCATTACCGATAAGTGTATGTAATCAAATGGTTGCCTCCATTATTTCCGGAATACTTCCACTAATTTCATTACCGAATAAGTGTATGTAATCAAATGGTTGCCTCTGTTACCGTCAAAATATTATCACCAAAGGGTTTTCAAGATTTTGATGGTAGGTAGTTTTGAAGGTGGGATTTGGGGAATATGGATCAGTGGTGATGGAGGTGGGTGCTCTCATAAACCCTAACTCATGATGTAGTGGGTGTGTGTATAACGCCCTGCATTTTATTACCTGAGTTCATTACCAAATCTTTTATAATAATCTCATTTAAATAATTCCATTGATTTGAGAACACGAGCAAAAATCAATAATAATATTCTCTTGGGACAATGACTGTGATATATGTATATATATAAACAAACATGGTATGATGCCCTGAGGCTTACATTGAATAACAATAAATAGAAACAAAAGGGATTTACCCTTATATAATATATCGCACTCGGCCAACAAGTAAAGGGCCCCGTGGCCAACAATTAAAGGCTTCAAGTTATGACCACTCCTCTAGCCTTGTACCTGAAAAGCTTATCAACATATGGGATGAGCACTAAGCCCAGTAGATATCCCAAAGATTCTAACCAATCACAACATATAGAAAAAAATGATCATGCATGCACCATGATATACCACATAAGTAATGTGACAGTTAATATCCAAAAGTATACTCGCATAAATATGATTTTCCCGAAATAGTTCATCTCAACACAACACAATATAAAATCATCTCTTCTCTTTTACATTCCATTATTACTCCCAAAAGAAAATCATTTCAAAACCCCATCATTTCTTTGATAACACGTCAACATAAAGGGATTTCGCTTATACATATGTTTTGAAAATATAACCCCACATGCAAGTCATAACTCAATCCCACATCTTACCACACCATACGCATCTATATACCAATACATCAACTATCTTCCCCAGCCATAGGCCCAAGGGCTAAAAGACAACCACAACATGAAAACCACTATCACATATATTCAAAAATAAATAAGCTAGAATAATACATACAACAAATTTCATGTCCACTAGCTTACAGCACTGATGGCAGATTCCATAACACAAATAAAACATAACACTTAACCGACCTCATCTGAAAGGGGGTGCGCCTTAGGTCATACTTTACCGGGAGCAAACCGGAAGGGACGAAGAACCTATTATAAGGCGCCACCCTTTGCTGGTAGATATGGCAGAAAGCAGAACCCTTTTCACATTTTATCGGGCACAAACCGAAAGGGACGAGGAAACCTCTGTCAAGGCGCCATGATTTGCCAGCTCAATACGGCGGGAAACAGACCCCCAAACAACATCACATTAAAAACATAACAAGCTAACCAACATCAATAATACACGGGTGTAATGCATACACCTAATCCAATTATCACAATCATGACTATTAATAGTTAAATACATTAACCCACTTCCTTTAAAATGTGCTCCACACACTGCCGTTCAACAACGATTTTCTTACACTTTAAAATGTTTCCACAACACAATTCGAGTTACTAAACACTAAAATCATACTATCTAACGACCGTCTAATAACATAACAACATTTATAAGCGTTCCAGTTACCTCTTTTAACAACATAATCCATAACTCAACAATGGAATTGCCTATTCATAATGTCCATTTGCAACTAACATCACATCCTCCCACATCACATAGTCCAACCTACAATTGCACTAATAGCCTATATCTAACAACAATCAATACCATCATCCACCAATTACATAAATAAAACAAGAGATACACCCTTAGGTAATTCCAGATTCCCGTTCATTCCAAATATCTCATGTTTTATAAAAGATAGCTAGTATCACTTTATTTTTGAAAACAAAACCTCACTACTCCGAATCCCAACAAGCACAACAATAGCCAACAACCACCAATATTAATCCAAAATCCCAAATTTATAAACAACCACAACATAACCCAATTTTTTTGTTCTCAACATTAATCTTTCTCTTTAACATTCCAAAATTTACAAATCAAATACCAAACCTTCCAAACCTACATACTAAACATGCTTTTACAACCCATGATCAATTATAAACATACCCTACAAACCCACCAATCTAAACCCAAATCAACCCATATGCTTTTTGACAAAATCATCTATGAAACTATCTTTTTAAATGCCATAAAAATAACCAGAATCTATCTATAGTGAGGTATTGAAAAGAAGCTCAAGGATCCCTACCGTTGGAAGCGAAGAGAAGAAAGCCGAAAATCCACCAGCAACGAAAACACGATCCACTCAGATTAAATGGAAGCCTTAGGCGAGCTCTACCTTTTTTCCCAAAGGGCTATGGTTGAGAAACCACTAGATCAATGTGTATTTGTAGAGAGAATAAGAGTTTTAGAGAGAGAAGCTCCAGATTTAGGATTTTTAGAATGTTTACAGAGAGAGAGAGAGAGAGAGAGAGAGAGAGAAATGAAAAAGTGATCCAAAAAGTGACTTTTACGAACTGATACATGTGCAGACCACTTGAGCGTCCAGACACAAAAGTGGGACTGCTCGAGCGCAGGAATCACCGCTCAAGCGAAGAATGATACATTTCCAGTAGTTTTGTAGACTTGCAAAAGTACTAAGAGTTCACAAAGACCGCTCAAGCGCAAAAAGTACTGTTCGAGCATAGAGGCAAAAATCTGTGCAACAACAGTTTAAGAAAATAAGCTACCAACTTGTTCCAAACGCAACCAAGACACTCCAATAACCACACTCAATGAAGAATAAGGAGAAACAAGACATAAACAATCATATAAGACAATAAAATCCAGATCCAAGAAATCAAATGGGTCGAGTCTAAATAAGAATTGCTATAATTTAGGTTTTATTGTGAAATGGGGTGTCCCAAAATTAGTGGTGTCCTTTTTAGTAATTTTATTTGAGGTTATTATGGTAAAAAAAATAAAAATAAAATAAAAAGGCTAAAAAATGAAGGATTCATAATAATTAGGGCTGGTTTGGCATGTTGAGAAAAAGTCAAAAAGTTACTCAAAAAGCAAAATAATTATCACTATTCACAAATTAAAAATATAAAAAAAAAATTAATTTCCACAATATTAGTACAATCCAAAAAGCTACACAATGATGGTACTGAAGTGATGGAAAATTTACACAGTCATGGTACAAAAAAAAATTAGATATATATATTCATTAAGTTAGAGGGTACTGTTTGGCCCATGGGGGCCCATTACGGATCCCGTTTCAATAATCCGAACAATACAATGTGTAGAACTTGTCGAGTATTATATGCCAAAAAAAATCACATTGAACGGATACAGATAGCTATATGATCAAATTAGATTTTTCCAGCTGTTTATTTTTTACCGTCCATTTTTCTCATACAAAACTGTTGTGATCACGTAGCTATCGATATCCGATCAAAGTGATTTTTTACAAGCATATAGTACTCAACGAGTTCTATACATTGAACGGTTTGGATTATCGAAACGGGACCCATGATGGGCCCCCACGGGCCCAACAGTACCCATGAAGCCTCATGCAATATATGCATATGGTTCAGATTCTTCTCACTATTTCAACCATTCTGTACGATCCTTCTGCAACGCTGTCACTGATGAGTCTAGAACATAGGGGTAAAAATGCAATTTTGCTATTTCATATAATATTTTAATACACATTTTTTCGTAAAAAGACAAAAAGTTATCCCAAAGAACTATATTTTTTTCCTCTACTTTTTAGTTCAAAAAGTGCAATTATTTAGGACACCCCAAACAACCCCTTAATGGGGTGCTAATAGCAGCACTCTAAATTAGGGGACTTACGTGTAGGTTCTAAAACTCAACTTATTATTCAATAGATTCTATAATAATTAATGGAAGTTTTCATAGAACACTATTAAAAAATGTTAGTAATTGTTAATTTTCAATAGCAATTTAAAAATTTTGTTGCAAAAAATGTCAGTAATTATAAATTTTAGTAACAGTTTAAAAAACGTCATAAAAAGTCATTGATTTTCAACATTCAACGATAATTTTAAATTTTCGTCACAATAAATCGTCACTAATTGTAAGTTTTAGCGAAAATTTATAAAAATTGTGATAAAAAAAGGCAGTAATTGTCAATTTTCAGTGACATATACAAAAAATTCGTTTTGGAGTGGATTATTTTTAGCGATAATTTTATTAAGATTTATTTTTAATCGAACTTGATAAAAGTTAGGAGTTTTCTTAAGTGTGCAAGTGCACACCATGTGCCACTTACACAAAAAGTGTAAGTGTAAGGTGTAAGTATAAGTATAAGGTGTAAGTGTAAGGTGTAAGTGTAAGGTGTAAGGTGTAAGTGGGTTGCACATGGTGTGCAACCTCAAAAAAGGTGTAAGTGTAAGGTTTAATTTTTTACAAAAGGTGTAAGTGGAAGGTGTAAGTGTAAGGTATAAGGTGTAAGGTGTAAGTTGCACACCATAACCAAACCCTAAAAGTTAAGGTCAACTATTAAGACCTATTAATAATTGATAAAAAGTAAAAAAAGAAAGAGAATAGAGAGAAGACTCATTACAAGAGAAGAGACATCCGGTTAGTTCATTTTGAGAACCACCTAACTTCCTATTTTTCAAAATGGAAGGCTTAAGAAAATATCCAAAAAAATCATATTTTAAATAAAAGTTTTAAAAAAAAATCATGAGATAAAAAAAGAGTTTGTCCCAAGGAAATTTAAAAAATAAAAATAAAAAATAAATAAAACACTCTTGCTAATGACATACTTAGGGCTATCTATAAGAAATACACTATCAAAATATATAATTTCAATACATTCTTTACATAACTTAAAATTCTTTCACACACATTTTATATATTTTTTTAACATCAACAATAGTCTTTATGATACATGACGTTGTTGCAGCAGCCTCGCTATGAGTCCCATTGAGAGTTTTTCTAAATTTATTTTGACAATCTGAATTGTTATATTATAGAGTTCGTTGAGTATATCATTCATAACAAAAATCAAATTAATTGGACAGTTGTAGTTCTATGATCAGATCCTAATTGTTTCTATTTTTTTATTTAAAAAAATCATGTTAATAATTTATTTTTTAAAAAGTAAATGTAGTATTGTTATGAGGCTACAAATCTTCCATTAACCTAATTTTTTTTTATAAATAATTTATTTGATAAATCTTACAATATGACAGTTTTTAATATTTTTTATTAAAAGATAGAGAGGACAGAAATCAAGTCGTGCTTAAAGCTCATTAACAAGCCATTTGGCGAAGCATATCTGTCATCAGTGACGTGTGTGTGAGTGTGACCAAATTCTACATAACCCTAAAATTCAGATAGAAATATTAGATAGACGGACAACGCAACTCGCAATTCGCGATAGCGATTGATATATATGGAGTGAAATATGAATGAACGAGGGATATTATTATAGAATTCGAGTCTTATCCTTTTTATGGGACCATACGTATAGGCTGATAAGATATGGCATATGATATGATAAGTATTTATCTATCTATTTATCTATATCTATATTATATATTTTTTTATTATTGTTATTATATTATATATTATATATAACTATACTATTATTAAAAGTTAACTCCTAATTTGGTGTTTCGAACTTTTATGGCACGTGAAATTTAGATAAAATAATAGTAATAATAATAAAAAAAAATTAAGCACTCACATTTTTTTCACTAGTCACGTTATTCAACCCAATAGTTTCATAATATTCTAGACTTCTTCTCTGCCACAATAAGTTTCTCTTTCTAAAAATAACAATAATAATAATTTGTTGTGCAGTTTCAATTCAATTTTACAATCTTCACTTCTTTCTATTCACAGTGAAATATCGCTTCTCCATTCAAGAACATGACAATCTTATGATAATTCAACAACGGGCAATGATAGAGATCACTAAAAGTGGTGCTTTAAAGTAATCACTAATGATGTGGCATCTATTTTAAAAAAATAATAATAAATAAATAAAAATAAAAAGAGACACAACAACATTGTGGCAGTGGGTGGGACCCACTGCCACATCATTAGTGGTGGCACTAATTAGTGCTCCCACTCATTTTCCTTCAACAACATTGAAATCTTATCCTACATGGTAAGTGTAATGTTTAATTCCTTAATTATACTTTTTATTTATTTTTTTATTAAAAAGTTCCATTATGCCATCAAGTCCTTTGGAAGAAAAAGAAAGTAGAGTATAAGAAATAATTCAGTATTTCTTACAATTTATATTTTTTTTAAATCAATTTTTTGTTTTTTATTTTTTTATATTAAAATCTTTTACACCATATAAGAGTCTTAGGTTTGTAATTAAAAAGTTATTTGTTTGTTTTCTTAATTTTTTTTATCAAATATGTTTCACTATAATTGTTTATTTTTCTTTGTGTATATCAAATTTCTTTGAAAATAAGTGTTGTAAGAATTTTGGATTTATAATTTTAAAAAAAAATTGTTTATTTGTTTTGTTAATTTCTTTTGCTCTATGTGTGGATTTTTTTTTATTTTTTTTTCAAGAAAGAATTTAGCGTTCTTAAAAATAAAAATAAAAAGTTTTTTTTTGTTTTTATCTTTATTTTTTAATGTTTATAGATTTCACCACTATTATTATTATTGTTGCGTATATCACCATATAAGAGTCTTGGGTTTTATATTTTTTTATTTTGTGTGCTTTATTGTGCAATTTTAATTCACTTTCGCCATCTTCACTTCTCTCTATTCACAATAAAATATCACTTTTCTATTTAAGAACATTGCAATCTTATGGTTATTTAAGAATTATTTATTTTTTTAAAATTAGCTTTTTTTGGTATGTTTTTGTTTTTTTTTTTTTTAGTTTTTTTTATTATATTAAAATCTCTTTGACAGTCTAAGTGTCATGACCCGAACCCGCCCCCATGGGTTAAGGACATAACCGGCCGGTAATCCTGAAATTACCTACGGCCTCAAACCAAATCAGACATAACTCATCAGAGTAAAGGGGCCAAACGAAAGCAGAATTTAAAACTTTGTCCATAGAGTTGTGCTTACATGGCACATCATAACAAACCATGCAAAACCATGTTAATAACTCACATCAAAATATGTACTAATACAAAGCTTTGTACATACAGGATCC
Organism: Camellia sinensis; assembly: GCF_055761805.1. Lineage (NCBI taxonomy): Eukaryota > Viridiplantae > Streptophyta > Magnoliopsida > Ericales > Theaceae > Camellia > Camellia sinensis. The sequence continues at coordinate 74,022,775 of NC_138964.1, forward strand.
ATCAAGTCTAGGTCAGCCAATCAAAACTATATACAGACGTAAACCAAAGTGCTCGCCAATATGACAAAACAACATAAAATAACAAAAGGGCGAAGACCTGTCTCGTGCGTGAGACGCAAGGGCTGACTCTTCAAAACCTTAGTTGTTCCATACAGACTTCACTGAGGTTGGGTCTGGACCTCTCTTAGCTCACCTACAAACACATGAATGAGCATGAGTGAAAGCCCAGTGAATAAAATCAAATAAAGAAGATACATTGGAACAATATACATCAGACGGCCTTGGGCCCAATTCATATTTCTATCTAATACATACGTATATCAATTGACTGCAATTCCAAGCACATCGGACGGCCTCCGGCCCAATCTATTGTCAAACTGGCCCTTGGCCCATTTGTCTTTCATTTATGTCCAACTGGCCTTTGGACCATTCAATCTTTCATTCATACCAAACTGACCTTTGGCCCAACCATTCTTTCATTCATGTCAATCTGGCCTGATCATACTGGCCTCTGGCAATTCATTCTATCATTCAGATCATACTGGCCTCTGGCCCATTCATTCTATCATGTCAAACTGGCCTTTGGCCTATTCATTCATTAATGTCAAGCTGGCCTTGGCCCATTCATTCATTCATGTCAAACTGGCCTTTGGCCCATTCATTTGGCATAGCAAACATTGTCCACCAATCGAATTGACGAACTTATAAAACTTTCATAGAAGTAAGCAATTGGACAACAACATACTTCAGATATCTTTGTTAAGATATTACTCACAGTGATCGGCTATTTGATTTGCCCTTGAGCTCGACCCTACACATTCCATGAACACAATGGGTCACAAACAACTCAATCCATTCTTAATTCACATATTCCTCTTTAGGCTTCATTCCTATCCTTTTAACTCATTTACAATGCTCAATGCATGCCTAAGAGTGCTCAGAAGTGAAAGAGAACGGAAAACGAAACACAGAACGCATTTTCAAAATTTCAGAAACAGGGGTCCCCGCTCGAGCGTGGACTTCCCCGCTCGAGCGAACCCAAGAGGTCTGCAAAAATACTGGTTATGTCAAATTTATGCACGAGCGTGAACTCGGACGCTCGAGTGGAAGACCATCCTACATTGCTCCCCACTCGAGCGTGAACTCCCCTGCTCGAGCGGGCGCCATGCTTGCAAAATATGCTAGGAGCACGTATTTCACGCTCAAGCGGCGGTTTCCCCACTCGAGTGGACACCATGAATTCTGGGTTTTCCAGAAGTTGTTCTTGAGTTCAAATTTGATATTCAAAGGCTCTAAAGACATGATTTTGGCTCAAACTTCACATATACATACATTAATATGATCCAATACCAAATTTATTATATTATGGAGCTCAATTTCACAAATTAATCACATGCATGACCCAATTTACACCAAACTCCTTTCCAACATAACAATTTCATGCATTCAAAGTCCCTACTCTCATGAATTGTACATGCTTGTGGTATACAACCTTCATTCTCAACTTAGATGATGAAGATATGGTCAAAAGTGTGAGCTTTAACTAAAATCTCACATGGATTTATACATTTTGTGCTCAACATGCAATTTCAAAGTAATTACTTACATGCATGCATTTATTGGCTTCCAATTCCACAAAACCAATTCAATCTCATCATAATCAAATCAATTCGTGTTCTTGATCATTACTCAACCTTGAGTTCACAAAATTACAATCTAAAATCCATGAATTACATACCTAGAGGCTTTAATCTCCTCAAATTCTAGTTGAATCTTGAGTCCAACCTTTCAATTCCTCAAACTTGAGCCAAACACATAATTCTCCTTCTTTCCCTCTGTATAGCCGACCCTCTCTCTTTCCCTTAGAGTTAGAATCAACCAATTTGAATAAAGAAGAAGAATTGAATGTCTAATGGCCCTTTTATAGCCCCACTAGATCACATTATTTTAATATCAAATAATTGAGCACTTAATTAATCGTTCTGAATCTAATTATTTTGATCCGAACAAATTTTCAATTATATTTCACCGTAGGCTCTAAAAATTACGCTAATCACAAAGGCATAACCAATTTCGGGTTTTATGGCTGATAAGGCCTTTAATTTAAATTCCAAAGCAGAGAATCAAACAGATATTCCTACGGTGAACAGATAGAAATTCAAAACCACATGTTTTCACATAAATGGCACACAGAATCATATCAAACACATAATCACATTCATAATAAGGATCAATTAGCGTAATACGGAACAGGGTTATCACAGTCTTCCCCCCTTTAGGAAGTTTGGTCCTCCAAATTTATTTCACCTTTAGTCAAACACAATTTGGAACACTTTTTATTCAACGGTTCCAATCCTTTTTTATAGTCGTTTACTTAGTTTCAAAATCAAGCAACACTTTGTTTTCAATCAGTCAGAGACATGCCTTTTTCCTCCATACAAGGCTTGTATGGTGTCACACCAAAACTAGAGTGTAAGCTATGGTTGTAAGCAAGGTCAGCCAACAATGGATAGATCTTCCAAGTTCTCTAAAAAATCTGCTGCATATATTTAGAGCATTTCTCCCAAAAGTTCTTTCTGATTATACATCAATTTGCAGATGGAAAGTAGCGCGGACTCACAATTCAGTTCCCATTGCCTCTCGAAGGCTTGTCAGAATTCAAACGTATTTTAGGATTCCTGTCTAAAACAAGAGATACTGGGACCCCATGCAAACGAGCAATCTTATTGATGTAAACAGTGGCTAGTCTACAAATATCATACGAAAATTTTACAAGGAGGAAATGGGCAAACTTAGTAATTCTTCATACAATAACCCAAACGGGACTTATACTTTGGGTGCTCAAGGTAGCCCCACAATGAAATTTGTAGCCACACATTCCTATTTCCGTTCCGAAATGGAGAGAGGTCGAAGTAGTCCTGTCTACATCTGATGTTCAACTTCGACTTGTTGACACTGAAAACATTTGGACACAAATTCAACGATTTCCTTGTCACAGAAGTTCAATTCATTTTCCAACAATTCCACAATTCACAATCCAATTCGATATTTAGTTCAGTGACTCATCATAGTTACCCAAGGTCAATTAAAAGTCTTCAGGAATATAAAGTGGATCCAGATACTGATTCCCGAATCAACAAATGTAGCATCGAAGCAATTACCCATACAATGCACATAGTCCACATATCCCTATAATACTAATTATAAAGTACAATAACATCGAAGCAGTCGATTTCTACCACTATACACGTGTTCTCAATCCATTCAGCAGTTTACGATTTACAATTCAGTTCAATATTCAATCCCCTGTTCCACCGAGTCTTTCCACATTATCTGATAGTCGTTAAAAGCATAAGGCAATTCACATACTAGTTCCCATGGCGTTAAAGGTAATATTAAAAACAACCAATCACACATTAAACACAATTTACACATCCTCAGAGCCCCAATTGCAAAATATAATGGCACCGAGCAGTTATTTACACAAGGCGTACTGAGTTCACACACTTACATATAATCAAGGTTTTTCAAGGTTTCTTGGATGTCAATAACATCTAGATAATACCAAAGGATGGCATTCCAGACAAAACAAGGGAATAATCGTCTCGGAATCAAAGCACACCCGTTCACGACCGTCGGTGGTCGACCCGAGATCGATTAGACAAACCCACCCGTACAAAACCGTCGGTGGCAAAAGAGATATCTCAACAAAAGTGCTACATAGGCTTAACGTCCCTTAGCACGAAAGGACGTCTCAAGAATGTCATCAAAACAAACATAATACCACTCACCATAACCTGATTTCCCAAAATCCGATAACACTGAAGCAAACATATGAAACATATTCTGATTAGTCGAGGATAAATGTTCAGTACCGTTTACAATCAAATCAATCTGCTGTCATCGGTTTCCATAGCGTCAAATAAGCAAGAATATAATAGCACACAAGCATTGTTCCTTACGACAACCAATCACTGGATTTGCACAATCTAGTTCGTTTTTAACACATATGCCCTCAATAGTTGAAGGTTGGTTCTCAACAGTTTTCATGGTTAGATCGGTCTGTTGATAGCCCACATAAGGTCTTCTAAGTAAGTCAAGTATTCCAAACGGATTCAAGTTTTGGGTCTATCAGTTTTCTTGCCAAGAATAACCTGGTTATTTATTTATAAGAAATTCTTAATCCCCCTTAACAAATTCAAATTCGATAGAGGGTCTTATCAAATCAATCCAAGCAAAGGTCTCATCAAATCGCATCCAATGAGGGTTCTACTAGGCCAAATCAGACAAAGGTTCTATCGAATTGAATCAGATAAAAATTTTCTCAAATAGGGTTCATTTGGTTCTGCAAGGCATATTTCGTTGCTTAGGTACATAGTTGATAGTTTCACAACTGTCCTAAGTCCATCAGTTCTCAAAGTCATTTCAGAGTCATTCATCACAACCGTTTATATCAAAGTATTTCGAGTCATGTACAATATGGCATTGTCCACATAAGTTCAGGTGTAGTTGCATATGCATGTTGTTGTTCATATCTAGAGGTATGTATCATAATTAATACAGCAGTTCCCAAATAAGTCTTATATGCAAGCACATGGTGCACAGTAACACATTAAACAAAGTTCCTCGGTTGCACATCAGCTAGGGTCTGTTACGCAAGAGCTCCAAATTAGTCACAAATCATAAGTTTACGAGTTAAGCCCAATATAGTCACATAGCCCAGTCAATTTTCTACCAATCAAAATACATGGTCTCACAATTATAGAGTTCATCATTTGGGGTGCTCAACTCAGTCCCACAATCACAGAGTCATAATTCCAGTGGTGTATTCATTTGAAGGCAATAATATAACAAATCACCTTGAGCATAGGTTTAGATGTACATGTGCATGTACAAAGTCAATCAATATCCCAATACGTATTTCGCAAATTTCCCAAATAGAGCATATACCTTCAATGAATATGGTCTCGATCTTGTGGGTCTAACCAATCTAGATACACATGCAGTTGATATGAAAGAATATGCTGACCTGAATCAAATAATATCCCAAGCAAGGATGTACACATGTACTAATTCAGAATTAATCAACACATAAGCATTCGTTTATAGACAGTATAAATACCTGGAATAACGGTCGCAATATTCTGAGTGCTTTTCTGGGATGAGTGTGATTACTCTATCCTGATTAGCAATTCCTACCATTGGTACGAATCTAGCTGAGGTAGAAGATTTATTCACATTTTGTTCTGTTCGGGGACAGTTCCTTACCATATGGTCCATTTTACCACACCTATAACAAGCCCCAGAAATTTGATAACAAACTCCTCGGTGTTTCTTACCACATTCATTACATGTCAATGTTGTATTCCTTGTAGAGTTTGAAGTGCGCGATGATCCCGTATTTCGCTTTTTAAATGACCTATTCTTTGAGAAAAAGCCTTGTCTCTTGCTTTTCCATTCAGAAGATCGGTTCATGTTAGCTTTGGTCATCAATGTTCGGTCTAGCGCCTCAACATATTTTGTGACTTCCAACACATTCACTTGGTGCTCTTGCACTGGTGGTGGGAAAGGTTCTTGCCGTAGCGGCAACTGATACTGTTGTCTTAAGATCTTTGCCATTTCTTGTACTGTTCTTTCCAGTCTATCAAGTCGGGCTGTGGAAGAGTCTGCCAACTCGTATGCCCTTACCTTATCCATGATCTACACAAATTCTTATTAAGCCATGCCAAATAAGGAATGCCCAATACAGAAATAAACACAGATACACATAGGTGTATTCACACATAGGCACGTTGTTATATTCTCATTTTATGTATCATCAAGGCACAATTAATCATATGCAAAACAGACGATCGCATACTTATCAAATATCATGTGTAGAACACTTACTAGATAATTACATATTTGACCATATTCATATTCCACATAGGCATCCATTTGCAGAATCGAATGCACACAGCAACTTCTCATAATTCGTATGTTCATGTACGTGTATTATAACAAACAAAACTAGTTGTACACATTAGTGCAACAATTCATATCTCATATAATCACATATTCTCAATGCCTACATCATGTACTCGTCAAATGGATGCATCTTATGTCTTTTCTAGACACCTTATGCCTCATTTGGACAAGTGTGTGGGTTATTAACTCGTGCTCTGATACCACTCTGTCATGACCCGAACCCGCCCCCATGGGTTAAGGACATAACTGGCCGGTAATCCTGAAATTACCTACGGCCTCAAACCAAATCAAACGTAACTCATCAGAGTAAAGGTTCCAAATGGAAGCAGAATTTAAAACTTAATCCATAGAGTTGTGCTTACATGGCACGTCATAACAAACCATGCAAAAACATGTTAATAACTCACATCAAAATATGTACTAATACAAAGCTCTGTACATACAGGATCCATCAAGTCTAGGTCAGCCAATCAAAACTATATACAGACGTAAACCAAAGTCCTCGCCAAATATGAAAAAACAACATAAAATAACAAAAGGCTGAAGACGTGTCTCGTGCGTGAGACGCAAGGGCTGACTCTTCAAAACCTTAGTTGTTCCATACAGACTTCACTGAGGCTGGGCCTGAACCTCTCTTGGCTCACCTACAAACACATGAATGAGCGTGAGCGAAAGCCTAGTGAATAATATCAAATAAAGAAGATACATTGGAACAATATACATCAGACGGTCTTGGGCCTAATTCATATTTCTATCTAATACATACGTATATCAATTGACTGTAATTCCAAACACATCAGACGGCCTCGGGCCCAATCTATTCATGTCAAACTGGCCCGTGGCCCATTTGTCTTTCATTTATGCCAAACTGGCCTTTGGCCCATTCATTCTTTCATTCATACCAAACTGACCTTTGGCCCAACCATTCCTTCATTCATGTCAATCTGGCCTTTGGCCCAATTCATTCCATCATTCAGATCATACTGGCATCTGGCCCATTCATTCTATCATTCAGATCATACTGGCCTCTGGCCCATTCATTCTATCATTCATATCATACTAGCCTCTGGCCCATTCATTCTATCATTCAGATCATACTAGCCTCTGGCCCATTCATTCTATCATTCAGATCATACTGGCCTCTGGCCCATTCATTCTATCATTCAGATCATACTAGCCTCTGGCCCATTCATTCTATTATGTCAAACTGGCCTTTGGCCCATTCATTCATTCATGTCAAATTGGCCATTAGCCCACTCATTCATTCATGTCAAACTGGCCTTTAGCCCATTTATTTGGCATAGCAAACATTGTCCACCAATCGAATTGACGAACTTCTAAAACTTTCATAGAAGTAAGCAATTGGACAACAACATACTTCAGATATCTTTGTTAAGATATTACTCACAGTGATCAGCTGGATGATTTGCTCTGGAGCTCGATCTTACTAAATTCCATGAACACAATGGGTCACAAACAATTCAATCCATTCTTAATTCACATATTCCTCTTTAGGCTTCATTCCTAACCTTTTAACTCATTTACAATGCTCAATGCATGCCTAAGAGTGCTCAGAAGTGAAAGAAAACGGAAAACGAAACACAAAACGCATTTTCAAAATTTCAGAAACAGGGGTCCCCGCTCGAGCGTGGACTTCCCCGCTTGAGCGGACCCAAGAGGTCTACAAAAGTACTGGTTATGTCAAATTTACACTCGAGCGTGAACTCAGACGCTCGAGTAGAAGACCATCCTACATAGCTCCCCGCTCGAGCGTGAACTCCCCCGCTCGAGCGGACGCATGCCTACAAAATATGCTGGGAGCACGTATTTCACGCTCGAGCGGCGGTTTCCCCACTCGAGCGGGCGCCATGAATTCTGGGTTTTCCAGAATTTGTTCTTGAATTCGAATTTGATATTCAAAGGCTCTAAACACATGATTTTGGCTCAAACTTCACAAATACATACATCAATATGATCCAACACCAAATTTATTACATTATGGAGCTCAATTTCACAAATTAATCACGTGCATGACCTAATTTACACCAAACTCCTTTCCAACATAACAATTTCATGCATTCAAAGGTCCTACTCTCACGAATTGTACATGCATGTGATATACAACCTTCATTCTCAACTTAGATGATAAGAGATGGTCAAAAGTGTGAGATTTAACTAAAATCTCACATGGATTTATACATTTTGTGCTCAACATGCAATTTCAAAGTAATTACTTACATACATGCATCTATTGGCTTCCAATTCCACAAAACCAATTCAATCTCATCATAATCAATTCAATTCGTGTTCTTGATCATTACTCAACCTTGAGTACACAAAATTACAATCTAAAATCCATGAATTACTTACCTAGAGGCTTTAATCTCCTCAAATTCTAGTTGAATCTTGAGTCCAACCTTTCAATTCCTCAAACTTGAGCCAAACACACAATTCTCCTTCTTTCCCTCTGTATAGCCGACCCTCTCTCTTTCCCTCAGAGTTTGAATTAGCCAATTTGAATAAAGGAGAAGAATTGAATGTGTAATGGCCCTTTTATAGCCCTACTAGATCACATTATTTTAATATCAAATAATTGAGCACTTAATTAATCATTCTAAATCTAATTATTTTGATCTGAACCAATTTTTAATTAAATTTCACCGTGGGCTCTAAAAATTACGCTAATCACAAAGGCGTAATCAATTTCGGGTTCTGTGGCCGATAAGGCCTTTAATTTAAATTCCAAAGCAGATAATCAAACAGATATTCCTACGGTGAACATATAGAATTTCAAAATCACATATTTTCACATAAATGGCACACAGAATCATATCAAACACATAATCACATTCATAATAAGGACCAATTAGCGTAATACGGAACATGATTTTCACACTAAGAGTCTTAAGTTTGTAATTTGTTAAAAAGTTATTTGTTTGTTTTCTTTTGTGTATATTAAATCTCTTTGAAAATAACTGTTCTAAGAATTTTGAATTTGTAGTTTTTTTAAAAATATATTTGTTTTCTTATTTATTTATTTATTTATTTTTGCTAAGTGTTTTCTTGAAGAAAGAATTTAGTGTTCTTAAAAAAAATAAAAAAAATAAAAGCAGTTTTTCTCTTTTGGTTTGTTTTTTTGGTTTCACTATTTTTTTTTTAATGTTAATAGATTTCACTATTATTATTATTATTATTATTATTATTATTATTATTATTATTATTATTATTATTATTATTATTATTATTATATATATATATTTATTTTTTTTGGCATATATCAAACCTCTTTGCTTATAATATTCTATGAGTTTTGGGTTTGTGTTTTCTATTTTGTGTGCTTTTATGTTTTTATATTGATTTTTTTGTTATTCACTTTTTTAAGTTTTTGTTTGTTTTTTTGTATAAATTTCATTTTTTAATAGAATTGTTTTTTATTTTCTTTATTTTCTGTTTTTCTTCTTTTTTTTAAAAATTTGTTTGCTTATTTTCTTAATTTTTTTCGTGTGTTTTTTCACGAAAAAATTTAGTGTTCTTCAAATTTGTTTTGATTGTAAGTGATTAAGAGGCTTGGATTAGTGTTTTTATGCTTAACCACATTTTAAAAAAATAAATAAAAATACTCTAACTAAATCATACATTATTTTGCTAAATACATATGTATTTTATTTACTTTTTTTTTTTTTTGCAAGTTGCTTTACAATTTTTTCTTTTCAAAATAAATAATTTCTGGTGCTTCTCTATTAGAGAAAATATGAATTTCATATCATAATTTGAAACGATTTGCACATGCATCGCGTGTGCCCGCCCGTTAATATATATATATATATATAGACCTTCAATTTCAAATTGAAAAATGCTAGATTATGTTTATTGAAATGAATAAATTGGGCATTGCTCTTTATATATAAACTGAACAAGTTACTTGGTGACCAAACTTTCTTCGTATGTCATGTGTTCTCTAAGAGAAAATAAAAATTAAAGGGTAAGAAGCACTTTACCCGCTGTGGTTTTATGATGTGTAGCACTTGTGTCCTTTATGTTATGTTTGGTTGAGGGATTTTTGGGGGGAGGGGGGGATTTGGAAATGAAAAAAGACAAGGTGTGTGAAATTAGGTGAAATGTAAGTATATTTTATTCTCATTTCACCTACGTTTTCTCTTTCCTTTTCCAAATCTCTTTCCAAATCTTCTAACCAAACACAGCATTAACGTATTGGAGAGTGTATTTAATTCCTTTATTTTCGTTATTGGGAGTCTTTAGAGTTGTTGTATTTTGGTTTTGGAGGAATACGATTCGATTTAAACTTGTTGGGATTGTTCGTTCACGCTTGTTTTCGTTGAAAAGTTTTTTGGGAACTTGGAAAACTTGTTTTGGGGTCGACACTAGCCTTTCTGAGTGTCGACACCACCTTGTTCCCTTACTTTTAGTGTAAATTAGATTGTTTCGTGGTAAATGGTTTGGTTAGAAAGGAAATGGTTGTGAGATTTTGGAAGTAGGTTTTGTTACACTCTTGAAAAACATATCTATAATATTATCTTTAAATTATTGCATTAGAGATAACTGTTTTGGCTATCGGTGGATGATAGCATTGCTGTGTGTTAGAAATTGCATGTGGATTCGGTAATTTGAATCATTCATATCATGAAGCATGTAACGGATTGTGGAAATTAAAACTATATGTTTTGGAAAGATGTTTTGGATATTCTCACGTAATATTTTGGGACATTTGCATGGTTTTGAAAAAATAATAATTTGAGTTACATGTATTTTACTATTGAAAAGGGTAAATAAAATGGTAAATCTGGGAAGAGGTGTGTATCACCAAATCAAATTGGCCTGTGTGTCCAGAGTGAAAGTCTCGAAAAATGCGCGTATACATGGGTGTCGATTCCCGCGGATGAAATATCCGTAAAATGGCAATAGTGGTGCTTGTATAGCCTACATTTACATGGGTGCCGATTTATGGTTTCTCATGGACGAAATATCTGTGAAAGGTTGTGTTTGTTTGGGAGATTCACCCATTTATTTACTATTATGTTAGTTTCGACACAGGATGTTTGGAATATGGTTTTAACACGATGTTTGTTGTTGTTTAGCGATGTATGCGCATTCGATTTAGCAATGTATTTATTAGTTGGTATTGAGATACCGGGATTGGTTTTTGGGAAGGAATTTTGTATCCAACAGAAGATTTGAACTCGGAAAACATTTTGATTAAACGTAGGGATTCGATAATTGGAAATAAAGGATTTTGTTGACAAATCAAAGGGGTTTGAAATTGCATATGGGCATATTGTATATACATGTATTGCATCATGATTATTTATAATGGTGGGGCATGTTTAGTTTTTGAAATATTCTCTATTGGGTTTTATGGTCACCTTACGTGGCTGAAAATGTTTTTCAGGTGTACATGTGTGGATGTGGACCAAGACGTGAAGTTGTGTTCGGAACTGTGTAGGGTGGTTCTATTATTTGTAGGCCAAGAGCCATATATGTTACTTATTGGGCGCATGCCATTCTTGTAAGGATTACACCCTTGTATATGATGTAAGCCTCAGGGCATCGAATTTGATATTATAGCATCTGTGTATGTTTTAGTTACAAAACATCCATTCGACTAAGATGTTGCATCTAGGAATGTATGAAACCAGATAAACACATGTATTGTGTAACTATATTATATTCATTTGCATGAGAGTTGTTATCTATTGTTCATCGTTGGATGGTTTGTTCACGTGAGCCGGACCGTGTAAATCGATGGTGTGACAAGATGTTGCACATTATCCTTTGTAACTTGAATATATGCAGACACCTCCTCTCTCGTTTTGTACTAATGTACTACTGTTACCTTTTCCATCTAAACAAACGGAAGGTGTTGTACACATGCCCAATGCGCATGTATAACTTTGTTTGATGTTTTTTCCTCCAAAAATGATTTGTCCAAAAGGCCAAAATGACTTTAGAGTTTTTTTTTTTTCTTTTTTCTTTTTTTTTTTAATTTTTCTTTTTCTTTTAATTTATTTAATTTTCTTTCTATTCTATTATTTATTTATTTATTTTATTCTTTTGATTTGTTTAATTTTTCTTCTACTCTATTGTGCTAGATGACTATCTTTTTTTCCTTTTTCCTTTAATTTTTATTTATTTTTTTTACTTTTATTTATTTATTTAACTCAGAAAATTACCTTAATCTAATTTTAAATTTTTAACCCATTTTTTTTATTGAATAATATTTTAAAGTAAACGAGCACACACACATGTACATATATATAATTAACTCATAAAAAATTATTGTCATAAAATTACCTTATTTAATAATATACATATATTTATATGTATATAAAAATTTAAATTATAAATTTATCTAACTACCTTAATTTATCATCATAAAATTACCTTAACTAACTTTAAATTTTTAACTTGCTTTCTTATTTAATGACATTTTAAATTTTATATATATATATAATTAAACCTTAAATTAATCTAAAAACCTTTATTACCATAAAATCAAATCATAAAAATTAAAATTAAAATTAAAACTTAAAAAAGAGAGGCAGCCAGTAGTAGATATTGCAATGTTCCTAACAAATTGCACAATAGAGTAGAAACAAAATTAAACAAATCAACAAAAAAAAAATTAAAAAATAAAAATAAAAAACAATAGGTGTTTGTATATATAATTTAAAATGATATATAATTTAAAATGTTATTAAATAAGAAATGAAGTTAAAAATTAATAAGTATGTAAGGTACTTTTATGATAATAAATTAAGGCAGTTAGATTAATTTATAATTTATATAAGTATATGTATATGTTTAATTTAAAATGTTATTAAATAAGGTAATTTTATGGTAATAAATTAGTGTGTTTTGTTTAATTTATGATTTAATTTTGTGCATATTTAAAATGTTATTAAATAAAAAAAGTGGGTTAAAAATTAAAAAATAGATTAAAGTAATTTTACAATTTGAATTTATGATAATAAATATGTTTACATTAATTTATGGTTTAATTATATATCCATATATATATATATATATATATATATATTTGTACATATAATTTAAAATGTTATTAAATAAGAAATTAAGTTAAAATTGACTAAGGTAATTTTATGATAATAGAGTAGGGTGTTTAAGTTAATTTATAATTTGATTTTTTAAATACACGATTAATATAGAAAATTATATGTATTATAGAAGAGAGAGAATATAGGCTGTTATGTAACGGTAAATTAGTTTTTTTCAACGTTTATCAGTTAACGGTATTATGATTGCACATTTGTCTCAAATTACATAGGAACTATCTATCTATATTCAAACTATAGGCAATAAAGTGCTTCAACATCAAATCACTTGAAAATAAAGTGTTTTTTTAACCAAAATTATTAAATATACTTAAAGATATAAAATGAAAAATTAAATATTTAAGTGATAAAAAGAACTTAAACCTAAAATCATTAATCTAAACGTTATATATTTTAAATTTAAAATTAAACTTTATATTTTACAAATTTAATAACATGAATATCAAGTGGGCAAAGATACAACAGATACGTTCTTCCCTTCCTTTCTTCCCCAAGGGCCATAAATCTGTATCCATACACAGCGCCACCGCATGTGCCCCTATATTTGAGCCACGTTCTTGCTTTCCTTTATTCCCCAATTTTGTTTTGTCTTCCTTTTAGCTCCCATCCATTTGGAGTTGTTTCTGTTGACTGTTTCCAACCTCGTGCTGTCAATTTTTCTTCCCATCAATTCTTCATCCTACTTTTCTTCTTCAATTAATACCAAATGAATTTGAAATACGTTTGCTACAAATAAAAATGAAATTATTGATATGAGAATAATTATATTATGAGAAATATTTATATTATTAAATAGATTATTAATTAATAATAGTTAGAAAGTCATTCAAGTCCAACAATCAATCCACCACGTTAAGCCCAATAACCACTACACTATTAACCACATACAACTTCCATAGGGAACAGGGTCCTGTTGTGCTCAGAGCACAGTAGGGACTGTGGTGCCTCCGTTTGAAGTATATTATGGACTTATTTTTATAATCTAAACTGTCATTTTTCAGGATTTGTTTAATACTTCATACCTACTAAAAATCATATTAATCGGATATCAATAACTATATGATCGAATTGCATATTGTTTATGAGAAAAAATTAATCAAATATTACAAACGGTACCAAATTGCTCTTTATATGAGTTAAATACAAAATTTCACAGCATGAAGGTTGCTACACAACCACTAAACTAAATGTCCTAATTAATAAAAGTGAAATAATATTAAGTCACCGTTTGAAAAAAAATTTACACATACATAAAAAAAAAAAAAATTAATTATTAATATTTATAAAGTTTATTACTTGTGTTGTGTGCATTTTTTTTCCTTCTAAATTTGTACTTAATTGTAATCTCTCATAAATAAAACCTAAAATATTATATTTCGAATAGTTTCTGTGGCTTATCATTTGAATCACGAGTCAAGCTTAGCAACTGCAACGACCCCAAAATCCGTATTAGAGATTACCCTTATAGCCTTATGGATTAATGCATTTTTATTTAATGATATCTGTTCAAATTGAGGAATTATCTGTTGAGCCACGACTTTAAAATTGAAATTACTGACCTTTACGGGTTCAAAAATCACAATTGAGTACTTGGGTATGTTAATGAAAATTTTTAGACCTATTTGGGAAAATTAAATGGAAATTCAACTTGTTTGATTCGTTAATATACGTTTGGGTGGTTAACTTAACACTGCTAATTGAAGGCCTTAGAGGCTTCAAAAACCAGAACAGATGACATATTTATGATCAGCTCAATTTTTAGAGTCACCTGGGAAGTTTAATTGAAATTTGATTTTGTGCGATTCGTAAGGGCGTGTTTGGCTTCCTTATTGTGAAAAGCTTAAGTGTGTGTATATTTATATATATGGAGGCATGTTATATGTGTTGGGAACTCAAGATATTTGAGCCAAAAATATCTAAGGTAGAAGAGAAGAGAAACGTGAGAGAGAGATGGAAAGAGACCAAGATTCTTAAAGAAAAAAAACTCAACAAATCATGGGGGTTTGGAGATGATTAAAGGGAATTGAAAAAAGAGAAGGGGAATCAACCATGGAGGCTTGAGAAATGGAGGAGAATTGAGAGGAAGACCAAGATTGAACTAAGGTCGAGACGAGGACATCGTCCCATGACTACCGGGGAGCTGATCACTGTGAGTAGTAGTACTGTAATTGTATGTTTGCTACCATTAATAATTCCTATTATTAACTCTGCTCTTTACAAGTAATTACGTTAACGTTTATGTTGTTTGAAAATCGGTGAGAACGTTGAAAGACTTTGTGTACATCGGCATGACTCTAGTACTACTCTGCATTCTGGTTACGATTAATAGTTTGCATTAATGTGCTACAACCTGTAAGTTACTTATGACTCCGTATAAGAATTACATACGAATTATTAATACTGTGCAATTGATTAATGAAAAAGGAATTGGGAATGTAAACCCCGCTTACGGAAACATGATATTTTGAATGTCCCATTATAGACTCCTATAATCTGGTTGATTCGACGCATGTTTTATGACATAGATATCTGCCTAGGATGGCTAATCGAAATGAATAATCGGATAGAACCATGGGTTGCCTTATACGTCAAAGAATTGAATATCAACAACATTGTTATATGACCCATGTTATGGTGTGAATTGGTTCGCTCTCATGAATAGTACTGTAATGACGCATGTGTTTCTGTAAACAATTATTATTAATGCTCAATTATACGCAAGACAACTGTGTCCATCTGTAACATACGCACTACTGACAGCTAATGACGGCCATTAGCATTTTGTTATCGCATGTCAATTATGTAACTACGTGAATGATTCAAAGAATGTAAATGAATGATTGTCCACATATATATAAGTATTCATGGCATTCTTAGCACAAGGCCCTTACCCAGGGGTAAAAATACCGTGGTCTTATGGCCCTTGCCCGGGGGTAATAATACCATGGTTTATGTATGTCAAGGGGGTAATAATACCGTGGTTCATCTGTGTTATGCTATACTATGACGCCATATGGATGATTCGGTCTTTAAGACCGAAGGATTTCTAGTATGGAACAGAGTGCTGTACGGAACTAAGTGCTAATTACGAGTCACCTCTAGAATCCGTACGAGCCACCTCTTGAGTCCATACATATATGAACTGATGCCTATGGCCGTTCTGTGAAAGTTAAGAGGCCTATGGCTGATCTGTGACATGTGTGAGGCCTATGGCCAATCTCTGACATCTGGGCCTATGGCCATTCTGTATGATCTGTTAGTATGAAACAAAGTGCTGCACGGAACTAAGTTCTGCAATGCGAGTCACCTCTAGAATCCGTGCGAGCCACCTTTTGAGTTCATACATGCATGAAAAGGGCTTAATGCCACTCTGTTAAAGGGCTTAATGCCATTTTGTTTAAGGGCTTAATGCCGCTCTGTTCAAGGGTTTAAAGCCATTCTGTTTAAAGACTGGGCCTAAGGCCATTCCGAAATTAGTACAGAATCAGATTAACTATAAGTTCTCTGCATTTATATACCTTGTGATTCACGTTAGTTATTGGATTATCACGTACTATTATTCACTGAACCTTGCTCACTCTATTTTTATATATGTTTATGTAGGTGAGCCATTGAGGATTGACACTAGAATTGTATTGGGGTCAACCTGTTTGCCAAGCCGCCTGGGGTACGCCTCCGTGTTGAGGCCTTAATTTTGATTACTGGGAGTTATGTAATTTTTGGAGTCTTATTTAAGTTTGTGTGAGATCTGCATAATTCTGTGATTGTATATGTAATTATGGGAATGTGTTTAAATGCTAAATTAATTAAGCCATCATGTATGCACATGCTCAATGGATGTTCTCTTTTATTGATTTTGCTTTCGCTTAAGGCCTCATATGTGGTTAAATATTATTCTAAAATTTCTGTTTTGAGGCCTACGTATAGGCCGGTCATGGACCAAACTTTTAGGGGCGGGTTTGGGTCATGACAGGTGGTATTAAAGCACGAGTTAAGATCTCACACACGTGTCCATTGAGCATCAGAGTGTCTAGAATGCATTTAAGTTGCATGTTTCTAGTAACGAAAGGATATGATGTGCATTTTAAAAGATGTATGTGAGGTCGTACAATGTGTTGAGTGTTGAGATTAAGAATGAGAATTCTCATAGACCTTGGGGTAATAAAAGAAGATTCATATATTTTGTTTCAAAGACTGAGTTTTGTGACTAAGGAAAATTGGATAATTGTTATGAAGTGAGAATGGGTTACATAAGGCTAAAGTTTTCAAAGATGTGGAATATCGGTGCTCTTCGGCTATTCAAATTGATAAGTATAAGCCTGTTGTGGAAACATAATGTGGATAAAGGGGTTGCCCCACTCATATCCTTGTATGCTTATGTGTGTTATGACTAGGTATGAGAAACTATGTGTTATGGAATAATTAATGAATGATATGCGATATGTTAATAGTCTGCATCTTATGACTCTAGGAGTGGGGATGAAATGGAATGTTAATAAATACAAGTATTATGATCTGTGATCACATAGTATTCGGTGGAATTTTATGGAAGTTTAGTGATATAGGGAAATTGAAATTTTGACTGGAATGTTGGTGGTGTTGAGCATGTTAATCTGTAGAGAGAGAGTGTATGTTTAGGAAATTGAGATATGTAAGCTGGCAAAGGAAAATATTATCTGAAATCTTGATCCATGGAGTTAAATGGCTTGGTATGATCTTATGTATTCAGCTAATTTGTATTTAGTGGCTTGAGGGAAAGGTAGTAAGAATGAGGTGATGTTTATGTTGTCTTATCACGTGTAAGAACACGAATGGGCATTGTTAACGTAGTGAGATGATATGTTTGTGAATCAAATTATTTGGGTTACTTAAGTGGATCATTGGTGAAAAGAAGGTCATGTTATGAATTTTTCTACGGGATAATAAGTGAAGTTTTGTTTCTCCTTTCAGTACGGACATATATTCTTGTGAATGAATGTAAATAAAAGGAAAATTGTGTTTCTTTTGTGGATTGCCATTTATCTGAAAGGCATAATTTTGTTCTGATGCGTTTTTGTTCTGAACCTAACATATTGTTATCATAAATTCACCATTATTGACTAAGGACGAAATATTTGTATGAGAATTAATTCAAGGCTGGTTCCTTTATTGTGATCTGGAAATGAGTGCTCATTAGAAAGGAACTTATGTGATCTGTGTTATTTAGAGGGGTCATACCATCAATTACATTTAGTACTTCTGACATAGATGAATAATGTGTGATCCTGTATGAGTTGACTGTAGATCTAAGTAAGTAAGGTCCTTGTAAAGATACCTTCGTGTAAATGATTTAGAAAATGGCTATGCTTTACGATGTTTAATGAAATCTATATTTTGGTTACGAACTGTTCTATATGATAAGTATTTTTTGAAATGATGAAATATGTTATGAACCTCCGACATGTTTATGATATGATGAGTTTTCTGAGTAATTTCCCCAAAATGACTAGTTATGCTACGAAACTCCGATTGATCAGGATATGACAAGTTTTCTGGAAAAGATATTTTGCTATACATGAATGAGTTTTCCATTTAATAAATTATTGTGGCATGCTTGATAAATGCCTTATGATGAACTTGAAATCATTCTGCCTTATCTATTACATGTTGGACCAGAGGTTGTTCTGTCAAAGTTTAAATAAGTTTAATACTATTGGGAATAATCCCATCATCTGATAATCTTTGAAAGTTCTGCTAAGTTTCTGAATAATATCTCTGAATAACGTATTGTGTGAAATTAGGAAAGGTTTGATGAACTTTGTGTATTACATATTTTTGGAAAATGTTTTTGTCCATGATGGTTTGATGAACATTGATGACATATTTTTGATGGTTTGGAAAAGCTTTGATGAACTTTGATGACATGATGCCGACTTTATGATCTTCCAAGCGAATATGGATTTTAAATGATTATTACCTTACTGCAATTTGGGAATTGTGACCATTAAAGTTTGATCCGTATTTGATTTTGCTAACAATTTATTTTGGAATTTGGGTTACCATTTAAAGTCTGTTAGGAATCTGATTTGAAGTAATACGTTTAATTCTGATTATTTGAGCCTTCATTGAAGTTGAGGATTTGAGCTTGAATTTGAATATTCAAAATTTCGACCTCATTTATCCTATCTGTTATGGAAGTAAAGCGCTTCAGGATACTTCAAATTACTGAAACTATTGCTCTGAATATTTAATTTATCACTGAACAAGGGTTATAAAGTTGTTAATGTAGAACGCATCTGTTTATTCTGGACCTAAATGTTGTAGTATGTTTGTACCATTTGAAACTCGATCGAGTAGTGAATGTTTCCTTAACCTTTGAGGAATTATGATCAATGAGGAGTGTTGTATACCCTAGACGAAACTCGACTTGTGGCCGGGTAAATCAAGTTTGGAGGACCAAACTTTGTAAGGTGGGGAGGATGTAACGACTCCAAAATCCGTATTAGAGATTACCCTTATGGCCTTATGGGTTAATGCATTTTAATTTAATGATATCTGTTCAAATTGAGGAATTATCTGTTGAGCCACGACTTTAAACTTGAAATTACTGACCTTTACGGGTTCAAAAATCACAAATGAGTACTTGGGTATGTCAATGGGAATTTTTAGACCTATTTGGGAAAATTAATTGGAAATCCAACTTGTTTGATTCGTAAATGTACGTTTGGGTGGTTAACTTAATACTGCCAATTGAAGGCCCTAGAGGCTTTAGAAACCAGAACAGAGGACATATTTATGATCAGCTCAATTTTTAGAGTCACCTGGGATGTTTAATTGAAATTTGATTTTGTACGATTCGTAAGGGCGTATTTGGCTTCCTTATTGTGAAAAGCTTAAGTGTGTGTATATTTATATATATGGAGGCATGTTATGTGTGTTGGGAACTCAAGATATTTGAGCCAAAAATATCTAAGGTAGAAGAGAAGAAAAACGTGAGAGAGAAAAAGGGAAAGAGACCAAGATTCTTAAAGAAAAAAAACTCAACAATCATGGGGGTTTGGAGATGATTAAAGGGAATTGAAGAAAGAGAAAGGGAATCAACCATGGAGGCTTGAGAAAATGGAGGATAATTGAGAGGAAGACCAAGATTGAGCTAAGGTCGAGACGAGGACATCGTCCCATTACTACCGAGAGCTGATCACTGTGAGTAGTAGTACTGTAATCGTATGTTTGCTACCGTTAATAATTCCTATTATTAACTTTGCTCTTTACAAGTAATTACGTTAACGTTAATGTTGTTTGGAAATCGGTGAGAACATTCAAAGACTTTGTGTACATCAGCATGACTCTGGTACTACTCTGCATTCTGGTTACGATTAATAGTTAGCATTAATGTGCCACAGCCTATAAGTTACTTATGACTCCGTATAAGAATTACATACAAATTATTAATACTGTGAAATTGATTAATGAAAAAGGAATTGGGAATGTAAACCCCGCTTACGGAAACATGATATTTTGAATGTCCCATTATGGACTCCTATAATCTGGTTGATTCGACGCATGTTTTATGACATAGATATCTGCCTAGGATGGCTAATCGAAATGAATAATCGGATAGAACCATGGGTTGCCTTATACGTCAAAGAATTGAATATCAACAACATTGTTATATGACGCATGTTATGGTGTGAATTGGTTCGCTCTCATGAATAGTACTGTAATGACGCATGTGTTTCTGTAAACAATTATTATTAATGCTCAATTATACGCAAGACAACTGTGTCCATCTGTAACATACGCACTACTTACAGCTAATGACGGCCATTAGCATTCTGTTATCGCATGTCAATTATGTAACTACGTGAATGATTCAAATAATGTAAATGAATGATTGTCCACATATATATAAGTATTCATGGCATCCTTAGCACAAGGCCCTTACCCGGGGGTAAAAATACCGCGGTCTTATGGCCATTGCCCAGGGGTAATAATACCGTGGTTCATGTATGTTATACTATACTATGACACCATATGGATGATTCGGTCTTTAAGACCTAAGGATTTCTGGTATGGAACAAAGTGCTGTACGGAACTAAGTGCTGATTACGAGTCACCTCTAGAATCCGTACAAGCCACCTCTTGAGTCCATACATATATAAACTGAGGCCTATGGCTGCTCTGTGAAAGTTAAGAGGCCTATGGCCAATCTGTGACATGTGTGAGGCCTATGGCCAATGTCTGACATCTGGGCCTATGGCCATTCTGTATGATCTGTTAGTATGAAACAAAGTGCTGCACGGAACTAAGTGCTGCAATGCGAGTCACCTCTAGAATCCGTGCGAGCCACCTCTTGAGTTCATACATGCATGAAAAGGGCTTAATGCCACTCTGTTAAAGGGCTTAATGCCACTCTGTTAGAGGGCTTAATGCCATTTTGTTTAAGGATTTAATGCCACTCTGTTCAAGGGCTTAAAGCCATTCTTTTTAAAGATCGGGCCTAAGGCCGTTCTGAAATTAGTACAGAATCAGATTAACTATAAGTTCTCTGCATTTATATACCTTGTGATTCAAGTTAGTTATTGGATTGTCACGTACTATTATTCACTGAGCCTTGCTCACTCTGTTTTTATGTATGTTTATGTAGGTGAGCCATCGGGGATTGACACGAGAATTGTATTGGGGTCAACCTGTTTGCCAAGCCGCCTGGGGTACGCCTCCGTGTTACGGCCTTAATTTTGATTACTGGGAGTTATGTAATTTTTGGAGTCTTATTTAAGTTTGTGTGAGATATGCATAATTCTGTGATTGTATATGTAATTATGGGAATGTGTTTAAATGCTAAATTAATTAAGCCATCATGTATGCACATGCTCAATGGATGTTGCCTTTTATTGATTTTGCTTCCGCTTAAGGCCCCGTATGTGGTTAAATATTATTCTAAAATTTCTGTTTTGAGGCCTACGTACAGGCCAGTCATGGACCAAACTTTTAGGGGCAGGTTTGGGTCGTGACAGCAACGTTATTATTTTTTTAATAAATTATAAATACACTATTTAAAATTTGATTAAATTACTAATTAATGCTTTTTTATTATGAAAAGAGTTTGACTTTTCTAATATTCACAATTTAACTTGAGATAGTATTTGGACTTTATGGGTCCATTGTGAGCCTAATCTTGATGATTGAAACTGTTTACTTTTTATTACTCGTTGAAAAGAATATCCATGTAAAAAAAATCAAAATGATTTGTCACGCCCCCAAATTATACAGTAAATACAACTTAAAAGCATATATATATAAATTAAAGTATTATTCATTTCATTACAGAAAGTTAGGGATACAAAAGAGTTAAATATAAATAAATGTCCTTCGGGCTTACACATTTTCAAGTCTTGGTTTGGTTATAATAAAAGGAGATTAGCTCATACAAATTTAACCCTAGGCTATACAAAAAAATAAAACAAAACAGAAAACTCTTGCTTCCCTAGGATCCCTCCAATGCTATTGCCTTGGTGGGGGCATGTCACCAACACTTGAAATGTTATTTCTAAATAGGGTGATCCACAGCCCAGTAGAAATCATCTAACACAGTACATGAAATTTAACAAAGGCATAAGTACAATATGCATATACAATGCCTATGATAAAATGTCCACAAATTTATATACTAATAATACATCAAATTTCAAATCATAGTCTGGTTCCCATCAATTCATTTCCAATCCATTTATTTATCTCAATTCATGAGTCAATTTCATCATTTTTCAACAACCAAATTGAGACTACAACTCAAGGGTTTCCCAATCATACAAGCCATACATAAGCACTTCAAACTACCATTTTACGGATATTTCGTCCGCGGGATCGGCACCCATGTATAAATTTCCATTTGTCATTTTACGGATATTTCGTCTGCAGGATTGGCACCCATGTATAAATTTCAGGACTTTCCCCCTAGACACTCCGACCAACTTAATTATAGTGGAGTCCATCTCCTTTCTCCTCTCAAACAATAGAGCACATCCCCTTTCCAATCCCATATAATCATACATATATAATGTATTCACAACATAATCATATTCAACGATAACCAACCATGGACTAGTTTCAATTCACCTAATCCACATGCAATTCTACAACAATCATAAATATCCTCCACCGATAGCCCAATACAGTTATTTTTAAACAGATATTCAATCTTAAGGCAGATAATTTATTCAAGATTACCAAAGAGTGAGATAATACATAACCAATCCCATTATTCATATCAATAACCCTCCAACCTTGCATTTTCAATATCAATTTCAACAATTTGTAGAAAATGATAATTTGATCCAATTAGGGCAATTTCCCTATCTTTCTCAAACATTGACTAAAGTGCCAAAATCATCAAATTTGACACATGTAGCGCCCTCAAAATAATACATATAAACCAATCATTCATAGACATAAGAGAATAAAACATATTTCCATTTATCAGAGTATTTACTACAAAAAGTATTACATGTTGACAACAAAAATAAATGCCCTGCGGGCTTACAACTTTCGAAGCCAACACTTGGTCACAAATAAGAGAGTTCTAACTCTTTACATATTAAGCCCTTAGCTTGAATTTACATGTAATACCAAAAAGTAACGATACAAAAACATGCTTTCGACCTTTTAAACCACCCAAGCTACATCCTTGGAGGCGGCATATCACCTATACTTGAAAATGATGTCCCATATAGGGTGAGCCAAAGCCCAATAGAGATACGCTAAACGAAATAGGAGTAATAACTAAAACATTAGCATTTGATAAATGTTTAGCTCATATAAATCAACGTACATCCCTTCCATAACCAACCCATAGTCATAACCGTGTTTCAATCCTTTTTCGTTTCATTTTCCAATCTAACGCATAGATATGGCTCATTATTTATACAAACAGTTCAAAATGAGATTACAACTCATACTACTCGCATATCAATCATAATCAATGCAAAATGAGACTACAACTCATATTACTAGCACTTCAATACTTCCATTTCAAATGAGACTACAACTCATATTATTAACTTTTCAATACTTCAATTCATCTACGTTATGCAAACGTAATTAAGATTTCGGGACTTTCACCCTAGACACTCCAGCCAACTTAGTTATCATTGGAGTCCATCCCCTATCTCCTCCCAAACAAGATACATATGCAATGTATTTAAACGTTTTATCATATACAATGATCAATCCAGGCACATATTCATTGTGTTAATTCAACCATCATATTCAATGACATAACCCATGTGATTAGTTTCAGTTTTCCCTAATCAAGATGCAGTGTCTACAACAATCAAGACTATCCTCCACCGATAGCCCAAAATAATTATTTCTAAACAGATAATAAATTTATCAAACAAATAAATTATCAGCAATTCCATAGGTGAGTAATTAATTAATCCAACTACACCATTCAATCTCATAATTTCCCAATTTCATGATTTTCAACTCAATTCCACATCTTCCCAAATTAATTATACAAATTAATTTTTTAAACATTATTAGGGCATTTTTCCCCTTTTCTCAAACATCAACCCTAAGGTTCAATTTCATCAATCTTACAACAATAACCCCATTTTCTAAGGTCTTACATACACATGCAGCTTAACAATAGAAAACCCCTTTTACAACTTCAAAACAAACCCTAACTTTTCCAAAACTCCCAAGCTACGCCATCTATACAAAATACCCAACGTTTATGTGAAAACTCATAGAAAGGAGTAGGTTATTCCTACCTCAAATTTCGGAGCTCAAAGGAGAAGAAGGAAGAAAACTCAAGATTCTCCAAAACCAATCTTTTTCGGATCAAGATGTAGCCCACGCGAAGCTCTACCTTTTCTTCAAAGAGACTAGGGTAGAGACACCCAAGAACCAAGTGTATTTCTAGAGAGAAGGTGTATGTAGAGAGAGATGCAGCCGGACCTAGGGTTTGAGATGAAAAGAGGATCAAAAGTGAAGTGTAGAATTGCTGCTGCGATCTGATATATACGAGGCTCGCTCGAGCGAAGGAGTGGTCGCTCGAGCGACCAAACACAAAGAAACCTCGCTTGAGCACAAGAAGCATCGCTTGAGTGAACAATGCGAAGCTTCAGGTCTGCAACCCAGAAGCACGCTCGAGCGAAGAAACTCAAAACATAGTCCTCGCTCGCTCGAGCGAAGGAAAGCTCGCTCGAGCGAAGAAACATAACCTTCAGGTCAAAAAGAGATGCAGACGCAAGCTTGAGCGCAAGAGTGCTCGCTCAAGCGAAGAGACACACCACTCAAAGGTAGCTCAAGGGAAGGAACTAAAACACAGAGCTCGCTCGAGCGACAAAAGCCTCGCTTGAACGAAGAAGCCAAAATCTGGATAGCAACCATTTGTTTCAAAGCACACCCAACCTGTTACAAACCTGCCCAACACATCCCAAAACTCAAATACAAAGAATTAAAGGACGAAAACGCGATATAGACAACAATAGACATCCACGGAACCGAGTCTGAAATGCAATAAACAATTGAGGGAAAACCGGGATCACTATAACCTCCCCCCCTTAAAGAATTTCGTCCCCCAAATTAGATATAAGTTTCAAAATTATGATTTTTCAATTTTCAACAACATTACAACTCAACATCCACCACCATGACCCATTCACCGGTCATTCCATCTCTTTTCAAGAGAACAGCATTACAAAATATAGCTCATTATGTATTATCAACATGCATTCCTTTGAAATTTATTAACTTCAACACATATATCCCATAATTCCATAACATATTCAATGTTAATAACATACTTGCATTTCTACAACATATTCAACATATACAATGTTAAATTAAGTTTACATCATTCTCATAACTCTCATGTTCTCAAAACATATACAATGTTTTACAAACTAAACATATACAATGTTCTTAGATTACAAAACAAAATTTTCAACATATGCTCAAATATTAACAAACAAGCCCGGATATTTCTCTCGGACGTCCAATTCACGTTCCCAAGTGGCTTCCTCAACACCATGATGTTTCCACAAAACTTTTACCAAGGGTATCGTCTTGCCTCGTAAGACCTGATCCCGCCTATCCAAGACCCTCACTGGTCTCTCCTCATACGAAGCATCCTCATCTACCTCTAAGTCGGCCCAATCCAATACATGCGATGGATCCGGCTCGTATTTCTGAAGCATACTAACATGAAACACGTCATGCACTCCGAACAACTGCAGCGGTAAAGCTAGACGGTATGCAACCTCCCCAACCCGCTCAAGGATCTCCAAAGGGCCAATAAATCGAGGGGACAACTTCCCACTCTTCCCAAACCTCATCAAACCCCGCCTAGGTGATATTTTCAGAAAGACGTGATCACCAGCCTCAAATGCCAAAGGTTTCCTTCTACGGTCGGCATAACTCTTTTGGCGACTTTGGTCTGTAACAAGCCTCTTACGGATAAGTTCAACTTTCTCCATCATTTCTCGCACCAACTCCAGGCCTAACAAAGCTGCATCACCCACCTCAGCCCAACATACTAGAGATCTACATGGTTGGCCATACAAGGCCTCAAACGGTGCCATACCAATACTCGATTGGAAACTGCTGTTATAGGAAATCTCCACTAAGGGCAAGTGCCTCTCCCACGACTCCCTAAAGTCAAGGACACAACCTCGAAGCATATCCTCAAGGATCTGAATAGTACGCTCGGACTGCCTATCAGTCTGAGGTTGGTAAGTCGTGCTAAAGGTCAACTTAGTGCCCAATGCACTCTGCAAACTCTGCCATAACCTAGCAGTAAAACGTGGATCTCTATCTGAGATGATCGACACTGGGACCCCATGCAACGTCATTATGTCCCGAATATATAAGTCGGCAAGATGATCTATCGAATCTCTCACGTGCATAGGAATAAAATGCGCCGACTTAGTCAACCGGTCAACTACCACCCAAATGGCATCACTACCCCGTTGAGTCCTCAGAAGACCTACGACAAAATCCATCGTGACGTGCTCCCATTTCCACTCGGCTATAGGCAAGGGTTGCAACAAATCCGCTGGCCTCTGATGCTCGGCCTTCACTTGCTGACAAGTAAGGCACTTAGATACAAAAACTGCCACATCTTTCTTCATCCCTCTCCACCAAAACTGGCAACTCAAATCACGATAAATCTTAATGCCTCCCGTATGCACCGCAAGGCATGAATGGTGAAACTCTCGGAGTACTGCCTCTCGGCAAGACTCCGACACAAACAAACGGTCTCGATTCCTCACACTCAGGTCAGGATACACAGTCAAACCCTTTTCTACCTTTCCACTGGAGATCTTTTCCTGGAGGGATTCTACCTCAAGGTCACTTCTCTGTGCCTCTAACACCCGGTTCACAAGTGTAGGCTGCGCAACTACAGAAAACAAAGCTGCAGACACCACAAACTTGCCCAGATGCAAGTCAAACTCACCAAGTGTACCCAACATTTCCCATTCCTGGGTGGCAACACAAGCTACATCACTAATGGATTTCCTACTTAGGGCATCGGCCACAACATTGGCCCTCCCTGGATGATAGTGCAACTTGAAGTCGTAATCCTCAATGAACTCCATCCACCTTCTCTGCCTCAGATTTAAGTGTTTCTGTGTAAACAGGTGCCTCAGACTCTTAAGATCCGAGAACAACTCGAACCTCTCACCATAAAGGTAGTGCCTCCAAATCTTCAAGGCAAAAATCGTGGCGGCTAACTCTAGGTCATGTATAGGATAGTTCTTTTCATGTGTTTTCAGCTGACATGAGCCATAGGCTACTATTTTTCCCTCTTGCATCAATACACAACCCAAACCCTCTCGTGAGGCATCACAATACACTGCATAACTCAAACCCCTTTCTGGAATAATCAAAACTGGAGCAGTGGTAAGTCTAACTTTAACCTCTTGGAACAAATTTTTGCAAGTCTCACTCCATACAAATTTGACCCCTTTCCGCGTCAACCTAGTTAGAGACGAAGCTAGCCTGGAGAAGTCCTTCACAAACCTACGGTAATAACCGGCCAATCCTAGAAAACTGCGGATCTCAAAAACACTCTTAGGATGTGCCCAATCTTGCACTGCCTCTATCTTGGATGAATCTACAGGCACCCCTTCCCCAGATACCACATGGCCTAAGAACTTAACCTCTCTTAGCCAGAACTCACACTTCCCAAACTTAGCATACAACTTATGGGCTCTAAGTAACTCAAGCACCACTCTTAAATGTTCTTCATGCTCCTCCTCAGAAGGAGAATAAATCAGAATATCGTCCACAAAAACGACTACAAAACGATCTAAGAACTCCCAAAAGATCCGGTTCATCAAGTCCATAAACACAGCCAGTGCATTGGTGAGCCCAAAAGGCATCACCAAAAACTCATAATGGCCATACCCCGTACGGAATGCCGTCTTTGGGATATCTTCCTCCCTGACGCTCAACTGATGGTAACCTGATCTCAACTCTATCTTAGAGAAACAACGGGACCCTTTTAACTGGTCAAACAGATCATCTATACGAGGCATAGGGTACTTGTTCTTAACCCTAGCCTGATTCAATTTTCGGTAATCAATGCAAAGTCTCAAAGCCCCATCTTTCTTTTTAGCAAAGAGGGCCAGTGCTCCCCAAGGCGAAGTATTGGGGCGGATAAAGCCCTTATCTAATAACTCCTGGAGTTGAATCTTCAACACACTCAACTCGGCTAGGGCAAAACGATACGGTGCCATAGAAATCGGTGCCGTGCCAGGCACTAAGTCAATAAGGAACTCAATCTCTCGATGGGGTGGTAAAGTAACAAGATCCTCGGGAAAAACGTTCGAGTACTCACAAACCACTCTGGGCAACTCAGTCCGGATCTCATTACACTCACTACTCATACAGCTAGCGAGAAGACAACTCAGCTCACTCTGCCCTCGCGGATCATACATAGGTGGCAAGACTCTACCAACCCGATCTCCCAAGAAATGAAAACAATCCCCGCTCAAGGTACATATAGTAGCCCTCTGGCGGCAGCAATCAATAACAGCTCGGTATGACGATAACCAGTCCATACCCAAAATCACATCATAACCTGACATAACCATTACTACAAAAGGAAATGGAAGCTGATGATCAATGACCTTTATATCACAACCCCGACACCCCTGTTTCAAAACCAACTCGCCCCCAATAGGTGACACAACACAAATAGAAGAAGCTAACTGCGCCAACTCCAACCCCAAAACAGATGCAAATGCAGTAGATATAAAGGAATGGAATGCACTCGTATCAATCAACACATTGGCAACTGAGTTGCAAAATAAAAAGTTACCTCTCACAACAGAGGGAGCCGGTACAAGATCTTGCGCTGTAACAACATACACATGCCCTGAAGGTCTCTGATCTACCTGCTCACCTCTTGAAGCATATGATTGCTGCACAGATTGAGCCGAAGAGGCTCCCTGATTGGCCCTCGAGGCCTGAACTGACTGAGCTGGCTGAAAACTCTATGTCTGTCTCGAACCAGACGCACCAGATGTGCCACTCAACTGTGGGCAAAACCTCTTCAGGTTCCCGCCCTGCCCACACTGATAACAAGTGAGCGGCTGACCTCTGCCCTGACTCTGGCTCTGAGGACGAGCCGAAGAAGAAGCTGCTCTCTGCCCTCTTCCCCTCTGCGGGCAAGCTGGAGACTTGTGGCCCAGCTGACCACATTTGTAACAAGTGATGTCTCCCTGACCGCCTCTTCCAGAACCTGAACTCGGTACTGGAAAGGTAGATCTAACATGTGCACCCTGGGACTGCTGAGGGTTAGAACCCCTCTGCCTCTTACTGTCCCCCTGGCCATCCTGACTCCTTCTGGAGCCTCTCATCCGCTCCTCTTCCGCGTGCATAATAGTCTCAAGATGGGCTGCAGCTTGCACAAGGCGCCCATACTCCCTAGTCATGGACCTGGCCACTAGAAACATGAGTCCAGTCCTCAATTTCTTCTCGAACTCCAGGCATCGACACTCCTCGGTCGCCTCCAACTCTGGTGCAAACCTAGATAAACTGGTGAAGGTGGACTCAAACTCCACCACTGGTGTATTCAGCTGCTTGAGCTGACAGAACTAGTCTCTCAACTTCTCCCTTATAGTGGGAGGCAAAAACTTCTCCTGAAAGGCATCAACGAAAGCCTCCCAAGTCCCTCCAATGCGGCCTCTAACAAACTAGCACCACTGACCCGCATCCCCCTTCAACTGGAAGGACGCCAAGGTCACTCTCAAAACTCCGTCTTTGATGCCTAGCATCTCAAACGTCTTCATCATCTGTTCTAGCCACTCATCAGCCTTCAGTGGCTCTTTTGGATCACCCAAAAACTCGTCCGGATTTGACCGAAAAAACTCCTTCTTCAGAAAGAATGGCCCTGCCTCAGCAACATGTGCCTGGACTTGATTCTCAGCCCTGAGAATGTCCATGGATTCCCTCAAAGCACTTGCCATCTCGCGGGCTAAGGCGCCCATGGCCTGCTGACCCACTGGCTCGGCCACATTGGCCTAGCCAACACCCTCCTGCTGTGCCAGAATTTCATCCGGTATAGGCATCTCCTGCCTTCTAGGCCTACCACGCCTACCACCACATCCTCGTCCTGACATCCTAATAAAGGTAACAAGGACATTACCATATTCACAAATATGCCGAAGCTATTTCACTAGCGTCCTGATGCAATGGACAACTGTAATCCATTCCACGTAAGCACATAATCACGTAAGCACTTACGAATTTCATTTCCGGATAATGACCGTCCCGTGGCATTGCTAGAGTTCCAGTCAGAAACGACAGTGATCAAGTGCCTTTCCAACAGTTCTCCCATAAATCCAAGGATCCAATCAACATCCTAGAAACTAAATTCCATACCCATTTAGTCACATAAGCATGTCATCAAATAAACACAGAACATTACACTTAAGTCTCTAACAAGCGAGACAAACCCATTGTGGTACTAACCGCTTCCCACGTACACAAAGTATTCAAACCCGGTACGCTCTGATACCAAATTGTAACGCCCTCAAAATAATACAAACAAACCAATCATTCATAGACATAAGAGAATAAAACATATTTCCATTTATCAGAGTATTTAGTACAAAAAATATAACATGTTGACAACAAAAGTAAATGCCCTACGGGCTTACAACTTTCCTAGCCAACACTTGGTCACAAATAAGAGAGTTCTAACTCTTTACATATTAAGCCCTTGGCTTGAATTTAGATGTAACACCAAAAAGTAACGATACAAAAACATGCTTTCGGCCTTCTAAATCACCCAACCTACATCCTTGGAGGCGGCATATCACCTGTACCTAAAAATGATGTCCCGTATAGGGTGAGCCAAAGCCCAGTAGAGATACGCTAAACCAAATATTAGCAATAACTAAAACACTAGCATTTGATAAATGTTTAACTCATATAAATCAACGTACATCCCTTCCATAACCAACCCATAGTCACAACCGTGTTTCAATCCTTTTTCGTTTCATTTTCCAATCTAATTTAGAGATATGGCTCATTATTTATCCAAACAGTTCAAATTGAGATTACAACTCATACTACTCGCATATCAATCATAATCAATGCAAAATGAGACTACAACTCATATTACTAGCACTTCAATACTTCCATTTCAAATGAGACTACAACTCATATTATTAACATTTCAATACTTCAATTCATCTACGTTATCTAAACGTAATTAAGATTTTGGGACTTTCACCCTGGACACTCTGGCCAACTTAGTTATCATTGGAGTCCATCCCCTATCTCCTCCCAAATAGGTTTGAGAGTACATCCTCTATCTTCTCCCAAACCATGGAGTACATCCCCTATCTCCTCCCAAACAAGATACATATGCAATGTATTTAAACGTTTTATCATATACAATGATCAATTCAGGCATATATTCAATGTGTTAATTCAATGGTCATATTCAATGACATCACCCATTTGATTAGTTTCAGTTTTCCATAATCAACATGCAGTGTCTATAACAATCAAGACTATCCTCCACCGATAGCCCAAAACAATTATTTCTAAACAGATAATAAATTTATCAAACAATAAATTATCAACAATTCCATAGGTGAGTAATTAATTAATCTAGCTACACCATTTAATCTCATAATTTCCCAATTTCATGATTTTCAACTCAATTCCATATCTTCCTAAATTAATTATACAAATTAATTCTTTAAACATTATTAGGGCATTTCCCCCCTCTTCTCAAACATCAACCCTAAGGTTCAATTTTATCAATCCTACAACAATAACCCCATTTTCCAAGGACTCACATACACATGTAGCTTAACAATAGAAAACCCCATTTTTACAACTTCATAACAAACCCTAACTTTTCCAAAACTCCTAAGCAACACCATCTATACAAAATACCCAGCATTTATGTCAAAACTCATAGAAAGGAGTAGGTTATCCCTACCTCAAATTTCGGAGCTCAAAGGAGAAGAAGGAAGAAAACTCAAGATGCTCCAAAACCAATCTTTTTCGGATCAAGACGTAGCCTACGCGAAGCTCTACCTTTTCTTCAAAGAGACTAGGGTAGAGACACCCAACAACCAAGTGTATTTTTAAAGAGAAGGTGTATGTAGAGAGAGAGGTAGCCGGACCTAGGGTTTGAGATGAAAAGAGGATCAAAAGTGAAGTGTAGAACTGCTTCTGCGATCTGATATATGCGAGGCTCGCTTGAGCGAAGGAGTGGTCGCTCGAGCGACCAGACACAAAGAAACCTCGCTCGAGCGCAAAAAGCGTCGCTCGAGCGAACAATGCGAAGTTTCAGGTTTGCAACCCAAAAGCACACTCGAGCGTAGGAGTGCTCGCTCGAGCAAAAAAACTCAAAACATTGTCTTCGCTCGCTCGCTCGAGCGAAAAAACACAACCTTCAGGTCAAAAAGAGACGCAGACGCACGCTCGAGCGCAAGAGTGCTCGCTCGAGCGAATAGATACACCACTCAAAGCTTGCTCGAGCAAAGGAACCCTAGCTCGAGCAAAGAAACTAAAACACAGAGCTCGCTCGAGCGACAAAAGCCTCGTTCGAGCGAAGAAGCCAAAATCTGGACAACAACCATTTGTTTCAAAACACACCCAACCTGTTACAAACGTGCCCAACACATCCCAAAACTCAAATACAAAGATTTAAACGACGAAAATGCGATATAGACAACAACAGACATCCACAAAACTGAGTCCAGAATACAATAAACAATGGAAGGAAAATCGGGGTCGCTATAACACAACACAACATAATTTTCAAATCTCACAATCATTTATTTCACCCTTACCCAAAACCCTTCTTTTCATCTCATACCCAAACCTAGGTTTGTTTAAAACATCCCCAAATCACACCATTGTTACACAAGAAACAAATAACTAAGCTAAATATCATATGAAGGTATAGAAAGATCCCCACCTCAACGAGAGAAGATGAGCCAAGCGAGAATGAGACTCCAAGAACACCGAAACCCACTTCTATTTGAATCAAAATGAAGATTTTGAGACGTTCTACCTTTTTCTCAAGGGTACAAGGGTGAAGAGATCAACGGATCTAGGTGAAATTGAAGAGAGAATGTGAGTTTTAGAGAGAGAAACTCAAGATCTAGCTTTTTGAGAAGTTTTAGAGAGAGAAATATATGAAAAAGTGATTCAAAATGTCATCTTCATGGATTGTTATACACGCAGTTCGCTAGAGCGTGAAAAGCGATGCTAGAGCGTCAGACACAATACTTCGCTTGAGCATGAAAAGTGGCGCTCGAGCGGGAGATATGCACTTCCAGAAGTTTTGCAGACGAAGGACCCCGCTCGAGCGTGAGACTGGACGCTCGAATGTCCAAAGCACTCTCCCAGTATTTACAAACCTACAAAAATACTAAGAGTTGACAAATCCCGCTCGAGTGTGAGAATGGCCGCTCGAGCAGAGGAGCAAAATTTGTGAAACACGCTCGAGCACAAGAATGCCCGCTCGAGCAGAAGAGCCAAAATCTGGGCATCACAGGTTTGAAGAAACATACAACCAACCTGTTCCAAACACACAACTATGACCCGATAACAAAAATAAAGGGGAGACAAAGGAAACAAGATATGAATCACTATGAACACAACAAGTGACGGGCCCAAACCAAAATCGCTATATGATTGGATTTCGATAGCTAAATCTTTTAATCACATCTATCTTAAAATATAATTTCAAGAATAAATTGTCTATTTTCAAAGATAAATGTGATTCAAATATATAAATATCGAAATTCAATCATCTTGATTTCTTACATAAGTATTTTTCTCAATGAGTTTTAAAAAGTGAACAGTTTAGATTACTGAGATTGAGCTTACAATGGGCCAACTAAGGCCAAATGCTCTCTCAAGTTGGATCCCCAACATGAGAGAAGCCAAACCCTTATGAAAATTACATTTCGTCATTAAAATTTCTAAGGGGGACTTATGTATAGCTCCTAATAGGTGGACTTATTATTCAATAGGTCATATGATACTTAATGGTGCCTTTTCATCAAACATTATTACAAAAAATGTCATTAAGTGTTAATTTTTAGCGACAATTTGAAAATTTTGTCACAAAAAAGTTAGTAATTATAAGTTTTAGCGATAGTTTAAAAAATCCATCACCAAAAAAAAAAAAAAAAAACATTACTAATTTTTAGCTTTCAGTAATAGTTTGAAAAATTTGTCACAGAAAAAAATCACTAGTTATAAGTTTTAGTGACAATTTATAAAAATCGTGAAAAAAAGTTAGTAATTGTCAATTTTTAGCAACATATGTAAAAAATCATCACAAAAAATTATTTTTAGCGGCAAATTTACTTGGACTTATTTTCGATAAGACTTCATGGGAATTAAGTCTAACTATTAAGACCTATTGGTAGTTTACCCAACTGATCGCATAACAAATAACCTCTTTCATTAATCTACCGCCAAGTTAATTAACAGTTTTTAATGATGTCAGCAATATATTTCAATTAACAGTTTTAATAATTTTATTATTGTACGATTCACCGAAAAAATTTCATTATTGTACTATTAGAGGACAATTAAGAATTTCATTTTTTCTAGAGAAAATTTCATTTTGCCTCCCAAATTATACATCGTTGATCAATTTAACCTATGTACTTCTTATAACTTCAATTTTACGCCTAAACTATTTAATTTTGGATCAATTTCAATCCTACTGCCAACTACTCGCTTATAATTAGATGGCACTTGCTACCGTCTTCATTTCAGATTTCATTTTACTTCCCAAACTATTCCCAAAATTTCAATTGGACTCCTAAACAACATAATGTTTGGGAGTCTAATTAATATTTATGAGATAGTTTGGGAGGAAAAATAAAATTTCAAACCAATCTTCAGTGCCACGACAACAATTTCAGTTTGATTATAAGCAGCAACTAATGACAGTGGTAAAATTGATCAAAAATCAAATAGTTTAGGTGTAAAATTGAAAATATAAGAATTACAATGGTTAAATTGATCATCAAGGTATAATTTGAGAGTTAACGTGAATTTCCTCTATTTCTTATCAACTTTGTCGAAATGACAAATTTTGATAATGGTGTACGAGCATAATTACCTGTGTTATGCACGACCATCAATAAATAATCAAAAATTAAATAATAATTTTAAAAATTTATCTAAAATATTTAGTAAAAATGATTTAGAATTAATTAAATTTTATTCATTTTTATCACAGTTACATATAAGAGAATTTTTTTATTCTTATGTCATTAATTGTGTTCTCTAATTTCTTAATAACAAATATATGTCATAATTTAAGTGTTAAAATTAAAAAATAAATCACAAAAATTATATTTATGATAAAATATAAATACATATCATCTTATAAGTTTCGCAAATTTAATTTATCATATGATAGTGGTAAATTACATTTGTCAATATAGTAATTTTTCATGTTTTGTGAAGTCTAAAAACTATAATTTGTATAATGTTATAAGATTTACGTAAAAATTAATTAAGATTCAATTGTGATATTAATTTGGGCTTAACATTAGATTTATGCCAACTTGTCCTTCATTTAATCATTAAAAATTGTCTTGTTCTATTCACAACTTATATGAATCATTTGATCTATCTATGTATTAAATTAGTAAATAAATATTTGCAAATATTTTTTTATAATAAAAATAAGATATATGGACTTATTTTATGCATACTTATTAAAAAGTTTGAACTATAGTTTCAAAAAAAGAAGAAAAAAACTATATATTTATGTTTAAAACAATTAAATGAATAGTTATATATATATATATATATATTTATGTATAAAAAAATTATTTAAAATAAATCCACCCTAAATTGTAGGTCATATTCTAGTCCTAATAAATTTAAATTTTATATTTAAATTATATCACAGCCTATCAGGTCATGACTGATATGAACTAATTTGGAGGTTCTAATATTGGATTAAATACTAAAAAATAACCAAGAAAATTTAGTTCAAGTCGATTTTATTTTATTTTATTTTTGCCAATAATTATTGATTTAAGCATAGGTCTTGGAGAATCGTTTTAGTTCATGTCCAATCTATGAGTTAATAGACCTACCTATTTATTTAATTTTTAAATAGTAAATATGTTTTTTTTTTTAAAAAAAAAATTATAACAAAAGTAGGAAATATGTACATATTTGTTTGGTATATTTATTAACAATTTCAAAATTATTTAAGAAATTATGTACTTATGCTTTAAAGGATAAATTACATTGACAATCCCTATATTTTAACTCTTGTGTTATTTTGTCCTTACAATTTTAATTTTCTCAATTTTGACCAAAAATTTATAATTTTGTCTCAATTTGGTTCAATTATTATAATTGCTAGTGTTTTTGTTTTTTTTTTTGAAAATACACACATGAGTATAGACAAAATTATACTTGTTCAACTCAACAAGTTTATCTTAACCAACTCAATAACTATTTTCTTTCAAAAATCTTAATCGGTATTATCAATTGGAGCAAATTAATATAAAATCTAAAATTAGGGGTAAAAATCAAACTAAGTCAAATTATGGAGACCAAATTGACAAAAGAGACAAAATGCGGGGATTATCGATATAATTTATCCTTCTTAAAATATGTCTAATATTGATTGTATCAATATTAAGATATATTTAGATCTGAAAAACTATTTAAAACCAGATCAAGCTAAAACATGGATAAAAAATTAATGGCTTATTAAAAATATTTAACAATTATAAATTAAAATTTGATCAATTTTTCATTTAAATTTTTTCATAGAATTAGATTGTTTGATAATTTTAATTTATATTTCCAATTTTTTCTTGTATTTTTTAAAAATATTTTAAAATTATATATAATTATAATTTCTTTTGAAATTTCCTTTTCAATCTCAAATTAGTTATAACTTGAATTCGGTTAAAATTTATTTTTGACTCCTCATCTACAAAAACTAACAATAAACATAAATTAATTTTTTGAACATTGTAAAAAAGTAAATAAAGAAATATATTATCAATAATAATAATAACAAAAAATATTTTTATTTATCATGTGACGTCTTACCATTGCATTGATAATAGTCATTAATAATAAAATTTATTACGATAATACAACAATAATATATCAAATAATAAGTAACATGTGATCACAATAATTTTTTATAGTTATATAAAAATACCCAAAATTATATATAAAAAACAATATATGATTCATATTCAATTTTTATATGGTAAAATTCACACCTAATCTCAACCACACAATAGTTTTCTAAATCAATTCATCACCCAAACTGTCTACTATTATTTTAATATTTACATTTTCAAAATCCACCAAAACAATGCTCTGGCCGAGCTCATCATTACTCTTGTTCTTGTCATGCTCACCACCTCCACTAACCATTATGTAACTCCGGTCTAGTTTTTTATCTTTGTAAATATAAAAAGACAATATTGTGGAAATAAAAAGGTACCGTTAGAGTTTTAAAGAGTTAAAAATAAAAAATAAAAAAATGCGTGATTTTAGGTTTTCTTATTTTTTTTAATTTTTTTTAAATCCATAAATTATGGAATAGTGTTCATTATTTAAAATTTTATTTATTGATGGGCAAGTCAATTAATTGTTTTTAATATTTTACAAATAAAAAAGTTGAAAATTTTGTTTAAGAAATTAAAAAAATGGCCAAATCATAAAGAATAATATAAGGCGCATTATTATATATATATATAAATCATAACTATATTATCAATTCACATATATCAAAAGAAATAATAATAACAATATAAAAAATACACAAACATCCAACCAAAAAAAAAACATCAAATCAACTCCAAAAATAAAGATAGTTAACAGATACATATATTTATTATCAATTTAGTTGGAAAAAAATACATTGGAAAAAAAAAAGTCATATAAAGAAAAAAAAATCACACAAAAATATAAATTTACAAAAAAAAAAAAAAAAAATCACAAACAAACAAACTTGAAATAAGTTTGGACTATTGACAAAGAAAGATAATAAGCATTGTATCATTACGTTTGGGGAGGAGTTGGTCAGACTGGAAAAAAGATCAAATATTGATTATTTTAAAAAGAGAATTGTATTGAATTTTTAATTTGATTGGGCTTTTAAAATTTTAAATTTATATTATTTTCAAAAAAAGGTGAGAGTGAGACGAAGATGGCTTACCATATTATTTTGAATTTTGAAATTCAAATTCATAGATAATTAGTGTCTTTATTATTTTTTTATTTGAATTATTTTGATGAACATCATTTTTCAATTTTAAAATTAAAAAATATAGATAATTAGAACTTTTTTGGCTTTTGAATTTTGACTTAAGAGACTAACGAATAGATTTTTTCTTTTATTTCTCTAAAAATTAACAAAATTAGTTTGAGAGTTTGGAGCTTCCACAATTATTGTTCTTAAAAAGACCATTTTCCTTATATATATATATAGATTTGTAACTTGTAGACCCACAAGGAACAATATATATTTTAAACAAATTTCAAAAAATGTATCTAAAATTCATCCTTTTTTATTTTTATTTTTTATATTCTATAACAATGCTAATACATATCAGCCTAATTTACATTTTCAAATCCAATTGTTTCGAGAAACCCTCATAAGCATGCCCAGTTTGACAACTATTGGAGCAGTTCTTCTTTTCTTCTTCTTCTTCTTCTTCTTCTTCTTCTTCTTCTTCTTCTTCTTCTTCTCGTGACCAAGACTTTTTTTAAATTTTTATTAATTACAAAACCGATGAAAGATCTAATCAATTTGGTGCTGCGATTTTCCCGCAAAGAGTTTGGGAGTTATGCATTTAAATTTACTCTGCGTAAATAATTAATTTTAATTTGGCCATATATACCTAGATAAGGGATCTCCTAATTTAAATAAATTTCAAATTTGACATGCTCCAACAATGACATGTAATTCAATTTCTGGACTATATGTTGACATTGCCCTTATATATATATGTATGCAGTAAGGTTCGATTTTGTGATAACCCTACTCCGTATTATGCTTTCATTCTTTAATTATATATGTGACTATGTTTGGTGTGAATTGCATGCTTAATGGTGTGAATTATATAATTTTGAACTCATATCTGCTGTTGTAGGAAATACCTGTTGCAATTTATAACTTTGAACTGAAAATTGAAGGCTTTAGAGGCGCCAGAAACCAAAATTGATTAAATATTTGTGATCAACCTAATTTTTAGGGCCTAGTGTGTAGTTTGGTAACAATTTGATTTAGAACGAATTAATTATCTTTAATTAAATAAGCCTTGAACCAATTAGCTTTAGTTTGAATTAATTTAAGACTTACCCTTAATTAAGCAACCTAATCACCCTTGATTAAGATATATATACACACGTTGAGTTAGGCTCTAGCTAAGCCTTAGAGATATTTTCATAAGATTAACAACTTGGCTAGAGGAAGAACAATAAGAGAAAGGGAGGAGATCAATCTACAGAGACTTGGAAATTTGGAAAAATTGTAGAGAATTCAAGAATCTAGCTCAAGGTATGTATAATTCAACTAAAACTTTTGGAATAACTCTTCAGTTGTTTAAAATCAAGACTTAAAATGGAGATTACACACTCAAATGAGTTGGGGTTTTGAATCATAAGCTGAAGTGAACTATGTTTGTGAGACCCCTAACTTTTGTAAACCCTATTAGGTCCCTTACTTTTAAATTTCTTATTTGAAATCGCTCAACTTCTTAATTAATTGCAATTTTAACTCTAGGATCAAAATACATGCACCAACTGAAAACCCGCAAACCCTAATCGATTTCGAAAACCTGGAAATAATTTCAAATACTCTAATTGATTCCCTAAATATGAAATTATCACTTGAAAACCCTAGGTTTTTTTCTGGTCTTCATCACGCTCGTCGACTGATCGCGTTTTTGTTCGAAACAAGAAATTCAAACCGAATTAGATTCTCTAACCCTAACTTAGTTCTAAAATAAATGTTCCAATTCATAAATTAAGGCCTTTGCCCTCATATTTTACTTAAATCACAAATTGACCCCAAGTTAGTACCATTGTATATATATATATATATATATTTGTACCTCTTATTCATCAAATCTTTTTGTACACAATATCTATGGAATTTGTACACAAAATAAATAGGAAAATTTCCCCAAATCTTGAGCATGTGGCTAGCCATCATACCTCATCGGCTATAATCATTGTACTTTAGTACAAACAAATCCCTTGAAATCTTGGAGCAATGATGACCTTGGTACCTATAAAGATTTGCTACGAGTGTACTTATAACTAGAAGCTATTTGAATTAGCCTTAAACCTAACTAGATCATAATTAAATACACAAATAAGGTTCCAATACATGAGTTTAATTTCAAGCCATCACTTCTTTTATTAATTTCAAGATTTGCCCCAAAACTAGTACATGTACTTTTTATACTATTGTACCACCAAATCAATTTGATGATCTATATATATATTGGGAATATGTCCATAGTACACATATATTGAATAAAATATTCTCTATTTCCCTTCCCCATAGCCAGCCAACCTAGGAGAGCGTGAGGGATCAATTCTCAAGGCTTGTAATCATGACATTCTAGAAGCTCTAGTACCTAGTACCCTTAAATCTAGGGTTGTGTTCCCAACACTAGTTCCATTCCAACTAGAGGCCAACTAAATATTATCTAATCA
This sequence comes from Camellia sinensis, assembly GCF_055761805.1. NCBI lineage: Eukaryota > Viridiplantae > Streptophyta > Magnoliopsida > Ericales > Theaceae > Camellia > Camellia sinensis. The sequence continues at coordinate 74,064,042 of NC_138964.1, forward strand.
CATGATTAAGTTCCCTAATCACTCCCTATTCCATTAGACTCCAAGTAAATCCAAACTTTTCAATCCAATTCCAACTAATGGGCCTTTGTGTCTTTTCACACCAAATTTGCCTATATATACAACCACCCACTTAGCATAGCGTACACAAACAACACACACACACACACACACACAAAAACACCTACATTCGGCCTAGAGGAGAGAAAGGAGAGCAAGAGAAAAGTCTTGAGAGGGAGAGGAAGGAAGAGGAGAGCAATCTTGTTCAACTTGGCCTAGCCTAGCAAGTAAGCCACAACACAACTCTCTCTTTTATTTTCCTTTTTCAAATACATGTTATTAAGGGTTCTACACATTGTTTTCAGATGTATTATTAATGATTTCCTTGTGTTAAAAATGATAAGAGTTGAGCCATGATTCTACCCCTCTTGTAGTTCCCCTCATTTCGGTACAAAACTATCTCTTTCATACCAATCTCTCAAACTTTCCAAAGGCACGCCTTGAAGCTAATTTTCTGAATTTAATATATATTATTTAGCATGTTTTCATCAGAAGAGAAATGAAAAATTTCCCTTACTGGATCCCTTTCTCACAAATCTTCTTGTTTTGGGTATTGTGCATTAAAAATCTGTTTTCACAGCCAACTTTCAACTTTCTAGAAAAATGTAGAAAAATATTCTGGACCTCCATTTTATGTCAAAATCTTCCTTAAGGAGTTAGCTTTCAACTAAAATTTGTTTCATTGAAAAAAAGTGAGCGGTTTGCAAGAAAATTAAATTTTCGTAATGGTCGATGAATCTGGACAGCGCTGGACTGTTTTCTAAATAACTTAAAATCTAGAAAAGATATCCCATTTCTGAAATATGTTCTGGAAACTAGATTAAATTCTCTACGAACCATAGGAAGGCCAAGTTTGGTAAAAATCTAAAATAGCCCATTTCATTTTAATCTTTAAATGGTATTGAATTTGAAAATTTAGCTTGCATGGGTGTTTTATGTTCATGTGTTCATGATTATGCTTATTAGCTTATGATCATGTCTTGGTATGATATTGCATGAGTTATGGTTATGTTCCTTATCTCCTTCATTTTAATGATGCATGCTTATGTGGATATTACTATCTTGTTAAGATGGCCTAACCATGATTTAAAACAATTAACTCAACAGAAAACTTAATTGGGATGGTGTTGGGTTTTCGATCACTTGACTAATGAAGAAATGATAATGTGTTATGAATGGATTGATGGGATGCGTTTCCTATTTGGAAGTTAAAGTCTTGTGCAAGCGGTTGTCGTGTAAACCCTAGAATGGAACGGACGTATTCAGACTCTTTGCGATGGTTTGATCGGTGAGATAAGGTTGGGTCCGGATGGGACATTCAGGATGATAAAACTTTTTTGGAAGGATAAGGTTGGATTCAGGAGATAAAGCCTTTTTCTTTTCGTTGTCCCTTTTGAGGCCCTGCTGTTGGCGCTACGCGGTAAATAACCGTTGGTAGGCATCCGAGGTTAGTTCTGCAACAAAGCAGCAAAAGGGGGAGTTCCGAATAGTCCGGTGTCCAATTCTTATGGTTGGGAGGATGAAATCTCTTTGGGGGATTTCTAGAATACTAACAACTAACAGTATAATCTTTGTTATCTATTTGAATGACATGTTCCTTTCCTCTATTACTGAAATTGTTGTTATTGACTTGAATATCATGCTTCACTACTTGCTTGCTATAAATGTGGTGATGTATTGGATGGGGAAAAAGGGATGGGGTGTGTATGCATTTACTGGACATTCAAAGCTCATGGCGTTTCATGCAGGTATTAAAAACAATTAGTTTGTAAATGTGTTTTGAGATTGTAAGTGATAGATCCCATGTTGTATTTAAGACATGATTTTGTAACTTGTATATATATAACATTTGTAACCTATCCTTATACTCCGTCAACTCATGTAGACTTTGTGTTAATACCTTGTCAAGATCTGTCAAAAGGTAGCTTTGCTATCTAAGGTGGTTGGACTTCGAAGGGACGCTATTTTGACTCCTCCAACTTTCCTGGGATCTTGCTTGGTTATCAGCCAAAGGACTCATTAGCGACGTTTCCTACTCTTGTAACCTTAGATAAGAACCCTGTATTTAATGGTTAATATATTATCTAATGTTCCCGATTTTGGGGCGTTGCAATATTCATGAAATTGAACTTGGATTCTTTGTATTCGCTTAATTTAAGAGCCAATTTCTTTATATTTGCTTGCCTTGAATTTGATTGTGAGAAGTTGGGCCTTAATCCTTAGATTTTGTGTGATTTGAACTCAAAGAGTTACACACAAAGTGAATATCTAATTGAATTTGAAAGGAAATGAAGAACCTCATGAAATCATGGGATCTAGGGTTAAGATTTTGAGATTTAAGCAAGGTTTAATCCAATTGAGCTTGAGTTACACTTTAATTATGTATATATATATATAAATCATGTTTTGGAAGTGGATTTACATGACTTGAGGCTTGAAATTGAGTTTGGAAGCTTGAAGTTGGACTAATTTTCGGACAACACAGATGAACCCAGAACCAAATGTGCGATTGTGAGCTCCGCATGTGCAGAGCCGAAAACTATGCTTTTATTGCACGTGCGACACCATCCGCATGTATGGAAACTAGGGGAGAAATCCATCAATTTTTGTTAACCTTCTCATGTTCATATCTATTATATAAACACGAGAGAAAACAAAGGAATGAATGGAACAGATTAAAATTCATTAAAGAAACTCAGAAAAGAACTAAGTGCCACTACAACAAAAGTATAATTAATAACATTTGTTTATAGCATTTTTTTTAATAAAATGTTATAAAATAAAAGGTATACATAGCATTTTTTTAATGAAATGCTGTAAAAGATTCTTAAATAATAACATTTAATTTTTTATAGTAATTTTTTATATTTTAATAGCAATTGAAAACCATTATTAAAGGTTAGCTAATGCGGAACTTAGTTCTACAGGCTATAGCAAAGAAAGAATGCTATTGAAACTTGGAAAAAAAAAAAAAAAAGGCCTCAAAATTTGCTGCGATTTTTTCCATTTAGTTTCCATCTCTTGAACGTCCCCTCTCTTGCGTTGTATTTCTTCCAAGTAAATCACAAATCAAGCATACAAAAAAAACCCTAGAAAACACTTGGAATTTGTTTCAAGTTTTTGCATTTGATTTGGCAAGTTTGTGTCTCCGATTGGACGAGTTGGTCGATTAACTGGATCAAAGCTGTAGCGAGTTGAAGCGCTGTTCTACATCGTTGAAGTTTATTAGGTAATTTGATGTTTTATGTACTTCTTTCTCTTTGGGATTTTTTTTTCTCAGAAAATTGAACTAAAAAAAGAAGAAGAAGAAGAAACACTCAGTGCTCTGTTATTTTGGATGATTTGGTTTTAATTTAGTAAGAGGTACATAAGCCATTTTTGTGATTTTAGTGTGAAGTTGAAATGAGTTTTTCATCTTCTTGAAGGATTTTCTTCAATTTTCATTCTGGTTTTGTATTGTGCAATGTTTTTGAATAGTAGTGTATTGTTTGGATTGTTGAAACTATCTACATAGGTGGTAAAGTTATATAGGGTCATAGTTTCTCTCATATATTGCACTGGTATATATTATTATGCCTTTTAGGTGCTTGATAAAATGCCACTAAGAGTAGCTGACTCTTACCATACTTGTGTATTGTTTTCTTGTGAGTTTTTTTAATATCTGTATTTGTATCTATATCTATATCTATATTTATTTATATATATGTACACATAAAGAAAACCACTATATTTGAAATTTATCATGTTATTATATATGAGAACTCACCAAGGAGATTAAAAAGTTTAGTGAAACAAAAATGTTATATATAGCAGCCAGCACAAAAAAAAAAGATTCTGGTTTTTTTTTTTTTTCTATTTTGAAAGAAAAAAAAATTATGGTTTATGGTAAAATGGAAATAACATTGGCTAAAAGTAGATATTATATCAATACATTGTATTTCATGTCAATATTTCCAACCATTTGTGAAAGTTATGTGTCAAAATTTTTCTATCCATGCCGTCATTAAAAACACGATGGTTAAAAGAAAATGGGTAGGTGAGTAAGGATTTTTCACCTATTGATAAGCATTACTATGTAGTTTGAGGTTGTTGTTTAACTTTTATGGAGTATAGTTCGATCAGGTTATATGTAGTTCTTCATGTGATTGTTATTGAGTTTGGAAATTGTTGACTTGAAAGATATTGTTGGATTTTGATTATCTTGATTGATATAATCATTATTTCAAATTGATCTATGACCGATTGAACCCAAAAAAAAAGAAAAAAAGAAAGAAAAGAAGGTTATGTGATTTAACTCCAATTAAACTCTGTTTGGATATGTAAATTTGGATTTGTAAATGAAATTAAAATTTATAGATTTAAATTGATCTCAAGTTATGGGAACTTAATTAATATTCAAAACTCTCTTTGTAATGAGTTAAACTGATTATACATGAGCAATTATGGACCTTTTATTAGATATTAGTTAACAGCAGCAACAAGTACTCGGATGGACACATCTACACCCAATCTGCTGCTGCAAACTGCCATAAACTGTAGAACTGAGAACTAGTAGCCAACTCTTATATACAAGCTCAACCAAGAAATGAAAAAGTAGAACTGCAAACTGACCTCTCCCTCTTATAATATCCATAATTTAGAAAGTCAGTTTGTATGTTTTCTTACTATAGATGGTCAAAAGGATCCTTAGCAATAGTTTAAGGGATCACTGTGTAAATACCTTTTTTTTTTTTGAGTCCAAAAGTTGAAAGAACCAGGGTTCAAAAACGTGCACTTAAACCAAATAGAATCTTCTGAATTTTTCTTGGTACGATTTTTTCTTTTTAAACTGTATAGTGATCAAGTACACCAACCATATAATCATTAGCTTCCCACCATGACTATCGTCGAAACACTTAAGCCAAAAAGTTCACAATACCACTTGTTATGCCATTACACCCTACTAGTAGAACAAACTCATTACCCCACACCAAAACAAATATACACATATACAAAAATTCTATACCATATATATATACTGAAAACTGATAAGAATATATAGCTTATATAGCAGCAGCAGAAGTCACAGCTTACGCTGCTATAGTCTAAGACATCAGTGCCACCACCATATCAGTAGCACTCACGTCCATCTCACAGCTGCAGCTTCAGATCCAGCTTAGCTTCTATTCCTATATCTGTCTGATAGAGATATTAGATATTAGTTAGAAGATTGGTTACAAGTTTGTTAGACAAGTTGTTAGATAGTTAGACAGTTATTATATAAATGTCTATATAAACAATAATGTAGCTACAATACAAGTATTGAATAAAGAATTGAGGGGTTCATCTTTTCTTCATTGTGATGAAGAGCAAGACAAAGAAGAATCCGAATACAGCAGCAGCCGAAGTCACAGCTTATGTTGCTACAGTCTAAGACATCAGTGCCACCACTGTAGACGCGTCCCGAGGGCCTCATGCTACTACAGTTCGGACTCAAATGTCACAGTTCTAAATCTAATCCTGCAAAGTGCAATGCGAGACCGATAAATCACCATAAATTCAAAATCTGGCAAATCGTTTTGGAAAACTGATTTTTAAGAAAGAAATGCCAAACATGGACTGCTTTGTCAGATGCAGAGTGTAGACGCGCTCCGAGGGCCTCATGCTACAATTCGGACTCAAATGTCACGGTTCTTAATCTGATCTCACAATGTACGATGTGAGATTAATAAATCACAAAAGAGTCCAAACTTGGCAAATTGTTTTGGAAAACTGATTTTTAAGAAAGAAGTGCCAAACATGGACTGCTTTGCCAGATATAGAGTCGCCACCAAAATATTTTTTTTGGGGGAATTTAGGAAATCCTGACTCGTTGCCTAAGGCCACATGTTCGTTATCACCAAAGTTGCCTCGGCTCGGGAACTTGGGTACGATTGGGGAAGGTCATCTATGAGCACCCCCGCTTGCCCGATCAAAGATCGGCCTGTACTAAGCATGATATTTTGTTTTTGAAAACACATGTGTTCTTATTCCGATTAATTAGCTAGAATTACTATGTGATGCGCACAACACACAGGTATAGACTCGATCGCCTGAGTTGGAACAAATCATCTAATGTTTGTTTGAAAATGGTTTGAAAGTGCTACTTGCAAGTAGGCTAAGACGTGGATTTGCCACCCTCGAGTGGGCTTAGAAAACATGATTTTGCCACAATCAAGTGGGCTTAAGACTCGCATTTCAATGAATTGTTCCAATTCAAATAATCTAACCTTCACCCATAGGCATTCAGGCAGTTATATCATATAAGCAGTTAGCCTCATGGCAAGCATGCTTTTATGGCAATATTAACACACATGCAGTATGCTAGAGCGTAAACACTTACCTAATACTCCGAGCCAAAACAATAGCTAGTTAGAAATCATGCATGATCCTAGTTCATGTTAAGATAGCTAATGTAACACATGCAAAATACAACTAGAATAGGCTCGGCTAATCTAAGAATGGCATGTGAAATGCGACAACTCGATACACGTATTCAAGTTGGAATTGAAATACTATGAAATTAGTATGATGCGCCGAGCCCGGTGCGTGCAATACGAATGAATGTATGCAAACATGCTAATATAAGTATGCTAATTGAAACATGACCTAAAACTAACCATCAAAAGCAGGTAAGTAAAAGGGAGAAAGATGTGGGGTTAGAAGACATTCACACACGCACACACACTTATTACAAATTCGCCCTCTCGACGAGGGTCCGAATAAATAATTCAAACTGAATAATAAATCAACTATCCTAGCTAATTAATTATTACAAACTCTTAATTAATTAACAAATTAATTACAAAACAATCTAAGTATGAAATTAAAGAGGCCGCCGCAGCTCCACCTCAGAATGATTGAATGATGCATGCTCGATTGCCTCGCTCAGAAACTCATTGCCATGCCGCATGTTGCCTCTGCTTGCATTGTTTTGCATCTCTAAAAATTGTGAAAATCCTTGGGATGCTTCTGAAACACTCCTTGAGCACTATGGGAGGTCATCGGCGAAGAGATGAAGTCACCGGCCATGGAAAAATGGTCATCGACCAAAAGTGGAGCTCTCGGCCAGATTAAGTTAGCCGGGCACTGAAGATGGCCGACCGGCCATTCCTTCCTGCAGAATGCTGTTTTTGCTGTAGCAGAGGACAGATAGTGTATGGCAAGGCATTTACAAGACAATGTGTGCACGACCACCCTCCCTATCATACTATGAACTCAAGGGAGTATGACTCTCGACCCTCGGACCACCAATCACGCATTTCAATGCATGATGACCAAAGGTGCCGAGTGTGCAAATCAATGTGGAGTGAATGCACAAAAACACATGAATGCCTCACACTCTATTATGTTGGATCAAGAGCGTTGGTGACTAAGGATTGAGGGACGTTTCGTCACTTGAAGTACGAACGTTCCTTGCTCCTCATGTTTGGTTTGACACCCCAAACCAAACACAATGCAATGCATGTATGCCAAATACAATGCAATGCATGTATACATGGAAAAGAAATGTTATGCAACCTAAGCATGCCAAATGCAATAGGACTCAAGTATGCGCACAAGACTAAGGTAGCAAGCATGCCAAATCTAATGCAACCTAACCATGCATGTTAAGCTAATGTAACATGGGCACGCCAAGTATGCAACAATGTTATGTAATGCAATTAGCTAAATATCATGCGATATACCAAACATGCAAACATGATACAATACAAGCATGCAAATATCATGAAAGCAAACATGCTTAATGGACTTAAACTGAAATGGGCAGACCTCAGCCATGCCAAAACAGTGGCCATAGTACCAAAATCATTACACCCAAAGGGCAAAACACACATGCGCATATAAAGGCCCATAAGCTAGGCAACAATGCACAATCCTCAAGCGTGAGCAAGGCATGGTAAACATGAGAATGTGGCAATCCAATAAGCTCTGAAATGATGTCAAGAGTGATGCCAAATCACACATGTAGCACAAACATAGCATTCATGAAGCTCAAAGCATTAAAGCTAGCAAAGAGACTGCACCAAGTCTACAAGAATCAAGCCCCAAAGGGGCAAGATGACCTAAAACAGTCCCAATGCAGGTCAATGCAAGATTTGAACATGCATGGAATGAGGCTAAAACATGCTAGAAAGGTGAGCGCAAAAACAAAGGGCATGCAATGCTACAAAGGATGCATTACACTACACCTATCACAACCAAACATGGCATGAGTTATGCAATGAAAAACAGAGTTATAATATGTCAAAATAAGCCCCAAAACCCAATGAGATGGCATCCCAAAGACCTAATCATGGAGACATACACAATGACCCAATCTTAAGGCACAAAACAACAACTCTTCAAAGCATTGAAAGGATGGCAAACATGAGTGTGTGGCTACACTACATGGACTGAAATATGATTTCAAAAGATGCCAAATCATGGGAATGGTATGAGCAATGCATGCTAATGGCTTAGATGCTCAAAGCTAACAAGCCAAGTTGAACCATGGCTATACAAAACAGTGCATGCATGGTCCAAACAACACCAAACAGAGTTTAATCATGGTAAAACATGAGGGAAAGCTCCTTGGGGTCGAGCCAAAACATGCAAGAATATTGGTCCAAACACAAGATGCATGTTATGCAAACATGCAAGATTACTCTACAAGTATGTGAAGCGTGCAAGATGCTATAAAACCAGCATGGAATAGAGTTAAGGCAGGTCCTAAAAGTCACTAAAAAGTGCTGAAATAGAACCAAGACATGCTAAGTAAACGTGCTTACATTATGAGCCATTAATACAAGCATATGAGACATAAGGAGAGGGGGGTGTCCCTCCCCTATACAAGACCTCAAAACCACTTCTCCACCACTGAAAATCCTTTGGATTTCAGTGGTGAGAAGGTCAAAACAAAAGGGGTTCAAAGCTCAAGAAGAAGGTCACAAAATAAGGCCAAACAAGGCCTAAGAGGGGGTAGACAACCCCCGACCCAAAAGTAACCTTAAACAAACATCTCAAGCATGAAAATATAGAACTTTTTTTCAGTAGGACACTACGCTTAAAACAGTATGCGAGTATTGCTAAAAGCTTAAACAAAAAAGGGAAATAAAAGAGTAGTTTCTCACCCTTGAAGAACACTTCAAGAACACCAACTCCAACACCTCCTTCTGATCACAACTAACTCAAAAACTCTGAAATCAACTCCTTAGCACCCTAGTAACTAAAGGAAAGTGTAACACTAGGTGCCTTAGTGCAAAAATATGAACAAAAACACCCTTTAGAACACTATTACACACAAATATAGAGAGAGAGGGAGATATTATAGAGAGAGAGTGATATATCTCTAATATCTCAGATTCTTCAACCTCTGGAAAGGGAGGGGAGGCCCTCCTCTTATAGGAAATCCAATTCCAAGCTTCCAAGGGAAGCTAAGTGAAAGTTCAAATCCCTCCATACTCATGTATGGAGGGCAGAGTTTGTGCTCACCAGCTGGCACAGCTGGCATGCACAATGCCTGAAAAAGGCAAAGAAAATGCCTCGGCCAGAAAAAGTGGCCGATCGACCAGGAAAATGGCCGGCCGACCAAATACAGTGCCGATCGACCAATACACAAGGCCGGTGACCTCAGGCCATGGCCAGTGGGTTGAAGGGATGGCTAACAGGCCACTTCCTACCCTCAGAAGCCAAAAACACAAGTGTTTGGTACATAACCAAGCACAAAACAAACAAGTTGAGAGATCTTGAGGCAAGGCACGCAACCGAGACTTCCGAGAACTCAAAACGAACACAAACATGGATGATCATCGAGTGTTCAAACGATGACGTCCAAGTCTTGAGGACGGTAAAAAATGGGGTGTCTACAACCACCATATCAGCAGTACTCACACCCATCTCACAGCTGTAGCTTCAGATCCAGCTCAACTTCTGTTCCTATAGTTGTCTGTTAGAGATATTAGATATATGTTAGAGTTAGATATTAGTTAGAAGATTGGTTACGAGTTTGTTAGAAAAGTTGTTTGATAGTTAGGCAGTTATTACTAAAATGTCTATATAAATAATAATGTAGCTACAATACAAGTATTGAATAAAGAATTGAGGGGTTCATCTTTTCTTCATGTCATCAAACATTCAAATGCAAAAACATACCCATAGCCATTGCAAAATCAATCAAACAAATTCAAAGTGAAAAGCATATAAAGCATTTCCAGACTTAAATCAATCAAGTTTCTGTCAATGATTTGGTACATAACCTGCATCAGGTTAGAAGATTCTTGGGTTAGTAGGCTTATAGCAGCAACTTCAGTGGTCTGGTACATAAATCTATTGGGATGGTCTGATTCTTATTCTGTTCTGTTCTACCTTTGTGGGTGAGCAGCTACTGCTTTGTGTCATTGATCCTGGTTATTGCCCTGGTGAGCAGTAGCAGCAGTATTGGGTTTGGTTGGAGAGCTCCTGAGAAAAGTATTATTGCTATATAGTTGCCTATTGCTGTCTGTACAGAGGTGTCATACAGGGGAGGTTAACTGCAGGCTGCTGTTTTGTACTGTTGTTGCTGCTAGTGGAACTGGTGCTGCTTTGTTGTTTTTTTATGTTTATTTCTTCCTTTGGTTGCTTCGTTGGTTTCTCACCAATCTTGGGCACCCTGCTTTATTGTTGTTAGCTTGGCATGTTATTGCTTTTCTTCATCAATATAGCTTCTTTTTTTGTTGATAAAAAAAAAAAAGTCCCATAGAGTCCCACACGTATATAGACTAAAGCTCTACACAATCATTTCAATCAAATACCCAACAAAAGTTGGTAGTATGCAAATACATCTTTAATCATAAATAAAAAAATTTAAAAAAAGAAAACCCAAAAATTGATCAAATTGTAGAAAATTTTTTCATTTTGTAAGCAGATAACGGAAGCTTCAGTGGTATGATACATAAATATGCTGGGATGGTATGATTCTTATTCTGTTATGTTCTAGCTTTGTGGGTGAGCAGCTACTACTTTGTGTCATTGATCCTGGTTATTGCCCTAGTTCTGGCCCTGGTGAGCAGCAGCAACAGTATTGGGTTTGGTTGGAAAGGTCCTGAGAAAGGTATAATTGCCGTATAGTTAGTTGCCTACTGCTGTGTGTGCAGAGGTATCACACGGGAGTTGAACTGCAGGCTGCTGTTTTGTACTGCTGTTGCTGCTAGTGGAACTGGTGCTGGTTTGTTGTTTTTTTATGTTTATTTCTTCCTTTGGTTGCTTTGGTTGGTTTTCTACCAATCTTGGGCGCCCTTCTTTATTGTTGTTAGTTTGGCATGGTTATTGCTTTTCTTCATCAATATAGCTTCTATTTTTTGTTGATAAAAAAAAAAAAAAAGAAGTCTCATACCTACCAAACTTAAATCTCCCATTGAAATCACCACGAGAATAGCCTCTGTTGCTGCCATAGTTGCCACATCCTCGGTTTCCCTCATTCCTGAATTCATATCCTCTTTCTGTTGAAAACCACACCCTGTTCAGCAGAGAAAGAACAGCTATAGTTACAGAGAAGAAAGTTCGAATAGAAGGGTAGAAGATCTGTAAGGACCTGCATCTGTAATCTGCCATAGTCTGTAGACTGGTGAAAAGTAGGATAGCAAACAACTTTTCTAGGCCTCAACCTAGAACCAACCTGGATACAACTCAAAACAACATTACCTAACCAGCCAATGAGACTTCAATACCCTGGATATGGAGAAAAGGAGACCATAACAAAGAGGGCAGATCAAGCTACAACTTCAACCCTCATAGCAAGCAACATCAAATCGACAGAGACTTTTAGAGCTCACTTTACTCAACTCGCAACTCACAAATACACTCTACCTAATTTGAAGCCTCACCAACTCAACCCACCATCCCTAAGCAAAGTACCAGCTTAGAACCTGCAAGCAAAGTGTTAGTAGAAAGGGACACATCTCTGATTACAAATACACTCAAACACCACCCCCACAACACTAGTCAACCTAGGAAATAGCTGAGAAACTCGCAACTAAGAAAGCCAGAACAATAGACAGCAGGCTAGAACACACTCCAAAGAATACAGGGCTCATTATCATGCAACCCTCAACAGGAATTTTCTAACCCCCACAACCAGCTAATACGTGTAGAAATATGAGGAAAAAAAATGTATAGCCTAAATGTACTCCATCATGCACTATAGAAGGGTTTTTTTTTTTTTTTTTTCCCTATGGGAGGGGAGGGGAGGGATTGTTTGGCTTATTCAAATTTTGTGGTTGAAATTTCGTCAAACTATATTAGTTTAGTTATTTATTTATTATATGTTTTTTTATTTGATTTGGATATTTCTTTGCTATTTATTAGAACTATATTTGTTTTATGAAATTTCATGTATATTATGATTCTCTTTCTTTATTGCATTCTTGTGTTTTTACTCTAATCATATGATCTTCTCATTATATATGACCATTTGTAGGCAGTTTTATATTTTTTCCTACTTATGAAAGTTAAGGCAATGGAATTGATGCCTATAATACACTTTTAAAATATTCATTACAGTTATCAAAAAATGTCTCAAACCTTAATATAGTCTTGGTGTAGCATTGCTTAAGACTAAACTTCATAAAGGTCATGTTCGAAGGCCTGTATATTTATGTATTAAAGTTTATTAAGAAATCCCTATTTTCACTATTTAGATGCACTTATATTTGTGTGAAATTTCTCCACTTTTCTGATCTAAGCAACTATATGTATTACTTGGCCATATTAGGAAAAGAGTTACTTTGTGATTAATGATGAAGAAAGATTAGGTGCATCTTAATAGGTAATGAAAATTATATTTGGAACCTATTGTGCTTAAACTATTCATTCTCAAATGTTTTGATAAATTTGGACTTTGAATGGTAAAATAGAACTACAGATGAATACATGAAAGTAGCATGGAATTTTGTGGACATGGCTAAAAGGAATGTAGGGTATCCAGAGAAGATTATTTGTCCTTGCAAAGATTGTTGAAACTTAAGTCACCATTGTATTGAGGTTGTGTATGAGCATTTGGTCATAAAGGGAATGGATGAAACTTATACAAATTGGTTTCATCATGGAGAACAACCAAATGTGAGTGATAAACCTAATATGGAAATGTTAGGCTCATACAATTTATTTAAAGTTGCATGTGCGTGAGATGACAATTATGAAAAATCTGTTGACGAAAGTGGGGATGAGGTTTTTTTCAAATTACTGGAAGAGGCAGAGACCCCATTGTATTTAGGTTGTGAAAAATACACCAAGTTGTCAGCAATTGTAGCTCTTTACAAGCTCAAAGCTGTAAATGAATGGTCTGATAACAATTTTAATAAACTTCTAGAGATATTACATGAAATGTTACCAATAGGAAATGTCATTCTCAACTCTGTGTACTCTGTGAAAAAATTTGTCAAAGCATTTGATTTAGGGTATGAGAAGATTCATGCTTGTGTGAATGATTGCTGTTTGTTTAGAAAAGAGTGTGTAGACGCGCCCGCGAAGGGGGGCCTCATGCTACAGTTCGGACTCGATTTGTGTCACGGTTCTTAATCTGAACCAAAGAGTCCAAATCTGGCAAATCGTTTTGAGAAACAGATTTTTGAAAAAGTAGTGCCAAACATGGACTGCTTTGCCAGATACAGAGTCGCCACCTAAATATTTTAAAATGGGGAATTTAGGAAACCTTGACTCGGTGCCGAAGGCCATATGTCCGTCATCACCGGAGTTGTCACGGCTCAGGAGCTTGGGTACGATCGGGGAAGGTCAGCTATGAGCACCCCCTTTCGCCCGGTCCGAAGACCGGCCTCCACTAACCGTGATATCCGTTTTTGAAAACTTTATGTGTTCTTAAACCAATTGTTAGCCTAGAATTACTATGTTATGTGCGCAGCAAACAAGTATAGACTAGATTGCCTAATTTGGAAATAAGCATTGCATATCCGTTTGTTTTGGAAAATGTTTTGGATTTGCTACTCGCAAGTAGGCTAAAATGGGGATTTCAACGAGTTTTTCCAACTCAAACAATCCAACCTTCACCCACAGGCATTCAAACAATTTAATCTCACACAAGCATTTAGCCGCATGGCAAGCATACTGTCATGTTAACATTCACACACATGCGAGATGCTAAAGCGTAAATACTTACATCGTACTCCGTGCCAAAACAGTAAACTAGTTAGCAAACATGCGTGTCCTAGTTCATGTTTAAAAATGGCTAATGCATCACATGCAAAAAATGCAATCTAGGCAGGCTCGGCTAACCCTAAACATGGCATGTGAAATGTGATCAACTATCACATAGTCAATTTTTGAATTGAAGTACAAATGTAGTTAGCGTGATGTACCGAGCCTAATGCATGCAATACAAATGCATGGATGCACACATGCATAGCATAAGGTATGCTAAATTAAACGTGCCCTAATCTACCATCATAAGCAGGTAAATAAAAGGGAAGAAAGACGTGAGGTTGGAAGACATACACACACTCACGCACATTTATTACAGATTTACCCTCACTCGGAGGGACCAAATAAATATTACAAATTAATTAACTACGCAAGCTAATTAATATTACAAATTGCCTAATTTAATTAACAAATTAAATAGACTAAGAAAAACAGTAAAACGCCTCGAGAAGCGCGCCGCCATGCGCAAGCTGCCTCTGTTTTCCTTCCTTCACTCCTCTGGAGGCTGTCAAAACCTCAGGACTGCTCCCTTGGACAGAGAGGATCACCACCGGTTGAATGAAATTACCACCGGCAGTGTGGTATGGCCATCGGCACAAAATTGAAGCTGTCGGCAAAGAAATTGTTGCCGGCCGGCACCTTACACTGCCGGTCGGCAGAGTATTCGTGCAGAACCTGCAACTGATAGCAACAGAGGGCAAGGCAAAGCATGGCAGCACAATTCAAGGCATGTATGCAATAATCATGTCCCTTATCATGTTTGCGACTCGAAGGGGCATGTGCCTCGATTCTCGGACCACCAATCACGTATTTCCATGCATGATGGCCCAAAGAAACAAGTATGCAACTTTGATTTCAAATGTATGCAAACCAATCAAACAAAACTCCCAATCCCTATCACCCAAGTCAAGGGATAAGGAATGCATGCAAGATGCAATGCAACCTAGGCATACAAGCTAAGGATGCAATATGGCATGGCAAAGAACTTATGCAATCATGCAAGCATACATATGGCAATGCCAATAGATGGAAAGCTGGTCTTATACATGAATTAGGCAGCTCTAATAAGGCCTAAAACAGTGGCCAAAGTGCTAAAAAGTGAGGGCTAAATGGCATACACACACATATGCACATAAGGACCAACACTTAAGCACAAATCAAGCAACATTCAAGCACACTTGAAAGGGACAAACATGAACAATTAGCATGCATTATAAGCTTTGAAATCATGCTAATACATGGTGCCAAACCAAGCAACAAATCAAACCAAGCATGCACCAAATGGCCTAAGTGTTCAAAGCGAATCAATGAGGCATTGAACTACACTTAACATGACCAAACATGGCATGAAAAGAAGGACCAAAATCAGAGGTTTAGCATGTTAAAACAAAGCTAAAGGACTACTTAGATGGCATCTAAGTGACTCAAAAACAAAGGTATGCATAAACACCAAAACATGGAGCATTGCTACACAAGCTTCCAAAGCATTAAAGAGGCATGCAAGGCAATCAAACAAGCATGGAAATGGGACTGAAATGACATGTAGAATGATCCCAAATCACCAAAACAATGCAAAGATGGCATGCTACACATGCACATGCTCAAGGCCAACAAGCCTAAATACAAAGGAGCTATATCAAGCATGCCAAAATCGACCCAAACACTTATGGACAGACCTAAAACATGGCAAAATAAGCACATAATCTTCACAAGACTAAGCCTAAAACATGCTCCAACAAAGGCTAACAATCTAAGGCACATTAAGGCATAAACAAGGCATTACATGGCAAATATGCTAAGCATGCATGAAGCACCAAAACCAACTTAAAATCATGTTACATTATGGATATATAAGCATGAAAAACATATCAAACATGCTCAACACACACTCAAGCATAATGCTCTCTCAAGAGCCCGAAATATGCCCTTTTCAAGGACAACAAGGAGAGGGGGTGGCCCTCTCCTTCTTGGGACTTCAAGGCATCATCTCACCACTAAAATCCCTCAAGATTTCAGTGGTGAAGAGACCCCAACACCAAAATCCCGGAGCTAACACAAAATGGCTCAAAATGAGGCCTTTCAAGGCCTAAGGGTGGTCAACAACCCTCAAACAACAAAACACTCTTAATAAACAACAAAGAGGGTCTAAAAACAGAACTTTTTTATGTTATACAATAAGCACAAAAACAGCTCTAAGATAGGTATAAAATCAATGCAAAAATGGGGAAAAATGGGACTAGATTCTCACCCTTGATGACCCCTTTACAAGTGGTGCTCCAATGGCCTCTTTTAGCTTGAATCTAACACCAAAACTTCAAAACAAACCCTTTAGAACCTCAGCTCCAAGAGGAAGGTGAAACACTAGGTGTTTGTGTGCAATAGTAAGACACAAAACACCTAGTGCACAAATGAGAGGGAAAGAGAGATAGAAAATGTATCTAACTCAAACCCTAGAACAAGAGCTCAACAATGGCTGTTTCTTGCTCTCAAAATATCTCTCTCTCTAACCTAAGTCTCCTTTCTTGCCTTTAGAGAGAGCTTCTCTCTATATTGTCTTGTAAAGCTTACAAGACAAGCTTTACAAGAGGGAGATCCCTGCATACACGTGTATGGAGGGGAGCCAAAGCGAGACAGCTGTCTAAAAATATCTGCAAAAGCATATGAATAGCAATCGGCCGGCCAAAAATGCCATCTTGGCCAAAAAGAGTGCCGGCTGGCACAAAATAATGCTGACCGGCAACAAATAGTGCCGGCCGGCAATAAACATTGCCGGTGGCAGCAAACACCAGCCGGCGGCCTCTAGCCACTGCCGGTGATGGGTGGGGATGGTCTACAAGCCCTACCCTGCCTCTCAAGGGCAAAACAAAAGTGTTTGGTGCAAAACCAGACACTAAACAGTCGAGTTCGGGGATCCTGAAGCAAGGCGCGCGAGCCAAGACTTCCGGGAACTCCAAACGAACACAAACATGGATAATCATCGAGTGTTCAAACGGTGACGTCCAAGTCTTGAGGACGGTCAAAAATGGGGTGTCTACAGTTGCCCCTCATTGACAGAGCTCGAAAGTCATAACAATGACGGGAGTGAATGTCAAAGCCCAGAGACGACCCATTTTTGACAAGGCCGAAGACTTCGACAAACATGCAAGACAATCAAGATATGCGCCCGAAGGCAGGGGCAAAATGCAAGACAATGCACGAAGCCGAGCATAACTTATGATCATGCAAAGAAAGCTGTAATGAAGCAAACACGCGACAGTTTTAAGCTAGCATACCAAACTACACTATAATGCAGAAAGGATGTAAGAGAATTATGGAATTCTCAATACGTCTCACTCGGAGATACAATACCTGTGCGGCTCGTCTGGTTACACCAGCCTCAAATGAACCTTACATACAAATCGTGCCTGAAAAGAAAACAAACTTAACAGGTACAATATCGTTAGCAACATGCATGACAATGCAAATGTGGATACAAAACGAAATGCAATATATACAAAACAATGTATAAACAATGCAAATGAAGATGCAATGTAATTGAAACAATGCAAACTACATGCAAAGCAATTGAATCGTGATCCAATCACGAGCGGTTCGAAACCACACCTATGTCAAATAGATTGATGGAAGTAACAAGTCTGTCTACCACAGAACGGTCAACTGAACTGTGAGCATTGTAGACAGACACAAGAACAAGTATTGGGTGGAATTGACATAAGTGGGGAAACGACCCGCTGGAGAAAGGACTACGATCCTAACGCCGGATGCAAAAAGAATTACACTACAATGTAATACATGAATATGCTAGGAAGATGGCAATGGATATGGCACGCAGGCCAAACCAAATCTTGCCTAGGAAAGGTATGTACGCATACAGGCCATGTGTAACACAGAAAAGGTGCCGCAACCCTCAACCAACATACCAGCATGGAATCGGCGCGATACACATGCAGAACTGTGTTTTAACATGAAAAGTAAGGGCACATACCAGACCAAGCTCAACATGGAAAGGCGCAAGCCATAGATGGAAGGTGATGCAATGAATGCATGCAATCTACAATGCAATATCTACAAATATGCAATGGAGTGGATATGGATACAATGGATATGGCACGCAAGCCAAACCAAATTTTGCCTAGGAAAGGCATGCACACGTATGAGCCATGTGTAACACAGAAAAGGTGCCGCAACCCTCAACCAACATATCAGCGTGGAATCGGCGTGATACACATGCAGAACTGTGTTTTAACATGAAAAGTAAGGACACATACCAAACCAAGCTCAACCTGGAAAGGCTCAAGCCATAGGCGGAAGGCGATGCAATGGATGCATGCAATCTACAATGCAATATCTACAAATATGCAATGGAGTGGATATTTACAAATATGCATGACAATGCAGTGCAATGCGACCTACTGGGGAAAATGTAATGGATGCATGCAAGCTACGATGGAAATGCATGACAATGCACTATGATGCAATGACTATGATTGCAACTTTCCCTATCTTACCAACAGGGTGATATACTAGGTTGGTTCAGTATCCAGAACTGAGGCGTAGACATGCCGCCTCAACCTATGGGGCTTCCATATAGATTTCAAGCCGAGGGTAAACCCCTGGGTATTTAAACCAGACTTTAGTCTCGGAACTCCCGAACCTTTGCGTTCTAGGCATAAACCGTTCGAACTCTAGTTTCCACCGTCCCAGTTGGTCTTCTAGGAACTCATCGCAAACATAGGCAGGTGGCTTTACCAGACCACCGAAAGTCGTTCGGGCATGACAAACACCAAAGGAATTGCACCTTTAGAGGATTTAAGGTCTCCTAGACCGGGATGCAAAATGGTATGCATGACAATGCATGTTTTTGTTTGTTTGTTTTTTTTGAGATGCACATGATGCAAGTGATGCATGTTGCATGAAATGCGCGACAACACGCTGCTTTCGAGACGCATGACAATGCGAACACTAAAGGTCTTACACCTTCCAAGGATTTAAGGTCTCCTAGACCGTACGTGTTTAAGGTCTCGCCAGACCACAAAATACCTGTCCGGTTCGTCTGGTCGCTCCAGCCTCAAATGAACCGTACATACAATACCGTTCCTGAAAAGAAAACAAACTTAACAGGTACAATATTGTTAGCAATATGCATGACAATGCAAGAATGAGGCACGCATGCCGTATGGAATGTGAGTTGATGCAAATGGACTTATATGCCAAATAAAACAAACGTGCACATCAATGCACCGGAGGTTTCGCACCTCCCAAGGATTTAAGGTCTCCTAGACCGTACGTGTTTAAGGTCTCGCCAGACCGTGCGCAAAATGTAAGTGTGGTGCACAAAACAGTGCGATGCGCAAAACAGCGCGACGGTTTGAAATGCACAAAACAGTGCGCCGATTCAAATTGCACAAAACAGTGCGATAGTTTGAAATGCACAAAACAGTGCGACGATTTGAAATGCACAAAACAGTGCGACGGTTTGAAATGCACAAAACAGTGCAATAATAAGTGTGACACGCATGCCACACGGAATGTAAATGGGCTTAAATGCGCAACAACGCACGTATTCCAGAATGCATGACAATGCATGGAATGGAAATGCAATGATGATGCATGAGAAATGTGCACGACAATGCAAAAGGGGTGCGTGTTGCAATGCATGTAACACGTGCATAACAATGCAAATGTGTGGCGCATGACAGCGCGATGTAATGCACCGAAGTAGTGTGACGAACTCGTGCAACACACATGGGGCGACTTTTGAATTTAAAAGGATACAAAAAGGATACACCTTGCACGAATTCGAGTGCCACGCACTGGAGACACGGCCTGCGGTCAGAACGGAGGCCGGTTGAGCGTCGGAGATGCACTTTCTTGAGCTATGAAGACCACAAACTTCTCATATGGCCTAAACAAGGCTGTGGGAACCCCACCGGCCGAAAGGGGAGGCCACCGGCTGGCCACCGGCATCAAAATAATTCCATTGGCACAAAAAAAGTGCCAACCGGCACAAAACATTGCCGACCGGCAAACAGTTACTGATGCGGGGCAGTTTTGACTTTTCACCTTGGGTGTTTTAAAATAGGGCTTCAAGCCCTATTTCCTCACTTCTCTACTGCCGAAATCCCTTGCTCTCTCTCTCTAGAGTGTTTCTCTCTCATTTTTCGCCCGTTTCTTCGCGTTCTACGCTCGTTTCGTCGTCGGATTCGCGATTTCCTTCGCGTTTCGGACATTTTCCACCGATCACATTTTCGTTTCGGCGCCTCGTTTGGCGTTCTCGCCTTTTCGGGGTTTGTTCCCCTCATTTTCCTCTTCATTCCTGTGCCTTTTCACATTCCGGCCTTCCTGGTCATTTCCGACCCTCTCAGGAGTTGACTTTCCGGTTGACTCTTCGTATTCCGGCCCGGTTTTCCTTTTCTCGACCATTTTCACACCATTCTCTACATGGAGGACGACATTCCATGTGGCGGGACTCCCCCGGACCACGAGATGGATCCGGGGGTCGAGCTCCTACCACTGAGCGAGCGCCCGTTCGACCCGGCGACCTACCGGCCGGCGATCCATGTTCTGTCCCCCGACGGCCTGCGTCAGTTCCGGAGCTTCGAGAGGCATGTGGCGCCTGAGCTACTACTGCGTGAGCCTACCTCCCACCTTTCATTCGGCACTTCCGAGGTAACTCTTTGTCTTCTGCTTTACTTTCCGCAATGTAGGATACAAAAACTGTCATAGTTAGTTGTATTCTTTAACTGCTGAAAACTGATATGCTGTAGACTGTAGTTGACTGTAAACATACATACAACTGATATCTGCTTGAGACTGACACCTGCACACACACTGCACTAGCCCTGAATCACTCAAACACACTGCACTCACTGTTTTTCACTGCATACACACTGGCACCCAGTATTTGTCTGAATCTGTCAAACTTGCATGCATGCTATATCTGTTCTGAAACACCCAAACACGCTGACACAGCACACGTATTTCACCGCAAGCACACCGGCACCCAGTATTTGCCTGAATCTGACAAACTTGCATACATGCTATATCTGTCCTTTCAAAACTGCATTTTGAATGTTGTCTTGCGATTGTTATTTTCTGTTTACAGGAGGGTTCCCATACCATTCGCGGGTATGGGAATACTGGTGCACGGGAGTGGTATGATGAGCTCCCTAATGCGGTCCGACGCATCGTGGACCGAGCGGGCTTCGGCACCTTCTGCCGAGGGCTCTCCAGGTTGTCCACATGCAGGCCTCTCCTTGCCGCTCTGGCGGAGAGATGGTGGGACACCACCGATTCTTTTCATTTCTCTGCTGCAGGGGATATGACGATGACCCCTCATGACTTCTCGATGCTCACAGGCATCGGGGTAGGGGGGGATCCGATCCCTTTTGACACAGACATGGATGAGTGGACCGCCGCTCAGGTCCATCTACTGGGGGAGGCGCCACCCCTAGCTCGCCCAGGTTTCGTCCGATACTCCTGGTTCGAGGTCCAGTTTCGAGTCCAGCCCGTGTTGGAGGAGGAGGCGCAGATGACCCCGGAGGACGAGGAGAGGTATGCTCGCGGCTTCCTCATGTTCCTGTTCGGGACTACCATCTTCACCGACCGGGCGAACACCGTGCCTCTTTGTCTTCTCAGCGCATTGGTGGACGTCCGGGACATTCTGCGCTATGACTGGGGCGGCGCTGCTCTGGCCACCCTTTACGGGTACATGAGCTCGGCTTCGCGCGGCAGCGGCCAGCTATTTGGAGGTTACTGGCGGGCTTGGGAGGTACATTTCTTCTCTGCTTTTTCATTTCTGTCTCGTACTTTCTGTACCTTGTACACTGCACACACTGTAGTCTGCTTTACACTTGCTGTATACTGTACACACGGCGCACACATACATTCTGCTTTACATTGACTGTACACTGCTCACACTGTACACTGCACACAATACACTGCACAACACACGGCTCTGCCATTTCTGCTTTATTCTGCATTCTGCTCCAACTGATGGTCGCACTGACATCTGTTTTGCAGTTGTGGGTTTACGCCTACTTTCCTAGGCTTGCCCCCGTTCCAGTTGCGGAGACTCCCCTGGCCGTCCCCTTTTCGAGTCGCTTCGACGGGAGATGCACCCGGCGACCACGGGAGACATTCGGCTTCTTCCGCCGATATTTCGACACCATCACCCCCGCGGAGGTATGCTTTACTTTCAGTTCATTTAAGCTCCGCAATCCAACTGTATATTTCAATAACAGTAGATAACAAACTGTCTGTCATTTTCAGATCACTTGGCGGCCGTGGGCTCCTATGCCGGCGGCGATGCGGGGTCGGTTCCCTGGTGCGGAGGAGACCTCGCATTTTCGGATTCTGCTTGAGGGCCCGGTTTGTCGGGCTTGGTACCTGGGGGAGCATTTTCTACGCCAGACCCTTGGGTTACCTGAGCAGATAGTCCCGGTTCACCCTCCTGCAGACATGAGGGAGACCGAGGGGCTCACCACTGAGCAGCTGAATGATTACTCCATCGGCTGGGAGGAGGCCGGCTTTCGAGGCACTGGAGATTATCAGGAGTACGTGCGGACGTATCTGATGCGCCCCCTGAGTGGCCGTCGAGCAGAGGGGGGCCAGGCCTGTGGCATCGGCGGCTGGGGCCGGAGCGGGAGTTGGAGTAGGGGCTGCGAGGAGGGCCCGAGTCCATGGCAGGGGCGGAGTGCAGGGAGGACGGGGAGTTGGCTGGCCTGCCCTGCCCGCTGTACTGACTTTCCAGGGGCAGGGTGGGTCGACCTATCAGGTCCCCTTCGCCCCTCCACCGGCTCGTCATGAGTTCGTTGACGTCCCCGACTTACCTCCGGTATGTACTACTGCACTTTTGTATAGTCATTTCATTTCAGTTTACTTGATATTCCACAGAATACTGATGCATCTGACACTTTTGCAGGCTTCTTCTGAGTATACCCGTCAGTCATTGGCGATGAATGCCTCGATGATGGGGATGCTTCAGCGGACTTTCGATCTCCTAGCCCTCTACAGCATCCCGGTACGTTCTTCTGACACTGGCCTCAAACCACTCATACACTGCTTTGCATAATTTGATACACGGCACAACACCCGATACACTGATCTCACAGCATCTGACACACTGCATACACTGCATTCTGCACTGTTAAACTGCCCATGACATTCATACACTGTACTCACACACTGCATTCTGCACTGATAGACTGCTCACGGCATTCACACTGTACTCATATACTGCATTCTGCACTGATAAACTGTCTATAGTATACTGATGCATTTCCCTTTTGTGTACTTTTTCAGCCTCCTTTCCAGATTCCCATGGCAGGAGGTGCTCCACCTGGGCCTTTTGTCCCTGCCCGGGGGAGAGATGAGGAGGGCCGAATATTTCCCCGTACCAAGGGAGGGCGTACTCATGTCGGGAGCAGCTCGCGAGCTCCAGTCCCGGACGATGATGATGATGACGAGGAGTCAGAGGCAGAGGCAGAGGCGGAGTCAGAGTCATCGGAGGAGGAGACCGGAGGAGGCACTAGCTCGGGCTCTGACGACGATGCTGATGATGCTCCTGGACCCTCATCTAGGAAGAGGAACAGGACGGACTGACGGCCCCCCCGGAGTGCTCGACATGGATGCAGATTTTTGCTATCTTTTCTTCTTTGTACTTTTCCTTTTGTTGGTAGTTAGATTACCTTGTACTGCCACAGGCAGATTTTGTTTCCAAAACTTGTACATTTGAAAAGATAATGAAATGAAACGGACTTTTTATCTGAAAAAGTGTTTACATTTACACATCTCATGCATTGCATCGCATCTCATCATGTTACACTTCAATGTAAATGAAATTGATTGGTTATCTGAAAATTGAACACTCGCACTGTAATAATCAGATAACTAAACAGCCAACAGCAAAATAACCTAAGCAACCCACTGCCTGAGTTTTGGACACACAGCCCTTACTCTGTTGGGGATTAATCTGCATACAGCCCATAACACAGCATTCGGTTCATCCTGCACATAGCAAATTCTGAACAAACGGCCCAATCTAACAGGACGGATCTCAAAGATGGAACCGGTTGGAGTCGAAACACGTTCAAATGTAGAGAATGGCACAGCATTCTGAGCATAAACGATTTTTGAAATCGAATGAGGGTTTTTCAAACCGGGGTATCGAGCCTGCAACTGAACACAGCGGGGAGGACTCAAATATAAGTACACGACCTAAACACAACGAGATACGCTGGGAAAAGACCTAAAACAAAGGTTGAGATATACAAAACAAAAGACACGACATACAGACGCGCTGACGAAGACGGGGGACCTCGGATCACGAGGAGCCAGTTTCTCTAGGCATTGTTTCCCGCCCTGTCTGATTTGTGATTCTCGCATCACTCGGCTCTCGAGCTCGAATTTTTTTTTCTCAAAAACCCTTTTCCTCACTTTTCTCTCAACTTACACCTCTCTATTATTCATTCTCTCATTTTCCATCCCTCCCCGGGGTGATTGATGGATAAATAGAACGGTGTGGGTTCATGCTCAACACCGTTAGCTCACAGCTATTTCTTCTGACGGGTAGAGCGTTCTTCTGGCAAGTACGTTGATGACGGGGGAAAGACAGAATGCCTGGCTCGACTGCGCCCCTAGTTCATCATTTTAACCATTCTTTGTTTTTGCTTTCTACTAAAACAATTTTGATCAAAATGAGAGTCGGATTAACGTACTTGTTCGATTTTTTGATTTGAAAAGCATGCAAGTCAGGCAGCAAGCACTGAAAATTTTCCTTTTTGGGTCCAAGACAATGGTCCAGTTTTGGAAAATGGAATAGTTTTCGAGAAAACAGTCTACCTCAGTAAAAATTTTCAAAAACACTTTTTCAAAAGGCTGATGCTCAACAAGCATGGAACTTACTCTTCGAGATGCGCAACCTCAGATCGGAGTCAATGGAAAATTGCCCCTGGTCTGAAGGGGGGTGGGAGGCAACGGAAAGTTGCCCCTAGTTTGAAAGGCGGCTCACGGTGGCTCGTGGCAACGGAAAGTTGCCCCTGGTTTGGGATGGTGCCGCAGCAATCCACAGACAGTCTTCATAGGCGGTGGTCGAACTCTTGGACACAGCGATGACGAAGACGGTCACAACACATATATGGACACAATCACCTTGAAGGGTGTTGGCCACTGGACTTTGGGATGAAATCGAAACCATTGCATGGACTGAGACGCTATGAAAGCGTTGGGGGCTGGACTTCATGAAGAAGTTGCCTACGTATCCCAAACATGGGAATCAAGCCTTACGTAGTTCCGGGGTTAAGGTACACTCGGGTATTTAACCTCTCCTTTTTAGGCTCTTATTTTTGCCAAGGCGCCCAATGTGGGTTTTCGTCCTTGCGAGCTTCTTTTCATTTTCTATTTTCTTTTTTTTTTTGCATTTTTCTTTTTGTTTTCTTTTTTGTATCTTTTGTCTTTTCTTTTCTTTTCTTCTTTTTTGTATTTTTGTTTTTTTGCTATTTTTTGCTTTTCTGTATTTTTCTCTTGCTCTAACTTTTGCCTGGGTCGCCCTCTTGGGTTTTCGGCCCAGCGAGCCTCTCAAAGGGTAAAAGTGTAGCAAGTCCATGCCAAATGGTTTTTTTTTTAATTGAAGCCTCTCTGTGTCTAGGAGAACGACTGTTGCAATGATTTGCAGAGAATCCATCCTGGTTACTCCACGAGCTTCTTCCGGCGAGATCTACTCCTTCTGATTCGGCTTTGATGCTTCTTGATCGAAGGCTACTTCAAAACTGGCCACACGGGCCTCCATGACGTTTGTCCGTTGAACTTTCTGAACGTTCTGAACGGGTTCAAAATTTGAAACGGATGGGTTGAATTTTGAGGCTGAGAGCGATCCTAGGCTGCGCAATCTCAAGAGCGATTCCACACAGGTCTTCGCAGGGCCGCGTAAAACATTTGTTTTTGAAAGTTTTTAAGAAAGCGACAAATCGCTCGCGCCGAAGATAGTGTGGAACCAATCTGGATCAGGCCAGGATCCTTTTCAGTACTCACGCTGACAAGCATGATTTCATTCATAAAAAGGCTTAGCGTGCCTCTCTTTCTCTCAAAATGATCAAAATTTTGCAAAACCCGAGGAATTCCTTCCTCTTCGTTTTTATCACCGCAGTGTTCAAGAAGTTTGTTTTTGGAAAACTTAGGTTAATGCAATGAGTTTGGCGCGCAGGAGAGCAGGCGAGATGTACTGTCGACCCAATCAAATTCTCTGGCACTTATGCTGAAAGCAAGCATGAAGTTTGAGATAGCAACAACTGTTTTAATCGGCTCTGTTGGTGCAACTGGCCCCTTGGCAGAAACAGACTCAAAACAAAAACAGATAATAATTACAAAACAAAATGGTGTTCGGGACGACAACCCCAGAATCACCTGGTATTATATACAACGGGGACTGACTCGATACAATCAGACAGACCCTTAAGTAAAAAAGACAGACTCAAGACAAAGAGACAGACTCAAAACAAAAGACTGACTCGATACCCAAGCCAGGATTTACAAAACTCGGTTTCACCGATGCTCAAAAATGCGTGCCAGACGCTACATCTTAAACATGCCAAATGTCGCCCGCAGGCGGTTCACTTTACATACTCGCAGTATCTGAGCCCTCGAAATCCAACAACTGAGTGGTGACGGGCTTGCCTGAGGTGGGTGGTAGGATAACCTTGTTATCAATCAAATCCTGCACTTCATGACGAAGGCGGGAACATCCATCGGTACTGTGACCGGACTGTTGATGGTACGCGCAGTACAAGGTAGCATCATGAGTGGCGGGGAGATTCTTCGGGAGTGGCCGAGGCTCCAAAGGCTTAAGATGCCCATTCTTCGCCAATATTAGCAATGCCCTAGACAAAGGCATGTGGAGGTCGTGAAAGACCCTGCGCCCTCGGGGCAGGTACTTTGCAGTTTGAGGATTCTTGCCAGATGCGCTGGCGAAAGGATCGGCTGGCACTGCCTTGGCTTTTTGAACCTTTCCCGGTGCAGGATTGGGAACTACAGGCATTGTCTGGGCATGACGGGGCCCATCCCGGTTTTCTACCTGGCTTGAACTGCCTTTGATTGGAGCGGGGAAAGCATCATCTACAACTTTGGTCACTATTGCAGATGTTTGTTGCTTGTTCATCCCTCTGACTTTCAGAGCCTCGATTGCCCACAACAGTTGTTCAATAGGGTCGGCGTCTACCTTTGCCTTGTCTTTTCCTCTGGCCTCAGCCTGATCAAGGGTCGGGGTTGATGCTGGTATGACGCGGCTGTAGCTGGAAACCACCTCTGGCTGGCTGAGCTCTATCACAATCCGCCCCAGTAGCGGGGGCTCCTGTGGTACGAAATTCCCGGCATACGACGCCGCTGGCGGTGAAGCCGACATTCCATAGGCGAGGTCCGCCACAGACCTTTGGAGATCGCCTATCATTCCCATCAATTCAAAGGTGGTGGGCTCTCGAGCCTGATATAACTGGGGAGCCCAAACCGGGTGCACAACGGGCGACCTGGGTGGGTGTGACATACTGATGCTGGCCTCACTCTGCGGAGCGGTCCCCTGCTCCAATGCAGCCGTCATAACCCCAATTTCTTCTGAATTTTGTGCCGCCATAAATCCTGCCTCAGCAAGGGGAGACACTGGCTATTCTGTATCAACTCCGCAACTCTCTGAACTGAAAGGAGAAAAACAGACAGCATTTCAGCCCAAACTGATCAAACACGGGTGTAGCCAAACAACTGTACCCTACTGCTGATCACTGTTCCCAGATTTTTGTTCCCAAAATACTGAATCTGATACCCGCGGATAACTGATTCCTGATAACTGATTCTCAACAATACTGATTCTGGTGCCCTCGGGTCCGATACTCAAACTCGCAAACTGGTATATGCGTTCCTGTAGAGATACACTCTAAAAGCACATAGCAAGTAAGTGAGAGCCAAAACACCCCTATGTTGGGGTAGGGTTTCCCTGTCCTATTTTGTCAGGAGCTAGGGTTTCACTATGCACGTAGCAGTTTTTCAAACAACCTAACATCGGGTAAGCAACCTGTCCTATTCTTGGGATGGTCACTATGGATCCGAACATGTACTAGGTCGAAAGGTCAAAAGGGGTGCCCCGGTAAACCGGGGTTTGTGTTCCCATGCTGTCAGAGCCCATAGCCGGTCAGCCTTATGGACATGCCTTGACAAGACAAGCCTCTGGCAAACCGTTCAGGAATGGCAGATGGCAAACACTGTGTTCCTAGGCGCACCAATGTACATGCAATGCAAAGAAACACATAAGCGAAATCAAAACAGGATATCACGAGTTCGAGTCAAGCTCTCTAAACTCCCCAGCGGAGTCGCCAGAAACTGTAGACGCGCCCGCGGAGGGGGGCCTCATGCTACAGTTTGGACTCGATTTGTGTCACAGTTCTTATTCTGAACCAAAGAGTCCAAATCTGGCAAATCGTTTTGAGAAACAGATTTTTGAAAAAGTAGTGCCAAACATGGACTGCTTTGCCAGATACAGAGTCGCCACCTAAATATTTTAAAATGGGGAATTTAGGAAACCCTGACTCGGTGCCGAAGGCCACATGTCCGTCATCACCGGAGTTGTCTCGGCTCGGGAGCTTGGGTACGATCGGGGAAGGTCAGCTATGAGCACCCCCTTTCGCCCGGTCCGAAGACCGGCCTCTACTAACCGTGATATCCGTTTTTGAAAACTTTATGTGTTCTTAAACCAATTGTTAGCCTAGAATTACTATGTTATGCGCGCAGCAAACAAGTATAGACTAGATTGCCTAATTTGGAAATAAGCATTGCATATCCGTTTGTTTTGGAAAATGTTTTGGATTTGCTACTCGCAAGTAGGCTAAAATGCGGATTTCAACGAGTTTTTCCAACTCAAACAATCCAACCTTCACCCATAGGCATTCAAACAATTTAATCTCACATAAGCATTTAGCCGCATGGTAAGCATACTGTCATGTTAACTTTCACACACATGCGAGATGCTAAAGCGTAAATACTTACATCGTACTCCATGCCAAAACAGTAAACTAGTTAGCAAACATGCGTGTCCTAGTTCATGTTTAAAAATGGCTAATGCATCACATGCAAAAAATGCAATCTAGGCAGGCTCGGCTAACCCTAAATATGGCATGTGAAATGTGATCAACTATCACATAGTCAATTTTTGAATTGAAGTACAAATGCAGTTAGCGTGATGTACCGAGCCTAATGCATGCAATACAAATGCATGGATGCACACATGCATAGCATAAGGTATGCTAAATTAAACGTGCCCTAATCTACCATCATAAGCAGGTAAATAAAAGGGAAGAAAGACGTGAGGTTGGAAGACATACACACACTCACGCACATTTATTACAGATTTGCCCTCGCTCGGAGGGACCGAATAAATATTACAAATTAATTAACTACGCAAGCTAATTAATATTACAAATTGCCTAATTTAATTAACAAATTAAATA
This sequence comes from Camellia sinensis, assembly GCF_055761805.1. NCBI lineage: Eukaryota > Viridiplantae > Streptophyta > Magnoliopsida > Ericales > Theaceae > Camellia > Camellia sinensis. The sequence goes on from NC_138964.1 coordinate 74,093,774, forward strand.
GACTAAGAAAAATAGTAAAATGCCTCGAGAAGCGCGCCGCCATGCGCAAGCTGCCTCTGTTTTCCTTCCTTCACTCCTCTAGAGGCTGTCAAAACCTCAGGACTGCTCCCTTGGACAGAGAGGATCACCACCGGTTGAATGAAATTACCACCGGCAGTGTGGTATGGCCATCGGCACAAAATTGAAGCTGTCGGCAAAGAAATTGTTGCCGGCCGGCACCTTACACTGCCGGTCGGCAGAGTATTCGTGCAGAACCTGCAACTGACAGCAACAGAGGGCAAGGCAAAGCATGGCAGCACAATTCAAGGCATGTATGCAATAATCATGTCCCTTATCATGTTTGCGACTCGAAGGGGCATGTGCCTCGATTCTCGGACCACCAATCACGCATTTCCATGCATGATGGCCCAAAGAAACAAGTATGCAACTTTGATTTCAAATGTATGCAAACCAATCAAACAAAACTCCCAATCCCTATCACCCAAGTCAAGGGATAAGGAATGCATGCAAGATGCAATGCAACCTAGGCATACAAGCTAAGGATGCAACATGGCATGGCAAAGAACTTATGCAATCATGCAAGCATACATATGGCAATGCAAATAGATGGAAAGATGGTCTTATACATGAATTAGGCAGCTCTAATAAGGCCTAAAACAGTGGCCAAAGTGCTAAAAAGTGAGGGCTAAATGGCATACACACACATATGCACATAAGGACCAACACTTAAGCACAAATCAAGCAACATTCAAGCACACTTGAAAGGGACAAACATGAACAATTAGCATGCATTATAAGCTTTGAAATCATGCTAATACATGGTGCCAAACCAAGCAACAAATCAAACCAAGCATGCACCAAATGGCCTAAGTGTTCAAAGCGAATCAATGAGGCATTGAACTACACTTAACATGACCAAACATGGCATGAAAAGAAGGACCAAAATCAGAGGTTTAGCATGTTAAAACAAAGCTAAAGGACTACTTAGATGGCATCTAAGTGACTCAAAAACAAAGGCATGCATAAACACCAAAACATGGAGCATTGCTACACAAGCTTCCAAAGCATTAAAGAGGCATGCAAGGCAATCAAACAAGCATGGAAATGGGACTGAAATGGCATGTAGAATGATCCCAAATCACCAAAACAATGCAAAGATGGCATGCTACACATGCACATGCTCAAGGCCAACAAGCCTAAACACAAAGGAGCTATATCAAGCATGCCAAAATCGACCCAAACACTTATGGAAAGACCTAAAACATGGCAAAATAAGCACATAATCTTCACAAGACTAAGCCTAAAACATGCTCCAACAAAGGCTAACAACCTAAGGCACATTAAGGCATAAACAAGGCATTACATGGCAACTATGCTAAGCATGCATGGAGCACCAAAACCAACTTAAAATCATGTTATATTATGGATATATAAACATGAAAAACAGATCAAACATGCTCAACACACACTCAAGCATAATGCTCTCTCAAGAGCCCAAAATATGCCCTTTTCAAGGACAACAAGGAGAGGGGGTGGCCCTCTCCTTCTTGGGACTTCAAGGCATCATCTTCACCACTAAAATCCCTCAAGATTTCAGTGGTGAAGAGACCCCAACACCAAAATGCCGGAGCTAACACAAAATGGCTCAAAATGAGGCCTTTCAAGGCCTAAGGGTGGTCAACAACCCTCAAACAACAAAACACTCTTAATAAACAACAAAGAGGGTCTAAAAACAAAACTTTTTTATGTTATACAATAAGCACAAAAATAGCTCTAAGATAGGTATAAAATCAATGCAAAAATAGGGGAAAATGGGACTAGATTCTCACCCTTGATGACCCCTTTACAAGTGGTGCTCCAATGGCCTCTTTTAGCTTGAATCTAACACCAAAACTTCAAAACAAACCCTTTAGAACCTCAGCTCCAAGAGGAAGGTGAAACACTAGGTGTTTGTATGCAATAGTAAGACACAAAACACCTAGTGCACAAATGAGAGGGAAAGAGAGATAGAAAATGTATCTAACTCAAACCCTAGAACAAGAGCTCAACAATGGCTGTTTCTTGCTCTCAAAATATCTCTCTCTCTAACCTAAGTCTCCTTTCTTGCCTTTAGAGAGAGCTTCTCTCTATATTGTCTTGTAAAGCTTACAAGACAAGCTTTACAAGAGGGAGATCCCTCCATACACGTGTATGGAGGGGAGCCAAAGCGAGACAACTGTCTAAAAATATCTGCAAAAGCAGATGAACAGCAATCGGCCGGCCAAAAATGCCATCTTGGCCAAAAAGAGTGCCGGCCGGCACAAAATAATGCTGACCGGCAACAAATAGTGCCGGCCGGCAATAAACATTGCCGGTGGCAGCAAACACCAGCCGGTGGCCTCTAGCCACTGCCGGTGATGGGTGGGGATGGTCTACAAGCCCTACCCTGCCTCTCAAGGCAAAACAAAAGTGTTTGGTGCAAAACCAGACACTAAACGGTCGAGTTCGGGGATCCTGAAGCAAGGCGCGTGAGCCAAGACTTCCGGGAACTCCAAACGAACACAAACATGGATAATCACCGAGTGTTCAAACGGTGACGTCCAAGTCTTGAGGACGGTCAAAAATGGGGTGTCTACAGAGTGCTGAAATGGAGAGTTGTCCAAAATGTGAATTTTCAAGGTGGAAGGTCGATCAACGCACCAATAAAATTAAAAAAGGTGTTCCTGCTAAAGTGCTAAGATATTTTCCTATAATCCCAAGGTTTAGGAGGATGTTTAGGTCATCACAAATGGTTGAAGATTTAAGGTGGCATTTTGCTCAAAAAAGTGAAGATAGCAAGATGTGACACCCACTTGATTCTTGCTCATGGGACTTGGTTAATAATAAGTGGACACTTTTTTCATCAGATCCTCGCAATCTTAGACTAGGTCTAGCTGCTGATGGTTTCAATCCATTTTGTAATTTGAGTTCTACGTACAGTTGTTGGCCTGTGATGCTAGTTGCATATAACTTCCCACCATGGTTACGTATGAAAAGAGAAAATGTTATGTTGACATTATTGATTCCAGGAAAAAAGCAACCAGGTAATGACATCGATGTATATTTACAACCGCTTATAGAAGACCTGCAAGAGTTATGGAATAAAGGGGTGAATATTAATGACGCTCTCACAAAAAATGTTTTCAATTTGAGGGCAATTTTATTGTGGACAATAAATGACTTTCCAGCATATGGAAATCTCTCTGGGTGTACTACAAAGGGTAGAATAGCATGTCCTATATGTGGCAACAAGACATATTCACAGTGGCTAAAATTTAGTAGGAAGCTTGCATACATGGGTCACAGGTGCTTCCTTCTGCCATCTCTCTTGAAGGACCATCCAACCTCTTGCCTCAAGATTCCCTAGAAACAGCTGCAATTCCTACAGGGGGTTCACAAAGTCTTAAACGAAAAAGGGGCCCAACCAAATTGAAAACAATTGTAGTGGATGGCAGAAGTCGAATTGAAATAGCGTACAATGACTTGGGTCAACCAACTGGTGATGGATCGGTCAAATTATTCTCCTTCTCAGGAGCTCTTGTTCGAGAGATTGTACCTGTAACACTTTCTGATTGCAGGAAACTTCCTTTGGGGATGGGAGAAGTCTTATGGAAATCTATTAAGGTGTAGTATACCAAACATAAATATCTTTGCTTTGAACATAAAATAATCATAACATTTATGGTAATACAACTTGCAGGTAAGATTTAAGGTAGATGAAGAGTGGCAAAAAGATCATATATTTATGTCAATGGATGATCTTTGGAGGGCCTCCAAATCAAGATTAGTTACCAAAATAAGGAAAGCATCAAACGAAGAAGAAAGGCTTAAACTACGACCTGATAACTTCAAATCAACTCATGAGCGGAAGGATTTCTTAAAGGAAAAGACAAGTGAAAAGTTTAAGGTAAGAAACTTCTGAAGTTGTCAATACTATTTTATAAAGGCAACATATGATAAAGACAAATTCTATTGTTATCAACACTATTTTATAAAGGCAAATTGTATTCGTATCAATGTTATTATGGAACTCCTATACTTGTCCATAATCAGAATGTAGATAGTTGCATAGATGAAAAAGTTAACAAAGTACCACTTTGCTGAATGGGGAAAATTTGAAAAACAAATATTATAGTTGTTCTAATTATGCATCAGGCTGTTAGAAAATTCCATTTTTGGATTTTTCATTTTATTGTTTGGGTGTTTCCTATTTTGGGGATACCCCAGTAACTAAGGATCTGTGTTTTTGTACATGCAAAGCTAAAGTTGTTATTCAATTTCAACGTATCATCCTTTTGGGTGCTATGTTTCTCCACCTTTTTGTCCTGTTTTGTTGCAAGGGGATCACTAATCATCATTGTTGTTTGATCTTTGTTAGGGAGCATGCTGCTATTCCATTAAACATGATTGTCCATTTTACTATAATGTTGTATCAATTTCAATAAAATAGAATGTTTTCGTTGACCCAAAAAAAAAAAAAGAAAAATACTGAAAATGATTAATTGCTTTAGGCTAAAAGTGAGAAATTCAAAACAATTAGAAGGAAACAACTCCCGCATACACGCAGTCGTAAGGGATATGCACGGTTGACTGAGGACATGCTAACATCAAATTTTATTATAAATTTTATTTAGTTCTGTTTGTATTTTTTCTATAGTATGAATCTTCCCCCCCCCTTCCCCCCTAGAAAAACAAGGGTGCAACCTCCTCATCTCTATCTAGAGTTCCTGTCTGGATTCAAGCACATACCAAAAAGAGTGGTGAACCCATAAACACAATTGTTGCTGAAACTATTGTAAGAACATTTCTCTATTCGATAATTTTTTTTAATTTTTTATAATATATCTTGATACTCATATTAGTCATCCTTATCTACTAAGACATAATAATATTATTATTATTTTCTGGATAAATTGAAAGAAGTTGAACTCGGTGATCCAGTATCATCATCTGTTCTTAAGGTAAAAAAAGACGCTCTTTCAAAAATACTTGGTCGTGAGAATTGCGGGCGAATAAGAGGGCTTGGCAAAGGAGTTACTCTTACTAAATTATGTGTACTCTCACATAGGGATAGTTATAAAACTCAAGAAAAAGAAGAAGCTAGTCAATTGAAAGAAAGAGTGGCACATTTGGAGAGCATAGTTAGTTATCTAATGAAAAATGAGGCAAGTAGTTTTATGCATTTATTAAATTTACTTATATAGGTTTCAAACTTTTTAACATAATTACATTATTGTCTTTCATTTTTTGGTGTCAGAATCAAGCAAGCGAGGAAGGATCAACATGACCTATAGTTTCTCCCTCGGTAAAAAATATTATTTGCATTCCATTTTTCATGAAAGTAGTGTGTGCACAAGCACACACACACAAACATTTCCATTCTATGAGTATATTTATCATTAGAGATCAACTTTAGATTACCACTTAAGTATCCATCTAACAAGAATAGTAATGAGTTAAAGAAAAATGCAAATGCAATGACATATACAAGGAATTGTAACTTTGAAAGTAGAAGTTATGCTTTTGAAACAAAGCTAAGTAAAATATATGTGCTACAACAATGCTTTCCTGATTTATTTGCTAGGAAAAAAATTTGAAGAATTCAAGAGGAAAAACATAAGAAAGTTTCAATAGTGATCACCAAATTGGAGGGTTTACATATTAACATAGTGTATATATATAGAGAAAGAGGGAAGCTAACAACTATATATGAGTGACAATTTCTCTTGTTTGTCATTGCCTTGTTACTAAAATGTCAGAACACTAACACCCCCAACAAGAAATGCAAGTTGCTGGATTGGATGGGGTCAGGGGAAGTAGTTGCTGAAGGGCGTTGTTCTTCAAGTGATCTGAAACAGCTTGTCCATCACATTCCTATTGGACCTAATGCCATGAGAGTATGGGTGGATCTCGCAAGAGAAGTTGGAGCATATTTATGGAGGTCTACTGCGGACATGACTTACATCAAAGACGCTGTGGGTACTACAGTTGCATGGCCACCAGACAAAGTTGTTATGGGGCAGTGATCGTTTCTACAGGTTGGTAATTTTTTAAAAGATTAAAAAAATTACTCTTTATGAACAATTTAAATCTTATTTTATTCGTTTTTATTTATTCCACCTGGAGAAATGTATTTGTAGAGAATCTAGAAATGTTTTTTTTTTTTTTTTTTTTTATGAATAGACGGGTTGGATCTAAACCAGAATCCTTATAATGCAATAGAAGTACACTTTATTCAGAGATAAAGACAATACAAAGTGAGCAGAGGGGCCATGGCCCCTCACTGTCTCTTCTATGGTCCATCCTTGTATGTAACAGCCACTCGGTTTCAGGAGGATGACTGTGCATCTTGAGCCCATATAAAGGCAAGGTAATTGAAGCAATGCCCATAAAACAAGATCATTTTGGCTTTAAAGACAAATACAACATTATGTTATGTAACATTCACATTTGGGACATTTCAAGTCTGTTCAAAAAGGAATTCAACTCCAGTAGACTAGGAATCAGAGTCAGTTCTTTTGTTCTTTTTCCTTGTTTTGGAATTTTAATTGATTTTTGTAAGCAAATTTATGAAGAGCTGCAATAGAATATAAGATTTCCTCTCTAATAACATGTGTGGATCTAAGGTCCTGGAAAAATGGTAATTAAAATATATCACTTTTTCCAGTCCAAGGAAGCCAATCATGACTCAACCTATGCTCAGTGGAGTTCAATACTAAACTTGGCAAACAACAAAAAGACTTCTTTCTTGCACATAAATTGCAATAACCAATAGCAAACACATATTAAATAGTTAGACAGAGTATAACTCTTTATCTATAGAAAGCTGATATATCCACAAAATGCATCACAAAGAAACAGATAATCAAAACAAAAAAATCAATCTAAGGCAATGACACAATGCAAATACTAAAAAGATAACCATGATGATGAAGATGTAGCCAAAAAACAATACCCCACAATTATAATCTCAAGCATCTGATTTGGGTTTTGCTTAGGGTCGTAGGAGATGAATGATTTGTACCTAGCATTTGATTTGGTTGCTGCTGCTAATGGATTGGGTGTTCTTTTTACCTTGCATCTGATTTGGTTGCTACTACTGCTTGTTTTTGTCCTAGTGGCTTTTTAATTTGCTGCTTGTTTTGTTGCTGCTGGTGCTGATTGATTTGGTTGCCACTGGAGATCTATATAGTGCCATGTTTCTTGAGGTCAATGCTAGAGTGTGGCACTATGGTGGTTTGCCTCTTAGAGATCAGCCTCGTGTTTTACCTTTGCAACTAAGTAACTAGTTATATTTGGAGGCTATAATATCTTTACAGTGTACAAATGACCTTAGTTATACCATGAAAAATCTGCAATTAAATGGACAGAATGCCATACAGCTTTGGCGTACATTACATGAAGTAAGTGATTAATACATATCAAGGAATTGAATGACACTATTGGTATATGCGAACCAGTTATGATATGACGGTGACAGTAGTAGAACCAAAGTTAAAAAGTTAATCCAATCATTTGCAGGAATAATGCAAGCAATACAACTTCGCATACTTTTAACAGGTTATGGTGGCATACATATGTAGCCAAGTGAGCCATTAGCCTTTAAAGAGCAATGTCAATAGTATTTTTATCCTTTAGATAAGCATTCTAGCAAATGGTATATGAATTCTGTGTTAGCATGTATAATCCAAAATATGTGTGGCAAGGTGACAAGTTATGCCTCTACTGACAAACCAACAAAAGTAAGGTAAAGCATTTGTGAGCAGCTAAAGCATACATGATCAACAAATTATGCATAGCAACGTGTTTATGTTAGTAAATACTTCAACTTTTTTTTAGTTGGTTTGCTTTTTTTGGGCCAAGTTCTTTTTATTTTTTATTTTTGTTCCTTTGTTTGTTGGTCCCTCACCAACTTTTTGGCTTGAGCTAGCATATGATTAGGTGTTCTTCTTAGTGCCAGCTTAGTTGGGATTAAGAAGTAATGCCATGATGCTTTTCACTCTGGCCTCCCTTTATTGATGTATTGTCATGGTTTCTGTATGTTAATTTCATCAATAAAATTCCTTTTTTTCTTGATAAAAAAAAAAAAAATAAAATAAAATAAACATTCATTTTTAAAATTAAAAAAAAAATCTTAATGGCAATTCTCCTTTGCATTTACTGTGTCACTTTGTATTTCCTTACATGCTTTTGAAAAGGAAAGAGAGTAGAGATATAAGCATTAGGTATAAACACGTTGTTTATTGATATAATTTTATTTTTATTTTTCCTTTTTAATGATATACACTCTATTTTTAAATTGATTATACTTACTGTGATGTGTTGATTATTGTTTTACAGTTATTAGGTTTGGAAAGAAGATGGAACCAATAGAAGTTAGCTTGGAAGTTTGTGGGTGCAGAAAAAGGAATTTGAATGTATTATTATGTCTTGTACATACCGACATTATGACATTAAGTTTTTGTTTTTATTTTTTTGAACCTAGTAAGAGATTGTGTTTTGGTACTTTATTAAGACAATGTTATGACAATTTTATTATTTCTTGAAATTTGTGGTGATGAGTTATTTTCAATGATGATATTGTTTTGTATGTGATGGATGAAAATGTGTTTGTTGCATTTACAAGATTTAGGTTTCCAATATTGGTGTTGGAATGGATTTTTATTATATTTATAAATACTATATGATATCATTTAAAATTGCTATCATAATGAGGTGTTTGTAGCATTAAAAAAATGTTATCAAAAAGTTTGTTGCCATGCTTTATTATAACATTCTTAGTTAGTTATGATATGGTAAATTGTAACATTACTAGATTGCTATTAAAACAATTTCATAGCATTAACAAAATGTTATCCTTTGGTATTTTTAGTAACTTTTAACTATTTCATAGCATTCAAAAATTGTTATAATATATTTACAATAGCGTTCAACGATAACATTCCATAAATGTTATTAAAAATGATACGCTTTTAATAACATGGGCAAACATAGCATTCCAACAAATGCTATTGCTTAGTTTTGATAGCATTCTTCGAATGCTATAAAATGTGATTTTTGTTGTAGTGTGCTTATTAAGTTGTGTGTGTGCCATGTGTAGATCACTCATCGGAAGGGACCATTACGTGACCGAATCACTGTGAGTAATAGTAATATCACAATATGTTGCAAGTTACAAATTTTATATTTTTGTCCATGAATGATAAGTTTTATACAACTTGTGCTTTAGCTAAACTGGTTGAACATTTGACCGCAATGACATATGAATTGGGCCCAAGGCCGTTTTATTATCATTGGGCCCCAGGCCAATCTGTTATTATTGGGCCTGAGCCTGTTTCGTTATTATTGGGCCTGAGGGCGTTCTGTTATTATTGGGCCTGAGGCCATTCCGGAATGTGTTGATGAAAGGGACATACATGCAATACATACATATTCTACAAGACTCATGCTTATTTACATGCCTTCATATGTTATTATTATTCATTGAGCTTGGCTCATTCCGTATTCATGTATGTTTTGTAGGTGGTCAGCTTGGAGGCCGACCCTAGGTCAGCTTCAGGAGCCTTTTGTGGACATTTTTGTGAAGCCCTACATTGGAGTCTTTTGTCTCTTAAGGGGTTCAATGCCACATGTTTGTTAAGTTCTTGGTGGCTTTCGTTACACATTTGGTGATTATGTTACTTTTTTGGTTCTTAACTCTTTGTATATACACATGCTTGGATTGTACTTATATTTGAACGGTGCATGTAAACTAACCCGTCTACGAGAAGATGTATAATGATCTTGGCATCTAGACACTTCTCAATGGACGTTCTATTGTTTCGTTGTTTCTGTTTTAGGCCCCATAAATAAGTAAATTATATTATTTAATGTTGTTTTGAGACCTATGTATGGGCCAGTCATGACCTAAACTTTTAGGGACAGGTTTGGTCGTGACAGTTGGTATCAAAGCACGAGTAAATATCTCACACACGTGTCCATTGAGCTATAAGTAGTCTAGAAAAGACTTAGGCTACATGCATGATGTTTCTCTACATTGCGAATTTCTTATGAAAGATGACTAATGATCATTGTCTATATACACTTGTGTCTCTTTTTGTGTTTATTATAATCCTTTGATATGTAGATCATGGTGAGGACAAGAATGGATGATATGGAAGACTCCACCTCCGCGTGGCTTGATCGATTGGAAAGGATGATTGCAGACATGACAGAAACTATGATACAGCAACAAGAACAACAACAACAGCAACCACCACCGCCACCAGTGCCTATACCACCACCAGTGGTGCAAGACCATCAAACTGAGGACTGAACCATTGCACTGACAAAAGCGTTTAAGAAGATAAAGCTGCTGTCATTTAAGGGGGGCATTGAACTAATGAAAGCCGAGGCATGGGTACTAGGTATAAAGAAGTTGTTTGAAATCTTTCCTTGTTCTGAGGCATAGAAAGTACAACTTGCAACTTTTACTCTTGAGGATGAAGCACGAAGGTGGTGGATGCTCACTCGAAATGAACATCAAGGTTTGACATAGGCTCAATTTTTGGAGCTTTTCTATGATAAGTATTTCCCACAATGTATGCGGGATAAGAAAGTGACAGAATTTGAGACTTTGAGACAAGGGAACAAGATAATAGCAGAGTATGAAGCATAATTTTCAGAGTTAGCCCGTTTCGCACCATACATGGTGGACATGAACTACAAGAAAGACAGAAAATTTGAAGAGGACTCTGAAATGCTATCTTGGATTGGATTAATGTGTTAAAATTGCCTACCTATGTCGACGTGTTGGAAAGGACGATAGTAGTTGAAGGTAATATAGCTGCTGAAAATCAAATCTATGAGTAAAAGGGGAATGCACAAGCACCAAGGGGACGGGTGGCATCGTGGAACAAGAAACTAAACTTGGACACCTCAAGTACTTCTACCTCTACTTGGGAATCAGCACCAGTTTGTCCGGACTGTGGGAGGAGACATCGTGCGACATGTTACTGGGTAACTGGGGCTTGTTTCAAATGTAGAAGAACGGGACATTTAGTATGAGATTGCCCTCAGAGAGACCAACAGAATGGGAATAGAACTACTACAAGTTTAGTCGGTTCAACTCCTACTTCAACAACAACAAAGACTGTTGCCAAAGCTACAGGAACCAGAAAAAATGATGTGAGACAGGGATGAGTGGTTGACCTTATTCCTAGTGATGTAAAAAATACAGAGGCAGTGGTATCAGGTACATTCTCTATCGATGGTCACTCCGCTCATGTATTAGTTGATTCGGGATCTACACATTCTTTTATGTCGAAAACCTTTGCTAGTAATTTGAATAGACCTAAGGAGGATTATGTGTTATGTGTCTCTTCACATCGGGGGGTTCCATGTTATATATGTCTGTTGATCCTGCATGGGAGATCTTGATTGGGAATATTCAATTATATGCTGACCTGTTGCCACTTGATACAGATTATTTTGATATAATACTAGGAATGGATTGGCTAAGTAAATACCATGTGACTATTGAGTGTATGTTTGAGCAAGTCATTTTTCACCCTCCGGGACAATCTGAATTTATTTTTATGGGACATGGGGTAATTCCACCGCCGTACTTGATCTTGGCTACGAAAGCGTGTAAGCTGTTGTAAAAGGGTTGTTAGGGGTATTTGTGTAGTATGTTGAATGGACAACCAACAGATGTGTGTGTTGACAATATTCCAATTGTTCGTGAATTCCCAGATGTTTTTCCAAAAGAGTTGCCAGGAGAGCTAGTGGACCGTGAAATTGAATTTGCAATTGATCTAGTGCCGGGAACTTAACCAATTTCAAAACTCCGTATAGAATGTTACCGGTCGAAATGAAGGTATTGAAGGCACAGTTGCAAGACTTGCTAGAGAAAGGATTCATTCACCCGAGTACCTCTCCTTGGGGTGCACTAGTTCTTTTCATAAAGAAAAAAGATGGGACACTGCGGTTTTGTGTTGACTACCAGGAGGTCAATAAAGTAACTATAAAAAATAAGTATCCCTTGCCCAGAGTCAATGATTTATTTGATCAACTACAAGGTGTACAAGTCTTTTCAAAGATAGATTTGAGGTCTGGGTATCATCAATTAAAGGTGAAAGTAAGATTGGCTTCCGAGCCAGAAACAGGCATTACGAGTTTTTCGTTATGCCATTCGGTTACTAATGAACCAACGACCTTTATGGATTTAATGAACTGTGTTTTTAAACCTTATTTGGATGACTTTGTGGCTGTGTTTATTGACGACATACTCATCTATTTGAAAAGCACGGAGGCTCATGAGAACCATTTACGATTAATTCTTCAAACATTGAGAGAGAAGAAATTATATGCGAAATTGAAGAAGTGTCAATTTTGGTTGCATGAAGTGATATTCCTGGGGCATGTCATTAATAAGGAGGGGGTCTCTGTTGATCCATGCAAGATAGAAGCCATAGTGAATTGGCCCACTCCGATGAATGTGACAAAAGTCCGTAGCTTCTTGGGTCTAGCAGGATACTATTAGAGGTTTGTTAGAGACTTTTCCAAGATAGCAGTGCCGTTTACCGAATTGACCCCAAAGGGTGTTCCATTTGAGTGGACTGAGTAAAGAGAATTTTCTTTCCAAGAGTTGAAAACAAGGTTAACTACAACACTAGTTCTTGATGCACCAACCAATATCGAGGGGTTTGTTATCTACTGTGACGCTTCTTACAAGGGATTGGGTTGTGTACTCATGCAGAATGGAAGGATCGTTTCCTATGCTTCTCGCCAACTCAAGCCTCATGAAAAGAATTATCTCACACACGATTTGGGGCTAGCTACCGTGGTGTTTGCTTTGAAGATATGGCGGCATTATTTGTATGGTACTACATGCGAGGTTTATTGTGCTACATGGTCAAGATGCTACATGGTCAAGATGCAGTTTTAGCAACAATGTTAGCTCAATTGGCACTTGTTGAAGAAATCAAACAAAAACAAATGGAAGGTGAGTTCCTAAAGAAAATTTGTGATGAAACAGAAACAAAGCCAAGGCCCGGGTTTATTCTTGAAAATTCAGTGTTGAAATTTAAAGGTAGATTGTGTATTCCAAATGTTTCAGAAATTAAAAGAACAATTATGGAGGAAGCACATAAGTCTCAGTTTTCACTGCATCCCAACAATACTAAAATGTACCAAGAGTTGAAGCAAAATTTTTGGTGGCCAAGTATGAAAAAAGAAATTACAGAATTTGTTTCAAAATTTTTGCAATGCCAGCAAGTAAAAGTGGAGCACCAATGACCGATAGGTTTACTTCAACCTCTCCAAATCCCAGAGTGGAAATGGGAACATCTGACTATGGATTTTATTGTTGGCTTACCCCAAACACTCCGAGTTATGAATTCTATATGGGTTATTGTTGATAGATTAACTAAATCTGCCCATTTCCTGGCCGTGAAAACTCAATATAATGCGGATAAACTTGCTACTGTGTATATGAATGAAATTGTGCGGCTACATGGTGTTCCAATTTCAATTATATCCGATAGAGATCTGAAATTTGTCTCCAGATTTTGGCAGAGTTTACAAGATGCGATGGGAACAGAGTTGAAATTTAGTACGACATTCCACCTCGAAACTGATGGCCAATCCGAGAGAACGATACAAACATTGGAGGATATGCGTCGAATGTGTGTCTTGGATTTCCAAGGGAGTTGGGAAATGTATCTACCATTTGCGGAGTTTGCATACAATAGTAGTTTCCACTCAAGCATAGGAATGGCACTATATGAAGCTTTGTACGGAAGGAAATGTCGCAACTCCAGTGTGTTGGACTGAAGTTGGCAATAGATCATTGTTTGGACCTGAAATTGTACAATTGATGACAGACAAGATTAAAATCATTCAGCAAAGATTGAAAATCGCCCAAAGTAGACAAAAGAGTTATACGGATCGCTGATGAAGAGATTGGAATTTGAGGTTGGTAATTATGTTTTTGTGAAAGTCACTTCGATGAAAGGGCACACTAGATTTGGCAAGAAAGGGAAATTGGCACCCGGGTACGTTGGTCCATTTCAAATTCTGGAAAGAGTGGGTCCATTTAAAATTCCATCTTGTATGTGTGATTATGTATGTGGTTAAATGTTTGATATGAAATTACATGCTTCAATGTGTGAATTGCATGTTTATACATTTTTTTTTCTGTCGGTTATGAGAAAATCTATTGAAATTGTGACATTTGGATTGGAATTGGAAGCCTTAGAGATGCGATAACCGGAAATGGACTTTACAGTTATGATGAGTATGACTTTTAGGACATAATTTGAAGTTTTGTAAAAATTTGATTCGTAATGATTTAATTGGCTTTATTTGGTTAATTTCCTAATTAAAGTTCCATTTTGGACTCAATAAGCTTAGATAGATATAGACATTTAATGTTAGGACTTGGAGACTCAACAAAAGAAAGAAAAAAAAAATCTCCTAGAGGAGACTTAGAGAAGAAAAGAAGAGAAAAGAGAGAGAGAAAGAAGAGAACTCAATCTAGGAGCTTAGAGCTTGAAAAGTTGCAAGAAGATTCAAAGATTTCACTCAAGGTAAATGTTAATCAACTTAAATACTTGAAATATCCATCCAATTAGTTAGAATCAAGTATTAAATTGAAGCTTTAACACTCATGAAAGCTAGGGTTTTTGTTTATGATCTAAACTTATAAACTCTCATGAAATTGAGCATGTACTCTTTGGAGTTGGCTAGATTCTTGTGTTTTGGGTTATCTTGAGTTAGATTGTGAGCCATTGCCTTGTTATCTTTAGTTTTTAGCATGTCTCAGACTCAAGTATACATGTTTGTATATGTATATATATCTAAGTCATGAAAATGTGAAAAACATTGGAAACTAGAGTTGTATATGCCAAATTAAAATAAGTTATAATCTACTTGAGGTTGGATTTCATGTTTGTTATGCTCAGATATCATGTTTTTGAGGTGTAATTGCTCGGATTGAGCCTTTTTAGTGCATATGGAAAGCTTGAACTTGATATGATTTTCGAACTGAAAATTTCAACCTAGATCGCTCGTGCGGCCTAGGCCACTGCACGAGCAGCCAACATGACTGATTTTTCTAGTTTTGTTTTCTTTCTTTTTCTGACTTCCTGGCCTCCAATTACATGGTTTCCAACTATTCTCATGTGCAAATGTATTGTACAAACACGAGAGAAAACGAAGGAGCGAATGGAACAGATTAAAATTCATTAAAGATAGTCAGAAAAGAACTAAGTGCTTATTAAGTTGTGTGTGTGCCATCTGTAGGTCACTTGCCGAAAGGGACCATTACGCGACCAAATCACTGTGAGTAATAGTAATGTCACAATATGTTTCAAGTTATGAATTTTATATTTTCATCCATGAATGATATGGTTTATATAACTTGTGCTTTGGTTAAACTGGTTGAACATTTGACCGCAATGACATATGAATTGGGCCCAAGCCCGTTCTGTTATTATTGGCCTCGAGGCCGTTCTATTATTATTGGGCCCAAGGCCGTTCTATTATTATTAGGCTTGAGGATGTTCTGTTATTATAAGGCCTAAGACCGTTTTGTTATTATTAGGCTTGAGGCTGTTCTGTTATCATTGGGCCTAAGGTTGCTCTGGAATGTGTTGATGAAAAGGGCATACATATTCTACAAGACACATACTTATTTATAGGCCTTCTTACGTTATTATTATTCATTGAGCCTGGCTCATTCCGTATTCATGTATGTTTTGTAGGTGGTCAGCTTGGAGGCCAGCCCTAGGTCAGCTTTAGGAGCCTTTTGTGGACATTTTTGTGAAGTCCTACGTTGGAGTCTTTTGTCTCTTAAGGAGTTTAATGCCACATGTTTGTTAAGTTCTTGGTTGCTTTTGTTACACATTTGGTGATTATGTAACGTTTGGGGTTCTTAACTCGTTGTTTATACACATGCTTGGATTGTACTTAAATTTGAACAGTGCGTGTAAACTAATCCGTCTACGAGAAGATGTACAATGATCTTGGCATATAGACACTGCTCAATGGATGTTCTATTATTTGATTGCTTCCGTTTTAGGCCCCATTAATGAGTAAATTATATTATTTAATGTTGTTTTGAAGCCTATGTATGGCCAGTCTCGACCTAAATTTTAGGGGTAGGTTTGGGTCGTGACAAAATAGTCGCCGAGTATGAAGCGCAATTTACTAAGCTTGGATATTTCGCACCACACATGGTGGACAGGGGCTATAAGAAAGCAAGAAAATTTGAGGGAGGATTTCAAGATTCTATACAAGAGAGAGTTAATGTATTGAAGCTGCCCAAATATGTCGATGTGTTAGATAAGGCCTTAATGACTGAAAGTAATATGGGTGCTCGAAATCGATTCTCAGAATTGAAGGGAAAAAGATAGGCTCCAATGTACAGAAAGGGTCTACATCTTCTCAAAACAAGAAATTGAATCTGGGGACCTTAGATACTTCTAGATCTACTCGCGATTCAATACCAAATTGTTTGCAATGTGGAAAGAAACATCGTGGGTTTGCTACCGAACAATTGGGGCTTGCTTTAAATGTTCGAAAACAGGCCATATAGTGAAGAATTGCTCCAAAATGAGCAACAAAATGTGAATAGGCCAGCTGCGAGTTCGGTCGCTTGAACTCCATTAACAAAGACTGCTGCAAAAATCGCCACTACAAGAGATAATGTCAGACATGGGAGAGTTTGTGCCCTTGTTCTTCGTGACATTCTGAATACAGAGGTCGTAGTCTCAGGTACACTCTCTATTAATGGCCAATCTAGTCATGCGTTACTTGATTAGGGTTCCACCCATTCATTTGTGTCAAACGCTTGCTAGTAATTTGAATAGATCCTTGGAAACCTTAGATTATATGTTGTGCTTGTCCTCGCCATTTGGGGGTTTTATGTTATGTGCTTCTATTTATTCTGCATGTGAGATTCTAATTGGAGATGTTCAATTATATGCTAATTTGATGCCTCTTGATATGGTTCATTTTGATATAATTTTGGGGATAGATTGGTTAAGTAGATATCATGCAACCGTTGATTGTGTATCTAAACAAGTTGTTTTCTGACCTTCGAAAAGAAATGAATTTACTTTTGTGGGCTATGGGGTAGTTTCTCCACCCTATTTGATATCAGTTATGAAAGCACATAAGTTACTTCAAAAAGGATGTTAGGGTTATTTGTGCAGTATTCTGAATATAGAAGCAATAAATGTGTATGTTGATAACATTTCGATTGTGAGGTATTTCTAGATGTTTTCCTGGAACATTTGCCAGGGGATTTGGTGGACTGTGAAATTGAGTTTGTTATTGATGTTGTACCAGAAACTCAGCCAATTTCGAAAGCTCCTTATAGAATGTCAATGGATGAAATGAAAGAACTGAAAGTGTAGTTACAAGAACTGCTTGATAAAGGGTTCATCCAACCGAGTACCTTGCCTTGGGATGCACTAGTTCTTTTTGTAAAGAAGGACGGGACACTCTGATTGTGTATCAACTATCGAAAGCTTAATAAGGTAACTGTAAAGAATAAATACCCTTTACCCGGATTGATGATTTATTTGATTTTATCAGTTACAGGGTGCACAAGTATTTTCAAAAATAGATTTGAGATCTGGATATCACCAATTGAAAGTCAAGGCAAAATATGTTGAAAAGACTACTTTTCAAACTAGGTACGAGCATTACGAATTCTTAGTTATGCTATTCGGAGTTACAATTGCACCGGCGGCTTTCATGGATTTAATGAACCAAATTTTAAAACCATTTTTGGATGAATTTGTAGTTGTGTTCATTGATGATATACTTATTTATTTGAGATGTAAGGATGAACATGAGAAGCATTTAAGAATAATTTTCAAACCCTTAGAGGTAAGAAATTGTATGCTAAATTGAAGAAATATGAGTTCTGGTTGCATGAAGTAGTATTCTTGGGGCATGTAATTAATAAAGAGGGTGTTTCTATTGACCCACAAAAGAT
The DNA here is from genome assembly GCF_055761805.1 of Camellia sinensis. Taxonomy (NCBI): domain Eukaryota; kingdom Viridiplantae; phylum Streptophyta; class Magnoliopsida; order Ericales; family Theaceae; genus Camellia; species Camellia sinensis. Next base: position 74,111,781 of record NC_138964.1, read on the forward strand.
AGGAACTATTGTGAATTGGACCACTCCTACTAATGTTTACAAAAGTGCATAGTTTCTTGGGTTTAGCAGGTTACTACAGAAGATTTGTGAAAGATTTCTCCAAGATTGCAGTACCGCTTACCCAATTGACTCAGAAGGGTGTTCCATTTGAGTAGACAGAACAAAGGGAGTTGACTTTCCACAAATTGAAAACAAGGCTAACCACAACACCAGTCTTTGCGCTACCATCAGGTACAAAAGGGCTGGTTATTTATAGTGACCTTCTTATAAAGGTTTGGGGTGTGTTCTTATGCAGAATGGAAGGGTGATTGCTTACGCTTCTCATCAATTGAAGCCTCATGAGAAGAATTACCCTACAGATGACTTGTATCTTGTCGCGGTGGTTTTTGCATTGAAGATATGTCGGCGGCATTATCTTTAAGGTGCAACTTGTGAAGTCTACACTGACTATAAAAGATTAAAGTACTTCTTTACTCAAAAGCAATTAAATATGCGCCAAAGTGAGTGGTTAGAACTTATTACAGATTATGATTTACGGATTCGCTACCATCCCAGTAAAGCCAACATTGTGGAAGATGCTCTTAGCAGAAAGTCCATGGGAAATCTAGCATATTTGTTTACGGGCGCAAAAACAGTTGCTACTTGAATTAGAAAGAATGGAAGTAAAAATTATAGTACATGAACAGGGCTGAGTGTTGGCCGCAATTTTAGCACAACCAGCTATTATTGAAGAAATTAAACTAAGGCAAATGACAGATGATTTTTTTAAGAAGATGTGTGATGAGATAGAAAAAAGGCCGAAACTGGGATTCACTTTTGAAAACCAAGTGTTGAAGTTTAAAGAAAGATTGTGTGTTCTAAATTTTCCAGAAATTAAAAGAAGAGTTATGGAAGAAGCGCATAAGTCTAAATTTGCAATGCACCCCAGAAACACAAAAATGTACAAACATCTCAAGCAAGCCAGCACCCCAGAAACACAAAAATGTACAAAGATCTCAAGCAAGCCTTCTGGTGGCCTAACATGAAGAGAGAGATTGCAGAGTTTGTTTCTAAATGTCTATAATGTCAGCAAGTAAAAGCGGAGCACCAAAGATTGGCGAGTTTATTTTAGCCAGCATATCACTATGGATTTTGTTGTTGGCTTACCCCGAACGCCTCGAGGTATGAATTCTATATGGGTAATTGTGGATAGACTGATTAAATCTGCTCAATTTTTGCCTATGAAATCTCTTTATAATATGGATAAACTTTCCACTGTGTATATAAATGAGATTGTTTAATTACATGGTGTTCCAGTTTCGATTGTATTTGATAGAGATCCTAAATTTGTATCAAGGTTTTGGCAGAGTTTACAGGACGCAATGGGAACAGAGTTGACGTTCAGTACAACGGTCCACCCACAAACTGATGGTTAGTCAGAAAGAACAATAAAAATGTTGGAGGACATGCTTCGGATGTGTGTTTTATACTTTCAAGGAAGTTGGGAGACTTACCTAACTTTGGAAAAATTTGCATATGAGAACAGTTTTCACTCAAGTATAGGAATGGCGCCATATGATGCTTACTACGAAAGAAAATGTCGATCCCCAGTTTGTTGGACCGAAGTTGGTGATCAAGCATTGTTTGGGCTTGAAATTATACAAGTTACTATTGAGAAGATCAAGATCATTCAGCCAAGGTTGATAAGTGACTAAAGTCGACAAAAGAGCTACATAGATGAAAGGAGGAGGCATTTAAAATATGACGTCGGTGATCATGTTTTTATCAAAGTCACTCCGATGAAATGGCAACCAAGATTTGGGAGAAAAGGAAAATTGGCACTTCGATACATAGGTTCGTTTTAAATTTTGGAAAGATTAGGTCTGGTTGCCTATCTTGTTCCTTTGCTGTCGGGTATGGAACAAATACATAACGTATTTCATGTGTCGATGTTGCGAGGCTACCTTTGGGATCGTTTTCATGTTATTGACCATCATCGAATTGCCTTGGATGACGATATGGTGTATGAAGAAAAGTCAATACAAAATCTTGATCAGCAAGTAAAGCAGTTGAGAAACAAGATAATCCCAATGGTGAAGGTTGAATGGAAAGAACATTACGGGAAAGATGGGAAAGAGAAGTGGAAATGAGATAGTGATATCCGGATTTGTTTTCGACTTGAGGTAACACAAGTTTAGAGGACCAAACATCCTATAGAGGGGAATATTGTGACAACCCTACTCCGTATTATGATTTAATTCTTTAATTATACATGTGACTATGTGTTTGGTGTGAATTGCATGCTTAATTGTGGGAATTTTATGATTTTGAACTCATATCTGTTGTTATAGGAAAAACCTGTTGAAATTTACAATTTTGAACTGAACATTGAAAGCCTTAGAAGCGCTAGAAACCAAAATTGATTAAATATCTGTGATAAGCCTAATTTTTAGGGCCTAGTGAAATTTGGTAAAAATTTGATTCATAACGAAATAATTAGCTTTAATTAAATAAACCTTGAATCAATTAGCTTTAGTTTGAAATAAATTAAGACTTACCCTTAATTAAGCATCCTAATCACCCTTGATTAAGATATATATATATATATACATGTTGAGTTAGGCACTAGCTAATCCTCAAAGATATTTTCATAAGATTGACAATAGCTAAGCCTTTGAGATATTTTCATAAGATCAACAACTTGGCTAGAGGAAGAACAAGAAAAGACAGGGTGGAGATCAACCTAGAGACTTGGAAATTTGGGGAAATTGTAGAGAATTCAAGAATCTAGCTCAAGGTATGTATAATTCAACTAAAACACCTAGAACAACTCTTCAATTGTTTAAAATCAAGACTTAAAGTGGAGATTACACACTCAAATGAGTTAGGGTTTTGAATCATAAGCTTACGTGAACTATATTCATGAAATTGAACTTAGATTCTTTGGATTTTCTTAATTGAAGAGTCAATTTCTTTATATTTTCATGCCTTGAGTTTGATTGTGAGAAGTTGGACCTTAATCCTTAGATTTTGTGTGATTTGAACTCAAAGAGTTACCTACAAAGTGAAGATCCAATTGAATTTGAAACGAAATGAACAACCTTATGAAATCGTGGAATCTAGGGTTAAGATTTTGGAATTTAAGCAATGTTTAACCCAATTGAGCTTGAGTTACACTTTAATTATATATATATATATATGTCATGTTTTTGAAGTGGATTTACATGACTTGAGGCTTGCACATGAGTTTGGAAGCTTGAAGTTGAACCAATTTTTGGGTAGCACAGATGAACCCAGACCTTCACATGCGGCTGTGAGCTCCGCATGTGTGGAAACCAAAGTGAAATGGAGCCGAATAGTCTTCTTTTATCGCATGCGTGGCACCTTTTGCACGTGCGGTGAGGGGCTTTGACACGTGCAAAAACTAGGAGAGAAACTGTCAATTTTTGTTAACCTCCTCGACCTTCTGAACGTGTTTTTGACCATGTTTAGACCTTTCGGAAAGTTAAAAGATAAATAGAAACTCATTGACACATACGTGGTTAAATTAACAGGAAGGTGAACGAATTATTTATCAAAATTGTGTGTGCGCCATGTTGTGTAGGTTGTTTGCAAGAAGGATCATCGCGTGGCCAAAATCCCTGTGAGTAATAGTATTATTTATTCATGAATTTATGATTGCTATATGTTCTAAAAGTTGTATTAACTACGGCATGATTGAACTTTACGAATCTGAATTGAAATCTGTTATACATGTGGGCCCGAGACTATTCTGTTCTATATGGCCCTGAGGGCATTCTGTTATATGTGGGCCTAAGGTCGTTCTATTAGTTGTGGGCCCGAGGCCATTCTGTAAATATGAAATGGGTAATGACATGAATGCTTCAACTTCAAAAGTGTTGTATTACGAAAATTTTTTGGAACTTAGAAAAGTGAATACTAGCTTTTTCGAGATACCTGATATCTTAAAGTGATGAGGATGAGGAAAAGAATGGCTATTTGTTTGTTTTGAGATAGAGGGAGAGGAAAAATTATTAGATACTTTCACAATATCATATATTTATGTTTCTTTTTCAATTGTCATTTATTATATTATCTTATATTTCTTAATTATTTAATATAAAGCTATAATATTTTATTTTTTCGATCAATTATAATAATATACATTAACGTGAACTCTTTAAATACAAAGCCATTCATTTATATCTTTCCACTTTACTATTATACATTGTGCTTCCCTCATTTCTTATGTTATATGTATGTAGGTGAACAATAGGGAGATCAGCCTTAGGGCAAGCCCCAGGATTTGCTTTTGTGAACCTGTCTTGTCAAGAATACTTGATGGCGTTTTGTTGATCTGTTGGTGCTAAGTCTTTCTTAAGCCTTTTGTTTGTTTGTTTTTGTTAAGATGGTTTTGTGAACCTAAAATTAAATAATGAAGGTTTCATTGTACATAAGTTGTGTTTGTAAGGCACAATATGTATATAGGTATGACATAACTTGATCATCTAGGCATTTGCTCAATGGACATCATAATTATGTTAATTGTTTCTGCTTAGGCCCCATGATTAAAGATATTTTGTAATCTATATGAGGTCGTAGGTAATCGAGTGGTTATGATCTAAACTTTTAGGGGTAGGCTTGGGTCATGACAAATTTACTTCGATTTTGAAGAAAATCAATGATCCAACTGCTACCTAGTTTCCTACATCAAATAACATCAAATCTTTTAGATGCGGTTCATCTTGTTTACAATTTGTGGAAACCTACCATCATTGACAATATACTCGCAAAGAATGTTGCTAATAACACCCTATTTGTTAATTTGGACCCTAATTTCTTTGAAACCCCACCTACAAAATTCAAAATTGAGAAAATTTTTAAGAACCCCCACAAAATACCAAAACCATCCTTCTTACAAAACACTACCCACCCAACTACATACCCTTATCTCAGTCTAAAGGACATAGAGTCTATTAGGTACAACATCTAATCGATTTGTGTACAACCAGCTTGCATCAACGGGTGCCGCCACTAAATTCTCCAATCGTGTTACTTGTTCTGTAACTGTTTCCAAACCAGCAACCATTCTGAACAAAATTGTTCTTTGATACCAATTGTCACAAGGCTAGTTTTTAACTTACAAATCGTAGCATATGATGACCCTAAGTTACAATTCTTAGTCTCAGACAACTATGCTTGAATTTTACAGAGTGAGATCTGATAATAAAGCAAACACACATAGAGATTACATGACAGATTTCAACTTTTGTTACCACCAAGTACTATAATGAATGCAAGAGAATTCATATAAAATACACGCTCTGCCAAAACTTCTACAACGTCTTCGTATTTATCAGCATGTATACAATCAGACAAGAGCATTTGACACCTCTAATGGCTAGGGTTTGCTATACCAATCATAATTTTGCAAGTAGAACTATCACCAATTGCCAGGAACTGCCTTGAAAAACAAACCCTACATTTCTACAAGTTATTGTCTTTCTGCCATGCTAGCATAACTATCAATATATGTCATCCTTGTTAGCATTACACCTACCAGAGTCAATCCCACAAATTGGCATATCTTGGACTACATAGCATGTGCATAGTGCTAGCCCTTGGTTCTTAATTAAGTGTCAAACCACACTAATTGTCTTAGTCTACAAGCCTATCCTACAAGTGGCATTGAAACTAAGCCCAACCTTTTGTTTTCCCACATGGAGCAACATTTGTCTTTTGCTCTTTTGGCATTGCCATTGCCACACTTCAATATGTCACCTTGCCTTAGGTATGCCACCCTTATGTTTGACTTCCATGGTTGGCATGGGTGCAAGGTGCCATCATTGGATGCCAAACCTGAGTGTCAAGGGGTCTAAGGTGCTAACATATAACCATATGAATTTTATTTTATTTATTTTTCTTTTCCTAATCCTTTTTTAGGATCTATTTTTTTGGATATGGTAAGTCTTGTATGGATACAAAGAATTTATTATGCGAATCTACATAAGAGATGAAAAGAAATGCTACAAATATATGTTTTTCTACTATACATTCGAGCTGAGCAAAAAAATTGAAAAAACTATAAGCTAGTCCGATCTAAACCAAATTTGGTATGGTTTTTCATGCTTGGTTTGATCTCGCACTACAGGAAAAAACACTTTTAGCGACATTTATGTTAGTCACCAAAAATATAATTTTCTTCATTTAAGGTATAAGTGACGTAAAAAATGTCGACGAAGCCCTATCATAGGATGATTCGGCAACCAAATATTCTAGTCGCTAAACACCAAAACATTCATCGTCAATAATTTATTTTTTGGAGACCAATCATTATATCATTGCCGATTATGTATATTTGGTGACCAATTTTTGTTATGCTGCCAAAAATCATCACCAAAAATGGTTTTTGTTGTAGTGTCGGTTCACAAAATAGGAGAGTAGTAATTTACAATTCAATTCACTATGCATACACAAACAAACTATGGACCCCCTATTTTGACCAGCCCTAAGACTTGGGCACTTCTTCCTAGTCACTCGATGATGAAAATAGAGATGCATGAGTTCAATTTTCTTTAGCATGAACCATAGATAAAAGTGGATCCCATCCTTACACCCATTTTGGGCAAAATAGTTTTAGACCTCAAAACTATTTTCAAAATGTTTTTAGACTTGTTAAATCCATATATTCTATGACGTTCGAGATCATATTTTCGTCAAAACTTTGTACCTTCTAGGAAATGAGCGAGAACAAAGTGGAAATGAGAAGAATTCTTTGGAAACACATTGATTGCACCTCATCTTGAAACTGGCCATATGTTTTTACCCTAGCCATATATTTTTGTGGCATGTCTGTAGCTCTATGCCACGGTGTACACACTCTATTTTGACTATGCCTAAGACTTTGGGGGCTTGCAAGCCTCTTAATGATGAAATGGTAATTACTTCATCTTCGGAATGTTTAAAGTTATTTAGAGTTGCTGCATAAACTTGTTTTGACCAAAAATTATCTTTTTGCGAAAATGACCATTTTATCTCTAGACCCATTTTTGGCAAAAAACCAACTTTTTAACCCCAAGAAAGAGAGGAAAGCCCAGTTGTACTTTGATCGAAGACATTTTCTATAATTAGTAGTCGAGATTATTAAAAACATTGATCGGAGAGCAATTTAGGCTTATTTGGGCCACAAGCAAGCCAGGCGCATAGGACCCTGTACTTGTGCATGCATGGATGGTACGTGTACCAAGGCAAGTTATGTGTGGGCACATGAGTTGTGCATGCGCACCAGAGTTGTACGTGCACACATCCAAGAGTGACAGGACTAGTTTTGAAAACTCAATCTTTGTGCATTTCTGGAGAGAGGTGGCAAGGGATAATTGATGAAACCCTAGAAGGGTTCTAGAACCTTCGTCTCTGCCTATGAAAGGGTCCTCTCCCCCTCTCTTTCAAGAGGTTAACAACTTGAGAGCTTTTAATGAAATTTTAAAAACTAAACACCACACCTCTTCCCTCCACATTGCCTGAGCTCTGAAAATACTTTACCCACAGCAACTCTCGACTTCTGAAAATCATGCTAAGGCTGAAGAACTCAAACTATATCATAAACCTAAGCTTGAGGGAGGCTTGCAAGCAAGAAAAGCCTAGTATTCTTTTCATTTCTTCGCATTCTCTTCGGTTTAATCAAACCAGTATGTAAAATTCCATTACCTTTTGAATTTAAGTACCCTTTTGCTTTATTTTTCATTGTGCATCATGCTAGGGTATTAGTTCATTTGTTAGCTTCATTAGCTTTTCGCCTTGTTTGACATGTTTTTTTTCTACTTCTTATTAAATAGCATGTTCTAGACGACATTTAATTAAATAATAATCATGCATGACCCGGTTTGATCATCATATAGTTTTCTATAATTTTCGTTTCTTTACTTGTTATTTGTATTTTATGCATGTTCATCATTTCAGCATCCTCAAACCCGGCCTAGGATCATTTTTGTATGTATTAGTTGCCTATTAGGTCATGTTTATTTTATGTATTGCATGTAAGACTGCAACACTTTCGTATTCCTTGGACTAGTGGAATTTTTCTTGACACTGTTATTATTGTACTTGGAGCCCCTTCAATTCATTTTAGAGAATTGATAGGGGTGATATCATAATTGTAAAGTAGGATTGAACCAAAAATATTCATTCGGATAATTGTCCTATTGTAGACACCCCATTTTTGACCGACCTTAAGACTCAGACGTCATCGTTGCGCGCTCGATGATAGTGCATGTTTGTGCTCGCTCTGAGTGCCCGAAGTTCTCAGCTGAGTGCCTTGTCTTTGGGCCTCTAAACTCTATTTATTTTGGCCTTGTTTTTGGACCAAACCTTGGTGCCTTTTACTTGGAGGGGGAGAAGGCCTTGTCAGCCACTTTTGGCACTTGTCGGTCGTTTTTCCTCCTTGCCGGCCACTTAAAGTGGTCGGTCAGCTAGGAGAGGTGGTCGGCTAGCCACCTAAAGTGGTCGACGGTCAATTTTCTCCTTTTTTAGATATTTTATGTGCCAGCTGTGCTAGCTATTGATCACTGAATACGTCCTCCATACACATGTATGGAGGCATGGAAGCAAGCTTTGGTTTCCATTTTCTATATAAGGGGAGGTCCCACCCTCATTTTGGGGGTTCAGAAAATTTGTGAGCAAAATTTCACTCTCTCTCTCTGGAATTCTCTCTGTCTCTCTCTCTATATATATTGTGCTTGAAAGTGAGTTTTCTCTACATATTTGCACTAAGACCCTTAGCCAAACACCTTCACCTTGGAGTTGAGGCCCCTTGAAGCTTGATTTGAGGTCTTAAGCTTCGTTTTGGCTCAGATATTATGTTGTTTGTTGCTGTGCTTCAAGGGTAAAGCCTTACTCTCTTTTAAGCTTTGCTTTAGTTTATTGTTTGGTCATCTTTACATGCTACTTTGAGGCTCATTTGAACCTCCAAAAAACTCTATTTTTAAGGTTTTAAAATGGTGGTTTGAAACTTGTTTAGTTAGGGGGTGGTTTCCTCCCTTTGCTCTTTGGCTTGTAAAGCCTTTTGAGCCATCTTTCAAAGCTTTTGAAACACCCTTTTCTTGGCCTTTTAACGACTGAATTCCAGGGGAATTTCAGTGGTAAAATGCTGGTTGTGAGGTCCAAATGAGGAGGTGGTGGCCTCCCCTCCTTGTGTCTTCTTTGCATGTGTAGATGGCCTAACATGTGAGAATGTTTTTCTCCCTTTTTGTGACTTGATCTCAGCTTGTTTTTGTTATTGACGTGGCATGCTTTAGCTCAGTTTTCAGCCTTCTTGGTCATATGAGACTTGTCTGGCATGGTTGTAGTGTAAATGGCTTCACTAGCCTTGTATTTCAAGGCCTTTAACATGCTTTGCTTGAGTTGTTTACATGCTATGGCATTGTTTTGCATGTGTTTTTAGTGCATATATCTTTGTCACACTCTCACATATTCCACTCTTTCATTGCTTTTGAGAGTTGTGCTTTGTGCCTTGTTTGTGAGCCAACAAGCGAGCATGCTTTTCTTGCCTTTTGAGCTTCAATTTCAGCATGTTGTAGCTTCTAATTTGGCATGTTTAAGCTCTATCCAGAGCTGGTTTGGTCATTTGTGCTTGATATTGCATGCCTCTAGTGTAGTGCACTTCACTAGTTTATTGCTTTTGGCCTTTGAATATGTCTTGCATGCATTGCTTGCATGATTTAGTGTCATTAGAATGCCATTTCAGCACTGAAATTCTGCAAACTCCCTCATTTCTTCACTTTTTCCATTTGTTTTGAAGGTTAGTTGACCTTATACTTGTGTTTAAGCTTGAGATAGAGTTTGTGCTCAATGGCTTTAACTCTCTTTTGAGGGTTCCTCCTAGCTAAAGGCATGAACTCTCTCATATCTTAAACCATCCTTTGGCTGACCCCTCTCTCATTAGAGGACTTTCACATTGGACAAATTGACTAAAGAATGGCTTGGTAATGCTAAAATGAGTAAATAAAATTGAATCAAGTAAAACATGACTAAGATAAGCATGTTATTTGCGTTGCATGTGTTTGGATCGGACGTTAATCCAAACACAAGAAAAGTGGGACGTTTCATACTCGAAGTGATGAAACGTGTCACATTTCTTGGTCGTCGTCACCCTTGATCATGCATGATGGGGTGGTGGCATTTTGATTCTTATGTGCGCATTCACTAAGCTTGTACAAGCTTGGTTCTTTGGCCATCATGCATGAAAATGCTTGTTTGATGGCTTGAGAGCCAAGTGCCATACTCCTTTGAGCTTGAGACATGATAAGGAGGCGGCAGTAAAAACATTTCCATGCAAATACATTGTTGTGCCTCTGCTGTTCTCTGTTGCAGCAAGACCACAAGCCTGGGAAAAGGGGTGGCCAACCGGCCACTTGCAGTAGTCGACCAACCACTTATACTAGCGGACCGACTAGTTAAGGTGGCCGACAGCCACTTTTTGTAGCCGACCGGCCACCAGTCCACTTTTGTGCAAAAGTGTATCTGAGTTAAGATAGAAGCATTCTGGAAGTTGGTTCAATTTTTAGAGATTAAGGCAAGTGCAAACAGAGGCAATCGACGGCAAAGCGACAGATTTTCGGAAGGACGTAACCAGGCATGCATGTCTCCCTCGCCCGCGAGGCCGTTTACTTGCTTTATTTACATTGCTTTAATTAAGTTAGCGTAGCTAATTCAATTCAAGTTTTGTAATATTAATTAGCTTAGTATAGCTAGTTATTCAATTGGTCTGTAATAATTAATTAGCTTAGCGTAATTAATTAGTTGTTTTGTAATTATTAGCTTAGCTTAGTGTAGCTTAGCTTATTTATTTGGACCCTCCTTTGAGAGGGCGCAATGCTGTAATAAGCATGCGTGCGTGTGTCCGTGCGTGTCTTCCAATCCCATGTCTTTCTCCCTTTTACTTAACTGCTTTCGATGGTTAGTTTTAGGGCACGTTTTGATTAGCATACCATATGCTTGCATGTTTGCATCATTCATTTGCCTTGCATGCACCGGGCTCAGTGCATCATTCAAACTACATCGTATTTCAATACTTATTTGAATACGTGTATCAAATTGTTGCATTCATATGCCATCTTAGGTAGCCGAGTCTATAAGTTACATTATTGCATGTGTTGCATTAGGCATTTTGTATAGTTAGGATCATGCATATTTCTAACTAGCTTTTGTTTAGGCATGCAGTACACTGTAACTTTTACACTTTAGCATACTTGCATGAGTGTGAGTGTTGCCATGACAGCCTGCTTGCCATGAGGCTATCTGCTTAAGTGATTAAATTGCATGAATGCCTGTGGATGAAGGCTTTGTTGCTTGAATTGGAACAATTCATCAAATGTGAGTTTTTAAGCCCACTTTGCAAAGTGGCAAATCATCATGTTTTAAGCCCACTTGGGGGTGGCAGATCCGTGCTTTAGCCCACTTGCGAGTGGCCTTTCAAACCATTTTCTAAAACAAACATGAGTCAATTTGTTCTAAATCTTGCGACTCAGTCAATACTTGTATGCTATGCGCATCACATAGTAAAGTTAGTTAATAACCGGAATAAGAACACATGTGTTTATGAAATGACATATCATGTTAGTAGAGGCCGATCCTTTGATTGGGCTAGCGGGGGTGACCTTCCCCTCTCGTACCCAAGTTCTCGAGCCGAGGCAACTTTGGTGATGATGGACACATGGCCTTTGGCACGAGTCAAGGTTTCCTTATTTTCCCAAAAACAAAATATTTAGGTGGGGACTCTGTAATCTGGCGAAGCAGTTCATTTTTAGCGCATTTTGATTCAAAATCAATTTTCCAAAACGATTTGCCGGATTTGGACTCTTTGGTGTTTATCAGTCTCACATTGCACTTTGTGAGATTAGATTCAGAACCGTAACAAGAGTCCAAGCTGTAGGACCGATTCATGCCTCTTCGAAAGGGGGGCACGTGAAGAAAGTCGAGTCTACAGTTTCTGGCGACTCTGTTGGGGATTTAGAGAACTTGACTCGAATTCATGATATGTTGTTTTTTTTACACTTATGTGTTTCTTTGCATTGCATTTGCATTGGTGTGCCTAAGTCACAGTGTTTGCCATCTACTATTCCTGAATGGTTTGCCAGAGGCTCACTTGGAAAAGCGTGCAATAAGGCTGACCGGTTGCTGGCTCTGCCACGATGGGAACACAAACTTTGGATCTGGGCTGTCGTTGTATCGTTTGATCCTCCTTTTATTTCTCGGTGTTAGGAGCGAGAGGTATATTAGGTGGTCTTGCTGAGGCACCCTTTTTGACCAATCGACCTAGTTGCATATCGGAAGCCTTAGAGATTGTTCCAAACTAGGACAGGTTGCTCACTCGATTGCAGGATTGTTTGAAACTGCATGCGTGCATAGTGAACCCTAGTTCCTGACTAAACTGGGACAGGGAAACCTTACCCCATCATAGGGGTGTTTTGGCTCTCACTTGCTTCATATGTGCTTTTAGAGTGCGTCTCTACAGGAATGCATGTATCAGTTGCAAGTCTAGGCATCAATTCGAGGGTATCAGATTTGAGGCAGAAATTTGGGGGCAGAAATCAATGTTTAAGTACAGATTGTCTAGCTTATGATTTTCAATTGTGTGTTGTCCTTATCTAAGCCGAGATGCTGTCCGTTTTCTGATTGTTGTTTCCTTTTTGCTTTATTTTTCTTTTTGCAAGGTAGTAGTTCACCATTGTTTCTGACGAGACAGCTTCCCCCTGAGCACTCTAGACCAGAGTCAGGAGGATTTATCGATCTGAGGATCTTATTGGAGGACAACTAGTGTTTGCTTCACTAGCCCCGGTTACGAGACGGAGGACAGTCAGGCATAGATCACCGGTTCAACAGTCACCAATTCAGTGGTCACTATCTGCTTCACCTATGCGCAGTCGGGTCTAGTTTTTTTCTTCGACCTTAGAGATAGAATATACACGGGTTTTAACAAATCAGCACCCATTAGTCAGTATGGAGGAAATGATGCGTCAATTTCAGCAGACTATTGAGGCTATGCAACGGGACATTGCTCGCCAAGTAGAAGTTACCGCTCGCCAAACAGAGGTTGTAGCTCAACAGGCTGAACTAATTGCTAAGCTTCAGCAGCAACAACAACCACAACAAGTAGCAGCTTCTGCTTCGTACCCACCCCCACCTAGGGTTCCAATACCCGGGGATACAGCTACTGTCCAGGAGAATACAGACATTCCTGTAGGGTCAATCCCACCTTGGACTTCCAAAGCACCGGCCTACCCAACTGACACATCGTTCGAGTTTGAGGTTGATCCTACTGCTTTGAAAGTAAGCAAGCTTGAAAAGTTGTTCAAATGAGCTCAAGTAGTCAACTCGATCCCAGATATAGAGGACGGCTACATAGATTTAGTGGTGACATTGCCGGATAGATTTAAAATGCCTTATATAGACCGCTTCAACGGCTCGGGCGATCCTATGGTCCACCTGAGGCTATTTTCAGATATTTTGCGCTCGATGGGCTTGACTAGAATGCAGAAGCTATCCCTCTTTGGTCGGACCCTATCGGGTATTGTAGCCATCTGGTATGCTAAATTAGAGGCTTCAATGAAAAGGAGTTGGGAAGAGATGGTCGAGGCCTTCGTCGCTCAATATTCTTACAACACCCAAATCGAGGTCACAACTCGTGATCTCAAGGCCACTCAACAAGAGCCAAAGGAAGGCTTTTCTGATTTCGTCAGTAGGTGGAGGGCCAAGGCCTCCATAATGACCACCAGGCCAGCTGAGAAGGACTAGATAAGAATGGTCGTGCGTAATCTGCAGCCAAAGCTGATGCAGAAGATGATTGTCTTACCCCTCCCTACCTTTGCTGATCTTCATGAGATAGGGGTATAGATAAAAGATGCTATGAAACAGGGTTTGATTGACCATGAAAAGGAGTAGCCCAAGAGAACGTTTACACGTAGTTCGAATGCAGCTACGAGTAGCAATCCAGTTGCAAGAACTTCTGACATCGGCATGGTCACCACCACGCCAAAAACAGCCACACCCTTTACCGGCACATTTGGAGCCACCTCACAACCTGTAAAGTACCCACCCCGGGGCCATAGGGTTTTCACCCCACTTTACATGCCACTATCCAAAACCTTAGGGGTCCTAATTAGAAAAGGGCATCTGAAGCCCCTAGAACCGCGCCCATTGCCAAATCCCCTCCCTCCTATACACAACCCGGCCAAGTATTGTGCTTTCCACCAACAGCATGGTCATGACATCGACCAATGCTTTAGACTCCATCATGAGATTTAGGATCTCATTGACAACAAAGTGATAGCGCCTCCTGAGAAGCCAAACGTCACTACAAACCCACTCCCACCACATAACCAACCCCCTCCTCCACCTTGGCAAGTAAACTTGATCCAAACAATGGCCGTCCCATACGACCCCAGCATATACATCACTCCCTCCCACCTGCCTAAGCTGGCGCTGTTCATCCCAAAAAGCACAGACTTGTGCATGATGAGCATGTCAATATCCCAGCCTGAACCCGTGGTGGTGGCTGTGGTAGAAGAAGGCATGCTTGAGGGCTCTGCAAGCTTAATTGAGGAAGAGTACAACCCTTGCCGCTTTATTGCACCAATTGATCAGGCCAAGCCGAGGGTGGAATTGCTGACAGAGCTGGAGGCAAATGTAGTCCAGGAGGACAGGCCGAGCCAGATGAGGAGGACATCAGTAACCTGCAGTTCTTTGATGAACAGGATTTGGGGGACCTACAGGTCGGCTGGTTTGATGCGAACATATCAATGGATAATATAGGGTTGCTTAGTAACGAGTCGGATATTGATGAGGGGTCTCAGCCGAAGCAAGGACAGTTAAAAATAGGAACATCTGCAATGGCTGGAATGATCGACAATAAGGGAAAATTGCCAGAGAGCACCGGCACGAAGAATTTTGCTCCGGAATTGGGCAGTTTGTGTATAACGGATACAGAATAGGAGGCCGCGCTGAAGCGGTTCGAACAAGAAAGAACTGAGACTGATCAGAGGGTTAGAAAAGCCAAAAATCTTGTGGGGACAGAATGTGTTGTGAACATGAGAACAGTTACGGCGTAACCGGATAGTTGTCTGACGGTTACCGAAGGAATGTTGTGGGAAGACGATGATTTGCGTCTTGCCCATACTGATGAAGACTGGGGTTATAATCAACCAGATGATACTTGGTATGTCGAAGAAGTGGATCACATGACTCGGAGTGGGCAGTACTTTAAGCCCCCACACCTGGACCGGCCAGAGGCATTAGGGAAAGACAAGGAAGCAGAGAAACAGAAAGATAAACTAATAGAGGAGGAAGCTGTACTGAAGCAGCTGAAGAAAATTCAAGCAGATATCTCCATCTGGGATTGCTCATGGCCTCACAGGTTCATAGACAAGCCGTCCTTTCAGCAATAGACAAGGCTAAGTTCTCTATTGATACAACCCCTGAGCAGTTAGTGGAACTAGTGCTCCCGAATGATGCCTCACCGACCTTGACATTCACAGATAAAGAATTACCGGCTGAGGGCTCCGAGCATAACAAGCCATTATACATCTTTGTGAAGTGGAAGGAGAAGTGGATACCAGTTGTCTTGGTTGATACGGAATCTGCAATCAATGTGTGTCCGTCGCGTACGACCTATGTTATCGGTTTGAATCCAGAAGATTTCGCACCAACAGCCCAGGTGATTCGGGCTTATGACAACACCAGTCGGGAAGTGATGGGGACAGTGCAGATCAGAACTTAGGTTGGCTTGGCGCAACAGGACATCGAGTTCCAGCCACCATTAATCTACTCCCTGGATGGCCGTGGTTGCACCAAGTGAGAGCGGTCTCTTCCACTTTACATTAGATGTTAAAGTACCCCCATGGGAAGGGGTCGTAATTATTTTTGGGAACTCTTCCATACATCCACCGCCAGAGGTTACTACACCGGTCTTGGAAATCGTACATGGCGAGGAGGATGTCTTTTTGTCAGGATTCATCTTGGCTGAGGCTCGAGTAGTGCAGGATATACTGGCTGTTGATGAGGGACTGTATGCCAGTGCGCAATCCGTCTACCTCATGAAGAAGCTTCAACATGTGCCTTGAATGGGATTGGGAAGGAGTGGCCGGAAGGGCGCCGCTGCGTTGGTTGATGTACCACACAACCTTTATACCTTTCGTCTAGGTTACACGCCTACCAAAGAGGATTGGTTAAGAAAGGGAAAGGAAATGGCCTGGAGAGGCAAGGCTAAGCAAGCCGGGAAGGACTACGAGCTAGTGCACAGACCTATTCAAGGAACCCTGAATGGACGCTTTGTCCGGGAAGGAGAAGATTTCCCATTTTGTGGCTTTCCAGAGCCATGGCTGAATTCTGAGAAGCGGCATTTGCCCGGCTTTGAAATCTTTTTTGATGTACAGTTGCAAGAGGATGAAGTTGTAGAAGAGCAAACTGACCTACTAGCTGAGGCTGAACAGTGCAAAGATGATGAGTCCGATGGCATAGAACTTGGGATAGGAGCAGCGTTGGCTTGTCTCCACTCAGATCCTCAGATCGCACCGGAGTGCTTGGGGGATGACTTCTCAGTTTCCATGATTGGAGATCAAATGGCTGTGGGCCCTTCTTCCGGCATTCTGGACACATCAATCGCGTCCTCCCTCATTTTGCAGTATGAGGAGGGCTTTTTGTCTAGTAGTTTTGGGTCAGGTAGTGAGCCAGAATCTGATTCCACAGAGTCTATGGAGTCGGAATCAGATTCAAGTTCTTCTAAGTCAGAGTCCGGTATTCCTAGGGTTGATAACTCGGATGCCGTTGTTTTGTCCAGGTCATCTTTTTCATTTTCTTTTGAGTCGGTTGTAACTATAGAATAAGACGAACTGGAAGTTGCTAATGAGAATGATACCGTGGCTTCTAAGTACTTTTTTGGGCCGCTTGTTTATTGCATTAATCAAGACTTTCAAAACTTTCATAAAAACGACGAGGAAGAAATTCCTCCAGTTTTAAAGCATTTGATTGATCAAGAGCAGGAGAGGCTTATAAAACCTTTGGTTGATGAAATCACCTCAATTAATGTTGGTACTGAGGATGATCTGCGCTTTGTCCAGATTGGGTCCACGTTGTCTTCGGAGGAACGCGAGCGCTTAGTCAGTTCATTAAAAGATTTCAAAGTTGTTTTCACGTGGTCCTATGAAGACATGCCTGGAATCGATCCTGAGATTGTACAGCACCAGATCCCTCTTGACCCTGAAGCTCGACCCATCAAGCAGAAGCTTCGGAGAATACACCCGGATTGGGCTCTGAAAATGAAGGAAGAGGTCACCAAGAAGATTGATGCAGGGTTCCTGTTAGTATCTGAGTATCCTACTTGGTTGGCCAACATTGTTCCGGTGCCCTGAAGAAAGACGGTAGAATTCGGGTATGTGTGGACTTCAGAGATTTGAACAAAGCTAGTTTGAAGGATGACTTTCCGTTGCCGCATATCGACAAATTAGTGGACTTCACTGCCGGTCATGCGCTGCTCTCCTTTATGGATGGGTTTTCGGGGTATAACCAGATCTTGATGGCACCCGAGGATAGGGAGAAAACTGCCTTCACCGCGCCGTGGGGAACCTACTGCTATAGAATGATGTCGTTCGGTTTGAAGAATGCTGGGGCTACTTATCAATGGGCTACAACTACGTTCTTGCACGATATGATCCACAAGGAGGTTGAGGTGTACGTGGACGACATGATAGTCAAGTCCAAGGAAAGAGAGGGTCACTACACCGCCTTGAAGAAATTTTTCCAACGGATCAGAGAGTATCGGTTGCAACTAAATCCTCAGAAATGTACTTTCAGTGTCACAGTAGGGAAAATGCTGGGGTTCTTGATTACATAAAGGGGCATCGAAGTCAATCCTTCGAAAATCAAGGCCATCTTAGAAATACCACCGCCAAGGGCTGGAAAGGAGGTGCGAGGCTTTCTGGGTAAAGTGCAATTCATAAGATGGTTTATTACAAAATTAACCTTGACTTGTAAACCACTATTTGGTCTCCTGAAGAAAGGAAAGAAATTCCAATTGGATGACTGATGCCAAGTTGCTTTTGAGCAGATCAAGCAGTATCTACAGAACCCACCCGTGTTGTCACCGCCAGAGTTGGGGAAGCCGTTGATTGTGTATCTATCAATAACCAACATGACAATGGGCTGCATGCTTGAGCAGGAATCTAAGGATAAAGTGGAGAAGGCTATCTACTACTTGAGCAAGAAGATGCTGGAATATGAGGCCCATTATACTCCGCTTGAGAAGGCTTGTTTGGCCTTGGTATGGGCTACTAGGAAGTTGGGGCACTACCTGTTAGCTCACTCTGTAATATAGGTTTCAAGATTAGATCCCATCAAATATATCTTCGAGAAACCAGCAATTACGAGTAGGATGGCCCGTTAGTTGCTTCTTCTCTCTGAATTTAATTTAAAGTACATGACTCGCAAGTCTATGAAAGGTAAAGCGGTAGCGGAGTTCCTAGCTGATCAACCAGTGCAGGGAGATAAATCAGTAGAATATCTGTTGCCGGATGAAGCCATTTTGTAGGTTGAAGAAGAGATCTGGACAATGTACTTTGACGGAGCGTCTAATCAGTACGGGTATGGGATAGGGGTGTTACTGATAGTGCCCGACAATTCCCACATACCTTTAGCTTTCAAACTCCAGTTTAGAGTATCAAATAATGAGGCAGAGTACGAGGCATGTATCGCTGGCATGGAAGCCACCCTGGAACTAGGGGCAAAAAGGTTGGACGTCATTGGGGACTCGAACCTTGTTGTATCTCAAGCGAAAGGAGACTAGAAGGTTAAGGAAGAAAGGATGAAAATCTATCACCAAACCCTGGACGTTCTGATTCCCAGGTTTAAGAAACTAACCTTCACCCATCTATTAAGAGAGAGAAACATGTTCGCTGACAGTTTATCAACTCTATCTTCTATGATAGACATCCCGTTGGGCGTCCGGATGCATCCACTTATCATTAACCAAAGGTATGTGCCGGGCTATGAGCTGATTGCCGCAATAGATGAGGTACAAGATTAGAACCCCTGGTATCATGACGTCTGGAACTTCTTGGAAAAGGAGGCTCATCCACCAGGGGCAAATGCCAAAGATAAGAGGGCAATACGATGAATGGCTGCTCAATTTATCATCTGCAGGGGTAAATTGTACAAACGGGGCATCTGGAAATGCATAAACTGTGCTTTGATGCTGAAGAGTCAAAGTGCCTAATGTAGGCCATCCGCGGAGGAGAGTGCGGAGCGCACATGAGTAGAGTGATGCTTGCTCGGAAGATTCTTAAACAGGGTTACTATTGGTCAACAATGGAGGAGGATAGTATCGGTTTTGTTCGGCGATGCCACAAATGTCAGATCCATACAAATCTCATGAACATCTCGCCGTCGAAGCTATACAACATGACTTCGCCGTGGCCATTTTCAGTCTGGGGGATTGATGTTATTGGGGCAATTACTCCGAAGGGGTCGAATGGGCATGAGTACATCCTGGTGGCGATAGACTACTTTACAAAGTGGGTCGAGGCCCAATCCTACACAATGCTGAAAGCATCACATGCAGCCAAGTTGATTAAGATCAACATTATCTATCACTATGGGGTCCCAAATGAGATCATCTCGGACAATGGTTCCCATTTCAAGAAGGAAGTGATCAACTTGTTGGAGAAATACAATGTGGCTTTCCATAAGTCATCTGCAAATCGGCTGCAAACCAACGGAGATGTTGAGGCTGCCAACAAGAACATCAAGCACATTCTGCAGAAGATGGTGGAAGCCTATAGGGACTGGCCAGATAAGCTGCCATTTGCTCTCTGGGGCTATAGAACATCAATTCGGACTTCTACTAGGACAACTCTGCATTCTCTGGTTTACGGGATAGAGGCTGTTCTTCTGATTGAAGTTGAGGTTCCGTCGCTGCGGGTAATGGCTAAGTGCCAGATAGCGGAAGCAGATTGACAGCAAAGCAGGTTCGAGGAACTTATGCTGTTCGACGAAAGAAGACTGAAAGCACTGTATCGCGTCCAAGGTTATCAACGCAGGATTGCCAGGGCTTTCAACAAGAAAGTTAAGTCTAGGAATCTAAAAGAAGGGGATTTGGTGCTCAAAGACAACCGAGCTCCCATCCATGAACCTAGGGGCAAGTTCAGACCTAATTGGACTGGTCCTTGCATCATCAAATCTATCTGGTCAGGTGGAGCTGTCATTCGTATGATCCTAGACGGCCTCGAATTCTCCCAACCAATCAACATGGACAATTTGAAGAAATACTACCCCTGAGTGGCTCGCTAGGCTGTAAACTCGAAAGGCCGACATAGGTAAAAGTTAGAGCACAAAAAATTTGAAATAAGAAAAATTGAGCCCGCAAGGTTGAAAACCCAGAAAGGGAGGCCTTGGCAAAAGTTAGAGCGCAAAAGGTGAGTGTTAAAACCCGAGTGAACCTGGACCGAAATACGTAAGGCTTGATTTCCATCTACGGGATACGTAGGCAACTTCATTCTGAAGTCTAGCCATAAACACTTCCAAATCAACTTTGTCCATGTGATTGTTTTGGTCATCTTTGTTTGTTCTTCATTCAAGAGTTCAGTTGTGATCTTTGCTTGGAGAGCTGGTTACCATGCAGTACAGTGATATTCAGACATGGGGCAACTTTCCAGTTATTGGATTTGGGGTTGTACATCTCAAGGATAGATTCCGGGCGTGTCTAGTTGTGATCCATATCGAAAATGGTTTTGAAAAGTTTTAATAAAAGTTGATTTTGTTCAAATTAATCTTTTTACAACTTAGACCATTCTTTGACCAAACGGAAAATTTTCAGTACCCACAACCTTCAATTTCATTGATTTCGGTACAGAGTTCTCCAACTCTTGATACAAGTTGTAGTTACTTTTTATCACATTCAAAAAGAAAACTTGAAAGTACATATTAAAGCAATAAACTTGGGGCATAGTTGAGTCAGGTGTTTCTATGCCTCCTCCCAGAGCTTGTGGAAGCTTCAGATGCTAAAGTAGGTCCGATTTTTGCCTCATCTTCAAGCCAAGCTATGCGTTTGCCAGAAAGGACACAATTGAAATTGGGAGTGGCGGGCAGAAGTTCTCTTGTCCTCCAAGCAGTGGAATACTGAGCTAGCTGTGAGCCTCGGATTGGAAATGAAGCTGGGTACTCTATCCCTTCTTCCGGGCAAGTCTGGTCGTGGCCGAACTGACGCCTGAATCAGAATGGAAAGTAGAAGACACAATGTGTCAAGCCAACCAACTAAATGCCAGACTGCTAGGACATGTTGTAGCTCATCTCAGGTAAATCAAACCAGGGGCAATGCCAAGCAATGTCAACAGCAGACCTGTTGCACATCCAGTGGCACCAGCACCCCTCGTTCAAGAAGTTAACTAGCCGAGGGCAAAAGAAATAGCTCCACTGCTTTCAACTAATCCATCAGCCATACGTGGGGAGGGATGAAAATAAGAGAGATTAAAAAATAGAGAGGTGTACGTGGAGAGAAAAGTGAGAAAGGGTTTTGAGAGAAAAACAGAGCCTGAGGGCCGAGTGATGTGAGAAACACATGTGAGAAGGGTGGGAAACATTACCTGTAAGAGTAGTGGACTTCCTGCGAACCTGGTTGTTTCCCAGCGATGGAAAGCATCCAAACCCATCAAAGTTTTGGCTAGTGTCAAGCCGATGCAGCTATTGCCTTGTTTTAAGCCTTGGGCAATTTCGATCAAAAGAATGCTAGACCCTCCGAAGCCAGGGGCAAGCAGAAAACGGGCCAACATACACAAGCAAAGGGCATGCTGCCGAAAACTTTGCCAAAGATAGTCGCCACGGTCGTCGGCGTCAGAAACTGATAAATGAGGCTAGGAATGTCCAACTCCCCGTTGTGAAATAAAGATCGGGCATCATGCAAAGTGAGCCCACACATCCTTCCTAAAGCCTGGAATATGACCAAAACGAGACTGGGGCAAGATCTCCTCATCATGCCGGGACTCTATCAAAGCTTGAAATTCTTCAATTGTGGGACATATCTCTTGTTCCCCAAGGCTAGACACATGTGTAACCGGATTCCAACATCTAGCCGCGGCATGGAGGAATGAAAAACATAGCGGGGTACGACTCAAGAGGAATAGTGCGTTTATCCCGAAACCCCAGAAATTCATCTTTTCTGAGCCATCTAAAGTTGCAATCCAGTCGGAGAGTTTTTCAGTGAAAAATGGTTCTATTTGAAGCAAAAACAGAGCTGAATTGGAGGAACCACGAAGCTAGAGCTGTTGTAGAAGACAAGGCATTGAGTGGAATACAGGTGGCGGAAATCTAGAGGCTCCCACCATAACTGGCCGTTCGACCAGTTAGAGTAGCTGACCGACTACCTTTTCTGGCCGACTAGCCACTTAAGCGGCCGACACCCACCACCAAGTGGCCGACAACCTCTTTTTGTCCCTAGCAGAGTGTCTTTGGTCTTCCTGTGTGTTGAGGATGCTGAAAACCTGTGTTCTGTTCCACTCTAGATGCATTCTGCTGTGGTTTTGTTGAGACATTCTCAAGTTTGTTACAACTTGTTTATCGAGTTGTCTTAATTTGTTTATCGAGTTATTGTAATTTATTTATTGAGTTGTCGCAATTTGTTTATCGAGTTGTTGTAATTTGTTTACCTAGTTATTGCAATTTGCTTATCGAGTTGTATTCGTTTTGCTTATCCAATTGTTGTTTTGTTTATCGAGTTGTTACGTTAGTTGTTCTTTGAGTTGTCTTATTTTGTTTGTTTTGGTTGGTTCACTACCTGACTAAGCAATTGTCAAGACCATGTACAAGTGTTCAATTTTCATTAATCCCATTTTTGTGTAAAATGGTGCAATGTGATGCTCAGAATATAAAATGCATCACTTTTTAATCAAAAAAGTTGTTTTCATTCCATTATGGTCTTTTTTTACAGAAGTACATGTTTTAAAGAAAATAAAACTACCTAAGGCTGTACAATGTGCTAACTACTAGCAACAAGAGAAACAAAGCAAAAGAAGAGGAAAAGAAAGCAAAAAACATATGAATTAGTGCCCCCCATCTCAGGATTGAGAGGCTCTCTTCGCCTTCTTCCTCGGCTGAGCGGACTCGGAGCTATCGCCGTCGGCGCCACTGTCAGAATCTAAGCTGGAGCCCGAGCCAGAGCTGCCACCACTCCCATCCTTAGAGCCATCATCGGCATCGTGGCCACCCTCAGAACTTGAGCAGGTACCATCGCCTCCACCCTCGGATGACTCTTACTGGGGACTCCCAGGCTCCTTGTCCTCACTGGTCTCCTCATCGTCATCATGAATGACAGGATCTTAACATCTCCCTCGCCTGTGCCCTGGAATCTCTCTCTCTGCTACTGGAGAAGGCTCTGAGGGTCCTGTCTATAAAGGTGTGACCTGAAAAGGCAGTTTGAATATGTCAGCTACAGTATATGTCTCAGATGCAAGTATGGTGTGCAGAGTAAGTATATGCAGAAGTTAGATACAATATGGGAATGTAATGTGTCAGATGTGATCTATGCATGCATTGTATCAGTGCAGATATGGGAAAATGTTTAGTTGAGATGTTGTAGACACCCCATTTTTGACTGTCCTCAAGACTTGGATGTCATCGTTTTGAACACTCAATGATCATCCATGTTTGTGTTCGTTTTGAGCGCCTGAAGTTCATGGTGGAGTGCCTTGCCTTCGGACCTCTCAACTTGTCTGTTTTATGCTTGGTTGTGGACCAAGGGCTTGTAGCTTTGCTTTTGGGGAAGAGGGTGGCCTACTTGCCAGCCCTACGACCAATCGGCTAGAGTTTGTTCCCATCGGCCATCAGTGGTGGCCTGTCAGCTACACTGATGGCCAGTCGACCACATTAATGGCTGGCCGGCCACTAATGGTGGCCGACGGCCATTTTTCTATTTTTTTAGTTATTTTGTGTGCCAGCTGTTGCAGACTGAGTGTATCCTCCATACATGTGTATGGATGGATTCAAGCAAGCTTTTGGCTTGTTTTTCTATATAAGGGGAGGCCTCTCCACCATTTTTGGGGTCACAAAATTTCAGAGCTGAAAATTCTCTCTCTAGATCTCTCTCTCTCTCTATTGTGTTTGAAAGTGATATTTCTTCACATATTTACATACACCTCTTAACCAAATACCCTATGTTGGAGCTGAGGTTTCTTAAGGCTTGTTTGGATATCCTAAAGCTGTTTTTGGCCCAGAAGAAGACCTGTTTTGCTGTTGTGCTTCAATGGTAAGAATTTACCCCCTTTAAACCTTGTTTTAATTAAGTGCTTGGCCATCTTTTTACACTACTTTGAGGCTGGTTTTAACTTCAAAAAAACTCTGTTTTTAAGGTTCTAGAATATTGGTTTGAGCTTTGTGTGGTTAGGGGGTGGCTTCCTCCCTTTGCTCTTTGGCTTGCAAAGCCTTTAGAGCCTTCTTTTAAAAGCTTTTGAGTCCATCTCTTTTGGCCTTAAAACCACTAAATTCCAGGGAAATTTTAGTGGTAGAAAGTTTGTTTTGAGGTTCAAAATGGAAGCGGGTGGCCTCCCCTTCTTATCTCTCTATGCCATGCCTTGTTAGCACTCCAAAGTAGCATCTTTTTATGGCTTATGTTAGCTTAGTTCAAGCATGTTCTTGGCTATATTTTAACATGTTTAAACTCTATTTTTGGTTGGTTTAGTCAATAGTTGTTTGCATCTTGCACTTGTAGTGTAATTTTGCTTACTATCTTAACATGGTTAATGAGTTGGCCTATCTTTCTACTATTTTGTGACTTGGTCTCAGCATGTTTTTGGCTCTAATTTAGCATGGTTTAACTCTGTTTTGAGTGGTCTTGGTCTTTCGAGGCTTGTTTTACATGGTTGTAGTGTAAATGGCCTTCACTAGCTTTGTGTTTTGGACCATCTAACATGCTTTGCTTGGATTGTTTGCATGCCATAGCATCATTTCGCATGTGATTTCAGAGAATTTATCATTGTCACACTCTCACATATTCCACTCTTTCATTGCTTTTGAGAGTTGTGCTTTGCGCCTTGTTGGTGAGCCAATACATGAACATGATTTTCTTGCTTTTTATGTTACCATCTCAACATATTTTCACTACAACAAAAAAGTCTATGGTGACAAAAAAATATTTCGTCTCCAAATATACATGTTTTAGTGATGAAAATAAGATTTTGTCTCCAATTGTACTATTTTTAGAGACAAAAACAAATTTTTGTCACCAAATGCTTTAAAAAAATAAAATAATAGGTGACGAAATTTTTTTCATCTCTAAATTTTATTTTTCGTCTCAAAAAAAAATTCCCGCTCTTGGAAATTTTGGTAGAAAATTTGGGTGCCATATTTGAAACAAAAAGTTTCATCACCACTGTAAAAAATTTTAGAGACAAATATAATATCGTCACCTATTATTTAAGAGACAAAACGACGTCGTTTTGTCTTCCCAATTCTTCTCTCTCGCGCTTTTTCTCTCACTCTCCCCCTCTCCGCTTCAGGTCGTAACCCTCAAACTCGCTGCTCGCAAGGTAAGATTTCATTCCCGATTAAGTGTTTTGGCGAAACTATGATTCGATTAGCTCACCGAGTTGGCTACTTAATGGCTTCAAGTCGCAACCATCCCATTGTGCTTCGATTGACTTCACCACCACCACAACCACCATCATCATCATCAACTTCTTTGAACCCCCTCCGGTACCTCTCTCCCTCTCCATCTTTCTCTATATGCTTCAAGTGCATAATGGTTTGATTGTTTATCAAGGTTTGGATTTTGGGTTTTATTCCCTCTTTTCTTTGATTTCTCTTTCTTTGAATTTGTGGTTTTACCCATGTAGACACTATCTTATCAAGGTTTGAATTTGGGGTTTTATTCCCTCTTTTCTTTGATTTCTCTTTCTTTGAATTTGGGGTTTTATCCGTGTAGACACTACCCATGTCTTTTCACTGCCAATGCACCACTACATCTTTGTTAATGTGACTCCACAATTAAACAAAATTCAATTGAAATTTGAAATACAGCTGAGATTTCGATATTTTTTGTTTTCAAATGGTAGTTGTGATGGTAAATTGACAAAAGGAAAATGGTAAATTGATTGTTCTTGAAGAAAATGGTAAATTGATTGTAAATTGACAAAAGGAAAATGGTAAATTGATTGTTTTGCAAATCCTTAAGCTATCGTTCAAGAGTATTTTGTGCTTCTAGTTTCTGTGAGAAAATTTTTATAATGATTTGGAAGTATAGAGGAACATTTAATTTCTATAGCTCATTAGAAACTTTGTCAAAGCTTTAGATTGGAAATGTGGTATTTGTGTGATGTGTGTAGTTTCAGAACTTGAAAAGAAACTTAAAAGGCTCTTCTTTGACCGATGAAGGATGAATATGGAGAGTACGCGCAATAGTGAAGGCAGTTCTCATGGAGAAAATACAAACTCAAGTCAACAAAAAGGTAGAACGCTAATTTTGCTTGTTGATCTAATTTATCTTCCCTAACGGTTCGTGTAAATTAAAATTTTCAGAAGATAACTTGGAAGTACATGGCCAATGGAATCAGAATGGTGAGGCTGCTCCATTAATTGCTGAAAAGGTGAGATTTGCTGCCAAAGCTGGTCTTGCTACTGCTGCAACAAAGGCAAAACTGTTTGTAGATCATGAAGAGCATGAAATTCAAAGGCTATCTGCTAATATTATAAATCATCGGGTATATTTGTTGGGATGCTCTTATTTTGTGAAAACTTTAATGATTCATTACCTTATGCTCTTCCTAATTCTAGTGTTTTCAATGAATAGTCAATTCTTTTGATTAAATTGCATGGGCATTGCCTTAGGCTTCAATGTAAATTAGTTTTTCATAATGTTTACAATTATATCCTTGGTGTATATCAAATTGTTGTATTTGGTTGCAATTTTTTTCTTCTTCCTTGGTTTTCCTTGTTCATCCAGGTATATTAGTGTTAAGTTCCTAATTTTCCCAAAAGCCTAAGCTATTAGTAAATGGCAGTTTTAGTTCCACGATGGTTCTTGAAGAAAATTCTTATCAATTGATTGAAGCATTTTAATTTATATTTTTTTTAAAAAATCTTTTAGCAATTAAAATATTAGTATGATTACAAGCAGTATTATGAAAGAAGAAAATAAAGGTAAATGGTGGTTGGTGGCGAGGTTGGGTTGCTAGAGAAAAACACCCTGATCTCTCTACATGATAGCGAGACCTAAATTATTTCTCTACATGAGTAAATTGGTATAGAAACTACCTTTGGGTCTTTATTTCAAATTTATTTGAATTAGTACATTTGATTTTTTATCGTAACAAGCATGATGTCCAAATTTGCAGGCCGTACGATCTCCAGGCCAAGAAAACCAAAAGGAAACATTTTATTAAAGGAATTTCTTGTAGGATCAATTGTCATTTATGGGGTAAGGAGTGGAAAAAATAATTGCACTGTAACGCTTTCTCTAGGCCAAGAGCATAAGGTTGAGGGTTTGGCATCACACAAAGCTTCACAGATTCTGTGGGTCACTGTAACGCTTTCTGAACCAATTCCCAATGGTTTCTATTCTATAGGTGCAGTGAGTAGTATATATTTTTGTTGAAATGTGCAATTAGTAGAACGTAGTTTTTGCTTTTCTATGCTAGGATCTTTGGTGCAAGTGAGCATGTTTGGAGATTAGAAGTGATTAGCAAAAAAAGAATATATTATTTGAATTTTGAATGTAGGTATAGTGTGCTAAAGTTTCTTGCCTTGTCTGTGGCTGATTCCATCAAACTTGCACATCACTAGTAATCATGGATCAACATGTCATAGTGTATATGTATGTGGGCAATCTATACAAGTAGATCAGCATGTCATAGTGTGTATGTATGTGGGCAATCTAACAGTCTGTAACTGTAAGTGGTTTTCTTTCATAGTGGATGATGCTGCCTTTATCTCCTCTCATGTGAACCTAATACCTAAACTTGCACATAGTTTTATACAATATGATGATGCTTGGGGATTCTAAAAATCTATAACATTTATTGTACTAAATAGTAGAAAGGCACAAGGAAAATATGGTAGTGTATTACTTGACTTTTAAAAACTATTTAGGACCCTTTGTGAACCCAAAAAATTGAAATGGCTGGTAAATATCTCATTCTAATTAGATTGACCCTTAGTTTTGCATTTGGCATCCAGTGGTCTGTTTCTTTGATTTATGCATGGTGTAACAAATGTCTCAAGAATCCAAATATATATATATATATATATGGAAAATGAAAAAAAAATTGTTACGAATGTGCACTAAATAAATGTTTAGCTAAAGCATGCACTCCAGTTTTTAGAAGTTGTAGAGTTCTTTAAATGCTTGAAAATGAAAATTGAGCAATGGTTGTTGGCTCAGTACTGCCAGGTAAGACACTGATCAAATGCTTAGCAGTAACCTGATTATAGGTTTAATTTTGGACACAACTCAATACAAAAACTCCTTGCCCTTGGCCACATAGCTAGTGGGAAAGGAGAAATTTATGCTCAGTTTTTTTTTTTTTTTTGGTCCTAAGATACTAAGATGCCTAATTCTGAAAATCCCTAGAAAGATCAACCTTAAAAAAAAAAAATGTTCTCTTCTTATATTGATACAAACTTCTTTATATTCTATGCCTTCTACTGTTTTTTACATTTTGACTCTTTGACTGAGACACTAAATACATTGTGCTCAATAGTTTGACAGTTCTGTTTTAGCAATTTATTATGCAGTTTTTCCTTGTATGTCATTACTTTGGCTAAAAATGATTAATAAGTAAACTATTTGTAAACATAGTTCTTTACTATTGGAAGCAACAACTTTAAAATGATATATGAGCAATATTATGAAGATGATGCTGTTATTGTGTAGTTTATGCTCATGGAAAAATGTAAAAGTATACAAAGATAATAGAAAAAGGAGCCAGCATCTAACTTTTTTTTAATTATTTTAATCCTTTGGAGCCTTGTAGATTAAGAAACAAAGCAGTTCATTTGGGATTTGGTCACAAAAGGTAGATTATAGGCTCTGAAACATCATTGTTGGGAAATTGACATTAGCAGCTAAGTAGACCTTCATAAGATAATTAGGAGAATGTGATTGATTTTTTTTTGAAGATTTACAGTTGTTTCACGTGTTATATACTACTGAGAAAGTGTTAAGATCTCGTTGCTTGTGAATTTAGTATTCTATGTTTTAATCTGGTAGTTAATTTCCAGAAATTTCTGAAACCTGATTAATTTTAAATTAATTGTTTTTTGTCTTTGTTTGACAGCCTAGTATGCAAATAAATACCGTCATTGTCTGATAAAACTCAATATAGTGGAGGAAAGAAGACTCAAGGAACTGTTTGATTCTATTCCTTCTCTAGATGAACTTCATGCTTTGTATTCAGAAGGTCTTAGAGTAGATGTTATTGCAGTGGATGATAAAGATAAGAAACTTTCCATGCTGAAGCAGTTGACAGTGACTCTGGTGAAAGGATTAAATTCAAATTCAGCAGTAGTTATAAAAAAGATAGCTGGATTGGTATGCTTTTCTGGCTCTGAAAGTTTTCTGATTATTCATTTTTTTTTTTTTTTATGTTCCATTGAAGGTTTTGAATGAATGTAGTGTATTTTGATGATCATATTTTCCCATGATAACATGTATTTATTTACTAAATAGTAAATATTTTCTAGTTGTACTGGATGTGGCATTGATAATAAATACCTGGCAATGCCTTACAGTTATCATTACTAGTGGTACACTGGATGTTCCTTGGCGTGTGGGAGGCAATATTTTTGTGGTGGGTTTCCTTTCAAGTTTGGGTTGTATCATATCTTCCAATGCAATGAGTACTTGTTAGTGGACCTGCCTGTGGGGTACCCAGTCTAATAACCAAGAGTTGCATTCAATTAGTAGGTTTGAAGAGATTTTATTTTCCCATGATAAGTGGATTTTTTCCTTTAGCAGGGAATCACTCATATAGTGGATATGTTTGATTTCTTATTGTAGGATCTTTTTTTTTTTATATTGAGTTAAAGTTTTTGGTACGATGCTTTAGGTTGAATCCTCCAAATATTATTACAATCAGTAGGTTTAGAATTCATTGATTTAAAAGTTCATATATAAGGTATATATGTTGAATTTACCCTCCTTTACTTTTATATTGTGTTTTCATGTTTCAATATAATTTGAAAATCAAACCAAACATGAAATTTGAAAATCAAATTTGAACACCAGAGATAAGTAGTGTTTTGTGCTTTCTGACACTTAAGCTTAAAATATATGCCATTGGGCTCCGAAATCGTGAAACAGCCATGAGAAGACCCGGGAACACCTCGGGAGGGACCGATGTAAGTTGTGTAAACTTACGGAACTAGCACGGGACTCTTTGTTTGAAAACTATTTAGAAAAATGCACTTTTCCAACACTTAGGCTTGAAAATAGGCCATCGGGGGCCAAAATCGTGTAACAACCACGAGCCAGCCCAGGAAACACCTTAGGAGGGACCAATGTGAGTTGTGGAAACTCATGTAACTAACACGGGACTCCCGGTTCGAAAACTAAGTCCAAAAATGCACTTTTTCACACTTAAGCTTGAAAATAGGCCATCGGCGGCCAAAATCGTGTTGCAGCCACGAGACGGCCCGCGAAACACCTCAAACACCTCGGGAGGGACCAATGTGAGTTATGGAAACTAACGAAACTAGCACGAGACTCCCGGTTTGAAAACTAAGTCCAAAAATGCACTTTTTCACACTTAAGCTTGAAAATCGGCCATTGGAGGCCAAAATCGTGCAACAGCCACAAGACGCCCCGGGGAACACCTCAAACACCTCAGGAGGGACCAATGTGAGTTGTGAAAACTTACGGAACTAGCACGGGACTCTCGGTTTGAAAACTAAGTCGAAAAATAAACATTTTCAAACTTAAGCTCCAAAATAGGCCATCGGAGGCCAAAATCGTGCAACAGCCATGAGACGGACTAGGAAACACCTCAAACCCCTCGAGAGGAACCAATGTGAGTTGTGGAAACTTACGGAACTAGCACGAGACTCCCGGTTTGAAAACTAAGTCCAAAAATGCACTTTTTCACACTTAAGCTTGAAAATAGGCCATCGGAGGCCAAAATCGTGCTACAGCCACGAGACAGCCCAGGGAACATCTCAAACACCTCGGGAGGCACCAATGTGAGTTGTGAAAACTTACGAAACTAGCACGAGACTCCCGATTTGAAAACTAAGTCCAAAAATGCACTTTTTCACACTTAAACTTGTAAATAGGCCATCGGAGGCCAAAATCATGCAACAGCCACGAGACGGGCTGGGAAACACCTCAAACACCTCAGGAGGGACCAATGTGAGTTGTGGAAACTTACGAAACTAGCACGGGACTCTTGGTTTGAAAACTGAGTCCAAAATTACACTTTTTTCACATTTAAGCTTGAAAATAGACCTTCGGGGGCCAAAATCGTGCAACAACCACGGGATGGTCTGCGGAACACGTCAAACACGTCGGGGGGGGAGCAATGTAAGTTGTGGAAACTTACGGAACTTGCATCGGACTCCCGATTTGAAAACTAGTTCATAAAATGCATGTTAAATTGTATATTTTATGGATAAGATAATAATTGTCTAACTTGCATTTTTTTCTTTTTTTCTTTTTTGTGTTTCATTTTTTTGCAGACTCGAGATTTGATATGGACATGTTTTGTAATTTGGAGGGCAGATGACAGCTCATTTTATGTTTTTGTTTATATTACCTTACATGTTTTGTTGTTGGCTATTAGGAGATGTGTATGGTAATCCGCATGCGGTTGATATGATATTTTTGTGGATATTAGTAGACGTTGTTTGTGGATATTAGGAGACATGTTTATAATCTGCATGCAGTTCATATTATATTTTTGTGGATAGTGCTGAAATTCGATTGTGATGTTTATGAAAATGAACAGATTTTTGTCTTGATTCGTAATATATATTTTATTGAACAGGTTATTGAAATGCACAGGGAATTGTTACTGAAAAGAAAAAAATTCAAAAAAAAATATTACCCCCATTTTCAATTTTTTAATTTTTATTAGTGACGAAATAAAAAATGTTGCTATTAGTTTTCAAAAAACAGGACGAATAATTTTGTCACTAATGATATAATACGAAACAAAAAAATTTCATCACATTTGCTGAATATTTCGTCGCTAAATTGAAATATTTGGTGACAAAATGTTTTGTCATTGAAGAATTTTCTTTTCTGCTCATTTTAGTGACAAATGTTTTTGTCACCTTAATCCATATCATTGGTGAGGAAAACTTTCGTCACTAAAATCTATTTGGTGACGAAATATTTTGTTGCAAAAAAAAAATTTAAATAAACTATTATTTAGTTTTGGCGACGAAATTGATGTTATAGAGGACGAAAAATTCAACTTTTAGCGACGAATCGTCGCCAAAAATCAAAAATAGGCGACGAAACTGTTTTTCGTCACCTGGTACTTTTAGCAATGACGTATAGGCCACAAACGTGTTGACAAAGTTTTTCGCCGCAGATCACTTTAGTGACGAAAATTTGGTGACAAATTTTTTTCAGTGTGTCACCAAAAGCCTTTTTTGTTGTAGTGTTTAGCCACTGTTTTGGCATGGTATAGCTCTATTTTGGGCTGGTTTGGTCATTTGAGCATTGTATTGCTTGCCTCTTGTGTTGTGTCCTTCACTAGTTTCATTGTCTTTGGCCTTTAGCATGTTGTACATGAGTTGTTTGCATGTTATAGCTTTATTTGTCATGCCATTTTAGCGCTGAAAACATCTGCAACCTCCCCCATTTCTTCATTTTTCAATTTATTTTGAGGGTTGTTTGGCCTTAAGTTTGTGTTTAAGCGTGAGGTAGGGTTTGTGCTCAAATGTCTTTAACCCTCTTTTGAGGGTTCCTCCTAGTCAAAGGCATAATCCCTCTCATGTCCTAAACCACCCTTTCGGTTGACCCCTCTCATTAGAGGACTTTCACATTTGGACAGATCAATTAAAGAATGGTTTGGTAACTTAAAATGTGTAAACAAAAATGAGCCAAGTAAAACATGACTAAGATAAGCATGTTACTTGCACTACATGTGTTTGGACCGGACGTTAATCCAAACACAAGAAATGTGGGGCATTTCATACTCAAAATGATGAAACGTGTCACATTTCTTGGTCGCCGTCCCCCTTGATTGTGTATGATAGGGTGGAGGCCTTTCAAGTCTTATGTGTGCATTCATTAACCTTGTACAGGCTTTGTTATTTGGCCACCATGCATTGAAAATGCTTAGTTGGTGGCTTGAGAGCCAAGTGTCACACTCTTTTAAGCTTGAGACATGATAAGGAGGGTGGCAGTACACACATTTCATTGCAAATGCACTGCCATGCCTCTGTTTGCTCTCTGTTACAGCAAAAGGAGGAAGTTCAGGAGATCAATGGCCAACCGACCATATGTCCTAGCCGACTGGCCACCGAAGCCAGCCGACTGACCATCAATGTTTTTCGATGGCCACCATTTCTAGCCGATCAACCATCATTGTGCTCTTGGGATCAAACAGAAGCAATCTGGAGGTTGGCACAATTTTTAGAGGTCCAGAGATGTGCAAACAGAGGCATCTTGAGGCAAGGGGGTGGATTTTCGGGGCGACGCAACTGAGCATGCATATCTCCCTCGCCCACGAATCCGTCCTTATCTCTTTATTAGCTAGTTGTGGTTAATTACTAGTGCTGTAATTAATTTAGCTTAGTTCATTTTGTAATATTCTAATTAGCTTAGATTAGCTAGTTATTCAATTTCAATTATGTTGTAATTAAATTAGCTAAGTTAGTTAATTAGTCAGTTTGTAATAATTAGCTTAGCTTAGCTTAGCGTAGATGGTTAGCTTATTTATTCGGACCCTCCTGCGAGAGGGTGCAATGTTATAATAAGTGTGCGTGTGTGTGTGCATGTCTTCTAACCCCACGTCTTTCTCCCTTTTATTTATCCCCTTTCAGTGGTTAGATTAGGGCACGTTTTGATTAGCATACCTTATGCTTGCATGTTTGCATCATTCATTTATATTGCATGCATCGGGCTTGCTGCATCATTCAAACTGCATCGTATTTCAATACCTATTTGAATACGTGTATCAAACTGTTGCATTCATATGCCATCTTAGATAGCCGAGCCTATTTAGTTACATTAGGCATTTTGTACAGTTAGGATCATGCATTTATTTCTAATTAGCTTTTGTTTTGGCTTGGAGTACACTGTAAGTTTTACGCTTTACCATACTTGCATGAGTGTGAGTGTTGCCATGATAGCATGCTTGCCATGAGGTTATTTGCTTAGGTGATTAACTGCACGATGCTTGTAGATGAAGGCTTTGTTGCTTGAGTTGGGACAATTCGGCAAATACGAGTTTTAAGCCCACTTTGCGAAGTGGAAAAATCATGTTTTAAAGCCCACTCGAGGGTGGCAAATCCGCACTTTAGCCTACTTGCGAGTAGCACTTTCAAACCATTTTTTCAAAAACAAACATGAGTCGATTTGTTCTAAGTCTCGCAACTTAGTCTATACTTGTATGATGTGCACATCACGTAGTAAAGTTAGCTA
The DNA here is from genome assembly GCF_055761805.1 of Camellia sinensis. Classification (NCBI taxonomy): domain Eukaryota; kingdom Viridiplantae; phylum Streptophyta; class Magnoliopsida; order Ericales; family Theaceae; genus Camellia; species Camellia sinensis. The sequence continues at coordinate 74,146,378 of NC_138964.1, forward strand.
ATAACCGGAATAAGAACACATGTGTTTATAAAACAACATATCATGCTTAGTAGAGGCCGATCCTTTGATCGGGCGAGCGGGGGTGCTCATTTCATGACCTTCCCCCCCGTACCCAAGTTCCTGAGCCGAGGCAACTTTGGTGATGATGGACACGTGGCCTTTGGCATGAGTCAGGGTTTCCTAAATTTTCTAAAAATAAAATATTTAGGTGGCGACTCTGTAATCTGGCAAAGCAGTCTAATTTTGGCATTATTTGATTTAAAATCTGATTTTCCAAAATGACTTGCCGGATTGGACTATTTGGTGTTTATCAGTCTCACATTGCACTTTGTGAGATTAGATTTAGAACCATGACAGGAGTCTGTAGACATCCCATTTTTGACCGACCTTAAGACTCAGACGTCATCGATTAAGCGCTCGGTGATAGTGCATGTTGCGCTCGTTTCGAGATTCTAGAGTTTCGACTGAGAGCCTTGCTTCCGGGCCTCTGAACTCTTTGTGCTTTGGCTCGGTTTGTGGACCAAATCTTGTTTTCTCATCCCGGAGGAAGGGAGAGGTCTTGTAGACCATCTCTTTGTGGTCGTAGGCCACTTTTCCCGTTTGGAGACTAGTTTCTGATTTTCGGAGCCTTCGGCCGCGTGCCTTGTCTCGGGACCGTTTAACGTTCTCCGTGTAGCATGGTTTTTGAACCACTCCTTGTTGGTTCTGCCTAGAGAAACACTGTGGTCCGGGAGACCACTTTCGATGCTCGTGGACTAGTTTTCAAGGATTACGGTTGCCTGCTTTGCGTCCCGATCTCTCGTCTTGCATCCGTTTTGGTTTGTTTTTGGTACAAATCTTGTTTTCCTTATTTGGAAGGCGGTACGAGGGTGGGAGACCAGTATTTCCCATTGGAGACCACTTTTTCTCTTGCCAGCCAGTTTTCTGGTTGGACAACTGGTCTCCCTGATCTTTGGACCATCAAAAGTGGTCGGCAACCACACCATTTGCTTTTTTTCATGCCCTAGACCTTCTCCCACCATGGCTGACCAGTTGTTGTTCTGGGAGACCACTTAAAGTGGTTGGCCGCTTTTGGTCACCTTTTCGGAGATATTTTGGGCCAGCTGGCACAACTGGAGAGCACAAGAACCATCCTCCATGTGTATGGAGGGATGGCCTTGAGCCTTAGTTTCTTCAAGAAGCTTATGCTTTTGCTCTCTATAAGAGGGAGGCTCCTCCTCCCTTCTCTAGGTTCAGAAAATTGAGGTTGAGAGATAGATATACCTTTGTATCTATTCTTCCTTGTTTGCTCCTATTTTGTGCCTTAAAGAGTCATTTTGTCTTACTTTAACACACAAACACACACTCAAACAGCATCCTTTTGTTGCTAAGGTGCTTAGGGCTGGTTTTGGTGTTCTTGGGTTGGTTTGAGAATGAAAAACCTGTTGGAGTTGCAGCTTTAAAGGTGGTCTTCAAGGGTGAGTTTCTAACCCTTAAAACCCCCATTTTTGCTTAAGCTTTTGAACCTATTTGCATGCTGTTTTGAGCTTAACTTCCTACTGTAAAAAGTTTTGTATTTTGGTTCTTAAGATCTTTGTTTAAAGTCAGTTTTGTGTTTGGGGTTGTTTACCCCCTCTTAGGCCTTGTTTGGCCTTGTTCTTGTGCCTTCCTTTTAAGCTTTGGGATCACCTTGTTTTGGCCTTCTCACCACTGAAATACAGAGGGATTTCAGTGGTGGGGATGGTGTTTTAAGGTCCCAAAAAGGAGAGGGCCATCCCCTCTCCTTGTGTCTTCAATACTTGCTTCATTAGCCTCATGTGTAAGCATGTTTATTAAGCTTGTGTTGGCTTGTTCTTAACATGTATTTGGGGTTATTTTGCTGAGGCTTACCACTGTTTTTGCTTGGTTTAGTCACTCCATGCATAGTTTATACACTTGTAGTGTAAATCACACACACTAGTCTTGTATGCTTCATGAAGTAGCATGTCATTCTAGCTTGTGTTGAGTCTATTTAAGCATGTTTTTGGTGATCTTCTTCCATGTCATACCTTTGTTAGGGTTTGGTTTGGTCAGTCTTTGCATGCTCCATGCACTTGTAGTGCATTTCCATGAATTAGCCTAACATGCCTCATGCTTTGACATGTCATTCTAGCATGCTTTTGGCTTACCCTTGAGAAGCTTTTGTCCATGTTTTAACATGCTTTAGCTGTGATTTGTGTTGTTTTGACCATGCATGACTTGCTTTATATAGCCATGGTGCATTCTAACTTGTTAGCTTTGTGTGTGAAGTCCACTAGCATGCTTTACTTGGACTATTTGAATGATTTGGCACCATTTCATATGTGATTTTAGTCCATGTTTCATGCTCATGCATTCACATTTATCACTCATTCAATGCGTTGGAGGGTTTGCCCCTTTATGCCTTAACATGAACCATTGCGTATGCCTTCATGCCTTAGCTTGTGAGCCATCATTTCAATGTGTTTTTGGGATTATTTTGCCATGATATAACTCTGAATTTTGCTGGTTAAGTCATCCCATGCTTGGTCTTAATAAGTGTAGTGTAATCCACCTTATTTGCCTTGCATTCACCATGCCATATGCCCCTCATGCTAGCTTGTTTTGGCTTCCTTCCATGCATGTTTTAGTATCAGTTTGGCATGTTCTAGGACAGTTTTGGGATGCCTCGACCATATGCTTCATGTTTTGCATAGTTGTAGTACAAATGCCTATGCTAGCTTCAAGCTTCGGGCACCATAACATGCTTCATTTGTATCATGTACTTGATTTGGCATCATTTTTCATGACATTTCAGAGCTTATAGCATGCTTATATTCCTACTTCTTTCATGCTTTGAATGCCTTTGAGTGTTGTGCATTGTTGCCTAGTTTGTGGCGTAGCATGTATGCCATCTTGCCTAGGTCTTTGAGCCTCCATCTTATCATGTTTTGGTCATTGTTTTGACCTATTTCAGCTCTGTCCATGATTGGTTCATGCATTTGTGCCATGTATTGCATGCCTCCTTTGTAGTCCTCTTTATTAGCTTTCAAGCTTTAGGACCTTTGCATGCTATACTTGTGTTTGATTGAATGATTTGGTATCATTTCGTACTTAAGTTCGGTGCATTTAGTGTTGTTACACTTCCGCATTTATCACTCCTTGAGCCTTCTTGAGGGTTGTGCTCTTAGGCCTACTTGGTTGGCTAATGCATTGTACATGCAGGCTTTGTGTTTTGTGCCTTTATTTTGGTGTTATGGCCACTGATTTGGGCATAGCTGAGGTCTGTCCATTTTGGTTTAAGTCCATTGAGCATTGTGTATTCCGTGTTACATCACATCGTGCATGTTATGTTATTGTTTGCATTGTGCATGCCATGCTCTTGATTCGCATTATATATGCCATGATCATATTGCATTGAGTATGCCATGATAGTCATTGCATTGAGTATGCCATATTTTTCATTGCATTTGTGTATGCTCTGTTCATTTGCATTGTGCATGCTAGTTGTTGTTCATATTGTTGCATGCTTATGTTGTCCTGCATTGAATATGCATGCCTTAGCATTGTGCATTGTGCATGCCATTACCCTTGTTAGGTTGTTCATGTTGCATTCCATGTTTGCATGTTTAAGTCATATTGCATATTTGCATGCTTGTGTTGCATTGCATTTTTGCATACTCCATGTTATGTGTTGCATTGTGTTTGGAATAGGTGTTAGTCCAAACATGAGAAACGAGGGATGTTTCATACTTAAAGTGATGAAACGTGCCTTAATTCTTGGTCGCCGACGCTCTTGATCATACATGATAGAGTTTTAGGCCTTATGTGTTTATGTGTGCATTCATTTTTATATTAAATTGTGCAACTTTGCCTCTCGGCCATCATGCATTGAAATGTGTGATTGGTGGCCCGAGGGTCGAGAACCACACTCCCTTGAGCTCATGTAATGATAGGGGGGATGGTTGTGCACACATATCTTGCAAATACATTGCCATGCCCTTTCTTGCTCTCTGTTGTAGCAAATTGGAATTCAGCAGCAACAATCGGTCGGCTGACCAGTATTACTAGCTGGCTGACCACTTTTCTAGTTTTTCAGCACAGAAAGTGGTCGACAGGTGGTCTCCTTCCTCAACAACTGGTCGGCAGCCCTCCCACGGGTGCCCGAGATGTGTTAAAAGCTATCTGGAGCTTGGTGCAAGTTTCTGAGAGCAGTTGCAAACAGAGGCAAATCGGGGCATCGGGTTGGATTTCCGAATGAAGCAACCAGGCATGCATGAACTCTTCTCCCTCAGAGGACATTGCTTTATTGCTTTCCTTAGTTGCTTTACTTAGCTAATGTGATTAGTTAGTTTATGCTTTGGCTTGTATTTAAGTAATTAATACGTTTAGCTGCTTAAACTGTTTTTTAATAGTTAGTTAACTAGGATTAGTTAATTAGCTTCACTGTGATGTAATAATTAGTTTAATTAGCTTAGATTAGCTAGTTAGCCCTTTATTCGGTCCCTCCGTCGAGAGGGTACATTGTTATAATAAGCGTGCGTATGTGTGATGCGTGTCTTCTAACCCCCAGTTCTTTCTTCCTTTTACTTAACCGCTTACGATGGTTAGTTTTAGGGCATGTTTCAATTAGTATACCCTATGCTTGCATGCGTGCATCCATTCATCTGTTTTGCATGCACCGGTCTCGACGCACCATACAAACTAGCATTGTATTTTCAATACCATTACTTGAATACGTGTTGAAACAGCATGTTATGAAGTTGCATTTCACATGGCATTCTAGGTAGCCGAGCCTATCTTAACTGCATTTTGTATGTGTTGCATTAGCCATCTTAACATGAACTAGGATCATGCCTGATTTCTATCTAGTTCTTTGTTTTGGCTCGGAGTACACTGTGAGTGTTTATGCTTTAGCATACTGCATGTGTGTTATTGACTGCCATGAAAGCATGCTTGCCATGAGGCTAACTGCTTAGCTGATATAACTGTCTGAATGCCTATGGGTGAAGGTTGGATTGCTTGAATTGGAACAATTCATCAAATCCCCAATTTAGCCTACTTGCAAGTAGAAAACTTGAAATCATTTTCACAAGTGAACACGCAATGTTTTGTTCCAACTTAGGCGATCCAGTCTATACTTGTATACTGTGCGCATCACATAGTAAGATTAGCTAATTAACCGGAATAAGAGCACATGTGTTTTCAAAAACAAAATATCATGCTTAGTACAGGCTGATCTTTGATCGAGCGAGCGGGGGTGCTCATTGCATGACCTTCCCCTCTCGTACCCAAGTTCCCGAGCCGAGGCAACTTTGGTGATGACGAGCACATGGCCTTAAGCACGAGTCAGGGTTTCCTAAATCTCCAAAATAAAATATTTAGGTGACGACTCTGTATCTAGCAAAGTAGTCCATGTTTGGCACTTCTTTATAAAAATCAGTTTTCCAAAACGATTTGCCGGATTTGGACTCTTTGGTGATTTATCAGTCTTACATCGCACATTGTAAGATTGATTCAGAACCGTGACATGAGTCTGAACTATAGTAGCTCTGAAAAAAACGAGATCTACGCCCCCCACTGGCACGGATATTGGACAGTTCCCGGGAGCGCGTCTACAGTTTCTGGCAACTCTGCTGGGGAAGTTAGAGAACTTGACTCGAACTCATGATATCTTGTTTTGACTACACTTATGTGTTTCTTTGCATTGCATTTGCATTGGTGCGCCTAAGTCACTGTGTTCGCCGTATGCTATTACTGAAAGGTTTGCCTGAGGCTACATGCCATAAGGTTGACCGGTTACGAGCTCTGCCACGATGGGAACACAAAGCCCGATTGTTACTAGGGCACCCTTTTTGACCATTTGACCTAGTGCATGTTCGGAATCCATAGTGACCATTCCAAACTAGGACATGTTGCTTACCCGATTGTAGGTTGTGTTGAAACCACTGTATGCATAGTGAAACCCTAGCTCCTGACAAAATAGGATAGGGAAACCCTACCCCAACATAGGGGTGTTTTGGCTCTCATTTGCTTGTTATGTGCTTTTAGAGTGTGCCTCTACAGGGAATGCATGTAACAGTTTGCAAGTCTGGGTATCAGGCCTTAGGGCATCAGTGTTTGGGAATTAGTTTTATCCAAGGATATTAGATTTGGGACAACCATTTGAGCACAGTAAACAGCTATTGAGAATAGAGTATTCAGCTTACAAGTACCAACTGTGGGTTGTCAGGCCAACTGTGTGTTGTCTTTAAATTATTCAGCTCATAACAAAGCACACTGCACGTTTTGGTTGTTTAATTCCTTATTATGCTTTATTTATCTTTTTGCAAGGTAGTTTAGCACTATTGCATCCGACCAGGAAGATATTCCCCGAGCACTCTGGGTTAGAGGTCGTTGACTTCATCGATCTGAGGATCTGATGGACGGACAACCAGTGTACCACTCATTACCCCCGGTTACTAGACGAAGGGCAGTTAGGCAGAGGATATTAGCTCAGCAGTCAGTTCAGATGGGCTTTGTCTACCCCACCTGAGTACAGTAGTGATCAAAGTTCTGTTTCTCCCGTAGAGAGGGAACATATACCGGTTATTCAGATAGATCAGTACAGTATGATAGGAATGGAAGAGATGATGCGTCACCTTCAGGAGAGTATGCAAGCCATGCAGCAGGATGCTACCCGTTAAGCAGAAGTGGCTGCACGCCAGGACGAGGTCATGGCCCAACAGGAAGAGTTAATTGCTAGGCTACAGCAGCAAACCAGAGCATCTGCTTCACACCCAGCTCCTCGCCCACCAAGAGTTCCCATACTCGGGGAGAGCGCTAACGTCCAAGAAAATACGGACGTTCCAACGGGGCCAGCTCCACCCCCAATCCTACCCCACCTATCTAAAGCTCCCACCAATCTAGTGGATTCGTCGTTTGAGTTCGAGGTGGATCCAAAGGCGTTAAAAGTAAGAAAGCTAGAAAAGCTTTCCAAGAAGTCCCAAGGTGCGAAATCCATTCCGGATACAGAGGATGGATATACCGACTCGGCCGTGACCCTGCCAGATAGGTTTAAAATGCCATACATCGACCGTTTTGATGGGTCTGGGGATCTTATGGTGCACCTGTGGCTGTTTTCAGACATCTTAAGGCCAATGGGCCTCACCAGATTACAGAAGCTTTCCCTGTTTGGCCGGACACTTTCGGGTGTAGCGGCCATTTGGTATGCAAAACTGGAGGACTCCATTAAGAGAAGTTGGGAGGAGATGGCAGAGGCCTTCATAGCTCAATACTCCTATAACACTCAGATCGAGGTCACAACCCGTGATCTTGATACCACTAGGCAAGAACCGAAGGAGAGCTTCTTCGATTTTGTGACCCGCTGGAGGGCTAAAGCCTCGATGATGACCATCAGGCCCGTTGACAAAGATCAGATTCGGATGGTTGTGCACAACCTCCAGCCCAAGCTCATGCAGAAGATGATCGTTCTCCCCCTACCCACCTTTGCAGATCTATATGAGATTGGGGTGCAGATCGAGGATGCAATGAAACAAGGTTTGATTGACCCTAAAAGAGAGTAGCCCAAGAGGACGTTCAACCGTAGTACAAATGTAGGCACAAGTAGTGCTGCAGCTGCTAGATCTTCAAACGTGGGAATGGTAACCACCACCCCTCCCAAAACCCTTGTAGCTACACCCTTTACCGGTATGTCCAAAAGTAGCTTGGAAACAGCTAGATATGCCCAGAGGCCAAAGAACCTTCACTCCGCTATACACGCCTTTGTCCATGGCTTTGGGGGTTTTGATCAAGAAAGGGCACTTGAAGCCCCAAGAGCAGTGGCCCTTACCAAAAAAACTTCCTCTTTCCTATAACCCGGCAAAGTACTGCGCCTATCACCAACAACATGGTCATGAAACCGACCAGTGCTTTCGATTGCATCATGAGATTCAGGATCTCATTGACAACAAGGTGATTGTGCTTCCAGAGAAACCGAATGTCACAACCAACCCTCTCCCACCATATAACCAAGCTCCACCTCCCAAACGCATCAACTTCATCCCAACCGGGGTTGTGTCATACGACCCTAGCATATATATTAACCGTTTCCACCTACCCAAGCCGGAGGTGTTCATTCCTGGCAGCACTGACTTGTGCGTGTTAGACATCTCCCAAACCCAACCTGAACTGGTGGTGGTGACCATCAAATATAGAATTGGGATCACTGTTGAGGCAGACAAGAATGATCAGTTAGAGCCTGAGAGGTCTGCAAACTTTGAGTACAACCCGAGTGGCTATATTACTTCAACGGATCAGTCTAGACCAAGAGTAGAGCTCCTGGTTGGGGCAAAGATCTGCGTAGTTCAAGAGGATGAACCTAATCAAGGGCTAGATGACCTAGCAGAATTGGAGGATGACCTTACAAATCTGCAATTCTTTGAAGAACAGGATTCGGGGAACGTAACTGTCAACTAGTTTGATCTGGAAGGGACAGCAAAAGCTACTGGATGGCTCAGCGACGAGCCAAATATTGTTGAGCAGTCTTAGTCAGAACAGGGTCCGTCGGACACGGGGACATCAGTAGTGGTCGAAATGGCTGGGAATCAGAATGGACTGTCGGAGAGCACTAGTGTTAAGAATTTTGCTCACGATCAGAACAGTTTGAGTAGAGAAGATGCTGAGCAACAGGCTGCAGTAAAACAGTTTGAGCAAGAGAAGATTGAAGATCTGGAGAGAGCTAGAAAGGCCAAAGCCCCCGTGGGGACGAAATGTGCTGTGCGCACAGGAATAGAGGCAACCGAACCAGATAGTTGCCTGTCAATGGCCGACGGTATGTGGTGGGAAGATGACGACCTATGTCTTGCCCACACCGACGAAGATTGGGAGAACAACCAGCCAGATGATACCTGGTATATTGGAGAGGTGGACCACATGACCAGTAGTGGGCGGTACTTCAAGCCCCCACACCTAGATCAACCAGAGGTGTCCAGAAAGGACAAGAAAGCAGAGAAGCAGAAAGAAAAGTTACTTGAGGAGGAGGCTTGTAGACACCCCATTTTTGACCGTCCTCAACACTTGGACGTCATCGCTCGAACACTCGGTGATTACCCATGTTTTGTTTCGTTTTTAGGTCCCGGAGGTCTTGGCTACGCGCCTTGCCTTAGGATCTCTCAACTCGACTGTTCTGTGTTTAGTTTTGTACCAAACACTTGTGTTTTTGCTTCTGAGGGTAGAAAGTAGCTTGTTAGCTACCCCTGACACCCACCGACCTTGGTCTGAGGCCACCGACCATGTTTTGAGGCTACCGGCCATTGGTGAATTATACCATTGGCCGGTCGGCATTCAGTATGGCTGGCCGGCCATCTGTTTGGCCGGTGACCTCCTTTTCTGGCCGGTAGCCCCTTTTTACCTTTTTAAGGCATGGTGCATGCCAGCTGTGCTAGCTGGAATGCACCAAACCTGCCCCGGGGCATACATGTGGCTGTTTTGCCCTTTTTGCACCCTTTTTGGTCAAAGCTTCTTGAGGAAGCTTGACCCTTTGTCAAAGCTTCCTCAAGAAGCTTGCCAGCTGTCCTAGCTTCCTCAGGAAGCCTTGCCCCCTTTGACCCCTTTTTTTGTTTAGCTTCTTTGAGAAGCTTCAAACATTTGTTTTGTCTATATATAGAGCCCGCCCTCCTCCATTGTTGGGGGTTGAACGAAAAAAACCAGAGCTTGTACATATATTATGATATACATCACTCTCTCTATATATATTTCCCTCTCTCTCCTCTTTTGTGTGCGTTTTGTGGCCTAAAAGTGTGTTTTGACCTTAGTTTTGCACTAAGACACACACCATTACACCACACTTCGACCTTGAGAGGCTGAGAGGGTTTGTTCTTGAGTTTTTGGATTGGTTTTGATCACAGGAAGGTGTCTGATCTTGCTGTTCCTCAAGGGTTCTTCAAGGGTAACATTCTTACTTTAGATTCCCCATTCTTGCACTAGATTTTTGCCTACCTTGCTTGTTGTTTTAGACTTTGTGTATAACTGAAAAAAGTCTTGTATTTTCATGCTTGAGATCTTTCATTAAGGTCATTTGGTTGTTTGGTGTAACGCCCCGACCCTTTACACGTCATCGATATTGTCCGCTTTGCGTCATGCCCGCACGGATTTGTTCTTCCCAGTGGGTCACCCATCCTAGAACTACTCCAGCCTAAGCACGCTTAACTGGGGAGTTCTAATAGGAATTTCACCACTTGGGAAAAGGCCTCAATGCTATATAAGGGTCCAGGTTTTTACTTTTATAGCCCAAGAACTCCTCCTCCATTCCTGATGTGGGACACCGGGGCCGTACAATCCACCCCCCCCCATAAGGCTGCACGTCCCCGTGCAGTAGCCTGCCTGCTCGCAAGCCCGCCAGCTCGCAAGCCCGCCCACATGCACCGAGAAACGCCAGGGGCCCACACTCGGTACTCCGGAGAGTCGGCTCTGATACCATTTGTAACGCCCCGACCCATTACACGTCATCGATATTGTCCGCTTTGGGTCATGCTCGCACGGATTTGTTCTTCCCAGTGGGTCACCCATCCTAGAACTACTCCAGCCTAAGCACGCTTAACTGGGGAGTTCTAATAGGGATTTCACCACATGGGAAAAGGCCTCAATGCTATATAAGGGTCCAGGTTTTTACTTTTATAGCCCAGGAACTCCCCCCCCATTCCCGATGTGGGACACCGAGGCCTTACAATCCACCCCCCATAAGGCTACACGTCCCCGTGCAGTAGCCTGCCAGCTCGCAAGCCTGCCCACATGCACCGAGAAACGCCAGGGGCCCAAACTCGGTACTCCGGAGAGTCAGCTTTGATACCATTTGTAACGCCCCGACCCTTTACACGTCATCGATATTGTCCGCTTTGGGTCATGCCCGCACGGATTTGTTCTTCCCAGTGGGTCACCCATCCTAGAACTACTCCAGCCTAAGCACGCTTAACTGGGGAGTTCTAATAGGGATTTCACCACTTGGGAAAAGGCCTCGATGCTATATAAGGGTCCAGGTTTTTACCTTTATAGCCCAGGAACTCCCCCTCCATTCCCGATGTGGGACACTGGGGCCTTACATTTGGGGCTGACCTACCCTTCTTAGGCCTCTTTTGGCCTCTTTTTGTGCTCTTTTGTTAGGCTTTGGTTACTCTTATGTATTGGCTTTCTCACCACTGAAATCCAGTGGACTTCCAGTGGTGAAGAAGAGGTTTTGAGGTTTTGATTAGGGGAGGGACACCTCTCTCCCTTGCTCTCTCTCTTTTGTTTGCATATTTGGCTCAATATGGTAGCATGCATGCCTAGTCTTGTTTGGCATTATTTCAGAGCTTATGTGGTGCTCATTTAGCATGTATTGTCTCTGCCTCATGTTGGTTTTTTTTGGTCTTTTGTATGTATAATACACTTGCTTTGAAATCCCATCATTTGGCTTAAAGTGTATCATGTTGTAGCATATCATTTGAGCATGTTTTTGGCTTGGTCCTAAGAAGGTTTTAGCATTATTTTTCCATGCCTAAGGTCTATTGGTTACTGATTTGGTCATGCTTGACATGTTTGATGTGGTTGCTATGCATTTTGGCTTGTGAGCCCAAAGTGTGTGAGTCATAAACATGCCCTAGTTGGCCTACTTCAATGAGTTGGAATCATTTTCCATGTCATTTCAGTCCCCAAACCATGCTTGTATGCTTGCATTCATCACCTCTTTCATGCTTTGAAGATGCGTCCTTTTATGCCTTGAAATGAGCATTGTGCATGCCTAAGTGTTTAAACCTTCGGGGCTGCCATATCAGAGGGTTTTAGGACTTATTTCAAAGCATCCAAACTCTGTTTTTGGTTGTATAGCTCATGCCATGTTGGTTTGGGGTAGTGGTAGTAGAATACCCCTTGGTTATGCCTTAATCTTGGGTCTATTGGTGTGTATGCTTACATGAGTATTTGTTCATCATTTTAGGCATCTTTTGTCACTGTTTTGCGGTGGGCTGAGGTTTGCCCCTTTGCATTGCATGATTCATGTTGCATCTTTGAGCCAAATTTGTATACATGCATTGCATTGTTTGGTTTGGGGTGTCAAGCGAAACTTGAGGGCTGAGGAGTGTTTGCACTTCAAGTGACAAAACACATCTCAACCCTCGGTCGCCAGGCCCCTAGACCCCAACATGATAGGGTGTTGGCATTCATCTCCTCTTTGTTACATGCATTTTTACATTAAGTTGCAAACATGGCTAATTAGGCCATCATGCATAATTGATGGCCGGAGGGTCGAGGACCACACTCCCTTGAGTCCATAACATGATTGGGAGAGTGGCCATGCACACATTCGCTTGAAATGCATTGCCATGCTATGTTTTGCCCTCTGCTGCTGTCAAAAACAGATTCTGCAGGAAGATTTGGCCGACCGGCCATATGCAGTGCCGACCGGCCATCCATAAGTGGTCGATGGATTAATTTATGGCCCATGACCATTCCCGATGGCCGATGACTATTCCTCACGGCTGGTGGTGCTCCATAGCACTCAGAGAAGCAACCCTGGGACTTGTGTAGTCTTCAGAGAAGCAGAACAGTCAAAGCAGAGGCAGCTTGTGCATGGTAGTGACATCCGAGCGGAATCGAGCACGCATCGCATTGGACCCTCTTCCCAGGCTGTTTATTGCTTAAATTAGATTAATTAATTTGCTTAATTAATTAGGTGGTCTGTAATATTTAATTAGCTTGTTAGTTAGTTAAATTGTACTAATCTTTCGGTCCCTCCGAGTGAGGGCTAACTTGTAATTAGTGTGGGTGCGTGTGTGCATGTCTTCCAACCCTCACTTCTTCCTCCCTTTTACTTATCTGCTTTTGATGGTTAGTATTAGGTCATATTTGATTTAGCATACCATATGCTATGCATGCGTGCATCCATACATTTGTCATGCATGCACCGGGCTCGGCGCATCATACTAACTGCATTGTATTTCAATTCCAAGTTGAATACGTGTTAGTTATAGCATCATCATATGTCATCCACAGATTAGCCGAGCATATTGTAGCTGCATCTTGCATGTGTTGCATTAGCCATCTTAACATGAACTACGATCATGCATATGATTACTATCTAGTTTCTGTTTTGGCTTGGAGTACTCGGTGAGCATTTATGTTTTAGCATCCTTGCATGCGTGTGAGTGTTGCCATGACAGCATGCTTACCATGAGGCTACTTGCTTATGTGATATAACTGCTTGAATTCCTGTGGGTGGAGGTTGAATTACCTCAATTAGAATAAAGTATTAAAACTGTGAGTTTTAAGCCCACTAGTTAGTGGCAAAACCATCTTTTCTAAAGCCCAATCGAGGGTGGCAAAACTTGCATTTTAGCCTACTTGCGAGTAGCAAACCATTTTCAAAACAAACATGCAATGTTTTGTTCCAATTTAGGCAATTTGGTCTATGCTTGTTTGCTCTACGCATAACATAGTAATTCTAAGCTAATAATCGGAATAGGAACTCATAATGCTTTCAAAACAAGATATCACGGTTAGTAGAGGCTGATCTTTGATCGGGCGAGAGGGGGTGCTCATAGCTGACCTTCCCCAATCGTACCCAAGTTCACGAGCCGAGGCAACTTTGGTGATGACGGACACGTGGCCTTTGGCACCGAGTCAGGGTTTCCTAAATTTTCCAAAATAAAATATTTAGGTGGCGACTTTGTATCTGGCAAAGCAGTCCATGTTTGGCACTTCTTTTCTAAAAATCTGTTTTTCTCACAACGATTTGCTGAATTTGGACTCTTTGGTTCAGATTAAGAATCGTGACAATTTCAGAGTCCTGAACTGTAGTGAACCCAAAACGAACAGATCAGGACTCGTCCTCCCGGGGCGTTCGCGGACGTCTACAGTTTCTGGCGACTCTGCTGGTGATTTAGAGAGCTTGACTCGAACTCGTGATATCCTGTTTTGATTTCATTTATGTGTCTCTTTGCATTGCATGTGCATTGGTGTGCCTAGGATACAGTGTTTGCCATCTTCCATTCCTGAACGGTTTGCCAGAGGCTTGACTTTATCAAAGCATGTCATAAGGCTGACCGGTTGTGGGCTTTGACAGTATGGGAACACAAACCCCGGTTTTACCGGGGCACCATTTTCGACCATTCGACCTAGTGCATATCGAAATCTGTAGTGACTATTCCAAACTAGGACATGTTGCTTACCCGATGTTAGGTTGTTTGAAAACTGCTGCGTGCATAGTGAAACCCTGGCTCCTGACAAAATAGGACAGGGAAACCCTACCCCAACTTAGGGGTGTTTTGGCTCTCTTTTACTTGCTATGTGTTTTTATAGTGTATCTATGCAGGGAACACACATATCAGTTCGCAAGTCTGAGTGTCAGGCCTACGGGCATCGGTGTTTTTGGGAATCAGTCATCTACGGGTATCAGATTCAGACTTAGGGGCAACGATTTGGAAACAGTGATCAGTGATTAAGGAACAGTGCATTCAGCTTGTTGGCAATTTGTTGTGATACCCAGCTGTGTGTTGTGTTTATTTTACGTTGTTACGCTGTCCAATTGTCTGTTTATTTATACGCTTTATTTATCTTTTTACTAGGTTGTCGAACACAATTGCTTCTGACCCAGTAGATATTCCCCAAGCAGTCTGGACTAGAGGTCGTCGACTCCATCGATCTGAGGATCTGGTAGACGGACAACCAGTGTACCACTCTCTACCCCCGGTTACTGGACGAAGGACAGCTAGGCAGAGGGCATCAGTTCAACAGTCAGTACAGAGGGCTTTATCTACCCCACCTGTGTACAGTAGGGATCAGGATTCTGCTTTTCCCACAGAAAGGGAACATATACCGATAATTCAGTCAGAGCAGAACAGTATGGCAAATTTAGAGGAGATGGTGCACCAGCTCCAAGAGAGTATGAAAATGATGCAGCAGGACGCTGTCCGACAGGCAGAGTTCGCCAAGCAGCAGGCCACGGTTATGAATGAACAAACAGAGTTAATCGTGAGGTTACAGCAGCAAACCGGAGCATCTGCTTCGCAGCAAGCTCCTCTCCCGCCAGGAATTCCAACCCCCGGGGAGACAGCTAATGTTCAGAATGATACGAACATTCCCATGGGACCACCTCTACCCCCGATCCTACCCCAAATCCAACCCCAGTTATCCAAAACACCCACCAACCTACCGGACTCTGCCTTTGAGTTCGAGACAGACCCCATAGCATTGAAGTTGAGCAAGCTCGAAAAGCTGTTCAAGAGATCCCAAGGAGTCAAGACCATCCTTGACATCAAAGATGAATATACCGACGCAGCTGTGACGCTGCCTGACAGATTCAAAATGCCGCACATTGATCGATTTGATGTGCACCTGAGATTGTTTTCAGACATCTTAAGGCCAATGGGCCTCAGCAGGCTTCAGAAGCTGTCTCTGTTCGGCCGAACCCTGTCGGGTGTGGCGGCCATATGGTATGCCAAATTAGAAGATGATGTCAAGAGAAACTGGGACGAGATGGCCGAGGCCTTTATTACGCAATACTCATACAATACACAAATTGAGATTACAACCCGTGATCTCGAGACTACAAGGCAAGAGCCTAAAGAGAGTTTCTCAGAATTCGTGACCAGATGGAGAGCCAAGGCTTTGATGATGACCTTAAGGCCTTCAGACAAGGACCAGATTCAGATGATTATGTGCAATCTTCAGCCGACGTTGATGCAAAAGATGATTGTACTCCCCTTCCCTACCTTTTCTGATCTACATGAAATGGGGGTGCAGATTGAGGATGCCTTGAAGCAAGGCTTAATTGATAATGACCAGGAGCAACCCCAAAGAACTTTCAACCGCAACACTAATGCAGGCCTGAGCGGTACTACAACTACAAGAGCCTCCGAAGTGAGCAAGGTCACCACCACCCCCCCTCCAAGAACCATGGCAGCTGTGCCATTCTCCGGCGCGTCCGGAAGCCATACCCAAACAGCCAAATACCCACCCAAAAACACAAGAACCTTCGTTCCACTGTATATTCCCCTATCCAAAGCTCTGGGGGTTTTAATCAGAAAAGGGCATTTGAAGGCCCTAGAACCGCAGCCCTTACCAGAAAGACTTCCCCTACCCATAACCCAGCTAAATATTGCGCATTTCACCAACAGCACGGTCATGACACCGATCTGTGCTTCCGATTACGTCATGAGATTCAAGATCTCATCGATAACGGGGTGATTCAACCTCCCGAGAAACCCAATGTTACAACAAACCCTCTCCCCACACATAACCAAGCTCCACCGCTTAAAAGGATCAACTTCATCCAAATTGGGGTCGTGCCTTATGATCCTAGCATCTATATCACTCTTTTCCACCTGCCTAAGCTGGAGGTAGTCTTTCCCGACTGCACCACTTTGTGCATGGTGGACATCTCCATGACCCGACCTAAGACAACGGTGGTGACTATCGAGAATAGGAGAGAGGAGATCCCAAAGGAGAAGAAGGTTGTTGAGTCAGAGTCTGCAGAATCTGGGAGTCGTGTTGAGAAGAGATATAGTCTGGGTGACTATATTTCATTAATAGGCCAGGAAGGGCTAGATGTGGAATTGCCAACAGGGGGAGAACTGTGTGGGCCAGGGAACAGATGATTTAAGGGCTGTGGAAGAGGACCTTGCCAATCTCCAGTTTTACAGTGACCAAGATCCAGGGGGCGCAGCAGTCAACTGGTTTCATTATGAGGAATCAGCAGAGGCTACTGGGTGGTTGGATGATCAACCGGATGTGGTGGAAGAGTTCCAACTAGGACAGGGTCCGGCAGGGGCACGAATGTCGGTGACAGTCGAGAGAGTCGGAGAATAGAATACATCGCCGGAGAACGCCAATGTCAAGAATTTCGCTCAGGATTGGAGCATTCTGAATACAGGAATTATTGAGTAGCCAGCTCTGTTGACACGGTCGGAACATGAAAGATTTGAAGATCCCGCGAGAATCAGAAAAGGCAAAGGCCCATATGGGGACTGAAACTGCTGTGTGCACAGGAACAAAGAATGCTGCCAGCATAGGGATGGAAGGTACCGCGAGTACGAGAACAGTCATACCAGAGCCGGACAGGTGTCTGTCGGCTGCTGATGGAATGTGGTGGGAAGATGGGGATTTATGTCTTGTCCATACGGACGAAGATTGGGGGAACAACCAGCCCGATGACACTTGGTACCTTGGAGAAGTCGAGCATATGACACGGAGCGGGCGGTACTTCAAACCTCCACACCGAGATCAACCAGAGGCTCCTGGGAAGGATAGGGAGGCTGGGAAGCAAAAAGAGAAACAACTTGAAGAGGAGGCTGTGCTCAAACAGTTAAAAAAGATACAAGCAGACATCTCCATCTGGGGACTGCTTATGGCATCACGAGTGCACAGACAGGCTGTCCTATCAGCCATGGACAAGGCAAAGCTTTCGATAGTAACCACGCCAGAACAGCTAGTAGGATTAGTTTTTCCGGGAGGGGCTACCCCGACGCTGACTTTCTCCGACAAGGAACTACCACCTGAGGGGGCAAACCATAACAAACCACTCTACATCTCTGTGGAGTGTAAGAAAAAATGGATACCGGTGGTTCTTGTTGATATCGGATCCGCCACCAACGTCTGCCCGGCAAGGACAGCGTATGCGATCGGCTTGAAAACTGCGGACTTTTTACCAACAACCCAAGTAATTCGGGCATATGATAACACAAGTAGAGAGGTCATGGGGACGGTAAAAATTCAGACTAAAGTTGGGCCAGGACAGCATGAGATAGATTTCCATGTCTTAGAAGTTCCGGCAACTTTCAACCTGCTTTTGGGGAGGCCGTGGCTGCATCGAGTGAAGGCCGTCTCGTCCACTCTGCATTAGATGGTGAAATACCCCTATGAAAATGGAGTAGCCATTGTTTTCAGAAATTCATCGATCCACCCACCTCCAGAGGTATCTACACCAGTCTTAGAAATTGAGCACGGCATGGAGGACGTGTTTATATCTGGTTT
Source organism: Camellia sinensis (assembly GCF_055761805.1). Taxonomy (NCBI): domain Eukaryota; kingdom Viridiplantae; phylum Streptophyta; class Magnoliopsida; order Ericales; family Theaceae; genus Camellia; species Camellia sinensis. Next base: position 74,164,336 of record NC_138964.1, read on the forward strand.
CACCCTCGTTGAGGCTCGGGTTGTACAAAACATCATGGCTGCTAACGAGGGGATATATGTCAGTGCTCAAGCGGTATACCTCATGAACAAACTCCAACACATCCCCGGGATGGGGTTAGGAAGGAGCGGCCGGAAGGGCGTCGTAGCATTGGCCGAAGTGCCACATAACCCTCATACCTTTGGTTTGGGTTATCTGTCCACCAAGGAGGATTGGGTAAGGAAAGGAAAGGAAATGGCTGGAAGAGCCAGAGTGAAACAGATGGGGAAGCCTTTTGAGTTGATGTATCGGCCCATCCAGGGTACCACAAACGGACGCTTCGTCCGGGAGGGGGAAGATTTTCCATTCTGTGATTTTCCGAAGCCGTGGCTGAACGCGGAGAGGAAGCACGTACCGGGGTTCGAGATCTTCTTTGACCTACAATTATCTGGGGATGATGTTGCCGAAGAGCAGACAGACCCGACAGTCGAGGATGAGCATAGTGGGGAAATGGAGTCTGAGGACACCGAACTTGAAATGGGGGTAGCACTGGCATGTCTACTTTCAGATCCTTTAACCGAACGAAAGTGCTTGGGGGATGACTTCTCGGTGTCCATGATTGGGAATGAAACGGCTACGGTCCTACCATCAACAATTTTGGATGCATCCATCGTACCCTCTCTCGTTTGGCAATACGAAGAGGGATTTTTGTCGAACAGTGCCGGGTCAGGTAGTGAGCCGGAATCTGATTCCACCGAGTCTTGTGAGTCGGAATCAAGTTCCAGCTCAACTGAGTCTGAGTCCGGTATTCCTGGGGGTGATAACCCGGATGCCACAGTCCTGTCCAGGTTGTCTTTTTCTTTCTCCTTTGAGTCTGTTGTAACAGAAGAATCGGACGGTTTGGAAGTACTGAATGAGAATAATGTGGATGTGGTTTTCGAGTACTTTTCTGTGCCTTTGATATATTGCTTAAATCAGGACCTTTCAAAATTTTGACGAAAACGACGAGGGAGAAATTCCTCCGGTTTTGCAACGATTAATTCATCAAGAGCAGGAAAGATTTGTTAAACCTTTAGTGGATGAAATCACTACTGTGAATATTGGTACTAAGAAGGACCCGCGGCTGGTCCAGATCGGGTCCACGTTGTCTTCGGAGGAACGCGAGCGCTTAGTCGCTTTATTAAAAGATTTCAAAGATGTTTTCACATGGTCCTACGAAGACATGCCTAGAATCGATCATGAGATTGTACAGCACCGGATCCCTCTTGACCCCGAGGCCCGACTTGTCAAATAGTAACTCAGAAGGATTCGTCCAAACTGGGCCATCAAGATTAAGGAAGCGGTCACCAAGCAAATCGATGCAGGCTTCCTGCTGGTATCCGAATACCCGACTTGGTTGGCCAACATTGTTCCAGTGCCGAAGAAAGATGGCAGAATCCGAGTATGCGTGGATTTCAGGGATTTGAAGAGAGCTTGTCCAAAGGACGACTTCCCCTTGCCACATATTGATGAGTTGGTGGATTTCACGGCAGGGCATGCTTTGCTTTCGTTTATGGATGGCTTCTCAGGTTACAATCAGATAATGATGGCACCCAAAGACCGGGAGAAGACTGCTTTCACCACCCCGTGGGGGACATATTGCTACAGAGTGATGCCATTTGGGTTGAAGAACGCTGGTGCTACATATCAACGGGCCGCGACCATGATATTGCATGATATGATCCACAAAGAAGTGGAGGTGTACGTGGACGACATGATTGTCAAGTCCAAAGAAAGAGAAGGCCACTACACCGCCTTGCAAAAGTTCTTCCAAAGGATCAGAGAATTCCGGCTGTGGCTGAATCCTCAAAAGTGTACGTTTGGTGTTACCGCGGGAAAAATGCTAGGGTTTCTGATTACACAAAGGGCATCGAAGTTGACCCTTCCAAAATCAAGGCCATCTTAGAAATGCCACCACCGATGACTGAAAAGGAGGTGCGAGGCGTTCTGGGTAAAGTGCAATTCATAAGACGGTTTATCTCAAAGCTAACCCTGACTTGTGAACCACTTTTTGGTCTCTTGAAGAAAGGAAAGAAATTCCAATGGGACGGCCGATGCCAAGCTACTTTTGAACAAGTCAGGAAATACTTACAGAACCCACCCGTGTTGTCACCACCACAACCAGGAAGACCGTTGATATTGTACCTTTCAGTAACTGAGACTATAATGCGCTGCATGCTTGCACAAGAATCGGAGGATAAGGTAGAGAAGGCCATCTACAATCTGAGCAAAAAGATGTTGGATTACGAGACCCGGTACACTCCGCTGGAGAAGGCTTGTTTGGCTTTGGTATGGGCTACCAGGAAGTTGTGGCACTACCTGTTAGCTCACTCCATAATGTTGGTTTCACGACGCGATCCCATCAAATATCTTTTCGAGAAACTGGCACCTACGTGTAGGCTAGCTCGTTGGTTGCTGTTACTTTCCGAATTTGATCTAAAATGTGTGACACGCAAGTCAGTCAAGGGAAGAGCAGTGGCAGAGTTCTTAGCCGATCATCTAGTGGAAGGGTGTGAAGCAGTTGAGTACTTATTCCCAGGCGAGGCCATTTTGCACATCGAAGATGAAATTTGGACGATGTATTTTGACGGAGTGTCACACCAGTACGGGTATGGGATAGGAGTGTTGTTGATAGCGCCCGACAACTCCCATATTCCTTTAGCCTTCAAACTCTGGTTCAAAGTCTCGAACAACGAAGCAGAATATGAGGCATGCATTGCCGGTCTAGAAGCAGCCATGGAACTAGGGGCAAGACGGTTGGACGTCATCGGGGACTCGAACCTTGTTGTGTCTCAAGCAAAAGGAGACTGGAAAGTCAAAGAAGAAAAGATGATGATGTATCACCGGACCTTGGACTTGTTAATTCCTCTGTTTGAGAAGCTAAATTTTGCTCATCTACTAAGAGAGAACAACAGGTTCGTAGATTCTTTAGCAACTCTATCTTCCATGATAGAGATCCCGTCTGGAGTTCGGATGCGTCCAGTCATCATTGACTAGAAATTTGTGCCAACCTATGAGTCGATCGCCGCCATAGATGAGGTTCAGGATGAAAACCCCTGGTATTATGACATTTGGAACTTCTTGGAGAAGGAAATGTATCCATCGGAGGCAAACGCCAAGGATAAAAGGGCAATCAGAAGAATGGCCGTTCAGTTCATCATCTGCGGGGGTAAGCTGTATAAGACAGGTCATCCGGGAATGCATAAGCTATGTGTAGAAGCTGAGGAATCCAAGCGCCTGATGGAGGCTATCCATAGAGGAGAATGTGGGGCACATATGAATAGGGTAATGCTAGCGCGGAAGATCCTCAGACAGGGTTACTACTGGTCCACCATGGAGGAGGATTGTATCAGCTTTGTTCGGCGATGCCACAAATGCCAGATCCATGCAAATCACATGAACATTCCGCCGTCGAAGCTGTACAATATGACTTCGCCATGGCCATTTTCAGTTTGGGGAATCGATGTGATCGGGGCTATTACTCCGAAGGGGTCAAATGGGCATGAGTTCATCCTGGCCGCGATAGATTACTTTACGAAGTGGGTCGAGGCCCAATCTTATGCGGTGTTGAAGGCTTCACATGTTGCGAAATTCATCAAAAACAACATCATCTGCCGCTATGGGGTCCCAAACGAGATTATTTCAGACAATGGTTCCCATTTCAAGAAGGAGGTGATTGATTTGTTAAAGAAATACAATGTGGCTTTTCATAAGTCGTCCACATACCGGCCGCAGACCAATGGAGCAGTTGAGGCCGCCAACAAGAACATCAAGCACATGTTGCAGAAGATAGTGGAAACCTACCGGGACTGGTCAGATAAGTTGTCGTTTGCTCTGTGGGCTACCGGACTTCAATTGGAACTTCTACTGGGGCGACTCCATATTCATTAGTCTATAGGATAGAGGCGGTTCTACCTATCGAAATTGAGGTTCCGTCATTGCGAGTATTGGCTGAGTGTCAAATAGCCGAAGCAGATTGGCAGCAGAGCAGATTCGAGGAACTCATGCTTTTTGATGAGAGAAGACTGAAAGCATTGTACCATGTTCAAGGTTATCAGCGCAGAATTGCCCGGGCTTTCAACAAGAAGGTTAAGTCCAGGAATTTGAAAGAAGGAGATTTGGTACTCAAGGACAACCGAGCTCCCATCCATGACCCAAGGGGCAAGTTCAGACCCAATTGGACTGGTCCCTACATCATTAAGTCTATTTGGTCAGGTGGAGCTGTCGTTCTGATGGACCTAGATGGCCTACAGTTCTCCCAACCGATCAACATGGACAAATTGAAGAAATATTACCCCTGAGAGGCTCGCTAGGCTGAAAACCCGAAAGGGCGACCTAGGTAAAAGTTAGAGCACGGAAAATTAGAAAATATAAAAAATAAGCTCGCAATGTTGAAAACCCGCAAAGGACGGCTTTGGCAAAAAGTTAGAGCGCAAAATGAGAGTGAAAATACTCGAGTGAACCCAAGCCTGAACTACGTAAGGCTTGATTCCCATCTTTGGGATACGTAAGCAGCTTCATCCTGAAGTTCAGCCATAAACACTTCCCCGATCAACTTTGTCCATTTGATCGTCTTGGGCCATCTTTGTCTATTCAGCAACCAAGAGCTCAGTTATGATCTCCGGTGCAGTGCTTCGCAGACTAGGGGCAACTTTCCAGTTGCTGGGATCCGGGGTTTGTGCATCTCAGTGATAGATCTCAGGCGTGTCCAGTTCTGATCCATATCGAAAATAGCTTTGAAAAGTTTTCATAAAAGCTGACTTTGTTCAAATTAATCTTTTTACAACTAAGACCATCTCTGGACCAAAACGGGAAATTTTCAGTACCACAACCTTCAAGTTCATTGATTTCAGTACAGAGTCCTCCTGCTCTTGCATACAAATTGAAGTTGCTTTTTATTACATTCATAAGAAAAACTTGAAAGTACTAATAAAGTAATAAATCCGGGCATAGTCATGTCAGGTGTTCCTGCGCCCCCTCCCAGAGCTGGTCGAAGCCCCCGGTGCCAAGCTGGGCTCGATCTGTGCCTCCTCATTAAGCCAAACTATGCACTCATCAGACAAAGTACAACTGAAAGTAGGAGCGGAGGCCAGGAGTTCTCTTGTCCTCCACGCTGTGGCCTGCCGAACAAGCTGCGCACCTCGAAACGGAAAGGCAGCAGGATATTCTATCCCCTCTGCGGGGCAAATCTGGTCATGGCCAAACTGGCATCGAAACCGGAATGGGAAATAAAACACACAGTGAGTAAAACCAATCAACTGAATCCCAATCTGTCGGGACATGCTGTAGCCCATTGCCGGTAGATTGAGCCAAGAGCACAGCCAAGCAATGACGTCGGCAGATAAATTGCACATCGAGTCGAACCACCAACCCTCATCAAGGGCGTCGACCAAACGTTGCCTGAAGAAGTAGCCGCGAGCTGAGTATGTTGGGCAAGAGTCCACAACCTGCAACTTGTCCATCAACCACACCTGGGAAGGGATGAAGTATGAGAGAATAAAGAATAGAGAGATGTACGATGAGAGAAAAAGTGAGAAAAGGGTTTTGAGGGCCGAGCGGCGTGAGTAGTACATATGTGAGATTGGGTGGGAAACTTTACCTGCAGCAATAATGGACTCCCCGCAAATCTAGTCATCTCTCGATGATAAAAGGCGTCTAACCCCATCAACATCTCAGTCAGAGTCATGACAACGCAACTCTTGCCCTCTTTCAAGCCTTGGGTAACCTCGATCAATCAAATGGAGCCTGAGACAAACAGAAAACGAGATAGCATGCACAAACAGAGGGCGTGTCGCCGGAAGCCTTGCCAATGACGGTTGTTGCGATCGCCGGCATCGGAGAACCGATAGATCAAACTGGGAATGTCCAGTATTCCGTCATAAATCAGAGACCGAGGGTCACGCATAGTGAGTCCACACATTCGCCGTAAGGTTTGGGCATGGCCAAACTTAAGATGGGGCAGGATCTCCTCGTCACGCTCAGATTCGAGTAAAACTCGGAATGCTTCAAAGGTAGGACACACTTCTTGCCCGCTAAAGCTAATGACATGTGTCACCGGATTCCAAAACCTTGCCACCGCATGGAGAAACGGGAGGTGTAACGGGGTACGACCCAGAGTGAATAGTGCGCTTATGCCGAAACCCCAGAAATTTATCTTTTCCGAGTCACCCAAGTTCTTAATCCAAGTTGTCTGATTTTGGGCAAGAAACACTTCCATTTGGGGCAAATCAGTGTTGAATTGGGAAGAACCACGAAGCTGAGGCCCTTTTGTAGAAGATAAGGTTGAGTGAAGGACAGATGTCAGCATTTTGCTGATTCTGACAATTCATGGCCGGCCGGCCAAATATAGTGCCGACCAGGCACCGCTTTTGGCCGATTGATCAAAGTTTCTGGCCGATGGCCATTTCTCACGGCCGATGGCCTTTATCTCTGGCTGGTGGTCTTCCTCCTTGCTCTCTGAGCTGTTTATGATGAGGATTGGGGAATTCCACCACCTCCAATGCCCTCCGGTGATCGATTCTTGCGGAGTCACGCCTATTTGCTTATCGAGTTATTGTACATTTGCTTATTGAGTTGTATGTCACTCTCTTCAAGTCTTTAATTTGCTTATCGAGTTGTACTCACGCTTGGTTGGTTATATCGAGTCTCTCTGTTTTGCTTATCGAGTTGTAAATTGGCTCACTATCTGATTACTACGACGCGAATGCTCTATTTTTAAAATGAATCTCATACACATTGTTATATGATGCCATGCGATGCAATGCATAGAATGTACAAATGCAACACCTTTTTGAACAAAATAGCAGTTTCATTCCCATCACATGCTTTTCAAAAATGTGCAGTTTTGAGAAAAAGTAAAACCTGCCTGAGGCAGTGCAATGTGCTTAGACTACCAGTAAAAAAGAAAGTAAAGCAAAAAGAAGGAGCAAGGCAGCAAAGTATCAGGATTGATGCCGGTAACCCCTCCCTTGTGGTCAATACATCTCTCGCGTCCTTGTTTGGATCAATTGTATGCTTCGGCACCTTCATTTCTCGAGGCAATGCACGGAAGTACGCCTTCGAAACATTCATAGATCTCCGACTTGACCACAAGTTGTGTTTTCTATGAACAATGCTCTGTACATACGAGAAACATCCCTTCTCGTATCCTTTATGTATCTTGTGAACTTCACGAATCCTTTCAATCATACTGTGTTGCAGTACTTTGCATTTCAGCATCATGAATAGCTCGTCTTTGTTCAATTTCAAGTTTCTATACACATTGCGTGCATACGTGCATTGCTTTACTTACATGTGTTCAATTTCAAGTTCCTATACACATTGCGTGCATACGTGCATTGCTTTACTTACATGTGTTCAATTTCAAGTTCCTATACACATTGCGTGCATACGTGCATTGCTTTACTTACATGTGATCAATTTCAAGTTCCTATACACATTGCGTGCATACGTGCATTGCTTTACTTACATGTGTTCAATTTCAAGTTCCCATACACATTGCGTGCATACGTGCATTGCTTTACTTACATGTGTTCAATTTCAAGTTTCTATACACGTTGCGTGCATGCGTGCATTGCTTTACTTGTGTTCAATTGCAAGTTTCTATACACATTGCGTGCATGCGTGCATTGCTTTACTTACATGTGTTCAATTTCAAGTTTTTATACACATTGCGTGCATACGTGCATTGCTTTACTTACATATGTCCAAATTCCTTTTATACACATTGCATGCGTTGTCGCGTTATGCTTTACTTACATGTGTTTAGTGTCCATTTATACACATTGTACACGTTATTGCGTATACTTTATTTACATATGTCTACATCCTCACACATTGCGCACGTTGCCCCGTATTCTTTACTCGCATGTGTTTGCGCTTTCACAACATTGTTATGCATCCCGCTTGTTTTGCGTTGTCATGCACTTTCAATTGCCTAGATGCGCATATTACTAACAATATTGTATTTGTTAAGTTGTTTTCTTTTGCAGGCACGATATTATATATATGGTTCCTTTGAGACTGGCGCAACCAGACGAACCGCACAGGTATTGTACTCTTCGCATGAAACGTAGCGCGAATTGCATAATTCTCTTACATCCTTTCTGCATTGTAGTGTAGTTTGGTCTATGATTGCTTAAATCTGTCACATGTTATGCTTCGTTACAACTTTCTTTGCATGATTATAAGTTATGCTCGGCTTGGTGCATTGTCATGCATTCTGCCCCTGCCCTCGGGCACATATCTTTATCTGCAGCTTGTATGCCTTGTCTAAGTCTTCGGCCTGATCAAAAATGGATCGTCTCTGGGCTTTGACAATACCTCCCATCATTGTCATGACTTTCGAGTTCTGTCAAAGAGGGGCAACTGTAGACACCCCATTTTTGACCGTTCTCAAGGCTTGGACGTCACCGCTCGAACACTCGGTGATTACTCATGTTTGTGTTTCGTTTTGAGTTCCCGGAGGTCTCGGCCACGCGCCTTGCCTCAGGATCTCTCAACTCGATTGTTCTGTGTTTGGTTTTGCACCAAACACTTGTGTTTTTGCTTCTGAGGGTAGAAAGTAGCTTGTTAGCTACCCGTGACACCCACCGGCCTTGGTTTGAGGCCACCGGCCATGTTTTTAGTCTACTAGCCATTGGTGAATTATACCATTGGTCGGCCGGCCATCTGTTTGGCCGGTGACCTCTTTTCTGGCCGGTAGCCCCTTTTTACCTTTTTCAGGCGTGGTACATGCCAGTTGTGCCAGCTAGAATGCACCAAACCTGCCCCGGGGCATACATGTGGTTGTTTTGCCCTTTTTGTAGCCTTTTTGGTCAAAGCCTCTTGAGGAAGCTTGACCCTTTGTCAAAGCTTCCTTAAGAAGCTTGCCAGTTGTCCTAGCTTCCTCAAGACGCCTTGCCCCCTTTGCCCCCTTTGACCCATTTTTTTGTTTAGCTTCTTTGAGAAGCTTCAAACCTTTGTTTTGTCTATATATAGAGCCCCCCTCCTCCATTGTTGGGGGTTGAACGAAAAAAATGAGAGCTTATACATATATTCTGATATACATCACTCTCTCTCTATATATTTCCCTCTCTCTCCTCTTTTGTGTGTGTTTTGTGGCCTGAAAGTGTGTTTTGACCTTAGTTTTGCACTAAGACACACACCATTACACCACACTTCGACCTTGAGAGGCTTAGAGGGTTTGTTCTTGAGTTATTGGACTGATTTTCATCATAGGAAGGTGGCTGGTCTTACTGTTCCTCAAAGGTTCTTCAAGGGTAACATTCTTACTTTAGATTTCCCAATCTTGCACTAGATTTTTGCCTACCTTGCTTGCTGTTTTAGACTTTGTGTATAACTGAAAAAAGTCTTGTATTTTCATGCTTGATATCTTTCATTAATGTCATTTGGTTGTTTGGGGCCGATCCCCCCTTCTTAGGCCTCTTTTGGCCTCTTTTTGTGCTCTTTTGTTAGGCTTTGGTAACTCTTATGTATTGGCTTTCTCACCACTGAAATCCAGTGGATTTTTAGTGGTGAAGAAGTGGTTTTGAGGTTTTGCTTAGGGGAGGGACACCCCTCTCCCTTGCTCTCTCTTTTGTTTGCATATTTGGCTCAATATGGTAGCATGCATGCCTAGTCTTGTTTGGCTTTATTTCAGAGCTTATTTGGTGCTCATTTAGCATGTATTGTCTCTGCCTCATGTTGGTTTTTTTTGGCCTTTTGCATGTATAATACACTTGCTTTGAAATCCCATCATTTGGCTTGAAGTGTATCATGTTGTAGCATATCATTTCAGCATGTTTTTGGCTTGGTCCTAAGAAGGTTTTAGCATTATTTTTCCATGCTTAAGGTCTGTTGGTTACTGATTTGGTCATGCTTGACATGTTTGATGTGGTTGCTATGCATTTTGGCTTGTGAGCCCAAAGTGTGTGAGTCATAAACATGCCCTAGTTGGCCTATTTCAATGAGTTGGAGTCATTTTCCGTGTCATTTCAGTCCCCAAACCATGCTTGTATGCTTACATTCATCACCTCTTTCATGCTTTGAAGATGCGTCCTTTTATGCCTTGAAATGAGCATTGTGCATGCCTAAGTGTTTAAGCCTTCGGGGCTGCCATATCAGAGGGTTTTAGGACTTATTTCAATGCATCCAAACTCTGTTTTTGGTTGTATAGCTCATGCCATGTTGGCTTGGGGTAGTGGTAGTAGATTACCCCTTGGTTATGCCTTAATCTTGGGCCTATTGGTGTGTATGCTTACATGAGTATTTGTTCATCATTTTAGGCATCTTTTGTCACTGTTTTCGGGTGGGCTGAGGTTTGCCCCTTCGCATTGCATTATTCATGTTGCATCTTTGAGCCGAATTTGTATACATACATTGCATTGTTTGGTTTGGGGTGTCAAGCGAAACTTGAGGGCTGAGGAGTGTTTGCACTTCGAGTGACAAAACACATCCCAACCCTCGGTCTCCAAGCCCCTTGACCCCAACATGATAGGGTGTTGGCATTAATCTCCTCTTTGTTACATGCATTTTTACATTAAGTTGCAAACATGGCTTATTAGGCCATCATGCATAATTGATGGCCCGTGGGTCGAGGACCACGCTCCCTTGAGTCCATAACATGATTGGTATAGCGGCCATGCACACATTCGCTTGAAATGCATTGCCATGCTATGTTTTGCCCTCTGCTGCTGTCAAAAACAAATTTTGCAGGAAAATTTGGCCGACCGGCCATATGCAGTGCCGACCGGCCATCCATAAGTGGCCGATGGATTAATTTATGGCCGATGACCATTCTCGATGGCTGGTGACTATTCCTCACGGCCGGTGGTGCTCCACAATACTCAGAGAAGCAACCCTGGGACTTGTGCAGTCTTCAGAGAAGCAGAACAGTCAAAGCAGAGGCAGCTTGTGCATAGTAGTGACATCCGAGCGGAATCGAGCACACATCGCATTGGACCCTCTTCCCGAGGCTGTTTATTGCTTAAATTAGATTAATTAATTTGCTTAATTAATTAGGTGGTCTGTAATATTTAATTAGCTTGTTAGTTAGTTAAATTGTATTATTCTTTCGGTCCCTCCGAGTGAGGGCTAACTTGTAATAAGTGTGGGTGCGTGTGTGCATGTCTTCCAACCCCCACTTCTTTCTCCCTTTTACTTATCTGCTTTTGATCGTTAGTATTACGTCATATTTGATTTAGCATACCTTATGCTAGGCATGCGTGCATCCATACATTTGTCTTGCAAGCACCGGGCTCGGTGCATCCTACTAACTGCATTGTATTTCAATTCCAAGTTGAATACGTGTTAGTTGTAGCATCATCATATGTCATCCATAGATTAGCCGAGCCTATTGTAGCTGCATCTTGCATGTGTTGCATTAGCCATCTTAACATGAACTAGGATCATGCATATGATTACTAACTAGTTTCTATTTTGGCTTGGAGTACTCGGTGAGCATTTATGTTTTAGCATTCTTGCATGCGTGTGAGTGTTGCCATGACAACATGCTTACCATGAGGCTACTTGCTTTTGTGATATAACTGCTTGAATGCCTGTGGGTGGAGGTTGAATTACCTAAATTGGAATAATGTATTAAAACTGTGAGTTTTAAGCCCACTAGATAGTGGCAAAACCATCTTTTCTAAAGCCCACTTGAGGGTGGCAAAACTTGCATTTTAGCCAACTTGCGAGTAGCAAACCATTTTCAAAACAAACATGCAATGCTTTGTACCAATTTAGGCGATTTGGTCTATACTTGTTTGCTGTGCGCATAACATAGTAATTCTAAGCTAATAATCGAAATAGAAACTCATAATTCTTCCAAAACAAGATATAACGGTTAGTAAAGGCCGATCATTGATCGGGCGAGAGGGGTTGCTCATAGCTGACCTTCCCAAATCGTACCCAAGTTCCCAAGCCGAGGCAACGTTGGTGATGATGGACACGTGGTCTTTGGCACCGAGTCAGGGTTTCCTAAATTTCCCAAAATAAAATATTTAGTTGGCGAGTCTGTATCTGGCAAAGCAGTCCATGTTTCACACTTCTTTTCTAAAAATCTGTTTTTCTCAAAACGATTTGCCGAATTTGGACTCTTTGGTTCAGATTAAGAACCGTGACAATTTGAGAGTCCTGAACTGTAATGAACCCAAAGCTGTGCTGAAATAGCTTAAAAAGATACAAGCAGACATCTCCATTTGGGGACTGCTTATGGCTTCAAGAGTTCATAGACATGCTCTCCCTTCTGCAATGGACAGAGCCAAACTTTCAATCGACACCACGCCTGAATTGCTGGTAGGGTTAGTCTTTCCTGGAAGAGCTTCCCCGATGTTAACCTTCACTGACAAGGAGCTGCCGCCTGAGGGCGCGAACCATAACAAACCTTTCTACATCTCTGTGGAATGTTGAGACAAATGGATACCAGTAGTTCGTGTCGACACAGGGTCTGCTATCAATGTATGTCCGTCGAGGACGGCATATGTAATCGGGTTGAAGCCCGTGGACTTCGTACCCACTGCCCAGGTGATTCGGGCATATGACAATACTAGTAGAGAAGTGATGGGGACTGTGCAGGTTCGCACTCAGGTTGGTCCAGGACAACACGATGTTGATTTTAATGTCTTGGACATTCCCGCAACCTTCATCTAACTCTTAGGGCGGCCGTGTCTGCACCTGGTGCAGACAGTTGCTTCCACCGTGCATCAAATGCTGAAATACCCCCACGAGAGGGGGTGGCTATAGTTTTCAGGAATTCTTCAATCCATCCATGGCCAGAGGTTTCTACATTGGTTCTGGAGATCGAGCCTGGCGCGGAGGATGTATTCCTATCAGGATTTACCCTAGCCGAGGTTCGGGTTGTACAGAACATACTGGCTATTGATGAGGGGGTATATGTCAGTGCATAGTCTATGTGCCTCTTGAATAAACTCCAGCACATCCCTGGGATGCGATTAGGTAGAAGTGACCGGAAAGGCATTATAGCATCGGCCGAAGTGCTGCATAACCCACATACCTTTGGTTTAGGTTATCTGCCTACCAAAGAGGACTAGGTGAGGAAAGGCAAGGAGATGGCCGGAAGAGCGAGAGCAAAGCGAGCCGGGAAGCCTTATGAATTGATACACCGGCCTATCTAGGGTACCCTAAACGGACGTTTTGTCCGGGAATGGGAGGATTTCCCGTTCTGCTACTTCCCAGAGCCATGGCTAAACGCAGAAAGGCGACAGTTCTCGGGGTTTGAGATATTCTTTGACTTGTAATTGTCTGGGGATGATGTTGCTGAGGAGCAGACAGACCCACCAGCTGAGGTTGAGCAATGCAGGGAGGAGGTTTCCGAGAACGCATAGTTTGAAATGGGGGTAGCACTGGCTTGTCTACTTTCAGATCCTCCGATCGTACATGAGTGCTTAGGGGATAACTTCTCGGTGTCCATGATCGGGAATGAAACGGCTGCGAGCCCACCTTCAAATATTCTGGATGCATCCATTGCACCCTCCCTTGTCTGGCAATACGGGGAAGGATTTTTATCGAGCAGCACCGGGTCAGGTAGTGAGCCGGAATCTGATTCCACTGAGTTTGTAGAGTCAGAATCAGGTTCCAACTCGTCTGAGTCTGAGTCCGGTATTCTTGGGGGTGACAACTCGGATGCCACAGTCCTGTCTAGGTCATCTTTTTCTTTTTTCTTTGAGTCTGTTGTAATAGAGGGAATCAGACGATGTGGAAGTGACTAATGACAATTGTGCAGCTGTAGCCTTCGAGTACTTTTCTGTGCAATTAATTTATTGCATTAATCAGGACCGTCAAAATTTCGATGAAAACGACGAGGAAGAAATTCCTCTGGTTTTGAAATTTTTGCTTGATCAAGAGCGGGAGAGGTTTGTAAAACCCTTGGTTGATGAAATCACCACAATTAACGTTGGTACTGAGAAGGACCCGCGGCTGGTCCAGATTGGGTCCATGTTGTCTTCGGAGGAGCGCGAGTGCTTAGTCGCTTTGTTAAAAGATTTCAAAGATGTTTTCGTGTGGTCCTACGAAGACACGCCTACAATCGATCCTGAGATTGTACAGCACCGGATCCCTCTTGACCCAGAGGCCCGACCTGTTAAGCAAAAGCTCAGAAGGATCCGCCCTGACTGGGCTCTCAAGATCAAAGAAGTGGTCACCAAGCAAACTGACACACGGTTCCTGCTGGTATCCGAATACCCAACTTGGTTGGCCAACATAGTTCTAGTGCCGAAGAAGGATGGCAGAATTCAGGTATGTGTGGACTTTAGAGATTTGAACAAAGCCAGTCTAAAGGATGACTTTCCTCTGCCGCATATCGATGAGTTAGTGGACTTCACTGTAGGGCATGCACTGCTCTTATTCATGGATGGTTTTTCTGGCTACAATCAGATATTGATGGTATCCGAAGACCGAGAGAAGACCGCTTTTACCACCCCATGGGGAACCTATTGTTATAGGGTGATGCCGTTTGGGCTGAAGAACGCTGGGGCTACATATCAACGGGCTGCAACCACAATATTGCATGACATGATCCATAAAGAGGTTGAGGTGTACATGGATGACATGATTGTCAAGTCCAAGGAAAGAGCGGGCCACTACACCGCCTTGCAGAAGTTCTTCCAAAGGATCAAGGAGTATCGGCTGTGGCTGAATCCTCAGAAGTGTACGTTCGGTGTTACAACAGAGAAAATGCTGGGGTTCTTGATCACACAAAGGGGCATCGAAGTCGACCCTTCCAAAATCAAGGCCATCTTAGAAATGCCACCACCAAAGACTGAAAAGGAGGTACGGGCTTTCTAGGTAAAGTGCAATTCAGAAGACGGTTTATTGTTAAATTAACCTTTACTTATGAACCACTCTTTGGTCTCCTGAAGAAAGGAAAGAAGTTCCAATGGGACAGCCGATGCCAAGCTGCTTTTGAACAAATTAAGCAATATCTACAGAACCCACCAGTGTTGTCACTGCTTGAGCCGGGGAAACCGTTGATTCTGTATCTTTCGGTGACTGAAACTACAATAGGTTGCATGCTTGCACAAGAGTTCAAGGAAAAAGTGGAGAAGGCTATCTACTATCTGAGCAAGAAATGTTGGATTACGAGACCCGTTACATTCCGTTGGAGAAGGCTTGTTTGGCCTTGGTATGGGCTACCAGGAAACTGGGGCACTACTTGTTAGGTCACTCCGTAATACTAGTGTCGAGATTAGATCCCATTAAATATCTCTTCGAGAAACCAGAGCTTATAGGTAGGCTAGCTCGTTGGTTGCTTTTGCTTTCCAAATTTGATCTGAAATATGTGACGCGCAAGTCAGTAAAAGGGAGAGCGGTAGTGGAGTTCCTAGCCGATCACCCAGTTAAAGGAGATGGAGCAGTTGAGTACCTATTCCCAGATGAGGCCATTTTGCATGTCGAAGACGAAACTTGGACGATGTACTTTCACGGAGCGTCAAAACAATACGGGTATGGGATAGGGGTGTTGCTGATAGCACCCGACAATTCCCGCATACCCCTAGCATTCGAACTCTGGTTCAAAGTCTCAAACAATGAGGCAGAGTATGAGGCATGTATTGTCAATTTAGAAGTCGCCCTAGAACTGGGAGCAAAACGGTTGGATGTCATCGGGGACTCAAACCTTGTTGTATCTCAAGCTAAAGGAGATTGGAAAGTTAAAGAAGAAAAGATGAGAATCTATCACCTGACCTTGGACGTGCTAATTCCACAGTTTGAGAAGCTGAATTTCGCCCATCTGTTAAGAGAGAACAACAGGTTCGCAGATTCACTAGCAACTCTATCTTCCATGATAGACATCCCTTTCGGAGTCTAGATGCGTCCGATCATCATCGAAGAGAAATTTGTGCCGGCCTACGAGCTGATTGCTATCATAGACGAGGCACGAGATGAAAATCCCTGGTATTACGATGTCTGGAACTTCTTGGAAAATGAGGCGTATCCACCATGGGCAAATGCCAAAGATAAGAGGGCAATTCGAAGAATGGCCGCTCAGTTCATCGTCTGCGGAGGAAAACTATACAAGAGAGGTCATCTGGGGATCCATAACCTGTGTGTTGATGCTGAAGAGTCCAAGCGCCTGATGGAGGCCATCCATGAAGGAGAGTGCGAAACGGACATGAACGGGGTGATGTTAGCCTAGAAGATCCTTAGACAGGGTTATTACTGGTCCACCATGGAGGAGGATTGTATTGGCTTTGTCCGGCGATGCCACAAATGTCAGATCCATAGGAACCACATAAATATTCCGCCATCGAAGCTGTACAACATGACTTCGCCATGGCCATTCTCAGCCTAGGGGATTGATGTGATTGGGACTGTCACTCGAAAGGGGTCCAACGGGCTTGAGTATATTCTTGTAGCGATAGACTACTTCACGAAGTGGGTTGAGGCCCATTCTTACGCGGTATTGAAGGCTTCGCATGTCGCCAAGTTCATCAGGAACAACATCATATGTCGCTACGGGGTCCCGAATGAGATCATTTCAGATAATGGCTCTCACTTCAAGAAGGAGGTGATCGACCTGTTGGACAAGTACAACGTGGCTTTTCGTAAGTCATCTATGTATCGACCGCAAACCAACAAAGCAGTTGAGGCTACCAACAAGAACATCAAGCATATACTGCAGAAGATGGTGGAAACCTAGCAGACTGGCCAGATAAATTATCTTTCGCTCTGTGGGGCTATCGGACTTCAATTCGAACTTCTACTAGAGCGACTCTATATTCCTTGGTTTATGGGATGGAGGCTGTTTTGCCTATCGAAGTTAAGGTTCCGTCTTTACGGGAATAGGCTGAGTGTCAGATAGCTGAGGCAGATTGGCAGCAAAGCAGGTTCGAAGAACTTATGCTCTTTGATGAGAGAAGGCTGAAATCACTGTACCATGTTCAGGGTTATCAACGACGAATTGCCAGGGCTTTCAACAAGACGGTTAAGTCCAGGAATTTGAAAGAAGGAGATTTAGTGCACAAAGACAACCGACCTCCCATTCACAACCCTACAGGCAAGTTCAGACCCAATTGGACTGGTCCTTACATCATCTAGTCTATCTGGTCAGGCAGAGCTATAGTTCTGATGGATCTAGATGGCCTAGAGTTCTCCCAACCGATCAACATGGACAAGTTGAAGAAATACTTTCCCTCAGCGGCTTGCTAGGTCGAAAACCCGAAAACGCGACCTAGGCAAAAGTTAGAGCACAGAAAAGTTGAAATTATAAAAACTGAGCACGCAAGGTTGAAAACCCAGAAAGGGCGGCCTTGGCAAAAGTTAGAGCGCAAAAGGAGAGTGTTAATACATGAGCAAACCCAAGCCGAACTACGTAAGGCCTGATTCCCATATTTGGGATATGTAGGCAACTTCATTCTAACGTCCAGCCATAAAAACTTCCCCAATCAACTTTGTCCGTGTGATCATGTTTGGTTATCTTTGTCGATTCTGCATTCAAGAGCTCGATTGTCATCTCCAATGCAATGCTATTCAGACTAGGGGAAACTTTCCAGTTACTGGGATCCAGGGTTATACATCTCAGTGACAGATCTCAGGCATGTCCAGTTCTGATCCATATCGAAAATGGTTTTTAAAAGTTTTAATAAAAGTTGATTTTGCTCAAATTAATCTTTTTACAACGTAGACCATTTTTGGACCAAACGAAAAATTTTCGGTACCCACAACCTTCAACTACATTGATTTCAGCATAGGGCTCTCCTAGTCTTGAAAACAAAATGAAGTTGCTTTTATTACATTCATAAAGAAAACTTGAAAGTACTAATAAAGTAATAAATTCGGGGCATAGTCAGGTGTTCCTGCGTCCTCTCCCAGAGCTGGTCGAAGCCTCTGATGCCAAAGTGGGCGCGATCTGCGCCTCCTCATCAAGCCAAGCTATGCACTCATCAGAGAGGGTGCAAGTGAAAGTAGGAGCGGGGGCCAGAAGTTCTTTCGTCCTCCATGCCGTGGCATACCGAGCTAGTTGTGCGCCTCGGACCAGGAATACAGGTGGGTACTCTATCCCCTCTGCTGGGCAGGTCTGATCATGTCTGAACTGGTGCCAGAATTGAAACAGAAAGTAAAAGGCATAGTGAGTCAGACCGATCAACTGAATCCCAGGTTGGCGAGACATGCTGTAACTCATCGCCGGCAAATTGAGCTAAGGGCAACGCCAAGCAATACTGGTAGTGGATAGATGGCACATCCATTCGCACCACCATCCCTCATCTAGGGCATCGACTACACGTTGCCAGAAGAAATAGCTACGAGTTGAATATGCTGGGCATCCATCAACTATACCTGGAGTGGGATGAAAAATGAGAGATTAAAGAATAGAGAGGTGTACGTTGAGAGAAAAGTAAAAAAGGGTTTTTGGGAGAAAAATCGAGCCTGAGGGCCGAGTGATGTGAGCAATATATGCGAGATAGGATGAGAAACATTAGTTGTAACAGTAGTGGACTCCCTGCGAATCTAGTCGTCTATCGGCGATGAAAAGCATCCAAGCCCATCAATGTCTCAGCCAGTGTCATGGCAATGCAGCTCTTGCGCTCCTCTAAGCCTTGGGCGACCTCGATCAAACGTACGCTAGATTCTCCAGAGCCTGAGGCAAGCAAGAAATATGACAGCATGCATAAGCAAAGGGCACGTCGCCGAAAACCCTACCAGTGATGATCGCTGCGGTCATCGGCGTTAGAAAACTGATAAACCAAGCTGGGGATGTCCAACTCCCCATCGCTAATCAATAACCGAGCATCATGCATAGTGAGCCCGCACATCCGTTCGAAGGCTTGGACGTGGTCGAAGCGGAATTGTGGCAAAACCTCTTCTTCGCGGTCGGACTCCATCAAAGCTTGGAAATCTTTGAAAGTGGGACACATCTCTTGTCTGCCAAAGCTAAAGACATGTGTTACTAGGTTCCAAAACCTTATCGCGACAAGAAGGAACGGAAAACACAGCGGAGTGCGACTCAGCATGAATAGTGCATTTATGCCGAAGCCCCGGAAATTTAACTTTTACGAGCCAGCCAAGATAGCAATCCAATTTGTGAGATTTTTGACAAGAAACGCCTCCATTTTGATGCAAAACTGAGTTAGAATGAGGGAACCAGGAAGCTGGAACCTTTATGGAGGATAAGGCACTATTTGAAGGACAAGTGTCAGAAAACTGGAGGTTACCAGGTAAAGTGGTCGGCCGACCACTTTTTCTGGTTGGCCAGCTTGTTTTTTGGGTTGCAGATAGAAAAAATGGCCGGCAAGCTCTAAAAGTGGTCGGCCATGTGCAGAAAGCCGGTCTCCAGCTGTTTCTTCTGTCCAAAAGGGAGTCTCTAGCTTTCCTGTGTGCTAAGAGTACTAAGGGTCTGAGTTTACCTCTATTTCGGATGCATTTTGTCGCTTTGTTTGGCTTAAAATGCATTCGCTCTTCGAGTTGTTAAGTTTTGCTTATCGAGCTGTTGCTATTTGTTTATTGAGTTGTTGCTCGTTGCTTATCGAGTTAGAAACTGGCTAAGGTTTTATTTCTTAGTGAGTTAGGTTGTTTAGTTTGTTTTGTCGGTCTACTACCTGACTTGGTAATACACGAGGTTCAATTTCCATTCAATTCCATTTTTGTGCAAAATTATGCGATGCAAGGCTTAGAATACAAATATAGCACTTTTTGAACAAAAGTCGTTTTCATTCCATCATAGCTTCTTTTTACAACATTTTACAAAAGGGTACAAGTTTTGAAGAAAATATAACTACCTAAGCCATACAATGTGCTACAACTACATGTAAAAAGAAAAATAAAGCAGGAACATCGGCATCAGTGCCATCAAGCTCAAGACCGAGAGGCCCTCCTCACCCTCTTCAGCTGAGTAGCCTCCGCGCCACCATCATTGGCATCTCCGTCTAAATCATAGCCACCATCCATGGAAGTCTCCTCGGTGTCGCCTCCACCCTCCGAACCGGAACCAGAGTCATCATCCCTGCCTACAGATGTCTCTGACTGTAGATGTGCTGACTTCTCCTCCTCGCTAGACTTCTCGTCATAATTGACAAGTGCTCTGTGTGCCCCCCGACCGCATGCGAAACTCCTCTCCTACCTGCTCGAGAAGGCCTGGATGGCCCAGTCTGTAGAGGCAGGACCTGAAAAGGAAAATTTGAATGCATCAACCAGTATGTATATCAGATACAGATGTCAGAATGATACATGGAGTGGGTGCATGCAGATATAGTGTGTGAATGTGATGTGTCAGATGTGCTCTACACATGCAAGGAATCAACGCAGTGAAATGTTCAGTTTCCATATGTCATCACAAGTATGATAAATGTAGGGAAGTTGGAAAGTACCCGAATGCTGGAGGCATATAGCATCGTCTCCCACCACAGAACTGTGCCCTCGAGTGAGGCCACCATTCCGAGTAACCCCTCAGTATAGTCCCTAGGAGGCTGCAGATGCAAGTTCAAGTCATAAGTGAATGAATGAAGGTCTAAATATCTGAGTGATAAATGAAAACTGTGAAGCATATCGGTGGTGAGTCAGGGTCACTGACATGTCGATGGTCGGGCATCGGAGGCTCCAGTGGAATTTGGTATGGTGTCCCATACTGCCAACCCATCCGCTTGGTCGGAAGACCTGGCCATCCAGCATACTGCCATGTCGAGGGCATCCCTCCAATCTCGCCTCTCGATGTGCTAGCCCCGCTGGTCGAAGGAATGTCTCCGACTCGGGCGCGACTCGAGGAAGGCATGTCAGCAACTATCCTCCTAGGGGTATGGATACCTGACAGCGGAGGCATCAAGTATGTATGGCGATATGTCGCATAATCCCCCTCCTCCAGGAAAAGGACCGCGTCAATACCCAACATAAGGTCCTCCGACTTCCAGGGTGTGAGATCCCCTGCGGGCCGCATCTCTAGTGGAGGCAGTGAGGGGATGTCCTGAGCGGAATTGCCCATCGTCTAGGGCATGAAGCGCTCTACGAGAAACCAGGCCCTGCCGACCGGTCCCTCAAACAAGACCCCATATCAGGAGGAGCCTCATGCCCTAGCAAACAAACATCGAGGATTCCCTGGCATGTCGATCCAAGGCTGCCAGGTCACCTGTGGGTAATAAGTGCATAAATTCATTAGATGTCAGAAATATGCAAGATGAATCAAAGCTGAAAGCTTGAAGAACTGAGAGTTCTATATCACCTTCATCGCCCGTACAGTATCGAAGAACGACTGGAGGTAGAGCAAAGTCTCTCGAGGCCTGGGCCGGCACCGACCCTCAAATCTGCGTGAGTAGGGCATCTCAAGAGGTGCCTCGACCTCGAGCTCAAGGTCCAATGTCGGGGAGTAGGCATAAACCCACAGCTGTGAAAGACAAGACAATGGCTGTCAGAATACAAAATGTTGAGTGCAGAATGTTGTGTGCAATGTGCAGTGTACAAAATGTATAGAGAATGCAGAATCTTGAGTGCAGAATGCTGTGTGCAATGTACAATGTACAAAATGTGTAGGAAGTATAGAATGTTGAGTGCAGAATGTAAGGTACAAAATGTAATGTGTGTCATGTGTAGTGTACAAATATTGAAAAGCAAAAATGTAAATCAAGAGGGCAGAATGTACCTCCAGGCTCGCTAGTAGCCGCCTGCTCTGGTCCCCCACTCTCGGGAGGTCGCGCTCATGTAGCGGTAAAGGGTAGCGAGGCCAGCGCCACCCTAATCATATTAACTGACCTGTGATAGGTCTACTAAAGCACTGAGTAGATACAGCCCGACCGTATTCCCCCTGTCAGAGAAAAGTGTGGTCCCAAGGAGTAACATCAAAAATCCCCAAGATACTGTTGTATGGCATCAATGGTCACGGGCATAGTCCCCCTGTACTGCTCGGAGAACTAGGTGTAATTGACCCTGCCTGATGATCTGTCGATCGACGGATGGGCTCTGAGCAGATAAATCTAAGCGGTCTACCACTCACCTATATATGCATCGTATGGGATCGGCCGGCCTGCCATGTCAAGGCCCGTCAGCATGGAGAACTCATATGGGGTCATCGTCATGTCCCCGGTGGCTGAAAAATGTAAGGAGTTGGTGGTGTCCCACCATCTCTCTACAAGTGCCCCCAAAAGAGTCCTACTCGCTAGATGACATGACAATCTCGCACAGAATAGGCCAAACTCGGCCTCGTCCACGATGTGGCGAACAACATCTGGAGCTGCATGTACCACTCCCTCGCAATAATAGATCCGTAACCATGTATGAAACGGGAGGATACCTGGATCGAAAAGTATGAGCTGTGTGTTCAGAATGAAAAGTATGAGCTGTGTGTTCAAAATTTGAAAAGTATGAGCTGTGTGTTCAGAGTGAAAAGTATGAGTTGTGTGTTCAGAATGAAAAGTACGAGTTGTGTGTTCAGAATGAAAAGTATGAGCTAAGTGTTCAGATCGAAAAGTATGAGCTGTGTTTTGAAAATTTGAAAAGTTTAAGCTATGTGTTTAGAATGAAAAGTATGAGTTGTGTGTTCAAATTTGAAAAGTGTGAGTTCTGTGTTCAAAATGAAAAGTATGAGTTGCCTGCCGAGGAAAAAGAATACCATGTTATGAACTGCGTGTTCAAATTGAGTGGTGTGATATGTTAGGAAAAAGTGTACTGCGTTATGGACTACGTGTTCAGATTGAGCAGTGTGCTATAAAACTGAATACCGTGTTATGAACTGCGTGTTCAGATTGAGCAGTGTGCTATGTTATGAAAAAGTGTATTGCGTTATGGACTGCGTGTTCAGATTGAGTAGTGTGCTATAAAACCGAATACCGTGTTATGAACTGTGTGTTCAGATTGAGCAGTGTGCTATGTTATGAAAAAGTGTATTGCGTAATGGACTGCGTGTTCAGATTGAGCAGTCTGCTATAAAATCGAATACCATGTTATGAACTGCGTGTTCAGATTGAGCAGTGTGCTATCTTATTAAATAGAATGCTATGTTATGAACTGTGTGTTCAGATTGAGCAGTGTTATGAGCTGTGTGCCAACTAAACAGAATGCTGTGTTATGAACTACGTGCTCAGATTGAGCAGTGTTATGAGCCGTGTGCCAACTAAACAGAATGTTGTGTTATGAACTGTGTGTTAAGATTGAGCAGTGTTATGAGCTGTGTGCCCAAAATGAGCTATATGCCCAAAATGTGTTGTGTGCCAAAATGGGCTGCGTGCCGAATTAAGAAAGTATTGTGGGGTGAGCTGTGTGCCAAGTTAGCAGAATGTTGTATATGAACCGTTTGTTCAGAATGAGTCGAGTGCTATGTGTGTGAATATGTTCAGAGCGAGCAGATATGATATATAGCGAAAACATGGGATGCGCAAGAAATGCAAAAGTAAAGTACGCACCTCATGCATGTGATGAGATAGATGGGACTCAGGCTCCCGTAGCAGCAGGTCCGCGGGCGCCCGACGTGCGAAGTCCGTGAAGTGGTGAAAGGTGCTAGGAGGTAGAATGTGCTCCTGCGGGTTGTACTCCTCCGGGTCGAACGACCGAATCCTCGGAGGCAACGGTATAATGTCGGGCTCATCCTCTGCACATGGAGAACCTCCGCCATCCGGAATATCGTCCGTCATCTAAAGAAATCTGCAAAAATAAGCAAAAATGAGGGAAATGAGCCAAAATTGCAAAAAGTCAACAAAAATCAACTCTCGGGAATAAGAAAAGTCAACAAAAGTCAACGCCCAAGAAAATGTGCCAATGTTCGAGACAAACATACCTTAAGTGGTGGAAATGGAGAAAGAAGCTCCGAAAACAAATTCCAATCGGTTCAAAACGAAGAGAATCAAAAATTTTCGCGAAACAACTTCGCGTGGGGCGTTGGGAAACGCATATAAAGTACAGATCTGACAGAGAAAAGGGTCTAGGGAGGAAGAGAAGTTGATTTCAGCCTTGGAGGTGTGAGCAAAACTGATTTGGAGTTGTGTACTTAAAGATCCGAGCATTAAAAGACAAAACTGCCCCTGTTTTCATAAACTGGTTGGCCAGCCAGTTTTTTTGGTCGGCCGACCACTTTGGTGGGCAACAACTGGTCGGCCACTAATATAACTAGTCGGCCATCCTCCTGGGTGAACTTCAGAGCTCCTTTGTTCTCCCTATGTGTTTTGGTGATGATTGGAGTCCTCGGCTCTTGGGAAAGTACAAGAAAGGTACACTTTTGGCGCGAAATCGTCCCCGTGGGAACTACAATTCAAGTCTTCGATGCATGGCTCATCATCACTTATCAAAGAGTGAGGTGTATCCTTTTTAAGTATGGTGTGACCCCTCCGAGAGGTAAATTGGAGGTTCCGGTTAATTTGCTCACGTGAAGGCTTATTTTTTTTTAACCGGCATTTTGTTTCAGGGCATGCTATTGAAGTTATACCACTCTCGCATTGTTATGCACACTTTCCTCTCTTGCTTTTGTTATGCACACCACTTTTTGCTTTGTTCCGCATTCACTACTTGTGTTGCCACGCTCGTTTTACTTATATTGCTATGCGTACTTCCGTTGCATTGTTATGCACCCGCACTTTTCACCTGCATTGTTATGCATTCTTCACTTGCATTGTCGCGCATATTTCGTTTGTTTGTTATGCACTCTTTTAGTGCTTTGTTATGCACACTTCACTTGCATTGTTATGCTTGTTTTACTCGCATTGTTATGCGTTACACTTAGGTTGCATTGTCATGCATCCCTCTCGCATTGTTATGCGTCACACTTAGGTTGCATTGTCATGCACCGCTTCACTTGCGTTGTCACATACTTTTCACTTGCATTGCTATGCATGTTTCTAACGATCTTGTACCTGTTGAGTTTCTTTCTTTTGCAGGCACGATATTGTATGTACGGTTCATTTGAAGCTGGCGCGACCAAACGAACCGAACGGTATTGTATGTTCTCCGCGTGAGACGTAGCGAGAATTATGTAATTCTCTTACATCCTTTCTGCATGTAATGTAGTTTGATTTGTATTCGCTTGCTTAAAATGTTGAATTTATTGTGTATATTTGCTTCATTACAGCTTTCTTTGCATGATCATAAGTTATGTTTGGGTTCGTGCATTGTCATTTGCATCCTGCCCCTCCCTACGGGTGCATCTCTTTGTTATCTTGCCTGTTTGTTTAAGTCTTCGGCCTTGTCAAAAATGGGTCGTCTCTAGGATTTGACACTCAGTCCCGTCACTTATGATTTTCGAGTTCTGTCAAAGAGGGGCAACTGTAGACACCCCATTTTTGACCGACCTTAAGACTTAGACGCCATCGATTGAGCGCTCGGTGATAGTGCATGTTGCGCTCGCTTCGAGGTTCCGGAGTTTTGACTGAGAGCCTTACCTCCGGGCCTCTGAACGTTTTCTGCTTTAGCTCAGTTTGTGAACCAAATCTTGTTTTCTCTTCTCGGAGGGAGGGAGAGGTCTTGTAGACCACTTTTTGTGGTCGTAGGCCACTTTTCCCGTTTGGAGACTAGTTTTCGATTTTCAGAGCCTTCGGCCGCGCGCCTTGTCCCGGGATCGCTTAACATTCTCCGTTTGGCGTGATTTTTGAACCACACCTTGTTGCCTCTGCGTAGAGGAACACTGTGGTCCAGTAGACCACTTTTGTGGTCGTATACCACTTTCGATGCCCGTAGACTAGTTTTCGAGGCTTTCAGCCGTGTGCTTTGCCTCCCGATCTCTCGTCTTGCTTCCGTTTTGGTTTGTTTTGCGTAAAAACCTTGTTTTCCTTGTTTGGAAGGTGTTACAAGGGTGGGAGACTAGTATTTCTCCTTGGAGACCACTTTTCCTCCTGCCAGCCAGTTTTCTAGTCTGACAATTGGTCTCCCTAATCTTTGGATCATTAAAAGTGGTCGGCCACCACACCATTTGCTTGTTTTCATGCACTAGACCTTCTCCCACCATGGCCAACCAGTTGTTGTTCTGGGAGACCACTTAAAGTGGTCGGCCGACCACTTTAAGTAGCTGGCCGACGACTTTAGGAGGTCGGCTGCTTTTTGTCACCTTTTTGGAGATATTTTGGGCCAGCTGGCACAACCAGAGAGCACAAAAACCATCCTCCATACACGTGTATGGAGGGATGGCCTTGAGCCTTAGCTTCTTCAAGAAGCTTATGCTTTTGCTCTCTATAATAAGGAGGCTCCTCCTCCCTCCTCTAGGTTCAAAAAGTTGAGGCTTGAGAGATAGATATACCTTTGTATCTATTCTTCCTTGTTTGCTCTTGTTTTCTGCCTTAAAGTGTCATTTTGTCTTACTTTAATAGACAAACACACACTCAAACACCGTGTTTTTGTTGCTGAGGTGCTTAGGGGCTGGTTTTGGTGTTCTTGGGTTGGTTTGAGCTTGAAAAACCTATTGGAGTTGTAACTTTAAAGGTGGTCTTCGAGGGTGAGTTTCTAACCCTTAAAACCCCTTTTTTTGCTTAAGCTTTTGAACCTATTTGCATGCTGTTTTGAGATTAACTTCCTATTGTAAAAAGTTTTGTATTTTGGTGCCTAAGATCTTTGTTTAAAGTCACTTTTGTGTTTGGGGTTGTTTACCCCCTCTTAGGCCTTGTTTGGCCTTGTTCTTGTTCCTTCTTTTTAAGCTTTGGGATCACCTTGTTTTGGCCTTCTCACCACTAAAATCAAGAGGGATTTCAGTGGGGGGGATGGTGTTTTAAGGTCCCAAAAAGGGGAGGGCCATCCCCTCTCCTTGTGTGTTCAATACTTGCTTCATTAGCCTCTTGTGTGAGCATGTTTATTAAGCTTGTGTTGGCTTGTTCTTAGCATGTATTTGTGGTTATTTTGCTAAGGCTTACGACTGTTTTTGCTTGGTTTAGTCACTCCATGCATAGTTTATATACTTGTAGTGTAAATCACACACACTAGTCTTGTATGCTTCATGAAGTAGCATGCCATTCTAGCTTGTGTTGAGTCTATTTCAGCATGTTTTTGGCGATGTTCTACCATGTCATACCTCTGTTAGGGTTTGGTTTGGTCAGCCTTTGCATGCTCAATGCACTTGTAGTGCATTTCCATGAATTAGCCTAACCTGCCTCATGCTTTGACATGTCATTCTAGCATGCTTTTGGCTTAACCTTGAGAAGCTTTTGTCTATGTTTTAACATGCTTTAGCTCTAATTTGTGTTGTTTTGACCTTGCATGACTTGCTTTGTGTAGCCATGGTGCATTCTAGCTTGTTAGCTTTGTGTGTCAAATACACTAGCATGCTTTACTTGGACTATTTGAATGATTTGGCATCATTTCATATGTGATTTCAGTCCATGTTTTA
Organism: Camellia sinensis; assembly: GCF_055761805.1. Classification (NCBI taxonomy): domain Eukaryota; kingdom Viridiplantae; phylum Streptophyta; class Magnoliopsida; order Ericales; family Theaceae; genus Camellia; species Camellia sinensis. The sequence goes on from NC_138964.1 coordinate 74,191,566, forward strand.
TGCTCATGCATTCACATTTATCACTCATTCAATGTGTTGGAAGGTTTTCCCCTTTATGCCTTAACATGAACCATTGCGTATGCCTTCATGCCTTAGCTTGCGAGCTTTCAATGTGTTTTTGGCATTAATTTACCATGATATAACTCTGAATTTTTCTGGTTAACTCATCTCATGCTTGGTCTTAATAGGTGTAGTGTAATCCATCTTATTTACCTTGCATTCACCATGCCTTATGCCTCTCATGCTAGCTTGTTTTGGCTTCCTTCCATGCATGTTTTAGTATCATTTGGACATGTTCCAGGACTTTTTTGGGGTGCCTCGACCATATGCTTCATGTTTTGCATGGTTGTAGTACAAATGCCTATGCTAGCTTCAAGCTTCGAGCACCATAACATGCTTCGTTTGTATCATGTACTTGATTTGGCATCATTTTTCATGACATTTCAGAGCTTATAGCATGCTTATATTCCCACTTTTTTCATGCTTTGAATGCCTTTGAGTGTTGTGCAGTGTTGCCTAGTTTGTGGCCTAGCATGTATGCCATCTTGCCTAGGCCTTTAAGCCTCCCTCTTAGCATGTTTTGATCATTGTTTTGACTTATTTCAGCTCTGTCCATGATTGGTTCATGCATTTGTGCCATGTATTGGATGCCTCCTTTGTAGTCCTCTTTATTAGCTTTCATGCATTAGGACCTTTGCATGCTATACTTGTGTTTGATTGAATGATTTGGCATCATTTCTTACTTAAGTTCAATGCATTTAGTGTTGTTACACTTCCGCATTTATCACTCCTCGAGCCTTCTTGAGGGTTATGCTCTTAGGCCTATTTGGTTGGCCAATGCATTGTGCATGCATGCTTTGTGTTTTGTGCCTTTATTTTGCTGTTATGGCCACTGATTTGGGCATGCTTGAGGTCTGTCTATTTTGGTTTAAGTCCATTGAGCATTGTGTATGCCGTGTTATATCACATCGTGCATGTTATGTTATTTTTTGCATTGTGCATGCCATGCTTTTGATTCGCATTGTATATGCCATGATTATATTGCATTGAGTATGCCATGATAGTCATTGCATTGAGTATGCCATATTGTTTATTGCATTTGTGTATGCTATGTTCATTTGCATTCTTCATGCTAGTTGTTGTTCATATTGTTGCATGCTTATGTTGTCTTGTATTGAATATGCATGCCTTAGCATTGTGCATTGTGCATTGTGCATTGTGCATGCCATTAGCCTGGTTAGGTTGTTCATGTTGCATTTCATGTTTGCATGTTTAATTCCTATTGCATATTTGCATGCTTGTGTTGCATTGTATTTTTGCATAATCCATGTTACATAGCATTGTGCATGCCATGTTATGTGTTGCATTGTGTTTGGAATAGGTGTTAGTCCAAACAGGAGAAACGAGGGATGTTTCATACTTTAAATGATGAAACATGCCTCAATTCTCGGTCGCCGACGCTCTTGATCATACATGATAGAGTTTTAGGCCTTATGTGTTTATGTGTGCATTTATTTTTATATTGAATTGTGCAACTTCGCCTCTTGGCCATCATGCATTGAAATGCGTGATTGGTGGCCCGAGGGTCAAGAACCACACTTCCTTGGGCTCATGTGATGATATGGGGGATGGTTGTGCACACATATCTTACAAATACATTGCCATGCCCTTTCTTGCTCTCTGTTGCAGCAAATTAGAATTTAGCAGCAACAACTAGTCAGCCAACCAGTATTACTAGCTGGCCGACCACTTTTCTTGTTTTTCAGCACAGAAAGTGGTCGGCAGGTGGTCTCGTTCCTCAACAACTAGTCGACAGCCCTCCCACAGGTCCCCAAGATGTGTCAGAAGCTATCTGGAGCTTGGTGCAAGTTTCTGAGAGCAGTTGCAAACAGAGGCAAATCGGGGCATCGGGTTGGATTTCCGAACGAAGCAACCGGGCATGCATGAACTCTTCTCCCTCAGAGGACATTTCTTTATTGCATTCCTTAGCTGCTTTACTTAGCTAATGTGATTAGTTAGTTTATGCTTTGGCTTGTATTTAAGTAATTAATGCGTTTAGCTGCTTAAACTGTTTTGTAATTGTTAGTTAACTAGGATTAGTTAATTAGCTTAATTAGCTTAGATTAGCTAGTCAGCTCTTTATTCGGTCCCTCCGTCGAGAGGGCACATTATTGTAATAAGCTTGTGTGTGTGTGATGCGTGTCTTCTAACCCCCATTTCTTTCTCCCTTTTACTTAACCGCTTCCGATGGTTAGTTTTAGGGCATGCTTCAATTAGCATACCTTATGCTTGCATGCGTGCATCCATTCATATGTTTTGCATGCACCGGTGTAGACACCCAATTTTTGACCGTCCTCAAGACTTGGATGTCATCTTTTGAATACTCGATGATCATCCATGCTCGTGTTCATTTTGAGTTCCTGGAAGTCTCGGCTGCGTGCCTTGCCTCAAGATCTGTCAACTTGTCTGTTTTGTGCTTGGTTGTCGACCAAGGACTTGTGGTTTTGCTTTTGAGGGAAGAGGGTGGCTTGTTGGCCATCCCCTCAACCCATCAGCCAAGGCATGATGCCATCATCCTTATTTTCTTGCCATCGGCCAAAAGTGGCGCCCATTCGACACTTTTTTTGCTCGATCAGCACTTTATTTGATTGATCAACCATATTTTTGAGCCGAAACCTTTCCATCTGCTTTTTGCAGATATTTTTTTCTATATGTGACAACTGGTATGCATAATTCCCATCCTTCATAGACGTGTATGGAGGGATTTGTTTCAAGACTCAAGCTTGTTGAACAAGCTTGAGAATTGAGATTCTAAAAGAAGGGAGCCTCCCCTCCCTTTCCCGAGGTTCAGCAAATTGGTATAGAAGTTATATATCTCTCTTTATATCTCCCTCTCTCTCTATATTTGTGTGTGTGTTTGTGCCTTAAAATGTATTTTCTTCATACTTTTGCACTAGAGCACCTAGTAGAACACCATCCTTTGGTTGCTGAGGTCCTTAGGAGTTATTTTTGGTGTTCTTGGGTTGGTTTGAACTCAGAAAGGTTGTTGGAGTGGTGTTCTTGAAGGTGTTCTTCAAGGGTGAGTAAACTACCTTTTGATCCCCCATTCTTGCTTAAGCTTTTAGACCTATTTGCATATTGTTTTAAGCTTGACTATAAACTGCAAAAAGTTCTGTTTTTGTATGCTTGAGATGATTGTTTAAGGTCACTTTTTGGTTGGGGGTTGTTTACCCCGTCTTAGGCCTTGTTTGGCCTTATTTTGAGCCATCCCTTTTGGCCTTTGTTCTTGCCTTTGCATGACCTTTCTACCACTGAAATCCAACGGATTTTCAACGGTGGAAAGGTTGTTTTAGAGTCTTGAATAGGAGAGGGACACCCCACTCTCCTTGTCTCTCATTTACTTATATATATGCCTCATATTGGTAACATGTTTGCTTAGCATGTTTTGGCTTCATTTCAGCAAGTATTTGGTGTTATGTTGTCATGCTATACCTCTATTTTAAGTTGGTTTGATAGCCTCTTATATGCATCATGCACTTGTCTTGCAATCCTCTCATTTGCTTTGACATGCATCATGCATTTGGACCATCATGCTTGCATGTTTTGGCACGACTCAAAGAAGCTTTTAGTCATATTTTACCATGCTTGAGCTCTGTTTTGTGTTGTTTTGATCATATATGACATGCTTTGTATAGCTACAATGCATTCTAGCTTTTTAGCTTTGAGTGTCCAAGTCACTAGCATGCGTTGCTTAGACTATTTTCATGATTTGGCGTCATTTCATATGAGATTTTAGTCCATATAGAGTGGTCATACACTTGCACTTGTCACTCCTTTATTGCTTTAAAGAGTTGATGTTTTATGCCTCATGAATGGATCATTGTCCATACCTCCATGTTTAGGTCTTTGGGGTGCCATCTAAGTGGGTTTTTGGGCTTATTTTGACATGCCATTACTCTGATTTTCGTTGGTTAATTCATGCCATGTTTGGCCTTGATAGGTGTAGTGCAACACCCCTTTGTTGCCTTGCATGCTTCATACTTTTGGCCTTTCGTGTTGACTTGTTTTGGCCTTGGTCCATGCATGTTTTAGACTCACCTTGGTATGCTTTAGGACTGTTTTGGTTTGCTTAGGCCATTGGCTTCATGTTTTCCATAGCCTAGTGTAAGTCCCTTTGCTATCTTCAAGTTTTGAGCCTCTTGCATGCCATACTTGTGTAGCTTGGATGGTTTGGCACGATTCCATGCATGATTTCAGAGTTTATAATACTTGTCGCGTGCCCACACTTCTCACTCTTTAAGTGTTCTTAAGAATTGGTGTCTTGTTGCCTTCTTTGTGGACCAATTGGCATGCGTGTTTGTATATGTTTTCATGCTTCATTTCCATATCATTATGGCCACTGATTTTGGGTATGGCTGAGGTCTGTCCATCTTTAGTTTAAGTCCATCTTTACATGTTGTTGCATGCTTGACATGTTGCATGTTGTTGCATGCTTGCTAGTTTCCATGTCGTTACATGCTTGTCCATCTTTGCATGTTGTTACATGCTTGACATGTTGCATGTTGTCGCATGCTTGCTGGTTTCCATGTTGTTGCATGCTTGCTAGTTTCCATGTCATTGCATGCTTGTTCGTCTTTGCATACCATGCACGTTTGTATGTTTAGGTTGCATTTTGCATACTTGTTAGTCTGCGTATTGTCACCTACCTGTTTAAGGTTGCATTGCATGTTTGCATGATTAGGTTTCATTGCATTCTTTTTACATGCTTATTATATTGCATTTGGCATGCCTATGTTATACGCATTGCATTGTGTTTGGTTTGGCGTGTCAAACCAAACATGAGGAAGGAGGGATGTTTCCTACTTGAAGTGACGAAACGTGCCTCAATCCTCGGTCGCTGACACTCTTGATTCAACATGATAGACTGTGAGGCATTCATGTGCTTTTGTGCACTCATTCCATATTGAATTGCACACTTGGCTCCTTTAGCCATCACACATCGAAATGCGTGATTGGTGGTCCGAGGATCGAGCACTACACGCCTTTGAGTCTTAAACACGATTAGGGGTGTAATTACAAGCATTGTCTTGCAAATGTATTGCCATACCTCTGTTTGTCCTCTACTACAGCAAAAGGAGCATTTTACAAAAAGAGATGGCAGATCAGCTATCTGGTGTGCCGATCGGCTAAAAATGTCTGGCCGATAGCTTCATAAGTGGTCGATGACATCTTTCCTTTGGCCAATGGCTTCAACATTTGGCCGATGGCCTCTCAGCATGGCCATGAAGTGGTTCAGAGGCATCACGTATATTTTCACAGTTCTCAGAGGTGCAGAACAGTGCAAACAGAGGCAACATGGGGCATGGCAACGAATTTCTGAGCGAAGCTGACCGAGCATGCATATGTCCCTCTTCTCGAGGCCGCTTTAACTGCTTTGTAGCTTAATTAATTTGCTTAATTAGTTAGAAGTTTTGTAATAATTAATTAGCTTGTTAGTTAGCTAATTAGTTGGTTTGTATTATTTATTCAGACCCTCCGTCGAGAGGGCAAATTTTGTAATAAGTGTGCGTGCGTGTGTGAATGTCTTCTAAGCCCATGTCTTTCTCCATTTTACTTACTTGCTTTCAGTGGTTAGTTTTAGGTCATATTTCAATTAGCATACTTATGATTGCATACGTGCATCATTCATCAGTCTTGCATGCACCGTGCTCGGCGCATCATACTAACTGCATTGTATTTCAATACCAAGTTAAATACATGCATCAACCGTTGCATTTCACGTGCCATTTTAGAATAGCCAAGCCTATTTCTAGTTGCATTTTGCATGTGTTGCATTAGCCATCTTAACATAGCTAGGTCATGCATTGATTACTAACTAGCTATTATTTTGGCTAGGAGTACTAGGTAAGCTTTTATGCTTTAGCATCTTGCATGAGTGTGAGTGTTGACATGACATCATGCTTGCCATGAGGCTAACTGCTTATGTGTTAAACTACATGAATGCCTGTGGGTGAAGGTTGGATTACTTGAATTGGAACAATTCATTGAAATGCGAGTGTTAAGCCCACTTGAGGTTGGCAAAATCATGTTTTCCTATGCCCACTTGAGGGTGGCAAATCCACGTCTTAGCCTACATGCGAGTAGCACTTTCAAACCACTTTCAAACAAACATGAGATGTTTTGTTCCAACTTAGGCGATCTAGTCTATACTTGTGTGTTATGTGCATCACATAGTAATTCTAGCTAATAGCCAGGAATAAGAACACATGCGTTTTCAAAAACAAGATATCATGCTTAGTACAGGCCGATCTTTGATCGGGCAAGCGGGGCTGCTCATTGCATGACCTTCCCCTCTCGTACCCAAGTTACCGAGCCGAGGCAACTTTGTTGATGACGGACACGTGGCCTTAGGCACAAGTCAGGGTTTCCTAAATTTCCCAAAACAAAAACATTTAGGTGGCGATTCCGTATCTGGCAAAGCAGTCTATTTTGGCACTTCTTTACAAAAATCAGTTTTCCGAAATGATTTTTTGGATTTGGACTCTTTGGTGATTTATTGGTCTTGCATTGCACTTTGCAAGATTAGATTCAGAACCGTGACATTGAGTCTGAATTGTAGTATGCTAGTGAACAAAACGGGATTTCTCTCGGGATGTTCGGGCACGTCTACAACCGGGCTCGGCGCATCATACAAACCAGCATTGTATTTTCAACACAATTACTTGAATACGTGTTCAAACAGCATGTTATCAAGTTGCATTTCACATGACATTCTAGGTAGCCGAGCCTATCTTAACTGCATTTTTTATGTGTTGCATTAGCCATTTTAACATGAACTAGGATCATGCATGATTTCTAACTAGTTCTCTGTTTTGGCTCAGAGTACACTGTGAGTGTTTATGCTTTAGCATACTGCATGTCTGTTATTGACTTCCATGAAAGCATGCTTAGCATGAGGCTAACTGCTTAGTTGATATAACTTCCTAAATGCTTGTGGGTGAAGGTTGGATTGCTTGAATTGGAACAATTCATCAAATCCCCGATTTAGCCTACTTGCGAGTAACAAACTTCAAATCATTTTCACAAACGAACACGCAATGTTTTTTTTCAACTTAGGCGATCTAGTCTATGCTTGTATCCTGTGCACATCATGTAGTATGATTAGCTAATTAACCGGAATAAGAGCACATGTGCTTTCAAAAATAAAATATCATGCTTAGTACAGGCCGATCTTTGATCAGACGAGCGGGGTTGCTCATTGCATGACCTTCCCCTCTCGTACCCAAGTTCCCGAGCTGAGGCAACTTTGGTGATGACAGACACGTGGCCTCAGGCACGAGTCAGGGTTTCCTAAATCCCCAAAATAAAATATTTAGGTGGCGACTCTGTATCTGGCAAAGCAGTCCATGTTTGGCACTTCTTTATAAAAATCAGTTTTCCAAAATGATTTGTCAGATTTGGACTCTTTGGTGATTTATCAGTCTTACATTGCACATTGTAAGATTAGATTCAGAACTGTGACATGAGTCCGAACTGTAGTAGCTCTGAACAAAACGAGATCTGCGCCCCCGCAGGCGCGGATATCGAAGAATTCCTGGGAGTGTGTCTACAGAGTCTGAACTGTGGTAGACTAATTTGCGCCCTCTCCGAAAGGGGGGGGCACACGAAGAAAGTCGGGTGAGCGACAGATGTCAGTTTCAGTATATCAGCAGAAATATGATAACCGAAATGCAAGAAAACTAAAAATTACCTGAATGCCGTGGGAGCTAAGCATCGTCTCTCTCCGCAAGATCATGCCCTCAAATGAGGCCAACACCTCGAGTAGCCCATCGGCATATCCTATGGGGGGTTACAAATGCAAGTTGAAACAATCAGTGAATAAATGCATGAGTATAGTGAAAATGAAATGAATGAAAGCAGTATAGTATATCGGTGGCGAGTCAGGTGTCCTAACATATCGGTGACCGGGCAATGGGGGCTTAAGCGAAATTTGATAGGGCACTTCGGAGTACCGCCAACCTATCAGCTCGGTCAGATGATCAGGCCATCCAACACTCTGCCTGGTAGGAGGCATCCTCCTAGCTCTATCCCTCGATGCCCGAGCCCTGCTTGTCGAAGGAGCATCTGCTACCTGAGCCCTGCTCGTCGAGGTAACATCTGTTGCTTGAGCCTTGCTCGTTAAGGGAGCATCTGCTGCCCAAGCTCTGCTCGACGAAGAAATATCAGTTGTCCTCCCCATGTGACCGCGAACACCTGTCAAAAGAGGCATGAGGTACGCCTGAAGATAAGCCGTATAGTCCCCTGCTCCAATGAACAGGTCTGCATCTACGCTTCGCACGAAGTTGGTAGTCTCCTGAGATGAGAGACTCTCCGTGGCCCGCATGGATGGAGGAGGCAGTAAAGGAACTGACTGTAGTGGCAGGCCCAGTGTTTGGCGCATGAAGCGCTCTCCAAGAAACCCTGCTCGGCCTACTGGCTCCTCAAGTAGGAGCCGATATCGGTAGGTGCCTGTAGACACCCCATTTTTGACCATCCTCAAGACTCTGACGTTGTTGCAGGTTCATCCAGCAACAGGTTTGATTGCTCGTTGGGTGTTCGACTTTCGCGGCAGGATGCTCCAGGTTTGATCCTTCCAAAACCCCATTTCCATTATGTCTCATTTTTGGACCATGAATTGTTCTTTGCTTTGTGTTGTCCTTGATGGCATGCTGGCCATCAGAGAAGGCTGCCGATCATGGGTTGGGCCCTGTCGGCCATCTATTGGCCCTACCAGCCATTAATGAGGCACTGCCGGCCACCACTGATGGGCGGCAGCCACCTTGTTTCAGTAGATATTTTGTTAGATATTTTGGGCCAGCTGTGGCTCACTGAGCCATCCTCCATACACGTGTATGGAGGGATGAAGGCAGGTTTAAGCTAGTCAAGCAAGCTCTAGCTTGCATTGCTTATATAAGGGGAGGTGCTTTCCCCTTATACAGGGTTCTGAAAATTTGAGAGCTGAAAATATCCCTCTCTCTCTAGCATCCTCACTCTCTCTCTATATTGTGCTCAATAGTGCTTTAAAGTGTATTTTTTCTTCACACTTTTGCACTACAACACCTAGTAAAACACCATTGCCTTGTTGCTAAGGTACTTGAGGGTCTTGTTTGGACTCAAAAGACTAGTTTTGGCTCAGAGGAAGGTCTGCCTTGTTGTTGTTCTTCAAGGGTGAGTGTATTCCCCTTTTAAGCTCATTTTTGTATACCATCTTGGCCGCCTTCGCTAGCTGTTTTAGGCTTGGTTGTTAATTACAAAAAGATTTATTTTTAAGTGTTAAAAATGATTGTTTGAGGCCTTATGGGAGTTGGGGGTGTTTCACCCTCTTGTATGCCTTATTTGTTAAGCTTGTGAGCCATCCTTTGAAGCTTTTGTCACAGCCTTTGTATGGCCTTTCTACCACTGAAACTCAGGGGAATTTTAGTGGTGGAAAGGTGCTTTTGAGGTCCAAAATGAGAGGGGGTGATCCCCTCTCCTCTTTCCTTGCTTGCTTGCGTTGTTGGCCTCATACTTGAGCAAGCTTTTCTCCTTCTTTTAAGCTTAGCTTAAGCATGTTTTCGTGACCTTTCAAACCTTCCATGACTCTATTTTAGACTGGTTTGGTCACCTCTTGTTTGGCTCTAGCACTTGTAGTGTAATCATCCTTGTTGGCCTAAAATGCTTCATGCTTTAGTTTATCATTCTAGCATGTGTTAGCTTTGCTCCAGCACATTTTTGCCGCTGATTTAACATGCGTGAGGTCTGTTTTGAGTGGTCTTGGTCATATATGCTTAGCTTTGTATAGCTATAGTGTAGTTGGGCTTCACTAGCTTTGTGTTTGAGGTCCCTAACATGCTTTGAATGTGATGATTGCATGCCTTAGCCTCATTTCTCACATGATTTCAGTGTATATAGCATAGTCACACTCTCACATATTTCACTCTTTCAATGCTTTTGAGAAATGTGCCTTATGCCTTGCTTTTGAGCCAATACGTATGCATGCTTGTATAAGCTTTTGGGCTCCCTTTCCAACATGTTTTGGTCTTTGTTTTGGCGTAATTGAACTCTGTCTAGAGTTGGTATTACATGCCTTTTGTGTAGTCCCCTTTACTAGCCTCATGCTTAGGGCCTCTTGCACGCTATACCTGTGTTGTTTGAATGATATGGCATCATTTAATACGCAATTTCAAAGCATATAGCCTTGTTGTACTCTAATGTTTATCATTCTTTCAATGTGTTTGAGAGTTGAGCTTTGTGCCTTGCTTGCGAGCCATGAGTCGAGCATGCTTTTCTTGCTTCTTGTGTTTAAGTTCCAGCACATTTTGGCCATTGTTTGGGCATGCATGAGGTCTGTTTGGGGTTGATTTATTCCATTGACCACTATATTGCATGCCTCTTGTGTGATGCTCTTTGCTTGCTTTGGTGCTCTTGGCTCCATAGCATGTCTCCCATGCTTGGCTTGCATGGTTTAGTGTATTTAACATGCTAAGATAAACATGTGTTGTGTTGCATTGCATCGTGTTCAATCGGACGTTATGTTGAACACAAGGTGGATTGGCCCACTTCATACTCAAAGTGATGAATGTGAGCCAATCCCCTTTGTTCCCATTGCCTTTGATCACTCATGATAAGGTCGTGGTCTTAGTGTTTTGCTTGTTTTGTTTGTTGTGCATTCATCGAATTTGTGCAAGTTGGATATTTGGCCATCATGCATTGCGATGCTTGATTGGTGGTCTTGGATACAATGGTGCCTTTCCCTTGATGTTTTGAGGTGATATGGAGTGGCATGGTATGTACATACCCTTGGGAGACCCTCCATTTTTTTTGTTTTTGTGCTCTGTTGCAGAATAGTGTCACAGCACACCAGTGGCCGGTAGTGCCACATTGGTGGCCGGCACCCTGCCTTTGTTGGCCGGTAGTGCCCACTCTTGGCCGGCAGGTGGCCAGTAGCCACCTATCATAGACGGCAGGCCACTAGAGCATTCCCCAGCCTGGTTTTGGTAAGTTTCAGCAGCAAGTTCTCAAGGACACCCTACAAGCAGAGCCTCAAAAAGAGCAACCAGAGAGCTCTTCGGGACGACAACCGAGCACGCATCCTCTTCATCTCCAAACAGAGCTGGAGCAGCATTGTTTAATGCTTACTTGTTAGTTACCATCAATTTGTAATTTGATTAGTTCATTCGTTAATTAATTAAGTGTTGTAATAATTAGTAAGTAGATTGCTTATTATTCAATTTGGTTGTGTAATAATTAGTCCAATTAGATGATTAGATTAGTTAGTGTAGCTTAGCTTAGATAGGCATAGCATATTTATTCGGACCTTCCGTCAAGAGGGAAAATGTTGTACTAAGGGTGCGTGTATGTATGAATGTCTTACAACCTCACGTCTTTCTCTCTTTTTTTTTTTAACTACTTTTAGTGGTTAGTTGTAGGGCATGTTTCAATTAGCATACTTATGCTTTGCATGCGTGCATCATTCATTCGTATTGCATGCACCGGGCTCGGCGCATCATTCAAACTGCATTGAATTTCAATACTTACTTGAATAGGTGTTTCAAAGCATGTTATCGAGTGTTACACTCATATGCCATCATAGAGTAGCCGAGCCTATTTAGTTGCATTTTGCATGTATTGCGTTAGGCATTTTAACATAGCTAGGATCATGCATCGATTGCTAACTAGCTTCTGTTTTGGCTCAGAGTACTCGGTGAGTGTTTACGCTTTAGCATTTTGCATGAGTGTAAGTGTTGCCATGATAGCATGCTTGCCATGAGGCTATTTGATTAACTGCTATTAACTGCATGAATGCCTGTGGATGAAAGCTTGATTTCCATAATTGGAACAACTCGATGATTGTGAGGTTTAAGCCCACTTGAAGTGGCAAAATCATGTTTTTTTTCTATGCCCACTTGAGGGTGGCAAATCCGCGCTTTAGCTTACTTGCGAATCGCACTTTCAAACCACTTTCAAAAACAAACATGAGTTGTTTTGTTCCAATTCACGTGATTGAGTCTATACTTGTGTGCTGTGCGCATCACGTAGTAAGTTAGCTAAATAACCGGAAAAAGAACACATGTGTTTTCAAAATAACATATCATGTTTAGTAGAGGCCGATCCTTTGATCCGGCGAGCGGGGTTGCCCATTCCATGACCTTCCCCCCTCGTACCCAAGTTCCCGAGCCGAGGCAACTTTGGTGATGACGGACACATGGCCTTTGGCACGAGTCAAGGTTTCCTAAATTTCCCCAAAACAAAACATTTAGGTGACGGCTTTGAAATCTGGCAATGCAGTCCATGTTTGGCACTTTTGATTCAAAATTCATTTTTCAAAACCAATTGTTGGATTTGGACTCTTTGGTGATTTATCAGTCTTACATTGCACTTTGTTAGATTACATTCAGAACCGTGACAGGAGTCTGAACTGTAGTAGCTTGAACCCAATTCGCGCCCTCGCGGGCAAAGAGAGTTCGGGGCGGTCTACAGCGCCCCAAGCTTCAGCAAAATGAACTCGGGCACTCCCTGGCATCGCCGCCCATGGCTGCCATGAGACCTGCAGACAGCAAACTGCATAGACTAATGAGTTGCTATTATATATGCAAAGTGAACTAAAGCTGAAAGTAGAAATAACTGTGAGTTTTGAATTACCACTACCGTCCTCGCTGTGTCGAAGTACTGACGAATGTAGGGCAGGGACTCCCGAGTCCTCGACTGGCGCCGACCATCATATCGATGCGAATACGGTACCTGGAGAGGTGTCTTAAGCTCTGGCTCGGGAGTGAGCGCTGGGAAATAGGCGTATACCCATAGCTGTGAAAAGCAAGACAGTGGTAGTGAGAATACAGAATACAGAAAATGCAGAAAGAAAAGTGTAGTGCAGTGTATAGAAAGTACAAGTACAATGTAGAGATTGGACTATGTGTGTGCAGTGTGTAGTGCGTAGTTTGCAGTGTGCGGTGTGTGCAGTGTACATGTAGACACCCCATTTTTGACCAACCTTGAGACTCAGACGTCACCAGTTGAGCGCTTGGTGATATTGCATAATGTGCTCGTTCAGAAGTTTTAGAGTCGCGGCCGTGAGCCCTGCCTCCGGATTTTCGAACCCTCTTCTATGCCTTGCCTCGGTTTGTGAACCAGACTCGGTTTTCTCTGTTTCTTTTCCTGAGGGGAGGGAGAGGTCCCGTAGACCATCTCTCAGTGACCGTGGGCTACATTTTGTGGCTGTAGGTCATTTTGCCCATTTCGGAGCCCGGTTCCCGGTTTTCGGAGCCGTCAGGCCGTGTGCCTCGATTCAGGACCGCTTAACCATCTCCTATTGCTCCGGTTTTTGGCGTACTTCCTATTTACTCCCTTTTGAGGGACACTGAGGTCTGAGAGACCCTCTTCGTGGCCGAATGCCACTTTCGGTGCTTAACAGGCAGTTTTCGGGGCCCCGAACTGCGTGTTCTAGCCCCCGAACATTCGTTTTGCATCGGTTTTCGCTCATTTTTGGCAGGTTCCTCTGTTTCATCACCAGGAAGGCCGTAGAAGGGTGGGAGGCCAGCAATTGTTTCAGAAACCAGTTATATATCCTCCGGCGCCCTCCGACGGCCGTTTTTCTCACTTTCGGGCCAATGTTGAACACCCTTGGGCCATTTTTTTGAACTTTTAACCACATATTTGTGATGTACACACATGGGAGGACCCTAAAAGTTGGTGGCCGGCCACTAATGTTGCTTGACCCTTTTGAACCCCTCCTAAAAGTGGGTTGTTCTCTCTCCTGGGTCACTTTTTCCAGTGTTTGACCACATGGTTGTGTTGTACACACATGGGAGGACACCAATATCATATGGTCGGCTACTAATTCTCATTGACCTTTTTGACCCTTGGCCGGCCGGCCACCTGCAGCTCAGATAACTGGCCGGCCTTGACCCTTGCCCCCTGCTTAGTTCAGAAATGCACTTTTTCCCCCCCAAAAATCTGTATATGGGGGACAACCCTTTTGGGGGGAAACTTGATCCATTTTCCCCCCACTTTTTCCCTCCATTTTCCCCCCATTTTGGGCTATATACCTGGCCTCCAGCTCTGGAAAAAGGGTTGAAAAAAATTTCCCTTAAGCTCTTGCATGCACATCCCTCTCCATCTCCATCTCCAAGCTCAAAAATCCTAAAACCCTACCTCATTTCTTCATCAAACCATAGCACCACTCGACCACTTCCATTTCCAACAGCTTGGGGAGCTTTCCAGCAGCTAAGAGGCACCACTTCTCAAGCCAAGAAGCAACCAAAGTCAAGTCTTCAAGGGTAAGCCCCATTTCCCTCTTTTTGGTTCATATTTTGTTCAATACATAAGCCTTGAATGCTTGCTGTTTTGAGCTCCGGCCCTAACTGAAAGTGGCCTTATTTTGAGCTATTTTTCACTTTTTCTTAAGGGACTTTTGTTATTTGAGGTCCCTATCTTGCACTTGCTTCATTACCCCTCTTAAATGCCATTATCTTGCATAGTATTTTTGGCCTGTGTATGATCTGTTTTGGAGCATGATGTAAAATGTAGATAGGCTTATTTTGAGCCCCTCTTAAACATTTAAGAAGGGCTCATCACTGATTGGGACCTCCATCTGTCACTTCATGTTATATCCCTCTTTGGTCCCCATTTTTGCACGACTTGGCAGCCCCTTTTGCTTCCGTTTTTGGTCATTTTACAAAACTGAAAATAGTCTTATTTTGGCCCATTCTTCATGTTTCATTAAGGACATTTCATGTTTTGGGACCTCCATATGCCACTTCATGTTATATCCTTCTTTGGTCCCCTTTTCTTGCATGATTTGGCAGCCCATTGTACTTCTGTTTTTGGTCTTTTTACAGAACTGAAAATAGTCTTATTTTGGTCCATTCTTCATGTTTCATTAAGGGCCTTTCATGGTTTGAGGCATCTTTTATACACTTCATGTTATATCTCTCTTTTGGGCCTCATTTTTGCATGGCATTTTGGACATGTTTCCATACTGTTTTAGGCTTGGCCATAAACTGTAAAATATCATATTTTTGGCCCGTCTTCAATATTGTAGAAGGCCCCTAATCTGTTTGGGGTCGGCAGCTGTGAGTTGCTTCTTTATCTTGCATTTAGGGCCATTTTTGCGTGCTATTTTTGCCCTATTTGTGCTTTCTGTTTGGCCATGATTTAAACTGTAAACATGCTTGTCTTGGGGCTTCCTAGCTTCTTTCTTCATACTTCATGTTCAAATTATGCATGCATTGCATAGCTATAGGCCATTTCTTGCACCAAAATTCATGTTTCGGGAGAAATTCCATGCATCGGGTATCATTTCGCTTTGTTTCGGGGCTGTTTTCCCCTCATTTTGCTACTTATTTTTCCATGTTTGCATATCATATTCCATGTCTTTGCCATGTCTCATTAGAGTGGCATTTCGGTGCCAGAGGGTCGGTCCTCGGTTTGCGTGCACGCGTGCACGCATTTCGAGTTGTCTTGTTTTCATCTGATGGCCTCCTATGTGAGTGTGGCTGAGGCTCTCTCATGTTGGTGTAAGCCCATTATTGCATTGCGTATGCCATTTCATCCATAGCATTGTGTATGCTCGGTTGTGTATTACCTTATTGCATTGTGTATGCCATTCTATAACATTGTGTATGTTAGGATTGTATCTTAGTTACATTTCATGCATTTCATGCATATGGCATCATGTTCGGGATAGGAGTTAGCCCGGGCACGGGAAACGAGGTACGTTCCGTACTCCGAGTGACGGAACGTGTCTCAATTCCAAGTCACCGACGCTCCGGATCATCCATGATGGAGTTAGGTTCTTGTTGTGTTTATATGTGCATTCATTCTGCATTGAATTGCACAATTCGACTCCTCGGCCATCATGCATCGATATGCGTGATTGGTAGCACGAGGATCGAGGCATGCATATATCTATGAAAATACATTGCCATGCCCCTTTCCTGCTCTCTGTTGCAACAAAATGAAGAATCAACAACTTTTCAAAGCTTGGCACGTATTTCAAGAATAGGTGCAAACAGAAGCTAATTGGGGCATCGTCATGGATTTCCGCGCAAAGGCAACCCGGGCATGCATCATTCATCATCCGGAATGGAATCAAGGCAGTCCCTGGCTTGCATGCCAGTTTATTTATTTTCTTAGTTAATTTGTTAATTAATTAGGAATTCGTACATTATTTGGACTGTACTATTCTTTTATTCGGGACTGTATATTTATTCGGACCCTCTGTGCGAGGGTGTAATTGTAATAAGTGTGGGTGAGTGTGATGTATGTCTTTCAACCCCACGTCTTTCTTCCCTTTTATTTACCTGCTTATGATGGTTAGATTAGGGCATATTTCAATTAGCATACAGTATGACAGCATGTTTGCATCATTTATCTGTTTTGCATGCACCGGGCTCGGCGCATCATACTAACTACATTTGTATTTCAATTCCAAATTGAATACATGTTAGCTGTAGCATTCCATATGCCATGTTCAGAATAGCCGAGCCTGCTATAATTTGCATTTTTGCATGTGTTGCATTAGGCATTTCTATATACTTAGGATTCATGCACGGATTTCTAATGAGTTTCTGTTTTGGCTTGGAGTACTCGGTGAGTTTTTATGCTTTAGCATCCTTGTTTGCGTGTGAGTGACTGCCATGAATAGCATGCTTACCATGAGGCTATTTGCTTATGTGATATAACTGCCTGAATGCCTGTGGGTGAAGGTTGGGTTATCTAGATTGGAACAAATCATCAACTGTGAGTTTTAAGCCCACTAGATAGTGCCAAAACATCTTTTCTTAAGCCCACCTGAGGGTGGCAAAATCTGCATCTTTAAGCCTACTTGCGAGTAGCAAACCATCTTTCAAAAACAAACATGAAATGTTTTGTTCCAATTCAGGCGATCCAGTCTATACTTGCATGCTGTGCGCATCACATAGTAATCTAGGCTAATAACCGGAATAAGAACACACAATGTTTTCAAAACTTGATATCATGGTTTGTAGAGGCCGATCTTTGATCAGGCGAGCGGGGGTGCTCACGAAGTGACCTTCCCCAATCATACCCAAGTTCCCGAGCCGAGGCAACTTTGGTGATGACGGACACGTGGCCTTAGGCAAACGAGTCAGGGTTTCTTAAATTTCCCCAAAATAAAATATTTAGGTGGCGACTCTGTATCTGGCAAAGCAGTCCATGTTTGGCACTTCTTTTAAAATCTGTTTTCTCAAAACGATTTGCCGGATTTGGACTCTTTGGTTCAGATTTAGAACCATGACAATTTGAGATTCTTGAGCTGTAGTGACCCCAAATGAACAGAACGGGACTCACCCTCCCTGGGGCGTTCGTGGGACGTCTACAGTACAGAAAGTGCAAAGCAGAAAGCATGGTAGAAAATGCAAAGATGAAAAGCAAGGCATACCTCCCAGGCTCTCCAATAGCCGCCCACTCTATTCCCGCTCCTGCGGGAGGTCGACCTCATGTAGCAGTATAAAGTGGCGAGGCCAGCGCCGCCCCAATCATGATGTCACACCTGGGATAAGTCCACTAAGGCGCTCAAAAGGCACAGCCTGACTGTGTTCGCCCTGTCTGTGAACAAGGTAGTGCCGAAGAGGAACATAAAGAAACCTCGGGCGTACTGCTCTGTAGCCTCAATCGTTGCAGGCTCAGTCCCTCTGAGGTGGTCTGAGAACCAAGTGTACCGTACCAAGCCTGATGCTCAGAAGATAGGCGGGTGTGCTCCTAGCAGATAGGTCCTAGCGGCCTCTGACTCACCCATGTCGGAGTCGTATGGGATTGGCCGTCCTCCCACCTCAAGGCCTGTCAGCATGGCAAAGTCATACGGGGTCACGGTCATATCCCCCGGGGTAGAGAAATAGAAAGAGTTGGTGGTGTCCCACCATCTCTCTACCAATGCGCCTAAGAGGGTCCTACTCGCCATGAGACGCAAGAGTCCCATGCAGAATAAGCCGAACTCCGCATCATCAATGATTTGTCGGACGCCGTCGAGGAGGTCCATGTACCACTCCCTAGCCGTGGTGGACCCGTATCCGCGGGTGAAACGGGAGTCAACCTGTATGGATGAGCAGAAATACATTGTGTGAATGTGTTCAGAATGAGCAGATGAAATATAGTGCAAAAGTGGTAAGCTATACAAGAAATGTAAAGTACATCACAGAAAATGTAAGAATGCAGTTTGTACCTCAGAGGTGTTGTGGGACAAATGAGACTCTGGCTTCCATATTAAAAGATCTGTGGGTGTGTGCCGTGCGAATCTAGTAAAGTGGTGGACTGTGCTGGGTGGAAGTACATGTGCCTCAGGGCGGTACGTCTCTAGGTCGAACGGCCGGACTCTGGACGGCAATGATATGTGCTTGGGCTCCTCCTCCATTCTTGGAGAGCCCCCACTGTGTGGAGTGTCGTCTGCCATCTGAAAGAAGGTGAAAAGTTGGCAAAAATGAGCAAAATGGATGAAAAGTGCCAAAAGTCAGCAAAAGTCAACTCTCTGGAAGAGAAAAAGTTAAAGAAATTCGAAGCCCGGGAAAAGGCGCCAAACTCAAGATCAACTAAAGGGAAACAAACCTCAAATGGAGGAAATGGAGAAAAAAGCTCTGAAAACAACTTTTGATCGGTTCACAACAAAGGAAATCGAAAGGTCTTAGCGATGCGTGGGGCATTGGAAAACGTGTGAAAAGTACAGATCTGAAAGGACAAAGTGTTTGGGAAGCAAGGAGAGGTGATTTCAGCACTGTGTGTGTGAGGAAAAGTGTTTTGGAAATGTGTATTTAAAGTTCTCCATGCAAAAAGACCAAAGTGACCCAAATCTGCCACAATTGGCCGACCGGCTAGTTTTTGTGGCCGACAGATTTTGAAAGTGGGCGACATGCCTCCATGGTGGTCGGCAAGTGCCCAGTGTCCTCCCTGTGTGTTTTCAGGCAGTTTTGAGTTCATGGCTCTCGAGAAAGTGCAAGAAAAGTCCATTTTTTTGCCCAAAGTCTCCGCAGAAACTCCAACTCATGTCTTCGATGCGGAACTCATCGTCAGTGGGCATGAACGAGGTGTATCCTTTTGAAATACATTGAAACTCATCTAAGAGGCACGATATTGTATGTACGGCTCATTTGAAGCTCGCGCGACCAGACGATATTGTATGTACGGTTCATTCAGAGGGATTTCGGGTAAGATCATTCCTGTCCTTTGAACACCTTGTTTTGGTTAGAAGTATTCGGGTACGCCCGATGCTTTCACCACTCCTCGTTGGTTAGAAGCATTTGGACCGTGTGCCTGACGCTTATACCTTGCTTTGGTTAGAAACACTCGGGTACGCCTGGTGTTTATACCCCTCTTGTTGGTTAGAAGCGTTTGGACCGTGTGCCCGACGCTTATACCTGCCTTTTGGTTAGAAGCGTTTGGACTGTGCGCCCAACGCTTATACCTTGCTTTGGTTAGAAACACTCGGGTATGCTCGGTGTTTACACCCCTCTTGTTGGTTATAAGCGTTTGGGCCGTGTGCCCGATGCTTACACCTCTCTCGTTGGTTAGAAGTGTTTGAAATGTGTTTCGACGCTTATACCTCTCTACTTTGGTTAGAAACATTGGGACGTGATCTGATGTTTATACCACCCTCTGGTGTTCACACCACTCCCTTTTCCCTCTCGCGCGTGGCGCATTAGGATGCCTTGGTTAAATGCATATGGATGGGTTCCGATGCTTATACCGCTCTTTACTTTGGTTGCATAAACAGTTGGATGTGTTTCACTTGTTATCACTGCTTCTTTCCTCGCGTGTGCCACGTGTTGGGATCTTGTTGGCCGCCTCTGGTGCGCCCAGCGAGTGTTGTTCTTTACCTTTTCTGCGTGAGGCATGGTTAAGATTGCATAATTTTCTTGTGTCCTTTCAGCATGAAATGGGTTTGGTTCGTGTTTACTTGCTTATATATGAGTTTGCTGTAGCATTTCTTTGCACAGCATTTGTATCTAGATGTTTCATTACGGCTCTCATTGCATGATCGTAAGTTATGTTCTGCATCGTGCATGTCATTTGGATCTTGCCGCAGAACTACGATGGTTTGATTCCTTGCAAGGGGATACGTATGCAGTCTGCGGGCTCAACTGTTCTTGGTTGCGTTTGCTTGTATGTCTGAGTCTTCAGGCTTTGCAAAAAATGGGCCGTCTCTGGACTTTGACATTCACTCCCGTGATTTTATGACTTCCGAGTTCTGTCAAAGAGGGGCAACTGTAGACATCCCATTTTTGACCGACCTTAAGACTCAGACGCCATCGTTGTGCGCTCGATGATTGTGCATGTTGGTGCTCGCTCAGAGTACCCGAAGTTCTCAGCTGAGTGCCTTGTCTTTGGGGCTCTAAACTCTCTTTGTTTTGGCCTTGTTTTTGGACCAAACCTTGGTGCCTCTTGCTTGGCAGGGGAAAAGGCCTTGTCGGCCACTTTTCCTCCTTGCCGGCCACTTGAAGTGGTCGATCGGCTAGAGGTGGTGGCCG
Organism: Camellia sinensis; assembly: GCF_055761805.1. Lineage (NCBI taxonomy): Eukaryota > Viridiplantae > Streptophyta > Magnoliopsida > Ericales > Theaceae > Camellia > Camellia sinensis. The sequence goes on from NC_138964.1 coordinate 74,212,061, forward strand.
GCCGGCCACCTGAAGTGGCCGACAGCCAATTTTCTCATTTTTTCAGATATTTTATGTGCCAACTGTGCCAACTGTTGATCACTGAATACATCCTCCATACACGTGTATGGAGGGATGGAAACAAGCTTTGGCTTGCATCTTCCACATAAGGGGAGGTCCCTCCCCCATTTTGGGGGTTCAGAAAATTTGTGAGAAAAATTTCAGTCTATCTCTAGAATTGTCTCTCTCACTCTCTCTCTCTCTCTTTCTCTCTCTATATATATATTGTGCTTGAAAATGACTTTTCTCTACATATTTGCACTAAGACCCTTAGCCAAACACTTTCACCATGGAGCTGAGGTCCCTTGAAGTTTGGTTTGAGGTCTTAAGCTTGGTTTTGGCTCAGAAATTGTGTTGTTTGTTGCTGTGCTTCAAGGGTAAAGCCTTACTCTCTTTTAAGCTTTGCTTTAGTTTATTGTTTGGTCATCTTTACATGCTACTTTGAGGCTCATTTTAACCTCCAAAAAACTCTGTTTTTAAGGTTTTAAAATGGTGGTTTGAACCTTGTTTAGTTAGGGGTTAGTTTCCTCCCTTTACTCTTTGGCTTGTAAAGCCTTTTAAGCCATCTTTCAAAGCTTTTGAAATACCATTTTCTTGGCCTTTTAACCACTGAATTCCAGGGGAATTTCAGTGGTAAAAAGTTTGTTTTGAGATCCAAGAGAGGAGGGGTGGCCTCCCCTTGTTGTGTCTTCTTTGCATGTGTAGATGGCCTAACATGTGAGCATGTTTTTCTACCTTTTTGTGACTTGATCTCAGCATGTTTTTGTTACTGATTTGGCATGCTTTAGCCCTATTTTGAGCCTTCTTAGTCATGTGAGACTTGTCTTGCATTTTTGTAGTGTAAATGGCTTCACTAGCCTTGTGTTTCAAGGCCTTTAACTTGCTTTGCTTGAGTTGTTTGCATGCTATGGCATTGTTTTGCATGTGTTTTCAGTGCATATATCTTTGTCACACTCTCACCTATTCCACTCTTTCATTACTTTTGAGAGTTGTGCTTTGTGCCTTGTTTGTGAGCCAACAAGCGAGCATGCTTTTCTTGCCTTTTGAGCTTCAATTTCAGCGTGTTGTAGCCTCTGATTTGGCATGTTTAAGCTCTCTCCAGAGCTGGTTTGGTCATTTCTACTTGATATTGCGTGCCTCTAGTGTAGTGCTCTTCACTACTTTATTGCTTTTGGCCTTTGAATATGTCTTGCTTGCATTGCTTGCATGATTTAGTGTCATTAGCATGCCATTTCAGCATTGAAATTCTGTAAAGTCCCTCATTTCTTCACTTTTTCCATTTGTTTTGAGGGTTGGTTGACCTTATGCTTGTGTTTAAGCTTGAGATAAAGTTTGTGCTCAACGGCTTGAACTCTCTTTTGAGGGTTCCTCCTAGCCAAAGGCATGAACTCTCTCATGTCTTAAACCATCCTTTGGCTGACCCCTCTCTCATTAGAGGACTTTCACATTGGATAAATTGACTAAAGAATGGATTGGTAATGCTAAAATAAGTAAATAAAATTGAATCAAGTAAAACATGACTAAGATAAGAATGTTGTTTGCATTGCATGTGTTTGGATCGGACGTTAATCCAAACACAAGAAAAGTGGGATGTTTCATACTCGAAGTGATGAAATTTGTCACATTTCTTGGTCATCGTCACCCTTGATCATGCATGATAGGGTGATGGCACTTTGAGTCTTATGTGCGCATTCACTAAGCTTGTACAAGCTTGGTTCTTTGGCTATCATGCATGAAAATGCTTGATTGATGGCTTGAGAGCCAAGTGCCATACTTCTTTGTGCTTGAGACATGATAAGGAGGTTGTAGTACAAACATTTCCTTGCAAATACATTGATGTGCTTCTATTGTTCTCTGTTGCAGCAAGACCAGAAGCCTGGGAAAAGGGGTGGCCGACCGGCCACTTATACTAGCCAACCGGCCACTTGCAGTTGCCGACCAGCCACTTATACTAGCCGACCGGCCAGTTAAGGTGGCCGACAACCACTTTTTGTAACGGACCGGCTGCCAGTCCTCTTCTGTTCAAAAGTGTATCTGAATTGAGGTAGAAAAGTCTGGAAGTTGGTTCAATTTTTAGAGATTAAGGCAAGTGCAAACAGAGGCAACCGATGGCAAAGCGACGGATTTTTGGGAGCACGCAACCAAGCATGCATGTCTCCCTCACCCGCAAGGCCGTTTACTTGCTTTATTTACATTGCTTTAATTAAGTTAGCATAGCTAATTCAATTCAAGTTTTGTAATATTAATTAGCTTAGTATAACTAGTTATTCAATTGCTTTGTAATAATTAATTAGCTTAGCATAATTAATTAGTTGTTTTGTAATAATTAGCTTAGCCTAGTGTAGCTTAGCTTATTTATTTGGACCCTCCTTTGAGAGGGCAGAATGTTGTAATAAGCGTGCTTGTGTGTGTGCATGTCTTCTAACCCCACGTGTTTCTCCCTTTTACTTAACTGCTTTCGATGGTTAGTTTTAGGGCACATTTTGATTAGCATACCTTATGCTTGCATGTTTGCATCATTCATTTGCCTTGCATACACCGGGCTTGGCGCATTACTCAAACTGCATCATATTTCAATACTTATTTGAATGCATGTATCAAATTGTTGCATTCATATGCCATCTTAGGTAGCCGAGCCTATTAGTTGCATTATTGCATGTGTTGCACTAGGCATTTTGTATAGTTAGGATCATGCATATTTCTAACTAGCTTTTGTTTTGGCACGGAGTACACTGTAAGTTTTATGCTTTAGCATACTTGCATGAGTGTGAGTGTTGCCATGATAGCATGCTTGCCATGTGGCTATTTGCTTAAGTGATTAAATTGCATGAATGCTTATGGATGAAGGCTTTGTTGCTTGAATTGGAACAATTCATCAAATATGAGTTTATGCCCACTTTGCGAAGTGGCAAATTATCATATTTTAAGCCCACTTGAGGGTGGCAAATCCTCGTTTTAGCCCACTTGCGAGTGGCATTTTCAAACCATTTTCGAAAACAAGCATAAGTCGATTTGTTTCAAATCTCGCGACTTAGTCTATACTTATATGTTGTGCACATCACATAGTAGAGTTAGCTAATAACCGGAATAAAAACACATGTGTTTATAAAATGACATATCATGTTAGTAGAGGTCGATCCTTTGATTGGACGAGTGGGGGTACTCGTTTAAGGACCTTCCCCTCTCGTACCCAAGTTCCCGAGCCGAGGCAACTTTGGTGATGACGGACACGTGGCCTTTGGCACGAGTCAAGGTTTCCTAAATTTCCCAAAAACAAAATATTTAGGTGGCGACTCTGGAATCTGGCAAAACAGTCCATTTTTGGCACTTTTTTATTCAAAATCGATTTTCCAAAACGATTTGCCAGATTTGGACTCTTTGGTGTTTCTTAGTCTCACAGTGCACTTTGTGAGATTAGATTAAGAACCGTAACAGGAGTCTGAATTGTAGGACCAATTCGTGCCTCTCCAAAAGAGGGGCACGCGAAGAAAGTCGAGTCTACACCTATGAGCAGTCTTCACTCTTTTACCTTTTCTATTTCCGCACTTTGAATCTAGATGTGACACTAGAACCATTGGAAAGTTTGTTTTTGGGGCTTTGATTTAGATATAAGAATAACCCAAAACAGAGTCTGGAGGAGGGAGTTATGCTTATTGAAATTTGAGTACCTGTGTTGGAAGCAAGTCCGTTTGAGCAAACTTTTGACCTCTTCAGTAGTCTATTCAAGTTACAGAGATTCTGGGAGCTTTCTTTCACCACTAGAGCCAAGCTTTGACTGCTCAAGCAATCTGCCTGAAGTGAGCCACTTTAAAGTCACTTTTTGGTCCAAACTGTTATTTCTTTCTTCCTCTTTTTTCTCCCACTCCTCTATACCCGAAACCCTAAACCTCAAAACCTTGGTTTCATTTATTATTCACTAAGAATCCACCATATATCTTGCATTAAAAGTGAAGAACAAGTGAAGATCATCATTTTGACCGATTGGATTACGATTTCTTCAAGGTTTCTCTTTCAATTTGCATCTTCTTGTCTTCTTAAGGTAAGCTACTTCAACTTGGGATATCTATTGTTTGGGATAAATATGTGGCATTTTCCCAGATATAATTATGTAGGAGTTGATTTTTGTGAATTAAAGTGGGTTTGATGAATGAAAAGGGGTTATTCCCCTTGTTTTGGACAAATCATGGTATATTATAGTTGATTATTATTGTTGGTGATATAAATTGACTTTTTAAGTGCAAATGAATGGAAAGCCCTAATTTTTTTTCAAAATCCCTAGTTTTCAAATTTTGATTTTATAATGGTTTTGGACAATTTGACTCTTCAATGTTGAAATTTGATGAATAATTTTGGACAATGGTGTTGAGATACGAGGTTTTTGAATTTTCGTGGATATATGTATTAAGTTTGCTAGATGTTCAAATTGTTGAAATTATGAGATTGGAGAAATTATGTAGTTGTTGGTATTATTAAATGTTGTAGTGAATTGAAGAAACCTCAAGCAAATCGAATTTGAAAACTCATGCACTATGTGCATTATGATTTTATCTTGCGACCTTACAATCTTGTGAATGTTTGAATTTTTTTGAAAGGGGGTAAATAGCGTATGAATCCACGTAATTGAGTTGAATTTTGGGAAATGATTGTGTATTGTATTCGTACTCATGCGAGGGAGTTAAGGTGCCCAATTACCCTGTATTGAGCTTACTGCAGGATGAATGTGACAAAATGTTTTTGGGTGTCCCCTAGTCTTGCCATATTGTAGTTGGTAAAAGTGAAAAAAACAGACGATTTTGGGTGCCCATTCCCTGCCGTATCAATAGTCAGCAAATGCAGGATGTTTTATGTTTATAAATTTATATATGTAAGTATGGTTTTGTGACTCTTACTTGGGACGTATTGACCATCCATAGTTGCAAGTGAGACTTTGAACAGAAATCATGCATTGAGCATTTTTGGTTTTAAAAGAGAAAACATAGATTTGTAACAAGTGTATGGCATGATCATATGTATCTCGATTATTTATATATCTTGTTAATAGTATTTCCTATAGGGTAATAGCTCACCCAAAACTAAGAACATTTCAGGAAATAATGGTGTGATTCCGCCGAAGTTACTTGGCGGTAGATGTGCTTTGACGGGAGCATGAAGGCTCACTGGATGTTACTTGTTGATGCTTTGTAGTTGTTTTGTGGTTTCAAATTGAACGTCCATTTTTGTGTAATCAAGGACTATCCTTGAAAAATGTGTACGCCATTATGGCACTTACTTTTGTATTCCCTTACCACCTGAACTGTTATTATTCATGATTGTATGTTAATAGTCAATGATGTATATTTCACTTGGAATAATACAATGATAAAGAGATTATTTTGGGTAAAAGCCTTTGTTCTTTAATGGATTTAATTATAAAATGGATGATAAATTTTTGGGTGTTACAAAGACACTGAAAGTGGACATTTGGGCAAGTTTCTTTCATCCTCTTGGGATATGTGTTATTTGCATTGTCTTTTAAATAATGCAAATTTCAATGCTTTTCTTTGCAAAATTGTGTGTTTTGTGTGTTCTTCATGAGTATTGCTTAACTTAGTTCATGAATATGATGATGTCCTTAAAAAATTCATTTTTGTCAATAAAAGCTTTGTTTTTTTGGAAATATAATGATTTTATTCATAGAATCTAAGTTAGGTGATATTTATTTTTCAAATCACATAGTTTTAGAATTAGTGAAGGATTTTAGGTCTAATAGTGAAGTTTGTGAATATTAACCACTAAAATCATAAAATAGAAAGTGAGTAGAGGCTCCTATTCAGATTGGGCAAAAGCGGGTGTTATCATTTAATGACCTTCCTTTTTGTACCTAAGCTACTGAACCTAAGAATTTTCTAGTCATGATGGATAGGTCCTATCACGACCCAAACCTGCTCCTATAGGTTTAGTCCGTAACTGGCCAGTAATCCCAGATTACCCGGCCTCAAAGACAAATCAGATAAAAATATTTAATTATTAACGGGGCCAGAAGCGAAAGTAGACTATAAAATTTTGTCCAATGAGCTGTGCGTATATGACATAAATATAAACTCCTCATATAAGTAATAACTCACACCAATCCCATACAAATGATAGAACTCAGCCAAGACCATTCACAACATCAATATTATACAAACTCAAAAGCTTATTTACAATACACGGTCAACAAGACCAGTAAAACAAAAAGGACAAAAGCCTCTTGCATGATGCGTGGTTGGCTGACTCCTCAAAAACTTGGTATCCTTTCACCGGGGCTGAGGTTGCATATCACGCTACTCACAAACATACATATATATATATATATATATATAGAGAGAGAGAGAGAGAGAGAAAGAAAGTGAGATAATGCCAAGTGAATAATACAAAAATGAAGAGGTTAATGAATGAAGCCCAACATAATGTAAGAGCAAGTTTTACAATTCCAAAATGAATTATATTTCATATTCATGTCGAAAGATTTGCAATAACAGAGTCCATCATCCCATAATACATATCTGCTAATTTCCAAAACAATGAATCATATATTCAAAACAATGAATCTTATATTCAATCATATCAATATTTGTTATAACAATTTCCAACATAATGAATCATATATCCAATCGTACCAATACTTGCAATAACAATATCCAAAAAAATGAATCATATATCCAGTCATATCAAAATTTGTGATAACAATATCCGATTGAGTCTTATACGTGGTACATCCAATAGAGTAACATTATAACAATGAGCCGCGGTATTGTTTCCCCCGAGCGAGGGCCAATGGAACCATAATGGGTCAATCAATAATCAATGTGGACTAGGTCTAACATTAGAGAGCTCTGTATTTCAATTAATCCAATCGGACCTCAACCGGTCAATCAATAATCACTGTGGACTATTAAGGTCTAACATCAGAGACTCTGTGTTACAATTAATCCAATGGGCGGTATTGTTTCCCCCAAGCAAGGGTTTATTAACTAATAGGCCTCGATATTGTTTCCCCCAAGCAAAGGTCTATTAATTATTGGGCCACAGTATTGTTTTCCCTCGGGTGAGGATCAATGGGCCATGGTATTGTTTTCCTCAGGTGAGGGTCTAGTAATGGATGCCACAAATACATTTTCAAAAAGGACATTCATTCATAGATATAAAATAAGATTCCAAAATATCATTCTTGAACAATTCAAAATATATTTCGAATGTGTCTTTATAGAGATATTACTCACCTTGATTAATCTGATGGTCCTCTTAACATTCGAACCTATACGGTACACACAACCATTCACATTGGGACACATTCTTTAAACCGAATGGATCTTTCTTCCCTTTTCTAATCATTTACTTATATTGTTTTCTTAGCTTATTAATCCTTAATAGGCCATAATTTATGCTTAAGAAAGCTCAAAAAGTGATAGGGACGAAGATATGAACTCAAAACGCCTTTTGAAAACATGTTGAAAATGAGCTGTTGGCTAGAGTTATCTTTTGGTCACTGGAGCCATCTTCGCTCGAGCCACCACTTGGTTTCTCGAGCCATCTATGAAATTTCTAGGTTTCAAAACCGAAATTTTAGCTTCCAAACACAAATCCAAAGCCGTGGGTCATGTTTGGCTCATTCAAAAACACAAAATTACTTTAGAAAACATATATACATCACCCCTTAAAAACCATTTGCTTTAAAAATCTCATCAATTTGGCAAAATTGAGCTTAAAATCCTCATGTATGCAAGATTTTCGTACTCTTTTCTCAAAACTCAACTCCAAGGTGTGTGAGCTTGCATGTTTCAACCAAACTCTTGAAATTACATGGAAATACATATGTTTGAGCTTAACTTGAAACCATGAGCTTAAAAGTGTTATGAATTGCCAAATTTGAGATCAAAACTTCTATACACGGATCAATTCAACTTCAATTCCCTTCCAAGACTTGCAAAACATAGAGTTAATCTTCAAAACTTCATAATTTATGAATGCATGTAAGGTATGATCCTTAATTTAAACATGACTAACAAAACTCATACTCAAAATGATGGAATACAACAAAACCATGCATGCATGCAAGAATTAATTCTAAATTCACCATCTTTGTTCCATTTCTTGAGTTCAATCACAATTTCCTCTTGAATTCTCATAATTAATGACTTAATCTTAGAAATCAAGGCTCAAAACTTACCTAGAGGCTTTGATTAACACTTGTATTAAGAAATTCTTGAGCTCTTCTCCTTAAATCTTCAAGTCTTCTAGTAATTCCTTCAAGATTAAGCTCTTGGTCTCTACACTTGAGACTCTCTCTCTCTCTCTCTCTCATGAGCTTAACACCATCTCAAAACATATATATAGCCTTGATTAACTTAGGCTTATTAAGCATGATTAAGATTAACCAATCTCAATTTAATCTAATTATTTTGATTCGATTCAATTTGAAATTAAACTTCACAGTAGACTCTAAAAATTACGCTGATTACAATAAATTAATCAATTCCGGTTTCCATTGCCTCTACGGCCCTCAATTTCAGATTAGATGTAGAGATTGTAATAGATTTTTTTACAATCAACAGATAGGCATCCAGAAATCACATAGAACACATACTTAGAATTTAGATTCATTTTAGGCATATAAACACATATATAATTAATGAATTAAAAGCTTAATACGGAAAGGGGTTGTCACAGGTCCATAACTTAGTTTTCATTGTTAAAGGTTTCTTAATTCCCTTTAAAAATTAAGTGGTGGCTCTTTGTTGTTTAAGGTGAGTTGGTACAACATTTGTGTGGGAAACGGGCCTCAGACTCGAAAAAGGTATGGTGCCCACAGTTGGAGACTCTGTTCGGGAATTAAGTTAGATTCAATTGAAAAATTCTATTTTATAAGATTAGTGGGTTAATCATTAAATTGCATTGCATCATTGTGGGTTTGAAAAACCTAGATTCGTTGCATAATATCTTGACACTATTCGGGGGCTATGTTATATCAACAAGCAAGCATCAGATTTTTCTATTAGTACCATTTGATTATCCTCTTGCACTCCATGGTAGCATGAGAGGTATATTGATAGTCATAGCTAATGTACCCTTTTGACTAGGCCTACCTTCACATATGGAAAGTTTTAGCACCTTCCAAACTAGGACAGGATACTTCCCTTTCTTCAATTATATAATTTCCTTTTTTTGTGATTTACAGAATCTTAGATCCTATTTTCAAATTAAGAAACAACAACCCTACCCCAAATAGGCATGGATGCAAATTATGTGCTTATGTGATATCTTGTCTTGAATAGAAATAATTTGACTCTAGGGATTAGCAATCAAAAAGGAATTTATTTGATTCTAGAAAAATATGAGTCTATTTTGGGCAATGATTAGATTCTAAAATGTGGGAGTCTGATAAGGTAATGATTTGATTTTGAGAAAATCTGAGTTTATTCTGGGCAGTGAGTTGATTCTAAAATCTAGGGGTTCAATTTAGACAGTGGTATGATCTTGGTCATGATTCTAGCAATCCGTGGTGAATTAGGGGGTGGTTTCCCAATTTAAAGGATTTGAGTTTGAATTTGAATTCCTCTCTTACTGATCAATTGAAAAACAATTGCCTTTCCAAAATTTAAGCAAAAATACCAATATATATATATATATATATATATATATATATGTCATCAAAGAATAATTTCTTAAAAAAAAAAAAAAAAAAAAATCTCCATCCTAGGTAAAGCGTTGGAGATTATAGAACGTATTTGATTGAATGAAAATCTTTAAGTTATTGACTTTGGGAGAATTTCAATTTTATGAAAAATGGTAGATAAAGAAGTGGTGACCAAGTCTTCCATTTTCAAATAAGTTCCAATTCCCGTGAAAGGTATTTGGTTAGAAGATAATTATTTGATTGAGTACTTGGAACAAAATCAGAAGTTCCTTAGGGAGAAAGAATTTTGAAAAAAAAAAAAAAATCTATGTAGAATTTTCAAAATAATGGAAAGCTTTTGATTCAATAGAAATCTTTAAGTCATTGACTTTGGAAGAGATTTTGATTTTATAGAAAAGTGTTAGACAAGGAAGTGATGCCCAAGTCTTTCTCTAGAAGATGATTTTTGGATTTGACACTTGGAATAAATCTGAAGTTCCTTGAAATTTTTTTTGAAATAAAATCCAAGTAGAACCTTTGGAAATTATGGAAAGTTTTTTATTTGAGATATAGACTTTGGAGGGAATTTTGATTTATGGAAAAGTGCTAGACAAGGAAGTGATGACCAAGTCTCTCACTTTAAATAAAATTTTGAAATTCTTTAGAAGACATTTGACTTGAAAACAATTGTCTGATTGTTCTCTTGAAATAAAATTAGAAGTTCTTTGGGAAATTTTTAAGATAAAAATTGAGTAGAGTCCAAAAATTATGGAAAGTGTTGTCAATTGAGTAAAAATCATTGGGCTACTGACTTTGGAGAAACCTTAATTTTATTGAAAAAATGATGTGTAAGGAAGTGGTGACCAAGCCGCCATTTTCAATAAAATTTTGATTCCTCCATCAAATATTTAGCTAATGGATGATTATTTGATTCATTCTTTGGAATAAAATGTGGACTGAAAAATTTTAAGGAAAAAAAAAAAGGCACTTTACTTTGAAAAAAAAAATAGAAGTTATAATTTAATCATGTGCATTTAGATGGGGTATTGTAGACACCTCATTTTGACTGATCCTAAGACTTCGGGCATTTGCAAGCCTCCCGATAATGAAATGGAAAAATTATGTCTTTTTTAGAATGTTAAGGAATGTTTGGAATGGATGTGTAAACCCTTTTTGACCAAAAACTTACCTTTTTTTTTTTTTTTTTGCAAAAATGACCATTTTACGCCTGAGCTAGTTTTTAGCTGAAATTTTTTATTTTTTTTTTGTAAACCCAAGAAAGAGAAATAAGTTTGGTTGTTCTTCAGTAAAAACTTAGTTTCACTCTACATAAGCACTTAATCACATAAACACATACGGATTACTCCTTTACGATGAAATTCGTCCCACGAACTACCGCGAATTCTTATTGGAATGAGTATTCATCAAGTGCCCTTCGAATAAGGCTTCAAGGAATAATCAGCACAAACAACATCCTAAGTATTCAAATGAACCCATTGTGGAAAAACAACCACTTCCCACAATTCCCAAGTATTCAAATCCCGGTAGCTCTGATACGAAGTTGTAACGTTCCCAAAATATTATCAAAAGAACAACTCAAATTTTCTCCAGCAACATGATCTAGTTCCTAACTTATAACATCCATTTCATAAATGCATACGACATAAAATGCCTCATCAGTAACATCAATCTCTAAAATTTATATTCATTATACTCTACAGATTTACAAAAGTATTCCACATGCAATTATACATTCAACATTTTCTAGAATATAAATCTGTAGCATGTGGCACAACAAGACGAATACAATTTAATGCCCTCATGAGCTACAAGTTCCAAGGCTTGTTCCCGGTTACACAAAATGGCTATCGAAACCCATACATGTACAACCCTCAACTTATCAAAATAACAACAAAAGAACAGAGTGATGTGCCCTCAAACTACACTCCACTCCTCTAACTGGGCGGAATCACCACACCTTTTCCTACACAAAATCAACTAGGGTGAGCACAAAGCCCAGTAGGAAGATCTTAAGAAAGTATATATACATTTTAATAGTCTCTTGAATATATATGCCACGTCATGCCTAAAATATATTTTTTTATCTTTTGGAAATCTCGTACACGATGCAAATTTGAAAACCAACCCACTTAATAACTTCAATATAATTCAAGGGATAGTAAATACGACTCAAGTTATCCTTAGGTTGGTGTCAGCAAGTAGGCATATCATACACTACCGATCGCCACTTTATCGGTTTCTAACCAAAAGGCCTGTGATACCTCATCCACGTGTGTTTTTAATCTTTTACCATGGACACTATCACGACCCAAACCTGTCCCTGTAGGTTTAGCCTCATGACCGGCCAGTAATCTTAGATTACCTATGGCCTCTATTAACAAATCAATTGAATATAAATTATCGGGCTTAGCGGAAGCAAGTTAAAGCATAAAAGTAATCCACTGAGCTATGTATTTATGAAAAGACTTCACATTAAAACTGTACAACCATTCTATAAGTAAGTGCATACATTACAAAAAGTTTTAAAAACAAACATCTAGTCCACAAATCCAAACCTGACAAATCGTACTTACTCAAAATCCCTTATACCAAAAATCAAATTGAAAGTTCAAAACAAAAGGGGTATTAGACTTTGCTTGGCTCCACACGAGTCCAAGTTGGCTCCTTCTCGGAAGCTTTACAAATGACTGACAATGAGGTGACTTTGAGGCAATCTCTATCCTGGATGCTCAACTGGTTCACCTATATATATTCATAAATAGTGAGCTAATGCCCAATGAGTAACAACAGAATAAAAAGGTTATGCGAATGAAGTCCTATAACATTACAAATATCAATTTCACATTCGTAGTCACTCTCGACATCAATAGCCATTTCATTCAAATCATGTGGCACTTCTAGTAGAGTAACAATGCTTTAATAACAATGGAACCATAAGGGTTATTCAATGGGACCACGATCGGTCTAACATCAGAAATTTATGTGTTTTGATTGATCAGATGGGCCATGGTATTGTTTTCCCCCGAGCGAGGGCCAATAGGCCATGGTATTAATTTCCCCCAGGCAAGGGCCTGCACTAAAGGATGCCACATTTACAAATTCAAATGGCACTTCATTCATTAAGGAAAATAGCATTTCAATAAACCATTCCTTCAATCATCGTAACGTTTCAATAATCTATTCAATCATTAATGCATCGATTTCAAAAATGATAACAGTTTTGAAAGTGGATATAATATGAAGATATCTTTATAAAGTTACTACTCATAGTGGGTTACGTGGTCACTAGGCCTTAGACGTCCACTTAAACAAAACACATAACAAAAACACAATTGAAGTACCATTGAATAACTATTTCACTTTAATTCAACTTTCCTCATGTGTTTCTAACGCATTCCATGTTTATATGAGTTCAATTGGTGCTGAAGAGTACTAGAAATGACATGAGGATGCAATTATGCACTAAAAAGAGTTAGTTAAAATTTGCTGAAAACAGGGTCTTCGCTTGAGCGTAGCTTTGGTCGCTCGAGCAGTTTGCAAAACTCTGTAAAAGTACTGGTTGCATGATGAGCGAGATTTCTATTGCTTGAGCACAGAGTTTGCCGCTTGAGCTACTGTGCAATTCTCGGTAAAACTTTCGGGAGCTCAATTTTTACGCTCGAGTGACACTTTCTTCGCTCGAGCGAACAAGTCGAATTCTAGAATTTCCATGAAATGCATGAAACCATGGATAACCTTCAAGTTCATGTCTCCTAAGCTTCATGCATGTATGAATTTCATGAATTTCAACTCAAATTATGCATGCTTGTACATAATTCAACCCAATCCTTCCAATTCAAGCTAATTCATGCCCTCATTGTATAATGCCATGCAAATAACTCAAAAACTAAGTGAATCCATCTTCTACAAATTTATCTACAAGGATTCAGGGAGAATTCCATATGTAGAGTATGAATTCAAGTGTCTTAGCTTAATTCTCCAAGTCTCCTCCAATCTTCTACAAATTCCCCTTGTTCTCTCTCTAAGTGTTGTGTTCACCCTCCTTCTCTCTCAAAATCCCGGCTCATATGTTGTATAATGTGAGTTCAAGAAATGAATTAGGGTTATATAGGGTGTGATTAGCTTAGCCTAATTAAGCTTGCTTATGAATAATTAATCCTACTCAATTTTGATTGATTCTAATTATTTTGGTTTGAATCAAATTTTGACGAAATTTGCCATAAAATTCTAAATATTCTAATTAGCCTATTGGGTTTATCAATTTTGGTTTCTAAAACCATTCAGGCTTTCAATTTTTGGTTCTAAGTCAATAAGTGAATAGATATTCCATGTAAAAACAGATAACTGCAAAATTAAGTATGCAATCACATTTTTAAACAGACAATCATGGAATTAAGCTTATTTAAACAATATAATATAATAGTACGGAGGTTGGGGTCGTCACAGTCCCTCCCCCTTAGAAAGTTTGTTCTTCCAAACTTAAGTTACCTTCAGATATCTCTGCCGCATCTCATCTTCTTTTTCCCAAGTGGCCACTTTTCCATAATGTTCTTACCACTCGACTTTCACCATAGGAATAGTTTTGTTCCCCAATTGCTTCACTTGCCGATCAATGATTTGCACGGGCCATTCTTCATGAATCATATTCTCATCTAAAGCAATCCGATCTCTAAGGTATCCACAAAGCATGGTTCCATGGAATACATTCACTACAAGAAAATGCATTTTTTGCAACGCAACAAAATATGTTGCTAAAAGGGAAAATTCGTTGGCAAAGAGTTTTGCCGACACACAAAGCTACGTTGGCAACCCGTAGGCAAAAGTGAGTTGGCAAAAGTTTTTGCCGACAAAATTATCATTGTGTTAGTAAAAGTAATGCCTTTAGCGACGAACATAGTCGTCGCTAAAAGCCTCTATCCAGCGTCGGCAATTTACCTTGTGTTGGTAAAAGTCATTCAAATATGATGATTGTGTGGCACTTTTCGCAACACAAATTTGCATGGGCAAAAAATATACTTTTAGCAACAACATATGCGTCGGCAAAAGTAAACTTTTGGCGACACATTTACGTCGGTAAATGTTGCCATTTGCCGACCATTTGTTTGTCGCTAAAGCTTTACTTTTGGCAATGACAAATTGGCATTGGCAAAAAATACACTTCTACCAACACAATATGAGTGGGGAAAAGTAACTTTTAGCGACACATTTACGTCGGTAAATGTTGCCATTTGCCAACGATTTGGTTGTCAATAAAGCTTTAGTTTTGGCAACGACAAATTGGCATTGGCAAAAAATACACTTTTAGCAACACAATATGAGTGGGCAAAAATAAGCTTTTGGCTACACATTTACCGACAAGTTATTTGTCGAGAAAGCTTTACTTTTTAACAACGACAAATTTGCAGTGGCAAAAATAATTGAAACTCATTTATATTTTTTTAAAAGATTTACAGATTTACAAGAGGCATCCCTCAGGCACCACTATAACAAACTAATAACATTGATATGAAATCACACAAAATACCCCCTCCATACCCCCTCCATACCCTTCCACCCAAAACACCAGCAGTTGCCCGAACTTACACCTAATGACAACCCCCAGTAATGAAAACTTGATCTATTACAAATTGGACAAAAAGTCCTGCACCCTTCCAAACATCAACAACACCAGCAAACATCCAACAACAACATAGCAGCACCTCATCGTAACAAACACCATCACAGCAGCATCACCACAGCATCTCAGCAACAGCAACAACATCACAGCAGCACCAGAAAAATAGCAGATTAGTAAAGCAGATCAGCAAACTGATTCAACACAGATCATCACCAATTCAGAAAACCATTTCAACTCAGCAACCCAAACAAAATCATATAACCAAATCAGAATTGACCCAACAGTTTACCTCATTTACCAAAACAGCCAGAAAACAAATCAAACAAAACCAGCAACAAAACAACTCAACCAAATCAGAAATCAGGACAAACAGATCGCATCAATCAAAAGCTGCATCAGAGGCAGAGCACACAGAACAGAGCCAATCAGCACCAGATTCAACGCAACACAACATCATGGCACAAAAGTATCCACCAAACAAGCTTGAATAATCACCAACCATTTCCACACCTTAAAGATTTTGACTCACCCATTTTATATTTGAGACAATCTCATGAATGGAGTCGAAACACCCTATATGATAAGACTTCAACCATTGTAATTGTCATTTTACTAGGATTATGTTGCTCAAGAAGGGTTTCCCATGTATGAACAAAGTACTGATGATGATAGCCACAGTAATTGTCAATCATTGTCTGATGATAATTGTGGAAGTGATGATATGTTATCAGATTCTGAATCTGATAATAGTGATGGATCTCAATCTATTGGTATGGGTAAGGGAAAGGGTAAGGGTAAGAAAAGACAGTTTGGGGTTGGCATGTTATTTCCTAGTATTGCCATGTTTAGAGATGCCTTACGGGACTATGCTGCTCAAGAAGGGTTTCAGCTTGTATGGGAGAAGAATGAGAGAACAAGGATTTCTGCTCACTGCGGTAGCCAGGGCTGTCTGTGGAGAATTCATGCCTTTCTATTGCCTGATGGCATCACTTTTAAGATCAAGACAAATGCTGTAAAATTTTAAAAAGACCAATCACAAAGCTGTGTATCACAAAACATCAGTCATTAAATGTGTGATCCCAACCTCTACAAAAACCACTAAAGAAAAGTTATGCACTTGTACCTTAAGTCGATTATCAAATTTGGAGACGACAATTACTCTATGTCTAAATGTTGGTTCACTTTCTGTTAGTCCTCAATCTGTAAGGACCAAGTTTTACATATGAATTAGCCAATCCTGAAAAACAATTCCAGACTTGTAGTTATTATGCATATACTTGGAATATTTGCTATGGTTTATAAAGGTAAATGCTGTAGCTTGAGCCAACCATTTAAATCTAAAGGCTTGAGGTCAGCTGCTGAGATAACTTCCACCAAGGCATAAGCAACAACTGGCTCCGCCTCATACACACAGGACGAGTTTTCTAACATATGAAATAATTTAAAGATTAGAAAACCTTCAAGCATCTAGAAAAGGAAGAAATGACAACATAGAATTATCAAACTCATGTAATAAGCGACAACAACACCAGAATGTTCAAATTTCAAAGAAACTTGCACAAATAAAGTAATTTGTTGCAATAGCAAAAGAAACTATGAACTATGCTCATCCAACCCCAAAAAAAGGAGAGAGAGAGAGAGAGAGAGAGAAGAATACCAAGATCTATCCTTTTCTGAATCCTCTACTGCTAATGTAAAAAGTCATATTTTGAGAATTAAACATCTCCCTAAATATGTTTGAAGGTCAAATGAATACACCACAGTCTAGTCTAAAAATAAGAACATACTAGTTGTTACCTTCCCTTCAACATGCATGCCCAACAGGTGCAACTTCACCCACATTCTGAGACCCATTCTCTTCCTTAGTTTCACCGCAAGTATTGTACTCATATCATCTAAAGTGTATTAGAGATCTAGTGCCCATGATAGGCAAAAAAACAAATGACATTGAACTATATCGGTCCTCATACTAGTCACTATCCAATAATTCAAACTGATAGAATGCTGTACCATATATAGTTAACAAATTATTGTAAGAACTAATACTGAATCAAAACAAGCCTTTAATTGGAAACTAGGGAGTTCTTAAAAGAAATTCACCAAGTGGAGCTGAGAAGTATCATGAAACCTGCCTAACTAGAATAGCAGGATCTAAGAACAATAGGAATTTCCATCACCATGTTTGTCATCCATCAATTGTTCAAACAGCCCTCAAAACTATACAATTCTTAGTAACTTTTAATCCATCAGGTTAACAGAAGTTAAGTAAAAATTCAAACTAATTCACTGGTTGTCATGTTTACACTAGGAGAGTAAGTTATATAAAAACACTCAATTCAAGTACACCACAATGTTTACCAAGCTAACCTTATACCAATGCACTGGAAACAGTAAAAGTAACTAGGCATTGAGATTGTCCATACACCACAATGTTCACTGATGGCTCTCTTCGTTGCTTTAGAATGTGACTGGTGCACTGAAATATGAAACAAAGTCGAATAATTTCACTCAGAACCATTAGTGGCAAATTTATTACACTCAAATCATTAAATTAGTCATGAGAAAGTCAACAAAATGCTTCTATAATGAAGGTACCAGTAAATAAGATCAGAAACATTGACCTCCTTCCCCCACCATCTGCTAATGGGGAAAGAAAAGAAAAAAAATATATATATATTCATCCCTACAATAAAATACCCGAGTAATGCACAATTAAAATATTGAGATTGTTAACCATCCATGAAAGATATTGTGGATTTGGTTTTTTTCTTTCATTGTTGATCAGAAAAAGGACATCAAGCATTGGAGTTATGTTATATGTTATGGGATAGGCCTGCATGATAAGTTATATTGCTCTTGTGTCATGATGCATGTTTGGTGTTTTTTTTGTGAACATGTCATACTTGCCAAACAAAAAACTACATACGAATTATCGTAGTCAAGAGATTCAGAAACAACAGACCTTGAGTATTAAGCCCCTCGCTGACCTCAAAACATTCAACCAATGGATCTTCTGGAAGAGATCTACAAAAAGGCTGGCAGGAACCCCTGCATAACTAGCCCTACATTCTCGACCACTCTAACAGAAACGTATAGAAGACATTCTCGGGGACCAAAAAAAAAAAAGGGTGAAAAGGATAACGGAAAGATAACGGAATATCCAGCCTTCAAAAAATACCAGTAATTGATGATAAGATTCATCTAGTCATAACAAGACTAAAACTTAGAATGTCAGATAATACTTTGTAATAATAAGATAGTGTGGTTACTTTGTGGATGTTGCTCCTCTATGACCTGAGCTAAAATTCAAACTAATTCTTGTTTTGTTTCACTCAATACTCTTAATATAGCTAGACGGCGATCAATACTGATTCATCTCCCAATACTGCTACTAAAACCTTAAATGCACATTTTCAACAGATGATTTGCACCCTTGTCGATCCTATTGTATTTTTCTACTCAAATATAATCTTGTTCTGACATAAAGTAGATTTGTCACAAAAGATCCATCCCATGAATCAATTAGCTCAAGCTATCTAAAATAGGTATGACTTTGTACCTGTCATTACATATTCTGGAGCAGCATAGCCATATGTTCCAACAACCCTTGTAGAAACATGCGTTTTGTCTCCTTGGGGCCCGACTTTTGCCAGACCAAAATCTGAAAGCTTTGCATTATACTCCTGTGAAAAAAATCCTTTTTAATAGCAGTTTCAGTAAAGCAAAAGACTTGATACATTTGTTAATAACGGTTTCAAGAATGCTTTTTTGGATTGGTTGGGATATTAGAGAGAGAGAGAGAGAGAGAGAGAGAGAGAGAGGAAAAGGAGAAAGAAGAAGTAAATATCATAACAGAACAATGAAAATAGCTTTGACCGTTTCTACAAACACATGGAGTACTCACCAGAACAGTTGGATCAATTATTGGTTCAAACAACTAGCAAAAACCCAACATGTAAAAATTGAAAATAACAGAAGAAAATTGAGAATCGGAGCAACACCAAATGCCTGCAATATGTGAATGAATCTGCATAGGTATACATACATACATATATATAATTACATATGATTACCTGCATCATAAACAAAACTGGTTCTAGGAATAGTGTTGGGAGTGTCTTTGGAAGCAGAAGGCTTGCAAGTACTTCTAACACTCTTCCTAAAAACTGCCCAACACCCACACTTGTTGTTCTCCATTGGAGCTCCCTCCACTAACTCAACCTTCCATGGGTTGATTTGATTTTAAGTGCAGCTTGTAGCAAATGAGTAGCAGTGTGATGAACCTGCCAAAAGAGCAAACAAGGTTCACAAAAAGTCAAATAGAGTTTCGAGATAGAAAAATAAACTAACAAGCACTACTGTAGAAGTTCGCATCATTAAATATGCAGACAAGTGCAGATAAGTTAATTATACTGTAAAGTGTTAGTAAGATGAACTCATGTTCGACCATTATCCCTCCAAGCAAATAACATAAATTATCATACTCCTTGATATGATTGTTTACTGTTTGGTTGACGCATACCAGGTCTTTGGTTATTGGTCTAAGGTGATGAAAAAATTAGTACAACTGGGTGTACATACCAATCACTCTTAACAATGGCAAGGGTTGATTTAGTATTTATACTCATGAATCATGATAACATTTGAAGTCTGCAACCCCAGATAAAGTTGACAAGTAGGTTCACGTAACAATACCTGGCCCCTTTGTATGACAATAGGTAAAGCAAGTTGTATTAAATATAAGAATAAAGGGGATGCTGGCCATGTTTGGAAAAGGTTAAACTATAATAATCGTAGACATATTGATATAAAAGACAACAAAAAAACAAACACCCCCCCCCCCCAAAAAAAAAAAAAAACAAAAAAAAAACCAAAAGGAAAAACTGCTAAATACTTACACAAGTAAAGAGAATTCACAAAATCTACAAAATTGATCAAGGTTAGAAAAAACTTTCCCACTCAATCAACTAAACAACACAGTCACACACACATACACACACACAAAAAACTCGTAATCCCACACTGGTTTTTTTACATGTTGAAACACCCTCATTTTTACCTCCCTCCGTAAAAGCCACAGCAAACACAGAGGAGCCAAATGTCATCTCTTGCATACGCTTCCACACCCTTCCGTCATCATCCAAGCATGATCCCTACCACATCTCTATGGAAAACCCACTCCATTCCAAACAAAGCCAAAATCAGCCCCTACAAAACTCCAGCAACATTACAATGCATAAAGTCAAATGAGAGAGAAATTACAATAATCCGTAGCCTCCTAATAAGATTGGCAATCATAAGAATATTCTCATAGACTGCATTCAAAGAAAAAGGTCACCATGGATGAAGCCCCAACAACTTAAATGTCATTCCAAGGAAAAGTCCTCATATTAACCACAAAAGCCCCATAATAGGACTTTAAGTCAAACCTCCTTTTCTTATCTTCAACTCACCCCAAAGTATATTGCTCCCCAACACTTCTAATACCGTACAACATATTGAGAAGATTAATCAACTGTTCCACTTTCCAATCTTGCACATTCATTATCAACCCACCATCTCAAAAAAATAACAAAACTATCTGCACCTGAGACATTATATGCTAAGCAAGCATCTTTATCAACAGTCAGGAGAAATACAGAAGGAAAGGCTCTCTCCACTACATGAAAATGACACCACTTATAAGCCAAAACTTTCCTCCATCCCCACCTCGAAACTAGAAAATCTCAAGAACTACCATATTTAGCTGACACCACCCTTTCCACCGATTTACGAGGAGGTAGCAAGAATTTTTTTATCACGGGAAAATAGATTCAGAAATCACATATATAACATATCTCGTGGGATTGATTTCTATTTGTCTGACTCAGATAAAATAAAAACATTGAAAATATTAACAAATAAACTTAGTGTGGTACAATAGGTTAGGTTGTATGTGCAATAATTCCTAATACCAAGTTAAACAATATGTGCAGTACTAAGATATTAGCAAAACGAATCCTCAATAAAACAAACCAATGTTTTGATTAAGTGCCTTTCCCTTTTTTCTTGATATTATACACGTGAGGCCATGCATTGCCAGTGCTTTTAGAAATACGACCCCTCGATAACAAAATACATATAGTCAAAGGGTAACACATAAGACACTGTGGTTTAGTCTTGGTTAAGTGCAATAAAGTAATTGTTCAATGAGAGAAAATATCTATTTTGGACCACCCCAGAACTTTAACTATACACCATCAGAAAACATATGGGGATGGATGTGAAGCTATACCTATATCAAACTTTTTGCTGTCAATATCAATATTGACACCAATAATTCTTGAGTGCAAAAAAATAATTGTTCAATGAGTGAATAAAGACAACGTATTGGACCACCCCAGAACATGGGGGGATGGATGTGAAGCTATACCTATATCAAACTTTTTGCTGTCAATATCAACACCAATAATTCGTGAAGCACCAGCTGCTTTTGCGCCCTCTGCCACCTATCAAGTAATACTCTTATTATTTATGGCATGCAAGTATGGCAGTCAGCACAAGAAAATATGGCCAGATGGATGAAAAACTCACTGCAAGGCCAACAGTCCCAAGGCCAAAAACAGCAACAATGGAACCTGGTTCTACTTTTGCTGTGTTCCAAACTGCTCCAAGACCTAAGTGACAACAAATATATAATACATTCAATTAGATAATTGAATATTAGATTACAAATGATAGTAATTTAAATTAAGAAGCCATAAACCGCTATCATGTCATTAACAATAGCTGCGGCATATAATATTTGATAGGACACCATCACAAAATTATCCTACATTTTCAAAAAAGTGCAAAATATCGGATATCTTAGCAACAATCCCATGATTTCATTCCGAAAAAGTAAATGGTACAATGAGCTCTAAGCAATTTGCAGTTATACAGTATACGAACAGAACACCGTAGACTCTCTCAGCAAGACACCTCAGTAGCACACACATTTCAGTAGCATATGCAAAAAATGCATTATACCATTGGATTCAAATCTCAGCAAGCCGGTAGAACTGAAACCAAGCACATAGGATTTGTGGGAAGGTAAAACTTATTATGAATACACTTTATCAGCTAGTAAGAAGATTAACCCCTAGAGTGTAAAACCATTTATATTTGGAAGCAAAAGAGTTGCTTACCAGTGGGAACACCACAACCAAGAAGGCACACTTTCTCCAAGGGGGCATTTAGATCAATCTTTGCAACACTAACATCATGGACACCAGTATACTGACTAAATGTCGAAGTTCCCATAAAATGATAAATGGAAGTTCCATTGACGAAGAAACGACTCTTACGGTCAGTCATCATGACTCCAACTCCAGTGGCAGCCCTAACTTTGCCACATAAATTTGTCTTCCCCAATTTGCAAAACTTGCATTCCCTACATTCTGCCTGGTAACAAGGTATGACATGGTCTCCGAGCTTAACTTCAGTTACACCTTCGCCAACACTCTCTTCAATCCTGTTATCAGAACATTTCAACCATACTCTCATCTTCTAGCATCAAAGACACCACAATTTTTAATAAACTGACAAGAAGAGCACAGAGTACATACCCAGCAGCTTCATGACCAAGAATACATGGAAAAAGACCTTCAGGATCCTGCAATATTTATTTTCCAACTCACAAGACAATAATGAATATTATAGAAATCTGAACCATACTAGAAATAATAAACATAAAAACCAAAACCTGAAAGCCATAAAATACCTGAAGCTTCCAAGCTAACAATTACTGAAACCAAAGAAGTAATGCTAGTGATGAAATAAAATGCAGGTGTTAAACTATCAATTCCTTATCCCGCTCCCTTCCTTCCCATTATCCCATTCAAAAAGCCAAGAAGATAAGCATCAACCACTAAGTATCAAATATAATAGGCACATGGGAATATTGAGAGATATGAAGTCCACTACTGTGTGTTATGAAAATAACAAGTCAACTCAATAAAGCATCATGATTCATGATTGCAATTTTTTAGAGTAGATAGTATATCCTCAGGGGGGGTATTTGTAATTTTGCTAAACCTCGAGGGGGTATATGTAATTTGCCCTATTTAAAACCGTATCGTTAACATTCAAGTACTGCACAAAAAATGAACCGTACCCTTTGCAATGCAACCAACCAATGTAACAATGCAAGCTGTTACAGAATTTTACAAAAATAATAAAAGAATCTGTTTTTATATGTCTGTGGTCCTATTGTGCATGGAGTGATCCTACTGTTAAGAGTTTCTCTATCAAAATGACTTCCATCAATACAAACTCTGGTTCTACTCTTGCATTTTATTGTTTTGCTTGTTTAAATCAACTTATAAGCAAAATTTTAGTTCCCAATTCTTCTCTCCAAATATTAATGCAATATCTCATTAATTTTCAAATTGGGTGTTCTTCATGAATTCCAGAAAACAACAAAATAAAAAAATATATGTTGTCTGATGGCAAAAAGAATGTAATAGATAAAGATTAACAATTCCTTGCAGAGAAACTTACAGCTATGGAGTCTTTTATGTCAAAAGCATTGAAAAAGAAGTCAATTACATTGTTACAGTACAATTTTTTTCTTTAGCTCCTTTTCTACTATTTCTATACGATGAAGCAACAAATGGGTATACCTAGCAAAAATTATAGCGATCCCGGTCTTTCCCCGTTTGATTATTATATCCGGACTTAGGTTCCGTAGATTCTGTCATTGTATAATTGTTGTTGTTGTTGTCCCTTATTTTCTCATTTGGAATTATAGGATGTGTTTGGGCAGGTTTGTTTCAGGTTGGTAGGGTTTAGAAACCAAGTGTTGCTGTCCAATTTTGGATCTTCGCTCGAGCGAGGAGTTTGTCGCTCGAGCGAGATGTTGTTTTAGTTCTTCGCTCGAGCCGGGGTTTGGTTGCTCGAGCGAGAGTTTGCGTCTGGCTTGGACCAGTAGCTTTGCATTCTTGGCTCGAGCGAGATTTTCTTCGCTCGAGCGAGTTAGTTCATTTTTCGCTCGAGCGAGAGTTCCTTCGCTCGAGCGTGTGTCTGGTTACAGACCTGAGGGTTTGAGTCCTTCGCTCGAGCTAGATTTCTTTCGCTCGAGCGAGCTTTTGGGTTGTTGGCTCGAGCATGGCTTCATTGGCTCGAGCGTAGTTTTTCTGTGTCTGGTCGCTCGAGCGACCAAGTCTTCGCTCGAGCGAGCCTGTCAGGTTTAAATAGGCAGCAACGTGTTTCAGATCTGTTTTTCTTGCACTTTCATATTCCAAAACCCTAGTTACGAGTTCTCTCTCCCTCTACACACCTTCTCTCTTAGGATTGATCTACTTAGGGTGTGTTTCTACCCTAGATCCTTCATTAAAAAGATAGAGTGAGTCGAGGGCTTCCATTTAATCTGAATAGTTGGCGATTTGGAGCACTTTGGTATTTGGATATCATCTCTGTCTTCTCCATTTGGGTTGTTGTCTTCGAGGTAGGGATTTCCTACTCCATCTTATAAGTTTTGTTCTAAGTTTTAGTATTTTGATATGTTGGGGGTACTTTGGTAATTTTGGGGAAAACCCTAGTTGTATTAATTAACTAATTTGTATAATTAATTTAAGGGAATTGGGGAATTTGGTTAAATTCATGAAATTGGGAAATTTATTGATTAAATGGTGTAGTTGGATGATTTAAATCACTCGCCTATGGAATTGTTGATATATTTATTTCCAAGTTTAGAAATAACTGTTTTGGGCTATCGGTGGAGGATAGTCGTGATTGATGTAGACAATGCATGTGGATTAGGTATAACTGAAACTAATCACATTAGTTGAGTCATTAATTTTGACTGTTGAATTAATACAGACATTATGTGTATTGATTGTGTGATGTATATGTTATGTGTTTACATACTTTGTTTTGTGTGGGAGGAGATAGGGGATGTACTCCACGGTTTAGGGGAAGATAGGGGATGGACCTCTAAACCGGATTTTGTTTGGGAGGAGATAGGGGATGGACTCCATTAGCATCACTTTTATGTGTGCTTATCTATATTGAAGTGTTTTATTGATACAGCACTAAAATGTGTATCAAACTGGAAGTATGAAGTGTTTTGATTTGAGCATGAGTCTCATTTATTTGTTGATATTGGAGGAATGTGAATATGATATATATAATTCACTGTGGTAAGTTTGGCCAGGTTCTGAGCCATGATGATAAAGTTGGAAAGTAAAACGTGTCTTAGACAATAGTGTCATGAGACTGTAAAATGGAGTAAATGATTATCTTGGTTAACCATCTGTTGAATGCTATTGCTTTATTCATTTCTTATATGTGGTTTAGTATATTTCTACTGGGCTGTGGCTCACCCTATATGGGAACATCATTTTCAGGTTCAGGTGATAAGCTACCTCCAAGGACTTAGCTTGGAAGGGACTTGGATTCCGAAGACTATCTTTAGTTTATTGTCTTTATTTATTAGTACATGTAAACATCCAAGCCTAGGGCTTTTCTTGTATTGAGTTAGAACTCATCTTTTTGTATCCAAGTGTTGGCTTGGAAAGATGTAAGCCTGTAGGGCATTTTATTCGATGTTACATGTTATGCTTTTATTTAGTAATACTCTGATGAATGAATTAATGAATTGTTTTCTTTAAATAATGCATGTCAACGATATATATATATAATGGGTTTATTTTGAGGGCGTTACAACTTGGTATCAGAGCGTACCGGGTTTGAATACTTTGGGTACGTGGGAAGTGATTAGTATCACATTGGGTTCGTCTCGTTTGATAGAGACCTAGTGTAATGTTATATGCTTATGTGATAACATGTTTATGTGATTATGTGGGTATGGAATGTAGTTTCTAGGATGTTGATTGGACCCTTGAGTTTCTAGTAGTCTTGTTGGAAAGGCACTTGATCACTGCTGCTTCCAACCGGAACTATAGTAACGCATTGGGACTATCATTATCCGGGAATGAAATTCATAGGTGCTTATATGATTATATGCTTACGTGGAATGAATTATTGTTGTCCATTGCATTAGGATGCGAGTGTTTAGCTTCGGCACATTTATTAATGTGCTAATGTCTTTGTTTCCTTTATTAGGATGTCAGGACGAGGACGAGGACGCGGTAGGCGTGGTAGGCCGGGTAGGCAGGAGATGCCTGTGCCAGAGGAGATTCCGGCAGTGCAGGAGGGTGTTGGTCAGGCCAATGTGGCCGAGCCAGTACGCCAGCAGGCTATGGGCGCTCTAGCCCGAGAGATAGCAGGGGCATTCAGGGAGTCAGTAGGCATTCTCAGAGCTGAGAATCAAGCTTAGGTTGTTGTTGCGGATGCAGGACCTTCCTTTCTGAAGAGGGAGTTCTTCCGGTCTAACCCGGATGAATTTGTGGGTGATCCTAAAGAGCCGCTTAAGGCAGATGAATGGCTCGAACAGACAACAAAGACGTTTGAGATGCTTGGCATCGAAGACGAGGGGTTGAAAGTGACCTTGGCATCTTTCCAGTTGAAGGGGATGCAGGTCAGTGGTGGAAGTTTACTAAGGGGCGTATAGGAGGTACGTGGGAGGCTTTTGTGAATGCTTTCCAGGAGAAATTCTTATCTCCAGCAGTTAGGGAGAAGCTGCGAGACCAGTTTTGTCAGCTTAAGCAGGCGAGTTCTTCAGTGGCCGAGTTTGAGGCTGCATTTACTAGTTTGTCCAGGTTTGCACCTGAGTTGGTGGCGTCTGAGGAACGCCGTTGTATTGAGTTTGAGAAGAAGTTGAGGCGTGGCCTCAAGCTGAGAGTTGGGGGAACTATGATTCGGGATTATGGGCGTATGGTTGATGCTGCAGCCCACATGGAAATCATGATGCAGCAGGAGGAGGAAGGACAGAAGGGCTCCAAGAGGAGTCAGGATGGTCAGAGTGATGGTAGGAGACAGAAGGGTTTTAATCCTCAGCAGTCTCAGGGTAGCTTTTCTAGATCGACTTTTCCTGTGCCGAGTGCTAGTTCGGGGAAAGGCAGTCAGGGAGACATTACCTGTTTCAAGTGTGGCCAGCTGGGCCACAAGTCTCCAGTTTGTCCTCAGAGGGGAGGAGTGCAGAGAGCAGCATCATCTTCGGCTCGATCTCAGAACCAGAGTCAGGGTAGAGGCCAGTCACTCTCGTGTTATCAATGTGGTCAGCCAGGACATATGAAGAGGTATTGCCCGCAGTTGGGTGGCACACCGGGTGCATCTGGTTTGAGGCCGATTCAGGGTCAGCAGCCAGCTCAGTCGGGTCAGGCCTCGAAGGCCAATCAGGGGGCTTCATCGTCCCAGTCGGTGCAGCAATCTTATGCTCCTAGCGGTGAGCAGGTTGATCAGAGGTCGTCTGGGCGTGTGTATGCTGTTACCACGCAGGATCTTGTACCGGCACCATCAGTTGTGAGAGGTACCTTCTTGTTTTGCAACTCGGTTGCTAATGTTTTGATTGATACGGGTGCATCTCATTCCTTTGTGTCTGCTGCATTTGCATCTGTTTTGGAGTTGGAGTTAGCACAGTTAGCATCTCCTATTTGTGTAGTGTCACCTCTTGGGGTTGAATTGATTTTGAAACACGGTGTTAGGGGTTGTGATATAGAGGTTGATTATCATAGAATCCCATTTTCCTTTGTAGTTATGCCTATGAGGGGTTTCGATGTTATTTTGGGTATGGACTGGTTATTGTCATACCGGGCAGTTATTGATTGCTACCGCCAGAGGGTCACTTGTTGTACCGTGAGCGGAGAGTATTTTCATTTTCTAGGGGACCGGGTTGGTGATGTGTTGCCACCGGGGTATATTCCGCGAGGACGGAGTGAGCTTAGTGGTGTACTTGCCAACCTTTCGATTAGTGAAGATGATGAGACTCAGATTGTGTTGCCAAGGGTGGTTTGTGAGTACTCGGACGCCTTTCCCGAGGATCTTGTTGGTTTGCCACCGCATCAAGAGATTGAATTCTCTATTGACCTAGTGCCCGGCACGGCGCCGATTTCTATGGCACCTTATCATTTTGCCCCAGCCGAGTTAGTTGAGTTGAAGATTCAGCTCCAGGAGTTGCTAGATAAGGGCTTTATACGTCCTAGTGTTTCGCCGTGGGGAGCACCGGCCCTCTTTGTTAAAAAGAAAGGTGGTGCTTTGAGACTTTGTATAGATTACCGGAAATTGAATCGGGCTAC
This sequence comes from Camellia sinensis, assembly GCF_055761805.1. Taxonomy (NCBI): domain Eukaryota; kingdom Viridiplantae; phylum Streptophyta; class Magnoliopsida; order Ericales; family Theaceae; genus Camellia; species Camellia sinensis. Next base: position 74,240,529 of record NC_138964.1, read on the forward strand.
GGTTAAGAATAAGTACCCTATGCCTCGTATAGATGATCAGTTCGATCAGTTGAAGGGTTCCCGTTGTTTCTCGAAGATAAACTTGAGATCGGGTTATCATCAGTTAAGAGTCAGGGAGGAGGATGTTCCGAAAACGGCATTCCGTACGCGGTATGGCCACTATGAGTTTCTGGTGATGCCATTTGGGCTCACCAATGCACCGGCAGTTTTTATGGATTTGATGAACCGGATATTCCGAGAATTTTTAGATCGTTTTGTAGTCGTATTCGTGGACGACATCCTTATCTATTCACCTTCTGAGGAGAAGCACAAGGAACACTTGAGAGTGGTGCTCGAGTTACTTAGAGTCCATAAGCTTTATGCTAAGTTTGGGGAGTGTGAGTTCTGGCTGGAAGAGGTCAAGTTCTTAGGCCATGTAGTTTCTGGAGAAGGAGTGTCTGTTGATACATCCAAGACTGAGGCAGTGCAAGATTGGGCACAGCCTAAGAGTGTGTTTGAGATCCGCAGTTTCCTGGGGTTAGCGGGGTATTATCGCCGGTTTGTGAACGATTTCTCCAGATTAGTTTCGCCTTTGACTAGGTTGACTCGGAAGGGAGTCAAATTTGTATGGAGTGAGACTTGTGAAAAGTCGTTCCAGGAGTTGAAAGTTAGACTGACCACCGCTCCAGTATTGATTATTCCAGAGAGAGGGTTGGGTTATGCAGTCTATTGTGACGCCTCACGAGAGGGTCTGAGTTGTGTATTAATGCAAGAAGGGAAAGTAGTTGCCTATGGTTCACGTCAGTTGAAAATTCACGAGCAGAATTACCCTGCGCATGATCTAGAGTTAGCAGCTGTGATTTTTGCCTTGAAGATTTGGAGGCATTATCTTTTTGGTGAGAGATTCGAGGTATTCTCGGATCATAAGAGTCTGAAATATTTGTTTACACAGAAAGACTTGAACTTAAGACAGAGGAGGTGGATGGAATTCATAGAGGATTATGACTTTGAGTTGCATTATCATCCGGGAAAGGCCAACGTGGTGGCCGATGCCCTTAGCAGGAAACCTGTTGGTGACATAGCTAGTATAGCCATCCGAGAATGGGAGATGTTGGGTGCATTTGGGGAGTTTGATTTACTTTTGGGCGAATCCGTTGAGGCTGCGGCATTGTTTTCTGTTGTTACACAGCCTACACTTGTGACTCGAGTGTTAGAGGCTCAGAGGGGTGACCTTGAGGTAGAATCTCTCCGTGAGAGGATTTCCGGTGGGAAGGGTGAGAAGGGTTTGACGGTGTATCCCGACCTGAGTGTGAGATACCGAGACCGTCTGTTTGTGCCAGAGTCTTGTCGAGAGGAGGTACTCCGAGATTTTCATCATTCACGCCTTGCGGTGCATCCGGGAGGCACTAAGATGTATCGTGATTTAGGTCGCCAGTTTTGGTGGCGGGGTATGAAGAGAGATGTGGCAGCTTTTGTGTCTAAATGCCTTACTTGTCAGCAAGTGAAGGCTGAACATCAGAGGCCAGCGGGTTTGTTGCAACCCTTGCCTATTGCCAAGTGGAAGTGGGAACACGTCACTATGGACTTCGTTGTGGGTCTTCCGAGGACTCAGTGGGGTAGTGATGCTATTTGGGTGGTTGTAGACCGGTTGACTAAGTCGGCGCACTTCATTCCTATTGCGCGTGAGGGATTCGGTAGATCATCTTGCCGACTTGTACATACGGGACATAGTGAGGTTACACGGGGTTCCAGTGACGATCGTCTCAGATAGAGATCCTCGTTTTACTGCCAGGTTGTGGCAGAGTTTGCAGAGTGCCTTAGGCACTAAGTTGACCTTTAGCACGGCTTATCATCCTCAAACTGACGGGCAGTCCGAGCGTACTATTCAGATCCTTGAGGATATGCTTCGGGGTTGTGTTCTAGACTTTAGCGGGTCGTGGGAGAGGCACTTGCCGTTGGTGGAGTTTGCCTACAACAATAGTTTCCAGTCTAGTATCGGTATGGCACCGTTTGAGGCCTTGTATGGCCGACCGTGTAGATCTCCTGTTTGTTGGGCTGAGGTGGGTGATGCACCTCTGTTGGGTTCGGAGTTGGTGAGGGAAACGACGGAGAAAGTTGAACTTATCCGTAAGAGGCTTGTTACAGCACAGAGTCGTCAGAAATCTTATGCTGACCGTAGGAGGAGACCTTTGGTGTTTGAGGTGGGTGATCATGTCTTTCTGAAGATATCACCTAGACGGGGTTTGATGAGATTTGGGAAGAGCGGGAAGTTGTCCCCTCGGTTCATTGGTCCGTTTGAAATCCTTGAGAGGATTGGCGAAGCTGCTTATCGTTTAGCTTTACCGCCGCAGCTGTCCGGAGTACATGACGTTTTTCATGTGAGTAAGCTTCGGAAGTATGAGCCGGATCCATCACATGTGTTGGATTGGACCGATTTAGTGGTTGATGAGGATGTCTCATATGAGGAGAGACCGATTCGAGTCTTGGATAGGCGAGATCAAGTTTTGCGAGGCAAAACCATCCCTTTAGTCAAAGTTTTGTGGAAACATCATGGAGTAGAGGAAGCCACTTGGGAACGTGAATTGGAAGTCTGCCAGAAATATCCGGACATGTTTATTGAATTGTAATCTTATAATTAGATTCTGTTATATGGTTGAACTTAAGAGCTTTATATATGTCTTAAGTTGTAAAACATTGAGTTGTGTTGGTAAATGGGTGTATCTTGAAACTTGCTTCATTATAGAAGTTTAGTGTAACATTGCATCTGTTGAGTACATTGTTGAATGGGTTGTATATATCATGCGATTGAATATGATATGGGAATTGTTAACCTTGAGTGAATAATGCATAATAATGATACAGGTTGAAATATATGTTGTTTTATATATATATTGTGAGATGCCTCTTCATAAAGAGATGAAATGACCAGTTTTGGGTCAAGATGTTTACTAATGAATTGTCAAAAAAAAAAAAAAAAATCTGTTTTCAAAAACTTATGCTTAATTTCGGGGACGAAATTCTTTGAAGGGGGGGAGGTTATAGCGACCCCGGTCTTTTCCCGTTTGATTATTGTATCCGGACTTAGGTTCCGTAGATTCTGTCATTGTATAATTGTTGTTGTTGTTGTCCCTTATTTTCTCATTTGGAATTATAGGATGTGTTTGGGCACGGTTGTTTCAGGTTGGTAGGGTTTAGAAACCAAGTGTTGCTGTCCATAATTTTGGATCTTCGCTCGAGCGAGGAGTTTGTCGCTCGAGCGAGATGTTGTTTTAGTTCTTCGCTCGAGCCGGGGTTTGGTTGCTCGAGCGAGAGTTTGCGTCTGGCTTGGACCAGTAGCTTTGCATTCTTGGCTCGAGCGAGATTTTTTTCGCTCGAGCGAGTTAGTTCATTTTTCGCTCGAGCGAGAGTTCCTTCGCTCGAGCATGTGTCTGGTTACAGACCTGAGGGTTTGAGTCCTTCGCTCGAGCTAGATTTCTTTCGTTCGAGCGAGCTTTTGGGTTGTTGGCTCGAGCAAGGCTTCCTTGGCTCGAGCGTAGTTTTCCTGTGTCTGGTCGCTCGAGCGACCAAGTCTTCGCTCGAGCGAGCCTGCCAGGTTTAAATAGGCAGCAGCGTGTTTCAGATCTGTTTTTCTTGCACTTTCATATTCCAAAACCCTAGTTACGAGTTCTCTCTCCCTCTACACACCTTCTCTCTTAGGATTGATCTACTTAGGGTGTGTTTCTACCCTAGATCCTTCATTAAAAAGATAGAGTGAGTCGAGGGCTTCCATTTAATCTGAATAGTTGGCGATTTGGAGCACTTTGGTATTTGGATATCATCTTTGTCTTCTCCATTTGGGTTGTTGTCTTCGAGGTAGGGATTTCCTACTCCATCTTATAAGTTTTGTTCTAAGTTTTAGTATTTTGATATGTTGGGGGTACTTTGGTAATTTTGGGGAAAACCCTAGTTGTATTAATTAACTAATTTGTATAATTAATTTAAGGGAATTGGGGAATTTGGTTAAATTCATGAAATTGGGAAATTTATTGATTAAATGGTGTAGTTGGATGATTTAAATCACTCGCCTATGGAATTGTTGATATATTTATTTCCAAGTTTAGAAATAACTGTTTTGGGCTATCGGTGGAGGATAGTCGTGATTGATGTAGACAATGCATGTGGATTAGGTATAACTGAAACTAATCACATTAGTTGAGTCATTAATTTTGACTGTTGAATTAATACAGACATTATGTGTATTGATTGTGTGATGTATATGTTATGTGTTTACATACTTTGTTTTGTGTGGGAGGAGATAGGGGATGTACTCCACGGTTTAGGGGAAGATAGGGGATGGACCTCTAAACCGGATTTTGTTTGGGAGGAGATAGGGGATGGACTCCATTAGCATCACTTTTATGTGTGCTTATCTATATTGAAGTGTTTTATTGATACAGCACTAAAATGTGTATCAAACTGGAAGTATGAAGTGTTTTGATTTGAGCATGAGTCTCATTTATTTGTTGATATTGGAGGAATGTGAATATGATATATATAATTCACTGTGGTAAGTTTGGCCAGGTTCTGAGCCATGATGATAAAGTTGGAAAGTAAAACGTGTCTTAGACAATAGTGTCATGAGACTGTAAAATGGAGTAAATGATTATCTTGGTTAACCATCTGTTGAATGCTATTGCTTTATTCATTTCTTATATGTGGTTTAGTATATTTCTACTGGGCTGTGGCTCACCCTATATGGGAACATCATTTTCAGGTTCAGGTGATAAGCTACCTCCAAGGACTTAGCTTGGAAGGGACTTGGATTCCGAAGACTATCTTTAGTTTATTGTCTTTATTTATTAGTACATGTAAACATCCAAGCCTAGGGCTTTTCTTGTATTGAGTTAGAACTCATCTTTTTGTATCCAAGTGTTGGCTTGGAAAGATTTAAGCCTGTAGGGCATTTTATTCGATGTTACATGTTATGCTTTTATTTAGTAATACTCTGATGAATGAATTAATGAATTGTTTTCTTTAAATAATGCATGTCAACGATATATATATAATGGGTTTATTTTGAGGGCGTTACAAAAATAATCTTAACCAGCAATAAGCCCCAAAACCAAAAGTATATACCCATTTGTTGAAGTGTATGGTGATTCATAGCTAAGTAATCACTTATCCAACTGTTCTGGGATTTCATGGTCTTTAATCTTTATTACAATCCCTTCTCACATGCTTGTTTATCGTATTTTTAAGGTAATTTGTTAAACAAAATTAGGGAAGAGTTGACTCGAAGATGAGTACTTTCCACAAGGACTAAATTAAGCTACTAAACACCACGATAAGATACCATCCATCATATTTTTATTTTTCTCTTCTTTTTTTTTTCACTTGTTTTCTCAGTTTTCACACCTTTTTTTTTTCTTCTTGTACTGGACGCCATACTAGGATACCACTCATCACTTGTTTTCTCACTAATTTTTATCATATTTTTTTCTTTTGTTTCCTCACTGTCAATTTGAACCTTCCTTTTCCATGTCACTGGCAAAGATTAGTTCATCAGTTCTAAAGAACCTGATAGACTCTTCAAATATTATGGAAAGGAGAAAAAATTATGAAAATAAAATAAAATAACATATAGGTTCTTTCCACCACATGCTTGAGAAAACTTAATAGTAAAAAAAAAAAAAAAAATTAAAATAACTTCATTTTGTATCCAGGATTTATGGACTGCTAATAATCTTCAAAATCCAAATAAATCATTAAGTATATGCCCCTACAAATTGCAAAGTCTTACATGGGTCTGTGGTCATATGCATCAATTAGACATAACGAATTGGACAAGAAGAAAATAAATTATTCTACCAATTCAAGTCAAATTTAGTTAAATTACCCATAAGGAATTGAACCAGGAATGCATGCAAAGGATCAATAGTCCATAGGTACTGCATTTGCAATTGGTGTTAACATAACTTGACTAAATGGATGGTTAATATATGCACTAGAGGTCAGACTCCCGAAACTCGATTCATGAATATCTTAAATTATATGTATCAAATTAATCCAACAAATAATTAAGTGAGTCATTGGAGTTACTTTTCTTGATCACATTATTGTATCTATCCTCGAATTCAAAATCTAAACACAAAAATATAGTAAAAAGAACCACCTGCCAATAACTGTATGCTTTTTTTTTTTGTTGGCTGGATGGCCACGAGCCATTTTGCAGAGAACCCCAAAATCTCCACAAGCCAGTAGTAGAAGAAGTGAAAATAGACAAACATAGATTCATTTAAGAAATTGAGAGAGAGAAGCAAGGGCATTGAGATACAAAGCAAAAGGGAACAAACCAATAAGGGCAGACTGAAGCACCGATCTCGCACGGCAGCAGCAAACGGTACAAACCCTACGATCAAGAGTGAAATCATGAGGGAGAGAGAACTACAAATTCTGAGATAAGGATGTGCAAGAGTGAAATCGTGGGGATTGATTTGGGGAGATTTGATGAGGGAAAAAAAATGAGGGAATTCTAAGAGGGAATTGTCTGCTGCCGATCAGCACCTGCTCTACCCCAAAAAAATAAATAAAACAAAATAAAATAAAATATTCAAAACAATTTTTAGATTTGTTTTTTTTAAAAAAAAATTAAGAATAATTTTAGAGCAATAAAAATCAAAATTATATTTTTAAAATTTCAAAAAAGTATTTATAACCTAAAAGATAAAAATATACAAAAATAATAAGTTTTTTTTTTCACCCAATTTTTTTTTAGTTTTTTAGGAAAATAAATTTGAAACTAGTTTCTGAAAATAAAAACAAACGTATTGAAATTGATAATCTAACCATATTCTTTGAAAAAGTTTAAATTATCTCAAATTAGTCATCTCAACTTAAGAGTGTGTTTGGGCTCAATGGGTTCATTTTGTGATCTAATTCAATGATCATTTTAATTTTACAATTCAGTTACTAAAATATTTAAAACTCTTTCAAAAATTATAATAAAAACACAAATCACTAAATCACATCATTCCACTAGCAAAACTTTTACCGACGAATAGTGTCATCGTCGCTAAATGGTTAACTCTTTGCCCACACAAACTTGTCATCGCCAAAAGTAAGCACACTAATAGCAAGTCTCGTAGGTGAAAGTTTTGAAATTTTGGCGCCAACCAAAAAATTTGACGCTAAAATAATGTTGTGCCTTTTTAGCGACGGCAACAAATTACGTCGGTAAAGGTATACTTTTACCAATGAAATTGATCACTGTGTCGCCAAAAATATACTTTTGGCGATGAAAAGTTGATGTCGTCGCCAAAAGTGTAATTTCTTGTAGTGATTATGCATTTGTTCCATTCCCAGTGGCAAGGCAATACGGTAGGCAAGAGGACCCAATCTCTCATGGATCTGAAACGACCCAATATAGCAGGAGTCAACTTTGCCTTTCTGCCAAACCTTGTGTGCCATTTCATCAGTGTTACTTTGATAAATACATGATCCCCCGCTTCATACTCTAAATCCCTTCTTCGTTGATCTGCATTGCTTTTCTACCAGCTCAGTGCAGTTTTGAGTCTTTGTTGAATGATTTTTATCTACTCAATTGTCTCTTGCACAAGTTTCGTTCCATAGATAGCCCTATCATCAACCTCTATCCAACAAATTGGCGATATACACTTTCTGCAATATAGTGCCTCATATGCTGCCATACCGATGCTAGCATGGAAACTATTGTTATAAGGAAACTCAACCAATGGCAAATATGTTTCCTAGCTACCCTAAAAGTCCAAAACACACATATGTAGCATGTCTTCTAAGGTCTAAATAGTCCTCTCATTTTGCCCATTAGTCTATGGATGAAATGTTGTACTAAGCCTCAATTCTGTCCCCGTTGCATCGTCTAGACTATGCCAAAATCTAGAAACAAATTTAGGATCCCTATCTGATACAATAGACACTGAAACCCCATGCAATCGAATAATTTCATCGATGTAGATAGTAGCAAGTCTTTATAAACTAAAAGAAGTCCTTACAGCAAGAAAATGAGCGGATTTAGTCAACCTATCAACCACAACCCAAATAGAGTCCATACCTCTAGGTGTTTGAGGTAGGCCAACAACAAAGTCCATTACTTGCATTTCAAAATAGGGAGGGATTGAAGCAAGCCTTCCGGTTTCTGATGCCCCGCTTTGACTTGTTAACATTGTAAGAATTTAGAGTTAAAGTTGGCAATCTCTCTTTTCATGTTGGGCCACCAATACACTAACTTCAAATCTTTCTACATTTTGGTATTTCCTGGATGCATAACAAACACTAACTTGTGAGCTTCCTGCAAAATTTTCCTTTTCAAATCTGCATCATTAGGAATACATAATCTCCCTTGAAATTTCAACACAGAATCTTCTATTGTGAACCCCGATTTAGGCTTGGTGTCAAATTCATCACAAATCTTTCACAAATCTTCTTAAAAAACTCTTCATTCATTTGCTTTTGTTTGATTTCTTTAATAATTGCTAGTTGTGCGAACATTGCGGCTACCAAACCATTTTGTTTAAACAACACTACTTCTATTTCAAGCTTTTCAAATTCTTGTAGCAGTTCTTTCTGATCTGTGAGCAAACAGGCAAAATTTCCCATATTCTTCCTACTGAGTGCATCAATGTCACGACCCAAACCCACCCCTAAAAGTTTGGCATCGTAACCGACTAGTAATCCTGGGATTATCAAAGGCCTTCTGGTACAAATTAAAATAATTGGGGCTAGCAGAAGCAATATACAAAAATAGCAATGGTCTAATGAGCTCTGCATCTATATGAACAAACATCTACACATATAAACGTTAATTTACCCATATAACGATTCATAACTTATAATATAATATCTTATACAAAACATATGCACGTGTCGAATTGTACATCATGATCAAAAGGTTGACAATGGCCTTCCAACCCTATCCCCAACTTGGAGGCACTTAAAACAACTCGGTAGGCTTCAAAATGGTGGCTCGGCTAAGGACCTCTTCTAGACCTTCCCTCCAAATGCCCACCTATATATATATATACATAAAAATAGTGAGCTAAAGCCTAGTGAATAACATTAAAGTAAAGAGGTTAGTGAACAAATTTCAAATCATAACATATATAGAAAACCGATCATACATATTTGTCATATCAGTCTCATATCGGAACATAATAGTGGTACATCCAAAGGAACATTTCCTAACATCTTCCGACTAGAGTAATCGATTCTGGATACTGATTAAACACATATCACCACAATGAAGTGGCTAACGAGATCTTGTAATCACATGTATGTCAATGACCCGCACTAACGTGCCGTTCCCCATGACTTGGGACTATCCTTGGATGCCATACTAGATTTGCAAACCAGATATTCATTCACAAAATCAAAATCACATTTTAGTAACATATCATATCATATGGCATTTTGTATAACATTTAAAGTATAGTGCATAACAACATATCTTTGTATAATGTTACTCAGTGGTTTCCAAAAACAGGCAGTCGGTCCTCGACTAGTGACCTACAATAACAAACATACATAGCTTAATACAAATCTTAGCATGAGACACGTAATCGGTCCATCAGTTCTTAACGTATTCAATCAATTCATATTCGTTATGTGCACATTCGGTTAGTTCAATTCATTCTCTTATTTATTTCATGCTCATGATATGTGAATGCACATGGAAAACACATCAAAACCATGTAAACGAAGGTCTGGAAGGTAGGAAAATAGAAAGAAAACAAATCCGGGACCACCCTACGTATGGGAGTCCTGGCTGCACATGAAGAAATGCCACCACACGTGCACCCGTAGGTGCAATTTTTCCAGAATGTTTAGCTTGATTTGCTCTGTTTTCTGCACGTGCAGGAACCCCTTCTGCACATGTGATTTTGGTCCAAAACCTGTCCAAAAATCTATCTTTGTTTAGAATACAATGTTTTCAAAATCCAAAGTCCATTCCATACCTTTCAAAGCCCAAAACTCATGAAAACATGTTGAATACACATCATTAACTTTAAACAAAACTCATAACTTCTTAAACAAACTCAATTTCCACTTAAAAGATCATAACGTTTAACTTAAGGTGCAAACTCATAGAGAAAGTCCTTAGAAATCTTTGAGAATCAGAGCAATCTTGCAAGCAAACAAGTTAAAAACATGAATTTCATGATATAATGCCATATATGCAAACATTCAACATCTTTTTGACTTATAAAACACAATACATGCATGTGATCATCTATAATCCATGAAACACACTCATTTACACTTAATCCTCAATGTTTAAGAGATAAAACCTTACCTAGAGCCTTCATAGACAGTTGATCTTGAATAATCTTGACAAATCCAAGCCAAATCTTGAGTCTCTTCTTTGATTCCTACACTTTTCCTCTTCTCTATGAGCTCTCTCTCTTTTCTAGAACTCTCTCTTTCTCTACATGTTTTTGTCTCTTGAAAGGGATAAAGATGAGCTCAAATATATATATATATATATATAATAAGGGAAGAGGGTTTTTGGACGGCTAAGATGATAACATTTTCTCTCACCTTACCACAACTTCCCGCCCAACAGCCACACACACCCACCCACTCTCTACAGAGGAGAGATCAACGCTCATCGAACTCTCCCTATAAACTCTCCCTATAAACTCTCCTCTCTTTGCCTTTCAAATCACCCACCCTCTCTCTCTCTCTCTCTCTCTCTCTCTCTCTCTCTCAGCCTTACTTTACTTCTACAACATTTGTAGTTTGATCCAATTGAGAGGAGGAACCACCGATTTGACGATTTCTTCGTCTGAAAGCACAGGCGCACGCGGATGCATCAAATTGAGCACAGAAGGGGGGACGTCATAAAGCACAGGGGAGGAGCAAGGAATGTCTCTCCCTTACTACTACTCTACATCAATCAAACCTTCTAATTTTGTTTCTCTTTTTCAAATTCATGTACTTTTTTTTTTCCTTTTTTGTGTGGTGGTTGGTGAGATTGGTGGTGTTGTTACAAAATTATGTCCATGTGATTATTGTTAATGAAGGTTAGACAATTTAAAGATCTGGGTTTGTTTTGCTCTTTTTTTTTTCTTTCTTTCTTTTTTTCAGAGAGACGAAGTGAAAATCTATGCATACAAGTTATGTGGATGAGATGTTTTAGCTATTTTGTGAATTCCTATTCAAACCTTGCTTATTAAGACTTCTTGAGATTTGAAAATTTCAAAGGAGAGCTTGAAGAGAACGCATCAGAGGCTTTTGGTGATGATAATGATGATGACGAGGCAGATGTATTTGTGGGTTTTTTTTTCATGATGATGATGATGGCTTTTGGTGAGAGAGAATGAGTGGCATCAGAGGCTTTTGGGTTCTGTGTTTCTAACCTTAAGATGTGTTTGTTTTTTTTTTTTTTTTAAAGTTATGTTTGTTCTTTATTTATATAGTTTTTTTTTTATGTAGGGTTTGAATTTAATTTTTTAAAAAGTTTTGGATCTGAAATAATTTGATATTCATAAAATGGGTTTTCATTTTAGTTCGATTTGTGAAATGGATTTAATTCCTTAATAGAAAATGAGTGTTGATTTTTTATGGTTTTGAAAAAGTTTTTGAAATGGGTGTTGAAAATATATTTATTTGGTTTAACTTTTTAGAAATTATTTTTAGACTGGCTTTCGTTTGTTATTACTCAACTTTTTTTTTCCCTCCATATTTTAGTCATTTTTTGAAATACTTTTTAGATATATCAAAATTAGATGCATTTAAAAAGTAAAATATGAAAAAAATTCATTAAAAAAAACAAAAATTCGAAAAAAAAATGCACAGATTTTTGTTTGACTTTTTTTTTTAATTGTTAGAACTCTTTAATATTTTAGTCAATTTGTTTTACTTTTCAAATATATTTCAATTAGGTGCATTTAAAAAGTACAAAAAATGAGTAAAATATAAAAAAAAAATCCAACAAAATAAATGCAAATACCTTTAAAACAATTTTTGAAAAATCAAACCAAATAATTTATTTTTGTCAAATCAAATTCTATTTTTTCAAAAAAATCAAAACATAATTTAAAAAATCAAACCAAACTGCTATATCATGTATTATTTTTAATATAAATTCAATAAAATTAATAATTTTTTTAAAAAATATTAACTTTGATATTAGAATAATTTGAAAACATTTCATAATAAAATACTGACATTTAATTTAATGATTTTTTTAATAAAAATTCAAATAAATTTATTGAGCTGAATTTTTAATACATATAATACCGTTATAGTAGAAATTAAAATTTCCTCACAAAACTTAAGAAAATTTGAAAAAGTTTTTGAAATGGGTGTTGAACCAAGGGACTTATCGCCACCTCCGCTCTATGACTGTCCAGCACCATTGAAAAGGAAAATCTTAACATTATGTTTTAATAATTTTATTTTGACTTATATTTTAATCTTATTATTAATTGCACCGTGCCTTTAGGCACGGGCATACACTAGTATATATATATATATATAACATGTCATATATATCTACTTAGGCCAACCAAACATAACTTAACGAATCAGACGGAATCAATTTTCAATTACACTTCCCAAATGGTTCTAAAAATTCCCATTAACATATCATTGTACTTTATTCCGTTTTCTGAACCCATTAAGGTCGTCAATTTCAATTCCAAACTCGTAGCCCTAATAGATATTTTTCCAATTTAGACAGATATTCTCAAATTAATTCATATTAATGCATAATTAAATAAAGATAATTGTAATATGCATTTTGGGGCTGTTACAATCTGTCGCAGTGTTGGCCTTGCCCAAATGGTACTGAATCTATAAATCGTAGTCCTTGATCAGTTCAAGCCAGCATCTTTGTCACATTCTCAATTCATTTTGGGTGAAAAAGTACTTCAAGCTTTTATGATCGGTGTACACTTCACATTTGATTCCATATAAGTAGTGACGTCATATCTTCAATGCAAACACAACTGCCGCAAGTTGTAGGTCATGTGTTGGATAGTTTTTCTCATGTGGTCTCAATTGTCGAGAGGCATAAGCAATCACCCTGGCATTCTACATTAAAACACAACCTAAATCCTTTTAAGATGCATCACTATAAATTACAAATCTTTCTATACCTAAGGGTATAGTAAGGATTGGAGCTGTGGTCAATCTTGTCTTTAGTTCTTAAAATGAAAATTCTCTTTGGTCTGTCCATTCAAACGGTTCTCCTTTCGAGTCAATTGGGTCAATGGCACTGCAGTCTCTGAGAAGTCTTTAACCAACCTCCGATAATGACCAGCCAGTCCCATAAAACTACAAACTTCTATTGCATTAGTCGAAGTAGGTCAATCAATAATTGCTTTGATTTTTTGAGGATCAACTGAGATTCCATTTCTGTTAACAACATACCCCAAGAATGTTATTTCATCAAGTCAAAACTCACACTTCTTTAATTTCCCATACAGTTGTTTTTCTCTAAGTATTTGAAGAGTCAATCTCAACTATTGTTCATGCTCATCTATATTTCTCGAATAAATCAAAATGTCATAAATGAAAACAACAACAAAATCATCCAAGAAAGGTTTAAAAACTCTATTCATCAAATTCATAAATGTTACGGGTGCATTAGTGACTCCGAAACGCATGACTAAAAACTCATCATGTCTGTGGAGGAGTAGGTTTGGAAATGCTCTAGGATCCTGAAAGTCGTCCCTGATCCTCTGATAGCCACCTGAAAAAGGATTAACACTCCGGTCGGGGGTGTCGGAATTTGCACTCCGACGGATAAGTTAGTATAGGTCTCTTGTTTGCTTGAGTCTTAAGTTTCTTGGGTTTGTTCTGACATACCTTTCTTTGGTTGATGTTCCTCTATTTATATTCACTTTTCAACCACAAGGTCAGGCCCACTCTTAATCCATTGTGTGATTGTTCATTCGGCCCCTTTTGTCGTATGCCAATTCACACTCAACTTTTTGTTCAACTAGTTCTATGATCGATTAGTCTATTCGGCTCCGGGATCATACAGGACAGAGCCGCATATAACATATATCATGATTTTTCTAAGTGGGTATTTAGCTATTATGCATCTACCGATATTCGGCACCCACAATTGCCCCCCAAACATTCTACTAACACCAGTTAGTCGGCGTGTTTGGTTTCGAACTTGAAAGGTCAAAACAAAATTCGGCAGTTAACCTCATTCCAACGTAAGTGTCAGAACGCATACCCTTTTTGGTCATCATTACAATTTCCCACCCCTTCGTACGCTTCCTTCATTTAATGTGATTTAAAACTTCATCCTTTCGAATGTATGTTTTTTGAATACTCAATGTTTCTGATTCGCCTTTCAGTATAGCACCTACATTTCGCGACCTCTGCAACATCCTCTTGTTTCACATTGTCTTCTCCACTTCTTGTAAGTTCTCTTCTCCCCTATTTCGAATCCCATTTCCTTATTTGTTTTTAGTTTAGCATACTCCCTAAACTGTCTAAGATGGCCAAACATTTGAAAGCCCTTCTTTCTGCGGATCGAGTTTCTGGTTTTCGACGCCATTTTGGTATTCCTGACGATGTCCACCTGTCATCTTGGCAAAGAGCACATTTGATTTGGAGAGGACTGATGAGAGTACAATCGTCTTTCCTCTCCTATCAATTGCTTAGGGCGGAGTCTGTTTCTCCCTGCACCCATTTTTAAGGGCAGTCCTTCACCACAGGGGTCTAATCCCTTCCTAACCTAATGTAAATTTTTACCGTATCATAATGGGAATTGTAGAGTTGAATCGACGCCTTAGGATCAACCTTGGTATCCCTGCCATTCGGCATTGTTATACCTTGGCCAAATCTTCTAGCCGGAATGGGGCGCTACTTTCTCTGGGTTAAGGACACCGACCATCATTTGGTGCCTATGCTTGCCAGCTCTAGCAAGCTAGTTGACGATGCCATGCTCATTGTCCGAGGCAACTGGGAATTCGGCGAGGGCGAAGATCGCCTAGATCTTGTGCCTACATGAAAAGGTGAACTAGGTGGCCGTATAGTTTCTTACATGTATTTGCTATATATTTACTCGATTTTCCTTCCATGCACATATCATTTTATTTATGCAGACAATGATTTGAAGAAAGTTCTGGTTTTGGCCGATGACGCTGTGCTTACAGAAATCAAAACCGCACTCCAGTTCTTTGGCCGTCCAAACCTCCCGGAGCAAGGGAGGGCAGCCCATAAACTTCTTAGATACGAGCTGACTTATGCAGCCTTTTCGGCCACGGACAACATTCTGATTTTGAGGGGTGAACAGCAACTCACGGCTCTTATCTTCCCCAACTTCAAAAACCTCAAGCAGATTGGTTTGAAAGCTTCTGATTCAGAGCAGGCGGAAGAACAAGTAGTCAAAGAAGTCACTGAACAGCCGAATCAGTCCACTTTGGAAGCTGAAGAAGTTGACGAGGCTCTGAATTTGGCTTTTGAAGAAGCCAGCCTTAATCAATCCAACCCTCCATCCAGTTCAGGTGGGGACGTCTCTTTTAAAGATATTCTTACAAACTTAGGGGACCTTCCCGGCAAGTACCCTGAGAACATGGCTGGGGAGTCGCTCACGCAGCTGGCCAGGAGGAAAAATACTGAACGAATGGCCGCCCGGAGGAGGGCTGAGACCAACCGATCTGAACCTCTCCCTGTTGCTGTGGTTCAGTCTTCTCTGGCGGGTACCGAAATGGGGCAGGTTGAAATGAACGAGACAGAGAAAATAATTGAACAATTGGATCAGGAGGCCGAGCAGAGGGGGAAAAAGCGTCCCACCGAGTGCGAAGCCGACCGTGAGGAAATACTTACCGATAAACGGCCGCGCTTGGAGGAGTCGGACTCGGTTGTACCGTTCATCGTCCAACCAAGGATAAAGAATGTGCCGATTGCATCCTATGCATCGGCTCTAAAAGATCCGACTGTGGCCTTGAGCATGCTTCCTCAATTTCCCTGCTGGTTGACAGAGCGACTTTTCGGGCGAAGCTAGATTTGATGTCAATAGCATTAGCCGGTCAATCGGCTATATTGGTACGTGACTTGAGCCTCATCTACAGTCTTTCGCCTATATATTTTTTATTTTTATTATTTATTATTATTGTTGTTATTATTTTTTTAACTCTAATTCCTTGTTTTGCAGACGGCAGGCAGGATAGCCGAGATTGACCGCTGTTAACATGATGCTGTTGAACAGATCGATTTTATGAAAATCGAAGTTGAAAATTAGAAGAGCAAGGCTGTGGTGGCCTCTTAAAGGCCGAGTCCAAGGCAGTGAGAGCTGCGAGAGCGGCGGAGGAGCGTGCAAGAGTTGATGCCGAGGCAGAAAAGGTGAAGAGTTCTGACCAACTCAGGTTGACCGTCGAAGAGAAGGCAAACGCGAGTGAAGATGCGCTGAAATTAGCCAATGAGGTGATTGCCAAATTGGAAGTCGATTTGGAAGAGTTGAAGAAGGCAAAGAAAATAGCCGACTCTGAGATTTCCAAAGCATTCCAAATTGGGAAGGATGCCGCCTTGGAGAACTATGTGGAGGAAGTACCCAAATTCGAGAATCGGGGCTTCAGACATGGCTAGCTCAAAGCCCTCACTGCCGCTAATGTGACATTGGCGCAGCCAATTCCATATGAGCAGGTGGACGTTGAACTGCTAGAGTTTGACCCTAAAGATTGACTAGGGTGACATTTTGATTTTTGTTAGGCATCTTCCATGCATAGTTTTTTGTAGATTTTTGTTAGTAGATTTTTGTTTGTTTACTTCGGTTAGAAGTTAAATGTAGGGTGATTTTCATGTGTAAAATGACTACTATATGTACTCAATTTGTTAATGTAAATTTCCTTTGCTTTTTTGTCTGTTGCATGTGCTAGTTAACAATCTAGTAGGGTGTAAGATCATGAGATTAGTAAATTAAACATCCAATTAAGTAGCTGCTGATTAGATAGTTGCGTATCTTTTCAATTTAGCCGAATAAATTAACGAATATGCCCTTGCCCCAGCTAGTGAATGAACTGGAACACCGAATACCGGTGGTTTATGAATTGGCTGAGGCATATGAAATTATCGACACAAGGCCTTGAAATTTGGCCGATTAGGTTAACGAATCCTTAGCTGCTAAGATTAACGAATCTGCCCTTGCCCCAGTCAAGGAATGAACTGGAACGCCGAATATCGGTGGTTCACGAAAAGGCCTTGAATGCGAACATTGATGAGATCGCGTTGGGAGTGCTGCCCCCGTAATCAATAGATGGGGCGGGAGCTGCGTGTGCGGAGGTACCATTCTTGCTTTCAAATCCAACAAATTGGGAGAGGAAAAAAGCAATATGGACAACTGTGGATGGCAAGAAGACTATTCTTCAACAGTAGAGGGGAAGGTAAGACACTGACAGAACTGGACGCAGAGATGACCCAAGGTGGCGAGCCTACGCGTACGGGGAGCAGGACGTTGAGGGAGTGTGAGAAGTGTTATTCCCCGTGTCACCAAAGTAGGTCACTCGAAAAGGAAAAACAACAACGAAGTAACTCCCCTCGCTCGAGAGGTGAAACCAATGCGACACCGCGCCCGTTGAGTTTTTCAGTTTTTGTTGTGAACAAACCATTGACGGAAGCGGATTCCATCATCCGCGACCCAAATGTAGAAGTCGAGTTCGCTCGACAAATTTTTTTGCTAGAAGTTTAGTAGTCCATGGTCGGCTGGGTTGATTATGAAGTTTTTCGGGAGGGCGTTCATGGAGCAGTAAAGGGTTTGTATACCTCCTTTGAAATTGGCATGCGTCTTCGTGCCACGCGAAGAGAGATAGAGCAAAGAGATGCTCACATTCAGAGCTTGCAAGCCCGTGCGGAGAAGGCCAAAAATGAGCTGAAGAAAGCGAACACCTCTGAGACTCATTTGGCGAGTCAAGTGAATCCGATTGTCGCGGAGCGAGTAAATTGCCAAATTCTGGATCATGCGATTGTCGATCGAGAGATGGCCAGTATGTTCGCAATAGAATATGCGAAGGCTAGGTCCTATGAAAAAGGCTTCCATGATGGCCGAAAAATTGGAATAGAGAAGACAAAGGAAAAACTAGCCGAGGAAGTGTGTCGATGCGAAAATCGTGTATTTAAGCATGGGTGGATCAAGGCTCTTTAGGCCACGGGCATTGATTTGGTGTCAGCCTTATATCAGAGTTATACTTTTTCGTTCGAGGCTTTCGATGCCGAGAGGACTAATGACGAGGGCGGAGCTGAATAATTTTTGATGTACATTGTTCCTTTTTTATGTAAAGCATGTACTAATGATCTATTGAATAAATTATATTATTCTGATGTACATTGTTACTTTTTTATGTAAAACATGTACTCATAATTTTTGATTAAGTTATGTCTAGTACTTTACGTCAATCACAATATCCACGAAAGGAGCTCCGAATTCGGAGGATTATTTGGCCCAAACGTGTCATTCACGAAGGGCGCTCTGAATTTGGAGGCATTTTTGTGTTGGCCAATCGCGATTGCCACGTACGGCGCTTCGAATTTGGAGGCTTATTCGGCCCAAATGTGTCATCTATGATGGGCGCTCCCAATTCAGAGGCTTTTTTGTGTTGGCCAATCGCGATTGCCACGAACGGCACTCCGAATTCGGAGGCTTATTCGGCGCAAACGTGTCATTCACGAAGGGCGCTCTGAATTCGGAGACTTTTTTGTGTTGGCTAATCGTGATTTCCACGAAGGGCGCTCTGAATTCGGACACTTTTTTGTGTTGGCCAATCGTGATTTCCACGAAGGTCGCTCCGAATTCGGAGTCTTTTGAGACAACCAGAACTCACTGGGCAAGAGAGAACATTATATTAAAAAAAAAGAAAGCTCTACACGGCGTAAAATCAAAACAAACTGTCGTGCCGTACAAGTTTACTTAATGATAAAATTTGCGCAAGTGTGTGAGATTCCACTGACGCGACAAGCTTCTTCCATCCATCTCTTTGAGCCGATATGCCCCTGTCCCTGCAATTGAGTCAATCTGGTAGGGGCCGTTCAAATTAGGACCCAATTTTCCGTCAGTGGGATTCCTAGCAACAGGAAGCATTTTCTTGAGGACTAACTCTCCTGGTGTATAGCGGTGTAGCTGAACACGTTGATTGTATGATTTAGCGAGATGTTGTTGGTACTGTACCATGGAAACAGGGGCACGGTCTCGGCGTTCTTCAATCAGAGTCAAGTCCAAGGCCAACATCATGTCATTTCGGCCCACGTAAAAAACCTTCGATTTCAAGATTGGAAGGCCAAGCTCCAAGGGGATGATTGCCTGGGTTCTGAAGCACAGAGCAAACGTCGTTTCCCCTGTGGATCATCTCGGAGTAGTGCGATGAGCCCACAGTACGCTAGGCAACTCTTCAACCCATCTGCCTTTAGCTTTCTCCAGCCATTTCTTGATGCCATCCATAATAATCTTGTTGGTGGACTTCACTTGACCATTGCTTTGGGGGTAAGCCAGCGAGGGAAAGTAGGGCCGAATACCATAAGTGTTGCACAACTCTCAATATACGCCACAATCAAACTGGGTACCGTTGCCTGAAACAAGTGCTCGGGGTATGCCAAATCTCGTTATGATGTTTTTTCATACAAAACACTTAACGTCTGAATCTCGAATATGTGTTAGTGCCTCCGCTTCGGCCCATTTTGTGAAATAATCCATCACAACAATTTGGAATCGCCTGTTGCCTGGTGCCCATGGTAACGGTCCAACGATATCAAGCCCCATTGAACGAACGACTAAGGATTGGTGATTGAGTTTAACTCCTCAGCAGGTAGATGAGTTAGGGGGGAAAACTTCTAGCATTGCTCACAGTTCTTGACATAATACTAGGCATCGGTTCACATGGTCGGCCAATAATACCCCTGCGTTATGGCTCGGTGGGCCAGAGATTGTCCGCCCGAATGGGCACCATGACTACCTTCATGTATTTCAGACAGAAGTTCCTCGACTTTATCCGGGTGAACACATTCTAAGTATGGCCTAGAAAGAGATTTTTTGTAAAGCTTTCCTTGCGGATCCAAATAGTATCAGAGAGCTTTGTTTCGTAGTTCGTGTGCTTATATCTTATCCGTTGGGAGCTGCTCTAAAGATAGGAATGTGGGGATAGGGTCCATCCAACTTGGACCCAGTTCGATAACGTTGACTTGAACTGATTCTGAAGAGGCAATGCTCGACTCTGAGACAAACCCTACTTTGATTGTCCGCTTAATTTCTGAGTTGATGGCAGAGGCTAAGCAAGCCAGGGTGTCTGCATGCGTGTTCTAATCCTGGGTTATTTGATTCAGTTCGTGGTGATCAAATTTCGCGAGCAAAGAATTCGCCGTTTTCATATAGGCTGCTATGCGGTCATTTTTGGCTGCATATTCCCCTTTCAATTAGTTGATTACTAGCTTTGAGTCACAGAAAACAAACAGACGCCGTGCACCGAGGTGAAGTACATTTCGTAAGCCGGTTAACACTGCTTCATATTCGGCCTCATTGTTCGATGCGTCAAAGCCCAGTTTGACGGCCTGTTCGATTATTGCCCCTTCGGGAGTCATGATTAGTACGCCAGCCCCACTGCCACGCTAGTTGGATGACCTATAGCAATACATCTGCCAAAGGTCGCCAACATACATTCTCCAGTTGGGTTTAGTTTGCACTTGATTAGACTTAAAGTCGGTGATGGATCCTGTGAAGTCGGCTACAAAGTCGGGAAGCACTTGCCCTTTGATGGAAGTTCTGGGTAGAAACTGGATATCATATTGGCCGAGTTCAAGAGCCCATTTCGAAACGCGCCCCGATGCTTCCGCGCTGTTGAGCACTGACCGGAGGGGATACTACGTTGGTACCCCAATGGTATGCCCCTAAAAGTAGTGCATCAGTTTTCTTGCAGCCATGACGAGAGCAAGGATAAGCTTTTCTAATGGAAGGTAACGTGCTTCGGCGTCGGCCATAGCCTCGCTCACATAGTAAACTGGTCACTGCTCCCCAAGTTTTTCCCTTTAGAGTACGGCGCTGACCGCCCGGTTAGATATTGCCAGATACAAAATGAGTAGATCGCCTGCCGCAGGTGTGGCGAAGAGTGGTACTGATCGGAGATAAGACTTCTAGTCGTCCAAAGCGGCCTGGCACTCGGGGTTCCAATCAAATGCTCTGCCTTGCCGAAGTGTATGAAAGAATTGTCGGTAGCGATTCGTGGAACGGCTGATGAACCTGTTGAGCGTGGTGGCCATTCCCATCAGCTTCTGAACCTCTTTAACTGACTGAGGGGATCCAAGCTCTAGAATTGCCTTGATTTGCCTTGGCTTGGCTTCGATTCCACGGTGGTTAACAACGTAGCCAAGGAATTTTCCGGATCCGATGCCAAATGCACACTTAGAAGTGTTCAATTTCATCTTGTACTTTTGAAGGATGCTGAATGTTTCTGACAAATCGGCTAGATGGGAGTGTTTTTCCTTGGATTTGACCACCATATCGTTGATGTATACTTCGATGGTATGGCCGAGTTGTTCCTTGAACATGGCAGTCGCTAATCTTTGATAAGTTGTCCCTGCATTCTTCAGCCCAAAAGGCATGACCTTGTAGCAATAGGTTCCTCTTGGGGTAAAGAATGCGGTTTTTTCTTGATGCTCCGGATGCATGGAAATTTGATGATAGCCCCTGTAGGCATCCAAGAAGCTCATGCGTTGATGATGTGTTATTGCATCTGCGAGTTGGTATATTCTGGGCAGGGGAAAACAGTCGGGGACAAGCTTTGTACAAGTCCGTGAAATCCACACAGACACACCAAGAGCCATTCTTTTTCTTTTCAGCCACAGTATTGGACAACCATGTAGGATAGGTTACTTCGCAAACCGCCCCGGCATCAAGTAACCGATTTACATCTTTAACAACAGCCAAAGTATGATCCGCGGCTGATCGCCGACTTCTCTGAATAATTGGCTTACATTTCGGATCAACGTTTAAGTAGTGTTGGGCCATTAATGGATCCACTCCTGGCATCTCGTATGGGGACCATGAAAATGCATCAGTATTGTCGAGTAAGAAGGATACCAACTCCTGTCTTTCATCTTTATCCAAGAAAGCACCGATCATGAAGAACTTGTCAGGACTTTCGTCAATTTCGACCGATGTAAGGCTTCAGTTGCCTTTTCACTTGGGATCCTCCTATTGTCTTCGAGGCACTCCCTGTCCGGTACCTCAATCGAATGCACTTCCAGTTCTCTTGGTCTCTTTGCAGGTAGAAGATAGCATGATTGCGCCGATTTCTGAGAGCCGCAAACTTGTTCGATACCGTATTTAGTTGGAAAATGAAGTAGTTGGTGGTAGGTGCTTGGGCGGCTTACATTGTATGTAACAAAGTTCTATCCATGATGAGATTGTACAGCGAAGGAAGCTTGACAACTAGAAATTTTACGTCTACTGATCTGGTACCAGCCCGTACAGGTAGTGTGATTTTGCCCAAAGGATACTCCGGGTTAGCATTGAAACCAAATAACCGGTAATCAGCCGGAGACAGGTCCGAGTCGGTAAAACCAAGTTTGACGAAAGTTTTGTAATACATTATTTTTGAAGTGCTGCCCTTGTTAATGAGAACACACTCAATGATGAATTTGTTTATGCGTAGCTCGATGACGAGGGGATCAATGTCGGGGTGCTCCACTCCAATTAAATCACTATCATCGAAACTGATCCTTCTAGTGTCGTAGGGCCGTTTCGCTGGCGTCATTGGGCTATGGGACTAGATGGAAACTAGATTGTATGCACCTCGAGTGACTCCTGCATGCTGTATATCATATGAATTACACCAAGAGGAGGTGACTCCGGCCGTAGAGCTACTGTGCTTGTTGAATTGTTCTTTCAGACATGTTGCGTGAGACGGCCGTCTTGCACCAATTCTTCAAGGTGATCTTTCAATGCATAACAACTATCGGTGTCGTGACCATGGTCTTTATGATACTCACACTGTTTATCCTGTCTTCTCGCATCAGGAGGTCCCATCATCTTGGGTGGCTACTTGAAGAATGGAAGGTGTTGTACTTTTGACAGAATCTTATTGATCGGCTCTGTCAGCTCCATGTATTTCTTGCCCGAACACCTTGTGCGCCTGCTATCCACTTGATATTGTTCATTAGCTCGATGTGAATGTTGGTCATTTGATCAGCGCAAGTCACGCCTTTTGTCTCGTTTAGGCCAATTCTGCCGCTCAGGGCTTCTTGATGGCACGACGATAATCAGATGAACAGTTCCCGACGTGGCCGTCTCAACGGGTTTACGTCTGGCTTTGACTCAAAGGGCATCATCTTCCACTTTGCAGTATTCTTCGACCTTCTTCATTAATGCCCAGATGGTTTTGGGGGGGCGCCTGGTTAATGAACTGCGGAGGGGGCTATCAGGATGCAATCCCATCTTAAAGGCAGTAATGGCCATAGAATCATTGCAAGCATGATCTACCAGATTAAAGCACTCCCAATAGTGGGCCGAGTATTTGCGAAGAGTTTCTTCCGGTTTAATTTGCATGGCCCAGAGAGAATCGGTTTACTTCGGCTGGACGTCATTAGTGATGAATCTCGCCCTAAATAATTTTGGGAGTTGGTGGAAGCTCTTGATCGATGCCGGCTCCTGTTTATAGTACCACCTCACGGCCAGTGGTCCTAGACTACTTGGAGATATTCGACATATAAGGGCTTCGTCATCAACATGGAGTGTCATCGCTTGCTGGTAATGACGAATGTGATCAGCGAGGTCTGATTTTTCGTCGTAGACGGTGAACGACGGTGCCTCGAACTTTTTTGGGTAGCACAGCCCTGGCAATTCGTCGCATGAATGGGTCATGTTTGTCTTCCTCATCCGAATCATCGCTTCTCCCTCGTCTATGTCGTATATATGGACTTCCTTCAAATGAGTTGGATACATCAACGCACCCTTTCTTTCTGGGCTCCGGGATGGTGAGTCGGAATCACTATCATTATTACGTTTCTAAAGTCGACGTTGGCAACGATCCTTCTTTCCTGAAGGTTGAACCCGGTCTGGGCATGCGGCTTGTTGTGATTTCACCACCTCCAAGGCCAAATCCTAGCGGAGGCGCTCATTTTCAGCCATCATGTTCTCCAGCCGCTGTTCATTTTGCTTTGCTTGATCCATAATCGTTTACATTGCCTCATGCATTGAAGTTGAGGGTGAGGTCTGAGCTACTGAATCAAAGTTCAAGGCACGTCGTGCGGCGATATTCTCTGGTCCCAGCATGTTTCTTGGAGTGAGGTCGTCTCTTAGTGTAGTTTCGTCAGCGACTATTGGAGGATCTTCTGTGATGCTCGCCATGAATAAGCTTTAGTGTTCCCCCAAACGGCGCCAATTGTAGAGGAGTACGTTTGGAAATACTCTAGGATCCTGAAAGTCGTCCCTGATCCTCTGATCGCCACCTAACAAAGGGATTAACACTTCGATCTGGAGTGCCAGAATTAGCACTCCGACAAACAAGTTAGTATAGGTCTCTTGTTTGTTTGAGTCTTAAGTTTCTTGGGTTTGTTCTCACATACCTTTCATTGGTTGATGTTCCTGTATTTATATTCGCTTTTAGGCCCCAGGGTCAGGCCCACTTTTAATCCATCCTGTGATTTTTCATTCGGCCCCTTCTGTCGTATGCCAATTCATACTCGACTTTTTGTTCAATTGGTTCTACGGCTGATTAGTCAATTCGGCTTTGAGATCGTGCAGGACAGAGCTGAATATAATATATATCCTAAATTTCTAAGTAGGTATTCGACTATTCTGCATCTACCGATATTCGGCTCCCACAATGTCCATAACTGGTTTGGAAAATAGTCTTTTCAATATTTTAAGTTTTCACTTTCAGCTGATCTTATCCTAATCTTAAGTCAATTTTTTAAAATACTTGGTCCTCCTGCAATTGGTCAAATAAATCATCAATATGTGGAAATGGATATTTATTCTTTACTGTTACCTTATTGAGTTTTCGATAATCAACACACAATTTGAGGGTCTCATCTTTCTTCTTTACAAAAAGAACCAGTTGTAGACACTTCATTTTTGACCGCCCGCAAGACTCGAGCACTTTGTTTTGTGCACTCGATGATGAAAGTTACATTGCGTATGATTCGAATTCTCAACGAAGAAATCCAAGGTCGAGCTTTGAAACAATCCCAAAACCTTCATATTTACACTATTCTTGCCTCATAGGTCTTTTTTTTTAACATTGTGCCACCCTGCACTGGGCCTAAAGCAAAGGAACAGGGGAGCACATTGGGCCACAGTCGTGCCTCATTGGGAGCCAGTTTTGGCCATTTGGGGCCGACTGTGCCTTGTTGGCAAGAAACACTATTCTGGGTGGAGGCCTATTAGCTATCTATTTTTGAAGATATTTTCGACCTATTTTGCTCAAATTCTATAAAAACGAGGTCATATCTCCGTTTTGAGGGTTGAACAATTTCCAAAGAGCCTACACACTCACTTAAGAGCTCCTTCTTGCTTGCCAACCCATCTTTGAGCCAGCTTACCATCGTTGAGCTATATCCATACACCATACACACCCTTAAACCTTAACCTTGGAGGCTTGGTTAAGCATTGAGAATCATAATTCAACCTTGAGAGTGTGCTAAGATTGAGTTTGATTTGCAAACAATGCCTGTTCTCTTAAGAGGTATAAGATTGTCACCTTTTTTTTTTGTTTTTTTTTTTTTTGCTTTAATTTCAATCTATCTCTATCTATTTCTAGTGTTCTTGTGCTATTTTGGATCCATATCAAGTGTTGAAACTTGGGTTGGAATAGCTACCAAAGGTAAAGAGGGTTAACACCCTTTCTTGTACCGTAATTCATAGCTCATACCCTTTGTTTTCACACTCCTCTCCTTGGTTTTCAAGCTGATTTTCAGAGTCTAAAAGGGATAAAAACATGGTTTAAAGGTCTCAAAAGTTGGGGGGGGGGGGGGTTAGCCACCTCTCCTTGTTCTTGTTTACTAGTTTGGTGTATTATCTATCTTTTTGTGCTCTTTGACATAATTTTCGGCCACTATTTTTGTGTGTGTGTGTGTGTGTGGGTGTGTGGGTGTGTGTTTTGGGGCTGTTTAGGGCTGTCCTAATTTATTTAATTAGTTTATGCTTTGAATTTTTTACTTGTTATGTTGTAAATCCTCATGGCTTCAGTTCTTTAGGCCTTAGACACTGAGCCATTTGAGTTGATAGCTTTTCTTTACTAGTTGTTTTATACAAAGAGTATCATTTAATAATCAATCCCGCATAATAATCTATGCGCCCTCCCTCCTTTCTTCTTTTATTTTGCTTGAGAGTTATTTCAAAAGATTGATGGTTATTCGAGTCATGGAAAGAGACCTATGCTCAATAGCTTAACCACTACGAAGATTCATCATCAAGGTGTAGTCTCTCTTTCATGCCAAGAATCGTTTCTCATTTGATGTTTCTTCTCATTTAGTGGACTTAACTATCACTTTGGACAAATTGACTAAAGAATAGAAAGACTAATAAAATTGGCTTAAAATCAATGAAACCGACATAATGAAAAGGGATTAGAATAGTTGGATTCGGCTGGACGATATGTTGAGTCCATTGTGTCAAGAATCGTCGCATACCAATTCATGATGTTTTGATGAGTCTTGAGGCGTGTCTATCTCCCTTTTTGAATTTCCATGATACGAGGGAGTGGTGGTTCTATTCATCGCATTTATTATTTATTTTTTTGTTTTTTTTTTCGTCTAAACGTGCCCGAAATCATCAAACAATCAACTTGCTATCGTTGGTGGTTTCAGACTCGAATTCATTATTCTCTTGAGTTCTCCATGACAGAGAAGAGCAGAAGGGACAAACAAGGCCTAGAAAGGGTCTATCTGCACTGTTCACACCTCATAGCAGAAAAATATTTTTTGCAAGAAATTAGGGCACGACCGCCTACTTTTGGACTAGGTTGGGTCTCATTTAGGGCCGGTCAGCCCCCAATGTTTAATAAACAAGGAATTCTGGCAGAAACAAAAGACAGTGGATAAGGGTGAAGTAAAACAAGTCTGGGCAGACAGAGCAGTTTTTAGACACTGTCGATGCGATCATTGTGCCTCATTGTTGCTTGTATTAAATATTATAATTGTAATTATTATTGTTGTAAATAATTATTGTTGCAATTTCATTGTTGTAATTAGTATTATTATAATATCCTTGTTGTAATAAATTAGATAGCTAGTGTATTTCTTATTTATTCATTCAAATTTGTAATAGTTAGTAAATTTAGACATTTGGACATTCGTACGGACCCTCTTGCACGAGGGAAAATATGTAATAATTGTGTATGTCTTCCAACCCCCATCTCTTTCTCTCTTTTATTTACCCGCTTACAATGGTAGCATAGAGCATCATGTTTCCTTAGCATTTTTCCATGATTTGCATCCACTCAGTTTGCATACATAAGGGTTCGGCTTATCATTCTAACCAATGTCAAAGATCAATTTCATTGCTCGAATACATGCTTTATCCCATATCTTGGATTGAATCATATGTCATACTAGTAGCCGAACTTGTTATTTGCATAATATATGTATTGCATTAGTCATATTGCATTGTTTAGAAATATGTATATTTTTTAATTATTTTACTTTGTTTAGCTTGCCTTGGGGTACTGGGTGAGCACTTATTGCTTTAGCATGTTGCATTGTGTGTGATTGTTGCCATGTCAAGAATGTTTTCCATGAGGCTAAATACTTAAGTGATATACATGTTTGAATACCGCTGGATGGAGGCCTTTTACTTAAATTGGAGTAAAGCGATTAAATGTGCATACAAACTCACTTTTTCAACTGACGGGTATTCAAAACACTTTTTCAAAACAAAACATTAAATCAATGCGTTCCAAATTTTGTGAATTGGTCTATACTTATGTGCATCACTTAGTAAAAATAGCTAATAATCGGAACAAGAGCATATAATGTAAATAAAAATCGTATTATGATTAGTAGAGGCTGATCTTTGATCGGGCCAGTGGGGTTCTCAATTCATGACTTTCCTCTCTCATAACTAAGTTCCCGAGCCTAGACACTTTGGTGATGACAGACTAATGGCCTTTTGTCACGAGTCACGGGTTTCCTAAATTTTTCAAAAATATTTAGGTGGGGACTCTGAAGTCTAGCAAAGCAGTCCATTTTTGGCATTTTTTATTCAAAATCGGTTTTCCAAAAGATTTGCTGGATTTGGACTCATTTGTGTATCTATTGCACATTGCATTTGTGAAATCAGATTCAGAACCGTGGGAATTCGAAACTGTAGGGCTAATCGTATCGAAAAGGAGCCCGAAAAGCAAGCTACACCAGCGCACCCCACGACGAAGTACTCGGACGAATCAATCCCTCATCAAGCAATTCCTGCAACTAAACTTTCAATTGGTTCATTTCAATAGTGGACATGTGGTAGGGAGCTTTAGAAATTGGTTATGTACCCGGTATTACATCAATTGTAAATTCAATTTCTCTATCAACAAGTTGCCCAGGCAATTCATCTGGAAACACATAAAGAAAATCTCTTACCACTGATGTATTGTCTAGAGCAATGTCCATGGTTGGTTTAGTTATGCCACTACACAAATACCCTTGACAACACTTATTAGTTTTTGGGCTTTCATAGCAGATATAAGGTATGGTGATGGACCTACCCTTTTTCTCTTGAAATAAAATTCATCTTGTTCGGGAGGTCAGAATATCTCTGGTTTTAAAGCACAATCAATAGTTGCATGGTATTTAGCTAGCCAATCCATACCCAAAACAACATCAAAATGTCTCATGTCTAAAGGTATTAAATTAGCATACAAAACAGCATTCTCAAGAAATAATTCACATGCAGTATACACAGATGAGCATAACATGGATCCCCCCGTACGTGATACAACACAAAATATATATCTCAATGTTTCCATAGGTCTATCGAAAGTTTCAGCAAAAACTATAAAACAAATGAATGTGTAGACCCTGAATCAAATAAGACATAAGTAGGTTTACCACAAATGGAAATTGTACCTAAAAGTGCCTCCCCTCTATTTTGAGTGTCCCCCGAAATTAATGTATAGATCCTTCATTGCCTTTGTTCATTTCTGATGGTAGACGGTGTTGCAGCTGGTTTTGTTGTGGGAACTGATCCAATTGAGCTTGTGGAACCTCGGTTACCACCCTGACGTGATTGTGTACAATTGTTTGCCATATGTCCTATTTTTCCACACTAATAACAGGCCTCCATAGTACGGTAGAAAACAACTCGATGCTTCTTTCCATAAACAGTGCAAGTAGGTATTGAGTTGCCACTTTGGGTTGACCCCAAATTGCTCGAACTCCTAGATTTTAACTTCTTATTTGTTGATGTTGTCTGCTTATTAAAAATTTTTCTTCTGGCCTTCCATTAGAAATTTTGTTTATGGTTAGCCACATTTCCCTCTGCTATTAGTGCCCTATCAAGCACATCCACATTCGTTAGTAATTTGAGTACATTGATTCTGTCTAGGATTGGGTTATGCAAACCTCCCTTAAATTTTCCAGCTTTCTTGTAGTTTGTATCTACCATATAGGGTGCAAAGCAGGCTAACTATGTGAACTGAGTCTCATATTCAGCAACTGATTTTTTCCTTGCTTGAGTTCCATGAATTCAGACACTTTTCTGTCTCGTACACATTACGGGAAGTATTTCTCGTAAAAAATCTCTAGAAGACAAGCCCAAGTAACATCCTTATTCTCATCTCGAACCAACATCCACCAACGCCTTGCATCATCTTCTAATGTAAATGCAGCTAATTGTACTTTCTGAGCTTCGGGACATGGGAACACTTCAAACAACTTCTCAATCCCTAAGACCCAAGCTTCTACTTTCAATGGTTCAATTTCGCCATGAACACATGGTGGCTTCATTTTTTGAATTCTCTAGTCAAAGCAATAGTACAGTCCCTTGTCTGACACCTTGGAGCTGGAGGTGGTATAGGCATTGGAGGTGGGGGTGGCGGTTGTTGCTGTTGTTGCCATTGTTGTTGTTGTCTTATGGCTTCAGCATGTCTTGCATCATTCGTTCCATCTTATCCAATCTTGAGGAGGTTGCTTCCTCTAGCTCATCACCTCTTGTTCTCACCATTTTCTATATGAAACTTTGTGTTATGACAAACATAATATATCTTCACAAACATAATTTCACATATAATCATGAAATCATCTCACTCAAAATTCCAAATGCACGCGAATACAATACTGAAATATTTTCTAGACTCTCTATAGCTCAATGGACAAGTGAGTGAGATTTAACTCGTGCTTTGATACCACTCTGTAACGGCCCAAACCCACCTCTATAGGTTTGGCGTCATCACTTGCCAGTAGTCTTAGATTACCCACGACCTCTATTAACAAATCAATTGAATATAAATTATGGGGCTTAGCGGAAGCAAGTTAAAACATAAAAGTAATCCATTGAGTTGTGCATATATGAAATGACTTCACATTAAAACTGTACAACCATTCTATAAGTAAGTACATACATTACAAAAATTTTAAAAACAAACATCGGGTCCACATCCAAACTTGACAAGTCATACTTACTCAAAATCCCCTATGCCAAAAATCAAACTAAAAGTTCAAAACAAAAGGGGGATTTGACTTTGCTTGGCTCCACACACGTCCAAGTTGGATCCTATTCGGAAGCTTTGCAAAAGGCTGACAACGGGGTGGCTCTAAGGCAATCTCTATCCTTGATGCTTAACTTGTTCACCTATATATATATATATATAGATAAATAGTGAGCTAATGCTCAATGAGTAATAACAAAATAAAGAGGTTATACGAATGAAGTTCAATAGCATTACAAATATCAATTTCACATTTCTAGTCAATCTCGACATCAATAGCCATTTCATTCAAATCATGTGGCACATCCAGTAGAGTAACAATGCATTAATAACAATGGGACCACGATGGGTCCAACATAAAAAAATTTTGTGTTTCGATTAATCTAATGGGCCACGGTATTTTTTCCCTCTAGGCGAGGGCGAATGGGCCATGGTATTAATTTCCCCCAAGCAAGGGCCTATTGAACAATTGAGCCATGGTATTCATTTCCCCCATGCAAGGCCCTATTGAAGAACTGAGCCATGGTATTAATTTCCCCCAGCCAAGGGCCTTACTAAAGGATGCCATGATTACAAATTCAAATGGAACTTCATTCATTAAGGAAAATAGTATTTCAATAAACCATTCCTTCAATCATCGTAACATTTGAATAATCTAATTAATTTTGGTTTCTGAAGTCGTTCAGGCTTTCAATTTCTGATTCTAAGTCGATAAGTGAATAGTATTCCATGTAACAATAGATAACTACAAAATTAAGCATGCAATCGCATATTTAAACATACAATCATACAATTAAGCTTATTGAAACAATACAATATAATAGTATGGCGGTTAGGGTAGTCACAGACACTCAAGCTAGCTTAACCAATACCAAACTACACCTCCAATCCAGAGATGATCTTATTTGCCAAAATAATTCCTTTCTCAAAGCAATAATTTTCAATTGCAAATTCAAAATCAATGATAACAAGATCAAATGGAAGGCAATGCAACATGTAGCAATGCATTATAATAGTTCCATTTTCAATTCCACCACACAATCTTCCATTGTGATCAAAATTTCCAAATCTTTTCTCAATGGAATTTCACGATATATATCATCTGAGGGATAAATAACAATACCATATTACATGCATTCCCCACATATTAATCATCACTTTCAAACTTGGTCTTTTCAAGACAAACCAACAATAAGCTATTCATCAAGCTTTAAAATCAAACCCTCCTCATTTTTTAAATGGAATCCCTCATTAGGTACAATTATAGAAATCCCTCCATCAATTATTCACCATAATAATTTATCAAGCATGAATTTCATAGTCACTCAACATTTTTCCAAAATCCCCAAATTTCTGGGTTTCTACAAAAAACTAGATTTTCCTCATTTTTGAAAGGATTTTTCCAAAACAACACTCACACTTAACACTTAGCTCATACTCTCAAAAGTTTGGGGGAAATATAGAGAAAATCCACATTTAAAATCATCTAGAGCTCATGAAGCCAAAATCACAGTTCAAAATATAAGAGAAAGGTTCCAAACAAGCATAGACTTGCAAATATATATATATAACTCTAAGAATGTCCCTACCTCAACCTTGGAAGAAGAAGGAGAGAAGAACCCTAAAATCCAACGTTGATGAAATATTGATTCGATCAGCGAAAACATAGCCCTTGTCGCCTTTTTTGATTTGGTGCAAAAAGCCCTATCAAAATCTTGATAGTTTTTAATGAATATCAAAGAGAAGTTTGAGTTTGGATGGGTTTGTAGAGAGATTTACGAAAAAGTGTGTAAAACACATTTTTGGCATTAGACTTGAGGAAAAAAACTCAAAATTCAAGACAGACTTGTCAAAACTGCATAAGCGGTTCAAATTCTGCACGAACAGAAATATAAATTTTCACGAGTAGATTCACATGCCTCTCACGAGTGGTTTGAGCTAGAGAAAAACCCAGAATTTTAACCAAATCTGCACGAGCGATTTTCAGATCTACATGAGCATTTTTCTGCCCAAAATACCCCAAAAATTCCTGAGTGATTCTACTCTAGTGGTTACCAAATCCACACTAGTAGTTTTGCCAGGCAAGTCTAAAAATTGATTCCACACCTCGATACAAGTTCCAATGCCCAAAACTCAAAATTTTAACCTATAAATGTTAAGAGAGGATAAGAAAGAGCGGAATTAACATCTCAATGGCCTAATACGAACAATCAAAACTGAAACTAAACAAAACCACCTAACTATGCAATACTAGTCAAGTCTAGAAACCGGGACATCACAACCATCCCCCCTTAGGAAATTTCGTCCCTGAAATTTGGTCACACCTCTCACCAACAACCTCCAATAAACAAAAACAATTAAACAATAAAAGGACTCCGAGCGATAAAAACCACACTAATGATAATAACGAATCAAAACCAATAACAATTCAATAATAGGACGATGATCTCAATCTCACCAATATTCCACTACCATCATCATAGTTTCTATGGGTCATTGTAATAACCCGACCCACTTATATGCTTTATATCCCAGGGTCTATGAGAAATTACATGTTTAATATGAATTCCATGCGAAATTACGGTTATATGTATGAATTGTTTGATTACATTTTCTATCTGTTAATTGTTGAAACACATCTGTTAAAATTAAGAAGTTAACTCGAGAGTTTAAGACCGTAGAGGCCTGATAAACTGAAATTGAGCCTGTGAACATGCTAGTGGGAATTTTTAAAGACACTTGGGAAGTTTAATTGAAAATTTATTTTTGTCTGATTCGGTAGGGCTCGTTTGGCAAGTCTAAAAGTTAAAGACGTATATAAGTGTTATATAAGCCCTCTTTGAACTCATCCTTTACATAGTGGAAAAATTTGGAGAAGCTTGAAGAAGGAAAATAGAAGAGAGAAAAGAAAGGCAATTAAGAGCTTGAGGAACCTAAGAGCATTTAAGATTGAAATTATAGGTCAGTGTAACTCAACCTAAATTCCCCAAATCATCCTTTGATTGATGAATATCAAGCACTAAATTGAGGGTTTGTGATCACCCAAATTAGGGTTTGGACCTAGGGAATGTGTTTCAGATAAAATCCATGAAAACTATTAGATTTCACTACGTCTATTTAAAATATGAATTAATTCTTGTATTTTGAGGTTGTTTATGTTAAGTTGAGAAATGGCTTTAAGATTTACATGTTTTGATTTCTATATTGATTGTACTTATTTTGGTTCATTATTGTTATATAATTCCCAAGCTATATAGATGATCTTTAAATAAGTTATGATCTATGTAGGATTAAAAATCATGTTGATTGCATCCCTATGTTATGTTAATGAAAGAAATCTTGCTTGTGTTTGGGCCTTGAAATGCTTTTGAAAGCTAGTTTCTGATGAATTTTAGACTGCCCAAAACAGGGTATACCGACGCACGTACGGGGCCCTTGGCTGCACGTGCCGCACGTGCGGGAGGCACAGTCACAAGTGCGGAAAACAGGGGAGGAAGTTGGGTGTATTCTGCTAAAAAGGCATGTGCGGCTGAGACTTCTACACATGCAGGCCAAGCTGGGAAATTTTGTCATCTTCTTTTGCTCTGTTTAAGCCTCCAGATGTGTCTAAATGTCCGTTTGATATTTCTGTAATACGTTGAATTACGTGTAACATAACGAATCGGACATTTGGGAAATAAAAGAAAACAAAGGAGTAACAACATAGTTGGTGTACTTACGGGTTATGTATTATGTGTAGGGCATCTGCCGGAGGGGATCATCAATCACCCGTATCACTGTGAGTGGTAGTAGCATAGTATAATGTTCTGCTCATGTATCACGTTATGCACATATTGTTTAAGATCATATTTACTCTTTAGTAAATGTCCCATGTTATATGAAATATATTGATACATGTTGAACATTGGCAGGTGAATTATAGGCCTAGGGCCGTTCTATATATTCTGATGGGCCTAAGGCCGTTTTGCTATTAAGATGGGCTTGAGGCCGTTCTATACATTCTATTGGGCTTGAGGCCGTTCTGTATTCTGGTGGGCCTGAGGCCGTTCTGTATTCTAGTGGGCCTAAGGCCGTTCTGTTCAATATTGGCCCGAGGCCTTTCAGAAATGGAAAATGGGTGAAATTATGAAATGTGCATATGCAATATTGACTCATGCTCGTACTTTAATTTATTTGCACTGCTATCATTCACTGAGCCTTGCTCACTCTATTTTCCTGTATGTTTTGTAGGTAATCAACTTACGGGTCAACCGTAGGTCAGCCCAGAAGCCTGTAGTGAACCTGTTTTGCTGGGTCATTGCATTGACCCCTTGTTATATGTTGGAAACCCTATGATGCCACGTTTTGTTATTATTTTAGGGACAACAAATATGTACATGAGTATTGTCAAAACTTGACTTCCAAGTTGATCTTTATTGCGTCTTGTAATGTGTTGGACACATGAAACGTTATGTATGTACAGTAATGCATCGTGATCCTGGTACTTAGACACAGTTCAATGACTGTTTGTTCTTTCATTATCTAGCTGCCGATCAGGCCCTGAGGTTGAGTAACATTTTAATACCTAAGTTAAGGCCTCATTTTAGGCCGGTCATGCCCAAACTTTCAAGGACAGTGTTGGGTTGTGACAGTTAATATCAGAGGACGAGTTGCTACATCATGCACGAGTTCATTGAGCTTTAGGACATCTAGTGAAGACCTAAGTTACACATGCATGCGACTTTCAGTGCGTATACAGTAGTTATGGATATATGCGTATACGTTGGTAATAATCATGATCCATTCCTACTTATGCATTTTGTTTGTATTGTAATTAATTTTATGTAGATTATGGTAAGAACCAGAACAGATGATCCGGAAGAAGCAACCGCTGCACGGCTGGATAGAATGGAAAGGATGACTGTGGAGATGGCATAAACGTTGAGGCAACAATAGCAACAATAGCAACAACCACCACCACCAATACCTGTGCCACTGCCAGAGGCACGAGATTACCGAGAGGATCGGACAATTACACTCACGAAGGAATTCAAAAAGATGAAACCACATTCATTCAAGGGAGGAATTAAACCAATGAAAGCAGAAGCGTGGGTGCTGGGTATAGAGAAGCTATTCTAGGTTTTTCCTTGTACCGAAGCCCAAAAAGTGCAACCTGCTGCCTTCACTCTCGAAGACGAAGCACGGAGATAGTGGATGCTCACTGTAGACGCGCCCCGAACTTCCCGGGGGAAATCCCATTTTGTTCATTGGGCTCACTACAGTTCGGACTCAAATGTCACGGTTCTGAATCTAATCTCGCAAAGTGCAATGCAAGACCGATAAATCACCAAAGAGTCCAAATCCGGCAAATCGTTTTGAAAAATTGATCTTTAGAAAGAAATGCCAAACATGGACTGCTTTGCCAGACACAGAGTCGCCAACTAAATATTTTATTCTAGGAAAATTTAGGAAACCCTAACTCGTGCCTAAGGCCACGTGCCCGTCATCACCAAAGTTACCTCGGCTCGGGAACTTGGGTACGAGAGGGGAAGGTCATGCAATGAGCACCCCTGCTCGACGATCAAAGATCAGTCTTTACTAACATGATATTTTGTTTTGAAAACATATGTGCTCTTATTCTGGTTATTAATCCTAGAATTACTATGTGATGCGCACAGCATACAAGTATAGACTGGATCGCCTAAGTTGGAACAAAACATCTCATGTTTGTTTTTGAAAATGGTTTGCTACTCGTAAGTAGGCTAAAATGTGGATTTTGCCACCCTTAAGTGGGCTTAGAAAACATGGTGTTTTGCCACCCTCAAGCGGGCTTAAAACTCGCAATCAATGAATTGTTCCAATTCAAATAATCCAATCTTCACCCACAGGCATTCAGGCAGTTATATCACAGAAGCAAATAGCCTCATGGCAAGCATGCTTTCATGTTTAACACTCACATACATGCAAGATGCTAAAGCATAAATACTCACAGTGTACTCCGAGCCAAAACAAGAAACTAGTTAGGAATCATGCATGATCCTAGTTCATGTTAAGATGACTAATGCAACACATGCAAAATGCAACTAGAATATGCTCGGCTAATCTAAGGATGGCATGTGAAATGCGACAACTCGATACACGTATTCAAGTTGGAATTGAAATACTATGCAATTAGTATGATGCGCCGAGCCCGGTGCGTGAAATGCGAATGAATGTATGCAAACATGCTAACATAAGTATGCTAATTAAAACATGACCTAAAACTAACCATCAAAAGCAGGTAAGTAAAAGGGAGAAAGATGTGGGGTTGGAAGACATTCACACACGCACGCACACTTATTACAAATTCGCCCTCTCGACGGAGGGTCCGAATAAATAATACAAACCCAAATGATTAATCAACTATCCTAGCCAATTAATTATTAGAAACCCTTAATTAATTAACAAATTAATTACAAAAAGGAGGCCGCCGCAGCTCCACCTCGGAGTGATTGAATGATGCATGCTCGATTGCCTCGCTCGGAAACCCGTTGCCATGCCACATGTTGCCTCTGTTTGCACTGTTTTGCATTTCTGAAGATTGTGAAAATCCTTAAGATGATTCTGAAACACTCCTTGAGCACTGTGGGAGGTCACCGGCCAAGAGATGAAGTCACCGACCATGGGAAAATGGTCATCGACCAAAAGTGGAGATCTCGGCCAGATTAAGTTAGTCGGCCGGCACTGAAGATGGCTGACCGGTCATCCCTTCCTGCAGAATGTTGTTTTTGCTGCAACAGAGGACAGACAGTGCATGGCAAGGCATTTACGAGACAATATGTGCACGACCACCCTCCCTATCATGTTATGAACTCAAGGGAGCGTAGTGCTCGACCCTCGGGCCACCAATCACGCATTTCAATGCATGATGGCCAAAGAAGCCAAGTGTACAAATCAATGTGGAGTGAATGCACAAGAACACATGAATGCCTTGCACTCTATCATGTTGGATCAAGAGCGTTGGCGACTAAGGGTTGAGTTCCGTCACTTCAAGTATGAACGTTCCTCGCTCCTCGTGTTTGGTTTGACACCCCAAACCAAACACAATGCAATGCATGTATGCCAAATACAACGCAACATGGAAAAGAAATGTTATGCAACCTAAGCATGCCAAACGAAATAGGACTCAATTATGCACACAAGACTAAGGTAGCAAGCATGCCAAATGTAATGCAACCTAAGCATGCAAGTTAAGCTAATGTAACATGGGAACACCAAGTATGCAATGATGTTATGTAATGCAATTAGCTAAATATCATGTGATATACCAAACATGCAAACATGATACAATACAAGCATGCAAATATCATGAAAGCAAACATGCTTAGTGGACTTAAACTGAAATAGGCAGACCTCAGCCATGCCAAAACAGTGGCCATAGTACCAAAATCATGCCACCAAAAGGGCAAAATACACACATACGCATATAAAAGCCCATAAGCTAGGCAACAATGTACAATCCTCAAGCGTGAGCAAAGCATGGTAGACATGAGAATGTAGCAATGCAGTAAGCTCTGAAATGATGTCAAGAGTGATGCCAAATCACACATGTAGCACAAACATAGCATTCATGAAGCTCAAAACATTAAGGCTAGCAAAGGGATTGCACCAAGTCTACAAGAATCAAGCCCCGAAGGGGCAAGATGGCCTAAAATAGTCCCAAGGCAGGTCAATGCAAGATTAGAACATGCATGGAACGAGGCTAAAACATGCTAGAAAGGTGAGCGCAAAAACAAAGGGCATACAAGGCTGCAAAGGATGCAGTACACTACACCTATCACAACCGAACATGGTATGAATTATGCAATGAAAAACAGAGTTATAATGTGTCAAAATAAGCCCCAAAACCCAATGAGATGGCATCCCAAAGACCGAATCACGAAGACATACACAATGACCCAATCTTAAGGCACAAAACAACAACTCTTCAAAGCATTGAAAGGATGGCAAACATGAGTGTGTGGCTACACTACATGGACTAAAATATGATTTCAAAAGATGCCAAATCATGAGAATGGTATGAGCAATGCATGCTAATGGCTTAGATGCCCAAATCTAACAAGCTAGATTGCATGGTGGCTATACAAAGCATGGCATGTGTGACCCAAGCAACCAAAATCAAAC
Organism: Camellia sinensis; assembly: GCF_055761805.1. Classification (NCBI taxonomy): domain Eukaryota; kingdom Viridiplantae; phylum Streptophyta; class Magnoliopsida; order Ericales; family Theaceae; genus Camellia; species Camellia sinensis. Next base: position 74,279,240 of record NC_138964.1, read on the forward strand.
TTCAATCATGGTACAACAAAGCTAAAGGCTTCTCAAAGTTAAGCCAAAACATGTAAGTATGGTGGTCTAAACACAAGGTGCATGTTAAGGCAACGGAGGGGATTGCAAAGCAAGTATATGAAGCATGTAAGAGCCGACTAAACCCACCCAAAACAGAGTCATGCAATGCTAAAACAACACCAAAAACCCACTGAAATGAGGTAAACAAGGGCTAAGCAAACATGCTATTATGGTGATCCAACAATGTAAGCAAATGAGACACAAAGGGAGGGGGTGTCCCTCCCCTATTCAAGACTTCAAAATCACTTCTCCATCACTAAAAATCCTCTGGATTTCAGTGGTGAAAAGGTCAAGACCAAAAGGGTTCAAAGCTCAAAGAGATGATCACAAAATAATGCCAAGCAAGGCCTAAGAAGGGGTAGACAACCCCCCAACCCAAAAGTAACCTTAAAAAAACATATTTAGCAAGAAAATACAGAACTTTTTTAGTTGGACACTAAGCTTAAAACAGTATGCAAGTATTGCTAAAAGCTTAAGCAAAAATGGGGAATAAAAGAGTAGTTTCTCACCCTTGAAGAACACTTCGAGAACACCAACTCCAGCACCTCCTTTTGATCAAAACCAGCTCAAAAACTCTGAAATTAACTCCTTAGCACCTCAATAACTAAAGGAAAGTGTAACACTAGGTGCCTTAGTGCAAAAATATGAACAAAAACACCCTTTAGAACACTATTACACACGCAACTATAGAGAGAGAGAGGAGATATAGAGAGAGAGAGTGATACATCTACTCTATATCAGTTGGCTGAAGCCCAAGAAAGGGAGGGTAGGCCCTCCTCTTATAGGAAATCCAATTCCAAGCTTCCAAGGGAAGCTAAGTGCAAGGATGAAATCCCTCCATACACGAGTATGGAGGGCAAAGTCTGTGCTCACAAGCTGGCACAGCTGGCATGCACAATGCCTGAAAAAGGGAAAGAAAATGCCCCGGCCAGGAAAAGTGGCCGATTGACCAAGAAAATGGCCGGCCGACCAAATAAAGTGTCGATCAACTAATACATTTGGCCGGTGGAAAGAAAACAAGACCGGTGGCCTCAGGCCATGGCCAGTGGGTTAAGGGGATGGCCAACAAGCCACTTCTTGCCCTCAAGTGCAAAAACCACAAGTTCTTGGTCCACAACCAAGCACAAAATAGTCAAGTTGAGAGATCCTAAGGCAAAGCGCGCAACTGAAACTTCCGAGATCTCAAAACGAACACAAGCATGGATGATCATCGAGTGTTCAAACGATGACGTCCAAGCCTTGAGGATGGTCAAAAATCGGGTGTCTATAGTTTCCCTTCTTTGACAGAACTCGAAAGTCATAACAATGACGGGAGTGAATGTCAAAGCCCAGAGACGACCCATTTTTGACAAGGCCGAAGACTTAGACAAAGCATACAAAATACAGATAAAGATATGCGCCCGAAGGCAGGGGCAAGATGCAAGAACAATGCAGAAAGCCGAGCATAACTTATGATCATGCAAAGAAAGCTGTAACGAGGCAAAACATGCAATAGTTTTAACTCGGCATATGCAAATCTAACTACATTACATGCAGAAATGATGTAAGAGAATTATAAAATTCTCGCTATGTCTTACGTGGAGAATACAATACCGTGCGGTTCGTCTGGTCTTGCCAGCTTCAAATGAACCGTACATACAATATCGTGCCTAAAAAAGAAAGAAAACTTAACAGGTACCATACTGTTAAAAACATGCATAGCAATGCAAGTGAAAAACTGCGCGACAACTCGGGTGAAGGGGTGCATGATGACGCAACCTAAGTGTGACACATGACAATGCAGAAGGGAGTATGTCAATGCGAGGAGGGCATGCATGACAACGCAAGCCGAGCAGGATGCATAACAATGCAATTTGAAACAAGCATATCAATGCAAAAAAGGGCACAAACACATGAAAGTAGAGCACGCGCGACAATGCATACAATGTGTGAAGCAAGAGAAACAATGTACACATGTAAGTAAAGCATACACGACAACGTATACAATGTGTATATCAACGTGGAAATGAGCATAATCACATGTAAGTAAAGCACGCGCGACAACGCGAGCAATGTGTAAAGCAAGGAATGAAATGTACACATGTAAGTAAAGCACACGTGACAACGTGTACAATGTGTGAAAACGTGGAAATAAGCATAAACACATGTAAGTAAAGCACACATGACAACGCGAGCAATGTGTATAGCAAGGAATGAAATGTACACATGTAAGTAAAGCACACGCGACAACGTGTACAATGTGTAATAATGTGGAAATAAGCATAAACACATGTCAGTAAAGGACACGCGACAACGCGAGCAATGTGTATAGCAAGGAATGAAATGTACACATGTAAGTAAAGCACACGCGACAACGTATACAATGTGTAACAACGTGGAAATAAGCATAAACACATGTAAGTAAAGCACACGCGGCAACATGAGCAATGTGTATAACAAGGAATGAAATGTACACGTGTAAGTAAAGCACACGCAACAACGTGAGCAATGTGTATAGAAAGGAATGAAATGTACACATGTAAGTAGAGCACACGCGACAACGTGTACAATGTGTAACAAGGAATGAAATGTACACATGTAAGTAAAGCACACGCGACAACGCGTACAATGTGTAACAACGTGGAAATAAGCATAAACACATGTAAGTAAAGCACATGCAACAACACGAGCAATGTTTATAGCAAGGAATGAAATGTACACATGTAAGTAAAGCCCACGCGACAACGTGAGCAATGTGTATAGCAAGGAATGAAATGTACACATGTAAGCAGAGCACACACGACAACGTGCACAATGTGTAACAACATGGAAATAAGCATAAACACATGTAAGTAAAGCACAAGCGACAACGCGAGCAATGCCTATAGCAAGAAATGAAATGTACACATATAAGTAAAGCACACGTGACAACGTGTACAATGTGTATAATATGAAAGGATTGAAACTACAAAGTAAGATGAAGCATGTTAAAGGTAAGAGCAAAACAAAGTATAACCACTATGCGCTTATTATAAACATGACAATACATTGTAATGCAACACATTTAAAGCGATTTACGAAACTCGTAAGATACAAAAGGATACGAAAAAGGATACGCCTTGCGCATATTCGGGCATCGCACAAAGAAGGCACGATCCGAGGTCAAAACGGAGGCTGGTTAAGCTTCAAAAATGCATTTTCTTGCATTGTCTTGAGGAATGGAGTTCCCAAACATCATATTTGACCCAAACAAGGGTGTAGGAGGTGCACCGGCCACAAGGGGAGGGCATCGGCCATCCATCGGCCATCAAATGAGACAATCGGCCAAATATTTAGCTGACTGGTCAACAAGGGATGGTCGGTCGGCACTAATTTTGGCCGATCGGCCAAAAATGGCAAGCACCTCTAGAATGTTGACACCTGTCTTCCACTCACCACCTTATCCTCTACAAAAGCCTTAGCTTCGTAGTTTTCCTCATTTCAACACTGTTTTACATCAAAATGGAGGCATTTCTCATCTGAAATATCACAACTTGGATTGCCACCTTAGATGGCTCAAAAAAGTTGAACTTCTATGGCTTCGGCATTAATGTACTATTCACGCTGAGTCGCACTTCGCTGCACCTTCCATTTCTCCATGCCGCAGCAAGGTTTTGGAACCCGGTAACACACGTCTTTAGTTTTGGCGGGCAAGAGATGTGTCCTACCTTTGAAGACTTCCAAGCTTTGATGGAATCCGAGCGCAACGAAGAAGTCTTGCCCCAGCTTCACTTCGGCCACGCCCAAGCCTTAGGACAAATGTGTGGGCTCATTATGCACGACGCTCGATCATTGATTTGTAACGGAGTGTTGGGCATTCCGAGTTTGATTCGTCGGTTTTCCGATGCCAGTGACCGTGGTGACCATCATTGGCAAGGCTTTCGGCGACATGCACTTTGCTTGTGCATGTTGTCCTATTTCTTGCTTGTCCCAGGCTCGGGAGGGTTTTGCACTCATTTGATCGAAGTTACCCAAGGCTTAAAAGAAGGCAAGAGCTGCACTGCCATGACACTGGCCGGGACCTGATGGGCTTGGACGCTTTCCATCGCCGGGAGACGACCAGATTCACAGGGAGTCCACTACTGCTGCAGGTAATGTTTCCTACCCTATCTCACATATATACTGCTCACATCACTCGGCCCTCGGGCTCGAATTTTCTCTCAACACGCTTTTCTCACTTTTTCTCTCATCGTACATCTCTCTATTCTTTAATCTCTCATTTTTCATCCTTCCCAGGTGTGGTTGATAGATAAGTTGCAGGTTGTGGACACATGCCCAGCGTAATTAGCTCGCGGCTATTTCTTCCGACGACGTCTGGTTGATGCCCTTGATGAGGGATAGTGGTTTGACTGGATGTACAGTTTGTCCGCAGACCGTATTGCTTGGCGTTGTCCTTGGCTCAATCTGCCGGTAATGAGCTACAGCATGTCCCGGTAGACTGGGATTCAGTTGATTGGCCTGACACACTGTGTGTTCTACTTTCCTTTCCGGTTCCAACGCCAGTTCGACCATGATCAGATTTGCCCAGCAGAGGGGATAGAGTACCCAGCTGCATTTCTGGTCCGAGGCGCACAGCTAGCTCGGTATGCCGCGGCATGGAGGACGAGAGAGCTTCTGGCCCCCGCTCCCACTTTTAGTTACACCCTTTCTGATGAGTGCACAGATTGGCTCAGTGAAGAGGCACAAATAGGGCCCACTTTGGCATCAGAGGCTTCGACTAGCTCTGAGAGGGGACGCGAGAACACCTGACTATGCCCCAGATTTACTTGCCTTAATCAAAACTTTCAAGTTTTCTTAATGAATGTAATGAAAAACAACTTAAATTTGTATTCAAGAGTAGGAGAACGCTGTATTAAAATCAATAAAATCGAAAGTTGTGGGTACTGAAAATTTTCCGTTTGGTCCAAAAATGGTCTAAGTTGTAAAAAGATTAATTTGAGCAAAATCAACTTTTATTAAAACTTTTCAAAACCATTTTTGATATGGATCAGAATTGGACATGCCTGAGATCTGTCACTGAGATGCACAACCCCGGATTCCAGCAACTAGAAAGTTGCCCCTAGTTTGAATAGCACTACACCGGAGATCACAATTGAACTCTTGAATGCTGAATAGACGAAGATGACCGAGATGATCAAATGGACAAAGTTGATCGGGGAAGTGATTATGGCTGGACTTCAGGATGAAGTTGTCTACGTATCCCAAACATGGGAATCAAGCCTTATGTAGTTTGGCTTGGGTTCACTCGTGGATTGACACTCTCCTTTTGCGCTCTAACTTTTGCCAAGGCCGCCATTTGCGGGTTTTCAACCTTGCGAGCTCAGTTTTTATAATTTCAAATTTTATGTGCTCTAACTTTTACCTAGGTCGCCCTTTCGAGTTTTCGGCCTAGCGAGCCTCTCGGGGAAAATATTTCTTCAACTTGTCCATGTTGATCGGTTGGGAGAACTCTAGGCCATCTAGGTCCATTAGAACGACAGCTCCACCCGACCAAATAGACTTAATGATGTAGGGACCAGTCCAATTGGGTCTGAACTTACCCCTAAGGTCATGGATGGGAGCTCGGTTGTCTTTGAGCACCAAATCTCCTTCTTTCAAATTTCGGGACTTAACCCTCTTGTTAAAAGCCTTGGCAATTCGTCGTTGATAACCCTGAACATGACACAGTGCTTTCAGCCTTCTTTCATCAAAGAGCATGAGTTCTTCGAACCTGCTTTGCTGCCAATCTGTCTCAGCTATTTGACACTCAGCCGGTACTCGTAATGATGGAACCTCAATTTCGATTGGTAGAATGGCCTTCATCCCATAGACCAAGGAATACGGAGTCACCCTAGTAGAAGTTCGAATTGAAAGTCCGATAGCCCCACAGAGCAAATGGCAGCTTATCTGGCCAGTCCCTATAAGTTTCCACCACCTTCTGTAAAATACGCTTGATGTTCTTATTGGTGGCCTCAACTACCCCGTTGGTCTGCGGTCGAAACGTAGATGACTTGTGAAAAGCCACAATGTATTTTTCCAATAAGTCGATCACTTCCTTCTTGAAGTGGGAATCGTTATCTGAAATGATCTCGTTCGAGACCCCATAGCAACAGATGATATTGTTCCTGATGAACTTCACAACATGTGAAGCCTTCAACATCGCATAAGATTGGGCCTCAACCCACTTTGTGAAATAGTCTATCGTGACCAGAATGAACTCATGCCCATTGGACCCCTTCGGAGTGACAGCCCCGATCACATCGATTCTCCAAACTGAAAATGGCCATGGCGAAGTCATATTGTACAGCTTCGACGGCGGGATGTTCATGCGGTTTGCATGGATTTGACATTTGTGGCATCGCCGAACAAAGCCCATACAATCCTCCTCTATGGTGGACCAGTAGTAACCCTGTTTGAGGATTTTCCAGGCCAGCATCACCCTGTTCATGTGCGCCCCGCACTCTCTTCCATGGATGGTCTTCATTAGGCGCTTCGACTCTTCAGCCTCAACACACAGCTTATGCATTCCTAGATGACCTCTCTTATACAGTTTTCCCCAGCAGATGATGAACTGAGTAGCCATTTTTCGGATTGCCTTCTTGTCTTTGGCATTTACCACTGGTGGATACGCTTCTTTCTCTAAGAAGTTCTAGACATCGTAATACTAGGGGTTCTCATCTTGAACCTCTTCTAGGGCAGCAATCGACTCGTAGGCCGGCGCAAACTTCTGGTCGATGATGATCGGACGCATCCGGACTCCAAAAGGGATGTCTATCATAGAAGATAGAGTTGCTAATGAATCTGCGAACTTGTTGTTTTCTCTTAATAGATGAGCGAAGTTCAGTTTCTCAAACCGAGGAATCATCAAGTCCAAGGTTTGGTGGTAAATTCTCAACTTTTCTTCTTTGACTTTCCAATCTCCTTTAGCTTGAGATACAACAAGGTTCGACTCCCCGATGACGTCTAACCGTTTTGCCCCTAGTTCTAGGGCGGCTTCTAAACCGGCTTCTAAACCAGCAATGCATGCTTCATGCTCCACCTCGTTGTTCGAGACTTTGAACCAGAGTTTAAATGCTAGAGGGATACGGGAATTGTCGGGTGCTATCAGCAATACCCCTATCCCACACTCGTACTGGTTTTGACGCTCTGTCAAAATACATCGTCCAAAACTCATCTTCGATATGCAAAATAGCCTCGTCTAGGAATAAGTACTCAACTGCCTCATCCCCCTCAACTAGGTGATCGGTTAGGAACTCCGCTACTGCTCTCCCCTTTACTGACTTGCGAGTCATATACTACAGTTCGAATTTGGAAAGCAGAAGCAACCAACGGGCTAGCCTACCCGTAAGTGCTGGTTTCTCAAAGAGATATTTGATGGGATCTAATCTTGAAAGTAGCATTACAGAGTGACCTAACAGGTAGTGCCGTAGCTTCCTAGTAGCCCATACCAAGGCCAAACAAGCCTTCTCGAGTGGAGTGTAGCGGGTCTCGTAGTCTAACATCTTCTTGCTCAGGTAGTAGATAGCTTTTTCCACTTTGTCCTCGGACTCCTGTGCGCACATGCAGCCCATTGTAGTTTCAGTTACTGAAAGGTACATAATCAACGGTTTCCCCGGCTCAGGTAGTGACAACATAGGTGGGTTCTGTAAGTATTGCTTGATCTGTTCAAAAGCAGCTTGGCATCGCTCCTTTTTTCAGGAGACCAAAGAATGGTTCACAAGTCAAGGTTAATTTAGCAATAAACCGTCTTATGAATTGCACTTTACCCAGAAAGCCTCACATCTCCATTTCAGTCCTTGGTGGTGGCATTTCTATAATGACCTTGATTTTGGAAGGGTCGACTTCAATACCTCTCTGTGTGATCAAGAACCCCAGCATTTTCCCTACTGTAACACCGAACGTACATTTCTGAGGATTCAGCCGCAACCGAAACTCTCTGATCCTTTGGAAAAACTTTTGCAAGGCTGTGTAGTGGCCCTCTCTTTCTTTGGATTTGACAATCTTGTCATCCACGTACACCTCAACCTCACCTCAACCTCCTTGTGGATAATGTCGTGCAATATTGTGGTCGCAGCCCGTTGATGTGTAGCTCCCGCATTCTTCAGCCCAAACGGCATCACCCTATAACAGTAGATCCCCCACGGGGTGGTAAAAGCAGTCTTCTCCAGATCTTCGGGTGCCATCACAATCTGATTGTAGCTTGAAAAGCTATCCATAAATAAGAGCAATGCATGGCCCGCTGTGAAGTCCACTAACTCATCGATATGCGGCAGAGAAAAGTCATCCTTCAGACTGGCTTTGTCCAAATCTCTGAAATCCACACATACTCGAATCTTGCCATCCTTCTTCGGCACCGGAACTATGTTGGCCAGCCAAATCGGGTACTCAGATACCAACAGGAACCCTGCGTCAATTTGCTTGGTGACCACTTCTTTAATCTTGAGAGCCCAGTTTGGGCAGATCCTCCTGAGTTTCTGTTTAATGGGTCGGGCCTCTGGGTCAAGAGGGATCCGGTGTTGTACAATCTCAAGATCGATTCCAGGCATGTCTTCGTAGTACCACGTCAAAACAACTTTGAAATCTTTTAATAAAACGACTAAGCGCTCGTGCTCCTCCGAAGACAACGCGGACTCGATTTGGACCAGCCACGGGTACTTCTCAGTACCAACATTAACTGTAGTGATTTCGTCAACCAAGGGTTTAATAAATCTCTCCTGCTCTTGATCAATTAAACGCTGTAAAACCAGAGGAATTTCTTACTCGTCGTTTTCATCAAAATTTTGAAAGTTCTGATTAATACAATAAATGAAAGGCACAGAAAAGTACTCAGAAGCCATAGCCATTTCATTCTCATTAATCACTTCCAAGTCGCCTGATTCCTCTGTTACAACAAACTCAAAAGAAAAAGAAAAAGACGACCTAAACAGGTGTGCCGCCCCAAATTTTTTTTGAAACGTCATAAGATTTAAATAACGATAACTTGCTAGATAAAGTTTTAACTACTGATTAGGAACTTTTAAGTTCTTACATAGTCAAAGTCCAACAACAAAATAAAACTACAAGTTCACACACAACGTCACAACATAGTTAAATCCTAATACAAGGGATAACAGGATTTTATTTTGATAAAATCTTGACTCTAAGTCAGCCAAGGTTCGATATTGGCAGCAGCTCCAATTTCAGCCTCAGTCCCTTCTTCGACATAATCTGGCATGAAATGCCAGGGCAACAAAAGATATGCCATGAGTTTTGCAACACAGTAAGAAAACCTAACAAACCTACCATTCTTTTTAAGAGAAAAATAATAAGATTCTAAACATGAGATAACAATACAATTGTACACATAAATTACAACCATTAGAATAATTTCAGTAATTTTAATAAATTAGGTGACACTCGAAATCTCACCAAAGAGGTTTAACTTACTAACCACTAAGCATGGCAACGGTTAATTTGAAACCCTCCCTTGGTCAAATATATAAGTGTTACCAACCGTAACTACCAGGGATGCCCATGTCCGGAGTTATATTCCCAAGTAGTAGCATCCGTGGTCTGCCCCAAGGAAATGGTCTGCCAGGGGTAAGTAACCTCCCTGTGTGCCACCTGCACATCCACCCTTATTCCAAAATTGAATACCGAAAAGGGTTCAAATAAGTCCCGTGCCATCTTAGAGTTTCGCAACACAATTTACATGAGAATTCTCAAAACCAGGGTTCACCCTGAACAACCGGTATTGACCGTCAACCCTTAATTTCGAACACTCTTTAAAACCGATACTCACCCTAAACAACTGGTATTAACCGTCAATTGTTAACTTTATATATATCATTATTCATTTACATTAATTCATAAATCAATCCCATAATCTAAAAATTTATCATGAAACTAGACTTCTCAAGTCTCATCTTTTAGTTAGAAATTACCATATTTGGCTTAGTATAGGATTTTGAATAAATTTTCAAATACATAGTAAAATCTGTCTCACAGTTTCAGATTTAGTTAAAAATTTGTATAAATTCGTAGGAGGCTCGAAATTTGTTGCCAAAAATTTCCAGATAAACTAGATATCATTATCAACATCTTTGTAGAAGACGTCATCTCGAAATTTTGAGTATAAGATTATCTAAAAATTCGGGTAAACATGCTGGCAGATTCAAAACAGATTATTCTCAACACAGTTTCAGATTCAGTTAAAAAATTGTATAAATTCATAGAAAGCTCAAAAATTGTTTTCAAATATTTCTGGATAAACTAGACATCATTATCAACAACTTTGTAGAAGAAATCATCTCGAAAGTTTGAGTAAAAAATTATCTAAAAATTCGGGTAACATGCTGGCAGATTCAGAATAGATTATTCTCAACACAGTTTCAGATTTAGTTAAAAATTTGTGTAAATTCGTGGAAAGCTCAAAAATTGTTACCAAAATTCCTAGATGAACTAGAAATCATTATCAACAACTTTTTAGAAGAAATCATCTCGAAATTTTGAGTATAAAATTGTCTAAAAATTCAGGCAAACATGCTGGCAGATTCAAAATAGATTATCTTCAACACAATTTCAGATTTTTGTTAAAATTTTGTTTAAATTCGTAAGAAGCTCAAAAATTTTCACCAAAATTCCTGGATGAACTAGACATCATTATCAACCACTTTGTAGAAAAAATCATCTCGAAATTTTGAGCATAAAATTGTCTAAAACTTCAAGCAAACATGCTGGCAGATTCAACACAGATTATTTTCAACACAGTTTAGACAATGTATCATATGTATACAATCTGAAAATTTCAATTATGTAAAAAAAATGAGAGGATTGAGAGGGTTTTCTTACTTAGTTGTAGGGTTGAAATGGAATAATGAAATGGTAGGAAAAATATGCAACCTCAACCTCCTCCTCTTCTTCCACAAGAATTCCCTCTATTTGGATGTATATGGTTTATGCTTAGCCCAGAAAATATGAACTTTCTGTGCATGCTACCAGGTGCATTATATAGACTCTCTCCGTGGCTAGCTCTCTCTCTCTCTCCCTCTCTCTCTCACACATTCTTTTCATTAATAAAACCATTCCCTTTCTCCAAGTTCTAAGAATTAGGCTTTCTCTAATTTATTTGCTCACTTTCTCCAAATTCTATGGCTTTCCGTAAATCCTAAGAAAGATAATGGTTTATGGTTCCCATATCACCATGCAAACAACCACGAATTTTTTTTTATTTTTTTATTTTTTATTTTTTTTATAACAATAATTATTGAACATGTAACAACCCTCATTTTAACTTAGTCATACCTGCATACATTTATGGATGATCTTGTTTTAATATGTGCATTTGCAAATCTTGTCTTGTTTTGCTTGAATGATTACTTGCATGCTTTGTTCTTGTCTGGTGTGTTGCCGAGGTCATTTTAAGACTAGACACCTTCAAGACCTTTATCACTTCGAACTATCTTGAAACCCCTTTGGTTGACCTCCACCTTCACCCTGGCATATTGGCCGAGATGTCACCATCTAGGCCGAGGTGCACGTCGCCTAGGCCGAGATGTGCATCATCTGGGCCGAGATGTTAATATCTAGGTGTTCTAGATCCTTAATCCTCGCATGAGTGATTTTGTTCCCAGAACGGTATGGCCTAGGCCGAGGTGTGGCACATCTAGGCCAAGGTGCGGCACAGCTTAGTCAAGTATTGTCCTTCCAAGCCGATGTCATTGTTACCCTGCTTGCCGAAGCTTTGCCCTTAGCCGAGATCATCACTTGCCGGAGTACTCTTGTTCTTTAGCTTGCTGAATACACGTTGTCTTGGTCTTGTCTTGTTAAGTCAGTTACCTTTTCAAGTAGAGCCAATCAGCTGATGCCCGTGTCCCAGCAGAGGGATTACGTCAGTGATTGTCGTGAGAAACATATCATTTGTATCAAATCTTGCCTTTTAGACAGAGAAACTCTAGGAAGAAGGAGGGGAAGTTTAAGCTAGAGAGAGTGAACTTCCAAGCTTGATCATTGGAGCTTGAACCGTTAGATTCGAGTTTTGAGGTTAGAATCGTAACCTATTCTTATTGTTCTTATTGATCATCTAGCTGCATTGCACGATTAAACCTGTTCCGCACACCATACGTCGATTTAAAGTTGGTTTTAGAAAGAGAAAATGGTTTTCATGTGTTTTTGAAGAAAAGCCTCATTTTATCCGAAAGTTTGCATTAAGGCTCATGTCTTTGTGTTTGTTTTGATAAGATCTTTGAGTATGGGTACCCAGGTCTATATTTTTGAAATTATAGCCTGAAATCTCAACTTTTGTAATAGCAGGTTTTGATCTTTGTATTCATCTTCCTCATGTTCATGTTCTTCATGTTTATCAAGAGGGAAACCCAGATTTTCCCGACTTCGCTTTTGAAGGTGGCCATCGAGGCCACACCTCGGCAAGGAGGTGTGGGACTTCGGCCTAGACCTGGAGGTTGCCCAGCTTGCTTTTCCAAAGATAAGAAACTGTGTTTTGACTTGGTTTGACTTAGTTTTTGAAGAATGCTGAGGTCATTTGCATGCGTGCTAGACTTGTATTGAGAAGTGCATTCAATAGACTTTGCCATGTGTTTGTAGGACTGGGACTTGCCTCGACCCCGACGTTTGACGAACTAAGTGAGTGGCATTTTTAATAAAGCTATTTATACGTTTTGATAAAGACTTTGCTTTGCTTTGTTCTGAAAGTGTTTGTTAAGCATGAATAATTGTCCCAGTTTTGTATATCAAGTATGATCTTGTCTTGATGACCTTCTCGGAAAGTCCCTTGTGCTGGAGGACTCTAAACTTTCGCAGCACATCTCGTTCGAAAGTCCCTTGTGCTGGAGGACTCTAAACTTTCGCAACACATCTCGTTTTTGAAGTCCCTCGTGATGGAGGACTCTAAACTTTCGCAGCACATCTTGTCTTGAAAGTCCCTTGTGCTAGAGGACTCTAAACTTTCGCAGCACTCTCGTGTTAAAAGGCCACGGGCCTTTGTAACATAGGTCCCTTGTGCTAGAGGACTCTAAACTTTTGTAGCACCCTTGTTTGAGACGCCTCTCTTGCTTTGTCTTGTTTTGCCACTGACGGTTTACCTCGTGGATATGTTTGCCGGAATGTTACCATTTGTAATATGTGATGCTAGGCAGTATTCCTTGAAGCTTTGAAGATTTGTTAGATGGACGAGGTCCATCCCTTGTTATCTAGAGTTTTGACTTGTATTGTTTTAAAGGACTTCGGCTATTATTCATGCGAACCCCTTTATTATTTGTACCATTCACTGAGTATCCAAGCTCACCCTCTCTATGTATATGTAGGTGATGAACAAGAAGGCGGTGACGCGTAGATGTGATTCTGGAGCTTATTTTGGATTTTGATTATGTCGGCTTGACCTGTATTTACGTCGGCAGTCTTGAAAATTATGCTTCTCGATTTGTAATACTTGTATGTTGCATACGTCGGCTTGAGAAGCCTTTTGATCAAGATGTGTGTCTTGTATGATTGTTATGTCGGCTTATGAATCCCTTTGTTAATATGTAAGATCTAATTTTGTACTCTGCTTCGTTTTTAATTTAGTTGTAACCCATATTAAGATGGTTGCTATTTCATTTGACTTATGCACTGCTCTTATGGACCACTTGCGTTTTAAATTATTGCTTCCGCACTTGTGAGCCCCATGTAATTATACTCTGATTGTGTGTAAATTTTGTAAGTTGGCCTTCGGTAATCTCGGATTACTGGCCATCACGGCACCAAACTACTAGGGGCAGTTTGGGGTGGTGATAGAACATCCATAACATTTTTATTCTTAATAAGGTCTTTGTTAGTGATAGAATTTGGTTAATTTAAAACTATTTTTTTTTTACTATTATATATTTTAGGTAGATTCTGAATACAATTAATTAATTTATTTATTTATTTTCTTTTAAGAATAATTTAAATATGGGTTTTCACAACAGGATTGTGGCATCCGGGTTGTCACCCCCAGGAATACCTAACTCAGACTCAGACGAGCTGGAACCTAATTCCGACCCTATAGACACGGTGGAATCAGATTCTGGCTCACTACCTGACCCGGTGCTGCTTGATAATAATCCCTCCTCGTACTGCCAGATGAGGGAGGGTGTGATGGATGCATCCAAAATGTTTGAAGGTGGGCTCGCGGCCATTTCATTCCCGATCATGGGCACCGAGAAGCTATCCCCCAAGCACTTCTGTACGATCAAAGGATCTGAAAGTAGACAAGCCGGTGCTACCCCCATTTCAATCTCGGTGTTCTCAGAATCCACTTTTCCACACTGCACAACTTCAACTGATGGATCTGTCTGCTCCTCGGCAACATCATCTCCAGATAACTGCAGGTCAAAGAATATCTCAAACCCTGGCAAGCGACGCTGCTCTGCGTTCAACCATGGCTCTGTGAAGCCGCAGAATGGAAAATACTCCCTCTCCCGAACAAAATGTTCGTTTAGGGTACCCTGGATGGGTCGGTGCCTTAACTCAAAAGGTTTCTCCACCTGCTTTGCTTTGGCTCTCCCAGCCATCTCCTTGCCTTTCCTCACCCAGTCCTCCTTGGTGGGCAGATAACCCAAACCAAAGGTGTGTGGGTTGTGCGGCACTTCGGCCGATACTGCAATGCCCTTCTGGCCACTTCTTCCTAGTCGCATCCCAGGGATGTGCTGGAGTTTGTTCATGAGGTATACTGACTGAGCACTGACATAAAACCGTTTATGAACAGCTAAGATTTTATGTACGACCCGGGCCTCGGCTTGGGTAAAACCTGATAGGAACACATCCTCCGTGCCATGCTCGATTTCCAAAACCGGTATAGACACTTCTGGCAGTGACTGGATTGACGAATTCCCAAAAACTATAGCCACCCCCTTCCCATGAGGGTATTTCAACATCTGATACAGTGTGGAAGAGACTGCCTTTACCTGGTGCAGGCACGGCCGCCCCAGGAGTACATTAAAGGTCGCAGGAACGTCCAAGAAATGAAAGTCAATCTCGTGATGTCCTGGACCAACCTTGGTCTGAATCTGCACAGTCCCCATCACTTCTCTGCTAGTATTTTCATAAGCCCTTATCACCTGGGCAGTTGGCACAAAGTCCACGGGCTTCAACCCGATTGCATATGCTGTCCTTGACAGGCATACGTTAATAGTGGATCCTGTATCGATAAGAACCACCAGTACCCACTTGTCTCTGCACTCCACAGAGATGTATAGCGGTTTGTTATGGTTTGTGCCCTCAGGCAGCAGTTCCTTGTCAGAAAAGGTGAACGTCGGGAAGCTCCTCCCGAAAAAACCAATCCTACCAGCTGCTCAGGCGTGGTGTCTATTGAGAGCTTGGCTTTGCCCATTGCAGATAGGACGACTTGTCTATGGACCCGTGAAGCTATAACCAGTCCCCAGATGGAGATGTTGCCCGTATCTTCTTCAGCTGTTTCAGCACAGCCTCCTCTTCAAGCAATTTATCCTTCTGCTTGTCTGCCTCCCTGTCCTTTTCGGACGCTTCTGGTTGATCTAAGTGCAGGAGCTTGAAATACCGTCAGCTCCTAGTCATGTGATCAACTTCGCCAATGTACTAGGTATCATCCGGCTGGTTACTTCCCCAGTCCTCATCTGTGTGGGCCAGACATAGAACGTCATCTTCCCACCACATGCCATCGGCAGCCGACAGACACCTGTCCGGCTCTGTCACAACCGTTCCGGTGCCCACAACACCTTCTATTCCCGTGCCCGCAGCATGCTTTGCTCCTGTGCACACAGCACATTCTGTCCCTATTGGGGCTTTGGCCTTTCTAGCTCTCTCAAAATCTTCAATCCCTTCCCGTTCAAACTGCTTCAGTGCAGCCTGCTGTTCAACATCTCCTGTACTCAGAATACCCAAATCCCGAGCGAAATTCCTGGCACCGGCGCTCCCCAGCGATGCATCTAGAGTCCCGGCCCTTCCGGCCACAGTTGATGTCCCTGTTCCTGACGGACCCTGTTCTAGCTGAGGTTGTTCAAAAACATTCGGCTAGTCGTCAAGCCACCCAGTGGACCCCGCTGCCCTATCCGAATCAAACCAATTGACTGTCACGTCTCCCGAGTCTTGTTTGTCGAAGAATTGAAGGTTCGCGATGTCCTCCTCCAGATCTACTAAGTCATCTAGCCCCTAATTGAGTCCATCCTCTCGGACTGCACAAATCCCTGCGTCTACTGGCAATTCCACATTCGGCCTAGCCTGGCCCGCTGATGTAATGTAACTGCTCGGGTTGCACATGACGCTTGCAGACCTCTCAGGCTCTGTATTTTCATTCTCGTCTACCTCCGCAATCGACCCACTTTTATCTTCGGCAGCCACCACCACCGTTTCAGGTTGGGTTTGGGAGATTTCCAACACGCACAAGTCAATGTTGTCAGGAATGAACACCTCCAGCTTAGGTAGGTGGAAAGGGGTGATATATATATTAGGGTCGTATGGCACAACCCCAGTTTCAACCATATTCATGTGTTTGGGAGGTGGAGCTTGGTTATGTGGTGGGAGAGGGTTGGTTGTGACATTCGGTTTCTCCAGAGGCACGATCACCCTGTTGTCGACGAGATCCTGAATCTCGTGATGCAATCTATAGCACTGGTTGGTGTCATGACCATGCTGTTGGTGAAACGCATAGTACTTCGCCGGGTTATGGAAGGGGGGAGGTTTTTCTGGCAATGGCCGCGGCTCTAGTGGCTTCAAGTGCCCTTTTTTGATTAAAACCCCCAAAGCTTTGGACGGGGGCATATATAGTGGAGTGAAGGTTCTTTGGCCTTTCGGTGCTTATCTGGCTATTTGCGAGCTACTTCCGGACGCACCGGTGAATGGCGTAGCTACAAGGGCTCTTGGGGTATTGGTGGTGGTAACCATACTCACATCTGAAGATCTAGCAGCTGCAGCACTACACTTGCCTGCATTCGTACTGCGGTTGAACGTTCTCTTGGGCTGTTCTCTCTCATTATCAATGAGGCCCTGCTTCATAGCGTCTTCGATCTGCACCCCTATCTCATGTAAATCTACAAAGGTGGGGAGGGGGAGAACGATCATCTTCTGCATAAGCTTGGGCTGGAGGTTACGCACAACGATCCGAATCTGATCTTTGCCAATAGGCCTGATGTTCATCATTGAGGCCTTGGCCCTCCATCGGGTCACAAAATCGGTGAAGCTCTCCTTTGGTTCTTGCTTGGTGGTCTTGAGATCACGAGTTGTGACCTCGATCGGTGTATTGTAGGATTATTGAGCTATGAAGGCCTCGGCCATCTCCTCCCAACTTCTCTTGACGGAATCTTCCAATTTTGCATACCAGATGGCCACTACACCTGACAAGGTTCGGCCCAACAAACAAAGCTTCTGCAATCTGGATAGGCCCATCGGCCTCAGTATATCTGAAAACACCTGTAAATGCACCATAGAATCCCCAGACCCGTCAAAGCGGTCGATGTGTGGCATTTTAAACTGATCTGGCAGCGTCACGGCCGAGTCGGTATACCCATCCTCTATATCTGGAATGGACTTCACACCCTGGGATTTCTTGAACATCTTTTCAAGCTTGCTCACTTTTAACGCTGTGGGGTCCACCTCAAACTCAAAGGGAGAATCTTGTAGGTTGGTATGTGTTTTGGATAGCTGAGGTAGAATCGGGGGCGATGGTGGCCCCGTTGGGATGTCTGTATCCTCCTGGACATTCTGGACATTTGCCGCCTCCGCGAGTATTGGGACTCTTGGTGGGGGAGGAGCTTGGTGTGAAACAGATGCTCCGATTTGCTGTTGTAGCCTGGCAATTAACTCTGCCTGTTAAGCCATGACCTCAGCCTGTTATTTGGCAAATTCTGCTTGACGAACAGCATCCTGCTGCATAGTTCTCATACTTTCTTGGAGTTGATGCATCATTTCCTCCATTCCTGCTTTACTGCCCATATCTAACTAAACTGCCGGTATATCTGCCTCTGCAGTAGACTCGGAAATCTCAACCTGACTGCTCAAGGATCACTGATTTGGGAACCGCGGTACCGATACACTGTGCCTCACTGACCTCCGTCTAGCAACCGGGCATAAAGAGCAGAACACTGGTTGTCCTTCTATCAGATCCTCAGATCGATGGAGTCTGCAACCTCTAGTCCAGTGTGCTTGAGGAATATCTACTTGGTCGGAAGCAATTGTGCTAAACTACCCTAGCAAAAAGATACATAAAGCATAAAAAGGAAACAAACAACTAGAAAAACGGACAGCATAACGGCTTAAATAAACACAACACACAGTTGGTATGACAACACACAGTTGGCATTTGTAAGCTGAATATATTGTTCTCAACTATTGATCATTGTTTCCAAACCACTGCCCAAATCTGAATCTGATACCCGCGGATATAACTGATTCTCAAAACACTGATGCCCAGACTTGCAAACTGATACATGCATTCAATGTAGAGACACACTCTAAAAGCACATAGCAAACAAGTGAGAGCCAAGAACACCCCTATAGAGGGGTAAGGTTTTCCTGTCCTAGTTTCGTTAAGAACTAGGGTTTCACTACGCACGTAGCGGTTTTAAACAACCTATAATCGGGTAAGCAACCTATCCTAGTTTGGGATGGTCACTATGGATTCCGAATATGCACTTGGTCGAATGGTCAAAAAGGGTGCCCCGGTAAAATCGGGGTTTGTGTTTCCATCATGGCAGAGCCCGTAACCGGTCAGTCTTATGGCACGCTTCTCAAAGGGAGCCTCCGACAAACTGTTCAGGAATAGCATATGGCAAACACGGTGTCCTAGGCGCACCAATACAAACGCAATGCAAAGAAACACATAAGTGTAATCAAAACAAGATATCATGAGTTCGAGTCAAGCTCTCTAAATCCCCAGTAGAGTTGCCAGAAACTGTAGACGCGCCCTGAACGTCCCGGGGAAATCCCATTTTGTTCATTGGGCTCACTATAGTTTGGACTCAAATGTCACGGTTCTGAATCTAATCTCGTAAAGTGCAATGCAAGACCGATAAATCACCAAAGAGTCCAAATTAGGAAAATCGTTTCGAAAAATTGATTTTTAGAAAGAAGTGCCAAACATGGACTACTTTGCCAGACACAGAGTCGCCACTTAAATATTTTATTTTTGGGAAATTTAGGAAACCCTGACTCGTGCCTAAGGCCACGTGTCCATCATCACCAAAGCTACCTCAGCTCGGGAACTTGGGTACGAGAGGGGAAGGTCATGCAATGAGCACTCCCGCTCGCTCGATCAAAGATCGGCCTTTACTAGCATGATATTTTGTTTTGAAAACATATGTGCTCTTATTCCGGTAATTAATCCTAGAATTACTATGTGATGCGGACAGCATACAAGTATAGACTGATTCGCCTAAGTTGGAACAACATCTCATGTTTGTTTTTTAAAGCGGTTTGCTACTCATAAGTAGGCTAAAATGTGGATTTTGCCACCCTCAAGTGGGCTTAGAAAACATGGTGTTTTGCGACTCTCAAGTGGGCTTAAAACTCGCAATCAATGAATTGTTCCAATTCAAATAATCCAACCTTCACCCATAGGGATTCGGGCAGTTATATCACATAAGCAAATAGCCTCATGGCAAGCATTCTTTCATGTTTAACACTCACATACATGCAAGACGCTAAAGCATAAATACTCACAGTGTACTCCGAGCCAAAACAAGAAACTAGTTAGGAATCATGCATGATCCTAGTTCATGTTAAGATGGCTAATGCAACACATGCGAAATGCAACTAGAATAGGCTCGGCTAATCTAAGAATGGCATGTGAAATGCGACAACTCGATACACGTATTCAAGTTGGAGTTGAAATACTATGCAATTACTATGATGCGTCGAGCCCGGTGCGTGAAATCGAAATGAATGTATGCAAACATGCTAACATCAGTATGCTAATTGAAGCATGACCTAAAACTAACCATCAAAAGCAGGTAAGTAAAAGGGAGAAAGACGTGGGGTTGGAAGACAATCACACACGCACGCACACTTGTTACAAATTCGCCCTCTCGACGGAGGGTCCGTATAAATAAATACAAACCCAAATGATTCATCAACTACCCTAGCTAATAAATTATTACAAACCCTTAATTAATTAACAAATTAATTACAAAAAGGAGGCCGCCGTAGCTCTATCTCAGAGTGATTGAATGATGCATACTCGATCGCCTCGCTCGGAAACCCGTTGCCATGCCACATGTTGCCTCTGTTTGCACTGTTTTGCATCTCTGAAGATTGTGAAAAGCCTTAAGATGATTCTGAAACACCCCCTGAGGACTCTGGGAGGTCATCGGCCAAGAGATGACGTCACCGGACATGGGAAAATGGCCATCGACCAAAAGTGGAGCTCTCGACCAGATTAAGTTAGTCAGTCGGCACTGAAGATGGCCGACCGGTCATCCCTTCCTGCAGAATGTTGTTTTTACTGCAGCAGAGGACAGACAGTGCTTGGCAAGGCATTTACAAGACAATGTGTGCACGACCACCCTCCCTATCATGTTATGAACTCAAGGGAGCTTAGTGCTCGACCCTCGGGCCACCAATCACGTATTTCAATGCATGATAGCCAAAGAAGCCAAGTGTACAAATCAATGTGGAGTGAATGCACAAAAACACATGAATGCCTTGCACTCTATCATGTTGGATCAAGAGCGTTGGCGACTAAGGGTTGAGAAACATTTCGTCACTTCAAGTACGAACGTTCCTCGCTCCTCGTGTTTGGTTTGACACACCAAACCAAACACAATCCAATGCATGTATGCCAAATACAATGCAACGTGGAAAAGCAATGTTATGCAACCTAAACATGTCAAACGCAATAGGACTCAAGTATGCGCACAAGACTAAGATAGCAAGCATGCCAAATGTAATGCAACCTAAGCATGCAAGTTAAGCTAATGTAACATTGGCACGCCAAGTATGCAACGATGTTATGTAATGCAATTAGCTAAATATCATGTGATATACCAAACATGCAAACATGATACAATACAAGCACGCAAATATCATGAAAACAAACATGCTCAATGAACTTAAACTGAAATGGACAGATCTCAGCCATGCCAAAACAGTGGCCATAGTGTAGACACCCCATTTTTGACCGTCCTCACGACTTGGACGTCACCGTTTGAACACTCGGTGATTATCCATGTTTGCGTTCGTCTTGAGTTCACGGAAGTCTTGGCTGCGTGCCTCGCCTCAGGATCTCTCGACCTGACTGTTCCATGTTTGCCTTTGGCACCAAACACTTGTGTTTTTGCCTTGAAGGGCGGGGAATGGCTTGTTGGCCATCCCTACATTCCACCGGCCTTCCCCTAGCATCACCAGCTGTTTGTGAGTACCACCGGCCATGATTTCTTAAACTCAATGGCCGATCGGCACTGCATTTGGCCGGCTGGCACTTTATTTTGCCGGCGACCCCCTTTGCTGGCCGGTGTGACTCCTTTGCACCCTTGAGGCATGGTGCATGCCAGCTGTGCCAGCTGGAATGCACCATCACTTCTCCCCATGCAGTTTTTGGCTGGTGTGAGCCTTTGAACCCCATTTCCTACTAGAAGCTTGAACCCTTTGGCCAAGCTTCTTGGAGAAGCTTGGCCAGCTGTTTTGGCTTCTCCAAGAAGTCAAGACTCCTTTGCACCCTTTGCCCCTTTCCTTTAGCTTCCTTAAGAAGCTTTAGCCTCGGCCCTTTGCCTATATAAACACTTACCCTCTCCCTTTGCAAAGGGTTAGTGCTTTTGAACCAAAAAACCAGAGCTTTTATATCTATATATCTGGTATATCACCCTCTCTCTCTATATCTCTCTCTCTCATCCTTAGGGTGTGTTTGGAAGCCTAAAAGTGCATTTTGGCCTTACTTTTGCACTAAAACACACACCATTACACCTTGCTCCGAGATTGAGAGGCTTTGAGGGTTGATTCTTGAGTTTTTGGACTGATTTTGATCAAAAGAAGAGGGCTGCATTGGTTGTTCTTGAGGTGTTCTTCAAGGGTAATCACTTTGCTTTAGTTTCTCCAAACTTGCACTAGTTTTTTATCTGTCTTGCTTGCTGATTTAGGCTTTGTACATAACATAAAAAAAGCTTATATTTTCATGCTTAAGAACTTTCATTAAGGGTGTTTTGTGGTTTGAGTTCAAACTGACCCTCTAAGGCCTTATTTGGACTTTTTGGTGCTTCCTTTGTGAGGCTTTGTTTGCTTGAGTGTCTTAGTCTTCTCACCACTGAAAACCAGGTGGTTTGAAGTCTTGTATAGGGGACACCACTCTCCCTTCATTGCCTCATTTCCTTGCCTTTTGGCTTAAAGGGTAACATGCATGCTTGACTGATTTTGGCCCTATTTAAGAGGTTTTTGGGTGTCTCTAGGTCACATGTTATCTCTGTTCTTGGTCGGATTTGTGCCCTTTTGCATGCTTAACATACTTGCTTTACATTCCTCTATTTGGCCTAGAAATGTATCTTGTGTTTAGGTCATGATTCTTGCATGTATTAGCCTTATTTCATGAAGGTATTGGCATTACTTTACCATGTTTAAGGCGTGTTGGCCATCTGTTTCAGTCATGCTTGCCATGTTTGGTGTCATCTTTTTGTGTTTTGGCTTGTAAGCCTTGAATATATTGGCCTCTAGCATGCGTAGCTTAGACCATCCTCATGATTTGGCATCATTTAGGATCATATTTCACCCCATAAATCATGTTTGTATGTCTGCATATGTGACCTCTTTCATGCTTTGAGGATGTGCCCTTTTATGCCTAGAAATGAGTTTTGGTGTATGCATCTCATTGGAGCCACTTAAGCTGCCATATCAGTGGGTTTGGAGTCCATTTTTGCATGCTAGGATTCTGTTTTTGCTTGTCTAATTCATGCCATGAATGGTCATGTTAGTGGAAGAAAAGTGCCCCCTTTTTGTGCCTTAGCCTTAGGTCCATTGGCTTGCATGTTAGCATGAGTGTTTATCCACCATTTTGGGCACTTTTGGCCACTGTTTTGAGGTGGATTGAGGTCTGCCCCTTTATGGTTTAAGTCCACCATTTCATGCTTGTCTCATGTTTGTTGCATGGTTGCTTCATTAGGTGTTATAACATGATGATCCTACTGCTTAAATCGTCCATGTTTGCATTGCATTTGCATCTTGCATGCCTAGCATTGCATACTTGCCATGGTAGTTGCATGGCATTTGGCATGCCTTGCATCTTAATCTCATGTTGTATCTTTGAGTCATGTTTGCATAACATGCATTGCATTACTTGGTTTGGGGTGCTAAACCAAGTGTGAGGGTTAAGGAGCTTTCATACTATAAGTGATGTAACGCGTCTTAACTCTCAGTCACCGGGGCCCTTGACTTCAACATGATAGGGTCTTGGTCCTCATTTGTGTGTTGCATACATTTTTACCTCAAATGGTAAGCTTGATCTCTTAGGCTATCATGCATAATTGATGGCTCAAGGATCGAGGCCCATGCTTCCTTGAGTTCAATACATGATGGGGAACATGACCATGCTCACATGTGCTTGAAATCCCATGCCATATACTGTCTGTCCTCTGTTGCTGTCAAAACTGTCTTCTGTAGGAAGTCTCTGCCGACCGGCAGTGTTCAGTGCCGACCGGCAGTCCTTACTGGGCCGATAGCTTCATAAACAGCCGATGGGTATTTTCAATGGCCAGTGGGCATTTCCTTCGGCTGATGGTGTTCCACAGTATTCAGAGGACCTGTCCCAGAACTTTGGCAATTTTCAGAGAAGCAGGACAGTGTAAACAGAGGCGGCAGTGGTATGGTACGGACCTTCCGGGCGAGACGGGTTCGAGCATGCATCATTCGTGCATCCCAAGGCGGGGGCTGTGGCCACCTTTCTTTTTTTCATTCATTCTGTTAATTAATTAGAAATTCTGTAATAATTTATGCGTTTATTATTCGGACTGTAATATTTATTTGGACCCTTCGAATGAGGGCAATTAGGTAATAAGTGTGCATGAGTGTGTGTATGTCTTCCAACCCCACGTCTTGCTTCTCCTTTTATTTACCTGCTTTGATGGTTAGTAATAAGACATGTTTAAATTAGCATACCTTATGCTATGCATGCGTGCATCATTCATCAGTATTGCATGCACCGGCCTCGGCGCATCATGCTAACTGCATTAGTATTTCAAATCTAACTTGAATACATGCTACTTGTGCATTTTTACATGCCATGTTCAGGTTCGCCGAGCCTATTCTAAATGCATCCTGCATGTGTTGCATTAGACAATTTGACATGCACTAGGACCATGCATGTTGGCTAACTAGTTTATTGTTTTGGCTCGGAGTACTCGGTAAGCATTTATGCTTTAGCATATCTCATGCGTGTGAATGCTATCATGACAACATGCTTACCATGTGGCTAGATGCTTATGTGATTAACTGTTTGAATGCCTGTGGGTGAAGGTTGGATTGTCTGAGTTGGAAACACTCGTTGAAATCTGTGTTTTAGCCTACTTGCGGGTAGCAAATTCCAAAACATTTTTCCAAAAATAAATGTATATGCAATGCTTATTTCCAAATTAGGCAATCTAGTTTATACTTGTTTGCTGTGCGCATAACATAGTAATTCTAGGCTAATAACTGGAATAAGAACACATAACGTTTTCAAAAACGGATATCACGGTTAGTAGAGGCTGATCTTCGGATCGGGCGAAAGGGGGTGCTCATAGCTGACCTTCCCCAATCGTATCCTAGCTCCCGAGCCGAGGCAACTCTGGTGATGACAGACATGTGGCCTTCGGCACCGAGTCAGGGTTTCCTAAATTCCCCCTTAAAAAATATTTAGGTGGCGACTCTATATCTGGCAAAGCAGTCCATGTTTGGCACTTCTTTTTCTAAAAACCTATTTTCTCAAAACGATTTGCCAGATTTGGACTCTTTGGTTCAGATTAAGAACCATGACACGAATCGAGTTCGAACAGTAGTGAGGCCCACGGGCGCGTGCTACAGTTTCTGGCGACTCTGCTGGGGAATTAGAGAGCTTGACTCGAACTCGTGATATCTTATTTTGATTCCATTTATGTGTTTCTTTGCATTGCATGTGCATTGGTGCACCTAGGAACACAGTGTTTGCCATCTGCCATTCCTGAACGGTTTGCCGGAGGCTTGTCTTGTCAAGGCATGACCATAAAGGCTGACCAGTTATGGGCTCTGACAGTATGGGAACATAAACCCCGGTTTTACCGGGGCACCTTTTCGACCATTCGACCTAGTGCATATTCAGATCCATAGTAACCATTCCAAGTTAGGACAGGCTGCTCACCCGATGTTAAGTTGTTTGAAAATTGCTGCGTGCCTAGTGAAACCCTAGCTCCTAACAAAATAGGACAGGGAAACCCTACCCCAACATAGGGGTGTTTTTGCTCTCTTTACTTGCTATGTGCTTTTAGAATGTATCTCTACAGGGAACATACATATCAGTTTGTAAGATTGTGTATTAGACCTGAGGGCATTAGTATCAGTTTATGAGAATCAGTTATCTGCGGGTATTAGGTTCTGTTTTGGGAACAGTGATTCTGGGAAACAGTGATCAGTGTCGAGGAACAGTGTGTTCGGCTTACCAACTGTGTATTATGAATACCCAACTGTGCGTTGTATGTGTTTATTTTACGCCGTTGTGCTGTCCGATTGTATGTTTATTTACTGTTGTATTTATTTTTTTTCTAGGTAGTTTAGCACCATTGCTTCCAACCCGGTAGATATCCCCCAAGCACTCTGGATTAGAGGTCGTCGGCTCCATCGATCTGAGGATCTGGTAGACGGACAATCGGTGTACCACTCTCTACCCCCGGTTACTAGACGGAGGACAGCTAGGCAGAGTACAGAGGGCTTTATCTACCCCACCTGTGTACAGTAGGGATCAGGATTCCGTTTCACCCACAGAAAGGGAACATATACCGATAATTCAGTCAGAATAGAACAGTATGGCTAGTTTAGAGGAGATGGTGCGCCAACTCCAAGAAAGCATGAAAGTGATGTAGCAGGATGCTGTCCGACAGGCAGAATTCGCCAAATAGCAGGCCACAGTCATGAATGAGCCAGCAGAGTTAATCGTGAGATTGCAGCAGCAAACTGGAGCATCCGCTTCACAGCAAGTCCCTCCCCCACTAAGGGTTCCGATACCCGAAGAAACACCGAATACCCGGAATGTCCAAGAAGATACAGACATCCCAACGGGGCCAGCCCCACCCCCGATTCTACCTCAACTATCCAAGGCACCCACTCCTATCAATCAACTGGATTCTCCCTTCGAGTCCGAGATGGACCCCATGGCATTAAAAATGAGCAAGCTTTAAAAGCTGTTCAAGAAATCTCAAGGTGTGAAGTCCATTCCGGACATTGAGGATGGATACACCGACGCTGCCGTGACGCTGCCAGATCGGTTTAAGATGCCACAAATTGATCATTTCGACGGATCCAGGGATCCCATGGTGCACCTGCGACTGTTTTCAAACATTCTAAGGCCAATGGGCCTCACTAAACTACAGAAGCTGTCTCTATTTGGCCGGACCCTGTCGGGTGTAGCGGCCATATGGTATGCCAAATTGGAGGATGATGCCAAGAGAAGTTGGGACGAGATGGCTGACGCCTTCATCTTACAGTACTCATATAATACACAAATCGAGATTACGACCCGAGATCTCGAGACAACGAGGCAAGAACCCAAAGAGAGCTTCTCAGAATTCGTAACTAGATGGCGGGCTAAGGCTTCGATGATGACCTTAAGGCCCACAGACAAAGACCAAATTCGGATGATTGTGCGCAATCTTCAGCCGAAGTTAATGCAAAAGATGATTGTACTCCCCTTCCCTACCTTTTCTGATCTGTATGAAATGGGGGTGCAGATTGAGGATGCCTTAAAGAAAGGCTTGATTGATAATGACCGGGAGCAACCCCGCAGAACTTTCAATCGTAATACTAATGCAGGCCCGAGTGGCGCTACAACTACTAGGACCTCCGAAGTGAGTATGGTCACCACCAACCCTCCCCCGAGAACTATAGCAGCCGCACCATTCTCCGGTGCGTCCAGAAGTAACCCACAAACAGCCAATCACCCTCCCAAAAACACCAGAACCTTCGCTCCGCTTTATATGCCCCTGTCCAAAGCTTTGGGGGTTCTAATCAGAAAAGGGCATCTGAAGCCCCTAGAGCCGCGGCCCTTACCGAAAAGACTCCCTGCTGCCCACAATCTAGCCAAGTATTGTGCAATTCACCAACAGCACGGTCATGACACTGACCTGTGTTTCCGATTACGTCATGAGATTCAAGATCTCATTGATAATGGGGTGATTTTGCCTCGTGAGAAACCCAACGTTACTACAAATCCTCTCCCCACACATAACCAAGCTCCACCACCCAAAAGAATCAATTTCATCCATATTGGGGTCGTGTCCTACGAACCTAGTATTTATATCACACCTTCCTATTTGCCTAAGCCGGAGGCTTTCCTTCCCGATTGCACCGATTTGTGCATGATGGATGTCTCCATAACCCAACTCAAGCCAGCGGTGGTGACTATAGAGAGCAGGAGAGAGAAGACTCCAAAGGAGAAGGGGGTTGTTGAGCCAGAATCTGCGGAATCTGGGAGTGATGTTGGGAATGCTTATAGTCCGAGTGACTACATTTCGCCAATAGGCCATAATAGATCAGATGTGGAATTTCCAGCAGGAGGAGAGCTGTGTGCGATCCAAGGGGACAGTCCAGGATAGGGAACGGATGATCTAACGGCTGTGGAAGAGGACCTCGCCAAGCTCCAATTTTACAGTAACCAAGATCCAGGAGACTCAGCCGTCAACTGGTTCGATTATGAGAAATCGACAGAGGCCACGGGATGGTTGGACGATCAGCCAGATGTGGTAGGAGAGTTTCAGTCAGAACAAGGCCCGACAGGGGCAGGAATGTCAGTAACAGCCGGGAGGGTCGAAAAACAGAGTGCATTGCCGGAGAGCACCGGTGTCAAGAATTTCGCTCGGGATTGGAGCATTTCGAGTATGGGGATTATTGAACAGTCGGTTGCACTGACACAGTCAAAACAGGAAAGATTCGAAGATTCCGAGAGAATCAGGAAGGCAAAAGCCCACGTGGGGGTTGAGACCGCCGCAAGTACAGAAATGGAGAATGCCGCGAGCATAAGAATAGAAGGTACTGCAAGTATTGGAACAGTCATGCCAGAACCGGACAGGTGCCTCTCAGTTGCAGATGGAATGTGGTGAGAAGACGATGATCTATGTATTGCCCACACGGACGAGGATTAGAGGGGTAACCAACCAGATGATACCTGGTATATCGGCGAAGTCGATCACATGACTAGGAGTGGACGGTATTTCAAGCCTCCACACCTAGACCAACCAGAGGCGTCTGGAAAAGATAGGGAGGCAGAGAAGCAAAAAGAAAAGCAACTCGAGGATGAGGCCGTATTGAGACAATTGAAAAAGATACAAGCAGACATCTCCATCGGGGGGCTGCTTATGGCTTCTCGAGTACATAGACAGGCTGTCCTCTCAGCCATGGATAAAGCCAAGCTTTCTATAGACACCACGCCCGAACAGCTGGTGGGCCTAGTCTTTTCGGGAGGGGCTACCCCGATGTTGACCTTTTCTGACAAAGAACTGCCACCTGAGGGTGCGAACCATAACAAGCCACTCTACATCTCTGTGGAGTGCAGAGATAAATGGATACCTGTGGTGCTTGTCGACACAGGGTCCGCCATCAACGTCTGTCCGGCAAGGACAGCCTATGCAATTGGTTTGAAAATCGCGGATTTTGTGCCAACGGCCTAGGTGATTTGGGCATATGACAACACAAGCCGGGAAGTAATGGGAACAGTTAAGATTCAAACAAAGGTTGGGCCGGGACAGCATGAGGTAGATTTCCATGTCTTGGAGGTTCCTGCAACTTTCAACCTGCTTTTAGGACGACCGTGGCTACATCAGGTAAAGGCAGTCTCCTCCACCCTACATCAAGTGGTGAAATACCCCTATGGGAAGGGAGTAGACATCTTTTTCGGAAATTCATCGATTCATCCGCTGTCAGAGGTATCTACGCCTGTTCTAGAAATTGAACACGGTATGGAAGATGTGTTCATATCGGGTTTTACCTTGGCTGAGGCTCGAGTTGTACATGACATCATGGCTGCTAATGAAGGGGTATATGTCCGTGCTCAGGCAGCCTATCTCATGAACAAGCTCCAACATATCCTCGGGATGGGATTGGGCAAGAGCAGCCGGAAGGGCGTCGCAGCATTGGCCGAAGTGCCACACAAACCTCATACCTTTGGATTGCGTTATCTACCCACCAAAGAGGACTGGATAAGGAAAGTAAAGGAAATGGCCGGAAGAGCCAGAGCAAAACAGATAGGGAAGCCTCTTGACTTAATGCACCGGCCCATTCAGGGTACCCTAAATGGACGCTTCGTCCGGGAGAGGGAGGACTTTCCGTTTTGTGGCTTCCCAGAACCATGGTTGAACGCGGAGAAGAAGCGCGTACCGGGGTTTGAGATTTTCTTTGACCTGCAGCTACCTGTGAATGACATCACCGAAGGGCAGGCAGATCTGTCGGCTGAGACTGAACAGAGTAAGGAAGTGTAGTCTGAGGACGCTGAAAACGAAATGGGGGTAGCACTGGTATGTCTACTTTCAGATCCTCCGATCAAACAGAAGTGCTTGGGGGATAACTCCTCGGTATGCATGATCAGAAATGAAACGGCTGCGGGCCTACCATCAACTATTTTGGATGCATCCATCGCACCCTCTCTCGTTTGGCAGTACGAGGAAGGATTTTTGTCCAGCAGCACCGGGTCAGGTAGTGAGCCGGAATCTGATTCCACCGAGTTTTGTGGGTCGGAATCAGGTTCCAGCTCGACTGAGTCTAAGTCCGGTATTCCTGGGGGTGATAACCCGGATGCCACTGTCCCGTCTAGGTCGTCATTTTCTTTCTCTTTTGAGTCTGTTGTAATAGAAGAATCGGACAGCTTGGAAGTATTTAATGAGAATGATGTGGATGTGGTTTCTGAGTATTTTTCTATGCCTTTGATTTATTGCTTAAATCAGGATTTTCAAAATTTTGATGAAAACGACGAGGACGAATTTCCTCCGATTTTGCAACGATTAATTGATCAAGAACAGGAAAGATTTGTTAAACCCTTAATGGATGAAATCACTACTGTGAATGTTGGTACTGAGGAGGACCCGCGGCTAGTCCAGATCAGGTCCACGTTGTCTTCAGAGGAATGCGAGCGCCTAGTCGCTTTATTAAAGGATTTCAAAGATGTTTTCGCGTGGTCGTACGAAGACATGCCTGGAATCGATCCTGAGATTGTATAGCACTGGATCCCTCTAGACCCCGAGGCCCGACCGATTAAGCAGAAGCTCAGAAGGATCCGCCGTGATTGGGCCATTAAAATCAAGGAAGTGGTCACCAAGCAAATCGATGCAGGCTTCCTGCTGGTATCCGAATACCCGACTTGGTTGGCCAACATTGTCCTAGTGCCGAAGACGGATGGCAGAATTCGGGTATGTGTAGACTTCAGAGATTTGAACAGGGCCAGTCCGAAGGACGACTTTCCCTTGCCACACATTCATGAATTGGTAGATTTCACGGTGGGGCATGCCTTGCTCTTGTTCATGGATGGCTTCTCAGGCTATAATCAGATAGTAATGGCACTCGAAGACCGGGAGAAGACTGCATTCACTACACCGTGGGGTACATATTGCTACAGAGTAATGCCATTTGGGTTGAAGAATGCTGGAGCTACTTATCAACGGGCAGCGGCCACAATACTGCATGATATGATCCATAAAGAGGTGGAGGTGTACGTGGACGACATGATTGTCAAGTCCAAAGAAAGAGAGGGCCACTACACCGCCTTCCAAATGTTCTTTCAAAGGATTAGAGAGTTTCGGCTACGGTTGAATCCTCAGAAGTGTACATTCGGTGTTACAGCGGGAAAAATGCTAGGGTTTCTGATTACACAAAGGGGCATCGAAGTCGACCCTTCCAAAATCAAGGCCATCTTAGAAATGCCACCACCAATGACTGAAAAGGAGGTGCGAGGCTTCCTAGGTAAAGTGCAATTCATAAGACGGTTTATTTCAAAACTAACCTTGACTTGTGAACCACTTTTTGGTCTCCTGAAGAAAGGAAAGAAATTCCAATGGGATGGCCGATGTCAAGCAGCTTTCAAACAGATCAAAGAATATTTACAGAACCCGCCCGTGTTGTCACCACCAGAGCCGGAGAAACCGTTGATATTGTACCTTTCAGTAACTGAGACTACCATGGGCTGCATGCTCGCACAAGAGTCAGAGGACAAAGTGGAAAGGGCCATCTACTATCTGAGCAAGAAGATGCTGAATTAGAAAACCCGCTACACTCTGCTGGAGAAGGCTTGTTTGGCCTTGGTATGGGCTACCAGGAAGCTGCGACACTACCTGTTAGGTCACTCTGTAAAGTTTGTTTCATGCTTGGATCCCATCAAATATCTTTTCAAGAAATCGGCACTTATGGGTAGGCTAGCTCATTGGCTGCTGTTGCTTTCTGAATTTGATCTGAAGTATGTGACACGCAAGTCAGTAAAAGGAAGAGCGATAGCGGAGTTCCTTGCCGACCACCCGGTTGAGGGGGATGAAGCAGTTGAGTACCTATTCCCAGATGAAGCCATCCTCTACATCGAAGATGAAACTTGGACGATGTACTTTGACGAAGCATCAAACTAGTACGGGTATGGGATAGGAGTGTTGCTGATAGCGCCTGACGATTCCCGTATCCCCTTAGCATTCAAGGTCTGGTTCAAAGTCTCGAACAACGAAGCAGAATATGAGGCATGTATTGCTGGCCAAGAAGCAGCCGTAGAACTAGGGGCAAGACGGTTGGACGTCATTGGAGACTCGAACCTTGTTGTGTCTCAAGCAAAAGCAGACTGGAAAGTCAAAGAGGAAAAGATGATAATTTACCACCAGACCTTGGATTTGATAATTCCTCGGTTTGAGAAACTAAAATTCACCCATCTAGTAAGAGAGAACAACAGGTTCGCAGATTCACTAGCAACTCTATCTTTCATGATAGACATCCCGTCCGGAGTCCAGATGCGTCCAGTCATTATTGATCAGAAGTTTGTAAAGGCGTATGAATCAATCGCTGCCATAGACGAAGTTCAGGACGAGAACCCCTGGTATTACGACATTTGGAACTTCTTGGAGAAAGAGGCATATCCACCAGGGGCAAATGCTAAGGATAAAAGGACAATCAGAAGAATGGCTGTTCAATTCATCATCTGCGGGGGTAAGCTGTATAGGAGAGGTCATCTGGGAATGCATAAGCTCTGGGTAGAAGCTGAAGAGTCGAAGCGCCTGATGGAGGCCATCCACGGAGGAGAATGTGGGGCATATATGAATGGAGTAATGCTGGCTAGAAAGATCCTCAGACAGGGCTACTACTGGTCCACCATGAAAGAGGATTGTATCGGCTTTGTTCGGCGATGCCACAAATGCCAGATCCATGCAAACCGCTGTAGACACCCCATTTTTGACCGTCCTCAAG
Organism: Camellia sinensis; assembly: GCF_055761805.1. Lineage (NCBI taxonomy): Eukaryota > Viridiplantae > Streptophyta > Magnoliopsida > Ericales > Theaceae > Camellia > Camellia sinensis. Next base: position 74,311,850 of record NC_138964.1, read on the forward strand.
ACTTGGACGTCACCGTTTGAACACTCGGTGATTATCCATGTTTGTGTTCGTTTGGAGTTCCCGGAAGCCTCGGCTCGCGCGCCTTGTCTCAGGATCTCCGAACTCGACCGTTTAGTGTCTGGTTTTGCACCAAACACTTGTATCTTGCCCTCGAGAGGCAAGGTGGGGCTTGTAGACCATCCCCACCCATCACCGGCAGTGGCTAGATGCCACCGGCTGGTTTTTGCTGCCACCGGCAATATAGTTTGCCGGCCGGCACTATTTGTTGCCGGTCAGCACTATTTTGTGCCGGTCGGCACTTTGTTTGGCCAAGATGGCATTTTTTTCCGGCCGATTGCTGTTCATCTGCTTTTGCAGATATTTTTGGACAGCTGTATTGCTTTTGCTCCCCTCCATACACGTGTATGGAGGGATCTCCCTCTTGCAAAGCTTGTCTTGTAAGCTTTACAAGAGGGATATAGAGAGAAGCCCTCTCTAAGGCAAAGGAAGAGAGCCTTTAGACATTTTTGAGGAGAGAAGACAGAGGAGAGCTCTGGTTTTCTAGGGTTAGGGTTAGACATACACAACCTATCTCTCTTTTCCTCTCATTTTGCAAACTAGGTGTTTTGTGTCTCATTATTGCACACAAACACCTAGTGTTTCACCTTCCTCTTGGAGCTGAGGCTCTAAAGAGTGTGTTTTGAAGTTTTGGTCTTGGATTCAAGCTCAAGGAGGCCATTGGAGCATCTTTGTTGAAGAAGGCATCAAGGGTGAGAAACTAGTCCATTTTTCCCCCTTTTTTGCATCAATTTTCTACTAGTCTTAGAGCTGTTTTTGTGATTATTGTATAACATAAAAAAGTTCTATTTTTAATCCCTCTTTATTGTTTATTAAGAGTGTTTCATTGTTTGAGGGTTGTTGACCACCCTTAGGCCTCAAAAGGCCTCATTTTGAGCCATTTTGTGCTAGCTCCGGGATTTTAGTGTTGAGGTCTCTTCACCACTGAAATCTTGAGGGATTTCAGTGGTGAAGATGATGCTTTGAAGTCCCAAGAAGGAGAGGGCCACCCCCTCTCCTTGTTGTCCTTGAAAAGGACACATTTTGGCCTCTTAAGGAAGCCTATGCTTGAGTGTGTGTTGAGCATGTTTGGTTTGTTTTTCATGCTTATATATCCATGATATAACATGATTTAAAGTTGGTTTTGGAACTTCATGCATGTTTAGCATAGTTGTCATGTAATGCCTTATTTGTGCCTTAACATGTTCTAGGTTGTTAGCCTTGTTGGAGCATGTTTTAGGCTTGTATTTGTGAAGTTTATGTGCTTATTTTGACATGTTTTAGCTCTGTCCATTGTCATTTGGGTTGATCTTTGCATGCTTTATATAGCTCATTTGTATTTGGGCTTGTTGGCCTTGAGTATGTGCATGTGTAGCATGCCATCTTTGCATTGTTTTGATGATTTGGAATCATCCTACATGCTATTTCAGTCCCATTTCCATGCTTGTTGGATTGCCTTGCATGTCTCTTTAATGCTTTGAAAGCATGTGTTGCAATGCTCCATGTTTTGGCCATGGTGCATGCCTTTGTATTTGGGCCATTTAGATGCCATCTAAGTAGTCCTTTAGCTTTGTTTTAACATGCTAAACCTCTGATTTTGGTCCTTCTATGCATGCCATGTTTGGTCATGTTAAGTGTAGTTCAATGCCTTATTGATTTGCTTTGAACACTTGGACTATTCGTTGCATGTTTTGGCTTGATTTTGTTGCTTGGTTTGGCACCATCCTAACATGATTTCAATACTTATGTTGCATGCTAATTAGTCCATGATTCCTCCTTTCAAGTGTGCTTGAATATTGCTCGTTTTGTGCTTAAGTGTTGGCCCTTATGTGTATGTGTGTGTGCATGCCATTTAGCCTTCATTTTATAGCACTTTTGGCTACTGTTTTAGGCCTATTTTAGAGCTGCCTAATTCATGTTTAAGTCCATCTTTGCACTTATTTGTATTGCCATATGCATGCTTGTATGCTTGCATGAGTTAATTGCCATGCCATGTTGCATTCCTAGCTTGTATGCCTAGGTTGCATTGCATTTTGCATGCATGCCTTGTTCCTTGAATTGGTGATAGGAATTGGGCCTAATTTGTTTGATTGGTTTGCATTGCATTTGAAACCAAAGTTGCATACTTGGTTCTTTGGGCCATCATGCATGGAAATGCGTGATTGGTGGTCCGAGAACCGAGGCACATGTCCCTTTGAGTCATTACAATGATAAGAGACATGGTTGGTGCATACATGCCTTGAAATATGCTGTCATGCCTTGTTTTGCCCTCTGTTGCTGTGAGTTGCAGGTTCTGCAGGAATACTCTGCCGACCGGCAGTGTAATGTGTCGACCGGCACTATTTTCTCTGCCGACAGCTTCAACTTTGTGCCGATGGCCATACTACACTGCCGGTGGAAGTTTCATTCAGCCGGTGGTGATCCTCTCTGTCCAAGGAAGCAGTCCTGATGCTTTGACAGCCTCCAGAGGAGGAAAGGAAGGAAAACAGAGGCAGCTTGCGCATGGTGGCGCGCTTCCCGAGGTGGTTTACTGTTTTCTTAGAATAATTAATTTGTTAATTAATTTGTAATATTTAATTAGCTTGCGTAGTTAATTAATTTGTAATATTTATTTGGTCCCTCCGAGCGAGGGCAAACTTGTAATAAGTGTGCGTGCGTGTGATGTATGTCTTCCAACCCCACTTCTTTCTCCCTTTTATTTACCTGCTTATGATGGTAGATTAGGGCACGTTTAATTTAGCATACCTTATGCTATGCATGTGTGCATCCATGCATTTGTATTACATGCATTAGGCTCGGTACATCACGCTAATTGCATCAGTACTTCAATTCCGAATTGAATATGTGTTAATTGTGCATTTTCACATAACATGTTTAGGATAGCCGAGCCTATTCTAGTAACATTTTGTATGCGATGCATTAGGCACTTCACATGGACTTGGATCATGCATGTTTGCTAACAAGTTCTTTGTTTTGGCACGGAGTACTATGTAAGTATTTCCGCTTTAGCATATCGCATGAGTGTGAATGTTACCATGACAGCATGCTTAACATGTGGCTAGATGCTTATGTGTTAAACTGTTTTGAATGCCTGTGGGTGAAGGTCGGATTGTTTGAGTTGGAAAAACTCGTTGAAATCCGTATTTTAGCCTACTTGCGAGTAGCAAATTCCAAAGCATTTTCAAACCAAACGGATATGCAATGTTTATTTCCAAATTAGGCAATCTAGTCTATACTTGTTTGTTGTGCGCATAACATAGTAATTCTAGGCTAATAATTGGAATAAGAACACATAACGTTTTCAAAATTGGATATCACGGTTAGTAGAGGCCGGTCTTCGGACCGGGCGAAAGGGGGTGCTCATAGCTGACCTTCCCCGATCGTACCCAAGCTCCCAAGCCGAGACAACTCCGGTGATGACGGACATGTGGCCTTCGGCACCGAGTCAGGGTTTCCTAAATTCCCCCATTTTAAAATATTTAGGTGGCGACTCTGTATCTGGCAAAGCAGTCCATGTTTGGCACTACTTTTTCAAAAATCTGTTTCTCAAAATGATTTGCCAGATTTGGACTCTTTGGTTCAGATTAAGAACCGTGGCACAAATCGAGTCCGAACTGTAGCACGAGGCCCACGCGGGCGCGTCTACAACCGCATGAACATCCCGCCGTCAAAGCTGTACAACATGACGTCCCCATGGCCGTTTTCAGTTTGGGAAATCGATATGATCGGAGCTGTTACCCCGAAGGGATCGAATGGGCATGAGTTTATCCTGGTAGCGATAGATTACTTTACGAAGTGGGTCGAGGCCCAATCTTATGCGGTGTTGAAGGCTTCACACGTCGCGAAATTTATCAGAAACAACATCATTTGTCGCTGCGGGGTCCCAAACGAGATAATTTCAGATAACGGTTCCCACTTCAAGAAGGAAGTGATAGACTTGTTGGAAAAATACAATGTGGCTTTTCAGAAGTCATCCACATACCGGCCGCAGACCAATGGAGCGGTTGAGGCCGCCAACAAGAACATCAAGCATATACTGCAAAAGATGGTGGAAACCTACCGGGATTGGCCAGATAAGCTGCCATTTGCTCTGTGGGGCTACAGGACTTCAATTAGAACTTCTACCGGAGTGACTCCGTATTCATTGGTTTATGGGATGGAGGCCATTCTACCTATCGACATTGAGGTTCCATCCTTACGAGTATTGGCTGAGTGTCAAATAGCCGAAGCAGATTGGCAGCAGAGCAGGTTTGAGGAACTTATGCTCTTTGATGAGAGAAGACTGAAAGCACTGTACCATGTTCAAAGTTATCAGCGCAGAATTGCCCGGGCTTTCAACAAGAAGGTTAAGTCCAGGAACCTAAAAGAAGGGGATTTGGTGCTCAAGGACAACCGAGCTCCCATCCACGACCTAAGGGGCAAGTTCAGACCCAATTGAACTGGTCCCTACATCATCAAAGCTATCTGGTCTGGTGGAGCTGTGGTTCTGATGGACCTAGATGGCCTGGAATTCTCCCAACCGATCAACATGGACAAGTTGAAGAAATATTACCCTTGACAGGCTCACTAGGCCGAAAACCCGAAAGGGCGACCTAGGCAAAAGTTAGAGCACAAAAAAATTAGAAAATACAAAAACTGAGCTCGCAAGGCTGAAAACCCGCAAAGGGCGGCTTTGGCAAAAGTTAGAGCGCAAAAGGAGAGTGAAAATACCCGAGTGAACCTAAGCCTGAACTACGTAAGGCTTGATTCCCATTTTTGGGATACGTAGGCAGCTTCATGTTGAAGTTCAGCCATAACCCTTTTTCCCGATCAACTTTGTCCATTTGATCATCTCGGTCATCTTTGTTTATTCAGCTTTCAAAGGTTCGGTTACGATCTCCAGCGCAGTGCTACTCAAACTAGGGGCAACTTTCCGTTGCCATGCAGTTCCGCGGTACTCTTCAGACTAGGGGTAACTTTCCAGTTGCATGGATCTGGGGTTGTGCATCTCAGTGACAGATCTCCAGCATGTCCAGTTCTGATCCATATCGAAAATGTTTTTGAAAAGTTTTAAATAAAATCCGACTTTGTTCAAATTAATCTTTTTACAGCTAAGACCTTTTTTTGGACCAAAACAAAAAAATTTCAGTACCACAACCTTCAATTTCATTGATTTCGGAACAGAGTTCTCCTGCTCTTGCATACAATCGAAGTTGCTTTTTATTACATTCATAAAGAAAACTTGAAAATACTAATAAAGCAATAAATCTGGGGCATAGTCAAGTCAGGTGCTCCTGCGCCCCCTCCCAGACCTGGACGAAGCCTCTGATGCCAAGCTAGGCCCAATCTGTGCCTCTTCATTGAGCTAATCCACGCACTCATCAGACAAAGTATAACTAAAAGTGGAAGCAGGGGCCAGGAGTTCTCTTGTCCTCCACGCGATGGCCTGCCGAGCGAGCTGTGCGCCTCGGGCTGGAAATGCGGCAGGATACTCTATCCCCTCTGGCGGGCAGACTTGATCATGGCCGAATTGGCGTCGAATCCGAAATGGGAATTAGAATACACAGTGAGTGAGACCAATCAATTGAATCCCAGTCTACCGGAACATACTGTAACTCATTGCCGGAAGGCTCAGCCAAGGGCACCGCCAAGCAATAAGGTCTGCAGACAAGCAGCACATCCAAGCGAACCACCATCCCTCATCAAGGGCATTGACTAGACGGTGCCGGAAGAAGTAGCCCCGAGCTGAATATGCTGGGTAAGAGTCCACAACCTGCAGTTTGTCCATCAACCATACTTGGGAAGGGGTGAAAAATGAGAGAATAAAGAATAGAGAGATGTACGAGGAGAGAAAAGCGAGAATAGGGTTTTGTGAGAAAAGACCGAGCTTGAGGGCCGAGTGATGTGAGCGATGCATATGTAAGATTGGGTGGGAAACGTTACCTGTAGTAGTAGTGGACTGCCCGCTAATCTGGTCGTCTCATGACGATAAAAGGCGTCTAAGCCCATCAGCGTCTCAGCCAAAATCATGGCAATACAGCTCTTGCCCTCCTTCAAGCCTTGGGCAACCTCGGTCAGCCGGACACTAGACCCTCCAGAGCCTGAGACAAATAGAAAATGAGATAGCATGCACAAACAGAGGGCATGTCGTCGGAAGCCTTGCCAGTGATGGTTGTTGCGATCACCAGCATCAGAAAACTGATAGATTAAACTCGGAATATCCAGCATCCCGTCACAAATCAGAGACCGAGCGTCACGCATGCTGAGTCCACACATTCGCCTTAAGGATTAGGCATGACCAAAATTAAGTTGGGGCAGGAGCTCCTCGTCGCGCTCGGACTCCATTAAGGCTCGGAAATCTTGAAAGGTAGGACATATCTCTTGCCCAGCGAAGCTAAAGACATGCGTCACCGGATTCCAAAACCTTGTCGCGGCATGGAGAAACGGGAGGTGCAATGGGGTACGACCTAGAGTGAATAGTGCATTTATGCCGAAACCTCGGAAATTCAACTTTTCCGAGCCATCCAAGCCAGCAATCCAAGTTGTGAGATTTTGAGCAAGAAACTCTTCCATTAGAGCAAATCAGTGTGGAATTGAGAAAAACTACGAAACTGGCGTCTTTTGTAGGAGATAAGGTTGGGTGGAGGACAGGTGTCAACATTCTGGTGATTCCCTCATTCATAGCCGGCCGACCAAATATTCTGCCGACCGGCCATTACCTTTTGCCGACCGAACAAATTTCTGGCCGATGGCCATTCCTTGTGGCCGATGGCCTCTACCCCTGGCCAATGGGCTTCCTCCTGGTTCCCTGAGCTGTTTATGCTAGGGATTGGGGAACTCTACCACCTCCAATCTCCCCTCGGTGATCGATTTTTGCGAAGTCACACCTGTCTGCTTATCAGGTTATTGTACATTTACTTATCGAGTTGTATTTCACTCTCTTTGAGTTTTTGATTTGTTTATCGAGTTGTACTCACACTTGTTTGGTTATATCATGCCTTTGTTTTGCTTATCGAGTTGTAAGTCGGTTCACTACCTGATTATTACGATGCACATACTCGGTGTTCAAAATAGATTCAATTTCGTTCACATTGTGGTGTGATACCTTGCGATGCGATGCATAGAAAGTTTACGAATGCAACATCTTTTGAACAAAATGGTTGTTTCATTCCCGTCACGTGCTTTGAAAAATGTGTTATTTTGAGAAAGAATAAAACCTGCCCGAGGCAGTGCAATGTGCTTAAACTACCAGTAAAAAAGAAAGTAAAACATAGGATGACAGGGTAGCAAAGTGTCGGAATTGATACCAGTAAAACTCCCCTTGCGGCTAACGCACCTTCCGCGCCTTTGTTCGGGTCAACTACATGGTTTGGCACCTTCATTACTTGAGACCATGCGGGGAAGCACACTTTTGAAACATGGACCTTCGAGTTGACCTCAGGCCACAACTTCTGCGAACGATGCTCGATGCGTACGAAGAACGTCCCTTCCCCGTATCCTTTTCATGTCTTGCGGATTCCCACAAATCGTTTCAATTATGCTGTGTTACAGTATTTTTTTGTTTTTTGTTTTTTGTTTTTTTGTTTTTTTACATCCCTGCATTATGAATGATATGTTTTCACTAACATGTGTTCAAGTTTCTCTTTATACACGTTACTTGCGTAGACCGCATGTTTGTAATTAATTTCATTACTTGCGTAGACCGCATGTTAATTTCATTACTTGCGTAGACCGCATGTTTTGCTTGCGTAGACCGCATGTTAATTACGTTACTTGCGTAGACCGCATGTTTTGCTTGCGTAGACCGCATGTTAATTACGTTACTTGCGTAGACCGCATGTTTGTAATTAATTTCATTACTTGCGTAGACCGCATGTTAATTTCATTACTTGCGTAGACCGCATGTTAATTTCATTACTTGCGTAGACCGCATGTTTTGCTTGCATAGACCGCATGTTAATTACGTTACTTGCGTAGACCGCATGTTTGTAATTAATTTCATTACTTGCATAGACCGCATGTTAATTTCATTACTTGCGTAGACTGCATGTTTTGCTTGCGTAGACCGCATGTTAATTACGTTACTTGCGTAGACCGCATGTTTATAAGTAATTCCATTACTTGCGTAGACCGCATGTTAATTTCATTACTTGCGTGGACCGCATGTTTAATCAATTTCATTACTTGCGTAGACCGCATGTTTTGCTTGCGTAGACCGCATGTTAATTACGTTACTTGCGTAGACCGCATGTTTGTAATCAATTTCATTACTTGCTTAGACCGCATGTTTTGCTTGTGCAGACCGCATGTTTATTCAATTTCATTACTTGCGTAGACCGCATGTTTATTCAATTTCATTACTTGCGTAGACCGCATGATTGTTCAATTTCATTACTTGCGTAGACCGCATGTTTTGTTTGCGTAGACCGCATGTTGGCATTCAATTTCATTACTTGCGTAGACCGCATGTCTTGCTTGCGTAGACCGCATGTTTGTAATCAATTCCATTACTTGTGTAGACCGCATGTTCTACTTCCGTAGACCGCATGTTTATGTTCAATTTCGTCACTTGCGTAGACCGCATGCTTGTGATCAATTTCGTTGCTTGCGTAGACCGCATGCTCCACTTACATGTTTGTGCTTTCACAGCATTGTTATGCTTCCCACTTGCTTTGCATTGTCACGTATTTTGAAGTACTTTAATATGCGTGTTGTTAAGAACATCATACCTGTTAAGTTTGTTTTCTTTGCAGGTACGATATTGTCTGTACGGTTCATTTGAGGTGGGTGCAACCAGACGAGCCGCACAGGTATTTGTATCCTCCGAGTGAGACGTATCGAGAATTGCTTAATTCTCTTACATCCTTTCGGCATTGTAGTGTAGTTTGGTGTATGCTAGCGTAAAACTGTCGCATGTATGCTTCGTTACCATTTTCTTTGCATGATCATAAGTTATGTCCGGCTCTGTGCATTGTCTTGCATCTTGCCCCTGCCTTTGGGCGCATACCTTGTTTGCCTTGCATGTTTGTCTGAGTGTTCGGCCTTGTCAAAAATGGGTCGTCTCTGGGCTTTGACATTTCACTCCCGTCATTGTTATGACTTTCGAGTTCTGTCAAAGAGGGGCAACTGTAGACACCCCATTTTTGACCGTCCTCAAGACTTGGACGTCACCGTTTGAACACTCGGTGATTATCCATGTTTGTGTTCGTCTTGAGTTCCCGGAAGTCTTGGCTGCGTGCCTCGCCTCAGGATCTCTCGACCTGACTGTTCTGTGTTTGGCTTTGGCACCAAACACTTGTGTTTTTGCCTTGAAGGGCGGGGAATGGCTTGTTGGCCATCCCCACATTCCACTGGCCTTCCCCTAGCATCACCGACTGTTTGTGAGTACCACCGGCCACGATTTCTTAAACTCAATGGCCGGTCGGCACTGTATTTGGCCGGCCGGCACTTTATTTTGCCGGCGACCCCTTTTGCAGGCCGGTGTGACTCCTTTGCACCCTTGAGGCATGGTGTATGCCAGCTGTGCCAGCTGGAATGCACCATCACTCCTCCCCGTGCAGTTTTTGGCTGGTGTGAGCCTTTGAACCCCATTTCATTCTAGAAGCTTGAACCCTTTGGCCAGGCTTCTTGGAGAAGCTTGGCCAACTGTTTTGGCTTCTCCAAGAAGCCAAGACTCCTTTGCACCCTTTGCCCCTTTCCTTTAGCTTCCTTAAGAAGCTTTAGCCTCCTTAAGAAGCTTTAGCCTTGGCCCTTTGCCTATATAAACACTTACCCTCTCCCTTTGCAAAGGGTTAGAGCTTTTGAACCAAAAAACCAGAGCTTTTATATCTATATATCTGGTATATCACCCTCTCTCTCTCTCTATATATCTCTCTCTCTCTCTCATCCTTAGGGTGTGTTTGGAAGCCTAAAAGTGCATTTTGGCCTTACTTTTGCACTAAAACACACACCATTACACCTTGCTCCAAGATTGAGAGGCTTTGAGGGTTGATTCTTGAGTTTTTGGACTGATTTTGATCAAAAGAAGAGGGCTGCATTGGCTGTTCTTGAGGTGTTCTTCAAGGGTAATCACTTTGCTTTAGTTTCCCCAAACTTGCACTAGTTTTTTACCTATCTTGCTTGCTGATTTAGGCTTTGTACATAACATAAAAAAGCCTTATATTTTCATGCTTAAGAACTTTCATTAAGGGTGTTTTGTGGTTTGAGTTCAAACTCACCCTCTTAGGCCTTATTTGGCCTTTTTGGTGCTTCCTTTGTGAGGCTTTGTTTGCTTAAGTGTCTTAGTCTTCTAACCACTGAAAACCAGTGGATTTTCAGTGGTGAGGAAGGTGGTTTGAAGTCTTGTATAGGGGAGGGACACCCCTCTCCCTTCATTGCCTCATTTCCTTGCCTTTTGGCTTAAAGGGTAACATGCATGCTTGACTGATTTTGCCCCTATTTCAGAGGTTTTTGGGTGTCTTTAGGTCACATGTTATCTCTGTTCTTGGTCGGATTTGTGCCCTTTTGCATGCTTAACATACTTTTTTTACATTCCTCTATTTGGCCTAGAAATCATGCGTAGCTTAGACCATCCTCATGATTTGGCATCATTTAGGATCATATTTCAGCCCATAAATCATGTTTGTATGTCTGCATATGTGACCTCTTTCATGCTTTGAGGATGTGCCCTTTTATGCCTAGAAATGAGTTTCGGTGTATGCATCTCATTGGAGCCACTTAAGCTGCCATATCAGTGGGTTTGGAGTCCATTTATGCATGCTAGGATTCTGTTTTTGCTTGTCTAATTCATGCCATGAATGGTCATGTTAGTGGAAGTAAAGTGCCCCCTTTTTGTGCGTTAGCCTTAGGTCCATTGGCTTGCATGTTGGCATGAGTGTTTATCCACCATTTTGGGCACTTTTGGCCACTGTTTTGAGGTGGATTGAGGTCTGACCCTTTATGGTTTAAGTCCACCATTTCATGCTTGTCTCATGTTTGTTGCATGGTTGCTTCATTAGGTGTTATAACATGATGATCCTACTGCTTAAATCGTCCATGTTTGCATTGCATTTGCATCTTGCATGCCTAGCATTGCATACTTGCCATGGTAGTTGCATGGCATTTGGCATGCCTTGCATCTTAATCTCATGTTGTATCTTTGAGTTATGTTTGCATAACATGCATTGCATTACTTGGTTTGGGGTGTTAAACCAAGTGTGAGGGTTAAGGAGCGTTCATACTATAAGTGATGTAACGCGTCTTAACTCTCGGTCACCGGGGCCCTTGACTTCAACATGGTAGGGTCTTGGTCCTCATTTGTGTGTTGCATGCATTTTTATATCAAATGGCAAGCTTGATCTCTTAGGCTATCATGCACAATTGATGGCTCAAGGATCGAGGCCCATGCTTCCTTGAGTTCAATACATGATGGGGAACATGACCATGCTCACATGTGCCTGAAATCCCATGCCATATACTGTCTTTCCTCTGTTGCTGTCAAAACTGTCTTCTACAGGAAGTCTCTACCGACCGGCAGTGTTCAGTGCCAACCGGCAATCCTTACTGGGCCGATAGTTTCATAAACAGCCGATGGGTATTTTCAATGGCCAGTGGATATTTCCTTCAGCCGATGGTGTTCCACAGTATTCAGAGGACCTGTCCCAGAACTTTGGCAATTTTCAAAGAAGCAGGGCAGTGTAAACAGAGGCGGCAGTGGTATGGTACGGACCTTTCGGGCGAGACGGGTTCGAGCATGCATCATTCGCGCATCCCAAGGCGGGGGCTGTGGCCACCTTTCGTTTTTGCATTCATTCTGTTAATTAATTAGAAATTCTGTAATAATTTATGCATTTCTTATTCAGACTGTAATATTTATTTGGACCCTCCGACTGAGGGCAACTATGTAATAAGTGTGCGTGAGTGTGTGTATGTCTTCCAATCCCACGTCTTTCTTCCCCTTTTATTTACCTGCTTTGATGGTTAGTAATAAGACATGTTTAAATTAGCATACCTTATGCTATGCATGCGTGCATCATTCATCAGTATTGCATGCACCGGACTCGGCGCATCATGCTAACTGCATTAGTATTTCAAATCTAACTTGAATACATGCTACTTGAGCATTTTCACATGCCCTGTTTAGGTTCGCCGAGCCTATTCTAAATGCATCATGCATGTGTTGCATTAGACAATTTGACATGCACTAGGACCATGCATGTTGGCTAACTAGTTTACTGTTTTGGCTCGGAGTACTCGGTAAGCTTTTATGCTTTAGCATATCTCACGCGTGTGAATGCTATCATGATAGCATGCTTACCATGTGGCTAGATGCTTATGTGATTAACTATTTGAATGCCTGTGGGTGAAGGTTGGATTGTCTGAGTTGGAAACACTCGTTGAAATCCGTGTTTTAGCCTACTTGCGGGTAGCAAATTCCAAAATATTTTTCCAAAAATAAACGGATATGCAATGTTTATTTCCAAATTAGGCAATCTAGTCTATACTTGTTTGTTGTGCACATAACATAGTAATTCTAGGCTAATAACTGGAATAAGAACACATAACGTTTTCAAAAAAGGATATCACGGTTAGTAGAGGCCGATCTTCGGATCGGGCGAAAGGGGGTGCTCATAGCTGACCTTCCCCAATCGTATCCTAGCTCCCGAGCCGAGGCAACTCTGGTGATGACGGACATGTGGCCTTCAGCACCGAGTCAGGGTTCCCTAAATTCCCCCATAAAAAATATTTAGGTGGCGACTCTGTATCTGGCAAAGCAGTCCATGTTTGGCACTTCTTTTTCTAAAAACCTATTTTCTCAAAACGATTTGCCAGATTTGGACTCTTTGGTTCAGATTAAGAACTGTGACATAAATCGAGTCCGAACTATAGTGAGGCCCACGGGCGCGTGCTACACATAGTACCAAAATCATGGCTCCAAAAGGGCAAAACACACACATGCGCATATAAAGGCCCATAAGCTTGGCAACAATGTACAATCCTCAAGCATGAGCAAGGCATGGTAAACATGAGAATGTAGCAATGCAATAAGCTCTGAAATGATGTCAAGAGTGATGCCAAATCTCACATGTAGCACAAACATGGCATTCATGAAGCTCAAAGCATTAAGGCTAGCAAAGGGATTGCACCAAGTCTACAAGTATCAAGCCCTGAAGGGGCAAGATGGCCTAAAATAGTCCCAAGGCAGGTCAATGCAAGATTAGAACATCCATGGAACGAGGCTAAAATATGCTAGAAAGGTGAGCGCAAAAACAAAGGGCATGCAAGGCTACAGAGGATGCATTACACTACACCTATCACAACCGAACATGGTATGAATTATGCAATGAAAAACAGAGTTATAATGTGTCAAAATAAGCCCCAACACCCAATGAGATGTCATCCCAAAGACCTAATCACGGAGACATACACAATGACCCAATGTTGAGGCACAAAACAACAACTCTTCAAAGCATTGAAAGGATGGAAAACATGAGTGTGTGGCTACACTACATGGACTGAAATATGATTTCAAAATATGCCAAATCATGAGAATGGTATGAGGAATGCATGTTGGCTTAGATGCCCAAAGCTAACAAGCTAGATTGCATGGTGGCTATACAAAGCATGGCATATGTGACCCAAGCAAGCAAAATTAGACCTCAAGCATGGTAAAACAAAGCTAAAGGCTTCTCAAAGTTAAGCCAAACATATAAGCATGGTGGTCTAAACACAAGGTGCATGTTAAGGCAAATGAGGGGATTGCAAAGCAAGTATATGAAGCATGTAAGAGCCGACTAAACCCACCCAAAACAAAGTCATGGCATGCTAAAACAACACCAAAAACCCACTGAAATGAGGTAAATATGGGCTAAGCAAACACGCTATTAAGGGTTTTCCCTCCCCTATTCAAGACTTCAAAACCACTTCACCACCACTGAAAATCCTCTGGATTTCTGTGGTGAAAAAGTCAAGACCAAAAGGGTTCAAAGCTCAAAGAGATGATCACAAAATAAGGCCAAACAAGGCCTAAGAGGAGGTAGACAACCCCCAACCCAAAAGTGACCTTAAACAAACATATTTAGCAAGAAAATATAGAAGTTTTTTCAGTTGGACACTAAGCTTAAAACAGTATGCAAGTATTCCTAAAAGCTTAAGCAAAAATGGGAAATAAAAGAGTAATTTCTCACCCTTGAAGAACACTTCAAGAACACCAACTCCAACACCTCCTTTTGATCAAAACCAACTCAAAAACTTTGAAATTAACTCCTTAGCACCTCAATAACTAAAGGAAAGTGTAACGCTAGGTGCCTTAGTGCAAAAATATGAACAAAAACACCCTTTAGAACACTGTTACACACACAACTATAGAGAGAGAGGAGATATAGGGAGAGAGTGATATATCTATTCTATATCAGTTGACTGAACCCCTGGAAAGGGAGGGGAGGCCCTCCTCTTATAGGAAATCCAATTCCAAGCTTCCAAGGGAAGCTAAGTGCAAGGATGAAATCCCTCCATACACGTGTATGGAGGGCAAAGTCTGTGCTCACCAGCTGGCACAGCTGGCATGCACAATGCCTAAAAAAGGGAAAAAAAATGCCCTGGCCAGGAAAAGTGGCCGATCCACCAAGAAATTGGCCGGCCGACCAAATATAGTGCCGATCGACCAATACATTTGGCTAGTGGAAAAAAAACAAGGTCGGTGGGTCAAGGGGATGGCCAACAAGCCACTTCCTACCCTCAGGTGCAAAAACCACAAGTTCTTGGTCCACAACCAAGCACAAAACAGTCAAGTTGAGAGATCCTAAGGTAAGGCGCACAACCAAAACTTCTCAGATCTCAAAACGAACACAAACATGGATGATCATCGAGTGTTGAAACGATGACATCCAAGTCTTGAGGATGGTCAAAAATGGGGTGTCTACGCTCACGAGAACTGTACATCAAGGATTAACATAGGATAGATTTTTGGAACTGTTTTATGACAAGTATTTCCCCCAAAGTATGCGAGATAAGAAAGTGACTGAATTTGAGACCTTGAGGCAGGGGAATAGGACTGTTGTAGAGTATGAGGCGCGGTTTGCCAAATTGGCCCGATTCGCACCACACGTGGTGGATACAGACTACAAAAAGGCGAGAAAGTTTGAAGGTGGGTTACAAATGGCTATTCTCGACCAAATTAATGTGTTGAAACTACCTACATATATTGATGCGTTGGAAAGGGCAGTGATTGCTAAAGGTAATGTTACCGCTCAAAATTAGGTCTCGGAAAGGAAAGGGAAAAGACAGAATACCCAAACCTCAAGGGGCTCGATAACACTGCCAAATAATAAGTTGAACTCGGGGACTTCTCGTACATCTACCTTTACCCGTGACTCGGCCCCAAGTTGTCTAGATTGTGGAAAGAGAGACCGTGGGATTTGTTACCGACTAACAGGGGCATGCTTCAAATGTGGAAAGACAGGTCATTTGGCCAGGGAATGTCTGCAGAAGAATCGATAGAATGGAGAGAGAAGTGCTACAAGTTCAGCTAGGTCAACCCCTACCCCAACGACAAAGGCAGCTACGAAACCCACCAACACTAAGGATACCACCAAACAAGGAAGGGTGTTTGCACTAATTCCGGGCGAGGTAAAACATACTGAGGTTGTGGTATCAAGTACATTTTCTATTAATGGTTATTCTGCACATGTATTATTTGATTCGGGCTCTACCCATTCCTTTGTATCAAAAGCATTTGCTAGTCATTTAAACAAGCCAATGGAGCCACTACCTTATGTTTTGTGTGTGTCCTCACCATCAGGGGAGTCCATGGTATGTGCATTTATTTATGTTGCATGTGAAATCCTAATTGGGGATGTTTGGGTAGATGCCAACTTGTTGCCTCTTGATATGGCTTACTTTGACATAATTTTAGGGATGGATTGGTTAAGCAAGTATCACGCGACTATAGACTGTGTGTCAAAACAAGTTACTTTCCAACTCCCGGGACAATCTGAGTTTGCCTTCAAAGGTCAAAGGGTAGTTTCCCCACCCTATTTGATTTCTGCAATTAAAGCATGCAAGTTACTACAAAAGGGGTGCCAAGGGTATTTGTGTAGTATTTTAGATGAACAACTAGTGAATGGGAGCATAGATGCAATTCCAGTTGTACGGGATTTTCCGGATGTTTTCCCCGAAGAGTTACCAGGGGAGCTAATCGATCGTGAAGTTAAGTTTACAATTGATGTACTGCCAGGAACTCAGCCTATTTCCAAAACCCCTTATAGAATGTCACCTGCTGAAATGAAAGAATTAAAGGTTCAACTACAAGACCTCATTGACAAAGGATTTATTTGCCCAAGCATTTCTCTTTGGGGGGCACCAGCCCTTTTTGTAAAGAAGAAAGATGGAACCCTTCAGTTGTGTGTAGATTATAGAGAGCTTAATAGGTGACTATAAAGAATAAATATCCTTTGCCTAGGATCGATGATTTGTTTGATCAATTACAAGGTGCACAAGTCTTTTCTAAAATAGATTTCTGATCTAGGTATCACCAACTAAAGGTTAGAGCTGAAGATGTCGAGAAAAATGCCTTCCAGACCCGTTACGAACATTATGAATTTCTAGTTATGCCATTTCGGGTCACTAATGCAACATCGGCCTTCATGGACCTGATGAATCAAGTTTTTAAGCCCTACTTGGACGACTTTGTGGTTGTGTTTAGTGATGATATCCTTATTTACTCAACAAGTGTGGAGGCTCATGAGACCCATCTATGGTTAATTCTTCATACTCTTCGGGATAAGAAACTGTATGCAAAATTAAGGAAATGTAAATTTTGGCTACATGAAGTGGGATTTTTGGGGCATGTGGTGACAAAGGAGGGTGTTTCTGTTGACCCACACAAGATTGAAGCTATTGTGAATTGGCCGACGCCTACAAATGTGTCAAAAGTGCGTAGTTTCTTGGGTTTGGCCGGATACTACCAATGGTTTGTTAAAGGCTTTTCCAAAATTGTGGTGCCACTTACTTAGTTAACCCAGAAAGGTGTATTATTTGAGTGGTCGGAGCAACGGGAATCTGCCTTTCAGGAATTGAAGACAAGATTAACTACAGCACCTATTCTAGCCTTACCATTCGGTAGCAAAGGATTTGAGATTTTTAGTGACGCTTCTCACAAAGGTTTGGGCAGTGTACTTACGCAAAAGGGGAAGGTCATAGCATATGCCTCACGTCAACTTAAACCCCATGAAAGGAACTACCCCACACATGACCTTGAGTTAGCTGCAGTGGTCTTCGCTTTGAAAATATGGCACCACTATATGTATGGGGCTAGATGTGAAGTCTACACCGATCATAAGAGTCTTAAATACTTCTTTACCCAAAAAGAATTGAACATGCGACAGAGACGGTGGTTGGAACTCATTAAGGACTATGACCGCGGTAAAGCGAACACAGTTGCAAATGCCCTTAGCCGAAAGAGTACAGGAAATTTGGCAAGTTTACTCACAAGACAGGAGGAGCTACAACACAATTTCGAAAGAATGAATGTAGATATTATATTATATAATCAAAACGGGATGCTAGCAGCAATGTCAGCCCAATCGGCGTTGATGAAAGAGATTAAACAGTGGCAAATGGAAGATGAATATCTATAGAAAATTTGTGGGGTAGTGGAAACGAAGCCAAGGTCCGGATTCATGATCGAAAACTCGGCATTGAAATTTCAAGACAGGTTATGTGTTCCGAATGTGCCAGAAGTTAAAAAGAA
The DNA here is from genome assembly GCF_055761805.1 of Camellia sinensis. Taxonomy (NCBI): domain Eukaryota; kingdom Viridiplantae; phylum Streptophyta; class Magnoliopsida; order Ericales; family Theaceae; genus Camellia; species Camellia sinensis. The sequence continues at coordinate 74,329,593 of NC_138964.1, forward strand.
AATTATGGAAGAAGCTCATAACTCCAAATTTGCAATACATCCGGGTAACACAAAGATATACCACGATCTGAAGCAGAATTTTTGGTGGCTGGGTGAAGAGGGAAATTGCAAAATTTGTCCCGAAATGTATACACTGTCAGCAAGTGAAAGTAGAGCACCAACGACCGGCGGGCCTACTACAACCCCTCCCAATTCCAGAATGGAAATGAGAACACTTAACTGTGGATTTTATTGTGGGTTTACCACAAACTTCCCGGGGTATGAACTCTATATGGGTTATTGTGGATAGATTAACTAAATCAGCTCATTTTCTTCCTATAAAGACTCAACATAACATAGATAAGCTGGTCACCTTATATGTGGATGAAATTGTGCGGCTGCATGGTCTTCCAGTTTTGATCATGTCTGATAGAGATCCGAAGTTCGTATCAAGATTTTGGCGAAGTCTGCAGGATGCTTTGGGAACAGAACTGAAATTCAGTATAGCCTTTCACCCTCAAACCGATGGACAATCTGAGAGAACCACACAAACGTTGGAAGACATGCTTCGGATGTGTGTTTTGGACTTCAAGGGAAGTTGGGAAACCCACCTACCGTTGGTGGAATTTGCATATAACAACAGTTACTACTCAAGTATAGGAATGGCACCCTATGAAGCTCTCTACGGAAGAAAATGTCGTTCCCCCGTGTGTTGGATTGAAGTCGGTGATAAATCATTGATTGGGCCAGAGCTTGTGCAATTGACAACAGAGAAAATTAAAGTTATTCAAGAAAGGTTGAAAACTGCGCAGAATAGGCAAAAGAGCTATGCAGATCACTGGCGAAGGGACTTAGAATTTGAGGTGGTTAATCATGTTTTTCTAAAAGTTACACCAATGAAGGGGCATCCAAGATTTGGTAAGAAAGGTAAATTAGCCCCCCGATATGTTGGTCCGTTCGAGATCTTAGAAAAGATAGGCCCCGTAGTCTATAGTGTTGCTCTTTCGTCTAGTATGGAGCAAGTGCATAATGTATTCCATGTTTCAATGTTACGAAGTTACTTGCAAGATCCATCCCATGTTATAGATTATCAGCAAGTTACTTTGGATGACAAATAGATTTATGAGAAAAAACCAATTCAAATTCTGGACCATCAAACGAGGCAATTACGAAGTAAAGAGATTCCTATGGTGAAAGTAAAATGGCAGGAGCATTATGGAAAAGAAGCTACTTGGGAGCGAGAAGAGGAAATAAGACAACGGTACCTAGAATTATTTACGACCTAAGGTAAAACAAGTTTGGGGACCAAACTTATTTAAGGTGGGGAGACTGTAATAACCCGACCCTCTTATATGCTTTATATCCCTGCGTCTATGAGAAATTACATGCTTAATATGAATTCCATGCGAAGTTATACTTATATGTATGAATTGTTTGATTACATTTTCTATCTGTTAATTATTGAAATATGTCTGTTAAAATTAAGAAGTTAACTCGAGAGTTTAAAGACCGTACAGGCCTAATAAACTGAAATTGAGCCTGTGAACATGCTAGTGGGAATTTTTAAAGACACTTGGGAAGTTTAATTGAAAATTTATTTTTGTCTAATTCATTATGGCTCGTTCGGCAAGTCTAAAGTTAAAGACTTGTATAAGTGTTATATAAGCCCTCTTTGAACTCATCCTTTACATATGTGTTGAGTGGAAAAATCTGGAGAAGCTTGAAGAAGGAAAAGAGAAGAGAGAAAAGAAAGGCAATTAAGAGCTTGAGGAACCTAAGAGCATTCATGATTGAAATTCTAGGTGAGTGTAACTCAACCTAAATTCCCCAAATCTTCCTTTGATTGATGAATATCAATCACTAAATTGAGGGTTTGTGATCACCCAAATTAGGGTTTGGACCTAGAGAATGTGTTTCAGATAAAAACCATGATAACTATTAGATTTCACTACGTCTATTTAAAATATGAATTAATTCTTGTATTTTGAGGTTGTTTATGTTAAGTTGAGAAATGGCTTTAAGATTTACATGTTTTGATTTCTATATTGATTGTACTTCTTTTGGTTCATTATGGTTATATAATTGCCAAGCTTTATAAATGATCTTTAAATAAGTTATGATCTATGTAGGATTAAAAATCATGTTGATTGTATCCCTATGTTGTGTTAATGAAAGAAATCTTGCTTGTGTTTGGGCCTTGATATGCTTTTGAAAGCTAGTTTTTGATGAATTTCGGACTGCCCAAAATAGGGTATACGACCGCATGTGCGAGGCCTTTGGCCACACGTGCAGGAGGCACAGCCGCACATGCGGAAAATAGGGGAGGAAATTGGGTGTATTCTACTAAAAAAGCACGTGCGGCACACCTAGTCACACATGCGGCAAAGACTTCCGCATGTGCGGTCCAAGCTGAGAAATTCTATAATCTTCTTTTGGTCTGTTTAAGCCTCCTGATGTGTCTAAATGCCCATTTGATATTTCTGTAATACGTTGAATTACCCGTAACGTAACAAATCGAACATTTGGCAAATAAAAGAAAACAAAGGAATAACAACATATTTGGTGTACTTACGGGTTATGTATTATATGTAGGGCATCTGCAGGAGGGGATCATCAATCACCCGTATCACTGTGAGTGGTAGTAGCATAGTGTAATGTTCTGATCACGTATCACATTATGCACATATTGTTTAAGATCCTATTCACTCCTTAGTGAATGTCCTATGTTATATGAAATATATTGATATATGTTGAACATTGGCATGTGAATTTTGGGCCTGAGGCCGTTTTGTATATTCTGATGGGCCTAAGGCCGTTTTGCTATTATGATGGGCTTGAGGCCGTTCTGTATATTCTGTTGGGCCTGAGGCCATTTTGTATTCTGTTGGGCCTAAGGCCGTTCTGTATTCTAGTGGGCCTGAGACCGTTCTGTATTCTAGTGGGCCTAAGGTCGTTCTGTTCAATATGGGCTTGAGGTCGTTCAGAAATGGAAAATGGGTGAAATTATGAAATGTGCATATGCAATATTGACTCATGCTCGTACTTTAATTTATTTGCATTGCTATCATTCACTGAGCCTTGCTCACTCTATTTTCCTGTATGTTTTGTAGGTAATCAACTTACGGGTCACCCTAGGTTAGCCCAGAAGCCTGTAGCTGAACCTATTTTGCTGGGTCACTGCATTGACCCTTTGTTATATGTTGGAAACCCTATGATGGCATGTTTTGTTATTATTTTGGGAACAACAAATATGTACATGAGTATTGTCAAAACTTAACTTCCAAGTTGATCTTTATTGCGTCTTATAATGTGTTAGACACATGGAATGTTATGTATGTATAGTAATGCATCATGATCCTGGTACTTAGACACAGTTCAATGATTGTTTGTTCTTTCATTATCTAGCTTCCGATCAGGCCCCGAGGTTGAGTAACATTTTAATACCTAAGTTAAGGCCTCATTTTAGGCCAGTCATGTCCAAACTTTCAGGGGCAGGGTTTGGTCATGACAGTCATAGTCACAATACCAATAACCAGTAATACGATAATCATAAGCATAAAGTCCAACAACAATTATGAGAATTCTACAATAGCTCTCTTGCTTGAAAAAACAACAAAAATCATAAAAAGAAGTGGTTAACAATTTTAACATTTCATTCTCAAACACAAGAGAATATTACAATCTTGAACAACTAAACATTTTGAAATAAATCTGAATACTTAGAGCGGACTTTCACCTCTCGTTCCCAAGTTGCTTCATCAACCCCATGGTGTCTCTATAACACCTTCACTAACAGGAGGCTCTTGCCGCTCAACACTTGTTCTTGGACATCAAAAATTTGAACTGGCCATTTTTCGTATGAGGCATGCTTATCTACCTCTAAGTCGACCCAATCAAGTATATATGAAGGGTCAGGTTCATACTTTCTAAGCATAGATACATGGAACACGTTATGAACCCTAGAAAGTTGTGGCGATAAGGCCAAACGACATGCCACTTCCCTAATTCGCTTTAAAATCTTAAAAGGTCCAATAAACCTTGGAGACAATTTTCCACTCTTTCAAAACCTCATCAAATCCCATTTTGGCATGATTTTAAGAAACACATGGTCACCAACCTCGAAGGATAGAGGTCACTTTCTCTTATCGGCATAACTCTTCTATCAGCGTTGAGCCGTAGGTAACCTCTTTCGAATGAGAGCAACTTTGTCGATTGTCTCTCAATATAATTATTGGTCCAACATCGGTGTATCACCCACCTTGGCCTAACAAACTGGTGATCTACAAGATCGGCCACACAAGGCCTCAATCGGTGCCATCCCAATACTTGCTTGATAACTATTATTATAAGCAAACTCAATGAACGGTAGGTGTCTCTCCCAAGACCCTTTTAAATCAAGGACACAAGCTCTAAGCATGTCCTTCAAAATCTGAATAGTATGCTCTAACTGTCTATCGGTCTAAGGATAATAAGTGGTGTTAAGGGTCAAATTAGTTCCCAACGCCTCTTGAAGGCTTTGCCATAGCCGGGTAGTGAAACGAGGATCTCTATCCGAAACAATGGTCACAGGGACCCCATGAAGTCGAACTATGTCTCTAATGTACAACTCTGCCAAATAATCAGTTGAGTTGCCGGTTTGCATTGGAATGAAGTGCATAGACTTAGTCAACCTATCAACAATCACCCAAATGACATCATTACCCCCATTGTGTTATGCCCAGCTACAAAGTTCATGGTAACATGCTCGCATTTCCACTCGGCTATAGGTAAGGGTTGGAGCAAACCCGCTAGTTTTTGGTGCTTTACCTTCACCTGCTAGCAAGTAAGGCATTTTAAAACAAATAAAATAACGTCTCGTTTCATACCTCTCCACCAAAACCGATGCCTAGGATCATGAAATAGTTTAGTCCCTCTCAGATGAACAACAAGGCGTGAGTGATGAAATTCTCGGAGTATTGATGTTCAAGCCCTTCTATTCTTTCCTATTAGAGATCCTCTCACAAATTGTCTCCACCTCACAGTCATCCTGTTCTGCCTCTATGACACTGTTAATCATGGTGGGTTATGCAATTAAGGTAAACAAGGTAGCCCCCTCACTAGACTCACCCAGATGCAAATCAAACTCACCGATATCACCCAGCATATCCCATTCTCAACTGGCCATACTTGCCACACTACTGATAGATTTCCAACTCAAGGCATCAACCACAACATTGGCCTTCCCTGGATGATAGTGTAACTCAAAATCATAATCCTCCATAAATTTCATCCATCTCCGCTGGTGTAAATTCAAATCATTTTGGACAAACAAGTATTTTAGACTCTCATGATCGGAGAAAACATCAAACTTCTCGCCATACAGAAAATGCCTCTAAATCTTCATGGTAAAAATTACCACCGCTATCTCTAAGTCATGGGTGGGGTAGTTCTTCTCGTGAGTTTTCAATTGTCGTGAGCCATAAGCCACAGCCTTCCTTTCTTACATCAACACACAACCAAGCCCATCTTGGGACGCATCACAATAAACGTTATTACCCAAGCCCCTTCATGGAATTATCAAAATTAGTGCGGTAGTCAACCTAGTCATAAGTTCTTGAAATGACTTTTCAGAAGTCTCGTTTCACACAAATTTGACACTCTTCCTTGTCAACCTGGTTAATGGTGTGACTAGTCTAGAGAAGTCCCTTATGAAAAGACGATAATACCCAGCTAAACCTAGGAAACTCCAGAGTTCAAATTCATTATTAGGTTATTCCCAATCTTACACAACATTTATCTTAGAAGAATCTACAATTACTCCTTCTCTTGACACAATGCCCCAAAAATTTCACTCCAATACTCGCATTTCTCAAATTTAGCATACAGTTGGTGCACTCTAAGAAAGTTGAGCACCATCTGCAAGTGTTCCTCATGTTCCTCCTTGGAGGTTGAATAAATCAAGATATTGTCCACAAACACAACCGCGAAACATCTAAAAATTCTCGGAAGACTTGATTCATCAAGTCCATAAAGGAAACAAGTGTATTGGTTAAACCAAAAGGCATTACGAGGAATTCATAGTGGCCATAACGCATGCAAAATGCCAATTTTTGGATATCCTCCTCCCTGACTCTCAACTGATGGTACTACAATCTCAAGTCTATCTTCAAAAAACAATGAGACCATTTAAGTTGGTCAAATAAGTCATCTATTTTAGGTAAAGGATACTTGTTCTTAATGGTAACTCGATTCAATTTACGGTAATCGATAAACAGCTGTAATGACCCATCATTCTTCTTCCCAAAGAGAGCCGGCGCTTCCAAGGTGATATACTAGGGTGAATGAAGCCCTTGCCTAAAAGTTGCCGGAGTTGGATCTTTAACTCATGTAATTCAGCGGGTGCAAATCTCTATGAGGCCATGGAAATTGGTGTCGTGCAAGACACTAAGTCAATGGAGAATTCAATCTCCCGATGAGGTGGAGACCTGGTAAGATCTTCAGGGAAAACATCTAGGTATTCACAAACTATCCTTAGTAAATCATTCTGAACGGTGCTACCATCACTGGCTAAGGAAATGGAAAAGAAGAAACTAAGTCCTCTTCAACTCTTAAGGTCAAACAAGGGTGGAATCAAACTGTCACCCCATTCACAAAGAAAATAGAAAGAATCCTTGGTAGGGGTACATATGGACACTCGACGGCGCTGACAATCTATAGTAGCTCGGAAGTGTGTCAACCAATCCATACCCAAAATAATGTCAAAAGAGTGCCTATATAAGATGATAATGTCAAAAGTGAGTCGGCGACCTACAACCTCAATCTCACAAGAGCGACTCGACCCAATGCCACTCGATGCCCAGCCGGTGACTCAACCCACAAAGGAGACTCCAATTGATCAATCTCTAACCCCAATGCATAAGCAAAAGTAGTAGATATAAATGTATGCGACACACCCGTATCAATCAACACACTAGCCAAAGAATTGAACACAACAAAATTACCTCTCACAACAGAGCATCCGAGCAATTGCTCTGACGTTGTAACAATATACAAGCGTCATCATGGCCTCTAATCAACCTACTCATCTTTCAAAGCATAGGCATGCTGTATTGATTGAGCAGAGGTGGCTCCCTGATTAGCTCATGAGATCTGGAATGAATGAGCCTGCTAGTGGCTATAAGTCTGCCTCGACCCTAATACGCCAGATGCACCTCCCAACTGCGGGTAAACTCTCCTCAAATGCCTCGACAGACCACACTGAAAACATGTAGGTCCTTGTCTCCTACTCTGGGACCAACTTTGAGGTCAATTTGGTGGTGGTGGTGGTGGTGGTGGTGGTAACATCTGTTACCTTCGTCTCTTTTGAGGGAAGGCACTGGCCTTATGACCTGGTTGGCCACAATTGAAACAAGTAAATCTGCCCTGAGCATTTTTTCCTAGGCCAATATTCAACAACAGAAAGGTGGATCTAGTCTGGCGTGATTAGGGCTGGGATGAAGTAGAGCTCCTATGCTTCTGGTTAAGTCTGAAGTTCCCCGCGACTCCTGACCCGTAGCCCTCAAAGTCTCACCTCATTGGCCTACATTGTAATCTCTACATCTGCCACCGCCTCTACAAGACGGTCATAATTCCGGATCATGTTTTCGACCAACTTTAAAAAAAAATTGGTTCTCAATCCCTTCTCAAATTCTATGCAACGACGTTTTTTGGTTGCCACCAACTGCGGTGAAAACCGGGACAAACTAGTGAAGGTTGCTTCAAACTCAGCCTCTGATAGGTTTAGTTACTTGAGGTTTTGAAATTCTTGCCTCAGTCTCTCCCAAGCAGTGGGAGGTAGGTATTTGTCTTGGATAGCGGTGACAAAAGCTTTCCATGCCAGGCCCACTTTGCCTTTGACGTACTTCTACCATTGCCCATATCTCCTTTGAGGTAGTAACTCACCAGAGTAACCCTTAGTTCAATATCATTGATGTGATGCATCTCAAATGTCTTCACCATTTGCTTAAGCCACTCGTCCACCTTCTTGGGCTTTGGGATATCGTGAAACTCATTCTACCTGGCTCGCAAGAACTTTTGAGTAAGAAAGCCCTCCTTTGTCTCCACGATGCTCTCTCAGGCTTGGTTTTCAGCCCTCAAGATGTTCATTGACTCACTCAAAGCCTTCACCATTTCTTAGGCTAGGGTACCCATAGCAGCTTGACCTGCTTGTTCTAGGACTCTTGCTTGTCCCACTTGCTTGGCCATGTTAGCTTGGCCTGCTTGCTCGACCATATTAGCTTGGCTGAAACCCTCTTCTTACACCAGAACCTCATGGACTGGTACTTCATGAACACCTCGACGAGGCCTACCACGCCTCCCACCCCTACCACTATGTGCCTGACCTCTTCTTGACATCTTAATTAAGGACAAGAATAAACAATTTAGCGTACAATCACATATGTGCTCGCAACATATCGCACATGTCCCATCATAATAGTTTTATAAGTTATCATTTCATGTAAACACTTAGTTTCACTCCACATAAGCACTTAATCACATAAACACGTACAGATGTAGACACCCCATTTTTGACCGCCCGTAAGACTTTGGCGCTTTGTCATGTGCACTCAATGATGAAAGTTACATTGTGTGTGATTTGAATGATCGACGAAGGACTCCAAGGTCAGGCTTTGAAATAGTCCCAACATCTTCCTGTTTACCTTGTTTATCCTTCAGAAATCCCTTTTTCAACATTGTTCCACCTTACACTAAGCTTGAAGTAGAGAAATAGGGGAGTACGTTGAGGCCCAACCGTGGCTCACTGGGAGCCGGACGTGCCTTGGTAGCAATAGACACTATTCTGGGTGAGAGCTTGCCAGCTATCTATTTTTGAAGATATTTTCGACCTATTTTGCTCAAATTCTATAAATATGAGGTTATATCTCTGCTTTGAGGTTTGAACAATTTCCGAGGAGTACATACACTCATTTGAGAGCTCCTTCTTCTTGTACAAGCCATCTTTGAGCAAGCTTGCCATCTTTGATTCCTAGTTATTCACCATATACGCCCTTAAACCTTAACCTTGGGGCCTTGGTTGAACCTTGAGAACCATAATTCAACCTTCAGAGTGTGTTAGGATTGAGTCTGCTCAACAATCAAAGCTTACTACATTTAAGAGTTATAAGCTTGTAACTTTTATTTCTTGCTCTCATTTCACTTCATTTTTAGTTATTTCTTGTGTTCTTGAGCTGTTTTGAATCCATGTCAAGTGTTGAAACTTGGGTTTGAATAAGCTACCGAAGGTGGTGAGGATCAACACCCTTACTTGTACCTACTTTCATCGGTCAACCCTTTGTTTTTTGACAATTCTTTTCTTTGACTTTTAAACTGATTTTTAGAGTTTAAAAAAGGGCTAAAAACATGGTTTAAAGTCCCAAAAGTTTGGGGGTGGGGGGGGGGGTTGTAGATCGCCCCGGAGAACTCCCAGCTCTGCGCGCGATGGGCACGAATCCCATTTTGTTCTCTAGCTACTACAGTTCAAACTCAATGTCACGGTTCTGAATCTAATCTCACAAAGTGCAATGCGAGACAGATAAATCACCAAAGAGTCCAAATCCGGCAAATCGTTTTAGAAAACTGATTTTTATAAAGAAGTGCCAAACATGGAAGTGTAACAACACCATAAGCTCTGAAATAAGGTATGAAATGATGCCAAAACATTCAAACAATACAAGCATAGCATACCAGAGTCCTTAAGGCATAAGGCTAGTAAAGAGGATTACAAAGGGGGCATGCAATACATGGCACAAATGCATGAACCAACCATGGACAGAGCTCAAATAGGTCGAAATGAAGACCAAAACATGCTGAGATGGAGGCTCAAGGGCCTAGGCACAATGGCATACACATTAGGCCATAAGTGAGGCAACAATGCATAACACTCAAAGGCACTTAAAGAGTGAATGAAGTGGAAACATGGCAATGCTATAAGCTCTAAAATAACATATGAAATGATGCTAAATCATGTACACAACACAAATGAAGCATGCTATGGTGCTCAAAGCTTGAAACCAGCATAGGCATTTACACTATAGCTATGCAAAACATGAAGCGTGTGACAAGGGCAACCCAAAACAGTCCTAGAACATGTCAAAATGAGTCAGAAACATGCATGGAAAGACGCCAAAATAAGCTAGTATGAAGGGCATAAAGCATGGATTATGCAAGGCAAATAAGGTGGATTACACTACACCTACCAAGACCAAGCATGGGATGGATTTGCCAACAAAAATCAGAGTTATCTCATGGCAAAATAAGCCCAAAAACACATTGAAATGATAGCTCGCAAGCTTAAGCATGAAGGGCATACGCAATGGTTCATGTTAAAGGCACAAAGGACCAACCCTCTAACGCATTGAATAAGTGAAACATGCAAGTGTGTGGCCACACTACATGGACTGAAATCACATTTCAAATGATGTCAAATCATTCAAATAGGCCAAGCAATGCATGCTATTGGACTTGATACACAAAGCTAACAATCTAGAATGCACTATAGCTATACAAAGCAAGGCATGCATGACCAAAACAACATAAATCAGAGCTAGAGCATGCTAAAACATGGACAAAAGCTTCTTAAAGTTAAGCCAAAATCATGCTTGAATGACATATTAAAGCATGATACACATTAGGCTAGTTCATGGAATTGCACTACAAGTGCATGGAGCATGCAAGGGGCCATCAAACCCACCCAAAACAGAGTCATGGCATGCTAAAACAATACCAAAAACCTACTGAAATGGAGTGAACATAGGCTAGAAAGACATGCTACATTGTGAAGCATACAAGACTAGTTTATGAAATTTACACTACAAGTGTATTAAGCATGCATGGGGTGATCAAGGAAACCAAAAACAGTGGCATGCCATCTCAAAATAACCCCAAATACATGCTAAGAACAAGCCAACAAAATCTTAATAAACATGCTCAAACATGAGGCATATGAAGCAAGAATGTAAAACACAATGAGAGGGGATGACCTTCTCCTATTTAGGACCCCAAAATCACCTTTCCACCACTGAAAATCCTCTGGATTTCAGTGGTAGAAAGGTCATGCACAGGCTAGAACAAGAGCCAAAATGGATGGCCCAAAACAAGGCCGAAGAGGGGGTAGAACATCCCCAACACAAAAGTCACCTGAAACAAACATGTTAAGGGCTGGAAAATAGAACTTTTTGCAGTTAAGAGTTAAGCTTAAATCAGCATGCAAATGGGTCTAAAAGCTTAAGCAAAACAAAGGGTTAAACGGCTAGAAACTCACCCTTGATGAACACCTTCAAGGCTGCAACTCCAGCACACTTTTTGAACCAAAACCAGTCCAAAAACTTCAAAACAACTTTAAGGGACTTCAGCTCCGAGAGTATGGTGTTTGAGTGTGTGTTTGTGTGTTAAAGTATGAAGAATATGCACTTTTGAACACAAATATGAAGAGGAATGGAGACGTATAGATATAGATGATATGTATAGCTTCAATAAAAAAATCTGAACCTAAAGCATGAAGGAGGAGGTTCTTCTTTATAAAGAATCAATGCTTAAGCTTGTTGGATAAGCTTGGGGTCCAAGGCCATCCCTCCATACACGTGTATGGAGGATGGTCATGGTGCCTTCCAACTGTGCCAGCTGGATGAAAATATCTCCAAAAAGGTCACAAAAAGCAGTCGACCACTTGAAGTGGTCGGCCAGCTACTTGAAGTGGTCGAGTGACCACCACAAGTGGTCTCCCAAGATAAAAACAGGTCAGCCATGGTGGGAGAGAGTCTAAAGCATTAAAACAATGCAGTGGTGTGGTGGCCGACTAGAAAAGATGGCCCAAAGACCAAGGAGACCAGTTGGTAGACCAGAAAACTGGCTGGCGGGGAGGAAAGTGGTCTCCAAGGGGAAGAACTGGTCTCCCACCCTTGTACCACCTTCCAAACAAGGAAAACAAGGTTTGTACAAAAAACAAACCAAAACGGATGCAAGACGAAAGTTCGGGATGCAAAGCGCAAAGCTGAAAGCCTCGAAAACTAGTCTATGAGCACCAAAAGTGGTTTACGACCACAAAAGTGGTCTCCCGGGTGACAGTGACGAAGAGATCATAGCTCCACCAAAAGGACCTCAGGCCACCACTAACCCATCACCTCCACATCTCAACCTAATCCATACACTACTATCCACCTACAACCCAGCATATACATCACCCCGGCCCATTTACCTAAGCCTGAGGTGTTCATTCCAGAAAACACAAACTTCTGTATAATGGATGCACATGGACCCCAATTATCTCAAACCCATGAACCCACTACTTCTGAGCTAATATGCATGATTAAAAATCTTCAAAGAACTGTGTTAGATTTAGCCTTTGGGATTCTGGCTCCATCATCGACCACATCACATACCAGGAATTTCAAACCAAAAGGCTCCCCAATCTTGAGGCGAACTGCAATTGAAAATGGCCAACCTAAAGCTATCTCAAGTCTGGGTGATGACATGTTAACAACTGGGCTCTGCTCCGTTATAGCGACCCAATTCCTTGGCAAAGTGGAGGCAAGGGGAAAAAATAAGGCCGAGGCAAGTATTGATCCTTATGAACAGATTTAGTGGGCTATTAAGGCGTTGAAGGGTAAAGGGCTAAACAAATAGCAAGTACTTGCAGTTGTTGCAAAAACTGTGGATGATACTTCTGTCACTCAGGTTAAGAGCATTTCGACTCAAGGTGTAAGCTAGGAAAAAGGCTGTCGTACCAGAAACATCCCTTTTAGCTCTAATCCTACACCCATAAGAGGTCATCAAACCCAGTCAACACCTGCCAACCCTTCTGTCAACCTTGGCAGGACTACAAACCACACCTGTAATCCCCTTTGCATGACCTTGTCCAAGGCTCTCTAAATTTTCATAGGACAAGGCCATCTCAAACCCCTTGACCCTCGGCCTCTCTTTGATCCCCTTCCATCCAAGTATAATGCTGCCAAGTACTGTACCTTCCATCAACAATTCGGTCATGATACTGACAGTTGCTTCCGTCTTCACCATGAAATACAAGATCTGATTGATAACGAGGTCATTGCCGCACTAGGTCCTACAAAGTCTATCAGCACTGGATCAATGAACTGGGGGAGGGGGGGAATAATGTGACTGTGTGATCGAGGATGAACCACCTACTGATGGCGCTCACTTTACCCCAGATGTGGTGGATGGCACACACTATTTTAGCATTTCGAAAATGTTATTTATTTTACTTCCTGAACTGGGTGTTGAGTCAGTCTTGTTGTATTGTATTGAGTTAGCCTTATTGTATTGAGTCAGTCTTGTTGTATTGAGTCAGTCTTGTTGCGTCAAAAGTTGGTGATTTCGGGGGTGTTAACTCGAACATCACTTTCTTGTTTTGTGCTTGTCTTTTACACTCTTTCTTTTGTGTTTGTTTCTGCCATTGAGCCAGTTGCGCCAGAAGATCTAAATGAAACGACATTACTTTTCCACTTACTTCTACTATGCCTTTAAATTATTGCGTTGACCAAAGTTTTTTTTCAAAACTGTTTCCAAAACTGTGGTAAAAGCATAGAGGAAGGAATTCCTCGGGATTTGCAAAAATTTGATCGATTAAGAGGAAGAGAGGCGTGCTAAGCCCTTAATGAATGAGATCATGTTTGTTAATGTGACTATTGAGAAGGATCCTGGCTTGATCCAGATTGGTTCTACATTTTCTTTAGAAGAGCATGAGCGACTAGTCGCTTTATTAAAAGAATTTCAAAAATGTTTTACGTGGTTCTATGAAGACATGCCTAGAATTGATCTTAAGATTGTACAACATAGGATCACTCTCAGTGTCAAGACTTGACCCATTTGCTTTCAAACCTTGAACCCTAATTCAGAATGTTCAATGATCAACCAAAATATGAGGTTTGCATTGTCAGATTGAAAGCAACCCTTGAACTAGGGGAAATAAGGTCAGATGTGAACCAAAGGAAGCTTGCATAGCTGGATGAGAAGCATCCCTTGAAATAGGGGCAAAAAAGGTCAGATACACTTGAAGATTCAAAATTGGGTCATTTCCCAAGCCAATGGAGATCGACAAGAAAGCCAAATCCCAGAATCTGAGAGAAGAAATTTTTTTTAAAAGGGCAATCAAGTTCCTATCCATGACACTAGGGGCAAATTCAAACCCAATTGGATGGGCCCTTACATCATCAAGACTACATCATCAGCGAACAGCAGCCATACTCCTGGATTCAAATGGGTTAGAGATCCTACGACCGATCAACATGGACAAGTTAAACTTTTCGATCCTTGAGAGGCTCGCTGGGCCGAAAACCCAGAAGGGTGATTCAGGAAAAAGTTAGAACAAGACCAAAAAAAAAAAAGAACAAAAATGAAAAAATGGAAACAAAAAACAAAAAAGAAAAGAAAAGAAGTAGAAAGAAAAATGAAAAGGAAAAATAGAGTTCGCAAGGTTGAAAACCCGGAAGGTTGGCTTTGGCAAAAGTTAGAGTGTAAAATGAGAGTGTTAATACCCGATGCATATGGCCTGATTCCCATCTTTGGGATACGTAGGCAACTTCATCATGAAGTTCAGCCCCAACTATTTTCAACCTGCTTGTCTCATCCATGTTGATTTGCTTACCCTTGTTCAACTCGACTATCCTATCCATGTCCAATTGGCTCATCTTCATTCAAAATCAGTTGTCCTATTCCGTTGGAAGATTAAGTTTAGATCTAAGGTTGTGCATCCCAAGAGTTAATTCCATGTTGGTTGGCTAGTGGTCATTTGCAAAAACAATATTTGAGGATTTTTAGTAAAGTTAACTAATTTTCTCAAAAATTATTTCTTTTTTCGAAAATCGAACCATTTCTTGAACCCAAAAAGGAAAAATTTCAGTGCTCACAACCCGACTTGCATGATTTCAAAGCAGAAAGTAGAACAAGCATGTTAATCTAACTCTCATGTTGGTCAAAATTGTTTTAACAGAGAGACAAATAAAAAATGGTCAAAATGATGAACTAAGGGCACAGTCGAGTCAGGTTTTCTGCATTTTCCCCATTACCAATAGACTCACCAGAAAAGGGCATAACTGAAGGTAGCAGCAGAGGCTAAAAAACTCTCTCATCCTCCGAGCAGTGACGTATCAAACTAAGTGCAAAGCACAAATGCTGGATATTCAACCCTTCTCATAAGGTCCATAACTTCCAACTTATCCATCAACCATACCTGGGAAGGGATAAAAAATAAGAGAGATTAAAGAATAGAGAGATGAGCGCTAAGAGAAAAAGCAAGAAAAGCACTTTTCAGAGGAAAAGAGATTGAGGGCCAAAATGATGTGAGAATCACAAATGGGACAAGGGTGGAAAATAATAACTGGAGAAACAGGCTCGTCATGAACCGAGAGGTCTCCCGTAGATGGAAAGCAAATGTCCGAGTGTTGTGTTTGTTGTTTTTGTTTGTCTCGATTCATGCTTTGAGTCGTTTTGATTTCAGTGAGTGTCAATAGTTATGTTGTTTTTAATTTGCTTTTGTTTGGACTATGGTCAATCGTAGGCTCAATACCTGGTTAAGAATTCATTCTCATTTTAAATTTCAAAAACTAAATCGTGCTGTGCTCAGAATGCTGTGTCATTCCCAACATGATGTACAAAACAGAATTACTTCTTTTATAAACTACAGTGTCCACCCTTGATCAAAAGAGAGAGCAACCAAACAAGGACCTATCTGAAG
The DNA here is from genome assembly GCF_055761805.1 of Camellia sinensis. Lineage (NCBI taxonomy): Eukaryota > Viridiplantae > Streptophyta > Magnoliopsida > Ericales > Theaceae > Camellia > Camellia sinensis. Next base: position 74,345,278 of record NC_138964.1, read on the forward strand.
CTACATAGGTTCCCGACTGCAAGGCAAGAGAAAAGAGAGAAAATTGGATCATCTAAGTTTGTTTTAACTTATTGCATTTCGGATGCACCTTCTCAAGCCTTGTCTTTTCTCCAGAGTATGAGTGTACCTCTACCTCAAGCTCAAGCTCAAGCTCAAGCTCAACCCTGCTTCATCTAAGTGCTATCCTCGAACACCATTCCCTGTCAGAGGCATCTTGGCTGGGTTTGCAATGAGTTCCTAGCAGACCAACCACGATGATGGAAACTAGAGTTCGAATGGTGATGCCTAGAATACAAAGGTTTAGAATTTTCAAGGCTAAAGTCTGGTTTAAGTACCCAGGAGTGTATCCCTGGCTTGAATCTGTATGGTAGCCCCATAGATTGAGATAGCATGTGTGCACCTCAATTCTGGATACTGAACCAACCTAGTCTGTCACCCCGTTGGAGAATAGGGAAAGTTGTTAATATGATCAGGAAGAAAAACAACATCCTTGGCTTCTACGTGCAAAGGTTACCCCTTGTTAGCATTTGAGGAACTTTGTACTGTGAGTTAAAGGTAAGAGTTTGAAGAACACAAGAGGGAGATCCCTGTTAGAGTAGAGTGGTTCATCGCCACTTGCCCCATGAGGTACTTTCTAAAGCACCGCCTTTCTTGTTTATTGCATTCTCTAAACATCATGCACTACATTGCTTGTAACATGTATCATATCATCGCACTTATTGCATTTATTTGCATCTTGTGTTATCTTGTATCATTTATCCTTTTACGCTGAGCAGCGTTTAAGATCGTTGTCCGTCGAGCTTTTCTTAGAACCTCTTCTCACGATTTCAGCGTGTTTGGAATATATCTCAGGACAAGTGGAACGTGCCCCTAAATAGTTTTCTTAGAACCTCTTCTCACGATTTTAGTGTGCTAAGAATGTTCTTTTCCTCACATGATTTCAGCGTGTTTGGAATTTATGTCACACGTCCCTAAGTAGTTTTCTTAGGACCTCTTCTCACAATTTCAGCGTGGTTAGAGTGTTCCTTTCCTCACACAATTTTAGCGTGTTTGGAATTTATCCCAAGACATGTGGAACGCGTCCCTGAGTAGTTTTCTTAAAACCTCTTCTCACAATTTCAACGTGGTTAGAGTGTTCCCTTCCTCACACGATTTTAGTGTGTATGGAATTTTTCTCCAGACGCGTGGAACGCACCCCTGTGTAGTTTCTTAGAACCTCCTCTCACGATTTCAGCATGGTTAGAGTGTTCCCTTCCTCACACGATTTCAGCGTGTTTAGAATTTATCTCAGGACATGTGGAATGCGCCCCTGAGTAGTTTTCTTAGGACCTCTTCTCTCGATTTCAACGTGTTTGAAATTTCTCTCAGGATGTGTGGAATGCGCCCCTGAGTAGTTTTCTTTGAACCTCTTCGAACGATTTTAGTGTGGTTAGAGTGTTCTATTCCTCACACGATTTCGGCGTGTTTGGAATTTATCCCAGGATGTGTGGAATGCGAGTAGTCTTCTTAGAACGTCTTCCCACAATTTCAGCATGGTTAGAGTGTTCCCTTCCTCACACAATTTTAGCATGTTTGAAACTTATCTCAGAACGCGTGGAACGTCCCCCTGAGTAGTTTTCTTAGGACCTTTTCTCACGATTTCTGCGTGGTTGAAGTGTTCCCTTCCTCACATGATGTCAGTGTGTTTGGAATTTATCTCAGGATGCGTGGAACACACCCCTGAGTAGTTTTCTTAGGACCTCTTCTCACAATTTCAGCGTGGTTAAAGTATTCCCTTCATCACACAATTTCATCATGTTTGGGATTTGTTTGTCCTCCTCTCACGATTCTAATGTGGTTGGAGTATGCCACCCTATGCATCTACTACATTATCCACTGCATTCATTACATCATACCATAATATTTCATGCATCCTTTTCATGTTGAGCTTTGTTTGGCATGTGCTCATACCTTTCCCTCATTGAAACATGGTTCTGTCTTGTGTAAGTACCCATGCTACGTTGAGGCCAGTATTGAGGGTGTCAGCAACTTTTCTGTGTTACATGTGGTTTGTTTTGTGTCCATACCTTTTCTAGGTCAAATGTGGTTCGGCCTGCACCTTTTATCCACTGCATCTATTGCATTGTAATTTGTCATGTTACATTTATCAATTAGGATCATTATCTTTCCCCGAGCAGATCATTCCCACTTATATCATGCCACCTAATTACTTGAACTCTTTCTCTTTCTACGAAAAACATAGTTTTGCTGGTGCTCGCACCACTTTTACATTAAAACTTGGTTCTATTATGTGTAAGCATCCATACTGCACTGAGGCCAGTATTGAGGATATAGGCACTTAGCCTGTGTTATGCATTGTTTGGCTCGTGCTGCCACTTCTTTTCTATATAAAACGTAGTTTGATTTGCATCTCCATTCCCTTACAATATTTGTGTGATAAACACTGCTCATGGCTTAGATTTCTTGCATTATATATCATTTGCATTATTTTATTACATTATGTATCATGTGCATCCTGTCCCTGAACTACACTGGTTTGATTCCTTGCAACGGGATATGTAGGCAACCCTCAGGTTCAACCAACTGCATTTGCATTTTGTTTGTTTGCTCAAGTCTTACGGCCTTGTCAAAATGGGCTCTCTTTGGGCTTTGACATTTACTCACGTCATTTTATCACTTCTAGCTCTGTCAAAGAAGGGCAATTGTAGACACCCCATTTTTTACCGCCATTAAGACTTGGGCACTTTATTCCAAACACTCAATGATGAAACTTACATTGTGCAATCTTTTGAATTCTTGGCGAAGAAATTCCAATTCAAGCTCTAATTCCAAACCTTGCACCCCATTCTGGCCAAATTATTTTAGACCTTAAAACCCTCTTTTCAAAATAAATTTGCAAATGCTTCTACGATGTCCAAGGCTCGCATTTCATTTAAAACATTACACTTTTTGGTAAACCGAGTAGGGACAAAGTGGAAATGAATGGAATAGAGGTGAACTCTTTAAAAAAATCTTTTAAAAACTTCTTATTTATAGGTTTGGAGTTGAAGAAAATAGGAGGGGTTAGAAGAAAACCAGTTTAGGAAAGGTGAGCATCAAACCTTTGAGAAAGTATTGAACAGCCTTCAGAAACCAGGCCCGTCTCTTGGCACACTTAGACTTTAGTTATGAGGCCCCCACCATTGGAAAGTAGATTTATGGGGCTTCTCTTTGAACTCAAGAATCATCTAAAACCAAGTTCGGATGGCGACGTTGTGGCTGCTGGAAGTTGGGCATCAATTCGTTTAAGATAGAAATAAACAACCTTTACTAAAATAGGCATATCTCTTTACACACTTAGAATTTAGATGTAAGGCCACCATCATTGGAAAGTATACTTCTGGGGCCTCAATTTAGGCTCCTTTTTCTCTTCAAATTTGATCTCAAATATTTTACACTCAAGTCAATTAAAGGAAGAGCTGTAACGGAATTCCTGGCCAACCACCTAGTAGAAGGAGATAAGGCAGTGGAATACTTGCTCCCAGATGAAAACATTCTGCAAATGGAGAAGGAAACATGGACGATGTACTTTGACAGAGCATCTAATCAATATGGTTATGGAATCGATGTGTTGCTGATAGCACTGGATGATTCCCATATACCTTTAGCCTTCAAACTCCGGTTCAAAGTGTCCAACAACGAAACTGAATATCAAGCATGTATTCCTCGTTTGGAAGCTGCCGTAAAACTAGCGGCGATAAGGTTGGATGTAATCGGAGACTCGAACTTGGTTATCTCTCAAGAAAACAGAGACTGGAGAGTCAAAGAGAATAAAATGAAGGCTTACCATCAGACTCTAGATCTCCTGATTCCAATGCTTGAAAAGCTGACGTTTACACACCTGCTAAGAGAGAACAATAGGTTTGCTTATGCACTGCCAACTCTATCTTCTATGGTAGACATCCCATTGTGAGTGAAGATGTGCCTAATTGTTATTGAACAAAAATACACGCTGGCTTATGAGACCATTCCCGCAATAGATGAAGTGCAAGACAAAAAGCCCTTGTATTACGATATTCGAAACTTTCTAGAAAATGAGACGTATCCACCAGGGGTAAATGCCAAAGACAAACAGGGAATACGACATCTGGCCGTTTAATTTATCATCTGTGGAGGTTAGCTGTATAAAAGAGGTCATCTGGAAATGCATAAGCTGTGTGTAGAAGAAGATGAATCGAAGCATCTCATGGAGGCTATCCATGGAGGAGAGTGTGGGGCACACATGAATGGAGGCTATCCTGAAAGATCCTTAGACAAGGTTACTACTGGTCAACCATGAAGGACTGCATTAGTTTTGTACAGCAATGCCACAAATGTCAAATTCATGCCAATCGCATGAACATACCGCCATCTAAGCTGTACAATATGACTTCACGATGGCCTTTTTCAATTTGGGGGATCGATGTCATCAGTGCATTCTCACCAAAGGGGTCAAATGGGCATGAGTTTATTTTGGTGGCGATCGACTGCGATTGGCTACTTCACAAAGTGGGTGGAAGCTCAGTCCTATGCGGTGTTGAAAGCGTCACATGTGGCCAAATTCATCAGAAATAACATCATCTGTTGGTATAGAGTACCGAACGAGATCATATCAGATAACAGCTCACACTTCAAGAAAGAGATGGTGGATCTCCTTGAGAAATATAATGTGGCTTTTCACAAGTCATCGACATACAGACCACAGACTAATGGAGCTATTGAGGCCACTAACAAGAATATCAAGAACACCATGTAGAAGATGGTTGAGACATACAGGGACTGGCCGGATAAACTATCGTTTGCGCTCTAGGGCTGCAAAACTTCAATTCGAACATCTACAGAGGCAACCCCATATTCCCTTGTCTATGGGATGGAGGTTGTTCTGCCAATTAAAATTGAACTGTCGTCGCTACGAGTTATGGCCGAATGTCAGATAGCGGAGGCAGACTGGCAACATAGTAGACTTGAGGAGTTATTGTTTCTTGGTGAGAGAACACTAAGGGCATTGTATCATGTCCAGGGCTACCAATGCCGAATTTCTAGGGCTTTTAACAAGAAAGTTAAGTCTAGGAATCTCAAGGAGGGGGAGATGGTACTGAATGACAACTGAGCTCCCATTCATGACCCTAGGGGCATGTTTAAACCTAATTGGACTAGTCCTTATATCATCAAGTCAATCTGGTCAGGAGGGCCGATTATTCTCATAGACTTAGATGGCCTAGAATTTTCACAACCGATCAATATGGACAAGTTGAAGAAATATTATGTTTGAGGGGCTCGCTAGGCTGAAAACCCGAAAGGGCGACCTACGGCAAAAGTTAGAGCATGAAAAATTAGAAACAAAGAAAAACTGAGCTCGCAAGGTTGAAAACCCTAAAGGGCGACTTTAGCAAAAGTTAGAGCGCAAAAGGAGAGAGGTAATACATGAGTGAACCTAAACCGAACTACGAAAGGCCTGATTCTCGTCTATGGGATACGTAGGCAACTTCATCTTGAAGTTCGGCCATAACCATCTCCAACTCAATTGTCCTATTTGTTCATATTTGATCAGGTCATCTTTTTCCATTATCAGTTAGCTCGGTTGTGGGATCTTTATGTTGGCAGAAGGGCTGGTACGACGGATGTTGTTATGGGCGGTTGTGATCTCTTGATTTGGGGTTGTTGTCTTACAGGGTTGATTCCACGCGCATCAGGTAGTGATCATTCCCAAAAAATGGTTTCGAAAAGTTTTAATAAAAGTTTATTTTGTTGAAAATGTTACCTTTTTACAACTTGGACCACTTTCGGACCAAAATGAAAATCTTTAGTGCTCGGAACTTTAATTCCATTGATTTCAACACAAGTACATTCTCTAGCTCTTTAATTTAAATCAAAGTTGCATTTTCATTATAAAACTTGAAAAGGATGGTCAAAGCAATAAACTAGGGGCATTGATAAGTCAGGTAGTGCTGAATCCTTTGCTCGTGCTAGCGGAAGTCTCTATAGCTAGAGTTGGTCTAACATTCGCTTCGTCCTCAAGCCAAGCCAAGCACTCACCAAAAAGGGTGTAACTGAAGCTAGGAGCAGGGACCTGAAGCTTTCTTATCCTCCAAGCAGTGAGGTACCAAGGCAAGTGTGAAGCACGAATCAGGACTGAAGCTGGGTATTCCGCCCATTCTTCTAGACATGTCTGATCATGCACAAACTGCAGTCTGAACCAGAAGGGGAAATAAAACGTGCAGTGTTTGAGGCCAATCAACTGAATACCCAGCTGACGGGACATGCTGTGGCTTATCTTACTGAAATTAAGCCCAGGGCAACGCCAACCTATGTCAGCTGCCATTTTGTTACACATCCAGTTGCACCACCACCCCTCATTGGGAAAATCCACTAGCTGTTGGCGAAAAAAGTAAACTCGAGCTGAATGCTCTGGACAAGGATCCACCACTTTCAGTTTATCCATTAGCCACACTTGGGAAGGGATAAAAATAAGAGATATTAAAGAATAAAGAGATGTACATTGAGAGAAAACTAAGAAAAAGTTTTTGAGCGGAAAATAGAGAGTGTGTGTCGAGTGATGTGAGGAATCATAAATAAGAAATGGTGCCATACAATACCTGGAGCAGTAGTGGACTCCTTGCAAACCTGATGGTCTCTCGCTGATGAAAAGTGTCCAAACCCATCAGGGTCTCAGCCAGTGCCAGACCAATATAGCTCTTACCCTCTTTCAGTCATTAGGCCACCTCAATCAACCTAATGTTGGCTCCGCTATAACTAGGGGGAAGAAGGAAGTGTGCTTCTAAGCACAAGCAAATGGCATGCTGCCGATTACCCTGCCAAAAGAGGTCGCCTCTGTCACAGGTGGTGGAAAACCGACGTATCAAACTGGGGATGTCTAATTCCCCATTGAGAGCCAAGGATGCCTAGCACAAAGGAAGCCCGCACATCCGTCCCAAAGCCTTGGCATGGCCAAAACAGGGCTGAGGCATGATGTCTTCGTCGCACCAGGATTCCATCAATGCTTCGAATTCTTTAAGCATCATGATCCAAAGAAAAAAAACATGTGTGATCGAGTTCCAGCATCGAGTAACAGCACGGAGGAATGGAAAACAAAGCGAAGTATGGCTCAAAGGAAAAAGAGCGCTTAGGCAAAAACTGCGAAAGTTCACCTTTTCCGAGCCATCCAAAGTGGCGATTCAGTCTCAGGCCTATTGTTGAGTAACATCTCCATCTTCAGAGAAAAATACCAAAGTGTAGACGTCCCCGAACGCCCAGGGAGGATGAGTTCCCGTTCCGTTCGTTTTGCGGGTCTACTACAGTTCGGACTCTCAATTGTCACGGTTCTAAATCTGAACCAAAGAGTCCAAATCCGGCAAATCGTTTTGAGAAAATAGATTTTGAAAGAAGTGCCAAACATGGACTGCTTTGCCAGATACAGAGTCGCCACCTAAATGTTTTATTTTGGGGAAATTTAGGAAACCCTGACTCGTTTGCCTAAGGCCACGTGTTCGTCATCACCAAAGTTGCCTCAGCTCGGGAACTTGGGTACGATTGGGGAAGGTCAGCTATGAGCACCCCCTCTCGCCCGATCCGAAGATCGGCCTCTACTACCGTGATATCCCATTTTTGAAAAAGTTATGTATTCTTATTCTGGTTATTAGCCTAGAATTACTATGTTATGCGCACAGCAAACAAGTATTGACCAAATCATCTAAATTGGAACAGAACATAGCATGTTTGTCTTGAAAAAAAGGTTTGCTACTCGCAAGTAGGCTAAAATACAGGTTTTGCCACCTTCGAGTGGGCTTTTAGAAAAACATGATTTTGCCACTATCTAGTGGGCTTAAAACTCACAGTTTTAATGCATTATCCCAACTTAAGCAATTCGACCTTCATCCACAGGCATTCAAGCAGTTATATCACATAAGCAGCTAGCCTCATGGTAATCATGTTGTTATGGCAACACTTACACGCATGCGGTATGCTAAAGCATAAATGCTTACCGAGTACTCCGAGCCAAAACAAAAACTAGTAAGTAATCACATGCATGATCCTAGTTCATATTTGAAATGGCTAATGCAACACATGCAAAGATACAATCCAAACAGGCTCGGCTATCCTAAACATGGCATATGAAATGCTACAACTAACAAATACTCAACTTGGAATTGAAATACGAGTGCAGTTAGCATGATGTACCGAGCCTGGTGCATGTAAGACAAATGTATGGATGCACGCATGCTAAGCATAAGGTATGCTAATTTAAATATGCCCTAGTCCACCATCATAAACGGGTAAATAAAAGGGAAGAAAGACGTGGGGTTGGAAGACATACACACACTCACGCACACTTATTACAAATTTGCCCTCGCTCGGAGGGACCAAAAGAATAATACAATCCAAGTAATGAATTACCTATCCTAGCTAATTAATTTATTACAGACCCTCTAATTTAACAAATTAAATGCAGAATAGGGATGGTCGTAGCCCTGCCTCGGGATACGTGAATGATCCATGCTCGATCCATCTTGCCCAGAAACCCGTACCATGCCACTGCTGCCTCTGTTAATGCTGCCCTGCTCCTCTGAAAATTGCCAAAGTCTTGGGATATGTTCTCTGCACACTGTAGGACGCCATCGGCTAAGAGAAATAACCACCAGCCATGGGAAATTTCCATCCGCTTCTTTCAAGTCTATCGGCCACATATTATTTGCCGGTCGGCACTAAACACTGCCAATCGGACACAAATTCCTGCTGGGACCTGCAGTTGACAGCAGCAAAGGGCAGAGCAGTACATGGCATGGAATTTTGAGCAAATGTGAGCTTGGTCACACTCCCAATCATGCAAGAGACTCAAGGGAGCGTGACCCTCGACCTTCGAGCCATCAATTGTGCATTTTGATGCATGATGGCCTAAGAGGCCGAGGTTGCAATTCAATATAAAATGCATGCAAACAAAACACATGAATACCAATACCCTATCATATTGGAGTCAAGGGGATTGGCGACCGAGGGTTGAGGCGCGTTTTGTCACTTGAAGTACAAACACTCCTCAATCCCCATGCCCGGTTTGACACCCCAAACCAAGCAATGCAATGCATATATACAAACTTGGCCCAAATGCACAACATGAGGTTAAAATGAAAAACATGCCAAATGTAATGCAACCTAAAGATACAAACTAAGTTAGTGCATTCTAAATGTGCCAAGTATGGTACAATGTATATGAGATGCAACTAGATAAATGTCATGCCAACATGCAAGTGTGATACAATGTAAGCGAGAGGACCAAAACAATGCAACATGATCATGCAATGGTGGTGCTAAACCATGAAGGGCAGACCTCAGTCCATCCCAAAACAGTGACCAAAAACTATCCAAAATGATGAACAAGCACTCATGCCAACATGCAAGCCAAAGGGGTCCAAAGCTAAGGCACAAACAAGGGGCATTCTACTACAATCATCATGACCACTCATGGCATGGACTAAGCGACCAAAAACAGATGTTCAATGCAGCAAAATACACCCAAAAACCCGCTGATATGGCATCCCCAAAATGTCTTAAACATACAAGCATGCACAATGCCCATTTCAAGGCACAAAGCTACAACACCTTAAAGCATGGGAAAGGACACAAATGACAATATAAGACCATCTTACATGGACTGAAATATGATCTTAAATAATGCCAAATCATGAGGATAGTCTATGTTAAGCATGCTAGAAGCCAAAATACTCAAGGCCTACAAGCCAAAATGCTAAGCAACTACATCAAGCATGTCAAACATGACCAAAACAGTGGCCAACAAGCCTTGAGCATGACAAATGATGACCGAAAGCTTCAACAAGCTAAGCTAAATTATGCAAGCATGGAAGCCTAAATAGAAGATGCATTTCTATGCAAAAGGGAGGGATACAAAACAAGGGTATTATGCATGCAAAAGACCACAAACCCGACCAAAGATAGAGATATATTATGATCAAAAGACACCTAAAAACCTTTGAAATAGGGCCAAAATCAGTCAAGCATGCAAGTTGCCCTTTAAGCCAAAAACAAGGATAAAAGAGAGACAGAGGGGAGAGGGGTGGCCCTCCCCTATGCAAGACCTCAAACCATCTTCTTCACCACTGAAAATCCACTGGATTTCAGTGGTGAAAAGAGAAATACAACAAAGTCAACAAGGCTTAAAGAAAAGGCACCAAAAGAGGCCAAAAGAGGCCTAAGAGGGGGAGTTCGACCCCCAATGCCAAAATGACCTAATGAGATGTCTTAAGCAGGAAAATATAAGAATTTTTTCAGTTATACACAAAGTCTAAAATAGAAAGCAAGATAGGTCAAAAGCCAATGCAAGATTGGGGAAACTAAAGTAAAGTGATTAACCTTGAAGAACCCTTGAAGAACAGTTGGTCGAGCCACCCTCTACTGACCAAAATTAGTCCAAAACCTCCACAAACAACCCTCAAAGTCCCTCAAAGTCGAAGTAAGGTGTGGTAGTGTGCGTGTTAGTGCAAAACTAAGGTAAAAATGCACTTTTAGGCCACAAAACACACACAAAGGATGAGAGAAGGGAATATATAGAGGGAGAGAGAGAGAGTGTATATGATGTATATGTATATAAGCTCTGGTTTTTATGTTCAAAAACTCTAACCCTAAACATGGTGGAGGAGAGCTCTTTATATAGGCAAAGGCAAAGGCTTAAGCTTCTCAAAGAAGCTAAGTAAAAAGGGGCCAAGGGTGCAAGGGGAGTCAAGGCTTCTTGAGGAAGCTAAGACAGCTGGCCAAGCTTCCTCAAGAAGCTTGGCCAAAGGGGTCAACCTTCTAGAAGGAAAAAAAGGGTCAAGGGTGCAAAGTGGTCATCCCCGTGCATGGAGAGGAGTGATGGTGCATTCCAGCTGGCACAGCTAGCATGCGACATGCTTGGAGGGTGCAAAAGGGTCACACCGGCCAGCAAAAAAAAGTCACCGGCCAGAGAAAAGTGCCGGTCGGCAAAATATAGTGCCGTCTGGCCATTAGTTTTAAGAAACCACTGCCAGTGGAACCAATAAACGGCCGGTGATGTGAGGGGACAGCTGGTGGGGTGTGGGGATGGCCAACAAGCCATTCCCTGCCTCTCAAGGAAGAAACACAAGTGTTTGGTGCAAAACCAGACACCGAAAAGTCGAGTCGAGAGATCGTGAGGTGAGGCGCGCAGCCGAGACCTCCGGGAACTCGAGACGAACACAAGCACGGATGATCACCGAGTGTTCCAACGGTGACATCCAAATCTTGAGGACGGTCAAAAATGGTGTGTCTACAGTTACCCCTCTTTGACAGAACTCGAAAGTCATAACAATGACGGGAGTGAATGTCAAAGCCCAGAGACGACCCATTTTTGACAAGGCCGAAGACTTAGACAGACATGCAAGACAAGCAGGACATGTGCCCGAAGGCAGGGGCAAAATGCAAGACAATGCACAAAGCCGAACATAACTTATGATCATGCAAAGAAAGCTGTAACGAAGCATAACATGCGATAGTTTTAAGCTAGCATACACCAAACTACACTATAATGCAGAAAGGATGTAAGAGAATTATGTAATTCTTGATACGTCTCACTCGGAGTATACTACACTTGTTCGGTTCGTCGGGTTGTACCAGCCTTAAATGAACCGTACATACAATATCGTGCCTGCAAAGAAAACAAACTTAACAGGTACAATATTGTTAGCAACATGCATAATAATGTACTTGAAATGCATGACAACGCAAAGCAAGTGGGAAGCATAACAACGCTGTGAAGGCACAGATATGTAAGTGGAGCACGCGGTCTACGCAGGCAACGAAATTGATCATAAGCATGCGGTCTACGCAAGCAATGAAATTGGTTTCAAATGTGCGGTCTACACAAGTAGAACATGCGGTTTTCATAAGAATGCGATCCACGCAAGTAGAACATGCGGTCTACGCAAGTAATGAAATTGATTACAAACATGCGGTCTACGCAAGCAAAACATGCGGTGTACACAAGTAATGAAATTGATTACAAACATGCGGTCTACGCAAGCAACGTAATTAATTATAAACATGCGGTCTATGCAAGCAAAACATGCGGTCTATGCAAGCAAAACATGCGGTCTACGCAAGTAATGAAATTGATTACAAACAAGCGGTCTACGCAAGCAAAACTTGTGGTCTACGCAAGTAAAACATGCGGTCTACGCAAGCAAAACATGCGGTCTACGCAAGTAATGAAATTGATTACAGACATGCGGTCTACGCAAGCAAAACATGTGGACTACGCAAGCAAAACATGTATGAGAAGAGTTGAATGTACACATGTAAGTAAAAACATGTTATTCACAATGCTGGAATGTAAAGTACTGTAACCCAGCATAATTGAAACGATTTGTGGAATCCACAAGACATGAACAGGATACGGGAACGGACGTTCTTCGTACGTACCGAGCATCGCTCATAGAAGTTGTGGCCTGAGGTCAACTTGATGGTTCACGTTTCAAAAGTGTGCTTCCCCGCATTGTCTCGAGTGATGAAGGTGCCAAACCATGTAGTTGACCCGAACGAAGGTGCAGAAGGTGCGTTGACCGCCAGGGGAGTTTTACTAGTATCAATTCCGACACTTTGCTACCCTGCCATTCTATGCTTTACTTTTCTTTTTACTGGTAGTTTAAGCACATTGCACTGCCTCGGGCAGGTTTTATTCTTTATCAAAATTATATATTTTGCAAAACACGTGATGGGAATGAAACGACCATTTTGATCAAAAGATGTTGCATTTGTAAATTTTCTATGCATCGCATCGCACGGTATCACACCACAATGTGAACGAAATTGAACCTGTTTTGAACATTGAGTACTTGCATCGTAATAATTAGGTAGTGAACCGACTTACAACTCGATAAGTAAAACAAAGGCATGATATAACCAAACAAGTGTGGGTACAACTCGATAAACAAATCAAAGACTCAAAGAGAGTGAAATACAACTCGATAAGTAAATGTACAATAACTCGATAAGCAGACAGGTGTGACTCCACAAGAATCGATCACCGGGGGGGGCATTGGAGGTGGTGGAGTTCCCTAATCCCTAGCGTAAACAGCTCAGGGAGCAAGGAGGAAGACCCTTGGCCAGGGGTAGAGGCCATGGGCCACAAGAAACGGCCATCGGCCAGAAATTTGTTCTCTCGGCAAAAGGTGATGGCCGGTCGGCACAATATTTGGCCGGCCGTCCATGAATGAAGAAATCACCAGAATGTTGACACCTGTCCTCCACCCAACCTTATCTCCTACAAAAGACCTCAGTTTCATAGTTTTTCTCAATTCCACACTGATTTGCTCTAATGGAAGAGTTTCTTGCTCAAAATCTTACAGCTTGGATTGCTAGCTTGGATGGCTCGGACAAGTTGAATTTCCGGGGTTTCGGCATAAATGCACTATTCACTCTGGGTCGTACCCCGTTGCACCTTCCGTTTCTTCATGCCGCGATGAGGTTTTGGAATCCGGTGACGCATGTCTTTAGCTTTGCTGGGCAAGGGATATGTCCTACCTTCGAAGACTTCCGAGCCTTAATGGAGTCCGAGCGCGACGAGAAGCTTCTGCCCCAACTTAATTTTGGCCATGCCCAGTCCTTAGGGCAAATGTGTGGATTCACTATGTGTGACGCTCGGTCTCTGATTTGTGACGGGATGTTGGATATTCCGAGTTTGATCGATCGATTTTTTGATGCCGGTGATCGCAACAACCATCATTGGCAAGGCTTCCAGCGACACGCCCTCTGTTTGTGCATGCTATCTCATTTTCTATTTCTCTCAGGCTCCGGAGGGTCTAGTGTTCGGCTGACCGAGGTTGCCCAAGGCTTGAAGGAGGGTAAGGGCTGTATTGCCATGACTCTGGCTGAGACGTTGATGGGCTTAGACGCCTTTTATCGTCGTGAGACGACCAGATTAGCAGGGAGTCCACTACTACTACAGGTAATGTTTCCCGCCCAATCTCACATATGTATCGCTCACATCACTCGGCCCTCAAGCTCGGTTTTTCTCACAAACCCTATTCTCACTTTTCTCTCATCGTACATCTCTCTATTCTTTATTCACTCATTTTCCATCCCTTCCCAGGTATGGTTGATGCACAAACTACAGGTTGTGGACTCTTGCCCAGCATATTCAGCTCGTGGCTATTTCTTCCGGCACCGTCTAGTCAATGCCCTTGATGAGGGATGGTGGTTCGCTTGGATGTGCCGCTTGTCCGCAGATCGTATTGCTTGGCGGTGCCCTTGGCTCAGCCTTCTGGCAATGAGTTACAACATGTCCCGGCAGACTAGGATTCAATTGATTGGTCTCACTCATTGTGTATTCTACTTTCCATTCCGGATTCGGCACCAATTTGGCTATGATCAAACCTGCCCGCCAGAAGGGATAAAGTATCCTGCTGCATTCCCAGCCCGAGGCGCACAGCTTGCTCGGCAGGCCACCACGTGGAGGACGAGAGAACTCCTGGCCCCCGCTCCTACTTTCAGTTGCACTTTATCTGATGAGTGCTTGGATTGGCTTAATGAGGAGGCACAGGTCGGGCCCACCTTGGCATCAGAGGCTTCGACCAGCTCTGGGAGGGGGCGCAGGAACACCTGACTTGACTATGCCCCGGATTTATTGCTTTATTAGTACTTTCAAGTTTTCTTTATGAATGTAATAAAAAGCAACTTCGAGTGTATGCAAGAGCAGGAGAACTCTGCTTTGAAATCAATGAAATTGAAGGTTGTGGCACTAAAAATTTTCTGCTTTGGTCTAAAAATGGTCTAAGTTGTAAAAAAGATTAATTTGAACAAAATCAACTTTTATTAAAAAAATTCAGAATCATTTTCGACATGGATCAGAACTGGACATGCCTAAGATCTATCACTGAGATGCACAACCCCAAATCCCTGCAACTGGGAAGTTGCCCCTAGTCTGAAGAGTACCGCGGCACTGCATGGCAACGGAGAGTTGCCCCTAGTCTGAATGACACTGTACCGGAGATCATAACCGGACTCTTGAATGTTGAATAGACAAAGATGACCGAGATGATCAAATGGACAAAGTTGATCGGGAAAAAGTTTATGGCTAAACTTCAGGATGAAGTTGCCTACATATCCTGAAGATGGGAATCAAGCCTTACGTAGTTCAGGCTTAGGTTCACTCGGGTATTTTCACTCTCCTTTACGCTCTAACTTTTGCCAAGGTCGCCCTTTGTGGGTTTTCAACCTTGCGAGCTCAGTTTTTATATTTTCTAATTTTTTCATGCTCTAACTTTTGCCTAGGTCGCCCTTTCGGGTTTTCGGCCTAGCGAGCCTCTCAGGGGTAATATTTCTTCAACTTGTCCATGTTGATCAGTTGGGAAAATTCTAGGCCATCTAGGTCCATCAGAACCACAGCTCCACCTGACCAGATAGCTTTGACGATATAGGGACCAGTCCAATTAGGTCTGAACTTGCCCCTTGGGTCGTGGATGGGAGCTCGGTTGTCCTTGAGCACCAAATCTCCTTCCTTTAGATTCCTGAACTTAACTTTCTTGTTAAAAGCCCGGGCAATTCTGCGCTGATAGCCTTGAACATGGTACAGTGCTTTCAGTCTTCTCTCATCAAAGAGCATGAGTTCCTCAAACCTGCTCTGCTGCCAATCTGCTTCGGCTATTTGACACTCAGCCAATACTCGCAATGACGGAACCTTAATCTCGATAGGTAGAACGACCTCCATCCCATAAACCAATGAATACGGAGTCGCTCCGGTAGAAGTTCTGATTGACTTCCGATAGCCCCACAGAGCAAATGTCAGCTTATCGGGCCAATCCCGGTAGGTTTCGACCATTTTCTGCAGTATGTGTTTGATATTCTTATTGGCGGCCTCGACCGCTCCGTTGGTTTGCGGCCGGTATGTGGATGACTTATGAAAAGCCACGTTGTATTTCTCCAACAAGTCAATCACTTCCTTCTTAAAGTGGGAACCATTATCCGAAATGACCTCGTTTGGGACCCCATAGCGACAGATGATATTGTTTCTGATAAATTTTGCAACGTGCGACGCTTTCAACACTGCATATGATTGGGCATCGACCCACTTTGTAATGTAATCTATCGCGACCAAGATGAACTCATGCCCATTCGACCCCTTCGGAGTGACAGCCCCGATCATATCAATTCCCTAAACTGAAAATGGCCATGGCAAAGTCATGTTGTATAGTTTTGACGGCGGGATGTTCATGCGGTTTGCATGGATCTGACATTTGTGGCATCGCCGAACAAAACTGATACAATCCTCCTCCATGGTGCACCAATAGTAACCCTGTCTGAGGATCTTCCGTGCTAGCATTACTCCGTTCATATGCCCACCGCATTCTCCCCCATGGATGGCCTCCATCAGGCGCTTCGATTCTTCGGTTTCAACACATAGCTTATGCATTCCCAGATGACCTCTCTTATACAACTTACCCCCACAGATTATGAACTGGACGGCCATTCTTCTGATTGCCCTTTTATCCTTGGCACTTACCCCTGGCGGGTACGCTTCCTTCTCTAAGAAATTCCAAATGTCATAATACCAGGGGTTTTCGTCTTGAACCTCATCTATAGCGGCAATTGACTCATAGGTTGGCACGAATTTCTGATCGATGATGACTGGACACATCCGGACTCCAGATGGGATGCCAATCATGGAAGATAGAGTTGCTAGTGAATCTGCGAATCTGTTGTTCTCTCTTACTAGATGAGTGAAAGTTAGCTTCTCAAATCGAGGAATTAACAGATCTAAGGTCTGGTGGTAAGTTATCATCTTTTCTTATTTGACGTTCCAGTCTCCTTTTGCCTGAGACATAACAAGGTTCAAATCCCCGATGATGTCTAACCATCTTGCCCCTAGTTCCAGGGCTGCTTCTAAACCGGCAATACATGCCTCATATTTTGCTTCATTGTTCGAGACTTTGAACCGGAGCTTGAAGGCTAGAGGGATACGGGAATTGTCGAGTGCTATCAGCAACACTCCTATCCCATACACGTACTGATTTGACGCTCCGTCAAAGTACATCGTCCAATACTCGTCGTCGACGTGCAAAATGGCTTCATCTAGAAATAGGTATTCAACTGCTCCACCTCATTCCACTAAATGATCGGCTAAGAACTCTACTACTGCTCTTCCTTTTACTGACTGACGCGTCACATACTTCAGATCGAACTCGGAGAGCAACAGCATCCAACGAGCTAGCCTACCCGTAAGGGTTGGTTTCTCGAAAAGGTATTTGATGGGATCCAGTCGTGAAACCAACATTACGGAGTGAGCTAACAGGTAGTGCCGCAGCTTTCTGGTAGCACATACTAAGGCCAGGCAAGCCTTCTCCAACGGTGTGTAGCGAGTCTCATACTCTAGCATTTTCTTGCTCAGATAGTAGATGGCTCTCTCCACCTTGTCCTCTGACTCTTGCGCGAGCATACAGCCCATGGTGGTCTCAGTCACCGAAAGATACAATATCAACGGTCTCCCCTGCTCTAGTGGCGACAACACGGGCGGGTTCTGTAAATATTCTTTGATCTGTTCAAAAGCAGCTTGGCATCGGCCGTCCCATTGGAAATTCCTTCCTTTCTTTAGGAGACGAAAAAGTGGTTCACAAGTCAAGGTTAATTTTGAGATAAACCGTCTTATGAATTGCACTTTACCCAGAAAGCCTCGCACCTCCTTTTCAGTCCCCGGTGGTGGCATTTCTAAGATGGCCTTGATTTTGGAAGGGTCGACTTCGATGCCCCTTTGTGTAATCAGAAACCCTAGCATTTTTCCTGCCGTAACACCGAACGTACACTTCTGAGGATTCAGCCGCAACCGAAATTCTCTGATCCTTTGAAAGAACTTTTGCAAGGCGGGGTAGTGGCCCTCCCTTTCTTTGGACTTGACAATCATATCGTCCACGTACACCTCCACCTCTTTGTGGATCATGTCATGCAATATTGTGGTTGCAGCCCGTTGATACGTGGCTCCAGCATTCTTCAACCCAAACGGCATCACTCTGTAGCAGTAAGTCCCCCACGGGGTGGTGAAAGCAGTCTTCTCCTGGTCTTCGGGTGCCATTACTATCTGATTGTAGCCTGAGAAACCATCCATAAACGAGAGCAAAGCGTGCCCCGCCGTAAAATCCACCAACTCATCAATATGTGGCAAGGGAAAGTCGTCCTTCGGACTAGCTCTGTTCAAATCCCTGAAATCCACGCATACTCGAATCTTGCCATCCTTCTTTGGTACTGGAACAATGTTGGCCAACCAAGTCGAATATTCGGATACCAGCAGGAAGCCTGCGTCGATTTGCTTGGTGACCTCTTCCTTAATCTTGAGAGCCCAGTCCGGGCAGATCCTCCTGAGTTTTTGTTTGATCGGTCGGGCCTCGGGGTCAAGAGGGATCCGGTGCTGTACAATCTCAAAATCGATTCCAGGCATGTTTTCGTAGGACCATGCGAAAATGTCTTTGAAATCTTTTAATAAAGTGACTAAGCGCTCGCGTTCCTCCGAAGACAACGTGGACCCGATCTGGACCAGCTGCGGGTCCTTCTCAGTACCAACATTCACAGTAATGATTTCATCCATTAAGGGTTTAACAAATCTTTCCTGCTCTTGATCAATTAATTGTTGCAAAACCAGAGGAATTTCTTCCTCATCGTTTTCATCAAAATTTTGAAAATCCTGATTTAAGCAATAAATCAAAGGCACAGAAAAATACTCAGAAACCACATCCACATCATTCTCATTAAATACTTCCAAGCCGTCCGATTCTTCTGTTACAACAGACTCAAAAGAGAAAGAAAATGACGACCTAGACAGGACTGTGGCATTCGGGTTATCACCCCCAGGAATACCAGACTCAGACTCAGTCGAGCTGGAACCTGATTCCGACTCATAAGACTCGGTGGAATCAAATTCTAGCTCACTACCTGACCCGGTGCTGCTTGATAAAAATCCCTCTTCGTATTGCCAAACGAGAGAGGATGCGATGGATGCATCCAAAATAGTTGCTGGTAGGCCCGCAGCCGTTCCATTCCCGATCATGCATAGTGAGAAGTTATCCCCCAAGCACTTCTGTTCGATCGGAGGATCTGAAAGTAGACATGCCAGTGCTACCCCCATTTCATTTTGAGCGTCCTCAAACTGCGCTCCCTTACTCTGCCCAACCTCAGCTGATAGATCTGTCTGCCCTTCGGCAACGTCATCCTCAAGTAGCTGCAGGTCAAAGAAAATCTCAAACCCCAGTACACGCTTCCTCTCCGCGTTCAGCCACGGCTCTGGGAAGCCACAGAACCGAAAGTCCTCCCCCTCCCAGATGAAGCATCCGTTTAGGGTACCCTGAATGGGCCTATGCATCAACTCAAAAGGCTTCCCAGAATGCTTTGCTCTGGCTCTTCCGGCCATTTCCTTTCCCTTCCTTACCCAATCCTCTTTGGTGGGTAGATAACCCAAGCCAAAAGTATGTGGGTTATGTGGCACTTCGGCCAATGTTGTGACGCCCTTCCGGCCGCTCTTTCCCAATCCCATCCCAGGGATATGTTGAAGCTTGTTCATGAGGTATAACGCTTGGGCACTGACATATACCCCCTCGTTAGCAGCCATGATGTCCTGTACAACCCGAGCCTCAACAAGGGTGAAACCTGACATAAACACGTCCTCCATTCCGTGCTCAATTTCCAAAACTGGCGTAGATACTTCCGACAGTGGATGGATCGATGAATTCCCAAAAACAATGGCTACTCCCTTTCCATAGGGGTATTTCACCATTTGATGCAAGGTAGAAGAGACTGCCTTGACTTGATGCAGCCACGGCCGCCCCAAAAGCAGGTTGAAAGTTGCAGGAACCTCCAAGACATGGAAATCTATCTCATGTTGTCCCGGCCGAACCTTTGTTTGAATCTTAACTGTTCCCATTACTTCTCGGCTTGTGTTGTCATACACCCGAATCACCTGGGCTGTTGGCACAAAGTCCGCGATTTTCAAACCGATCGCATAGGCTGTTCTTGCTGGGCAGACGTTGATGGCGGACCCTATGTCGACAAGGACCACCGGTATCCATTTATTCCTACACTCCACAGAGATGTAGAGTGGCTTGTTATGGTTTCCCCCCTCGGGCGGTAATTCCTTGTCGGAAAATGTCAGCATCGGGGTAACTCCTCCCGAAAAAAACAATCCAACCAACTACTCTGGCGTAGTCTCTATTGAGAGTTAGGCCTTGTTCATGGCTGAAAGGACAGCCTGTCTATGTACTCGAGAAGCCATAAGCAGCCCCCAGATGGAGATGTCTGCTTGTATCTTTTTAAATTGTCTCAATACGGCCTCATCCTCGAGTTGCTTTTCTTTTTGCTTCTCTTCCTCCCTATCTTTTCCAGACGCCTCTGGTTGATCTAGGTGTGGAGGCATGAAATACCGTCCACTCCTAGTCATGTGATCGAATTCGCTGATATGCCAAGTATCATCTGGTTGGTTATCCCCCCAATCTTCGTCTGTGTGGGCAAAACACAAGTCCTTATCTTCCCACCACATTCCATCAGCAGCTGAGAAACATCTGTCCGGCTCTGGTATGACTGTTCTTGTACTTGCAGTACCTTCTATCCTTATGCTTGCGGCATTCTCCATTTTTGTGGTCACAGCAGTCTCAATACCCACATGGGTTTTGCCTTCCTGATTCTCTCGGAATCTTCGAATCTTTCCTATTCTGGGTGCGTCAATACAATCGACTGTTCGATAATCCCCGTACTAGAAATGCTCCAATCCCGAGCGAAATTCTTAACACTGGCGCTCTCCGACGATACACTCTGTTCTTCGACCCTCCCGGCTGTTACTAACATTCTTGCCCCTACCGGGCCTTGTTGTGGCTGAAACTCTTCCACCACATCTGGTTGATCGTCCAACCATCCCGTAGCCTCCGTTGATTCCTCATAATCGAACCAGCTGACGGCTGAGTCCCCTGGATCTTGGTTACTGTAAAACTGGAGCTTGGCAAGGTCCTCTTCCACAGCCGTTAAATCATCCGTTCCCTGTCCCAGACTGTCCCCTTGGATCACACACAGCTCCCCTTCTGTTGGTAGTTCCATATCTGGCCTATCCTGGCCTAATGACAAAATGTAGTCACCTGGGCTATAAGCTTTCTCAATACCACTCCCAGATTCTGCAGACTCTGGCTCAACAACCCCCTTCTCCTTAGGAATCTTCTCTCTCCTGTCCTCGACAGTCATCACTGCTGGCTTAGGTTGGGTTGTGGAGGTGTCCATCATGCACAAATCGGTGAAATCGGGAAGGAACAATTCCGGCTTAGGCAAGTGGGAAGGAGTGATATAGATGCTAGGATCGTAAGGCATGACCCCAGTTTGGATGAAGTTGACTCTTTTGGGTGGTGGAGCTTGGTTATGTGTGGGGAGAGGGTTTATAGTAACGTTAGGTTTCTCGGGAGGCAAAATCACCCCGTTATCGATGAGATCTTGAATCTCATGACGTAATCGGAAGCACAGATCGGTGTCATGACCATGCTGTTGGTGAAATGCACAATATTTGGCTGGGTTGTGGGCAGCGGGGAGTCTTTCTGGTAAGGGTCGCGGCTCTAGGGGCTTCAAATGCCCTTTCTGATTAAAACCCCCAAAGCTTTGGACAGGGGCATATAAAGCGGAGCAAAGGTTCTAGTGTTTTTGGGTGTGTATTTGGCTGTTTGTGGGTTGCTTCTGGATGCACCGGAGAATGGTGCGGCCGCCACAGTTCTTGGGGGAGGGTTGGTAGTGACCATACTCACTTCGGAGGTCCTGGTAGTTGTAGCGCCACTCGGGCCTGCATTAGTGTTACGATTGAAAGTTCTGCGGGGTTGCTCCCGGTCATTATCAATTAAGCCTTGCTTCAGTGCATCCTCAATCTGTACCCCCATTTCATGTAAATCGGAAAAGGTAGGAAAGGGGAGTACGATCATCTTCTGCATTAACTTGGGCTGAAGATTGCGCTCAATCATTCGAATTTGATCTTTGTCCGTGGGCCTTAGGGTCATCATCGAAGCCTTAGCCTGCCATCTGGTCACGAATTCTGAGAAGCTCTCTTTGGGTTCTTGCCTCGTTGTCTCGAGATCTCGGGTCATAATCTCGATTTGTGTATTGTACGAGTACTGCAAGATGAAGGCCTCATCCATTTCATCCCAGCTTCTCTTGACGTCATCCTCCAATTTGGCATACCATATGGCCGCTACACCCGACAGGGTCCGGCCAAATAGAGACAGCTTTTGCAGTCTAGTGAGGCCCATTGGCCTCAGGATATCTGAAAACAACCTCAGGTGCACCATGGGGTCCCCGGACCCATCAAATCGATCAATGTACGGCATTTTGAATCTGTCAGGCAGCGTCACAGCTGTGTCAGTGTATCCATCTTCGATGTCAGGGTTGGCTTTGACTCCCTGGGACTTCTTAAACATCTTTTCCAACTTGCTTAGTTTTAAAGCTGTGACGTCCACTTCGAACTCAAAAGGAGAGTCCGGTATATTGACAGGCATGGGGGCCTTGGATAGTTGTGGTGGAATCAGGGGCGGAGCTGGCCCCGCTGGAAGGTCTGTATTCTCTTGGACATTCCGGACATTCGGTGTTTCTTCGGGTATCGGAACCCTTAGTGGGGGAGGGACTTGTTATGAAGCAGAAGCTCCGGTTTGCTGCTGTAACCTCACGATTAACTCTGCTTGTTCATTCATAACCGTGGCCTGCTGTTTGGCGAACTCTGCCTGTCGGACAGCATCCTGCTGCATCACTTTCATGTTTTCTTGGAGTTGGCGCACCATCTCCTCTAAACTAGCCATATTGTTATGTTCTGACTGAATTATTGGTATATGTTCCCTCTCTGTGGGTGAAGCAGAGCCCTGATCCCTACTGTACTCAGATGGGGTAGACAAAGCCCTCTGTACTGACTGCGGAACTGATATCCTCTGCCTAACTGCCCTCCGTCTAGTAACCGGGGGTAGAGAGTGGTACACTAGTTGTCCGTCTACCAGATCCTCAGATCGATGGAACTGACGACCTCTAATCCAGACTGCTTGGGGAATATCTACTAGGTCAGAAGCAATTGTGCTCGACTACCTAGTAAAAAGATAAATAAAGAAAATAAATAAACGGGCAATTGGACAACGTAACAACGTAAAATAAACACACACAACGCACAGTTGGGTATTTATAACACACAGTTGGTAAGCCGAACACACTGTTCCCCGATACTGATCACTGCGCTGAAATCACCGTTCCCAGAACTGAACTTGATACCCGCAGATAACTGATTTCTAAAATACTGATTGTGATGCCCACAGGCCTGATACACAAACTCGCAAACTGATACATGCAATCCTGTAGAGGCCAACTCTAAAGCACATAGCAGATAAGTGAGAGCCAAAACACCCCTATGTTGGGGTAGGGTTTCCCTGTCCTATTTTGTCAGGAGCTAGGGTTTTACTATGCACGCAGCAGTTTTCAAACAACTTAACATCGGGTAAGGAACCTGTCCTAATTTGGAATGGTCACTATGGATTTCGATATGCACTAGGTCGAATGGTCGAAAAGGGTGCCCCGGTAAAACCGGGGTTTGTGTTCCCATACTGTCAGAGCCCATAACCGGTCAGCCTTATGCTCATGTCTTGACAAGACAAGCCTCCGGCAAAACGTTCAGGAATGGCAGATGGTAAACACGGTGTCCTAGGCGCACCGATGCACATGCAATGCAAAGAAACACATAAATGAAATCAAAACAGGATATCACGAGTTCGAGTCAAGCTCTCCAAACTCACCAATAGAGTTGCCAGAAACTGTAGACGTTCCCGAGCGCCCCGGGAGGATGATTTCCCATTTCGTTCGTTTTGCGGGTCTACTACAGTTCGGACTTTCAATTGTCACGGTTCTAAATCTGAACCAAAGAGTCCAAATCCGGAAAATCGTTTTGAGAAAATAGATTTTGAAAGAAGTGCCAAACGTGGACTACTTTGCCAGATACAGAGTCGCCACCTAAATATTTTATTTTGGGGAAATTTAGGAAACCCTGACTCGTTTGCCTAAGCCCACTGTAGACGTCCCCGAACGCCCCGGGAGGAACGAGCTCCCGTTCCGTTCATTTGGGGTCACTATAGCTCAGGACTCTCAAATTGTCACAGTTCTAAATCTGAACCAAAGAGTCCAAATCCGGCAAATCGTTTTGAGAAAACAGATTTTTTGAAATAAGTGCCAAACATGGGCTGCTTTGCCAGGTACAGAGTCGCCACCTAAATATTTTATTTTTGGGAAAATTTAGGAAACCCTGACTCGGTGCCAAAGGCCACGTGTCCGTCATCACCAAAGTTGCCTCGGCTCGGGAACTTGGGTACGATTGGGGAAGGTCACTTTGTGAGCACCCCCGCTCGCCCGATCAAAGATCGGCCTCTACTAACCATGATATCTATTTTTGAAAACATTATGTGTTCTTATTCCGGTTATTAGCCTAGATTACTATGTGATGCGCACAGCATACAAGTATAGACTGGATCGCCTGAATTGGAAAAAAACATTTCATGTTTGTTTGTTTGAAAATGGTTTGATGGTGCTACCCGCAGGTAGGCTAAGACGTGGATTTGCCACCCTCAGGTGGGCTTAGAAAACATGATTTTGCCACTATCTAGTGGGCTTAAAACAAACATTTGATGAATTGTTCCAATCCAAATAACCCAACCTTCACCCACAGGCATTCAGGCAGTTATATCACATAAGCATATAGCCTCATGGTAAGCATGCTATTCATGGCAGTCACTCACACACATGCAAGGATGCTAAAGCATAAAACTTACCGAGTACTCCAAGCCAAAAAAGAAACTTATTAGAAATCCATGCATGATCCTAAATATGCTGAAATGCCTAATGCAACACATGCAAAAATGCAACTATAGCAGGCTCGGCTACTCTAAACATGGCATATGAAATGCTACAACTAACATGTATTCAACTTGGAATTGAAAATACAATACAGTTAGTATGATGCGCCGAGCCCGGTGCATGCAAAACAGATGAATGAATGCAAACATGCTATCATACTGTATGCTAATTGAAATATGCCCTAATCTAACCATCATAAGCGGGTAAATAAAAGGGAAGAAATACGTGGGGTTAGAAGACATACAACACACACACGCACACTTATTACAGTTATGCCCTCGCGCAGAGGGTCCGAATAAATATACAGTCCCAAATAAAAGAATATTACAGTCCAAATAATACAGTCCAAATAATGTACAAATTCCTAATTAATTAACAAATTAACTAAGAAAATAAATAAACTGGCATGCAAGCCAGGGACTGCCTTGATTCCATTCCGGATGATGAATGATGCATGCCCGGGTTGCCTTTGAGCGGAAATCCATGACGATGCCCCAATTAGCCTCTGTTTGCACTTGTTCTTGAAATGCGTGCCAAGCCTCGGAAGACCGCTGATTCTTGATTTGCTGCAATAGAGAGCAGGAAAGGGGCATAACAATGTATTTTCACAGATATATGCATGCCTCGATCCTCGTGTCACCAATCACGCATATCGATGCATGATGGCCGAGGGGTCGAATTGTGCAATTCAATATAGGATGAATGCACATATAAACACAACAAGAACCTAACTCCATCATGGATGATCCGGAGTGTCGGTGACTAGGGAATTGAGACACGTTCCGTCACTCGGAGTACGAAATGCACCTCGTTTCCCGTGCCCGGGCTAACTCCTATCCCGAACACGACGCAATATGCATGACATGCTGTAACAAGCCCGCGGGGGACCTCGCTACAGCTCGGACTCAATTTGTGTCACGGTTCTAAATCTGAACCAAAGAGTCCAAATCCGGCAAATCATTTTGAGAAAACAGATTTTTTTTTTGAAAGAAGTGCCAAACATGGACTACTTTGCCAGATACAAAGTCGCCACCTAAATATTTTATTTTGGGAAATTTAGGAAACCCTGACTCATTGCCTAAGGCCACGTGTCCGTCATCACCAAAGTTGCCTCGGCTCGGGAACTTGGGTACGATTGGGGAAGGTCACTTCGTGAGCACCCCCGCTCGCCTAGTCAGAGACCGGCCTCTACTAACCATGATATCTATTTTTGAAAACATTGTATGTTCTTATTCCGGTTATTAGCCTAGGTTACTATGTGATGCACACAGCATATAAGTATAGACCAGGTTGCCTAAATTGGAACAAAACATTTCATGTTTATTTTTTGAAAGATGGTTTGCTACTCGCAAGTAGGCTTAAAATGCAGATTTTGCCACCCGCAGGTGGGCTTAGAAAAAGATGTTTTTGCCACTATCTAGTAGGCTTAAAACATTTGATGATTTATTCCAATTTAAGTAACCTAACCTTCACCCACAAGCATTCAGGCAGTTATATCATGTAAGCACATAGCCTCATGGTAAGCATGCTATTCATGGCAGTCACTCACATGCATGCAAGGGTGCTAAAGCATAAAGCTTATCGGGTACTCCAAGTCAAAACAAAAACTCATTAGAAATCATGCATGAATCCTAAGTATACAGAAATGCCTAATGCAACACATGCAAAAATGCAACTATAGCAGGCTCGGCTATTCTAAACATGGCATATGGAATGCTACAACTAACACGTATTCAACTAAGAAAATGAAATATAATGCAGTTAGTATGATGCGCCGAGCCCGGTGCATGCAAAACAAATGAATGAATGCAAACATGCTATCATACTGTATGCTAATTGAAACATGCCCTAATCTAACCATCGTAAGCTGGTAAATAAAAGGGAAGAAAGACGTGGGGTTGGAAGACATACATCACACTCACGCACACTTATTACAATTATGCCCTCGCACAGAGGGTCCGAATAAATATACAGTCCCAAATAAAAGAATATTACAGTCCAAATAAATATTACAGTCCAAATAATATACAAATTCCTAATTAATTAACAAATCAACTAAGAAAATAAATAAAACTGGCATGCAAGCCAGGGACTGCCTTGCTTCTGATGGATGATGCATGTCCGGGTTGTCTTGTGCGGAAATCCACCGGGATGCCCCAATTAGCCTCTGTTTAGCAGTTATTCTTGAAACGCGTGCCAAGTCCCGAAAAGTTACTGATTCTTCATTTTGCTGTAACAGAGAGCAGGAAAGGGGCATAGCAATGTATTTTCACAAATATATGCATGCCTCGATCCTCGTGCCACCAATCACGCATACCGAGGCATGATGGTCGAGGAGTCAAATTGCACCACTCAATATAGAATGAATGCACATGAAAACACAACAAGGCCGAACTCCATCATGGATGATCCGGAGTGTCGGCGACTGGGGAATTGAGACACGTTCCGTCACTCGGAGTACGAAACATACCTCGTTTCCCGTACCCGGGCTAACTCCTATTCCGAACACGATGCAATATGCATGACATGCATGAAATGCAACTAAGATACAATCCTAACATACACAATGTTATGAAAATGAGATGCCTCGAAATGCGTGTGCACGGGCACGCAAACCGAGAAAATGACAGAATGCGATCTAAGATACAACCTAGTATGCACTATGCTGTAAAAAAAAAAGATGCCTCGAAATGCGTGCACACGGGCACGCAAATCGAGAAAATGACAGAATGCAATGCAAATGACATGGAAATCTGATATGGGCTTACACTAACATGAGAGAGCCTCATCCACACTCACATAAGAGGCCGATGGATGAAAAAGAAGTGCCTCGAAATGCGTGCACACGGGCACGCAAACCGAGGCAATGGCATACGCGAGGCAATAGCATGGAAATGGCATATAGAATGCAACATGGACTTCCACTAACATGAGAGAGCCTCAGCCACACTCACATAAGAGGCCGATGGATGAAAAAGAAGTGCCTCGAAATGCGTGCACACGGGCACGCAAACCGAGGCAATGGCATATGCAATGCAATAGCATGGAAATGGCATATAGAATGCAACATGGAATTTCAGCAATGAAATGTGGGGGAAAATAGCCCCGAAATGAGGCGAAAACACGCCTGATGCATGGAATCTCTCCCGAAATGCAAATTAGGCGCATAGAATGAACTACAGCTATACAAAGCATGCATAATTGGTACATGGAATGAAAAGACAGAA
Organism: Camellia sinensis; assembly: GCF_055761805.1. Taxonomy (NCBI): domain Eukaryota; kingdom Viridiplantae; phylum Streptophyta; class Magnoliopsida; order Ericales; family Theaceae; genus Camellia; species Camellia sinensis. The sequence goes on from NC_138964.1 coordinate 74,373,402, forward strand.
GCAAGGCAGCCCAAAAATAAGCATTTTACCAGTACAAATCATGGCCAAACAGCAAGCAAGGATAGGGCAACAATGGCATGCAAAAATAGGGGCCACGAGAGGGCAATGAAACAAGTGGTATATGCAAAGCCCAAACTGAAAAAATCCCTTCTACAACATTTGAAGAGGGACCAAAAATATGCACATTTACAGAACTGTAAAAACCCCAAAAACAAATATAGATATGGCTAAGCTCTTATGCAAGAAAATGGGCCAAAAGGTGGCCAAAGAGGCAAGTGGTATATGCACAGCCCAAACTGAAAAATTCCCTTCTACAACATTGAAGAGGGACCAAAAATATCCACATTTACAAAACTGTAAAAACCCCAAAACAGTATACAAAAATGCTAGAAATGCAATGCGAAATGAGGCTCAAAAGTGGCTATAACACAAAGTATACAAAATATTCCACAAACGGCCAAAGACCCTTAATGAAATATGAAGAATGGGCCAAAATAAGACTATTTTTAGTACTGTAGAAAGGCCAAAAACCGAAGCATGATAGGCTGCCAAAACATGCAAAAATGGGGACCGAAGAGGGAATATAAAGGCAAGTGTTGCATGGAGGTCCTAAACAGTGTTGAGCCCTTCTTCAATGTTGAAGAGGGGCTCAAAATAAGCCTATTTTTAGTTCTATAAAATTCCCAAAAATGAAAGCATAATGGGCTGCCAAAGCATGCAAGAAAAGGGGACCAAAGAGGGATATAACATGAAGTAGCATATGGAGGTCCCAAACCATGAAAGGCCCTTAATAAAACATGAAGAATGGACCAAAATAAGACTATTTTTAGTACTGTAAAAAGGCCAAAAACCGAAGAATGATAGGCTGCCAAAGCATGCAAGAAAATAGCATTTAAGGAAGATATTGAAGCAAGTGCAAGATGGGGGGCTCAAACAGGGTTGAGCCCTTAAGAAAAAGTGAAAAAGAGCTCAAAATAAGGCCACTTTCAGTTATGGCCGGAGCTCAAAGCAAAAAGCATATATGGCTAAGAAATGTTGCAAAAATAAGCTCAAAAAATGGGGAAATGGCAACTCACCCTTGTAGACCACTCTTTGGTTGCTTCTTGGACCAAGTTGCAGCACCTTTAGCCTCTGAGAAGCCCTCCTTGCTGCTGGAAATGGAGTGGTGGTAGTGGTGCTTGGTGGTGATGAAGAAATGAGGTGTAGAACTTGGATGTTTTTGAGAAAATGAGAGAGATAGAGGGAGATTTGGATGCAAGACTTGAAGACAATTTTTCTAACCCCTTCTACAAAGGCTTGCAGCTGGTTATAAGGAAAAAAAAAAGAGGGTGTAAAGGTGGGGAAAATGTGGGGGAAAAGGAGGTAAGTTTTCCCCCAAAAAATATCCCCCGGATTGAGATATTTTCTGGGGGATAAAGCTATACAGCTGTAAAGTGTGTGTTGCAAGGAACATGGCCGGCTAGTTTTTGGACTTGAAGGTGGCCGGCCGGCCACCACCCGTAGCCGGCCGGCTAGGGGTCAAAAGGGTCAAGTTGAATTAATGGCCGGCCACCACTTTTTAGTGTCCTCCCATGTGTGTACATCACAAATATGTGGTTTAAAGTTCAAGAAAGTGGCCCAAGGGTGTTCAACATTGGCTCGGAAGGAGGGGTTCAAAAGGGTCAAATGGAATTAGTGGCCGGCCACCAACTTTTGGGGTCCTCCCATGTGTGTACATCACAAGTATGTGGTTCAAAGTTCAAGAAAGTGGCCCAAGGGTGTTCAACATTGGCTCGGAAGGAGGGGTTCAAAAGGGTAAAATGGAATTAGTGGCCGGCCACCAACTTTTAGGGTCCTCCCATGTGTGTACATCACAAGTATGTGGTTCAAAGTTCAAGAAAGTGGCCCAAGGGTGTTCAACATTGGCTCGGAAGTGAGAAAAAAAACGGGCGTCGGAGGGCGCCGGAGGAGCAAAAACTGGTTGTTGAAACAATTGCTGGCGTCCCACCCTTCTACGGCCTTCCCGGTGATAAAACAGAGGTACCTGCCAAAAATGAACAAAAACCGATGCAAAACGAATGCTCGGGGGCCAAAACGCTCAGTTCGAGGCCCCGAAAATTGCCTATTAAGCACCGAAAGTGGCATTCGGCCACGAAGTGGGTTTCTCAGACCCCAGTGTCCCTCAAAAGGGAGTAGAAAGGAAGTATGCCAAAAATCAGAACAAACGGAGATGGTTAGACGGTCCCGAACCGAGGCACACGGCCAACGGTCCCGAAAAACCGGAAACCGGACTCCGAAATGGGCAAAATGGCCTGCGGCCACAAAATGTAGCCCACGGCCACTAAGAGATGGTCTACGGGACCTCTCCCTCCCCTTAGGAAAAGAAATATAGAAAACCGAGTCTGGTTCGCAAACCGAGACAAGGCACAGAAGAGGGTTCGGAAATCCGGAGGCAGGGCTCACGGCCGCAACTCTGAAACTTCTGAACGAGCACATTATGCAACATCACCAAGCGCTCAACTGGTGACGTCTGAGTCTTAAGGTCGGTCAAAAATGGGGTGTCTACACATGCATGAAATGCAACTAAGATACAATCCTAACATACACAATGTTATGGAATGACGTACATGCTGCACGAGGTAATACACAACCGGGCATACACAATGCTATGGATGGAATGGCATACGCAATGCAATAATGGGCTTACACCAACATGAGAGAGCCTCAGCCACACTCACATAGGAAGCCATCAGATAAAAACAAGACAACTCGAAATGCGTGCACGCGTGCACGCAAACCGAGGACCGACCCTTAGGCACCGAAATGCCACTCTAATGAGACATGGCAAAGACATGGAATATGATATGCAAACATGCAAAAATCAGTAGCAAAATGAGGGGCAAAACAGCCCCGAAACAAGGCGAAATGACACCCGATGCATGGAATTTCTCCCGAAATGCAAAACTAGGTACATGAAATGGCTTACAACTATACAAAGCATGCATAATTGGTACATGGAATGAAAATAAAGAAGCAAGGTCGCCTCAAAATAAGCTTTTTTACAGTTCATAGCATGGCCAATCAGCAAACACAAATAGTGCAAAAATAGCATGCAAAAATGGCCCTAAATATGAGATAAAGAAACAACTCACAGCTGCTGTCATCAAACAGATTAGGGCCCTTAATGAAACATGAAGAATGGGTCAAAATAAGACTATTTTCAGTACTGTAAAAAGGCCAAAAACAGAAGCACAATGGGCTGCCAAAGCATGCAAAAATGGAGACCAAAAGAGAGATATAACATGAAGTGTATAAAATATACCTCAAACCATGAAAGGCCCTTAATGAAACATGAAGAATGGGCCAAAATAAGACTATTTTTAGTACTGTAAAAAGGCCAAAAACAGAATCACAATGGGCTGCCAAAGCATGAAAAAATGGGGACCAAAAGAGAGATATAACATGAAGTGTATAAAATATACCTCAAACCATGAAAGGCCCTTAATGAAACATGAAGAATGGGCCAAAATAAGACTATTTTCAGTACTGTAAAAAGGCCAAAAACAGAAGCACAATGGGCTGCCAAAGCATGAAAAATGGGGACCAAAAGAGAGGTATAATGACAAGTGGCACATGGAGGTCCCAAACAGTGATGAGCCTTTCTTCAATGTTGAATAGGGGCTCAAAATAAGCCTATTTACAGTTTACATCATGCTCCAAAACAGATCACATATAGGCTAAAAATATCATGCAAGAAAATGGCATTCAAGGAGGATATTGAAGCAAGTGCAATATGGGGGCCTCAAACAGTGTTGAGCCCTTAAGAAAAAGTGAAAAAGATCTCAAAAGAAGGCCACTTTTAGTTAGGGCCGGAGCTTAAAACAGTAGGCATATATGGCTAAGAAATGTTGCAAAAATAAGCTCAAAAAGAGGGGATTGATACTCACCCTTGAAAACAAGTCTTTTGTTGCTTCTTGGCTTGAGAAGTGGTGCCTCTTAGCTGCTGGAAAGCTCCCCAAACTGCTGGAAATGCAGTAGTGGTGGTGGAGCTTGGTGGTGATGAAGAAATGAGGTGTAGGACTTGGATGTTTTGCTTGAAAGAGAGAGATAGAGGGAGATGTATATATGAAACTTGAAGGCAATTTTTTCTAACCCTTTCTCTTGAGTTGGGAGGCCAACTATATAGGCAAGAGAGGGAGAGAAGAGTCTAGGCAAAAGTGGAGGGAAATGAGGCTTCTTTTCCCTCCAAAAGAGTCCCCCGGATATAGATATTTTTTGGGGAAAACAGCTATACAGCTGTAAAGTGCACATTGCAAGGATCAGGACCGGCCACTTTTCAGAGTTGCAGGTGGCCGGCCGGCCACCCCCTATGGCCGGCCGGCTAGGGGTCAAAAAGGTCAAGTTCATTTTCTGGCCGGCCACCACAAATAGGTGTCCTCCCATGTCTCCTCATCACAACCATGTGGTTCAAAATTGGCAACTCTAAAACAGGAGAGAGAACAAGCCATTTTTAGGAGGGGTTCAAAAGGTTCAATTGGAGTTTCTGGCCGACCATATGATATTAGGATCCTCCCATGTGTGTACAACACAAATATGTGGTTTGGGGTTGAAGAAAGTGGCCCCAAGGTGTTCAACATTGGCTCGGAAGTGAGAAAAACGGGCACTGGGGGGCGAAAATGGAATATAACTGGTTGCTAAGATAATTACTGGTCTCCCACCCTCCAGTGAACTTCCTGGTGATAAAACAGAGGTACCTGCCAAAAATGAATGAAAACCGATGCAAAACGAATGCTCGGGGGCCAAAACACGCAGTTCGAGGTCCCGAAAATGGGCTGTTTAGCACCGAAAGTGGCGTTCGGCCACGAAGTGGGTTTCTCAGACCCCAGTGTCCCTCAAAAGGGAGAAAATAAGATGTATGCCAAAAATCAAAGCAAATGGAGATGGTTAAACGGTCCCGAACCGAGGCACACGGCCTGACGGCTCCGAAAACCGAGAACCGGGCTCCGAAATGGGCAATATGGCCTACGACCACAAAATGTAGCCTACGGCCACTGAGAGATGGTCTACGGGACCTCTCCCTCCCCTCAGGAAAAGAAATAGAGAAAACCGAGTCTGGTTCGCAAACCGAGGCAAGGCATAGAAGAGGGTTCGGAAGTCCGGAGGCAGGGCTTGCAGCCGCGACTCTGAGACTTCTGAATGAGCACGATATGCAACGTCACCGAGCGCTCAATTGGTGATGTCTGAGTCTTAAGGTCGGTCAAAAATGGGGTGTCTACAGCCACGTGTCCGTCATCACCAAAGTTGCCTCAGCTCGGGAACTTGGGTACGATTGGGGAAGGTCAGCTATGAGCACCCCCTCTCGCCCGATCCGAAGATCGACCTCTACTAACCGTGATATCCCATTTTTGAAAACGTTATGTATTCTTATTCTGGTTATTAGCCTAGAATTACTATGTTATGTGCACATGAAACAAGTATAGACCAAATCGCCTAAATTGGAACAAAACATAGCATGTTTGTCTTGAAAAAAAGGTTTGCTACTCGCAAGTAGGCTAAAATGCAGGTTTTGCCACCTTCGAGTGGGCTTTTAGAAAAACATGATTTTGCCACTATCTAGTGGGCTTAAAACTCACAGTTTTAATGCATTATCCCAACTTAAGCAATTCGACCTTCATCCACAGGCATTCAAGCAGTTATATCACATAAGCAGCTAGCCTCATGGTAATCATGCTGTTATGGCAACACTTACACGCATGCGGTATGCTAAAGCATAAATGCTTACCGAGTACTCCGAGCCAAAACAAAAACTAGTTAGTAATCACATGCATGATCCTAGTTCATATTTGAAATGGCTAATGCAACACATGCAAAGATGCAATCCAAAAAGGCTCGGCTATCCTAAACATGGCATGTGAAATGCTGCAACTAACAAATACTCAACTTGGAATTGAAATACGAGTGCAGTTAGCATGATGTACCGAGCCTGGTGCATGTAAGACAATGTATGGATGCACGCATGCTAAGCATAAGGTATGCTAATTTAAATATTCCCTAGTCTACCATCATAAGCGGGTAAATAAAAGGGAAGAAAGACGTGGGGTTGGAAGACATACACACACTCACGCACACTTATTACAAATTTCCCCTCGCTGGGAGGGACCAAAAGAATAATACAATCCGAGTAATGAATTACCTATCCTAGCTAATTAATTTATTACAGACCCTCTAATTTAACAAATTAAATGCAAAATACGGATGGTCGCAGCCCTGCCTTGGGATACGCGAATGATGCATGCTCGATCCATCTTGCCCGGAAACCCGTACCATGCCACTGCTGCCTCTGTTAATGCTGCCCTACTCCTCTGAAAATTGCCAAAGTCTTGGGATATGTTCTCTGCACACTGTAGAACACCATCGGCTAAGAGAAATAACCACCGGCCATGGGAAATTTCCATCGGCTTCTTTCAAGTCTATCGGTGACATATTATTTGCCGGTCGGCACTAAACACTGCCGATCGGCCACAAATTCCTGCTGGGACCTGCAGTTGACAACAACAGAGGGCAGAGCAGTACATGGCATGGAATTTTGAGCAAATGTGAGCTTGGTCACACTCCCAATCATGTAAGAGACTCAAGGGAGCGTGACCCTCGACCTTCGAGCCACCAATTGTGCATTTTGATGCATGATGGCCTAAGAGGCCGAGGTTGCAATTCAATATAAAATGCATGCAAACAAAACACATGAATACCAATACCCTATCATATTGGAGTCAATGGGACTGGCGACCGAGGGTTGAGGCGCGTTTTGTCACTTGAAGTACAAACACTCCTCAATCCCCATGCCCGGTTTGACACCCCAAACCAAGCAATGCAATGCATATATACAAACTTGGCCCAAATGCACAACATGAGGTTAAAATGAAAAACATGCCAAATGTAATGCAACCTAAAGATGCAAACTAAGTTAGTGCATTCTAAATGTGTCAAGTATGGTACAATGTATATGAGATGCAACTAGATAAATGCCATGCCAACATGCAAGTGTGATACAATGTAAGCGCGAGGACCAAAACAATGCAACATGATCATGCAATGGTGGTGCTAAACCATGAAGGGCAGACCTCAATCCATCCCAAAACAGTGACCAAAAAGTATCCAAAATGATGAACAAGCACTCATGCCGACATGGAAGCCAAAGGGGTCTAAAGCTAAGGCACAAACTAGGGGCATTCTACTACAATCATCATGACCACTCATGGCATGGACTAAGCGACCAAAAATAGATGTTCAACGCAGTAAAATACACCCAAAAACCCACTGATATGGCAGCCCCAAAATGTCTTAAACATATAGGCATGCACAATGCCCATTTCAAGGCACAAAGCTACAACACCTTAAAGCATGGGAAGGGACACAAATGACAATATAAGACCATCTTACATGGACTGAAATATGATCTTAAATAATGCCAAATCATGAGGATAGTCTATGTTAAGCATGCTAGAAGCCAAAATACGCAAGGCCTACAAGCCAAAATGCCAAGCAACTACATCAAGCATGTCAAACATGACCAAAACAGTGGCCAAGAGGCCTTGAGCATGACAAATTATGACCAAAAGCTTGAACAAGCTAAGCTAAATTATGCAAGCATAGAAGCCTAAATAGAGGATGCATTTCTATGCAAAAGGGAGAGATACAAAACAAGGGTATTATGCATGCAAAAGACCACAAACCCGACCAAAGATAGAGATATATTATGATCAAAAGACACCTAAAAACCTCTGAAATAGGGCCAAAATCAGTCAAGCATGCAAGTTACCCTTTAAGCCAAAAACAAGGATAAAAGAGAGACAAAGGGGAGAGGGGTGTCCCTCCCCTATGCAAGACCACAAACCATCTTCTTCACCACTGAAAATCCACTGGATTTTAGTGGTGAAAAGAGCAATACAACAAAGTCAATAAGGCTTAAAGAAAAGGCACCAAAAGAGGCCAAAAGAGGCCTAAGAGGGGGAGTTCGACCCCCAATGCCAAAATGACCTCAATGAGATGTCTTAAGCAGGAAAATATAAGACTTTTTTCAGTTATACACAAAGTCTAAAACAAAAAGCAAGATAGGTCAAAAGCCAATGCAAGATTGGGGAAACTAAAGTAAAGTGATTACCCTTGAAGAACCCTTGAAGAACAGTTGGTCCAGCCACCCTCTACTGACCAAAATCAGTCCAAAACCTCAACAAACAACCCTCAAAGTCCCTCAAAGTCGAAGTAAGGTGTGGTAGTGTGTGTGTTAGTGTAAACCTAAGGTAAAAATGCACTTTTAGGCCACAAAACACACACAAAGGATGAGAGAGAGGGGAATATAGAGAGAGAGAGTGTATATGATGTATATGTATATAAGCTCTGGTTTTTATGTTCAAAAACTCTAACCCTAAACATGGTGGAGGAGAGCTCTTTATATAGGCAAAGGAAAAGGCTTAAGCTTCTCAAAGAAGCTAAGTAAAAAGGGGCCAAGGGTGCAAGGGGAGTCAAGGCTTCTTGAGGAAGCTAGGATAGCTGGCCAAGCTTCCTCAAGAAGCTTGGCCAAAGGGGTCAGCCTTCTAGAAGGAAAAAAAGGGTCAAGGGTGCAAAGTAGTCATCCCCGTGCATGGGGAGGAGTGATGGTGCATTCTAGCTGGCACAACTGGCATGCACCATGCCTGGAGGGTGCAAAAGAGTCACACCGGCCAACAAAAAAAAGTCACCAACCAGAGAAAAGTGCCAGTCGGCAAAATATAGTGCTGTCCGGCCATTAGTTTTAAGAAACCACTGCCAGTGGAACCAATAAACGGCCGATGATGTGAGGGGACAGCCGGTGGGGTGTGGGGATGGCCAACAAGCCATTCCCTGCCTCTCAAGGCAGAAACACAAGTGTTTGGTGCAAAACCAGACACTGAAAAGTCGAGTCCAGAGATCCTAAGGCGAGGCGCGCAGCCGAGACCTCCGGGAACTCGAGACGAACACAAGCATGGATGATCACCTAGTGTTCCAACGGTGACGTCCAAATCTTGAGGACGGTCAAAAATGGGGTGTCTACACAAAGACTTGCTATTCTGCCTGAAAAACAGCATGGGAGCCCCATTTATAGAGTTTTAGAAGAAACAGTGCATGATAGCTGGACAGCACTGACCAACCTCATTTTTGGGCCTGGTTGTGCCTCGTTGAAGCCCGACCATACCTATTTGGACCCGGCCGAGTCTGAATGATGGCCCAGATCAGAACAATTACAGAAAGGACTGGCTTTTGTGTTGGTGTACCATGGCTGTATTTTGAGTCTTGTTTTGTTTGTACCAAGTGTTTTTTTGCATTTTCGAGTTGTTTTCATTTTGTTTTCCTGTTATCAGGTTGTATTTTCCATTTTGTCCGGTTATGGGTTGTTATTCGATTCAAGAATGAATTCAAGAAACATGCATCCACGATTTTAAAATCCTATACAAGATTGTTATGTAACGACTAACCATCCATCACATTTTATGCAAAAGGTAATCATCCAAAACTCTTCTTTTCATACACTAGCGGGTCCAACCCCGATCATTGTTTTACATAGACCAAAACACAAAAGAAAAGTCTGCCAAAAAATAAAATACATTGGTCTATCTGAAGCTACATAGTTCCTAAACTACAAAGTAAAAGAAAAGCAAAGAAAATCAGCAACCCATCCTCGCTCTCTTCTTCTTTGGCTGTGGAGGAGGTGCATCACTATCATCACTGGGGCTGCTGGACTGCATGTCGACCTTCTTCCCCTCTTCCTCATGGGTCATGTACTCATCAAAGGACTCCTTGGAGGGTGAGCGCTTCCTCACTTGGCTTTTTCCTCGGTCAGTCCCTCTTCTGCCTCTCACTGGGCCCTGTCTTCATCTCCTAGCTGGAGGAGGTGCTGTCGATGCAGTTGGTACTAGCTCAAGCTGAAAAAGAGGACGGAGATCAGAAGAGACGAATAGAATTATGGACAAGATTGTAATAATCGTAAACTAGGGGCAACGTGTACCTCGATCCCATGGGTAGCTAGTGCAGTCTTCCTCTTCCATACCATCAGGAGCAGTCTGTCAACTGTCCGGAGGAGGTCATCCACATATCCCGCAGGTACTGACAAAAGAGTTGAGAATATGAAACAAGATAATGGTATACAGTGGGTAGAAAGTAAGCACAGTGGACAACAAGTACTAAAGCATAATGGGTATACAATAATGAAGCACAACATAAAGTACAGTGGGCAAACATATAGGGATGTGTACCTGCTCAATGCTAGAAGCGATCCCCAATCTGCGATCCCTCTCCTCAATATGCTCAAGGGGGATCTGCTCGATTACCCCATCTGGTCACCTATATACAACCTCAGTCGGAATCACATGAAACCTGAGAGCGGGAGAGGCGGCATGAGCACCTCTAGCAGCGGCAGCAGCAACCTCCGGAATGGCACAGGCCATGCCTTGGATAAGAGGCACCATCACTCGAGTCTGCAAGAAAGTAGTGAAGTTGTTGGGCTCATGGTATCGATCATCATCCTCCCCCAGAATCAGGAAGTCAATCTGGGGTCCATCGTAGAGGTCATCAACTACCCTCATGCCTGGAGGAGAAGGATGTGGGATGTCGGGATCAGCTATGCCTCGTGTCTAACGGATGAACCTCTCGTCTAAGTAATATGCCCTGCCGAAGGGACCCCCAAACAGAATCTGCATGATGGAGGTGTGCCATGCAGTAACATAGGTCGTCCTCACTATTTAATGGATGCTTGTCTAAGGGTGCCAGTCAGCCTGTGAATAGAATGTGCAAGCAAAGTGTTAGATAGCAGGAGTTGAGTAGCAGTGTGGAAAGAGTAATATGGAAATAGTGGAAGCACTGAAATGTAAAGACTAGTATTTTGGTACTTGATCTGCAGTGATAGTGTCAAATAAGCTGCAAAAGTAGTGGAAATCTCGGTCTACGTGACGGCGCTACTCGAATTGTGAGTTATAGTACCGAGAGCAGGGTACTGACAACTCAAGCGGCCTCACTGGGATCGGAGCCAAAAAGGTGAAATACGTGTAAACCCATAGTTGTAAGCAAAGAAAGATAAATGTGGTAATTGAGTAGAGATAAACAGAAATGAAAAGCCAAAATGAACAAAAAATGTAAAGCAAAGTCGAACAGAATACAAAGTTGAACAGAAAAGTAATTGTGAAGTGTTCCTCCCAAACTCACCAGTAGCCGCCAAGTGAATCCGCCATGCAACGGGATACAAAGCTCACATAGTAGTACAGGGTGGCTTGGCCAGCACCACCCCAGTTATACTCTACCACCTGTGGTAGGTGCACTAGTGCTCCCAAGAGAAATAGCCCTACAACATTTTCCCACTTCGCAAACAAGGTAGTACCGAGGAGATACATGAGGAAGTAACAGGTGTACTGAGCAACCTCCTCTGGGGTGACTAGCTGATGGTCAGTAAAGTGATCTAGGAGCCAACTATATCGCACCATCCCATGGCCGATCATGTTTGGGATCGCCGCAAGAAGCCAACGTTGTGCATCCCTCCACTGTGTCATAACAAGATCGAAAGGGTTTAGGCCGCTAACCCCTACCTGCAAGCCAATGAGCATTGAGAAATCATACGGGGTTAGAGTCAGCTCCCCAATCGATGAGAAGTGAAATGAGTCTGTGGTGTCCCACTAACTCTCTATCAGGGCCCGATAGAGCAGTGGCTCAGCTCTTATCTGTATGAGCCCTAAATAAAAAGGCCCAAAGTCGGTTACATCAACCAGTGTGCGGACGTCCATCGGAAGCATCTTATACCAATGTTGGAGGCCAGATATGGAGCCTACTGGTTGGGCATGTTATCAATATGTGTCTTGTATTACAGGAACTGTGCACAAAAACAAGCAAAGGAAAGATTGCTTACCGTAGAGGCATCGGCGGACAAGTGCTCCGTAGGCTCTCGCAATAGAATGTCCTCGTCAATCCCGGGAATAAGTCCCTCAAATCTTAAGATGCCACCAAGGGTCGGAGCGTGAGTGCGGGGCTGGTAGGTGGCCGCATCAAATGGTCAGTTGGCAAGGGAAGGCAACTCAGGAATGTTCTTGGCCTCGATATTCACACCTAAGATAGCGCCAATACCCACAACTGGGTCAAGAATGGTAACCTCATTGGCTCAGGGAGGTGAACTTTTCCATCTTCTTCCCAAGCATTGAGGAGTGCTTATGCCTCGTCCACCGAGACAGGTAGCGGCGGGCGAACTTGATCAAACTTTCTCTTTTTTGATTGTGGGTCTCTTCTTCCTGTAGAAGAGCCTTCGACTACATGTACAGCATGGTTGCATTGGTTAGGACTCGATGAGGAAGGTTGAGGTGTCGTTGGCCACCATGAGTGGGGTTATGATGCTTTCATTCATGCCCCTGATCTTACTATTTCACTTATGTTTCAGGCTACGGCACATAGAGCGGAAAAGTCAAGAAGTGGTGGTTGACCAACCAAAGTTTGTAAGTCGTGAGCATTCTTTTGTTGCACATTGACACCAGTTGATGTTCTTCCATCGGGTCTTGAATGTCCACTGCTTTTTCACTGACGCGGCAGACATAAGTGAGGATGTCTTCCCTAAGTCACTGTGTTTCCCTCATAAGATGAAGGGTGGTTAACCTTTCTTCAACGTAGAAGAACTTTATATAAAAAAATTTTACCAAGTCCTCTCATGAAAAGATTAAGCCAGCAACGAGGTTGGCAAACTACGAGAATGTTCGATCAGTGAGGGATTTGGGGAATTCTCTCATGCGAAGGTTTCAGTCTTCTCGGTGAGCTCCAAGAGCATCAAAAAAGCGTGAATTATGCTCTTGACATTCCCTTTTCGTCTGTTGAAACGGAAAAACTTGGGTATGGTGTATCCTACCGGATATGGGAGACATGTAATGAGAATAGGGTAAGGAGGACAGAGGTCCAATTCTGTAGAGGCAGGAATGTGACCTTTATTCGTCTGAAGTAGGCTGTGTATGTGCTCTTTTATTACATCCAATGTTAATGGCTAGGAAGGAATCTGATCTAACAGACAAGTTAGAGAGCCAGTCGAAGCCACTACAGTGGGAGCTCCGTTAATGGATCCGACGTGTGGTGGCTGGGAGCTAATAGAGGGAGCGGGGCAACTATTTGCCCTCACACTTGAGTTTGCAAGTTGGTTTGTGGAGTGGGGTTGGCTTCTAAGCCATTCTGTGCTAATAGCGAAGCGCCATTTTGTGATGATGAAAGGGGTTTAAATGATGATGGAAGTGTATGTGCCTTTTGTAAGGCTAGTAGGGCATCCATTTTGAGTTGTTGGTTCTGTTGAAGAGAGGTGACGCTATTAGTCAATACATGTAGCTGATCCACTCTGGCCGGTTGAGAGGATTGTTCTTCTAGAAAGCCACCAGAGTTGTGTTCTGAGGTCTCCGCCAGAGTCTCCCTACTACCACCTTCGGATGTCGCTGCTCTAGTTCCAGTGTTCTTTTTGAGTGCCATGTGAAGTGAACACAACTCTTCGCCAGAAAAGTATAATATAGATGAGAGGTGCGGTTGGAGGTGGTCTGGGAAGATGATGGGCACTCCAATGGCCTGAGATCACCAAAGGTGAAAAGGAGGAGGTCAAGGCAAGCTTGGAGAGGGAGAGGTTGGCAGTGATGGACCTTGAACACTAATGTAGAGTGTGAGAAGGGGTGTTTCAGTGTGACACTTAGTGTGTTAGAATTATGGAGTTGTGTTGTTGTAGTGTCTTGCTGCATATACGATACATTATATAGGCTGTAGGAGTATTGGAGCCCAAGCAAACTGTTGAATAGGTGGCTCGTTCTCCTTAACTCTGCCAGAAGTGATATAAGCCCTTTTGCCATCTGTGCCTTGACGGCAAGCAGAGAGCAACGTTTCATGGCATCCGGTAAGTAACGTTTCATATATGCATCGGATGACATGAATGTAAGGTCGTTGCTGCCTCTTCCCCAAGCCTAATCAAGATGGAGTTGTCTTACCAAGAAGACAACCATCTCGACGATCCCATGACCTCAACCGCCAGTCCAATATCCTCTAATGATCCTGAGCAGAAGTGCCTGGGTCTGGCTCCTAACCCAGGCATCTAAGTAGGTGAATGGTCCAAGGCCCACCTCAGTGTTCAGGAGAGCCAGGGGCTCACTTCCAAGCGACCAAGTAGGAGAATGGGTTGTGGGACTAACTTAATGTTTCCAAGTGACCAAGTAGAAGAATGGGTTGCAGGCTTATCTCAAAGTTTAGGAGAGGGGCTCGCTTCCAAGCGACCAAGTAGAAGAAATGGGCCGCGGGCCTATCTCAATGTCTAGGAGAGCCAGTGTTTATCGGTCCAAGTCCAAGTGAACTGGGGGCTGATTATATTGTTCTTTGGTCTTGGAGCATGGCATGAAAGACCATGGACCCTGCGGGGCCCTGGTGCTACCTGTTGCTGGGCTCTTTATATTTAGATATATTTGAGCTTATATTTATTCTCCCGTTTAGGCTAAGCATATAGTCTTAGTCTTGCGCGGTGCCTTGTCACACGGTGCCCATGGGGCTGGCCATGTATCAAACATATGACATGCCCACGTAGGGCCTTATTGGTCTGCCACGTGGGTGGGGTTTTTCTGATGTGGCACCCATAGGGCTTGCCGCGTATTGGGCTTAATACAAGTACCCACACTCATAAAACTCGTTCTTACAAGGCACATCCATTATTCTCTCATTCTATTTTCCTATTTTCCTTTTTTTTTTTTTATCCTTTTCATATTTTTTTTCCCACTTTTTAATTACTTAGGGCATGGATATAAAATATTTTCAAAATATTTAGAGATAAAAAATTTTCAAAATATTTAAAAATAAAAGATGAGTTTGACTCTAATTCAAATTTCTTCATCATATTTATATCTTACCAAACGGTATTTCAAAAAATAAAATAAAAATAAACTTATAGATCTCAAAACCCAATTTCCATGACAATATGAAATTAGACAAAAAGATTGGAGAACAGTAATAACACTGCAGAGAAATTAAACAGGTTATTTAACCAATTACGGAAGATTTTTGGCATCTTATGTGAAAACAAGAACATGATTTAAATCTCATATTGTGTTTTTTACTCTATTTTTCTTTTGTAGATTTTTTTATTTGTTTTAATTTTAGTTTATTTGGTGTATTTCTTTATTTATTTTGCTTCATAATCTAAGTTAGTTGTTGAAATATAATAATGTAGTAGATACGCTTATGCCTACAAAATCTATGATTCATTTTTTTAAAAATTTACAACTACAACGTATAGGAAAAAATAACAGTGGCAACAAAAGGTTAAATGACCAACACAAAATAGTGATGTTTTGCCATGAAGTTGGAGTTCACACTTTTTTTTTTAGAAAAATATTACCAATCGAGAATAGTATTTGGAACACATTCAAGAGTTTAAAAGAAGTTTTTGTTCAATTCCATCTATTTTTCATTAATTATGTAGCTCTACTATATTTTTTCTTACATGTTTATTTTTTAATAATTTGAGATATTTATGGGTTTAAATTTATTTCTTTACATATATGTAGTGAGTACACTGATTAAGTAGGACTAGATTTTTAAATGATGAGTCTCTCTTTTGCAGTAAAAAATCCTTTACACAAAAACACATTTGAATCACAAAATTGAATCTCAAACTCCTCAATAAATATGCAAATAAGCTATTTTATTTTCAACTTATAATAGTCTTTACATATAGAGAGAAAAAAAAATCAATGTTTTTTACTTAATTTTTATTTAATATTTAATTTCAATTACGTTATTGAATATCTTGTAATTTTTCAACAAATTGGATTCAATAGGTGAATGCTTCAATAAAAGTTTAGTTAATTTCTTATAAACAAAATTATTATTCAACCATGTTGTGTGGAAATTATAAACAATTACATATTCATAATCAAAATTTCGAAATTTAATTTAAATAAATATATTTTATGTATTTAAACAAATTCATAAGAATGTTTTTCTATGGTTGTTGAATTTTATATTCACATACATAATGTGTGTCATTGTCGGTGAAATATTCAAGTCATGCGCATTCTATGCATAAGATAATGTTATTTAAAATGAATAATTATATTATCATGTAACACAAACTAAAAATAACATTAACTAATATTTTAAAAAGAAAAGTGATGCCATTTTTTTTTATTTAGTAGCTTTAAAATACAAAAATTACCAAAATTTATAACTTATAGACACAAACCAAAATTAAAAAAATAAAAAAAGGTAATCCTTTGATCCTTTTTTATTTTTTAAATTATATGTAGTAGTCACAAAATAGAGTTGAAATTTGTATAATATGATAACATAATTGCTTATTTTTTAACTACACAAAATTTAAATTTTAAAAAATTATATGTGGCATTTAAATCTTATCTAATTCTGAACCTACTACCTCAATTTTTTTTTATAGTTTTTTTTTTACAAATTTTAAAATTTTAAGAAATTATAGATGGCATTTCACTCTTATCCAACTTTTTAAGTATTACACTCTCTGGTTCTTCTGTTATTAGCGTTATATTAGATTTTATTTTTCTTTTCAGGTTTCACTTATTTTATTTTTGAATTTTTAAATTTCAACTTCAGTTTTTTTTTTCAATTACTGAATTTCTCTCTACCTCGTTTTTCTAGGATTTATCTTTCTTTTTCTATATTTTTGTAGTTTATCTTCAAATTTAAACTTAATTTGTTTTTATCTTTATCTTATATTTACAGAATCCACTCTTAATCTTGATTTTCAGTTGAATTTCTTTTTTCTAAAATTTATTTAATTTTTACTTTCCATATCGTTATAGTTTATTTTAAAATTTAAGCTTATATTTATAGAATTCCACTATTGCTCTTCATTTTCAGTTGAGTTTATCCGATTGAGTGTGTTTCAAAAAATTAAATTAGTGGTGTATACCTATATAAATATAGTGAGATCACTCAAATACATTATTTAAATACACATCTAAATTAATATCATAGTATTTAGTCATTAATTTTTAGCATGTTCAACATTATTTATCATCTTTTGTTACTTGCCCGTGCATAGCTCGGGTTACCGCTAGTATATATATATATATGAAAGATAATTCATTATTGCCTATGAATTAGTCGATGCATGCCTACTCTTCTTATTTATTTATTTTTTTATTCGCAAAAATCAATTATTAGTTGTTAGATTAATACCTATAAGAGTTAGCCTCTCCACTCTTCTTATTTGATATTGAACTGAAATGGAGTTTGAATTAACAAAATTAAAATAAAAGAAATTAGTACTCAAATTCACCATGTTTAAAGTATAACCTAATACACTTTGCACTTTCAAATTATAGCAAAAAAAGAATATAGATTGTCCATACAATTGATTTTTAAACGAAGAAGAAAAAGAAATTACATTGTAACTTATGCATGAAAATTATATTTTGTATGTTAGAAAAGTATAAATTTAAAAAAGACAAATTATGTTGATAGTTCCTGTATTTTGATTTTTGTGTCATTTTAATACTTATAATTTCAATGGACTTACTTTTGATCATGAATTTATAATTGTCTCAATTTAGCCCAATTGCTTAGCATTGTTACCATTTTTTAATAAATAAAAAAAATGCACATAAGTGACATATGTCATGCTTTCTCGAACAAAATTATAAACCTGTTTAATTTAGTGAGTTAACTTCAACCAATTCAACTGTTATTTTCAATCAAAAACACTAACATCATCAGTTGAACCAAATTGACAAAAAATCTAGAGATCAAAATGACACAGTAGGAAAAATGTAAGGTTTATCGGTGTAATTTGTCCATTTTAAAATTAAGGGTAAATTATAATTACACCCCCTGAGATTTGCTTAAAATACGAATTGCCCCTGTGGTTTGGAAAATTACAAATACCCTCCGGTCAAAATCTTTTATTAAATAGAATTAAATGGAAAAGTGAAATTTCTAACTGTTCACCTATACAATAATAAAATTATCTAAATTATTAATTGATATAAAATTTTAACATTATTAAAAATTATTAATTAAATTGATGATTTATTAATAAAATGACCTATTTATTATGAAATTAGAAACCTTAGGGGGTATAATATAATTTCTAGTACCACATGGAGTAATTTATAATTTAAGTAAATCTCAGGAGGTATGTTTGTAATTTACCCTAAAATATTAAAGATTATAAGGGAGCGTTTCCAAACAAATAAGCGCGTGAACTTTTGAGGGTAGTTTGGTCATTTCGCAGAATGATATCCTTATAGACATACTATTTTAGCACCTAGACTTTTGGGTACAGAAAATCCAAAATTAGATTTATCGCCGAGCACCCTATAAAAGAAAAGAAGAAAATAAAAATTCTAATTATAAGTAATTATATTTATAATAAAATAAATTTTATATTTTCCTGTACTTTTTGCAAGAAATTATAGTAAATTCAGGGAAAATAGTTTTTTTTTTTTTTTTTTTTTTTTTTTTTTTTTTTTAACTTCCATCACTTTCATGCTACATAAACTTGGGAATTTTTTATTTTTATTTATTTTTTCCTATTTTTCTTACTTTTCTACCACTTTCATACTAATCAAACTTAACCTATCCCAAATTTGAAAATAAAAATAATACCTGTATTTATAGATAGAGGAAACACTACCTTATAACTAAAAATAAAAATGGTATAATTTTAATTTTTTAAGTCATAACTAAAAAGAAAAAACTGCCATAATTAAATATAACATGAAACATAATTAAAAGACTCACGAATCATAACTAAAATAATGTCATAATTAAAGAAACAAATTGATCATAATTAAAAAAGAAAATGACATAAAATAAAAGTGCATATAATATACCTTTTTAAAGGTTGCTTATTAGAATTTATAGATAAATTTTCTAATATAAAGTATAAAAGTTATTTGACTAATTAGGTATGCACCATTTGGAACCTATGAAAAAAAAAAAGGTTATGTTGATGGGGGTGGATCTCTTTGTATCCAAAAAATTAGGTTGGGTATCTTAATTTAATGAAACCTTTTTTTATTACTAAATCTTTATTTAAAATGATCAAAAAGTACCTGACATTAGAAAAAGTGTAAATCAAAGTGTTTTGGACACCCCATTCATCATTAGTCACAATATTTTGTTTCTCTCTCTTCTCTTCTAACTATTTGCTTGAATCTATCAGCAATGGACAATAAAGGAGATATTTCCAAGCAGTTCTTTGTATATAAAGTAAGTTTTTATTTGATATTTATCGTTTTTTGTTATTTTCTTTACGAAATTGATTTAAAAATTTAGTACTGAACAAATTACATTTATTTAGAAATTTGTTTAAAAAATAAAAACCATATATTCGACAGTGTCTTTCTAAAATAATAGTCAGTGGTTAGTATTTAATATCCGACCAAATGGTCTATGGTCGGCTTTATTTTTCGAAACATTTAATTTTTCAACTTCTTCACACTCTAATTTTGAGGAAAAAAAAAAAACAAGATGTTATGTTCGGCACTGAGTATCCAGAAAAATTTCATAGGTTCGGAAATTAAGTATCCATATATATATATATATATAATTTGTTCAGTACTGAGTATCCAGATGAAAATGTTGCAACCAATTTGCAATTGTTCGGAACTTGAGTATCCAAATATAGTTCACTTGTTCGGTACTGGGTATCCAAATTTCGAACATATATATTAGGTATTAGACTTGGGGTGTAGAAAATAGAATTTCTAGGGTTTTTTTTTTTTATTTTTAGGATTATAATAAGTATTATTTGTGATGTCCATACAAATAAATAAATATTTAAATTTTAAATTGAGGTGTTTCAAATAATGAGGTCCCCAACCTAATTTTTTCTGTGCATTTAGAGCTATCCGTGTTGGTGCTTTCCTTTTCTTTTATTATATTGGCACCCAAAAAAAAATCCTTTTAAAAACAAATGTTGTGTTGGCTTTGAATTTTAAATCCACAAGTTTTATAATTTTTTCAACACCTTTTAATTTATAACCAAATTTATTTAAAGATAGCAAGACACAATAATTTTTTCAATTTTAAAACCATGAGTTTATATTTTATTATTTAAATATTTACATTATATTCTCTCAAATTTTGAAATTGATATATATATATATATATATGTATTATATAAAGTACATTTTAGTTGATGTAAACATGCAATTTTTGTTCCTTGAAAGTGTCTACAAGAGAAGTTATATAAAAGTAAGAGTAGTTATGCTATAAATTTATTTATTTATTTATTTATTTTTAATTATTTATTATTTAAGCCTCTCTTGTAAATTTCATATTATAAACTAAATATTTTAAATAACACACGTAAATAGGATGGCAAAATTATCTAAGCATCCTGTATTGGTTATAACTCGATTTTAATATAAATAGTTTGAGAGATTATTGATTGGGTAAAGTAAACTATTGTGATAGGTAGATCAAAATTGTTAAGCTTATAGTAAACTATTATGTACCATATACCCCAGTTATGATAGCTGTGATATTTGATTATGAAATATAGTGGTGTCAGTTATGATTTGATTATGATTCATTGCAGTGTTAGTTATAATCTATCGTGACTATTATTTTGGTTATGACCGGAAAACTATTTGAGTCTACTATATCTAGTGTTTGGTTATGACTGATTATTTTTTTTAGTTATGATTGAAAAAGATTTAATTATGATGTGTAACAATCAACACAACAACTGACTAAGCTTAGCCTAATTGGCCGCCATGACTCTCGTAAGGATTTAGTCCCAAGGAGAGGTCATCGGTTAAATTAGAAGACAAACATTTTATACCTTGCAAGAATAAGAAGGCTCTCATACATAAGTATTAATCTAACAACTGATAACTGACTTTTGTCGAATAATAAAAAATTACAAATGTCATAACTTGCATATGGTATAAAAAGGGAGGAGGGAATTCACCATACATCATTGTGCTTTTGCCATGGAGCATGTAACAATCCCGATCCATGATTAACATTAATCTATGGTTAATTATGCCTAATAAGAAATTAAAGTGAAGTTTTGCATCATATTTTGCCTTATTTGTGTTTATATTTGTTTAATGTACAAAGATCTATTTATGTTTTCGTTTCGGTTTGCGAATTGAAGGCCTTATCGACATCTGATTCAGAAATTGACTTGATTTATGTGTTAATTAGAATTTTTAGAATTTTACGGTGTATTCAATTGAAATTCGATTCGGAACGAAATAATTAGAATAATTAATGCTCATTTAATTAGTGGTAAGCTTAATTAATTAGTCCACTAACCAAGCCTATATAAGGCTTCTATATGCATCCCAACTCACCTTTCTTCATCATTTTGTTGATGCTAACCGTGAGAGAGAGAAGGGGGAGATTAGAGCCAACCTTGAAGAGAATTGAAGTCAAGCTAGCAACTACTAGAGGAATTGAAGGGAATTGGTGAGATTAAGCAAGAGATCACTAGAATTTAAGGAATTGTGGACCCTAGGTAAGGAATCAACCCTTAAGCTTTATGTTAGACTCACTTAAGTAAGGAACTAAGAGAATTAAGTGAATCAATGCATGAATTAAGCTAATGAACTAGAAGAGAAGAGCAAATCATGCATGCACGTTCATTTGATCATAATTGAAGTTATTTTCAAGAGAATTCTCACATGTATGTTAGTATCTTGGTTTTGTTCAAAGAATTCAACATGCTTTAGACCTAAACATCTCATTTGATCATGATTCGGAAGCTTGGAGCTCAAATCATTTCATACATGCCATGTTCATGTTATGTTTTCTCATTTCAAACTTGATTTTGTACAATTGCATGTTATTGGGCCTTGATTTTGAGTAATGATTCTTACTTCATAATGTTTTGCAAGTTTACAACAGTTCCCTTATGTTTTTTTGGCCCAAGAAACCATATTTTATAGCTTTGGGGTTAAGTTTGAAGCTTGGAAGCAATTTTGGAAATTCCAAAATTCTGCTTCCACACTTGAGTGACAAATCCTACGCTTGAGCGACTACCTTTATTTTTGCACTTCCGCTCATTGCATCATAGGCATTCCTAGGCGAGGATTAAGACATTGCAATGAGGGTAAAACATAGAAACACACTAAAAGCATAACGTAAGGAGTAAGTATATTCCGAGCGTGCACTTCAACTGTGTATTTGTTATGTGTTGATGTTGGTCACGTGCCGTAGACCGCTTGATTAGTCTGCTCTGTCTGTCTACTACCCTAGTCATCTTTGAGTAATAACTTAGTAAAGGTATGTTCCACTTTATTTATTTTTTTGTATGATGAAATAAGATCTATTTTCTGAAATGTTATGTTCTGTTTAATAATGATCGTCCAATTTCTGACAATGCATTCGTGGCATCCTTTGCATTATGTGATATCTGTTAACTATTACCTGGTATTGGAGGTTCCATTATGGAACTTAATATGTTTGCAATCTGTTACCTATACCGGAGGCTCCATTATGGAGCTCAACATATATGTCATCTGTTACCCAGATCCGAAGGTTCCTTTATGGAATTGGCTACTCATAACCACTATCTGTTCTGCATATGTTCTGTATCTGTTCTGTTAGCGCTAATGGATGTATCATGTATGATTAAGCATGAACTCTAATTTCTGTATATGACTTAAACAAGAACAATAATATGTATATGAATCTGAAATTTTGATTTTCTAAATCTGAAATGGATATTATTCATCAAATTCCTTTCTCTGTTATTATTCACTAGGCTCCTTCTCACTATTTATATTGTATATGTAGGTGATCAGGTACGTGACCAGGCCCAGAATTGATGGCCTAAGATTCTGTTTTGTCTGCCAATTGAGGAGGTTCCTTTTGAGACGACCATGTCAAGGCTTTATTTTTATTCTATTTATCTGTACTTGGGCTAAGTTTCCTTTCGACGTTATTTGTGTAAATGCGTAACGTGAGACCAATGTGTTTATGACGTTACACGTGTATATATATATATATAAGTTTATTTGAATATTTTGTCTCATATATGTGAGCACAGCTCAATAGACTATGTATGTTTATATATTGCTTCCGCAACCCCTAATTATGTGTTATTCTGTTAAGAGGTTTTTGGTAATCCAAGGATTACTGGCCGGTTACGACGCTAAACTTATAGGGGTGGGTTTGGATCATGACAGAGCATTTTATTTGCTTATAGTTCAAATATGGGCAAAGAACCTACTTATGGTTTTGAACCAAAGTGGAGAGTTAACTTTGTAAAAAGTAAGGGCAAAATTACCTAAAACCTCTATGATATATATGCTTTCTCTTTCCTCTAACAAATATAATTTCCTATCTTAATAACAATTTAACAAATAAAATCATTGTAATCTAAAGACCCTAATTTATTACCATAAAATTATCTTAATTTAACTTTTAATTTTGAACCTAATTTCTTATTTAACATTTTAAATTAAACATAAAATTTTGATAAATTAAACCTTAAGATTAAACTAAACACCATAATTTAATATCATAAAACTAGATTATAATCTAATTTTAATTTTTTTCATCTAATTTCCTATTTAATAAATATTTAAAATAAACATATATAATTAAATCATAAAATAAACTAAACATTCTAAATTATTAAAATTAACTTATTTGATAATATTTTAAATTAAACGAATAAATAAATATATATTTAATAAATTAAATCATAAATTGATGTAAATACCTTAATTTATTACCATAAAATTAATAACATTTTAAATTAAACATTTACATATAAAAACATATAAAAATAAAAAAAAATAAAAAATAAAAGTGATATATGGGTTGGGTTTGAAGTAATGTGATAGAAAGGTGATGCGACCCATATAAGATGATTGTGATCCAAATAGAATAATGTGCCAAAATAGCATGTGTTATTTTAGCACATGCCAAACAAAGCCTTAATTTGGAGAATAAGATGAATATAATGACATTATTGTCATTTGATTCAATTTTTGACTTGACTTAGGACTTTTACAACGTCCACTCTCAATTTGAGAGAGTGTGGCACGCCTTCTGTTATCTTTAACGAAAAAGCTAATCATAACACTTCAGTCCAAAGTTATAAGGGAGTTTTCTAATTATATTTGAACTATAAAAGGATAAAGTGCATCGAGGCTAAACTACAAGGAGAAAAAGTGAATTTTGCACCAAAAAAATTTTAATTAAAAAATCTACAATTGTCATAAATAATCTAACAACCAACTTCACGAAAAAATAAAAAAAAATGGAAAAAAAAACCACAAATAATATACTCGCTAAAAGGGGATAAAGTGAATTTTTACAAAAAAAAAAAAAAATTAAAATTAAAATTAAAAAAAGGGTAAATTACAAACACAGCTCCTGAGTTTTACTTAAATTACAAATTACCCCTTCTAATTCTAGAAATTATATTATGCCCCCTAAGGTTTCTAATTTCATAATAAATAGGTCCTTTTATTAATAAATTATCAAGTTAATTAACAGTTTTTAACAATGTTAAATTTTATTTCAATTAATAATTCAAATAATTTTATTATTATATGGGTGAATAGTTAGAAATTTTACTTTTTCAATTAATTCTGTTAAATAAAAAATTCTGACAGGGAAGTATTTGTAATTTTCCAAATTACATGGGGCAATTTGTATTTTAAGCAAATCTCAAGAACGTATTTGTAATTTACCCTTAAAAAAACTACAAATGTCATAAATAATCTAACAACCAACTTTCACGGAAAAAATTAAAATAAATAAAATAAATAAAAACGACAAATAATGTACTCGCATATGGTATGCATCTAAAAGGAGTGTGTAACATGAACCATATATATATAAGATGAAATTTGAATTATAGGTAGAGCACTAACCATGAAAGTGGAAGAGATGGTGATGATTTGAAGGATAAGAAGAGCACTAACCATGAAAGTGGAAGAGACTGTGATGAAAGTATGGAGTGCAATCGACACCGGTAGATATATTATTTAAAAAAAAATGTAATTGTTTATTTTACTAAGGTTGGAACTTTCTACAATGCATCCAAGATGACTTATTAAAACTGATAACCTTTTCTTTTTTTTTTTTTGTTTTGTTTTGTTTTGTTTTAGATGTGGAAAATTAATGTCTTTGGTATTCCATAGTCCAAGCAAATACATCAATTCTTTAAACATTGCATGGCGTATATATTTGATCATCAAGTAGTCATGGAAGTCGTCATTCTTTCTCAAAATGCTGGCGTGGTAAAGCAGCAAAGGATTATTTTTCTCTAAATACCTTCATTCCTTTACCTCAAAACACGCATAACCACTGAAATAGATGAAAGAAACAGACTTCTGGTTCATTTTCATGTGTTGGCCTCTTTCTTCTACACAAAATCATACCATGTCAATATCAATAGGAAGATAATCAACTGGCTAGTCATACCACGTGGAAGATAATAAGCATGCTGGTCCGTTGTCTCAGAGATCTGTTTGATTAGCAGGATGATTCTATAAGATTGAAGTTATTAATTCATTGGAGCAATAATTTAGTATTTGATTGTAATTTTTATTATCCGGATTAAATTTCGATGGATATTCTACTAACAAATTTGGCTAATATTTTGGTCCTACGACTAATAATGCAAAACAAATATGGGAAATTACAAAAAAAAAAAAAAAAAAAATCTCAATATTTGTCACTTTTTTTTTGTTTTTTGATCAGTAAAAAAGGAACCTTTATTGATGCAAAAACCAAACAAGTAGAGAGATTACATCAAAAAAAGGAGGGGAAGAGCAGCAAGCTAGCTCACCCCAGGAGTTTGGTGAGGAACCAAACCCAAGAAGAAGAAAAACAAAAAAGAGATCAACAAAAGTAAACCAGCAGTCCAAAAGCAAACCAACATCAAACCAATAGCAGAACAGATCATCTACCAATAGCAGAACAAATCATCCCAAAATAACAGCCCACTGCAATTGACCTTGGTAATTAGCAAATGCTCCTGTCTCAAAACCAGAACAAACCTCGCCAGTGACCTTGGTAAAGTGATCAGTCAATAGCAACCAAAACAGACCTTCACTGTAGCCAAATAACAAACCAATGCATAGCAGCCAAATAAAACCAACAGACCTTCACAGCATCAACCAATGCAATAGCAACCAAATAGCAGACCCAGCAATATTTACTGCAGCAACACAGCAATATGAACCAAGAACTAAACCAAAGCAGAGCTTTAATTCTTCCACAGAACAACCCAACGCCAGCAAATCAACAGATCAAATCAGAATTGCAGATCTTGTAACAGAACTTTAATGACTAAAAGTCTTGACTCTTTTACTTAACGAATAGAGGCTGATCATTTAGATTAAAAACAAATTAAAATATTAGGGTTTACACTGAAAATTAAAAATTTAGGCCTTATTTTACTACAAGGGTCAAACTTTAGAATATATATATATATTTTTGGTAATATTTTCAAACCAATATACAATTGGAAGAAAAATTATATACAAGCCCATTTTTTTAGATCCAGAGATGTATAAGAGAAATGATTGACTGTGATTAGAGAATATATGAGAAAGGGAGTTTCTCTAAATATTCTAATAGATTGTTACATCATTCGGTTTAAAAAGTAAATCTAACTTTTGGGTTAGAGTAGCAGTACTATAATTAGAATTATATATTTCTATATTCATTGCAAAACAAATGTAAATAAGAGGAGATTATTTATTCCATTAGTCCGACTGGATAACTAAATCCTACACTAATCTCATGATTGTTAATCTCATTACTATTAATCATGTTAATCTCATGAAAAATCATGATATCTGTCTTGCGAGGAGATTGAAACTATTCTAACTTAGGCAATGAGACCTCCATACAACAAGCAATCATAGAGATATAGTAAATAAGCACATAGCCTTATGGTAGCTTGCTATACATAACAACAAACAATTATAGATGAGATGCAAAGATGAAAGAAGCTCACCTAGTACCACTACTAAAAAAAACACTTTTTGCGACCGCTACAAGCCGTCACAAATAATAAAAATACAGTCGCAAAAAACCTTTTGCGACGGCTCATGTGACGGCAAATGAGGGTCGCGAATATGGGGGCGGCAAATACTTATTGCGACGGCAAACCAACGGTCGAAAATTATTCGCGACCGCCTAAACTACTTATGGCGACCGCTATGTTGCCGTCGCAAAAAAAAAAAAAAAAAAAAAGAGGAAATCTAAGCTAGTTTCAAATAGATATATATCACAAATGATCTAACACAAACCTTTGTCATCCTTGATCTACGGGCAGCCTCTTCAGCTTCTCAGATTTTTCTTGTTTTCAAGAATTTATCTGCTCATAATTCCAGTTGATGCAATTAAGAGAACAAAAGTATCCAACAGTAACAATCTCATACATGGATATGTATGCTTAGGAACATATATACACAATAAGGCTTTATGTACGTTATTTGTTTCATATTTCTATACAGCAAGAGAGAAAATATATAGTTCACATAAGATGTAAAAAATAATATCAGAATATCCTTTATTTTTGCTAATATATGGTATAACTAACAAGGTTGTGGGATAAGATTTCACAAAGATTTTGTCCACAAAGATGAATAGATACTTCTGCAATTTGGAATCCTCCATTTCACCTTTAGACAGATAATTATTGGCATATGTGCTCTTCCTATTTTTGGGCCCCAAATAAGAATCCATCCGTGAGCTGTCTTTTGGAACCTCTGCACTTTGACTTCCTTTTGATTTCTTTTTGCCCCCCAAGGATGAATGCTCCTTCCCAGTAACCAGTTGTTTGTTATCCTCATCATGAGATGTAGTTTTCTCACAAGCCTTCTACTCCAAAGGATCAATGGGTTCAGCACTCTGGGCTTTCCTCGCCTTAGAGACATTTGAGTCATCTTTGGCAAAACCATCAGCTTTTTCTACTTTGAAATTGCCATCCTTCCTTGGATAGGCTGAAATGTCATTGCGAAAATTTGCTTTCTTCTCTTCCCAAACCTTAACATCGGACGCCGCCTTTCCATTAGGCTTCTCAACCAAGCCAATCTCTTGGTTCAGTAATCCCTCCAAAGTTTCCACTTTAGCTAGATCAGAAAAAGATTATTCCTTCACTTTATTAGCTACCATAGAGTTATTAGCCGCTCTTGCAGTACCCTTGTCACGGTTGGCAACACTAGAATATGAATTAGATACAAGTGAAAGCTTCAGAGTAGATTTTAGCATTTTTTTTTTGCGTTGACAAATTATCAGAACCCACTTTGATTCGAACCTTCAGTGTTTTTTGGTTAGAAGGCTAAGCACAGTTTTTCACAAGTTCACATCTTCAACTAGATTCCTCAGCACAATGTTCTAATGACATGCCTATGTCTCTTTTTGATGAATCATTATTGAAAGACCTCAGTAAAGGGAGCAATGCGGCATTTGTAGAAGACGGCCCATGTCTTGCTGACAGAGATGCACTAGATGGAACTACAAAGTTATGACAGCTACCCTGTACGATTAGACAACTCAAAGGGAACAGTGATCATTTCAATTAAAACATAGAGCAAGAAAAGTAAAATATAAATAAATAAAATTGTGAGAGATAGAGACACTCAAGCAGTGATAGCAAAGATTGAAATCAAGACAATCTAAACCTTTGAATTACATATATGGGAATATAGATATATAGAGATCCTACATAGTACAACCACCAACGCTTATAGCAATTTGCAGTTCCATTTAACGACCCCATTATAAGTGAACTGATATGCTAAGTCTCATCCCTCGATTTCCATAAAGGTTCCGATATGCATTTGAATTGGTATAAATAGGACAAAGTTTTCACCCATTCCAAAGGTAATATTAGAAAAGCATTGACACTTCTAAGAAGGTACATATTATATATATACATATTATATATACAATTAAATTAATTTAACTACCTTACTTAATTATTATAAAAATTAATCATCAAACTACTTTAATCTAGTTTTCAATTTTTAACTCAATTTTTTATTTAACAACATTTTAAAATAAACATAAACATACATGTATAAATTGGAACTGGGTTGTGTCCTTCTTAGGCACAAGAGTCGCAATCAAGGACACAGTATATTATGACAAGATGAGCTTCACAAAATTAATCATCAAACTACTTTAATCCAGTTTTCAATTTTTAACTCAATTTTTTATTTAACAACATTTTAAAATAAACATAAACATACATATATAAATTGGAACTGGGCTGTGTCCTTCTTAGGCACAAGAGTCGCAATCAAGGACACAATATATTAATTGTGTCAGAGTATTCCTAAGTATCCATTAAATTCAATAACAATTTTTTTTTTTTTGGTGGGTAAATTCAATCACAAACCATATCAGTATCACTGCAAGAAACTGAAGATGATGAAACTGCAGATGTATGTTGCATAGCCCTCCCCACCATCTTCAGGTGAAATTCCTGAGAAGGAACATGATGAAGGAATATTTTAGCCATACAAAGTGGCAAGAGATTTTATTTGCACAAGATATGGCCCAAACTTATACTCAAAACAATGATATTTGCACATGCATAGATGTACAAGCAGTACACGAGTTTGAGTATGCACTTGAAACTCTGGCAATCGAAGCGTGCTTCTTTTGGGGAGTAACGATGACGGAGCTTCAGAGAATACATTAACTTTTAATTTAGGCCAACATTCACATTATCAAAAGAGATAACAACAGTATAAATTACCTCCAAAGCAAAGCCACAAGCTATTATGACAAGATGAGCTTCAGGTTGTCAATGTCAACGGTTATTTCCTCCAAAACAGACAAAAATAAAATTTATCATAACCAAATCTTTCAAAGGCTATCATAAATAATAATTTACCATTTGTATTGCTAATCAGTGCTTGTTCAGTCAAGCACTTAGTGCCAAACAATAATGTTAACAAAGTGACATATATATATATATATATATATATTGTAGGATACATCTCAGTTTTTACTTTCAGCATCTTCTTTGCCTTCTCGATTTCAAGATGATGAGGATGACTTGCAACAACAACAACAACAACAACAACAACACAATTAAAAAGCATTAAACAAATATAATTTCCAAAAACTACATCAAACAAAGTAAACTGATCAACATAACATATATATAATCAGCAGACCTTGAACCTAAATGTTCAGATTATACAGAGCTTAGAATTAGAAATCGAAACTCGAGAGATTCATGTATCTAGTTGAGATAATCAAATCATCAACCACAACAAGCAACGTAAATTATAGTTAAAATTAGAATCAAATTGTTTACCTGAACTGAAGCTTGAGTCCCAGCTGACACGATCACAGTCGCAGCAGCGCTTATCATACCTAGAGCGTTGTTGTTTGTGCTTCTCATCTCTCTGTTTTTTTCACTTTGCCCGATCAAACAATTAACCTAATTTCACTCAACAATTTTCTGTTTCATCGTCGATCAAATCTCGTAGAGGCTGCATCTTTCTCGAGAAAATTCAACTTATAAAATTGAATTTTGAGTCGGAAAATGAAATTGAAGATCAGAGAAACAGAGCATGATGAAGAAAGTGAGATACCGAGAGACAGAGACTCATACCACTAGAGCTGCGACTATGGCGAGCAAGAGAGCGAGAGAGACAATTTGTGAATGTCGTGAGAGTGAAAGGGGCTAAGGCATTGGTATATAAAATAAATAAAAGAAATATGAATAATAAATTGAGCAAAGTAAAATCATGTAGTTTTGGACTGTTTTCATTCATTTATTTTTTTGCATCCGTCAAATTTTCGGTAGCAAATTTTTTCTTTTGCGACAGTTAAATAGTCAGTCACAAAAAATTAGATGCAAAAGGTTAATTTTCTAGTAGTGTACTACTCCACACCATACCAAGACCGTAAAGGGTTAGAAAACAATGCACGATCCTAGATGCTAGACTAAATGATATGCAAGGAATGGGTTAAAGATGCTCGCTGAGTACTCTAACCAAGCACATGAGAAAACAACCTATGAGAAATGTGCATGATCCTAGATGCGATAACTAATGCAACATCGGCACATAATGAGTCCTAGGGGCTTTGGACGCTCTCGAGATGGAAAATGAAACAATCAAAGCACACACCACATAATTTATCTGAAAGTAATAGTCCAAGCCCAAATGCATGCCTCTAATCATATAATTATGATGATGCTAGAGTTTAGTCTAAACAGACAAGAAGTAATAGAATAGGGAGGATAGAAAGTGAGGGTAGGGAGAATAGAAACTCATCCCAACACGCATGACTACTAAATGAATACAATCTAGGAATGCAATGAAATATAGAAAACTCCAATGAAGATAGAGAGATTCTCACCTTCTAACACATGAAAATGAGTATAAAATACCCAACTTCATAAAATATGACGACGAGATAGGAGATTCAGTCTATCTTCAAGGAGGAAGTCGTGCCTAGGCTTCTACATCATCGAAACTAACTAAAATAGTAAAATGGGGCAAAACTCTAATGAGAGGAAGGAGATTCTCATCCTTATACTCATGAAAAGAAGTGCAAAACACCCAAATCCTTGTAAAATAGGTTTGGAAAGAGAAAATCTAAATCCTCTCATAGAGGAAACTGTGCATGGGTTTCAAACCTATAAAAAAAAAATAAAAGCATTTTGGACTTGGCCAGAGCCTCTATACATGCCTCCACTAACTATAGAAAGGGGAAGAAATAGAGAATCCAACTGTATTACTAATGATTCAATCAATAATCCCAAAAATCTCCAAAAACAAAGTCAAGAGAAAGAGGTGGAGATATATTTAGAAAGGAAATGCAAGAGCAAAAGTATGGATTACCTCTATACTAGCAGAGATAGAGCCCGAGCTGATCACAATCTCCAATCCAAGCCTGCTCTGATCAATAGAGGTCTTCTAGTTCCAAGTAATCCAAGCAAATGAATATAGAAAGTAGTCTAAAATTCTCACCAAACTCTCTCTCTCTCTCTCTCTCTCTCTCTCTCTCTCTCTCTCTCTCTCAATTTATTTAATGAAATATTAGAGGGATTAATTAGGGAGGATTAGGGATTTTGATTACAATTTTCAGAACCCTCCTGCCTCAAAAGAGGGGGTTATTTTATATGCATTGGTGGCTTGGAATATGCCTCTAGATTCCATGGATCCGGATGGATTATTCTAAGATCTTTGGGACAGGTCATCAAAAGATTGCTTTGAAGATGTCATAATAGGTTGTGCTGGATGAGACTTGTCTAGCCGGTTATATATGGAATGCTTCTTGGGGTCACTAAGTGTGCCCAATAGTACAAACTCCAAATCTCTTAATCTAGTCTCACTAGTACAATGTGAAACAGAAAAATGAGAGTTCAAATTCAACAACTTTTATAGAAAATCCATTTATATGCAAAATGTTTCCAGAAATGGACTACACCACCAGGTTTTAGAGTTGCCATCTAATCTTTTGGGGAAATTAGGAAACCGGTGACTTGTGCCAAAGTCTACCAAAGTGCCTCAGCTTGGGAATATAGGTATGAGAGAAGAAAGTCATTAATTGAGCACCTCACTCAGTTGATCAAAGATTGGCCTCTACCAAGTCATAATGTGATTTTTTATAATCAATGTAAATCTATATTCTGATTATTAATAATGCTACCATTACTATCTAAGGCATTCAAATATAGATTGTATCGTAAATTTTGGTTATGCTCTGACTTCATACATTTTTTGGAAAGAGTTTTCTTGGGTGAAATCTGCAACATAAGAATCATTTACACTCCCAAATAAATAACACAACCTCTATCCACTTACATTCAAACAGATATCTTACTTAAGCACTTAGCCTTATGTTGTAGCAACAGATATGGTAAGGAACACAGACATGCAATATGCTAAAACTCAAAATGCTTACGTAGTACTCTAAGGTGAGCCCACAAGATATATATAGATATATACAAACATGCATGATCCTATATGCAAGCTCCTAATGTAATACATACAAACCATGTTACTAGAAGTTTGAATTGCTGAGATGTAGCATAAGTACCTCCACAATTCATGGATTTATGTACGTATTCATCTTTGAAGATAACACATCATATTAAGGCAGATGATCCGGAACCAAATGTATGGAAAAATGGATGCAGTATATAGGCATGATGAAGAAAACATGATGCAATACCGAAAACGAATAAATAAAAGGGTTAGAAAGACGCGAGGTTAGAAGATTATTACAACAATTTGAAGAAGAAAATAGGGAGAGAGAAATTATTACAATAATGAATTCTTTCAGCCTAGTTATTGCTGAATCTAACAAATCATACTAAATAACGAAAAGAAGCAATCCAGGAGCTCTAGCATTGCTCAAGGGAGCATTCCCCAAAAACTATCCGTTCTGTTTTTGAGAAAAATGACCGACCGGACACTAGATAAGTCTACTGAAGTAAAAATGAGCCGACCGAATTCAGCACAAGGGATTAGGTTAGTGCAGGATCTCAGGACAATGGCCAAGGGAAGGCTTTCTGGGTAGTTCTCACCTTTCACTTCCTCTATTGATGGGGGTCACTTGGAGAGAAGATGAATGGGTCAAAGCCCTCAACGACAATGAACAGATATATATAACATATATTTTGCTCAAAAAAAAAAAAATTAAATGGATCAAAATCAAAACAAATTCAAGGCCAATAAATAGATAAGAACCTACATCTTCTCTTTGTGAATGAGGGCTAGTTAATACCCAAATCCATGCTATTAAGTGGAGAGCTTAGATTAATGTAAATCTTTTCTTGGCAGAACCTTTGCTTATTAAAACAAGGGATTCATCAAACTCGTTGAGAACTCCTCATCTAGTCATAGAACAAGGATGACATCAACCCTTTCTATGATCACAAATGATTAAGAAGGGAGTTTCCACTTCGTTTGATCCAAAATCTCTTGTTTTACTTCCAAAATACTCAATGAAAAGAGAGAACAACACTTGCCAACACTAAATCCCATGGATCACTCAAGCAACCTCATGAAACGACCCCTAACACTCATTGTCATTGAGTCAAGAGTTCAAACACAAAGATAAGCACACTTGAGAGAAATGACAGATGAAGATAAGTGGTGTAATAGGGAGAAGTTTTATTCTACTTATTGAACTTGTCAATGGGTGGCCAAAATTATTCCCAAGCACATCCACAAGGATCCAAAATATACAAAGTTGGATAGTTGAAACTACGAAAAGTAACAAAACAAAGAAAATAGCTATCAACTCAATAGTTGGGTGGCTAAGGTTACTCCCTCCACATCTATGAGGACTTATAACAATCACATAATGAAAACAAAGCTTAAAACTGAAGAAAGGGGGATAGGAAAGTGATTTAGCGCATGAGAAAATCACCTCCTAAGAGGATATGTCACTTTGCTTCACAAACTCCTTTGTTAATTCCCTTAATTCACTTTGGATAGATTGTTTAATGTCCAAGAGTCTAAGCAAGGTGCTTAGGA
This sequence comes from Camellia sinensis, assembly GCF_055761805.1. NCBI lineage: Eukaryota > Viridiplantae > Streptophyta > Magnoliopsida > Ericales > Theaceae > Camellia > Camellia sinensis. Next base: position 74,407,853 of record NC_138964.1, read on the forward strand.
TCAAGCTTCCATGAAGTGTTGATGTCCAAAGTCAAGAGGGTAGTAGGTAGGAACTGTACTTGAGAGAAGAAGGAGTCAAGAAGCTCTTAGGAGCCTTGGGCAAAAGTTTCAACCCTTTGAAATAAGCTGTCGAGCTCTATATGTAGAGCTTGGGTCACAAATATCTAAGATATTTGTGGTAGGTAGGCCAAACAAGCTGAAATTCTCGAAAATGCTTAGTACCTGAAAAATTCAACCGGCCTAGTTTCCTAGTGATCGACCGACTGCTTTTGTGGCCGGCTATCATTTGGTGTCTAGCCAGTCAGTGGGTACATTGTCAGATCATCAAGAGCAGGTTAGCCGAAATGGAATATTTCAAACAATTTCATGTTTTCCATTCACTTCCATTATATTCTTTGCTCGGTTTGTTTAAAAGAATGCTATGTTAGGATTTTAAAAATATGAGCCTTAGAACATTGTGGTAACATCTGGAGTTGCACCACTAAAACTCATTTTGAAAGAGATTTCACTTTGGTCGAAACACATTTTGTCCAAAATAGGTTGTTGGAGGGTTTAAAGTTTGATCCTTAGAACTCCTGTTGTGGAACTCGTGAAGATTAATACTTTTTGTTTTCATCATCGGGAACTCAAAAGGGAGCGTCTATGTTTCAAGGCTAGTAAAAAATGAGGTGTCTATAGTTGTCCGTCTTTGACAGAGCTCGGTGCATCATTTGATGACGTGAGTGAATGTCAACGCCCAAAGACGACCTTTTTTGAAGAGGCCATAAGACATGGGCAAACAAACAAAATGCAGATAAAACTTGGTTGAACTCGAGGGTTGTCTACGTATCCTTTTTCAATGAATCAAACCAGTGTAGTTCAAGGGCAGAAAACAAGTGCTATGCTCGAAATACATTTTGAAAAGATGGGCTTTAAGGGGCATGCACTGCCTTGATTTCATAATTGGGCTTACGTGTATTACATTGTCAAAGTTTTGAAACACTTGATGATGCAAATGCCACGAAAGGTGACAAGATGGAACAAACAAATAAAGTTACAAAGACAGAAAAAGAAAGAGGAGGCCTCATGCAAATGACATGCGAAGCAAGCAAACAACATGCAAAAAATGTAAAGAATGATGCGCAACAAAACAAGCATGCAATGTATGAAAGGAATGCAACACCCACCTGTGCCACGACACGAGAGGGAAAGAGAAAAGGACGGCCAACCAAAACTGCATGTGACCAGTAGTCACAACAACAAGGGACTCCACAACACACTCCCACCATATCGCGACATGGAGAAGGAAAAGATGGTGTTAACTGCCAACCTATGCAGGGAAAGGTATTAACTTAGGGTGGTGTTAACTGCCAACCTGCGTAGGGGGCAGTATTAACTAAGAGTGGTGTTAACTGCCAATCCATGCAAGGGACGGTATTAACCGGAGGTAGTGTTAACTGCCAATCCCGTAGGGGGCAGTATTAATTAGAGGTGGTGTTAATCGCCAACCCACGCAGGAGGTGGTATTAACCGGAGGTGGTGTTAGTCGCTAACTCGCACAAGGAATGGTATTAATCGGAGGTGGTGTTAACTGCCAAACCTGCAAGTAACGCTATTAACCGAAGGTGGTGTTAACCGCCAACCCCACAGGGGGCAGTATTAAACAGAGGAGGTGTTAATAACCAACTTTTTAGGAGACGGTATTAACTAGAGGTGGTGTTAACTGCCAACCTTGTAGAGGGCGAGATTAACCAAAGGTAAACGTTATCCACTTCGCACGTGTATAGGTGATTGCAACAATATAAGCATTATGTCGGGGAGGCAAATGCTAGAAAAATAGAACAAAGACAGGGACAAACCTTCCTCTCCACGGGTTTTGCTGGATAATCCTGCTTTAGAGCACGACAGGGATTTTAACCATATACCACTAGGTTACCACTGCACACTTTTGAACACTCTTATTCCAATATGCTGTTGAGGTTCACTTGGCCGGCTGAAAACTTGGTCGGTCGAATAAATGATTGATCAGCTAGCCCTATTGGGTTCTACAGGGTCAGAATAGCCATTTCATATCTTTGAAAGTTTATAAAAAAGGCGTGACCATCCAACTTCCTCTACTTCCATCCAAAAATGCTTCCCCAACTCCTTGAACTCATTTCCAAACATTACCTATGGTTGGCGATGATCTTTTCACTTTTCCACCAAACTCTTCCATTGGTTTTAACGAACTGAGCACACCATCAAGCAGTGATACCTCTTCTAGAAATATGGTGACAGAGGCTCTCCTTACGGCCATGACTGATGGCCTTGATTCAAAGCTTGCTTACATCATCACCCATGCGAGGAGGCACGTACTAGGACACCCTCGCGGGGTTGCTAGTAGTAGTCAGCAAGCAGCAATTGTTAATGAGCTTGTGTAGACTCAAGCTCATGGACAAGGACATTACTATGGTCTTGGACAAGATGCTCATAAGCGACATGGCCTGGGCCTCTGAGGTTGACGAGGACATGGACACGACTAAGTTTCAGTTGCCCGGTATATTCTGGACATCCATTCCAAGGTTTGGTTTACTTCAAAAGCTAATTGTTTTTCTTGAATGGTTCCTGTGGGAGCCAAATAATGGCAAAGTCAGAAGGCGTGCACTATAGAAGGTTGATATTAATCAGCTGTATCCTGCAAGAATAGGGGGCCGAATATAATATATGGGCCGAATAAGAGAAATAACAATGATTAAAAAGTAGGCCCTGGCCTCGGGGCCCAAAAGAAACAGGTATAGATACAGGAATAACAAATTTAGTAGGTATATAACAATCACTTTTTGCTTAACTTAGAAGACAAGCTATTTTGAGTACAAGAACTGACTTGTCCGTCGGAGTGCTAATTCCAGCACCCCCGACCAGAGTGTTTGTGTCTTTTCAGGTGACTAGCTGAGAATCACTAGCGTCTCCCAGGATCTGAAGAGTATTTCCAAAACCACTTCTCCACAATTGGCGCCGTCTGTGGGGATACTCAAATACATCCATGGCAGGCGTGACTGAAGATCCTCCGATAGCCACCGACGAGACCACACAGAGAGATGACCTCACTCCAGCAAATATGCTCGGAAAGGAAACCATTGTTGCAAGACGCGCCTTGAACTTCGATTCACCAACGACTTCAGTGCAAGAGACAATGCAAGCGATCATGGAACAAGCAAAGCAGAATGAACAAAGGTTGGAGAACATGATCGCTAAAAATGAACGTCTCCGTCAAGACTTGGCCCTGGAAGTGGCAAAATCCAGAGAAGCCGTGCGCCAAGATCCCGAACATCCTCCGAAGGCAGGTGGACAATGACCTCGAGCCCAACCAGGGGATACCAATAGCGACTCCAACTCACTGTCCATGGAGCTCAACAAGAGGGGACGATCCAAAATTTCTAGCTCCTCCGAAAAGAGTCTTCGTACAAGGAACAAGCACAGAAGAAGCAGTTCAGAAGAAGACGACCGGCATGATCCCTTTGTCCGACGGATTGCAAGGGCGGCCCTGCCCAAGAAGTTCAAAGCTCCGTCATTCACTCTCTACGACGGAAAATCAAACCCCACTGATCATATTCGTCACTACAAGCAGGCCATGACATTGCATGCAGGCAACGAGGCCCTCATGTGCCGAATATTCCCCAGCAGCCTGGGGCCATTAGCTGTCAGGTTGTATTATAAGCTGGAGCCGGCTTCGATCAAAAGCTTCCATCAATTACAAAAATCCTTTAGGGCCAAGTTCATCACCAACGAGGTACAACTGAAACAGGCCGACTCTCTCTGGGCTATGGAGATCCAGTCAGGAGAAACGCTCAGAGCGTACTCGGCGCGCTATTGGGAGTGCTTCAATCTTGTTGACGACGCTTGCAACGACTCCATGGCCATCACTGCCTTCAAAATGGGACTACACCCTGACAGCGCTCTTCACAGTTCCCTGACCAGAAGACCACCCAAAATAGTCTGGGCATTGATGAAGAAAGTTGAGGAGTATTGCAAAGTCGAAGACGATGCCTTGAGAATTAAAGCCGGACAAACGTCCAACAAAACATCACTCCCTGAAATTGCTCAACCAATAAGTTCCGTGCCACCTCCGAGCCCTGAGCCACGGCAACACGCTAAAAAAGACAAAAGGCGGGACTCTTGCTGATCAAGCAATCAATGCTCCCATCGGACGAATGAATAATTGCAAGTCGACAGCAGGCGCTTGAGGTGTGTTGACAAGAAGTACACAGAATTGTCCGAACCAATCATTGCGATAATGACCAAGGTCCAACACCTTCCATTCTTCAAATGGCCATCGAAGATGGTGGGACCTCCTGACACGCGAAGAAAGGATAGGCGGTGTGAGTATCACAAAGATCACGACCATGAGACTGAGAATTGTTACGCATTAAAGGATCACCTGGAAGAACTGGTGCAAGACGACCGACTACAGCAGTACGTGAGAAACGGCAAGCCAATCAAGGCACTAGCCTTGAAGCAGGACTCACCCCCACTTGGCGTGATCCATGTAATCTACAGCCTGCCAGCGCCCCCAACTGCGCACGCAATCCAATCGCATCCAATCCCCCAAAAGAAACATATTTTGACCGAATGGCCTAGAGAAGCTCCGGCAATCACTTTCAATGACTCCGATCTTAGCGGCGCAACAGCCTCCCACGTCGATCCACTGGTCATCAGGTTACGCGTAAATCGGTTCACCATTGAACGCATTCTCATAGACCCAGGGAGTACTTCAGAGGTTATGTATCACAAGACTTTCATGAAACTCGGCTTCAACAAGTCAGATCTGTCTCCGAATCCTCACCCATTGTTCGGCTTTAACACGAACCCTGAGTACCCGTTAGGAAAGATCACACTACCTGTTCGAGCGGGCTCTAGAACAGTCGAAGTAGAATTCCTGGTTGTAAAGCTCCCTTCGCCGTATAACGTCATCATGGGGCGAACCTGGTTGCATGTTATGAAGGCCATTCCAAGCACTTATCATCAGCTTGTACGCTTCCCGACAGCCCACGGCATTGAAGAAATCCGTGGCTCCCCGCAATCGGCACAAGCAGAGATTTTATGAAAACCTTACCACTGACCCGACCTGTGGGCTTTAATACATGTATACATTTCACTTTTGCAATGCAAACCATTTTTCTTCGTCGCTCAAATTCATTTCCCAACTCCCATTGTAGCACTCATCATATCGCCGATTTAAAGCCCCCTTTTGGTGCATGACACCTTAGGGCCGATTAAAGTCTTCGGATTCGGAGCCACCTTTGGTGCATGACACCTTAGGGCCGACTAAGATTCCGAAGTCCGAGCGCCCTTCGTGGATATCACGATTAGCCAAACTAAGTCTCCGGATTCGGAGCCCCCTTTTGGTGCATGACACATTAGGGCCGATTAAAGTCTCCGGATTCGGAGCCCCCTTTGGTGCATGACACCTTAGGGCTGACTAAGACTCAGAATTCGGAGTGCCCTTCGTGGATATCATGATTGGCCAAACTAAGTCTCCGGATTCGGAGCCCCCTTTGGTGCATGACACCTTTGGGCCGAGTAAGACTCCGGATTCGGAGCGCCCTTCGTGGATATCACGATTGGCCAAACTAAGTCTCCGGATTCGGAGCCCCATTTTGGTGCATGACACCTTAGGGCCGATTAAAGTCTCTACATCGAAATGCCGATTACAGAGCCCCATCAGCGCAAGATGTCTTTGGGCGGATTAAGACTCCGAATTCGCAGCGCCTCTGACGCGTAACACCCTAGGGCAGATCATACCTTCGAATTCGGAGCACCCTTCAGCATGAACAAAACGAAACAAAACATGCCAACATTCGAAATAAGGTGCTTAGCTTAGTATAAAAAAATCCAGAGTAAGACGTAAATGTTTGAAATAAAACTTTTTATGTGATCAAACAGTTGTTACGGAGACGCAATCCGCATTCGATCATTACAATAGCTATCTTTAACTTCTAAGGCAAAAAAGGGAATTAATCACGTTGATACAGCAGAGGCCTCGAATCAATGCACGTCGTTTGGAAAGCCTCTGCGGCTCAAAATGCCTTGATCCAACCGTGCCTGAATTAGCGTATCTCTGGACCTTCCTCTGACACCATCGACAGTGTCAAGGCCAAGATCCAAGACAAGGAAGGTTAAGGGCAACGGTCGTTGTGTCTCCTTTCGGGGCGATCTGCTTCGACGAGTTGGAGGCTGACGTACCTCCCGTTTCTTTTTTAACGACCTACCTCCCACACTGGAGAATTCTCTGCTGCAATCCATTGCGGCATCAAGCTCGGCCAAAGTTCGAGTTTGGCTGATTAGAGAAACTCTGTTTTACATCCACAATATTATATAACCCCACGCAACAAATGGCGTTATATTAATGAGGTCACTGGCACGAAAAGTCCATTCCATTTATTTTTAAATGCCGGCAGTGACCCCTAGGCAATTTCATTAACGCCAAAACCCCAAGAGACGAATGTCGATTGACATTCACCACGGCCTAGGTACCCAAACGGCTTTTTGGAACACATGCACTGACTGGGACAGGGGCAGCGTTATCAATCCAACCGCCAAGCATTTAGACCCCGCGCCGACTGGAATTTGCCATCGCCACTCCACGTACTGGCTTTTGGCCTCTTGAAATTACAGTGGCCACATTCAAGAATAAACGACCATCACGATTGGGCCGACCCCGCCTAGAAGCCGGCATATCACCATACGATCAATGTTTGTACATTCATTCAAACATCTATGTAATAAAACGAAACACGTATATACCGAATACGAACTACGATGAAATATTTATAATAGAATGTTTTTATTCAATCCAACAATAAATTACATAGTTTTTATTGCGTTTCAACCTTACAATGCGTATTCTTATACGACGTCACCCTCATCCTCACTTTTCTCGACTTCAAAAGCAGAAAACGAAAAATGTTTACTGTGGTAGAGTGGCGATGCCGAATCAATGCCCGACGCTCGAAGAGCTTCCGCGGCTTGAGATGCCTTGATCCAACCGTGCCTAAATCCACGATTCTCACATCGGCAAACCTCTTCAGCAAGCTTCTTCTTGGTCTTTTCGATTCCAACTTTTCGGCCTTCATGAAAACCTTTTCCATAAGCCCTCCCCTTCGCAGACTCCATTGCAAACATACTCGCCATCTCACGATCGGCGAGCGCGGTACTGATGAGCCGACTGGTAACCCTTTCCTCCATAATTAGGTTTCCCTGCCCGGCGGGTTGTGCCTGAGTCGCCCTGGTCTTCCTTAACTCACGCTCAGCTGCCTCCACGCGAGCCTTCAAACTTCGAATACGTTCTTCCTTCTTCTCCAATTCTCAATGGGTAGCACGTAGCCGCATGCCAATTTCATAGGCAGTGTAAAGTCCCTTCACCACCTCGTGAATGCCTTCGTGAAATACGTCATAGTCTTGTCGACCTACCATTGACTGCTGAACCTTAGGGGGAAAAATTTGTCGTGCAAACTCGACCGCTACATTTGGGTCTCAAACGATCGAGTCCACCTCTGTCATGGGTCTATTCCCCACAAATACCGCAAAGCTTAATGGGCACGGATTCGCATCAGATCCCCTCTCGACTCGAGGTTGCGGAGATCTACCTTGCGACTGGTTGTCCTGCTTGGTTGACCTGCTTCGACGTCGAGGAGACTGACGCCTCTCTCGATCCCTAGAACTCCTACTTCTTGTGCGCGAAGGTTCACCACCTCAATTCATGTCTCCGCCCAGCTCAGCTAGCGTCCTCGCTTCCCCTCTGCTATTAAAGAAGAGTCTGTTCGACATTCACACGATAAATCTTCCTCTAAGAGCTGGAGTCAGCTGTTTACTAAGCTCATAAAGGTTGTACCTTTGTTCATTTATCCTTTACACAGGCAGTGCCCTCGAGGCAATCTCATTAATTGAGAAAACCTCAATCGTCCGGCGCCCGAATGATCATGCACCGCCTGGGGCAAGGGCAGATTCATCAATCTATTCGGCTCAACTGCCCCAGTCGGCTCATGAATCGATAATTCAAAATTCTTAAGATTCATCAATATATTCGGCTCAAGTGCCCCAGACGGCTCATGAATCGATTCTTCAAAATTCTTAAGGTCGTCTCATCCGACTCCCACTGCTTGGGGCAAGGGCAGATTCATCAATCTATTCGGCTCAACTGCCCCAGCCGGCTCATGAATCGATTATTCAAAATTCTTAAGATTCATCAATATATTCGGCTCAAGTGCCCCAAACGGCTCACAAATCGATTTTTCAAAATTCTTAAGGTCGTCTAATCCGGCGTCGGAATGATCATGAACCAACTGGGGCAAGGGTAGATTCATCAATCTATTCGGCTCAATTGCCCCAGCTGGCTCATTAATCGATTCAAAATTCTTAAGATTCATCAATATATTCGGCTCAAGTGCCCCAGACGGCTCATGAATCGATTCTTCAAAATTCTTAAGTTCGTCTCATCCGGCGCCCGAATGATCATGCATCGCCTGGGGCAAGGGCAGATTCATCAATCTATTCAGCTCCGCTGCCCCAGCCAGCTCATGAATCGATTATTCAAAAATTTTCAGATTCATCAATATATTCGGCTCAAGTGCCCCAGACGGCTCACAAATCGATTCTTCAAAATTCTTAAGGTCGTCTCATTCGGCATCCGAACGATCATGAATCACCTGGGGCCAGGGCAATTTCACTAACCTATTCGGCTTGAATGCCCACAATACTCGGCATATGAATGATAAATCAATATTGTCAAAAGATATTCAATCTCTGAAAGCTCAAACACATCAATGATTTTATCCAAAGTAGTGAAAGGCAAAACATTCTTCATTAACATAACTTCACAAACTGTGTACAAGTGGTGGTGAAATAATAAGGAAATTTTCATTAATAAATTGAGCGCAAATAATAACCAATTTATACATAAAAACTACCCTGAACCAACAAAAGTCTACCAAACAAAAACTTACATCGGAATTAAAAATACTTAATAAAATTGAAATGTCTCCCAGATTAATCCTCGGGGTCAGATTCAAGTGGCTTAACGTCCACTTGCTCGTACGGAATTGGCAAGGCTAATGTAACTCCAGCGGCAGCAAGGGCTTTGAGTCACCCATGTTTGAACCCCCGATTCTCGAATTTGGGGACTTCATCTACATATTCCGTGAAGGTGGCACTTTTTCCTGCCTCAAATGTCGCAGAAACCTCAGAATCGGCTTTTTCCTTGGCCGCCTTGAGCTTCTCTAACTGAACCTCCACCTCAGCAAGTGCCTCCTTGGCTAACTGGAGCAATTCTTCGCTCACATTTGCCCTACTCTCAGCGTCAGAGCGGAGTTGTTCAGCTGAGCATGCCCTCTCCTCCTCTGCTTCAGCTCGCGCACTCTCCATTGTGGCTCTCATCACTTCAAACCCGGCCCTACTCTTTTGACCGTCCGCCTCCATTTGCAAACGATCAATCCTGCCAAGGACATCATGCAGGCGGCGACCTAGGTCTGCGATCCTGCCAACCGTCTGCAAAACAAGTTGGGATCGTCAGATACCTTCATGAAAACAAATTCAAGAGAATTTGAGATGGTCACTTACCAGGAGCGCCAACTACGCAGATAGGGCTACGGCCATAACATCTGGCACGGCGCGAAAGGCTACGTTGTCAGCCGGCAAGAAAATTGAGGCCACCAGGCTCAACGCCACAGCTGGATCCGCAATGGCAGAAGCATCAGAAGAGATCGACGTATCTTTGATCTTTGGCCGAACAATAAAAGGAGCAACCACGTTCGACTCTTCTAAATGAGGCCATTTGGAAGCAGGGCTAATCTCCGACCCAGCCTCTCCCTCGGCACTATGCTTTTTTGCCCCACTTCTTCGGAATCTGCCGTTCGTTAATGACCTGTTGTTCAACCTCTTTCCCCACTTCGGGCGCAATAACCTGAGTCGTCTCTTCAATAATGGGTATGAAAGTTTTAATCAAGGTGGGCTTAGAATGGGCAGCCACGGCCTTCTTTTGAGCAGCCATTCGCTCGACATTTTTCTTTCGCGCCATCTGCGTAAGGTTTTCCCCAGCCATACCTTCGCAAAAATCACCGAGTAGGTCTCCCAAATTCGCAAAAAATATCTCCAGAAGAAAACTCTGACCGACCTGAAGTGGACGGTGAAGGCTGGTTAAGTCCGGCAGCCTTAAACGCCGAGCGTTTCGCCTCATCGACCTCTTCGGCCTCCTCAGCGACCTCTGTAGTTGGTTCGGCAACTACCTTTGCCGTAGGCTCCGCGTCTTCCCCCGAATTCGAATTTTCGAGGCCAATTTGCCTAAGGCTCTTGAAGTTCAGAAAGAGAAGAGCCGAAAGGTGTTGATCGCCGGATGGAATTGGAATGCCGTCTGCGGCCGAGAATGTAGTATAAGTAGGTTCGTATCGAAGGAGTATGTGAGCAACTCTCTCTTGCTTTTGTACGTTTGGACGGCCGAAGTATCTGAGTGCAGACTTAATTTCCATAAGGACTGTGTCGTCGGTTGAGGGAAGAATCTTCTTCAATCTGTTACCTGCAAAGAACAAGGGGGTGATTAAAGGGAAAAAGCCGAATAAAAGGCAGATCAACAAACACGAGGCGTTACATGGCAACCTGGATCACCCTTCCGTCTGGGAATAGGGTCTAGGCAGTCTTCGCCTTCACCGAACTCCCAATTACCTAGGACATTGACCATTACGTCGTCAACTCTTTTACCAAAACTGGCAAGCATGGTTATCAAGTGATGGCCAGTGTCCTTGGCCCTGAGAAAGTATCGCCCCAGCCGACCGAAAGATTTGGCCAAAGCGTAGAAGTGCCGAATCGCCGGAATGCTAAGGTTGATCTAAGGCGTTGGTTCAACTCTATCACCCCCATGATGATTCAAAAGAAATTTACATTGGGTTGAGAAGGAATCAGACTCCAATATCGAAGGACGACCCTAAGCAATGGATATAGGGAAAAACGGACTCCGCCCTCCGCTATGGATAAGAGAAGGAAGACGATCGTATTTTGATTCTCCATCTCCATATCAAGAGTACTGTTTGTTACAAGAGATAAGTGGACATCGTCGGGAATGGAAAAGTGTCGCCGGAATCTAGAAATACGACCCTCAGAAAGGAGGTCTTTCAAATGTTTAGCCATTTTCGCGGGGACTCAAGGTTCCGCCGAAATCAAAAGGACAAACAAAAAATAGGATTGCAAAGAAGAGAGAAGAAGACTTACGAGGAGTAAACGGGGCAAGGATAGACGGAGAAGAATTGTAGAAAATGCGAGTCAGAGAAGGGATACCCGCTGGTGGTAGAAGAGTCTCGAATACTTAACGAATTATGCATTCGAAAAGATTGAAGTTTCAAATCGTAATAACTACGAGGGATGCATGAACGAGGCGGGAAAGTATAATGATGACCGAAAAGGTGTGCGCATTCTGACATCCGTATTGGGATATGCGAAGCCGTCTGACCTATTTTGACTTTTCAAATTCAAAACCAAACACGCCGATTAATTACCGTCAATGGGGAGTTCGGGGGGCAATTGTGGGAGCCGAATAATGCCGAAGTCAGAAGGGGCGCACTATAGAAGGCTGATATTAATCGGCTGTATCCTACGAGAATAGGGGGCCGAATATAATATATGGGCCGAATAAGAGAAAAGACAATGATTAAAAAGTAGGCCCTGGCCCCAAGGCCCAAAAGAAACATGTATAAATACAGGAATAACAGATTTAGTAGGTATGTAACAATCACTTTTTGCTTAACTTAGAAGACAAGCTATTTTGAGTACAAGAACTGACTTGTCCGTCGGAGTGCTAATTCCGGAACACCCGACCGGAGTGTCTGTGTCTTTTCAGGTGACTAGCTGAGGATCACTAGCGTCTCCCAAGATCTGAAGAGTATTTCCAAAACCACTTCTCTACAGTTCCTATGTAATACTTTCCACTTTGCTCTGACTAACTCTTCTTCTTTGTCTCAAGATGGAGCTACTTTGCCCGAGGTGATCGTTTTTAGTAGTGATGATGATGATGATAACGTAGCTTATGGACCCTTTGATTATTCCTCTACAGACAATAGTGTCTTTGGCAGTGGGGCAAGGGGCGCTAATGATGCCCCCAATGGTGTGGGTTCTCCATTGCCCACTAGGATGATAGCTCCAACTACCTACCTTTGCCTCAGCTTATACTCCACTTTTCCTTGTTTTTCTCTTTCATTCTTTTTCTTTGTATAACTTGTAAGAACTTTGAATGCAATATCCTCAACTGTCAAGGTTGTTTTGTAACCACTTTTGTAACCAACTTGCACCCTTCGTGGCCTTTATATATAACAAATATCTTTTGTTTGTGAATGACTTCTGACTTTGCGCCTGACTTTCTCTACTTTACTTTTGAATAATTATACACGTACCTGGATACCTTATTCCTTCCCAAACCTTGTAGATACATTCCTGCCCCTATTTTGGCACTCTCAAATTCATCAACCCCTCTAAACCAGCTTCTCTAAAACCTACTTGTCAGTACCATGGTCGGTCAGCCTAAAGTGAAGTCAACTGGCCCATTCGGGCTCTCCCACGTAGCTTATACTTTTCCACTTCTAAAAGTGTGCAATAAGGTGGTGCATTTGCTACAAACACCTCTCAGCCACCTGAAGTTTGTTGTTTATGTGGCCCTGTACATCTTCTTTCATTTCCAAAGACTCCACAACCTCTCTTTCTTCTTTCTTTCCAGTGTATCTTGAGACATGGGCTCTCCTCATTACTTGGAATTTGTCAGCTTGTCTGATGAGAGCTCTGGTGACGTTGTAGTGTCGGACTTGGAAGTCATACACTCAAGAACTCCCTCTAGTGGTCGAGGAGGTAGAAGAAGGCTTGTTCGTAGGAGAGAGAAGTCGTGGGCAGTTCTGGAGGAACCCACTATTGACAACGGAAGATGTGTTCATGGTTAAGGTGAAGTTCTTGGCCGATCTCTGAGCTACGCTCGTGCCGGTGGCCATTTTCATAGACTTGGCCCAATGCCTTGTGTGCTCCAAAACTCCTTGCCCATCGGATCTTTATTCCCTTGTCTCACCAACTTCCTGAAGGTATGATGCATTGATCTTGCCATTTATTTTCCACTTTGCATGGTTGTTTTTTACTCATTCCTTCAATGACACGGTTCTTTTTTGCTCTGGGATGACAAATTAGAATCACGCCGACCACTTACTTCGGGTTCTCCGGTGGTGCGTAGTAATGAAGAAGATGACACGGGAACTGCTTCTGGCATTGAAAAAAGCTCTAGTGGTCGCGACGATTTGGCGATGATTGCGATGCATTGAGAAACGTTTCATTCTCCTTACATCATTGGAGCATTTTTGTCATGCCCTGTATTTTATTGCTCGAATAACTTTACCAAAATTCATTAATTAAGTTCAATTACATTTGACAATTCATCCTTGGATGAAATGATGAATAATTAAATATACGAGTTCCCTTTCGTGATACAGCAATGACATTTACATACAAATAAAAGAAATACCCTGAGGCTTATAATAAAAGAGAGGACACTACTCTTTACAAAAAGATAGCACTCAGCCAAACAAAGAAATGAAATAGTACGATCCATCACTACATTACACTTATGAAATGGTAAAACTCATCGTTTAATCTTCAAATCTAAAAAGCATTCCTTGCACACATGTACAGGCAGGGGGTGAGCAACCACTAGCTCACCAAACAATCTCATATTATAGCATTAGAACATATGCAGGAACAAAGATGCTCATACATATAGGTAAAATTATATCATGTCAAAACCATATGATTTAATTACATAATCTCTTAAATCCATTTAATTTAATTAACCACAACTAGTTAACTTAAATAAATAAGCATCATTTTCAATTCATTCAATTACCCATTTGTTAATTGAATCAAATAATTAAACAATTTATAATGACATTTAATAAAGTATGAAATACATTTTATATAGCCTTAGGAGATGAATGCATATGCCATGTCATCTTTTCAAAATCTTATGCACAATGCCAATTTGAAAACACATTAATCCAACAATTTCAATAAAATTTGAAGATGGTAAATACAACTTAGGTAATCCTTTGGCTAGTGTCTACAAATAGGCATATCAAGCACTTCAAAATCCCCACTTTACCAGTCTCTCATCGGAAGGCACGTGGTACCTCCTCCGTGCGTGTTTACGGTCTTTTACCAGGGAAATTCAGGCCAACTTAACCAATATCAAACTATAACCCCTATCCAGATTTACCAACTTATTTACCCAAAACAAATCCAAATGATCTTGTTTCCCCAAAACAATTCCTTTCTCAAAACAATAGTTTTGAATTGCAATTTGAAATCCACGATAACAATGAAATGGAATGGCAACGCAATATGTAACAATGCATTAGAATAGTTCCAATTTCAATTCCACCACACAATGCTCCATAGTGATCAATTTCCATATCTCTATCTATGAAATACTATGATACAGTCCCAAGAGATAATATAATAATGTCAATGTTCATGTATTTACCACATATAAATCAACAACTTCCAACTTAGTCTTTTCAAGACAATTCAATAACATTCTTTCTACACAACAAACTTCCAAAATCAAACAATTTCTTATCTTTCCAAGAATCTCATTTAAATACCAACATGGGAATCCTCTACCGATTACCAAAATTAAAACTTTTAAACAATAGGTTCATCATTAGCAATAACATATAACACAAAGGTAGGTTCAAGGTTTCATCAATTTCTACTTCACATACTTTATCAATGAAATGTAATTACAATTTTTCCAAGACTCATCCCCATGCCAAACATTAAATAAAATCAAATTCTCATTTTTCTCATGCAAGTGAATTATCGGGATCTTCAAGTTCAATCATAATTCTCGCTAAGCCTTAGTGAATATTCCAACACTTAATCAATTATATCAAAATCTACTCTTGACTATAATTATAAAATATAACAAGAGTGCTCACTTTCCAATTATCAACATTAACTCCCATCAAATTAAACCAAGGGAAAATAAATAAATAAATAAAAGTCTCGATAACTAATTTTTGTTTTAATCCAATTCATCCATTTGCTCCAAACGAGCTAAAAATCACATTCTATTCTTTTATTGTCAAAAATCACCAAACAATTCAAATATCTCATAAAAATTTTGAAGTGTGAACTTATTATTATAACATTACTTAACTAGTAAAACTAGGAACCCAATACCATACCACATCATCTTAATCTCACTTATTTCTTCAAATCTCATACTTGGTCAACTTCGTCACTTTTAATATCATTATATTTAGGAACTAAAACCCAATAACACACCTTTAATTACGAAGGATTTAAAATATTAATCAAAGTAATTTAATTCATCAAATTAGTAAGTTCATTATATTCATCATCTTCCAAATTAATAACACCAAACTTAACCTCACATCCCTAATCTCTCAAACATAACCATATTTCAACATAACCATTTTTCATGTCAACTTAAAGAGGTAATATTTTCCCAAAATTCTCTACCAATAACAATTCACAAGTTTTTCTAAAATTATCTAACCAACATGACATTTACATCAAAAATTATGAGATATGCACAAGAGTAACATTTTCCAGGTTATGAGTTCGAAAGTCCACATTTCACATTTTTTTATTTTCACAAAAATGAACACAACTAAATCATCAACATATCATCCTTTAGAAAATATCATGAATATAACAGTTTTAGAGTTTTTAATCCCAAAACAACTCTATAATTCCAACTTAAGCATTCACTCAATATTCATCAACATTAATGTATTTTTCTAAAAAAGAAATTCCAAATGAAAGATAAAAAAAAATAAAAAAATTCAACTTTATATTTCTCAAAACAAATTTTCTAATCATAATATGATGTAGAGACAACCCATACAACTTTTAATTTTTATTTTCTGATTTTTTTACAAAATTACCAACACAAGATGATTTTCCCAAAATAAAGTTCTAAATACCCATATTTTTAACATTTCACATAATTTGTCTTTCAAAAATTAACCAAACGAAAATATGAGAAATACGTATATACAAAGCTTCCTATAATGATATGTTTTCTCAAAATATCTCTAACATAGCTTTAATGTAATAATATGAAGAAAGTCTCAACCTCAAATATGAAGAAAAACAAATCTGAAAATGCAAACGTTGCCTGATCATGAATCCGAGACCACCATTGCGAAGATCACAACGAGCTCTCCAACTTTCATTTACAAAACTTTTGTAAAATCTCACATTAAAGACTCCCATTTGAAGCTCAAAGGTTGAGCCAACAATGGAGAAATGGAGAGAGAGAGAGAGAGAGGAACCCTCTGTCAATAGGGAAAAAAAATGAAATGAAAGGAAAAGACACTGCAAAATATTATATTTTGCGGTGTACAAAAATGTTATATTTTGTGGTGAAAAATTATATCATTTTATAATTTCTATTATAAAATTTTGAGGTATTTTATAATTTATTTTATATTAATATTCTGGTGTTGGTTTGTGTGAGGTGCCTTGGGAAGGGACCTTCTTCCCTTTCATTTCATTTTTTTCACTGTATGGTACACACTATAAATTCAACTATCAAATGTTTATTATAATTCTATATAATAAATAATAACAACTCCCAAGGTGGTTACTACCAATCACAAAATTAAAAAGGACCAAACAGTTAAACATGAGTGATTAAACAAACTCAATTTAAATAAATCTAAGTCAGAGGTCTCACCCATAAGCCAAACATGGTCCAATTATATACTAAAATAGACCCAACAAATTTATCTCAAATCATGGTCCAAACACCCAAAACTCAAATTTCAAATTTTGTTGTAAATTAAATTGAATGCCAATGAGTCTGCAAATTCTCATAAAATAAATGCACACCGTTAAATTCCAAAATTTTATCCAACATGCTAGACTCTTATAAGAACAACATAATAAAAATTTTATAATTTCTGAGATCGAAAATTATATTTAAAAAGAAAAAAATTTATTACAAAATTGAACCATTTTCTCACATAACTTTTCGCAACGCTCCAATCCAATTATTACTCAATAAAATTTATGCACTGACTATTTAAAAAAAATATTTTGGGTTATCACAGCCTACCCTCCTTAAAGAAATTTCGTCCTCGAAATTTTAACTCAAGTAATGTAATGCATCCTATAGTCTCCCACAAACTCTCTCAGGTACTTACTAATGCATCAACAAAAATTCCTTGAGTATTACATGAGGCTCAACGAGTCACACTGGTAACGAACCAAACCATTATATTTGCACAACAACTAATTGTAAAAATGCTTAGTAGTATAAACCATTAAGTGATTCTTCTACCCACATCAATAAACCAAAGCAACCATAATATGATCTAATCCCTTAAGCATAACACAAATTTTGGCAAAATAACTCCTCAAAATACCAAGACACCATACCTTATCGGCGATAACCCAACTTCAACGAACTATCTCCATCGCCTAATGCACAATGCACCCCAATGCCAAAACAACTATTATTACTCCGAGACCTTAACAAAACGAAACAATACCTCTTCAAAAGCACTAATCACCAACTCAAAAAGTGACTACCAATCATCACAAGACGAACAACCCTTAACCAACACTAGGTTGATGCCACAACCCATAACCCAAACAAAATAAAATCAATTCGGGCAACGAGCTAGGATTTCCATCAACAAGACTACAAATCAACATTAACGGTTCCACTTCGATGTGGGGTTTACAAAATGATCACAACAATATACCTTAAGTCCAAGCAAGACTCAACCCAACTAGGTAAATACCCAAACTATACATGGCCCTCAGGCTAAAAGCTAATTCAACTCAACTTCTAAGACATTTACTTCGAGTTACAACACAAACTCTACACTAGTATTATGGTGACTCACAAGGTCCACCCCTGAATGCAACCCTGATTCAACTAACACAACCCATAGGATACTTAAAACAATAGTGCTATTCCCCTGGCCAACCAAAAAGAGATCCTACTTTTCTTTTAGGACTTATCATGCATTAAGCAGAAGGAAACGCCTTCTAAGGTTTAGCAAACAAACTCATAATTCATTCCAACTTACGCAATTGCAAGGAAAAAAGAGCCTAGTTCTCGAAGCTACCCAATTTACACACAGCCAAAGCAATCAAAATTCCAAATTACACTGTCAAACCATCACAATTGTAAAGTCATTCCAAAACTCCAGTTGGAAACCACTAGACTAACCAACCAGACACAAGATGTCCGCAAAGGAAAAATACAACCACGGTTCAAAACACAACTCATTCCCTTTAAGATAATTCTATTACCAATGAGTGTTGGACACTCCCTCCCTAGACACCCATGGACAAAACAATTAAATAAATAAAGGCAACAACAATTATGAATATTGTCTGTTTCAAATCTCATCTTCAAACCTTACATAGTTTGCACTTCACAGATTTCATAACCACATCTCAAAATAGTCAATCTCTCTTGGAAATACATCCCTTACCACCAGTCACAATCTTTACCATGTCGAGGCCACGCCTCTTCCCAAATACACACAAGGGTATACAACCCAAGCTTCAGGAACAACTCCACACATACCCAAGTAAATAGAACAATTTCACAATCAAGCAAGGCTATACATATACCATTCATAACATTTAGCATTAGTACCACCCATTATGGTACATTTTCATGTTCCAACACAAAACTCAATATATGCACATCAAGTAGCATAAAATCATATAACCACAAAACAAATAACGGGTTGCCACTACGAAGATGGTTAGTCGTTCTAGAAATCCTTTTAGACCTCTAATTAGAAATCACGTTGATTAGACGCATTTCCCATGAGATTTCTAAGAAAATTTCTGGACCCGACACGACATCCTCGAGACTTAACCCCATGCCCACATAAACATGTAACATCTTAGCACATAAGCATGCTATCACATAGAATGCAAACATTGCTCACAATCACGAGGTAAACCCAATTGTCATCAAAACCACTTCCCACGAGCCAAGGAATTCAAACCCGGTTCACTCTGATACCAAGTTGTCACGCCCCGTATTTTATTACTCAGATAACTTTACAAAAATTCATTAATTAAGTTCATTTACAATAGACAATTCATCCTTGGATGAAATGATGAATAATTAAATATACAAGTTCTCTCTTGTGATACAACAATGACATTTACATACAAATAAAAGAAATGCCCAGAGGCTTACAATAAAAAAGAGGATATTACTCTTTACAAAAATATAGCACCCAGCCAAACAAACAAATGAAATAGTACAATCCATCACTACATTACACTTATGAAATGGTAAAACCCATTGTTTGATCTTCAAATCCGAAAAGCATTCCCTGTACACATGTACAGGCAGGGGGTGAGCAACCACTAGCTCACCAAACAATCTCATATTATAACATTAGAACATATGCAAGTACAATGATACTCATACATATACGTAAAATTATATCAAGTCAAAACCATATGATTCAATTACATAATCTCTTAAATTGAATTTGTTTAATTAACCACAACTAGTTAACTTAAATAAATAAGCATGCCGCAAATCCAACATGACATCCTTTTCAATTTATTCAATTCCCCATTTGTCAATTGAATCAAATAATTAAACAATTCATAATGACATTTAAGAAAGCATTAAATACATTTTATATAGCCTTAGGAGATGAATGCATATGCCATGTTATGGTCAAAATATTTTTATCATCTTTTGAAAATCTTATGCACAATGCCAATTTGAAAACACACTAATCCAATAATTTCAATAAAATTCCAAGATGGTAAATACAACTTAGGTAATCCCTAGGCTAGTGTCTGCAAGTAGGCATATCAAGCACTTCAAAATTCCCACTTTACCGGTCTCTCACCGGAAGGCACGTGGTACCTCCTCCGCGCGTGTTTACCGTCTTTCACCATGGACACTTAGGCCAACTTAACTAATATCAAACTATAACCCCTATCCGGATTTACCAACTTATTTACCCAAAACAAATCCAAATGATCTTGTTTCCCAAAAACAATTCATTTCTGAAAACAATGGCTTTCAATTGAATTTTGAAATCCATGATAACAATGAAATGGAATGGCAATGCAATATGTAACATTGCATTAGAATAGTTCCAATTTCAATTCCACCACACAATGCTCCAGAGTGATCAGTTTCCATATCTCTATCAGTGAAATACCATGATACAATCCCTGGAGATAATATAATAATGTCAATGTTCATGTATTTACCACATATAAATTAACAACTTCCAACTTAGTCATTTGAAGACAATTCAACAACAATTTTTTATACACAACAAACTTCCAAAATCAAACAATTTCTTATCTTTCTAAGAATCTCATTTAATTACCAATATGGGAATCCTCTACTGGTTAACAAAATCAAAACTTTTAAATAATAGGTTCATCATTAGCAATAACATATAACACCAAGGTGTGTTCAAGGTTTCATCAATTTCTAATTCACACACTTTATCAATGAAATGTAATTACAATCTTTCCAAGACTCATCCCCATCCCAAACATTAAATAGAATCAAATTCTCATTTTTCTCATGCAAGTGAAATATCGGGATCTTCAAGTTCAATCATAATTCTCACTAAGCATAAGTGAATATTCCAACACTTAATCAATTATATCAAAATCTCCTCTTGACTATAATTATAAAATATAACACGAGTGTTTACTTTCCAATTATCAACGTTAACCCCCATCAAATTAAACCAATAGAAAATAAATAAATAAATGAATAAAAGTCTCAATAACTCATTTTTGTTTTAATCCAACTCATGCATTTGCTCCAAACGAGCTAAAAATCACATTCCATTCTTTTCTTGTCAAAAACCGCCAAACAATTCAAATATCTCATAAAAATTTTGAAGTGTGAACTTATTATTATAACATTACTCAACTAGTAAAACTAGGAACCCAATACCATACCACATCATCTTAATCTCGCTTATTTCTCTAAATCTCATACTTGGTCAACTTCGTCACTTTTAATCTCATTATATTAAGTTAGGAACTAAAACCCAATAACATCCCTTTAATTACAAAGGATTTAAAATATTAACGAGGCTAATTTAATTCATCAAATTATTAAGTTCATTATATTCACCATCTTTCAAATTAATTACACCAAACTTAACCTCACATCCCTCATCCCTCAAACATAACCATATTTCAACATAACCATTTTTCATGTCAACTTAAAGAGGTAATATTTTTCCCAAATTCTCTACCAATAACAATTTCATAACTTTTTCTAAAATTACCTAACCAACATGATATTTACATAAAAAATTATGAGATATGCCCAAGAGTAACATTTTAAAGGTTATGAGTTCGATAGTCCACATTTCACATTTTTTTTTATTTAAAAAAAAAAATGAACACAACTAAAACATCAATATATCATATTTCATAAAATATCATGAATATAACACTTTTAGAGTTTTTAATCCCAAAACAACTCTATAATTCCAACTTAAGCATTTACTCGATATTCATCAACATTAATTTATTTTTCTTAAAAATAAAGTCCAAATCAAAGATGAAAAAAAAAATATATATTTCAACTTTATATTTCTCAAAATAAATTTTCTAATCATAATATGATGTAGATACAACCCATACAACTTTTAATTTTTATTTTCGAATTTTTTTACAAAATTACCAACACAAAATGATTTTCCCCAAATCAAGTTCAAAATACCCATATTTTTAACATTTCACATCATTTTTCTTCCAAAAATTAACTAAACAAAAATATGAGATATACATATATACAAAGCTTCCTATAATGATCTGTTTCCTAACATAGCTTTACTGTAGTAATATGAAGAAAGTCTCTACCTCAAATATGAAGAAAAGAAAATCTGAAAATCCAAACGTCGCCTGATCATGACTCCGAGACCACTATTATGAAGATCATGACGAGCTCTCCAACTTTCATTTACAAAACTTTTGCAAAATCTCACATTAAGGACTCCCATTTGAAGCTCAAAGGTTGAGCTAACAATGGAGAAATAGAGAGAGAGAGAGAGAGAGAGAGAGAGAGAGAGAGAGAGAGAGAGAGAGACGGAGGGGGAACCCTTTGTCAACAAAAAAAAAAAATGAAATGAAAGGGAAGAAGGACCCAGGGAGCCGGGGAGGTAACACACCTCTGTTGCCTTCCCAAGGCACCTCACACAAACCAACACCAAAAAATTAATATAAAATACATTATAAAATATCTCAAAATTTTATAATATAAATTATAAAATGGTATAATTTTTCTCACCACAAAATATAACATTTTTGTACACCAAAAAATATACCCAAGTTCATTCTTTATAAAATATATAATTTTTCATCATATGGTACACACCATTAAATCAACTATCAAATGGTTATTACAATCCTATATAATAAATAATAATAACTCCCAAGTTGGTTACTATCAATCACATAATTAAAAAGGACCAAACAGTTAAGCATGAACCATTAAACAAAGTCAATTTAAATTAAATCTAAGTCAGGGGTCTCACCCATAAGCCAAACATCGTCCAATTATATACCAAAATAGACCCAACAAATTTATCTAAAATCATGGTCCAAACACCCAAAACTCAAATTTCAAATTCGGCTATAAATTAAACTGAACGCCAGTGAGTCTGCAAATTCTCATAAAATAAATGCACACCATTAAATTCCAAAATTTTATCCAACATGCTAGACTCTTATAAGAACAACATAATAAAAGCTTCATAATTTTTGAGATAAAAGATTATATTTAAAAAAAAAATTATTACAAAATTGAACCATTTTCGCACATAACTTTTCACAACACTCCAATCCAATTATTACTCAATTAATTTATGCACTGACTATTTAAAAAAATATTTTGGGTTATCAAATTTTTTCCCACAACTTAGGCTACCTCCAAATGCATCATTTCATCATTTTGCTCCTTGAAGGACATGGGGTGCATCTTTGTGTTCATAAAGAAATCGACGTATAGGAATAAGCATGTTTTAGGCTTGCATGTCCTAGCACTTTCCTTTTGTGAAATACAGTTGCTCTTGTAATGACTAGGACCTCCCTCTTTGATTTTTGAAGAAACTTCTGTAACCACCTATGTTTAATAGAAATCTCTTTTTATGCATTAATCGACTTCCTTTGCTTGCATGGCTCGGTCTTCCGTTCATGGACTTGACATGTTTACTTCATACTTAGTCTGATTGGCACCAATTCTCCCTTCCAGGAACAAACACAGCTTATTTCGACAAAAGTATTACTTTGCATGTACAAAAGGACCCTATCGGCCACTCACTTACGATGCCGACTGAAAAATTGGTCGGCCAAACCAATGATGGATTGGCCAGCTGTTTCGGGTTTTCTAAGGACAATTTTGTCTTTTAACCTCTCGAAACGTTTTCTAAAAGAAAACCAACAGTTCGTTTCAACTCTACTTCTCCCGAAAACATCTTTTGTCTCTTTTCCACTCTATCTCTCTCTATATTTTCTCCTTCCCTTACATTACCCAACATCCCACACCCTTTTTTCTTTGAAATCACCACTTTTCTCTATATTTTGAACTGATTGGTTCAGGATTTGGTTGAGTTTGAGTCCTCCACCCTTCATTATGTGCTTCACACATTTCGGCTTAATCCCTCACTCACTCATTTTGGCTTCTCACATTTCTCTTTATTTTTTGAATTTTTAGGCTCCCTTGGCTAGTCTTTTAGTTTTCTTCCTCCCTTTCCATCATTTTCGGCTCACATTCCTCTCGTCTTTCTAGAGATCAACGTGACTTCTCCAGCCTCTAAGGCCGACGTACACATGTTTTCTAAGGACATGGGCATCCAAGAGGATGACCCAGACATGGCAACAGAGGATATTCTTCCTCCTGTATTTGGTCCTGAGCTCCTACCTCTGGTTCTCAGTCCATTCGATGCGGTTACCTACTAGCCTGGTATTTACCGAATTATTCATGGTAGCATGCTCACCTTTACAAAATTCAGGCCAGGGGTTGCTCCGGATGTGCTTATTTGGGAGCGATAGTTGCATTTGTCCCATGGTGCCTTCCTGGTAAGATTTGATTCCAAACCCACTTGTTTATTTGCATTTGCTCACATTTGCACTATACTAATCAAACTTTCTTGCAACAGGACGACGATAGCCAGGCAAAAGGCTATGGGACAATTATATTCCCTCGCCGATGGTACTGGGTTCTCTCTCCTAGAGTCTGGGCCTTGGTGGAGCAAACCGACTTTGGTACCTCACGGTGAGATTGTGGCATACCACCAATTCCTTCCACTAGAAAGATGAAGATGGCCCCCTATGACTTCTCCATGATTACTGTTCTTTCAATAGGGCGTGATCTGATCCCTTTTGACTTGGATAAGAGATCCTAGGACGCTGCTGTAACACGTCCGCGAGGGACCTCGCTACAGTTCGGACTCGGTTCGTGTCACGGTCCTTAATCTGAACCAAAGAGTCCGAATCCGGCAAATCGTTTTGAGAAATAGATTTTTTGAAAAGAAGTTCCAAACATGGACTTCTTTGCCAGATACAGAGTCGCCACCTAAATATTTTATTTTGGGGGAATTTAGGAAACCCTGACTCGGTGCCAAAGGCCACGTGTCCATCATCACCAAAGTTGCCTCGGCTCGGGAACTTGGGTACGATTGGGGAAGGTCAGCTATGAGCACCCCCTCTCGCCCGATCAAAGATCGGCCTCTACTAACCGCGATATCTTGTTTTGAAAACGTTTATGTGTTCTTATTCCGGTTATTAGCCTAGAATTACTATGTTATGCGCACAGCAAACAAGTATAGACCGAATCGCCCAAATTGGAATAAAACATTTTAGGTTTGCTTTGAAAGTGATTTGCTACTCGCGAGTAAGCTAAAATGCAGGTTTGGCCACCCTCGAGTGGGCTTTTATAAAAGACGGTTTTGCCACTATCTAGTGGGCTTAAAATTCATAGTTCTAATGCATTATTCCAAGTTAGGTAATTCAACCTCCATCCACAGGCATTCAAGTAGTTATATCACATAAGCAGCTAGCCTTGTGGTAATCATGCTGTCATGGCAACACTCACACGCATGCAAGGATGCCAAAGCAAAAGAACTTACAAAGTACACCAAGCCAAAACAGAAACTAGTTAGTAATCATATGCATGATCCTAGTTCATGTTAAGATGGCTAATGCAACACATGCAAAGATGCAATCTAGACAGGCTCGGCTATTCTAAACATGGCATGTGAAATGTTGCAACTAACACGTATTCAATTTGGAATTGAAACACAATGCAGTTAGCATGATGTGCCGAGCCTGGTGTATGCAAGACAAATGTATGAATGCACACATGCATAGCATAAGGTATGCTAATTTAAATATGACCTAATACTAACCATCAAAAGCAAGTAAGTAAAAGGGAGAAAGAAGTGGGGGTTGGAAGACATGCACACACGCACCCACACTTATTACAAATTCACCCTCGCTCGGAGGGACCAAAAGAATAATACAAATTAATTAACCTACAAGCTAATTAATTATTACAGACCAATTAATTAATTAACAAATTAACTAATCTAATGAAAGAAGTAAACGGCCTCGGGAAGAGAGCCCAATGCAATGCGTGCTCGGCTCCGCTCGGAAAGTCACTGTCATGCACAAGTTTGCCTCTGCTTTGACTGTTCTGCTTCTCAAAAAATTGCGCAACTTCCAAGATTGCTTCTCTGAGTGTTGTGGGACACAACCGGCTGAGTGAGATCATCACCGGCCATTTAGAATGGTCATCGGCTAGACATTATGCTCTCGGCCAAACCTGTTTTGCCGGTCGGCACCCAACACTGCCGACCGGCCAATTATTCCTACTGAAACCTGTTTGACAGCTGCAGAGGGCAGACAAGGCATGGTAATGTATTTCAAGCAAATGTATGCACCAACCACACTCCTTATAATGTTTATGGCTCAAAGGAGCATGGTACTTGATTCTCGGACCACCAATCGCGCATTTCGATGCGTGATGGCCCAAAGAGTCAAAGTGTGCATTTTAATGTCAAATGTAATGCACACAAACACATAGGGAACCCAACCTCAATCATGGTGATTCAAGAGGCAAGGCATGCATGCCAAATGCAACCTAAACATGTGAGCTAAATATGCAATATGAGTATGCTAGCAAGTAATGTACATTAGGCACACAACCTAAGCAAACAAGCATGCAAGGCATGAAGCAATGTAACAACATTTGAGCAACATGCAAAAGGTGGACTTAGGCTAATTTGGGCAGCTCTCAAATAAGCCCGAAAAAGTGGTCAAATGCTATGGAAATGAGGGCGAATGTTCATACAAACATGCATGCACACATGGTCCAACACTTAAGCACAAAGTAGCAACTTTTAAACACATTTAAAAGAGACTATTATGGACAAATGGCAAGCACATTAAACTCTGAAAAATACATGAGGGATGATGCCAAGTCAACCTATCAATGCAAGCAAGGCATGCAATTATGTTCAAAACTCAAGGCAAGCCAAGGGGCTTAAACCATGGCTATATGAAACAAGTCCCAAAGGGCCGAGGGGACTCAAAACAGTCCCAATGTAGGTCGAGACAAGGCCCAAAACACACTTAGATGGCATCTAAATGGCCTACACAAGGAAGCATACACAAAGGTCGAAACATGGGGCATGAAACACCAACCTTTTAAAGGATTAAAGAGGCATCAAATGCAACCATACAAGCATAGAGAAAGGACTGAAATATCATAGCTAATGGTGCCAAACCACTGATATGATGCAAATAGAGCATGGTAGAGGAGCCAACACTCAAAGCATACAAGCTAGATTGCATGGTAGCTGTACAAAGCAAGTCATGGATGACCCAAACAACCAAAATCAGACCTAAAGCACACTAAAACATGCATAAAAGCTTCACAAAGCTAAGCCAAAACAAGTAAGCATAGTGGTCTAAATGCTAGATACATGTTAAGGCAATTTCATGGCATTACAAGACAAGTATGCAAAGCAACCATGGTGTGTCTAAACCAAGTAAAAACAGTGCTATATCATGGAAAAATAGGCACAAATAACATTTAAGACATGGCCAACATGAACTTAAAAATGGTGCTCACTCATGAGGCTAAAATGGCACTTTTTGAAGACAACAAGGAGAGGGGATGACCCTCTCCTTCCTAGGACCTTAAACCACCATCCTCACCACTGAAATCCCTCAAGATTTCAGTGGTGAGGAGGCCCAAACAAGGTGGTCCCGAAACTCACCAAAAATAGCACAAAATGGGGCCAAACAAGACCTAAGAGGGGGTAAACGATCCCAAACACAAAAGTGAACTTAATGAAGTATCTTAAACACAAAAAAATAGAACTTTTTTATGTTATACACAAAACTCAAATCAGCAAGCAAGACTGGCTAAAAGGGTGTGAAAAAATGGGGAATAAAGAGGGAAAATGGGTTGCCTTTGTAGCCAAAAGGGGACAGCAGCCTCTAGACCCAAAAATGCAACCCTCAACCTTTGAAAGCAAGACCCAAGGACCTCCAAGTGATGATGGAAGTGTTGTGCTAGGAGGTGTAGTTCAAATGGCCAAGAACTAGACCCTTTTGCACCCTCTAACCCACACAAATGTACAGAGAGAGGGAGATATAGAGAGGGAGTGATATATGTATCATATATCTGATTTTTCTAACCCCTAAAATGGAAGGAGAGGCTCTCGTTATGTAGAGAAACCAATGGGCAAAGCTTCTCTTAGAAGCTTTGACCAAAAAGGCCAAGCTTCTCTTAGAAGCTTGGAGCAAAAGGGCCAAGCTTCTTGGAGAAGCTAGGCAAAGGGGTCAAGAGGTTCAAGCTTCTTGGGGAAGCTAAAAAAAAAGGCTCAAGCTTCTTGGAGAAGCTAAAAAAAAAGGGTCAAGCTTCTTGGAGAAGCTAAAAAAGGGTCAAAAGGTTCAAGCTTCTTGGAGAAGCTAAAAAAAGGGTCAAACTTCTTGGAGAAGCTAAAAAGGTTCAAGTTTCCTCAAGAAGCTAAAAAGAGGTTCAAAAGGGTCAAGCTTCTTGAAGAAGCTAAAAAGGTTCAAGCTTCCTCAAGAAGCTAAAAAAAGGTTCAAAAGGGTCAAGTTTCTTGGAGAAGCGAAAAAGGTTCAAGCTTCCTCAAGAAGCTAAAAAAATGTTCAAATGGGTCAAGCTTCTTCAAGAAAAGGTCTCAGCCAGGAAAAGTGGCCGATTGATCAAAAACAGTGGCCGGCCGACCAAACACAATGCCGACTGACCATCAATAGTGCCGACCGGCCATCACCAATGGCCGGTGGCAAGGGAACAAGGCCGGTGGCCTCAAGCCATGGCCGATGAGGAGTGGGGATGGCCTACAAGCTATTTCCCACCCTCAGAAGCAAAACAACAAGTGTTTGGTGCAAAACCAGACACAAAATAGTCGAGTCGAGAGATCCTGAGGCAGGGCGCATAGTCGAGACCTCTGGGAACTCAAGACAAACACGAACAAGGATGATCACTGAGTGTTCAAACGATGACGTCCAAGTCTTGAGGTCGGTCAAAAATGGGGTGTCTACAGTTGCCCCTCTTTGACAGAACTCGAGAGTCATAAAAATGACGGGAGTGAGTGTCAAAGCCCAGAGAAGACCCATTTTTGACAAGGCCGAAGACTTAGACAAAAGCATACAAGCTACAAATAAAGGTATGCGCCCGAGGGTAGGGGCAAAATGCAAGACAATGCACAAAGCCGAGCATAACATATGATCATGCAAGAAACATAGGGACGTATCCCGGTGTTTCGGAAATGTATAAGCATTGGAATGTATTCCGAATGCTCTTAACCAAAGGGGGAGAAACATAGGGACATATCCCGGTGTTTTCGAAACGAATGAGAAACATAGGGATGTATCCCGGTGTTTCGGAAAAAGAAGGAGAAACATAGGGACGTATCCCGGTGTTTCGGAAAAAGAGAAGAAACATAGGGGCGTATCCCGGTGTTTTGGAAAGAAGGGAGAAGAAACATAGGGACGTATCCCAGTATTTCGAAAAGAAGAGAGAAACGTAGGGACGTATCCCGGTGTTTCGGAAAAAGAGAAAGAAACATGGGGACGTATCCCAGAGTTTCAGAAGGAGAGAGAAACATAGGGACGTATCCCAGTGTTTCGGAAAAAGAGAAAGAAACATAGGGACATATCCCGGAGTTTTAGAAGGAGAGAGAAACATAGGGACGTATCCCGGTGTTTTGAAAAAAGAGAAAGAAACGTAGGGACGTATCCCGGTGTTTCGGAAAGAAGGGAGAAACAAAGGGACGTATCCCGGTGTTTCGGAAGGAAGGGAGAAGAAACATAGGGACGTATTCCAGTATTTCGAAAAGAAGAGAGAAACGTAAGGAGGTATCCCGGAGTTTCGGAAGGAGAGAGAAACATAGGGACGTATCCCGGTGTTTCGGAAAAAGAGAAAGAAACATAGGGACGTATCCCGGAGTTTCGAAAGAAGGGAGAAACATAGGGACGTATCCTGGGGTTTCGGAAAGAGAGAGAAACGAAAACGTAGGGACGTATCCCGGTGTTTCAGAAAGGTATAAGAAACAAAAGGACGTATCCCAGTGTTTCCAAACAAAGGAGCGCGCAAAACAATGCAATGCAGGTATACAAGACAGTGCGATAAAATGCATTTTCTATGCAAGTATGGGGGCATTTTCTATGCAACATTGAAAGCATATTCTATGCAGAAACATAACGATGCGTGGCACACATGCAACCGAAGTGTATATGAAAGTTCACATTCTATGCAATGGAAGGGCATCAAACACGTACTCTGGTGCCTCCGATTTACCTTTCGGAGGACTTGGTAACACAACTCTGCTCGAAAAAGGGACACCCTATTTACATTGGCGAGAAATAACATCTACTGCTGCTTTAATTGCCATTCTGACTTGAAGCAGGCTTAAAGCTTGGAGTAGAGGCACACTCATTCTTCGGAGCACTGACAAGGCTTGAAGAGGTACATCCGGAGTACAATCACGAAATTTGCTGAAGGTGAAACACACTCAGATGCTTCAATTTTCCCTCTTTTCTTTTGCTTTGTAGTCTGGAACCCATATAGCTTCAAACAGGTCCTTGTTTTACTGTTCTTGCATGACCTGGGTTGAACCCTGCGATTTTAAGAAAGAACAAATTCTTGTTTTGCACAAGTGTAGAGAATGGCGCAGCACTCTGAGCACAAAACGATTCATTTTTGAAATTGAGGATGAGTTCTGGACCGGGTATTGAGCCTATGACTGGCCACAGCCAAAACGATTCGACAAGGAAAAAAAAGCAAAAGTAAAAAACCTAAACGCATCGAGTAACACTCGAAACGATTCAAAACAAGATTTGAGACAAACAAAACAAAAGACACGACATACAGACGTGCACAGGGAGCCTGTTTCTCCGGGTAGTGTTTCCCACCCTTTTCTCATTTGTGATTCTCACATCACTCTAACACTCAATCTCTGTTTTTTTGAAAAAAAGCCCTTTTTCTCACTTTTTCTCTCAGCGCACATCTCTCTATTCTTCAATCTCTCATTTTTTATCCCTCCCTTGGGCGGTTGATGGATATACAGAAAGTTGTGCACTCTTGCCCCTAGCATTCTGCCAGATTCTTCTTCTTGTTCACAACAGTGGGTTTCTTCCACAGAGGGGTTGCGCTACAATTGGGTGTGTAGCAAATCTGCAGCTGACATCGGTTGACGATGCTCTGCTGGGGAGTTTGGATGTGATCAGATCTGTCCATATGAGGGAGTGGAATATCTTGATCCATTCCAGCTCGTGCTTCGCACTTGGCTTGATACCTCGTTGCTTGGAGGATGTGAGAGCTTGCTGCCCTTTTGCGGTTCGCTTCAGTGATGACTTTTTCCGGCAGGTATGGTGCCTTTCTTGGCAAGCATGTTAATAATGGGGAAAAGACAGAACACCTGACTGAACTGCGCCCCTAGTTCATCATTTTGACCATTTTTTTTTGTTTTGGTTTTTTACTAAAACAATTTTGACCAGAATGAGAGTCAAATTAACAAACTTGTTCGATTTTTGATTTGAAAATCATGCAAGTCAGGCTATGAGCACTGAAAATTTTCCTTTTTTTGGGTCCAAGAAATGGTCCAGTTTTTTGAAAAAATGGAATAATTTTCGAGAGAATAGTCAACTCAGTAAAAATTCTCAAAAACTATTTTTGCAAATGGCCAATGCTTAACAAGCACGGAACCTACTCTTGAGACGCACAACCTCGGATCGGAGGCAATGGAAAATTGCCCCTTGTCTGAAGGACACTGCAGCGCATTGAATGGCAACGGAAAATTGCCCCTTGTTTGAATGACACCGCGGTGCATTGAATGGCAACGGAAAGTTGCCGCTTGCTTGGATAGTACCACAGCACGTTGTAATCAATCTTCACAGTGAAGGTCACAACCAAACTCTCATATACAGAGAAGGCAAAGATGATCAAAACCATTGCATAGACATAATCAATTTGGAAGTGTTTGTGGCTGGACTTCAGGATGAAGTTGCCTACGTATCCCAAACATGGGAATCAAGCCTTACGTAGTTCCGGTAAGGTACACTTGGGTATTATCCTCTCCTTTTTAGGCTCTAACTTTTGCCAAGGCACCCGTTGCGGGTTTTCGACCTTGCGAGCTTTGTTCTTCTTTTCTTTTCAATTTTTTTCATTTCTTTTTCTCTTCTTTTTTTTTGCATTTTTTTTTCTCTTTTTTTTTTCTTTTGCATTTTTTGCTTCTTTTTTTTTTGCATTTTTCTCTTGCTCTAACTTTTGCCTGGGTCGCCCTTCCGGGTTTTCGGCCCAGCGAGCCTCTCAAAGAGTAAAAGTGTAACAAGTCCATGCCAAATGGTTTTAGGGTTTTGAAGCCATCCGTATCCAGGAGAGTGGTTGTTGTATTGATTTACTGAAGGATCCATCTTCGGCTCTTCGAGCATATCTGACATTTTTGCCCCTAGTTTGAGGGGGGGCTTCTGATCTAGCTTTACAAGCTTCCTTTGATCTGATCTTCTTGATCTAACTTTGGTGCCTTTTGTTCGAGGGCTGCTTCAAAATGGCCACACAGGCCTCACGTTGTGGTTGACCGTTGAACGTTCTGAACTCAGGTTCAAGGTTTGAAAGTGAGGGGTCGAATCTCGAGGCTGAGAGCGATCCTAAGCTGCACAATCTCAAGAGCGATCCCACACAAGTCTTCGCAGGACCGCGCAAAATATTTTTTGAAATTTTTTAAGAAAGTGACAAATCGCTCGCGCCGAAGACAGTGTAGAACCAATCTGGATCAAGCCAGGGTCCTTCTCAGTACTCACATTAACAAGCATGATCTCAATCATTAAGGGCTTAGCATGCTTCTCTTTCTCTCAATTGATCAAATTTTGCAAAACCCGAGGAATTCCTTCCTCTTCGTTTTTATCACAATGTTTCGAAAAAAGTTTTGAAAAACTTAGGTCGACGCAATGAATTCAAGGTGCAGAAAAGACACAGCTTCCAGTCAAATACTGCCATCTTACTTAGAATTTCTGGCACAACTAGCACACGGCAGAAGCAAACACAAGAGTGTGAAAATCACTGCTGTTCCATTCAAATCTGTTGGCATAACTGGCTCCAAGGCAGAAACAGACTCAAAAGAAAGCAAAAAGACAAACACAAAACGAGATAGTGATGTCCGAGGTAACACCCCCGGAATCACCCGACTCTTAACAAAATAGGATTGACTTGATACAACAAGACAGGCCCGACTGACTCAATACAACGAGACAGACTCAACAGGACTGACTCGATATGAAAATACTGACTCAAAACAAAGAGACAGACTCAAAACAATAGAACTGACTCAATACCCAAGCCAGAACGTACAAAACTCAGCATTCACAAATGCTCAAAACAATGCGTGCCATACGCCACATCCGGAGTAAACTGAGCGCCGCCCGTAGGTGGTTCATCCCTCAATCACATCACATTATCCCTCACAAGTTCACTGGTCAAGTGTCGATAGACTTTGCAGGACCTAGTGTGGGGATGACCCTATTGTCAATCAAATTTTGTATCTCGTGGCGGAGACGGACGCAACTGTCGGTGTCATGACCGGTTTGTTGATGAAAAGCACAGTACTTAGTCAGGTCATGCTTTGGAGGAAGAGGATCAGGTAGAGGCCGTTGTTCCAACGGTTTCAGATGTCCTTTCCTGAGTAGGACCCCCAGGGCTTTAGACAAAGGCATAAAGAGTGGGGTGAAAACCCTCTTGCCTCGGGGTAGATAGTCTGAAGTTCGGGGGTTTGGATTGGATGCACCAACAAAAGGGGTGGCTGTTCTTGGTGTGGTGGTGGCGACCATGACCACTTCAGAAGATCTTGCAGCTGCGCCACCGCTGGTGGTCGCATTCGAACTGCGGGTAAACGCCCTCCTGGGCGGCTTCTTCTCCTGATCAATAAGGCCCTGCTTCATAGCATCCTCGATCTGTACCCCCATCTCATGCAGATCCGAAAAGGTAGGGAAGGGGAGCACGATCATTTTCTACATTAGTTTGGGTTGGATGTTGCGCACAACCATCCTTATCTGGTCTTTGTCGGAAGGCCTTGTAGCCATCATCGAGGCCTTTGCTCTCCACCTTGCCACAAACTCTGAAAAACCCTCCTTTGGCTCTTGGCGGGTGACTTCAAGATCACGAGTTGTGACCTCAATCTGTGCGTTGTAGGAGTATTGATCACTGAAGGCCTCAGCCATCTCTTCCCAATTCTGTTTCACAGAGCTCTCCAATTTTGCATACCAGATTGCGGCTATCCCAGACATGGTTCGGCCAAACAATGATAGCTTCTGTAATCTGGTGAGGCCCATCAGCCTTAGAATGTTTGAAAACAGCCGTAAGTGCACCATGGGATCCCCGGACCCATCGAAACGGTCAATATGTGGCATCTTGAATCTGTCTGGCAGCGTCACAGCTGCGTCGGTATACCTATCCTCGATGTCCGGGACGGATTTCATACCTTGAGCCTTCTTGAACAACTTTTCAAGCTTGCTCATCTTTAGCACCGTTGGATCCATCTCTAACTCAAAAGGGGAGTCCGGTAGGTTGATGGGTGTCTTGGATAGCCGGAGTAGAACCGGGGGCGGAGCTGGCCCGACTGGAATGTCCGTATCATCCTGGACGTGGGTTGCCTCCTCGAGTATGGGAACTCTTGGTGGGGGAGGAGCTTGGTGCGAAGTAGATACTCCAGTTTGCTGCTCCAATCTGGCAATTGTCTCTGCCTGTTGGGCTATGACCACAGCCTGTTGCTTGGCGAATTCTGCTTGACGGACAGTGTCTTGCTGCATGGCTTTCATACTATCCTGGAGTTGGCGCACCATCTCTTCTAGACTCGACATACTGTTTTAATCTAACTGAGCAACCGGTATATCTGTGTCGACAATAGGCTCAGAAATCTTAGCCCGACTGCTAAAATATCACTGATCTGGTAGCTGTTGTACTGGTGGTCTGTGCCTGACTAGCTTTCTCTGGCCCTGATTACCCTTGAACTGAGTCTACGACCTGACAAAGTCTATCAGTACAAGTCCAATGAACCTCGGGGTATATTGGAGCCTTCTGAAGCTATGGTTCCAGGACTACCTAGCAAAAGAGAAAACAGGCAGCATCTCAGCACAATTTAATCAGAACAGGCGTAGGCATAACTGAATAACTGTATTCTACTACTGATCACTGTTCCCCAAAACCACTGCCCCAAATCTGAATCTGACACCCGCAGATATAACTGATTCTCAAAACACTGATGCCCGCAGGCCTGATACCCAGACTTGCAAACTAATGCATGCATTCCCTGTAGAGACGCACTCTAAAGCACATAACAGATAAGTGAGAGCCAAAACACCCCTATCTTGGGGTAGGGTTTCCCTGTCCTATTTTGTCAGGAGCTAGGGTTTCACTATGCACGTAGCAGTTTTCAAACAACCTAACATCGGGTAAGCAACCTGTCCTAATTTGGAATGGTCACTATGGATTTCGATATGCACTAGGTCGAATGGTTGAAAAGGATGCCTCGGTAACAACCGGGGTTTGTGTTCCCATACTGTCAGAGCCCATAACCGGCCAGCCTTATGGTCATGCCTTGACAAGACAAGCCTCTGGAAAACCGTTCATGAATGGCAGATGGCAAACACGGTGTCCTAGGCGCACCAATGCACATGCAATGCAAAGAAACACATAAGTGAAATCAAAACAGGATATCACGAGTTCGAGTCAAGCTCTCTAATTCCCCAGCAGAGTTGCCAGAAACTGTAACATGTCCGCGAGGGACCTTGCTACAGTTCGGACTCGGTTCGTGTCACGGTCCTTAATCTGAACCAAAGAGTCCGAATCTGGCAAATCGTTTTGAGAAACAGATTTTTTGAAAAGAAGTGCCAAACATGGACTGCTTTGCCAGATACAGAGTCGCCACCTAAATATTTTATTTTGGGGGAATTTAGGAAACCCTGACTCGGTGCCAAAGGCCACGTATCCATCATCACCAAAGTTGCCTCGGCTCAGGAACTTGAGTACGATTGGGAAAGGTCAGCTATGAGCACCCCCTCTCGCCCGATCAAAGATCGGCCTCTACTAACCGTGATATCTTGTTTTGAAAACGTTTATGTGTTCTTATTCCGGTTATTAGCCTAGAATTACTATGTTATGCGCACAGCAAACAAGTATAGACCGAATCGCCCAAATTGGAATAAAACATTTCAGGTTTGCATTGAAAGTGATTTGCTATTCGTGAGTAAGCTAAAATGCAGGTTTTGCCACCCTGGAGTGGACTTTTATAAAAGACGGTTTTGCCACTATCTAGTGGGCTTAAAACTTACAGTTCTAATGCATTATTCCAAGTTAGGTAATTCAACCTCCATCCACAGGCATTCAAGCAGTTATATCACATAAGCAGCTAGCCTCATGGTAATCATGCTGTCATGGCAACACTCACACGCATGCAAGGATGCTAAAGCAAAAGAACTTACAGAATACTCCAAGCCAAAACAGAAACTAGTTAGTAATCATATGCATGATCCTAGTTCATGTTAAGATGGCTAATGCAACACATGCAAAGATGCAATCTAGATAGGCTCGGTTATTCTAAACATAACATGTGAAATGTTGCAACTAACACGTATTCAATTTGGAATTGAAACACAATGCAGTTAGCATGATGTGCCGAGCCTGGTGTATGCAAGACAAATGTATGAATGCACACATGCATAGCATAAGGTATGCTAATTTAAATATGACCTAATACTAACCATCAAAAGCAAGTAAGTAAAAGGGAGAAAGAAGTGAGGGTTGGAAGACATGCACACACGCACCCACACTTATTACAAATTCACCCTCGCTCGGAGGGACCAAAAGAATAATACAAATTAATTAACCTACAAGCTAATTAATTATTACAGACCAATTAATTAATTAACAAATTAACTAATCTAATGAAAGCAGTAAACGTCCTCGGGAAGAGAGCCCAATGCAATGCACGCTCGGCTCCGCTCGGAAAGTCACTGTCATGCACAAGTTTGCCTCTACTTTGACTGTTCTGCTTCTCTAAAAATTGCGCAACTTCCAAGATTGCTTCTCTGAGTGTTGTGGGACACTACCGGCTGAGTGAGATCATCACCAGCCATTTAGAATGGTCATCGGCTAGACATTATGCTCTCGGCCAAACCTGTTTTGCGGTCGGCACCCAACACTGCCGACCGGCCAATTATTCCTGCTGCAACCTGGTTGACAACAGCAGAGGGTAGACAAGGCATGGCAATGTATTTCAAGCAAATATATGCACCAACCACACTCCTTATAATGTTTATGGCTCAAAGGAGCATGGTACTTGATTCTCGGACCACCAATCACGCATTTCGATGCATGATGGCCCAAAGAGTCAAAGTGTGCATTTTAATGTCAAATGTAATGCACACAAACACATAGGGAACCCAACCTCAATCATGGTGATTCAAGAGGCAAGGCATGCATGCCAAATGCAACCTAAACATGTGAGCTAAATATGCAATATGAGTATGCTAACAAGTAATGTACATTAGGCACACAACCTAAGCAAACAAGCATGCAAGACATGAAGCAATGTAACAACATTTGAGCAACATGCAAAAGGTGGACTTAGGCTAATTTGGGCAGCTCTCAAATAAGCCCGCAACAGTGGTCAAATGCTATGGAAATGAGGGCGAATGTTCATACAAACATGCATGCACACGTGGTCCAACACTTAAGCACAAAGTAGCAACTTTTAAACACATTTTAAAGAGACTATTATGGACAAATGGCAAG
Source organism: Camellia sinensis (assembly GCF_055761805.1). Taxonomy (NCBI): domain Eukaryota; kingdom Viridiplantae; phylum Streptophyta; class Magnoliopsida; order Ericales; family Theaceae; genus Camellia; species Camellia sinensis. The sequence continues at coordinate 74,445,216 of NC_138964.1, forward strand.
CACATTAAACTTTGAAAAATACATGAGGGATGATGCCAAGTCAACCTATCAATGCAAACAAGGCATGCAATTATGTTCAAAACTCAAGGCAAGCCAAGGGGCTTAAACCATGGCTATATGAAACAAGTCCCAAAGGGCCGAGGGGACTCAAAACAGTCCCAATGTAGGTCGAGACAAGGCCCAAAACACACTTAGATGGCATCTAAATGGCCCACACAAGGAAGCATACACAAAGGTCGAAACATGGGGCATGAAACACCAACCTTTTAAAGCATTAAAGAGGCATCAAATGCAAGCATACAAGCATAGAGAAATGACTGAAATATCATAGCTAATGGTGCCAAACCACTGAAATGATGCAAATAGAGCATGGTAGAGGAGCCAACACTCAAAGCATACAAGCTAGATTGCATGGTAGCTATACAAAGAAAGTCATGGATGACCCAAACAACCAAAATCAGACCTAAAGCACACTAAAACATGCATAAAAGCTTCACAAAGCTAAGCCAAAACAAGTAAGCATAGTGGTCTAAATGCTAGATACATGTTAAGGCAATTTCATGGCATTACAAGACAAGTATGCAAAGCAACCATGGTGTGTCTAAACCAAGTAAAAATAGTGTTATATCATGGAAAATTAGGCACAAATAACATTTAAGACATGGCCAACATGAACTTAAAAATGGTGCTCACTCATGAGGCTAAAATGGCACTTTTTGAAGACAACAAGGAGAGGGGATGACCCTCTCCTTCCTAGGACCTTAAACCACCATCCTCACCACTGAAATCCTCAATATTTCAGTGGTGAGGAGGCCCAAACAAGGTGGTCCCGAAACTCACCAAAAATAGCACAAAATGGCAACAAGGCCTAAGAGGGGGTAAACGACTCCAAACACAAAAGTGACCTTAATGAAGTATCTTAAACACAAAAAAAAAAAAAAAAAAAAAAAACTTTTTTATGTTATACACAAAGCTCAAATCAACAAGAAAGACAGGCTAAAAGGGTGTGCAAAAACGGGAAATAAAAAGGAAAAATGGGTTACCTTTGTAGCCAAAAGGGGACAGCAGCCTCTAGACCCAAAAATGCAACCCTCAACCTCTGAAAACAAGACCCAATGACCTCCAAGTGATGATGGAAGTGTTGTGCTAGGAGGTGTAGTTCAAATGGCCAAGAACTAGACCCTTTTGCACCCTCTAACCCACACAAATGTACAGAGAGAGGGAGATATAGAGAGGGAGTGATATATGTATCATATATCTGATTTTTCTAACCCCTAAAATGGAAGGAGAAGCTCTCCTTATATAGAGAAACCAATGGGCAAAGCTTCTCTTAGAAGCTTTGACCAAAAAGGCCAAGCTTCTCTTAGAAGCTTGGAGCAAAAGGGCCAAGCTTCTTTGAGAAGCTAGGCAAAGGGGTCAAGAGGTTCAAGCTTCTTGGGGAAGCTAAAAAAAAAAGGTTCAAGCTTCTTGGAGAAGCTAAAAAAAAATGGTCAAGCTTCTTGGAGAAGCTAAAAAAGGGTCAAAAGGTTCAAGCTTCTTGGAGAAGCTAAAAAAATGGTCAAGCTTCTTGGAGAAGCTAAAAAGGTTCAAGTTTCCTCAAGAAGCTAAAAAGAGGTTCAGAAGGGTCAAGCTTCTTGAAGAAGCTAAAAAGGTTCAAGCTTCCTCAAGAAGCTAAAAAAATGTTCAAAAGGGTCAAGCTTCTTGGAGAAGCTAAAAAGGTTCAAGCTTCCTCAAGAAGTTAAAAAAAGGTTCAAAAGGGTCAAGCTTCTTGAAGAAAAGGTCTCAGCCAGGAAAAGGGGTTGATTGATCGAAAACAGTGGCCGGCCGACCAAACACAATGCCAACCGACCATCAATAGTGCCGACCGGCCATCACCAATGGCCGGTGGCAAGGGAACAAGGCCGGTGGCCTCAAGCCATGGCCGGTGAGGAGTGGGGATGGCTTACAAGCTATTTCCCACCCTCAGAAGCAAAACAACAAGTGTTTTGTGCAAAACCAGACACAAAACAGTCGAGTCGAGAGATCCTGAGGCAGGGCGCGTAGTCGAGACCTCTGGGAACTCAAGACGAACACGAAGAAGGATGATCACCGAGTGTTCAAACGATGACGTCCAAGTCTTGAGGTCGGTCAAAAATGGGGTGTCTACAGCCGCCCATTTTTATCTACTTAGGGTCATACCCTCAAAGGATAGCCCAAGGATCATCTTTTATAGTTGGTTGCACCAAAGGTTCCACGGCATGGACCTTGGCACTCCTGAGGCCAGTGCTCAGTACGCCCGCAAATTTCTTCTGTATGTCCTTGGTACTACCTTGTTTGCAAATAGGGAGAATACCGTTGGATTATACTTTTTCAGCACGATGGTGGACATCCTACTAATGAGGGATTACGATTGGGGATGTGCCAACCTCACCACATTATACAGCTATGCGAGCTCCTCCTCCTACTGGAAGGTGAGACTACTTGGGGGGTATTAGCGCGCATGTTGTATGTCCTCAGTACTACCTTGACGTCAAGATCTGCTCTGCTTTGCTAGAAAATCAACACTGTCGTACAACATTCTTTGTCGGTTGGCCTGATCGGGTGGTCGGCCGTACAGAATAATGGTCGATCGGTCATTCTTTTTGTGAAAACCCTATTGCAACAGATCTGGCACAGAGCAAGACAGAGTGTTTCCAAAAAATGATCATCCTTCATGTTCCCTCCTATCATAAAGATTTTCTAGGAGGGAATAGGTTTGCTTCCCAAATTATCAACCATCACAAGTTTGTTGCAAGATGATCTTAAAAGCAATAGGAGAAGACTTAGCTAAACACAAAAAGGGCTATTCTCCTTACTCCTTCGTATCACAAATTTATTCCAGGAAGAGGTAGACATGCTGCTCGAATCATCAAACATCACAAGATAGTATGTGATGATTATAGAGCAACTAAAATGAAAAATAATAACAACTCAAAAATTGTTGTCAACTCCTCTCCTTACTCATGGAATAAGGATGAAACATCCATTTCCATGATTCAAAGTGGAACTAGGAGAGAGTTTTCAACACTTCTCAATAAAGAGCTCTCTATAAGTAACAAAACAAGCAAAGGAAAGAATGAAGAAGCAAACTATCTATCAAAGCTTAAACGCATAACTCGCCAAAGTTGTTGACAACTCTTTTATTTATGGAACAAGGATGAGACATCCATTTCCATGTTTTGAAAATGATCGATAAGAGAGTTTTTCAACACTTTGAACATGGAAGCTACTACCAAGCTTCAAGGTGGACAACAATAGTATGAAAGCAAGAGATTTATAACTAGTTAAGAAAACTTGTGGCAGGGTGGCTAAGCCTAAGCTTTAATCCTCCCATGACTGTAAGGTTCCAAGATACATAAGGAAAGTTATGAAACAAAGTAAAACGATCAACTCAAACGAATTGGCCGCTATATCCTAAACACGCCAAATCTGTGAGGACTTACAGCAATACAAATATGATATTCAAAGCATAAATTAACACATTAAATAGCACACAAACAACACAAAAACAGTGCTGAAAATCAATTTTTAGGAGGTGGAAAAAGTGAGCAAAAATGGAAGAAAACCAAGAGGTTTCATCTAGCAAACAAGCCTAAGGAAGGGTGGGTAGCCCCTCTACTTTTTGCAACTTTAAATCACATATTTCAGGCCCAAAATACTCTAAAAAAAATTATGTAAAAAGAAGAAAAAGAGAGAGAAAAGGTGGTGAAAAAGGTTCAAAGTGCACCTCTTAAAAGAGAGGAGGATTGTCTTAGTTCACAAACCTCAATCTAAACACTCTAAAGTATTTGAAATTACGTTCAAAATTTCAGCAAAAAGCTTCAATTTTGAGCTTCAATGGTGTATCTATAGTGTATCTATATTCAAGAACGTGGAGGAAAGCTTTGGCCAATTGTCTAAGCCTTTGGGAAATTGTTCCAACCCTAAAATCTGAGGTGAGGTGGTCCTTTTATAGATTTTCAACCTCCTTTCAACATAAATATCTTCAAAAGAGAGTAGCTGGCTAAATCCCATGCATGGGAACAACTTGCTGTCACAAAATATTAGCTGCACTGAACATGGCTAGCCGGCAGGCCAAAAGAATGTGGCTTGTCAATCATTTTTTGGTCTTGCTGCTTTTTGAGTGATCAAGCTAGAAAAACAGGTTTTGTTACAAATGGGGTGCAAGGTTTGGGTTTGTAGCTCAAACTGAATTCTTTTGTTGAAGAGTCGAAAGATTACACAATGTAACTTCTCATCATCGAGTGTTTGGAATGAAGCACCTGAGTCTCAAGGGCAGTCAAAATGGGGTGTCTACAGGAAGGTTGGTTTGATCCTCTTCAAGTTTTCTATACTACATTTTCTGCTTTGTACATTTGTGACTTTATTTCTACTTGTTATCTGATACTACCCCTCTTTCTGATGCAGATATGAACATAATCCTACTTCACTAAGCTCGTCTTAATTCCTGTGTAGGAGATAGACGGGTGGTTCCTCGGTCTTTCTACTTTGATGAGGCCCTCAGGTCGCGCGATCGTCAGTCTCACAGCTTTACCCATTTTCGACATTTTTTCAACACCATGACTCTAGCCCGAGTAATCACTTGGAACTCAGAATCCATACTGATTTGTTTCATCCTTGAATTCATTTATCTGTGATTCTAATTGCAACTCACCCATTCAAACTTGTAGGTATACTAGCATCCCTGGGTAGCCATGCCCCAAGTTTAGAAGGAGCGGTACGTTGCATCATGGGAAGTCTCTAGATCAAGGATACTGCTTGAGGGACCTTTTAGTCGGGCTTGGTACTTAGGGGAGCACTTTTTTCCCCAGACCCTAGAGCATGCTGTACTGGATATCCCATCTCTTCTATCTACTCGCATGAGGATTGCTGACTTGACTACGAACATAGTAGAGCTCGAGGCCATGTTGGATGGGCAAGATACCGACATGTTTCATATGCCTGAGGATTATACCACTTGTTTTCAGTCCCATATCATGCCACCCATTACTCCTGATACAATCTGAGTATTGGGAGATACTGTAGTTGTTGGCCCTATTCCTGTTGATGGTCCTACCCCTGGAGGTGTTGTTATTCTTCCTATCGATCTTGCCACCGGCTTTCTAGCACTTCCTTTCTCAGTTACATACATGAGGCCGAGTGGTACTCTTAGAGAGGTCCCTCTAGAGCTTCCTGAGGATTGGATGCTCACCCTTGCTCCAGAGATAAGATAGGTATGTCTTGCATTTTTCATAGCTTTCTCAGGTGCCCCTGTTCTGTTTCTCAGATGCCCCTGTTCTGTTTCATTCTGCTTTACTCTGCTCCACATTGTTTTACCCTGCTTTAATCACATCCTTCAATTTTCTGATTACAGCCTTCGCAGCCTACACTGAGTGATGTCTAGAGGTGATCGAGTCTCTGGTTTACATAGTTCAGTAAGGGAGTACGCACTTACTGCAGTTAGTATTCAAGTATCTCATTCTGACTTATTTTACATTGTCTGTCTTTATACTTCTACTCTAATGCACTCTAATAGACTATTTTTATCTTTTCATTCTTCTTATATGACATTTTATTTTTTTTTGTCAATTCTTCATTTTAGCTTGCTACAGTACCCGTAATGCCTCCTCCAATAGTCGAGAGAGGTGCTGACATAGGTCATGGCAAAGGTGCCCCTGGTAGAGGTAAAGGTAGAGGCGACCAAGCTCTTCCTCTTTTGCGAAGACTCTCACTTCTTCTCGAAAGGAGGACCTTTCCACTGACGATACCTTTGAGGATAGTGAGGGAGACGCGAGTATGGATATTGAGCACTTGGAGGGCAACGATGTTGGTAATGAAGATGAGAATGAGGAGGGCAGCGAGAGTAGTAGTGGCTCTAGTGATGGCTCTGAAGATGATATCAGTGATAGCGAGAGTGGTGGCAGCTCTGATGGAGATGATAGACATGAGGCTATTACCAAGGCTGAGAGTGAGACAGACATTGTCACTGAGGATAGTGGTGTTGCTGAGGATGATGCTGGGGCTCCCCCGGCGAAGAGGACGAAGAGGGCAAGCTGACCTTAATTTTTCTTCTTGTATTTCTTTCTCTTTTATACATTTATTTTACCCTGTAGTTTAGAACATCATGTATAGCTTCAGATAGGTTTTGTAAAATCTTTTGACCAGGAAGCAATAAAGAAAATAAATTTTGTTTATAGACCATCTCTGATGTTTCAACATGCATGGCACTGCACTCGAGCACATAAGAGTTTTATTTTGATTTTGAAATGGAGAACGGTTATACTTCAGTGTGTTCTGAATCTAATATTTAGCCCATAACTGACCAAAACACAAACACACAACTTGATAAACACATAAAACAACAAAAACAACCTACAAATACCTATTTACACTTGCTGGGATAAAAAAACTCAAAACAAAACCTAGAACAAAATCTATAAGCTAAACTGCAAATCTACATTATTTTTACAATTCTGGAGGTTGGCCAGTCACAAATTTGGCCGGCCGAGCCAATTCTGGCCAGCTGGTCGAAGGTTCTTGCCAAAGTCGAATACAACTATGAAGCACTCATGCAACCTTATCTTTTTAATAGATGGCTCGCGACTGCTTCATCTCCCGATGTTTGAAAACTGAAGAGTTTGTTCTATAAAATGGTGGTTTCAACCATGGCAAGGCTCCAAAATTGGATATCGTCTTTGGATGGCACCGATAAAGTGAATTTCGTGGGATTTAGCCTACGTGTCCTTTTTTCTCTGAGTCGCACTCCATCCCATCTTCCATTTTTTCAGGCAGTGGTTCATTCCTGTAACCCAATTACCCATATATTCCACTTTGGCATGCAGGAGGTTTATTTAACTATTGAGGACTTTCAGGCATCGATGGAGTTTTCCCAGGATGAAGAAATCACGTGTCAGCCCAATTTCAGCCACGGTCACACCTCAGTTCGGATGTGTGGTCTATCTCTAAATGAGGCTCAATCTCTGCCTTATCATGAGTCTTTGGAGGTATTTCGGTTGATTCACCTATTTTCCATTGTTGGAGATAAGAGTGATCCTATTTGGCAGGGACGCCGTCAATATGCACTTTGCAAGTTTTTACTCTCACACTTCTTGGTTACCCCTAGTGGCAATTAAACAAGCATCAAAGTTATCGAGGTGGCTCAATGACAGCTGGAGAGTTAGAGTTGCATGAGCTTGGAATTAGTTGAGACTTTGATAGGTTTGGATGCATTCCATAAACAAGAGACTTTTTAGTTTGTAGGGAGTCCATGTCACGACCCCAAACCGCCCCTAGTAGGATGGTGCCGTGATGGCCAGTAATCCGAGATTACCGAAGGCCAACTTTCAAAATTCATACACAATCAGAGTATTACGTATGGGGCTAACATGTGCGGAAGCAATACTAATTAGTCCATAAGAGCCATGCATAAGTCAAATGGAAAGGCATACATCTTTACATAGCTTTAAAACTTGAATACAACCAAAATAAATGAAGTACAAAATACATATTACATCTTGATAAAAGGCTTCTCAAGCCGACATGTTCAAAATACATAAGCTTCAAAATTACCGACATCCTCACTGCTGACATAACATGCATACAAAACACACATCTCGGCGTAGCCGACTTTTTGCTTGTTACCTACATACATACATAGGGAGGGTGAGCTTGGACACTCAGTGAATGGTACAAGTAATAAAGGGGTTAAATGAATGATACCCGAGATCCTTTTCAAACAATACATAGTATATCTTTGTCAAAACCATACATAACATAGCTTAGCTTGGCTTGAAATAAAACATCAATCGTACCTTGGTCTTTTAAAACTTACTTACTTACTTAACATACGTCAACTTAAAACATGGGGTGATGACATTTCGGGCAAAACAAAAGCATAACCTCAGCATCGAGCACACCCGTTCATAGTCCGTCGGTGGCCGATATCTTAACAAGGATGCTACTTAGGCTTAACGTCCCCTAGCACGAAAGGACAGTGCTACCTAGGCTTAAAGTCCCCTAGCAGGGAAGGACTATGCTACATAGGCTTAAATTCGCCTAGCACGGAAGGACTACGCTACATAGGCTTAAAGTCCCCTAGCACGGAAGGACTTGTGTCACAAATGCTTAAAGTCCCCTGGCACGTACGGACTATGTTACCTAGGCTTAACGTCCCCTAACACGAAAGGACGGTGTGACTTAGGCTTAGCGTCCCCTAACATGAAAGGACGGTGTTACTTAGGCTTAACGTCCCCTAACACGAAAGGACAGTTCCAAGAATGTCATCCAAAACAAAGCTTATACTTGATACATAAAATAGGGATATCATTCATGCTTAACAAATACTTTTATCAAAATAAAGCAAAGCTTTATCAAAACCTTATAACATTTCTTTATTAAAAATACCACTCACATAGCTCTTGGGACGTCGGGATCAAGGCAAAAGGTCCAAGTCCTACAAACACATGGCAAAGTCCACTAAATGCACTTCTCAAAACAAGTCTTACATGCATCCAAATGATCTCAGAAAACATGGTGGAAGTCAAAACACTGCTTTACATGTCAAGGAGACATGCTAGGTACCAACCAGGTCTTTGCCGAGGTCCCACACCTCTTGGCTGAGGTGTGGCTACCTAGGCTTCAGAATGCGGCTGCATGCTGAGGTGCGCACAAGACAAACTAAAGGTGTAAGTGATGATGCAAGGTAGGCCAAGGTGAGATACGATGCTTGGCCTAAGTGTGAGGTCCAGGTAAGAGTGATCTCGGTGACTACACTTAAGGAAGTGAGGTCTGGAGATCTGGGTTTCCATCCATGAAGAAGAGGAAGAACATGAACATGAAGATCATGAAGAATATGAATGCTAAAATCATAACTTCTTTATTACAAAATCTAGGATTTCATGCTATGAGTTCGAAAACATGGACCTGGGTACCCATACTTGAAAATCATATGAAAACAAACACAAAAACATGGATCTTGGCATGAGCTTTCGGATCAAAACATGACTTTTCTTGAAAAACACATGAATACTATTTTCTCTTTCTAAAACCGAACTTCAAAGCAATGCAATAACATAAACATAAAGAACAACATGTGCAGATCAAGAATCTAACCTTAGAACACGGATCTAATGTTCGATCTCTAGGGATCAAGCTTGGAAATCTACTCTCCCTCAAGAACACCTCTCCCTTTTCTAGAGCTTCTCTCTCTTCTTCAAAAACAAGTATAGAAATGATAGGTTTCTCTCTCTGCCGGCTGACTAAACACTCAGCTCGGACATGTGGCAACGACTGGTTGGTTCTCCTAAAAAAGGTGATAGATTGACAAGACAAGACTATGACAAAGTGTATCTAACAAGCTACTCGATAAGGCATTCCGGCAAGTAATGACATCGGCTAAGGACAAAGCTTCGGCAACTAAGGTGATAATGACCTCGGCTAGGAAGGACAACGCTTGACTAAGCTGTGCCACACCTCGGTCTATGTCATACCACTCCAGGACAAGATCACTTAGGTGCAAAGGTAATATCTCGGCCTAGATAATACACATCTCGGCCTTGGTGATGAACACCTCGACCTAGATAATGACATCTCGGCCAATATGTCAGGGCGACGGTGGAGGTCAAACAAAATGGTTCCATGATAATTCTAGACTGAAGATGACATCGGCTTGGAATGATCTAGGCTTAACATAACTTAGGCTCGAGACACCAAAGAAGGAACAAAGCATGCACACAACACTTAGGCAAATCACATAGGCACAAAACGAGACATGGACCTTACTTAGGCAAAACAAGCCATAAACATACAAATGCAAGCTTAACGAGTCATAATCATACAAATGCTCATGAACATGACTAAGACATAAATGTGGGTTATTACAGTCCACTACTTCTTCAGGTACTGTTTCCCACCATTTCTTACTTTATATTTCTTATATCACTCTGGCCCTCTTTACGCAATTTTTTTCTCAAAACCCCTCACTTACTTTTTTTCGCTTGATGTACATCTTTTTATTTTTAATCTCTCTTGTTTTTATCCCTCCTCAGGTTTGGTTCATGGAAAAATTGAAAGTAGTGGACCCCTGTGCTCAGTACTCAGCTAAGAAATACTTTTTCCAAGCTTGGATAGTGAGTTTTTCCTTTAGAGAGCATGTGGTACGACTGGATGTGCCCCTACCTAGACTTGTCTCCAAGGACATACAGTATGTTTCACCAACCGGGTGTGCAATTGATCGACCTGACACACTACGTCTTTTACTTTCCTTTCTAATTCGAACGACAGTTTGGACATGATTAGACCTGCCCTGCTGATGACACTGAATATCAAGCTTCATTTCCGCTCTGAGCTAGACAGCTTCCTCGATATGCGACTGTCCGGAGGATGAGAGAGCTCTTGTCTCATGCTGATGACTTCAATTATGCCCTTTCATGTGAGTGCATGGTTTGGCTAGATGAGGAAGTACATGTAGGTGCCTTCATGGTGGCTGAATCTTTTGATGCCAATGCTGGGAAAGGGTCACAGACTTGACTCGACTATGCCCCTAGTTTATTGGTTTGACCTTAGCTTTTATGATGTAAAATCACTTTAATTAATATGGGAGTTGGCTAAAGCATGTTTGTTCCACTTTGTTTTGAAAATATGTATTAAAGATTGTGGGTATTGAAAAGTTTCCTCTCAGGCCTGATGAAGGGTTCATTTTGTAAAACAATATTTGAGAAAATAGTTAATTTTGTTAAAATAAAACTAAACACATCTTCGGAAACAACCACTACTTAACCTACTTGAAATCAGCCCTTGAAACTGCACAACCTCGAATCAATACTCCGAACAGGACTCTTTCCACCTCTTCCACCATTGTGTTACCAATCAGCTCTGCCTTGCAAAGACATTTACCATAGAAAAGTAGGCCTAGATAACTAGATTTGAATCAAAGTAAAAGTAGATAGATCAATCATGGGCAAGACAACCGAGTTGAAAACGGTTGGGACCGAACTTCAGAATGAATCTGCCTACATACCCCAGGAATAGGAATTAGTCCTTATGTAGTTCATGGTTATGGTTCACTCGTTTATTTACTCTCTTTTTTTGCGCTCTAATTTTTTCCAAAGCCGTCATTTCTGGTTTTCAACCTCCGAGCTCCACTTTATTTACTTTCCTTTTTCTTGCTTTAACTTTTTCCAAGGTCACCCTTTCAGGCTTTTGGCCCAACGAGCCTCTCAGGGATAGGATTTCTTCAACTTATCTATGTTTATCGGTTGTGAAAACTGTAATCCATCCAAATCCATTAGAATAACCGCTCCTCCTGACCCAATTGACTTGATGATAGAAGGACCAAACCAATTAGGCTTGAACTTGCCCCTAGGATCGTAAATTGTAGTTTGATTGTCCTTCAGCCCTAGATCTCCCTAATTCATATTCTTAGACTTAACCTTTTTATTGAACGCTTAAGTAACCCTATGTTGGTACCTTGTACGTGGTAGTGCTTTCAAGCATCTTTCATCAAAGAACATCAATTTTTCAAAGCAATTTTGTTGTCAGCTAGCCTCTGCTATCTGACATTCAGCCATAATCCTTAACGAAGATACCTCTATCTCGATCGGTAGCACTACCTCCATCCCATAGACCAGAGAATAAGGGGTTGCCCTAGTAGAAGTTTGGATCGAGGTCATGTAGCCCCAAAACGAGAAGCGTAGCTTATTCGGCTAATCCTTATATGTTTCCATCATCTTTCATACGATGTTCTTGATATTTTTGTTCGTTGCCTCAACGGTTCCATTGGTTTGTGGCTTATAGGTTGACAACTTGTGAGATGCAATATTGTATTTCTCGAGCAGATCAATCACTTCTCCCTTAAAGTGCGAACCATTGTCCGAAACAATCTTGTTTGGAACCCCATACCTATAGATGATGTTGTTCTTGATAAACTTGGCCACATATGATGCCTTCAACACTTTAACCACTTGGTAAATTAATCAATTGCCACTAGGATGAACTCATGTCTATTTGACCTTTCGATGTTATTACTCCGATGATGTCGATTCCCCAAATTGAAAAAGGCCACGGTGAAGTCATATTGTACAATTTTGATGGTAGGATGTTCATGCGATTGGCGTGAATCTGACATTTGTGACATTGCCGGACAAAACTAACACAATCACTTTCCAAAGTCAACCAATAATATCCTTGTCTTAGGATTTTCCTTTCTAGCATTATTCCATTTCTATGAGCCCCACATTCTGCTCCATGAACAACTTCCATGATGCGCTTGGCTTTATCTTCCTCCACACACAACTTATGCATTCCTAGATGCCCCCTTCTATAAAACTTATCTCCATGATGATGAATTGAGTGGCCAGATGTCGCATCCCCTTTTTGTCCAAAGCATTTGCCTTGTGGGTATACTTCTTTTTTTAGAAAGTTCCAAATGTCAAAGTACCAAGGACCCTCATTTTGGGATTCTCTTATCACAATAATCATTTCATATGCTAGTGTGTACCTCTACTCTATGATAATTAAATGCATCTTTACCTCAATTGGTATGTCTACCATCGAAGCTAAGGTTGCCAAGGCATCAACAAACCTATTGTTCACCTTTACCAAGCGTGTAAATGTCAGCCGTTCAAACCTTGTGATCAGCGTATCTAGAATCTGATTATAGACTTTCATTTTCTCTTCCTTCACTGTCCAATCCCCATTGGCTTGAGACACAACCAGGTTTGAATCTGTAATCACATTCAATCTTATTGACCCTAATTCCAAGACAGCTTACAGCCTGGCTATGCATGCCTCATACTCTACCTGATTGTTGGTTACTCTAAACTAGAGTTTGCAGGCCAAAGGCACATAAGAGTCATTAGGTGCTATACGCAACACCTCTGTCCCATATCCATACTGATTGGCAGCTCCATCGAAATAAAACTTCCAAGTATCTTCTCCTAATTGCAGAATCTCTTCATCCATGAATTTGTTTTCCTCATCCTCTTTTCTATCGATCGGCAGATTTGCCAAGAACTCTACTACAGCTCTCTTTTTGATGGACTTGTGAGTGACATATCGAAGATCAGACTAAGAAAGAAAAAGCAGTCATCAAGCTAGCTTACCGATAAGCACTGGTTTCTCAAAGAGATATTTGATGGGATCTAATCTCGAAACCAGGATTACTAAGTGTGCTAACAAATAGTGCTCGAACTTTCTGATGGCCCATAGGCTAGACAGGCCTTTTCTAGAGGGGTGCAATGAATTTTGTATTTAGACATCTTCTTGCTCAAATAGTATATGGCCTTTTTTCACTTTCTCCTCTGATTCTTCCTCTAGCGTACAACCCATAGTTGATTCAATCACTGACATGTACAAGATCAATGGTTTCCATTGTTCAGGGGGGTGACAAGATGGGCGCATTCTACAGATACTGTTTGATTCGCTCAAAAGCATGATTGCATCGGTCATCCCATGGAACTTCTTCCCTTTCTTCAGTAAGCCAAAGAGTGGTTCACAAGTGGACGCTAATTTAGAAATAAACCTTCTTATGAATTACACTTTCCCTAGAAATCCTTGCACTTCCTTTTTAGTCAATATTTGAGGCATTTCCAAGATGGCCTTGATGGGTTACCTTTGATTCCACGTTGCGTGATTAGAAACCCTAGCATATTTCCTACAGTCACCCTGAAAGTACATTTTTGCGAGTTTAACATTAACTTGTACTTTCAAATTCTTTCAAAGAACCTTCTCAATGCTTCATAGTGACCTTCTCATTCCTTGGAATTGACAATCATATCATCCATGTGCACTTCAGCCTCCTTGTGAATCATGTCATGCAATATGGTGGTTGTTGCTCTCTTGTAAGTAACTCTAGCATTTGTAGCCTAAATGGCATAACCTGATAGCAATAAGTCCCTTCTGAAAGGTGAATGTCGTCTTCTCTCTATTTGTAGGCGCCGTGCAGATCTGATTATACCTTGAAAACTCATCCATGAACGAAAGCAAGGCATAACCTACAGTCAAGTCTACCAATTTATCAATATGTGGCAGCGAAAAATCATCTTTGGGGCTGGCCTTATTCAATTTCTGAAATCAACACAAACTCGAATTCTGCCATCCTTCTTTGGAAATAGAACAATATTTGCCAACCACACCGGATATTCAAACACAATAAAAAAAACCTGCTTTTATCTACTTAATAACCTCCTCCTTAATCTTTAATGCCCAGTCTGGCCAAATTCTACAGAGCTTTTGCTTGACAGGTTTGGTTCGGGGATCAAGTGGGATCCTACGCAGGACAATCTCAAGATCGATTCTAGGCTTGTCTTCAGAGGACCACGCAAACAACATCTTCAATTTCTTTTGACAAAATGATTAATCGCTTGCATTTCTCCGAAGATAGCATGGAACCAATCTGGACTAGGTGAGGATCCTCCTTAGTATCCACATTAACCAGAACAATCTCATTCATCAAAGGTTTTGCACACCTCTCCTTCTCTCAATTAATCAAAATTTTCAAAACCTGAGGAATTTCTTTCTCTTTGTTTTTATCAAAATTATGAAAATCGTGGTGAATGCATAAAATTAAGGGCACAGAAAAGTAAGCATAATCAACGTTATTCTCATTCATCAACTACGTCTCAGCAGATACAGTGGACTCAAAAGAAAGTAAAAAAGACGACGGAGACAAGACAGTGGCATATGGATCATCAAGCCCAAAACCACTAAACTCAAAACTACCAGAAGAACTCGAGTCTGACTCCAACTCTACAGCCTTGGTGGAATCAGACTCAAACTTAATATGTGATTTAGACTCCATGATATAACCCTTCTCGAGTGGCCAAGTCAACAAAGGTACCTTAGATGCATCCAAGATGAGATCACTGCAATCCATGGACAATCCTTCCCTAATCGCAAAAATGATGACATTCTTAAAACCCTATAACTTGGTGCTAGCTTCACAATCAACCAGTGTCAAATCCACTTTGTTTCTCGTCGCTTTGGCCAAATAGCTGTTTCCATCTTGGCCCAAGCCATTTTTGAAGTTTGCTTCCTTGCCCTCACTTTTAGACAGCTGGTGGTCAAAGAAAACCTCAAATCCAGGGAGAGGCTCCTTTTTCTCGGGATTCACCCATGGTTCAGGAAAACCATAAAAGGGGGAATCATCTCATTCTTTGACAAAACAACCATTCAAGGTTCCCTGTATTGGTTTGCACTTTAATTCATATTGCTTGCCGACCCTCTTAGCTTTGGCCCTTTCTCTCACCTTGTCCCCCTTTTTCTTCCAATCATCTTCCATAGGTCTGTGCCCTAATCCAAAGAAATGAGGATTGTAGGGAACTTTCTTCACCGTAACAATACCTTTCTTTCTAGTCCTTCCAAATCCCATCCCATAGATGTGTCCTAACTTGCTTATGAAGTAGATTGACTGAGTACTTAGGTACATCCCATCTTTATCTACCATGATAGTTTGGACTAACTGAGCCTCAGCTAAAGTGAATCCATAAAGAAAAACGTCTTCTTCCCCATGATCTATTTCCAATACAGGGGTTGTCACCTTAGGTGGGGGACGGATAAATGAATTTCCAAAAAAAGTAGCAATCCCTCCGGCATGAAGGTATTTGACTAGTTGATACATTGTGGAAGAGACAACTTTCATTTGATGTAACCAAGGTTTGCCTAGTATCAAGTTAAAAGTCACCGACACATCGATGACATAGAGCTCATTTTCTTGCTCAGATGGTCCCGCAAAAATATGTATTTAACGGTGCTCACAACCTCCTGGCTAGTGTTGTCATATGCTCGGTTCAGTTGATTTGTTGGTGTAAAGTCTGCTGGCTTCAACCCTATCGCGTAAGCAATACACGAAGGACACACATTTATAGTTGACCCAGCGTCAATTAGAACCACAAGGACCCATTTTTTTGGGCATTCCAGAGACACGTACAAGGGCTTGTTGTGCTCTGATCCTTCTAGAGGGAGCTCTTTATCTGAGAAAGTGACAGATGGAATAGGCTAAGTTGGTGTGATCAATGACACTAACTGGTCTAGTGTAGTATCAATGGACAACTTGGCTTTGCTTAAAACTGTGACCATGGCTTGTTGGTGTTCTCGTGACTCCATAACCAATCCTGAGGTAGAGATATGGGCTTGGATATTTTTCAACTACTTAAGAACCAGATCTTCCTCTTCTTTTTTTTTTTCCTTTCCCTTTCTCTACATCCTTTCCTAACGACTTGCCTCCTCGCACTTCTTTTCCATTTGCCTCTATTTTAGGCTCTCTTAGCTTATTACTTTCTCTGGATTCACTGCTTTCATCTTTCTTTTCCTTTCTCTTCATTTTTCTAGTGGCTTGTGCTATTTTCCTTACTTCCTCATTACTTCATTCTGCTTCTGAATCTTCTACACTACTTCCCCATCCGTGGAACTGGCCTAATTGTTCGGGTTCCATTATTCAATTTGTACATCTCCCAGTCCCTGTTCTTCAAAGAAATAGAGATTGTCCAGGTCTACTTCCAAATCAACCAAACCATCCAACCCTTATTCGAGTACATCCTCCTTGATGACATTAATGGAGAATGCATCAAGTAAAGCAACCTTTGGTTTTGGATGAGCAATCGACACAATATATCTGTTGGGACCATATCCTAACAAATCCCCAATTTCTACCATTGGCTCCTCCATTGCCACCATAGGATTTTTGGGTTCCAACTGAGATTGAGTTGCATTCATCATGAACAAATTAATGCTCTCCAGAATGTGGATATTATGTTTAGGTAACTGGGAAGGGGTGATGTATATGCTAGGGGTTAAAGGCGGGAGATAGTGTATGGATGAGGTTAAGACGTGGAGGTAGTGGAACTCGATCATGGGTGGACAAAGGGTTGGTAGTGACATTTTGCCTTTATGGTAGGGCTTGTGGGAATCTATGATTTTGCAGTCTATGAGGTCCTAAAACTTATGGCGGGGATGAATGCAATAGTTGGTTTCATGGCCTTGTTACTGGTGAAAGACATAATACTTGGATGCATCATGCCTAGGTGGAAGCGGATTGGGAAGAGGCTGAGGGTCAGGTAGTTTGTGATGGCCTTTTAAAGCCAAGGTTTCTAGGGCTCGGGGTTGGACTCATATAGAGGGGGTGAAAATCACAGTTTGGAAAACGGTTCCAATTGTAGAACTGTGGGCTAGCATCGAGAAAAGGATTGGCTGTTTTTGTGGAGGTGGTGATAGTACTAAGTTCAGAAGGTTTCATGGCTGTGTTACTACTGCTAGTAACATTCGAACCATGAACACAAGTCTTTTTTCGAAGCTCTTTCTCATCGACAATGATTCCCTGTTTCATAGCATCCTCAATTTGAACTCATATCTGTGTAACATCTTGCCATGAAGGTTTCTTACCATTACCTGAATCTAATCCTTCTCTGAGGGATTGTTGGCCATCATGGCTGCCTTGGCCCTCCATCTTGTTATGAATTCAACAAAGCTTTCTTTCCGTTCCTAACGTGTGGCCTCCAAATCCCAGGTGGTCACCTCAATCTGTGTTATAGGAGTATTGAGCAATGAATGTCTCAGCCAACTTCTCTTAATTTTGCTTCACCTTATCCTCCAATTTGGCGTACCAAGTTACACCAATTCCTGACAAAGTCCTTCCAAACAGAGACAACTTATGGCGGCGCGCAAGGGGGGGGGGGGTTGTCTGACCCCAGGTTTCAGAACATCAAAGAATAAAGGGATATGTACCATAGGATCCTCTGATTCGTCAAATTGGTTAACATGCGGCATCTTGAATCTTTTCGATAATTTAGCTGCCTCCATTTATCTATACTCTATATCATGAATGGAATTAATTCCTTGGAATTTTTTTGAACAACTTACCTAACTGCCCTATCTTCAGCAGAGCCGGATCAAATTTAGCAATGTCAAGGGGAAATAGTCCATCAACTGGATGCACCGGGGCTCTAGCAGCAGGAGCCTGGGCTAGTTCTTCTGGTTGACCAAATCCTGGAAAATTCTTTATGGGTGGAGGCATGTCTGAGCCTAGATGGTTAACTGGTTATCGATGGGCAGCAGTTGCCTCGGTTGTTTATTGCATTCCAGCAATGGTGTCACCCTGAGCAGCTACTGTACGATTAATACCATCCACGGACCGCTAAAGGTTGGTGATCATTTCTACGATATTTGGGCAGATTTTGATCCATTAAAGAAATTAGGAAATGACTTACTGGGGCACTAAATAGGGGAGATCTGAGGGGTGACTGACGTAAAATCTGAGAAGGAGATCGAGGATGCGACGTGCCTTAAACCAACTATGCTTGTCTGGCCCTTTTTTCTAGATACTGATGAAAGTGATATTAACACTGGCTGACCTTGAACAAGATCTATAGTTTTACAGAGTCTACCAGGATGAGTCCGTAGGGTTTTAGGGGTGTCAGAACTTTCTGAAGCTATGATGAACCAACTACCTAGTAAAAGGACAACAAACAAGGAAAGAAAAAAAATAGATATATCAAACAAAAATCCAATTTGGGTCACAATACATATATCAAAGATGAATCCGGCAACATTTTTGCCCAATTTATACTATTGACCACTGTATATCCCATGAAACTGTTCTATTTTTAACCCAATAATTGATGTATCTAAACCACTAATATGAATAATGTGCCCCTGTATTGGATCCCATAAATAGACCATAGCAAATAAGGTGAACCAAAACACCCCTATGGGGGCTTGGGATACCTCGTCCTAGTTGGGAGATGTACTAGGACTTCACTATTCAAACAATTGGTATCACATCATCTTAGAGACGGGAGAGCATCGTGTTCTATTTGTGGAAGTTGCTAGAGCTGAGTATATGAATTACATTAGTTTGGTCAGAAGGGGTACCTCGGCAAGACACCTAATATACCTACCCTACCCAACTAAATGAAAGGAGGATCAAATGGCACATTGGTAGTCCAGATCCGAGGCTTATATTTCCACGATAACAGAGCCCACGTCCGACAAGCCGTCTGGGATATTAGATAACAAATACAGTGACTTTAAGCGCACAATGCATGAAATGCAATGAATGTACATATGAAGACAAAGTGCAGATTATAAAGTTTGAGTCATGTTCTCTTAATCTCCCTAACAGAGTCCCTAAAAACTATGGGATGCTTCTCGGGGTTAACAAGCACACCTAACAGTTTGGACTCTCGATCTCCTAATCTAGTCTCACTAGTGCATTGTGAAATAGAAAAATGAGAGTCCAAATCCAACAACATTTATAGAAAATCTATTTTATTGCAAAATATTGCTAGAAATGGACTACGTCACTAGATTTTAGAGCCACCATCTAATCTTTTGGGGAAATTATGAAACTCGTGACTCGTGCGAAAGGCCAACATTCATCATAACCAAAGTGTCTTAGATCAAGAACATAGGTATGAGAGGGGAAGGTCATTAATTGAGCATCTCACTCACCCGTTCAAAGATCGGCCTCTGGTAAGTCATAATGTGGTTTTTATAATCAATGTAAATCCATATTCTAATTATTACCATTACTATCTAAAGCTTTCAAATATAGATTGTGTCGTAAATTTTGGTTATGCTTTGACTTCATGCATTTTATAAAAGAGTTTTTTTGGGGTAAAATCTGTAGCATAAGAATCATCTACACTCCAAAATAAATAACACAACATTCATCCACTAGTATTCAAGCAGATATCTCACTTAAGCACTTAGCCTCATGCTACAACAACAAATATGGTAAGGAACACAAACATACAATATGCTAAAACTCAAAATGCTCACCTAGTACTCCAAGGCAAGCCCACAAGATATATACAGATATGCATGATCCTATATGCAAGTTCCTAATGTAATACATACAGACCATGTCCCTATGAGTCCAGATTGATAAGATATAGTATAAGTACCATCGTAACTCATAGATTTATGCACGTATTCATCTTTGAAGATAACACATCATATTAAGGCAGATGATTCAAATCCAAATGCATGGAAAAATGGATGTAATATACAGGCATGCTGAAGAAAACATGATGCAATACTGAAAGCAGATAAATAAAAGGGTTAGAAAGACGTGGGGTTAGAAGATTATTACAACAATTCGAATAAGAAAAGGGGGAGAGAAATTGCTACAACAATGAATCGATTCAGCCTAGCTAATGCTGAATCTAACAAATCATACTAAATAAGGAAAATAAGCAATCCAAGCGCTCCAACATTGCTGAGGGGAGCATTCCCCAGAAACTATTTGTTCTGTTCTTGGGGGAAATGACCGGATAGACACTAGATGAGCCAGCCGAAGTGGAAATGAGTCTGCCGAATTCCCTTTCTGGCTAGGGATTAGGTTAGTGTAGGATCTCAAGACAGTGGCCAAGAAGAGGCTTTCTGGGTGATTCTTACACCTTCCACCTCCTTTGTTGATGGGGATCACTTGGAAAGGAGATGGATGGGCCAAAGCCCACAACAACAACATAAACAAATATATACAACAAATATTTTGCTCAAAGAAACAACTTAAATGGATCAAAATCAAAACAAATTCAAGCCCAAGAAATAGATAGAAATCTACATCTTCTCTTTGTGAATAAGGGCAAGCTAATACCTAAATCCATGCTATTAACTGGAGAGCATAGATTAATGCAAATCATTTCTTGACAAAAGATTTACTTATTAAAACAGGGGATTCATCAAAGTCATTGAAAACTCCTCATCTAGTCATAGGACAAGGATGACAACACGCCTTTCTCAATTCGCAAATGATTGAGAAAGGAGTTTTTACTTCCTTTGACCCAAAATCTCTTGTTTTACTTCCAAAATACTCAATGAAAAAAGAGAAATACACTTGCCAACACCAAATCCAATGGATCACTCAAGTAACCTCATGAAACAACCTCTAACACTTGTTGTCAATGAGTCAAGAGTTGAAACACAAAGATTGGCATACTTGAGGGAGAGAACAGACAAAGATAAGTAATGTAATATGGATAAGATTTATTCTACTTATTGAACTTGTGAATGAATGGCCAAAATTACTTCCAAGCAGATCCACAAGGATCCAAAATATACAAGAGTTAGATAATTGAAACTATGAAACAGAAGGAAACAAAGAAAATAACTATCAACTCAATAGATGGGTGGCTAATGTTACTCCCTCCACATCCATGAGGAGTTACAACAATTACATAATGAAAATCAAGCTTAAAATTGAAGAAATTGAGATGGAAAAGTGATTTAGAGTATGAGAAAATCACCTCTTAAGAGGATAGGTCATTTTGGTTTACAAACTCCCTTGTTAATTCCATCAATTCACGTTGGATAGATTGTATAATGTCCAAGAATCTGAGCAAGGTGCTTAGGATCAAGCTTTCATGAAGTGTTGGTGTCCAAAGCCAAGAAGGTGGTAGGTAGGAAGTGTGATTGAAAGGTGAAGGAGTGAAGAAGCTCTTAGGAGGCTTGGGAAAAAGTTTCAAACCCTTAAAATAAGCTGTTGAGCTCAATATAAAGAGCTTAGGTCACAATTATCTGAGATATTTGTTGTAGGTAGGCCAAAAAAGCTGAAATTCCCAAAAATGCTCTGTACCCGAAACATTGAGCTGGCCGAGTTTCCCAGTGATCGGCTGAGTGCTTTTGTGGCCAGCCATCATTTGGTGTCTGGCCAGTCAATGGGTACATCGTCAGATCATTAAGAGTAGGTTAGCTTGATTTGAAAGGATAAATAGGTATTTTAGAGAATTCCATCCTTTCTACTATGTTAGGATTTTCAAAATATGAGCTTCAGAACATTGTGGTAACGTCTGGAGTTGCACCACTAAAGCTCATTTTGAAAGAGATTTTGTTTTGGTCGATACACATTTTGTCCAAAACAAGTTGTTGGAGGGTTTAAAGCTTGATCCTTTGAACTCCTACCGTGGAACTCACGAACATTAACACTTCTCATTTTCATCATCGGGAACTCAAAAGGGAGCACCCAAGTCTCAAGGCTATTCAAAAATGGGATGTCTACACCAGTGTAGAGTGACCCGACTTCTTTTCTTAGAATTTTGTCCGGTAAAGCAAAAAAAGGCTCAGACATGTGTCCACAGACCAAAATTGCTCGACGCGTTGTTTGAAAGCTGTCTGGCCAGCTTGGTCTCATTTGGTGAATTTTCTTGAAAGATTTCCCCTGTTTCTTCATTCATTCTCGCTTTCTAAGCTATCTCTTCTCAAAAAGAGGATTAATGATTTTTGGAAAACATACTGGTAAGAATGACCAAAATGAATAAAAATGTGCCAATTACCTTAAAAATATTTTGAAAATAAGTTTTGACAGTCCAAAAAATCTTTTGGCCAAAACGGGTGTAGGGAAGGTTTGTTAGTTTTTCCATTCTTGATTTGTTGCTTGAAGCGATCTCTGGTTTATTCATTGGGAGCTTTTCGTAGAGTGCCCAAGTTTTAGGCCGGTCATAAATTAGGTGTCTACACTTAGACTTAAACTTTTAAATAGACATTAGTTTGAAATAAAATATGTTGGGTCATGATATTATGCATGTGAACTTTTTGAAGTTTCTTTTCGATGAATTTGAATGACATCGTTGTAGCTTCATGGGCACCAATTCCCTCAACATCCCTCAACAAGTTGAGGCTTCTTTTTTTTTTTTTAGGGGGAAGGGGGCTGTTGTAGTTTTGTTTCGCACATATATGTAGACTTCATGACTATAGATAATGAGTAGTACTCTAATTTAAAACATTAATTTAAATTTTCAAATGCAATGATATGGTATTCTGTTAAAATATTCAAACAAGTTTTTTTATTTATTTATTTTATTTTTTATTTCTAATGTCTGATCTAATTATCAATCAATTAATTTTGTTACATGTTATTAAATTTAAAAAGTGAATTTCTATATTATTTTTCATAAATAATACATGTGTGTGAATTTCTATATTATTTTTCATAAATAATACATGTGTGTGAGACGTAAAACACAATAATTATTCTCGTCACCTGAATACCACCTCCTTACCTAACAGACTCCTATAGACAAAATTCAAGGACTATCACAATGTTTTTATTTTATTTATTTTTAAAACAATTACTAAATTATAAAAAAAAAGAAGAAAAGCATATAAACATTTTAGGATAAATTATACTAGTTGTAATAACTCGACCCTCTCATATGTTTAAATTCTCCCATTATATGTGTGATTATATACGTGCTTATGTGTTTGATGTGAAATTCCATATTTGACTGTGTGGATTACATGTTTATAAATTTGTATCTGTCAATTCTGAGAAAATCTGTTCAAATTGGGACCTTTGGACTGGAAATTGAATGCCTTAGAGGTGCAATAAATCGAAATTGACTTTATAGTTATGATTAGCATGATTTTTAGAACATAATATGAAGTTTTGTAAAAATTTGATTCGTAGTGAATTAAATTGATTTATTTGAGCTCAACCCTTAGTTAAAGTTTAAACTTAGGCTTAATGAGCTAAGCTTTGTTGGATATAATGTATATGCATAAGACATATGATACTTAGACTCAACAGAAACACCAAAAATATCTCCTGGAGACAGAGAGAGAAGAAGAGAAAGAAGAAGAAGAGAGTTCAACATAAGAGCTTGGAATTTAGGGATTCAAGGGGGAAATCAAGACAATAGCTCAAGGTATGTGTAAAACATCTAGAATACCCTAAATCTCCCTTCTTTTGATTTGAATCAAGCCTTAAAATGAAGGTTTTACAATGATATAAGTTAGGGTTTTGGAATAATGATCTTGTTTGAATATATATCATGAAATTCAAAAGGACTCATTACATTTGTTTGATTTAAGAGTTGATTCTTGCATTTTGAGTTTGTCATGAGTTAGATTGAGAGAAATTACCTTCTAATCTTTGGCCTTTGCATGCTTCGAACTCATATATGTATATGTTGTATATGTTTGCTTGTTTATGATTAAAAGATGAGAAAGTGAAGGAAATACGGAAATTAAAGTTGTATATGTTAAATTAAAGCAAGTTATGACCTACTTGAGTTTGGGTTTCATGTTTATTATGATCATATGTCATGTTGTTCAAGTGAAATTGCTTGAATTGAGCCTTAGAAATGCATTTGGAAAGCTTGAAATTGTTGGATTTTCGGATTGCTCAAACAAAGCCCCGAACCGCACGTGTGGGGCTCATAGCTGCATGTGCGGGATGCACAGCCACACGTGCGGAAAACAAGAGAGGCTAGTCAAGCAATCTGAAATAAAACCACAAGCGATACACCTCTCTGCACATTCGATAGGGGTCTTCCACACTTGCGGGAAACAGGGAAGAAAATTGTTGTTTTCTGTTCATATTTCAGACCCTCTGAATCTATTAATGTATATATTTAAGCCCTCTAAAATTTTTAAAGATAACTCGAAATTGAACAAATGAGTAAAGAGAAGAAGCTAGGACAAGAATGGATTGCATACCAAGTTGTGTGTGTGCATTGTGTAGGTCACTCGGCGGAAAGGACCATTGTGGTACCAAATCACTGTGAGTAATAGTAGTATAACGATATGTCTTATTTATGTATTTTCACTTATGAATTATGTATTTTGATCGTGAATGGCATATATTATAGAAATTGTGTTTTGACTGGAATGATTGAGCAATGGCATATGAAATGGACCGGAGGTCGTTCTGTTTCCGTTATGTATGATGGCCCTATGGCCGAGGGAGATGCAAGCATTCCGATGTTCCATCTGCCCTATAATGTTATGAATTTTTCATGGCTAATGACTCTAAGGCTAAGGGAGATAGAGACATGCGATATTCCATCTACCCTATAATGTTCAGAACAACTATTGATATGTTAGACCGTGGCCATTTTGTCTTATGTTGGGTTCGAGGCCGTTTTATCTTATGTTGGGCCTAAGGCCATTTCGCCTTATGTTGAGCCTAAGGTCGTTCCGTCTTATGTGGGCCCAAGGCCGTTTTAGAATATGATTGTGGATAAGACATGTGTATAATTTATATCTATATTCTTCAAGACGTATGCATTTTGACATGAACCTCCTTACATTATTATTACTCACTGAGCCTTTCTCACTCCATATTTATATATGTCTATGTAGGTGATCAGTTTGCGGGCCAGCCCTAAGTCAGCTTTAGGAAACTTTTGATGGCCCTTTTTGTCTTTCTGAGGAGTTCCTTTAATGTCACCTTTTTGTTAAGCCTTTAGTGGCTTTTGTTAAACACTTTGTTAATATGTAAATTTTGGGTTGATAACTTCGTGTATCTACCTGCATGAATTGTACTTGTGTATGTATGGGTTATTTCGAGATTCTATTTTTTAGGCCTAAGTATAGGCCGATCATGGCCTAAACTTTTAGGGGCAAGTTTGGGTCGTGATAGTTGGTATCAGAGCACAAGTTGCTACCTCACACACGGGTCCATTTGAGCTTTAAGGAGTCTAGAAAAGGCTTAGGTTACATTCATGTTACTTCCTTATGATATGCATACAATATGAAACATGATAACATGATCTGTATATGCTATGACCAATGATGTGAAATATGAACAAATACTGTCAATGTGTACTTGTGTATGTTTTTTGTGTGTATTATAATCTCTTGATATGTAGATCATGGTGAGGACAATGATGGATGATTTAGAGGAGTCTACCTTCGCGCGGCTTCATAGGTTTGAAAGGTTGATAGTGGACATGACAAAAACTATGAGACAACATCAACAACAACAACCACCACCGCCACTAGTGCCTATACCATCACCAGTGGTGCAAGACCATCAAGCCAAGGATAGAACAATTGCACTAACAAAGGAGCTTAGGAAGATGAAACTACCTTTGTGTAAGGGGGGAATCGATCCAATGAAAGTAGAGGAGTGGGTGCCGGGCATAGAGAAGTTGTTTGAGGTTTTTCTATGCACCGAAGCATAGAAAGTACAACTTGCCACTTTTACTGTTTAAGACAAAACACATAGATGTTGGATGCTCATGAGAATTGAACATCAAGGGTTGACTTGGGCTCAATTTTTGGAGCTTTTCTATGACAAGTATTTTCCATGTTGTATACGAGATAAGAAAGTGACAGAGTTTGAGGCTTTGAGGCAATGGAACAAGACTGTTGTAGAGTGTAAAGCACAATCTGTAGAACTAGCCCATTTTGCACCACGTATGGTGGATACGAACTACAAGAAAGCAAGAAAATTCGAAGGAGGACTACGGAATGCCATTCTTGATCAAATTAATGTTTTAAAATTGCCTACACATGTTGACATATTGGAAAGGGCAATAATGGCTGAGGGTAATATCGTTGCTCAAAATAGAATTTCAGAGTGGAAAGGGAAGAGACAGAATGCACAAGCACCAAGGGGATTAGTGGCACCACTGACTAAGAAACTGAATCTGGGGACCTCTAGTACTTCCGCTTCTGCTTGTGGCTTAGTGCCAGTTTGCCCAGAATGTGGGAAGAGACACCATGGGACTTGTTATCAGGTAATTGGGGCATGCTTCAAGTGTGGAAAGACGGGTCACTTAGTGAAAGATTGCCCTTAGAGAGACCAACAAAATGGGAATAGAACCACTACAAGTTCAATTGGCTCAACTCCAGCTCCAACCAAATAGACAGCTGCAAAACCCACCAATACTAGAGACACTGCTAGACAGGGAAGAGTGTTTGCCCTTATTCCTGGTGATGTGTAGAATGCTGAGGCTCTGGTGTCAGGTACATTCTCCATCAATGGTCACTTCGCTTGCGTATTATTTGATTCTGGTTCTACCCACTCATTTGTGTCAAAAACATTTGGTAGTCATTTGAATAGACGTATGGAACCATAACATTATGTGTTGTGTGTATCTTCACCATCGGGGGACTCCATATTATGTACGTCTATTTATCTTGCATGTGAAATCTTGATTTGGGATGTTCAGTTATATGCAAATTTGTTACCTCTTGACATAACTTATTTTGACGTAATTTTGGGAATGAATTGGCTAAGTAAATACCAAGTGACTATTGATTGTACGTCCAAGCAAGTTATCTGTTGACCTCCAGGACAATCTGAATTTACTTTTGCGGTGCATGAGGTAATCCCTCCACCTTACCTGATTTCATCTATGAAAGCATGTAAATTGTTACAAAAGGGTTGTCAGTGGTATTTATGTAGTATTTTGAATGGACAACCAACGGATGTGTGTGTTGATACAATTCCAATTGTCCATGAATTTTCAGATGTTTTTTCAAAAGAGTTGCTAGGAGAGCAAGTGGATTGCGAAATTGAATTTACAATTGACGTAGTGCCGGGAACTCAACCTATTTCAAAAACCCTTTATAGAATGTCACCAACTGAAATGAAAGAATTGAAGACACAGTTGCAAGACTTACTTGATAAAGGGTTCATTCGCCCGAGTATCTCTCAGTGGGGTGTACTAGTTCTTTTTGTAAAGAAGAAGGATGGGACACTTCAGTTCTGTGTTGACTACCCGGAGCTCAATAAAGTAACTATAAAGAATAAGTATCTTTTGCCTAGAATCAACGACTTATTTGATCAACTCCAAAGGTGCGTAAGTCTTTCAAAGATAGATTTGAGATCTGGGTGTCACCAATTAAAGGTAAAAGCCAAAGACATTGAGAAAACTACTTTTCGAACCCGATACAGGGCATTATGAATTTTTGGTTATGCCATTTGGGGTTACTAATGCACCGGTGGCCTTCATGGATTTGATGAACTGTGTCTTTAAACCGTACTCAGATGACTTTGTAGTTGTGTTTGTTGATGACATCCTCATTTGTTGGAAAAGTATGGAACCTCATAAGAATCATTTGCGCCTAATTCTTCAAACACTTAGAGATAAGAAATTATATGCGAAATTGAAGAAATGTGAGCTTTGGTTACATGAAGTGGTGTTCTTGGGGCATGTAATTAATAAGATGGGCGTTTTTGTTGACCCATACAAGATAAAAGCCATTGTGAATTGGCCAACTCTTATGAATGTGACAGAGGTGCGTAGCTTCTTGGGTTTAGCTAGATACTACCGGAGATTTGTTAAAGACTTTTCTAAAATTGTAGTGTCGATTACCCAATTGACCCAAAAGGGTGTTCCATTTGAGTGGTCAGAACAAAGGGAATCTGCCTTTTAGGAGTTGAAGATAAGGTTAACTACAGCACCAGTTCTTGCTCTACCATGTGGTACCGAGGGATTTGTGATTTACAATGACGCCTCTTACAAAGGATTGGGATGTGTACTCATACAGAATGGAAGGGTCATTGCCTATGCTTCTCATTAACTCAAGCCTCATTAAAAGAATTATCCCACACATGACTTGGAACTAGCCACAATGGTCTTTGCCTTGAAGATATGGCGACACTATTTGTATGGTACAACATGTGAGGTCTACACCGACCATAAAAGCCTAAAGTACTTTTTTACCCAAAAGGAGCTAAATATGCAACAAAAACAGTGGTTAGAGCTTATCAAAGATTATGACCTGCAAATCCATTATCACCTCGGCAAAGAGAATATAGTTATAGATGCTCTCAACAAAAAAAATTTATGGGGAGTTTGGCAAGTTTGCTCACAGGGCAAAAAGAGTTGTCACTTGATTTGGAAAGAATGGATATAGAAATTGTGCTACATGATCAAGCTACAGTGTTAGCGGCAATGTCAGCTCAACCGACAATTATTTAAGGACTCAAACAAAGGCAAATGGAAGATTTGATGGAAACAAGGCCAAGGCCTGGGTCTACCTTTGAAAATTTAGTGTTGAAATTTAAAGACATATTGTGTGTCCCAAATGTTCCAGAAATTAAAAGATGGATTACGGAGGAAGTGCATAAGTCTAAATTTACATTGCATCCTGGTAATACTAAAATTTACCAAGATCTTAAGCAAAATTTTTGGTGGCCAAGTATGAAGAAGGAAATTGCAGAGTTTGTATCAAAGTGTTTATAATGTCAACAAGTAAAAGCGGGGCACCAAAGACCGGCGCGTTTATTTCAGCCTCTCCTCATTCCGGAGTGGAAGTGGGAACAGCTAATGATGGATTTTATTGTTGGCTTACCCCAAACACCCTAAGGTATGAATTCATATAGGTTATTGTTCATAGACTAACTACATTTGCTCATTTCCTACCTGTGAAAACTCAATATAATGTAGATAAACTTGCTACTGTGTATATGAATGAAATTGTACGATTACATGGTGTGCTAGTTTCAATCATATCAAACAGAAATTCGAAATTTGTATCGAGATTTTGCCAGAGTCTATAGGATGTTATGGGAACAGAGGCGAAATCCAGTACGACATTCCACCCACAAACTGATGGCCAATCAGAGAGAACAATACAAACATTGGAAGATAGGCTTTGGATGTGTGTCTTGGACTTTCAAGGGAGTTGGGAAACTTATCTACCGTTGGCAGAGTTTGCATACAACAATAGTTTCCACTCAAGCATAGGAATGGCACCATATGAAGCTTTATATGGAAGGAAATGCCTCTGCCTAGTGTGTTGGGCCGAAGTTGGTGATAGATAATTGTTTGGGCCAGAACTTGTGCAATTGACTACAGAGAATATTAAAATCATTCAGCAAAGGTTGAAAACTGCCTAGAGCAGGCAAAAGAGTTATGTGGTTCACCGACGAAGAGATTTGGAATTTGAAGTAGGTAATTATGTTTTCGTTAAAGTCACTCCGATAGATTCGGCAAGATAGGGAAATTAGCACCCCGATATGTAGGTTCGTTTCAGATTCTGGAAAGAGTGGGTCCAGTGGCTTATCATGTTGTTCTTCTACCGAGTATGGAACAAATACGTATCGTATTTCATGTATCAATGTTACGGGGCTACCTCCAAGATCTGTCATATATTATAAACTACGTCAAATTGCTTTGGATGACAACTTGATCTACGAAGAGAAACCGATTCAAATTTCAGATCGAAAAGTGAAGCAATTACGGAAGAAGGCAATTCCAATTGTGAAAGTTGAACAGAAAGAATACTACGGGAAAAAGGCCACTTGGGAAAGAGAAGAGGAAATTAAACAACGGTATCCGGAGTTATTTTCAAGTTGAGGTAAAACAAGTTTAAGGGACCAAACTTTTTAAAGGGGGTAAGAGTGTAATGACCTGACCCTCTTATATCTTAAATTCTCTGTGTACTTATGTATTTGATGTGAAATTACATGTTTGAATGTGTGGATTACATGTTTATAAATTTGTATCTATCGGTTATGAGAAAATCTATTGAAATTGGGACCTTTGGACTGGAAATTGAAAGCCTTAGAGGCGCGATAAACTGAAATTGACTATACAGTTATGATTAGCATGATTTTTAGAACATAATATGAAGTTTTGCAAAAATTTGATTTGTAATGAATTAAATTGATTTATTTGGGCTCAACTCTTGGTTAAGTTAAACTTAGACTTAATGAGCTAAGCTTTGTTGGATATAATGTATATACATAAGCCTTATGATACTTAGACTCAACAAAAACACCAAAAATATGTCCTGGAGAAAGAGAGAGAAGAAGAGAAAGAGAGAAGAAGAAGAGAGTTCAACATAAGAGCTTGGAATTTGCGGATTCAAAGGGGAAATCATGACAATAGTTCAAGGTATGTGTAAATTATCTAGAATACCCTAAATCACTCCTCTTTTGATTAGCATCAAGCCTTAAAATGAAGGTTTTACACTGATACAAGTTAGGGTTTTGAAATAATGATCTTGTTTGAATATATATAATGAAATTCGTAAGGGCTCATTACATTTGTTTGACTTAACAGTTGATTCTTGTATTTTGAGTTTGACATGTGTTAGATTGAGAGAAATTACCTTCTAATCTTTGGCCTTTGCATGCTTTGAACTCATATATGTATATGTTGTATATGTTCACCTATATATGATTAAAAGATGAGAAAGTGGAGGAAATATGGAAATTAAAGTTGTATATGTTAAATTAAAGCAAGTTATGATCTACTTGAGTTTGGGTTTCATGTTTAATATGATCATATGTCATGTTGTTGAAGTGAAATTACTTGAATTGAGCCTTAGAAATGCAGTTGGAAAGCTTGAAATTGTTGGATTTTCGGACTGCTCAAACAGAGCCTTGAATCGCACGTGCTTGGCTCACAGCCACACGTGTGGAAAACAGGGGCGGCAAGTCAAGCAATCTGAAAATAAAAGCATGTGCAGTACAGCTCTCCACACGTGTGAGAAATAGGGAAGAAATTGTTGTTTTCTGTTCATCTTTTTGATCTATTGAATCTGTTAATGTATATATTTAAGCCTTCTGAATGTTTAAAGATAAATAGGAATTGAACGAATCAGACAAATGAGTACGGAGGAGAAGCTAGGAAAAGAATGGAATTCTTACTAAGTTGTGCGTGTGCCATGTGTAGGTCACTCGTCTGAAGGGACCATTGTGCTACCAAATCATTGTGAGTAATAGTAGTGTAACGATATGTCTTATTTATGTAGTTTCACTTATGAATTATGTATTTTGATCGTGAATGGCATATATTATATAAATTGTGTTTTGACCGGAATGATTGAGCAATGGCATATGAAATGGACTCAAGGTCGTTTTGTTTCCGTTATGTATGATGGCCTTAAGGCCAAGGGAGATGCAAGCATGCCGATGTTCCATCTACCCTATAATGTTATTGTGGGGGCCGAATAATGGAAAGATCAGATGGTATGTATCTTTGGAAGACTGATATTAATCGGCTATATCCTACGAGAGCGGGGAGCCGAATAGAATATATGTGCCGAATAAAGTATAAGTACTTAGGGCCGAATAAAGGAAAGGACAATGATTAAAAAGTAGGCCCTGGCCCCGAGGATCAAGAAGAACATGTATAAATACAGGAACAACGGTTATAGAAAGGTATGTAAGAATCACTTCACAAAGACTTAGAAAGCAAGCTATCCTGAGTGTCTGAACTAACTTGTCCGTCGGACTGCTAATTCCGGCACCCCCGACCAGAGTGCTTGTATCTTTTTAGGTGACTAGTTAAGGATCGCTAGCGTCTCCCAGGATCCGAAGAGTATTTCCAAACCACTTCCCCACAATCGGCGCCGTCTGTGGGAATACTCAAATACATCCATGGCAGGCGTGACTGAAGATCCTCCGGTAGCCATTGACGAGACCGCACAGGGAAATAACCTCACTCCAACAAATATGCTCGGAAAAGAAACCATCGCTGCAAGACGCGTCTTGAACTTCGACTCACTAACCACCTCAGCGCAAGAGACAATGCAAGCGATCATCGAACAAGCAAAGCAGAATGAACAAAGGCTAGAGAACATGATCGCTGAAAACAAACGTCTCCATCAAGATTTGGCCCTCAAAGTCGCAAAATCGAGAGAAGCCATGCGCCAAGATCCCAAACGACCTCTGAGGACCGGTGGACAACGACCTCGAGCTTGACCAAAGGATACCGATAGCGACTCCAAGTCATTAACCACAGAGCTCAACAAGAAGGGACGATTCGAAACTTCCAGCTCCTCCGGAAAGAGTCTGCATACAAGGAACAAGCATAGGAGGAGCAGTTCAGACGAAGACGACCAGCACGATCCTTTTGTCCGACGGATTGCAAGGGCGACTCTGCCTAAGAAGTTCAAAGATCCATCATTCAGTCTTTACGACTGAAAATCAGACCCCACTGATCATATCCATCACTACAAGCAAGCCATGACATTGCATGCAGATAATGAAGCTCTCATGTGGCGAATATTCCCTAGCAGCCAGGGGCCGTTAGCTGTCAGGTGGTATTACAAGATGGAGCCGGCGTCGATCAAAAGCTTCCATCAATTACAGAAATCCTTCAGGGCCAGGTTCATCACCAACAAGGTGCAGCCGAAATAGGCTGACTCTCTCTGGGCTACGCAGATTTAGTCAGGAGAAACGCTCAGAGCGTATTCAGCGCGCTATTGGGAGTGCTTCAACCTCATCGACGACGCTTGCAACAACTCCATGGTCATCACCGCCTTCAAAATGGGACTATATCCTGACAGTCCCTTTCGCAGTTCCCTGACCAGAAGACCCGCCAAAACAGTCTGGGCGTTGATGAAGAAAGTTGAAGAGTATTGCAAGGTGGAAGACAATGCGTTGAGAATAAAAGCCGGCCAAATGTCCAACAAAACGGACCCCCTTGAAATTGCTCAATTAATAAGTTCCGTGCCACCTCCTAGCCCAGAGCCTCGGCAACGCGCTAAACGAGACAAAAGGCAGGATACTCATCGATCAAGCGATCAATGCTCCCACCAGACGAATGAACAACTGCAAGTCGACAGCAGGCGTTCGAGATGTGCCGACAAGAAGTACACAGAGTTGTCAGAACCGATCGCTGCAATAATGACCAATGTCCAACACCTTCCATTCTTCAAATAGCCGTCAAAGATGGTGGGGCCACCCGACATGCGAAGAAGGGATAGGCGGTGCGAATGTCACAAAGATCACGGCCACGAAACGGAGAGTTGTTACACATTAAAAGATCACCTGGAAGAACTGGTGCAAGACGGCCGACTGCAACAGCACGTAAGAAAAGGAAAGCCAACCACGACACTGGCCTTGAGGCAGGACTCACCTCCACTTGGCGTGATCCATATGATCTACATCCTGCCTGAACCCCGAACCGTGCACACAATTCAATCGTATCCAATCCCCCAAAAGCAACGTATTCCGACTGAATGGCCCAAAGAAGCTCCGAAAATTACTTATAATGACACCGATCTTAGCGGCACAACAGCTTCCCACATCGATCCGTTGGTCATTAAATTACGCATAAATCGGTTCACCATCGAACGCATTCTCATAGACCCGGGGAGTACTTCAGAGGTTATTTACTACCAAACTTTCAGCAAACTCGGCCTCAACAAGTTAGATCTGTCTCCGTCGCCTTACCTGTTGCTGGGCTTTAATATGAATCCTGAATATCCGTTAGGGAAGATCATACTACCTGTTCGAGCGGGTTCTAGAACGGTCGAAGTAGAATTCCTAATCGTAAAGCACGCTTCGCCGTATAATGTCATCATGGGGCGAACCTGGATACATATGATGAAGGCTATTCGAATCACTTATCATCAGCTTGTGCGCTTCCCGAAAGCCCATGGCATTGAAGAAATCCGTGGCTCCCCCCAATCAGCACAAGCAGAGACTTAATGAAAAACCTATCACTGACCCAATCTGTGGGCTTTGATACATGTATATGTATCACTTCTGCAATGTAAACCATTTTTCTTCGTGGCTCCATTCATCTCTCAAAGTCTCCGGATTCGGAGCCCCCTTTGGTGCATGACACCTTAGGGCCGACTAAGACTCTGAATTCGGAGCCCCTTCGTGGATATCACGATTGGCCAAAGTCTCCGGCTTCGGATCCCCCTTTGGTGCATGACACCTTAGGGCCGACTAAGACTCCGGATTCGGAGCGCCCTTTGTGGATATCACGATTGGCCAAAGTCTACGGATTCGAAGCCCCTTTGGTGCATGACACCTTAGGGCCGACTAAGACTCTGGATTCGGAGCACCCTTCGTGGATATCACAATTGGCCAAACAAAGTCTCCGGATTCGAAGCCCCCTTTGGTGCATGACACCTTAGGGCCGACTAAGACTTTGGATTCGGAGCACCCTTCGTGGATATCACGATTGCCCAAACCAAGTGTCCGGATTCGGAGTCCCCTACGGTGCATAACACCTTAGGGCCGATTAAAGTCTCCGGATTCAGAGCCCCCTTTGGTCCATGACACCTTAGGGCCGACTAAGACTCCAGATTCAGAGCGCCCTTCGTGGATATCACGATTGGCCAAACAAAGTCTCCGGATTCAGAGCCCCCTTTGGTGTATGACACCTTAGGGCCGACTAAGACTCCGGATTCGGAGCGCCCTTTATGGATATCACGATTGGCCAAACAAAGTCTCCAGATTCGGAGCGCCCTTTGGTGCATAACACCTTAGGGCTGATTAAAGTCTCCGGATTCGGAGCCCCCTTTGGTGCATGACACCTTAGGGCCGACTAAGTCTCCTGATTCAGAGTGCCCTTCATGGATATCATGACACCTTAGGGCTGACTACGACTCTGGATTCGGAGCGCCCTTCGTGGATATCACAATTTGCCAAACAAAGTCTCCGGATTCGGAGCCCCCTTTGGTGCATAACACCTTAGGGCCGACTAAGTCTCCGGATTCGGAGCGCCCTTCGTGGATATCACGACACCTTAGGGCCGACTAGGACTCCGGATTCAGAGCACCCTTCGTGGATATTACGATTAGCCAAACTAAGTCTCCGGATTCGGAGCAACCTTTGGCACGAACAAAACAAAACTCACCAACATTACAAATAAGGTGCTTAACTAAGCATATAAAAAATTTAGAATAAGACGCAAATGTTCAAAATAAAGCTTTTTGTTCAATCAAGCAGTTGTTACATAAACGCAACCCGCATTTGAGCGTTGCAATTTTTATTTAATCACACAGCTGTTACATAAACGCAACTTGCATTTGAGCATTACAATACCCATCTCCAAACTTAAAAGCTAAAAAAGGGAGAAGACGCATTAGTAAAGCGGCAGCGCCGAATCACCTCCCGTCACCCGGAGTCCTCCGCAGTTTGCAATGCCTTGAGCCAACTATGCCCAAGTCCTCCACTGATGCCATTGACAATGTCAAGGCAAAGATCCAGGACAAGAAAGGATTAAAACCCGACGGTCGTTGCCTTTCCTTTCGGGGTGATCTGCTTCGACGACTCGAAGATTCATGCCAACGTTTGGACGCCCTACTTCCCATACAGATGGGTCCTCTGCCGCGCTCCATGGCAACACCAAGATCGGCAGAACTCCAGTCTCTCTAACTAACATCCCCACTTGTCCCACCACACATGAGTGATTGTTTATCTGCGCGAAGCACCCACTCCTTTTATTTTCAATACTGGCAGCGATCTCGAGGCCCTAATCCCAAGGCGATTTCACTAACTCTAAACTCCATGAGAAAAACGTCGGTTGACATTCACCACGGCGTAGTTATCCAAACGACTTTTTGAAGCACGTGCACCATCCAAAAATCTAGGCCTAGAGCCGAGTTGAATTTGCCGCAGCCACCTTACCCACTGGCTTTTGGCTTCCTCAAGTTACAATAGCCTCATTCAGGGATAAACGGCTATCACGTATGCGTCGACCTTGCCGATCAACGTTTATACATTCATTCAAACATATACAGAAATGAAACGCATACATACCAAATACGAACTACAACAAAATATTTATCATAGAACGCTTTTTATTCGATAAAACAGGCAATATATTACATAGTTTTCCATGAGATCTGTGTTTCAACCTTACAACATGTACACTTATTCGGCGTCACCCTCATCCTCACTCTTCTCGACTTCAAAAGAAGAAAATGGGAAATGTTTACTGTGGTAGAATGGCGATGTCGAATCAATGCCCGACGCTCGAAGAACTTTTGCAGCTTGAGATGCCATGATCCAACCGTGCCTAAATCCATGATTTCCACATCGGCAAACTTCTTCGGCAAGTTTTTCCTTTGTCTTTTCGATTCCAACTTTTCGGCCGTCATGAAAACCTTTCTCATAGGCCCTCCTCTTCGTGTTCTCCAGTGCGAACATACTCGCCGTCTCACGATCGGCAAGCGCGGAACTGATGAGCCGACTGGTAACCCTTTCTTCCACGATTGGGTTTCCGTGCCCGGCGATTTATGCCTGGGCTGCCTTGGTCTTCCTTAACTCGTGCTCAGCCACCTCCGCGCGAGCCTCTAAGCTTCGAATACGTTCCTCTTTCTTCTCCATTTCTCGGTGGGCAGCGCGCAACTGCATGCCGATTTCATAGGCAGTGGAAAGCCCCTTCACTGCCCCATGAATGCCCTCGCGAAATACTTCATAGTCTTGACGACCTACCATCGATTGCTGAACCTCAGGAGGGAAAATTTGTCGAGCAAACACGACCGCTACATTTCGGTCTTGCACGATCGAATCCACCTCTGTCATGGGTCTATTCCCCACAAACACCGCAAAGCTTAATGGGCACGGATTCGAGTCAGATCCCTTCTCAACTCGAGGTTAAGAAGACCTGCCCTGCGACTGCTTGTCCCGCTTGGGCGACCTGCTTCGACGTCGAGGAGACTAACGCCTCTCTTGATCCCTAGAACTCCTACCCCCGGCGTGCGAAGGGTCACCACCTCGATGCATGTCTCCACCCGGCTCAACTAGCGTTTTCGCTCCCCTCTGCTGTTAAAGAAAAGTCTGTTCGACATTCACACGATTCCTTCAAAAGATGGAGTCAGTTGTTTACTCTATTCATAAAAGTTGTACCCATAATCATTTATCCTTCATAGAGGCAACACCCTCGAGACAATTTGATTAATTGTGAAAACCTCAATTGCCCAGTAACGACTGGATAGACCCGCCGGCGCCCGAATGATCATGCCCAGCATGGGGCAAGGGCGGGATAGATTAATGAATCCATTCGGCTTAGGTGCCCCAGTCGGCTCACGAATCGACTTCAGAATGATCATGCCCGCCTGGGGCAAGGAATCTATTCGGCTTAGGTACCCCAGCTGGCTCTAAATCGATTTCAGAATGATCATGCCCGCCTGGGGCAAGGGCGGGATAGATTAATGAATCCATTTGGCTTAGGTGCCCCAGCCGGCTCATGAATCGATTTCAGAATGATCATGCCTGCCTGGGACAAGAACGGGATAGATTAATGAATCCATTCGGCTTAGGTGCCCCAATCGGCTCACGAGTCGACTTCAAAATGATCATGCCCCGCCTGGGGCAAGGAACTATTCGGCTTACATGCCCCAGCCCGCTCACGAATCAATTTCAGAAGGATCATGCTCCGCCTGGGGCAACAAATCTATTCGGCTTAGGTACCACAACCGGCTCGTGAATCGATTTCAGAATGATCATGCCCGCCTGGGGCAAGGGCGTGATAGATTAATGAATCCATTCGGCTTAGGTGCCCCAGCCGGCTCGTGAATCGATTTCAGAATGATCATGCCCGCTCGGGGTCAGACTCAAGTGGCTCAACGTCCATCTGCTCATAAGGAATTGGCAAGGCCAATGTCACCCCAGCGGCACCAAGGGCCTTGAGCCACCCGTGTTTGAACCCCCGATTCTCAAACCTAGGGACTTTATCTACGTATTCTTTGAAGGCGACACCTTTTCCTGCTTCGAATGCGGTAGAAGCCTCAGATTCTGCCTTTTCCTTGGCCGCCTTCAACTCTGCTAACTCAATCTCCATCTTGGTAAGCGCCTCCTCGGCTAGCCTAAGCGATTCTTTGCTCACGTTCGCCCTATCTTCGGCTTCAGAACGGTGCTGATCGGCAGACCGAGCCCTTTCCACTTCGGCTTCGGGTCGTGCAGTCTCCATAGCGGCCCTCATCATCTCAAACTCGGCCCTGCTCTTTTGATCGACCCCTTCCGACTGCAAACGGTTAATCCTCTCAAGGGCGTCGTGTAGGCGGCGGCCTAAGTCGGCGATCCTGCCGACTGTCTGCAAAACGAGTTGCAATCGTTAGATGCCATAGGCAACCAAAATCAAAACAAGTCAAAGTTCACCTACCAAAAGGGCCGACTGCGCAGATAGAGCTATGTCCACCAAATCCGGCACCGCATGAAAGGACGCCTTATTAGCTGGTAGGGAGACTGACGCTGCTAGGCTCAAGGCTACTACCGGGTCGGTAATGATGGATGCATCAGAAGGAATCGGCGTGTCTCTAAACTTTGGTTGAACAATAAAAGGAATAACCACGTCTGATTCTTCTAAGCAAGGCCTTTTGTCGGCAAGACTATCTTCTGAACCGGCCTCTCCCTCGGCGCTACGCTTCTTGCCCCGCTTTTCCGGAATCAACCGTTCATCAATGACCGGTTGTTCGACCTCTTTTGCCTTTTCGGCCTCAATAATCTTAGCCGGCTCTTCAATAACAGGTTCGGAAGACTCAACCAAGGCAGATCCAGAACGGGCGGCCTCGGACTTTTTCTGGGCGACCATACACTCTGCATTTTTCTTTCGAGCCATCTGCGTGAGGCTTTCCCCAGCCATTCCTTCAAAATAATCGCCGGGTAAATCTCCCAAACCTCCAAAAATATCTCCAAAAGAAAACTCGACCCGACCCGAAGTGGACGGCGAGATAGGCTAACTACGTCTGGCTGCCTCAAATGCCGAGTTTAGGGCCTCGTCAACCTCTTCGGCCTCCTCAGCGAACTCTCTGTCTGGTTCGGCGACTACCTCTACCACCGGCTCGACGTGTTGCCCCGAGTTAGAGGCTTTGAGACCAACATGTCTGAGACTCTTGAAGCTAGGGAAAATAAGAGCCGCAAGCTGTCGATTGCCGGATGGAATTGGAATATTGTCAGCGGCCGAAAAAGTAATGTAAGTAGGCTCGTATCGAAGGAGTATATGGGCCGCTCTCCCTTGCTTCTGTAAGTTCAGACGACCGAAGTATCCGAGTGCAGTCGCAACCTGCGAAAGGACCGTATCGTTGGCAGAAACCAGAATCTTCTTCAAATTACTGCCTGCAAAGGCAAGGGGTTAGACATAGGGGGAAAGCCGAGTAAAAGAAAAGTTCAGTAAAACACAAGGAGGCACACGGCAACCTGGTTCACCCCTCCGTCTGGGAATAGGGTCTAAGCGATCCTCACCTTCGCCAAATTCCCAATTCCCTCGGATATTGACCATTACGTCATCCACACACTTGCCAGAACTGGCGAGCATGGTTACCGAATGATGGTCAGTATCCTTGGCCCTAAGAAAGTACCGCCCAAGCTGACCGGAGGATTTGGCTAAAGCATAGCAGTGCCGAATGGCCGGAACCCCAAGGTCGATCCTGAGGTGCCGGTTCAACTCTACGATCTCCATTACGATCCGAAAAAAGTTCATGTTGAGCTGAGAAGGAATTAGACCCCAATAGCGGAGGACGTCCCTAAGGAATGGACGTATGGGAAAGCGGACCTCGCCCTCTGCAATGGATAAGAGAGGAAAGACGATTGAATTTTGATCCTCTCTCTCTATATCTACACTGTTGTCCGTCACTAGAGATAGATGAACATCGTCGGGGATGGAAAAGTGTCGCCGGAATCCGGAGACACGACCCTCAAAAAGGAGGTCTTTCAAGTGTTTGGCCATTTTCATGGGGAATAAAGGGTTCACCAAAATGAAAGTGATAAACAAAAAGTAAGATTGCAAAGAAAAGAGAAGAAGACTTACGAGGAACAAGGGAGACGAGGGAAGATGGAGAAGAGTTGCAGAGAATGCGAGTCAGAAAAGGGATATCTGCTGGCGTTCCAAGAGTCTCGAATACTCGACGAATTGTGCATTCGAAAGGACTGAAATTTCAAATCACAATAAATGCGAGACGTAAGGTTGAGGCGGGAAAGCGTAATGATGAACGAAAAGGTGTGCGCATCCTGACATCTATATTGGGGTACGCGAAGCCGCCTGACCTATTTTAACCTTTCCAATTCAAGACCAAACAAGCAGATTAACTTTCGTCAATGGGGAGTTCGGGGGGCAATTGTGGAGGCCGAATAATGGAAAGATCAGATGGTATGTATCTTTGGAAGACTGATATTAATCGGCTATATCCTACGAGAGCGGGGAGCCGAATAGAATATATGTGCCGAATAAAGTATAATTACTTAGGGCCGAATAAAGGAAAGGACAATGATTAAAAAGTAGGCCCTGGCCCCGATGATCAAGAAGAACAGGTATAAATACAGGAACAACGGTTATAGAAAGGTATGTAAGAATCACTTCACAAAGACTTAGAAAGTAAGCTATCCTAAGTGTCTGAACTAACTTATCCGTCGGAGTGCTAATTCCGGCACCCCCGACCGGAGTGATTGTATCTTTTCAAGTGACTAGCTGAGGATCGCTAACGTCTCCCAGTATCCAAAGGGTATTTCCAAACCATTTCCCCACAGTTATGAAGTGTTCATGGCTAATGGCTCTAAGGCCAAGGGAGATGGAGATTTTGTTTTTGAGGCCTAAGTTAAGGCTGGTCATGCCTAAACTTTTAGGGTCAGGTTTGGGTCATGACACCGGTACTCCTTATATTTTATCTCTTTTGTAATTTTAGTTCCTATATTTTTTATTGACTCAATTTTGACTAGTAATTTTAGACTTTGCGTCAATTTAGTCCAATTGGTAATATGGTTAGTGTTTTTTAAGATACATTATCACAAAATTTGTGAGATTAACTTATTGAGTTGAGTAAATTTATAATTTTACTTTTTAAAAAATAATTTTGCTTTTTAAAAATATGGTACATAACCCTTGTATGCATATTTCTTTTTTATAAAAAAAAAATACTATGAGTTATAATACATTGTATCAAATTAAAACAAAATTGTAAATTTAGTATCAAATCGAACCAATTAAATTAGAGGGGCTAAAATAACACATTGAATAAAGTATAGGAACTACCCCCATAATTTTGTCCAATATTAGGAGACGAGACAATTCGTGTGGGAAAAAATTACCATTCTAATTGCATATGGTCTTTAGTTGAATTTCATTATCATGGCTTGATAGCTAATCATAGGGAAATTCTACTTTCACACACTTAATTATCTCAGTGCATATTTTCTATCAGTACACACATTTATTAATTTGATTATTAATTAATTTTCTCAGTCCACATACTAAAAGTTACAATTATACCCTTCACTCATAATCATTGTATACATACCACTCAACCCTCATTTCCACACACTTATTGAATGACCCTGCTTCCAGATTTGTAGATCCATTGTAGACTCATGTGAAGACCATTCAAGACCACAGTGTGAAGTGAAGTGAAGACAAAGTCCTCCATTGAAGATCCTATTGAACATCCATTAAAAATATCATTAAAAACTCTCCAAAATATTGTTAAAAATGAGACATCTTTTCATTTTTTATTTTATTTACTATTTTGTTTTAGAGAAGAATCTGAGAAACTCTTTTGGTATGATGTAGTAAAATCGATATCATTAAACCTGAATTAGTGCCATGTCCAACATCCTTTTATGTAATTAATGATCATTATGATGTTCCAAAATTGCTGCATTATTGCATATACCTAAATCATTTGCCGTTTCATTTGCAAAGTTAGTCTCCTCAAATACCCACCATTTTATTCTTCTTACTCTAGATCCCTCAACACCGCGAGAAAAACCCATGTTGTTTCTATTCTAGCATCCGCCCCAGTGCATTCAATTGCCATTAAAAATATCTTTCCTTGCCATAAAATTCTTGTTTTTCTTAAAAAAAATAAATTTGTTTATGCTTTTCGGTTTGGAGATTTCGACACTGGTTTTTCTGAAATTATACATTTAATTGGAAACTTAAATTCTAAATAAAGGTAATTAGTTTGACAAATTTGTTGTGAAAAAAATAAAATAAAAATTTAGTAGTTGAGATTCGAATATAATGAAATCATTCGACAGTTGATATCCGAATATGATGAAATCATTCGGCACTGGTTATCTAACTGAAAACTGCGAAAGGAAGAAAAAAAAATATATGCGCAAAAAAACTAACATTTTCATCACTAATAGAGTATAAATCTAGATATTCAAAGCAATATAAGAGTTGTTATGAGATTGTTGCTTTGCAAGCAATAGAGAATAGATGTGTTGCAAGCAAAGTGACCACAATGGAAAACTTAGAGTTTATTTATTTAATTTTTTTTTTAACTCAAAAGGGGTAAATTGAGTTTTTTTTTTTTTTTTTTAAAAATGTATATAGAGAATATTTTCATATAATATTGTGGTTGTCCATTATAGTCATTTTAGTTTAGGATATAATTGCCATTAAAATAATATTTCATTAAGTGTGTGTACTGAGATAATTAGGTTTGTGAAAATAAAATTTCCGTAATCATATAACCTTGTCAAGTAACATATACTCCTTTGTAACCTTGCAAATTAATAAATTAAAAAAAAAAAAAATCCAGGTTATCACCAGACACGAGCTTGTCAAGATTATCACTGGACATGTGGCTATCTCTATATTATTTGACTAGTCTAACAAACAAATTGAGATTAGATCAATTTCATTAACAAAATGATATAGAAATTCACTTTTTAAACTTAGTTTCTAAATGAGATGATTGATTACCAATTAGAAATACATAAGAGAAAAATAATACATGAAAATGATTGATTAGTTAACCATTGAACTTAAAAAATAAAATCTAATTTTTTATTTAAATAACATTACTCATCCAATTCTGTTGCTTTCCTAGTCAACATTGTTATCTCTTTCGTCTCTAATCGCACTTCACACTTCACACTTCACTCACAATGACCTTCATGATCAATTGATCCTTAGCACTCTATGATTTCCCTAGTTTATTGCACATGTACAACGAGTTAGGGATTGCATGGTCTTATGAGAAATTTTAAGGGAACTAAAAGAGTGTAAATTTATACATCAAAGTGTACATTACACACTCTCTTATTAGTAAATGAATGAGACAGTTTCACATTTAACTTCATAAACAGCCAATAAGTATTAGAGTGCAATGTTCGGACGCTATAAAAGTGTATGAACAAATTTGCACTCAACTAAACATGGGTATTGTTAATTACTTGACATTTTTCTTTCGATTCCTTTTCTAATTTTATCTTGTCATAATATTGTTAACATCTAAAAATAAGCGTTGGCCACCAAACTGTTTTGTTTTTTGAAATGTAAATTTTGTTATAAAAAAAAAATAAAAAATTAAAAGACCACTTCATGTCGTTACTAAAATGTCTTCTAGAAAAGTGAAAAAACATGACCTTTAATGGCAATTTTTAAAATGTCGCTATAAACAAAATAATTTAATACAAAAATGGTTTACTTTTTGACATGAA
Organism: Camellia sinensis; assembly: GCF_055761805.1. Lineage (NCBI taxonomy): Eukaryota > Viridiplantae > Streptophyta > Magnoliopsida > Ericales > Theaceae > Camellia > Camellia sinensis. The sequence continues at coordinate 74,489,026 of NC_138964.1, forward strand.
AATTTTAACCTAAAAAAATATACTAATTCATTAATAATATCCAATTTGTCCCTAAAAATATAACAATGACACTTTATGCAATTAAGATATTTTGTACCTTAAAGGTGATTTTGTGTGTAAATTTTTGTCTGTAAAATCTCAATTTATTGTAAGGCCTAACCCTCATTTCTACCTAACCCAACCACTACCCTTCACACCCATCTTTAGTAAATACCACAGTCCCCTTCCTATATCCAACCGTCACCCTTGGTATTCTCTCTTACCATTCTCATCTTATCTTCATCCTTCTTAGGCCCACCACACCTTTCTCCGCCACTGCCCATTCCACTCTACTCTTATACAGTGCTTCATTTTTCCCGATAACCCTCTATATACCCATTCGCAATACCTTCAACAACCCGCTTTACACCCCACTACAATTACACAACCCTCTCCCAACCCCTTCATAATGTTCTTAACATGTTCTCTAACGTCCCTAGCAATCGCACAACCCCTAGCCCACTACATCTAGCTTTCAGAATTGCAACATTATGTAAAATTTTCTTCATCACTCAAGTGAAGAAATGTTCGCTCGAGTGGTCTCTGAGGTCTTCCAGTACTTTAGTTTGCAATCTATACTTCTGGGACTTCGCGTTCTATGCTCGAACAAATGTTTCATCACTCAAGTGGAGTTCTGCCTCTGATGTTCAAGCGCAGGTTCCATCGCCTGGTCTATCTGGGATTAGCACTTTAAAAAGTCATTTTGGGCCACTTTTCTTTGTTCTTTCCAAATTTCTCTCATTTCTCTCTCTCTCTCTCTCTCTCTCTCTCTCTCTCTCTCTCTTCAGCCATTGTTGAGCTCCAAGCTCATTAAACCCTAGATTTATTCTCCTTAGAGTGAGAATCTCACCCTAGTCCCTTGTGTAAAAATGAAGAGTATGAAGAGGGCTTCCTATTGATCTGAGCAGATCACGCATCCATCGGCATTGGGTTTTCGGGTCTCCTTCTCTCCTTGCTAGAGAGGAAGGGATTTTTTTGCTCCTCTTCAATATTTTTGTACAGATAGATGGCCGGTATATTTTTATTGCATAAATCTTTGGTTGAAAGCGATTTTTTTGAGATGCATGTAGAGAAATGTTAGGGTGTCTAACTCAAAAGAGATAACCCACGACTTAAAGTTGATTATTTAAGTTTTTCGCTATTAAAATTTGGTTATATCTTTTAAAATAAACAGCCCCAATTTTTGTTCATACCCTAGTTTTTATAAACTTTTAATTAGACATGGGGTTTTCTTCGATTGGCTTTTAATTCTTGAAATTGAATTGATGTTTTTTTGAATTAGGTATAAATGTGGGTTATTAAATGTAGTGAAAATAATCTTGAGCAATGGGTTCATGTATAGTAAATGGGTAGTGAGAATTGATATAATGTGTACGGAATTAAGTAGGTTGTGTGATTTGAAAAAAAAGGATTGATTTTGGAGTATGGGATATTTATGGAGAACACATTATGTTCTTGCAATAAGATAGATTTTTTCTTTAAATGTTATGTGTTGTTGACATAATTTAGTTTGAATTGAAATGATGGATTGTGGAATAAAGTTTGGAATGAGGGTCTGTTTCCTTCCAGCTCCTGACGGTAAAGCATGGTTCTTGAAAGAGGTTCAGCATTCCTTCCGAAGTAGTGCTCGGTAAAACGTATGGATTGTTGGGTTATGTAGAGGTTCTGCTTTCCTTTTGGCTAGCCACCGGTAAAGCATGGCACTTGAGAGAGGTTCCAATGTTCCTTCCAGAATATTTCCCGGTAAACTGTGTTAGTGTGGCTTGGTGAAACTGGTTATTGGCATGTGGATATGCATTGAGAATCTTATGATAATTCTGTTATGTAATTGTGAAAAGTGTTAGATGTAAAAGTTGAGGTGTGTAATATGGAATATTGTTGTTAGTGAATTAATTCTTATAACTCAAATATTTGAAATTTGTTGACTTATGTATGAGGCTAGTATTATGTGGACTATATTGAGATGAAGGGTTGTAGTAGAAATAAAAATGTGCAAATGAGATAAGATGGCAAATGAATCGAACTGAATAATTGTAATATGCGAAATGTGTTGTAGCGTGTAATTGTTTGGTGTTATGTGGATTAATGAGTGTGAAATATGGATTAGAGTTAGTGAATGATAAATAGGCTTAAAATCTTTATCTAAGGAAACAAGATTTAAGGGGATCATTGGATTGAATTTTTGCAAGATAAATAGTTAAAAAAGGGAGATTTATATGAAATGGCAGTTGAGGTTTTATGAAATGCAAATCTATTTATGTAATTTATTTTACATATAAAAGGACACACTATTTGTGTATGTATGACCTAATAGCATTCATGATCGCATATATCTACTGATCTTATTGTCAAGAGTCATCGTAAATCCATACTTGACCTAGTGTTCATCCCATGTTATTTAACCATTTTACAAGAATGAAGTCCGGTGTGACAGTTTGAAGATTATGAAGTCCTAGTTCATTAAGACTTCTTATTGTGTGAAGTGTAAATGAAGTGTTAGAAGACCGTAATAACAGTATTATTCTTCTATTGTATATAACTATTGTGTAATCTTTTATGTAAGCCTTGAGGCATGAATTGTGAACATTTGTGCAGGACATTTCCATCATTGTAATTATGAGAGAGAGAACCTTATTTATTCTATCTAACTCTTTTGCATTCTGTAATTATAATTTGGAAAGAGATGTTTGTAAGGAATTTGGTAATGTATCCAAGTAAAAAAATTTGGGGTGTGACAACTTGATATCAGAGTTAACTAGGTTTGAAAATCTTGAGCTCGTAGGAAGTGATTTTTACCACAATGGATTTGATTTCACTTGGTGAGGGGTTTTGCATGTAGAAAGTATGAGGTGTAGGAAATTATATGTTGCATTTGTGTGGGCATGGAGATAAGTTTCAGGGATAGCACTTGTAGCCAGTTAACTTGCTTCGAGATCTCATTGGAAACGCATCTGATCAACGTGGTTTCTGGTGAGAGTTCCATGGGAGTTCCGAGACAAGTGGTCATCCTTGTAAGCTTGGCTCGATTGTATGGTTGGATGTTTAAATTATTTATGTAGCTATGTGCTAGGCAGGTTTTGTAACTTGGTAGGAGTTAAGTAAGTGCTTAAGGAAAGGCAAGAGTTACATTTACCAAGTTTGGTGTTATGATTGATAGGATCTCAGCTCAAGGAAGTAAAGGTTATATCGGGACTAGAATTGTCGGTAGGCGCACAACAGGTCCAATAACACGCTCACCTGTAGCACTAGCTGTGGGCGATGAGTTTGCATATGAGATTGTAAGAGCCATAAGGGAGGCTACAACTCGCAATAAGGGGGCCGATTCTCGTGCCCTAAGGATCACTACGGAGTTCTTTCATTTTATTCCACTGAAGTTCACAGAAGGGTGTGAACCATTGGAGGTAGAGTGTTAGCTAGAGCAAATCACCAAGACTCTTGATATGCTTACACTCACGGATGAGGGGTTGAGAGTGGCATTAGCAAGTTTTCTACTAAAGAGAGATTTTGGGTATTTGTGGAAGTATGCAAGCCCCACTATAGACACCACCTGGGCTGCATTCATGGAGGCCTTTTGGGCCAAGTACTTTCCTTCTTTAGCTTGGGAAAGATTAAGGCAACAATTTGTTGAGTTGTCCCAAGGTACTACTCCTTTCGCATAGTTTGAATCGAGATTCACTAGTTTGTCTAGGTTGATGATATTCAATGGAAGGTTGTTAGGTGCATGCATAGGAATTATCACACATTGATAGAAGTAACGACTCATATGGAAGTCGCCAATGTTGAGGTCAGCTCAGACCTAAAGAAAGAGGCTATATTGGTGAGTCCTATGGTTCGAGAGTACGATATGCCTAACATGAGGCAGAGAAGAGTAGAATCCCAATCGCAAACATAGTTTCATTCCCTGTCTTTTCTTATTTTTTTAAATTCGTCCATTGAGAGGTCTAATGAGACTCAGGCTTCCTGGAGTTGGTCATAAAATAAAGGGCCACCATTTTGCTCAAAGTGTAATCAGCTAGATCATGTTAGACATCGTTGCCCTCAGCGTGATCAGAACCAATCACGGTAGGGGTAGAAATGTTATTGAAGAATAGTGGAGTGTTATGGTTGTTTTGGCATTGTAATGCTATGTAATTACATGTAAGGTCTTGTGCCTACTAATACTGTATTCATGTATTTCATTGGCTTGAATGTAGTAAACTTGACTTGTGAAACTACTTAAATTACAAAGTTATTGCTGTAAATATTAGTATCATTGCTAATGTGTTAGTGTTGTACAAGTTGACGTATGTAATGACATGTGAATTCTTCTCTAGTCGAGAGTTGTTATTAAGAATAATAATTGTGTATTGTTGCGAAGTAAGCCCAAGGGGTTTTGGGGACTGAGCCACCTTGATGTACGAGTAACAGTTTTATAACGGGTAGAGAGAATTTCTTGGTTGGGTATTGGGAGTGGTGATAGAGTTAGCCATGAATTGTGTTTGAGTCGGTGTGGATAAAGGTTTCGTTAGTGATCTCAACGGTCACGATAACAGGTGTAGAGTGCCTAATTATTATATAAAGTATAAAGGTCATTAGGTGTCCATTAGGAGTAGAGGTTAGGTAGTACGATTTCAAGAAAGAAATGAACTGAAAGGGCAGTCATATTGTAAATTAGTTTTTGGGAGTCTAGCATGGATTCCAGTGTTGTACAAGAATGTGGGCATTGAACCCCATGTAGGGGTGATTAGTGTCGGGAACTCATCGGTGTTTGAGTGCTAAGTGTTAACGGGTAATGATGTTCATTGTCTTGTGTCTAGAAGAGGATGACAAGTAGTCACCTCATAAGTTGTTTTTGCTTGGGGCAAGAAATTGTGTCGTTAAAGAATGCTTGGAAATGCGCTCTAAGGTGTTGAAATTAGATTGTGTGAGTGCGGTATTTAATGTGAATATGTGTGAAAATTCCTTGACTTGGTAGAAGAGAAATTTTGAAAATGAGAAATGTGATTGTTAATTGGTGATGACAAACCAAAGATTTATAAGTGTGCATGTACATTGATGTCCCTCAAGACGATTATTGCTTTTAAGAATTGCTGTTTTGGTAAATGTTAAGATTAATTGGTGGAATCACCCTGGCCATGATCATTGATCTTTGAGTGACGGTTGGTGGTCGCTAGTGGTCATGCCGAAAAGGGGATGTGGAAATGCAGTTTCTAATATTGTGGCCTTGGCTAGCATTGGAATTGAAATCACTGTTGTTGGTTCTTGAAAATTTTGTTGAGTCTGGAAATTTTGTTTTACATACGGTGTGAGTTGGAACGTTTCATGTTATGTTATGTTATTTAATTATTTATTTATTTTCACTTATAAAATTTTCTCTGTACTCAAAGTGGTATTTTCAAAACAAAGATAAATTTTTCGGTAAGCAACTAATTCCTTAATTTTTTAGAGTTGGCGTAAGTAATGCATCGAACCGAGGTTGATGATGGATAATTGAACATATTGTCTTGATGTGTTACTATTGTTTAAATATGTTATATCATAGTACAATTTGTGGGTCGAGTTTCTTTTGAATGGGAGAATTGAATGCGAGTTGGTTGTGAATGTGGGTTTATTCTTGAGTTTTGAGATATTAATTATCGGAAGTATTTGTGTTTTGTTTTGAGTGGGTTAACATAGTTAAAGTGATTGAACTAGTTTTTCCTTAGCAAATTCTATTTCTTTGTGAGAGCTCCTACGTTGTAGTGCATGATTGTTCTTGAATTCTGGAGTACTAATTGTCCAATGATTATTAGATGTTGAGTATACTGTGGAAGTAGGGGTGATGTGTCTTACGGGTATAGACGCTCTTCTTGATGAGTTTTAATTCCGTGAATCTGGGTATGTTGTCTGGTTCGTGGGGCTGTTAATAACCTCTGTTCGAATTTTGGTTCTAAAGTTGTTTGTTATGGGGGGATTCCATTTGTCTTGTCTATTGTTTATCTGTTATAGTCGGCGAGTCAAGGGTGACTCATTTTCTTTAACCTACTGTTCTTCAACTCGGAATCAAGAAGATATTATGGTATTGGTTTGGAATTTAGAAAGTTAGTCCGGGGATGAATTTAGGCCTCTAATTGTGGGTCCATCGTTGATGTTTTCTCTTTCTAAGTTGGGTATATTTTAAATTTCAGGGACTAAATTTTCTGAGAGGAGAGATTGTAACACTTAGTAAAATTTTCATCATCTCTTGAGCAAAGAAGGAGTAGTCTATAAGGTGTTCTAGTACTTTAGTCTGCAGCATGTACTAGGAGTTCACGTTCTACACTCTTGCGAAGGTTTCATTGGTCGAGCAGATTTCTGTCTCTGATGCTCGAGTGTAGGTTCCGTCGCTCGAGCGATCTGTTCAGGATCAACACTTTAAAAAGTCATTTTTGGGCCACTTCTCTTCATTCTTTTCAAATTTCTCTCTCTCTCTCTCTCTCTCTCTCTCTCTCTCTCTCTCCAACCATTGTTGACCTCCAAGCTCATTAAACCCCAAATTTCATCTTCTTAAAGTAAGAATCACACCCTAGTCCCTTCTAGAAAAATGAAGAGCAAGAATAGTTCGTGTTAATCTGAGCGGATCGCGATTCCATCAACGTTGGGTTTCCGAGTCTCTTTCTCTCCTTGCAAGAGTTAGGGATGTTTTTGTACCTCATCAATATTTTCATATAGATAGATAGATGACATGTTTTTATTGCATAAATCTTTAGTTGAAATTGATTTTCTTGAAACGCATGTAGGTAAATGTTAGGGTTTCTAACTTAAAAAAGATAACCCAGAATTTAAAGTTGATTATTGAAGTTTATGGCTATTGAAATCTGGTTATACCTTTTAAAATGAAAAGCCCAAATTTTTGTTCAAACCCTAGTCTTTTTTTTCAACTTTTAGTTAGAGATGGGGTTTTCTTCGATTGGATTTTAATTCTTCAAATTGAATTGATATTTGGTTGAATTGGGTATAAATGCTGGTTGTTAGATGAAGTGAAAATAATCTTGAGCAATGGATTCATGTATAGTAAATGGGTGGTGAGAATTGGCGTAATGTGTACGGAATTAAATGGGTTGTGCGATTTGAATAAAAATGAATTGATTTTGGAATATGGGATATTTATGGAGAACACATTATGTTCTTGCAATAAGACATATTTTTTCTATAAACCTATGTGTTGTTGACATAATTTTGTTTGAATTGAATTGATGAATTGTGGAATAAAGTTCCGAATAAGGGTCCGTTTCCTTCTAGCTTGTGACCAGTAAAGCGTGACATTTGAAAGAGATTTCATCTTCCTTCCGGAGTAGTGCCCGATAAAGCGTGTGTATTGTTGGGCTATATGGTGGTTTCATTTTCCTTCCGGCCAGCCACCGGTAAAGTGTGACTTTTGAAAGAGTTTCCAACGTTCTTTTTAGAGTATCGCACGGTGTAGACAACCCATTTTGACTACCCTTAAGACTTAGGCGCTTCACTTTGAACACTTGTTGATGAAATGTTATGTTGTGCAATCGTTCAAAATTTCAGCAAAATGATTCAGTTTCAAGCTTTAAAATCTAAACCTTGCAGCTCCTTTGGACTAAAATCTTATTTTTTTCTAGCCTAACCACTCAAAGAAGAGCTAGCCAACAAGTGGCCAACAGGCCATTTTCAGTTGGCCGGTCGTACCCATGTGCATGCCTTGCACCAACTGTTTGTTTACAGATATTTCCAACGTGAGAACCTATTTTTCTGTAAATACAAGGCTCCCCCCCCCCCTCTCATGGTTTGGGGTTACATAATTTTGCCAAGAGTCATAACTTGTCCAACACACTTCTCTCCTCTATTGAAATATACATGCACTATACATAAACCTTTTAAGCTTAAACTTGAGGCTTTTGTTGAGGTTCATGAAGATAATTTAAGATCCTAGAGTGTTAAGATTTTAGTTTGTCAGCCAAGAAGAAAATCCTCTCTTTAAAGGGCCAATCTTTGAACTCTTTAACCATCTTTTCTCCCACTTTTTATTGTATTTTCATAATGATTTCAGAGTGGTTTTTAGGCTTAAAATATGATTTAAAGTTACAAAAAGATGAGGGGTTAGCCACCCTTCCTTAGGCCTTGTTCCATAGCTTATTGCTTTGCCTTTTTTGTACTTTGTTTCTTTTGGTTTTGGCCAACGTTTTTTTGAGTTTAGGGGCTATTTAATGTGTTCATTAGTTTATACTTTGAATATTATAGTTGTGTTGTTGTAAGTCCTCATGGATTTGGTGTATAGGCCATAGCTTCCAATCCATTTGAGTTGATAGTCTTTTCTTTCATATTTTTTTTTATAGCTTTGAGGTACATATATTCACATCATTGTAATCATCCACCTTTTCGTTAGCACTCTGTTATCTTACTCCTTTCTTTATTTCTTTTGATTAAGAGTCGTATCAAACAAAAGAATACTGCTTAAGGCATAAGAAAGAGACCCCTCATGCTAAATGATTTAATCTCTTCGGAGGATCATTACCAGGGTATTACATTTCTCTTATTCTAAGCATCATCTCTTGTTTGACAAATCCCTTTATTGCCAGTGCATTACTTCTGAAGGACTAATTTTCTAGTTAGAGCCTTGAAAATCACAAAGGAAAGAGTCATTATAGTTCATTATCAAGTTCGGATTTGGATTCATTATTCCTCATTTCGGGTTTGACACCGAACTCATTATCACTTGTAAATGAGTTTGATTCTTCCTTTGTACTTTCCCCCATAGAAAAGTGCTTGAAACCTCGTTTCTTCAGTCAAGTAATGCTTGCTATTCTTTATTGCTTTAGACTTAGTGGATGTAGTCACCATCTTTGGACAAAAAGGAAGAAAATGGATAGGTAAGTAAAAATGCTAATAAAATTGGAGTAAAAATGGGTAAAAAGATAATAAAATCTGGTTAGGTTCAATCAGACGTTATGCTGAACCTATTGCATCTTGGATCATTGCATACTATTTCAATGATGCTCGATGATTCATAAAGCAAGTCCACCCCCTCCCTTGAGGTAACTCCATGATAGAGAAGAGGTATTGTTTATCTTTTGTTTCATTTATTAAGATCTTGTCCTATCATTTCTAAGATCATTACGCAACAAATTTGCGATGGTTGATGATTTCAGAATGGAATCTACTCATCCCTTGATCATCTTCATGATAGGGAAGGGCAAAGAGGATAAACATCTCTTTTAAACACTTTGTTTTGCTCTATTTCAGCTCTGTTGCAGCAGGCTATTCCCGAGAAGAAGTGGTCGGCCGGCCATCATTCTATGCGGCCGACCACTCTCTGAGGTCGGTCGGCCACCAATTTTTGTGCAAGCAATGGTATTTTTATGGTAGAGGAGAGCAGATCCTGAGGCCAAAACAGAACAATTTTCTGACTGCAAATAGAGCAGATTCTGGCAGCAAATAGAGAGGTTTCTGAAGGATGTTCTCAGTTGCGCACATGCGGTTCCTCTCCTCCCGTTCAAGTCCATTAGATTTGTAGATTTTAGATTCGTAAGTTGTAATTAATTAGTTGCTTCGGTTTCATTCAAATTTGTAATAATTAATTGATTAATTCATTCAATTGTGTTGTAATAATTAGTTAATTATGACATTCATTCGGACCCTCTTGTGCGAGGGCAAACTTGTAATATTTATATGTCTTTCAACCCCCATTTCTTTCTAACTTTTATTTATATACTTACCATGGTTGCATATATTGTCATGATTTCGTTTCATATCACTATTATGCTTTGTATCCATTTTTGCATGCATACATAAGGTTCAGTTCATCACTTTTCGTGAATATCATTATCATTTTCTACTTACTTGAATACTTGCGTTACCATATGCTCTAAATTAATCCATATGACATGTTAATAAGTAGAACCTATTAGTTGCATTCTTGTATGTGTTGCATTAATCACCTGCATATTAGAAATCATGCATTATTCTAACTATATTCTTCTCTTCGACTTGCTTCGGTTGAGTACTAGGTGAGCATTTTTGCTTTAGCATATTACATACGTGTTTGTGTTGCCATGTCAAGCATTCCACCATGAGGCTACATGCGTATTTGAAATACCTCTTTGAGTGCTTGTAGATGAAGGCTATTTCTCTTAAGCGAGAACGACTCCGATAATTGTATAACTCTTTTCAAAACAAACAAGAAATTAAAGCATTCCAAAGTGGGTGGCATAGTCTACACTTGCGTGCCTCACATAGTAAGTTAGCATAATAAACAGAATATGAGCATATACTGTCCATAAAAATCACATCATGATTAGTAGAGGCCGATCTTTGATTGGGTGAGTTGGGTGCTCAATTCACGACCTTCCACTCTCATGCCTAAGTTCCCGAGTTGAGACACTTAGGTTATAACAGACAAGTGGCCTTTGGCATGAGTCACTGATTTCCTAAATTTCCCAAAATATTTAGGTGGCGACTCTGAAATCTGGCAATGTAATCCATTTTTAGCATCTCTGATGATTAATAGATTTTCCAAGAGTTGTCGGATTTGGACTCTCATTCATTTTTTATGCTTCACATTGCATTTGTGAAACCAGATTCAAAACCACAAGAGTTCGAACTGTAGGGCTATCATATCCAAGGAGACTAAACGCCCTCGAGGAGCACGAAAAGCAAGCTACAGTTTCTGGCGACTCTGCTGGGGATATTTAGAGAACTTCACTTGGACTTCATGATATGACATTTTATTTGCAGATATATGTTCATTGCATTGCATTTGCATGGTGCTCTAAGTCACTGTGTTTACTATCTAATATCCCGGACAACTTGCCGGAGGCTTGCCAAAAGCTTGCCAGAAGACTGGCCGGACGTAGTCAATGTCACATTGGGAACACAACCCTTGGATCTAGGTTACTGCTGTACCGCTTGGTCCTCTTTTCACTTTTCAGTGTTAGGTGTGTGAGGTGTATTAGGTAACCTTGCTGAGGTACCCCTTTGACCAATTGGCTTAATGCATATAGTAAAGCTCTAGTGAGTGTTCCAACATAAGACAGGATGCTCATCCATATGCAGGATTTGTGAAACTACTCGCTTGAAGTAGTGAAACCCTAGATCATACCAAAATAAGGGCAGGGTAACCCTACCCCCTCATAGGGGTGTTTTGGCTCTCTTTACCTGGTATGTGCTCTATAGTGAAACTGTAGAAGGGTGCTTCATATCGAGGGTACATTTGATATCAGTTTATCGGAAAAAATTCAGTGGGAGTCCAATCCTATGGCTATGATCATATCTGTTCTAATAAAATCTTAGCTGAGGTGCTGTCCGATTTCTGATTGTTGCTTTTACTTTATTTGATTCGCTACGTAGTCTAAAAACATAGCTTTAGAAAGTTCTGATATTCCCCAAGTACTTTGGAGCCATGTCAGAAGACTCTGTAAGGTTGGAGATCTCGTTCGGGGATTGCTAGTGTTTGCCTCACTGTCACCAGTTGCAAGGCGAAGAAAGGTCAGGCGGGGTTCACCAGTTCAGTTATTTCAGCAATCACCCCTCAGCTCACCTATACTCAGTTCACCTTAAGCACAGTCACCAACTCCTAGAATGGCTCAGTATCCATTATCAGACTTGGATCAATTATTGATTCATCAGCAACAATCAGTCGACTCGCTCTAGCATGACATGGCCGGTCAAGCCTATGTCATGAATAGGTTGCAACATCAACAACATCATCCAGCTATGGCTTATGCTTCATATATACCTAACGTGGCTACTTCTATGCCCGGTACCAATGCCAATGCCACTGCTGCGCGAGATCTACCAGTTGAGTGTGTTCTAACTTTTTCCATCCAGGCGGACCCAATTCCAGTACAAATGTCTAGAGCTCTAGTTTACCAACTGAGGCACCTTTTGAATTCAAGGTTGACCTGACCATGCTTAAAGTCAGCAAACTTGAAAAACTATTCAAGAAGGCACATGGTGTTAACTCTATTCCGGATATAGAGGATGGATGTACTAAATCTACCGTTATTTTTCCAGAACGGTTCAAATTGCCGCATATTGATCGCTTCATTGGCTCGGTAGATCCAATGACGCATCTGCGCATTTTCCTTGATATCATATGACTAATGGGTTTGACCAGACCTCCAAAGTTGTCGCTCTTTGGCCGAACCATGTTAAGTATAGCTGCCATTTGGTATGCTAAATTGGAGGACTCTGTGAAACAAAGCTAGGAGGAGTTGGCCGAATCTTTTATTGCCTAATATTTCTACAACACGCAGATCGAGGTCACAATTTGTGATCTTGAGGCAACACGTCAGGAACCAAAGGAGGGCTTGTCAGAGTTTGTGACTAGATGGAGGGCCAAGGCAACGATTATGATAATAAAAAAAGGACCAAATCTAGATGGTTATCCGGAATCTTCACGGCAAGTTGCTTCAGAAAATGATAGTTCTCCCATTATTTACCTTCAATGAGCTTCATGAAATGGGTGTTCAAATTGAAGACACGGTGAAACAGGGTATCATATTATATGACAAGGAGTTGGCCAAGAGGCTTTTTACTCGCAGTTACAATGCTACCAGAGGTCGCACAGCTGCGAGGCCTTCAGAGGTGAGTGTTGTCATCACTACCAAAACCACCGACTCCTTTGCCAATATAAGCCCACAAACATCCAATCCTACCCAAAACCAAAGGACATTCAATCAGCTTCACATGATTCTATCTCAAGCTATGCAGGTGTTAATGAAAAGAGGGCATCTGAAACCCCTAGACCCTCGACCACTTCCAAACCCTCCCCCACCTAGGCATGATCGCACCAAGTATTTTGCCTTCCATCAATAACATGGCCATGAAACAGATAAGTGCTACCACCTATGTCATGAGATCCAGGATCTCATGGACAACAAAGTTATAGCTCCACCCCAAAGGCCAAACACCGTAACCAATCCACTACCCAACCATAACCAGGTATCGCCCCCACTACGCACCAACCACATCCATACACTACCCCTATCCTATGAGCCAAGCGCCTATATCACCCCCTCTCATATACCAAAGCCGGTGTTGTTGATCCTGATGGCATAGACTTGTGCATGATGAACACGTCCAACCTACAATCTGAGCCTCATAAACCTGTAGTCACAATGCCCCAAAGAAGATGAGGTTTCAACCTTGGAAGGAAGTGCCAGTCTGTCACTAAAAATTCTCAAGGAATTATCTGAGGGGAAATATGACCCGAGTCAATACATTGTTCCTCTTGCTCAACCCAAGCCAAAGGTAGTACTACCGAGCTCAGTTGATGTTAATGTGGTCAGAGAAGAAGGCGCAAGCCAAGGGTTAGATGATCTTTCAGATATCAAGGAAGAGTTGGACAACCTCCAATTCTTCAAAGAATAGGACCAATGCAATGTGCAGATCTGTTGGTTTGATCAAAGCCTATCAGTTGGTTTGGTCTAAGCCTGTCAGTTGATAATTGGGGATGGATGAGTAATGATGACAAAGAAGAGGAAACCAAAGTTTAGTCTGAGGGAAAGAAAGTTGTGGCAGCTATCGTAGCTGGGAAAGCTAAAGAGAAAAGGAAAGTGCCTAAGAGCAGTAGAACAAAAAAATAAACCCAGGAATTGGGTGTTGATGAAATTGCAGATGATAAACAGGAAACAGGAGAGGATCGAAGCTAGTCGGAAGACTACAATACCTTGTCCTGTGAGAGTGATTCAAATAGATCCAGACAGCTGTCTGTCGGTGAATAAAGGTAAATGGCGGGAAGTTAGCGATCTGCATCTTGCTCACATAGACGAAGATTGGGGAGATCACATCCCTGACGAGACTTGGTATGCCAAAGAGATAGATCACCTAACTAGGAGTGGATGGTATTTCAAACCTCCACACTTGAACCAAGTAGAACCTTTGGGATAGGACAAGGAGATTGAGAAATAGAAGGAGAAGAGATGGTTTTGAAATAGCTAAAAAAGATGACATTTCCATTTGGGGCCTCGTTATAGCTTCGCGAGTATATCGACAAGCAGTTTTGTCGGTGACGGATAAAGCCAAGTTATCCATTGATACAACACCAGAGCAGCTCATCTGCCTGATCTTCCCAGGTGGCACCAAGCCTATGCTCAGCTTTTATAATAAGGAACTGCCACCGGAAGGATAGGCTCACAACAAGCCACTGTACATATCTGTTGAGTGTAGAGGAAAACGGGTTCGAGTAGTTCTAGTGGACACCGGCTCGGCTAACAACGTATGTCCTTCTCACACCACCTATGCAATAGGCCTAACGCTAGTAGATTTCATCTCCACAACTCAGGTGGTCCGGGTGCACGACAATACGAGTAGGGAAATTATGAGGACGGAGAAAGTACACATCCAAGTGGGCCCTTCCGGGTATGACTTGAAGTTCCATGTACTCAATGTGCCGCTACCTTCAACTACTTCTAGAGAGGCCCTGGTTGCATTACATGAAGGCTGTTTCCTATACCCTCCATCAAATGTTGAAATACCATCATGAGGGAGGAGTTGCAACCGTTTTTGGAAACTCATCTATTCATCGACCACCAGAGGTTACTACACCTTTGCTGGAAATCAATCACGGTGAGAAGGATGTGTTTCTTTCGGGTTTCACTCTAGTAGAAGCCCAAGTGGTACAGACAATCCTAGCCAAGGACGAAGGCATGTATGTTAGTTAGTGGCGGAGCTAGGAATTTAATATAGGGGGGCACCTATTAATTATAATCTCAAAATTTTTCTTCTCCAATCAATAACAATAACATAATAATAATTTTTTGAGCTAATATTAAACATTAAAAATTAATATTCATTATAAAAAGTTTTTAATTTTAAACTTTTACAGTTGACCCCGACAAGTTTTCATCTTTGGAAATCTTTCCATGATAGTATCATTGTCAATGCCATCAAAAATATCTCTCTCAATGTAGACAACCAAGCTATCATTCATCTATTCATCATGCATTCGGTTCCACAACTGATTCTTTACAATATTCATAGCTGAAAATGCCCTCTCAACAGTAATAGTTGCAACAGGTAAGATTAATGCTAAAGTCGGGAGCAAATACACCAATGGATATACTTTGTCTCTTCTAGTCTCCACCATTTTCTTAGTAAGATCGACAATTCCATTCAACATTGAGAACTCACTACTAGATAACATGTCAATAATACATGTATCAAGTTGATCATTAAGTACCATGAGCTCCACTAAAGAAAATCCTTCGGGATAAAATTCAGCAAAATGAATTAACTTTTTCCTGTCAAAACTAGAGAAAGAGTTAGATGGATTCAAACATGCCACACAAAGTAACAACTCAATGTTTGACTCAGTGAAACGAGCATTTAGTTCTTGAAATTGCATATCAAAAACAGTGTAGAATAACACATCACAATAATGATGTAAGTCTGTAATTTCTTGAGCATTGTGCATTTTTGTCCCTCAATCTACAAACATATCATCCATTTGGGGAACATCAATTTCATGCTTTTCACAAAAAGAAAAAATATCATCAAGTAAAGAAGTCCACCTGTAGACTGCCCGAACTCACTCCACGCGCGAGGGCTCGAATTGGGTTCATGGCTACTACAGTTCGGACCCCTGCCATAGTTCTGAATCTAATCTCACTAAGTGCAATGTAAGACTGAGAAATCACTAAAGAGCCCAAATCCGACAATTGGTTTTGAAAAACAATCAATTTTGAGTCAGAAAGTGCCAAACATGGACTGCTTTGCCAGATTTTAGAGTCGCCACCTAAATGTTTTGTTTTGGGGAAATTGAGGAAACCCTGACTCGTGCCAAAAGCCACGTGTCCGTCATCACCAAAGTTGCCTCGGCTCGGGAACTTGGGTACGAGAGGGGAAGGTCCTGAAATGAGCACCCCCACTCGCCCGATCAAAGGATCGGTCTCTACTAAAATGATATGTTGTTTTGGAAAACACATGCATTCTTATCCCGGTTATTAATCTAATTTATTATGTGATGCGCACAGCATACAGGTATAGACTAAATTGCTCGATTTGGAACAAAGCATCTCATGTTTGTTTTTTGAAAGTGGTTTGAAGATGCCTTCAACCAATGCCTGTGGTTTGAAGATGATTTGGAACAAAACATCTCATACTTGCCAGTTCAAGCAATAATGCCTTCAACCATAGGCATTCATGCAATTAATCATTTAAGCAAATAGCCTCATGGCAAGCATGCTTTCATGGCAGTCACTTACACACATGCAAGGATGCTAAAGCATAAACACTTACAGTGTACTCTGAACCAAAACAAAAAACTAGTTAGAAATCATGCACGATCCTAGCTATGTTAAGATCTCTAATGCAACACATGCAAAAATGCAACTAAAATAGGCTCAGCTATCTAAGATGGCATATGAATGCAACACTTGATAACATGCTGTGAAACATGTATTCAAGTAAGTATTGAAATACAATACAGTTTGTATGATGCGCCGAACCCGGTGCATGCAAGGCAAATGAATGATGCATGCATGCAAAGCATAAGGTATGCTAATTGAAATATGCCCTAAACTAGCCATCAAAAGCTGATAAGTAAAAGGGAGAAAGAAATGGAGTTTGGAAGACATGCACACACACACGCACACTTACTACAACAATACGCCCTCTCGACGGAGAGTCCAAACGAATAGACAAAGCTATTCTAAGCTAAGCTAAGCTAACTAAGCTAACTAATCTAATTAAGCTAATTAGACTAATTATTACAAATCAATTGAATAACTAGCAAACCAATTACTAATTATTACAACACTTTAATTAATTAACAAATGAACTAGTCACGACATCTAACTAAGCATGTAAGATATGTAAACTAGGCTACCTTAGCTCTGCCTTGGACAATGGAGGATGCATGCTCTTGGTTGCCGCCTCGAAATGCCTTCCGGTTTGCTCTTGAGAGGCTCTGTTTGCAGGGTGTCTTTATGAAATTTCTGCTCCACCTTACCAAACCAACTCTGGGGAATCCACCAGTGGCCTGTCGGCCATGAGGAGTTGCTGCAGGCCACCTGCCGGCCAAGGGTGTGCACTACCGGCCAATGATGAAGCAGTGCCGGCCATCTGCAAGGCACTGCCGGCCATCTGCAAGGCATTGCCGGCCACTGGTGTGTTGCATCACCATTATGCAACATAGCACAAACTAGAGGAAAATGGAGGGTCTCCCAAGGACATGTGTGTATTGTACCACTCCTTATCATCTCAAAACATCAAAGGAGAGGCACCATTGGATCCAAAACCATCAATCAAGCCTGCAATGTGTGATGGCCAAGGATCCAACTTGCACAAATTCAATAAATGCATGACAAACAAGACTCTTGGACCATCACCTTATCATGGATGATCGAAGGCAATGTAGACGAAGGGGATTGGCTCATTTTCATCACTTTGAGTATGAAATGGACCAATCCACCTTATGTTCAATATAACGTCCGATTGAACACAATGCAATGCACACAAAACATGATTATCTTAGCATGTTTTACTTAGCTCAATTCTTGTTTACACATTTTAAGTTACCAAGTCATTCATTAACCAATTTGTCCAAAGGTGAAAATCCTCTTGAAGAGGAGGTTGACCAAGAGAATGGTTTAAGGCATGGGAGAAACCATGCCATTGACTAGGAGGAACCCTCAAAAGAGGGTTAAAGCCATTTAAGCACAAGTCTCAATCCCTTGCATTAAACTCAAAACTCAAGACTAATCAATGCCCAAAACAAATCAAAAGTGTAGAAATGAGGGAGATGGCATATTTTTCAGTGCTAAAGTGGCATGAAATACAAGACTCTAACATGCAAACACTTCATGTACAACATGCTAGAAGGCTTAAGCATTAAAACTAGTGAAGAGCTTTATACTAGAACTCTGCAAAATCAAAAACAAAGGACTAAACCAACCCTAGGCAGACCTCAAGAATGCCAAAACAGTGGCTAAAATAAGGTGAAATGATAGCATGAAAGGCAACAAATGCATGCTCATGCATTGGCTCAGAAACGAGGCATAAACGTACAACTCTCAAACACAATGAAGAAGTGATAAATGTGAGAGTGTGACAGAGGTACATGCTCTGAAATTACATGCTAAATGATGCTATGGCATGCAAACAACCCAAACAAAGCATGCAAAGGGCCTTAAAACTCAAGACTATGAAAGCCTACTATGCCATAGCTATACAAAGCAAGCCCCAAGAGGCCAAGACCACTCAAGACAGAGTTAAAGCATGCTAAAACATGAGTAAAAGCAAGCTGGAGTGTAGCCAAAATAAGCTAGAATGATAAGCCAAATCACCAAGTACACTAGGTTAATGAGCATGATTGCACTACAAGTGCAAAACCAATCAAGAGGTGACCCAACCAACCAAAACTAGAGTTAAATCATGTTAAATAATGGCCAAAAACATGCTGGAGTGGAGCCAATTCATGCTAGCATTATAGGCTAAGACATGAAGGATGTTAGGCTAGCAATTGGGATTTACACTACAAGTGCAAGATGCATGCAAGAGGTGACCAAACCAGCCAAAAATAGAGTTGTAATCATGGCAAATAAGCGGCAAAAACATGCTTAAACCGAGCTAAGACAAGTCACAAAAACATGTTACTTTGCAAGGCTAACTAGGCATAGCATGGAGAGACAAGGAGCGGAGGCCACCCCCTCCTATTTGAGACCTCAAAACAAGTTTTATACCACTGAAATTCCTCTGGAATTCAGTGGTTAAAGGGCCAAAAAAAGGTTGTTTGAAATGCCTTGAAAAATGGCTCAAAAGGTTTTACAAGCCAAGGAGCAAAGATGGGGAAACACCCCCTAGCCAAACAAGGCTTAAACCACCAATTTTAGGATTGAAAAATAGAGGCTTTTATAGTTCAATACCACCCCAAAAAACAGCCCCAAAGTAGTTGAAAACTATGGCAAAACTAGTATGCAAAACAAGCTAAGAGGGATAAATGATTACCTTTGAAGCATAGCACCAAAACAGCCACTTTCTTGGCTCAAATGGCCTTCCAACAGCCCAAAGATAAGTTCCAAAGGACCTCAGTCCAAAGATATACAACTTTGGTTAAGGAAGTGTATGCAAATATGTGAAGAAAAACCACTTTCAAGCACAATATAGCACAATATAGGGAGAGAGAATTTTGGAAAAAGAGAGAGTTTTCAGCTTTGAAAATTTGTAGAGAGAGAGAGGTTTTAGTGTGAGAAGCTCTCAAAATTTCTAACCCCCTCAAAATGAGAGATATAGCTCCATATATAGCAAAAACAAGAGCTTGGTCGAAAATATCTGAGCTGGCACATCTGGCACATTGTGAAAATAGCTAGAGGAGAAATATCTGCAAAAAATCTAAGTTTTATTCATTGTTGGCCGGCAGGGGATCAGTGATGGCGGGCACTACATCATTTCTGGCTGGAAAGGATCATTTTTGGCGGGCATATGGCCAGCATGCTCCATTTGTGGCCCGCACACTCCCATAGAGTCCGACAGCAAAAATTAGTCCCTGGTCCTGACTTCAACCATGCATAACTCCTTCATTTGTACTCCTTTTCAGGTCATTCTTGTGCCTAAACTGAAGGCCCAGAAGTCTTCTTTCCAATGGTGGAAGCATCACATTAAAATGCTAAGTATGCTAAGAGATATTCCTCTTTTAGTGAAGACTGCCCAGTTTCGGTCCAACCGGATTGATGCTTAACTTCAACCAGCCATATCTCCCTCATCCGGACACGGCTTGAGGAGATTCTTGAATGAAAAATGAATCTCCGGAAGTCTTCTTTCAAACGGTGGTGGCCTCATAGCTGAAATCCAAATGTACAAATGGATAGGCCTGATTTAGCGAGGATTACTTGACTCTCTCTCAACGGTTCATGCCCATCTTCTTCCCCAACTTGGTTTCTTCTCTATCCTCCAATTTTCCTCAACTCTAAACCTCTAAAAAATATGTTTTAAAGATCTTTTCAAAGATTTCACCTCTCTTTCATTCATTCCACTTTGTCCTTGCTCGGTTTACCGAAAAGCGCAATATTTAACAAGATATGTGCCTCGGAAAATATTTTGAAAGAGAGGGTTTTAAGATCTAAAATCTTTTTGATCCAAAAAATGAGGTGTGAGGTTTGGATTTGACGCTCTCCTTGCTAAAGAAATCAACCCTTGCATTGCACAACTTTCACCACGAAGTAAACCACCAGTAGCGCCCAAGTCTTAAGGGCGGTCAAAAATGGGGTGTCTACACCACCCACTCTCCCTCATCTTTTGGGGCCATACTTTAGAAATTTGAACGAAATTCATGGCATTAGCAATATCTTGATCTTTTCTTTGTAGTGCTTGCGATAACTCACTTGTAATAGGCAATATCATTTTCATCAAATGAAGGTTGAATACAAACTCAAATGATTGAATTGAGTCCAACAATACATTTGCTTCTGCTCGCTGTTCTGAATTTGAACCATCCTCTGAAATCATTTCAATCGCATCAATCACTATTGAAAACATACTAGCGAAGCTGACTAAAGCACGGTAGTGTGAACCACAACGTGTATCGCTAGCACGTTTAAGATTAGTTTCTTGATTTAATCCTTGCCCACTAGATAGCTCTCCAGTATTAAGTGCCTCAGCAACTTTTGCAGCTTGCTTCTCCCTAACAATATCCCGGTGTTTACATGGTGCTCCAACAACATTCACCACATTAGAAACCAAAGTGAAAAGTAAAGCTATTTGATAGTGATTCTTTCCCACGACTACAAGTGCTAATTGCAATTGATGAACAAAACAATGAACATAATATGCACAAGGATTCTCTTTTAGTATAAGTGTTTGAAAACCATTGAACTCACCTTGCATGTTACTGGCCCCATCGTATCCTTGACCTTGCAATCTGGAAATACTTAATCCAAGTCTAGAGAATAAATTTTCCATAGCTTGTTTGAGTGAGAGAGCATTCGTATTAGCAACATGCTTAATACCCAAAAAGTGTTCAATCACTTGGCCTTTCTTGTCGACATATCGTAATACAACTAACATTTGCTCCTTGATTGATATGTCATGGCTTCATCAATCAAAATAGAAAAAAATGCATCACCAAGATCTCTAATAATCACATTGATAGTTTCAAATGCGGCCACATTTACAATGTCTTTTTGAAAATCAAGAGCTGTCAACTTGAGATTTTATGGAGCATTGCTCAATGCAACCACTTTGACATCTTCATTATGATCAGTAAGAAACTTGAGAAGTTCAAGAAAATTTCCTTGGTTACTTGAATTTTGAGATTCATCATGCCCATGAAACGCAAGTCCTTGCCTTAGAAGAAATTTGACACAATCAACTGACGCATTCAAACGGGGTCAATACTCAATTGGAGCTTGATCAAATTGTTTGAAAAAAAATCATGAATATGTTGGTTTTGGTTTAACAAGTCTTGACATTTACTCAAAGCTTGATTATGAGCACTATTGGGACCTCCAACATGAGTCTAAATTTTTTCTTTTTTCTTCCAATTTGAGAAACCCTCACCAACAAAAGAATCACTACCAGATTGATCTCCAATATAGGATTTGAAAAGATAACAACATAAACAAAATGCTACATCTTTTGCTACGTTATACTCTAACTAATTAGGAAATTCACTAAACCAGGCCTAATTAAATCGCCGAAGTTTTTGTCCAAATGATTTTTGTGGAAAATTATGATCAAGAGGTTGACAAGGACCTTTTTGTAGATATTCCCTATGAATTTGGTCTTGATCATTAGCATTATAGTCCATAATCCGGGGTTGTAGTCCTGGATCTGCAGGAAGGTCTACTAAGTTGATTTCTATGCAACTTTGTTTTGTGGAAAAATAATTAACATCTTCTTCTTGAGGAAGACATGATTCCAACTTCGATTTTCTTTTGAAATACTTCTCCATGACTGTTTGAAAAAACAAAAAATCAAAATAAAAATTCATAATCAAAATCACAAACCCCAACAAATCAAAATCTCCAATTTTAATACAAATCAAAAAATTTAAATTTAGCACAAGTCAAAATTTCAAATTTTAGCACAAACTATAACAAATCAAAATCTCTAATTTAAATATTAATCACTGCAAATTAATATTTTTAATTTTAGCACAAATAAAATCCCTAATTTTAACACAAATAACAACAAACCAAAATCTCTAATTTTAATATAAATCAACACCAATTAAGATTCATAATTTTAGCATATCAAAATCTCTTATTTTAACATAAATAATAACAAATAAAAAAATTTTACAAATCAAAACTTGACAAATGACTATGAATTCATACTCATAATTTTTATTTAAAAATAAAAATAAATAAATAAAGTTACCTGTAAACAATGAAGAGAAGATGCCAAGGTTGTAGTGTGGTCCTAAATCTGTGTTGTGTGATCATAATCTAGTCAATCGTGAGTCGGTAAATTGCAAAACAGCAAAGGGAGACAAAGAAGACAGAGAAAATACGAAGACAGTTAACAAGTATTATGAATAAATAAATAAAAAAAATAAAGAATTTCATACACTTTTAGGGTTTTAGGGTTTTAACCTTACCGTAATTGGAGTTGTGTTCACTCATGAAAAAAAAAAAAAAAAAGTTGCATATCAGTGTTTGATTGGGATTCCCCCAAAAAAAAATTAGGATTGGTTTTCCAAAAAAAAAAAAAATATAGAAAACAAAAAGGTGGGTGCATGTGGTGTGTCAATGAGTGTGTTTGTATTATGTATAGAAAAGTGCTCTGTGTGTACTAGTAAGACACGCCCCCCCCCCCTGCCTCAAAAAAAAAAAATTGAAAAGTCAGGGGCCACGTGACCCCCCTTGCCCCAACGTCCCTCCACCACAAATGTTAGTGCTCAGTCCATTTATTTTATGAACAAATTGCGGCACATTCACGGGATGGGGCTTGGAAGAAGTGGAAGAAAAGGTTTTATGGTGCTAGCTGAGGTGCCACACAATCCACATGCCTTTAGGTTGGGCTATGTGCCCACCAAAGAAGACTGGAAAAGAAGGGGAGAAGAGTTTAGAGAAAAGGCCAATGCCAAGAGAGCTAGGAAACACTACGAGCTGGTCATAGGCCAATCTGGGAAACGTTGAATAGGCGCATTGTTAGAGAATGAGAGGATTTTCCCTTCTGCAGCTTTCTTGAGCCTTGGGTGGATTCCTTAATGAAAAAGCATTTCCTGGGTTTCGAAATCTTCTTTGACCATCAACTTCAAGACAGTGATGAACAACACTGGCCAGAGTAAAGACGATGAGTCAGATAACAGTAAGGCTAGAGTACAGGTAGCATTGACTGATCTCTTAACAGATCCTGAGACTAGTATGGAGAACACCTTTACAGTTTCTATGATCGGAGAAGAACCGATCGTGGACTTTGCCAGTTGCATTTTGAATGCGTCGAGGGCGCCAGGCCTCACTTGGCAGTTGGAGAAGGGCTTTATTGCTAGTTTTGAATCGAATGATGAGCCTGAGTCTGATTCCATTGAGTCTATTAAGTCAAACTCAGATTCGAGTTAGTCTGAGAAGTTTGAGTTTGGCACTTCCGGGGGTGGTAACCCGAATGCCAAAGTCCTGTCGAGGTCTGTAGCACGTCCGCGAGGGACCCCGCTACAGTTCGGACTCGATTTTGTGTCACGGTTCTTAATCTGAACCAAAAGAGTCCAAATCCGGCAAATCGTTTTGAGAAACAGATTTTTTGAAAAAAAGTGCCAAACATGGACTGCTTTGCCAGATACAGAGTCGCCACCTAAATATTTTCAAATGGGGGAATTTAGGAAACCTTGACTCGGTGCCAAAGGCCATGTGTCTGTCATCACCAAAGTTGCCTCGGCTCGGGAACTTGGGTACGATTGGGGAAGGTCAGCTATGAGCACCCCCTCTCGACCGATCCGAAGATCGGCCTCTACTAACCATGATATCCGTTTTTGAAAACATTATGTGTTCTTAAACCAATTATTAGCCTAGCATTACTATGTTATGTGCACGGCAAACAAGTATAGACTAGATTGCCTAATTTGGAAATAAGCATTGCGTATTCGTTTGTCTTGAAAAACATTTTGGAATTTGCTACTTGCAAGTAGGCTAAAATACGGATTTCAACGAGTTTTTCCAACTCAGACAATCCAACCTTCACCCACAGGCATCCAAACAGTTTATCACATAAGCATCTAGCCACATGGTAATCACACTGTCATGGCAACACTCGCACACATGCGGTATGCTAAAGCATAAATGTTTACCTAGTACTCCAAGCCAAAACAGAAACCAGCTAGTAATCACATGCATGATCCTAGTTCATGTTAAGATGGCTAATGCAACACATGCAAAAATGCAACTAAGATAGGCTCGGCTAATCTACGATGAGATGTGAAATGCTACAACTAACACGTATTCAATTTGGAATTGGAATGCAAATGCAGTTAGAATGATGCGCCGAGCCCGGTGCATGCAAGACAAATGTATGAATGCTCGCATGCATATCATAAGGTATGCTAATTTAAACATGCCCTAGTCTACCATCATAAGCGGGTAAAGGGAAGAAAGACGTGGGGTTGGAAGACATACACACACTCACGCACACTTATTACATAATTGCCCTCACTCGGAGGGTCCAAATAAAATATTACAGTCTGAATAATAAACACATTAATTATTACAAAATTTCTAATTAATTAACAGAATGAATGCAAAAAGAAAGGTGGCCACAGCCCCCGCCTCAGGATGCGCGAATGATGCATGCTCAAACCCGTCTCGCTCGGAAAGTTCGTACCATACCACTGCCGCCACTGTTTACACTGCCCTGCTTTTCTGAAAATTGCCAAAGTTCTGGGACAGGTCCCCTGAATACTGTGGAACACCATCTGCTGAAGGAAATGTCCACCGGCCATTGAAAATATCTATCGGCTGTTTATGAAGCTATCGGCCCAGGAAGGATTGCCGGTCGGCACTGAACACTGCCGGTCGGCAGAAAGTTCCTGCAGAATCTGGTTTTTGACAGCAACAAGGACAGACAGTGTATGGCATGGAATTTCAAGGAAGTGTATGCATGGCTACTCTCCCCAATCATGTAACGGACTCGAGGGAGCATGGCCCTTGGCCCTCGGGCTATCAATCGTCCATTTGATGCATGATAACCTAAGGAGCCAAGGTTGCAATTCAATGTACAAATGCATGCAACACACAAATGAGGACCAAAGGCCTATCATGCCAAAGTCAAGGGCCTCGGTGACCGAGGGTTGAGATGTGTTTTGTCACTTGAAGTACAAACACCCCTCACCCCTCACACTTGGTTTACACCCCAAACCAAGCAATGCTATGCATGTTATACAAACATGGCTCAAAATGTAACATGATATGAAGATGCAAAACATATCAAATATGATATAATCTATCATGTTAGGTATTGCAAAATGCTAGGCATGCAAGATGCAAATGCAATGCAAACATGGACGATTTAAGCAATAGGATCATCATGTTACAACACCTAATGAAGCAATCATGCAACAAACATGAGACAAGCATGCAATGGTGGACTTAAACCATAAATGGGCAGACCTCAATCCACCCCAAAACAGTGGCCAAAAGTGCCCAAAATGGTGGACAAACACTCATGCCAACACGCAAGCCAATGGACCTAAGGCTAAGGCACAAAAAGGGGGCACTTTACTTCCACTAACATGACCATTCATGGCATGAATTAGACAAGCAAAAATAGAATCCTAGCATGCAAAAATGGACTCCAAAACCCCCTGATATGGCAGCTTAAGTGGCTCCAATGAGATGCATGCACCAAAACTCATTTCTAGGCATAAAAGGGAACATCCTCAAAGCATGAAAGAGGTCACATATGCGAACATACAAACATGATTTATGGACTGAAATACGATCCTAAATGATGCCAAATCATGAGGATGGCCTAAGCTGCGCATGCTAGAGGCCAATATACTCAAGGCTTACAAGCCAAAACACAAAGAGATGACACCAAACATGGCAAGCATGACTGAAACAGATGGCCAACAGGCTTTAAACATGGTAAAGTAATGCCAATACCTTCATGAAATTAGGCTAACACATGCAAGAATCATGACCTAAACACAAGATACATTTCTAGGCCAAATAGAGGAATGTAAAGCAAGTATGTTAAGCATACAAAAGGGCACAAATCTGACCAAAAACAGAGATAACATGTGACCTAGAGACACCCAGAAACCTCTGAAATAGGGCCAAAATCAGTCAAGCATGCATGTTACCCTTTAAGCCAAAAGGCAAGGAAATGAGGCAATGAGGGGAGAGGGGTGTCCCTCCCCAATACAAGACTTCAAACCACCTTCCTCACCACTGAAAATCCACTGGTTTTCAATGGTGAGAAGACTAAGACACTCAAGCAAACAAAGTCTCACAAAGGAAACACCAAAAAGGCCAAATAAGGCCTAAGAGGGTGAGTTTGAACTCAAACCACAAAACACCCTTAATGAAAGTTCTTAAGCATGAAAATATAAGCTTTTTTTATGTTATGAACAAAGCCTAAATCAGCAAGAAAGATAAGTAAAAAACTAGTGGAAGTTTGGGGAAACTAAAGCAAGTGTCTCACCCTTGAAGAATCCATGAAGAACAGGTGATCCAGTCACTCTCTATTGATCAAAATCAGTCCAAAACCTCAACAAACAACCCTCAATGCCTCTCAATCTCGGAGCAAGGTGTAATGGTGTGTGTTTTAGTGCAAAAGTAAGGTCAAAATGCACTTTTAGGCTTCCAAACACACCCTAAGGATGAGAGAAAGGGAGATATATAGAGAGAGGGTGATATATCAGATGTATAGATATAGAAGCTCTGGTTTTTTGGTTCAAAAGCTCCAACCCTTAACAAAGGGAGAGGATCATTGCTTAAATAGGCAAAGGACCAAGACTAAACCTTCGTAAGGAAGCTAAAGGAAAGGGACAAAGGGTGCAAAGGAGCCTTGGCTTCAAGAAGCTTGGCCAAAGGGTTAAAGCTTCTAGAAGGAAATGGGGTTCAAAGGCTCACACCAACCAAAAACTGCACGGAGAGGAGTGATGGTGCATTCCAGCTAGCACAGCTGGCATGCACCATGCCTCAAGGGTGCAAAGGAGTCACACCGACCAGCAAAAGATGTCACCGGCTAAGTAAAGTGCCGGTTGGCAGAATATTGTGCCGACCGGCCATTGATTTTAGCAAACCATGGCCAGTGGCACCCCTAAACAGCCGGTGATGCTAGGGGAAGGCCGGTGGAATGTGGGGATGGCCAACAAGCCATTTCCCGCCCTTCAAGGCAAAGACACAAGTGTTTGGTGCCAAAACCAAACACGGAACAGTCAGGTCGAGAGATCCTGAGGCAAGGCGCGCAGCCAAGACTTCCGGGAACTCAAGACGAACACAAACATGGATAATCAGTGTTCAAACGGTGACATCCAAGTCTTGAAGACAGTCAAAAATGGGGTGTCTACAGTTGCCCCTCTTTGACAGAACTCGAAAGTCATAACAATGACGGGAGTGAATGTCAAAGCCCAGAGACAACCCATTTTTGACAAGGCCGAAGACTCAGACAAACATGCAAGGCAAACGAGGTATGCGCCTGAAGGCAGGGGCAAAATGCAAGACAATGTACAGAGCCAGACATAACTTATGATCATATAAAGAAAACTGTAACGAAGCATACATGTAACAGTTTTAAGCTAGCATACACCAAACTACACTACAATGCAGAAAGGATGTAAGAGAATTATGCAATTCTCGATACTTCTCACACGGAGGATACAAATACCTGCGCGGATCGTCTGGTTGCACCAACCCCAAATGAACCGTACATACAATATCGTGCCTGCAAAGAAGACAAACTTAACAGGTACAATATCGTTAGCAACATGCATAATAGTGTACTCGAAATGCGTGACAACGCAAAGCAAGTGGGAAGCATAACAATGCTGTGAAGGCACAGATACGTAAGTGGAGCACGCGGTCTACGCAGGCGACGAAATCGATCATAAGCATGCGGTCTACGCAAGTAATGAAATTGAATATGAGAATGCGGTCTACGCAAGTAGAACATGCGGTCTACGCAGGTAATGAAATTGAATGCAAACATGCGGTCTACGCAAGTTATGAATTTGATTAAACATGCGGTCTACGCAAGTAATGAATTTTGAACAAACATGCGGTCTACACAAACAAAACATGCGGTCCACGCAAGTTATGAATTTGATTAAACATGCGGTCTACGCAAGTTATGAATTTGAATGTAAACATGCGGTCTACGCAAGCAAAACATGCGGTCCACGCAAGTTTTGAATTTGAATGTAAACATGCGGTCTACGCAAGCAAAACATGCGGTCCACGCAAGTTATGAAATTGAATGCAAACATGCGGTCTACGCAAGCAAAACATGCGGTCCACGCAAGTAATGAAATTGAATGCAAACATGCGGTCTACGCAAGCAAAACATGCGGTCCACGCAAGTTATGAATTTGATTAAACATGCGGTCTACGCAAGCAAAACATGCGGTCTACGCAAGTTATGAATTTGAATGTAAACATGCGGTCTACGCAAGCAAAACATGCGGTCCACGCAAGTTATGAATTTGATTACACATGCGGTCTACGCAAGCAAAACATGTGGTCTACGCAAGTTATGAATTTGAATGTAAACATGCGGTCTACGCAAGCAAAACGTGCGGTCCACGCAAGTAATGAAATTGAATGCAAACATGCGGTCTACGCAAACAAAACATGCGGTCCACGCAAGTAGTGTGTATGAGAAGAGTTGAATGTACACATGTTAAGTAAAAAAAAAAATGTTATCCACGATGTGGGAATGTAAAGTACTGTAACACAGCATAATCGAAGCGATTTGTGGAAATCCTCAGGCCATGAAAAGGATACGGGAAGGGACGTTCTTCGTACGTATCAAGCATCGCTCGCAGAAGTTGTGGCCTAAGGTCAACTCGAAGATCCATGTTTCCAAAGTATGCTTTCTCGCATTGTTTCAAGTGATGAAGATTCCAAACCATGTAGTTGACCCGAACAAAGGCGCAGAAGGTGCGTTGATCGCAAGGGGAGTTTTACTGCTATCAATTCCGACACTTTGCTACCCTGCCATTCTATGCTTTACTTTCCTTTTTACTGGTAGTTTAAGCACATTGTACTGCCTCAGGCTGGTTTTGTTCTTTCTCAAAAATACACATTTTACAAAAGACGTGATGGGGATGAAACAACCATTTTGTTCAAAAGATGTTGTGTTTGTAAATTTTCTATGCATCGCATCGCAAGGTAACACCCCACAATGTGAACGAAATTGAACTTGTTTTGAATATTGAGTAATTGCATCGTAATAATCAGGTAGTGAACCGACTTACAACTCGATAAGCAAAAACAAAGGCACGATATAATCAAACATGTGTGAGCACAACTCGATAAACAAATCAAAGACTTAAGGAGAGTGAAATACAACTCGATAAGCAAATGTACAATAACCTAATAAGCAGACAGGTGTAACTCTGCAAGAATCGGTCACCGAGGGGAGATTGGAGGTGGTAGAGTTCCCCAACCCCTAGCATAAACAGCTCAGGGAACAAGGAGGAAGACCATCGGCCAGGGGGAGAGGCCATCGGCCAGAAGAAATGTCCATCGGCCAGAAACTTGTTCAGTCGGCAAAAACGTTATGGCCGGTCCGCACAATATTTGGCTGGCCGGCCATGAATGAAGGAATCACCAGAATGTTGACACCTGTCCTCCACCCAACCTTATCTCCTATAAAAAAAACCTCAGCATCGTAGTTTTTCTCAATTCCACACTGATTTGCTCTAATGGAAGAGTTTTTTGCTCAAAGTCTTACAGCTTGGATTGCTAGCTTGGATGGCTCGGAAAAGTTGAACTTCTGGGGTTTCGGCATAAATGCACTATTAACTCTGGGTCGTACCCCGTTGCACTTTCCGTTTCTCCATGCTGCGGCAAGGTTTTGGAATCCGGTGACACATGTCTTTAGCTTCGCTGGGCAAGAGATATGTCCTACCTTCGAAGATTTTCGAGCCTTAATGGAGTCCGAGCGCGACGAGGAGCTCCTTAATTTTGGCCATGCCCAATCCTTAGGGCAAATGTGTGGACTTAGTATGCGTGACGCTCGGTCTCTGATTTGTGACGGGATGCTGGATGTTCCGAGTTTGATCTATCGGTTTTCTGATGCTGGTGATCGCAACAACCATCGTTGGCAGGGCTTCCGACGACACACCCTCTGTTGGTGCCTGCTATCTTATTTCTTATTTGTCTCAGGTTCCGGAGGGTCTAGTGTCCGGCTAACCGAGGTTGCCCAGGGCTTGAAGGAGGGCAAGAGCTGTATTGCCATGATTCTGGCTAAGACGTTGATGGGCATAGACACCTTTTATCGTCGTGAGACGACTAGATTAGCAGCGAGTCCACTACTACTACAGGTAATATTTCCCACCCAATCTCACATATGTATCGCTCACATCACTCGGCCCTCAAGCTCGGTTTTTTCTCATAAAAACCCTATTCTCACTTTTCTCTTATCATACATCTCTCTATTCTTTATTCTCTCATTTTTCATCCCTTCCCAGGTACGGTTGATGGACAAACTGCAGGTTGTGGACTCTTGCCCAGCGTATTCAGCTCGCGACTACTTCTTCCGGCACCGTCTAGTCAATGCCCTTGATGAGGGATGGTGGTTCGCTTGGATGTGTCGCTTGTCCGCACACCGTATTGCTTGGCGGTGTCCTTGGCTGAGCCTTCCGGCAATGAGTTACAGTATGTTCTGGCAGACTGGGATTCAATTGATTGGTCTCACTCACTGTGTATTCTACTTCCCATTTCGGATTCGACGCCAATTCAGCCTTGATCAGACCTGCCCGCCAGAGGGGATAGAGTATCCTGCCGCATTTCCAGCCCGAGGCGCACAGCTTGCTCGGCAGGCCATCGCGTGGAGGATGAGAGAACTCCTGGCCCCCGCTCCCACTTTCAGTTATACTTTGTCTGACGAGTGCGTGGATTGGCTCAATGAAGAGGCACATATTGGGCCCAGTTTGGCATCAGAGGCTTCGTCCAGCTCTGGGAGGGGGCGCAGGAGCACCTGACTTGACTATGCCCCGGATTTATTGCTTTATTAGTATTTTCAAGTTTTCTTTATGAATGTAATAAAAAGCAACTTCGATTGTATGCAAGAGCAGGAGAACTCTGTTTTTAAATCAATGAAATTGAAGGTTGTGTTACCGAAAATTTTCTGTTTTGGTCCAAAAATGATCTTAGCTGTAAAAAGATTAATTTGAACAAAGTCGGCTTTTATTAAAACTTTTCAAAAACATCTTCGATATGGATCAGAACTGGACATGCTTGAGATCTGTCACTGAGATGCACAACCCCAGATCCCTGCAACTGGAAAGTTGCCCCTAGTCTGAAGAGTACCGCGGCACTGCATAGCAACAGAAAGTTGCCCCTAGTCTGAGTAGCACTGCCCTGGAGATTCCAATGGATGCTGATAGACAAAGATGACTGAGATGATCGAATGGATAAAATTGATCGGGGAAAAGTTTATGGCTGAACTTCAGGATGAAGTTGCCTACGTATCCCAAAGATGGGAATCAAGCCTTACGTAGTTCAGGCTTAGGTTCACTCGGGTATTTTCACTCTCCTTTTGCGCTCTAACTTTTGCCAAAGTCGCCCTTTACGGGTTTTCAACCTTGCGAGCTCAGTTTTTATATTTTCTAATTTTTTGTGCTCTAACTTTTTCCTAGGTCGCCCTTTCGGGTTTTCGGCCTAGCGAGCCTCTCAAGGGTAGTATTTCTTTAACTTGTCCATGTTGATCGGTTGGGAGAATTCCAGGTCATCTAGGTCCACTATTGTGCCGACCGGCCATTGATTTTAGGAAACCATGGCCAGTGGCGCCCCTAAATAGTCGGTGATGCTAGGGGAAGGCCGGTGGAATGTGGGGATGGCCAACAAGCCATTTCCCGCCCTTCAAGGCAAAGACACAAGTGTTTGGTGCCAAAACCAAACACGGAACAGTCAAGTCGAGAGATCCTGAGGCAAGGCGCGCAGCCAAGACTTCCGAGAACTCAAGACGAACACAAACATGGATAATCACCGAGTGTTCAAACGGTGACGTCCAAGTCTTCAAGACGGTCAAAAATGGGGTGTCTACAAGGTCTTCTATTAGGTTTTCTTTTGAGTCAAGTATAACAGAGGACCCAGACTTTATCAATGGGAATGCAGTAACTTTACTTACTTCTCTGTGCCTTTAGTTTGCTGTACTGATATTGATTTTCAAAATTTTGACTTAAACGAAGAGGAAGAAATCCCCTGGGCTTTGAAAAATTTGATTGACCAAGAGGAGGAAAGGCATGTCGAACCTTGCATAGATGAAATCATTACAATTAATATAGGTATTGGGAAGGCTCCACACTTAGTCCAGATCGAGTCCATGTTGCCATCGGAGGAACGCAAATGCTTAGTGGCTTTATTAAAAGAATTGAAAGATGTTTTTGTATGGTCCTATGAAGACATGCCTGGAATCGATCTTGTGATTGTACAGCACCGGATCCCTCTTGAGCTCGAGGCTTGGCCAGTCAAGCAGAAACTTCACAGAATTTGTCCAGATTGGGCTCTAAAAATTAAGAAGGAAGTCCCCAAGTAGATCAATGCTGGATTGTTGATGGTATCTGAGTATCCGACTTGGTTGCGCGACATTCTTCCAGTTCCAAAGAAAGACAACAGAATTAGAGTTTGCATCGTCTTCTAGGATTTGAATAAGGCTAGTCCTAAGAACGACTTTCTACTACTGTACATTGATAAGTTGGTAGACTTATCAAAACAGGATATCACGAGTTCGAGTCAAGCTCTCTAAGCTCCCCAGCAGAGTCGCCAAAAACTGTGGACGCGCCCACGTGGGGCCCTCGCTACAGTTCGGGCTCTATTTGTCACGGTTCTAAATCTGAACCAAAGAGTCCAAATCTAGCAAATCGTTTTGAGAAAACAGATTTTTAGAAAAAGAAGTGCCAAACATGGACTGCTTTGCCAGATACAGAGTCGCCACCTAAATATTTTATTTTGGAAAATTTAGGAAACCCTGACTCGGTGACAAAGGCCACATGTCCGTCATCACCAAAGTTGCCTCGGCTCGGGAACTTGGGTACGATTGGGGAAGGTCAGCTATGAGCACCCCCTCTCGCCCGATCAAAGATCGGCCTCTACTAACCGTGATATCTTGTTTTGAAAGCATTATGTGTTCTTATTCCAGTTATTAGCCTAGAATTACTATGTTATGCGCACAACAAACAAGTATAGACCAAATCGCCTAAATTGGAACGAAACGTTTCATGTTTATTTTGAAAATGGTTTGCTACTCGCAAGTAGGCTAAAATGCAGGTTTTGCCACCCTCAAGTAGGCTTTTAGAAAAAATGGTTTTGCCACTACTAAGTGGGCTTAAAACTCACAGTTTTAATGAATTATCCCAATTTAAGCGATTCGACCTCCATCCACAGGCATTCAAGCAGTTATATCACATAAGCAGCTAGCCTCATGGTAATCTTGCAATTATGGCAACACTCACACGCATGCGGCATGCTAAAGCATAAAAGCTCACCTAGTACTCCAAGCCAAAACGGAAACCAGTTAGTAATCACATGCATGATCCTAGTTCATATTTGAAACGGCTAATGCAACACATGCAAAGATGCAATCCAAACAGGCTCGGCTATCCTAAACATGGCATGTGAAATGCTGCAACTAACAACTACTCAACTTGGAATTGAAATACGAGTGCAGTTAGCATGATGTACCGAGCCTGGTGCATGTAAGACAAATGTATGGATGCACGCATGCTAAGCATAAGGTATGCTAATTTAAATATGCCCTAGTCTACCATCATAAGCGGGTAAATAAAAGGGAAGAAAGACGTGGGGTTGGAAGACATGCACACACTCACGCACACTTATTACACAATTGCCCTCACTCGGAGGGTTCGAAAGAATAATACAGTCCGAATAACAAATCAACTATCCTAGCTAATTAATTATTACAGACCCTTAATTAATTAACAAAATAAATGCAGAAAGAAGGTGGCCGCAGTCGTGCCTCGGAATGCGCAAATGATGTATGTTCGAACCCGTCTCGCCCGAAAAGTCCGTACCATACCATTGCTGCCTCTGTTTTCACTGCCTTGCTTCTCAGAAAAATTCCAAAGTTCTGGGACAGGTTCCTTGCACACTGCAGAATACCATCGGCAAGGGGAAATTCCCACCGGCAGTGTATAACTTCCATCGGCTGCTGATTGAGTCATCGGCCATTCACCAATGGCCGGTCGGCACTGAATTCTGCCGGTCGGCAGAAACTTCCTGCAGAAGACAATTTTTTCAGCAACAGAGGACAGACAGCATATGGCATGAGATTTCAGGCACATGTAAGCATGGTCATGTTTCCCATCATGTATTGAACTCAGGGAGGCATGGCCCTCGATCCTTGAGCCATCAATTGTGCATGATAGCCTAAGAGATCAAGCTTGCCATTTGATGTAAAGATGCATGCAACACACAAATGAGGACCAAGGCCTTATCACGTCAAAGTCAAAGGCCCCGGTGACCGAGAGTTAAGGCACGTTGCATCACTTATAGTATGAACGCTCCTTAACCCTCACACTTGGTTTGACACCCCAAGCCAAGTAATGCAATACATGTTATGCTCACATGGCTCAAAATGCAACATGATACTAATTATGCAAGGCATGCCAAATGCCATGCAACTACTATGGCAAATATGCAATGCTAGGAATGCAAGATGCAAATGCAATGCAAACATGGACAATTTAAGCAATAGGATCATCATGTTACAACACCTAATGAAACAATCATGCAACAAACATGAAACAAGCATGCAATGGTGGCTTAAAATGGTAAAGGGCAGACCTTAATTCGCCTCAAAACAGTACCAAAAAGTGTCCAAAATGATGGACAAACTCTCATGCCAACATGCGAGCCAACGGACCTAAGGCTAAGGCACAAAAAGGGGCATTTTACTTCTACCAATATGACCAATCGTGGCATGAATTAGACAAGTAAAAAAAGAATTTTAGCATGCAAAAATGGACTCCAAAACCCACTAATATGGCAATTTAAATGGCTCCAATGAGATGCATGCACCAAAGCTCATTTCAAGGCATAAAAGGGCATATCCTCAAAGCATGAAAGGGGTCACATATGCAAGCATACAAGCATGGCTTATGGACTGAAATACAACCCTAAATGATGCCAAATCATGAAGATGGTCCAAGCTACGCATGCTAGAGGCCAATATGCTCAAGGCTCACAAGCCAAAACACAAAGAGAGGACACCAAACATGGAAAGCATGACTGAAACAAATGGCCAACAGACCTTAAACATGGTGAAATAATGCCAGTACCTTCATGAAATTAGGCTAACACATGCAAGAATCATGGCCTAAACACAAGATGCATTTCTAGGCCAAATAGAGGAATGTAAAGCAAGTATGTTAAGCATGCAAAAGGGCACAAATCCAACCCAAAACAGAGATAATATGTGACCTGAGGACACCCAAAAAGCTCTGAAATGGGGCCAAAATCAATCAAGCATACATGTTGCCCTTTTAGCCAAAAGGCAAGGAAATGAGGCAATGAAGGGAGAGGGGTGTCCCTCCCCTATACAAAACTTCAAACCACCTTTCTCACCACTGAAAATCCACTGGTTTTCAATGGTGAGAAGACCACAACACTCAAGCAATCAAAGCCTCACAAAGGAGGCACCAAAAGGGCCAAATAAGGCCTAAGAGGGTGAGTTTGAACTCAAACCACAAAAGACCCTTAATGAAAGTTCTTAAGCATGAAAATATAAGCCTTTTTTATGTTATGCACAAAAACTAAATCAGCAAGAAAGATAGGTAAAAAACTAGTGCAAGTTTGGGGAAACTAAAGCAAAGTGATTACCCTTGAAGAAGCTTTGAAGAACAGTTGGTCCAGCCCTCTTCTCTTGATCAAAATCAGTCCAAAAGCTCAAGAATCAACCCTCGAAGCCTTTCAATCTCGGAGCAAGGTGTAATGGTGTGTGTTTCAGTGCAAAAGTAAGGCCAAAATGCACTTTTGGGCTTCCAAACACACCCTAAGGATGAGAGAGAGAGAGATATAGAGAGAGAGGGTGATATACCAGGTATATAGATATAAAAGCTCTGGTTTTTTGGTTCAAAAGCTCTAACCCTAAACAATGGAGGAGGAGGGCTCCATATATAGACTAAGCAAATGGTTCTTGGCTTCTCCAAGAAGCCAAGTGAAAGGGGCAAAGGGTGCAAAGGAGTCTAGGCTTCTTGGAGAAGCTAAAACAGCTGGCAAAGCTTCTCCAAGAAGCTTAGCCAAGGGTTCATCCTTCCAGAAGGAACCAAGGGGTTCAAAGGCTCATACCAGCCAAAACCGCACGGGGAGGGGTGATGGTGCATTCCAGTTGGCACAGCTGGTATGCACCATGCCTTAAGGGTGCAAAGGAGTCACACCGGCGAGAAAAAGATGTCACCGGCAAAACAAAGTGCCGGTCGGCAGTATATCATGCCGACCGGCCATTTATTTTAAGAAACCATGGCCGGTGGCACTCTTAAACAGCCGGTGATGCTAGGGCAAGGCCGGTGGAATGTGGGGATGGCCAACAAGTCATTCCCCGCCCTTCGAGGCAAAAACACAAGTGTTTGGTGCCAAAACCAAACACGGAAGAGTCGAGTTCGGAGATCCTGAGGCAAGGCGCACAGCCGAGACCTCGGGGAGCTCCAAACGAACACAAACATGGATAATCACCGAGTGTTCAAACGGTGACGTCCAAGTCTTGAGGACGGTCGAAAATGGGGTGTCTACAGTTGCCCCTCTTTGACAAAACTCGAAAGTCATAACAATGACGGGAGTAAATGTCAAAGCCCAAAGACGACCCATTTTTGACAAGTCCGAAGACTCAGACAAACATGCAAGACAATCAAGATATGCGCCCGAAGGCAGGGGCAAAATGCAGGACAATGCACGGAGCCGGACATAACTTGTGATCATGCAAAGAAAGCTGTAATGAAGCATACATGCGACAATTTTAAGCTAGCGTACACCAAACTACATGAAAATGCAGAAAGGATGTAAGAGAATTATGTAGTTCTCAATACGTCTCACTCGGAGGATACAATACATGTACGGCTCGTCTGGTTGTACCAACCTCAAATGAACCGTACATACAATATCGTGCCTGTAAAGAAAACAGACTCAACTGGTACAATATCGTTAGCAACATGCATAATAGTGTACTCAAAATGCGTGACAACGCAAGGCAAATGGGAAGCATAACGATGCTGTGAAGACACAGACATGTAAGTGGAGCACGCGGTCTACGCAGGAAACGAAATTGATCATGAGCATGCGGTCTACGCAAGTAATGAAATTGAACATAAGGATGTGGTCTACGTAAGTAGAACATGCGGTCTACGCATGTAATGATATGCGGTCCACGTAGGCAAAACATACGGTCTACGCAAGTGACGAAATTTGAACAAGCATGCGGTCTATGCAAGTAAGTCATGCGGTCTACGCAAGCAAAACATGTGGTCTACGCAAGTAATGAAATTTGAACAAGCATGCGGTTTACGCAAGTAAGTCATGCGGTCTACGCAAGCAAAACATGCGGTCTACGCAAGTAATGAATTTTTGAACAAGCATACAGTCTACGCAGGCGAGTCACACGGTCTACGCAGGTAATGAAATTTGAATAATCATGTGGTCTACGCAAGCAAAACATGCGGTCTACGCAAGTAATGAAATTGAATAATCATGCGGTCTACGCAGGCAAGTCATGCGGTCTACGCAAGTAATGAAATTTGAACAATCATGCGGTCTACGCAAGCAAACATGTGGTCTACGCAAGTAATGAAATTGAATAATCATGCGGTCTACGCAGGCAAAACATGCAGTCTACGCAAGTAATGAAATTGAATGATCATGCGGTCTACGCAAGCAAAACATGCGGTCTACGCAAACAAAACATGCGGTCTACGCAAGTAATGAAATTAACATGCGGTCTACGCAAGTAACGTAACTAACATGCGGTCTACGCAAGCAAAACATGCGGTCTACGCAAGTAATGAAGTTGAATAATCAGGTGGTCTATGCAGGCAAGACATGCGGTCTACGCAAGTAATGAAATTTGAACAAGCATGCGGTCTATGCAGGCAAGACATGCGGTCTACGCAAGTAATGAAATTGAGCAAGCATGCGGTCTACGCAGGCAAGACATGCGGTCTACGCTAGTAATGAAATTGAATAATCATGCGGTCTACGTAGGCAAGACATGCGGTCTACGCAAGTGATGAAATTGAGAAGAGTTGAATGTACACATGCAAGTAAAACATGTTACTCACGATGCTGGAATGTAAAGTGTTGTAACACAGCATAATCGAAACGGTTTTGTGGAATTCACAAGATATGAAAAGGATACGGGATGGGACGTCCTCCGTATGAATTGAGCATCGCCCGCAGAAGTTGTGGCCTGAGGTCAACTCGAAGGTTCACGTTTCAAAAGTGTGCTTTCCCGTATTGTCTCGAGTGATGAAGGCGTTAAACCATGTAGTTAACCCAAACGAAGGTGCGGAAGGTGTGTTGACCGCAAAGGGGAGTTTTATTGGTATCAGTTCCGACACTTTGCTACCCTGCCATTCTACGTTTTACGTTCCTTTTTACTGGTAGTTTAAGCACATTGTACTGCCTCGGGCAGGTTTTAGTTCTTTCTCAAAATTTCATATTTTGCAAAACGCATGACGGGAATGAAACAACCATTTTGTTCAAAAGATGTTGCATTTGTAAATGTTCTATGCGTCGCATCGCAAGGTACCACACCACAAAGTGAACGAAATTGAACCTGTTTTGAACACTGAGTATTTGCATCGTAATAATCAGGTAGTGAACCAACTTACAACTCGATAGGCAAAACAAAGACACAATATAACCAAACAAGTGTGAGTACAACTCTATAAACAAATCAAAAGCTCAAAGAGAGTGAAATACAACTCGATAAGCAAATGTACAATAACTTGACAAGCGGACAGGTGAGACTCCGCAAGAATCGATCACCGGGAGAGGGATCAGAGGTGGTGAAGTTCCCCAATGCCTAGCATAAACAGCTCTGGGAACCAGGAGGAAGCCCACCGGCTAGGGGTAGAGGCGATCGGCCTCAAGGAATGGCCACCGGCCAAAAGTTTGTTCGGTCGGCAAAATATAATGGTCGGTCGACAAAACATTTGGCCGGCCGGCTCTGAATGAGGGGATCACCAGAATGTTGACACCGGTCCTCCACCCAACCTTGTCTCCTACAAAAGACCCCAGCTTCGTAGTTTTTCTCAATTCCACACTGATTTGGCCTAATGGAAGAGTTTCTTGCTCAAAATCTCACATCTTGGATTGCTAGCTTGGATGGCTCGGAAAAGTTGAATTTCTGGGGTTTCGGCATAAATGCACTATTCACTCTGGGTCGTACCCCATTGCACCTCCCGTTTCTTCATGCCGCGGTAAGGTTTTGAAATCCGGTGACGCATGTCTTTAGCTTCGCTGGGCAAGAGATATGTCCTACTTTTGAAGATTTCCGAGCCTTAATGGAGTCCGAGCGCGACGAGGAGCTCCTGCCCCAACTTAATTTTGGCCATGCCCAATCCTTAGGGCGAATGTGTGGACTCAGCATGCGTGACGCTCGGTCTCTGATTTGTGACGAGATGCTGGATATTCCGAGTTTGATCTATCGATTTTCTGATGCTGGTGATCGCAACAACCACCACTGGCAAGGCTTCCGGCGACATGCCCTCTGTTTGTGCATGCTATCTCATTTTCTATTTGTCTCCGGCTCTGGAGGGTCTAGTGTCCGGCTGACCGAGGTTGCCCAAGGCTTGAAGGAGGGCAAGAGCTGTATTGCCATGATTCTGGCTGAGACATTGATGGGCTTAAATGCCTTTTATCGTCATGAGACGACCAGATTAGCGGGGAGTCCACTACTACTACAGGTAACGTTTCCCACCCAATCTTACATATGCATTGCTCACATCACTCGGCCCTCAAGCTCGGTCTTTTCTCACAAAACCCTATTCTCGCTTTTCTCTCCTCGTACATCTCTCTATTCTTTATTCTCTCATTTTTCATCCCTCCCCAAGTATAGTTGATGGACAAACTGCAGGTTGTGGACTCTTGCCCAGCATATTCAGCTCGCGGCTACTTCTTCCGGCACCGTCTAGTCAATGCCCTTGATGAGGGATGGTGGTTCGCTTGGATGTGCCGCTTGTCCGCAGACCTTATTGCTTGGCGGTGCCCTTGGCTGAGCCTTCCGGCAATGAGTTACAGTATGTTCCGGCAGACTGGGATTCAATTGATTGGTCTTACTCACTGTGTATTCTACTTCCCATTTCGGATTCGATGCTAGTTCGGCCATGACCAGACCTGCCCACCAGAAGGGATAGAGTATCCTGCTGCATTCCCAGCCCGAGGTGTACAGCTTGCTTGGCAGGCCACCGCGTGGAGGATGAGAGAAGTCCTGGCCCCCTCTCTTACTTTCAGTTGCACTTTGTCTGACGAGTGCTTGGATTGGCTTAATGAGGAGGCACAGGTCGGGCCCATCTTGGCATCAGAGGCTTCGACCAGCTCTGGGAGGGGGCGCAGGAACGCCTGATTTGACTGTGCCCCGGATTTACTGCTTTATTAGTATTTTTAAATTTCTTTATGAATGTAATAAAAAGCAACTTCGATTGTATGAAAGAGCAAGAGGACTTTGTTTTGAAATTAATGAAATTGAAGGTTGTGGTACTGAAAATTTTCCGCTTTGGTCCAAAAATGGTCAAAGTTGTAAAAAGATTATTTTGAACAAAGTCAGCTTTTGTTAAAACTTTTCAAAAACATTTTCGATGTGGATCAGAACTAGACACGCCTGAGATCTGTCACTGGGATGCACAACCCCGAATTTCTGCAACTGGAAAGTTGCCCCTAGTCTGAAGAGCACTGCACCGGAGATCATAACCGAACCCTTGAGTGCTGAATAGACACAGATGAGCCAGATGATCAAATGGACAAAGTCGATCGGGGAAAAGGGTTATGGCTAAACTCCAGGATGAAGTTGCCTACGTATCCCAAGGATGGGAATCAAGCCTTACGTAGTTCAGGCTCAGGTTCACTCGAGTATTTTAACTCTCCTTTTACGCTCTAACATTTGCCAAGGTCACCCTTTGCGGGTTTTCAACCTTGCGAGCTCAGTTTTTATATTTTCCAATTTTCTATGCTCTAACTTTTGCCTAGGTCACCCTTTCGAGTTTTCGGCCTAGCGAGCCTCTCAAGGGTAATATTTCTTCAACTTGTCCATGTTGATCGGTTGGGAAAATTCCAGGCCATCTAGGTCCATTAGAACCGCAGCTCCACCTGACCAGATAGCTTTGATGATGTAAGGACCAGTCCAATTAGGTCTGAACTTGCCCCTTGGGTCGTGGATAGGAGCTCGGTTGTCCTTGAGCACCAAATCTCCTTCCTTTAGATTCCTGGACTTAACTTTCTTGTCGAAAGCCCAGGCAATTCTGTGCTGATAACCTTGAACATGGTACAGTGCCTTTAGTCTTCTCTCATCAAAGAGCATAAGTTCCTCAAACCTGCTCTATTGCCAATCCGCTTCGGCTATTTGACACTCAGCCAATACTCGTAATGACGGAACCTCAACTTCGATAGGTAGAACGGCCTCCATCCCATAAACTAATGAATACGGAGTCGCTCCAGTAGAAGTTCTAATTGAAGTCCTGTAGCCCCACAGAGCAAACGGCAGCTTATCTGGCCAATCCCGATAGGTTTCCACCATCTTCCGCAGTATATTCTTGATGTTCTTATTGGCGGCCTCAACTACTCCATTGGTTTGCGGCCGGTATGCGGATGACTTATGAAAAGCCACGTTATATTTCTCCAGCAAGTCAATCACTTCCTTCTTAAAGTGGGAATCATTATCTGAAATTATCTCGTTTGGGACCCTGTAGCGACAGATGATGTTGTTCCTGATAAACTTTGCAACGTGCGACGCCTTCAACACGGCATATGATTGGGCCTCGACCCACTTTGTAAAGTAATCTATCGCGACTAGGATAAACTCATGCCCATTCGATCCCTTCGGAGTAACAGCCCCGATCACATCAATTTCCCAAACTGAAAATGGCCATGGTGAAGTCATGTTGTACAGCTTCGATGGCGGGATATTCATGCGATTCGCATGGATTTGACATTTGTGGCATCGCCGAACAAAGCCGATGCAGTCCTCTTCCATGGTAGACCAGTAGTAGCCCTGTTTGAGGATCTTTCTGGCCAGCATTACCCTGTTCATATGTGCCCCACACTCTCCTCCATGGATGGCCTCCATCAGGCGATTCGATTCTTCGGCTTCAACACAGAGTTTGTGCATTCCCAGATGGCCTCTCTTATACAGCTTACCCCCGCAGATGATGAACTGAACAACCATTCTTCTAATTGCCCTTTTATCCTTGGCATTTGCCCCTGGTGGATACGCCTCCTTCTCCAAGAAGTTCCAAATATCGTAATACCAGGGGTTGTCGTCCTGAGCTTCATCTATGGCGGAAATTGACTCATAGGCTGGCGCAAATTTCTGGTCGATGATGATTGGACGCATCCGGACTCCGGACGGGATGTCTATCATGGAAGACAGAGTTGCTAGTGAATCTGCGAACCTGTTGTTCTCTCTCACTAGGTGAGTGAAATTTAGCCTCTCAAACCGAGGAATTAACAAATTCAAGGTCTGGTGGTAAATTATCATCTTCTCCCCTTTGACTTTCCAGTCTCCTCTTGCTTGAGACACAACAAGGTTCGAGTCCCCAATGACATCCAACCGCCTTGCCCCTAGTTCTAGGGCTGCTTCTAGGCCGGCAATACATGCCTCATATTCTGCTTCATTGTTCGAGACTTTGAACCGGAGCTTGAATGCTAAGGGGATACGGGAATCGTCAAGCGCTATCAGCAACACTCCTATCCCATACCCGTACTGGTTTGACGCTCCGTCAAAGTACATCGTCCAAGTTTCATCTTCGATGTGTAGAATGGCTTCATCTGGGAATAGGTACTCAACCGCTTCATCCCCCTCAACCGGGTGGTCGGCAAGGAACTCCGCTACCGCTCTTCCTTTTACTGACTTGCGTGTTACATATTTTAGATCAAATTCAGA
This sequence comes from Camellia sinensis, assembly GCF_055761805.1. NCBI lineage: Eukaryota > Viridiplantae > Streptophyta > Magnoliopsida > Ericales > Theaceae > Camellia > Camellia sinensis. The sequence continues at coordinate 74,532,235 of NC_138964.1, forward strand.
AAACAACAACAGCCAACGAGCTAGCCTACCCGTCAGCGCTGGTTTCTCGAAAAGATATTTGATGGGATCCAAGCGTGAAACCAACATTACAGAGTGAGCTAACAGGTTGTGCCACAGTTTTCTGGTAGCCCATACCAAGGCCAAACAAGCCTTCTCCAACGGCGTATAGCAAGTCTCATACTCAAGCATCTTCTTGCTCAGATAGTAAATGGCTCTCTCCACCTTGTCCTCTGACTCTTGCGCGAACATGCAGCCCATGGTAGTCTCAGTCACTGAAAGGTATAATATCAACGGTTTCTCCGGCTCTGGTGGCGACAACACGGGCGGGTTCTGTAAATATTCTTTGATCTGTTCGAAAGCTGCTTGATATCGGCCGTCCCATTGGAATTTCTTTCCTTTCTTCAGGAGACCAAAAAGTGGTTCACAAGTCAAGGTTAGTTTTGAGATAAACCGTCTTATGAATTGCACTTTACCCAGAAAGCCTCGCACGTCCTTTTCAGTCATTAGTGGTGGCATTTCTAAGATGGCCTTGATTTTGGAAGGGTCGACTTCGATGCCCCTTTGTGTAATCAGAAACCCTAGTATTTTTCCCGCTGTAACACCGAATGTACACTTCGGAGGATTCAACCACAGCCGAAACTCTCTGATCCTTTGAAAGAACTTTTGTAAGGCGGTGTAGTGGCCCTCTCTTTCTTTGGACTTGACGATCATGTCGTTCACGTACACCTCCACCTCTATGTGGATCATATCGTGCAGTATTGTGGTCGCTGCCCGTTGATAAGTAGCTCCAGCATTCTTCAACCCAAACGGCATTACTCTGTAGCAATATGTACCCCACGGGGTAGTGAATGCAGTCGTCTCCCGGTCTTCCGGTGCCATTACTATCTGATTATAGCCTGAGAAGCCATCCATGATCGAGAGCAAGGCGTGCCCCGCCGTGAAATCTACCAGTTCGTCAATGTGTGGCAAGGGAAAGTCGTCCTTCGGACTAGCCTTGTTCAAATCTCTGAAGTCTACACATACCCGAATTCTGCCATCCTTCTTCGGCACCGGGACAATGTTGGCCAACCAAGTCGGGTATTCGGATACCAGCAAGAAGCCTGCATTGATTTGCTTGGTGACCTCTTCCTTGATTTTAATGGCCCAATCAGGGCGGATCCTTCTGAGCTTCTGCTTGATGGGTCGGGCTTCGGGGTCGAGAGGGATCCGGTGCTGTACAATCTCAGGATCGATTCCAGGCATGTCTTCGTAGGACCACGCAAAAACGTCTTTGAAATCTTTTAATAAAGCGACTAAGCGCTCGCGTTCCTCCGAAGACAACGTGGACCCGATCTGGACCAGCTGCGGGTACTTCTCAGTACCAACATTCACAGTAGTGATTTCATCCATTAAGGGTTTAACAAATCTTTCCTGCTCTTGATCAATTAATCGTTGCAAAACCGGAGGAATTTCTTCCTCGTCGTTTTCATCAAAATTTTGAAAATCCTGATTTAAGCAATAAATCAAAGGCACAGAAAAATACTCAGAAACCACATCCACATCATTCTCATTAGATACTTGCAAGCCGTCCGATTCTTCTGTTACAACAGACTCAAAAGAGAAAGAAAATGACGACCTAGACAGGACTGTGACATCCGGGTTATCACCCCCAGGAATACCGGACTCAGACTCAGTCGAGCTGGAACCTGATTCCAACTCACAGGACTCGGTGGAATCAGATTCCGGCTCACTACCTGACCCGGTGCTGCTGGACAAAAGTCCTTCCTCGTACTGGCAAATGAGAGAGGGTGCAATGGATGCATCCAAAATAGTTGATGGTAGGCCCGCAGCCGTTTCATTCCCGATCATGCATACCGAGGAGTTATCCCCCAAGCACTTCTGTTCGATCGGAGGATCTGAAAGTAGACATGCCAGCGCTACCCCCATTTCGTTTTCAGCGTCCTCAGACTGCACTTCCTTACTTTGCTCAGCCTCGGCTAATGGGTCTGTCTGCTCTTCGGCGATGTCATCCTCAGGTAACTGTAAATCAAAGAAGATCTCGAACCCCGGTACGCGCTTCTTCTCCGCGTTCAGCCACGGCTCTGGGAAGCCACCGAACGGAAAGTCCTCCCCCTCCCGGACGAAGCGTCCATTTAGGGTACCCTGAATGGGCCGGTGCATTAAGTCAAAGGGCTTCCCCATCTGTTTCGCTCTGGCTCTCCCGGCCATTTCCTTTCCTTTCCTTACCCTGTCCTCTTCGGTGGGTAGATAACCCAATCCAAAGGTATGAGGGTTGTGTGGCACTTCGGCCAATGCTGCGACGCCCTTCCGGCCGCTTTTCCCCAATCCCATCCCGGGGATGTGCTGGAGCTTGTTCATGAGATAGACTGCTTGAGCACTGACATATACCCCTTCATTAGCCGCCATAATGTCCTGTACAACCCGAGCCTCAGCCAAGGTAAAACCGGATATGAACACATCTTCCATACCGTGCTCGATTTCTAGAACAGGCGTAGATACCTCTGGCGGCGGATGAATTGATGAGTTTCCAAAAACAATGGCTACTCCCTTCCCATAGGGGTATTTCACCACTTGATGTAGGGTGGAGGAGACCGCCTTTACCTGATGCAGCCAAGGCCGCCCCAAAAGCAGGTTGAACGTTGCAGGAACCTCCAAGACATGGAAATCTATCTCATGCAGTCCCAGCCCAACCTTTGTTTGAATCTTAACTGTTCCCATTACTTCCCGGCTCGTGTTATCATATGCCCGGATCACCTGGGCCGTTGGCACAAAATCCGCGATTTTCAAACCGATCGCGTAGCCTGTTCTTGCCGGACAGACATTAATGGCGGACCCTGTGTCGACAAGCACTACGGGTATCCATTTATCTCTGCACTCCACAGAGATGTAGAGTGGCTTGTTATGGTTCGCACCCTCGGGTGGCAGTTCTTTGTCAGAGAAGGTCAGCATCGGGGGAGTTCCTCCCGAAAAGACTAGGCCCACCAGTTGTTCTGGCGTGGTGTCTATAGAAAGCTTGGCTTTGTCCATGGCTGAAAGGACAGCCTGCCTATGTACTCGAGAAGCCTTAAGCAGCCCCCAGATAGAGATGTCTGCTTGTATCTTATTCAATTGTCTCAGTACGGCCTCATCCTCGAGTTGCTTTTCCTTTTGCTTTTCTGCCTCCCTATCTTTTCCAGACGCCTCTGGTTGATCTAGGTGTGGAGGCTTAAAATACCGTCCACTCCTAGTCATGTGATCGACTTCGCCGATATACCAGGTATCATCTGGTTGGTTACTTCCCCAATCCTCGTCTGTGTGGGAAAGGCATAGGTCATCGTCCTCCCACCACATTCCATCCACAGCCGACAGGCACCTGTCTGGTTCTGGCATGACTGTTCTCGTACTCGCAGTACCTTCTATCCCTATGCTCGCGGCATTTTCCATTTCTGTGCTTGCGGCGGTCTCAACCCCCACGTGGGCTTTTGCCTTCCTGGTTCTCTCGGAATCTTCGAATCTTTCCTGTTCTGACTATGTCAATGCGGTTGATTGTTCAATAATCCCTGTACTCAAAATGCTCCAATCCCGAGCAAAATTCTTGACACCGGCTCTCTCCGGCGATGTACTCTGTTCTTCGACCCTCCCAACTGTTACTGACATTCCTGCCCCTGCCGGGCCTTGTCCTGATTGAAGCTCTCCTACCACGTCTGGCTGATCGTCCAACCATTCCATGGCCTCCGTTGATTCCTCATAATCGAACCAGTTGACGGCTGAGTCTCCTGGATCTTGGTTACTATAAAACTGGAGTTTGGCGAGGTCCTCTTCCACAGCCGTTAGATCATCCGTTCCCTATCCTAGACTGTCCCCTTGGATCGCACACAGCTCTCCTCCTACTGGAAATTCCACATTTGGTCTATTCTGGTCTATTGGCGAAATGTAGTCACTCGGACTATAAGCATTCCCGACATTACTCCCAGATTCCGCAGACTCTGGCTCGACAACCCCCTTCTCCTTTGGAGTCTTCTCTCTCCTGCTCTCGATGGTCACTACCGCTGGCTTGGGTTCGGTTATGGAGACGTCCATCATGCACAGATTGGTGCAATCGGGAAGGAAAACCTCCGGCTTAGGCAGGTGGGAAGGGGTGATGTAGATGCTAGGATCGTAAGGCACGACCCCAGCTTGGATGAAGTTGACTCTTTTGGGTGGTGGAGTTTGGTTATGCGTGGGGAGAGGGTTTGTAGTAATGTTGGGTTTCTCGGGAGGCAAAATCACCCCGTTATCGATGAGATCTTGAATCTCATGACGCAATCGAAAGCACACGTCGGTGTCATGACCGTGCTGTTGGTGAAATGCACAATACTTGGCTGGATTGTGGGCAGCGGGGAGTCTTTCTGGTAAGGGCCACGGCTCTAGGGGCTTCAGAAGCCCTTTTCTGATTAGAACCCCCAAAGCTTTGGACAGGGGCATATAAAGCGGAGCGAAGGTTCTGGTGTTTTTGGGAGGGTATTTGGCTGTTTGTGGATTGCTTCCGGACGCACCGGAGAATGGTGCTGCTGCCGTAGTTCTGGGGGGATGGTTGGTGGTGACCATACTCACTTCGGAGGTCCTGGTAGTTGTAGCGCCACTCGGGCCTGCATTAGTATTACGATTGAAAGTTCTGCGGGGTTGCTCCCGGTCATTATCAATCAAGCCTTGTTTTAAGGCGTCCTCAATCTGCACTCCCATTTCATGGAGATCAGAAAAGGTAGGGAAGGGGAGTACAATCATCTTTTGCATCAACTTCGGCTGAAGATTGCGCACAATCATCCGAATCTGGTCTTTGTCTGTGGGCCTTAAGGTCATCATCGAAGCCTTAGCCCGCCATCTGGTTACGAATTCTGAGAAGCTCTGTTTGGGTTCTTACCTCGTCGTCTCGAGATCTCGGGTCGTAATCTTGATTTGTGTATTGTATGAGTACTACAAGACGATGGCCTCAGCCATCTCATCCCAACTTCTCTTGACGTCATCCTCTAGTTTGGCATACCATATGGCCGCTACACCCGACAGGGTCTAGCCAAATAGAGACAGCTTCTGCAGTCTAGTGAGGCCCATTGGACTTAGGATATCCAAAAACAACCTTAGGTGCACCATGGGGTCTCCAGACCCATCAAATCGATCAATGTGTGGCATCTTGAATCTGTCAGGCAGTGTCACGGCAGCGTCGGTATCCCCATCTTCGATGTCAGGGATGGTCTTGACTCCCTGGGATCTTTTGAACAACTTTTCAAGCTTGTTCAACTTTAGAGCTGTGGGATCAGTCTCAAACTCAAAGGGAGAGTCTGGCAGGTTGGTGGGTGTCTTTGATAGTTGAGGATGGATTTGGGGGAGGATCGGGGGTGGAGGTGGTCCTGTGGGAAGTTCTGTATCATTCTGAGCATTGGTCGTCTCCTCGAGGTTTGGAATTCCTGGTGGGGAGGAACTTGTTGCGAAGCAGAGGCTCCGGCTTGCTATTGTAACCTCATGATTAACTCTGCTTGTTCATTCATAATTGTGGCTTGCTGTTTGGCAAACTCTGCCTGCTGAACAGCATCCTGCTGCATCATTTTCATGCTCTCTTGGAGTTGGCGCACCATCTCCTCTAAGCTAGCCATACTATTTTGCTCTGGTTGAATTACTGGTATATGTTCCCTCTCTGTAGGTGAAACAGGACCCTGATCCCTACTGAACTCAGGTGGGGTAGATAAGGCCCTCTGAACTGACTGTTGAACTGATGCTCTCTGCCTAGCTGTCCTCCGTCTAGTAACCGGGGGTAGGGAGTGGTACACTGGTTGTCCGTCTACCAGATCCTCAGATCAATGGAGCCGACGACCTCTAATCCAGAGTGCTTGGGGATTATCTACCGGGTTGGAAGCAATGGTGCTAAACTACCTAGTAAAAAGATAAATAAAGCAGTAAATAAACAAACAATCGAACGGCATAACAGCATAAAAATAAACACATACAACGCACAGTTGGGTATTCATACTACACAGTTGGTAAGCCGAACACACTGTTTCTCGATACTGACCACTGTTCCCCAGAATCACTGTTCCCAAAACTGAACCCGATACCCGCAGATAACTGATTCTCATAAACTGATACTGATGCCCTCAGGTCAAATACTCGATCTTGCAAACTATCGTGCACGCCCCTGTAGAGATACATTCTAAAAGCACATAGCAAGTAAAGAGAGTCAAAACACCGCTATGTTGGGGTAGGGTTTCCCTGTCCTATTTTGTCAGGAGCTAGGGTTTCACTATGCACGCAGCAGTTTTCAAACAACCTAACATCGGGTAAGCAACCTGTCCTAATTTGGAATGGTCACTATGGATCCGAATATGCACTAGGTCGAATGGTCGAAAAGGGTGCCCCGGAAAAACCGGGGTTTGTGTTCCCATACTGTCAGAGCCCATAACCGGTCAGCCTTATGGTCATGTCTTGACAAGACAAGCCTCCGGCAAACCGTTCAGGAATGGCAGATGGCAAACACGGTGTCCTAGGCGCACCAATGCACATGCAATGCAAAGAAACACATAAGTGAAATCAAAACAGGCTATCACGAGTTCGAGTCAAGCTCTCTAAGCTCCCCAGCAGAGTCGCCAGAAATTGTGGACGCGCCCGCGTGGGGCCCTCGCTACAGTTTGGACTCTATTTGTCACGGTTCTTAATCTGAACCAAAGAGTCCAAATCTAGCAAATCGTTTTGAGAAAACAGATTTTTAGAAAAAGAAGTGCCAAACATGGACTGCTTTGCCAGATACAGAGTCACCACCTAAATATTTTACTTTGGGAAATTTAGGAAACCCTGACTCGGTGCCAAAGGCCACGTGTCCATCATCACCAAAGTTGCCTCGGCTCGGGAACTTGGGTACGATTGGGGAAGGTCAGCTATGAGCACCCCCTCTCGCCCGACCAAAGATCGGCCTCTACTAACCGTGATATCTTGTTTTGAAAGCATTATGTGTTCTTATTCCAGTTATTAGCCTAGAATTACTATGTTATGCGCATAGCAAACAAGTATAGACCAAATCACCTAAATTGGAACGAAACGTTTCATATTTATTTTGAAAATGGTTTGCTACTCGCAAGTAGGCTAAAATGCAGGTTTTTCCACCCTCAAGTGGGCTTTTAGAAAAAATGGTTTTGCCACTACCAAGTGGGCTTAAAACTCGTAGTTTTAATGAATTATCCCAATTTAAGCGATTCGACCTCCATCCACAGGCATTCAAGCAGTTATATCACATAAGCAGCTAGCCTCATGGTAATCTTGCAATTATGGCAACACTCACACGCATGCGGCATGCTAAAGCATAAAAGCTCACCTAGTACTCCAAGCCAAAACGGAAACCAGTTAGTAATCACATGCATGATCCTAGTTCATATTTGAAACGGCTAATGCAACACATGCAAAGATGCAATCCAAACAGGCTCGGCTATCCTAAACATGGCATGTGAAATGCTGCAACTAACAAATACTCAACTTGGAATTGAAATACGAGTGCAGTTAGCATGATGTACCGAGCCTGGTGCATGTAAGACAAATGTATGGATGCACGCATGCTAAGCATAAGGTATGCTAATTTAAATATGCCCTAGTCTACCATCATAAGCGGGTAAATAAAAGGGAAGAAACACGTGGGGTTGGACGACATGCACACACTCACGCACACTTATTACACAATTGCCCTAACTCGGAGGGTCCGAAAGAATAATACAATCCGAATAACAAATCAACTATCCTAGCTAATTAATTATTACAGACCCTTAATTAATTAACAAAATAAATGCAGAAAGAAGGTGGCCGCAGTCGTGCCTCGGAATGCGCGAATGATGCATGTTCGAACCCGTCTCGCCCGGAAAGTCCGTACCATACAATTGCTGCCTCTGTTTTCACTGCCTTGCTTCTCTGAAAAATTCCAAAGTTCTGGGACAGGTTCCTTGCACACTGCAGAATACCATCGGCAGGGGGAAATTCCCACCGGCAGTGTATAACTTCCATCGGCTGCTGATTGAGTCATCGGCCATTCACTAATGGCCGGTCGGCCCTGAATTCTGCCGGTCGGCAGAAACTTCCTGCAGAAGACAGTTTTGTCTGCAACAGAGGACAGACAGCATATGGCATGAGATTTCAGGCACATGTAAGCATGGTCATGTTCCCCATCATGTATTGAACTTAGGGAGGCATGGCCCTCGATCCTCGAGCCATCAATTGTGCATGATAGCCCAAGAGATCAAGCTTGCCATTTGATGTAAAGATGCATGCAACACGCAAATGAGGACCAAGGCCTTATCACGTTAAAGTCAAAGGCCCCGATGACCGAGAGTTAAGGCACGTTGCATCACTTATAGTATGAACGCTCCTTAACCCTCACACTTGGTTTGACACCCCAAACCAAGTAATGCAATGCATGTTATGCTCACATGGCTCAAAATGCAACATGATACTAATTATGCAAGGCATGCCAAATGCCATGCAACTACTATGGCAAATATGCAATGCTAGGCATGCAAGATGCAAATGCAATGCAAACATAGACAATTTAAGCAATAGGATCATCATGTTACAACACCTAATGAAGCAATCATGCAACAAACATGAAACAAGCATGCAATGGTGGCTTAAAATGGTAAAGGGGTAGACCTTAATTCGCCTCAAAACAGTACCAAAAAGTGCCCAAAATGATGGACAAACTCTCATGCCAACATGCGAGCCAACGGACCTAAGGCTAAGGCACAAAAAGGGGCATTTTACTTCTACCAATATGACCAATCATGGCATGAATTAGACAAGTAAAAAAAGAATTTTAGCATGCAAAAATGGACTCCAAAACCCACTGATATGGCAATTTAAATGGCTCCAATGAGATGCATGCAACAAAGCTCATTTCAAGGCATAAAAGGGCATATCCTCAAAGCATGAAAGTGGTCACATATGCAAGCATACAAGCATGACTTATGGACTGAAATACGACCCTAAATGATGCTAAATCATGAAGATGGTCCAAGCTACGCATGCTAGAGGCCAATATGCTCAAGGCTCACAAGCCAAAACACAAAGAGAGGACACCAAACATGGCAAGCATGACTGAAACAAATGGCCAACAGACCTTAAACATGGTGAAATAATGCCAGTACCTTCATGAAATTAGGCTAACACATGCAAGAATCATGGCCTAAACACAAGATGCATTTCTAGGCCAAATAGAGGAATGTAAAGCAAGTATGCTAAGCATGCAAAAGGGCACAAATCCAACCAAAACCAGAGATAATATGTGACCTAAGGACACCCAAAAAGCTCTGAAATGGGGCCAAAATCAATCAAGCATACATGTTGCCCTTTTAGCCAAAAGGCAAGGAAATGAGGCAATGAAGGGAGAGGGGTGTCCCTCCCCTATACAAAACTTCAAACCACCTTCCTCACCACTGAAAATCCACTAGTTTTCAATGGTGAGAAGAAAAAAACTCTCAAGCAATCAAAGCCTCACAAAGGAGGCACCAAAAGGGCCAAATAAGGCCTAAGAGAGTGAGTTTGAACTCAAATGACAAAAGACCCTTAATGAAAGTTCTTAAGCATGAAAATATAAGCCTTTTTTATGTTATGCATAAAAACTAAATCAGCAAGCAAGATAGGTAAAAAACTAGTGCAAGTTTGGGGAAACTAAAGCAAAGTGATTACCCTTGAAGATCCTTTGAAGAACAGTTGGTCCAGCCCTCTTCTCTTGATCAAAATTAGTCCAAAAGCTCAAGAATCAACCCTCCAAGCCTCTCAATCTCGGAGCAATGTGTAATGGTGTGTGTTTTAGTGCAAAAGTATGGCCAAAATGCACTTTTGGGCTTCCAAACACACCCTAAGGATGAGAGAGAGAGAGATATAGAGAGAGAGGGTGATATACCAGATATATAGATATAAAAGCTCTGGTTTTTTGGTTCAAAAGCTCTAACCCTAAACAATGGAGGAGGAGGGCTCTATATATAGACTAAGCAAATGGTTCTTGGCTTCTCCAAGAAGCCAAGTGAAAGGGGCAATGGGTTCAAAGGAGTCTAGGCTTCTTGGAGAAGCTAAAACAGCTGGCAAAGCTTCTCCAAGAAGCTTAGCCAAGGGTTCATCCTTCTAGAAGGAACCAAGGGATTCAAAGGCTCATACCAGCCAAAACCGCACGGGGAGGGGTGATGGTGCATTCCAGCTGGCACAGCTGGTATGCACCATGCCTCGAGGGTGCAAAGGAGTCACACCAGCCAGAAAAAGAAGTCACCGGCAAAACAAAGTGCCGGTTGGCAGTATATCATGCCGACCGGCCATTTATTTTAAGAAACCATGGCCGGTGGCACTCCTAAACAGCCGGTGATGCTAAAGGAAGGCCGGTGGAATGTGGGGATGGCCAACAAGTCATTCCCCGCCCTTCAAGGCAAAAACACAAGTGTTTGGTGCCAAAACCAAACACGGAAGAGTCGAGTTCAGAGATCCTGAGGCAAGGCGCGCAGCCGAGACCTCGGGGAGCTCCAAACGAACACAAACATGGATAATCACCGAGTGTTCAAATGGTGACGTCCAAGTCTTGAGGACGGTCAAAAATGGGGTGTCTACAACATCACACTGTTTTGCGCATTACATTGTTTCATTTGCGCTATCTTGCGCATCCCACCTGCACTTGCATCGCATTGTATTACATTCGCGCTGCCCTGCGTAGTCTACCTGGACTTGTTAGTGCATTGTGTTGTTACGCACTTTAACCTGCATTGTCATACATTCCAATAACTTGCATTGCCATGCATTTCCTTACATGCGTTATCATGCATACCACCTGCATTGTCGTGCACTCTTCGCTTGCGTCGACACGCATGTTTCACTTCCACCTCATTGTCATGCATTCTTCACCTGCGTCGACATGAATGTTTCGCTTCCACTTGCATTGTCATGCACTCTTCACTTGCGTCGACACGCATGTTTCGCTTCCATTTTCATTGCCATGCATTTATCTATCTTGCATTGTCATGCATATCTCATTTGCATTGTCATGCATTTCTCTACTGCATCATCTAGTATGTATATTGCATTGTAGTTTGCATGCATTTACTACATTATCCATCTATGGTTTGCGCCTTTCCATGCTGAGCTTGGTCTGGTATGTGCCCATACTTTTCACATTGAAGCATGGTTATGATATTATGTGTACGCACCTAGTGTTGAGGGTGACGACACCGTTTCCATGTTAAACGTGGTTTGTGTGTGTCCATGCCTTTCCTAGGCAAGATTTGGTTTGGCCGCGCGCCTTATCCACTCCATCCACTGCATTTTTAGCTAGCATGTATATTGCATTATACATAGCACATATTGCATGCATTTACTGCATCACCTCCATCTATCACTTGCGCCTTTCCATGTTGAGCTTGGTCTGGTATGTGCCCTTACTTTTCACGTTGAATCATGGTTATGATATTATGTGTATGCACCTAGTGTTGAGGGTGACAACACCATTTCCCTGTTAAACGTGATTTGTTTGTGTCCATGCCTTTCCTAGGCAAGATACGGTTTGGCCGCGCGCCTTATCCAGTCCATTCATTGCATTTGGCTATTACATTGCATTGCATATAGAATATATATTACATTGTAGTTTGCATGCATTTACTGCATTATCCATCTATGGCTTGCGCCTTTCCATGTTGAGCTTGGTCTGGTATGTGCCCATACTTTTCACGTTGAAGCGTGGTTATGATATTATGTGTACGCACCAAGTGTTGAGGGTGACGGCACCATTTCCGTGTTAAACGTGGTTTGTTTGTGTCCATGCCATTCCTAGGCAAGATACGGTTTGACCGCGCGCCTTATCCATTGCATTCATTGCATTATAGTGTGCTGCTTCCAACATTTAGGATCACGATCTTTCCTCAGCAGGTCATTCCTCACTTATATCATGCCACCCAATTACTTGTATTTTGTGTTCCGTCTGCACACACATAGTTCTGCATGTGTACGCGCCTATTCCACTGATGGGATTGTGGTTTGAGGGTGTCGGCACCTTTTCTATGGTAGACGGAGTTTTATGTTGTATCCCCATCCTCTTCATGATATTTGTGTGGCTTTGTACTGCTTGTGGTTTGATCATCTCAAATGCATTGCATATCATTTGCATTGTTTCAATGCATTATATATTATTACATTGTTTTGTAATATCGTATATCATTTTGCATCTTATACCCGCATTGTTATGCGTCACACCTAGGTTGCATTGTCTTGTATCCATACCACATTGTTATGCGTCGCCCTTAGGTTGCATTGTCATGCACACTTCACTCGCGTTGTCACGCAGTTTTAGATTGCATTGTTATGCATATTGCTAAGGATATTGTGCCTGTTAAGTTTCTTTCTTTTACAGGCACGATATTGTATGTACGGTTCATTTGTGGCTGGCGTGACCAAACGAGCCGGACAGGTATTGTATTCTCCGTGTGAGATGTAGCGAGAATTGCATAATTCCCTTACATCCTTTCTGCATTATAATGTAGTTTGGTTTCTGCTAGCTTAAAACTGTCACATGTTATGCTTCATTACAGCCTTCTTTGCATCATCACAAGTTATGCTCAGCTTTGTACATTGTCTTGCATTTTGTCCCTGCCCTCGGGCGCATATCTTTGTGTGTAGCTTGTATGCTTTTTCTAAGTCTTCGACCTTGTCAAAAATGGGTCGCCTCTGGGCTTTGACATTCACTCCTGTCATTGTTATGACTTTCGAGTTCCGTCAAAGAGGGGCAACTGTAGACACCACATTTTTTACCGTCCTCAAGACTTGGACGTCATCGTTTGAACACTCGATGATTGTCCATGTTCGTGTTCGTCTTGAGTTCTCGGAGTTTTCGGCCGCCCGCCTTGCCTCGAGACCTCTCGACTTGTTTATTTTGTGCTTGGTTGTAGACTAAACACTTGTGTGATTGCTTCTAAGGGCAGGGAATGGCTTGTTGGCCATCCCCATACCACACCGGCCCTGTTTTTTTGCTACCAGCCAAAGGTGCTCGCCTGTCGGCATTGTTTTTGGTCGGCCGGCCATTGTTTTGATCAATCGGCCACTTTTTCTGGCCGAGACCTTTTCTTGGGGAGGCTTGACCCTTCTGAACCTTTGGTTTAGCTTCTTGTGGGAGGCTTGACCCTTTTGAACCTTTGTTTTAGTTTCTTGAGGAAGCTTGGACCTTTTGAACCTTTTTTTAGCTTCTTGAGGAAGCTTTAACCTTTTGACCCTTTTAGCTTCTCCAAGAAGCTTGACCCTTTTTAGCTTCTCCAAGAAGCTTGACCCTTTGCTCCAAGCTTCTAAGAGAAGCTTGAACCTTTCTTAGCTTCTTAAGGAAGCTTGACCACTTTGCTCTAGCTTCCTCAAGAAGCTTGACCCTTTTTGCTTTGGCTTCTAAGAGAAGCTTGGCCCTTTTGCTCAAGCTTCTAAGAGAAGCTTGGACCTTTGTTCTTCTATAAGAGAAACCCTCTCCCTCATTAGCAAAGGTTTAGATTTTTTGACCAAGGCATACATACACCTATCTCCATACATCTCTCTATTTAGGTCCCAAAAGTGATAGGTTCTTGGCCCCTTTGCACTACACGTCTTAGCCTAACCTCTCCATCATTCATCTAAGCACCTTGGAGCTTATTTTTAGAGGCTGAGAAGCCACTTTCTTTGTCCAGAAGCTGTTGTCTTTCTTGGCTACAAGGGTAACACTCTTATCCCCCCTTTGGTCCTTTTTTTGCTTCATATCTTAGCTATATTTGCAGGCATATCTGGGCTTTGGCGTAAACTGAAAAAAGTCTTATTTTGAGCTTCTTAACAAGTTTGTTTAAGGTTATTTTTCCGTTGAGGGTCATGTACCCCCTTGCATGCTTGTTTTCATCTTGTTTTGAGCCATGCACTAAGGCCTTTGTATTGTGCTTTGTTTGGCCTTTTAGCCACTGAAATCTAGTGGATTTTCAATGGCTAGCATGCTATTTTGAGCATCAAAATCAGAGAGGGGTGACCCTTTCACCCCTTGTCTTGTTTACTAGCTTTCCTGGCCTTACAAACGAGCCCCTACTTGCATGTTTTCAAGCCATATTTTAGGCCATTTTTGATGAGTTTTACGACCTGCATGAGCTCTGTCTAGAGCTGTTTTTTCCATATTAGGTGTCCCTCTTGCATGTGTAGAGTAACCCTCTTCATGGCCTTTCAAAGGAGGCTTTACTTGCATGCTTCCTAGCCTCATTTCAGGCCCTTTTCAGTGAGTTTTAGGGCCTTCATGACCTCTTTCTAGAGGTGGTTTTGTCATATTGAATGTCCCTCTTGCATGTGTAGAGTAACCCGTTGCATAGCCTTTCAAAGGAGCACCTCATTCTAGCATGCGTTGACTGAGTTCTAGTGGGTTTTTAGTCATATTTTGGCATGCCATGTTTCTATTTTTGGCTGGTTTGGTAGTCCTTCACATGCTTCATATAGTTGTAGTGTAAGTCATGGTTCACTAGCTTATTTTGCAAGATGTTTTGGCCGCCTTTCCTAGCATATTTTGGCCTTGCCTTAAACTGATTTTGTACATGTTTTGGACTGCCTTAGCTCTGTTTTTGGGTCTCATGGTCGAATGATGCTTGTTTTGCATCCCTGTAGTTCAACATCCATGGTTAACTTTGAGTTTTGAGGTCCATCGCATGCATATACTGAGGTGTTTTCATGTTTTGGGGCCATTGCACATCATATTTTAGAGCTTATATTCATGCCATATTCCCATGATTTCCACTCTTTAAGTGCATTAGAGAGTCGGGCTTGTATGCCTCATTTACCGACCATTGCATGGGCTTCATTTGAATGCATTCTGAGCCATCGTTTTAGACCAATTTCCCACTACCTTGGACCATCCTAGGGTCTGTTCGGGGTTGGTTTTTCCATTTGTGCGTTGCTTTGTGTACCTCTAGTGTAACGCACTTCACTAGTTTCGGTATTCGGGCTATCTAGCATGCATCGTGTGAAGTGTTTGCATGATTCGGGACCATTGTGCATCATATTTCAGAGCTGGATCATGTGCCATTCTATGCCATATTTCATCCTTTGCCATGCTTTGTTAGAGTTGCATGTTGTACCATAGGATCGATTCTTTGCATTCATGCATGTTTGCATGTATTTCGGTTGTCTCATTTTCATCATATGGCCACTGATTTTGGCATGCTTGAGAGCTACCCATGTTAGTGTAAGGCCATCTCACCATGTTGTTGCATGCTATACATGTCCACATGTTTAGGTTGTATGCCTATTGCGTATTACATGTTAACATGTTCATGTTGCATTAGATTTGTCGCACACTTGAGTTATTTGCATGCTTGCTTACTTGCCTAGGTTGCATTGCATTGTGTGTGCATCTCTTGCCTATTGATCAATCATGATAGAGGTTGGGGCCCTTCATGTGTTTTGTGCATTTCATTCCATATTGAATTGCACACTTGACTCTTTGGCCATCATGCATGGAAATGCGTGATTGGTGGCCCGAGAGTCGAGTACCATACCCCCTTGAGTCTTAAACATGATAGGAAGGGTGGTTATGCATACATTGCTTTGAAAATGCATTGCCATGCTCTGTTTGCCCTCTACTGCTGTCAAACAGAATTCTGCAGGAAGAGATGGCCGGTCGGCCATCTTCAGTGCCGGCCGACTATCCATTGTTGGCCGAGAGCCTCACAACTAGTCGATGACCACCTTTCCATGGCCGGTGACCATTCCTCTTGGCTGGTGACCTCCCATAGTGTTCAGGGAGTGTTCCAGAACCGACCTTGGGACTCCTGCAATTTTTAGAGGCATAAAGCAGTACAAACAGAGGCAACTGCGGCATGGCGATGGATTTTCGAGCGAAGCCAAGCATGCATACATTCATCCCTCTACCCGAGGCTATTTTACTACTTTCAGTTGGAATAATTCGTCGAAACCCATTTTTCAAAACAAACGGATGTACGATGCTTTGTTCCAACTTGGGCAATCCAGTCTATACTTGTTTTGCTGTGCGCATCATGTAGTAATTCTAGGCTAATAAACCCGAATAAGAGCACATAATGTTTTCAAAAAATCGATATCATGGTTAGTAGAGGCCGATCTTTGATCGGGCGAGCGGGGGTGCTCATAGCTGACCTTCCCCAATCGTACCCAAGTTCCCGAGCTGAGGGAACTTTGGTGATGACGAACGCGTGGCCTTAGACAACGAGTCAGGGTTTCCTAAATTTTCTCAAAATAAACATTTAGGTGGCGACTCTGTATCAGGCAAAGCAGTCCATGTTTGGCACTTCTTTCTAAAAAATCTATTTTTTAAAAACGATTTGCCGGGTTTGGACTCTTTGGTGATTTATCTGTCTTGCATTGCACTTTGCAAGATCAGATTAAGAACCGTGACAATTTGAGTCCGAACTGTAGTGAGCCCCAATGAAAAAAACGGGATTCCCCTCCCGAGACATTCGGGGACGTCTACAGTTTCTGGCAACTCTGCTGGGGAGTTGGAGAACTTGACTCGAACTCATGTTATCTTGTTTTGATTACACTTATGTGTTTCTTTGAATTACATTTGCATTGGTGCGCCAACGACACCGTGTTTGCCATCTGCTATTCCTAAACGGTTTGCCGGAGGCTCGCTTTGAGAAGTGTGCCATAAGGCTAACCGGTTACGGGCTCTGCCACGATGGGAACACAAACCTCAGTTTTTACCGGGGCACCCTTTTTGACCATTTGACCTAGTGCATATCGGAATCCATAGTGACCATTCCAAACTAGGACATGTTGCTTACCCAATTGTAGGTTGTTTGAAACCGCTGCGTGCGTAGTGAAACCCTAGCTCCTGACAAAATAGGATAGGGAAACCCTACCCCAACATAGGGGTGTTTTGGCTCTCATTTGCTTGTTTTGTGCTTTTAAAGTGTGTCTCTACAGGGAATGAATGTATCAGTTCACAAGTCTGAGTATCAGGCCCGCGGGCATCAGTATTTGGTGGAATCAGTTTTACCTGAGGGTATCAGTTTACAGGCAGAATTTTGGGCAGAATTCAATGGAGCGCACAGTCATTCAACTTTGCTCATATTAAGTTTGGTGAAATCAGACTGAGGTGCTGTCTGTTTTCTCTCTTGCTAAGTAGTCTTGGAACCATAGCTCCAGAAGGGTCTGATATCCCTCGGGTACTCTGGACCTGTGTTATTACGTGATCAGGAGATGAACCACTTACTGTCGGTGCTCAGTTTACTCCAGATGTGATGGATGACACGCACTATTTTGAGCATTTGTGAATGCTGTTTATTCTACTTTCTAACTTGGGTATTGCGTCTGTCTTGTCGTATCAAGTCAGTCCTGTTGAGTCTGTCCCATTGTATAGAGTCAATCTTTTCATACTGAGTCAGTTGGGTCTGTCTTGTTGTATCGAGTCAGTCTTGTTTTGTTAGAGTTGGGTGATTCCGGGGATGTTACCTCGGATGTCACTATTTTGTTTTGTGTTTGTCTCTTTGCTTTCTTTTTGAGTCTGTTTCTGCCGTGGAGCCAGTTACATCAGAAGATCTAGATGAAACAACCGTAATTTTCACACTCTCGTGTTTGCCTCTGCCTTGCGCCAGTTGTTCCAGAATCTTGAATGAAACGGTAGTGCATTTCACCTGCTCTTCTGTGCCTTCAAATCATTGCATTGACCTAAGTATTTCAAAACTTTTTGAACATTGCGGTGAAAAGGAAGAGGAAGGAATTCCTCGGGTTTTGCAAAATTTGATCAAATTGAGAGAAAGAGAGGCATGCCAAGCCCTTAATGAATGGAATCGTGCTTGTCGGTATGAGTACTGAGAAGGACCCTGGCTTGATCCAGATTGGTTCTGCACTGTCTTCAGCGCGAGCGATTAGTGGCTTTCTCAAATATTTTCAAAAAATGTTTTGCGCGGTCCTGCGAAGGCCTGTGTGGAATCGCTCTTGAGATTGTGCAGCTTAGGATTGCTCTCAACCTTGAGACTTGACCCCCTTTTGCTTTCAAACAGTTGAACTTGCGTTCAGAATGCTCAAACGGTCAACCACAATGTGAGACTTGTATGGCCAGATTTGAAGCGGCCCACGAACTAGGGGCAAGAAAAGATCAAAAAGATTAGATCTCATCGAAAGAAGCTTGTGAAGCTAGATAAGAAACACCCCTCGAACTAGGGGCAAAAATGTCAGATTTGCTCGAAGAGTGAAAGATGAGTCATTCCTGCAAACCAATGAAGACTGGCAAGAGTACCAAATCCCAGAAGGGAGGAAAGAAGAAGGTATTAGTAAAGAACAACTGAGTTCCTATCCGCAACACTAAGGGGCAAATTCAGCCCTCCATTGGATGGACTCCTGCATCGCCAGCAAACAGCAGCCATTCTCCTAGATTCAGATGACTTCAGGATCTCAAAACCACTTGACATGGACAAAGCTACAATTTTACCCTTGAGAGGCTCGCTGGGCCGAAAACCCGGAAGGGCGACCCAGACAAAAGTTATAGCAAAGAAAAGAACAAGAAAAGAAGAAAAGAAAAGAAAAAAAAAAGAAAAAGAGAAGAAATGAAAAAAGAAAAGAAAAACATAGCTCGCAAGGTTGAAAACCCGGAAGGGCGGCCTTGGCAAAAGTTAGAGCGCAAAAGGAGAGGTTAAATAACCGAGTGTACCTTAAACCCTGAACTACGTAAGGCTTGATTCCCATGTTTGGGATACGTAGGCAACTTCATCCTGAAGTCCAGCCACAAACACTTCCAAATCGATTATGTCCATGTAATGGTTTTGATCATCTTTGCCTTCTCTGTATCCGAGAATTTGGTTGTGTTCGTCACTCTGAGGACTGACTACAATGCGCCGCAATGCCATTCGGACAAGGGGCAACTTTCCGTTGCCATACAGTGTGTTGCGGTGCTATTCAAACAAGGGAGAACTTTCCATTGCCGTGCAGTGCCATTTCAACAAGGGGCAATTTTCCGTTGTTATGGATCTGAGGTTGTGCATCTCAACAGTAAGTTCTGTGCTCGTTGAGCAGTGGCTGTTTGCCAAAACAGTTTTTGACAATTTTTACTGAGGTTGACTAATTTTCTTGAAAATTATTCCATTTTTCCAAAATTGAACCTTTTCTTGGACCCAAAAAGGAAAATTTTCAATGCTCATAGCCTAACTTGTATGCTTTTAAATCAGAAAATCGAACAAGTATGTTAATTTAACTCTCATATTGGTCAAAATTGTTTTAGAAGAAAAAAAAATAAAAAAAATAAAAAAAAAATTGGTCAAAATGATGAACTAGGGGTACAGTTGAGTCAGGCTTCCTATCTTTCCCCCGTTGTCAATACATTTGCCGGAAAGGGCACCCTATTCACCAAGAAGGGCATAGCGGAAGCTAATAGAAAAGGGCTAAAAGCTCTCTTATCCTCCAAACAACGAGATATCAAACCAGGTGCGAAGCATGAATTGGAATGGATCAAGATATTCCACTCCCTTATCTGGACAGATCTGATCACGTCCAAACTTCCCAGGGGAGCATCGTCAACCAATGTCAGCTGCAGATTTGCTACACACCCAGTTGTAGCACAACCTCTCTGTGGGAGAAACTCACTGTTGTGAGCAAGAATAAAAATCTGGTAGAATACCAAGGGCAAGAGCCCACAACTTCTTGCTTATCCATCAACCACCTAGGGGAGGGATAAAAAAATGAGAGATTGAAGAATAGAGAGATGTGCGTTGAGAGAAAAAGTGAGGAAAGGGCTTTTTCAGAAAACTAGAGATTGAGTGCCAAGTGATGTGAGAATCACAAGTGAAAAAGGGCAGGAAACAATACCTAGTGAAACAGGCTCCCTGTGCACGTCTGAGGGTCCTGTCTTTTTGTTTTATCTCGATTCTTGTTTTGAGTCGTCTCGAGTGTTACTTGATGTGTTTAGGTTGTTTACCTTTTGTTTTCCGTTGTTGAGTCGTAGTGCACTGTGTTCAGTCGTAGGCTCAATACTCGGTTAAGAACTCATCTCCCAATTTCAAAAATAAAATTGTTTTGTGCTCCGAGTGTCGTGTCATTCTCCACATTTGGGCAAAACAAGATTCTTTCTTTCATAAACCGCAAGGGTTCAACCCAGGTCATGAGAGAACAGTAGAACAAGGACCCATCTGAAGCTATATAGGTTCCGGGTTGCAAAGCAAAAGAAAAGAGGGAAAATTTGGAGCATTTTAGCATGTTTCAACTTTAGCAAATTTCGAGACTGCATTCCAGGTGCATCTTGTCAGGCCTCGCCTTTCTCTGGAGTATGAGTGTATCTTGACCCCAAGCTTAAGCTTGCTTCAAGTCAGAATGACAGTCCAAGCAGCATATGTGGTTTTAACATGCAGATGTTATCTCTTGCCAATAAACAGGGTGTACCCTTTTCGAGCTGACTGTGTTGCAAAGCCCTTTGAGAGATAAATCGGAGGCACCAGAGTACATGTTTGATGCCCCTCTATTGCATAGAATGTGCACTTTTATATACACTTCTGTTGCATGCGTGCCACGCATCGTTATGATTCATGCATAGAATATGTTTGCTTTCGATTCCGCATAGAATATGCTTTGCTTTCAATATTGCATAGAATATGCTTTCCATGTTGCATAGAAAATGCCCCCTTACTTGCACAGAAGATGCATTTTATCGTACTTCTTTTGTGCACCTTCTCTCGCACTGTCTTGTGCATTATCACATTTCATAGCATTCGCACTGTCTTGTGCACTCGCGTTGTCTAACGCATTGCGCTGTCTAGCGCATCGCACTATCTTGTGCATCCGCACTATCTTGTGCACTCGCGTTGTCTAACGCATCGCGCTATCTAGCGCATCGCACTATCTGGTGCACTCGCACTGTCTAGCGCATCGCACTATCTTGTGCATTCGCACTATCTTCTGCACTCGCGTTGTCTAACGCATCGCGCTGTCTACTGCATCGCACTATCTTCTGCATCCGCATTGTCTTATGCGCTCGGGTTGTCTAATGTATCGCGTTGTCTAGCGCATCGCACTGTCTTGTGCATCCGCACTGTCTTGTGCACTCGCGTTGTCTAACGCATCACGCTGTCTAGCACATCACACTATCTGGTGCAATCGCACTGCCTTGTGTACTCGCTTTGTCTAACGCATCGCGTTGTCTAGCGCATCGCACTATCTTGTGCATTCGCACTATCTTGTTCACTCACGCTGTCTAGCGCATCGCACTATCTTGTGTATTCGCATTGTCTTGTGCACTCGCACTGTCTAGTGCATCGCACTATCTTGTGCATTCGCACTGTCTTGTGCACTCGCGTTGTCTAACGCATCGCGCTGTCTAGCGCATCGCACTATCTTGTGCATTCGCACTGTCTTGTGCACTCGCATTGTCTAACACATCACGCTCTCTTGCGCATCGCACTGTTTTGTGCACCTTACATTGTATCGTATCATTCGCGCTATTTTGTGCACCTCAATCACATTGTTTTGTGCATTACATTTCAATCGCGCTATTTTGCGTACCACAATCGCACTGTTTTGTGCACCTTACTTGCCATGTGCATGCATATTATCGCGCTATTTTGTGCATCGGGCTATATTGCACCCCTCATCTGCACTTGTTAGTGCATTGCATTTTCATTCGCGTTGTTTTGCGCATCACACTGTTTTGTGCATTACATTGTCTTATTTGCGCTATCTTGCGCATCCGACCTGCACTTGCATCGTGTTGTATTACATTCACGCTGTCCTTCGCTGTCTACCTGCATTTGTTAGTGCATTGCGTTGTTACGCACTTTAACCTGCATTGTCATATATTCCAATAACTTGCATTGCCATGCATTTCCTTACATGCATTATCATGCATACCACCTGCATTGTCGTGCACTCTTCACTTGCGTCGACACGCATGTTTCGCTTCCACCTGGATTGTCATGCATTCTTCACCTGCGTCGACACGCATGTTTCGCTTCCACCTGCATTGTCGTGCACTCTTCACTTGCGTCGACACGTATGCTTCGCTTCCATTTGCATTGCCATGCATTTCTCTATCTTGCATTGTCATGCATATCTCATTTGCATTGTCATGCATTTCTCTACTGCATCATCTAGTATGTATATTGCATTGTAGTTTGCATGCATTTACTACATTATCCATCTATGGTTTACGCCTTTCCATGTTGAGCTTGGTCTGGTATGTGCCCATACTTTTCACATTGAAGCATCGTTATGATATTATGTGTACGCACCTAGTGTTGAGGGTGACGGCACCGTTTTCGTGTTAAACGTGGTTTGTGTGTGTCCACGCCTTTCCTAGGCAAGATTTGGTTTGGCCGCGCGCCTTATCCACTGCATCCATTGCATTTTTAGTTAGCATGTATATTGCATTGCACATTGCACATATTGCATGCATTTACTGCATCACCTCCATCTATCACTTGCGCCTTTCCATGTTGAGCTTGGTCTGGTATATGCCCATACTTTTCACGTTGAAGCATGGTTATGATATTATGTATACGCACCTAGTGTTGAGGGTGACAGCACCATTTCCGTGTTAAACGTGGTTTGTTTGTGTCCATGCCTTTCTTAGGTAAGATACAGTTTGACCGCACGCCTTATCCATTCCATTCATCGCATTTAGCTATTACATTGCATTGCATATAGAATATATATTGCATTGTAGTTTGCATGCATTTACTGCATTATCCATCTATGGCTTGCGCCTTTCCATGTTGAGCTTGGTCTGGTATGTGCCCATACTTTTCACGTTGAAGCATGGTTATGATGTTATGTGTACGCACCTAGTGTTGAGGGTGATGGCACCATTTCCGTGTTAAACGTGGTTTGTTTGTGTCCATGCCTTTCCTAGGCAAGATATAGTTTGGCCGCGCGCCTTATCCATTGCATTCATTGTATTATAGTGCAGTGTGTTGCATCCAGCATTTAGGATCACGATCTTTCCTCAGCAGGTCATTCCTCACTTATATCATGCCACCCAATTACTTGTATTTTGTGTTCCGTCTACACACACATAGTTCTGCATGTATACACGCCTATTCCACTGATGGGATTGTGGTTTGAGGGTGTCGGCACCTTTTCTATGGTAGACGGAGTTTTATGTTGTATCCCCATCCTCTTCATGATATTTGTGTGGCTTTGTACTGCTTGGGGTTTGATCATCTCAAATGCATTGCATATCATTTGCATTGTTTCAATGCATTATATATTATTACATTGTTTTGTAATATCGCATATCATTTTGCATCTTATACCCGCATTGTTATGCGTCACACCTAGGTTGCATTGTCTTATATCCATACCGCATTGTTATGCGTCGCCCTTAGGTTGCATTGTCATGCACACTTCACTCGCGTTGTCACGCAGTTTTAGATTGCATTGTTATACATATTGCTAAGGATATTGTGCCTGTTAAGTTTCTTTCTTTTACAGGCACGATATTGTATGTACGGTTCATTTGAGGCTGGCGTGACCAGACGAGCCAAACAGGTATTGTATTCTCCGTGTGAGACGAAGCGAGAATTGCATAATTCTCTTACATCCTTTCTGCGTTATAATGTAGTTTGGTTTCTGCTAGCTTAAAACTGTCACATGTTATGCTTCGTTAAACCCTACTTTGCATGATCATAAGTTATGCTCGGCTTTGTATATTGTCTTGCATTTTGCCCCTGCCCTCGAGCGCATATCTTTGTCTGTTGCTTGTATGCTTTGTCTAAGTCTTCGGCCTTGTCAAAATGGGTTGTCTCTAGGCTTTGACATTCCCTCCCGTCATTGTTATGACTTTCGAGTTCTGTCAAAAAGGGACAACTGTAGACACCACATTTTTTACTGTCCTCAAGACTTGGACGTCATCGTTTGAACAATCAATGATTATCCATGTTCGTATTCGTCTTGAGTTCTCGGAGTTTTCGGCCGCTCGCCTTGCCTCGAGACCTCTCGACTTGTTTATTTTGTGCTTGGCTGTAGACCAAACACTTGTGTGATTGCTTCTAAGGGCAGGGAATGGCTTGTTGGCCATACCCACACCTCACCGGCCATGGCTTGAGGCCACCGGCCCTGTTTTCTTGCTACCGGCCAAAGGTGTTGGCCGATCGGCATTGTTTTTGGTCGGCCGGCCATTGTTTTGATTAATCGGCCACTTTTTTTGGCCGAGACCTTTTCTTGGGGAGGCTTGACCCTTCTGAACCTTTGGTTTAGCTTCTTGTGGGAGGCTTGACCCTTTTGAACCTTTGTTTTAGTTTCTTGAGGAAGCTTGGACCTTTTGAACCTTTTTTTAGCTTCTTGAGGAAGCTTGAACCTTTTGACCCTTTTTAGCTTCTCCAAGAAGCTTGACCCTTTGCTCCAAGCTTCTAAGAGAAGCTTGAACCTTTCTTAGCTTCTTAAGGAAGCTTGACCACTTTGCTCTAGCTTCCTCAAGAAGCTTGACCCTTTTTGCTTTAATTTCTAAGAGAAGCTTGGCCCTTTTGCTCAAGCTTCTAAGAGAAGCTTGGACCTTTGTTCTTCTATAAGGGAAACCTTCTCACTCATTAGCAAAGGTTTAGATTTTTTGACCAAGTCGTACATACACCTATCTCCATACATCTCTCTATTTAGGTCCCAAAAGTGCTAGGTTCTTGGCCCCTTTGCACTACACGTCTTAGCCTAACCTCTCCATCATCCATCTAAGCACCTTGGAGCTTATTTTCAGATGTTGAGAAGCCACTTTCTTTGTCCAGAAGCTCCTGTCTTTCATGGCTACAAGGGTAACACTCTTATCTCCCTTTTGGTCCTTATTTTGCTTCATATCTTAGCTATATTTGCAGGCATATCTGGGCTTTGGCATAAACTAAAAAAATTCTTATTTTGAGCTTCTTAACAAGTTTGTTTAAGGTCATTTTTCCGTTGGGGGTCATCCACCCCCATTCCATGCTTGTTTTCATCTTGTTTTGAGTCATGCAGTAAGGCCTTTGTATTTTGCTTTGTTTGGCCTTTTAGCCACTGAAATCTAGTTGATTTTCAGTGGCTAGCATGCTATTTTGAGCATCAAAATCAGAGAGGGGTGACCCTCTCACCCCTTGTCTTGTTTACTAGCGTTCTTGGCCTTACAAACGAGCCCCTATTTTCATGTTTTCAAGCCATGTTTTAGGCCATTTTTGATGATTTTTAGGACCTGCATGAGCTCTGTCCAGAGCTTTTTTTGCCATATTAGGTGTCCCTCTTGCATGTGTAGAGTAACCCTCTTCATGGCCTTTCAAATGAGCCTTTACTTGCATGCTTCCTAGCCTCATTTCAGGCCCTTTTCAGTGAGTTTTAGGGCATTCATAACCTCTGTCCTGAGGTGGTTTTGTCATATTGAATGTCCATCTTGCATGTGTAGAGTAACCCCTTGCATAGCCTTTCAAAGGAGCACCTCATTCTAGCATGCGTTGACTGAGTTCTAGTGGGTTTTTGGTCATATTTTGGCATGCCATGTTTCTGTTTCTGGTTGGTTTGGTAGTCCTTCACATGCTTCATATAGTTGTAGTGTAAGTCATGGTTCACTAGCTTGTTTTGCATGATGTTTTGGCCGCCTTTCCTAGCATATTTTGGCCTTGCCTTCAACTGATTTTGTGCATGTTTTGGACTACCTTAGCTCTGTTTTTGCGTCTCATGGTCGAATGATGCTTGTTTTGCATGCCTGTAGTTCAATATCCATGCTTAACTTTGAGTTTTGAGGTCCATCGCATGCATATACTGAGGTGCTTTCATGTTTTGGGGCCATTGCACATCATATTTCAGAGCTTATATGCATTCCATATTCCCATGATTTCCACTCTTTAAGTGTTTTAGAGAGTCAGGCTTGTATGCCTAATTTACCGACCATTGCATGGGCTTCATTTGATTGTATTTTGGGCCATCGTTTTAGACCAATTTCCCACTATCTTGGACCTGCCTAGGGTCTATTTGGGGTTGATTTTGCCATTTGTGGATTGCTTTGTGTACCTCTAGTGTAATACACTTCACTAGTTTCGGTATTCGGGCCATCTAGCATGCATCGTGTGAAGTGTTTGCATGATTCGGGACCATTGTGCATCATATTTCAGAGTTGGATCATGTGCCATTCTAGGCCATATTTCATCATTTGCCATGCTTTGTTAGAGTTGCATGTTGTACCTTAGGATCGGTACTTTGCATTCGTGCATGTTTGCTTGTATTTCGATTGTCTCATTTTTATCATATGGCCACTGATTTTGGCATGCTTGAGAGCTACCCATGTTAGTGTAAGTCCATCTCACCATGTTGTTGCGTGCTTGTTTCATTTTGCATGTTGTTGCATGCTATACATGTCCACATGTTTAGGTTGTATGCCTATTGCATATTGCATGTTAACATGCTCATGCTCCATTAGATCTGTTACACACTTGAGTTATTTGCATGCTTGCTTACTTGCCTAGGTTGCATTGCATTGTGTGTGCGTCTCTTGCCTCTTAATCAATCATGATAGAGGTTGGGGCCCTTTATGTGTTTTGTGCATTTCATTCCATATTGAATTGCACACTTGACTCTTTGGCCATCTTGCATGGAAATGCGTGATTGGTGGCCCGAGAGTTGAGTACCATACTCTTTTGAGTCTTAAACATGATAGGAAGGGTGGTTGTGCATACATTGCTTTGAAAATGCATTGCCATGCTCTGTTTGCCCTCTGCTGCTGTCAAACAGAATTCTGCAGGAAGAGATGGCCGGTCGGCCATCTTTAGTGCTGGCCGGCTATCCATTGTTGGCCGAGAGCCTCACAACTGGTCGATGACCACTTTTCCATGGCCGGTGACCATTCCTCTTGGCCGGTGGCCTCCCATAGTGCTCAGGGAGTGTTCCAGAACCGACCTTGGGACTCATGCAATTTTCAAAGGCATAAAGCAGTACAAATAGAGGCAACTGTGGCATGGCGACGGATTTCCGAGCGGTGCCGAGCATGCATACATTCATCCCTCTTTCCGAGTCTATTTTACTGCTTTCAGTAGCTTAATTAATTTGTCAATTCGTTAGGTGGTTTTGTAATTAATTAATTAGCTTGTTAGTTGATTAATTTGTATTATTCATTCGGTCCCTCCAAGAGAGGGCAAATTGTGTAATAAGCGTGCGTGTGTGTGATGCCTGTCTTCCAACCCCACTTCTTTATCCCTTTTATTTACTAGCTTATGATGGTTAGTTTAGGGCCTGTTTCAATTAGCATACTTATGCTCCCATGTTTGCATTCATTCATCTGTCTTGCATGCACCGGGCTCGGCGTGTCATGCTAACTGCATTGTATTTCAATTCCAAATTGAATACATGTTATCTGTTGCATCTCATATGTCATCTTAGAGTAGCCGAGCCTATCTTAAGTTATATTTTTGCATGTGTTGCATTAGGCATCTCAGCATAGTTAGGATTCATGCATGATTTCTAATTAGCTTCTCTTTTGGCTTGGAGTACTAGGTAAGCTTTTATACTTTAGCATCCTTGCATGTGTGTGAGTGACTGCCATGATAGCATGCTTACCATAAGGCTATGTGCTTATGTGATATAACTGCCTGAATGCCTGTCGGTGAAGGTTAGGTTGCTTGAGTTGGAATAATTCGTCGAAACCCGTATTTTAGCCTACTTGCGAGTAGCAAACTTCAATCCATTTTTCAAAACACAGGGATATACGATGCTTTGTTCCAACTTAGGCAATCCAGTCTATACTTGTTTTGTTGTACGCATCACGTAGTAATTCTAGGCTAATAAACTAGAATAAGAGCACATAATGTTTTCAAAAATCGATATCATGGTTAGTAGAGGCCGATCTTTGATCAGGTGAGCAGGGGTGCTCATAGCTGACCTTCCCCAATCGTACCCAAGTTCCCAAGCCGAGCAACTTTGGTGATGACGGACACGTGGCCTTAGGCAACGAGTCAGGGTTTCCTAAATTCCCCCAAAATAAATATTTAGGTGGCGACTCTGTATCTGGAAAAGCAGTCCATGTTTGGCACTTCTTTCTAAAAAATCTGTTTTCTAAAAACGATTTGTCGGATTTAGACTCTTTGGTGATTTATCAGTCTTGCATTGCACTTTGTAAGATCAGATTAAAAACCGTGACAATTTGTGTCCGAACTGTAGTGAGCCCCAATGAATAAAACGGGATTTCCCTCCCAAGACGTTCAGGGACGTCTACACTCTATTTTTATGATTTCAAAATGATGGTTTGAGTCTTGTTTGGTTAGGGGGGTGGTTTCCTCCCTTTACTCTTTGGCTTGTAAAGCCTTTGAGCCATCTTTCAAAGCTTTTAAAACAATATTTTTTTGGCCTTTAAACCACTGAAACTCAGAGGAATTTTAGTGGTAGAAAGTGTGTTTTTAGGTCCAAAAGAGGAGGGGGTGGCCTCTCTTACTTGTATCTTGTTTGCATGTGTAGATGGACTAATATTTGAGCATGATTTTCTACCCTTTTGTATCTTGGTTCAAGCATGATTTTAGCTTTGTTTTGACATGTTTCAACTCTGCTTTTGGGTGGTTGGGCCACTTCTTGCTTGCTTTTGGTACTTGTAGTGCAATCATGCTTACTAGTCTAGCATACTTGATGATTTAGCCTATCATTCTAGCTTGTGTTAGTTCGATTCCATCATGTTTTTGCCACTGATTTAGCATGCTTTAACTCTGTTTTGAGTAGTCTTGGTCACGTGAGACTTGTTGTGCATGGTTGTAGTGCAAAAACCTTTACTAGCTTTGAGTTTCAAGACCTCTAACATGTTGTGCATGTGACGATTGCATGTTTTGGCATCATTTAGCATGTGATTTCAGTGCATGTAACTTTGTCACACTCACATATTCTACTCTTCCATGGCTTTTTGAGAGTTGTGCTTTATGCCTTGCTTGCGAGCTAATAACAGAACAAGATTTTCTAGCCTTTTATGCTTCCATTCCAGCATGAATTAGCCTCTGTTTTGGCATGTTTAAGCTCTGTCCAGAGCTGGTTTGGCCATTTGTGCTTGATATTGCATGGTTCTAGTGTAAAGCTTTTCACTAGTTTTAATGCTTAACTCTCTAACATGTTGTACATGAGTTGTTTACATGTTATAGTCTTGTGTTTCATGCCATTTCAACACTGAAATTCTGCAATCTCCCTCACTTATTCATTTTTCTATTTGTTTTGAGGGTTGGTTTGTCTCAAAGTTGTGTTTAAGCTTGAGATTGAGGCTTGTGCTCAAATGACTTTAACCCTATTTTGAGGGTTCCTCCTAGTCAAAGGCATGGTTTCTCTCAAGTCTTAAGTCATCTTTTGATTGACCCCTCTCATTAGAGGACTTTCACATTGGACAAATTGATTAATGAATGGCTTGGTAATCATAAAATGTGTAAACAAGAATTGAACCAAGTACAACAAGGCCAAGATAAGCATGTTGTTTGCATTGCATTGTGTTCAATCGGACGTTATATTGAACACAAGGTAGATTGGTCCATTTCATACTCAAAGTGATGAAAATGAGCCAATTTTCCTTTGTCTCCATTGCCCTTGATCATGCATGATAGGGTGGTGGTCTTAGAGTCTTGTTTTGTGCATTTATTGAATGTGTACAAGTTGGAACTTTGGCCATCTTGCATTCAAAACGCTTGATTGGTGGTCTTGGATTCAATAGTGCAATTCCTTTAATGTTTTGAGATGATAAGGAGGGGCATAGTGCAAACATACCCTTGGGAGACTGTCATGCCCCAAACTCACCCCTAAAAGTTTAGGCATGACCAATTCGGAAACGGACATAGAATTCGATATGTATAACATATGGGGCCTGAACGGAAGCAATTAACAACATGAAATAACATCCATTGAGCTAACACCTATATGCCAGGATCGCAAATGTACCGTCAGACAGTTCCAATATATGATAAACAGACACACAAGAAACAGATATTCACATATACATGTATAAATATATAAACAGATCTAGCCCCGCACGTGAGGGTGTAGCAAAAATACTGGTAGGGAAAGTTATACATGCTTAATCACATTAGACAAAAGACTGGTGACCAAAGCTAAGGGTTGTGAAAGGAACTCCACAAAATGCATAGACTTCACCAACTGCTTGGACACGGTGAAGTTGTCAAAAGAAAGCAACCAGAGCTGAGCTAAGATTGACCTCTGGGTCGGTTACCTACAGAGACAGACATAATACAGAGTGAGCAAGACTCAGTGAATAATAGTACCTAAAGAATTCAATGAATAAACTTGAGTTATAATATTTATAACATATATAATTGCAGAGGTCATACGATTAATCTTATCCTGTAAACATTTTCAGAATGACCTTGGGCCCAATTATTATACAGAGAGGCTTCACACCCAGTATCATGCAGAATGGCCTCAGGCCCAACATATCTTACAGATCGGCCTCGGGCCTAGATATCAACAGATTGGCGTCGGGCCCATATATTATACAGAACGTCCTTAGGCTCACATTTTATACAGAACGTCCTTAGGCCCACAACTCAACAGATTGTTTACATATTAGAGGGTAGGTACAACATCAATATGTACACTACCTCCCTTGGCCGTAGGCCTCGATACCATAATCAATCTGAATCAGAGCAGGGTTGGTCAGACATCGGTATGACATCACCTCCCTCAAGTCCAAAAGGGTCCACATTCAGTAGCTGATACCTGAACGGTCTCGGTCCATCATTAACAAAGCAGAATAATCTCAGATTCATACAGATGCACATAGATTTTCCAATCGTTCATTATAAATTGACATAGATAACTTGCGAATAACAGAGCATTAATAATAACTATGAACAATAAGCAAAACGTACTACTACAGTATTATTACTCACTGTGCTGTAGCGGAGCGGCAGTTCCTTTCGGTATGTGCCCTACATACACATGCAGCTCAAAAATTAGTCAATTTTCCTTTTTAAACAATATCTTGTTCGTTTCGCTTCGAATGAATTTACAGCATTTTAAAAACATCAAACACAGATTTTAATTATACCAGAGGGTTAAATAAGGAAAACGGAGCGGGCAAAGTTTTTGCACATAGGCCGCACGTGCGGAGGCCCTTCGCTGCACGTGCGGGTAGATGACCGCTCGTGCGCCCTGCACGTGCTTTTATTTCAGAATGAAAGCCTTGATTTCCCCCGTTTCCCACACGTGCAGCTGTGAGCCCCGCACGTGGAGTGGTGCTTCCCGCACGTGCGACCATAACCCCCACACGTGCGATCGTAGCACTTGCTTGGGCAGTCCGAATTTAGGCACAAATTCATCAAATTCTCAACATCAAAAAGGGAAGAAATGGGGTAAACAACACAATATAATGGTATAACAATACCATAAACATGGATTACAAGTCATAACACCATATAAGCATAAATTACAAGCTTAATGAAATCATAATCTAACCCCTCCACTTGGTATATAAACAAAAAGATGTATAAACATGTAATTTCAACATAAGAATCCAAGGAGTAGATTTCAATTCCATCACATAACCCAAATTACTTCCAAAATAACTCGATAATAAGAAAACTCTTCCAATCAAGTGATTATCACACACTCCAACCCAATTACAAACCCTAGTTTACATATTAACAAGAAATTCTTACTCAAATTCAAGAGAAGGGTTGTACAAGGTGAATTAAACTTACCTTGAGCTTCAATCTCCAGAAACCCTCTTAATTCTTCCTAATCTTCTTCCTTGTCAATCTTCTTCCTTCTTAGTTCTCTCTTCTCTTAACTCTTCTCTCTCTCTCTTCCAGGAGATATATTTGAGTTAAAGATTACTAAGTCAAATGTTTAAGGGATTAAGTATATATAAAAGGTGAATAAAGACAAAGATCAATCAGTTTAATCATTCCAAATCAAATTTTTACAGAAAATCATATTATGATCTAAAAATCATGATGATCTCAATTATAAGGTCAATTTCAGATTATCAAGCCTCTAAAGCTTCCAATTTCTGATCCGAACATCACAATTACAATAGATATTTCTCTTATTAGACAGACATGAATCTATAATCATAAGATTCACTCAATTTAACTTAATTTCACATGGAATTTCACAGCAAGCACATAAATGCACAGAGTAAGGGACTGAAAGCATACCAAAAAACATGTACGTGGGTCGGGTTATTACAAAGACCCTTCATTTTCCTCCAGTGTGAGCTCTGTTGTAGAATGGTGATACAGCACACCAGTGGCCGGCAGTGCCTCACTGATGGTCGGCAGTAGACATCTTTGGCCGACAGGTGGCCGGCAGCAAGCTTCCATGGCTAGCAGGCCACTGGCGCATTCCTCAGCATTGGTTTTATAAGGTGGAGCAGAAAGTTCTTGGAGACACCGTGCAAACAGAGCCTCTCAAGAGCAAACCGGTGGGCTTTTCAAGGCGAAAACCGAATGCATGCATCCTCTGCTTCCCGAGGCAGAGCTGGAGCAGTGTAGTTTTAACATATACTTTACTTGTTAGTTAGCATATGGAATTTGTAATTTAATTAATTAGTTAAAGTGTTGTAATAATTAGTAATTAGTTTGCTAGTTATTCGATCGGTTTGTAATAATTAGTCTAATTAGTTTAATTAGATTAGTTAGATTATCTTAGCTTAGATTAGCTTAGCTTATTCATTCGAACCCTCCTTCACGAGGGCACAATGTTGTAATAAGCGTGCGTGTGTGTTTGCATGTCTTCCAACCCCCACTTCTTTCTCCCTTTTACTTAACCGCTTTCGATGGTTAGTTTAGGGCACGTTCTGATTAGCATACCTTATGTTTGCATGTTTGCATCATTCATTTGTTTTGCATGCACCGGGCTCGGCGCATCATAAAAACTGCATCGTATTTCAATACCTATTTGAATACGTGGATCAATTGTTACATTCATATGCCATCTTAGATAGCCAAGCCTATTTAGTTGCATTATTGCATGAGTTGCATTAGGCATCTTGCATAGTTAGGATCATGCATTGTTTTCTAACTAGCTTTTGTTTTGACTTGGAGTACACTGTAAGTATTTACGCTTTGGCATACTTGCATGGGTGTGAGTGTTTCCATGATAGTATGCTTGCCATGAGGCTATTTGCTTAAGTGATTAACTACATGAATGCCTGTGGAAGAAGGCTTTATTGCTTGAGTTGGGACAATTCGACAAATGTGAGTTTTAAGCCCACTTTGCGAAGTGGCAAAATCATGTTTTAAAGCCCACTTGAGGGTGGCAAATCCGCGCTTTAACCTACTTGCGAGTAGCACTCTCAAACCATTTTCGAAAACAAACATAAGTCGATTTGTTCCAAGTCTCGCGACTTAGTCTATACTTGTATGTTGTGCGCATCACGTAGTAAAGTTACTAATAACTGGAAAAAGGGCACATGTGTTTATGAAACAACATATCATGCTTAGTAGAGGCCAATCCTTTCATCGGCCGAGCGGGGGTGGTTATTTCATGACCTTCCCCTCTCGTACCCATGTTCCCGAGCCGAGGCAACTTTGGTGATGACGGACACGTGGCCTTTGGCACGAGTCAAGGTTTCCTAAATTTTCCAAAAATAAAATATTTATGTGGCAACTCTATAATCTGGCAAAGCAGTCCAATTTTGGCATTATTTGATTTAAAATATGATTTTCCAAAATGATTTGCCAGATTGGACTCCTTGGTGTTTATCAGTCTCACATTGCACTTTGTGAGATTAGATTTAGAACTGTGATAGGAGTCCGAACTGCAGTAGGACCAATTCGCGCCTCTCTGAAAGGGGGGCGCACAAAGAAAGTCGAGTCTACAATGACCACTCAACCGTAGAATGCTAGCTCCCAATATCTTCGTAGGCCTGCAAAAGTAATGAGAGTTCTCAGAGACTGCACAAGTGCAAGAAGAGCTCAAGTGAAGAAACCAAAATCTGGGCACGAATCATTTTGAAAAACTAACTTTTGACCTATTCCAAATGCAACCAAGACACTCCAATAGCCAAACTCAATGAGGAATGAGGAGAAATAAGACATGAACAATCATATAAGAAAATGAAACTTGGATCCAAAACATCAACGGGTCGGGTCTAAACCAAAATTGCTATATTGATGTTTTCCCTAATGAATTGCCAGGATTACCCCTGAAATGAGACTTAGCTTTTATGATCGAGCTCTAACTTGAGACTCCACCAATTTCTATGACACCACATCATATGGTGCTAGCAGAACTTCAGGAATTGAAGGAGCAATTGCATGACTTATTGGATAAAAAGTTCATCAAACTAGGTACTTCTTCATGGGAAGCACTAGCATTTGCCAAGAAGAAGGATGGAACCTTGAGGTTATGCATCGACTACCGACAACTAGATCGAGCCACTATTAAGAAGCGGTACCCATTACAAAGAATTGATGACTTGTTCGATCAACTAAGAGGTTCAAACATGCTTTTCCAAAATCGACCTTAGGCCTGGATATCACCAACTACGTGTCAAAGAAGAAGACATACCAAAGACTGTATTTCGAACCCGTTATAGCCATTATGATGTGTTCGTGGTAATGCCATTCGGTTTGACGAATGCACCAGGTGTATTTGTGAGCTTAATGAACAAAATTTTTACACCTTATTTGGGCCAATTTGTGGTAGTATTCATTAATGACAATTTGATATACTCATGATCAGAGAAAAATCATGAGCAACATGTAAGAGTTGTTTTGCAAGTTCTAAGAGAGAATCAATTGTATGCAAAGCTAGCAAATGTGAAATTTGGTTGAAGAAAGTAAAATTCTTAGGTTATGTTGTGTCTAAATCAAGAATAGTAGTGGACACTGCTAAAGTAAAAGCAGTAATTGTAATGCCTCATAAATTATAAACCATTTTATAATTAAATCCATTAAATATTTTTCAACCACTACAATGAATATCATTAAAGAATGAGCCTTTTACCTAAAATAATATATTTATCATTGTACTATTCCAAGTGAAATATGCATCATTGTTCATTAACATACAATCATGAATAGCAACCATTCAGAGGGTAGGAGAATACAAAAATAAAGTGCCCTAATGGCATACACATTTTTCAAGGATAGTCCTTGATTACACAAAAATAGACATTCAGTCCCAAACCTCAAATTAGCTTTGGAGCTTCAACAAGTAACAGCCAAAGAGCCTTCATGCTGCAGTCAAAACACATCCATCACCAAGTCACTTCGGCCGAATCGCACCATCATTTCCTAAAATGTTGTTAGTTTGGCGTGAGCTATTGCCTAGTAGGAAATACTATTAACAAGATATATAATAATTGAGATGCATATGATCATGCCATGCACTTGTTACAAAACCTATATTTTCTCTTTTAAAATCCAAAAATGTCTAATGCATGATTTCCATTCAAAGTCTCATTCGCAACCATGGGGTGGTAAATATGATATGTGTAGACACCCCATTTTTGACTGCCCTTAAGACTTGGGCACCACTGATGTTTTACTTGGTGGAGAAAGGTGTGCAGGGAAAATGTTTAGTTTCTTCGGCAAGGAGAGAGGTAAATCCTTCAAAACACTTTGTTTAGGGGTTTGGAGTTGAAGAAGAGAGGAAAGGAGAGGAGAAAACTAGTTTGGGAGAAGTTCGGCATGAATCCGGGTAGAAGCAAGTCGAGCAGCCCTCGCTGAATTGGGCTTATCTGTCTGTACACTTGGAGTTTAGCTATGGGGCCACCACCATCGGAAAGATTACCTCCAGGGCTTCATTTTTCACTTAAGAATCCCTTAAAGCCAAGTCCGGGTGGGGGAGATATGGGCAGCTGAAGTTGGGCATCATCCCGGTTGGATCGAATCTGCGCGGCTTCACCAAAATGGGCATAACTTTTTCCACAGGAGGAATTTTAATGCAAGGTTTGCGCCATTGTAAAGATAACTTCCGGGGCTTCAATATGGAGATCCACCGGTACTTTTTGACCTTATCATCCACCCATCGGCACTCTATTTATCCGATCGGCCAGTATAAATTACAGGTCGGCAATATATTGTGCCGACCGGCCATTTATTTTGCTGATGACCTCCTTTCATGGCCGATATGACCCTTTTTCACCCCTCAAGCATGGTGCGTGCCAGCTGTGCCAGCTATTCTCCATTCAAACCCTCTGTCCGAGATTTTGCATTTTGGGGGGAAACTTGATTTGTTTTCCCCCCCTTTTTTTCCCCCTCTTTTCTACCCCTTTTGCTTATACATACATCCCCTCCCTTTCAGATTTGAGGGTTACAAAATTTGTTTTGAGAGGGTTACAAAATTTGTTTTGAGGGCCTTGCATCAATTCTCCCTCTCTCTTTACTCTAAGCCTCAAAACACCAAGTCCTACACCCTTTTCTTCATCACCACCTAGCACCACACTACCACTTCCATTCCAGTAGCTTGGAGGTCTTCTCAGAGGCTAGGAGGCAGCTTTTCTTGGTCCAAGAGGCAGCAAAGGATTGGTCTTCAAGGGTGAGTTGATTTCTCCCTCTTTCTAGCCCATTTTTGTAAGTTTTCTTAGCCCCTTTTGCTTGCTGTTTTGAGCTCCGACCAAAGATGAAAGTGGCATTTTATTGAGCTCTATTTCATCTTTCATTAAGGGTCTTACCCTGTTTGGAACCCCCATTTTGCACTTGCTTCATTACCCCTTTGTATGCCATAATCTTACATAGTATTTTTGGCCTATGTGTGATCTGTTTTGGAGCATGATGTAAACTGTATATAGGATTATTTTGAGCCCTTATTCAACATTGAAGAAGGGCTCATCACTGTTTGGGACCTCCATGTGCCACTTGTCATTATACCCCTCTTTGGTCCCCATTTTTGCATGATTTATTAGTCTATTGTGTCTCTGTTTTTGGACTTTGATCTGAACTGAAAATGGACCTATTTTGACCCCCTCTTCATGTTTCATTAAGGGTCTATGGCTGTTTGAGACACCCTTTGTATACTTTATGTTGTAGCTCTTTTTTGCCTTAATCTTGCATAGTATTTTGAGCATACTTGTATATTGTTTTGGGCTTGGACATCAACTTAAAACATCATATTTTCGGCCCCCCTTCAATATTGTAGAAGGCCCATTCTCTGTTTGGGGCCAGAATTTGTGAGTTGCTTCATTACCCCTCTCTTGGCCCCATTTTTGTATGCTAATCTAGCCTCATTTGTGTTCCATGTTTGGCCATGCTTTAAACTGTAAACATGCTTGTTTTGGGGCTTCCTAGATTCTGTCTTCATACTTCATGTTCAAATTATGCATGCATTGCATAGCTATAGGCCATTTCATGCGCCAAAATTCATGTTTCGGGACTCGTTCCATGCATCGGGTATCATTTTGCCATGATTCGGGGATGTTTTGCATCTCATTTTACCTCTGAAAATTGCATGATCATATGCCATATTCCATGTTTTGCCATGTCTTGTTTGAGTGGCATTCCGTGCCGTAGGTTCGGTCCTCGGTTTGCGTGCATATGTGCACACATTTCGAGTGTCTCATTTTCATCTCATAGCCATTGATGTGAGTGTGGCTGAGGTCCACTCACATTGGTGTAAGTCCATCTTGCATTGTGTATGCTATGTTTCAATGCGTTGTGCATGTTATGTTGTTAGTATTGTGTGTGCCATGTAGTTGTATTACATGTTTGTATGTTTGCTTGCATGCTTAGGTCGCATGTGCATTGTTGTGCATTGCCTCGCCTCTTGACCAACCATGATTGAGGTTGGGTCCCTTGTATGTTTTGTGTGCATTGCATTTGACATTGAAATGCATACTTGACTCTTTGGCCATCATGCATCGAAATGCGTGATTGGTGGCCCGAGGGTCGAGGGCCATGCTCCCTTGAGTCCATTACATGATAGGGAGTGTGTCCATGCATACATTTGCCTAAAAATTCCATGCCATACACTGCTTGCCCTCTGCTGCTGCCAATTGCAGGTTCTGCAGGAAGATTTGGCCGGTCGGTTAAATACAGTGCCGACCGGTAATCCATAAATGGCCGATAACTTCATCAGCGGCCGGTGACCATTTCCCATGGCCGGTGGCCATCCCTCCCAGCCAGTGGTATTCCCCAACATCCAGAGAGCATGCCTTTAGACTTTGGTAGTCCTCAGAGGAGCAGGGCAGTGAAAAACAGAGGCAACAGTGCTATGGCAGCGAGTTTCCGGGCAATATGGGTCAAGCATGCATCATTGGCGCATCCCAAGGCGGGGGCCGTGCCACCTTCCCTTTGCATTTAATTTGTTAGTTAAATAGGAATTTTGTAATAATTAACTAAGTAGTTAGTTATTTATTCGGACTGTAATATTTATTCGGTCCCTCCGAGTGAGGCCGTATTTGTAATAAGTGTGGGTGCGTGTGTGCATGTCTTCCAATCCCCACTTCTTTCTCCCTTTTACTTACCTGCTTTGATGGTTAGTATTAGGACATGTTAATTTAGCATACCTTATGCTATGCATGCGTGCATCCATACATTTGCCTTACATGCACTGGGCTCGGCGCATCATACTAACTGCATTTGTATTTCAATTTCAAAGTTGAGTACTTGTTAGCTGTTGCATCTCATATGCCATGTTTAGAACAGCCGAGCCTGCTATAGTTGCATTTTGCATGTGTTGCATTAGGCACTCCTGTATAATTAGGATCATGCATGGATTTCTAATTAGCTTCTGTTTTGGCTTGGAGTACTCGGTGAGTTTTATGCTTTAGCATCCTTGCATGTGTGTAAGTGACTGCCATAAAAGCATGCTTACCATGAGGCTATATGCTTATGTGATATAACTGCTTGAATGCCTGTGGGTGGAGGTTGAATTACTTAAATTGGAATAATGCACTAAAACTGTGAGTTTTAAGCCCACTAGATAGTGGTAAAACCATCTTTTCTAAAAGCCCACTCGAGGGTGGCAAAACCTGCATTTTAGCCTACTTGCGAGTACCAAACCATTTTCAAAGCAAACATGCTATGTTTTGTTCCAATTTAGGCGATTTGGTCTATACTTGTTTGCTGTGCGCATAACATAATGATTCTAGGCTAATAACCGGAATAAGAACACATAACGTTTTCAAAACTGGATATCATGGTTAGTAGAGGCCGATCTTCGGATCGGGCGAGAGGGGGTGCTCATAGCTGACCTTCCCCAATCGTACCCAAGCTCCCGAGCCGAGGCAACTTTGGTGATGACGGACACGTGGCCTTTGGCACCGAGTCAGGGTTTCCTAAATTCTCCCAAAAAAAATAAACATTTAGGTGGCGACTCTGTATCTGGCAAAGCAGTCCATGTTTGGCACTTCTTTTCAAAATCTGTTTCTCAAAACGATTTGCCGGATTTGGACTCTTTGGTTCAGATTAAGAACCGTGACACAAATCGAGTCCGAACTGTAGCGGGGTCCCTCGCGGACGTGTTACAATATGACGTTCCAAGTAATAGTCACAAAACCATACTTACATACATAGATCTATATATAGAAAATATCCCACATTTGTCAGCTATTAATACGGCAAGGAATGGGCACCAAAAATCATCTGTTTTTCTACTTTTACCGACTACAATACGGCAGGACCAATGAACACCCAAAAACATTTTTTCATATTTGTCTAGTGATAAGCTCAAGATAGGGCAATTAAGCATCCCTGTGGGAGTACTAACACAATACACAACCATTTCCCAAAATTTGACTTAACTACCCAGACTCCTATGTTTTTTACTCACTTTCAGCATTTTTCAAACATCCACAAGATTATATGGTCATAAGATAAAATCATAATGCATGAGTTTTCAAATCCAATTTCCTTAAGGTTTGTTTAATTCACAACAACATTTAATAAAATCAACTAAATAATTTCTTCAATCTCATAGTTTCCACAATCTCAACATCTACCAAACTCAATACATATATCCATAAAAATTTAAAAACCTCGTATCTCAGCACCATTGTCAAAATTATTCACCAAATTTCAAGATTTAAGAGTCAATTTGTCGAAATCCTTTATTAAATCAAAATTTGAAAACTAGGATTTTTGAAAAATTGGGGCTTTCCATTCTTTTGCACTTAAAAAGCCAATTTATATCATCAATAATAATAATCAACTATAATATACAGTGATTTGTACAAAACATGGGGTATAACCCCCTTTCATTCATCAAACCCACTTTAATTTACAAAAATCAACTCATACATAATTATATCTAGGAAAATACCACACATATATCCCAAAACGTAGATATATCAAGTAAAAGTATCCCTGCCTCGAGGATGGAGGCAAGAAGATGAAAACCCAGAGAGCTTCAAAGAAATTGCAATCCAATCGGTCAAAATGTTGATCTTCACTTATTCTTCACCTTTAATGCAAGATCTATGATGGATTCTTAGTGAAAAGTAGATGAAATCAAGGTTTGAAGGTCTAGGGTTTTGGGTATGGAGGAAAAGAAGAGAAGAGGGAAAGAAAGAATGAAAAGTTTGGACCAAAAAGTGACTTTAAAGTGGTTGATTTCAAAGAGTCCGCTCGAGCAGTCAAAGCTTGGCTCGAGCAGTCAAAGAAAGCTCCTAGAATCTCTGTAGCTCAAATAGACCACTTGAGTGGTCAAAAGTTTGCTTGACGGAACTTATTTTCATAATAGGTACTCAAATTTCAAACGGACATAACTCCCTTGTTCCGACTTCATTTTGGGTCGTTCTTATGTCTAAATTATAGCCCCGAAAACAAGATTTCTAATGGTTCTAGTCTTACATCTAGATTCAAAGTGCGGAAAGAGACACAGGTAAAAGAGTGAAGACTACTCATAGGACAGTTATCTGAATCAATGTTTTTGGTTCAATCCTACTTTCCCATTATGATATTACCCCAATCAATACTCTAAAAAGAATCAAAGTGGCTCAAAGTACAATAATAGGAGTGTCAAGAGCAATCCCATTAGTCCAAGGAATACGTAAAGTTACAGTAATGGAATGAAAACAATCTAATAATACATTTGAAATTCGTAGTTTCTTAGGATTAATAGGTTATTATAGAAGATCCATTCAAGATTTCTCCAAATTAGCCAAGCCAATGACACGTCTAACACATAAAGAAGTAAAGTTTGAATGGAACAAAACTAGTGAGAAATCGTTCTAAGAACTCAAGAAGAGACTAACGAGTGCTCCTATACTAATTGTACCTGAATGTGACATTGGGTACACAATTTATTGCGATGGTTCTAAAGAGGGATTAGTAAGTGTATTAATGCAAAATGGAAAGGTAGTGGCTTATGGGTTGAGACAATTGAAGAATCATAAGAAGAATTACCCCACCCACAATCTGGAGTTGGCAGCTATGGTCTATACACTTGAGACTTGGCAACACTACCTTTATGGCAAAAATTTTGAAATCTTTAGCAACTATAAAAGCTTGAAGTATTTGTTCACATAAAGGGTTTTGAACATGAGACTGAGACGTTGGATAGAATACCTTGAACACTACCAATTCACTTTGTCTTATTGTCGCAGGAAGGTTAATGTTGTAGCTGGTGTACTAAATTGAAAGACTAGAGAAATCATGGCTAGCATAGCAATTAAAGAATGGGAAATGATGAATACTGTGAAAGAGTTTAGGTTACAACAAGGAACTCAAAATGGAAAAGTTAGGTTATTTGTAATAGTTGCAACACACAAACATCTAACCAAAGTTCTAGAAGCCTAAAGGTTTAATCAAGAGACTGATTTCATTAAGGCACAATTAGTGTCGAGAGAGTCCTCACGTGATTGGGCGCTCCATCTGGATGATAGTTTGAGGTATCTAGGTCAAATTTTTGTACCAAACATTGAACAATTAAGAGAGGAAGTACTTAAAAAGTTTAACCATTCATTTTTTGCAATTTATCCAAGGCGAAACAAAATGTACTAAGATCTCAAGCGACGATATTGGCGAATTGGAATGAAAAGCCACGTTGCTCATCTCGTATCTAGGTGCTTAAAATGTCAGCAAGTGAAGGAAAAACATTAAAAGCCAACAAGGAAGCTCTAACCTTTACCAATACCTGAATGAAAATGGGAATGCATAATAATGAATTTTGTAATGGGATTGCCCTAGTCATCGTAAGGCCGTGATGCCATTTGGGTTATGGTTGATCGAGTAACTAAGATGACACATTTTCTCACAATAGAACCAATAAACACACTTGAATCATTAAGTTGACTATTTATTCAAGGAATCATTAGGTCGCATGGAGTGCCCATCTCAATAGTGTTAGCCCATGACCCTCACATTATGTCACAATTTTGACAAAGTCTACAAAAGGCTATGGATACAGAATACGGGTTTTTACTCTCAAACTAACGATCAATCAGAAAAGAACACTTCAAACTTTGGAAAATATACTTCGAGACTGTGTGATGGATTTCGAGGGTAGTTAGGAGAGACATTTACTACTAGTCGAATTTCCTTACAATAACAGTTTTCACGTAAGTATTGGTATGACACCTTAATAGGCTAGGCAACCTTGTTGATCACCAATATGTTGGATAGAAGTTAGAGAAGCACCATTTTTAGGTCTAGAGTTAATTCAAGAAACTACAGAGAAGGTGAAATTAATTAGACAAAGGCTTGAAACCACTCGGAGTAGTCAGAAAAATTATACGGATCAAGAGAGAATACCTTTAGGATTTAAAGTTGGAGATTACGTGTTCCTGAAAATACAACCTCATCGACGAGTTGTTCGTTTCAGAAAGAAGAGGAAGCTATCACCTTGCTTTATTGGACCTTTTGAAATTTTGGGTAAAGTAGGAGATGTGGCGTATCACTTGGCTCTGCCATCTCTATGCTACAGAAATACGAGCCACGCCCTTCTCATGTCATCAACTGGGAAAAAATTAATCTTGTTGAAGATGTGACGTAGGAGGAAAGGCTAGTCAAAAATTTTAGATCGCCGCAAGAAGAGTTTACGAGGTAAGACCATACCATTGGTCCAAGTACTATGACGACATTGTGGTAAGGAAAAATTGATGTAGGAACAGGAAGACATGATATGTGTTAACTATCTTCAACTTTTTTAATCTGAAGGTATAAATTAATTTCAATGGTGAAATCTTTTTAAAGGAGATAGATTGTGAGAACCCATATTTTATTATTTTAATGAATGCATTATAAGATGTGATTAATAAATTAAAATTTATCTAGAGACTACAAAATAAATATAACATTGAGTAAATTTGGAAAAAAATGTTCAAATTTAGTCACTAACAAAAATATTTCTTGGAATAATAATTTTGTCAATATTCAATATTTTTCGTTTGTAATTATTTTTTACAAGGATTCAACTTAATAATTAAACTCACTAAATACCTTAGTTGAAAATTTTGTTTAATTAATTTTAAGAAATCCACATAGATACATATTTATACAAATTTATCATTCAATTCCCCCCCCCCCCAAAAAAAAAAATATTAAGGGATTAGGTTGTTAGTGGGGTGATTAACTCTTACCACCTGTTTCTTTGCATGACAAGCTAGTAATAGGTTATCATGAGATTCTTGGTTTGTGAGAGATTTGAAATCATCTACAATAATTATGGGTGTTGGCAGGTCAGTTCAACTTGGGTTCACCCTTAGCCCGCCAGTTGAACATAATGTATTGGGTTAGAAAAATAGTCATCCGCTGTTAACCACAAGAACATTCGAAATTGACAATGATTCACTAGT
Source organism: Camellia sinensis (assembly GCF_055761805.1). Lineage (NCBI taxonomy): Eukaryota > Viridiplantae > Streptophyta > Magnoliopsida > Ericales > Theaceae > Camellia > Camellia sinensis. The sequence goes on from NC_138964.1 coordinate 74,575,793, forward strand.
TGGATTGCTAGTCGATTCTATTGGTGAAATAAAAATAAAAAAATCTACTCTGCTCTCTCATGTTCTGTTTCAATCACACAAATCTCAAATTAAACATTTTCAAATGGACTAGAAGAAATAAATACAAGAGATTTAAACAAATATATAGAACATGCAAACATATCTTAAAACAACAGAGTGAAGTGAGGAAAAAGTCTCATCATTACTTAGATTTCAACACTATATTCACAAATCTGAACAACAACACCATCGTCTCACAGGTCTAAGAGCATCATTGTCAACGAGAGAGTGATTAACCCTTGGCCCCTCTCCGTTGGATTTTTCCTTAATCCACCTCTTGATCTTTACACTGTTATGTAGCATAGCCTATATATAGTTCTTTCTAATGTAGTACATTTTAGTGTTCCTAAATGATATAATTACAAATTTTATTTTTTATTTAGCCTATTTTTGTATTCAATTTGGTGTTAAAAAGCCCTCCGATTTGGTAATATAATTTCAATAGGTTTAACTCAATTCCTATGTTTGATCAGTCTGTTATATATTTATTTTTATTTTGCATTGACAAAGAAAATTTGAGAGTTACATTGAAAGTTAGAGCAAAGTTAAAGAGATCAATTGAAAATCTATGGCTTTTTCACAGATTGTTCTCTCCCTCTCTGAGATTGTATACATGTGAATTTACATGTTTGTAGATGTCACTAGTTGGGCTAAGGTTTGCATGTGCTACTGGGATAAAGCAACTTAAAAAATATTATTAGTTTGTATGTATGACTTGCTATTTAATATTTATCAAGAAATTAATTTTTTTTAGGTGAAAATAGGGATAGGGCAATCAATTTATTAATTTTTCATTTTGAAACAAGTGCGCCTTGAGGTTGAAAGCATTTGACAAAAGATCAAGCTCTATATAGTGATTCTAGTTTAGACCCGAACCATTTTATGTTTTAGATCTCGGTTTCATTATCTTATATCTTGTTTTCCATTATTTCTCTTTGAGTTGGCTACTGGGATATGTTGGTTATGTTTGGAATAGATTGGTAGCATGTTTTTCAAACTGTTGTTGCCTAGAATGTTGCCTTTGCTCGAGTGACACTTCTTGCGCTCAAGCGGTCCTTGTGTATTCTCAGTATTTTTGCAGGTCTGTAAAACTACTGGAAGTCGGCATTCTTCGCTCAAGTAGAGCTTCTTGTGCTTGAGCGGTAGTCTTCTGTCTATAAACTTTTGGGATTTTGTATTTTTTGCTCGAGCGAAGCTTCTTGTGCTCAAGCGGTGCAACTTATTTTGTCTGGTCGCTCGAGCGACACATCATGTGCTTGAGCAAGCTGTGCATATATCAGTTTGTAAAGTCACACTTTTCGTCTCTCTCTCTCTCTAAACATTTCAAAACCCTATTTTCTCTGTCTCTCTCTCTCTCTCTCTCTCTCTCTCTCTAAAACTCATTTATTTCACTCAAATCAACCTAGATCCATCAATCTTTTCACCCAAGCCCTTTGTTAAAAGGACAGAGCTTGATGAGGGCTTCGTTCTTATCGAAACAATGTTGGTTTTCGACGTCTTTGAGTTTCCTACACTCTCTCTCTCTCTCCCTCTCTCTTGTGTTCTAGCTTGAGGTATGGATATCTCCAAACTTTCTTATGATTTTTAACTTAGCTATTTGTGTTTGAAACAATATTGTGATTTGGAGAAATTTTTAAACAAATCTAGGGTTTTTGGTCAAAACTCAAAAAGAGGGGTTTTCTAATAGTTTCATGGAAATGGTTGTGGGATTGGAAATGAAAATGAGTTGTGATAAAATAGTTGATTTTGTTATGAAGAATTGATTTTGAGAAGAAAAGTGGTTTTGCTCTAATTATGTTAAATGTTGATATATAAATTATGGAATTGGTGTTGGGAATATGAAATTGGATTGGTTTTGATGAGGATGGTGGAGTTGGATATGTATTATCATTCACATCTTGAAATTTAGAAAGTTTATCTTTATTGGTAGTTGTTTATCTGTTTAAAAATATCTGTTTTGGGCTATCGGTGGAGGATAGCTATAATTGTTGTAGAAATTGTATAAGGATTAGGAGAATTGAACCTATTTTCTCATTCAATTGCATTGAGCATTATCTTACACTTTTACATTGGATACGTTTATCGTTTTGAGAAAAATGGATAAATCTTCGAAGTTTATATTGACTCGTTGAAATATGTTGGCTTGAGTGTCCATGGTGAAAGTTCTAAAAATCACGAGATACGTGGGTGCCGATCCCGCAGATGAAATATCCATAAAATGGCAATAGTAGTGTTTGTATAGCCTACGTTTACATGGGTACCGGTTCACAGTTTCTCGCAGACAAAATTTTCATGAAAGGTTGTATTGGTTCTAACATTCCCACAGTGTCATTCACTACACTATTTTTTACTGTGAAGGAAATGATTTGTGAACTATGATATTAATGTGGCATTACATGGTTTTGGAAAGAGATGTAAAACGTTTTGGCACGAGCATTGCATATGCACTCACCTTGTAGCTTTGTTAAGATTCATATACTGTGTTGGATTATTTCTAGTGGGCTTTGGCTCACCCTACGTGGAAAAAACATTTATAGGTATAGATGACATGCCTCCGCCAAGGCAATAGCTTGGGAGGACTTGGAGCAAAAACTTCATTTTGTTGACTTTTTTTGTATATGTTTTGTACAGGCCAAGGGCCTTTAACATTAATGGACTTGAATTCCAATTTTGTTGTAACCAAGTGCCATCTTGGAAAGTTGTAAGCCTTTAGGGCATTTCTTATTTGTTTTAACTTTATCCTATTTCCTCATTATGTAACATATGCTATAGATTCATGGTTAGGCATGTGAATATATATCAGCATATGTAATTCTTTTGTAAAACTAAATTGGAAACTTATGAAAGATAATTACTTTATCATTGTTGTCACTTATTGATGTTGTGGATGGTTTATAGTAATGATTTTGGGGCATTACAACTTGATGTCAGAGCGTACCGAGTTTGAATACTTGGGTACGTGGGAAGTGGTTCTTACCATAACGGGTTTATCTCGCATAAGAGAGATGTTTGTATGTTTGATATACTATGTGATAAGATGCTTATGTGATTATATGGGTACGGGATTTAATTTTTAAGATATTGATTAGGTCAACAAGTTTCTAGAAGCCCTATTAGAAAAGCACTTGATCACTACCATTTCTAATTGGAACTCTGGTAATGCCGCGCGACGACCATTGTCTAGGAAAGAAATTCGTATGTGTTTATGTGACCACGTGCTTATGTGGAGTGAACTACTGTTGTCTATTACCTTAGGACGCAAGTGAGTTAGCTTTGGCACATTTGTAAATGTGTTAATCTCTTTGGTTACCCTCATTAGGATGTCGGGACGTGGACATGGTGGTGGTAGGCATGGTAGGCCTAGACGGTATAAGGTGCCATTGCCAGATGAAATTCTAGTGTAAGAAAAAGAGGTTGGTCAGGCCAATGTGGCCAAATGAGTTGGTCAGTAGGAAATGGGCGCTTTGGCCTTTGAAATGTCTAGAGCTTTACGGGAGTCTATGGACAGTTTCAGGGCTGAGAATCAAGTCTAGGCCCAAGTTGCTGAGGAAGGGCCATCATTCTTGAAGAGGGAGTTCTTTTAGTCTAATCTGGATGAGTTTTTGGGTGATCCGAAGGAGACACCAAAGGCAGATGAGTGATTGGAACAAATGGTGAAGGAGTTTGAGATGCATGGCATCGAACACGATTGACTGCGAGTGACCTTAGAATCCTTCCAGTTGAAGGGAGATGCGGGTCAGTGGTGGAAGTATGCACGTGGGCGCATTGGGGTGACTTAGGAGGCCTTTGTCAATGCCTTCTAGGACAAGTTTTTACCTCCCATTGCTAGGGAGAAGTTGATGGATCAATTTTTGATGCTCAAGCAGCTTAGTTTTCCAGTAGCTGAGTTTGAGGCATCTTTCACTAGCCTCTCTAGATTTGCACCAGAACTCGTGGTAAATGAAGAACGTCGTTGTATTGAGTTCGAGAAAAGATTGAGGACTGGGCTTCTTTTCAAAGTAACTAGGTCGATGATTAGGGACTACGAACTTCTTGTGGAGGTAGCGGCTCATCTAGAGACCGTGGTTTTAGCAGAGGAAGAGTAGATAAGGGGCTCTAAGAGGAGCCAGGAGGTTTAGGGGGAAAATCAGGATAGTAAGAAGTAGAGGGGTCTCGCCCCACAGTAGTCCCAGGCTGCACAGTCTAGATCTACCTTTCCTGTGTCGAGTTTAGGTTCAAGAAAAGGTAAACAGGGAGGCTTTTGTTGTTTTAAGTGTGGCCAGTTAGGTCACAAGTCTCCAGCTTGCCCACAGAGAAGAGGAGGGCAACAGTCTGCATCATCTGCAGCCCGTTCTGAAAGCCGGAGTCAAGGGAGAGGACAGCCGCCTACCTTCTACCAATGTGTGCGGTCAGGGCATGTGAAGAGGTTTTGTCCTCAGTCAATTAACACACCTGGTGCATCTGGTTCGAGACAAACACAGAGTCATCAGCCTACCCAGTTAGTTCAAGCCTCGGGGGCCAATTAGGGAGCCTCTTCAGCTCAGTCAATGTATCAAACTTATGTTTCGAGGGGTTAGTAGGTGGAGCAAAGACCTACAAGGCGTGTGTATGTTGTTACCACGCTAGACTTAGTGCCAGTGCCTTCAGTTATGAGAGGTACTTTCTTGTTATGCAATTCTATTTCCAATGTGTTGATTGATACGGGTGCATCACATTCTGTTATCTTTTATGCATTTGCTTCAGCATTGGGGTTAAAAGTGGTTCGGTTAGCATCTCCACTCATGGTAGAGTCTTCTGTCGGTGGTGAAGTTGTTTTAGACCAAGGTTGTTGGGGTTGTGATATAGAGGTAGCCAGTCGCCAACTTCTTTTTTCATTTGCACTAATTGACATGTCGAGTTTTGATGTTATTTTGGGTATGGACTGGTTGTCATCATACCGAACTATCATAGATGGTTACCGTCAAAGGGTTACTATATGTACCTCAAGCGGTGATTGTTTTCATTTCTGGGAGAACAGAGTCGATAGAGCCTTATTGCTTGTGTATGATCCACGTGGTCAGGCTGAGCTTAGTCTCCTTCTTGCTACATTCTTGGATATTGAGAGTGATGTGGTCCGAGTTAACTTACCGATGGTAGTTTTTAAATATCCAGGCGTCTTTCCCGAGGATCTCACGGGTTTACCTCCTCACCGTGAGATTGAGTTCTCTATTGATTCAGTGCCTGGCACAGCACCGATTTCTATGGCACCGTATAGATTTGCACCTACCAAATTATGTGGGTTGAAGATTTAACTGCAGGAATTACTAGATAAAGGTTTTATCTGCCCCAGTACTTTACCTTGGGGAGCACCAGCTCTCTTTGCCAAGAAGAAAGATGGTTCATTGCAACTTTGTATTGATTACCAGAAGTTGAACCAGGTAACTGTTAAAAACAAGTACCCATTGCCATGTATAGATGACTTGTTTGATCAGTTGAAGGGGTCTTGTTGTTTCTCTAAGATAGACTTGAAATTGGGTTGTCACCAGTTGAGGGTAAGGGAAGAGAATATTCAGAAATGGCCTTCCATATGCGATATGGTCATTATGAGTTCCTAGTAAAGCCTTTTGGGTTTACCAACGCACTGACCATATTATGGATTTGATGAATCGGATCTTTCGTGAGTTCCTAGACCGTTTTGTAGTTGTCTTCATTGATGGCATTTCGATTTATTCACCCTTGGAGGAGGAACACGAGGAACACCTATGAGTTGTGCTTGAGTTGCTTAGAGCCCACAAACTATATGCTAAGTTCTGGAAATATGAATTCTGGTTGAAAGAAGTAAAGTTCTTAGGCCTTATGGTATCCGGGGAAAGGGTGACTGTAGACTCTTCTAAGATAGAAACAGTGCAAGATTGGAAACAACCTAAGAATGCCTTTGAGATTCATAGTTTCTTGGGGATGGCCGAGTAATACCGTTAGTTCGTGAAGAATTTCTCTAGATTAGCCTCACTAATGACTAGGCTTACGAAGAAAGGAATTAAGTTTGTGTGGAGTGAAACTTGTGAAAAATCGTTCCAGGAACCTAAGGTTAGACTTACCATTGCTCCAGTGTTGATTATTCTAGAGAGGGGTTTGGGCTATTCAGTGTATTGTGATGCTTCACGGGAAGGTTTGGGTTGTGTTTTGATGCAAAAGGGAAAGGTAGTAGCCTATGGCTCACGTCCGTTGAAAACACATTAGAGGAACTATCCTACTCATGACTTAGAACTAGCAGTTGTGATCTTTGCTTTGAAAATTTGAAGGCATTACCTTTATGGTGAGAAGTTTGAGGCGTGTTCTGATCGTAGGAGTTTGAAGTATCTGTTTTCACAGGAAGATTTAAATTTGAGGCAAAGATGGATGGAGTTCATGGAGGACTTGATTTTGAGTTGCACTATCATTTGAGGAAGGCCAATATAGTGGCTAATGCCTTGAGTAGAAAGACCATCAGGAGTGTGGCGTGTATTGCCATTTGGGAATGGGAGATGTTGGGTGTTATTGGTGAGTTTGACTTGCTTTTTGGTGAGTCCGTTGAGTCGGCTACCTTGTTTACTGTAGTTTCCCAACCTACACTAATGAGCCGAGTTATAGAAGCACAACAGGGTGATCTTGAGATAGAAACCGTTCGGGAGAAAAGCTCTAGTGGGAAGGTGCAAAGGGGCTTGAACATGTATTCCAACTTGAGTATTAGATATCTTGATCGTCTTTTCATACCAGAATCTTATCGAGAGGAGGTACTTTGAGAGTTTCACTATTCACAGCTTGCGGTGCATCCGAGAGGCACAAAGACGTATCACGACCTTAGCTGCCAATTTTTGTGGAAAAGGAATGAAGAAGGATGTAGCCATGCTTGTGTCGAGGTGCCTTACTTGTCAAGAAGTGAAAACTGAGCATCAGAGGCTAGCGGGTTTGTTGCAACCCTTGCTTATAGCTGAGTGGAAGTGGGAACATGTCACGATAGACTTTGTTGTGGGTCTTGCAAGGACTCAACAGGATAACAACGCCATTTGGGTGGTAGTTGACTGATTGACCAAGTCAACGCACTTTATACCTACACGCACGAGTGACTCGATAGATTATCTAGCTGACCTTTACATTAGGGAGATAGTTCGACTTCATGGGGTCCTAATGACTATTGTTTCGGATAGAGATCTGCATTTTACGACTCGGCTGTGGCAGAGCTTGCAAAGTGCCTTGGGCACTAGGTTGACTTTTAGCACCGCTTATCATCCTCAAACTAACGGACAATCAGAACGTACCATTCAGATCCTTGAGGATATGTATTGGGGTTGTGTTCTTGACTTTAAGGGGTCGTACCAGAGGCACTTTTCTTTAGTGGAGTTTGCCTATAACAATTGCTTCCAATCGAGTATTAGCATAGCATCATTCGAGGCCTTGTATGACCGACCATGTAGATCTCTTGTGTGATGGGCCAAGGTGGGTGATGCACCTATGATAGGTCCAAAGTTAGTCCGAAAAACAATGAAGAAAGTTGCGCTTATTTGTAAGAGGTTGGTCGAGGCTCAGAGTCGTCAGAAGAGTTATGTCGACCGTAGGAGGAGACCGTTATCCTTTGAGGTGTAACATCATGTCTTCTTGAACATATCACTTAGACGGAGTTTGATGAGGTTTGGGAAGAGCAGGAAGTGGTCTCCCTGGTTTATTGGGCCTTTTGAGATCTTGGAACAGATTGGAGAGATAGTTTATCGTTTGGCCTTGCCACCAAAGCTTTCCGGATATTTGTATGCTCCGAAAGTATGAGCCAGATCCATCACACGTCTTGGATTAGATGGAGTTAGGGGTAGACTAGGATGCCTTGTATGAGGGGAGACCGGTTAGAGTTTTAGAAGCTTGAGACCAAGTCTTGTGAGGCAAGACGATTCCTTTGGTAAAAGTGTTGTGGCGACACCACGGGGTTGAGGAGGCCACTTAGGAGCGTGAGGCTGAAGTCGGTGAGAAGTATCCGGACCTATTTGTCGATGTTTGAACATGTATTGAACACCTTGTTGTGCTAATGTAATATAAACATTGTATATGTTTTAGGAATGTGAATTACATATTCAATATTGAAAACTTGTTTATCTTATTGATGAGAAAGGATGACCGGTGGATGGGTCATGGTGATGAATTTAAATTACTATCATTGTTGTAGTAGGCTTAAACATGGTTTTAATGTTTGGTTTAAAAATTTCAGAGATCAAATTCCTTAAGGGGGAAATTATAGTGATTCTAGTTTAGACCCAAACCATTTGATGTTTTGGATCCGAGTTTTATTATCTTATATAGTTATTCATGTCTTGTTTCCCCTTATTTCACTTTGAGTTGGCTATTGGGATGTGTTGGTTGCATTTGGAACAGGTTGGTAGCATGTTTTTCAAACTATTGTTGCCTAGAATTTTGCCTCTTTACTCAAGTGACCCTTCTTGCAGTGTCACGCCCCAAACCCGCCCCTAGAAGTTTAGGCATGACCACTTCAAAAACGGACACTTACCTGTTATATATAACATATGGGGCCTGAGTGGAAGCATAAATTTTAAATAATAACATGCAAGGAAAGAGCTACATCCATTGAGCGACCACCATCATGCCAGGATCACAAATAGACAGATAATAATAGTTACATACACATATACAACCCCGCCCGTGTTTGGGCGTATAATAAAACAAAAACATTAGAAGTTACAACATATTATAGACAATCAGAATCTAAGCCAAAACTTCACCAAACGGGTAGGCTTCACCCAAATGCTTGGACACACAGAGGCTAACAAGGAAGACAAGCATTAAAAGTTGAGGCTGACCTCCAAATGCAAGACCTACGGAATCAGACAAAATACATAGTGAGATAACCTCAGTGAATAATAGTACGTGAATAACTCAATGTTCAACTTGAATTATAATGCAAATCAGAGTTTATATAATATAAAAGACAAGTAGTTAATCTGATCCCGTACTAATGTTAACGGTCTTGTTGGTTCACAAATTCACAGACTGGCCCTTGGCCTGGTGGGTTCACATATTCACAATTAGCCTTTGGCTTTATAGATTCATAATTGAGATTCATAATTTCACAACTTGGCCCTTGGCCCTTTGAATTCATAGTTTCACACGTTGGCCCTCGGCCTCATAGATTCATATTTTCACAAGTTGGTCCTCGGCCTCATAAGTTCACAAATTCACAAGTTGGCCCTCGGCCTCATGAGTTCACAAATTCACAAGTTGGCCTTCGGCCTCATAAGTTCATAGATTCACAAGTCGGCCTTTTGCCTCATAAGTTCATAGATTCACAAGTCGGCCCTTGGCCTCATAAGTTCATAGATTCACATAGTTCCTTCTAATTATTCACATGAGGTAACATAGTTATGTTACGTTCAACAGAGTGCTAATAGCAACTATTACCAGATTGAACTTCATAATGCAGTCACATCCCATTTGTTTGTCATGAATTACTACCTCTAGTTCACAGATAACAGAATGTTATTACATATTAAATGAGTCCAGAGATACGCAGATACCATAATCCCGTAATACACTTAAATTCCCCTTGTTCGTTATAAATCCATACAACTGACTTACAGATAACAGTGTGTTAGTATCCATTATCAATAATAAACAGAACGTAGTACCCAGTAATGCTCTTAGATTTTCCCATGGTTTCTCATAAGGTGACATAATTGTCCCACAATAATAGAACAACACTATTAACAATAAACAGAAGGTAAATGCTCCATTACATTAATAAGAATGGAGCCATTCACATCATAACGTGGGTCACATAATCGTGTTATTGACATTGAATTCTTTCTCCGGATTGAGTCATTCAGAGGTTCATCTGATATTTAACATAATTTCATAATGGTTATAAACGTACAAAACAACTCGTAGTCTTATCCAATTATTCGTTTTGATGATCCACTCTAGGTAGATATCTGTATCATGTCAGTGTGTGCCAAATCCTTCAATGTTTACATAAGTTCACACTAATTCTCGTTCCACATACATGTTAACTTAATTGACCACGGAGAACAAGATGTTAATAAGAATCATTATTAACGGTAAATAATGTGCATTAGAGTACTATTACTCACAGTGCTATAACGGAGTGCTCGTCCTTCTCAGGTTATGCCCTACACGTGTACACAACCTATACAGTAAGGCATCAAACACAAATTCCAGAAATACCAGAGGGTTAAGCACGTAAAACAGAGCAAACAATATTTTGCAGCATGAAATTTCAAACCTACTTCTCCAACTCAATATATATATATATATATATATAAGATTACTAGTCTTACAAAACACATTATGGAATTTACACCCATTCATCTTCTAGTCAAAGAAAGAAAGGATTTTTATAAACATTTCCATGTTCCCCAAAACTCCTTAAATTTCTAGTGTTTTCACCAAAAACCAAACATTTCCCCATCCCCATAAGAAATCCTATTAAATCATTCTCTTGATTTAATAACTAAGCAAGCCTACAAATATTTAGTAAAATGATTTGGGATTAAACCCATTCTTGAAAACTTCACATTTTAGGTCACAAAAATTAATATCAACATAGTTAATATCATCCCACATAATCATCACAATTCAACATATCTCAAAAGGAATTCTTAAATTCCATTTCAACATTCCATAATCGAATTTATATCATCCACATTATCAATAAATCTTTTCCCCCAATTTTCCTTTTATTAAAACATAATTTACAATGCATTTAACAAAGTTCAATCGCAAAATTTAAACATAATTTTCAAACATAACCAAATTCCAATTAAACTTGAACACATCTAATTCAACTTACCACTTTCATGATTCAACTATCAATTTGGGCCAAATCATGGATTATCATCAAAAACCAACCTAGGGTTTCTAAGAAATCTACAAATTTCAAATACAATTTTAAATCTTCTTAACCCATTACTTTTGATTCCAAATCTTCTCATTTATTAGGCACCCTAGGTCCATAACCCATAAACCATACTCTAAACCCCATAATAGAACCCCACCATACCCTAACATACCTCAAAAATTTCGGAATTCCATTCGGTAGAAAGTGGTGATCTCCTCTTATTCTCCATCCTTGATGCAAGATTCATGGTTAATTTGTTGAGAAAAGTGGAGGAAATCAAGGTTTTGGGAGCTAGGGTTTCGGACATGGAAGAGGGAAGAAGAAGAGAGGAAAAGAAAATCTAAGAAATGACTCAAAAATCACGTTTTTGAGCTGCTGCCCCGCACATCGCCGCACGTGCGCCGTATTTACCGCACGTGCGGTTCTGCTTCCAGCACAGATATGAAAACTTCAAACAGGCGTAACTCTCTCATCCGGACTCCGTTTTAGGTCATTCTTGTGCCCAAATTGAAGCCCCGAAAATAATCTTTCCAATGGTTCTAACCTCACATCCAAATTCCAAGTGTGGAACAATAAAAGGGCAAAAGAGTGACGGTTGGTCGTAAACGAATTATTGAAATTAAAGTTTTTGATCCAATCTTACTTTACCATCATATTACCACCACAATCAATAGCCCAAAATAAAATAGGGAGGTTCCAAATACACTAATAAGAATATCAAAAATGAGCCCATGTTCGAGCGGAGGGTAAAAAAAAATTTCAAGCCGATACAATAAAGGTCGCCATAACTCAGCAGATGATGTTTTTTTTTAATTCCGATAGATATAGTTGAATTAAAACACATTAACCCCTAATTAAATAAGGATGACTTTCTATATGCATATTGGGGTCATTACATTCTCCCCACCTTAAAAAGTTTGGTCCTCCAAACTTGATTCACCTTGTCACAAGTCTAGTTCCGTCCTGGACATATAATATTTCTCAATCCTTTAGCCATTCACAATTCTATACAGTTAATTTCGATGGAGTTTGCTCCCAAAATCACAAGTAATTCAACTCCACTAACTAATTGATACCCCAATTAATAATAATACTTCATAACATTTTCATTTATTACTCCACAAATCATATCTTCCACATAATAGAACAGCTTAAGGGTATTCAGAAATGAATTCATTTCAAGTATTCGTTTGCATGAAACTCATAAACTATCAAACATAATTCAAACTTTTTAAGTTCACAAATAACCCCCATTATCATAATTCCTTCAAGATTAAGGAAACACTCACGACATCATCATGTGTCAAAGGTATATACTTCGTACAACGATTAGACCCACAGTAGCAATTAAGTTCTAAATCAACGATTTCGTGGTTCTTTGTTCATTACCTAAATTAGACCTATCAGTTCAAATCAAATCCCTAACATACTCCAAATACCAACTTAAATCTCATATCAAGGAATTACATGTTCAGAGTAGAGTATTAGTAAAATCAAATACAGATTAAACCTTAATGGTCATACTTCCCAAATTACAGTACAGGAACTTATCAGACCTGTCAAAGATATCAGATGATGGCATAATTCCCAATAGCATTAAACTTATTTAAACTTTGATAGAACAATCTCCAATTCAACTTGTAACAGATAAGACAGAATAGCTTGAAGCTCAACCTAGAGCCTTCATCAAGTATGCCACAATAAATTATCAAATGAAAAACTCATTCATGCATAGCAAAATATCTCTTTCAGAAAACTTGTCATATCTTGAACATTCGGAGTTTCGTAGCGTATCTAGTCATTTTGGGAAACTCAAATCATGAATCCACAACTTAAATTCACTCCAATTCATAAGATTCCTACTTGTTCTCACATCTCAATACATAAACATAAAATCATGCCACATACTTGAATTCAAACAAGTCAATTGAAGAAATAGAGTAAAGCCTCTCATAGGTACTTCAAATTGAGTCAAAACATGCAAAGTAAGGTCATCTTGCTAATTTACTTCTCATACTCACAACACCACAATCCCAACTCTTAGGTACATGATTATAGAAACATCTTAGAGGACCCAACACGCAAAACGGGGCATCCCAACTTTTCTGACTTGAGCCGCACGTGCGCTAGGATCTCCAGCACGTGCGGCACACCTCCCACACGTGCGGCATTGAGGCCCCGCACGTGCTTTTTTTGCAGTGTTGAACTCCAAAATTTTCCATTTTCCCCGCACGTGCGGCAGTGACTCCCGCACGTGCGGCTGAGGTTCCCGCACGTGCGGCCTTAGGCCCCGCACGTGAGGCGATTCTGCACCAAAAAGTCCGAAAATTCTGCACAATTTCCTCCTCGTGTAGACATGTTTAGGGCCTCAAAAATCTAGCTTTAAATTACTAATAGATAAGCGCAAAGCATATGAATACATGTGAACAAGGATCAAATTACATATTTCATTTGAGTAAAAATCAAATCAGTCTGTCTCTGTACAGCTTGTTGGGACAACGTAATCGGTTTATAATCGTCATAATGTGGCCCTGGCCTAAGAACTTCACACATTCAGAAAAGAGTCCTTGGGTTCATAGTTTACAATTCATCACATAGACCTTTGGTTCTTTTTGATTCACAAGCTTACAATAATATAAGTTCATATTTCACACATCGGCCCTTGGCCACATTGATTCACAATTCACAAATGACCCTTGGTCACGTAGTTTCACATTAGGGCTCGTAGCCACATTGACTCACAAATGGCTTTAAGCCACATATCATAAACATGTCGGAAGTTCATAACATTTTTATCATTTCCGAATATACTTCTCATATATAACATTTCATAGCCCAAATTATAGATTTCCTTAAACATTGTATAGCATAGTCATTGTTAAAATCATTTACGTCAGAAGTACCGAATGTAAATGATGGTATGACATCTCTAAATAACACGGATCACATAAGTTTCATTCCAAATAAAGGAACAAGCCTCGAATTAATTTTCATACATAAAGGTCAGAACGGAAACGCATCAGAACAAAATTATGTCCTTCAGATAAATGGCAGTCCACAAAAGAAACACAATTTCCCTATATCACTAAACTTTTATAAAATTCCACCGAACATTATGTGATCACAAATCATGATACTTATCTTTATTAACATTTCAGGTAGCAATTTCAACGTTCCCTACTCGTTATCAATCATCAAACATCTCAATCATAATAATTCCCTAAGTTATCAGCTACCATAATTCTAATGTCTCTCATCATTTCATGTTTCCAAAGCTCAACATGTTTGTACTTCCCATTAGTCAAGCCAAAACACTACAATTTCATAAACCTTAGCCCTTTTGTTTCCTTATACATATCATGTAGAGAAATATTGATTACGGATTACAATTTACACATAACAAAACAGATTACAAATAGTAAAGTTAGATTTCAGATTTCAAAATTCACACAGGTTTCCATAAACCAATTACACTCGCTAAGAGAGGTCATTATATGCCTAACTTCTTCTTACAGTCAATCGTACTCAATACAATCTCAATTAGTACGCAACCACATTTTATCAAACTACTCCAATGCAGTACTTTCTCAAAATCACAGATCTACACATTGTCATGGTAAGGAGGACATAACTCTAGCTTAAAGTTAGAGTATCACATATAGTATTTCCTTTATTCTTAGAATATCCCATGCTTAGAGTTTAATCAATTCGCCAATTCACTTAGAGAGATGCTAAAAAGATGACTAACAACCGACAACATACATTTTAATCTTTACATGTAAGTCGTCTTACCGACCAGTTCGAACCCTCACCACACTTCCGCTGTGCAACTTTATTGATTAAATCCCATCTGCAGATCTTACCATGTTCTGCATAGCAATCAATCACAATATATACAAGAAATGTATAACATACATGAATAATAACCATTGCGGTTAGCGTCATTACATATACCCTTATCGTTGCTATCAATTCCTTTCATATGCACTAAGGATGTCATGCATGATGCCTAAGTCTTTTCTAGACATCCTAAAGCTCAATGGAGTCGTGTGTGAGATAGCAACTCGTGCTCTGATACCACCTGTCACGCCCCAAACCCGCCCCTAGAAGTTTGGGCATGACCACTTCAAAAACGGACACTTAACCTGTTATATATAACATATGGGGCCTGAGTGGAAGCATAAATTTTATATAATAACATGCAAGGAAAGAGCTACATCCATTGAGCGACCACTATCATGCCAGGATCACAAATAGACAGATAATAATAGTTACATACACATATACAACCCCGCCCGTGTTTGGGCGTATAATAAAAAAAAAACATTAGAAGTTACAACATATTATAGACAATCAGAATCTACGCCAAAACTTCACCAAACGGGTAGGCTTCACCCAAATGCTTGGACACACAGAGGCTAACAAGGAAGACAAGCATTAAAAGTTGAGGCTGACCTCCAAATGCAAGACCTACGGAATCAGACAAAATACATAGTGAGATAACCTCAGTGAATAATAGTACGTGAATGACTCAATGTTCAACTTGAATTATAATGCAAATCAGAGTTTATATAATATAAAAGACAAGTAGTTAATCTGATCCCGTACTAATGTCAGAACGGTCTTGTTTGTTCACAAATTCACAGACTGGCCCTTGGCCTGGTGGGTTCACATATTCACAATTAGCCTTTGGCTTTATAGATTCATAATTGAGATTCATAATTTCACAACTTGGCCCTTGGCCCTTTGAATTCATAGTTTCACACGTTGGCCCTCGGCCTCATAGATTCATATTTTCACAAGTTGGTCCTCGGCCTCATAAGTTCACAAATTCACAAGTTGGCCCTCGGCCTCATGAGTTCACAAATTCACAAGTTGGCCTTCGGCCTCATAAGTTCATAGATTCACAAGTCGGCCTTTTGCCTCATAAGTTCATAGATTCACAAGTCGGCCCTTGGCCTCATAAGTTCATAGATTCACATAGTTCCTTCTAATTATTCACATGAGGTAACATAGTTATGTTACGTTCAACAGAGTGCTAATAGCAACTATTACCAGATTGAACTTCATAATGCAGTCACATCCCATTTGTTTGTCATGAATTACTACCTCTAGTTCACAGATAACAGAATGTTATTACATATTAAACGAGTCCAGAGATACGCAAATACCATAATCCCGTAATACACTTAAATTCCCCTTGTTCGTTATAAATCCATACAACTGACTTACAGATAACAGTGTGTTAGTATCCATTATCAATAATAAACAGAACGTAGTACCCAGTAATGCTCTTAGATTTTCCCATGGTTTCTCATAAGGTGACATAATTGTCCCACAATAATAGAACAACACTATTAACAATAAACAGAAGGTAAATGCTCCATTACATTAATAAGAATGGAGCCATTCACATCATAACGTGGGTCACATAATCGTGTTATTGACATTCAATTCTTTCTCCGGATTGAGTCATTCAGAGGTTCATCTGATATTTAACATAATTTCATAATGGTTATAAACGTACAAAACAACCCGTAGTCTTATCCAATTATTCGTTTTGATGATCCACTCTAGGTAGATATCTGTATCATGTCAGTGTGTGCCAAATCCTTCAATGTTTACATAAGTTCACACTAATTCTCGTTCCACATACATGTTAACTTAATTGACCACGGAGAACAAGATGTTAATAAGAATCATTATTAACGGTAAATAATGTGCATTAGAGTACTATTACTCACAGTGCTATAACGGAGTGCTCGTCCTTCTCAGGTTATGCCCTACACATGTACACAACCTATACAGTAAGGCATCAAACACAAATTCCAGAAATACCAGAGGGTTAAGCACGTAAAACAGAGCAAACAATATTTTGCAGCATGAAATTTCAAACCTACTTCTCCAACTCAATATATATATATATATATATATATAAGATTACTAGTCTTACAAAACACATTATGGAATTTACACCCATTCATCTTCTAGTCAAAGAAAGAAAGGATTTTTATAAACATTTCCATGTTCCCCAAAACTCCTTAAATTTCTAGTGTTTTCACCAAAAACCAAACATTTCCCCATCCCCATAAGAAATCCTATTAAATCATTCTCTTGATTTAATAACTAAGCAAGCCTACAAATATTTAGTAAAATGATTTGGGATTAAACCCATTCTTGAAAACTTCACATTTTAGGTCACAAAAATTAATATCAACATAGTTAATATCATCCCACATAATCATCACAATTCAACATATCTCAAAAGGAATTCTTAAATTCCATTTCAACATTCCATAATCGAATTTATATCATCCACATTATCAATAAATCTTTTCCCCCAATTTTCCTTTTATTAAAACATAATTTACAATGCATTTAACAAAGTTCAATCGCAAAATTTAAACATAATTTTCAAACATAACCAAATTCCAATTAAACTTGAACACATCTAATTCAACTTACCACTTTCATGATTCAACTATCAATTTTGGCCAAATCATGGATTATCATCAAAAACCAACCTAGGGTTTCTAAGAAATCTACAAATTTCAAATACAATTTTAAATCTTCTTAACCCATTACTTTTGATTCCAAATCTTCTCATTTATTAGGCACCCTAGGTCCATAACCCATAAACCATACTCTAAACCCCATAATAGAACCCCAACATACCCTAACATACCTCAAAAATTTCGGAATTCCATTCGGTAGAAAGTGGTGATCTCCTCTTATTCTCCATCCTTGATGCAAGATTCATGGTTAATTTGTTGAGAAAAGTGGAGGAAATCAAGGTTTTGGGAGTTAGGGTTTCGGACATGGAAGAGGGAAGAAGAAGAGAGGAAAAGAAAATCTAAGAAATGACTCAAAAATCACGTTTTTGAGCTGCTGCCCCGCACATCGCCGCACGTGCGGTTCTGCTTCCAGCACAGATATGAAAACTTCAAACAGGCGTAACTCTCTCATCCGGACTCCGTTTTAGGTCATTCTTGTGCCCAAATTGAAGCCCCGAAAATAAGCTTTCCAATGGTTCTAACCTCACATCCAAATTCCAAGTGTGGAACAAGAAAAGGACAAAAGAGTGACGGTTGGTCGTAAACGAATTATTCAAATTAAAGTTTTTGATCCAATCTTACTTTACCATCATATTACCACCACAATCAATAGCCCAAAATAAAATAGGGAGGTTCCAAATACACTAATAAGAATGTCAAAAATGAGCCCATGTTTGAGCGGAGGGTAAAAAAAATTTCAAGCTGATACAATAAAGGTCGCCATAACTCAGCAGATGATTTTTTTTTTAATTCCGATAGATATAGTTGAATTAAAACACATTAACCCCTAATTAAATAAGGATGACTTTCTATACGCATATTGGGGTCATTACATGCAGTCAAGAAATCCTTGTGTATTCTCAGTAATTAACTACTGGAAGTTGGCATTCTTCGCTCGAGCGAAGCTTCTTGTGCTCAAGCGGTGGTCTTCTATCTGTAAAACTTCTGGGAGTTTGTATTCTTCGCTTAAGCGCAACTTCTTGCGCTCGACTGGTGCAACTTATTGTGTCTGGTCGCTCGAGCGACACATTTTGTGCTCGAGCGTATATCAGTTCGTAAAGTCACTTTTCTGAGTTACTTTTTCATCTCTCTCTCTCTCTCTCTAAACATTTCAAAACCCTATTTCCTCTCACTCTCTCTCTTTAAAACTCATCTATTTCACTCAAATCCACCTAGATTCGTCGATCTTTTCACCCGAGTCCCTTTGTTAAAAAGATAAAGCTCAACGAGGGCTTTGTTCTAATCGAAGCAAAGTTGGTTTTTGGTGCCTTTGAGTTTCTTACTCTCTCTCTCTCTCTCTCTCTCTCTCTCTCTCTCTCTTGTTCTAGCTTGAGGTAGGGATATCTCCACACTTTATTATTATTTTTAACTTAGCTATTTGTGTTTGAAACAATATTGTAATTTGGGGAAAGTTTTAAACAAATCTAGGGTTTTTGGTCAAAACTCAAAAGAGAGGTTTTTCTAATAGTTTCATGGAAATGGTTGTGCGATTGGAAATGAGAATGAGTTGTGATAAAATAGTTGGTTAGGTTATGAAGAATTAATTTTGAGAAGAAAAGGGGTTTTTCCCTAATTATGTTAAATGTTGATTTTATATAAATTATGGAATTGGTGTTGGAAATATGAAATTGGATTGGTTTTGATGAGGATGGTGGAGTTGTATATGTATTATCACTCACATCTTGAAACTTGGAGAGTTTATCTTTATTCGTAGTTGTTTATCTATTTAGAAATATGTGTTTTGGGCTATCGGTGAAGGATAGCTATTATTGTTGTAGATATTGCATGAGGATTAGGAGAATTGAAACTATGTTCTCATTCAATCGCATTGAGCATTATCTTACACTTTTACATTGGATATGTTTATCGTTTTGAGAAAAATGGATGAATTTGGGAAGTTTGTATTGACTCATTGAAATAAGTTGGCCTAAGTTTCCATGGTGAAAATCCTAAAAACTGCGCATATACATGGGTGTTGATCCCATAGACGAAAATCTGTAAAATGGAAATAGTAGTGTTTGTTTAGCCTACGTTTACATGGATGCTAGTTCACGGTTTCCCGCAGACAAAATTTCTATGAAAGGTTGTATTGGTTCTAAGATTCCCAGAGTGTGATTCATTGCCCTATTTTCTATTGTGAAGGAAATGATTTGTGAACTATGATATTAATGTGGCATTACATGGTTTTGGAAAGAGATGTAAAACATTTGGCACGAGCATTGCATATGCACTCACCTTATAGCTTTCTTAAGATTCATATACTGTGTTGTATTATTTGTACTGGGTTTTGGCTCACCCTATGTGGGAAAAACATTTCAGGTGCAGATGACATGTCTCCGCCAAGGCAATAGCTTGGGAGGACTTGGAGCAAGAGCTTCATTTTGTTGACTTTTCTTATATGTGTTTTGTATGGGCCAAGGGCCTTTAACTGTATTGGGCTTGAATTCCACTTTTGTTGTAACCAAGCGCCGCCTTAGAAAGTTGTAAGCCTTTAGGGAATTTCTTATTTGTTTTAACTTCATCATATTTCCTCTTTATGTAGCATATGCTATAGATTCAAGGCTCAGCTTGTGAATGTATATCAGCATATGTTATTCTTTTGTAAAACTAAATTGGAAACATATGAAAGATAATAGCTTTATCATTGTTGTCACTTATTCATATTGTGGATGGTTTATAGTAATTATTTTGGGACGTTACACTCTATGACTATATTGTAGATGGGTGGTCATTCTCTTCTCTCAAGTAGGTAATTTTTAAAATTTTTGGTTTATACACTTAGATTATTGAATTTTATAGCTTGTTTGGCTTGAGGCTTGGGTAGCCTTGTTTTTTGTGTACTTGTTTATAGCTTTATCATTGTTGTCACTTAGCTCTTTTATTAATAACATGTTTTATTAAATATTAATCACGCTTAAAATATGTGATCTAAATCTTTATTATCACAGGCTTTATTACTTATACATCACACATAAAAAGTGTGATCTAAATATTTATTATCACACGTAAAAAGTGTAATCTAAATGTTTATTATTACATGTAAAAAGTGTATTTAAATATTTATTATTACACGCATAACATGTGTGAAATCATCCTTTAATGACACTTAAAACGTATGATTAAAAAAAAACTCTTTAAAAGCACACTTCCAAAGATCACACTTTGACAAAAATTAAAACGTGTGATTAAATAACACATATTACACATAAAAAGTGTGATTTATTTATGATTTTGTAATAGTGTAGAATTAAAAATAAGTGTTGAACTACTCTATTAAATTGAATCTTTTAAATTAGTAGTTCTGTGATGTTGTGATTTGTTTTAGTATTTAAAATTATTATTTCACATTATGGTTAATTTAACTATTTACAATAATATACACATTGATTGATTACTAGAGAACGTATGTGTTAATATATTTTTTTTTTTGAAAATTATAATAAAATGGTATAACATCGATGGTGATATAATTTTGTATTTATTAGTGATTATTGTAAAAATTAACTAGAATGATCAACGGTGTACGAAATTAACGATTGAAGGTTAATATTGGTTGTGTAAAGTAAGCCTTATTTTTTAGAATTCTTACATAATTCGTGTCACAAAACTCTAAGATGACACAGCACTTATTTGAACCTTTATTGGTTTTCAGTTTTAGAATAAGGGTGAATGTGGGTGGTACACATGGAGGATATATACCCTTGGCAGACCGTTCCTTTAGGACAGACTATAGATGCCACTACTTGGGTATGTAAATTGAGACGTGGGCATCCCTGGTTATCCCAGTTTGTAACTCTTAATTATTTAACCAATGAAGGGTTTTAAATTAACCGTGGCCATGGTTTAGTGGTTGGTAACTTAAATCTTTTTTGAGAGATTTCGAGTGTCACTTAAGTTATTAAAATTGTTGAATTTATTTTATTGGGTGTAATTTATACTTGCAATTATATTTTTGTATCATGCTTATAATCTCTTATTTTTCTCTAAAAACGAAAGCTAGGTTTGTTGTGTTTTCTTTTTGTTCTTATCAGCTCATGCTATATATTTTTGTTGTCTTAGCGTTTTATGCCAGATTTTGACGAGTAATGAATAAAAGCTGAAAATGAATTTGATGCTAACGTAGAGCGTTGACTGACTTCAAGATATGGCTAGAATGGAATAAATTTTATTAACTTATATATTAACAATCAAGGATTTTATGATTTTGTTTAATGTTGTATTTGGACATTTTAAGTTTTTATTTAGTGTGTTTGAATTTTTGGTTGTATGAGAGTTGAAATTTCTAATTAAAATATTAAATTTTTTTCCCTTGATGTTCTAAAATTTTGGGACGTCACATTTTTTGCCTTTCGTTCAAATATTTATATTATATAAATACATTTTATGTATTAGTTTTCATAATTGATTGGTGATAGGAGATCTGGTTTGAAATTGAGTTGCAATGTTATAGATATTACGATTTTCAATATTTGTTTTGGTTATTATTACATTATTGACCAAATTTGTATAACAATTTTTGAGTTTTGATTCCCATGTGTTTACTCGTGTCTTCCGATTATGATGTTGATTATGAGTTTTGAATTTTGTATGAGTTTTTTTTTTTTTTTCTGAGTTCATTTTTTTGTTGCGATTGTTAGCTATTTAGTGTGAGTTTCAATTTTCACTTGTTTATTCTAAGATTTTGATTGTGGATTTATTTTGATTGTGAAGTTATTGTTGTTGTTATGTTTTACATTGATATTTTACTGTCAATTACTTTCTTTTTTTTATGGTACTTGTTAACAAAGAAACTCTCTATTAAATGTGTTTGAATACATTTTTCTTATTGTTGTATGGGACAATGAAATTTCACTGTGATACTTGGAATCAAATTATTATGGATTTTTTTTTTTTTTGAATTTCTCGCGAAATTCAGGTCCAAGAAATTTCTTCGATAGATTTTATGATGGTTAACACAGTAAAATTTCACTATGTTATATAAGATAGTGAAATTTATTGAAATATGGTTGGGAAAAAAATTCTTTGATAAATTTTATGATGGTTAACACAATAAAATTTCACTATGTTATATAAAATAGTAAAATTTGATCGAAATATAGTGGGATTTGACTAATTTACTTTATTGAATTGGTTAAATTTGACTATTTTAATAATGCTAGGACGTTTCACTAATGTTTAAAGTAGGACAATTAATTATTTTAGTGAATTATATGCATTGTTAATGAAAAGTCAGTGAAATTTCACTCAAAGAAATATCGTGAAATTTTATTGTGTTGAAAGCTAATTTCGCAATGTTTAAACCTTATATGATTCGTCTATATCGGTGAAATTTCACTAGGATAAATTAATGAAATTTCACTTACATGAGTCAATTTAAATTTGTTGATATTGATTGCATCTAATGTGCATTTCTTGTGTCATATAAGAAAAATTGCATTGAGTTGAGAAATTTCGTTGGGACAAAATTATTGTAATTCACTCACATCAGTGAATTAAAATTTGTAGACATAATTATATCTAATGTGCATTTATTGTTTCAGTGGAAATTCACTGATATATGAGATTCTTAAAATGAACTTAATGTTATTAAAATATCAATTGATTTATATATAATAAAAAAAAAGATCTAGAAATTTTCATGAGACATGTGTATTTAGAGAAAATTGAGTGAGTTGTGATTGGGATAAATAATTTGATTTTCATTAATTGTTTTTAGTATTTTGGAATATTACTAAGACATGTTTGCATAGAGAATTTTACTATGTTTTGACTAGCATAAAAAATGCTATTTGCATTAAATCTTTTCATTGATTTTGACTGAAGCGATTCAATGAAATTTTACTACGGTTTAATATGATTGAGAGAAAAAGTAATATTGTAATTGTATTTGAATAAACCCTGATATATTGAACAATTTTTTGAACAAATCATGACATAGAATACTAAGATTTTTTGGATGATTGTGATACTATGATTGTGATATTTGAGTAAGTTGCTTCACAGAATTTTCGAAAGTTTGTTGATTTTTTTATTACCTTTTGGTGATTATGACTCATTTCTTCTTCTTCGAAAATTTGTTGATTTCCAATTCTTGCTTTCTTGAATCTTCGAAGTGTTTGTAAAAATTCAACAATTCTAGTTTTTATTTTCTTGAAAGTTTTGTAAAATTTACTAGTTGGTATGGCGATTCTGGTTTAGACCCGACTCATATGATATTATGGATCCTAGTTTCATTATCTTCTATAGTTGTTCATGTCTTGTTTCTCTTTATTCCTCATTGAGTTTGGTTATTGGAGTGCCTTGGTTGCATTTGGAACAGGTTGGTAGTCTGTGTTTCAAAACTGTTGTTGCCCAAATCTTGGCTTCTTCGCTCGAGCGACACTTCTTGCGCTCGAGCGGTCTTTGTAGACTTTTAGTGCTTTTGCGAGTCAACAAAAATATTGGGAGGTAGCATTCTTCTCTCGAGCGACACTTCTTGCGCTCAAGCGGTCCTTCTTGAGCTCGAGCAGTGGTCTTCTGTGTACAAAACTTATGAGAGCAGGTATTCTTCACTCGAGTGGTGATTCCTGCGCTCGAGCGGTCCCATTTGTTGTGTCTAGTCACTCGAGTGACCATTCGAGTGCTCGAGCGGTCTATGCGTATATCAGGTCGTAAAATTCACTTTTAAAGTCACTTTTTCACACCTCTCTCTCTCTCTAATCTTAGATCTAGAGCTTCTCTCTCTAAAACTCACATTCTCTCTATAAATACGCTTAGATCAATTGATTTCTCCACCCTATTTTTTTTTAAAAAAAAAGGTAGAGCACACCGAGAGCTTCCTCTTAATTGGAACAAAGTTGATTTTCAACGTCTTTGAGGTTCCTCCACTCTCTCTCTCTCATCTTCTAAGCTTGAGATAAGGATTTCTCTACACTTTTTTATGATTTTAAACTTATCTATTTATTTCTATAAAACAACATTGTTAAAAAGAGAATTTTTGAACAATATAGGATTTTGGCTTGAAATCAAAAATAGGGGATTTCAAATGGGCAGTTGGAAACGATTGAGAAAATGTATTTATTGTTGAGTTATAATGAAATGATGGACTTTTATCTTTGAAATTGATTTATAAAGGAAAGGAGATTTTGCCCTAAGAATGTCAAATGTTGATTTTGTAACGATAAATGGAATTTGATATTGTATGGAATTGGATTGATGTTGATGAGGACGACAGAGTTGGATATGTATTATTACTCCCATCTTAAGATTTTCAAAAAGCTTATCTGTTAGAGATATCTGTTTTGGGCTATCGGTGGAGGATAGATATGATTGTTGTAGAAATTGCATGAGAATTAGGTGAATTGGAACTAATTTCCCATCTATTTGCATTGAACATTGTCGTATCTTTAACACATTCAAAATGTATATTATTTTGAGAAAAATGGGTGAATACTTGGTAAATCTGGGAGTGTGGTTACGATATAAAGTTGGCCTATGTATCGTTAATGAAAAACCAAAAACCCTTGCGGATAGGTGTCGAGCCTTCCGATTAATACCCGTAAAAATGACAAATTGATAGCACTTGTATATTCTACTTACAAACACGTACCTAGAGATTTACAGTGTTATACTCACTGCCCTATTTTCTATTAATTGTGTTATAAACATGGCATTACATGGTTTTGGAAAGAGATATAAAATGTTTTTGGCACGATCATTGCATATGCATTCACCTTTTATCTTTGTTAAGATTCGTAAACTGTGTTGTAGTATCTCTATTAGGCTTTGACTCACCCTATGTAAGAAAACCATTTTCAAGTGTTGATGACATGCATCGGCCAAGGCAATAGCTTGAGAGGACTTGGAGCCAAAGGCTTCTTTTTGTGTATTGCTATATTTATTTTGTACAAGCCAAGGGCTTTAACTACATTAGATTTAAATCGATTTTTGTTATAGCCAAGCATTGTCTTGGAAAGATGTAAGCCTTTAGGGCATTTATTATATGTTTAACCTTTATTTTGCATCTTCAACTTATGGCACATGCTATAGATTCAGGGTTAAGACCTATGAATGTATAACTACATATGAAATCTTTTGTAACCTCGGATTATTTGAAATGAAAAGGATATTGTATTCAGAATGGTATTGTTATTTATTAATATTACGGATGGTTTTATTGTAATTATTTCAAGGCGTTACAACTTGGTATTAGAGCCACTAGATTTGAATACTTTGGGATCGTGGGATGTGGTTATTATCGCAATGGGTTCTCTTGTTAGTTAACATTAGAAGTAAACCTGGTATGCTATGTAATAATGTGCTTATGTGACTAAGTGGGTATGGAATTTAATTTTTAAGATATTGATTGGGTCTATGGGTTTCTTGAAGTCCTGTTAGAAGAGCACTTGATTGCTACTATTTCTAACTAGGACTCTGGCAGCGCTGCGGGACAATCATTATCTAGAAAGCAAGTTCGTATGTGTTTATGTGATTATATGCCTATGTGGAGTAAATTAATTGTTGTCCACTGCATTAGGATGCAAGTGAATTAGCTTAGGCACATTTATAAATGTGCTAATCTCTTTTGTTACCTTTATTAGGATGTTAAGATGTGGACTTGGTGGTAGTAGGCATGGCAAGCCTAGATAGCATGAGGTGCTGTTACCGGATGATATTCCAACACAGGAGCAGGGGGTTGGTCAGGCCAATGTAGCTGAACCAGTTGGTCAGCAGCAGGCCATGGACGTTTTGGCTTATGAAATGGCTGGAGATTTAGGGGAATCCATGGACATTCTCAAAGCTAAGAATCAAATCTAGGCCTAGGTTGCAGAATAAGGGCCATCATTTTTGAAGAGGGAGTTCTTCCAGTCGAATTCGGATGAGTTTTTAAGGGATCCAAAGGAGCCACTGAAGGTGGATGAGTAGTTGGAGCAGATGGTGAAGACGTTCGAGATGCTTGGCATCGAAGACGATGGACTGAGGGTGACCTTAGCATCCTTCCAACTGAAGGGAGATGCGGGTCAATGGTGGAAGTTTGTGAGGGGGCGTATTAGGGTGACTTGGGAGCCTTCTGTCAACGCCTTCCAGGATAAGTTTTTGCCTTCCATTATTAAGGAGAAGTTAAGGGAGCTGTTTCTGAAGCTCAAGCAGCTTAACACACCAGTGGCCAAGTTTGAGGCTACTTTCACTAGTCTGTCGAGGTTTGTGCCTAAGCTTGTGGCAACGAAAGAATGTTGTTGCTTGGAATTTTAGAAGAGGTTGAGGACCGAACTCCTTTTCCAGGTGGCTGCATCCATGATTAGGGATTATGGTCGTCTCGTGGAGGTGGCGACTCACTTAGAGACCGTGATTCAGACTGAGGGGGAGAGGATGAGGGGCTCCAAGAAGAAGAGTCAGGAGGTTCAGCGGGAAACTCGGGATAGTAAGAGACAGACGGGTTCTAACCCACAGCAGTCCTAGGGAGCACAGTCTAGGTCCACTTTTTTGGTACCAACTCCGGGTTTTGAGAAAGGTGGTCAGGAAGGGATCACTTGCTTCAAGTGTGGTCAGCTGGGCCACAAGTTTGTAGTTTGCCCGCAGAAGGGAGGAGGGCAATAGTCTACATCGTCTACGGCTGGTTCTTTGAGCCAGTGTCAAGAGAGAGGGCAGTCACTTACCTGTTATTAGTGTAAGTCATCAGGGCATGTGAGAAGGTTTTGCCCTTAGTTGGGTGGTACATCTGGCGCGTCTGGTTGGAGGCAGACACTGAGTCATCATCCTACACCTTCAGCATCGGCCTCGAGAGCCAATCAAGGAGCCTCTTCAGCTTAATTTGTGCATCATACTTATGCTCTGAGGGGTGAGCAGGTGAAGCAAACACCTACAAGGGGTGTGTACATTGTTACCATGCCAGATTTAATGCCAACACCTTCAGTAATAAAAGGTAACTTCTTGTTGTGTAATTCTATTGCCAATATATTGATTGATGCAGGTGCATCCCATTCTTTTATCTCATCTGCATTTGCATTGGCACTGGAATTAGAAATGGCCTAGTCAGCATCTCTACTTAGGGTAGAGTCACCCATTGGTGGTCAGGTTGTGTAGGACCAGAGGTGTCGAGGTTGTGAGATAAAGGTTGCCAACCGACTTCCTTCTGATTTTGTATTGACTGATATGTTGAGCTTTGATGTTATTTTGGGCATGGACTGGATGTAATCCTTTCGGCCCATTATAGATTGTTACCGTTGGAGAGTTACAGTGTGTACCTCGGGTGGTTATTATTTTTATTTCTTGGGGGACCGAGTTGATAGGGCCTTGTTACCAATGTGTGATCCATGTGGCCGAGGCGAACTAAGTCTCCTTCTTGCTACATTCTTGGGTGTGGAGAGTGATGTGGCTTGAGTTGAGTTGTGGAGGGTAGTTTGTGAATTCCCAAACGTTTTTCCCGAGGATCTCACTAGTTTACCACCCCATCATGAGATTGAGTGCTCAATTGACTTAGTGTCTAGCATGGCACCGATTTCCATGGCACCGTATAGATGTGCACCTACCAAGTTAAGTGAGTTGAAGATTCAACTCCAAGAATTGATAGATAAAGGCATTATCCGCCCTAGTAGTTTTCCTTAGGGAGCACCGACTCTCTTTGCCAAGAAGGATGGCTCATTGCAGCCATGTATTTATTACCGAAAGTTAAACTAGGTAACTGTTAAGAAATGACTTGTTTGATCAGTTGAAGGGGGTCTTATTACTTTTCTAAGATAGACTTGAGATTGGGTTATCACCAATTGAGAGTGAAAGAGGAGGATATCCAGAAAACGCATTCCATATGCGGTATAGCCACTATGAGTTCTTAGTGATGCCTTTTGGGTTAACTAATGCACCGGCCTTATTTATGGATTTGATGAATCGGATCTTTTGTGAATTTTTAGACCGTTTTATGGTTGTCTTTGTTAATGACATGTTGATTTACTCACCTTCTTAGGAGGAACACGAAGAACACTTGCGAGTTGTGCTTGAGTTGCTTAGAGTCCATAAATTGTATGCCAAGTTTGGGAAGTGTGGATTATGGTTGAAAGAAGTTAAGTTCTTAGTCCATGTGGTATCTGGAGAATGAGTGACTGTAGATTCTTCCAAGATCTAGGCAATACAATATTTGGAGCAACCAAAGAATGCCTTTGAGATTCGGAGTTTCTTGGGGTTAGCTGGTTATTACTGTCGTTTTGTAAAGGATTTCTCTAGATTGGCCTCACCGTTGGCTAAACTGATGAAGAATGGAATTAAGTTTGTGTGGAATGAGACTTGTGAGAAGTCATTTCAAGAGCTTAAGGTTAGACTTACCACTACTCCAGTGTTGATTATTCCAGAGAGGGGTTTGGGCTATTCTATATATTGTGATGCATCTTGGAAAGGTTTGGGTTGTGTTTTGATGCAGAAGGGAAAGGTAATAGCTTATGGCTGAAAGGTAGTTGAAAACACACGAGAGAAACTACCTTACCCATGACTTAGAGCTAGCAGTAGTGATCTTTGCCTTGAAGATTTGGAGGCATTATTTGTATGGTGAGAGATTTGAGGTCATTTTCGATCATAAGACTTTGAAGTATTTGTTTTCATAGAAAAATTTGAATATGAGGTAGAGAAAGTGAATGGAGTTCATGGAAGATTACGACTTTGAGTTGCATAATCATTCGGGAAATGCTGATGTCGTTGCCAATGCCTTGAGTAGGGAATCCATTAGCGGTGTAACTAGTATTGCCATCTGGGAATGGGAGATGTTGGGCGCTATTGACGAGTCTGTTAAGCCGGCAGCTTTGTTTGCTATAGTTGCACAACCTACACTTGTTAGCCAAGTTATAGAAGCACAACGGAGTGACCACAAGGTAGAGTCCATCCAGGAGAAGATATCTAGTGGAACGGTAGAAAAGGGCTTGAATGCGTATTCTGACTCTAGTGTTAGATATCTTGACCATCTTTTCATGCCAGAGTCTTATAGAGAGGAGGTACTCAGAGAATTCTATCATTCGTGCCTTGCGGTGCACCCCGGGAGGCACAAAGATGTATCACGACCTTAGTTGCCAATTTTGGTGGACGGGAATGAAGATAGGCGTAGCCTTGTTCTATCGAGGTGCCTTACTTGCCAACAAGTGAAGGCCGATCACCAGAGACCAGTGGGTTTGTTACAACCCTTGCCTATAGCCAAGGGAAGTGAGAGCATGTCATGATAAATTTTGCTGTAGTCTTTTGAGGACTCAACGGGGTAATGATGCCATATGGGTAATACTTGATCAGTTAACCAAGTCAGTGCACTTTGTACCCATGCGCTCAAGTGACTCGGTATATTTTCTTACCGACCTTTATGTTAGGGACATAGTTTGACTTCATGAGGTCTCTGTGACTATTATTTTGGATAGAGATCAACATTTCACGGCTCAATTATGGCCAAGCCTACAAAATGCCTTGGGCACTAAGTCAACGTTTAGCACCGCTTATCCTCCTCAGATCGATGGGCAATCAGAGCATACCATTCAGATCCTAGAGGATATGCTTCCGATTTGTGTTCTTGACTTTAAGGGATCATTGGAGAGGCACTTGCCCTTGGTAGAGTTTGCCTACAACAATAGCTTTCAAGCAAGTATTGGCATGGCACCGTTTGAGGCCTTGTATGGCCGACCGCGTAGATCTCTTGTGTGTTGGGCCAAGGTGGGTGACATACCTATTTTAGGTCCTGAGTTAGTCTGGGAGACAATAGAGAAGGTTGCACTTATCCGTAAGAGGTTGATTTCGGTTTAGAGTCGCTTGAAGAATTGTGTTGACCGTAGAAGGAAGCCATTATCGTTTGAGGAAGGAAATCACATCTTCTTGAAAATATCACCTAGATAGGGTTTGATGAGGTTTGGAAAGAGCGGGAAGTTGTCTCTTATATTTATTATACCTTTTGAGATCATAAAGCGCATTGGGGAGGTAGCTTATCATTTGGCCTTGCTGCCACAGCTTTTCAGGATTCATGACATGTTCCATATTCGTATGCTTTAGAAATACGAGTTGGATCCATCACACATGTTGGATTGGACCGAGTTAGAGGTAAATGAGGATTCCTCGTATGAGGAGAGACCGGTTAGAGTTTTGGATACTCGAGACCAAGTCTTGCGTGGCAAGACAATTTTGAGACATCACGGGATTGAGGAAGCAACTTGGGAATGTGAAGCAGAAGTCCGTGAGAAGTATCTGAACCTACTTGTTAATGTTTGAAATTGCATTGAGATTCTTCTTCTGTTGATCTAATATAAACATTTGTTTATGTTTTGGAAAGAAATGAATTGTATATTCAGCATTGAAAGCTTTGTTTATCATTGTTATGAGAATGAGCGACCGATGGATGGATCATGGTTATGAAGATAGTTCGAACCATTGTTATGTTGATTTAAATACAGTTATTTTTGTGTGGATCTTAAAATTTAGGGGACGAAATTCCTTAAAGGGGTAGGTTATAGCGATTCTGGTTTAGACTCGACTCATTTGATGTTATGGATCTGACTTTCATTGTCTTATATGGTTGTTCTTGTGTTGTTTCTCTTTATCCCTCATTGAGTTTGGTTATTGGAGTTATAGCGACTCTAGTTTAGATCTGACTCGTTGATGTTTTGGATCTAGGTTTCATTGTCTTATTTTGTTGTTCCATGTCATGTTTGCCCTTATTCCTTATTGAGTTTGGTTATTGGGGTTTGTTGGTTGCATTTGGAGCAGGTTGGCTGCCTGTTTCTAAAACTGCTGTTGCCTTGAATTTTGTCCTTACGCTCGAGCGAATCTTCTTGCACTCGAGCAGTGTTTGAAGACTCTCAGCATTGTTACAGGTCTGCAAAGTACTGGGAGGGTGCATTCTTCCCTCGAGCAGTGATTCCGACACTCAAGCGGTCACACCATGTTGTGTTTGGTCACTCGAGCAACACTTCTTGTGCTCAAGCGATCTGTTCGAATTTAGTAACTATAAAAGTCACTTTTGGTCACATCTGGGTCACTTTTCTCTCTCCCTTTTATCTTCTTCCACCATTGTTGAGCTCTCAAGCTCTTTTTATTTGGTTTTCATCTACTTTTATACATCTTTGACCCCTGGTTCCATATACCAAAATGTAGAGCTCCATGAGGGCTTCTATTTAATCTAAACAGATCGTGTTTTCGTTGAAGTTGAATTTTCAGGCTTCCTCCTCTTCATTGCTTGAGGTAGGGATTCTTTTGCTCATTCTCAATACCTTGTCTATAGATAAACATGTGGTAGATTTTATTGCATAAAAATCACAGCTATTGTGGATCTTTTGAAAATCATGAAAGGGCATCTAGGGTTTGATCTTTGGGTTTGAAATTGATTAAATTGGTTGTTGTTTGATTAGTCAGTGAGTGGTTTAATGTGTTTATGTTAAGGGGAAGAGAAAGCCCTAATTTAATAATTTGACTTAATGAAATAAAAAGGGGTTAAATGGAATAATGTTTGTGTTTTGATAATTTGAATTGGTGGTGTTGTGTTGTTAGCATAACGAGAGAATTTATTTAGGTTTTGGGACTTTATTTGGATAATCATGTTAACTTGAGTTGGGCTATGCCTTGGAATCCATGGATGCGGTTTTATTGAAATGTGAAAATTGGTCTTTGGAAAGAAAAGGAATTGGACAAGTTAACTTGAAAAACAAAAGGGTTGATTTTGAAGAAAAGAATGAAACCATGATGTATTGTAAATTTAGAATTTGAACTTGAGGTTAGATTTTGAAATATTTGATTATTGTTGTCATTATCATTGTTGTTGGATTTAAGGTTAAGTGAACATTAAATTATCACGTTATGTGTGTTTAAACATTATTGCTTAGAGGTTTTGTCCTTGGCCATCGGTGGAGGATGACATTGTGATGTTGAATGGATTTTTGTATATGTAGTACACTCGAATTATGTTTGTTTGTTGAATTATGTGATGGTTGGAAATGAGCACATGCTGAGAATTAGGGGTATCATTACCTTCCAGCTAGCACTTGGAGAATTGGCTATGATGAGAATGTGGGGTTCCAGTACCTTCCAACTAGCACCTGGAGAACTTGGCAGAGGTACCATTACCTTCCATTTGGTGACTGAAAAATTGGCATGAGTTTTGGAAAGGTGTATCCTCGGCATACCGTGTTTGAGGCAAGTATAGCTTTGTCCTCCTTCTGTGTTTCATGCATAGTGATGATTACTTTGTGGAGGATGTCACTTGTCTTAAATGGTTATGTAAGAAGTACTTTATATGTATCGTCCTCATGTTTGTTTGGGATACTTCTAATCAGAAATTGTAAAGTGAAATTGGTATAAGTTCGGTAATTGAAGAAAATGTAATTGGGTTCAATGATTGGTTTCGAAAACTGGTTGTTATCGGATGAGTTTAAAATTAAAAATGTAACAAGAAGAAGGAAAGATGAA
Organism: Camellia sinensis; assembly: GCF_055761805.1. NCBI lineage: Eukaryota > Viridiplantae > Streptophyta > Magnoliopsida > Ericales > Theaceae > Camellia > Camellia sinensis. The sequence goes on from NC_138964.1 coordinate 74,608,652, forward strand.
TGGTGGTGTTGTTCAACAAATTGAACATTTTTTAGGAAAAATATTTATGTAAGTATATCTTCATATATAAACTGACACTCGTGTATATGGTATGACTTAAAGCATTCATGATCATAGCTATATATATGTTGTTATTGTTTCGGATCATGTTGGGATCCCTACTAGACTTTATGTTCATCCCATATTGCTAATCATTTTTCAGGTGAACATTGAGAAGTGTTTCAAGATTGAGGATCTTCATTATCTGTTGGCTATGAGGCCTTTTAATTGTTGGCCGAATGCCATTGTTGTAAAAAGGGTTGACCCCTTTCCCTTTCATGTATTGATTGAAGCCTACAGGCAATTTCTTGTAATTATGTCTCATGTTGCATTCATTATGTATTCGAATGAGAGAACTTTACTTCATTGTCTTTATTGATGTATTGAAATTTTGTACATTAGCTCTGAAATTTTATTATGATAAAGGATTTGGTAATGTTACTCGAGTAATAAAAAGCGGCACTTTACAACTGGTGTAACAACCCTCACTTCAACTTAGTTATACTTGCATACATTTATGTATGATCTTGTTGTGTTATGTGCATTTGCAAATCTTGTCTTGTTTTACTTGAGTGTTTCTTGCATACTTGTTCTTGCCTGGTGTGTTGCCGAGGTCATCTTAAGCCTAGACACCGTGGAACCTTTCTACACTTAGAACTATCTTGTAACCACTTCGGTTGACCTCCATCTTCACCTTGGTATATTTGCCGAGATGTCTCTATCTAGGCCGAGGTGTTCAGCACCAAGGCCGAGATGTGTATCATCTAGGCCGAGATGTTTATCCTTGCACCCTAGTGATTTTGTTCCTGGAATGGTATGACCTAGACCGAGATGTGGCACATCTAGGCCAAGGTGTGGCACAGCTTAGTCAGGTGTTGTCCCTCCAAGCCGATGTCGTTGTCACCCTACTTGCCGAAGCTTTGCCCTTAGCCGAGATCATCACTTACCGGAGTGCTCTTGCCGTCTAGCTTGTTGAACACACTTTGTCATGGTCTTGTCTTGTCAAGTCAGTCACCTTTTTTAGTAGAGCCAATCAGCCGATGCCACGTGTCACAGCAAAGGGTTAAGTCAGTGACTGTCGAGAAAGCATATCATTTTGTATCAAATCTTGTCTTTTAGAGAGAGAGGCTCTAGGAAGGAGAAGGAGAAGTTTTGAGTGAGAGAGAGTGAACTTCCAAGCTTGATCGTTGAAGCTTGAACCGTTAGATTCGAGTTGAGGTTAGAATCTTAACCTACTCTTGTTGTTCTTATTGATCATCTAGCTGCATTGCACGATCAAACCTGCTCTGCACATCATGCATTGATTTAAAGTTGGTTTTAGAAAGAGAAAATGGTTTTCATGTGTTCTTGAAGAAAAGTCTTGTTTTGATCCGAAAGTTTGCATCTAGAACCATGTTTTTGTGTTTGTTTCGTAAGATCCTCGAGTATGGGTACCCAGGTCCATGATTTCGGATTCTTAGCATGAAATCTCAGATTTTGTAATAACAAGTTTTAATCTTTCCATTCATCTTCCTCATGTTCATGTTCTTCATGTTCATCATGTTCTTCAAGAGAGGGAAACCCAGATTTTCCCGACTTCATTTCCTTGACTGTGGCCATCGAGGCCACACCTCGGCAAGGAGGTGTGGGACCTTGGCCTAGACCTGGTGGTTGCCCAGCTTGTTTTCCAGCGATAAGAAACTGTGTTTTGATTTGATTTGACTTAGTTTTGAAGAATGCCGAGGTCATTTGCATGCATGCAAGACTTGTTTTGAGAAGTGCATTCAATAGACTTTGCCATGTGTTTGTAGGACTGGGACTTGCCTTGACCCCGATGTTTGAAGAACTATGTGAGTGGTATTTTTAATAAAGCTATGTTATCAATGTTTTGATAAGCTTTGCTCTGCTTTGTTTTGAAAAGTATTGTTAAGCATGAACGATTGTCCCTATTTTGTATGTCAAGCATTATCTTGTTTTGATGACCTTCTCGGAAAGTTCTTAGTGCCAGGGGACTATAATGCAACTACACATCTTGTTTTGAAAGTCCTTTGTGCTAGAGGACTCTAAACTTTCGCAGCACATCTTGTTTTAAAGGTCCCTCGTGCTGGAGGACTCTAAACTTTTGCAGTACTCTCGTGTTAAAGGGCTACGGGCCTTTGTAACATAGGTCCTTTGTGCTAGAGGACTCTAAACTTTTGTAGCACCCTTGTTTGAGATATCTCCCTTGCTTCGTTTTGTTTTGCCACTAACGGTTTACCGTGTGGGTTTGTTTGTCCGGAATGTCATCATATGTAATATGTTGATGCTAGTAAGCATCCCTTGCAGCTTTGAAGATTTGTCCATCCCTTGTTATGTAAAGTTTTGACATGTATTGTTTTGAAAAGACTTCGGCTATTATTCATGCAAACCCCTTTATTATCTATATCATTCACTGAGTATCCAAGCTCACCCTCTCTATATATATGTTGGTGATGAGCAAGAAGGCGATGACGCCTAGATGTGATTCGCGAGCTTGTTTTGGATTTTTGGTTATGTCGGCTTGACTTGTATTTACGTCGGCAGTCTTGAAAATTATGCTTCTTGACTTGTAATATTTGTATTTTGCATACGTCGGCTTGAGAAGCCTTTTGATCAAGATGTAATTTGTACTTTGTTTCATTTGTAACTAAGTTGTAATCCTTATGTAGATGTTTGCCATTTCATTTGACTTACGCACAACTCTTATGGACTAATCTAATTTGTATATATTGCTTCCGTACTTGTGAGCCCCATATATTTATACTCTGATTGTGTGTGAATTTTGAAAGTTGGCCTTCGGTAATCTCGGATTACTGGCCATCATGGTACCAAACTACTAGGGGCGGTTTGGGGTCGTGACAACTAGGTATCAGAGCGAGTTGGGTTTGAATACTTTGGGCTCGTGGGAAGTGATTTTACCACATCAAGTTTGCTATGCTTTGTGAGGACATTGCATATAGTTAGGATAAGTGTTAGGATTTATATGTTGCATTTATGTGAGCATGGGATTAAGCTTCTTGGGTAGTGCTTGTAGCGGGTGAACTTGTTTGGAGGTCTTATCGGAAACAATCTTGATCAACGTGGTTTCTGATTAAAATTCCTTAAGAGTTCTGAGACTAGTAGTTATCCTTGTGAACTTAATTCGATTATGTGACTAAGTGTTTAATTGTTTATATGTAGTAGAAATTATGTGTTTGGGGGTTTATGTGCCTTATAGCCTAAAGGTGGTGAGTGTGTGTGCCTCGGGAAAGGGTTGTGGTGTTGTGCACTAAGTTGGTCTTGTTTTGATTTTATAGGTGGTCTACACAAGGAAATAGAGGACGAGTTAGGAATAGGAGTGCCAATAGGGGCACAACGGTTTCTTTAGCACCTGTCATTGCAGCATCAGCTGTCAGCGAGGAAGTTGTATGCGAGATTGTGAGAGTGGTACAGAATGATTTAGCTCTCAATGAGGGTGACAATGAGCATGCCCTCAAGCTTACTAAGGAGTTTCTTCGTTCCAATCCACTGGAGTTTGTGGGGCAGGCTAAACCATTGGAGGTAAAGGATTGGTTGGAGCAAGTTAGCAAGACTCTTGATATGCTTAGAGTCGAAGATGAGGAGTTGATGATTTCTTTGGCGAGTTTCCTATTGAAGGGTGATGCAGGGTACTGGTGGAAGTTTGTTAAGAACACCGTAGGTAACATGTGGGTAGCTTTTACCAAGGCCTTTTTGGCCAAGTACTTCCCTCCTTTTGCTCGGGAAACATTGAGGGAACAGTTTGTTGAGTTGCACCAAGATGCTACTCCTTTGGCACAGTTTGAGATGCAGTTTACTAGTTTGTCGAGGTTTGCTCCAGAGTTGGTGGCAATAGAGGAGCGTCGTTGTTATGAGTCTGAGAGGCAGTTATGTAATGATATTCGGGAGAAGGTAACTAGATCTCTGTGGAAGAATTACTATGCTCTAGTTGAAGTGGCGGCCCATGTGGAGGCCATGGTTACGAGTGTTGGTCGAGTTAGGGAGGAGGCCACTTTAGCGACTCCTACAGTTCATAAGCGATCTAGGCTCAATAAGAGGTGAAGGCAAGCGCATGCTCAATCTCAGGCTCAGTCTTTGTCTTCATTAGAGGTTTTGGACTCATCAGTTGGGAGGTCTAGTGAGGTTCAAGCTTCAAGCCAGTCTCGGAGTAAGGGGTCTACTGTTTGTTTTGATTGTGGTTATCTGGGCCAAGTTAGACGTTTTTGCCCATTGCATGTGAATTGTTTGAGTGTTCAGAACCTAGTCAGACTCAGTTCCTTCAGTCCAGTCAAGTGTGGAACAGATACCTGGCTCGTATAGGCCAAGCTTCGAGGGCTTCACAAGGGTTGACTTCCAATCATCACAATAGTACTCCTCTCAAGAAGGGCTTTTGTATTAGAGACTGAAGGTTTAATATATGAACTTTTGTTGTTGACCGGTGTACTATTGGATGCTAAAACATCATGATTATGTGTTGTATATATATATATTGTTGTTTGTTTATCCTCATGTATTTGGGGGGGCACGCATTGAATCTCAAACTCTCTTTTATATATATGTGTAATGAGAAGTTGTTAATGGGATAGATAACCCAAGTGTTTTTACATGTCAGACATTAAATTATGAGATGGTTATGTGATGGCCTATGAGCTTTGTTCGGTTTGGAAGTTGTTTTGTTAAGAACGGGGAATTCGTGGTCATTATGATTGGTGTGGTGGTATCATAAGTTGTAAGGCCTTGGATGGGTTGAGTTTAAGGGAATATGAGACTTTAAAGTTTTGTGGAATTGGCAAAGTTAGGTGAGAATGTCTGAGGTAATGTGAAAGTTATATCTCAGGTTAGTGAGAATAGTACTGTGTGTGATGTTTAGCATATTGGTTTTGTTGGTCAGTGAGCCCATGGTGTTCCTATTGATTGTGAGAAGGGTGGTGTGTGTGTTGAGTTATTATTAGATCTTGGATGGAGTTTTGAGAGTGAGGGGAGAATTTAATGGTTAACTGTTAGAGGCTTTTCTTGGAAGGAAGAATGGTGTTGTTCGTGGATAGTGAGTGTGGCATTGGTAAGGATTCCTTTGTGTCCAGAATTAAGTGATTGTCGTTGACCATGTCAGTATAATGTTTGAGGTTTTAGGATGTGCATATCAGATAGATATAGGAGTGTTGACCTTCTTCAGGAACCATGGAGGTATAGTCTAGTTTGGAGGAATTCGGGGTGATTCAAAGGGTACCAGGAATTTGTGTGCGAAACCCCATTAGAAGTGGTGGTGTTGGGTGATGTGTCGGTATTTGGTACCGAGCATCTAGTTTTATCAAGTTGGCTAAACGGTTAGTTGATATTGGAATGTGGTTGACAAATAGTCCCATGAGGTCTAGCTTAGAGTTGGTAAAGAGGGTTATAACCTTGTAAGTGTCTTAGGATGGTTTAGTGAGAGTGAAGCCTCACGTCTGAGGTATAGAAGCTTGAGTGAAGCTTGTGACAAATTGGTGGAACTCCTTGGGTTGGAGTAGTGCATGGGATCATTGTTTTATGTGTTCCTTACGCCTTGTGTGGGTGATGACTTATGACGATGTTTATGATAAAAGAGAATTTCAAGATAATGAACTTTCTTGTCTTTTGTTGCATTGAGAATGCGGTTGTTATTTTATCAAAGATTGTTATATAAATTTGACTTATGCGTTTGTTGTGACATCAGGTAAGGGTGATGGATGTTATGAGATAATGGTCGTCAAGCTTGATTTGGAAAATGAAATTTTCCTAGAGTTATAGCCTCGGATGGCCTTGTTTAATGGAGATGTTGCGGAGCTAATCTAAATTGTAATCAGAAATTTCACTGTATAGTTTGGTGCAACTAACATGTGGATGATTGTATATTTCGATTTACATCCTTGTTTTAGGAAAATTTTAAAAATAAAAAATAAAAAAATATGGAGTTTTACTTGAAAAGAAGAAAATGTGTTTTAACTGTGATTGGTGTGAGTTTTGGCACTTATGAGAAATGTTTTGCATTCAAGAAACTGATTTTTAAAGAATCGAGAAAAGGATGAAAATTTTCTTTTAACTAAGTTCGGTTATCATTTGTTTTACCTAAAATGATGGGTGTTGTGTAAGTGACTTAACTTGAATTGCAATTTGGTTTGGGTGATGGTTTGAGGAATGTTTTAGAGCTAGTGAGGTTTTCATACCAAGTTGTTGTCTCTGACCTTATCCTATTAGGAGTTCTCTTATCCTATGTGGGTTTATTAAGACTTTTGTTGTGGAAATTTCTTCAGTATTCTAAGTGCTGAGCACTCAAGTGTGTGCGGTCTTGTTGTGGTGGTTGTCGTTTGCTTGATGCTTTTAGTATGTGTGCAGTTGTTGTTTCTATTTTGTTTTGCAAGCCTAATGATTGGTATGGGTTGATGAGGCACTCCTGTTTTGCTCTTTGAGTTTCATTGTTTCGGTGTCTTTAGGGTCCCAAAATGTGAGTTGGAATCCAAGAATCTATCCTAAGTATGGATCCAATGCTTAGTCGGTGGTTGTGCTTCCAGTTGTGTTTGAGTTGCCTTTGTTTGGCCTTACCTTAAATTTCGGGGACAAAATTCCTTAAGGGGGAGGTTATAGCAACTCTGCTTTATATGTGACTCGTTGATGTTTTGGATCTAAGTTTCATTGTCTTATTTGGTTGTCCATGTCTTGTTTCCCCTTATTCTTCATTGAGTTTGGTTATTGGGGTGTGTTAGTTGCATTTGGAGCATGTTGGTTGCTTGTTTTTAAAACCATTGTTGCCCTAAATTTTTTCCCTACGCTCAAGCGAAACTTCTTGCACTCAGTAGTGTTTGAAGACTCTCAACATTTTTGCAGGTCTGCAAAGTACTGGAAAGGTCCATTCTTCGCTCGAGCGGTGATTCTTGCCCTCGAGCAATGGATGCAGTTTTATTGAAATGTGAAAATTGGTCTTTGGAAAGAAAAGAATTGGACAAGTTAACTTGGAAAACAAAAGGGTTGATTTTGAAGAAAATAGTGAAACCATGATGTATTGTAAATTTAGAATTTAAACTTGAGGTTGGATTTTGAAATATTTGATTATTGTTGTCATTATCATTGTTGTTGGATTTAAGGTTGAGTGACCATCGAATTGTCACGTTACGTGTGTTTAAACATTATTGCTTAGAGGTTTTGTCCTTAGTAATCTGTAAAGGATGACATTGTGATGTTGAATGGATTTTTGTGTATGTAGTACACTCGAATCATGTTTGTTTGTTGAATTGTGTGATAGTTGGAAATGTGTACACGCTGAGAATAAGGGGTACCATTACCTTCCAGCTAGCGCCTGAAAAATTGGTTGCTTTGAGAATGTGGGGTACCAGTACCTTCCAACTAGTGCTTGGAGAACTTGGCAGAGGTACCATTACCTTCCAACTGGTGATTGGTTGGCATGAGTTTTGGAATGGTGTATCCTTGGCATACCATGTTGAGGCAGGTCGAGCGTTGATGGGTTTCTCGTTCTTATCTCAGTCCTCCTTATGTGTTTCATGCATAGTGATGATTATTTTGTGGAGGATGTCACTTGTCTTAAATGGTTATCTGAGGAGTACTTTATATGTATCGTCCTCAAGTTTGTTTGGGATACTTCTAATCAGAAATTGGTATAAGTTCGGTAATCGAAGAAACGTAATTGGGTTCAATGGATTGGTTCGAAAACTGGCTGTCGTCGGGTGAGTGTAAAATTAAAAAGGTAACACGAAGAATGAAAGATGAATGGTTGTGTTGCTGAGGAAATTGAACATTTTTGAGGAAAAATATCTATGCAAGTATATCTTCATATATAAACTGACACTCCTGTATATGTTATGACTTAAAGCGTTCATGATCATAGCTATCTATATGTTGTTATTGTTTATGATCATGTTGGGATCCCTACTGGACTTTATGTTGATCCCACGTTGCTAACCCCTTTTTACGTGAACATTGAGTAGTGTTTCAAGGTTGAGGATCTTCATTATCTGTTGGCCATGGGGCCTTTTAATTGTTGGCTAAATGCCATTGTTGTAAAAAGGGCTGAACCCTTTCATGTATTGATACAAGCATGTGGGCAATTTATTGTAATTATGTCTCATGTTGCATTCATTGTGTATTCAAATGAGAGAACCTTTACTTAATTGTCTTTATTGATGTATTGAAATTCCGTACGTTATCTCTGAAATTATATTATAACAAAGGATTTGGTTACGTTACCCCGAGTAATAAAAAATAGGGCATTGCATGAGTGCCTTGGTTGCATTTGGAATAGGTTGGTAGCCTGTGTTTCAAAACTATTGTTACTCAGGTCTTGGCTTCTTCACTCAAGCGATATTTCTTGCGCTCAAATAGTCTTTGTTGACTCCCAATACTTTTGTAGGTCAGCAAAACTATTACAAGGTCGCATTCTTCGCTCGAGTGACACTTTTTGCACTCAAACGGTGTTGGCTCGAACAGTCATTCATGAGCTCAAGCGGTGGTCTTCTATCTGAAAAACTTCTGGGAGTCGGTATTTTTTACTCGAATGGTGATTCCTACGCTCGAGCAATCCCACATGTTGTGTTTGGTCGCTTCAGCGACCATTCTTGTGCTCAAGTGGTCTGCGCGTATATCAAGTCATAAAGTTCACTTTTTGAGTCACTCTTTCACACCTCTCTCTCTCTCTCTCTAAATCTCAGATTTAGAGCTTCTCTCTCTAAAACACACTTTCTATACACAAATTCACCTAGATCCATTGATTTCTCCACCTTAATCATTTTTTTTTAATGTAGAGCACACAGAGAGCTTCATCTTAATTGGAACAAAGTTGATTTTTGACGTCTTTGATGTTCCTCCACTCTCTCTCTCTCTCTCTCTCTCTCTCTCTCTCTCTCTCTCTCTCTCTCTCGTCTTCTAAGCTTGAGGTAGGAATTTCTCTACACATTCTTATGATTTTTAACTTAGCTATGCGATACTTCCTTCACTCTCTCTCTCTCTCTCTCTCTCTCGTCTTCAAATGGGTTGTTGGAAATGATTGAGGAAATGTATTTATTGTTGAGTTATGATGAAATGATGCATTTTTGTCTTTGAAATTGATTTATAAAGGAAAGGGGATTTTTTCCTAAGAATATCAAATGTTGATTTTGTAATGATAAATGGAATTGATGTTGGAAATGTGGAATTGAATTGATGTTCATGAGGATGGTGGAGTTAGATATGTATTATCACTCCGATCTTGAGATTTTTTAAAGGTTTATCTTTATGGAAATTATTTATTTGTTTAGAGATATTTGTTTTGGGCTATCGGTGGAGGATAGCTATGATTGTTGTAAAAATTTCATGAGAATTAGGTGAATTGAAACTAATTTCTCATCTATTTGCATTGAACATTGTCGCATCTTTAACACATTCAAAATGTATATTTGTTTTTAGAAAATGGGGTGAATACTTGGTGAATCTGGGTAGAGGGTGTGGTTACGATATTAAGTTGGCCTGTGTGTCCTTGGTGAAAGACTAGAAACCCGCATGGATAAGTGTCAAGCCTTCCGGTTAATACTAGTAAAAATGACAAATTGGTAATAGTTGTATAGTCTACTTGCAGACACGTACCTAGAGATTTACAATGTTGTACTCACCGCCTTGTTTTTCTATTATAAAGGAAATGGTTCTATTAATTGTGTTATAGCATTACATGGTTTTGGAAAGAGGTATATAATGTTTTCTGCACGAGTATTGCATATGCATTCACCTTATATCTTTGTTAAGATTTATAAATTGTGTTGTAGTATCTCTACTAGGCTTTAGCTCACCCTATGTGGGAAAACCATTTTCAGGTGTTGATGATATACCTCCACCAAGGTAATAGCTTGGGAAGACTTGGTGCCGAAGGCTTCTTTTTGTGTATTGCTGTATTGATTTTATACAAGCCAAGGGCTTTAACTGTATTGGATTTAAATCGATTTTTGTTGCAACCAAGTATTATCTTGGAAAGATGTAAACTTTTAGGACATTTATTATTTGTTTAACCTTTATTTCACATCTTCAACTTATGGCACATGCTATAGATTAAAGGTTTGGACCTATGAATGTACAACTGCATGTGACAGCTTTTGTACACTCGGATTATATGAAATGAAAATGATATTGTATTCAAAATGGTATTGTTATTTATTAATATTGTGGATGGTTTTATTGTAATTATTTCAGGACGTTACAGTTAGAATCATGAGTTGGATGGTGAGAGGCTCGATAGTGGAATGTTGAAATGTAATGCCCTGAAAATAAAAACAATAACCTATCCACAGCATTAATAAATAACAACAAAGATGAAATAATCATCTTACATTAAGTGTAATTGAGTTTACAAAAAAGTAACATATGTGGGTATATATCCATAGGCCCTGAATCTATAGCATATGTTGCAAAATAAAGAAATAGAATACAAGTTAAACATATAAGAAATGCTCTAAAGGCTTGCAGCTTTCCAAGTCAATACTTGGTTCCAACTAGGCCTATCAACAAGTCGGATCCGGGTCAGATCCATTGGAATCCCATCCGATCCGATAACCATTAATTCGAATCTGAATCCAATTATTAAAAATCATATTACTTACAATCCGATCTGATCCGTGTTAAATGGATATCCGATCCGTATAATCCGATTCGATCCGATTTTTTCTTCTTCTTCTTCTTCTTCTTCTTCTTCTTCTTCTTCTCTCTCTCTTTCTCTCTCTCTCTCTCTCTCTGTGGTTAGCAGCCATAGCCACTACCAGTGGTGGTTTTGAAGACCTTGGCATTGAAGGACTGTGAAATCAGAGACCTATGAAGTGTTGAGATTACTTGTAAGTAGACCCCAGTTGGATCTGATAATTCTTGCTTTACAAAGCTCTTGTAGACCAAGGCTGAGTAATCAGATGCAAATTCAGACAGTGGGATGAGATCAAGATTGAAATGGAAGATTAGGATAAGTGAGAGGAGGCAAAAGGGTTTTGTAGGTAATACACCCATTGATAGATAAAGTCAATAAAATATCAATTATAATAGGCACATGGGAATATTGAGAGGCATGAAGTCCTCTACTGTGTGTTATAAAAAAAAAAACAGGTCAACTCAATAAAGCATCATGATTCATGATTGCAATTTTTTAGAGTAGATAGTATATCCTTCTACACATGAGTAAATCCCAACAACAAAATGTAAGAAAATTATGCATTTCGTCATCAAATAGAAAAATGAACATGAAAGTAGTTGCATATTTGATAAAATTGGAAATCTTCAGAGCCAACATATTACACATAAAAGGAAAAATTGAAATTAAAAGTCATGAAAAGGAAGGGTTTCCCAAGAAGAACCATCATTACAACATTTTCCAAGGTAATTGAGAGGACTCAATAATAGAAAAAATCACAACCTATAAGTCATGTTGAACTTGGGCCCTTTTCTGCCCTTTCTTGAGAAGTGCAATTAAAAGTAACCGAGTCTCATTTAGAAATTATAAATAGCTGTAAATCAAGCTGGCCTAAAGCTAAAATAAAAAAACTAAACCCCTAATAATCCCAAGATGATTAAAAACAAGACCAGAAGAAATAACTGAAATGGCTTCTAGTATTGAAATAGTTCCAACATAATTAACTGTCGCATAATACAACCGTAAAGAAGAACAACAGACAAAAAAGGTCATCGAAAATCCAAAAAAATTTGAAGGGAGAGACAACAGAACAGATTATGCCTCAATCTGACAAGGTTGATTACGTAAATAGTTTATTTTTAGCATATTCTTCTCCTCTTCTAAATTTGCAGGATCAAAAATAGGACACTGTAATTGGATAAGAAATTGTCAAAAGCAATGTTGCGTTGTCAACAGAGTCAAAAAAAGATAGTTGCAGTGAGTTCTTAGTCATTAAAGCTTCAATTGTCCATTCCAATGATTCAACCTGCACAGAGCAAACAACACAAGCCATGAAAGAGAAGTAGTCAAGAAAAACAACCCTGGAAGACTAATAAATGTTTTTAATTGGAATTGACATATATCTTAAAGAGTATGTAATGTAATGTAATTCTCATGGCATGTCTCAAGAGATAATGGCAGAAACTCTGCTACCAACCCTTCAAATTAGAAAAATAAATGCTAAAAGTGAAGGAATCTTTAACATGAGAGCACAAAAGTGCAGGGGACAAAAACAAAAAGAAAGAACAAAAGAACATGAGAATACAAAAATAGAACAAAGGTTACAAAGCACAAATCAGGACATAGAACAAAAAACAAAAGTTGAAAAGCAAAACCCACATACAGATATGATTCAATGAAAAAACCCAGATTGTAAAAGGCAAAGATAAGATATATACTGACCTATATGTGCCAGTGACAAGGCTACATCTTAAGATAACTTAAGATAACTTCTTCTAACAGAAAACAAAAGTTCAGTTTAAGATAACAGAAAACAAAAGACAAAAGCTCAGCTTAAGATAACATAAAACAAAAGTTGAAAAGCAAAACCCACATATAGAACACGGTGTTACTCTCCAACTTAAGATAACTTCTCCTATCACAATGAAAATGACAAACCAAGTGATTCAATTCAATCCATCTACTCATGTCAACATTCTTCTACATCTGCAGTTTCAAAATAATATGACATCAAGATATTTATAGAACTAAACTAATGAACATCTAATTATTTAAGAACTTCAATATTTCAGTTACTTTTATTTTTGTTCGATTCAATCCAATCATTGCAAGTGATTAAGGCCTCCACAATATCTGGAAGCAATGAAGCACGTGTCTTATCAATGACCCTACCTTCTACACTAAATGTCACCTCTGATGCAATCGTAGTAGCTGGAACACTTAAAAGATCATGAGCCATCCTTGCCAAAGTAGGAAAATTGCTTTATTTACTTTCCACCAATGTAGAATGTTGAAATTCTCATTACTTGGAAATACCAACTCCTCCAAGTATTGATCCACCTCTGATTTTTTTTATAGGCATGAATGTTAGAAGCACGTTCTTGGGCATACCACGTATGAAAAATAGCCAAACTTTCTTGTTTCAAAGAACTAACAACCAATTGACTACCACTTGAGCTATTATTTTCAGAAACAAGTGCAATGCAACTCATAGAATTAGAAGAACCACTCCTATACTCATAAAAAAAGATCAACAAAACCATTACGAACCCTCTGAATATGCTTATTAGCATCAACACTAGAAATAAGCACAAAGTAATATTCCACCAAGTCCATTTTAAATCTCGGATCGAGAACCACTGCAATTGCTAACACCAAAGAACATTCTTCCCAATATTTTTGAAATTTCACTCTCATTGGACCGGCCATCAATCCAATGCAATCATACTCACTTTGCTCTCGTTTTTTCATTTCACGTTGAATAAGACAAATATCGGGAAAAAACACATTTGAAGTAGGAAAAGTGGTACCACTAAAGTGAGATGTAGCATCCAAAAAAATCTTCAAGCACCCACAAATCACATTTGCTACATTTCACTCATCCTCAGAAGGATTTTGCTTATATTGTTTGTCAATTTGCCCTAAGCGGTGGAATGCACTTTTCAAATCTAATGCAGCTTCAAGCATTGAATAAGTGGAGTTCCATCTGGTAGGAACATCCATGGGGACTTTCTTTTTATGATGTAACTTAACATGATTCACTGCAACATCAAATTTTTGTTTTCCATAAGGAGACCTCCCTAAATATCTCACACTTTCGCAAATTTTTGAAATAAGACTCGCAATCACCTTCAAACCATCCTGAACAACTAAATTCAATATGTGCGCGGTACAACGCACATGAAACAATTGTCCACCCAAATGTAGTAATCCTTGATCATGTAGCCATCGCTTTAAGAGTCTTACCATGACATCATTACTCGTTGCATTATCGACTACCATTGAAAACAACTTATCTATGTTCCACTCTAAAATTAGATCTTAGATAAAGCAAAACAAATGGTCTCCATCATGCGGGTAATCAATGCGTCTATAAGCAAGGATTTTCTTCTTTAACTCCTAATCATTAGTCACATAATAGGCAGTCAAAAATGTATAGGCAAAATTCTGATGGTCTGAAGTCCATATATCAGTTGTCAAGGTGATCTTAGAAGAGAGTTCATCTAAAAATTGATATAACTTGGCCTTTTCTATTTCATAAACATCAAGGACATCAGCCCTAATAGTGTTACGAGAAACAAGTTTGAACATTGGTTGAAGATTATTGCAAAATATTTCAAAAAATTCATGCTCAGCCATGTTAAAAGGATAATTATGCATGATTACCATTCTAGAAAAATCCATACGTCTTCTCTCTTGATTGAATTTAAAAGTTGCAGCCTTAGGAATAGACTCAGAAGCAACCTTACTAGCATTCCTAGGGGCATTTGGTCCTTTGAGTACTGGACATGCCTTCGACAAATGATTTTTTAAATGACTAGTCCCTTTCCTACTCTCTACAACAAATTCCCTATTGCAATGCTTACATCTAGCTATGTCATTTCCATTAGGTCCTTTGAATTTGACAAAGTCATCCCATACCTTTGAAGCTAGTTTTCGAATCCTCTTTGTGGGTCCTTGAGATACATCGTCATCCAACTCGGTATCATCAGCAAGAATAGGTTCGCTATAATCCGAAGGCATCTTTGGCTCAAAAACTCAATATGCACTGCACAAGAAATCAAACATAAAGGAGGAGGAGTTGGCAAGATAATTATGCAGTGAACAGAACTGCAGACAAGCACAAACATAGTGTGCACCAGACACTTCAATTTGGAAACTATATAGACTTGTATGCATGTGATCAATCTACTGTAAGGGCATGCAAAATTCATTTAAAAGCAACAAAACTAATAACCCAATTTATAATCAAACTCACAATTGGCAGCCTAAAAAATAAAATAATAAAAAAAATTATGAATAATTGTTAACATGAAGGAAAACCTCATAAACCACATTCAATGTGGAGAAAAACTTGACAATATGATTCCACTAGAAAGGAAAATATCCGTCCATCAAAAGATACCATGCAACTTAAGCATTTCTTAGTTAAAACATAGGGCAAGTCTGATTCTACAACCAACCAATATTTTCAAATAATCAAACAAAGCAAATGAGACTCAGGATCTGACATTTACTCTCCTCAAGAGTTGGTGCTTTGTACAAAACTTCCAAGACCCTAAACACAAGCACATAGCTCTTATATAAACCCTCAAAACAACAATTCGAATCTAGACAATAAATGAACATTGAAAAAGATTACAATGCGAACCCTTTAAGGATAATAAAATATTCAACTACCCTATTAAATATAAGCACACCAATTTCAATGGAAGCAAATTGGTACGTATAATTCAAAAAAGCATAGAACATTTGCGAATTCAGGGCATCAAAACCAAAATCCATATAAATGGAATCTAAACAGATCCACAAGAAACCCTAGATTTTTCTGCAAAAACGAAATGTGGGTTGGAAATGACAAGCCTGTTGGTGGGGGGTGTAAAGAGATTTGAGATCGTGAGAAGCCAAAGCCCTGTTGAAGGTTTTCAGATCGAGAGAAAATGGGAGGCTTTCAGCTCGAGATTGATCCACCTAACTGTAATCGGAAAAGATGGAAGAGAGTGCTCGAAGAAGAATACCTAGATTAGAAACAGCAGAGAGCTAGATTTGGCTAAGTTCATCGTCGTCAATTGGAGCGTTTTCAAATGATGAGAGAGAGATTTGATCTTCAAATGATGAACTTAATCAGCAGAGAGCACTTTTCAGACGATGAGAGAGAGATCTGATTATGAAAGATCTGATTTTCAAACCTAATGTGATTTCTTCTATGAGAGATGATGAAAGAGACGATGAGAGAGAGATTTGATTCTAAGATATGATTTCGTTTATGGGAATTCAATGTAATCGGATTGGGCAAACAAATGGACCGGATTGGATTTATCCGAATTCGACCCGTTTGAAATCGAGCTAAGAAGATACGAATTAAATAGATATTCGGATTCAGATTTGTATAAATGGATCAGATTAATCGAATCGGATTCGGGTTAAATCCGATTGGATTCGGGTTAAATCCGATTGGATTCGGATCAGATTAATCAGATCAGATTTAACTATATTGGATTCGGATTGGATTCGGATCGGATTAATTAGATCAGATTTAATGATATTGGATTCAAATCCAATATAGTTAAATCCTTGGCTTGTACAAAATAAATACAATAAATACAGAAAATAAAGCTTTTGCTCCAAGTCCTTCCAAAAGTTATTGCCTTGGTGGAGGTATCTCATCAGCACCTGAAAATGTTTTTTCACATAGGGTGAGCCAAAACCTAATAAAAATAATCCAACCCAATAAATGAATCTTAACAAAGATATAAAGTGAATGCACGTGCAATGCTCGTGCACAAAATATTTTATATCTGTTTTCAAAACCATGCAATGCCATGTTAATATCGTAATTCATAAATCATTTACTTTACAGTAGAAAATAGGGCAGTGAATCATACTTTGGAAATCTCAAAACAATTCAACCTTTCATGAAAATTCCGTCCACAGGAAAGTAAATTGGCACCCATGTAAACGTAGGCTATACAAACACTACTATTGCCATTTCACAGAAATTTCGTCCGCGAGATTGGCACCCATGCATACGCACGGTTTCTAGGACTTTCACTATGGACACTCAGGCCAACTTATTTCAATGACACAACACATACTTCCCAACGGTAGACATTTCTAATGTATAAATATGAAATAATGCTTGATGCAAATGGATGAGAAAATAGTTTCAACTCTCATAATTCTCATGTAATTTCTACAACAATCGTAGTTATCTTCCATCGATAGCCTAAAACAAATATTTTTAAACAGATAAACAATTTTCAATAAAGGTAAACTTTCCATATTTCAAGATGTCAGTGATAATGTATATCCAACTCCACCATCCTTATCAATATCAACCAAATTCCACATTTCCAACACCAATTTCATTTATCCTTTAAAAATCAACATTTGATGCATTTAGGGTAAAACCCCCATTCCTTTATAAACCAATTTCAAAGGTAAAAATCCACTCATTCATCATGACTCAACAATAATTACATTATCTTAATCATTTCCAACGAAGTATTCGAAAATCTCTCTTTTGAAATCAAGCCAAGCCCTAGGTTTGTCCAAATCTCCTCCAAATCGCAATGTTGTTTTATAAAGACACATATCTAAGTTAAAAATCAAAAGAAAGTGCAGAGAATTCCTACCTCAACCTTAGAAGATGAAAGAGAGAATGGAGATACTTCAAAAATGTTGAAACCTAACTTTGTTTGGATCAAAAGGAAGCCCATGGCATGCTCTATTTTTTTTAAACAAAGGGACATGGTTGAGGAACTCGACGGATCTAGGTGTATTTGTAGAGAGAAGTGGAGGTTTAGAAAGAAAGGGTGTGGATTTAGTGTTTTTGGAATGTTTAGAGAGAGAAAAATGAAAAAATGATTCAAAAGTGGCTTCTTATGAACTGATATACACACATATCGCTTGAGCCCAAGAAGTGTCACTCAAGCGACCAGACACAATAAGTTGCATCGCTCGAGCGCAAGAATCTTCGCTCGAGCAAGAATACCAACTCCATGAAGTTTTACAAATAGAAGACCACTGCTCGAGCACAAAAAGGCTCACTCGAGTGAACTCTACTCAAGCGCAAAAAATACCGCTCGAGCTAAAAATGCCAACCCCCAGTATCTCTACAGACCTGTAAAAGTACAGAAAGTTCACAAGGACCACTCGAGCGCAAGAAGTGACGCTTGAGCGAAGAAGCAAAATTCTAGACAGCAACAGTTTGAAAAACATGCTACCAACCTATTCCAAATGCAACCAACACATCCCAATAGCCAAACTCAAAGAGAAGTAAAGGGAAATAAGACATGAGCAACTGTAGAAGACAATGAAACTCGGATTCAAAACATCTAATACGTTGGGTCTAAATCAGAATTGCTATATGAAAGGTTCAATTGTGTAGAATGTGAATAATGAGGTTATACGTGCGTGAGCAGTACCAAAAGGTAATTTTGTCCAAAATAGTTGAGTGTATTTTGAGAGACCTGAACTATTATTGTAGTTCTGAATGTCTAGGGACATAGAAAAAATAAAAATAATAAAAATAATAAAAATAAAAAAATAAAAAAATCCTAAATTTATCTCACTCCTATCCCTCTTTCATTCTTTTTATAAAGTAGAGCATGTCTTTAAACATTTTTGCTGCCGTATAAAAACCGACAAGATGACAACCCTTGCAAGCCGACCCCCAATTTAGGGAAAATTACATTTTACATTTTAAATTATTGTCTCATATCATTTTACCTCCTTAAATTAAAAATTGTAATATTTATATCTATTAATTCTTTTCAATTCTAACCTTAATGACGAAAATATCCTATTAACTATATGAGTAAATTACACTTTACCTGCTTAAACTATCACCCTACCCTTTCAACTAAAAATAATATTTGATTTTTAATTTAAAATACAATTTTTAAGTTATTTTTTAAATAAATTTTTTTATTTTTGAGTTTTTTATTTTTATTTTTTCATATTTTAGGTGGAAAATTGAAACTTTTGGATGCACCTAAAATTTAAACATTTTTGAAGAATTTTTTAAAAAAATCACTAAAGACAAAAAAATAAAAATAAAAACATGAAATAAAAAAACTAGTACATTTTATATTTCATGTACTTAGTGAAAAAAAAATTAGATTTTTTCATAATTGTTTTTGTTGTTTGGTTGTGAATTCTTTTTTTATTTTAATTTTTTTTAACAAACTAAAAATTAATGCAGTGATGAAATGAAAAAAAAAAAGTCCAAATTGAAAGTGATATTAGGTAGGTGATAGTTCGAGGGATAAAGTGATATGGTGTGATTGTTTAAGGGGGTAAAATGTAATTTGTCCAATTGATGAAAGGATATTTTAGTTATAATGGTCCAAATTGAAAGTAATTACGTAACGTTTACGTTTTTGGTTTGTATTTACAAAAATTTAATAAATTGTTTACTACAAATGCGTTTGGTTTGAACAAAATATTTGAAATTTTTTAAAAATATAAACTAAAAAATATGTTTGTTCCGGCCTAAAATATTTATATTTATTTTTTATTATTTATGACAATGGGATCATATACATTATAATTGAAAAAAAAATTAATTGAAAAAAAAAATTGTTGGTCAAATTTTTAAGTTTCTATTTAAAAACCAACGTAAACTCATTTTTTGAATTTATATTTTTTTTCTTAAATTTATAAACTGAGACAACTATTTATAAAAGAAAAAATTATCAAACAAGTTTTTATGACAGCTTTAAAATTTTTGTAAATATAAACTGAAAACTGAAAATGAAATAATTACCAAACAGACTCTATAGACAGGGATTAGTTGTTACAATTTTTAGTTGATATGAATAAACTGATACAGCCATGGTTGAAGGGGATAAAATGCAATTTATGCACCAATTGAAGAAAGTGAGAAGATTGGGTTGGACCGATTAGATGATCAAAAATAGTAAGCTGATTAGTTTGTAGTTTATAATTTGTCAAATTACTTGTAAATTAACTAACCGACCCATATGTGTGTGTATATATATATATATATAAATCAAATAAATAAATAAAATAAGAAAATTACATTAGTCTTGTTACAAATAATATCTTCCTAAATCCAATATCAATTAATTCGACCACGCTCACCCCGGAGGTGGAGTGGCTATTGTGCCCTCGCAAAGTAGCCACTGGTGTGTGGTTATATAGGCCTAATTGTGCCCTCGCAAAGTAGCCACTGGTGTGTGGTTATATAGGCCTAATTTCTATTCAGTTTTATATTTTAAATCATATTTATTATTTATTTTTGTTGATATAAATGTAATTTGATAAAATGTTTAATGATGTACAATTAATTTGTTTTTTTGTTGCAGGTATGTTCTATTTAATATATTTTAAAAAATTAAAGGTTTAAATTATTGAAATGGATCCAAAATGAGCCTATATGACCGCACAATAATAATTGATATGCGCAGATCCCTCAATTTTGTCATATATATATTTTTCTAGTTTGATCATTTTTGTATGTTGATTTGTGAATTATGATTACCGTTGATTTGTGAGTTTTGTATTATGAATTTGAATAAATATTTTTTTTTATTATTGCAAAATTAAAGTTTTATATTCTCTGATATTCATTCTCTTTCTATATATTTCTAACTTGTCCAATCTATTGGTATGAAATTATCAAAATATTAAATTAATTTACAAATTCAAACGATGAGTGAGTTATAAAAAAATTATTAATAATAATAATTAGTCAAAAATAATTTGATTAATTAATAGTTTTTCTAAAATAAATTAATTATAACATAATATTACCGTTGTAATGAACCTGTACCAAAACCCAGCATGACATTTGGGAATTCAAAAAGTTAGTGGTTAGTTATGTAGTTAGTTATGTAGTGACATTTTTTATTTTTTAGAAGTGTGAACTACGAATACATCATTTGAGATTTATTTAAATTATAAATTATTTTTTGTATTTTTAGAAATTATATCATGTCCTATAAGCTTTCTAATTTCATAACAAAGAGGTTCTTTTATTAATAAATCATCAAATTAATTAATAATTTTTAATAATGTTATAATTTTATTTCAATTAATAATTTAGATAATTTTATTATTATATAGGTAAACAGTTAGAAATTTTATTTTTTTAAATTAATTATGTTAAATAAAAAATTCTGACAGAAAAATATTTGTAATTTTTCAAATTACAGGAAGTAATTCGTATTTTAAATAAATTTTAGAAAGTATATTTGCAATTTACGTTTTTTATAAAAAAAAATATGCTGAAAAGTAAATAAGTGACCTGATAATTTATAATAAATAAGTTAATAAATTGCCTATTTTGCAGTTTTCCAAACAACTATTAAAGTGAAAAATCTGATATGGTTCCAAAAATAAAGATGGCAAGATTATGACCAGGTTCACTGTACCAACTCATTTAGGTAGAATTATCAAATTTGAAAATTTATAACCGTCTCATTATTTGTTAAACATAAGACCAACGATAAATGTGGGTTAGACTTGACCATGTAGGATTCGTTATATTTTACTTTAAAATTGTTTATTTTTGCAACATTTTGTCAAAGAAAAAATTAAGCTAATTCATAATAGTAGTATTTTTATTTTTCAAAAAATAAGCATGTTTTATAGATTAAAAGAAAATGTTTAAAACTCAAAAAAAAAAAAATTATAATTTGTTTTACAATGTGAGATGATATATATTAATTTTTAATTTGTTACATACTCAATTGTGTAAAGTTATCTCTCTTGTCACATCGTTGTGAGTAAATTTAAGAATCAAATTGTGGATCTCTAGCACTATTCAAATTAAAATATTACATTTTTTTAAAGATAAATGAGATAAAATGAAAATATAATTATAACTTAATTTTTTCAAAGTTAATATATACGAAAAATCTTATAAAATAAATTATTTAAAGAGTATTGCTATTTAGGCTAAAAAAAATTAGATCCAGTTTCTAAATCCAATGATATGTTAAAAAGATAATTAATTAATAATTAAATATTCTATAATCATTAATTAATAATCTTTTTAATATATTACTGATTCTAAAAAATGAACCAAAAAATTAAACTTCTATATATCATTTTTCTTATTTAACTTAACTCAACAAGACTGTGACAGACCGACATATCCGAACGTATAATGATCAAATTCGGATTTTGAGTCATCCATTGAATGTAAATTGATTACCATCCCATGTTAAAAAATCACCCACCATTGCAGCCACTGAGGGGTGTTTTAGGAAGTATATTTATTTATTTATTTATTTATTTATTTTGTGACTTATTTTTGTTTATGATGAATGTTTTGTAAAAAATTTCTAAAAGCTTTACATTTTTAGATTCAGTCACGAATCCGGAAATTATAATTTTTTAAAAACATTTTAAAAAATTCAGAAAAAATAAAAATAAGTTAAAATAAGTTTTATTTTTTTATATTTATTTTCGTCTTTAATATTTTTTTAAAAATCTTCAAATAAATATATATACTTTTTTAATTGGTCTCGATATGACGGATTGAAAAAAATAAAAATTTTAACATAATTTAAATGGTAAATTATAAATACACTTCTTCAGTTTACTTAAAATACGAATTGCCCCTGTGGTTTGAAAAATTATAAATATTTCATTGTCATAATTTTTTATTTAACAGAATTAATTGAAAAATTAAAATTTCTAACTATTCACATATACAATAATAAAATTATTTGAATTATTATTGAAATAAAATTTTAACATTATTAAAAAATATTAATTAACTTGATGATTTATTAATAAAAAGACCTATTTGTTATGTAATTAAAAATCTTAGAAGGCATAATGTAATTTCTAGAATCACAGAAAATAATTTGTAATTTAAATAAACCGTAGGGGGTGTGTTTGTAATTTACCCTAATTCAAAAAACAAATCATTAAAAAAAAAAATCAATAAAAGAAGTTATGGCTGTGTTTGGTAAAACTCTCAAATCATAATTTCACCACACCATTTTGCACCCTTCGTTTAGATAGAGTTTTGAAAATGTGATTTCACTACGCATTTCAAAACATTTTTTTTTTTTCACGTTTTGCATATCTCTCTCTTTCGTCTTCTCCATTTTAAAAAGTAAGGGCGTTTTTAAATTTTGTGTCTACCTAATCATCCTACCGGATGTCCCCCGGACGTTCGGCCGGTTGACTGGAACAGTGTAACGTCCCTTTTTTTTTTTTTTTTTTTTTTTGCAATTGCCAATCGCCACTTGTTGTTTGAAAAAAAAAAATATATATATATATATATATATTTATTTTTGATACTTTTTAAATATATAATTTATTTTTTTAACACCAAAATGACAACTTATTTTTTCGAATTGAATGTTAAACAAAGTTTGGTTATAAGTTTTGAATATAATTTGCAATAGAGTTTTGAGTTGTGCAGTTGGTTATGAGTTATAATCTTTTGATTTAATTTCTAAAAATTCTTTTCAAAACTCATAACTAAATAAATTTTCTCAATTTATATGTCACATCAAAAATTCAAAACTCAATTTAAAATTCAATTAAAAAATATTTTCAAAACTCATAATAAAACAATTTTTTTTTCTTTTCAAATTATAATTTTAAAACTCACAAACTCAAAATACAAGTATATTCTCAAATCATAATTTTAAACCTCAATCAAACACAATTTATATTTTTCTTTGCTGCCAAAATGGGTCATACGCCTCGTTTTATAAATTATCACATTATTTGGTGTGCTTAGTTTGAGTTTTTTGGATTTAGTTTTTTTTAAATTAATTTGTTTGGTTTTCGTGTTTTTTTGTTTTTAGTGAATATTTTTTAAATTTTAAACATTTTTTTTTATTTTTTTGGATGTACCTTACTTAAATGTATCTAAAAAGTAAAAAAATTGTGAAAAAATATTTTAAAAAATTAATAAATACATAAAAATATAAAAAATGTACTGAAGTCTTGTATTTTTTTATATTTTTGGTATTTAGTGAATTTTTAAAAGATTTTTTTATAATTTTTTTTACTTTTTAAGTTTATTTATGTTAAGTGTGTCTAAAAAGTAAAAAAATTATTTAAAATATTTAAAAAATTCAGTAAAAACAAAAAAAAAACACAAAAAATAAAAAACTTAAATTTTCTGAAAAGTATTTTTTGTAAAATGGAAACAAAGAAGGTGATTTTTTTTTATTTTTTATTCTTTTACGTATTTAAAAAAAAATTAAAAATTATTAAAATAACTTATTTACGAGGATTGCCTTCTTGCCTCGATTGCTATACATAGACAACCCCTCTAACCCAAATCCACCCTCACCACCCTCTCTCTCTCTCTCTCTCTCTCTCCCCCCAACCCCCGCCGCCCTCAACCTCTCTTTCCTTCTCCAAAACCTCCCTGGCTCTTTCTCTCTCCCCACAACAATGGCCGAAACAGGTGCCCGTAACGCTTTCTCGGGAAAGAAGCGAGCTGGCTCGGACGATGTCGACCGCGACGATTACATGGTGGTGTCGAAAAAGGCAATCGTAACGATGCCACCATCGTCGTGGGAAGACCCAGAAACGGCTCTAGCCAATGCGCGCCACGAGTTCGGAGAGCACGGCGGCGTTAACATGTCGATCGAAGCCTCAGCCACATTCACCGTGATGGAGCCGGAGACCATGCGGCGTATGTTCTCCGGCGAACTCGGTCCAGATCGCGACTTCTTCATCTACAGCCGCCACTTCAATCCGACGGTTCTCAACCTTGCACGCCAGATGGCGGCTCTGGAGGGCACCGAAGCCGCCTACTGCACCTCCAGCGGCATGTCCGCCGTATCGTCGGTGCTGTTGCAACTCTGCAGTAGCGGCGGACACGTGGTGGCTTCTCGGACACTGTACGGTGGGACCCACGCACTTCTCACCCATTTCCTCCCACGCGCTTGCAACATAACGACGACGTTTGTGGACCTGAGGGACTTGGAAATGGTTAAGGAAGCCATCGTTCAAGGAAAGACCAAGGTGTTGTACTTCGAGGCCATGTCTAATCCTACGCTGACTGTGGCTAACGTGCCGGAGCTGTGTAGGATAGCGCACGATAAGGGGGTTATGGTAGTTGTGGATAATACCTTCTCTCCGATGGTTCTGTCTCCGGCTCGACTCGGTGCCGATGTCGTCGTTCACAGCATCTCTAAGTTCATTAGTGGTGGGGCCGACATCATTGCAGGTACGTTTGTCTCGACGTTTATTCGCCGTACACGTGTTGTGACATCTAGGTGCATACCTGTCCAAACGAATCACATCCTCTTCTTAACCTCTCTACTTATTGGATCATTGGATCTATTTTTTAAGCTAAATTTTGATAATTTTAATTATTTATATTTTAAAATTTATTGAGATTATTATACTTATAAAAAATTAAATTGATCGGATATCAAAAAATATGTATTCAGAAAGCTATTTATTAAATTTTTTTAAAAAATAATTTTTAATTCGATGATACAAATACATAATTTCTAATATTCGATCAATTTAATTTTTTATAAATATAATATACATAATAAATTTTAAAATATAAATCATTTGAACCATCAAAATTGTGTTTAAAAACAGACCCAATAACCTAATGAGTAGGAAACCAAAGACAAAGGATAAGGCGAGGATCCTGATTTGTCCAAACGTACCTTTGATACTTGATTGTCCTCAATTTTTACACATCTTTTTCATTTGAGTTAATGCGATGGTAATACTATAATATTATTTTTGATATTTATCTACTCTCTCTATCTATATTCCTATTATTATTAAGTGGTGGTTTCAATTGGTATAGTAAAATCTTATTATTAAATATAAATTAACATTTAAATTGTGTTTTATTGTTGCATAAATGTGCATCGAGAAAGTGTAATATATGATGGTTACGGTCTTTAAGTAGGAGAAATAATTAGTTAGAGAAAGGGTGCATAATATATATATATATTTTTTTTTTGGCATCTTTCCCTTTCTAAATAGATCATTTATCATGGAATCATCATAAAAAAATAATAAATAATGAGATTTTTAAAAAAAAAATTATATATGGCATTTATTTGGGAAAAAAAAATCGTGTTTAATTATGAAATAGAGAGATAATCCAGATATAAGGTTTAATTTTCATTTTATGTTACGCTTAAAATATAGATTTTATGAAGACATTAACAATATAGATTTTACTCTTAACTAGGTTTGTATAGATTATGCCAATTGTAGAAGACATTAACAATACAGATTTTATGAGAGGTGAGAGACTTTCTTATTCATTCGATTTATTTTAAGAGGGAGGATTGTATGAAATTTATGTTCTTAACAGGTTTGATTTATTTTGAGAGAGGGGTGCGAATTGTGTGCTTTTTTTTTCTTTTTTTTTGAGTGTTGACCCGCAATATATTTACATTAAATAATTTTGAATGTTAATAATTATGTCTTTGGAATAGCAAAAAGATGTTTTATTTCTATTTTTTTTTTATAAAAATCAAAAATTCAAAAAATTAGATTTAAGGTTTTGAAGCACATAGTGCCCCTAAGATGAAAAATCACTTTGCTATAATATATATTATAGATTTAGATTGGAGTGTCGATGCATATAAAACTATTAAACATCGAGAAAAAAAAAAATTTCTTTGAAAAATGTGAATTGATTTCTATATTGTAGTGATAAAAAAATTTAAATTTAAAAATTGATTAATTTTTTTTTTCAAAATGTTAAATTTAAATTTTTAAATGTTTTAATTAATTTTCTTTTTCAAATGTATAGATGAAGGTATAATAAATTTTTTAAAAAATAATTTAATAAAAACTATCCAATAATTTTTTTAATTATTTAAAAAATAATTTTTTAAAAAAAAATAGTATAATGATTTTAAGTTTTATTAAGTTCTTTGCATGAAAAATTTTATTTTTCATAATATATACAGATAAGTACAAGACATCATATGTAATGTTAGGAATACTAAATTTTTTACTAAATAAATGATAAAATACCTCACAGGTGGGATTTACATTTTTGTCGATCTTATATTTATAT
Organism: Camellia sinensis; assembly: GCF_055761805.1. NCBI lineage: Eukaryota > Viridiplantae > Streptophyta > Magnoliopsida > Ericales > Theaceae > Camellia > Camellia sinensis. The sequence continues at coordinate 74,635,303 of NC_138964.1, forward strand.
AAGACATTTGATCATTTATATGATAAAAAATTTGAGAGTTATAACAATTTTTTTATTTAACGATGGGTTAGTCCATGACTACATGGCTTTGCTTCTCCACAAATGTCTCTTTGTTACTGGCCAACCATACCACCTTCCTTTTTGACACCTAAACACTATCTGTTCTTTGGCTAATCCCGTTCCACCAAGGATCTTTTAGAGTGTTTTTTTTTTAAATTTTTTTTTAAAGTGGTGTATTGTGTAATTAAAATTTAATATTAAAAAATTAATGTAACTTATCATTAAATCTTAACCACACAATGCACCACTCTAAAAAATTTTTGAAAAAAAAAATTCTAAAAGATACTTACTCAATCCGTTCTATTTTGTAGTGGTGTACTCATCCAATCATAAGGGAGATAAATGATCATTAATGTTACATGTAACTAATGAGAAGAGAAAGGGAAATTCTACTGTATATACTTTTTGAGAAGGGTGAATGATATGTCTCTTTAATAATGTTATTTTCTTATTTAGTAATGATTAAATTTTTTTTTAGTAATAACAATAATTTTCATATCATTAATAGAACTTAGTGATGATTAATTTTTTTATTAATAATAATAATTTTGATACCATTAATAGAGCCTTTGATTATAATTCATGCTGTGTTTGATTTTAATTTTTTTTTTCTCATAAATATGACTGAAATTATAGAATTATGTCAATTTTTATTTTTATTTTATTTTATTTTTTTAATTGTAAAGGTGGCTGGTACACACCTTTTCATAGTATTTCCCTAGAAGTAAACAATGGCATAGTTTGGGAAGTTAGTTTTGGTGGGTTAGGGGCTAAAATAGCCACAAAAAATAAAATAGACTATTTTAGTCACAAAAAGTAAAATATCAAATCCAACCCATAATCATTACACTCCTCTCTCACAAAAAAAGTAAAAAAAGTTAAAAAGGCAAAAAGTTCTTTCCAAACCAGGCTTTTTAGCCTCAGGCTAAAATAGCCAAAAAGTCAAAAAACCAAAAAGACAACCCCCTTCCCAAACGGAGGCAATATGTGTTAGGATTTGGGTCTGCAAGATAATTTATGAAGATGATAAATTTTTTTTTTTTTTTTTCCAAAATCTTATATTCTCTATCCTCATTAATAATTACATTAAATTATTTTAAGATTTTAAATCACATAATATATAACTTCATTTCATTAATATTTGTTAGTTATATAAATAAAAATAATAGGAAAATTTACCCATAAGTCCTAGTTTTTGAAACGTTGAACCATTTAGTCCTAAAAGTTTTCTTATGCTCCATTTAGTCCCATTTTTACATCAACTTGATGTGAATGATGTAAATGATCTGATGTTTCATTCTATAATTTCAAAATTTATTGAAATCTGATGAACATTAGATATTTTTCATCCTATATTTTCAAACATTATTGAAATTTGATCAACATTAGATGTTTGAAATCCAATGTTTGTAACATGACTCTAATGTTATTAACATTGTATCTGATGTTATTAACATTGTAATGGGACCTTTCCGTCTATAACAAAACTTTTAGGACTAAACAGTGCATAAGTTATTAATTTGGGATTTATTGGTGCATCCCCCAAAATAATAATATGGTCATTTCTTTTTCACTAAAATATATATTTACGCTTGTTTATCCATGTATTTTCATACTATTTATATTAGTTTTGATTTATTTTATTAAAAAGAAGGTTAGCATAATTATATTAAAACTGTGGAATTATTTGCATTTTCTGCAAATCTCAAGAGAAGTCAGTGTAATTTATCCTTATATTAAAAATAAAAAATAAATAAATAAAAACAACAACAACAACAACATTGTTGGGTTTTAATAAAAAATAAAAAATTAGAGTATTTTAATTGATCGTAATAATGTCTTCCTCTTATAGTGCGGTGATTGGTGAGCAGAGCAACCATTAATCTCTGCTGTGGAAATAATAGAGAGAAATGGTAGAGTAAAGCTAAAGACTAAAGGTGTTTTAGTCACGTGATAAATCTATGCAAGTAGGAATGTGATAAGATCACATAATGGATGATGGAAGTGATAAAAGAGTAGAGTAGAGTAGTTGTATGTATGAGATACGCATATTCTTAGAATCATGTCCAAACAGCCATTATTATATAATTAGAAATAAAATGATATTTTTATAGAACATTTGTAAGAACCATAAAATAAAATTACCATAATCATGGGGTGATGACACGTATTTTTTGTAATTTCAAAACATATTGATGAAGCATCACTTTATATAAGAAATACCAAATGTTAAGTATATACATCTGTTCCAAACCCTTTCCGAGTAGAGACTAAACTGAGTGTATTTTTGTTAGCCGATATTTTCTTTTAAAATGATATAATTTTATTTTCATTTATTTATTTATTGAACATAAAACATTAATGAATTAATATGTTAAGTTACCGTAAACTCGAATCACAAACCTCCCTTTGAAAGCTTAAATAATTCCAGTCAAATTCATAAATTTCATTTTATTTTTACTTTTTGAATTTATATGGCACTAGACATTTTAGTAGAGGAAAAAGTATTAAGGGGCCAAAATCTATGTCAAAAAAATGGCTCAGAATGTAAATGAAGGGTAGAGATTTCAATGGTCTATTGTAGCATCTATGTTTAGTTTTTTTTTTTTTGGTCAAATGGTAGAACGGTAATTACAAGTATGAAAAATCAATATTTATTAGGCTCTATTTCTTTCGACGTAAAATATTTTACACAAAATGATTATGTTTTTGTTTTTCGACATTTGGTTGACACTTAAAATAAAAATATTTTATTATCTAAAAGAGAAATTTTGATTCAATAAAATGTCATTTTTGACTTTTTAGTGAGTTAAAATACTTATTTAAAAAGGTTAAATGTGTTAAAAAGGTAGTGAGTGAGTCAATTTTATAAAAAAAAATTACGAAATTTTAAAAGTAAGTCAATTTCTAGAAAATGTTGCAAAAATATTTTTCTTAAAAAATATTTTTACCAACTTTTTGTGCAAGTAAACAACGAAAAATAAGTAAAATATTTTAATTCAAACCGAACGTAGCCTTGGTAAATTTCTAAATAAAAAATCGGAGGATTGTAGTATTACCATTGTTAGAAAGTGTAGGCTATAACAACTATAACAACAACAAAAATGATAAATGGACAGGTGCTATATGTGGGCCAGCAAGCCTTGTGAACTCAATGATGGACCTGCATCAAGGGGCCCTAATGCTACTAGGCCCAACCATGAATGCCAAGGTAGCCTTTGAACTATCAGAAAGAATTCCTCACCTGGGCTTGAGAATGAAAGAGCATTCCCACAGGGCCTTGAATTACTCAAAGAGAATGAAGAGAATGGGAGTCAAAGTCATCTACCCGGGGCTAGAGGAACACCCAGATCACAATCTGTTGAAGTCAATGGCAAACAAAGAGTACGGGTACGGTGGACTACTATGCGTGGACATGGAAACAGAGGAAAGGGCAAACAGGTTGATGAACAACTTGCAAAACATAACACAGTTTGGGTTCATGGCAGTGAGCTTGGGGTATCATGAGACACTTATGTCGTGCTCGGGTAGCAGCACAAGCAGCGAAATGAATGCCCAAGAGAAGGCGATGGCGGGGATTTCGCCTGGTTTGGTTAGGATGTCAATAGGGTATAGCGGGACTATGGAGCAGAGATGGAACCAGTTTGAGAAGGCACTCTCCAGAATGAATGACTCAACCTTATTCCCTAAGAATTGAAAGAAAGCTACTGCTGCTTTTTAATTAATGTATTTGTATTGTATTCTCAGTCTTTTTTTATGCTATGCCTTGTCTCATCCGCCAAACTTTTCATGTAAATAAAAATGCTTACTATTGTATGCCGTGCTTGTTAATTATGGAATAGTGCTTATTGGATAGTATTAGCTTGCTTGTTTTTGATTATTCAGAAACACTTTTCAAAAAAATTTACTTTCATATTTTTCATTTTTTTTTATTGAATTGTTTTAATATTTTAAACAAATTTTTTTTTTTAAATTTTTAGACACCTAAGATAATTACAAACAAAAAGTATAATTTTTGTGAAAAAAATCTTTTAAAAATTTACTAAAATACCACAAATATAAAAAATACGATAATTCAATATATTTTTCGTATTTATTAATTTTTTAAAATATTTTTTCACAATTTTTTTACTTTTTAGATAAATCTAAGTATAAGGTGCATCTAAAAAAATAAACATAAAAAAGTCTAAAATTTTAAAAATATTTACTAAAAATAAAAAAACACAAAAAACAAAACAACTTAATTTTCAAAAAACTTAATCCAAAAAATTCAAACAAAACACACATATTTCAACTAATTTTGCAGAGTTTAATAACTTTGTGGGTAGGCTTTGAATTCATTCTCGATTGGCTCATAGTATTTTTATTCAAGCACTCGAAGCGCAGTCACTAATGGTCGTCCGGGTGGCCTAGCATACAAAATCAGCCAACTCTAGCCGTAGATTTCTGCGGTGGCTATTTGAGGCTCAAAGTAAAAATTTAAGAGGGCTATTATTTACCCTTAGCTTTTTACTTTGGCGCCCCTTATTTCTTTACACCACCAATCTTTCATTTATTTCTTTAAAATCCTAATCTCAACTTTAGCTTCTCCCTCACCCACCCTCCCAACCCAATTACTGCCAGCTCCGGCCACACCCTTCTCCAGCATCCCCATCTCCAGCATCCCCATCTCCGACGACCAACAACAACATCATCATCATTCATTCACTGCCACCATGTGAAGACCAACACCAATTTGGACTCGTCGAATTTGAACCAGTGATTGCCTCAATTGATCCACGACGACAACGACAACGCGCCAGAGATTGCGACAGTAATGAATCAGGAAAAGGCGAGTCGAAAGAGCGAGAGTGATGGTGACAAAGCCCATGACCAGTAGGCTATGTTGTCATCTTCATCTTCAAACCCCACATCATCTTCATCTTCAAATCCCATGGCAACACCTGCTTTTACTCCTCTATCATCATCTTCATCTTCAAACCCCACAACTCCCCATTTCAAAGGCCATGTTCATTTGAGCGGACTAAATTAGGTTGAATTAGTATTCTCATGACTAATAATCCTAGGACCGCAAATACCTTTGGGTTGTGTATCATATCCTATGTTTGGATTGAGTTAGGATTATAAGGAGGAATTAACAGTCCAGACTTTAGCTTAGTCCTCCAATTTATATCACACCCCCCTCTGTGGGATTGAATAGTCCATCATATGTGAGATACCATATCCGGATGGATTATTAGTCCGTACTTCAATTGTTTAACCAAACATCGAATTAATAATTTCATTGGACTACTAATCCAATCCCAAACTCATGTTCACCCAAAAAAACATGGCCTAAGGGGAACCAGATGGTGGGTTGTCTCGTTGTGAACTCGATTTGCACCAAGGCCCAGTTGGATCAGAGGGTCATGAACCGAAATTGCAATCCAGTGCTCACGAACCGAAATCGCAATTCAGTACTCACGAACCGAAATCGCAATATAGAAGCTCCGTCGTGATCTGAAACGGCGACAAACCTTTTCTCTCTCTCTCTGTCTCTCTCTCTCTCCTAGTGATGGTGGGTTGTGGGGTTATGGTTTGAAGGGAAGCAATGGAGAGGCGGCTTTGAAAAAAAACGAGAAAAAGAAAAGGGGGGGACTAGCTACAGGTGGTGGTGAAAGGAGGATGGTGACGATCGAAGATGGTGGTAACTGTCGGAGGTAATGTGAATGGGATTAGAGTTAAAGTTAGGATTTGGAAAATTAGGGTTTAAAGATTAGGGATGTGGATAAAAATGAAAAATTATGTTTAGACAAAATTAGAATAAAAATAAAATAAAAGAGGTGGGGATTCAAAAAAAAAATAATAATAATAAAAATAAAAATAGGGATAAATAGCTACCCTCAAATTTAATTGAAGCCTCAATATTTTTAAATTTTTTTATAGTATAATGTTAATATAAAATTCATAACATTCACAATCAAATTTTTTTATTCTAATTTTAATTTGTTTTGCTTGACAATCATGCAATATCTTAAACCTTTACACACACACAAATAAATAAATAAAATAATAATAATAATATAAAAAAAAATCAAATTATGTAATATTTCATACTTTTGTGGAAAATTAACATTAAAGTAAATGTATATGCAAATATTTTAGTGTACTTTTTTTTTTAATTTTTAAAATATATTTTGATTAATAGTTTCTTTTATACAAAATACATAATGTAGAGTAGGGGTGGCCATTGGCCTGTGCCCATCTTGCATATCTAAGTCTGATATTTTTAGGATTTAGAAAAAATTATTTTACCCAAAGGATCAGACTGGGTTCAGATTTTTGCTTAATTAATACTCAAGTTGGGCTTGGATAAATATTACTAACCCAAATCAGTCCAACCCTCCCATTTGTAATATATTAATTATGATTTTATATTATTTTAGTTATAAAATAAAGTAGAAAAAATATATAAGACAAACACAGTATATATATTTCTTTCTAAGGTTCAAATTAAATATTTGTTAAAAATTATATTTATTCTACCATTAAATTTGGTTAATATTTCAAATTCAAATAGTAAATATAATAATTTTAATAAGTTAAGAAAAGAAAAAAAAAAGGTTCATAAGTGAGTTGGCTTGGATTTAAATCTTTTTTTAGGGGCAGATTTGGAATGATTAGATTAGGCCTGATGTCGAGCCGAGCCAAAATTGAGATAACTCATATTCTCTTACTATGCAGTGCAAGTCCGAATTGGGGTTTGTCCACCCTTACTATAGAGAGGACATAAATAGGGCTTGTTTGGAAACTCGGCTATTTTAGTTGATTTTTTAGCTATTTTAGTTTGATTAAAAAGTTGTGTTTGGGATGATAATTTTTTTTTAGTAGTTGATTTGATAATTATGTGAGAAAAAATAAAAATAATTATAGTTTGGATTTTGTCTTATTAGCTATTTAAATTTTTTTTATATCTTTATTCATTATTTTTGCCCCAAACTTACATCCCAAACACGTCTTTGGATTCTCTTGAGAAATTCACTCTAGGGTGATGGAGCAGTGCTCAAAACGACATCATTTTGTACTTTGTTGACCCCTTCCCCCCCTTGTGAAGCACCTGAAATATGTATTCACTTTAGAAACCTTAATTTTTGAATTATTTTCTTAAAGTCCCTCGGTTACTTGAATTAATTCGAACCTTGTCGGTTAGCATTACTATTTTTTATTTTTTATCAAAACAGGAATTACCCTAGCCGAATTAGGTTCCCTGACCTAATTTAATTCTACATAAGTTACATGTATTTAACTCCAAGCCCTCACTCTTTACTTAAATTCAAAACTTACCCAAAAACTAGTACTTGTACCTTGTACCTTGAAATGCCATCAATCATGTAAGATATATATACCTTGAGGAGTGTGCCCTAAGACCAAAATTAATAAAAAAAAATGGCCCTTCCACCCTTCCCTATGGCCGGGCCTTCTAGGAGAAAGTGAGGAGACTATTTTCAAAATATATCATCATGAAATTCTAGAAAAAAAAAAAACACAACCTAGTGCCATAGACCTAGGATGCAAATTCCAAAACTAGTTCCATTTTAACTAAGTGTTGCCTAATCCTTGAGTAAACCCCCCCCCCCCCCCCCAAAAAAAAAAAAAAAAATCACTTCTATTCCTTTAAACTTCAAACAAATCCTGAACTTTCCATCCATTTCCAACTAATGGGCTTTTAGGACATTTTACATCAAAATTGCCTATATATACCAACCTCCCCTAGCTTGGCAAAACACAAACACCACACCCACACACACACATTCGGCTAGAGAGAGGGAGGAGAGCAAGAGAGAGAAGTCTAGAGGAGACGAAGGAGGAAGAAGAGAGCCTTCTTGTGCAAAGTAGCAAGTAAGCCACAAACGCAACCTTCTCTTTCATTTTCCTTTTTTCAATACATGTTTCTAAGGGTTCTAAATAATGTTTTCAGATTTGTTATTAATGAGTTCTTATGTTAAAAATGCTAAGGGTTGAGTATTGATTCCATCTCTCTTGTATTTTCCCCATTTTGGCACAAAACCATCCATTTTTATGCCAATCTCTCAACTTTCCAAGGGCACTCTTTCAAGCAAATTTTCTGAGTTAAATATATGTTAGTTAGCATGTTTTCTTCACAAAATAAATGAAAACTTTCCCTTGGTGGAACCCTTATCTCATAAAACTTCTTCTTTTGGGCATGGTACCTTAGAATCTGTTTTTGCAGCCCACTTCCAGAAATTCTAGAAAAATGTATAAAATTATTCTGGACCTCTATTTCATGTCAAAATCTTCATTGAGGAGTTATCTTTCAACTAAAATTGGTTTCATCGAAAAACATTAAGTGGTTTGCAAGAAAATCAAATTTTTGTAACGGTTGACGGATCTGGACAGAATCTGGACAGCGCTGAAATATTTTCCGAATAACTTAGAATCTGGAAAAGCAATCCCGTTTCTGAAAAATGTTCTATAAACTAGATCAAATTCCCTACGAACCATAGGAAGGCCAAGTCCGGTGAAGGATCTAAAATAGACTTTTCATTTTAATCTTTATGCGATACTAAATCTGAAAATTTTGTTATGTGTGGATGTTTTATACCCTTGAGTTCATGAGATTGCTTATTAGTTTATGATCTTATCTTGGCATGATATTATATGTGTTGTGGTTATGTTATTTACCTTTCTCATCTTAAGAATGCATGCTTATATGGATATTATTGTCTTATAAGTTGGACTAACCTTGATTTAAAACATTTAATTCAACGGGAAACCTAATAGGGAGGGTATTGGGTTTTCGAGCACTTGAGTAATGAAAAGATGAGAATATGTGATATATGGATTGTTGGGATGCGTTCCCTATTTGAAAGTTAAAGTCTTGCGCAAGTGGTTTTCGGAACCCTTGAACGGAGCGGTTGTATTCGAACCCTAGGTGGTTTGGTGTGAGGAGGGATTTGGGCAAGGCCCTATTTTACCGTCTCTTTTGAGGCCCTGCGGTTGGCGCTACGCGGTATATAACCGTTGGTAGGCATCCGAGGTTAGTTCTGCAACAAACCCGCAAAAGAGGGGGTATACCGAATAATCCGCGTCCGATTCTTGTGGTTGAGAGGACGAAATCTCTTTGGGAGATTTCTAGTTTACTAACATCTAACTTCACCCTTTATTTATTTATTTGAGTATCATGCTTTACTACTTGATGTTATATTGGTGTTTGTGTATTGGATTGGGAAAAAGGGACGGGGTGTGTGTGTTTACTGGGCATTCAAAGCTCACGGCGTATCATGCCAGGTGACGAAGAGGAACTCATAGCTGGAGACAACGAGCCTGAAACCTTCGAAGACTTTTGGCTATCCTAGAAAAATTAGAAGTTTCTTTTTGGATATTTGTAAGACCCATGTGAAGATTTAAAACTTTCTTTTGGGATGTAATGTAATGGAACCATCTTTTGGATTAAGTATATTTATGGTTGTTATGTAATTATATTCTATGTATGAACCTTATCGTTACTTATGAGACATTGTGTCAATACTTTTTAAGATCTGTCAAAAGGGCAGTGCACTGCCTAAGAAAACTGGACTTAGAAGGGAGGCTAATTTGACTCCTCCGGTGATCTGGGATCTTACTTGGTTATTGACCATAGGACTCATTAGTGACTCTCCCTTGACTGCAATCAATAGTGTAGAATCGGGGCGTCACACCCCTCCTCCCCAAAAAAAGAAAAGAAAAATAAAGCAAACAGTTTAATACTAATGGTTTCAACAGTAACCAATCTTCCAACATTACCCCACCTTCGTTGACGACGGCCACCCCATTCTCCACCCTTCTCCGGTCACCCACCACAGCCTCCTCTCCTTCTTCCCCCTCAAAAAAAAAAAAATTAAATAAATAAAAATAAAAAATAAGAAGAAGAAGAAGAAGAAGAAGGACCTTAGGCTGAAAACAGCCATTTACAAATGGAAGAAAGAGAAGTGCACTGCTTGACAGGCTTCACCATAGGCCTCATTTGGGAAGTTAGCTACTTTAGTTAGTTTTTTTTTTTTTTTTTAATATTTATTTTTTGGCTATTTTAATCTAGCTAAAAAAGTTACGTTTGAGAAGATAGTTTTTTTTTTTTTTTTTTTTTTTAGTTGTTGATTTGATGATTGTGAAAGAAAAAACGAAATGAGTATGAGTTAGATGTGATATTTTATCTTATTAATTATTTTAGCATATTTTATCTTTATTGACTATTTTAACCCAAAAAACTATTCACTTTGCTTGGTTCATCTTTTCCAAAAATACTTTTCAGAAAATTGCACTTTCTTATTTTTCGTATTTTTTTGTTTTTGCTAAATTCTTTTAATATTTTAAGCATATTTTTTTTTTTACTTTTTAGACATACTTCACATAAATATACTTAAAAAAAATTATGAAAAAAACCTTTTAAAAATTCACTAAATATCAAAAATAAAAAAATAAAAAAAATTCAATACATTTTTTATATTTTTATGTATTTATTAATTTTTTAAAATATTTTTTTTATAATTTTTTTATTTTTTAGATACATTTAAGTAAGGTACATCTAAAAAAATAAAAAAATATATTTAAAATTTTAAAAATATTCTCTAAAAATGAAAATAAAAAAACACGAAAATCAAAAAATTCAATTTTAAAAAAATTTAATTCAAAAACTCAAACCAATTCTTAACCTTGCAAATTACCAATCCAAATTCAAACACCATCATACAACTTAATCAGCAAACTAATTAAAACATCACAAATAGATTTAGGAAAATTCCAGATCAGAAAAAGGACTAAGGTTAAAATCAAGCTAAAATCATGAGATTTGTAGTCCTTACCGATCTCATTCTTCAGAGTTTTCGGCGATAAGTGGTAGTAAAGAGGGTGGTTTGGCCCTGTGGCATACTACAAGAAAAAGCACCTTTGGCGACTAAATTTTTAGTCGCCAAAAGTCTGTTTTTAGTCGTCGAAAGTCGACTTTTTACTTTCCCCGACTAATTTTTTTAGTCGCTGGTTTTGTCGCGTGTAGATGGTTGGCAGAGTTATTGGCGACTAAAACGTTTTTAGTCGCCAATACTCACTGAATCGCCGACTAATCCTTTAGGTGCTTCCGTGAAAAAAAAAAATTACCAACTTTTTTGCTTTTTCTGAGATTCGAACCATGAACCTTCTACTTTGTACACCTTTACAAACACACTCCCTCCACTATGCCACCACAAGATCACATGAATATAAATGCAATATATATTATTTATATAGTATATTGACCCGTATTAATTTAAAACTATATATATAAATATAATTATTTTTATTCAATATTAATTTATGTAAAAAATAAATTAATTATTAAAAAAAAAGGGAGCCACTTTTGGCGACTAAAGTTTTTTTTAGTCGCCAAAAACCTTAGTTTTGGCTACTACCAATAATTTAGTCGCTAAAAAAATTAATTTTCGTCTAAAAATAACCACTTTCGGCGACTAAACTGATTTTTAGTCGCCAAAACCGCCACTTTTGCCGACTAAACTCAATTTTAGTCGCCAATTGTCCACTTTTAGCTACTAAAATTTTTTAGTAGCCAAAAACCTTTACATTTGGCTACAACATTTTTGTTTTGTCGGTAAAACACCTACAATCGGCGACCAAACCATTTTTTAGTCGCCAAAGCCTATACTTTTGGCTACTAATCTTTTTTAGTCGCCAAAAACCTTCACCTTTGGCTACTAAAATTGTTTTAGTCGCTAAAACCCATGTAATCAGCGACTAATCTGATTTTTAGTCGCCAATAAGTACACATTTGGCTACTAAACTGTTTTAGTCGCCTAATTCAATTTTAGTCGCCAATTGTCCTACTTTCAGCGACGAAATTTACATTTTTGGTCGCCAAAATTGCTTTTTGTTGTAGTGGCATTAGGAGGTTGGGGATGCGTGGACGTCAGTAGGAAGAAGAAGATAATGAAGAGAAAAAAGAGGAGACGGAGCTCCATTTGCATCATTTGTTGGTTGCAATCGGAGAGAGAAGTGAAGAACTACGAAAGTCACAACTCTCCGTGAGTGTCGCAATGGTCGCCGCTGATATCTTCCCTCCTTCCGCTTCTCTTCTCTTCCCTTCTTGTTCACTTATCTCTCTCTAGAACCCGTTAAGTGTTAAACCGTTTGCTCTATTTTTATTTTTCATTTTTTTTTGGGTCAGTAGTGCACGAAATGACGTCATTTTATGCACTGCACCATCACCCCAGAGAAAAACCTCCTCAGAGGATCCGAACACTCCAAACACACCCATAATAAGTGAGACCCTATTTTATTCTCAGTTCTCTATTACTTGAGGTCTCAAGATCTTCTTTGGCAATTAGTTGTTTTAGTTTAAAATTTAAAAAATTATTAAAAAAATTAAAAAATTTATAACTTATATTAAAAAATCAAATATTTTATTTTTTCTCTATTTTTTATACATCTTTTCGTAAAAAGTCAAAAATTTATCCTAAACATATTAGGTTTTTTTATCTCATATTTTATATTTTAACCAAAAAATTAAAAAATTACTAAAATAGTCTGTTCCCAAACGAAGCCTAAGTTGACACTTAAGTTATCTTACCTTTAAAATGTCACTAAAATTTTGTAGGGAAAATTACATGGCAGAGCTGTTTTAAAACATAATTAAAAAATTATGAAAAAATTTATATTTTTACTTTTTAATATTTGTGAAGTTTATGATTAATTTGAAAACATTTTTCTACGTATCCCTGAAAGAAAATAAACCTTTTTGTTAGTACCTAAAAAGTTTTATGGTAAATTATATATACAGTCTCTAAAATTTGTTTAAATTATATATTGACCATGTAGTTTCAAAAATTACAAATATGTCATCGTTATAATTTTTTATTTAACATAATTAATTGAAAAAATAAAATTCCTAACTGCATTAATATAAATTAAGAAAATTACATGAATCATTAATTGAAAAATTTTTGACCTCATAATTTTTTTTAATTGACTTGATAATTTATTAATAAAATCATATTTTTATTATGAAATTAAAAATTTGAAGGGACAGAATGTAACAATTTGTATTTTAAATAAAACTTAAGGAGTGTATTTGGAATTTATCCAAAGTTTTATGTAAGAAGCTATATATACAAATACAATTCAGTTTGTGTTGGTCGATGCCTCCATTTGATACTCCTAATAATGATGACAACAAACACAAATGTGAACCTAGGGTGAAAACAAAAAAAAAAAATTGATTACACAATGTGAGCGCCGAGCTTTTTTTAAGAGTCCAAGGCTTGTTTCCACATAAATTGTTGTATCAACTTATCTAAACAATAAAGAGTCGTCACTTAATTTTTTTTTAAAAAATAACAAATAACAAAAATTAACAATGAAAACTAAGTTAATGACAGATTCGTCACAATCAGAAAATTCTAGGTTTCAGAAGCTTTAGTATAAAAAGGAAAAGTCATTGAATGATAGCACATCCTTTTGTTTAACCTAGAGATTGACTTCTACTAATTTTCTATTTTATGATTTTAATAGTTAATTATTCACAAAATTCATTTTTAAGCCTAAAAGTTCTTAGCTAATCCTAAAACTATGTGATTTGAAAAATGAATATCACCTAGATTCTATGAAGAAAATCACATCCTTTCCAAAAATAAAGATTTTACTACCAAAAATAGATTTTTCAAGGATATGACCATACTCATGAACTAAGTCAAGCAATAATCATGAAAACGCACAAAACACACAATTTTGCATAGGAAATCATAGAAATTTACATTATTTAAAAGACCATGCAAATAACATGCCACGTCCCACATTTTATTACTCGGATTACTATTACCAAGCCATTATTATACATTCCATTTCAGAGTTAGCATACAAAAGCTCATTATATTTACAAGGAATACATAAATAAGAATTCTTTCATTCGAATATAAAAATGAATGCAACATGTCCAGATCTAAATAAAGTGCCCGTAGGCTTACATCATAAAAAAAATCAAGATGAAGGGTTTAACTCTTTTACATCAATGGCATTTCACCTACACTTAAAAAGGCCCCGTGGCCAACAATTCAGAAAGATCCATGACCTTGTAGCACATCTTGATATTTACTTGAAAAAGATTAGCAACGTGGGATGAACATATAGTCCAATAGGGATCTCAACATGATCCTCAACAATAACAACTTACAGATAGCTATGATCATGAATGCTAATCTCATACCATATAAATAATGTGACATTTTTATAACCAAAGTACGCTTATATAAACACTTTTCTCAAAACGTTCAGTTTATTCAACAACATTAAGTTTCACTTTTACTACCCATTTTCCCATCCAACAATTATTGCATGATAACTGTATTTTGCATTTTGTAACAAACTACCACATAGCCTCCACTTAATTTTCAAAACACGTTCATCAAATCCATTTTCGTTGCATTATTTAGAATCCAATATAAAGCCCAAGTCCTTTTCCACACGTTCATCGTATTCTCGATCTTAAGTGCAAATTTAACGAGACATTACAAACAAAGAGTTTATGGTAAGGATTCCCCTCAACCACTCTCTAGCACGTTCAAATACACATATGCACCTCTACACATCACACAAGACTATTTAACCTCACTGAATCATGATCATCATAACACATAACACACATAACCAAATAAGACAACAATAATAAATAATCTCCGCTTAACTTGCCAAAAGCAAAGTAAGCCAATGATACATCTCTCGGCAATAACATGCCAATTTACCAGACACCAGTTGGAAGGGAATGGTACCTCTGCCAATTTACCAGGTGCTAGTTGGAAGGGATTGGTATCTCTGATTATCAACGCAACACATACAGCCAATTTACCAGGCGCTAGCTGGAAGAGAGTGGTACCTCTGATTATCAGTGCAGCCAATTTACCAGGTGCTAGCTGGAAGGGAGTGGTACCTCTAATTCTCAGCGCAACGCACACATCATCAATCATCACACATGATACCACACAATCAACAAGCGTAATGCATACACATAGACCATTCAACACAACAATGTCATCCTCCACCAATGACCAAGGACAAAACCTCTAAGCCAAAAGTATTCGACTTATTCAATCCTTAGATTCAATAGCAACAATAATGAAATGAGGTAGTTGTGATTCAGTCTTAAGCAATTTCCAAAATTTACACCACAATAGCGCTTAGTTCTTCCATTTTAAAATCAATTTTCTTATTTTTCCACCCCCTGCCTCAACCTATTTATTTCATCACACCAAAATTTTAAACAATAATATCTAGTCATAACCCAACTCAAATTCTTTCATTAAATACAAGATTTCCATCATTGGTAACATGTTACAATTTACTCACATTCTAATTAATGGTGGCATAATCCAACACAATTCCAATTTCATGATTTATTTCCTTTTTACCAACTTACTACAATCAACCTTGAACAACACAACACTAAGTCAATGTTAAGGATTTATGAGGCTCAATTAATCTCTAATAACTCAACAACTCATCATGTTTAATTTTTTTTTATTAATCCAACACAAGTTAATGTTCAATTCATAAAACCCAATTTGTTCTTAATTCAATTTCCAAATCATTTATCACATTTGTTAAATTCATAACACATTTCATTCACAATTTCAACCCCTTTTTATCTATTAGACATTACTACAAAAATTAGGGCTTTGCCTCTCTAATTATAAATATATTAAATCACACCCCAAATTTAACCGAACATCACCCATCTCACGGAATTTCAATCTCCACACCCATAACTTATACCATCTATCATGATTTTTGAAAATAATCCATAACAACATGGTTTTATTCAATACAAACTTACTGCATAGATATAGGAGAAGCATTGAAGAAAATCAAGGAAATCCCTACCTTAAGAGAGAAGAGGAGAAAGAGCCCAAAAATCGACCTCGCCGAAATACGATCTCCATCGGTCAAGACGAAGCCCTCGACACACTCATCATTTTGGTATAAGGGGCTAGCATCAAAATCCCAATGGATTTCTTGAGATCAAAGAAGATGTAAAACTTTGAGAGTTTGGGTAGAGAGAGATGAGAGAAAAATGAGAGAAAATATTATAGAGAGAGAGTGATATAATCTGAAAATGAAAGCAAAAGGAACAAAATATCAAAATATAGCTGAAAGCATGAAAATCAGAGCAGAAAACGCGCATCCTCGCACGTGCGGTGCCCACTCCTGCACGTGCGGAGCAACCTCCCGCACGTGCGGCTTCCACCCCCGCACGTGTGGCTTGCCCCATACCTCAGCTCACACACCTGCCTTTTAGGTAGTGTGCTCATAGCCCCAACCTCAGCTTCCCGCACGTGCAGCCTGGTCTCCCGTACGTGCAGCACTGGCCCTTCAGCCCCGAAAAACTTCAACTTTACACCCGACACCCCGGAGTTGACCTCGCACCCTTCGAAACGAGTGAAAACTCAAAAGAGGAATAACACAACTGAAAAAGTTTTGAGAAGAAATTTTCAACGACGACTCACCCAACGTAACACAAAGGAAACGAGACGGCTTTTGAACCGGTCATCACATAGCAAGCACATGCAATAGAGGAATATAGGATTTACCGAGATGCCCACTTTCAGTGTCTTACATGCAAAACTTGGAATAAATATGACCTAATATGCAACTAATACATATAAATGCACCCTAAGTTCGGTTTGAGGCTATTAAATGATAAATATGCACAACATAGCAAATGGCAAATAAAAGAATGAAAAATATAACCTAACTTCATGTTGATTCAAAGCGGGCCTAGAACATGATTTCTATATGATTACGTGGTTCTAAACATACTGTTCTAAATGAAATAAATGAAACATGCGAGATAAAGTGAAAAATTGAACAAAATGGATAAACTACATAGTGCTACAATGGACTAATGTAGACACTTGATTTTGATTAACCATGAAACTTCGAGCGCTTGCAAACCTCTCGATGATGAAATGGTAATTATTTCATCACTAGAAATGATTAAGGTTGTTTAGAGTTGCTATATAAACCTATTTTAGCCAAAAATTGACATTATGCAAATTTGGTTGCTTTGGGCACTTTTATAAGTGTTGTTTATTTTAGTCCAAATTGATGGCCATGTTTTATTTAAAATATCTTTTTGGTAAAAAAAAATTTATTTTAATGGAAGATATGGCTTTATTCTTGAAACTAAAATAAATGATACTTATTTTATTCAAATCATCTGGTTCCAAGTTAGTTAATGGTTTTTAGGCTTAAAATGAAGTTGGCGAATAATTAACCACTAAAATTATAAAATAGAAAGTTAGTAGAGGCCAATTTTCTAATTGGGCAAAAGGAGGTGCGTGGGATGCCTTGGAGATACCCGAACACGCTCAACAGCTCAAACTCTCGACCTCTAATCTAGTTTCACAAGTGCAATGTGAATCATAAATGAGAGTCCAGATTCGGTGAATCTGTAGAAAATCTATTAATCACAACATTTGCTAGAAATGGACAGCATCATCAGATCTTAGAGTCGCCACCTAATCATTTGGGAAAACTAGGAAACTCATGACTGGTGCCAAAGGCCACTGTTTGTCACAATCAAAGATGCCTCGGTTTGAAATTTTGGGTATAAGTGGGAAGGTCATTAATTGAGCACCCCTGTTCACCCAATCAAGGCCTCGGTCTTTACTAAACCATGATATGAGTTTTATGGACGATATATGCTCATGTTCTGATTTATTATTAATGCTAAAATTACTATGTGAGGTAATCAAGTATAGACTGTGTCACTTATTTAGGGATGCTTTGATCTCATGCGTTTTAAAAGAATTTTGAAACTTGTACAACTCAAAGGAAATTGAGCTTATAAGTATCCGATCAATATCATTCCAACTTAAGCAACACAACCTCCATCTACCGACAATCATAGAGATCAATTAAGCAAATAGCCTCATAGTAAAATGTTAGACATAATAAGAAAATCATGCACAGGTAGGATGCTAAAGCTATAAATGCTCATCTAGTATTTACTCGCATCTGGCAAAAAGTTGAAGAAAAATATTAGCAAAATATACATGATCCTATAAGCAAAATACTAATGCAATACATATACAAGAATGCCACTAAGGACTCGGCTACTAGAACATGACATGTGGATCATCTGAAAGCATGAGGTAGCGTATAAAATTAGATAGGAAATGATGAGCCCACAAATGCAAATGAGCCGAATCCAAATGCATGAAATATGGATATGATGAAAAAGAAAACATGATACTATCAACAGATATGGAAAGTATAGAAATAAAAGGGATAGAAAAAAAAAATGGAGATTAGAGGACACACATAGTAAAGGGATAGAAAGATATGGAGGTTGGAAATTATTACAATAAGCTTTTACAATGAAAGGAATAAAAAGACGTGTGATTAGAAATTATTACAACAATGAATAGAAAGAAGTGGGGGTTGGAAGTTATTACAACAATGAATTGATTCCACCAAATAGAAGTTGAATCTAACAATTCATAAGAAAATAAAAAGAA
Organism: Camellia sinensis; assembly: GCF_055761805.1. Taxonomy (NCBI): domain Eukaryota; kingdom Viridiplantae; phylum Streptophyta; class Magnoliopsida; order Ericales; family Theaceae; genus Camellia; species Camellia sinensis. The sequence continues at coordinate 74,653,896 of NC_138964.1, forward strand.
TTGATTCAACCAAAGGATGCTCATCATTTCTACTTGTTCCTATCATGATGATGCTCAGGGAAGATGTAGATAGGCTTCAACCATCATACCATAACAAAAGATGCTATAAGATATATACAAATGCTATTAAATGGACAAAACTAATATGTGCATGAATTGAAACTAAAAAGAAAGTCAAGCCCAAAGAAATAGATGGAAACCTACATTCATCTCTTTATGGACAAGGGTAAATTAATACCCAAATCCATACCATTAATTAGAAAGAGCAGATTTTCACCATCTCTAAGGGAGAAGCTTAAGTAAGGGATTACATCATTTAAAGAAATTGGAAACTCATCCTCTTACTCATGGAATATGTATTCAACATCCATTTACGTGCTCAAAGTTGATCGAGAAAAGAGTTTCCAACACTTTTGGTAAAGAATCTTTCACCTAAGCTTCAAGAAAAACAAAGAGAAAGAGAAAGAGAAAGATAGCAAAGGATTATCCAAGGGATTCCTTGAAATAACCACAAATACCCATTAGGATTGATTATGTGTTGAATTACATGAGCCAAAACACTTGAATGATAAAAAAGAGATGAGAAAGTTCCATGAAAGTAAAGAGAGGTTATACTACAATTCTGTGGACGGATGGCCAAGCCCTCTACATCCCAAAGCTAGGAGAATTACATGAAAGTAAAGATAGATTACACTACAATTCTATGGATGGATGGCCAAGCTCTCCATATCCCAAAGCTAGGAGAATTACATGAAAGTAAAGAGAGATTACATTACAATTCTATGGATGGGTGGCCAAGCCCTCCACATCCCAAGGAAAATCATATGCTAGAGCAACAAAAAATAAAATAAAATAAAAGGGAAAGAAGAGAGAAAGAGATGAGGAAAGCTTCAAAGTTTAGGCTTCAAAGAAAGGAAGAGCTTTTGATTATCAAACATCCTTAACACCCTCAAGGCTTTTGGAGATGGCTTTTACCCTCAACAAGAAGCTCCAAGACCCAACTTTAATGGTGTTTGGGCTGTGTATGTATCAAGAGAGAGCTGGAAGAGGTGAAAAGCTTTGAGTTTGAGGTGGTGTAATGGCCAAGACACTTGGAATTGAGCTTTAGCTTCTTGAAAACAATTCTCCTCCTTTCCAAATGAAGCCAAGATATGGTAGTTATAGAGTTTTTGGAGGAAAATATCTGAAAAGGTGGATAGGTGGCCTTTTCCACGTGCACGAGAGCCGACTTTCCTGAAAATACTCTATTTTCTAGACAAAACATTTGGCCTACACATTTTCCATCCAGCTAACCATTTTTCATTTGGTTAAAGGATTTTTCGCACGGCCAACTAAGAAAGTGTACATCCAAACCAAATTTTGTATGGCCATATTGTTTTGAAGAGAAAATAGGATTTTTCCATAGAATTATTATCCCTTTTGTTCAACTCCACTCTGTCCTTGTTCAATTTACTGAAAAAGGTATAACACTTGAGGTTTGGAATACGAGTTTTAGAACAGTGTAAAGATGTTTGGAACTACACGACCAAAAAAGTATGGAAAAAGGGTTTTGAAAATGTCTAAAGTTGTTTAGCCAAAACGGGTGTAAGATTGGGATTATAGCCTAAACCCGGCTCTCCTATAATGGAATTCGTAAGATAGCACATTCCACGACTTCCATCAGTTGAGTGTTTGAAAGAAAACGCCCAAGTCTTAAGGTCGGTCAAGATGGGGTGTCTACAGGTGCCCCTCTTTGATAGAGCTCGATACATCATTTCATGACATGAATGAATGTCAAAGCCCGAAGACGACCCTTTTGACAAGGCCGTAAGACTTGGGCAAACAAACAAAATGTAGAAGTAGTTAGTTGAACTCGAAGGTTGCCTACGTATCCTTTTGCAAGGAATCAAACCAGTGTAGTTCAGGGGCTCGATGCAAATGATATGCTTGAAATTCAATTGAAAGTTGGACTTGCACGTATCACGAAGCTGGTTATTTGAAAGTTGATGATGATGTAATGCAATGCAATGTAATTATGATAAAAATATGAAGATGGCAACATGCGAGGCAAGCCTTGTGCAAATTATATGAAGTATGCTAAAAAGAGTGTGGATATGACGAATACAACCTTTTTGTGTTTTCACACATCAAGGAGGTGGACAATTCCAATAACGTTTTACGAATGAACATGAAATTGGAAAAACAATCCAAACATATATCATATGAGTGGAAGAAAAAAATTAAACATGCTTTCTACACGAGTGAAGAAAGGTGACTGTCATGACCCAAACCCGCCCCTAAAAGTTTAGCGTCGTAACCGGCCAGTAATCCTTGGATTACCAAAGACCTTTCAATATAAACAAAAATAATCGGGACTTGCGGAAGCAATAGACAAAAACACCAATAGTCCAATGAACTGTGCATGTATATGAATAAATATGTACATACAAAAACGTTAATTTACCCACTGACAATGCATAACAACAACATAATATCTTATACAAAACATAGGCACGTGTCACAAGTGTACATCATAAGCAATAGCCTGACAACGACCTTCCAGGCCTAGCCCTAACTCGGAGGCACTCAAAACGACGCGGTAGGCTTCAAAGTAGTGGCTCGGTTAAAGACTCTTCTAGCCTTGCCCTCCGGAACGCTCACCTATACATAGATATATAAAAACAGTGAGCTAAAGCCTAGTGAATAACATTAACGTAAAGGGATTAGTGAATGAATTCCAAATACAACGTATCTGTAAAAAAAATTCATGACAAAATCATACATATCAGTCTCATATCAGAAAATAACATAATGGTACATCTCAAAGAACATATCATATATCATCTTCTGACTAGAGTAATCAATTCCGGATACCGATTAAACACATACCACCACAATGAAGTGGCTAACGAGATCTCATATCACATATATGTCATGGACCCACATTTACATGCCGTCCCCTATGGCTTGGGACTATCTGTGAATGCCATAATAGATTCATAAATAGGATATTCGTTCACATCATCAAAATAGTATTTCAGAAATTATAAGTTATCGTATAATAGTGGAAACATAGTTCATATCAACATATCTTTACAGAAATATTACTCATAGTGGGCTCCCCGAACCGGTTGTTCGATCTTCGAGTCTTGACCTACAATCATAAACAGTCACAACATAATTTCTCAATACCCATTCAAGTTATTCAATTGCTTCTTAGCTTATTCTGTTATCCCGTTTAGTTATTTCCATTCTTCTTTTAATTTCCATGGAATGCATGCATATGGACGTCAATTACATGTGAAAACCATGCTAATGGAGGCCCGAAAGAGGAAAAAAATGAAGTAGAAAAATGAAGTTAGGCCAACCTGACAACCGCATGTGTGGGGTGTCTTAGCCGTATGTGTAGGGCTCCCACCTCACTTGCGCCGGGACGTGCAATTATTTCAGAATGTTCTCCTTTACTCCCCTGTTTTCCACACGTGCGGGCCTTCCCACTGCATGTACGCCATTGCCTCCCGCACGTGCGGTCCTCTCTACCGCACGTGCGGTTCTGGGCAATACAGAACCGAAAATCTGCTTTGTATGGGAACTTATTCTTTTACACAACCAACTTCAAATTCATACATTTCAAGGCTCAAAACACTTAGAAACAACATGAATTTCCTATCTCTAACTTCAAATAAAAAATCATGACTTCAAAACTGTTAGTAATGGGCGCCCATGTGGCATGACCATTTGAATTTGAATTTGGAATCCTATCCAAATAGGTTTTGAAATTGAATTCAAACCTATTTAGGATAACCACTCAAGATACAGATATTATCAGTTTTAACTGATATGGATAGATATAATAATATATTATATATCTGATATATGGTTATAGGTAATTAAGAGAAAAACAACGTATGATCTGTTTCTACCCAGATACTGACTCTCTCCCAAAATAACGATCAAAGCCATTTGCACTGTGGTTTGTGTGGGTGATATTCAATATTGTAATATCACTTCACTACTGGGTTGATTGACTAGATTCAGGAAGCACGTGATTTATCCACGAGGTTCTATCATAAAAAAGGTATGATCTAAACATTTTATTCCGCTGCATATTTTGTACTTTGATTTACATTGGTATCAGAGCCATTGATGAATATTTTCGTGTTTCCTTTAATCATGTGTATATTTTTACATGTGTATGTTTACATTATATACATGAATGTTTGTAAAGAAAAAAAAAATCTACTTTGATTAGATTAAGAGCATAAATATTTTTTTTATGTTCATTAATGTCTTTTTTCATACCATAAACGGTTTTATTTTGAAAAAAGGAGTCCGGCAGTACAAAAAATCGGACCAGTCAGTACCCTGGAAGGCGGCGCGTGGTATGCACGCGCCACCACGCCGCAGCCACGCGCGCCCACGCGCTGCCACGCGCCCACACGCGGCACCACGCGCCCACACGCGCCAGACGCCCCTGCAGACGCGCCTGCACGCGCCATCACGCGCGCGTCAGCTGCGTTGTCCACGCGCACGCCGTCCGCGCCTCGCACGCGCGCCGCGTGCTGGAGCCAAGCGCCGAGCCGCGCTCCGAGCCGCCCCTTAAGCCGACTCACGCCGAGTTGCGCTGAGCGGCGCCGAGCCGAGCCGAGCCGCTTTTCCCGCCTGGCTTGGCTCTAAGGCTCTGTTTGTTTGTTTTTAGTTCTGAATTGCGTTAATTGGCCATAATTTATTCGTTATAGCTTTGTTTTAAGCATGGTTGGTACCGTTAGACTCAGAATTAATTTTTCTACATTCTAAAAAATTTTGAAAATTTTATGAAACTAAAAAATATTTTTCCTGAAATAATAATGCATTATTTTTGCTTTAAAATGCATCTGGTGTTGCATGATTAAATTTCTGGGGCTGAATTTTTTATTGTAGACTATTGATATAGTTTACTATTTACTGGTATAGTTATAGCATTTTATCAGATTCTGGAATATTTATTTCTGATTTTATGTGTGTTTATTAGTTATTTAAAATTCCAGAAAATTCCAGAAAATTTCAGGATGATGTACTTTCTGTTATGGCATAATTTAAATATTTAATACAGCATATTTTTTTTTGAATTTGTAATATGTTGTAATTAGAGGAGCATGATTATTTATATATTTATTTATTAGAATTCCATTATTAAATAAATATAGCATGAGTTATTTGTAGATTTACATTAAAATGCTATTGTATGAAATTTATCATGCTTTGTATATGCCATAGTCAGTGGGAGGTTATTCGGTTGAGAGAAATCTTTGTAGATTAACTCCCGAAAACCAATATTTTGCGCATAAATTAAACTAAATTTTGGATAATTGTCACTTGTGGCGTAAGAGATGATTACGAGCATAGCGGATTTTCGATCTTGCGACTTGTGTAATATTGTCACTATTTAATTTAGATTTTTGCGGCAAAATTATATTATGCTAATCAAATTAATCCCAATGCGAATTTCTCTCTAAATTGATTTAGCTTATGGAAGTTAATTTGATTGACCTAAACTTAGTAGAGATGTTCAAATGTGAACAAACTAATCCCATTCTTTAGATGAGCAAAAGTCTTGGAGACTTTAGGTCAAACCTTAATTGAGCCAAAATAAGGAAACATGACTCAAAGTCCCCGTGGTTTTGGTGCCTTGTTTGGCACAATAAAAACTAATGTGTGCGCTATGATTAGCGGCATACTACGTAGTTTTGGTTGGCGAGTTTTGGAGTTATGAAATTAGTAAGCCCTCAATAGATCAGTATATGATCTTGACTAATGAGCTGCGCGGTTTGACTTTGTAATTTGATTTGTAAATAATGTTACATCATTGGATGAAGTAACATTCAAGAGTCACGTCATCCTAGAAATGCGAGCTTAAATAAATTAGTCATTAAGTGTAAGACGAGTAGCCAGTATGAGCAGTGTTTTGCTCTCTACCCAATTATTGGGAGTTGGATGGAGCAAAATTTCATGCACTATAATAGTGTGCATTGAAATATCACGTGAAGTTAAAAGATTAGTGCTTAGTAGCTGCAAAATCTATTAACACTAAGTGAAAAGATTAACGCTTAGTAGCTGCAAAATCTATTAGCATTGCCAACTTGTCTAAGTCTGGACACTTACTGTTTCCACACTTGAGTGTGAGACATGAGGAGGGGCTTCTTTGTATAATTCCTTAGCTAGGCTAACGTTTTTTTTAATAACGTTTAACACTAAGCGCAAACGTTGCGGCATAGTGATGAAAAGGTCAAGGTCGACAAGGTTGTTATGACTCTAAGAATTTGACGCATCACTTGTGAGAGCATTGTGTTGAATTAGACTCTTTAGCCTAATTCGCGCTTAAGTTACTTTGGAGCTGTCATAGTTGATAGCTTATTCTCTCCTTCTTGTGGATAGTAGAATTAATTGCAAGTAACTATGAAGCGAGAAATAGATATGGCAAGATGAGTATCGTCATCTTTCAACTAGATGCAGTAAAGTGTATGGAGAATAAAATTGACTTGAAGGTGCAGGGGATTAGCACTTACTAGTTAAATTTGCGACTTAGGCGCACTTGATATCTCCATGACATCCCTTTTATGATCTAGTGAATATGACTTTGTCGTGAGTCATTACCTAGTTGGGCCTAAACCTTTAAAACTTGTCTTTGAGAACTCACACATTAAGATGATTGGAATTAGTTTATGACATTGGTCATAAACCAGTGGCTTATTATACTTAATCACATTAATGAGATGATGACACGATGGTTTGAGTAGGCCTTCTCGAGCCCACTCACTTATGACATCCTGCTCTCATGTGAATGTGTAACTTTGTTCGCAATGGGTGCACACAAGTAAGTAGGAAAGCCGTAGAAGGTCATTTGTATTGGCGCATTTAGTCCACTATGATATTTGTGACTAGATATGTGTGAGGGTATGATAGCTAAGCCTCAATCTCGACACATTTATAGATTACGATACGCATCTGAGTCAAGACTATTTGATCTCCCATAAGTCAAAAGTTTTGAGATGATTTTTGACATTGCACTTATGAGGTTGAGATCAATTAGATAACAGCTTTCATGCTTTTAGTTTTGACCAAGGTGGCGAGTATTTATTTGAGTTATTTTTTAGAAAACTCTGTGAAGAGAGATGGGTGCTTAGAAAATTGATTATTCCTAGTACTCAACAACACAATTGTGTAGTAGAGATAAGGAATTAAATATTGTTAATGTTAGGTGGATATTCGCGCAAAATGTTTCCCAATTGGAAATTGCACTAGTTTGTTGCCTATATCCCTAACTAAGTGCCCTCCATATCAGATTTTACACTCCATTTGAGTAATGGGTTAGCGGAGAGCCATCTATGGGCGATCTGTAACCGTTAAGCAGCTTATCTTTATTTTACTTCTCATAAGATTGTGAAGTTTAGACCTAGGGTTCTATAGCGCATTATTGTATGCTGTCTTGTAAACACAAAGGGTCGTGTGGCGCATTATTGTATGCGGTCATGCAAACCCTCCGGGTCATGTGCATATAGGTAAGCAGCTTTGTGGTAGTGTAACTAAGTCACATAAAGTTTTATTAGTAAAGGTGACGTGAATAGAGTTTTTGGAACTCTATAAGATGGAGAATTCCAAGCATAGCGCTCTATGTAGCCTAGTTGAGAATGGAAAGAAATTTCTAATATCCTAGGAACAGTGGGAGCAATGTGCCTACTAATGGATTACTCCATTAGAGCAGAATACTCTACATTCTTAGTTGCGTGGTAGCAAATGTGAAAATTTTCCACGTCATCACTGGGTGATTGAGAGGGAAACATTCATGATTGCTCCGCAAGATGATAAAAAGCCTAGGATAATGCCAAAGGCTCTAGTCCCCTATTTTTAGAAAGTGGATCAATGTTGCGCAGTTTAAGACAAAGTCTTTGAGGATTAACCATTTTTATAATTTGGTTGACTTTCCATTATGACGCAAAACTGTTATAAAGTTATGCGTAATTTGGATAGTCATTATTGAGGCATAAGGCTCGCTAGATACCGAATGGTCGCACCATTGAGGAAAGTGTAGACCATGAGAAGACTTCCTCCTGGGGAGTGAGGTTATTTTGACTTAGGCTATGATTGACATAAGTTCAGAACATTGATTTGTGGACATTGTGACCCGATTTTTCATTAGAGAATTGGATAAGTAGATCCGTAAGGATTTACCTTCTGCTTTTTTGGTGAAAAGTTAGGAGCGCAAAAAGGTTGCTGGTTCCAATAAATCTTTTACAACCTAAAGCAGTTATCCAAACAGTGGTTCTTAGATTTTGTCAAGCCATGATAGGCCAACGATGATCAATGAAGACCACTGAGGCATGATCAATGGTCCAAAAGAAGTTTTTTCCTTACTTAGTCATTATGAGCCAGGAATTTATAAGGTTGTCGCCACCTAGGGTGGGCAGTCCTCCATTTTAGATATGATGGACATGGGTGATGTAATTCATATGCTCGGATGTACGATCCTTAGGGATTGTTTTAGGAAAATTCTCGGTTTGTCTTCGATGACTTACATAAGGAATATCCTAGAACGATTCTAGATGCAAAATTGCAAACCCATTGACTTACCTATCGGTAAAAGCCAAAGCCTTAGCTATTGAGTGAATCCTCAGATTGTCTTTGGAGAAACAGATGACCTATATTCCTTGATCTTTTCTTTGTTGTGGGAGCCTAAAGTACGCTATGTGGGCGTATTCGGCATGATAAGTGTTATTTTTTGATAAATGGTTAACTGAGTTGTTTAGACATTGACCTTGCTCATTAGACTGTGGATAAAATGCTTTACTAGAAGCATATTTATTTGCTCTTTGTAAAATTCAATGCGCTAGTTGGGCGCATCTGCGCTAGTTGGGCGCATTAAGAATGAACGCAAATTGGTCACCAAAATATCTTTAGAGAGGTTATTGCGCAAGAGGTAGTGATCTTAAATCATTTCATGTGAGGCGCACATGGTGGATTCTGTTGTATATACTTATCGCAAGAGGTGCTGATAAGGCTTATGTTTGGAATCTATAATTGCGTAAGCTGTGGTCATTTTTTAAAAATTGATCACTTATTTTGAGAAGATGGGATGTTTGACACTATTATGATTTGTGTCATAATGATTAGCAAATGATGATGTCAGCAGGCAAGATTGGCTCACTCACACGAGCAATCGCCCTTGGCGCTTAGGAGCGAGCAAGGTTGAGACTAGTGACTTATTTTTATTTGGAGCCAAGAGAGGCTTAAATAATCCACTTTGCATGTCGCCTTGGTTACAACCAAGATGAGGTTGTGTTAAGGACCAAACATGGATAATAGTACCCACTTTCCATGTTGTGCCTGTTATGATTAGCCAGATGCGAGATCTCATTTGGCGCCTAGAAGGCGAGCAAATAGAGAATTCGGGTTAGGCGCTATAAAGCGACTAGACTAATATCTGTACGGTGTATCGAGTATGACATCACTCTTTATGGAAGAGTTACTCCACCGTAGCATGTATTCATACTATATGTGCTTGGCGACCGAGTAATGAGGTGAGAGAATGGATCCCTGCTTCCTCATCGTGTGAGTCTTACGTGTCATTATTGATATGACTTTCATTTATGTACCCTTTTGTGACTTTTGACTATGTCATAAGGTAAGGGGTTGATGTTCTGCTACTTTGGTATGTTGCCTGCGGTCATGCATGATTCGGCCTTAGGGACATCACTGGCAAAGCGGTCAATCCTAAACTAAATGGCATGAGTGCAAAGGGAAGATCATCTAGTATTACACCACTGTTGTATATTCACTGCCGGCAACTCATATCGATCTGTATGAGAGGCGAATTGAGTGTGAATATATTGCAAGAATTGAGAGGGTCAAACATGCTCTTTTTGAGGGATTAGAGATGTTTTTTGGACCGGTGTAATTAGATGGGTCTGGGGTATATGAGACACTATTTCTGTTCCTTTTGGATTGATGTCTCTATGCTGGCTCATTTTGAGTTTCTAGTATAGAGCTCCCACATGCAGGTGTTCTCAGCAGTCGCACGGTGCAGTGGCTAGTATGAGATTGTTTATTTTTGGGAGATTGAGACAGAGATGTGGCAGTGTCATGCCAACTCATGTGCGAGTGGGAGATGTTAGTAATGGGCACCCATGTGGCATGACCATTTGAATTTGAATTTGGAATCCTATCCAAATAGGTTTTGAAATTGAATTCAAACCTATTTAGGATAACCACTCAAGATACAGATATTATCAGTTTTAACTGATATGGATAGATATAATAATATATTATATATCTGATATATGGTTATAGGTAATTAAGAGAAAAACAACGTATGATCTGTTTCTACCCAGATACTGACTCTCTCTCAAAATAACGATCAAAGCCATTTGCACTGTGGTTTGTGTGGGTGATATTCAATATTGTAATATCACTTCACTACTGGGTTGATTGACTAGATTCAGGAAGCACGTGATTTATCCACAAGGTTCTATCATAAAAAATGTATGATCTAAACATTTTATTCCGCTGCATATTTTGTACTTTGATTTACAAAAACAAAATCCAAATGTCCATGTAAAAGCTCACAAACTTGAATTAAGTTGGTAAAAAGCCTAAACATGCACATAAGAGTTTCATTTCTCAAATCTGTGAAGTTTCCTCCCCAAATATGACAATCAAGCAAGAAAACATGATGTATAAACATGAAAAGGTCATGGATGATTACAAGTTCTCTCTTGTAAAACATTATGTCAATTTTTTTTTTTTTTTTTATAATTGTAAAGGTGGGCATGGTACACACCTTTTCATAGTATTTCCCTAGAAGTAAACAATATGTGTTAGGAATTGGGTCTGCAAGATAATTTATGAAGATGATAAATTATTTTTTTTTTCCAAAATCTTATATTATCTATGCTCATTAATAATTACGTTAAATTATTTTAGGATTTTAAATCACATAATATATAACTTCATTTCATTAATAATTTGTTAGTTATATAAATAAAAATAATAATATGGTCATTTCTTTTACACTAAAATATATATTATCGCTTGTTTATCCATGTATTTTCATACTATTTATATTAGTTTTGATTTATTTTACTAAAAAGAAGGTTAGCATAATTATATTAAAACTGTGGAATTATTTGCATTTTCTGCAAATCTCAGGAGAAGTCAGTGTAATTTATCTTTATATTAAAAAAAAAAAACAACAACAACAACATTGTTGGGTTTTAATAAAAAAATAAAAAATTAGAGTATTTTAATTGATCGTAATAATGTCTTCCTCTTTATAGTGCGGCGATTGGTGAGCAGAGCAACCATTAATCTCTGCTGTGGAAATAATAGAGAGAAATGGAGTAAAGCTAAAGACTAAAGGTGTTTTAGTCACATGACAAATCTATGCAAGTAGGAATGTGATAAGATCACGTAATGGATGATGGAAGTGATAAAAGAGTAGAGTAGAGTAGTTGTATGTATGAGATATGCATATTGTAAGAGTAGCTAATCTGAGTCTAAAAAAAATTAATTAGGTCTAATAGCTCAAAATTAGTAGGTCTGAATTTATCGTAAGTCCAAGATGGGTGGGCCCGGATTAATCAACATAAAAAACGGGCCGAATCGCTCTAGGCCTCGAAAGGGTTCGGATCCACGAACTTAGAGACTTACTCGGGTTCGGACTCAAATGGATTTGAATCTACGAACCTAGAGATCCGAAGCACTTGGCTTCGAACGGATTCAAACACAATCTAGAAGCCGCTCCGTTAATGAGTCCCAGAACACTTGCGCGCTCGGAGCTTTCCGGGAGCTACGCACCAGAACCATGAGCGTAATGGAGTTCGAACAAAGGACCCGATCCCAAGGATGGTGAGTGGAGATAAATTCACTCTTCAGTTAAACTAGCCTATACTTGGATCGAGGTAGCACGACTCTAGGGGGTCCATGAGATTCGGCAATATTTAGCGGCGGGGGGGTCCTCTAGGACTACCTCGGGCCTTGGGAATGATTGGGAATCATTGATTAGGTGTGGCTAAGAAGAAGGGTTCGCCGAGAGGCTGATCTCCTCTTCGGGGTTTTCCTCATCCTCGGAGAGGTCACCTCCTCGGACAAGGTGATTAAAGAGAATATTTCCCATGCCTTGCACATGGGCTCCATCCTACATCATGAGGTGCCTATAAATAGCATCCACCCATAGCTTTACAAGGGATGAGTTTTGGAGATTTAACTCTTGGGAAAGAACTAATTTCCCTTCTCTATTATCAAGCTTGAGAGTGAAAGTGGGAGATCCATGGGAGATCTATGGGAGAGCCTTGCCATTATTCTATCTCTAGCCATTTTGCCTTCTTCTCCACCCAATCACTTATCTCCATCATCTCTTTTACTCTTGTGCTCTTAAGTTGAGACTATTGAAGAATCTAAGTCTCCTATCATCTTCTAAAGAATTCGAAATTGTTCTTTAAGAATTTTCGAATTTTCCAATAACGTTCTTGAACCCTTTCATACACATATGATATACACATGTGACCCATGTATGTGTATGTTTGTTTGCTAGGATTGTCTTCTCCTGGACAATCTTTATTGACGGAGGAATATCTTTCTAGCTCATAGCGATGACATCCAACATTAGATGGGTCATCATTTTTATCTGTTTCTGGTTGTTGACTGTTCTTTTTCGCCTTTCTTGGTTCTCCTCAATACAGCCAATTCTCCACAAAACATTACTCACTTATTTAATAAAGATATTTAGAAGATAAATGATAACTTTTTTACTATATACTGCAATTTTTTATTATTTGAAAATACTGTATAAAATATGATATTTAAAAACTTTCTAATAAATTTTTCAAAGGGTCATGATTTTAAAGAAGATTATTTTTAAAATAAATAAATAAACTCATTATCATTAAATCTTCGCATATATTGTTCTTAGAATCATGTCCGAACAGCCATTATTATATAATTGAAAATAAAATGATATTTTTATAGAACATATGTAAGAACCATATTTATTGGTCAAATGGTAGAACGGTAATTACAAGTATGAAAAATCAATATTTATTAGGCTCTATTTCTTTCGACGTAAAATATTTTACACAAAATGATTATGTTTTTGTTTTTCGGCGTTTGGTTGACACTTAAAATAAAAATATTTTATTATCTAAAAGAGAAATTTTGATTCAATAAAATGTTATTTTTGACTTTTTAGTGAGTTAAAATACTTATTTAAAAAGGTTAAATGTGTTAAAAAGGTAGTGAGTGAGTCAATTTTATAAAAAAAAATTACGAAATTTTAAAAGTAAGTCAATTTCTAGAAAATGTTGCAAAAATATTTTTCTTAAAAAATATTTTTACCAACTTTTTGTGCAAGTAAACAACGAAAAATAAGTAAAATATTTTAATTCAAACCGAACGTAGCCTTGGTAAATTTCTAAATAAAAAATCGGAGGATTGTAGTATTACCATTGTTAGAAAGTGTAGGCTATAACAACTATAACAACAACAAAAATGATAAATGGACAGGTGCTATATGTGGGCCAGCAAGCCTTGTGAACTCAATGATGGACCTGCATCAAGGGGCCCTAATGCTACTAGGCCCAACCATGAATGCCAAGGTAGCCTTTGAACTATCAGAAAGAATTCCTCACCTGGGCTTGAGAATGAAAGAGCATTCCCACAGGGCCTTGAATTACTCAAAGAGAATGAAGAGAATGGGAGTCAAAGTCATCTACCCAGGGCTAGAGGAACACCCAGATCACAATCTGTTGAAGTCAATGGCAAACAAAGAGTACGGGTACGGTGGACTACTATGCGTGGACATGGAAACAGAGGAAAGGGCAAACAGGTTGATGAACAACTTGCAAAACATAACACAGTTTGGGTTCATGGCAGTGAGCTTGGGGTATCATGAGACACTTATGTCGTGCTCGGGTAGCAGCACAAGCAGCGAAATGAATGCCCAAGAGAAGGCGATGGCGGGGATTTCGCCTGGTTTGGTTAGGATGTCAATAGGGTATAGCGGGACTATGGAGTGTTGGATTTATTTTCTAGTGTAGCCCAACAGCCTACATATTTTTTACATGTTTTAATTTATTTGGACTCCACAAATAAATAAAGTCAATATTTGAGATCAGTAAATAGAATTTTAATATAATCACTCTTCTAAGATAAGAAGGAAACCTTGATGGATTAGGAATTCTTCTGATAGAGTTTATCTGGTCCTCTTCTCTCCTCTATATAAGGATGGGTGACTCCCCTTTCATATCATGACTATTTTTTCCATCACTTTAAGTTTTATAGTCATCCCAATTAAGAGAGACAGAGAGAAGAAGGTGAGCCAAAATTAAATGTTCAACTCTAAGGGGTATTTTCTCAACTTCTCTAATTCAATGGCTGACAAAGGTATGTTTTATTCTTGAGTTGTATTGAATTCAAGATCCTGTATTTTCTCAACTTCTCTAATTCAATGGCTGACAAAGGTATGTTTTATTCTTGAGTTGTATTGAATTCAAGATCCTGTAAAGTTTAATTCCGCATTATTATTATGGTTACATGTATTATTAAATCTTACATGTGGTATCAGAGCTTTAGTTTGTGAATCAATACACCTTGGAATAATAATATATTTATGAATATTGTTATTATATTATAATTATAATTATTCATAAAATCATACTTTTGTTTATAAGGTTTGAACTCTGTCGGCATGTGATGTGCACTCTACTAAGTATGCACATCATGGACTTCCTCACTCACTTTGTTTTGTGATATGTTAGGTGCAAACTTTTATATAATTCTATATGCTGTTCATATGCATGTTTTGATTTATTATCAATTTTAGTGATAGTAATTATTTTTATAATCATCATAATATGTTATTGAATTGAGTGTATTGCTTGCCGTTATGATAAAGTGCATAGATTAAAAGCAATTTTAGAATTTTGCTGGATCGTTCGGACTATTAAATAAATATATTTATTTGATTATATCACATTAGAGGATTATGTTTTTGCTTTGTTTAATTATGCACACTTATTGTCTATTATTGTTAAATATTTATATATTTTCATGATTTAAAATTGATATCATGATATAATTTTATGACATTGAATATTAAATATTAAAGTGGTTAATTCATATTAGGTGTAATTCTTATTAACCATTATTTTAGATATTCATAATTGTTATAATACATATATAAATATTCATGTTCATGCAGAGTTATTATTATTATTATATTGGTAATTGCAATCACATAAAAGAAATTTTAGAAATCATAAAATAATGATCTCATTAAAATTGTGATTGAATTAATGATAATTAAATAACTCAAAATTAATGAATAGAGAATATTGTTGGTTAGTTCCTTATTCATAAGGTTTACTAATTTAGTAGCTGCCAAAGTGGCCTAGATTTGTAAAACTTATGAATATAGAACTACATAAAAGAATTGTTAAAAGGGTAACATTAAGGTCGATAATATTATCAATTGCAGTTATAATTAGGAGATTGAGACTAGCCCAAAGGAGAGTCACTTTCAAATAATTATAAACTGGATAGGATAATGTAACTTATGTAATTTGACAGATTAGAATTGAATACCCAAAGGTAACATGACTAGTTGAAAAATTGCATAAATTACTTTAGACCTACATAAGTGATTCTTGACGAGTGGACAATAGATATACCTAAGTTTTGCCCAAAGGAAAGACTTATGGGATATCAATAGTTCATCATAATTCTCAAAGCTTTGATATGTATATTGTTTATGGCCTTTTCCGTGTTACTTATGAGATCTTGTGTTAATACCTCTTAAGATCTGTCAAAAAGATAGCTTGCTATCTAAGGTGGTTGGACTTAGAAGGGAGGCTATATTGACTCCTCCGACCTTCCTGGGATCTTACTTGGTTATTGACCAAAGGACTCTTTAGTGACATTACCCTAACGCTTAAAGTAAAATTTGGTTAAAGGTTGTTGAAGATCGACAAGCCACTTGCTGGCACTATTATGGTTGAATTAACAACAATGAAATATAATGGCCACCAAGGAGTTTAGAATCACATCCTCAATATGGCGACAAAGTTGCAAAACTTAAAACTTTAGGATGCAGGTTGATGAAACTTTCCTCGTGCAGTTTATTCTCAACTCATTTCCATCACAGTTCGGTGCATTCAAAATTCACTATAACACCAATAAAGATAAGTGGAGTTTGAATGAGCTGACTAATATGTGTGTTTAGGAGGAAGTGAGGTTGAGGGAGGAAAGACGTCAAACTGCATTGGCTGTAACTCATGGAGCTATAAAGAAAAAGATGGGTAAGTTTGTAAAATCAAAGAAAAATCCACCAAAGAGAAGGAATGAACCTGGGGAAGAAAATCAGGCTAAGAATGGTTTCACTGTCAAGTGCTACTTTTGTGGCAAGAAGGGACATGTGAAGAAAGACTGCAGCAAGCGAAAGGCTTGGTTCGAAAAGAAAGGTAAGAAATTTTCTTTTGTTTGTTATGAATCAAATCTTGCTGAAGTACCTTCTAATACGTGGTGGATTGACTCTGGGGCCACGACCCACATTACAAATGACATGTAGGGATACCTCTCAACCAGGAAACCGAAGGAAAGTGAAAGATTTGTCTATATGGGAAACCGTCTCAAAGCTGAAGTCGTAATTGTAGGAACCTATCGACTAATCTTAGAGACGGGTCATCAGATGGATCTAGAAGACACTTTTTATGTTCCTTCAATTTCTAGGAATTTAGTTTCCTTATCCAAATTGGATCGTGTTGGATATTCAGTTTTATTTAATTGTGGAAAACTCAATTTAATGTTTAATTCAAAAGTGATTGGTTCTGGTAATTTATGTGATGGTTTATATAAAATTACCTTAAATCATGAGTTTGTACAATCATTAGTAACTCTGCATTCAAATATTGGTTTAAGACATGGTCTAATTAATGAAAAAATCCTCAATCTTGTGGCATAGACGGTTGGGGCATATCTCTAGAAATAGAATTGAAAAATTGGTAAAGAATGGGATTTTGGAAAACCTAGACTTCACTGATTTTCAGATATGTATGGATTGCATTAAAGGAAAGCAAACCAAACACACCAAGAAAGGTGCCACAAGAAATAATGAGTTTCTTGAGATAATTCATACAGATATTTGCGGGCCACTCAACATCCCATGTCTTAGTGGTGAAAAATATTTTATCACATTTATAGATGACTTCTCACGTTATGGATATGTGTATCTAATTCATGAAAAGTCTCAGGCTGTTGACATCCTTGAGGTGTACATAACTGAAGTCGAGAGACAATTAGATAGAAAGGTTAAAATAGTGAGATCAGACAAAGGTGGTGAATATTATGGTAAATATGATGAGTTAGGCCAAAATCCTAGCCCATTTGCCAAATTCTTAGAAAAGAAAGGCATTTGTGCTCAATATACAATGCCTGGTACGCCACAGCAAAATGGAGTTGCTGAAAGTCGTAATCGTACACTTAAAGATATGGTTAGGAGTATGTTAAGTTACTCAATTGTACCTATTTTAATGTGGGGTGAAGCTTGAAAGACTGCAATGTATATCTTAAATAGGGTTCCTAGTAAGGCGGTCCCAACAACTCCTTTTGAGTTGTGGACTGGTAGGAAACCTAGTTTGAGACACTTACATATTTGGGTTGTCCAGCAGAGGCAAGAATCTTCAACCCACAAGAGAAAAAGTTGGACTAAAGAACAATGTCTGGATATTTCATTGGTTATCCAGACAAGTCTAAAGGGTACAAATTTTATTGTCCTAATCACAGTACGAGGATAGTGGTGACTGGTAATGCTAGATTCCTAGAGAATGGTGAAATCAGTGGGAGTGAGAAAACACGAGTGGTGAATTTAGAGGAAATTAGGGTAGATGTGCCAACATTTGACCCTTATCGAAAAGTTGTTGTTCCTCAGACTATTCCACAGGCTGAGGAAAATGAACAACATGATGAAAATCCTTCACCACCTCATGTTTCACCACTTTATGAAGATACCACCATTGAAAATATTGTAGAACCACCACAGCTGGCAGTTCTGAGAAGATCTCAGAGGGAAAGAAAGCCTGCCATTCCAGATGATTACATGGTGTAACTACAGGAATCTAATTTTATATTGGGATTAACAAAGATCCAGTCTCATTTTCACAAGTCATGAATAGTGATGATTCTTCTAAATGGGTCAATGCTATAAATGAAGAGTTAAAATCCATGGAACAGAATAGTGTTTGGGATCTCGTCGAATTGCCTAATAACTGCAAAAAGGTCGGGTGTAAATGGGTCTTCAAGACCAAGCGTGACGCAAAAGGCAATATCGAACGATTTAAAGCCAGACTTGTTGCCAAAGGTTTTACTCAAAATAGAAGGCATAGACTATACAGAGACCTTCTCTCCAGTATCTAAGAAGGACTCGCTTAGAATCATCCTAGCATTGGTAGCTCATTATGACTTAGAGTTGCATCAAATGGATGTGAAAACTGTTTTTTTAAATGGGAATTTGGATGAAGAAATTTATATGGAGCAGCCCGAAGGATTTGAAAAGAAAGGTAAAGAACATTTAGCTTGCAAATTAAAAAATCCATATATGGCCTTAAACAAGCTTCTAAGCAATGGTATTTAAGGTTTAATGATACCATTACCTCTTTCAGATTTAAGGAAAATGCAGTTGATCAGTGCATATATCTGAAGGTTAGTGGGAGCAAGTTCATTATGTTGGTGCTATATGTGGATGACATTTTGTTAGCTAGTAATGACCTTGGCTTATTGCATGAAACCAAGGAATATCTCTCCAAGAACTTTAAAATGGTCGATATGGGTGAGGCAAACTATGTTTTTGGCATAGAGATCTTTAGGGATCGATCTCGAGGATAGGACTATCACAGAAAGGATATATTGATCGTGTTTTGGAGAGATTCAATATGCAGTTTTGTTCAGCCGATGATGCACTCATCATGAAGGGTGATAAATTAAATGAAAAACAGTGTCCAAGGAATGACTTGAAAAGAAAACAAATGAAGGACATTCCATATGCTTTGAGGCTACAAATCATGCTTTATAGTTGCGAAATTTCATCTCAGGACTTGGTGTTGTTGACTCAATTGCCAGGCCGCTGAAGATATATTGTTACAATACCGCAACAGTTTTCTTCTCTAAGTATGGAAAGTACTCCAGTGGTTCTAAACACATGGAAGTAAAGTACTTAGTTGTTAGAGAAAGAGTCCAGAAACAACAAGTGTTAATTGAAAACTTAAGCACATTTCTTATGATTGTTGATCCATTCACAAAGGGATTGCCACCAAAGACATACAAAGAGCATGTTATCAGGATGTGTCTTTTAAGCAACCCTTGATGTGTATGGTTAATCGTGAGTGCTTATTTTTATTTGACACTATTTGCGCAATAATAATTTTGTTTCTGTTTTTCCTGTTCTAAAAGTGTGTGTACACATTAAATTGAATATTGATAAACAGGGAATGTCTTAACAAGACAAATTACAGGGGCCTTTCAGGAAAATAATTATATATCCTGATAATGGACTGGGTTGGTGAAGGTTATCGATGGTGTAGTGCATAGAAGGAAATATGCCATAAATGTTATATAACCGCTATGACTCACATTGGTGATTTGAAGTAATCACAGTATTATAGTTTCTAATATATCTGAACTTATTGGCTATTTTTTAAAAAATTCGTGATCACGTGTCAAAGTTTTTTAGTGTGGAATCCAATGAGTCCAAATTTTTATAAGTTGCATATTTTTGGAAAAAATCATAATTGCATCATAATCGGCTTAATGGTCCAAGTGGGAGAATGTTGGATTTATTTTCTAGTGTGGCCCAATAGCCTACATATTTTTTACATGTTTTAATTTATTTGGACTCCACAAATAGATAAAGCCAATATTTGAGATCAAGTTCAGTAAATAGAATTTTAATATAATCACTCTTTTAAGATAAGAAGGAAACCTTGATGGATTAGGAATTCTTCTGATAGAGTTTATCTGGCCCTCTTCTCTCCTCTATATAAGGATGGGTGACTCCCCTTTCATATCATGAGTATTTTTTCCATCACTTTAAGTTTTATAGTCATCCCAATTAAGAGAGACAGAGAGAAGAAGGTGAGCCAAAATTAAAGGTTCAACTCTAAGGGGTATTTTCTCAACTTCTCTAATTCAATGGCTGACAAATGTATGTTTTATTCTTGAGTTGTATTGAATTTAAGATCCTGTAAAGTTTAATTTCACACTATTATTATGGTTACATGTATTATTAAATCTTACATGGAGCAGAGATGGAACCAGTTTGAGAAGGCACTCTCCAGAATGAATGACTCAACATTATTCCCCAAGAATTGAAAGAAAGCTACTGCTGCTTTTTAATTAATGTATTTGTATTGTATTATCAGTCTTTTTTTATGCTATGCCTTGTCTCGTCCGCCAAACTTTTCATGTAAATAAAAATGCTTACTATTGTATGCCGTGCTTGTTAATTATGGAATAGTGCTTATTGGATAGTATTAGCTTGCTTGTTTTTGATTATTCAGAAACACTTTTCAAAAAATTTTATTTTCATATTTTTCATTTTTTTTATTGAATTGCTTTAATATTTTAAACAATTTTTTTTAAAAAATTTTTAGACACCTAAGATAATTACAAACAAAAAGTATAATTTTTATGAAAAAAATCTTTTAAAAATTTACTAAATACCACAAATACAAAAAATATGATAATTCATTATATTTTTCGTATTTTAATGTATTTATTAATTTTTTGAAATATTTTTTCACAATTTTTTTACTTTTTAGATAAATCTAAGTATAAGGTGCATCTAAAAAAATAAAAATAAAAAAGCCTAAAATTTTAAAAATATTTACTAAAAACAAAAAAATACAAAAAACAAAACAACTTAATTTTCAAAAAACTTAATCCAAAAAATTCAAACAAAATACACATATTTCAACTAATTTTGCAGAGTTTAATAACTTTGTGGGTAGGCTTTGAATTCATTCTCGATTGGCTCATAGTATTTTTATTCAAGCACTCGAAGCGCAGTCACTAATGGCCGTCTGGGTGGCCTAGCATACAAAATCAGCCAACTCTAGCCGTAGATTTCTGCGGTGGCTATTTGAGGCTCAAAGTAAAAATTTAAGAGGGCTATTATTTACCCTTAGCTTTTTACTTTGGCGCCCCTTATTTCTTTACACCACCAATCTTTCAATTTTTTCTTTAAAATCCTACTTTAATTTCAACTTTAGCTTCTCCCTCACCCACCCTCCCAACCCAATTACTGCCACCTCCGGCCACCCCCTTCTCCAACATCCCCATCTCCGACGACCAACAACATCATCATCATTCATTCACTGCCACCATGTGAAGACCAACACCAATTTGGACTCGTCGAATTTGAACCAGCGATTGCCTTAATCGATCCACGACGACAACGACAACGCGCCAGAGATTGCGACAGCGATGAATCAGGAAAAGGCGAGTCGAAAGAGCGAGAGTGATGGTGACAAAGCCCATGACCAGTAGGCTATGTTGTCATCTTCATCTTCAAACCCCACATCATCTTCATCTTCAAATCCCATGGCAACACCTGCTTTTACTCCTCTATCATCATCTTCATCTTCAAACCCCACAACTCCCCATTTCAAAGGCCATGTTCATTTGAGCGGACTAAATTAGGTTGAATTAGTATTCTCATGACTAATAATACTAGGACGGCGAATACCTTTGGGTTGTGTATCCTGTCCTATGTTTGGATTGAGTTAGGATTATAAGGAGGAATTAACAGTCCAGACTTTAGCTTAGTCCTCCAATTTATATCATACCCCTCTCTGTGGGATTGAATAGTCCATCATATGTGAGATACCATATCCGGATGGATTATTAGTCCGTACTTCAATTGTTTAACTAAACATCGGATTAGTAATTTCATTGGACTACTAATCCAATTTCAAACTCATGTCCACCCAAAAAAACATGGCCTAAGGGGAACCAGATGGTGGGTTGTCTCGTTGTGAACTCGATTTGCACCAAGGCCCAGTTGGATCAGAGGGTCACGAACCGAAATCACAATCCAGTACTCACGAACCGAAATCGCAATATAGAAGCTCCGTCGTGATCTGAAATGGCGACAAACCTTCTCTCTCTCTCTCTCTCTCTCCTAGTGATGGTGGGTTGTGGGGTTATGGTTTGAAGGGAAGTAATGGAGAGGCAGCATTGAAAAAAAAAAAGAAAAAGAAGAGGGGTGGTCTAGCTACAGGTGGTGGTGAAAGGAGGATGGTTGACGATCGAAGATGGTGGTAACTGTCGGAGGTAATGTGAATGGGATTAGAGTTAAAGTTAGTATTTGGAAAATTAGGGTTTAAAGATTAGGGATGTGGATAAAAATGGAAATTTATGTTTAGACAAAATTAGAATAAAAATAAAATAAAAGAGGTGGGGGTTCAAAAAAAATAAAATAAAAATAAAAATAAAAATAGGGATAAATAGCTACCCTCAAATTTAATTGAAGCCTCAATATTTTTAAATTTTTTTATAGTATAATGTTAATATAAAATTCGTAACATTCACAATCAAATTTTTTTATTCTAATTTTAATTTGTTTTGCTTGACAATCATGCAATATCTTAAACCTTTACACACACACAAATAAAGAAATAAATAAAATAATAATAATAATATAAAAAAAAAAATCAAATTATGTAATATTTCATACTTTTGTGGAAAATTAACATTAAAGTGAATGTATAATTTGATAATTTTTTAAATTATTTATGCAAATATTTTAGTGTACTTTTTTTTTTAATTTTTAAAATATATTTTGATTAATAGTTTCTTTTATACAAAATACATAATGTAGAGTAGGGGTGGCCATTGGCCTGTGCCCATCTTGCATATCTAAGTCTGATATTTTAGGATTTAGAAAAAAATATTTTACCCAAAGGATCAGACTGGGTTCAGATTTTTGCTTAATTAATATTCAAGTTGGGCTTGGATAAATATTACTAACCCAAATCAGTCCAACCCTCCCATTTGTAATATATTAATTATAATTTTATATTATTTTAGTTATAAAATAAAGTAGAAAAAATATATAAGACAAAAACAGTATATATATTTCTTTCTAAGGTTCAAATTAAATATTTGTTAAAAATTATATTTATTCTACCATTAAATTTGGTTAATATTTCAAATTCAAATAGTAAATATAA
This sequence comes from Camellia sinensis, assembly GCF_055761805.1. NCBI lineage: Eukaryota > Viridiplantae > Streptophyta > Magnoliopsida > Ericales > Theaceae > Camellia > Camellia sinensis. Next base: position 74,677,124 of record NC_138964.1, read on the forward strand.
TAATTTTAATAAGTTACGAAAAAAAAAAAGGTTCATAAGTGAGTTGGCTTGGATTTAAATCTTTTTTTAGGGGCAGATTTGGAATGATTAGATTAGGCCTGATGTCGGGCCGAGCCAAAATTGAGATAACTCAGATTCTCTTACTATGCGGACATAAATAGGGCTTGTTTGGAAACTCGACTATTTTAGTTGATTTTTTTAGCTATTTTAGTTTGATTAAAAAGTTGTGTTTGGGATGATAATTTTTTTTTTAGTTGTTGATTTGATAATTGTGTGAGAAAAAATAAAAATAATTATAGTTTGGATTTTGTCTTATTAGCTATTTAAATTTTTTTTATATCTTTATTCATTATTTTTGCCCCAAACTTACATCCCAAACACGTGTTTGGATTCTCTTGAGAAATTCACTCTATGGTGATGGAGCAGTACTCAAAACGACGTCGTTTTGTACTTTGCTGATCCCTTCCCCCCCCTCCTTGTGAAGCCCTTGAAATATGTATTCACTTTAGAAACCTTAATTTTTGAATTATTTTCTTAAAGTCCCTCGGTTACTTGAATTAATTCGAACCTTGTCGGTTAGCATTACTATTTTTTATTTTTATCAAAACAGGAATTACCCTAGCCGAATTAGGTTTCCTAACCTAATTTAATTCTACATAAGTTACATGAATTTAACTCCAAGCCCTCACTCTTTACTTAAATTCAAAACTTACCCAAAAACTAGTACTTGTACCTTGTACCTTGAAGTGCCATCAATCATGTAAGATATATATATATATATATATACACCTTGAGGAGTGTGCCCTAAGACCAAAATTAATAAAAAAATGGCCCTTCCACCCTTCCCTATGGCCGACCCTTCTAGGAGAAAGTGAGGAGACCATTTTCAAAATATATCATCATGAAATTCTAGAAAAAAAAAAAAAAAAAACACAACCTAGTGCCCTAGACCTAGGATGCAAATTGCAAAACTAGTTCTATTTTAACTAAGTGTTGCCTAATCCTTGAGTAAGCCCCCCCCCCCAAAAAAAAAAAAAAAAATCACTTCGATTCCTTTAAATTTCAAACAAATCCTAAACTTTCCATCCATTTCCAACTAATGGGCTTTTAGGACATTTTACATCAAAATTGCCTATATACCAACCTCCCTTAGCTTGGCAAAACACAAACACCACACCTACACACACACATTCGGCTAGAGAGAGGGATGAGAGCAAGAGAGAGAAGTCTAGAGGAGAAGAAGGAGGAAGAAGAGAGCCTTCTTGTGCAAAGTAGCAAGTAAGCCACAAACGCAACCTTCTCTTTCATTTTCCTTTTTTCAATACATATTTCTAAGGGTTCTAAATAATGTTTTCAGATCTGTTATTAATAAGTTCTTATGTTAAAAATGCTAAGGGTTGAGTATTGATTCCATTTCTCTTGTGTTTTCCCCATTTTGGCACAAAACCATCTTCTTTTATGGCAATCTCTCAACTTTCCAAGGGCACTCTTTCAAGCAAATTTTCTGAGTTAAATATATGTTAGTTAGCATGTTTTCTTCACAAAAGAAACGAAAACTTTCCATTGGTGGAACCCTTATCTCATAAAACTTCTTGTTTTGGGCATGGTACCTTAGAATTTGGTTTTGCAGCCCACTTCCAGAAATTCTAGAAAAATGTATAAAATTATTCTGGACCTCTATTTCATGTAAAAATCTTCCTTGAGGAGTTAGCTTTCAACTAAAATTGGTTTCATCGAAAAACATTAAGCGGTTTGCAAGAAAATCAAATTTTCGTAATGGTCGACGGATCTGGACAGAATCTGGACAGAGCTGAAATATTTTCCGAATAACTTAGAATCTGGAAAAGCAATCCCGTTTCCAAAAAATGTTCTAGAAACTAGATCAAATTCCCTACGAACCATAGGAAGGCCAAGTCCGGTGAAGGATCTAACATAGACCTTTCATTTTAATCTTTATACGATACTAAATCTGAAAATTTTGTTATGTGTGGATGTTTTATACCCTTCAGTTCATGAGATTGGTTATTAGTTTATGATCATATCTTGACATGATATTATATGTGTTGTGGTTATATTATTTACCTTTCTCATCTTAAGAATGCATGCTTATATGGATATTATTGTCTTATAAGTTGGACTAACCATGATTTAATACATTTAATTTAACGGGAAACCTAATAGGGATGGTATTGGGTTTTTGAGCATTTGAGTAATGAAAAGATGAGAATATGTGATATATGGATTGTTGGGATGCGTTCCCTATTTGAAAGTTAAAGTCTTGCGCAAGTGGTTTTCGAAACCCTTGAACGGAGCGATTATATTCGAACCCTAGGTGGTTTGGTGTGAGGAGGGATTTGGGCAATGCCCTATTTTACCGTCTCTTTTGAGGCCCTGCGGTTGACACTATGTGGTATATAACCGTTGGTAGGCATCCGAGGTTAGTTCTACAACAAAGCAGCAAAAGAGGAGGTATACCGAATAATCCGCGTCCGATTCTTGTGGTTGATAGGACGAAATCTCTTTGGGGGATTTCTAGTTTACTGACATCTAACTTCACCCTTTATTTATTTATTTGAATATCATGCTTTACTACTTGATGTTATATTGGTGTTTGTGTATTGGACTGGGAAAAAGAGACGGGGTGTGTGTGTGTTTACTAGGCATTCAAAACTCACGGCGTATCATGCCAGGTGACGAAGAGGAATTCATAGCTGGAGACAACAAGCCTGAAACCTTCGAAGACTTTTGGCTATCCTAGAAAAATTAGAAGTTTCTTTTTGGATATTTGTAAGACCCATGTGAAGATTTAAAACTTTCTTTTGGGATGTAATGTAATGGAATCATCTTTTGGATTAAGTGTATTTATGGTTGTTATGTAATTATATTCTATGTATGAACCTTATTGTTACTTATGAGACCTTGTGTCAATATTTTTTAAGATCTGTCAAAAGGACAGTGCGCTGCCTAAGAAAGTTGGACTTAGAAGGGAGGCTAATTTGACTTCTCCGGCGATTTGGGATCTTACTTGGTTATTGACCATAGGACTCATTAGTGACTCTCCCATGACTGCACCCAATAGTGTAGAATCGGGGCGTCACACCCCTCCCCCCAAAAAAAGAAAAGAAAAATAAAGCAAATAGTTTAATACTAATGGTTTCAACAGTAACCAATCTTCCATCATTACCCCACCTTCGTTGACGACGGCCACCCTTTTCTCCACCCTCCTCTGGTCACCCACCACAGCCTCCTCTCCTTCCTCCCCCTCAAAAAAAATAAAAATAAAAATAAAAATAAAGAAGAAGAAGAAGAAGAAGAAGAAGAAGAAGGAGAAGGAGGAGGAGGAGGAGGACCTTAGGCTGAAAATAGCCATTTACAAATGGAAGAAAGAGAAGTGCACTGCTTGACAGGCTTTACCATAGGCCTTATTTGGCAAGTTAGCTACGTTAGTTAGTTTTTTTTTTATATTTATTTTTTGACTATTTTAATCTAGCTAAAAAAGTTACGTTGGAGAAGATAGTTTTTTTTTTTAGTTGTTGATTTGATGGTTGTGAGAGAAAAAACGAAATTATTATGAGTTGAATGTTATATTTTATCTTATTAATTATTTTAGCATATTTTATCTTTATTGACTATTTTAATCCAAAAAATTATTCACTTTGCTTGGTTCATCTTTTCCAAAAATACTTTTCAGAAAATTCGACTTTCTTATTTTTCGTATTTTTTTGTTTTTGCTAAATTCTTTTAATATTTTAAGTATATATATTTTTTTTACTTTTTAGACATACTTCACATAAATATACTTAAAAAAAAATTTATGAAAAAAACCTTTTACAAATTCACTAAATATCAAAAATAAAAAAAAATTAATACATTTTTTATATTTTTATGTATTTATTAATTTTTTAAAATATTTTTTTATAATTTTTTTTTATTTTTTTAGATACATTTAAGTAAGGTACATCTAAAAAAATAAAAAAAAATATTTAAAATTTTAAAAATATTCTCTAAAAATGAAAATAAAAAAACACGAAAATCAAAAAATTCAATTTTTTAAAAATTTAATTAAAAAAAACTCAAACCAATTCTTAACCTTGCAAATTACCAATCCAAATTCGAACACCATCATACAACTTAATCAGCAAACTAATTAAAACATCACAAATAGATCTAGGAAGATTCCAGATCAGAAAAAGGACTAAGGTTAAAATCAAGCTAAAATCATGAGATTTGTAGTCCTTACCGATCTCATTCTTCAAAGTTTTCGGCGATAAGTGGTAGTAAAGAGGGTGGTTTGGCCCTGTGGCAGCAGGGGGTTGGGGATGGGTGGACGTCAGCAGGAAGAAGAAGATAATGAAGAGAAAAAAGAGAAGAGACAGAGCTCCATTTGCGTCATTCGTTGGTTGCAATCGGAGAGAGAAGCGAAGAACTACGAAAGTCACAACTCTCCGTGAGTGTCGCAATGGTCGCCGCCGATATCTTCCCTCCTTCCACTTCTCTTCTCTTCCCTTCTTGTTCACTTCTCTCTCTCTAGAACCCGTTAGTGTTAAACCGTTTGCTCTATTTTTATTTTTCATTTTTTTTTGGGTCAGCAGTGCACGAAATGACGTCATTTTATGCACTACACCATCACCCCAGAGAAAAACCTCCTCAGAGGATCCGAACACTCCAAACACACCCATAATAAGTGAGACCCTCTTTTATTCTCAGCCCTCTATTACTTGAGGTCACAAGATCTTCTTTGGCAAGTAGTTGTTTTAGTTTAAAATTTAAAAAATTATTAAAAAGTTAAAAAATTTATACTCTCTTCGTCCCAAAATAATGGTCTCTTTTGGGGAATCTAACTTTTTTTGGTAGTACAATTATTGTACTTTTAAAAAGTTGGTTTTCCAAAATTACCCTTTGATAGTACACTTTTTTGAGAATATCAATGTCATAATTGTACTTTTTATATTATTTATGAATTTAAAAGAAGGGCAAAATGAGAAATTTATATTATTTTTGTACTTGATTTTTGAAGAGGGACTAATATTTTGGGACAATGAAAAATGGAATAAGGGACTAATATTATGGGACGGAGGGAGTAATTTATATTAAAAAATTAAATATTTTATTTATTTTTTATTTTTTATACATCCTTTCGTAAAAAGTCAAAAATTTATCCAAAACATATTAATTTTTTTTTATCTCATATTTTATATTTTAGCTAAAAAATTAAAAAATTACTAAAATAGCATGTTCCCAAACGAGGCCTAAGTTGACACTTAAGTTATCTTACCTTTAAAATGTCACTAAAATTTTGTAGGGAAAATTACATGGCAGAGCTGTTTTTAAAACACAATTACAAAATTATGAAAAAATTTATATTTTTACTTTTTAATATTTGTGAAGTTTATGATTAATTTGAAAACATTTTTCTACGTATCCCTGAAAGAAAATAAACCTTTTTGTTAGTACCTAAAAAGTTTTATGATAAATTATATATACAGTCTCTAAAATTTGTTTAAAATATATATTGACCATGTAGTTTCAAAAATTACAAATATGTCATCGTTATAATTTTTTATTCAACAGAATTAATTGAAAAAATAAAATTCCTAACTGCTTTAATATAAATTAAGAAAATTACATGAATCATTAATTAAATAAATTTTTGACCTTATAATTTTTTTTTTAATTGACTTGATAATTCATTAATAAAATCATATTTTTATTATGAAATTAAAAATTTAAAGGGACAGAATGTAACAATTTGTATTTTAAATAAAACTTAAGGAGTATATTTAGAATTTATCCAAAGTTTTATGTAAGAAGCTACATATACAAATACAATTCAGTTTGTGTTGGTCGATGCCTCCATTTGATACTCCTAACAATGATGACAACAAACACAAATGTGAACCTAGGGTGCAAAAGAAAAAAAATTTGATTACACAATGTGAGCGCCGAGGTTTTTTTAAGAGTCCAAGGCTTGTTTCCATATAAATTGTTGTATCAACTTATCTAAACAATAAAGAGTCGTCATTTAATTTTTTTTAAAAAATAACAAATAACAAAAATTAACAATGAAAGCTAAGTTAATGACAGATTCGTCACAATCAGAAAATTCTAGGTTTCAGAAGCTTAAGTATAAAAAGGAAAAGTCATTGAATGATAGCACATCCTTTTGTTTAATCTGGAGATTGACTTCTACTAATTTTCTATTTTATGATTTTAATAGTTAATTATTCCAAAATTCATTTTTAAGCCTAAAAGTTCTTAGCTAATCCTAAAACTATGTGATTTGAACAATGAATATCACCTAGATTCTATGAATAAAATCACATCCTTTCCAAAAATAAAGATTTTACTACCAAAAATAGATTTTTCAAGGATATGACCATACTCATGAACTAAGTCAAGCAATAATCATGAAAACGCACAAAACACACAATTTTGCATAGGAAATCATAGAAATTTACATTATTTAAAAGACCATGCAAATAACATGTCACGCCCCACATTTTATTACTCGGATTACTATTACCAAGCCATTATTATACATTCCATTTCAGAGTTAGCATACAAAAGCTCATTATATTTACAAGGAATGCATAAATAAGAATTCGCTTATTCGAAGATAAAAATGAATGCAACATGTACAGATCTAAATAAAGTGCCCGCAGGCTTACATCATAAAAAAAATCAAGATGAAGGGTTTAACTCTTTTACATCAATGGCATTTCGCCTACACTTAAAAAGGCCCCGTGGCCAACAACTTAGAAAGATCCATGACCTTGTAGCACATCCTGATATTTACTTGAAAAAGATTAGCAACATGAGATGAACATATAGTCCAGTAGGGATCTCAACATGATCCTCAACAATAACAACTTACAGATAGCTATGATCATGAATGCTAATCTCATACCATATAAATAATGTGACATTTTTATAACCAAAGTACGCTTATATAAACACTTTTCTCAAAACGTTCAGTTTATTCAACAACATTAAGTTTCACTTTTACTACCCATTTTCCCATCCAACAATTATTGCATGATAACCGTATTTTGCATTTTGTAACAAACTACCACATAGCCTCCACTTAATTTTCAAAACACGTTCATCAAATCCGTTTTCATCGCATTATTTAGAATCCGATATAAAGCCCAAGTCATTTTCCACACGTTCATCATATTCTCGATCTTAAGTGCAAATTTAACGAGACATTACAAACAAAGAGTTTATGGTAAGGATTCCCCTCAACCACTCCCTAGCACGTTCAAATACACATATGCACCTCTACACATCACACAAGACTATTTAACCTCACTGAATCATGATCATCATAACACATAACACACATAACCAAATAAGACAACAATAATAAATAATCTCCGCTCTACTTGCCAAATGCAAAGTAAGCCAATGATACATCTCTTGACAATAACATGCCAATTTACCAGACACCAGCTGGAAGGGAATGGTACCTCTGCCAATTTACCAGGCGCTAGCTGGAAGGGAGTGGTACCTCTGATTATCAGTGCAACACATACAGCCAATTTACCAGGCGCTAGCTGGAAGGGAGTGGTACCTCTGATTATCAGCGCAACCAATTTACCAGGCGCTAGCTGGAAGGGAGTGATATCTCTGATTCTCAGCGCAACGCACACATCATCAATCATCACACATGATACCACACAATCAACAAGCGTAATTCATACACATAGACCATTCAACACAACAATGTCATCCTCCACCAATGACCAAGGACAAAACCTCTAAGCAAAAAGTATTCGACTTATTCAATCCTTAGATTCAATAGCAACAATAATGAAATGAGGTAGTTGTGATTCAGTCTTAAGCAATTTCCAAAATTTACACCACAATAGCGCTTAGTTCTTTCATTTTAAAATCAATTTTCTTATTCTTCCACCCCCTGCCTCAACCTATTTATTTCATCACACCAAAATTTTAAACAATAATATCTAGTCATAACCCAACTCAAATTCTTTCATTAAATACAAGATTTCCATCATGGGTAACATGTTACAATTTACTCACATTCTAATTAATGGTGGCGTAATCCAACACAATTCTAATTTCATGATTTATTTCCTTTTTACCAACTTACTACAATCAACCTTGAACAACACAACACTAAGTCAATGTTAAGGATTTATGAGGCTCAATTAATCTCTAATAACTCAACAACTCATCATGTTTAATTTTTTTTTATTAATCCAACACAAGTTAATGTTCAATTCATAAAACCCAATTTGTTCTTGATTCAATTTCCAAATCATTTATCACATTTGTTAAATTCATAACACATTTCATTCGCAATTGCAACCCCTTTTTATCTATTAGACATTACTACAAAAATTAGGGCTTTGCCTCTCTAATTATGAATATATTAAAGCCCGAAGACAACCCTTTTGACGAGGCCGTAAGACTTGGGCAAACAAACAAAATGTAGAAGTAGTTAGTTGAACTCGAAGGTTGCCTACGTATCCTTTTGCAAGGAATCAAACAAGTGTAGTTTAGGGGCTCGATGCAAATGATATGCTTGAAATTCAATTGAAAGTTGGACTTGCACGTATCACGAAGCTGGTTATTTGAAAGTTGATGATGATGTAATGCAATGCAATGTAATTATGATAAAAATGTGAAGATGACAACATGCGAGGCAAGCCTTGTGCAAATTATATGAAGTATGCTAAAAAGAGTGTGGATATGACGAATACAACCTTTTTGTGTTTTCACACATCAAGGAGGTGGACAATTCCAATAACGTTTTACGGATGAACATGAAATTGGAAAAACAATCCAAACATATATCATATGAGTGGAAAAAAAAAATTAAACATGCTTTCTACACGATGAAGAAAGGTGACTGTCATGACCCAAACCCGCCCCTAAAAGTTTAGCGTCGTAACCGGCCAGTAATCCTTGGATTAACAAAGGCCTTTCAATATAAACAAAAATAATCGGGACTTGCGGAAGCAATAGACAAAAACACCAATAGTCCAATGAACTGTGCATCTACATGAATAAATATGTACATGCAAAAACGTTAATTTACCCACTTACAATGCATAACAATAACATAATATCTTATACAAAACATAGGCACGTGTCACAAGTGTACATCATAAGCAAAAGCTTGACAACGGCCTTCCAGGCCTAGCCCCAACTCGGAGGCACTCAAAACGACGCGGTAGGCTTCAAAGTAGTGGCTCGGTTAAAGATTCTTCTGGGCTTGCCCTTCGGAATGCTCACCTATACATAGATATATAAAAACAGTGAGCTAAAGCCCAGTGAATAACATTAGCGTAAAGGGGTTAGTGAACGAATTCCAAATACCACGTATCTGTAAAAAAAAATCATGACACAATCATACATATCAGTCTCATATCAGAAAATAACATAATGGTACATCTCAAAGAACATATCATATATCATCTTCTGACTAGAGTAATCGATTCCGGATACCGATTAAACATATACCACCACAATGAAGTGGCTAACGAGATCTCGTATCACATATATGTCATGGACCCACATTTACATGCCGTCCCCTATGGCTTGGGACTATCTGTGAATGCCATAATAGATTCGCAAATAGGACATTCGTTCACATCATCAAAATAGTATTTCAGAAATTATAAGTCATCGTATAATAGTGGAAACATAGTTCATATCAACATATCTTTACAGAAATGTTACTCATAGTGGGCTCCCAGAACCGGTTGTTCAATCTTCGAGTCTTGACCTACAATCATAAACAGTCACAACATAATTTCTCAATACCCATTCAAGTTATTCAATTGCTTCTTAGCTTATTCTGTTATCCCGTTCAGTTATTTCCATTCTTCTTTTAATTTCCATGGAATGCATGCATATGGACGTCAATTACATGTGAAAACCATGCCAATGGAGGCTTGAAAGAGAAAAAAAATGAAGTAGAAAAATGAAGTTAGGCCAACCTGACAACCGCATGTGCGGGGTGTCTTAGCCGTATGTACAGGGCTCCCACCTCACATGCACCGGGATGTGCAATTATTTCAGAATGTTCTCCTTTGGTCCCCTGTTTTCCACACGTGCGGGCCTTTCCACCGCACATACGCCGTTGCCTCCCGCACGTGCGGTCCTCTCTGCCGCACGTGCGGTTCTGGGCAATACAGAACCAAAAATCTGCTTTGTATGGGAACTTATTCTTTTACACAACCAACTTCAAATTCATACATTTCAAGGCTCAAAACACTTAGAAACAACATGAATTTCCTATCTCTAACTTCAAATAAAAATCATGACTTCAAAACAAAATCCAAATGTCCATGTAAAAGCTCACAAACTTGAATTAAGTTGGTAAAAAGCATAAACATGTACATAAGAGATTCATTTCTCAAATCTATGAAGTTTCCTCCCCAAATATGACAATCAAGCAAGAAAACATGATGTATAAACATGAAAAGGCCATGGATGAGTACAAGTTCTCTCTTTCAACTTAAGTGAGCTCTAAACAACAAGTTACACTACTCAACACTACTCAACTCTTTAATTCCACTTAGCTTCAAGAAATTAGGGATGGATTGTCACCATCGATGCTTGATTTGGTAGAGATTTGGCTTCAATCTCCCTTTGATCTTCTTCTTCCTTTTCCTTTCTTCTCTTAGTCTCTAGAACTCTCTCTCTCTCTCTCTCTCTCTCCCTCTCTTAGATTCTTTTTTTTTCTTTGTTGTGTCCACAACTAAGGCCCATATCTATATTAATATATAATTGTCTAAAGGTTGAGCCAAACATGGCTTAGTGAATCAGACAAAATCAATTTTCAATTAAGCTTCCCAAATGTCTCTAAAAATTCCCATTAATATATCCATGTGCTCAATTTCAGTTTCTGAACCCATTAAAGCTGTCAATTTCAGTCCCGAAGTTGTAAATTCATTTTCCCAATTCAAACAGATATTCTCAAATTAATTCATATTAATGCATAATTAAATAAGGATAATTGTGACACACATTTTGAGGTTGTTACATTCTCCCCACCTTAGGAAGTTTGGTCCTCCAAACTTATCTTACCTGGTAGCAAGATCAGAAACCTCGGTTACAAATCATTATTCAGTTCAGTCACACATGGTCAATGCAATTCAAAGATCCATTTGAGACATTTAGAATTCTAAATCAACCCCAACGAACATATCATTCACATTTCCCACAAAATCATTTGTAAGATAAGGTAAGACTGAAGCAGTCAATCAGAGAATGTATACAAGTAATGTATTTCCCAGTAGCTGAGGTTTCAACCCTACAAGTCTTATCACATTGAATTCAAATTTCATAACATAAATGCAACCAGTCCATGAACAATCAAGAAGAAAGGTAATACCGAGACATTCAATCTTTATGATAAGGCATGTGCTCCCAATCAGTCAAAGATATAAGGTAATCAAGTTTCAGTTTACCCCTCCCTTAGTAAAGATAACTCGGTCATTCTTTCAATACAATTCATTGTTCTCATGAACAAAATCAAATCAAATAAAGGTTCCATGTCCCATATGCAGATACACAAACTCACAGTTATGCATAATATCAAGTTTATTGTCCGAGGTAGTCAAACAGGGCTCCACTGTAGATGTTCAATTCACTCCTCAGTCATGTAGCCAAAAGTTATCATCATAGAAAATAGCCCCACGGTTCTATTTGGTTATTCATGTCAATGTTTAAGTTCCGTCACTTGTAGGATATACATAATTCAGTTCACATTATCATACATAATAGTTCATGTTAGATTGTCAAAGATCGGTACGAATGATTAACCCCGCCAATGCACAAAAGTCATCCCAAATTTTCCATAGCATGGGTAATTTGGCATAGTCATATAAGTCATATAAGTCTCAGGAGCATTCATTAGCTACTATTATGTTCAACATAACCAAGTCCAATGTCATCTGTCGATTCTAATAATAGTTCACATATCAATAGGAATGAAAGTAGAAGCATGGGTTCATAATTCCAATAATTCAATGAGTTCAATCAACATGTACACCATCTACATCAAGTCACAGAGTCTCACACTAATTTCTATGTAAGCACATGATGAAATTCATACCTGCGTCAGGTGTCTCGTATTCTAGGTCTTTTCTGAAACTAGAGTGTAAACCCTTCCTTGCCTCAAAGTGCTCCCCTCAAGAGTAGATGTTGTGGTTGTTCTTGGTGTCATTGCTGATTTAACCCTGCTAGTAATCGGTCTTTCATTGCTTGGGTGGGCTTGGGGACAAGATTTAGCCAAATGTCCTTTTTGTCCACATCTAAAGCAAGCTCCAAAAAGGCAGCGGCAAATGCCCCAATGTTGCTTTCCACATGTTCTACAGGTGGGTATGCCATTGTTTCCACTACTTTCCCGTCTTGTGTTGTCATTGGTTCTTGAATTTGATTTCTCATTCATGGAGGCCATTTATTCACTAACCATTTCCATTTTCTGTTTCTTTAATTTCTTACTTTCTCCTTCGGTTGTTGTTGTTGACTTGGACTTTTTCAAGGCAGCAATATTTGCTTCGGACATTAAGGCTCTATCAAGTACATCCACATACTTTACCCATTTCAAAACATTTACCCGGTCAAGCACTTCGACATCCAATCCGCCCTCAAATTTCCTTGCCTTTTTGTAGTCAGTGTCAACCATATGAGGTGCATATCAGGCCAATTCAGTAAATTTAGCTTCATACTTTGCTACTCACATGGTGCATTGCTTCAACTGCTCAAATTCAGATACCTTCCTATCTCGAATGCATTATGGGAAGTATTTTTCATAGAAAATTTCTTTGAATCGATCCCATGTCAAATCTCTATTCTCATCTCAGATGAGCATCCACCATGTCCTAGTTTCTTCTTTCAAAGTAAATGTTGCCAACAGAACTTTATGCACGTTAGTACACGGAAACACTTAAAAATCTTTTCAGTTTCAAGCACCCATGCCTCAGCTTTTAACGGTTCAATACCCCCCAAAAATTTTGGTGGTTTTATTTTCTTGTATTTCTGTGTAAGAGCAAGTGATGTCATCATTATTAATCAGTTCCATTTGAACAGGTAAGCGGAGGAGGAGGCAGGAATGGTTGTCTTTGTTGCTATTGTCATTGCTCTTGTTGTTGTCTCACCAATTCAGTTAAAACCTCCACCATTCTTTCTAACCAATCTATTCTGGCATTAAACAATTCTGACTCATCTACATTTCTTGTGTTTGCGTCCTCCATTGGTCTATATAACCCATAACAGATATAATCATAGGCAACCAAATTTCACAGTCGATATACAACACAATAATATGGACTATAACAACAGTTCCTACTAACATGCGGAGCACAATATTCATAACATGATGTTTCCTATGCTGTCTCACCATCTACAATTCTTGTTCTTTCTATTTTCTCTTCATAGGTAGAGCACAGGCAAAGAATTACATACAGTTTTCATAGTGTTTCATTCATGTCAGTTCAGGTTAGACAGATTCCTTTTAAGTCACATTGTTCACTTCATGTCATTTCCAAAAAGTGCATAGTATGCAAATCCATTTCATTCCCTTTCAATTCGACATGTCCGTACTTTCATTTCATATGAAGCGTACAAACACACACACACGCACACAGACACACACATGTGTCTATGCAATGCCCTATTTCTTTCCCCGGACAGCCTATAGCTCAATTGGACAAGTGCGTAGGTAAATTAACTCGTGCTTTGATACCATGATGTCACGACCCAAACCTGCCCCTAAAAGTTGACGTCGTGACCGACTAGTAATCCTTGGATTACCAAAAGGCCTTTTAGTACAAACAAAAATAATCAGGGCTTGCGAAAGCAATAGACAAAAACACTAATAGTCCAATGAGCTGTGCTTCTACATGAATAAATATGTACATGCAAAAACGTTAATTTACCCACTTACAATGCATAACAATAACATAATATCTTATACAAAACATAGGCACGTGTCACAAGTGTGCATCATAAGTAAAAGCTTGACAACGACCTTCCAGACCTAGCCCTAACTCGAAGGCACTCAAAATGACTCGGTAGGCTTCAGAGTAGTGGCTCGGTTAAAGACTTTTCTAGGCTTGCCCTTCGGAACGCTCACCTATACATAGACATATAAAAATAGTGAGCTAAAGCCCAGTGAATAACATTAACGTAAAGGGGTTAGTGAACGAATTCCAAATACAACGAATCCGTAAAACAAATCATGACACAATCATACATATCAGTCTCATATCAGAACATAACATAATGGTACATCTCACAGAACATATCACATATCGTCTTCCGACTAGAGTAATTAGTTTCGGATACCGATTAAACACATATCACCACAATGCAGTGGCTAACCAGATCTCGTATCACATATATGTCATGAATCCGTATTTATATGCCGTCCCCCATGACTTGGGACTATTTGTAAATGCCATAATAGATTCACAAATAGGACATTCGTTCACAGCATCAAGATAGCATTTTAGAAATTATAACTCATCGCATAATAGTGGAAACATAGTTCATATCAACATATCTTTACAGAAATGTTACTCACAGTGGGTTTCCAAAACCGGTTGTTCGGTCTTCGAGCCTTGACCTACAAACATAAACAGTCACAACATAATTTCTCTATACCCATTCAAGTTATTCAATTGCTTCTTATTTTATTTAGTTATCTCGTTAAGTTATTTCCATGCAATGCAATGCATGTGGACGTCAATTACATGTGATAACCATGTTAACAGAGGCCTGGAAAAGGAAAAAAATGAAACTGAAAAATGAAGTTGGGCCAACCTGATAGCCGCACGTGCAGGGTTTCTTGGCCGCACGTGCGGGACTTCTACCGCACGTGCACCGGGACGTGCAATTATTTCAGAATGTTCTCCTTTACTCCTTTGTTTTCCATATGTACGGGCCTCCCCACCGCACATACGCCGTTGCCTTCCGCATGTGCAGTCCTCTCTGCTGCACGTGCGGTTCTAGGCAATATACAATCGAAAATTTTCTTTGTATGGGAACTTATTCTTTTACACAACCAACTTCAAATTCATACATTTCAAGGCTCAAAACAATTAGAAACAACATGAATTTCCCATCTCTAACTTCAAATAAAAATCACGACTTCAAAACAAAATCCAAATGTCCATGTAGAAGCTCACAAACTTGAATTAAGTTGGCAAAAAGCATAAACATGCACATAAGAGTTCCATTTCTCAAATCTATGGAGTTTCCTTCCCAAATATGACAATCAAGTAAGAAAACATGATGTATAAAATCAACAGGTCATGGATGATTACAAGTCCTCTCTTTCAACTTAAGTGAGCTCTAAGCAACAAGTTACACTACTCAACACTACTCAACTCTTTAATCCTACTTAGCTTTAAGAAATTAGGGATGGATTGTCACATTAGATGCTTGATTTGGTAGAGATTTGGCTTCAATCTCCCTTTGATCTTCTTCTTCCTTTCTTCTCTTAGTCTCTCTCTCTCTCTCTCTCTCTCTCTCTCTCTCAGATTATTTTTTCTTCATTGTTGAGTCCACAACTAAGGCCCATATCTATATTAATATATAATTGTCTAAAGGTTGAGCCAAACATGACTTAGCGAATTAGACAAAATCAATTTTCAATTAAGCTTACCAAATGGCTCTAAAAATTCCCATTAATATATTCATGTGCTCAATTTCGATTTCTGAACCCGTTAAAGCTGTCAATTTTAGTCCCGAAGTTGTCGCCTGAACAAATATATTTCCCAATTCAAATAGATATTCTCAAATTAATTCGTATTAACGCATAATTAAATAAGGATAATTGTGACACATTTTGAGGCCGTGACAGTGATCTTTCGGTGTTTCTACACTTCAAAACGGTCTGTGGAAACATACTTCAATTACTTGCATGTGATCGACAGTCGCAGCAATAGGAAACTCTAATCCTAACCAAACCAGTCAACAAAGAAGAGCCCCAAGGTGCAATCTAAACACCTTTCGCGCAAGAGAAGGAAAGGTTGTAACCGACAAGCAAGCGTTTCATACAGGAAGGGAGAAGGTATAACCAAGTGAAAACAAACCTAAAAGCCTTTCACATGCAAAGGGTAAATGAAAGCTGGAACGCATTTCATATGCGAAACAGGCAAAGTTGTAGCCAATTGATAACAAGCCCAAACGCGTTTCCCGTGAAAGTGGTGAATGTAACAAGATATTGAATGTGATACGATAGATACATCATGCAGTGTGATAGATGCACAAAAGCGGTTACATAGATACACCTCACAAGTTTGGGAAGCAAGTTTTTTGAACATCTCAGGAAGCGATACTCTAGAGAGGATCTCACAAGTTTTAATTGGTGCTAGAGAAGCCTCATTTCACGAAAAGAGTGATACCAAATTTTAGGAAAGGTTTTGGAACTCACTGTATGATTCTATGTTATTCCAGAAAGAAATGTTTTATAGAAAACATCTCAGGTAGTGATGTTCTGGAGAAAACGCCTCAAGGCTTGTGGAATTCAACGTGTGGGGCTGCTTGGTTCTGGGAAGTGATGTTTTATTAAAAAAAACATCTCAAAAAGCAATGTTTATGGAAAATGCATTATGAGGGAAAGCACTGAGTTCCCAATCCTATCTCAACGAGTCTAGAGTCAGCAATTGAAGTGTTTTGCAACCCGAGGCGGCGATGAAAATCAAGGGGATGGAGTTAGAGCATTGTTTTTGATCTTTTGAGGTTGGATTTACTTGGGTATGCCATTTCCTTCTTTTCCAGATGAAAATAGGAGCCATTTTCATAAGATACAAGCTCACCCATATGAAAAAGACTTGGCCCAGATGATTTTTGTGTCGGCCGGATGACAGATTGACCGCTTAGATCATTCATGCAATGTCGGGGCAAATTTGACATTTTACATACCCAAAAATCTATTAAAGGCACAAAACCATCCAACTTCGTTTCCTTTACACTCGAAAACCTGGTTTGCTCCTTAAACCACTTCTAATCCTTCCTCATGGATAGACATGGCTTCCTCCATTTTATTTCAAATACTCCCATAGGTTTTGATGAGCCCTATAGCCTAGAAGGTGACAACTCTTCCTCCGATGACAATGTCCCAGAAGCTCTCATTGTTTCCATTACTCAAGACTTTGATTTGGAGACTGCTTGCACCATTATCCAAGGTAGAGGTTGTGGTAGGGGCCGTAGGTGAGCCTAAGATAATGGACATGGGCACTGCAGCGAACATTAGTACAGTCCAGGTCAAAGAATTGGTAAAGGCTGAGGTCAAGGACATGGACGAGGACGAGATCCTATGGCTTCGAACTTTCCAAACGTTCTTGATGAGTTTCTCCTTCTTGACACTCTAAAGCTGTATATCTTCTTTGAGAACTCTTTTATTTTTTTTATTTTTTATTTTGTTGATTTCTAGCCGGTGGCTTGTTTTTGTAGGATGATGTAGTTATCACCCGACCTCCTACTCCTAATATGATCATCATCAGTAGAGATGATGATGACAGAGGCCCCGAGTTTGTCGATGGAGCTGACGAAGCTGCTGATGATGATAGTAGTGATAGCGGAGAGGATTAGCCTATTGGACTTGGCTTCCTGCTGAGCCACTTATTGGCTGCAGCTGCGGCCTAGTTTGACGTTACAAGAAGGATTTTGCTTTTTATTTTAATATGCTTTCTTTTCATTTTTTTTTGGAAAGGGAGCTAACTAAGAAAATACTGTATAGCTACCACAATGCTTTTTGAAAAGCCTTTGTAAAATATTAACCCAAGGTACTACAACCTGTTATGTATAAAAGAAAAGTTTAGTTTGTAAATGATTGCATGGATGGCATAGCACTTGAGCACAAAAACACTTTTGTTTTGAAATTGGTTTGCTTGTGAATGAGTCCATCAATTGGATGTTACTTGATGTAGCAAAAACAACTCAAACACACCTACTTACACTTGTTAAAATGAAAAGGACTCAAAACAAGACCTAGAACAAAACAACAAAACAAAACCAATGATTCTCAACTAGCGCTGGAAAATTTGCTCTGGTCAAATTAATTTTTGATTGGCCGGATGAAAGTAAATGTGGCCGAATAAAAGTGTGCCCAGCATGTTGAAAGCTCCGATTGCACAGCTAAATACAATTGTCATGCACTCCCCCATTCTTGTCTTCTTTAAAATATTTCTTCCTACTATTTTTGAGGAGGAAAAGCAAAAAATTTGATATTTTGCTTTGAAAATGAAGACTCTTAAGGATTGGATGGCCACTTTAGATGGTGCTGACAAAGTGAATTTCATTGGATTAGCCTAAATGCTCTTTTATCCCTAAGTCACACGTCGCTTCAGTTTCCATTCCTTCATGCGGCTGTCCATTATTGGGACCCGGTTACTCACGTATTTTGCTTTGGGATGCAAGAGTTATGCCCAACCATTGAAGAGTTTTAGGCATTGATAGAGCTTTCATGAGATGAGGAGATTATGCTCTGGCCTATTTTTGGCCATTCACGGGTCCTTGCATAGATGGGCGGTCTCATTTTGAGCGAGGCTCGGTCTTTGGCTCATGATGGAGAGTTGGATGGACTTCACTTGGTCCGTCGATTTTCTACAATCGGAGACATGAGTGATCCTCTTTAGCATGTTTTTGTACCAACCATGCAAACTTTGAACCACTAAATTGTAGGTTTGAACTTCAAACATAATTATGGAAATTCCAGAATTCGAGCGATGGAAGTGTCGCTCGAGCATACATTTCAAGCTCCTAGTAGTTTTACGAACAATTGCACAATGGCTCGAGCGACCAAATGTGCGCTCGAGCGAACCCACTTTTACTCAGTACTTGTCTTGAGCGACTATCGAGCGACCGTCGACGGTGAAAATCGATCATCCAACACTTTTGCAGTCTTTCCAGATGGCTCGAGCAACAAATTGTGCACTCTGGCGAACCCTTTGCATATTGATGGACCGCTTGAGCGACAAAGTGTGTGCTCAAGTGAACACCCTATTTTCAGCAACTTTTAAAAAGCTTTCATAAGTGCATCAGTGCATCCTCATGCCTATTAGAGCATTCTTAGACACTGATTAAGACATCAAAAATGAGGAATTGATGTAGAAACATACAAGAAGCAAATTGAATTGAGATTAAACGTTAAATCAATTTGGAACCTCAATGTGTTTTTGTTATGTATTTTGTATAGGTGGGACATCTAAGGCCTAGCGTCGATTTAACCCACTGTGAGGAGTAACTTAATAAAGATATGTTCAAACTATATTTACTTTCGAAATTGTTATATGATTGGTTTATTGGAATGTTGTTTTCCTCTGATGAATGAAGTTCTTCTTTGAATTGTATTTGTGGCATCCAATAGTGAGGCCCTTGTCAGGGAAAAATAATACCATGGCCAATTAGCCCTCGCCCGGAGGAAACAATACCATGGCCTATTGGATTAATTGAAACATAAAGATCTCTGATGTTAGACCTTTGTGGTCACATTGACTATGGAACATTGATTGACCCTCGTGGTCCCATTGACTGATCCTCGTGGTCCCATTGATTGACCGTTATGGTCCCATTGATATTGAAATATTGTTACTCTATTGGATGTATCATTTGAAAACATTATTGCTATTGTGCTATTATTGGATCATTGTGAAATGAATTGAAATGGGAATTGTATTGAAACATTATCGAACTTCATTCATTTACCTCCTTTATTCTGTTATTACTCACTGGACCCTAGCTCACTATTTATATGTATATGTAGGTGAGCAAACTGAACATCAAGGATAGAGAAGCCTCGTAGTCTGCCCCTGTGTATGTTGTTTTGAAAAGCTCCCTGGTTGGAGTAAGCTTGGGCTTGAGTGGAGCCAAGCAAGTCAAACCCCTATTGTGATACACTTTTGTTTTGTTATTTGGTGGTTATTTTGAACTTAAAACTATAGACATTCGACTTATGTACTAAGTGCTAAAGATTTACCATGTTGTATGAATGTACATATGTAAGAATGGTTGCATATTTATTATATGAGGTTTTACATGTATGCATAGCTCAATGGTTTATCATTACGTTTCATATTGATTCCGCTAAGCCCCGTAAATTATATTAAGACTGATTTTGTTTATTGAGGCCCTAGGTAATCTCAAGATTACTGGCTGGTCATGATGCTAAACCTACAGGGGTAGGTTTGGGTCGTGACAGCCCTTTTCTCACTTTTTTTCTCTCAATGCACATCTCTATGTTCTTTAATCTCTCTTGTTTTTCATTCCTCCCCAGGTTTGGTTGATGGACAAGTTGAAAGTAGTGGTTCCTTGTGCTCGATATTCGTCTAGGACTTACTCCTTCTGTTCCCAACTAGTGACCTTTCCCTCGGAGGGGCTATGGTACAACTGGATGTACCACACATTTGTGGCTGGCATAACTTGGTGATGCCCTTAGCTTAACCTAACCTAGATGACTTAAAGCATGTTCTGCCAGTTGGGTGTGTAGCTAATTGTCCTAATTCATTGCACCTTTCACTTCTCTTTCAGGTTTAGAAGATAGTTTAGCATGATTAGGCATGCCCTGCTGATGAGGTCAAGTATTTGGCTTCGTTTCTTTTTCTGAGCAACACACCTCTCCCGTTATCTGACTGCCTGGAGGATGAGAGAGCTTTTGGCTCCTGCTGACAGTTTTAGCCATGCCACTTCTAAGAGTGTAAAGAACAAGCAGAGGACTTGACTCGATTGTGCCCCTAGTTCATTGCTTTGACTTTTTTTCCTTTTGGCTTTATGTAAAAAGGTTTGATCAACATGAGAGTTATATTAGCATGCTTGTTCCACTCTTTGTTTTGAAATCAGGTAATTAAAGTTGAGAGTACTAAAAAATTTTCCTTTTCTGGTCCAATGAATGGTTTGGTTTGCAAAAAGGAATAATTTTTGAGAAAATCAGTCAACTTCATTAGAAAAACATCAAAAACTTGTTTTCGCAAGTGCTCATTATTCGAAAAACATGAAATTAACCCTTGAGATGCACAACCTCAAATCAGATAACCCGAATAGGAGACACTACATTTACTTTCACCCCTACATTACCACTTGATTTGTCTTGCAACTTAATTTTCTACCAAGAAAGGGTAGGACAATCGAATTGAACAAAGATAAACCAATCAAACATGGATAGAACAATTGAATTAGATACGGTTGGGACGACCAACCTTCAGGATGAAGCTACCTACATATCCCAAAGATATGAATCAGAACTTACATAGTTCACAGTTAAGGTTCATTCAGGTATTTATGCTCTAACTTTTGCCAAGGCCGCTCTTCTGGTTTTCAATCTTGTGATCTCTCTTTATTTCAATTATTTTTTTATTTATTTATTTTTTATTTTTTATTTTTTATGCTCTAACTTTTTCCTGGGTCACCCTTTCAAATTTTTGGCCTAGTGAGCCTCTCAGGGATAGTACTTTTTCAACTTGTCCATGTTGATCGGTTGTGAGAATTCCAAGCCATCCAGATCTAAGAATGGCCGCTCTCTTTGACAAGATAGACTTGATGATGTAAGGACATGTCCAATTGGGTTTGAACTTGCCCCTAGGGTCATGAATATGAGCTCGATTGTCCTTCATCACTAAGTTTCATTCTTTCAAATTCCTGGATTTAACTTTTTTATTGAATGCCCTGGCAATCCCGCGCTAGTACCCCTGAATATGGTATAATGGTTTTAGCCTCCTTTCGTCAAACATCATTAGCTCTTCAAATCTATTTTGTTACAAATCTACTTCTGCTATCTGACACCTAGTTATAATCCCCAACGAGGGTACCTCTATCTCAATTGACAAAATAGATTCCATTCCATACGCCAAAGATTAAGGAGTTGCCCTTGTGGACATTCAGACTGATGTCTTGTATCCCCAAAGTGCATAAGGCAATTTATTTGGCCAGTCTTTGTAGGTTTCCACCATCTTACACAGAATGGTCTTGACTTTCTTATTTGTAGCTTCAATGGTTTCACTGGTTTATGGCTTGTACGTTGATGACATATGAAAAGCCACGTTGTGTTTCTCAAGTAGAATTGCCACTTCTCCTTTGAAGTGCAAGCCATTGTCTAAAATTATTTTGTTTGTCACCCCATATCTGCAAATGATATTGTTCTTGATGAACTTGGCCACGTGCGATGTTTTCAACACTGAATACAACTGCATTTCTACCCATCTAGTGAAATAATCTATGGCAACTAGGATAAAATCGTGCTCATTTGAACCCTTTAGTGTGATTGCCCCAATGACTTCTATGCCTCAAACCGAGAATGGCCATGGTGAGGTCATATTGTAAAGTTTTGTCAGTGGAATGTTCATGCGATTAGCATGGATTTGGCATTTATGGGATCACCTAACAAAGTTGGCACAATCACTCTCCATGGTTAACCAATAGTACCTTTATTTGAGGATCTTCCTCACTAGCATTATAGCATTTATGTGTGCTCCACATTCTCTTCCATGGATGGCTTCCATGACGCACTTTGCCTCTTCTTCCTCTACACACAACTTGTGCATTCCCAGATGCCCTCTCTTGTGTAACTGTCCCTACAAATGATGAATTGGGCGGCCTAGTACCGTATCCCCCTTTTATCCTTAGCATTTGCTCTTTGCAGGTATATGCTACTTTCGAAAAAGTTTCAAATGTCGTGATACCAATGGTTTTCATCTTGGACCTCTTTTGTTGCAGTTATCATTTCTCATGTAGGTGCATACCTCTGTTCGATGATGATCGGATGCATCTTGACCCCGATTGATATGTCTACCATTAAAGTCTGGGTCGCTGTAGGCACCCCATTTTGACTAGCCCTAAGACTTGGGCACTTTCTTCTAATTACCCGATGACGAAAACAAGAATGTGTTTCTCACAACATCCTCAATAAGAAAGATGGAATTTGTGTTTCAAAACCTAAGCCTGTTTTGGCCAAGTGTTCAAATCCCTTTCAAAACTTTATTTTGAAACTTTATTTCCGCGCTTTGTTCTGAATATTTTTGTAGTATTTCGAGGCTCACTTTTAAACTTCAAAATGAAACATTTTCTTAGAAAAGTGAGCAAAGAACAGCATGGAAATAGAAGGAAGTGTTGAGAATTTTGTCAAAAAGTCCTGTTTCATGCAAAACAGTCAGCCATGGCCAATATTTTGGCCAAGTGGCCAACTTTTTTGGCCAGCCAGCCAAGTTTTTGGTTGGCCAGCCAATAAATTGGCTAGCAAGCTAATTTGCCCAGGAGCAGGGCAGTTTCGATAGAATTCTTGATGAAAGTGTGTGGGTCATGCCATTTCAAATCTTTTAATGATACATTCATGCATGAGATATATCTAGGCCCCCTCTATTATCCTTATTTTGCCTCCATTGTCAAAAGGGGGATTATCTTCTACCCCAAAAGGAGCATCCAAGGCAACCACTCTTATCACTCCATTATCCTTGTCTCCCACCTTGTCTCCCACCTCCTTGACTTTGCATTCCATTCATTTTCTATATGGAAGATCAGAGTGAAGGTAAGCGGGGATGATGGAATTAAATTGAGAGAGTGAATTGAGAGTTAGAGAGAGAAAGAGAAAAGTCTCGAAGATACACTGATATACAATATTTTAATATATCAAACCATGCCCGTAAATTTTGTTATAGCCATATTGTTGGTCCTTGATTAAAAGAGAGAGTGTTATTGAAACTGAGAGAAAAACAGAGAGTTGGAACAACTCCCCCCCACATTGTTAAATAGCCTAAAAACACCATTCTAGCTAGAATTTTGAATTTTCAAACTGAGGATTGAGAACACACTTCCTGAGGTTGAGGGTTATCAAAAGGAAGTTTAGAAATCAAATCATTCTTTGGAAGGTGAATTTTGTACACTTTTCATCTTCTAGTATTTCCTACATTTTCTTTCTTGTATTGCTTTTCTTGCTTCAATATCATGTTATAAACCTGCTGTAAGCTAACTGGAACTGGAAGTGGTTAGTTAAGCTGCTTGCATCTTTTCCATCTATTTTTTGGTGATTAAATCAAAACAAAGTTTTAGCTCGGCCAACGTTTTGGCCAGCTAGCTCATTTTTTCGCCAGCCAGCTAACTCATTTTTTCACCGGCCAGTCAGTTTCTCCTGGACAGAACCCTAGCAGCCTTTTTGTGCCGAACATAATAGTCTTCGATCGTTTTTGAGGCCTCTTGAAGCAACTTTTTTTTTTTTTTTTAAAATTAGCGAGTGTTTGTGAGGATACATTTTTTGTTGTAATACTTTTATTTCTTTCCTCCCTTATTTGGATATCTAATATTCAAAGTTGTAACAATTCCCTGCCCTACTTCTTTCTATCCTATTCTTTATTTTGCTTTCCATATTATGTAAATATGCATATGATATTGTGTTTCCATCATACCCATGCTTTGCATCCATGTTTTATGCCTTAAGATCCGGCTAAATTTGCATTTGTGGGTTTAATCAATTATTATGTGATTTTGTACGCTACCTCATGTCTTGAGATGATTCATATGTCATATATTAGATGTCGGATCTGTAGTTGCATTTAATGAGTGAATTGCATTAGGATCTTGTATATAGGATCATGCATTTGTTTACAAACTTTGTTTTTGTAGCTATTTGCGGGATGTCAGTAAATATGTAAGTTTTTATGCTTTAGCATTCCACTTGTGTGTGTTTTTTCTTGCTATGTTTAGCATCCTACCATGTAGCTATTTGATTATTTGATATAACTCCAGGCATGCCAGTGGGTGAAGGTTGTGTTGTTTAATTTGGGATAAAATTGATTTTCATGATTGCATTATTCAAATCATTTTCAAAATATCTGAAATCAAATTGTCCCAAAACAAATGACACTGTCTATATTTGTTTGCTTCACATAGTAATTCTAGCATTTATTAAATAATCAGAATATGAACATATAAAGGTAATAAAACTCATATCATGATTTAGTAGGGGCTGATCTTTTGATCGAGTAAGCGGGGGTGCTCAATAAATGACCTTTCCCTCTTATACCTAAGGTTCTAAGCCAAGTATCCTTGGTTACAACGAAAAACGGCCTTAGCACGAGTCATAGGTTTTCTAAGTTTTCCAAAATATTAGGTGGCGATTCAAAGATGTGGTGATGTAGTCCATTTCTGGCAAAGAATTTGCAATAAAATGGATTTCCTATAAAAGTTGCCAAATCTAGACTCGCATCTATGTTTCACATTGCCCTCGTGAGACTAAATTGAAGAAATCGAGGATCTAAACTGTTAATGTGCGCGGCTACCCCCCGGGTGGTGTTATATTTTCTAGTGACTTTGTTGGGGATATTAAGAAGCCTTGACTTGAATTCCATGGTATGCCTTTCTATTTTCAATTATATGTTCATTGGATCACTTGCATTGGTGTGTCTAAGTCCCATCCCCGTCACCTATTATCTTGGACGGCTATTTGGCTTCAGGTAGATAGACGGACCAGGGCTATAATATAGTGGGAGCATAAGCCTTGGAATCAAAATATCCACGTACTACTTGATCTGCTGGATTGGGTAGGTATATCAGTTTCTTGCTGAGGTACCGTTTTGACTAAGATTGACCTAGTGAATGTAATAACCTCTAGCAACTTCCAAATTAGGGCAGGATACTACCCCATACTAGCATGTGTTGTGCCATTTGTGTAAATAGCGAAACCCTAGACCATTTCAAAGCTAGGACAGGATAACCTTATCCTCCATAAGGGTGTTTGTTCTCTTTCCTGCTATGTGCAATGTACGAGATCTGGGGTTCTCAAAACTGATCAATGGGTCAGGTATATCATTTTGAGGGGTTGAGTTCAGTGTGCATATGATCAGTTGAGATGAAACGTTTCCGCAATTGTAATTGGGAGTTCCATTTTGTTTTTGCTAGGTAGTCGTAGCACTATAACTTTAGAATGGTCTAATATCCCCCAAGTTTTCTGGACTTACACTAGTAGACTTAGTAGAATTGTAGATTTGGTTCAAGGATAGCCATTGTTAGTTTCTCTTAGTTACAAAGAGGAAGGTTAAAGCCTAATTGTCAGAACTTTGCCAGCCAAGATTTCTAGGATCTGTGATAGACCCACCTTCAGTGGTGATGGACCACCCTTTAGTGGTGATGGACCCACTTCCAATGGTGATGGACCAACCTCCAATAGTAACAGACCCACTTCCAATAGTGATGGACCCACCACAAGTAGTGACGGACCAGCCTCCAATAGTAATGGACCAGCCTCCGGTAATTATAGCAAATATGTTTTTGGCCCTTCAACGAAGCATGCATACTATTACCAACAAGGTTACCACCAACAGGAAGGCTCTTGTCGAATTGCAATGCCCATCTAGGGTGTCCACATCTTATCCACCTCTAGTGATTCATCCAGATCTGGGACCACCTCCACCAATTGAGGAGCTTCATGAACCTAATCTACAAATGGAAGGAATTTTCCCTACAGATATTGATGAAGGTGACCTGGCTATGTTGAAAATATCCAAATTAGAGAAAATGTTCAACAAATCACAAGGGATCAACTTTGTTCCAGACATCAAGGATGGGTTTACAGAAACTACTAGGAGGTTGCCTGAGCAGTTCAAAATGTCGTACATAGATAAATTTGATGGGGTTGGTGATCCTATGGTTCATATCTGCCTCTTCTCAGACATTCTGAAACCAATGGACCTATCTCAAGCTCAAAAACTTTCCTTGTTCGGAAGAACCATGCCAGGAGTGGCTATTACTTGGTATGCCAAGTTAGATAATTCGGTTAAGTAAAACTGGGAGGAGCTAGCAAGAACATTGTCACACAATGCTGCTATAATACACAAATCAAAGTAACCACTCAGGAACTAAAGGCGACCCAACAAGATCCCAAAAAGAGCTTCATGGCGTTTATCACCAGGTGGAGGGAAAAAGTGGCCATAATGACAAACCGACCCTTCAAAAAAGATCAAGTCTTCATGGTTGTCAAAAATCTATGTGGAAGATTACTACAGAAGATGATAGTTCTTATCCTTTTTAACTTCAAGGACCTCTATGAGATTGAGATTCAAATTAAGGATGCTATCAAATAGGGGATCATTATGGAAGGAAATGAGGCTGTGAGAAAGATATTCACTCACAGTTCCAATGCTACTCCCAGTAGTAGCACAGTTGTCAATGCCATACCCTCAGAGATCAACATTGTCACCGCTGCCAAAATAGCCAATCCCTTTGCCAACTCAGCCTGAACCTCAAGCAGAATCTTCGACCCTCTCCATATGTCCGTTACCAAAGCCATGAGAGTCTTGATAGAAAGAGGGTATCTCAAACCTCTAGACTCTCTTCACTTCTTGATCCACTCCCAGCCAAACATAACCCTGCCAAACACTGTGCTTTCCACCAGTAGCCCGAACGGGACATTGATCATTTCTATCTCCTTTGTCATGAGATTCAAGATCTCATTGACAACAAAACAATAGCTCTACCTTAAAAGCCTAATGTCACCACAAACCCATTGCCACCCCGTGACAGAATACCATCCCTTCCCAACCTTAACCTAATCTATAAACTGCCATCCACCTTCAACGCTAGCATATACATCACACATTTCCATTTGTCCAAGATCGAGGTGTTTATTCTAGAAAGTGTTGGTTTATTTATGATATATGCACCTCAATTCCATCTAAAACCCAACACCCCATAGTGGCAGATGATTTGGAGCCATAATTGGGCATTATGGCAGATAGTCTCATGGGCATACACTTCTCTTTTTATGGTTTTCTTGAGCCATGGATTGATTAAGAAGCAAAGAAGCACTAAAGAAGTTTTGAATCTGACACTAGCTGAATCTGTGATAGATTTTGAACTAGTGTGGGACCAATAAACTCAAAAGGAATATTATGATTATTGCTGTGGTCAGGAATGGATCACCTGCTGATTGCACAAATCTCGTTCTAGACGTGGTGGATGGCACACTTTTTTTTATCAATTTAAGAATGTTTCTATTTTTCTTTTTGAATAAGGTGTTGAGTTTGAAATTGATTCTGCCAAGTCTATGGAGTTGGAATTAGGATCGAGTCAGTTTTGTGAGTCAAAGACTAGTGATTTCAGGGGTGATAACCTGGACACCACTATCCTATCTGTGTCTGTGTCTGTCTTTTCATTTCCTTCTGAGGCTATTTCAATCATTAAGCTAGAAGTTCTAAATGAAAAATAAAGTAATTTTCACGTACTTCTATGTGCCTTTAGTTCATTGCATTGTCAAAAAATTTTCGAAACTTTTTCCAAAACTCTGATGAAAACGAAGAGGAAGAAATTTCTTGGGATTTGAAGTTTAATTGATTGAGGAAGGGTGTGCTATGCCCTTGCTGGATGAGATCATTGATGTTAATATGGATACTAAGAAGGATCCTAGCTTGATCTAGATTGGTTCTACATTGTCTTCAGAGAAGCACGAGTGACTAGATGCTTTATTAAAATATTTCAAAAAATGTTTTTGTGTGGTCCTATGAAGACATGCTTGGAATTGATCTTAAGATTGTACAACATAGGATCACTCTTGACCTTCGGACCCGACCCCTTTGCATTCGAACTTTAATTCTGAATATTGAATATCAACCAAAGTATGAGGCTTGCATAGCCAGATTGGAAGCAACCCTTGAACTAGGGTCAATAAGGTTAGATGTGCTAAAAAATTCAAACTAGGTCGTTTCTGAAGCCAACGGAGACCGGAAAGAAAGTCAAATCCCAGAATTTGAGAGAAGAAGATTTAGTGTTGAAAAATAATCGAGTTCCTTTCCATGACCTTAGGGACAAATTCAAACCCAATTTTTGTAAAACCAGACCATTTCTTGGACCTAAAAAAGAAAATTTTCAATGCTCACAACTTGACTTATATGATTTCAAAGTGGAACAAGCATGTTAATCCACTCTCATGTTGGTCAATTTTTTTTTTTTTAAAAAACCAATAAACATTCAAAGCAATGAATTAGGGGCATAGTTGAGTTAGGAATTTTGTCTTCTCCCCGCACTCTTGTGTCTCATGTTCATATTTCAACTAGTCAGCAAACCATTCAGCCCGTCATTTAAGTTTTGAGTTGACTCTAGGTGTGCTTCTTGATTATTTCAGCCAGTCGGTGTAGACACCTCATTTTTGACCACCCTTAAGACTTGGGTGCCTCAGGTTGATCACTCGATGATAAAATACTACGCTGTACAAATTTTACAAGTTCTTCAGCAAAAGAGCTTCGGTTTTCCAACTCTAGAGCCTAGAATCTTGTACCACCTTTTGACCAAAACCTATTTTTTTCCCCAAACCTGATTTTTTTTCCAAGCTTGACCACCTAGACGCCTACAGGCCAATAGATGGTTGGCTGGCCAAAAATTAGTGGCCAGTCGTCCCCTAGCCGACCAGCCGGCCATGTTTCTCGACTGGTAGATATTTTGCTGCCAGCTGTCCCCCCATGTGCAACCACCACACCAACTGTCCCTATACAGTTGTGTTCAATAGAGGCACTGGTTTTTCTATATATACACGACCGCCCCTCTTGAAATTAAGTTAGCAAAACTTACCAAAGGCCAAAAAGTTGTAAAACACTCTCCCTCTCTAGTTTGCAATCTACACACACTTTCTCTACACTTCCTAAACCAATATTTCAACTCTCTTTGCTGAGATTCTTGAGTCTAAATTTCAGCTCTTAAGAGTGCTTACTTGTGAGTTTGTGAATCAAAGAGTTACTCCTCTTCAAGAGACATAACCTTGACCTTTCTTACACTGCTTCTCCCCTATCTTTTATTGTTGTTTTTGTACTGGTTTTACGCTGTTATTATGGGCTGAAACTTGTGGTTAAGGGTATCAAAGGTGGAGGGGTTAACCACCCTTCTTTGAACCTTGTTTTCTAAGCTTTTGCCCTTGTGTTTCCCACTTCTTTCTCAAATTTTTTCCAACTTTTACCACTATTTTTCAGAGTTTTTTAGAGACTGAAAATGTGGTTTTGAAGTCCCAAAAATGGAGGGGTTAACCACCCCTCTTTAGGCTTGCTTACTAGCTTTAATTCTCCATTATATTAGTTCACCTTTTTAGCTTTTTCATATTAATTCTAGCACTCTTTTTGGGAGTTTTAGGATTTTTTTAGTGTGTTTACTTCATTATGCCTTGTATAGTATGCTTGTAGTGTTGTCGTCCTCGTAGGTTTGGTGTTTAGGCCTTAGACACCAAACTATTTGAGTTGATGGCATTTATTTTATGCTTTTCATACAAGTGTTTACACTTGTGATAATAATCTATACTCCCTCCCACCTTTCTTGGTTTTATTTCTTTGAGAGTTGTTTCAAACGGGTGTTGTTTAAGGCATGCGAAAGAGACCCTTCCACACTGAATGGTTTAATCTCTTTGAAGGTTCATTACCAAGGCATTACATCTCTCTCATGCCAAGAACAACATCTTGTTTGACACTTCTCTTCATTAGTGGACTTAACTATCACTCTTTGGACTAAAATGATTAAAGAATGGAATGCTAATTAAAAGAGGCTAACAAAATTGGAACTAAAAGTAGTGAAAGATAATAAACTCAAATCGGGTTCAATCGGACGGTAATTGAACCCATCGAGTCTTGAGTCATTTCATACTCTCTAGTGATGATAATGGCTCAAGAATCAATGTCTACCACCTCCCTTGAGGTAACTCCATGATAGGGAAGAGGTTTTGTTGGTCTTTATTTTCCATTGATTAAGACTTTGTTCCATTGATTCATAGATCATCACGTAATGATTTTGCGTCAATTTATGGTTTGTGAATCAAGTCTATCCCTCCCTTGATTTGTTTCATGATAGGGAGAGGCTGAAAGGACAAACATCCCCTGAAAATTCTCTGTTTGTGCTATGTTTCTTTTTTGTTGTAGCAAGGCAGACCCCTAAAATAGTGGTTAGCTGGCCACCTAACCATCAGGCCGACCACCTTGTCTGGCCGGCAGGCCACGTCATTTTACACAGGCAGTGCCATTTTCATGGCAAAATAGAGCAGAGACTAGGGCTAAAATAGATCATTTTTCTGACTGCAAAATAGAACAATTTTGGCTGCAAAACAGAGGTGTTTTCAAGTGGATATTCTCGTTCATGCATGAGCACTTCTTTACTTCCCGTGGCTCACAAAATTAGTGCTCTAACAGTAGTGTGCTGTAATTACTTAGATTCCTTTGAACTTGTAATAATTGGTTAATCTAGCTTATTCATTCATTTGGTATTGTAATAGTTAGTTAAAATTAAGACACTTGAACATTCAGACCCCCCTGTGTGAGGGAAAATATGTAATAATGTGTGTATGTCTTCCAGCCCCCATTTCTTTCTCCCTTTTATTTCCTCGCTTATAATGGTAGCATCATGTTTTACATTTTCATGTCATTGCCATGACTTGTATCCATGTTTGCACGCATAAGGGTTCGGCTCATCATACTAATCCATGTCAATTTCACCTTCACTAATCAAATACATGCCTTTATCGCATGCCTTGAATTGACTCAAATGCCATGCTAGTAGCAGAGCTTATTAGTTGTATGTTGTATGTGTTGCATTGCATTAGTCATGTTGCATTGCTTAGGATCATAAATTTTGCTACTTATTTTGTTTTCTTTGGCTTGCCTTGGAGTACTAGGTGAGCATTTTTGCTTTAGCATATTGCATGTGTGTTAGTGTTGCCATGTCAAGTATGTTTACTATGAGGCTAAGCACTTAGTTGATATACCTATTTGAAATGCCTGTGCATGAAGACTTTTTTGCTTAAGTTGGGATAATTTGATCAATGTACATATGAGATCACTTTTTCAAGTGGTACATATTCAAAACACTTTTCAAAACAAACATGAAATCAAAGCGTTCCAATTTTTGTGAATTAGTCTATACCTAAATTTTAGCACGAGTTATGGGTTTCCTAAATTTCTCAAAAATATTTAGGTGGCGACCCTGAAATCTGGCAATGCAGTCCATTTTTGACATTTTTGATTAAAAATTGATTTTCCAAAGATTTGACGGATTTGAACTCTTTTGTGTTTATTTGCTTCACATTGCACTTGTGAAACCAGATTCAGAACCACGAGAGTTCGAACTGTAGGGCTATCATATCCGAGGAGCACAAAAAGCAAGCTACAATTTCTGGCAACTCTACTGGGGATTTAGAGAACTTGACTCAAACTTCATGATATAAATTTTTATCTACACTTATATGTTCTTTGCATTGCATTTGCATTGTTACTCTAAGTCATTGTCTTTTCCATTTGCTATTCTTGGACAGTTTGCCGAGGCTTGCCCAAAAGATTGCCAAAAGGCTAACCGATCGTGGGCTCTGCTATGTTGGAAACACAACCCTTGGATCTAGATTACCACTGTACCGTTTGATCCACCTTTCACTTCTTGGTGTTAGGTGTAAGAGGTATATTAGGTAATCTTGTCGAGGTACCCTTTTTTGACTAGTTGGCCTAGCTGTATATAGTAAAGTCATAGTGACTATTCCAAACTTACGATAGGATGCTCATCTTTATATAGGATGTTGTGAAACTACTTGCTTAAGGTAGTGAACCCTAGATCATATCAAAATCTAGGATAGGGTAACCCTACCCCTCCATAGGGGTGTTTTGGTTCTCTCTTACCTGGCATGTTCTTTTACAGTGAAACTGTACAGGAACACACCATATCAATGGTACAAAAGTTGATATCAGTTTTGGGGGTAGAGTTTAGTGAGAAATGCATTGTTTCAGCTGTGATTATATTTGTTGCAAATTAGGCCGAAGTGCTGTCCGATTTTTTATTGTTGTTTTTGTTTTCTTTCTTTTGCTAGAAAGTTTGCAATTATAGCTTTAGACAGACCCAATATCCTCCAAGTTTTGTGGACTCGCTCTGGCAGACTTTGCAAAACCCAAGACCGTGTTGGTGTTCAGCCAGTGTTAGTCTTACTCCCACCAGTTGTGCACCGAAGAAGAAACAAGCAGTTATCATCACCAACATAAATCACTTAGCAATCACTTGTCTATTCTCACCTGCTCAGCTCACTAGTATCTAACTCTCCTAGACCTATAATGGCTCAGAGTGTAGAGGAGGTAGTTGCTATGATGAAAGCTTTCCATCGAACCATGGACACCTTAAATCAAAGGATAGCCGCTCAGGATGAAACTATCGCTGAGATGCGACGCCCATCTGGGGCCTCCGCATCTACCGTACATTCGGTCCCGGCTACCCAATTGAATCCTGATCCACCTCCACTAGTTGAAAACCCTCAGGTCCCTGATTCTCAAGAGATGTTTGTATAGGCTCTAGCTTACAGGCCTTTGGTACAACCCTATGGGGGACTCCTTTCGTTTGACATCAATGATATTGATCCGACTATGATCAAAATTGCTAGGCTAGAGAAAGCACTTAAAAAATCCCAAGGCTTCAATTCCATTTCAGGTATTGAAGACGGCTACACTGAGGCTTTGGTCAGAATGCCGAAAAAATTCAAGATGCCTCACATTGATAGATTTGATGGTAGTGGGGACCCTATTGTTCATGTTCTCCTATTTTCGGATGTTTTGACCTATGGGCCTGACTCGAGCTTAGAAATTGTCTTTGTTCAAAAGAACTCTATCGGACGTGACAGCTATCTGGTACGCTAAACTGGAGGATTCTACTAAATGGAATTTGGAGGAACTATCTGAGGGGTTTGTCAATCAGTACTTATACAATACTCAGATAGAAGTAACTATCAGTGAGCTGGAAGTTACTACCCAGAACCCTAAGGAACCTTTGTTTCCATATGGAGGGCAAAAGCCGCCAGAATGACGAATAGGCCATCCAAAAGGAAACAAGTCCCGATTAGTGGTTCAGAATCTCGAGCCGAATATGTTGTAAAGAATGATAGTGGCGCCATTGTCTACGTTTGCTTCTCTACACGAGTTGGGGGTCCAAATTGAAAGTGCATTCAAGAAAGGCATCATCTAGAGAACCAGTGAACATGTGAAAAGGCCATTCACCAGAAGTACCAATGCCAGGAGTAGCACTATACATTAGCCTGCAAAAATTAGCACCGTCACTGTAACAGCCAACATAGCCGATCCTTTTGCCAGTACAACTTCACAACCCGCCGATCCAAACCGAAACCAAAGAACCTTTACCCCACCTCCATGTGAGCCCAGCTCGTGCTCTTAAACTACTAGTGGAAATGGGGCACCTTAAACCCCTTGACCTTCAACCTCCCCTCGACTTACTCCCACCGAGACACGACCCCACACAGTATTGCATTTTCCATCAACAGCGCGGTCACCCTACTAATCGTTACTATCGCCTACGTCATGAGATCCAAGATCTCATTGACAATAAAATTATAGCTCCATCCTCAGCTCCACCCACAAAACCAAATGTAACCACCAACCCGCTTCCTACCCACAACTGAGTCCCCCCACCCAAAAACATTAACCTTATCCATTCACTATCGCCTACCATTAACCCTAGTGCATATATCACCCCATCCTATCTACCTAAGCCAGAGGTGGTTATTCTGGAAAGCACAAACGTGTGCATGATGGACTTAACACTCAAGATCCAACCAGGGCATGTGGTGACAGAGACGGAGAAGAAGAAGAATGCACTGGAGAAGGGGTTGTCTGACACCCAAGTTATAGAGAAAGGGGCCTCACTCACAAAAGAGTATGATCCTAGCCTATACATTGTGGCTGCTGACCAGCCAATACCTGTAGTCATACTGCCAGGCTCTCTTAGTATCAACGCCATTAGAGAAGGTGAGCTAGGACCAAATCAGAATGATTAGCTTGAACAAAGCCTCAATGACTTAGCAAAATTGAAAGAAGACCTGGCGAAACTGGAATAAGATCTGGAGAACCTTTACTTCTTTAAAGAAGAGGATGTGGGCAATGTACAGATTGGGTGGTGGGATCCAAGCAAACCCGAAACCAATAATAGGTGGTTAAGTGAAGAGGAATCTGATACGGATTAGCAGACAAAGGAGACTATGAAAAGAGAGGAAGTGGATGATAGCAGCAAGATTGAGGTTGTGCCTATGACTGAGGCCATGCCTATTACTGACAAGGAACGAGAATTGGAATAGTTCCAATGAGAAAGAATATAGGAAATCCAGAGGAAAATAGCCCAAGAGCAAGAAAAAGAGAAGAAGAAAAAAGGGACCGAGACAGCAGTGGATGATGTCCAAACCATGGAAAAGCCTGTGTAGAAGTCTGGTGATAAAGGAAAGATGCCAAAGAAACTCAGACAGTATTGGAAGGAATAAATTGAATCAGCTACAGAGGAGGAGTGGTATGCCAATAAAGAGAGCAATGTGAACATGATCCGAGTGGAGCCCGAGGATGTCCTAGCAATGACTGGAAGGGTATGGTGGGACAACAGTGATCTGAGCCATGCATCTACTGACGAAGGGTGGAAAGTTGATACCCCTGATGATACGTGGTATACAAACGAGATTAACCACATGACCCAAAGTGGTCGGTATTTCAAACCCCCGACTCTAGATCATCCAGAATCCTTTGGGAAAGAGGCTGAGAGGTTAAAGGAGAAGGACATAGAGGAAGACCTGGTCTTAAATCAACTTAAAAAGATCTAGGCAGACATATCAATTTGGGGGCTACTGATGGCTTCCCGGGAGCATAGGCAACCACTGCTAGAGGCAATGAATAGAACGAAATTGCTTATTGACACCACTATTGACCAACTGGTGTCATTGGTTACATTAGGGGACGTTACTCTAGTGATATCTTTTACAGATAAAGAGTTGCCTCTTGAGGGTGCTAATCATTAATCGGCCCCTGTATGTGACTTTGAAGAGTCAGAAGAAATGGATCTCGGTGGTACTGGTGGATACCAGCTCGAAAATTAACGTGTGTCCTTCAAGGACCGCTTATGCCATTGGCTTGAAGCTTGCTGACTTCACTCCTATAACTCAAGTTGTTCGAGCCTATGACAACACCAGCCGAGAAGTCATTGGGACCTTTAAGAGCCAAATATTAATCGACCTGTCTGAGCATGAGTTTGAATTCCATGTTATGGACGTTCCGGCGTCTTTCAATCTACTCTTAGGAAGGCCTTGGCTGCATCAAATGAAGGCAGTGTCGTCAACAGTTCATCAACTGGTGAAATATCCATTTAAAGGTGGGATTGCTACTGTCTATGGTAATTCTGTGATCCATCCTCCCCAGAGAACTACCACGTCTTTGTTAAAAATAATACATGGGAAAAGGACATGTTCCTCTCCGACTTCTCCTTGGCAGAGACCCGACTGGTCCAATATATCATGGCGAAAGATGATGGGAACTACGTGAGCACCCAGTCCATTTACATGATGAACAAACAAGGGCATATTCTTGGATCAGGACTACATAGAAGTGGTAGGCAAGGAGGTACTGTTGCCAGAGAGATCAGTCACAACCCCCATGCTTTTGGGCTGGGGTATAAGCTTACTGCCAAAGACTAGAAGAGAAAAGGGGATGAGTTGAGAGGGAGACTAAAAACGAAAAGGACCGGGAGGCAATATGAACTACTCCACAAGCCAATTCGAGGAACCCTAAATGGATGCTTTGTCTACCAAGGGAAAGATTTCCCTTTCTGTGGATTCCCAGAGCGATGGATGAACCAGGAAACAAAGACAAGGTACTTGGGGATTCGATATTTTCTTCAAGAACTAGTTACCATAAGGCGAGGATGAGAAAATTAACGTGAGTGTTAATATAGAGCAAGACAGGACTGCAAGCTTGGACATCGATGAAGAGGAGCTGCTAGGGAAGGCACTGGTTGACCTACTAATGGATTCTAATGCTGGGGCTGAGGCCGTTAACTTGGGGATAGTGTTACTATCACTATGATCGGGGATAAACCAGTAGCAGATTACTCCACTCTCATCATAGATGCAGCCAAGGCTCCATGCCTAGTTCGACAATTTGAGAAGGGCACCGTTGGCAGTTCAGAACCAGATAATGAGTTAGAATCTAATTCCACCAAGTTTGTGGAGTCAGGATCAGAGTTGAGGTCTTCTGAGGAGTCAGAGTCTGGTAGTTCCGGGGGGGTAACTCGGATAACGAAGTCTAGTCGAGGTCTTCTTTTAGTTTTTCTTTTGAGTCGACTGTAATAGAGGAGCCAAACTTTACTAATGGGAATGCAGTAGAATTCACTTACTTCACTGTGCCTTTGGTTTGTTGTACTGATCTTGATTTTCAAAATTTTGACTTTAACGAAGAGGAAGAAATTCCTTAAGCTTTGAAACATTTGGTTGACCGAGAAGAGGAGAGGCGTGTTAAGCCCTACACACATGAAATCGTAGCAATTAACGTGGGTACTGAGGAGGATCCCCATTTGGTCCAAATCGGGTCCACGTTGTCTTCAGAGGAATGCGAGCATTTAATCGCTTTATTAAAAAAGATTTCAAAGATGTTTTTGCGTGGTCTTATGAAGAAATGCCTGGAATCGATCCTAAAATTGTACAACATCGGATCCCTCTCGACCTTGAGGCCTGACCAGTTAAGCAAAAACTACGCAGAGTCCATCTAGACTGGGCATTGAAGATTAAAGAGGAGGTCACCAAACAGATTGATAAGGGTTTCTTAATGGTATCTGAGTAGCCAACTTGGCTGGCTAATATTGTTCTGGTTCCAAAGAAGGATGGCAGAATTAAAGTCTGCATCGACTTTTGGGATTTGAATAGAGCTAGTCTGAAAGATGACTTTCCATTGTCGCACATTGATAAACTAGTAGATTTCACCGCCGGCCACGCCTTGCTTTCATTCATGGATGGGTTTTCCCGGTATAATCAGATTTTGATGGCACCGGGGGACAAAGAGAAGACTCCTTTTACCACACTGTGGGGTACCTATTACTATCGAGTTATGCTTTTTGGGTTGAAAAATGTTGGGGCTACATATCAGAGGGCTACGACCACGATTTTGCACGACATGATCCGTAAAGAAGTTGAGGTGTATGTGGACGACATGATTGTCAAGTCGAAGCAGTGAAAAGGCCATTACACCGCACTGGAAAAATTCTTTGAACAAATCAGGGAATACATTGAATCCACAGAAATGCACCTTTGGGATGACTGTAAGGAAAATGCTAGGATTTCTGATTACATAGAGGGGAATTGAGCAGGTTAAGTAGTACCTTCAGAATCCACTTGTATTATCGCCACAAAAATCGGGAAAGCCGTTGATCTTGTACCTGTCGATAACAAATTCGACCATGGGATGCATGTTGGCTCAAGAATCAAAAACTAAGGTGGAGAAGGCCATCTACTATCTGAGTAAGAAGATTCTAGACTATGAGACCCGTTATACTCCCTTGCAGAAAGTCTGTTTAGCCTGGGTTTAGGCAACGAGGAAGTTAAGGCACTACTTGTTAGATCACTCTGTAATTCTGGTTTTGAAATTAGATCCCATCAAATATCTTTTTGAGAAACCAGTGCTTACGGGCAGGCTAGCTTGTTGGTTGCTTCTCCTCTCTGAGTTTAAGCTCAAGTATGTCACGCGTAAATCTATGAAAGGGAGAGCCATAGTGGAATTCTTGGCAGACTACCTAGTGGAAAGAGATGAGGCAGTAGAGTACCTATTCCCAGATGAAGACATTTTGCAAGTAGAAGAGGAAACATGGACAATGTACTTTGATGGAGCATCTAACCAATATGGTTATGGGATCGGTGTGTTGCTCATAGCATCCGATGATTCCCATATACCCCTAGCTTTCAAACTCCGGTTCAAAGTATCCAACAATAAAGCATAATATGAGGCGTACATTGCTGGATTGGAAGCGGCCCTAGAACTTGGGGTAATAAGGTTGGACGTCATTGGAGACACGAACCTGGTTGTTTCTCAAGCCAACGGAAACTAGAAGGTCAAGGAAGAGAACATAAAGGTTTATCATCAGACCTTGGATATTCTAATTTTGAGGTTTGAAAAGCTGACATTCACACATCTGCTAGGAGAGAACAACTGGTTCGCTGATGCATTAGCAACTCTATCTTCCATGGTAGACATCCTGTTGGGAGTGAGAGATACGTCCAATCATCATTGAACAGAAGTATACGCTTGCTTATGAGACCATTGTTGCGATATATGAGGTTCATGACAAGAACCCCTAGTATTACAACATGACTTTGTCATGACCTTTCTTAGTCTACGGAATCAATGTCATTGGGGCAGTCTCGCCAAAGGGTTTGAATAGACATGAGTTCATTCTGGTGGCGATCGACTATTTTACCAAGTAGGTTGAAGCTCAATCTTACTCTATGTTGAAGGCATCACACGTGTCCAATTTCATCAAGAACAACATCATCTGTAGGTACGGGGTGCCAAATGAGATCATCTCGGACAACGGCTTGCATTTCAAGAAAGAAGTGGTAGATTTTCTTAAAAATACACCGTGGCTTTTCATAACTCATCCACATGCAGACCACAAACCAACGGAGCTATTAAGGGTGCTAATAAGACTGTTAAGAACATCATGCGGAAGATGGTTGAGACTTACAAGGACTGACCAGAAAAACCGCCGTTAGCTCTCTGGGGCTACAGAACGTCAATTCGAACATCTACAGGGGCAACCCCTTATTCTCTAGTGTATGGAATGGAAGTTGTTCTGCCAATTGAGATTGAAGTATCGTCGCTACGAATTATGGCCGAGTGTTAGATAACGGAGGCAGGTTGGCAGCAGAGCAGGTTCGAAGAACTAATGTTGTTTGATGATAGGAGGTTGAAGGCATTATATCATATCCAAGGGTATCGTTGTAGAATTGCAGGGCCTTCAACAAGAAAGTCAAGTCAAGAAATCTCAAGGAAGGAGATATGGTGCTGAAAGACAATCGAGCCCTTATCCATGACCTTAGGCGCAAGTTCAGATCCAATTGGACTGACCCTTACATCAACAAATCTATATGGTCAGGAAGAGCGATTATTCTTATGGATTTAGATGGCTTGGAGTTCTCACAGTCGATCAACATGGACAAGTTGAAGAAGTATTATCCCTGAGAGGCTCACTAGGCCGAAAACCTAAAAGGGTGACCTAAGTTAGAGCATAAAAAATTAGAAACAAAGAAAAATTGAGCTTGCAAGGTTGAAAGCCTGAAAGGGTGGCTTTAGCAAAAGTTAGAGCATCAAAGGAGAGAGTTAATACTCGAGTGAACCTGAACCGAACTACGTAAGACCTGATTCCCATCTTTGGGATACGTAGGCAACTTCATCCTAAAGTTCGGCCATAACCATCTCCAACTCAACTGTCCTGTTCATTTGATTGATCGGTCCATCTTTCGGCTTGGTTGTGTTCCCTCAATTTGGCAGAAGGGTCAGTTGCAAGAGAAAGTAGTGATGGTAAATACAGCCATGGGCAGTTATGATCTTCTGATTTTGGGGTTGTACATCTTAAAGATCGATTATGTGTGTGTCAGGCAATGACTATTTCTGAAAATTGTTTTGAAAAGTTTTAATAAAATTGTTTTTTCTCAAAATTTTACGTTTTACAACATAGACCATTCTTTAGACCAAAACGGAAAATTTTCTATACTCACAAATTTAATTCCACTGATTTCAACACAAGTACATTCTCCAACTTTCTGGTTAAATCAAAGTTGCTTTTACATCATATAACCTTGAATAGAAAAGACAAAGTAATAAACTAGGGTCACAGATAAGTCAAGTGGTCCTATGTCTTTTGCTTGCACTCATGGGAGGTCTCTGTAGCCAAAGATGGCCCAACCTATGCCTCGTCTTCGAGCCAAGCCAAGCACTCGCTAGAAAGAGCGTAACGGAAGCTAGGGGTAGGGGCCAGAATCTCTCTCGTTCTCCAAGCAGTAAGGTACCAAGTCAAGTGCGAACCATGAACGGGAAATAAAGCCGGGTATTCCACCCTTTCCTTTGGACATGTTTGATCATGTCCAAACTGGCATCTGAACTAAAATGGAAAATAGAACACACAGTGCGTGAGGCCAATCAACTGTGTACTCGGCTGCCAGGACATGCTATAGCTCATTTCTGCCACATTAAGCCAGGGAAAATGCCAAGCGATGTCAGTCGCGGATCTACTACACATCCAATCGCACCACAATCCCTCTGATGGGAAGTCCACTAGCTGTTGGAGAAAAAAGTAGGCTCTGGTCGAATACCTTGGACAAGGATCCACTACTTTCAACTTATCCATCAACCATACCTAGGAAGGGATAAAA
Organism: Camellia sinensis; assembly: GCF_055761805.1. Classification (NCBI taxonomy): domain Eukaryota; kingdom Viridiplantae; phylum Streptophyta; class Magnoliopsida; order Ericales; family Theaceae; genus Camellia; species Camellia sinensis. Next base: position 74,718,267 of record NC_138964.1, read on the forward strand.
ATAGTAGAGATTAAAGAATAGAGAGATGTGCGTTAAGAGAAAAGTAAGAAAAAGGGCATCAAGGAAAAATAGAGAATGAGTGCCGAGTGATGTGAGCATCATAAATAAGCAGGGTGAGAAACGATACCTGAAGGAGCAGTGGGCTCCCTACAAACAGAGTGGTCTCTCAGTGATGAAAAGTATCTAAACCCATCAAGGTCTCGGCCAGTGCCAAACCAATGCAACTCTTACCCTCTTTTAGATGCTGGGCCACTTCGATCTACCTAACGCTGGCTCCGTCGCAACTAGGGAAAAGAAGGAAGTAGGCTAACGAGCACAAACAAAAGGCATGTTGGTGATAACCTCGCCAGAGAAGGTCACGTCTGTCTCCAATGCCAGAAAAACAATGAATCAAACTTGGAATATCTAGCCCCCCGTCGTAAGCCAGGGATCGAGCCTTATGTAAAGTGAGCCCACACATCTGTTCTAGAGCCTGTGCATGGCCAAAACGGGGATGAGGTTTAATTTTCTCATTGCACTCGGACTCCATCAAAGCCTAAAATTCTTCAAGCGTAGGGCACATCTTTTGTGCTCCGAAGCGAAATACATGCATAATCGAGTTTTAGCATCGGACCGCGTTGTGAAGGAACGAAAAACAAAGTGAAGTACGACTCAACGAAAACGCGTGTTTATGTCGAAACCTCAAAAATTTACCTTTTCTGTGCTATCCAAAGTGTCTATCTAATCCATGAGCCTCTCGGCGAGAAATATCTTCATTTTTAGAGGAAACAGCAGCAAGAATGGGGTTTGTTCGAAGAAGCAGCGAATGAGGACCTTTTATAGAGGATAAGGTTGTGTGAGTGGATGCCAGCTGTCAGTCAGCTGTCCACCCACAACACTTGGCTGGCCGGCCATTTTTTCTGGCCAGCTGTCCCTTTAGTGGCCGACCGACCACCTCTGTTGCCCATGCAGCAGGGTAGTGTTGTCTTGTTTTGGTCTTTGCGCTTTGAGGTCTTTTTTTTTTTAGTCTTTTGGTTCTAGCAAGTGTGAATAGTTGTGTTTAGGTTGTTTTTCATTTGTTTTATTTATTTATTTATCGAGTTATATTTTACGGCTTTGGTCAGTTATCGACTCAATATCCGGTTATGAACATCATTCAAATACAAACATTTTACACGTTCAGTTCCAACCTTCTACAAGTGTGGTACCATGCTCATGTTGTAATAAACAAAACCCCTTTTATAAAACTACATGGTTTTTACCCCAATCATAGTTTTTACAAAAGAAATAATACAAGTGTTTCCAAAATAAAAGCAAATGCCTATCTGAAGTTATACAAGTGTTACACTACCAAAGTAAAAAGAAAAAAAGAAAAAGAAAATACAAAATCGAAGTCAAGCTCGAGAGGCCCTCTTCATCTCTTCCATAGAGAGGACTCAGGGGTACTGTTTCCATCGGCACCACTATTGTCATAAGTATTAGATTCAAAGCCGACATCGCTCTCTTTACTCCCTGACTCAGGGGCATCCTTGCTCCCTGACCCTGAGCTAGCACCATTGTCCTCACTCTAGGACTCAGAGTGTCTGCTCGCTATCTCCTTAGCCCTGCTAGTCTCAGTATTATCTCCACTCAAAATCGGCTTTGAGGAGGAGGAGGTCTTCTTTGCCTCGGACTTACTGCTTCAGCCTCAGGCACCCCCACCTCTACCTCGACCCCGACTCTTATCCCGATCGCATGCCTGGGCCCGACTGTCTCTCATCCCCGTAGCTAGAGGAGGCGTCACTGGTGTTGCCAATGCCGCTGGTGCCACGACTATCACCAGAGCAAGTGGAGCCTGAAAAAGAGGAATCAGAGTATCAGAACACAGTATGAATATGATGCAGAATACAAATTCAGTATGAATATGATACAAAATACTGATTCAGTATGAGTATGATGCAGAATACTAATTTAGTACGAGTATGATGTAGAATACAGATTCAGTGTGGGTATGATACGGATTCCATGTAAGTATAGATGTCAGTACAGTGTGATATATCGGAATACAGAGTCAGTATGGTACGATGCATTAGTATGAGTACGACATATCAATATCAGTACAATGCAAGGTAGAAGTGGTCAGAAATGGAAGAATACCTAGATACCATAGAGAGTAAGAAATGTCTCTCTCCTTTGCAGCATCTGGACTAGAGAGGCGACCAGCTAAAGGAGACCATCCACATACTTCCTAGGCACCTGCATGTGAGTTTGAACAATCAGTGTCCAAAAGGGTAATGCGAAATGCGTATTAGAAAGCAAGGTCCATACCTGAGGTGTGTCAGGATCCCTGGCGTACCTGAGCTCCTCCTCCAGCAGTACTATCGGAATCGGATAAGCCAACCCGGTCAGTTGCTAGCATGGGATCGTGGGTAGAATCGCTGGCCAATGGATTGTTTGCCTGGTAAGAGGGACCTTTTCAGTATCAGCCTTGTCCGCATGAGTAGCACCTCTAGCAGTGGGGGAACCTGTAGCATCTCCAACGCAAACTCCTGTCAAGGGTGGCATCCGATGAGTCCTAATGAAGGCCGCGTAGTCTCCACCTCGTCGGAAGTAATTAGCATCCTTTCCCGCCATGTACTGAATGATAGCCTCAACTGGGAGGCTATCGACTATCCTCATGGATGCTGGGGGTGGAGCAAGAATAATAGGGGCAGGTAGGCTCAGTGTCTAGAGTACAAACCCGCTAGCCTAGATACCAAGCCCGGCAGAAGAGGCCCTCAAATAGGATCCAAAATAGGGAAATAGCCCAGGACCTAGCGTACTAGTCCAGTATCCAGGCAAACATCATTACCCAAGGCTACCATGTGATTTGCACATGGAGAATTCGCAGTTATTAGTTATTGCTAGTGGCAAACAGTGCATCAAAGTAGTATGGACAGATTGAAATAGGTATGAGATTCAGACTACCACTCATGTTATCACCATATCAAAATATCGACGATAATAAGTAAAAGTCATGTCATCACGGTGCCTAGGGAAATATCTGCCATCGTACCATCGAGAGTAGGGCACGGTTGGTGCTATCTCGTCCACCAATACTGGGGCGAGAGCCGAAAAGTACGCGTAGGCCCAAGGCTGCAAAAAATAATTTGTGAGTTAACATGTATAAATAGAACTAAAGACAGAAAGTGAAAAGCAGAAAGCACAGTGTGTGAACAGAAATAAAGACAGAAAGTACAAAGCAGAAAGCACGATGTATGAACAGTGTAGAGACAAAAAGTGCAAAACAGAAAACATAGTGATAGAAACTGAAATTAAGTGTAGTCTGTACCTCCCAAGCTCTCCAATAGCCGGCGACCTTGTTCCTCTTCTTGCAGGAACCAGAGCTCATGTATCGGTAGAGCGTAGTGAGACCAGGTCCACCCCAGTCATAGAATCTCACTCGGGGAAACGTCACAAAGGCACTTAGCAGGTACAGGCCAACGGTATTCCACTTGTTCACAAACAAAGTGGTATCGAGGAGATGAATCAAAAATCCCCGTGTTTACTACTTCACATCCTCTTGCATCTTTGGCTAACGCCCGTGGAAGTGATCATGGAACCTGCTGTACTAGACCATATGTGGCTTGTCTAGTGGAGGCTGCGCTCCAAGCAGATAGACCAGGTCGCCTTCCACTGGCTCATGTCCATATCAAAGAGGATTGGATCACCCTGTACTCTCAACCCTATGATCATGGAGAAGTCATAGGGTGTCATTGTCATCTCCCTGATGGATGAGAAGTGGAAGTTGTTGGTGGTGTCCCACCACCTCTCCACTAAAGCTCTGAGCAAGGCCGGGCAAGCCAGTAGTTATGAGAGTCTAGAGCATAATAGGCCGACACCCGTCTCATCAACAAGATTGTGGACCCGAGCAAAGAGCTCATGATACCTGTCCCTCACTATCACCGCCCCATATCCTCTCTAGGAGCGGACATCACCCTGTGTCGACAAAGAAAGAAGGAAGGCATCAGTTGTGTTACAGAGAGAAATGTAGTAATGAAAGGCAGTACTGCATCAATTGTGTTACAAAGTGAAAGACAATAATGAAAAGAAAGTGAAGCGCATAAAAGCAAAGTTCTTACCTCCTTGGCATCATTAGAAAGATTGGAGGCCCGTTCCCTCAGTAAAACATCCTCAGCTACGCCCATCGTAAAATCCTCTAACCGTAGCATGCCGTTGGGGGCCATCATGTGCGTCCGAGGATGGTAAGTGGCTGGGTCGAATGACCTTAATCTCAATAGTAGTAGCTCAAGCTTGGTCCTTGGAGGGTAGATCTCCTCTCCCTCGATGCTAGCAGCAACGTCCTCCGCTGCCCCGTCAGCTTCATCGGCTATGGGCTCCGCGACGTCGGCACCAGATGGAAGTACCGGTACCTCGGGATGAGCACCGTCATGGGAAGGGTCATTCGCCATGAGTAATGCAGTAGGTGGAGAGTGAAAAATGGAAAAGATGAGAAAAAAGGGAAAAAAAAGTGAAAAGTCAAACTCTAGAAGAGAGAAAAAGTCAAAATTCTGGAAAAAGTGCGAAACGCAAGAAAAACACGAGTGAAATTGGCCCAAAGTGGTGAAAAAGCCAAAAACTAAACGAAAATTTTTTTTCAATCGGTTCAAAATATAGAGGACCACGAGTGTTTTGCGAATAAAGTTTGTGTGGGGCGTTGGGTAACGCGTGCAAGTGCAAATCTAGGGAGAGAAAACACCTAGAAAGAAAGAGAGGGGGAAAGATAGAGAGAGATAGAGAGAGAGAGAGAGGGATTTCAGATGCATAGGTGTGTGTAAAATGAGGCTTTTGTGTTGTTTTAATAAGCCCCGAGCTGAATTGCACTTTTTGTCCTCGAAAACCCATTAAGTGGCTGGCCGACTGGTTACTGGCCGGCCGTCTAGGTCTTGTGGCCAGTCGGCCGGCCAGGAAACTGGTCTAGAGCTGGTTTCTGCTGAAGCCTAGCCTTCTCTGTGTGTGGAAAGTCCTGTATGCATCCTAAAGTGAAGAATTGAAGACTTTAGGTTTGTTTCAGCTTCAGAAAATTTCGAAATGTGGTTCCAGATATGTCATTTGAAGTCCCGTATTAGTTCCTTTGAAGTGGAAGGTGCCCTAACCTCAAGTTTGAGCAAGTTGTATCCTTTTGAATATTTGAGGACCTCCGAATGGTAAGTCAGAGATCTTTCTGAGGTGTTTTCAATACCGCTCTTGTTTAACATTTTCGAACCTATTACCTATTATATCGCCTCATATCGTATCAATTATATCACATTGTGTTGCATTCATATGCATTATACTCTTTGTGCCCTTTTCTCTTCTCTACGTGAGATGTAATTTTGCTTGCACCGTCTACCCTCTCTCCATGAGACGCAGTTTGGCATGGAGCTTTTACCCTCTCTACGTGAGATGTAGTTAGGCTTGCTTCTTTTCCCCTCTCTACGTGGGACGTAGTTTGGCTTGCACCCTCCACCCTCTCTGTGTGAGACACAATTTGGCATGGAGCTTTTCTCCGTTCTATGTGAGACGTAGTTAGGCTTGCACCCTCCACCCTCTCTGCATGAGACACAGATTGGCATGAAACTTTTACCCTCTCTACGTGAGATGTAGTTAGGCTTACTTCTTTTCCCCTCTCTACGTGAGACGTAGTTTGGCTTCCATCCTCCACCCTCTCTGCATGAGACGCAGTTTGGTATGGAGCTTTTCTCCTTTCTGCGTGAGACATAGTTAGGCTTTCACCCTCCACCCTCTCTGCGTGAGACGCAGTTTGGCATGGAGCTTTTGTCCTTTCTACTTGAGACGTAGTTAGGCTTGCACCCTCCACCCTCTCTGCGTGAGATGCAGTTTGGCATGAAGCTTTTCTCATTTCTATGTGAAATGTAGTTTGGCTTTCATTTTCTCACATCCTTTCTATGTGAGATGTAGTTTGGTTTACATCTTTGACCCTCCCTATGTGAGACGTTGTTCGGCTTGCATTTCCTTACATCCTTTCTACGTGAGACGTAGTTTGGTTTGCATCTTTGATCTTTTCTACGTGAGACGTATTTTGGTTTGCATCTTTGGCCCTCTCTGCGTGAGACGTATTTTGGCTTGCATTTTCTCACGTCCCTTTTACGTGAGATGTTGTTTGGTTTGTATCTCCCTTCCTCCTTTCACATGAGATGTGTTTGGAATTGCTATTTGCTTACCTATTTTTTGTGTGAGACACGGCGTGATTTGTTTTGGTTTGATTTATGCTCTCATTCAAATGTCGTTCTCCTGTTATTGTTGGTTGTATTGTTTCATTGCATTATTTTTCATGATCATGAGTTCATAAAAGTGGCCGGCTTCGCGCAGCGTATAAATCCAAATTTCGAATACATCATTTATGTATATCATTTGCATCTTGCCCCTGAACTACGTTGGTTTGATTCCTTGCAAAGGGATACGTAGGCAACTTTCGAGTTCAACCACTGGATTTGCATTTTGATTTCTTGCCCAAGTCTTACAGCCGTGTCAAATGGGTCGTCTTTGGGCTTTGACATTCACTCACGTCATTTCATGACTTCAAGCTCTGTCAAAGAGGGGCAATCGGCCACTTGTTTAGTTAGTCGACCATTTGTTTAGCCAGCTCATCAGTTTGTTCAGCCGGGTGGTTCATGTATCAGCCAGCTCTTCAATTTTTCAGCTAGCTTGACAACTAATCAACCGGCCGACCAATCAATTAGTCGGCCAACCAATTTTTGAATCTAGAATAGAAAACTGTAGAATTTGTGTAGGCTCAATGGTTTGTCTTTTAGAGTTTTGTTTTGAGTGTCTTTTGTTCCGACAAGTGTGAATAGGTGCATTTGGATTGCTTTCTCTTTGTTTTGAGTTATTCTTTGATTTATGATCAGTTAAGGGCTCAATATCTAATTCAGAATTCATTAATATTCAATCATTCTCACATCCAAATTCGGAATAAAATGGTTTTGCTGCTCAAGTGTTGTGCCATTCATGCCATGATGTGCAAAAACGAAACTTATTTTATTTAAATTTCAGGGTGAAGCCGCCGATCAGCAATACAAAAAAAAAAAATACAAAAAAAAGGAGAAAATTTCAAAAAAAAAAGAGGGTAAATTCTGAAGCATTGGTGCTCCTTTCTAAGCAAAAAAAAAAAAAGGAACAAAAGGAAAAAAATTGAAAAAATACAAAATGAGAAAAAGAAAAAGAGAGGCACTTTTTTTCTCGAATTCCGACAGTAGCCCGACAACAAAGATAACCGACTTCATTTGCAGATAACTTCGTCGCTCGACTCTACTGATGGTTGCCTCGCCCCATCTTCTCTCTTGGGAAGCCTTTGAAGACTCTGCCTCGGCATTGGTAATGCTTTAAAGAGAAATTACTCCCCGCCGGCCATCAAATGCGAGTATGAAGGAACTCCGAATCGAGCCAAGGAGGTGGCCAGTCATTTTAGCTCTTTGTTCTGCTTTTTCAATGCGCTAATTTCTACTTGAGCATCCTTGTACATACACTGGAGTAGAGAGAGCTTGGCATTAAACCGATGCACTTCACTCGTCCTACCCACAGTCGGTGGGACAAATTGAAGACCGCAGTCACTGTCTCCACGCAGGACTTCAATGTGTAGTGATTGGCATCAATGTCAGATTGCATTGCCATCAGTTGATCGAGTGACTGTATAGGAAAGCTGAGAACAGAGGCAAGGGCAGGGCCACTCTATCAAGGCTTAGAGAAGCTGGCATCGACATTTTCCATCGAGGAAGTGTTACGGTTTGGGAAAAGAATGAGGAGACAACAAGAAGAGGCCATGTTAAGAGGAGTATAATGCCAAAGGGAAAATTTGCAGAGTAATGACAGTGGGAGTTTGTAGCTCCCTCCTCTGCTATCTCACAGGCCTCGGTTTAAGAAGTTGGAAGAGAAGAAGAAGCCAAGGAATAGAGATTGCTAAGGCAATCTTTGACAATAAGGGGTCAATCTAGCTATTGTCTATTAGGTGTGCCGTGATTGTTGAAATTGCGCCAGACACGACGCTCGACGAAGACAAACAAAGCAGAGACGGTGAAACAAAAACAAGGAAGGAGTGTATATTTGTATATATTTTGTACATATATATATGTCTGTGAATCTGTATCCGTATATGTATGTATCTATATGTTTGTGTGTGTATCGTATATGTATTCGTATGTACGTATGGATATGGATATATGCATGTATCCGTATATGTATATAGCTTGTCTGTTTGTTTGTATTTTGTATATTGTATATGTATTGTGTATGTATTTTGTATATCATTTGTATCCGTATATGTATATTTCATATGTATATAAATGCTAAAAATAATTTTTTTTTTTCAAAAAAATAAAACTTCCAAAAAAAAAAATAAAGAAATTAAAAAGAAAAAAAAAATTCAAAAAGTAATTTTCAAGAAAAAAAATTCAAAATTTTTTTTCTTTTGAAAAGAAACAAAAAAAAAAAAAAAAGAAAATTTTGGAAAAGGAAGAAAAAAGAAAAAAAAAATCGTTTGTTGTGTATCTAACATATTGTTGTGCATTCATCATTGCATATTATGTGTTTCACATTGCATCTTCGTGTTTTTGCATTCACCATCACACTACTGTGTATTACATTTGTCAAGCATAGTTATAATTCATTCACATCAACATTTGATACAACCTTTTTCATCAAATATTGCTGGCCCCTTTTTAGGTTATAGGTTCAAACCACTCGATTTATGCTGAACCCTTTTCAGGATGACGATACTGTCCCTTTCTCGAGTTGCTGATAGTTCAAACCGCCATTAGTTAATATCGCCCTTGTTTTGGGGTGTTAGTTGAGACTATCCATTGGTTAATTCCTCCATTGTTTTGGGTTGTAGGTTCAAACTATTCATTACTTACATTATTTTCCTCTCATGTGGGTGTGTTTGGATTGTACCCCTTTGTTTTGCTTCATTTTCATGAGGCTTGCCTCACCACCTATCATATCTTACATATTGCATTGCACACATCCTGCATTTTCATAAAGAAAAAAGAAAATAAAAAAAATTCAACTTTCACTTTTATTAGCATATCATTTGCATGGTTACACTGTTGCATCACTTGGCTACAATTCATTCACATCAACATTTGATTACAACATTTTTCATTAGTTTCTGCTGGCTCCCTTTTTGGGTTGTAGGTTCAAGCCACTCAGTTTGTGCTAGCCCTTTTTCGGGATGATGATACAATCCTTTTCTTGGGTTGTTGACAGTTCAAACCACCATTGGTTAATACCTCCCTTTTCTTAGGCTGTTAGTTGAGACTATCCATTGGTTAATACCTCTCTTGTTTTGGGTTACAGGTTAAAACTATTCATTGGTTATTTTTCCTTCTCTTATGTGAATGTGTTTGGATTGTATCCCTTGTTTTGCTTTTTCAAAACAAAATGGCTTCGTGAAGTGTGTAAGTCTAACTTTCAATTGCATTTCAAGCACATCATTTGCATTCTGCTGCCAAACTACATTGGTTTGATTCCTTACAAAGGGCTACGTAGGCAGTCCTTAGGTTCAACCAACTGTATTTGCATTTTGTTTGTTTGGCCTTGTCTTGCGGCCTTGTCAAATGGGTCATCTTTGGGCTTTGACATTGACTCACGTCAAGAAATAACTTCGAGTTCTGTCAAAGAGGGACAACTTTAGACACCTCATTTTGACCGATCCTAAGACTTGGGCGCTTTCTTTTGATTACACGATGGTGAAAACAAGAATGTGTTTTTGACAACATCCTCAGTAAAAAAGATGAAATTTGTGCTTCAAAACTTATTCTTGTTTTGCCCAAGTGCGCAAATCCCTTTCAAAACTCTCTTTCGAAACTTTCTTTTTGCACTTTGTTCCGAATATTTTCATAGTGTTCCGAAGCTCACTTTTAAACTTCAAAATGAAACATTTTCTTAGAAAAGTGAGCAAAGAACAATGTGGAAATAGGAGAAGAGGATGAGAATTCTATTAAAAAATCATGTTCCATGCAAAACAGTCAGCCATGGCAAATATTTTGGCCGGCAAACCAAATTAATTGGCAGCCGACTAATTTGCTCAATAGCGGGGCAATTTCGGTAGTCTATATTTGTTTGCTTCACATCGTAATTTTAGCATTTATTAAGTAATTGGAATATAAACATATAAAGGAAATAAAACTCATTTCATGGTTTAGTAAAGGCCAAACTTTTGATTAGGTGAGCAGGGGTGCTCAATTAATGACCTTCCCCTCTCATACCTAAGATTTCAAGCCAAGCATCCTTGGTTACGATGAACAACGGCCTTAGCACGAGTCACGGGTTCCTAATATTTCCAAAATATTAGGTGACGACTCTAAGCTCTGGTGATGTAGTCCATTCCTGGCAAAGAATTTGTAATAAAATGGATTTTCTATAAAATTTGCCAAATTTGGACTCTCATCTATGTTTCAGATTGCACTGGTGAAAGTAGATCGAAGAAATCGAGGGTCCGAGATGTTAATGCACGCGGCTACCCCCGGATCGGTGTTACAGTCGCCAATGCATCGGCGAATCGGTTGTTCTTCCTTACTAGATGTGTTAATGTCAATTTCTCAAACCTCAGGATCAAAATATCCAAGGTCTAGTGATACACTTCCATCTTCTATTCCTTGACTTTCCATTCTCCATTGGCTTGAGAGACAACTAGGTTTGAATCTCCAATGACATCTAATCTTATTGCTCCTAGTTCTAGGGTTGCTTCCAATCCAGCTATGCATGCCTTATACTCCGCTTGACTATTGGAAACTTTGAACTAGAGTTTGAAAATTAGCGGTACGTGAGAATCATTTGATGCTACAAACAACACGCCTATCCTATATCCAAATTGGTTAGCTACTCTATCAAAGTACAACCTCTAAGTACTCTTCTCCACCTACACGATCTCTTCATCTAGGAATAAGTACTCCACATCTTTTCTGTCACGACCCCAAACCGCCCCTAGTAGTTTGGTGCCGTGATGGCCAGTAATCCGAGATTACCGAAAGCCAACTTTCAAAATTCACACACAACAGAGTATAAATATATGGGGCTCACAAGTACGGAAGCGATACGTACAATCAGATTAGTCCATAAGAGCTGTGCATAAGTTAAATGAAATAGCAATCATCTGCAGATGGGTTACAACCCAATTATAAACGAAGCAAAGTACAAATTACATCTTACATATTAACAAAAGGGCTTCACAAGCCGACATGAACAAAATACATGAAATACAGCTAGAAGCAAAATCTTCAGGATTGCCGACATCCTCACTGCCGACATAACATGTATACAAAACACGCATCTTGATCAAAAGGCTTCTCAAGCCGACGTATGCAACATACAAGTATTACAAATCGAGAAGCATAATTTTCAAGACTGCCGACGTAATTACAGGTTAAGCCGACATAATCAAAATCCAAAATAAGCTCCAGAATCACATCTAGGCGTCACCGCCTTCTTACTCATCACCTACATATATATAGAGAGGGTGAGCTTGGATACTCAGTGAATGGTATAAATAATAAAGGGTTTGCATGAATAACAGCCGAAGTCCTCTCAAAACAATACAAGTCAAAAACTTTAAATAACAAGGGATGGTCCTCGCCCATCTAACAAATCTTCAAAGCTTCAAGGGGTGCTTACTAGCATCAACATATTACAAACGATAACATTCCGGCAAACATATCCACACGGTAAACCGTCAGTGGCAAAACAAGACAAGGTAAGAGAGGCATCTCAAACAAGGGTGCTACAAAAGTTTAGAGTCCTCTAGCACAAGGGACCTATGTTACAAAGGCCCGTAGCCTTTTAACACGAGAGTGCTATGAAAGTTTAGAGTCCTCCAGCACAAGGGACTTTCAAGAAAAGATGTGCTGCGAAAGTTTAGAGTCCTCCAGCACAAGGGACTTTCGAACGAGATGTGCTGCGAAAGTTTAGAGTCCTCCAGCACAAAGGACTTTCCGAGAAGGTCATTCAAGCAAGTATAATACGAGATACAAAACTAAGGACAATCATTCATGCTTAACAAATATCTTTCAAAAACAAAGCAAAGCAAAGCTCATCAAAACATTGATAACAAAGCTTTATCATAAATACCACTCACATAGTTCTTCAAACGTCGGGGTCAAGGCAAGTCCAAGTCCTACAAACACATGGCAAAGTCTATTGAATGCACTACTCAAAACAAGTCTAGCATACATGCAAATGACCTCGGCATTCTTCAAAAACTAGGTCAAATCAAATCAAAACACAATTTCTTATCTTTGGAAAAACATGCTGGGCAACCACCAGGTCTTGGCCGAGGTCCCACACCTTCTCGTCGAGGTGTAGTCCTGATGGCCACATTCAAAAGTGAAGTCGGGAAAATCTGGGTTTCCCTCTCGATAAACATGAAGAACATGAGCATGAAGAACATGAAGGACATGAACATGAGGGAGATGAATGCAAAGATCAAAACTTGCTATTACAAAAGCGGAGATTTCATGCTACGAATTCGAAAACATGGACCTGGGTACCCATACTCAAGGATCTTATCAAAACAAACACAAAAACATGAGCCTTAATGCAAACTTTCGGATCAAACGAGGCTTTTCTTCAAGAACACATGAAAACCATTTTCTCTTTCTAAAACCAACTTTAAATCAATGCATGACTTGCAGAACGGGTTTGATCGTGCAATGCAGCTAGATGATCAATAAGAACAACAATAGTAGGTTAAGATTCTAACCTCAAAACTCGAATCTAACGGCTCAAGCTCCAACGATCAAGCTTGGAAGTTCACTCTCTCTTGCTCAAACTTCTCCTTCTCCTTCCTAGAGTTTCTCTCTCTATTAGGCAAGATTTGATACAAAAAGATATGCTCCTCACGACAATCACTGACTTAATCCCTCTGCCGGGACACGTGGCATCGGCTGATTGGCTCTATCCAAAAAGGTGACTGATATGACAAGACAAGACCAAGACAAAGTGTACTCAACAAGCTAGGCGGCAAGAACACACTGGCAAGTAACGACATCGGCTAACAACAAGACTCCGGCAATCAAGGGGCAAGGACATCGGCTTGGAAGGACGACACTTGACTAAACTATGCCACACCTTGGCCTAGATGTGCCACACCTCGGTCTAGGTCATATCATTCCAGGAACAAAATCACTAATGCAAGGATCAAGGATCTAGAACGCCTAGATATTAACATCTCGGCCCAGATGATGCGCATCTCGGCCAATATGCCAGAGTGAAGATGGAGGTCAACCAAAGGGGTTCCAAGATAGTTCTAAGGGATAAAGGTCTCAAAGGTGTCTAGGCTTAAGACGACCTCGGCAACACACCAGGCAAGAACAAAGTATGCAAGCAATCATTCAAGCAAAACAAGACAAGATTTGCAAATGCACATATTAAAACAAGATCGTCCATAAATGTATGCAAGTATGACCAAGTCAAAATGAGGGTTGTTACATTTTCCTTTTTCGACTGGGTGGTCGGCCAAAAATTTCGGAATGGCCCTTTCTTTGATAGAGTTGCGAGTGACGTACTTGATGTCAAACTCAAAAAGTAAAAGCAACCAGTGAGTGTAGACACTCCATTTTTGGCAAGCCCTATGACTTGGGTGCTTGTTCTTTAGTATCCAATGATGAAAGCTAAGATGTTTTAGTCTTATGAGTCCCTCTGCAAGAAGCTCAGGAGTCAGGCCTTGAAACTAACCAAGCACCTGTTTTGGCCAAAATACATTTCGACCAGTGGAAAGCCTTTTTCAAAATTAGTTTATGTTTGCAATTCCAGACATTGCTAATATGTCCTAAGAGTTATCTTTTCAAAATGAAAATGTTGTATTCCTTCAAACATACGGAGCAAGCTATATAAGGGGAATGAATGGAAGAGGTGAAATTCTTTACAAAACCTATTTTTCTTTTCAATTTGTGCTAACTTTACCTTGTTAATCCAACAATGTATTTTCCGACTGGTTGGGCAATATTTCATGGCCAGCTCAAAATACATTTGGCTAGACACCAAAGGGTATGACTAGCTGAATTGTCTCGGTGCAGAGTATTTTCGGGAATTTTAGCTTGTTCTGCATTCGTCCCAAGAATATCTTAAGTATTTATAGCTGAAGCCCTATAAATAGAGGTCGACAAGTTATTTCAAGGGGTTGAAAAAATTTCCTAAGTCTTATAACAAGGATTGAGAGCTCCCCTTCTTCTTTCATCACCTCCCACCTACATCCTTCAACTTTTTAAGACTCAAGCACCATTGAAGTTCAATCTTAAGCTTATTACTGAGATTCTTGGACACTTTAAAGCATGTTAAGAGGATCTTGAGGGTATCAAGAAAGAGTTTGGCCAACCAAAGAACTCACCCTCTTCATGAGGTGAAGTTCTTGTAATATTCATCACTTTTCTTTTCCTATTCATCATTTTCAGCTATATTATTATTCTACAATTATTGTTGTGTAATAAGTCCTCATGGATGTGGTTGGGGGTAGATTAGCCACCCATCCGTTGAGTTGATAGTTCTTATTTCCTGTCTTTTCTTAACTTGTTTGTACTTTCTTGCTTTTCGTAGCTAAATTTCATTGTCGTTGTCATATTTGGAACCTTGTGGTTGTGATTGGGAGTAGAAAGTAGCCATCCATTCACAAGTTTTATATGCAGAATATATTTCTTTCTTATTGCACATCTTCTCCGCACATACCTTATCATCCAAGCATGTTAATCCATGTGTTTCAACATATGCTCAATATTAATGAGTAATAGTGGTTGTTTCATAGGATTACTTTGATGATTTCTTAGGATTTGATGTTAAGAAGGTTGTAGTTTTCCATTTTGTTGATTATTTTGGAAGTAAAACAAGAGGTTCTAGGTCAAGAGGCTTAAAATCACTATTCTCAATCATTTGTGAACGTGGGAAATGGTGGAAACATCTTTCTTCCATGAATAGAAGAACAGTTTTCAATAGCTTTTGATGAATCCCTTATTTTAAAAGCAAAACTTCCACTAAGAAATAATGTGCATTAATTTACTCTCTCTCCAATTAATAGCATAGATTTGGGTATTAACTTGCCCTTATTCACAAAGAGATTATATAGGTTCCCATCAATTTATTAGGCTTGAATCTGTTCTTGCTTTGATCTCCTTAATTTGTTAAATTACTGTAAAATACCTGCTTTATACATTCATTTATGCTATTGCTAAGGGTTGATGCCCACATATCTTTCCCTCAAGTGGTTTCTATAAGTGGAAAAGGTAAAAGGGATGAGCACCCCTTGGAAGGTGTTATTGGCTTATTGTAGACACCCCATTTTTGACCGTCCTCAAGACTTGGATGTTCTTGTAGGTTCATCCAGCAACAAGTTTGATTGCTCGTCGAGTGTCCGACTTTCGCGATGGAATGCTCCAGGTTTGATCCTTCCAAACCCTACTTCCATTCTGTCTCATTTTTGGACCATGTGTTGGTCTTTGCTTTGTGGAGTCCTTGATGGCCTGCCGGCCATCATAGAGGGCTCCCGGCCATGGGCTAGGCCCTGTCGGCCATCATTAGGCCCTGCCGGCCATCAATGAGGCACTGCCGGCCACCATTGATGGTCGGCCAGCCATCCTTGTTTTAACAACTATTTTCTCAGATATTTTTGAGCCAGCTATGGCTCACTGAGCCCTCCTCCATACACGTCTATGGAGGGATGGAAGGCAAGCTTTAAGCTTGTCAAGCAAGCTTTTGCTTGCATTGCCTATATAAGGGAAGGCCTTTCCCCTTATTCAGAGGTTCAGATTTTTCAGAGACAAAATCTCTCTCTCTCTCTCTCTCTCTCTATATATATATATATATTGTGCTCTATAGTGCTTAGAAGTGTGTTTTCTTTACATTTTTGCAAAAAAACACCTAGTCAAACACCACTACCTTGAAGCTGAGGTCCTTAGAGGTTTGTTTGAAGTTCAAAGAGCTGGTTTTTGGCTCAGAAGTTGTCCTCTTACTGTTGTGCTTCGAGGATGAGCATATTCCCTCTTTTAAGCCTATTTTTGTATATCATATTAACCACCTTTGCGTGCTACTTTAGGCTTGGTTGTTAACTACAAAAAGCTCTATTTTTAAGTGATAAAAATGGTTGTTTGAGGCCCTGTGGGAGTTGGGGGTGTTTCACCCCCTTGTACGCCTTGTTTGCTAAGCTTTTGGGCCATCCGTTAAAGCTTTTGGAACTATCTCTCTTTGGCCTTTTAACCACTGAATTCTAGAGGAATTTTAGTGGTGGAAAGGTGGTTTTGAGGTCCCAAATGGGAGGGAGTGGTCCTCTCTCCTCTTGTCTTGCTTGCTTGTGTTGTTGGCCTCATACTTGAGCATGTTTTTCTACCATCTCTTGACTTGATCTAAGCATGTTTTTGTGACTTTTTGGACCTGCTATAACTCTGTTTTAGGCTGGTTTAGTCATTGTTTGCCTGTTTCTTACATTGTAGTGTAATCATGCTTTATGGCCTTGAATGCGTAATGAGTTAGTCCATCATTCTAGCATGTATTAGCTCTATCTCAGCATGTTTTTACTAATGTTTTAGCATGCTTTAACTCTATTTTGAGTGGCCTTGGTCCTTTGAGGCTCGCCTTGTATGGTTGTAGTGTAAACAGCCTGGACAAGCTTTGAGTTTTGAGGCCTTTAACATGTTGTGTATGTGATGATTGCATGTTTTGGCATCATTTAGCATGTAATTTCAAATCATATACCTCTGTCACACTCTCACATATATTACTCTTTCATTGTTTTTCAGAGTTGTGCTTTGATGCCTTGCTTGTGAGCCAATTTGTGTGCATGCTTGTCTAGTCTTTTGAGATTCAATTCCAGCATGTTCAGGCCTTTATTTTGGCACATTTAAGCTCTGTTCAGAGCTAGTTTGGCCATTTGAGTTTGATATTGCATGCCTGTAGTGTAATGCTCGTCACTAGTTTCAATGCCTTTGGCCCTTAACATGTTGTGCATGCATTGCTTGCATGGTTTAGTGTCTTTAGCATCTTATTTCAGCACTGAAATGTTTGCCATATCACTCCATTCTTCACTTGTTGCTTTTCTTTGAAAGTGGTCTTGAGCCCCTTGTTGGCTTGAGCATGAAATTGAGGCTCTCATACCTAATGGTTTTAGCCTTCGCTTGAGGGTTTCTACTAACCAAAAGCATGAGGCTTCTTTCATGCTTAAGGTGCTTGTGGCTGAGGCCATCTTTCCCATTAGAGGACTTTTACATTGAACTAAACCGGTTAATGAATGACTCGATAATTTTAAAATGTGTAAACAAGAATTGAGCTAAGTAAAACATGCCAAGATAAGCATGTGGTTTGCATTGCATCGTGTTCAATCGGATGTCATATTGAACACAAGGTGAATTGGTCCATTTCATACTCAAAGTGATGAAAATTGTCCAATTCCCTTTGTCTCCGTTGCCTTTGATCACCCTTGATAAGGTAGTGGTCTTAGTGTCTTGTTTGTTGTGCATTCATTGAATTTGTACAAGTTAGATCCTTGGACATCTTGCATTGAGATGCTTGATTGATTGTTTTGGATCCAATGGTGCCTCTCCCTTGATGTTTTGAGATGATAATTAGTGGCACAGTACATACATACCCTTAGGAGACCCTCCATTTTCCTCTGTTTTGTGCTCTGTGGCAGTTTGGTGTCATAGCACACCAGTGCCCGGTAGTGCACACCCTTGGCCGGCAGCAATTCCTCATGGCCGGCAGGCCACTGGTGGATTCCTCAAAGTTGGTTTGGTAAGGTGGAGCAGAAAGTTCCTAAAGACACCCTGCAAACAGAGCCTCTCAAGAGCAAGCTGGAAGGCGTTTCGAGGCGGCAACCGAGAGCATGCATCCTTCATTATTCAAGGCAGAGCTGAGGCAGCCTAGTTTACATATCTTACATGCTTAGTTAGATGTCATGATTAGTTAATTTGTTAATTAATTAAGTGTTGTAATAATTAAGTAGCTTAGTTTAGCTATTTATTTATTGTTTTGCAATAATTAGTCTAATTAGCTTGATTAGATTAGTTGATTAGCTTAGCTTAGATTAGCTTAGCATATTCATTCAGACCCTCCTTCGCGAGGGCGTATTGTTGTCATAAGGGTGCGTGTGTGTGTGCATGTCTTCCAACCCCCACTTCTTTCTCCCTTTTACTTACCATTTTCGATGGTTAGTTTTAGGGCACGTTTTGATTAGCATACCTTATGCTTTGCATACGTGCATCATTCATTTCTCTTGCATGCACCGGGCTCAGCGCATCATTCAAACCGCATTGCATTTCAATACATTTACTTGAATACATGTTTCAAAACATGTTATCAAGTGTTGCATTCATATGCCATCTTAGATAGCTGAGCCTATTTTAGTTGCATTAGGCACTTAATATAGTTAGGATCATGCATTGATTTCTAATTAGCTTCTATTTTGGCTGGGAATACACTGTAAGTGTTTACGCTTTAGCATCCTTATATGTGTATAAGTGACAGCCATGTTTAGCATGCTTGCCATGAGGCTATTTGCTTAAGTGTTTAACTGCATGAATGCCTGCGGATGAAGGCTTCATTACTTGAATTGGAACAATTCATCAAAATGTGAGTTTTAAGCCCACTTGGAGTGGCAAATCATCATGTTTTACGCCCACCTTGTTTGGTGGCAAATCCGCATTTCTAAGCCCACTTGGAGTGACAAATCATCATGTTTTACGCCCACCTTGTTTGGTGGAAAATCTGCATTTCTAAGCCCACTTGAGGGTGGCAAATTCAAACCATTTTCGAAAAACAAACATGAGATGTTTTTGTACAAATCGAGCGATTTAGTCTATACTTGTATGTTGTGTGCATCACGTAGTAAGTTAGCTAAATAACAGGAATAAAAACACATGTGTTTTCAAAACAAAAAATCATGTTTAGTAGAGGCCAATCCTTTGATTGGGCGAGCGGGGGTGCTCATTTTAGGACCTTCCTCTCTCATACCCAAGTTCCCGAGTCGAGGCAACTTTGGTGATGACGGACACGTGGCCTTAGGCATGAGTCAGGGTTTCCTAAGTTTCCCAAAACAAAATATTTAGGTGGCGACTCTGTAATCTGGCAAAGCAGTCCAGTTTGGCACAATGTGATTTAAAATCTGATTTTCCAAAACGATTTGTCGGATTGGACTCTTTAGTGATTTATCAGCCTTACATTGCACTTTGTGAGATTAGATTCAGAACCGTGACAAGAGTCCGAACTGTAGTAGCTAGAACCCAATTCGCGCCCTCTCCGAAAAGGGGGGCGCGCGGAGCAAGTTTGGGTGGTCTATACTTATGTTCTGGGCTTTCTGCATCAACTTGAATTTTACCTAAAAGCAGTGTTCAGCCAGTCACTTCTGTAGTCGACCGGCCCATTTTTGTGTCTGGCTGGATAATCATTCCGAGAACAAGGTAGACAATTTCTAGGAAGTGCTCTCCCAGGTGGTTCTAGTGCTCTTGATCAAGTTTTTTCATTTATTTAATATGATTTGTTAGATTCAGCAGTAGTTCGACTGAATCTATTTATTGTTGTAATAATACCTCAAATCCCCTATCTTTTCTTTTAGTTTCTATTCATTCTAGTGTTGTAATAATTTCTCTCTCTCCTCCTCTCTGTTCATTTGAATTGTTGCAATAATCTTCCAACCCCACTTCTTTCTGACCTTTTTATCTATATGCTTTATGTACAACACTATATTTTATTTTATCATATTCATGTCTTGCATTCGTTTTTCATCAATCGGGTTCTGCTCATATGCGTTTGTGGGTTTTTATCCTTTCCAAAGTTGATTATGTGCACTACCTCATGTCTTGATATGATACACATGTCATACGTTAGTAGCCAGACCCTTTAGAAGCATTTTGTGTATGTATTGCATTAGTCATTTGTATGTAGGATCATGTATATATTATAAAAATGATTCTTTTGGCCTTTCTTAGAGTACTAAGTGAGCATTTATGCTTTAGCATGCTGCATGTGTATGCGTTTTTTTTTTTTTTTTTTTTTTTTTTTTTTTTTTTTTTATCATACTTGTTTCTATACCATGAGGCTAGATGCTTAAATGAAATACATGTTTGAATTCTAGTAGATGAAGGTCGCGTTGTTCGTATTGGAGTGCGGTTAATTCTTATGCTTCTGAATTTGTACAAACATGGGCTTCTCCAAATGCACGAAATCAAAGCATAAACCAAAACTAATGACACAATCTATACTGGATTGCATCATATAGTAATGTTAGCCTTATTAATAATCGGAACATATGTATATATTGATTATAAAACTACACCATGACTTAGTAAAGACCGATCTTTTGGTTTGGCAAGTGGAGGTGCTCAATTTATAACCTTCTCCTCTCATAGCTAGGTTCTCGAACCAAGACACTTTGGTTATGACAGATGATGGCCTTTGGCACAAGTCACGGGTTTTCTAATTTTCTCAAAAGATTAGGTGGCGACTTTGAGATTTGGTGATATAGTCCATTTTTTTGGCAAAGGTTTTGCAAACGTATTTTCTGTATAAATTGCCAAATATGGACTCTCATTTATGTTTCACATTGTACATGTAAGACTAGATCATGAGATTGGGAGTCCGAACTGTTGGGCACGCTTGGTAACCCCAAAGGCATCCCACAGTGAGCTAGCCTTACTGGTAAGCGCTGATTTCTCAAAGAGATATTTGATGAGATCTAATCTCGAAACTAGAATTACCGAGTTTGCTAACAAGTAGTGCCTCAGCTTCGCGGTGGCCCAAACCAAAGCTAAGCAAGCCTTTTACAAGGGGGTGTAGCGGGTCTAATATTCTAACATCTTCTTGCTCAAGTAGTAGATTGCCTTCTCTACCTTCACCTCTGACTATTGTGCAAGCATGCATCCCATAGTTGACTCAGTCACTGAAAAGTACATGATCAATAGTTTTCCAGGCTCTCGTGGCGAAAATACAGGCGGATTTTGAAAGTATTGCTTGACTTGCTCGAGCACGAATTGACATTGATCGTCCCACTAGAACTTCTTTCCTTTCTTCAGGAGACCAAATACTAGTTTACAAGTCAAGATTAATTTAGCTATAAACCGACTTAGGAATTGCACTTTTCCTAGAAAGCTTCGCACTTCCTTTTCAGTCATTGGTTGTGGCATTTCTAGAATGACCTTAATCTTAGATGGATTGACTTCAATTCCTCATTGTGTGACTAGAAATCCCAACATCTTGCGTGTAGTTACCCCAAAGGTGCATTTTTGTGGATTTAACCTCAACCTGTACTCCCTGATCCTCTCAAAGAACTTCTTCAATGCGGCGTAATTGTAACACCTCGAATAATGCCATTAACGGTAATTAATATTAAGCATCTTTAAATACCTTAAATCAAAATTAAGCTATTTGATTATGCAGAATAATTAAAAATATAGGGAATAACTTGTGTGCACATAAATTCCTTTGTCAAATAATCATTAACGTATAAAAAAATATTTAATTGAATTTAAGTGCCTCAAATTTTCAAGGAATATAAATGTAAATTAGTGAATATAAAGTAATTGGAAATGAATACAATTGATTAGGAATGTGAAGGAAATACATCTGTCAAAATTTATAAGACTCAGGAAAATTAGATCAATTTCAAAGCCTATATATAAATTTTGATGGATCGAATTAAGCTAAGGAATAACTTTGGACTTGAAATTGAAACGTTTATCCACCTTAGAAATATTAATTGAGAAGCGTAATAATATTAATTCGATGTGCAAAGTTTTTTGGGCATTTTATAAGAATATCAATCAGAATTAACGAAATTACATAAAATTAAATTAGCTTAATTGAGATTGATCTAAGAATAAAAATTAAGAATTAATTCTAATTGATTGGAGCTAGACATGATTACTTAATTGAAATTCATGTATATGGTGATTCGTTTAATAAGGGATTTTATTTTGAATTAGAAATTGAAAGCCAAAATTATTTCAGAAATCACAAGTGACAAGTTTAATTGAATCAGTTTAACATGTAGAATTTCATGAGTTTAATTAAAAATTTGATCCAGATTAATAAAATTAAGAATGATTAAATTAAACATTAATTGAGATTAATTGGATTAGTTAAGTTATGTGGTAGTCATGATTAATTAAGACTAAGTGATATTTAATTAAACTAATATGTAATGAATGTATTAAGCTAATCCTAGTCAATTTATAATATAAGATGAGGTGACGGAGTGTATTCTAGAACTATTGAGACTACAAGAGGCATATGTGTGTTCATAAATTTGCTGGAGGAAATTGTTAAGGAGCTCAAAGAAGACCAAGAAGAAGAACTGAGGGAGAGAGGGAGGGAGGAAGAGAGAGAGAGAGAGAGAGAGAGAGAGAGAGAGAGAGAGAGAGAGAGAGAGAGAGAGAGAGAGGAGCTCAATTCCTTTGAAGAAGAAGACCTCTTTTTGCTAAAAATTTGTAAGAAGACTCAAGAAATTCAACAATTGAAGAGTCTAGGTGAGAAATTTAAGTTTGAATCTTGTAAATAAGTCACCTAAAAGATGAAATTAAGAAGTAATTTAGTTCAATTTTATGTAATTAAAAAGAAATTAGCAAGAAGATGATGAAAATTGAGTTAGGTTTAAAATTATGGAATAAATTTGGAAATTAATTATTTTGGGTTTAATTTTTGTAGTCTTGCATGAATTTGAGTTTCATTTTACATGCATGAGTTAATCCTACAAATTTTGAGTTCCAATTACACATGCATCATGAATTTCTAAATGATTTGAAATATTGATTTCATGTTTTGAAATATGATGAGCTAGGTTTTAGAAAATTATGAGTTTATGAACAAATGAGCATAATCTTTAAATTAAAAGAGTTTTAATGCAAATGGTTTGAAATTGGGTTTGATATGAAAAAAAAAATTATTGAATATTAAATTTGGACAAATTAAGAAATAAATTATGATTTGAGTTCAAAAATCAAGAATTGGTTCGATTTTGATTTGAATTTCTTACATGCAAATGTTTTCTTGGATTATACATTTTCAATTGCAAGTTTTGACATGCAAATATTTTTCTGAGAGCTTAAAGCTTTAATTTCATGTTTTGTAAGAAAAGGAAGAAAAGTATTGAAATCGTTATATTCTTGAAGTTTTGATTTTAATCTTGAAAAATTGAAGAGGGTTTTTTTATTATAATTTGGAAATTAGTCATGGCTTCATGTTTATTAATAAAATTACACGCTTAAATTGAGTAATGCATCAACCTAAGCTTTGAAAATGTGTTTGGAAACTATTTTTGTTGATTTTTGGAATTTAGAAATTTGCAGATTGCTTGAGCGGTCAAGTTACCGCTTTAGCAAACATTGGGGCCATCTAAAATCTATTTTTGTAGACCAAAGTACTGAGACTTTGTGGTCACCACTCGAGTGACCAAAGGTTTGCTTCAGCGAACTACTTTATTTCAGCATATTTTGAAAAATTGCTTCAAGTATTATATTTTCGTCTTCATCTCTTTCTGAGCATCTTTAAGCTTAAGTTGGGCTTCATTGAGGTTTATTAAGCTGGAAATCCACATAAGTCAATTGGTTAAAAAAAGAAAAATAAGAATTTAATTAAGAGATAATTACAATAAAAGCCTAACATAAGGAATTCGATTAGATAAAGGGTATTTGTTCGAATTATGTGTTTCAATGTGTATTTGTTATGTGCTTTGTGTAGGTTATACACCCGATGTGTAACATTCATTCAAGCCCACTGTGAGTAATATCTCTATAAAGATATGTTAAAATTTATATGTTCAAATTTATTTGACTTGTTCAAGAATAATATTTGAAATCTTATTTTGTTTATCTATGAATGAATGTCCCTTTTGGAAAATGTATTCGTGGCATCCTTTAGTGAGGCCTTGCTTAGGGGACACAATACCACGGTCCTTTGTTTATTGGAATTACAGAGATCTCTGATGTTAGACTTGAGTGGTCACTTCATTAGACCTTTATGGTCCCTTTGTTAGACCTTGATGGTCCCTTTGTATTAGGCCTATCGGCCCTTTTGTTACTTTATTGGATGTTACCACGTATAATGCTTTGATAATGGACTTGGCTATAGCAAATGTTTTGATATGAATGTGAAATATGATTCGTTTTGGAATTGTAAGAAATGCTTTATATTATGTTGTATTTCATTCATTAACCTCATTATTTTGGTATTACTCATTGGGATTTAGCTCACGCCCTTCCCCTATATATATATATATATATAGGTGAGCATTTGATAGATCATCAAGCTTAGAGTTTTGTTTTCAACAACTTTTGTGAAGCTTTTGGAAATGCCACCCAAACCGAGGCCCTTGTTGCCTCCTTTGGAAAGTTTTTGTGAAGTCATGAGTTTAGAATTTTGTAATATGAATGCTTGCTTTTGATGTAACTTATTTACTATGTGTATGTAAAATATAAATAGTATTTATCATATCATGTATGCACCACTTAATGGACAATGTTATTTCTGTTTCGCTTCTGCTTCAGGCCCCAATATTAAATAAATATTTTTTGATTTGGTTAAGAGGCTATAGGTAATCTATGATTACTGGCCAGTCACCATTCTAACCTTTATAAGCGAGTTGGGGTCGTGACAAAGTGGTATCAAAGCACGAGTTACTTCCTCACGCACTTGTCCATTTGAGCTTCAAGAATTTGTAATATGACATTTTAAGAATGCATTCATGTCACGCCCTAGATTTATAAGGTCCGGCCTACGCGAATAAACCATAATTGATAAATAAAAACAATAACAAGAAAGAATAAAATAACATCTCTCATGAAAATGGATAAAATAAAATCACATAGTACATGTGTTAATATGATTTCATACGCCTACATTCACATTTAGGTGGAATGAATGATCCTTAACCACAACATACAGAGATGTTATACGTAATTGAAATGACCGAAGGCTATATCATATACAAAAGCTGTAACCCTTACAAGAATTGTATGCGACCTAATAAATAAAACAAATTGCCCAAGGCCTACAAATAATGGAACCACCCTACTCAGCTCCAATCACAACTCCAATGTCTCATTCCATATCCGTACATGCAACACACCTGAAAAAATTTCCAGCCACGTAGGGTAAGCATAAAGCCCAGTAGAGGATATTTCAAAAACTAAATAGCTTTACCAGTATAAATGATTGTGATGCAATACATATGTACAATATGCCCAATGCATTTTCAAAATCCCTCTGATTCTCACACAAAAATCCTTTCTTTCCAATCTTAAACCTTTTCGTTTATTCAAAACATTTTTCGAAATCAAAACATCCGTTTGATAAAAATCCATTTCCAAAACAAACCCGTATATCACAAAACCAACCAGCAAATACAATGCTACACTGAAAGTGAATACATCGGTAAACAAAAGCAAATACATGGATAAACATTTTCCAAAACATCCTTTTTAAATCAAAACAATAACAAATAAAATGGATAAATCTCCAGGGGTAGTGTTCATAATAGTAACTGGACAAGTCACTATGCTATTTTACCGGGATCATCCGAATGGAAATCGGCACCTACCACGCAGGTTTCTGGTCTTGCACCATGGACACACAGGCCAACTTAATTCGACTCTTACACCCCTTACAACTTTACAATTTTATTTACCCTGTTAAAGTACAATACATGTGTTCCAAAATAAAATGATAAAAATGATAAAAATGTTTTTAAAACAAAAATACAAATGTTTTCTAATCAACCTTTCCAAAACATACAGTTTTGAGTTCCAATTCCATGACATGCATCATGATATGAATGATTTTAAATATTCCAATTTTGCCTAATCCAGATGCAATTTCTAACACACGACAATGCTGTCCTCCAACGATAGGCAAAACAGTTATCTTTAATGCAATAATTAAAAGAGAACGATACAAATATATAATCCGACAATTCAAAACCCATATATTTCTCGACAACACAATGTTTTCCCAAAATAGTAATAATACTCATTTCCAAAATCCTACAAACATTTTCCTTCCATCTCTTCTCAACCAAATCATTTTCCAAAAGCCCAACCAACTTCCAAAAACAATATCATTTAGGGGTTTTTTTTTTCCCCCACAAATCTGGGCCTTTTTCACTTTTAGAAATCAATACGCAATTTTATATGCAGAAAGTAGATTTGATAAAAAAAATCATAGCTAAACAACCCCATTTTGAACAAACCCTCAGCAAACCAATCATAATTCTAAAATCAACCAAATAACTACAAAGTCTATATATGAAAATACATCACAAATACACTACCGAACTCACATTGAGTTTAAGAAATAGACCACACTTCTTGAAGCAAAGAGGATATAAGTTAGAAAACCTGTCGGCGATGAAAAAACGATCCTCTCATATAAAATGGAAGCCCTCGCTGAGCTCTATATTTTGGTATAAACTAAGGGTCAAAAATGGGTAAATATATATGAAACCTAAGCTTGAAAGCTTAAAAGGGTTGAAAATGGAGAGAGAGAGAGAGAGAGAGAGAGAGAGAGAGAGGAGATTGGATCAAGCAAAATAGATATTTTTAGCTTTTGGAGACTTTTGATAGACTGCCGGTACAAAGGCCACACTGCGGTCGTAATCCAGGCAACTAACCTGGTCGCGGGCGCGACCAGGGATACTGTGGGCACAACCATGCCTACTGTGGCCCTCACTGCAGCCTATCACAGGCAACGCTTTCCTACCCAGGCATACCAACTTGAAGCCCTCATTTGGTCGTAGCCTGGTCACGACCCATCGCGGGCACGACCAGCTAACCTCAGCAACATTGGACTGTTGCCCAAAAACCAGCCCGAGGCTCTCCAAAAGTCCAAACTACCCTGAACTGGTCTAAGTCACAGGGGACAATCTTATGTCCCAACCAAAAATGAAACTAGTCCAGCAAAACTGACTTGGGCCAATACAATTCATATTTTGCATGTATTTGTATTTAGGTATATATTATATCTATATAATGTAAAGGTTTAATAAGAGTTTGGTATAAAACTTAAGAGGCAGAGTTAAGAAGTATTGTGAAATTTTGATGTTGCAAGAAATTAGAATTTTTTATTGACGTATTGTTGGTTGCGAGTATGTAAGTTGTAGAAATTTAATATTGCAAGGAATTGAAATTTTTGATGGAAGTCATATTGGTTATATGTATATCAGATTATGTAAAGTTGGAGAAAGCTGAAGTGTTTGATGATCAAATGAAGTGTATGAAATTATGGTGGTAGAAAGATAATATAAGTGTTTGGCCGGCCAAACGTGAAACTACGATTGGAATCACATTTGACTGGCGTAGCTTGAACTGGAAATTCTTGGTAAATTCCATAGAAATGAATAGGTTACCCTACCAATGTCCTTGTATGATTGTATGTGTTATGTTTAACTGTATATGATATGTGTTTCTATCTTATATTCTAAGTCAGTCTATGTTGGCTTAAGTATCATTAACCCTTCCTGTTGTATCTTTTGGAGAAGATGGTGAAAAGTAAGAATGAAAAGGAAGTTAAGTTTTGGGTAAATTATGCAAATGGTCCTTATACTTTACACGATGTGTCAATTTGGTCCCTGTTGTTTCAATTTGCTCGATTTTGGCCCTTAATTTAACAGATTGTGTCATTTTAGTCCAATAAGTAACGGTTGTTAAGTTTGGTGGACGGAAAGTCTACACAATGTGTCAACTTGGTCTCTGTAGTTTACACAATGTGTCAATTCAATCCCTGTTGTTTTAATTTGCTCGATTTTGATACGGACCAAATTGACACATTGTGTAAACTACAGGGACCAAATTGGCACATAGTTTGACTTTCCGCCCACCAAACTTAACAATCGTTATGTATTGGACTAAAATGACACAATCTGTTAAATTAAGCGGCAAAACCAAGCAAATTAAAATAACAGAGACCAAATTGGCACATTGTATAAACTATAAGGACTATTTGTATAATTTACCCTTAAGTTTTTGTCAGAGCGATTAGATAACGTAGAACAAGTGCTTGAAGTAGTAATGAAAGCTACGCAATAATATTATGATAAATTGCAAGATCAAAAAAAGAAGTTAAAGTGTGAAGTTAAAGAAGGAATCAAAGGGTATGTTTAACAACTTTGTAGTAGAGAGACGAGTAGTTCTAAGCGAGGTCATAGAGGTAGTAAGTTTATCCAGTATGTTCAACATGTCACAAGCTTCATCAGGGATTGTGTCATAGAATTACTAAAGGTGTTTCAAATGTGGGAAAATGGGGCATGAAATAAAAGATTAACCTAAAATTTAAGGAAAGCTTAGGTTACTTAATCGGTTAAAAGGTTAGTATTTAACTAAAAATAAGGAGATTAGTATGAATATTTTTTAAGTATGTGTACAAAGTCTTAAGTCAGAATTTTATACATATGCTTTTATTAGAATTTGTCTTATTCAAAGTTTGCTAGAGTTAGGACCCATTTACTGGAATATTTGAAACTCAACCCAAGATTGCTAAGATAATTAGAATGTTGCCAAGATTTAAACTAAGTAAAAGACTAATCAATAAAGCTAGTGAAAATTTACCTATTTAGCTTTCGAATAAGTATGACTTAATTTACTAAAACCATATCGTTATTGAACCTTTTGAAAACATTGAAAGAGACAATTTTTACGTTACTCTGAATTATGAATTTGAAAGAATCCACCCTTCAAAAAAAGAAGACACAATAATTTTCATACATGAACAATTGTTAGATGCAGAATGATAATTGAGGCTTTTGCTTTTGTTTCTATTTTGTCAAAGATTGTTAAGTCTGATTAAGTTATATTCTTTTGTAAACATGTTTGAAAAGAAGTGGATTTTTTGTTTTGTCAAAGATTGTTGAGTCTGATTAAATCATATGCTTTTGTAAACATGTTTGAAAAGAAGGAGAGTTGTACTCCACTTTAGTAGACTGACACCTGTATGAATTAGATAAAAATGACCCAATTTACTCGAATTATATTGTCATTAGAAATCCTTAAGAACATTGGAAGAAAGATACTTTTTATTTACTTAAGTTAGGAATCTAAATAAGTTGGCCTCTCAAAGAAGAAAGACATAGAACTTTCATGTATGATTAATGGTGAAATTGAGAAAGGTATTATGAACTCATAAGTAAATAACTAAAATTCAAATCTTGAATTTTTAATTAGATGATATAATTTAATGTCAATAAATTAACTCCTAATATTAATTAGAAAGATAGTACATAATAGAAAGTAAGAAAATGAACTACGTCAGAATAAAAGAATTTTAATTGTCTAATTTGCAAAGGATTGAGAAAGTCAAAAGTTTAGTTTTAAAAGTAATTTGATGATAGCTTTATTGCCACTTGAAGATTGAAATAAGTTTATATATATACACACATGAGAATTTGAATCAGTATGGAAATAGTGAATCGTAGATTATCTATGCCAATGTATTACTAGCCAATAAAGGAAATGAACAAGAAACCTAATGGAATTATTTTAACCAGGAGAGGAAGACATGAAATGTAAATCCAGTATGAAAGTGATTTGCTCAATTAGGAACGGTAGCATGGATTACTTAAGAATGACTTAAACAACTTAAAGAAGGGAAGGGTGAAGACTGAAAGATAAAATAGAAGAATAACCGTCCGGTATAACTAAAGATTGTCAAAATGATGAATTTAATTTACCAAAAACATATTAGTTCATACAATTGAAATGGGAACAAAGAAAGTGGACATTGTGAAAGATTTGAAATTGGAAACAAAAGATCCAATCGAAGACCAAGAAAGATAAATTAAGAAGAAAAAGAAAGATTGAGATGCAAAATAAAAACCAAGTTCAAGACCAAAAAAAAACCTAGTAGGGAAATAATTATATCATAGTGCATATAACAGCTTGGGTTAGAGCCGACAATTTCATGTTCTTGGATCCGGGATCCAATGCTCTTTATTGTTGTCTATACTCATTCTTGTCTTATTGTTATTGGGTTTGGTTGTTTGGAGTTGCTGGTTCTGTTCTGAACAGGTTGGTAGTTCATTTTTCAAAGAAGTTTATGTCTATTTTTCTTCAAGTTCGCTTTAGCGGTGTTTCCTTTGCTCGAGCGGCCTTTGGGTTGTCTCAGTACTTTTACAAGTCTGCAAAAACTATTGGGAGTAGGGTAATTTTCGCTCAAGTTGTCCTAATTTTGCTCGAACGGTCTTCTGTAGTCTACAAACTTCTAGGATGAGGTCATTCTGCACTCGAGCTGTGTTTTCATCGCTCGAGCAGTGTCACTTAGTTGTATCTAACGCTCAAGTGGTAGTTTGGTCCCTTAAGAGGTCTGTGTGTATATCAGATTGGGGAAAAGTCTTTTGTTGTCACTTTTCACTTTCTCTCTCTCTAAAACACCACAAAACGTAATTTGTTTACTCTCTCTCTCTCTAGTTCTTGTCTAAACACCTCAAATATACCCAAATCCGTTGATCTCACCGCCCTAGCATTTTGGAGTAAAGTGTTGAGCTCGTAAAGGTGAACATTTTAATCAGTGAAACTTCAATTTTTTACTTTGTTTGGAGTTAGGACTTCCTTCCTTCTTCTTCTACTTTTGAGGTATGGACTTTTTTAACCTCTTTGTATGATTCTTAGCTTGTTATGTACTCCTTACAAATTATTGTGATTTGGGAGTCAGGCATTTAATTTGGTTTGGTTTTTGAAATGTAAAAGTTGGGTTTTCAAATAAGTTCCTGAGAAAGGTTGTGGGAATGAGTATATAGTTGAGTTGCGTTGAAATATTGGAAATTTGTCCAAAAAATGGGTTTTGGATAGTAAAAGATGTTTATTTGAAATCATTAGTATTTGACCTATGAATAAAAGGGAAAGATGTTGGGCTTTGAAAAAATAAAATGTGGTTAATAATTACTATAAGCTATTCGCAATAAAGATTACATACAACACCTGATAAGGATATTATCCTCGATTAGTCCCAATCACTTTTATAGAAGAGTAACATATGCAGGTATACATTCACAAGCCTAACCCTGAATCTATAGCATATGTTACAAAATAAAGAAATCAGATGGAAGTTAGACAAATAAGAAATTTCCTAAGGGCTTACAACTTTCCAAGTCAATACTTGGTTACAACAAAAATGGATTTGAATCCAATACAGTTAAAGCCCTTGGTTTGTACAAAATATAAGCATAATAAATACACAAAATGAAGCTCTTACTCCAAGTCCTCCCAAGTGTAGACGTCCCCGAACGCCCCAGGAGGAACGAGCTCCCGTTCTGTTCATATTGGGGTCACTACAGCTCAGGACTTTTAAATTTGTCACGGTTCTAAGTCTGAACCAAAGAGTCCAAATCTGGCAAATCGTTTTGAGAAAACAGATTTTTGAAAGAAGTGCCAAACATGGACTGCTTTGCCAGATACAGAGTCGCCACCTAAATATTTTATTTTGGGAAATTTAGGAAACCCTGACTCGGTGCCAAAGGCCACGTGTCCGTCATCACCAAAATTGCCTCGGCTCGGGAACTTGGGTACTGTAGACACCCCATTTTTGACCGACCTTAAGACTCAGATGTCACCGATTGAGCGCTTGGTGATGTTGCATAATGTGCTCGTTCAGAAGTTTCAGAGTCGCGGCCGTGAGCCCTGCCTCCGGACTTCCGAACCCTCTTCTTTGCCTTGCCTCGGTTTGCGAACCAGACTCAGTTTTCTCTGTTTCTTTTCCTGAGGGGAGGGAGAGGTCCCGTAGACCATCTCTCAGTGGCCGTGGGCCACATTTTGTGGCTATAGGCCATTTTGCCCATTTCGGGGCCCGGTTCCCGGTTTTCGGAGCCGTCAGGCCGTGTGCCTCGGTTCGGGACCGCTTAACCATCTCCATTTGCTCTGATTTTTGGCATACATCTTATTTTATCCCTTTTGAGGGACACTGAGGTCTGAGAGACCCACTTCGTGGTCGAATACCACTTTCGATGTTTAACAGCCCATTTTCGGGACCCCGAACTGCGCGTTTTGGCCCCCGAACATTCGTTTTGCATCGGTTTTTGTTCATTTTTGGAAGGTACCTCTGTTTTATCACCAGGAAGGCCTTAGAAGGGTGGGAGGCCAGCAATTGTTTCAACAACCTGTTTTTACTCCTCCGGCGCCCTCCGACGCCCGTTTTTCTCACTTCCGGGCTAATGTTGAACACCTTGGGCCCACTTTCTTGAACTTTGAACCACATATTTGTGATGTACACACATGGGAGGACCCTAAAAGTTCATGGCCGGCCACTAATGCTTCTTGACCCTTTTGAACCCCTCCTTCCGAGCCAATGTTGAACACCCTTGGGCCACTTTCTTGAACTTTGAACCACATATTTGTGATGTACACACATGGGAGGACCCTAAAAGTTTATGGCCGGCCATTAATTCCATTTGAACCTTTTGAACCCCTCCTCAAAATGGCTTGTTCTCTCTCCTGTTTTAGAGTTTCCAAATTCGAACCACAGGGTTGTGAAGAGGAGACTTGGGAGGCCACCAATATGTGGTGGCCGGCCACTATTTCAAGTTGACTCTTTTGACACCTAGCTGACCGGCTAGGGGGGCTGGCCGGCCGGCCACTTCCAAGCCCAATAGGTGGCCGGCCATGTTCCTCTCTCCTTCCACTTTACAGCTGTGTAGCCCTTTCCCCCAGAAAATATCTATATCCGGGGGATATTTTCTGGGGGAAAGTTGGCCTCCTTTTCCCCCACCTTTACCCCCCCTTTTTGGTCCTTATAACCAGCAGGCCATATCACATTTAGGGGTTAGAAAAAATTGTCTTCAAGCCTCAATACACATATCTCCCTCCATCTTTCTCATTTTCCTAAAAATCCTTAAGTCCTACACCTTGTTTTCTTCATCACCACCAAGCTCTACCACCACCACTCCATTTCAGCAGCAAGGGGAAGAATTCCAGCAGCTTAGAGTCATCAAAATTGGTCCAAGAAGCAACAAAAGTATTGATCTTCAAGGGTGAGTCCATTTCCCTCTTTTTTAGCTCATTTCTTGCAACATTTCTTAGCCTCTCCTTCTTATACATTTGAGCTCCGACCAAAACTGAAAGTACCCTTTTTTTGAGCTCATTTTCATGTCTCATGAAGGGCTCAACCCTGTTTGAGCCCCCCATCTTGCACTTGCTTCATTATCCTTCTAAAGTGTCATTTTCTTGTATGATATTTTTAGCTTGTGTGTGATTTATTTTGGAGCATGTTATAAACTGTAAGTAGGCTTATTTTGAGTTCCTCTTCAACATTGAAGAAGGTCTCAACACTGTTTGAAACTTCCATGTTGTACTTCCCTTTATATCCTCTTTTTGGTCCCATTTTTGTATGCCTTGGCAGCCCCTGATGTTGCTGTTTTTTGGACCTTGGTCCGAACTAAAAGTGGCTTTATTTTGACCTCCTGAACATGTTTTATTAAGGGTCTTTTCTTGTTTGATGAATGTTTTGTATACCTCATGTTATAGCCACTTTTGAGCCTCATTTTTGCATTGCATTTCTAGCATATTTGTATACTGTTTTTGGGGCTGCCATAAACTGTAAATAGTCCTATTTTGGGTTCCTCTTCAACATTGTTGAAGGACCCTAACCTGTTTGGGGCCAGCAGCTATGAGTTTCTTTTTAATCTCATGTTTAGGGCCATTTCTTGCATGCTAGTTTTACCCTATCTTGGTTTGCTGTTTGGCCATGTTTTGTACTGGTAAAATGCTAATTTTGGGGCTTCCTTGCTTCTGTCTTTACATTCCATGTCCATATTGTGCATGTTTGGTATAGCTATAGGCCATTTCGGGTGCCAAAATTCGTGTTTCGGGACTATTCCGTGCATCGGGTGTACTTTCGCCTCGTTTCGGGGCTATTTTACCCCATATTTCATTGCTGAAAATCCATTTGCATGCTTGCATACCATTTTTGCCACATTTGCATTGCATATACCATGGCTTCGGTTTGCGTACCCGTGTGCACGCATTTCGAGGCACTTCATTTTCATCCATCGGCCTCTTATGTGAGTGTGGCTGAGGCTCTCTTATGATAGTATAAGTCCATGTTGCATTTTCCATGTCATTTGCATTGCGTATACCATTGCCTCGGTTTGCGTGCCCGTGTGCACGCATTTCGAGGCACTCCATTTTCATCCGTCGGCCTCTTATGTGAGTGTGGCTGAGGCTCTCTCATGTTAGTATAAGTCCATGTTGCATATTTCTCTATCATTCGCATTGCGTATACCATGGCCTCGGTTTGCGTGCCCGTGTGCACGCATTTCGAGGCACTCCATTTTCATCCGTCGGCCTCTCATGTGAGTGTGGCTGAGGCTCTCTCATGTTAGTATAAGTCCATGATTGTATTTTCCATGTCATTTGCATTGCGTATACCATTGCCTCGGTTTGCGTGGCCGTGTGCACGCATTTCGAGGCACTCCATTTTCATCCATCGGCCTCTTATGTGAGTGTGGCTGAGGCTCTCTCCTATTAGTGTAAGCCCATATCACATTTTCATGTATTTTAGATCGCATTCTGTCATTTTCTTGGTTTGCGTGCCCGTGCGCACGCATTTCGAGCCATCTCATTTTTACAGCATAGTGCATACTAGGTTGTATCTTAGATCGCATTCTGTTATTTTCTTGGTTTGCGTGCCCGTGTGCACGCATTTCGAGGCATCTCATTTTTACAGCGTAGTGCATACTAGGTTGTATCTTAGATCGCATTCTGTCATTTTCTTGGTTTGCGTGCCCGTGCGCACGCATTTCGAGGCATCTCATTTTTACAGTGTAGTGCATACTAGGTTGTATCTTAGATCGCATTCTGTCATTTTCTCGGTTTGCGTGCCCGTGTGCACGCATTTCGAGGCATCTCATTTTCACAGCATTGTGTATGTTAGGATTGTATCTTAGTTGCACTTCATACATGTCATGCATATTGCATTGTGTTCGGAATAGGAGTTAGCCCGGGCACGGGAAACGAGGTGTGTTTCGTACTCCGAGTGACGGAACGCCTCTCAACTTCCCAGTCACCGACACTCCGGATTATCCATGATGGAGTTAGGTTTTTAGCTGTGTTTCATGTGCATTCATCCTATATTGAATTGTGCATTTCGATTCCTCGACCATCATGCCTCGGTATGCGTGATTGGTGGCACGAGGATCGAGGCATGCATATATTTGTGAAATACATTGCTATGCCCCTTTCCTTCTCTCTGTTGCAGCAAAATGAAGAATCAGCAACTTTTCAGGACTTGGCACGCGTTTCAAGAATAACTGCTAAACAGAGGCTAATTGGGGCATCCCGGTGGATTTCCGTGCGAGACAACCCGGACATGCATCATCCATCAGAAGCGAGGCAGTCCCTAGCTTGCACGGCAGTTTTATTAAGCTTTCTTAGTTAATTTGTTAATTAATTAGGAATTTGTATATTATTCGGACTGTAATATTTGGGCTGTAATATTCTTTTATTCAGGACTGTATATTTATTCGGACCCTCTGCGCGAGGGCAAAACTGTAATAAGTGTGCGTGTGTGTGTTGTATGTCTTCCAACCCCACGTCTTTCTCCCTTTTATTTATCTGCTTATGATGGTTGGATTAGGGCATATTTCAATTAGCATACAGTATGACAGCATGTTTGCATTCATTCATCTGTATTGCATGCACCGGGCTCGGCGCATCATACTAACTGCATTGTACTTTCAATTCCAAATTGAATACATGTTAGCTGTAGCATTCCATATGCCATGTTTAGAGTAGTCGAGCCTGCTATAGTTGCATTTTTGCATGTGTTGCATTAGGGATTTCTGTATACTTAGGATTCATGCATGATTTCTAATAAGTTTCTGTTTTGGCTTGGAGTACTCGGTGAGTTTTATGCTTTAGCATCCTTGCATGCGTGTGAGTGACTGCCATGAATAGAATACTTACCATGAGGCTAATTGCTTATGTGATATAACTGCCTGAATGCCTGTGGATGGAGGTTGGGTTACTTGAATTGGAATAAATCATCAACTATTTGTTTCAAGCCCACTAGATAGTGGCAAAATCATCTTTTCTAAGCCCACATGCGGGTGGCAAAATCTGCATTTCAAGCCTACCTGCGGGTAGCAAACCATTTTCAAAAAAGCGAACATGAAATGTTTTGTTCCAATTCAGGCGACTCAGTCTATACTTGCATGCTGTGCGCATCACATAGTAACCTAGGCTAATAACCGAATAAGAACTCACAATGTTTTCAAAAATAGATATCATAGTTAGTAGAGGCCGATCTTTGATCGGGCGAGCGGGGGTGCTCACGAAGTGACCTTCCCCAATCGTACCCAAGTTCCCGAGCCGAGGCAACTTTGGTGATGACGGACACGTGGCCTTTTGGCACCGAGTCAGGGTTTCCTAAATTTCCCAAAATAAAATATTTAGGTGGCGACTCTGTATCTGGCAAAGCAGTCCATGTTTGGCACTTCTTTCAAAAAAAATATGTTTTCTCAAAACGATTTGCCGAATTTGGACTCTTTGGTTCAGACTTAGAACCGTGACTACAAAATCGAGTCCGAGCTGTAGCGAGGTCCCCCGCGGGCCGTTTACAGTTTCTGGCGACTCCGCTGGGGATTTAGAGAACTTGACTCGAACTCATGATATCTGTTTTTGATTACACTTGTGTGTTTCTTTGCATTGCATTTGCATTGGTGCGCCTAGGACACCGTGTTTGCCATTTGCTATTCCTGAACGGTTTGCCGGAGGCTTGTCTTGTCAAGGCATGACCATAAGGCTGACCGGTTGTGGGCTCTGCCAGTATGGGAACACAAACCCCGGTTTTACCGGGGCACCCTCTTTGACCATTCGACCTAGTGCATATTCGGATCCATAGTGACCATTCCAAACTAGGACAGGTTGCTTACCCGTTTATAGGTTGTTTGAAACCGCTGCGTGCGTAGTGAAACCCTAGCTCCTGACAAAATAGGACAGGGAAACCCTACCCCAACATAGGGGTGTTTTGGCTCTCACTTATCTGTTATGTGCTTTAGAGTGCGTCTCTACAGGAATGCATGTATCAGTTCGCAAGTTTGGGCATCGGGCCTGCGGGCGCCAGTTCAGTATTTCGGGTATTAGGCTTGCGGGCACCAGTTCAATATTTTCGGAAATCAGTTATATCTGCGGGTATCAGGTCCAGTTTTGGGGACAGTAATTTTGGGAACCGTGACCAGTGGTCGAATGCAGTTATTCAGTTATATTCATGTCTGTATTGGTGAGATTGGGCTGAGATGCTACGTGTTTTCTCTTTCAGGGCTAAAAGACTCGGTTCAGAGCAACCAGTGTTCCCTTTTGCTGAGGCAAGACAGGAAAAGGCTCACCGGTTCTTCAGATTCATTAGTCACCAACCCGGTCCATCTGATCCGTCAGTCACCAGTCACATCACCTCTGTTCAGTTCAGCAAAACTCGTGATGGCGCAAAATTTGGAAGAGATTATGGTTATGGCAGCTACATTGGACCAAGGAATCACATTGCAAGGTTATACCGATGGTGAAGTGCCACACCCGCCCAGGTCACCTGTCGTACATCCGATCTGGGAACCCCAGTTATTTCAAACCCGTGAGCCCACCACATTCGAGTTGATGGGAATGATTGGTGACCTTCAAAGATCCGTGGCGGATCTAGCCTGCGGAATGTCGGTTCCGCCGCCAAATGCATCGTATGCTGGAAATTTCATACCGCAGGAGCCCCCGCTACTGGGACGAATTGTAATCGAACTTAGCCAACCTGAAGCCATCCCAAGTTCCGGTAATGGCATGTCGACAACAATGGGGCTCCGCTCTGATGTAGCAACTCAAACCTCCTACCAAGCCGAGGCGAGTGGTAAGAACAAGATGAAGGTGGACACCGATCCCTACGAACAACTCCTGTGGGCTGTTGAGGCTCTGAAAGCCAGAGGATTGAATAAACAGCAGGTGTTCGCTGTTGCTGTGAAAACTGTAGATGACATCTTCCCCACTCAGGCCGAGAGCAGTTTAAGCCAGAGGGAAAATCAAGATGGGGACCGTCGTGCCAGAACAGTTCCTTCCAATCCTAACCCTGCACCTAGAAGAGATCAGAGAGCCAAGGCAACACTTGCCAACCCTTTTTCGAGTGCGTCCAGCAAAAGTCAGCAAGCCTCGAATTATCCGCCCCGAGGTCGCAGAGTCTTCCATGCCCTCTATATGCCTTTATCTAAGGCCCTTCAAATCCTCGTCAAAAAAGGGCATCTCAAACCCCTCGAGCCTCGGCCTCTCCCGAGTCCTCTTCCAGCTAAGCATGATGGTACCCAGTACTGTGCATACCATCAGCAAACCGGTCACAGCACCGACAATTGCTTCCGTCTTCGCCACGAAGTGCAAGATTTGATTGAAAATGAAGTTATCCTCCCTCCAAGCTCGGCAAAGTCTGTCACCACCTGGTTGGTGGATTTCGAGGATAATGCAAGTATGTGATCAGGGGTCGGACCACCTGCGGGCGGCGCGCGGTTTACCTCGGATGTGGCGTATAGCACGCACTATTTTGAACATTTGCAAATACCAGTTTTTGTGTTTTCTGACTTGGGTATTGGGTCTGTTTTGTTGTTTTGTTTTGAGTCTGTCTTTTTGTTTTAAGTCAGTCTCTTTTTGTTTCGAGTCTGTCTTATTGTATCGAGTCAGTCCTGTTGTACACGAGTCGGGTGATCCCGGGGGGGTGTTACCTCGGGCATCACCATTTTGTTTTGTGTTTGTCTTTTCGTTTTGTTTTGAGTCTGTTTCTGCCAGGGAGCCAGTTGTACCAACAGATTTTGAATGAAACAGCAGTGGTTTTTCACGCTCTTGTATTTGCTTCTGCCATGTGCTAGTTGTGCCGGGATTTGAATGAAACGGCAGTACTTTTCACCTACTCTTCTGCACCCCGAAATCTTTGCATTGACCTAAGTTTTTCAAAACTTTTTTTAGAAAAAAAAAAAAACACCGCGGTGAAAACAAAGAGGAAGGAATTCCTCGGGATTTGCAAAACTTTGATCAATTGAGAGAAAGAGAGGCGTGCTAAGCCTTTAATGAATGAAATCATGCTTATTAGCGTGAGTACTGAGAAGGATCCTGGCTTGATCCAGATTGGTTCTACACTATCTTCAGCGCGAGCGATTTGTCGCTTTCTTAAAAATTTTCAAAAACAAAATGTTTTGCGCGGTCCTGCGAAGACTAGTGTGGAATCGCTCTTGAGATTGTGCAGCTTAGGATCGCTCTCAGCCTCGAGACTTGAGTCCTTGCTTTCAAACCTTGGGCCCATTCAGAACGTTCAACGATCAACTACGATATGAGGCCTGCGTGGCCGAATTCAAAGCAGCCCTCGAACAAGAGGCAAGAAAGTCAGATCAAGAAGATCAGATATCATCAAAAGAAGCTTGTGAAGCTAGAACAACAGCCATTCTCCTGGATTCAGATAATTTCAGGATCTCAAAACCATTTGGCATGGACTCGTTACACTTTTACCCTTTGAGAGGCTCGCTGGGTCGAAAACCCGGAAGGGCGACCCAGGCAAAAGTTAGAGCAAGAGAAAAATACAAAAAAAAGAAGCAAAAAAATGCAAAAGAAAAAAAAAGAAAACAAAAAAAAAAGAAGAAAAATGAAGGAAAATGCAAAGAAAAGAACAAAAGAAAAGAAAATCAAAAAAGAAAAGAAATGAAAAGAATTGAAAAGAAAAGAAAAACAAAGCCCGCAAGGTCGAAAACCCGCAACGGGCGCCTTGGCAAAAGTTAGAGCCAAAAAAGGAGAGGTTAATACCCGAGTGTACCTTAACCCCGAACTACGTGAGGCTTGATTCCCATCTCTGGGATACGTAGGCAACTTCATTCTGAAGTCCAGCCGTAAAGCACTTCAAATTCGATCGTGTCCATGCAATGGTCTTGGTCATCTTTGCCTTCTCTGTATCCGAGAGTCGGGTTGTGTTCATCACTCTGAGGACTGCCTACAATGCGCTGCGGTGTCATCCAAACAAGGGGCAACTCTTTGTTGCCATTCAGTGTGCCGCGACGCCATTCAAACAAGGGGCAACTTTCCGTTGCCATTCAATGCGCCGTGGTGCCGTTCAAACAAGGGGCAACTTTCCGTTGCCATGCAGTTCCCCTCAAGCAAGGGGCAATCTTCCTTGGAATCCAAGGTTGTGCATCTCGAGAGTAGATTCCGTACTCGTTGAGCAGTGGTCATTTGCAAAAATTGTTTTTGAAAATTTTTACTGAGGTTGACTAACATTTTCGAAAAGTATTCCATTTTCAAAACTGGACCATTTCTCGGACCCAAAAAAGGAAAATTTTCAGTGCTCACAGCCTAACTTGCATGATTTTAAATCAAAAAATTGAACAAACATGTTAATCTAATTCTCATTTTGGTCAAATTTTTTTTAGGAGAAAACTAAAATGAAAAAATGGTCAAAACGATGAACTAGGGGCACAGTTGAGTCGGGCTTCCTGACTTTCCCATTGCCAACATACTTGCCAAGAAGGGCACTCTACCCGCCAGAAAAGGGGATAACTGAAGTTAACAACAAAGGGTTGAAAGCTCTTGCATCCTCCAAGCAGCGAGGTATCAAGCCGAGTGCGAAGCACGAATTGGAATGGATCGAGATGCCCCATTCCCTCATCCGGCGCATCGACAGATGTCACCGAAGGAAATAGCCGCGAGCTGATTATGTTGGGTGTGAGCCCGCAACTTCCTGTTCATCCATCAACCACCCAGGGGAGGGATAAAAAATGAGAGATTAAAGAATAGAGAGATGTGCGCTGAGAGAAAAAGTGAGGAAAAGGGCTTTTTCAGCAAAAACAGAGCTTGAGGGCCGAGCGATGTGAGAATCACAATTGAGAAAGGGTGGGAAACAATACCCGAAGAAACTGGCTCCTCGCGTACTGAGAGGTCTCTCGTCTTTGTAACACCTCTGTGTGTCGTATCTTTTGTTTTGTTTGTCTCGATTCCTGCTTTGAGTCATTCCGAGTGTGTCTCGATGCGTTTAGGTTGTTTACCTTTTCTTTTCCATTGTTCAATCTTTTTCACTGTGTTCAGTCGTAGGCTCAATGCCCAGTTAAGAA
Source organism: Camellia sinensis (assembly GCF_055761805.1). NCBI lineage: Eukaryota > Viridiplantae > Streptophyta > Magnoliopsida > Ericales > Theaceae > Camellia > Camellia sinensis. The sequence continues at coordinate 74,759,254 of NC_138964.1, forward strand.
CACATTTCTTAATTTCAAAAATTTGTCTTGCGCTCATAGTGTCGTGTTGTTCTCCACATTGTGCAAAACAAGATTTTGTTCTTTCAAAAACCACGGGGTTCAACCTGAGTCATATGGGAACAGTAAAGCTGGAACCCATCTGAAGCTATATAAGTTCCAAACTTCGAAGCAAAAGGAAAAGAGGAAGATGTCGGACATCTGAGTTTGTTTCAACTTTTGCAAGTTCTGTCATCACATCCTGTAGGTTCAGAATGGGCTGCGTGTTCAGGAAATTAAAGTTTGGGATGCGTGTTCAACTTTCAACTTTCAAACTGTGGGCTGCGTGTTCACCTATCAATCTGGGCTGCGTGTTCAGGAAATTAAAGTTTGGGCTGCGTGTTCAACTTTCAACTTTCAAACTGTGGGCTGCGTGTTCACCTTCAATTCGAGCTGCGTGCTCGGAAAATCAAAAGTTTGGGCTGCGTGTTCAACTTTCAATCAGAGTGGGCTGCGTGTTCACCATCAATTCGAGCTGCGTGTTCGGAAAATCAAAAGTTTGAGCTGCGTGTTCAACCTTCAATCAGTGTGGGCTGCGTGTTCACCTTCAATTCGAGCTGCGTGTTCGGAAAATCAAAGTTTGAGCTGCGTGTTCAACCTTCAATCAGTGTGGGCTGTGTGTTCACCATCAATTCGAGCTGCATGCTCGGAAAATCAGAGTTTGGGCTGCGTGTTCAACTTTCAATCAGTGTGGGCTGCGTGTTCACCATCAATTCGAGCTGCGCGCTCGGAAAATCAGAGTTTGGGCTGTGTGTTCAACTTTCAATCAAAGTGGGCTGCGTGTTCACCTTCAATTCGGGCTGTGTGTTCAGAAAATCAATGTTTGAGCTGCGTGTTCAGAAATTCAAGTGCTTTAGTTGTGTGTTCAAAAATGCAAACCGAAATGAGCTGTGTGCTCAGAGTCGAGCTGTGTGCCCGAAAACGAGCTGTGTGCCCAAAATGAGCTGTGTGCCCGAAAGAGTTGTGTGCCCAGATTAAACAGAATATTGTGTTGTGAGCTGTGTGCCAATTGAATGGAATGCTATGTCGTAAGCTGTATGCTAAGCCTTGCATTGTGCATGCATCTCCTCGCGCTATTTCGCGCACCTCAATCGCACTGTCTAGTGCATTTCAAATCAGTCGCGCTGTTTAGCGTATCGCACTGTCTAGTGCATTTCAAATCAATCGCGCTGTTTAGCGTATCGCACTGCTTAGTACTTTTCAAATCAATCGCGCTGTTTAGCGTATCGCACTGTTTAGTGCATTTCAAAATCACTCGCGCCATTTTGGGCATCGCACTGTTTTGTGCAGTTTACATTTCGCGCTATTTCGCGCACCTCAATCGCACTGTCTAGTGCATTTCAAATCAATCGCGCTGTTTAGCGTATCGCACTGTTCATTGCATTTCAATCGCTCTGTTTAGCGTATCGCACTGTTTAGTGCATTTCAAATCAATCGCGCTGTTTAGCGTATCGCACTGTCTTGTGCATTTCAAAATCACTCGCGCTATTTTGCGTATCGCACTGTTTTGTGCAGTTTATCGTTCGCGCTATTTTGCGCATCGCACTGTTTTGTGCGGTTTACATTTCGCGCTATTTTACGCACGTCACTCGCACTGTCTTGTGCATTTCAAATCACTCGCGCTTTCTTGCGCATTGCACTGTTTTGTGCACCTTACTTGCATTTTGCATGCATTCCATCGCGCTATCTTGCGTATCTCACCTGTACTTGTTAGTGCATTGTATCGCGCTATCTTGCGCACCTTATCTGTATCGCACTGTTTTGTGCATTCACTCTGCATCGCACTGTCTTGTGCACTCCCTGGTCCAGGAGACCTTAAACCCTCTGGTCTAAGGAGACCTTAAATCCTACATCATCATTCGCGTTGTTTTTGCGCATCGTACTTGCATCGCACTTGCATTTATTCGCACCATCTCATGCACTTTCTGGTCTAGGAGACCTTAAATCCTCTAAAGGTGCAATTCCTTTGGTGTTTGTCATGCCCGAACGACTTCTGGTGGTCTGGTATAGCCACCTGCCTGTGTTCGCGGTGAGTTCCTAGGAGACCAACTGAGACGGTGGAAACTAGAGTTCGAATGGCTTATGCCTAGAACGCAAAGGTTCGGGATTTCCGAGATTAAAGTCTGGTTTAAATACCCAGGGGTATATCCTCGGCTTGAAATCTGTATGGAAGCCCCATAGGTTGAGATAGCGTGTATGCACCTCAATTCTGGATACTGAACCAACCTAGTCTGTCACCCCCGTTGGAGAATAGGGAAAGCTGCGACCATGGTCAGGGAGAAAAGTAGTACCTGTGTTTCAACCAAGAAGAAGCGAAAGATCCCCAGCAGCATGAGGTAAGTCATTGCCAATTGCCCCTGTAAGGTGCCTTTACCTCTTAGCCATCACATTGCATTTTAGCCACTACATTACAGTGCATTGCATGAATCCTCAATTTTCGAACTGGCTTCGCGTAGCGTATAAGTCCAACTTTCAAAACAGGCTTCGCGTAGCGTATAAGTCCAATTTTCAAAACCGGCTTCGCGTAGCGTATAAGTCCAACTTTCAAAACCGGCTTCGCGTAGCGTATAAGCCCAACTTTCAAAACCGGCCTCGCGTAGCGTATAAGTCCAATCTTCAAAATCTTCTTGCATATCACTTTGCATTTTTCCCCCTTTGCCTGCGGGCATGCCTGCGGGCACATCTCTGTTTATCTTGAACGTTTGTCTGAGTCTTCGGCCATGTCAAAAATGGGTCGTCTCTAGGTTTTGACATTCATTCCCGTCACTTGTGACATCCGAGTTCTGTCAAAGAGGGGCAACTGTAGACACCCCATTTTTGACCGACCTTAAGACTCAGACGTCACCGATTGAGCGCTTGGTGATGTTGCATAATGTGCTCGTTCAGAAGTTTCAGAGTCGCGGCCGTGAGCCCTGCCTCCGGACTTCCGAACCCTCTTCTTTGCCTTGCCTCGGTTTGCGAACCAGACTCGGTTTTCTCTGTTTCTTTTCCTGAGGGGAGGGAGAGGTCCCGTAGACCATCTCTCAGTGGCCGTGGGCTACATTTTGTGGCTATAGGCCATTTTGCCCATTTCGGGGCCCGGTTCCCGGTTTTCGGAGCCGTCAGGCCGTGTGCCTCGGTTCGGGACCGCTTAACCATCTCCATTTGCTTTGATTTTTGGCATACATCTTATTTTCTCCCTTTTGAGGGACACTGAGGTCTGAGAGACCCACTTCGTGGTCGAATACCACTTTCGATGTTTAACAGCCCATTTTCGGGACCCCGAACTACGCGTTTTGGCCCCCGAACATTCGTTTTGCATCGATTTTCGTTCATTTTTGGCAGGTACCTCTGTTTTATCACCAGGAAGGCCTTAAAAGGGTGGGAGGCCAGCAATTGTTTCAACAACCTGTTTTTACACCTCCGGCGCCCTCCGACGCCCGTTTTTCTCACTTCCGGGCTAATGTTGAACACATTGGGCCCACTTTCTTGAACTTTGAACCACATATTTGTGATGTACACACATGGGAGGACCCTAAAAGTTCATGGCCGGCCACTAATGCTTCTTGACCCTTTTGAACCCCTCCTTCTGAGCCAATGTTGAACACCCTTGGGCCACTTTCTTGAACTTTGAACCACATATTTGTGATGTACACACATGGGAGGACCCTAAAAGTTTATGGCCGGCCATTAATTCCATTTGAACCTTTTGAACCCCTCCTCAAAACGGCTTGTTCTCTCTCCTGTTTTAGAGTTTCCAAATTCGAACCACAGGGTTGTGAAGAGGAGACCTGGGAGGCCACCAATATGTGGTGGCCGGCCACTATTTCAAGTTGACCCTTTTGACCCCTAGCTGGCCGGCTAGGGGGGGTGGCCGGCCGGCCACTTCCAAGCCCAATAGGTGGCCGGCCATGTTCCTCTCTCCTTCCACTTTACAGCTGTGTAGCCCTTTCCCCCAGAAAATATCTATATCCGGGGGATATTTTGTGGGGGAAAGTTGGCCTCCTTTTCCCCCACCTTTACCCCCCCTTTTTGGTTCTTATAACCAGCAGGCCATATCACATTTAGGGGTTAGAAAAAATTGTCTTCAAGCCTCAATACACATATCTCCCTCCATCTTTCTCATTTTCCTAAAAATCCTTAAGTCCTACACCTTGTTTTCTTCATCACCACCAAGCTCTACCACCACCACTCCATTTCAGCAGCAAGGGGAAGAATTCCAGCAGCTTAGAGTCATCAAAATTGGTCCAAGAAGCAACAAAAGTATTGATCTTCAAGGGTGAGTCCATTTCCCTCTTTTTTAGCTCATTTCTTGCAACATTTCTTAGCCTCCCCTTCTTATACATTTGAGCTCCGACCAAAACTGAAAGTACCCTTTTTTTGAGCTCATTTTCATGTCTCATGAAGGGCTCAACCCTGTTTGAGCCCCCCATCTTGCACTTGCTTCATTATCCTTCTAAAGTGTCATTTTCTTGCATGATATTTTTAGCTTGTGTGTGATTTATTTTGCAGCATGTTATAAACTGTAAGTAGGGTTATTTTGAGTCCCTCTTCAACATTAAAGAAGGGCTCAACACTGTTTGAAACTTCCATGTTGTACTTCCCTTTATATCCTCTTTTTGGTCCCATTTTTGTATGCCTTGGCAGCCCCTGATGTTGCTGTTTTTTGGACCTTGGTCCGAACTAAAAGTGGCTTTATTTTGACCTCCTGAACATGTTTTATTAAGGGTCTTTTCTTGTTTGATGAATGTTTTGTATACCTCATGTTATAGCCACTTTTGAGCCTCATTTTTGCATTGCATTTCTAGCATACTTTTATACTGTTTTTGGGGCTGCCATAAACTGTAAATAGTCCTATTTTGGGTCCCTCTTAAACATTGTTGAAGGACCCTAACCTGTTTGGGGCCAGCAGCTATGAGTTTCTTTTTAATCTCATGTTTAGGGCCATTTCTTGCATGCTAGTTTTGCCCTATCTTGGTTTGCTGTTTGGCCATGTTTTGTACTGGTAAAATGCTAATTTTGGGGCTGCCTTGATTCTGTCTTTACATTCCATGTCCATATTGTGCATGTTTGGTATAGCTATAGGCCATTTCGGGTGCCAAAATTCGTGTTTCGGGACTATTCCGTGCATCGGGTGTACTTTCGCCTCGTTTCGGGGCTGTTTTACCCCATATTTCATTGCTGAAAATCCATTAGTATGCTTGCATGCCATTTTTGCCACATTTGCATTGCATATACCATGGCTTCGGTTTGCGTACCCGTGTGCACGCATTTCGAGGCACTTCATTTTCATCCATCGGCCTCTTATGTGAGTGTGGCTGAGGCTCTCTCATGATAGTATAAGTCCATGTTGCATTTTCCATGTCATTTGCATTGCGTATACCATTGCCTCGGTTTGCGTGCCCGTGTACACGCATTTCGAGGCACTCCATTTTCATCCGTCGGCCTCTTATGTGAGTGTGGCTGAGGCTCTCTCATGTTAGTATAAGTCCATGTTGCATATTTCTCTATCATTCGCATTGCGTATACCATCGCCTCGATTTGCGTGCCCGTGTGCACGCATTTCGAGGCACTCCATTTTCATCCGTCGGCCTCTCATGTGAGTGTGGCTGAGGCTCTCTCATGTTAGTATAAGTCCATGATTGTATTTTCCATGTCATTTGCATTGCGTATACCATTGCCTCAATTTGCGTGGCCGTGTGCACGCATTTCGAGGCACTCCATTTTCATCCATCGGCCTCTTATGTGAGTGTGGCTGAGGCTCTCTCCTATTAGTGTAAGCCCATATCACATTTTCATGTATTTTAGATCGCATTCTGTCATTTTCTTGGTTTGCGTGCCCGTGCGCACGCATTTCGAGCCATCTCATTTTTACAGCATAGTGCATACTAGGTTGTATCTTAGATCGCATTCTGTTATTTTCTTGGTTTGCGTGCCCGTGCACACGCATTTCGAGGCATCTCATTTTTATAGCGTAGTGCATACTAGGTTGTATCTTAGATCGCATTCTGTCATTTTCTTGGTTTGAGTGCCCGTGCGCACGCATTTCGAGGCATCTTATTTTTACAGCGTAGTGCATACTAGGTTGTATCTTAGATCGCATTCTGTCATTTTCTCGGTTTGCGTGCCCGTGTGCACGCATTTCAAGGCATCTCATTTTCACAGCATTGTGTATGTTAGGATTGTATCTTAGTTGCACTTCATACATGTCATGCATATTGCATTGTGTTCGGAATAGGAGTTAGCCGGGGCACGGGAAACGAGGTGTGTTTCGTACACCGAGTGATGGAACGCGTCTCAACTCCCCAGTCACCGACACTCCGGATTATCCATGATGGAGTTAGGTTTTTAGCTGTGTTTCATGTGCATTCATCCTATATTGAATTGTGCATTTCGATTCCTCGACCATCATGCCTCGGTATGCGTGATTGGTGGCACGAGGATCGAGGCATGCATATATTTGTGAAATACATTGCTATGCCCCTTTCCTGCTCTCTGTTGCAGCAAAATGAAGAATCAGCAACTTTTCGGGACTTGGCACGCGTTTCAAGAATAACTGCTAAACAGGGGCTAATTGGGGCATCCCGGTGGATTTCCGCGCGAGACAACCCGGACATGCATCATCCATCAGAAGCGAGGCAGTCCCTGGCTTGCACGCCAGTTTTATTAAGCTTTCTTAGTTAATTTGTTAATTAATTAGGAATTTGTATATTATTCGGACTGTAATATTTGGGCTGTAATATTCTTTTATTCAGGACTGTATATTTATTCGGACCCTCTGCGCGAGGGCAAAACTGTAATAAGTGTGCGTGTGTGTGTTGTATGTCTTCCAACCCCACGTCTTTCTCCCTTTTATTTATCTGCTTATGATGGTTGGATTAGGACATATTTCAATTAGCATACAGTATGACAGCATGTTTGCATTCATTCATCTGTATTGCATGCACCGGGCTCGGCGCATCATACTAACTGCATTGTACTTTCAATTCCAAATTGAATACATGTTAGCTGTAGCATTCCAGATGCCATGTTTAGAGTAGTCGAGCCTGCTATAGTTGCATTTTTGCATGTGTTGCATTAGGGATTTCTGTATACTTAGGATTCATGCATGATTTCTAATAAGTTTCTGTTTTGGCTTGGAGTACTCGGTGAGTTTTATGCTTTAGCATCCTTGCATGCATGTGAGTGACTGCCATGAATAGAATACTTACCATGAGGCTAATTGCTTATGTGATATAACTGCCTGAATGCCTGTGGATGGAGGTTGGGTTACTTGAATTGGAATAAATCATCAACTATTTGTTTCAAGCCCACTAGATAGTGGCAAAATCATCTTTTCTAAGCCCACCTGCGGGTAGCAAACCATTTTCAAAAAAGCGAACATGAAATGTTTTGTTCCAATTCAGGCGACTCAGTCTATACTTGCATGCTGCGCGCATCACATAGTAACCTAGGCTAATAACCGAATAAGAACTCACAATGTTTTCAAAAATAGATATCATGGTTAGTAGAGGCCGATCTTTGATCGGGCGAGCGGGGGTGCTCACGAAGTGACCTTCCCCAATCGTACCCAAGTTCCCGAGCCGAGGCAACTTTGGTGATGACGGACACGTGGCCTTTTGGCACCGAGTCAGGGTTTCCTAAATTTCCCAAAATAAAATATTTAGGTGGCGACTCTGTATCTGGCAAAGCAGTCCATGTTTGGCACTTCTTTCAAAAAAAATATGTTTTCTCAAAACGATTTGCCGAATTTGGACTCTTTGGTTCAGACTTAGAACCGTGACTACAAAATCGAGTCCGAGTTGTAGCGAGGTCCCCCGCGGGCTTGTTACAGTTTCTGGCGACTCCGCTGGGGATTTAGAGAACTTGACTCGAACTCATGATATCTGTTTTTGATTACACTTGTGTGTTTCTTTGCATTGCATTTGCATTGGTGCGCCTAGGACACCGTGTTTGCCATCTGCTGTTCCTGAACGGTTTGCCGGAGGCTTGTCTTGTCAAGGCATGACCATAAGGCTGACCGGTTGTGGGCTCTGCCAGTATGGGAACACAAACCCCGGTTTTACCGGGGCACCCTCTTTGACCATTCGACCTAGTGCATATTCGGATCCATAGTGACCATTCCAAACTAGGACAGGTTGCTTACCCGTTTATAGGTTGTTTGAAACCGCTGCGTGCGTAGTGAAACCCTAGCTCCTGACAAAATAGGACAGGGAAACCCTACCCCAACATTGGGGTGTTTTGGCTCTCACTTATCTGTTATGTGCTTTAGAGTGCGTCTCTACAGGAATGCATGTATCAGTTCGCAAGTTTGGGCATCGGGCCTGCGGGCGCTAGTTCAGTATTTCGGGTATTAGGCTTGCGGGCACCAGTTCAGTATTTTCGGAAATCAGTTATATCTGTGGGTATCAGGTCCAGTTTTGGGGACAGTAATTTTGGGAACCGTGACCAGTGGTCGAATGCAGTTATTCAGTTATATTCATGTCTGTATTGGTGAGATTGGGCTGAGATGCTACGTGTTTTCTCTTTTAGGGCTAAAAGACTCGGTTCAGAGCAACCAGTGTTCCCTTTTGCTGCGGCAAGACAGGAAAAGGCTCACCGGTTCTTCAGATTCATTAGTCACCAACCCGGTCCATCTGATCCGTCAGTCACCAGTCACATCACCTCTGTTCAGTTCAGCAAAACTCGTGATGGCGCAAAATTTGGAAGAGATTATGGTTATGGCAGCTACATTGGACCAAGGAATCACATTGCAAGGTTATACCGATGGTGAAGTGCCACACCCGCCCAGGTCACCTGTCGTACATCCGATCTGGGAACCCCAGTTATTTCAAACCCGTGAGCCCGCCACATTCGAGTTGATGGGAATGATTGGTGACCTTCAAAGATCCGTGGCGGATCTAGCCTGCAGAATGTCGGTTCCGCCGCCAAATGCATCGTATACTGGAAATTTCATACCGCAGGAGCCCCCGCTACTGGGACGAATTGTAATCGAACTTAGCCAACCTGAAGCCATCCCAAGTTCCGGTAATGGCATGTCGACAACAATGGGGCTCCGCTCTGATGTAGCAACTCAAACCTCCTACCAAGCCGAGGCGAGTGGTAAGAACAAGATGAAGGTGGACACCGATCCCTACGAACAACTCCTGTGGGCTGTTGAGGCTCTGAAAGCCAGAGGATTGAATAAACAGCAGGTGTTCGCTGTTGCTGTGAAAATTGTAGATGACATCTTCCCCACTCAGGCCGAGAGCAGTTTAAGCCAGAGGGAAAATCAAGATGGGGACCGTCGTGCCAGAACAGTTCCTTCCAATCCTAACCCTGCACCTAGAAGAGATCAGAGAGCCAAGGCAACACTTGCCGACCCTTTTTCGAGTGCGTCCAGCAAAAGTCAGCAAGCCTCGAATTATCGGCCCCGAGGTCGCAGAGTCTTCCATGCCCTCTATATGCCTTTGTCTAAGGCCCTTCAAATCCTCGTCAAAAAAGGGCATCTCAAACCCCTCGAGCCTCGGCCTCTCCCGAGTCCTCTTCCAGCTAAGCATGATGGTACCCAGTACTGTGCATACCATCAGCAAACCGGTCATAGCACCGACAATTGCTTCCGTCTTCGCCACGAAGTGCAAGATTTGATTGAAAATGAAGTTATCCTCCCTCCAAGCTCGGCAAAGTCTGTCACCACCAGGTTGGTGGATTTCGAGGATAATGCAAGTATGTGATCAGGGGTCGGACCACCTGCGGGCGGCGCGCGGTTTACCTCGGATGTGGCGTATAGCACGCACTATTTTGAACATTTGCAAATACCAGTTTTTGTGTTTTCTGACTTGGGTATTGGGTCTGTTTTGTTGTTTTGTTTTGAGTCTGTCTTTTTGTTTTAAGTCAGTCTCTTTTTGTTTCGAGTCTGTCTTATTGTATCGAGTCAGTCCTGTTGTACAGGAGTCGGGTGATCCCGGGGGGGTGTTACCTCGGGCATCACCATTTTGTTTTGTGTTTGTCTTTTCGTTTTGTTTTGAGTCTGTTTCTGCCAGGGAGCCAGTTGTACCAACAGATTTTGAATGAAACAGCAGTGGTTTTTCACGCTCTTGTATTTGCTTCTGCCATGTGCTAGTTGTGCCGGGATTTGAATGAAACGGCAGTACTTTTCACCTACTCTTCTGCACCCCGAAATCTTTGCATTGACCTAAGTTTTTCAAAACTTTTTTTAGAAAAAAAAAAAAACACCGCGGTGAAAACAAAGAGGAAGGAATTCCTCGGGATTTGCAAAACTTTGATCAATTGAGAGAAAGAGAGGCGTGCTAAGCCCTTAATGAATGAAATCATGCTTATTAGCGTGAGTACTGAGAAGGATCCTGGCTTGATCCAGATTGGTTCTACACTATCTTCAGCGCGAGCGATTTGTCGCTTTCTTAAAAATTTTCAAAAACAAAATGTTTTGCGCGGTCCTGCGAAGACTAGTGTGGAATCGCTCTTGAGATTGTGCAGCTTAGGATCGCTCTCAGCCTCGAGACTTGAGTCCTTGCTTTCAAACCTTGGGCCCATTCAGAACGTTCAACGATCAACTACGATATGAGGCCTGCGTGGCCGGATTCAAAGCAGCCCTCGAACAAGAGGCAAGAAAGTCAGATCAAGAAGATCAGATATCATCAAAAGAAGCTTGTGAAGCTAGAACAACAGCCATTCTCCTGGATTCAGATAATTTCAGGATCTCAAAACCATTTGGCATGGACTCGTTACACTTTTACCCTTTGAGAGGCTCGCTGGGTCGAAAACCCGGAAGGGCGACCCAGGCAAAAGTTAGAGCAAGAGAAAAATACAAAAAAAAGAAGCAAAAAAATGCAAAAGAAAAAAAAAGAAAACAAAAAAAAGAAGAAAAATGAAGGAAAATGCAAAGAAAAGAACAAAAGAAAAGAAAATCAAAAAAGAAAAGAAATGAAAAGAATTGAAAAGAAAAGAAAAACAAAGCTCGCAAGGTCGAAAACCCGCAACGGGCGCCTTGGCAAAAGTTAGAGCCTAAAAAGGAGAGGTTAATACCCGAGTGTACCTTAACCCCGAACTACGTGAGGCTTGATTCCCATCTTTGGGATACGTAGGCAACTTCATTCTGAAGTCCAGCCGTAAAGCACTTCAAATTCGATCGTGTCCATGCAATGGTCTTGGTCATCTTTGCCTTCTCTGTATCCGAGAGTCGGGTTGTGTTCATCACTCTGAGGACTGCCTACAATGCGCTGCGGTGTCATCCAAACAAGGGGCAACTCTTTGTTGCCATTCAGTGTGCCGCGACGCCATTCAAACAAGGGGCAACTTTCCGTTGCCATTCAATGCGCCGTGGTGCCGTTCAAACAAGGGGCAACTTTCCGTTGCCATGCAGTTCCCCTCAAGCAAGGGGCAATCTTCCTTGGAATCCAAGGTTGTGCATCTCGAGAGTAGATTCCGTACTCGTTGAGCAGTGGTCATTTGCAAAAATTGTTTTTGAAAATTTTTACTGAGGTTGACTAACATTTTCGAAAAGTATTCCATTTTCAAAACTGGACCATTTCTCGGACCCAAAAAAGGAAAATTTTCAGTGCTCACAGCCTAACTTGCATGATTTTAAATCAAAAAATTGAACAAACATGTTAATCTAATTCTCATTTTGGTCAAATTTTTTTTAGGAGAAAACTAAAATGAAAAAATGGTCAAAACGATGAACTAGGGGCACAGTTGAGTCGGGCTTCCTGACTTTCCCATTGCCAACATACTTGCCAAGAAGGGCACTCTACCCGCCAGAAAAGGGGATAACTGAAGTTAACAACAAAGGGTTGAAAGCTCTTGCATCCTCCAAGCAGCGAGGTATCAAGCCGAGTGCGAAGCACGAATTGGAATGGATCGAGATGCCCCATTCCCTCATCCGGCGCATCGACAGATGTCACCGAAGGAAATAGCCGCGAGCTGATTATGTTGGGTGTGAGCCCGCAACTTCCTGTTCATCCATCAACCACCCAGGGGAGGGATAAAAAATGAGAGATTAAAGAATAGAGAGATGTGCGCTGAGAGAAAAAGTGAGGAAAAGGGCTTTTTCAGCAAAAACAGAGCTTGAGGGCCGAGCGATGTGAGAATCACAATTGAGAAAGGGTGGGAAACAATACCCGAAGAAACTGGCTCCTCGCGTACTGAGAGGTCTCTCGTCTTTGTAACACCTCTGTGTGTCGTATCTTTTGTTTTGTTTGTCTCGATTCCTGCTTTGAGTCATTCTGAGTGTGTCTCGATGCGTTTAGGTTGTTTACCTTTTCTTTTCCATTGTTCAATCTTTTTCACTGTGTTCAGTCGTAGGCTCAATGCCCAGTTAAGAACACATTTCTTAATTTCAAAAAATTGTCTTGCGCTCATAGTGTCGCGTTGTTCTCCACATTGTGCAAAACAAGATTTTGTTCTTTCAAAAACCACGGGGTTCAACTTGAGTCATATGGGAACAGTAAAGCTGGAACCCATCTGAAGCTATATAAGTTCCAAACTTCGAAGCAAAAGGAAAAGAGGAAGATGTCGGACATCTGAGTTTGTTTAAACTTTTGCAAGTTCTGTCATCACATCCTGTAGGTTCAGAATGGGCTGCGTGTTCAGGAAATTAAAGTTTGGGCTGCGTGTTCAACTTTCAACTTTCAAACTGTGGGCTGCGTGTTCACCTATCAATCTGGGCTGCGTGTTCAGGAAATTAAAGTTTGGGCTGCGTGTTCAACTTTCAACTTTCAAACTGTGGGCTGCGTGTTCACCTATCAATCTGGGCTGCGTGTTCAGGAAATTAAAGTTTGGGCTGCGTGTTCAACTTTCAACTTTCAAACTGTGGGCTGCGTGTTCACCTTCAATTCGAGCTGCGTGCTCGGAAAATCAAAAGTTTGGGCTGCGTGTTCAACTTTCAATCAGAGTGGGCTGCGTGTTCACCATCAATTCGAGCTGCGTGTTCGGAAAATCAAAAGTTTGAGCTGCGTGTTCAACCTTCAATCAGTGTGGGCTGCGTGTTCACCTTCAATTCGAGCTGCGTGTTCGGAAAATCAAAGTTTGAGCTGCGTGTTCAACCTTCAATCAGTGTGGGCTGCGTGTTCACCATCAATTCGAGCTGCGTGCTCGGAAAATCAGAGTTTGGGCTGCGTGTTCAACTTTCAATCAGTGTGGGCTGCGTGTTCACCATCAATTCGAGCTGCGCGCTCGGAAAATCAGAGTTTGGGTTGCGTGTTCAACTTTCAATCAAAGTGGGCTGCGTGTTCACCTTCAATTCGGGCTGTGTGTTCAGAAAATCAATGTTTGAGCTGCGTGTTCAGAAATTCAAGTGCTTGAGCTGTGTGTTCAAAAATGCAAACCGAAATGAGCTGTGTGCTCAGAGTCGAGCTGTGTGCCCAAAATGAGCTGTGTGCCCGAAAGAGTTGTGTGCCCAGATTAAACAGAATATTGTGTTGTGAGCTGTGTGCCAATTGAATGGAATGCTATGTCGTAAGCTGTATGCTAAGCCTTTCAATGTGCATGCATCTCCTCGCGCTATTTCGCGCACCTCAATCGCACTGTCTAGTGCATTTCAAATCAGTCGCGCTGTTTAGCGTATCGCACTGTCTAGTGCATTTCAAATCAATCGCGCTGTTTAGCGTATCGCACTGCTTAGTGCTTTTCGAATCAATCGCGCTGTTTAGCGTATCACACTGTTTAGTGCATTTCAAAATCACTCGCGCCATTTTGGGCATCGCACTGTTTTGTGCAGTTTACATTTCGCGCTATTTCGCGCACCTCAATCGCACTGTCTAGTGCATTTCAAATCAATCGTGCTGTTTAGCGTATCGCACTGTTCATTGCATTTCAATCGCTCTGTTTAGCCTATCGCACTGTTTAGTGCATTTCAAATCAATCGCGCTGTTTAGCGTATCGCACTGTCTTGTGCATTTCAAAATCACTCGCGCTATTTTGCGTATCGCACTGTTTTGTGCAGTTTATCGTTCGCGCTATTTTGCGCATCGCACTGTTTTGTGCGGTTTACATTTCGCGCTATTTTACGCACGTCACTCGCACTGTCTTGTGCATTTCAAATCACTTGCGCTTTCTTGCGCATTGCACTGTTTTGTGCACCTTACTTGCATTTTGCATGCATTCCATCGCGCTATCTTGCGTATCTCACCTGTACTTGTTAGTGCATTGTATCGCGCTATCTTGCGCACCTTATCTGTATCGCACTGTTTTGTGCATTCACTCTGCATCGCACTGTCTTGTGCACTCCCTGGTCCAGGAGACCTTAAACCCTCTGGTCTAAGGAGACCTTAAATCCTACATCATCATTCGCGCTGTTTTTGCGCATCGTACTTGCATCGCACTTGCATTTATTCGCACCATCTCATGCACTTTCTGGTCTAGGAGACCTTAAATCCTCTAAAGGTGCAATTCCTTTGGTGTTTGTCATGCCCGAACGACTTCTGGTGGTCTGGTATAGCCACCTGCCTGTTTTCGCGGTGAGTTCCTAGGAGACCAACTGAGACGGTGGAAACTAGAGTTCGAATGGCTTATGCCTAGAACGCAAAGGTTCGGGATTTCCGAGATTAAAGTCTGGTTTAAATACCCAGGGGTATATCCTCGGCTTGAAATCTGTATGGAAGCCCCATAGGTTGAGATAGCGTGTATGCACCTCAATTCTGGATACTGAACCAACCTAGTCTGTCACCCCCGTTGGAGAATAGGGAAAGCTGCGACCATGGTCAGGGAGAAAAGTAGTACCTGTGTTTCAACCAAGAAGAAGCGAAAGATCCCCAGCAGCATGAGGTAAGTCATTGCCAATTGCCCCTGTAAGGTGCCTTTACTTCTTAGCCATCACATTGCATTTTAGCCACTACATTACAGTGCATTGCATGAATCCTCAATTTTCGAACTGGCTTCGCGTAGCGTATAAGTCCAACTTTCAAAACAGGCTTCGCGTAGCGTATAAGTCCAATTTTCAAAACCGGCTTCGCGTAGCGTATAAGTCCAACTTTCAAAACCGGCCTCGCGTAGTGTATAAGTCCAATCTTCAAAATCTTCTTGCATATCACTTTGCATTTTGCCCCCTTTGCTTGCGGGTATGCCTGCGGGCACATCTCTGTTTATCTTGAACGTTTGTCTGAGTCTTCGGCCTTGTCAAAAATGGGTCGTCTCTGGGTTTTGACATTCACACCCGTCACTTGTGACATCCGAGTTCTGTCAAAGAGGGGCAACTGTAGACACCCCATTTTTGACCGACCTTAAGACTCAGACGTCACCGATGGAGCGCTTGGTGATGTTGCATAATGTGCTCGTTCAGAAGTTTCAGAGTCGCGGCCGTGAGCCCTGCCTCCGGACTTCCGAACCCTCTTCTTTGCCTTGCCTCGGTTTGCGAACCAGACTCGGTTTTCTCTGTTTCTTTTCCTGAGGGGAGGGAGAGGTCCCGTAGACCATCTCTCAGTGGCCGTGGGCTACATTTTGTGGCTATAGGCCATTTTGCCCATTTCGGGGCCCGGTTCCCGGTTTTCGGAGCCGTCAGGCCGTGTGCCTCGGTTCGGGACCGCTTAACCATCTCCATTTGCTTTGATTTTTGGCATACATCTTATTTTCTCCCTTTTGAGGGACACTGAGGTCTGAGAGACCCACTTCGTGGACGAATACCACTTTCGATGTTTAACAGTCCATTTTCGGGACCCCGAACTGCGCGTTTTGGCCCCCGAACATTCGTTTTGCATCGGTTTTCGTTCATTTTTGGCAGGTACCTCTGTTTTATCACCAGGAAGGCCTTAAAAGGGTGGGAGGCCAGCAATTGTTTCAACAACCTGTTTTTACTCCTCCGGCGCCCTCCGACGCCCGTTTTTCTCACTTCCGGGCTAATGTTGAACACATTGGGCCCACTTTCTTGAACTTTGAACCACATATTTGTGATGTACACACATGGGAGGACCCTAAAAGTTCATGGCCGGCCACTAATGCTTCTTGACCCTTTTGAACCCCTCCTTCCGAGCCAATGTTGAACACCCTTGGGCCACTTTCTTGAACTTTGAACCACATATTTGTGATGTACACACATGGGAGGACCCTAAAAGTTTATGGCCGGCCATTAATTCCATTTGAACCTTTTGAACCCCTCCTCAAAACGGCTTGTTCTCTCTCCTGTTTTAGAGTTTCCAAATTCGAACCACAGGGTTGTGAAGAGGAGACCTGGGAGGCCACCAATATGTGGTGGCCGGCCACTATTTCAAGTTGACCCTTTTGACCCCTAGCTGGCCGGCTAGGGGGGGTGGCCGGCCGGCCACTTCCAAGCCCAATAGGTGGCCGGCCATGTTCCTCTCTCCTTCCACTTTACAGCTGTGTAGCCCTTTCCCCCAGAAAATATCTATATCCGGGGGATATTTTGTGGGGGAAAGTTGGCCTCCTTTTCCCCCACCTTTACCCCCCCTTTTTGGTCCTTATAACCAGCAGGCCATATCACATTTAGGGGTTAGAAAAAATTGTCTTCAAGCCTCAATACACATATCTCCCTCCATCTTTCTCATTTTCCTAAAAATCCTTAAGTCCTACACCTTGTTTTCTTCATCACCACCAAGCTCTACCACCACCACTCCATTTCAGCAGCAAGGGGAAGAATTCTAGCAGCTTAGAGTCATCAAAATTGGTCCAAGAAGCAACAAAAGTATTGATCTTCAAGGGTGAGTCCATTTCCCTCTTTTTTAGCTCATTTCTTGCAACATTTCTTAGCCTCTCCTTCGTATACATTTGAGCTCCGACCAAAACTGAAAGTACCCTTTTTTTGAGCTCATTTTCATGTCTCATGAAGGGCTCAACCCTGTTTGAGCCCCCCATCTTGCACTTGCTTCATTATCCTTCTAAAGTGTCATTTTCTTGCATGATATTTTTAGCTTGTGTGTGATTTATTTTGGAGCATGTTATAAACTGTAAGTAGGCTTATTTTGAGTCCCTCTTCAACATTGAAGAAGGGCTCAACACTGTTTGAAACTTCCATGTTGTACTTCCCTTTATATCCTCTTTTTGGTCCCATTTATGTATGCCTTGGCAGCCCCTGATGTTGCTGTTTTTTGGACCTTGGTCCGAACTAAAAGTGGCTTTATTTTGACCTTCTGAACGTGTTTTATTAAGGGTCTTTTCTTGTTTGATGAATGTTTTGTATACCTCATGTTATAGCCACTTTTGAGCCTCATTTTTGCATTGCATTTCTAGCATATTTGTATACTGTTTTTGGGGCTGCCATAAACTGTAAATAGTCCTATTTTGGGTCCCTCTTCAACATTGTTGAAGGACCCTAACCTTTTTGGGGCCAGCAGCTATGAGTTTCTTTTTAATCTCATGTTTAGGGCCATTTCTTGCATGCTAGTTTTGCCCTATCTTGGTTTGCTGTTTGGCCATGTTTTGTACTGGTAAAATGCTAATTTTGGGGCTGCCTTGCTTCTGTCTTTACATTCCATGTCCATATTGTGCATGTTTGGTATAGCTATGGGCCATTTCGGGTGCCAAAATTCGTGTTTCGGGACTATTCCGTGCATCGGGTGTACTTTCGCCTCGTTTCGGGGCTGTTTTACCCCATATTTCATTGCTGAAAATCCATTAGCATGCTTGCATACTATTTTTGCCACATTTGCATTGCATATACCATGGCCTCGGTTTGCGTGCCCGTGTGCACGCATTTCGAGGCACTTCATTTTCATCCATCGGCCTCTTATGTGAGTGTGGCTGAGGCTCTCTCATGATAGTATAAGTCCATGTTGCATTTTCCATGTCATTTGCATTGCGTATACCATTGCCTCGGTTTGCGTGCCCGTGTGCACGCATTTCGAGGCACTCCATTTTCATCCGTCGGCCTCTTATGTGAGTGTGGCTGAGGCTCTCTCATGTTAGTATAAGTCCATGTTGCATATTTCTCTATCATTCGCATTGCGTATACCATGGCCTCGGTTTGCGTGCCCGTGTGCACGCATTTTGAGGCACTCTATTTTCATCCGTCGGCCTCTCATGTGAGTGTGGCTGAGGCTCTCTCATGTTAGTATAAGTCCATGATTGTATTTTCCATGTCATTTGCATTGCGTATACCATTGCCTCGGTTTGCGTGCCCGTGTGCACGCATTTCGAGGCACTCCATTTTCATCCGTCGGCCTCTCATGTGAGTCTGGCTGAGGCTCTGTCATGTTAGTATAAGTCCATGATTGTATTTTCCATGTCATTTGCATTGCGTATACCATTGCCTCGGTTTGCGTGGCCGTGTGCACGCATTTCGAGGCACTCCATTTTCATCCATCGGCCTCTTATGTGATTGTGGCTGAGGCTCTCTCCTATTAGTGTAAGCCCATAACACATTTTCATGTATTTTAGATCGCATTCTGTCATTTTCTTGGTTTGCGTGCCTGTGCGCACGCATTTCGAGGCATCTCATTTTTACAGCATAGTGCATAGTGCATACTAGGTTGTATCTTAGATCGCATTCTGTCATTTTCTTGGTTTGCGTGCCCGTGCGCACGCATTTCGAGGCATCTCATTTTTACAGCATAGTGCATACTAGGTTGTATCTTAGATCGTATTATGTCATTTTCTTGGTTTGCGTGCCCGTGCGAACGCATTTCGAGGCATCTCATTTTTACAGCGTAGTGCATACTAGGTTGTATCGTAGATCGCATTCTGTCATTTTCTCGATTTGCGTGCCCGTGTGCACGCATTTCGAGGCATCTCATTTTCACAGCATTGTGTATGTTAGGATTGTATCTTAGTTTCACTTCATACATGTCATGCATATTGCATTGTGTTCAGAATAGGAGTTAGCCCGAGCACGGGAAACGAGGTGCGTTTCGTACTCCGGGTGACGGAACGCGTCTCAACTCCCCAGTCACCGACACTCCGGATTATCCATGATGGAGTTAGGTTTTTAGCTGTGTTTCATGTGCATTCATCCTATATTGAATTGTGCATTTCGATTCCTCGACCATCATGCCTCGGTATGCGTGATTGGTGGCACGAGGATCGAGGCATGCATATATTTGTGAAATACATTGCTATGCCCCTTTCTTGCTCTCTGTTGCAGCAAAATGAAGAATCAGCAAATTTTCGGGACTTGGCACGCGTTTCAAGAATAACTGCTAAACAGAGGCTAATTGGGGCATCCCGGTGGATTTTCGCGCGAGACAACCCGGACATGCATCATCCATCAGAAGCGAGGCAGTCCCTGGCTTGCACGCCAGTTTTATTAAGCTTTCTTAGTTAATTTGTTAATTAATTAGGAATTTGTATATTATTCGGACTGTAATATTTGGGCTGTAATATTCTTTTATTCGGGACTGTATATTTATTCGGACCCTCTGCGCGAGGGCAAACCTGTAATAAGTGTGCGTGTGTGTGTTGTATGTCTTCCAACCCCACGTCTTTCTCCCTTTTATTTATCCGCTTATGATGGTTAGATTAGGGCATATTTCAATTAGCATACAGTATGACAGCATGTTTGCATTCATTCATCTGTATTGCATGCACCGGGCTCGGCGTATCATACTAACTGCATTGTACTTTCAATTCCAAATTGAATACATGTTAGCTGTAGCATTCCATGTGCCATGTTTAGAGTAGTCGAGCCTGCTATAGTTGCATTTTTGCATGTGTTGCATTAGGCATTTATGTATACTTAGGATTCATGCATGATTTCTAATAAGTTTCTGTTTTGGCTTGGAGTACTCGGTGAGTTTTATGCTTTAGCATCCTTGCATGCGTGTGAGTGACTGCCACAGAATACTTACCATGAGGCTAATTGCTTATGTGATATAACTGCCTGAATGCCTGTGGGTGGAGGTTGGGTTACTTGAATTGGAATAAATCATCAACTATTTGTTTCAAGCCCACTAGATAGTGGCAAAATCATCTTTTCTAAGCCCACCCGCGGGTGGCAAAATCTGCATTTCAAGCCTACCTGCGGGTAGCAAACCATTTTCAAAAAAGCGAACATGAAATGTTTTGTTCCAATTCAGGCGACTCAGTCTATACTTGCATGCTGCGCGCATCACATAGTAACCTAGGCTAATAACCGAATAAGAACTCACAATGTTTTCAAAAATAGATATCATGGTTAGTAGAGGCCGATCTTTGATCGGGCGAGCGGGGGTGCTCACGAAGTGACCTTCCCCAATCGTACCCAAGTTCCCGAGCTGAGGCAACTTTGGTGATGACGGACACGTGGCCTTTTGGCACCGAGTCAGAGTTTCCTAAATTTCCCAAAATAAAATATTTAGGTGGCGACTCTGTATCTGGCAAAGCAGTCCATGTTTGGCACTTCTTTCAAAAAAAATCTGTTTTCTCAAAACGATTTGCCGGATTTGGACTCCTTGGTTCAGACTTAGAACCGTGACTACAAAATCGAGTCCGAGCTGGAGCGAGGTCCCCCGCGGGCTTGTTACAGGTACGATTGGGGAAGGTCACTTCGTGAGCACCCCCGCTCGCCTGGTCATAGACCGTCCTCTACTAACCATGATATCTATTTTTGAAAACATTGTATGTTCTTATTCCAGTTATTAGCCTAGGTTACTATGTGATGCGCACAGCATACAAGTATAGACTGGGTCGCCCGAATTGGAACAAAACATTTCATGTTTGTTTTTTGAAAGATGGTTGGCTACTCGCAAGTAGGCTTAAAATGCAGATTTTGCCACCCTCGGGTGGGCTTAGAAAAGATGGTTTTGCCACTATCTAGTGGGCTTAAAACAAATATTTGATGAATTGTCCCAATTCAAACAACCCAACCTTCACCCACAGGCATTCAGGCAGTTATATCATATAAGCAATTAGCCTCATGGTAAGCATGCTATTCATGGCAGCACTCACACGCATGCAAGGATGCTAAAGCATAAAACTTACCGAGTACTCCAAGCCAAAACAAAAAAACTCATTAGAAATCATGCATGAATCCTAAGTATACAGAAATGCCTAATGCAACACATGCAAGAATGCAAACTATAGCAGGCTCGGCTATTCTAAACATGGCATATGAAATGCTACAACTAACATGTATTCAATTTGGATTTGAAATACAAATGCAGTTAGTATGATGCGACGAGCCCGGTGCATGCAAAACAGATGAATGATGCAAACATGCTGTCATACTGTATGCTAATTGAAATATGCCCTAATCTAAACACCATAAGCGGATAAATAAAAGGGAGAAAGACGTGGGGTTGGAAGACATACAACACACTCACGCACACTTATTACAATTATGCCCTCGCGCAGAGGGTCCGAATAAATATACAGTCCCGAAAGAAAGAATATTACAGTCCAAATATTACAGTCCGAATAATATACAAATTCCTAACTAATTAACAAATTAACTAAGAAAATAAATAAAACTGGCATGCAAGCCAGGGACTGCCTTGCTTCTGATGGATGATGCATGTCCGGGTTGTCTTGCGCGGAAATCCACCGAGATGCCCCAATTAGCCTCTGTTTAGCAGTTATTCTTGGAAAGCGTGCCGAGCTCCGAAAAGTTGTTGATTCTTCATTTTGCTGAAACAGAGAGCAGGAAAGGGGCATAGCAATGTATTTTCACAGATATATGCATGCCTCGATCCTCGTGCCACCAATCACGCATACCGAGGCATGATGGCCGAGGAGTCGAAATGCACAATTCAATATAGGATGAATGCACATGAAAACACAGCTAAAACCTAACTCCATCATGGATAATCCGGAATGTCGGTGACTAGGGAATTGAGATACATTCCGTCACTCGGAGTACGGAATGCACCTCGTTTCCTGTGCCCGGGCTAACTCCTATTCCGAATATGATGCAATATGCATGAAATGCAACTAAGATACAATTCTAACATACATAATGTTATGGAATGACATGCCTCGAAATGCGTGCACATGGGCACGCAAACCGAGAAAATGACAGAATGCGATCTAAGATACAACCTAGTATGCACAATGCTATGAAAATGAGATGCCTCGAAGTGCGTGCACACAGACACGCAAACCAAGGCAATGACATACGCAATGCAAATGATATGGAAATGGGATATGGGCTTACACTAACATGAGAGAGCCTCAGCCACACTCACATAAGAGGCCGATAGATGAAAATGAAGTGCCTCGAAATGCGTGCACACGGGCACGCAAACCGAGGCGATGGCATACGCAATGCAATGGCATGGAAATGGCATATAAAATGCAACATGGACTTATAGTTACATGAGAGAGCCTCAGCCGCACTCACATAAGAGGCCGGTGGATGAAAATGAAGTGCCTCGAAATGCGTGCACACGGGTACGCAAACCGAGGCAATGGCATACGCAATGCAATATGGCTGAAATGGCATGGAAAATGCAACATGGACTTATACTAACATGAGAGAGCCTCAGCCACACTCACATAAGAAGCCGGTGGATGAAAATGAAGTGCCTCGAAATGCGTGCGCACGGGCACGCAAACTGAGGCAATGGAATATGCAATGCAATGCAATGGCATGGGAATGACATGAAAACATGTTAATGGATTTTCAGCAATGAAATGTGGGGGAAAACAGCCCCGAAATGAGGCGAAAACACACCCGATGCATGGAATCTCTCCCGAAATGCAAAATTTGGCATATAGAATGAACTATAGCTATATGAAGCATGCAAAATTGGTACATGGAATGAAAATACAGAAGCAAGGCAGCCCCAAAATAAGCATTTTACCAGTACAAATTATGGCCAAACAGCAAGCAAGGATAGGGCAACAATGGCATGCAAAAATGGCCCTAAACATGAGATTATGAAGCAACTCATAGCTGCCAATTCCAAATAGGTTAGGGCCCTTCAACAACATTGAAGAGGGGCCAAAAATAAGCCACTTTACAGAACTGTAAAAACCCTAAAAACAAACATAGATATGGCTAAGCTTTTGTGCAAGAAAAAGGGCCAAAAGGTGGCCAAAGAGGCAAGTGGTATATGCAAAGTCCAAACTAAAAAATTCCCTTCTACAACATTGAAGGGGGACCAAAAATATGACTATTTACAGAACTGTAAAAACCCCAAAACAGTATACAAACATGCTAGAAATGCAATGCAAAATGAGGTTCAAAAGTGGCTATAACACAAAGTATACAAAATATTCATCAAACAGCCAAAGACCCTTAATGAAATATGAAGAATGGGCCAAAATAAGACTACTTTTAGTACTATAAAAAGGCCAAAAACCGAAGCATGATAGGCTGCCAAAACATGCAAAAATGGGGATTAAAAGAGAGATATAACATGAAGTGTATAAAATATGCCTCAAACCATGAAAGGCCCTTAATAAAACATGAAGAATGGCCCAAAACAAGAACTTTTCTAGCTCTGTAAAATGACCAAAAATGGAACCAAGATAGGCTTCCAAGTCATACAAGAATAGGGGACCAAAGATGGATATAAAGACAAGTAGTACATGGAGGCCCCAAACAAAGATGAGCCCTTCTTCAATGTTGAAGAGGGCCTCAAAATAATTCTACTTACAGTTCATGAGAAACTCCAAAATAGATCACACGTAGGTTAGAAAAAGCATGCAAAATATTGACATACAAAGAGGGTATTGAAGCAAGTGCAAGATGGAGGGCTCAAACACGGTTGATCCCTTAATGAGACATGAAAATGAGCTCAAAAAAATGACCTTTCAGTTTTGGTCGGAGCTCAAAACAGTAAGCATGATGGCTAGAGGAATGGTGCAAAAATGAACTAGAAAAGAGGGAAAATGGACTCACCCTTGAAGATCAATACTTTTGTTGCTTCTTGGACCAAATTTGTTGCCTCTTAGCTGCTGGAATTCCTCCCCTTGCTGCTGGAATGGAGTGGTGGTGGTAGAGCTTGGTGGTGATGAAGAAAATGAGGTGTAGCTTAGGAATTTTCAAGGAAAATGAGAGAGATGGAGTGAGATAAGTGTATCAAGGCTTGAAGCAATATTTTCTAACCCCTTCTTCAAGTGTTGGAGGCTGGTTATATGGAACAAAAGGAGGGAGTAAAGGTGGGGGAAAAAGGAGACAAGCTTTCCCCCACAAAATATCCCCCGGATTGAGATATTTTCTGGGGGATAAAGCTATACAGTTGTAAAGTGAACAGTGTGAGGATCATGGCCGGCCAGGTATTTTTGTTTCAGGTGGCCGGCCGGCCACATCCCCTAGCCGGCCGGCTAGGGGTCAAAAGGGTCAAGTTGGTTTAGTGGCCGGCCACCACATAATGGTGTCCTCCCATGTGCCCTCAACACAACCCTGTGGTTAAAAGTCCAAGAAAGTGGCTCAAGGGTGTTCAACATTGGCTCGGAAAGAGGGGTTCAAAAGGGTCAAGCAACATTAGTGGCCGGCCACCAACTTTTAGGGTCCTCCCATGTGTGTACATCACAAATATGTGGTTCAAAGTTCAAGAAAAAGGGCCCAGGTTGTTCAACATTGGCTCGGAAGGAGGGGTTCAAAAGGGTCAAGCAACATTAGTGGCCGGCCACCAACTTTTAGGGTCCTCCCATGTGTGTACATCACAAGTATGTGGTTCAGAGTTCAAGAAAGTGGCCCCAAGGTGTTCAACATTAGCCCGGAAGTGTGAAAAACGGGCATCGGAGGGCGTCGGAGGATATATAACTGGTTGCTGCAACAATTACTGGCCTCCCACCCTTCTACGGCCTTCCCAGTGATAAAACAGAGGTACCTGCCAAACATGAACGAAAACCGTTGCAAAACGAATGTTCGGGGGTCAAAACGCGCAGTTCGGGGTCCCGAAAATGGGCTGTTAAGCACCGAAAGTGGCATTCGGCCACGAAGTGGGTTTCTCAGACCCCAGTGTCCCTCAAAAGGGAGTAAATAGGAGGCATGCCAAAAATTGGAGCGATAAGAGATGGTTAAGCGGTCCCGAACCAAGGCACACGGCCTGACGGCTCCGAAAACTGGGAACCGGGTCCCGAAATGGGTAAAATGGCCTATAGCCACAAAATGTAGCCCACGGCCACTGAGAGATGGTCTACGGGACCTCTCCCTCCCCTCAGGAAAAGAAACAGCAAAAACCGAGCCTGGTTCGCAAACCGAGGCAATGCACAAAAGAGGGTTCGGAAGTCCGGAGGTAGGGCTCACGGCCGCGACTCTGAAACTTTTGAACGAGCACATTATGTAATATCACCAAGCGCTCAATCGGTGACGTCTGAGTCTTAAGGTCGGTCAAAAATGGGGTGTCTACAGTTGCCCCTCTTTGACAGAACTCGGAAGTCACAAGTGACGGGAGTGAATGTCAAAACCCAGAGACGAGACATTTTTGACAAGGCCGAAGACTTAGACAAACGTACAAGATAAATAGAGTGGTGCCCGCAGGCATGCCCGCAGGCGAGGGGGCAAAATGCAAAACGATATGCATAGAGCAGAAGTAATTCAATGATCATGCAAACGCAGCAAGCTGTAATGAAGCAAGTATTCGCAAATAGATGCAACAGTTTTAAGCAAGAATGCAAAGCAACAACTACATTTCGTGCAGTTAAGAATGCGGAGAATTATTCAATCCTCGCCACGTCTCACACAGAGAAGATACGATACCTGCGCGATTCGTCTGGTCGCACCAGCCTCAAATGAACCGCACATACAATATCGTGCCTGCAAAAGAGAGAAATTGCAACAAGTACAATATGCTACCAACATATATTCAATGTGATTCTGAAAGTTTGACACACGCAGTGCCGGTGAGTGAATGCATCGCAATGCAAGAGTGGAACAAGCGTGACAACGTATGCTCAATCATAGAGGTATGCCAATATCAAGAAATGTGCATAAAAATGTAAGTATGCTCATGAGAATGCAAGTTATGTGCATGATAGTGCAAAACGAGCATAAATTAGGGTGCCCGTTTGTCATGAAATAACGAGCACGGAAATGCGTGTTTCGGCGAAGGCGACTCGATCACGGCCTCCGATCCACTTCCTGGAAAGGCTACAACTCATTCAAAAAGGATACACTTCGATTTCGATGAATGATGATGAGACACATGTCAGAATTTGAAGCTGAAGTTCCGGCGGAGCAATTTCGCGACCGGAAAGTGCACTTTTCTTGAACTTTTTCAGGTCCCAGGAACTCCAATCTTCCTCAAAATTTGCAGGGAGCTAGGTGAGCCTGTGAGGGACATGGCTGGCCAGTTTTATGAGGGATGGGAGGTGGCCGGCTGGTTTTACAAAAAGTGAATGGTTGGCCGGCCGGCTAGAAAAGGTGGCCGGCCGGCTATATGACCAAATCCGAGGGCATTTTGGTCCTTTCACCTCCTTTCTTCATGCTCCTTCATCCTAAGAGTTTGAGCCTATAAATGCAGCCGAGATCTTCTCTTCTCTTGCCTCTTACACCTCTTTCTTCTCCAGATCTGAGTTCCATACGCGTTTTCCAACGCCCCACGCAAGTTGTTTCCGCAAAAATATTCAGTTTCAAGCACTTTGAACTAATTAAATTTTGGTTTCGGAGCTTCTTTTCTCATTTCCGCCACTTGAGGTGAGTTTGTCTCAATATTTGGAAGATTTTCTCGGGAGTTGACTTTTGTTGACTTTTTCATTTCCCGAGAGTTGACTTTTGTTGACTTTTTCCAATTTTGGCTCGTTTTCGCTCATTTTTGCTCCTTTTGCAGATTTTATGAAAATGGCGGGTCATTCTCCTCATGGTGGAGGCTTTCCGGGTGCCGGGGATGATTTTGATCCCATGACTTTGCCCCCGAGGGTCCGACCTTTTATTCCCGGGAGGTACGCTCTGCCAGCACATGTCTTTCCTCGTGTCGTTTTCCGCCATTTCACTGATTTTGATGAGCAAGCCCCTGGGGATCTGCTTCTCTGAGAGCCAGAGCATCACCTCTCCCATGAGGCCCGAGAGGTATTTACTTCATTTTCTGCATTTTTCGTACATTTCGTGCCTTTGCCATGCTTGAACACACAGTTTAGCTTATGACATAGTACTTTATTTGCATCTTGAATATGTAGCTTAAACACTTGAATTTCTGAACACTCGGCTCATTAATTGATTGCGAACGCACGGCACACATTAGTTAAGAAATGAACACACGACTCACACACTGATTTGTCGAACACACAACCCAAATTTGAAAGTGAACACACAGCACTCACTGACTTAGAGTAGAACGCACAGTCCAAACTCCGATTTTCTGAACACGCAGCCCACACTTAAATTTCCTGAACACGCAGCCCAGATTGATAGTGAACACGCAGCCCACACTAGTTGAAAGTTGAACACGCAGCCCAAACTTAAATTTCCTGAACACGCAGCCCAGATTGATAGTGAACACGCAGCCCACACTAGTTGAAAGTTGGACACGCAGCCCAAACTTAAATTACCTGAACACGCAGCCCAGATTGATAGTGAACACGCAGCCCACACTGATTGAAAGTTGAACACGCAGCCCAAACTTAAATTTCCTGAACACGCAGCCCAGATTGATAGTGAACACGCAGCCCAAACTTAAATTTCCTGAACACGCAGCCCAGATTGATAGTGAACACGCAGCCCACACTGATTGAAGGTTGAACACGCAGCCCAAACTTAAATTTCCTGAACACGCAGCCCAGATTGATAGTGAACACGCAGCCCACACTGATTGAAAGTTGAACACGCAGCCCAAACTTAAATTTCCTGAACACGCAGCCCAGATTGATAGTGAACACGCAGCCCACACTGATTGAAAGTTGAACACGCAGCCCAAACTTAAATTTCCTGAACACGCAGCCCAGATTGATAGTGAACACGCAGCCCACACTGATTGAAGGTTGAACACACAGCCCAAACTTAAATTTCCTGAACACGCAGCCCAGATTGATAGTGAAGACGCAGCCCACACTGATTGAAGGTTGAACACGCAGCCCAAACTTAAATTTCCTGAACACGCAGCCCAGATTGATAGTGAACACGTAGCCCACACTGATTGAAGGTTGAACACGTAGCCCAAACTTAAATTTCCTGAACACGCAGCCCAGATTGATAGTGAACACGCAGCCCACACTGATTGAAGTCGAACACGCAGTTCATTCATTTTATTGGCATATAGCTCATTCATTTCATTGGCACACAGCTCGTTCATTTCATTGGCACACATATATTCATTTCATACTGACACATGTATTCATTCTGAATGCAGGTTGGTTCTCGCAGTGTGCGGGGTATGGCTCCACCGCCGCGCGGGACTGGTATGTTGAGCTCCCGGAGGCTGTCCGGGATTTAGTAGACTTGGCAGGATTCGGGGCTTTCTGCATTGGGTTGTCACGTTGTCCTGCCAGGAGGACACTGATGGCGGCACTGGTAGAGAGATGGTAGGACATCACCAACTCCTTTCATTTCTCTGCTACTGGGGACATGACTATGACCCCTCTGGACTTCGCTGTGTTGACCGGCCTGGACATAGGAGGTCGGTCCATCCCCTATGACGAGGACATGGGCGAGTGGGAGGCCGCTTGGACATATCTGTTGGGGGCTCGCCCGCCTGTTGACAGGGTTTCTGGGAGAGTCCGATATACTTGGTTTTCTTCCCACTTCCGGCGGGCGGAGATGGTGCCCGAGACTCCTGAGGAGACGGAGCAGTACGCCCGTGGTTTCCTTATGTTCCTCTTCGGGACTACCCTGTTTGCCGATAGAGGGAACACAGTTGGGTTGTACCTGTTGAGCGCTCTGGTTGACCTATCACAGGTCAGTCGATATGACTGGGGTGGCGCCGGCCTGGCTACCCTTTACTACTATATGAGCGCGACCTCCCACAGGCGGGGAGACTTACTTGGCGGTTATTGGAGAGCCTGGGAGGTACTTTTCTGTCCCCTTGATTTACATTTCTGCTCTTCATTACTTGTACATTGCACACACAGCGCACTTTACAGTCTGTATTTTGCTCTCATCGTACTTACATTCTGCACTGCTTTTCTCAGCTATGGGTCTATGTATACTTCCCAGCATTAGCCCCAGAGTTGGAGGTGGCAGGGCCCCCCATGACCCCATATTCACTGGTGTTCGAGGGCCCGCACCGGCTGAGACCCCGAGAGACTCTCATTTATCTGCGACAGTATTTTGACACTGTGCGCCCATCGGAGGTACTTCAGAACCCTCAGTTCTTCCCATTTTTATCTCTGATTTGCCCTGCACGTTCCTGATTTCTGATTGGTTTATTCACTTGTTATCCGCAGATTACATGGCAGCCTTGGGCACCCTTGGGCGATGGTCTCCGATTTCAGTATCCCGGAGGATCGGGCACCTCCCAGTATAGGTTCCTGCTCGAAGGACCTGTTGGTAGAGCATGGTTTCTGGGGGAACGTTTTCTGCGTCAGGTATGGGGGTATCTTTCTCAGGATCCTCCCGCAGTACCCCTAGTCAGTATGCGGATTGCTGACAGGCTCTCTTTCTCGGAGGTAGTCGGCGCTATGCTGGGTAGCGATGCTTTACTATATCTCGAGGAGGGGGATTACGGCACTTACCGTCATACAATTTGATGCCTCCACTGACGGGGGTTCGCACTCCGATGGCGAGGTCTGCTGGTACGTCATCTTCGAGCCAGGCCCGGGCTCGGGCTGCAGACGCCCCTTCCACCAGTAGGGCTGGTACATCGAGAGGTGGGGGTAGATCGGTTCCTTCGACTCCTCCGACTTATCCTCATCCTGGATGGCCGGACATGCCGTTCGAGTTGACGGGATGGCGTTTTGGGACTCCTTGCCCGATTCCGCTAGAGCCTCCACTTCCTGACCATAGATATATCAGGGATCCTGATTCGCCACCAGTATGATTTATAGCTTTGATTTATCAGTCGGATACTTGGACATTCATTCCTTTACTGATAGTTTTGCCTTTGTATCTGCAGCCTCCGGCTGAGTATGTGGACGAGATTCTCGGGGTGATGGCCGCACTTGAGGGCATGGTCCTTCGGAGAGAGACCCACCTATCCGTTATGGGTGTGCAGGTACCGTTCATTTTTCTTGTATTTATCACACTTCTGATGACACACTGGTTTTGAGCATTCTTCTGTATTATAGAGCACATCCGACACACAGCCCACTCACATACTGTACTCGTATCTGATTTTCATATTTGAACTGATGTATTGAACTTTTCATTTTCAGATGCCTCCTGTATATGCTCCGCCGCGGGCCGGGCCATTTGGGCCTCCTTGGGGAGCTGGGCCATCTGGGCCTTTTTACGGAGCTGGGCCATCTGGGCCTTCTCAGGGAGCTGGGCCATCCAGGCCTTTCCAAGGAGCTGGGCCATCCAGGCCTTTTCGAGGAGCTCGAGGAGGGTCCTCCCACAGACGTAGGGCACGCGTTGTAGAGGCGGAGCCCGAGGAGGAGGAGGAGGAGGAGGTTACCGACCGCCAGTTAGAGACATCTGCTGAGGAGGGGGGCTCCGGTCTTGGTTCAGGGAACAGAGGCGAGGCTGAGGGGGATTCTGAGGACGACAGCTCCGACCCGGATGATGATGATGGTGCAGAAGTTGTCCCGCAGAAGAGGATGAGGAGTGCTTCTCATTCCCGCTCCCGAGGGCATTGATGCTGTTGTTTCCTGCTTTATTTTTCTTTTTGCTAGTAGTTTGTAGCACTTTGCATATTGTTAGGCAGTTTTATTTTTTGTAAAACTTGTACCTTTGTTCGTTGTAAAGCATGATGGAATGAAATAGCTTTTGAAAAGGTGTTTGTATTTTAAACTTTTAGCATCGTATCGCATCATTTTATTTTGCACAAAAATGAAATTGAATGGGAATGTGCATTGTGTAATCACCAAGTCAGGTAGTGAACCGACGCAACAAACAAAGCAACTCAACTTACTAAGATATAACAGAACCTTAGGAAGTTTACAACTCAATAAGCAAAATGCAATAATGTTGACAACGCAAATAAACAAGACTTAAACAAAGATTGCTTAAACAGAGCGCAATGACTCGAAAACACGAAACACGTCCATTCGACAAACAACTCGATAAGCAAAACAACAACTCGATAATTAAAACAACAACTCGATAAACGAAACTCAGCAACAACAGAGTGTACTTCGGACGATCTGGGCACCGGAACGCATCCGAAACAGAGGGAAATCAAGGCCTTTGACTCTCCCGTTGCATGGAAATGCTTGAAACTTTCCCTCGAAGGGTAAAACAGGGCCAAGGAGATACACTGAAGCATTGCCGGCCACCTTTGGGAGCCGGCCGGCCAATTTTATGGAGAGGGGGAGCCGGCCGGCCAATTTTGTAAAAAGCAAATGGCCGGCCAGCCAGAAAAGGTGGCCGGCCGGCCACTTATTCCTGCAGCCACCTAGTTTTTGACACGTGTCCCCGTGAATAGTGTTTTTCCCTCTATAAAAGCCTCAACTTCGAGAACATTCATTTCATCTTAGTTTTACACAAAGATGGAGGCGTTTCTTGCGGAAAATCTCACATCTTGGATCTCTTCTCTAGATGGCTCAGAAAAGCTGAACTTCCGGGGTTTCGGTTTGAATGCACTATTCACGCTGAGCCATACTCCGCTACATCTGCCTTTTCTCCATGCCGCGGCAAGGTTCTGGAACCCAGTGACGCACGTTTTTAGCTTCGGCAGCCAAGAGGTATGTCCCACTTTCGAAGATTTTCAGGTTTTGATGGAGTCTGAATGCTCTGAAGTGATCTTGCCCCAGCTCCGTTTTGGCCACGCCCAGGCTTTAGGGCGGATGTGTGGGCTCACGGCGCGTGATGCTCGATCTCTGATCTGCAGTGGAGAACTGGACATCCTCGGCTTGGTCCATCGTTTTTCCGACGCCGGTGACCGCAGCAACCATTATTGGCAGGGTTTCCGGCAACACGCCCACTGCTTGTGTTTGTTGTCTCACTTTCTGCTTTCCTCGGGCTTCGGCGGAGCTAGCATTCGCCTGATTGAAGTCGCCCAAGGCTTGAGAGAGGGAAAGAGCTGCATCGCTATGACCTTGGCCGAGACGCTGATGGGTTTAGATTCTGTCTATCGCCGGGAGGCGACTAGGTTTGCTGGGAGTCCACTGCTGCTGCAGGTAATGTTTCCCACCCAACCTTACATATATATTTGCTCACATCACTCGACCCTCGGGCTCGGTTTTACTCACAAAACCCTTATCTTACTTTTCTCTCATCGTACATCTCTCTGTTCTTTATTCTCTCATTTTCCATCGCTCCCCCAGGTATGGTTAATGGACAAGTTGCAGGTTGTGGACTCTTGCCCGGCCTATTCAGCTCGAGGCTACTTCTTTCGGCAGCGCCTAGTCAATGCTCTTGACGAAAGGTGGTGGTTTGACTGGATGTGCAATCTGTCCGCGGACCGCATTGCTTGGCGTTGTCCTTGGCTCAACCTCCCGACAATGAGCTATAGTATGTCCCGGCTGATTGGGATCCAGCTGATTGGTCTAACCCATTGCGTATTCTATTTTCCATTCTGGTTCCTGCGTCAGTTCGGTCACGATCAGACCTGCCCACCGGAGGGGATTGAGTACCCAGCCGCTTTCCCGGTCCGGGGTGCACAGCTTGCCCGATATGCCACAGCATGGAGGACTAGAGAGCTCCTGGCCCCTGCTTCCACTTTCAGTCGCATTTTGTTCGATGAGTGCTTGGATTGGCTCAACGAGGAGGCACAGGTTGGGCCTAGCTTGGCATCAGATGCTTCGTCCAGCTCTGGGAGGGGACACAGAGATACTTGACTCAACTATGCCCCAAATTTATTGCTTTGTTAGTATTTTCAAGTTTTCTTTATGAATGTAATAAAAAAGAAACCTCGATTGTATGCAAGAGCAGGAGAACTCTGTTTTGAAATCAATGAAATTGATGGTTGTGGTACTGAAAATTTTCCGCTTTGGTCCAAAAATGGTTTTAGTCGTAAAAAGATTAATTTGAACAAAGTCGACTTTTATTAAAACTTTTCAAAACTATTTTCGATGTGGATCAGAACTAAACACGCCGAAGATCTGTCACTGAGATGCACAACCCCAGATCCCTGCAACTGGAAAGTTGCCCCTAGTCTGAAGAACAATGCGGCACTGCATGGCAACGGAAAGTTGCCCCTTGTCTGAGTAACTTTGCACCGTCGCGGCAACGGAAAGTTGCCCCTAGTCTGAACAGCACTGTACCGGAGATCGCGATCAATGCTGATGGATAAAGATGACTGAGATGATCAAAATGGACAGAGTTGATCGGGGAAAAGTTTATGGCTGAACTTCAAGGTGAAGTTGCCTACGTATCCCAAAGATGGGAATCAAGCCTTACGTAGTTCAGGCCCAGGTTCACTCGAGTATTTTCACTCTCCTTTTGCGCTCTAACTTTTGCCAAGGCCGCCCTTTGCGGGTTTTCAACCTTGCGAGCTTAGTTTTTATATTTTCTAATTTTTTGTGCTCTGACTTTTGCCTAGGTCGCCCTTTCGGGTTTTCGGCCTAGCGAGCCTCTCAAGGGTAATATTTCTTCAACTTGTCCATATTGATCGGTTGTGAGAACTCCAAGCCATCTAGATCCATCAGAACCACAGCTCCACCTGACCAGATAGCTTTGATGATGTAAGGACTAGTCCAATTGGGTTTGAACTTGCCCCTTGGGTCGTGGATTGGAGCTCGGTTGTCTTTGAGCACCAAATCTCCTTCTTTCAGATTCCTGGACTTAACCTTCTTGTTGAAAGCCCGGGCAATTCTGCGTTGATAGCCTTGGATGTGGTACAGTGCTTTCAGTCTTCTTTCATCAAAGAGCATGAGTTCTTCGAATCTGCTTTGCTGCCAATCTGCTTCGGCTATCTGGCATTCAGCCAATACTCGTAACGACGGAACCTCAATCTCGATAGGTAGAACGGCCTCCATTTCATAGACCAATGAATACGAAGTCGCCCCAGTAGAGGTTCTGATTGAAGTTCTGTAGCCCCACAGAGCAAATGGCAGCTTGTCTGGCCAATCCCGGTAGGTTCCCACCATCTTCTGCAGTATATGCTTGATATTCTTGTTGGCGGCCTCAACCGCTCCGTTGGTTTGCGGCCGGTATGTAGATGACTTATGGAAAGCCACATTGTATTTCTCCAACAAGTCTATCACTTCTTTCTTGAAATGGGAACCATTATCTGAAATTATCTCGTTTGGCACCCCGTAGCGACAGATGATGTTGTTTCTGATGAACTTTGCGACGTGCGACGCCTTCAACACCGCGTATGATTGGGCCTCAACCCACTTTGTAAAATAATCTATCGCTACCAAGATAAACTCATGCCCGTTTGACCCCTTCGGGGTAACAGCTCCGATCACATCAATTCCCCAGACTGAAAAAGGCCATGGCGAAGTCATGTTGTACAGTTTTGACGGCGGGATGTTCATGCGATTTGCATGGATTTGACACTTGTGGCATCGCCGAACAAAACTAATACAATCCTCCTCCATGGTTGACCAGTAGTAGCCCTGTCTGAGGATCTTTCTGGCCAGCATTACTCCATTCATATGTGCACTGCACTCCCCTCCATGGATGGCCTCCATCAGGCGCTTCGACTCTTCAGCTTCTACACAGAGCTTATGCATTCCCAGATGACCCCTTTTGTACAGCTTACCCCCGCAGATGATGAACTGAGCAGCCATTCTTCTGATGGCCCTCTTATCCTTGGCATTTGCCCCTAGTGGATACGCCTCCTTTTCCAAGAAGTTCCAGATGTCGTAATACCAAGGGTTGCCGTCTTGTGCCTCATCTATGGCGGAAATCGACTCGTATGCTGGCGCAAACTTTTGATCAATGATGACTGGACGCATCCGGACTCCGGACGGGATGTCTATCATAGAAGATAGAGTTGCTAGTGAATCTGTGAACCTGTTGTTCTCTCTTACGAGATGGGTGAAATTTAGCTTCTCAAACCGAGGAATTAACAAATCCAAGGTTTGGTGGTAAATTATCATCCTTTCCTCCTTGACTTTCCAATCTCCTTTTGCTTGAGACACAACAAGGTTTGAGTCCCCAATGACGTCCAACCGTCTTGCCCCTAGTTCTAGGGCTGCTTCCAGGCCAGCAATACATGCCTCATACTCTGCTTCATTGTTGGAGACTTTGAACTGGAGCTTGAATGCTAAAGGGATACGGGAATCGTCAGGCGTTATCAGCAACACCCCTATCCCATATCCGTACTGGTTTGACGCACCGTCAAAGTACATTGTCCAAGTTTCATCTTCGACGTGCAAAATGGCTTCATCTGGGAATAGGTACTCAACCGCTTCATCCCCTTCAACCGGGTGGTCGGCAAGGAACTCTGCTACCGCTCTTCCTTTTACTGACTTGCGCGTTACATACTTCAAATCAAATTCGGAGAGCAACAGCAGCCAACGAGCTAGCCTACCCGTAAGTGCTGGTTTCTCAAAAAGATATTTGATGGGATTCAATCGTGAAACCAACATTACAGAGTGAGCTAACAGGTAGTGCCGCAGCTTCCTGGTAGCCCATACCAAGGCCAAACAAGCCTTCTCCAGCGGTGTATAGCGGGTCTCGTAATCCAGCATCTTTTTGCTTAGATAGTAGATGGCCCTTTCCACTTTGTCTTCTGATTCTTGCGCGAGCATGCAGCCCATGGTAGTCTCATTTACTGAAAGGTACAATATCAACGGTCTCCCCGGCTCTGGTGGTGACAACACGGGCGGGTTCTGTAGATATTCTTTGATCTGCTCAAAAGCTGCTTGACATCGGCCGTCCCATTGGAATTTCTTTCCTTTCTTCAGGAGACCAAAAAGTGGTTCACAAGTCAAGGTTAATTTAGAGATAAACCGTCTTATGAATTGCACTTTACCTAGAAAGCCTCGCACCTCCTTTTCAGTCCTTGCTGGTGGCATTTCTAGGATGGCCTTGATTTTGGAAGGGTCGACCTCGATGCCCCTTTGTGTAATCAGAAACCCTAGCATCTTCCCTGCTGGAACACCAAACGTGCACTTCTGGGGATTCAATCGCAGCCGAAACTCTCTGATCCTTTGAAAGAATTTTTGTAAGGCGGTGTAGTGGCCTTCTCTTTCTTTGGATTTGACAATCATGTCATCCACATACACCTCGACCTCTTTATGGATCATGTCATGCAATATTGTAGTTGCTGCCCGTTGATAAGTAGCTCCAGCGTTTTTCAACCCGAATGGCATCACTCTATAACAATATGTACCCCACGGGGTAGTGAATGCAGTCTTCTCCCGGTCTTCGGGTGCCATTACTATCTGATTATAGCCTGAGAAACCATCCATAAATGAAAGCAAGGCGTGTCCTGCCGTGAAATCCACCAATTCATCAATGTGTGGCAAGGGAAAGTCGTCCTTCGGACTGGCCCTGTTCAAATCTCTGAAGTCTACACAGACCCGAATTCTGCCATCCTTCTTTGGCACCGGAACAATGTTGGCCAACCAAGTTGGGTATTCGGACACCAGCAGGAACCCTGCGTCAATTTGCTTGGTGACTTCTTCCTTAATTTTGAGAGCCCAGTCCGGGCGGATCCTTCTAAGTTTCTGTTTGACAGGGCGGGCCTCGGGATCAAGAGGGATCCGGTGCTGTACAATCTCAGGATCGATTCCAGGCATGTCTTCGTAGGACCACGCGAAAACATCTTTAAAATCTTTTAATAAAGCGACTAAGCGCTCGCGTTCCTCCGAAGACAACGTGGACCTGATCTGGACCAGCCGCGGGTCCTTCTCAGCACCAACATTCACAGTAGTGATTTCATCCATTAAAGGTTTAACAAATCTTTCCTGCTCTTGATCAATTAATCGTTGCAAAACCGGAGGAATTTCTTCCTCATTGTTTTCATCAAAATTTTGAAAATCCTGATTTAAGCAATAAATCAAAGGCACAGAGAAATACTCAGAAACCACATCCACATCGTTCTCATTAAATATTTCCAAGCCGTCAGATTCCTCTGTTACAACAGACTCAAAAGAAAATGAAAATGATGACCTAGACAGGACTGTGGTATCCGGGTTATCACCCCCAAGAATACCGGACTCAGACTCAGTCGAGCTGGAACCTGATTCCGACGCACAAGATTCGGTGGAATCAGATTTCGGCTCACTACCTGACCTGGAGCTGCTAGATAAAAAGCCTTCTTCATATTGCCAGATGAGAGAAGGTGCGATAGATGCATCCAAGATCGGCGCTGGAAAGCCCGCAGCTATTTCATCCCCAATCATAGAAACCGAAGAGTTATCCCCCAAGCACTCTTGGTCGATCGGAGGATCTGAAAGTAGACAAGCCAGTGCTACACCCATTTCAAGCTCGGTGCTCCCAGAATCTACTGCTTCACACTGCTCAACCTCAGTTGGTGGGTCTGTCTGCGCTTCGGCAACGTCATCCCCAGATAATTGTAAGTCAAAGAAGATTTCGAAACCAGGCACGCGCTTCTTCTCCGCGTTCAGCCATGGTTCTGGGAAGCCGCAGAATGGAAAGTCTTCCCCCTCCCGGATGAAGCGTCCGTTTAGGGTACCCCAGATGGGCCTATGCATTAACTCGAATGGCTTCCCAGCCTTCTTTGCTTTGGCCCTTCCGGCCATCTCTTTCCCTTTCCTCACCCAATCCTCTTTGGTGGGCAGATAACCCAATCCAAAGGGGTGAGGGT
Organism: Camellia sinensis; assembly: GCF_055761805.1. Lineage (NCBI taxonomy): Eukaryota > Viridiplantae > Streptophyta > Magnoliopsida > Ericales > Theaceae > Camellia > Camellia sinensis. The sequence continues at coordinate 74,796,777 of NC_138964.1, forward strand.
TGTGTGGCACTTCGGCCGATACCGCGACGCCCTTTCGGCCGCTTCTTCCTAATCCCATTCCGGGGATATGTTGTAGCTTGTTCATGAGGTAGACAGATTGAGCACTGACGTACATACCTTCATTCACAGCCATGACATTCTGCACCACTTGAGCCTCGGCCAAAGTGAACCCCGATAAAAACACATCCTCCGTGCCGTGCTCGATCTCCAAGACAGGTGCGGACACTTCCGGCGGCGGATGGATTGATGAATTCCCAAAAACGATAGCTACCCTTTTCCCGTGAGGGTACTTTAGCATCTGATGTAGAGTGGAAGAGACTGCTTTGACCTGGTGCAACCACGGTTGCCCCAAAAGTAGGTTAAAGGTTGCGGGAACGTCCAAGATATGAAATTCAATGCTGTGTTGTCCTGGACCAACCTTGGTTTGAATTTTAACAGTCCCCATCACTTCTCTGCTGGTATTGTCGTATGCTCTGATCACTTGAGTAGTTGGGACGAAGTCCATGGGCTTCAACCCGATTGCATATGCCGTTCTAGTCGGGCAGACATTAATCGCAGACCCGGTATCAACAAGTACCACCGGTATCCACTTATCTCTACATTCCACAGAAATATAGAGAGGTTTGTTATGATTTGTGCCCTCAGGCGGTAGTTCCTTGTCCGAAAAGGTTAATGCCGGGGAACCTCCTCCTGGAAAAACCAGCCCAACCAGTTGTTTAGGCGTGGTGTCTATGGAGAGTTTGGACTTGTCCATAGCAGATAGGACAGCTTCCCTATGTACTCGTGATGCCATTAGCAGTCCCCAGATGGAGATGTCTGCTTGTATCTTTTGTAACTGTTTCAGCACAGCTTCCTCTTCAATCTTCTTCTCCTTCTGTTTCTCCGCTTCTCTATCCTTCCCAGATGCCTCGGGTTGGTCCAGGTGTGGGGGTTTGAAGTACCGCCCACTTCTCGTCATATGGTCAACCTCATCGAGGTACCAAGTGTCATCCGGTTGATTATTTCCCCAGTCTTCATCCGTGTGGGCAAGACATAAGTCATCGTCTTCCCACCACATTCCGTCGGCAGCCAATAGACACCTGTCTGGCTCCGGTTTTGTTGCACTCGCAGTACTCCCTGTCCACATGCTCGCAGCATTCTTTATCTTCGTGCACACAGCACTTTCAGTCCCCTCAGGGCCCTTAGCTTTCCTAATTCTCTCGGCATCCTCAAACTTTTCTCGTTCTAGCTGCATCAGTACAGCTGTTTGTTCAACAATTCCCGTATCCATAATGCCCATGTCTCGAGCGGAATTCTTAGCACCGGCGCTCTCCAGCGATACAACTTGACTTTCGGCCATTCCGGCCACAGCTGATATCCCTGCCCCTGCCGGGCTCTGTTCTGGTTGGGCTTCCCCCACTTCATCTGGTTGATCCTCGAGCCATTCAATGGCCTCTGCCGATTCCTCAAAGTCGAACCAGTTGATTGCCGAATCCCCCGGTTCCTGGTCATCGAAAAATTGCAGGTTGGCAAAGTCCTCCTCTACGGCTGTCAGATCATCTGCCCCTAGCCCAGATCCATCCCCCCGGATCATGCACAGCTCTCCTGTCTCTGGGAATTCTATAGCTAGCCCAATTCAGCTCGTTGATAGGATGTACTCGCTTGGATCATAGGCTCCCCCAGCAAAACTCTGTCCAGTCCCTGATTCAACAATCTCATTCTCTCCTGAAATCTGCCCTGCCCCATCTTCGACGGTCACCACCGTCGGTTCTGGTTGGGTTTTGGAGATGTCCACCATGCACAAGAAGTCAGTGCAGTCGGGGAGGAACACCTCCGGCTTGGGTAGGTGGGATGGGGTGATATAGATGCTCGGATCGTAAGATGCGACCCCAGTTTGGATAAAATTGATTCTGTTGGGAGGAGGAGCTTGGTTATGTGATGGGAGAGGGTTGGTTGTGACATTGGGTTTATCGGGAGGCGCGATCACCTGTTTGTCGATAAGGTCTTGGATCTCATGACGCAATCTGAAACAACGGTCGGTGTCGTGACCGTGTTGTTGGTGATACGCGCAGTACTTTGCTGGGTCATGAGAGGGAGGGAGTGGATTCGGTAGTGGCTTCGGCTCCAGGGGTTTCAAATGCTTTTTCCTGATCAATACCCCTAGAGCTTTGGACAGGGGCATATATAATGGGGTGAAGGTTCTTTGGCCTCGAGGTTGGAATCTGCTGGTTTGTGTGTTGCTTCCGGACGCGCCGGAGAAGGGTGTGGCAGCCATGGGCCTTGGAGGGGGAGGGGGAGTGGTGGTGACCATACTGACTTCCGAGGCTCTCGTATTTGCAGCGCCACTCGGGCCCGCATTGTTGTTACGGTTGAAAGTCCTCCTCGGTTGTTCCCTGTCGTGGTCAAACAGACCTTGTTTCATTGCATCTTCGATTTGCACCCCCATCTCGTGTAAATCTGAGAAAGTAGGAAAGGGGATTACAATCATTCTTTGCATCAACTTTGGGTGGAGATTGCGCACAATCATCCGGATTTGGTCCTTATCCGTGGGCCTTAGAGTCATCATTGACGCCTTTGCCCTCCATCGGATTACAAAGTCTGAGAAAGTTTCCTTGGGCTCTTGCCTTGTCGTTTCGAGATCACGAGTTGTAATCTCGATCTGAGTGTTGTACGAATATTGCGCGACAAAGGCCTCAGCCATGTCATCCCAATTCTTCTTCACTTCATCCTCTAACTTTGCGTACCAGTGGGCGGCCACACCTGACAGGGTTTGGCCGAATAGTGAAAGCTTTTGTGGTCGCGTTAGGCCCATTGGCCGCAAGATGTCTGAGAATAGTCGGAGATGGACCATGGGGTCCCCGGACCCGTCAAAGCGGTCGATTTGAGGCATTTTGAACCTATCGGGCAATGTTACGGCCACGTCGGTATATCCATCCTCGATATCCGGGATAGCCTTGACCCCCTGGGATTTCTTGAAGAGCTTCTCAAGCTTGCTCAATTTCAAAGCTGTATGATCAACCTCGAACTCGAAGGGAGAGTACGGGTGATTGGGTGTATGGGCCTTGGACAGTTGTGGCGGAAGCGGGGGCGGAGCTGGCCCCGTTGGAAGATTCGTGTCCTCTTGTAAGTTTTGGAGATTTGGCACAGCGTTCTGGGTGTTTGGCGGAGCGTTCTGAACAGTAGGTGTTTGCTCAGGTAATGGAGCCCCTGCCGGAGGAGGAATTTGGTGTGAAGCAGATGCCGCATTCTATTGTTGCAGTTTGGTGATTAGTTCGGCCTGTTGGGCCATAATCTCGGCCTGTTACTTGGCGAGTTCATCTCGGCGAACGGCATCCTGCTGCATGGCCCGCATGGTTTCTTGCATTTGGCGCACCATCTCCTCAACTCCTGTTGGCGTTGCCATACTGTTTTGATCTATCTGAACTACTGGCAGATCTGTCTCAATGGGGATCTCAATCCGACTGTCCACTGATGGGGGAAACCACTGTTCTGGTGATCTCTGTTCAAATACACTGCGCTTTTTCTGCTTTCTTCTGGTAACAGGGGGTAGAGAATGGAACACTGGCTGTCCGTCAATTAGATCCTCAGATCGATTGAGTCGACGACCTCGTGTCCAAAGTGCTTGGGGGGTATCTGCTAGGTTTGAAGCAATTGTGCTAGAACTGCCCTAGACAAAAGATAAATAAAGCAATAAGGAAATAAATAAACAGATAAACGGACAGCATAACAACGTAAAATAAATGCATGACACACAGCCGGGCATAACAACACACAGTCAATAAGCTGAATACACGCTGTCCTCAAACACTAATTATTATCCCTGTATCACTGTCCCCTAAAACAGAATCTGATATCCGCAGATAACTAATTCTCAAATACTGGCTGATGCCCGCAGGCCTGATACTGACAGTACTGAACTGATGCCCGCAGGCCTGATACCCAAACTCATGTACTGAACTGATGCCCGCAGGCCTAATGCTGACAATACTGAACTGATGCCCGCAGGCCTGATGCCCAAACTCATATACTGATACATGCATTCCTGTAGAGATGCACTCTAAAGCACATAACAGATAAGTGAGAGCCAAAACACCCCTATGTTGGGGTAGGGTTTCCCTGTCCTATTTTGTCAAGAGCTAGGGTTTCACCACGCACACAGCGGTTTCAAACAACCTATAAACGGGTAAGCAACCTGTCCTAGTTTGGAATGGTCTCTATGGATCCGAATATGCACTAGGTCGAATGGTCAAAGAGGGTGCCCCGGTAAAACCGGGGTTTGTGTTCCCATACTGGCAGAGCCCACAACCAGTCAGCCTTATGGTCATGCCTTGAAAAGACAAGCCTCCGGCAAACCGTTCAGGAATAGCAGATGGCAAACATGGTGTCCTAGGCGCACCAATGCAAATGCAATGCAAAGAAACACACAAGTGTAGTCAAAAACAGATATCATGAGTTCGAGTCAAGTTCTCTAAATCCCCAGCAGAGTCGCCAGAAACTGTAGACATCCCCGAACGCCCCAGGAGGAACGAGCTCCCGTTCTGTTCATATTGGGGTCACTACAGCTCAGGACTCTCAAATTTGTCACGGTTCTAAGTCTGAACCAAAGAGTCCAAATCTGGCAAATCGTTTTGAGAAAACAGATTTTTGAAAGAAGTGCCAAACATGGACTGCTTTGCCAGATACAGAGTCGCCACCTAAATATTTTATTTTGGGAAATTTAGGAAACCCTGACTCGGTGCCAAAGGCCACGTGTCCGTCATCACCAAAATTGCCTCGGCTCGGGAACTTGGGTACGATTGGGGAAGGTCACTTCGTGAGCACCCCCGCTCGCCCGGTCATAGACCGGCCTCTACTAACCATGATATCTATTTTTGAAAACATTGTATGTTCTTATTCCGGTTATTAGCCTAGGTTACTATGTGATGCGCACAGCATACAAGTATAGACTGGGTCGCCCGAATTGGAACAAAACATTTCATGTTTGTTTTTTGAAAGATGGTTGGCTACTCGCAAGTAGGCTTAAAATGCAGATTTTGCCACCCTTGGGTGGGCTTAGAAAAGATGGTTTTGCCACTATGTAGTGGGCTTAAAACAAATATTTGATGAATTGTCCCAATTCAAACAACCCAACCTTCACCCACAGGCATTCAGGCAGTTATATCATATAAGCAATTAGTCTCATGGTAAGCATGCTATTCATGGCAGCACTCACACGCATGCAAGGATGCTAAAGCATAAAACTTACCGAGTACTCCAAGCCAAAACAAAAAAACTCATTAGAAATCATGCATGAATCCTAAGTATACAGAAATGCGTAATGCAACACATGCAAGAATGCAAACTATAGCAGGCTCGGCTATTCTAAACATGGCATATGAAATGCTACAACTAACATGTATTCAATTTGGATTTGAAATACAAATGCAGTTAGTATGATGCGCCGAGCCCGGTGCATGCAAAACAGATGAATGATGCAAACATGCTGTCATACTGTATGCTAATTGAAATATGCCTTAATCTAAACACCATAAGCGGATAAATAAAAGGGAGAAAGACGTGGGGTTGGAAGACATACAACACACTCACGCACACTTATTACAATTATGCCCTCGCGCAGAGGGTCCGAATAAATATACAGTCCCGAATGAAAGAATATTACAACCCAAATATTACAGTCCGAATAATTTACAAATTCCTAATTAATTAACAAATTAACTAGGAAAATAAATAAAACTGGCATGCAAGCCAGGGACTGCCTTGCTTCTGATGGATGATGCATGTCCGGGTTATCTTGCGCGGAAATCCACCGGGATGCCCCAATTAGCCTCTGTTTAGCAGTTATTCTTGGAAAGCGTGCCGAGCTCCGAAAAGTTGTTGATTCTTCATTTTGCTGCAACAGAGAGCAGGAAAGGGGCATAGCAATGTATTTTCACAGATATATGCATGCCTCGATCCTCATGCCACCAATCACGCATACCGAGGCATGATGGCCGAGGAGTCGAAATGCACAATTGAATATAGGATGAATGCACATGAAAACACAGCTAAAACCTAACTCCATCATGGATAATCCGGAGTGTCGGTGACTAGGGAATTGAGATACATTCCGTCACTCGGAGTACGGAATGCACCTCGTTTCCCGTGCCCGGGCTAACTTCTATTCCGAATATGATGCAATATGTATGACATGCATGAAATGCAACTAAGATACAATTCTAACATACATAATGCTATGGAATGACATGCCTCGAAATGCATGCACATGGGCACGCAAATCGAGAAAATGACAAAATGCGATCTAAGATACAACCTAGTATGCACAATGCTATGAAAATGAGATGCCTCGAAGTGCGTGCACACGGACATGCAAACCAAGGTAATGACATACACAATGCAAATGATATGGAAATGGGATATGGGCTTACACTAACATGAGAGAGCCTCAGCCACACTCACATAAGAGGCCGATAGATGAAAATGAACTGCCTCGAAATGCGTGCACACGGGCATGCAAACCGAGGCGATGGCATACGCAATGCAATGGCATGGAAATGGCATATAAAATGCAACATGGACTTATACTTACATGAGAAAGCCTCAGCCGCACTCACATAAGAGGCCGGTGGATGAAAATGAAGTGCCTCGAAATGCGTGCACACGGGCACGCAAACCGAGGTAATGGCATACGCAATGCAATATGGCTAACATGGCATGGAAAATGCAACATGGACTTATACTAACATGAGAGAGCCTCAGCCACACTCACATAAGAAGTCGGTGGATGAAAATGAAGTGCCTCGAAATGCGTGCGCACGGGCACGTAAACCGAGGCAATGGCATATGCAATGCAATGGCATGGGAATGACATGCAAACATCTTAATGGATTTTCAGCAATGAAATGTGGGGGAAAACAGCCCCGAAATGAGGCGAAAACACACCCGATGCATGGAATCTCTCCCGAAATGCAAAATTAGGCACATAGAATGAACTATAGCTATATGAAGCATGCAAAATTGGTACATGGAATGAAAAGACAGAAGCAAGGCAGCCCCAAAATAAGCATTTTACCAGTACAAATTATGGCCAAACAGCAAGCAAGGATAGGGCAACAATGGCATGCAAAAATGGCCCTAAACATGAGATTATGAAGCAACTCATAGCTGCCAATTTCAAATAGGTTAGGGCCCTTCAACAACATTGAAGAGGGGCCAAAAATAAGCCACTTTACAGAACTGTAAAAACCCTAAAAACAAACATAGATATGGCTAAGCTTTTGTGCAAGAAAAAGGGCCAAAAGGTGGCCAAAGAGGCAAGTGGTATATACAAAGCCCAAACTGAAAAATTCCCTTCTACAACATTGAAGGGGGACCAAAAATATGACTATTTACAGAACTGTAAAAACCCCAAAACAGTATACAAACATGCTAGAAATGCAATGCAAAATGAGGTTCAAAAGTGGCTATAACACAAAGTATACAAAATATTCATCAAACAGCCAAAGACCCTTAATTAAATATGAAGAATGGGCCAAAATAAGACTACTTTTAGTACTGTAAAAAGGCCAAAAACCGAAGCATGATAGGCTGCCAAAACATGCAAAAATGGGGATTAAGAGAGATATAACATGAAGTGCATAAAATATGCCTCAAACCATGAAAGGCCCTTAATGAAACATGAATAATGGGCCAAAATAAGAACTTTTCTAGCTCTGTAAAATGACCAAAAATGGAACCAAGATAGGCTTCCAAGTCATACAAGAATAGGGGGCCAAAGATGGATATAAAGACAAGTAGTACATGGAGATCCCAAACAAAGATGAGCCCTTCTTCAATGTTGAAGAGGGGCTCAAAATAAGCCTACTTACAGTTCATGAGAAACTCCAAAATAGATCACACGTAGGTTAGAAAAAGCATGCAAAATATTGACATACAAAGAGGGTATTGAAGCAAGTGCAAGATGGTGGGCTCAAACAAGGTTGAGCCCTTAATGAGACATGAAAATGAGCTCAAAAAAATGACCTTTTCAGTTTTGGTCGGAGCTCAAAACAGTAAGCATGATGGCTAGAGGAATGGTGCAAAAATGAACTAGAAAAGAGGGAAAATGGACTCACCCTTGAAGATCAATACTTTTGTTGCTTCTTGGACCAAATTTTTTGCCTCTTAGCTGCTGGAATTCCTCCCCTTGCTGCTGGAATGGAGTGGTGGTGGTAGAGCTTGGTGGTGATGAAGAAAATGAGGTGTAGCTTAGGAATTTTCAAGGAAAATGAGAGAGATGGAGTGAGATAAGTGTATCAAGGCTTGAAGCAATTTTTTCTAACCCCTTCTTCAAGTGTTGGAGGCTGGTTATATGGAACAAAAGGAGGGAGTAAAGGTGGGGGAAAAAGGAGACAAGCTTTCCCCCACAAAATATCCCCCGGATTGAGATATTTTCTGGGGGATAAAGCTATACAGCTGTAAAGTGAACAGTGTGAGGATCATGGCCGGCCAGGTATTTTTGTTTCAGGTGGCCGGCCGGCCACATCCCCTAGCCGGCCGGCTAGGGGTCAAAAGGGTCAAGTTGGTTTAGTGGCCGGCCACCACATAATGGTGTCCTCCCATGTGCCCTCAACACAACCCTGTGGTTAAAAGTCCAAGAAAGTGGCTCAAGGGTGTTCAACATTGGCTCGGAAAGAGGGGTTCAAAAGGGTCAAGCAACATTAGTGGCCGGCCACCAACTTTTAGGGTCCTCCCATGTGTGTACATCACAAATATGTGGTTCAAAGTTCAAGAAAAAGGGCCCAGGTTGTTCAACATTGGCTCGGAAGGAGGGGTTCAAAAGGGTCAAGCAAGATTAGTGGCCGGCCACCAACTTTTAGGGTCCTCCCATGTGTGTACATCATAAGTATGTGGTTCAGAGTTCAAGAAAGTGGCCCCAAGGTGTTCAACATTAGCCCGGAAGTGTGAAAAACGGGCATCGGAGGGCGTCGGAGGATATATAACTGGTTGCTGCAACAATTACTGGCTTCCCACCCTTCTACGGCCTTCCCAGTGATAAAAACAGAGGTACCTGCCAAACATGAACGAAAACCGTTGCAAAACAAATGTTCGGGGGTCAAAACGCGCAGTTCGGGGTCCCGAAAATGGGCTGTTAAGCACTGAAAGTGGCATTCGGCCACGAAGTGGGTTTCTCTGACCCCAGTGTCCTTCAAAAGGGAGTAAATAGGAGGCATGCCAAAAATTGGAGCGATAAGAGATGGTTAAGCGGTCCCGAATCGAGGCATACGGCCTGACGGCTCCGAGAACCGGGAACCGGGTCCCGAAATGGGCAAAATGGCCTATAGCCACAAAATGTAGCCCACGGCCACTGAGAGATGGTCTACGGGACCTCTCCCTTCCCTCAGGAAAAGAAACAGCAAAAACCGAGCCTGGTTCGCAAACCGAGGCAAAGCACAAAAGAGGGTTCGGAAGTTCGGAGGTAGGGCTCACGGTCGCGACTCTGAAACTTCTGAACGAGCACATTATGTAATATCACCAAGCGCTCAATCGGTGACGTCTGAGTCTTAAGATCGGTCAAAAATGGGGTGTCTACACCAAGCTATTGCCTTAGCAGAGGGATATCATCAACACAAGAAAATGGTTTTTCCACATAGGGTGAGCCAAAGTCTAGTAGAAATAATCCAATATAATAAACGAATCTTAACAAAGACGTAAGGGTGAAATGCATATACAATGTTTGTGCCAAAACATTTTATATCTTTTTTCCAAAACCATGCAATGCTAGCTTAATATCAGAATTCATAAATCACTTCCTTTACTATAGCAAACAGGGCAGTGAATCACACTTTGGGAATCTCAAAACAATATCAATCTTTCACGAAAAGTTCATCCGCGGGAAATCGTAAACTGGCGCCCATGTAAACGTAGGCTCTACAAGCACTATTATTGCCATTTATGAAAATTTCATCTGCGGGATCGTCACCTATGTATATGCACCGGTTTTAGGACATTCACCATGGACACTCAGGCCAACTTAGTTCAATGAGACAATGTATACTTCCCAGATTCACCCATTTTCTGAAAACGATAAACGTTTCCAATGTATAAATATGAAATAATGCTCGATGCAAATGGATGAGACAATAGCTTCAGTTCTTCTAATTCTCAAACAATTTCTACAACAATCATAGCTATCCTCCACCGATAGCGCAAAACAAATATCTCTAAATAGATAAACAATTTCCAATAAGAATAAGCTTTTCAAGTTGTAAGATGTAAGTGATAATACATATCTAACTCTACCATTCTCATCGATATCAACCCATTTCCACATTTCCAACATCAATTCATTATTTATATAAAATCAACATTTGAGACATTTAGGGCAAAATCCCCTTTTCTTCCAAAATCAATGCCAAGTATCAAAATCAACCACTTCATCACAACTTCACTTTATTTTCAACACCATAATAATTTTCAAGAATTCATTTGAAAACTCCACTTTTGATCTTTAACCCAAAACCGTAGATTTGTTTAAAAAATCCCTAAAATCACAATATTGTTTAGAGTTAATAAATAACTAAGTTAAAAATCATAAAAGAGTGCGAAGAATCCCTACCTCAAGCTCAGAAGACGAGAGAGAGTGTGAAGGAAATTCAAAGAAACCGAAAATCAACTTCACTCTAATTAGATCGAAGCCCTCGTCGCGCTTTACCTTTTTAACAAAGGGACACGGGTAAAAAGGTCGACGGATCTAGGTGTATTTAAGTGAAATATATAAGTTTTAGAGAGAGAGAGAGAGAGAGAGAGAGAGAGAGAGAGAGAGAGAGTGAAAGAGAAAATAGGATTTTGAAATGTTTAGAGATAGAGAGAGGTGAAAAAGTGACTCAAAAAAGTGACTTCACAAACTGATATACGCACAGACCGCTCGAGCACAAGAAGTCTCGCTGGAGCGACTAGACACAATAAGTTGCATCGCTTGAGTGAAGAATACGAACTTCTAGAAGTTTTATAGACAGAGAACCACCGCTCGAGCACAAGAAGGCTTGGTCGAGTGAACACTGCTCGAGAGTAAGAAATACCGCTCGAGCGAAAAATGTCAACTCCCAGTATCTTTGCAGACCTGTAAAAGTACTGGAAGTTCACAAGGACTGCTCGAGCGCAAGAAGTGGCACTCAAGGGAAGAAGCAAAATTCTGGGCATCAATAGTGTGAAAAAACAAGCTACCAACCTGTTTCAAACTCAACCAACACATCCCAATAGCCAAACTCAAAGAGAAATAAGGGGAGACCAGACAAGAACAACTTTATAAGGCACTGAAACCTGGATCTGAAACATCAAATGGGCCATGTCTAAACCAGAATCTCTATAGCCTCCTCCCTTAAAGAATTTCATCCTTGAAATTTTAAACCAGACATTAAAACCTTGTTTAAACCAATTACAACAGTGATAGTAATTCAAATTCAGCACCATGACCCATCCACTGATCATCCATTCTCATCAACATGATAAACGAGTTTTCAATAGTGAATATACAATTCATATTTCACTACATCAAAGTTAGCCTTTAACAACGCTAATAAACTGCCATTAATAAGTATACAACCGTCACAAAAGGTTTTGACGGCTGTAAGACGACATATATTGATAACATCATCTATATAAGTGTTGGGAATAAGATAACGACGGTATATGCGGCAGTTATTAACCATCACTAGTCAAAATCGACGGCCATAGAAATTAGTGACATTTTTTTTTGTAGAACCATCATAAATAGTGTTCCTTTAACGGTGGTTTTCTCAAAATAAAAAGTGATTATTTGATACAGTCGCAAACTCAGCTAACAATTAATGGCAGTTATTCACCACCATTAAATATATTTTAAAATTAAATATGATTTTCTATTAGTGACAATTTAGAAACTGCCGGTAATTGTGAACCATTTTCCAAACTGATTTTTTTTTTTTATACTTTTACATTCAACACCTGCTGATGTACTTAATGAAAGTCATTCAATAAAAGTGTATAACCTACTATAGCTTCCATATAACAGTATATGACTTAAACGGCCACAATCTCAATATTATAGCCATATAAATCAACACACCATATTTAGTTATCAAAGTCTATTCCAAAATACATGTCATATGTAACAAAGTTCCAAAATACATGTCACATATAGAAATTAGTTCCAAAATACATGTCACTTGTGGGAATTTTAGTTCCAAAATATTTGTCTCAAAACATGAGTGCCAAAATTAAAGTCTTAAAAAGTATGTGTGTAGACACCCCATTTTTGACGACCCTTATGACTTGGATGTCATCGCTTGCACACCTAATGATGAATATATATCCTTGTCATCAAGTGCTTAAAGTCCTCGGTGGAATGCCACATCTTTGAGCCTTTCAAACCTTGCACCCCTGTTGCCCTGTTTTGGACCAAACCCAGAGATTTTCAAGCCTGCAACCCTAGGTGGCCTGCTGGCCACTGCTATGGGCTGCCGGCCCTCACTCTTGGTTGCCGGCCACCAATGTCTTTTGCAGGCATTTTGTGATAGTTGCGCCAGCTGTTTGCACAGGTGCTTGCCTTTGTCCCCACACGTATGGTTGGATGTTTATGAGGGAAACTCATGTATTCTATATATAGGAAACCTCCTTCTCATGTTTAGAGGTTAGAAATATTTTGGAACAAAATTTTTCCTCTCTCTCTTACAAATTTCTCAACCTTTGCATGTACACTCTTCACCTTTGCCTATGCTCTCTTAAGCAAACTTCTTCATCTTTGAGCTTAGGTATCTTAGAACTTGTTTGTGCTCCTGAGGGTGTGTTTTCCTTGGTTTATTGCTTGGAATTGGTTCTTCTCTTCAAAAGGTATAAAGCTTTGCCTCTTTACTTGTTGTATCTATTCTTTTTCTTACTATTGTCAAACTGTTTTTTGGGCTATAAAACCTCTGTATTTTTGAACTAAAACTTGGGTTTTAAGGCCAATAAAGGTTGACGGGTGGTTCACCCTTCTTTATACCTTGTTCTCAAGGCCTTTACCCTTGTGTTTCCCACCTTTGCACTATCTTTTTTTGTGCTTTTAAATACTAATTTTCAGAGCTATTTCAGTGGCTAAAATCATAGTTTGAAGTCCAAAATTGGAGGGTTAGCCTCCCCTCCTTGTGTCTTGCTTACTAGTTTAGCATGCTTCATATTTTAGCATATTATTTTTGCTATTTTTGTCTTAATTCTAGCATGTTTTAGTACTTATTTAGGGCTGTTTCAAGACTATTTTTAAGTGTTTGTTGCATTCGAGCTTTGTTTTGCATGCTTGTAGTGTAATTGTCCTCAAGAGTTTGGTGTTTTAGGCATTAGACACCACCTTAATTGAGTTGATTGCATTTATTTATGGCTTTCCATACTTGTGATCACTCTTAATCACCTCTGCGACCTCCCTCTTTTCTTGGCTTTTGTTTTGCTTTGAAAGTGGTTTCAAACTACTTGTGTGTTTACGCATGAGATTGAGATGTCATGCTTAATGGTTTAATCCCTTTTGGGGGTTCATTACCAATGGTATGATGTCTCTTTCATGCCAAAAACAACTCTTGGTTTGAGCCCTCTTTACATTAGATGACTTAAATTCACCTTTGGACTCAATTTATTAAAGAATGGATGGTTCAATCGGACTCAATTTATTAAAAAGGTGCAAGATAATAACTTGTTTAGGTTCAATCGGACGTTAATTGAACCCTTGAGTCTTGAGTCGTTTCATACTCATTAGTGATGAAAACGGTTCAAGATTCATTGTCAACTACTTTCTTTGATTTTTCATGATAAGGAGGTAGTTTTGAGAGTCATGTTTTATTGCATTTATTGACTTTGCACCTTTGGTTCACAGGCCATAATGCAATCAAATTGCATAGATTGATGGTTTGTGAACCAAGCTTACTACTCCTTTGAGCTGTTCATGATAAGGAGGGGTAAAATGTGTAAACAAACCCTTGAGAGTACACTGTCTCTTCACTATTTGCACTGTATTGCAGCAAGGAAGTTCTATCATCAGTGGTCGGTAGGCTCCTATTGGTGGCCAACAAGCCATCTTTTGTGGCCGATAGGCCACCTTCAGTGGCTGGCCGGCCGGCGTGCTGCCGGCCACCAGTGCAAAATCAAGCAGTGTTCTCCTGAAGTAGAACATAGTTGGTTTAGAGGTGGAAATCAATGTAAGTGTTCTACTGTGCAACAGAGACATGCAGCAGTAGAAACAGTGCATTTCTCTAGTGGAAACCGCATTCATGCATGAGTCCTCCATCGATCCTCGGGATCCGTGTTGTCTATGTTAGAGTTGTGATTAAAATGGTGGCTTTGTGATTAATTAGTTAGAATAGCTAATTTGTATCGTGCCGTAATTATTTTAATTCACTAGATTAGTTAATTAATTCGATTTGTAATAATTAGTTAAGTAGTTTAGCTATTTATTCATTTTGTTTTGTAATAGTTAATTAATTAGTTTAGCTTTAATTAGTTAGCTAGTTAGTTCATTTAGACTGTCCTTCGTGAGAGCGCAAATGTTGCAATAATGTGTATGTCTTCCAACCCTACGTCTTTCTCCCTATTATTTACTAGCTTATGATGGTTAGTTTAGGGTATCATGTTTTGTTTAGCATACTTCATGTTTGCATCTACTTGTATTGCATGCACCGAGGCTCGATTCATCATTCTAACTTGCATTGTTAGTTTAAATACTTCTTTGAATATGTGCTTAGACCACATGCTATCAACTTTATTCATATGCCATATTAGTCGAAGAGCCTAGTAATTGCATATCGCATGTGTTGCATTAGTCATATTGCATAGTTAGGAATCATGCATTTTTTTTTCTAACTAGTTTCTTTTTGCCTTGGTGTATTAGGTAAGCCTTTACTCGTTTTAGCATATTGCATAAATGTGATTATTGCCATGTCTAGAATGCTTGCCATGAGGCTAAATGCTTAATTAACAAACTTCTTGAATGCCTGTGGATGAAGGTTATTTGCTTGAATTGGAATAATTTGAGTACTATTTATATGCAATCACTTTTTCAAGTGGTACATATTCGAAATAATTTTGCAAACAAACATGAATCAAGTGTTCTAATTCTTGCAAAGTTATTATATACTTGTGTGTGTGCGCATCACATAGTAATGCTAGCCTAATAAATCGGAACAAGAGCATATAATGTAGACAAGATTTATATCATGATTAGTAGAGACCTATCTTTGATCGGGCGAGCGGGGGTGCCCAATTCATGACCTTCCCCTTTCGTACCTAAGTTCCCGAGCCAAGATAATCTTGGTGATGACGGACACGTGGCCTTTGGCACAAGTCATGGGTTTCCTAAATTTTTCAAAAAAAATATAGGTAGCGACTCTGTATCTGGCAAAGTAGTCCATTTTTGGCATTTTTGATTCAAAATCATTTTTCCAAAAAAATTTGCCTGATTGGGACTCTTTCGTATTTATCTATTTCACATTGCACTTGTGAGATCAGACTCAATACCGCGGGTGTCCGATACTGTAGGGCTTATTCGACTTCCAAAAGGGGTGCGAAAAAGTCAAGCTACAGTTTTCTGGCGACTCTGCTGGGGAAATTAGAGAACTTGACTCAAATTTGATGATATGAAATTTTATCTACACTTATATATTTCTTTGCATTGCATTTGCATTGGTGCGTTTAAGTCACTGTGTTTGCCATCTACTATTCCTAGACGGTTTGCCGGAGGCTTGCCTAAAAGCTCGCCAAAAGGCTGACCGGTCACAGGCTTTGCCATGATGGGAACACATCCTTGGATCTGGACTACCACTGTACCATTTGATCCTCCTTTCACTTCTCGGTGTTAGGTGTGAGAGGTATATTAGGTAGTCTTGCCAAGGCATCCTTTTTGACCATTTGTCCTAGTTGCATATCGAAAAGCCATAGAGACTGTTCCAAACTAGGACAGGATGCTTACCCGAATACAGGATTACGTGAAACCGCTTTGTTTGAATAATGAACCCTAACTCCTGATGAAACTAGGACAGGGTAACCCTACACCCTCATAGGAGTGTTTTGTCTCTCACTTACTGGTATGTACTTTACAGTGAAACTGTACAGGAAGGTGTGTATTAGTTGCAAGTTTGGTATCTGTTTTTGGGGACTGAATTCAGTGTTGAGTGTAGTCCTATAGCTTTGATTACATCTGTGTTGGTAACATTATTAGTTGAGGTGCTGTGCGGTTTCTGATTACTACTTTCTTTTTGCTAGGTAGTTTAACACCATAGCTTCGGAAAGTTCAGATATCCCCCAAGTGCTTTGGACTCGAGTCAGAGGCTTTGCAAAGCCAGAGATCTTGTTATGGGACGGCCCGTGTTTACTTCGTTCCCACCGGTTACTAGACGGAGGAGAGTCAGGAAGAGTTCACCAGTCTAGTTTCTACAGTAGTCAGCCCTCAATTCACCTGCATCTAGTCAAGCCAAGGGACAATCTCCTACATCTAGTCCAGTATAAGATCACTCGTCTATCCTGATGACACAGTATCCCCCATCAGCGTGGAGGAATTAATCCATCATCTTCAGCAAATAGTTGAAACTCTTCAACAAGACGCTGCTCGCCAGGTTGAGGTCACAGCCCGTCAGGCTGAGGTAATAAATAGGCCATAACAACAACAACCACAGTCAGCAGTAGCTTCTGCATCTCATGCACCTTCTATGGGTATCCCAGCACCCGAAGCCACTACCCATGCTGAAAATCACCGCAATCCGACAGAGTTGATCCCAGCACGAGCCTCCGAAACACATGTGTATTAAATCGAGGCTTCGTTTGAGTTTGAGGTTGACCTAACTGTGCTTACGGTCAACAAGCTAGAGAAGCTATTCAAAAGAGCACAAGGTGTTAATTCTATCCTCGACATAGAAGATGGGTATACCGACTCTGTAGTGACATTGTTGGATCGGTACAAAATGCCACACATCGATCGATTCGATGGCTTTGAAGACCCCATGGTTCATCATCGGCTGTTTTCGGACATCCTACGGCTGATGGGCCTGACCAAACTGCAGAAGCGCTCTCTTTTTGGCCAAACCATGTCAGGAATAGTAGCCATATGGTATGCGAAGCTGGAGGATTCTGTGAAGCAGAATTGAGAGGAAATGGCCAAGGCCTTTATTGCTCAGTACTCGAACAACACAAAAATAGAGGTCACAACTTGTGATCTCGAGGCAACGAGCCAGGAGCCGAAGGAGGGTTAACAAGGTGAAGGGCTAAAGCTTCAATGATGACCACAAGGCCTTACGAGAAAGATCAGATAAGGATGGTGGACTGCAATTTGCATGGGAAGTTATTGTAGAAAATGATCGTCCTATCTCTGTTCACATTCATCGAGCTCCATGAGATGGGGTTTCAGATTGAAGATGCCATGAAACAAGGGCTGATTATTGATGACAAAGAGTAGGCAAAGAGGCCTTTTGTGCGTAGTTCCAATGCAACCACCAGTGGTAGCACAGCTACACGACCATCAGATGTGAGCGTTGTCACCACCACAACCAAGACTGCTAATCCATTTGTCAATACAGCTCCACAAACTTCAGCTAACTCTGCTCGATCCCAGAGGACCTTTACCCAACTCTACATGACCCTATCTCAAGCCATGAAGGTGTTGGTCAAAAAGGCCATTAGAGCCTCGCCCACTACCTGATCCCCTTCCACCTAAACACAACCCGGTAAAGTACTGTGCGTTTCACTAGCAGCATGGTCATGGCACTGACCAATGCTTCAAGCTGCATCATTAGATTCAAGACCTTATTGACAACAAGGTGATCACACTACCCCAAAAACCAAATGTAACTTCTAACCCTCTCCCTACCCATAATCAAGTTCCTCCACCTCAAAATCTAAACCTAATCCATACACTGGCCATCCCCAACGACCCCAGTGTATATAGTACCACTTCCCACCTACCAAGACCAATGGTGTTCATTCTTGAAAGAGCAAATTTGTACATAATGGACACCTTCGCACTTCAACCTAAACCTGTGGTGGTGATAGTTGTAGTAGAAGGGAGGTTGGCCTTAGAGGAAAGTACGAGTCTGTTGTCAGAGAGCTTTGAGGACTTACAGGGTGTACGATCCAAGCTGCTACATTGTGCTGATTGGTCAAATTAAGCCTGCATTGGTGTGGCCAGCTCTGGTAGAGGTTAATGTGGTTAGGGATGATGGCCCGTGCCAAGGGTTGGATGATTTGGTGGAACTCAAGGAGGGCTTAGACAACCTACAGTTCTTTGACAAACAAGATCAGGGGGATGTACAGATTGAATGGTTCGATTTGAATGCATCAACAGACAACTTTGGATGGTTGAGTGATGAACCAGATAGGGAGGAAGGAACTGAAATGAAACTGGAGGAGAAGAAAGCAGAAAGTGCTGTAGTAGCTGGAATGACCGATGAAAAAGGGAAACTGCCGGAGAACACTGGCGTGGGAAATTCAGCTGAAGAACTGGACATTGTGAGCACTGTGGACAATGAACAGGAAGCTGCACTAAAGCAGTTCGCACGAGAGAGGGTTGAAGACAACCAGAAAGCCGTAATGGCCCAACACTCTGCGGGGGAAACCTGTGAGGTGAAAGTGATACAAACGGAGCCGGACAACTGTTTGTCAGCTATCGGAAATGTATGGTGGGAGGATGATGATCTACATCTACCTCACACCGACGAAGACTGAGGTGAGTGCCTTCTAGACAACACATGGTATGCGGAAGAAATACATCATATGACAAGAAGTGGGCGGTATTTTAAAACACCGCACTTAGATTAAGCTGAGGCATCTAGAAAAGATAGAGAGGTCGAAAAATAAAAAGAGAAGTAGTTAGAAGAAGAGACAGTGTTGAAGCAACTGAAGAAAATCCAGGCTGACATTTCAATCTGGGGTCTTCTTATGGCCTTCCGGGTGCATCGATAGGCAGTACTATCAGCAATGGACAAAGCTAAATTGTCCATTGACACTACCCCTAAACAGTTTGTGGGATTGGTCTTTCCAGATGGCGTTGGGCCAACGCTAACCTTTTCTGACAAAGAACTATCGCCAAAAGGCTCAACTCATAACAAACCCTTGTACATATCTGTTGAGTGTAGGGAAAAATGGGTACAGGTGGTGTTGATAGACACTGGTTCAGCTATCAATGCATGTCCTTCCTCCACAACTTATGCAATCAGCCTTAGACCAGCATACTTTGTGCCCACGGCCTAAGTAATTTGGGCATATGATAATACAAGCAGGGAGGTCATGGGCACTGTACAAATCAGGGTCCGGGTGGGCCCAGTTTAGTAAGATGTTGAGTTCCATGTCCTATATGTCCCGACTACCTACAACTTACTGCTAGGGAGACCTTGGTTGCGTCTGGTGAAAGTTGTCTCCTCCACCCTCCACCAAATATTGAAGTACCCCCATGGGAAATGAGTGGCAATTGTTTTCCGGAATTCATCCATCCATCTCTGCCAGAGGTACCTACACCAATGTTAGAGATCACTCATGGCGAGGATGATGTATTCCTATCAGGGTTTACTCTGGTTGAGGCCCGGGTAGTGCAGACTATTTTTGTCGCAAATGAGAGCATGTATCTCAGTGCCTAATCAATCTATTTCATGAATAAACTGCAGCATGTGCCAGGAATAGGACTCGGAAGAAGTGGCCGGAAAGATGTCACAGCATTGACAGACGCACCGCTCAATCCACATGCCTTTGGTTTCGGTTATGTACCCACCAAAGAGGACTGGATAAGGAAAAGGGAAGAGATGACAGGCAGAACCAGAGGCAAATAGGCCAGGAAGTACTATCAGCTCATTCACAGGCCAATTTAGGGAATGCTAAATGGCCACTTTGTTCGGGAGGGAGAAGATTTCCCTTTTTGCGGCTTTCCCGAGCCTTCGATAAATTCCACAAAGCAGTGTGTCCCTGGGTTTAAAATCTTCTTTGACCTGTAGCTGCAAGATACTGATGCCGAAGAAAAGGCTGAACCAAGTACTGAAGCTGAACAGAGCATGGAAAATGACTCAGACAACAACGAACTTGGAGTAGGGGCAACACTAGCATGTCTTCTTATAGATCGTGCGGCTGACTCTGAGAACTTGGGGGATAACCTTACCATCTCCATGATCGGGATAGAACCGGGTGTGAACCCATCTAGTAGCATTTTAGACGCATCGGAGGCACCATCTCTTATCTGGCAGCTAGAGGAGGGCTACCGATATAGTTTTGAGTCAGGTGATAAGCTGGAATCTGACTCCACTGTGTCTGTGGAGTCAGAATCAGATTTTGGTTCTTCTGAGTCTGAGTTCGGTAGTCCTAGGGGCGATTACCCGGATGCCAAGGTCTTGTCCAGGTCCTCTTTTTCTTTTGCTTTTGAGTCGGTTGTAACCGAAGAGCTGGATCTTATGAATGAGAATGCTGCCGATTCTGAGTATTTATCTATGCCGCGTGTTTATTGTATTCACCAAGATATTTAGAATTTTAATGAAAATGAAGAGGAAGGAATTCCTCTAGTTTTTAAAAACTTGATTAATCGAGAGGATGAGAGGTTTGCAAAACCCTGTGTTGATAAAATCATTGCTATTAATGTGGGTACTAAGAAGGATACGCGTCTGGTCTAGATCAGGTCCACGTTGTCTTTGGAGGAGTGCGAGCGCTTAGTCGCTTTATTAAAAGATTTCAAAGATGTTTTCGTATAGTCCTATAAAGACATGCCCGGAATCGATCTTGAGATTGTACAGCATCGAATCCCTCTTAACCCCGAGGCCCGACCTGTCAAAAAGAAGTTGCATAGAATCCATCCGGATTGGGCATTGAATATCAAGGAAGAGGTCACCAAGCAGATCAAGGCAGGTTTCTTATTAGTATCTAAATATCCGACTTGGTTAACCAATATCGTCCCAGTGCCAAAAAGGGATGGTAGAATCCGGGTATGTATAGACTTCTAGGACTTGAACAAAGCCAGTCCAAAGGGTGACTTTCCTCTACTGTACATTGATGAGTTAGTAGACTTCACTGCGGGCCATGCATTGCTATTCTTCATGGATGGGTTTTCCGGGTACAACCAGATTCTGATGGCACCCGAAGACAGAGAGAGAACCACATTTACTACGCCATTTGGGCTGAAGAATGCTGGCGTAACCTATCTGAGGGTTGCAACCACCATTCTGTATGATATGATCCACAAAGAGGTCGTGGTGTATGTGGACGACATGATTGTCAAGTCCAATGAAAGAAAGAGCCACTACACCTCCATGGAGAAATTCTTTCAACGGATCAGAGAATACAGATTGAGGTTGAATCCGTAGAAATGCACGTTCAACATAACAGCAGGGAAAAAGATGGGCTTTTTGATCACACAGAGGGGCATCGAAGTAGATCCTTCTAAAATCAAGGCCATCCTAGAAATGCCACCACTAAGGACTGAAAAGGAGATGCGAGGCTTTCTGGGTAAAGTGTAATTCATAAGACGGTTTATTTCCAAATTAACCATGAATTGTGAACCACTAATTGGTCTCTTGAAGAAAGGAAAGAAATTTCAATGGGATAATCGATGTCAATTCGCCTTTGAGCAGGTTAAGTAGTACCTCTAGAATCCACCTGTGTTATCGCCGCCAGAGTCAGGAAAGCCTTTGATTCTATAGATGTCAGTGACAGACATTACCATGGAATGCATGCTCGTACAGGAATCTAAGGATAGGATAGAGAAAGCCATCTACTACTTGAGCAATAAAATGCTAGATAACGAGACCCACTATACTCCATTGGAGAAAGCTTGCCTAGCTTTGGTATGGGCTACCAGGAATTTGAGGCACTACTTGTTAGCTCACTCTGTAATCTTGGTTTTGAGATTAGATCCCATCAAATATCTCTTTGAGAAACCAGCGCTTACGGGTAGGCTAGCTCGTTGGTTCCTTCTTCTCTCTGAATTTGATCTCAAATATGTCACCCGCAAGTTGGTCAAGGGAAGAGCTGTAGCAAAATTCTTGGCAGATCACCCAGTAGAGAGGGATGAGGCAGTGCAATACTTGTTCCCAAATAAAGCCATTCTGCAAGTTGAGGAGGGGACTTGGACAATGTACTTTGACGGAACATCTAATCAGTACGGTTATGGGATAGATGTGTTGCTAATAGCACCCGACGACTCCCATATACTTTTCGCCTTCAAACTCCGGTTCAAGGTGTCCAATAATGAAGCAGAATATGAAGCGTGCATCACTGGTTTAGAAGCAGCCCTGGAGCTAGGGGCAAAAAGATTGGATGTTATCGAGGACTCGAACTTAGTTGTTTCTCAAGCAAATGGAGACTGGAAAGTCAAAGAAGAAAAGATGGAGGGTTATTACCAGACCCTGGATGTTCTAATTCCTAGGTTTGAAAAGCTAACTTTTATGCATCTACTGAGAGAGAACAACAGGTTTGTTGATACTTTAGCAGCTCTATCTTCTATGGTAGACATCCCACTTGGAGTCTGGATGAGTTCGATCATCATTGAGTAGAAATACACGCCGACTTATAAAATTATCGCCGCAATAGATGAAGCACAAGACAAAAACCCTTGGTACTACGATATTTGAAACTTCTTAGAAAAGGAGATGTATCTACCAGGGATAAATGCCAAGGACAAACGGGGAATACGGCGAATAGCCATCTAATTTATCATCTGCGGAGGTAAACTGTATAAAAGGGGTCATCTGGGAATGCACAAATTATGTGTCGAAGAAGAGGAATCAAAGCGCCTGAAGAAGAGGAATCGAAGCGCCTGTGGAGCGCACATGAACAGTGTGTTGTTAGCCTGGAAGTTTCTCAGGCAAGGTTACTACTGGTCCATTATGGAGAAGGATTGTATTGGTTTTGTTTGGTGATGCCACAAATGCCAAATTCATCCCAATCGGATGAATATCCCACTTGGCAAAATTGTACAACATGACTTCACCATGGCCTTTCTCAATCTGGGGAACTGACGTTATCAGTGCAGTCACACTAAAAGGGTCGAATGTGCATGAATACATCTTGGTTGCAATTGATTACTTTACAAAGTGGGTGGAAGCTCAGTCCTATGTGGTGTTGAAAGCATCGCATGTAGCCAAGTTCATCAAGAACAATATCATTTGCCGATATGGAGTCCCAAACGAGATCATATCAGATAATGGCTCCCACTTCAATAAAGAGGTGATAGACTTGTTGGAGAAATATAATGTGGCTTTTCATAAGTCATCTACATACAAGCCACAAACCAATGGAGCTGTTGAAGCCGCCAACAAGAACATCAAGAATATATTGTAGAAGATGGTTGAGACTTATAGGGACTGGCCAGATAAATTGTCATTTGCACTCTGGGGCTATAGAACTTCAATCCGGACATCTATAGGAGCAACCCCTTATTCTCTTGTTTATGGGATTGAAGCCGTTTTGCCAATTGAAATAGAAGTCCCGTCACTACAAGTTATGGCTGAGTGTTAGATAGCAGAGGCGGACTGGCAACAGAGCAGATTTGAGGAGTTGATGCTCTTTGATAAGAGAAGGCTGAAAGCGTTGTATCACGTTCAGGTTTACCAGTGCAAAATTGCTAGGGCTTTTAACAAGAGAGTTATGTCCCGGAATCTCAAAGATCAGCCTCTACTAATCATAATGTGTTTTTATTTACATTATATGCTCTTGTTCCGGTTTTATTAGACTAACATTACTATGTGACGCACATAAGTGTAGACTAATTTGCAAAGATTGGAGCACTTTGATTTCATGTTTGTTTGAAAATTGTTTTTGATACTCGTCACTTGAAAAGGTGAGTTTGTACATCAATCAATTTGTCCCAATTTTGGTAATTAGCCTCCATCCACAGGCATTCAAACAGGTATATCATTTAAGCAATTAGCATCGTGGAGATACGCTTGGCATGGAAACATAAACATTTGATACAAGATGCTAAAACTCAAAATTACTCACCTAGTACTCTAAGCCAAAACAAAGCAAAATAATTAGAAAATATGCATGCTCCTAGCTAATGCAATATGACTGAATGCAACGCACACGTTATGTAATTTTAATAGGCTTGGCTATGAACATGGCATATGATTCCTTTCCAGACATGTGATGAATCACGTATTCAAGCAATGAATTTAAACATTTGGTTAGTATGATGAGCTGAACCTTGGATGCATGCAAGACAATGGATGCAAAGCATAAAAATGCTAATTTGAAAATTGATGTTCTATACTAACCATCGTAAGCAAATAAGTAAAAGAGAGAAAGACGTGGGGTTGGAAGATATAAAACTTATTACATGTTGGCCCTCACACAAGAGGGTCTGAATGTCCGGCTTTAAACTAATTATTACAAAGCCAAGTGAATGAATTAATAATTAACTAACTAGCTAATTTACTACAACAAAATAAGCTAGCTATCTAACGAATCATTGCTACAACAATATTCAGTACGATGGATGATAATTACAACAACATTGAAATCATTAATTTAAAATTTACAATGGAAGAACAAGGATGGCATGCTCGTAGCGGTTTCAGAAGTAACTCTGTCTCCCTTCCTTAGAATCTATCATGTTTCGCCTTCAGTCATTGCCCTTTGTTTCTACAAAACACACTGCCTTACCAAACATTGATGGCCGGCCGGCCCCCAATGAAGCTCGGCTGAGCCCAAATAAGGTCCGTTGTGCCTTAATTTTATGTAAAATCCTATTTTTGTGCTCTAAAGTGAAAACAATGCAAATATAGTTATTCTAAACTCTGTTTGTCCCTTTTACTCTTCTCTATCATAGTAAGTCTCAAGAGAAGAACAAAGTCATTTCCAAAATCATCAATGAGCAAATTGATTGCTTGATGAGTTAGGGCATGATTTTGGACAAAAATTAATGAATGCAATGAATGAATAACCACCCCTTCCTCCTATCATGGAGTAAGCCCAAAGAAGGAGGTAGGAACGCTTGAAGGCTCATCGAAGCATCATGAATTGATGTAAGACAACCCTCAACATAATAGACTCGGCATAACGTCCGACCGAATCCAAGCAATATAACTCATTTTCTTCATCTGGGTTGGTTCATTTTAGCAATTTTTAGTCCATTTTCATTCTTTAGTCCATTAAGTCCAAGGTGATGATTACGTCCACTAAATGAGAAGCGTGTCAATTGGGAAGATGATTCTAAACATGAAAGAGAGACTATGCCGTTGGCGATGAACCTCGGTAGAGATTAAACCATTAAGCATAGATCTCTAGCTCCTGTTTTGAACAACCATCAACCGGTTGAAACAACTCTCAAATGAAAGAAGTGGATGATAGGTTACTTGTTAAAATGAGGTTCTTAAACATGGAAATTAAACAAAGAAAGGCCAAGAACAACATATAATAAGCTATATATGGAAACATATGAGACAACAAGCAAACTAATCAAAGCATGAATTAAGGATAGCCCTAACACGACCCTTAATGGGTGAAAATTAGTGGCTCAAAGTGCATGAAAAGAGCCCAAAGAAAGAAAATAAGGCTAGTAAGCAAGAACAAGGAGGGGTGGCTAACCCCTCCACTTTTGAAACCTCAAAGCATGATTTTTAGACTCTTTTAAATGCTGAATATCAATTTAGAAAGCAAAGAAAAAGGGTGTAAAAACAAGGGTTTGAGCTATAGGTGAAGGTGCAAGAAAGAGTGGTAACTCTCTCTACCCTTTGATAGCTATCCAAACCCAAGCTTAGACACTTAAAAGAGGATCAAAACAATTCAAAAATACAAGAACTAAATAGCAAGAGATAGCAAAGAGAACAAGGGAAGAGATAGTAAGCTTATACCTCTCAAGAAAGGTAAGCTCTTTGATTGTGAATCAAACTTGGTCCAAACACACTCTCAAACTTGAATTGTGATGCTCAAGGCTCAACTAAGATTCCAAGGCTAAGGTGTGAAGGTGTATATGGTGTATGGATATAGGTTAAAGGTGGTAAGTTTGCTCAAAGGTTGCTTGCACAAGAAGAATGAGCTCCCAAGAAGGTGTATAAGCTTTTTAGAATTTGTTCAACCCTCAAAATAGAGATACAACTTCATTTTTATAGAATTTGAGCAAAAGAAGTCATAAATATCTTCAGAAATAGATAGCTAGTGGGCTCCTGCCCAGAACAATGTTTGTTGCTACCAAGGCATGGCCGGCCATAAATGGCCACGACCGACTTCCAATGACGCCTCAATGTGATCCCTTGTCTCTCTGCTTCAGACTCAGCATAGGGTGGCAAAATGTGTAAAAATGGACTTCTGAGGTACAAACAGTGGGAATATGGAAGGTTTGGGATTGTTTCGAAACTTAAACATAGCCCCTTCGTTGAGACCTCAAACCACGCACAACACCACTTTCTTCATCGAGTGTACTGGGCAAAGCGCTTGAGCCTTGCGGGAGGTCAAAAATGGGGTGTCTACATACGGTAGTTGGCTTGAAAAAAACAGGGTTCGGGTCGACGCCGCTAAGTCTGGTCCGATGCTTGATCACCTACATATATATATATATATATATATTAAACAATGAGCTAGAGCCCAGTGAATAACAACTTGGTAAAGGGGTTATGAATAATGTCCTTATAACAATTCAAATCAGTCAAATTCAGTAGTGAATAAATTCAAAAAGCAGTATTTCAGACATCTCATAGTCACCTGAAATCATAGCAGTCATACGTTGTACATCCAATAGCAGAATAGTCTAGTAGGTCTTAAAGATTGAACAGTCAGTTGATGGCCATCAATATAATAACAATAGTTCTAAAGATTGGAACTGACAGAGATCTCTGTAACAGTAGCAGTAGCAGTAACAATAACAGTAACAGTAACAGTAACAATTGTTATGGATGTCGTGAGTACATTTTAAAAAACAGGACATGCCATATTCAATATAGCTTATCATTTCAGAAAATAGTACATTTAATTGATCAAAAAATAATTACAATTGAACATAGCTAAACAACATTGTTACTCACAGTGGGTTCCCTAAAACACGTGCTAAAGATGTACAAAAGATACGACATCAGACCTAAACAAACAAATCCAAGCACAACAACTTATGCACATTTCAATCATTCGATCCGTTATTCACTTGTTTGTTTCAAACTTTTTGTTATATATTTCATTCGTGTTCATGAGATGTGAATGCACATGAAAAACACTTTAAAACCATGTAAATGGAGGCCCGAAAGGTAGAAAAAAGGAGCAAAAACGAAACTGGGGCCAACTTGAAAAACGCACATGCGGAACCACCACTGCACATGGACCTCGCAAGTGCAATTAAAGTAGAAGGCACACTCAAATTTGTCCTGTTTTCCGCACGTGTGGGACCCCAGGCCGCTCGTGCTGTTCTGGGTCAGTTTGGTTTGAAAATCTGCCTCATTTTTGAAGTCTTAAGTTTTCAATTTCAACTCCATTTTCATGCAATTCAAGACCCAAAACCTTTCATGAAAATATTGAACTTCACATATTTAACTTCAAACAAAATTATATGTTCAAATCAAAACTACATTTTCCATGCAAAAGCTTCAAGTTTTATATTGTCATGAAAGTTCATAGAACTTGTATATTTGAACTTCAAATCTTCAAGACCCACGGCATTTCCTCTCAATTTTGTACACTCATGTAAGAAAACAAATGTATGATCATGGATTTCGTGAAATCTATGCCATTAATGGATCAAAGTTTTAGATTGAAAGCATAAAATCATGATACCATACATATATGAGTTCTAAGTCCAACACTTTGAAGATTTCTTGTAAAACCATGCAAGAAATGATGTATTTTGAAACTTCAATCTCATAGCTCAAGAAATCCTTTTGGAAACTTTAGAATCCATAAAGTTCATGCAAGAATTTATATGATATAACAAGAACATTATGAATTCATGCCATGCATGTAAGATTTATTTCAAACTCCTAACCATGGCTTTCAAAACATGAGATTAGACTTCATGGCTCCTAAAATCATGGATGCATGGGACAAATAACTCTAAAATTCTTACACATTTAAGCTCAAAATGGTGATTCTACACATAAATGTTCATAGACGTGAGCTAATCTTCCATATTCATCATTTATAAGCTCTCTCTTACATTAACTCCATAATTTCCTTAAATCCAAAGATGAGATGAGTCTAATTCATAAATAAACACTTACCTAGAGTTGATTTCAGATTATAGGATGGTCTCTTCCTAGCTCTCTTCTTGTTCCTCTTCAAAATCTTGAGCTCTCTCTCTCTAGATGAGTTCTCTCCCTCTCTCTCTATATTCTCAATACAATGAACCAAAGGAATATAAACATTCCTTCTGAACATCAAATTATACACACACCCTCACATTTGAATTGCACAACACGTGTAGTCACATACACACACCCATACTGATTTCTCTGCACACACATCCAGATCTCAGTACATCCACTAGAATTTAATCTCCTGCACTCACCGTCACAAAATGCCCAAACACTTACTACACTTAATCAAATTTTAAATCATGAATAGAGCTGAATTAGATACTAATCATGCAACATCTTGGGCAAATACAATTAATCATAGTTATCATAAAACTCAATTTACTAAGAATAGTTCCAATTAAGGCTCAATCCGATCACACACAATTTCAGTAAACTGAATCAATTTCAATTAAACTTATCATAGTGTTCTAAAAATTCCAAATATTTTATTCATGTGACCAATTCTGATTTCGGATGTCAATAAGGCTTTCAGTTTTCATATCCATACACATTTGTTCACAATATCACAATTAAATTTAAACACATAATTAAATTAATATAATTAACGATTTGCATTTTGGGGTCATTACAAGCAGTTACCTGATTCAACTTCTGGTAATCAATACAAAGTTGCAATGTACCATCCTTCTTCTTGGTAAAGAGAGCTGGTGCTCCCCAAGGCGATGTACTAGGATGGATAAAACCCTTATCTAACAATTCCTGGAGTTGAACCTCCAACTCACTCAACTCGGCGGGTACAAATCTAATGGTGCCATAGAAATCAATGTCGTGCCAAGCACTAGATCAATAGAGAACTCAATCTCACGTTGAGGTGGAAAACTAGTGAGATCTTCAAGAAAAACATTCGGGTATTCACAAACTATCCTTGGAAAATTAACTCGGACTTCATCACACTCACTACCCAAGAAAATTGCAAGGAGACAACTAAGCTCACTCCGACCTTGCAGATAATACATTGGCGACAAAACTCTATCAGCTCGGTCAATCAGAAAATAAAA
Source organism: Camellia sinensis (assembly GCF_055761805.1). NCBI lineage: Eukaryota > Viridiplantae > Streptophyta > Magnoliopsida > Ericales > Theaceae > Camellia > Camellia sinensis. The sequence continues at coordinate 74,825,986 of NC_138964.1, forward strand.
ACGATCACCACTTGAGGTGCATACAGTGACCCTCTGACGGTAACAGTCTATAATGGCCCAGTACAAGGACAACCAATCCATGCCCAAGATGGCATCAAAACTCGACATATCAATCAATGCAAATGAAAAAGAAAGGTGGCGATCGGCAACCTCTATATCACAACCCCGACACCCTTGGTCCAAAACAGCTTTACCACCAACATGTGACTCTATCCTAAATGGAAATGATAACTGAGCCACTTCTAACCTCAATGTCGATGCAAATGCAGACCAGATAAAAGAACGGGATGCACCCGTATCAATCAACACATTGGAAATAAAATTACATAACAATAAAGTACCTCTCACAACTAAAGGCACTGGCACGGAGTCTTGCGTGGTAACAGCATACACACGCCCTGTAGGTCTCTGCTCCACCTGCTCAACCCTTGGAGCATAACTCTAATGTACTGACTGGGCCGAAGAGGCTCCCTGATTGGCCCTCGAGGCCTATGCTAACAGTGCAAGCTGGTGGCTTTGTGTCTGCCTCAAACCAGACACATCAGGTGTGCCACCTGACTAAGGGCGAAACCTCTGCACATGCCCTTACTGCCCACACTGATAACAGGTAGTCGGTTGCCCTCTCTCCTGACTTTGGCTCTGAGAACAAGCCGCAGACGGTGCTGACTGTTACCCTTCCTCTCTTTGTGGGCAGGCTGGAGACTTCTGACCCAACTAGCCACACTTAAAACAAGAGAAGCCTCCCTGATTACCTCTCCCTGAACTGAAACTTGGCACAGGAAAGCTGGATCTAGACTGTGCAGTTTGAGACTGTTGTGGGGTAGAACCCCACTGCCTCTTACTATCCCGATTCTCTCCCTGAACCTCTTGACTCCTCCTAGAGCCCCTCATCTGCTCTTTCTCCAGCAAAACCACGGTCTCTAGATGAGTCGTCACCTCTACAAGGCATCTGTAGTCCCTAATCATTGACCCATCTACCTTGAAAAGAAGCCCAGTCCTCAACCTCTTCTCGAGTTCGATACAATGGCATTCCTCCGTCGCCACAAGCTCCAGTGCAAGTCTAGAGAGGCTAGTGAAAGTTGCCTCAAACTCAGCAACAGGCAAGCTAAGCTGCCTGAGCTTTAGAAACTAATCCCTCAACTTCTACATGGCAGTGAGAGGCAAACACTTGTCCTCGAATATAAAAGCCTCCCAAGTCACCCCAATATGCGCACGAGAATACTTCCTGTGAGGCCCCTGAAAAATTTTATTTTCTTGAAAGTCCCTATGTAGACGTCCCCGAATGCCCCGGGAGGGTGAGGTCCCGTTCCGTTCGTTTTGTGGGTCTACTACAGTTCGGACTCAAATTATCACGGTTCTTAATCTGAACCAAAGAGTCCAAATCTGGCAAATCGTTTTGAGAAAACAGATTTTTAGAAAAAGAAGTGCCAAACATGGACTGCTTTGCCAGATACAGAGTCGCCACCTAAATATTTTATTTTGGGGAATTTAGGAAACCCTGACTCGGCGCCAAATGCCACGTGTCCGTCATCACCAAAGTTGCCTTGGCTCGGGAACTTGGGTACGATTGGGGAAGGTCAGCTATGAGCACCCCCTCTTGCCCGATCAAAGATCGGCCTCTACTAACCGTGATATCTTGTTTTGAAAGCATTATGTGTTCTTATTCTAGTTATTAGCCTAGAATTACTATGTTATGCGCACATCAAACAAGTATAAACCAAATCGCCTAAATTGGAACAAAACATTTCATGTTTGTTTTGAAAAATGGTTTGCTACTCGCAAGTAGGCTAAAATGCGGGTTTTTCCACCTTCGAGCGGGCTTTTAGAAAAACATGATTTTGCCACTATCTAGTGGGCTTAAAACTCACAATTTTAATGCATTTTTCCAATTTAGGTAATTCAACCTCCATCCACGGGCATTCAAGTAGTTATGTCACATAAGCAGCAAGCCTCATGGTAATCATGCTGTTATGGCAACACTCACACGCATGCGGTATGCTAAAGCATAAATGCTTGCCGAGTACTCCGAGCCAAAACAAAAACTAGTTAATAATCATATGCATGATCCTAGTTCATGTTAAGATGGCTAATGCAACACATGCAAGATGCAACAAAGATAGGCTCGGCTAATCTACAATGGCATGTGAAATGCTACAACTAACACGTATTCAATTTGGAATTCAAATACAAATGCAGTTAGAATGATGCGCCGAGCCCGGTGCATGCAAGACAAATGTATGAATGCACGCATGCATAGCATAAGGTATGCTAATTTAAATATGCCCTAGTCTACCATCATAAGTGGGTAAATAAAAGGGAAGAAAGACGTGGGGTTGGAAGACATACACACACTCACGCACACTTATTACACAATTGCCCTCACTCGGAGGGTCCAAATAAATATTACAGTCCGAATAAATGATACTAAATTAATTATTACAAAATTTCTAATCTAATTAACAAATTAAATGCAAAGAGAAGATGGCCGCAGCCCTCGCCTCGGGATGCGTGAATGAGGCATGCTCGGATTTATCTCCCCCCGAAAGCCCGTACCATACCACTACTACCTCTGTTTACACTGCCCTGCTTCTCTGAAAACTGCCAAAATCCTGGGACAGGTTCCCTGAACCCTGTAGGACACCATCGGCTGAAGGGAATACCCACCGGCCATAGGACTTATCCATCGGCTGGGGTTTCATATTATCCGCCACTAATCCATGGCCGGTCGGCACTCTACAGTGCCGGTCGGCAAAAAACACCCTGCAGAAACTGGTTTTTGACAGCAACAAGGATAGACAGTGTATGGCATGGAATTTCAAGCAAATGTATGCGCGAGCACACTCCCTATCATGCAAGGGACTCAAGGGAGCATGACCCTCGACCCTCGGGCCATCAATTATGCATGATGGCCTAAGAGGCCAAGTTTTGTAACTTCAATATCAAATGAAATGCAAGCACAAAACACATCAAAGGGCCCTAAACATGTAAGCAAACATGGCATGCAACAATGCATGCTCAATGATTGATCAAGAGGCAAGGAATGCATGCTCAATGAAATGCAACCTAGGCATGGAGGCTAAGTATGCAACATGAACATGCAAATGAGCAATGTATACCAGGCGCGCAACCTAAACATGTAAGCAAACATGGCATGCAACAACATGCGATGATGGACTTAAACTAACATGGATAGCTCACAAGCATGCCAAAATCAGTGGCCATTAGATGAAAATGAGACTCTCGAAACGCGTGCACGCATGCACGCAAACCGAGGACCAAACTTAAGGCATAGTATGCAACTCTAACAAGGCATGGCAAGGCATGAAATATGGCATACAAGCATGTAATTCCAACACTGAAATGTGATACAAAACAGCCCCGAATCATGGAAACATGGCACCCGATGCATGGAATGGCCCCGAAACACAAAACTAGGCATACGCATTGGCCTATAGCTATACAAAGCATGCATTATTTGATTATGAAGCATGAAGACAGAGTCAAGGCAGTCCCAAAACATGCATATTTCCAGTTCAAAGCATGGCCAAAAGATGTTAGCAAGATGGACTAAAATAGCATGCAACTTTGACTAGCAAACATGGGTTGTATGGAAAGTATATGATGCACATGGAATCTCACCAAACCATCAAAAATTAGTGAATAAAACATGTGAAAATAGGCCCAAATAACCACTGATATGTAACCATGGCATGCAAAAATGATGAGTTACTTTAGAGGGCCATGCAAGGAGTTATTAAGCACATGTAAGATAGACATTTAGCAAGACCAAACCAACTCTGAAAATGAGTTTTGAGGGTCATAAACCCACTGAAAAATGCCTGAACCGAGCTCAAGAAGTGTGCAAATATAGGCCCCTTTGTAAGGCCAAAAATGCAAGATTTCAGTGGATGGCCCTCTCCCTCTTAGGACCTTAAGACACCCTCCTCACCACTGAAATCCCTTAAGATTTCAGTGGTGAGAAGGCCTAAACAAGGTGGTCCCGGAGCTCACAAAAAATGCATAAGAATGAGGCCAAACAAGGCCTAAGAGGGGGTAGACAACCCCAAACACAAAAGTGTTCTTAAAGAAACTGGAAAAGGAGCTAAAATAAAGACTTTTTTCAGTTATACACAAAGCTCAAATCAATATGCAAGATAGGTCAAAAGTGCGTGCAAAAATGGGAAACAAAGAGGGAAAAGTGTGTTACCCTTGTAGCCAAAAGGTGACAGCAGCTCTTTGGTCCAGAAAATGAGCTCCTAGCCTCTGAAAATTAGCCTCAAGGTGTTTGAATGGATGGTGGAGATAGTAGGCTTGGAGGTGTAGTGTAAAGGGCCAAGAACCTCACACTTTAGAGCCCTCTAACACACCCAAATGAGGAGAGAGGGAGATATAGAGAGAGAGGGGGATATATATCAGATATATATGTATAGGTCTGATTTTTTTTGTTCAACCCATCAACCTTTAACAATGGAGGAGGAGAGGCCCTTAAATAGGCAATGGAAAATGGCTCTAAGCTTCTCAAGGAAGCTAAGTGAAAGGGGCAAAGGAGTCAAGGCTTCTTGAGGAAGCTAGGACAGCTGGTAAGCTTCTTGAGGAAGCCAAGATAAGGGGTCAAGGCTTCCTCAAGAAGCCTTGAGCAAAGGGTGCAAAAAAAGGGGTCAAGGGCTCAAAACAACCACCTATGTGTATGGGGGACGGGTTTGTGCATTCCAGCTGGCACAGCTGGCATGCACCATGCTTGAGGGATGCAAAAGGGTCATATCGGCCATGAAAGGAGGTCATCGGCCAAATAAATGGCCGGTCGGCAGAAAAAATGTCCGGCCTGCTATTTGTTCTGGCCGGTCGGTTAAATGGATGGCCGATAGGTGGCTTCCAAGGTCAAAAATTTTCCGGTTGGTGTCCAGATTGAATCCCCGGAAGTTACCTTTCCAATGGCGCAAACCTTGCCTTAAAATTCCTCCTGTGAAAAAAGTTATGCCCATTTTGGTGAAGCCGCGCAGATTCATTCCAACCGGGATGATACCCAACTTCAACCAATCATATCTCCCGCACCCGGACTAGGCTCTAAGAGATTCTTGAGTGAAAAATGAAGCCCCGAAAGTAAGCTTTCCAACGGTGGTGGCCTTGTAGCTAAAATCCAGGTATTCAAATGAATAAGCCCGATTCAGCGAGGGATGCTCAACTCTCTCTTCCCCGGATTCATGCCGAACTTCTCCCAAACTAGTTTTCTCCTCTCCTTCCCTCTTTTCTTCAACTCCAAACCCCTAAACAAAGTGTTTTGAAAGATTTTTCAAAGATTTCATCTCTCTTTCATTCATCTCCAACTTGTCCTTACTCGGTTTACCGAAAAGCGCAACATTTACAGAAATGTGAGCGTCGGAACATCGTAGGAATTTTATTTTCAAAACATTTTGAAAGAGAGGATTTTAAGATCTAAAATCTTTTGATCAAGATTGTTTTGGTCCAAAAGGGGTATGAAGTTGGGATTTGACTCTCTCATTGCTGACGAATTTGAACCTTTGCCCTGCACACCTTTCTCCACCAAGTAAACCATCAGTAACGTCCAAGTCTTAAGGGCAGTCAAAAATGGGGTGTCTACAGTTGCCCCTCTTTGGAAGAACTCGGAAGTCAAGAAGTGATGTGAGTGAATGTCAAAGCCCAGAGACGACCCATTTTTGACAAGGCCGAAGACTTGGACAAACAAACAAAATACCGATAAATGAATGGTTGTACCCGCAGGCTGCCTACGTATCCCTTTGCAAGGAATCAAACCAGCGTAGTTCAGGGGCAGGATACAAATGATACGAAAGAAGACTTTGATAATTGGACTTATACGTTACGCGAAGCCGGTTTGTATTCAAAACAATGCAATGTACTAACAAGTACAGGTGAGGTGCGCAAGATAGCGCGATAGAATGCATGCAAAATGCAAGTAAGGTGCACAAAACAGTGTGACGCAATGAACTGACAAATGCTACAAGCATTTTCTATGCAAGATGAGAGAGAGCATGTAATGAAATGCACAAGATAGTGCGATGCGCAAGAGAGCCCGAGTGATAAACTGCACAAAATGGTGCGATGTGCAAGAAAGCGCGAGTGATTTGAAATGCACAAGACAGTGCGATACGCTAAACAACACGAGTGATTAAACTGCACAAAATAGTGCGATGCGCAAGAAAGCGCGAGTGATTTGAAATGCGCAAGACAATGCGATACGCTAAACAGTGCGATTGATTTTGAAATGCACAAGACAGTGCGATACGCGAAACAGCGCGAGTGATTTTGAAATGCACAAGACAGTGCGATACGCTAAACAGCGCGAGTGATTTGAAATGCACAAGAGAATGCGATACGCTAAACAGTGCGATTGATTTTGAAATGCACAAGACAGTGCGATACGCTAAACAGCGCGAGTGATATGCAATGCACAAAATAGTACGAGTGAGATACAACCACAAGATGCACAAGACAGTGCTAGTGAGATACAAAGTGTAAGTGCACAAGACAGTGCGAGTGAATGCATGTTCTATGCAAATGAGGTGCATTTTCTATGCAAGAATGGAAGAGTGCATTTTCTATGCAAAAGATACGAACATTTTCTATGCAAGAAACAGGAGCATATTCTTTGCAATATTGAAAGCATATTCTATGCAGAATCGAAAGCAAGCATATTCTATGCATAAATCATAATGATGCGCGACACACATGTAACAGAAGTGTATATGAAAGTGCACGTTCTATGCAATGGAAGGGCATCAAACATGTACTCTGGTGCCTCCGATATACCTTTCGGAGGACTTTGTAACACACTCAGCACAAAAAGGGCACACCCTGTTTATGTTGGCAAGAGATAACATCTGCTGCTGCTTTAATTGCCATTCTGACTTGAAGCAGGCTTACACTTGGGGTCGAGATACACTCATACTCCAGAGAAATGACGAGGTCTGGGAAGGTGCACCTGAAATGTAGTCTCGGATCATGCCAAAGCTGGAACACCCTAAGATGCTCCAAATTTTCCTTTTTTCTTTTGCTTTGCAGTCTGGAACCTACATAGCTTCAGATAGGTCCTTGTTCTACCGTTCACACTTATCGGGGGTGGACCCTGCAGTTTTATGAAAGAACAAATACTGTTTTGCACAAATGTGGAGAATGGCACAGCACTCTGAGCACAAGATGATTGTTTGAAAATTGAGAAATGAGTTCTTAACCGGGTATTGAGCCGACGACTGGCCACAGCCAAAACGACTCGACAAGGGAAAAACAAAGGTAAACAACCTAAACACATCGAGTAACACTCGAAGCGACTCAAAACAAGAATTGAGACAGACAAAATAAAACACAAGACTCAAATGTGCACATGGAGCCTGTTTCCCCGGGTATTGTTTCCCACCCTTTCTCATTTGTGATTCTCACATCGCTCGGCCCTCAGGCTTCGTTTTTCTGAAAAATCCCTTTTCTCACTTTTTCTCTCAGCGCACATCTCTCTATTCTTCAATCTCTCATTTTAAATCCCTTCCCTGGGTGGTTGATGGATAAACAGAAAGTTGTTTCTTGCCCCTAGCATTCCGCTAGATTCTTCTTCTTGTTCACAACAGTGAGTTTCTCCCAGAGAGGGGCTGTGCTACAACTGGACGGGTAGCAGATCTGCAGCTGACATCGGTTGACGATGCTCTGCTGGGGAGTTTGGACGTGACCAGATCTGTCCAGATAAAGGAGTGGAATATCCTAATCCATTCCAATTTGTGCTTCGCACTTGGTTTGATACCTCGTTGCTTGGAGGATGTGAGAGTTTTCTGCGCTTTTGCGGTTAGCTTCAGTGGTGCCTTTTTTCGGCAGGGATGGTGCCTTTCTTGGCAAGCATGTTAATAATGGGGAAAAGACAGAACAACTGACTCAACTGTACCCCTAGTTCATCATTTTGTCCATTTTTTGTTTTGGTTTTCTACTAAAACAATTTTGACCAATATGAGAGTTAGATTAACATACTTGTTCGATTTTTGATTTGAAAATCATGCAAGTCAGGCTATGAGCACTGAAAATTTTCCGTTTTTCGGTCTAAGAAATGGTCCAATTTTTTGGAAAAATTGAATAATTTTCGAGAGAATAGTCAACCTCAGTAAAAATTCTCAAAAACTATTTTGCAAACGGCCAATGCTCAACAAGCACGGAACCTACTCTTGAGATGCGCAACTTCAGATCCGAAGGAAAATTGCCCCTTGCTTGAAAAGAGCTGCACGGCAACGGAAAGTTGCTCCTTGTTTGAATGGCACGACGACACACTGTATGGCAACGGAAAGTTGCCCCTTGTTTGGATAGCATCGCAGCGCATTGCAATCAGTCCTTAGAGTGACGATGACAACCGAACTCTCGGATACAGATAAGGTAAAGATGATCAAAACCATTACATGGACAGAGTTGATTTTGAAGTGTTTTTCGGCTAGACTTCGGAATGAAGTTGCCTACGTATCCCAAAGATGAGAATCAAGCCGTACGTAGTTCGGGATTAAGGTACACTCGGGTATTTAACCTCTCCTTTTGCGCTCTAACTTTTGCCAAGGCCGCCCTTCCGGGTTTTTAACCTTGCGAGCTCTGTTTTTCTTTTCTTTTCAATTTTTTTCATTTTTTTCATCTTTTCTTTTCTTTCTTTTTTCTTTTTTTTTTTCCATCTTTTCTTCATTTCTTTTTTGTTCTTTGCATTTTTCTTCTTCTTCTTCTTTGTTCTTTGCATTTTACTTCTTCTTCTTTTTTGTTCTTTTCCTTTTTTCCTTGCTCTAACATTTGCTTGGGTCGCCCTTCCGGGTTTTCGACCCAGCAAGCCTCTCAAGGGTAAAAGTGTAGCTTTGTCCATGTCAAATGGTTCTGAGATCTCGAATCCGTCTGAATCCAGGAGAGTGACTGTTCTTCGCTGACAATGCAGGAGTCCATCCCATGGGGGCTGGATTTGCCCCTAGTGTTGTGGATAGGAACTCAGTAATTCTTCAGCAATACTTTCTTCTTTCTTCTCTTCTGGGGTTTGGCATTCTTGCCAGTCTTCATTGATTTGCAGGACGACCAATCTTCGGCTCTTCGAGCACATCTGGCATTTTTGCCCCTAGTTCCAGGGATACTTTTGATCTAGCTTTGCAAGCTTCTTTTGGCGACGTCCGATCCCCTTGATCTGACTTTTCTTGCCCCTAGTTTGAGGGCTGCTTTAAATATGGCCACACAGGCCTCCTTTGATGGTTGACCATTGACCATTCTGAATTTAAGTCCAAGGTTTGAAAATGAGGGGTCAAGTCTCGAGGCTGAGAGTGATCCTAGGCTACACAATCTCAAGAGCGATTCCACACAGGTCTTCGCAGTATCGTGCAAAACATTTTTTTTTGAAATCTTTTAAGAAAGCGACTAGTTGCTCGTGCTGAAGACAGCGTGAGACCAATCTGGATCAAGCCAGGATCCTTCTCAGTACTCACATTAACAAGCATGATCTCAATCATTAAAGGTTTAGCATGCCTCTCTTTCTCTCAAATGATCAAATTTTGCAAAACCCAAGGAATTCCTTCCTCTTCGTTTTCACCGCAGTGTTCAAAAAGTTTTGAAAAACTTAGGTCAATGCAATGATTTTGGGGTGCAGAAGAGTAGGCAAAAAGTACTACCGTTTCATTCAAACTTCCTGGCACAACTGGCACAAGGCAGAAGCAAGCACAAAAGCATGAAAAACCACTTTTGTTTCATTCATAACTGTTGGTGTAACTAGCTCCATGGCAGAAACAGACTCAAAAGAAAGCGAAAAGACAGACACAAAACAAAATAGTGATGCCCGAGGTAACACCCTCGGAATCACCTGACTCTAACAAAACAGGACTGACTCGATACAACAAGACAGACCCGAAACAAAAAGACTGACTCAAAACAAAGAGACAGACTCAAAACAACACAACAAAAACTGACCTAAGTACCCAAGTCAGAAACTAGCATTCGCAAATGCTCAAAACAGTGTGTGCCATATGCCACATCTGGAGTAAATCGAGCGCCACCTGAAGCTGGTTCATCCCCCGATCACATATTCACATTATCCCCCAAGTTCACTGATCGAATGACGATAGACTTTGCTGAGTTGGTGCGACGATGACCTTATTGTCAATCAGATCTTGTATTTCATGGCGAAGACAGAAACAACTATCAGTGACATGGCCAACTTGCTGATGAAAGGCACAGTACTTGGCCGGATCATGGGAGGAAGGAAGTCTATCTGGCAGTGGTCGCGGCTCCAGGGGTTTCAGATCCCCCTCTTTAATCAGAACCCTCAAGGCCGCTGATAGAGACATGTACAGTGGTGCGAACACCCTCTGGCCTCGAGGTGGGTGTTTTGAGGTTTGTGGAATTTTGTTGGATGCACCAGCAAAGGGATTGGTAGGTGCTGACTGGGTTTGCTGATCTCTTCCGAGCAAGGTTTTAGAGCTGAAAGGAACATTCCTGGTACAGCGGCCCTTCTCCCGGCTTGCCCCTTGATTCATACTGCTCTCATCCTGAGTGGCGAAAGTGTCATCTACAATTTTTGCAACAACTGCGAGTACTTGCTGTTTGTTCAGCCCTTAGACTTTCAAAGCCTCAATATCCCACTGAAGGTGTTCATGGGGACCAATGCCTGCCCCGACCTTGTTCTTACCACTTGCCTCCACTTTGCCAAGGGATTGGCCTTTTTCAAATGCAACCCGTCCCAAGGTTGGGGAGCCTTTAGATATGAATTCCCTGGTACGTGATGTGGTCGATGATGGGGCCAAAACCCCAAAGGCGAGATCTGCCACAGTTCTCTGAAGGTCTTCAATCATTTTCATCAGCTCAGAAGTAGTGGGTTCGTGGGTTTGAGATGATTGGGGTTCAGATGCACCCATCATGCATAAGTCAAGTCTCTCTGGGATAAACACATTAGGCCTGGGTAGATGGACTGGGGTGATGTACATGCTGGGGTCGTAAGGGACGGCCAGTGTGTAGATTAGATTGAGATGTGGATGAGGTACTTGGTCATTGGGGTCTGAAGGCGGAGTTATCGTCCGGTTTTCGATGAGATTTTGGACCTCATGACGAAGGCGGTAGCAACGGTCGGTGCCATGACCGCGCTGCTGATGGTACATACAGTACTTGGAGGGGTTATATGTGGCTGGGAGTGGGTCAGGAAGAGGTTGAGGATCGAGGGGTTTGAGATGCCCTCTTTTCATCAAGACTTTTAGTGCGCTAGTCAGGCTCATATAGAGGGGGGTGAAAGTTCTGCCTTGAGCTCGGGCTGGGCCGGCGGTTTGTAGGCTTGGATTGGCAAAAGGGTTGGCTGTGGCGACTGTATTGATTTCAGTGGGTTCGGGAATAGTGCTACTTCCAGCATTGGTACTCCTTGAAATCACCCTCCTTGTCGGTTCACTTGTTCTGGGAATGATACCACTGTTGAATGCATTCTCAACCTGAACCCCCAGTTCATGCAAACTTTTGAAAGTGAATAGCGGAGCGACTTTCAACTTTTGCAACATATCATGCTCGAGGTTTCGCACCATCATCTGCACTTGATCCCTCTCGGAAGGCCGATCTGTCATCTGTGCTGCCTTTGCTCTCCATCTTGCAACAAATTCCACAAAAGGCTCTGTTGGGTTCTGGCGGGTTGTTTCAAGCTCTTGCATGGTCATTTCAACTTGGGTATTTTAGGAATACTGATCGACAAAGGCCTCAGCCAATTTTTCTCAATTTTGCTTCACCTGGTCCTCCAACTTAGCGTACCAAGTGGCTGCTACACTCGACAGGGTTCTTCCATACAGAGAGAGTTTCTGTAGCTTAGTCAGTCCCATCGGCTTTAGGACATCCAAGAAAAGTCAGATATGTACCATTGGATCTCCAGACCCGTCGAAACGGTCAATATATGGCATTTTGAATCTGTCTGGGAGCCGTACGGCAGACTCAGTGTGCCCATCCTCAATGTCGGGAATGGAATTAAGGCCCTGTGCCTTTTTGAAGTGCTTTTCAAGGTTTGCAATTTTCAGTGCAGTCAGATTGAGCTCATTAACATCAAGGGAATAAAGCCTCTCATTAGGCTGTACCAGGGGTCTGAGCACCTGAGCTTGAGTCAACCTTTCTCGAGGATTCGGACACTGCAAATCTTCAACTGGCGGAAGTGGGTCAAAGTCTGGTTGGGGTCCCAAAGCTGGATGTGAGGCAGATGCCCCAGATGGACGCTGCATTTCAATACTGGTCTCAGCCTGCATGGCAGTTCCCTGATTTAACGCTGCTATCACGGCCACAAATTCTTTCGAACCCTGGGCCATCATGGTCTGCTGCGTCTGAACAAAGGTGATGTGACTGGCGACTGACGGATCAGATGAACCGATGAGCCCTGACTGGACTTTCTTTGCCTTGCCTCAGCGAAAGAACACTGGTTGCCCTTGAATTGAATTTTGGACCTAACAAAGTCTATCAACACTAGTCCAATGTACCCCGGGGATATCAGAGCCTTCTGAAGCTATAGTTCCAGGACTACCTAGCAAAAGAGAAAACGGACAGCATCTCAGCACAATTTCACTGGAACGGATTTGAGCATACTAGGATGACTGTACTCAATACTGATCATTGTTTCCCAAATATCTGCCTGTAAACTGATACCCTCGGGTAAAACTGATTCCCCAAATACTGATGCTGATGCCCACAGGCCTGATACCCAGACTTGAAAACTGGTATATGCGTTCCTATAGAGATACACTCTAAAAGCACATAGCAAGTAAGAGAGAGCCAAAACACCCTTATGTTGGGGTAAGGTTTCCCTGTCCTATTTTGTCAGGAACTAGGGTTTCACTACGCACACAACGTTTTCAAACAACCTAACATCGGGTGAGCAACCTGTCCTAGTTTGGAATGGTCACTATGAATTTCGATATGCACTAGGTCGAATGGTCAAAAAGGGTGCCCCGGTAAAACCGGAGTTTGTGTTCCCATACTGTCAGAGCCCACAACCGGTCCGCCTTATGGTCATGTCTTGACAAGACAAGCCTCCGGCAAACCGTTCCGGAATGGCAGATGGCAAACACGGTGACCTAGGCGTACCAATGCACATGCAATGTAAAGAAACACATAAGTGTAATCAAAACAGGATATCACGAGTTCGAGTCAAGCTCTCTAAAATCCCCAGCAGAGTCACCAGAAACTGTAGACGTCACCGAACGCCCCGAGAGGGTGAGGTCCCGTTCCGTTCGTTTTGCAGGTCTACTACAGTTCGGACTCAAATTGTCACGGTTCTTAATCTGAACCAAAGAGTCCAAATCTGGCAAATCGTTTTGAGAAAATAGATTTTTAGAAAAAGAAGTGCCAAACATGGACTGCTTTGCCAGATACAGAGTCGCCACCTAAATATTTTATTTTGGGAAATTTAGGAAACCCTGACTCGGTGCCAAAGGCCACGTGTCCGTCATCACCAAAGTTGCCTCGGCTCGGGAACTTGGGTACGATTGGGGAAGGTCAGCTATGAGCACCCCCTCTCGCCCGATCAAAGACCGGCCTCTACTAACCGTGATATCTTGTTTTGAAAGCATTACGTGTTCTTATTCCAGTTATTAGCCTAGAATTACTATGTTATGCGCACCGCAAACAAGTATAGAACAAATCGCCAAAATTGGAACAAAACATTTCATGTTTGTTTTGAAAAATAGTTTGCTACTCGCAAGTAGCCTAAAATGCGGGTTTTGCCACCTTCGAGCGGGCTTTTAGAAAAACCTGATTTTGCCACTATCTAGTGGGCTTAAAACTCACAGTTTTAATGCATTTTTCCAATTTAGGTAATTCAACCTCCATCCACAGGCATTCAAGCAGTTATATCACATAAGCAGCTAGCCTCATGGTAATCATGCTGTTATGGCAACACTCATACGCATGCGGTATGCTAAAGCATAAATGCTTACAGAGTACTCCGAGCCAAAACAAAAACTAGTTAATAATCATATGCATGATCCTAGTTCATGTTAAGATGGCTAATGCAACACATGCAAGATGCAACTAAGATAGGCTCGGCTAATCTACAATGACATGTGAAATGCTACAACTAACACGTATTCAATTTGGAATTGAAATACAAATGCAGTTAGAATGATGCGCCGAGCCCGGTGCATGCAAGGCAAATGTATGAATGCACGCATGCATAGCATAAGGTATGCTAATTTAAATATGCCCTAGTCTACCATCATAAGTGGGTAAATAAAAGGGAAGAAAGACGTGGGGTTGGAAGACATACACACACTCACGCACACTTATTACACAATTGCCCTCACTCGGAGGGTCCAAATAAATATTACAGTCCGAATAAATAATACTAAATTAATTATTACAAAATTTCTAATCTAATTAACAAATTAAATGCAAAGAGAAGATGGCCGCAGCCCCCGACTCGGGATGCGTGAATGAGGCATGCTCGGATTTATCTTCCCCCGAAAGCCTGTACCATACCACTGCTACCTCTGTTTACACTGCCCTGCTTCTCTGAAAAATGCCAAAATCCTAGGACAGGTTCCTTGAACCCTGTAGGACACCATCGGCTGAAGGGAATACCCACCGGCCATGGCACTTATCCATCGGCTGGGGTTTCATATTATCCGCCACCAATCCATGGCCGGTCGGCACTCTACAGTGCCGGTCGGCAAAAAACACCCTGCAGAAATTGCTTTTTGACAGCAACAAGGACAGACAGTATATGGCATGCAATTTCAAGCAAATGTATGCACGGGCACACTCTCTATCATGCAAGGGACTCAAGGGAGCATGACCCTCGACTCTCGGGCCATCAATTATGCATGATGGCCTAAGAGGCCAAGTTTTGTAACTTCGATATCAAATGAAATGCAAGCACAAAACACATCAAAGGGCCCCAACCCCTATCATGATTGATCAAGAGGCAAGGGATGCATGCTCAATGAAATGCAACCTAGGCATGGAGGCTAAGTATGCAACATGAACATGCAAATGAGCAATGTATACCAGGCGCGCAACCTAAACATGTAAGCAAACATGGCATGCAACAACATGCGATGATGGACTTAAACTAACATGGATAACTCACAAGCATGCCAAAATCAGCGGCCATTAGATGAAAATGAGACTCTCGAAACGCATGCACGTATGCACGCAAACCGAGGACCAAACATAAGGCATAGTATGCAACTCTAACAAGGCATGGCAAGGCATGAAATATGGCATACAAGCATGTAATTCCAACACTGAAATGTGATACAAAACAGCCCCGAATCATGGAAACATGGCACCCGATGC
This sequence comes from Camellia sinensis, assembly GCF_055761805.1. Classification (NCBI taxonomy): domain Eukaryota; kingdom Viridiplantae; phylum Streptophyta; class Magnoliopsida; order Ericales; family Theaceae; genus Camellia; species Camellia sinensis. The sequence goes on from NC_138964.1 coordinate 74,841,256, forward strand.
ATGGAATGGCCCCGAAACACAAAACTAGGCATACGCATTGGCCTATAGCTATACAAAGCATGCATTATTTGATTATGAAGCATGAAGACAGAGTCAAGCCAGTCCCAAAACATGCATATTTCCAGTTCAAAGCATGGCCAAAAGATGTTAGCAAGATGGACTAAAATAGCATGCAACTTTGACTAGCAAACATGGGTTGTATGGAAAGTATATGATGCACATGGAATCTCACCAAACCATCAAAAATCAGTGAGTAAAACATGTGAAAATAGGCCCAAATAACCACTGATATGCAACCATGGCATGCAAAAATGATGAGTTACTTTAGAGGGCCATGCATGGAGTTATTATGCACATGTAAGATAGACATTTAGCAAGACCAAACCAACTCTGAAAATGAGTTCTGAGGGTCCTAAAACCCATTGAAAAATGCCTGAACCGAGCTCAAGAAGTGTGCAAACATAGGCCCCTTTGTAAGGCCAAAAATGCAAGTAATGAAGACAATAAGGAGAGGGGATGGCCCTCTCCTTCTTAGGACCTTAAGACACCCTCCTCACCACTGAAATCCCTTAAGATTTCAGTGGTGAAGAGGCCTAAACAAGGTGGTCCCGGAGCTCACAAAAAATGCATAAGAATGAGGCCAAACAAGGCCTAAGAGGGGGTAGACAACCCCAAACACAAAAGTGTTCTTAAACAAACTTGAAAAGGAGCTAAAAAAAAGACTTTTTTCAGTTATACACAAAGCTCAAATCAATATGCAAGATAGGTCAAAAGTGCGTGCAAAAACGGGAAACAAAGAGGGAAAAGTGTGTTACCCTTGTAGCCAAAAGGTGACAGCAGCTGTTTGGTGCAGAAAATGAGCTCCTAGCCTCTGAAAATTAGCCTGAAGGTGTTTGAATGGATGGTGGAGGTAGTAGGCTTGGAGGTGTAGTGTAAAGGGCCAAGATACTCACACTTTAGAGCCCTCTAACACACCCAAATGAGGAGAGATAGGGAGATATAGAGAGAGAGGGGGATATATATCAGATATGTATGTATAGGTCTGGTTTTTTTTGTTCAACCCATCAACCTTTAACAATGGAGGAGGAGAGGCCCTTAAATAGGCAATGGAAAATGGCTCTAAGCTTCTCAAGGAAGCTAAGTGAAAGGGGCAAAGGAGTCAAGGCTCCTTGAGGAAGCTAGGACAGCTGGTAAGTTTCTTGAGGAAGCCAAGATAAGGGGTCAAGGCTTCCTCAAGAAGCCTTGAGCAAAGGCTGCAAAAAAAAGGGGTCAAGGGCTCAAAACAACCACCTATGTGTATGGGGGGACGGGTTTGTGCATCCCAGCTGGCACAGCTGGCATGCACCATGCTTGAGGGATGCAAAAGGGTCATATCGGCCATGAAAGGAGGTCATCGGCCAAATAAATGGCCGGTCGTCACAAAAAATGGTCGGCCTGCTATTTGTTCTGGCCGGTCAGCTAAATGGATGGCCGGTAGGTGCCGACCAAGGTCAAAAAGTGGCATGTTGGTGTCCAAATTGAAGCCCCGGAAGTTAGCTTTCCAATGGCGCAAACCTTGCATTAAAATTCCTCTTGTGAAAAACGTTATGCCCATTTTGGTGAAGCCGCGCAGATTTATTCCAACCGGGATGATACCCAACTTCAACCAATCATATCTCCCGCACCCGGACTTGGCTCTAAGAGATTCTTGAGTGAAAAATGAAGCCCCGGAAGTAAGTTTCCAACGGTGGTGGCGTCATAGCTAAAATCCAAGTATTCAAATGAATAAGCCCGATTCAGCGAGGGCTGATCAACTCTCTCTTCCCCGGATTCATGCCGAACTTCTCCCAAACTAGTTTTCTCCTCTCTTTTCCTCTTTTCTTCAACTCGAAACCCCTAAACAAAGTGTTTTGAAAGATTTTTCAAAGATTTCATCTCTCTTTCATTCATCTCCAACTTGTCCTTACTCGGTTTACCGAAAAGCGCAACATTTACAGAAATGTGAGCATCGGAACATCGTAGGAATTTTATTTTCAAAACATTTTGAAAGAGAGGATTTTAAGATCTAAAATCTTTTGATCAAGATTGTTTTGGTCCAAAAGGGGTATGAAGTTGGGATTTGACTCTCTCATTGCTGACGAATTTGAACCTTTGCCCTGCACACCTTTCTCCACCAAGTAAACGATCAGTAACGCCAAGTCCTAAGGGCAGTCAAAAATGGGGTGTCTACAGTTGCCCCTCTTTGACGGAACTCGGAAGTCAAGAAGTGATGTGAGTGAATGTCAAAGCCCAGAGACGACCCATTTTTGACAAGGCCGAAGACTTGGACAAACAAACAAAATACCGATAAATGAATGGTTGTACCCGCAGGCTGCCTACGTATCCCTTTGCAAGGAATCAAACCAGCGTAGTTCAGGGGCAGGATACAAATGATATAAAAGAAGACTTTGATAATTGGACTTATACGTTACGCGAAGCCGGTTTGTATTCAAAACAATGCAATGTACTAACAAGTACAGGTGAGGTGCGCAAGATAGCGCGATAGAATGCATGCAAAATGCAAGTAAGGTGCACAAAACAGTGTGACGTAATGAACTGACAAATGCTACAAGCATTTTCTATGCAAGATGAGAGAGAGCATGTAATGAAATGCACAAGATAGTGCGATGCGCAAGAGAGCGCGAGTGATAAACTGCATAAAATAGTGCGATGCGCAAGAAAGCGCGAGTGATTTGAATTGCACAAGGCAGCGCGATACGCTAAACAACACGAGTGATTAAACTGCACAAAATAGTGCGATGCGCAAGAAAGCGCGAGTGATTTGAAATGCACAAGACAGTGCGATACGCTAAACAGCGCGATTGATTTTGAAATGCACAAGACAATGCGATACGCTAAACAGCGCGAGTGATTTTGAAATGCACAAGACAGTGCGATACGCTAAACAGCACGAGTGATTTGAAATGCACAAGACAATGCGATACGCTAAACAGCGCGATTGATTTTGAAATGCACAAGACAGTGCGATACGCTAAACAGGGCGAGTGATATGCAATGCACAAAATAGTGCGAGTGAGATACAACCACAAGGTGCACAAGATAGTGCTAGTGAGATACAAAGTGTAAGTGCACAAGACAGTGCGAGTGAATGCATGTTCTATGCAAATGAGGTGCATTTTCTATGCAAGTATGGAAGAGTGCATTTTCTATGCAAAAGATACGAGCATTTTCTATGCAAGAAACAGCAGCATATTCTATGCAATATTGAAAGCATATTCTATGCAGAATCGAAAGCAAGCATATTCTATGCATAAATCATAACGATGCGCGGCACACATGTAACATAAGTGTATATGAAAGTGCACGTTCTATGCAATGGAAGGGCATCAAACATGTACTCTGGTGCCTCCGATATACCTTTCGGAGGACTTTGTAACATACTCAGCTCAAAAAGGGCACACCCTGTTTATGTTGGCAAGAGATAACATCTGCTGCTGCTTTAATTGCCATTCTGACTTGAAGCAGGCTTACACTTGGGGTCGAGATACACTCATACTCCAGAGAAATGGCGAGGTCTGGGAAGGTGCACCTGAAATGCAGTCTCGGATCATGCCAAAGCTGGAACACCCTAAGATGCTCCAAATTTTCCTTTTCTCTTTTGCTTTGCAGTTTGGAACCTACATAGCTTCAGATAGGTCCTTGTTCTACCGTTCACACTTATCGGGGGTGGACCCTGCAGTTTTATGAAAGAACAAATACTGTTTTGCACAAATGTGGAGAATGGCACAGCACTCTGAGCACAAGATGATTTTTTGGAAATTGAGAAATGAGTTCTTAACCGGGTATTGAGCCGACGACTGGCCACAGCCAAAACGACTCGACAAGGGAAAAACAAAGGTAAACAACCTAAACACATCGAGTAACACTCAAAGGGACTCAAAACAAGAATCGAGACAGACAAAATAAAACACAAGACTCAAATGTGCACATGGAGCCTGTTTCCCCGGGTATTGTTTCCCACCCTTTCTCATTTGTGATTCTCACATCGCTCGGCCCTCAGGCTTCGTTTTTCTGAAAAATCCCTTTTCTCACTTTTTCTCTCAACGCACATCTCTCTATTCTTCAATCTCTCATTTTAAATCCCTTCCCTGGGTGGTTGATGGATAAACAGAAAGTTGTGGGCTCTTGCACCTAGCATTCCGCTAGATTCTTCTTCTTGTTCACAACAGTGAGTTTCTACCAGAGAGGGGTTGTGCTACAACTGGACGGGTAGCAGATCTGCAGCTGACATCGGTTGACGATGCTCTGCTTGGAGTTTGGACGTGACCAGATCTGTCCAGATAAAGGAGTGGAATATCCTAATCCATTACAATTTGTGCTTCGCACTTGGTTTGATACCTCGTTGCTTGGAGGATGTGAGAGTTTTCTGCCCTTTTGCGGTTAGCTTCAGTGGTGCCTTTTTCCGGCAGGGATGGTGCTTTTCTTGGCAAGCATGTTAATAATGGGGAAAAGACAGAACAACTGACTCAACTGTGCACCTAGTTCATCATTTTGACCATTTTTTGTTTTGGTTTTCTACTAAAACAATTTTGACCAATATGAGAGTTAGATTAACATACTTGATCGATTTTTGATTTGAAAATCATGCAAGTCAGGCTATGAACACTAAAAATTTTCCTTTTTTGGGTCCAAGAAATGGTCCAGTTTTTTGGAAAAATGGAATAATTTTCGAGAGAATAGTCAACCTCAGTAAAAATTCTCAAAAACTATTTTTGCAAACGACCAATGCTCAACAAGCACGGAACCTACTCTTGAGATGCGCAACTTCAGATCCGAAGGAAAATTGCCCCTTGCTTGAAAAGAGCTGCACGGCAACGGAAGGTTGCCCCTTGTTTGAATGGCACCACGGCACACTGTATGGCAACGGAAAGTTGCCCCTTGTTTGGATAGCATCGCAGCGCATTGCAATCAGTCCTCAGAGTGACGATGACAACCAAACTCTCGGATACAGAGAAGGCAAAGATGATCAAAACCATTACATGGACACGATTGATTTTGAAGTGTTTTACGGCTGGACTTCGGAATGAAGTTGCCTACGTATCCCAAAGATGAGAATCAAGCCTTACGTAGTTCGGGGTTAAGGTACACTCGGGTATTTAACCTCTCCTTTTGCGCTCTAACTTTTGCCAAGGCCGCCCTTCCGGGTTTTCAACCTTGCGAGCTCTGTTTTTCTTTTCTTTTCAATTCTTTTCATGTTTTTTCATCTTTTCTTTTCTTTCTTTTTTTCTTTTCTTTTTTTTTTTCATCTTTTCTTTATTTCTTTTTTGTTCTTTGCATTTTTGTTCTTCTTCTTTTTTGTTCTTTGCATTTTTCTTCTTCTTCTTTTTTGTTCTTTTCCTTTTTTCCTTGCTCTTACTTTTGCCTGGGTCGCCCTTCCGGGTTTTCAACCAAGCGAGCCTCTCAAGGGTAAAAGTGTAGCTTTGTCCATGTCAAATGGTTCTGAGATCTCGAATCCGTCTGAATCCAAGAGAGTGACTGTTGTTCGCTGACAATGCAGGAGTCCATCCCATGGGGGTTGGATTTGCCCCTAGTGTTGTGGATAGGAACTCAGTAGTTCTTCAGCAATACTTTCTTCTTTCTTCTCTTCTGGGGTTTGGCATTCTTGCCAGTCTTCATTGATTTCCAGGACGACCAATCTTCGGCTCTTCGAGCACATCTGGCATTTTTGCCCCTAGTTCCAGGGATACTTTTGATCTAGCTTTGCAAGCTTCTTTTGGCGACATCTGATCCCCTTGATCTGACTTTTCTTGCCCCTAGTTTGAGGGCTGCTTTAAATATGGCCACACAGGCCTCCTTTGATGGTTGACCATTGACCATTCTGAATTTAAGTCCAAGGTTTGAAAATGAGGGGTCAAGTCTCGAGGATGAGAGCGATCCTAGGCTACACAATCTCAAGAGCGATTCCACACAGGTCTTCGCAGTATCGCGCAAAACATTTTTTTTTGAAATCTTTTAAGAAAGCGACTAGTCGCTCGTGCTGAAGACAGTGTGAGACCAATCTGGATCAAGCCAGGATCCTTCTCAGTACTTACATTAACAAGCATGATCTCAATCATTAAAGGCTTAGCATGCCTCTCTTTCTCTCAAATGATCAAATTTTGCAAAACCCAAGGAATTCCTTCCTCTTCGTTTTCACCGCAGTGTTCAAAAAGTTTTGAAAAACTTAGGTCAATGCAATGATTTTGGGGTGCAGAAGAGTAGGCAAAAAGTACTACCGTTTCATTCAAACTTGCTGGCACAACTGGCACAAGGCAGAAGCAAGCACAAAAGTATGAAAAACCACTGTTGTTTCATTCATAACTGTTGGTGTAACTGGCTCCATGGCAGAAACAGACTCAAAAGAAAGCGAAAAGACAGACACAAAACAAAATAGTGATGCCCGAGGTAACACCCTCAGAATCACCTGACTCTAACAAAACAGGACTGACTCGATACAACAAGACAGACCCGAAACAAAAAGACTGACTCAAAACAAAGAGACAGACTCAAAACAACACAACAAAAATTGACCTAAGTACCCAAGTCAGAAACTAGCATTCGCAAATGCTCAAAACAGTGTGTGCCATATGCCACATCTGCAGTAAATCGAGCGCCACCCGCAGCTGGTTCATCCCCCGATCACATATTCACATTATCCCCCAAGTTCACTGATCGAATGACGATAGACTTTGCTGAGTTGGTGCGACGATGACCTTATTGTCAATCAGATCTTGTATTTCGTGGCGAAGACGGAAACAACTATCAGTGACATGGCCAACTTGCTGATGAAAGGCACAATACTTGGCCGGATCATGGGAGGAAGGAAGTCTATCTGGCAGTGGTCGCGGCTCCAGGGGTTTCAGATCCCCCTCTTTAATCAGAACCCTCAAGGCCGCTGATAGAGACATGTACAGTGGTGCGAACACCCTCTGGCCTCGAGGTGGGTGTTTTGAGGTTTGTGGAATTTTGCTGGATGCACCAGCAAAGGGATTGGTAGGCGCTGACTGGGTTTGCTGATCTCTTCCGAGCAAGGGTTTAGAGCTGAAAGGAACATTCCTGGTACAACGGCCCTTCTCCCGGCTTGCCCCTTGATTCAGACTGCTCTCATTCTGAGTGGCGAAAGTGTCATCTACAATTTTTGCAACAACTGCGAGTACTTGCTGTTTGTTCAGCCCTTCAGCTTTCAAAGCCTCAATATTCCACTGAAGGTGTTCATGGGGACCAATGCCTGCCCCGACCTTGTTCTTACCACTTGCCTCCACTTTGCCAAGGGATTGGCCTTCTTCAAATGCAACCCATCCCAAGGTTGGGGAGCCTTTAGATTTGAATTCCCTGGTACGTGATGTGGTCGATGATGGGGCCAAAACCCCAAAGGCCAGATCTGCCACAGTTCTCTGAAGGTCTTCAATCATTTTCATCAGCTCAGAAGTAGTGGGTTCGTGGATTTGAGATGATTGGGGTTCAAATGCACCCATCATGCATAAGTCCAGGCTCTCTGGGATAAACACATTAGGCCTGGGTAGATGGATTGGGGTGATGTACATGCTGGGGTCGTAAGGGACGGCCAGTGTGTGGATTAGATTGAGATGTGGATGAGGTACTCGGTCATTGGGGTCTGAAGACGGAGCTATCGTCCGGTTGTCGATGAGATTTTGGACCTCATGACGAAGGCGGTAGCAACGGTTGGTGCCATGACCGCACTGCTGATGGTACATACAGTACTTGGAGGGGTTATATCTGGCTGGGAGTGGGTCAGGAAGAGGTTGAGGATCGAGGGGTTTGGGATGCCCTCTTTCCATCAAGGTTTTTAGTGCGCTAGTTAGGCTCATATAGAGGGGGGTGAAAGTTCTGCCTTGAGCTCGGGCTGGGCCGGCGGTTTGTAGGCTTGGATTGGCAAAAGGGTCGGCTGTGGCGACTGTATTGATTTCAGTGGGTTTGGGAATAGTGCTACTTCCAGCATTGGTACTCCTTGAAATCACACTCCTTGTTGGTTCACTTGTTCTGGGAATGATCCCACTGTTGAACGCATTCTCAACCTGAACCCCCAGTTCATGCAAACTTTTGAAAGTGAATAGCGGAGCGACTTTCAACTTTTGCAACATATCATGCTCGAGGTTTCGCACCATCATCTGCACTTGATCCCTCTCGGAAGGCCGATCTGTCATATGTGCTGCCTTTGCTCTCCATCTTGCAACAAATTCCACAAAAGGCTCTGTTGGGTTCTGGCGGGTTGTTTCAAGCTCTTGCATGGTCATTTCAACTTGGGTATTGTAGGAATACTGATCGAAAAAGGCCTCAGCCAATTCTTCCCAATTTTGCTTCACCTAGTCCTCCAACTTAGCGTACCAAGTGGCTGCTACACTCGACAGGGTTCTTCCATACAAAGAGAGTTTCTGTGGGTTAGTCAGTCCCATCGGCTTTAGGATATCCAAGAAAAGTCGGATATGTACCATTGGATTTCCAGACCCGTCGAAACGGTCAATATATGGCATTTTGAATCTGTCTAGGAGCCGTATGGCAGACTCAGTGTGCCCATCCTCAATGTCGGGAATGGAATTAAGGCCCTGTGCCTTTTTGAAGTGCTTTTCAAGGTTTGCAATTTTCAGTGCAGTCAGATTGAGCTCATTAACATCAAGGGAATAAAGCCTCTCATTAGGCTGTACCTGGGGTCTGAGCACTTGAGCTTGAGTCAACCTTTCTCGAGGATTCGAACACTGCAAATCTTCAACTGGCGGAAGTGGGTCAAAGTTTGGCTGAGGTCCCAAAGCTGGATGTGAGGCAGATGCCCCAGATGGACGCTGCATTTCAATACTGGTCTCAGCCTGCATGGCAGTTCCCTGATTTAACGCTACTATCACGGCCACAAATTCTTCCGAACCCTGGGCCATCATGGTCTGCTGCGTCTGAACAAAGGTGATGTGACTGGCGACTGACGGATCAGATGAACCGGTGAGCCCTGACTGGCCTTTCTTTGCCTTGCCTCAGCGAAAGAACACTGGTTGCCCTTGAATTGAATTTCGGACCTAACAAAGTCTATCAACACTAGTCCAATGTACCCCAGGGATACCAGAGCCTTCTGAAGCTATAGTTCCAGGACTACCTAGCAAAAGAGAAAACAGACAGCATCTCAGCACAATTTCACTGGAACGGATTTGAGCATACTAGGATGACTGTACTCAATACTGATCACTGTTTCCCAAATATCTGCCTGCAAACTAATACCCTCGGGTAAAACTGATTCCCCAAATACTGATGCTGATGCCCACAGGCCTGATACCCAGACTTACAAACTGGTATATGCGTTCCTATAGAGATACACTCTAAAAGCACATAGCAAGTAAGAGAGAGCCAAAACACCCCTATGTTGGGGTAGGGTTTCCCTGTCCTATTTTGTCAGGAACTAGGGTTTCACTACGCACACAGCGGTTTCAAACAACCTAACATCGGGTGAGCAACCTGTCCTAGTTTGAATGGTCACTATGGATTTCAATATGCACTAGGTCGAATGGTCAAAAAGGGTGCCCCGGTAAAACCGGAGTTTGTGTTCCCATACTGTCAAAGCCCACAACCGGTCAGCCTTATGGTCATGCCTTGACAAGACAAGCCTCCGGCAAACCATTCAGGAATGGCAGATGGCAAACACGGTGTCCTAGGCGCACCAATGCACATGCAATGCAAAGAAACACATAAGTGTAATCAAAACAGGATATCATGAGTTCGAGTCAAGCTCTCTAAAATCCCCAGCAGAGTCGCCAGAAACTGTAGACGTCCCCGAACGCCCCGGGAGGGTGAGGTCCCGTTCCGTTCGTTTTGCAGGTCTACTGCAGTTCGGACTCAAATTGTCACGGTTCTTAATCTGAACCAAAGAGTCCAAATCTGGCAAATCGTTTTGAGAAAACAGATTTTTAGAAAAAGAAGTGCCAAACATGGACTGCTTTGCCAGATACTGAGTCGCCACCTAAATATTTTACTTTGGGGAATTTACGAAAACCCTGACTCGGTGCCAAACGCCACGTGTCCGTCATCACCAAAGTTGCCTCAGCTCGGGAACTTGGGTACGATTGGGGAAGGTCAGCTATGAACACCCCCTCTCGCCCGATCAAAGATCGGCCTCTACTAACCGTGATATCTTGTTTTGAAAGCATTATGTGTTCTTATTCCAGTTATTAGCCTAGAATTAATATGTTATGCACACAGCAAACAAGTATAGACCAAATCGCCTAAATTGGAACAAAATATTTCATGTTTGCTTTGAAAAATGGTTTGCTACTCGTAAGTAGGCTAAAATGCGGGTTTTGCCACCTTCGAGCGGGCTTTTAGAAAAACATGATTTTGCCACTATCTAGTGGGCTTAAAACTCACAGTTTTAATGCATTTTTCCAATTTAGGTAATTCAACCTCCATCCACAGGCATTCAAGCAGTTATATCACATAAGCAGCTAGCCTCATGGTAATCATGCTGTTATGGCAACACTCACACGCATGCGGTATGCTAAAGCATAAATGCTTACCGAGTACTCCGAGCCAAAACAAAAACTAGTTAATAATCATATGCATGATCCTAGTTCATGTTAAGATGGCTAATGCAACACATGCAAGATGCAACTAAGATAGGCTCGGCTAATCTACAATGACATGTGAAATGCTACAACTAACACGTATTCAATTTGGAATTGAAATACAAATGCAGTTAGAATGATGCGCCGAGCCCGGTGCATGCAAGACAAATGTATGAATGCACGCATGCATAGCATAAGGTATGCTAATTTAAATATGCCCTAGTCTACCATCATAAGCGGGTAAATAAAAGGGAAGAAAGACGTGGGGTTGGAAGACATACACACACTCACGCACACTTATTACACAATTGCCCTCACTCGGAGGGTCCAAATAAATATTACAGTCCGAATAAATAATACTAAATTAATTATTACAAAATTTCTAATCTAATTAACAAATTAAATGCAAAGAGAAGATGGCCGCAGCCCCCGCCTCGGGATGCGTGAATGAGGCATGCTCGGATTTATCTTCCCCCGAAAGCCCGTACCATACCACTGCTGCCTCTGTTTACACTGCCCTGCTTCTCTGAAAATTGCCAAAATCCTGGGACAGGTTCTCTGAACCCTGTAGGACACCATCGGCTGAAGGGAATACCCACCGGCCATTGGACTTATCCATCGGCTGGGGTTTCATATTATCGGCCACCAAGCCATGGCCGATCGGCACTCTACAGTACCGGTCGGCAAAAAACTCCCTGCAGAAACTGGTTTTTGATAGCAACAAGGACAGACAGTGTATGGCATGGAATTTCAAGCAAATGTATGCGCGGGCACACTCCCTATCATGCAAGGGACTCAAGGGAGCATGACCCTCGACCCTCGGGCCATCAATTATGCATGATGGCCTAAGAGGCCAAGTTTTGCAACTTCGATATCAAATGAAATGCAAGCACAAAACACATCAAAGGGCCCCAACCCCTATCATGATTGATCAAGAGGCAAGGGATGCATGCTCAATGAAATGCAACCTAGGCATAGAGGCTAAGTATGCAACATGAACATGCAAATGAGCAATGTATACCAGGCGCGCAACCTAAACATGTAAGCAAACATGGCATGCAACAACATGCGATGATGGACTTAAACTAACATGGATAGCTCACAAGCATGCCAAAATCAGTGGCCATTAGATGAAAATGAGACGCTCGAAACGCCTGCACGCAAACCGAGGACCTAACCTAAGGCATAGTATGCAACTCTAACAAGGCATGGCAAGGCATGAAATATGGCATACAAGCATGTAATTCCAGCACTGAAATGTGATACAAAACAGCCCCAAATCATGGAAACATGGCACCCGATGCATGGAATGGCCCTGAAACACAAAACTAGGCATACGCATTTGCCTATAGCTATACAAAACATGCATTATTTGATTATGAAGCATGAATACATAGTCAAGGCAGTCCCAAAACATGCATATTTTCAGGTCAAAGCATGGCCAAAAGATGTTAGCAAGATGGACTAAAATAGCATGCAACTTTGACTAGCAAACATGGGTTGTATGGCAAGTATATGATGCACATGGAATCTCACCAAACCATCAAAAATCAGTGAATAAAACATGTAAAAATAGGCCCAAATAACCACTGATATGCAACCATGGCATGCAAAAATGATGAGTTACTTTAGAGGGCCATGCATGGAGTTATTATGCACATGTAAGATAGACATTTAGCAAGACCAAACCAACTCTGAAAATGAGTTCTGAGGGTCCTAAAACCCATTGAAAAATGCCTGAACCGAGCTCAAGAAGTGTGCAAACATAGGCCCCTTTGTAAGGCCAAAAATGCAAGTAATGAAGACAATAAGGAGAGGGGATGGCCCTCTCCTTCTTAGGACCTTAAGACACCCTCCTCACCACTGAAATCCCTCAAGATTTTAGTGGTGAGGAGGCCTAAACAAGGTCGTCTCAGAGCTCACAGAAAATGCATAAGAATGAGGCCAAACAAGGCCTAAGAGGGGGTAGACAACCCCAAACACAAAAGTGTTCTTAAACAAATTTGAAAATGAGCTAAAAAAAAGACTTTTTTTCAGTTATACACAAAACTCAAATCAATATGCAAGATAGGTCAAAAGTGCGTGCAAAAACGGGGAACAAAGAGGGAAAAGTGTGTTACCCTTGTAGCCAAATGGTGACAGCAGCTCTTTGGTCTAGAAAATGAGCTCCTAGCCTCTGAAAATCAGCCTCAAGATGTTTGAATGGATGGTGGAGGTAGTAGGCTTGGAGGTGTAGTGTAAAGGGCCAAGAACCTCACACTTTAGAGCCCTCTAACACACCCAAATGAGGAGAGAGAGGGAGATATAGAGAGAGATGGGATATATATCAGACATATATGTATAGGTCTGGTTTTTTTTGTTCAACCCATCAACCTTTAACAATTGAGGAGGAGAGGCCCTAAAATAGGCAATGGAAAATGGCTCTAAGCTTCTCAAGGAAGCTAAGTGAAAGGGGCAAAGGAGTCAAGGCTTCTTGAGGAAGCTAGGACAGCTGGTAAACTTCTTGAGGAAGCCAAGATAAGGGGTCAAGGCTTCCTCAACAAGCCTTGAGCAAAGGGTGCAAAAAAAGGGGTCAAGGGCTCAAAACAACCACCTATGTGTATGGGGGGACGGGTTTGTGCATACCAGCTGGCACAGCTGGCATGCACCATGCTTGAGGGATGCAAAAGGGTCATATCGGCCATGAAAGGAGGTCATCGGCCAAATAAATGGCCGGTCGGCACAAAAAATGGCCGGCCTGCTATTTGTTCTGGCCGGTCGGCCAAATGGATGGCCGATAGGTGGCTACCAAGGTCAAAAAGTGGCCGGTTGGTTTCCATATTGAAGCCCCAGAAGTTAGCTTTCCAATGGAGCAAACCTTGTATTAAAATTCCTCCTGTGGAAAAAGTTATGCCCATTTTGGTGAAGCCGCGCAGATTCGATCCAACTGGGATGATACCCAACTTCAACCAATCATATCTCCCGTACCCGGACTTGGTTCTAAGAGATTCTTGAGTGAAAAATGAAGCACCGGAAGTAAGCTTTCCAACGGTGGTGGCCTCATAGCTAAAATCCAAGTATTCAAATGAATAAGCCCGATTCAGCGAGGGCTGCTCAACTCTCTCTTTCCCGGATTCATGCCGAACTTCTCCCAAACTAGTTTTCTCCTCTCCTTTCCACTTTTCTTCAACTCCAAACCCCTAAACAAAGTGTTTTGAAAGATTTTTCAAAGATTTCATCTCTCTTTCATTCATCTCCAACTTGTCCTTGCTCGGTTTACCAAAAAGCGCAACATTTACAGAAATGTGAGTGTCGGAACATCGTAGGAATTTTATTTTCAAAACATTTTGAAAGAGAGGATTTTAAGATCTACAATCTTTTGATCAAGATTGTTTTGGTCCAAAAGAGGTATGAAGTTGGGATTTGACTCTCTCATTGCTGACGAATTTGAACATTTGCCCTGCACACCTTTCTCCACCAAGTAAACCATCAGTAATGCCCAAGTCTTAAGGGCAGTCAAAAATGGGGTGTCTACACCCTAACTTTTAAATTATTTCTTTGAAGTCCCTTAATTTCTTATTTAATTACAATTTTAACCCTACGATCGAAATACATGTGCCAACTGAAAACTCGCAAACCCTAATCGATTTTGGTAACTTAAGAATCATTTCTAATACCCTAATAATGATTAATTAACCCCCTAAATATGAAATTACTACTTGAAAACCTTTGGTTTTTCTAGTCTTTATCACATTCGTTGGTTGATCGTCTTTTTATTCGAAACAAGAAATCCAAACCAAATTAGACACTCTAACCTTAATATAGTTTAATTCTACACTAAAATGAGTGTTAAAATTCATAAATGAAACCCAAATCCCTCACATTTTTATTAAATCACTAATTGACCCCAAACAAGTACTATTATATCTATACACTTGTACGTTAGAACTTATTTTATACACCATATTTTGTAATTTCCAACTGTAGACACCCCAAAACGTCGCACTGTTTTGTGCATTTCAAACCGTCGCACTGTTTTGTGCATTTCAAACTGTTGCACTGTTTTGTGCATTTCAAATCGTCGCACTGTTTTGTGCATTTCAAACTGTCGCACTGTTTTGTGCATTTCAAATCGTCGCACTGTTTTGTGCATTGTATTTCAATCGTGCTGTTTTGCGCATCGCACTGTTTCGTGCACCTCACTTGCATCTTGCATGCATCCATTCGCGCTATCTTGCGCACCTCGATTGTACTTGTTAGTACATTGCATTGTTTTGAATACAAACCGGCTTCGTGTAGCGTATAAGTCCAACTTTCAAAACCGGCTTCGCGTAGCGTATAAGTCCAACTTTCAAAACCGGCTTCGCGTAGCGTATAAGCCCAACTTACAAACCGGCTTCGCGTAGCGTATAAGTCCAACTTTCAAAACCGGCTTCGCGTAGCGTGTAAGTCCACTTGTATTTTTTTTTTGCATCTTATGAGGCACACATGTCTCATTTGTTTCATTTTGCATTCCATGTGGCATGTGTGTCACACTTACATTTTGCGGACGGTCTGGCGAGACCTTAAACACGCACGGCCTGGCGAGACCTTAAACACGTACGGTCTAGGAGACCTTAAATCCTTGGAAGGTGCAAGACCTTTAATGCATTGATGTGCACACTATTGCTTTGTACATATCTTAAGCCGCGTGTTGTCGCGCATTCCATGCAACATGCATCACTTGCATCATTTGCATTTCAAAAAAAACAAAAACAAAAAAAACATGCATAGTCATGCATACATTTTGCATCCCGGTCTAGGAGACCTTAAATCCTCTAAAGGTGCAACTCCTTTGGTGTTTGTCGTGCCCGAACGAGTTTTGGTGGTCTGGTAAAGCCACCTGCCTATGTTCGCGGTGAGTTCCTAAAAGACCAACTGGGATGGTGGAAACTAGAGTTCGAATGGCTTATGCCTAGAACGCAAAGGTTCGGGAGTTCCGAGACTAAAGTCTGGTTTAAATACCCAGGGGTGTATCCTCGGCTTGAAATCTGTATGGAAACCCCATAGATTGAGGCAGCTTGTCTGCGCCTCAGTTCTGGATACTGAACCAACCTAGTATATCGCCCTATTGGTAAGATAGGGAAAACTGCAAACATAGTCATTGCATCATAGTGCATTGTCATGCATTTCCATTGTAGCTTGCATGCATTCATTGCATTTTCCCCAATAGATCGCATCATAGTGCATTGTCATGCATTTGCATTGTAGATTGCATGCATTCATTGCATCACCTTCCGCCTATGGCTTGCGCCTTTCCAGGTTGAGCTTGGTCTGGTATGTGCCCTTACATTTCATGTTAAAACACAGTTCTGCATGTGTATCGCGCCGATTCCACGCTGATATGTTGGTTGAGGGTTGCGGCACCTTTTCTGTGTTACACATGGCTCGTATGTGTACATGCCTTTCCTAGGCAAGATTTGGTTTGGCTTGCGTGCCATATCCATTGTATCCATATCCATTCCATTGCATATTTGTAGATATTGCATTGTAGATTGCATGCATTCATTGCATCACCTTCCGCCTATGGCTTGCGCCTTTCCAGGTTGAGCTTGGTCTGGTATGTGCGTTTACTTTTCATGTTAAAACACAGTTCTGCATGTGTATCGCGCCGATTCCACGCTGATATGTTGGTTGAGGGTTGCGGCACCTTTTCTGTGTTACACATGGCTTGTATGTGTACATGCTTTTCCTAGGCAAGATTTGGTTTGGCCCGCGTGCCATATTCATATATATTACATTGAAGTGTAATTTTTGCATCCGGCATTAGGATCGTAGTCCTTTCTCCAGCGGGTCGTTTCCCCACTTATGTCAATTCCACCCAATGCTTGTTCTTGCGTCTGTCTACAATACTCATAGTTCAGTTGACCGTTCTATGGTAGACAGACTTGTTATCTCCATCAATCTATTTGACATAGGTATGGTTTCGAACCGCTCGTGATTGGATCACGATTCAAATGCTTCGCATGTAGCTTGCATTGTTTCAATTACATTGCATCTTCATTTGCATTATTTATACATTGTTTTGTATATATTGCATTTCGTTTTGCATCCACATTTGCATTGTCATGCATGTTGCTAACGATATTGTACCTGTTAAGTTTGTTTTCTTTTCAGGCACGATATTGTATGTACGGTTCATTTGAGGCTGGTGCAACCAGACGAGCCGCACAGGTATTGTATCTCCCGAGTGAGACGTATTGAGAATTCCATTATTCTCTTACATCCTTTCTGCATTATAGTGTAGTTTGATGTGTGCTAGCTTAAAACTGTCGCATGTATGCTTCGTTACAGCTTTCTTTGCATGATCATAAGTTATGCTCGGTTTCGTGCGTTGTCTTGCATTTTGCCCCTGCCTTCGGGCGCATATCTTATTTGTCTTGCATGTTTGTCTAAGTCTTCGGCCTTGTCAAAAATGGGTCGTCTCTGGGCTTTGACATTAACTCCCGTCATTGTTATGACTTTTGAGTTCTGTCAAAGAGGGGCAACTGTAGACACCCCATTTTTGACCGTCCTCAAGACTTGGACGTCACCGTTTGAACACTCGGTGATTATCCATGTTTGTGTTCGTTTGGAGTTCCCGGAGGCCTCGGCTCGCGTGCCTTGCCTCAAGACCTCCGAACTCGACCGTTTAGTGTCTGGTTTTGCACCAAACACTTGTGTTTTGCCTTAGAAGGGCAGGGTAGGGCTTGTGGACCATCCCCACCCATCACCGGCAGTGGCTAGAGGCCACCGACTGTTTTTTTTGCTGCCACCGGCAATATATATTTGCCGGCCGGCACTATTTGTTGCCGGTCAGCACTTTTTAGTGCCGGCCGGCACTCTTTTTGGCCAAGATGGCATTTTTGGCCGGTCGATTGCTGTTCATCTGTTTTTGCAGATATTTTTAGACAGCTGTCTTGCTTTTGCATCCCTCCATACACGTGTATGGAGGGATCTCCCTCTTGTAAAGCTTGTCTTGTAAGCTTTACAAGACATATAGAGAGAGGCTCTCTCTTGTAACAAGAAGAGAAGACTTAGGTTAGAGAGAGAGATATTTTGGGAGCAAAAAACAGCCATTGTTGAGCTCTTGTTCTAGGGTTTGAGTTAGATACATTTTCTATCTCTCTTTCCCTCTCATTTGTTCACTAGGTCCTTTGTGTCTTACTATTGCACACAAACACCTAGTGTTTCACCTTCCTCTTGGAGCTGAGGTTCTAAAGGGTTTGTTTTGAAATTTTGGTGTTGGATTCAAGCTAAAGGAGGCCTTTGGAGCACCATTTGTAAAGGGGTCATCAAGGGTGAGAATCTAGTCCCATTTTCCCCCATTTTTGCATTGATTTTATACCTATCTTAGAGCTGTTTTTGTGCTTATTGTATAACATAAAAAAGTTCTGTTTTTAGACCCTCTTTGTTGTTTATTAAGAGTGTTTTGTTGTTTGAGGGTTGTTGACCACCCTTAAGCCTTGAAAGGCCTCATTTTGAGCCATTTTGTCTTAGCTCCGGGATTTTGGTGTTGGGGTCTCTTCACCACTAAAATCTTGAGGGATTTTAGTGGTGAAGATGATGCCTTGAAGTCCCAAGAAGGAGAGGGCCACCCCCTCTCCTTGTTGTCCTTGAAAAGGGCATATTTTGGGCTCTTGAGAGAGCATTATGCTTGAGTGTGTGTTGAGCATGTTTGGTCTATTTTTCATGCTTATATATCCATGATATAACATGGTTTTAAGTTGGTTTTGGTGCTCCATGCATGCTTAGCATAGTTGCCATGTAATGCCTTGTTTATGCCTTAATGTGCCTTAGGTTGTTAGCCTTTGTGGGAGCATGTTTTAGGCTTAGTCTTGTGAAGATTATGTGCTTATTTTGCCATGTTTTAGGTCTGTCCATAAGTGTTTGGGTTGATTTTGGCATGCTTGATATAGCTCCTTTGTATTTGGGCTTGTTAGCCTTGAGAGTGTGCATGTGTACCATGCCATCTTTGCATTGTTTTGGTGATTTGGGATCATCCTATATGCCATTTCAGTCCCATTTCCATGCTTGTTTGATTGCCTTGCATGCCTCTTTAATGCTTTGGAAGCTTGTGTAGCAATGCTCCATGTTTTGACCATTATACATGCCTTTGTTTTCGAGCCATTTAGATGCCATCTAAGTGGTCCTTAGGCTTTGTATTAATGCCATAAAACTCTGTTTTGGGTCAATGATTTCATGCCATGTTTGGTCTTACTAAGTGTAGTTCAATGCCCCATTGATTTGCTTTGAACACTTAGGCCATTTGGTGCATGCTTGGCTTGACTTATTGCTTGGTTTGGTACCATGTATTAGCATGATTTTCAGAGCTTATGTTGCATGCTTTTAGTCCATGAATGTCTCTTTCAAGTGTGCTTGAATGTTGCTTGTTTTGTGCCTAAGTGTTGGGTCTTAACCTGTGTATGTGTGCATGTGTGCTTAGCATCCATTTTGGGCATTATTGGCTACTGTTTTGGGCCTTATTAGAGTTGCCTAATCCATGTATAAGTCCATCTTTCCATCTATTTGCATTGCCATATGTATGCTTGTATGCTTGCATAAGCTTGCCCCCATGCCATGTTTCATCCTTAGCTTGTACGCTTAGGTTGCATTGCATTTTGCATGCATTCCTTGTCCCATGATTTGGTGATAGGGATTAGGACTTTGGTTTGATTTGGTTTGCATGCAATTGAAATCAAAGTTGCATACTTGGTCTTTGGGCCATCATGCATGGAAATGCGTGATTGGTGGTCCGAAAATCGAGGCACATGCCCCTTTGAGTCATTATCATGATAAGGGACATGGTTGGTGCATACATGCCTTGAATTGTGCTGCCATGCTTTGTTTTGCCCTCTGTTGCTGTGAGTTGCAGGTTCTGCAGGCTTTCTTTGCCGACCGGCAGTGTAAGGTGCCGGCCGGCAATCTTTCCTCTGCCGATAGACTCCATTTTGTGCCGATGGTCACACACCAGTGCCGGTGGTAATTCCACTCAGCCGGTGGCACTCCCCAGTGTCCAGGGATGCAGCCCTGAGGTTTTGACAGCCTCCAGAGGAGCAGAGGAAAGAAAACAGAGGCAACTTGCGCATGGCGGCGCATTTCCCGAGGCGTTTACTGCTTTTCTTAGTCTATTTTAATTTGTTAATTAAATTAGGCGATTTGTAATATTTAATTAGCTTGCGTAGTTAATTAATTTATAATATTTATTCGGTCCCTCCGAGTGAGGGTAAATCTGTAATAAGTATGTGTGGGTGGTGTGTATGTCTTCCAACCCCACTTCTTTCTTCCCTTTTATTTACCTGCTTACGATGGTAGATTAGGGCACGTTTAAATTCAGCATACCTTATGCTATGCATGCGTGCATTCATGCATTTTTTATTACATACATTAGGCTCGGTACATCATGCTAACTGCATTTGTACTTCAAATTCTAAACTGAATATGTGATAGTTGTGCATTTCTCACATGCCATGTTTAGGATAGCCGAGCCTATTCTAGCAACATTTTGTATGCGATGCATTAGACACTTAACATGGACTTGGATCATGCATGTTTGCTAACGAGTTCTTTGTGTTGACACGGAGTACGATGTAAGTATTTCCGTTTTAGCATATCGCATGAGTATGAATGTTGCCATGACAGCATGCTTAACATGTGGCTAGATGCTTATGTGTTATAAACTGCTTGGATGCCTGTGGGTGGAGGTTGGATTGTTTGAGTTGGAAAAAACTCATTGAAATCCGTGTTTTAGCCTACTTACGAGTAGCAAATTCCAAAGCATTTTCAAAACAAACGGATATGCAATGTTTCTTTCCAAATTAGGCAATCTAGTCTATACTTGTTTGTTGTGCGCATAACATAGTAATTCTAGGCTAATAACCGGGATAAGAACACATAACGTTTTCAAAATCGGATATCATGGTTAGTAGAGGCCGGTCTTCGGACCGGGCGAAAGGGGGTGCTCATAGCTGACCTTCCCCGATCGTACCCAGCTCCCGAGCCGAGACAACTCCAGTGATGACGGACATGTGGCCTTCGGCACCAAGTCAGGGTTTCCTAAATTCTCCCATTTTAAAATATTTAGGTGGCGACTCTGTATCTGGCAAAGCAGTCCATGTTTGGCACTACTTTTTCAAAAATCTGTTTCTCAAAACGATTTGCCAGATTTGGACTCTTTGGTTCAGATTAAGAACCGTGACACAAATCGAGTTCGAACTGTAGCATGAGGTCCCCCGCGGGCTTGTTACAGTTTCTGGCGACTCTGCTGGGGATTTTAGAGAGCTTGACTTGAACTCGTGATATCCTGTTTTGATCTCATTTATGTGTTTCTTTGCATTGCATGTGCATTGGTGCGCCTAGGAACACAGTGTTTGCCATCTGCCATTCCTGAACGGTTTGCCGGAGGCTTGTCTTGTCAAGGCATGTCCATAAGGCTGACCGGCTATGGGCTCTGACAGTATGGGAACACAAACCCCGGTTTACCGGGGCACCCTTTTTGACCATTCGACCTAGTGCATGTTCGGATCCGTAGTGACCATTCCAAGTTAGGACAGGTTGCTTACCCGATGCTAAGTTGTTTGAGAACTGCTGCGTGCATAGTGAAACCCTAGCTCCTGACAAAATAGGACAGGGAAACCCTACCCCAACATAGGGGTGTTTTGGCTCTCCTTACTTGCTATGTGCTTTTAGAGTGTATCTCTACAGGAACGCATATGTCAGTTTGCAAGCTTGAGTATTGGGCCCGAGGGCACCAGAATCAGTATTGTTGAGAATCAGTTATCAGGAATCAGTTATCCGCGGGTATCAAATTCAGTATTTTGGCAACAGAAATCTGGGAACAGTGATCAGCAGTAGGGTACAGTTGTTTGGCTACGCCCGTATCCGATCAGTTTGAGGCTGAAATGCTGTTTATTTCTCATTTCAGTTCAGAGAGTCGCAGAGTTGATACAGAATAGCCAGTGTCTCCCCCTTGCTGAGGCAGGATTTATGGCTGCACAAAATTCAGAAGAAGTTGTGGTTATGACGGCAGCATTGGAGCAGGGGACCGCTCCGCAGAGTGAGGCCAGCATCAGTATGTCATACCCGCCCAGGTCGCCCGTTGTGCACCCGGTTTGGGCTCCCCAGTTATATCAGGCTCGTGAGCCCACCACCTTCGAATTGATGGGAATGATAGGGGACCTCCAGAGGACCGTGGCCGATCTAGCTTATGGAATGTCGACTTCACCGCCAGCGGCGCCGTATGCCGGGAATTTCGTACCACAGGAGCCCCCGCTACTGGGGCGGATTGTGATAGAGCTCAGCCAGCCAGAGGTGGCTTCCGGCTATAGCCACGACATGCTAGCACGAACTCAGACCCTTGATCAGGCTGAGGCCAGAGGAAAGGATAAGGCAAAGGTAGACGCCGACCCCATTGAGCAACTGCTGTGGGCAGTCGAGGCTCTGAAAGTCAGAGGAATGAACAAGCAACAAACATCTACGATCGTGATCAAAGCTGTGGATGATGCTTTCCCCGCTCCGATCAAAGGCAGTTCAAGCCAGACAGAAAACCGGGATGGGCCCCGTCATGCCCAGACAATTCCTATAGTTCCCAACCCTGCACCGGGAAAGGTTCAAAAAGCCAAGGCAGCGCCAGCCGATCCTTTCGCCAGCGCATCTGGCAAGAATCCTCAAACTGCAAAGTACCTGCCCCGAGGGCGCAGGGTCTTTCACGACCTCCATATGCCTTTGTCTAGGGCATTGCTAATATTGGCGAAGAATGGGCATCTTAAGCCTTTGGAGCCCCGGCCACTCCCGAAGAATCTCCCCGCCACTCATGATGCCACCTTGTACTGCGCGTACCATCAACAGTCCGGTCACAGTACCGATGGATGTTCCCGCCTTCGTCATGAAGTGTAGGATTTGATTGATAACAAGGTTATCCTACCACCCACCTCAGGAAAGCCCGTCACCACTCAGTTGTTGGATTTCGAGGGCTCAGATACTGCGAGTATGTGAAGTGGACCGCCTGCGGGCAACATTTGTTGTATTTTTGAAGCGTCTGGCACGCATTTTTGAGCATCGGTGAAACCGAGTTTTGTAAATCCTAGCTTGGATGTCGAGTCAATCTTTTGTTTTGGGTCTGTCTCTTTGTCTTGAGTCAGTCTTTTTTGCTTAAGGGTCTGTCTGGTTGTATCGAGTCAGTCCCCGTTGTATATAATACTAGGTGATTCTGGGGTTGTTGTCCCGAACGCCATTTTATTATTATCTGTTTTTGTTTTGAGTCTGTTTCTGCCGAGGGGCCAGTTGCACCAACAAAGCCGATTGAAACAGCTGTTGCTATCTCAAACTTCATGCTTGCTTTCAGCATAAGTGCCAGAGAATTTGATTGGGCTGACAGTACATCTCGCCTGCTCTCCTGCGCGCCAAACTCATTGCATTAACCTAAGTTTTCCAAAAACAAACTTTTTGAACACTGCGGTGATGAAAACGAAGAGGAAGGAATTCCTCGGGTTTTGCAAAATTTTGATCACTTTGAGAGAAAGAGAGGCGTGCTAAGCCTTTTAATGAGTGAAATCATGCTTGTCGATGTAAGTACTGAGAAGGATCCTGGCCTGATCCAGATTGGTCCCACACTGTCTTCGGCGCGAGCGATTTGTCGCTTTCTTAAAAACTTTCAAAAACAAATGTTTTACGCGGCCCTGCGAAGACCTGTGTGGAATCGCTCTTGAGACTGCGCAGCCTAGGATCGCTCTCAGCCTCAAGATTCGACCTGTTGTCTTGAACCTCGAACTCATCCGGAACATTCAACAGTCAACCGTCAGAGGAGGCCCGTGTGACTAGTTTTGAAGCAGCCCTCGAGCAAGAGGCACCAAATCCGAATCGGAAGGAGCAGATCTCACCGGAAAAAGCTCGTGGAGTAACCGGGATGGATACTTCCGCAAATCATTACAACAGCCGTTCTCCTAGACACAGAGAGGCTTCAATTTCAAAAAACCATTTGGCATGGACTTGCTACACTTTTACCCTTTGAGAGGCTCGCTGGGTCGAAAACCTGGAAGGGCGGTCCAGGCAAAAGTTAGAGAAAGAGAAAAATGCAAAAAAAAAAAAGAGAAAAGCAAAAGGAAAAATACAATATAGAAAAGAAAAAAAAAGGAGAAAAAATACAAAAAAAGAAAAGAAAGAAAAAAAAAAGAAATAGAAAATGAAAAGAGGCTCGCAAGGTCGAAAACCCGCATTGGGCGCCTTGGCAAAAATGAGAGCCAAACAAAGTAAAGGTTAAAATACCCGAGTGTACCTTAACCGGAACTACGTGAGGCTTGATTCCCATGTTTGGGATACGTAGGCAACTTCATCGCGAAGTCCAGCCCCCAACGCTTTCATAGCGTCTCAGTTCATGCAATGGTTTCAATTTCATCCCCAAAGTCCAGTGGCCAACACCCTTCAAGGTGATTGTGTCCATATATGTGTTGTGACCGTCTTCGTCATCGCTGTGTCAAAGAGCTCGACCACCGCCAATGAAGACTGTTTACAGATTGCTGCGGCACCATCCCAAACAAGGGGCAACTTTCCGTTGCCGCGAGCCGCCGTGAGCCGCCATTCAAACTAGGGGCAACTTTTCGTTGCCTCCCACCCCCCTTCAAGCCAGGGGCAATTTTCCATTGCTTCCGATCCGAGGTTGCGCATCTCAAAGGGTAAGTTCTATTCTTGTTGAGCATCAGCTGTTTGAAAGATAGTTTTTGAAAATTTTTACTGAGGTTGACTATTTTCTCGAAAACTATCCCATTTTCCAAAACTGAACCATTGTCTTGGACCCAAAAAGGAAAATTTTCAGTGCTTGCTGCCTGACTTGCATGCTTTTCAAATAAAAAATCGAACAAGTACGTTAATCCAACTCTCATTTTGATTAAAACTGTTTTAGAAGAAACAAAAACAAAGAATGGTTAAAATGATGAACTAGGGGCACAGTTGAGTCAAGTGTTCTGTCTTTCCCCCGTCATCGACGTACTTGCCAGAAGAACGCTCTACCTGCCAGAAGAAATGGCCGTGAGCTAACGATATTGAGCATGAACCCACACCGTTCTATTTATCCATCAATCACCCCCAGGGAGGGATGAAAAATGAGAGAATGAAGAATAGAGAGGTGTAAGTTGAGAGAAAAGTGAGGAAAAGGGTTTTGAGAAAAAAATCTGAGCTCGAGAGCCGAGTGATGTGAGAATCACAAATCAGAAAGGGTGGGAAACAATACCCAGTTTGAACTGGCTCCTCGTGGTCCGAGGTCCCCCATCTTCGCTAA
The DNA here is from genome assembly GCF_055761805.1 of Camellia sinensis. NCBI lineage: Eukaryota > Viridiplantae > Streptophyta > Magnoliopsida > Ericales > Theaceae > Camellia > Camellia sinensis. The sequence continues at coordinate 74,866,102 of NC_138964.1, forward strand.
CGCGTCTGTATGTCGTGTCTTTTGTTTTGTATATCTCAACCTTTGTTTTAGGTCTTTTCCGAGCGTGTCTCGTTGTGTTTAGGTCGTGTACCTATATTTGAGTCCGCCCCGCTGTGTTCAGTTGTAGGCTCGACATCCCGGTCTGAAAAACCCTCATTCGATTTCAAAAATCATTTATGCTCAAGAATGCTGTGCCATTCTCTACATTTGAACGCGTTTTCGACTCCAACCGGTTCCATCTTTGAGGTCCGTCCTGTTAGATTGGGCCGTTTGTTCAGAATTTGCCGTGTGCAGAATGAATCGAATGTTGTGTTATGGGCTGTATGCAGATTAATCCCCCAACAGAGCAAGGGCTGTGTGTCCAGAATCAGGCGGTGGGTTGCTTGGGTCATTTCGCCGTTGGCTGTTTAAGTTATCTGATTATTACAGTGCAAGTGTTTAATTTTCAGACAACCAATCAATTTCATTTACATAAAGGTGTAACATGATGAGATGCGATGCAATGCATGAAATGTGTAAATGTAAACACTTTTTCGGATAAAGAGTCCGTTTCATTTCATTATCTTTTCAAATGTACAAGTTTTGGAAACAAAATCTGCCTGCTGCAGTACAAGGTAATCTATCTACCAACAAAAAGAAAAGTACAAGAAAGAAGAAAGATAACAAAAATCCGCATCCACGTCGAGCACTCCAAGGGCTGTCAGTCCGTCTTGGTCCTCTTCCTGGACGAGGGTCCAGGAGCATCATCAGCATCGTCGTCAGAGCCCGAGCTAGTGCCTACTCCGGTCTCCTCCTCTGATGACTCTGACTCCGCCTCTGACTCCTCGTCATCATCATCATCCGGGACTGGAGCTCGCGAGCTGCTCCCGACGTGAGTACGCCCTCCCCTGGTACGGGGAAATATCCGGTCATCCTCATCTCTCCCCCGGGCAGGGACAGAAGGCCCAGCTGGAACACCTCCTGCCATGGGAATCTGGAAAGGAGGTTGAAAAAGTACACAAAAGGGAAATGCATCAGTATACTGTAGACAGTTTATCAGTGCAGAATGCAGTGTATGAGTACAGTGTGAGAATGCCGTGAGCAGGCTATCAGTCCAGAATGCAGTATATGAGTACAGCATGAGAATGCCGTGAGCAGTTTATCAGTACAGAGTATGGTGCAGAATGCAGTGCATGTAGTGTGTCAGATACTGTGAGATCAGTGTATCAGGTGTCATGCCGTGCATCAGATTATGTAAAGCAGTGTATGAATGGTTTGAGGCCAATGTCAGAAGAACATACCGGTATGCTGTAGAGGGCTAGGAGATCAAATGTCCGCTGGAGCAACCCCATCATCGAGGCATTCATCGCCAACGACTGACGGGTATACCCAGAAGAAGCCTGCAAAAGTATCAGATGCATCAATATTCTATGGAATATCAAGTAAACTGAGATGAATAACTGTACAAAATGCAGTAATACGTACCGGTGGTAAGTCGGGGACGTCAATGAACTCATGACCAGCCGGTGGAGGGGCGAAGGGGATCTGATAGGTCGACCCACCATGCCCCTGGAAAGTCAGTACAGCAGGCAGGGCAGGCCAGCCAGCTCCCCGTCCTCCCTGCACTCCACCCCTACCACGGACCCGGGCCCTCCTCGAAGATCCAGCCCCTGCTCCCGCTCCGGCCCCAGCCGCCGATGCCACAGGCCTGGCCCCCTCTGCTCGACGACCGCTCAGGGGGCGCATCAGGTACGTCCGCACGTACTCCTGATAGTCTCCAGTGCCTCGGAAGCCGGCCTCCTCCCAGCCGATGGAGTAATCATCCAGCTGGTCAGTGGTGAGCCCTTCGGTCTCCCTCATGTCTGCAGGAGGGGGAACCGGGACTATCTGCTCAGGTAACCCTAGGGTCTGGCGTAGAAAACGCTCCCCCAGGTACCAAGCCCGACAGACCGGGCCCTCAAGCAAAATCCGAAAACGCGAGGTCTCCTCTGCACCAGGGAACCGACCCCGCATCGCCGCCGGCATAGGAGCCCACGGCCGCCAAGTGATCTGAAAATGACAGACAGTTTGTTATCTACTGTTATTGAAATATACAGTTGGAAAGCGAAGCTTAAATGAATTGAAAGTAAAGCATACCTCCGCGGGGGTGATGGTGTCAAAATATTGGCGGAAGAAGCCGAATGTCTCCCGTGGTCGCCGGGTGCATCTCCCGTCGAAACGACTCGAAAACGGGACGGCCAGGGGAGTCTCTGCAACTGGCACGGGGGCAAGCCTAGGGAAGTAGGCGTAAACCCACAACTGCAAAACAGATGTCAGTATGACCGACAGAATAAAGCAGAAATGGCAGAGCCGTGTGTTATGCAGTGTATTGTGTGCAGTGTACAGTGTGAGCAGTGTACAATCAGTGTAAAGCAGAATGTACGTGTGTGCCGTGTGTACAGTATACAGCAAGTGTAAAACAGACTACAGTGTGTGCACTGTACAGAGTACAGAAAGTACGAGACAGAAATGAAAAAGCGGAGAAGAAATGTACCTCCCAAGCCCGCCAGTAACCTCCGAGTAGCTGGCCGCTGCCGCGCGAAGCCGAGCTCATGTACCCGTAAAGGGTGGCCAGAGCAGCGCCGCCCCAGTCATAGTGCAGAATGTCCCGGACGTCCACCAGTGCGCTGAGAAGACAGAGAGGCACGGTGTTCGCCCGGTCGGCGAAGATGGTAGTCCCGAACAGGAACATGAGGAAGCCGCGAGCATACCTCTCCTCGTCCTCCGGGGTCATCTGCGCCTCCTCCTCCAACACGGGCTGGACTCGAAACTGGACCTCGAACCAGGAGTATCGGACGAAACCTGGGTGAGCTAGGGGTGGCGCCTCCTCCAGTAGATGGACCTGAGTGGCGGTCCACTCATCCATGTCTATGTCAAAAGGGATCGGATCCCCCCCTACCCCGATGCATGTGAGCATCGAGAAGTCATGAGGGGTCATCGTCATATCCCCTGCTGCAGAGAAATGAAAAGAATCGGTGGTGTCCCACCAGCTCTCTGCCAGAGCGGCGAGGAGAGGTCCGCATGTGGACAATCTAGAGAGCCCTCGGCAGAAGGTGCCGAAGCCCGCCCGGTCTACGATGCGTCGGACTGCGTCGGGGAGCTCATCATACCACTCCCGTGCACCAGTATTCCCATACCCGCGAATGGTATGGAAACCCTCCTGTAAACAGAAAATAACGGTGGCAAGACAACATTCAAAATGCAGTTTTGAAAAAGCAGATATAGCATGTATGCAAGTTTGTCAGTTTCAGGCAAATACCGGGTGCCGGTGTGCTTACGGTGAAATACGTCTGATGTGTCAACGTGTTTGGATGTTTCAGAACAGATATAGCATCGTGTGCAAATCTAACAGATTCAGACAAATACTGGGTGCCAGTGTGTGTGCAGTAGAATACAGTGAGTGCAGTGTGTTTGAGTGATTCAGGGCTAGTGCAGTGTGTGTGCATGTGTCAGTCTCAAGCAGATGTCAGTTGTATGTATGTTTACAGTCAACTACAGTCTACAGCATATCAGTTTTCAGCAGTTAAAGAATACAACTAGCTACGGCAGTTTTGTATCCTACATTGCGGAAAGTAAAGTAGAAGAAAGAGAGTTACCTCGGAAGTGCCGAATGAAAGGTGGGAGGTAGGCTCACGCAGTAGTAGCTCAGGTGCCACATGCCTCTCGAAGCTCCGGAACTGACACAGGCCGTCGGGGGGCAGAATATGGATCGCCGGCCGGTAGGTCGCCGGGTCGAACGGGCGCTCGCTCAGTGGTAAGAGCTCGACCCCGGGATCCATCTCGTGGTCCGGGGGAGTCCCGCCACGTGGAATGTCATCCGCCATGTAGAGAATGATGTGAAAATGGCCCGGAAAAGGAAAACCGGGTCGGAATACGAAGAGTCAACCAAAAAGTCAACTCCCGGGAGGGTCGGAAATGGCCGGGAAGGCCGGAATGTGAAAAGGCACAGGAATGAAGAGGAAAGTGAGGGGAACAAACCCCGAAAAGGCGAGAACGCCAAACGAGGCACCGAAACGAAAATGTGATCGGTGGAAAATGTCCGAAACGCGAAGGGAATCGCGAATCCAACGACGAAACGAGCGTAGAACGCGAAGAAACGGGCGAAAAATGAGAGAGAAACGCTCTAGAGAGAGAGAGCAAGGGATTTCGGCGGTGGAGAAGTGAAGAAATAGGGCTTGAAGCCCTATTTTAAAACACCCAAGGTAAAAAGTCGAAACTGCCCCGCATCAGCAACTGTTTGCCGGTCGGCAATGTTTTGTGCCGGCCGGCACTTTTTTGTGCCAATGGACTTCTTTTGATACCGGTGGCCAGCCGGTGGCCTCTCCTCCCGGCCGGTGATGTTCCCACAGCCTTGTTTAGGCCATTTGAGTTGTTTTTGGTCTTCACGGCTCAAGAAAGTGCAAGAAAGTGCATTCCCGACGCTCAATCAGCCTCCGTTCTGACTTCGAACTGCATCTGCCGTGCGTAGCACTCCAACCCATGCAAGGTGTATCCTTTTTGTATCCTTTTAAATTCAAAAGTTTCCCCATGTGTATCGCATATCAATTGCACTGTTTTGTGCATTGCTAAATTGTTCGTGCTGCGTTGCGCGTCGCACTGTTTTGTGCATTTCAAACCGTCGCACTGTTTTGTGCATTTCAAACTGTCGCACTGTTTTGTGCATTTCAAAACGTCGCACTGTTTTGTGCATTTCAAACCGTCGCACTGTTTTGTGCATTTCAAATCGTCGCACTGTTTTGTGTATTTCAAATCGTCGCATTGTTTTGTGCATTTCAAACTGTCGCACTGTTTTGTGCATTTCAAATCGTCGCACTGTTTTGTGCATTGTATTTCAATTGCGCTGTTTTGCGCATCGCACTGTTTCGTGCACCTCACTTGCATCTTGCATGCATCCATTCGCGCTATCTTGCGCACCTCGGTTGTACTTGTTAGTACATTGCATTGTTTTGAATACAAACCGACTTCGCGTAGCGTATAAGTCCAACTTTCAAAACCGGCTTTGCGTAGCGTATAAGTCCAACTTTCAAAACCGGCTTCGCGTAGCGTATAAGCCCAACTTACAAACCGGCTTCGCGTAGCGTATAAGTCCAACTTTCAAAACCGGCTTCGCGTAGCGTGTAAGTCCACTTGTATTTTTTTTTTTTTGCATCTTATGAGGCACACATGTCTCATTTGTTTCATTTTGCATTCCGTGTGGCATGTGTGTCACACTTACATTTTGCGGACGGTCTGGCGAGACCTTAAACACGCACGGTCTGGCGAGACCTTAAACACGTACGGTCTAGGAGACCTTAAATCCTTGGAAGGTGCAAGACCTTTAATGCATTGGTGTGCACACTATTGCTTTGTACATATCTTAAGCCGCGTGTTGTCGCGCATTCCATGCAACATGCATCACTTGCATCATTTGCATTTCAAAAAAAACAAAAACAAAAAAAACATGCATAGTCATGCATACATTTTGCATCCCGGTCTAGGAGACCTTAAATCCTCTAAAGGTGCAACTCCTTTGGTGTTTGTCGTGCCCGAACGAGTTTTGGTGGTCTGGTAAAGCCACCTGCCTATGTTCGCGGTGAGTTCCTAAAAGACCAACTGGGATGGTGGAAACTAGAGTTCGAATGGCTTATGCCTAGAACGCAAAGGTTCGGGAGTTCCGAGACTAAAGTCTGGTTTAAATACCCAGGGGTGTATCCTCGGCTTGAAATCTGTATGGAAACCCCATAGATTGAGGCAGCTTGTCTGCACCTCAGTTCTGGATACTGAACCAAACTAGTATATCGCCCTATTGGTAAGATAGGGAAAACTGCAAACATAGTCATTGCATCATAGTGCATTGTCATGCATTTCCATTGTAGCTTGCATGCATTCATTGCATTTTCCCCAATAGATTGCATCATAGTGCATTGTCATGCATTTGCATTGTAGATTGCATGCATTCATTGCATCACCTTCCGCCTATGGCTTGCGCCTTTCCAGGTTGAGCTTGGTCTGGTATGTGCCCTTACATTTCATGTTAAAACACAGTTCTGCATGTGTATCGCGCCAATTCCACGCTGATATGTTGGTTGAGGGTTGCGGCACCTTTTCTGTGTTACACATGGCTCGTATGTGTACATGCCTTTCCTAGGCAAGATTTGGTTTGGCTTGCGTGCCATATCCATTGTATCTATATCCATTCCATTGCATATTTGTAGATATTGCATTGTAGATTGCATGCATTCATTGCATCACCTTCCGCCTATGGCTTGCGCCTTTCCAGGTTGAGCTTGGTCTGGTATGTGCCTTTACTTTTCATGTTAAAACACAGTTCTGCATGTGTATCGCGCCGATTCCACGCTGATATGTTGGTTGAGGGTTGCGGCACCTTTTCTGTGTTACACATGGCTTGTATGTGTACATGCTTTTCCTAGGCAAGATTTGGTTTGGCCCGCGTGCCATATTCATATATATTACATTGTAGTGTAATTTTTGCATCCGGCATTAGGATCGTAGTCCTTTCTCCAGCGGGTCGTTTCCCCACTTATGTCAATTCCACCCAATGCTTGTTCTTGCGTCTGTCTACAATACTCATAGTTCAGTTGACCGTTCTATGGTAGACAGACTTGTTATCTCCATCAATCTATTTGACATAGGTGTGGTTTCGAACCGCTCGTGATTGGATCACGATTCAAATGCTTCGCATGTAGCTTGCATTGTTTCAATTACATTGCATCTTCATTTGCATTATTTATACATTGTTTTGTATATATTGCATTTCGTTTTGCATCCACATTTGCATTGTCATGCATGTTGCTAACGATATTGTACCTGTTAAGTTTGTTTTCTTTTCAGGCACGATATTGTATGTACGGTTCATTTGAGGCTGGTGCAACCAGACGAGCCGCACAGGTATTGTATCTCCCGAGTGAGACGTATTGAGAATTCCATAATTCTCTTACATCCTTTCTGCATTATAGTGTAGTTTGATGTGTGCTAGCTTAAAACTGTCGCATGTATGCTTCGTTACAGCTTTCTTTGCATGATCATAAGTTATGCTCGGCTTCGTGCATTGTCTTGCATTTTGCCCCTGCCTTCGGGCGCATATCTTGTTTGTCTTGCATGTTTGTCTAAGTCTTCGGCCTTGTCAAAAATGGGTCGTCTCTGGGCTTTGACATTCACTCCCGTCATTGTTATGACTTTCGAGTTCTGTCAAAGAGGGGCAACTGTAGACACCCCATTTTTGACCGTCCTCAAGACTTGGACGTCACCGTTTGAACACTCGGTGATTATCCATGTTTGTGTTTGTTTGGAGTTCCCAGAGCTCTCAGCTCGCGTGCCTTGCCTCAGGACCTCCGAACTCGACCGTTTAGTGTCTGGTTTTGCACCAAACACTTGTGTTTTTCCTTAGAAGGGCAGGGTAGGGCTTGTGGACCATCCCCACCCATCACCGGCAGTGGCTAGTGGCCACCGGCTGTTTTTTTTGCTGCCACCGGCAATATATATTGCCGGCCGGGACTATTTGTTGCCGGTCAGCACTTTTTAGTGCCGGCCGGCACTCTTTTTGGCCAAGATGGCATTTTTGGCCGGCCGATTGCTGTTCATCTGCTTTTGCAGATATTTTTAGACAGCTGTCTTGCTTTTGCATCCCTCCATACACGTGTATGGAGGGATCTCCCTCTTGTAAAGCTTGTCTTGTAAGCTTTACAAGACATATAGAGAGAGGCTCTCTCTTGTAACAAGAAGAGAAGACTTAGGTTAGAGAGAGAGATATTTTGGGAGCAAAAAACAGCCATTGTTGAGCTCTTGTTCTAGGGTTTGAGTTAGATACATTTTCTATCTCTCTTTCCCTCTCATTTGTTCACTAGGTCCTTTGTGTCTTACTATTGCACACAAACACCTAGTGTTTCACCTTCCTCTTGGAGCTGAGGTTCTAAAGGGTTTGTTTTGAAATTTTGGTGTTGGATTCAAGCTAAAGGAGGCCTTTGGAGCACCATTTGTAAAGGGGTCATCAAGGGTGAGAATCTAGTCCCATTTTCCCCCATTTTTGCATTGATTTTATACCTATCTTAGAGCTGTTTTTGTGCTTATTGTATAACATAAAAAAGTTCTGTTTTTAGACCCTCTTTGTTGTTTATTAAGAGTGTTTTGTTGTTTGAGGGTTGTTGACCACCCTTAGGCCTTGAAAGGCCTCATTTTGAGCCATTTTGTCTTAGCTCCGGGATTTTGGTGTTGGGGTCTCTTCACCACTAAAATCTTGAGGGATTTTAGTGGTGAAGATGATGCCTTGAAGTCCCAAGAAGGAGAGGGCCACCCCCTCTCCTTGTTGTCCTTGAAAAGGGCATATTTTGGGCTCTTGAGAGAGCATTATACTTGAGTGTGTGTTGAGCATGTTTGGTCTATTTTTCATGCTTATATATCCATGATATAACATGGTTTTAAGTTGGTTTTGGTGCTCCATGCATGCTTAGCATAGTTGCCATGTAATGCCTTGTTTATGCCTTAATGTGCCTTAGGTTGTTAGCCTTTGTGGGAGCATGTTTTAGGCTTAGTCTTGTGAAGATTATGTGCTTATTTTGCCATGTTTTAGGTCTGTCCATAAGTGTTTGGGTTGATTTTGGCATGCTTGATATAGCTCCTTTGTATTTGGGCTTGTTAGCCTTGAGAGTGTGCATGTGTAGCATGCCATCTTTGCATTGTTTTGGTGATTTGGGATCATCCTATATGCCATTTCAGTCCCATTTCCATGCTTGTTTGATTGCCTTGCATGCCTCTTTAATGCTTTGGAAGCTTGTGTAGCAATGCTCCATGATTTGACCATTATACATGCCTTTGTTTTCGAGCCATTTAGATGCCATCTAAGTGGTCCTTAGGCTTTGTATTAATGCCATAAAACTCTGTTTTGGGTCAATGATTTCATGCCATGTTTGGTCTTACTAAGTGTAGTTCAATGCCCCATTGATTTGCTTTGAACACTTAGGCCATTTGGTGCATGCTTGGCTTGACTTATTGCTTGGTTTGGTACCATGTATTAGCATGATTTTCAGAGCTTATGTTGCATGCTTTTAGTCCATGAATGTCTCTTTCAAGTGTGCTTGAATGTTGCTTGTTTTGTGCCTAAGTGTTGGGTCTTAACCTGTGTATGTGTGCATGTGTGCTTAGCATCCATTTTGGGCATTATTGGCTACTGTTTTGGGCCTTATTAGAGTTGCCTAATCCATGTATAAGTCCATCTTTCCATCTATTTGCATTGCCATATGTATGCTTGTATGCTTGCATAAGCTTTCCCCCATGCCATGTTGCATCCTTAGCTTGTACGCTTAGGTTGCATTGCATTTTGCATGCATTCCTTGTCCCTTGATTTGGTGATAGGGATTAGGACTTTGGTTTGATTTGGTTTGCATGCATTTGAAATCAAAGTTGCATACTTGGTCTTTGGGCCATCATGCATGGAAATGCGTGATTGGTGGTCCGAAAATCGAGGCACATGCCCCTTTGAGTCATTATCATGATAAGGGACATGGTTGGTGCATACATGCCTTGAATTGTGCTGCCATGCTTTGTTTTGCCCTCTGTTGCTGTGAGTTGCAGGTTCTGCAGGCTTTCTTTGCCGACCGGCAGTGTAAGGTGCCGGCCGGCAATCTTTCCTCTGCCGATAGACTCCATTTTGTGCCGATGGTCACACACCAGTGCCGGTGGTAATTCCACTCAGCCGGTGGCACTCCCCAGTGTCCAGGGATGCAGCCCTGAGGTTTTGACAGCCTCCAGAGGAGCAGAGGAAAGAAAACAGAGGCAGCTTGCGCATGGCGGCCATTTCCCGAGGCGTTTACTGCTTTTCTTAGTCTATTTTAATTTGTTAATTAAATTAGGCGATTTGTAATATTTAATTAGCTTGCGTAGTTAATTAATTTATAATATTTATTCGGTCCCTCCGAGTGAGGGTAAATCTGTAATAAGTATGTGTGGGTGGTGTGTATGTCTTCCAACCCCACTTCTTTCTTCCCTTTTATTTACCTGCTTACGATGGTAGATTAGGGCACGTTTAAATTCAGCATACCTTATGCTATGCATGCGTGCATTCATGCATTTTGTATTACATACATTAGGCTCGGTACATCATGCTAACTGCATTTGTACTTCAAATTCTAAACTGAATATGTGATAGTTGTGCATTTCTCACATGCCATGTTTAGGATAGCCGAGCCTATTCTAGCAACATTTTGTATGCGATGCATTAGACACTTAACATGGACTTGGATCATGCATGTTTGCTAACGAGTTCTTTGTTTTGGCACGAAGTACGATGTAAGTATTTCCGCTTTAGCATATCGCATGAGTGTGAATGTTGCCATGACAGCATGCTTAACATGTGGCTAGATGCTTATGTGTTATAAACTGCTTGGATGCCTGTGGGTGGAGGTTGGATTGTTTGAGTTGGAAAAAACTCATTGAAATCCGTGTTTTAGCCTACTTACGAGTAGCAAATTCCAAAGCATTTTCAAAACAAACGGATATGCAATGTTTCTTTCCAAATTAGGCAATCTAGTCTATACTTGTTTGTTGTGCGCATAACATAGTAATTCTAGGCTAATAACCGGGATAAGAACACATAACGTTTTCAAAATCGGATATCATGGTTAGTAGAGGCCGGTCTTCGGACCGGGCGAAAGGGGGTGCTCATAGCTGACCTTCCCCGATCGTACCCAAGCTCCCGAGCCGAGACAACTCCGGTGATGACGGACATGTGGCCTTCGGCACCGAGTCAGGGTTTCCTAAATTCTCCCATTTTAAAATATTTAGGTGGCGACTCTGTATCTGGCAAAGCAGTCCATGTTTGGCACTACTTTTTCAAAAATCTGTTTCTCAAAACGATTTGCCAGATTTGGACTCTTTGGTTCAGATTAAGAACCGTGACACAAATCGAGTCCGAACTGTAGCATGAGGTCCCCCGCGGGCTTGTTACACCAACATTTGTACACAAGAAAGAAATAAATTAATTCCCTCAAATCATCATCAAGCGGCTAGCCACCCTAGAGGAACCCTCTGCTTTGTACTTTTTGGAACACAAATGCTTGATTTTATGAAGAATTTTGACTAATCCCCAAATCATGGAGATATGTTTGTACTAATATTCAATCTAGTTCTATCTTGACCAAACTAGGACTAAATCATGTTCTGAGTTATAATTAATCATCTTAATCAACCTCTATTCCATTCCATTCTAACCAATTACAAATTCTTCCATCGAATTCCAACCAAGGGCTTTTTAGAGTTTCCACCATAATTTTTTTTTTTCTGTAAATAGGACCTCTCCCCTAGCATTTTTGCACATTAAACACACCTATACACACTTACATATTTCAGCTAGAGAGAGAGAGAGGAATGGAAGAGAACCTTGGTGGAGGAGGAGGAGGAAAGGAAAGGCAAAACTTGTCCATTTTAGCAAAGCTAGTAATTGAGTAAACCATATCACCATCTCTCCTTCTATTTTCATTTTCAAATACATGTTATTAGATATTTAAAATCATATTTTAGGATGTGTTTTAATGGTGTCCATGTGTTCAAAGTTGATGAATAGGGCTTTGATCCTTCTTCTATTGATAATTCCTCTTAATAGATGCAAAACTACATTTTTCTTCTCATATCGCACATTTTTTTGAAGGCATACCATCACTCTAAAAATTTGAGTTATTGATACGGTATTTAGTATGTTTTCATCACAAAAGAAGTGCAAAATTCCCCATAGTTGGCCTCTTTTCTCACAAATCTTCTTATTTTGAATATTGTCCATGAAAAATCTGTTTTACAACCCAGGTTTGAAATTTCTAGAAAAAAGTAGAAAAATCTCCTGGACTTTGATTTTGTGTCAAAATCATCCTTAAAATAGTTATCTTTGAAGTAAAATTGGTTTTATCAAAAAAGAGTGAGCGGTTTGTGAGCGAATCCAATTTGTGTAACGGTCGATGAATCTGGACAGCGCTGGAGTATTTCTCAAATAAATAAAAATCTAGGAAAGCTATCACATTTTTTAAACATGTTTTGAAAACTAGATTAAATTCTCTATGAACCATAGGAAGGCCGAGTTCAGGAAAAATTTGAAATAGCCCTTTTGATTTCAATATTTAAGTGGTATTGAATTTGGAAATTTTGTTGTTCATGAATATACTTATTAATATATGATCATGTCTTGGTATCATATTACATATGTCATGGTTGTATACCTTTTATTTTTGTCCTTTGATGATGTTCACATTTATGCAAATTTGTTCTTTTGTTACTTGCTTGTACTTATTAACTTAAAACATCGATCCAAACGGAAAACTTAATGGGGTGGCTGTGGACTCACCTTTTCCTTGCGCTCTGCCTTTCGGAAAGGTTTGAAAGAAAATGCTTTAGAGTTCGGACTCCTACGGTTCTGAATCTAGTCTCACGAGTGCAATGTGAAACTGATAATCACCAAAGAGTCCAATTCAGCAAATCTTTTTGGAAAATCGATTTAAATCAAATAATACCAAAATTGGATTGTTTTGCCAGATACAGAGTTGCCACCTAAATGTTTTTATTTTGTGGAAATTTAGGAAACCCTGACTCGTGCCGAAGGCCACGTGTCTGTCATCACCAAAGTTGTCTTGGCTCAGGAACTTAGGTACGAGAGGTGAAGGTCCTGAAATGAGCACCCCCGTTCGCCCGATCAAAGATCGGCCTCTACTAATCATGATATGACGTTTTATCAACATTATGTGTTCTTATTCCAGTTATTAGCTAACATTACTGTGTGACGCGCACAAGCATGTATAGACTAGTCTGTAAGACTTGGAACAATTCAACTCATGTTTGTTTGTGAAAATGGCTTGAATTTGCCACGTCAAGTGGGCTTAAAACAAATGCTGATTTGCCACCAAACATAGTGGGCTTAAAACATGATTTGCCACTCGACAAAGTGGGCTTAAAAGGCACATTTGTTGAATCGTTCCAATTCAAACAACAAGCTTTCATCCACAGGCATTCATACAGTTAATCATTTAAGTACATAGCCTCTTGGCAAGCATGCTAATCATGGCAACATTCACACTTATGCAAGTATGCTAAAGCATAAAAAATTACCTAGTACTCCAAGCCAAAACAGAAACTAGTTAGAAAGATGCATGATACTAACTATATAAGATGCCTAATGCAACACGTGTAATAATGCAATTAATTGGCTCGGATACTAATATGGCATATGAAACAATTTCAAGAACATGCGATTAAACACGTATTCAAAGAAGTATTGCAATTGCAATGCAGTTTGAATGTTGCGTCGAGCCTCGGTGCATGCAATATGAATGAATGGATGCAAGCATAAGGTATGCTAATTTCAAATATGTCCCTAATCTAACCATCAAAAGTGATTAAATAAAAGGGAGAAAGACATGTGGTTGAAAAACATACACACATGCACGCACACTTATTACAACATTACGTCCTCGCAAAGGAGAGTCCGAAAGAATAAGCTAACTAGCTAAGCTAATTAAGCTAACTGATTATTACAATAAAAAATTGAACTAACTATTATAAGCTAATGAAATATTACAAATCAATTTAGATAAATACCTAACTAATTAACTACAAAGCAATTAAGCTAATTACTTACAATATAAAGTAATTAACTAATTATGATACTTAAATAATTACAACGTTTCCATGAATTAGCTACCACTAATTAATTAAGCAAATATTTCAACATAATTCATTATACTAATGAATCAATTAAAGCAATCAAACGCATTCGATGTGAGCACCAAGGAAGATGGATGGAGCTTGCATGCGCATCGCCTGAAAGCTGTTATGTCTGCCCTAGACTGCCTCTGTTTCACCTTCAGCCATTGCCTCTATTTCTGTAAAACTGCACTGCTGGCCATACACCAATGGCCGGCTGTGCATTACTGGTGGCCGGCCGGGGCGACAGAGGGCGGGTCATGCATTGGTTTGGTGCAAACTCTGTTTTTGTGCTCTGAGGTGAAATCAGTGCAAATAGAGCATTTTCAAGCTCTGTTTGTCCTTCTTTCCATCTCTGTCATAGAAAAACCTCAAGAGAAGGTTGGGATTGACTTCGAAACCATCAATGAGCAATATGACCGCTTGATGATCTTGAATGTCAATTTTGGACAAAAGTTAATAAATGTAATGCAAATGGACCACCCCTCCCTTTTTGTCAAGGAATGAACTCAAAAAAGGAAGTTGAGACGCTTCAAGGACATCCAAAACACCATGAATTGATGCTTGATGACCCATGACACAAGGAACTTGGCATAACGTCCAGCCGAGTTCAAGCTATTTAAGCCATTTTCATTAAGTGTGTTGATCCAAATTTTAAACCAATTGTTTTAGGGTTCGCCATTCATTAGTCTATTTGTCCAAATATGATATTTAAAGTCCTCTAATCGAGAAGTGATGTCAAACAAGAGGTCCCTCTAAAACAAGAGAAGGAGACTACACCGTTGATGATGAATCGCCGAAGAGATTAAGCCATTAAGTGTAGGTCTCCTTTACATGCCTTGAATAACCTCGATTGGTTGAAACCATTCTCATGAATGAAAGATATGGATTCATTGATTGATTAGTAAACTTCAGCCTCAAAGCATGTGAAATGAACCAAGAAAGCATGTTAAGCAAAAGGTATGTCAACTATGTGACCTCAAGGGTGGCTAACAAGGTATGAACCAAATGGAAAGGCTTAGATAAACTCAAAATAGTCCCAAATACATGCAAATCAGAGATAAAACATGCATGAAAAAAAGGGCAAAAAGCTAGGCAACAAAGATAAGAATTGACGCTAAATAACAAGAATAAGGAGGGGTGGTAAATCCCTTCATTTTTGGAGCTTCAAAACATGATTTTCACCCCTCATAAACCTCTGAAAATCAGTATGAATACCAAGGAAAGAGAGTGAAAAGGAGAAGAGTTTAGGTTATGAAATAAAGGTGTAGAAATAACCATTTTGGTAACCCTTCAAACTCAACTCCAACACTTCAAACAAGCTCAAAAAGAACCAAAGCAGCAAGAATGATGGAGTAAAGAACAAATATGAAAGCAAGGAAAGAGAAAGCAAGCTTATACCTTTCAAGAAGAAAGCTTGCTCTTAGAGTTTCCAACTCGATTTCAATGCACTCTCAAGCTTGAATTACACTTCCTTAAGATCAACCAAGGCTTTAGGATGATCAAACAAGGTTGTATATGGTGTGTAGTAATGGTGTAAGCAAACTAGGTTAGCTCAAAGGATGCCTTGCAATGGAAGAAGGAGGAGTCAAGGCTTTCAAGGTGTGTATCTCTCTTCTTGATATTTGGTCAACCCCCGAAACAATCCTAGAGCTTCAGTTTTATAGAATTTGAGCTCAAAAGGTGACAAATATCTTCAAAAATGGACAGCTGGTGGCCTGCCACCCAGAACAGTGTTTATCGCCATCAAAGGTCGACCGACCATTCGTAGCCATGGCCAACCATCATCAATGCACGGCCGAGCCTTGATGGCCTCCTCTATTTTTTTGGTTCAAACTCAGCTCAAGGTGAGAAATGGTCAAGAAAGGAGACCCAAGGCTTCAAACAAGGTGAATGTTGAAGACGTGAAGTTATTTCGAAAACCTGATTGATTCCAAATCGCTGCAAATTTGTAATTCAACTTTCATCATTGAGCTCATTGAACCAAGCGTTCGAGTCATGTGGGCAGTCAAAAGTGGGGCATCTACAGTTGCCCCTCTTTGACAAAGCTCAAAGTCATGAAATGACGGAAGTGAATGTCAAAGCCCAGAGACGACCCATTTTTACAAGGCCGAAAGACTTGAACAAGAAAACAAGACAAAAACTACAATGGTTGTACCCACAGGCTGCCTACGTATCCCTTTGCAAGGAATCAAACCAGCATAGTTCTGGAGCAAGATGCAAATGACATGCATGATACAAGAACACAACTTATGATCATGCAACGAGGCTATGATGAAACATTTAAATGCAAATGATATGCAAAGAAACGCCACATTCAAACAAACAGAAGTAAGACACTGCAATCTCGTACATGAAAAGAAGTAAGTAAATAAACACGCCACACGTGAGAATCACAAGCCGAACCACATTTCACACAGAAAGGATGTAAGAAAATTATGCAAGCTTAACTACACGAAGTGCAGGAAAGGCGAGAAACAACACAACCATCTAGCGCACTCGAGGTTGCTACCGAGATCCTAACGCGTTGCACGCGAGAGGAGAAGGGGAAGGTGTGGACACCGGGACGCACCCTGAACGTCTTTAACCAAAGGGGGTGGTGTAAACACCGATACGCACCCGCATGTTTGAAACCAAAGCATCCTAACGCGTCGCACGCAAGAGGATAAGGGGTAATGAGAACACTAGGACGCACCCAAATGTCACTAGCCGAAGCACCCTAACGGGTCGCACGCGAGAGGAGAAAAGATAATGAGAACACTGGGATGCACCCAATTGTCTCTAACCGAAACGTCCTAACGCGACGCGTGTGAGAGGAGAAGAGATAATGAGAACACCGGGACGCACCCAAATGTCTCTAACCGAAACGTCCTAACGCGATGCATGCGAAAGGAGAAGAGATAATGAGAACACCAGGATGCACCCAAATGTCTCTAACCGAAACGTCCTAACGCGACACACGTGAGAGGAGAAGAGATAATGAGAACACCAGGACGCACCCAAATGTCTCTAACTGAAACGTCCAAACGCGACGCACGCGAGAGAAGAAGAGATAATGAGAACACCCAGAATTCCTCTAAATGAACCACACATACAATATCATGCCTATAAAGAAAGAAACTTTAACAAGTATGATACAGTAAGAACGCATGTTCTATGCAGGATAAACAACCGAGACACAATGGCGATGGCATATTCTATGCGAAATGAAAAGCATGTTCTATGCGTGATGCGTGAGACATGAGCGTCTTCTATGCAAAATTGAATGTAAAAGCATATTCTATGCAACAAATGAGAAGTACACATTATGTGCTACAATGGAGATGTACATATTCTATGGCAAGACAAAAATGCATGTCCTATGCTAAATACTACATGCATATTCTATGCAAGCTTGAAAGCATATCCAATGAATAAGAGCGTTTTTTCCATGCAATGAAAGAGAATCAAATATATATACTTTGAGAATCAAATATATACTACATGCTCAACTCAAAAGGACACATCTTGCTTATACCGGCAAAAGGGGAAAACTTGCATGCTATTTTAATTGCCATTCTAACGATCTTGGGATTGAAATGCACTCACACTTCAGATAAATGATGGGGCTCAGGAAGGTACACCTGGAATGTAGACTCAACATTTCTTGAAGTTTGAAACACATTCTTTTCTTTATCTTCCATTTTTTCTCTTTCATTTTTGTTACCCCACTCAAAAACTCAAAATAAACCGTAAATTAAAATTCCAAATAAAACTAGAATTATAACTTAGAATTTAAAATAATGACGACCAGCAATACACAACAAAAAAAATTAACAAAACAGAAGGAAAGCAACAAAAGTAGAATTAAAATCACCAAAGGCCGGTCGGGCCTCTGTGATGCACGACCGGGCTTAGATAGACCCGGCCGGCCTTCGACAGCGGTAAAAGGGCAATTCGGTAAAAGCCGAACCCGTGGCTACTTATAACACAAAATAAGCCCCATTTGGACCACAACCTAGGTCGAAAAAGCAACCCACTCCCTCTCTCAAGCTCCTCTCTCTCTAGATTTTCATCCCTCTTGAATTACCCAACAAATTTTGGTAAAATTTTCTTTAAAACCCTATTGATCGTCTAACTTTTAAACCGATTAAAAATTGTTTTTTGTTTGAAATTTGAGTTTCCCTTTGTTTTCGCTCACTTTCTCACCTCTTTTCCCAAACTTCTCTTATTTCCCCTTGATTTTCCCCAATTTCTTCATTTCCTCGCTCTCTTAGGATTTGGAAATTTTAGAATTCATCCATTTTTACTCACCCCCTCACTTTTCTTCGGCTTTTTCATGGCTAGTGACAAGATCCCCATTCTAGAGCCTCCCGTAGGTATTGGTGCTGACATGGAGGTGGAGGAAGCGACTGCATTACTTCATCTTGCTGAAAGGCCTTTTGACACAGCCACATACTGACCACGTACACACGCAGCACCTTCTGGCGATATCCTGAGATTCAAGGGTTTCATTTCTGGGCTAGACGAGGATACCTTACTGCGAGAGCCCATGGAGCATATCTCTGCTGACGCTTCCACAGTACACAACTCCTTCCTCATTTTGCATTGCATTTTACTTTACATACATGTTGAAATATTGAAGTTGATGAACAAATCACTTGCCCATGCTGCACATACACTGATAAAACTCTTAATTGATAGGTGATAGCCAGGAGGGTGGGTGGCTACGGCTTTATCTCCAGCCCCTGGCACTGGTACGAGCGGCTTTCTACGGTGGTCCATACTTTGGTGGATGCTGACGGCTTCAGCCCCTTTTGTTCCGAACTCATAGAGATCAGGGCTGAGTCTTTGCTTTAAGGGGCCCTGGTAGAAAGATGGTAGGACACCACTAGCTCATTTCACTTCTCTTCTACCGTGGAGATGGCACTAACCCCATATGATTTCTCGATACTGACCGGTCTGCGGGTTGGGATCAGTGGCCCAGTCATTTTTTATCCAGATATGACCCAGTGGAGAGATGCACAACTCCAGCTTCTCGGGGCGATTCTGGACACTACCAGCCATGGGATGGTGCACTATAGCTGGTTTTATGACCATTTCTCTGGTAGACAGCCAGTTACTGCAGACAAGGTCGCTAAGTACACTCGCGGCTTTCTGACATATCTTCTCGGTACTACCCTGTTTGCAAACAGGGAAAATACCATAGGATTGTACATCCTTGGGGCGCTGGTACATCTTCCTCAGGTAGCGGATTACGATTAGGGCGGCGCCAGTTTAGCCACCCTATACTACTATATGAGCTTCGTTTCCCACCGCAAGGGGATTCACTTGGCGGCTACTAGAGGGTTTGGGAGGTACATCTTACACACACCTTCCTGATGCACTTTGTATTCTGTTCACTATTGCATTTCTTGTCCATTTGATCTGTTTTCTCATGCCATCTATCTGTCTCTGATTTGCAGCTTTGGGTCTACACCTACTTTACTTCATTGGCCCCAGTTCCAGTGATTCTTGTCCATTTGATCTATTTTCTCATGCCATCTATCTGTCTCTGATTTGCAGCTTTGGGTCTACACCTACTTTACTTCATTGGCCCCAGTTCCAGTGAGGCCGATCGAGTTGTCCGTACCACGCTCTTGGTACTTCAACTCACAAATCGAGCGGTGGCGCCTTGTGGATCGCAACTTTCCATATTTTCACCATTTCTTTGACACTGTCATAGCGGATCAGGTATTACTATTTCCCACATTATATGATCATTCTTATACTGTTGTACTGTTGCACTGTACCACAATGCCATTCTCATATTGCACTGACTTCTGGCACTGCACTGATTTCCTCACCACACTGCCATTCTGACACTACACTGGTTCTGACACTACACTGATTTCCTCACCACACTGCTATTCTGGCACTACACTTGTTCTAACACTATGCAACCATTCTGACACTATACTGATTCTAACTCTGCACTGATTTCCATAGGTCGACTGGCTCCCTTGGATAGGCATTCTCCACGAGCTAAGGGTGACCTATACCGTTGTCTGGCATGCTTCCACGGTGAGGATCCTATTTAAAGACCCTTTTGGTCAAGCATACTACTTGGGGGAGAGATTCATCCACTAGACTCGGGGCATGGCTGGCCTTGATGTTCCACATCCCCCTCCTACTGACATGAGGGTCGTAGATGATTTACAAGACGGTCTTCACTTGGACCTTTTGATGATAGGTGAGGACGGCAATCGTCACCATGAGCCCTAGCGACTTCATGGCTTTCTTGCGCACTCGGGTGATGGCCTCTCATACCCTGGGCGTGGCTCGAGCTATACTAGAGGTTGCTGCTGCTCCTACTATTGGAGCTGGTGATGCACTCATTGGAGGTGCACCTGTCGCTACTCCTATTCCTGGATTGCCTGTGCTTTCTACCGAGATTATGTACATGCGCCCAGATGGAGTGATTAAGCAGATCTTGCTCAAGCCCATCGAGGAGAGAGACCGCAGGCTTGTGTTTGCCCCTAGCGTTGAGCAGGTATATTTTCATTTCATGCTAGTCCATGCTACACTTTAGTTTATTCTTAGCCATTACTATGCACTGTTCAATTACTTCTATCTACTATTCTCAATTTCTCTTTGTTTTGCAGATTCCTCGAGCATATGGTGACGAGCTCCTTCGGATGATTGACCGACTACTCATCATGGTACGGAAGAGGTAGACTGCCTTAGTCACCCACGGGATTGAGGTACATTATCTGTGTAGCTTACTGTCATTACCATGTTGTACACTCCAGGTCACTCTATTAGATATATGATATTCTTTTCAGCTTGAGTAGGCACCAGTAGTGCCTGCAGGACCTTCCGTTGCTGGCAGGCGAAGACAGGGCCCAGTAAGAGGCCGAGGGGGCGCTGATAGGGGAAGAGGCCGAGTGCGGCAGTGCTCGCCTCCTGAGGAGTCTTTTGATGGATCTACGACCCCAGAGGATAAGGGAGAGGAGATGGACATGTAGTCGAGCAGTCCTAGTGATGATAGCGATGCGCCTCCTCCACAGCTACGGAGGAAGAGAACAAAGATGGGCTATCGACGACAATACTGATTTTGTTTTACTTTGCTTTTGTGTTCATTTTGTTAGGTAGTTATAAAACTAGCTTCAGATTGTCCTTTTTATTTTTCACAAGATTTCCTTTATTTTGGTTGTATGAAACAATGATCGGAGTTGGGCCCAAAAGTTATGAAAAGCAAGTTTTTTTGAATGGCTTTTTTGTACATCATGATCTTTGCATTACCTTTGCTTTTGCAATCTTTAGAATAGTAAAGGCCTTGCTCTAGGATTGATTCATGAACCGAATAATAACTTACAATCAATCAAAACATAAAATACAACTCGGTAACGAAAAATAAAATGAAAACAACTTGGAAAAGCCGACAAACACTTAATATAAGCAAAACAAGATTCAGAAGTACAATTACAATACATCCATACAAAGGCCAGGCTTCACTGCAACAGAGTTGCACTTGGCCAGCACTAAGACCCGGTAGGGCCTCATTGATGCACGGCTGACCATTAGTATGATGTCGGTCAGTGCTGTCCAAGTGTCATGCTCAGCTGCTTCCCAAACTCTATAAATAAGACTCCCATGCTGCTTTTCTGGCAAACACATAAGTTCTTGATAGCTTGACTCAAAATGGAGATATTATTCGTCAACAGACTTCGAGAATGGATAGCTGCCTTAGATGGCTTGGAAAGAGTGCATTTTCGTGGTTTCGGCCTCAATGCCCTTTTTCCTTTGAGCCGAACTGCTCTTTGCTTTCTATTCCTCCATGCCGCGACTAGATGTTGGAACTCGATTACACACATCTTTAACTTCGGGGGGCAAGAGCTATGCCTGACAATTGAAGAATTTCAAGCACTAATGGAGTCCCGGTGCGATGAGGAAATCTTGCCTCAGCTCCGTTTCGGTCACGCCCAAGCTTTAGGATGGATGTGTGGGCTTACTCTGCATAAGGCTCGATCCTTAATGAAGAACTAGACATCCCCAGTTTGATTCATCAATTTTTTGACTCCGGTGACCGAGGGGATCTCCTTTGCCAGGGTTTTCGGTAACATGCCCTTTGTTTGTGTATGTTGGCACATTTTCTACTTGCCCCGGGTTTCAGAGGATCTAGCCATCACTTGATCAAAGGGGCCCAAGGCTTGAAAGAGGGCAAGAGTTGCATTGGCTTAGCATTGGCCAAGACTTTTATAGGCTTAGACGCCTTCCATCGACGAAAGACAAACAAATTTGCGGGAAGTCCACTACTTTTGTAGGTAATATTTCCCCCCCTTCTCATGTGTTTCTCACATCTCTCGACACTCAAGATCTTTTTTCTTCTCTCAAAAATCTTTTCTTATTTTTTCTTCTCAACGCACATCTTTCTTTTCTTTAATCTCTCTTATTTTTCATCCCTCCCCAGATATGGCTCACGGACAGGTTGAAGGTAGTGGACCCTTGCCCTGCATATTCAACAAGAAGGCTATTTCTTTCGTCAACGGCTAATTGATTTCCCTAACGAAGGGTGGTGGTGCCATTGGATGTGCAATAGGTCTGCTGCTGACATTACTTGGCGTTGCCCCTGGTTTGATCTGCCCACGATGAGCTACAGCATGGCTCGGCAACCCGGCATTCAATTGATTGGCCTGACACACTGTGTATTCTACTTTCCATTCCGGTTCAGGCGTCAGTTTGGACATGACCAGACTTGCCCAGAAGATGGGGTAGAATACCCCGCTTCGTTTCCAATCCAAGGTTCACAATTGGCTCGATACCCCAATGCTTGGAGGACAAGAGAACTTCTGGCTTCCGCCCCCAATTTCAGTTACACCCGTTCTGGCAAGTGTCTAGTTTGGCTTGAAGATGAGGCGCAAACTGGGCCTACTTTAGCATCGGAAGCTTCTACAAGCGCAGGGAGGGGACGCATGAACACTTGACTCATCTGTGCCCCAAACTTATTGCTTTGATCGAACTTTCAAGTTTTCCTTTTGAATGTAATAAAAAGCCACTTTGATGTGTATCGAGAGTTAGAGAACTTTGCATTGAAATCAATGAAATTGAAATTGTGGGCACTGAAAATTTTCCTTTTGGTCCAAAAATGGTCTAGGTTGTAAAAAGATTAATTTGAACAAAATCAACTTTTATTAAAACTTTTCAAAACCATTTTCGATAAGGAACACAACTTGACACACATGAAACCTATCCTTGAGATGTACAAACCCAAATCCAGAAATGGAAAATTGCCCTTAGACTGGATAGCACTACTGAGCACTGTAGTCAACTCTTCTCTCAGGGTAAAGATCACAACTGAACTTTCAGTTAATGGGCAGATAAAGATGCCTTGATCAAACACATGGACACAATTGATTTGGAAGTGTTTACGGTCGGACTTCAGAATGAAGTTGCCTACGTATCCCGAAGATGGGAATCAGGCCTTACGTAGTTTGGTTCAGGTTCACTCAGGTATTAACACTCTTCTTTTACACTCTAACTTTTGCGAAGGCCGCCCTTTCTGGGTTTTCAACCTTGCAAGCTCAGTTTTTCTTATTTCAATTTTTTTATGCTCTAACTTTTGCCTAGGTCGCCCTTCCGGGTTTTCGGCATAGCGAGCCACTCAAGGCTAGTATTTCTTCAACTTGTCCATATTGTTTGGTTGAGAGAATTCTAGGCCATCTAGGTCTATAAGAATGACAGCTCCAGCAAACCAACTTGATTTGATAATGTAAGGACCAGTCCAATTGGGTCTAAACTTGCCCCTAGGGTCATAGATGGGAGCTCGGTTGTCTTTTAGCACCAAATCCCCTTCCTTAAGATTCTAAGACTTAACTTTCTTGTTAAATGCCCTGGCAATCCTACATTGATATCCTTGAACATGGTACAGTGCTTTCAGCCTCCTCTTATCGAACAACATTAGTTCTTCAAACCTGCTATGTTGCCAATCTGCTTCTTCTATCTGGCACTCAGCCATAACCCGCAGCGACGGATCCTTTATTTCGATTGGCAGAACAGCTTCCATACCGTAAACCAAAGAGTATGGAGTTGCCCCAGTAGATGTCCGAATCGAAGTCCTATAGCCCCAGAGAGCAAATGGCAATTTGTCCGGCCAGTCCCTGCAAGTCTCAACCATTTTCTACAAGATATATTTGATGTTCTTGTTGGCGGTCTCAAAAGCTCGGTTGGTTTACGGCCGGTATGTAGATGACTTATGAAAGCCACGTTGTATTTGTCCACAAGTCGATCACTTCTTTCTTGAAATGGGAGCCATTGTCTGAAATGATCTCATTCGGGAATGCATAATGGCAAACGATGTTGTTTCGGATGAACTTAGCCACATGCGCTGCTTTCAACACTGCATAAGATTGAGCTTCCATCCACTTCGTGAAATAATCAATTACCACCAGAATGTGTTCATGCCCATTTGACCGTTTCGGTGTAACTGTCCCAATGACGTTAATTCCCCAAACTGAGAAAGGCCATGGTGAAGTCATGTTATACAACTTCAACAGCGGGATATTCTTGCGATTTGCATGAATTTGGCATTTGTGGCATCACCGAACAAAATTGATACAATCCTTTTCCATGGTAGACCAGTAGTGGCCTTGCCTGAGAATCTTTCGGGCTAGCATTACTCCGCTCATGTGTGCTCCACACTCTCCCCCATGGATGGCCTCCATTAGGTGTTTCGACTCTTCTACATTAATACACAGCTTGTGCATTCCTAGATGACCACGTTTGTACAACTTATCTCCGCAGATGATAAACTGAGCAGCCATGCACCGTATTGCCGTCTTATCTTTGGCATTTGCCCCTAGTGGATAAGCCCCCTTTTCCAAGAGGTTCTAGATATCATAATACCAGGGGTTTTGATCTTGCACTTCATCTATTGCGGCAATCAACTCATAGGCCGACGTGTACCTCTGTTCAATAATGATCGGACGCATTTGAACTCCCAATGTGATGTCTATCATGGAAGATAGAGTTGATAAGGCGTCAGGGAACCTGATGTTCTCTCTTAGTAGGTGAGTGAAGGTTAGCTTTTATAACCTAGGAATCAGAACGTCCATGGTCTGGTGATAGATTTTCATCTTTTCTTCTTTGGCTTTCCAATCACCATTTGCTTGAGATACAACCAGGTTCGAGTCCACAATGACGTCCAACCTTTTTCTCCCTAGTTCTAGGGCAGCTTCCAAACCAACGATACACGCTTCGTATTCTACTTCAGTGTTGGATACTTTGAATCGGAGTTTGAAGGCTAAGGGTATATGGAAATTGTCGGGTGCTATCAGCAACACCCCTATCCCATAACCATACTGGTTAGATGCTCTGTCAAAGTACATCGTCCAAGTTTCTTCTTCGACCGGCAAAATAGCTTCATTTGAGAATAGGTATTCTACTGCTTCGTCCCTTTCCACTGGGTGGTCTGCCAAAAACTCAGCTACTGCTCTCCCCTTGACAAACTTGCGTGTCATATACTTCAAGTCAAATTCGGAGAGAAGAAGCAACCAACGAGCTAGCCTACCCGTAATCGCTGGTTTCTCAAAGAGATATTTGATGGGATCTAATCTCGAAACCAGAATTACAGAGTGAGCTAACAGGTAGTGCCTCAACTTCCTGGTGGCCCATACCAAAGCTAAACAAGCCTTTTCCAACGGCGTGTTGCGGGTCTCATAATCCAGCATCTTCTTACACAGGTAATAGATGGCTTTCTCCATTCTATCCTCAGATTCCTGAGAAAGCATGCATCCCATCGTTGTGTCCGTCACTAACAGATACAGAATCAACGGCTTCCCTGGCTTTGGCGGCGACAACATAGGTGGATTCTGAAGGTACTCCTTGATCTGCCCAAAAGCAAACTGGCAGCGGTCATCCTATTGAAATTTATTTCCTTTCTTCAATAGACCAAATAGTGGTTCACAAGTCAAGGTTAATTTTGCAATAAACCATCTTATGAATTGCACTTTACCCAGAAAGCCTCGCACCTCCTTTTCAGTCCTTGGTGGTGGCATTTCTAGTATGGCCTTGATTTTGGAGGGATCAACCTCAATGCCCCTCTGTGTGATCAAGAAACCCAGTATTTTCCCTACTATTACGCCAAAAGTGCACTTCTATGGATTCAACCTGAACTAATATTCCCTGATCTGTTGAAAGAATTTCTTCAAGGCGGTGTAGTGGGCCTCTCTTTCCTTGGACTTGACAATCATGTCGTCCACGTACACCTCAACCTCTTTGTGGATCATATCATGATGAATTGTGGTTGCAGCCCGTTGATAAGTAGCCCCAGTATTTTTCAGACCGAACGACATCACCCTGTAGCAGTAGGTTCCCTATGGCATAGTGAAGGCGGTTTTCTCTCTGTCTTTGGGTGCCATCAAAATCTGGTTATACCGGAAAATCCATCCATAAAGGAGAGCAACGCATGACCTGTGGTGAAGTCCACCAATTCATCGATGTGTGGTAGAGGAAAGTCATCCTTCGATCTGGCTCTGTTCAAATCTCTTAAATTCATACATACCCGAATTCTGCCATCTTTCTTCGGCATCGGGACAATGTTGGCTAACCAAGTCAGGTACTTAGGTACTAGTAAAAACCCTGCGTCTATCTGCTTAGTGACCTCTTCTTTAATCTTCAAAGCCCAATCCGGGCGTATTCTCTGAAGCTTTTGTTTGACAGGTCGGACCTCGGGGTCAAGAGGGATCCGATGCTATACAATCTCATGATCGATTCCAGGCATGTCTTCGTAGGACCACACGAAAACATCTTTGAAATCTTTTAATAAAGCGACTAAGCGGTCATGCTCCTCCAAAGACAACGTGGACCTGATCTAGACCATGCGTGGATCCTTCTTAGTACCCACATTAATTGTAATGATTTCATCAACAAGGGGTTTTACTAACCTCTCCTCCTCTTGATCAATCAAATGTTTCAAAACCAGAGGAATTCCTTCCTCGTTGTTTTTATCGAAAATTTGAAAATCATGATCAATGCAACACACAAGTGGCACAGAGAAGTACTCAGAATCTACCGCAGCATTCTCATTCAAAAGATCCAGCTCATCCAATTCCTCGGTTACAACCGACTCAAAAGAAAAGGAAAAAGATGACCTGGACAAAACTACGGCATCCAGGTTATCAACCCCAAGAATACCGGACTCTGACTCAGAGGAACTGGAATCTGATTTCGACTCCACCGACTCTATGGAATCTGATTTTGGCTCACTACCTGATTCAGAACTACTAGACAAAAGCCCTCCTCCAGCCACCAAATGAGGGATGGTGGGTCAGATGCATCCAGAATACCACCAGAAGGGTCCGTGCTTGATTGGTCTTCGGTCATGGAAACGGTTAGGTTATCCCCCAAGCTCTCCGGGTTGATTTGAGGATCCGAAATAAGACATGCCAGCGCTGCTCCAACCTCAAGTTCACTGCTGTTGGACTCAATTTTTGTGCTCTGTTCAGCCTCAGCAGTTAATTCAGTTTGTTCTTCTGTGGCTTCACCCTCTTGCAGTTGTAAGTCGAAGAAAATCTCAAAGCTAGGTAGACGTCGCTTTCAGAGTTCAACCACGGCTCAGGAAAGCCGCAAAATGGGAAGTCTTACCCCTCCTGAACAAAGCGGCCGTTCAAAGTTCCCTAAATTGGTCTATACACAAGCTCATAGTGCTTCCCAGTTTTCTTAGCTTTGGCACTTCCAGCCATTTCTTTCCCTTTTCTCACCCAATCCTCTTTTCTGGGTGTATAACCTAAGCCAAAGGCATGAGGGTTATGTGGCACTTCGGCCAGTGTTGTAACGCCCTTCCGGTCACTCTTTCCTAATCCCATCTCGGGCACATGTTGCAGCTCGTTCATAAGATATACTGATTGAGCACTGACATATAAGCTTTTATCAACAGCTAAGATATTTTACACCACCCGAGCCTCAGCCAAGGTAAAACCAGACAAGAAAACATCCTCGTCACCATGTATAATCTCCAGTACTGGTGTAGTAACCTCTGGCAGAGGATGTATAGATAAATTCCCGAACACAATGGCTGCCCCCTTTCCAAAAGGGTACTTCAGTATTTGATGCAAGGTAGAAGAAACAACTTTTACTTGGTGCAGCCAGGGTCGCCCAAGTAACAAGTTGAATGTGGCCGAAACATCTAGGATGTGAAACTCAATATCCTGTTAGGCCGGCCCAACCTGTGTTCTAATCTGTACTGCTCCCATCGCTTCTCGGCTTGTGTTGTCGTACGCCCGGATCACCTGGGCCATAGGTACAAAGTATGTTGGCTTCAGGCCAATAGCATAGGCTCTTCGAGAGGAACAAACATTGATTGTAGACCCAGTGTCAACCAATACAACCGGCACCCACTTTTCTCTACACTCAACTGAGATGTACAACGGTTTGTTATGCATGCGCCTTCGAGCCGCAATTCCTTATCTAAGAAGGTTAAAGTAGGCGAAGCACCTCCCGGGAAGACAAGTCCCACTAGGTGCTCTGGAGTTGTGTCGATAGACAGCTTAGCCTTATCCATTGCTGACAGGCTAGCTTGCCTGTATACTCGCGAAGCCATGAGCAACCCCCAGATGGATATGTCTGCTTGGATCTTCTTTAGCTACTTCAGTACAACTTCTTCTTCTAACTATTTTTTCCTCTATTTTTCAGCCTCCTTATCCTTTCCGGATGTTTTGGGTTGGTCCAGGTATGGGGGCATGAAATACCGCCCACTTCTAGTCATATGATCCACCTCCTTAGAACACCAAGTGTCGTCTAGCAAGTCTTGGCCCCAATCCTCATCAGTGTGTGCAAGATGCAGATCACCATCTCCCACTATACTCCTCCAACAACTGAGAGGCAGCTGTCTGGTTCCGTTGAAATTACTCTTACATCACAGTCATCACCCACAGGGTGTTTGGCTTTACCAACTTTCTGAGTATTCTCATCCCTTTCCTGTTCAAACCATTTCAGTGCGAGTTCTTGTTCCTTATCGGCAGTACTAACAATGCCCAATTCTTGAGCTGAATTCTTAATACTAGTGCTCTCCGGCAATTTCCCCTTGTCCTCGGCCCTTCCGGCCTTCGTAGTAGTTCCTGCTTCTAGCTCGTCTGGCCTTGGTTGAACTCCCTCATCCACATTAGGTTCACCACTCAGCCACCCAGAGTTGTCTGACAACCCGTTCAGATCGAACCAATTAATGTGCACATCTTCCTAATCTTGCTCATCGAAGAACTACAGATTGTTGATGTCTTCCTCCAAGTCGGCTAGGTCATCTAATCCCTGGCTTGGGCCATCCTCCCGGACTACGCTAACCTCCATTCCCGTTGGCAACCCCAGCTCTGGTTTGGCCTGATTGGTTGGCACAATATAACAGTATAGGTTGTATTCCTCTTCAGATAAATCCACGGAGCCCTCAGGCATTGGACTGACATTCCCATTCTCCACCAAGGCTACCCTGCTTTCATTTACCACAGTCACCACCACTAGTTTGGGTTAGGATGTGGACGCGTTCATCATGCACAAATCTGTGCTTTTTGGGATGAACAGCGCCGGCTTAGGTCGGTGGGAGGGGGTGATGTATATACTGGAGTCGTAAGAGATGGCCAGTGTATGGATGAGGTTTATTTGCCGGGGTGAAGGGGCTTGGTTATGTGGCAAGAGAGGATTTGTAGTGACATTAGGTTTTTCAAGAGGTGCTATCACTTTATTGTCAATGAGATACTGAATCTCATAATGAAGTCTAAAACAATGGTCAGTATCATGACCATGTTATTGATGAAAGGCGCAGTATTTGGCTGGGTTATGTTTAGGAAGGAGAGGATCGAGCAATGGGTGTTGTTCTAACGGCTTCAAATGCCCTTTTCTGATCAGGACCCTCAACGCTGCAAATAGAGACATGTAGAGTGGGGTGAAAACCTTTTGGCCTCGGGCCTGATGGCTTGGGGTTTGGGAGGTTGGGTTGGATGTACCGGCAAAAGGATTGGAGGTCCTGGATGCGGTGGTGACCATGCTCACATCTGAAGGCCTTGCAGCTACACTACCACTAGTAGTCGCATTGGAACTGCATGTGAAAGCCCTCTTGGGCTGCTCCTTCTCGTGGTCTATCAGACCCTGCTTCATTGCGTTCTCTATTTGCACCCCAATTTCGTGAAGGTCAGCAAATGTAGACAGAGGCAAGACTATCATCTTCTGTAATAGTCTTGGTTGCTGGTTACAGACCACCATTCTGATCTAGTCCTTTTCAACCAGTTGAATGGTCATCGTGGAGGCCTTAGCCCTCCACCAAGTCACAAAATCGAGAAGTCCTCCTTTAATTCCTGATGAGTTGCTTCGAGATCAGGAGCAGTGAGCTCGATCTGGGTGTTATAGGAGTACTATGCTATGAAGGCCTCAGCCATTTCCTCCAAATTTCTCTTCACAGAGTCTTCAAGCTTGGCATACCAGATGGCCGCTATACCCGATAGGGTCCAGGCAAAGAGTGACAACTTCTGTAATCTAGTGAGACCCATGGGTCGTAGGATATTAGAGAACAACCGTAGATGGACCATAGGATCACCGAAACAGTCAAACCAGTTTATATGCGACATCTTGAATCTATTTGGCAATGTCACTGCTGAATCAGTATAGCCATCATCTATGTCAGGGATCGAATTCATGCCCTATGCCCGTTTAAAGAGCTTTTCCAGCTTGCTCACTTTTAGCACAGTAGGGTCGACCTCAAACTCAATGGGGGCCTCTGTTTGGTGTACCAGTGCTTTAGAGGTCTGGGATGGAATCAGATCCACTGGGATGTCCGCATTTTCCTAGACATTAGCTGTGGGAGCAGTAGCTCTGGGTACTAGAAGGTTTGCTGGAGGTAGATGGGATGTAAAGGGCGCTGCCTATTGCGGTTGTTGTTGCTACAGCCTAGCGATCAACTCAGCCTGCTAGGCTGCAATTTTCGCTTAGCGGGCGGTGACTTCCGCTTGGTGGACAGCATCTAGCTGCATAGCCTTAATACTTTGCTGGAGTTGTCGAAGCATATCTTCCATGTTGGCTAGAGGACTTTGAACTACCGGAACTGGCGAGTACTCTCTGTTTAGAGTAGAAGTAGATGATTGGGCCTGACTGGGCACAGGCGAGGCAAACGGTGACTGCTGAATTAGCGAGTTCTGTCGAATCCTCCTCCGTCTAGTAACTGGCAGGAGTGAAAGAAACACTGGTTGTCCCCTAACTAGATCCCCAGATCTGCAAATTCTTCAAACTCTGCTCTAGAGTGCTTGGGGGGTAACAGACTCGTCTAAAGCAATGGTGTAAACTACATTGCAAAAACAAAATAAAAAAAAAAAAAGAAACAAAAATCAGAAATCGCACAGCACCTCGGCTCAAATTCAAACAATACGTAGTTACAATCGTAAGCTGCAGAACTGTACTCAACACTGAATTTCTACTTCTCAAAAATTGATCCCCTCAAACTGATACCCAGACTTGCAACAGATACATACATTTCTGTAGAGTTTCATTCTAAAAGCACGTATCAAGCAAGTAAGAGCCAAAACACCCCTATGATGGGGTAGGGTTACCATGTCCTAATTTCATCAGGAGCTAGGGGTTCACTATGCAAAACAAGCGGTTTCATACGATTCCTGCATTCGGGTAAGCAACTTGTCCTAGTTTGGAACAGTCTCTATGGTTTTTGATATGCAACTAGGCCGATTGGTCAAAAAGGGTACCTCAGCAAGACTACCTAATATACCTCTCACACCTAACACCGAGAAGTGAAAGGAGGATCAAACGATATAGCGGTAGTCCAGATTCAAGGGTTGTGTTCCCATCGTGGCAGAGCCCGCAACCGGTCAGCTTTTTGGCAAGCTTTTCCAAGCGAGCCTCTAACAAACCATTCAGTAATAGCCGATGGCAAACACTGAGACTTAGGCGCACCGATGCAAATCCAAATGCAAATAAACACATAAGTGTAGATAAAATGTCATATCATGAGTTCGAGTCAAGTTCTCTAAATCCCCAGCAGAGTCACCAGAAACTGTGGACTTGCCTTTTCCTCGCGCCTCGCCTTTCAGAAAGGTTTGAAAAAAAAGGCCTTATAGTTCGGACTCCCAGGATTCTGAATCTAGTCTCACGAGTGCAATGTGAAACTGATAATCACCAAAGAGTCCAATCTGACAAATCTTTTTGGAAAATCAATTTTAAATCAAATAATACCAAAATTGGACTGCTTTGCCAGATACAGAGTCACCACCTAAATGTTTTTATTTTGGAAAAATATAGGAAACCCTGACTCGCGCCGAAGGCTACGTGTCCGTCATAACCAAAGTTGCCTTCGCTCGGGAACATAGATACGAGAGGAGAAGGTCCTGAAATGAGCACCCCTGCTTGCCCGATCAAAGATTGGCCTCTACTAATCATGATATGACTTTTTATCAACATTATGTGTTCTTTTTTCCGGTTATTAGCTAACATTACTATTTGACACGCACAAACAAGTGTAGACTAGTCTGCAAGACTTGGAACAATTCAACTCATGTTTGTTTGCAAAAATAGTTTGAATTTGCCACCAAACATAGTGGGCTTAAAACATGATTTGCCACTCAACAAAGTGGGCTTAAAAGGCACATTTGTTGAATCGTTCTAATTCAAACAACAAGCCTTCATCCATTGGCATTCATGCAGTTAATCATTTAAGCACATAGCCTCATGGCAAGCATGCTAATCATGGCAACATTTACACTTATGCAAGTATGCTAAAGCATAAAAACTTACTTAGTACTCCAAGCCAAAATAGAAACTAGTTAGAAAGATGCATGATCCTAACTATACAAGATGCCTAATGCAACACATGCAATAATGCAATTAATAGGCCCAGCTACTAATATGGCATATGAAACAATTTGAACAACATATGATTAAACACGTATTCAAAGATGTATTTAAATTGCAATGCAGTTTGAATGATGCGTCGAGCCTCAGTGCATGAAATACGAATGAATGGATGCAAGCATAAGGTATGCTAATTTGAAATATGTCCCTAATCTAACCATCAAAATCAAATAAATAAAAGAGAGAAAGATGTGGGGTTGGAAAACATACACACACGCACGCACACTTATTACAACATTACGCCCTCGCGAATGAGGGTCCGAATAAATAAGCTAACTAGCTAAGCTAATTACGCTAACTAATTAGTACAATACAAAATTTAACTAACTATTCTGAGCTAATAAAATATTACAAATCAATTTAGATAAATACCTAACTAATTAACTACAAAGCAATTAAGCTAATTAATTACAATATAAAGTAATTAACTAACTATTCTGCTTAAATAATTACAATGTTTGCATGAATTAGCTACCACTAATTAATTAAGCAAATATTACAACATAATTCATTATACTAATGAATCAATTAAAGCAATCAAACGCAATCGATGTGACCACCAAGGAAGATGGATGGAGGTTGCATGCACACCACCTGAAAGTTGCTCTATCTACCCCAGACTGCCTCTATTTCACCTTCAGCCATTGCCTCTGTTTTTGCAAAACGGCACTGCTGGCCACACACCAATGGTCCGCCGTGCATTACTGATGGCCAGCCAGGCCCACAGAGGGCTGGCAGTGCATTGATTTGATGCAAACTCTATTTTTGTGCTTTAAGGTGAAATAAGTGCAGATAGAGCATTTTCAAGCTCTGTTTGTCCTTCCTTCCATCTCTATCATAGGAAAACCTCAAGAGAAGGTTGGGATTGACTTCAAAATCATCAATGAGCAATATGATCGCTTGATGATCCCGAATGTCAATTGTGGACAAAAGTTAATAAATTTAATACAAATGAACCACCCCTCCCTTTTTGTCATGGAATGAACTCAAAAAAGGAAGTGGAGTTGCTTCAAGGACATCCAAAACCCCATGAATTGATGCTTGACGACCCTTGACACAAGGAACTTGGCATAACGTCCGACCAAGTTCAAGCTATATAAGCCATTTTCTTTAAGTGTGTTGATCCAAATTTTAAACCAATTGTTTTAGGCCTTGCCATTCATTAGTCCATTTGTTCAAATATGATGTTTAAAGTCCACTAACTGAGAAGTGATGTCAAACAAGAGGTCCCTTTAAAACATGAGAACGAGACTACATCGTTGATAATGAATCTTCGAAGAGATTAAGCCATTAAGTGTAGGTCTTGTTTACATGCCTTGAATAACCTCGAGTGGTTGAAACTATTCTTATGAATGAAAGATATGGATTCTTTGATTGATTAGTAAACTTCAGCCTCAAAGCATGTGAAATGAACCAAGAAAGCATGTTAAGCAAAAGGTATGTTAACTATGTAACCTCAAGGGTGGCTAACAAGGTATGAACCAAATGGAAAGGCTTAGATAACCTCAAAACAGTCCCAAATACATGCAAATCAAAGATAAAACATGCATGAAAAGAGGGCAAAAAGCTAGGCAACAAAGATAAGAATTGAAGCTAAATAACAAGAATAAGGAGGGGTGGCTAATCCCTCCATTTTTGGAGCTTCAAAGCATGATTTTTAGCCCCCTTAAACCTCTAAAAATTAGTATGAATACCAAGGAAAGAGAATGAAAAGGAGAAAAGTTTAGGTTATGAAATAAAGGTGTAGAAAGAGCAACCATTTTGGTAACCTTCAAACTCAACTCCAACACTTCAAACAAGCTAAAAAACAACCAAAATAGCAAGAATGATGGAGTAAAGAATAAAATGAAAGAAAGGAAAGAGAAAGCAAGTTTATACCTGTCAAGAAGCAAGCTTGCTCTTAGAGCTTCCAACTCAATTTCAATGCACTCTCAAGCTTGAATTACACTTCCTCAAGATCAACTAAGGCTTTAGGATGATCAAACAAGGTTGTATATGGTGTGTAGTAATGGTGTAAGCAAACTAGGTTAGCTCAAAGGATGCCTTGCAATGGAAGAAGGAGTCAAGGCTCTTAAGGTGTATATCTCTCTTCTAGATATTTGATCAACCCTCAAAACAATCACAGAGCTTTGGTTTTATAGAATTCGAGCTGAAAAGGTGACAAATATCTTCAAAAATGGACAGCTGGCGGCCTCTCGCCCAGAACAGTATTTATCACCATCGAAGGCCGGCCGGCCGGCCATTCATAGCCACGGTCGGCCATCATCAATGCACGGCTGGCCCTTAATGGCCTCTCCTGTTTTTTTGGTTCAAACTCAGCTTAGGGTGAGAAATGGTCAAGAAATGAGACCCAAGGGTTCAAACAAGGTGAATGTTGAAGACGTGAAGTTATTTCGGAAGCCTGATTGATTCTAAATCGCTGCGAATTCGTAATTCAACTTTCATCATTGAGTGCACTGAACCAAGCGTCCAAGTCTTGCGGGCAGTCAAAAGTGAGGTGTCTGCAGTGGCTAATGGGATCTTCGATCACATGAATATTGTTATGAGATAAAGTTGTGTTCAAATTGATTTGGTTAGCGGGACATGTTCCCTTTTGAAAGTTAAAATCTTGCGTGGTTATTTCAAAAATCTTGAACGGAGCGGTTGTATTCAAACCCTAGGTGGTTTCGGTGTGAGGAGGGATTTGGCCAACAACCTATTTTACCATCTCGTTGGCGGTACGCACTATGTAACCATTGGTAGGCATCTGAGGTAAGGTCTGCAAAGAAACAAAAGAGGGGGCATACCGAATAATCCGCATCAAATTCTTGGGGCTGGAAGGATGAAATCTCTCAAGGAGATTTCTAGATTACTAACAACTAACCATGTAACCCTTACTATTTATCTGACTATCATGCTTTTTGCCCTATTGTTGAAATTGCCATTGTGTATTAGATTGGGAAAAAGGGACGAGGTATATGTATGTTTACTGGGCATTCAAAGCTCATGGAATTTCATGCCAGGTATCGAAGAGGATTTTGCAGCAGAAAATGACAAGCTAGAAACCTTCAAAGACTTTTGGCTATCCTAGAAAAGTCAGAATTTTTTTGTGTTTTGTATAGTCCGTCTAAACTTTATTTTTTGGGATGTAATATTGATGGAACTAATTTCTGTAACTAAGTACAATCTGTACCTATTCCCTTATTATTATATGCATGTCTTTTTTAGAAAGAACAATATAGTTCCCTACATTGCGTATGAGACCTTCTTTCAATGCCTTTTAAGATCTGTCACAAAGGGTAGTGCGCTACCTAAGAAAGCTGGACTTAGAAGAGAGGCTAATTTGACTCCTCTGGCGATCAAAGATGTTACTTGGACATTGACCATAGGACTTATTAGTGACTTTCCCTTGACTACAACCCTTAGTGTAGATTTTGGGGTGTCACACTTCCACCACTTACTCGCATCTCCCTTCAGCTGGAAGGATGCTAAGGTCACTCTTTGTCCATCATCTTCGATGCCAAGCATCTTGAATGTCTTCATGATCTACTTGAGTCATTCATCCGCTTTCAAAAGCTCTTTAGGATCATCCGAAAACTCATCTGGATTAGACTAGAAGAACTCCCTCTTCAAGAATGACGACCCTACAAAAGCAACTTGGGCATAGACTTGATTTTCAGCCCTGAAAAAGTCCATAGATTCCCGCAAAGCGCCAGCTAGTTCACAAGCTAAAGCGCCGTAGCCTGCTGACCCACTGGTTCAATCACATTGGCCTAACCAACCCCTTCCTCCTGCTTCGAACTTTCATTCGGTAGCAGCACCTGCTACCATCTAGGCTTGCCACGCCTGCTACTACCACATCCATGTCCTGACATCCTAGTAAAGGAAACAAAAGAGATTGGCACATTCACAATGTGTAGAAGCTAACTCACTCGCGTCCTAATGCAATGGACAACAGATATTTCACTTCATATAAGCACGTAGTCACATAAACACATACAAATTTCCTTTCTAGATAATGATCATCCCGCGACATTACCAGTGTTCCAATTAGAAATAGTAGCAATCAACTGCTCTTGTAATAGGACTTCTAGAAACTCGTAGACCCAATCAATATCTTAGAAATTAAATCTCATACCCATATAATCAAATAAGCATGTTATCACGTAGCATACCAAACATACAAGCATCTCTATCAAGCGAGATAAACCGATTGTGGTAAGAACCACTTCCCACGTACCCAAAGTGTTCAAACTCAGTACGCTCTGATACCAAGATGTAACACCTCGAAATAATTACTATAAGCTATCCACAATAAAGATTACATACAACACTTGATAAGGTAACTACCTTCCATTAGTCCCAATCACTTTTACAGAATGTAACATATGCTGGTAGGTATACATTCACAAGCCTAAGCATATGTTACAAAATAAAGAAATAGGATGGAAGTTAGACAAATAAGAAATGCCCTAAGGGCTTGCAGCTTTCCAAGTCAATACTTGCTTACAACAAAAATAGATCTGAATCCAATACTAGCTTGTACAAAATATAAGCCCAATAAATACACAAAATGAAGCTCTAGGCTCAAGTCCTCACAAAGCTATTGCCATGGCTGAGGCATATCATCAACTCCTGAAAATGGTTTTTCCATATAGGGTGAGCCAAAGCCCAGTAGAAATAATCCAACACAATATATAAATCTTAACAAAGATGTAAGGGTGAAATGCATATGCAATGCTTGTGCCAAAACATTTCATATATTTTTCCAAAACCATGCAATGCCAACTTAACATCAGAATTCATCGATCACTTCCTTTATAATAGAAAACAGGGGAGTGAATCACATTTTGGAAATCTCAAAACAATTTCTACCTTTCATTGATATTTCGTCCGCAAGAAACCGTAAACCGAGACCCATGTAAATGAAAGCTCTACAAGCACTACTATTTCCATTTCACGGGAATTTCATCCGTGGGATTGGCACCCATGTATACGGGCAGTTTTAGGACTTTGACCATGGACACTCAGGCTAACTTAGTTCAATGAGACAACACATACTTCGCAAATTCACCACTTTCTCAAAACATAAACATTTCCAATGTATAAATATGAAATAATGCTGGATGAAAATGGATGAGACAACAGTTTCAATTCTCCTAATTCTCATGCAATTTCTACAACAATATAGCTATCCTCCACCGATAACCCAAAACAAATATCTCTAAACAGATAAACATTTTTCAATAAGAATAAGCTTTCCAAGTTTCAAGATGCGCGTGATAATACATATCTAACTCCACCATTCTCATCAATATCAATCCAATTCCACATTTTAAACATCAATTCATTATTTATATAAAACCAACATTTGAGACATTTAGGGAAAAATCCCTTTTCCTTCCAAAATCAATCCCAAGTATCAAAATCAACCAATTCATCACAACTCAACTTTATTTCCAACACCACAATCATTTCCAAGAATCCATTTGAAACTCCTCATTTGATCTTTAACCCACAACTCCAGATTTGTTTAAAAAATCCCTAAAATCACAATACTATTTAGAAATAGCAAATAACTAAGTTAAAAATCATGAAAGAGTGCAAAGAATCCCTACCTCAAGCTTAGAAGATGAGAGAGAGTGCGAAGGAGACTTAAAGACACAAAAAATCAACTTCACTTTGATTAGATTGATGCCCCCGTCGAGTTCTACCTTTTTAACAAAGGGACACAAGTGAAAAGGTTGATGGATCTAAGTGTATTTGAGTGAAAGAGATGAGTTTTAGAGAGAGAGTGAGAGAAAATAGGGTTTTGAAATGTTTAGAGAGAGAGAGAGAGAAGTGAAAAACTGACCCAGAAAAGTGACTTTACGAACTAAAATACAAGCAGACCACTCAAGCGCAAGAAGTGTCACTCGAGCGACCAGACACAATAAGTTGCAATGCTCGAGCATGAGAAGTTTCGCTTGAACGAAGAATACCAAATCCCAGAAGTTTTACAAACAGAGAACCACCGTTCGAGCACAAGAAGGCTCACGCGAGCGAACATTTCTCGAGCGAAAAATGCCAACTCCTAGTATCTCTGCAGACTTGCAAAAGTACTACACGTTCATAAGGACCGCTTGAGCACAAGAAGTGCTGCTTGAGGGAAGAAACAAAATTCTGGGCCGCAACAGTTTAAAAAATAAGCTACCAACATGCTCCAAACGCAACCAACACTTCCCAATAGCCAAACTCAAAGAGAAATGAGGAGAGACAAGACAAGAACAACTATATAATGCAATGAAACCTAGATCCAAAATATCAAATGGGTTGGGTCTAAACCAGAATCGCTATAGTTCACTTAATGCAAAAGCCTTGAGTAAGTACTTTCCAGATCCCATAGTTCATAGACTTATGGATATGTGTGTGGTAATACAAATATCTATGTGTATATATATATAGAATTTGAATCTTTGAAAAAAGCCAAGGAGAAAAAACTAGCTGAACTAAACAAATAAATAGAAAGTCAGAGAAAACATTTGTAGCCCAAAAATATACAAAATATGGTGAAATGCCAGCTACCAAATTGGTGCTATAGATCAAACTATACAGATAGGTTATAATTCTTTTGTCATGTCCACTTTGGTTGTATGATGGACCAAGAAAGAAACACATCCTATTAACCAAAAACTAAAAAGAAAAAAAGAACATAAAAGAAAAAGACAAATGTATAAAAAAAAAACTCATGAAAAAGATATTAAAGGGAGGTGATACAAAAGGAAAATAAAGTAGCTAGACAAAAAGAAAGAAAAAGAAAATGATTGAAAAGAAAGAGAGGAAAATGAGAAAACAACAAAACAACCAAACCTAATCCAAGAAAAAGAACTACTACCTCCAAACCCCTCCAACACAAAAACAAAAACTAGAAAAAAAAATGGAAAAAGAGAAATGATAGTAGTTTTATGGGTTTTTATTTTTATTTTTATTTAAGTAGTTGATTAAATAAGAAGAGGCTTAAGACTTTTTAGGGGCGTAGCAAAGAGACATACCTCTCAAGGCATGAGCATCATGGGAATAACTCTGCAGAGAAACAATAACATGACAAAAAAATTAGTTGTAATAGAGAATAAAACCAATAGCAAACTACAGACCCAACCCATTGATCTTACCTTAATAATGCTTTCTTTATTGATCTTTAAAAGTCTTTTTTTGAGAATTTTAGGCCAAAAATATCGAAGGAAGTCTCACCCAATGACATGTCGACCACCATCATGAATAGCTTGTGAAATCAAACCCATGAGGCCTATGCTACCTCCTTCATTGACCAGATCAATGCTCCTTGAGACCTTCAAGAGACCAAAGTCAAATCAGCCCACAAAGTGTTTGTAACAATGCCTATGCAAGAAAATAGATTAACTCATTTGAAATAGTAAATCTACCCTAATGAAAAAGAGAAAGGCAAGCGTGGATTCCTCATTACTACAACAAAAAAGGGTTTTGTGAGTACATATTCTTATCCATATAAAGGCAAAGATACGAAAGATAGAGAGAGAGACCTCTGTTTAGAAACAAAACTAAAGATATTCATTGACGTGCAAAGCCTTTGCTTGAAAAACTTCCAAAACAGCATACTTGAATGACAAACCAAAAGAGAAACCAACAATAGTGTCCCATTTGAATCCAAAAGTTCTAAAAAAACATGATTTGAAGCCAAACCCATCTCAAATCCAATAGAAAAACATTGTGAGGAACACATTTTCTAACAAAAACCAAGTTCAAAAACAAAGATTTGTCAAGAACCCACGTTCAAAAAAGGTCATATGATACCATAAAACAACTCAAAGAAAAACAAGGCCGTTAATGTTTTCATGAAAGGTAAGGGGTACAACAATGACAATGACTGTGGTGGGGGAACCCTATCGAAGATAGTGATAGGAGGGAGTGGGAGTCCCTTTGTGCTGGTTGGTCTTACAAACAAATTCCATTAGGGAACAAATATGCCCTATAACTACAAGAAATAATCACAACAACAATTAGTTGAAGAAAC
This sequence comes from Camellia sinensis, assembly GCF_055761805.1. NCBI lineage: Eukaryota > Viridiplantae > Streptophyta > Magnoliopsida > Ericales > Theaceae > Camellia > Camellia sinensis. The sequence continues at coordinate 74,906,657 of NC_138964.1, forward strand.
AACAAAATACATTAGATCCCTCTCAAGCAATCCCACCATCTCATTATCTCCTTGATCATAGCCCAAAACACATGGCTTGTGTAACAACCCTCATTTTGACTGTCATACTTGCATACATTTATGAATGATCTTGTTTTAATATGTGCATTTGCAAATCTTGTCTTGCTTTGCTTGAATGATTGCTTGCATGCTTTGTTCTCGTCTGGTGCGTTGCCGAGGTCATCTTAAGCCTGGACACCTTCGAGACCTTTGTCACTTAGAACTATCTTGGAACCGCGTTGGTTGACCTCCATCTTCACCCTGGCATATTGGCCGAGATGTCACCATCTAGGCCGAGGTGCGCGTCACCTAGGCCGAGATGTTAACACCTAGGCGTTCTAGATCCTTGATCCTGGCATTAGTGATTTTGTTCCTAAAATGGTATGACCTAGACCGAGGTGTGGCACATCTAGGCCAAGGTGTGGCACAGTTTAGTCAAGTGTTGTCCTTCCAAGCCGATGTCCTTGCCCCTTAATTGCCGGAATCTTGTTGTTAGCCGATGTGGTTACTTGCCGGTGTGTCCTTGCCGCCTAGCTTGTTGAGTACACATTGTCTTGGTCTTGTCTTGTCATGTCAGTCACCTTTTTGGATAGAGCCAATTAGCCGATGCCACGTGTCCCGACAGAGGGATTAAGTCAGTAATTGTCGTGAGGAGCATATCTTTTTGTATCAAATCTTGCCTTTTAGAGAGAGAAACTCTAGGAAGAAGAAGGAGAAGTTTGAGCTAAAGAGAGTGAACTTCCAAGCTTGATCGTTGGAGCTGGAGCCGTTAGATTCGAGTTTTGAGGTTAGAATCTTAACCTATTCTTGTTGTTCTTATTGACCATCTAGCTACATTGCACGATCAAACCTGTTCTACACGCCATTCATCGATTTAAAGTTGGTTTTAGAAAGAGAAAACGGTTTTCATGTGTTTTTGAAGAAAACCTTCGTTTGATCTGAAAGTTTCCATTAAGGCTCATGCTTTTTGTGTTTGTTTTGATAAGATCTTTGAGTGTGGGTACCCAGGTCCATGTTTTTGAAATTATAGCATGAAATCTCAGCTTTTGTAATAGCAAGTGTTGATCTTTGCGTCCATCTTCTTCATACTCATGTTCTTCATGTTTATCAAGAGGGAAACCCATATTTTCCCGACTTCGCTTTTGAATGTGGCCATCGAGGCTACACCTCGGCAAGGAGGTGTGGGACCTCGGCCTAGACCTGGTAGTTGCCCAGCGTGTTTTTCCAAAGATAAGAAACTGTGTTTCGATTTGATTGACTTAGTTTTTGAAGAATGCCGAGGTCATTTGCATGTAAGCTAGACTTGTTTTGAGTAATGCATTCAATAGACTTTTCCATGTGTTTGTAGGACTTGGACTTGCCTTGACCCCGACGTTTGAAGAACTATGTGAGTGGTATTTTTGATAAAGCTATGTTATCAATGTTTTGATGAGCTTTGCTTTGCTTTGTTTTTGAAAGATATTTGTTAAGCATGAATGATTGTCCTTAGTTTCGTATCTCGTATTATACTTGCTTGAACGACTTTCTCGGAAAGTCCCTTGTGCTGGAGGACTCTAAACTTTCGCAGCACATCTCGTTCGAAAGTCCCTTGTGCTGAAGGACTCTAAACTTTCGCAGCACCTCTCGTTTTGGAAGTCCCTTGTGCTGGAGGACTCTAAACTTTCGCAGCACATCTTGTCTTGAAAGTCCCTTGTGCTGGAGGACCCTAAACTTTTGCAGCACTCTCGTGTTAAAAGGTTACGGGCCTTTGTAACATAGGTCCCTTGTGCTAAAGGACTCTAAAATTTTATAGCACCCTTGTTTGAGATGCCTCTCTTGCTTTGTCTTGTTTTGCCACGGACGGTTTACCGTGTGGATACATTTGCCGGAATGTTATTATTTGTAATATGTGATGCTAGTAAGTATCTGTAGACGTCCCCGAACGCCCCGGGAGGGTGAGTCCCGTTCCGTTCATTTGGGGTCACTACAGCTCAGGACTCTCAAATGTCATGGTTCTAAGTCTGAACCAAAGAGTCTAAATCCGACAAATCGTTTTGAGAAAACAGATTTTTTTGAAAGAAGTGTCAAACATGGACTGCTTTGCCAGATACAGAGTCGCCACCTAAATATTTTATTTTTGGGAAATTTAGGAAACCCTGACTCATTGCCTAAGGCCACGTGTCCGTCATCACCAAAGTTGCCTCGGCTCGGGAACTTGGGTACGATTGGGGAAGGTCACTTCGTGAGCACCCCCGCTCGCCCGATCAAAGATCGGCCTCTACTAACCATGATATCTATTTTTGAAAACATTGCATGTTCTTATTCCGGTTATTAGCCTAGGTTACTATGTGATGCGCACAGCATACAAGTATAGACTGAGTCGCCTGAATTGGATCAAAACATTTCATGTTTGCTTGTTTGAAAATGGTTTGATGGTGCTACCCGCAGGTAGGCTAAGACGTGGATTTGCCACCCTCAGGTGGGCTTAGAAAACAATGGTTTTGCCACTATCTAGTGGGCTTAAAACAAACATTTGATGAATTGTCCCAATTCAAATAACCCAACCTTCACCCACAGGCACTCAGGCAGTTATATCACATAAGCAATTGGCCTCATGGTAAGCATGTTATTCATGGCAATCACTCACACGCATGCAAGGATGCTAAAGCATAAAACTTACCGAGTACTCCAAGCCAAAACAGAAATTACATTTAGAAATCATGCATGATCCTAATTATACAGAAATGCCTAAGGCAACACATGCAAAAATGCAAACTATAGCAGGCTCGACTATTCTGAACATGGCATATGGAATGCTACAGCTAACATGTATTCAATTTTGGAATTGAAAGTACAAATGCAGTTAGTATGATGCGCCGAGCCCGGTGCATGCAAAACAGATGAATGGATGCAAACATGCTATCATACTGTATGCTAATTGAAATATGCCCTAAGCTAACCATCATAAGCTGGTAAATAAAAGAGAAGAAAGACGTGGGGTTGGAAGACATACATCACACTCACGCACACTTATTACAGTTGTGCCCTCACGCAGAGGGTCCGAATAAATATACAGTCCCGAATAAAAGAATATTACAGTCCAAATAATACAGTCCAAATTAACTAAGAAAGCTGTAAAACTGGCGTGCAAGCCAAGGACTGCCTTCCGCGGAAATCCACTGGGATGCCCCAATTAGCCTCTGTTTGCACCTCTCTTTGAAGTGCGTGCCAAGCCTCAGAATACCGCTGATTCTTGATTTGCTGCAACAGAGAGCAAGAAAGGGGCATAGCAATGTATTTTCACAAATGTATGCATTCCTCGATCCTCGTGCCACCAATCACGCATATCGAGGCATGATGGCCTAGGAGTCGAATTGCACAATTTAATATGAAATAAATGCACATGAAAACAAAACAGGACCTAACTCCATCATGGATGATCCGGAGTGTCGGTGACTAGGGAATTGAGACACGTTCCGTCACTCGGAGTACGAAACGCACCTCGTTTCCCGTGCCCGGGCTAACTCCTATCCCGAACACGATGCAATGTGCATGGCATGCATGAAATGCAACTAAGATACAATCCTAACATGCACAATGTCATGGAATGGCATACACGCTGCACGAGGTAATACACAACCGAGCATACACAATGCTATGGATGAAATGGCATACGCAATGCAATAATGGGCTTACACCAACATGAGAGAGCCTCAGCCACACTCACATAGGAGGCCATCAGATGAAAACAAGATGACTCGGAATGCGTGCACGCATGCACGCAAACCGAAGACCGACCCTCAGGCACCAAAATGCCACTCTAATGAGACATGGCAAAGACATGGAATATGATATGCAAACATGCAAAAACTAGTAGCAAAATGAGGGGCAAAACAGCCCCGAAACAAGGCGAAATGACACCCAATGCATGGAATTTCTCCCGAAATGCAAAACTAGGTACATGAAATGGCTTACAGCTATACAAAGCATGCATAATTGATACATGGAATGAAAATACAGAAGCAAGGCAGCCCCAAAATAAGCATTTTTACAGTTCAAAGCATGGCCAAACAGCAAACAGAAACAGGGCAAAACTAGCATTCAAAAATTGCCCTAAATGTGAGGTAAAGAAGCAACACACAGCTGCTGGCCCCAAACAGCTTAGGGCCCTTCAACAAAGTTTAAGAGGGGCCCAAAACATGATCTTTTACAGTTCTGAAAAGAGACCAAAAACAAACACAAGTATGGCTAAATTCTCATGCAAGAAAAAGGCCAAAAGATGATCAAAGAAGCAAGTGGTGGTTGCTGGCCTTAAACACAAAGGGGCCCTTCAACAACATTGAAGAGGGACCAAAAATAATGCACTTTACAGTTGATGGCCGGTCCCAAAACAGTATGCATACAAGCCAAAAATATCATGCAAAAATATGGTAAAAAAGAGAGATATAACACAAAGTATATAAAATATGCCTCAAACCATGAAATACCCTTAATGAAACATGAAGAGGGGGGGTCAAAATAAGACTATTTTCAGTTCTGAAAAGAGCCCAAAAACAGAATCATCCGAGGCTAACAAGTCATGCAAAAATGGACCCAAAATAGAGGTATAATGACAAGTGGCGCATGGAGGTCCCAAACAGTGATGAGCCGTTCTTCAATGTTGAAGAGGGGCTCAAAATAAGCCTATCTACAGTTTACATCATGCTCCAAAACAGATCATACACAGATCAAAAATACTATGCAAGATTATGGCATACAAGAGGGATAAAGAAGGAGGTGCAAGATGGGGACCTCAAATGACAAAAATCCCTTAATGAAACATGAAATAGAGCTCAAATAAAGGCTAATTTCAGTTTTGGCCGGAGCTCAAAACAGCAAGCAAAATGACTAGAAAAATGTTGCAAAGTTAAGCTCAAAAGGAGGGAATTGATGCTCACCTTTGAAGATCAAACTTTGGTTGCTTCTTAGCTTGAGAATTGGTGCCTCCAAGCTGCTGGAAAGCTCCCTAAGCTGCTGGAAATGGAAGTGGTGGAGTGGTGCTATGGTTTGATGAAGAAATGAGGTAGGATTTTGGTGTTTCTTCAAGGAAATGAGAGAGATGGAGGGAGATATGTATGTCTAAGCTCAAGGCAATTCTTTCCACCCTTATTACAATATTGGAGGCCAGTTATATGGACCAAGGAGAGGGAGGGCATGGACGGAAAGAGTGGGGGGAAAAAGGCCCAATTTTTCCCCACAAGCTGTCCCCCGGATACAGATATTTTTTGGGAGAAAACAGCTATACAGCTGTAAAGTACTCACCCTGAGGAGAGAGGCTGGCCACTTTTTGGAGCTGCAGGTGGTCGGCCGGCCACCCCCCCTAGCCGGCCGGCCAAGGGTCAAAAGGGTCAAGGTGAATTAGTGGCCGGCCACCACAAATTGCTATCCTCCCAGGTTCCCTCATCACAACCTTGTGGTTCAAAATTGTAAACTGTAAAACAGGAGAGAGAATAGGCCATTTTTAGGAGGGGTTCAAAAGGGTCAAGCAACATTAGTGGCCGGCCACCAACTTTTAGGGTCCTCCCATGTGTGTACATCACAAATATGTGGTTAAAAGTTCAAGAAAATGGCCCAAGGGTGTTCAACATTGGCTTGGAAGTGAGAAAAACGGGCGTCGGAGGGCGCCGGAGGATATATAACTGGTTGCTGAAACAATTGCTAGCCTTCCACCCTTCTACGGCCTTCCTGGTGATGAAACAGAGGTACCTGCCAAAAATGAACGAAAATCAATGCAAAACGAATGTTCGGGGGCCAGAACGCGCAGTTCGGGGCCCCGAAAATTGCCTGTTAAGCACCGAAAGTGGCATTCGACCACAAAGTGGGTTTCCCGAGCCTCAGTGTCCCTTAAAAGAGAGCAAATAAGATGCATGCCAAAAACAGGAGCAAACGGAGATGGTTAGGCGGTCCCGAACCGAGGCACACGGCCAACGGCTCCGAAAAACCGGGAACCGGGCCCCCGAAATGGGCAAAGTGGCCTACAACCACAAAATGTAGCCCACGGCCACTGAGAGATGGTCTACGGGACCTCTCCCTCCCCTCAGGAAAAGAAACAAAAAAAATCGAGTCTGGTTCGCAAACCGAGGCAAGGCACAGAAGAGGGTTCGGAAATCCAGAGGCAGGGCTCGCAGCCGCGACTCTGAGACTTCTGAACGAGTACAAAACGCAACATCACCGAGCACTCAATCGGTGACGTCTGAGTCTTAAGGTCGGTCAAAAATGGGGTGTCTATAGTTGCCCCTCTTTGACAGAACTCGGAAGTCACAAGTGACGGGAGTGAATGTCAAAGCCTAGAGACGACCCATTTTTGACAAGGCCGAAGACTTAGACAAACATACAAAATAACGAAGATGTGCCCGCAGGCATGCCCGCAGGCATACCCGCAGGTAGGGGCAAAATGCAACATGATATGCCGGAAGATTTTGATAATTGGACTTATAGGCTACGCGAAGCCGGTTTGAAAATTGGACTTATACGCTACGCGAAGCCCGTTTTGATAGTTGGACTTATACGCTACGCGAAGCCTGGTTTGAAAATTGGACTTATACGCTACGCGAAGCCGGTTTGAAGATTGGACTTATACGCTACGCGAAGCCAGTTTGAAAATTGGACTTATACGCTACGCGAAGCCGGTTTGAAGATTGGACTTATACGCTACGCGAAGCCGGTTTGAAGATTGGACTTATACGCTACGCGAAGCCGGTTTGAAAATTGGACTTATACGCTACGCGAAGCCGGTTTGAAAATTGGACTTATACGCTACGCGAAGTCGGTTTGAAAATTGGACTTATACGCTACACGAAGCCGGTTTGAAAGTTGGACTTATACGCTACGCGAAGCCGGGTTTGAAAATTGGACTTATACGCTACGCGAAGCCGGTTTGAAGATTGGACTTATACGCTACGCGAAGCCGGTTTGAAAATTGGACTTATACGCTACGCGAAGCCGGGTTTGAAAATTGGACTTATACGCTACGCGAAGCCCGTTTTGATAGTTGGACTTATACACTACGCGAAGCCTGGTTTGAAAATTGGACTTATACGCTACGCGAAGCCGGTTTTGATAGTTGGACTTGGACGCTACGCGAAGCCTGGTTTGAAAATTGGACTTATACGCTACGCGAAGCCGGTTTGAAAGTTGGGGATTCATGCAATGCACTGTAATGTAGTGGCTAAAATGCAATGTAATGGCTAAGAGGTAAAGGTACCTTACAGGGGCAATTGGCAATGACTTACCTCATGCTGTTGGGGATCTTTCGCTTCTTCTTGGTTGAACCACAGGTACTACTTTTCTCCCTGACTATGGTCGCAGCTTTCCCTATTCTCCAACAGGGTGACAGACTAGGTTGGATCAGTATCCAGAATTGAGGTGCATACAGATGCTATCTCAATCTATGGGGCTGCCATACAGATTTCAAGCCGACGATATACCCCTGGGTATTTAAACCAGACTTTAGTCTCGGAAATCCCGAACCTTTGCGTTCTAGGCAAGAGCCATTCGAACTCTAGTTTCCACCCTCTCAGTTAGTCTCCTAGGAACTCACCGCTAACACAGGCAGGTGGCTATATCAGACCACCGGAAGTCGTTCGGGCACGACAAACACCAAAGGAATTGCACCTTTAGAGGATTTATGGTCTCCTAGACCGGAAAGTGCACAAGACGGCGCGAATAGATGCAAGTGCGATGCGCAAAACAGCGCGAATGATGATGCAGGATTTAAGGTCTCCTTAGACCAAACAATAGAACAGACACGATGCATTGGATGTAATGGATGTGATGCAATAGATAATAGATGTGATGCAACAAAGAGTGCAATGTATGCAAAACGACGACATATGCCAACCACGCTGGGCTTGTGAGTGGAGGAAGAACAAAGAAAATCAATCAGAAGCGCGTTCCACGCAACCTAAGATAAATTCCAAACACGCTGAAAATCGTGTGAGGAAGGGGACACTCAAAACACGCTGAAATCGTGAGAGGAGGTCCAAAAAACAACCGCCCAGGTGCATACACAACACAACCTGAGATAGATTCCAAACACGCTGAAATCGCGTAAGGAACAGGACACTCAAACCACGCTGAAATCGTGAGAAGAGGTCCGAAACCGCTCAAGCTCGCGTTTCACGCGTCCCGAGATATAAAAGAAAGGTACGAGACTGTACCACAATTATAATGAAAGTGTGCGCTAGATGTACAAAGTGAAAGAGTGTGATAGATACGCAAAATGAATGAGGAAAGATGGTGTGAACACCAGGCGCACCTGATGTTTCTAACCCAGTGAATCAGCGACCTAACGCGTCTCACGCGAAAGGCGGAAAAAAGGAACTATAAGATCCAAACGCGTTTCATGCGACTGCAGGAAAATGAACACGAAGTCCTAACACATTTCACGTGAGAGGTGCGAAGGTGGTGTAACCAGCAGGCATACCTAACCGCATCTCATACGGAGAGGGAGAAGGTTTTAACCGGGGAGAAAAAACAATGGTGTAACCAACAGGCGTATCTCACCGTATTTCATACGGAGAGAGGGAAGGTTTTAACCGGGGAGAATAACAATGGTGTAACCAACAGGCATATCTCACCGTATTTCATACGGAGAGAGGGAAGGTTTTAACCGGGGAGAAAAAACAATGGTGTAACCAACAGGCGTATCTCACCGTATTTCATACGGAGAGAGGGAAGGTTTTAACCGGGGAGAATAACAATGGTGTAACCAACAGGCATATCTCAACGTATTTCATACGGAGAGATGGAAGGTTTTAACCGGGGAGAATAACAATGGTGTAACCAACAGGCATATCTCACCGTATTTCATACGGAGAGAGGGAAGGTTTTAACCGGGTAAACGTCACATCCTAATACGTTTCACATGAAAGGAGGAAAGGTGGATTCGAAATCCGAATGCGTCTCACGCGAGTGGAAGAATGGTAAAATGATTTCTTGCTGACAAAGGGTAATCTCTATATGTAAAAGCCACAGATGCCGCTTTTCTTTCTGATCATATTCACAACTTTCCCTCATTACAAACAAAAGCCAAGATAACTCTGACGGGAAATGGTACTCGGGGAGAGCACTTCTGATCGCCATTCTGGCTTGAGACAGTGAAACAGTCAACATAGTAATCTGTTCACTTTGAACACACAGCTCATATCAGCACACTGCTCATTCTGAACACGCAGCTCATAACACAATATTTGGTTTATTCGGCACACAGCTCATTCTGAACAGACAATCTGATCTGAAAAGACAGGACGCAAAACGGAACCTGTAGAAGTTGAAACAAACTCAGATACCCGACATTTTCTTTTTTTTGTTTTTGCTTTGCAGTCCGGAACCATATATAGCTTCAGATAGGTCCTAGTTCTACTGTTCTCACATGACCTGGGTTGAATCCTGCGATTTTATGAAAGAACGAATTTTGTTTTGCACAGATAAGGAGAACGGCACGGCACTCGGAGCGCAAAATGATTTTATTTTGAAATTGATAAATGAGTTCTCGACCGGGTATTGAGCCTACAACTGAACACAACGCACTACGACTCAACAACGAAAAACAAAAGGTAAACAACCTAAACACATCGAGTAACACTCGAAACGACTCAAAACAAGAATCGAGATAAAACAAAAAGACACGACACTCAGACATGCACAGGGAGCCTGTTTCACCGGGTAGTGTTTCCCACCCTTTCTCATTTGTGGTTCTCACATCACTCGGCCCTCAAGCTCTGTTTTTCTGAAAAAGCCCTCTTCTCACTTTTCCTCTCATCGCACATCTCTCTATTCTTCAATCTCTCATTTTTCATCCCTCCCCTTGGTGGTTGATAGATAAACAGCAAATTGTGGGCTCGTGCCCCTAGGATTCTGCTAGATTCTCTTTCTTCTGCTCACAGCTAGTGAATTTCTTCCACGGAAAGGTTGCGCTACAACTGGGTGTGTAGCAAATCTGCAGCTAACATCAGTTGATGATGCTTTGCTGGGGAGCTTGGACGTGATAAGATGTGTCCAGATGATGGAGTGGAATATCTTGCCCCATTCTAGTTCGTGCTTCGCACTTTGCTTGATACCTCGTTGCTTGGAGGATGTGAGAGCTTTCTGCCATTTGTTGTGCCCTTTTTTGGCGAATACGGTGCCCTTTCTGACAAGTAGAGTGCCCTTTCTGGCAAGTATTTTGACAAAGGGGAAAAGACGGAACACCTGGCTCAACTGTGCCCCTAGTTCATTATTTTGACCATTTTTTTGCTTTTGCTTTCTACTAAAACAGTTTTGACCAACGTGAGAGTTAGATTAACGCGCTTGTTCGATTTTCTGATTTAAAATCATGCAAGTTAGGCTATGAGCACTGAGAGTTTTCCTTTTTTGGGTCCAAGAAATGGTCAAGTTTTGAAAAATGGAGTACTTTTCGAGAAGATTAGTCAACCTCAGTAAAAATTCTCAAAAACTATTTTTGCAAACGACCACTACTCAACGAGCACGGAACCTACTTTTGAGATGCACAACCTCGGACCTATAGCAATGGAAAATTGCCCCTTGTTTGAAGGACACTGCATGGCAACGGAAAGTTGCCCCTTGTTTGAAATGACACTGCGGCGTTTTGAATGGCAACGGAAAGTTGCCCCTTGTTTGGATAGCACTGCAGGGCATTGTAGTCAGTCCTCAGAGCGACGAACACAACCAGACTCTCAGATACAGAGAAGACAAAGATGACCAAAACCATCGCATGGACACAATCGAATTGGAAGTGTTTATGGCTGGACTTCAGAATGGAGTTGCCTACGTATCCCAAAGATGGGAATCAAGCCTTACGTAGTTCGGGGTGGGGGTACACTCGGGTATTAACCTCTCCTTTTACGCTCTAACTTTTGCCAAGGCGCCCATTGCGGGTTTTCGACCTTGCGAGCTTTGTTCTTCCTTTCTTTTCAATTTTGTTCATTTCTTTTTTTCTTCTTTTTTTTTCCTTTTGCATTTTTTTTTCTTTTCTTTTTTTTTTGCTTCTTTTTTTTGTATTTTTCTCTTGCTCTAACTTTTGCCTGGGTCGCCCTTCTGGGTTTTCGACCCAGCGAGCCTCTCAAAGGGTAAAAGTGTAACAAGTCCATGCCAAATGGTTTTAGGATCTCGAAACCATCCGTATCCAAGAGAGTGGTTGTTGTATCGATTTGCAGAAGGATCCATCTTCGGCTCTTTGAGCACATCGGACATTTTCGCCCCTAGTTTGAGGGGTGTTTCTGTTCTAGCTTCGCAAGCTTCTTCTGATGAGGTCTGATCTTCTTGATCTGACTTTGGTGCCTCTTGTTCGAAGGCTGTTTCAAATCTGGCCACACAGGCCTCGTATCGCAGTTGACCGTTGAACACACTGAATCCAAGGTCCAGGTTTGAAAGCAAGGGCTCAAGTCTCGAGGCTGAGAGCGATCCTAAGCTGCAAAATCTCAAGAGCGATTCCACACAAGTCTTCGCAGGACCGCGCAAAACATTTTGTTTTTGAAAGTTTTTAAGAAAGCGACAAATCGCTCATGCTGAAGATAGTGTGAAACCAGTCTGGATCAAGCCAGGGTCCTTCTCAGTACTTACGCTAACAAGCATGATTTCATTCATTAAGGGCTTAGCACGCCTCTCTTTCTCTCAATTGATCAAATTTTTACAAAACCCGAGGAATTCCTTCCTCTTCGTTTTCACCGCAGTGTTCAAAAGGTTTTGAAAAACTTAGGTCGATGTAATGAATTCAAGGCACAAAAGAGCAGGTGAGATGCATTGCCGTTTCATTCAAATCTTCTGGCACAAATGGCGCACGGCTGAAGCAAATACAAGAGTGCGAAAATCACTGCTGTTTCATTCAAAATCTGTTGGCACATGGCTCCCTGACAGAAACAGACTCAAAACAAAACGAAAAGACAAACACAAAACAAAATGGTGATGCCCGAGGCAACACCCCCTGGAATCACCCGACTCCTATACAACAGGACTGACTCGACACAACAAGACAGACCCAAAACAAAAGAAGAGACAGACTCAAAACAAAAAGACAGACTCAAAACAAAACAACAAGACAGACCCCTAAGTCAGAAAGCACAAAAGCTAGCATTCGCAAATGCTCAAAACAGTGCATGCCATCCACCATATCTGGAGTAAACTGAGCGCTGCCCGCAGGTGGTTCATCCGCCCAATCACATCACATTATTCCCCAAGTTCACTGATCAAGTGTCGCTAGACTTTGCAGGACCTGGTGCGGGGATGACCCCGTTGTCAATCAAATTTTGTATCTTGTGGCAGAGACGGACGCAACTGTCGGTGTTATGACCGGTTTGTTGATGGAAAGCGCAGTACTGGGTAGCATCATGCATAGCCGGAAGAGGGTTCGGGAGAGACCGAGGCTCAAGGGGTTTGAGATGGCCTTGTCCAACAAGGATTTGGAGAGCTTTGGACAAAGGCATATAGAGAGCATGGAAGACTCTCTGACCTCGGGGTAGAAACTTCGAGGTTTGTGGATTTTTGTTGGACGCACCAGTAAAGGGATTGGCAGGTGCTGGCCTGGTTTGTTGATCTCTTCCGAGTGCAGGATTATAACTGAAAGGAACGTTTCCGATACAACGACCCTTCTCCCGGCTTGCCCCTTGATTCAAAATGCTCTCATTCTGAGTGGCAAAAGTGTCGTCCACAGTTTTTGCAACAACTGCGAGCACTTGCTCTTTTTTCAGTCCCTCGGCTTTCAAAGCCTCAACAGCCAACAGAAGATGTTCATGGGGATCCATGTCCGCCCCTATCTTGTTCCTTCCACTCGCCTCCACTTCGCCAAGGGATTGGCATTCCTCAAATACAGCCCGTTCCAAGATTGGGGAGCCTTTTGACATGAACTCCCTGGTATGTGATGTGGTTGATGACGGAGCCGATGTCCCGGAGGCCAAATCTGTCGCAGTTCTCTGAAGATCTTCGATCATTCTCTTCAGCTCAGAAGTAGTGGGCTCACGGGTTTCAGATGATTGGGGTTCAAGTGCACCCATCGTGCTTAAGCCCATGCTTTCCGGGATAAACATCTCGGGTTTGAGTATATGGGTCGGGGTGTATATACTGGGGTTGTATGTGGGTCGCAGTGTATGGCTGAGGTTGAGATGTGGATGAGGTACTTGGTCCTTGGGGTTTTGAAGTGGAACTATTGTCCGGTTGTCAATGAGATTCTGGATCTCATGACAAAGGCGGTAGCAACCATCGGTGCCATGGCCGCGCTGTTGATGATATATACAGTATTGGCCGGGGTTATGTCTGGCAGGGAGTGGATTTGGCAAAGGTTGAGGATTAAGGGGTTTGAGATGCCCTCTTTCCATCAGAACTTTGAATGCGCCGGTTAGGCTCATATGGAGGGGGGCGAAATCTACCCTGAGCTCGGGCTGGGCTGGCTATTTGTAGGCTGGCCTTGGCAAAAGGGTCAGCTATGGCGACTGTGTTGAATTTAGCAGGTTTGGAAATAGTGCTACCGCCAGCATTGGTACTCTCGACTGGGAGCCTTACGGCAACCTCGGTGGACCAATTCTCAATGTCGGGAATGGAGTTAAGGCCCTGTGCCTTTTTGAACCGCTTCTCAAGGTTTGCAATTTTCGTTGCAGTCAGTTTGAACTCATCAACGTGAAAGGGTTGAGTTCTCTCATTAGGCTGCACCAGGGGTCTAAGCACCTAAGCTTGAGTCAACCTTTCTCGAGGATTCAGACACTGCAAATCTTCAACTGGCGGAATTGGGTCAAAGTTCGGCTGGGGTCCCAAAGCTGGATGTAAGGCAGATGCCCCAGATGGGCGCTGTGTTTCAATACTGGTCTCAGCCTGCATGGCAGTTCCCTGATCTAGCGCTGTTATCACGGCCACAAATTCTTCCGAACCTTGTGCCATCACGGTTTGTTGAGTCTGAACAAAGGTGATGTGACTGGTGACTGACGGATTAGATGAACCGATGAGCCCTGACCGGCTTTTCTTTGCCTTGCCTCAGCGAAAGAACACTGGTTGCCCTTGATTTGAATTTCTGACCTAACAAAGTCTATCAGCACTAGTCCAATGTACCCGGAGGATATCAGAGCCTTCTGAAGCTATGGTTCCCAGACTACCTTGCAAAAGAGAAAACAGACAGCATCTCAGCCAGATTCTATCTGAACAGATACGAGCATAGTTGAATGAGTGTGCCCTCTACTGAATTTTACCCCAAATTTCGGTCTGTAAACTGTTACCCTCTGGTAAATTGAATCCCAAAATACTGAACTGGTGCCCACAGGCCTGATGCCCAAACTTGGAAACTGATACATGCATTCCTGTAGAGACGCACTCTAAAAGCACATAACAGATAAGTGAGAGCCAAAACACCCCTATGTTGGGGTAGGATTTCCCTGTCCTATTTTGTCAGGAGCTAGGGTTTTACTACGCACGCAACGGTTTCAAACAACCTATATTGGGTAAGTAACCTGTCCTAGTTTGGTATGGTCACTACGGATCCGAATATGCACTAGGTCGAATGGTCAAAAAGGGTGCCCCGGTAAAACCGGGGTTTGTGTTCCCATACTGGCAGAGCCCACAACCGGTCAGCCTTATGGTCATGCCTTGACAAGACAAGCCTCCGGCAAACCGTTCAGGAATAGCAGATGGCAAACACGGTGTCCTAGGCGCACCAATGCAAATGCAATGCAAAGAAACACACAAGTGTAGTCAAAAACAGATATCAAGAGTTCGAGTCAAGTTCTCTAAATCCCCAGCAGAGTCGCCAGAAACTGTAGACGTCCCCGAACGCCCCGGGAGGGTGAGTCCCGTTCCGTTCATTTGGGGTCACTACAGCTCAGGACTCTCAAATGTCTTGGTTCTAAGTCTGAACCAAAGAGTCCAAATCCGGCAAATCGTTTTGAGAAAACATATTTTTTTGAAAGAAGTGCCAAACATGGACTGCTTTGCCAGATACAGAGTCGCCACCTAAATATTTTATTTTTGGGAAATTTAGGAAACCCTGACTCGTTGCCTAAGGCCACGTGTCCGTCATCACCAAAGTTGCCTCGGCTCGGGAACTTGGGTACGATTGGGGAAGGTCACTTCGTGAGCACCCCCGCTCACCCGATCAAAGATCGGCCTCTACTAACCATGATATCTATTTTTGAAAACATTGCATGTTCTTATTCCGGTTATTAGCCGAGGTTACTATGTGATGCGCACAGCATACAAGTATAGACTGAGTCACCTGAATTGGAACAAAACATTTCATGTTTGTTTGTTTGAAAATGGTTTGATGGTGCTACCCGCAGGTAGGCTAAGACGTGGATTTGCCACCCTCAGGTGGGCTTAGAAAACAATGGTTTTGCCACTATCTAGTGGGCTTAAAACAAACATTTGATGAATTGTCCCAATTCAAATAACCCAACCTTCACCCATAGGCACTCAGGCAGTTATATCACGTAAACAATTAGCCTCATTGTAAGCATGCTATTCATGGCAATCACTCACACGCATGCAAGCATGCTAAAGCATAAAACTTACCGAGTACTCCAAGCCAAAACAGAAATTACATTTAGAAATCATGCATGATCCTAATTATACAGAAATGCCTAATGCAACACATGCAAAAATGCAAACTATAGCAGGCTCGGCTATTCTAAACAAGGCATATGGAATGCTACAGCTAACATGTATTCAATTTTGGAATTGAAAGTACAAATGCAGTTAGTATGATGCGCCGAGCCCGGTGCATGCAAAACAGATGAATGGATGCAAACATGCTATCATATTGTATGCTAATTGAAATATGCCCTAAGCTAACCATCATAAGCTGGTAAATAAAAGGGAAGAAAGACGTGGGGTTGGAAGACATACATCACACTCACGCACACTTATTACAGTTGTGCCCTCGCGCAGAGGGTCCGAATATACAGTCCCGAATAAAAGAATATTACAGTCCAAATAATACAGTCCAAATATTGTACAAATTCCTAATTTAATTTACGAATTAACTAAGAAAGCTGTAAAACTGGCGTGCAAGCCAGGGACTGCCTTGCTTCTGATGAATGATGTACGTTTAGGCTGCCTTGCGCGGAAATCCACTGGGATGCCCCAATTAGCCTCTGTTTGCACCTATTTTTGAAGTGCGTGCCAAGCCTCAGAAGACCGCTGATTCTTGATTTACTGCAACAGAGAGCAAGAAAGGGGCATAGCAATGTATTTTCACAAATGTATGCATTCCTCGATCCTCGTGCCACCAATCACGCATATCGAGGCATGATGGCCGAGGAGTCGAATTGCACAATTTAATATGAAATAAATGCACATGAAAACACAACAGGACCTAACTCCATCATGGATGATCCGGAGTGTCGGTGACTAGGGAATTGAGACACGTTCCGTCACTCGAAGTACGAAACGCACCTCGTTTCCCGTGCCCGGGCTAACTCCTATCCCGAACACGATGCAATGTGCATGGCATGCATGAAATGCAACTAAGATACAATCCTAACATGCACAATGTCATGGAATGGCATACACGCTGCACGAGGTAATACACAACCGAGCATACACAATGCTATGGATGAAATGGCATACGCAATGCAATAATGGGCTTACACCAACATGAGAGAGCCTCAGCCGCACTCACATAGGAGGCCATAAGATGAAAACAAGATGACTCGAAATGCGTGCACGCGTGCACGCAAACCGAGGACCGACCCTCAGGCACCGAAATGCCACTCTAATGAGACATGGCAAAGACATGGAATATGATATGCAAACATGCAAAAGCCAGTAGCAAAATGAGGGGCAAAACAGCCCCGAAACAAGGCGAAATGACACCCAATGCATGGAATTTCTCCCGGAATGTAACACTAGGTACATGAAATGGCTTACCGCTATACAAAGCATGCATAATTGATACATGGAATGAAAATACAGAAGCAAGGCAGCCCCAAAATAAGCATTTTTACAGTTCAAAGCATGGCCAAACAGCAAACAGAAACAGGGCAAAACTAGCATTCAAAAATTGCCCTAAATGTGAGGTAAAGAAGCAACACACAGCTGCTGGCCCCAAACAGCTTAGGGTCCTTCAACAAAGTTGAAGAGGGGCCCAAAACATGATCTTTTACAGTTCTGAAAAGAGACCAAAAACAAACACAAGTATGTCTAAATTCTCATGCAAGAAAAAGGCCAAAAGATGATCAAAGAAGCAAGTGGTGGTTGCTGGCCTTAAACACAAAGGGGCCCTTCAACAACATTGAAGAGGGGCCAAAAATAATACACTTTATAGTTGATGGCAGGACCCAAAACAGTATGTATACAAGCCAAAAATATCATGCAAAAATATGGTAAAAAAGAGAGATATAACACAAAGTATATAAAATATGCCTCAAACCATGAAATACCCTTAATGAAACATGAAGAGGGGGGGGTCAAAATAAGACTGTTTTCAGTTATGAAAAGAGCCCAAAAACAGAATCATCCGAGGCTAACAAGTCATGCAAAAATGGACCCAAAATAGTGGTATAATGACAAGTGGCACATGGAGGTCCCAAACAGTGATGAGCCCTTCTTCAATGTTGAAGAGGGGCTCAAAATAAGCCTATCTACAGTTTACATCATGCTCCAAAACAGATCATACACAGACCAAAAATACTATGCAAGATTATGGCATACAAGAGGGATAAAGAAGGAGGTGCAAGATGGGGACCTCAAATGACAAAATTTCCTTAATGAAACATGAAATAGAGCTCAAATAAAGGGTACTTTAAGTTTTGGACGGAGCTCAAAACAGCAAGCAAAATGACTAGAAAAATGTTGCAAAGTTAAGCTCAAAAAGAGGGAATTGATGCTCACCTTTGAAGATCAAACTTTGGTTGCTTCTTAGCTTGAGAATTGGTGCCTCCAATCTGCTGGAAAGCTCCCTAAGCTACTGGAAATGGAAGTGGTGGAGTGGTGCTATGGTTTGATGAAGAAATGAGGTAGGATTTTGGTGTTTCTTCAAGGAAATGAGAGAGATGGAGGGAGATATGTATGTCCAAGCTCAAGGCAATTCTTTCCACCCTTTTTGCAATATTGGAGGCCAGTTATATGGACCAAGGAGAGGGAGGGCATGGACGGAAAGAGTGGGGGGTAAAAGGACCAACTTTCCCCCACAAGCTGTCCCCCGGATACAGATATTTTTTGGGAGAAAACAGCTATACAGCTGTAAAGTACTCACCCTGAGGAGAGAGGCCGGCCACTTTTTGGAGCTGCAGGTGGCCGGCCGACCACCCCCCCTAGCCGGCCGGCCAAGGGTCAAAAGGGTCAAGGTGAATTAGTGGCCGGCCACCACAAATTGCTGTCCTCCCAGGTTCCCCCATCACAACCCTGTGGTTCAAAATTGCAAACTGTAAAACAGGAGGGGTTCAAAAGGGTCAAGCAACATTAGTGGCCGGCCACCAACTTTTAGGGTCCTCCCATGTGTGTACATCACAAATATGTGGTTAAAAGTTCAAGAAAATGGCCCAAGGGTGTTCAACATTGGCTTGGAAGTGAGAAAAACGGGCGTCGGAGGGTGCCGGAGGATATGTAACTGGTTGCTGAAACAATTGCTGGCCTTCCACCCTTCTACCACCTTCCTGGTGATGAAACAGAGGTACCTGCCAAAAATGAACGAAAATCGATGCAAAACGAATGTTCGGGGGCCAGAACGCGCAGTTCGGGGCCCCGAAAATTGCCTGTTAAGCACCGAAAGTGGCATTCGACCACGAAGTCGGTTTCCCGGGCCTTAGTGTCCCTCAAAAGGGAGCAAATAAGATGCATGCCAAAAACCGGAGCAAACGGAGATGGTTAGGTGGTCCCGAACCGGGGCACACGGCCAACGGCTCCGAAAAACCGGGAACTGGGCCCCCGAAATGGGCAAAATGGCCTACAGCCACAAAATGTAGCCCACGGCCAGTGAGAGATGGTCTACGGGACCTCTCCCTCCCCTCAGGAAAAGAAACAGAGAAAACCGAGTCTGGTTCGCAAACCGAGGCAAGGCACAGAAGAGGGTTCGGAAATCCAGAGGCAAGGCTCGCAGCCGCGACTCTGAGACTTCTGAACGAGTACAAAACGCAACATCACCGAGCACTCAATCAGTGACGTCTGAGTCTTAAGGTCGGTCAAAAATGGGGTGTCTACAGTATCCCTTGAAGCTTTGAAGATCTGTCAGATGGACGAGGTCCATTCCTTGTTATATATAAAGTTTTGTCTTGTATTGTTTTGAAAAGACTTCGGCTATTATTCATGCAAACCCCTTTATTATTTATACCATTCACTGAGTATCCAAGCTCACCCTCTATATATATATATATATATATGTAGGTGATGAACAAGAAGGCGGTGACGCCTAGATGTGATTCTGAAGCTTATTTTGGGTTTTTGATTATGTCAGCTTAACCTGTATTTACGTCAGCAGTCTTGAAAATTATGCTTCTCGATTTGTACTACTTGTATGTTGCATACGTCGGCTTGAGAAGCTTTTTGATCAAGATGTGTGATTTGTATGATTGTCATGTCGGCAAACAAGATGTCGGCAATCTGGCAGACTGTATTCTTAGGCCTGTAATTCGTACATTTTGTTTATGTCGGCTTGTGGAGCCCTTTGCTTATATGTAACATGTAATTTGTACTTTGCTTTGCTTGTAATTAAGTTATAACCCATATGTAGATGGTTGCTATCTCATTTGACTTATGCACAGCTCTTATGGACTAATCTGATTGTATATATCGCTTCCGTACTTGTGAGCCCCATGTATTTATACTTTGTAAGCTGGCCTTCGGTAATCCTGGATTACTGGCCATCACGGCACCAAACTACTAGGGGCGGTTTGGGGTCGTGACAGAATGGTATCATAACACAAGTTCCTTAGTATAC
Organism: Camellia sinensis; assembly: GCF_055761805.1. Lineage (NCBI taxonomy): Eukaryota > Viridiplantae > Streptophyta > Magnoliopsida > Ericales > Theaceae > Camellia > Camellia sinensis. The sequence goes on from NC_138964.1 coordinate 74,926,563, forward strand.
GCTATTCACACACTTGGAGTCCTAAAGAGCATAGGATTTCCCCTTAGAAGGATGTTAGGATTGCATCATATTGCTTGCTATGTGAAAAAGGTGTGCATCGTCTCGGCATGCTTAATTGTTACTTGCCTGCGTGTTTATTTGTTCATATTGTTTTAAAGTCACATTTTGCATACTTATAGCATCATGAGGAGAGGTAGACCTCCAGTTGGCCGAGATAAGTCCGAGGACAGATTAGACAGACTGGAAAGGTTAGTTGAAGGTTTGGCCCGCGAGTTAAGGCAGACCAGACAGCAGTACACTAGTGCTACATCGACACAGGCCGAGCAGACAAACGGCTGAAATGCAGTTCCACCTCCACCTCCTCCAGTACCACAGGTGCCCCCACAGCCAGCTTTATATGGAGACGGCACGATAACTTTGATCAGAGAGTTCAAGAAAATGAAGCCACCGAGATTCCAAGGGGGTATAGAGCCGATGAAAGCCGAAGCATGGGTTTTGGAAATGGAGAAACTGTTTGAGATCTTTCCCAGCACTGACACCTAGAAGGTGACATTAGCAGCTTTTACACTAGACGACGACGCCCGCAGATGGTGGATGATGGTTAGAGAAAGCAATCCAGACTTGACCTGGACCCGATTTTTAGAATTGTTCTACACCAAGCATTTTCCCTTAAGTGTTCGGAATCGCAAGGCTACCGAGTTTCAGACTTTGACGCAAGACAGTAGAACAGTAGCTGAATATGACTGTGCCTTTACCGAGTTGGCAAGGTACGCACCCCACATGGTCAATGATGAATATATGAAGGCTAGGAAGTTCGAAAGTGGACTCCGTGGACCGTTACAAGACCGGGTTAACATGCTCAACATGCCGACTTATGCCGGAGTGTTGGACAAAGCTATTCTGGCCGAAACCAACTTGAACAGATACCAGGGTTCGGGAGAGAGCCAGAGGAAGAGCCAGAGTTATGACAACCGCCGAGCACAGTTTGGTACCAAGAAGAAAGCGAACGTCAGTAGTTCAAGCAACCCAAGACAAGAGAGTGGTACTAAGCCGATGTGTTCCAGTTGTGGGAAGCCACATTTCGAGGTCTGTCGTCGAGCGTCTGGGGCTTGTTACGAATGTGGTAAAGTAAGTCATTTTGTGAGGGACTGTCCAAAAACGAAGGCTGGGGAAAGTAAGAAGGATAAGAATACTTCGGGCTCCGTGCAGAAAGGTAACGCTGGGAAAGGGCCGATGAGACAAGGCAGAGTTTTTGCATTGGTACCAGGGGACACTCAAAATGCTGAGACAGTGGTGTCAGGTATGCTTTCAATTTGCTCTCAAAGTGCATATGTATTGATTGATTCGGGTTCCACGCATTCATTCATTTCTGCTAAGTTTGCCGAGAAGATTAATAGGAAACTAGAACCCCTTGATTATGTATTATCTGTATCTACTCCATCTGGCAGATCTATGAATGTTGCATCCATCTATCGAGCATGTGTTGTTTTGATTGGGAATGTTGAACTGTTAGCTGACTTAATGCCATTAGACATAACCCATTTTGATGTTATTTTGGGGATGGATTGGTTAGTGGCAAATCACGCGTCCATAAATTGTGTTTCTAAGAGTGTCATGTTAAAACCCCCAAACCTAGCCGAGGTCACGTTTCAAGGAAAAGGGGTAGTATCCCCACCTTACTTAATTTCATCCATGAAAGCCTATAGACTGATCCAAAAAGGGTGTTGAGGTTATCTGTGTAGCATACTAAGTAATTTGAATGGAAGTGTTGAGTTAGCCGACGTCCCAGTGGTTAATGAATTCCCCGACGTCTTCCCAAATGATTTGCCTGGCCACTTAGTCGATAGAGAGGTAGAGTTTACTGTTGACATCATGCCGGGAACCCAGCCTATCTCCAAAACACCGTATAGGATGGCCCCCGCCAAGCTGAAGGAATTGAAACTTCAACTACAAGAGTTGCTAGATAAGGGTTTTATTAGGCTGAGCACTTCACCCTGGGGAGCACCCGTCTTGTTTGTTAAGAAGAAGGATGGTACACTTCGTCTTTGTATTGATTACCGGGAACTGAATAAGGTAACCATTAAGAATAAGTACCCGTTGCCGAGGATAGACGATTTGTTGGATCAGTTGCAAGGAGCACGAGTCTTTTCCAAAATTGACCTTAGATCGGGCTACCATCAGCTTAAAGTCAAAGCCGAGGATGTCGAGAAGACCGCTTTTCGGACGAGGTATGGCCACTACGAGTTTTTAGTGATGCCTTTTGGAGTGACCAATGCCCCTGCAGCCTTTATGGATTTGATGAACAGAGTCTTTAAGCCATATCTAGATGAGTTTGTAGTTGTCTTCATCGATTACATATTGATCTACTCTAAGAGTAAAGCCGAACACGAGGAGCATTTGAGACTTACCTTACAGACTTTGAGAGATCGGAAATTGTATGCTAAATTTAACAAGTGTGAGTTTTGGCTTTCCACTATTTCATTTTTGGGCCATGTGATTGATGAAGAGGGTATTTCGGTCAATCCTAGTAAAATTGAAGCCGTTGTGAATTGGCCGAGGCCAACTAATGTGTCCGAGGTTCGTAGTTTTCTGGGATTGGCTGGTTATTACAGAAAATTTGTAAAGGATTTTTCAAGAATTGCAATTCCGTTGACACAACTGACTAAGAAGGGAGTGGCTTATGAACGGACTAAGGATAAAGAAGCAGCTTTCCAGGAGTTGAAGACGAGATTAGTCGCAGCACCAATTCTTGTACTACCATCAGGTAATGAAGAGTTTCATGTCTACAGTGATGCTTCACATAAGGGTCTGGGTTGTGTATTAATGCAAAAAGGTAGGGTTATAGCATATGCCTCTCGTCAACTGAAGCCACATGAAAAGAATTATCCCACCCATGATTTGGAATTAGCAGCCATGGTGTTTGCTTTGAAGATTTGGCGCCATTACTTGTATGGAGCTTCTTGTTAGGTTTTTACGGATCATAAGAGCTTAAAGTACTTGTTCACTCAGAAGGAATTGAATATGAGGCAGAGAAGATGGCTTGAATTGTTGAAAGACTACGACATGCAGATTCAATATCATCCAGGTAAAGCTAACACTGCAGCCGACGCTTTGAGTAGAAAGGTGGTGGGAAATTTGGCATGTTTAACCATGATCTCAGTGGAACCGACTATTGTTGAGGAAGTCAAGACAAGACAAATGGAGGATGAATTCTTCAAGAAGGTAGCCGATGAGATTATCACAAAGCCGAGATCAGGGTACACCATAGAAAATCAAGTGCTCAAGTTTGAGGGAAGATTGTGTGCGGCCGACATCCCAGATTTGAAAAGAAAAATTTTGCAGGAAGCTCATGGTTCCAAGTTTGCTATTCACCCCGGGAACACCAAGATGTGTCAGGATGTGAAGCGGACGTTTTGGTGGCTGAACATGAAAGGAGAGATAGCCGAGTTCGTGTCGCAGTGCCTGTATTGTCAACAAGTGAAAGCAGAACATCAAAGGCCAGCAGGACTTCTTCAACCCTTATCGATTCCTGAGTGGAAATGGGAGCACATCTCCATGGACTTTGTGGTTGGTTTGCCGAAGACACAAAAGGGTATGGATTCGATTTGGGTTATTGTGGATAGACTAACTAAGTTAGCACACTTCTTGCCTGTTAAGACCACCTTCAACGCCGATAAACTTGCTTTGTTGTATGTGAATGAGATTGTTAGACTTCATGGAGTACCGATGTCAATTGTGTCAGACCGAGATCCGAAGTTGGTTTCCAGATTTTGGCAGAGCCTACACAGAGCTTTCGGAGCCGAGTTGAGGTTTAGCACAGCTTTTCATCCCCAAACTAATGGGCAAACAGAGAGGACGATTCAGACACTTGAAGATATGCTTAGACTATGTGTATTGGACCTCCAAGGAAGTTAGGGAGTACATTTGCCTTTGGTGGAATTTACCTACAACAACAGTTATCAAGCTAGCATTGGCATGGCGCCGTATGAAGCACTGTATGGAAGAAGGTGCAGGTCGCCGATATGTTGGACCGAGGTAGGAGACAAAGCTCTGCTTGGTCCCGAGTTAATTCAAGTAACGACCGAGAAGATTAAGCTCATTCAACAAAGAATCAAAACCGCACAGAGTCGACAAAAGAGTTATGCCGACCAGAGAAGAAGAGAGCTGGAATTTGAAGTTGGGGACCACGTGCTCCTGAAGATTTTGCCGATGAAAGGAGTCACAAGATTTGGGAAGAAGGGTAAGTTAGCACCCCATTACATCGGGCCTTTTGAAATTCTTGAGAAGATTAACCTCGCTGCCTACAGACTTGCCTTGCCGCCAGGATTGAGCCAAGTCCATAATGTATTTCATGTTTCGATGTTGAGGAAATATATTCGAGATCCGCTACATGTGATCGACTATTTTGGAATTGTAATTAATGAAGATTTAGGCTACGAAGAGAAGCCGATACGGATTGTCGATAGGCAGGCGAAGCAGTTGAGAAGCAAATCGATACCAATGGTGAAAGTTGAATGGAAGGAGCATTACGGAGAGGATGCTACATGGGAAATGGAAGAGGAAATGAAAGTCCGACATCCAGAATTATTTTTGGAACAAGGTAACTCAAGTTTGGGGACCAAACTTCTTTAAGGGGGGTAGGATATAACAACCCACATTTTGACTTAGTCATACTTGCATACATTTATGAATGATCTTGTTTTAATATGTGCATTTGCAAATCTTGTCTTGCTTTGCTTGAATGATTGCTTGCATGCTTTGTTCTCGTCTGGTGCATTGCCGAGGTCATCTTAAGCCTGGACACCTTCGAGACCTTTGTCACTTAGAACTATCTTGGAACCCCGTTGGTTGACCTCCATCTTCACCCTGCCATATTGGCCGAGATGTCACCATCTAGGCCGAGGTGCGCGTCGCCTAGGCCGAGATGTTAACACCTAGGCGTTCTAGATCCTTGATCCTGGCATTAGTGATTTTGTTCCTGGAATGGTATGACCTAGACCGAGGTGTGGCACATCTAATCCAAGGTGTGGCACAGTTTAGTCAAGTGTTGTCCTTCCAAGCCAATGTCCTTGCCCCTTGATTGCCGGAATCTTGTTGTTAGCCGATGTTGTTACTTGCCGGTGTGTCTTTGCCGCCTAGCTTGTTGAGTACACTTTGTCTTGGTCTTGTCTTGTCATGTCAATCACCTTTTTGGATAGAGCCAATCAGCCGATGCCATGTGTCCCGGCAGAGGGATTAAGTCAGTAATTGTCGTGAGTGTAGACACCCCATTTTTGACCGTCCTCAAGACTTAGACGTCACCGTTTGAACACTCGGTGATTATCCATGTTTGTGTTTGTTCGGAGTTCCCGGAGGTCTCGGCTCGCGCGCCTTGCCTCAGGATCTCCGAACTCGACCGTTTAGTGTCTGGTTTTGCACCAAACACTTGTGTCTTGCCTTTGAGAGGCAGGGTAGGGCTTGTAGACCATCCCCACCCACCACCGGCAGTGGCTTGAGGCCACCGGCTGGTGTTTGCTTAAATATTGCCGGCCGGCACTATTTGTTGCCGGTCAGCACTATTTAGTGCCGGCCGGCACTCTTTTTGGCCAAGATGGCATTTTTGGCCGGCCGATTGCTGTTCATCTGCTTTTGCAGATATTTTTAGACAGCTGTCTTGCTTTTGCATCCCTCCATACACGTGTATGGAGGGATCTCCCTCTTGTAAAGCTTGTCTTGTAAGCTTTACAAGACATATAGAGAGAGGCTCTCTCTAAAAGGGGAGGGGAGATTTAGGTTAGAGGTGGAGGATATTTTGGAGATCAAAAACAGCCATTGTTGAGCTCTGGTTCTAGGGTTTGAATTAGATACACTTCCTATATCTCTTTCCCTCTCTTTTATACTCTAGGTGTTTTGTGTCTTACTATTGCACACAAACACCTAGTGTTTCACCTTCCTCTTGGAACTGAGGTTCTAAGGGACTGATTTTGAAGTTTTGGTGTTGGATTCAAGCCAAAAGAGGCCATTGGAGCACCATTTGTGAAGAGGTCTACAAGGGTAAGAACCTAGTCTCATTTTTCCCCATTTTTGCATTGATTTTCTACCTATCTTAGAGCTGTTTTCGTGCTTATTGTATAACACAAAAAAGTTCTGTTTTTAGGCCCTCTTTATTGTTTATTAAGAGTGTTTCTTGGTTTGAGGGTAGTTGACCCCCCTTAGGCCTTGAAAGGCCTCATTTTGAGCCATTTTGTGCTAGCTCCGGGATTTTGGTGTTGGGGTCTCTTCACCACTGAAATCTTGAGGGATTTCAGTGGTGAAAATGATGCCTTGATGTCCCAAGAAGGAGAGGGCCACCCCCTCTCCTTGTTGTCCTTGAAAAGGGCATGTTTTGGCCTCTTGAGAGAGCCTATGCTTGAGTGTGTGTTGAGCATGTTTAGGCTGTCCTTCATGCTTATATATCCATAATATAACATGATTTTAAGTTGGTTTTGGTACTCCATGCATGCTTAGCATAGTTGCCTTGTAATGCCTTGTTATGCCTTAACATGTCTTAGGTTGTTAGCCTTTGTTGGAGCATGTTTTAGGCTTAGTCTTGTGAAGATTATGTGCTTATTTTGCCATGTTCTAGGTCTGTCCTAGGTTGCTTGGGTCGAATTTGGCATGCATCATATAGCTCCTTTGTATTTAGGCTTGTTGGCCTTGAGCATGTGCATGTATAGCATGGCACCTTTGCATTGTTTTGGTGATTTGGGGCCACCCTACATGCTATTTCAGTCCCATTTTCATGCTTGCTTGATTGCCTTGCATGCCTCTTTGATGCTTTGAAAGCATGTGTTGCATGCTCCATGTTTTGGTCATTGTGTATGCCTTTGTATTTGAGTCACTTAGATGCCATCTAAGGAGTCCTTTGGCCTTGTTTTGACATGCTAAAAATCTGTTTTTAGTAGTTTAATGCATGCCATGTTTGTTGTGATAAACGTGCTTCAAAGCTTCATGACTTGCTTCAAGTACTTGGACCATTCTTGCATGCACTTACTTGTCTTGTTTAATATGATTTGGCATCATTTTATAACATGATTTTAGAGCTCATGTTGCATGCTAATTGTTCATAATTGTCCCTTTCAAGTGTGCTTGAGGGTTGTCTAATTTGTGCCTAAGTGTTGGCCTTCCAACATATGTATGTGTGCATGTGTTTTGGTCTCCATTTTTGGGCATTATGGCCACTGTTTTAGGCCTTATTAGAGCTGCCTAATTCATGTATAAGACCACCTTAGCATTAGTTTGCATTGCCATATGTATGCTTGTATGCTTGCATAAGCTTGTCACCATGCCATGTTGCATCCTTAGTTTGTATGCTTAGGTTGCATTGCATCTTGCATGCATGCCTTGTTCCTTGACTTGATGATAGGAATTGGGCCTTGTTTGGTTTGATTGGTTTGCATTGCATTTGAAATCAAAGTTGCATACTTGGTTCTTTGGGCCATCATGCATCGAAATGCGTGATTGGTGGTCCGAGGATCGAGGCACATGCCCCTTTGAGTCATTATCATGATAAGGGACATGGTTGGTGCATATATGCCTTGAATTGTGCTGCCATGCTTTGCCTTGCCCTCTGTTGCTGTCATTTACAGATTCTGCAGGAACACTCTGCCGACCGGCAGTGTAATGTGCCGACCGGCAACAATTCCACTGCCGACAGCTTCATTTTGTGCCGATAGCCACAAACCACTGCCGGTGGTAATTCCACTCAGCCGGTGGTACTCCCCAGTGTCCAGGGATGCAGTCCTGAGGTTTTGACAGCCTCCAGAGGAGCAGAGGAAAGAAAACAGAGGCAGCTTGCGCATGGCGGCGCGTTTCTCGAGGCGATTTATCTGCTTTTCTTAGTTAATTAATTTGTTAATTAAATTAATTAATTTGTAATATTTAATTAGCTTGCGTAGTTAATTAATTTGTAATATTTATTTGGCCCCTCCGAGCGAGGGCGAATCTGTAATAAGTGTGTGTGGGTGGTGTGTATGTCTTCCAATCCCCACTTCTTTCTTCCCTTTTACTTACCTGCTTTGATGGTTAGTATTAGGGCACGTTTAATTTAGCATACCTTATGCTATGCATGCGTGCATCCATGCATTTGTATTGCATGCATTAGGCTCGGTACATCACGCTAACTGCATTTGTACTTCAAATTCTAAACTGAATATGTGATAGTTGTGCATTCTCACATGCCATGTTTAGGATAGCCGAGCCTATTCTAGCAACACTTTGTATGCGATACATTAGGCACTTAACATGGACTTGGATCATGCATGTTTTGCTAACGAGTTCTTTGTTTTGGCACGGAGTATGATGTAAGTATTTCCGTTTTAGCATATCGCATGAGTGTGAATGTTGCCATGACAGCATGCTTAACATGTGGCTAGATGCTTAGGTGTTATAAACTGCTTGGATGCCTGTGGGTGAAGGTTGGATTGTTTGAGTTGGAAGAACTCATTGAAATCCGTGTTTTAGCCTACTTGCGAGTAGCAAATCCAAAACATTTTCCAAAACAAACGGATATGCAATGCTTATTTCCAAATTAGGCAATATAGTCTATACTTGTTTGCTGCGCGCATAACATAGTAATTCTAGGCTAATAAATGGAATAAGAACACGTAACGTTTTCAAAATCGGATATCACGGTTAGTAGAGGCCGGTCTTCGGATCGGGCGAAAGGGGGTGCTCATAGCTAACCTTCCCCGATCGTACCCAAGCTCCCGAGCCGAGACAACTCCGGTGATGACGGACATGTGGCCTTCGGCACCGAGTCAGGGTTTCCTAAATTTCCCCATTTTAAAAATATTTAGGTGGCGACTCTGTATCTGGCAAAGCAGTCCATGTTTGGCACTACTTTTTCAAAAATCTGTTTCTCAAAACGATTTGCCAGATTTGGACTCTTTGGTTCAGATTTAGAACCGTGACACAAATCGAGTCCGAACTGTAGCAGCGAGGCCCACGCGGGCGCTGTCTACAGTGAGGAGCATATCTTTTTGTATCAAATCTTGCCTTTTAGAGAGAGAAACTCTAGGAAGAAGAAGGAGAAGTTTGAGCTAAAGAGAGTGAACTTCCAAGCTTGATCGTTGGAGCTTGAGCCGTTAGATTCGAGTTTTGAGGTTAGAATCTTAACCTATTCTTGTTGTTCTTATTGACCATCTAGCTGCATTGCACGATCAAACCTATTCTACACGCCATTCATCGATTTAAATCTCAGCTTTTGTAATAGCAAGTTTTGATCTTTGCGTCCATCTTCTTCATACTCATGTTCTTCATGTTGATCAAGAGGGAAACCCAGATTTTCCCAACTTCGCTTTTGAATGTGGCCATCGAGGCTACACCTCAGCAAGGAGGTGTGGGACCTCGGCCTAGACCTGGTAGTTGCCCAGCGTGTTTTTCCAAAGATAAGAAATTGTGTTTCGATTTGATTGACTTAGTTTTTGAAGAATGCCGAGGTCATTTGCATGTAAGCTAGACTTGTTTTGAGTAATGCATTCAATAGACTTTGCCATGTGTTTGTAGGACTTGGACTTGCCTTGACCCCGACGTTTGAAGAACTATGTGAGTGGTATTTTTGATAAAGCTATGTTATCAATGTTTTGATGAGCTTTGCTTTGCTTGTTTTTGAAAGATATTTGTTAAGCATGAATGATTGTACTTAGTTTTGTATCTCGTATTACACTTGCTTGAACGACCTTCTCGGAAAGTCCCTTGTGCTGGAGGACTCTAAACTTTCGCAGCACATCTCGTTCGAAAGTCCCTTGTACTGGAGGACTCTAAACTTTCGCAGCACCTCTTGTTTTGGAAGTCCCTTGTGCTGGAGGACTCTAAACTTTCGCAGCACATCTTGTCTTGAAAGTCCCTTGTGCTAGAGGACTCTAAACTTTCGCAGCACTCTCGTGTTAAAAGGCTATGGGTCTTTGTAACATGGGTCCCTTGTGCTAGAGTACTCTAAACTTTTGTAGCACCCTTGTTTGAGATGCCTCTCTTGCTTTGTCTTGTTTTGCCACGGACGGTTTACCGCGTGGATACGTTTGCCAGAATGTTATTATTTCTAATATGTGATGCTAGTAAGTATCCCTTGAAGCTTTGAAGATCTGTCAGATGGACGAGGTCCATTCCTTGTTATATATAAAGTTTTGTCTTGTATTGTTTTGAAAAGACTTCGGCTATTATTCATGCAAACCCCTTTATTATTTATACCATTCACTGAGTATCCAAGCTCACCCTCTCTATATATATATGTAGGTGATGAACAAGAAGGCGGTGACACCTAGATGTGATTCTGGAGCTTATTTTGGATTTTTGATTATGTCGGCTTAACCTGTATTTACGTCGGCAGTCTTCAAAATTATGCTTCTCAATTTGTACTACTTGTATGTTGCATACGTCGGCTTGAGAAGCCTTTTGATCAAGATGTGTGTTTTGTATGATTGTCATGTCGGCAAACAAGATGTCGGCAATCTGGCAAACTGTATTCTTAGGCCTGTAATTCGTACATTTTGTTTATGTCGGCTTGTGGAGCCCTTTGCTAATATGTAAAATGTAATTTGTACTTTGCTTTGCTTGTAATTAAGTTATAACCCATATGCAGATGGTTGCTATCTCATTTGACTTATGCACAGCTCTTATGGACTAATCTGATTGTATGTATCGCTTCCGTACTTGTGAGCCCCATATATTTATACTCTGTTGTATGTAAATTTTGTAAGCTGGCCTTCGGTAATCCCGGATTACTGGCCATCACGGCACCAAACTACTAGGGGCGGTTTGGGGTCATGACAGCTTGCTCCTTAAAACTATCTTTACCCACTTCCTAATTAACATTATTTTAACAGTCATGTTACATGAGAAAAAAAAAAGTAAAGAAAATTAAACAATTTGTTCATGCATTTTTTTTTCCCTTCTTAAAGTAATTGTAGAAGGAATACAAAATACAATTCGAATGTATAATTAGTCCAGACATAAATTATCACTAGTATACCAAGTATAATAAAAATTGTATTTTGATTTTACTTATTTTAATTACACACACATCATGCTAATTATTATATAAATTTAATGATTAAATAGTGTCTCAATAAGAGGGTTTTAAGTAAAATTAACCAAAAGAATAATTAACCTTGTGCCATTGGAGAAAAGTTTCAGAAATTGCCCTCAGAAAAAACACCATCTTCTAAAATTAGACACACACCGTATACTCAGTTTCTGCCATTTGACCTGTCGGCTGCTCAAATGGCTTCTTCTTCATCAATCAACACTTTCTCATTCAACTCCCAACCAAACCTTCACAATCCAAAACCCCTAAAACACACTACCATGTTCAAAGCCCTCAGACCATATAACCCAATACACACACCCAAAGCACTCTCTCTCTCTCTCTCTCTTCTCTAACCTCCAACCCATATCCCACCTTCACACGTCTCCCAAACCTCATCATCATCTCCCCAATTTTTACTTTTAACTTCCCATTCTTCCAAAATCCATTTAAATTCTCTCATCCCTCAAAATATTTTCGACCTTTTGCACTGAAAATATTGCAATTTTGCTTGTATATATAAATGAAAAGAACACACATTCATCAAAACAAATAGAAACATACATATGAAGAGCAAACGGATTCATCAAACACATTCACAGCGCTTTAAATCAACTAATCAACCCTTCACATCCTTTCTCCCCTCTCTCAATCTCCAATCTCTGCACCACTTTCTAGGGTTCCAATCCCCACACTCATACTTGCACAGACAAAAATCAAATATCACTTTTCAATGATTCACGATGGGATTTAATTATGAAACTATTCCATAATGAGTTGGATTAAAACTGGTGTTTAGGGTTTGATTTATTTATTTTTATTTAAAAGGGTTTGATTCCAATCAAGGAAAAAGAAGAGAAAAAGTGGAAAGGACAAGCAAGTAGAGAAGAAGAGAGAAAATGAGAGATATACCTGGATGCCAAAGGGAGAACCTATGGGAAGTCACCGCCGCTACTGCTACAAACAATCTATGAGGGTAATGCGAGAGAGAGAGAGAGAGAGAGAGAGAGAGAGAGAGAGGGTCTGTGCGAGCAAGTGTGAGAGGAAAGAAAATGAGAGGAGAGGAGGGTTACCTAGAACTCTTCCCACGCTAGTGCTATTGAGGCTGCAGATGGAAAGTGAGGACTGGGAGTGAAAGAGGCAGAAAATGGCGACTAGGAGAAGACAGACTTTTTTTTTTTTTTTATCTAAGAAGAGGCTACTAAAATGGTAGGAAGAGAATGAGGGCTTGGGAAGCAAAAAGAAAACATTTTGCGACGGAGGAACAAATGGCATCGCAAAAAAAATAAAACAATCGCAATAAAAAAAAAAATTGACGGTGACAAATCGTTGCGTAAAATACTATTTATTTTCCATGGTCTTGGATTTTTCGTCGCAAAAAAATTAATTTGATGACGACATCATTTGTTGTGGAAAAAATATTATTTTTGCGATGATTTTCAAACCATCGCAACATGTTTCGTGTCCAATGCTCCATTTTCTAGTAGTTTGTATGTCTTGGTGGCCTCCATTGTTTGACTAAATATTTATATTTTAGATATATGAATTTCGTACTTCAATGGGTTGCATTGCAAACCCAACATCTTCAATGAGGTCAAAATGGCATTGTGATTTGTGAACATGCTCAGCCCTTTTGAGTTTCTCTTGTTGTTTGTTCCTTTTGTTCTGTGGTTGTTCTAGTGCTTTAGGAGCAAGAGTTTTCTTTTAGTTCTTTGTGTTGTTTTGTTAAGGTTTCATTTTTTTGTCCACCCCATAGACTTAGGCTTGTTGTTGCTATTTCACTTTCCTTTTGACACATCCAATTCATGACTAAGTTTAGGAGTGTAAAATAAAAAACTCTTAACTTGTTCTCTATTTTTTTTTTTTTTTTTTTTTTTTTGATGGATGTAAAAAACACTTAATACATAATATATGCAGATATAATTGAATTTTGAAGGATTTGTTGGTCAAAACATTGATACAAAATTAAATAAGTGTCATGACCCCAAACCGCCCCTAGTAGTTTGGTGCCGTGATGCCCAGTAATCCGAGATTACCCGAAGGCCAACTTTCCAAATTCACACACAATCAGAGTATAAATATATGGGGCTCACAAGTGCGGAAGCAATAATTTAAAATACAAGTGGTCTATAAGAGCAGTGCATAAGTCAAATGGAATGGCATACATCTTTACATAGCCTTACAACTTGAATATAAATAAAATGAAGTACAAAGTTACATATTACATCTTAACAAAAGGGCTTCTCAAGCCGACATATACAAAATACATGAAATACAACTAAGAAGCTTAATCTTCAAGATTGCCGACATCCCTATTGCCGACATAACATACATGCAAAACACACATCTCGGCGTAGCCGACTTCTTGCTTGTTACCTACATATATACATAGGGAGGGTGAGCTTGGATACTCGTGAATGGTATAAGTAATAAAGGGGTTAAATGAATGATACCCGAGATATTTTCAAAACAATACATAGTATATCCTTGTCAAAACCATACATGACATAGCTTAGCTTGGCTTGAAATAAAACATCATTCGAAACTTGGTCTTTCAAAACTTACTTACACACTTAACATACGTCAAATCTTAAAACATAACCTCGGCATAACCTTGGTCCTTCAAAACAAAATCATAACCTCAGCATCGAGCACACCCGTTCATAGTCCGTCGGTGGCCGATATCTTAACAAGGGTGCTACTTAGGCTTAACGTCCCCTAGCACGAAAGGACGGTGCTACTTAGGCTTAAAGTCCCCTAGCACGGAAGGACTCTCAAAACAAGATGTGCAGTTGCATTATAGTCCCCTGACACTAAGGACTTTCAAAACAAGATGTGCAATTGCATTATAGTCCCCTAGCACTAAGGACCCTCAAAACAAGATGTGCAGTTGCATTATAGTCCCCTGACACTAAGGACTCTCAAAACAAGATGTGCAGTTGCATTATGGTCCTCTGGCACTAAGGACCCTCAAAACAAGATGTGCAGTTGCATTATAGTCCCCTGGCACTAAGGACCCTCAAAACAAGATGTGCAGTTGCATTATAGTCCCTTGACACTAAGGACTCTCAAAACAAGATGTGTAGTTGCATTATAGTCCCCTGACACTAAGGACCCTCAAAACAAGATGTGCAGTTGCATTATAGTCCCCTGACACTAAGGACTCTCAAAACAAGATGTGCAGTTGCATTATAGTCCCCTGACACTAAGGACTTTCCGAGAATGTCATCAAAGCAAAGCTTATACTTGATATACAAAATAGGGGTAATCATTCATTCTTAACAAATACTTTCAAAACAAAGCAAAGCAAAGTCTTTATCAAAACGTATAACATAGCTTTATTAAAAATACCACTCACATAGTTCTTGGGACGTCAGGATCAAGGCAAAGGTCCAAGTCCTTAGAACACGGATCTAACGGTTTGATCTCTAGGAATCAAGCTTAGAAATCCACTCTCCCTCAAGAACTCCTCTCCCTCTTCTAGAGCTTCTCTCTCCCCTTCAAAACAAAGATACAACAAATGATAGGTTTCTCTCTCTGCCGGCTGACTTAACACTCAACTCGGACATGTGGCAACAGCTGGTTGGTTCTTCTCAAAAAGGTGATAGATTGACAAGACAAGACTATGACAAAGTGTATCTAACATGCTACCCGGTAAGGCACTCCAGCAAGGGGTGACATCGGCTAAGGGCAAAGCTTCGGCAACTAATGTGACAATGACCTCGACTAGGAAGGACAACACTTGACTAAGTTGTGCCACACCTTGGCCTAGATGTGCCACACCTCGGTCTAGGTCATACCACTCCAGGACAAGATCACTTAGGTGCAAAGGTAACATCTCGGCCTAGATAATACACATCTCGGCCTTGGTGATGAACACCTCGGCCTAGATAATGACATCTCGGCCAATATGTCAAGGCGAAGGTGGAGGTCAAACAAAGTGGTTCCAAGGCAATTTCTAGGCTGAAGGTGACCTCGGCTCGGAATGATCTTGTAGACGCGCCCGTGGGCCTCATGCTACAGTTCGGACTCAATTTGTGTCACGGTTCTTAATCTGAACCAAAGAGTCCAAATCTGGCAAATCGTTTTGAGAAACAGATTTTTGAAAAGAAGAGCCAAACATGGACTGCTTTGCCAGATACAGAGTCGCCACCTAAATATTTTTTATAGGGAAATGTAGGAAACCATGACTCGGTGCCAAAGGCCACGTGTCTGTCATTGCCAAAGTTGCCTCGGCTCGGGAACTTGGGTACGATTGGGGAAGGTCAGCTATGAGCACCCCCTCTCACCCAATCCGAAGATCGGCCTCTACTAACCGTGATATCCGTTTTTGAAAACGTTATGTGTTCTCATTCCATTTATTAGCCTAGAATTACTATGTTATGCGCACAACACACAAGTATAGACTATATCGCCTAATTTGGAAATAAGCATTGCATATCCGTTTGTCTTGAAAAACATTTTGGAATTTGCTACTCGCAAGTAGGCTAAAATACGGATTTCAACGAGTTTTTCCAACTCAGACAATCCAACCTTCACCCACAGGCATTCAAACAGTTTAACACATAAGTATTTAGCCACATGGTAAGCATGCTGTCATGATAGCATTCACACGCATGCGATATGTTAAAGCATAAATACTTACAATGTACTCCGTGCCAAACAATAAACTAGTTAGCAAACATGCGTGATCCTAGTTCATGTTAAAGTGGCTAATGCGACGCATGCAAAATGCAGTTAGGATAGGCTCGGCTAACCTAAGCATAGCATGTGAAATGCAGTCAATTGATGCACGTATTCAATTTAGAATTGAAGTACAGGTGCAGTTAGCATGATGTACCGAGCCCGGTGCATGTGATACAAATGCATGAATGCACGCATGCATAGCATAAGGTATGCTAATTTTAAATATGCCCTAATCTACCATCATAAGCAGGTAAATAAAAGGAAAGAAAGACGTGGGGTTGGGACGCATGCACACACTCACCCACCCTTATTACAAGTTTGCCCTCGCTCGGAGGGACCGAATAAATATTACAAATTAACTAACTCGTGAGCTAATTAATCATTATAAATTGCCTAATTAATTAGCAAACTAACTAAGCAAGGAAAAACAGATAAATCGACTCGGGAGGAGAGCTCGATGCAATGCATGCTCGGTCCTGCTCGAAAGTGCACCGCCATGCATAGGCTGCCTCTGTTTTCCTTGCTGTACTCCTCTGGAGGTCGCCAAAACCTCAGGATTGCTTCTCCGGATACTGGGGAATGCAATCGGCTTAGTAGGATTACCACCGGCAGTGGTATGTGGTCACCGGCCATTTATGAAGCTATCGGCAGAAGGATAATTGCCGGTCGGCACTGGACACTGCCGGTCAGCACCAAGCTCCTGCAGAATCTGCAATTGACAGCAACAGAGGGCAAGGCAGAGCATGGCAATACAATTCAAACTATGTATGCACCAATCATGTCCCTTATCATGTTAGTGATTCAAAGGGACACGCTCCTTGGTTCTCGGACCATCAATCGCGCATTTCAATGCGTGATGGGCCAAGAGACCAAGTTATGCATGTTGATTTCAAAATGCAATGCAAACCAACAAACAAATGAGGAACTCAACCTCAATCATGGATGATCAAGAGACAAAGCATGCGTGCAATGCAACCTAAGCATGTTGACTAGGCATGCAACATGGCAATGCAAGCAAACAAGCAATGAACAAGTATGCAAGCTAGTATACGAGGCAAACATCCAAACAAGCAAAAGGGTGAACTTGAGCATGGTTTGGGCAGTTCTAAATAGGCCCAAAACAGTGGCCAAAGTGCTATAAACTGAGGGCTAAATGGCATGCAAACATGCATGCACACAAGGACCAACACTTAAGCATAAAAAGGCAACTCTCAAGCACACTTGAAAGAGGCATAACATGGACTAATGGCATGCAAGGTAAGCATTGAAAATCATGTTAAGATGGTGCCAAACCAAGCAAACAAAATAGACTAAGCATGCAATAAATGGCCCAAGTACTTGAAGCAAGTCAATGGGGCTTGAACCATGACCAAGTCAACCAAGCCTCACAAGGCTAAGAGGACTTAAAATAGGTTCAAGGCAGACCTAGACCATGCAAAGGGGGCCCCCTAGATGGCATCTAAGTGGCTCAAATTCAAAGGCATGTACAATGGCCAAAGCATGGAACATGCTACACAAGCTTTCAAAGCATTAAAGAGGTGTCCAAGGCAAGCATACAAGCATGTCAAAGGGACTGAAATTACATGACAAATGGTCCCAACCCACTAAATTAAGGTAAGGATGCATGCTATAGAATCACACACTTAAGGCCAACAAGCCAAAAATGCAAAGGAGCTATACAATGCGTGCCATGGCCGACCCAAACAACTATGGACAGACCTCTAGCATGGTAAAATAAACATAGAAGCTTCACAAAACTAGACCTAAAACAAGCTTGAACAAAGGTTTTCAACCTAAGGCATGTTAAGGCCTAAACATGGCATTACAAGGTAGGTATGCTAAGCATGCATGGTGTACCAAAACCAACAATAAACATAGGCATATTATGATATAATAGGCACAAAAAACAACCAAGGCATGGTCAACATGAAGCTTAGCTAGATGCTCCCTCAAGAGGCCAAAAATGGTCCATTTCAAGGACAATAAGGAGAGGGGGTGGCCCTCTCCTTCTTGGGACCTCAAGGCACCATCCTCACCTCTGAAATCTCTCAAGATTTCAGTGGTGAGGAGGCCCAAACACCAAGGTCTCGGAGCTCACACAAAATAGCACAAAATGGGGCCTCCCAAGGCCTAAGAGGGGTCAAACACCTCCAAACCACAAAACACTCTAAACAAACTATTTAGAGGGCCTAAAAAAAGAACTTTTTTATATTATACACCAAGCTCAAAAATAATTTTAAGATAGGTAAAAATACAATGCAAAAATGCGGAATAAATGGACTAGTTTCTTACCCTTGTTGACTTTCTTCACAAATGGTGGACCAGCTGGTTCTTCAAGCTCAAAACCACCCAAGAACACCAAGAACAACCTCTGGTTCTTCAAGGAACCAAGAAAAGGTGAAACACTATGTGTTTGTGTGCAATAGTAAGACACAAACACACTTAAACACACACAAAGGCCAAATGAGAGAGAGAAATGGAGGTAGGTGAGACACAAACCCTAACCCTAAAACCAGAGCTCTCACACAATGTTTTCTCTTCAAAATCTCTAACCTAGAGCCAACAGAAGAGGGCTCCTCTTATAGAGGAGCCAATCTTGTAAAGCTTACAAGGTAAGCTAACAAGGAGTCCATCCCTCCATACACGTGTATGGAGGGGAACAAAATGACATACAGCTGTATTAAAATATCTGCAAAAGCAGATGAACAGTAGTTGGCTGCTCAAAATTGCCATCTTGACAAAATTGAGTGCCGACTGGCAACAAAGAATGCCGACTGGCAATATAGATTGCCGATGGCAGAAAAACACCAGCCGATGATGTGTGGGGATGCCTCACAAGGCATTCCCTGCCCCTCCAAGGCAAAACACAAGTGTTTGGTGCAAAACCAGACACTAAACAGTCGAGTTCAGAAATCCTGAGGCAAGGCGCGTAGCCAAGACCTCCGGGAACTGCAAACGAACACAAACATGGATGATCACCAGATGTTCAGACGGTGACGTCCAAGTCTTGAGGACGGTCAAAAATGGGGTGTCTACAGTTGCCCCTCTTTGACAGAACTCGAAAGTCATTACAATGATGGGAGTGAATGTCAAAGCCCTGAGACGACCCATTTTTCACAAGGCCGAAGACTCAGACAAACATGCAAGACAAACAAGGTATGCGCCCGAAGGCAGGGGCAAAATGCAAGACAATGCACGAATGGATGCAAAATGATATGCAATACATACAAAACAATGTATAAATAATGCAAATGAAAATGCAATGCAATTGAAACAATGCAAACTATATGCAAAGCAATTGAATCACGATCCAATCATAGGCGGTTTGAAACCATACCTATGTCAAATAGATTGATGGAGGTAACAAGTCTGTCTACCATAGAACGGTCAACTGAACTATGAGTAATGTAGACGGACATAAGAACAAGTATTGGGGGGGATTGACACAAGTGGGGAAACGACCCGCTGAAGAAAGGACAATGATCCTAATGCCGGATGCAAAAATTACACTACAATGTAATATATAATGAAAATGCTGGGGAAATGGCAATGAATATGGCACGCGGGCCAAACCAAATCTTGCCTAGAAAAGGCATGTACACATACAAGCCACGTCTAACATAGAACGGTCCACTGAACTATGCGTCGACACGAGGAGTATGGGCACATACCAGACCAAGCTCAACATGGAAAGGCGCGAGCCATAGATGGAAGATGATGCAACGAATGCATGCAAATTATAATGCAATAGATATGACACGCGGGCCAAACCAAATCTTGCCTAGGAAAGGCATGTACACGTACAAGCCGTGTCTAACATAGAACGGTCCACTGAACTATACTTTGACACAAGAAGTATGGGCACATACCAGACCAAGCTCAACATGGAAAGACGCAAGCCATAGATGGAAGTGATGCAATGAATGCATGCAAACTACAATGCAATATGCACTATGTCCTAATGATGCATGACAATGCAACTATTTAAGATGATGCATGACAATGCAAGTTTTTTTTTTTGTTTTTGAAATGCAAATGATGTATAAAATGCATGATTTCGAAATGCGCGACAACGCGCGGCTTTTAAGATACACGACAATGTAAATGGACTGTGCACATCAATGCACTAAAGGTCTTGCACCTTCCGAGGATTTAAGGTCTCCTAGACCATCGAGAACGACAAACACCGAAGGACTTGCACCTTCCGAGGATTTAGGGTCTCCTAGACCGTACAATACCTGTACGGTTCGTCTGGTTGCACCAGCCTTAAATGAACGGTACATAGAATATCGTGCCTGCAAAGAAAACAAACTTAACAAGTACAATGTGATATTAATGTATTTGAAAATGCGCGACAACGCAAAGCGAGTGGGAAGCATGACAATGTTGTGAAGGTACAGACATGTAAGTGGAGCATGCGGTCTACGCAGGCAACGAAATTGATCATAAACATGCGGTCTACGCAAGTAGAACATGCGGTCTACGCAAGTAATGAAATTGAACATAAGCGTGCGGTCTACGCAAGCAGAACATGCGGTCTACGCAAGTAATGAAATTGAACAATCATGCGGTCTATGCAAGCAAAACATGTGGTCTACGCAGGTAATGAAATTGAACAATCATGCGGTCTACGCAATCAAAACATGCGGTCTACGCAGGTAATGAAATTGAACAATCAGGCGGTCTGCGCAAGCAAAACATGCGGTCTACGCAGGTATTGAAATTGAACAATCATGCGGTCTACGCAAGTAAAACATGCGGTCTACGCAGGTAATGAAATTGAACAATCATGCGGTCTACGCAAGCAAAACATATGGTCTACGCAGGTAATGAAATTGAACAATCATGCGGTCTACGCAAGTAAAACATGCGGTCTACGCAGGGAAATCATGCGGACTACGCAATCAAAACATGCGGTCTACGCAGGGAAATCATGCGGTCTACGCAAGGAAAACATGCGGTCTACGCAGGGAAATCATGCGGTCTACGCAAGTAATGAAATTGATTACAAACATGCGGTCTACGCAGGCAAAACATACGGTAGGAAAATGTGCGGTCTACGCAAGGAAATCATGCGGTCTACGCAAGGAAAACATGCGGTCTACGCAAGTAATGAAATTGATTACAAACAGGCGGTCTACGCAAGTAATGAATTTGAACAAACATGCGGTCTACGCAAGCGAAACATGCGGTCTACGTAGGTAACACATGCGGTCTACGCAAGTAATGGATTTGATTGAGCATGCAAAATGCAATGAGATGCGCAAAACCGCGCGATGCGTTTAGACAACGCGAATGCACAAGACAGTGCGATAGTTTGAAATGCACAAAACAGTGCGACGATTTGAAATGCACAAAACAGTGCGACGATTTGAAATGCACAAAACAGTGCGATGATCTGAGACGCACAAAACAGTGCGATGATTTGAAATGCACAAAACAGTGCGACGATTTGAAATGCACAAAACAGTGCGATGATATGCGATGCACAAAATAGTGCGATGATATGCGATGCCCATGGGACAACTTTTGGGTTTGGTAAAAGCCAAAAAGGATACGAAAAGGATACACCTTGCACGAATACGAGTGCCACGCATAGAAGACACGACCCGAGGTCAAAACAGAGGCCGGCTAAGCGTCGGAAGTGCACTGTTTTGTACTGTTTTGAGCACTAAAGGCCCTGGACCCCACACATAACTCAAACAATGGTGTAGGAGGCTCCAAAATCACTGTAGGAGGTCACCGGATGACCACCGACCATCAAAATGTATCACCGGCCGTCCACCGGCTATCATTTAATTCCATCGGCACAATATTTTGCCGACCGGCAAAGGGTGTGGCCGACCGGCAAAGAATTGCTGTATCGTGGCAGTTCTGTCATTTCGGCACGGGTCTTTTAAAATAGGGTTTCTAACCCTATTTTCTTACTTCTCCTTGGTCGAAAAACCCCTCTCTCTCTCTTTAGAGCATTTTCCTCCCTCGATTCTCTCTTTTTCTTGCGTTCTAGCTCCCGTTTTGTCGTTCGATTTGCGATCTCCTTCGCGTTTCGGACATTTTCAACCGAACGAAACTTCGTTTCGGTGTCTCTTTCTTGATTTTCGCCACTCGGGGCTTGTTTTCCTCAAGTTTTTCTCGATATCCGTACCTTTTCCGTACTCCGACTTTTCCGGCCTTTTCCGACCCTCTCGGGGTTTGACTTTTTGTTGACTTTTTTCCTCCTCGCCCGATTTCTCGCCTTCCGGCCATTTTCACACCATTTTTGACATGGCCGACGATATTCCACAGGGCGGGACTCCCCCGGATCACGAGATGGATCCCGGGGTTGAGCTTCTCCCGCTGAGCATCAGCCCGTTCGACCCGGCAACCTACCAGCCGGCGATTCATGTGCTACCTCCTGACGGACTTCGCCAGTTTCGGAGCTTCGAGAGGCACGTGCCACCCGAGCTATTACTGCGTGAGCCTACCTCCCACCTGTCCTTCGGCGCTTCCGAGGTAACTCTCTTTTCTCTGCTTTACTTTCTGCAATGTAGGATACAAAACTGTCGTAGCTGGTTGTGCTCTTTAACTGCTTTAGCTCAGATACCCTGTATACTGTAGTTGATTGTAAACATACGTGCAACTGATATCTGCTTGAGACTGACACATGCACACACACTGCACTAGCCCTGAATCACCCGAACATACGGCGCTCACTGTATTTCACTGCATACCCACTGGTACCCAATATTTACTTGAGTCTGAAAATATGCACACATGCTATACTGTACTGAACCACCCGAACATGCTGACGCATCACACGTTGTAGTTCACTGTAAGCACACCGGCACCCGGTATTTGTTTAAATCTGTTAAACTTACACACATGCTGCATACCTATATGCTTCTTTAGAACTGCATGTTGAATATTGCCTTGCAATTGTTGTTTTTTTGTTTACAGGGGGATTCCCATACCGTCCGTGGGTATGGGAATACCGGCGCTCGGAACTGGTATGCAGAGCTTCCCGATGCGGTTCGCCACATCGTGGACCAGGCGGGCTTCGGCGCTTTCTGCAGGGGACTGTCCAGACTCACGACCTGCAGGCCCTTGCTCGCCGCTCTAGTGGAGAGGTGGTGGGACACCACCGACTCGTTCCATTTATCTGCGACGGGAGACATGACGATGACTCCCTACGATTTCTCGATGCTCACAGGCATCGGGGTAGGGGGTGATCCGATCCCCTTTGATACTGACATGGACGAGTGGACTGCCGCTCAGATCCATCTGCTTGGTAAGGTGCCACCTCTCGCCCGTCCAGGCTTTGTTCGTTACTCCCGGTTCGAGGTACAGTTCAGGGTCCTGCCCGCGTTGATGGAGAAGGCGCAGATGACTCAGGAGGCCGTGGAGAGGTATGCGCGTGACTTTCTCATGTTCCTGCTGGGGACGACAATTTTCGCCGACCGGGCGAACACTGTGCCCCTCTGCCTGCTTAGTGCTTTGGTGGACGTCAGGCAGATCTTGCACTATGATTGGGGTGGCGCCGCTCTGGCCACACTCTACGGGTATATGAGCTCGGCTTCCTGTGGCAGCAGACAGTTGCTCGAAGGCTACTGGCGTGCTTGGGAGGTACGTTTCTTTCCCGCTTTTCATTTCTGCTTTTCTATCTTCTGTACTTTGTACTGTATTCTGCATTGCACATACTGTAGTCTGCTTTTCACTAACTGTATACTGCACACGCGGCACACACATACACTCTGCTTTACACTGACTGTACACTGCTCACACTGTACACAATATACAATACACTGTACAACACACGGTCCTGCCATTTCTGCTTTATTCTGTATTTTGCTCTTATCTGATAATCATATTGATGTTTTCTCTGTAGTTGTGGGTTTACGCCTACTTTCCCAGGCTTGCACCCGTGCTAGACACGGAGACCCCCCTCGTCGTCCCGTTCTCGCGACGCTTCGACAGGAGATGCGTGCGGAGGCCACGAGAGACATTTAGCTTCTTTCGCCGCTACTTCGACACTATCACCCCTGCCGAGTTATGTTTTATTTCAGAATTTATCTAAGCTTTGCTTTTCACTACATACTTCAATAACGGTAGATAACAAACTGTATGTCACTTTCAGATCACCTGGCAGCCTTGGGCTTCGTTGCCGGCGACGATTCGGGACCGATTTGCCGGTGCTGAGGAGACCTCGCGTTTCCGGATCTTACTGGAGGGCCCGGTTTGTCGGGCTTGGTACCTGGGTGAGCATTTCCTACGCCAGACCCTAGGGTTACCGGAGCAGATAGTCCCGGTTCACCCTCCTGAGGACATGAGGGAGACCGAGAGGCTCACTACCGAGCAGATGGCCGATTATACTATTGGCTGGGAGGCGACCCGCTTCAGAGGCATCGGCGACTACCGAGAGTACGTGCAGATGTACATTATGCGGTCTCTAAGCGGTGGCCGTCGAGCTGAGGGAGCCAGGTCCGTGGCGTCGGCAGCTAGGACAGGAGCGGGAGCTGAAGCAGGAGCTTCGAGGAGGGCTCGAGTTCGTGGCAGGGGCGGAGTTCAGGGAGGACGGGGGACTGGCTGGCCCGCCCTGCCCACTGTACTGACATACAGAGCGCAGGACGGGGCGACCTACCAGATCCCCTTTGCTCCTACCCCGGCTGGTCATGATTTAGCCAGCATCCCCGACTTGCCTCCGGTATGTATTACTTCATTTTGCATCTTGCATTAGCATTTCATTTCAGTTTATTTGATATTCCGCGAAATACTGATATATCTCGTACTTTTGCAGGCGTCCTCTGAGTACACCCGGTAGTCCGTGGAGTTGAATGCCTCCATGATGGGGATGTTACAGCGGACCTTCGACCTTCTGGCCCTCTACAGCATCCCGGTATGTTCTTCTGACCACTGTCTCAAACCATTCATAAGCTGATCCACGTAATCTGATGCACGACGCAACACCTGATATACTGATCTCACAGCATCTGATACACTGCCTACACTGCATTTATACACTGTATACTGCATTGATAAACTGCCCACGGCATTCACACACTGTGTACTGCATTTTGCACTGATAAACTGCTCACGGCATTCACACACTGTACTCATACACTGCATTCTGCACTGATAAACTGCTCACGGCATTCTGACACTGTACTCACACACTACATTCTGCACTGATAAACTGCTCACGGCATTCTGACACTGTACTCACACACTGCATTATGCACTGATGAACTGTCCACAGTATACTGATGCATTTGCCTTTTATGCACTTGTTCAGCCTCCCTTCCAGATTCCTGTTGTAGGAGGTACTCCAGCTGGACCTTCCGTCCCCGCCCGAGGGAGAGATGAGGAGGGCAGAGCATTCCCCCGCACCAAGGGGGGGCGCACTCATGTCAGGAGTAGTTCGCGGGCTCCAGTCCCTGATGATGATGAGGAGGAGGAGGCGGAGGCGGAGGCAGAGTCGGAGGCGGAGTCATCGGAGGAGGAGACCGGAGGCAGCACTAGCTCGGGCTCTGATGACGATGCTGATGATGCTCCTGGACCTTCGTCCAGGAAGAGGACTAGGACAGACCGATAGCCCTCGGAGCCGCTTGACATGGATACAGATTTTTGTTATTTTTCTTCTTTCTTGTACTTTTCCCTTTTGTTGGTAGTTAGGATACTTTGTACTGCCGCAGGCAGGTTTTTTTTTTTTGTTTTCCTCAAAACTTTGTACTTAAAAAAAGATAATGAAATGAACAAACTTTTTGCTCAAAAAGTGTTACATTTACATATCTCATGTATTGCATCGCATCACATCATGTTACACCTCAATGTAAATGGAATTGACTGGTTGTCTGAAAATTGAACACTTGCACGGTAATAATCAGATAACTAAACAGCCAACAGCAAAATAACCCAAGCAACCCACTGCCTGATTCTGGACACACACAGCCCTTACTCTACTGGGGATTAATCTACATACAACCCGTAACACAGCACTTGGTTCATTTTGCACATAGTAAATCCCGAACAAACAGCCCAATCTGACAAGACGGACTACGGAGGTGAAACCAACTGGAGTTGAAACACAATCGAATATAGAGAATGGCACAACATTCTGAGCATAAATGATTTTTGTAATTAAATAAGGGTTTTTCAAACCGGGGTATCGAGCCTACAACTGAACACAGCAGAGAGGACTCAAACAAAAGGGTACACGACCTAAACACAACGAGACATGCTCGGAAGAGACCTAAAACAGAGGTTGAAGTAAACAAAACAAAAGACACGACATACAGACGCGCCGACGAAGACGGGGGACCTCAGATCACGAGGGGCCAGTTTCTATGGGTATTGCTTCCCACCATTTTCTCATTTGTGATTCTCACATCACTCTGGCACTCAAGCTCGGTTTTTCTCTCAAAACCTTCTGGCTCGCTTTTTCTCTCAACTTACACCTCTCTATTCTTTATTCTCTCATTTTTCGTCCCTCCCCAAGGTGATTAATGGATGAATAGGAAGTTGCGGGTTCACGCCCGATGCCATTAGCTCACAGCTATTTCTTCTGGTAGGTAGAGTGCCGTCTTGGCAAGTACGTTGACGACGGGGGAAAGATAGAACGCCTGACTCAACTGTGCCCCTAGTTCATCATTTTGACCATTTTTTTCGTTTTGGTTTTCAACTAAAACAGTTTTGATCAAGATGAGAGTCGGATTAACGTACTTGTTCGATTTTTGATTTGAAAACCATGCAAGTCAGGCTGCAAGCACTGAAAATTTTCCTTTTTGGGTCCAAGAAAATGGTCCAGTTTTGGAAAATGGAATAGTTTTCGAGAAAATAGTCAACCTCAGTAAAAATCTTCAAAAACTATTTTTGCAAACGGCTGATGCTCAACGAGCATGGAACTTACTCTTTGAGATGCGCAACCTCAGATCAGAGGCAATGGAAAATTGCCCCTGGCTTAAAGGGGGTGGATGGCAACGGAAAGTTGCCCCTGGTTTGAATGGCGACTCATGGCAACTCGTGGCAACGGGAAGTTGTCCCTTGTTTGGATGGTGCCGCAGCAGTCCGCAAACAGTCTTTATTGGTGGTGGTCGAACTCTTGGACACAGAGATGACGAAGACGATCATAACAAATATATGGACACAATCACCTTGGAAGGTGTCGGCGACTAGACTTTGGGATGAAATCGAAACCATTGCATGGACCGAGACACTATGAAAGCGTTGGGGGCTGGACTTCATGATGAAGTTGCCTACGTATCCCAAACATGGGAATCAAGCCTAACGTAGTTCCGGTTAAGGTACACTCAGGTATTTTAACCTTCACTTTTCAGGCTCTAACTTTTGCCAAGGTGCCCGACGCGGGTTTTCGACCTTGAGAGCTTCTTTTCATTTTCTTTTGTTCATTTCTTTTTCTTTTTTTTTGCATTTTTTTCTTTTCTTTTTTCGCATTTTTTCTTTTCTTTTCTATTCTTTTTTTGTATTTATTTTTTTTTGCTTTTTGTATTTTTCTCTTGCTCTAACTTTTGCCTGGGTCGCCCTTCCGGGTTTTCGGCCCAGCGAGCCTCTCAAAGGGTAAAGTGTAACAAGTCCATGTCAAATGGTTTCTGAAGTTGAAGCCTCTTTGTATCTAGGAGAACGGCTGTTGCAATGATTTGTAGAAGAATCCATCCCGGTCGCTCCACAAGCTCCTTCTGGTGAGATCTAATCGTTTTGATTCGACTTCGGTGCCTCTTATTCGAGGGCTGCTTATTCGAGGGCTGCCTCCACAAGCTCCTTACATGGTGTTTGACCGTCGAACTTTCTGAACGGGTTCAAAATTCGAAACGGACGGGTTGAATCTTGAGGCTGAGAGCGATTCTAGGCTGCACAATCTCAAGAGCGGTTCCACACAGGTCTTCACAGGGCCGTGTAAAACATCTGTTTTTGAAAGTTTTTAAGAAAGCGACGAATCGCTCGCGCCAAAGATAGTGTGGAACCAATCTGGATCAAGCCAGGGTCCTTCCCAGTACTCACACTAACAAGCATGATTTCATTCATTAAGGGCTAGCATGCTTCTCTTTCTCTCAAAATGATCAAAATTTTGCAAAACCCGAGGAATTCCTTCCTCTTCGTTTTTATCACCGCAGTGTTCAAAAGGGGTTTTTGAGAAACTTAGGCTAATGCGATGAGTTTGGCGCACAGGAGAGCAGACGAGATGTACTGTCAGTCCATTCAAGTCCTCTGGCACAATTAACTCACACTGGAAGCAAGCATGAAAATGAGATAGCCACAGCTGTTTCATTTAGATCTGTTGGTATAACTGGCCCCTCGGCAGAAACAGACTCAAACAAAAAAACAGGTAATTACCAAACAAAACGGCATTCGAGGCAACAACCCAGGAATCACCTGGTATTCTATACAAAAGGGGACTGACTCGATACAACAAGACAGACCCTTAAGCAAAACGACTGACTACAAGACAAAGAGACAGACTCAAAACAAAAGACTGACTCGATACCCAAGCCAGAATTTACAAAACTCGGTTTCACCGATGCTCAAAAATGCGTGCCAGACGCCACATCCAAAATATACCGAATGCCGCCCGCAGGTGGCTCATTTTCTGATTACATACTTGCAGTATCTGTGTCCTCAAAATCCAATAACTGGGTGGTAACGGACTTGGCTGAGGTGGGCAGGAGGATAACCTCGTTGTCGATCAAATCTTGCACCTCATGACGGAGGCGGAAACAATTGTCGGTTGCATGGCCTGTCTACTGGTGGTACGCGCAGTACTGGGTAGCATCATGCGTGGCAGGGAGATTCTTCGGGAGAGGCCGAGGCTCCAAGGGTTTAAGGTGTCCCCTCTCGGCAAGGATCTGAAGTGCCTTAGACAAAGGCATGTAAAGAGCATGAAAGACCCTGCGCCCTCGGGGCAGGTATTTTGAAGCCTGAGCATTCTTACTAGACGCACAAGCAAAAGGGTCGGCAGGCGCCACCTTGGCTTTCTGATCTTTTCCCGATGCAGGGGCGGGAATAGGAGGAACTGCTCTGGCATGACGGGGCCTATCCCGATTTTCTGACTGACTTGAGCTACCCTCAGGTGGAGTGGGGAAAGCATCCTCTACAGTTATCGCCACAACTGCGGATATCTATTGCTTGTTCATCCCCCCGGCTTTCAAAGCCTCGACTGCCCGCAGCAGTTGTTCAATGGGATCAGCATCTGCCTTTACTTTGTCTTTTCCTCTAGCCTCAGCCTGATCGAGGGTTTGGGTTGATGTTGATATGTCATTACCATGGCTGGAGGTCATCTCCGGTTGGCTAAGTTCAATCACAATTCGCCCCAACAGCGGGGGCTCCTGGGGTACAAAACTCCCGGCATATGGTGCGGCTGGAGGTGAAGCTGACATTCTGTAGGCGAGATCTGCCACAGACCTCTGGAGATCACCTATCATTCCCATTAGCTCGAATGTAGTGGGCTCGTGAGCCTGGTATAGCTGGGGGGTCCAGACCGGGTGCGCAACAGGCGACCTGGGTGGATGTGACATATCAATGTTGGTCTCACTTTGCAGAGTGATGCCTTGATCTAATGCAGTTGTCATAACCACGATCTCTTCTGAATTCTGTGTCGTCATAAGTCCCGCCTCAGCAAAGGGGGAACACTAGCTATTCTGTGCCAGCTGTCCGAGCTGAAAGAGACAACAAGCAGCATTTCAGTCCAAATGGATCAAACACGAGTGCAGCGGAACAACTGTACTCTACTGCTCATCACTGTTCCCCAGAAATCACTGTCCCCAAAACTGAACCTGATACCCGCAGATAACTGATTTCTCGACAACACTGGATACTGATGCCCTCGGGCCTAATACCCACTCTTGCAAACTGATATGTATATTCCTGTAGAGATACACTCTAAAAGCACATATCAAGCAAAGAGAGCCAAAAACACCCCTATGTTGGGGTAGGGTTTCCCTATCCTATTTTGTCATGAGCTAGGGTTTCACTATGCACGCAGCAGTTTCAAACAACCTATAATCGGGTAAGCAACCTGTCCTAACTTGGAATGGTCACTGTGGATCCGAATATGCACTAGGTCGAATGGTCAAAAAGGGTGCCCTGGTAAAAACCGGGGTTTGTGTTCCCATACTGTCAAAGCCCATAACCGGTCAGCCTTATGGTCATGCCTTGACAAGACAAGCCTCTAGCAAACCGTTCAGGAATGGCAGATTGCAAACACTGTGTTCCTAGGCGCACCTATGCACATGCAATGCAAAGAGACACATAAATGAGATCAAAACAGGATATCACGAGTTCGAGTCAAGCTCTCTAAGTCCGCAGCAGAGTCGCCAGAAACTGTAGACGCGCCCGTGGGCCTCATGCTACAGTTCGGACTCAATTTGTGTCACGGTTCTTAATCTGAACCAAAGAGTCCAAATCTGGCAAATCGTTTTGAGAAACAGATTTTTGAAAAGAAGAGCCAAACATGGACTGCTTTGCCAGATACAGAGTTGCCACGTAAATTTTTTTTATGGGGAAATTTAGGAAACCCTGACTCGGTGGCAAAGGCCACGTGTCCGTCATTGCCAAAGTTGCCTCGGCTCCGGAGCTTGGGTACGATTGGGGAAGGTCAGCTATGAGCACCCCCTCTCGCCCGATCCGAAGATCGGCCTCTACTAACCGTGATATCCGTTTTTGAAAACGTTATGTGTTCTCATTCCATTTATTAGCCTAGAATTACTATGTTATGCGCACAACACACAAGTATAGACTAGATCGCCTAATTTGGAAATAAGCATTGCATATCCGTTTGTCTTGAAAAACATTTTGGAATTTGCTACTCGCAAGTAGGCTAAAATACGGATTTCAACGAGTTTTTCCAACTCAGACAATCCAACCTTCACCCATAGGCATTCAAACAGTTTAACACATAAGCATTTAGCCACATGGTAAGCATCCTATCATGATAGCATTCACACGCATGCGATATGTTAAAGCATAAATACCTACAATGTACTCCGTGCCAAAACAATAAACTAGTTAGCAAACATGC
The DNA here is from genome assembly GCF_055761805.1 of Camellia sinensis. Taxonomy (NCBI): domain Eukaryota; kingdom Viridiplantae; phylum Streptophyta; class Magnoliopsida; order Ericales; family Theaceae; genus Camellia; species Camellia sinensis. The sequence continues at coordinate 74,957,294 of NC_138964.1, forward strand.
GTGATCCTAGTTCATGTTAAAGTGGCTAATGCGACGCATGCAAAATGCAATTAGGATAGGCTCGGCTAACCTAAGCATGGCATGTGAAATGCAGTCAATTGATGCACGTATTCAATTTGGAATTGAACTACAGATGCAGTTAGCATGATGTACCGAGCCCGGTGCATGTGATACAAATGCATGAATGCACGCATGCATAGCATAGGGTATGCTACTTTTAAATATGCCCTAATCTACCATCATAAGCAGGTAAATGAAAGGGAAGAAAGACGTGGGGTTGGGAGGCATGCACACACTCACCCACCCTTATTACAAGTTTGCCCTCGCTCGGAGGGACCAAATAAATATTACAAATTAACTAACTCGCGAGCTAATTAATCATTACAAATTGCCTAATTAATTAACAAACTAACTAAGCTAGGAAAAACAGATAAATCGACTCGGGAGGAGAGCTCGATGCAATGCATGCTCGGTCCTGCTCGGAAGTGCACCGCCATGCATAGGCTGCCTCTGTTTTCCTTGCTGTACTCCTCTAGAGGTCGCCAAAACCTCAGGATTGCTTCTCTGGATACTGGGGAATACAATCGGCTGAGTAGGATTACCACCGGCAGTGGTATGTGGTCACCGGCCATTTATGAAGCTATCGGCAGAAGGATAATTGCCGGTCGGCACTGGACACTGCCGGTCGGCATAAAGCTCCTGCAGAATCTGTAATTGACAGCAACAGAGGGCAAGGCAGAGCATGGCAATACAATTCAAACTATGTATGCACCAATCATGTCCCTTATCATGTTAGTGATTCAAAGGGACACGCTCCTTGGTTCTCGGACCATCAATCGCGCATTTCAATGCGTGATGGGCCAAGAGACCAAGTTATGCATGTTGATTTCAAAATGCAATGCAAACCAACAAACAAATGAGGAACTCAACCTCAATCATGGATGATCAAGAGGCAAAGCATGCGTGCAATGCAACCTAAGCATGTTGACTAGGCATGGAACATGGCAATGCAAGCAAACAAGCAATGAACAAGTATGCAAGCTAGTATACAAGGCAAACATGCAAACAAGCAAAAGGGTGAACTTGAGCATGGTTTGGGAAACTCTAAATAGGCCCAAAACAGTGGCCAAAGTGCTATAAAATGAGGGCTAAATGGCATGCAAACATGCATGCACACAAGGACCAACACTTAAGCATAAAAAGGCAACTCTCAAGCACACTTGAAAGAGGCATAACATGGACTAATGGCATGCAAGGTAAGCATTGAAAATCATGTTAAGATGGTGCCAAACCAAGCAAACAAAATAGACTAAGCATGCAATAAATGGCCCAAGTACTTGAAGCAAGTCAAAGGGGCTTGAACCATGACCAAGTCAACCAAGCCTCACAAGGCTAAGAGGACTTAAAATAGGTTCAAGGCAGACCTAGACCATGCAAAGGGGGCCCCCTAGATGGCATCTAAGTGGCTCAAATTCAAAGGCATGTACAATGGCCAAAGCATGGAACATGCTACACAAGCTTTCAAAGCATTAAAGAGGTGTCCAAGGCAAGCATACAAGCATGTCAAAGGGACTGAAATTACATGACAAATGGTCCCAACCCACTAAATTAAGGTAAGGGTGCATGCTATACAATCACACACTTAAGGCCAACAAGCCAAAAATGCAAAGGAGCTATACAATGCGTGCCATGGCCGACCCAAACAACTATGGACAGACCTCTAGCATGGTAAAATAAGCATAGAAGCTTCACAAAACTAGACCTAAAACAAGCTTGAACAAAGGTTTTCAACCTAAGGCATGTTAAGGCCTAAACATGGCATTACAAGGTAGGTATGCTAAGCATGCATGGTGTACCAAAACCAACAATAAACATAGGCATATTATGATATAATAGGCACAAAAAACAGCCAAGGCATGGTCAACATGAAGCTTAGCTAGATGCTCCCTCAAGAGGCCAAAAATGGTCCATTTCAAGGACAATAAGGAGAGGGGGTGGCCCTCTCCTTCTTGGGACCTCAAGGCACCATCCTCACCTCTGAAATCTCTCAAGATTTCAGTGGTGAGGAGGCCCAAACACCAAGGTCTCGGAGCTCACACAAAATAGCACAAAATGGGGCCACTCAAGGCCTAAGAGGGGTCAAACACCTCCAAACCACAAAACACTCTAAACAAACTATTTAGAGGGCCTAAAAAAAGAACTTTTTTATATTATACACCAAGCTCAAAAACAATTTTAAGATAGGTAAAAATACAATGCAAAAATGTGGATTAAATGGACTAGTTTCTTACCCTTGTTGACTTTCTTCACAAATGGTGGACCAGCTGGTTCTTCAAGCTCAAAACCACCCAAGAACACCAAGAACAACCTCTGGTTCTTCAAGGAACCAAGAAAAGGTGAAACACTATGTGTTTGTGTGCAATAGTAAGACACAAACACACTTAAATACACACAAAGGGCAAATGAGAGAGAGAAATGGAGGTAGGTGAGACACAAACCCTAACCCTAAAACCAGAGCTCTCACACAATGTTTTCTCTTCAAAATCTCTAACCTAGAGCCAACAGAGGAGGGCTCTTCTTATAGAGGAGCCAATCTTGTAAAGCTTACAAGGTAAGCTAACAAGGAGTCCATCCCTCCATACACGTGTATGGAGGGGAACAAAATGACATACAGCTGTATTAAAATATCTGCAAAAGCAGATGAACAGTAGTCGGCTGTTCAAAATTGCCATCTTGACAAAATTGAGTGCCGACCGGCAACAAAGAATGCCGACCGGCAATATAGATTGCCGATGGCAGAAAAACACCAGCTGGTGGCCTCTGGCCATGGCCGGCGATGTGTGGGGATGCCTCACAAGGCATTCCCTGCCCCTCCAAGGCAAAACACAAGTGTTTGGTGCAAAACCAGACACTAAACAATCGAGTTCAGAGATCCTGAGGCAAGGCGCGTAGCCGAGACCTCCGGGAACTCCAAACGAACACAAACATGGATGATCACCGGATGTTCAAACGGTGACGTCCAAGTCTTGAGGACGGTCAAAAATGGGGTGTCTACAGATCTAGGCTTAACATAACCTAGGCTTGGCATGTCCTAGGCTTAACATCAAGGAAGGAGCAAAGCATGCATACAATACTTAAGCAAATCACATAAACACAAAACAGGGTATGGACCTTACTTAGGCAAAACAAGTCACAAACATACATATACAAGCTCAACGAGTCATAATCATACAAATGCTCATGAGCATGACTAAGACATAAATGCGGGTTGTTACAATAAGCCTATAGTTGGATGCACCTTTATTGACTATAATGTGTCACTCTACAATAATATTAACTACTTTGCCTTTATGTTTTAACAAAAATAAAAATAAATAAATATAATAATAATAATAATAATAATAATAATAATAATAATAATAATAATAATAATAATAATAATAATAAACAAAACCAAGCCTTAAGTCCCATCAAATGGGTTTGGCTACAAGAATCCTTCTTCTCCACTCAACTTTATCCAAGGTCGCTTCGTTAGTCAAGTTATGTTTATGCATAATTGTTCCATTTTTCTTTTCCAACTCTTTAAGTTAATTATGTGTATCACATTTCCTTGGGTAGGGATGTTAGAAATTGGGCACCCATGTGGCATGACCCTTAGAACCTTTTGAACCTTATCCTTGTAAATTTGAATTTGAATTCAAACTTATTTGGATAACCATTCAGGATATCTATATCTATCATATCAATAGATATGGATAGATGGATAGATAGATATTGGTTATATATCAGATTATATGGCTAATCTAAAGATATACGTATATCAGATATACGTTATGTGGTTTTTACCCATAACCATTTTTTCCCATACTCTCTCTCTAACTCTCTCCCAGAAAACAACGATCAAGACATTTTGCACTGTGACTTGTGTGGGTGATACTCATTTTGTAGTATCACTCCACTGTTGGATTCGTTGACTGATCAGATTTTGGAAGCACGTGATTTACCCACGAGGTTGTGTCATTAAGGTATGATACGAATTATTTTTATCCGCTGCATTAATTTATAATGCTTTATGATTTACATTGGTATCAGAGCCTAATATGGGTATTTTCGTGCTTAGTTGTATGCGATAAAATATGTGTATAATTTTATACATATATACATATATATTATTTGCATGAAAATTAGATTGAGAATGTGATACATCTCATTTTTATGTTCATTAAATGTTATTTTTAATGCCATAAATGTTTTTATTGTGAAAAATGGAATCCGGCAGTACAAAAATCGAACCAGAAAACACCCTGGAAGGCGGAGCGTGGGCCTCACGCGCCACCTGACGCCGTGGAAGGCTTCCACGCGCTGTTCCGCGCCTCCGCCCGCGCGCTGTTCCGCGCTTTCCACGGGCGCCCTCAGCGCCACACACGCGCGCCGCTTGTTGAGCCGCACGCTGAGCCGCGAGCTGAGCCGCGCGCGCTGAGCCGCACCGTTTTTCCTCCGCCGGGTTGGCTGCTGATGTAAGGGTCTGATTATTTTGTTTTTAAATTCAGAATTACGTTAAATGGTCATAATTAATTCGTTATAGCTTTGTTTTAAGCGTGGTTAGTACCATTAGACTCAAAATTATATTTTCTATCTTTTGTAAAATTTTGAAAATTTTATGAAAATAAAAAGTATTTTTCCTGTGATTATAATTCATTATATTGCATAAATTATTTTCTGGGGTTGAATTTTTTATTGTAGACTTCTGAAATGTTTTACTATTTACTGGAACAATTTTTTCAGTTTATCAGATTCTGGAATTTTTTATTTCTAATTTAATGTGTTTATTAGTTATTTAGAATTTCAGAAAATTTCAGAAAAATTTCAGAAAATTTCAGAAGTGATAGAGTTTCTGTTATGGCATAATTTGAATAGTAAATATAGCATATTATTTTTTTTAGGGTTTGTAATATGTTGTAATTAGAATAGCATGATTAATTATTTTTTATTTTAATTCCGTTATTAAATGTAACATAGCATGAGTTGATTGTGAATCTACCTTATGATGCTATTGTATGGAATTAGAATATTTTATCATTCTTTTAGACATGCCATAGTCAGTGGGACGTTATTCGGTTGAGAGAAATCTTTGTAGATTAACTCCCGAAAACCAATATTTTGCACATAAATTAAATTAAATTTTGGATAATTGTCACCTGTGGCGCAAGAGATGATTACAAGCATAGCGGATTTTTGATCTTGCGACTTGTGTAATATTGTCACTATTTAATTTAGATTTTTGTGGCAAAATTATATTATGCTAATCAAATTAATCCCAATGCGAATTTCTCTCTAAATTGACTTAGCTTATGGAAGTTAATTGGTTGACCTAGACTTAGTAAAGATGTTAAAATGTGAACAATGTAATCCCATTCTTTAGATGAGCAAAAGTCTTAGAGACTTTAGGTCAAGTCTTAATTGAGCCAAAGTAAGGAAACATGACTCAAAGTCGCCGTGATTTTGTTGCCTTGTTTGGCATAATAAAAACTAATGTGTGCGCTATGGTTAGCGGCACGCTACGTAGTTTTGGTAGGCGAGTTTTGGAGTTATGAAATTAGTAAGCCCTCAATAGATCTGTATATGATCTTGACTATTGAGCTGCGCGGATTGACTTTGTAATTTGACTTGTAAATAATGTTACATCATTAGATGAAGTAACATTCAAGAGTCACGTCATCCAAGAAATGTGAGCTTAAATAAATTAGTCATTAAGTGTAAGACGAGTAGCTAGTATGAGCAGTGTTTTGCTCTCTACCCAATTATTGGGAGTGGATGGAGCAAAATTTCATGCACTATAATAGTGTGCGTTGAAATATCACGTGAAGTGAAAAGATTAGTGCTTAGTGGCTGCAAAATCTATTAACACTAAGTGAAAAGATTAGCGCTTAGAAGCTGCAAAATCTATTAACATTATGTGAAAAGATTAGCACTTTGAAGCTGCAAAATCTATTAGCATTGCCAACTTGTCTAAGTCTGGACACTTACTGTTTCCACACTTGAGTGTGAGACATGAAGAGGGGCTTCTTTGTATGATTCCTTAGCTAGGCTAATGTTTTTGAATGACGTTTACCACTAAACGCAAACGTTGCAGCATAATAATGAAAAGGTCAAGGCCGACAAGGTTGTTATGACTCTAAGAATTTGACGCATCGCTTGTGAGAGCATTGTGTTGAATTAGACTCTTTAGCCTAATTTGCACTTAAGTTACTTTGGAGCTGTCATAGTTGATAGCTTATTCTCTCCTTCTTGTGGATAGTAGAATTAATTGCAAGTAACTATGAAGCGAGAAATAGATATGGCAAGAGGAGTATCGTCATCTTTCAACTAGATGCAGTAAAGTGTATGGAGAATAAAATTGACTTGAAGGTGCAAGGGATTAGCACTTACTAGTTAAATTTGCGACTTAGGCGCACTTGATATCTCCATGACATCCTTTTATGATCTAGTGAATATGAATTAGTCGTGAGTCATTACCTAGTTGGGCCTAAACCTTTAAAACTTGTCTTCGAGAACTCACACATTAAGGTGATTGGAATTAGTTTATGACATTGGTCATGAACCAGTGGCTTATTAGACTTAATCACATTAATGAGATGATGACACGATGGTTTGAGTAGGCCTTCTCGGGCCCACTCGCTTATGACATCCTGCTCTCATGTGAATGTGTAACTTTGTTCGCAATGGGTGCGCACAAGTAAGTAGGAAAGCCGTAGAAGGTCATTTGTTTTGGTGCATTTAGTCCACTATGATATTTGTAACTAGATATGTGTGAGGGTATGATAGCTATGCCTCGATCTCGACACATTTATAGATTACGATACACATCTGAGTCAAGACTATTTGATCTCCCATAAGTCAAAAGTTTTGAGATGATTTTTGACATTACACATATGAGGTTAAGATCAATTAGATAACAACTTTCGTGCTTTTAGTTTTGACCAAGGTGGCGAGTATCTATTTGAGTTATTTTTAGAAAACTCTGTGAAGAGAGATGGGTGCTTAGAAAATTGATTACTCCTAGTACTCAACAACACAATGGTGTAGTAGAGATAATGAATTAAATATTGTTAATGTTAGGTGGATAATGGCGCAAAATGTTTCCCAATTGAAAATTGCACTAGTTTGTTGCCTATATCCCTAACTAAGTGCCCTCCATATCAGATTTTACACTCCATTTTGAGTAATAGGTTAGCGAAGAGCCATCTATGGGCGATCTGTAACCGTTAAGCAGCTTATCTTTATTTTACTTCTCATAAGATTGCGAAGTTAAGACGTAGGGTTCTATAGCGCATTATTGTATGTTGTCTTGTAAACACAAAGGGTCGTGTGGCGCATTATTGTATGCGGTCATGCAAACCCTTCGGGTCATGTGCATATAGGTAAGCAGCTTTGTGGTAGTGTAACTAAGTCACATAAAGTTTTATTAGTAAAGGTGACGTGAATAGAGTTTTTGGAACTCTATAAGATAGAGAATTCCTAGCATAGCGCTCTATGTAGCCTAGTTGAGAATGGAAAGAAATTTCCAATATCCTAGGGACAGTGGGAGTGATGTGCCTACTAATGGATTACTCCATTAGAGAAGAATACTCTACATTCTTAGTTGTGTGGTAGCGAATGTAAAAATTTTTCACGTCATCACTGGGTGATTGAGAGGGAAACATTCATGATTGCTTCGCAAGATGATAAAGAGCCTAGGATAATGCCTAAGGCTCTAGTCCCCTATTTTTAGAAAGTGGATCAATGTTGCGCAGTTTAAGACAAAGTCTTTAAGGATTAACCATTTTTATAATTTGGTTGACTTTCCATTATGACGCAAAACTGTTATAAAGTTATGCGTAATTTGGATAGTCATTGTTGAGGCATAAGGCTCGCTAGATACCGAAAGGTCGCACCATTGAGGAAAGTGTAGACCATGAGAAGACTTCCACCTGGGGAGTGAGGTTATTTTGACTTAGGCTATGATTGACATATGTTCGGAACATTGATTTGTGGACATTGTGACCCAACTTTCTCGTTAGAGAATTAGATAAGTAGATCCATAGGGATTTACCTTCTGCTTTTATGGTGAAAAGTTAGGAGCGCAAAAAGGTTGCTACTTCCAATAAGTCTTTTACATCCTAAAACAGTTATCCAAATAGTGGTTCTTAGATTTCGTCAAGCCATGATAGACCAACGATGATCGATGAAGACCACTGAGGCACGATCAATGGTCCAAAAGAAGTTTTTCCTTACTTAGTCATTATGAGCCAGGAATTTATAAGGTTGTCGCCACCTCGGGTGGGCAGTCCTCTATTTTAGATATGATGGACATGGGTGATGTAATTTATATGCTTGGATGTACGATCCTTAGGGATTGCTTTGGGAGAATTCATGTTTTGTCTTCGATGACTTACGTAAGGAATATCTTAGAACGATTCTAGATGCAAAATTACAAACCCATTGACTTACCTATCAGTAAAAGCCAGAGCCTCAGCTATTGAGTGAATCCTCGGATTGTCTTTGGGAGGAACAGATGACCTATATTCCTTGATCTTTTCTTTGTTGTGGGAGCCTAAAGTACGCTATGTGGGCGTATTCGGCATGATAAGTGTTATCTTTGGTAAATAGTCAACTGAGTTGTTTAGACATTGACCTTGCTCATTAGACTGTGGATAAAATGCTTTACTAGTAATATATTAATTTGCTCCTCGTAAGATTCAATGCGCTAGTTGGGCGCATCTGCGCTAGTTGGGCGCATTAAGAATGAACGCAAATTGGTCACCAAAATATCTTTAGAGAGGTTATTGCACAAGAGGTAGTGATCTTAAATTACTTCATGTGAGGCGCACATGGTGGATTCCGTTGTATATATTTCTCGCAAGAGGTGCTGATAAGGCTTATGTTTGGAATCTATAATTGCGCAAGCTGTGGTCATTTTTTTTAAAATCGATCACTTATTTTGAGATGATGGGATGTTGACACTATTATGGTTTGTGTCATAATGATTCGCAGATGATAATGTCAGCAGGCAAGATTGGCTCACTCACACGAGCAATCGCCCTTGGCACTTGGGAGCGAGCAAGGATGAGACTAGTGATTTATTTTTATTTGGAGCCAAGAGAGGCTTAAATAATCCACTATGCATGTCGCCTTGGTTACAACCAAGATGAGGTCGTGTTAAGGACCAAACATGGATGTTAGTACCCACTTTCCATGTTGTGCCTGTTATGATTAGTCAGATACGAGATCTCATTTGGCGCTTGGAAGGCGAGAAAATAGAGAATTCGGGTTAGGCGCTAGAAAGCAACTAGACTAATATCTGTACGGTGTATCGAGTATAACGTCACTCTTTATGGAAGAGTTACTCCACTGTAACATGTATTCATACTATATGTGCATGGCGACTGAGTAATGAGGTGAGAGAATGGATCCCTGTTTCCTCACCGTGTGAGTCTTACGTGTCATTATTGATATGACTTTCATTTATGTACCATTTTGTGACTTTTGACTATGTCATAAGGTAAGGGGTTGATGTTCTGCTACTTTGGTATGTTGCCTGCGGTCATGTATGATTCGGCCTTAAGGGACATCACTGGGAAAGCGGTCAATCCTAAACAAAATGGCATGAGGACAAAGGGAAGATCATCTAGTATTACACCACTGTTGTATATTCACTGTCGGCAACTCACATCGCTCTGTATGAGAAGCGGATTGAGTGTGAATATATTACAAGAATTGAGAGGGTCAAACATGCTCTTTTGAGGGATTAGAGATGTTTTTTGGGCCGGTGTAATTAGATGGGTCTGGGGTATATGAGACACTATTTCTGTTCTTTTTGGGTTGATGTCTCTATGCTGGCCCATTTTGAGTTTCTAGTATAGAGCTCCCACATGCAGGTGTTCTCAGCAGTCGCACGGTGTAGTGGCTAGTATGAGATTGTTTATTTTTTGGAGAGATTGAGATAGAGATGCGGCAGTGTCATGCCAACTCATGTCCGAGTGAGAGATGTTAGAAATTGGGCGCCCATGTGGCATGACCCTTAGAACCTTTTGAACCTGAACCTTTTGAACCTTATCCTTGTAAATTTGAATTTGAATTCAAACTTATTTGGATAACCATTCAGGATATCTATATCTATCATATCAATAGATATGGATAGATGGATAGATAGATATTGGTTATATATCAGATTATATGGTTAATCTAAAGATATACGTATATCAGATATACGTTATGTGGTTTTTACCCATAACCATTTTTTCCCATACTCTCTCTCTCTGACTCTCTCCCAGAAAACAACGATCAAGCCATTTTGCACTGTGACTTGTGTGGGAGATACTCATTTTGTAGTATCACTCCACTGCTGGGTTCGTTGACTGATCAGATTTTGGAAGCACGTGATTTACCCACGAGGTTGTGTCATTAACGTATGATACGAATTATTTTTATCTGCTGCATTAATTTATAATGCTTTATGATTTACAAGGGAGCACAAGAATATTGTATGTAATCTACAAGGACGTGACATAGCTCAAGTACAACAAGAAGAATTTCCAAAATGATTCAGAAATTGTGTAAGATATACTAAGGAACTTTATTGAAAACTCACGTAATAAGGGTTAACTAATAGTTTGTTGTGCAGGTTTTGGAAATTTGAGAATGCTTATTCTTTCTATAAGATTGAGGGTTGAGTGATGAAATCCAAATACTTGATGGATCTATATCTAAATGAAAGTTGTGAGGTACTACTTTGTGGATTGAGTGATCAGAGTCCAATAATGATGTTACTAATCTGTGAGTTGAGTGATGTGAGTTTATATATGAGTGTGTTTCTAACCTTTATTATATATTATAAGTTTTATGTTCAGGTTATGGAAGCATCTTATATTGAGTTCATGAGGGGTGGGTCAAGTGATGTGAGACCATATATTAAGTGTATTGCATATATATTGAGAGATAGTGAGTGGAGTGAGCTTCTTACTTGTGGGTTGAGTGATGTTAGCCTCTATAAAGTGTGCATGCTCTTCTTGTTACTTTATGATTGGTTTTACTTGTATCATCTTGGTAATACTTATCTACTGCTTCATAATGGATAAGGTTACTTGATGCTCTTTAGTCTGACTACGTGGATTAGAGGTGGGTGCAATTGGCGCCCTTCTATGGAAACAGGTCATTTTGATGTTTAATGGTTTGGCTTTGAAGTCTAGTGGTGGCTGTAACTTTTTGTGTCGTGCCGCGTCAGTGAAGTGGATCATCTTATTGTTTTCAATACTTTTTGTATACATTCCTCACTGATGTTGTTGCCACTATATCCATTAGTTTAGTACATACTCCTATGGGTTGTGTAGGAGATTATACTATAATTTTTGGTTATGTAGTTATGGTAAGTAATGTTGATATGGCTGTAATACTTTTTGTTATTGTAAAACTATGTTGTTGCTGCTAAAGAAGTTGGATTTACAACTAATACTCTACCCAGGTCCTATCACAAAGATCACATGGGAGTATTTTGTAGAAAATTATTGTCATATGTTCAGTATATATATGCCAGTGATTTCTGCAATTTTAGCAACACAATAAATCTTTAAAAAGTTATAAATGATTTTCAATTATTTTTGCCGATGCAAATTTGTCGTTGCCAAAAAGTAAACCTTTCTCAACAAACAAGTCGTTAGTAAATGGCATCATTTATTGACATAAATGTGTTTCCAAAAGTTTACTTTTGCCAACCCATATTGTGTTGCTAAAGTGTATTTTTTGCCAATGTAAATTTGTCATTGCCAGAAGTAAACCTTTCTGGACAAACATATTGTCGGCAAATGGAAACATTTATTGACGTAAATGTGTCGCCAAAAGCTTATTTTTGTTGACTCATATTTTGTTGCTAAAAGTGTAATTTTTGCCAATGAAAATATGTGTCGAGAAAATTGCTACACAATCATCATATTTGAACTACTTTTATTGGCGTAAGGTAAATTGACGATGATGGATGAAGCTTTTTATTGACAACTATGTTTGTCGTTAAAAGTATTACTTTTACCAATGCAATGATAATTTCATCGGCAAAAAGTTTTGTTGACTCACTTTTGCCTACGGGTTGTTAACGTGGCTCCATGTGTCGGTGAAACTCTTTGCTGACGAGTTTTCCCTTTTAGCAACATATTTTGTTGCGTTGCGAAAAATTTAATTTCTTATAGTGTAATATGTTAGTTATATAATATAAACAAAAATGTTGTGGCGTCTTTGAGGTTAAAAGTCTCACTATAATTATCTCAATTTTCCTAAATTTTATAACACTTAAAATACACATATCATTCTACGATTAGCTCAAAATATAATTTGTATAAATTAAGTTAACATTTAAATCCTCTTAATGATTACCAAAATTTATTAATATTGCTTCCTTAAATTTTGTGATTGTTATTCCTAGAATTAACTTATTCTAATTGGAACCATAACATATATGGTTATACAAGTTTAAGAGATACAACAATGGGGAGAGTGTTGCACGTTAGGCCCTCAATTTTTTATTTATTTCTTTCTTTAATATAGAATCATAACACAATTCTTTAAGCATAGGGGAAAATAAAAATAAAAATTTATTCAGAGATTTTAACTTGAAAAACAAGCAAATTGTGTAGATTAAACGATGAATATGATCCACATTTTTTAAATCATGGATATTCATATTCTCTATTTAATATGAGTTGTTGTCAGGTTATTTTAGTCATTTTCTTTTTATATACCTTTTTTTTATTTTAATAAAAAACTTTACATTTGTTTTTGGATAAATGAAAAAAAAATACAAAATATATATATAAAAAAATCATTTTTATAGCCGGCTAAATCGAGCTCCAGCACAACAAAAGCACCAAGCTCCTTCCTAAGGGGAATCATAAGGAGTTTTTACAATAGTGTAAGGGGAATCGAAAAGAATTTTTACAGTCAATATGAGAGAAATTACTTAGAATTTTTACCAATCATGTGACTATTTGAAAATCAAAGTGCGAATTTGTATATTTTTTCATAATTTAAGTATTTTTTTAAATGAAGACCAGCAATGGGGTGCATTTTTTGTAGATTGAAAAAAAAATAAAAAGAATTGGAAGAGGCGTGAAATTTTTGTAACTTTATGTCTTTATAAATTTTGAAATAGTGGAAGGAGTAATTGATTAAGAGTCACAAAATCTAAAATTAAGAGTCGAAATTGATTAAATTGAAAGTGTACAGACTAAAATGACATAAGGGGTAAAATGTAGAGACTATTAATGTAATTTGTTCTTGTTTTATTAATTTCTTACACGTAATTTAACTTATGTTTAAATTTATTTTTTTTCCCTTTTGTTAGGTTTTTATTTTTGGCAATCCCGTTTGACAAAACTCCTTTAAGTTGTAATTTTGTTTAACTTTTATTTTAGTGAGGCGATGAGTTTTTAGATGCAAATCCAACCTGAATTATGCCTTGCAGAGATGTTTCAGAAGTTAATTCTTTCATGTTTTCCACTTCACTAACTATGACGGGGATCGAGCTACCCGGTCAGCTCATGGGAGTCCAGGGGGCAGTGCCACGGCGGGGTTGAGAGGCAGCACCCTTGAAGCAAAATGCAAAAATGCATTCAAAGTTGCTTCTCCGCTCGAGCAGCCGTTTGTGCGCTCGAGCGAAGAATGCTTGGTTCTAGAAATTTGACCTATCTACAAAAGTACTGGAAATTGGGATTTTACGCTCGAGCGAACTTTCCTACGCTGGAGCAGAGATCGCGGAACAGTTTGCTATAAATATGTGTTTCAGTTAGATTTTAGGGTTACGCTTGCAGATCTTCTTCTTGGATATTAGGGTTTATATCTGGGGCTATTTTGCTAGTTTTCTTTGATGTTTGATTGAGTATTCAACTCATGGTTTAAGAAGTATACATCAAAGGATTATTTGTTTATTCCATACAAAAGAGAGTGTTCTTCTTCGGTGGATTCTGGGGAATTCGAGCATGAAGCATTGGTGGATTCCGAAGTGGCTCATCATCGTGATTCGACATCGGCGTTGTGGATTCAACATTGGGCTAGACAGTTCTGAGGTGAAGACCGTGGTGGAAGAGGCATATAGGGGTCAGTTCAATTTAGGCGTAGATTTGCTAGGTAATTGAGAGTGCATTTGTGTAATTCCTTTTGCCTTCTTAGTGAATTGTTTTCTAGCTTTGGCAGGTGGTTTTTTTTATCACAATTGGAGGCGCTCCAATTGTGGTTTTTCCACATTAAAATCGTTGTGTCGATTTGTCTTAATTGTTTGATTGTGATTGATTTTTACTGCTTAAAATTCATACACAAATCAATATCTAGGGGATTTCTAGATTTTTCAATTGGAATCAGAGCGGGTCGCTCTATTTTTGAAAAAAAATAAAAATACTATTAGAGTGAGATCTTGTTTGATTTGTGATAATGGATACAATTCGTGAGGGAAATTCTATGGTTCGACCACCCCTACTTGACGGATCCAATTATTCTTTTTGGAAAGCTCGGATGAGATCGCTTTTAAAATCTATTGATAAAAAACTTTGGCAATCTGTCATGTATGGGTGGACCGAACCAACGATTACTGTTGATGGAGTAACTTTCCCCATACCAATTGATAAGTGGAACACAATTGATTACCAAAATAGTAGCTGGAATAGTAAAGCTATCAATTCTCTCTTTTGCGCCGTTACACCTGAAGAGTTTAGTCATATTTGCTATTGTGAAGTCACAAAAGAGACTTAGGATATCTTACAAACTATTCATGAGGGCACTCCTTCTGTTAAACACTCAAAACTTCAAAGGCTCACGTCTAGTTTCGAAAACCTTTCAATGAAAGATAGTGAGACCTTTGATGAATTTTATGCGAAGTTAAGTGACATTGTAAATTCCAACTTTAATTTAGGTGAAAAAATACCGGAATTTTTTCCAATCGAAAAATTTTGTAAGATTGTAGGAAAAAATTTTGAGGTCCTTGCCTGATCGGTTCCAACTAAAAGTTACGACTATTGAGGACGCTCAAGATGTTGACAATCTCAAGCTAGATCATTTGGTTGGAAATCACCAAACTTATGATGCACATAGGAATTTCAAAAATAAACAAAAAGATGCTATTGCTTTTAGTAGTGCTCATAGAGTTGGAGAGGATTCGTGAGGATTGTGAGTTAGATTCCAAGATTACAAATGCTTTTGTAAAACAATTTAAAAAATCTTTTCTGAAAAAGAATCCTAATTTTTTGGAATCTACTCATACTCATAAATCCAAAGGCAAAAATAAACACAAAATTAATTCTATAGCCAAGAAGGAGAAAGCAAAGATACAGGGTAACTCTGAAAGAGTCCAATGCTATGAATGCCAAGGATTTGACCACTTTGCTCAAGAATGCCCCACTCATGTGAGGAAGAAGAAAGCCTTCGCTATGATGAATCAGAATCTGATAAAGGTGATAGCGACAACGAAGATCAAGGCGAAGAGGGACATAAACAATTCCTTGCTTTCATGGCGGCTTCCGAAACTGAAGGACAAACAGAGTATCCGCAAATGCCGGTTGAGAATGACACTGATGATGAATCCTTAATGAGTGATGATGAAGAGATTCAGCAAGCTTATAAAAAATTCTATAAGGAATCTCTTAACTTATCCAAATTGGATGACAAACTCACTATGAAACTCAAAGCATGTGAAAGTGAGAATGTCAAACTAAATGAGGAGATTTCTGAGGCTAGGATTGATGCCATCAAGATAACTAATGATCGACAAGCCCTTTGTGCAAAATTCTTGACTTGTGAGATAGAGAGGAATGAGCTACAACAAATCTATGCAACATATGAAGAAAAGATTGAAACTCTCAAGATGTCTCAAGTTGCTTTGGAAGAACTAATGATCAAGAAAGATGAAGAACTCAAGTGTGTTATGGTTACCATTGGTCTTTGGAACAAAGGATCAAAGACTTTGGACAATATCATTTAGTCTCAACAAATGTGTTATGACAAGTGTGATATCCCTGTTCCGTAATATGCTAATTGGTCCTTAACATGAGTATGATTATGTGTTTAATATGATTTTGTGTGCCATTATGTGAAAATATGTGATTTTGAATTTCTATCTGTTCACCGTAGGAATATCTATTTGATTATCTGCTTTAGAAATTAAATTGAAGGCCTTATCGGCCACAGAACCCGAAATTGATTACGCCATTGTGATTGGCATAATTTTTAGAGCCTACGGTGAAATTTAATTGAAAATTGATTCAGGTCAAATGAATCAGATTAAATTAGTGACTTAATGCTCATTATTTTTATATAAAGACAATGTATGTGAGTGGGGCTATATTAAAGGCCTTATTGTGTTCAATTCCTTCCTTTTATATGATTTTGGTTGATTAAACTCTCTAGAGAGTGAGAGAGACCCAAAATTGGGAGAGAAGGGGGGGATCATCTATGTTTACTCTTGAAGCTTGGGAGTCTTGAGGGCTAGCTCAAGAATTAACCATAATTGTGAAGATTAAGGCTCCTTGGTAAGTAATTCATGAGTTAATGTTGTAAATTATGTATTCAAGCTAGTTGGGTAATCAAGAGTGAGGATTGAAATGGAATTGAGTTGGTTTTGTTTGATTAAAGGTCAATTTGTGCATGCATGTATGTAATTACTTTGAAATTGCATATTTGAGCACCAAATGCATGATCCATGTAAGTTTTTAATTGAAGCTCATGTTCTTGACCATCTCTCCATCACATGAGTTGAGAATGAGAGTAATAAGTCACATGCATGTGCCATTCATGAGGGTGTAAGTGTTGAATGCATGAAATTGTTATGTTAATAAAGGAATTGGTGGAAAATGAGCCATGCATGTGTTTGATTTATGAAATTGAGCTTCCAAATGTTGTAATTTGATGTTTGTAGCATGTTAGCACAAGTATATTTGAATTATGTGCATGAAATGTTGATTGGGATGTTGAAATTGAACTCAAGAACGCTGCTGGAAAAACCCAGAAAATTGATGTCCACTCGAGCGGGGGAACCGCCGCTCGAGCGTGAAATTCGTGCTCCCAGCATATTTTTGCAGACATGGTTCCCGCTCGAGCGGGGAAATTGATGCTTGAGCAGGGAGCTATGTATACAGACTTTCCGCTCAAGTGCCCGAGTTCACGCTCGAGCGTGAATTTGATGCAACCAGTACTTTTGCAAACCTCATGGGTCTGCTCGAGCGGGGACCCTGTTTTTGAAAATTTTGCATGATTGTTCTGTGTTTCGTTTTCTGTTCTCTTTCACTTGCAAGCACTCTTAGGCATGCATTAAGCATTGTAATTAAGTTAAAGAGATTAGAATGAAGCCTAAAGAGGAATATGTGAATTAAAAAACGGATTAAATCGTTTGTGACCCATATGTGTTATATGATGTGTAGAGTCAAGCTCCAGGGCAAATCCACAAGCCGATCACCGTGAGTAATATCGATATGTTGAAGTTTGTCAATTGTCCAATTGCTTATTTCTTTACAAGTTTTCTAGTTTGAATTATGGACAACCGATTGACATGAATGATTGGGCCGAAGGCCGATTAATATAAGTGATTGGGCCGAAGGCCGATTGATATAAATGATTGGGCCGAAGGCCGATTGATATAAATGATTGGGCCGAAGTCCGATTGACATGAATGATTGGGCCGAAGGCCGATTGACATAAATGATTGGGCCGAAGGCCGATTGACATCGAGGATTGGGCCGAATGCCGAGTGACATAAACAATTGGGCCAAAGGCAAATTGATACAAGTGATTGGGCCAAAGGCCGTCTGCTATAACTGTTTCAAAGATTGTTTATGTATTCTCCTTATTGGTATTATTCACTGGGCTTTCGCTCACGCCCATTCATGTACATGCAGGTGAGCCAAGGGACGTCCAGAACCAGCCTCGGTGAAATTGTGAGAAACAATCAGAGTTTTGAGGAGTCAACCCAAACCTCTCGCGCATGAGACTGTCTTCGCTTTTTTCCTTTGTTCATAGTTTTGTTATCTTGGCGAAATCATTAAGACTACCTTTGTATATAAGTCTTGGGTTCGACTGACTTAAACTTGTATGATCCTGTATGTATAGTGTTCTATGTTAGTATATATTTTGATGTGAGTTATTAACATATAAATGTTTGGAATATTATGGTGTACACATAAGCACAACTCTATGGACAAAGTTTTAGATTTGCTTCCGTTTGTCCCCTTTACTCTGATGAGTTTTGTTTAAGTGGTTTGAGGTCGTAGGTAATCTCGTGATTACTGGCCGGTTATGACCTTAACCCATAGGGGCGGGTTCGGGTCATGACAGAGTTGTATCAAAGCACGAGTTAATAACTCACACACTTTTCCAAAAGAGCAATAAGTGTCTAGAAAATATCTAGGATGCATTCATGTGATAAGTATGAATTTGAGAGCATCAGGAATACGCTTAACTGTTAAATGTGAACAACTATGTGTTATAAGCTTGTGAACTTCTTGCATTTCAAATTATTTGATTATGTATGCTCTTTAGTATATGCATACCTGTGTATCTTTTGTATAAAGTATAATGCAAGTTTAATCAGATGGTGAGAACAAGAGGTGACGAGATAGAGGAATCTTCTACTCCAAACTGGATAGAATGGAAAGACTGATTCAGGAAATGGCAGAGACATTGAGGCAACAACAGTGGCAGCAGCCACATCCTCCACCTCCGCCTCCGGCACCTCCTATGCCAGATAATCAGAATGATGACCGAACCATAGCCCCCACCAAAGAGTTCAAGAAAATGAAACCACCACAGTTCCATGGTGGATTAGATCCTTTGAAAGCTGAAGCTTGGGTCCTCGGCATCGAAAAACTGTTTGAAGTGTTCCTGTGTTCAGAGACACAGAAAGTACTTCTAGCCACCTTTATGCTAGAAGATGAAGCAAGAAGATGGTGGATGTTAATGCGTGAGAGTTACAAAGATGCTGATTGGGCAAAATTTCTTGAAATTTTCTACGACAAGTACTTCCCGCAATGTGTCCCGAATAGGAAAGTGGCAGAATTTATGGAACTGAAGCAAGACAGTATGACTGTAGCCGAGTATGAGGCCAAGTTCACTGAATTGGCCAGGTTTGCGCCACACGTGATCGATACGGACTATAAGAAGGCGAGACACTTTGAAGGTGGGCTTCGAAGTGACATATTAGAAAGGGTGAATGTCTTGAAGCTAGAAACCTACATTGGGCTGCTAGACAGGGCCATCATATCAGAGGCTAACATAGCTAGACAGGCTAAGCCAACGACAGAATGGAAAGGCAACAAAAGGCAGGGCTTCTTTTCAAAGAAGAAGTTTTCAAATAAGCAAAATATGGGCTCCTCGAATACTTCTAATTCTTCCCGAGATACAACCCCGTTGTGTACTATTTGTAGTAACAGGCACCATGGGGTTTCTTACCGTGTGTTAGGAGCTTGTTTTAATTGTGGTAAACAGGGGCATATGGCCAGAGATTGCAAATAGAACAGTGGAAAATTTGTTGCTAGTTTGATAGCATCAGTCCTAAAACCAGGAAATACTATGACACCTACTCCCGCCGCAGATACCGTGAGACAAGGGAGAGTTTTTGCGCTTGTTCCGGGCGATACCCGGAATACTAACGCAGTTGTCTCAGGTACAATTTCTATATGTAATCAGGATGCTTTCGTGTTAATTGACTCTGGATCAACACACTCATTTGTAACATGTGCATTTGCATCTAGACTGAATAGACCCTTAGAATTACTGCCATATCTGCTATGTGTGTCTGTTCCATCGGGAGAATCTGTATTGTGTGAATCTATATACCGATTTGGTGATATGCGTGTTGAGGATGCTATCCTATATGTAGATTTGTTGCCCTTGAACTTTAAGCATTTTGATGTAATTTTGGGCATGGATTGGTTGACCAAGTATTGTGCCACCATTGATTGTGTGACAAAACGAGTTGTATTTAAACCACCAGAACATAAAGAGATTGTGTTTGTGGGTAATGGGGTAGTGCCTCCACCTTATTTGATATCTGCAATGAAAGCATGTAAACTGATCAGGAAAGGGTGTCAGGGTTATTTGTGCTATGTGTTGTCTGAACAATCTGTAAATGCTGAATTGAATGATATCCCTATTGTTAGAGAATTTCCAAATGTGTTTCCAAATGAACTACCAGGGAAATTGGCGGATAGGGAGATAGAATTCACTATTGAAACTGTATTAGGCACCCAGCCTATTTCTAAAACTCCTTACAGAATGGCTACAGCTGAAATGAAAGAATTGAAAGAACTGTTGCAAGACCTGCTTGACAAGGGGTTTATCTGACCTAGCACTTCGCCTTGGGGTGCACCAGTTTTGTTTGTGAAAAAGAAGGATGGGACTTTGCGTCTATGCATCGATTATCGGGATTTGAACAAGGTAACGATAAAGAACAAATACCCTTTACCCCGTATTGATGACCTGTTTGACCAGTCGCAGGGATCACAAGTGTTTTCCAAGATTGATTTGAGATTCGGGTATCATCAGTTGAAGGTAAAGGCAGAAGATGTTGAGAAAACCGCGTTCACAACGAGGTATGGACATTTTGAGTATCTTGTCATGCCGTTTGGAGTGACTAATGCTCCGGCAGCATTTATGGACCTAATGAACCGAATTTTTAAAACCTACCTTGACGAATTTGTTGTGGTTTTTATTGATGACATTTTGATATACTCTAAAGATAGACTTGAACATGAACAACATTTGAGAACTGTCCTGTAAATACTTCGGGAAAGGAAATTATTTGCTAAACTAAAGAAATGTGAGTTTTGGTTGGATGAAGTTGTTTTTTTAGGGCACGTGATCAACAAGGAAGGAGTTTCAGTGGACCCACAGAAAATAAAGGCAATTGTGAATTAGCCTACACCGACAAATGTGACAGAAGTTCGTAGTTTCATAGGCTTGGCTGGTTATTACAGAAGGTTTGTCAAAGACCTTTCAAAATTAGCTGTGCCTCTTACCCAATTGACATGAAAAGGACAACCTTTTGAGTGGAACGATGAAAGAGAATCAGCCTTTCATGAATTAAAAACAAGATTGACCACTGCACCGATTTTGACACTACCATCAGGTACGAAAAATTTTGTAATTTTCAATGATGTGTCTTATAAAGATTTGGGTTGTGTGTTAATGTAGAACGAAAAGGTTATTGCTTACGCCTCCCGACAGTTGAAGCCACGTGAAAAGAATTATCCAACACATGACCTAGAATTGGCCGCAGTTGTTTTGCTTTGAAAACCTGGCAGCATTATTTGTATGGAGCAAAGTGTGAAGTCTACACGGATCACCAAAGTCTGAAATACTTATTCACGCAGAAGGAGTTGAATATGCGACAAAGGAGATGGCTGGAACTGATAAAGGATTACGATTTAGAGATTCAGTATCACCCGGGGAAAGCTAACACAGTTGTTGATGCCTTGAGCAGAAAATCAATGGGAAGTATGGCTTGTTTTCTTACTGAACAGAAAGAGATCTTGCAAGACTTTGAGAAGTCTGAAATTGAAGTGGTAATGTGTGAACAGGGCAGATTGATAGCCGCTATTATAGCCGAGCCGGCAATCATTGAAGAAATCAAGCAGAAACAAAAAGAGGATGAATTCCTCAAGAAAGTGATTGATGAATTTGAGACAAGTCCGAAGGCGGAGTTCAGTATTGAAAACGAAGTTTTGAAAGTCCGAAACCGAATGTGTGTCCCTGACATCCCGGAACTAAAGAAGAGGGTTTTAGATGAAGCCCACTGATCCGTATTTGCTATGCATCCGGGCAATAATAAAATGTATCGGGATTTGAAACAAACCTATTGGTGGCCTAAAATGAAGAAAGAGATTGCAGAATATGTGTCCAAATGTCTTTAGTGTCAGCAAGTTAAAGCTGAACATCAGAAACCAGGCAGTCTACTGCAGCCTCTCTCCATTCCTGAATGGAAGTGAGAACATGTGACTATGGATTTCGTTGTTGGCCTACCTCGGACTTCTCGAGGTATGGATTCTATTTAGGTTGTAGTTGATAGGCTGACTAAATCTGTAAATTTTCTGCCTGTCAAGACTACATTTAATGCTTATAGATTGGCTACTATTTATGTTGATGAGATTTTCCGTTTACACGGAGTTCCGGTATCTATTGTGTCGGATAGAGATTCGAAATTTGTATCTAGATTGTAGAAGAGTTTGCAGGAAGCTATGGGGACAGAATTAAGGTTCAGTACTGCATTCCCCCCACAGACAGATGGGCAATCAGAATAAACAATACAAACTCTCGAAGATATGCTTCGGATGTGCGCTTTGGGTTTTCAGGGGAGTTGGGAAGACTATTTGCCACTTGCAGAATTTGCATACATTAATAGCTTCCACTCCAGCATCGGTATGGCGCCATACGAGGCTTTGTATGGTAGAAGGTGTAGATCACCTATTTGTTGGACAGAAGTCGGGGATAGAGCTTTACTTTGGGCCTGAAATTGTGCAAGACACTTCTGAGAAAATCAAAACTATTCGGCAAAGGCTCAAAACAGCTCAAGACCAACAAAAGAATTATGCAGATGTTCGAAGAAGACCTCTTGAGTATGAGGTCGGTGACCATGTGTTTATTCATGTGTCCCCAATGAAAGGCCAAGTCAGGTTTGGGAAGAAGGGCAAGTTGTCGCCCCGTTACATCAGGCCATTCCAGATTTTGAAAAGACTTGGTCCAGTTGCCTATAGAGTTACTTTTCCACTGGGATTCGAAAACATCCATAACGTGTTTCATGTGTCGATCTTGAGGGGTTACCTCAGAGACCCATTTCATGTGATTGATTATCACCGGGTAGCTATAGATGAAAATATGGAATACGCTGAATGGCCGGAACGAATTTTTGATCGGCAAGTGAAACAGTTGAGAAGCAAGTCTATCCCAATGGTGAAGGTGGAATGGAAGGAACACTATGGGACGGATGCTACATGGGAAAACGAGGAGGAAATGCGACTATGCTATCCACATTTGTTTCCCGACGAAGGTAAATTAAGTTTGGAGGACCAAACTTCCTAAAGGGGGAAGACTGTGATATCCTTATTCCATAATACGCTAATTGGTCCATAACATGAGTATGATTATGTGTTTAATATGATTTTGTGTGCCATTATGTGAAAATATGTGGTTTTGAATTTCTATCTGCTCACTATATGAATATCTATTTGATTATCTGCTTTAGAAATTAAATTGAAGGTCTTATCGGCCACTGAACCCGAAATTGATTACGCCATTGTGATTGGCATAATTTTTAGAGCCTACGGTGAAATTTAATTGAAAATTGATTCGGGTCAAATTAATCAGATTAAATTAATGACTTAATGCTCATTATTTTTATACAAAGACAATGTATGTGAGTGGGGCTATATTAAAGGCCTTATTGTGTTCAATTCCTTCCTTTTATATGATTTTGGCTGATTAAACTCTCTAGAGAGTGAGAGAGACCCGAAATTGAGAGAGAAGGGGGTGGATCATCTATGTTTACTCTTGAAGCTTGGGAGTGTTGAAGGCTAGCTCAAAAATTAACCATAGTTGTGAAGATTAAGGCTCCTTGGCAAGTAATTCATGAGTTAATGTTGTAAATTATGTATTCAAGCTAGTTGGGTAATCAAGAGTGAGGATTGAAATGGAATTGAGTTGGTTTTGTTGGATTAAAGGTCAATTTGTGCATACATGTATGTAATTACTTTGAAATTGCATATTTGAGCACCAAATGCATGATCCATGTAAGTTTTTAATTGAAGCTCATGTTCTTGAACATCTCTCCATCACATGAGTTGAGAATGAGAGTAATAAGTCACATGCATGTGCCATTCATGAGGGTGTAAGTGTTGAATGCATGAAATTGTTATGTTGATAAAGGAATTGGTGGAAAATGAGCCATGCATGTGTTTGATTTATGAAATTGAGCTTCCAAATGTTGTAATTTGATGTTTGTAGCATGTTAGCACAAGTATATTTGAATTATGTGCATGAAATGTTGATTGGGATGTTGAAATTGAACTCAAGAACGCTACTAGAAAAACCCAGAAAATTGATGTCTGCTTGAGTGGGGGAACCGCCGCTCGAGCGTGAAATTCGTGCTCCCAGCATATTTTTGCAGACATGGTTCCCGCTCGAGCAGGGAGCTATGTGGATAGACTTTCTGCTCGAGCGCCCGAGTTCACACTCGAGCGTGAATTTGATGCAACCAGCACTTTTGCAGACCTCATGGGTCCGTTCGAGCGGGGACCCTGTTTCTGAAAATTTTGTATGATCGTTCTGTGTTTTGTTTTCCGTTCTCTTTCACTTGCAAGCACTCTTAGGCATGCATTAAGCATTGTAATTGAGTTGAAGAGATAAAAATGAAGCCTAAAGAGGAATATGTGAATTAAAGAACGGATTGAATCGTTTGTGACCCATATGTGTTATATGATGTGTAGGATCAAGCTCCAGGGCAAATCCATAAGCCGATCATTGTGAGTAATATCGATATTTTGAAGTTCGTCAATTGTCCAACTGCTTATTTCTTTACAAGTTTGCTAGTTTGAAATATGGACAATCGATAGACATGAATGATTCGGCCGAAGGCCGATTGATATAAGTGATTGGGCTGAAGGCCGATTGACATGAATGATTGGGCCGAAGGCCGATTGATATAAATGAATGGGCCGAAGGCCGATTGACATAAATGATTGGGCTGAAGGCCGATTGACATAAATAATTGGGCCGAAGGCCGATTGACATCAAGGATTGGGCCGAAGGCCGAGTGACATAAACGATTGGGCCGAAGGCCGATTGATACAAGTGATTGGGCCAAAGGCCGTCTACTGTAACTGTTTCAAAGATTGCTTATGTATTCTCCTTATTGATATTATTCACTGGGCTTTCGTTCACGCTCATTCATGTACATGTAGGTGAGCCAAGGGACGTCCAGAACTAGCCTCGGTGAAATTGTGAGAAACAGTCAGAGTTTTGAGGAGTCAACCTAAATGTCTCACGCATGAGACTGTCTTCGCTTTTGTCCTTTGTTCATAGTTTTGTTATGTTGGTGAAAGCATTAGACTACCTTTGTATATAAGTCTTGGGTTCGACTGACTTAAACTTGTATGATCCTGTATGTACAGTGTTCTGTGTTAGAACATATTTTGATGTGAGTTATTAACATATGAATGTTTGGAATGTTATGGTGTACACATAAGCACAGCTCTATGGACAAAGTTTTAGATTTGCTTCCGTTTAGCCCCTTTACTCTGATGAGTTTTGTTTAAGTGGTTTGAGGCCGTAGGTAATCTCGTGATTACTGGTCGGTTATGGCCTTAACCCATAAGGACGGGTTCGGGTCATGACAACAAGAGTGACATTGGCTTTGGTGATAGGAAAGAGCAAAAACATAATGCATCTACATCTCATGATACAAGAACTCAAGGGCAGGGGGAGCAAAATATTCAACGAGAGGAAAGACTTCTCAATCTTCCTAGAGTTGGTAAGATCAAAGAAAAGAAGGTACACCCTGTTTTTGTTTGTCATCATTGTGGTATGTATGGTCATATTCGCCCTTATTGTTATGAGTTGCATGGGAGAGTGTCTCATAGAGATGGAAGAAATTCCAACATCTCGTGGAGCTAGAGACACTTCTTTGGTTGTAATGAGGTTAAGAGTCATATCAGACCTCGTTATTTTGATTTGCTTGAGACCAAACATGAACAGAGGTTTTATTTGTCTATAGGAATAGGAAGTTGGACACCAAATCGAGACCTGTTCCCAATGAAGATGAAGGGATCCACAATGTCAAAACACTACCCAAGAACCGCAATTCTCACAACTTTTTTCATACTAAAGTGGTCAAGGTGAGAAAACTTGACTTGTGTTAATTTGTTTATTCGTTTTAGTTTTTGAGTTTCTGTGTGTTTTTCTTTTTGAGTCATTTAATGAGTTCCTATTCGTTTTCTATCTTGCTTTGTTTAGAAAAAAAAATAAAAAAGTGTGCCCATTTGTTTTCTGTCTTGCTTGGTTTTTTTTTTTTTTAAAAAAAATTCAAAAAGATTTTCTTAGTATGGTTTTGCAAGCTTGAAATTTTTGAGAAGGTCTTGTTACATATTGGAATTGATGAGAATATCCATTGCATGTTAATATGTGTGCTTTCTCTGGTCATTACTCATTTCGGAGTGTGTGTTTTTTGATTACTATGTCTCATTCTGTACACACTATTGGATTAGCAAATATCGGAGTCTTCTGCCTTTGTGATCATTTTTCTTTATGGACTTCTGGTATTGTATCTTTTGCTTTCTAGAGGAATTGACCTATACTAGCACATCATGGGTGATGTTGAGTCTCCCAACCACCTTCCATTTTTTTGCATCTCCACGACTTTTCCCTCTGTTCTTTATAGTCCAGGCATGAGGAAAAGGCTACCTTAGAGTCACCAACTAAGCTATCTTTATTATATCCATGCTTCTTTGGTTTGGTTTCCATACTCTTGAGCATGTCAGCCGCCAATGAGTGTGCAAAAGAAAGAAAAGAAAAAAATGTGCAAAAAAAAAAAAAGAAGAAGAAAAAAAAAAGGGAATTCATTGATTGAGTGGAAGCCCCCACTTTTACTCACCAAATACCCCTTGATTCCTAGTGGTTTAACTTTTTGTAGTTGTATTTAGATTCTCTTGCCGGAGGTCCAAC
The DNA here is from genome assembly GCF_055761805.1 of Camellia sinensis. NCBI lineage: Eukaryota > Viridiplantae > Streptophyta > Magnoliopsida > Ericales > Theaceae > Camellia > Camellia sinensis. The sequence continues at coordinate 74,984,009 of NC_138964.1, forward strand.
TATCTGATCAGTACTAGGATTTGAATCTTGTGTTTGTCGAGCTCCATGAGTCGCACACACACTTTTATCATGGGATGTATGCTTTTCACATAATCCATCGTTTTCTTTTATGAGGAATCTTCTACAGGCCGTGCACATTGTGTTTTCATGTAATTGTATTTCTTGGATAATCTTGTGTGTTTTAAGATACAAATCAAAAATTTCTTGCTTGCTCCACCATATTATTTTTTGTCATTTTATTTTTGTTCGTTGTTTTCTAGTGTTTTTGGTTTCTTTGAGTGAGAGGGAGTTTGGTCTATCATTGCTTTTAGTGAGGGGGAGTTTGATCTATCATTGCAAGGTGTTTTTTTTTTTTTTTAGCATGAACTTATGTTGTTTGGTTTGGTAAGGGTGATTGGCATTAGTTGGTTTGTGTGTTGCTATCCTCTGCTTGTTTATTACTTACTTCTCGCTAGTATTAATTTTTACATCATCTTATCCCTGCTTGTGTGGTTTATGCTCTTGGTTTCATTGATTGAGTTTCCTTTGACAAGTCATGACAAAAGGAGGGAGAAGTTTGAGTGAAAATCAAAAATGGTTTTTAAGCGTGTTTGCATGTTTCTTAGGATTGTCATCTATTTATGCTACATGTTCTTTAAATCTTTGATTGTCATCTATTCATGCTACATGATACATGCTACATGTTCTTAAAATCTCCAATTTACATGTATTCATATTTCCATCTCATGCTTCAAGATAATCTTGTCATATGTCTATTGCTTTTTCATATACTCTTGTGGCACTAATAGTTGTTTTGGAGATTGTGGCACTAATAGCTGTTTTGCAGATAATGACCTTGAGAAAGAAGTTTGCTTTTGTTGGCTGTAATGGATTGAGGTGATTAGGATTTTATTTGTTGGGTGTGTTTTGTCACGGCATTGTCAAAGAGGGAGATTGTTAGATTTTTATTCTTGGCAATCCCGTTTGACAAAACTCATTTCAGTTGTAATTTTGTTTAACTTTTATTTCAGTGAGGCTATGAGTTTTTAGATGCAAATCCAACCCAAATTCTGCCTTGTAGAGATGTTTCAGAAGTTAATTCTTTCATGTTTGCCACTTCGTTGACTATGACAGGGATCAAGCTACCTGGTCAGCTCGCGAGGGTTTACAGGGTGTAGACACCCCATTTTTGACCGTCCTCAAGACTTTGACGTCATCGTTTGAACACTCGATGATCATCTATGCTCGTGTTCGTTTTGAGTTCCCGGAAGTCTCGGCTGCGCGCCTTGCCTTAGGATCTCTCAACTTGTCTGTTTTGTGCTTGGTTGTGGACCAAGGACTTGTGGTTTTGTTTCTGAGGGAAGAGGGTGGCTTGTTGGCCATCCCCTCAACCCATCGGCCAAGGCATGAAGCCATCGGCCTTGTTTTCTTGCCATCGGCCAAAAGTGTTGACCGATCGGCACTCTTTTTGGTCGATTGGCCTTGTTTTCTGGCCGAGCCCTATTCATCTACTTTATGCTGATATTTTGTGCCAGCTGTCGCAGCTGGCATGCACAATTCACATCCTCCATACACGTGTATGGAGGGATTTGCACCTTGTTCTAGCTTCTCCAAGAAGCTTTGGAATTAAATTCCTATAAGAAGGGAGCTCCTCTTCCTTCTTAGAGGTTCAAAAAATTGGGATAGAAAATATATATCTCTCTATACCCCCCTTTCTCTTGATATTTGTGTGTGTGTTTGTCCTCTAAAGGGTATTTTGTTCATACTTTTGCACTAGAGCACCTAGTAGAACACCATCCTTGGTTGCTGAGGTGCTAGGGAGTTGGTGTTAGAGTTCTTGAGGTGGTTTAAGCTTGGAAAACCTGCTGGAGCTTTGTTCTTGAAGGTGTTCTTCAAGGGTGAGCAAACTTGCTTTTAATTCCTCATTCTTGCTTAAGTTTTTAGACCTTGTTGCATATTGTTTTAAGCTTAACTATAAATTGAAAAAAGTTTTGATTTTGTATGCTTTAGATGATTGTTTAAGGTCACTTTTTGGTTGGGGGTTGTCTACCCCTTCTTAGGCCTTGTTTGGCTTTGATTGGAGCCATCCCTTTTGGCCTTTGTTCTTGTCTTTGCATGACCTTTCTACCACTGAAATCCAGAGGATTTTCAGTAGTGGAAAGGTATTTTTGAGGTCTTGAATAGGAGAGGGACACCCCTCTCTCCTTATGTCTTATTTGCTTGTATATTTGGCTCATTATGGTAGCATGTTTGCTTAGCATATTTTGGCTTCATTTTAGCAAGTATTTGGTGTTATTTGGCCATGATATACCTCTGTTTTAAGTTGGTTTGATAGCCTCTTGCATGCATCATACATTTGTCTTGCAATCCTCTCATTTGCCTTAACATGCACCATGCATTTGGACCATCATGCTTGCATATTTTGGCTCAACTCAAAGGAACTTTTAGTCATGTTTTGCCATGTTTAAGCTCTGTTTTGGTGTTGTTTTGATCATATATGCAATGCTTTGTATAGCTACCATGCATTCTAGCTTGTTAGCTTTAAGTGTCCAAGTCATTAGCATACATTACTTGGACCATTTTCATGATTTGGCATCTTTCATATGTGAGTTCAGTCCATGTAGTGTAGCCGTACACTTGCATTTGTCATGCCATATCAGTCCATGTAGTCGGTTTTTGGGCTTATTTTGACATGCCATATCTCTATTTTTCATTGGTCAAGTCATGCCATGTTTGGTTTTGATAGGTGTAGCACAATCATCCTTATTGGCCTTGTATGCGTCATGTTTTGTGCTCACCTTTCTAACATGTTTTGTGTAATGACCCCAAAAGTCATCCTTATTTAATTAGGGGTTAATGTGTTTTAATTCAACTATATCTATTGGAATTGAGAATTTTTTATCTTATTTTGGGGTATGGATTGAGGTGGTGGTATGATGGTAAAGTAAGATTGGACCAAAGAGTATAATCCGGATAGTTGTTCTACGATCAGTCGTCACTCATTTGCCCTTTTCTTTTTCTACACTTTGAATTTGAATGTGAGGTTACAACCATTGGAAAGCTTATTTTCGGGGCTTCAATTTGGACACACGAACGACCTAGAATGGAGTCCCGATGAGAGAGTTATACCCGTTGGAAATTTTTACATCTGTGCTGGAAGCAGAGCCGCACGTGCGGGAAATAGCGCCGCACGTGCGGGGAATAACGCCGCACGTGCGGACTGTGCAGGATAGTAGCTCAAAAACGAGATTTTTGGCCCATTTCTTACATTTTCTTTTCCTCTCTTCTTCTCCCCTCTTCCATGTCCGAAACCTTAGCTCCCAAAACCTTGATTTCCTCCACTTTTATCAACAAATCCACCATGGATCTTGCATCAAGGATGGAGAACAAGAAAGGGTCAACATTTCCAACCGATTGAAATTCGAATTTTTTGGAGGATTCTTCTCAATCTTTGCTCCTTTGCACGATTCTTGAGGTAGGGGTCCTTATTCCCTTTCAATATTTTGCATTCATGGATGGAATTATGGAATTTTGTGTATATACAAACAAAATTTGTAGTTTTGAGCATATTATGTCCAACTTGAGAATTGAGGGTTTAGAGTTGGAGATGTTGGAAGTTAAATTGGTGGGTTAAAATGATGGATTGTGACTCCTAGATGTATAATCATTGGGAAAATTGGAATAAAAAGTAATGGGTTAATAAGTTTGTATTTTTCTTGAAATTTCAATATTTTCTTGAAACCCTAGGTTGATTAATGATGATAACCAATGAATTGGCCCAAATTGAAAGTAGAGTAATGAAATTGAGGTATGGAATTATATGTGTTCAAATTTAATTGGAATTTGGAAATGTTTGAAAATTATGTTTAAAATTTGCGAATAAGCTATATTATAAACATTGTAATTCATGCTGTAATATGAAGGGAAAATTGGGAAAATAATCTATTAATGATATGGATGATATGAACTAGGTTTTGGAATGTTGAAATGGAATTCAATGATTTATTTTGAATTATGTTAAATTACAAATGGTGTTGATGAATTAAGTGATATCGACTTTGTTGGATTATGTTGTGTTGACTCATAGTGAATTGATTGGTGTTCTACTATGATGAATTATGTTTGAATTATGTGAATTGTGTAGGGTCAGCTACAGGAGCGGATCAAGCACCTGAACGTTGTGAGTAGTAGTACTTTGATGTACCTTTAACCGTATATCGTTATTGATGTTAAATCTTCGTCGTAAGAATTATGCTGACATATATGTTATGTATGCTATGTGAGAAACACTGTGACATTACGGAAACTTCAAAAGAGTTTGTGAAGTTATGTGAGAAACATTATGAAATTATGAAAACATCAAACGAACTTGTGAAATATGAAGTTATGTGACCAAGGGCCATTTGTGAAGATCAAACCTATGTGGCCAAGGGCCGACTTGTGACTTATGAAGCTATGAGGCCACGACCAAATTTGTGAACTTGTGAATCCAAAGGGCCGAAGGCCGATGTGATAAGTTGTGAATCTATGAAACGCAAAGGCTATTGTGAATGTGTGAACCGCTCAGGCCAAGGGCCGAACTGTGAAATGGTGAAACCAATAAAGTCATCTGTAATCTAATGAAAATGTGCTTACTTTTCATTACTACTTATCAGGAATGTCCTGTTAACTTTACGTTAATTATGTCAACTCATGGGAATGGTGTAACGGCTACCATTAGAACTCTGTTAATTACAAGGCAAGGCAACTATGTTAACATATAAGAATGATTAAACAAAGGTGTATACTATTGATTAATAGAGCACGTAAAGTAAGTTATTTACCCAAAAGAATTTATGTTCCTTCTTGAAGAATGGATTCTGAGTAAATATAAGAGTAGCTATGTGTATCCATATGAATTGAAGTTATTTTGCTATGTTGCTTATAACTTGGAAGTTATGCAGAATCTACGATATAAGTGCAAAGTTTAGCAACATTGTGTGACCCTCATGAGGATGTGAATTAGTCTCTCATTGTTAAGCGTACGATAATGACATTATACAATAAGAAATGCTCTAGTCATGATATGTTCCGTTTGAATTAATGAATGATGTTCAAGTATGTTTCAGGCATGTTTCTAGTGTGTTACAAGTTCAGGTATGTTCAGGTATGTTTCAAGTATATGTTACAAGTTTAAATATGCTACAAGGTCAAATATGTTTTAAGGGCTTTATGCCAATCTGTCAAGGGCTTTATGCCACATGTTTCAAGGGCCTTAGTGCCATATGTTACAAGGGCTTTATGTCACAAGTTTCAAGGGCGTATAGCCACCATGTTTCAAGGGCTTATAGCCACCATGTTTATGTTGCAAGATTGAACCTAAGGCCATTATGTACTTAGCACAGAATCAGACTAACTATGTGAACTCTACATCTTTATATGCATTGCTATGTGTTATGTTTCAAGTTAAGCATCGTTTTATTTATGTGTTACTATTAACTGAGCCCGGCTCACTCTCTGTTATGTCTGTTTCTGTAGGTCGCCAATTAGGTGATCAGTCCCAGCCGTGACGCCGCTTTCTTTTGTCAACCTTCGTATGTCCAGGCACTATACACAACCATTGATTTTGTTAAGCTGATAAGATGTTGGCTTGCTTTTCGAATGTCTATCCAAGAGTGATGTATATAGTTTTCCTATTTTTGTATATGCCCAATGATAGGGCTGGGTCTGTATATATGTATGTATATAACCGATGTTCAGGTGTATGTTTTAGATTTTATTTGTTTGTTAAAAGTTTGTGATCCTGGCATGATAGTAGTAGCTCGATGGAGTTTGTTTCCAGTGTCAAATTTTGATATTTAGTACTTCCGTTTAGGCCCCATATATATAGATATAAAACAAGTTAAGTGTCCGTTTCTGAAGTGGTCATGCCCAAACTTCTAGGGGCGGGTTTAGGGGCGGGACAAGTGGTATCAGAGCACGAGTTGCTATCTCACACACGACTCCATTGAGCTTTAGGATGTCTAGAAAAGACGTAGGCATCATGCATGGCATCCTTAATGCACATGAAAGGAATTGATAGCAACGATAATGGTATATGTAATGACGCTAACCGCAATGGTTATTATTCATGTCTGTTATACATTTCTTGTATATGTTGTGGTTGATTGCTATGCAGAACATGGTAAGATCTGCAGATGGGATTTAATCAATAAAGTTGTGCAGCGTAAGCATGGTGAGGGTTCGAACTAGTCGGTAAGATGACTTATATGTAGAGATTAAATAAAATGTATGTTGTCGGTTGTTGGTCATCTGTGAGATTTCTAAGATCAAAGGAAATGTATGTGTGATACTCTAACTTTAAGCTAGAATTATGTTTTCCTCACCATGATCATGTTTAGATCTGTGATTTTGAGAAAGTACTGCATCTGGGTAGTATGATAAAATGTGTTTGTGTACGAATTGAAATTGTAGGGCTTTGACTTGGCTAATGCGAAGTACAAACAGGTTGAGTTCTGGAAACATCAAATGATGAGCGACATTAGAATTATGGTAGCTGACAATTCATGAAATTATTATGATTAAAATATTTAATGATTGATAACAAGCATGGAATTGGTGATCAAGAGTTAGAATGTTGAAATTGCTACCTGGAATGTTAATAAATACAAGTATCATGATTTGTGATCACATAATGTTCGGTAGAATTATATTGAAGTTTAATGATATAGGGAAATTGTGTTTCTTTTGTGGACTGCCATTTGACTGAAGGACATAATTTTGCTCTGATGTGTTTTTATTCTGAACCTAATGTATTGTTATCATAAACCCACCATTATTGATTAAGGATGAAATATTTGTATGAGGCGTAATTTAAGGCTTGTTCCTTTATTATGATACAGAAAAGAGTGTTTATTAGAAAAAAAAAAAAAAAAAAAAAAAAAAAAACTTATGTGAGCCGTGTTATTTAGAGATGTCATACCATCATTTTCATTCGGTACTTTTGTCAAATGATTTTAACAACGACTATGCTATACAATGTTTAAGGAAATCCATATTTTGGGCTACGAAGTGTTTTATATGATAAGTACTTTCGAAAATGATAAAAATGCTATGAGCATCCGACATGTTTATGATATGATAAGCTTTCTGAATAATTTTCCCAAAATGACTAGATACGGTACGGAACTCTGAGTGTTCAAGGTATGACAAGTTTTCTAAAAAAGATATTTTGCTGAAGGCACTATGTTGAGCTTCAAGTTATTCTGTCTTATCTGTTAGAAGTTGGATCGAAGATTGTTCTGTCAAAGTTTAAATCAGTTTAATGCTATTGGGAATTATTCCATCATCTAATATCCTTGCAAGGTCTGATAAGTTTCTAAGTAATATCTCTAAACAACGTATTGTATATAATTATGGAGGGTTTAAAGAACTTTATGTATTCCGTATGTTTGGAAAATGTTTTTGTCCATGATAGGAACATTTTACTAAATATGGAACAAGAATATAATACCTTTATGGTAAATGTATTATGTGCTTAATGTCATGATGTTGATTTTTAGATCTTCTAAACCAGTATGGATTTTAAATGCTTATTACCTTACAGCAATTTGGGAAGTATGATCATTAAGGCTTGATCTGTATTTGATTTTATGAACATGTAATTCCTTGATATGAGATTTAAGTTGGTATTTGGAGTATGTTAGAGATTTGATTTGAACTGATAAGTCTAATTCAGGTAATGAACAAAGAGCCACGAAGTCGTTGATTTAGAACTTAATTGCTACTATGAATCTAGTTATTGTACGAAGTATATATCTTTGACACATGATTATGTCGTGAATGTTTCCTTAATCTTGGAGGAATTATGGTAATGGGGGTTATTTGTGAACTTAAGAAGCTTGAATTATGTTTGATAGTTTATGAGTTGCATGCAAACGAATACTTGAAATGAATTCATTTCTGAATATCCTTAAGATGTTATACTATGTGGAAGATATGATTTGTGGAGTAATAAATTAAAATGTACAAGGTTATGAATAATGAGACGATGCTTTGATGTTAGTAAGTATTATTATCAATTGGGTTACCAAGTAGTTAGTAGAGATGAATTACATGTGACTTTGGGAGCAAATTCCATCGGAATTGACTATATAGGATTGTGAATGGCCAAATGATTGAGAAATGTTATACGTCCAGAACGAAGTTAGACTTGTGGCAAGGTGAATCAAGTTTGGAGGACAAAATTTCTTAAGGTGGGGAGAATGTAATGACCCCAAAAGTCATCCTTATTTAATTAGGGGTTAATGTGTTTTAATTCAACTATATCTATTGGAATTGAGAATGTTTTATCTTATTTTGGGGTATGGATTGAGGTGGTGGTATGATGGTAAAGTAAGATTGGACCAAAGAGTATAATCCGGATAGTTATTCTATGATCAGCCGTCACTCATTTGCCCTTTTCTTTTTCTACACTTTGAATTTGAATGTGAGGTTAGAACCATTGCAAAAGCTTATTTCCGGGGCTTCAATTTGGACACAAGAACGACCAAGAACGGAGTCCCGATGAGAGAGTTATACCCGTTTGAAGTTTTTACATCTGTGCTGGAAGCAGAGCCGCACGTACGGGGAATAGCGCCGCACGTACGGGGAATAGCGCCGCACGTGCGGGCTATGCGGGACAACAGCTCAAAAATGAGATTTTTGGCCCATTTCTTACATTTTCTTTTCCTCTCTTCTTCTCCCCTCTTCCATCTCCGAAACCCTAGCTCCCAAAACCTTGATTTCCTCCACTTTTATCAACAAATCCACCATGGATCTTGCATCAAGGATGAAGAACAAGAAAGGGTCAACATTTCCAACCGATTGAAATTCGAATTTTTTGGAGGATTCTTCTCAATCTTTGCTCCTTTGCTTGATTCTTGAGGTAGGGGTCCTTATTCCCTTTCAATATTTGCATTCATGGATAGAATTATGGAATTTTGTGTATATACAAACAAAATCTATAGTTTTGAGCATATATGTCCAACTTGAGAATTGAGGGTTTAGAGTTGGAGATGTTGGAATTTAAATTGGTGGGTTAAAATGATGGATTGTGACTCCTAGATGTATAATCATTGGGAAAATTGGAATAAAAGTAATGGGTTAATAAGTTTGTATTTTTCTTGAAATTTCAATATTTTCTTGAAACCCTAGGTTGATTAATGATGATAACCAATGAATTCGCCCAAATTGAAAGTAGAGTAATGAAATTGAGGTAAGGTTTTATACGTGTTCAAGTTTAATTGGAATTTCAAAATGTTTGAAAATTATGTTTAAAATTTGCGAATGAGCTATATTATAAACATTGTAATTCATGCTGTAATGTGAAGGGAAAATTGGGAAAACAATCTATTAATGATATGGATGATATGAACTCGGTTTTGGAATGTTGAAATGGAATTCAATGATTTATTTTGAATTATGTTAAATTACAAATGGTGTTGATGAATTAAGTGATATCGACTTTGTTGGATTATGTTGTGTTGACTCATAGTGAATTGATTGGTGTTGTACTATAATGAATTATGTTTGAATTATGTGAATTGTGTAGGGTCAGCTACAGGGGCGGATCAAGCACCTGAACGCTGTGAGTAGTAGTACTTTGATATACCTTTAACCGTATATCGTTATTGATGTTAAATCTTCGTCGTAAGAATTATGCTGACATATATGTTATGTATGCAATGTGAGAAACACTATGACATTATGGAAACTTCAAAAGAGTTTGTGAAGTTATGTGAGAAACGTTATGAAATTATGAAAACATCAAAAGAACTTGTGAAATATGAAGTTATGTGACCAAGGGCCATTTGTGAAGATCAAACCTATGTGGCCAAGGGCCGACTTGTGACTTATGAAGCTATGAGGCCAAGACTAAATTTGTGAAATTGTGAATCCAAAGGGCCGAAGGCCGATGTGATAAGTTGTGAATCTATGAAGCCCAAAGGCTATTATGAATGTGTGAACCCCTCAGGACAAGGGTCGAACTGTGAAATTGTGAAACCAATAAAGTCATCTGTAATCTAATGAAAATGTGCTTACTTTTCGTTACTACTTATCAGGAATGTCCTGTTAACTTTACGTTAATTATGTCAACTCATGGGAATGGTGTAACGGTTACCATTAGAACTTTGTTAATTACAAGGCAAGGCAATTATGTTAACATATAAGAATGATTAAACAAAGGTGTATGCGATTGATTAATAGAGCACGCAAAGTAAGTTATTTACCCAAAAGAATTTATGTTCATTCTTGAAGAATGGATTATGAGTAAATATAAGAGTAGCTATGTGTATCCATATGAATTAAAGTTATTTTGCTATGTTGCTTATAACTTGGAAGTTATTCAGAATCTACGATATAAGTGCAAAGTTTAGCATCATTGTGTGACCCTCATGAGGATGTGAATTAGTCTCTCATTGTTAAGCGTACGATAATGACATGATACAATAAGAAATGCTTTAGTCATGATATGTTCCGTTTGAATTAATGAATGATGTTCAAGTATGTTTCAGGCATGTTTCTAGTATGTTACAAGTTTAAATATGCTACAAGGTCAAATATGTTTCAAGGGCTTTATGCCAATCTTTCAGGGGCTTTATGCCACATGTTTCAAGGGCCTTAGTGCCATATGTTACAAGGGCTTTATGCCACATGTTTCAAGGGCCTTAGTGCCATATGTTACAAGGGCTTTATGCCACAAGTTTCAAGGGCTTATAGCCACCATGTTTCAAGGGCTTATAGCCACCATGTTTCAAGGGCCTCGTGCCACCATGTTTCAAGGGATTATAGCCACCATGTTTATGTTGCAAGATTGAACCTAAGGCCATTATGTACTTAGCACAGAATCAGACTAATTATGTGAACTCTACATCTTTATATGCATTGCTGTGTGTTATGTTTCAAGTTAAGCATCATTTTATTTATGTGTTACTATTCACTGAGCCCGGCTCACTCTCTGTTATGTCTGTTTCTGTAGGTCACCAATTAGGTGATCAGTCCCAGCCGTGACACCGCTTTCTTTTGTCAACCTTCGTATGTCCAGGCACTATACACAGCCATTGATTTTGTTAAGCTGATAAGATGTTGGCTTGCTTTTCAAATGTCTATCTAAGAGTGATGTATATAGCTTTCGTGTTTTTGTATATGCCCAATGATAGGGTTGGGTCTGTATATATGTATGTATATAACCGATGTTCAGGTGTATGTTTTAGATTTTATTTGTTTGTTAAAAGTTTGTGATCCTGGCATGATAGTAGTAGTTCGATGGAGTTTGTTTCCAGTGTCAAATTTTGATATTTAGTGCTTCCGTTTAGGCCCCATATATAAAGATATAAAACAGGTTAAGTGTCCGTTTCTGAAGTGGTCATGCCCAAACTTCTAGGGGCGCGTTTGGGGCGTGACATTTTGGCCTCATTCCATGCACGTTCTAACCTTGTTTTGGTCTGCCTTGGGACTATTTTAAGTCACCTTGGCCCTTTGAGGCTTGCTTGTTATGGCCATGGTACAAGCTCCTTGGCTAGCCTTAAGCTTTGAGCTTTCTTGCATGTCATACTCGCTTTGATTCGTTGATTTGGCATCACTCCTCACATCATTTCAGAGCATGTAGTATTGTCATACATCCATGCTTATCACTCTTTAGGTGTGCTTAAGAGTTGCATCTTTATGCTTTAGTCCTTGGGCCAATTGGCATGCATGTTTCCCATGCCTTTTTCGTGATTCATTTCCATCATTTCTTGGCATTTTGGCCACTGATTTTGGGCATGGCTAAGGTCTGTTCGTCTTTAGTTTAAGTCCATTTGACATGTTGTTCAAAGTTGTTACTTTACATCATGCTTGTATGCTTGTCCATCTTTGCATGCCATGCATGTTCGTAGGATTATGGTTGCCTTTTGCATGCTTGTTAGCTTGCATTTTATCACATCGCATTGCATTTGGCATGCTTGTAACCTTAGCCTTGTGTACATGTTTGAGTTATATTGCATTTGGCATGCTTATGATGCATTACATAGCTTTTCCATTGTTACATACATTGCATTATGTTTGGTTTGGAGTGTCAAACCAAACATGAGGAATGAAGGACGTTTCATATTTGAAGTGACGAAATGTGCCTCAATCCTTAGTCGTCGGCATTCTTGATCCAACATGATAGAGTGCGAGGCATTCATTGGTTTTGTGCATTCATTCTATATTGATGGTTGCACACTTGGCTCCTTTGGCCATCATGCATCGAAATGGGTGATTGGTGGCCCGAGGGTCGAGAACTACACACCTTTGAGCCTTAAACATGATAAGGAGTGTAGTTGCAAACATTATCTTGTAAATGCATTGCCATGCTCTGTTTGTCCTCTGCTGCTGCAAAGGAGCAGGCCACGGGAAGGAATAGCCGATCGACTATATTCAGTGCCGATCGACTAACAGTGTTTGGCCGATAGCCTTATATTTGGTTGATGACCATTATCCACTGGCCGATGGCCACCCTTCTTGGTCGATGACCTCTCAGAGTGTCCATGAGGTGGTTAAGAAGCATCACAGAAGTTGGCACAGTTTTCAGAGGTATATAATAGTGCAAACAGAGGCAACATGAGGCATGGCAACGGATTTTCGAGAGAAGCCAACCGAGCGCACATGCATCCCTCGTCACAAGTCCATTTCAGTGCTTTTGATAGCTTAGAATAGTTATTTGTTTCAGTTAAGGTTTTGTAATAATTAATTAGCTAGGGTAGTTAATTAATTAGTTGATTTGTATTATTTATTCGGACCCTCCGTCGAGAGGGAAAATTTTGTAATAAGTGTACGTGAGTGTGTGAATGTGTTCCAACCCCACGTCTTTCTCCCTTTTACTTACATGCTTTCAGTGGTTAGTTCTAGGTCATATTTCAATTTAGCATCCTTATGCTATGCATGTTTGCATCATTCATCTGTATTGCATGCACCGGGCTCGGCGTATCATACTAATTGCATTGCATTTCAATTCCTGCTTGAATACATGATTATCAAGTTGCATCTCATATGACATCTTAGAATAGCCGAGCCTATTTCTAGTTGCATTTTGCATGTGTTGCATTAGCCATCTTAACATAAGCTAGGATCATGTATTGATTTCTAACTAGCTATTGTTTTGGCTTGGAGTACACTGTAAATGTTTACGCTTTAGCATCTCGCATGTGTGTGAGTGTTAACATGACAGCATGCTTGCCATGAGGCTAATTGCTTATGTGATATAACTGCCTGAATGCCTGTGGGTGGAGGTTGGATTACTTGAATTGGAACGGTTCATTGAAATCCATGTTTTAGCCTACTTACGAGTAGCAAACTTCAAACCATTTCCAAACAAACGGATATGCGATGCTTTGTTCCAAATTAGGCAATCTAGTCTATACTTGTGTGTTGTGCGCATCACATAGTAATTCTAGCTAATTAACCGGAATAAGAACGCATGTGTTTTCAAAAAAAAGATATCATGCTTAGTACAGACCGATCTTTGATCGGGCGAGTGAGGGTGCTCATTGCATGACCTTCCCCTTTCGTACCCAAGTTCCCGAGCCGAGACAACTTTGGTGATGATAGACATGTGGCCTTAGGCAATGAGTCAGGGTTTCCTAAATTTTCTCAAAAATAAAACATTTAAGTGGCGACTCTGTATCTGGCAAAACAGTCTATGTTTGACACTTCTTTATAACAAAAATCAGTTTTTCAAAACGATTTGCCGGATTTAGACTCTTTGATGATTTATAGGTCTTGCATTGCACTTTGCAAGATTAGATTCCGAACCGTGACATTGAGTCCGAACTGTAGCAGCCCAATGAACAAAACGGGATTTTCCCAAGACATCCGGGGCGCGTCTACACAGGGCAGCGCCACGGTGGGGTTGAGAGGCAACGCCCTCGAAGCAAAATGAAAAAATGCATTCAAAGTTGCTTGTCAGCTCAAGCGGTCGTTTGTGCGCTCGAGTGGAGAATACTTGGTTCCAAAAATTTGACCTGTCAGCAAAAGTACTGGAAATTGGGATTTTACACTCGAGCGGCCATTCCTGCTCTCGAGCGGAGATCGCGGAATAGTGTGCTATAAATATGTGTTTCAGTCAGATTTTAGGGTTACGCTTGCAGATCTTCTTCTTGGATATTAAGGTTTATATCTAGAGCTATTTTGCTAGTTTTCTTTGATGTTTGATTGAGTATTCAACTCATGGTTTAAGAAATATACATCAAAGGATTATTTGTTTATTCCATACAAAAGAGAGTGTTCTTCTTCGGTGGATTCTGGGGAATTCGAACATGAAGCATTGGTGGATTCCGAAGTGACTCATCGTCGTGATTCGACATCGGCGTTGTGGATTCAACATTGGGCTAGACAGTTCCGAGGTGAAGGTCGTGGTGGAAGAGGCATATAGGGGTCAGTTCAATTCGGGCGTAGATTCGCTAGGTAATTGAGAGTGCATTTGTGTAATTCCTTTTGCCTTCTTAGTGGATTGTTTTCTAGCTTTGGCGGGTGGTTTTTTTATCACAATTGGAGGCGCTCCAATTGTGGTTTTTCCACATTAAAATCGTTGTGTCGATTTGTCTTAATTGTTTGATTGTGATTGATTTTTACTACTTAAAATTGATACATAATCACAAATCAATATGTAGGGAATTCCTAGATTTTTCACCTTTTGTTTAGTAACCTTTCATATTTCGCAATTATGGCAAAAATTTGAATGTCTGACATAAATGTAATGATATTTCATCATCAAACAATTTTTATTATTACTTTTGGTTTAAATGGATGAAAAGTTAGTGCATATTTATTTTCATTATTATTTGGATTGATTTGCATTTAATTTTGAAATAATTTAATTTGTTTAACTAATTCAACTTATCATTACATTGTGATTGTTTCACATAATTTGTAATCTCTTGTGTTTATTAATTATGAGCTGCACAGTGATTTTTTTATTGTATTTTATTAAGATAAATTAATATATCAAAAATATATAAACATTAGCCGTGTATAGTATGGGCTTAATGCTAGTATCATAAATACAAATTTAGAGCATGCCAATGAAAAATCAAACTAAATAGACACAAATTGATTTGTTGTAAAATATTTATAATATTAAATTATTCCATAAAATACAAAGGAAAAAACAAAAAAAAAAAAAAAGCAAAACAAAAAAAAACTATGTCGCTCATATTCCTCTTTCACATATTTTAGTTTTTTACTCAACCAAGTATAATAGTTAAAAAAACATAATTATTTTTTTTTTCTCACTTTCATACTATCCAAATAAAATGTAAAAGCATCCATGTCAACCTCAACAAATTTTGAGTCAAATTATAATTAAAAAATTACTTTTCTATTTTAGCTAGAATTTTTTTGTTTGTACGCACTACATCAGACTCTATATTCTAAAATTAAATTTTATAAAATATTCATTTTATAATGTAAAAAAGCAGCCAAAGTAGCATATAAGAAGTTGCTAATTTTGTATTGTTATTATATAGTTTCATATTCCTAAGAGCGTCTCCAACGCTTATTAAGATGTTTCATCAAATTTAAATTTAATTAAACACACCACTTTTTTATGTTCCAACCATGGCATCAAACACATATCAAATGAAGGCGAGGCCAGATTTTTCATCAAATCAAGGGAGCTTTACCTTTACATGAAATTTCGCAGTCGACCGTTGGTGAACAACCGCCTGGTCAACCGGATGGATGACCGGCTTAGGGAAGTTTCACTAAATTTTTTCTTAAAGATGGATGACCGGCTGAATGACTAGCCAAATATGATGAAACGATTAGAGCGCAACATATCATATCAAATTTTTATTCAAATTTGATGAAAATTTTGAGTAAACATTGGAGATGCTTTTAAAAAATATATTTGTGCTAATAGCGGTTGTTCGGCCAGACATCCAGGGATTTGTATTTTATATATATATATATATAGTTTCATATTCTAAACAATAAATAAATAAATATGGTGTAGCAAATATGATGGTTGTCCGGCAAGATGTCTACTAAATATTGTATTTCATATTATAAAAAAAAAAAGGAAAAAAAAAAAGATAAACATCAAATCCTCTAGCTGGATATCCGACTTGATGACCAGTAGGATATTCGGTCCCTCTTTAATAATAAATGATAAAATATCATATAATCCGTGAATAATATATTGCTACATATAATAATTTACTACAATAATATTAAATTTAATTTTAATGTAATGAAACTGGTGAAAGAATGATTTTAGAATTTACATAACTAATATAATCTAAAAATTATTATAGGCAGCCTAACGTGAATGCTCAAAACAGATTATAGATTATAACTTAACAGATTATAGATTATGACTTTAATCAGAAGCTGTTAATCTGTTTGGTATAGCTGTTGGATTATAGATTTAAGTTGCTGAGTAGTGTTTGTTAAATAAGCTGTGAAGTAGCTTTTTCAATTAATTTTTATTTTTTATTATTCACTATTTGTCTACATTTTTCATAAAAAATAATAATAATATTTAATAGTCCATTTGAGTCTTTTTCTATTTTTAAAAAAATAAAAAATAAAAAAATCTAAGAGTATAACCGTGAATTAACATGTCCACAGCAGAAGCTGATAATCAGAAGCAAGGGGTGAGCAGCTTCTCAGAATCAGCTTTTTTGACTTAAAATAAGTTGTTAGAATCAGAAGCTGTTTGAAATAAGTTTAACCAAACAGTCCAAAATAACTTTTTAAAAGCCAGAAGCTATAAGTTGGCTTAAAAAAGCTGCACCAAACACCCAGCGAAAAGAGGAGTCAAATTTGAAATCTTTGAAGCAATAAAAAAATCCCGCGGGACAAGACCGAAAACACCCAGCCAGCCAACCAACAAGCTCACATCTGTGTAGTACTGTACTGTACTGTACAGTAGGCTGATACAAATAAAATTTTATAACGTTTACATTTTCAGTTTATATTTATAAAAATTTTATAAATTGATTTCTGTTTATTTTTTGTTTATTATTAGAAAAACATAAACTACAAACGTGTTTGGTAATTAACAAAATGTTTAAAAAATTTTAAAAATATAAAAAAGAGTGAGAAATGAAAAGTAGTGACAAGTGGCGGCGGAAGACGGTGGTAGAAAGTGGTGACGGTGGGTGGTGGGTAGCTGGTGGCGGGTGGGTGGTGGTGGTAGGTGGGTGGGTGGGTGGGTGGCGGTGGCAAGTGGCAGGTGGTGGATGGTAGCGAGTGAGTGGTAGTGGTAGTGGGTGGTGGGTCGTGGTGGCAAGTGGGTGGCAGATGGCGGGTGGTGGCGGGTACGTGGCGGGTGGTGATGGTGGGTGGGTGGGTGACGGTGGCAGGTGATGGGTGGTAGCGAGTGGGTGGTGGTGGCAGGTGGTGGTGGCAGGTGGTGGCGAGTGGGTGGTGGGTGGTGATGGTGGGTAGGTGGGTGACGGTGGCAGGTGGTGGTGGTGGTGGCAGGTGGGTGGCGGATGGCGGGTGGTGGTGGGTGGTGGCGAGTAGGTGACGAGTGGTAGTAGTGGTGGGTGGAAGGTGGTGGGTGATGGTGGTGGTGGTGATGGTGGTGATGGGTGGTGGGTGGTGGGTGGTGGTGGCAAGTGGGTGGCTGGTGGTGGATGGTGGTGGCAGATGGGTGGTGAGTGGTGGTGGCAAGTAGGTGGCGGGTGGTGGTGGTGGCGGGCGGTGGATGGTAGTGGCGGGTGGTGGGTAGTAGGTTGTGGCGGGTGGATGGCAGGTGGGTGGTGGGTGGTGGTGGCGAGTGGGCGACAGGTAGGTGGTGGCTAGTGGGTGTTGGTGGCAAGTGGGTGGTGAGTGGTGGGTGCTGGTGGCAAGTGGGTGGTGAGTGGTGGTGGTGGAAGACGGTGGTGGAAAATGGTGGCGGGTGGTGGCTAGTGTTGGGTGGTAAAAAAAAAAAAAAAAAAAACTGAAAACTTAAAATGGAAACACATTTTTTGTGTTTTCATTTTTTAGCCAAATTTATAAACTGAGACCACTGATTTATAAATCAAAATTTTTACCAAACAAGTTTTTATTTGAGTTTTTAAAATTTTTGTAAATATAAACAGAAAATTAAAAACGTAAGTGTTACCAAACGGCACCTAATTAAATGTGTTGAATATATATTCGTATGAGATATTTGATAAAAATATTAATCAGTGTGTTCAGTTTTAGTTTTTTGTATTAAATTTTTTAAAAGTTAAATTTTTTGATTTTCATATTTTTTTATTTTTAGTGAATATTTTTAAAATTTTAAATTTTTTTTTTACTTTTTTAGATGTACCTTACTTAGATGTGTCTAAAAAGTAAAAAATTTATGAAAAAATATTTTAAAAAATTAATAAATACATAAAAATATAAAAAATGTATTAAATTCTTGTATTTTTTTTTATACTTTTGGTATTTAGTGAATTTTTAAATGATTTTTTTAATAATTTTTTTACTTTTTAGGTGTATTTATGTTAAGTATGTCTAAAAAGTAAAAAAATTACTTAAAATATTAAAAAAATTTAGTAAAAACAAAAAAAATATAAAAATAAAAACTTTTAAAAAGTATTTTTAAAAAAATGGAACCAAGCTGAATAATGTTCCTAATATCTACAGTATTATTCAGTTTTTATTTCTTTCAATTCCCAGTCGGTGATCAAAAACAGTTTGTGGTACCACTTTATTATACGCAAAGATTAATGTCCCACAAAACAGTTTGTGGTACCGCTTTATTACAGGAGGAGGAATTCCTCCTATCTAAAGAGGATTGTTTGGGCTGGTGACGCTTATTACGAGTTTCGTTTATTTTAATTGTTTATTTTGTTAAGCCTTCGTTTGGAAAGTGGGTTGGTTTTTTGGTTTTTTGAATTTTTTAGCTATTTTAGCCTGGACTTAAAAGTTTGGTTTGGGAAGGGCTTTTTGGCTTTTTGACTTTTTTGAGTTTTTTTGTGAGAGAATAATGTAATGATTATGGGTTGGATGTGATGTTTTGTTTGTTATGGCTAAAATAGCCTATTTTGTTTTTTGTGGCTAAAATAGCCAAAAAAAACCAAACCATGGCTTCCCAAACGAAGCCTAAATATTTTATATATTATATTTAAAAAAAAATTATGTTAATCCGATAACTGTAATTTATGTAATTTATCATGTTTTGTTTACTAAAACAAATAGACGATAATTGCCTTTTTAAAAAAGAAATCATATATATATATATATATATATTTTATAACAAAAATAATAAATTGAATAAGTTGTAGTCATGGATTAACTTAATTTTTTCTTTTATGAATGAAATATTGTTTAAAAGAAATTGAAGTTGAATAAGTTGTAGTCATGGATTAACTTAAGTTGATCGGATATTGAAAGAACTAAAAATCATTTATTAAAAGAAATTTAATAAATAATTTTATTGTTTAATAAAACTTTTAGTTCATATGGTTTTCGATATCTGATCGACTTGATTTTTTACAGATATGATATACATGACAAATCTTAAAACGTGAACGGTTTGAATTATTAAAATTGGGTCCAAAAATAAATCCAATAACTTATCAAATAGAGAAGCAAGGAGAGAATTTAAAAAGAATCCTTACTCAAAATTCACCGACTAATCACTCGTTTTTCAAAAGTCCCACTGCAAACAGTTTTTGGTACCGCTTTATTATGTTGATTGGTGACCGACCTCATACATTATTTCTCCCTACTCCTCTCTCTCTCTCTCTCTCTCTCTCTCTCTCTCTCTCTCTCTCTCTCTCTCGCCTTGTTTGGCAAAGACTATTTTTTATTTCTTATGCTAAAATTCACGCAAAAAATAAAATAAATTAAAATAATTAATAAAAAAAAATATCATATTAAATTTATAATTATTTTATTTTTTTCTTACAAATATTATATCTATTTAAAAAAAATAAAAATATAAAAAAAATCCACCATCTTTCGAAATATAAATATTTTAACCTATTAAAATAATCAAAAATTAAAATAACTAACACCCCCAAACCGGACGTCTATATCTAGAAAATTTGTGAGTGTAGTGCAGTGCAGTGCGTTGCAACAAGGAGAACCATATGGCTGAGATTATCTCTTCCTCTTCGTCACCATTACTTTTGTTTCATGGGACAACACCACCTATTCAACAACGCCTCCAATTCATCATGCAAAGTCGAAGTGAGTGGTGGGTCTACGCCATCTTTTGGCAAGCATCAGAAGACAGCAATGACTGCTTTCTTCTTTCTTGGTGTAATGGCCATTTCCGAGGCACCAAACACTATGCCTCTTCTAAGGCCAAGCTTTCCACCAACAATGGACATGATCATGGCCATGACCCCGAGTGGTTTTACATGGTGTCTGTGACAAAGTCATTTGTCGATGGAGATGACATTGTTGGCCGGAGTTTTAGTTCCGGTGCTTATGTGTGGCTAACCGGTGATCTTGAGCTGCAGTTTTACGATTGTGAAAGGACTAAAGAAGCTCATGGGCATGGGATTCAAACTCTGGTCTGTATTTCAACTTCAAATGGTGTTATTGAACTGGGTTCCTCAGAAATTATCAAAGAAGATCGGAGTTTACTCCAACTAGCCAAGTCTCTTTTTGGCTTTGACTCTGAGGATATCACCTCTGTATCAAAACAGCCTCAGATTCTGTTTCCCCCGAACCCTAATCTTTCCCTCCTAGACTTTGGTTCTCCAAAAGAGAGTTATGAAGAGAGGAATATGAAGAAAGAAATTACTATAACAACATGTCGATCATTGTCTGAATCGGGGGCTTCTGATCTTGAAGGCCCTTTTTTCTCAAATTCAAAATTGATGAACATTCGTTCTAAGAAGAGAGGAAGGAAGACAGTGAGAAGCCGAGAAACACCACCCATAAACCATGTGCAGGCAGAGAGGCAGCGGAGAGAGAAGCTGAACAATCGATTCTACGCACTGCGAAGTGTGGTGCCCAATGTATCGAGGATGGACAAAGCGTCTGTACTTGCAGATGCAGTTTCATACATCAAAGAGCTTAAAGCGAAGGTAGGGGAATTAGAGGCAAAACACCGAGTAGAATCCCAATCCCACAAGGCAAAGGTATTGTTGGAGATTTTCTAATAGCTTCAACATTTTAATTATTTTTATTTATTATTATATTTTATTATTTATTTATTTATTTTCTTTTATAGTCTTATTTATTTGAATTTTAAATTTGTTTTTAGTTTTAAATCAAAAGGTGTGTCTGTTCCAAACAGATACCAAAAAGCCTATTTAAATAGGACTCTTACTCAGGAAAGAATAACGTACTCTGTTTTCTCTCTCTCCTTCTTCTCTTTATAGTATTTTATATTTCATATTTCTGGACAATTGATACATTCTTGACAAATTCTTCTGGTACAACTGTGCATTGTATCAGATCTTGTAAAGTTTTTGAGTTGTACCTTGGAGTCGTTTGTGATCGTTAGAACCTGCACGGAGGGAGCGTATAACGATTTTAGAACAGCGTCTTTGACGTGCCTCTCACAATCACACACGCTTTTTTTCTGAACCCTTTCATCTTTTACTTATTCTGTTATATATATGTATATATAGTTTTGTTGAATTGTAAAACCTAATTTTTCATAATCTATTTTGTTTTCAATATTATTCTATTAAATTGATTTAAGATAAATATTATTTAATTTCCACAACAATCTTAAGTCACTATTTCTGTAACATATTTAATCTTTTAATTATTTGTGTTTCATTATTGCACTTGTTGGTCTTGAACAAATCTGTTTAGAAAAATAAATAAATAAATAAATACGATTACTGGAAAAACAAGATCGGTGTGGAGGGACTTTCCGTGGTGAGAACATGTTCCTACACTTAAACTTCAAACAAGACCCGTTTGTTGAATAGGATTACTTTGATCGTATTCATTTTTATTTATTTATTTTTCTTTGTTTTTTTTTTTCGAAAACAGTGTAACTGTGTTTTCAAATATTGACTTATATATATATATATATATATATTAATCCAAAGAAGTTGTAAAACTCGTTGTTTATGTGTAGTTTTTTTTTTTATATTAATTATTCTTAGAAAAGTTGTTGAGTAAAATTAAAATTTTCACATGATAAATTATGTTGTTTAGATTCATGATATTTAATTAGCATTGTTCATGTTATAAATTATTGTGTTTAGATTTGATCTATATAAAAAATTTGTCACATTTTATCCCTTCCTAAGTTGTTGGCAATTAATTTTTCAATCAGATTTATCTAAATTTATCTCTTCCTAACATTTGTGATTGTTTCATTGTTGTATCACACAGATTTTATAATTGTCTATTCTCTTGTACCTTAACTAATTTATTTTATGGCTAATTTAGAAGAAATTGTTAGTGTGAAACCTGAAAAATTTAATTGTAACAATTTTGAAAGATGGCAAAAACAAACAAGATATTGATTAACCGTGTTGGGTCTTATGTCTGCCATAGAAGATCAGGATTTAGTTGGATCTTGGTTGTCACCCGAACAAATCGAATTTCATTGTTATAATAGAATCCTTAGTGTGTTATCTGATCATTTATATGATGTATATCAGTCAACCACCTCGACTGCAAAAGAATTATGGAAAACCTTAGAGGCCAAATATGGAACTGTGGATGCTGGTATTGATAGGTTCATTGTCTCTAATTTTAATGGTTATAAAATGAAAGATAACATACTTGTAGGAGACCAAATTCATGAGTTTCAAGAACTACTTAGAAAAGTAGAAAAGAAAGGGACAACTTTTAGTGAGGAGTTTAAAGTGTCTTGTCTTATCAATAAATTACCTCAATCTTGGAATGACTTTGCTAAGC
Source organism: Camellia sinensis (assembly GCF_055761805.1). Taxonomy (NCBI): domain Eukaryota; kingdom Viridiplantae; phylum Streptophyta; class Magnoliopsida; order Ericales; family Theaceae; genus Camellia; species Camellia sinensis. The sequence continues at coordinate 75,006,797 of NC_138964.1, forward strand.
GTCTTAGGCACAAACAAGGAGATCTGTCATTAACTCAATTAATCAATACACTTAGGGTGGAAGAGAAACATAGATCAAATCTAGAAACTGGAAAAGAGAAATGTTGTGGAGAATGTGAATAAGAATAGTTCCACCAATAGGAATAACTTTCAACCTATAGGTAAAATTTTCAAGAACAACCTTAAGTTTAAATCTAGGGGTCAAAATGGCAAACACCATAATAACACCTACCAAGCCAATGCTAATAATTTTAAGGGACAAGGGAGTGGCAAAAGGTTGTGCTATGTATGTGGAAGAACCAATCATTATACGAATGATTGTTTTTTTAAGAAGACTGATGTGTATAAACCAAAGTTCAACAATAAGCAAAGAAATCAAGGTCATAATGCTCAGGTGAATATGATTTTGGAGAAAGAAGAAATTACCGGACCATCTTTAGGTATAATCCTGAAATTAATTCTACTTTTGAATATCAAGATTGGTGGTTAGATTCTGGGGCTAATATACATGTGTGTTTTGATTGTGGTTATTTTAAAACTTTCCAGAAATCAAGTGGAGGAAATGTAACTTTGGGAAATGGATCAATTGCATCGATACTTGGCATTGGAGATATAGATTTGAAGATGACTTCTGGAAAAATCTTAACTTTGAGAGATGTGCGATATGTTTCTGAATTTAGAAGAAATCTTATTAGTGGATCGTGTTTAGTACAGTTAGCTTACAAAATTGTAATGAAATCGAATAAAATTGTAATCAGTAAAAATGATATTTTTATTGGTAAAGGTTTTGTATGTGATAGTTTATTTAAATTGAATGTATCTTTTGAAGTTAATTATATCTCTCATAATATTTTGAATATTGAAGTTTGTGATTTGTGACATAGAAGACTTGGATATGTGAATTTAAGGAAAATTAGGAAAATGATGGATTTAGAATTAGTACCTAAATCATCTATTGATGTTAAACGCAAATGTGAAATATGTGTGCAAGCAAAACAACCTAAGAAACCTTATAAATCTGTACGAAGAAATTTACAACTCTTAGACCTTATACATAGTGACGTTTGTGATTCTAATAGACCACTAACTAGAGCAGGAAATAAGTATTTTGTAACCTTTATAGATGATTGTTCTAACTTTTGTTACTTATATTTAATTAAAACCAAAGATGAAGTGTTTAGTAAATTTAAAATTTATAAAGCTGAAGTAGAAAATCAATTAGAAAAAAAGATTAAGAAACTTAGATATGATAGAGGAGGTGAATATAATGTAGGTACCCTTAGTATTTTTTGTGAAGAACATGGAATTATTCATGAAGTAACCCCACCTTATTCTCCACAATCTAATGGGATAGCTGAAAGGAAAAATAGAACTCTTATGGATATGATAAATGCAATGCTTATTAGTTCTGGTTTACTGGAGAGCTTGTGGGGGGAAGCGATACTCACTGCTTGAATTATATTAAATAGAGTAATTGTGAATGATAATGATAAAACACCTTATGAAATCTGGAAAAAACGAGTACCTAATCTTAAAATGTTAAGAGTGTGGGGGTGTTTAACAAAAGTAGCAATTCCAGAACCTAAACGTAAGAAAATAGGACCTAAAACTGTGGATACCGTTTTCTTAGGATATACTCAAAATAGTAGTGCTAATAGAATTCTAGTAATAAATTCTGAAATTAGTGAAATTACTAATAATACAATAATTGAATCTCGTGAAGCTACATTTTTTGAAGATATTTTTCCATATAAAACTAGGATCTCAAATCAGGTTATAAATAGAACTTCTACCGGTAGTACTAGTGTTATTCCTTTGAGAGGTGATTCTGAACATCTAAATATAGAACCTAGAAGAAGTAAGAGACTTAGAATAGAGAAAACTTTTGGAGATGATTTTTATACTTTTTTAACTGAAGGAGAACCAAACACTTTTATAGAAACTATGTCATCTTTAGATGCACCTTTTTGGAAAGAAGCCATTAATAGTGAGTTTGAATCTATTCTTCAAAATAATACTTGGGAGTTGACTAACCTACCTCCTGGGAGTAAGGCTATCGGTTGCAAATAGGTATTTAGAAAGAAATTAAAACCTGATGGAAGTATAAATAAATATAAGGCAAGATTAGTAGCCAAGGGTTTTTCACAAAAGAAAGGAATAGATTATTTCGATACATATTCACCTGTTTCTAGGATCACAACCATTAGAATCTTAATTGCTCTAGCATCCATTTATAATTTAGAAATTCATCAAATGGACGTTAAAACTTCTTTTTTTAATGGAGATTTAGATGAAGAAATTTATATGGAGCAACCTGAAGGTTTTGTGGTTCAAGGACAAGAACATAAAGTTTGCAAGTTGGTTAAATCTTTGTATGGACTTAAGCAAGCTCCTAAACAGTGGCATGAAAGGTTTGATAAAATAATTCTAGAATCTGGTTTTAAGATTAATGAACATGATAGATGTGTATACTATAAAGAAGATAATGGTGAATGTATTATTTTGTGTTTATATGTTGATGATATCTTATTATTTGGAACTAATTTAGAGATAATTAAAAATGTCAAATCTTATTTATCTTCAAAATTTGATATGAAAGATTTAGGAAAAGCTTATATAATTTTGGGTATGAAATTAGAGAAAACAACCAAAGGTATTACACTGAATCAATCTAGAATCCTAGAGAAAATGTTAAAAAAGTTTGATTATTATAATCTCAAACCTATTTCAACTCCTTTTGATCCTAGCATGAATTTGAAGAAAAATAATGGTGTACCTGTATCTCAACTTAGATATTCTCAAATTATTAGATCACTTCTCTATATTACTTATAAGACTAGACCTGATATTGCCTATGCTGTTGGGAGATTAAGTAGACATACTCATAATCCTAGTAAAGATCATTGGATTGCTGTGGAAAGAGGTTTTAAATATTTACGAGGAACTCTAGATTATTCACTTTGCTTTAGTGGTTTTCCTAATGTGGTAGAAGGTTATAGTGATGCTAATTGGATAACAGATAACTTAGATGTTAAGTCTACTACTGGGTATATATTTATGTTAGGTGGAGCAGCAATATCATGGGGTTCTAAAAGACAAACCGTTATCTCCAGAAGTACAACAGAATCAGAACTTATAGCCTTAGACACTACGTGTAATGAAGCTGAGTAGATTAAAAATTTACTCCTTGATATTTCACTTGTGAAAAATCCTATACCTGCTATTTCTATACATTGTGATAATAGAGCTGTAATAGAACTTGTGAGACAAGCACATACTAATAAAAAGATGAATAGGCATATGCAAGTGAGGTATAAATCTATAAAAAGTTTGGTGAATAAAAATGTTGTATCTTTGAATTTTGTGAAATCTGAAAAGAATATTACTGATCAGTTAACAAAAGGTTTATCTAAGAGTGTAGTCTTAGATTTATCGAGAGGGACGAGTCTAAACCCATAAGGAGTTAACTAAGGAAGTAACCCAACTTCTGTGATTAGAGATCCCATGAAGGAAGTTCAATGGATAGGAACAATCCTTACAGTGTGACTCGTATTCCAGCACTTTAAAGATGGAGACTTTATTAAACTTATTATTTATATTCTCCTGCTCATCCCTAAGAAATCAGTGTTGATGTAAATGTGATGGTTAAGGAAGAATATTTACTCTAAATGAATCTGAGGCGAGCAAACTCTCGCAAGATAGACATCCGTCACTTCTATCTTTGGAGGATTCACCTAAGTGGGAGCGTCGTGAAGCCGCGACCGTGGAAATAGGGCTATTTCCTAAAACTCTCATGAGAATCAAGATTGAGCACATGGCTGCTAATAGTGCTAACTCGCGCCACAGTTATGTATCATACCATATGTGTGACATGTTGAATTTGGTAAAAGGATTTAGTTCAAGACCTAGTTCACTAAGATCTTTCAGAATGAAACTGTTAACACTAAGTGAGGTTCAAGTTTGAAAAACACCTACACCCATTGTATGGTTTTAAAGTTGCCCATATTATTTTTATTTATTTATTTGTTTATTTTTATTTGACTGTTTTATAAAGTTTTGAATCTTGTGGGGGATTGTTGGAGATTTCCTAAAAGCTTACAAACTTTAATTATTTTTATTTATTATTATATTTTATTATTTATTTATTTATTTATTCCTTTTATAGTCTTATTTATTTGAATTTTAAATTTGTTTTTGGTTTTAAATCAAAAGGTGTTTCTGTTCCAAACAGATACCAAAGAGCCTATTTAAATAGGACTCTTACTCAGGAAAGAATAACGTACTCTGTTTTCTCTCTCTCCTTCTTCTCTTTATAGTATTTTATATTTTATATTTCTGGGCAATTGATACATTCTTGGCAAATTCTTCTGGTACAACTGTGCATTGTATCAGATCTTGTAAAGTTTTTGAGTTGTATCTTGGAGTCGTTTGTGATCGTTAGAACCTGCACGGAGGGAGCGTATAACGACTTTAGAACAGCGTCTTTGACGTGCCTCTCACAATCACACAGGCTTTTCTCTGAACCCTTTCATCTTTTACTTATTCTGTTATATATATGTATATATAGTTTTGTTGAATTGTAAAACCTATTTTTCAGAATCTATTTTGTTTTCAATATTATTCTATTAAATTGATTTAAGATAAATATTATTCAATTCCCACAACAGGTATGTATGGCGGACATGTATAACAACAATCCAAGCGCGTTTTCATCATCATCCTCGTCTAGCTATGGGATTGCTAATGCAGCGGATGCGGAAGTGGAGGTGAAGATGTTAGGAACAGATGCGATGATTCGAGTGCACTGTGTGGACGTGAATTACCCTTGTGCAAGGTTGATGGATACACTAAGAGGCCTTGACTTTGGAGTTACTCATGCCAGTGTTTCCAAGGTGAAGGAGCTGATTCTTCAAGATGTTGTGGTTACAATTCCTAATGGGATAACAAGTGTGGAGTCCTTGACAACTGCAATTCTTACAAGGTTTCAGATTTAAGTTTAAGTCCATGTCCTTTAGGACTGCTATTATTTGTTGTGTAATATTTATGTGCCATATCTTAAACTTCATTGATATATTTGTTATAGGTGTCTAAAGGTCAGTAATTCGTAATAGTGTTTTACTCTTTCTAGTTTGGGAGCAGGGCCAGTCCTGTGATTTGTGAGGCTTAAGGCAAACTATGAAAATAGGGCCCTTTAATATATATTTTTTTAATAAAAAGTTTATGCATAAAATGATAAATATCAACAATTTTTTTTATTTAAGTTTACTTGTATATATAATCATTAAAATTATAAATTAAAATTTACTTTCATATATTAAGGGATTGTTTGGGGCGTTCTAAATAAGTGCACTTTTTGACTTTTTGGACTAAAAAGTAAAGGAAAAAAAAATATAGTTGTTTGGGATAATTTTTTGACTTTTTACGAAAAAATATGTATTAAAATATTGTATAAAATAACAAAATTACTATATTACCCCTACATATATAAATGCCTACTGACAGTGATGGTACCGTCATGCATACAGTGGACAGTTAGGACCAGATTGCCTACGGTGATGTTCGGACTGGACAGTGTTGTTCGACCAGTGGGGGCCCACCACGAGTTCCGTTTTTGTAATCGGAACCGATCAATATGTAGAACTCGTCAAGTACTATATGATTATGAAAAATCATGTTGATCGGATGTCGATAGCTATTTGATCGAATTAGTTTTTTGTCAACCGATACTTTGTGCACATTCTTTTTTTTTTATACAAAACTGATTTGATCATATAGTTATCGATATCTAATCAACTTGATTTTTTATAGCCATCTAGTACTCGATGAGTTCTACACATTGAACAGCTCCGATTATCAAAACGGAACCCGTGGTAAGCTCCCACTGGCCCAACAATACCCGTGACACCTCAGCCTATATGCATATATGCTATGACAGCGCATCATTCCAATAATATTTATTCACATATATATACATATATGTTCTGACAGCACCAGACAGTACTATCATTGCCATGCCAAAACTTGACTTCTACTTTTTTTTTAATTTGTTATATATATATATTTATATTTTTGTGAATAGTGATAACTTTTAAACTTTTTAAGTAATTTTTTAGCTTTTTTCCTTTTTTCATGGATGCCAAACCAACCCTAAGATAGAAAGAAATCAATACAATGACTCAAAAACATTAAAAAATTGTTATCTCATAGGAAACATGACTATAATCACACTTCAATCCATAAATCACAATCTGCTGACTATCTCATATTTGATAGAAAATAAATTATAAAAAAACAATTTAATGAAACAAAATTAGGGCAAAAAAATTAGGAAAAAATTATTCAATTAAAATTGATAATGACCTAGGTAAAAAAATTAGGGCAAAATTATTTATTCTATTAACATCTAATAGATAAAGAAGCTAAAAAATAAATAAATAAATAAATAAAATAATTTGGAAAAATTTATTATTCCACTAACTGATAAGAAAAAAAGGTAGAAAAAAATTAGGCAACTTCATTTAATCAAATCTGATAGTGAGAGAAAGGACTTACTATGAGAGAGAGTGAGTGAGTGTGAGAGAGAGTAAGTCACCATATTGTGTAAGAGAGAGAGTGAGTCGCTGGCTTGTCGTAGCTCAGTGTTCTTCGCCCTTCTTTATCCTTGGTATGCTTGAAGAATGGTTCCTTCATCACTTCATGAAAGAGAGAGAGAGAGAGAGCACTGAGCAGTTGTATCATGTATTTATTGTTCTTCTTGGGTTCCAAACACTTTTTTGTATACATTTTTAATTTTAATAAATATGGGCCAAACCACACTTACACATAAATATGGGCCCAATAGAATATTTTGGGGCCCTTTAAATTGGCCCTAAAACAAAAATAAAATAAAATAAAATTTTGGCCTATAACACTTCACTAAAATTTGGGGCCCTATTTTGGGTCAATTTTTTGGGGCTTAAGGCACAGGCCTCACAAGCCTTAGGCTCGGACGGGTCCTGTTTGGGAGTAGGGCTATAAACTAGCTTGAATCCAATAGTTGACGGTTTTAAGTATTTTCGAACACTAAAATGTATGGGCAAATTATCCATAAATTTTTTAAAAAGTGTATGCTCTATTTAATTTTAAAATATTTTGGATCGACTCAAAAGTCCTGTGCATATTTGTTGGAAATTGGGTCAGGTTTAGAATCTATACCCGATTGGGTACCCATGGTGGCGTGATCCAAGATTCATAAGGAGAGACCCAGTCAAAGTAGACTTGGATTAATTTTCCTTGGGGATAAGTGTGATTAACCCGCTACCTCATCTGTTGAAGACATAGAGTTGTGGGTAGTTATAACACTCCCATATAATATAAGTATTATATGGTGAGACTTCATTTTAATCGTAGCTAATCAGTCTCCTGGAGTCTCCTCTATTGTTTTTTTCTTTCTCTCCATGGAAATACAAAACCATGTCTTTGTACTGTCAAGAGTGTCGGTAGTTCTCTAATAGCTCTGCTCCACAGTTGGAAATTATTCAAGGACATCAATGGAGGCATGTGATTTACCCACATGATCCGTGGATTCAGTTTGAGTGTAAAAGTTATGTCCGATTCCGTTTATTTCCACGATGTATTTTTTTTGTCCCTACATTGATATCAGAGCCTTTGTTAGGTGTTTTCGTATTATTTGTGCATGAATATATGTAAAGACATGATTTGTGCATAAAAATTGATGTTTTTGAACCATCTCTGATCGTCTTAAATTTTTTATATGTTGTAGTCCATATAATATAAAGTATATCTGCAAAGTTTTCAAAAATTCGAACGGTCGAATTTTAGAAAAATAGAGATTCATATTTAATTTTTATAACTTTGACTGTGTGTTGATTTTACTTGTTTTGTTTTGATGCTGTGAAAAATATATATTTGGAATCCTTGTTTCCAGACCTTCAAAACAGTATATTATGGGCCTAATTTCAACTTAAGGTCAAGGAAAAAACTCAAACCCTAGTTTTGAGTGAGAGTTAAAGCATGGAAGCAAATTGGCGGTTGTTGACGTCATCATCATACACTAAAGTCTGGACGCTGATGCAAGCGTTGTTGGTAGCTGCTAATGGGCAAGGGCCCTGTTTGGCTTTCCTGAAATTCAAAACTAGTTATAATTTTGATTGAAGCATGACTTATACGGTTGGACTCGTAATTCATATTTCTACAATATGTTATAGTTTCAAAATTTTTTGAAAAATAAAATATTTTCCATTAATGAATAACTCAATATTTTTACATTATATTGCTCTTTGGGGAGCATGACTTGGATTCTAAACTTTAAATTTTTACGGTAGACTACTGCTATATAATCTTATTTACTGGTATGAATTTTTTTTTTCATTTTTCCAGATTCTATAATATTTTTTTATGATTTTCTGTGTAATTATTAATTACTTATAATTCTAGAAAATTCTAAAAAATTGCATAAATTATTTGAAATATGTTGTGACATTATTTAAATACTGTATATAGCATGCTAAGTTTTTTTAAATGTTTAGAACTTGTAGTATATTATTATTTTAAATATCATGATTTATTTATATTTGTGAATTTTAATTCTATGATTAAATTAATTTAGCATGTTTTCTTTTATGAATTACATAGAGATGTTATCATGTGAAGTTAAATATTTTATCATGCTTTAGACATGCCATAGTTAGTGGGAGGTTGTTCGGTTGAGAGAAATCTTTGTAGATTTACTCCCAAAAGCCAATATTTTGCGCATGAATTAAATTAAATTTTGGATAATTATTGTTTGTGGCGCAATAGATGATTATGAGCATAACGAATTTTCGATCTTGCGACTTATGTAATGTTTTCACTATTTAATTTGAATTTTTTTTCTAACATTTGTCTATAATTCTTTAATTGTGTGTCCTATCGATGCACCACTTGCTCTCACTAGTTAGTTTAATTTAGGGCGAGGTGTCCATGATGGTCTCCGAGCAAATTAGAAGATGTTTCACATTTTTCTCCCTAATGGCTTGTTTTCGCGTTTTTCTCACATTCTTGTCTCTAATTCTCTAATTGTGCGTCCTAGCGACACCCCGCTTGCTCTCATAAGTTTATTTAATCTAGAGAGAGGTTTCCATGATGGTCTCCAAGAAGATTGGCAAATGTTTGCATTTTTGCTCCCAAACGGCTCGTTTTCGCCTTTTTTTCTCACATTTTCATCTATAATTGTCTAATCGTGTGTCCTATCGATGCATCGCTTGCTCTCACAAGTTTGTTTAATCTAGGGAGAAGTGTCCGTGATTGTCTCCAAATAGATTAGCAATTGTTTTGCATTTTTGCCCCCCAATGGCTCGTTTTCTTTTCTTTTTTTTCACATTTTTGTCTCTAATTCTCTAATCATGCATCCTATCGACCTGCCGCTTACTCTCACAAGTTTCTTTAATCTAGAGAGAGGTTTCCGTGATGGTTTTTGGGCAAATTTCCAGATGTTTTGCATTTTTGCCCCCCCAATGTCTCGCTTTCTTCTTTTTTTTTTCTTTTTTTTTTCCCTCTAATTCTCTAATCTTGCATCCTATCGATGTGTCGCTTGCTCTCACAAGTTTGTTTAATCTAGAGTGAGGTGCTTGTGATGGTCTATGGACAATGTGGTGGCTATTTTGGATTTTTTCCACATAAATTTGGAAGAAATTAAAGAGACTTACCCAACACCATGACTACCTATTAGGGGAAATTTGGTTTATAGCACCACCATTCTGCAAAAGTTGCGTCAACATGCTTTCCACCTCGGATCTAAGTCTTTGCATGTCCACCTCTCGTGGTTGTAATAACCCAAAATATTTTTTTTAACTAGTCAATACTTAAATTAATTGAGTAATAATTGGATTGGAGTGTTGTATAAAGTTATGTGCGAAAATGGTTCAATTTTGTAATAATTTTTTTTTAAATATAATTTTCGATATCAGAAATTATGAAATTTTTATTATGTTGTTTTTATAAGAGTCTAGCATGTGGGATAAAAATTTTCGAATTTAATGGTGAGTATTTATTTTATGAGAATTTGTAGACTGATTGGTGTTCAGTTTAATTTATAGCAGAATTTGAAATTTGAGTTTTAGGTGTTTGGGCCATGATTTGAGATAAATTGTTGAGTCTATTTTGATATATAATTGGACTGTGTTTGGCTTATGGGTGGGACCCATGATTTATATTTAATTTAAATTGAGTTTGTTTAATGACTCATATTTAACTGTTTGGTCCTTTTTAATTAGGTGATTGGTAGTAACCACCTTAGGAGTTGTTATTATTTATTATATAGGATTATAATAAATATTTGATAGTTGATTTTCTGGTGTGTACCATATGATGAAAAATTATATATTTTTATCGTGAATAAAATGGGGGTGTATTTCATGGTAAGCAAAATATTATATTTTGTGGTGTACAAAAATGTTATATTTTGTGGTGAGAAAAATAATATCATTTTATAATTTATATTATAAAATTTTGAGGTATTATTATAAAAATTATATTATATTTTTTTTTTATTTTATTTTTTGAAAAACCCAAGCATTGGGAAGCCAAACCCACGTGGGGTTGTTTCCCCCACTCCTCTCTCCCTCCCCTTCTTCTTTTGCTTTTCTTTTGGTTGAGCAGAGAGCCCAGCTCTCTCTCTCTCTCTCTCTCTCCATTGTTGCTCAATCTTTGAGCTTCAAATGGAAGTCCTTAGAATGAGATTTTGCAAAAGTATTGTATATGAAAATTGGAGAGCTCGTCGTGATCTTAGTAATGGTGGTCTCGGATCCATGATCGGATGATGTTTGCATTTTCAGATTTTTTTTTTCTTCATATTTGAGGTAGGGACTTTCTTCATATTATTACATTAAAGCTATGTTAGGGTTATTTTGAGAAAATATGTCATTTTAAGAGGTATTGCATATCTATATATATATTCAGATTTTTGTTTGGTAATTTTTGTAAGAAAAATTATGTTGAAATGTTAAGAATATTGGCATTTTCAGATTAATTTAGGAAAATCATTTTGTGTTGATAATTTTGTATAAAAAAAATTCGAAAATAAAATTTAAAAATTGTATGGATTGTATCTACATCATATTATGATTAGATAATTATTTTGAGAAATATAAAGTTGAAATATATTTTTTTTCATCCTTGATTTGGAATTTATTTTCGAGAAAAATAAATTAATGTTGATAAATATTGAGTAAATGCTTAAGTTGGAACTATAGAGTTGTTTTGGGATTAAAAAATTTAAAAGTGCTATATTCATGAAACTTTATGGTAGGTGATATGTTGATGATTAAGTTATGTTCATTTTTTTGTGAAAATGAAAAATGTGAAGTGTGGACTCTTGAACTCATAACCTTGAAAATGTTACTCTTTGGCATATTTCATAACATTCGATGTAAATATCATGTTAATTAGGTAATTTTAGAAAAAAAATGGTGAAATTGTTATTGGTAGAGAATTTGGGAAAAATATTACCTCTTTAAGTTGGTATGAAAAATAGTTATATTGAAATATGGTTATGTTAGAGGGATGAGGCATGTGAGATTAAGTTGGTGTTAGTAATTTGGAAGATGGTGAATGTAATTAACTTACTAATTTAATGAATTAAATTAGGTTGGTTAATACTTTAAATTCTTCGTAATTAAAGAGGTGTTAGTGGGCTTTTAATTCCTAACTTTAATATTATGAGATTAAAAGTGAGGAAGTTGACCAAGTATGAGATTTAGAGAAATAAGTGAGATTGAGTTGAGAAATAAGTGAAATAAGTAACATTACTCAACTAGTAAAATTAATAATAATTTCATACTTCAAAATTTTTATGAGATATTTGAATTGTTTGGCAGTTTTTAACAAGAAAAGAATAGAACGTGATTTTAGCTCATTTGGAGCAAATAGATGAATTGGATTAAAACAAAAATACTTATCAAAACTTTTATTTATATATTATTTTTCTTATTGGTTTAATTTGATGGGGTGGATGTTGATAATTGGAAAGTGAACACTCGTGTTATATTTTATAATTATAGTCAAGAGAAGATTTTGGTATAATTGATTTCAGTGTTGCGACATTCACTTATGCTTATTGAGAATTATGATTGAACTCGAAGATCCTGAGATTTCACTTGCATGAGAAAATGTGAATTTGATTCTATTAAATGTTTGGGATGGGGATGAGTTTTGGAAAGATTGTAATTACCTTTCATTGATAAAATGTGTGAGTTAGAAATTGATAAAACCTTGAACCCGCCTTGGTGTTATATGTTATTGCTAATGATGAACCTATTGTTTAAAAGTTTTGATTTTGGTAATCGGTAGAGGATTTCCATGTTGGTATTTAAATGAGATTCTTGGAAAGATAAGAAAATGTTTGATTTTGGAAATTTGTTGTGTATAAAGAATATTGTTGAATTGCCTTGAAAAGACTAAAGTTGGAAGTTGTTGATTTACATGTGGTAAATACATGAACATTGACATTAATATATTATCTCTTGGAATTGTATCATGATATTTCATTGATAGAGATGTGGAAATTGATCACAATAGAGCATTGTGTGGTGGAATTGAAATTGGAACTATCTTAATGCATTGTTACATATTGCATTGCCATTCCATTTGATTGTTATCATGGATTTTGAATTGCAAATTGAAAACTATTATTTTGAGAAAGGAATTGTTTTTAGTGAAACAAGATCATATACGTTGGTAAGTCCGGATAGGGGGTGTAGTTTGATGTTGGTTAAGTTGGCCTGAGTGTACATGATGAAAGACCGAAAACACGCGCAGATGAGGTATCACTGCCCTTCCGATGAGAGATCGGTAAAGTGGGGATTTGGTAGTGCTTGATATGCCAACTTGCAAACACTAGCCTGGGGATTACTTGAGTCGTACTTACCACCTTGAAATTTTATTGAAATTGTTGGATTAATGTGTTTTCAAATTGGCATTGTGCATAAGATTTTCAAAAGATGAGAAAAATATTTTGAGCATGACATGGCATATGCATTCATCTCATAAGACTGTACAAAATGTATTTGATGCTTTGTTGGATGTCATTATGAATGCTTTAAATTTTTATTCAATTGATAATGAGATAATTGGATGAATTGAAAAGGATGTCATGTTGTTATTGAAGCATGTTTATTTATTTAAGTTAACTGATTGTGTTTAATTAAATAAATTGGATTTAAGAGATTATATAATAGAATCATATGGTTTGACATGATATGATTTCACGTATATGTATGAGTACCTTTGTACCCGCATATCTTCTAATGTTTTAATATGAGATTGTTTGGTGAGCTAGTGGTTGCTAACCCCCTGTTTGTACATGTGTACAGGGAATGCTTTTTGGATTTGAAAATCAAACAATGGGTTTTACCATTTCATAACTGTTATGTAGTGATGGATTGTACTACTTCATTTGTTTGTTTGGATGAGTGCTATTTTTTATAAAGAGTAGTGTCCTCTCTTTTATTGTAAGCCTCAGGGCATTTCTTTTATTCGTATGTAAATGTCTTTATTGAATCACAAGATGGAACATGTATATTTAATTATTTATCATTTCATTAAAGAATGAATTGTCATTTGTAAATGAACTTAATTAATGAATATTGGTAATGTTATCTGAGTAATAAAATTTGGGGCGTGACAGTGGTTGTGCTACAACATTTGATCTAGAATCAGGTTTTGTGCTAACTCCAAATCCCCTTAAATATCCCTTCAGCGTTCCAGACTGGAAAGAGTCGTCTCGCACCCTCGTCATATCTCCCTGTCATTGACAAATATAAATCTATATATATTGTTAATATAAGCCAAACACAATAATTATTGTAAGTGTCCAAATGTTAAATACTTGCATGTAATTCATGGCATATGGGATCAATCCACTCTTCCGGGACATATGAGTCATCTTGAAGCAGTCAAAAAAATCTAGCAAGGTTCCACCATTCTCCTTCGCCTGCAAAATTCCAAATACCAAAAAGCAAAACACATTTTTATTCATGTGAAAGCATATCTAATTATGTGTGTAACGCCCCCAAAAGATAATACAAATAACCCATTCCGTAAGATCTATAAACATAATAGAAATTATACATAGCCATTCATCAGAGTTTATATTACAAAAGGTATTGCATGCATTATACATTCATAAATGTTCATCCTTATTCTATAGCATGCAATATTAGTTAAATAACAATAGAAGAAGTGCCCTACGGGCTTACATCTTTCCAAGACATTAACTTGGTTACAACAAAAAGGGAGTCATAAGCTCCAAACATATAAAGCCCAAGGCTTGAATAAAAATTTAAACACAAAATGACAAAAATAGAGCCTTCAGCCCTTAGGTCCACCCAAACTACGTCCTTGGAAGAAGCATATCACCAGTACCTAAAAATGGTTTCCCAAGTAGGGTGAGCCAATGCCCAATACAGATAGTTTATCACAATATATGAAGTTTAACTAAGATATAAGTGTCAAATATAAACATATTCAATGTTTATGACCAATTCACATTCTTTCCATGACCACATGGTGCCAATACTCATATCTCATTCCATTCCCATACATTCATTTCAAATTAGTACATTTCGTTCCAATTCATGGATTAAATTTATAATTTTCAAATAATCCAACTGAGATTACAACTCAGTGGTTCTCAATTAACATAACTACTACACAAGCACTTCAACCTTGCCACTTTACGGAAATTTCATCTGTGGGATTGACAACCACATATGTATATGATTTCGGGACTTTCACCTTGGACACTCTGGCCAACTTAATTTTCAGTGGAGTCCATCCCCTATCTTCTCCCAAAACATGGAGTACATCCCCTTTCTCCTCCTAACACATCATAGATATACAATGTATTTAAAATATACCGTCACATTCAATGACTACAATCATGCATATTCAATGCCTCAACATACCGTCATATTCAATGACACAATTAAATGATTAGTTTCAATTCACATATTCCTCATGAAATTTCTACAACAATCATAGTTATCCTCTATCAATAGTCCAAGACAGATATTTCTAAACAGATATACAACCTTTAAAACAGGTAATTCCTCAAATTTCCATGGTTGAGTGATTCAATAAATCCAACTACACCATTCATACATACATCCTCTCAATTTCACATTTTTCATACCAATTTCATTATTTTTACAAAATAAATTATTCTCAACATTTTAGGGCAATTTTTCCCATTTCCCAAATATTGTCCCAAAGGCCAAAATTTATCATTTAAACACATGATAACCTCATATCCAAAACCCCATAATCATTTAGGTAGCACATCATAAAAACCCCTCTTTTCAATTTGAATTTCAAATCCCTAGATTTTCTCAAATCTCCTCCAAATCTCACCATTTATACATAATCAACAAATATCTAGGTTAAAAATCATATTAAGGTGTAGAATATCCCTACCTCAGAGAGAGAAGACGAGCCAAGCAAGGATGGAACTTCAAAAGTGACAAAATCAACTTCTGCTTGGGTCAAAGTAAAGAGCTTGAGGAGTTCTACCTTTTTAATGAAGGCACAAAGGGTTGAGAAACCACTAGAACTAGGTAGAAATCTAGAGAGAGAGTATTTTAGAGAGAGAGTCTCACTTTAGGGTTTGATATGAATAGACCTGAAAAAGTGATGGAAAAAGTGATGTAAAAAGTGCTTTTTGTGATCTGATATACACGCAGTTCGCTTGAGCAGAAGATTTCACACTTGAGCGTTAGACACAAAGATTTGTTCCACTCAAGCGCAAGAAGAGGCCCGCTAGAGTGCAGATTACACACCTACAGTATTTTGCAAAAGACAGACCAACCGCTCGAGCTCAAGAGAGGATGCTCGAGTGCCTGCTCACTCGAGCGTAGAAAACGCCGCTCGAGCGTAAAAGACACACCTCAAGCACTTTTGCAGTGGTATAGAGTACTGAGAGTTTGCAACTCCCGCTCGAGCGCAAAAAAAGCTGCTCAAGCGGATGACCGAAATTTACCTAGCCCGCTCGAGCGCAATAATGGTTGCTCGAGCGGAGGACCAAAATTCTGGGCAACACAAGGTTTGAAAACTAAGTAACCAACTTGTTCCAAACACAACTACAATAACCCAAAGACCAATTTCAAAGGTATACAAGGGAAGAAAGAGATAAGCAACAATATGAAAACATAGGACCTCAGTTCGGAACATCACAAGAGCCGGGTCAAAACTGGAATCGTTATAACCTTCCCCCTTAAGGAATTTCGCCCCCGAAATTATAAATCATGTTTCAAAATCATGCTTAGCCAATTTTCAATGTGATTACAAGTCAGTTCTCAACACCATGACCCACCTACCGGTCATTCAATCCCTTCACAAAAGGAATAAATCCACAATATACATCTCAACATATATTATTAGTATGTATCTCTCATGGTTTTAATCAACTTCAAGACGTGCATCACATATTTCCGAAACATATTTAATGTTTATGATAAATTTGTATTTCCAAAACTTAAACAACATATACAATGTTCATATTAAGCTTGCATTTCCGAAATATAATTAACAAATACAATGTTCTTATAGTTCAAAACATATACAATGTCTTTACAGTTCATGAACAAAGTTAGAATCTTAACGCATGCTCAAACATCAACAAATAAGTCGAATATTTTTCTCGGACTTCCAATTCACGTTCCCAAGTTGCTTCCTTAACCCCATGGTATTTCCACAATACTTTGACCAAGGGAATTGTCTTGCCTCGCAAGATTTGGTCCCGTCTATCCAAGACCCTCACCGGTCTCTCATATGAGGCATCCTCGTCTACCTCCAAGTCGGTCCAATCCAATACGTGCGATGGATCCGGCTCATACTTCTGAAGCATACTAATATGAAACACGTCATGCACTCCAAAAGTTATGGCGGCAACGCCAAACGACAAGCAACCTCTCCAATTTGTTGAAGGATCTCAAAAGGGCCAATAAATTGAGGGGATAATTTCCCACTCTTCCCAAAACTCATGAAAGCCTGCCTAGGTGATATTTTCAAAAAGAAATGATCACCCACTTCAAAAGACAAGGGTTTCCTCCTACGGTCGGCATAACTCTTTTGGTGACTTTAGGCCGTAACCAATCTCTTACGGATAAGTGCAACTTTCTCCATCATTTTCCGAACCAACTCTAGACCCAATAAAGGTGCATAACACACCTTGGCCCAAGACACTGGAGATCTACACGGTCAGCCATACAAGGCCTCAAATGGTGCCATGCCAGTACTCGATTGGAAGCTGTTATTGTAGGCAAACTCCACTAAAGGAAAATGCCTCTCCCACAAACCCTTGAAGCCAAGGCTACAACTCTGAAGCATATCCTCAAGGATCTGAATAGTACGCTCGGACTGCCCATCAATCTGAGGATGGTAAGTCGTGCTAAAAGTCAATCTAGTGCCGAAGGCACTCTGCAAGCCCTGCCACAGCCGAGCTGTAAAATGAGGATCTCTATCTGAAATGATAGTCACAAGGACCCCGTGCAATCTCACTATGTCCCTAATGTACAGGTCGGCAAGATAATCTACCGAATCACTCACGCGCATAGGAATAAAATGTGCCGACATAGTCAATCGGTCAACTACCACCCAAATGGCATCACTACCCCGTTGAGTCCTTGGAAGACCCACAACAAAATCCATCGTGACATGCTCTCATTTCCATTCAGCTATAGGCAAGGGTTGCAACAAACCCGCAAGCCTCTGATGCTCGGCCTTCACTTGTTGACAAGTAAGGCATTTCGATACAAACATGCTACATCCTTCTTCATACCCCTCCACCAAGACTGCCGACTCTGATTGTGATACATCTTTGTGCCTCCCGGATGTACCGCAAGGCGCGAATGGTGAAACTCGCGGAGTACTTCCTCTCGGTAAGACTTCGGCACGAACAAACGATCACGGTATCTCACACTCTGGTCGGGATACACAATCAAGCCCTTCTCTACTTTCCCACTTGAGACCTTCTCCCGGAGGGACTCTACCTCAAGGTCACCCCTCTGCGCTTCTAACACTTGGTTCATAAGTGTAGGTTGTGCAACTACAGAAAACAAGGCTACAGATTGAACAAACTCGCCAAGATGAAGTCAAACTCCCCAAGAGTACCCAACATTTCCCATTCTCGGATGGCGATACAAGCCACACAGCTAATTGATTTCCTACTCAAAGCATCGGCCATAATGTTGGCCTTTCCCAAATGATAATACAACTCGAAATCGTAATCCTTTATGAATTTCATCCACCTCCTCTGCCTCAAATTCAAGTCTTTTTGTGTAAATAGATACTTCAGACTCTTATAGTCAGAAAACACCTCAAATTTCTCCCCATACAAATAGTGCATCCAAATCTTTAAGAAAAAATCACTGTTGCTAGCTCTAGGTCATGGGTAGGGTAATTCCTCTCGTGGGTTTTCAACTATCGTGAGCCATAGGCTATTACCTTCCCCTCTTGCATCAATACACAACCCAAACCTTTTCGTGAAGCATCACAATACACTAAATAGCTCAAACCCATCTCTGGAATAATCAAGACTAGAGCAGTGGTAAGTCTAACATTAAGTTCCTGGAACGACTTCTCACAAGTCTCATCCCACACAAATTTGATTCATTTCCTCATCAACCTAGTCAAAGGTGAAGCTAGCCTAGAGAAATCCTTCACAAACCGACAGTAATACTCGACCAACCCCAAGAAACTACGGATCTCGAAAGCATTCTTAGGTTGTTTCCAATGTTGCACTGCCTTTATCTTGGATGAATCTACAGTCACCCCTTCCCTGGATACTGCATGGCCTAAGAAGTTAACTTCTCTCAGCTAGAATTTACACTTCCCAAACTTAGCATTCAGCTTACGGGCTCTAAGCAACTCAAGCACCACTCACAAGTGTTCCTCGTGCTCCTCCTCAGAGGGTGAGTAAATCAAGATGTCGTCCACAAAGACGACCATAAAATCGTCTAAGAACTCTCGGAAGATTTGGTTCATCAAATCGATAAACACCGCTGGGGCATTGGTTAGCTCGAAAGGCATCACTAGAAACTTGTAATGGCCATACCGCGTACGGAATGCCGTCCTCGGAATATCCTCCTCCCTCACTTTCAAATGATGATAACCCGATCTTAGGTCTATCTTAGAGAAACAACAAGACCCCTTCAACTAATCAAATAGATTATCTATATGAGGCGTAGAATATTTGTTCTTAATTGTAACCCGGTTCAACTTTCGATAATCTATGCAAAGTCGCAACGCTCCATCTTTCTTTTTAGCAAAGAGAGTCGGTGCTCCCCAAGGTGATATACTAGGGCGGATAAAACCCTTATCTAACAGCTCTTGGAGTTGAATCTTCAACTCACTCAACTCAGCACGTGCAAACTGATATGGTGCCATAGAAATCAGTGTCGTGTCTGGCACTAAATCAATAAAGAACTCAATCTCTCGGTGAGGTGGTAAGCTAGTAAGATCATCAGGAAAGACATTTGGATACTCACAAACCACCATTGGCAGCTCAACTTGGACTTCATCACACTCACTACTCTAAAAGCTAGCAAGAAGACAACTAAGCTCACTCCGCCCACGCGGATCATATTCCGGTGATAAGACTTTATCCACCCGGTCCCCCAAGAAATAAAAACAATCACCGTTCAAGGTACATACAGTGACCCTCTAACGGTAGCAATCTATAACACCCCAGTATGATGATAGCCAGCCCATACCCAAAATAACATCAAAACTAGTCATGTCAAGCAAAACAAATGCAAATGGAAGTCGATGACCAGCGACCTCTATATCACAACCCCGACACCCCTGTTTCAGAATGACCTCACCACCAATAGGTGACTCTACACAAATAAGAGATGCTAACTGGGCCAACTACAACCCCAAAATCGATGGAAATGCAGACGAAATAAATGAATGTGATGTACCCATATCAATCAACACACTAGCAACTAAATTGAAAAACAAGAGGGGTCAGGAGAATCAGGGGGACAGTAAGAGGCAAAGGGGTTCTAATCCCAGGGAGCTCAGTCGAGGTCCACTTTTTCAGTACCGAGTTCTGGTGCAAGATAGTCTCGAGATGGACTACAGCCTCCACAAGGCACCCATAGTCTCTAATCATGGATCCGACCACTCTAAACATGAGCCCGGTTCTTAACTGCTTCTCAAACTCCAAACAATGGCATTCCTCAATCGCCACTAATTCTGGTGCAAACCTCGACAAACTAGTGAAAATTGCCTCAAACTCAGCCACTGGTATGTTGAGCTACACCAACTTGGAGAATTGATCTCTAAACTTCTCATGTACTGTAGCAGGTAAATATTTGTCTTGGAAGGCGTCGACAAAGGCCTCCCAAGTCCCTTCAATGTGCCCTGGCGCATACTTCCACCACTAACCCGTGTCTCCCTTTCAACTGGAAGGACGCCAAGGTCACTTGCAAAGCTCCGTCTTTGATGCCAAGCATCTCAAACGTCTTCACCATCTATTCTAACCACTCGTCAGCCTTTAGTGGCTCCTTAGGATCTCCCAAAACTCGTCTAGATTCGACCGGAAGAACTCCCTCTTCAGAAATGACGACCCTGCTTCAGCTGCCTAGGCCTAGACTTGATTCTCAACTCTGAGAATGTCCATGGATTCCCTCAACGCTTCGGCCTTCTTGCGGACTAAAGCACTCATGCCTTGCTGACCAACCAGTTTGGCCACATTGACCTGACCAACTCGCTCTTCCTGTACCGAAATTTTATCCAGTATAGGCATCTCGTGTCTACCGTGCGTACCACGTCTACCACCACCATGTCTACATCCTGACATCCTAATGGAGGTAACAAAAGAATTAGAACATTTACAAATGTGCCGAAGCTAATTCACTCACGTTCTAATACAATGGACAACACTAATTCAATCCACATAAGCATATAATCATGTAAACACATACGAATTTCAATTTTCGAATGATGACCGTCCCACGACATTGCTAGAATTCCAGTTAGAAACAGCGGTGATCAAGTGCCTTTCCAACAGGACTCCTAGAAACTTGTGGACTCAATCAACATCCAAGAAATTAAATCTGATACCTATATAATCATATAAGTATGTCATCACATAAGCATACAATATGTACTAATGTCTTAACTAAGCGAAACAAACCCATTGTGGTACTAACCACTCACCACATACCCAAAGTATTCAAACCTGGTATGCTCTGATACCAAGTTGTAACGTCCCCAAAAAGATAATACAAATAACCCGATCCATAAGATCTATGAACATAATAGAAATTATACACAGCCATTCATCAGAGTTTATATTACAAAAGGTATTACATGCATTATACATTCATAAATGTTCATCCTTAATCTATAGCATGTAATATTAGTTAAATAACAACAGAATAAGTGCCCTACGGGCTTACATCTTTCCAAGACATTAACTTGGTTACAACAAAAAGGGAGTCATAAGCTCCAAACATATAAAGCCCAAGGCTTGAATAAAAATTTAAACACAAAATTACAAAAATAGAGCCTCCAACCCTTAGGTCCACCCAAACTACGTCCTTGGAAGAAGCATATCACCAGTACCTAAAAATGGTTTCCCAAGTAGGGTGAGCCAATGCCCAGTAGAGACAGTCTATCACAATATATGAAGTTTAACTAAGATATAAGTGTCAAATATAAACATATTCAATGTTTATGACCAATTCACATTCTTTCCATGACCACATGGTGCCAATACTCATATCTCATTCCATTCCCATACATTCATTTCAAATTAGTACATTTTATTCCAATTCATGGATCAAATTTATAATTTTCAAACAATCCAATTGAGATTACAACTCAATGGTTCTCAATTAACATAACTACTACACAAGCACTTCAACCTTACCACTTTACAAAAATTTCGTCCGTGGGATCGGCAACCACATATGTATATGATTTCGGGACTTTAACCTTGGACACTCCGGCCAACTTAATTTTCAGTGGAGTCCATCCCCTATCTTCTCCCAAAACATGGAGTGCATCCCCTTTCTCCTCCCAACACATCCTAGATATACAATGTATTTAAAATATACCATCACATTCAATGACTACAATCATGCATATTCAATGCCTCAACATACCGTCATATTCAATGACACAATTAAAAGATTAGTTTCAATTCTCCTATTCCTCACGTAATTTCTACAACAATCATAGTTATCCTCCACCGATGGCCCAAGACAGATATTTCTAAACAGATATACAACCTTTAAAACAGGTAATTTTTCAAATTTCCATGGGTGAGTGATTCAATAAATCCAACTACACCATTTATACATACATCCTCTCAATTTCACATTTTTCATACCAATTTCATTATTTTTACAAAACAATTATTCTCAACATTTTAGGGCAATTTTTTCCATTTCCAAAATATTGTCCCAAAGGCCAAAATTTATCATTTAAACACATGATAACCTCATATCCAAAACCCAATAATCATTTAGGTAGCACATCATAAAAACCCCTCTTTTCAATTTGAATTTCAAATCCCTAGATTTTCTCAAATCTCCTCCAAATCTCACCATTTATACATAATCAACAAATATCTAGGTTAAAAATCATATTAAGGTGTAGAATATCCCTACCTCAGAGAGAGAAGACGAGCCAAGCAAGGATGGAACTTCAAAAGTGACAAAATCAACTTCTGTTTGGATCAAAGTAAAGAGCTTGAGGAGTTCTACCTTTTTAATGAAGGCACAAAGGGTTGAGAAACCACTAGAACTAGGTGGAAATCTAGAGAGAGAGAGTATTTTAGAGAGAGAGTCTCACTTTAGGGTTTGATATGAATAGACCTGAAAAAGTGATGTAAAAAGTGCTTTTTACGATCTGATATACGCGCAGTCTGCTCGAGCGAAAGATTTCATGCTCGAGCGTCAGACATAAAGACTTGCTCCGCTCGAGGGCAAGAAGAAGCCCGCTCGAGCGCAGATTACACACCTGCAGTATTTTGCAAAAGACAAACCAACCGCTCGAGCTCAAGAGAGGAAGCTCAAGCGTCTACCCGCTCGAGCGTAGGAAACGCCGTTCAAGCGTAAAAGCCACACCTCCAGCACTTTTGTAGAAGTGCAGGGTACTGAGAGCTTGCAACTCCAGCTCGAGCGCAAGAAAAGCCGCTTGAGCGGATGATCGAAATTTGCCTAGCCCGCTTGAGCGCAATAATGGCCGCTCGAGCAGAGGACCAAAATTCTGGACAACACAAGGTTTGAAAACTAAGTAACCAACCTGTTCCAAACATAGCTACAATAACCCAAAGACCAATTTCAAAGGTATACAAGGAAAGAAAGAGATAAACAACAATATGAAAACATTAAGACCCGAGTCCGAAACATCACAAGAGCCGGGTCAAAACCAGAATCGCTATAATGTGGCTAAAATTTATAAAATCAATGGACAACATCTCACCGCAATGCTCACCGCCTCAGGAAAAGACCGAGACCTAATAGTGTGATTGTACAATAGCTTACAGTGTAAGTGAGGCATTAATCAGAATATTAATGAAAACTTGAACAAATGCAATTGAACTACCCAAAAAAAACAAACAAACAAATTGCCTAAACATTGTAATGGAACAAACTAAAACAAACAAAGAGGGAACAAACAAAATAACTTATTCACATTAATGTGTGTTTGGAGTGGAAAAAGATTAGGTACACACCTAACCATTGGCATAGTGCTCAATTTACAGATCACTAAAGTAGAGAAAGAACGCACAGCATGTAAAGAATCAATTGACAAATTTAGAACCATATTTGTGACATCAAGAAACCCATGTACTGTCTTAATTCCACACCAAAGTCTACTTCATTTTGTAACTAACTATATCTAATATTTGTATTTAAGCATGATATCAAATCCTTTTTATGCAAACAAACTTTAGAAGCATAACAGTGCGGGAAAATATCTTAATAAAATGAGTTACAAAGAGTGCATTAATGTGCCAAAACACGCATTTATAAACCATTACATGAATCTCTAGATTAGCAACAATTGTTAGTATACATGGCCAATAATGAACCAACCAACGTCTTCAAAGTTGTAGCGTCCCTTTTTATGGTGGCCAAACTGTGCAGATAAATAACATATTGTTAATTTCAAGATAATTCGAGAATATCCCATATAAACACTAAAGAGGCTGTTTTAGGAGGGCTTTTAACCTTTGTTTTGATCCTCAAACATCAAACAATCAACAAGGGAGTAAGGGGGAATGATGAATATGGGTGTAACAGAGCTTTCATCCAAAGAGGAGTATTCACATTGTATTGTGGCAAAGTGTAGACACCCCATTTTTGACCACCTTTAAGATTTGGGTGCTTCATTACGAGCACTCGATGTCGAAAGTCACATTACACAAATCGTTCAAATCTTCAGCAAAAAAATTTGGTTTCGAGCTCTAATCCCAAACCTTACGCCCCATTTTGGCCAAACTATTTTAGACCTTAAAAGCCTCTTTTCAAAATATTTTTCAAATATTTTTATGATATTTTGAGGCTCGCATTTCGATTAAAATATTACACTTTTTAGTAAACCGAGTAAGGACAAAATGGAAATAAATGGAAAGGAGCTAAACTCTTTGAAACATCTTTAAAAACATCTTATTTATAGGTTTGAAGTTGAAGGAAATAGGAGGGGATGGAAGAAAACTAGTTGGGGATAAGGTTGGGCATCAAACCATTAAGAAAGAAATGAACAGCCCTCACTAAATTAGGTCTATCTCTTTGTACACTCAGAAGTTTGATATGAGGCCACTTCCATTGGAAAGTAGACTTCTGGGGCTTCAATTTAGATTCAAGAATCACCTAAAATTGAGTCCGGATGAGGGAGTTATGCCCGTTTGAAGTCGGGCTTAAAAATAGATTTTTTTTTCTGCAAGTAGCTGGCAATTAAGTGGCTAGCTGGCCATTTGATGAGAAAACCGGCCATTTAAAGTGGACGGCTGGCCATGTTTGCTGACAGAAGATATTTTTCAACTGCCAGTTGTCTTCATGTATGGGGTGTTAGCCAGCTGTCTTTTTCTTGATATTTCCGACTAGAGAAGCTCATTTTCTATAAATAGAGGGCATTCCCTTGGTTTTAAGGTTGCAAAAATCAATTTCCAAGAGCTTTTGAAAAAAACCAAAAATCCTTTCTACCTTCCCAAATATAGATACAAGTTAGATACACCATTAGAGCTTAGAACTTGACTCTTTTGCTAAGATTCCAACTTCATTTCTGAGGCTTAAGGGTGTTTTGAATCAAGTTTGCTTAACCAAGAACATCCTCGCTTCAAGAGATATAACCTTTTCTATCTTTCTCTTTGTTTACACCACTCTTTTCTTCACTCCTTCTTGCTATTTGCACATTGTTTTGGACTGGTTCTATGGGCTGGAACTTGTGATTTAAGAGCTACCAAAGGTGGAGAGGTTAACCACCCTTGCTTGAACCTTATCCCATAGCTCATTTCCTTGTTCTTGTCACTTATTTCTCTAAATTTAGCCACTATTTTTGGACTATTTTCAGAGGCTAATATATGTGATTTTAAGATCCAAAAAGTGGAGGCGTTAGCCACCCTGCCTTAGGCTTGCTTACTAGTTTTGTTCTCTTCTTCTTTTACTTGCTTTTTCTAGCTTTTCCAATTAATTTTCAGCACTATTTTTTGGGACTGTTTTAGTTGTGTACTTAATTTATGCTTTGAATATTATGCTTGTATTGTTGTAATTCCTCATAGATTTGGCGGTTTAGGATTTAGACACCAATCTATTTGAGTTGATAACTTTTCATTCCTTATTTTTCATATAAAGAGTCTTACTTTAATAATCACCTTCACATAATAATCTCTGCAACCTCCCTCCTTTTTGGTTTTCTTTGTTGAAGAGTTGTCTCAAACACTTGGTTGTAATTCAAAGAATAAGAAAGAGACTTTCCATGCTTAATGGTTTAATCTCTTTGGAGGTTCATTACCTAGGCATTACATCTCTCTCATGCTAAGCACAACTTCTTGTTTGACACTTCTCTTCATTAGTGGACGTAATTATCACTTTTGGACAAAATGAAAAAAGAATGTCAAGGTAATCTAAAAGAGGTTAAAATTGGAATAAAAGTGGTAAAAAGATAATAAAATTGTATCAGCTTCAATTGGACGTTACTTGAACCCATTGAGTCTTGAATCATTACATACTCTTAGTGATTTAAATACTTCAAGGAACAATGCCCACCCTCTTTCCTTGAGGTGACTCCATGATAGGAAAGAGGTGTTGTTGGTCTTTCCTTTCATTTCATGGATCTTTTTGTCCTATTGGTTCATAGATCATCACGCAACAACTTTGCGATGATTGATGGTTTGTGGACCAATTCTACTCCTTCCTTGATCATTTCCATGATAGGGAGAGGTAGAGAAGACAAACATCCTATGGAAACACTCTATTTATGCTCTGTTTCCATTCTATTATAGCAGGGCAAAGCCCAAAAACAGTGGCCGGTTAGCCGACTACCCTTTTATCTGGCCGATCACTTTCCAAGGCCAGCCGATCACTTCATTTTAGGCAGGCATGTCATTTTTCATGACAGAACAGAGAAGAAGCTGAGGCAAAAAGAAATTAATTTTTTGACTGAAAACAGAACAGAATTTGGCAGCAAAACAGAGAAGTTTCGGAGAGGATGTTCTCGGTTGCACGTTTGGTTCTTCAAACTCTCATTCGAGTTCTTTAGCTTGTAACTCTTAGATTAATTAGTGTATTGTAATTAATTAGTCAAATTTCTTTGAATTTGTAATAGCTAGTTAACTTAGTTAATTAATTTGGTGTTGTAATAATTAGTTAATTATGACATTTATTCAGACCCTCTTGCATGAGGGTAAAATTGTAATATTGTGTATGTCTTCCAACCCCCTTTCTTTCTCCCTTTTATTTACTCGCTTATGATGGATTGCATGTAGCATCATATTTTGATTTCATATCATTACTATGTGTAAAATACCCATTTTTGCATGCATCGAGTTCGGTTCATCATTCTAAACACAATGTTGTCATTTCTTACTTCCTTCAATACGTGTGTTACAACATGTTTAAGTTGATTCACATGACATATTAAAAACCGAACCTTGTAGTTGCATTTTGTATGCGTTGCATTAGTCACTTGCATAGTAGAGCATGCATTTTTTCTAATGGTTTTTATTTCCTTTGGCTTGTCTCGGTTGAGTACTAGGAGAGCATTTCTTGCTTTAGCATATTGCATGTATGTTAGTGTTGCCATGTCAAGCATGTTTACCATGAGGCTAAGTGCTTATTTGATATACATGTTTGAATGCCAGTGGATGAATGTTATTTCGCTTAAGTTGGGATGATTTGATTAATGTACATATGAGATCACTTTTTCAAGTGGCACATATTCAAACACTTTTCAAAATGAACATGAAATCAAAGCGTTCCAAATTTTGTGAAATTAGTCTATACTTGTGTACATTACATAGTAAAGATAGCATAATAATCGGAACAAGAGCATATAATGTACATAAAAATCACATCATGATTAGTAGAGGCTGATCTTTGATCGGATGAGCGGGGTGCTCAATTCATGACCTTCCTCTCTCATACCTAAGTTCCCGAGCCGACCACTTTGGTTGTGACGGACAGGTGGCCTTTGGCATGTGTCACGGGTTTCCTAAATTTCCCAAAAATATTTAGGTGGTGACACTAAAATCTGACAATGCAATCCATTTTTGGCATTTTTGATTGTAAATCAATTTTCTAAAGATTTGCCGGATTTGGACTCTTTTGTGTTTTTCTGTTTTACATTGCACATGTGAAACCAGATTCAGAACCACGAGAGTGGGAACTGTAGGGCTACCATTTCCAAGGAAACTAAACCCCTACGAGGAGCACAAAAAGCAAGTTGCACAAAGCAAATGCATGTTTAATATTTCTGCTATTAATAACAAATTAATATTTCTTCCATTTCTATTTAGAAAAACACAATCCTTTTGGCCTTCGCTTATTTTTTTCCATGTTGGACAAGTATCAAAACAACCATAACCTTCGCCTAATATTCCCGGATTTCTGGTAGTGTTTGTAGGTCTATAAAGCAACCGAATAACAAAATTAATATGGAGCTTACATCAAGAAGGGAAGTAAACATGGCATTCTAATAAAATTCAAGCCATCACGAGAAAAAGTGAAGTATCTTGAGAAAGAAAAGTACAAATCTCCATCCAAGCATAAAGCAAACTTCACACATTCATCAATTGCTGGAAAGTCATTTAAGCATAACTAAAAATATCAGTAGTTTCGTTTAAACATTTAACATACTATCAGTGTTTTTTGGAAGCTAGGAGGATACAATGATTAAATATATGATAGTTAAACTGAATTCTATTCTCTAAAATCTATTTCGTACATGATATTGCTTTAAATAAAGAAAAAAAAATTAGGAAACTCTTATAGCCTATTTGGTTTCATTTTAAGAACCTATTTTCTGAATTTTTATTTGAAAAAATATAAACTGTATGAAAGCAATTAACAGGAAAAATGATCTATATCAATCTATACGCCTTAGAGAAAGAATTGTAAGCATATATAATCTATATCAGTATACTCCTATTTTCATTAACTTACCTACTAATAATATTCTTAAATTGTTCATTTACTTGGTTGTGGTGTTCCTAAAATCAATTGATATCTACGTATCCCCCCCAAAAAAATTTATTAAATTAAATTAAATTAAATTCATTAAACCAAAATTGCTTCTTTCTTGTTTAGCATTTCCAAAGCTAGAAATCACAAGGAAACAATTGATACTGTGAAATGATTTTATCTTCGGAATTAGGGAGAGATGCAAAGAAATAGGAATGCTAGGACTGAACCAAAAAACATAGAATCTGATATTCATATAGATTACCAATAATACAATTTATATATATATATATATAACTCTACTTAGTAACTTAAGTAGTTGTCTTCACGATTGCTTAAATAGAGTAATAGAAGTTTGGAATTAAACACAACTTGGAGCTCATATATGCTTCAAATCTACAAAAAGAGTAAAACCCTAAAATGATTTTATCAAAATCCTATAGCGCCAAAAATAAAATAAAACCCTAGACTCGCGATGGTGAAATGGGGAAATAGGAGAAAGGGGAGAGAGAGAAAGAAAAACTTGAATGTGGATGAGAAGGGAAGCCGCGATTGTGAGTGACGGTGGCAAGAGCTGTAATGGTCAAAGGTGATGGCGAGAGCCGCAATAGTCAATGGTAGAAGTTCGATGGTGACTATTAGTAAAGATAGCAAGTCTGTAAGAAGAGGAAGAGCAAGCAACTGAAGGTGTTTATTTGGGTGTATGTAGACACTGATATAGAAAAATAAAAAATAATAATAAAATAGAACATAATTGGTGAATTGGGAAGAAAATTTGAAATAACCAAAAAATTTGACACCTTTGCCAACTAAACAATATTGGTCACCGAAAATATATATTTAGTGACTAATTTTTTGGTCGCGAAAGATTAAAATCAATATTTATGTGATAACCCTACTCCGTATTATGTTTTAATTTCCTAATTGTGCTTATGATTATGTGTTTGAGGTGAATTTGCAAGTTAATTGTGTAATTCATATGGTTTTGGAATTATATCTGTTGCTCGTAGGAAAATCTGTTGAAATTTACAACTTTGAATTGAAAATTGAAAGCTTTAGAGGCACCAAAAATCAAAACTGATTGAATATTTGTGATCAGCATAATTTTTAGAGTCTAACGAGAAGTTCGGTAAAAATTTCATTCGCACTAAAATAATTAGATTAAATTAATCAAATAAGCTATAGGCTAATGATCTTAAACTCTAATTAGCTAAACTAACCAACCTTGCTTAAGAAGACATATATTTATGCACTTTAGCTTTAGAAGTTAAGCCAAACAACAATTGTGCTGAGAAAAGAGAGACAAGGAGAGAAAAGAGGAGTTCAACATCTTTGTGAAGGAAAAGTTAGAGAATTGAAGACATAGAAGTGGAAATCAAGAAATTGACTTAAGGTATGTATAATTCAACTAAAACTCTTGGAATAACACCTCAATTTCTTGAATTCAAATAAGCTAGGGTTTTGAGTTGTAACTTTAATGGAGCTATAATCATGAAATTGAAGTTTAATCCTTTCTGTTTGCTTGATTTAAGAGTCAATTCCTTGGAATTTACTTGATTTGAGTTTGATGGTGAGAATTTGAGCCTTAATCTTTAGATTTTGTATGTTTTGAACTCAAGAGTTACATGTAAGTGAATATCTAGTTGAATTTGAGAGGAAATGAATTAATTTAAGAAATCCTGAATGATAGTGTTAAGATTGTGGGATTTAAGCAAGTTTCAACTCAATTGAGTTTGAGTTACACTTAAATTATGTATATCTATCATGTTTTTGAAGTGGATTTACATGAATCGAGGCTTGAAAATGAGTTTGGAAGCTTGAATTTGGAACCAATTTCGGACTACTTGGATTTACCAAGAACCACACGTGCTGTTCTGATCCCTACACATGTGGAACACAGGACAAAACAGAAGCTCTCATTCTACTTTAATTTCACATGCGCCCCGCACGTACGTCGCATTCCGCACGTGCGGCAAGGGACTTCCACACTTACGAAAAATAGGAAAATTTTATGTTTATGTTTGTTAACCTTTCTGACCTTTTGGACATGTTTTTGACCTCATGTAAACCCTTCGAAAAACTAAAAGATAAGTAGAAACCCATAGAGATTAAGTAAAAGAAAAGTTATGGAATTGAACGAATTGTTTATCGAATTTGTATCTGTAATATGTTGTGTAGGTTACTTGCACGAGGAATCATCACAAAGCCAAAATCCCTATGAGTAATAAGTTTGTATACATATGTTCTTCATTGTTAGTTTGGAAACCACATGAAAGTGCGTATATAGATTTCTGAAATTGCCTTATGTTCTGAGATAAATGAGTTTCGTTGAACGCTTTATGAATGAAATGGAATGCTTTATGAATGGTATATGAATGAATGATGAATAAATGATATGTGGACCCAAGGTCATTCTGTTTACGATACGACGTACTATGTGGGCCAGAGGTCGTTATGTACTATGTGGGCCCAAGGCCGTTTTGTTATATGTGGGCCCAAGGCTGTTTTGTTATATGTCGGCTCGAGGCCAGTTTGTTATATGTGGACCTGAGGTCGTTTTGTATGTTTGGGTCGGAGGCTGTTTTGTATAATTGGACCTGAGGTCATTTTGTAATATGTTAGGCCTAAGGCCGTTCCGTAATGTGATGCGCTTGAGGCCATTTGAATTATATCAGACCCAAGGTCGTTTTGTTAAATTTGCATATGACTAAGCTTTTAGAAAGTTTATTGATCTATGATAAAATGTTTTCTTTGAGTTTGAATTTATTCATTAACTCTTTACATTATTATTACTTATTACTCATTGAGCTTTGCTCACCCCTTTATCCAATATGTGTGTAGGTGATCAGTATGGAGGTCAACCATAGAGTCGGGCTCAGGAATTGTCTATTTGGACCTTTCATGCCAAGCCTCCAAAATGGAGTTTTTATATCTTTGGTGTTATGTTTATGTTAGGTCTTCTGCTTGGTTTTCGTTAAATGGATTTTGGGAAAATGTAAACTTAATGGTAGTGACTCCTATGTATATTGGTTATGTTTAGAAATCATGATATGTGTATGAGAGTTTATCCTGATCATTTAAGCGTTTGGGTCATGATAGAGTGGTATCAGAGCTTGAGTTAATAACTCCACACTGGTCCATTGAGCGACGAGGAGTTTAGAAAAGAGTTAGGAACATTTACATTTGTGTTACAAGTGTTTGAATTAAAATGTGAATCCATGATCTTTATGTAAACATGAGAATGAAAGATACAAATACAAGTGTGCTTTCATAAGCTCCTTCTGGAATATGATGTATATGAGAATACATGGGTAAGTATGATTATTATTTGAACATGAACATGAAAATTGTGAAACCGTGTGTACATTTCTAATCTCAGCATGATAAGTAACCTATGTGATATAAGTATATAAAAAATGGGGGGTTATGTGACTTAATGAGTAATTTTGATCTCGATAATGAATGTGTGACTTATGTGAACATGAACATATGAACATAGAAGTTAACTGATTTACGTGAACCTACATGTGCAACTCTATTGTTGATGTATGTTTATATATATCTAGCGAAATGGTGAAAAAGATGTATTACAAGCTAAGCATTAAGATTAAGAACTAAAGGTTATTGTTAAATCTCAACGATTAAATTGTGAAATCTCAACGATTAAAGGCAACTAGGATGTGTTTTCTTAAGAAGTTTTGTATTAAGACGAAAAGTTAAAATCATTATGGAATTTTGATGTTATAAGAAAATCGGAGTTTTAACTAGAACACTGGTGATTTTAAGTATATTGATTTGTGAAAATATAGTATTGCAAGGAAGTAGAATCTCTGATGAACTCTATGGAAGTCCTATGATTTATATGAAAACGTGGATTAAGCGAATATTTGGGAGAATTGAGGTATTTGATGGCCAATGAAGTGTGTGGAATTATGGTGATTGTGCGGAATTACGACAATATGGTGTTTGATCTATGAGATGGTGTCACGACCCCAAACCGCCCCTAGTAGTTTAGTGCCGTGATAGCCAGTAATCCGAGATTACCGAAGGCCATCTTTCAAGATTCACACACAAACAGAGTATAATTATATATGGGGCTCACAAGTGCGGAAGCAATAATCTTAAAATACAAGTGGTCTATAAGAGCAGTGCGTAAGTTACATGGAATGGCATACAACTTTACATAATATTACAACTTGGATAAGGTACAAAATACATTTTACATCTTGATCAAAAGGCTTCTCCAGCCGACATGTGTAAATTACAAGCATTATAAGCCGAGAAGCATAGTTTTCAAGACTGCCGACATGTATACAAGTTAAGCCGACATGACAAAAACCCAAAACAAGCTTGCGAGTCACACCTAGGCTTCACCGCCTTCCTGCTCATCACCTACATATATATGAGAGGGTGAGCTTGGATACTTAGTGAATGGTATAAGAAATAAAGGGGTTTGCATGACTAGTATTCAAGATCTTTGTTAAACAATACATAACTTAATTAGTGCAAGTCAAAGGATGAACCAAGTCTATCTAGCAAATCTGTCAAGTTTCAAAGGATGCTTACTAACATCATCATAATACAAGTGATGACATCTCGGCAAACTGAACCCACGCGGTAAACCGTCAGTGGCAAACAAGACAAGACAAGGCAAGGCAAGGGAGATATCTCAATTCCATGGTGTCGTTGCATTATAGTCCCCGGACACTAAGGACTTGTGCTACTAATGCTTATAGTCCCTTAGCACGTACGGACTTCCAAACTTTGTGCTACAAGTGCTTATAATCCCTTAGCACGTACGGACTTCCAAACTTTGTGCTACAAGTGCTTATAGTCCCTTAGCACGTACGGACTTCCAAACTTTGTGCTACAAGCGCTTATAGTCCCTTAGCACGTACGGACTTCCAAACTTTGCGCTACAAGTGCTTATAGTCCCTTAGCACGTACGGACTTCCAAACTTTGTGCTACAAGCGCTTATAGTCCCTTAGCACGTACGGACTTTCCAAGAATGTCATCAAAACAAGATGTGTATATGTTTTCCAATTAGGAATAACCATTCATGCTTACAAATACTTTCCAAAACGAAGCAAAACAAGACTTTATCAAAGCATTATAACATAGCTTTATTAAAGATACCACTCACTTAGTTCTTCAAACGTCGGGGTCAAGGCAAGTCCAAACCCTACAAACACATGGCAAAGTCTGTTGAATGCACTTTCAAACAAGTTTCACATGCATGCAGACAATCTCGGCATTCCTCAAGACTAAGTCGAATCAAAACAAATACAGTTCTTTATCTCGGGGAAATATGCTGGGCAACTACCAGGTCTAGGCCGATGTTCCACACCCCCTCGTCGAGGTGTGGCCTCAATGGCCACATTCAAAGGAATGAAGTCGGGAAAAATCTGGGTTTCCCTTTCTTGAAGAACATGATGAACATGAAGAACATGCACATGAGGAAGATGAATGCAAAGATCGTGATTTGCTATTACAAAATCTGAGATTTCATGCTATGAGTTCAAAAACATGGACCTGGGTACCCATATTCAAGGATCTAGTGAGAACAAACACAAAAACACGAAACTTAATGCAAACTTTCAGATCAAACAAGACTTTTCTTTCATGAACACATGAACACCATTTTCTCTTTCTAAAACCAACTTTAAATCGATGCATGACATGCAAAACGGGTTCGATCATGCAATGCAGCTAGATGATCAATAAGAATGACAAGGGTAGATCAAGAATCTAACCTCAATACGCGAATCTAATGGTTTGATCTCTAGGAATCAAGCTCGAAACTCACTCTCTCACTCTAAACTTCTTCTTCTTCTTCTAGAGCTTCTCTCTCCTCACAAACAAAGACATATAGCAAATGATACATTTCTAAGTCTGCTGGCTGACTTAACCCTCTACAGAGGCACGTGGCAGCGGCTGGTTAGTGCTACACAGAAAGGTGGCTGAGTGACAAGACAAAACTATGACAAAGTGTGTTCAACAAGCAAGACGGCATGGGCACTCTGGCGAGTAATGATCTCGGCTAAGAGCAAGACATCGGCAAGTAGGGGATAATGACTTCGGCTAGGAAGGACAACACTTGACTAAGCTGTGCTACACCTTGGCCTAGATGTGCCACACCTCGGTCTAGGTCATACCTTTCCGGGACAAGATCACTTAGGTGCAAAGGCAACATCTTGGCCTAGATAATTCATATCTCGGCCTAGGTGATGAACACCTCGGCCTAGATAATGACATCTCAGCCAATATGTCGGGGCAAGGTGGAGGTCAAACAAAGTGGTTCCAAGATAAGTCTAGACATGAAGACGACCTCGGCTAAACTCTCACCAAGCAAGGTTCAAAACATGTTGTAACACTTAAACGAATAAGGACAAGACTTGAGACGCAACTTATAAGACAAAATCACATGAATGCATATAAGTATGGTTAGGATAGCGTGAGGGTTATTACATCCTACCCCCCTTAAAGAAGTTTGGTCCCCAAACTTGAGTTACCTTGGTTCGAGAATAACTCCGGGTATCGGACTTTCATTTCCTCTTCCATTTCCCACGTAGCATCCTTGCCGTAATGCTCTTTCCACTCAATCTTCACCATCGGTATTGCCTTATTTCTCAATCGTCTCACTTGTCTATCGATGATGCATATCGGCTCTTCTTCATAGCTTAGGCCTTCATCAACCACAATCCCGAAATGATCGATCACGTGTAGTGGATCCCGTATATACTTTCTCAACATCGAGATATGAAACACATTATGAACTTGACTTAATCTCGGTGGTAAAGCAAGTCTGTAGGCAACCGGGTTAACTTTCTCAAGGATTTCAAATGGTCCAATGTAACGGGGTGCCAATTTACCTTTCTTCCCAAATCTTGAAACTCCTTTCATCGGCGAGGTTTTCAGGAACACATGATCCCCTACTTCGAATTATAACTACTTCCTTCTCTGGTCGGCATAACTTTTCTGTCGACTCTGAGCAGTCTTGATCCTTTGTCGAATGAGCTTAATCTTCTCGGTTGTAACCTGGACTAGCTTAGGACCAATCAAAGCTTTATCTCCCACTTCAGTCCAACATATCGGCGATCTGCACTTCCTTCCATACAAAGCTTCGTACGGTGCCATGCCAATGCTAGCTTGATAGCTGTTGTTGTAAGCGAACTCTACTAATGGCAAATGCTCTTCCCAGCTTCCCTTGAAGTCCAATACACATAGTCTAAGCATATCTTCAAGTGTTTGAATTGTTCTCTCTGTTTGGCCATCGGTCTGGGGGTGAAAGGTTGTACTAAACCTCAATTCGGTCCCTAAAGCCCTTTGTAAACTCTGCCAAAATCTGGAAACAAATTTTGGATCTCGGTCCGACACGATGGACATCGGTACACCATGAAGTCTAACGATCTCGTTCATATACAACACAGCAAGTCGATCAGCACTGAACAAAGTCCTAACCGGCAAGAAATGCGCTGACTTAGTTAACCTGTCGATTACAACCCAGATCGAATCCATTCCTTTCTGTGTCTTCGGCAAACCAATCACAAAGTCCATGGAGATGTCCTCCCATTTCCACTCAGGAATCGGCAAAGGTTGGAGAAGTCCTGCCGGCCTCTGATGTTCTGCTTTCACCTGTTGACAATACAAACACTGAGACACGAACTCGGCTATCTCTCTTTTCATATTCGGCCACCAAAAGGTTTGCTTTACATCTTGATACATCTTGGTGTTCCCTGGATGAACTGCAAATCTGGATCCATGAGAGTCTTGCAAAATCCTTCTTTTCAATTCTGGGACGTCGGCCACGCATAATCTTCCTTCAAACTTAAGCACTCCATTCTCAAGGGTGTAACCTAACCTCGACCTGCTGGTGATCTCGTCGGCTACCTTCTTCAGGAATCCATCCTCCATTTGCCTTGCCTTTACCTCCCCAATGGTAGTCAGCTCCACTGAAATCATAGCTAGGCATGCCAAACTTCCCACTGACTTCCTACTCAATGCATCAGCTACCGAGTTCGCTTTACCTGGGTGATACTGAATCTGCATGTCGTAATCTTTCAATAATTCAAGCCATCTTCTCTGCCTCAGATTTAGTTCCTTTTGAGTGAACAAGTACTTCAAACTCTTGTGATCCGTAAAAACTTGGCAAGAGGCTCCATACAAGTAGTCGCGCCAAATCTTCAAGGCAAACACCACGGCTGCTAGCTCTAGATCATGGGTTGGATAGTTCTTCTCATGAAGTTTCAACTGACGAGATGCATATGCTATGACTCTGCCCCCTTGCATTAATACACAACCCAAACCCTTATGTGAAGCATCGCTGAAAATCTGAAATTCCTCATTACCCGACGGGAGCACAAGGACTGGTGCCGTAACTAACCTCGTCTTCAACTCTTGGAAGGCTGATTCTCTATCATCGGTCCATTCATATGCTATTCCTTTCCTAGTTAGTTGTGTCAATGGTACTGCTATCCTTGAGAAGTCCTTCACAAACTTTCTGTAATAACCCGCCAAGCCCAGAAAACTACGAACCTCTGACACGTTGGTCGGCGTCGGCCAATTCATAATGGCTTCAATCTTACACGGATCAACTGATATACCCTCTTCATTAATCACATGCCCTAAAAATGAGATGCTGGAAAGCCAAAATTCACACTAACTCAACTTGGCATACAGCTTCTTGTCTCTTAAGATTTGCAGGGCAAGCCTCAGGTGATTCTCGTGCTCAATTGTACTCTTGGAATAGATCAATATGTCGTCAATAAAAACAACTACGAACTCATCTAAATACGGCTTAAAGACTCTGTTCATCAAGTCCATGAACGCTGCAGGAGCATTGGTCACTCCGAAAGGCATTACCAAAAATTCGTAGTGGCCATACCTTGTCCGAAAAGCAGTCTTCTCAACGTCATCGGCTTTAACCTTCAGCTGGTGGTAGCCTGACCTAAGGTCAACCTTGGAAAAGACTCGTGCCCCTTGTAATTGATTAAGCAAATCGTCAATCCTAGGCAATGGGTACTTGTTCTTGATGGTTACCTTATTAAGTTCTCTGTAATCAATGCAAAGGCGAAGGGTGCCATCCTTCTTCTT
This sequence comes from Camellia sinensis, assembly GCF_055761805.1. Classification (NCBI taxonomy): domain Eukaryota; kingdom Viridiplantae; phylum Streptophyta; class Magnoliopsida; order Ericales; family Theaceae; genus Camellia; species Camellia sinensis. The sequence continues at coordinate 75,044,563 of NC_138964.1, forward strand.
AACAAATAAAATGGGTGCTCCCCACGGTGAAGTGCTCGGCCTAATGAATCCCTTATCCAACAATTCTTGTAACTGCAGTTTCAGTTCTCTAAGTTCAGCAAGGGCCATCCTATAGGGTGTTTTGGAGATAGGTTGCGTTCCCGACACGAGGTCCACAGTAAACTCTATTTCTCTATCGACTAAGTGACCAGGGCTCATTTGGAAAGACGTCCGGAAATTCCTTAACAACTGGTATGCCGGCTAATTCAACACTTCCATTCAAATCACTTAGTATGCTGCACAAATACCCTTGACACCCCTTTTGGATCAACTTATAGGCTTTCATGGATGAGATTAAGTAGGGTGGGGGTACTACTCCCTTACCCTGGAAAAAGACCTCGGTTTTGTTTGGGGTCTTCAATGTAACGCTCTTAGTAACACAATTAATGGATGCATGATGCGCTACTAACCAATCCATTCCCAATATGACATCAAAGTGGGTCATACTTAACGGCATCAAATTAGCTAATAATTCTACGTCCTCAATCACCACAACACACGCCCTATATATGGATGCAATAATTATAGTTCCCCCAGATGGAGTAGATACAGATAGCACATAATCAAGGGGTTCTAACGGTCTGTCCAACTTCTCGACAAATTTAACAGATACAAAAGAATGTGTAGAGCCTGAATCAATCAAGACGTATGCAACTTGAGAGCAAATTGAGAGTGTACCTGACACTACCGTTTCAGCATTCTGGGTGTCTCCTGGCACTAGAGCAAAAACTCTGCCCTGTCTTATCTGTGTCCTTCCGACGTTGCTTCCTTGTGCAGAGCCCGAGGTGCTCCCATTTTTCTTACCATCACCAGCTCCTGCCTTTGGATAGTCCTTCACGCGGTGGCCTATCTCGCCACATTCGAAGCAGGCTCCTGTCGCCCAGCAACAAACCCCGAGATGCGGCTTCCCACAACTCGCACACGTCGGCTTAGCATTTCCATCCCGATCTAAGTTGCTGGAACTGCCCACATTCGCCTTCTTCTTGGCATTAAACGGCATCCGACGACCTTCATAGTTCTGTCTCTTCTTTTGACTCTCTCCTGAACTTTGATATCGGTTTAAGTTAGCTTCCGTCAAGATGGCCTTATCTAACACCTCGGCGTAAGTCGGCATATTGAGCATGTTGACCCGATCCTGAATTGGTCCACGTAGTCCACTTCTAAACTTCCTGGCTTTCCTATACTCATCACTGACCATATGAGGCGCATATCGCGCCAATTCGGTGAAGGCACGGTCGTACTCTGCCACTGTTCTGTTGCCTTGTGTCAGAGTTTGGAACTCTGTGGTCTTGCGATCTCGAACGCTAAGCGGAAAATGCTTGTTGTAAAACAGTTCTAAAAATCTGGCCCAAGTTAAACCAGGATTGGCCTCCCGGATCATCATCCACCACCTTCGAGCGTCGTCGTCTAATGTGAATGCTGCTAATGTCATCTTCTGAGTGTCGGTGCTAGGAAAGGTCTCGAACAGCTTTTCCATTGCCAAAACCCACGCCTCGGCCTTCATCGGCTCTATGCCCCCTGCAAATCTTGGTGGGTTCATCTTCTTGAACTCTTTAATCAAAGTCATCGTCCCCTCCCCATACAAGGCTGGCTGTGGAGGCACTTGGGGCACTGGAAGAGGTGGAGCTACATGTCGGCCATCCGTCTGTTCGGCCGGGGTGGATGTAGCGTTTGCATTTTGTTGCCTCATCTGCCTCAATTCATGGGTTAAACCTTCAACCAGTCTTTCCAGTCTGTCCAATCTATCCTCTGATTGATCTCGGCCAACTGATGGTCTGCCTCTCCTCATGATGCTATGTGTAGGCAAAATACAACCTTAAAACAAACTGAGCCAAGAACCATGTATGCAAATAACAAATGGTTATGCCGAGATGATGCACACCTTGTCAAGTAACAAGCAACATGATGCAAATCCTAAAATCATTCTAAGGGACATCCTATGCTCTTTAGGACTCAAAGTGTGTGAATAACGCACAATAAGGAAAGCGAGCTCTAATACCAATCTGTCACGACCGCAAACCGCCCCTAGTAGTTTAGTGTCGTGATGGCCAGTAATCCGAGATTACCAAAGGCCATCTTTCAAGATTCACACACAAACAGAGTATAATTATATATGGGGCTCACAAGTGCGGAAGCAATAATCTTAAAATACAAGTGGTCCATAAGAGCAGTGCGTAAGTTACATGGAATGGCATACAACTTTACATAATATTACAACTTGGATACAAATACAGTAAGGTACAAAATACATTTTACATCTTGATCAAAAGGCTTCTCCAGCCGACATGTGTAAATTACAAGCATTATAAGCCGAGAAGCACAGTTTTCAAGACTACCGACATGTATACAAGTTAAGCCGACATGACAAAAATCCAAAACAAGCTTGCGAGTCACACCTAGGCGTCACCGCCTTCCTGCTCATCACCTACATATATATAGAGAGGGTGAGCTTAGATACTCAGTGAATGGTATAAGAAATAAAGGGGTTTGCATGACTGGTATTCAAGATCTTTGTTAAACAATACATAACATAATTAGTGCAAGTCAAAGGATGAACCAAGTCTATCTAGCAAATCTGTCAAGTTTCAAAGGATGCTTACTAACATCATTATAATACAAGTGATGACATCTCGACAAACTGAACCCATGCGGTAAACCGTCAGTGGCAAACAAGACAAGACAAGGCAAGGCAAGGCAAGGGAGATATCTCAATTCCATGGTGTCGTTGCATTATAGTCCCCGAACACTAAGGACTTGTGTTACTAATGCTTATAGTCCCTTAGCACGTACGGACTTCCAAACTTTGTGCTACAAGTGCTTATAGTCCCTTAGCACGTACGGACTTCCAAACTTTGTGCTACAAGTGCTTATAGTCCCTTAGCACGTACGGACTTCCAAACTTTGTGCTACAAGCGCTTATAGTCCCTTAGCACGTACGGACTTCCAAACTTTGCGCTACAAGTGCTTATAGTCCCTTAGCACGTACGGACTTCCAAACTTTGTGCTACAAGCGCTTATAGTCCCTTAGCACGTACGGACTTTCCAAGAATGTCATCAAAACAAGATGTGTATATGTTTTCCAATTAGGAATAACCATTCATGCTTACAAATACTTTCCAAAACGAAGCAAAACAAGACTTTATCAAAGCATTATAACATAGCTTTATTAAAGATACCACTCACTTAGTTCTTCAAACGTCGGGGTCAAGGCAAGTCCAAACCCTACAAACACATGGCAAAGTCTGTTGAATGCACTTTCAAACAAGTTTCACATGCATGCAGATGATCTCGGCATTCCTCAAGACTAAGTCGAATCAAAACAAATACAGTTCTTTATCTCGGGAAAATATGCTGGGCAAGTACCAGGTCTAGGCCGAGGTTACACACCCCCTCGCCGAGGTGTGGCCTCGATGGCCACATTCAAAGGAATGAAGTCGGGAAAAATCTGGGTTTCCCTTTCTTGAAGAACATGATGAACATGAAGAACATGCACATGAGGAAGATGAATGCAAAGATCGTGATTTGCTATTACAAAATCTGAGATTTCATGCTATGAGTTCAAAAACATGGACCTGGGTACCCATATTCAAGGATCTAGTGAGAACAAACACAAAAACACGAAACTTAATGCAAACTTTCAGATCAAACAAGACTTTTCTTTCATGAACACATGAACACCATTTTATCTTTCTAAAACCAACTTTAAATCGATGCATGACATGCAAAACGGGTTCGATCTTGCAATGCAGCAAGATTATCAATAAGAATGACAAGGGTAGATCAAGAATCTAACCTCAATACGCGAATCTAATGGTTTGATCTCTAGGAATCAAGCTCGAAACTCACTCTCTCACTCTAAACTTCTTCTTCTTCTTCTAGAGCTTCTCTCTCCTCACAAACAAAGACATATAGCAAATGATACATTTCTAAGTCTGCTGGCTGACTTAACCCTCTACAGAGGCACGTGGCAGCGGCTGGTTGGTGCTACACAGAAAGGTGGCTGTGTGACAAGACAAAACTATGCAAAGTGTGTTCAACAAGCAAGACGGCATGGGCACTCTGGCGAGTAATGATCTCGGCTAAGAGCAAGACATCGGCAAGTAGGGGATAATGACTTCGGCTAGGAAGGACAACACTTGACTAAGCTGTGCCACACCTTGGCCTAGATGTGCCACACCTCGGTCTAGGTCATACCTTTCCGGGACAAGATCACTTAGGTGCAAAGGTAACATCTTGGCCTAGATAATTCATACCTCGGCCTTGGTGATGAACACCTCGGCCTAGATAATGACATCTCGGCCAATATGTCGAGGCAAAGGTGGAGGTCAAACAAAGTGGTTCCAAGATAAGTCTAGACATGAAGACGACCTCGGCTAAACTCTCACCAAGCAAGGTTCAAAACATGCTGTAACACTTAAACGAATAAGGACAAGACTTGAGACGCAACTTAGAAGACAAAATCACATGAATGCATATAAGTATGGTTAGGATAGTGTGAGGGTTATTACAGATGGTGTGCTGATATGGTGAAGATATTATGTGAAATCTTGAACCATATAGTTTAAATGATTATGTAAGATGTTATGATCTAAATCAATTTTCGCTCTATGCTTTTAGGAAAAAGGATGGTGAAAAGTAAGAATGACGTAAAGACTGGATCCTTATTAAAACGATTAGACCAAGTAAAAGAAGTTTGAGAGAGTGTGGTGAAAGCTATGCAATGTTATGATCATTTGTAAAATTAGGAGGGGGGAAGGATGCTTCAAGTCACTCAATCTAATGGCAGGTTGGTACTTAATGAAAAGATCAATGAGAATATGTTTAGTACATGCAAGAAGTCTTAAGTCAGAATTTGAGATATTTAAATTTGCCTTATTGTGAGAAATTAGAATTCATTTTCTTAGAGGGCTAAGCTTCGACCCAAAATGGTTATAATTGAGGAACGTGAGCAAGACCTAACCACTTATTGGATGTGGATGGTAAGTGAAGTTCTGATTTTCTTTCTATTTTATTAAAATAGTTTAATTTGATGAAGTCATATGCTCTTGTGAATGTGTGTGAATAGGATAAGAGCGGTACTCCACTTTAGTAGACTACTACCTGTATGAATTCGTTAAGAACATCGGAAAAAAGAAGATTTTTATTTACTCATACTATAAGCCTATACGAATTGGCCTCTCAGGAAACATAGTAACTTCCACATATGAATACTAGTCAAATTGGAAGTATGTAAAGTTCTTCTTTGATGCGTATGTCTTGATGTTAATTGGGTGTAACCCATCACCTTTTATTTTCAAAAAGGATTAATGAATTTCTGGAAGACACGATTTTGTTCTGAATCTGATATGTTTCTATGCTGGATATGATAAGTCTCTCTTGTATGATTACCTTTACTAATTGTGTATAAGGTGTCTATAATATTTCTTTATCATCCAAAACTTTTTGCAATAACATACAATATGAAACTTTTTCTGGAAATTATGACATCAATACCTTGGACATAAACTAATATGATGTATTTTTGAAGGAAACAGATAGACTTTGTATACATTGTGTAAGCATTACTGATACACCTAATTGAAAAGATTTTGATCTTTGGAACTAATGACCTTCCTTTGGAAGGAATAGACTTAAATGCTTATGAATTACAGTGCTAGCCAACAAAGGAATAAAAGAATGTGTGTGGGAATTTTGTGGAAGGAGAGATCAATAAGAAGTTAGAATTGATGTCCTTATGTTTGTTTAATCGATTATTGGTAAAGCTAGAATTCATTTACTTGGACGGTTGAAACTTGATCTGAGGTGATTAAAACAATTTGAATTGTCAAGACTATTATTGGGCACCCTTGCTACCTATGAGTAAGTGTTTGTATGATGATTGGGATCAATATTATGTGATAGGTGTTTCGTTGTCATCTGGAGGATATACATTATTTGGAAATGTTATACTTTGAATTTGACTCAATGCTTGTAATGATAAGTAAATGATGATCATATACCTAAACGAGTTGCTTTTGACCTCAAAAGTTAAATGGCTTTTCTTGAGAAGTTAATTGAGTAGATACCCACCCTATTTAATTTGCTAATGACGGTTTATGACTCGTATAAGAATGACAAATGTTTGGGTTATTGCTACAAAGGAGTTGGTGGACCAAAAGTTGAATGTGTTATTAGTATTGTGTCAATGGGGTATCAACACTTGTTGATTTGGAAGACTTCATATAGGATGTGAATAGAGGAGTACTTTGCTTTATTGAAGTTAAGTAAAATCATGAATATCATTCGTGATCAATCCTTGACTATGTGGAAATATGTGAATTATTAGAAGATATGTGGTTAGATAAATAAAAGTATCTTAGTAATGTGATGGACGAGAGTAGTATGCTGGGGTCAATATGTTTGTGGCTTAATGATATGAGGTTGACTTCGAGATTACTATATGTTACTAAATAGCTTTTGGAAACAATATGAACAGGGATGAATCATAATTTGGGTTAGTCATCATTTAGTGAAAATGAGTTAAACTCCTATCATGAGAACATTGAAGGGTGAGAAAATTACTTGAGAAAGAGAAATGTAATAGGAGAGAGATGTATGACCTATTTCTATACGAGAACATAAGTTTGGAGGACCAAACTTCCTAAAGGGGGGAAGACTGTGATAACCCTACTCCATATTATGTTTTAATTTCCTAATTGTGCTTATGATTATGTCTTTGAGATGAATTTGCAAGTTAATTGCGTAATTCATGTGGTTTTGGAATTATATTTGTTGATCGTAGGAAAATCAGTCGAAATTACAACTTGGAACTGAAAATTGAAAGTCTTAAAGGCACCAAAAACCAAAACTGATTAAATATTTGTAATCAGCATAATTTTTAGAGTCTAACGAGAAGTTTGGTAAAAATTTTATTCGAACTAAAATAATTAGATTAAATTAATCAAATACGCTATAGGCTAATGATTTTAAGCTCTAATTAGCTAAACTAACCAACCTTGCTTAAAAAGACATATATATTTATGCACTTTAGCTTTAGAAGCTAAGCGAGAAAACAATTGTGTTGGAGAAAAGAGAGACAAGGAGAGAAAAGAGGAGTTTAACATCTTTGTGAATGAAAAGCTAGAGAATTGAAGGCATAGAAGTGGAAATCAAGAAATTGACTTAAGGTATGTGTAATTCAACTAAAACTCTTGGAATAACACTTCAATTGCTTGAATTCAAGGACTAGCATGAAGACTGAACACCTATTTAAGCTAGGGTTTTCAATTGTAAGTCTAATGGAGCTATAATCATGAAATTGAACTTTGATCCTTTGGATTTTCTTGATTTAAGAGTCAATTCGTTTGAATTTACTTGATTTGAGTCTGACGGTGAGAATTTGATCCTTAATCTTTAGATTTTGTATGTTTTGAACTGAAAGAGTTATATGTAACTGAAGATCTTAAGAAATCTTGGAAGCTAGGGTTAAGATTGTGAGATTTAAGCAAGTTTTAATTCAATTGAGTTTGAGTTACACTTAAATTATATATATATGTCATGTTTTTGAAATGGATTTACATGAATTGAGGCTTGAAAATGAGTTTGGCAGCTTGAATTTGGAACTAATTTCGGACTGTCCAGATTTACGCAGAACCGCACGTGCAGCTGTGATCCCCGCATGTGTGAAACACAGGACAAAACAGAGGCTCACACTCTGCTTTAATTGCACGTGCGGTCCACATGTACATCACATTCCACACGTGCGGTAAGGGACTTTTGTACGTGCGAAAAATGGAGAAAAATTTTGTTTACGTTTGTTAACCTTTCCGACATTCTGTACATGTTTTTGACCTCATGTAAACCCTCCATAAAATTAGAAGATAAGTAGAAACCCATAGAGATTAAGTAAAAGAAAAGTGTATGGAATTGAACGAATTGTTTACGAATTTGTATGTGTGATATGTTGTGTAGGTCGCTTGCACAAGGAATCGTCACAAGGCCAAAATCCCTGTGAATAATAAGTTTGTATAAATATGTTCTTCATTGTTAGTTTGAAAACCATATGAAAGGGTGTAATATTCTTGATCCTCAAACATCAAACAATCAATACAAGAATTAACACTTTTGTTGACCAAAAAATTGGTCGCTAAAAGCCCATTTTTGGTCGGCAAAAGTTATCCGCGACCAATTTTTTTGGTCGCTACTTTGGTCGCCAATTGAGGGTCGGCAAAAGTAATTCGCGACCAAAATTTTGGTTGGTTGGGAAAAGTCGGATTTGCCGACTAAATTTTTGGTCGCGAAATATGTCATTACCGCGACTAATTCATTTAGTCGCTAAAACACTTTGGTCGCGAAAAGTGATATTTTCCCGACCAAAAAGTTTGGTCGCCAATTATCACATTCAACAACCAAAAAGTTTGGTCACCAATTGTGACATTCTGCGACAAAAAATTTTGGTCGCCAATCGTGACATTCTGCGACCAAAAAAATTTTGGTCGCCAATCATGACATTCCGGGACCAAAACGTTTGGTTGCCAATTGTGACATTTCACGACCAAAAAAAGTTTTGGTCGCCATTTGTTACTTTTCGCGACCAAAACTTTTGGTCGGCAAAAGTGAGTTTCCACGACCAAGAGCTGTTTTGGTCGGCAATTGTCATTTTTTGCGAAAAAAAATTATTTATTTGTCGTGACTAATAAATTGATCGCCAAAGCAGGAAAACAATACACCTGTAATTCCTAATAATTCTTTCAATCCATAATAAACTTATAATTTTAAAGCAGGAAGTACTTTCACTAAGTTCACTAAGTACTTCCATAATAAACTTATAATTTTAATTCATTCAATCTAGAACTGGATGGAAACCTCACTAAGTACTTTCACTTTAGCAGGAAGTAAATACCCCAGCTAGCTAAAGTTCCTTGCTTATAAGCTAGGTCCAAAGTATGCAAGATTACCAAAGAATAAATATAGCCAAAAAAACACAAGTACATGCAATCATTAAATGACAAAAAAAAAAAAATACTAGATTAAAGAGGTGAACCTTTTCAATAAGATCCAGGGCATCTTGATTGTCAACAAATTCTATATAGCTCCAGTTGATCTCCTCTTTTGTGTACTCTTCTTGCTCCATCTTGAACACATGTTGAATGATACAACAATGATTTGACTGTAAGTCAAGGATGTGAATTACAAGATGTTATTAAATATGATGAGCATTATACCTGGTTGAAATGTTGCTGCAGCTTCTCATTTGTGAAATTAATACAAAAATCAGTATCAACTAAAATTGAAACATCCCTACTAATTGTATATCATTCGAGTTAGGATCTTGTCCAATTGAAACATTAATTGTATCAACTAACATGTATATCACAAAAATCAGTCAGCTTTAGCATCACACGCTTAGTTAAAACAAAATCTAGAGACATAATCATGAAAGTGAAAACAATGATGCAAACTCCCATATCTTACCAGTCAAACAAACGGTAATATATTGTCTTAGCTAAACCATCCCTGCTAACTGTTGCTTGAACAGGATCAAGACTTCTCTTGATAACTTCTTCTGGGGTGATCATTTCACGCTTTAGCAGTGCATCTTCCAATGCACCAAGATCACACCTGAAATAAGGATTAAATTAACTTATACAGATATCAACCATAAAAACAAAAATATCAAGGCTAGTCTCACATGAGAAGGTCTGTTGCCGTTTGAAGATGGAATTTGGATTTGTCATCTTTTAAAGCTGAAGAATCAATTTCTTTCCCCTTAGTAAATTCAACATTACCAAGATGAAGAATTGCAGCCACAACTATGAAAATTGCATCCTGACAGAAACAGAGAAGTTTTTCCAATTTTACTCTATTAAAAAAAATGTGGAAATATGGCAAACACATTTTCGGATACAAAGGCTATACTTGATCTTTCTGACTGATTCCAACAATATCCATAGCTCTCCTAGTGGCAAGATAATCATGAGCATCACTTATACCAACGAGGAGTCATATGCCCTACTTCAACTTTTGATATTTACACTAATACCCCTATACATAAAGATTATATCTTGTTTATCCCCCATAAAATTGCAATAGTGCCCCTCCTTAAATCATGTAAAATTCCTTTGTGTTTTTTTCATTTTAAAAGTGTCCTATTTTATTCTTTTGGCCATTCTTGCACACTCTTAACTAGGAGGTCAACGGCAAGAATTGAATCAATTGATCATTTCTTTCTCATTATGGGATTTGTTTAGTTGGTTGTTTCTTCCCATTGTGAAGCTCTTTGTTCAGTTGATAGGAGGACTTGTTAATTGTGTTGGTTATTTCTCCCTATTGTTGGGTTAATACAATTGGGTTGTTGATTGTGGATTTATAAGCCATGTTGGTGTAATTCTCATGATAATTGTAATATTGTATCTCACAGATAGACCAAAAAGAAGAAGAAAAATTTGTATAAGTTTAATAACATCTCGTTGTTGCTTTTTATGGGGAAAACAATTTCAAAGTTGTGATTAATATGTGCCCCTCTATGTTGAACTTCTGGCTCTGCCACTGTCCATGATAGACATCAATACACAGACCATGTGGCAGAGTTTGAACCTCAAAAAATAAGTCCCAAGACATTTACATGATCCTTGACAGGACAAGCACCGCTGACCATTTAAACATTAACAAGCATAAAACTAGAGTTAGATCATCTATCTTACTTCTAGAACTTGTTGCACAACAGTCCTTCCTTCAGTGCCTTTACGACCACCCATAAAGGCAAGGTACAGCATGAGCATTTTAGTAGTTTCTGTCTTACCAGCCCCGTTTTCACCACTGACCAGAACGGAGTTGCTTTTGCCCTCATTGATCATTGCCCTGAATCATTTCAAGCAATTCAGTAAACTATATGGATCATCCTTAAAAAAAGAATATAGAAAATAAACAAAATAAAAGGTTACCTACCTATAAACAACATCAGCAATAGCAAAAACATGAGGACTCAGTTCCCCAAATGGTGCTCCCTTGTATTGTTCCATCATGTGACCATCATATAGATGAGGCAGTCTTTGGAATGGATTAATGGCAATAAGAATACTTCCAGTATAAGTCTGTCATAATTTCAGAGTACGATAGAATATTATGACTGAGCCATCCATAGCTGCATGAATTCATTGATTTCTCTCACCAGGGTGAACATTAATTAACTATTATCATAAACTAAAGGTGAAGACAGTCTTACATAAATTTCATTGGTCTGATATCTCAGTGCCAAATTCTGCAAAACTCCAGGCTCATGCAAATATGATAGCTTAGTCATGTCATCGACTCCACCAGCAGGAGCTTCCATAACCTTTGGATAAATTTTCGATAAACTAGCAACAACCTGACCATAGAAACCAGGGGAAATTTCAAGTAGATGAATGAAGCCAAATAACTAAATCAACAGACATAATATTCAATTTACAAATGTTGAAGTCAAGTTGCACAGGTATTCATTGTTTCACATGGAATTGTCAAAAACTAAGGAATACATGCAAAAGTACTTTTTTTCCATTCATTAACCAGGATAGGCATATGAAATAGTACAATATAATGAATTTTTTGAAAAGAACCAATCAATTTTCAGGTTGAAAGCCAGACAACTCTCAATTATTAAAGAAAATACAGAGAACACAAACAGTTCACTTTTGAGGAAATGCAACTTCAGTGGTAGATACAGATCTTACTTTTGAAGATCCAAAAATATATGAAATTGTACCACACAAAATAAACAACATACATTGTAATTACCAAGTAATTCATAGAAAATAGATTTAAACCACACGATGTAATTAGACTAGGGAGTACTGAAATATACAACACACAGAAATAAACCCGAGAAACATCTGATTTTTGGAAATCGTCTTACTTTGACTTAAACTAAGTTAACCTTTTAGAGAAGAAAAAGTTACATTCATGCAGTCATTATCCATAGTGGTTGTCCAGTGATTTTAAATGCTCAAGGCACACCAAGGCGCCAGATTCAGGCGTAGGCGCAAGGTGAGGCGCACCTTTTTGGTAAGAAATAGATAAACTAATAATTCAAACTTGAACAAAAGCAAAATGAAAGAACACAGGTAAATTGTAGAAGAATTCTCAAAGCCATAAAAGCCACATATCATTCCAAATGCAAAATAGTCAACATTCAACAAAACTAATAATTACTAAGCTTTACTCTAATAGTCATTCTGTATCAAATTTTATTGTCCTTAGATAATTTATTGCTTGTACCAGAATAACCTAAACATTAATAATTACAACATTATTTTAGCTAACAATTTTCAAAGTTAGAACTTTAATTTTGAAGTTAGTAATATTAATTTCACTATTTGACTTATAAAAATATGTCTATTATACGAAAAGTATAGTGATACGGCATGCAAAACTAATACTTGATGGGGAGGATTATTTCATCGTTGGCGACATCTACTGACCATAAGAACAATTCAGCCCACCATAAAACAAACTACAGCTTGATGGTAGTTAAATTTTCAAAATTCACTGCACCTTATAATTATAAATAAGTTTCATTAGTTATGAAATTAGCCGTAGAGAATGAGGAAAAAAGACTAGACATAGATAGGAAAACAGTGAAGATCTTAGCTCATAGTATAACAATCAACTAAATGGTAAAAACATAACCCTTATTTCGTGTATTTCCCTTGAACCCATACCTAAATGTGGTCCATTAGGTAAGCCAAAGGCACTCCTGCCTTCCTAAGATCCCACAAAACTCAGCCTACAGTTCTGACAGATTAGAAATGACAATCTACAGAACAAGCAGTCTCATTAAATAAACAATCACTGTAACTCTTATCAATTCTCGAGTCTTTTTAAGCCAACATACTAAAGTTAAAGTTACTCTTAATTATCTCCCAAAAGCAGATAATTCCAAGAAATTATTCAGTGACTTGAATTCCTTGAACATTTAACTGTGAATAAAAATAAATAATACTCATAAATTCAGCAACAAAGTGTTGAACAAACTTGATTAGTTAGAGATATTATGAAAGGAAACATATTTCATTATGCCACTTAGATTGTTTTGTGCAGTGCAGTGCCACTTAGATTATTTCATTATGCCACTTAGATTTTTAAACCTTTTTTTTTTCTTTCCCATTTTGTCAATCTTTATTTTGAACAGCTACAGCAAGCAACAAAGTTTGGTTCCTCCTCAAAAGATTGTTTTTGCCATTAAGGATGTTAATTATTAAAGAGAATGAGGGGGGAAAGAAACTATTAGAATCAAAGTAAATTTCAGGGCTTGAATAAATGAAGTAATCCTGTGTTTAGCATTGTCATAACTTTGCATCAGTTCTGAATACATCCCAGTAGCAGCATCTGCAGGTTTAAAAATAAATAATTAGTCAAATAAATGTGAAACGAACAATGCACAGAGATCGTAGAGTGATACAAAGTGCAATCAAAGGCAAAACCTTAAACATTGTTAAGAGTGAAATATATCTTACGAGCACATTGGGACGCAATCTTTCATACTCCCATCTTCAGGTCTTGTCTAACCACCAAAACCTGCCATCACAATTTCCCAACTTGGAATTTGGAAATCAGAATTAAAATAAAATAAAAAATAAAAACTAGTAAATGCATGAATCATCTTCAAAGTCAAATGAAACCAGTTATATCTATATCTATACCTACATCTTTCACCTTTATGTGCTCACATGACTATATAAGAAATTGAATAGAATCGTATATATCTTACAACACTGCAATCAAAAGTTAACAAATTGAATCAAATTAAATCAAAAAATAATTCCAACAGATTCAGATTTAATTACTAACAGATTCAGATCAAACAAAATTACAGATTCAGATTTAATTTATACAGATTCAGATTCCAAAATCACTAACAGATTCAGATCAGAAGAGACCTTGAAGCTAACAACATATTCTGGGTAAATATGAGTATTCTTATTCATATTCCATACTATACACTGTCTTGGTGTATGAATATCATCGACTCCACTATCAAAGTCCTCACCATTGACACATAACACACAATCAGAAATGAACAAATAAACTAAGAGTCACAGATCTAAAAAAAAAATCACCATTGACACAGAAATGAACAAAAAATCACCATTGACAAACAATCTTAGTCACATAGAGTGACACAGATCTGAATAACACAAAAAAAATCAGAGATCGGAGAGGAAAGAGAGACAGAGACAGCGATATAGAGATCCGTACCTAGGAGGTCGATCGGTGCGATGAGAGTATGAGGTCGATCGGTCAATCTTGCGATGAGTGAGAGTCGATCTCTTGCGAGGTTGATCGGCTGAGATGAGTGATGAGATGAGAGTGAGAGAGTGAGTATGAGAGACTGATCAGATGAGAGTGAGATAAGAGTGAGAGACTGAAAAACGAGAGAGAGTGTGAGATGAGAGCTGCGTAATGTGTTTTTGAGTTTAGGGTTTTTTTCCTTTCTTTGTTTTGTTTGGGTATAGATGAAGTGAAGTGAACGGTCCAGATCTTCTGAAAAAAAAAAAAAAAAAAAAAAAAAGTTATACGGGCGGGTTAGTCGGGTGCGGTTCAAACCCGCAACCCGCCCGCAACCCGAAAATTAGAAATATTTCAAACCGCACCCTACCCTATTATATTTGCGAAACCGCCCATACGCATACGGGTAGGGTCGGGTAGGCGGGTTGTGCGGGTCGAATGACCCTATGCCCAGCCCTAATTCCCACCTCCACGTTTCAAATTTCCTTCCCAAACTTTTGGTGACCAAATATCATATTAGTCGCAGAAAGGGTACCTTCGCCGACAAATTTTTTTAGTCGCCAAATCTCAATCAATGGCGACTAAAATATTTGTCGCTAAATGTACTAATTTGGCGACCAATTTTTTTTGGTTGTTGAAAATAAGTTTTTGGCGACCAAATTTTTGGTCGCCCAAAAATATGTGACCTTCCGCGACCAAATTTATAGTTAGTCGGCAAAAGCATACCACTTTCTGCGACCAACTCATTTTTTGGTCGCCAAAATATAACCTTTTGCGACCAATAATATTTGGTCGCCAAAAATAATGATCATTCGCGACTAATTAATATTTGGTCGCCAAATGTCATTTTTTTGCAACCAAAATTTTTTTGGTCGGCAAAAGTGGTCGGCAATTGTGTAAATTCTTGTAGTGAATGAACATGAGAAAAAGCGAATTAATTTCAAGATAATTCGAGAATATCCTACATAAACACTGCAAACATGGAGAATATCCTACATAAACACTGTAGGGGCTGGTTTAGGAGGGCTTTTAAACTTTGTTTTGATCCTCAAACATCAAACAATCAACAAGAGAGCAAGGGGGACTGATGAGTATTGGTGTAACAGAAATTTCATCCAAAGAGGAGTATTCACATTGCATTGTGGCAAAGCAAATGCATTTTTAATATTTCTGCTATTAATAACAAATTAATATTTCTTCCATTTCTATTTAGAAAAACAGAATCCTTTTGGCCTTCGCTTTTTTTTTTTTTTTCCATGTTGGACAAGTATCAAAATAACCATAACCTTCTCCTAATATTCACTGATTTCTTGTAGTGTTTATAGGTCTATTAAGCAACCGAACAACAAAATTAATATGGAGCTTACACCAAGAAGGGAAGCAAACATGAATATTCAAGCCATCATGAGAAAAAGTGAAGTATCTTGAGAAAGAAAAGTACAAATCTCCATCCAAGCATAAAGCAAAGTTCTCACATTCATTAATTGCTGGAAAATCATTTAAACATAACTAAAATATCAGTAGTTTTGTTTAAACATTTAACATACTATCAGTGTTTTTTGGAAGCTGGGAGGATACAATGATTAAATATATGATAGTTAAATTGAATTCTATTCTCTAAAATTTATTTCGTACATGATATTGCTTTTGATAAAGAAAAAAAAATTATTAAACTCTTATACCCTATGTGGTTTCATTTTAAGAACCTATTTTCTGAATTTTTATTTGAAAAAATATAAATTATATGAAAGCAATTAATAGGAAAAATGATCTATATCAATCTATACTCCTTAGAGAAAGAATTGTAAGCATTAATCTATATCAATATTGTGGGGATATATTTTCTGAATACCAACACGTGGCATGGTGACGCCGACGTGTCAGCCGAGGTGCCACGTGTCCTGGTAGTTAGGCCGAGATGATCTCGGAGAAGCCGAGGTTATCTCCGAAGATATCGGAATCCGAGATAAGCGAATAAGGGACAAGAGTCCTAAGACGAAAAGGGGACTTAACCAAGATAAGGATAAAGCTCTTAGGGAGTTTATCTTTATCTCTTAAAGAGTCCAAAGTAAGCACTAAACTGAAGTTCATAGAAGTCATACTTCTAGTAGGACTTGGATTGAATATATTATAAAAGAGAGGCACCCCCGTGGGTCTAAGGTATGCAATTTATGTTTTGAGTATTACGTTTAGCACTTGATTATCTTTGAGAGATATACTGACTTGATCGTCGGAGTGCCCTCGGGTGGAAGAACCACCGCCGGAGCTTTTTCTTTCTGTTACAGGTTACTGAAGCCATCTATTCTGCCTGTGCTCTCCAGTTGATCACTAAGCGGGCAGTGTGGTCAGATTTTCACTCACACAATTTGGCGCCGTCTGTGGGAACGAAGGAAGAATAGATGGCTAGTAACGGACAGCAGGAAAATATTAGGGATGACGCTCCCGCTGGGAGTGGCAGACCAATTGACCTTGACATTGAAGGAGACAACCACAATACAGAAGCCCGTGACCAGGGTCACAGAGAGAAAGACGTCATCCAGGAGGGCGACACGTCAAAAAGGACAGACCAAGGAAAGTACTACAATGAAGATAACCTCCAGGTATGGAGGGACAGATGCCTACGGAGGGATGAGGAAGTAAAAGAATTGGCGAACAAGTTGGCAGACCTTCAGTCAGTCGTCAACTTCATGATGCAGAATAATGTTATGCAGCCACCATACCCGCTGCAAGATACGCTGATGCCAGCAACCAACGCCCAGAAGGGCGGAAGAAAAACAATCCCCGACGTCCCTCAGCATACCAGGAGCGGAAGGCATTCTCACTGGCCTTCCAGGGAAGTCGGACGAGAAGAGCCGAGGCAAGAGGAGTCCCGAAGGACGCACCACATGAAGAATCCAGAGCCCAAAGAACATCGGCATGTTCAAAGGCAAGCACTCTGCTTTGACACAACCCATGGAGAAAGATCCAAACGGGCCCACCATGAGGCCGAAAGCAGCGTACCAAAAAGACTAAAATCCATAGACAGCCGAGCTCCAGGGAGGAATAAAGAAGACCTGAGGGACTACCTAAAAAGGAGGCAGCAGAATGTTGAAGCCAAGGTAAACTCCCGAGTAAAACTGAAGACAGCCTTCTCGGTGGAACGGGACAAATTCGAACCACCAAAGAGATTCAGTATGCCAAGGTTTCAAATTTATGATGGTAAGTCAGATCCAAACTTTCATGTTGGACTATACCTGAATTCAATGGCGTTATATAGCGGGAACGAGCCGTTGCTCTGCAAAGTATTCCCCTCATCCTTTGGGGAAATTGCATCTGATTGGTTCCATAAATTACCAAAGGGAAGCATAAAGACATGGGAAGGCCTGGCCGAGATGTTTGTGGCCAGGTTCGTGACCAACAAGCTGCAACCCCTGAGGGTTGATGCTTTGATGGCTCTAAGAATCACCAAGGAAGAAGGCCTTAGGGCCTATGCGAAGAGATACTACGAGGTGTTCAACCGAATACCCGAATGCAACCAAGAGGTAGCAGTCGTGTCTTTCAAGAACGGCCTGAAAGATGATTGCCCGCTACGGAAGTCTTTGGCAAAAACATTGCCAAAAAGCATGGAGGAACTCATGGCAAGAATTGAGAAGTATGCCAGAGCCGAAGAAGATACATCGAGAAACAAATAGATAAAGCAAGAAAAGGGAAACAGCTCGCCGAAGCGAAGCCGAGGCAACAATGGGCCGACCAAACAAGAAACAGAGTTGAGAAGTAAACAGGCGGTAACGACGGTATTCCGGATCCCAATCCATAAAGTCCTAGATCAAATTCGAAATCAACCTTATTTCAGGGCTCCGGCAAGAGCACCAGGGGAATTCATGGGAAGGAACGTTGGTAGACGTTGTGCCTACCACAATGAAGAAGGACACCCAACTCAAGGTTGCAGAGCCTTGAAAGAACACTTGGAGGACCTGGTAAGACAAGGCCTTCTGAGGGACCTAGTCGATGAGGCCAGGACAAGGGAAGAACAGGCAAGGTTGCCTCAAGCACTAGCAGCACCGCCTCCCCCAGCACAACTACCACAAGCAGGAGGACCGAGGGTAGTTAATGTGATCCATTCAAGGGTCAACGAAAACGAAGTCAGAGGGGAGACCCAGAGGGTAAGACATTTACAGCATGTCTACCAAGTCGGGGAGAAGAGACATCGGCCAGAAGAATACCAAGGGCCGATGATAGCCTTTACTGAAGCCGATCTGGAATTGGTCCAACATCCGCATAATGATGCCTTGGTAGTATCCCTCCAGGTAGGGGAGTGCCAAATGAAACGCATCCTAATAGATCAAGGCAGCTCTTGTGACATCATGTATGTCAGATGTTACAAGGAGCTGGGCCTTCACCCTGATGACTTAGAACAATCCAACGGCCCGATGGTCGGCTTCAATGGAACGCCGACATGGCCACTGGGCGCAACAAGCTTGGAAGTACAAGCCGGCACTAAGAAAATCAAGACAGAATTTCTGGTAATTGACACGCCCTCACCATACAACATCATCTTGGGAAGGCCGTGGTTGCATGCAATGGGGGCAGTTCCCTCAACGTTGCATCAACTACTACGGTTCCCAACAGAGCATGGGATTGAAGAAGTCAGAGGAGATCAACTGCAAGCAAAAAATTGCTCCATGACAGCAATGAAGTCCACCTGTAGTATACGGGAGCCAAGGAAAGCAGAAGTTGAAGATGAGGACATGGAGGTCCTAGAAGACGTCGGGAAAGAACCAGCCGAAAAGAGCGAAGAGGCGCTAAAAAAAGTTTTTATCCAAGAGGGCGACGAAGAACGCTTCTTTCTTCTCAGCTCAGGATTAGCTAGAGAAGAAGAGAGAGAACTGGAAGATTTTTTTAGGGCAAACATAGAGGTGTTCGCCTGGACACCTTACGAAATGCCTGGCAGTGACCCCGAGGTCACTTGCCACAGACTGAATGTCGACAGATCGGCAAAACCTGTGATTCAATGAGCCAGAAGACCGACGTTGATGCACGTCGAAGTAGTAAAAGAAGAGATAGACAGACTCCTGGAGGCCAAGGCCATCCGAGAAGTTCAGTACCCAACATGGCTGTCCAACACAATAGTAGTAAAAAAGAAGAATGGCAAATGGAGGGTTTGTGTAGACTTTACCAGCCTCAACAAAGCCTGTCCCAAAGACAGCTTTCCTCTGCCCAAAATCGACCAATTGGTAGATGCTACTTCAGGACATGAAAAGATGAGTTTTCTAGATGCATACAGAGGGTACCACCAGATTGCCATGTACCCTCCAGACGAGGAAAAGACCGCGTTCATCACCCCTAAAGGCCTGTACTGTTACAAGGTAATGCCTTTTGGGTTGAAAAACACAGGAGCAACCTATCAGAGGTTAGTAACAAAGATGTTTAAGCACTTGATTGGAAAAACAGTAGAAGTCTACATCGACGACATGGTCGTAAAGACAAAGGAATCAAACGGTCATCTTGCCGACCTAAAAGAGATCTTCGACATACTCAAAAGATATCGGCTCCGACTCAACGCATCGAAGTGCGCCTTTGGAGTTGGATCAGGAAAATTTTTGGGATATCTAGTAACAAGAAAAGGCATTGAGGCCAGCCCAGACCAAATCAAGGCCATCCTAGAACTACAGAGCCCGACATCGGCAAAGCAAGTTCAAATACTTACTGGAAGGGCCGCAGCCCTAAACAGATTCATCAGCAGAAGCTCAGATAAGTGCAGACCCTTCTTCAACCTGGTGAAAAAAGCCACAGACTTCCTATGGACAGAAGAATGTGAAGCCGCCTTAACCAACCTAAAAAAGTACTTGACCACAACTCCGGTCCTTTCCAACCCAGTACCAGGAGAGGAACTGTTTTTATACTTAGCAGTCTCAGAACACGCAGTCAGTGCAGTATTAATCCGAGAGGAAAAAGGGGAGCAAAAGGCTGTTTACTATGTAAGTAAAACTTTGGCCGACGCAGAAACAAGATACCTACCACTGGAAAAATTAATGCTGGCCTTAGTAATGGCTTCAAAGAAGTTGAACCATTACTTTCAGGCACACAAGATTGTAGTCCTAACAGAGCACCCACTGAAATCCTTGTTGCAACAAGGAGACTTAACAGGAAGGATAGCAAGATGGGCAGTAACCCTGGGCCAGTTTGACCTGGAGTTCAGGCCGAGAACAGCAATAAAGGGCCAAGTTTTGGCCGACTTCGTCGCAGAACTCACACCTGAAACCACCGCACATCGGGCTCCGTCGAGCCAAGATGAGCATTGTCCCAACAAGCAAAAAGAATCCCAGCCAAAGACAAAAAAGCAGGAGAAGGAGAAACTCAGACCCTGCAGCATTTACATCGGCGATTCATTCAGACTATTCGTTGATGGAAGTTCAAACCGCCAGGGAGCAGGGGCAGGAGTACTGCTGATATCTCCAGATGGAGAAATAGTAGAACAGTCCATCCGTTTGGGGTTCAAAGCCTCAAACAATGAAGCAGAATATGAAGCATTAATCGCAGGGCTAAAACTGGCAGCAGCAGCAGAAGCAGATGAGGTAATTGTTTTTTTGTGATTCACAACTCATTGTTAACCAGTCAACAGGAGAATTTGCAGCCAGGGACGAAAGAATGTCGGCATATGCAAAGGAAGTCATCAGATTGGCAGCCCTATTTCAGAGCTGCAGATTACTCCAAGTTAGCCGAGATGACAACACCCACGCCGACGCGTTTGCTAACCTGGCCAGCTCAATTCAAACTGGAAAAACAAGGACAATTATGATCGACTACATGTCGGCCCCGAGCATAGATAAACAGAGCACCGAACAAGAAGCAATGTGCGTGGACTTGGGACCAAGCTGGATGGATACAATCATTGCATTCCTAAAAGAGGGGAAGCTGCCCGAAGACCATAAGGAAGCACATAAAATCAGGCTAAAGTCGGCTAGATTCAGTCTAATAGTAGAATGCCATCTCTACAGGAGGTCCTTCACTGGACCGCTCTTAAGGTGCGTACACCCTTTGCAGGTTGAAGATTTTCTTTACGAAATTCATGAAGGAATTTGTGGAAGCCATGCTGGGGGCAGATCATTAGCCCACAGGGCCATTACCCAGGGGTATTGGTGGCCCTACATGCAAAAGGATACCGAAGCCTATGTGAAAAAGTGTAAACAATATCAAAGGTTTGCACCTTTGATACATCAGCCAGCTGCTGACCTGAACCCAGTATCCAGCCCTTGGCCATTTGCCCAATGGGGCATGGATCTGGTTGGACAACTTCCCCAGGCAACTGGACAGAGAAAATACTTGCTGGTAGCAGCAGACTACTTTACAAAATGGATAGAGGCAGAACCTCTTGCCAAAATCCGAGATGTGGACGTCAAGAATTTTATATGGAGAAACATTATCACCAGATTTGGGATTCCAAGAGCAATAATTGCCGACAACGGAACACAGTTTGACAGCAAACTCATCAAGAACTTTTGTGCAAAATTCAAAATCAAGAATTATTTCTCAACACCAAGTTTTCCTTAAAGTAATGGGCAAGCAGAGGCATCCAATAAAGTAATTCTGGATGGAATAAAGAAGAGGCTACAGGCAGCAAAAGGAAAGTGGGTAGACGAGTTGCCCAACGTACTTTGGGCATATCGGACTACGCCGAGAAGATCAACAGGAGAATCCCCCTTTGCCATGGCTTAAGGCACAGAAGCAGTCATCCCATTGGAGATCGGCATCCCAGGGATCAGAACCCAGGGAGTAGAGAATGGCACCAATGACGTACTCTTAGCCCGAGATCTGGATTTGTTAGAAGAACGAAGAGAGAAAGCTGCAATTCAGCTTGCAGTATACCAGCAACAGCTTGCCAGAGCTTACAACAAGAAGGTCAATCCAAGAGATTTTCAAGTCGGCGACCTAGTCCTGAGAAAAGTCGTCGGGAACAAGAAGGATCCCAGGGAAGGCAAGCTTGGCCCAAACTGGGAAGGACCCTACAGAATTACTTCAGTATTAGGCAATGGAGCTTATCGGCTTGAGGACAATGAGGGCAAAGCATTGCCCAGACCTTAGAATACTTGTAATTTGAAATTTTTCTATCATTAGATGTACATCATATTTTGGCCGATGTCATCAATAAAGTCTTTTCAGAATTTTTTCAACACATATGATTGAGAAAGTTATGCATTGATGTTTATTAAAGACATAATTAATGTGAACCCAAGTCAAACTCAGGTTCACATTGGGGGCAAAGAAAAGGCAGAGATTATTCCTTAATTCACTTGTTGAAATTTGTAGCAATTTACAAGTTGGAATTAAGCTGATTCCTTATCTTCACTTGTTGAAATTTGTAGCAATTTACAAGTTGAAGTTAAGTAGAGATTATTCCTTAATTCACTTGTTGAAATTTGTAGCAATTTACAAGTTGGAATTAAGCCGATTCCTTATCTTCACTTGTTGAAATTTGTAGCAATTTACAAGTTGAAGTTAAGCCGAGATTATTCCTTAATTCACTTGTTGAAATTTGTAGCAATTTACAAGTTGGAATTAAGCCGATTCCTTATCTTCACTTGTTGAAATTTGTAGCAATTTACAAGTTGAAGTTAAGCCGAGATTATTCCTTAATTCACTTGTTGAAATTTGTAGCAATTTACAAGTTGGAATTAAGCTGATTCCTTATCTTCACTTGCTGAAATTTGTAAGCCGAGATTATTCCTTAATTCACTTGTTGAAATTTGTAGCAATTTACAAGTTGGAATTAAGCCGATTTCTTATCTTCACTTGTTGAAATTTGTAGCAATTTACAAGTTGAAGTTAAGCCGAGATTATTGCTTAAGTTCTCATAGCAATATGTGGGTTGCTTAACCCTAAGGAAAATGCTTAAACACTTGTTGAAATTTGTAGCAATTTACAAGTTTATGTTAAACCGACATATGATCACCCGCTGAGGTATACAGAAATTTACAGGTTAAAGTAAAGGATAAGTATATTATTTAAACACTTGTTGAAATTTGTAGCAATTTACAAGTTGGTTAGACCGAGATCACTGTTTGATACTTGTTGAAACTTGAGAAGAAACTTGCAAAGTTTACATTAAGTAGTATATGTTTATACTTGTTAAAATTTATGAAAAGTTTTGCAGGTCAGTATCTTGCCGAAGTAAAAGTTTTATTGTTATACCCGAGGTATATAACCCCGAGAAGATTACACAAAGGAAGCAAAATGAAAAAGTGAAGAAAGAAAGAGGCAAGGAAAAGTGTTGTCAAAAACGTGAAACGGCGGCAAAAATAGGGCATTTATTACACCTAGAGCAACGCACGCGTCAGACGGCGCAGACGAATGACAGACAGCTTTCAGGCGCGTCACAGACACGCTCCAATGAAGACAAAACACGTGAAAGGAACAATTAGATATGCATGACAGCTCATGCGCGTGGGAAAGTACGTTCGAAACCTTGTTCTCCGAAGAGAACACGTCGGCTGGAAGTGGATTATCTCGGCTAAACAGTTTTTGAGCCATTACTCAGAAAAGGAATATCGAAATATTGGTATAGGTTCTATCACCTCAGAGTGCCGAGGTAATAGAACCTAGGGGGCAGTTGTGGGGATATATTTTCTGAATACCAACACGTGGCATGGTGACGCCGACGTGTCAGCCGAGGTGCCACGTGTCCTGGTAGTTAGGCCGAGATGATCTCGGAGAAGCCGAGGTTATCTCCGAAGATATCGGAATCCGAGATAAGGACAAGAGTCCTAAGACGAAAAGGGGACTTAACTAAGATAAGGATAAAGCTCTTAGGGAGTTTATCTTTATCTCTTAAAGAGTCCAAAGTAAGCACTAAATTGAAGTTCATAGAAGTCATACTTCTAGTAGGACTTGGATTGAATATATTATAAAAGAGAGGCACCCCCGTGGGTCTAAGGTATGCAATTTATGTTTTGAGTATTACGTTTAGCACTTGATTATCTTTGAGAGATATACTGACTTGATCGTCGGAGTGCCCCCGGGTGGAAGAACCACCGCCGGAGCTTTTTCTTTCTGTTACAGGTTACTGAAGCCATCTATTCTGCCTGTGCTCTCCAATTGATCACTAAGCGGGCAGTGTGGTCAGATTTTCACTCATACAAGTATAATCCTAAAATTTTCCATTAACGTACCTACTAATAATATTCTTAAATTGTTCATTTACTTTGTTGTGATGTTCCTAAAACCAATTGCTATCTACCTATCCCCCACAAAAAAATATATATATATATATATATATATATTTATTAAATTAAATTCATTAAACCAAAATTGCTTCTTTCTTGTTTAGCATTCCCAAAGCTAGAAATCACAAGGAAACAATTGAAACCCTAAAATGATTTTATCTTTGGAATTGGGGAGAGATGCAGAGAAATAGGAATGCTACCACTAAACTAAGAAACATAGAATCTAATATACATACAGATTACCAATCATACAATTTATATACATATAACTCTATGTAAAAATTTAACTAGTTGCCTTCATGATTGCTTAAATAGAGTAACAAAAGTTTGGAATTAAACACAACTTAGAGCTCATAGATGCTTCAAATGTACAAAAAGAGTAAAACCCTAAAATGATTTTATCAAAATCCTACAGTACCAAAAATAAAATAAAACCTTAGATCCGCGATGGTGAAATAGGGAAATAGAGGAAATGTGAGAAAGAAAGAGATAGGGATAGAGGCAGAAAAACCTGAATGTGGATGGGAAGGGAATCCGCGATTGTTAGCGACGATGGCAAGAGCCGTGATGGTCAAAGGCGAGGGTGAGAGATGCAATAGTCAGCAGTGGAAGTTTGACAGTGACTATTAGCAGAGATGGTAAGCCCGTAAGAAGAGGGAGAGCAATCAACTGAAGGAGTTTATTTCGGTGTATGTAGACACTAATATAGAGGAATAAAAAATAATAATAATATAAAACAAAATTAGTGAATTGGGCAGAAAATTTGAAATCACCAAAAAATTTGACATCTTTGCCAACTAAACATTTTTTGTCACCAAAAATATATATTTAGTGACTAATTTTTTGGTCGCCAAAGATTAAAATCAAAATTTATGTCATAACCCTACCGCGTATTATGTTTTAATTTCCTAATTGTGCTTATGATTATGTGTGTGAGGTGAATTTGTAAGTTAATTGTGTAATTCATGTAGTTTCGGAATTATATATGTTGCTCATAGGAAAATCTATTGAAATTACAATTTTAAACTGAAAATTGAAAGTCTTAGAGACACTAGAAACCAAAACTGATTGACTATTTGTGATCAACATAATTTTTAGAGTCTAATGAGAAGTTTGGTAAAAAATTGATTTGGAGTAAAATAATTAGATTAAATTAATCAAATAAGATATAGGCTAATGATCTTAAGCTTTAATTAGCTAAACTAACCAATCTTGCTTAAGAAGACATATATATTTATGCACTTTAGCTTTAGAAGTTAAGCCAGACAACAATTGTGCTAGAGAAAAGAGAGACAAGGAGAGAAAAGAGGAGTTCAACATCTTTGTGAAGGAAGAGCTACAGAATTGAAGACATAAATGTGGAAATCAATGAATTGACTTAGGTATGTGTAATTCAACTAAAACTACTGGAATAACACTTCAATTGCTTGAATTCAAGGATTAGCATGAAGATTGAACACCTATTTAAGCTACGGTTTTGAGTTATAAGTTTAATGGAGCTATAATCATGAAATTGCACTTTAATCCTTTGGATTTGATTGATTTAAGAATCAATTCCTTTGAATTTATTTGATTTCAGTTTGATGGTAAGAATTTGAGCCTTTATTAGATTTTTTATGTTTTGAACTCAAAGAGTTACATGTAAGTGAATATCTAGTTGAATTTGAAAGGAAATGAAGAAATTTAAGAAATCTTAGAAGCAAGGGCTGAGATTGTGGGATTTAAGGAAGTTTTAATTCAATTGAGTTTGAGTTACACTTAAATTATGTATATCTATCATGCTTTTGAAGTGGATTTACATGAATTGAGGCTTGAAAATGAGTTTGAAAGCTTGAATTTGGAACCAATTTCGGACTGTCTAGATTTACCCAGAATCGTATGTGCTGCTATGATCCCCGCACGTGCAGAACACAGGACAAAACAGAGGCTTGCATTCTACTTTAATTACACGTATGGCCCGCATGTACGTCACATTCCGCACATGCGGTATGGGACTTCTGCATGTGTGGAAAACAAGAAAGAGTTCTGTTTACATTTGTTAACCTTTCTGACCTTCTGGACATGTTTTTGACCTCCTGTAAACGCTCTGGAAAATTAAAAGATAAGTAGAAACCCATAGGGATTAAGTAAAAGAAAAGTGTATGGAATTGAACAAATTGTTTACCGAATTTGTATGTGTGATATGTTGTGTAGGTCGCTGGCACGAGGAATCATCACAAGGCCAAAATCCCTGTGAGTAATAAGTTTGTATACATATGTTCTTCATTGTCAGTTTGAAAACCATATGAAAGTGCGTATATAGATTTCTGAGATTGCCTTATGTTTTGATATTAATGATTTTCGGTGAACGCTTTACAAATGAAATGTAATGTTTTATGAATGGTACATGAATGAATGATGAATAAATGATATGTGGACCCAAGGTCATTCTATTTACGATCTGATGTACTATGTGGGCCCGAAGCCGTTCTGTACTATATGGGCCCAAGGCCGTTTTGTTATATATGGACCCAAGGTTGTTTTGTTATATGTCAGCCCGAGGTCATTTTGTTATATGTGGACCCGAGGTTGTTTTGTATGTTTGGCCGAGGTTGTTTTGTATGTTTGCGCCCGAGGCCATTTTGTATATTTGGACATGAGGTTGTTTTGTAAAATGTTGGGCCTAAGGCCGTTTCATAATGTGATGGGCTTGAGGCCATTTGAATTATATCGGACCCGAGGTCGTTTTGTTAAATTTCCATATGACTAAGCTTTTACAAAGTTTATTTATCTATGATAAAGTGTTTTCTTTGAGTTCGAATTTATTCATTAACTCTTTATATTATTATTACTTATTACTCATTGAGCTTCGCTCACCCCTTTATCCTATATGTATGTAGGTGATCAGCATAGAGGTCAGCCGTAGAGTCAGCATTAGGAATTGTTTATTTAGACCTGTCATGCCAAGCCTCCGAAATGAAGCTTTTATATCTTTGGTGTTATGTTTTATATTAAGTCTTCTATTTTGTTTTCGTTAAATGAATTTTGGGAAAATGTAGACTTAATGGTAATGAATCCTATGTATATTGGTTATGTTTAGAAATCATGATGTGTGTATGAGAGTTTATCCTGATCATTTAAACACTGCTCATTAGACGTTATTTACAATATTTGCTTCCGCTTAAGACCCCATTATTAAAAACATTTGTTTTCTCTGTGAGGCCGTAGGTGATCGGGTGATTACTGGCCGATTATGAACTAAACCTTTAGGGGCGGGTCTGGGTCATGAGAATTTATGTTAGTTTTTTTTTAGTTGGCAAAAATTAGTATACAATGACTAAATATTTTTTGGTCACTGAACATGCATATTTGCCAACTAAATTATGTAGTCACCAAAAATCTAAAGTAAAATTATGCTAGTTATTTCGCTATTAAATTTATTTTAGTCAGCAAAAATTAATATACCATAGCTAAATTTTTTTGGTCACCGAAAATGCATATTTGCCAATCAAATTAGGTAGTCGCCAAAGATTTAAAGTAAAATTATGCTAGTTATTTGGCTACTAAATTTATTTTAGTCGGCAAATATTAGTATACCACGACTAAAACAAACTTTAGTAACGTAAAACCTAAACTAATGCCGACCAATATTTTTTTCAGAGATTGGCCAATAGGTCCTAATATTTTGAATTTGTAATCCATATAGTCTCATATTTTTTCTTGTGATCCATTTAGTCCTTTTGGATGTATAATGACTCATTTGCTCATCACATTGGATTGTCACATTTAAAACAAGTAGACTAAGGAGTTTTTTAGTGTCACATCACACCTATAACATTAAAGTGTCACATTTGAAAAAAGTATACTAAAGAGTTTTTAATTTTTTTTTAGTGTTGCATCATACCGGTCGTGTTGTCACATTTGGAAAATGTATATTATGGAGTTTTTAGTTTTTTTAGAGTAAAAGTTTAGAGTACCACATCATACACGTCATGTTGTCACATTTGGAAAAAGTACATTAAAGAGTTTGTAATTTTTTTCAAGTGTCATGTCATACCCACCATGTTAGAGTGTCACATTAATACTTGACATATTGAAGTGTCACATCATACTTGCAAAATTAATAAAGATTATAGATGTCCATCAAAACACTACCAAAATCAAAAATAGCATCACACGAAAAAAAAAAAAAAAAAAAAAAAAAAAAAAAAAAAAAAAAAAATCTCCACCAATAAGACTTAACAGATCAACAAAAAAAAACTTGGGACTAATTAGAATACTCGTTGTTGAGATGAGATTTATTGGTTAATCTCCTATTGTGGCATATTTATTGACTAAATTTTTGTTTAGTTGTCAATAATTAATATATAGCTACTAAAAAAATTTAGTTGCTAAACCCTACAACAAATGCAAACCAATGTAATTTTTAGTCGCCTATTGTACAACTTTTGGCGACTACATCCCTTTTAGTTGCCAAATTTGGTCACCAAAAGCGTATTTTGTTGTAGTGAGGTTATTGTCAATATTGTGATTCAAATGATAGTTAATAATAGGTGTATTATACATTACTCAAATGCGTACAAATCCTATTGATTATATTTTAGTTGTATATCAGATTTTAATCACGGTTTATATACTGTGATTGATAGTCACATTTTGTGATCTGAAACTTTATAACTGTGATTTTATTTCATTATTAATCATGAATTATTTTAGTTCAATCTCAGATTTTATTAGTTATTAATCACACTTAAAATTTGTAATCTAAATGTTTATTATCATGGTTAAAACATGTGATGGAATAAATTTTTAATGATGGTAAAAAAGTGTGATAAAAAATAACCCTTAATAACCACACCCTCAAATATCACATTTTGACAAAATAAAAAGATTTGTGATTAAATAACATGTATCACAATTAAAATCTGTGATTTATTTATGATTTTGTAGTAGTATGAGAGTATTCTTGAAATGAAGATGTGTACTGAGGATAATTTTTCTTTCATGTGTGTATGAAAAAAGTGTTCATTAAGTGTATACTCTGAAAAAAATAGGTGTATGAAAATAAAATTACTCAAAATTAATAATTATTAAAATTTCATTGAATTTCACCACAAAAAAAGTTCCAATTTCGCAAGTGAACAAAAAATTAAATAAAATGGGTTACCATTTCCCCCTATAATACTCATTAAATACCCAAAAAGGAAAAAACACTGTACTTAATTGCCTCACATACCCTCAATCCTTTTTACTATTTCTCTCTCTTATTTATTTCTAATGAAGAGATAGCAATAAGAAATATAAAGAACTCCGTATCATGCCATATGCATAATACCCCCAATTAATCTTGTGTTTGAATCTTACTAAGTGTAGTCTAGGAGTTTCATCAGATCACCAAATTAAAATCTCTTTTGTTATTAGTTGGCTTCTTAGGACGGCCACCTATTACAAAGTTAAAGAGAGAAGGTGACCAATTTATATATACTGGCATTCATTGAAGTACAACACAAAACAGGTAAGAAAGTAGTATCAATTATTCTAGCATTTATGGCATTATCTCCAGCTGCTGAGTCTGCTATGAAATATGCAGTGTGCATTAACGTGATGAATATTTATTGCTTCCAACTGTTACAAATTTAAAAATCTAGATAGTTCAAACAATAATTAATTAAGTAATTTTGAGACGTTCTGGGTTTTACTCTTAACGAGAATAGTTTGATAACTTTGTGATGGCATTAGATTTTACTATTAAAAAATGTTAAAGATTTTAAAACTTCTATAAAAATTTTTATCAAATATCTTATATGGGCGTGGGACTTATACTCATATGAGACATTTGATAAAAATTTTAGTAAAACTTTTAAAATTTCTAACATTACTTTTTACTATTAATAAGGGGAGGATTCCACTTCATAATTTTTAATGAATTGTATGGAGTTACGTAAAAAAATTTAAAAATGTCATGACATTCAGTGAAAATGACATCAGCATGTGTAATGAACCCTTTATTAAATGAGTTATCCATATAAGCTTCGTGTCATGCAAATTCGATACTAATCCAACATTTTAATATCTCAGATCGTGTTATTTATTTGCTTGTAACAGAAAACAGTCAATGATGACCCAATAACTTTGTGTACAGTTTTACTCGTGCTATCATGACATATTGAAAATATCCACCCTTAATTGACAGCGGTATTTTTGTTTCAATTTGTACAGCCTAGAGGCACCTCCACCCCCTTTAGAGCATTGAATTTCAATGCTAATAATAATAATAATAATAATGATGATAAGATAATAATATTGTGTGAGACACTTAATTTATCATTCTTAAATATTAAAATTTTCAATTTATCTATAACTCTGTTTGGTTTTGAAATTCAAAAATTTTTGAGTTTTCTTTTCATATGTTTTAGTAAATTGTTTTCATATTTAAATTAACTTTTTTTTTAACTTTCCAAATTTACTTAATATATATCGATTTAAAAAGCAGAACATTTTTACCAAAATCTATTTTTTAACTAAATATAAATATATGTTTGTTCTTTTTCATATTTAGTGAATTTTGTTAGATTTTTTTCACAAATATTTTACTCTTTAAGTGTATTTAAAAAAATAAAAATAATAATTACAATAAAAAATATCAATAAAGACATTTAAAAAATGCAAAAAGTAAAAAAAATTAAAAATAATTTTCTGAGTTTCAAACCAAAGAAAGTGTCACTACAACAAAAACTCACTTTAGTGACACCATACTAGTGGCATGTTCTTAAAAAATGTCACAAAAAGAATATTTGGTGGCAATTTTTAGAAAAATGCCATAGAGCCACAAACATACAAGGCTCTAGTGGCATTTCAATTAAAAAAAGTGTCACTTCACTACAACAAAAATGTCACTACAACAAAAATGTCACTACAACAAATTTACATTTTAGTGGCACTACACTAGTGGCATGTTTTTAGAAAATGCCACAAAAAAAAAATTGGCATTAAGTGTTTTAGAAAAATGCCACAGAACCACAAACATATAAGGCTCTAGTGGCATTTTAATAAAGAAATGTCACATCAATTTTATGGCATTTTATAAAATAATGACACAAAAAATTATGTTCGTGACATTTACCAATAGATGCCACTAAACTTTAGTAGCAATGGCATTTTTTTAAAAATGCCAAGAAACTAGGTAGGTGCAAATTACTTTTTATGGCACTTAGGTGAAAAGTGTCATAAACAAATATTTTATAGCATTTTGAGAAATGCCACTAAGCCAAAAACTTTCCAAGCTTATAATGGCATTTTTGAAAAAATAAAAAATGCCAATATATTTTCTAAATTTTTAAAATACAATAAATGATTAAAAATAAATAAATTAAACTCAATATACACTACAGGAAAAAGGACATTCGGCGACTAATTTTCCTGACCAAAAAAATTTGGTCGTTGAAAGTATAGCTTTCAGCGACCAAAATAGCATTAGTAGCCAAAAGTAAAGCTTTTTGGCGACTAAACAATTTTAGTAGCCAAAAGGCTACAATTGGCGATTAAAACTAAGTTTGGTCGCTGATTATATGAGTTTTAGTGACTAACAAATTTTTAGTAGCCCAAAGTAAAGCTTTTTGGTGACTAAAAAAATTTAGTAGCCAAAAGTCTACAATTTGCGACTAAAAATAAGTTTGGTCGCTAATTATACGGGTTTTACCGACTAAAAAATTTTAGTAGTCAAAAGTCTACAATTGGCGACTAAAAAATAAGTTTAGTTGCCAAAAGTGGTCATTTTTTGCGCGGGAGAACTAAAATCCTAAGGCGGAAATTAAATTTTTTGGCGACCAAAATTTTGGCAGCTGAAAGTGCATCTTCCATGACCAAATCCGATTTTGGTCGGCAAAAGTTAAGTTTTTTAGCAACTAAAAAATAATTAGTAGCCAAAAGCATAGAATTGGCAACAAAAGTGGTCTTTTTTTATTTTGCTAGTAAATAGTTTATTTTACATAAATTATGTTCAATAAAATAATTATGTTTATACATATACTTTTATATTAATATGAATGTATGTACTATATAAAAAATATATGTTGTATATATAATCATGTGGTGCTATAAAGGTGTAGTGGGAGGAGTGCGGTGTATAAGGTTTATGGTGCGGGAGGTTGGCGGTTCGAGTCTCCGTAAGAGCGGATCAAATTATTTTACAACGAATTATCGTCACGAATGGCACTTGATAGCGTCACGAATAGTGCCTACCATAACATTAAAGTATCACTGAAAGGTTTTAGTTTTGATAGTGTAATGACACTTATAAGTGTCACTGACTCTTCTTTTAATGGCGCTTGATAATGCCACAAATAATATCTACCATGACATCAAAATGTCATTGAAAGTTTTTAATCATAATGGTGTAGTAGCACTTGCAAGTATCTACCGTGGCACTAGTATCTACCATGGCACAGATACAAATGGCACTTGTTCAAAATGCCACAAGACTAAAAAATGTCATCAAACCAATAGTTTTGTGACACTTTCAAATGTCACTAAACTAAGAAAATGTTGTAGTGTGTATAGTTTTACAACTTTTTCTATTAATAAAAGTGATGACCTCACTATGTAACAAAAATTCAGAAATGACCTGCCAAACAAATTTTGTTAAAAAAATGAACTAGATAAAAACAATACCAAATATGTTTTGACTCTGATTTCTAAATTTTCATCTATTTTGCAAAAGCGAGTTGTTATATTTAGTAAATTATTATTTGGCGTTAAATGTTATTTGATTTGGTGCTAAATTTAGACTTTATTAGTAGAAGTTTTCATGATATGCTAACGTATATTGTGCAAAATTATAATATATATTATGGTTCAAAATGCATGTCATCATAAGTGTAAATATTTCAAGGCAAATTTTTGGATGTCGTAAGAATATAATTTTTTTATGGCATTTTTTTGAATGCCATAAATATATGACTTAACGACTTAGATGATATGTATGTTGTTTTTGACAAAATATTAACGGCTTGCATTAAAAAATTCATATAATACATTAACTACGACATGCATTTGATGCATGCCGTAAACATAAAGCAGTAAATAGATAATTTTGTTGTAGTGATGACAAATGTCAAATTTTGATTTGTCAAATATTTCATTATATAAGGGTCTAACATCATGCCACATCATTAAGAGTGGTAAATTTCATAGATAGGTGTGAGTTGACTGAGTTACAAATGCAAGGTAGGAAATTCACCTGGGGTAATTCACTTGATGGCAATAAATGGAGTAAAATTGATAGATTTCTAATTAGTCCTGAGTGGATTGAAAGATTCAAGCTCAAACTTTGGGGATTACCTAGACACATTTTTTATCATTGTCCTCTAGTTTTATTGGAGGATAAAAGGAACTGGGGACCCAAACCTTTTAAGTTCTCAAATGCTTGGTTGCTGCACCCTAGTTTTGCTTCCTTTCTGAAGAAAGTTTGGACAGAGACACTAATAAATGGCAGAACAGGTTTACTATTGCAAAGGAAACTACATGCATTGAAGTTAGCACTAAAGCAATGGAGCAAAGAGGTGTTTGGAAATGTTTCATAAAAACTTAAAGAAGTTGAGAGTGAACTGCATTCTTTGGATTTATTGGCTGAAGATAGACCCTTGGTAGAAGCAAAGTTGAAATTAAAAAAAAAAGAGATAAGAAGTGAAATGTGGAGGCTCAATATAATCTTGGAATGGTCATTGTTGCAAAAGTCAAGATTGGAGTGGAACTTAAAAGGGGACAGGAACACTAGATTTTTTCATGTGATGGCTAGCAGTAGACAGAATAAGAATGCATTGAATTCTATTTTAGTTGAAGAGATAGCGGTTAAGGATCCAGAGCAAGTGAAGCAGGAGGTATGGGCACATTTTAACAGGCATTTTACAAAATAATGGAGGATCAGACCTGTATTAATTGGTGACTTCAAGAGCGTCAACTGTAGTGATTGTTTTCAGTAGTTGGAAGTAGAGTTCTCGGAGAAAGAGATATGTGCAGCAGTAAAAGAGTGCAATGGGAATAAAGCACCAAGTCCAGATGGTTTTAACTTAATGTACTTTCAGAAGAACTGGAAGGTGTTTAAAGAAGAGGTGATGCTTTTCATGAAGGAGTTCCACAGTTTGGGTAGTTTAGCATATGGGATGAATAGCTCTTTTATCACATTAATTCCTAAGAAGGTCAATGCAGTCAATCTAAATAAATATAGGCCAATAAGCTTGATTGGGTCAATGTACAAGATTTTGTCTAAGGTTCTTACAAGTAGACTCAAACTAGTTATGCCAGAAGTAATTAGTGAAACTCAATCAGCTTTTTTGGATGGAAGGAACATCTTGGATGGGGTTTTCATTGTGAATGAAATTGTGGATGGGTGGAAGAAAGCCAAGAAGAAGGGGTTATTGTTCAAACTTGATTTTGAGAAAGCTCGTGACTCCATCAACTGGGGATTTTTGTTTTCCATGTTATCAAATTTCGGTTTTGGTTCTAAATGGATTTCTTGGATGAGGGAGTGTATCTCCACTGCTACAATTTCAGTACTCGCGAATGGGTCACAAACTAAAGAGTTTAGTCCACAAAAAGGCCTCAGACAGGGTGATCCATTATCACATTTTCTGTTTAATTTGGCAGTTGAAGGTCTAAATATTCTACTTCTCAAAGCAAGGGTTATGGGATTGATAAAATGGATACATATTGGAGTCAATGGTGTGGTTGTATCACATCTACAATTTGCCAATGTTTCACTAATTTTCTGTGAAGCTGATGTGAAGGAGGTGATGAATCTGAAAAGAATCTTAAGGCTCTTTGAAATGGTCTCAGGGTTTAAGATTAATTTCCATAAGAGTGTGGTTTGTGGGGTTGAAATTTTTGATAGTTTACTCAAGGACTTTGCTACTTTTCTTAATTGTAAAACTCAGAGTATACCACTGAAATTCCTTGGTCTACCATTGGGTGTTTCTCCATGCAGAAAGAAGCCTTGGAAACCTATCATTGATAAGATCAAACTCAGGCTTGCTGGGTGGAAAAGGAGGCTCGTCTCCTTTGCTGGTAGACTGACTCTAATCAAATCAGTGTTGTCTAGTTTGCCTGTGTATTATCTATCACCCTTCAGGATGCCATAAGGAGTTGTTAAAGAAATCAATAGATTACAGGCAACACTCTTGTAGGGAGGCACAAAATTGAAGATAAAGATTCATTTAGTGCAATGGAATGAAGTGACCAAGAGTATTAATCAAGGTGGGTTGGGAATTATGAAAATCAGAGAGGTAAATGCTTACCTATTAATGAAGTGGTGGTAGAGATTTGCCAATGAAGAGGAGGCATTATGGAAAAAGGTGGTTTGTAATAAATATAAAATTGAAGAAGGAGCATGGATTCCAAATCAAACTATTGGCATAAGATGATCTAAGTTATGGGGTGAAATCCTAGTAGTGGCAGAGCATAGAAACAATCTTCTACAATTTTTTGTTAACAATCTTCAAATTATAGTGGGTAATGGGAGCAAAGTGAGATTTTGGCATGATAAATGGTGTGGTGGCATTTGTCTAAAGGAGGTTTTCCCTAGACTTTACTCACTCCCCACTATGAAGAATGGTTCTCTCAAGTTTTTTGTTGATAAAAAAGAAAGCTCTAAGATGCGGGATCTCAATTTAAGAAAACCTCTGCTACAATGAGAGGGTAAGGAGGTATCCAGGCTCACTGAAGTGTTAAGAGCAGCCCCTGGATTATGTTTGGGTGAAAAAGAAAAACCAAGGTGGCTAACATGCCAAACATGTCAGTCATTTGTTGCATCTCTCTATAGGCACTGTGAATTGGTTTTTGGTGAACTTGTGAGTTCTAGTAGACTGGTGTGGATTAATTATCTTCCACCCAAAGTTCAATTCCTTGGGTGGCTAGCTTGGAAACATAAAGTCAAAACTTCCGTTTTCCTCCAAAGGATTGGAGTTCTTGGTGAGGAAGCCTCCATTGTGTGTTTTTTTTTGTAAATCAGAGGCAGAATCTGTTGCACATGTACTCGTTTCTTGTCCTCTAGTTTGGAAGGTTTGGATTGGCCTAATGCAATGGTAGGGAATGATATAGGTTGTGCCTGGTTCTATTGAGTGTTTGTTGCCTTCGTGGGCTGGTAACTGCCTCGTGAAAGCTGAAAGGAGGATATGGAAAGCTATTCCCTTGGTTGCTCTTTGGTCCATCTGAAAACATCGGAATAACTGCTTGTTTAATAATGTTCAGCCAAATATGGAGAAGCTGTAGCAGACAATTATTATCAGATTAGCTATTTGGCTGAAAGCTTCATTTAAGGATTGTCAGTTTACTATCAATGATTTCCTATATAACATCTGGCAGATTAGAGTTTGTTTAGGTGGTAGGGTTCGATGCGATTTACAATGACAACCTTCAGGTTAAAGTGTAACAGCAACAGGTTTTACTTATCATTGCCCTAGTCTATAATCTGCTTTATCCTGGTATGCAGTAGCAGTAGTTGTTGGTCTGGCCCTAGCTCTTGGTTTTGCTTCATTTGGTTCATATTCTTTGGGTTGGTCTGCTTCTTTATCTGTTCTGTTTGCAACTCTGTGGATATGGTGGCTGAGTCAGCTGGTTATTTTGTTGTGCTGCTAGTTCTGTTTTTTTGTGGGATTGCTGATATGTTGGCTGTTGGAGTTTGTTGTTGAGGTGTTTGTTCTGTTTCTTTGGTTGGTTCCTCACCAACTCTAGGGGTAATGTTGGCACCATAAATCTGTAATTTTTATTATTATTTATTATTTCTATAATTGCAGGACATGTGGCATCCTTCTACTCATTTGGAGGTTATGAGAAGTTATGAAATGTGAAAAAATGATGGAGAATAAAGTGGAGAACATGGAGTATAAATTGGAGATTAAAAGAAGTTATGAAGACATGGAGGGATATGTCGCATTGTGGGAATGAAGATGGAAGAGTGGGTAGGTTTAGGTGGTTATTGGATAGTTATTGCTGGAAGTTTTTTTCTTACAAATATTTGCCTATAAATAGCCATTCATGGCTACATTGTAAAAGATCCAGAATTCAAATCAAAGACAATTGATATTTCTTGTCATTTTCCTTATCTTGGGAGTAGTTTAACATAGATTTATATTTCGAAACATTTATTTTCAGCGTTTCCTTTTCGAAGTATCTTATGCACTTCATTTTCAAAGCATAGGAGTAGAGTTAAGTAATTATTACTTCAATTATTCACTCAATCATCTTTCTTCGTCCCCCTTATTCTTCTTTTAATTTTTCTTTTCTTTACACTTGGCAATTTTGAAGTCCTCTTTGTTGAGGCAAAAGAGTGTCAACTCAATCGCTTGATAATTGGCTTGAATTTAATCTGTAAGGATTTTTCAATCCTTACTAGCACGCTCGCATTTACGATATTTTCCTTCGTAGGAAAAATAAGCCAACAATTTTTGGTATGCCTAGTGGGACGTCAAGTGTAAGAAATGAAAAATGAATTGGATTTGTCCATTTCAAAATAGCCTAGATGAAATTTATAGGCGTAAACAAAAAAATTTAGATCTTTAAGAAAAGATCCATTTTCTTGATGAAATAAACTTTCATCCCTTACAATATTATTTGGTGGAAGAAAAAAGACACCATTTAATTGGAGAAATTCATCAACTTGGTATGGAAATTCGCCAATGGAATGATAAGTTATCAACTCTCACTACCAAGTCTTTAACTGAGGCTTTAACGGGCAGAATTGGTGAATTTTTTTAAAATTTTTCTAGAATTTTTCCATGGTTAAAAATAACAAAAGTAAAGAGTTGATTTTATCAATGGCTCGGGAGGTTCAAGAGTCCGTTTTTAAAGAGCCAAATTATGAAATTAAGCATGTTCTTGAGCCAAATTTGGCTAAGAATGATGTTCCATGCATGGCTTTTTCAAATCCAATTTTTAGAGAGTCAAGTCATGAAAATAATATATCTATAGGTGATTTTCATAAGCCATTAATGGCTAACATGGAAAAACAACTCACTTTGCCAAATAATTATGAAAATCAATTCAACAAAAGTCATGTTTTTAAAACAAACATGGTCAAGAATAATGAACAAGCCATTGTTCCTGAATTCAAAATTTTTGACATTTTTCAAAGTGTCAAAAAGTAT
This sequence comes from Camellia sinensis, assembly GCF_055761805.1. NCBI lineage: Eukaryota > Viridiplantae > Streptophyta > Magnoliopsida > Ericales > Theaceae > Camellia > Camellia sinensis. The sequence goes on from NC_138964.1 coordinate 75,083,162, forward strand.
GAATTTTCATGCTCACACTATATCATGACTTTTGTTGTTCGAAATCCATTTTGGATTTGTGGATCACATCAAACGTTGATTTTGATGGAATGACTAACAAATAATATTTCTTTACTGCAATATATTGACCCAAAAATATTGTTATTCGTTGATCCATAAAACCATCACCATTTGGTTTTGTGGTTACCTTCGAAGCATGTCTCAAGACACTTCGAAGCATGTTATTCATTGAAATATCATTTTATAGCCATTAATGGCTAGTTAAAATGCTAAACTAATTTCATAGTAATCCAACTCTTTGGATTTGGTTCAAAGAGATGTCGTAAGCACTTTCGAAGAACAACTTTGATCCTTTAGTAACATATGTGACTTTTCGAATGGTGGTTTTGTCATTAATAAACACCTTCGAAACGTAACATGGGACGAGAAAACTTTCAAAATGTGTACCTCCCTTCAAATATATGTAAAATAATAATTAATTAATTATCAAATAATGTCTATTTTTGACATGATAATTAGTGGCTTTACTGATAACCATTTTTATAGCCATTTATTACATGAAAATGTAACTAGTAGTCTACAAAAGTTGGCTCGAAGAACAACGGTTTTAGTATCTTCGGAGAATTAATAATTGGTTTAAAGCATAAAATTAATATTTTTCATTAATTATGTGTGAACCAAAACATACAAAATTTGAATAACCACAATGTTGGCCAAAAGTTGCTTTGAATGCCCTTTTGCCATAATCCTGTAAGTTTCGAAGCACTCCATCTTGTATTAACAACAGTTTCGAAGAAAAAATAGTGATGGTTGTGAACCTTCAAAGCTTTTCCGAGTATTTATAAGGATGTAATTCGTTCTTTGTCGGCACTTTCGACCTTCGAATGATGATTTTGGTCCTCTATACCACCTTCGAAGCTGGTTATTTAGCATGTGTAACAGTTTGCTAAGGTGAATCATTGACTTTGACTTGAAAATATGTAGTTATCCTTCGAAGCTTTTCTGCAATAATATCCCTTCAATGCGTATATATATAATTCACAACATTTAATCATAATTTCATGCTCATTCGAAGCACTTTATTGGTTCTATTATATCATTCGACGCACTTTGTTGATATTATTTGAAGCACTTTATTGCTTAGATTAGTCATGTGCTTGGTTCAGCCCTTCAAAAATTCAAGTAAACATCATTTTTTAAAGGCCACAGGAGGGTAATGTTGGCACCATAAATCTGTAATTTTTATTATTATTTATTATTTATATAATTGCAGGATATGTGGCATCCTTCTACTCATTTGGAGGTTATGAGAAGTTATGAAATATGAAAAAATGATAGAGAATAAAGTGAAGAATATGGAGTATGAATTGGAGGTTAAAGGAAGTTATGAAGACATGGAGGGATATGTGGCATTGTGGGAACGAAGATGGAAGAGTGGGTAGATTTAGGTGGTTATTGGATAGTTATTGCTGGAAGTTTTTTTCCTACAAATATTTACCTATAAATAGCCATTCATGGCTACATTGTAAAAGATCCAGAATTCAAATCAAAGACAATTGATTTCAATATTTCTTGTCATTTTCCTTATCTTATGAGTAGTTTAACATTAATTTATATTTCGAAACATTTATTTTCAGCGTTTCCTTTTCGAAGTATCTTATGCACTTCATTTTCAAATCATAGGAGTAGAAGTAAGTAATTATTGCTTTGATTGTTCACTCAATCATCTTTTTTTCGTCTCCCTTATACTTCTTTTAATTTTTATTTTCTCTATACTTGGCAATTTTGAAGTCCTCTTTGTTGAGGCAAAAGAGTCGCCGACTCAATCGCTTGATAATTGACTTGAATTTAATCTGTAAGGATTTTTCAATCCTTACTGGCATGCTCGCATTTATGATATTTTCCTTTGTAGGAAAAATAAGTCAACGGGTACTAGCAAATGATAGGATGGGCTCTTTAGTACCAACCTAGTTGGGATGATTTAGCCCATTGTGATGCTTTTGGGCTTTCTTCTCTTTATTGGTACATTTTGTTTTGTACCTTGTACTCTATTCTTACATCAATAAAGTCTCTTTCACTACAACATGTAAGAGTTTTAGAGACCAAATGTTTTGGTTTCTAAAAGTGAAAGTTTTGTTGCAAAATATATTTAGGGACCAATTTCCATCGTCATGAGGATAGTCGCTAAAAGATCGTCCCGAAAAGTTAAAAATAAGGCTTTTAGCGACAAAATTTTGAAAATGTCACTAATAAATAGACTTTTAGGGACAAAACAATTTGGTCTCAAAATGGTTTATTTTTTTAGACAAAATTTGGTCCCAAAAGGATAATAATTCATCACTAATGTCTAATTTTTGTTGCTAAAAATATGATTGCGACATTGTTTGCAACAAAATTATTTGGTCCCTAAAAAGTAATTTTATCCCTAAATTTTGGTCTCTAAAACTTAATTTTTTGTAGTGTTTTTTGCCGTTCAAAAAAAAAAAAAAAAAAAAAAGTGGTAAATTAGAAGACAGACCATTGTTAGGCATTCATATCCCAAAAAAAATAATGGCTAATATTTCACTAGGCCTTACTAAAAGTTCATACTTGATGAATGAAGAAAAGATACGGGAGAAAACATGCCAAATTTCAAGACCATCTTGAATTGGTTAGATATATAGGATAATCTGGTGCTTGTCTTCACTTCTTCTATCTAGCATTGCAAAAAAGAGAGGTTTCAATTAATAATCTGTTGAAGACAACTTCCAAATTTCTTCAAGTTCTCTGGCGAATGCCTTCTGTCTTCCGACTACAATGGTGATATGATCTTTGTTCTCAACCACCTTAACACGTGCACGATGAATTCTAGATTGTACATTGTAGCTACATTCTACAGGAATGAGTTCATCGTCTCTACCATGGAATATGGTGACATTGCATTTTAGAACATTTCGGACGGTGTCCAAGTATCCATCAATTTTGCCAGCAGTCCCACATATGATGTTGTGTAGGGTATGCCATGCAGCGTTATGGGTGTGGCAGCAAAACCCTTCGATCAAGAACGTTCTGATCCTGTAAATGTTTCCAAACTACCATTAATGAATAATAGCAACAGCGATATCGGATACAAGTAACTTTCTATAAGAAATTGTTTAGTTTATAATTGAAAATTTGTTGACCAAGTAATCTAAAGAGTGTACCAACATTTATTGGAAAACCACTTCAGTTTATTTAAAAGTTGCTTCTATCATTTTCAAGAAAAAATGTCTCAACAACATTTGACCTTGCTCGCTCAGCATGGTATTTAAATTGACTAAAATATCCCAAATTCAGTGACAATCTTCCCCCTAGCCTTTCCCAACTCATTTCCAGTCTTCTTAATTTTTCAGAAAAAGAAAAAGAAATGACCCCTCATTTAAAAAATTTATATAAATTCATTAGAATGATGTGAAGTTGCATTTTACAAATGGTTTTGGATTTTTTTTTTTTTTTTTTTGGACTTTTTATGAAATCACATAAATTTGTTTCTGAATGTCTGAAAACTGTTTTTGTACAAAAGATGAAAATAATAGAAAAATTATGGATATTTTTGAACTTTTTATTTATTGTTCTAAAAAATATACAAAAATAAAATACAGTATTGGAAATACAATCAAAGAAGCCCTTAATGGTGTGTTTGGTTAAGGGGATTTGGAGAGAGATTTAGAAAGGGAAAGAGAAACGGTGTGTGAAACTATGTGAAATTTAGGTATATTTTATTCACATTTCACCTGTTTTTTCTATTTTCCTTTCCAAAATTCCGCTTCAAATCCCCCAATCAAACCCAGTATAAAGATCACAAAGATTGTAGAAGAGGGCTCAGGCCAAAAAAATAAAAGCAATAAAAAAAATGTTTGGCATCTTATTAGTTTTAGCATCTTTAACTAGTCTTACTAAGTAGTAGTGTTGTTAATGAGTGCTTTAAAAATATTGATTAACTAAGTTCAAACTGATTATATATTGTTCAATCGCGCTACGTAGCTCGCATTGGAAGCCCCCCGAATCACCCGAAATCCCAAAACGACATCGTTTTGGGATTTATTTATTTATTCCTTTTTTCCTTCCCGTTTTTCTGAAGAAGAAGAAGACGCAGAAGAAGAAGAAGAACATCATCATCATCAACAACATCTTCTTCATCACATCATCATCAGCCAGCAATTTTTTTCCCCCTTTAGACCTGGATTCAGATCTTGATCTACTAGAGAAAAGAAAAAAAAAAAAAAATCAACAAACAATCAACAACAACAACATCTTCATCAGCATCACCATCACCATCACAATCATCAACACATCATCTTCATCTTCATCATCAACACATCAGAGCCAGAAATCGCAAGGGTGAGCATCCATCGTCGCATCCACCGTCGCACCCTCCATCACCGTCGCTCGCACCACCATCGCCATCATCTCTCTCTCTCTCTCTTTGTTTCCCTTCTCTCCTCTCCTCCTCTCTCTTTCTCCCTCTCTCCTCTCCTCCTCTCTCTTTCTCCATCTGTTTCTCCCTCTCTCTCCCTCTGTTTCAAACAAAAGGAGAAAAATAAAAAAAATAAAAAAATAAACTGCCCAAAACGACGTCGTTTTGGGCAGTCGGGGGATTCGGAGGGGAAAACTTTCGAGCTACAAAACATTTCTGTATATTGTTTGTCAGATGTATTTATATATATATATATAGGAAAATTATATGATACATAATTCATTTTGGAGGGTCTATCATATGGCATTAGTTACGATGTTAGTAGTATTTGATTATGATTTATTGTAATATTAATTATGATTTGGTTATATATATTGTAATGTGAGTTATGACTTATTATAATGTTGATTATGATATTATTTAGTTGTAATCAACAAAAGTCTTTTGTTATATCTTATATAATGTTTGGTTCTGATTCATATTTTTTATTATTTAGTTATGACTTTAAAAAATATTCAATTATAATATTTGTAATAATTAATCACACAAATATTATGGCTTGCATAAGATACACACTATTTTGTATGGCTCATAAATAAAATACAATTATTGTAAATTTGCCTCATCAATCTCATCCATTTTTTTTTTTTTTTTTTTTGGTATACTCAATCTCAATCTTATCCATGTCTATCATAGGGTGCCTAACTACTTTTGAAAAGTCTAATACGCATGGCATGAAGTGCTATCTATGGTTCGTCCTGTCCAAATTTGAGATTAGTAATTCCACCGAATAATGTATATGGAGAATTATGAAATGCATTCCTTATATCATAGTAATTTTAGATCCTACTAAATTTCTAATGGTTAATATTGTCTTTCAAATAATATTATTCATCATTTATGATTATCTATAATGAAATATGATGATTTGACATTTATTTTGATTTTCAAAACTTTAAAATATCAACTTTAAAATTGAAATAATTGAAAAAAATAAATGTCTTTTTTGAAAAAATGAAAAAGTTGAATTATTTTTTTGTGTAAAATTGAAAATTTTGTGTCTATAAGGAAATATGATGATGGAATATTGATGTGCAAAATTAGAAGAAAAAAAATTAAAAATAAAAAAACAGATAATGTTATCAGTTTTAAAATTGAAGAAAATTGATAATATTATAGAATCAAACCAATAATAAAAAGATAAAAACGTTTAATCTCATATTCTATTTTTTCTTCAGTTAATAAAATAATTATTTAAAATATTATTATGCAAATTTGATAATACTCTTAATTTTAAAAATTAAAAAAAATTAATAATACTTTTAATTTTATTAAATAAGACTTATTTGTTCAAAACAATTTAAATAGAATCTAAATTATCATAAAATTTATAAACAAGACTTTTAAATGATCTTTAATTTAAAAATCTGGTTTATTTTGGAAGTAACTTCGTTACGACGGTCCCATACAATCCTTAATTATCAGATGGCCAATTCAAACATGCCACGTCAATTCATTTTGAATCACATTAATGATTTTTACACGCAAACATACACTCACACTTATGTAATCATCTCTCACATGTCTCCACTGTCCTTGTCGTTCCGCTTCTCTCTCTCCAATCCATGGTTTTGAAAATCGGATTGGATACGCCTTTTCGACCGGTTGAACAGTAGACATATAAGAATTTCGATTTGAATATACTCTTTAAATCGTTCTAATTTAAAAATCGATCTATTTAAAAGAATTGAAAAAACTGACGGTTAGACTACTAATGGGTCAAGTAAATCGGCCAGGTTTAAAAAAAATTAAAATCTTAAATTTTTTTTGATATTTTTTAACTATTTTTTTATTCTTTCTTTGCTATTATATGTGTATATATATATAATATAAAAAAAAATTTAATTATAAATTCTCTTTTAAAGGTCTCCTCTTGTGAGAAATTTCACTAAAAACATAAAAATATTGTGAAAGTTTTCATCTATTTATTAAAAAAAAAATTCAAAAAAAACTCAAAAAATCTATGTGCGATTCAATTAAATTTTATTGAAGAAAAACTTAAAATTTTGATATCCCTCTAAACTTTTTGTTTTTTTTTCAATCAAATTATTTGAATTAAAATTATATGGGAAAAATATTAAATATTTGGTTTCCTCTTCTAAAATTAAAATTAATAATATTTTAAAATATATTATAATATTTTTTAGTAAAAAAATATTAAGATAAATATTTAACATAATTTAATATTTTTTATTTTTTTGAATTTATAATTTTATTACTTATATTTTTATTTAAATATAATTTTAATATATTTATTGTGTCACGATTTGATTCCAGTTCAAACCAAATCTAATTAGATTCTTTCAAAATTGCTGATCGCATAAGAGTTTTGTTTTTTTCCTAGTTATAATGGGGTCTTTTGGAAACAATGGTAAAAAGTCAATTTTTTGACCTTTTAATTTTTTTAGCCAAAAAAATCAATTTTTTTTTATCCAAGACAACCCAATTTTTTGTCCAAAAAAATACTAAAAAAAGCTAAAAAAACCAAAATATTAACTTTTTACCATCTTTCTAAAACAGCACAGCATGGGTCTTGGAGGAGTGAGATGAGTCAGAGGGATAATCATGGCGAGAGTGGGGGACTTATAGATAAGCGTTTTAGGAAGAGGGTTAACAACAGATTTTTTTTTTATTTTTTGTAATTTTTTTTTGAAAAATATGTAAAAAATATTAAAGATAATATGATGTAAAATAAGTTAAAAGTTAATTTTGCTGTCCAAATACGCCAAGGCAATGGCGGTAGCCCTCAGTGATGGAGAGAGAAAGAGAGCGATAGAGATGAATGTGTGAAAGAGGAAGAGAGGAGTGATCACATAAAGGTGAGTGTATGGTAATGAATGTAAAATTTTTATAAAATTCAATAAAATGTTGATGTGGAACCTTTCAATTGGCTTTTCGTAAATCAGTGTTTTACAACTGAGTCGTGAAAAAGTTAAACTCATTTATTTTTTTTGTTTTCTTTTAGGCCTGTTTGATTTCGATATAATGGGTTAAATTAGATATTATATACGGTGAGATTCATATATCTTATATTTGTAATTTTTTTTTTTTTTAACAGAGGATATAATCTATTATGAGATTGTATATCTTTCAAAATTGGTAGATATATAGGCCTCGTTTGGGAAGTGGCTATTTTAGTAGGCTATTTTAGTTTTTGGCTATTTTAGTATGCTAAAATTTTTGTGTTTGGGAAGATGATTGGATTTTTTTGTGATTGGATGTGATGTTTGTGAGAGAAAAAGTGAAATTATTATGGGTTTGATGTGATATTTTGTCTTATTAACCATTTTAACCTATTTTATTTTTTTGTGATTTTTAACCTAAACTAAGCTATTTTTTTTCTTCCCAAACAACCCCTACCCTCCCCCTATTTTATCATATCTTGTAATCTTGAATAAAAGTTAAAAAGACCCATTTATTTTTCTGGTCTATCTAATATGTGGTCTTTTAACCAGTTGAGTTAAAAGCTGTGTTTACGACGTGGGGGTTAAAAAGTTAGATGGCATTTTTAGTTGTCTCATTTGACGGTTCTAAAAAAGTTGCATGTAAATTATAATTATATTTTTTATATTATTTAGGATTATACTTAAGTGAAAATGTAAATTTTTTAAATTGGATGGGGTAATTTGATCATTTTATTATGATGTTACATCATAAATAAATATTAACTAAAAGTAACTTTTAAATAGGGGTGCAACTCGGGCGGGTTCGGTCGGGTTGGAAGATTGTCCAAGCCCAGCCCAAGTTGTGCTGAGACCTGTCCAAGCTCGCCCAAGCCTGAATTGTAACCCGAGGTTGTCTGCCCATGCCAACCCGAGTTAAACCCGAATTTCCCGAGTTGCCCGAATTGTAAATGAATTTTATTTATTTTTTTTTTTTTGCAACTATATTATTAAATTATTAAAATTTAACTCTATTTATAATTTTTTTTAATAGAAAATCATTAATACCATCAAAACAAATAATTTATATAATGTAAGAGAGATACCATTATAGTAGTCCTTACAATTTATGAGTGAAAATAAAAAGAAAAAAAAAAGTAAGATTTTATATTATTTGTATATATAATATATATTTAATATGATTTAATAATATAAATTACTTTAATATCATGTAATGACTAATAATTTATATGTATATTTAATATTTATATATATATATATATATATATATGTAAATTCGGATTTCGAGTTGCACGGGTTGTGTGACGTCTTTGCCCAAATCCGCCTAAATTTAATTCAGACTTCTGAATTTTTACCCGAGCCCGTACCGAATTTGAAAATATTTTGTTCAAGCCCTAAAAAAATTCAGGCTGGGCTCAGGTTGCTCGAGTTGAACCCACCCAAGTTACACCCCTACTTTTAACTATCTTTCCAAATCATTTTCTAAAAAAATCAAAATACTTAGCAAAAAGTTAAAAATCAATTTTTTTACTATCTTTTCAAAGTACCTCTATATACAAACATTACGATTCAATGAATCAAAATCTGTTGCTCAAAATATATCCAGACAAAAAACCAGGAGCTCTGGTGTAGATCAACTGTGATTTTCTGACGATTTTCCATCCACATAATGCCAAATATATAGGTTAGAAAGTGATTTCTTATCTTCATGCCTAACACATTTTGAAATCATTAAATTTAAAATATAGATTTAATTTTTAAATTTAAAAAACATTTTTTTTTGGTAATTATTTAACTTTTAGATATATAATATAAGAGAAGAAAAATGTTTAGGATTCTTTTTTTTTTAGACTTCATAAACCTTTTGAGCCTCCGTTTGGGAAGTGGGTTGGCTTTTTGGCTTTTTGGCTTTTTGGCTATTTTAGCCTGGGCTATTTTAGCCTGGTTTGGGAAAGGCTTTTTGGCTTTTTGACTTTTTTGGCTTTTTTTGTGAGAGATGATTGTAATGATTATGGGTTGGATTTGATATTTTGTTTTTTGTGACTAAAATAGCCTATTTTGTTTTTTGTGGCTATTTTAGCCCCAAACCAAGTTCCCAAACAATGCCAGTCTCAATCATTGATATATTTGTGAGATCTACTCATATATATATATATATATATATAGCATTCACACCTTTAATAATTAAGATTTAAAGAGAGTTAGGGGCGTCTAAAAAAAAAAAAAAAGGGGTCACTAGTGTGTTTCAAGTGTAAATCAACTGTGATTTCTGACGATTTTCCATCCACACATAAAGCCAAATATATATGTTAGAAAGTGATTTCTTATCTTCATGCCTAACAGATTTTGAAATCATTAAATTTAAAATATAAATTTCATTTTAAAATTTAAAAAACATTTTTTTTGGTAATTATTTAACTTTTAGATATATAAGAGAGGAAAAATGTTTAGGATTCTTTTTTTTCAGACTTCCATAAACCCTTTGAATTTCAATCATTGATATATATATGAGATCTATTCATATATGTATAGCATTCACACCATTAATAATTAAGATTCAAAAAGAATTAGCAGCGTCTCAAAAAAAAAAAAAAGGAGTCACTGGTGTGTTTCAAGTGTAAATCAACTGTGATTTTCTGACGATTTTCCATCCACATATAATGCCAAATATATATGTTAGAAAATGATTTCTTATCTTCATGCCTAACAGATTTTGAAATCATTAAATTTAAAATATAAATTTCATTTTAAAATTTAAAAAAAAAAATTTTGGTAATTATTTAACTTTTAGATATATAAGAGAGGAAAAATGTTTAGGACCCCTTTTTTTAGACTTCTATAACCTTTTTGAATTTTAATTATTGATATATATGTGAGATCTACTCATATATGTATAAGACCCACACCATTGATAATTAAGATTCCAAAAAAGTTAGGGGCGTCTCAAAAAATAAATAAATAAATAAATAAAAAAGGTCTCTGGTGTGTTTACAAGTGTAAATCAACTGCGATTTTCTGACTATTTTCCATCCACATAATGCCGAATATATAGGTTAGAAAGTGATTTCTTATCTTCATGCCTAACAGGTTTTGAAATCATTAAACTTAAAATATAAATTTAATTTTTAAATTTAAAAAACATTTTTTTTTGGGTGGTAATTATTTAACTTTTAGATATATAAGAGAGGAAAAATGTTTAGGACTCTTTTTTTGGAGACTTCCATAATCTCTTTAAATCTTAATCATTGATATATGTATGAGATCTACTTATATATGTGTAGGATCCACACCATTAATAATTAAGATTCAAAGAGAGTTAGGGGCGTCTCAAAAAAAAAAAAAAAAAGAGGTCTCATTATTGTATAAGAGAATGCAACCTGTTTTTTTTATTTTTTTTTTATTTTACAGGAAAATCCTCCCTACTCTCCTTCAGGTCTTAGGTAGTGCCCCTTGCAGAGATCACCATGATGTCCTATTAGCCGTTCCGAGCGAGGAGACTATAACTTGGCAACTTGTCCTGATTTCCCAAGACAAGTTCCACTTAAGTCAGGACTCGCACAACGGGGGAGTATTGAACCCACACCAAGTGCTGATTAGACAAATTGAGGTCTAACCTCGTAACCAATTATACTTCGCCCAGGAGATTAGCCCGGAGGGAGAATTGAACCTGTGACTTGGGGGCTTAATCCCCATATCTTAACCACAATGTCACCCACCCCTAAATTACATCCTGTTAATATGATGGGGTGTGTGAGAAACAAAGAGGACCCTTTCAGTATATAATGTAACAACTAGATGCCCAACCAAACATCAGAAAGGGGGCCCTATGGGTGAATCAACACACCACCTGAGTTTGTGTCCCAATGGGTGGCGTTCGGATCCTCTAGAGTGATAGTGCAACACCTGTTTCACTAGAATGATCCAAAGACTGATAAGTTCCCTCACTAAAATGACTTCACGAGGGAAATAAGAAAAAAAGGAAAATTTCTTGAGTTGAACCAGGTTCAGAATACAACGTGAGAGAGGGAGGAGGAGAGAGTGAGGAATTGATTGAGAGCCATCGCTGCCCCGTCACTGACACCAACAAACGCACCGCCTGATTGAATCAAATCTGTGGCTACTCAGATCCTTCAGGTTCTTTTCCAAATCTGAGCGGTATCTGCTCAGATTTGTGTTACTTGAAACGTGAGTGGTTTTGGTACAGAAAATGAAAATGGAAACGTGATACGTCACATGTTCTAAAATGTAGTATGATAGGGATAGATTTGTATATATTATACTCGCAAATTTAAGATACTTTTAGAATAATTTTTTTTAACTATTAAGCATCTAATAAAATTTAGTTTTTCTTCTACATATAACAAAACACTTCTATGAGTATTATGACTCTTTTTTTATGTTTTGTTTTGTCAAAACTTAACTTACTTTAGATTTTAATTCATTATATTTGATTTTTTCATCTTAAGGAAACATTTAAGAAAATTTATTAGAAAAATCTTTTGGGATCGTTTCAAATCACTAAATTTATTGTTTTAAAATAAAAGTGTACCATATTTTAAAACGCGTGTATCAATACGTAATTCAATAGGGTATTAACGTTTTCTGGTAACACAGGCTCAGATCTGCCTTGGGTTATTCCTCCTATTCTTCGCACTGGCTTATACCCTCCAAAATGAAGCCCTTTTCATTTACATGGTTGCCTGGCCCTTATGAGTTTTTTCATGCACCATGTTTTACCATTTCTTTCTGGCATAATCAATGAACCACATTTAAGATTCAGATTTCAGAGCATCGAATGATCTGTGGTCCACAACATAAAGCAAGGCAAGTTTTGTGATAACTAGTTGAATAAAAAAATCAATACTTACCCAAACTTTGGTTCTATTACTGACTCAAGAAAGAGTTTCTTTCAAAGTCATCAACAACCGCTAGTACAACTTTTCCAAAACTATCAAAACCAATCCCCCATTAATTGCTAAGATAGCCTCTCTACTTCAACGGTCAATTATTTTCTATTAGCATCGCACCAAAGAACCAGGGTTGAATCAAATCTATTGAAGGAACTTCGGCATATATAAAATAAGAAAGAAAAAAAGAAAAAAAGAAAAAAAGAAAGAAAGAAAAATAATTAGAAAATATCAATAACAAAAAAAAGGGTCCAAAATTTTTATCGTCGATTTTGTCGGTTCTCTCTACATAAATAGTTTAGAAGATATATCTGGACCAAAATCCCAACTGGTCGAACTGGCTGGTCCGATCCGATTTTTAAAACCATGCCCTCAATGTTGTGTTCTGAATCTGATTCAAACGAGGAATATTTTTTCTTTTTTCTTTCGGTTTAACTCACCAACATTTTGGTGAGGAGACTTATCAGCCCTTGGATCACTTTAGTGGGACAGGTGTTGTACGTTTAGAGGATCACTTCACAGGATCACTCTAGAGGATCCGAACACAATTGGGTGTGGTGAGTTTCTAGTTAAAAAAATCAAAAAAATAAAAATATCCAATCATATGTAATCATTTTTTATTTTTTATTTTTATAAGTCTTTTCATAAAAAATTTAAAAAATAAAATAAAATAATCAATACTGAAAGGAGTTCTAAGTTTGGATCTGGGCGATGTGAAAACTACTCCTTCCATTAAGCGTCAGGGTCCATGTATAGATCTACAGCCCGCTTTTATTTTTGACCACCGCGTGTACACTTGCATCATGTAATTAGAAAATTAAAAATAAATAAAGAAATAAAATAAAAATAATCACTAGAGTTAATTTAAGTCATAACTTTATTGTTTTAATACGATCAAGACCTACAGTCTGCTTTCATCAATGTTCTGGAACCAACAACCAAGTTCGTTTAAGTCGAGATTGTCCTATTAGCCGAGGTTTCTGCTTCATTATATTGAGAACTCCAATAGTTTCAACATGCGTATTAGCTGTCACGCATTGCAATTCAACCGTTTTTGCTACACGTCCCTCCCCCGCTAGACCGTGTCCGATGCGCGCCATTAAGTCGCCTTGCACCTACGTGCGCCGTCTGACAAACACATTGTTTAAGACACATCAATTGCGTTTTGCCTCCTCTTCGCGTTTTTGACAAAACTCCATCCCTCTCTCCTCATCTTCTCACCTCTTCATCATCACTTTTGCGAAAAAGGCCCTCTCTCTCTCTTACTTTCTCAGATCCGCCATTGTCTCAAGCTCGCAAGCTCTGTGATTGCTTCCAGTCTTCCCCTCCAGCGAAGTTTTCACCGCTCTGTCGTTTTGCTGTTGTCGTCTGACCTCGGCGAACTCAACGCCGACTTCATTTTTCTTCGGTGAGTTACTTATTCCTCCTTTATCAGCCTGTGTTTCTCTTCAAAAAGCTTTTCTTTATTATTTGTTGCCATTGTTGTTTTGCTCAAGTTCTTGATTTATGAATCACGTATCTGAGAACGTTTATTTTACGATTTTGCTTTTGCCCAATTCGTGTCTTGAATACACACACTGCTCACAAATTTGTTCACTTTTGCCACTGTTCTTAGCCTCGCACCCTTGTGCACACTTTGTCACAGTGTTCTTGATAGTTCATCACTGTTCTTGATTCTGAAGCACGTTCTTGTTTTCTATTTTCTATGTCTTTTCTAGATTCGTGCCTTCAATCTTCATTTCCATAGATCTAGGTTTGGGATTTTCTTGTAGAACCCACAATTTTTAGGAAAAACTGAAACGAATTACCCTTAAAATCCCCACAAATTCGTACCCCAACTTACATTTAGTTTTTAGCCGAGGTCCTTCAAAACCGTCACAAAACACTTCTTTCTGAAATCCTACACCTTCCCCTCAAGCCAATATCATGGGTATGTGGAAGTATAGGGTAAACACCCCAACCAAGTTAGAATACTTTAGGCAGGAGTTTTCCATTCCAGCCGATGTTCACCTTTGATTGGCTGGGGAGGACGACTCCATTATGCCCACAGTCAGCTCTATGCCTTTCCCGGTCGTTGCCTTCATTGAGTGTGGACTCAGGCTTCCACTAGACATCCTTTTTCCGAGAAGTCCTCCATTATTACAAGCTTAACCCAATGCAGTTAACCATTAACTGATACAAAGTCATTAATGGTATCATAGCCTTAGCACGCTGAGAAAATGCTAGGGTGACCTTAGCTGACATCCAATACTGCTACACTATGTGTGGCATCAAATTAGAAAAAGGCTATGTCTACTACCTCAAACCGAGGTCTACGGAATACAAACTTGTTGCCGACCTCCCAGACTCCAACAAGGGAGCCGGGGATGATTACTTCATTGTCTCGGGCAACTGAGAGTTTGCTCCAGATGACGACCTTCACCTCTACCCTCTCAGCCGAACAGTATTCGTAGAGAGTAATGGTAAGAGCCAAGTGCTATATTTTTTCAAGCCTTTAATACTTCGTTCTTTCCATATGTTCTAACATCTGTTTTTCTTGCAGTTTTTCCACAACCACCAAAAGACTTTCGCAAGTCCTTCTTTCCCAGCAAGGATCTTAAGAAGTTGCTAGACCTGCCAGTCTACAAGCGGAGAGCTCCTTTATTGCTCAACTTCATCCCAACCTATAAGTCGGTACTTCCCGACGTCCCAAGGAAGCAGAAAAGCAAGTCTCCTCCTTCCGCCACAACTCCACAAACAACTTCATCATCTCAGCTAGATCAAGGGTCAACCTCAGATCCAGCAAAACAACCATCTACCTCAGCTCCACAGTTGATCCCTCCATCTCAACGCCGACGAAGGCGCGGAATTGCAATCGCCACTGAGATGGGCCGCAAAAAAGCAGTCGCAGAGGATCTTTTGGCCGACATCCCTACCAGTGTTGACGCTCAAGCAGCACTATCTCAGCCTAAACCAAAGCCGAAACAAAACGGCTGAAGAAGGCTCAGCCAAAGGCAACGGTGACTCAGATTGATACTGAGGACACCTTGCCAATTTCAAAATTGGCTGAGAGTGAAAAGACCACTTCCGCCACCGAGAAGAGGCCCGCTGAGGCCGAACCATCCCAATCTACTCGGTCAAAAAGGCCAAGGTCTGAGTCGGCCACAACCTCGGGGCCAATGAAGCCAGATGTCCCCTGGACCCCTCCGATCACCATTGATGACAAGCCAGTCAGAGCTGGCGACAGTGCGACTAATCTCGAAGTCGGCGTCGCCCTTTCTACGGCTTTACTCCTTCCAAAAGATCTTAACCGAAACGCCGAGATGAGCGAGTATGAAAACTTCGCTCTGATGCTCCAGCATTCTGTTCAAGTAAGTCTCTTACACTTTGTATTTTTCTTTCTCTATTCTTTCATACTTTTAGAACTTCTAATAACTTCTGCTCTGTCCATTTTCCTTCAAGCAATCCAACACGCCCACTCCTTCTCAATGCAATCTTTTGAGATGAGGAAGCAGCTGGCCGACAAGATCAGGGAGGTCTTTGGTTTGCAGAAGACCCTCAAAAAGACCGAGGGAAAGATAAAGACCTTGTTAGATCAGGCTGAGGCAGCCGTCAAGGCTAAAGATGAGGCCGAAGAGAAAGCTGATGCCGCCGAGGCCATTGCCAAGGTCCTCACAGCTGAAAAGAAAGAGGCCGAGACAAAGATGGCTGAGGCCCAAAAAGAATTATAAGATGACTTGGCTATAAAAGCTGTCGAGGTCAAGGCCGCAGATGAAAAGGCATACAATGAGGGGGTGGCCGATGTCACGGCGGACTACAAAAAGCAAGTGAAATAGGTATGCAGCAAGGGTTTCACCCTTGGTTGGATGGCTGCCCTCAAAAAGCTTAACGTCCCTGAGGACTCCCTCTTTAAGAATGACGACGTCCTCCCCTTTCCATTCCCCTATACTCCAAGCCAATCTGAAGACGATTCTGAGTTTGAGGATAAAGCTTTGGTGAGGAAGAAGAAGGATGTTGAGACTGCTGGGGCCAAGTCCCATACTCTGAATGAGCAAGTCTTAGACTTGACTCAGGATGAGGAGGGTGAGCAGGTCTCTAAAGACTTTACTCTTGAGAAGACAACATCGGACGTACCCATTGCCGACAAGAGCATCGACCAAACTCTCAAAGAGATCGATGCCGAGCTTGCTGCTGAGAAGGACGCTGAAAATAATTCTCAAATGTCTTCGGAGCCCCATCCTACTGCTGATGCCCAATAGTCTTGGTTTTTTGCTTTGTACTTAGTACTTTGTCTTACTTTTTGAATCAATGTAAGTTTGGATTTGGCCGAAGTGCCATTTTTGTAATTTTTGAACAACTACTCTTTTGGTAGGCCGCAGTGCCCTCTTCTTTTTGAACTGATTCTTCGGAATGCAAATACAATTTCCTTTGTATGACTCTTGCATGATTTTGTACTTAGAATAATTTTGCATGCTTTCAAGCATACACCTTATCTGTGCAATTTCCTCAGGGTGATATACCTCGGTGATACAAACCAATGGTTTACCCCGGCAAGTACACAAGTACTTCTTTTAATACAACCTTGGTCTTAACTTGTAAATTTTTCTAACAAATTTCAACAAGTGTTTAGACCAATTTTCTTTTAGTCATAACCTCTGTTTAACTTCAACTTATAACTTCAACTTGTAAACTCAAGTTTCAACAAGTGTAAAACATGACATCGGTTTAACTTCAACTTGTAAACTTAAATTTCAACAAGTGTTAAACATAATCTCGGTTAAACTTCAACTTGTAAACTCGAGTTTCAACAAGTGTTAAACATGATCTCGGTTTAACTTTAACTTGTAAATTTTTCTCAAATTCCAACAAGTGTTAAACATGGCCTTAATTTAACTTCAACTTGTAAATTTTTCTCAAATTTCAACAAGTGTTAAACATGGCCTCGGTTTAATTTCAACTTGTAAATTTAAATTTCAACAAGCGTTAAACTAATTTTCGTTTGTAAATTCTACCTTTCCAGGAACCATTTCCCAACTCTCTACCCCTAATGTGAACTTAAGTTCCACTTCGGTTCTCATTATGCATGTATTCTAGAGACATCGTCAAGTATCTTATCAGTCATAAGTGTAAAAAATCAAGCTAGAACTTTATTATTACTTCGGCTAATAACAAAGAACAAGAAAGTCTAATGATAAAAAAATTTCAGATTGCAAGTATTCTAGGATCTTGGTAGCTCTTTGCCTTCGCAATCCTCAAGCCGATATGCCTCGTTGCCCAAGACCGAGATTATTCTATGGGGTCTTTCCCAATTTGGGCCAAGCTTGCCTTCTCTGGGATCTTTCTTGTTGCCGACGACCTTTCTCAAGACGAGGTCACCAACTTGGAACTCTCGTGGGTTCACCTTTTTATTGTAAGCCATGGCAAGCTGCTGTTGGCATGTCCCCAGCTGAATTGTTGCTTTCTCCTTTCTCTCTTCTAAAAGATCCAGATCTCGGGCTAAAAATACATCATTAGTTCCATTCTCCACTGCCTGGGTTCTGACCCCTGGGATGCCGACCTCTAGCGGAATGACTGTTTCTGTGCCATAAGCCATGGCAAACGGGGATTCCCCCGTTGATCTTCTCGACGTAGTCTGATATGCCCAGAGTACACTGGGCAATTCATCTACTCACTTTCCCTTTGCTACTTGCAGCCTTTTCTTTATCCCATCCAAGATAACTTTGTTAGACGCTTCTGCTTGTCCATTGCTTTGAGGAAAACTTGGGGTCGAAAAGTAATTCTTGATTTTGAACTTTGCACAGAAGCTTTTCATTAGCTTACTATCAAATTGTGTTCTATTGTCTGCAACTATTGCTCTTGGAATCCCAAACCTGGTAATGATGTTCTTTCAGATGAAGTTCTTCACATCAATGTCTTGAATCTTGGCAAGGGGTTCAGCTTCTACCCACTTGGTGAAATAATCTGTTGCCACTAGTAAGTACTTCCTTTGTCCAGTTGCTTGAGGTAGTTTTTCGACAAGATCCATGTCCCATTGGGCAAATGGCCAAGGACTGGATACTGGGTTCAAGTCGGCTGCTGGTTGATGTATCAAAGGTGCAAACCTTTGGCACTTCTCACACTTCTTCACATAAGCTTCGACATCTTTCTGCATATATCCAACTTGGTCCCATCTCCACACACATTGCTTCGCGCTCTGTGTTTAATGGTTCTATGCTTGGACCAGGCAAGTATTCAACCATTATCGTCATTGCCTTTCCAAGTTGTATTGTACTAGCCAGGTTGGCCAGGGCATCAGCATGATTGTTATCATCTCGGCTAACCTGCTGTAGTTGGCAATTCTGAAACAAGGCCACCAATCTGTCGTCCTCCTTTACATAGGCCGACATCCTTTCGTCTCGGGCTGCGAACTCGCCTGTTTTCTGGTTGACTATAAATTGAGAGTCACAGAAGACTATCACCTTATCTGCTTCTACTGCTACTGCCAGTTTTAGTCCTGCAATCAGTGCTTCATACTCTGCTTCGTTGTTTGAGGCCTTGAACCCCAAACGAATGGATTGTTCTAGTTTCTGTCCATCTGGAGATACCAGTACTACTCTTGCCCCCGCTCCTTGTCTGTTTGAACTCCTATCAACAAACAGTCGTAAGGAGTCGCCGATGTAAATGCTGCAGGGCCTGAATTTTTCTTCCTTCCTTTGTTTCATTGCCCTCGACTGGGCTCCTCTTTGTTCACTTGGACATCGTTCACCTCGGCTCAACAAAGCCCGATGTACGATGACTCCTGGTGTGAACTCGGCCACGAAATCGGCCAAAACTTGGCCTTTGATTGCTGTTCTGGGTCTGTATTCCAGGTCATACTAGCCCATGGCCACTGCTCATCTGGCTATTCTGCCTGTCAGATCTCCTTGCTGTAATAGGGACTTCAAAGGATGTTTAGTTAGCACCACAATTTTATGGGCTTGAAGTAATGGTTCAGCTTCTTTGAAGCCATTACTAAAGTCAGCGTTAACTTCTCCAAGGGTAAATACCTGGTTTCTGCATCAGCCAGGGTTTTGCTTACGTAGTAAACAGCCCTTTGTTCTCCTTTTTTTTCTCGGATTACCACTGCACTTACCATATGTTCCGAAACTGCTAAGTACAGGAATAGCTCCCCTTCAGGTTCTGGATTTGAGAGAACTGGAACCGTGGTCAAATACTTATTCAACTCGGCCAAGGCGATTTCGCACTCTTCCATCCATAAGAAGTCTGTGGCCTTCTTCACTAAGTTGAAGAAGGGTTTGCATTTGTCAGAACTTCTACTTATGAACCTATTCAGGGCTGCAGCCCTTCCAATCAACATATGTACTTGCTTCGCCGATGTTGGGCTTTTTAGTTCTAGGATGGCCTTGATTTGATTTGGGCTAGCCTCAATGCCCCTTCTAGTCACCAAGTATCCCAAGAACTTACCAGATCTAACTCCAAATGCACACTTCGATGCATTGAGTCGGAGTCGATATGTTTTTAGGATGTCAAAGACAGCCTTTAAGTCTTCCAGATGGTCCTTAGGTTCCCTGGTCTTCACGACCATGTCATCGATGTATACCTCTACTGTTCGGCCAATTAGGTGTTTGAACATCTTGGTTACCAGTCTCTGATAAGTTGCTCCTGCATTTTTCAACCCAAAAGGCATCACTCTGTAGCAATACAACCCTTTTGGGGTGATAAACGCAGTCTTTTCTTTATCTGGGAAATACATGGCTATCTGATGGTACCCCCTATAGGCATCTAAGAAGCTCATCCTTCCATGCCCTGAAGTATCATCCACCAACTGTCAATCTTGGGTAATGGGAAACTGTCTTTGGGACAACCCTTGTTTAGGCTGGTAAAGTCCACGCAGACCCTCCATTTACCATTCTTTTTCTTCACCACCACTGTATTCGATAGCCATGTCGAGTAATTTACCTCTCGAATGGCTTTGGCCTCCAGAAGTCTGTCTACTTCTTCTTTCACTGCCTCAACATGCATCAATGTCAGTCTTCTTACTCGTTGGATTACAGGTTTGGCCGACCTGTCTACGTTCAGTTTATGGCAAGTTACCTCAGGGTCAATGCTAGGCATCTCGTAAGGCGTCCAAGCAAATACCTCAATGTTTGCTCTCAAGAAAGCCTCCAGTTCTTTTTCCTATTCCTCGGCTAAGCCCGAGCCGAGAAGGAAAAAGCGTTCCTCATCCCCTTGTTGGACAAGGATTTTCTTCAGGGCTTCTTCACTCTTCTCGGTTGGCTCTTTGCCGACGTCATCTAGGACTTTCACGTCCTCGTCTTCGATCTCTACTGTCTCTGGTTCTCGTATGCTACATGTGGATTTCATTGTTACCATGGAGCAGTTCTTTGCCTGCAGCTGATCCCCTCTGACCTCCTCTGTCCCATGTTCTGTTGGGAACCGCAATAGCTGATGCAACGTTGAGGGAACAACCCTCATTGCATGCAGCCATGGCCTTCCCAAGATAGCATTGTAGGGGGAGGATGTGTCGATTATGATGAATTCTGTTTTTATCTTTTTGGTGCCAACCTGCACTTCCAAGCTTGTTACCCCCAGTGACCATGTCGGCGTTCCATTGAACCCGACCATTGGGCTGTTGGACTGCTCCATATCATCTGGGTGAAGGCTAAGCTCCTTGTAACACCTGACATATATGATGTCACAAGAGCTGCCTTGGTCAATTAGGATGCGCTTCACTTGGCACTCCCCAACCTGGAGGGATACTACCAAGGCAACGTTGTGTGGATGTTGCACCATCTCAAGGTCGGCTTTAGTAAAGGATACTACTGGTCCCTGAGACTCCTCGGCCCGAGGTCTTTTCTCCCGAATCTGGTACACATGCTACAAGTGCTTTACCTTCTGGGTCTCCTCCCGTATTTCGTTTTCGTTGACCTTCGAGTGAATTACATTAATTACCCGAGGTTCGCCTGCTTGAGGTTGTTGTGCTGGGGGAGGTGGAGCTGTTGGTGCCTGAGGCAGTCTTGCCTGCTCTTCCCTTACCCTGGCTTCATCTACAAGGTCCCTTAAATGGCCTTGCCTTACTAGGTCTTCCAAGTGTGCTTTCAGGGCTCTGCAACCCTGAGTCAGATGCCCATCTTCATTGTGGTAAGCACAATGCTTACCAAGGCTTCTTCCCATAAACTCTCCTGGTACCCTTGCTGGTGCTCTGAAATAGGGCTGGGTTCAGATTTTCTCCAAGACTTTGTCAACCGGAATTCGGAATACGGTTGTGACTGCCTGAGTAGCCCTTAATCCGATTTCTGGTTTGTTGTAGCCACCATCACCTCGACCTCGCTTCGGCAAGCCATTTTTCTTCTTTGGTTTCGGCGCCTTTATTCCTAGCGTATCCTCCTCAGCCTGGCGTACTTATCTATTCTGGCCATTAATTCCTCCATACTTTTTAGCAGTGTTTTTGCCAATGATTTTCGAAGCAGACAATTATCTTTCAGGCCGTTCTTAAATGATACGACCGCCACCTCTTGGTTGTATTCTAGTATCTGGTTGAATACCTCATAGTATCATTTGGCATAGGCCCTCAGGCTTTCATCCTCGCCAATTTTCAGAGCCATCAAGGCATCCACCATTAATGGTTGTAGTTTGTTCGTCAAGAACCTGGCCACAAACATCTCGGTCAGGCCTTCCCAGGTTTTCACAGTTCTTTTTGGCAACTTGTGAAACCAGTTTGATGCAATTTCTCCGAAGGATGAGGGGAACACCTTGCAAAGCAATGGCTTGTTTCCGGTGTATAATGCCATCGAGTTCAGGTACAAATCGACGTGAAAGTTGGGGTCTGACTTCTCATCGTAGATCTGGAATCTCAGCATGCTAAACCTTTTCGGGGCTTCGAATTTGTCAAATTCTACCGAGAATGGCGTTCTTGGCTTGACTGGGGAGGTTACCTCAGTATCTTGTTGCCTCCTCTGTAGGTAATCCCTTAGGTCCTCCTTGGTCCGACCAGGAGCTCGACTATCTCCTGACTTCAGCCTTTTAGGTGCACTACTCTCATCTTCATTGCGAGCCCTCTTCGACCTTTCTCCATTAGTTACGTCGAAGCATAACTCCTGCCTTTGAACATGCCAATGTTCTTTTGGGGCTTCTTCCTTGGTGTGATGTGTCCTTCGAGATTCCTCCATTCTCAACTCTCCTCGTCCGACCTCCCTTGAAGGCCGGTGAGAGTGTTTTTCGCTCCTAGTGTGTTGGGGGACTGTAGGCACTGTTTTCTGCCCATCTTGTCGGGCATCTTTCTTGGCCGCTGGAATCGGTGTATCTTGTAACGGGAACAATGGCTGCATGACGTTGTTCTACATCATGAAATTGACGACCGTTTGCAGGTCCGTCAATTTGTTCGCCATTCCCTTTACCTCATCGTCCCTTTGTAGGCATCTATCCATCCATACCTGAAGGTCGTCCTCGTTTTAATACCCGCTTTGGTTCGTTTTCTTTGGTATGTCGCCTTCCTGGCCGACGTCCTTTCTTTCGTGATTCTGATCACGAGTCTCTTCGTTGCAGTTGTCTCCTTCAATGTCAAGGTCTACAGGTTTCCCACTCCCAATAAGGGTGTCATCCCCAACCTTCTCTTGCTGTTCGTTGTTGGCCATCTATTCTCATTTCTTTCCCACAGACGGCGCCAAATTGTGTGTGTCAATTTCCGACCACACCGCCAAATTAGTACTTAGCTAGAGAGCACTGGCAAAATAGATTAGTCCCGAACGACCTGAAATAGAAAGAAGAGATTTCGGCGGTGGTTTGTCCACCCGGGGGCACTCCGATGATCAAGTCAGTTATCTCTCGAAGATAGCAAAAGTGCTTAACATACTATTGAGAATATAAATTGCGTACCTTAGACCCATGATGGTGCCTTTCTTTTATAGCCAACACAATCCTAGTCCCAATAGAAGCCTAGCTCTAATGGACTTAGGATTACTGCTAATCTTGGACTCCCAGTAGGATTAAGATAAACTCTCTAAGAGTCTTATCTTTACCCAAACTGAAGTCCCCTCTCATTCTAGGACTCTTATCCCTTATTTGCTTATCCCGGATTCCGGTATTCTCACATATAACCTCGGCTTAGCTGAGATCATCTTGGCACCTCGGCTGACACTTCGGCGTCACCTTGGCCACGTGTTGGCACTCAGAAAATATGTTCCCACAGTAATCATTAATAGATCACATGTTAAAGAGATAAGTGAATTTTCAATTACTGTAGGGTTACATGAATGATTAACCTTAAATCTTTATCTTTTTGTTTTAGTTATGGATGAGTTGACAGGAAATATCCAAGATGATATGTCATGATGTATGCTTTTTGCATATGATATCGGGTTAGTGGATGAGACTAGATGATGAATTAACACTAAGTTGAAGACATGGAGAGAAATACTTGAATCTGAAGAATTTATGGTAAGCAGAACTAACACAGAATATATGGAGTGTAGTTTTAGTAACAGTAATAATGGATGCAGAGGAGAAGTGAAAATAGAGAGTCAAAAACTACCTAAGAGTGAACATTTTTGTTATTTAGGATCAATTATTATAACGGCTGAGGAGATTGAAACAGATGTGATCCATCGAATTAAGGTGAGGTGGCTTAAGTGACGGAGTACGTTTAGGGTACTATGCGATAAACGAGTACTCACTAGACTAAAAGGGAAGTTATATAGAATGGTTATTAGACCAGCGATGTTGTATCGGTCAGAATATTGGACAACTGAGAAATAACATATAGATAAGATAAATATTGCTGAGATGAGGATGCTAAGGTGGGTGTGTGGCAAAACTAGAAAGTATAGAATTAAGAATGAGTATATTCGAAAATGAGTAAGAGTAGTACCGATAGAAAATAAGTTGAGAACGAATAGATTGAAATAGTTAGGTCATATACAACGGAGACCAATAGAGACAGTAGCAAAGAGATGCGATACAATAACGATAGATGAAAGTGTTAGGGAAAGGGATTGACCTAGATTGACGTGGGCTAGTGTAGTAAACAGAGATATAAGCCTCCTTAATTTGACTAATGAAATAGCCTTGGATAGTGTCTAGTGGAGAAGAAAGATTCATGTAATCGATCTCATTTAATAGAATTTAATAGCTTAGTTTGGTTTGGTTATTTATCTCTTGTGTTAATAATAATAAAATTTTAAGATTTTTTATACGTAAGAATTGTGTAATGATGATTGGATACTACTAATCATAGTGAGAAACTTCTCAAACTGAATAAATGATTGGGACATTTTGATTTTTATTTATAAAATTTGATTTATTTTTAGTTTATTTATATTAATTAGTTTGTATTAAAATATGGGAAAAATTGGTCTAAGGTCCTACTCTCATTTTTAGTAATGGAAGAGACCCACAATATTATTTTGTGATGTGTAAAGTCCCTCAACCCCACACCTTTATATCACAGAGAAATTTGACTCTCACAACCATGGCACTCAATCTCCGACAAAGATAGATTGGTATTTCTCTCAACAAGAACAATACAGGGAGGGAGCCATAAAAGGTGGAGATTGGTAATCCATGGTGAGCGTGGGAATCATCCTCTGCAACTAGCCAGCAACCACTACTCACACTCTCCATTTTCGAACCCCTAAATCAACATCAACCGCACTCCAACATCTTGTACTCAACTCTCCCTTCATACCCATATCGCTTGGAAAGACGACCGGAGGCTTGTCTATGGTGACCGGAGTAGGTCCCGGCATTGGCACCTACATTTTTGCATTCGTCCTCCCTCTGTCTCTCTCCTTGTCGTCACTGTCTTCACTACCTCTCGAATCGCCGATAAGCACGACCGCGATTTCCTACAGGAGGTTTTTTATTCTTTTTCTTCTTCTTCTTCCTACCCATTTCATATCCTTTTTTTGTGTGTGTTTGTTTCAACAATTAGAATGTTCTACTTGGTTTTTTTGTTAACTGGTTCAAATAAATTTTGAATACGTTGGTTGATTTAATGGTCAATTGACGAGTGTTGCTATGCTGTTGATTTAATGGTCATCAGTTTGTGCCCTTTGCAGAACAGAGGATGAATCTTTAAATCACATAATGTTACATTGCTCATTCGTTTGGAAACTCTAGTCTAGCATCATCAAATGGTGGGGAGTGCAATGGGCTATACTAGGTACAGTGGAAAGGTTGCTTCATTGGTGGAGTGGATGGAAGTTTAAAAAAGGGGAACTGGAAAATGGAAAGCTATACCAGCAGTAACTTTTTGGTCTGTGTGGAAATACAAAAATGAAGTTATTTTCAATGAGGTCCAGCCCAATCTTGAAGAACTTTACGACCTTATCCGGGTAAGAGTGGCCATGTGAATGAAGTCAAATTTGGTGGGAAGAGATTATTTAATTAACTAGTTTGTATCAAATTTGGAGAGTGGAAAGTCTAGAGAAATTTGGAGAGAATTTCTCGGGAGAATGGGATGTTCAGAGAAATTTGGAGAGAATTTTTCTGGAGAGTGGGATGTCTAGAGAAATTTCTAGAGAATTTCTCTAGGCCACTATAATGGTGAATTTCTCTGGTTTGAACCAGAATATCTAGCATTGTATACACCTTAGAACCATATAAAGCCTACAAACATAATGACTCTTGTACTTAGCTTATAGAAACCATATATTGTGCCTGTTTGGCAGAGCTTAATTACAGCTTATTTCAGCTTTCAACTTAATTTAAGCTATTTTGATGTGTTTAGTTTAGCTTATAACTTATAGCTTATAGCTTTTTGGAAGTCAGAAATCAGCTTATTCTTTGAGTGGGGCAGGAGATGCTTTAAGAATAAGCTGGAAATCAGCTTAAGCTGAAAGTTATAAGGTATAAGCTGTTGAGGCATAAGCTATAAGTACTTTCCCACAACTCTACCAAACAGATGGATTGTAATAAGCAGGGCACATTTGGCTGCTATAGATTCTTCTTACCAAAACATGTATGGGAACTCACTGAAAAAGGTAATTTGTTCTTAATGTCGTCACTGTCTCTTTTTATTGTAAATTCTTGTTATGATTTTTAACAAATTGAGATAATTATAGGCTATAACGAATGAAACTTCAGGGGAATTTGAGCTTGCCCTTTTGACAATCGTACAATGTGCACATAATCCTACAAAATACTTTGCAAAGGTATTCATCCAATCTTAACTTTTTCTTTTCTTATTAATGTAATTAGGACTTCTTAGGATGCATATATATTTGGCTGCATGTAATAGTTTTAAGGACTAGACTATCATTTGTGTCCTGAACAACTGATTTTTGAGATATTGACTTGGGATTGTGACTTTCCAATTTCATTGTTCTTCAACAATACTTCTATGCAACGCCAATAGTGGATAATGTTTTCTCAATTTCTTTGGTTTGAACAGAATTTCTCTAGAACCAAAATTTTTCTGGGGAGAATTTCTCTAGTTTGGACAAAATTTCTCTAGAACCAGAATTTCTCTGGTTTGGACATAATTTCTCTAGAATCAGAATTTCTCTGATTTGAACAAAATTTCTCTAGAACAAGAATTTCTCTGGAGAAAATTTCTCTGGAACTAGATTTTCTCTGTGGAAGTCCAGAGAAATTCTCTGGATCGAATTTTTTCTGGATTGATTCAAGGGACCTTAGACATTATGAAAATATTGAATGTCCTTTATACTATAAAATCTTATACTAGGGACCCTAACAAAAATTCCCTTAAAATATGATATGGAAGTATAAATAGTTAAATTCGCATAATCATATAAAATTTTATAAATTTACATGAATTTATATTTAACTTACATAATTTTATTATACGATTGTATACTGTACATATTGCATACCGGTTTATTTCTCCTTCTGCATATATAAGTTTGTATATTTCTCAAAAAGGTCGTTTTAGTGCACCTGTCGGAATTCGAGGGGTTAGTTTAGCAAATTAAACCCGAGCAAGGATCCTCTAGAGTGATTTTTTCCTTTCCTAGAGTGCTACATTGTGTGGTTGAGATTTACTAGCAAATCACATCAATTTTTCTGATGTGACTTGCCAGTAAATCTCAACCACACAATATAACACTCTAGGAAACTTTAGAGAAATTCCTTGGTGATTAAACCCCACCATAGAAAGAGAGGAAGAGCATGGTCTACACACGTTTGGTATGTTGAAGGATTGTATATTCGTAGTGTACACGCTATTAAGTTAAAAAACACAATTCTAATACAAACTAAATTTTTGTACAAAATTGTTATATAAATTAATTTCGTCTTTTATGGTCTTTTTAATATTAAATTAACATATCTATTATTATAACTCATAATTTCAAAATGTCACACTATCATATGATATATTTTCTTGAAGTAATATAGAAAGAGTATGAGAGAAACTTGTACAAATACCTGTTTCTGGTGACAAGTTTGGTGAGAAAGTCCCAAAGGCGGTGGTTCTTGCATATGAGGAGGCAAGCTGTCCTGCTGATGTGCTCATACCAGCAAGCTATGGATGCCCCGAACGCAATCAGCGGCCACACTCGCCTTGGTGCCAACTTCCTCATCAAATACTGTGTCGCTTGTTCACCCTTTGGTACTGGAAAATATGGCTGCCAATTTTTTTTTTTTTTAAATATTTTTGGTAAATTGGTTCATACATATATAAAAATGAAGGTCTTATTTGGTTTGCTTTTGAGAAATAAATTTTGGAGAAAATTTTTTAAAATTTTGTTTGGTTTAGTGATTTTAGAAAAAAAATTTCAAAATCACATTATCTCTTCTGCATATCAGTCAGTCGTTTTTTTCTCTCTCTTCTCTCATTCTCAATTACTTTTTCTGTCACACATATCTACTCAATTACAACAGAATATCAAATTATCCCAAATTCTCATACTCCAAAACTATTTTCAAAATATACAACAAAACAAATCAAAAATATTCTAAACTCTCTCCCCGAAATCTTTTTTAAAAATTTATCTCTCAAAACCAAACCAAACACACCCGAAATCTCTGAATATGTTAATTTAGAGAACTTACTGGTGCAAGTAGAGTTAGGGACTTGACAGAGCCGGGATGTCTAACCGCGAGTGCAAGGGCTAGAATGCAACCTAGTGAATGTGCCACAATGTGGAACGATTTTACTTTGTA
Organism: Camellia sinensis; assembly: GCF_055761805.1. Lineage (NCBI taxonomy): Eukaryota > Viridiplantae > Streptophyta > Magnoliopsida > Ericales > Theaceae > Camellia > Camellia sinensis. The sequence goes on from NC_138964.1 coordinate 75,111,547, forward strand.
AGGCAACAGAACAGAGCGTTCGATCATCTCCAAATGCTCTCTTAGTGTATAAAGGGAGTCAGTTGGCTTCGGACTTCTTCCAAAACCAAGTAGATCGATGGCGAATAGCCGATACATTGCTTTCGCAGACTCTGAGAAATTCGGAAACAATGTCTCCGTCCAAAATGCAGAAGATGAGATGAACCCATGAATAAAAATCACATCTTCTTGCATGTTATCTGACTCATCCCATCAAACCCAACTTAATCAATTAATTAAATTTCTAAACCAAAAGTAAAAATAAAAAAATAAAAAAAATAAAATAAAAAAAGTGATGATGTGTTATGTGAACTAATATTGAATTAAATTACCTTTGGCTCCATCAACTCGGACAAAAAGAGTTTCTTTGCAGGAAGAGGCCCAAGAAGTGCAAGTTTTGCAATCGCAGTCGGACCATCTGGGATTGGGGGTGGGAATGGGAAGTGATTGGTGACCTCGTCCGATCTGTCCTTGTAGCATTTCGACAATGGTGGAGCTTACGGTGAATGTTGATCGGACTGTGCCTCTCTTGAATATCTTCTCCAAATTGATGCTAGATTTGGAGACATCGGAGACTAACGAAGGACGAGTGTAGAGGGTGTCAGAGATGTCTTCAAGTTCTAACTTGGTTGAAGAAGTGAGGCAAACAATCTTAGACTCGCCTTGTTCGGAGACCAAGATATTGCCACTGCTGGTGATGCCTAAGGCTTGTTTGGTTGAAGTTGAAGAGCAGTAACAAGGCTTCCATTGGGCTTCAATCAAGAAATCAACAACTTTGTAAGCATAACACAGTAGGAAATCAACAATGTCAAAGAGAGAGAAGACAATGAAGCTCAAGACTACATTAATGGTTCTGCCAATGAAATTCAAAACTGGTCTGGTTTGGCCTATTAACACAGCCATTTCTGTGAAAACCAGCACCACCACAACCAGCACCAGCTCACAACAGCTGTCTATTTTTAAGTTTAAATAACCTATGAGATGAGAGAATGGGAAACAGAGTGAGGTTGTGGTGGGGGGCCAGATTTACGAAGATAGCTATTTGTGGTTGTGAATAGAGAAAATCATTGGTACAACTGAAGACACTTGTTAGCTTCGTCGTCTTTGTACTCTTCTCTCTGCTCTTGGTTTTTAATAGGCAAACAAAGATGCCAAACAATACAACACAACCATTACAGAATAACATGGGTCTTTCTTCAGTGCAAAATGGGTCATGGAAATAACCCAACATGCACAACCTTCATGAACCCCCCTTGGTTTGAACAAATATTGGCCTCGTTTGGAAAGTGACTATTTTAGTAGGTTATTTGGATTTTTAGTTATTTTAATAGGTTATTTTAGTTTTTGTGTTTGGGAAGATGAGATAGATTTTATTTGAGTTGTTGTATTGAAAAATGTGTTGAAATGATGTTTGAAATTAAAATGACAAATTTATCTCTAAAAATATATTTTTTTAAATTGATGTCAAGGGATAAACTCGTAATTTACTCATTGATGGAACAATATCTGTAGCTGACAGTGTAGGCTATGCCTACCCTGCCGGTTGTGCAGCTTTTTTTTTTTTTTTTTTGTTGAAAAAGCTTTCAACAGTGAGTTTTTTTTTTGACTAAATTTTCATTTTAGGCTATAACAGCCTTTTAGCCACTTCCCAAACAGCGCCGTTAAGAGGGAGAGAGAGAGAGAGAGAGTTGAAAGATGGGCATAAACATGTGCCAACAACAGATGACACAGAAATGAATTGATTGTCACATTAAAATGGTTTGTTGGCCAAGGCAGAAATGGTTGGTGGTAGTTGAACCTCCCCGGTGAAGAAACAATTCTCTTATTCAATCCTTAACAAGCATTCGTTTCTTCACACCTTCCTATTCAAATTATTGTTATGCATACCTAGCTCCAAGGATACTCTTCATTTTATATTAATTAAGTTATAAAAGATGGCAATCCTCTCCAATCCAAACTGAAGTAGAGGGCATTGTTTCCTGTAGGTCTTGTCACGAGCTAGAAGTACCCAAATATCGAAAAACATGCTGTATCGGATACTTATCGATATATGGTTCTTTGTATGGTACTTCTGTATATGTATCGGGTATATGAAATATGTATTTAAATTTTCTTCTTATTTTTTGGTATACCCAAACGTACCTAGTATATACCTAAGCAATACCGTACCTTAGTTGAAACAATATTTTCTTTTACTACAGAGATAAAACTCCTTTCACTAAAGTTCTTTTTTATTTTTAGTTTTTTGCTTAGCATGATTATAAAATTAAACTATGGTTTGTAATTTATTTAATATATTGACATTTAATTTTGATTTATAACTTTACTTTTCACATTAAATGTTAATTATAGGTTGGATCTTAACAAATTAAACCATTTAATTAATTTTTACATTACTCTAAATTAAAAATAAATATATTTTTATAAGCATACCAAACAGTACCTGTATCATATTTTTTTAAGTTTTTACCGTATCGACGTACCCGTATCATACCAGTACCAGTACTCGTACCTGTAACCGTGCTTCATAGGTCATGAGCCTTATTTTGATAATCTAATATGTTAATTTTGTTGAGTATTTCGTATATTTCATTCACGTATAAAATTAGATCAATTCGATAATTGTAAAATATTCAATTTATAAAATTTTCATTAAAAAAATAGATAACAATTGTATTTTTAAAAATAAATCATATAATTTTTTTGTAACAAACGCAATAAATTGAACAAGTTACATTTATTGAATTGACTTAATATTTTTTGTGAATGAAATATACAAAGTAACTAATAAAATAAACAGTTCGAATCATAAAAACGGGGTCATAATGAGCCTTATGAACCCAAATAGCACCCTTCAGTCCAAATTTTTGACTGGAGGGGATCGTCTCCATATATAAAAAATCTACTCTTTATTTTACTTTATTCTTTATTTATTCCAACCCCTACATTATTTAAACAACCTCTTAGTACTCTGCCAATGTAGCTAGTTTGGAAAATTTTTGTTAAAATAACTAGTTAGTCTATTGGAGAGAATAAAATATAATGAGATCAATTATAATAGCAAACAAGTCTTTTTTTCAAAAGAGTCCATTAAAGATGGTCTTAAGTTTGTTTAGGAATTGATTTTTTAAATAATTTTAATTTTATTTTTATGGAAATTCGTGTATAAAAGTAAGGAGAATTGATTTTTTTTTTTTTTTTGTAATAAATTTTTTTTTTAATTTTTAAACTTTTTAACTATATCTTGAGCTTTAACTTTTTAACTATATCAACCACTTCTCAACACACCCCTTAATTAAACATACCCTCTCTATCCCATTTTTCTTACTCGTTTGTACTTTGGATGTTCTAAAATGTTGGTCCTATTTAATATATCAAAAAATATATGTATATATATATATATATAGATATATTTAGTTTTCCAAAACTATCTTTCAAAAGTGACAATAACTATGTCAAAAATTGAAATAAAAAAATTTCTCGACATAAATATTTTAAAATTTAAATTCAAATATAATAATTATATATTCTTTATAAAAATTAAAATTCCATAAAGACACTAACAAAACAAAACAGAGTATAATTTATTATTATTACTACTACTAATTAATTTCATTAATCCGTAAATAATGAGCTCTCATATCCTTTAAAAACTCTAGCACACTTCATTTCTACCCCTCTTCATTTGCATGGCTGCCCAGTCTGACTAAGGCTAAGTTTGGGAAGTCCCAAATAAGTCAAAAAGTTACTCAAAAAGTTAAAAAGTTAACACTATTCACCAAAAGTCAACAATTACGGCTGCACAACTCCCAATTCAAATTTTCCTCTACAAATCAATTTTTACAATTTTTTATTACACATTTTTTCATAAAAAGTCAAAAAGTTAACCCAAACATCCATATTTTCAATCTCAATTTTTTAGTCCAAAAAGACAAAAAATACACTTATTTAGTCTTCCCAAACTTAACCTAATTAATGTGTGAACAACTTTTCAAAGTGAACAGGTCTTGTATTTATTGCTATTTGTGTAGGGCACATGGCTCCGATTTCATCCCCTAGGATCCACCCCTTCACCGCCTTCATAAGAGCATCTCTAGTGTTTGCTAAACGGAAAATGTTATAGGTCATAAATTTTTAATTAAATAAATAATTAAATATCTTATATAGGTATAAAGTTTATAAAATTATAGACTTTATATTTATATGAGATATTTAGCCATTTATTTATTAGAAAATTTAGTATTTCTAGCATTATTATTGTTAAAATAGCAATATTATTGTTATAATTTGGCAATGAATAGTATTATTTTACCAAATTATAATAATGGTGCTCCAATAGTCGCATGTTATTTTGGCAAATCTTAACTAACTTTCCCTCCAAATTTGTAGGTGTTGTTTGGATATAGGTTTTTTAGTAAAATTTTTTGTTGTTTATTTTTTGTCTTTTGTAACATTTTTTCAATTGTTCGTAAAGAAAATTATATATTTACATTATATCCAACTAGACAAATATAAAAAAATATAAAAAAAAATTAAATATAAGTCACACCACCAAAAAACATACCATTAAAAAAAATAAAAATTATTAACTACATTAAAAAATACATTCCACTGTAATTATTCATTAGAAGGCAGGGGAAAAAATTTCTTTCTGTTTTGCAATATTTTTTTTCTTTTATTTTTTTAAATTTTTTTGTAGGAAAATAAAAGTACAACTCTTTTTGCATTCCAATACATCATTCACACCGTTGATGTTTTCACAATCCAATGGCTAATTTGAGAATTCTGGAATAATCTGTTGCTTTCTCAAAACAACCCACCTTCACTCTTTCTCATCTTCATTTTCATTAAACCAGTTGGTTGAACATCTCTCTCTCTCTCTCTCCCTCTCTGTGTCACGACCCAAACTCGCCTTTATAGTTTAATGTCATGACCAGCCAGTAACCTCTATAAACAAAATCCATGAAATATAAAGTACGAGGCTTAACGAAAGTACAACATAACGTGAAAATTATCCATTGAGCCATGCGTATAAGAAAAGAACTCCATAATAAGACTGTACAACCATTCAATATGTAAGTGCATACAATGCGAAAGTTTTTAAAACAACACTCAGCCCACAATTACCAAAAACTTTACTAGTCATACATTCACAAAAACCCCTATACCTAAAAATCAAACTAAGAGTCCATAACAAAAAAAGGGGTTTAGACTTTTGTTGGCTTTTTGGCTTTTCGAAGGGTATTTTTGTAAATGCGAGCGTGCCAGCAAGGATCAATCAGTCCTTACAGAAATTGTGATTGCCAACCAATTATCAGACGATTGTGTTTTAGTTCTTTTCAGCCTCAATGAAGAGGACTTTTACTGGTGGCTTGACTTAGGAGAAATTAAGAGAAATAACAGTAATATGAAGAACAATTGAAGTATTTCATAAAAATGAACACTTACAATGGTCCAAACTCAGCCTCGGAGAGGTTTACAACAGCAATCTACTTGAAGCTACTCCTATGAATCGAAGTGCAGTGCGGGTATTTAAAGTGCAGGTATTTAAAGAACAGGTATTTAAAGACTGGAAATGTAAAAAACTGGAAAAGAAAATATATGAAGTAAATGACTGATTTGTATGGTCTGAGTTCGGTCCTTTTTTCTGGGGGCTGCCCTGCTATTTATATTCGTCAGTGATGACCTTCGAAATGCACTTCGAACCGTCGAACTGCTCCTCCATGATCGCTGATCATGCTTCCTTACAAGTAGCTCCATTACGCCATTACTGGCAGTTGAACTTCCCTCTTGTATTTGAATTTGAATATGAGTAACCGTTGAAGATATGTCATCTTGCATTCCGTTATTGATCTTGTGTTACTCAGATCATGTGAGGACCAATATTTATTGCCACGTGTACGATCAGGATTAAAGGCTTGAATAACCTTCCTTTATTACCCTTATTCTGCCACGTGTCGAACTGTAACTGGCTTTTACAAAATATGTAGCCAACATTACCCCCCGCACTAATATACCCAATACTTGGTGATATTAGTGGATTACAATTTTCTCGCGCCTCTAGAACGTGTATGGAGTCCAGATTCTGGAAACACAACCGTCATCTATTTAGTGATCATTTGCATTAACTCGTCGAACATCCCAATACCTTAGTATTCGAACAGGCTATGGCTGCATCAACTTCCCTTACTACTGATCAAGCATATGAAGAGCCTTTGAGTGATGTTATTCCTCCTCGAAAGAATCTCCACGCATTCATTAGCCACTTTTACCCGCCCTTCTCTATTCAGGTAATGGAGGCTTTTGCAGATTATAAACCTTTGGACTACGAACACATTGCCTTTAATCCCTTGGTTTACAAACTTACGGACACAAAGAGTTCTTCTCCTAAGCTCCCTTTGTATTTTGACCGAACCACTCTCAAGCCTTTGCTTCGACAAGTTGCAAATATGGATTTAGGAAACTCTTCTTCACAGACCTCTGCATGGGATGAAACTGTAACCTCTTCACCTTCTGGGGCTTCTGGCTGGACAAGCTGGTCAACTCCTGAGACTTGTGATTTAAGGGAGCGAATCAATCACCATTTTGTTGAGTTCACTGACCCCCTGGAGTTTCCCTCCTACGCTCGAAGCTCAGTGGTCTACCCTTACATGCCCATTGACCTTCGACGTAACTTGGAAGAGACTCTTCTTGTGGCTTGGTATACTTCTTCCATGCCTACAAAGATAATGCATCCTGCCCGGCGTCCAGAAGAAGCACAAGGTTATACCCCTTCATTCTTAGCCAAAAAGGCGAAGATTTGTTCTTCTGATTGGCTTGATTACATTAATGCCTTTGTTCCTTCTGCTCCCGTGCCATCTCCCATAATAGAGGCATCCACACCCTCTTCTGCATCTTCTGAGATAGAAATATCTACTCCCTCCCCTTTGTCTTCTGAAGCAGAGCCATCTATTCTCTTCCCATCTTCCGAAGCAGGATCATCTTCTCCTTCTCCTTCTCCCATTCTTTCCTGGACAGAGAAACTAAAACTTGCCCTTCCAATGGACAAAGTTTTTTCACCTTACCAACCTCCGTCACCCCCTTCTCCAGCCGAGCGAAAACAAGCTCAACTTTTGCTCGCGGTTTTCTCCCACCTGCCCTTCAATGTTCTTGAGGATGACATTCCTCTTAAGAACTTTCAATGGGCTTGTGATGTCTTGACTAGGGGTCATGTCCTTAACCCTCTTGCCCAAGCAGAGCTTCATTTGTTTTTGGACCAACTCCCAGTACTCCTCTACTAGCATCAGAATTCTAAGATCACTATCCAAAATCTGGATCAACTTTTATCTCTTCGAATTCATGCCCAGTATGAAGCAGAGAATTTTATCGAAGAGTTCGATGACTTCAGGAATAAAGATTCTGCGTACTGGGATGGTTTGGTTATAGATGAATTGGAACAAAAATCGAGGGAAGAGGCTTTCGAAGCAAAGGCTAAAGAATTCTATTATGAAGTGAGAGCTCATCAGCTTATGCAACCAACTTTAGAAGAGATAGAAGAAATAATAAAGAAGGAACAGAAATTTATTGACCATTGCTGGACAAAATTTCATGACCTTGTTATTTATTCTATTCCTTATTTTTATGAGCTTGAATTTGTACCCAGATAGGGTTACTTAATGTAATCATCTTGGCTCTAATATAAACAAAGTCTTTCTGTACTTAACACTGTTTGACTCTGTTTCCTTTTATTTCTAAAAGCTAACTCATAACTTCGAATTGAACAATCTCATCCTTCGAGTCAATTGTTTAATGAAGTACTAAAAGAACCAACATGTCTTACTCCAATTTGTGGAGTAAAATTGACAATTCTGGCCGATGTCGTCTGGAATTAATGCTTTAAATTTTAACAATATTACCCCTCAAAGCCAATTACAACCAACATATGGTCATGGTTAATATAATCAATCAATTTCAAATTGACCATTTTTCCTTCGAAGAGTAATATGTATAAAAAACCAACAATTGGTTTTGATGCTTTGAACAACGTTTCTCATACTCAGAGAATACTAGGGTTTGCTTCGAAGGTCGTTACTTTGGCGGATAACCTTCAAACAGACCTATAATCAAGCAATTTAGCACCTTTAAGCATATACTAGGCTTCGAAGCCAACTTATGTATTTCGAAGCCGTTGTTATTTGATTTTTTGACGCCAAGATCTTGTATTCGAAGCCAAATATTTCATTTCGAAGCTGGCCCCAATCCCGGAATAAGCTCTTCCCTCCAAAACTATAAATATTGGAAGAAATTCCTCGCATTCGTACTTTTAGTACTTAACGACTTGCGGGGTATAATTTCGGACACGAAGGTTTTATAACCCTCTCGTTTCGTGTTCCGAAATCTCTTGCCTTTTACAAACCCTTCTCTCTACTGGTTCCTCCTTGCTTCGGTCTTCATCTTCTGAAGAGTGTATCATCAATGGCTTCTTCTTCACAAAAAGTGCCAGCCCCAGAGCGCATAGGCTCATCTTTAGCTTTGAAGAGGCTTATTGACGCAGAATGTGAGAAGTACAAGGCTGGAGAGAAGAGCGCTATCGATGGGCGTATCTTCGTCCTTCGTCATCATGAGCAGCAGGACTACGTGCTCGGACCAATTTTCAAGGAAGTCCTTACTGAGCTCCCAACCTTTTATCCACGTCTGGTGGACCAACGTCTCCTTTATGAAAGTGACCTTGACTGGAAGAACTGGAGAAGCAATCGTCCTCATCGATGCTGGCCCACGATAAGACCGGAATGGCAAGAATGGTATGATCGGATCATTCCTGCTAAGACACTGGACCTCCAAGAGCTCTGTCTCCTCGATGCTCTTCGACTATCTAGGGTAACTATCTCGGAGGACCCTTTCCTAGTTCCTACTGCTTTGTGCTTTTGGAACCCCGTCTTCAATTTCTTTCAATTTAGATGTGGGATGATGGCCCCCACTGTTCTTGATATTTGCCATCTATTAGGAGTATCTCCCATTGGTACCCACATCACACCAGATTTTCCTGACTTAGCAGTCCCTTTCTCCCTCCCCTCTCTTAATTCATCTTACAGTGATTTTGTTAGAGCCGAGAACAAAAGAATGGGTCCAATAACTGATAGAGAATTCTTTTCCTTTTTATTATATTGGCTTTGCAAATTTCTTTTCTGCACCTCCTCCCAAAGAATCATGCCTGAATTTGCTCCTCTTGCCAAAGCTTTGGTTTTGCGGAAAAGAGTAGCCTTAGCCCCATACATTCTGGGTCATGTATATAGAGTTTGTTCCCTCTTTTGTGAGAAACCCCTAGATGCTAATCAAGGGGGACCATTTTGGATCCTTCAGCTTTGGCTCTTTGCCTATTTTACTGAACTACAATCCAAATGCCTCAAATTTTCTGGGCTACACTCTCTCACTCATGGCATAAAACTAGCCAACGCTTCACTTTATCCGGCTACTTTTGCCTTTTATTTCTCCTTCTTTTATCAACTACCAGCTACTCTTCCGGATCACCATTTTCGTCCCTTCGAGGCTAGCACAGGTCCAGCCTGGTTGAATCACTTTCTCAGTGACAGGCTTTGTGCCTTGCCTATTCACAAAGATATGTGGGCTTCCCTACTGATCCCTAGAGAACTGTTTATTGGGACCACCAACCCCAGAGCCTATAAATGCATAGCTGAGCCTTATTGTCCTGCTCAATTTGCTAGACAATTTGGCCTCACACAAGGAGTTCCAATACCTCTATGCAGCAACACCAACCTCACTCTGACTAAGAGAGATTTGAAGGTTCGAAAGTCAAGGCTAGAAGAGGCAACCTTCAAGTTTATGGATGATCTGGTCACTTTTGAGTACATTCCTTTCATTCCTCGAAGCACCTTTTTGAAGAGATATCAGAATTGGTGGGTGAGTAATATGGAAGTTTATTTGGTTGAGGGTGATCAGAAACAAAAGAAGCAGAGGCTGCTTGAGCTTGGGAAGAAAACAATTGAGGTGCAAGAAGAAAAAAAAAGAAGATGCAAAAGATCAAAAGCATGAACTACCCTTGATGAGGAGGAAAAAGGCGATTGCTTTGCCCCAAGAAGAGACAACTACTAGGGAAGTAGAAAAGGAGGTTATTTCTAAGGAATTCGAACCTCAGGCTGAAGGAGCTGAGAAAACAATTAAGGAGCAGACAATGCCAATTCAAAGAAAAAAGAGAAGAAAGATTACTGTCTCTTCTTCTGAGTTTGATGTCTCCCCTTCCAACTTTGATGAGGATTCTGATTCTGAAACAATTGCCCAAGCCATAGGAAAGAGAAGGAAAATGACTGCTTCAACTACTGCTTTGACTGAAGATCCCCTTCATGAGGCAGCCGCCAAGGCCGTGGAACAAGAACATTCCAAAGCCATAGTCGTCTTTGAAAGGGCTGAGAAAATACGGCAACAACAAATTTTAAGAGAGAGAGTTGCTGCTGCTGATGCATTGCAAAGGGAATTAGCCAGAAAACAACGGACTGCTGGACACTATTTCCTTCGCAGTTCTCCCATCAGTACTAGCGCCTCTGGAACAAGTAATTTCTTTCATACCTCTGCTGTTTTTTACTTTATCAGCTTGTGGTATTGAAGTTTAACATTGTTCTACGTTTCTTCCCTTTGCAGTGACAACTACTGCACTCACCTTTCCAATGAGACCTTCCTCAATTTCGGTTGAGGTTGACCAAATACAGAATGTCAGGGTTGTTCGAGTCGTACTTCCACTTCCAAAGCTTATATTTGTCATACCTTCTTTAGACTCCAGTATTCCTGCATCTCCTTTTCTTGGATTAAAGCCATACCTCCCTTTTTTGGCTCGTAGCCTACCTCAGTCTATTTTTCCTTCGAGCCTTGCTCTTTCTCCATCCTTTATAGAAACTCCAACTGCTACTCCATTCCCAATGGCAGTTGATTCTTCCACAGAAGACACTGGTAGCCCTTCAATCCATGGTTCATCACCAATGCCCACTTCCAGTCCCTCTTCTCTTGATTTGCTGGTGGCCAAGACCATAGAGGCTGCCAAAGATGCTCCATCCGTTTCTCCCATCCCTATGCAGCCCTTTGCGTCTTCCACCACAACACTCTCTATGCCCTTCATGTCAAGGGATGAGATAGACATTTTTGAAGGAAGACTAGCTAGTCTCTTTGACATACCTTCTACCTCTCCCACCTCTACTGCTGAAGCTGAGCCATTAGCCTTGGCTGACTCCCTACTGAAAATCTTCAAGAGTTCTCCTTCCTCCAGCAACAAGCCTTTTGCACCCGCAGTAGATTTGGACACATGCTTGGAACTGTTGACTTCTTTTTCGAGGATCCCCTTCGAGGCTTTACAAAGGCCTATCATCAGGAATGGGTTCCTTCAATGCTGTAACATTGCTGAGCAGTCTGCCATGAGTGTCTCAAGTCATCTATCTCAGGCTGCAGCTACTATTGATTTTTATCTCAACATTTGCCATGCTGCTAAGGCTGCGGATGATAAGCTGGCTAAGGACCAGAGTTTTGTTTCTCAAGTGCATACTGAAATATCAACTCTGAAAGAACAACACTCTTCTGCCTCCCACTTTCGAGTCCAACTCCTGGAGAGGAAAGCTCAGCTCGAAGAAGAGTTAGCCGCAGTAAACCAAGCCTTGGTTCGAACTGATAAGAAACTGCACATCACCAATCAAGGGCTGGCTGATCGAAAAGAAGACATGGCTGCAGCTATTCAATTATTTCCTTCTCTTAGCAATAGGAAAGCTATTGTACAAAAACAATTAAAGCATTGTAATGATTTTTGGGCCAATTTGTGGCACAACGTACTTGATTCTTTATGAAAGCACAATATTTTGTATATCATTTGAGCAAGCTTGTGTTTTTTCATATGATGCTTGCATATGATGTTTACTCTATCCCTCGTGTTTCCCAAATGGTTGAAAAATAAGGTTTTAAATATCTGCCATTAATCTTTTTGGGATGTACATAACCATTCAAATTTCTTAAATGGTATGCTCCAAAAGGCAGAACCCTATGAATTTGATATGGTCCTTCCCAGTTAGGTGACCATTTGCCAAACTTATGGCTTTTAATCCCAATTGGGAGTATTGTCTTCCATACCAAATCACCTTCATCAAAGCCAATGTGTTTGACTTTCTTATTATAATTCTTGGCTGCTTTCTTCTTTTGGAAAAGAATGCTATTTAATGCCAAAATTCTGGCTTCATCTATGCCTTCTATTTCTAAGCACATACTTTGATGGTATTGTTCAGGATTCAATTGATCTTGACATCTTACTCTCAAAGATTTAACATTAATCTCTACTGGTAAGACTGCATCATGTCCATACACCAAGGCATAGGGAGTGACTCCTGTGCTTGACCTCGGTGAGGTTCTATATGCCCACAAAACATCCAATAATAGGTTATGCCAATCCCTAGGATTGTCATCCACAACCTTTTGTATTCCCTTTTTCAAGGACTTATTGGATGACTCAGCTTGACCATTAGCTTGTGCATAATAGGGTGTGGAATTAACAAGACTAATTCCAAATTCTGCCACAAAAGATTTCACCATCTTCCCATCAAACACAGTTCCATTATCAACTGTTATGGTTTGCGGGATGCCAAATCTATGGATCAAATCTTTAATAAAACCAATAACCTCTGTTTGGTCTACAGTCTTGTATGGCTTAGCTTCGACCCATTTAGTGAAGTAGTCAGTAGCCACTAGAATGAAACAATGATGTTTCGAAGAAGGTGGGTGTATTTTTCCCATCATGTCCATGGCCCACCCTCTGAATGGCCAAGGCTTCACTACTGCATGTAGGTCAGTTATGGGCACGTGCCTTATTGTGCCATGCTTTTGACATGCCTGACACCCCTTTGCATATTCTATGCAGTCTTTAAGGATGGTTGGCCAATAATAGGAATGCCTTCGAAGCAACCACCTCATTTTTACACCAGGTTGGTGAGCACCACAGATACCTTCATGGACCTCAGCCATGGCTGTTAGCGCTTCTTTCGGGCCTAGACATTCTAACAATAAGCCATCTCCCCCCCTCTTGTAGAGAGCATTACCATATATCATATATTGCATAGACTGCAATTTGACTTTTCTACTGGCCTTCGAAGATGGACCAGCCAAGTACTGCATTATTGGATGCCTCCAATCTTGTTCTTGTAAGTCATTATGATTGACTTCCAAGATCACATTCCTTTTATTCAAAGGTTGTATTAATCTCTGATATGTTGTTTGGCTTATGTCCCTTTGTGTATTATCCCTTCTCTTGAAGTTCGAAGCTTTCTGAGCCACATCATTGGCTCTATTGTTCAAGAATCTTGGAACATGAGTTACATTTGCTATTTGAAACTGAGAAAGCAAATGTAATGCAACAACATAATATGGCAAGATACTTATGCTTTGACATTTGAAAATTCCTTTTACTTGGTTAACCACCAATTGAGAATCTCCGAATATGTCAACTGCATGCACTTGTAATCCAATAAGAATCTCTAGTCCTACAATTAAGGCTTCATATTCAGCCTGGTTATTGGAACAGGTAGCTTCATCCACTCTAAAACCATGGGTAGTTTCTGTCCCTTGTGGAGACTTGATTACAATACCAATTCCAATTAAGCCATTGGCTTTCGACCCATCGAACCACATTTACCATGGCTCAACACTGACCATACCAAGTTCCATTACTTCTTGGCCCTCTGTTTGAGATGGATGGTCTGCTAGAAAATTGGCTAAAACTTGCCCTTTTACTGCCCTCTGAGAGACATATTCTAAATGAAATTCTGACAAGGCTAGTATCCACTTGCCAATTCTTCCCCTCAACATAGGTCTAGATAACATGTATTTAACCAAATCTGTGGTTGCAATTACCAAGACAGTTGTAGGTAAAAGATAGTATCTCAATTTCATGGCAGCAAAATACAAAGCAAGGCACAGCTTTTCAACAGCTGAGTATTTACATTCACAAGAATTTAAAAACCTACTAAGGTAATAAATAGTTTGCTCCTTGCCTTCTTCATTGTCTTGGGCCAAGAAAGCTCCCAATGAATCTTCTGCTGCAGCTATGTACAACTTCAAGGGGTTGTTACCCTTTGGTGGCATCAGCACTGGAGGGTTGGCCAAGTAGGCCTTGATACCTTCGAAAGCAATTTGATGCTCTGCTGTCCACGTAAATTCCTCTTCATCTTTCAGCCTTAACAAGGAAGAAAATACTTTAGTTTTCCCTGCAGTGTTAGAAATGAACCTTCGAAGAAAGTTAACCTGCCCAAGGAACCTTTGTAATTCTTTCTTACTTGATGGGGGTTTGGCTTCAATGATTGCTTTGGCTTTATTCTGATCAATCTGTATTCCTTTCTTGTGAACAACATAGCCCAAGAAATTTCCAGATGATACACCAAAAGCACATTTAAGCGGATTGAGCTTCAACTTGAACTTCCTCATCCTTTCAAAGGTTGCTTCTAAGTGAAGCAGGTGTTCCTCCATGGACTGGGATTTCACTACAATGTCATCAATATAACATTCTAAATACCCTCCAATGAGGTCATGAAAAATGGTGTTCATAGCCCTCTGGTATGTAGCTCCAGCATTCTTCAGGCCAAATGGCATCTTAACCCATTCAAAGGTGCCAATATTTCCAGGACATCTGAATGCTGTCTTATGGACATCCTCCTCTGCAATGCAGATTTGATTATAACCGGAATGCCCATCCATCATTGACAAGACTTGGTGACCTGCTGAACTGTCCACCAGCAAGTCCACTATAGGCATAGGGTACTCATCTTTGGGAGTTGCCAGATTTAAATTTCTGAAATCGATACATACCCTCATTTTGCCATTCTTCTTGACTACAGGCACAATATTAGATAGCCACTCGACATACCTGGCCGTTCTAATAAAACCTGCCTTGAGGAGTCTAAGGATCTCTTCCTTGACTTTCTGAATTACTTCTGGACTCATCCTCCTTGGTTTCTGCTTGTAAGGCTTGAAATTAGGCTTCATGGGGAGCCTATGTTCCACTAATGACCTATCCAATCCTGGTAGTTCATTATAAGACCATGCAAAGCAATCTTTGTATTTCTTCAGAACAACCAATAGCTGGTTTCTGTCCAGAGCATTCAAACAAGCACTTACATAAGTGGGCTGTTGTACAGAACCTTCCCCTAGATTTACTTCTTCTAAAGGGTCTTGTGTATGAGAACTCCCTCTGGTTTCTGCTACCTTTGAAGTGATCTTCAAGCTTGGTTCTGCCCCAAGGTTCTTCAATTCAATATCTCTGCCTTCCTCCTCATAGACAAAATCTGTCCACAAGGCTTCCTCTTCCTGTATCTCCTGGACTTTTGTTTCAATGTCCAGGGCACAGTACTTACCAAGAGTCAAGACTCTAGCCCGTTGCTGCTGCTGTTTGCAGCCAATTATCATGGCCTCTCTCTCTTGCTCCTGAACTTTCTGGACTATTGCTTTTATATCCAATGCTGAAAATTTAATCAAAGCCAAGGACTTGGCTTCTTGTGATTCCTCTCTTTGCCTATAACCAGGCATCATTGTTATCTCTAAGGACAACCTCTTCATCAGCACTTTCTTGGACTAAGTGCTTCAGGTGTGTCACCTCCTCATCAGCCGTCACTTCGGCTGAACTGTCATCTTTCATCAGTATACTGAGCGGTGTTACTCCCTCAATATACAATTTAGCCTCCGCAAAGTCTGCACAGGCTATGAAGGGTTGAGGATCTGCATCGATTTCCTCTGTCTCTCCATTGCCTAAAGCCATCATGATTTTCTGATGTAAAGAAGAAAGCACACATTTGTTAGTGTGGATCCAATCCCTTCCAAGCAAAGCATTATATTTAGCATTACTGTCGATTACGAAGAATGCTGTCATGCAATCCCTGGTTCCCACACTTAAATTAATGGGTAGAATCCCCTGAGCCATTTGCTTATCTCCAGCAAAACCAGCAATGGTTGTGCTGGTTGGTATCAACCTGGGATTCTTTTTTCCTAGTTTCTTCAAAGAAGATTTCGGGAGTAGGTTTATTGCTGCCCCATTGTCTATCAGGACTCGGTTCAGCTGTACCCCATCAAAGAAAGCCTTGATGTACAAAGGCCTGACGTGCTGCGTCATCGAATCCGAGGGGTACTCAAATGGGTACGATAGATTGATGCTTACCACTTCCTCACTTTCACATTCATCTTCCATCGGGGTAACCATTTCAAAATTATCTTGGACCATACTTGCTTGGGAACCTTCACTAGAGATCTGGACTGGATTAGCTTCCTGCCCCTCTTGATTTTCGTCTCTAGCTTGAAATTCCTGCGGTAGTATGTGTACCATGTTCACTGATACTGGGGAAAACGAGCCAAACTGGATGGCTGGCTGTACTTGTTCCCCTTCTTGGTTACTTTGGTCGACTCCCTCAGAAACATCTTGCATGATGCATTCTGGTATTTCATCGCTAACTGATCCCTTCAAAGGATCTTTTTCAACTGGCTCTTCAGTCAGAAACGTTTGCTCAGCCATGAAGGCTTTAAACATCTCTTCCTCCACGACCTCTTTCTTCTGGCTTATGCTAATCTCTTCTTCAGTCTCGCTATCTGTCTCCATCAGAGCTTTCTCCAACCCTACCAAACTAGCCTTCTCTCTGGTCTTTAGTTCAGAATGAACCTTGGCCAACTGTTCTCGGCTGCAGACCACTTTGCTCTGTGGAACTGGCTTTGGAGCATAGTCTGACTTTGGGTTCTTCCTTCCTTCCGTTTTGACTTGTGAAGAATTCTCTCCACTTTCCTTCAGATCTTTCTGGTACTGGGTGTACCTGCGCTGAATTTTTCTCCTCTGTGATCTTGAGATGACTGGGACCATGTCTGGTTCCCTCATCTTTGGGTGTTTAAGCAGCACCCAGTTATTCGGAGCCACCATAGGAGGCCTGATCATCCTGCCTTGGTTTACAGCATCTCCATAAGCAAGTACCTCCCTAGGTTTGTTTTGCATTACAAACCAGTCTGGGACTCCAGGTACCCATGAACTTGCTGATTCAGACGCTAAACTGCCCTTTTCCACCTTCGAAGCCATCTTCGAAACTGGCCGTGAAGGTAAGTGCTTGGTTTTGTCCTCATGCTTTGAATCTGATCCAAACCTTTGATAAGGGTGACCATTTTCTGTCCTGCGTGAAACTGGTCTGGGGGGCCAATCTCTGGCTTTGATTCCATGAACTGAACCTCTCTCCAGTTTTCTTTCAGAATGGCTACTCTCCATTCTATAATAGTTATGTGGCCTGGATTCATGCAAGAGCTTCTTGCCTTTGTCATGCATTCTGTTCACCACAGGCTCAACCACTGGTGGTCTCTGCCTATCACTAGCCGGATACGGCCTTTTGTTGTAAGCATTGGTTGACTTAGGACGTCTTTGAACATCCCTGTAGTATTGCTTCCCATCAGTTGGAAGCCCCTTCAACCACTTGTAACTGAGTCTGCACCTGGGGCACATTCTCTGCATCACCGCTGCTTCCAAGGAGTTGTCATCTAGTGTTTCTTCGTCAGATTGCTCCTCCTGATGTGAGAAACCTTGTCCAATAGCTGGTGGGTTTCTAGCCTCCTTGATGTTGGTTTGATTTGCAACATGCATCTGCACATTGACTTCCTCCAATTCTGTCAAGGACAAGTTCTGGAAGTCTGAAGTAATGACATTGGCTGCTGCCTCTCCAACTTCTGGAAAGGGATCACTGTCAATTCCCATGGCTTTTTCTGTTTTAACTGAGAACTTCAAACTTCTTTTTCGAATTTGTTCTTGGATCCTGTCTCGAAAAACAATGCAGTTTTTAGTCGAGTGAGACCAAGAATTATGCCATTTACAGTATACTTTTCCTTTTAGTTCATCTGGAGATGGTAGTTTTACTCCTTTAGGTAACTTAAGGAAATTAGCCGCGAGCAAATGATCAAAGATGTCATCTGCTTTTGTTAAATCGAAAGAGTATTTTCTGTGAAAGTCTTTCTTTTTAAACTGCTGGTCTATAGTTGTATCCTTATGAATTAATGCTTCACAGACTACAGGTTCTTTGCCTACAATCTCTGCTGCATCTATTTCATAATTAGGATCTCTATAATATGTCTTATATGATGCATTATTTCGATCTTGTTCCTCTTCCAATAATGCTTCATATCGAGACACCTTATAGGTCAGTTCGACCAAATCTCTGAATTCAGTTGAATCAAACTTCTTTCGAAGCCTGAATTCTAAACCATTTTGAGCCAATCTGACGAATTCTGGCTCTGGCAGGATGACTCTACATTTATTTCGAGCCCTTTTAAATCTGGCAATAAACTGAGTAGCCTTTTCCTCAGGCCTTTGACTCAATCTAGCCAAGTCTGCCATGGAAACTTCTGGCTCTGATTGGAAGAATTGGGCATGGAATGCCTCTTCCATCTGTTGCCAATTTTGAATGGACCCAGGTGTAAGGTTGATGTACCATACGAATGCTCCTCCAGTCAGAGAATTTGGAAATAATCTCAGTTTCATATAATCATGGTTAGTGAATTCACCGCATTGAGCAGCAAATCTAGCAATATGCTCTATCGTTGATTGATTTCCAGTCCCATAAAAAAGGGTAAAATCTGGTATCCTGAATCCCCTTGGGTATTCATGTACCCTATCTACCCATTCTGGGTATGGTTTTCTGTATATAGGAGTCTGGACCCCCCGAGCCATTGGTCCACATATCTCCCTAACAATATCAGCAATCTGGTCTCTAGGGACCATATTTTGTGCCTGCTGAACCACTACTGGAGGGGCAAACACAGGATTTGGTGGACAAACTTGTGCTTGTGGTCCTCTTGGTCCATAAGGTGGTAAATTTGGGGCTGGTTGTCCTTGTGGTGCAGGTTGCTGTTGAGGGTATGGGTAACCTCTTTGAGCGTGACCTACGAAAGGACCTGCAAAAGGTGCTGGAACGGGTGTTGCGTCTCTGCCATTTGTAGGAAAACCCTCCAACCCCCCGGGTGTAAATTCGAATAAGGGATTAGTGTACCCCCTTGTGCCAGGTATGGCTTCGAACATGGGATTTGTAACCATTCTTATGCCAGTTTCTTGTACTTGGCCAGATCCACCAACTTGTGTGGCTTCATTATTAAGTACTGAGGCATTTTGGCCTGCTATAGGCCTTGAAATGGGTTCATACCAAGACTGAGGTGGTGGTCTTTCAAAGTTTTGGGTACTAGTTTGACCATTAGAATGTCCATTAACTTGCATAGGCTGTTTTTCTCTAGCCAATCTTTGTTGGGGGACAGTTACAACTTCCTCCGTGTGTCTTGTGTTTGTTGGTTGGTGGTTATTCATTCGATCCAAAAAGGATGTTGCCCACCTTTCCATTGTGTTCATTAATTGTTGTCCCATGGCATCTACTAAACCATCCCATGGATTTGTTGGTTGAGTAAATGGCACAGTGGATGGTCCAATTCCTTGGTTTCGTCCAGTAATATGAACATATGGTTCTTGTCCAGAAGTACTGGTTTGCTCGACCATAGGTTCTGACAATATAGGAGTTTCTACAGGATGTGTTACCACATTATCCTCTGGATCTGGTATTTCTACCTCTCCTTCTACGCCTTCTTCGAAGCGTTCAGTTTCTCCTTGTCGTCTTCTTCTAGCCATTTTTAATTAAGTCCCACTGGGCGTGCCAAAAATATATGTTGGCTTTTTGGCTTTTCGAAGGGTATTTTTGTAAATGCGAGCGTGCCAGCTGTAACAAGCCCGCGGGGGACCTCGCTACAGCTCGGACTCTCAAATGTTTGTCACGGTTCTTAATCTGAACCAAAGAGTCCAAATCTGGCAAATCGTTTTGAGAAAAACTGATTTTTGAAAAAGTAGTGCCAAACATGGACTGCTTTGCCAGATACAGAGTCGCCACCTAAATATTTTATTTTGGGAAATTTAGGAAACCCTGACTCGGTGCCAAAAGGCCACGTGTCCGTCATCACCAAAGTTGCCTCGGCTCGGGAACTTGGGTACGATTGGGGAAGGTCACTTCGTGAGCACCCCCGCTCGCCCGGTCATAGACCGGCCTCTACTAACCATGATATCAATTTTTGAAAACATTGTATGTTCTTATTCCGGTTATTAGCCTAGGTTACTATGTGATGCTCACAGCATATAAGTATAGACCGGGTCGCCCGAATTGGAACAAAACATTTCATGTTTGTTTTTGAAAGATGGTTTGCTACCCGCAGGTAAGTTTAAAACATTTGATGATTTATTCCAATCCAAGTAACCCAACCTTCACCCACAGGCATTCAGGCAGTTATATCATATAAGCAATTAGCCTCATGGTAAGCATGCTATTCATGGCAGTCACTCACACGCATGCAAGGATGCTAAAGCATAAAACTCACCGAGTACTCCAAGCCAAAGCAGAAACTCATTAGAAATCATGCATGAATCCTAAGTATACAAAAATGCCTAATGCAACATATGCAAAAAATGCAACTATGGCAGGCTCGGCTATTCTAAACATGGCATGTGGAATGCGGCAACTAGCATGTATTCAACTTGGAATTGAAAGTACAATGCAGTTAGTATGATGCGCCGAGCCCGATGCATGCAATACAGATGAATGATGCAAACATGCTGTCATACTGTATGCTAATTAAAATATGCCCTAATCTAACCATCAAAAGCGGATAAATAAAAGGGAGAAAGACGTGGGGTTGGAAGACATACATCACACTCACCCACACTTATTACAGTTGTGCCCTCGCACAGAGGGTCCGAATAAATAATACAGTCCGAATATTACAGTCCCCAAATAAAAGAATATTACAGTCCAAAATATTATAAAATCCTAATTAATTAATGAATTAACTAAGAAAGCAAATAAACTGGCGTGCAAGCCAGGGACTGTCTTGCTTCTGATGGATGATGTATGTCCGGATTGTCTTGCGCGGAAATCCACCGGAATGCCCCAATTAGCCTCTGTTTATACTTGTTCTTGAAATGCGTGCCAAGTCCCAAAAAGTTGCTGATTCTGCGTTTTGCTGCAACAGAGAGCAGGAAAGGGGCATAGCAATGTATTTGCACAGATATATGCATACCTCGATCCTCGTGCCACCAATCACGCATACCGAGGCATAATGGCCGAGGAGTCGAAATGCACAACTCAATATAGGATGAATGCACATGAAACTACAGCTAAAACCTAGCTCCATCATGGATAATCCGGAGTGTCAGTGACTGGGGAATTGAGACACATTCCGTCACTCGGAGTACGAAATGTACCTCGTTTCCCGTGCCCGGACTAACTCCTATTCCGGACACGATGCAATATGCATGATATGCATGAAATGCAACTAAGATGTAATCCTAACATACAGAATGCTATGGAAATGAGATGCCTCGAAATGCGTGCACGCGGGCACGCAAACCGAGAAAGTGACGGGATGTTGAAAATATGATGCCTCGAAATACGTGCACATGGGCGCGCAATCCGAGGTAATGGTAAATGCAGTGAAAATAAGATG
Source organism: Camellia sinensis (assembly GCF_055761805.1). Lineage (NCBI taxonomy): Eukaryota > Viridiplantae > Streptophyta > Magnoliopsida > Ericales > Theaceae > Camellia > Camellia sinensis. Next base: position 75,133,063 of record NC_138964.1, read on the forward strand.
CCTCGAAATGCGTGCACACGGGCACGCAAACCGAGGCAATAACAGATGCAATGCAAATAAGGTGCCTCGAAGTACGTGCACACGGGCACGCAAACCGAGGCGATGACAGATGCAATGAAGATGAGATGTCTCGAAGTGCGTGCACGCGGGCACGCAAACCGAGGCGGTGACAGATGCAATGAAGATGAGATGCCTCGAAATACGTGCACGCGGGCACGCAAACCGAGGCGGTGCTAAAGTGACATGGAAATGACAAATGGGCTTATACCAACATGAGTGAGCCTCAGCCACACTCACATCGGATGCCAGTGGCAGAAAATGAAGTGCCTCGAAATACGTGCACACGGGCACGCAAACCGAGGCAATGCATACGCAATGCAAATGACATGGAAAATGACAAATGGACTTATACTAACATGAGTGAGCCTCAGCCACACTCATATAGGATGCCGGTGGCAGAAAATGAAGTGCCTCGAAATGCGCGCACACGGGCACGCAAACCGAGGCAATGGTAAAATGCGATGAAACATGGCAAAAATGATATGCAAGCATGCTAATGGAATTTCAGCAACAAAATATGGGGGAAAACAGTCCCGAAATGAAGCGAAATGACATGAAATGCAAGGAAATGACCCGAAATGCAACATTAGGCATCCGAAATGGCCTATAGCCATACTAAACATGCACAACATGGACATGCAATGCAAAGACAGAAGCTAGACAGTCCCAAAATAAGCACTTTTCCAGTTATAAACATGGCCAAACAGCAAATATAGGTATGGCAAAAATAGCATACAAGAATAGGGGCCAAGATAGGGGTAATGAAGCAAGTGGTATAAGCTAAACCCAAACTGAAAAATTTCCTTCTACAACACTGAAGATGGACCAAAAATATGAACATTTACAGTATATGGCAGCCTCAAAATCAGTATATAAACATGCTAAAAATATGATGCAAAATAAGGCTCAAAAGGTGCTAAAACATGAAGTGTATAAAATAATCACCAAACAGAAAAAAAGTGTGAATGAAACATGAAGTATAGGCCAAAATAAGACCACTTTCAGTTCGGACCAAGGTCCAAAAATAGAAACAAAGAGGGCTACTAATTTATGCAAAAATGGGGCCAAATAGGGGATATAACTACAAGTGACATATGGAAACACCAAACAATGTTGAGCCCTTCTCCAATGTTGAAGAGGGGCTCAAAATAAGCCCTAAATCAGTTTACCACATGCTCGAAAATAAATTACTCATGGGTCAAAAATAGCATGCAAAATTATGACATACAAGATGGTCAAAGAAGCAAGTGTATTCTGGAGGGCTCAAACAGGGTTGAGCCCTTGATGAGAAGTGAAGATGAGCTCAAAATATGGCCCTTTTCAGTTAAGGCCGAAGCTCAACACAAAAAGCATGCATGGCTTACATATTGATTAAGAAAAAGGGTCAAAAAGGTAAAAGTGTAACTTACCCTTGAAGATCTAGACTTTGGTTGCTTCTTGGATGGATTTGCTGCTCCTTTGGCCTTCAAGAACCCTTCTTTGTTGCTGGAAATGAGATAGTGGTGGTAGGGCTTGGTGGTGTAGAAGAAATGAAGGTTAAGGAGTTAGGGTTTTTTGAAGTTTTGAGAGTTATAACAATGGAGTTTAGGGTTGAGCCTTGGAGATGAATTTTTCTAACCTCTATGAAGAAGACCCTCAGCTGGTTTATATGGTCAAGAAAGGGGTGTAAAAGGGGGGTCAAATGGAGAGGAAAACTCTCTCCCAAAATATCCCCCGGATACAGAAAATATCTGGGGGATATTGCCCCACAACTGGAAAGGGCACAGTGAGGAGAGCACGGCCGGCCGCTCACTTTGGCCGGAGGTGGCCGGCCGGCCACACCCCCTAGCCGGCCGGCTAGGGGTCAAAAGGGTCAACCAGATTTTCTGGCCGGCCAGGTATTGGGGAGGTAGCCCTATGTGTGTACAACACAACCATGTAATTGAAATTCCAAGAAAGTGGGCCCAAGGGGTTCAACAATGGCTCGGAAAGAGGGGGTCAAAAGGGTCAAGTTGACTTACTGGCCGGCCATGAACTTTTAGGGGCCTCCCATGTGTGTACATCACAGATATGTAGTTCAAAGTTCAAGAAAAAAGGTCCAAGGGGTTCAACATTAGCCCGGAAGAAAGGGGTCAAAAGGGTCAGGTGACCTTAATGGCCGGCCACCAACTTTTAGTGGCCTCCCAGATGTGTAGATCACAGATATGTGGTTGAAAGTTGGCAACGCTAGCTCTAAGGTATTCAACATTAGCCCGGAAGTGCGAAAAACGGGCGTCGGGAGGCTCGGGAGGAGAGATAACTGGTTGCTGCAACAATTGCTGGCCTCCCACCCTTCAGTGACCTTCCTCGGGATAAAACAGAGGTACCTGCCAAAAATGAGCGAAAACCGTTGCAAAACGAATGTCCCGGAGCCAAAACACGCAGTTCGGGGTCCCGGAAATGGGCTGTTAAGCACCGAAAATTGTATTCGACCCCGAAGTGGGTTTCTCAGCCCCCAGTGTCCCTCAAAAGGGATGAAATAAGATGTATGCCAAAAAAACAGAGCAATAGGAGATGGTCAAGCGGTCCCGAACCGAGGCACACGGCCTGACGGCTCCGAAAACCGGGAACCGGACTCCGAAATGGGCAAAATGGCCTACGGCCACCAAATGTAGCCTACGGACATTGAGAGATGGTCTACGGGACCTCTCCCTCCCTTCAAGAAAAGAAACAAAGAAAACCGAGTCTGGTTCGCAAACCGAGACAAGGCATAGAAAAGGGTTCGGAAGTCCGGAGGCAGGGCTTACGGCCGCGACTCTGAAACTTCTGAACGAGCACATTATGCAACATCACCAAGTGCTCAATTGGCAACGTCTGAGTCTTAAGGTCGGTCAAAAATGGGGTGTCTACAGTTGCCCCTCTTTGACAGAACTCGGAAGTCACAAGTGACGGGAGTGAATGTCAAAGCCCAGAGACGACCCATTTTTGACAAGGCCGAAGACTTAGACAAACATACAGGATAACCAGAGATGTGCCCGCAGGCATGCCCGCAGGCAGGGGGCAAAATGCAAATGATATGCAAGAAGCCGAAGGTAACCCAATGATTATGCAAATGCAGCAAGCTGTAATGAAGCAAGTATTCGCAAATAGATGCAACAGTTTTAAGCAAGAATGCAAAGCAACAACTACATTTCATGCAGTTAAGAATGCGGAGGATTATTCAATCTCCGCCATGTCTCACACGGAGAAGATACGATACCTGCGCGATTCGTCTGGTCGCACCAGCCTCAATTGAACCGTACATACAATATCGTGCCTGCAAAAGAGAGAAATTGCAACAAGTACAATATGCTAACAACAAATATTTAACGCGATTCCGAAAATTTCGACACACGCGGCGTCGATGAGTGTATGCATCGCAATGCAAGAGTGGAACATGCGCGACAACGCATGCTCAAACACAGAGGTATACAAATAACAAGAAATGTACATGACAATGTGAGTATGCCCATGAGAATGCGAGAAATGTGCATGAAAGTACAAAACGAGTATGAATCAGGGTGTTCATTCGTCGTGAAACAACGAGTACGGAAACGTGTGTTTCGGCGAAGGTAACTCGATCACGGCCTCCGATCTGCTTCTTTGAAAGGTTACTACTCATTCAAAAAGGATACACTTTGATTTTGATGAATGATGATGAGACACATGTCAGAACTTGAAACCGAAGTCCCGACGGAGCAATTTCGCGACCGAAAGTGTACTTTTCTTGAACTTTTTCAGGTCCCGGGAACTCCGATCTTCCTCAAAATTTGCAGAGAGCTAGGTGAGCATGTGGGGAGCATGGCCGGCCACTTATCTTCCCAAGGGTGGGTGTCCAACCGTTTTCCACAAAAGCTAATGGCTGGCCGGCCATTTCTGCAAAAAGCAGATGGCTGGCCAGCTAGAAACAGGGGCCGGCCGGCCATGCCCTTTTCCCGAGGGTATTTCGGTCTTTTTGCCTCCTTTTTGCATGCCTTTCATCCAAGGCTTTGAAGCCTATAAATAGCAGCCGAACCCCATTTCATTTCTTGTCTCTTTCAACACTTTTCTCTCCAGTTTTGAGTTTTATGCGCGTTTTCCAACGCCTCGCGCAAATTGTTTTTGTAAAAACACCTAGTTTTAAACACTTTGGAGCGATTAAATTCCGGCTTCGGAGCTTCTCTTTGCATTTTCACCACTTGAGGTAAGTTCATCTTAATATTTAGAATATTTTCTCGGGAGTTGACTTTTGTTGACTTTTTATTTCCCGAGAGTTGACTTTTGTTGACTTTTTCCAATTTTTGCGCATTTTGCTCATTTTTGCTTCCCTTTTGCAGATTCTTGAACATGGCGGGCAATTCTCCCCACGGTGGAGGCTTTTCAGGTGCCGGAGATGACTTCGATCCCATGACCCTACCTCCGAGGACTCGCCCTTTTATTCCCGGGAGGTATCGTCCACCAGTACACGTTCTTCCACGTGCCGTTTTCCGTCATTTTACCAGTTTCGACGAGAGAGCACCTGCGGATCTGCTTCTCAGAGAGCCGGAGCAGCATCTCTCTCACGAGGCCCGAGAGGTATTTACCTCATCTTCTTTTTTTTTTTTACATTTCGCACCCTTGCCATGCTTAAACATTTAGCTTGTGACATAGTACTTTCCTTACATCTTGAACATGTAGTTTCAACACTTGAATTTTCGAACACTCGGTTCATTAATTGCGAACACACAGCCCGCATTAAAACACATGGCTCAAACACGGATTTGTCGAATACTCAGCCCGAATTCGAAAGTGAACACACAGCCCACACTTTAAATGGAAGTTGAGTACGCAGCCCAAAATTCAAAATTTTTTTCTGAACACACAGCCCAGGTAGATAGTGAACACGCAGCCCACAAATTAACTGAAAGTTGAACACGCAGCCCAAAATTCAAATTCTCTGAACACGCAGCCCAGGTAGATAGTGAACACGCAGCCCACAAATTAACTGAAAGTTGAACACGCAGCCCAAAATTCAAAATTCTCTGAACACGCAGCCCAGGTAGATAGTGAACACGCAGCCCACAAATTAACTGAAAGTTGAACACGCAGCCCAAAATTCAAAATTCTCTGAACACGCAGCCCAGGTAGATAGTGAACACGCAGCCCACAAATTAACTGAAAGTTGAACACGCAGCCCAAAATTCAAAATTCTCTGAACACGCAGCCCAGGTAGATAGTGAACACGCAGCCCACAAATTAACTGAAAGTTGAACACGCAGCCCAAAATTCAAAATTCTCTGAACACGCAGCCCAGGTAGATAGTGAACACGCAGCCCACAAATTAACTGAAAGTTGAACACGCAGCCCAAAATTCAAAATTCTCTGAACACGCAGCCCAGGTAGATAGTGAACACGCAGCCCACAAATTAACTGAAAGTTGAACACGCAGCCCAAAATTCAAAATTCTCTGAACACGCAGCCCAGGTAGATAGTGAACACGCAGCCCACAAATTAACTGAAAGTTGAACACGCAGCCCAAAATTCAAAATTCTCTGAACACGCAGCCCAGGTAGATAGTGAACACGCATGTAGCTTATTTTACTTCGTCGGCACACAGCCCATTTCATCTTATTGGCACACAGCCCAGTTATTTCATTATTGACACATATATTCATTCTGAATGCAGGGTGGTTCCCGCAGTGTGCGAGGGTATGGTTCTACCATGGCGCGGGATTGGTACGCTGAGCTCCCGGAGGGCGTCAGGGATTTGGTAGACTTGGCAGGGTTTGGGCCCTTCTGCGCCGGGTTGTCACGCTGTCCTGCCAGGAGGACCTTGATGGCAGCTTTGGTAGAGAGATGGTGGGACACCACCAATTCCTTTCATTTCTCTGCCACCGGGGACATGACCATGACCCCTTTTGACTTTGCTGTATTGACCGGCCTTGATGTCGGAGGTTGGGCCATCCCCTATGACGAGGATATGGGCGAGTGGGAGGCCGCCTGGATGTATTTGTTGGGGGCTCGCCCACCTGTTGATAGGGTTTCAGGGAGGGTCAGATACACTTGGTTCTCCTCCCATTTCCGGCGGGCTGAGATGGTGCCCGAGACTCCTGAGGAGACAGAGCAGTATGCTCGTGGCTTCCTGATGTTCCTCTTCGGGACTACCCTGTTTGCCGACAGAGGGAACACCATTGGGCTATACCTGTTGAGCGCTCTGGTTGACCTATCACAGGTCAGTAGATATGATTGGGGTGGCGCTGGCCTGGCTACCCTCTACTTTTACATGAGCGCGACCTCCCGCGGGCGGGGCGATTTGCTTGGCGGCTACTGGAGAGCTTGGGAGGTACTTTCTGTCCCCTCGATTTACATTTCTGCTCTTCATTACTTGTACATTGCACACACAGCGTACTTTTACAGTCTGCATTTTGCTCTCAGCATTTCGTATTTACATTCTGCACTGCTCTTCTCAGTTATGGGCTTATGTATACTTCCCATCGTTAGCCCCAGTGCTGGAGGTGGTGGGGATTCCCGTGACCCCATATTCATTAATATTTGAGGGCCCGCACCGGGCGAGGCCTCGAGAGACCCTGGTCCGCCTGCGACAGTACTTCGACACTGTGCGACACTCAGAGGTACTTCAGAACTTTTAGTTCTTTTCATTTTCATCTTTGATTTGCTCTGTATATTCTCGTTCTCTGATTGGTTTATACATTTATCATCCGCAGATTACTTGGCAGCCTTGGGCACCTCTGGGTGATGATCTCCTACTTCAGTATACCGGAGCATCAGGCATCTCCCGGTATAGGGTCCTGCTCGAAGGGCCAGTCGGCAGAGTCTGGTTCCTGGGGGAGCGCTTTCTATGCCAGGTACGGGGGTATCTTTCTCAGGATGTTCCCGCGGTACCTCCAGCTAGTATGCGGACCGCTGACAGGCTCTCTTACTCAGAGGTAGTCGGCGCCATGCTGGGCAGTGATGCTTTGTTATATGTTGCGGAGGGGGACTACGCCACCTATCGTCACATATATTTGATGCCTCCATTGACAGAAGCTCGTATTCCGATGATGAGACCTGCCGGTATGCCATCTTCGGATCAGGCTCAGGCTCGAGCTACAGACATCCCTTCTTCTAGCAGGGCTGGTGCATCTAGAGGTGGGAATAGACCGTTTCCTCCGAACCCGTCGACTCATCCTCATCTGGGATGGCCAGATATGCCTACTGAGTTGATGGCGTGGCAGTATGGGACTAGCTCTTCGATTCCGATTCCACTAGAGCCTCCGATGCCCAGTGATCGATATGCCATTGATCCGGACTCACCGCCGGTATGCTCCACTTCTTTTCATTCATCATTCAGATGTTTAGACACTCTTCTGTTCACTGATGATTATGAACTCATTTTTGCAGCCATCGCGAGGGTACATGGAGGAGATGGTTGAGCTGGTGGCCACACTCGAGGGCATGGTCCTACGCAGGGAGGCACAGTTGTCTGTTGCGGGCATTCAGGTACCCTTCAGTTTTTTGGCATTTATCATACTTCTGATGACATGCTGGTTTCTACTGCATCGATAGACTACTTGTGTAGAGCACATCTGACACACACCTCACTTGTACACTGTATTTATATGCACCCACTTTACGTAGCTTTTGCTTGTATCTGCATCTGATGTATATATTTGGACTGATGTATTTGAATTGAACCCTTTGCTTTCAGATGCCTTCATGGTCTGGTCAGCCACAGACTAGGCCACCTGGGCCTCATTGGGGAGCTGGGCCATCTGGGCCTTATCAGGGGGAGGGGTCGTCTCGGCCTTCCCGAGGAGCCGGGCCATCTAGGCCTTTTCGAGGAGCTCGAGGGGGGCCTGTCCGCAGACGCAGGGCTCATGTTGTGGAGGTGGAGTCTGATGAGGAGGAGGAGGAGGCCACCGACCGTCAGTTCGAGACATCTGTCGAGGAGGGAGGCTCCGGTTTTGGCTCGGGGAACAGAGGCGAGGCTGAGGAGGATCCTGAGGACGACAGCTCCAACTCTGACGATGGTGTGGAGGTTGTTCCACAAAAGAGGACCAGGCGTGCTTCTCGTTCCCGTTCCCGAGGATTTTGATGTTGCTATTTCCTGCTTTATTTTTCTTTTACTAGTAGTTTGTAGCACTTTTGCTCATTGTTAGGCAGTTTTGTTTTTGTAAAACCTGTACCTTTTGTTCGTTGTAAAGCATGATGAAATGAAATAGCTTTTGAAAAGGTGTTTGTATTTTGAACTTTTAGCATCGTATCGCATCATTTATTTCGCACAAAGATGACATTGAATGGAAATGCGCATTGTGTAATCACCAAGTCAGGTAGTGAACCGACGCAACAAACTAAACAACTCAACTTACTAAGATATAACAGAATCTTTAGCAAGTTTACAACTCGATAAGCAAAATGCAACAACGCAAATAAACAAGACTTTAACAAAAATTGCTTAAACAGAGAGCAATGACTCAAAACACAAAACACGTCCGCTCGACAAACAACTCGATAAGCAAAACTCAACAACAACAAAGTGTACTTCTGACGATCTGGGCATCGGAACGCATCCGGAATGAAAGCCTTCGACTCTCCCGTTGCACGGAAATGCTTGGAGTTCTCCTTCGAAGAGTAAAACAGGGCCGAGGAGACACACCACAGCATTGCTAGCCATCCCGGGGAGCTGGTCGGCCATTTTTGCAAAAAGTGAATGGCTGGCCAGCCAAAGATATGCCACGGCATGGAGGACTAGAGAGCTTCTAGCCCCTGCTTCAACCTTCAGTTGCGCTTTGTCAGATGAATGCGTGGATTGGCTTAATGAGGAGGCACAGGTTGGGCCTAGCTTGGCATCAGATGCTTCATCCAGCTCTGGGAGGGGACGCAGAGATACTTGATTCAACTATGCCCCAAATTTATTGCTTACTTAGTATTTTCAAGTTTTCTTTAAGACTGTACTAAAATAAGCAACCTCGATTGTAATGCAAGAGCAAGAGAACTCTATTTTGAAATCAATGAAATTGAAAGTTATGGTACTGAAAATTTTCCACTTTTGGTCCAAAAATGGTCTAAGTCGTAAAAAGATTGATTTGAACAAAGTCAACTTTTATTAAAACTTTTCAAAACTATTTTCGATGCGGATCAGAACTGGACATGCCGAAAATCTGTCACCGAGATGCACGATCTTAGATCCCTGCAACTGGAAAGTTGCCCCTAGTCTGAAGAACAAGGTGGCACTCCAAAGCAACGGAAAGTTGCCCCTAGTTTGAAAAGCACTATACCGGAGATCACGGTAAATGCTGATAGATAAAGATGACTGAGATGATCGAAATGGACAAAGTTGATCAGGGAAAAGTTTATGACTGAACTTCAAGAACGAAGCTGCCTACGTATCCCAAAGATGGGAATCAAGCCTTACGTAGTTCAGGCTTTGGTTCGCTCGAGTATTTTCACTCTCCTTTTGCGCTCTAACTTTTGCCAAGGCCGCCCTTTGCGGGTTTTCAACCTTGCGAGCTCAGTTTTTATATTTTCTAATTTTTTGTGCTCTGACTTTTGCCTAGGTCGCCCTTTCGGGTTTTCGGCCTAGCGAGCCTCTCAAGGATAGTATTTCTTCAACTTGTCCATATTGATCGGTTGTGAGAACTCCAAGCCATCTAGATCCATCAGAACCACAGCCCCACCTGACCAGATAGCTTTGATGATGTAAGGACCAGTCCAATTAGGTTTGAACTTGCCCCTTGGGTCGTGGATGGGAGCTCGGTTGTCTTTGAGCACCAAATCTCCTTCTTTCAGATTCCTGGACTTAACCCTTTTGTTGAAAGCCCGGGCAATTCTGCGTTGATAGCCTTGGATGTGGTACAGTGCTTTCAGTCTTCTTTCATCAAAGAGCATGAGTTCTTCGAATCTGCTCTGCTGCCAATCTGCTTCGGCTATCTGGCATTCAGCCAATACTCGTAACGACGGAACCTCAATCTCAATGGGCAGAACAGCCTCCATTCCATAGACCAACGAATATGGAGTTGCTCCAGTAGAAGTTCTGATTGAAGTCCTGTAGCCCCACAGAGCAAATGGCAGCTTGTCTGGCCAATCTCGATAGGTTTCCACCATCTTCTGTAGTATATGCTTGATATTCTTGTTGGCGGCCTCAACTGCTCCGTTGGTCTGTGGCCTGAATGTTGATGACTTATGGAAAGCCACATTATATTTCTCCAACAAGTCTATCACTTCTTTCTTGAAGTGGGAACCATTATCTGAAATTATTTCGTTTGGCACCCCGTAGCGACAGATGATGTTGTTCCTGATGAACTTTGCGACATGCGACGCCTTCAACACCGCGTATGATTGGGCCTCGACCCACTTTGTGAAATAATCTATCGCTACTAGGATAAACTCATGCCCGTTGGACCCCTTCGGGGTAACAGCTCCGATCACATCAATTCCCCAGACTGAAAAAGGCCACGGCGAAGTCATGTTGTACAGTTTTGACGGCGGGATGTTCATGCGATTTGCATGAATTTGACATTTGTGGCATCGCCGAACAAAGCTAATACAATCCTCCTCCATGGTTGACCAGTAGTAGCCCTGTCTGAGGATCTTTCTGGCCAGCATTACTCCATTCATGTGTGCACCGCACTCCCCCCCATGGATGGCTTCCATCAGGCGTTTTGACTCTTCAGCTTCTACGCAGAGCTTATGCATTCCCAGATGACCCCTTTTGTACAGCTTTCCCCCGCAGATAACGAACTGAGCAGCCATTCTTCTGACAGCCCTCTTATCCTTGGCATTTGCCCCTAGTGGATATATCTCCTTTTCCAAGAAGTTCCAAATGTCGTAGTACCAGGGGTTGCCGTCTTGAACCTCATCTATGGCGGAAATCGACTCGTACGCTGGCGCAAACTTCTGATCAATAATGACTGGACGCATCCGGACTCCGGACGGGATGTCTATCATAGAAGATAGAGTTGCTAGTGAATCTGCAAACCTGTTGTTCTCTCTTACGAGGTGGGTGAAATTTAGCTTCTCAAACCGAGGAATTAACAGATCCAAGGTTTGGTGGTAGGTTATCATCCTTTCCTCTTTGACCTTCCAATCTCCTTTTGCTTGAGACACAACGAGGTTCGAGTCCCCAATGACGTCCACTCGTCTCGCCCCTAGTTCTAGGGCTGCTTCTAGGCCAGCAATACATGCTTCATACTCTGCTTCATTGTTGGAAACCTTGAACCGGAGCTTGAATGCTAAAGGGATACGGGAATCATCAGGCGCTATCAGCAACACCCCTATCCCATACCCATACTGGTTTGACGCTCCGTCAAAGTACATTGTCCAAGTTTCATCTTCGACGTGCAGGATGGCTTCATCTGGGAATAGATACTCAACCGCTTCATCCCCCTCAACCGGGTGGTCGGCAAGGAACTCCGCTACCGCTCTGCCTTTTACTGACTTGCGCGTCACATACTTCAAATCAAATTCGGAGAGCAACAGCAGCCAACGAGCTAGCCTACCTGTAAGTGCTGGTTTCTCGAAAAGATATTTGATGGGATCCAAACGCGAAACCAACATTACAGAGTGGGCTAACAGGTAGTGCCGCAGCTTCCTGGTTGCCCACACCAAGGCCAAACAAGCCTTTTCCAGCGGCGTATAGCGGGTCTCGTAATCTAGCATCTTTTTGCTCAGATAATAGATGGCTCTTTCCACTTTGTCTTCTGACTCCTGCGCGAGCATGCAGCCCATGGTAGTCTCAGTTACCGAGAGGTACAGTATCAACGGTCTCCCCGGCTCTGGCGGTGACAACACGGGTGGGTTCTGTAGATACTCCTTGATCTGCTCAAAAGCTGCTTGACATCGGCCGTCCCATTGGAATTTCTTTCCTTTCTTCAGGAGACCAAAAAGTGGTTCACAAGTCAAGGTTAATTTAGAAATAAACCGTCTTATGAATTGCACTTTACCCAGAAAGCCTCGCACCTCCTTTTCAGTCCTTGGTGGTGGCATTTCTAAGATGGCCTTGATTTTGGAAGGGTCGACCTCGATGCCCCTTTGTGTGATCAGAAACCCTAACATCTTCCCTGCTGTAACACCAAACGTGCATTTCTGGGGATTCAGTCGCAGCCGAAACTCTTTGATCCGTTGAAAGAATTTTTGTAAGGCGGTGTAGTGGCCCTCTCTATCTTTGGACTTGACAATCATGTCGTCCACATACACCTCGACCTCCTTATGGATCATATCATGCAATATTGTAGTCGCTGCCCGTTGATACGTAGCTCCAGCATTCTTCAGCCCGAATGGCATCACTCTATAACAATATGTCCCCCACGGGGTAGTGAACGCAGTCTTCTCCCGGTCTTCGGGTGCCATCACTATCTGGTTATAGCCTGAGAAACCATCCATAAACGAAAGCAAGGCGTGTCCTGCCGTGAAATCTACTAATTCGTCGATGTGCGGCAAGGGAAAATCGTCCTTCGGACTGGCCTTGTTCAAATCTCTGAAGTCTACACAGACCCGAATTCTGCCATCCTTCTTTGGCACCGGAACTATGTTGGCCAACCAAGTTGGATATTCAGATACCAGCAGGAACCCTGCGTCAATTTGCTTGGTGACCTCTTCCTTAATCTTGAGGGCCCAGTCCGGGCGAATCCTTCTGAGTTTCAGTTTGACAGGGCGGGCCTCTGGATCAAGAGGGATCCGGTGCTGTACAATCTCAGGATCGATTCCAGGCATGTCTTCATAGGACCACGCGAAAACATCTTTAAAATCTTTTAATAAAGCGACTAAGCGCTCGCGCTCCTCTGAAGACAACGTGGACCCGATCTGGACCAGCCGCGGGTCCTTCTCAGTACCAACATTCACAGTAGTGATTTCATCCATTAATGGTTTAACAAATCTTTCTTGCTCTTGATCAATTAATCGTTGCAAAACTGGGGGAATTTCTTCCTCGCTGTTTTCATCAAAGTTTTGAAAATCCTGATTTAAGCAATAAATCAAAGGCACAGAAAAATACTCGGAAACCACATCCACATCATTCTCATTAAATACTTCCAAGCCGTCAGATTCCTCTGTTACAACAGACTCAAAAGAAAATGAAAAAGACGACCTAGACAGGACTGTGGTATCCGGGTTATCACCCCCAGGAATACCGGACTCAGACTCAGTCGAGCTGGAATCTGATTCCGACGCAGAAGATTCGGTAGAATCAGATTCCGGCTCACTACCTGACCCGGAACTGCTAGATAAAAAGCCTTCTTCATATTGCCAGATGAGAGAAGGTGCGATAGATGCATCCAAGATCGACGCTGGAAAGCCCGCAGCTATTTCACCTCCAATCACAGAAACCGAAGAGTTATCCCCCAAGCACTCTTGGCCGATCGGAGGATCTGATAGTAGACTCGCCAGTGCTACCCCCATTTCCAACTCTGTACTCTCAGGATCCACTGCTTCACACTGCTCAGTCTCAGTTGGTGGGTCTGTCTGCGCTTCGGCAACGTCATCCCCAGATAGTTGTATGTCGAAAAAGATTTCAAAACCAGGCACGCGCTCCCCCTTCGCGTTTAGCCATGGCTCCGGGAAGCCGCAGAATGGAAAATCTTCCCCCTCCCGGACGAAACGTCCGTTTAGGGTACCCCAGATGGGCCTGTGCATTAAATCAAATGGCTTCCCGGCCTTCTTTGCCCTGGCCCTTCCGGCCATTTCTTTTCCTTTCCTCACCCAATCCTCCTTGGTGGGCAGATAACCCAGTCCAAAGGCGTGAGGATTGTGCGGCACTTCGGCCAACACTGAGACGCCTTTCCGGCCACTTCTCCCTAATCCCATCCCAGGGGTATGTTTTAGCTTGTTCATGAGGTAGATAGATTGTGCACTGACATACATGCCCTCATTTGCAGCCATGACATTCTGCACCACTTGAGCCTCGGCCAAAGTGAACCCCGACAAAAATACATCCTCCGTGCCGTGCTCGATTTCTAAGACGGGTGTAGACACTTCCGGCGGCGGATGGATTGATGAATTCCCAAAAACGACCGCTACCCCTTTCCCGTGAGGGTATTTCAGCATTTGATGTAGGGTGGAAGAGACTGCTTTGACCTGGTGCAACCACGGTCGCCCCAATAGTAAGTTAAAGGTTGCGGGAACGTCCAGGATATGAAATTCGATGCTGTGTTGTCCTGGACCAACCTTAGTTTGAATTTTAACAGTCCCCATCACTTCTCTGCTGGTATTGTCATATGCCCTGATCACTTGGGTGGTTGGGATGAAGTCCGCGGGTTTTAACCCGATTGCATATGCCGTTCTGGTTGGGCAGACATTAATCGCAGACCCGGTATCAACAAGTACCACCGGTATCCACTTATCTCTACATTCCACAGAGATGTAGAGAGGCTTGTTATGATTTGCACCCTCAGGCGGTAGCTCCTTGTCCGAAAAAGTTAATGCCGGGGAACCTCCTCCCGGAAAAACCAGCCCAACCAGCTGTTCAGGCGTGGTGTCTATAGAAAGTTTCGACTTGTCCATGGCAGATAGGACAGCTTCTCTGTGCACTCGTGATGCCATTAGCAGTCCCCAGATGGAGATGTCTGCCTGTATTTTCTTTAACTGTTTCAGCACAGCTTCATCCTCGATCTGCTTCTCCTTCTGTCTCTCCGCTTCTCTGTCTTTCCCAGATGCTTCGGGTTGGTCTAAGTGTGGGGGCTTGAAGTACCGCCCACTTCTTGTCATGTGGTCCACTTCGTCAAGATACCAAGTATCATCTGGTTGGCCATTTCCCCAGTCTTCATCGGTGTGGGCAAGACACAAATCGTCATCTTCCCACCACATTCCGCTGGCAGCCAACAGACATCTGTCCGGCTCCAATCTACTCGCACTTTCAGTGCTCTCTGTCCAAATGCTCGCAGCATTGTCTGTCTTTGTGCACACAGCACTTCCGGTCCCCTCAGGGCCCTTCGCCTTTCTGGCTCTCTCAGCTTCCTCAAACTTTGCTTGTTCCAACTGCGTCAGTACAGTTGTTTGTTCAACAGTTCCCACATCCGTAATGCCCATGTCCTGAGCGGAATTCTTAACACCGGCGCTCTCCGGCGGTACAACTTGATTTTCGGCCGTTCCGGTCACAAGTGATGTTTCTGCCCCCGCCGGGCTCTGTTCTGGTTGGGCTTCCCCCACTGCATCCGGTTGATCTTCAAGCCATCCAGTGGCCTCCTCTGATCCCTCATAATCATTCCAGTTAATGGACGCGTCCTCCAACTCCTGATCATCGCGAAATTGCAAGTTAGCAAAGTCCTCTTCTATGGTTGTCGGCTCATCTGCCCATAGCCTAGATCCATCCTCTCGGATCATGCACAGTTCTCCTGTCTCGGGAAATTCTACAATTAGCCCACTTCGGCTCGTTGATAGGATGTGCCTGCTCGGATCATAAGCTCCCTCAGCAAAATTCTGCCCAGTCCCAGATTTAACAGACTCATTCTTTCCTAAAATCTGCCCTGCCTTGTCTTCGATGGTCACCACCACCGGCTCCGATTGGGTTTTGGAGACGTCCACCATGCACAAAAGGTCAGTGTAAGCGGGGAGGAGCACCTCCGGCTTGGGTAGGTGGGTGGGCGTAATATAGATGCTAGGATCGTAAGACACGACCCCAGTCTGGATGAAATTAATTCTGTTGGGAGGGGGAGGTTGGTTATGTGGTGGGAGAGGGTTGGTTGTGACATTGGGTTTGTCTGGGGGTGCGATCACCTGTTTGTCAATAAGATCCTGGACCTCATGACGTAATCTGAAACAACGGTCGGTGTCGTGACCGTGTTGTTGGTGATAAGCGCAGTATTTCGATGAGTCAAAGGAGGGAGGGAGTGGATTTGGTAATGGCTTGGGTTCCAGGGGTTTCAAATGGTTTTTCCTGATCAGTATTCCGAGAACCTTGGACAGGGGCATGTATAATTGGGTAAATGCTCTTTGGCCCCGAGGTTGGAATCTATCGGTTCGTGTATTGCTTCCGGACGCGCCGGAGAAGGGTGTGGCAGTTGTGGGCCTTGGAGGAGGAGGGGGAGTGGTGGTGACCATACCAACTTCCGAGGCTCTTGTATTAGCAGCGCCACTCGGGCCCGCATTGTTGCCACGATTGAACGTCCTCCTCGGTTGTTCTCTGTCCTGGTCAAACAGACCTTGTCTCATAGCGTCTTCAATTTGGACCCCCATATCATGCAAATCTGCAAAAGTAGGAAAGGGGACTACGATCATTCTTTGCATCAGCTTCGGGTGGAGATTGCGCACAATCATCCGGATTTGATCTCTGTCTGTGGGTCTTAGAGTCATCGTCGACGCCTTCGCCCTCCATCGGACCACAAAGTCCGAGAAAGATTCCTTAGGCTCTTGCCTCGTCGTTTCAAGATCACGAGTTGTGATCTCGATCTGAGTATTATAGGAATATTGTGTGACAAAGGCCTCGGCCATCTCATCCCAGTTCTTCTTTACCTCATCCGATAATCTTGCGTACCAATGGGAGGCCACACCCGACAGGGTTCGGCCGAATAATGAGAGCTTCTGTTGTCGTGTGAGGCCCATTGGCCGCAAGACATCCGCAAACAGTCGGATATGAACCATGGGGTCACCAGTCCCGTCAAAACGGTCTATTTGTGGCATTTTGAATCTATCGGGGAGCGTCACGGCCTCCTCGGTATATCCATCTCCGATATCCGGCATAGCCTTAGCCCCTTGGGATTTTTTGAAAAGCTTCTCCAGTTTGCTCAATTTCAGAGCTGTTTGATCAACCTCGAGCTCGGATGGAGAGTCCGGGTGATTGGGTGTATGGACCTTGGACAGTTGTGGTGGAATCGGGGGCGGAGTTGGCCCCGTTGGAAGACTTGTGTCCTCTTGCAGAGTCTGGATGGTTGGTACGGTATTCTGGGTGTTCGGAGGAACGTCATGAACGGCAGGAGCCTTCTCAGGTAATGGGGCCCTTGCCGGGGGAGGGACTTGTTGCGAAGCAGATGCCTCATTCTGCTGTTGCAGTCTGGTAATCAGCTCAGCCTGATGGGTCATAATTTCAGACTGTTGCTTAGCGAGTTCATCCCGGCGAACGGCATCTTGCTGCATGGCCTGCATAGTTTCTTGCATTTGGCGCATCATCTCCTCAATTCCTGTTGGTGCCGTCATACTGTCTTGATTTGTTTGAACTACTGACAGATTTGTCTCAAGGGGGATCTCAGTCCGACTGTCCACTGGTGGGGGATACCACTGTTCTGGTGCTCTCAATTCAGATGTACTGCGCTTCCTTTGTTTCCTTCTTGTAACAGGGGGTAAAGAATGGAACACTGGCTGTCCGTCGATTAGATCCTCAGATCGGTGGAGTCGACGACCTCGCGTCCAAGGTGCTTGGGGAATGCCTGTTGGGTCGGAAGCAATCGTGCTAAAACTGACCTAGCAAAAGATAAATAAAGCGAAAAGGAAATAAATAAACAGATAAATGGACAGCACAACAGCTTAAAATAAAATGCATGACATGCAGTCGGGCACACAGTCAAAAAGCTGAACAACATACTGTCCTCAAACACTGGTTATTATCCCTGTATCACTGTCCCCTAACACTGAATCTGATACCCGCAGATACCTGATTCTCAAATACTGGCTGATGCTCGCAGGTCTGATACCCACAATGCTGAACTGATGCCTGCAGGCTCGGTACTCAAACTTGTATACTGATACACGCCCGCAGGCCTGATGCTGACAACTCTGAATTGATGCCCGCAGGCCTGATACTCAAACTTGTATACTGATCTGATGCCCGCAGGCCTGATACTGACAATACTGAATTGATGCCCGCAGGCCTGTTGCCCAAACCCATATGCTGATACATGCATTCCTGTAGAGACGCACTCCTAAGCACATAACAGATAAGTGAGAGCCAAAACACCCCTATGTTTGGGGTAGGGTTTCCCTGTCCTATTTTGTCAGGAGCTAGGGTTTCACTATGCACGCAGCGGTTTCAAACAACCTATAAACGGGTAAGCAACCTGTCCTAATTTAGAATGGTCACTATGGATCCGAATATGCACTAGGTCGAATGGTCAAAGAGGGTGCCCCGGTAAAACCGGGGTTTGTGTTCCCATACTGGCAGAGCCCACAACCGGTCAGCCTTATGGTCATGCCTTGACAAGACAAGCCTCCGGCAAACCGTTCAGGAATAGCAGATGGCAAACACGGTGTCCTAGGCGCACCAATGCAAATGCAATGCAAAGAATCACACAAGTGTAGTCAAAAACAGATATCATGAGTTCGAGTCAAGTTCTCTAAATCCCCAGTGGAGTCGCCAGAAACTGTAACAAGCCCGCGGGGGACCTCGCTACAGCTCGGACTCTCAAATGTTTGTCACGGTTCTTAATCTGAACCAAAGAGTCCAAATCTGGCAAATCGTTTTGAGAAAAACTGATTTTTGAAAAAGTAGTGCCAAACATGGACTGCTTTGCCAGATACAGAGTCGCCACCTAAATATTTTATTTTGGGAAATTTAGGAAACCCTGACTCGGTGCCAAAAGGCCACGTGTCCGTCATCACCAAAGTTGCCTCGGCTCGGGAACTTGGGTACGATTGGGGAAGGTCACTTCGTGAGCACCCCCGCTCGCCCGGTCATAGACCGGCCTCTACTAACCATGATATCAATTTTTGAAAACATTGTATGTTCTTATTCCGGTTATTAGCCTAGGTTACTATGTGATGCTCACAGCATATAAGTATAGACCGGGTCGCCCGAATTGGAACAAAACATTTCATGTTTGTTTTTGAAAGATGGTTTGCTACCCGCAGGTAAGTTTAAAACATTTGATGATTTATTCCAATCCAAGTAACCCAACCTTCACCCACAGGCATTCAGGCAGTTATATCATATAAGCAATTAGCCTCATGGTAAGCATGCTATTCATGGCAGTCACTCACACGCATGCAAGGATGCTAAAGCATAAAACTCACCGAGTACTCCAAGCCAAAGCAGAAACTCATTAGAAATCATGCATGAATCCTAAGTATACAAAAATGCCTAATGCAACATATGCAAAAAATGCAACTATGGCAGGCTCGGCTATTCTAAACATGGCATGTGGAATGCGGCAACTAGCATGTATTCAACTTGGAATTGAAAGTACAATGCAGTTAGTATGATGCGCCGAGCCCGATGCATGCAATACAGATGAATGATGCAAACATGCTGTCATACTGTATGCTAATTAAAATATGCCCTAATCTAACCATCAAAAGCGGATAAATAAAAGGGAGAAAGACGTGGGGTTGGAAGACATACATCACACTCACCCACACTTATTACAGTTGTGCCCTCGCACAGAGGGTCCGAATAAATAATACAGTCCGAATATTACAGTCCCCAAATAAAAGAATATTACAGTCCAAAATATTATAAAATCCTAATTAATTAATGAATTAACTAAGAAAGCAAATAAACTGGCGTGCAAGCCAGGGACTGTCTTGCTTCTGATGGATGATGTATGTCCGGATTGTCTTGCGTGGAAATCCACCGGAATGCCCCAATTAGCCTCTGTTTATACTTGTTCTTGAAATGCGTGCCAAGTCCCAAAAAGTTGCTGATTCTGCGTTTTGCTGCAACAGAGAGCAGGAAAGGGGCATAGCAATGTATTTGCACAGATATATGCATACCTCGATCCTCGTGCCACCAATCACGCATACCGAGGCATAATGGCCGAGGAGTCGAAATGCACAACTCAATATAGGATGAATGCACATGAAACTACAGCTAAAACCTAGCTCCATCATGGATAATCCGGAGTGTCAGTGACTGGGGAATTGAGACACATTCCGTCACTCGGAGTACGAAATGTACCTCGTTTCCCGTGCCCGGACTAACTCCTATTCCGGACACGATGCAATATGCATGATATGCATGAAATGCAACTAAGATGTAATCCTAACATACAGAATGCTATGGAAATGAGATGCCTCGAAATGCGTGCACGCGGGCACGCAAACCGAGAAAGTGACGGGATGTTGAAAATATGATGCCTCGAAATACGTGCACATGGGCGCGCAATCCGAGGTAATGGTAAATGCAGTGAAAATAAGATGTCTCGAAATGCGTGCACACGGGCACGCAAACCGAGGCAATAACAGATGCAATGCAAATAAGGTGCCTCGAAGTACGTGCACACGGGCACGCAAACCGAGGCGATGACAGATGCAATGAAGATGAGATGTCTCGAAGTGCGTGCACGCGGGCACGCAAACCGAGGCGGTGACAGATGCAATGAAGATGAGATGCCTCGAAATACGTGCACGCGGGCACGCAAACCGAGGCGGTGCTAAAGTGACATGGAAATGACAAATGGGCTTATACCAACATGAGTGAGCCTCAGCCACACTCACATCGGATGCCAGTGGCAGAAAATGAAGTGCCTCGAAATACGTGCACACGGGCACGCAAACCGAGGCAATGCATACGCAATGCAAATGACATGGAAAATGACAAATGGACTTATACTAACATGAGTGAGCCTCAGCCACACTCATATAGGATGCCGGTGGCAGAAAATGAAGTGCCTCGAAATGCGCGCACACGGGCACGCAAACCGAGGCAATGGTAAAATGCGATGAAACATGGCAAAAATGATATGCAAGCATGCTAATGGAATTTCAGCAACAAAATATGGGGGAAAACAGTCCCGAAATGAAGCGAAATGACATGAAATGCAAGGAAATGACCCGAAATGCAACATTAGGCATCCGAAATGGCCTATAGCCATACTAAACATGCACAACATGGACATGCAATGCAAAGACAGAAGCTAGACAGTCCCAAAATAAGCACTTTTCCAGTTATAAACATGGCCAAACAGCAAATATAGGTATGGCAAAAATAGCATACAAGAATAGGGGCCAAGATAGGGGTAATGAAGCAAGTGGTATAAGCTAAACCCAAACTGAAAAATTTCCTTCTACAACACTGAAGATGGACCAAAAATATGAACATTTACAGTATATGGCAGCCTCAAAATCAGTATATAAACATGCTAAAAATATGATGCAAAATAAGGCTCAAAAGGTGCTAAAACATGAAGTGTATAAAATAATCACCAAACAGAAAAAAAGTGTGAATGAAACATGAAGTATAGGCCAAAATAAGACCACTTTCAGTTCGGACCAAGGTCCAAAAATAGAAACAAAGAGGGCTACTAATTTATGCAAAAATGGGGCCAAATAGGGGATATAACTACAAGTGACATATGGAAACACCAAACAATGTTGAGCCCTTCTCCAATGTTGAAGAGGGGCTCAAAATAAGCCCTAAATCAGTTTACCACATGCTCGAAAATAAATTACTCATGGGTCAAAAATAGCATGCAAAATTATGACATACAAGATGGTCAAAGAAGCAAGTGTATTCTGGAGGGCTCAAACAGGGTTGAGCCCTTGATGAGAAGTGAAGATGAGCTCAAAATATGGCCCTTTTCAGTTAAGGCCGAAGCTCAACACAAAAAGCATGCATGGCTTACATATTGATTAAGAAAAAGGGTCAAAAAGGTAAAAGTGTAACTTACCCTTGAAGATCTAGACTTTGGTTGCTTCTTGGATGGATTTGCTGCTCCTTTGGCCTTCAAGAACCCTTCTTTGTTGCTGGAAATGAGATAGTGGTGGTAGGGCTTGGTGGTGTAGAAGAAATGAAGGTTAAGGAGTTAGGGTTTTTTGAAGTTTTGAGAGTTATAACAATGGAGTTTAGGGTTGAGCCTTGGAGATGAATTTTTCTAACCTCTATGAAGAAGACCCTCAGCTGGTTTATATGGTCAAGAAAGGGGTGTAAAAGGGGGGTCAAATGGAGAGGAAAACTCTCTCCCAAAATATCCCCCGGATACAGAAAATATCTGGGGGATATTGCCCCACAGCTGGAAAGGGCACAGTGAGGAGAGCACGGCCGGCCGCTCACTTTGGCCGGAGGTGGCCGGCCGGCCACACCCCCTAGCCGGCCGGCTAGGGGTCAAAAGGGTCAACCAGATTTTCTGGCCGGCCAGGTATTGGGGAGGTAGCCCTATGTGTGTACAACACAACCATGTAATTGAAATTCCAAGAAAGTGGGCCCAAGGGGTTCAACAATGGCTCGGAAAGAGGGGGTCAAAAGGGTCAAGTTGACTTACTGGCCGGCCATGAACTTTTAGGGGCCTCCCATGTGTGTACATCACAGATATGTAGTTCAAAGTTCAAGAAAAAAGGTCCAAGGGGTTCAACATTAGCCCGGAAGAAAGGGGTCAAAAGGGTCAGGTGACCTTAATGGCCGGCCACCAACTTTTAGTGGCCTCCCAGATGTGTAGATCACAGATATGTGGTTGAAAGTTGGCAACGCTAGCTCTAAGGTATTCAACATTAGCCCGGAAGTGCGAAAAACGGGCGCCGGGAGGCTCGGGAGGAGAGATAACTGGTTGCTGCAACAATTGCTGGCCTCCCACCCTTCAGTGACCTTCCTCGGGATAAAACAGAGGTACCTGCCAAAAATGAGCGAAAACCGTTGCAAAACGAATGTCCCGGAGCCAAAACACGCAGTTCGGGGTCCCGGAAATGGGCTGTTAAGCACCGAAAATTGTATTCGACCCCGAAGTGGGTTTCTCAGCCCCCAGTGTCCCTCAAAAGGGATGAAATAAGATGTATGCCAAAAAAACAGAGCAATAGGAGATGGTCAAGCGGTCCCGAACCGAGGCACACGGCCTGACGGCTCCGAAAACCGGGAACCGGACTCCGAAATGGGCAAAATGGCCTACGGCCACCAAATGTAGCCTACGGACATTGAGAGATGGTCTACGGGACCTCTCCCTCCCTTCAAGAAAAGAAACAAAGAAAACCGAGTCTGGTTCGCAAACCGAGACAAGGCATAGAAAAGGGTTCGGAAGTCCGGAGGCAGGGCTTACGGCCGCGACTCTGAAACTTCTGAACGAGCACATTATGCAACATCACCAAGTGCTCAATTGGCAACGTCTGAGTCTTAAGGTCGGTCAAAAATGGGGTGTCTACACCAGCAAGGATCAATCAGTCCTTACAGAAATTGTGATTGCCAACCAATTATTAGACGATTGTGTTTTAGTTCTTTTCAGCCTCAATGAAGAGGACTTTTACTGGTGGCTTGACTTAGGAGAAATTAAGAGAAATAACAGTAATATGAAGAACAATTGAAGTATTTCATAAAAATGAACACTTACAATGGTCCAAACTCAGCCTCGGAGAGGTTTACAACAGCAATCTACTTGAATCTACTTGAAGCTACTCCTATGAATCGAAGTGCAGTGCGGGTATTTAAAGTGCAGGTATTTAAAGAACAGTTATTTAAAGACTGGAAATGTAAAAAACTGGAAAAGAAAATATATGAAGTAAATGACTGATTTGTATGGTCTGAGTTCGGTCCTTTTTTCTGGGGGCTGCCCTGCTATTTATATTCGTCAGTGATGACCTTCGAAATGCACTTCGAACCGTCGAACTGCTCCTCCATGATCGCTGATCATGCTTCCTTACAAGTAGCTCCATTACGCCATTACTGGCAGTTGAGCTTCCCTCTTGTATTTGAATTTGAATATGAGTAACCGTTGAAGATATGTCATCTTGCATTCCGTTATTGATCTTGTGTTACTCAGATCATGTGAGGACCAATATTTATTGCCACGTGTACGATCAGGATTAAAGGCTTGAATAACCTTCCTTTATTACCCTTATTCTGCCACGTGTCGAACTGTAACTGGTTTTTACAAAATATGTAGCCAACAACTTTGCTTGGCTTCACACGAGTCCAAGTTGGCTCCTTCTCGGGAGCTCCACAAAAAGCTGACCATAGGGTGACTCCGAGACAACTTCTATCCCTGATGCTCAACTTGCTCACCTACACACATAAATATACATAAATAGTGAGCTAATGCCCAATGAGTAATAACAGAATAAAAGGGTTATTTGAATGAAGTTCCACACCATTACAAATATCAATTAGTTTAGCCATCATATCAATCCTTTGCAATAACAGAGCCATTGTTCGATAGCATTTTCAATACAATTCCGATTTCAATACAATTCTCAATAATCCATGTTATCTCAATAGCAATACTCACTCAATGACAATTTACGCGGTACATCCAATAGAGTAACAATGTATCAGTAACAATGGGACCTCGAGGGTCAATCAATAGGACCACAATGAGTCAATCAATAAATCGTATCCAATGTGACCATTAAGGTCTAACAGCATATATAGTGATCCATGATTGTGTGTTATGGTTTATGCCTTGTGTTTCTACCCTTTGTTTCCTTATATTTGAGTTTAGGTTGTGTTGAGCGAGTTTGGAACATATTGGTTGTGAGTTGGTGCAAGTGGTTGCTGCCCAAGTTTTTGTCTCTTCGCTCGAGCGAGCCTTGGGTATTTATCTCTTCGCTCGAGCGAGCTTTCTTGGGCTCGAGCGAGCCTTGTCTGGCGTGTCTCTTCGCTCGAGCGAGAGACCTTGCGCTCGAGCGTGCGTCTGCGTCTCTTTTAGACCTGAAGAGTGGCATTCTTCGCTCAAGCGAGCTTTCTCACGCTCGAACGAGCTCTGTATTTCTTCGCTCGAGCAAGAATTCTTGCGCTCGAGCATGCGTCTGCGTTGGTGGGTTGTAGACCTGAAGTCTCGCTTTGTCCGCTCGAGCGAAGCTTCTTGCGCTCGAGCGAGGTTCTTTCATTGTGTCTGGTCGCTCGAGCGACAACTCCTTCGCTTGAGAGAGCCTCGCGTACATCAGATCTCAGTAGTGGGAAGTTTATCACTTTTTCATTTCCTTCTTCCCCCAAAACCCTAGATCCGTCTCTCTCTCTCTCTCTCTCTCTCTCTCTCTCTCACTCCTTCTCTCTACAAATACTCCATTTCTAGGGCTTTTCTATCCATTTCTCTTTATTAAAAAGCTAGAGCTTTAAGTGGGCTTTCTTTTGATCCAAGAAAATACAAGTTTGGAGCATCTTGGGGTTCCTCTCATCTTTCCTTTTGAGCTTCTACTTTGAGGTAGGGATTTCTTGAGTTATATATACTAGTTATATATTGTTGTTGTTGATTTAAAAGTTTCCTTGAAGGATTAGTGTTGATTTTGATTTTTGTGATTAAAAAAAAAGAGTTTTCGAAGGGAGTTTAATCTCAAATCATTTTTGTTAATTCCTAGTGGGTTTGTTTAGTTATTTTGAAACTCAAAAGGGATGGTTTAATAGGGTTTCTTTAAGAGGGTGGGAAATGTTTGGTTTTTGATAAAAACCCTAGGAAAAATTGGGGATTTTTGGAAGGAACATGGAAAGGTTCTTGAAATTCTTTTCTATCTTTGAATTGAAGATGAACAGGTATAAATGTCATAATGTGTTTGCAAAATGGTAAACTTTTAATGTATTGAGAAGTAGAAAATTGTTTTGAAAGCTTTACGTGTAGCTCTTGGTGAGACTATGTTACTATAACTTGTGAAATGAGGAAATTGTGGTATGAATAGATGATATGTGGTTGACTTGTGAAGGAAACAATGAAGAAAGAAATGGGAAAATTGTGAATGTGGCATTATTGTAAAGGCCTTGAACATGAAGAAATGTCATGAATTATGGGAATTATTGCATTGTATATTATTTCTTTCATTATTGTGCATTGTGGTTCTAAATTGAAGAGATTTACATTCATGAGAGAAATTGGTATTGTAATAAGAACTATGGAAGTGTGTAAGGGGTAAATACAGTGGTAGGTCCAGTTAGGGGTTATAGATGAGTTTTGTTAAGTTGGCCTGAGTGTCCATGGTAAAAGACCAGAAAACCGCGCAAATAGGTGTCGAGCCTTCCGGTTAATACCGGTAAAAATGACAGTTTGGTAGTACTCGTAGAGTCTACTTGCAGACACCAGCCTAGGGACTACCAGTGTTGTATTTACCGCCCCTATTGATTAAAATTGGAAGTTCTTTTGTTGAAATGAGATAAGATTACTAATTGTTATTGGAATAAAAAAAAAAATTCTTTAAGAAAGCAAGGCATGGAATGAACATCTGCATTTTTTTTTAGAATTGCATAACAGTATATATTTTGTTAGAATTCTCTACTGGGCTTTATGCTCACCCCTATGGGATTTGGTGCAGGTAAAGATGTGGTGATCCAGCCTAACTGAGGGTGTGGATATTCTGTGAAGAGTAAATAGCTCTCCTTTTGTGTAAATTTTTGTAAAGCCAATGGCTAATATGTTTGGGTCCGAGAGGCCATTTTGTGTAACCGGGCTATGGCCTTGGAAGATGTAAGCCCTTAAGGGCATTTTATTGTTTTGAGACTTGAGGCTTCACATGCTATAGATTCATATGTTCTTTTTTTTCGTTGAATGTATATTGCATGTGGAACTCTATAATTAAACTTATTTATTAATTATATGGAAATGGAAGGATCATTGCTATTGTTTAGTGAATGTTACTTAATGCGAGTAGTTCATGTTGAATTATTTTGGGGTGTTACAGCAAAGATCTCTGTGTTTCAATTATCTAATGGGCCACGATATTGTTTCCCCTAGGCAAGGGCCAATGGGCCATGGTATTATATCGCCCAGGCAAGGGCCTATTTAGCAATGGGCCATGATATTAATTTTCCCCAGGCAAGGGCCTATTTAGCAATGGGCCATGGTATTAATTTCCCCCAAGCAAGGGCCTCACTAAAGGATGCCACGAGTTTATTTTAGGATGTGACGAGTTTACTTTCAAAAATGAACTTCATTCATTAGCAACAAATAGTACTTTAATAAACCATTCAATTAATCATGTATCGATTTTGATAATAATAACATTTGTGAAAATAAATATTACTTGAACATATCTTTATAAAGTTATTACTCACAGTGGATTACGTTGTCACTAGGCCTCAGACGTCCACCTATACAAAACACATAACAAAAATACAATTGAAGCACCATTCGATAGCCATTTCACTTAATTCAATTCTCCTCATGTGTTTCTAACTTATTCCATGTTTATATGAGTTCAATTTGGTGCCTAAGAGTACTTGATATGACTTGAGGATGCAAGTATGCACTTAAAATAGTTCATCAGAATTTGCTGAAAACAGGGTCCTTGCTCGAGCACCACTTTGGTCATTTGAGCGGTCTGCCAAACTGTGTAAAAATATTGGTTGCACGTTTTTTACGCTCGAGCGAGATTCTTGTGCTCGAGCGAGGAGCAAAGCAAAATAGGGTTCGCTTGAGCGCAGCTTTGGATGTTCGAGCCACCGTGCAATTCTCTACAAAACTTCTGAGAGCTCGATTTTTATGCTCGAGCGACACTTTCTTCGCTCGAGCGAACATGTCGAATTCTGAAATTTCTAAAACTGTGTTTAAAGTTCAAATTTGATATTCAATGGTCCAAAACTCGTGTTTTTGATACAAAACCATGGAGAAACATCATAAAACATGGAACCATAGTTAAATTGAAACCAATTGCTAAAGATCATGGACCCAATTCTTAAAATCAAACTTAGATCATAAAGTTGGAACCATGTATGACGTTGATCACACTTTTTTCTTCCCAAAACATAGCAAAATGACATTATATGTATAAAACCATGAAAAACCTTCAAGTTCATGCCTTCTAGACCTCATATATGTATGAAATTCAAGAAATCTCAACTCAAAAACAAAAGAACAAGCATGCATGTATATAATTCAACTCAAATTCATCATATTCATGGTAATTCATGTTCAATCCACTCAACTCATGCAAATGATCCTACAACTCCATGAACTTAGTTCCTACATGACTTAATTCCAAGAATTTAGGATGAATTTCATACCTAATGTGTGAATTCAAGTGTGTTACTGTCATGACCCAAACCTGCCCCTATAGGTTTAACATCGTAACCGGCCAGTAATCCTAGGATTACCGAAGGCCTCTGAGACAAATTAACATAATATTAGGGGCTAGTGGAAGCCAATAACAAATATGCAATATCCATTGAGCTGCACAAACTTATATGACACAGAAAAATTTTAAACTTTATATACATACATTTACACATCATCATATATGTAGGCTAGACTAAAAGGGACATAGCCCTAAATACAAAATAAACAGAAACACTTATTAAACCAAAACAAGACAACAAACTTGAACTTTATACACATAGCCATAACCACTTGACATATCCGGAACCTCCATGGGAGGCATATAGGTTGGCTGACAAAACAGAGTCCAAACAGAAACTCTAGGCCTAGTCACGCTTGATCACCTACATACATAAATATAAATAGTGAGCCGGAGTCCAGTGAATAATAACAGAGTAAAGATTTTAATGAATGATATCCGTAAAGAAACAAAGTCTTCTACATGATCAGATGTCAAAGCAGAAACATATTCATATACGTAATTGCATTCGTATTCAAAGTTCGTATATTTCACATCATAGTACGTGGCACATCAATTAGCATTAACAAATCCGATGACCCATGAAGGGACGGCCGTAGAGGCATTCTAATGACTCATGTGCACAAAGACATTTCCAATGACCCATAAAGGAACGACCGTAAAAGCATTCCGATGACCCATAAAGGGATGACCATAAAAGCATTCCGATGACCCATAAATGGACGCATATCATATGATGCTAAGGATGCCACGAATACATTTCAAAAACTTGGAAAATCATTCATTCATATAAAACATAGCATTTCAGAAAAACTAATCATTTCATATCATTAGAACATAATTAAAGTTAAACATAACTTTACAGAGTTACAGATAGTTGCAGAAGTAGATCAGACAGATCAGACTGACAATAGTGCGTGACCTACACAAACACATAACATATACACATTGAAACACAATATTACTTTCTTAAACAAACTTGACTTCTCTTGTCTTCTGTCTAAATAATTCAAAGGTCTACTACACTTATTCTTTCTTTAGTCAACTGAATCGGGTTCTCGTTTCACATATTCTTTCATTACTAAATCATTCTTTTCTGAATAAACCAATTTCTTACTTGGCTTTTTAATCAATTACCACTAAGTCAATAACTTATTCTTTAATCAACTAATTAATGTTGATTGGTAGTTTATTAATCCTATTGTGTCATAATTCTTGCCTAAGAATGCTTGGAAGTGAAAGAGAACAAAAATCGAAATATGAAACAAATTTCCAAAATTTTCTGAAATAGGACTTTTCGCTCGAGTGCAACATTGATCGCTTGAGTGGACCCCTTGGTCTGCAAAAATACTAGTTGCTTGCATTTCACGCTTGAGCGACAACTTCTTCGCTCGAGTGATGACGACGAATTCTGGATTTTTCAGAATGTTGTTTAAACTTCAAAACACAATATCAAGGCTCTAAATTCATGCATGACTCACTTGAATATGCAAAAACATTCCCAATTACATATATTTAAAGTTAATTCCACTTATACTTCAAAATTTCATGATTTTAATTCAAATTTAAACCTTGGATTTCATGTTTAAACATCATCTTTCAATTCTTTCTTTGTTTTTATGAAACTTGAAATTGAATCTATTAGGCCCTTAAAAAATATTTGCATGTATGAAATTTAAATCAAAATCAAACTAATTTTTAATTCTCATAGTAAAATTATAATTCATTCCTTAATTTGTCCAAACTTAGATTTAATTCATTTTTTTTATAGCAAAATCAATTTCCTAGAATTTAAACTTATTAACTCCATCTTTTAACCAAATACTTAATTTATGATCATAGGCGTTACAAAAATATTTAAATTGAACAACACTTTTAAATTAAATTGCATGCATGGATTAAAAATCAAAATCAAACAAATTCCTAATTTTCATAATGAAATCAAAACTTTATCTAACTTTAAGATTAACTCCAAATTTCCATAAACTTGATTTTTCTAAAGCTTTTTCTTTTTCTTTTTCTTTTTTTTTTCCTCTTCAAAATATAAAATTGAATTAATTCAAAATTTTCATAATCTATGATGCATGCTGTAATTAGAGTATTAATTTGCTCATGCATGTAACAATGAGGCTTATTTTCATGCAAGATCACAACATCAAACCCAAAATAATTAATTTTCATAACCATGAATCTTACTTTATCCCTTTATCTTTGTTTTCTAATTTCTTTCAATTTATTTGAAATTGAACCCAAACTCACCCTTATGCTGTGTTTGATTGGGGGATTTAGGGAGGGATTTGGAAAGGGAAAGAGAAAAGGTGTGTGAAACTATATGAAATGTAAGTATATTTTTTTCACATTTCACCTACCTTTTCCATTTCCCTTTCCAAATCCCTTCTCAAATCCCTCAACCAAACACAGCATTAATTTCAAGTATAACACAAGGATTCTATAAAATTAAACATAAATTTCATACCTTAAAACATAAATTTCAGTATATTTGCTTGATTCTCCTCTACGTCCATAGCCTTTTTTCTTGAGCCCTCTTCCATTTCCATAAACTCTTTTCTTCTCCAGTAACCAAGAAAATTGAGTACTCTCTCTCTCTCTCTCTCTCTCACGCACGGTTCCTCTCCTTCTCTGGAACTCCTTCAACAATAAAAGAATATGAGTTCATTTTTCTTAGTTGAAATTAACACAATATACACATATATGCCCACTTCATGGCTCAGCACATCCACACGTGCACATACTTTAGGCCTTTCTAAAATGGAAAATGCTATAGACTCCAAATGAATTATTAAATTTTCTACCAAACCTTTCACATGTGTGGGTCCCACACCCATGTGAGAGGTTTGGTAGAAAATTTGATAATTTATTTGGGGTCCTAGCATAACTCTTCTAGAATTAAGTTACTAATTTATGTATTAATTTAATTAAATCCCACTTAGTCTTAACAAATTATAATTAACACTTAATCTTAATAAATCTCAATTAGTACATAATTTAATTAATCATAACTAATTACAAATCTCACATAATTTAGTCTGTCTAATTTGACTTCCATTAGAGCCCAATTAATTATATTAAAATTTATCATTTTGAATCAGA
Organism: Camellia sinensis; assembly: GCF_055761805.1. Classification (NCBI taxonomy): domain Eukaryota; kingdom Viridiplantae; phylum Streptophyta; class Magnoliopsida; order Ericales; family Theaceae; genus Camellia; species Camellia sinensis. Next base: position 75,164,023 of record NC_138964.1, read on the forward strand.
TTTTTAATCAAACTCCCAAAAGGCCCCAAATGTTAAATTAAACTTATTTTCATCCTCAATTTTGGTTTCTTAAATTATTTAAGCCTTCAATCTTTGATCAAACTCAAAATTTCATCAATAAATTACCTATTCAAATTAGGCACCTCATAAATGAATTTAATTCATAATAATCTTAGTTCCTAATTCATATAACTTAATTAACTCTAATTCGGACCAAATTAATCAAATATTTAATTAAACTCCCATATGATCGGATACTCGAAATTAAAATAATTCAATTTACCATTTGTACTATCTTGAGCCATTTAGGCTTTTAAATTCTAATTCCAAAATAAATCCTTAATAGAATCATATATGAATCAGTCTCCATAATTTTCATAAATCCCAGAATAAATTAAAATAATTGGCAATTAAACTTCAAATCTCCTTAATTAATTAAGTGCTAATCATTATACGTAGTGGGGTCGTCACAGTTAAGGCTCCAATCTTCAAATCTTCCATAAATTCTCTACAATGCTCCTTGTTCTCTCTCTAAATGGTGAGTTCTCTTTCCTTCTCTCTCAAAATCTCAGCCCCAATGTTTGTATTTGAGAGTTCATGACATGTATTAGGCTTATATAGGGTGTAATTAGCTTAGCTTAATCAAAGTTGATTAAGGTTGATTAATTATGCTCAATTCTAACTAAGTTCAATCAGTTTATTCTAATTATTTTAATCCGAATTGAATTTTGACGAAAGTTGCCATAACATTCTAAATATTCTAATTAGCCTATTGCGCTAGTCAATTTCAGCTTTTGAAGCCGTTTGGGCTTTCAATTTCTCATTTTAAGTTAATAAGTGAACAGATATACCATGTAATAACAGATAACTACAAAGTTTAGCATGTAAACACATAATTAAACACACAATCATGCAATTAAACGTATTGAAACAATATAATATAATAGTACGGAGGTCAGGGCCGCCACACACACACACACTCTCTCTCTCTTTATCTCTCTCTCTTTCTCTCTTTATTTTCATCCATCTCTTTATCTTCGTCAAACCCAATTGGTTGACCAACATTACCATCATCATCCTAGCTTTACACGTTTGAATCTCCGGCGAAACAACACAATCTTCACCCTCTTTCTCTTTCTTTAGATCTCATCTCACCATCATTATCATCCTATAAGCTTAGAGTCCATCCTCCTACCCTTGTTCTTAGCTCCCAAAGGAAAATCTAACAAACCCATTTCCCTATTACCATTTTCTTGGAGACCCACCAATCCCATTTCCCATCTCTTTGATCTATGTCTGTTTCAGACCAAATTAGGTAAAATAATACAACAGACCCATAAATCTTTTATGAGATTTTCAAATATTGAAACTCAGTGTAAATCCTAGGAATTGGGTTTGGCTCTCATTTTATTCATATTTGAAAATAAAAGATGTAAGACTATTAAACAAAAGTGGGACCCTCACTACAACAAAATTAGGTTTTCATGGCATCACATCAACGACATACAATAAATGCATGCCGTGGTTTCTCACTTTTACGATTTGTTTTTTTTGCACGTTGTGAATAATTTTTTAACCACAACGTGTCTATTGCATAAGCCGTGAATAGTAGTAACGATGATTTTTTTACGACTTGCAATGTTTGCCGTAAATAATAAAACTTTATATGACATGCATATGGCATGCCGTTAATACATCAACTATACACGACATGCATACGCTAGTCGTGAAAAGTATTGCACTTTTCACAACGTACACAACGCCTGCCATTAAAGTATTGTACTTTTTACGACACACATAATGCCTGTCATTAAAAATGTTGTTATTTTTACGACGCACAATTTATATCGTGAATGGTATGACAAAAAAAATAAGGGCCAAAATGAAATTTCTGGCGCCAATTCACCAAAATAAAAAAAATAATAATAATATTAAGAAAATAACATATACATCGACTATTTGAGATTCTAATCATAAGAGAATTGGTTCGAAGGGTTTCAATCTCTCTTCGGCGGCGATTGACGGTAGACGACTCTAAATCTGAACAAAACCAACTCAAGAAGACTTCTTCATCAAAAAAACCCTTTTCGCCTCTGAAGAAACCAGTGATCGCTCAGACCTCAACACCAAATCCCCAATCTTCATCTAAAGACGATTCAGGCTCCGAATCAGACTCCTCTCTTACCAATCCTCGCATCAAGCCTGTTGCTTTGAAACCCATGGAAGACGATCAACCCAAGCCACTACGAAACCTAGATCCAAGCTTGGTTCGGAAAAATCTGTAGGCAAAAGGATTGCGACAAGCGAGAATAACAACAATTTGGAATCGAAGAGGGCGAAGAAGAAAGCGGTGGATTCTAATGTGGTTGTTCAAGAGAAGTCGGCAAAGAAGACTGGTGATGATACGAAGAAGCAATTGTTTCAGAGGCTATGGAGTGAAGGAGATGAGATTGTGATTTTGAAAGGTATGATTGAATATACTGCGAAAAAAGGGTCTGATCCACCTGTTGATCCACTTGCTGATATGAATGGTTTTTACGATTTCATCAAGAAATTACTGCAGAATATATTTGATCTGTGGTTCTTACTGAACATAAATATCTGTTCACCGTGTTTGATATTTCTTTAAACTTGGAATATATCAATTGCGGCTGCTTTGTGTGGCTGAATTCACCTTGAAGTCATGAATTATTTATTTATTTATTTTCGGATTTTAAGTTTGGTGAAGATGCTTTTAATATACTTAAGGAAATCCTATTATGTACAGATTTGACATTAAACACCTATTCTGCAATTGAAGAATTTCAGTAGAAATTTTGTATTCTTAGTTTGGGTATGTTTGTGTATCTGTGTTTGCTTAGGTATCTCTATGTATCTCTATTTTGGGATGTCTCCAGCAGAGAACAAAACTGTACATATATTATTTATGCCTCATAGGTGCTTGATAAAATGCCACTAAGAATGGTTGGTTCTTACTATACTTTTATATTGTTTTCTTGTGGGTGTTTTTTTAATATATATATATATATATATCTATATCTCTATACTATTATTAAAAGTGAAACCTCATTTTCCCATGGTTTAAAGTGACAATGGTTTAAAGGATTTTCATGGAAAATTTTTCTGCCTAAATAAGCTTAAAACGTTTTCTGCTCATTTTTATTTTCCATTTTCTATCGTGCTCATACCAAATGTTATATGCGGAAAACTTTTTCTTGAAAATGTTTTCTGTCCAAAAAAATGCAGTGGTGGTGATAGTTACTTATCGCTTCAAATAGCCATAGCTATCATTTTAGTTTGGTCAGTGAGTGAGTTGATACTTGGCATTTCCTTAATCCATTTTGATGTGTAGATTTTATTACATTAGAAAATATAAAAGCCTTTGCTTCATCTTCTATTACATCAAAGAATATAAACTGTTTTGTGTACGTCCCCTGTGATAGTGTTGTAACTCCCCAAAAATTTGGGCAGGATATATCTATTTATGCTACAAAACCCACCTGATAGACAAACACACATATATTGCTAAGTAATCCATACACCCATTTTGATTAAATCCCAAATGCCATTTACATGTTGTTCACATCTCAATGCCCCAGTTTCAATCCCAAACATGCATTTTACAACAAGTATGAAATGGAAGCCAAACAGGTAATAAGTGCCTTACAGGCTTACAAATTTATCCAAGAATATTATTGGTTAAACAAATTGAGTCTCGCTCATTACATCTTAAGCCCTTAGCTTTACAAATAACAAACATACACACATAAGGCATATTTAAGAAGCTCTTGCTTCCCAAAACTCTATCCACGCTATTGCCTTGGAGGAAGCTTCTCACCTGTACCTGAAAATGGTATTCCCAAATAAGGTGAGCCAACAACCCAGTGGAATAATCTAACACAATTTATGAGGTTTAGCAAAGGTATAAATACCACATACATAAACAATACCGATCTTGAAACATCCACAAGACCTACATCCATATGCCACTAAGACTAACCTTATTCCATTTTTCTTTAATTTCATTTCCAGTTCATATAAGCTACTCAATTCATGAGTTAAATTCGTTATCTTTCAACAAGCAAAATGAGACTACAACTCAATGATTTTCCAATTATGCAAATCTCACATAAACACTTCAAACCTGCCATTTTACGGATATTTCGTCCGAAAGAATTGGCACCCATTTATATATAAAATTTTGGGTCTTTCACCTAGGACACTCCGGCCAACTTGCTTTTAAATGGAGTCCGTCCCCTTTTTCCTTCCAAACAAATATACATATACAATGTATTTATAAACATAATCACATATGGAGTACATCCCCTTTCTCTTCCCAATAAACATACATATACAATGTATCTATAACATGGTCATATTCAATGACACCAATAATGGATTAACATTAAATCGCCTAATCTTCATGTAATTTCTACAACAATCATAACTATCTTCCACCGATAGCCAATGCAATTATTTCTAAAGAGATGTTCATTATCAAAATAAATAGTTTATTCAAAACTTCCATAGGTGAGATAATGCATATCCAATATCACCATTTATAATCACAACCTTCCAATTTCACGTTTTCAATGTTAATCTCAATTATTTATGCAAAATAATAATTTAATCAAAATTTGGGCAGAATCCCCCTTTCACCAAATATCAACCCAAACACCAAAATCAACTATTTTGGCACAACATGATCTTATATTCAAGCCTCATACTCGTTTTCCTCATATTCATAAAAACCCCTCTTTTCATTTCACACCTAAATCCTAGATTTGTCCAAACCACAACCAAATCTCATCATCTATACACAATAGCAAATAACTAAGATAAAAACCATATTAGAGTGTAGAAAATCCCTACCTCAAGTTTTGAAGAGAATCTGAGATGAAACCCCAAAATCTATGGTGTCGAAATTCGATCTCCATTGGACACAATGAAGCTCTCGAGGTGATGACTAACTTTGGTGGAGAACTTAGGCCTAAATCCCAATGGATTTTGAGAAATCAAAGAGAGAAGATGACTTGTAGAGAGAGAAGCTCTAGACCTGGATATTTGGAGAGTTTTAGAGAGAGAGAGGAGGCTGCAAAAAGTGATTTGAAACCCTAATTTACGGACTGATATAACAAGGTCACTTGAGCATGAAATACACTTTCCCGTAAGTAATTTCGAATGCATTTTGCATTTTTGCTTTCGGCGAGCTGACAGGACAGCTCGACCCCCAAAGTTGATCAGGTCAAAATCGGGATCGCTACAAGTGTCCAACTGAGAAAGATTTTACAATGCACTTCTTTTCTCTACTGATCTTCATATATTCTTAATAGGCTGTGAGTCTTGACAAGCTATGTCAAACAAGAAGTGAAAATATTCATGAAAAAGAATCGAAGAAAGTTGGTCTCTGGCAAAGGAGGAAGCTGCCAAGTCTAAAGCAGCAAAGGATGTTATGAAAGTTTTGACATTGAAGGTAATATACTATTTTCTCTACTGGTTAAATGCCAGACGGTTCTAAAACCTCGGCTTATTAATCTTTGAGAATGCCTTTTTTCCTAGAAATGGACAAGACATATGAGCTTCATTAAGCATATCTATATTTTCCAAAAGTGTAGCATAGTGATCCTACAATTCACATATTTAATAATGAGGAGCCTTATCTGTCAGAACTAATATAATATATATCACATGGTAAATTCAAAGATTTTAATTTTATTTTTTGTAATAAGAATAGTTTTATATCACTCTATATGATACCTGATTCATCTTTCTTTTGAGTTTGTTGCATGTTAAAAGATAATTTCAGATAAAATAACAGTAGGTGTAAAAACACTTAACTTGGGTCTTTTGGCAGAGCCACCCAGATTTGGTTTTTGGAGGGATCACAATTGTCTTCGGAATATTGGGAACAATAGCAAGAGGTTTTGTTCTGGATAAAATGACTAACACAATCCCCAATGCTTTTATGGTATACACTCTCAATGGTTGGCTCTAGGATTACCTTTCTGAATTTTGATTTATTGAATTCTTGCTCTATCATATTGAGTAATTATTTTTCCTGTTCGGAAATTCTCTGTTCAGATGTGTGATCCATGCCAGTTCACCATTCAACTAGTACTTAGTCCTTTAATATTTCTTTTAAATTTGACTTCAGTAAAATCTGTTTGCTGTGGCATTTTAAGTCTTCTTATAATAAACTAAATGGTTGAGTGAATTTCTTATCAACTTTAAAGTAGATGCATGAGTACCTTTATATGAATCTTCAAACCCCAACCTTTGTGACTATGCAGAGCAGAAGGAACATTCTTTTGTTTTTGGTCTGGAGTACATAGTTGTTGACATGGTCTTCAAAAACTTGGCTCAAGTACCAGAATTCTCATTTTTCCTCTCGCACTTATATTTGTTTAAAAATACAATAAAAGAAAAAAGAAGCTCTATAATCAGTTTTTTTTTTTTTTTTTTTGATAATTAAGTAGATACCAATTCATTCTTGCACGGTTCCAGGATCATGTGAGATGTTTAGGATCACTAAAGATGTGTGATTATGGCTGAACCAAAGGTAGCTTGATGAGGCATCCTTCTGGCTGCTTGTATGGTTGTTTGGGGCCTTCTGGCTACTGTATGGCTGATCTAGCAAGTTTCTTTCTTCTTTTTCTTCTTAGAAGCTTCCATCCAACCATACAACTTTTGGTTAATACCTTCCCATACTATGTTTAGCTCCTGGTAGGGGCTATTGCTGAACAGAAGGGGTTAAAAAAAAAAAAAAGAAGTAGAAAATGTTATTTCAAATCTACCTCCTTAGAAGAACATATTGATGAAGAAGATATTATGTACTTGGCAGTTGTTCTCCATGTGGAAATCTAGCGAGAAAATCGTCAATTATCAATTAGATTTTTCCTTTTGTGTCAAGTTTAAGAGGTTGATGTCGCTTCTCAAGTGCTGTTAATATTTATTCTTTGTCTACTACTAGACATTAAAATGCAACCACGAGTTGATTATTTTCTAAGGTTACTATCAACTGATAAAGCCGGTCCCATTTGATAGGACTTAAGGCTTGGTTTGGTTTGATTACTATCAATTGATAAACTGGGAGAGTGTAGGAATTCTTAAAGCTTCTGAAGGAAGGATTAGATCAAGTGATTAAATCTAATAATCAATAACTTTCTTCTTGTTATATTGAATCATTTAGTGTGTTTGGAATGAATGAATTTTAACAAATTGGTATTTCAAAATAGGATTTTCAATGTCTGAAATGAAGGGAATTTATTGTGGGATTTGATTTGGAAGAAAAATTAGGCTATTTTGAAATCCCTTAAAAAATGATTGGGTTTCAAAAGAATTAGAATGACTTCAACTTAATACATTTCCTTTGGTTCACAGATTTTTCAAAACATATAAAAACAAAAACAAGAAGTCATGTTTGGCATGTTGCTGGAGGATGTGGACAGAAGTGGTGTGGTTGTGTCAAATCATTAATAGAATCACCTTAATAATCCTTTAAACCATTGTTGCTTTTCCCCATGAAAATAAGTTCTTCTAATAGATTATAAACTAGGAAATTAAAGAATATTTCTCTTTGTACTTTAATTATTCATAAGCAATTGTCTAATATTCTTTTATTATGCTTTTTGTGATGAATAATTTGAATTGAATTTTAGCTTATTTGGGATGGCATTTATATATAGGATTGCACATAGCTTGTGTATTGAATTGGATTAAAAGGTAAGTTTTTAGCCTAACATATAATGGCAATATTCTAGTACTGTACCAAATAATATTCTACAAATCAACTCATAATTATTAATTTAGCTACTTCATAGCACAGGAATTTATGCATTTACAATTATATACTTTGGCGGTGAATGTGTTCTCTCCATGAAATGATGATGATTGACACCAAATCCTCCTTTACAATTATATATTTTGGTGGTGATTATGCACTATCATTATATGAAAGACTATCATCCCAGCCAGGGCTGGTAGTGAACTTTCATACCTTATAATGAGAATGTTGTCCAACAGATGAATAACTAGCGATTTACATGTTTCTTACACTGCCTATTCTTTTATCCTTGTTGGAAGTAGAGCCCTACATTTGTCTTTTTCTTCCTTTACATTAATTTCTTATGTGCTATAATAATCGACTTTCTTATGCTACTGTTGTTTCTTCTTTTGTAAAAATGCAGTTCTTGCTTAATGGAAGCTACCTGTCTATGACAATACCATGGGTATAACTTTGGTGACTGCAACTACACGTCGGAATTCATTGAATGTAAGATTTGTGATGTTTATATTGTATTCAGTTAGTAATTTCTAATAGGAAGAACCATGTTGCTTTCTTTTCTTTAACGTGACCAAAAATTGCAGGATTCTCCCCAGCTTTATTTACGTATTTTAGAATCTGTATGGATGGATTGTTAAACCTTGGGCTAAAAGTTTTACTTTGACACCGTAATTCATGAACACTATTCTGGACTACGGACCTAAAAGAAATCTCTATTTTGGACTCGAGTTGTGTTCAAACTCTCAAATTCTACTTTTGGCTTTGTTTATGGTTGTGTGGTTCACCAGGGGTATTCTTAAGCTTATTCCTAGGGGCTAGGAACCCATGTTAGAACTTTACTTGAAGTACATCAAGAAGTTTGCTAGAAAGAACATCTTCCCTGTTCTTTTCAATTGCCTGTCTCATGCATGCCAGAGGAAATTTGTATTAGCAAGTGATCTTGCTATGAATTATTACTGAAATGCAAATGTATTTTTGCTTCAAATAATCAGCCTTTGCCTTTAAAAATGTATGTGTTTATATTTATATATATTTGATAAGCCTGTTCTTCCTTTGATTTAATGTTTTCAATGATGACACCTGAAGTTGGAACTTTCTCCCCATGAATAGAATTATTTTGGCTTAAGAATATTATGTCAACGAGTTATGTCAATTCTCTAGTAATGAACGAAAAGAAGCTCTTTTTCAACCTAAATTAACAAAATAATTTATTAATGCAGTATGATTTAGTTATAACCAATGATTGCTGGTAGTTGATAACTTTCTTTTCCAATGAAATAACATGATTTTTTTTTGTTGTTTTTTTTTTTTTTTTTTGGTCTTTGCCAGAATTTGGATTCCAAAATTCACCATCACAACCTCCTCAACAACATAATAGCGAAGATATGGCTTTATTCAAATGTCAAGAAATTCAAGATGATGTTTGTTTTGCAGAAATGATATTTTGTGTGTTGTTGATGATGCTTCTTCTCTTCACTTGGTATGTGACGTAGTACATTTTCAGAGCAAGTAGGTTACAGCTAATCAACCATAAAAGATAAAGGCAGGTTTCCTCTACTCATTGTCATTGTCATATCGTGTCCTATTTTCTTATGTTGGATATGTTAATTGTATTCTTATAATTTGAAGATTTTGTTGAACTAGATCCCCAGTTTCATATTGTGCTTTCTCACAGTAACAAACTGTTATATAAAATCGCTTTATAGTTAGTTTCATGTGTGTCTGTTCATATTTCTTTCCCCAATGCAGCGAGAATAAAAAAATGTTCATATGTTGCTGTCATCTGTTGTATTCTTCATATTAAATGTTTTCCTTTTTCATTAATGATGCGTTTGTGCCAGGTTGTTGGGCATATCTGTTATCATATTCTAGTAGCTAGTCTGAATGGTTACTTGGCAACTGTTACTACTTTGAATACATCCCGTGAACAAGTGGCATTGTGGTGCAACTCCAATTACAGTAGGTTTTATATTTCACTTGATGATTTTACAAAAGGATTTATCTTCAGTGGCCATTGGCAGCAAATCTGATTGTTCTTGTTCACGGCAACGAATCTAATTGCATTTCTTCAACAATACCATCAAGTGGTTCAGAAATTGACTGATTTTTCTTTTTCTTCTTATCCTTCTGTTTCTTGGTGGATTCATCTGTCTGCAGTTCACAGACTGTATTAGCAGTGGGCTTCTTCAATGACTGCACATCAACTTCTTCAGTTTGATGAAGAGAATCAAAAACTTTTTTTATTTTCTTCTTCTCTTTAAACTCTACATTTGAATCAGTTTATTTACTAGTATCTCCCTGGAGTTCTTAGTAGATTCAGAAAATTTATCATCAGTGCTGATTGATTTGCTACAACATTGCTATCACTCCCATCACTTTCTTTTTCTTTTTCCTTCCAATAGTTTGCTCAAAGGCAGAACAATGACTGTCTCCATCTTTTTTGGTAATGCAGTCAGTCAGCAATTCTGTAATTTCACAGAAGTAGTATTAGATTAAATCTAAATATTAATCAAATGAACCAAAAACTGCATGCATTTTATAAGAACGAGTGGTGGGAGTGAGATTGACACACAGTTGTTGCACTCGATCTTGTTGAACTCAAAACTGTCTCTCAATGCCTTCAATTTATTTTTCCTGCCTTCAATGGCCTTTAATTTATTTTTCCTAATATTCTTTTGTGATTCAATGCTTTGTTTTTACAACCTTGCTTGTTGAAAATGGGAAATTTCATATTCTAAACTGCTATTGCACTGCTTTGCTCTGTGTACCATCTTGTTCTAGGAATTGTTATATGGATGTTGTACTGGGAACAATTTGCTCTGGCCTTATGTAGCAGTTTTTTTCAAAGTACAGCTGACCAGCTGTCAAAGCCTTTTTGTGAAAGAGCTAAAATAATTATTTCGATCTGGGAGAAGGAAGGAATCCAGCAATTTCGAGTTTACATGGTATACTTTTTTTTTTTTATTTGCTTAAAGTTTGTTGAACTTTTTCACAGAATAATTATATAGTTGTCATCTAGTATATTACTAAGTTGCCTATCAAACACCTAAATTGATATTCAATTTGTTTGTTACGTATTTGATATTTCCAAAATTTAATGGTATTTGATTACAATTCTAGATTCTAGATTATTTGAAACTCTAAAATACCATCTTAGTGTATTTGCTAATCATTTTGAGCATTGATGCATGTAACTAATTTTGGTAGTTTTTGTGGATGTAATTTGTTAGCAAGTGGAAAGGTCAAGATCGACAAAACATGGGTACATTTTCCAAGGTTTATTTCTAAACACAATCATAAATATGCTTTCAAATGTTAAGTTACTCATTTTGTTTGGATGGAATTAATAATAATTAAAGTTTTTAGAGTATCGAATGAGTATGTGGATGGAGTGGAAAAATTTGTCAACATGGCTAAGACAAATTCAGGGAATACTGATATGATCATATGCCCTTGTGGAAGTTGTCGAAACCTTTCACAACAACATTGTGATATTTGTGGTATGTATGAAATTTATTAGTAGTTTTTTTTCCCGTTTTACAAAACACTTTCATATACTTGTATCTCATATAAAAAATTTACTTCACTTGGTATTGTTCTTTCATTTTTGCAGGTGAAATTCTTTTCTAAGGATTTAGTAATTGAAGTTGCCAACCAACAGTGTGTGCAGAGGACTTTGATGAATATATTTCTATAATTTTTGAATAGTTTTGGGTAATGTTTACAAACTTATATATGTACAGTTTTAGATAGTTTATAACTTTTTGGATAATTTAGAACTTAAGGATAGTCCTTTTGGATGTTTTTGAACTTGTGGTTAGGTTTTGGATGTTTGGAATGTATGTATTGACAATTTTTGATTGTTTATAATTTATAGATATAGTTTATTTTTTATGGTTGAAATAATATTTTGGTAGTTGATTGATATTTTATGAAGCTTGTTTGTAATATTAGATGGTACAAAATAGGTCAAATATAGAATCTGTTGAATTTAAAAAAAAAAAAAATACACATTCTACGGCAAGCAAATTAGTCATTATATGAAATATTCCACAGCATTTCGTGTACGCCGTGGTATGTTCTACTTATCTACGGCAGGCTAAGCAAGTCGTATTATATATTTTACGGCGCGCAATCAGCGTCGTTATTTGTCTCACCAATTAACAGTGTGCAACAATAATCGTAGAAAAAGTAATAACGATGCACAAAATTTGTTGTTAAATAGTTTTTAATAGCGTACTATAGCATGTCGTAGAAAAAGTAATAACAACGCACAAAATCTGCCGTTAAATAGTTTTTAACGGCGTACGAAGCATGTCGTTGAAAGTGAATGACTTTCTATGACTGGTCATAATATGTCGCGCCTTGCACCTCGTAGAAGGGTTTTTACGGCGTGCATTGCGCGTTGTAAAAACCCTTTTTTGTTGTAGTGCCTTAATTTGTTATGTAAGCAACCCCCAACAATTCCTAGAGGTCGATGAAGGTTGAGATGAAGAATAAGTTCATCAATCATGCTAGAATCCAGGTATTTATTTTCTGAAATTCAAACTAGATTGCTTCAGAAACTTATATGAATTTGTGAAATTTGGTTTGACTGATCATTCTGAAATTTGTTATTGACTGATTGTTTTGAATATTTGTGAAATTTTTGAAATTTGGGTCTGGGAAATGCAGAAATTGGTGAAATTTGTTTTGAGAAAAATAAGGCCAAGTTTGGCATGATCTAAATAATACAAAAAGTCAAAAAGTCACTATCCTATTTAAGTCACATTATCTTATTTAAATCACATCACATCTCTAACACATCACATCAAACCTAATCCAAACCCAACCCATATAAGCCAATAAGTACACTTTTTTAGAACATCTCAAGCCAACTCTAAAAATAAAAATTGAAGGAACAAATGCTATAATAAATAAAAGAATTCTGTTTGACACCCAAAAAAAAAAAAATGTGAATTTTGTTTTAAAAAAAAAAAAAACTTCAAATATTTTGGGATGCTTTTTCTAGGAGAGGATGAACTAAAATCTGCTATTTTTGATGATGTGGCATGTTTAGCAAATGCCAAACCTCCTGTCAAATTTGACAACAGAAATGGTATCTGTTATATTTGTTAAGAAGAATAGTAGGCCAATGGAGACCCTTTTTTTTTTTTTTTTTTTTTTCCTCTTGCCAAATTTTATCTTTGACAACTCCTTTGGAAACTCCATTAGAGAAGCTCTAACGCGTGTGGATCCTCTGCAGTTAAATTTTCTACGATTTTTGTATAGTGAATCAAAACAATGTCGATTTGCTTAAGGTGAGAAAAAAAAAAAAAAAAAAAACGAAAATAGACAATTTATTTTACCTCTTATGCTTTGAGGGTGGAGCACTTTACCCATGTGATTAACAAATATGCAAATTGACCCCTTGTGGGTTTGGTTACACATCTGTTAATGTTGACTATAAAATGACTACTTTATGTTCACATGAAAAGGACTATTTCTCTTTCTTTATTTTATTAAAAAACATAATTTTTTAACTTAAATCATATTTTATTACCATCTCTTAACTCTAAATTTTAATTTATTTAATCTAATTAATCACACAAATATATATATATATATATATATATATTCGTAATTATTTAACCTAATTAAACTCCTAACTATATCCATAAATGTATATATATACTGTTTATGTATGCACACAGAGTGTCCCAAATTTGAATGAATGAAAAAATGAATTGAATGAATAACATTGCATATGAGATGGCAGGATCTAATCCAATAGTTTCTTGAATTGAATCTAATTTTTAATGCGAATTGAATCTCATTTTGATGGCTCTTCAACTGTTGGGCAAGAGATATGCGGTGGTGGCATGTGTTGGATTGGGAACAGATAGTGGCGAAGGCGGACTGGGAAAGAAAACAGACCAACGACCGTTGTCGAGGATAGGATATGGAGTTGCAGCAGTGGATGGAAAGGGAAAAGAGGACTCCGAAATGGGCTACAAAGGTAAGAGGGATTGGCGGAGCCGGTCGGGGAAGAGGAATGAGTTGGTGGAGCCGGTCGGGAAAGCTGAATGGGGTAGTAATGGGCCTGGGAAATGAAGAGGGGTTGGCTGGAAGTGATGGGAATGAGAAGATGACAATGAAGGGTTTCAATAAGAAAATGAATATGGAGGCATAAATGTCATTTTCATTTTAATTTCACTTTCTTTTCTTCTTCTTTCTTTTTTCAAAGTAAAAATGCCACTCTCCCAATTCACGCATGTACTATACATTCTACTCCCTCCGTCCCATAATATTAGTCCCTTATTCCATTTTTCATTGTCCCAAAATATTAGTCCCTCTTTAAAAATCAAGTACAAAAATAATATAAATTTCCCATTTTGCCCTTCTTTTAAATTCATAAATAATATAAAAAGTACAATTATGACATTGATATTCCCAAAAAAGTGTACTATCAAAGGGTAATTTTGGAAAATCAAATTTTTAAAAGTACAATAATTGTATTACCAAAAAAAGTTGGATTCCCCAAAAGGGACCATTATTTTGGGACGGAGGGAGTATTAATTTGGACGAAAAGTGTAGCGATCACAGTTTAGTTCAAAATTATAAGGGAGGTATTTGCTTATATTTAACCCATAAGAAGGGTTAAAGTATTTCCGACTCAAACCATAAGGAGATAAAGTGAATTTTATCCATAAAAAAAAAGGGAATGTGAAAGCACAAAACATAGAAGAGAGAGAAGGCACTCACGCCGAAGCCCCTTTCCATCCTCGACACCATTTTTAGTGCCATTCCCTTACACTTCCACTATTTGACACTATATAGCAACTTGGGTCTTCAATGACACATTTTCTTTTGGTCAGTAAAAAGAAAATTTTGTCACAATAGATATTGGTGAGGAAATATTTTCCTCACTAATTTTGTCACTAGATGTTTGTCAGTAAAAATCATTATGAGGAAAAATTAATGGGGGAACTACATACATGTGGGAGTTAGAACAAAAAATTAGAAAAACATGGGGGGTGCAAGTGTGTCTGTGGTGGGGTGCAAATGAAAGACTGTGAGGGTGCAACTATCACGTGCACCCCTCCATGTGTTAGTAGTTTTTTTTTCCCAACTAGCTCCTGCATGTAGTTTTCCCAAAAATAATTTTGTCACCAATGCAATAGCTTTAGCGACAAACAATTTCGTCGCCAATTAAACATCATTTTATCACAAAAGAATCCTCAATTTTGTCACCAAATAAAAACTCAATACCATATATTGTTGATGAAAAAAATTGTCTCACATGTTGATCATTGGCGAGGAAATCATTTCGTTGTGGTAAGGTGTAAAGGTGACAAAAAAAATTTATCTTCGAAAGTTGGTCATTAGTGAGGAAATAGATTTCGTCACAATGACATATAGAAGTGACAAAAATTATTGTCTCTAATATTAATAGCTGGATAATAGCAATATAAATTACATTGCAATAAAATGTGTAGGGGTGATAAATTTCGTCACAAAACCTATTTTCCATACTGAATATATATTTTATATTTCAATTTAAATTGTTATTTCACAAATATTTCTGCTCATATCCCAAGCCTAAAATATGTACTAACAAATCCACTAGCAATCATAAACGACTTCACACAAAAAATCTACTAAACAATTCATAATCTATTAAGTACATATCCAAAATATATCTATCAAACAAATTTCATAATCCATTAAGTATAAAAAAAGAAAAAAAATCACAACCAATCCCATCATGAACAAAGTATATGTTGACCAAAAAAAAAAAAAAAAAAAAACCAACACTTGATCTTGATTAGCAAGCATGCTTCCAAGCATCGTCAACAATCAATCTGGGGAAAAAAAATGGAAAAGAGGAAAACATTAATATATTATTAATTACATATATAAATAATTTAACATTATAAACTAATTTAGTAGAAATGCATAATTTTGTCCACAACTTAGAGTGGTGTTCCAAGGTGTTCGAGATGTTCCTAGAGCTCTCTATGATTGTTTCACGGGGTTTGGCTCCAATGGCCTAAGTGTCAAAAAAAAAGAAAAAAAGAAAAAAAGAAATGCAATTTTAGGCTTAGTTTATAAACTAAAGGTCTCGTGCATGTTTCATTAGTTTCCACAACATATAGTAGTTGACCATAAGACTTTAGTGATGTTTCTAAGCCATTCCGT
The DNA here is from genome assembly GCF_055761805.1 of Camellia sinensis. Lineage (NCBI taxonomy): Eukaryota > Viridiplantae > Streptophyta > Magnoliopsida > Ericales > Theaceae > Camellia > Camellia sinensis. The sequence goes on from NC_138964.1 coordinate 75,179,987, forward strand.
GTCTTTTCATGATTTTGCCCTTTGTTGGCTTGTTTTTTTTAGCATAAATGTAGGAAAAATGCAATTATTGGCGTAGTTCTCAAAACAATAAAACTGTGTATGGTTCGTAAGTTTTCACAACTTACATTGGTCCCTCCTGAGTATTCATGACGTTCTTTGTCATGACCCCATTTCGGCCCTAGTAGGATGGTGCCGTGATGGCCAGTAATCCGAGATTACCAAAGGCCAACTTACAAAAATTCACACAATCAGAGTATAAATATATGGGGCCTACATGTGCGGAAGTAAATTTAAATCTAAGTAGTCCATAAGAGCTGTGCATAGATCAAATGAAATGTCATACATCTTAACATGGTTTTACATCTTGGATACAAATAAAACAAGGTACATGATGCATCTTGATCAAAAGGCTTCTCAAGCCGACATATACAAGAAATGAACTACGACTAAGAAGCATGATCTTCAAGATGCTAACAAAGCATGGATCCAAAACATCTTGCAAATAACATCTTAGGCGTCGTCGCCTTCTAGCTCCTCACCTACATATATATAAAGGAGAGGGTGAGCTTGGATACTCAGTGAATGATATTAGTAATAAAGGTTTGAATGAATGATATCCGAGATCTTTACCAAAACAATACATATAATAACTTGTACAAAGAATGGAATGAATCAAGTTCATCAATCAAAGTTTTTCAAAGCTTTTTGGATGTTAATATATTTACATAATACCAATGGATGACATTCCGGACAAAACAAGGGAATAACCATCCCGGAATCGAACCACACCTGTTCACGACTGTTGATGGCCGACCTAGAATCGGTTAGACAACCCACTCGGAAAACCGTCGGTGGCAAAACAAGGGAATAATCTTCTCGGAATCAAAGCACACCCATTCACGATCGTCGGTGGCCGACCCGAGATTGATTAGACAAACCCACCCTTACAAGACCGTCGGTGGCAAAAGAGATATCTCAACAAAGGTGCTACATAGGCTTAACGTCCCCTAGCACGAAAGGACATTCCAAGAATATCATCAAAACAAACATAATACTTGATACAAAACTAGAGGATAATCATTCATGCGTGATCAAATACTTTTCCAAAACAAAACAAAGCAAAGCTTTTGTCAAAACATTATAACATAGCTTTATTAAAAATACCACTCACATAGCTCTTCGGGTGTAGGGATTAAGGCAAGGATCCAAGACCTACAAATACATGGCAAAGTCCACTAAATGCATTTCAAGAAGACAAGAAAGAATGCTCAAAGATGGTTAGGCAATGCATTCTTAAAAATAAGCTTTACATGAATGAAAAATGATCCCAGCATTTCTTTCCAAAACCAAGTCAAGACAAAGCAAAACATGTGCTGGGAGTTAAAATACTGTTTTTCTTCTAGAGAAAACATGCTGGGTACCAACCAGGTCTCAGAATGGATGCACAGAGATGATCTAGGCAAAAATGGCCTAGCTGGGCGGTCTCAGGGAGTCTTGGCCGAGGTCCCACACCTCTTGGCCGAGGTGTGGTCTCCTAGGCCGAGGTGTGCGGCTGCCTGCCGAGATGTTACAAGGTGCCGACAAGGGTGTACCATGGTCGACCTAGGTGTGCATGCAAGATAGGCTAAGGTGCAAGTGATCATACAAGGTAGGCCAAGGTGAGATACGATGCTTGGCCTAGGTGTAAGATCTAGGAAAGAGTGGTCTCGGTGACCACACTTAGGGAAATGAAGTCTGAAAATTTGGGTTTTTCCCTTGATGAACGTGAAGAACATGAAGAACATGAACATGAAGAACATGAATGCTAAAATCATAACTTTATTCAAAATCTAAGATTTCATGAGATGAGTTCAAAAATATGGTCCTGGGTACCCGTACTCGGAGATTTCATGAAAACAAACATAAAAACATGGATCTTGATACAAACTTTTGGATCAAAACATGGTTTTTCTTCAAGAACACATGAACATCATTTTCTGTTTCTAAAACAAACTTTAAATCAATGAATTGCTCATGAATCATGCTAGATCATGCAACGTGATCATATATACATAAAGAATAACTAGAGTAGATCAAGATTCTAACCTCAAAATACGAATCTAACAGTTCAAGGTGTGAAGATCAAGCTTGGAAATCTATTTCTCTCTCTAAGAACCCTTTTCTCTTTCTTCCTAGAGCTTCTCTCTCTACAAGGCAAAGATGTGACAAAATGATATGGGTTTCTCAGCTAGTACCTGACTTAACCCTCTGCTGGGACACGTGGCACTACCGGATTGGATCTCCTCAAAAAGGTGCCAGAATGAAAGGACAAGGATATGACAAAGTATGTACAACAAGTAAGATGACATGGGCACTATGACAAGGTAAGGATCTCGGATCAAGACATAGGCTTCGGCAAGTAAGATCTCAATGATCTCGGCTAGGAAGGATAACACTTGACCTAGCTGTGCCACACCTCGGTCTAGGTCATACCAGTCCCGGAACAAGATCGCTAGGTGCAAGGATCAAAGATCTAGGACGCCTAGATGATAACATCTCGGCCTAGATGATACACATCTCGGCCTAGGTGATGCACACCTCGGCCTAGATGATGACATCTCGGCTAATATGCCAAGGTGAAGGTGGAGGTCAACCAAAGTGGTTCCAAGATGGTCCTAGGTGTTGGCGTGCAATGGCCTAGGTGTAAGAGGTTCAAAGGTGTGACCTAGGCTTGACATGACCTAGGCTTAACATGACCTAAGCTTGACATGACCTAGGCTTAACATGACCTAGGCTTGACATGCCCTAGGCTTAACATGACCTAGGCTTGAGATGGCAAGCAAGGAACAAAGCATAAATATAACACTTAGGCAAAACATGATAGCATTAAGACAAGACAAGAATCTTTACCTAGGCAAAACAAGTCTAAGTTTGCATGTACAAACTTAACAAGGCAAAATCATATAAATGCTCATGAACATGACTAAGACAAGAATGTGGGTTATTACATTCCTCGAGCATTTTCATGGTTTTTTTTCATGATTTTGCCCCAAATGGCCTTTAAGTGTTTGAAAAACACAATTATAGGAGTAGTTTTCAAAACGTGAGTCCTGTGCATGTTTCATAAGTTTTCACAACTTACTTTTATCCCCCTCAAGGTAATTATGACATTCTCTGCGGCTTTTCATGTTTGTTTCACAATTTTACACCCCCCTTCCACAAATGGCCTATTTTTAAGCTTAAGCATTTAAAAAATGCATTTATTAGGTGTAGTCCTTAAATTGTGAGACTCAAGCATGTTTTGTAAGTTTACACAACTTAGATTGGTCCCCTTTGATTTGTTTGTGATGTTCGTTGAGCCTTTTTGTGGTTGCTTCGTGATTTCGCCTTATATGGCCCATTTTTAGCTAAAGTGTTTGAAAAACACAATTATAGGCATAGTTTCCAAACCATGAGTCTTGCGCACATTTTTTGTTATCAAAACTTATGTTTGTCCCCCATGGTGGTGATCACGAGGCTCCTCAAGCCTTTATTTGGCTTATTTCACGATTTGACCTCCTTTATTTTTTAGCTAAAGTGTTTGAAAAATGCACTTGTGAGTCCGGTGCATGTTTCATAAGTTTCCATAACATATGTTCACCCTCCTTGATGTATCCATGATGTTTCTCGAGTCTTTCTATTTCTATTTCATAGTTTTGCATGCTGATATCCTATTTTTGAGCCTGAGTGCAAGAAAAATGCACTTTTAGGCGTAGTTTTCAAACAGCATGTCCCATGCATGTTTTGTATGTTTTCATAACTTACGTTGGTCCCCCCAAAAGGTGTTCATGATGTTTCCCGAGCCTTTTCGTGATTGTTTCACAATTTCGCTCCTCGATAGCTTATTTTTTAGCCTAGGTGTAACACCCTGTTTTGGGAGACCACTCGAGCAGTGATTCGAGGCTCCCAGTATCTAGCCTGTTTGCAAGCAAGACCATTTGAGCTATAAAGTGATCGCTCAAGCGAAAAATTGAAGCTCCCAATATTTTCACTATAGACCTGCAAAACTTCTGAGATCTTACATTTACGCTTAAGTGATGGAAATTTCGCTCGAGCTATCTATTTGATGTTGTGTTCGTCGCTTGGGTGATAGAAAGTTCGCTCGAGTAGTCTATTCGGGACAACAATTTTAAAGGTCGATCTAAACATCTTTTTCTCTTACTTTTCACATCTTTTCTCTCTCTAACACCCATTTTTGAAACCCTAGCCTAAAAACACTTGATTTGCCTTGATTTGGCACAATTGATCTCTTAATCTTGAAATTAGATGTATTGATTTGACTTTGGTGTTGAAATATGAAATTTTAGAAACTTCTTGAAACAAATCCTTGAGATGGTGATGATGGTGAGTTGGAGAATTTCTTCAATTGTTGATATTTATATTATGGATTGTTGTAAATTGAACTCACTTTAGGGAAATTGAGAATTGGAAAATCATGCATCATATGCACTATAACTACACCTTGTGGCTCTTGCTTGTTAATGTTTGGAAAGTGTTGAAAAGGGGTAAATAGCGTATGAGTTTAGGTAATGAGTCGGGTTTTGGTTTGGGTGTGTTTTGTATGTTGGTGCCTGCATGGAGAGTTAAGGTGCCTAATTTCCTTCTCTTAAGCATATCGTAGGATGAATGTGGGAAAGGTTTTCCGGTGTCCACGAGCCTACCATTTTTAGAGTCGGCGAATGTGGAAAACATGATTTTGGATGTCCACAAGCCTGCCATTTCTGGAGTCGGCAAAAATGGAAGGGCAAGGTCTTGGGTGCCCATCACCCTGCCGTTTGAGAGTTGGCAAATGTGCGACAACTTTATATATATATATATGTATGTATCTATGGTTTTGAGGCTCTAGCTTGTGACATCATAGCTTATTTACACCTCATGAATTGGTTGAGATTGGTTATTGGCATTTCATATTTAGCATCAAGGTTTAAAATTAAAAAAAAAAGAAAAGAAAAGAAAAGAAAAGACTTGGATTTTCTCACCTCTTGCATGCCATGATCATATGTATTTCGATTTGCCTGTTAATGGTATTTCCTACTAGGAAATTACTTACCCCAAAACTAATAACCTTTCAGGTGATGAAGTTGTGATGTTGCCAAAGTGACTGGCATGACGTGTATTTTTGGGTGGGAGCGTGGAGGCTCTATTTGTATGCTACATGTTGCAGTGTTGAGCTACTTTTTGTGTAGAAAATCGAATTATGTCATTTTGTATATTCAAGGGCATTCCTTAAAAAGATGTATGCCTTTAGGGCATTTATATTTTGTTTTATATATTGCTCTTTGAACTGTTATTATCATTTAGTGGATGTAACAGAACAATGATGTAATTATTTAAATAGTTTAGTGTGGAAGAGATTTCTTTTGAAGCATCTATACATTATCTATTGAATTGTCGTATTTTAAATAAATTAGTTAATTGATGAATTAATGTTGTAATTTGAGGTTATGATTTTGAGGTGTTACAAATTGATATAAGAGCAAACCGGGTTTCAATACGTGGAGCTCGTGGGACGTGATTTTTGCCACAATTGGTTTGTCATGCTGGGAGGGGACATTAGTTATCTTACAGGTTTATGTATTTACATGAATATGTGGATATGGGGTCAAGTTTTTAGGATATAACTTGTGTCCAATACATTCATCGAAATCCTTTTGGAAAGGCACCTGATCACAAAGAGGTTGAAGTGTATGTAGATGATATGATTGTCAAGTCCAAGAGATGTGAAGGTCACCTGGATGCATTAAGAAGGTTCTTTGAGAGAATCCAGGAGTATAAGCTGACACTGAATCTGCAAAAATATACTTTTGGGGTGATTGCAAGAAAGATGTTGGGATTCCTAATCTCACAATGTAGAATTGACATTGACTCGTCCAAAATCAAGGCCATCTTAGAAATGCCCCCACCGATGACTAAAAAGGAGGTGTGAGGCTTTCTTGGGACAGTGCGATTCATAAGAATATTTATTTCTAAATTAGCCTCCATTGGTGAACCACTGTTTGGCTTGCTGAAGAAAGGGAAGAAATTCTAATGGGATAACCAATGCAATTACGCTTTTGAGCAAATGAAGCAATATCTACAAAATTCGCATGTGCTATCACCCCGAGCCAGGAAAACCATTGATTTCATACCTATCAGTAACTGAGTCTACTATGGGCTGCATGCTAGCGCAAGAATTAGAAGAGAAAGTGGAAAAGGCCATGTACTATCTAAGCAAGAAAATGTTGGAATACGAGACCTATTATACCCCTTTGGAAAAGGTTTCTCTAGCCTTGGTGTGGGCCACCAGAAATTTGAGGCACTATTTGTTAGCACACTTGGCAATCCTGGTTTCAAGGTTAGAGTCCATCAAAAATCTTTTTGAAAAACCAGCACTTACCAGTAGGCTAGTTCGATGGCTACTTTTGCTTTTTGAGTTCGATCTTCGATATGTTACTCACAAATTTTTCAAAGGAAAAGCCGTAACAGAGTTTGTAGCAAACCACCCAATCAATGGAGAAGAAGATGGGAAGTACGAATTCTTGGATGAGGAGATCCTACAATTAGAAGAGGACACTTGGAAATTGTATTTTCACAGAGCTGCCAATCAGTATGGATATGGGATGGACGTGTTGCTCATAACACCCGACAGCTCCCACGTACCTCTGGCCTTCAAACTTCGATTTATGCTATCTAACAATTAGGTAAAGTATGAGGCATGCATAGCTGCACTAGAAGCTATTCTAGAACTAACGACAATAAGACTGGATGTAATTAGAGATTCAAATCTGGTTGTGTCTTAAGCGAACGGGGATTGGAAAGTAAAGGAAGAAAAAATAAAAGTCTATCATCAGACCTTGGATATGCTGATCCCGAGGTTTGAAAGGTTAACATTTACACATTTGGTGAGGGAGAACAATAGGTTCGCTAACGCTTTGACAACCTTAGCTTCAATGGTGGACATACCAATTGGGGTGAGGATGCGCTCGATTATCATAGAACAGAGATACGCACTAGCATACGAGATAATGGTATGATAGAAGAAGCCTAAGATGAAGGCCCTTGGTATTTGGCATTTGGAATGTTCTAGAGAAGGAGACGTACCTGTAAAGGGCGAATGCTAAGGTCAAAAAGGGGATACGACGTTTGGCCGCTCAATTCATCATCTGTGGAGACAAGCTATATAGAAGGGGGCATTTAGGCATGCATAAATCATGCATAGAGGAAGATAAAGAAAAACATATCATGGAAGTCATCCATGAAGGGAATGTGGGGCTCATATGAATGGTATTATGCTAGCCAGAAAAGTCCTCAAACAAGGATATTACTGGTTGACTATCGAAAATGATTATGTCAGCTTTGTTCGGTGATGCCACAAGTGTCAGATTCACGCCAATCGCATGAACATCCTGCCATCAAAGTTGTATAACATGACTTCACCATGACCTTTTTTCGTCTGGGAAATTGATATGATTGGGCAATAATGCCAAAAGGGTTGAATGGACATGAGTTTCTCTTGGTGGCAATCGATTACTTTACCAAGTGGGTGGGGGCATGGTAGTATTCAGTGTTGAAGGTGTCGTACGTGGTCAAGTTTATCGAAAACAACATCATTTATAGGTATAGGGTTCCAAACGAGATGATTTTGGACAATGGTTCACACTTTAAGGTAGAAGTGATTGATCTACTGGAGAAATGTAATGTAGCCTCTCACAAGTCATCAACCTACAGGCCACAAACCAATGGAACCGTTGAAGCAGCAAACAAAAATATCAAGAACATCTTACAAAAGATGGTAGAAATTTCCAAAGATTTGTTAGATAAGCTGCCTTTCGCACTGTGGGGCTATAGGACGTCAATTCGAACACCTACTGGGTAACCCCCTACTCTCTAGTTTATGAGATGGAGGTAGTGCTACCAATTGAGATCGAAGTGCCTTCACTGAGGATTATGGCTAAATATCAAATACCAGAAATGGATTGCCAACAAAATTTGTTCGAAGAGATGATGTTATTTAATAAGAGAATATTGAAGGCCCTCTACCATGTACAAGGTACCAACGTAGGATTGCTCGAGCGTTCAATAAGAAAGTCAAGTCCAGGAATCTGAATGAGGGAAATCTAGTGTTAAAAGACAATCGGGCTCCAATTTACGATCCTAAGGGAAAGTTTAAACCCAATTGGACTGGTCCTTATATCATCAAGTCAATTTTGTCGAGAAGAGCTGTTATTCGGATGGATCTGGATAGATTGGATTTTTCATAGTCAATTAATATGGACAAGTTGAAGAAACACTATCCTTGAGAGGCTCACTGGGTTGAAAATGTGAAAGGGCGACCAGGTAAAAGTTAGAGTAAGAAAAAAGAAATAAATAAAGTGGAGCTCACAAGGTTAAAATCCCGAAAGGGTGGCTTTGGAAAAAATTAGAGTGCAAAATGATAGAGTAAATACTCGAGTGAATCCTAACTGTGAACTACACCTTGGGATACGTAGGCAACTTCATTATGAAGTTCGGCCCTAACCATTTTCAACTCGGTTGTCTTGTCCATGATCGATCGATTCATTTTTACTTTGATTCATATCTAGTTATCTAGACTTGCTTTTCTGTGATGAAAATGGTCGCAAGGTAGATCTGATTGGTGATACAATAGTGAAAAAGGTGTAGAGAGTCCTGTCCAAGGAGTTGATTCGAGGTTATGCAGTTTGAAGGTTGATTTCGGGTATGTTAAGTAGTGACTGTTTACGAAAATGTGTTTAATTGTTTTTAATAGATTAAACTGATTTTCTCAAACAATTTTTTTTTGCAAAATGAACCTATTTTTGGACCTGAGAGAAAGCTTTTCAATACCCACTAAAGTGGAACAAACATGCTTAGCCCATTCCCATATTACTCAAGGCATTTTACATCGTAAAGCTAAGGTCAAAGCAATAAACTAGGGGCATAGTTGAGTCAAGTCCACGGTCCTTTCCCCACGGGACCAGAAGATTCCGCTACCAAGGATGCGCCCACCTATGCCTCATCCTCGAGCCAAAGCATGCACTCACTGGAAATGGCATAACTGAAGACATCGGCAAGATCTAGGAGCTCCCTTATCCTCCAGGCAATTGCATATTGAGAAAGGTGCCTAACCTGGAGTGAAAATGAAGCTCGATACTCAATCCCATCAACAAGGTGAGTTTGATCATGTCCAAATCGTCGCATGAATCGAAAAAGGAAGTAGAAGATGTAGTGTGTCAAGCCAATCAGTTACACACCCGGTTGGCGGAATATGCAATACGTCATTGAAGGCAAGTCTAACTAGGGGCAATGCCAAGCGATGTCCATTACAAACCAACTGCACATCTAGTCATACCACAGGCCCTCTAAAGGAAAATTTACTATTTGGGCTTGGAATAAGTAGTTCCTAGTTGAGTATCGAGCACAGAGAGCTGCTATTTTCAGCTTATCCATCAATCATGCCTTAGAAGGGATGAAAAATATGAGAGATTAAAGAATAGAGAGATGTATGTTGAGTGGAAAAAGTGAGAATGGGTGTTGAGGGAAAAAAATTGAGTGAAGATAGCTAGAGTGATGTAAGAAATATAAAGTAAGAAAGGGTGGGAAATAGTATCTGAAGAAGTAGCGGACTTCCTGCAAACTGAAAGGTCTCTTGTCTACAGAATGCGTCTAAACCCATCAAGGTCTCGGCTAATAATGCTAAGCCCATGCAACTCTGACCTTTCTACAGTCATGGGGCCACCTCAATGATCTTGATACTCGTACTAGTACTACTAAGGTCAAGCAAGTAGTACAAGGGTAGGCATAAGCAAAGCGTATATTGATGATGCCTTCACCAAATAGAATCACTCCTATCTCTAACAATGGAAAATCAGTGAATCAATCCGAACATGTCCAAACCCTCATTGTGGGCCAGGGATCGAGCCTCATTCGGAGTTAGACCACACATCTGGGCTAACACGTGAGCATGGCCAAAGTTAGGTTGAAGCATGATTTCTTCACCTCGGGAAAGCTCCATTAATGCTTGGAATTCTTCAATGGTTGAACAGAGCTCCTGCACAGCGAATCGCCACCTTGAGGAAAGGAAAATGAAGTGGGGTGTGATTTAGAGAAAAAAGAGCATTTAGGCCAAATCCTGCAAAATTCACCTTATCGGCGCCATCCAAAGAGGCTATCCAATCTTGGAGCCTAGCTATAGTTGGGGCCTTCATTTGTAGAAGAAACTCAGTTTTTCCACTCCTGGGTGAAAAAGCAGTCGCAAGTCACATTTTTAAAGAGATAAGGTTATATGAGTGCCTGACAATTATATTCCACTATCTGGTCGGAACCTTCGACCGGCCGACCACAATTGGCATGGTCAGACAAGTTTGTGATCAGCCGACCCGCAAAATTGTAGAAACAATATAGTTTTGTAGTCTAGCTTATTGATTTTGGTTTAGTTCTTGTTTTGAGTCTTTTTGTGACAACCCCGATGTGCATATTATTTTGCATATTATTTTATATAGTATAATTTGCATGATTATGTGTTTAATTTGTGTTTATCTGTTTGTTTACGGAATATCTATTAGAATATCGATTTAGAACTCAAAATTGGAAGCCCAAACAGATTTAAAAACCAAAATTCACTATTTCAATAGGCTAATTGAAATATTTAAAATCATATGGTATGTTTAATTAAAATTTAATTCAGATCAAAATAATTAGAATAAATCAATTAGAAATGATTAGGATTAATTAGGCTTAAGCTAGATTAATTAACCTTAACCCCACTTAATTAACTAACTTAATCTACTTATATATATATATATATATATGCCTTAAACATGATTTGAGCTCATTTTTCATCAAGAGTGTGGCTGAGATTGTAGAGAGAGAGAGGGAGGCCAAATTCTAGAGAGAAAGAAGAAGAGAAATTGTAGAAATTGAAGAAGAATTAAGAAGATTTAGCTAATACACCTTTAATTCAAGTTCTAGGTAAGATTATTACCCATAATCCTTGTAATTAATCCATATAGAAGTTGAATTCATGACACTTGCAGGGCCATTTGCATGAAATTAGGAGGAAGATGTTAGAGTCACTTGAATTCTTGTAGGATTGAGTTGAGATTGGACATGAATGCATAATTCTTCATCTTTAAGCTTGATTTTCTACAAATTCATACATGCATGAAGCTTAGACACATTAACTTGAAGGATTTTCGATAATTTTACACTCCTCATTTCATATAATCAAGTTTAAACAGGAAAGAAGTTCAATTTATTTCATGTATGGGAAAATCATTAAGTTTTGGGAATTGTTTTGGGAACTTTTGATATGACAAGTACTTAATTATGATATGTTTCGGAACTCTTGAGCTATGATTTGTATTTATGCTAGACATCATTCATTTAACCTCTTTATATTGATATTTCTCACTGGGCTTTAGCTCACCCTCTTCCCCTATATATATGTAGGTAAGCAAATGGAACATCAAGTTTCGAGAAGCCTCAGGAGTCCACCTCTGTAAACCCGCTTTTGGAGTGCCTCTGTGATGGGACGTACTTGGACTTGAGTGGAGCCAAGCTGTGTCACCCTTTTGTTTTATGTTATTTTGTTTTGTTATTTGGAAATTTGTTTTGAATGGATATTATATGTAAGAAATCTAACTATTTGTGTTATACTTATGTAACCATGAATGTTTATATGAGGTGTGAAGTTTTAAATACTTATGATGTTGGCATGTAAGCACTGCTTGATGGACATAGTTATATTCTATTATTGCTTTCGCAAAGCCCTGATTACTATTATCCATTATCTGTTTTGTCTTTAAGGCCGGGTAATTTGGGATTACTGGCCAGTCATGGCCCAAACCTCTAGGGGAGGGTTTGGGTCATGATAGATTGGTATCAGAGCACGAGTTATACCTTACTCACTCATCCATTGAGCAATAAAGTGTCTAGAAAAGACTTAAGGATTGCATCCATGTGCATCTTAGTCCAAGGGTAACGTGACTTTTGTAATTGTGTACGTGACTATATGTCCATACAATTGTGTTTATTATAATACCAAGTTTATATAGATAATAGTGAGGAGAAGAGCAAAAAAAACTAGAGGAATCTACCTCCATTGACTTGATCAAATGGAAATAATGATACATGATTTGGCTAAAAGTGTAAAGCAACAACAACAGCCGCCACCTCCACCTCCAATGCCTATACCGCCACCGGTGCAGGATCACCAAGCCTATGATCGAATTATTACACTCACCAAGAAATTCAAAATGATGAATCCATCCTTGTTCCATGGGGGAGTTAACGCATTAAAGGCTGAAGCTTGGGTTTTGGGGATAGAAAAGTTATTTGAGGTGTTTCCATGCACAGAAACACAAAAGGTTATGTTGGCCGCATTCATTTTAGAGAACGAGGCAAGAAGATGGCGGATGTTGGTTCGAGATGATAACAAGGAAATCAGATGGGTTGGGTTTTTAGAAATTTTCTATGAGAAATACTTTCCACAGTGTATCCAGGATAGGAAGGTATCTAAATTTAAGGGGGTTAAAGTAGGGAAACAAGATAGTGATAGAATATGAGGTTCAATTCACCAAACTAGCATGGTTTGCTTTGCATATGGTCAACACAAACTACAAAAAGGCCAAAAAATTTGAATGAGGTCTTTGTGATTCGATTCTAAAAGGATCAATGTGCTAAAGTTACTGATGTATGTTGATGATTTGGACAAGGCACTCATGTTAGAGACAAACATGGCCGCTCGAAATCGAAATTTTGAATGGAGAGGTAAGAGGCAGAATATCAATATGAACAAAGGGGCAACATTAGCAATGAATAAGAAAGCAAAATAAGGAAATTCTAGTCGTTCAAATAAGAGTGGTAACTCGACACCTATTTGTCCAGATTATGGGAAGAAGCACCGAGCTGTATGTTACCGGACTACAGGGGCTTGTTTTTCGTGTGGAAAAGTGGGACACATAGCAAGAGAATGGTCACAACCACGATAAGGTGGTAACCGAGGTGCTACAAGTTCAACAGGATTAGCACTGACTGTAAGGGCCAATGTAACACTGACTACAACGAGGGATAATCAAAGGCAAGGAATGGTTTTCGCGCTCCTTCTAGGGGATACCTAAAATTTAGAGATTGTGATTTCAGGTACAATCTCTATTTGTGAGCAACATGCATATGTATTGATTGATTCAGGGTCTACACATTCTTTTGTTTCTATGCTATTTGCTCGTAAATTGAATAGACCTTTGGAAATCTTGAGATATGTGCTATGTGTGTCATCACCCTCGGGAGGATCTATGTTGTGTTCATTTGTTTACCTTGCATGTGAAATTTTACTTGAGAATGCCATCTTAAATGTTGATTTATTGCCCTTAGACATGACTCATTTTGATATTATTCTGGGTATGGATTGGCTATCCAAATATTATGCAACCATTGATTGTGCCACTAAACGAGTAATATTTTGACCTCCAGGACAAAGTGAGTTTTATTTTGAGGGAAAGGGTGTAATTCCCTCACTATACTTAATTTCTACAATGAAGGCTAGTAAATTTATTAACAAGGGGTGTCAAGGGTATTTGTGTAGCATTTTGAGTGTTCAAACTACAGGTACTGCCTCAGATAATATTCTAGTATTAATAGATTTTTTCGACGTGTTTCTGGAAAAGTTGTGGAGACAATTGATGAATAGGGAGATTGAATTTGTGATTGATGTGATACTGGGTACTCAACCAATAACTAAAACTCCATATCACATGTCAACTGCTGAGATGAAAGAATTAAAAATTCAATTGTAGGAATTACTTGATAAGGAGTTCATTTGGCCAAGCACATCATCGTGGGGTGCACCTATACTATTTGTGAAAAAGAAATACAGAACCCTCCGTCTGTGCATTGATTACCAGGTGTTGAACAAGGTGACCATTAAGAACAAATATCGTTTACCTTAGATTGACAATTTGTTTGATCAACTACAGGGGGCCCAAGTGTTTTCAAAGATCAACTTAAGATTAGGATACCAACAACTAAAGGTTAAAGCCGAGGACATAAATAAAAATTATTTTTTGAACCAGGTATGGACACTATGAATTCTTAGTCATGCCTTTTGGAGTCACCAATGACCCTGCAACTTTCATGGATTTAATGAATCTGATCTTTAAACCATTTTTAGATGAATTTGTTGTGGTATTTGTTGATGACATTCTGATTTATTCAAAGAGTAAGGAAGAACATGAACAACACTTAAGAATAATCCTTTAGACACTCAAGGAGAAACAATTGTATGGGAAATTCAAGAAATGTGAGTTTTGGTTGGATGAGATTACATTTTGGGATGTGTCATTAACAAAGATGGGATATCTGTAGATTCACAAAAAATTGAAGTGATTGTTAATTGGCCTACTCTGACTAATGTAACAAAAATCTAAACTTTCATGGGTTTGGTAGGTTATTACCAAAGATTTGTCAAAGATCTTTCCAAGATGCTGTATCATTGATCCAATTAATCCGAAAGGGAGAACCATTCGTGTGGATTGTGTCTTAAGGGAATCTACATTCCAAGAGTTGAAGATGAGAACTACAGCTCCAGTCCTGACTTTACCATCAGGTATTGAAGGGTTTGTAATTTTTAGTGATGCCTCTTACAAAGGTTTGGGTTGTGTCTTAATGCAGAATGACAAAGTGATTGCTTACACGTCCCGATAGCTAAAACCGCAAGAAAAAAACTACCCGACACATGATTTAGAGCTTATGATTGTTGTATTCGCATTCAAAATTTGGCTCCATTACTTGTATGGAGCAAAATGTGAAGTGTATACGGATCACAGAAGCTTGAAATATTTCTTTACATAGAAAGAATTGAACATACGACAAAGGTGATGGCTTGGATTGATCAAAGACTATGATTTGCAAATTCATTATCATTTGGGTAAGGCTAACACCATAGTAGATGCGCTTAGCAAGAAGAATGTGGCAACTTTGGCATGTTTGCTTATAGATCAAAAGGAGCTTTTACAAGGCCTAGACAGACTCGAGGTAGAAGTTATGTACCATGGGCAAGATGATGTATTAGCTGCAATGTCCGCACAGCCAGCAATTATTGAAGAAATCAAACTAAAGCAAAAAAAAAAAGGTCAATTTCTCAAGAAATTGTAATGAATTTGAGACCAAGCCCAGAGTGGGATTCACCATTGAAGATCAAGTGTTGAAGTTTCAGGGAAGACTTTGTGTCCCTAATGATGCAGAATTGAACAGAAGAATTCTGGAGGAAGCCTACAAGTCGATGTTTTCTATGCATCCGGGAAATACCAAGATGTACCAAGATGTACCAAGATGTGAAACAAATGTATAGGTGGTTGAACATGAAGAGAGAGATTGCCGACTTTAACTCCAAATGTCTCCAATGCCTACAAGTCTAAGCTGAACACCAAAAACTGGCAGGCTTACTTCAATCTCTTCCTATTCTGGAATGGAAATAGGAGCACATAACCATGGACTTCATCATTGGTCTACCTCGGATGTCTAGAGGTATGAATGCTATTTAGGTTATAGTAGATAGATTGACGAAGTCTGCCCACTTTCTTGCTATAAAAACTTCATTTAATGCTTATAAACTTGCTACTATCTACATTGATGAGATTATCCCCTTACATAGGGTTACAGTGTCTATTGTGCTGGACAAACTTCCAAAATTTATTTCTAGATTTTGGCAAAGTTTGCAACAAGCAATGGGCACAGAGTTTAGATTCAACAATACCTTTCATCTACAAACCGACAGGCAAATCGAGAGAACTATCCAGTCCCTAGAGGATATGCTTCATATGTGTGTCTTAGAGTTTCAAGGTAGCTAGGAAACTTACTTACCGTTGGCTGAGTTTGCATATAACAATAGTTTCCAGGTTAGTATTGACATGGCACCATATGAGGTGTTGTATGGAAAGAAGTGTAGGTCTCCAGTTTGCTGGACTAAGGTTGATGATAAGGCTTTGTATGGGTCAGAACTTGTGCAAATAATGACTGAAAAGATAAAGATCATCCAACGAAGGCTCAAAACTGCTCAGAGTAGATAGAAAAGCTATGTGGATCAATGGAAGAGGGATTTGAAATATGAAGTAGGTGATCATGTGTTTATTAGAGTCGCACCAATGAAAGGACAAATGAGGTTTGGTAGAAAAGGGAAACTGATTCCACGTTATATAGGACCATTTCAAATTCTAGAAAGACTTGGCCCAGTTGCTTACTGAATCGCCCTATCACCGGGAATTGAGCAGATGCATAATGTGTTTCACGTGTCAATGCTTTGCGGCTATCTTCAAGATTTGTTCCATGTTATAGACTACCACCGAATAGCACTTGATAATGATATAGTATATGAGGAAAAGTCATTTCAAATTATCAATTGACAAGTCAGGAAATTGAGAAACAAATCAATTCCTATGGTGGAGGTTGAATGGAAAGAACACTATGGAAAATAGGATACATGGGAAAGAGGAGATGAGATGAGACAATGTTATCCAGAGTTATTTCCGAATGAAGGTAACTGAAAGTTTGGAGGACCAAACTTTCTAAGGGGAAGAGATTGTGATGACCCCAACGTACATATTATTTTATTTAGTGTGATTACATGATTATGTGTTTAATTTGTGTTTATCTGTCTGCTTATGTAATATCTGGTAGAATATCGACTTAGAATTCGAAATTGGAAGCCCAGACAGATTTAAAAACCAAAATTCATTACTTCAATAGGCTAATTGGAATATTTAAAATCATATGGTAAGTTTAATTAAAATTAGATTCGGATCAAAGTAATTAGAATAAATCAATTAGAAATGATTAGGATTAATTACACTTAAGTTAGTTTAATTAACCTTAACGCCACTTAATTAACTTAACTTCATCTACTTATATATATATATATATATATATATATGCCTCAAACATGTTTTGAGCTCATTTTTCATCAAGAGTGTGGCTGAGATAGTAGAGAGAGAGGGAGACCAGCATCTAAAGAGGGAGAGAAGAAGAGAAATTGTAGAAATTGAAGAAGAATTGAGAAGATTTAGCTAATACACCTTCAATTCAAGCTCTAGGTAAGATTATTACCCATAATCCTTGCAATTAATCCATATAGAAGTTGAATTCATGAAGCTTGTAGGGTTATTTGCATGAAATTGGGAGGAAGATGTTATAATCACTAGAATTCTTGTAGGATTGAGTTGAGATTGGACATGTATGCATAATTCTTATATTTTAAGCTTGATTTTCTGCAAATTCATACATGCATGGAGCTTAGACACATTAACTTGAAAGATTTTCCATAATCTTACACTCCTCATTTCATATAATCAAGTTTAAAAAGGAAAGAAGTTCAATTTATTGCATGCTTGGCAAAATCATTGAGTTTTGGGCTTGTTTGTGAAATTGAAAAAAGATTTGAGGGTATGGTGTCATAAATTCCATGTATTCATGCTTTATAAAGAGTTTCTACATAGTCATGCAAGCTTTGAACATGAGAGACATGCTTTTAAACTCCAAAATACAATATGAAAAACCTAGAATTCGCTCACTTCGCCTGAGCAATGAACCTATCACTCGAGCGCACTTTGCATGCTTACAGAATTTTTGTAGATATTTGCAGTTAGCTTGAGTGACCAAGTGTGTACTTGAGCAAACTCGACTTTGCATTGCACTTGGCTCCAGCAACCAAGTGACGGCTCGAGCCTACTTTAGCACCATCCAGTGCTTTGGTAGTCAGGCCACACCACTCGAGCAAAGATCCTGTTTTCAGTAATTTGTGGCAAACAATCATATGTGCATATTGGCATCTCTCTACCCTTTTAGGCATTCTTAAGCATCATTTAGACATCCTTAGCCGTGGAATAAGCTAGAAACACACAAAAGAAAATTGAATTAAGATGCAATATTTGTTTTGTGCGTGTGCTTCAATGTATATCTTTGTTATGTGTTTTGTATAGGTGGTTATCTGAGGTCTAACACCTGTGCCAGCCCACTGTGAGTAGTATCTTTGTAAAGATATGTTCAAATGTTATTTTTAAATGCTATTTTGACTGAATGAATGATTGTCTCATTTTGAATGTAATTGTGGCTTCCTTTAGTGAAGCCCTTGTCTAAGGGAAACAATACCATAGCCTTTTGTTTGATAAGGCCCTTACCTCGGGGAAAGAATATCAAGGCCCTTCATTATTCGCTTACAGAGATCTCTGATGTTGACCTGCGTAGTCCTTTTGCTTGACCTATGTGGTCCCTTCGATTAGACTTATGTGGTCAATTTATTGATCTTCATGGTCCCTTTAATATAAGCCTTCGGGCACTTTGCTTTGTGCTATTACATGTACCACACGTGAGTTATGATTCATGAACTTTTGATATGACAAGTACTTAATTATGATATGTTTCGAAACTCATGAGCTATGATTTGTATTTATGCTAGACATCATTCATTTAACCTTTTTATATTGATATTACTCACTGGGTTTTAGCTCACCCCTTTCCCCTATATATATGTCGATGAGCAAATGGAACGTCAAGTTTAGATAAGCCTCGGGAGTCCACCCTCTGTAAAGTTGCTTTTGGAGTGCCTCCGTGATGGGGCGTACTTGGACTCGAGTGGAGCCAAGCCGTGTTAACCCTTTGTTTTATGTTATTTTGTTTTTTTATTTGGAAATTCATTTTGAATGGATATTATATGTAAGGAGTCTAACTATTTGTGTTGTACTTATGTAACTATGAATATTTGTATAAGGTCTTAAGATTTAAGTACTTATGATGTTTGGATGTATGCACTGCTCGATAGACGTAGTTATATTATATTATTTCTTCTGCAAAGCCCCAATTACTATTATCCATTATCTGTTTTGTTATTGAGGCCGGGTAATCAGGGACTACTGGCCGGTCATGGCTTAAACCTGTAGGGGTGGGTTTGGGTCATGACACTTTTGTATCCCAATAGGTACAAATAGGTGCCTGTAGGTTGTTTTTGCTCTATTGTGCATTTATCGAGTTGTATTTTGTGTTTCGATCAGTTGTAGGCTTGATGTCAGATTCAGAACTCATCCAAGTACAATCATTCTCAATTTCAAAATTAAAATAAAACTGTTGTGTGCACGATTACGGTGCCATGCATGTCTAGATATCTGAGGTGGCCTAAAAAAAAAGTGTTTCTTTTATTATTTTTCGATCAAAAGTGTTACAAAAGTTTTTACAAAACCTATTTGAAGCTATACATGATTTTCTAACTAAAAAGCAAAAGAAATGTACAAAAAGAGAAATATAAAAAGAAAAGAATCATGGCCAACTTGCCCTCTTTGTCCACTTCGCCAATGGAACCTCAGTGTTGTCCCCATCAGCACCGTTGTCCTCAGCCTTAACAACCGCGTTACTCCAAACCTCATCTCTGCCATCTCCATCAGGGTCGCTGCCGCTCTCACTACTACTGGCACCATCTCTAGGATCGTCGTCATCACCACGAGCCTCACTTTCGAAAATGCTGCTGCAGGTATAAGAATAGTCAAGGGGTCCATAAGATGCATCATCATCATCATCGTCACTGCTAATGACAATCACTTTGGGCAAGGCAGCTCCATCCTGTAGAAAAGAGGAAGCGTCAGTCACAAAGAAATGTGAATCATTTAGAAGGAAATGATTAGTTATTGAGGAAATCAAACCTCGTAGTGGATGTTTGGAATATGTTGGGATACTAATGCTCGACCGTGTCCTCGTCCTGGTCAACCTCAGATGCCCAAGCCGTGTTGCTCGTGAGGAGCCTATCCAGGATAGTAGTAATGTCCATGCCTATAGGCCTGAGTCTGTGTGGGCTCATCGACTCCCACATGCCTGCTACTACTAGCACCCCCACGAAGGTCTCCTAACCCATGCCCCCTTGTATAGGTAACGATATAAGCAATAACGAGAGCATCCATTATCGTGTTCCCCGAAGGAGATATCATTTTTTGATGGTGTGTTCAGTTTGTTGAATCCAATGGGAGAATTGAGAGGAAATAGGAGGAGGTCATCATCATCTATGGGTAGTCATTAAAAAGGAATTCAGAAAGCTGGTGAGGTTTTCAAATGGAAGTGAATGGAAGTTGGATAGTTGCGTTTTTTTTTATAAATGTTCAAAACTATAAAAAGACTACCCTAACTCTATGAAAACTCGATAGGACCGGCTGACCAGTTTTCCAAGAAACCAAATTATTAGCAGTAGTATGTTAAGGAAAAGGAGTTCAGACATATACAATGGTTTCCTAGAGGTGTATGGTTGTCATCCCTATTGTGTTCTGAGGTACGATCATTCAGTAACATCAGTAAAAAAGAAGGCCAGTCTCTATTTTTGTTGTGTTTTTCCTATATTTGCCTCAGTGGCATAATGCTTCTATTATTGCAATCACTTTCCACATGTGCAAAGTGTGTAAGGCATGAATTCTCAATTAATACCGCCCTTTGCAGGGTTAACGGTTAACACCATCATCGGTTAATACCATCCTTGTGAGGTTGGCGGGTAACACCACCCTCGGTTAATACCACCCCCTGCGGGGTTGGCAGTTAACACCATCTTTTCTCCCTTCATGTTACAATATGTTTGAAGTGTGTTATGGGGTTCCGTATTACTATGACTGCCGGTTATATATGGTTGTGGCTATGGCCATTCTTTTCTCTTTCTCTCTTGTGTCACGACACGAGTGGAGTCCTTGCATTCCTTTCATGTGGAGCATGCTTGTATGTGGTGCATCATACTTTGTTTTCCACAAGTTGGTAGCTCGCTTTGTATGTCATTTTCATGAAGGTCTCCTCTTTTTTTTGCCAACTTTGCATCTTTATCTTTGTTTCACCTCGCCACCCTCCTAGGGTTTTCATATCATCAAGCTTTTCAAAATTCTGGTAGTGTGGCACATGTAAGCCTAATTACCAAAGCTCTGGCAGCACGCCTTGTAAGCCCAATCTTTGCAAATGTATTTCGAGCATTGCATCTGCATTGTGCCCCTAAACTATGTTGGTTTCGCTCCTTCCAAAGGGATACGTAGGCAATCCTCGGTTCAATCAAATTTTCATTTGCATGTTGTTTGTTTGCCTAAGTGTTATGGCCTCGTCAAAAAGGGTTGTCTTTGGGCTTTGACATTCACTCATATCGTGAAATGACGCATCGAGCTCGTCAAAGGAAGGCAATTGTAGACACTTTATTTTTGACTAGCCTTAAGACTTGGACGCTCCCTTTTGAGTTCTCGATGATGAAATCGAGAGGTGTTAATCTTTGCAAGTTCTGCGTTAAGAAGCCTAAGGATTAAGTTTTAAACCATCCAGTGCCTATGTTTAGACAAATATTTTTCAATCAAAATGGAAACCTCTTCCAAAATGAGTTTTAGTGGTGCAACTCGAGATGTTACTGCAATGTTCTGAGGCTCATATTTTCAAGATCAAAACGTTGTGTTCTTTCAAATAAACTAAGCAAAGAATAGAATAGAAATGAATGAGAGGGTTGAAATCGTCGGAAATACTTGTTTCTCCTTTTAATTCAGGCTAACTTGCTCTTGTTGATTAGACAATGTGCCCACTGACTAGCCAAAAACTATATGATAACCGACTGCAAAAGAACTCAGCCAATCACCAAGAAGCTCAATCGGATGAATGTTCTGGGTACAGGGCATTTTCAGGAACTTCAGGTTGTTTGGGTAACCTACCACAAATATCTCAGATATTTGTGACCTTAGCTCTATATATAGAGCTCGCTAGCTCATTTCAAAGGGTTGGAAAAAACTTGCCCAAAGGATAGCAAAGCTTGGGAGCTCTCTCTCCATCTTCCCTTCTAACCTACCATCTTTACCTTTTAACACTAAATCCTCCATTAAAGTTCGATCCAAAGCTCTGGATAAAGGACCTTGGACATTAAAGAACACACTTAAAAGCTTTATAGGAACCTGAAAGGGAGTTTGTGGACAAAAAAACTCCTTCTCACTAATAAGTTAATTTGTTGCTTCTTTGATTATCTTTTTCATTCTTCTTCTTCTTCTTCTTCTTCCTTTTTTTTTATTTTTTATTTATTTTTATTTTTTTATTATTTTTATTTTTTAGTTCTAACTCTGTTTTCAATTATGTTGTTGTAAGTTCTCATGGATGTGGAGGGAGTAGTCTTCGCCACCCATTCATTGAGTTGATAGTTTTTTATTTTTATTTTTATATTGCTTTTCTTAGCTTTAAATTCATAGTTGTTATGTGTTTTGGATCCTTGTGGATGTGATTGGGAGTAGTTTTAGCCATCCATTCACAAGTTTAATAAGTAGAGTAGCTTTTCTTATTGTTGCACCCCTTATCTTTACCTATCATATCTCTCAAGTGTGTCAATCTATGTGTTTCATTTCCTTACTCAATGACTATGAGTGTTAGGGATAGTTCCATGGAATGATTGATCCATGGTATTTGGTGTTGACAAGTGGTGCCTTCATTTCTTTTTCATTGAGTATTTTGGAAGTAAAATAAGGGATTTTGGGTCAAAGGAAGTTGAAACCTCCCTGCTCAATCATTTGTGGACATCATCCTTGTTTTATGACTAGATAAGAGTTTTTAATGAGTTTGATGAACCCCTTATTTTAGTAAACAAAGCTTTCGCCAAGAAATGATTTGTATTAATCTACGCTCTCCACTTAACAGCATAGATTTGGGTATTAATTTACCCTTATTCACGAACAGAAGATGTAGGTTCCTATTTCTTTCTTGGGCTTGAATTTGTTCTTGATTTTGATTCATTTAATCATTCATTTATTGCCAATTTTCTATTGTATATACTTGTTTTGTCATTGTTGAGGGCTTTGGCTTATGTGCATCTTCTCCAAGTGATCCCTATCAACAGAGGAGGTAGAAGGGGTGAGCATCCCCCAGAAGGTGCCCTTTTAGCTCCAGTAATGGAATTCTTCACTGACCTATTCACCAGCCGGAGGAGAAATTCGGCCGGCCACTTCCTAGTGCAGCCAGCGTAATTTGTGTTTGGCCAGTCATTCTCTCCCAAGAATAAAGCAGACATTTTCTGGGGAATGCTGCTTTAGGTAGTTCTAGAACCCCTGGATAGTTTCTTTTCTTTATTTCATCTAATTTGTTAGATTCAATGATAATTTGGCTGAGTCGATTCATTATTGTAATAATCTCTCTCTTCTCCCTTGTCTTATTCGAATTGTTGTAATAATCTTCAAACCCCACGTCTTTCTAACCCTTTTATTTACCTGCTTTTGATATTACATCATTTTTTTTTAAATTTTTTTTTATCATGCCTGCATATTGCATTCATTTTTCATGCATTCAGGTCCGGACCATCCGCATTTGTGTGATTTACTATCTCCAAATATGAATATGTGCATAAACCCATGTCTTAAGAGGATACTTATGTCACGTCTTAGTATCTGGACTCCTAGATGGATGTTATATATGTATTACATTAGTAGTTTGTATATAAGATCATGCATATCCACATATCTGTA
The DNA here is from genome assembly GCF_055761805.1 of Camellia sinensis. Lineage (NCBI taxonomy): Eukaryota > Viridiplantae > Streptophyta > Magnoliopsida > Ericales > Theaceae > Camellia > Camellia sinensis. The sequence continues at coordinate 75,203,461 of NC_138964.1, forward strand.
TATGTCTTGGGACTCACCTTGGAGTACTAGGTGAGCATTTTTTAGCTTTAACATATTGCATCTGCGTGTTGCTTATCATATATTTTGCTGCATCATGAAGCTAAGTGCTTAAGTGGATGGAGGTTGTGTTGTGTATTTTGGAATGTAGATGATTCTTATGCTACGAATTTTATCCAAGAAAAACCATTTTCAAAACGCATGAAGTCAAAGCATAACCAAAATTAATGACACAATCTATATTTGCATGTCTCAGATAGTAATGGTGGTGCTATTAATAATCATAATATTGATATGTATTGATTACAAAAATCACATAATGACTTAGTACATGCCAATCTTTGATCAGGTGAGTAGGGTGCTCAATTAATGACCTTCCTCTCTCATACCTACATTCTCAAACCGAGACACTTTGGTTGTGACAGATGGTGGCCTTTGGCATGAGTCATGGGTTTCCTAATTTTCCGAAAAGACTAGGTGGCGACGCTGAAATCTGGTGATGTAGTCCATTTCTAGCAATCATTTTCTATTTCACATTGCACTAGTGATATCAAATAAAAAAATCAGGAGTTTGAATTGTCGAGCGCACTTGGTAACCCTAAAAAGGCATCCTACACTATCGAATTGGGCATCATTGTTTGGCACAATGGCTCTTGGAATCCCAAACCTTGTGATGATATTCTTTCAGATGAAGTTCTTTACATCCACATCTCAGATTTTAGCTAATGGTCAACCTCTATCCATTTTGTGAAATAATCAGTAGCCACCAAGAGGAACTTTCTCTTGCCAGTAGCTTGAGGCAATTGTCTAATCAAGTTCATACCCCATTTGGCAAATGGCCAAGGATTGGACACCAGGTTTAGATCCTCGACATGTTGATGTATCATGGGCACAAACTTTGGACACTTCTCACATTTTCTAACGTATGCCTCTGCATCATTCTGCATATAAGGCCACCAGTACCCTTGTGAAATAGCTTTGTGGGCCAATGATTTTCCCCTTGCATGACTACCACAAACTCCCTCATGGATCTTAAACAAGAAGTCTTCCACTTGAGAAGTATGCACACATCGCAATAAGGGTCCAGTAATGGATTTTCTGTAGAGATGACCTTTGGCCGACAAGAAGAACATTACCGACCTTAGTCTTGTGTGCCTCCTTCTTATCTTTTAGTAGCTTGTCATCCTTTATGAACGTCACGAGGGGGTCCATCCAACTTGAACCTAGCTCAGCACACATTCCTTCATACTCCATAATCATGGACTCAACACTTGGGCCTAACAAGTAATCCATTGTAATGATTCTGGAAGAGTCTAACCTTATGGCCGAGACCAATATCACCAGTGCGTCAGCATAGCTGTTGTGTTTTCAGCAAACTTGCTGAATGCAACAAATCTTGAACTGGATCAACAATTGGACTACTTTTTTGACATAAGCCACCATTCTTTCATCTTGGGCAACATACTTGTCCGTTGCTTGGTTCACAATGAGTTGGGAATCAGAGTAGAGCACCACCTCATCGGCTTCATTTGCAATTGCTAGCTTCAGACCGACAATCAATGCCTTGTATTTTGCCTCATTATTTGAGGCCTTGAATCCCAACTTAATTAATTTCTCTATTTTCTGCCCATCTAGCAAAATGAAAAAAACTTCTGCCCCTGCTCCTCATCAATTTGAACTGTCATTTACAAAAAGTCAAAAGGACTTGCAAATGTAAATATTGCACGGCTTTGTTTTTTTGAACTTTTTCTTATGGGTTCCCATTTCTTCAGTAGGCTGGGAGGGTACTGTAACACTGTTTAGGGGGTACTCGCGTGCGTTAAACAGTTTGGACCCTTGGTCTCTTTGATCTAGTCTCATGAGTGCAATGTGAAACATAGATGAGAGTCCACATTTGGCAACTTTTAAAAAAATCCATTTTATTGAAAAAATATAAGCCAGAAAAGGAATGTGTCATCAGATCTCAGAGTCGCCACCTAACATTTATTTTGAGAGAATTAGGAAACCCGTAACTTGTGCCATGGCCACTGTTCGTCATAACCATGGATGCTTGGCTCAAAACCTTAGGTATGAAGGGGGAATGTCACTAATTGAGCACCTTTGCTCACTCGATCAAAAGATTGGCCTTTACTAATGACATGATTTTTATTAGCTTCATATGTTTGTATTCCAATTATTAATAATAAATCCTAAAATTTACTATGTGAAGCAACAAATATGGACTATGTCGTTTATTTTGGAACAGTTTGAATTCATTATTTTGAAAATGTTTTGAATAATACAATTATGAAAATCAAATTTATTCCAAATTAAATAACACAACCTTCATCCACGGGCATTCATAGAGTTATATCAAATAAGCACATAGCCACATGGTAAGATGCTAAACATAGTAAGAAAATCACACATAGGCAGGATGCTAAAGCATAAAAAATTATATATTTATTGGCGTGCCACAAATCGGCACAAAAAAAAAAAAAAAATAGTAAACATGCATGATTTTATATACAAGATCCTAATGTAATTCATTCATGAAATGCAACTACAGGTTCGGCTTCTAATATATGACATTTGAAACATTTTGAAAACATGAGGTAGTGCACAAAATCACATAATAATTGATTAAACCCATAAATGCAAATTTAACCAAATTTTAAGGCATAAGACATGATGCAAGGCATGGATATGATGACAAGTATGAGATATTACATATTTGCAGATAGGGAAAGCAATTGAAAGAATGGGATAAAAAGAAGAAGGGATGGGGAATTATAACATTGCTTTGAAATATTACAATTCCGAATAGGGGGGAGAGGAAAAATAACACAACAAAATTAAAAACCTCACATACACTCTCTAATTAAAAAAAAAACAATATAAACAGAAGCTGCAGGGGGACCTCGGAGACCGTTGAAAACTATTCTGCTCATCGCCGTAGGCTACTGGGTTTTGTCCAGGAGAATATTGGTTGGCCAGCCAAAAGATAAGTTGGCTGGCCAAAAAGTTGGTTGGTAGGCCAAGAAAGTGGCTAGCCGACCAATAAGGCCAGACCAAATTCTGTTTTGCTTCAAACACCAGAAAAATAGATGGAAAATATGCAAGTAGCTTAACTAACAACTTTCAGTTAGCTTAAAACAGGTTTATAACATGAAATGAAAGCAAGAAAAGTAATAGAAGAAAGAAAATGCAAGAAAGTAAAAGAAAATAGAAAGTGTGCAAAATTTACCTTCCAAGGGAAGATTTGATTTTCAAACTTCCTTTTGATCACCCTTAAGCTTAGGAAGTATGTTCTTAATTCTTAGGTTGAAAATTCAAAATTCGAGTTGGAGTGGTGTTTTTGGGCTATTTAATAGTGTGTTGGGGTGGGGGTGGGGGTGGGGCGGGGGGAAGAGTTATACAACTCTATTTTTCTCTCAATTTCAAGAGGACTCACTCTCTTTTGGATTAAGGCTTAAGAATATCACTCTTATAGAATTTATGGGCTTGGTTTGATGTCTTGAAAGATGGTATATCAGTGTGTATGGTAGTGTTTGCTCAAAACTTAATCTTTTCTCTTTTTCTCTCTAACTCTCTCTTTTCTCTCTCAATTCAATTCCTCTTCCTCTTACATTCTGGTCCTCTCTATCTCTATAACCAATCAAGGAAGGCTTCTAAGTCAAGGAGGTGGGAGACAAGGTTGATGGAGTGATAAGGGTGGTTGGAAATGAATGGAAGCAAAGGGAAAATAATTAAGGGGCCCTAGATTCACTTCGTGCATGAATATCACAACAAATATCTGAAATGGGCATGACCCACACGCTTTCATCAAGAATTTTGCCGAAACTGCCCTACTCCTAGGCAAATTAGCCGGCCGGCCAATTTCTTGGCTGGGCGGCCAAAATCTTGGCTTGGTTAGCCGGCCAAAACAATGACCAAGCCTGACTAATTTTCCTGAAATAGGATTTTTTGACAGAATTCTCATCATTTCCTCCTATTTCTACACTATTCTTTGCTTAATTTGTGGAGAAAATGTTTCATCTTGAAGGTTAAAAGTGAGCCTTGGAACACTACGAAAATATTTGGAACAAAGAACGGAAAGAAAATTTTGAAAGAGAGTGTTGAACGAGATTTGAACACTTGGCCAAAATAGGCTTAGGGTTGGAAATGAAGCACAAATTCTATCTTTCTTACTAAGAATTTTGTGAGAAACACAATCTTGTTTTCATCATCGGGCAGTCAAAAGAAAGCACCCAAGTCTTAGGGCTCCCTCTTTGACAAAACTCGAAGTCATTTTCTTGACGTGAGTGAATGTTAAAGCCCAAAGGCAACTCATTTAACAAAGCCATAAGACTTGGGCAAACAAACAAGATGCAATGTAGTTGGTTGAACCCGAGGGTTGTTTACGTATCCCTTTGGAAGAAATCAAACCAGCGTAGTTGAGGGATAGAATGCAAATGATATGAACATGAAATACATAGTTGGACTTACATAATTCACGAAGCCCTTTTTGTTTTGAAAATTCACAATCTACAATGCAATGCAACAGGTAATGTGAAGCATAACAAGGAATACAATCCGAACACATTCACATAAGAGAACGAAATGTAACCAATGATGTGAGACCCCTAACTTTTGTAAACCCTATTAAGTCCGTAAATTTTGAGTTATTATAATAAAGCCCTTAGTTAAAGGTTTATTAACAAATTTAACCCTGGAATCGAAGAAATATCGTGAATGAACTAGTACAAACCCTAATCAGCTCCGATAGCTTAGTAATCATTTCTACATGCTAATATTAATTATTTAACTGTGAAACCTCTGACCTTTGTAATTTTATTTTGACCCTTACTTTTGAACTATTTCAAAACAAAGAAAATTTAACCAAATTAAATTCCCAAATTCTGAATAAATACTACACTTACATAAATATTCCAATTCATAGTCTAAGGCTTTGGCCCTCATGTTTTTCTTGAATCACATTTTGACCCCAAACTGGTACCTTTATATACATATATGTACCCTTAATCATATTCAATTCTTTTTGTACACAAAATCTATAATAAATATATTTATTTGTACACAAAATATAAATAAAAATTCCATCAAATCCTCCCCATGTGGCCAGCCACCCTAGAAGCTGCATATATGTAATGTACTAAGTGGGACAAATTGCTAAAATCATGGGATATGTCTTTGACTTTCGTACCAATTTGTACATATAAGACTTGTACCTATAACGAGATTAAATTAAATTAGACCTAAGCCTAACTGGATCATATTTAAGTATATAATTAAGGTCCTAATCATCTCTCATTCCATTACATTGAAACTAAATCAAACAAATGAATTGGAACTAAGGGAAAAATAGGCTTTTTATCATTTTTTTCTATAAATATACCACTCATCTCCATTTTTTGAACACACATACACACTCATACACTGAACCCACGGTGGAGAGAAGAAAAAGAAAGAGGAAGAGAGCTTAGTAGAGGAGGAGAGGAAAGGAGAGGAAAAAAAGTTTTGCAATCAATCCATCAAAGCGGCAAGTAAGCCACAACACAACTCTCTTTTATTTTCCTTTTTCAAATACATGTTATTAGAGGATTAAATAATATCTTCAGATGTGTTGTAATGGTATTCATGTGTTCAAAGTTGATGAACTGAACTTTTACCCTTCTTCTATTCGTATTTCCTCTTAATAGATGCAAAACTATCTTTTTCTTCCCACTAAAAAATTAAGTATTGGTACATTATTTATTATGTTTTCATCACAAAAGAAGTGGAAAATGTCCCTTAGTTGGCCTGTTTTCTCACCAATCTTCTTATTTTGAGAAACCCTGTTTTACAGCCAACTTTCAAAAATTCTAGAAAAATGTAGAAAAATCTCCTGGACTTTCGTTTAATGTCAAACTTTTCCTTAAAGATTCATATTTCAATAAAATTTGTTTCATTGAAAAAGAGTGAGCAGTTTGTGAGAAAATACGATTTTTGTAACAGTCGATGAATCTAGACAGTGCTAGAGTGTTTCTTAAATAACTAAAAATCTAGATAAACTATTCAATTTTCGAAACATGTTCTAAAAACTAGATTAAATTCTGTATGAATCTTAGGAAGGCTAAGTTCGGGAAAAATCTGAAATAGCCCTTTTGATTTTAATCTTTAAGTAGTACTGAATCTGGAAATTCTGTTTGGCATTGGTATTTTATGCTCTTGTGTTCATGAATATGCTTATTAATATATGATTATGTCTTGGTATAATATTACATATTTCATGGGTATATACCTTTTATTTTAGTCCTTTGATAGTGCTCACACTTATGCAAATTTGGAAATTTATAATCTTGTGCGAAATTATTCCCTTAACTACTTGAATATGCCTAGAGCTACTTGCGCCTATCTTGAAATGTGAATCTCATGTATTGTAACTTTATTTCCTTCCATTTGTGCGATGTAGTTGTTCATACTTGTGCAATAGATGTTGTTTCAAGAGCATGTCCTAACTCTTAAATTATCTAACTCAAACGGGAAACTTAATGGATGGTATTGGGTTGTGAATTTTTTTGGACAAGTTACTAAATATTGATTGGTTGACGGGGATGCGTTCCCTATTTGAAATTAAAGTCTTGCACAAGTGGTTTTCAGAACCCTTTAATGGAGTGGTTGTATTTGGCCCCTAGTTGTTTTGGTATAAGGAGGGATTTGGGCAAGGCCCATTATTATCATCTCTTTTGAGGCCCTGCGGTTGGCGCTACGTGGTAGATAACTGTTGGTAGGCATCTGAGGTAAGTTCTACAACAAAGTAGTAAAATAGGGGGTATACCGAATAATCCACGTCCGATTCTTGTGGTTGGGAGGACGAAGTCTCTTTGGGGGATTTCTAGATTACTAACATCTAACCATGTAATCATTTATTATTGAATGATTATCATGCTTCATTACTTGCTTGTTATAATTGTGATGGTGTATTAGATTGGGAAAAAAGAACGGCGTGTGTGCACGTTTACTAGGCATACAAAGCTCATGACATTTCATGCTAGGTATTGAAGACTATTAGACCGGTTGAAGACAAAGCTGAAGCATTTGAGGACGTATGGCTACCCTAGGAGGATTAGAATTTGAGATTGTAAGTGATAGATCCCATGTTGTATTTAAGACATGATTTTGTAATTATTATATAACTATACATATCTTTTATACTACCTATTCCTTTTTTTATTATCGACTCATGTAGACCTTGTGTTAATATCTTGTTAAGATCTGTCAAAAGGGTAGCTTTGCTATCTAAGGTGGTTGGACTTTGAAGGGAGGCTATATTGACTGCTCCAACCTTCTTGGGATCTTACTTGGTTATTAACCAAAAGACTCATTAGTGACGTTTCCTATTTTGTAATCTTAGATAAACCTTATATTTATTTGTTAATATATTCTCTAATGTTGCCGATTTTTTGGGGACGTCACAGATGAATAGTCTTAACCTAGAATCCAAAATAGGGGAGGTATTAACCAATGGATAGTCTCAACTAATAGCCCAAGAAAATAAAAGTATTAACCGAAGATGGTTTGGACTGCCAACTCGAGAAAGGGATATGTGGACGTCCCCCGAACGCCCCGGGAGGGTTACTCCCGTTCTGTTCATTTGGGGTTACCACAGTTCGGACTCGACTTGTGTCATGGTTCTTAATCTGAACTAAAGAGTCCAAATCTGGCAAATCGTTTTGAGAAACAGATTTTTGAAAAAGTAGTGCCAAACATGGACTGCTTTGCCAGATACAGAGTCGCTACCAAAATATTTTAAAATGGGGAATTTAGGAAACCCTGACTCGGTGCCGAAGGCCACATGTCCGTCATCACCGGAGTTGTCTTGGCTCGGGAGCTTGGGTACGATCGGGGAAGGTCAGCTATGAGCACCCCCTTTCGCCCGGTCCGAAGACCGGCCTTTACTAACCGTGATATCCGTTTTTGAAAACTTTACGTGTTCTTAAACCAATTATCAGCCTAGAATTACTATATTATGCGCACAGCAAACAAGTATAGACTATATTGCCTAATTTGGAAATAAACATTGCATATCCGTTCGGTTTGAAAATGCTTTGGAATTTGCTACTCACAAGTAGGCTAAAATACGGATTCCAACGAGTTTTTTCCAACTCAAACAATCCAACCTTCACCCACAGGCATTCAAAACAGTTTAACACATAAGCATCTAGCCACATGTCAAGCATGCTGTCATGGCAACATTCACACTCATGCGATATGCTAAAGCGAAAATACTTACATAGTACTCCATGCCAAAACAAAGAACTTGTTAGCAAACATGCATGATCCAAGTCCATGTTAAGTGCCTAATGCATCGCATACAAAATGTTGCTAGAATAGGCTCGGCTATCCTAAACATGTCATGTGAAAATGCACAATTATCACATATTCAGTTTGGAATTTGAAGTATTGATGCAGTTAGCGTGATGTACCGAGCCTAATGCATGCAATACAAATGCATGGATGCACACATGCATAGCATAGGGTATGCTAAATTAAACGTGCCCTAATACTAACCATTAAAGCGGGTAAGTAAAAGGGAAGAAAGAAGTGAGGTTGGAAGACAAACACACCACCCACGCACACTTATTACAGATTTGCCCTTGCTCGGAGGGACCGAATAAATATTACAAATTAATTAACTACACCAGCTAATTAATATTACAAATTTCCTAATTTAATTAACAAATTAAATAGACTAATTAAAACAGGAAAACGCCTCGGGAAGCGCGCCGCCATGCGCAAGCTGCCTCTGTTTTCCTTCTTTCACTCCTGTGGAGGCTGTCAAAACCTCAGGGTTGCATCCCTAGGCACTGGGGAGTACCACCGGCTGAGTGGAATCACCACCGGCACTGGTATATGTCCATCGGCACAAAATTGAATCTGTCGGCAGAGAAAAGGTTGCCGGCCGGCACCTTACACTGCCGGTCGGCAAAGAAAGTCTGCTGGACCTGCAACTCACAGCAACAGAGGGCAAAACAAGGCATGGCAGCACAATTCAAGGCATGTATGCATCAACCATATCCCTTATCATTGTAATGACTCAAAGGGGCATGTGCCTCGATTCTCGGACCACCAATCACGCATTTCCATGCATGATGGCCCAAAGAACCAAGTATGCAACTTTGGTTTCAAATGTATGCAAACCAATCAAACAAAACTCCCAATCCCTATCACCCAAGTCAAGGGACAAGGAATGCATGCAAGATGCAATGCAACCTAGGCATACAAGCTAGGAATGCAACATGGCATGGCAATGAACTTGTGCAATTATGCAAGCATACATGTGGCAATGCAAATGGATGGAAAGGTGGTCTTATACATGAATTAGGCAGCTCTAATAAGGCCTAAAACAGTGGCCAAAGTGCTAAAAAGTGAGGGCTAAATGGCATACACACACACATGCACATAAGGACCAACACTTAAGCACAAATCAAGCAACGTTCAAGCACACTTGAAAGGGACAAACAAGAGCAATTAGCATGCAACATAAGCATTAAAATCATGCTAATACAACCCTCAAGGATCACTTAAATGGCATTCAAATGACTTAAAACAAAAGCATGAATAAGCACCAAAACATGGAGCATTGCTACGCAAGCTTATGAGGCATTAAAGAGGCATGCAAGGCAATCAAACAAGCATGGAAATGGGACTGAAATGGCATATAGAATGATCCCAAATCACCAAAACAATGCAAAGATGCCATGCTACACATGCACATACTCAAGGCCAACAAGCCCAAATACAAAGGAACTATATCAAGCATGCCAAGATCAAGCCAAACGACTATGGACAGAGCTAAAACATGGCAAGATATGCACAAAATCTTCACAAGACTAAGCCTAAAACATGCTCCAACAAAGGCTAACAACCTAAGGCACATTAAGGCATAAACAAGGCATTACATGTCGACTATGCTAAGCATGCATGGAGTTCCAAAACCAACTTGAAATCATGTTATATTATGGATATATAAGCATGAAAAACAAACCAAACATGCTCAACGCACACTCAAGCATAGGCTTCCTTAAGAGGCCAAAATATGTCCTTTTCAAGGACAACAAGGAGAGGGGGTGGCCCTCTCCTTCTTGGGACTTCAAAGCATCATCTTCACCACTGAAATCCCTCAAGATTTCAGTGGTGAAGAGACCTCAACACCAAAATCCCGGAGCTAACACAAAATGGCTCAAAATGAGGCCTTTTGAGGCCTAAGGGTGGTCAACAACCCTCAAACAACAAAACACTCTTAATAAACAATAAAGAGGGCTTAAAAACAGAACTTTTTTATGTTATAAAATAATCACAAAAACAGCTCTAAGATAGGTATAAAATCAATGCAAAAATGGGGGAAAAAGGGACTAGAATCTCACCCTTGAAGACCCCTTCACAAATGGTGCTCCAATGGCCTCCTTGAGCTTGAATCCAACACCAAAACTTCAAAACAAACTCTTTAGAACCTCAACTCCAAGAGGAAGGTGAAACACTAGGTGTTTGTGTGCAATAGTAAGACACAAAGCACCTAGTGAACAAAAGAGAGGGAAAGAGAGATAGAGTGTGTATCTAACTCTAACCCTAGAACTCAAACCCTAACAATGGCTGTTCTTGCTCTCAAAATATCCTAAGTCTCTAATCAAGCCTCCCCTTTTTTGCCTTAGAGAGAGCTTCTCTCTATATTGTCTTGTAAAGCTTACAAGACAAGCTTTACAAGAGGGAGATCCCTCCATACACGTGTATGGAGGGGAGCAAAAGCAAGACAGCTGTCTAAAAATATCTGCAAAAGCAGATGAACAGCAATCGGCCGGCCAAAAATGCTATCTTGGCCAAAAAGAGTGCCGACCGGCACAAAAAAGTGCTGACCGGCAACAAATAGTGCCGGCCGGCAAACTACATTGCCGGTGGCAGCAAAAACCAGCCGGTGGCATCTAGCCACTGCCGGTGATGGGTGGGGATGGTCTACAAGCCCCACCTTGCCTCTCAAGGGCAAGATGCAAGTGTTTGGTGCAAAACCAGACACTAAACGGTCGAGTTCGGGGATCCTGAGGCAAGGCGCGCGAGCCGAGACCTCCGGGAACTCCAAACGAACACAAACATGGATAATCACCGAGTGTTCAAACGGTGACGTCCAAGTCTTGAGGACGGTCAAAAATGGGGTGTCTACAGTTGCCCCTCTTTGACAGAACTCGAAAGTCATAACAATGACGGGAGTGAATGTCAAAGCCCAAAGACGACCCATTTTTGACAAGGCCGAAGACTCAGACAAACATACAAGACAAATAAGATATGCGCTCGGAGGCAGGGGGAAAATGCAAGACAATGCACGGAGCCGAGCATAACTTATGATCATGCAAAGAAAGCTGTAATGAAGCAAACATGCGACAATTTTAAGCTAGCATACCAAACTACACTACAATGCAGAAAGGATGTAAGAGAATTATGGAATTCTCAATACGTCTCACTCGGGAGATACAATACCTGTGCGGCTCGTCTGGTTGCACCAGCTTCAAATGAACCGTACATACAATATCGTGCCTGCAAAGAAAACAAACTTAACAGGTACAATATGGTTAGCAACATGCATGACAATGCAAATGTGGATGCAAAACGAAATGCAATATATACAAAACAATGTATAAACCATGCAAATAAACATGCAATGTAATTGAAACAATGCAAGCTACATGCAAAGCAATTGAATCGTGATCCAATCACGAGCGGTTCGGAGCCACACCTATGTCAAATAGATTGAAGGAGGTAACAAGTCTGTCTACCACAGAACGATCAGCTGAACTGTGAGCATTGTAGACAGACGCAAGAACAAGTATTGGGTGGAATTGACACAAGTGGGGAAACGACCCGCTGGAGAAGGGACAATGATCCTAATGTCGGATGCAAAAATTACACTACAATGTAATGGAAATGAATATGGCACGCAGGCCAAACCAAATCTTGCCTAGGAAAGGCATGTACACATACAAGCCACGTCTAACACAGAAAAGGTGCCGCAACCCTCAACCAACATACCAGCGTGGAATCGGCGCGATACACATGCAGAACTGTGTTTTACGTGAAAAGTAAGGGCACATACCATACCAAGCTCAACATGGAAAGGCGCAAGCCATAGATGGAAGGCGATGCAATGAATGCATGCAATCTACAATGCAATATCTACAAATATGCAATGGAATGGATATGGATACAATGGATATGGCATACAAGCCAAACCAAATCTTGCCTAGGAAAGGCATGTACACATACGAGCCATGTGTAACACAGAAAAGGTGCCGCAACCCTCAACCAACATATCAGCGTGGAATCGGCGTGATACACATCCAGAACTGTGTTTTAACATGAAAAGTAAGGGCACATACCAGACCAAGCTCAACATGGAAAGGCGTAAGCCATAGATGGAAGGCGATGCAATGAATGCATGCAATCTACAATGCAATATCTACAAATATGCAATGGAATGGATATGGATACAATGGATATGGCATACAAGCCAAACCAAATCTTGCCTAGGAAAGGCATGTACACATACGAGCCATGTGTAACACAGAAAAGGTGCCGCAACCCTCAACCAACATATCAGCGTGGAATCGGCGCGATACACATGCAGAACTGTGTTTTAACATGAAAAGTAAGGGCACATACCAGACCAAGCTCAACATGGAAAGGTGCAAGCCATAGGCGGAAGGTGATGCAATGAATGTATGCAATCTACGATGCAATACCTACAAATATGCAATGGAGTGGATATTTACAAAATGCATGACAATGCAATGCAATGCGACCTACTGGGGAAAATGCAATGGATGCATGCGAGCTACAATGGAAATGCATGACAATGCACTATGATGCAATGACTATGATTGCAACTTTCCCTATCTTACCAACAGGGTGACATACTAGGTTGGTTTAGTATCCAGAACTGAGGCGTAGACATGCCGCCTCAATCTATGGGGCTTCCATACAGATTTCAAGCCGAGGATACACCTTTGGGTATTTAAACCAGACTTTAGTCTCGGAACTCCCGAACCTTTGCGTTTTAGGCATAAGCCGTTCGAACTCTAGTTTCCACCATCCCAGTCAGTCTTCTAGGAACTCACCGCAAACATAGGCAGGTGGCTTTACCAGACCACCAAAAGTCGTTCGGGCACGACAAACACCAAAGGAATTGCACCTTCAGAGGATTTATGGTCTCCTAGACCGTGATGCAAAATGTATGCATGACTATGCATGTTTTTTTTTGTTTTTTTTTTGAAATGCAAATGATGCAAGTGATGCATGTTGCATGGAATGTGCGACAACACGTGGCTCTCGAAGTGTACGACAATGCGAACACTAAAGGTCTTACAACTTCCAAGGATTTAAGGTCTCCTAGACCGTACGTGTTTAAGGTCTCGCCAGACCATGCGTGTTTAAGGTCTCGCCAGCCCCTGCGTGTTTAAGGTCTCGCCAGACTGGCGTATTGCACAACGGTATGATGCGCAAAATGGCGCAATGCGTTAGGCAACGCGAGTGCACAGGACAGTGCGATGGAATGCATGCAAAATGCAATGAGATGCGCAAAATAGCGCGAAATTTGAAATGCACAAAACAGTGCGATGCGCAGAACAACGCGAGATTTGAAATGCACAAAACAGTGCGATGCGCAAAACAGCGCGAGGTTTGAAATGTACAAAACAGTGCGATGCGCAGAACAGCGCGAGGTTTGAAATGCACAAAACAGTGCGACGGTTTGAAATGCACAAAGCAGTGCGATGCGCAAAACAGCGCGAACAATTTTGAAATGCACAAAACAGTGCAATGCTAAGTGCGACACGCATGCCACACGGAGTGTAAGTGGGCTTAAATGCGCAACAACGCACGTATTACGGAATGCATGACAATGCATGGAATGGAAATGCAATGAGGATGCATGAGAAATGTGCACGACGATGCAAAGGGGTGCGTGTTGCAACGCATGTAACACGTGCATAACAATGCAAATGTGTGGCGCACGACAGCGCAATGCAATGCACAGAAGTAGTGTGATGAACTCGTGCAACACACATGGGGCAACTATTGAATTTAAAAGGATACAAAAAGGATACACCTTGTACGAATTCGAGTGCCACGTACTGGAGACACGGCCCGAAGTCAAAACGGAGGCCGGTTGAGCGTCGGAGATGCACTTCCTTGCACTTTCTTGAGCTATGAAGACCCAAAACAACTCAAATGGCCTAACCAAGGCTGTGGAAACCCCACCGGCCGAAAGGGGAGGCCACCGGCTGGCCACCGACATAAAAATAATTCCATCGGCACAAAAAAGTGCCGGCCGGCACAAAACATTGCCGACCGGCAAACAGTTGCTGGTGCGGGGCAGTTTTGACTTTTCACCTTGGGCATTATAAAATAGGGTTTCTAAACCCTATTTTCTCATTCCTTGGCCATCGAAAACTCTTGCCCTCTCTCTCTAGAGTGTTTCTCTCTCATTTTTCGCCTGTTTCTTCGCGTTCTACGCTCGTTTCGTCGTCGGATTCGCGATTCTCTTCGCGTTTCGGACATTTTCAACCGATCACATTCTCGTTTCGGTGCCTCGTTTGGCGTTCTCGCCTTTTCGGGGTTTGTTCCCCTCACTTTCCTCTTCATTTCCGTGCCTTTTCACATTCCGGCCCTCCCGGCCATTTCCGACCCTCTCGGGAGTTGACTTTCCGGTTGACTCTTCGTATCCCGACCCGGTTTTCCTTTTCCGGGCCATTTTCACATTATTCTCTACATGGCGGACGACATTCCACGTGGCGGGACTCCCCCGGACCACGAGATGGATCCCGGGGTCGAGCTCTTACCACTGAGCGAGCGCCCGTTCGACCCGGCGACCTACCGGCCGGCGATCTATGTTCTGCCCCCAGACGGCCTGCGTCAGTTCCGGAGCTTCGAGAGGCATGTGGCGCCTGAGCTACTGCTGCGTGAGCCTACCTCCCACATTTCATTCGGCACTTCCGAGGTAACTCTCTTCTTTCTGCTTTACTTTCTGCAATGTAGGATACAAAACTGCCATAGTTAGTTGTACTCCTTAACTGCTGAAATCTGATACACCATAGACCGTAGTTGACTGTAAACATACATACAACTGATATCTGTTTGAGACTGACACATGCACACACACTGCACTAGCCCTGAATCACCCAAACACACGGCGCACACTGTATTTCACTGCACACACACTGGCACCTAGTATTTGTCTGAATCTGTCAAACTTGCACACATGCCACATTTGTTCTGAAACACCCAAACACGCTGACACAGCACACGTATTTCACTGCAAGCACACCGGCACCCGGTATTTGCCTGAATCTGACAAACTTGCATATATGCCATATCTGTCCTTTCAAAACTGCATTTTGAATGTTGTCTTGCAATTGTTATTTTCTGTTTACAGGAGGGTTCCCATACCATTCGCGAGTATGGGAATACTGGTGCACGGGAATGGTATAATGAGCTCCCTGATGCGGTCCGACGCATCGTGGACCGGGCGGGCTTCGGCGCCTTCTGCCGAGGACTCTCTAGGCTCTCCACATGCAGACCTCTCCTTGCTGCTCTGGCGGAGAGATGGTGGGACACCACCGATTCTTTCCACTTCTCTGCTGCAGGGGATATGACGATGACCCCTCATGATTTCTCGATGCTCACAGGCATCGGGGTAGGGGGGGATCCGATCCCTTTCGACACGGACATGGATGAGTGGACCGCCGCTCAGGTCCATCTACTGGGGGAGGCGGCACCCCTAGCTCGTCCAGGTTTTGTGCGGTATTCCTGGTTCGAGGTACAGTTTCGGGTCCAGCCCGCATTGGAGGAGGAGGCGCAGATGACCCCGGAGGACGAGGAGAGGTATGCTCGCGGCTTTCTCATGTTCCTGTTCGGGACTACCATCTTCGCCGACCGGGCGAACACCGTGCCTCTCTGTCTTCTCAGCGCACTGGTGGACGTCCGGGACATCTTGCACTATGACTGGGGCAACACTGCTCTGGCCACTCTCTATGGGTATATGAGCTCGGCTTCTCGCGGCAGCGGCCAGCTACTCGGAGGCTACTGGCGGGCTTGGGAGGTATACTTCTTCTCCGCTTTTCATTTCTGTCCGATATTCTCTGTACTCCGTACACTGCACACACTGTGGTCTGCTTTACACTTGCTGTATACTGTACACACGGCACACACATACATTCTGCTTTACACTGACTGTACACTGCTCACACTGTACACTGTACACTGTACACAATACAAAACACGGCTCTGCCATTCCTGCTTTATTCTGCATATTCTGCTTTTTCTGATAGTCACACTGACATCTGTTTTGCAGTTGTGGGTTTACGCCTACTTTCCTAGGCTTGCCCCCGTGCCAGTTGCGGAGACTCCTCTGGCCGTCCCCTTTTCGAGTCGCTTCGACAGGAGATGCACCCGGCGACCACGGGAGACATTCGGCTTCTTCCACCGATATTTCGACACCATCACCCCCGCGGAGGTATGCTTTACTTTCAGTTCATTTAGCTTCGCTTTCCCACTGCATATTTCAATAACAGTAGATGACAAACTGCCTATCATTTTCAGATCACATGGCGGCCGTGGGCTTCCTTGCCGTCGGCGATGCGGGGTCGGTTCCCTGGTGCGGAGGAGACCTCGCGTTTCCGGATTCTGCTTGAGGGCCCGGTCTGTCGGGCTTGGTACCTGGGGGAGCGTTTTCTACGCCAGACCCTAGGGTTACGTGAGCAGATAGTCCCGGTTCCCCCTCCTGCAGAGATGAGGGAGACCGAGGGGCTGACCACTGAGCAGCTAGATGATTACTCCATCGGCTGGGAGGAGGCCGGCTTCCGAGGCACCGGCGACTATCAGGAGTACGTGCGGACGTACCTGATGCGCCCCCTGAGCGGTCGTCGAGCAGAGGGGGCCAGGCTTGTGGCATCGGCGGTTGGGGCTGGAGCGGAAGCAGGGGCTAGATCTTCGAGGAGGGCTCGGGTTCGTGGTAGGGGCGGAGTGCAGGGAGGACGGGGAGCTGGCTGGCCTGCCCTGCCTGCTGTACTGACTTTCCAGGGGCAAGGTGGGTCGACCTATCAGATCCCCTTCGCCCCTCCACCGGCTGGTCACGAGTTCATCGATGTCCCCGATCTACCTCCGGTATGTATCACCGCACTTCGTACAGTCATTTCATTTCAGTTTACTTGATATTCCACAGAATATTGATGCGTCTGATACTTTTGCAGGCTTCTTCGGGGTACACCCGTCAGTCGTTGGCGATGAATGCCTCGATGATGGGGATGCTCCAGCGAACTTTTGACCTCCTAGCCGTCTACAGCATACCGGTATGTTCTTCTGACATTGGCCTCAAACCATTCATACACTGCTTTACATAATCTGATTCATGGCACAACACCCGATACACTGATCTCACAGTATCTGATACATTGCATACACTGCATTCTGCACCGTACCCTGCGATGATAAACTGCTCACAGCATTCACTCACTGTACTCATACACTGCATTCTGCACTGTTAAACTGCTCACGGCATTCACTCACTGTACTCATACACTGCATTCTGCACTGTTAAACTGCTCACGGCATTCATACACTGTACTCATATACTGCATTCTGCACTGATAAACTGTCTACAGTATACTGATGCATTTCACTTTTGTGTACCTTTTCAGCCTCCTTTCCAGATTCCCATGGCAGGAGGTGCTCCAGCTGGGCCTTCTGTCCCGGCCCGGGGGAGAGATGAGGAGGGCCGGATGTTTCCCCATACCAGGGGAGGGCGTACTCACGTCGGGAGTAGCTTGCGAGCTCCAGTCCCGGACGATGATGATGACGAGGAGTCAGAGGCGGAGTCCGAGTCATCGGAGGAGGAGACCGGAGACGGTTCTAGCTCGGGCTCTGACGACGATGCTGATGATGCTCCTGGACCCTCGTCCAGGAAGAGGACTAGGACGGACTGACGGCCCCCCGGAGTGCTTGACATGGATGCAGATTTTTGCTATCTTTTCTTTCTTTCTTGTACTTTTCTTTTTGTTGGTAGATAGATTACCTTGTACTGCCGCAGGCAGATTTTGTTTCCAAAACTTGTATATTTGAAAAGATAATGAAATGAAACGGACTTTTTATCTGAAAAAGTGTTTACATTTACACATTTCATGTATTGCATCGCATCTCATCATGTTACACCTCAATGTAAATGAAATTGATTGGTTGTCTGAAAATTGAACACTCGCACTGTAATAATCAGATAACTAAAACAGCCAGCAGCAAAATAACTCAAGCAACCTACTGCCTGATTCCGGACACACAGCCCTTGCTCTACTGGGGATTAATCTGCATACAGCCCATAACACAACATTCGATTCATTCTGCACACGGCAAATTCTAAACAAAACAGCCCAATCTGACAAGACGGACCTCAAAGATGGAACCGGTTGGAGTCAAAACACATTCAAATGTTAGAGAATGGCACAGCATTCTGAGCATAGATGATTTTTTGAAATTGAATGAGGGTTTTTCAAACCGGGATGTCGAGCCTACAACTGAACACAGCAGGGAGGACTCAAATATAGGTACACGACCTAAACACAACGAGACATGCTCGGAAAAGACTAAAAACAAAAGACGAGACCGTCAAATCAAAAGGACACGACACGCAGACACTTTAGCGAAGATGGGGGACCTCGGACCACGAGGAGCCAGTTCAATCTGGGTATTGTTTCCCACCCTTTCTGATTTGTGATCCTCACATCACTCGACTCTCAAGCTCGGATTTTCTCTCAAAACCCTTTTCCTCACTTTTCTCTCAACTTACACCTCTCTATTCTTCAATCTCTCATTTTCCATCCCTCCCCAGGGTGACTGATGAATGAACAGGAAGTTGCGGGTTCACGCCCGATACCGTTAGCTCACCGCTATTTCTTCTGGCGGGCAGAGTGCTCTTCTGGCAAGTACGTCGGTGACGGGGGAAAGACAGAACGCCTGGCTCAACTGTGCCCCTAGTTCATCATTTTAACCATTTTTTCGTTTTTGCTTTCTACTAAAACGGTTTTGATCAAAACGAGAGTCGGATTAACGTACTTGCTCGATTTTTGATTTGAAAACCGTGCATGTCAGGCTGTAAACACTGAAAATTTTCCCTTTTGGGTCCAAGACAATGGTCCGATTTTGGAAAATGGAATAGTTTTCGAGAGGATAGTCAACCTCAGTAAAAATTTTCAAAAACTATTTTTTTTTCAAACAGCTGATGCTTAACAAGCATAGAACTTACTCTTCGAGATGCGCAACCTCGGATCGGAGGCAATGGAAAATTGCCCCTGGTTTAAAGGGGGTGGGAGGCAACGGAAAGTTGCCCCTAGTTTGAATGGCGTCTTACGACGGCTTGTGGCAACGGAAAGTTGCCCCTAGTTTGGGATGGTGCCGCAGCAATCTGTAGACAGTCTTCAATGGCGGTGGTCGAGCTCTTGGACACAGCGATGACGAAGACGGTCGCAACACATATATGGACACAATCACCTTGAAGGGTGTTGGCCACTGGACTTTGGGGATGAGATCGAAACCATTGCATGGACTGAGATGCTTATGAAAGCGTTGGGGGCTGGACTTCATGATGAAGTTGCCTACGTATCCCAAACATGGGAATCAAGCCTTTCGTAGTTCCGGTTAAGGTCCACTCGGGTATTTTAACCTTCACTTTGTTTGGCTCTCACTTGTGCCAAGGCGCCCAATGCGGGTTTTCGACCTTGCGAGCTTTTTTTATTTTCTATTTCTTGTTTCATTTCTTTTTTCAATTTTCTTTTTTTTCTTTTTTTTTTCTTTTTTTTTTCTTTTTTTTTCTTCTTTCTTTTTTGTATTTTTCTCTTGCTCTAACTTTTGCCTGGGCCGCCCTTCCGGGTTTTCGGCCCAGCGAGCCTCTCAAAGGGTAGAAGTGTAGCAAGTCCATGCCAAATGGTTTTTTTGGAATTGAAGCCTCTCTGTGTCCAGGAGAACGGCTGTTGCACTGATTTGCAGAAGAATCCATCACGGTTGCTCCACGAGCTTCTTCCGGCGAGATCCACTCCTTCTGATTTGGCTTTTGGTGCCTCTTGCTCGAGGGCTACTTCAAAACTGGCCACACGGGCCTTTCATGGCGTTTGTCCGTTGAACTTTCTAAATGTTCTGAACGGGTTCAAAGTCGGAGAACAAGTAGATTAAATCTTGAGGCTGAGAGCGATCCTAGGCTGCGCAATCTCAAGAGCGATTCCACACAGGTCTTCGCAGGGCCGCGTAAAAACATTTGTTTTTGAAAGTTTTTAAGAAAGCGATGAATCGCTCGCGCCGAAGATAGTGTGGGACCAATCTGGATCAGGCCAGGATCCTTCTCAGTACTTACGCCGACAAGCATGGTTTTATTCATAAAAAAGGCTTAGCACGCCTCTCTTTCTCTCAAAATGATCAAAATTTCGCAAAAGCCGAGGAATTCCTTCCTCTTCGTTTTTATCACCGCAGTGTTCAAAAAGTTTGTTTTTTGGAAAACTTAGGTTAATGCAATGAGTTTGGCACGCAGAGGAGCAGGCAAGATGTACTGTCAGCCCGATCAAATTCTCTGGCACTTATGCTGAAAGCAATCATGAAGTTTGAGATAGCAGCAGCTGTTTCAATCGGCTCTATTGGTGCAACTGGCCCCTTGGCAGAAACAGACTTAAAACAAAAATAGATAATAATTACAAAACAAAATGGTGTTCGGGGCGACATCCCCAGAATCACCTGGTATTATATACAATGGGGACTGACTCGATACAACCAGATAGACCTTTAAGCAAAAAAAGACTGACTCAAGAGAAAGAGACAGACTCAAAACAAAAGACTGACTCGATATCCAAGCCAGGATTTACAAAATTCGGTTTCACCGATGCTCCAAAATGCGTGCCAGACGCTTCACCCAAAATGTACCAAATGTTGCCCGCAGGCGGTTCACTTTACATACTCGCAGTATCTGAGCCCTCGAAATCCATCAACTGAGTGGTGACGGGCTTGCCTGAGGTAGGTGGTAGGATAACCTTGTTATTAATCAAATCCTGCACTTCATGACGAAGGCGGGAACATCCATCGGTACTGTGACCGGACTGTTGATGGTACGCGCAGTACAAGGTAGCATCATGAGTGGTGGGGAGATTCTTCGGGAGTGGCCGGGGCTCCAAAGGCTTAAGATGCCCATTCTTCGCCAGTATTAGCAATGCCCTAGACAAAGGCATGTGGAGGTCGTGAAAGACCCTGCGCCCTCGGGGCAGGTACTTTGCAGTTTGAGGATTCTTGCCAGATGCGCTGGCGAAAGGATCAGCTGGCGCTGCCTTGGCTTTTTGAACCTTTCCCGATGCAGGGTTGGGAACTACAGGAATTGTCTGGGCATGACGGGGCCCATCCCGGTTTTCTGTCTGGCTTGAACTGCCTTTGATCGGAGCGGGGAAAGCATCATCCACAGCTTTGATCACTATTGCAGATGTTTGTTGCTTGCTCATTCCTCTAACTTTCAGAGCCTCGACTGCCCACAGCAGTTGTTCAATAGGGTCGGTGTCTACCTTTGCCTTGTCCTTTCCCCTGGCCTCAGCCTGATCAAGGGTCTGGGTTGGTGCTGGCATGTCGTGGCTATAGCCGGAAGCCACCTCTGGCTGGCTGAGCTCTATCACAATCCGCCCCAGTAGCGGGGGCTCCTGTGGTACAAAATTCCCGGCATACGGCGCCGCTGGCGGTGAAGCCGACATTCCATAGGCGAGGTCTGCCACAGACCTTTGGAGATCGCCTATCATCCCCATCAATTCAAAGGTGGTGGGCTCACGAGCCTGGTATAACTGGGGAGCCCAAACCGGGTGCACAACGGGCGACCTGGGCGGATATGACACACTGATGCTGGCCTCACTCTACGGAGTGGTCCCCTGCTCCAATGCAGCCGTCATAACCACAACTTCTTCTGAACTTTGTGCCGCCATAAATCCTGCCTCAGCAAAGGGGAGACACTGGCTGTTCTGTATCAACTCTGCAACTCTCTGAACTGAAAGAAAAACAGACAGCGTTTCAGCCAAACTGATCAAACACGGGTGTAGCCAAAGAACTGTACCCTACTGCTGATCACTGTTCCCAGATTTCTGTTCCCAAAATACTGAATCTGATACCCGCGGATAACTGATTTCTGATAACTGATTCTCAACAATACCGATTCTGGCGCCTTCGGGCCCGATACTCAAACTCGCAAACAGGTATATGCGTTCCTGTAGAGATACACTCTAAAAGCACATAGCAAGTAAAAGAGAGCTCAATCACCCCTATGTTGGGGTAGGGTTTCCCTGTCCTATTTTGTCAGGAGCTAGGGTTTCACTACGCACACAGCGGTTCTCAAACAACCTAATATCGGGTAAGCAGCTTGTCCTAATTTGGAATGGTCACTAGAGATCCGAATATGCACTAGGTCGAACGGTCAAAAAGGGTGCCCCGGTAAACCGGGGTTTGTGTTCCCATACTGTCAGAGCCCATAGCCGGTCAGCCTTATGGACATGCCTTGACAAGACAAGCCTCCGGCAAACCGTTCAGGAATGGCAGATGGCAAACACTATGTTCCTAGGCGCACCAATGCACATGCAATGCAAAGAAACACATAAATGAGATCAAAACAGGATATCACGAGTTGGAGTCAAGCTCTCTAAATCCCCAGCAGAGTCGCCAGAAACTGTGGACGTCCCCCGAACGCCCCGGGAGGGTTAGTCCCGTTCTGTTCATTTGGGGTTACCACAGTTCGGACTCGACTTGTGTCACGGTTCTTAATCTGAACCAAAGAGTCCAAATCTGGCAAATCGTTTTGAGAAACAGATTTTTGAAAAAGTAGTGCCAAACATGGACTGCTTTGCCAGATACAGAGTCACCACCTAAATATTTTAAAATGGGGGAATTTAGGAAACCCTGACTCAGTGCCGAAGGCCACATGTCCGTCATCACCGGAGTTGTCTCAGCTCGGGAGCTTGGGTACGATCGGGGAAGGTTAGCTATGAGCACCCCCTTTCGCCCGGTCCGAAGACCGGCCTTTACTAACCGTGATATCCGTTTTTGAAAACTTTACGTGTTCTTAAACCAATTATCAGCCTAGAATTACTATATTATGCGCACAGCAAACAAGTATAGACTGGATTGCCTAATTTGGAAATAAACATTGCATATCCGTTCGGTTTGAAAATGCTTTGGAATTTGCTACTCGCAAGTAGGCTAAAATACGAATTTCAACGAGTTTTTTCCAACTCAAACAATCCAACCTTCACCCACAGGCATTCAAAACAGTTTAACACATAAGCATCTAGCCACATGTCAAGCATGCTGTCATGGCAACATTCACACTCATGCGATATGCTAAAGCGGAAATACTTACATAGTACTCCATGCCAAAACAAAGAACTTGTTAGCAAACATGCATGATCCAAGTCCATGTTAAGTGCCTAATGCATCGCATACAAAATGTTGCTAGAATAGGCTCGGCTATCCTAAACATGTCATGTGAAAATGCACAATTATCACATATTCAGTTTGGAATTTGAAGTATTGATGCAGTTAGCGTGATGTACCGAGCCTAATGCATGAAATACAAATGCATGGATGCACACATGCATAGCATAGGGTATGCTAAATTAAACGTGCCCTAATACTAACCATTAAAGCGGGTAAGTAAAAGGGAAGAAAGAAGTGAGGTTGGAAGACATACACACCACCCATGCACACTTATTACAGATTTGCCCTTGCTCGGAGGGACCGAATAAATATTACAAATTAATTAACTACACCAGCTAATTAATATTACAAATTGCCTAATTTAATTAACAAATTAAATAGACTAATTAAAACAGGAAAACGCCTCGGGAAGTGCGCCGCCATGCGCAAGCCACCTCTGTTTTCCTTCTTTCACTCCTCTGGAGGCTGTCAAAACCTCAGGGTTGCATCCCTAGGCACTGGGGAGTACCACCGGCTGAGTGGAATCACCACCGGCACTGGTATATGTCCATCGGCACAAAATTGAATCTGTCGGCAGAGAAAAGGTTGCCGGCCGGCACCTTACACTGCCGGTCGGCAAAGAAAGTCTGCTGGACCTGCAACTCACAGCAACAGAGGGCAAAACAAGGCATGGCAGCACAATTCAAGGCATGTATGCATCAACCATATCCCTTATCATTGTAATGACTCAAAGGGGCATGTGCCTCGATTCTCGGACCACCAATCACGCATTTCCATGCATGATGGCCCAAAGAACCAAGTATGCAACTTTGGTTTCAAATGTATGCAAACCAATCAAACAAAACTCCCAATCCCTATCACCCAAGTCAAGGGACAAGGAATGCATGCAAGATGCAATGCAACCTAGGCATACAAGCTAGGAATGCAACATGGCATGGCAATGAACTTGTGGAATTATGCAAGCATACATGTGGCAATGCAAATGGATGGAAAGGTGGTCTTATACATGAATTAGGCAGCTCTAATAAGGCCTAAAACAGTGGCCAAAGTGCTAAAAAGTGAGGGCTAAATGGCATACACACACACATGCACATAAGGACCAACACTTAAGCACAAATCAAGCAACGTTCAAGCACACTTGAAAGGGACAAACAAGAGCAATTAGCATGCAACATAAGCATTAAAATCATGCTAATACAACCCTCAAGGATCACTTAAATGGCATTCAAATGACTTAAAACAAAAGCATGAATAAGCACCAAAACATGGAGCATTGCTACGCAAGCTTATGAGGCATTAAAGAGGCATGCAAGGCAATCAAACAAGCATGGAAATGGGACTGAAATGGCATATAGAATGATCCCAAATCACCAAAACAATGCAAAGATGCCATGCTACACATGCACATACTCAAGGCCAACAAGCCCAAATACAAAGGAGCTATATCAAGCATGCCAAGATCAAGCCAAACGACTATGGACAGAGCTAAAACATGGCAAGATATGCACAAAATCTTCACAAGACTAAGCCTAAAACATGCTCCAACAAAGGCTAACAACCTAAGGCACATTAAGGCATAAACAAGGCATTACATGGAAACTATGCTAAGCATGCATGGAGTTCCAAAACCAACTTGAAATCATGTTATATTATGGATATATAAGCATGAAAAACAAACCAAACATGCTCAACGCACACTCAAGCATAGGCTTCCTTAAGAGGCCAAAATATGTCCTTTTCAAGGACAACAAGGAGAGGGGGTGGCCTTCTCCTTCTTGGGACTTCAAAGCATCATCTTCACCACTGAAATCCCTCAAGATTTCAGTGGTGAAGAGACCTCAACACCAAAATCCCGGAGCTAACACAAAATGGCTCAAAATGAGGCCTTTTGAGGCCTAAGGGTGGTCAACAACCCTCAAACAACAAAACACTCTTAATAAACAATAAAGAGGGCCTAAAAAAAGAACTTTTTTATGTTATACAGTAATCACAAAAACAGCTCTAAGATAGGTATAAAATCAATGCAAAAATGGGGGAAAAAGGGACTAGAATCTTACCCTTGAAGACCCCTTCACAAATGGTGCTCCAATGGCCTCCTTGAGCTTGAATCCAACACCAAAACTTCAAAACAAACTCTTTAGAACCTCAACTCCAAGAGGAAGGTGAAACACTAGGTGTTTGTGTGCAATAGTAAGACACAAAGCACCTAGTGAACAAAAGAGAGGGAAAGAGAGATAGAGTGTGTATCTAACTCTAACCCTAGAACTCAAACCCTAACAATGGCTGTTCTTGCTCTCAAAATATCCTAAGTCTCTAATCAAGCCTCCCCTTTTTTGCCTTAGATAGAGCTTCTCTCTATATTGTCTTGTAAAGCTTACAAGACAAGCTTTGCAAGAGGGAGATCCCTCCATACACGTGTATGGAGGGGAGCAAAAGCAAGACAGCTGTCTAAAAATATCTGCAAAAGCAGATGAACAGCAATCGGCCGGCCAAAAATGCTATCTTGGCCAAAAAGAGTGCCGACCGGCACAAAAAAGTGCTGACCGGCAACAAATAGTGCCGGCCGGCAAACTACATTGCCGGTGGCAGCAAAAACCAGCCGGTGGCATCTAGCCACTGCCGGTGATGGGTGGGGATGGTCTACAAGCCCCACCTTGCCTCTCAAGGGCAAGATGCAAGTGTTTGGTGCAAAACCAGACACTAAACGGTCGAGTTCGGGGATCCTGAGGCAAGGCGCGCGAGCCGAGACCTCCGGGAACTCCAAACGAACACAAACATGGATAATCACCGAGTGTTCAAACGGTGACGTCCAAGTCTTGAGGACGGTAAAAAATGGGGTGTCTACAGGATAGTTTCATCATCCCAAAAAAGGACTAGTACAAACGAGTGGTTTTAACCTACAACCCAAAAAGAGGGCCAGCAGCAACTGATGGAAAATGTTGTAATCAAATGTTGACGTGAATGAATTGTAGCCAAGTGATGCAATAGTAATAGTTATAACCATGCAAATGATATGCAAATGTAATTCAAAATTGGATTTTTTTTTCTTTTTCTTTTTGAAAATGCATGATGTGTGTAATGCAATATGTAATGGTGAGGCAAGCCTCATGCAAATGAATCAAACAAAAGGGGTACAATCCAAACACATTCACATGGGAGGTGAGAAGAGGAACACACTCCAACCATGCTGAAATCATGAGAGGAGGAATAGACTCCAACCACGCTGGAATTGTGAAAGGTGGAAGAATACACTCTAACCACATTGAAATTGTGAGAAGAGGAACACACTCTAACCATGCTAAAATCACGAGAAGAGGAACACACTCCAACCATGTGTAGACACCCCATTTTTGACCGTCCTCAAGACTTGGACGTCACCATTGGAACACTTGGTGATTACCCTTGTTTGTGTTTGTCTTGAGTTCCCGGAGGTCTCGGTTGCGCGCCTTGCCTCAGGATCTCTCGACTCGACCGTGTTGTGTCTGGTTTTACACCAAACACTTGTGTTTTTCCTTGTGAGGCATCCCCACACATCATCGGCCATGGTTTGAGGCCACCGGCTAGTGATTTTATGCCATCGGCAATGTATATTGCCGGTCGGCACTCTTTGTTGCCGGTCAGCCCTTTATTTTGCCAAAATGGCAATTTTGAATGGCCGATCACTGTTCATCTACTTTTAGTAGATATTTTGTGCCAGATGTGATAGCTGGCACCCACTATGTTCCCCTCCATACGTGTGTATGGAGGGATTTCCCTCTTGGATGGCTTGTTTTGGAAGCCTTACAAGAGGGAGTTGCCTATAAGAAGAGGGCTCCTCTCTTGGCATTAGGGTTACAAAAAATTCCAGAGGGAGTTCTAGATTAGGGTTAGGGTTGATACATATTTCTTATCTCTATATCTCTCTCTTGTGTGTGTCTAGTGTGTGTTTGTCCATACTATTGCACACAAACACATAGTGTTACACCTTCTCTTGATGGTTGAGGGACCAGAGGGTTGTTCTTGGTGTTCTTGACTGGATTTGAGCTCAAGGAGGCAACAAGATCACCATTTGTGAAGGAGGACTTCAAGGGTAAGAAACTAGCCCTTTTTACCCAATTTTTGCACACCACTTTTACCTATCTTGTAACTATTTTTTGGCTTTGCATATAATACATAAAAGTTCTATTTTTAAGGCCTCTAAATAGTTTGTTAAGAGTGTTTAAGCTTTGGGGTTGTTTGACCCCTCTTAAGCCTTGTTTGGCCCTTGTTTTGTGCTATTTTGTGTGAGCTCCGGGAATTTGGTGTTTGGGCCTCCTCACCACTGAAATCTTGAGGGATTTCAGTGGTAAGGATGGTGCTTTGAGGTCCCAAGAAGGAGAGGGCCACCCCCTCTCCTTGTTTTCCTTGAAAAGGACCATTTTTGCCCCTTGAGGGAGCACCTAGCTTAGGCTCTTGTTGACCATGCCTTAGCTGTTATTTATGCTTATTTTGCCATGAAATAGCATTGTTTTAAGTTGGTTTTGGTACACTATGCTTGCTTAGCATACATGCCTTGTAATGCCATTTTGTTGCCTTAACATGCCTTAGGTTGTAAACCATTGTTCTAGCATGTTTTAGGCTTGGCTTTGTGAAGCTTTCATGTTTATTTTGCCATGATTAAGGTCTGTCCTTAGTTGTTTGGGTTGACTTTGGTATGCATTGTATAGCCCCTTTGCATTTTGTCTTGTTGGCCTTAAGGGTGTGAGCGTATAGCATGCACTACTTGCTTTGATTTAGTGGGTTGGAACCACTTGTCATGTTATTTCAGTCCTTGTGGCATGCCTATATGCTTGCATTTGATATCCCTTTAATATGTTAAAAGGTTGTTGTCTTATGCTCCTTGTTTGGGCCCTTGTGCATGCTTCCATACTTAAGCCATTTAGATGCCATTTAGGTGGGTTTTGAGGCCCATTTTAGCATGTCACATCTCTATTTTAAGTCACTTAATTCATGCCATGTGTGGTTGCACTAAGTGTAGTTCAATGCTTCTTTGGTGAGCCTTAGGCTTTAGATCATTTGTTGTATGCTATGCTTGTCTTGTTTGCTTGCTTTGGCACCATCATTAACATGATTTTCAGAGCTTACATTGCATGCCATATGCCCATGTTGTTCCTCTTTTAAGTGTGCTTAAAAGTTGTCTCTATGTGCCTAAGTGTTGGACCTTGCATGGATGCCTATTTGTATGTGTTTTGGCTTCCATTCTTGAGCATGTTGGCCACTGATTTGGGCCTATTTGAGAGCTGCCCATTTTGGTTTAAGACCATTCCCACATGTCGTTGTATGCTCATCCATCTTGCATGCTCGTTAGTTTGCATAACTTACATGCTTGTATGTTTACATTGCTTGTTCACATGCTCATATTGCATGCTTAGCATCCATGCCTAGGTTGCATAACATTAAGCATACATCTCTTGCCTCTTGAATTGATTGTGATGGAGGTTGGGGCCCATTGTTTGTTTTGTGCATTGCATTTGAAATCAACATGCATAACTTGGTCTCTTGGGCCATCATGCATTGAAATGCGCGATTGATGGTCCGAGAACCAAGGACCATGTCCCTTTGAGTCATAAACATGATAAGGGATATGGTCGGTGCATACATTGCTTGAATTGCATTGCCATGCAAAGCCCTGTCCTCTGCTGCTGTCAAACAGATTCTGCAGGAACTTTTTGCCGATCGACTGCACAGAGTGCCGACCGACAATCCATATGTGGCCGATGGATTCATTTTTGGTCGATCGACACCAAATCACAGCCGATGATGATTCCCTCCGGCCGGTGGCATTCCCCAACATCCAGTGAGCACATCCTGAGACTTTGGCAGTCTTCAGAGAAGCATAGCAGGGAAAACAGAGGCAGCTTGTGCATGGCAGTGGACTTCCGAGCAAGACCCGAGCACACGTGCATTAAGCCCTCTTCC
This sequence comes from Camellia sinensis, assembly GCF_055761805.1. Lineage (NCBI taxonomy): Eukaryota > Viridiplantae > Streptophyta > Magnoliopsida > Ericales > Theaceae > Camellia > Camellia sinensis. The sequence continues at coordinate 75,232,888 of NC_138964.1, forward strand.
CGAGGCCTTTTTTTTCTTGCTTTCTTAAATTAATTAATTTGTTTAATTAATTTAGTTGGTCTGTAATAATCAATTAGCTAGGATAGTTAATTCATTATCCGAATTGTATTATTCTTTTGGTCCCTCCAAGCGAGGGCGAATTTGTAATAAGTGTGGGTGAGTGTGTGCATGTCTTCCAACCCCCACTTCTTTCTCCCTTTTACTTACCTGCTTTGATGGTTAGTAATAGGTCATGTTTAATTTAGCATACCTTATGCTATGCATGCGTGCATCATTCATCAGTATTGCATGCACCGGGCTCGGCGCATCATGCTAACTGCATTAGTATTTCAAATTTAACTTGAATATATGCTACTTGTGCATTTTCACATGTCATTCATAGACTAGCCGAGCCTACTCTAGTGACATTCCGTTTGCGTTGCATTAGACATTTAAACATGGACTTGGATCATGCATTGATTGCTAACGAGTTCTTTGTTTTGGCACAGAGTACGATGTAAGTATTTATGCTTTAGCATCCTTGCATGCGTGTGAGTGTTGCCATGATAGCATGATTACCATGAGGCTAGCTGCTTATGTGATATAACTGCTTGAATGCCTGTGGGTGAAGGTTAGATTGTCGGAGTTGGAATAGCTCATTGAAATCCGTGTTTTACCTACTTGCGAGTAGCAAAATCCAAAACATTTTTCCAAAACAAACGGATATGCAATGCTTATTCCCAAATTAGGCAATCTAGTCTATACTTTTGTGCTGCGCGCATAACATAGTAATTCTAGGCTAATAATCGGGATAAGAACACATAATGCTTTCAAAACAAGATATCACGGTTAGTAGAGGCCGATCTTTGATCGGGCGAGAGGGGGTGCTCATAGCTGACCTTCCCCAATCGTACCCAAGTTCCCGAGCCGAGGCAACTTTGGTGATGACGGACACGTGGCCTTTGGCACCGAGTCAGGGTTTCCTAAATTTCCCAAAATAAAATATTTAGGTGGTGACTCTGTATCTGGCAAAGCAGTCCATGTTTGACACTTCTTTCAAAAATCTGTTTTCTCAAAACGATTTTCCAGATTTAGACTCTTTGGTTCAGATTAAGAACCGTGACACAAATCGAGTTTGAACTGTAGCGGGGTCCCTCGCGGACGTATTACAGTTTTTGGCGACTCTAGGGATTTTAGAGAGCTTGACTCGAACTCATGATATCCTGTTTTGATTTCATTTATGTGTCTCTTTGCATTGCATGTGCATTGGTGCACCTAGGACACCGTGTTTGCCATCTGCCATTCCTGAACGGTTTGCCCGAGGCTTGACTTTGTCAAAGCATGCCGTAAGGCTGACCGGTTGTGGGCTCTGAAAGTATGGGAATACAAACTCCGGTTTTACCGGGGCACCCTTTTTGACCATTCGACCTAGTGCATATTCGGAATCCATAGTGACCATTCCAAACTAGGACAGGTTGCTCACCCGATGCTAAGTTGTTTGAAACCGCTGCGTGCGTAGTGAAACCCTAGCTCCTGACAAAATAGGACAGGGAAACCCTACCCCAACATAGGGGTGTTTTGGCCCTCTTTATTTGCTATGTGTTTTTAGAGTGTATCTCTACAGGGAATGCACATATCAGTTTGCAAGTTTGAGTATCAGGCCAGAGGACGCCAGTATCAGTGTTGTTGAGAAATCAGTTATCTATGGGTATCAAGTTCAGTTTTGGGAACAGTGATTCTGGGGAACAGTGATCAGTAGTAGAGTGCAGTTGCTCGGCTACACCTGTGATTGATCTATTTGGGCTGAAATGCTGTTTGTTTTTCCTTTCAGTTCAGAGTGTTTAGAGAATTGATACAGAATAGCTAGTGTTCCCCCTTGCTGAGGCAGGACTTAAGATGATGCAGAATTCAGAAGAGATTGTGGTTATGACAGCTACGCTAGATCAAGGGATCACCCTGCGGGATGAAACCAATGTTGATGTGTCACATCCGCCTAGGTCGCCTGTCGCGCACCCGGTCAGGACCCCCCAGTTGTATCAGGCTCGCGAGCCCACTACATTCGAGCTGATGGGAATGATTGGTGACCTCTAGAGATCCGTGGCCGATCTGGCCTATGGAATGTCGGCTTCACCGCCAGCGGCACCGTATGCCGGGAATTTCATACCACAGGAGCCCCCGCTACTGGGGCGGATTGTGATAGAGCTCAGCCAACCAGAGGTTGCTTCCAGCTACAGCAACGACGTGTCAGCAACAACCGGGCTTTGCTCTGATGTAGCAACCCAAACCCTTGATCAGGCCGAGGCCAGAGGCAAGAACAAAATGAAGGCAGATGCCGATCCCATTGAACAACTGCTGCGGGCAGTCGAGGCTTTGAAAGCCGGAGGGATGAACAAGCAACAGATATCCGTAGTTGTGGCAAAAACTATGAAGGATGCTTTCCCCACTCCACCTGAGGGTAGTTCAAGTCAGTCAGAAAATCGGGATAGGCCCCGTCATGCCGGAACAGTTCCTCCTATTCCCGACCCTGCACCTGGGAAAGATCAGAAAACCAAGGCAGTGCCTGCCGACCCTTTTGCTATTGCGTCTAGTAAAAATACTCAGACTTCAAAGTACCTGCCCCGAGGGCGCAGGATCTTTCATGCTCTCTACATGCCTCTGTCTAAGGCACTTCAGATTCTTGCCGAAAGGGGGCACCTCAAACCCCTTGAACCTCGGCCTCTCCCGAAGAATCTCCCTCTCACACATGATGCTGCTTTGTACTGCGCGTACCACCAACAGACCGGTCACGCCACCGATAACTGTTTCCGCCTTCGCCATGAAGTGCAGGATCTGATCGATAATGAGGTCATTCTTCCACCCACCTTAGCGAAGTCTATTACCATTGAGCTGTTGGACTTTGAGGGTGCTGCAAGTATGTGATCAGGGGTTGGACCACCTGCGGGCGGCGCTCGGTATATTTCAGATGTGGCGTCTGGCACGCACTTTTTGAGCATTTGTAAATGCAGTTTTGTAGCTTCTGGCTTGGGTTTTGAGTCAGTTCTCTGTTTTGTTTTTGAGTCTGCCTCTTTGCTTTGAGTCAGTCTTTTTGTTTTTGGGTCTGTCTTGCGGTACCGAGTCAGTCCCGTTGTATTGGATGTTGAGTGATTCCGGGGTTGTTGCCTCGAACACCGTTTTTGTATTTACCCTTTTTGCTTTCTTTTAAGTCTGTCTCTGCTGTGGAGCCAGTTACATCCGAGAAACCTGAATGAAACAGCTGCGGCTATCATGTTTCCGTGCTTATTGTTTGTTTTGGGCTAGTTGTGCCAGAGGTTTTGAATGGAACGGCCCTACATTCTACCTGCTCTTCTGTGGCTTGAGAATTATTCCATTGACCTAAGCTCTTCAAAACTTTTTTTGAAACATTGTGATAAAAACAAAGAGGAAGGAATTCCTCCGGTTTTGTAAAAATTTGATCGATTGAGAGAAAGAGAGGCATGCTAAGCCTTTAATGAATGAAACCATGCTTGTTAGCGTGAGTACTGAGAAGGACCCTGGCTTGATCCAGATTGGTTCCACACTATCTTTGGCGCGAACGTTTTGTCGCTTTCTTAAAAACTTTCAAAAACAAATGTTTTGCGCGGTCCTGTGAAGACCTGTGTGGAATCGCTCTTGAGATTGTGCAGCCTAGGATTGCTCTCAGCCTCAAGATTCGACCTCTTTGTTTTGAACCTCGAACTCATTCGGAACGTTCAACGGACAACTGTCAGAGGAGGCCCGTGTGGCCAGTTGTGAAGTAGCCCTCGAACAAGAGGTACCAAAGTCGAATAAAAAAGATTAGATCTCACCAGAAGAAGCTCGCGGAGCAGCCATGATGGATTCTTCTGCAAATCATTGCAACAGCCGTTCTCCTAGATACAGAGAGGCTTCAACTCCAAAAATCATTTGGCATGGACTTGTTACATTTTTACCCTTTGAGAGGCTCGCTGGGCCGAAAACCCGGAAGGGCGACCCAGGCAAAAATTAGAGCAAGAAAAAAATACAAAAAATGCAAAAAAAAGAGGAGAAATAAAATCAAAAAAAAAAAGAAAGAAAAAAAAGAGAATGAAAAGATACAAAAATAAAAAAGAAAAAGAAAAAAGGAAAATGAAAAGAAGCTCGCAAGGTCAAAAACCCGCAACGGGAGCCTTGGCAAAAGTTAGAGCCTAAAAAGTGAAGGTTAAAATACCCGAGTGTACCTTACCCGAAACTACGTAAGGCTTGATTCCCATGTTTGGGATACGTAGGCAACTTCATCCTGAAGTCCAGCCCCCAATGCTTTCATAGCGCCTCAGTCCATGTAATGGTTTTGATCATCCTTGCCTTCTCTGAATCCGATAGTTCGGTTGTGACAACCGGATACATAGGCAACTTCGTCCTGAAGTCCAGCCCTCAACACCTTCAAAGTGACTGTGTCCATATATTGGTTTTGACCATCTTCGTCTTCTCCGTATCCGAGAAAGTTCGGTCGTGATCATCACTGTTAAGGACTGTTTACAATATGCTGCGACATCATCCAGACAAGGGGCAACTTTCCGTTGCCATGAGTCACCGTTCAAACCAGGGGCAACTTTCCGTTGCCGTGCAGCGTCCTTCAAACAAGGGGCGATTTTCCATTGCCTCTGATCCGAGGTTGTGCATCTCGAGAATGAGTTCCGCGCTTGTTGGGCGGCGGCCGTTTGCAAATATAGTTTTTGAGAATTTTTACTGAGGTTGACCATTTTCTCGAAAATTATTTCATTTTCCAAAACTGGACCATTTTCTTGGACCCAAAAAGGAAAATTTTCAGTGCTTATAGTCTGACTTGCATGGTTTTCAAATCAAAAATCGAACAAGAACGTTAATCCGACTCTCATCTTGATCAAAACTGTTTTAGTAGAAGACCAAAACAAAAAATGGTCAAAATGATGAACTAGGGGCACAGTTGAGACAGGCGTTCTATCTTTCCCCCGTCGTCAACATACTTTCCAGGAGGGCACTTGTAGCACGCGCCCGCGAGGGGGGCCCTGCTACTACAGTTCGGACTCGATTTTGTGTCACGGTTCTTAATCTGAACCAAAGAGTCCAAATTCGGCAAATCGTTTTGAGAAACAGATTTTTTAGAAAAGAAGTGCCAAACATGGACTGCTTTGCCAGATATAGAGTCGCCACCTAAATATTTTTTATGAGGGAATTTAGGAAACCCTGACTCGGTGCCGAAGGCCACATGTCCGTCATCACCAGAGTTGCCTCGGCTCGGGAGCTAGGGTACGATTGGGGAAGGTCAGCTATGAGCACCCCCTTTCGCCCGATTCGAAGATCGGCCTCTACTAATCGTGATATCCATTTTGAAAATGTTATGTGTTCTTATCCCATTATTAGCCTAGAATTACTATGTTATGCGCACAGCAAACAAGTATAGACTAGATCGCCTAATTTGGAAATAAGCATTGCATATCCGTTTGTTTTAGGAAAATGTTTTGGAATTTGCTACCTGCAGGTAGGCTAAAAACATGGATTTCAACGAGTGTTTCCAACTCAGACAATCCAACCTTCACCCACAGGCATTCAAACAGTTTATCACATAAGCATCTAGCCACGTGGTAAGCATGCTGTCATGATAGCATTCACACGCATGAGATATGCTAAAGCATAAATGCTTACCGAGTACTCCGAGCCAAAACAATAAACTAGTTAGCCAACATGCATGGTCCTAGTTCATGTCAAATTGACTAATGCAACACATGCAGGATGCAATTAGAATAGGCTCGACTAACCTGAACGTGGCATGTGAAAATGCACAAGTAGCATGTATTCAAGTTAGATTTGAAATACTAATGCAGTTAGCATGATGCACTGAGCCCGGTGCGTGCAAGACAAATGTATGAATGCACGCATGCATAGCATAAGGTATGCTAATTTAAATATGCCCTAGTCTACCACCATAAGCGGGTAAATAAAAGGGAAGAAAGACGTGGGGTTGGAAGACATACATACACTCACGCACACTTATTACACAATTGCCCTCACTCGGAGGTTCCAAATAAATATTACAGCCCGAATAATAAACGCATAAATTATTACAGAATTTCTAATTAATTAACAGAATGAATACAAAAAGAAAGGTGGCCACAGCCCCCACCTTGGGATGCGCAAATGATGCATGCTCGAACTCGTCTCGCCCGGAAAGTCCGCACCATATCACTGCCGCCTCTGTTTACATTGCCCTGCTTCTCTAAAAATTTCCAATGATCTGGGACAGGTTGCTGGCACACTGTAGAATACCATCGGCTGGAGGAAATGCCCACCGGCCATATGTAATTTCCATCGGCTTCTGATGGAGTTATCGGCCATTCACAAATGGCCGGTCGGCATTGAATTCTGCAGGTCGGCAGAAACCTCCAACAGAAGACAGTTTTGACAGCAACAGAGGGCAGACAGTATATGGCATGGGATTTCAGGCACATGTGAGCATGGTCATGTTTCCCATCATGCTTTGAACTCAGGGAAGCATGGCCCTCGATCCTCGAGCCATCAATTGCGCATGATGGCCTAAGTGATCAAGCTTGCCATTTGATGTAAAAATGCATGCAACACACAAATGAGAACCAAGACCCTATCATGTCTAAATCAAGGGCCCCGGTGACCGAGAGTTAAGACGCGTTACATCACTTATAGTATGAACGCTCCTTAACCCTCACACTTGGTTTGACACCCCAAACCAAGTAATGCAATGCATGTTATGCAAACATGGCTCAAAATGCAACATGATACTAATTATGCAAGGCATGCCAAATTCCATGCAACTACTATGGCAAACATACAATGCTAGGCATGCAAGATGCAAATGTGATGCAAATATGGACCAATATGCCATAAGGCTAGCATGGGACAACACCTTAATGAACCAAATGAGCAACAAGCATATGATAAGCATGCAATGGTGGACTTAAACCAAAAGGGGCAGACCTCAATCCACCCCAAAACAGTGGCCAAAAGTGCCCAAAATGATGGACAAACACTCATGCCAACACGCAAGCCAATGGACCTAAGGCTAAGGCACAAAAAGAGGCACTTTACTTCTACCAATATGACCATTCATGGCATGAATTAGACAAGTAAAAACAGAATTTTAGCATGCAAAAATGCACTCCAAAACCCACTAATATGGCAGCTTAAGTGGCTCCAATGAGATGCATGCACCAAAACTCATTTCTAGGCATAAAAGGGCACACCCTCAAAGCATGAAAGAGGTCACATATGCAGGCATACAAACATGATTTATGGACTGAAATACGACCCTAAATGATGCCAAATCATGAGGATGGCCTAAGCTACACATGTTAGGGGCCAATATACTCAAGGCTTACAAGCCAAAACACAAAAGGATGACACCAAACATGGCAAGCATGACTGAAACAGATGGCCAACAGGCCTTAAACATGGTAGAATAATGCTAATACCTTCATGAAATTAGGCTAACACATGCAAGAATCATGGCTTAAACACAAGACGCATTTCTAGACCAAATAGAGGAATGTAAAGCAAGTATGTTAAGCATGCAAAATGGCACAAATCTGACCAAAAACAGAGATGACATATGACCTAGAGACACCCAAAAACCTCTTACATAGGGCCAAAATCAATCAAGCATGCATGTTACCCTTTAAGCCAAAAGACAAGGAAATGAGGCAATGAAGGGAGAGGGGTGTCCCTCCCCTATACAAGACTTCAAACCACCTTCCTCACCACTGAAAATCCACTGGTTTTTAGTGGTGAGAAGACCAAGATACTCAAGCAAACAAGGCCTCATAAAGGAGGCACCAAAAAGGCCAAATAATGCCTAAGAGGGTGAGTTTGAACTCAAACCACAAAACAACCTTAATGAAAGTTCTTAAGCATGAAAATATAAGCCTTTTTTATGTTATGCACCAAGCCCAAATCAGCAAGCAAGACAGGTAAAAAACTAGTGCAAGTTTGGGGAAACTAAAGCAAAGTGATTACCCTTGAAAAACACCGCAAGAACAGCCAATGCAGCCCTCTTCTTTTCATCAAAATCAGTCCAAAAACTCAAGAATCAACCCTCCAAGCCTCTCAATCTCGGAGCTAGGTGTAATGGTGTGTGTTTTAGTGCAAAAGTAAGGCCAAAATGCACTTTTGGGCTACCAAACACACACTAAGGAAGGAGAGAGAGGGAAATATAGAGAGAGATGATATATCTAGCAGATATATGTATCTAAGCTCTGGTTTTTTAGGTTTAAAACTCTAACCTCCAACAATGGAGGAGGAGGGCTCTATATATAGACTAAGCAAATGGTTCTTGGCTTCTCCAAGAAGCCAAGTGAAAGGGCCAAAGGGTGCAAAGGAGTCTAGGCTTCTTGGAGAAGCTAAAACAGCTGTCAAAGCTTCTCCAAGAAGCTTAGCCAAGGGTTCATCCCTCTAGAAGGAGCCAAGGGGTTCAAAGGCTCAAACCAGCCAAAATTGCACGGGGAGGAGTGATGGTGCATTCCAGCTGGCACAGCTGGCATACACCATGCCTCAAGGGTGCAAAGGAGTCACACCGGCCAGCAAAAGATGTCGCCGGCAAAGAAAAGTGCCGATCGTCAGTATATTATACCGACTGGCCATTGATTTTAAGAAACCAAGGCCGGCGGCACCCCTGAACAGCCGGTGATGTATGGGGATGCCTCACAAGGCATTTCCTGCCTCTCCAAGGCAAAGCACAAGTGTTTGGTATAAAACCAGACACTAAACAAGCGAGTTCGGAGATCCCAAGGCAAGGCGCGTAGCCGAGACCTCCGAGAACTCCAAACGAACACAAACATGGATGATCACTGGGTGTTCAAACGGTGATGTCCAAGTCTTGAGGACGGTCAAAAATGGGGTGTCTACAGTTGCCCCTCTTTGACAGAACTCGAAAGTCATAATAATGACAGGAGTGAATGTCAAAGCCCAGAGACAACCCATTTTTGACAACGTCGAAGACTCAGACAAACATGCAAGACCATCAAGATATGCGCCCAAAGGCAAGGGCAAGATGCAAGACAATGCACAGAGCCGGACATAACTTATGATCATGCAAAGAAAGCTGTAACGAAGCACACATGTAACAGTTTTAAGCTAGCATACACCAAACTACACTACCATGCAGAAAGGATGTAAGAGAATTATGCAATTCTCGGTACGTCTCACTCGGAGGATACAATACCTGTGCGGCTCGTCTGGTTGCACCAGCCTCAAATGAGCCGTACATACAATATCGTGCCTGAAAAGAAAGCAAACTTAACAGGTACAATATCGTTAGCAACATGCATAATGGTGTATTCGTAATGCGTGACAACGCAAAGCAAGTGGGAAGCACAACAATGCTGTGATGGCACAGATATGTAAGTGGAGCACGCGGTCTATGCCGGTAACGAAATTGATTACAAACATGCGGTCTACGCCGGTAATGAAATTGAACATAAGAACGCGGTCTATGCAAGTAAAACATGCAGTCTACGCATGTAATGAAATTGAACAAACATGCGGTCTACACAAGCAAAACATGCGGCCTACGCAAGTAATGAAATTAACATGCGGTCTACGCAAGCAATGAAATTAATTACAAACATGCGGTCTACGCAAGTAATGAAATTAACATGCGGTCTACGCAAGTAATGAAATTAATTACAAACATGCGGTCTACGCAAGTAACGTAACTAACATGCGGTCTACGCAAGCAAAAAATGCAGTCTACGCAAGTAATGAAATTAATTACAAACATGCGGTCTACGCAAGTAACGAAATTAACATGCGGTCTACGCAAGTAATGAAATTAATTACAAACATGCGGTCTACGCAAGTAACGTAATTAACATGCGGTCTACGCAAGTGATGAAATTAACATGCGGTTTACGCAAGTAATGAAATTAATTACAAACATGCGGTCTACGCAAGTACCGTAACTAACATGCGGTCTACGCAAGAAAAACATGCGGTCTACACAAGTAATGAAATTAACATGCGGTCTACGCAAGTAATGAAATTAATTACAAACATGCGGTCTACGCAAGTAACGTAACTAACATGCGGTCTACGCAAGTAACGTAACTAACATGCGGTCTACGCAAGTAATGAAATTAACATGCGGTCTACGCAAGTAATGAAATTAACATGCAGTCTACGCAAGTAATGAAATTAATTACAAACATGCGGTCTACGCAAGTACCGTAACTAACATGCGGTCTACGCAAGCAAAACATGTGGTCTACGAAAGTAATGAAATTAACATGCGGTCTACGCAAGTAATGAAATTAACATGCGGTCTACGCAAGTAATGAAATTAATTACAAACATGCGGTCTACGCAAGTAACGTAATTAACATGCGGTCTACGCAAGTAAAACATGCGGTCTACGCAAGTAATGAAATTAACATGCGGTCTACGCAAGTAATGAAATTAATTACAAACATGCGGTCTACGCAAGTAACGTAGTTAACATGCGGTCTACACAAGTAATGAAATTAACATGCGGTCTACGCAAGTAATGAAATTAATTACAAACATGCGGTCTACGCAAGTACCGTAACTAACATGCGGTCTACGCAAGCAAAACATGCGGTCTACGCAAGTAATGAAATTAACATGCGGTCTACGCAAGTAATGAAATTAATTACAAATATGCGGTCTACGCAAGTAACGTATCTAACATGCGGTCTACGCAAGTAATGAAATTAACATGCGGTCTACGCAAGTAATGAAATTAACATGTGGTCTACGCAAGTGATGTGTATAAGGAGAAACTTGAACACATGTGAGTGAAAACATATCATTCATAATGCAGGGATGTAAAATACTGTAACACAGCATAATTGAAGCGATTCGTGGGAATCCTCAAGACATGAAAAGGATACGGGAAGGGACGTTCTTCGTACGTATCGAGCACCGTTCGCAGAAGTTGTGGCCTGAGGTCAACTCGAAGGTCCATGTTTCAAAAGCGTGCTTCCCCGCAAGGTCTCAAGTAATGAAGGTGCCAAGCCATGTAGTTGACCTGAACAAAGGCGCGGAAGTTGCGTTAACCGCAAGGGGAGTTTTACTGGTATCAATTCTGACACTTTGCTACCCTGTCATTCTATGTTTTACTTTCCTTTTTACTGGTAGTTTAAGCACATTGCACTGTCTCGGGCAGGTTTTATTCTTTCTCAAAATTACACATTTTGCAAAATACGTGACGGGAATGAAACAACTCTTTTGTGCAAAAGATGTTTGCATTTGTAAACTTCTATGCATCGCATCGCAAGGTATCATACCACAATGTGAACAAAATTGGACCTATTTTGAACACTGAGTATTTGCATCGTAATAATCAGGTAGTGAACCGACTTACAACTCGATAACGAAAACAAAGGCATGATATAACCAAACGAGTGTGAGTACAACTCGATAAACAAATCAAAAACTCAAAGAGAGTGAAATACAACTCGATAAGCAAATGTACAATAACCTGATAAGCAGACAGGTGTGACTTCGCAAAAATCGATCACCGAGGGGAGATTGGAGGTGGTGGAGTTCCCCAATCCTTAGCATAAACAGCTCAGGGAACCGGGAGGAAGCCCATCGACCAGGGGTAGAGGCCATCGGCCACGAGGAATGGCCATTGGCCAGAAATTTGTTCGGTCGGCAAAAGATAATGGCTGGTTGGCATAATATTTGGCCGGCCGGCTATTAATGAGGGAATCACCAGAATGTTGACACCTGTCCTCCACCCAACCTTATCTCCTACAAAAGACCCCAGCTTCGTAGTTTTTCCCAATTCTACACTGATTTGCTCCAATGGAAGAGTTTCTTGCTCAAAATCTCGCAGCTTGGATTGCTAGCTTGGATGGCTCGGAAAAGTTGAATTTCCGGGGTTTCGGCATAAATGCACTATTCACTCTGGGTCGTACCCCATTGCACCTCCCGTTTCTGCATGCCGCGGCAAGGTTTTGGAATCCGGTGATGCATGCCTTTAGCTTCGCTGGGCAAGAGATATGTCCTACCTTTGAAGATTTCCGAGCCTTAATGGAGTCCGAGCGCGACGAGGAGCTCCTGCCCCAACTTAATTTTGGCCATGCCCAATCCTTAGGGCGAATGTGTGGACTCAGCATGCGTGACGCTCGGTCTCTGATTTGTGACGGGATGCTGGACATTACGAGTTTGACCGATCGGTTTTCTGATGCTGGTGATCGCAACAACCACCACTGGCAAGGCTTCCGGCGACATGCCCTCTGTTTGTGCATGCTATCTCATTTTCTATTTGTCTCAAGCTTGGGAGGGTCTAGTGTCTGGCTGATTGAGGTTGCCCAAGGCTTGAAGGAGGGCAAGAGCTGTATTGCCATGACTCTGGCTGAGACGTTGATGGGCTTAGACGCCTTTTATCATCGTGAGACAACCAGATTAGCAGGGAGTCCACTACTATTACAGGTAATGTTTCCCACCCAATCTCGCATATGTATTTGCTCACATCACTCGGCCCTCAAACTCGATCTTTTCTCACAAAGCCCTATTATCACTTTTCCCTCCTCGTACATCTCTCTATTCTTTATTCTCTCATTTTTCATCTCTCCCCAGGTATGGTTGATGGACAAACTGCAGGTTGTGGACTCTTGCCCAGCATATTCAGCTCGCGGCTACTTCTTCCGGCACCGTCTAGTCAATGCCCTTGATGAGGGATGGTGGTTCACTTGGATGTGCCGCTTGTCCGCAGACCTTATTGCTTGGCGGTGCCCTTGGCTGAGCCTTCCGGCAATGAGTTACAGTATGTCCCGGCAGACTGGGATTCAATTGATTGGTCTCACTCACTGTGTATTCTACTTCCCATTTTGGATTCGACGCCAATTTGGGCATGATCAGATCTGCCCGCCAGAGGGGATAGAGTATCCTACCGCATTTCCAGCCCGATGCGCACAGCTTGCTCGGCAGGCCATCGCGTGGAGGACGAGAGAACTCCTGGCCCCTGCTCCCACTTTCAGTTATACTTTGTCTGATGAGTGCGTGGATTGGCTCAATGAAGAGGCACAGATTGGGCCTAGCTTGGCGTCAGAGGCTTCGTCTAGCTCTGGGAGGGGGCGTAGGAGCACCTGACTTGACTATGCCCCGGATTTATTGCTTTATTAGTACTTTCAAGTTTTCTTTATGAATGTAATAAAAAAGCAACTTCGATTGTATGCAAGAGCAGGAGAACTCTGTTTTGAAATCAATGAAATTGAAGGTTGTGGTACTGAAATTTTTCGCTTTGGTCCAAAAATGGTCTTAGTTGTTAAAAGATTAATTTGAACAAAGTCGGCTCTTATTAAAACTTTTCAAAATCATTTTCGATATGGATCAGAACTGGACACACCTGAGATCTGTCACTGAGATGCACAACCCCAGATCCCTGCAACTGGAAAGTTGCCCCTAGTCTGAAGAGTACCGCGGAACTGCATGGCAACGGAAAGTTGCCCGTAGTCTGAAGAGCACTGCACCGGAGATCATAACCGAACCCTTGAATGCTGAATAGACAAAGATGACCGAGATGATTGAATGGACAAAGTTGATCGGGGAAAAGGGTTATGGCTGAACTCCAGGATGACGTTGCCTACGTATCCCAAAGATGGGAATCAAGACTTACGTAGTTCAGGCTTAGGTTCACTCGAGTATTTTCACTCTCCTTTTACGCTCTAACTTTTGCCAAAGCCGCCCTTTGCGGGTTTTCAGCCTTGCGAGCTCAGTTTTTATATTTTCCAATTTTTTTGTGCTCTAACTTTTGCCTAGGTCGCCCTTTCGGGTTTTCGGCCTAGCGAGCCTCTCAAGGGTAATATTTCTTCAACTTGTCCATGTTGATCGGTTGGGAGAATTCTAGGCCATCTAGGTCCATCAGAACCACAACTCCACTTGACCAGATAGCTTTGATGATGTAGGGGCCGGTCCAATTAGGTCTGAACTTGCCCCTTGGGTCGTGGATGGGAGCTCGGTTGTCCTTGAGCACCAAGTCCCCTTCCTTTAGATTCCTGGACTTAACCTTCTTGTTGAAAGCCCGGGCAATTCTGCGCTGATAACTTTGGACATGGTACAGTGCTTTCAGTCTTCTCTCATCAAAGAGCATGAGTTCTTCAAACTTGCTCTGCTGCCAATCTGCTTTGGCTATTTGACACTCAGCCAATACTCGTAAGGACGGAACCTCAATTTCGATAGGTAGAACGGCCTCCATCCTATAAACTAATGAATACGGAGTCGCTCCGGTAGAAGTTCTAATTGAAGTCCTGTAGCCCCACAGAGCAAACGGCAGCTTATCTGACCAGTCCCGGTAGGTTTCCACCATCTTTTGCAGTATACACTTGATGTTCTTGTTGGCGCCCTCAACCGCTCCATTGGTCTGCGGCCGGTATGTGGATGACTTATGAAAAGCCACATTGTATTTTTCCAACAAGTCTATCACTTCCTTCTTGAAGTGGGAACCATTATCTGAAATTATCTCGTTTGGAACCCCGTAGCGACAGATGATGTTGTTTCTGATAAATTTCGTGACGTGTGAAGCCTTCAACACCGCATAAGATTGGGCCTCGACCCACTTCGTAAAGTAATCTGTCGCTACCAGGATAAACTCATGCCCATTTGATCCCTTCGGGGTAACAGCTCAGATCACATAGATTCCCCAAACTGAAAACGGCCATGGGGACGTCATGTTGTACAGCTTCGACGGCGGGATGTTCATGTGGTTTGCATGGATCTGGCATTTGTGGCATCGCCGAACAAAGCCGATACAATCCGCTTCCATGGTGGACCAGTAGTAGCCCTGTCTGAGGATCTTTCTGGCCAGCATTACCCCATTCATGTGTGCCCCACATTCTCTTCCGTGGATGGCCTCCATCAGGCGCTTCGACTCTTCAGCTTCTACACAGAGCTTATGCATTCCCAGATGACCTCTCTTATACAGCTTACCCCCGCAGATGATGAACTGAACAACTATTCTTCTGATTGCCCTTTTATCCTTGGCATTTGCCCCTGGTGGATACGCCTCCTTTTCCAAGAAGTTCCAAATGTCGTAATACCAGGGGTTGTCGTCCTGAGCCTCGTCTATGGCCGCGATTGATTCATACGCCAGCACGAACTTCTGGTCAATGATGACTGGACGCATCCGGACCCCGGACGGGATGACTATCATGGAAGATAGAGTTGCTAGTGAATCTGCAAACCGGTTGTTCTCTCTTACTAGGTGGGTGAAATTTAGCTTCTCAAATCGAGGAATTAACAAATCCAAGGTTTGGTGGTAAATTATCATCCTTTCCTCTTTGACTTTCCAGTCTCCTTTTGCTTGAGACACAACGAGGTTCGAGTCCCCAATGACGTCCAACCGCCTTGCCCCTAGTTCTAGGGCTGCTTCCAGGCCAGCAATACATGCCTCGTATTCTGCTTCGTTGTTCGAGACTTTGACCCGGAGCTTGAATGCTAAGGGGATACGGGAATCGTCAGGTGCTATCAGCAACACTCCTATCCCATACCCGTACAGGTTTGACGCTCCGTCAAAGTACATCGTCCAAGTTTCATCTTCGATGTGCAGAATGGCTTCATCTGGGAATAGGTACTCAACCGCTTCATCCCCCTCGACCGGGTGGTCGGCAAGGAACTCTGCTACCGCTCTTCCTTTTACTGACTTGCGTGTTACATACTTCAAATCAAATTCAGAAAGCAACAGCAGCCAACGAGCTAGCCTACCCGTAAGTGCCGGTTTCTCGAAAAGATATTTGATGGGATCCAAGCGTGAAACCAACATTACAGAGTGAGCTAACAGGTAGTGTCGCAGCTTCCTGGTAGCCCATACCAAGGCCAAGCAAGCCTTCTCCAGCGAAGTGTAGCGGGTCTCGTAATCTAGCATCTTCTTGCTCAGATAGTAGATGGCCCTTTCCACTTTGTCCTCTAACTCTTGTGCGAGCATGCAGCCCATGGTAGTCTCAGTTACTGAAAGGTACAATATCAACGGTCTCCCTGGCTCCGGTGGTGACAACACGGGCGGGTTCTGTAAATATTCTTTGATCTGTTCGAAGGCTGCTTGACATTGGCCGTCCCATTGGAATTTCTTTCCTTTCTTTAGGAGACCAAAAAGTGGTTCACAAGTCAAGGTTAGTTTCGAAATAAACCGTCTTATGAATTGCACTTTACCTAGGAAGCCTCGCACCTCCTTTTCAGTCATTGGTGGTGGCATTTCTAAGATGGCCTTGATTTTGGAAGGGTCAACTTCGATGCCCCTTTGTGTAATCAGAAACCCTAGCATTTTTCCCGCTGTAACACCGAATGTACACTTCTGAGGATTCAACCGCAGCCGAAACTCTCTGATCCTTCGAAAGAACTTTTGTAAGGCGGTGTAGTGGCCCTCTCTTTCTTTGGACTTGACAATCATGTCGTTCACGTACACCTCAACCTCTTTATGGATCATATCATGCAATATTGTGGTTGCTGCCCGTTGATAAGTAGCTCCAGCGTTCTTCAACCCAAATGGCATCACTCTGTAGCAATATGTACCCCACGGGGTAGTGAATGCAGTCTTTCCTCGGTCTTCGGGTGCCATTACTATCTGATTATAGCCTGAGAAGCCATCCATAAATGAAAGCAAGGCATGTCCCGCCGTGAAATCTACCAATTCATCAATGTGTGGCAAGGGAAAGTCGTCCTTCGGACTGGCCCTGTTCAAATCTCTGAAGTCTACACATACCCGAATCCTGCCATCCTTCTTCGGCACCGGAACAATGTTGGCCAACCAAGTCGGGTATTCAGATACTAGCAGGAAGCCTGCATCGATTTGCTTGGTGACCTCTTCCTTGATCTTAATGGCCCAATCAGGGCGGATCCTTCTGAGCTTCTGTTTGATCGGTCGGGCCTCAGGGTCAAGAGGGATCCAGTGCTGTACAATCTCAGGATCGATTCCAGGCATGTCTTCGTAGGACCACGCGAATACATCTTTGAAATCTTTTAATAAAGCGACTAAGCGCTCGTGTTCCTCCGAAGACAACGTGGACCCGATCTGGACCAGCTGCGGGTCCTTCTCAGTACCAACGTTCACAGTAGTGATTTCATCCATTAAGGGTTTAACAAATCTTTCCTGCTCTTGATCAATCAATTGTTGCAAAACCGGAAGAATTTCTTCCTCGTCGTTTTCATCAAAATTTTGAAAATCCTGATTTAAGCAATAAATCAAAGGCACAGAAAAATACTCAAAAACCTCATTCACATCATTCTCATTAAATACTTTCAAGCCGTCTGATTCTTTTGTTACAACAGACTCAAAAGAAAAAGAAAATGACGACCTAGACAGGACTGTGGCATCCGGGTTATCACCCCCAGGAATACCGGACTCAGACTCAGTGGAGCTAGAACTTGATTTCGACTCACAGGACTCGGTGGAATCAGATTCCGGCTCACTACCTGACCCGGTGCTGCTGGACAAAAATCCTTCCTCGTACTGCCAAATGAGAGAGGGTGCGATGGATGCATCCAAAATAGTTGATGGTAGGCCCGCAGCCGTTTCATTCCTGATCATGCATACCGAGGAGTTATCCCCCAAGCACTTCTGTTCGATCGGAGGATCTGAAAGTAGACATGCCAGTGCTACCCCCATTTCATTTTCAGCGTCCTCAGAATGCACTTCCTTACTCTGTTCAGTCTCAACCGATAGATCTGCCTGCCCTTCGGCGATGTCATTCTCAGGTAGCTGCAGGTCAAAGAAAATCTCAAAACCCGGCATGCGCTTCTTCTCCGCGTTCAGCCATGGTTCTGGAAAGCCACAAAACGGAAAGTCCTCCCCCTCCCGGACGAAACGTCCGTTTAGGGTACCCTGAATGGGCCTATGCATCAACTCAAAAGGCTTCCCAGCCTTCTTTGCTCTGGCTCTTCTGGCCATTTCCTTTCCTTTCCTTATCCAGTCCTCTTTGGTGGGTAGATGACCCAATCCAAAGGTATGAGGGTTGTGTGGCACTTCGGCCAATGCTGCGACGCCTTTCCGGCCGCTCTTGCCCAATCCCATCCCGGGGATGTGCTGGAGCCTGTTCATGAGATAGACTGCCTGAGCACTGACATATACCCCTTCACTAGTAGCCATGATGTCCTGTACAACCCGAGCCTCAGCCAAGGTAAAACCCGATAGGAACACATCTTCCATACCGTGCTCAATTTCTAGAACATGCGTAGATACTTCCGGCGGCGGATGAATCGATGAATTTCCGAAAACGATGGCTACTCCCTTCCCATAGGGATATTTCAGCACTTGATGTAGGGTGGAAGAGACTGCCTTTACCTGATGCAGCCACGGCCGCCCTAAAAGCAGGTTGAAAGTTGCAGGAACCTCTAAGACATGGAAATCTATCTCATGTTGTCCCGGCCCAACCTTTGTTTGAACCTTAACTGTTCCCATTACTTCTCGGCTTGTGTTGTCATACGCCCGAATCACCTGGGCCGTTGGCACAAAATCTGCAATTTTCAAATCGATCGCATAGGTTGTCCTTGCCGGGCAGACGTTGATGGCGGACCCTGTGTCGACAAGCACCACGGGTATCCATTTATCTCTGCACTCTACAGAGATGTAGAGTGGCTTGTTATGGTTCGCACCCTCAGGTGCCAGTTCTTTGTCAGAAAAGGTCAACATCGGGGTAGTCCCTTCCGAAAAAACTAGGCCCACCAGCTGTTCGGGCGTGGTGTCTATAGAAAGCTTGGCTTTATCCATGGCTGAAAGGACAACTTGTCTATGTACTCGAGAAGCCATAAGCAGCCCCCAGATGGAGATGTCTGCTTGTACCTTCTTCAATTGTCTGAATACGGCCTCATCCTCGAGTTGCTTTTCCTTTTGCTTCTCTGCCTCCTTATCTTTTCCAGACGCCTCTGGTTGATCTAGGTGTGGAGGCTTGAAGTACCGTCCACTTCTAGTCATGTGATCGACTTCGCCGATATACCAGGTATCATCTGGTTGGTTACCTCCCCAATCCTCATCTGTGTGGGCAAGACATAGATCATCGTCTTCCCACCACATTCCATCTGCAGCTGACAGGCACCTGTCCGGTTCTGGCATGGCTGTTCCGATACTTGCAGTACCTTCAATTCCTATGCTCGCGACATTCTCCATTTCTGTGCCTGCGGCAGTCTCAACCCCCACGTGGGCTTTTGCCTTCCTGATTCTCTCGGAATCTTCGAATCTTTCCTGTTCTGACTGTATCAATGCAGTAGATTGTTCAATAATCCCTGTACTCAAAATGCTCCATTCCCGAGCGAAACTCTTGACACCGGCGCTCTCCGGCGATGTACTCTGTTCTTCGACCCTCCCGGCTGTTACTGACATCCTTGCCCCTGCCGGGCCTTGTTCTGACTGAAACTCTCCTACCACATCTGGCTGATCGTCCAACCATCCCGTGGCCTATGTTGATTCCTCATAATCGAACCAGTTGACGGCTGAGTCTCCTGGATCTTGGTTACTGTAAAACTGGAACTTGGCAAGATCCTCTTCCACAGCCGTCAAATCATCCGTTCCCTGTCCTGGACTGTCCCCTTGGATTGCACACAGCTCTCCTCCTGCTGGAAATTCCACATTTGGTCTATTCTGGCCTATTGGCGAAATGTAGTCACTCGGACTATAGGCATTCCCAACATCACTCCCAGATTCCGTGGACTCTGGCTTGACAACCCCCTTCTCCTTTGGAGTCTTCTCTCTCTTGCTCTCGATGGTCACCACCGCTGGCTTGGGTTGGGTTATGGAGACGTCCATCATGCACAAATCGGTGCAATCGGGATGGAAAACCTCCGGCTTAGGCAGATAGGAAGGTGTGATATAAATACTAGGATCGTAGGACACGACCCCAGTATGGATGAAATTGATTCTTTTGGGTGGTGGTGCTTGGTTATGTGTGGGGAGAGGATTTGTAGTAACATTGGGTTTCTCAGGAGGCAAAATCACCCCATTATCAATGAGATCTTGAATCTCATGACGTAATCGGAAACACAGGTCAGTGTCATGACCGTGCTGTTGGTGAAATGCACAATACTTGGCTGGATTGTGGGCAGCGGGGAGTCTTTCCGGTAAGGGTCGCGGCTCTAGGGGCTTCAGGTGCCCTTTTCTGATTAGAACCCCCAAAGCCTTGGATTGGGGCATATAAAGCGGAGCGAAGGTTCTGGTGTTTTTGGGAGGGTATTTGGCTGTTTGTGGGTTGCTTCCGGACGCACCGGAGAATGGTGCGGCTTCCATAGTTCTCGGGGAAGGGTTGGTGGTGATCGTACTCACTTTGGAGGTCCTGGTAGTTGTAGCGCCACTCGGGCCTGTATTAGTATTACGATTGAAAGTTCTGTGGGGTTGCTCCCGGTCATTATCAATCAAGCCTTGCTTCAAGGCGTCCTCAATCTGCACCCCGATTTCATGCAGATCAGAAAAGGTAGGGAAGGGGAGTACAATCATTTTTTGCATTAACTTCGACTGAAGATTGCGCACAATCATCCGAATCTGGTCTTTGTCCGTGGGCCTTAAGGTCATCATCGAAGCCTTAGCCCGCCTTCTGGTTACGAATTCTGAGAAGCTTTCTTTGGGTTCTTACCTCGTTGTCTCGAGATCTCGGGTCGTGATCTCGATTTACGTGTTGTATGAGTACTGCAAGATGAAGGCCTCAGCCATCTCGTCCCAACTTCTCTTAACATCATCCTCCAATTTGGCATACCATATGGCTGCTACGCCCGACAGGGTCCGGCCAAATAAAGACAACTTCTGCAGTCTAGTGAGGCCCATTGGCCTTAGGATGTCCGAAAACAGTTGCAGGTGCACCATGGGATCCCCGGATCCGTCAAAACGATCAATTTGTGGCATCTTAAACCAGTCAGGCAGCGTCACGGCTGCGTCGGTGTATCCGTCTTCAATGTCCGGAATGGACTTCACACCTTGAGATTTCTTAAACAGCTTTTCAAGCTTGCTCATTTTTAATGCCATGGGGTCCACCTCGGACTCGAAGGGAGAATCCGGTTGATTGATAGGAGTGGGTGCCTTGGATAGTTGAGGCAGAATCGGGGGTGGAGCCGGCCCCGTTGGGATGTCTGTATCTTCTTGGACATTCCGGGCATTTGGCGTCTCTTCGGGTATCGGAACCCTTAGTGAGGGAGGAACATGCTGTGAAGCAGATGCTCCAATTTGCTGCTGCAATCTCACGATTAACTCCGCTTGCTCATTCATAACTGTGGCTTGTTGTTTGGCGAATTCTGCCTGTCGGACAGCATCCTGCTGCATCACTTTCATACTTTCTTGGAGTTGGCGCACCATCTCTTCTAAACTAGCCATGCTGTTTTGTTCTGACTGAATTATCGGTATATGTTCCCTTTCTGTGGGTGAAACAGAATCCTGATCCCTACTGTACATAGGTGGGGTAGATAAAGCCCTCTGTACTGACTGTTGAACTGATGCCCTCTACTTAGTTGTCCTCCGTCTAGTAATCGGGGGTAGAGAGTGGTACACTGGTTGTCCGTCTACCAGACCCTCAGATCGATGGAACCGACGACCTCTGATCCAGAGTGCTTGGGGAATATCTACCGGGTTGGAAGCAATGATGCTAAACTACCTAGCAAAAAGATAAATAAAGCAATAAATAAACTAACAATCGGACAGCACAATGGCGTAAAATAAACACATATAACGCACAGTTGGGTATTCATAATACACAGTTGGTAAGCCGAACATACTGTTCCTCGATACTGATCACTGTTCCCCAAAATCACTGTTTCCAAAACTGAACCTGATACCCGCAGATAACTGATTCTCAAAAACTAATACTGATGCCCTCAGGTCTAATACTCAACCTTGCAAACTGATATGTACATTCCTGTAGAGAAACACTCTAAAAGCACATAGCAAGTAAAGAGAGGCAAAACACCCCTATGTTGGGGTAGGGTTTCCCTGTCCTATTTTGTCAGGAGCTAGGGTTCCATTATGCACGCAGCAGTTTTCAAACAACCTAACATCGGGTAAGCAGCCTGTCCTAATTTGGAATGGTCACTATGGATCCGAATATACACTAGGTCGAATGGTCGAAAAGGGTGCCCCGGTAAAACCGGGTGTTCCCATACTGTTAGAGCCCATAACCGGTCAGCCTTATGGTCATGTCTTGACAAGACAAGCCTCCGGAAAACCGTTCAGGAATGGCAGATGGCAAAAACTATGTTCCTAGGCGCACCATTGCACATGCAATGCAAAGAAACACATAAATGAAATCGAAACAGGATATCACGAGCTCGAGTCAAGCTCTCTAAATGTCCCCAGCAGAGTCGCCAGAAATTGTAGCATGCGCCCGCGAGGGGGGCCCTGCTGCTACAGTTCGGACTCGATTTTGTGTCACGGTTCTTAATCTGAACCAAAGAGTCCAAATCCGGCAAATAGTTTTGAGAAACAGATTTTTTAGAAAAGAAGTGCCAAACATGGATTGCTTTGCCAGATACAGAGTCGCCACCTAAATATTTTTTATGAGGGAGCTTAGGAAACCCTGACTCGGTGCCGAAGGCCACATGTCTGTCATCACCAGAGCTGCCTCGGCTCGGGAGCTAGGGTACGATTGGGGAAGGTTAGCTATGAGCACCCCCTTTCGCCCGATCTGAAGATCGGCCTCTTCTAACCGTGATATCCATTTTGAAAATGTTATGTGTCCTTATCCCATTATTAGCCTAGAATTACTATGTTATGCGCACAGCAAAGAAGTATAGACTAGATCACCTAATTTGGAAATAAGCATTGCATATCCGTTTGTTTTGGGAATATGTTTTGGAATTTGCTACCCGCTGGTAGGCAAAAAACACGGATTTCAACGAGTGTTTCTAACTCAGACAATCCAACCTTCACCCACAGGCATTCAAACAGTTTATCACATAAGCATCTAGCCACATGGTAAGCATGCTGTCATGATAGCATTCACACGCATGAGATATGCTAAAGCATAAATGCTTACCGAGTACTCCGAGCCAAAACAATAAACTAGTTAGCCAACATGCATGGTCCTAGTTCATGTCAAATTGACTAATGCAACACATGCAGGATGCAATTAGAATAGGCTCGGCTAACCTAAACGTGGCATGTGAAAATGCACAAGTAGCATGTATTCAAGTTAGATTTGAAATACTAATGCAGTTAGCATGATGCGCCGAGCCCTGTGCATGCAAGACAAATGTATGAATGCACGCATGCATAGCATAAGGTATGCTAATTTAAATATGCCCTAGTCTACCATCATAAGCGGGTAAATAAAAGGGAAGAAAGACATGGGGTTGGAAGACATACATACACTCACGCACACTTATTACACAATTGCCCTCATGTGGAGGGTCCAAATAAATATTACAGCCCGAATAATAAACGCATAAATTATTACAGAATTTCTAATTAATTAACAGAATGAATACAAAAAGAAAGGTGGCCACAGCCCCCGCCTTGGGATGCGCAAATGATGCATGCTCGAACCCGTCTCGCCCGGAAAGTCCGCACCATATCACTGCCGCCTCTGTTTACATTGCCCTGCTTCTCTAAAAATTTCCAAAGTTCAGGGACAGGTTGCTGGCACACTGTAGAATACCATCGGCTGGAGGAAATGCCCACCGGCCATATGTAATTTCCATCAGCTTCTGATGGAGTTATCGGCCATTCACAAATGGCCGGTCGGCATTGAATTCTGCCGGTTGGCAGAAACTTCCTACAGAAGACAGTTTTGACAGCAACAGAGGGCAGATAGTATATGGCATGGGATTTCAGGCACATGTGAGCATGGTCATGTTTCCCATCATGCTTTGAACTCAGGGAAGCATGGCCCTCGATCCTCGAGCCATCAATTGTGCATGATGGCCTAAGTGATCAAGCTTGCCATTTGATGTAAAAATGCATGCAACACACAAATGAGAACCAAGACCCTATCATGTCTAAATCAAGGGCCCCGGTGACCGAGAGTTAAGACGCGTTACATCACTTATAGTATGAACGCTCCTTAACCCTCACACATGGTTTGACACCCCAAACCAAGTAATGCAATGCATGTTATGCAAACATGGCTCAAAATGCAACATGATACTAATTATGCATGGCATGCCAAATGCCATGCAACTACTATGGCAAACATACAGTGCTAGGCATGCAAGATGCAAATGTGATGCAAATATGGACCAATATGCCATAAGGCTAGCATGGGACAACACCTTAATGAACCAAATGAGCAACAAGCATATGATAAGCATGCAATGGTGGACTTAAACCAAAAGGGGCAGACCTCAATCCACCCCAAAACAGTGGCCAAAAGTGCCCAAAATGATGGACAAACACTCATGCCAACACGCAAGCCAATGGACCTAAGGCTAAGGCACAAAAAGAGGCACTTTACTTCCACTAATATGACCATTCATGGCATGAATTAGACAAGTAAAAATAGAATTTTAGCATGCAAAAATGCACTCCAAAACCCACTAATATGGCAACTTAAGTGGCTCCAATGAGATGCATGCACCAAAACTCATTTCTAGGCATAAAAGGACACACCCTCAAAGCATGAAAGAGGTCACATATGCAGGCATACAAACATGATTTATGGACTGAAATACGACCCTAAATGATGCCAAATCATGAGGATGGTCTAAGCTACACATGTTAGGGGCCAATATACTCAAGGCTTACAAGTCAAAACACAAAAGCATGACACCAAACATGGCAAGCATGACTGAAACAGATGGCCAACAGGCCTTAAACATGGTAGAATAATGTCAATACCTTCATGAAATTAGGCTAACACATGCAAGAATCATGGCTTAAACACAAGACGCATTTCTAGACCAAATAGAGGAATGTAAAGCAAGTATGTTAAGCATGAAAAAGGGCACAAATCCGACAAAAAACAGAGATGGCATATGACCTAGAGACACCCGAAAACCTCTGAAATAGGGCCAAAATCAATCAAGCATGCATGTTACCCTTTAAGCCAAAAGACAAGGAAATGAGGCAATGAAGGCAGAGGGGTGTCCCTCCCCTATACAAGACTTCAAACCACCTTCCTCACCACTGAAAGTCCACTGGTTTTTAGTGGTGAGAAGACCAAGATACTCAAGCAAACAAGGCCTTACAAAGAAGGCACCAAAAAGGCCAAATAAGGCCTAAGAGGGTGAGTTTGAACTCAAACCACAAAACAACCTTAATGAAAGTTCTTAAGCATGAAAATATAAGCCTTTTTTATGTGATGCACCAAGCCGAAATCAGCAAGAAAGACAGGTAAAAAACTAGTGCAAGTTTGGGGAAACTAAAGCAAAGTGATTACCCTTGAAGAACACATCAAGAACAGCCAATGCAGCCCTCTTCTTTTGATCAAAATCAGTCCAAAAACTCAAGAATCAACCCTCCAAGCCTCTCAATCTCGGAGCAAGGTGTAATGGTGTGTGTTTTAGTGCAAAAGTGAGGCCAAAATGCACTTTTGGGCTACCAAACACACACTAAGGGAGGAGAGAGAGGGAAATATAGAGAGAGATGATATATCTAGCAGATATATGTATCTAAGCTCTGGTTTTTTAGGTTTAAAACTCTAACCTCCAACAATGGAGGAGGAGGGCTCTATATATAGACTAAGCAAATGGTTCTTGGCTTCTCCAAGAAGCCAAGTGAAAGGGGCAAAGGGTGCAAAGGAGTCTAGGCTTCTTGGAGAAGCTAAAACAGCTGTCAAAGCTTCTCCAAGAAGCTTAGCCAAGGGTACATCCTTCTAGAAGGAACCAAGGGGTTCAAAGGCTCAAACCAACCAAAACTGCACGGGGAGGAGTGATGGTGCATTCCAGCTGGCACAACTGGCATGCACCATGCCTCAAGGGTGCAAAGGAGTCACACCGGCCAGCAAAAGATGTCGGCGGCAAAGAAAAGTGCCGATCGGCAGTATATTATACCGACCGGCCATTGATTTTAAGAAACCAAGGCCGGCGGCACCCCTGAACAGCCGGTGATGTGTGGGGATGCCTCACAGGGTATTCCCTGCCCCTCCAAGGAAAAACACAAGTGTTTGGTATAAAACCAGACACTAAACAAGCGAGTTCGGAGATCCCGAGGCAAGGCGCGTAGCCGAGACCTCCGGGAACTCCAAATGAACACAAACATGGATGATCACCGGGTGTTCAAACGGTGACGTCCAAGTCTTGAGGACGGTCAAAAATGGGGTGTCTACAGCACTCTACCCACCAGAAGAAATAGCTGTGAGCTAACGGCGTTGGGGATGAACCCGCAACTTCCTATTCCTTCATCAACCACCTTGGGGAGGGACGAAAAATGAGAGAATAAAGAATAGAGAGGTGTAAGTTGAGAGAAAAGTAAGAAAAAGGGTTTTGAGAGGAAAAAAATGAGCTTGAGGGCCGAGTGATGTGAGAATCACAAATGAGAAAGGGTGGGAAATATACCCGGAGGAACTGGCTCCTCGAGATTTGAGGTCTTTCGTTGAACATGTCCGCGTGTCGTGTCTTCCATTTTGTTCACCTCAACTTTTGTTTTGGGTCTTTTCCGAGCGTGGCTCGTTGTGTTTAGGTCGTGTACCCCTTTGTTTGAGTCTTTCCCGCTGTGTTCAGTTGTAGGCTCGATACCTCGGTTGAAAATCCTTTTTTATTCCAAAAATCGTTTTGTGCTTAGAATGCTGTGCCATTCTACACATTTGTGCAAAAACATGATTTGGTTCTTTCATACCAACTGCAGGGTTCACCCCCGATAAGTGTGAACAGGAAAACACGGGCCTGTTCAAAGCCTCTGGGTTTTCAGATCGCATCTGAGTGTGTTTCAACTTCAGTGGATTCAACCCTCACGGTCCGCCTTGTCAGATTTGGGTCTTTTTTTTGTTCAGGATTTGCTGTGTGCAGAATGAACCGAGTGTGGTGTTATGGGTTGTATGCAGACTAATCCCCAACAGAGTATGGGCTGTGCGTTCAGTTTGAGCAGTGTGTTGCTTGGGTTGTTTTGCTATGAGGCTGTTTGGTTATCTGATCATTACAGTACAAATGCTCGATTTTTTAAACAACAGGTCAATTCCATTCACATTGAGGTGTAACATGATGTGATACGATGCAATACATGAGATATGTAAATGTAACACTTTTTAAACCAAAAGTTTGTTCATTTCATTATCCTTTTCAAGTACATAGCTTTGAAAACAAAAATCTGCCTGTGGCAGTACAAGGTAATCTAACTACCAGCAAAGAGAAGAAAAAAAAAAGAAAAAGAAAAAAAAAAGAGTACAAAAAAGGAAGAAAAGCAGCAATCTGGATCATCATCAGTAGTCTTGGGCCCGGGGATCTGTCCTCACCCTCTTCCTGGACAAAGGTCCAGGGGCATCATCATCAGCATCGTCATCTGAGCCTGAGCCTGAGTCGTCTCCAACCTCCTCAGATGACCCGGCCTCTGCCTCTGCCTCGGACTCATCATCATTATCATCGTCATCATCAGGGGTCGGCGCCTGAGAGCTACTCTCGACATGAACACGCCCCGTCCTGGTACGGGGACGTATAGCGGCTCCACGCCCTTCTCGAGCAGGAATAGAGGGCCCAGCTGGAACACCTCCCACAGTGGGAATCGGGAAAGAAGGGTGAAAAATATAAAAGGCAAACGCATCAGTATGCAGTGAGCAGTTTATCAGTGCAGAATGCAATGCAATGTGCGAATGCCGTGAGTAGTTTATCACTACAGAATGCAATGTATGCAGTACAGCGTGCAAATGTCGTGAGCAGTTTATCAGTACATAATGCAATGTATGCAGTACAGTGTGCAAATGCCGTGAGCAGTTTACCAGTGCAGAATACAGTGTATGAGTACAGTGTGCAAATGCCGTGAGTAGTTTATCAGTGTAGAATGCAGTATATGAGTACAGTGTATGAATGACGTGAGCAGCTTATCGAGTGTTGTGTTGTGCACCAGATTATGTGAAGCGGCTTATGAGTATGGTTTGAGGCCGTGATCAAAAGAACATACTAGAATACTATAGAGGGCCAGGAGGTCAAAGGTCTACTGTAGCATCCTCATCATGGAGGCATTCAACTCCAGGGACTACCGGGTGTACTCAGAGGACGCCTACAAAAGTATCAAAGGCATCAGTATTCGGCGGAATATCAAAATAAACTGAAATAAAATGACAATGCAAGATGCAAGAGGAAGTAGTACATACCGGAGGTAAGTCATAGAACCCGACCAACTCATGGTCAGCCGGAGGAGGAGCAAAGGGAATCTGGTACGTCACCCCGCCCTGCCCTCGGCATGTCAGTATGGTGGGCAGAGCAGGCCAGCTAAACCCCCGACCTCTCTGAACTACGCCTCTGCCGCGGACTCGAGCTCTCCTCGATGCTCCTGCTCCAGCCCTCGCTCTCGCTCCCACTCCAGTTGCCGGCGCCACTGGCCTCTCCCTCTCAGCCCGACGACCACCGCTCAAGGGTCGCATAATGTAGGTCCGGAAGTACTCTGTGTAGTCGCCCTCGCCTTTGTGGCACTCTGCACCCCAGCTGATGGTGTAGTCCCTCATGTGCTCAAAAGAGAACCCCTCTGTATGCCTCATGTGTGTAAGAGGCAGACCTGGAACTTTCTGCTCTGGTAAACCCAGGGTCTGACAAACGCTAGCCCAGGTACCAAGCCCGACAGATCGGGCCCTTCAACAGAATCCGACAACGGGCAGTCTCCTCTGCGCCCTCGTAGTGATCCCTCACCACGGCTGGCAACGGAGCCCAAGGCCGCCAGGTGATCTGAAAATGAAATGCAGTTTGTTATCTACTGTTATTGAAAACATACAGTGCTAAGCGAAGCCTAAGCAAATTCTAAAGTCGAACATACCTCCGCGGCAGTGATGGTGTCGAAGTAGCGGCGGAAGAAAATAAAAGACTACCGTGGTCTCCGCACGCATCGCACATCAAAGCGATGAGAAAAGGGGATGCCAAGTGGGGTCTCCACATCAGGTACTGGGGTAAGCCTGGGAAAGTAGGCATACACCCACAACTGCAGAACAGATATAAGTATGACTATCAGATAAAGGAAAATACAGAATAAAGCAGAAATGGCAGAGCCGTGTGTTGTGCAGTGTATTGTACAAAGTATATAGTGTGTGCAGTATACAGTCAAAGTAAAGTAGAGTATATGTGTGCCGTGTGCGCAATATATAGTCAGTGAGAGGCAGACTGTGGTGCGTGCAGTGTACAGAATACAGAAAACGTAGAGCACAAATGTAAAAGGGGAAGAAAATGTACCTCCCCAGCTCGCCAGTAGCCGCCAAGAAGCTGTCTGCTGAGGCCGAAAGAAGAGCTCATGTAACCATACAATGTGGCCAAGCCTGCGCCACCCCAGTCATAACGGCGGATCCGCCTAACATCCACCAGTGCGCTCAACAGGCATAGAGGCACGGTGTTCGTCCAGTCGATGAAAAGAGTCGTCCCGAAGAGGAACATGGTGAAGCCCTGCGCATACTGATCCACCTCCTCTGGGGTCATCTGCGCCTCCTCTGCCAAGGCTGGCTGAATTCGGAAATGGCTCTCAAACCAAGAGTACCTGACAAACCCTGCTCAAGCGAGGGGAGGCTGAGTGCCGAGCAGGTACAGCTGGGTGGCGTCCCACTCACCCATATCGGTGTCGAAGGGGATCGGATCACCCCTACCCCGATGCCGGTGAGCATCGAGAAATCATAAGGGGTCATCGTCATGTCCCCCGCAACGGAGAAGTGGAAGGAGTTGGTGGTATCCCACCACCTCTCCACTAAAGCGGCAAGCAAGGGCCTGCAGGTCGTAAGCCGGGAGAGCCCCCTGCAGAAGATGCCGAAATCGGCCTCGTCGATGATATGACGAATCACGTCTGGCAGCTCTATGTACCAATCCCGAGCAACGACATTCCCATACCCGCGGATGGTATGGGAATCCCCCTGTAATAAAAAAAAAACAACAATTACGAGGTAATATTCAAAACGCATTTTTAAGAACCATACAGGTATACAGCATGCGTGCATGTTTTCAAATTCGAACAGACATCGGGTGCCGGTGTACTTACAGTGAACTACAATGTGTGATGTGCCAGCGTGTTTGAGTGGTTCAGGGCAAATACAACATGTGTGCATGTTTTCAGACTTAAGCAGATATCAGATACCAGTGTGTATGCAGTAAAATACAGTGTGCGCCGTGTGTTTGTGTGATTCAGGGTCAGTGCAGTGTGTGTGCACGTGTAAGTTTCAAACCGATATCGGTTGTAAGTTTGTTTGCAATCAACTACAGTGTACAAGGAAGCAGCCCTGAGGTTTTGGCAACCTCCAGAGGAGTAAAAAAGGGAAAACAGAGGCAGCCTATGCATGGCGGCGCGTTTCCCGAGGCAGTTTTCTGTTTTCCTTAGTTTTGGTTAATTTGCTTAGTTGATTAGGCAATTTGTAATATTTAATTAGCTTGTGTAGTTAATTAAGTTGTAATATTTATTTGGCCCCTCCGAGTGAGGGCAAACCTGTAATAAGTGTGTGTGGGTGGTGTGTATGTCTTCCAATCCCCACTTCTTTCTTCCCTTTTATTTACCTGCTTATGATGGTAGATTAGGGCACGTTTAATTTAGCATACCTTATGCTATGCATGTGTGCATCCATGCATTTCTATTGCATGCATTAGGCTCGGTACATCACGCTAACTGCATCTGTACTTAAATTCACAAATTGAATATGTGGTAGTTGACCGCATTTCACATGCCATGTTTAGGGTTAGCCGAGCCTGCCTAGATTGCATTTTTGTATGTGATGCATTAGCCATTTTTAACATGAACTAGGACACGCATGTTTGCTAACTAGTTTACTGTTTTGGCACGGAGTACGATGTAAGTATTTACGCTTTAGCATCCCGCATGCGTGTGAGTGTTGCCATGACAGTATGCCTGCCATATGGCTAAATGCTTATGTGTTAAACTGTTTGAATGCCTGTGGGTGAAGGTTGGATTGTTTGAGTTGGAAAAACTCATTGAAATCCGTGTTTTAGCCTACTTGCGAGTAGCAAATTCCAAAGCATTTTCAAAACAAACGGATATGCAATGTTTCTTTCCAAATTAGGCAATCTAGTCTATACTTGTTTGCTGCGCGCATAACATAGTAATTCTAGGCTAATAAATGGATTAAGAACACATAAGGTTTTCAAAATCGGATATCATGGTTAGTAGAGGCCGGTCTTCGGACCGGGCGAAAGGGGGTGCTCATAGCTGACCTTCCCCGATCGTACCCAAGCTCCCGAGCCGAGACAACTCCGGTGATGACGGACATGTGGCCTTCGGCACCGAGTCAGGGTTTCCTAAATTTCCCCATTTTAAAAATATTTAGGTGGCGACTCTGTATCTGGCAAAGCTGTCCATGTTTGGCACTACTTTTTCAAAAATCTGTTTCTCAAAACGATTTGCCAGATTTGGACTCTTTGGTTCAGATTAAGAACCGCGACAACAAAAATCGCGAGTCTGAACTATAGTAGCACGAGGCCCTCCGTGGGCGCACATACACAAGCAAGTTGAAAATGGTTGGGGCCGAACTTCAGGATGAAACTAGCTACGTATCCCAAAGATAAGAATCACACCTTACGCAGGTTACGGGTAAGGCTCACTTAGGTAATAACACTCTTCTTTTGTGCTCTAACTTTCGCCAAAGCCGCCCTTCTAGGTTTTCGACCTTGCGAGCATTTCTCATTTTTTTCATTTTTTAATTTTTTTAATTTTTCATTCTTTTCATTAAATTTTTTATTTTTTATTTTTATGGTTTAATTTTTGTGTAAGTCGTCCTTTCAGGTTTTAGGCCCAACGAGCCTCTCAAGGATACCTTTATAGCTTGTCCATGTCGATTGTTTGTGAGATCTCTAAGTCATCTAAATCCATGAGAATGGTTGCTACATTTGAACAGATACACTTGATGATGTCAGGACCCGTCCAATTGGGTTTGAATTTTGCCCCCAGTGCCATGAATAGGAACCTGATTGTCCTTTAGTAAATAATCTCTTCTAAGATTTCAAAATTTGACTTTCTTTCCGGTATCCATTGGCTTGAGAAATGACCCGATTTGAATCTTCGATCACAGCCAACCTTTTTACCCCTAGTTCGAGGGTTGCTTCCAATCCGGCTATGCAAGCCTTATACTCTGGTTGATTATCGAACACTATGAATCAAGGTTTGAAAGCTAAGGGGTGGTCTCAATGTCGAGAGTGATCCTACGTTGTACAATTTCAAGATCAGTTCTTCCAGGGATGCCTTTGCAGGATCATGCAAAAACATTTATTTTTGAAATCTTTTAATAAAATGATTAGTCGCTTGTGCTACTTTGAAGACAGTGTAGAACCGATTTGGACTGAGTCAGGATCCTTCTCAATGCCCACATTAATTGAAATGATCACGTCTATAAGGGTTTTAGCATGCCTTTTTTCCTCTTAGTCGATCAAATTTTGCAAATCTTAGGGACTTCCTTCCTCTTTGTTTTTATCAAAGTTCTGGAAAAAGTTTTGAAAATTTTGGTCAATGCAATGATTTACAAGCACAGAGAAGTAGGTGAAAATTATTGCATTTTCAATTAGAACTTCCAGCTCAATGGTCAAAACATACTCAAAGGAAAGAATGAAAAGATAGACACAGAAGAGGACAGTGATGTCCGGATTATCACTCCTAAAATCACCAAACATAGATGTGCTTGAATAACTCGAGCTTGATCCCTACTCTACAAACTTTTTGAAATCAAACTTAAACTCAACACTTAATTCAAAACTCAGAATAAAACCATTCTCAAATTACTAGTTAAAGTGTGGGTCGCCGCATTTAGAATTAAGCTCGTGCAATCAGCAGGTGATCACTCCTCAATCACAGAAATGGTTGGATATCCAACAAATTCTATTTATTTACAATGGTAGACTTTGTGGGATGTCAAACTTTTCTGAAGCTATGGTGCTACAACAACTCAGCAAAACCAAACACAAAACCCCCAATCAAAATTTCGGCAACACTTCGACTCAATGCACACAACTGATCATTATATGCCCCACCGAAAAAACTAAACCTCACAAACTGACATGCCTGGACCCCTGTTCAGAATTGAGAACCCCAGATCTAAAATTACACATTGCAGGAAAAAGAACACACACCCCTATGGTGGGTAGGGTTATCATGTCCTAGCTTTGAAATGATCTAGGGTTTTACTATTCACACAAATAGCATCATACAATCTAGAATGGGGTAGCATCATGTCGTAATGTTGGAAGTTGCTAGAGCTTACTATATGCACTAGCTCAGTTTGGTCAAAAAGGTTACCTCAGCAGGATACCGATATTCCTGCCCAATCAGGTGGATCAAGCGGTATGTGGTGTTTCTCATTCCACGGCTTGTGCTCTGACCATATTAGAGCCCATGTTTGTCTATCTGTCTGAAGCCGAATAGTCGTCCTGGATAACAAGTGGCGAGCATGGGACTTAAGCGCACCATGCATGCAATGTAATGAATATATATTTGAAAAAAAAAAAAAAAAAAAATATCATAGATTTCAAGTCAAGGTTTCTTAATATCCCCAGAAGAGTCACCATAAACTATAACACCACCTGGGGGTACCCGCGTGCGTTAAGCAGTTTAGACTCTCGGTCTCTTTGATCTACTGTCATGAGTGCAATGTGAAACGTAGACAAGAGTCCACATTTGGCAACTTTTAGAAAATCCATTTTATTACAAAAATATTTGTCAGAAATGGACTGCATCATCAGATCTTAGAGTCACCACCTAATATTTATTTTGGGAGAATTAGAAAACCCATGACTCGTGCCTAGGCCATTGTTCGTCGTAACTAAGGATGCTTAGCTCAAAACCATAGGTATGAAGGGGGAAGGCCATTAATTGAGCACGCATGCTTACCCGATCAAAAGATCGACCATTACTAAACCATGATATGATTTCATTAGCTTCATACGTTCATATTCCAATTATTAATAATCAATCCTAAAAATTACTATGTGAAGAAAACAAATATAGACTATGTCGTTCATTTTGGAATAGTTTGATTTTATTATTTTGAAAATGTTTTGCATAATGCAATTATGAAAATCAAATTTATTCCAAATTAAATAACATAACCTTCACCCACTGGTATTTATAGATTTATATCAAATAAGCACATAGCCACATGGTAGGATGTAAAGATAGTAAGAAAATTATACACAGGCGGGATGATGAAGCACAAAAACTTACATATTTACTAGCATCCTGCAAATAGGCACAAAAACAAAACTAGTAAACATGCATGATCTTATATACAAGATCATAATGCAATTCACTCATGAAATGCAACTACAGATCCAGCTTTTAATATATGACATGTGAATCATCTCAAAACATGAGGTAGCGCATAAAATCACATAATAATCGATTAAACCCACAAATGCAAATTTAGTTGGCTCTTTAGGCATAAGACATGGATGCAAGGCATGGATATGATGACAAGCATAAGATATTACATATTTGCAGATAGGGAAAACAATTGAAAGAATGTGATAGAAAGAAGCGAAGATGGGGAATTATTACATTGCTTTGAAATATTACAAATCTGAATATGGAGGAGAGGAAAAATATTACAACAAAATTAAAAACCTCACATACACTCTCTAATTAAAAGAAAAACAATAAAAATAAAAGCTACAGGGGGCCTACGAGACAGTTTGAAAATGTTCTACTCATTGTTGTAGGCTGTTGGGTTCTGTCCAGGAGAATACTAACTAGCCGACCAAAAGATGAGTTGGCCGGCCAGCCAAAAAAGTGGCCCGGCCAATAAGGCCAGACTAAACTCTGTTTTGCTTCAAACACAAAAACAATAAATGGAAAATATGCAAGTGGCTCAACTAACCACTTCTAGTTTGCTTACAATAGGTTTATAACATGAAATCAAAGCAAGAAAAGCAATAGAAAGAAAATGCAAGAAAGTACAAGAAAATAGAAAGTGTGCAAAATTTACCTTCCAAGGATTTCATTTTCAAACTTTATTTTGATCACCCTCAAGCTTAGGGAGTATGGTCTCAATTCTCAGGTTGAAAATTCAAAATTCAAGTTGGAGTGGTGTTTTCGGGCTATTTAACAGTGTGTATGGGGGAAGAGTTATATAACTCTGTTTTTCTCTCAATTTCAAGAGCACTCACTCTCTTTTGAATTAAAGCTGAAGAATATCACTCTTACAGAATTTGTAGGCTTGGTTTGATATCTTGAAAGATGGTATATTAGTGTGTATGGAAGTGTTTGCTCAAAACTTAGGCTTTTCTCTTTTTCTCTCTAACTCCCTCTTTTCTCTCTCAATTCAATTCATCTTCCTCTTATATTCTGATCCTTTCTATCTCTATAAGCAATTAAGGAAGGAACCTAAGTCAAGAAGGTGGGAGACAAGATTAATGGAGTTATAAGGGTGGCTGAAAATGAATTCAACCTTATGGAAGAGGACAATCAGCCTTTTGACAACGGAGGCAAAGGGAGAATAATGAAGGGGGCCTAGATACACCTTGTGCATGACTATAAAAAAAAAAAAAAAAATCTGAAATGGGCATAACCTACACACTATAGACACCCTATTTTTGACCGACCTCAAGACTTAGAAGTCATCATTTGTGCACTCAATGATTACAATTTTATTTGTTTGCTTTGAGTGCTCGAATTCCTCGGCGGAATGCCTTGTCATTGAGCCTTTAAAGCTTGTCCATTTTGTGCTTTGTTTTGGACCAAAACCTTGTTCTTTGAAGCCTCAAACTTGTGGTGACCTGTCAGCCACCACCATAGGCTGTCGGCCAGAGCTCATGGTTGTCAGCCATTGGTGTGGCCGATCGGCCATCAGTGGTGGCTGGTCAGCTACAAGTGTCTTTTTTTAGATATTTGTTGACAATTGTGACAGCGGTTAGCACACTGAGCTGCATCTCCCTATACATGTATGGTAGGATGTTCCTAAGCTCAAGGCTTGTTTTTCTATATATAAGGGGGTTCCTCCCTTATTTTTGAGGGTTAGAAAATTTGGAACCAAATTCTTTCTCCCTCTAGACTTTTCTCTCTTTCTCTCTCTCTCTCTCTGTCTCTCTCTCTTGTAATTTTATACACATTTGCTCACAAATCCTACACTTTTGCCTTTACACCCTTGATAGAAGTTGCTAGTCCTTGGGCTGAGGTAGCTTGGGACTTGTTTTGAGCTCTAGGAGGAGGTTTTTGGCTTGGATTGTTGACCAAATTGTGTCTTGGCTTCAAGAGGTATAACACTCTCCTTTTATACTTGTTTTGCACACTTGCTTTGCCATCTTATTCAATTGTTTTGAGGCAGATTTTGAACTGTAAAAAGCTCTATTTTTATGGCTTAAAAGTGTTGGTTTGAGACCATTTTCAGTTAAGGGGTGGTTCACCCTTCTTGCTTATTTGTTTGTAAAGTTTTTGTGCCTTTGTTCATAATTTTCAAACCAACTTTTTTGGGCCTTTTAACCACTGAATTTCAGAGGTTTTTCTGTGGAAAAAAACTCATTTTGTAGTCCGAAATTGGAGGGGTTAGCCTCCCCTTCTTGTGTCTTGTTTACATGCCTAGTTAGCCCCATGCATTAGCTTAATGTTTTAGCTTTTTATGGCTCAAGTCCAGCATGTTTTACACTCTATTTTGAACTGTTTTGCCACTATTTTGGCTGTTTGGTGCCTTTTGAGTCTTGTGTTGCATAGTTGTAGTGTAAGTCCTTTCACTACCTTGGTGTTTTAAGACTTTAACAACCATTGGTTTGAGTTGATTGCATGTTTTAGTGCTTTTTCTCACCTAATTTCAGCACTTATAATCTCTGCAATCTCCCTCATTTCTTCACTTTTTCATTTGCTTTGAGGGTTATTTCAACCCTAGGGTTGTTTAAGCTTGAGATGGAGGCTCATGCTTAATGGTTTAATCCTCCTTTGAGGGTTCATTACCAACGACATGGAGCTTCTCTCATGCCTTAAACTATCTCTTGGTTGACACTTCTTCACCTTAGAAGACACTCACCAATGGAATAATTGATTAAAGAAAGATTTGGTAATTAAAATGTGTAAACAAAATTGGCAAGTAAAAGTGGCAAGATAAGCACTTTTTTGTGTTGCATTGCATGTGTTCAAATCGGACGTTAGTTCGAACAAAAGGAAAATGGAACATTACATACTCAAAAGTGATGAAATGTGCCATTTTCCTAGGTCCCCATTACCCTTGATCATGCATGATCGGGTGATGGTCATTTGAGTCTTGTTTTGCATTCATTAAACTTGTACAAACTTGGTTCTTTGGCCATCATGCAATGAAATTTCTTGGTTGATGGTTTGAGAGCCAAGAGTATCACTCATTTGAACTTGTTTGACGATAAGGAGGGAAACAGTACAAACAAACCTTCAAAAAGTACACTGTTTTGCTCTCTGTTGCAGCAAGGAAGTCCAAGCCAGTGGTGGCCAACGGCCACCATCAGTAGTCAACTGGCCACTATTGTTGGCCGACCGACCACCATCAGTAGCCGACCGGCCCCCCTGTCGGCCACCAATGCAAATTCAACAGTGTGCTCCTAAGACAAAACAGAGTTGATCTGGAGAAAGAGAAAGCGTAAGTGCTTTTGTGCAATAGAGGCATGCAGCAGCAAAGCAGTGGCCTTTCAGGTGAAAAATTAAGCATGCATGCATCCCTCGTTTGCCGTGGCCTTTTAGTTAATTTGTTTAGTTAATTAGTTGTAGCTAATGCTTGCAAGTGATGTGATTATTCAAGTAGATTAGTTTATTAGTTAATGCTGTAATTAATTAGCTTAGTTACTTTGTAATTAATTAGTTAAGTATTTAGCTAATTAGCTTGCTTTGTAATATTTAATTAACTTTGATAGTTAATTATTTATTTGTTTTACTTAATTAGCTTAGAATAGTTAGTTAATCCTTTTAAGTGTTGTAATAGTTAGCTTAATTAGCCTAGTTAGCTAGTTAGCTTTTATTCATTCGGACCCTCCTTCGTGAGGGCGTAATGTTGTAATAAGTGTGCATGCGTGTGCGTATGTCTTCCAACCCCACGTCTTTCTCCCTTTTATTTAATTGCTTTTGATGGTTAGATTAGGAGCATTTTTCAATTAGCATACCTTATGCTTGCATTCATTCATTTATCTTACATGCACTGAGGCTCGACGCATCATTCAAACTGCATTGCCATTACAATATCGAATTTGAATACGTGTTTAATTGCATGTTGTTTAAATTGCTTCATATGCCATATTAGTAGCTGAGCCTATTAATTTCATATTGTATGTAT
Source organism: Camellia sinensis (assembly GCF_055761805.1). Classification (NCBI taxonomy): domain Eukaryota; kingdom Viridiplantae; phylum Streptophyta; class Magnoliopsida; order Ericales; family Theaceae; genus Camellia; species Camellia sinensis. The sequence continues at coordinate 75,271,107 of NC_138964.1, forward strand.
TGCATTAGGCATCTTGTATAGATAGGAATCATGCATTAATTTTACTAACTCATATTTTCTTGGCTTGGAGTACTAGGTGAGTTTTTATGCTTTAGCATATTTGCATGAGTGTGAATGTTGCCATGATTAACATGCTTGCCATGAGTCTATGTGCTTAAATGCTAAACTGCTTGAATGCCTGTGGTTGAAGGCTTGTTGTTTGAATTGGAACGATTCAACAATGTGTGCTTTAAGCCCACTTTGTTGAGTGGCAAATTATGTTTTCAGCCCATTATGTTTGGTGGCAAATCTGCAATCTTTAAGCCCACTTAAGCTGGTAAATTCAAACCATTTTCGTAAACAAACATGAGTTGAATTGTTCTAAATTGAGCAAACTAGTCTATACTCGTTTGTGCGCATCACATAGTAAAACTTGTTTAATAACCAGAATAAGAACACATAATGTTTATAAAAATCATATCGTGATTAGCAGAGGCCGATCTTTGATCGGGCGAGCAGGGGTGCTCAATTCATGACCTTCCCCTCTCGTACCTAAGTTCCTGAGCCGAGGCAACTTTAGTGATGACGGACACATGGCCTTTGTTGTGAGTCATGGGCTTCCTAAATTTCCCCAAAATAAAATATTTAGGTGGCAACTCTGTATCTGGAAAAGCAGTCCAATTTTGGCACTTTTTGATTCAAAATCAATTTTTCAAAACGATTTGTCGAATTTGGACTCTTTGGTATTTATCAGTTTCACATTGCACTTGTGAGATTAGATTTAGAACAACGAAAGTCTGAACTGTAGGGCTTTCTTTCAAACCTTCTGAAAGGGGGCACGAAAAAGGCGGGCCACAATTTCTGGCGACTATACTGGGGATTTAGAGAACTTGACTCGAACTTATGTTGTGACTTTTTATAGACGCTTATGTGTTTCTTTGCATTTGCATTTGAATTGGTGCACCTATGTCACAGTGTTTGCCATTTGCTATTCCTAAATGGTTTGCCGAAGGCTTGCTTGGAAAAGCTTGCCAAAAGGCTGACTGGTTGTGGGCTCTACCACGATGGGAACATAACCCCTGAATCTGGACTACCACTATACTATTTGATCCTCCTTTCACTTCTCGGTGTTAGGTGTGAGAGATATATTAGGTAGTCTTGCTGAGGTACCCTTTTTGACCAATCGGCCTAGTTGGATACTAAAAACCATAGAGGCTGTTCCAAACTAGAACATGTTGCTTACCCGGATGGAGGATTGTGTGAGCCACTTGTTGTGCATAGTGAAATCCTAACTCCTGACGAAACTAGGACAGGGTAACCTACCCCATCATAGGGGTGCTTTGACTCTCACTTAACTATTATGTGCTTTTAAAGTGAAACTCTACAGGAATGTATGTATCAGTTACAAGTTTGGGCATCTATTTTGGGGCAAAAATTAGTGTTTAGTACAGTTCTCCAGCTTATGATTGCAAATGTTTTTTGTTTGTGTCTAAGCTAAGGTGTTGTGCGGTTTCTTATGTTTGTTTTCTTTTGCTTTACTTCTTTTTGGAAGGTAGTTTTTCACCATTGCTTCAGACGATTCTATTATCCCCCAAGCACTCTGGACCCACGTGAGAAGGATTTGTAGATTTGTGAATCTTGTCAGGGGATAGCTAGTGTTTGTTTCACTCCCATCGGTTACCAGACGGAGGAGGATAACGCAGAATTCAGCAATCCTGCAGTCAGGCCTTGTCTTCTACTTCTACTCCAAAAAAAGAGTATCTCGGCAAATCCGATCCCACCTCAGACCTACAAGGCACCAGTTTACCAAATGGAGGCGCCATTTGAATTCGAGGTTGACTCCACTACATTGAAGGTCAACAAGCTAGAAAAGCTCTTCAAGCGGGCGCAGGGCGTGAATTCAGTCCCTGACATTGAGGATGGATACACAGACTCCGTAGTGACTCTGCCGAACAGATTCAAGATGCCACATATAGACCGGTTTGACGGCTCTAAGGATCCTATGGTCCATCTACGTTTATTCTTTGATATCCTACGACCAATAGGTCTCACCAAACTTTAGAAGCTGTCGCTTTTTGGCTGGACCTTGCCAGGTATAGTGACCATCTGGTACAAAAAGTTGGAAGACTTTGTGAAATGGAATAGGGAAGAAATGGCCGAGGCCTTCATCGCGTAGTATTCCTACAATACCTAGATTAGGGTCACTACTCGAGATCTTGAAGCGACCCGTCAAGAGCCAAAGGAGGGCTTCTCGGACTTTGTGACTTGGTGGAGGGCTAAGGCCTCTATGATGACTATTCGGCCGTTTGAAAAGGACCAAATCAGAAAGGTGGTCCGTAACTTGCAAGGGAGACTGTTATAGAAGATGATAGTCTTGCCTTTGTTTACATTTGCTAAGCTCCATGAAATAGGGGTTCAAATTGAGGATGTGATGAAGCAGGGCCTGATAGACCATGTGAAGGAACAGCCCAAGAGGCCCTTTACACGCAGCTCTAATGCAAACACGAGTAGTAGCACTTCTGCACCGCCTTCAGATGTGAGTATGGTTACCACCACACCCAAGACTGCCAGCCCGTTTGCCAATCCATCCAACACAACTCCACAAACCTCAACTAGCTAGGCCCGATATCAAAGGGCCTTTACCCCGCTCCACATGCCTTTATCCAAAGCCTTAGGGGTCCTGATCAAAAAGGGGCATCTTAAACTACTAGAGCCTCGCCATTTACCCGATCCTCTCCCCCCAAGACACAACCTAGCCAAATACTGCGCTTTTCACCAACAGCACGGTCATGACACTGATCAATGCTATAGGTTGTGTCATGAGATTCAAGATCTCATTGACAACAAAGTGATAACACCTCCAAAAAAATCCAACATCACTACAAATCCTCTCCATCCACATAACCAAGTCCCTCCACTGTGACATATAATCCTCATCCACACACTGGCCGTCCCTTATGACCCCAGTATATACATCACCCTTTCCCATCTACCTAAGTCGGCATTGTTCATCCTTGAGAGCATAGACTTGTGCATGATGAGCACATCTTCACTTTAACTTGAACGAGTGGTGGTGACAGTGGAAGATAAAGGGAGGTCTGCTTTGGTGGAGAATATTAGTCTGTTGCCCAAGGGCTCTGAGGATTTATCTGAGGGGCTGTATAACCCATATTGCTATATCGTTCCAATCGATCAAGCTAAATCAAAAGTGGTGTTGCCAGCTGGGATGGAGGTTTGTGTAGTTTGAGAAAATGGGCCAAGTTAGGGATTAAATGATCTAGCCAACCTAGAGGAGGATATAGACAATTTACAGTTCTTTGATGAGCAAGATCAAGGGGATGTGCATATTGATTGGTTCGATCTGAACGAGTCGACAAACAATTCTAGGTGGTTAAGTGATGAACCCGATATAGATTAGGTAACTCAATTGAAGCTGGAAGAATAGAAAGTGGGAACCATTGCAATGGCCAGAATGGCCGAAGACAAGGGAAAATTGCCAGAGAGCACCGATGTCAAGAATTTAGCTTAAGAATTGGGCGCCGTGAGCACTGCTGATACAGAGCAAGAGGCCTCATTGAAGTGGTTTGAAAAAGAAAGGGATCAAAACAAACAGGAAGTTGGAATAGCCCAACACCCTGCGGGGAATGTTTCTGCTGAGAGAACACTTAGACCAGAACCGAGCAATTACTTGTTGGTTGCTGAAGGTATATGGTGGGAAGATGATGATAAGCATCTTGCCCACACTGAGGAGGATTGGGGTGAAGACCTTCCTGATAATACTTGGTATGTGGAAGAAGTTGACCATATGACAAGAAGTGGCCGATATTTTAAAACACCGTATCTGGACCAACCCAAGGCATCCGGGAAGGATAAAGAAGTTGAGAAACAGAAGGAAAAGCAGTTAGAGAAAGAAGCGGTGCTAAAACTGTTGAAGAAGATTCAAGCTGATATATCTATCTGGGGTTTGCTTATGGTTTCACGAGTGCCCAGACAGATTGTACTGTCAGCCATGGATAAAGCTAAGTTGTCCATTGACACAACTAGTGAGATTAGTCTTCCCGTGAGGCGCTGCGCTAACTTTGACCTTTTCGAATGAGAAATTGCCACCAGAAGGCTCTGCACACAACAAACCTCTATACATATCCGTAGAGTGCCGAGAAAAGTGGATACCAATGGTATTGGTTGACACTCGGTTAGCAATCAACGTCTGCTTGTTGCGCAAAGCTTATGCCATCAGTTTGAAACTGGCCGATTTTGTGCCTACAGCCCAGGTGATCTAGGGGTATGACAATACAAGTAGAGAAGTGATGGGGACAATGTAGATTAGCGTACAGGTAAGTCCAGCTCAACAGGACATCGAGTTCCATGTCCTGGACGTCCCGGCCACTTTTAACCTACTACTTGGGCGACCCTGGCTGCACCAAGTGAAAGTTGTCTTTTCCACCCTCCACCAAATGCTGAAGTACCCCCCATAGAAAAGGGGTAGCCATAGTCTTTGGTAATTCATCTATACATCCTTCGCTAGAGGTCACTACACCTGTGCTGGAGATCGTGCATGGCGAAGATGATGTTTTCCTTTCTGGGTTTACCTTGGTTGAGGCCCGGATAGTTTAGAATATCTTGGTTGTTGATGAGGGTTTGTATGTCAGTGCTCAATCTATGTACTTCATGAACAAGCTCCAACACATGCCCAAAATGGGATTAGGGAGAAGCGGCCAGAAGGACGTCATCGCATTGTCCGATATGCCACATAACTCGTATACATTTGGTCTTGGCTATACGCACACCAAAGAGGACTAGGTGAGGAAAGGGAAAGAAATGACCAAAAGAACCAGAGCTAAGCAGACTGGAAAATGCTACCAGCACTGGCATGTCTCCTTTCGGATCCTCAGATCGACTCAGAGAGCTTGGGGGATAACCTGACCGTTTCCATGATCGGAGACCAACCGAGTGCGAACCCTTCTAGTAGTATCTTGGATGCATCTGATGCACCATCCCTCATTTGGCAGCTGGAGGAAGGCTACTTGTCTAGCAGTTTCGAGTTAGGTAGTGAACCAGAATCTGATTCCGTAGAGTCTGTGAAGTCGGAATCAGATTTCGGTTCTTCTGAGTCTGGGTCCGGTATTCCTGGGGTTGATAACCCGGATGCTGAGGTTTTGTCCAGGTCATCCTTTTCTTTTTCTTTTATGTCGGTTGTAACCGAAGAATCGAATGAGCTGGACCTTTTGAATGAGAATGCCACTACAGATTCTATGTATTTCTCTGTGCCTCTTGTTTATTGCATTGATAATGATTTTCAAAATTTTGATGAAAACGATGAGGAAGGAATTCCTCTGGTTTTGAAAATTTTGATTAATTGAGGGGAGGAGATGTTTGCAAAATCCCTCGCTGATGAAATCATTGCTATTAATGTGGGTACTGAGAAGGATTCACGTTTGGTCTAGATCGGGTCCACGTTGTCTTCGGAGGAGCGTGAGCGCTTAGTCGTTTTATTAAAAGATTTCAAAGATGTTTTCACGTGGTCCTATAAATACATGCCTGGAATCGATCTTAAGATTGTACAACATCAGATCCTCTCAACCCCGAGCCCCAACTTATCAAACAGAAGTTGCGGAGAATACGCCTGGATTGGTCTTTGAAGATTAAGGAAGAGGTCATCAAGCAGATAGACACAGGGTTCTTGCTAGTATTTGAGTATCTAACTTGGTTGGCGAACATTGTTCTAGTGCCAAGGAAAGATGGCAGAATTCAGGTGTGCGTGGACTTCAGAGATCTTAACACAGCCAATCCGAAGGACGACTTTCCTCTGCTGCACATTGATGAATTGGTGGACTTCACCGCAGGCCATGCCTTACTCTCCTTCATGGATGGATTTTTCAGGTATAACCATATTCTGATGGCACCTAAAGATAGGGAGAAAACTACTTTCACTACGCCATGGGGAACCTGCAGCTACAGAGTGATGCCGTTTGGGCTAAAGAATACCAGGGCTACCTATCAACGGGGTGCAACCACAATTCTACTTGATATGATACATAAAGAGGTTGAGGTTGAGGTGTATGTGGACGACATGATTGGAAGAAGAAATTCTTTCAACGAATCAGAGAATACCGGTTGAGGTTGAATCCGCATAAATGCACTTTCGGTGTAACAGCAAGGAAAATGCTGGGTTTCTTGATCACACAGAGGGGCATCGAGCTAGATCCTTCCAAAATCAAGGCCATTCTAGAAATGCCACCACTAAGGACTGAAAAGGAGATGCGAGGTTTTTTAGGTAAAGTGCAATTCATAAGAGGATTTATTTCTAAATTAACCTTGACTTGTGAACCACTATTTGGTCTCCTGAAGAAAGGAAAGAAGTTCTGATGGGATGACCAATGTCAATTTGCTTTTGAGCAGATCAAAAAGTACCTTCAGAATCCACCCGTGTTGTCGCCGCCAGAGCCAGGGAGTGCTTTTGTATCTGTCAGTAATGGACACAACCATGGGATGCATGCTTGCTCAGGAATCTGACGATAGGGTGGAGAAAGCCATCTATTACTTGAGTAAGAAAATGCTGGAGTATGGGACCCGTTACACCCCGCTGGAGAAAGCTTGCCTAGCCTTGGTATGGGCTACCAGGAAGTTGAGGCTCTACCTGTTAGCTCACTCCGTAATTCTGGTTTCAAGAGTCGATCCCATCAAATATCTCTTTGAGAAACCAACGCTTACGAGTAGGCTAGCTCGTTGGTTGCTTCTGCTCTCCAAATTTGATTTGAAGTATTTTACTCGTAAATGTGTCAAAGAGAGAGCTGTAGCGGAGTTCTTGGCAGATCACCTAGTGGAAGGGAATGAAGCAGTAGAATACCTGTTCCCAGATGAAGCTATTCTGCAAGTCGAGGAAGAGATTTGGACAATGCACGTTGATGGAGCGTCTAACCAGTATGGGTATGGGATAGGTGTGTTGCTGATAGCACCCGACAATTCCCACATACCCCTAGCCGTCAAACTCTAGTTCAAGGTATCTAATAATGAAGCAAATATGAGGCGCGTATCACTGGCTTGGAAGTCGCCCTGGAACTAGGGGCAAAAAGGTTGGATGTCATTGGGGACTCGAACCTAGTTGTGTCTCAAGCAAAAGGAGACTGGAAGGTCAAAGAAGAAAAGATGAAGATCTATCACCAGACCCTGGATGTTTTCATTCCTAGGTTTGAGAAGTTGACCTTCACGCATCTACTAAGAGAGAACAACAGGTTCGCTAATGCCTTATCAATTCTATCTTCCATGATAGACATCCCGTTTGGAGTTTGGATGCGTCCGATCATTATTGAGCAGAGATATGTGCCAGCCTGTGAGTTTATCTCCGCAATAGATGAAGTGCAAGATCAAAACCCTTGGTTTTATGATATCTGGAACTTGTTGGAAAATGAGGTTTATCCACCAGGGACAAATGCCAAAGACAAGAGGGCAATACAGCGGATGGCTGTTCAATTTATCATCTGCGGAGGAAAACTGTACGAGAAGGGTCATCTGGGAATGCACAAGCTGTGTATCGACACAGAAGAATCAAAGCGCCTAATGGAGGCCATCCATGGGGGAGAGTGTGGAGCGCACATGAATGGAGTGATGTTTGCCCGGAAAATTCTCAGGCAAGGTTACTACTAGTCTACCATAGAAGAGGATTGTATCGGTTTTGTTCGGCAATGCCATAAATGCTAGATTCATGCCAATCGTATGAATATTCTGCCGTCAAAGTTGTATAACATGACTTCACCATGTCCTTTCTCAGTTTGGGGAATCAACGTCATTGGCGCAATTACATCGAAAGGGTCAAATGGGCATGAATACATTATGGTGGAAATTGACTACTTTACAAAGTGGGTGGAAGCTCAATCTTATGTAGTGTTGAAAGCAACGCATGTGGCTAAGTTCATCTGCAACAACATCATTTGCCGTTATGGAGTCCCGAATGAGATCATTTCAGATAACGACTCACATTTCAAGAAAGAAGTAATTGACTTGTTGGAAAAATACAATGTGGCTTTCCATAAGCCATCTACATACTGGCCGCAAACCAACAGAGCTGTTGAGGCCGCCCACAAGAACATCAAGCATATTTTGCCAAAAATGGTTGAGACTTACAAGGGCTGGCTAGACAAATCGCCATTTGCACTCTGGGGTTATAGGACTTCAATTCGAACGTCTACTAGGGCAACTTCTTACTTCCTTGTTTATGGGATGGAAGCTGTTCTGCCGATTGAAATAGAAGTTCCATCACTTCGGGGTATGGCTGAGTATCAGATAGTAGAGGCAAACTGGCAGTAGAGCAGGTTCGAAGAATTAATGTTGTTTGATGAGAGAAGACTGAAAGCACTGTACCATGTTCAGAGTTATCAACATAGGATTGCTAGGGCTTTTAACAAGAAGGTTAAGTCTCGAAATGTCAAGGAAGGGGATTTGGTACTGAAAAACAACCGACCTCCCATCCATGACCCCAGGGGCAAGTTCAGACCCACTTGAACTGGTTCTTATATCATCAAAACTATCTAGTTGGGTGGAGCTGTTATTCTCATGGACCTGGATGGCCTGGAATTTTCCCAACCGATCAACATGGACAAGTTTGAAGAAATATTATCCCTAAGAGGCTTGCTAGGCCGAAAACCCGGAAGGGCGACCTAGGAAAAAGTTAGAGTATAAAAAATTAAAAATAAAGGAAAATGGAGCCCTAAAGGTTGAAAACCGTAAAAGGCGGCTTTGGCAAAAGTTAGAGCACAAAAGGAGAGTGTTAATACTCGAGTGAACTCGAACCGAACTACGTAAGGCCTGATTCCCATCTTTGGGATACGTAGGCAACGTCATTATGAAGTTCGGCCATAAACACCTCCAACTCAACTGTCTTATCCACGTGTTGATCAGGTCATCTTTGTCTCTTCTTTATCTGAATGTTCAGTTATTATCCTTTCTGAGAATGGGTTACAGTGCTGAACAGTGTTATTCAAACAAGGGGCAATTTGTTGTATTCGGATCCGGGGTTGTACATCTCAAGGATAGATTCCGTGTGTGTCAAGTTGTGATCCTTATCGAATATTGTTTTGAAAAGTTTTAATAAAAGTTGATTTTTGCTTAAATTTTACCATTTACAACTTAGACCATTTTTGGACCAAAAGGAAAACTTTCAGTGTTCAGAACTTCAATTTCATTGATTTGGATACAAAGTTCTCCAACTCTTAATACAAATCAAAGCTTCTTTTCTTACATTCATAAAACTTGAAAATTAAAGATCAAAGCAAATAAATTTGGGGCATAACTGAGTCAGGTGTTCCTGTGCCCCCCCGTTTGTGCTTGTGGAAGCCTTTGATGCCAAAGTGGGCTCGGATTATGCCTCATCTTCGAGCCAAGTTAGGCACTCACCAGAAAGTGCGCAATTGAAACTAGACGCAGGAGCCAAAAGTTCTCTCATCCTCCAAGCAGTGAGGTACCTAGCCAAATGTGAACCTCGGACGAGGAATGAAACTGGGTATTCTACTCCCTCCTCTGGGCAAGTCTGATCATGTCCAAATTGACGCCTGAATCGGAACAGAAAGTAGAATACACAATGTGTCAGGCCAATTAACTCAATGCCAGGTTGCCCAGTCATACGGTAGCTCATTTCGGTCAGATTAAGCCAAGGGCAACGCTAAGCAATGTCAACAGCAGACATGTTGCACATCCAATGGCACCACCACCCTTCATTTGGGAAATCCACTAGCTGTTGCTGAAAAAAGTATGCTCAGGCTGAGTATGCGGGGCAAGAGTCCACTACCTTCAGCTTGTCCATAAGCCATATCTGGGGAGGGATGAAAGAAAAGAGAGATTAAAGAATATAGAGGTGTATGTTGAGAGAAAAGTGAGAAAAGGGCTTTAAAAGAAAAACAAAGCATGAGTACCGAGAGATGTGAGAAACACATCAAAAAGGGTGGGAAACATTACCTGAAGAAGTAGTGCACTCCCCTCGAATTTGGTGGTCTCTCGCCAATGAAAGGCGTCTGAGCCCATCAAAGTCTCGGCCAACTCCAAACCAATGCAACTCTTGCCCTTTTTCAAACCTTGGGCTACTTTGATTAATCGAATGATAGACCCGCCGAGACTAGGGGAAAAGAGGAAATGTGCTAGCATGCACAAACAAAGGCCGTGTTGTTGAAAACCCCACCAAAGAAGGTCACCTCGGTCGTCGCGTTAGGGAATCAATTAATTAAATTGGGAATGTCCAGCTCTCCATTGTGAACCAAAGATTGGGCCTCGCGTGGAGTAAGCCCACACATCCTTCCCAAAGCTTGAATGTGATCGAAACGGGGCTGAGACAAGATTTCCTCATCACGTAGGAACTCCATTACCACTTGAAATTCTTCGATTGTTGGGCATATCTTTTGTCCCCCGAAGCTAAAGAGATGTGTAATCGGGTTCCAACACCTAGCCGCGACATGTAGGAGCGGAAAACATAGTGGAGTACGACTCAGGGAGAATAGTGCATTTATGCCAAAACCCTAAAAATTCATCTTTTCCGAGCCATCTAAAGTTGCAATCCAATCCGAGAGGTTTTGGGCAAGAAATGGCTCCATTTGTGGCAAAAACAACAGCCAAAATGAGTTCTGGAGAAGAAATGGCAAAGGTGAAGCTTTTGTAGAAGATAAAGCAGTGAGCGGAAACCAGGTGGCAACAATCTGGAGGTTCCTCACATTGATGGCCGATAGGGTAGCACTGGTGACCGGCAACGTTTATTCATCGCTGACAACCTTCTTGTCTGTCATGTTGTCCACCTGTGTGCTAAGAATGCTGAAGGCATGTGTTTTGTTCAGTTCTTTATGCATTTTAAGGTTTTGTTTTGAGTCCTTTTAGTTCTAGCAAATTTGTTGAATTGTATTTGAGTTGTTTTGTTTATCGAGTTGTTTTGTTATTTATCGAATTGTTGTTATTTTGATTATCGAGTTGTATTACTTTGTTTGTTAGTGTTGGTTGGTTCATCACCAGATTAAGAGAGTTGTGCCAATACAATGTTCAAATCTCATTATCAAATTCAATCTCGTTTTCATGCGATGTTGTGTTCATGATGCAAAATACAACACTTTTTTAAATGAAAACTAGTTTTTATTCTGATTATGGTTGTTTTTACAAAGTGCAGTACAAGTTTTGAAAGCAAATAAAACCTATCGAAAATGGTACAATGTGCTAACGCTACTATAAAAAAGAAGCTAAGCAAAAAACTACAAGAAAATCAGCACCAGTCGCCTCAGGCTTGTGATGCCCTCTTCCACCTCTTCCTCGGAGGAAAGGACTCAGGGGCATTGTCTCCGTCAACGCCGTTGTCTGAATCTGAACCAGAGTCTGAGTTAGTGCCATCTCTACTCTCTGTCTCTGAACCTGCCTCGGCATCAGCACCCCCAGTCTCGGAACCCGAGCCAATGTCATCACCTCCTCTCTCAGATGACTCTGACTGTGGACTCGTTACCTCTTCAGAGTCACTCGTCTCGGCATTGTCATCGCTCAGAATGGGCTCTAAAGGACCACTCTCATCTCAGGTTCCCCCTGGCTCTGCCTCAATTGCGTGTAGGAGCCTGTCTCTGTTTCCTCACTACTGCTGAAAGAGGCATTGCTGGTGCAGGTGCTGCAGCTGCCGCTGGTGCTGTCGGTATAGGTGGGACCTAAAAATACAGTTGTCATATTTCAGCCACAATATGCGTATCTGATACAAGTATGGTGTGCAGAATGAATATATGCAGAAGTCAGGTACAGTGTATGGATACAGGATGGAAGTGCAGTATTTTAGATGCAGTGTATCAATGTAGTATGGGGAACTTTTCGGTTGAAATGTTAGTTTCAGTGTGTCAGTTGAAATTTGATGAATGAAATGCAATAAAACTAAAGAAATGGCCTGAATGTTATGGAAGCTGAGCAGTGCCTCCCTCCTCAATATCATACCCTCAAATGAGGCTAGTAGCTCCAGCAGATCCTTGGTGTATCCAGGGGGTGTCTACAAATGCATTGGGAATGATCAATGTCCAGAAGGAGCAAATATCAGAAAGAGATGGGAAAACTAAAAAATGTAGTACATATCGGGAATGCATCACGAGCTCTGACATATTGTAGACACCCCACTTTGGACTGCTCACAAGACTTAGACGCTTGATTCAGTGCACTCGATGATGAAAGTTGAATTACGAATTCGCAGCGATTTGGAATCAATCAGGCTTCTGAAATAGCTTCACATCTTCAACATTTACCTTGTTTGAACCCTTGGGTCTCATTTCTGGACCATTTCTCACCCTGAGCTGAGTTTGAACCAAAAAAACAAGGGAGGCCATTAAGGCCCGGCCGTGCATTGGTGATAGTCGGCCGTGGCTATCAATGGCTGGCCGGCCTTCGATGACGATAAACACTGTTCTGGGCGAGAGGTTGCCAGTTGTCCATTTTTGAAGATATTTGTCACCTTTTCAGCTCGAATTCTATAAAACCGAAGCTTTGGGATTGTTTTGAGGGTTGAAAAAAATATCTAAAAGAGAGATATACACCTTGAGAGCCTTGACTCCTCCTTCTTCCATTGCAAGGCATCCTTTGAGCTGACCTAGTTTGCTTACACCACCACTACACACCATATACAACCTTGTTTGATCATCCTCATGGCTTGGTTGATCTTAAGGAAGTGTAATTCAAGCTTGGGAGTGCAATGAAATTGAGTTGGAAACTCTAAGAGCAAGCTTGCTTGTTGAAAGGTATAAGCTTGCTTTCTCTTTCCTTTTTTTCATTTTTGTTCTTTACTCCATCATTCTTGCTGTTTTGGTTGTTATTGAGCTTGTTTGAAGTGTTGAAGTTGAGTTGGAAGGGTTAGCAAAAGGGTAGAAAGAGCTTGCTCGTTCTACACCTTTATTTCATAACCTAAACTCTTCTCCTTTTCACTCTCTTTCTTTAGTACTCAAACTAATTTTCAGAGGTTTTAAGAGGGCTGAAAATCATGCTTTGAAGCTCTAAAAATGGAGGGATTAGCGACCTCTACTTATTCTTATCATTTAGCCTTCAATTCTTATATTTGTTGCCTAGCTTTTGTCCTCTTTTTGTGCATATTTTATCTCTGATTTTCATGTGTCTGGGACTATTTTGAGGTTGCCTAAGTGTAGACACCCCATTTTTGACCGTCCTCAAGACTTGGACGTCACCGTTTGAACACTCAGTGATTATCCATGTTTGTGTTCGTTTGGAGTTCCCGGAGGCCTCGGCTCGCGCGCCTTGCCTCAGGATCTCCGAACTCGACCGTTTAGTGTCTGGTTTCACACCAAACACTTGTGTTTTGCCTTGGAAGGGCAGGGAATGCCTTGTGAGGCATCCCCACACACCACCGGCAGTGGCTAGAGGCCACCGGCTGGTTTTTGCTGCCACCGGCAATGTATATTGCCGGCCGGCACTATTTGTTGCCGGTCAGCACTATTCAGTGCCGGTCGACACTCTTTTTTGCCAAGATAGCCTTTTTGGCCGGCCGACTACTGTGCATCTGCTTTTGCAGATATTTTAAGACAGCTGTCTCGCCTTTTGCTCCCCTCCATACACGTGCATGGAGGGATCTCCCTCTTATGAAGCTTGTCTTGTAAGCTTTACAAGACAAGAAGTTCTATAAAGAGAGGGGCTCTCTCTTGTTGCAAGGGTTAGACACTTGAGATATTTTGGAGAGCTTAGACAGCCATTGTTAGGGTTTGAGTTCTAGGGTTAGGGTTTGATACACATTATCTCTCTCTTTTTCCCTCTTGTGTGTGTTAAAGTGTGTTTAGTCCATGCTATTGCACACAAACACCTAGTGTTTCACCTTCACTTAGCTACTGAGGTTCTAAGGGACTTATTTTGGTGTTTTGGTGCTGGATTCAAGCCAAGGAGGGCCATTGGAGCACCATTGTTGAAAAGGTCTTCAAGGGTAAGAACCTTACCCCTTTATCCCCCAATCTTGCATTGTATTTCTACCTATCTTAAAATCGTTTTTGAGCTTAGTGTATAATACAAAAAAGTTCTTTTTTAGGCCCTCTTGATTTTTTATTAAGGGTGTTTTGTGGTTTGGAGGTGTTTGATCCCTCCTAGGCCTTGAAAGGCCCGATTTTGTGCTATTTTGTGCAAGTTTCGAGACTTTGGTGTTTGGGCCTCTTCACCACTGAAATCTTGAGGGATTTCAGTGGTGGTGATGGTGCCTTGAAGTCTCCAAAAGGAGAGGGCCACCCCCTCTCCTTGTTGTCCTTAAAATGGACCATTTTTGGCCTCTGGAGAGAGCACCTAGCTAGGCTTCGTGTTGACCATGCCTTAGTTGTTTTTTGTGCTTAATATGTCATATTATGCCTCTTTTTTTTGTTGGTTTTGGTACACCATGCATGCTTAGCATACCTACCATGTAATGCCTTGATATTGCCTCAATGTGCCTTAGGTTGTTAGCCGTTGTTGGAGCATGTTTTAGGCTTAGTCTTGTGAAGATTTTGTGCATATTTTGCCATGTTCTAGGTCTGTCCTAGGTTGTTTGGGTTGGATTTAGCATGCTTGGTATAGCCCCCTTGCATTTTGGCTTGTTGGCCTTAAGTGTATGAGTGTATAGCATGACATTTTTGCATTGATTTGGTGATTTGGGACCATCCACCATGTCATTTCAGACCTTATAGTATGCTTGTATGCTTGCTTTAGTTGTCCCTTTAATGCCTTGTAAGGTTGTCATCTCATGCTCCATGTGTTGGTGATTATGCATGCCTTTGTTTTTGAGCCACTTAGATGCCATCTAAGTGATCCTTAGGCCTTGTCTTAATGTGCTAAAACTCTGTCTTTGGTCAATAAGTTCATGCCATGTTTGGTCTTGCTAAGTATAGTTCAATACTCCATTGGTTTGCTTTGAGCACTTGGGCTATTTGTTGCATGTTTGGCTTGATTTGTTGCTTGGTTTGGCACCATCCTAACATGATTTTCAATGCTTATGTTGCATGCTATATGTCCATGATTACGTTCTTTCAAATGTGTTTGAGAGTTACCCCATTTGTGCTTAAGTGTTGGCTCTCAATTATGTGCATGTGTGTATGTATTTGGTCCCTTATATTATAGCACTTTGGCCCTTGTTTTAGGCCTAATTAGAGCTGCCTAAATCATGTATTAGTCCATCTTTTCATCGGTTTGTATTGCCACATGTATGCTTGTATGCTTGCATAAATGCCTTGTCATGCCATGTTGCATCCTTAGCTTGTATGCCTAGGTTGCATTGCATCTTGCATGCATGCCTTGTTCCTTGACTTGATGATAGGAATTAGGCCTTGATTTGTGTGTTTGTCTTGCATTTCATTTGACATGAAAGTTGCATACTTGATCACTTGGGCCATCATGCATGGAAATGCGTGATTGGTGGTTCGAGAATCGAGACACATGCCCCTTTGAGTCACAAACATGATAAGGGACATGAATGGTGCATATATGCTTTGAATTGTGCTGCCATGCTTTGCCTTGTCCTCTGTTGCTGTCAATTGCAGATTCTGCAGGAACATTTTGCCGACCGGCAGTGTCAAGTGCCGACCGGCAATCTCTTCTCTGCCGACAGCATCATTTTGTGCCGATGGCCATAACACACTGCCGGTGACAGTTCCATTCAGCCGGTGGCACTCCTCAGTGTCCAAGGAACCAGTTCTGAGATTTTGGCAGCCTCCAGAGGAGTGAAGGAAGGAAAACAGAGGCAGCCTATGAATGGCGGTGCATTTCCGAGCAGGACCGAGCTCGTATTGCATCTGGCTCTCCTCCCGAGGCGGTTTACTGCTTTTCCTAGATTAGTTAATTTGTTAATTAATTAATTAATTTGTAATATTTAATTAGCTTGTGTAGTTAATTAATTTGTAATATTTATTTGGTCCCTCCGAGTGAGGGCAAATCTGTAATAAGTGTGTGTGAGTGGTGTGTATGTCTTCCAATCCCCACTTCTTTCTTCCCTTTTACTTACCTGCTTTGATGGTTAGTATTAGGGCACGTTTAATTTAGCATACCTTATGCTATGCATGCGTGCATTCATGCATTTGTATTGCATGCACTAGGCTCGGTACATCACGCTAACTGCATTTGTACTTCAATTCCAAATTGAATACGTGCATCGATTGATCGCATTTCACATGCCATATTTAGGATCAGCCGAGCCTATCTAGTTGCATCCTGTATGTGTTGCATTAGTCAAATTGACATGAACTAGGACATGCATGTTTGCTAACTAGTTTATTGTTTTGGCACGGAGTACGATGTAAGTATTTTCCTGCTTTAGCATCTCGCATGCGTGTGAATGCTATCATGACAACATGTTTACCATGTGGCTAGATGCTTATGTGATAAACTGTTTTAATGCCTGTGGGTGAAGGTTGGATTGTTTGAGTTGGGAAAAAACTCGTTGAAATTCGTGTTTTAGCCTACTTGCGAGTAGCAAATTCTAAAGTACTTTTCAAAACAAATGGATATGCAATGCTTATTTCCCAAATTAGACAATCTAGTCTATACTTGTTTGCCGCACGCGTAACATAGTAATGCTAGGCTAATAATTGGTATAAGAACACATAAAGTTTTCAAAATCAGATATCACGGTTAGTAGAGGCCGGTCTTCGAACCGGGCGAAAGGGGGCGCTCATAGCTGACCTTCCCTGATCGTACCCAAGCTCCCGAGCCGAGACAACTCCGGTGATGACGGACATGTGGCCTTCGGCACCGAGTCAGGGTTTCCTAAATTTCCCCATTGTAAAATATTTAGGTGGCGACTCTGTATCTGGCAAAGCAGTCCATGTTTGGCACTACTTTTTCAAAAATCTATTTCTCAAAACGATTTGCCAGATTTGGACTCTTTGGTTCAGATTAAGAACCGCGACAACAAAATCGCGAGTCTGAACTGTAGCACTGAGGCCCTCACGCGGGCGCGTCTACACTAAGCCTTTCCACTTGGTTCACACCTTGTTAGGCACCCCTGAGGTTACGTAGTTAACACACCTCTTGCTCAACATGCTTTCATAGATCATTTCATATGCTTTGAGGCTGATTTTTCACTAATCAATTAATGAATCCACATCTTTCATTTATGAGAATGGTTTCAACCAATTGAGGTTACTCAAGGCATGTAAAAGAGACCTACACTTAATGACTTAATCTCTTCAGAGATTCATCGTCAATGGTGTAGTCTCCTTCTCATGTTTTAGAGAGACCTCTTGTTTGACATCACTTCTCAGACTAGAGGACTTTCAACATCATGTTCAGACAAATGGACTAATGAATGGCTAGGCCTAAAACAATTGGTTTAAAATTTGGATCAACCCACTTAAAGAAAATGGCTTAAATAGCTTGAAATTGGCTGGACGTTACGCCAAGTTCCTTTGTGTCAAGGGTCATCAAGCATTAATTCATAGTGTTTTTGATGTCCTTGAAGCATCTCAACTTCCTTGTTTTTGAGATCATTCCATGACAAAAAGGGGAGGGGTGGTCTATTTTGCATTGCATTCATTGATTTTTGGCCCAAGATGATATCCGAGATCATCAAGGGATCACATCGCTCATTGATGGTTTTGGAGTCAATCCCAACCTTCTCTTGAGGCTTTCCTATGATATAGAAGGAAGGAAGGACAAACCGAACTTGAAAATGCTCTATCTGCACTGATTTCACCTCAGAGCACAAAAACAGAGTTTGCACCAAATCAATGCACGACTGGCCCTCTGTGGGCCTAGTCGACTGTCAGTAATGCACGGCCGACCCTTGATGTGAATCCAGCAGTACAGTTTTACAAAAATAGAGGCAGTGGCTGAAGGTGAAATAGAGACAGTCTAGGGCAAACAGAGCAGCTTTTAGGCGATGTGCATGCAACCTCCATCCATCTTCTTTGGTGCTCACATCGAAGGCGTATGATTGCTTTAATTGATTCATTGGTGTAATGAATTATGTTGTAATTTGCTTAGTTAATTAGTGGTAACTAATTCATGCAAACGTTGTTATTATTTAAGTAGAATAGTTAGTTAATTGCTTTATGTTGTAATTAATTAGCTTAATTTCTTTGTAATTAAATTAGTTAAGTGTTTAGCTGATTAGATTGATTTGTAATATTTAATTAGCTTAGAATAGTTGGTTAAACTGCGTTGTAATAGTTAGCTTAATTAGCGTAGCTAGTTAGTTAGCTTATTCATTCAGACCCTCCTTCGCGAGGACGTAATGTTGTAATAAGTGTGCGTGCGTGTGTGTATGTCTTCCAACCCCACGTCTTTCTCCCTTTTATTTAATCGCTTTTGGTGGTTAGATTAGGGACATTTTCAATTAACATACCTTATGCATGCATGATTGCATCCATTCGTATTGCATGCACTGAGGCTCGGCGCATCATTCAAACTGCATTGTAATTTTAATAGTTCTTTGAATACGTGTTTAATCACATGTTGTTCAAATTGATCCATATGCCATATTATGCATCTTGTATAGTTAGGATCACGCATCGTTCTAATTAGTTTTTGTTTTGGCTTGGAGTACTCGGTGAGTTTTATGCTTTAGCATACTTGTATGAGTGTGATTGCCATATTGCCATGTTTTGCATGCTTGCCATAAGGCTTTGTGCTTACTTGCTAAACTGCATGAATGCCTGTGGATAAACGCTTGTTGTCTGAATTGGAACAATTCAACGAATGTGCATTTTAAGTCCACTTTGTTGTGGCAAATCCTATTTAAAGCCCACTATGTTTGGTGGCAAATCCGCATCTTTAAGCCCACTTGAGGGTGGCAACTTCAAACCATTTTCAAAAACAAACATGAGTTGAATTTATTCCAAATTGAGCAAACTAGTCTATATTTGCTCGTGCGCATGACATAGTAAGGTTAGATTAATAACCGGAACAAGAACACATAATGTTTATAAAACACCGTATCATGATTAGTAGAGGCCGGTCTTTGATCGGGCGAGTAGGGGTGCTCATTTCAGGACCTTTCCCTTTCGTACCTAAGTTCCTGAGCCGAGACAACTTTGGTGATGATGGACACGTGGCCTTCAGCATGAGTCAGGGTTTCCTAAATTTCCCTAAAATAAAATATTTAGGTGGCGACTCTGTATCTGGCAAAGCAGTCCAATTTTGGCATTATTTGATTTAAAATCGATTTTCCAAAAAAGTTTGCCAGATTTGGACTATTTGGTGATTATCAGTTTCATATTGAACTTGTGAGGCTAGATTCTGAATTGCGGGAGTCCGAACTACGAGACCTTCTTTTCAAACCCTTTTCAAAGGGTGGGGTGCAAAAAAAGGCGAGTCAAGAGTTTCTGGAGACTCTGTTGGGGATTTAGAGAACTTGACTCGAACTCGTGATATGTTTTTTTTATCTACACTTATGTGTTTCTTTGCATTTTCATTTGCAATGGTGCGCCTAAGTCACAGTGTTTGCCGTCTGCTATTCTTGAGCGGTTTGCCGGAGGCTTACTTGGAAAAGCTTACCAGAAGGCTAACCGGTTACGGGCTCTACCACGATGGGAACACAACCCTTGGATCTGGACTACTGTTGTACCATTTGATCCTCATTTCACTTCTTGGTGCTAGGTGTGAGAGGTATATTAGGTAGTCTTGCTGAGGTACCCTTTTTTGACCAATCGACTTGGTTGCATATCGGAAACCATAAAGATTGTTCCAAACTAGGATAGGTTGCCCACTCGAATGCAAGTTTGTTTGAAATCGTTTGTTTGCGTAGTGAAACCCTAGCTCCTAACGAAATTAGGACAGAGTAGCCCTACCCCATCATAGGGTGCTTTGGCTCTCATTTGCTTGATATGTGCTTTTAGAGTGAAACTCTGCAAGAATGTATGTACCAGTTGCAAGTCTGGGTATCAGTTTCAGGGCAGAAATTTGGGGTAGAAATCAGTGTTTGAGTACAGTTCTCCAGTCTGTGATTGCAACTGCGTGTTGTTTCTATCTGAGCCGAGGTATTGTGCGGTTTCTGATTTTTGTTTCTTTTTGTTTTATTTTCTTTTTGCAAGGTAATTTACACCAATTTTTGAGGCGAGTTTGTAACCTCCCAAGCACTCTAGACCTGAGTAAGGCGACTTTACTGATTTGAGGATCCTGTAAGAGAACAACCAGTGTTTGCTTTTCTCCCGCCAGTTACAAGACGGAGGAGAGTTCGGCACAATCCACTGGCTCAACAAACACGTACACCCACACGAAATCAAGGACAGTTTTCTGTTTCAACTTCAGTAAGAGAGTATTCACCTGTTCAAATGGCTCAGTATCCAGCGAAATGGAAGACTTGCTTCGGAACCTCCAGCAAACTATTGAGAACATGTAGATAGATGTTGCCTGCCAAGCGGAAGTCACAGCCTGCCAAGTGAAAATTACAGCCCAGCCTGCTGAGTTGAACACCAGGTTGCAGCAACAATAGCCGCAATAGGCAACGGCCTCTGTATCTCATCCATCTCTTGGAAACCTTCCAGTACTCGGAGCTACTATTCCCACAACTAATGTCCAGGAAAATGCGGGCATCCCAGTGGATCCGATTCCACCCCCGACCTCCAAAGCACCGGTGTACCAAACGGAGGCCCCTTTTGAGTTTGAGGTCGACCCCACTGCTTTGAAAGTCAACAAGTTAGAAAAGATCTTCAAGCAAGCAGAGGGTATGAATATAATCCCGGATATAGAGGATGGTTATACTGATGCAGTAGTGACCTTGCTGGACAGATTTAAGATGTCGTATATAGACCGTTTTGATGGTTCAGGGGATTCTATGGTCCACTTGCGACTCTTCTCAGATATTTTGCTGCCTATGGGCTTGTCTAGACTCCAGAAGGTGTCACTCTTCGGCCGGACCCTGTCAGGTATAGCAGCCATTTAGTACGCCAAGCTGGAAGATTTTGTTAAGCGAAGCTGGAATGAAATGGCTGAGGCCTTCATAGCGCAGTACTCCTATAATACCCAAATTGAGGTCACAACTCATGATCTCGAAGCAACTCGTCAAGAGTCAAAGGAGGGCGTTTCGGATTTTGTGACTCGGTGGAGGGCCAAGGCCTCAATGATGACAACTCGGCCATCCGAGAAAGATCAAATCAGAATGATAGTCCATAACTTGCAGGGGAAATTACTGCAGAAAATGATTGTCTTGCCTTTATTCACATTCGCTGATCTAAGTGAGATAGGAGTTCACGTTGAGGATGCGATGGGACAGGGTTTGATCAATGATGAGAAGGAGCGACCTAAGAGGGCTTTCACACGCAATTCCAATGCAACTACTAGCAGTAGTGTAGCTGCAAGGCCTTCCGATGTTGGTATGGCTACCACCATACTGAAAACTGCCAAACCCTTCGCTGGTACATCCGATACAACTACACAAACCTCAAAGCAGCAACCCTGAGGCCAAAGGGTTTTCACTCCACTGTACATGTCTCTATCTGAAGCCCTGAGAGTCTTGATCAGAAAAGGGCATCTGATGCCGTTAGAACAACACCCATTACCCGATCCTCTCCCTCCTAAACACAACCCGGCCAAATACTGTGCCTTTCACCAACAACATGGTCATGATACTGACCAATGCTTTAGACTTCGTCATGAGATTCAAGATCTCATTGACAACAAAGAGATAACACCTCCCGAAAAGCCCAATGTCACTATAAATCCTCTCCCACTACATAACCAAGCCCCTCTTCCCCGACAAATAAACCTCATCCACACACTGGCCATCTCTTGCGACCCCAGTACATATATCACCCCCTCCCACCTACCTAAGCCAGCTTTGTTCATCCCGGAAAGCACAGGTTTGTGCATGATGAACGCATCCACATCCCAACCCAAACCTTTGGTGGTGATCGTGGTAGATGAATGTAGGGTCACCTTGATGGAGAATGGAAATACCAGTTCAGTGCCTGAAGGCTACGTAGATTTATCTAAGGAGGAATACAACCCGTGCTACTACATTGTGCCAACCAATCAAGCCAAACCAGACCTGGAGTTGCCAACAACAATGGAGGTCAGTGTAGTCCGGGAGGATGGACCAAACCAGGGATTGGATGACTTAGCTAACCTCGAGGAGGACATTAACAATCTGCAGTTCTTCGATGACCAAGATTCAGGGGATGTGCAAATTAACTGGCTTGATCAGAACCGGTCAACAGATAATTCTGGGTGGCTCAGTGATGAACCAGATGTGGATGAGGGATTTCAACCAAAGCTTAAACAGCCAGAATGAAGAACTGCTACAAGGGCCAGAACGACCGAGGACAAGGGGGAATTGCCGGAGAGTGCTGGTATTAAGAATTTCGATCAGGAAATGGGCATCATTAGTACTGTTGATGCAAGGCGAGAAGCCGCACTGAAGCGGTTTGAACAGGAAATGGATGGGAATAGTCAGGAAGCTGGAAAAGCCAAACACCCTGCAGGGGATAACTGTGATGTGAGAGTAATCACAATGGAACCAGACAATTGCCTGTCAGGTGCCAGAGGAGTATGATGGGAAGATGATGACCCGCATCTTGCCCGTACAGACAAAGATTCGTGCTGAAACCTACCAGACGACACTTGGTATTCTGAGGAAGTGGATCATATGACTAGAAGCGGGCGATACTTTAAGCCCCTACACTTAGACCAACCCGAAGCATCCGGAAAGGATAAGGAGGCCGAAAAATAGTGGGAAAAACAGTTAAAAGAAGAAGCTGTACTGAAGTAGCTAAAGAAGATCCAAGTAGACATATCAATCTGGGGGTTGCTCATGGCTTCGCGAGTACACAGGCAAGCCGTCCCATCAGCAATGGATAAGGCTAAGCTGTCTATCGACACAACTCCCGAACAACTAGTGGGACTTGTCTTCCCAGGAGGTGCTTCACCTACTTTGACCTTCTCGGATAAGAAATTGCCGCCCAAGGGCTCTGTACATAACAAACTATCGTACATCTTAGTTGAGTGTAGAGAGAAGTGGGTGCCGGTTGTATTGGTTGACACTGGGTCCGCAATCAATGTTTGTCCGTTGTGCATAGCCTATGCTATTGGCTTGAAGCCAGCGAACTTTGTACCTACGGCCCAGGTGATCCGGGCGTAGGACAACACAAGAAGAGAAGTGATAGAAACAGTGCAAGTCAGAGTAGAAGTTGGCCCAGTACAACAGGAGATTGAGTTTCACATCTTGGATGTTCTGGCCACTTTTAACTTACTCCTCAGACGGTCGTGGCTGCACCAAGTGAAAGCTATTTCTTCAACTCTTCATCAGATGCTGAAGTACCCCCATGGAAAGGGGGTGGCCATTATGTTTGAAAATTCATCTATACATCCTCCGCCTGAGGTTACTACACCAGTACTAGAGATTGTACACGGCGATGAGGATGTTTTCTTATCTGGGTTTACCTTGGCTAAGGCTTGGGTGGTGCAAAATATCTTGGTTATTGATGAGGGCTTGTATGTTAGTGCTCAATCAGTCTACCTCATGAACAAGCTACAACATACATCCGGGATGGGATTAGGAGGGAATAGCCGGACGGGCGTTGCTGCACTGGCCGAAGTGCCACATAACCCTTATACCTTTGGCTTAGGCTACACGCCTACCAAAGAGGACTGGGTGAGAAAAGGGAAGGAAATAGCAGGAAGAGCCAAAGCAAAACAAAGTGGGAAGCACTATAAGCTTGTGCATAGGCCAATTCATGGAACTCTAAACGACCGCTTTGTCCAAGAGGGGGAGGACTTCCCATTTTGCGGTTTTCTTGAGCCATGGTTGAACTCTGAGAAGCGGTGTCTGCCCGGCTTTGAGATTTTCTTCGACCTACAGCTGCAAGAGGATGAACCCTCAGAGGAACAGACTGAATTAACTGCTGAGGCTGAACAGAGTACATAGGATGAGTCCAACAACAATGAACTTGAGATAGGAGCAACGTTGGCATGTCTCCTTTCGGATCCTCAGATCAAACCGGGTAGCTTGGGAGATGACTTCACCGTTTCCATGATCAGAGATCAATCAGGTGTGGACCCTTCCGGTGGTATTTTGGATGCATCTAGCACACCCTCCCTTATTTGGCAGCTAAAGGAGGGTTCTCTGTCCAATAGTTCTGAATCAGGCAGTGAGTCAAAATCTGATTCCATAGAATCTGTGGAGTCGGAATCAGATTTCAATTCTTCGGAGTCAGAGTTCTGTATTCCTGGGGTTGATAACCTGGATGCCGTAGTTTTGTCCAGGTCATCTTTTTCCTTTTATTTTGAGTCAGTTGTAACCAAAGAATTGGATGAGCTAGATCTTTTGAATGAGAATGTTGCGCAGTTTCTGAGTACTTTTCTGTGCCACTTGTATATTGCATTGATCATGACTTTTAAAATTTTGATAAAAATGATGAGGAAGGAATTCCTCTGGTTTTCAAACATTTGGTTGATTGAGATGAGGAGAGGTTTGTAAAACCCCTTGTTGATGAAATTGTTGCAATTAATGTGGGTACTAGGAAGGATCCACGTCGGGTCTAGATCAGGTCCACGTTGTGTTCGGAGGAACGGGAGCGCTTAGTCACTTTATTAAAAGATTTCAAAAATGTTTTTGCATGGTCCTACTAAGACATGCCTGGAATCGATCCTGAGAGGAACGAGAGCGCTTAGTCACTTTATTAAAAGATTTCAAAGATGTTTTTGCGTGGTCCTACTAAGACATGCCTGAAATCGATCATGAGATTGTACAGCACTGGATCCCTCTTGACCCTGAGGCCCGACCTATCAAGCAGAAGCTTTAGAGAATATGCCTGGATTGGGCTTTGAAAATTAAGGAAGAGGTCACCAAGCAGATGACGCAGGGTTTTTGCTAGTATCTGAGTATCTGACTTGGTTGGCCAACATTGTTTTGGTACCAAAGAAAGATGGCAGAATTCGGGTGTGTGTGGATTTCAGAGATCTAAACAAAGCTAGTCTGAAGGACGACTTTCCTCTACTGCACATCGATGCATTGGTGGACTTCACCGCAGGCCATGCGTTGCTCTCCTTTATGGATGGATTTTTCGGGTATAACCAGATCTTGATGGCACCCGAGAATAGGGAGAAGACTGCCTTCACCACACCGTGGGGAACCTATTGCTACAGGGTGATGTCGTTCGGTCTAAAAAAAGCTAGAGCGTTGCAACCACGAGCTTACATGACATGATCCACAAAGAGGTTGAGGTGTATGTGGACAACATGATTGCCAAGTCCAAGGAAAGAAAGGGCCGCTACACTGCCTTGAAAAAATTCTTCCAACGGATCAGAGAATATCGGTTGTGGCTGAATCCACAAAAGTGCACTTTTGGTGTCCCTGGGGCATTGAGGATGATCCTTCAAAAATCAAGGCCATCCTAGAAATGCCACCACCAAGGACTGAAAAGGAGGTGTGAGGCTTTCTGGGTAAAGTGTAATTTATAAGATGATTTATTACAAAATTAACCTTGACTTGTGAACCACTATTAGGTCTCCTGAAGAAAGGAAAGAAATTCCAATGGGATGACCGATGCCAGTTTGCTTTTGAGTAGATCAAACAGTACCTTCAGAACCCATCTGTGTTGTTACCACCAGAGCCGGGGAAGCCGTTGATTTTGTATCTATCAGTAACCGACATGACTATGGGCTGCATGCTTGCGCATGAATCTGAGGATAGAGTTGAGAAAGCCATCTATTGCCTGAGTAAGGAGATGCTGGACTATGAGAACCATTACACCCTGCTGGAGAAGGCTTGCTTAGCCTTGGTATGGGCTACCAGGAAGTTGAGGCACTACCTGTTAGCTCACTCTGTAATTTTGGTTTCGAGATTAGATCCCATCAAATATCTCTTTGAGAAACCAGCACTTACAGGTAGGCTAGCTAGTTGGTTGCTTCTTCTCTCCGAATTTGATTTGAAGAATGTGACTCGCAAGTCTGTTAAGAGGAGAGCGGTAGCTAAGTTCTTGGCAGATCACCCAGTGGAAGGGGACAAAGCGGTAGAACACCTATTCCCAGATAAAGCTATTTTGTAGGTTGAGAAAGAGACTTGGACAATGAATTTTGACGGAGTGTCTAATCAGAACAGTTATGGGATAGGGGTGTTGCTGATAGCACCAGACAATTCCCATAAACCTTTAGCCTTCAAACTCTGGTTCAAGGTATCAAACAATGAAGTAGAATACGAAGCATGTATCCCTGGCTTGGAAGCTGCCCTAGAACTAGGGGCAAAAAGGTTGGACATCATTGGGGACTCAAACCTGGTTGTGTCTCAAGCAAAAGGAGACTGGAAGGTTAAGGAAGAAAGGATGAAAATCTATCACCAAACCCTAGATGTTCTAATTCCTAGGTTTGAGAAGCTAACTTTCACGCATCTATTAAGAGAGAACAACAGGTTCGCTGACACTTTATCAACTCTATCCTCTATGATAGACATCCCGTTCAGAGTTCGGATGTATTCGATCATTATTGAACAGGGGTATGCGGCGACTTACGAGTTGATCGCCGCAGTAGATGAAGTACAAGATCAGAACCCCTGGTATCATGATATCTGCGACTTTTTGGAAAAGGAAGCTTATCCACTAAGGGCAAATGCCAAAGATAAAAGAGCAATATGGAAAATGGCTGCTCATTTTATCATCTGTTGGGGTAAGTTATATAAAAGGGGTCATCTGGGAATTCACAAGCTTTGTGTCAATGCTGAAGAATCGAAGCGCCTAATGGAGGCCATTCATGGGGAAGAGCATGAAGCACACATGGGCAGAGTGATGCAAGCCCAAAAGATTCTCTAGTAGGGGTATTACTGGTCAACCATGGAAGAGGATTGTATCAGTTTTGTTCGGCGATGCCACAAATGCCAAATTCATGCAAATCGTATGAACATCCCGCCGTCGAAGCTGTACAACATGCCTTCACCATGGCTGTTTTCAGTCTGGGGAATTGACAATGTTGAGGCTGTTACGCTAAAAGGGTTGAATGGGCAAGAGTATATCCTGGTGGCAATTGATTATTTCACGAAATGGGTGGAAACTCAGTCTTATGCAGTGTTGAAAGCAGCATATGCGGCTAAGTTCATCCGCAACAACATTATTTTGCTATTATGGAGTCTCGAATGAGATCATTTCAGACAATGGCTCCCATTTTAAGAAAGAAGTGATCGACTTGTTAGGGAAATACAACGTGGCTTTTCATAAGTCATCCACATATCGGCCGCAAAGCAACGGAGCTGCTGAGGCCGCCAACATGAACATCAAGCACATTTTGCAGAAAATGGTTGAGACTTAGGGATTGGCCAGACAAATTGCCATTTGCTCTCTGGGGCTATAGAACTTCAATTCGGACATCTAGTGGGAAACTCTGTAGTCTCTGGTTTATAGGATGGAAGCTGTTTTGCCGATTGAAATAGAAGTTCCATCGCTGCGGGTTATGGCTGAGTGCCAGATAACAGAAGTGGATTGGCAGCAGAGCAAGTTCAAAAAACTGATGATGTTCGATGAGAGGAGGCTGAAAGCATTGTACCATGTCCAAGGATATCAACATAGGATTGCCAGAGCTTTCAATAAAAAGTTAAGTCCAGGAATCTGAAAGAAGGGGATTGGGTGCTGAAAGACAACCGAGTTCCCATCCATGACCCTAGGGACAAGTTCAGACCCAATTGGACTGGTCCTTACATTATCAAGACTATTTGGTTGGGTGAAGCTGTCATTCTTATGGATCTAGATGGCCTAGAATTCTCCCAACCAATCAACATGGACTAGTTGAAGAAATATTATCCTTGAGTGGCTCGCTAGGCCGAAAACCTGGAAGGGTGACCTAGGCAAAAATTAGAGCACAAAAAATATGAATTAAGAAAAATTGAGCTCGCAGAGTTGAAAACCCAGAAAGGGCGGCCTTGGCAAAAGTTAGAGCATAAAAGGAGAGTGTTAATACCCAAGTGAACCTGAACTGAACTACGTAAGGCTTGATTCCCATCTTTGGGATACGTAGGCAACTTCATTATGAAGTTCAGCCATAAACACTTCAAACTCAATTGTCCTGTCCATCAGATTGTTCAGGTCATCTTTGTATTTTCTGTATCCAAGAGTTCAATTGTGATCTTCACTATGAGAGCTCGTTACAGTATAGTGCAGTGCCATTTAGACAAGGGGTAACTTTCCATATGCTAGATTCAGGATTGTACATCTCGAGGATAGATTCCATGTGTGCCAAGTTGTGATCCTTATCGAAAATGGTTTTGAAAAGTTTTAATAAAAGTTGATTTTGTTCAAATTAATCTTTTTATAACTTGGATCATTTTTAGACCAAAAGGGAAATTTTCAGTGCCCACAACTTCAATTTCATTGATTTCAATCCAAAGTTCTCTAACTTTTGATACAAATCAAAGTTTCTTTTTATTACATTCAAAAGGAAAACTTGAAAGTACATATCAAAGCAATAAACTTGGGCATTGATAAATCAGGTGTTCCTGCATCCCCTCCTTGAGCTTGTGGAAGCTTCAGATGCTAAAGTAGGCCCGGTTTGCGCCTCATCTTCAAGCCAAGCCAGGCAGTCGTCAAAAAGGGTGCAACTAAAATTAGAAGAATGAGTCAGAAGTTCTGTTGGCCTCCAAGCAGTGGAGTATAGAGTTAATTGTGAGCCTTAGACGAAGAATGAAGCCGGGTACTCTATCCCCTCTTTTGGGCAAGTTTGATCGTGTCCGAACTGACACCTGAACTGGAATGGAAAGTAGAATACATAGTGTGTCAAGCCAACCAGCTGAATGCAAGGTTCTTGAGCCATGCTGTAGCTCATCTCGGGCAGATCAAACTAGGGGCAATGCCAAGCAATGTCAGCAGCGGACTTGTTGCACATCCAATGACACCACCAACCTTCATTCGGGAAATCAACTAGCTGTTGGTGAAAGAAATAGCCTCGTGCTGAATATGCAGGGCAGGAGCCCACTACCTTCAACCTGTCCATGAGCCATATCTGGGGAGGGATGAAAGAAAAGAGAGATTAAAGAATAGAGAGGTGTACGTGGAGAGAAAAAGTAAGAAAGGGTTTTGAGAGAAAAACAGAGCCTGAGTGTCAAGAGATGTGAGAAACACATATGAGAAGGGTGGGAAACATTGCCTGCAAAAGTAGTGGACTTCCTGCAAATATTTTTCTCTCTCATCGATGAAAGGCATCCAAGCCCATCAAAGTCTCAGCCAATGCTAAGCCAATGTAGCTCTTCCCCTCTTTCAAGCCTTGGGCCACTTTGATCAAGCAAATGCTAGACCCTCCGAAACCCGGGGCAAGAAGAAAATAAGCCAACATACACAAACAAAGGGCATGCTGCCGAAAACTCTGCCAAAGACGGTCACCATGGTTGCCGGCGTCAGAAAATTGATGAATCAAACTGTGGATATCCAGCGCTCCGTTGCAAACCAATGATCGAGCCTCATGTAAAGTGAGCCCACACATCCTTCCTAAAGCTTGGATGTGACAAAAACGGGACTGGGGCAAGATTTCCTCATCACGCCGGGACTCCAACAAAAGTTGGAATTCTTCAAATGTCGAACATATCTCTTATCTCTGTAGACCGCCCGAACTCGCTCTACGCGCGAGGCCGCGAATTATAGTTCTTAGCTACTACAGTCCGAACTCCTATCACGGTTTTGAATCTAATCTCACAAAGTGCAATGTAAGACTGATAAATCACCAAAGAGTCCAAATCTGACAATTGGTTTTGAAAAATCGATTTTGAATTAAAAAGCGCCAAAAATGGACTGCTTTGCCGGATTTTAGAGTCACCACCTAAATATTTTGTTTTGGGGAAATTTAGGAAATCTTGACTCGTGCCTAAGGCCACGTGTCCGTCATCACCAAAGTTGCCTCGGCTCGGGAACTTGGGTACGAGAGGGGAAGGTCCTGAAATGAGCACCCCCGCTCGCCCGATCAAAGGATCGACCTCTACTAACATGATATGTTATTTTTGAAAACACGTGTGTTCTTATTCTGGTTTATTAGCTAACCTTACTATGTGATGCGCACAACATACAAGTAAAGACTAAATCAATCGATTTGGAACAAAACATCTCATACTTGTTTCTTTTGAAAATGGTTTGAAAGTGCTACTCGTAAGTAGGCTAAGACATGGATTTGCCACCCTCGAGTGGGCTTAGAAAACAACATGATTTTACCACCTCAAGTGGGTTTAAAACTCACATTTTGATGAATTGTTCCAATTCAAACAATGAAGCCTTCATCCACAGGCATTCATGGAATTTAACACTTAAGCAAATAGCCTCATGGCAAGCATGCTGTCATGGCCGTCACTTACACACATGCAAGGATGCTAAAGCATAAACACTCACAGTGTACTCCGAGCCAAAACAGAAGCTAGTTAGTAATCATGCATGATCCTTTCCATGTCAACCATGCCTAATGCAACACATGCAAAAATGCAACTAAAATAGGCTCGGCTATCTAGAATGGCATATGAATGCAACACTTGATAACATGCTTTGAAACACGTATTCAATAAAGTGTATTTGAAATACAATGCAGTTTGAATGATGCGCTGAGCTCGGTGCATGCAATACGAATGAATGATGCACGCATGCAAAGTATAAGGATGCTAATTGAAACATGCCCTAAAACTAACCATCAAAAGTTGGTAAATAAAAGAGAGAAAGACGTGGGGTTGGAAGACATTCACACACACAAGCACACTTATTACAACATTTTCCCTTTCGACGGAGAGTCTGAATGGATTTAGCTAACTAGCTACGCTAATTAAACTAATTATTACAAACCAACTAATTAACTATGCTAAACTAATTAATTATTACAAACCAAATTGAATTGAATAACCAGTTAATCTAGGCTAATTAATTACAACACATGTAATTAACTACAACTAGCTAGTAAAGCGATAAATGGCCTCGCGAGCGAGGGAGATATGCATGCCCGGTCGCGTCCCCCCAGAAATCCACTACCTTGCCTCTAAATGCCTCTGTTTTCACTCTTTTGGCCTTCTGAACATTATGCCAACTTCCAAAATGCTTTTATCTAATCTCAAGAACACTCTGAGAGCTCATCGGCCAGAGATGGTGGCCATCGGCCAGAGTTGATGGCCATCGGCCACTTATGATAGCCGATCGGCAGCCTTGGTGGTCGGTCGGCAGCTTTGATGGCCGGTTGGCCACTACTTCTTGCAATTTCCCCTTTTGCTACAACAGAGCACAAATAGAGGCATGGCAGTGTATTTGTAAGGGAATGTGTGTGTAACCACACTCCTTATCATGTCTCAAGCTCAAAGGAGTGTAGTGCTCAGCTCTCGAGCCAGCAATCAGACATCTCAATGCATGATGGCCAAAGAGTCAAGCTTGTACAATGTTGATGAATGCACAAGTAACACCCAAGACTCGAGAGGCCTCTACCCTATCATGCACAATCAAGGGGGACGAGGACTAAGAAATGAGGCACGTTTCATCACTTCAAGTATGAAACATCCTTCGTTTCTCATTTTTGGATTAACGTCCGATCCAAACACAATGCAATGCAAACAACATGCTTATCTTGGCATGTTTTACTTGGTTGATTTTGTTTACACATTTTAACATTACCGATCCATTCGTTAACCGGTTAAGTGTAATGTGAAAGTCCTCTAATAGGAAAGATGGCCTTAGCCACAACCACCTTGAGGATTAAAGAAGCCTCATGCTTTTGGTTAGTAGAAACCCTCAAGAGAAGGCTAAAACCATTACGCATGAGATCCTCAGTTCCATGCTCAAGCCAACAAGGGGCTAAAGACCTCTTTCAAAGAACATGAAAGAGTGAATTAATGGAGTGCAATGGCATATATTTCAGCACTGAAATGACATGCTAAATGACTCAAAATTATGCAAACAACTCAAATAATGCATGTTTAAGGCAAAGGCATCAAAGCTAGTGAAGTGTATTACACTAGAGGCATGCAAGACAATGTTCAAATGGCCAAACCAGCTCTAGACGGAGCTTAATCACATCAAAATAATGGCCTAAACATGCTGGAATTGAAGCTCAAAAGGCTAGACAAACATGCACACAAATTGGCTCACAAGTAAGGTTTAAGGCATAACTCTCCAAAGCATTTAAAGAGTGATAGATGTGACAGTGTGACAGTGGTACATGCTCTGAAATTATGTATCAAACGGTGCCATATCATGCACACATCACAAATATAGCATGCTAGTGGTCTCAAAACTCAAGACTAGTAAAGGCATTTGCACTATAGCTATACAAAACACGAGTCATATGACCAAGGCAGCCCAAAACAGTCCTAAAACAGCCCAAATGGAGTTCTAAAACATGCTTGAAATAAGCTAAGAATAGCTAGAATGAAAGGCTAACACAATAGCACATGTTAGGCAATTTAGCACAATTGCACTACAAGCATACGAAGTGCTCGAGTGATCAAACCGGCTCAAAACAGAGCTAAAGCATGTTAAATAATGGCCAAAAATGTGCTGGAGTGGAGCCAAAACATGTTAGAGTTATGGGCTAAAATAGCAAGCATACAAAGCTAGTGAGCAAGGTTTACACTACAAGTGTAAGGAGCATGCAAGGAGTGGCCAAGCCAGCCACAAACAGAGCTAAAACATGTTAAAAAATTCATAAAAACATGCTTAGATCAAGTCAAGAGATTGTAGAAAAACATGCTCATTTGATAGGCCAACAACACATGCTAACAAGACAAGAGGAGAGGGGACCACCCCCTCCTATTTTGAGCCTCAAAACAAGTTTTCTACCACTGAAATTCCAGTGGTTCTAAGGCCAAAAAGAAGTTGTTTGAAAAGCTTGAAAGTTAGCTCAAAAGGCCATACAAGCCAAGGAGCAAAATGGAGGAAACACCCCCTAGCCAAACAAGGCTTAAACCACCATTTTAGAACCTCAAAATCAGAGTTTTTTATGGTTCAAAACCAGCCCCCCAAAAAGTCCCAAACAGTGGAAAAAGGGGGACAAAGCAAGTGTGCAAAAACAAGCTTGAAAGGATGAGATGTTTACCCTTGAAGCACAACAGCAAAATTGTAATAACCCGACCCACGTACATGATTTCTGTTATATTCTCAGTCCTCAAATGGTACTTTTAAATGCTTACTGTGTAGTTCCGTGAAAAATTATGATTAAGGAAGTGAAATCCATGTCTATGAATGTCTACCTATCTCACGAGGAAACTATCTGTCACCATTAACACGTTTGCATTAGAAATTGGAAGCCTTAACGGCTTAATTAGCTGAAATTGATTATATATCTGTGATCAGCATAATTTTTAAGTAATATTAAGCATGTTCGCGAAATTTTAATTTTGGAATGATTAAACGATTCATTTTTGTGTTATATGCCTTATTTATGCATATATACTTCTAAGACTTCATGAGCCTTAGTCAAAAAAAAAAATAAAATACGGGGAAAAAAAACGTGAATACCATTTTTGGGGGAGAAAAGAAGAGAAAGTGAAGAAGAGAAATTGGGGGAGAAGGGATCCAACAAGAAATCTTGGCAAAGTTGTTAGAGGTGTAGGATTGAATTCTAGGTAAGCTCAAATCCTTCTTATTATGGTTACTTAGAGTTTGTAATAGATGTGTATGTTTGATTCATGTCCATTTCATGCTTAATTAATGAGGGTTTCTCTCAATTGGTTGCTTAGGCATCTAGATTGAGTGTGGTAGGGAATTATACTTCCATCTATGGTTGTCTATCATCACTTCATGGAATTATGCATATATCATGTGTTATGTTTTGAAGATATGAAGAACTTGAATCCAAGAATGGAATTAGAGAGAGAGATGGCTTGTTGAAGCTTCTGATCTTGGTTAATTTGTTATACTCAATGTAGAATCCATGTTATAGTGATGTTAGGTGGGAATATTGCATTAACCTAACCTTGGGTTGCATGTAAAAATGGAGTGAATACCAGGTTGGGACTCCAATGGAGGTCCAGAATTTCAGAAATTCGCTTGGTCCGCTCGAGCGTCGGAAAGCCCGCTCGAGCGGGAAAAACCACCTCTCAGCAGTTTTGTGTATTTTACAGTCCGCTCGAGCGGCCAAAGTGGCGCTCGAGCGGGGAACTCATTTTCAGGAAAAATTAAATGTTTGTTCAGCTTTGAGTGCTTGTTTCTCTGGTATTTTTAGAATATTTTACAGATGATTTTAAAGTGGTTGTAAGCATGCAAGGTGTAAGACTCAGGAAATGCTTTATAAAAAAAAGAAACTAATGTATTAATTGTGTGCAGGGCACACTCCAGAAGGAAGCAACATGCCACCTCAACACTGTGAGTAGTAGTACCTACGTAATGTTATGTAATCATGTCAATGTTTCAAGGCATGTAAGGTAATTATGTTAATGTCTCAAGCATGTAATGTACTTATGCATGTTGAAGATATATTAATGTTAAAGCATGCAAAGAAAAGCATTTACAAGTTTCAAGTGCATTTTCAAGGGCCTCGTGCCACAAGTTTCAAGTGCATTTTCAAGGGCCTCGTGCCACAAGTTTCAAGTGCATTTTCAAGGGCCTCGTGCCACAAGTTTCAAGTGTATTGCAAGGGCCTCGTGCCATATGTTCAAGGGCTTCGTGCCATCATGTTTCAAGGGCTTATAGCCACATGCTTATGTCACAGGATTAGGCCTAGGGCCATTATGAATTAAACGCAGAATCAGACAAACCATGTGCATGCTGCATCTTTCTATGTATTAATGCATTTAAGTTTCAAGTTAGACGTCGTTCATTATGTATTACTACTCATTGAGCTCGGCTCACTCTCTATTATGTCTGTTTCTGTAGGTTATCAGTCAGGGGGTCAGTCCTAACTTTGACGCTGTCCCTTTTGTCAACCTTTACATGTTCAGGCACCATACCAGGCCTTTTATTTTTGTGAAGCTGCTAAGATATGGGTCTGCTTTTGAGAGCCACCTACGGATGTTGTACTTAACTTTTATATTCCTTTTGTTATGCCCAATTATCGGGCTAGGACTGTAAATGTATATGTTATACACGATATCCAAGGATATAGTTTTAAACTTTATCCGCTTTTGATGATGTATGTAATGCATGAGATCCTGGCATATTAGAAATAGCTCAATGGAGTATGCTCGTATTTATGTTTTATTAATATTTTATGCTTCCGATAAGGCCCCGTACGGTATGTACATCAGTTTTTATGTTCATTTTCGCTTAGGTCATGCCCAAACCTTTAGGGGCAGGTGTAGGGCGTGACAGTGGTATCAGAGCACGAGTTGCTATCGCACACACGGATCCATTGAGCTGTAGGGTGTCTAGAAAGGATTTAGGCCTCATGCATGACATCCTAAAAATATAAGACGAGTTCGATGGCAACATTAAGTGTACTCTGATAATGCTAACCATGACGCACTATGTCTATAGTATTTAAGTAATTGTTGTGTAGATAATGGTGAGAACAAGGACAGAAGATGTGGAAGATGCCACCTCAGCACGACTGGATAGGATGGAAAGGATGCTTATGGAAATGGCAGAGACCCTACGGCAACAACAGCAACAGCCTCCCCAACAGCCGCCACCACCACCAGTACCCCCACCTGTAGTGCAAGATTTTCATGCTGAAGACCGAACTATCACCCTCACTAAGGAGTTTAAAAAGATGAAACCGCCAACCTTCAAAGGAGGAATAGAACCGATGAAAGCTGAGGCCTGGGTATTGGGCATAGAGAAGTTATTTGAAGTCTTTCCCTGAACCGAAGCTCAAAAGGTACAACTAGCAGCCTTCACTCTTGAGGACGAGGCATGGAGGTGGTGGATGCTTACGAGGACAATCCATCCAGAGTTAACATGGGACAGATTTTTGGGGCTGTTTTATGATAAATATTTCCCCCAAAGCATGCGGGGAAAAAAGGTGACGGAGTTCGAAACTTTCAGACAAGGGAACAAGACTGTTGCTGAGTATGAGGCCAAATTTCCAGAGTTAGCCCGGTTTGCACCGCATATGGTGGACACAGACTATAAAAAGGCACAAAAATTTGAAGGGGGCTTACGGGGTGCCATCTTTGATCGAGTCAATATGTTAAAGTTGCCTACCTACGTAGATGTGCTGGAGAGGGCTGTTATAGCTGAGGGAAACCTTGCTGCTCAGAACCGGATTGCTGAATGGAAAGGAAAGAGGAAAAATAATCAATGGTCAAAGGGAGTGGCTACTCCACCAAACAAGAAACAAAACTCAGGGACTTCGAATACTTCTGCCCCTAATCAGGGTACGATTCCTGTTTGTTCGGAATGTGGAAAGAGACATCATGGGATATGCCAATGGAATTCTGTAGCCTGTTATCAGTGTGGCAAAACGGGCTATTTGATAAAGGATTGCCCTCAGAGGAATCAACGAAATGGTAACAGGACTGCTACTAGCTCAGTAGGGTCTACACCAACTACTAACACCAAGGCACCGGTCAAATCTAACAACAATAAAGACATAGCAAGACAAGGCAGAGTGTTTGCATTGGTTCCAGGAGATGTGCAGAATGCAGCAACAGTGGTGTCAGGTACATTTATGGTTCACGGTCTTTCTGCTTCCATCTTATTTGACTCTGGCTCTACTCATTCCTTTGTGTCAAAATTATTTGCACAAAACTTAGATAAAACTGAAGAAACACTGTCTTATATGTTATGTGTATCCTCACCTATGGGAGATTCTGTGCTTTGTACTTCCGTTTATTGTGGTTGCGAACTCGAGCTTGGGAATGTCCGGGTATATGCCAATCTGTTACCTCTCGACATGACTTATTTTGATATTATTCTGGGAATGGATTGGTTGGGTAAATATGGTGCAACTATAGATTGTCTAACTAAACGAGTCAGTTTCCATCCTCCGGGACAATTAGAGTCTACCTTACAGGGGCATGGCGTAATTTCTCCACCTTATTTGATCTCGGAAGCAAAGGCATGTAAATTAATTCAAAAAGGGTGTCAGGGGTATTTATGCAGTGTTTCGGAGGGGCAAGTAGTGAATGGAACTGTTGACATGATCCCAATTGTGTGTGAATTTCCGGACGTCTTTCCTGAAGAATTACCAGGGCAGTTGATTGACCGTGAAATTGAGTTTACCATTGAAGTAGCACCGGGAACTCAAACCATATCAAAGACTCCGTATAGAATGTCGCCAGTTGAGATGAAGGAATTGAAAGTGCAGTTGCAAGATTTATTGGACAAGGGGTTCGTTCGTCCGAGTGTGTCTCCGTGGGGTGCACCGGTTCTGTTTGTAAAGAAGAAGGATAGAACACTTCGGCTTTGTATTGACTATAGGGAACTTAATAAAGTCACAATCAAGAATAAGTATCCATTACCAAGGATTGATGACCTATTTGACCAGCTGCAGGGGGCACAAGTCTTTTCCAAGATTGATCTGCGGTCTGGGTACCATCAATTAAAGGTCAAGGCTGATGATATTGAGAAGACAGCTTTTCGAACCCGGTATGGTCATTATGAATTTTTGGTTATGCCATTTGGAGTTACTAACGCGCCAGCAGCTTTCATGGATTTGATGAACCGTGTTTTCAAGCCCTATTTGGATGAATTTGTGGTGGTCTTTATTGATGATATTCTCATCTATTCGAAGAATGCAGATGCTCACGAGAATCACCTCCGTTTGATCCTTCAAACCATCCGGGAAAAGAAATTGTACGCAAAGCTGAAGAAATGTGAATTCTAGCTACTAGAAGTGGCATTTTTGGGGCATATCATCACAAAGGAAGGAGTTTCTGTTGATCCACACAAGATTGAGGCAATTGTAAATTGGCCAACTCCTACTGATGTGACTGAGGTGCGTAGTTTTATGGGGTTAGTTGGTTATTACAGGAGATTTGTTCAAGATTTTTCTAAAATTGCTGTGCCACTTACACAACTAATCCGAAAGGGAGTTGCATTCGAATGGTCAGAGGAACGAGAATCTGCTTTCCAGGAATTGAAGACAAGGTTGACAACAGCACTAGTTTTGGCCTTACCATCCGGTACAGAAGGATTTGTAATCTACAGTGACGCTTCACACAAAGGGCTTGGTTGTGTACTTATGCAAAACGGAAGAGTCATCGCTTATGCATCTAGGCAGCTGAAACTCCATGAGAAGAATTATCCCACGCATGATTTGGAGTTAGCAGCAGTAGTCTTTGCTTTAAAGATATGGAGACACTATTTGTATGGTAGCACCTGTGAGGTATACACTGATCATAAAAGTCTCAAGTATCTTTTTACTCAAAAAGAATTAAATATGCGGCAACGACGGTGGTTGGAACTTTTGAAAGATTATGACCTGAAGATTCATTATCATCCTGGTAAAGCCAACACAGTTGCTGATGCGCTCAGTCGGAAAAATATGGGGATTTTGGCAGATATGGCAAGTATGATTACAGGACAAAAGGACTTGGCAATCGAATTGGATAAGGTGGAATTGAACCTTGTGTTACATGGTCAAAAAGCCCTAATAGCAACGATAGTAGCACAACCAACCTTACTTGAAGAGATTAAAGTGCGCCAAATGGAAGGTGAAACTTTGAGGAAGATACATGATGAGTTCGAAACAAAACCAAGACCAGGATTCGGTATGGTAGATTCAGTGCTCAAATTTCAAAACCGACTATGTGTTCCCAATGTGATGAGTCTTAAACAAAAATTGATGGAAGACGCGCATACCTCAAGGTTCTCAATACATCCAGGGAGTACTAAAATGTACCGAGATTTGAAGCAGAATTTCTGGTGGCCAAGTATGCAGAAGGAGAATGCGGAGTTTGTTTCTAAGTGTTTGCAATGCCAACAAGTAAAAGCGGAGCATCAAAGACCTGCCAGATTATTGCAACCTCTTCCCATCCCGGAATGGAAATGGGAACATTTGACTATGGATTTTGTTATGGGGTTGCCACGAACTCCTCGAGGTATGAATTCAATTTGGGTCATTGTGGACCGATTAACTAAGTCCGCCCACTTTCTGCCAGTAAAAGCTCTGTATAATGCAGATAAATTAGCAGAGATTTATGTAAATGAAATTGTGAGGCTTCATGGTGTTCCGGTCTCAATTGTGTCAGATAGAGATCCTAAGTTTGTTTCTAGATTCTGGCAAAGTTTACAGGAAGCAATGGGTACAGAATTAAAGTTCAGCACAGCTTTCCATCCTCAGACCGACGGTCAATCCGAGAGGACGATACAGACTCTTGAGGATATGCTCCGAATGTGTGTATTAGATTTTCAAGACAGTTGGGAAACCCATCTCCCGTTGATAGAATTTGCGTATAATAATAGTTACCATTCGAGCATAGACATGGCACCTTATGAAGCTTTGTATGGAAGACCATGCCGTTCTCCCGTGTGCTGGGCTGAAGTTGGGGATAAATCCTTATTAGGGCCTGAAATTGTTCAGTTGACTACTGAAAAAGTTCACGTTATTCGGGAAAGATTGAAAACTGCTCAAAGTAGGCAGAAAAGCTATGCTGATAACCGACGGAGAGATTTGGAATTTGACGTGGATAGCTATGTTTTCGTGAAAGTCACTCCGATGAAAGGGCACCCAAGATTCGGAAAGAAAGGTAAGTTGACACCTCGGTATGTCGGTCCTTTTCAAATTCTGGAAAAAAGTGGGTCCAGTAGCTTACCGAGTTGCCCTTCCACCACATATGAGTCAAGGGCATAACGTGTTTCATGTCTCTATGCTTCGTGGGTACCTTCCGGATCCGTCACATGTTATTGACTACCATCAAATTGAGTTGAACGACAAGTTGATTTATGAGGAAAGACCAATTCACATTTTGGACCGACAAGTAAAACAATTACGAACCCGTGAGATTCCAATGGTAAAAGTTGAATGGCAAGAACATTATGGGATTGACGCAACATGGGAAAGAGAGGAAGAGATGCAACATCAATACCCACACTTGTTCCAACCCTAAGGTAACCCGAGTTTGGAGGACCAAACTTATTTAAGGGGGGGGGGGGAGAGTGTAATAACCCGACCCTCGTACATGATTTCTGTTATATTCTCAGTCCTCAAATGGTACTTTTAAATGCTTACTGTGTAGTTTCGTGAAAAATTATGATTAAGGAAGTGAAATCCATGTCTATGAATGTCTATTTGTCTCACGAGGAAACTATCTGTCACCATTAACACGTTTGCATTAGAAATTGGAAGCCTTAACGGCTTAATTAGCTGAAATTGATTATATATCTGTGATCAGCATAATTTTTAAGTAATATTAAGCATGTTCGCGAAATTTTAATTTTGGAATGATTAAACGATTCATTTTTGTGTTATATGCCTTATTTATGCATATATACTTCTAAGACTTCATGAGCCTTAGTCAAAAAAAAAAAAAAAAAGAAGGGGGAAAAAAAACGTGAATACCATTTTTGGGGGAGAAAAGAAGGGAAAGTGAAGAAGAGAAATTGGGGGAGAAGGGATCCAACAAGAAAGCTTGGCAAAGTTGTTAGAGGTGTAGGATTGAATTCAAGGTAAGCTCAAATCCTTCTTATTATGGTTACTTAGAGTTTGTAATTGATGTGTATGTTTGATTCATGTCCATTTCATGCTTAATTAATGAGGGTTTCTCTCAATTGGTTGCTTAGGCATCTAGATTGAGTGTGGTAGGGAATTATACTTCCATCTATGGTTGTCTATCATCACTTCATGGAATTATGCATATATCATGTGTTATGTTTTAAAGATATGAAGAACTTGAATCCAAGAATGGAATTAGAGAGAGAGATGGCTTGTTGAAGCTTCTAATCTTGGTTAATTTGTTATACTCAATGTAGAATCCATGTTATAGTGATGTTAGGTGGAAATATTGCATTAACCTAACCTTGGGTTGGATGTAAAAATGGAGTGAATACCAGGTTGGGACTCCAATGGAGGTCCAGAATTTCAGAAATTCGCTTGGTCCGCTCGAGCGTCGGAAAGCCCGCTCGAGCGGGAAAAACCACCTCTCAGCAGTTTTGTGTATTTTACAGTCCGCTCGAGCGGCCAAAGTGGCGCTCGAGCGGGGGACTCATTTTCAGGAAAAATTAAATGTTTGTTCAACTTTGAGTGCTTGTTTCTCTGGTATTTTTAGAATAATTTACAGATGATTTTAAAGCGGTTGTAAGCATGCAAGGTGTAAGACTCATGAAATGCTTTATAAAAAAAAGAAACTAATGTATTAATTGTGTGCAGGGCACACTCCAGAAGGAAGCAACACGCCACCTCAACACTGTGAGTAGTAGTACCTACGTAATGTTATGTAATCATGTCAATGTTTCAAGGCATGTAAGGAAATTATGTTAATGTCTCAAGCATGTAATGTACTTCTGCATCTTGAAGATATATTAATGTTAAAGCATGCAAAGAAAAGCATTTACAAGTTTCAAGTGCATTTTCAAGGGCCTCGTGCCACAAGTTTCAAGTGCATTTTCAAGGGCCTCGTGCCACAAGTTTCAAGTGTATTGCAAGGGCCTCGTGCCATATGTTCAAGGGCTTCGTGCCATCATGTTTCAAGGGCTTATAGCCACATGCTTATGTCACAGGATTAGGCCTAGGGCCATTATGAATTAAACGCAGAATCAGACAAACCATGTGCATGCTGCATCTTTCTATGTATTAATGCATTTAAGTTTCAAGTTAGACGTCGTTCATTACGTATTACTACTCATTGAGCTCGGCTCACTCTCTATTATGTCTGTTTCTGTAGGTTATCAGTCAGGGGGTCAGTCCTAACTTTGACGCTGTCCCTTTTGTCAACCTTTACATGTTCAGGCACCATACCAGGCCTTTTATTTTTGTGAAGCTGCTAAGATATGGGTCTGCTTTTGAGAGCCACCTACGGATGTTGTACTTAACTTTTATATTCCTTTTGTTATGCCCAATTATCGGGCTAGGACTGTAAATGTATATGTTATACACGATATCCAAGGATATAGTTTTAAACTTTATCCACTTTTGATTATGTACGTAATGCATGAGATCCTGGCATATTAGAAATAGCTCAATGGAGTATGCTCGTATTTATGTTTTATTAATATTTTATGCTTCCGATAAGGCCCCGTACGGTATGTACATCAGTTTTTATGTTCATTTTCGCTTAGGTCATGCCCAAACCTTTAGGGGCAGGTGTAGGGCGTGACAAAAATGGCCAAAATTCTGAGTTTAAACAAGCTTTGAGAGCTCAAAATAGGCTCCAAGGGATCTCAGCCCAATGATGATCAAGTTTGATCAAGGATGCCTAGGTCAAGGAGAGGTGTATCTCCAAGTATACCTCTTGTATGCACACAAGGGTGAGAGAGAGAGAGCAAACTTGAGAGAGAGGCAGAGATTTAGCTCTGAAAATTGTAGAGAGAGAGAGAGAGAGAGATTTTAGTGTGAGAAGCTCTCAAACTTGCCAAAAAATTCTAAGTCCATGAATATATGAGATATGGCTTCATATATAGGAAAAAACAAGAGCTTGGTCGAAAATATCTGAGTTAGGACAGCTGGCACAAGCTGGAAACAGCTGGAGGAGAAATATCTGCTAATTCTGCGCTTTTTGGACATTTCTGGCCAACCGGCCACCATTTGTGGCCGATTAGGTTCACTCTTGGCCGACCTATGGCCGATGAGCTCCAATTGTGGCCGATGCACTCCCACAGTGTTTCTTGTTGTGTTTAGGTTGTTTACCTTTTGTTTTTCGTTGTTGAGTCGTTTTGATTATGGTCAGTTGTAGGCTCAATACCCGGTCGATAACTCATCTCTCAATTTCAAAATCAATCGTTTTGTGCTCAGAGTGCTCTGTAATTCTCCACATTTGTATAAAATAGGATTTGTTCTTCTATAAAACCGCAGGGTTTAACCCAGGTCATGTCAGAACAGTAAAACTAGGACCTATTTGTAGCTATATGGGTTCCGGACTGCGAAGCAAAAGAAAAAGGGGAAAAATTCAGAGCATCTGAGTATGTTTTAACTTCTGTGCATCCCGTATGTTCAGTAAGAGCTGTGTGCAGAATAAATCGAGTACTGTGTTATGAACCGTGGGTTCAAAGTGAGCAGTGTTCAG
Organism: Camellia sinensis; assembly: GCF_055761805.1. Classification (NCBI taxonomy): domain Eukaryota; kingdom Viridiplantae; phylum Streptophyta; class Magnoliopsida; order Ericales; family Theaceae; genus Camellia; species Camellia sinensis. The sequence continues at coordinate 75,313,996 of NC_138964.1, forward strand.
AATACGCCGTGTGCATAATAAACCGGGCACTATGTTGTGGGTTGTGTGTTCCCTGAGCTGTTTATGTATTGAACATGCTGAGAATTCGTGATTAGCACCATTTCCAATGCCTTCTGATGATGATTTTGCAAAGTCACGCCTGCGTTGTTTCGATTTGTTTATCGAGTTGTTGTATATTTTCTTATCGAGTTGTATTTCACATTCTTTAAGTCCTTACTTTGCTTATCGAGTTGTATTTACACTTGGTTAGCTTATCTAGTTCTTTGTTTTGCTTATCGAGTTGTGTTTGTCGTTACTCAGTTCACTACCTATTTATTACGATGCAAATGCTTAATTTTCAAAAGTTCAAATCTCATTTACAATGTTGTGTAATGCGATGCGATGCATGAAATGTACAAATGTAACACTTTTTGAACAAAATAGCTGTTTCACTTCATCATGTCTTTTGCAAAAAGTACATAGTTTTGAAGAAGATAAAACCTGCCTGAGGCAGTACAATGTACTCAAACTACCAGTAAAAAGAAAGGAAAAGCAACAAAACATCTGAACAAGGCAAAAAGAAAAGAAAAAGGTAGCAGGGTGTCTGAACAAGCATCAATCATATCAGGCACGAGAAGCTGTCCTCGTCCTCTTCCTGGACGAAGGTCCAGGAGTATCACTACCAGCTTCGTTATCTGAGCCCGAGCCCGAGCCATCTCCTGTCTCATCCTCAGATGAATCCACCTCCGCCTCAGACTCATTGTCTTCTAGAATCGGTGCCCGTGAGCTGCTCCCAACGTGAGTATGCCCAGGTTTGGTACGGGGGCATACTGTGGTCCCTCGCCCTGCTCTCCCCGCTCCTCGGGCAGATATAGATGGTCCTCCTAGAGCACCCCCTGCAGCCGGTATGTGGAATGGGGCCTGAAAAGGACAAATGGTAAATGCATTAGTTATGCTATGCAAAGCAGAGTATGAATACCGAGTACAGTGTATGAGCACAGTGTATGAATTCTATGAGCAGTGTATCAGTACAGAATGCAGTGACTGAGTGCAGTATATGAATGCCGTGAGCAACGCTGTGAGCAGTCTGTTGGGTTACAGTGTATCAATGCCGCGAGGGCCATGTACCAAGTGCTGTGTTGATAGTGCAACGCATCAGATTAGGTAGAGTTTGGGATTGTGGTTGAAAGAGCTCAACGGGATACTATAAATAGCCAGCAGGTCGAGGCTCCGCTGTAGTATCCCCATCACGGAGGCAGTCAACTCCAGAGACTGGCGAGTGTACTCGGCAGAAGCCTACAAGAGTGTTAGAAGCATCAGTATTCTGCGGAACATCAAAAGAAATGAAATGAAATGATTGTACGGGATGCAAAATGTAGTAGTATATACTGGGGGCAAGCCGTAGAATCCGACTAGCTCGTGATCAGCCGGAGGGGGAGCGATGGGGATCTGGTAAGTCTCCCGACCCTGCCCTCGGCATGTCATCATGGCAGGCAGTTTGAGCCAACCAGCTCCCTGCCCTCTCCGAGACCCACTCTTGCCTCGGGCCTGAGGTGCCCGTGATGCTCCTGCTCTCGCCGTTGGCGCTGCTAGTCTCTCTCTCAACTCGGCCGGCACCAGTCAGAGGCCGCATAGTATAGGTCTGGATGTACTCCGTATAGTCGCCCTCGTCTACAAAGCGCTCATGGCCCCAGCCGATAGTGTAACTTATCATCTCCGCTAAGGTATACCTCTCGGTGTACCTCGCGTAGGTAGGAGGAGGCGCTGGGATTGGCTGCTCTGGCACGCCCGAGGTCTGCAGCAAGAAGCGTTCCCCAAAGTACCAAACACGGCAGACCGGGCCCTCCAGCAGAATCCAAAATCGGGCAGTCTCCTGAGCGCCCGCATATCGATCCCTCACAGCATCAGGCAACACCGCCCATGGCTGCCAGGTGATCTGCAAATGGTAGGATATACAGTTTGTTATATGTTATTGAAAGTACATTGTAAGGTGAAGCTCAAATGAACTGTAAAGTTTAACATACCTCGGCTGCGGTGATGGTGTCAAAGTAGCGGCGGAAGGACATGAAGGACTCCCGCGGTCTCCACTCGCATCTCACGTCCAAGCGGTGGGAAAATGGGACCATAGGGGGCATCTCCTCGTCTGGTACTGGGGAAAGCCTAGGGAAGTAGGCGTACACCCACAGTTGTATAGTGTAAATAGAGCAGACATGAGTAGGCTTATCAGATAAAGCAGTATGTAGAATGAAACAGAAGTCAGGGGACAGGGTGCAGTGCATTGTGCAATGTGTTCAGTGTGTTATGCAGTGTGTACAGTATACAGCCGGCGTAAAGCAAGTTGCGTGCGCATAGTGTGTACGGTGTACAGATAATGAAAAGTAGAATTGAAAAGGCAGAAAGGGAATGTGTACCTCCCAGGCTCGCCAATAGCCTCCAAGCAACTGCCCGTTGCGGTGGGACGATGAGCTCATATAACCGTAGAGAGTGGCCAAGCCGGCGCCACCCCAGTCATAAAGGCGGATCCGCATCACGTCTACAAGCGCACTCAGCAGATAAAGGGCGACGGTGTTCGCCCGGTCGACGAAAAGCGTGGTCCCTAGCAGAAACATAATAAAACCGCGGGCGTACTGCTCCTCCTCCTCCTCCTCCTCCCGAGTAGTAGGCGCCTGGATCCGAAAGTGGTCCTCGAACCATGAATACCTCACGAATCCTGTCCGGGCAAGAGGTGGCTGAGTGCCGAGCAAATATAGCTGAGCGGCATCCCACTCGTCCATGTCTGTGTCAAAGGGGATTGGATCACCCCCTACCCCGATGCTGGTGAGCATCGAGAAATCAAAGGGAGTCATCGTCATCTCCCTGGTGGCAGAAAGGTGGAAGGAGTCGGTGGTGTCCCACCACCTCTCCACCAGAGCAGCAAGAAGGGGCCTGCTCGCAGTGAGGCGCGAGAGCCCCATGCAGAAGGTCCCAAAGCCAGCCTGGTCAACAATCTGGCGGACTTCGTCGGGCAGCTACATATACCATCCTCGGGCCATGATGTTCCCATACCCTCAGAAGGCATAAGAATCTCCCTGTGATCAAAAAGAAAACAACAACAAATAGTTTGAAAGCAGTGTTAGAAATGCAGTGTGGAATGCACTCAGAATTTATGAAAATGCAGTGTGTGTGCATGTGTCCGAGTCTACACAGATATTGGGTGCGGGAGTGCTCATAGTAAACTACAGCATTTGATGTATCAGTATGTTTGAATTGTTCAGTTGAGGATGCAGCGTATGTGCATGTGTCCGAGTCTGCATAGATATCGGGTGTGGGGGTGCTCACAGTGAACTAAGACATGTGATGTGCCAGTGTGTCTGAGTTAAGCAGTTAAAGAGCAGAATCGACTATCGCAGTTAAGTGTTCTACATTGCAGAAAATGAAACAGAGGAAGAATATACCTTAGAAGCACCGTAGGACAGATGTGACTCTAGCTCGTGTAGCAGAAGCTCCAGTGGCGCACCTTACGCATAGCTTCTGAAATGATGGAGGCTGTCAGGAGGAAGCACGTGTCTTGCCGGCCTGCAGGTCGCCGGATCGAACGGTCGGATGTAGAGAGGTAAGAGCTCAACCTCGGGGTCCACGTCCATCTCCGGGGGAGCCCCATGCTTGGAACGTCATCTGCCATCTCAAGAAAGGTGCGAAAATGGCCGAAAGTGCGAAAAATAGGCGAGAATGCGGAAAGCCAACCCAAAAGTCGACCCCAAGAGGGTGGAAAATGGGAGAAAAGGTCGGAGTGTGGGAAAAGGCACGAAGACCGAGGAAAACTTGGGGAAAACAAGCCCCAAGTGGTGGAAACCAAGGAAAAGTCACCGAAATCGAGTTTTGTTCTGTTCAAAGTTTGCGGAACAGGAAGGGTTTCGCGAATCAAACGACGAAAAGGGCCCGAAAACCAAGGAAAAACGAGGATAGAAGGTTGGGAAATCACCTACAGAGAGAGATGAGGGATTTTCGAACTAAGAGGAAGTGAAAATATAGGGTTTGAGGCCCTATATTTAAAGACCTGTGGCTAAATATCAAAACTGCCCCGACACAGCCATTTTTGGCTGGTCGGCCAAATTGTTGGCCAGTTGGCTAAATAGTTGGCCGATTGTCTCATTTAATGGCCGATGTATGGCCGGTGGCCACCTCTTGTGGCTGATGCACCTCTTACACCCTTGTTTGGGTCTAATATGATGTTTGGGACCTCCATTCTTTAAGACAGTGCAAGAAAATAGACTGTTGAAGCTCAACTGGCCTCCGTGTTCGTCTCGAATCATGTCTTCTATGTGCGATGCTCGGTACGCGCAAGATGTATCCTTTTGTATCTTGCGAGATTCGGAAATTGCTTTAAATACCTTGCATTACAATGTTTTGTCTTGCTTGTGATAATCACCACCACTTGCATTGTTATGCACAACTCTATGCGTCGTAGCGCACACCACACTTGCATTGTTATGAACATCCCTTATGCGTTGCCACGCACGTCATGCTCACATTGTCATGCATATCCCGTGGGTCGCATTCTCTTGTGCCCCTTCATCCTCGTTGTTTCGCATGTCCCATTTGCATCATCATATACCTTATCATATTATATGCATTGTCATGCATTTCAGTTCATGCATTGTCATGCATTTCAGTTCATGCATTGACATGCATATCTTACAAGCATTGTCATGCATTTCAGTTCAAGCATTGCCATGCATTTCAATTCATGCATTGTTGTGCATTTCAGTTCATGCATTGCCATGCATATCCCACATGCATTGTCATGCATTTCAGTTTATGCATTGTAATGCATTTCAGTTCATGCATTGTCGTGCATTTTGGTTCGAGCATAGCCATGCATTTTAGTTCGAGCATTGTCATGCCCATTACATGCATTGTCATGCATTCCCTCATGCGTTGTATCGCACATTACGTTACACATTGTACACGTTGTCGCGTGTGCTTTACTTACATGTGTACATTTTATTCCCTACGTTACACATTGTACACGTTGTCGCGTGTGCTTTACTTACTGTAACATGTCCGCGGGGGGGACCTCGCTGCTACAGTTCGGACTCTCGATTTGTGTCACGGTTCTTAATCTGAACCAAAGAGTCCAAATCTGGCAAATCGTTTTGAGAAACAGATTTTTGAAAAAGTAGTGCCAAACATGGACTGCTTTGCCAGATACAGAGTCGCCACCTAAATATTTTTTTATGGGAGAATTTAGGAAACCCTGACTCGGTGCCGAAGGCCACATGTCCGTCATCACCGGAGTTGTCTCGGCTCGGGAGCTTGGGTACGATCGGGGAAGGTCAGCTATGAGCACCCCCTTTCGCCCGCTCCGAAGACCGGCCTCTACTAACCGTGATATCCGTTTTTGAAAACTTTACGTGTTCTTATTCCGATTATCAGCCTAGAATTACTATGTTATGCGCACAACGAACAAGTATAGACTAGATTGCTCAATTTGGAAATAAACATTGCATATCCGTTTGGTTTGAAAATGCTTTGGAATTTGCTACTCGCAAGTAGGCTAAAATGCGGATTTCAACGAGTTTTTCCAACTCAAACAATCCAGCCTTCACCCACAGGCATTCAAGCAATTATAACACATAAGCATCTAGCCACATGTTAAGCATGCTGTCATGGTAACATTCACACTCATGTGATATGCTGAAGCGGAAATACTTACATAGTACTCCGTGCCAAAACAAAGAACTTGTTAGCAAACATGCATGATCCAAGTCCATGTTAAGTGCCTAATGCATCGCATACAAAATATTGCTAGAATAGGCTCGGCTATCCTAAACATGTCATGTGAAAATACACAATTATCACGTATTCAGTTCGGAATTGAAGTACTGATGCAGTTAGCGTGATGTACCGAGCCTAATGCATGTAATACAAATGCATGGATGCACACATGCATAGCATAAGGTATGCTAAATTAAACGTGCCCTAATACTAACCATTAAAGCGGGTAAGTAAAAGGGAAGAAAGAAGGGAGGTTGGAAGACATACACACCACCCACACACACTTATTACAGATTTGCCCTCGCTCGGAGGGACCGAATAAATATTACAAATTAATTAACTGCGCGAGCTAATTAAATATTACAAATTAATTAATTAACAAATTAACTAATTTAGGAAAACAGTAAAACGTCTCGAGAAGCATGCCGCCATGCGCAAGCTGCCTCTGTTTTCCTCCCTTTCCTCCTCTGGAGGTTGTCAAAACCTCAGGACTACATCCTTGGACAGAGGGGATCATCACCGGCTAGATGAAATTTCCACCGGCAGTGTTGTATGGCCATCGGCACAAAGTTGAAGCTGTCGGCAGAGAAAATGGTGCCGGTCGGCACATTACACTGCCGGTCGGCAGAGTATTCCTGCAGAACCTGCAACTCACAGCAACAGAGGGCAAAACAAGGCATGGCAGCATATTTCAAGGCATGTATGCATCAACCATGTCTCTTATCGTTGTGATAACTCAAAGGGACATGTGCCTCGGTTCTCGGACCACCAATCACGCATTTCTATGCATGATGGCCCAAAGAACCAAGTATGCAACTTTGGTTTCAAATGCAATGCAAACCAATCAAACAAAACTCCCAATCCCTATCACCCAAGTCAAGGGACAAGGAATGCATGCAAGATGCAATGCAACCTAGGCATAAAAGCGAAGGATGCAACATGGCATGGCAAAGCACTTATGCAATCATGCAAGCATACATATGGCAACGCAAATGGATGGCAAAGATGGACTTAAACATGAATTAGGCGACTCTAAAATAGGCCTAAAACAGTAGCCATTGTGCTAAAAGGTGAGGGCTAAATGGCATGCACACACACATGCACATAAGGACCAACACTTAAGCATAAATCAAACAACATTCAAGCACACTTGAAAGGAGGAATCATGGACTAATTAGCATGCAACATGAGCCCTAAAATCATGTTATAAAATGATGCCAAATCAAGTTATAAATCAAGCCAAAACATGCAACGAGTAGTCCAAGTGTTCAAGGCAAATCAATAATGCATTGAACTACACTTATCATGACCAAACATGGCATGCATTAAACAACTAAAAACAGATTTTTAGCATGTTAAAACAAGGCCAAAGGACTCCTTAGATGGCATCTAAGTGGCCCAAATTCAAAGGCATACACCATGGCCAAAACATGGAGCATTGCAACACATGCTTTCAAAGCATTAAAGAGACATGCAAGGCAATCCAACAAGCACGGAAATGGGACTGAAATGGCATGTAGGATGATTCCAAATCATCAAAACAATGCAAAGATGGCATGCTACACATGCACATACTCAAGGCCAACAAGCCCAAATACAAAGGAGCTATATAAAGCATGCAAAGATCAACCCAAACGATTATGGACAGAGCTAAAACATGGCAAAATAAGCACATAATCTTCACAAATGCAAGCCTAAAACATGCTCCAACAAAGGCTAACAACCTAGAACATGTTAAGGCACAAATAAGGCATTACATGGCAACTATGCTAAACATGCATGAAGTTCGAAAACCAACTTGAAATCATGTTATATTATAGATGTATAAGCATGAAAAACAAACCAAACATGCTCAACACACACTCAAGCATAGGCCTCCTTAAGAGGTCAAAATATGCCCTTTTCAAGGACAACAAGGAGAGGGGGTGGCCCTCTCCTTCTTAGGACTTCAAAGCATCATCTTCACCACTGAAATCCCTCAAGATTTCAGTGGTGAAGAGACCTCAACACCAAAATCCCGGAGCTAGCACAAAATGGCTCAAAATGAGGCCTTTTGAGGCCTAAGGGTGGCCAACAACCCTCAAACAATGAAACACTCTTAATAAACAATAAAGAGGGCTTAAAAACAGAACTTTTTTATGTTATACAATAATCATAAAAACAGCTCTAAGACTAGTAGAATATTGATGCAAGAATGGGGAAAAAAGGGACTAGAATCTCACCCTTGATGCCTTCTTCAACAAAGATGCTCCAATGGCCTCCTTGAGCTTGAATCCAACACCAAAATTTCAAAACACACTCTTTGGAACCTCAGCTCCAAGAGGAAGGTGAAACACTAGGTGTTTGTGTGCAATAGTAAGGCACAAAACACCTAGTGAACAAAATGAGAGGGAAAGAGAGATAGGTTGTGTATCTAATCCTAACCCTAGGAAAAACCAGAGCTCTCCTCTGTCTTCTCTCCTCAAAAATGTCTAAAGCCTCCTTTCTTTGCCTTAGAGAGGGCTTCCCTCTATATCCCTCTTGTAAAGCTTACAAGACAAGCCTTGCAAGAGGGAGATCCCTCCATACACATGTATGGAGGGGAGCAAAAGCAATACAGCTGTCCAAAAATATCTGCAAAAGCAGATGAACAGCAATCGGCCGGCAAAAATGCCATCTTGGCCAAAAAGAGTGCCGACCGGCACAAAAGAGTGCTGACCGGCAACAAAGAGTGCCGGCCGGCAAACTATATTGCCGGTGGCAGCAAAAACCAGCCGGTGGCGTCTAGCCAATGCCGGTGGTGGGTGGGGATGGTCTACAAGCCTCACCCTGCCTTTCCAAGGCAAAACACAAGTGTTTGGTGCAAAACCAGACACTAAACGGTCGAGTTCGGAGATCCTGAGGCAAGGCACGCGAGCCGAGGCTTCCAGGAACTCCAAACAAACACAAACATGGATAATCACCGAGTGTTCAAACGGTGACGTCCAAGTCTTGAGGACGGTCAAAAATGGGGTGTCTACACTTACATATGTACATTTTATTCCCTACGTTACACATTGTACACGTAGTCGCGTGTACTTTACTTGCATGTGTACATTTCATTCCCTGCTTTACACATTGTATGCGTAGTCGCGTGTACTTTACTTACATGTGTACATTTCATTCCCCGCTTTACACCTTGTATGCGTTGTCACGCATGCTTTACTTACATGTGTACATTTTATTCCCTACGTTACACATTGTATGCATTGTCGCGCATGCTTTACTTACATGTGTACATTTTAGTCCCAACGTCATACATTGTACACGTAGTCACGTGTGCTTTACTTATATGTGTACATTTCATTTCCTTGTCACACACATTGTATGCGCTGTCGTGCATGCTTTACTAACATGTGTTTATGCCTTTCCTGCATTGTTACACATATTGCTTGCGTTGTTGTGCATGCTTTACTTACATGTGTTTATGCATCCTCTATTGCATTGTTATGCACCCCCCACTTGCGTTGTCGCTCATGTTTTACTTGCATTGTCATGCTTGTTTCGACCGCATTGTTATGCACCCCTCGGCTTGCGTTGTCACGCATGACCTCCTCATTGTCATACTCCCCTCCGCATTGTCATGCGTCACACTTGGCTTCCATTGTTGTGCACATTTCACCCGCGTTGTCACGCACTTTTCACTTGCATTGCTATGCTTGTTTCTAACAATATTGTATCTGTGAAGTTTTCTTTCTTTTTCAGGCACGATATTGTATGTACGGTTGATTTGAAGATGATGAAACCAGACGATATTGTACGTACGGTTCATTCAATGGTAGTCCCGGTTACGTTCAATTGTTACCCCTTTCTCCACTCGCCTGCCGCGTTTGGACATATCCTTTCTGCACTCGCGTGCCGCGTTTGGACATATCCTTTTCTCCACTCACGTGCCGCGTTTGAATGTAACCCCTTCTCCACTCGCGTGTCGCGTTTGGACGTACCCCTTTCTCCACTCGCGTGCCTCATTTGGACGTATCCTTTTCTCCACTCACGCCCGTATTTGGATGTACCCTTCCTCCACTCGCGTGCCGCGTTTGGACATATCCCTTCTCCACTCGCGTGCCGCGTTTGGACGTAACCTCTCTTTCTCCACTCGCGTGCCGCATTTGGATGTATCCTTTCTCCACTCGCGTTTGGACGTATTGATGTGATCTATTTAATTGCTGGAGTTTCAACATCGATTATGGCTACTACTTTCTGATTTTCACAATGGCGTCCATATACTCCCAGAACAAAATTAAATTTTAGTCGCCGCTGGACAACATCCAGTAGATCCGGCGAGGTTGATCTCCTCTGACATAATGATTTTAGAATGTTTTTAGAATTTTTTAGTGCAGCGGCCACTCCGAAACGCACAATTCGTTTATGAATGCGGAATGTATAATTCCTGTTGACATAGAAAGGTTAAGTGCATAGTGTTGGGAGAATAATTAATTTAAAACGACGTCGCATTGAGGCCATAACTCACTCTCAATGACGTCACTCACTCCCTCGGATAACGCAAGTCACTCTCTAAAAACTTTACTGGTATAAGAGAGTGAGGGAGTGAGTTATATAGGTCCCCGGGAGCGTCCCACTAATATAACCTGGGACGCTTCCCCCGCGCCACGTGTCATCCCCCGATTGGTGCTCCCTTCTGCAATTCGCGGCGTGTTGTCGAGTAGGGGCTCCGCTCCGCGCCCAGATCTGTGGCCAGGATTAAAACATCAATAAAAGCAAGAGCAAGCAAGAATTTTGAATTTAAAGAGTGGGCCCATTTGGGGCCGTGTTGATGCATCCTGTACCATTTGTTTGTAGCCGTTTATTTTCATTGTTCTTCCAAATGAAATACTGTTAAGGTTGACCCATGTCACGGTCAACATTTTATGCCTATAAAATAAAATCGATGCGATCCATTTAATTGCTGGAGTTTCAACATCGATTATGGTTACTACGTTCCGATTTTCACAACGGCATCCATATACTCGCAGAACAAAATTAAATTTTAGTCGCCGCTGGACAACATCCAGTAGATCCGGCGGGGTTGATCTCCTCTGACATAATGATTTTGGAATGTTTTTAGAATGTTTTTTGCGCAGCGGCCTCTCCGAAACACACAATTCGTTTATGAATGCGGAATGTATAATTCATATTGACATATAAAGGTTAAGCGCAAAGAGTTCAGAGAATAATTAATTTAAAACGACGTCGCATTGAGGCCATAACTCACTCTCAATGATGTCACTCACTCTCTCGGATGAGGCAAGTCACTCTCTAAAAACTTTACTGGTATAAGAGAGCGAGGGAGTGAGTTATATAGGTTCCCAGGAGCGTCCCACTAATATCACCTGGGCCGCTCCCCCCGCGCCACGTGTCGTCCCCCGATTGTTGCTCCGTTCCGCAATTCGCGGCGTGTTGTCGACGAGGGGCTCTGCTCCGCGCCCAGATCTGTGGCCAGGATTAAAACATATAGAAAGGCAAGAGCAAGCGAGAATTTAGAATTTAAAGAGTGGGCCCATTTGGGGCCATGTTGATGCATCATGTACCATTTGTTTGTAGCCGTTTATTTTAACTGTTCTTCCAAACGAAATACTGTTAAGGCTGACCCATGTCACGGTCAACATTTTATGCCTATAAAATAAAATCGATGTGATCCATTTAATTGCTGGAGTTTCAACATAGATTTTGGCTACTACGTTCCGATTTTAACAACGGCGTCCATATACACCCAGAACAAAATTAAATTTTAGTCGCCGCTGGACAACATCCAGTAGATCCGGCGGGGTTTATCTCCTCTGACATAATGATTTCAGAATGTTTTTAGAATGTTTTTAGCGCAGAGGCCTCTCTGAAACACACAATTTGTTTATGAATGCGGAATGTATAATTCATATCAACATATAAAGGTTAAGTGCATAGAGTTGGGAGAATAATTAATTTAAAACGACGTCGCATTGAGGCCATAACTCACTCTTAATGACGTCACTCAATCTCTCGGATGATGCAAGTCACTCTGAAAAAACTTTACTGGCATAAGAGAGTGAGGGAGTGAGTTATATAGGCCCACAAGAGCGTCCCTCTAATATTACCAGGGACGCTCCCTCCCCCCCCCCCCCGCGCTACGTGTCGTCCCCCGATTGGTGCTCCCTTCCGCAATTCGCGGCGGGATGTCGAGTAGGGGCTCCGCTCCGTGCCCAGATCTGCGACAAGGATTAAAACATATAAAAAGGCAAGAGCAAACGGGAATTTTGAATTTAAAGAGTGGGACCATTTGGGGCAGTGTTGATGCATCCGGTACCATTTGTTTGTAGCCGTTTATTTTAATTGTTCTTCAAAATGATATACTGTTAAGGTTGACCCTTGTCACGGTCAACATTTTATGCCTATAAAATATAATCGTTGTGATCCATTTAATTGCTGGAGTTTCAACATCGATTATGGCTACTAGATTCCGATTTTCACAACGCCGTCCATGTACTTCCAGAAAAAAATTAAATTTTAGTCGCCGTTGGACAACATCCAGTAGATTCGGCGGGGTTGATCTCCTCTGACATAATGATTTTAGAATGTTTTTAGCGCAGCGTCCTCTCCGAATTGTCAAACACACATGTCGTTTATGAATGCGTAATGTATAATTCATATCTACATGTAAAGGTTAAGTGCATAGAGCTGGGAGAATAATTAATTTAAAAGGACGTCACATTAAGGCCATAACTCACTCTCAATGACGTCACTCACTCTCTCGGTTGACGCAAGTCACTCTCTAAAAACTTTTCTGGTATAAGAGAGTGAGGGACTGAGTTATATAGGTTCCCAGGAGCGTCCCACTAATATTACCTGGGACGCTCCCCCCCGCGCGACGTGTTTTTCCCCGATTGGTGCTCCCTTCACAATTCATGGCGTGCTATCGAGTAGGCGCTCCGCTCTGCTCCCAGATCTGCGACTTGGATTAAAACATCTAAAAAGGCAAGCGCAAGCAGGAATTTTGAATCTAAAGAGTGGGCCCATTTGAGGCTGTGTTGATGCATCCTGTTTCATTTGTTTGTAGCCGTTTATTTTAATTGTTCTTCCAAATGAAATACTGTTAAGGTTGACCCATGTCACGGTCAACATTTTATGCTTATAAAATAAAATCGATGTGATCCATTTAATTGCTGGAGTTTCAACATCGATTATGGCTACTACATTCCGATTTTCACAACGGCGTCCATATACTCCCCAAACAAAATTAAATTTTAGTCGCCGCTGGGCAACGTCCAGTAGATCCGGCGGGGTTGATCTCCTCTGACAAAATGATTTTAGAATGTTTTTAGAATGTTTTTACCGTAGCAGCCTCTCCGAAACACACAATTCGTTTATGAATGCGGAATGTATAATTCGTATCGACATATAAAGGTTAAGTGCATATAGTTCGGAGAATAATTAATTTAAAACGACGTCGCATTGAGGCCATATCTCACTCTCAATCAGGTCACTCACTCTCTCGGATGACGCAAGTCACTCTCTAAAAACTTTACCGGTATAAGAGAATGAGGAAGTGAGTTATATAGGTTCCCTGGAGCGTCCCACTAATATTACCTGGGACGCTCCCCCCGCGCGCCACGTGTCGTCCCCCGATTGGTGCTCCCTTCCGCAATTCGCGGCGTGTTGTCGAGTATGGGCTCCGGTCCACGCCCAGATCTGTGACCAGGATTAGAACATCTAAAAAGGCAAAAGCAAGCGACATTTTTTAATTTAAAGAGTGGGCCCTTTTGGGGCCGTGTTGATGCATCCCGTACCATTTGTTTGTAACCGTTTATTTTAAATGTTTTTCCAAAGGAAATACTGTTAAGGTTGACCCATGTCACGGTCAACATTTTCTGCCTATAAAATATAATCGTTGTGATCCATTTAATTGCTGGAGTTTCAACATTGATTCTGGCTACTACATTCTGATTTTAACAACGGCGTCCATATACTCCCAGAACAAAATTAAATTTTAGTCTACGCTGTTCAACATCCAGTAGATCCGGCGGGGTTGATCTCCTCTGACATAACGATTTTAGAATGTTTTTAGAACGTTTTTAGCGCAGCGGCCTCTCCGAAACACACAATTCGTTTATGAATGCAGAATGAATAATTCATATCGACATATAAAGGTTAAGTGCATTGAGTTCGGAGAATAATTAATTTAAAACGACGTCGCATTGAGGCCATAAGTCACTCTCATTGACGTCACTCACTCTCTCGGATGAGGCAAGTCACTCTCTAAAAACTTCTCTCGTATAAGAGAGTGAGGGAGAGAGTTATATAGGTTCGCAGGAGCGTCCCACTAGTATTACCTGGGATGCTCCCCCCGCGCCACGTGTCGTCCCCCGATTATTGCTCCTTACCGCAATTCACGGCGTGTTGTCGAGTAGGGGCTCCGCCCTGCACCCAGATCTGTGGCCAGGATTAAAACATCTAAAAAGGCAAGAGCAAGCGTGAATTTTGAATTTAATGAGTGGGCCCATTTGGGGCCGTGTTGATGCATCCTGTACCATTTGTTTGTAGCCGTTTATTTTAATTGTTCTTCCAAATGAAATACTGTTAAGGTTGACCCATGTCATGGTCAACATTTTAAGCCTATAAAATAAAATCGATGTGATCCATTTAATTGTTGGAGTTTCAACATCGATTGTGGCTACTACATTCCGATTTTCACAACGCCGTCCATATACTCGCAGAACAAAATCAAATTTTAGTCACCACTAGACAACATCCAGTAGATTCGGCGGGGTTGATCCCCTCTGACATAATGATTTTAGAATGTTTTTGGCGCAGCGTCCCATCCGAATTGTCAAACACACAATTCGTTTATGAATGCGGAATGTGAAATTCATAGCGACATATAAAGGTTAAGTGCATAGAGCTCGGAGAATAATTAATTTAAAACGACGTCGCATTGAGGCCATAACTCACTCTCACTGATGTCACTCACTCTCTTGGATGACGCAAGTCACTCTCTAAAAACTTTACTGGTATAAGAGAGTGAGGGACTGAGTTATATAGGTTCCCAGAAGCGTCCCACTAATATGACCTGGGACGCTCCCCCCCCCCCCCGCGCCACGTGTCGTCCCCCGATTGGTGCTCCCTTATGCAATTCACGGCGTGTTGTCGAGTAGGGGCTCCGCTCCGCGCCCAGATCTGCGGCCAGGATTAAAACATCAAAAAAGGCAAGCGCATGCAGGAATTTTGAATTTAAAGAGTGGGCCCATTTGGGGCCATGCTGATGCATCCTACACCAATTGTTTGTAGCTGTTTATTTTAATTGTTCTTCCAAATGGAATACTGTTAAGGTTGACCCATGTCACGGTCAACATTTTATGCCTGTAAAATATAAACGATGTGATCCATTTAATTGCTAGAGTTTCAACATCGATTACGACTACTACATTCCGATTTTCACGACGGCGTCCATATACTCCCAGAACAAAATTAAATTTTAGTCGCCGCTGGACAGCATCCAGTAGATTCAGCGGGGTTGATCTCCTTTGACATAATGATTTTAGAATGCTTTCGGCGCAGCGTCCCATCCGAATTGTCAAACACACAATTCGTTCATGAATGCAGAATGTATAATTCATATCGACATATAAAGGTTAAGTGCATAGAGCTGGGAGAATAATTAATTTAAAATGACGTCGTATTGAGGCCATAACTCACTCTCAAAGACATCACTCACTCTCTCAGGTGACGCAAGTCACTCTCTAAAAACTTTACTGGTATAAGAGAGTGAGGGACTGAGTTATACAGGTTCCCAGGAGCGTCCCACTAATATTACATGGGATGCTCCCCCCCGCGCCACGTGTCGTCCCACGATTGCTGCTCCCTTATGCAATTCGCGGCGTGTTGTCGAGTAGGGCCTCCGCTCGCCGGCCCGATCTGCGGCCAGGAATAAAACATCTAAAAAGGCAAGCGCAAGCAGGAATTTTGAATTTAAAGAGTGGGCCCATTTGGGGCCGTGTTGATGCATCCCGTACCATTTGTTTGTAACCGTTTATTTTAATTGTTCTTCCAAATGAAATACTGTTAAGGTTGACCCATGTCAAGGTCAACATTTTATGCCTATAAAATAAAATCGATGTGATCCATTTAATTGCTGGAGTTTCAACATCGATTATGGCTACTACATTCTGATTTTCACAACGGCGTCCATATACTCCCAGAACAAAATTAAATTTTAGTCGCCGTTGGGCAACATCCAGTAGATCCGGCGGCGTTGATCTCGTCTGACATAATGATTTTCGAATGTTTTTAGAACGTTTTTACCTCAACGGCCTCTCCGAAACACACAATTCGTTTATGAATGCGGAATGTATAATTCATATCGACACATAAGGGTTAAGTGTATAGAGTTCGGAGAATAATTAATTTAAAACGACACCGCATTGAGGGCATATCTCACTCTCAATGATGTCACTCACTCTCTCGGATGACGCAAGTCACTCTCTAAAAACTTTACTGGTATAAGAGAGTGAGGGAGTGAGTTATATAGGTTCCCACGAGCGTCCCACTAATATTACTTGGGACGCTCCCCCAAGCGCCACGTGTCGTCCCCCAATAGGTGCTCCCTTCCGCATTTCGCGGCGTGTTGTCGAGTAGGCGCTCCGCTCCGTGCCCAGATCTGTGGCCAAGATTAAGACATCTAAAAAGGCAAGAGCAAGCGGGATTTTTGAATTTAAAGAGTGGGCCCATTTGGGGCCGTGTTGATGCATCACTTACCATTTGTTTGTAACCTTTTATTTTAATTGTTCTTCCAAATGAAATACTGTTAAGGTTGACCCATGTCATCGTCAACATTTTATGCCTATAAAATATAATCGATGTGACCCATTTAATTGCTGGAGTTTTAACATCGATTATCGCTACTACATTCCGATTTTCACAACGACATCCATATACTCCTAGAACAAAATTTAATTTTAGTCGCCGCTGGACAATATCCAGTAGATTCGGCGGGGTTGATCTCCTCTGACATAATGATTTTAGAATGTTTTTAGCGCAGCGTCCCCTCCGAATTGTCAAACACACAATTCGTTTATGAATGTGGAATGTATAATTCATATCGACATATAAAGGTTAAGTGCATAGAGGTAGGAGAATAATTAATTAAAAACGACGTCGCATTGAGGCCATAACTCACTCTCAATGACGTCACTCACTCTCTCGGATGACGAAAGTCACTCTCTAAAAACTTTACTGGTATAAGAGAGTGAGGGACTGAGTTATATAGGTTCACCGGAGCGTCCCACTAATATTCCCTCGGACGCTCCCCCCCCCCCCCGTGCCACGTGTCGTCCCCCGATTGGTGCTCCCTTCCGCAATTCGCGGCGTGCTGTCGACTAGGTGCTCCGGTCTGCGCCCAGATCTGCGGCTAGGATTAAAACATCTAAAAAGGCAAGCGCAAGCGGGAATTTTGAATTTAAAGAGTGGGCCCAAACTTTACTGTTTGTAGCCGTTTATTTTAATTGTTCTTCCAAATGAAATACTGTTAAGGTTGACCCATGTAACGGTCAACCTTTTATGCCTATAAAATAAAATCGATGTGATCCGTTTAATTGCGGGAGTTTCAACATCGATTATGGCTACTGCGTTCTGATTTTCACAACGGCGTCCGTATACTCAGAGAACAAAATTCAATTTTAGTCGCCCCTGGACAACATCCAGTAGGTCCGGCGGGGTTGATCTCCTCTGACATATCGATTTTAGAATGTTTTTAGCGCAGCGGCCTCTCTGAAACACACAATTCGTTTATGAATGCGGAATGTATAATTCATATCAACATATAAAGGTTAAGTGCATAGAGTTGGGAGAATAATTAATTTAAAACGACGTCGCATTAAGGTCATAACTCACTGTCAATGACGTCACTCACTTTCTTGGATGACGCAAGTTACTCTCTAAAAACTTTTCTGGTATAAGAGAGTGAGGGACTGAGTTATATTGGTTCACTGGAGCGTCCCACTAATATTACCTGGGATGCTCCCCCCCGCGCCACGTGTCGTCCCCTGATTGGTGCTCCTTTCCGCAATTCGCGGCGTGTTGTCGAGCAGGTGCTCCGCTCTATGCCTCGATCTGTGGGGAGGATTAATATATCTAAAAAGGCAAGCGCAAGTAGGAATTTTGAATTTAAAGAGTGGGCCCATTTGGGGCTGTGTTGATGCATCCTGTTCCATTTGTTTGTATCCGTTTATTTTAATTATTCTACCAAATTAAATACTGTTATCGTTGACCCATGTAACGGTCAACCTTTTATGCCTATAAAATAAAATCGATGTGATCCATTTAACTGCTGGAGTTTCAACATCGATTATGGCTACTACGTTCTGATTTTCACAACGGTGTCCATATACTCCCAGAACAAAATTAAATTTTAGTCGCCGCTGGGCAACATCCAGTAGATCCGGCGGGGTTGATCTCCTCTGACATGACGATTTTAGAATGTTTTTAGAACGTTTTTAGCACAGCGGCCTCTCTGAAACACACAATTCGTTTATGAATGCGGAATGTATAATTCATATCGACATATAAAGGTTAACTGCATACAGTTCGGAGAATAATTAATTTAAAACGACGTCGCATTGAGGCCATAACTCACTCTCTCGGATAAAGCAAGTCACTCTCTAAAAACTTTTCTGCTACAAGAGAGTGAGGGATTGAGTTATATAGGTTCCCAAGAGCGTCCCACTAATATTACCTGGGACGCTCCCCTCGCGCCACGTGTCGTCCGCCCGATTATTGCTCCCTTCTGCAATTCGCGGCGTGTTGTCGAGTAGGGACTCCGCTCTGCGCCCATATCTATGGCCAGGATTAAAACATCTAAAAAGTCAAGAGCAAACGGGAATTTTGAATTTAAAGAGTGGGCCCATTTGGGGCTGTGTTGATGCATCCTGTACTATTTGTTTGTAGCCGTTTATTTTAATTGTTCTTCCAAATGAAATACTGTTATGCTTGACCCATGTCACGGTCAACATTTTATGCCTATAAAATAAAATCGATGTGATAAATTTAATTGCTGGAGTTTCAACATCGATTATGGCTACTACATTCCGATTTTCACAACGGCGTCCATATACTCCCAGAACAAAATTAAATTTTAGTCGTCGCTGGACAATATCAAGTAGATTCGGCGGGGTTGATCTCCTCTGACATAAAGATTTTAGAATGTTTTTGGCGCAGCGTCCCATCCGAATTGTCAAACACACAATTCGTTTATGAATGCGGAATGTGAAATTCATATCGACAAATAAAGGTTAAGTGCATAGAGCTCGGAGAATAATTAATTTAAAACGACGTCGCATTGAGGCCATAACTCACTCTCACTGACGTCGCTAACTCTCTCGGATGACGCAAGTCACTCTCTAAAAACTTTACTGGTATAAGAGAGTGTGGGACTGAGTTATATAGGTTCCCAGGAGCGTCCCACTAGTATTACCTAGGACGCTCCCCCTGCGCCACGTGTCGTCCCCTGATTGGTGCTCCCTTACGCAATTCGCGGCGTGTTGTCGAGTAGCAGCTCCGCTCCACACCCAGATCTGTGGCCAGGATAAAAACATCGAAAAAGGCAAGAGCAAGCGGGATTTTTGAATTTAAAGAGTGGGCCCATTTGGGGCCGTGTGTATGCATCCTGTACCATTTGTTTGTAACTGTTTATTTTAATTGTTCTTCCAAATGAAATACTGTTAAGGTTGACCCATGTCATGGTCAACATTTTATGCCTATAAAATATAATTGTTGTGGTCCATTTAATTGTTGAAGTTTCAACATTGATTATGGCTACTACATTCCGATTTTCACAACGGCGTCCATTTACTCCCAGAACAAAATTAAATTTTTGTCGCCGCTGGAAAACATCCAGTAGATTCGGCGGGTTGATCTCCTCTGACATAATGATTTTAGAATGTTTTTAGCGCAGCGTCCCCTCCGAATTGTCAAACACGCAATTCGTTTATGAAGGCGGAATGTATAATTCATATCGACATATAAAGGTGAAGTGCATAGAGCTAGGAGAATAATTAATTTAAAACGACGTCGCATTGAGGCCATAACTCGCTCTTACTGACGTCACTAACTCTCTCGGATGACGCAAGTCACTCTCTAAAAACTTTACTGGTATATGAGAGTGAGGGACTGAGTTATATAGGTTCCCAGGAGCGTCCCACTTGTATTACCTGGGACGCTCCTCCCGCGCCACGTGCCGTCCCCCGATTGGTGCTCCCTTACGCAATTCGCGGCGTGTTGTCGAGTAATTGCTCCGCTCCACGCCCAGATCTGTGGCCAGGATAAAAACATCTAAAAAGGCAAGAGCAAGAGGGATTTTTGAATTTAAGGAGTGGGCCCATTTGGGGCCGTGTGTATGCATCCTGTACCATTTGTTTGTAACTGTTTATTTTAATTGTTCTTCCAAATGAAATACTGTTAAGGTTGACCCATGTCATGGTCAACATTTTATGCCTATAAAATATAATTGTTGTGGTCCATTTAATTGTTGGAGTTTCAACATTGATTATGGCTATTACATTCCGATTTTCACAACGGCGTCCATTTACTCCCAGAACAAAATTAAATTTTTGTCGCCGCTGGAAAACATCCAGTAGATTCGGCTGGTTGATCTCCTCTGACATCATGATTTTAGAATGTTTTTAGCGCAGCGTCCCCTCCGAATTGTCAAACACGCAATTCGTTTATGAATGCGGAATGTATAATTCATATCGACATATAAAGGTGAAGTGCATAGAGCGTGGAGAATAATTAATTTAAAACGACGTCGCATTGAGGCCATAACTCACTCTTACTGACGTCACTAACTCTCTCGGACGACGCAAGTCACTCTCTAAAAACTTTACTGGTATATGAGAGTGAGGGACTGAGTTATATAGGTTCCCAGGAGCGTCCCACTAGTATTACCTGGGACGCTCCCCCCGCGCCACGTGTCGTCCCCCGATTGGTGCTCCCTTACGCAATTTGCGGCGTGTTGTCGAGTAGCAGCTCCGCTCCACGCCCAGATCTGTGGCCAGGATAAAAACATCTAAAAAGGCAAGAGCAAGCGGGATTTTTGAATTTAAAGAGTGGGCCCATTTGGGGCCGTGTTGATGCATCCTGTACCATTTGTTTGTAACTGTTTATTTTAATTGTTCTTCCAAATGAAATACTGTTAAGGTTGACCCATGTCATGGTCAACATTTTATGCCTATAAAATATAATTGTTGTGGTCCATTTAATTGTTGAAGTTTCAACATTGATTATGGCTACTACATTCCGATTTTCAGAACGGCGTCCATTTACTCCCAGAACAAAATTAAATTTTTGTCGCCGCTAGAAAACATCCAGTAGATTTGGTGGGTTGATCTCCTCTGACATAATGATTTAAGAATGTTTTTAGCGCAGCGTCCCCTCCGAATTGTCAAACACGCAATTCGTATATGAATGCGGAATGTATAATTCATATCGACAAATAAAGGTGAAGTGCATAGAGCTGGGAGAATAATTAATTTAAAACGACGTCGCATTGAGGCCATAACTCACTCTCAATGACATCACTCACTCTCTCGGATGACGCAAGTCACTCTCTAAAAACTATACTGGTATAAGAGAGTGAGGGACTGAGTTATATAGGTTCACCGGAGCGTCACACTAATATTACCTGGGACGCTCCCCCCCGCGCCACGTGTCGTCCACTGATTAGTGATCCCTTCCGCAATTCGCGGCGTGTTGTCGAGCAGGGGCTCCGCTCTGCGCCCAGATCTGGGGGCAGGATTAAAACATCTGAAAAGGCAAGCACAAGCGGGAATTTTGAATATAAAGATTGGGCCCATTTGGGGCTGTGTTGATGCATCCTGTTCCATTTGTTTGTAGCCGTTTATTTTAATTGTTCTTCCAAATGAAATACTGTTAAGGTTGACCCATGTAACGGTCAACCTTTTATGCCTATAAAATAAAATCGATGTGATCCATTCAATTGCTAGAGTTTCAACATCGATCATGGCTACTACGTTCTGATCTTCACAACGGCGTCCATATACACCCAGAACAAAATTAAATTTGAGTCGCTGCTGGGCAACATCCAGTAGATCCGGCAGGGTTGATCTCCTCTGACATTACGATTTTAGAATGTTTATAGAACGTTTTTAGCGCAGCGGCCCCTCCGAAACACACAATTCGTTTATGAATGCGGAATGTATAATTCATATCGACATATAAAGGTTAAGTGCATAGAGTTCAAAGAATAATTAATTTAAAACGACGTCGCATTGAGGCCATAACTCACTCTCAATGACGTTACTCACTCTCTCGGATGACGCAAGTCACTCTCTAAAAACTTTTCTGGTATAAGAGAGTGAGGGATTGAGTTATATAGGTTCCCAGGATCCTCCCACTAATATTACCTGGGACGCTCCCCTCGCGCCACGTGTCGTCCCCCGATTATTGCTCCCTTCCGCAATTCGCGGCGTGTTGTCGAGTAGGGGCTCCGCTCTGCGCCCAGATCTGTGGCCAGGATTAAAATATCTAAAAAGGCAAGAGCAAGCCAGAATTTTGAATTTAAAGAGTGGGCCCATTTGGGGCCGTGTTGATGCCTCCTGTACTATTTGTTTGTAGCCATTTATTTTAATTGTTCTTCCAGATGAAATACTGTTATGCTTGACCCATGTCACGGTCAACATTTTATGCCTATAAAATAAGATCGATGTGATCCATTTAATTGCTGGAGTTTCAACATTGATTATGGCCACTACATTCCGATTTTCACAACGGCGTCCATATACTCCTAGAACAAAATTAAAAATTAGTCGCCGCTGGACAATATCCAGTAGATTCGGCGGGGTTGATCACCTCTGACATAATGATTTTAGAATATTTTTAGCGCAGCGTCCCATCCGAATTGTCAAACACACAATTCGTTTATGAATGCGGAATGTGTAATTCATATCGACATATAAAGGTTAAGTGCATAGAGCTCGAAGAATAATTAATTTAAAACGACGTCGCATTGAGGCCATAACTCACTCTCACTGACGTCACTAACTCTCTCGGATGACGCAAGTCACTCTCTAAAAACTTTACTGGTATAAGAGAGTGAGGGACTGAGTTATATAGGTTCCCAGGAGCATCCCACTAGTATTACCTGGGACGCTCCCCCCGCGCCACGTGTCATGTAGGGCCTCCGCTCTGCGCCCAGATCTGTGGCCAGGATTAGAACATCTAAAAAGGCAAGAGCAAGCGGGAATTTTGAATTTAAAGAGTGGGCCCATTTGGGGCCGTGTTGATGCATCCTGTACCATTTGTTTGTAGCCGTTTATTTTAATTGTTCTTCCAAATGAAATACTGTTATGGTCAAGCCATGTCACGGTCAACATTTTATGCCCATAAAATAAAATCGATGTGATCCATTTAATTGTTGGAGTTTCAATATCGATTATGCCTTCCAAATTCCGATTTTCAGAACGGCGTCCATATACTCCCAGAACAAAATTAAATTTTAGTCGCCGCTGACAGAATGATTTTATAATATTTTTGGCGCAGCATCCCATCCGAATTGTCAAACACACAATTCGTTTATGAATGCGGAATGTGTAATTCATGTCGACATCTAAAGGTTGAGTGCATAGAGCTCGGAGAATAATTAATTTAAAACGACGTCGCCTTGAGGCCATATGCCACTCTCAATGATGTCACTCACTCTCTCGGATGACGCAAGTCACTCTCTAAAAACTTTACTGGTATAAGAGAGTGAGGGAATGAGTTATATAGGTTCCTAGGAGCGTCGCACTAATATTACTTGGGACGCTCCCCCCCGCGCCACATGTCGTCCCCCGATTGGTGATCCCTTCCGCAATTCGTGGCCAGGATTAAAACATCTAAAAAGGCAAGAGCAAGCGGGATTTTTGAATATAAAGAGTGGGCCCATTTGGTATCATGTTGATGCATCCCGTACCATTTGTTTGTAACTGTTTATTTTAATTGTTCTTCCAAATGAAATACTGTTAAGGTTGACCCATGTCACAATCAACATTTTATGCCTATAAAATATAATCGATGTGATCCATTTAATTGCTAGAGTTTCAACATCGATTATGGCTACTATATTCCGATTTTCACAACGGCGTCCATATACTCCCAGAACAAAATTAAATTTTAGTCGTCGCTGGACAACATCCAGTAGATTTGGCGAGGTTGATCTCCTCTGACATAATGATTTTAGAATGTTTTTAGCACAGCGTCCCCTCTGAATTGCCAAACACGCATTTTGTTTATGAATGCAGAATGCATAATTCAAATCGACATATAAAGGTTAAGTGCATAGAGTTGGGAGAATAACTAATTTAAAACGATGTCGCATTGAGGCCATAACTCACTCTCAATGATGCCACTCAATCTCTCGGATGACGCAAGTCACTCTCTAAAAACTCTACTGCTATACGAGAGTGAGGGACTGAGTTATATAGGTTCACCGGAGCGTCCCACTAATATTACCAGGGACGCTCCCCCCCCGTGCCACGTGCCGTCCCCCGATCGGTGCTCCCTTCCGCAATTCGCGACATGTTGTCGAGTAGGGGCTCCGCTCTGCACCTAGATCTGCGGCCAGGATTAAAACATCTAAAAAGGCAAGCCAAGCGGGAATTTTGAATTTAAAGAGTGGGCCCATTTGGGGCTGTGTTGATGCATCCTGTTCCATTTGTTTGTAGCCGTTTATTTTAATTGTTCTTCCAAATGAAATACTGTTAAGGTTGACCGATGTAATGGTCAACCTTTTATGCCTATAAAATAAAATCGATGTGATCCATGTAATTGCTAGTGTTTCAACATCGATTATGGCTACTACGTTCTGATTTTCACAACGGCGTCCATATACTCCCAGAACAAAATTAAATTTTTGTCGCCGCTGGGCAACATCCAGTAGATCCGGCGGGGTTGATCTCCTCTGACATAATGATTTTAGAATGTTTTTAGAACATTTTTACCGTAGCGGCCTCTCCGAAAGGCACAATTCGATTATGAATGCGGAATGTATAATTCATATCGACATATAAATTTTAAGTGCATATAGTTCAGAGAATAATTAATTTAAAACGACGTCGCATTGAGGCCATATCTCACTCTCAATGATGTCACTCACTCTCTCGGATGACGCAAGTCAGTCTCTAAAAACTTTACTGGTATACGAGAGTGAGGTAGTGAGTTATATAGGTTCCCAGGAGCGTCCCACTCATATTACCTGGGACACTCCCCCCGCGCCACGTGTCATGTAGGGCCTCCGCTCTGCGCCCAGATCTGTGGCCAGGATTAGAACATCTAAAAAGGCAAGAGCAAGCGAGAATTTTAAATTTAAAGAGTGGGCCCATTTGGGGCCGTGTTGATGCATCCTGTACCATTTGTTTGTAGCCGTTTATTTTAATTGTTCTTCCAAATGAAATACTGTTATGGTCAAGCCATGTCACGGTCAACATTTTATGCCCATAAAATAAAATCGATGTGATCCATTTAATTGTTGGAGTTTCAATATCGATTATGCCTTCCAAATTCCGATTTTCAGAATGGCGTCCATATACTCCCAGAACAAAATTAAATTTTAGTCGCCACTGGACAACATCCAGTAGATACGGCGGGGTTGATCTCCGCTGACAGAATGATTTTATAATATTTTTGGCGCAGCATCCCATCCGAATTGTCAAACACACAATTCGTTTATGAATGCGGAATGTGTAATTCATATCGACATATAAAGGTTGAGTGCATAGAGCTCGGAGAATAATTAATTTAAAACGACGTCGCCTTGAGGCCATATGCCACTCTCAGTGATGTCACTCACTCTCTCGGATGACGCAAGTCACTCTCTAAAAACTTTACTGGTATAAGAGAGTGAGGGAATGAGTTATATAGGTTCCTAGGAGCGTCCCACTAATATTACTTGGGACGCTCCCCCCCGCGCCACGTGTCGTTCCCCGATTGGTGATCCCTTCCGCAATTCGTGGCCAGGATTAAAACATCTAAAAAGGCAAGAGCAAGCGGGATTTTTGAATATAAAGAGTGGGCCCATTTGGTATCATGTTGATGCATCCCGTACCATTTGTTTGTAACCGTTTATTTTAATTGTTCTTCCAAATGAAATACTGTTAAGGTTGACCCATGTCACAATCAACATTTTATGCCTATAAAATATAATCGATGTGATCCATTTAATTGCTAGAGTTTCAACATCGATTATGGCTACTATATTCCGATTTTCACAACGGCGTCCATATACTCCCAGAACAAAATTAAATTTTAGTCGTCGCTGGACAACATCCAGTAGATTCGGCGAGGTTGATCTCCTCTGACATAATGATTTTAGAATGTTTTTAGCACAGCGTCCCCTCTGAATTGCCAAACACGCATTTTGTTTATGAATGCAGAATGCATAATTCAAATCGACATATAAAGGTTAAGTGCATAGAGTTGGGAGAATAACTAATTTAAAACGACGTCGCATTGAGGCCATAACTCACTCTCAATGACGCCACTCACTCTCTCGGATGACGCAAGTCACTCTCTAAAAACTCTACTGCTATACGAGAGTGAGGGACTGAGTTATATAGGTTCACCGGAGCGTCCCACTAATATTACCAGGGAGGCTCCCCCCCCCCCGTGCCACGTGCCGCCCCACGATCGGTGCTCCCTTCCGCAATTCGCGACATGTTGTCGAGTAGGGGCTCCGCTCTGCACCTAGATCTGCGGCCAGGATTAAAACATCTAAAAAGGCAAGCCAAGCGGGAATTTTGAATTTAAAGAGCGGGCCCATTTGGGGCTGTGTTGATGCATCCTGTTCCATTTGTTTGTAGCCGTTTATTTTAATTGTTCTTCCAAATGAAATACTGTTAAGGTTGACCGATGTAATGGTCAACCTTTTATGCCTATAAAATAAAATCGATGTGATCCATGTAATTGCTAGTGTTTCAACATCGATTATGGCTACTACGTTCTGATTTTCACAACGGCGTCCATATACTCCCAGAACAAAATTAAATTTTTGTCGCCGCTGGGCAACATCCAGTAGATCCGGCGGGGTTGATCTCCTCTGACATAATGATTTTAGAATGTTCTTAGAACATTTTTACCGTAGCGGCCTCTCCGAAAGGCACAATTCGATTATGAATGCGGAATGTATAATTCATATCGACATATAAATTTTAAGTGCATATAGTTCGGAGAATAATTAATTTAAAACGACGTCGCATTGAGGCCATATCTCACTCTCAATGATGTCACTCACTCTCTCGGATGACGCAAGTCAGTCTCTAAAAACTTTACTGGTATACGAGAGTGAGGTAGTGAGTTATATAGGTTCCCAGGAGCGTCCCACTAATATTACCTGGGACGCTTCCCCCTGCGCCACGTGTCGTCCCCCGATTGGTGCTCCCTTCCGCAATTCGCGGCGTGTTGTCGAGTAGGGGCTCCGCTCCGCGCCCAGATCTGTGGGCAGGATTAAAACATCTAAAAAGGCAAGAGCAAGCGGGATTTTTGAATTGAAAGAGTGGGCCCATTTGGGGCCGTGTTGATGCATCCCGTACCATTTGTTTGTACCGTTTATTTTAATTGTTCTTGCAAATGAAATACTGTTAAGGTTGACCCGTGTCACGGTAGACATTTTATGCCTATAAAATATAATTGATGTGATCCATTTAATTGCTGGAGTTTCAGCATCGATTATGGCTACTACATTCGGATTTTCACAACGGCGTCCACATACTCCCAGAAGAAAATTAAATTTTTTTCGCCGCTGGAGAACATCCAGTAGATTCGGCGGGGTTGATCTCCTCTGACATAATGATTTTAGAATGTTTTTAGCGGATCGTCCCCTTTGAATTGTCAAACACGCAATTCGTTTATGAATGCGGAATGTATAATTCATATCGACATATAAAGGTTAAGTGCATAGAGCTTGAAGAATAATTAATTTAAAACGACGTCGCATTGAGGCCATAACTCACTCTTAATGACGTCACTCACTCTCTCGGATGACGCAAGTCACTCTCTAAAAACTTTACTGGTATAAGAGAGTGAGGGACTGAGTTATATAGGTTCACCGGAGCGTCCCACTATTATTACCTGTGACCCTCCCCCCGCGCCACGTGTCGTCCCCCGATTGGTACTCCCTTCCACAACTCGAGGGGCTCCGCTCTGCGCCCAGATCAGCGGCCAGGATTAAAACATCTGAAAATGCAAGCGCAAACGGGAATTTTGAATTTAAAGAGTGGGCCCATTTGGGGATGTATTGATGCATCCTGTTCCATTTGTTTGTAGCCGTTTATTTTAATTGTTCTTCCAAATGAAATACTGTTAAGGTTGACCCATGTAACGGTCAACCTTTTATGCCTATAAAATAAAATCGATGTGATCCATTTAATTGCTGGAGTTTCAACATCGATTATGGCTACTACGTTCTGATTTTCACAACGGCGTCCATATACTCCCACGACAAAATTAAATTTTAGTCGCTGCTGGGCAACATGCAGTAGATCCGGCGGGGTTGATCTCCTCCGACATAATGAGTTTAGAATGTTTTTAGAACGTTTTTAGCGCAGCGGCCTCTCTGAAACGCACAATTCATTTATGAATGCGGAATGTATAATTCATATCGACATATAAAGGTTAAGTGCATAGAGTTCGGAGAGTGATTAATTTAAAATGACGTCGCATTGAGGCCATATCTCACTCTCAATGATGTCACCCACTCTCTCGGATGACGCAAGTCACTCTCGAAAAACTTTATTGGTATAAGAGAGTGAGGGACTGAGTTATATAGGTTCCCCGGAGCGTTCCACTAATATTACCTGGGACGCTCCCCCCCGCGCCACGTGTCGTCCCCCGATTGGCTCTCCCTTACGCAATTCGCGGTGTGTTGTCGAGTAGAGGCTCCTCTCTGGGCCCAGATCGGCGGCCAGGATTAAAACATCTAAAAAGGCAAGCGCAAGCGGGAATTTTGAATTTAAAGAGTGGGCCCATTTGGGGCTGTGTTGATGTATCCTGTTCCATTTGTTTGTAGCCGTTTATTTTAATTGTTCTTCCAAATGAAATACTGTTAAGGTTGACCCATGTCACGGTCAACCTTTTTATGCCTATAAAATAAAATCGATGTGATCCATTTAGTTGTTGGAGTTTCAACATCGATTACGGCTACTACATTCCAATTTTCACAACGGCGTCCATATAGTCCCAGAACCAAATTATATTTTAGTCGCCTTTGGAGAACATCCAGTAGATTCGGCGGGGTTGATCTCCTCTGACATAATGATTTTAGAATGTTTTTAGCGCAGCGTCCCCTCCGAATTGTCAAACACACAATTCGTTTATGAATGCGGAATGTATAATTCATACCGACATATAAAGGTTAAGTGCATAGAGCTAGGAGAATAATTAATTTAAAACGACGTCGCATTGAGGCCATAACTCACACTCAATGATGTCACTCACTCTCTCGGATGACGCAAGTCAGTCTCTAAAAACTTTACTGGTATAAGAGAGTGAGGGACTGAGTTATATAGGTTCCCCGGAGCGTCCCACTAATATTACCTGGGACGCTCCCCCCGCGCCACGTGTCGTCCCCCGATTGGTGCTCCCTTCCACAATTCGTGGCGTGTTGTCGAGTAAGGGCTCCGCTCTGCGCCCAGATCTGCGGTCAGGATTAGAACATCTAAAAAGGCAAGCGCAAGCGGGAATTTTGAATTCAAAGAGCGGGCCATTTGGGGCTGTGTTGATGCATCCTGTTCCATTTGTTTCTAGCCGTTTATTTTAGTTGTTCTGCCAAATGAAATACTGTTAAGGTTGACCTATGTAACGGTCAACCTTTTATGCCTATAAAATAAAATCGATGTGATCCATTTAATTGCTGGAGTTTCAACATCGATTATGGCTACTATGTTCTGATTTTCACATCGGCGTCCATATACTCCCAGAACAAAATTAAATTTTAGTCGCCGTTGGGCAACATCCAGTAGATCCGGCGGGGTTGATCTCCACTGCCAAAATGATTTTAGAATGTTTTTAGAACGTTTTTACCACAGCGGCCTCTCCGAAACACACAATTATTTTTTGAATGCGGAATATATAATTCGTATCGACATATAACGGTTAAGTGCATATAGTTCGGAGAATAATTATTTTAAAACGACGTCACATTGAGGCCATATCTCACTCTCAATGATATCACTCACTCCCTCGGATGATGCAAGTCACTCTCTAAAGACTTTATTGGTATAAAAGAGTGAGGTAGTGAGTTATATAGGTTCCCAGGACCGTTCCACTAATATTACCTAGGACGCTCCCCCCTGCGCCACGTGTCGTCCCCCGATTGGTGCTCCCCTCCACAATTCGCGGCGTATTGTCGAGTAAGGGCTCCGCTCTGCGCCCAAATCTGTGGGCAGGATTAAAACATCTAAAAAGGCAAGGGCAAGAGGGATTTTTGAATTTAAAGAGTGGGCCCATTTGGGGCCGTGTTGATGCATCCCGTACCATTTGTTTGTAACCGTTTATTTTAATTGTTCTTCCAAATGAAATACTGTTAAGGTTGACCCATGTCACGATAAACATTTTATGCCTATAAAATATAATCGATGTGATCCATTTAATTGCTGGCATTTCAACATTGATTGTGGCTACTACATTCCAATTTTCACAACGGCGTCCATATACTCCCAGAACAAAATTAAATTTTAGTCACCGCTGGACAACATCCAGTAGATTCGACGGGGTTGATCTCCTCTGACATAATGATTTTAGAAGGTTTTTAGCGCTGCGTCCCCTCCGAATTGTCAAACACCCAATTCGTTTATGAATGCGGAATGTATAATTCACATCGACATATAAAGGATAAGTGCATAATTAATTTAAAACGACGTCGTATTGAGGCCATAACTCACTCTCTCGGATGACGCAAGTCACTCTCTAAAAACTTTACTGGTATAAGAGAGTGAGGGACTGAGTTATATAGGTTCCCTGGAGCGTCCCACTAATATTACCTGGGACGCTCCCCCCCGCGCCACATGTCGTCCACCGATTGGTGCTCCCTTACGTAATTCGCGGCTTGTTGTCGAGTAGGGGCTCCGCTCTGCGCCCAGATCTGCGGCCAGGATTAAAACATCTAAAAAGGCAAGTGCAAGCTGGAATTTTGAATTTAAAGAGTGGGCCCATTTGGGGCTGTGTTGATGCATCCGGTTCCATTTGTTTGTAGCCATTTATTTTAATTGTTCTTCCAAATGAAATATTGTTAAGGTTTACAAATGTCACGGTCAACCTTTTATGCCGATAAAATAAAATCGATGTGATCCATTTAATTGCTGGAGTGTCCACATCGATTATGGCTACTACGTTCTAATTTTCACAACGGCGTCCGTATACTCCCGGAAGAAAATTAAATTTTAGTCGCCGCTTGTCACGACCCAAACCCGGCCCTATGGGTTTAGCACCGTAACCGGCCAGTAATCCGAGATTACCCAAGGCCTGCAGAACAGTAGTGCAGTAAAACAGAGTACAAGGCTTGGCGGAAGCCAAAACAGTAATTAAACAATGCCCAATGAGCTTTGACAGTCTTTATGCCAAAAAGATTTTTCATGCATTCGTATATTCACAACAGTACAGGCTATACAAGCATTTACAGACATTCAGTACAGGGATCTAATCCCTTGATAACAGTACAGTACAGTGGATAACAGTCTATACAGTAATAAGAAATAGTAACAGGGACCAGCGGGGGAAAAGACACCCCAAGCCATAGCATGGCGAACTCGGAATCTCACAGTGAGGCACTGTGGTTGGCTTGACAAAACTGGAATAACCCTGACGCCTCTAGCTTTGGTCCGGTGCCTGCACACCTACATATATATATGAGCAGTGAGCTAAAGCCCAGTGAATAACATAAAGCGTAAAGGGGTTTAGAATGGATGTCCTTACAGTAATGAAAACAGTTCATTTCAATCAGTATTTCGGTTGCTCAGTACAGTAAATAGTCATATGTGGTACATCCATTAGCATACCAGTAACAGTAGGTCTTAAAAGACCGAACAGTAATGATGGCCATCAGTCAGTAAACAGTAGTGGCTCCAGAAGGGAACTGACAGAGATCTCTGTAACAGTAACAGTAAACAGTAGGTACTAAGGATGCGACAGTACAGTTCAGAAATAGAGGGCATACATTCATTCAGTAATACCAGTTCAGTAAACAGTTCAGTTCAGTATTCAAAAGATAATCAGTTGAACATATCTTTACACAATTGTTACTCACAGAGTTTGGGCTACAGTAAGCTAGAGCGCGTCTCCCCAGTCGCCAACCCTACACAGTTAACAGATTAAACACACACTAAGCTACACAGCTGGGAAAGATACCAATTAAATCCCTAATTTACCTCGGTGTGTTCTACATCTATATCCTCCATAAGATGTCTTAAACTAGGCCTAGGAATGCCTAGAATGGGATGAGGATGCAAAGATGTACTCAAAAAGCAGTTTCAGAATTTAGCAGAAAAACAAAGTCCCGCTCGAGCGCAAGTTTCCCCGCTCGAGCGGTTATGCAACAAAGGTACACGCTCGAGCGTCAACTTTTCCGCTCGAGCGTACTGTAAAATTACTGGATGGGTGAAATCTCCGCTCGATGGGCGCTCAACGCCCGCTCGATCGTGAGACACATGACTCCGCTCGAGCGCCCAATCCTCCGCTCGAGCAGACTGTAAAACAGTGCAGAGATACTGGATGCTCGGATTCCCCGCTCGAGCGTCTCTTACCCCGCTCGAGCGGAAGTGCAAAATCTGGAGATTCCAGATTGCACCTCCAAGCCAAAACCAAGTTCAAAAGCATCAAAACCGATCCTCTTGGGCTGAATTTCCAGAAAACAGTTGTAAACATATAGAATATCATAGTGCAAAACTCAATTTCAGAAATCAAAGCCCAAGGGTGTTTAGTTGAAACCCAATTTCAAACCACTTTTCAAGAACAATATGAACATGCAAACATGCATGAATTCAAATCATTTTGAAGTTCCAAATTGATGCTCAAAGGAGCCAATTGTTTCCAAAACATGATGAAAGCATGGACTTGAACATAATTGTGAACATGCAAGCAATATTTTGCCATGAACTCAACTCAAACTCCAACAACACTAACATGCATGCATGAAATATGCTCTAAATCAACAACCATGAACCAATTCTAGACTTATTTCACTAGAGGCTCAAGAATCTTGCATGAATAAGCTTAAACACAACAAGGGGGGGGGGGTTGAAATCCTTACCTAGAGCTTCAATTACAAGGTGAGAAAGCTTAATTTGCAACCTATACTCCAATTCCTTCAATTACCAAGCAATTTACAAGCAAAATGAGATGAAATTCACTCCTCTAGTTCCTCTCTCTCTCTAAGGTCGGCAATGCAAGGAAGAAGGCTGAGGAAAACATTTTGATTTAAGTGTAATGAACTCAAAGGTGTATAGGTACTGGCCCACTCAAGGGCAAGGTTGTAAATAAGTCCAATTCATCTATTTAACTCATTTTAATCTAATTTAATCATACCTAATCAGTTTTCAGATAATTATACCATAAAATCACATTAATTATGATGATCATAAAACACTAATCAATTTCTGATTCAGCCGTCGATAAGGCCTTCAATTAGCAGTTTAAACATAAAACACGAACAGATAATCAAACAGTCAAACAGATGGATTATGCATTTACACAGATGCAGTCAGTCAATTAATTCCGGATTCCAGTCAGTCAATTCCGTACTTTAATCAGTCCAATTGTCAGTCATAATCAATTCGGTTTAACGGTGATCAATGGTTATCGGTAATCAATCAGTCATTAATCAGTAAACAGTATGAGGGTTGTTACACCGCAGGGCAACATCCAGTAGATTCAGGAGGGTTGATCTCCTCTGACATAATGATTTTAGAACGTTTTTTGCGCAGCGGCCTCTCCGAGACACACAATTCGTTTATGAATGCGGAATGTATAATTCATATCGACATATAAAGGTTAAGTGCATTGAGTTCGGAGAATAATTAATTTAAAACGTCATCGCATTGAGGCCATAACTCACTCTCAATGATGCCACTCACTCTCTCGGATGACTCAAGTCACTCTCTAAAAACTTTACTGCTATAAGAGAGTGAGGGAGTGAGTTATATAGGTCCCCAGGAGCGTCCCACTACTATTACTTAGGACGCTCCCCCCCCCCACGCCACGTGTCGTCCCCCGATTGGTGCTCCCTTTTCGCAATTCGCGGCGTGTTATCGAGTAGGGGCTCCGCTCCGCGCCAAGATCTGTGGCCGGGATTAAAACATCTAAAAAGGCAAGAGCAAGCGGGAATTTTGAATTTAAAGAGTGGGCCCATTTGGGGCCGTGTTGATGCATCCTGTACCATTTGTTTGTAGCCGTTTATTTTAATTGTTCTTCCAAATGAAATACTGTTAAGGTTGACCCATGTCACGGTCAACATTTTATGCCGATAAAATATAATAGATGTGATCCATTTAATTTCTGGAGTTTCAACATCGGTTATGGCTACTGCATTCCGATTTTCGCAACGGCGTCCATATACTCCCACAACAAAATTAAATTTTAGTCGCCGCTGGACAACATCCAGTAGATTCGGCGGGGTTGATCTCCTCAGACATAATGATTTTAGAATGTTTTTAGCGTAGCGTCCCCTCCAAATTGTCAAACACACAATTCGTTTCTGAATGCGGAATGTATAATTCATATCGACATATAAAGGTTAAGTCCACAGAGCTGGGAGAAAAATTAATTTAAAACGACATCGCATTGAGGCCATAACTCACTCTCAATGACGTCACTTACTCTCTCGGATGACGCAAGTCACTCTCTAAAAACTTTACTGGTATAAGAGAGTGAGGGACTGAGTAATATAGGTTCCCCGGAGCGTCTCACTACTATAACTTGGGACGCTCCCCCCCGCGCCACGTGTCGTCCCCCGATTGGCGCTCCCTTACGCAATTCGTGGCGTGTTGTTGAGTAGGGGCTCCGCACTGAGCCCAGATCTGCGGCCAAGATTAAAACATCTAAAAAGGCAAGCGCAAGCGGGAATTTTGAATTTAAAGAGTGGGCCTATTTGGGGCTGTGTTGATGCATCCTGTTCCATTTGTTTTTAGCCGTTTATTTTAATTGTTCTTCCAAATGAAATACTGTTAAGGTTGACCCATGTCACGGTCAACATTTTTTGCCAATAAAATAATATCGATGTGATCCATTTAATTGCTGGAGTTTCAACATCAATTATAGCCACTACGTTCCAATTTTCACAATGGCGTCCATATACTCCCAGAACAAAATTATATTTTAGTCGCCGCTGGACAACATCCAGTAGATCCGGCAGGGTTGATCTCCTCTGACATAATGATTTTAGAATGTTTTTAGCACAACGGCCTCTCCGAATTGTCAAATACACAATTTGAATATGAATGCGGAATGCATAATTCATATCGACATATAAAGGTTAAGTGCATAGAGCTAGGAGAATAATTAATTTAAAACGACGTCGCATTGAGGGCATAACTAACTCTCAATGACGTCGCTCACTCTCTCAGATGATGCAAGCCACTCTCTAAAAACTTTACAGGTATAAGAGAGTGAGGGAGTGAGTTATATAGGTTCCGAGGATCGGCCCACTAATATTACCAGGGATGCTCCCCCCGCGCCACGTGTCGTCCCTCGATTGGTGCTCCCTTCCGCAATTCGCGGTGTGTTGTTGAGTAGGGGCTCCGCTTCGCGCCCAGATCTACAGCCAGGATTAAAACATCTAAAAAGGCAAGCGCAAGATGGAATTTTGAATTTAAAGGGTGGGCCCATTTTGGGCCGTGGTGATGCATCCAGTTCCATTTGTTTGTAGCCGTTTATTTTAATTGTTCTTCCAAATGAAATACTGTTAAGGTTGACCCATGTCAGGGTCAACATTTTATGGCTAGAAAATATAATTGATGTGATCCATTTAATTGCTGGAGTTTCAACATCGGTTATGGCTGCTGCATTCCGATTTTCACAACGGCGTCCATATACTCCCAGAACAAAATTAAATTTTTGTCGCCGCTGGACAATATCCAGTAGATTCGGCAGAGTTGGTCTCCTCTGACATAATGATTTTAGAATGTTTTTAGCGCAGCGTCCCCTCCGAATTGTCAAACACACAATTCGTTTATGAATGCGGAATGTATAATTCCAATCGACATATAAAGGTTAAGTGCATAGAGCTGGGAGAATAATTAATTTAAAACGACATCGCTTTGAGGCCATAACTCACTCTCAATGACGTCACCCACTCTCTCAGATGACGCAAGTCACACTCTAAAAACTTTACTGGTATAACAGAGTGAGGGACTGAGTTATATAGGTTCCCCGGAGCGTCCCACTAATATTACCTTGGACGCTCCCCCCG
This sequence comes from Camellia sinensis, assembly GCF_055761805.1. NCBI lineage: Eukaryota > Viridiplantae > Streptophyta > Magnoliopsida > Ericales > Theaceae > Camellia > Camellia sinensis. The sequence goes on from NC_138964.1 coordinate 75,350,165, forward strand.
CGCCACGTGTCGTCCCCCGATTGGCTCTCCCTTACGCAATTCGCGGCGTGTTATCGAGTAGGGGCTCCGCTCTGGGCCCAGATCTGCGGCCAGGATTACAACATCTAAAAAGGAAAGCCCAAGCGGGAATTTTGAATTTAAAGAGTGGGCCCAATTGGGGCTGTGTTGATGCATCCTGTTCCATTTGTTTGTAGCCGTTTATTTTAATTGTTCTTCCAAATGAAATACTGTTAAGGTTGACCCTTGTCACGGTCAACCTTTTATGCCTATAAAATAAAATCGATGTGATCCATTTAATTGTTGGAGTTTCAACATCGATTATGGCTACTACATTCCTCTTTTCACAACAGCGTCCATATACTCCCAAAACAAAATTAAATTTTAGTCGCCGTTGGACAACATCCAGTAGATTCGGCGGGGTTGATCTCCTCTGACATAATGATTTTAGAATGTTTTTAGCGCAGCGTCCCCTCCGAATTGTCAAACACACAATTCGTTTATGAATGCGGAATGTATAATTCATATCGACATATAAAGGTTAAGTGCATGGAGCTAGGAGAATAATCAATTTAAAACGACGTCGCATTGAGGCCATAACTCACTCTCAATGATGTCACTCACTCTCTCGGATGACGCAAGTCAGTCTCTAAAAACTTTTCTGCTATAAGAGAGTGAGGGACTGAGTTATATAGGTTCCCCGGAGCGTCCCACTAATATTACCTGGGACGCTCCCCCCGCGCCACGTGTCGTCCCCCGATTGGTGCTCCCTTCTGCAATTCGTGGCGTGTTGTCGAGTAAGGGCTCCGCTCTGCGCCCAGATCTGCGGCCAGGATTATAACATCTAAAAAGGCAAGCGCAAGCGGGAATTTTGAATTTAAAGAGCAGGCCCATTTGGGGCTGTGTTGATGCATCCAGTTCCATTTGTTTGTAGCCGTTTGTTTTAGTTGTTCTTCCAAGTGAAATACTGTTAAGGTTGACCCATGTAACGGTCAACCTTTTATGCCTATAAAATAAAATCGATGTGATCCAATTAATTGCGGGAGTTTCAACATCGACTATGGATACTACGTTTTGATTTTCACAACGGCGTCCATATACTCCCAGAACAAAATTAAATTTTAGTCGCCGTTGGGAAACATCCAGTAGATCCGGCGGGGTTGATCTCTTCTGACAAAATGATTTTAGAATGTTTTTAGAACGTTTTTACCGCAGCGGCCTCTCCGAAACACACAATTCGTTTTTGAATGCGGAATGTATAATTCATATCGACATGCAAAGGTTAAGTGCATACAGTTCGGAGAATAATTAATTTAAAACGACGTCGCATTGAGGCCATATCCCACTCTCAATGATGTCACTCACTCTCTCGGATGACGCAAGTCAGTCTCTAAAAACTTTACTGGTATACGAGAGTGAGGCAGTGAGTTATATAGGTTCCCAGGAGCGTCCCACTAATATTACCTGGGATGCTCCCCCCTGCGCCACGTGTCGTCCCCCGATTGGTGCTCCCTTCCGCAATTCGCTGCGTGTTGTCGAGTAGGGGCTCCGCTCCGCGGCCAGATCTGTGGCCAGGATTAAAACATCAAAAAAGGCAAGAGCAAGCGGGATTTTTGAATTTAAAGAGTGGGCTCATTTGGGGCCGTGCTGATGCATCCCGTACCATTTGTTTGTAACCGTTTATTTTAATTGTTGTTCCAAATGAAATACTGTTAAGGTTGACCCATGTCACGGTAAACATTTTATGCCTATAAAATATAATCGATGTGATCCATTTAATTGCTGGCATTTCAACATCGATTGTGGCTACTACATTCCAATTTTCACAACGGCGTCCATACACTCCCAAAACCAAATTAAATTTTAGTCGCCGCTGGACAACATCCAGTAGATTCGGCGGGGTTGATCTCCTCTCACATAATGATTTTAGAAGGTTTTAAGCGCTGCGTCCCCTCCGAATTGTCAAACACACAATTCGTTTATGAATGCGGAATGTATAATTCATATCGACATATAAAGGATAAGTGCATAATTAATTTAAGTGCATTGAGGCCATAACTCACTCTTAATGACGTCACTCACTCTCTCGGATGACGCAAGTCACTCTCTAAAAGCTTTACTGGTATAAGAGAGTGAGGGACTGAGTTATATAGGTTCCCCGGAGCGTCCCACTAATATTACCTGGGACGCTCCCCCCGCGCCACGTGTCGTCCCCCAATTGGTGCTCCCTTCTGCAATTCGTGGCGTGTTGTCGAGTAAGGGCTCCGCTCTACGCCCAGATCTGCGGCCAGGATTAAAACATCTAAAAAGGCAAGCGCAAGCAGGAATTTTCAATTTAAAGAGTGGGCCCATTTGGGGCTGCTTTGATGCATCCGGTTCCATTTGTTTGTAGCCATTTATTTTAATTGTTCTTCCAAATGAAATACTGTTAAGGTTGACAAATGTCACGGTCAACCTTTTATGCCTATAAAATAAAATCGATGTGATCCATTTAATTGCTGGAGTGTCAACATCGATTATGGCTACTACGTTCTGATTTTCACAGTGGCGTCCGTATACTCCTAGAACAAAATTAAATTTTAGTCGCCCCTGGACAACATCCAGTAGATCCGGCGAGGTTGATCTCCTCTGACATAATGATTTTAGAACGTTTTTTGAACGTTTTTAGCACAGCAGCCTCTCCGAGACACACAATTCATTTATGAATGCGGAATGTATAATTCATATCGACATATAAAGGTTAAGTGCATTGAGTTCGGAGAATAATTAATTTAAAACGACATCGCGTTAAGGCCATAACTCACTCTCAATGATGCCACTCACTCTCTCGGATGACGCAAGTCACTCTCTAAAAACTTTACTGGTATAAGAGAGTGAGGGAGTGAGTTATATAGGTCCCCAGGAGCGTCCCACTACTATTACCTAGGACGCTCCCCCCAGGCCACGTGTCGTCCCCCGATTGGTGCTCCCTTCTGTAATTCGCGGCGTATTGTCGAGTAGGGGCTCCGCTCCGCGCCCAGATCTGTGGCCAGGATTAAAACATCTAAAAAGGCAAGAGCAAGCGGGAATTTTGAATTTAAAGAGTTGGGGCCGTGTTGATGCATCCTGTACCATTTGTTTGTAGCCGTTTATTTTAATTGTTCTTCCAAATGAAATACTGTTAAGGTTGACCCATGTCACGGTCAACATTTTATGCCGATAAAATATAATCGATGTGATCCATTTAATTGCTGGAGTTTCAACATCGGTTATGGCTACTGCATTCCGATTTTCACAACAGCCTCCACATACTCCCAGAACAAAATTAAATTTTAGTCGCCGCCGGACAACATCCAGTAGATTCGGCGGGGTTGATCTCCTCAGACATAATGATTTTAGAATATTTTTAGCGTAGCGTCCCCTCCAACTTGTCAAACACACAATTCGTTTATGAATGCGGAATGTATAATTCATATCGACATATAAAGGTTAAGTCCATAGAGCTGGGAGAATAATTAATTTAAAACGACGTGGCATTGAGGCCATAACTCATTCTCAATGACGTCACTCACTCTCTCGGATGACGCAAGTCACTCTCTAAAAACTTTACTAGTATAAGAGAGTGAGGGACTGAGTTATATAGGTTCCCCGGAGCGTCCCACTAATATTACTTGGGGCGCTCCCCCCCGCGCCACGTGTTGTCCCCCGATTGGCGCTCCCTTACGCAATTCGCGGCGTGTTGTCGAGTAGGGGCTCCGCTCTGGGCCCAGATCTGCGGCCAGGATTAAAACATCTAAAAAGGCAAGCGCAAGCGGGAATTTTGAATTTAAAGTGTGGGCCCATTTGGGGTTGTGTTGATGCATCCTGTTCCATTTGTTTGTAGCCGTTTGTTTTAATTGTGCTTCCAAATGAAATACTGTTAAGGTTGACCCATGTCACGGTCAACCTTTTATGCCTATAAAATAAAATCGATGTGAACCATTTAATTGCTGGAGTTTCAACATCGATTATGGCTACTACATTCCGATTTTCATAACGGCGTCCATATACTCCCAGAACAAAATTAAATTTTAGTCGCCGCTGGACAACATCCAGTAGATTCGGCGGGGTTGATCTCCTTTGACATAATTATTTTAGAATGTTTTTAGCGCAGCGGCGTCTCCGAATTGTCAAACACACAATTCATTTATGAATGCGGAATGTATAATTCATATCGACATATAAATGTTAAATGCATTGAGTTGAGGGAATAATTAATTTAAAACGACGTCGTATTGAGGCCACAAGTCACTCTCAATGACGTCACTCACTCTCTCGGATGACGCAATTCACTCTCTAAAAACTTTACTGGTATAAGGGAGTGACGGAGTGAGTTATATAGGTTCCCAGGAGCGTCCCACAAATATTACCTGGGACACTCCCCCCCCCCGCGCCACGTGTCGTTTTCCGATTGGTGCTCCCTTCCGCAATTCGCGGCGTGTTGTCTTATAGGGGCTCCGCCCGGTGCCCAGATCGATGGCCAGGATTAAAACATCGAAAAAGGAAAGCGCAATCTGGAATTTTGAATTTAAAGAGTGGGCCCATTTGGGGCCGTGTTGATGCGTCCAGTTCCATTTGTTTGTAGCCGTTTATTTTAATTGTTCTTCCAAATGAAATACTGTTAAGGTTGACCCATGTCACGGTCAACATTTTATGCCAATAAAATAAAATCGATGTGATCCATTTAATTGCTGGAGTTTCAACATCGATTATGGCTACTACGTTCCAATTTTCACAACGGCGTCCATATACTCCCAGAACAAAATTAAATTTTAGTCGCCGCTGGACAACATCCAATAGATCCGGCAGGGTTGATCTCCTCTGACATAATGATTTTTGAATGTTTTTAGCGCAGCGGCCTCTCCGAATTGTCAAATACACAATTCGTATATGAATGCGGAATGCATAATTCATATCTACATATAAAGGTTAAGTGCATAGAGCTAGGAGAATAATTAATTTAAAACGACATCGCATTGAGGGCATAACTAACTCTCAATGACGTCGCTCACTCTCTCGGATGACACAGGCCACTCTCTAAAAAATTTACAGGTATAAGAGAGTGAGGGAGTGAGTTATATAGGTTCCGAGGATCGTCCCACTAATATTACCTGGGACGCTGCCCCCGCGCCACGTGTCGTCCCTCGATTGGTGCTCCCTTCCGCAATTCGCGGCGTGTTGTCGAGTAGGGGCTCCGCTCCGCGCCCAGATCTACAGCCAGGATTAAAACATCTAAAAAGGCAAGCGCAAGCTGGAATTTTGAATTTAAAGGGCGGGCCCAATTGGGGCCGCGTTGATGCATCCAGTTCCATTTGTTTGTAGCCATTTATTTTAATTGTTCTTCCAAATGAAATACTGTTAAGGTTGACCCAGGTCACGGTCAACATTTTATGGCTAGAAAATAAAATCGATGTGATCCATTTAATTGCTGGAGTTTCAACATCGATTATGGCCACTATGTTCCGATTTTCACAACGGCGTCCATATACTCCCAAAACAAAATTAAATTTTAGTCGCCGCTGGACAATATCCAGTAGATTCGGCAGAGTTGATCTCCTCTGACATAATGATTTTAGAATGTTTTTAGCGCAGCGTCCCCTCCGAATTGTCAAACACACAATTCGTTTATGAATGCGGAATGTATAATTCAAATCGACATATAAAGGTTAAGTGCCTAGAGCTGGGAGAAACATTATTTTAAAGCGACGTCACATTGAGGCCATAACTCACTCTCAATGACGTCACTCACTCTCTCGGATGACGCAAGTCACTCTCTAAAAACTTTACTGGTATAAGAGAGTGAGGGAGTGAGTTATATAGGTCCCCAGGAGCGTCCCACTAATATTACCTGGGATGCACGCCCGCGCCACGTGTCGTCCCTCGATTGGTGCTCCCTTCCGCAATTTGCGGCGTGTTGTCTAATCGGGGCTCCGCTCCGCGCCCAGAACTGTGGTCCGGATTAAAACATCTAAAAAGGCAAGAACAGGTGGGAATTTTGAATTTACAGAGTGGGCCCATTGGGGGCCGTGTTGATGCATCCTGTACCATTCGCTTGTAGCCGTTTATTTTAATTGTTCTTCCAAATGAAATACTATTAAGGTTGACCCATGTCTTGGTCAACATTTTATGCCTATAAAATAAAATCGATGTGATCCATTTAATTGCTGGAGTTTCAACATTGATTATGGCTACTACGTTCCGATTGTCACAATGGCGTCCATGTACTCCCAGAACGAAATTTAATTTTAGTCGCCGCTGGACAACATCCAGTAGATCCGGCGGGGTTGATCTCTTCTGACATAATGATTTTAGAATGTTTCTAGAATGTTTTTAGCGTAGCGGCCTCTCCGAATTGTCAAACACACAATTCGTCTATGTACGCGGAGTGCATAATTCATATCGATATATAAAGGTTAAGTGCATCGAGTTAGGAGAATAATTAATTTAAAACGACGTCGCATTGAGGCCATAACTCACTCTTAATGACGTCACTCACTCTCTCGGATGACGCAAGTCACTCTTTAAAAGCTTTACTGGTATAAGAGAGTGAGGGAGTGAGTTATATAGGTTCCCAGGAGCGTCCCGCTAATGTTAGCTGGGACGCTCCCCCCCCCCCCCGCGCCACGTGTCGTCCCCCGATTGGTGCTCCCTTCCGCAATTCGCAGCGTGTTGTCGAGTAGGGGCTCCACTCCACGCCCAGATCTGCGGCCAGGATTAAAACATAAAAAAAGGCAAGCGCAAACGGGAATTTTGAATTTAAAGAGTGCGCCCATTTGGGGCCGTGTTGATGCATCCAGTTCCATTTTTTTGTAGCCGTTTATTTTAATTGTTCTTCCAAATGAAATACTGTTAAGGTTGACCTATGTCACGGTCAACATTTTATGCCTATAAAATAAAATCGATGTGATCCATTTAATTGCTGGAGTTTTAACATCGATTATGGCCACTACGTTCCGATTTTCACAACGGCGTCCATATACTCCCAGAACAAAATTAAATTTTAGTCGCCGCTGGACAACATCCGGTAGATCCGGCGGGGTTGATCTCCTCTGGCATAATGATTTTAGAATGTTTTTAGCACAGCGGGCTCTCCAAATTGTCAAATACACAATTCATATATGAATACGGAATGCATAATTCATGTCGACATATAAAGGTTAAGTGCATAGAGTTAGGAGAATAATTAATTTAAAGAGACGTCGCATTGAGGGCATACCTAACTCTCAATGACGTCGCTCACTCTCTCGGATGACGCAAGCCACTCTCTAAAAACTTTACAGGTATAAGAGATTGAGGGAGTGAGTTATATAGGTTCCGAGGATCGTCCCACTAGTATTACCTGAGACGCTCCCCCCGCGCCACGTGTCGTCCCCCGATTGGTGCTCCCTTCCGCAATTCACGGCGTGTTGTCGAGTAGGGGCTCCGCTCCGCGCCCAGATCTACAGTCAGGATTAAAACATCTAAAAAGGCAAGCACCAACTGGAATTTTTAATATAAAGGGTGGGCCCATTTGGGGCCGTGTTGATGCATCGAGTTCCATTTGTTTGTAGCCGTTTATTTTAATTGTTCTTCCAAATGAAATACTGTTAAGGTTGACCCATGTCACGGTCAACATTTTAGGGCTAGAAAATAAAATCTGTGTGATCCATTTAATTGCTGGAGTTTCAACATCGATTTTGGCCACTACGTTCCAATTTTCACAGCGGCGTCCATATACTCCCAGAACAAAATTAAATTTTAGTCGCCGCTGGACAATATCCAATAGATTCGGCAGAGTTGATCTCCTCTGACATAATGATTTTAGAATGTTTTTAGCGCAGCGTCCCCTCCGAATTGTCAAACACACAATTCGCTTATGAATGCAGAATGTATAATTCATATCGACATATAAAGTTTAAGTGCATAGAGCTGGGAGAACAATTATTTTAAAACGACGTCGCATTGAGGCCATAACTCATTCTCTTTGACGTCACTCACTCTCTCGGATGACACAAGTCACTCTCTAAAAACTTTACTGGTATAAGAGAGTGAGGGAGTGAGTTATATAGGTCCCCGAGAGCGTCCCACTAATATTACCTAGGACGCTACCCCCGCGCCACGTGTCGTCCGTCGATTGGTGCTCCCTTCCGCAATTCGCGGCGTGTTGTCCAGTAAAGGCTCCGCTCTGCGCCCAGATCTGTGGCCAGGATTAAAACATCTGAAAAGTCAAGAACAAGTGGCAATTTTGAATTTAAAGAGTGGGCCCATTGGGGGCCGTGTTGATGCATCCTGTACCATTTGTTTGTAGCCATTTATTTTAATTGTTCTTCCAAATGAAATACTATTAAGGTTGACCCATGTCTGGGTCAACATTTTATTCCTATAAAATAAAATCGATGTGATCCATTTAATTGCTGGAGTTTCAACATCGATTATGGCTACTACGTTCCGATTGTCACAACGGTGTCCATATACTCCCATAACGAAATTAAATTTTAGTCGCCGCTGGACAACATCCAGTAGATCCGGCGGGTTTGATCTCCTCTGACATAATGGTTTTAGAATGTTTTTGGAATGCTTTTAGCGTAGCGGGCTCTCCGAATTGTCAAACACACCATTCGTTTATGTACGCGGAGTGCATAATTCAGATCGATATATAAAGGTTAAGTGCATCGAGTTGGGAGAATAATTAATTTAAAACTACATCGCATTGAGGCCATAACTCACTCTTAATGACGTCACTCACTCTCTCGGATGACGTAAGTCACTCTCTAAAAGCTTTACTGGTATAAGAGAGTGAGGGAGTGAGTTATATAGGTTCCCAGGAGCGTCCCACTAATATTAACTGTGACGCTCCCCCCGTGCCACGCGTCGTCCCCCGATTGGTGCTCCCTTCCGCAATTCGCGGCGTGTTGTCGAAAAGGGGCTCCACTCCACGCCCAGATCTGCGGCCAAGATTAAAACATCAAAAAAGGCAAGCGCAAACGGGAATTTTGAATTTAAAGAGTGCGCCCATTTGGGGCCGTGTTGATGCATCCTGTACCATTTGTCTGTACCATTTGAAAGACTGTCATGGTTGAACCACGTCACGGCCAACATTTTGTGCCTATAAAACAAAATCGATGTGATTCATTTAATTGCCAGAGTTTAACATTGATTATGGCTACTACGTTCCGATTTTCACAATGGCGTCCCTAGACTTCCAGAACAAAATTAAATTTTAGTCGCCGCTGGACAACATCCAGTAGATCTGGCAGGGTTGATCTCCTCTGACATAATCGTTTTAGAATGTTTTTAGCACAGTGGCCTCTCCGAATTGTGAAACACACAATTCGTTTATGAATGCGGAATGTATAATTCATATCGATATATAAAGGGTAATTGCATATAGTTGGGAGAGTAATTAATTTAAAACGACGTCGCATTGAGGCCATAACTCACTCTCAATGGCGTCACTCACTCTCTCGGATGACGCAAGTCACTCTCTAAAAACTTTACTGGTATAAGAGAGTGGGGGACTGAGTCATATAGGTTCCCAGGAACGACCAACTAATATTACCTGGGACGCTGCCCCCGCGCCATCGTCGTCCACCGATTGGTGCTCCCTTCCGCAATTCGCGGCGTGTTGTCGAGTAGGGGCTCCGCTCCGCGCCCAGATCATCGGCCAGCATTAAAACATCTAAAAAGGCAAGTGCAAGCGGGAATTTTGAATTTAAAGAGTGGGCCCATTTGGGGTCGTGTCGATGCATCCTATACCAATTGTTCGTAGCCGTTTATTTTAACTGTTCTTCCAAGTGAAATACTGTTAAGGTTGACCCATGTCACGGTCAACATTTTATGCCTAGAAAATAAAATCGATGTGATCCATTTAATTGCTATAGTTTCAACATCGATTATGGCAACTTCGTTCCGATTTTCACAACGGTGTCCATATACTCACAGAAAAAAATTAAATTTTAATCGCCGCTGGATAACATCCAGTAGATCTGGCGGGGTTGATCTCCTCTGACATATTGATTTTAGAATGTTTTCAGCGCAGCGGCCGCTCCGAATTGTCAAACACACGATTCGTTTATGAATGCGGAATGTATAATTCGTATCGATATATAAAGGTTAACTGCATAGTGTTAGGAGAGTATTTAATTTAAAACGACGCTGCAATGAGGCCATAACTCGCTCTTAATGACGTCACTCACTCTCTCGGATGACGCATGTCACTCTCTAAAAACTTTACAGGTATAAGAGAGTGAGGCAGTGAGTTATATGGGTTCCTAGGAGCCTCCTATTAAAATTACCTGGGACGTTCCCCCCGCGCCACGTGTCGCCCCCGATTGGTGCTCCCTTCCGCAATTCGCGGCGTGTTGTCGAGTAGGGGCTCCGCCCCACGCTCAGATCTGCGGCCAGGATTAAAACATTTAAAAAGGCAAGTGTAAGCGGGAATTTTGAATTTAAAGAGTGGGCCCATTTAGGGCCGTGTTGATGCATCCTGTACCATTTGTTTGTTGTCGTTTATTTTAATTGTTCTTCCAAATGAAATACTGTTAGGGTTGACCCATGTCACGCTCAACATTTTATGCCTATAAAATAAAATCGATGTGATTCATTTAATTGCTGGAGTTCGAACATCGATTATGGCTACTACGTTCCGATTTTCACAACGGCGTCCATATATTCCCAGAACAAAATTAAATTTTAGTCGCCGCTGGACAACATCCAGTAGATCTGGCGGGGTTGGTTTCCTCTGACATAATGATTTTAGAATGTTTTTACCGCAGCGACCTCTTCGAATTGTCAAACACACAATTCGTTTATGAATGCGGAATGTATATTTCAAATCGATATATAAAGGTCAAGTGCATATAGTTGGGAGAGTAATTAATTTAAAACGACGTTGCATTGTGGCCATAACTCACTCTCAATGACGTCACTCACTCTCTCAGATGACGAAAGTCACTCTCTAAAAGCTCTACTGGTATAAGAGAGTGAGGGGGTGGCTTACATAGGTTCCCAGGAGCGTCCCACTAAAATTACCTGGGATGCTCCCCCCCCGTGCCACGTGTCGTCACCTGATTGGTGCTCCCTTTGCAATTCGCGGCGTGTTGTCGAGTAGGGGCTCCACTCCGGGCCCAGATCTGCGGCCAGGATTAAAACATCTAAAAAGGCAAGCGCAAGCGGGAATTTTGAATTTCAAGAGTGGGCCCATTAGGGGCCGTGTTGATGCATCCTGTAGCATTATGCATATAAAATAAAATCGATGTGATCCATTTAATTGCTGGAGTTTCAACATTGATTGTGGCTACTACCTTCCGATTTTCACAACGGCGTCCATATACTCCCAGAACAAAATTAAATTTTAGTCGCTCCTGGACAATATCTAGTAGATCCAATGGGGCTGATCTACTCTGACATAATGATTTTAGAATGTTTTTGGAATGTTTTTAGCGGAGTGGCCTCTCCGAATTGTCAAACACACAATTCGTTTATCAATGCGGAATGTATAATTCATATCGATTTTCACAACGTCGCTTTGAGGCCATAACTCATTCTTAATGACGTCACTCATTCGCTCGGATGACGCAAGTCGCTCTCTAAAAACTTTACTGGTACAAGAGAGTGGGGGAGTGAGTTATATAGGTTCCCAGGAGCGTCCCACTAATGTTACCTGGGACGCTGCCCCCGCACCACGTGTTGTCCCCCGATTGGTGCTCCCTTCCACAATTCGCGGCGTGTTGTCGAGTAGGGGCTCCACCCCGCGCCTAGATCTGCGGCCATCATTAAAACATTTAAAAAGGCAAGCGCAAGCGGGAATTTTGAATTTAAAGAGTGGGCGCATTTGCGGCCGTTTCGATGCATCCTGTACAATTTGTTCGTAGCTGTTTATTTTAATTGTTCTTCGAAGTGAAATACGGTTAAGGTTGACCCACGTCACGGTCAACATTTTATGCCTATAAAATAAAATCGATGTGATCCATTTAATTGCCGGAGTTTCAACATCGATTATGGCTACTACGTTCCGATTTTCAGACCGGCGTCCATATACTCCCAAAACAAAATTAAATTTTAGTCGCCGCTGGACAACGTTCAGAAGATCTGGTGGGGTTGATCTCCTCTAACATAATGATTTTAAAATATTTTTAGCGCAACGGCCCCTCTGAATTGTCAAACACACAATTCGTTTACGAATGCGGAATGTATAATTCATATCGATATATAAAGGTTAAGTGCATAGAGTTGGGAGAATAATTAATTTAAAACGACGTCGAATTGAGGCCATAACTCACTCTCAACGACGTCACTCATTGTCTCGGATGACGCAAGTGACTCTCCAAAAACTTTACTGGTATAAGAGAGTGAAGGACTAAGTCATATAGGTTCCCAGGAACATCCAACTAATATTACCTGGGACGCTGCCCCCGCGCCATCGTCGTCCACCGATTGGTGCTCCCTTCCGCAATTCGCGGCGTGTTGTCGAGTAGGGGCTCCGCTCCGTGCCCAGATCTTCGGCCAGCATTAAAACATCTGAAAAGGCAAGTGCAAGCGGGAATTTTGAATTTAAAGAGTGGGCCCATTTGGGGTCGTGTCGATGCATCTTGTACCATTTGTTCGTAGCCGTTTATTTTAACTCTTCTTCCAAGTGAAATACTATTAAGGTTGACCCATGTCACGGTCAACATTTTATGCCTATAAAATAAAATCGATGTGATCCATTTAATTGCTAGAGTTTCAACATCGATTATGGCAACTTCGTTTCGATTTTCACAACGGTGTCCATATACTCCTAGAACAAAATTAAATTTTAGTCGCCGTTGGACAACATCCAGTAGATCCGGCAGGGTTGATTTCCTCTGACATAATGATTTTAGAATGTTTTCAGCGCAGCGGCCTCTTCGAACTGTCAAACACACGATTCGTTTATGAATGCGGAATGTATAATTCGTATCGATATATAAAGGTTAAGTGCTTAGTGTTGGGAGAATAATTAATTTAAAACGACGTTGCATTGAGGCCATAACTCACTCTTAATGACGTCACTCACTCTCTCGGATGACGCAAGTCACTCTCTAAAAACTTTACATGTATAAGAGAGTGAGGGAGTGAGTTATATAGGTTCCTAGGAGCCTCCCACTAATATTACCTGGGACGTTCCCCCCGCGCCACGTGACGTCCCCCGATTGGTGCTCCTTTCCGCAATTCACGGCGTGTTGTCGAGTAGGGGCTCTGCTCCCCGCTCAGATCTGCGCCCAGGATTAAAACATTTAAAAAGGCAAGTGCAAGCGGGAATTTTGAATTTAAAGAGTAGGCCCATTTAGGGCCGTGTTGATGGATCCTGTACCATTTGTTTGTTGTCGTTTATTTTAATTGTTCTTCCAAATGAAATACTGTTAGGGTTGACCCATGTCACGGTCAACATTTTATGCCTATAAAATAAAATTGATGTGATTCATTTAATTGCTAGAGTTTGAACATCGATTATGGCTACTACGTTCCGATTTTCACAACGGCGTCCATATACTCCCAGAAGAAAATTAAATTTTAGTCGCTGCTGGACAATATCCCGTAGATCTGGTGGGGTTGATCTCCTCTGGCATAATGATTTTAGAATGTTTTTAGCGGAGTGGCCTCTCCGAATTCTCTAACACACAATTCGTTTATGAATGCGGAATATATAATTCATATCAATATATAAAGGTTAAGTGCATAGTGCGGAATGTATAATTCATATTGATTTTCACAACGTCGCTTTGAGGCCATAACTCACTCTTAATGACGTCACTCACTCTCTCGGATGACGCAAGTCACTCACTTAAAACTTAACTGGTATAAGAGAGTGAGGGAGTGAGTCATATAGGTTCCTGTAGGCGTCCCCCGAACGCCTCGGGAGGATGAGTCCCGTTCGGTTCATATTGGACTCACTACTGTTCGGAGTCTCAAATTTGTCATGGTTCTTAATCTGAGCCAAAGAGTCCAAATCCGGCAAATCATTTAGAGAACATTACATGTTCTTACTCCTGTTATTTATCCTAGATTTGCTAGGTTATGCGCACAACGAACGTGTATAGACTGGGTCGCCCAAATTGGAACAAAACATTTCATGTTTGTTTATTTGAAAATGGTTTGATGGTGCTACCCGCAAGTAGGCTAAGACATGAATTTTGCCACCCTTAAGTGGGCCTTAGAAAATATGGTTTTTGCCACTTCCAAGTGGGCTTAAAACCCGTATTTAATGTGTTGTTCCAATTCAAATAACCCAACCTCCACCCACAGGCATTCAGGCAGTTATATCACAGAAGTAGCTAGCCTCATGGTAATTATGCTATCATGGCAACATTTACACACATGTAGCATGCTAAAGCATAAAAAGCTTAACTAGTACTCCCAGCCAAAACAGAAACTAGTTAGTAATCATATGCATGATCCTAGTTCATGTTTTAAAATGGCTAATGCAAAGCATGCAAAGATGCAATCTAGACAGGCTCGACTATTCTAAACATGGCATGTGAAATGCAACAGATAACATGTATTAAATTTGGGATTGGAATACAATGCAGTTCGCATGATGCGCCGAGCTCGGTGCATGCAAGACAAATGTATGAATGCACGCATGCATAGCATGAGGTATGCTAATTTAAATATGCCCTAATACTAACCATTGAAAGCAGATAAATAAAAGGGAAGAAAGACGCGGGGTTGGAAGACATACACACACTCACGCACACTTATTACACAATTGCCCTCGCTCGGAGGGTCTGAATAAATATTACACAACCAAATGAATACTACTAAATTAATTATTACAAAACTTCTAATTAATTAACAAATGAAATGCAAAAGAAAGGTGGCCGCAGCCCTGCCTCGAGATGCGTGAATGATGCATGCTCGATCCGCCTTGCCCGAAAACCCGTAGCATGCCACTGTTGCCTCTGTTTACACTGCCTCACCCTTATGAAAATTATGAAGGTCTCCAGAACTGTTATGAGCTTCCTTTTGAGTTCTGTGGAGTGCCACCAGCCAGAGAAAAAGGCCACCAGCCATGGGAATAAGGTTATCGGCCAAATATGGTGTCATCGGCTGGGGACTGATGGCCGTTCGTACTAAAGATGGCCGGTCGGCCATTACTTCCTGTAGAATCCTGCAATTGACAGCAGCAAAGGGCAAGCAGTGTATGGCATGAAATTTTCAAGCAAATGTGTGCATGGCCACTCTCCCTGTCATGCTAAGGACTCAAGGGGGTGCGGCTCTTGGTACTCGGGCCACCAGTCACGCATTTCGATGCATGATGGCCAAAGGTACCAAGTTTGCAACTTAATGTAAACGCATGCTACAAACAAATGAATGCTAACACCCTATCATGTTGAGATCAAGGGCGTCGGCGACCGAGGATTGAGACGTGTTTCGTCACTTTAAGTATGAACACTCCTCAATTCTCATTCTCATGCCAAATGCAATGTAAACTAAACATGCCAATGTGTAATGTACTAAAGCATGCAACATGCTATGTAGTAAACATGGACAAATATGCAATAGCACTAGCATATGGCAGCACATAATGAGCCAAATATACAACAAACATATGACAAACATGTAAAACCATAAAGGACAGACCTCAGCCTTGCCATAAACAGTGGCCAAAAGTGCCAAAAATGGTGGACCAGTGCTCATGCAAGCATGCAAACCAATGAGCCAAAAAATCAAGCATGGAAGGCTACTCTCAAGAACACTCAAAGGTGGTAAGTATGGACATTAAGCACTCATGTTAACTTCTAAAAAAAAGTGAATGATGATGCCAAACCATGCTAGGGAATAGATGCAAAATGAAAGGCATTCAAGGCCACAAACGGGAGCATTACTCAACACCTACCCCAAGCAAGCATGGTATGAGCTATTCAACCAAAAACAGAGTTTTAATGCACCAAAATAAGTGCCAAAACCCCCTGATATGGCAGCTAAGAGACACAGAACAAGAGGCATGCGCAAAAGGCCATACATGGAGCATAGGATCATGTCTCTTCGAAGCATTGAAAGGATAAGAAAATGCAAACATGCAAGCATAAAACATGGACTGAAATGACGTAATAAGTGATTCCAAATCACTAAAATAGCCAAGATAGTGCATGCTAATGACTTACACACCCGATGCCAACATGCTAGAATGCAAAGGGGTTATACAAAGCATGAAATGCATGACCAAATCAACACCCAACAGACCTCAAGCCTAGCAAAATATGACTAAAAGCTTCACAAAGTTACGCAAAAATGTGCAAGCATGATGGTCTAATGGCAAGATGCATTTCTAGGCAAAATGGGGGAAAACAAAGCAAGTGTATTAAGCATGAGAGGGGCCATTAATCTGACAAAAAATAGAGGCATGTTGTGACCTAATGACACCAAAAAACCTCTGAAATGGAGCCAAAGACAACTAATCATGCATGCTACCCTTATGAGCTAAAAGTGCAAACAAAAGAGAGACAAAGGGAGAGGGGTGTCCCTCCTCTATGCAAGACTTCAAACCCCCTTCTTCAGCACTGAAAATCCACTGGATTTCAGTGGTGAGAAGGCCAATACACCAAAGTAACCAAAGCTTAACAATGGAGGCCCAAAAAAGGCCAAACAAGGCCTTAGAGGGGGAGGTCGACCCCCAACACCAAAACAACCTTAATGAAGTATCTTAAGCATGCAAATACAAGACTTTTTTTAGTTATACACAAAGTCTAAATCAGTAAGCAAGATAGGTTAAAGACTAGTGCAAGATTGGGGAATCTAAAGCAAAAGTGTTACCCTTGAAGAACACCTTAAGAACAGCAAGCTCAGGTCCCTTCTTCTAATCAAAACCACCCCAAAACCTCAAGAACACACTCTGAAAGCCTCCAAAGTCGAAGTATGGTGTAATAGTAGGTGACTTAGTGCAAAACTAAGGTCAAAACACACTTTTGGGGCCTCTAACACACACAAAAGGGGAGAGAGAGGAAGATGTAGAGAGAGGAGGTGATATATATCAGAATATATATGTAAGCTCTGGTTTTTTGCTCAACCCTTACATAGGAGAGGGGAGGTTTCCTTATATAGACCATGCCAAGACCAAGCTTCCTAGGGAAGCTATTCAAAAAGGGTCAAGGCTTCCTAAAGAAGCCAAGGCAAAGGGGCCATGGCTTCCTTAGGAAGCTGAGACAAGTGTCCAAGCTTCTTGAGGAAGCTAAGACAAAGGTCCAAGCTTCCTTAAGAAGCTAGACCAAAAATGTGCAAAAGGGGAAAAACAGCCACACTCGTGCACGGGTGCAGGGTTTATGCATTCCAGCTGGCACAGCTGGTATGCACCATGCCTGAAAAAGGCAAAAAGGTGGTACCGGCCAAAAAAGGAGGTCATCGACCAAACAGATGGTCGGCTGACCACACTAAGTGCCGACTGGCGAATGGTATATTTCACCAATGGCCGGTAGCAAGAACACACGGTTGATGGCCTCAATCGAAGGCCGGTGGGTGCCAGGGGTAGCTAACAAGCTACTCTCTACCCTCAGGTGCAAAAACAAACAAGTCCTTGGGATAAAACCAAGCACAGAACAAACAAGTCGAGAGATCCTGAGGCAAGGCGCGTAGCCAAGGCCTCCGGGAACTCTAAACAAACACGAACATGGATGATCACCGAGTGTTTAAGCGGTGACGTCCAAGTCTTGAGGACGGTCAAAAATGGGGTGTCTACAGTTGCCCCTCTTTGACAGAACTCGAAAGTCATAACAATGAGGGGAGTGAGTGTCAAAGCCCAGAGATGACCCATTTTTGACAAGGCCGAAGACTTAGACAAACATACAAGCTACAGATAAGATATGCGCTCTAAGGCAGGGGCAAAATGCAATTGACAATGCAAGAAGCCGAACATAACTCATGATCATGCAAAGAAAGCTATAACGAAGCATAACATGCAACAGTTTTAAGCAATCAATAGAAATCCAACTACATTACAATGCAGAAATGTTGTAAGAGAATTATACAATTCTAGATACGTCTCACTCAGAGAATACAATACCTGCACGGTTCGTCGGGTTGCACCAGCTTCAAATGAACCGCCCATACAATATCGTGCCTGTAAAGAGAAAGAAAACTTAACAGGTACAATATTGTTAGCAATATGTATGACAATGCAATTGAAAGTGCGTGGCAATGCAAATCGAGTGGGAAGCATAACGATGCGACTGAAGGTAAGCATAACAATGCCATGAAGGCCTAAACACATGTAAGTAAAGAACACATGACAATGTGTGCAATGTGTATAAAAAGGAATTTGAACACATGTGAGTAAAGCAATACGTGACAACGCACGCAATGTGTATAAAAAGGAACTTGAACACATGTAAGTAAAGCACAACGCGACAATGCATGCAATGTGTATAAAAAGGAACTTGAACACATGTAAGTAAAGCACGACGCGACAACGCATGCAATGTGTATGGAAAGTAACTTGAACACATGTAAGTAAAGCATAACGCGACAACACAGGTAATGTGTATAGAAAGGAATTTGAACACATGTAAGTAAAGCATAACACGACAACGAATGTAATGTGTATAGAAAAAAACTTGAACACATGTAAGTAAAGCATAACGCGACAACGCATGCAATGTGTATAGAAAAAAACTTGAACATATGTAAGTAAAGCAAAACGCGACAACGCATGCAATGTGTATAGAAAGAAACTTGAACACATGTAAGTAAAGCATAACGCGACAACGCATGCAATGTATATAGAAAGAAACTTGAACACTTGTAAGTAAAGCATAATGCGACAACGAATGCAATGTGTATAGAAAGAAACTTGAACACATGTAAGTAATGCATAACGCGGCAACGCATGCAATGTGTATAGAAAGAAACTTGAACAGGCCAATTCAATTTTGAAGCATGGTAAAGACATGTTATTCATGAAATTTGAAATGTAAAGCACTGCAACACAATATAATTGAAGCAATTTGTGGAATTCACAAGATACGAAAAGGATACGGGAAGGGACGTTCCTCGCACGCACCGAGCATTGCTCATAGAAGACGCGGCTTGAGGTCAACTCAAAGGCCTACTGATGTTCCGAAAGTGCACTTCCTTGCACTGTCTCGAGTAATGAAGGTGCCAAACCGTATAATGGGCCTGAACAAGGGCATAGGAGGTGCATCGACCGCAAAGGAAGGTTACTGGTATCAATCCCGATACTCTACTGCCCTGCTCTTCTTTTGCTTTACTTTTCTTTTTACTGGTAATTTAAGCACATTGCACTACCTCAGGCAAGTTTTACCTTTTGAAAAGTGTGTATTTTTGCAAAACACATGAGGGAAATGAAACATCTATTTTGTTCAAAAAGGTGTTACATTTGTGCTTTCTATGTGTCGCATCGTATGGTATCACATAGCAATGTGAACGAAATTGAACTTGGTTTGAAAATCGAGCACTTGCATCGTAATAATCAGGTAGTGAACCGACTTACAACTCGATAAACAAAGAACTTGATTAGCTAGCCAAGAGCGAGTACAACTCGATAAGCAACACAAAGACTTAAGGAATGTGAAATACAACTCGATAAGCAAATTTACAATAACTCGATAAGCAAATGGACGTGACGCCGCAAAAGTCATCATCGGAGGGCATTGGAAGTGGTGGTATTCCACAAATCCTCAGCATGTTCAACACGTAAACAGCTCAGGGAGCAAGAAGGAATACCACCGGCCACGAGGGAAAACCATTGGCCTCAAAAAGTCGCCATCGGCCAGCATCTTTGATAATCGGCCAAAAGTTGTGGTCGGTTGGCACTATACTTGGCCGGCCGGCCATAAATGGCAGAGACCAGCAGAATGCTGACATCTGTCCTCCACTCAACCTCATCCCCTACAAAAGGCTTCATCTTTGTAGTTTTTCTTAATTCCACACTAATTTGCTCCAAATGGAAGAATTTCTTGCCCAAAATCTCACAGCTCAGATTGCCAACTTGGACGGCTCGGAAAAGCTGAACTTCCGGGGTTTCGGCATGAATGCACTATTCACACTGAGTCGCACTCCATTGCACTTTCCGTTTCTCCATGTCGCGGCAAGGTTTTGGAATCCGGTAACACACGTCTTTAGCTTTGGCGGGCAAGAGGTGTGTCCTACCTTCGAAGACTTTCAAGCTTTGATGGAATCCGAGCGTGATGAGGAAATCTTGCCTCAGCTTCACTTTGGCCACGCCCAAGCCTTAGAGCGAATGTGTGGACTTACTATGCATGACGCTCGATCTTTGATTTGTGACGGAATGTTGGATATTTCGAGTTTGATTTGTCGGTTTTCTGATGCTGGCGACCGTAGTGACCATCATTGGCAAGGCTTTCGGCGACATGCCCTCTGTTTGTGCATGTTATCTCATTTCCTGTTTGTCTCGGACTTGGGAGGATCTAACGTCCGGTTGATCGAGATTGCCCAAGGCTTGAAGGAGGACAAGAGCTGCATTGCCATGACTGTGGCTGAGACATTGATGGGCTTAGACGCCATCTATCACCGAGAGATGACCAGGTTTGCGGGGAGTCCACTACTACTGCAGGTAATGCTTCCCACCCAATCTTACATATGTATGGCTCACATCACTCGGCCCTTAGGCTCGATTTTTCTCACAAAGCCCTTTTCTCACTTTTCTCTCATCATACATCTCTCTATTCTTTATTCTCTAATTTTTTTCAATCCCTTCCCAGGTGTGGTTGATGGACAAGTTGCAAGTTATGGACTCTTGCCCAGTATACTCTGCTCGTGGTTACTTCTTCCGGTAATGCCTAGTTAATGCCCTTGATGAGGGATGGTGGTTCAATTGGATGTGTCGCTTGTCCGCAGACCGTATTGCTTGGCGATGCCCTTAGCTTAACCTACCGGCAATGGGCTATAGCATGTCCCGGCAGACTGGGATTCAGTTGATTGGCTTTACTCACTGTGTGTTCTATTTCCCATTCTAGTTCCAGCACCAGTTCGGCCATGATCAGACTTGCCCGGCAGGGGGGATAGAGTATCCAGCTGCATTCTTGGCTCGAGGTGCGTAGCTTGCTCGGCAGGCCGCAGCATGGAGGACTAGAGAGCTCCTGGCCCTTGCTCCTACTTTCAGTTGCACTTTGTCTGATGATTGCATAGATTGGCTCAATGAAGAGGCGCAGATTGGGCCCAACTTGGCATCAGAGGCTTCGACCAACTCTGGGAGGTGGCGCAGGAGCACCTGACTCACCTATACCCCGGATTTATTGCTTTATTAGAACTTTCAAGTTTTCTTTATGAATGTACTAATAAAAAGCAACTTCAATTTGTATGCAAGAGCAGGAGAACTCTGTATTGAAATCAATGAAATTGAAGGTTGTGGGTACTGAAAATTTTCCGTTTTGGTCCAAAAATGGTCTAAGTTTTAAAATGATTAATTTGAACAAAGTCAATCTTTTATTAAAACTTTTCAAAACCATTTTCAATATGGATCAGAACTGGACATGCCTGAAATCTGTCACTGAGATGCACAATATCGGATTCCAGCAACTGGAAAGTTGCCCCAGTTTGAAGAGTACTGCGACACTGCATGGCAACGGAAAGTTGCCCCTAGTCTGAAAAGCACTGCACCGGAGATCATAACCGAACTCTTGAATGCTGAATGGACAAAGATGGCCGAGATGATCAAATGGACTAAGTTGATCGGGAAAAAGTTTATGGCTAAACTTCAGGATGAAGTTGCTTACGTATCCCAAAGATGGGAATCAAGCCTTACGTAGTTCGGGCTTGGGTTCACCCAAGTATTTTCACTCTCCTTTTATGGTCTAACTTTTGCCAAGGCTGCCCTTTGCGGGTTTTCAACCTTGCGAGCTCAGTTTTTATAATTTCAAATTTTTCAGTGCTCTAACTTTTGCCTAGGTCGCCCTGTCAGGTTTTCGGACTAGCAAGCCTCTCAGGGGTAATATTTCTTCAACTTGGGTTCACCCAAGTATTTTCACTCTCCTTTTATGGTCTAACTTTTGCCAAGGCCGCCCTTTGCGGGTTTTCAACCTTGCAAGCTCAGTTTTTATAATTTCAAATTTTTCAATGCTCTAACTTTTGCCTAGGTCGCCCTGTTAGGTTTTCGGCCTAGCAAGCCTCTCAGGGGTAATATTTCTTCAACTTGTCCATGTTGATCGGTTGTGAAAACTCTAGGCCATCTAGGTCCATCAGAACCACAGCTTCACCTGACCAAATAGACTTGATGATGTATGGACCAGTCCAATTGGGTCTGAACTTGCCCCTAGGATCGTGGATGGGAGCTCGGTTGTCCTTGAGCACCAGATCTCCTTCATTCCAATTCCTGGACTTAACCTTCTTGTTGAATGCCTGGGCAATTCTGCGATGATAACCTTGAACATGGTACAGTGCCTTTAGTCTTCTCTCATCAAAGAGCTTGAGTTCCTCAAATCTGCTCTACTGTCAATCTGTTTCGGCTATCTGACACTCAGCCAGTACTCTCAAAGATGGAACCTCAATTTCAATGGGTAGAACAGCCTCCATTCCGTAAACCAACGAATACGGAGTCGCCCCAGTAGAAGTTATGATTGAACTCCGGTAACCCCACAGAGCAAACGACAGCTTATCTGGCCAGTCCCGGTAGGTTTCCACCATCTTTTGCAGTATGTGTTTGGCATTCTTGTTGGCGGCCTCAACTGCTCCATTGGTTTGCGGCTGGTATGTGGATGACTTATGAAAAGCCACGTTGTAATTTTCCAACAAGTCAATCACTTCCTTCTTGAAGTGGGAACCTGTAGACGTCCCCGAACGCCCCGGAAGGATGAATCCCGTTCTGTTCATTTGGGGTTACTACAGTTCGAACTCGACTTGTGTCACGGTTCTTAATCTGAACCAAAGAGTCCAAATCTGGCAAATCGTTTTGAGAAACAGATTTTTGAAAAAGTAGTGCCAAACATGGACTGCTTTTCCAGATACAGAGTCGCCACCTAAATATTTTTAAAATGGGGAAATTTAGGAAACCCTGACTCGGTGCCGAAGGCCACATGTCCGTCATCACCGGAGTTGTCTCGGCTCGGGAGCTTGGGTACGATCGGGGAAGGTCAGCTATGAGCATCCCCTTTCGCCCGGTCCGAAGACCGGCCTCTACTAATCGTGATATCCGTTTTTGAAAACGTTATGTATTCTTATTCCATTTATTAGCCTAGAATTACTATGTTATGCGCGCAGCAAACAAGTATAGACTAGATTGCCTAATTTGGAAAGAAACATTGCATATCCGTTTGTTTTGAAAATGCTTTGGAATTTTGCTACTCGCAAGTAGGCTAAAACACAGATTTCAATGAGTTTTTCCAACTCAAACAATCCAACCTCCACCCACAGGCATCCAAGTAGTTTATAACACATAAGCATCTAGCCACATGTTAAGCATGCTGTCATGGCAATATTCACACTCATGCGATATGCTAAAGCGGAAATACTAACATCGTATTCCGTGCCAAAACAGAGAACTCGTTAGCAAAACATGCATGATCCAAGTCCATGTTAAGTGCCTAATTTATCGCATACAAAGTGTTGCTAGAATAGGCTCGGCTATCCTAAACATGGCATGTGAGAAATGCACAACTATCACATATTCAGTTTAGAATTTGAAGTACAAATGCAGTTAGCGTGATGTACCGAGCCTAATACATGTAGCATAAATGCATGAATGCACGCATGCATAGCATAAGGTATGCTAATTTAAATGTGCCCTAATACTAATCATCAAAGCAGGTAAGTAAAAGGGAAGAAAGAAGTGGGGTTTGGAAGACATACACACCACCCACGCACACTTATTACAGATTTGCCCTCGCTCGGAGGGACCAAATAAATATTACAAATTAATTAACTACGCAAGCTAATTAATATTACAAATTAATTAATTTAATTAACAATTTAAATAAATTAATTAAAATAGGAAAATCGCCTCGGGAAACGCACCGCCATGCGTTAGCTGCCTCTGTTTTCTTTCCTCTGCTCCTCTGGAGGCTGTCAAAACCTCAGGACTGCATCCCTGGACACTGGGGAGTGCCACCGGCTGAGTGGAATTACCACCGGCACTGGTGTGTGGCCATCGGCACAAAATGGAGTTGTCGGCAGAGGAAAGATTGCCGGCCGGCACCTTACACTGCCGGTCGGCAAAGAAAGCCTGCAGAACCTGCAACTCACAGCAACAGAGGGCAAAACAAAGCATGGCAGCACAATTCAAGGCATATATGCATCAATCATGTCCCTTATCATGATAATGACTCAAAGGGGCATGGGACTCGATTCTCGGACCACCAATCACGCATTTCCATGCATGATGGCCCCAAGAACCAAGTATGCAACTTTGATTTCAAATGCAATGCAAACCAATCAAACCAAACAAGGCCCAATTCCTATCATCAAGTCAAGGAACAAGGCATGCATGTAAGATGCAATGCAACCTAAGCATACAAACTAAGATGCAACATGGCATGGTGACAAGCTTATCCAAGCATACAAGCATACAAATGACAATGCAAATGGATGCAAAGATGGACTTATGCATGAATTAGGCAACTCTAACTAGGCCTAAAACAGTAGCCATAATGCCCAAAAATGGAGACCAAAACATACATGCACACATACACATGTTAAGGCCCAACACTTAGGCACAAAGCAAGCAACATTCAAGCACACTTGAAAGAGGCAATCATGAACAATTGGCATGCAACGCGAGCTCTAAAATCATGTTATAAAAATGATGCCAAATCACATTAAACAAGACAAGCAAGTGCATGCAAGCATGGTCCAAGTACTTGAAGCAAGTCATGAAGCTTTGAAGCATGTTTATCACAACAAACATGGCATGCATTAAACTACTAAAACAGATTTTTAGCATGTCAAAACAAGGCCAAAGGACTCCTTAGATGGCATCTAAGTGGCTCAAATACAAAGGCATACATAGACACCAAAACATGGAGCATTGCTACACAAGCTTCCAAAGCATTAAAGAGGCATGCAAGGCAATCAAACAAGCATGGAAATGGGACTGAAATAACATGTGGAGGGACCCCAAATCACCAATTCGATGCAAAGATATCATGCTACACATGCACATACTCAAGGCTAACAAGCCCAAATACAAAGGAGCTATATCAAGCATGCCAAAATCGACCCAAACACTTATGGACAGACCTAAAACATGGCAAAATAAGCACATAATCTTCACAAGACTAAGCCTAAAACATGCTCCAACAAAGGCTAACAACCTAAGGCACATTAAGGCATAAACAAGGCATTACAAGGCAACTATGCTAAGCATGCATGGAGTACCAAAACCAACTTAAAATCATGTTATATTATGGATATATAAGCATGAAAAATAGCCTATACATGCTCAACACACACTCAAGCATAGGCTCTCTCAAGAGGCCAAAAGATGCCCTTTTCAAGGACAACAGGGAGAGGGGGTGGCCCTCTCCTTCTTGGGACTTCAAGGCATCATCTTCACCACTGAAATCCCTCAAGATTTCAGTGATGAAGAGACCCCAACACCAAAATCCCAGAGCTAGCACAAAATGGCCTAAAATGAGGCCTTTCAAGGCCTAAGGGGGGGTCAACCACCCTCAAACAACAAAACACTCTTAATAAACAATAAAGAGGACTAAAAAATAGAACTTTTTTGTGTTATACAATAAGCACAAAAACGAATTTAAGACAGGTAGAAATGAGGTGCAAAAGGAGGGGAATAAAAGGGTGAGATCCTTACCCTTGAAGCCTTCTTTAACAATGGTGCTCCAATGGCCTTCCTTAGCTTGAATCCAACACCAAAACCTCAAAACCAGTCCCTTAGAACCTTAAGAGGTAAAGGAAGGTGAAACACTATGTGTTTGTGTGAAATAATAAGACACAAGTGCACTAAAACACACACAAGAGGGAAAAGAGAGAGAGAAAGTGTATCAAACCCTAACCCTAGAACTCAGAACCCTAACAATGGCTGTCTAAGCTCTCCAAAATATCCTAAGTGTCTAACCTAAGTTCCCTCTTCTTTGTTACAAGAGAGAGCCTCTCTCTATATGTCTTGTAAAGCTTACAAGACAAGCTTTACAAGAGGGAGATCCCTCCATACACGTGTATGAAGGGATGCAAAAGCAAGACAGCTGTCTAAAAATATCTGCAAAAGCAGATGAACAGCAATCGGCCGGCCAAAAATGCCATCTTGGCCAAAAAGAGTGCCGACCGGCACAAAATAGTGCTGACCGGCAACAAAAAGTGCCGGCCGGTGGTAGCAAAACACCAGCCGGTGGCCTCTAGCCACTGCCGGTGGTGGGTGGGGATGGTCTACAAGCCCCACCCTGCCTCTCAAGGGCAAGATGCAAGTGTTTGGTGCAAAACCAGACACTAAACGGTCGAGTTCGGGGATCCTAAGGCAAGGCGCGTGAGCCGAGACATCCGGGAACTCCAAACGAACACAAACATGGAAGATCACCGTGTGTTCAAACGGTGACGTCCAAGTCTTGAGGACGGTCAAAAATGGGGTGTCTACAGTTGCCCCTCTTTGACAGAACTCGAAAGTCATAACAATGACAGGAGTGAATGTCAAAGCCCAGAGACGACCCATTTTTGACAAGGCCGAAGACTTAGACAAACGTGCAAGACAGTCAAGATATGCGCCTGAAGGCAGGGGCAAAATGCAAGACAATGCACAGAGCCGAGCATAACCTATGATCATGCAAAGAAAAGCTATAATGAAGCAAACATGTGACAGTTTTAAGCTAGCATACACCGAACTACACTACAATGCAGAAAGGATGTAAGAGAATTATGTAATTCTCAATACGTCTCACTCGGAGGATACAATACCTGTGCGGCTCGTCTGGTTGCACCAACCTCAAATGAACCGTACATACAATATCGTGCTTGAAAAGAAAACAAACTTAACGGGTACAACATTGTTAGCAACATGCATAACAATGCAAGATGGATGCAAAACGAAATGCAATATATACAAAACAATGTATAAACAATGCAAATGAAGATGCAATGTAATTGAAACAATGCAAGCTACATGCAAAGCATTTGAATCGTGATCCAATCACGAGCGGTTCGAAACCACACCTATGTCAAATAGATTGATGGAGATAACAAGTCTGTCTACCATAGAACGGTCAACTGAACTATGAGCATTGTAGACAGACGCAAGAACAAGTATTGGGTGGAATTGACATAAGTGGGGAAACGACCCACTGGAGAAAGGACTACGATCCTAATGCCGGATGCAAAAATTACACTACAATGTAATACACGAATATGGCACGCAGGCCAAACCAAATCTTGCCTAGGAAAGGCATGTACACATACAAGCCATGTGTAACACAGAAAAGGTGCTGCAACCCTCAACCAACATATCAGCGTGGAATCGGCGCGATACACATGCAGAACTATGTTTTAACATGAAAAGTAAGGGCACATACCAGACCAAGCTCAACTTGGAAAGGCGCAAGCCATAGGCGGAAGGTGATGCAATGAATGCATGCAATCTACAATGCAATATCTACAAATATGCAATGGAGTAGATATAGATACAATGGATATGGCACGCAAGCCAAACCAAATTTTGCCTAGGAAAGGCATGTACACGTACGAGCCATGTGTAACACAGAAAAGGTGCCGCAACCCTCAACCAACATATCAGCGTGGAATCGGCGCGATACACATGCAGAACTGTGTTTTAACATGAAAAGTAAGGACACATACCAAACCAAGCTCAACCTGGAAAGGCGCAAGCCATAGGCGGAAGGCGATGCAGTGAATGCATGCAATCTACAATGCAAATGCATGACAATGCACTATGATGCAATGACTATGTTTGCAGTTTTCCCTATCTTACCAATAGGGCGATATACTAGGTTGGTTCAGTATCCAGGACTAAGGCGCAGACAAGCTGCTTCAATCTATGGGGTTTCCATACAGATTTCAAGCCGAGGATACACCCCTCGGTATTTAAACCAGAATTTAGTCTCGGAACTCCTGAACCTTTGCGTTCTAGGCATAAGCCATTCGAACTCTAGTTTCCACCATCCCAGTTGGTCTTCTTGGAATTCACCGCGAACATAGGCAGGTGGCTTTACCAGACCACCAAAAGTCGTTCGGGCACGACAAACACCAAAGGAGTTGCACCTTTAGAGGATTTAAGGTCTCCTAGACCGGGATGCAAAATGGTATGCATGACAATGCATGTTTTGTTTGTTTTTTGTTTTTGAGATGCAAACACTAAAGGTCTCCTAGACCGTACGTGTTTTCGAAGTGCAAAATGAAATGCGCGACAACATGCGGCTTTCGAAGTGCACGACAATGCGAACACTATAGGTCTTACACCTTCCAAGGATTTAAGGTCTCCTAGACCGTACGTGTTTAAGGTCTCGCCAGACCATGCGTGTTTAAGGTCTCGCCAGACCGTGCGTGTTTAAGGTCTCGCCAGACTGGCGTATTGCACGACGGTATGATGCGCAAAATAACGCAATGCGTTAGGCAACGCGAGTGCACATGACAGTGCGATGGAATGCATGCAAAATGCAATGAGATGCGCAAAATAGCGCGAAATTTGAAATGCACAAAACAGTGCGATGTGCAGAACAGCGCGAGATTTGAAATGCACAAAACAGTGCAATGCGCAGAACAACGCGAGGTTTGAAATGCACAAAACAGTGCAATGATTTTGAAATGCACAAAATAGTGCGACGGTTTGAAATGCACAAAACAGTGCGACGGTTTGAAATGCACAAAACAGTGCGACGGTTTGAAATGCACAAAACAGTGCGACGATTTTGAAATGCACAAAACAGTGCGACGGTTTGAAATGCACAAAACAGTGCGATGCGCAGAACAGCGCGAACAATTTTGAAATGCACAAAACAGTGCGATTGATATGCGATACACATGGGGCAACTTTTGGACCTTGCAAAAGCCAAAAGGATATGAAAAGGATACACCTTGCATGGGTTGGAGTGCTACGCACGGCAGACACGACCCGAGGTCAAAACGGAGGCCGGTTGAGCGTCGGGGATGCACTTTCTTGCACTTTCTTGAGCTATGAAGACCAAAAACTCCTCACATGGCCTAAACAAGGCTGTGGGAACACCACCGGCCGGAAGAAGAGGCCACCGGCTGGCCGCCGGCATCAAAATAAGTCCATCGGCACAAAAAAGTGCCGGCCGGCACAAAACATTGCCGACCGGCAAACAGTTGCTGAATCGGGGCAGTTTCGACTTTTCACCTTGGGTGTCTTAAAATAGGGTTTTAAACCCTATTTTCTCATTCCTCCTCCGCCGAAATCTCTTTCTCTCTCTCTCTAGAGCGTTTCTCTCTCCCTTTTCGCCCGTTTCTTCGCGTTCTACGCCCATTTCGTCGTCGGATTCACGATTTCCTTCGCGTTTCGGACATTTTCAACCGATCACATTCTTGTTTCGGTGCCTCGTTTGGCGTTCTCGCCTTTTCGGGGTTTGTTCCCCCCACTTTCCTCCTCATTCTTGTGCCTTTTCACATTCCGGCCTTCCCGGCCATTTCCGACCCTCTTGGGTGTTGACTTTTCAGTTGACTCTTCGCATTTCGGCCCGATTTTCCTTTTCCCGACCATTTTCTCATCATTTTCGATATGGAAGATGACATTCCACGTGGCGGGACTCCCCCGGACCACGAGATGGATCCCGGGGTCGAGCTCCTACCGTTGAGCGAGCGCCCGTTCGACCCGGCGACCTACCGACTGGCGATCCATGTTCTGCCCCCCGACGGCCTGCGTCAGTTCCGGAGCTTCGAGTGGCATGTGGCGCCTGAGCTACTACTGCGTGAGCCTACCTCCCACCTTTTATTCGGCACTTCTGAGGTAACTCTCTTTCTTCTGCTTTACTTTCCACAATGTAGGATACAAAAACTGTCATAGTTAGTTGTATTCTTTAACTGTTGAAAACTGATATGCTGTAGACTGTAGTTGACTGTAAACATACATACAACTGACATCTGCTTGAGACTAACACATGCACACGCACTGTACTAGCCCCGAATCACTCAAACACACTGCACTCACGGTATTTCACTGTATGCGCACTGGCACCCAGTATTTGTCTGAATCTGTCAAACCTGCATGCATGCTATATCTGTTCTGAAACATCCAAACATGCTGACACATCACACGTATTATTTCACTGTAAGCACACCGGCACCCGGTATTTGCCTGATCCTGACAAACTTGCATACATGCTATATCTGCTTTTTCAAAACTGCATTTTGAATGTTGTCTTGCCACCGTTATTTTTTGTTTACAGGAGGGTTCCCATACCATCCACGAGTATGGGAATACTGGTGCACGGGAGTGGTATGATGAGCTCCCCGACGCAGTCCGACGCATCGTGGACCGGGCGGGCTTCGGCACCTTCTGCCGAGGGCTCTCCAGATTGTCCACATGCAGACCTCTCCTCGCCGCTCTGGCGGAGAGGTGGTGGGACACCACCGATTCTTTTCATTTCTCTGCTGCAGGGGATATGACGATGACCCCTCATGATTTCTCGATGCTCACAGGCATCGGGGTGGGGGGTGATCCGATCCCTTTTGACATCGCGATGGATGAGTGGACAGCCGCTTAGGTCTATCTACTAAGAGAGGTGCCACCCCTAGCTCGCCCAGGTTTCGTTCGATATTCCTGGTTTGAGGTCCAGTTTCGGGTGCAGCCCGTGTTGGAGGAGGAGGCGGAGATGACCCCGGAGGACGTGGAGAGGTATGCTCGCGGGTTCCTCATGTTCCTGTTCGGGACTACCATCTTCGCCGATCGGGCGAACACCGTGCCTCTCTGTCTTCTCAGCGCACTGGTGGACGTCCGGGACATCTTGCACTATGATTGGGGCGGCGCTGCTCTGGCCACCCTTTACG
Organism: Camellia sinensis; assembly: GCF_055761805.1. NCBI lineage: Eukaryota > Viridiplantae > Streptophyta > Magnoliopsida > Ericales > Theaceae > Camellia > Camellia sinensis. The sequence goes on from NC_138964.1 coordinate 75,381,050, forward strand.
GGTACATGAGCTCGGCTTCGCGCGGCAGCGGCCAGCTACTCGGAGGTTACTGGCGGGCTTGGGAGGTACATTTCTTCTCCGCTTTTTCATTTCTGTCTCGTACTTTCTGTACTCTGTACACTGCACACACTGTAGTCTGCTCTATACCTGTTTTATACTGTACACATGGCACACACATACATTCTTCTTTACACTGATTGTACACTGCTCACACTGTACACTGCACACAATACACTGCACAACACACGGCTCTGCCATTTCTGCTTTATCTGACGGTCATACTGACATCTGTTTTGCAGTTGTGGGTTTACGCCTAATTTCCTAGGCTTGCCCCTGTGCCAGTTGCGGAGACTCCTCTGGCCGTCCCGTTTTCGAGTCGCTTCGACGGGAGATGCACCCGGCGACCGCGAGAGACTTTCGGCTTCTTCCGCCGATATTTCGATACCATCACCCCTGCCGAGGTATGTTTTTACTTGCAGTTCGTTTAAGCTTCGCTTTTCCACTATATGTTTCAATAACAGTAGATAACAAACTGTCTGTCATTTTCAGATCACATGGCGGCCGTGGGCTCCTATGCCGGCGGCGATGCGGGGTCGGTTCCCTGGTGCAGAGGAGACCTCGCGTTTTCGGATTTTGCTTGAGGGCCCGGTCTGTCGGGCTTGGTACCTGGGGGAGCGTTTTCTACGCCAGACCCTAGGGTTACCTGAGCAGATAGTCCCGGTTCCCCCCCTGCAGACATGAGGGAGACCGAGGGGCTCACCACTGAGCAGCTGGATGATTACTTCATCGGTTGGAGGCCGGCTTCCGAGGCACTGGAGACTATCAGGAGTACGTGCGGACGTACCTGATGCGCCCCCTGAGCGGCCGTCGAGCAGAGGGGGCCAGGCCTGTGGCATCGGCGGCTGGGGCCGGAGCGGGAGCAGGGGCTGGATCTTCGAGGAGGGCCCGGGTCCGTGGTAGGGGTGGAGTGTAGGGAGGACGGGGAGCTGGCTGGCCTGCCCTGCCTGCTGTACTGACTTTCCAGGGGCAGGGTGGGTCGACCTATCAGATCCCCTTCGCCCCTCCACCGGCTGGTCACGAGTTCATCGATGTCCCCGATTTACCTCCGGTATGTATTACTGCATTTTTGTACAGTTATTCATCTCAGTTTACTTGATATTCCACAGAATATTGATGCATCTGATACTTTTGCAGGCTTCTTCTGGGTACACCCGTCAGTCGTTGGCGATGAATGCCTCGATGATGGGGATGCTCCAACGGACATTTGATCTCCTAGCCCTCTACAGCATACCGGTATGTCCTTCTGACACTGGCCTCAAACCATTCATACACTGCTTTACATAATCTGACGCACGGCACAACACCTGATACACTAATCTCACAGTATCTGACACACTGCATACACTGCATTCTGCACTGTTAAACTGCCCACGGCATTCATACACTGTACTCACACACTGCATTCTGCACTGATAGACTGCTCACGGCATTCATACACTGTACTCACACACTGCATTCTGCACTGATAGACTGCTCACGGGATTCATATACTGTACTCGGCATTGCATTCTGCACTGATAGGCTGCTCACGGCATTCACACTGTACTCATATACTACATTCTGCACTGTTAAACTGCCTACAGTATACTGATGCATTTCCCTTTTGTGTACTTTTTCAGCCTCCTTTCCAGATTCCCATGGCAGGAGGTGCTCCAGCTGGGCCTTCTGTCCCTGCCCGGGGGAGAGATGAGGGGGGCAGGATATTTCCCCGTACCAGGGGAGGGCGTACTCACGTCGGGAGTAGTTCGCGAGCTCCAGTCCCGGATGATGACGACGACGAGGAGTCAGAGGCAGAGGCAGAGGCGGAGTCCGAGTCATCAGAGGAGGAGACCGGAGGCGGTTCTAGCTCGGGCTCTAACGACCGAGTCAGGGTTTCCTAAATTCCCCCATAAAAAATATTTAGGTGGCAACTCTGTATCTGGCAAAGTAGTCCATGTTTGGCACTTCTTTTCTAAAATCTTTTTTCTCAAAACGATTTGCCAAATTTGGACTCTTTGGTTCAGATTAAGAACCGTGACAATTCGAGAGTCCGAACTGTAGTGAACCCAAAACGAACAGAACGGGACTCGTCCTCCCGGGGCGTTCGGGGACGTCTACAGTCGTCCCCTGATTGGTGCTCCCTTCCATAATATGCGGCGTGTTGTCGAGTAGGGGCACCGCTTCGCGCTTAGATTTGCGTCCAAGATTAAAACATCTAAAAGGGCAAGAGAGTGAGGGGGTGAGTTATAGAGGTTCCCAGGAGCGTCCCACTAATATTACCTGGGACGCTCCCCTCCGCGCCACGTGTCATCCCCCGACTGGTTCTCAATTCCACAATTCAGGGCATGTTGTCGAGTAGGGGCCCCGCTCCGCGCCCAGATCTGCTGCCAGGATAAAAACATCTAAAAAGGCAAGCGTATGCAGGAATTTTGAATTTAAAGAGTTGGCCCATTTGGGGCCGTGCTGATGCATCATGTACCATTTGTTTGTAGTCGTTTATTTTAATCGTTCTTCCAAATGAAATGCTGTTAAGGTTAACGCATGTCACGGTCAACATTTTATGCCTATGAAATAAAATCACTGTGATCCATTTAATTGTGGGAGTTTTAACATCGATTATGGCTACTACGTTCCGATTTTCAGAACGGCGTCCATATACTCCCAGAACAAAATTAAATTTTAGTCGCCGTCGGACAACATCCAGTAGATCCGGCGGGGTTGATCCCCTCTGGCATAATGATTTTAGAATGTTTTTAGCGTAGCGGCCTCTCCGAATTGTCAAACACACAATTAGTTTATGAATGCGAAATGTATAATTCATATCGATATATAAAGGTTAAGCGCATAGAGTTTCGGAGAATAAATAATTTAAAACGACGTCGCATTGAGGCCATAACTCACTCTCAATGACGTCACTCATTCTCTAAAAACTTTACTGGTATAAGAGAGTGTGGGAGTGAGTTATATAGGTTCGCAAGAGCGTCCCACAAATATTACTAGGGATGCTCCCCCCGCGCCACGTGTCGTCCCCCGATTGGTGCTCTAATGCGCAATTCGCGGCATGTTGTCGAGTAGGGGCTCCGCTCCGCGCCCAGATCTACGGCCGGGATTAAAACATCTAAAAAGGCAAGCGCAAGCAGTAATTTTGAATTTAATGAGTTGGCCCATTTCGGGCCGTGTTGATGCGTCCTGTACCATTTGTTTGTAGCCGTTTATTTTAATTATTCTTCCAAATGAAATACAATTAAGGTTGACCCATGTCACGGTCAACATTTTATGCCTTCAAAATAAAATCGATGTGATCCGTCTAATTGTTGGAGTTTCAACATCGATTATGGCTACTACGTTTCGATTTTCACAACGGCGTCCATATACTCCCAGAACAAAATTAAATTTTAGTCACTGCTGGACAACACCCAGTAGATCCGGCGGGGTTGATCTCCTCTGACAAAATGATTTTAAAATGTTTTTAGCGCAACGGCCACTCCAAATTGTCAAACACACAATTTGTTTATGAATGCGGAATGTATAATTAATATCGACATATAAAGGTTAAGTGCATAGAGTTGGGAGAATAATTAATCTAAAACGACGTCACATTGAGATCAGAACTCACTGCCAATAACGTCACTCACTCTCTCGGATGACGCAAGTCACTCTTTAAAAACTTTACTGGTATAAGAGAGTGAGGAAGTGAGTTATATAGCTTCCCAGGAGCGTCCCACTAATATTACCTGGGAAGCTCCCCCCGCGCCAGGTGTCGTCCCCGGATTAGGGCTTCCTTCCGCAATTCGCAGCGTGTTGTCGAGTACGGGCGCCGCTCCGCGCCCAAATCTGTGGCTAGGATTCAAACATCTAAAAAGGCAAGCGTAAGCTGGAATTTTGATTTTAAAGAGTGGGCCCATTAGGGGCCGTGTTGATGCATCCTGCAGCATTTGTTTGTAGTCGTTTATTTTAATTGTTCTTCCAAATGAAATACAGTTAAGGGTGACCCATGTCACCGTCAACATTTTATGCCTATAAAATAAAATCGATGTGATCCATTTAATTGCTGGAGTTTCAACATCGATTATGGAAACTACGTTTCGATTTTCACAACGGCGTCCATATACTCCCAGAGCAAAATTAAATTTTAGTCATCGCTGGACAACATCCAGTAGATCCAGCGGGGTTAATCTCCTCTGACATAATGAATTTAGAATGTTTTTAGAATGTTTTTAGCTCAGCGGCCTCTCGGAATTGTCAAACACACAATTCGTTTATGAATTCGGAATGTATAATTGACATCGACATATAAAGGTTAAGTGCATAGAGTTGGGAGAATAATTAATTTAAAACGACATCGCATTGAGACCATAACTCACTCTCAATGACGTAACTCACTCTCTTGGATGACACAAGTCACTCTCTGAAAACTTTACTCCTATAAGAGAGGGAGTGAGTTTTATAGTTTCCCAGGAGCGTCCCACTAATATTACCTGGGACACTCCCCCCCCCCCCGGCGCCACGTGTCGTCCCCCGATTGGCGCTCCCTTCCGCCATTCGCGGCGTCTTGTCGAGAAGGGGCACTGCTCCATGCCCAGATCCGCGGCCAAGATTAAAACATCTGAACAGGCAAGTGCAAGTAGGAATTTTGAATTTAAAGAGTAGGCCCATTTGGAGCCGTGTTAATGCTTCCAGTACCATTTGTTTGTAGCCGTTCATTTTAATTGTTCATTCAAATGAAATACAGTTAAGTTTGACCCGTGTCACGGTTAACATTTTATGCCTACAAAATAAAATCGGTGTGATCCATTTAATTGCTGGAGTTTCAACATCGACTATGGCTACTACGTTCCGATTTTCACAACGGCGTCCATATACTCCCAGAACAAAAATAAATTTTAGTCGCCGCTGGACAACATCCAGTACATCCAGTGGGGTTGATCTCCTCTGACATAATGCTATTAGAATGTTTTTAGAATGTTTTTAGCTCAGCGGCCTCTCGGAATTGTCAAACACGCAATTCGTTTATGAATGCGGAATGTATAATTGACATCGACATATAAAGGTTAAGTGCACAGAGTTAGGAGAATAATTAATTTAAAACGAGGACGCATTGAGGCTATAACTCACTCTCAATGACGTAACTCACTCTCTCGGATGACCCAAGTCACTCTCTAAAAACTTTACTCGTATAAGAGAGGGAGTGAGTTTTATAGGTTCCAAGGAGCGTCCCACTAATATTACCTGGGACGCTCCCCCCCCCCTGTGCCACGTGTCGTCCCCCGATTGGTGGTCCCTTCCGCCATTCGCGGCGTCTTGTCGAGTAGGGGCTCCGCTCCATGCCCAGATCCGCGGCCAAGATTAAAACATCTGAACAGGCAAGCGCAAGCGGGAATTTTGAATTTAAAGAGTGGGCCCATTTGGAGCCGTGTGGATGCTTCCTATACCATTTGTTTGTAGCTGTTTATTTTAATTGTTCTTTCAAATGAAATACAGTTAAGGTTGACCCATGTCACAGTTAACATTTTATGCCTATAAAATAAAATCTATGTGATCCATTTAATTGCTGGAGTTTCAACATCGATTATGGCTACTACATTCCGATTTTCACAACGGCGACCATATACTCCCAGAACAAAATTAAATTTTAGTCGCTGTTGGACAACATGCAGTAGATCTGGCAAGGTTGATCTCCTCTGACGTAATGATTTTAGAATGTTTTTAGAACGTTTTTAGCGCAGCGGCCTCTCCGAATTGTCAAACACACAATTCGTTTATGATTGCGGAATGTATAATTCATATCGACATATAAAGGTTAAGTGCATAGAGTTGGGAGAATAATTAATTTAAAATGACATCGCATTGAAGCCACAACTCACTCTCAATGGTGTCACTCACTCTCTCGGATGACGCAAGTCACTCTCTAAAAACTTAACTCGTATAAGAGAGGGAGTGAGTTATATAGGTTCCTAGGAGTGTCCCACTATTGTTACCTGGGACCCTCCCCTCGCGCCACATGTCGTCCGCCGATTTGTTCTCAATTCTGCAATTCGCGGCGTGTTGTCGAGTACGGGCTCCGCTCCACGCCCAGATCTGCGGCCAGGATAAAAACATCTAAAAAGGCAAGCGTAAGCGGGAATTTTGAATTTCAAGAGTGGGCCCACTTGGGGCCATGTTGATGCATCCTGTACCATTTGTTTGTAGTCGTTTATTTTAATTGTTCTTCCAAATGAAATACTGTTAAGGTTGACCCATGTCACGGTTAACGTTTTATGCCTATAAAACAAAATCGATGTGATCCATTTAATTGCAGAAGTTTCGACATCGATTATGGCTGCTACATTCCGATTTTCACAACGGCGTCCATAAACTCGCAGAACAAAATTAAATTTTAGTCGCCACTGGACAACATCTAGTAGATCCGGCGGGATTGATCTCCTCAGACATAATGATTTTAGAATGTTTTTAGCGTAGCGGCCTGTCCGAATTGTCAAACGCACAAGTCATTTATGATTGCGGAATGTATAATTCATATCGATATATAAAGGTTAAGTGCATAGAGTTCGGAGAATAATTAATTTAAAACGACGTCGTATTGAGGCCATAACTCACTCTCAATGACGTCACTAACTCTCTCGGATGACGCAAGTCACTCTCTAAAAACTTTATTGGTATAAGAGACTGAGGGAGTGAGTTATATAGGTTCCCAGGAGCATCCCACAAATATTTCCTGGGACGCTCCCCCCCCCCCGCGCCACGTGTCGTCCCCCGATTGGTGCTCCCTTCCGCAATTCACGGCGTCTTGTCGAGTAGGGGCTCCGCTCCACGCCCAGATCTGCAGCCAAGATTAAAACATCTAAAAAGGCAAGCGCTAGCGGGAATTTTGAATTCCAAGGGTGGCCCATTTGGAGCCGTGTTGATGCGTCCCGTACCATTTGTTGGAAGCCGTTTATTTTAATTGTTATTCCAAATGAAATACAGTTAAGGTTGACCCATGTGACGATCAAAATTTTATGCCTATAAAATAAAATCGTTGTGATCCATTCAATTGCTAGAGTTTCAACATCGATTTTGGCTACTACGTTCCGATTTTCACAATGGCGTCCATATACTCCCAGAACAAAATTAAATTTTAGTCGCCGCTGGAAAACATCCAGTAGATCCGGCGGGGTTGATCTCCTCTGACATAATGATTTTAGAATGTGTTTAGCGCAGCGGCCTCTCCGAATTGTCAAACACACAATTCGTTTATGAATGCGGAATGTATAATTCATATCGACATATAAAGGTTAAGTGCATAGAGTTGGGAGAACAATTAATTTAAAAGGATGTCGCATTGAGGCCATAACACACTCTCAATGACGTCATTCACTTTCTTGGATGACGCAAGTCACTGTTTAAAAACTTTACTGCTATAAGAGAGTGAGGGAGTGAGTTATATAAGTTCCCAGGAGCGTCCCACTAACATTACCTGGGACGCTACCCCCGCACCACGTGTCGTCCCCCGAGTGGTGCTTCCTTCCGCAATTCGAGGCGTGTTGTCGGGTAGGGGCTCCGCTCCGCGCCCAGATCTGCGGCCAGGATTAAAACATCTAAAAGGGCAAGTGCAAGCGAGAATTTTGAATTTAAAGATTTGGCCCATTTGCGGCCGTGTTGATGAGTCCTGTACCATTTGTTGGTTGCCGTTGATTTTAATTGTTCTTCAAAATGAAATACAGTTAAGGTTGACCCATGTGACGGTCAACATTTTATGCCTATAAAATAAAATTGATGTGATCCATTTAATTGCTGGAGTTTCAACATCGAATATGGCTACTACATTCTGATTTTCACAATGGCGTCCATATACTCCTAAAACAAAATTAAATTTTAGTCGCCGCTGGACAACATCCAGTAGATCCGGCGGGGTTGATCTACTCTGACATAATGATTTTAGAATGTTTTTAGTGCAGCGGCCTCTCCAAATTGCCAAACACACAATTCATTTATGAATGTGGAATGTATAATTCATATCGACATATAAAAGTTAAGTGCATAGAGTTCGGAGAATAATTAATTTAAAACGACGTCATATTGAGGCCGTAACTCACTCTCAATGATGTCACTCACCCTCTCGGATGACGCAAGTCACTCTCTAAAAACTTTACTGGAATAAGAGAGTGAGGGAGTGAGTTATATAGGTTCCCAGAAGTGTCCCACAAATACTACCTGGGACGCTTCCCCCGCGCCACGTGTCATCCCCCGATTGGTGCTTCCTTTGGCAATTCGCGGCGTGTTGTCGAGTAGGGGCTCTGCTCCGCGCCCAGATCTGCGGCCAGGATTTAAACATCTAAAAAGGCAAGCGCAAGCGGGAATTTTGAATTGAAAGGATGGGCCCCATTTGGGGCCGTGTTGATGCGTCCTGTACCATTTGTTGGTAGCCGTTTATGTTAATTGTTCTTCCAAATGAAATACAGTTAAGGTTGACCCATGTGACGGTCAACATTTTATGCCTATAAAATAAAATCGATGTGATCCATTTAATTGCTGGAGTTTCAACATCGATTAGGGCTACTACGTTCCGATTGTCACAACGATGTCCATATACTCCGTGAACGAAATTAAATTTTAGTCGCCGCTGGACAACATCCAGTAGATCCGGCGGGGTTGATCTCCTCAGACATAATGATTTTAGAATGTTTTTAGTGCAGCGGCCTCTCCGAATTGTCAAACACACAATTCGTTTATGAATGCGGAATGTATAATTCATATCGACATATAAAGGTTAAGTGCATAGAGTTGGGAGAATAATTAATTTCAAACGACGTCGCATTCAGGCCATAACTCACTCTCAATGACGTCATTCACTATCTCGGATGACGCAAGTCAGTCTCTAAAAACTTTACTGCTATAAGAGAGTGAGGGAGTGAGTTATATAAGTTCCCAGGAGCGTCCCACTAATATTACCTGGGACGCTACCCCTACGACACGTGTTGTCCCCCAATTGGTGTTTCCTTTCGCAATTCGCGGCGGGTTGTCGGGTAGGGGCTCAGCACTGTGCCCAGATCTATGGCCAGGATTAAAACATCTGAAAAGACAAGTGCAAATGGGAATTTTGATTTTAAAGAGCGGGTCCATTTGTGGCTGTGTTGATGCGACCTGTTCCATTTGTTGGTAGCCCTTTATTTTAATTGTTCTTCCAAATGAAATACAGTTAAGGTTGGCCCATGTGACGGTCAACATTTTATGCCTACAAAATAAAATCGATGTGATCCATTTAATTGTGGGAGTTTCAACATCGATTATGGCTACTACATTCCAATTTTCACAACGGCATCCATATACTCCTAAAACAAAATTAAATTTTAGTCGCCGCTGGACAACATCCAGTTGATCCGGCGGGGTTGATCCCCTCTGACATAATGTATAATTCATATCGACATATAAAGGTTACGTGCATAGAGTTCGGAGAATAATTAATTTAAAACAACATCGTATTGAGGCCGTAACTCACTCTCAATGACGTCACTCACTCTCTCGGATGACGCAAGTCACTCTCTAAAAACTTTACTGGAATAAGAGAGTGAGAGAGTGAGTTATATAGGTTCCCAGGAGCATCCCACTAATATTACCTGGGATGCTCCCCCCCACGACACGTGTCGTCCCCCGATTGGTGCTTCCTTCCGCAATTCGCGGCGTGTTGTCGAGTAGGCGCTCCGCTCCGCGCCCAGATCTGCGGCCAGGATTAAAACGTCTAAAAAGGCAAGTGCAAGCGAGAATTTTGAATTTAAAGGGTGGGTCCTATTTGGGGCCATGTTGATGCGTCCTGTACCATTTGTTTGTAGTCATTTATTTTAATTGTTCTTCCGAATGAAATACAGTTAAGGTTGACCCATGTGACGGTCAACATTTTATGCCTATAAAATAAAATCGATGTGATCCATTTAATTGCTGAAGTTTCAACATCGATTAAGGCTACTACGTTCCGATTTTCACAACGGCGTCCATATACAGCCAGAACAAAATTAAATTTTGGTCGCCGCTGGACAGCATCCAGTAGATCCGGCGGGGTTGATCTCCCTCGACATAATGATTTTAAAATGTTTTTAGAATGTTTTTAGCGCAACGGCCTCACCGAATTGTCAAACACACAATTTGTTTATGAATGCGGAATGTATAATTCATATCGACATATAATGGTTAAGTGCAAAAAGTTGGGAGAATAATTAATTTAAAACGACGTCGCATTAAGGCCATAACTCACTCTCAAAGACGTCACTCACTCTCTCGGATGACGCAAGTCACTCTCTAAAAACTTTACTGGAATAAGAGAGTGAGGGAGTGAGTTATATAAGTTCCCAGGCGCGTCCCAATAATGTTACCTGGGACGCTGCCCCCGAGCCACGTGCCGTCCCCCGATTGGTGCTTTCTTCCACAGTTCGCGGCGTGTTGTCGGGTAGGGGCTCCGCTCCGCGCCCAGATCTGCGGCCAAGATTAAAACATCTAAAAAGGCAAGCGCAAGCAGGAATTTTGAATTAAAAGAGTGGGCCCATTTGGGGCCGTGTTGATGCATCCTGTACCATTTGTTGGTAGCCGTTTATTTTAATTGTTCTTCCAAACGAAATACAATTAAGGTTGACCCAAGTGACGACCCACATTGTATGCCTATAAAATAAAATCGATGTGATCCATTTAATTGCTGGAGTTTCTACATCGATTATGGCTACTACATTCTGATTTTCACAATGGCGTCCATATACTCCTAAAACAAAATTAAATTTTAGTCGCCGCTGGACAACATCCAGTAGATCCGGCGGGGTTGATCTCCTCTGACATAATGATTTTAGAATGTTTTTAGTGCAGCGGCCTCTCCAAATTGCCAAACACACAATTCATTTATGAATGCGGAATGTATAATTCATATCGACATATAAAAGTTAAGTGCATAGAGTTCGGAGAATAATTAATTTAAAACGACGTCGTATTGAGGCCGTAACTCACTCTCAATGACGTCACTCACCCTCTCGGATGACGCAAGTCATTCTCTAAAAACTTTACTGGAATAGGAGAGTGAGGGAGTGAGTTATATAGGTTCCCAGAAGTGTCCCACTAATACTACCTGGGACGCTTCCCCCGCGCCACGTGTCGTCCCCCGAATGGTGCTTCCTTCGGCAATTCGCGGCGTGTTGTCGAGTAGGGGCTCTGCTCCGCGCCCAGATCTGTGGCCTGGATTTAAACATCTAAAAAGGCAAGCGCAAGCGGGAATTTTAAATTGAAAGGATGGGCCCCATTTGGGGCCGTGTTGATGCGTCCTGTACCATTTGTTGGTAGCCGTTTATGTTAATTGTTCTTCCAAATGAAATACAGTTAAGGTTGACCCATGTGACGGTCAACATTTTATGCCTATAAAATAAAATCGATGTGATCCATTTAATTGCTGGAGTTTCAACATCGATTAGGGCTACTACGTTCCGATTGTCACAACGATGTCCATATACTCCGCGAACGAAATTAAATTTTAGTCGCCGCTGGACAACATCCAGTAGATCCGGCGGGGTTGATCTCCTCAGACATAATGATTTTAGAATGTTTTTAGCGCAGCGGCCTCTCCGAATTGTCAAACACACAATTCGTTTATGAATGCGGAATGTATAATTCATATCGACATATAAAGGTTAAGTGCATAGAGTTGGGAGAATAATTAATTTCAAACGACGTCGCATTGAGGCCATAACTCACTCTCAATGACGTCATTCACTATCTCGGATGACGCAAGTCAGTCTCTAAAAACTTTACTGCTATAAGAGAGTGAGGGAGTGAGTTATATAAGTTCCCAGGAGTGTCCCACTAATATTACCTAGGACGCTACCCCTACGACACGTGTTGTCCCCCGATTGGTGTTTCCTTTCGCAATTCGCGGCGGGTTGTCGGGTAGGGGCTCAGCAGTGTGCCCAGATCTATGGCCAGGATTAAAACATCTGAAAAGACAAGTGCAAATGGGAATTTTGAATTTAAAGAGCGGGTCCATTTGTGGCTGTGTTGATGCGACCTGTTCCATTTGTTGGCAGCCCTTTATTTTAATTGTTCTTCCAAATGAAATACAGTTAAGGTTGGCCCATGTGACGGTCAACATTTTATGCCTACAAAATAAAATCGATGTGATCCATTTAATTGTGGGAGTTTCAACATCGATTATGGCTACTACATTCCAATTTTCACAACGGCATCCATATACTCCTAAAACAAAATTAAATTTTAGTCGCCGCTGGACAACATCCAGTTGATCCGGCGGGGTTGATCCCCTCTGGCATAATGTATAATTCATATCGACATATAAAGGTTAAGTGCATAGAGTTCGGAGAATAATTAATTTAAAACGACATCGTATTGAGGCCGTAACTCACTCTCAATGACGTCACTCACTCTCTCGGATGACGGAAGTCACTCTCTAAAAACTTTACTGGAATAAGAGAGTGAGAGAGTGAGTTATATAGGTTCCCAGGAGCATCCCACTAATATTACCTGGGATGCTCCCCCCCACGCCACGTGTCGTCCCCCGATTGGTGCTTCCTTCCGCAATTCGCGGCGTGTTGTCGAGTAGGCGCTCCGCTCCGCGCCCAGATCTACGGCCAGGATTAAAACGTCTAAAAAGGCAAGTGCAAGCGAGAATTTTGAATTTAAAGGGTGGGTCCCATTTGGGGCCATGTTGATGCGTCCTGTACCATTTGTTTGTAGTCATTTATTTTAATTGTTCTTCCGAATGAAATACAGTTAAGGTTGACCCATGTGACGGTCAACATTTTATGCCTATAAAATAAAATCGATGTGATCCATTTAATTGCTGGTGTTTCAACATCGATTAGGGCTACTACGTTCCGATTTTCACAACGGCGTCCATATACAGCCAGAACAAAATTAAATTTTAGTCGCCGCTGGACAGCATCCAGTAGATCCGGCGGGGTTGATCTCCCTCGACATAATGATTTTAAAATGTTTTTAGAATGTTTTTAGTGCAACGGCCTCTCCGAATTGTCAAACACACAATTTGTTTATGAATGCGGAATGTATAATTCATATCGACATATAATGGTTAAGTGCAAAAAGTTGGGAGAATAATTAATTTAAAACGACGTCGCATTAAGGCCATAACTCACTCTCAAAGACGTCACTCACTCTCTCGGATGACGCAAGTCACTCTCTAAAAACTTTACTGGAATAAGAGAGTGAGGGAGTGAGTTATATAAGTTCCCAGGCACGTCCCAATAATGTTACCTGGGACGCTGCCCCCGAGCCACGTGTCGTCCCCCGATTGGTGCTTTCTTCCACAGTTCGCGGCGTGTTGTCGGGTAGGGGCTCCGCTCCGCGCCCAGATCTGCGGCCAAGATTAAAACATCTAAAAAGGCAAGCGCAAGCAGGAATTTTGAATTAAAAGAGTGGGCCCATTTGGGGCCGTGTTGATGCGTCCTGTACCATTTGTTGGTAGCCGTTTATTTTAATTGTTCTTCCAAACGAAATACAATTAAGGTTGACCCATGTGACGACCCACATTCTATGCCTATAAAATAAAATCGATGTGATCCATTTAATTGCTGGAGTTTCTACATCGATTATGGCTACTACGTTCCGATTTTCACAACGGCGTCCATATACTCCCAGAACAAAATTAAATTTTAGTCGCCGCTGGACAACATCCAGTAGATCCGGCGGGGTTGATCTTCTCTGACATAATGATTTTAGAATTTTTTAGAATGTTTTTAGCGCAGCAGCCTCTCCGAATTGTCAAACACACAATTCGTTTATGAATACAGAATGTATAATTCATATCGACATATAAAGGTTAAGTGCATAGAGTTGGGAGAATAATTAATTTAAAGCGACGTTGCGTTGAGGCCATAACTCACTCTCAATGACTTCACTCACTCTCTCGGATGACGCAAGTCACTCTCCAAAAACTTTACTGGTATAAGAGAGTGAGGGTGTGAGTTATATAAGTTCCCAGGGGTGTCCCACTAATATTACCTGGGACGCTCCCCCTGCGCCACGTGTCATCCCCCGATTGGTGCTTCCTTCCGCAATTCGCAGCATGTCGTCGGGTAGAGGCACCTCTCCGCGTCCCGATTTGCGGCCAGGATTAAAACATCTAAAAAGGCAAGCGCAAGCGGGAATTTTGAATTTAAAGAGTGGGCCGATCTGGGGCCGTGTTGATGCGTCCTGTACCATTTGTTTGTAGCCGTTTATTTTAATTGTTCTTCCAAACGAAAAACAGTTAAGGTTGACCCAAGTCGCGGCCAACATTTTATGCCTATAAAATAAAATCGATGTGATCCATTTAATTGCTGGAGTTTCAACATCGATTATGGCTACTACGTTCGAATTTTCACGACGGCGTCCATATACTCCCAGAACAAAATTAAATTTTAGTCACCGCTGGACAACATCCAGAAGATCCGGCAGGGTTGATCTCCTCTGACATAATGATTTTAGAATGTGTTTAGAATGTTTTTAGCGCAGCGGCCTCTCCGAATTGTCAAACACACAATTCGTTTATGAATGCGGAATGTATAATTCATATCGACATATAAAGGTTAAGTGCATAGAGTTGGGAGAATAATTAATTTAAAACGACGTCGCGTTGTGGCCGTAACTCACTCTCAAAGACGTCACTTACTCTCTCAGATGACGCAAGTCACACTGTAAGAACATTACTGGTATAAGAGAGTGAGGGAGTGAGTTATATAAGTTCCCAAGAGCGTCCCACTAATATTACCGAGGACGCTCCCCCCCGCGCCACGTGTCGTCCCCCGATTGGTGCTTCCTTCCACAATTCGCGGCGTGTTGTCAGGTAGGTGCTCCGCTCTGCGCCCAGATCTGCGGCCAGGCTTCAAACATCTAAAAAGGCAAGCACAAGCGGGAATTTTGAATTTAAAAAGTGGGCCCATTTGTGGCCGTGTTGATGCGTCCTGTACCATTTGTTGGGAGCCGTTTATTTCAATTGTTCTTCCAAACGAAATACAGTTAAGGTTGACCCATGTGACGGTCAACATTTTCTGGCTATAAAATAAAATCGATGTGATCCATTTAATTGTTGTAGTTTCCACATCGATTATGGCTACTACGTTCCGATTTTCACAACGGCGTCCATATACTCCCAGAACAAAATTATATTTTTGTCGCCGTTGGACAACATCCAGTAGATCCGGTGGGGTTGATCTTCTCTGACATAACGATTTAAGAATGTTTTTAGCGCAGCGGCTGCTCCGAATTGTCAAACACACAATTCGTTTATGAATGCGGAATGTATAATTCATATCGACATATAATGGTTCAGTGCGTAGAGTTGGGAGAATAATTAATTTAAAACGACGTCGCGTTGAGGCCATAACTCACTGTCAATGGCGTCACTCACTCTCTCGGATGACGCATGTCACTCTCTAAAAACTTTACTGGAATAAGAGAGTGAGGGGGTGAGTTATATAAGTTCCCAGGAGCGTCCCACTAATATTACCTGGGACGCTCCCCCCTCGCGCGACGTGTCGTCCCTCGATTGGTGCTTCGTTCCGCAATTCCCGGCGTGTTGTCGGGTAGGGGCTCCTCTCCACGCCCAGATCTGCGGCCATGATTAAAACATCTAAAAAGGCAATCCCAAACGGCAATTTTGAATTTAAAGAGTGGGCCCTTTTGGGGCCGTGTTGATGCGTCCTGTACCATTTGTTGGGAGCCGTTTATTTTAATTGTTCTTCCAAATGAAATACAGTTCAGGTTGACCGATGTGACGGTCCACATTTTATGCCAATAAAATAAAATCGATGTGATCTATTTAATTGCTAGAGTTTCAACATTGATTGTGGCTACTACGTTCCGATTTTAACAACGGCGTCCATATACTCCTAGAACAAAATTAAATTTTAGTCGCCACTGGACAACATCCAGTATATCCGACGTGGTTGATCTCCTCTGACATAATGATTTTAGAATGTTTTTAGCGCAGCGGCCTCTCCGAATTGTCAAACACACAATTTGTTTATGAATGCGGAATGTATAATTCATATCGACATATAAAGGTTAAGTGCATAGAGTTGGGAGGATAATTAATTTAAAACGACGTCGCATTGAGGCCATAACTCACTCTCAAAGACGTCACTCACTCTCTCGGATGACGCAAGTCACTCTCTAAAAACTTTACTGGAATAAGAGAGTGAGGGAGTGAGTTATATAAGTTCCCAGGCACGTCCCAATAATGTTACCTGGGACGCTGCCCCCGCGCCACGTGTCGTCCCCCGATTGGTGCTTTCTTCCACAGTTCGCGGCGTGTTGTCGGGTAGGGGCTCCGCTCCGCGCCCAGATCTGCGGCCAAGATTAAAACATCTAAAAAGGCAAGCGCAAGCAGGAATTTTGAATTAAAAGAGTGGGCCCATTTGGGGCCGTGTTGATGCGTCCTGTACCATTTGTTGGTAGCCGTTTATTTTAATTGTTCTTCCAAACGAAATACAATTAAGGTTGACCCATGTGACGACCCACATTCTATGCCTATAAAATAAAATCGATGTGATGCATTTAATTGCTGGAGTTTCTACATCGATTATGGCTACTACGTTCCGATTTTCACAACGGCGTCCGTATACTCCCAGAACAAAATTAAATTTTAGTCGCCGCTGGACAACATCCAGTAGATCCGGCGGGGTTGATCTTCTCTGACATAATGATTTTAGAATTTTTTAGAATGTTTTTAGCGCAGCAGCCTCTCCGAATTGTCAAACACACAATTCGTTTATGAATACAGAATGTATAATTCATATCGACATATAAAGGTTAAGTGCATAGAGTTGGGAGAATAATTAATTTAAAACGACGTTGCGTTGAGGCCATAACTCACTCTCAATGACTTCACTCACTCTCTCGGATGACGCAAGTCACTCTCCAAAAACTTTACTGGTATAAGAGAGTGAGGGTGTGAGTTATATAAGTTCCCAGGGGTGTCCCACTAATATTACCTGGGACGCTCCCCCTGCGCCACGTGTCATCCCCCGATTGGTGCTTCCTTCCGCAATTCGCAGCATGTCGTCGGGTAGAGGCACCTCTCCGCGTCCCGATTTGCGGCCAGGATTAAAACATCTGAAAAGGCAAGCGCAAGCGGGAATTTTGAATTTAAAGAGTGGGCCGATCTGGGGCCGTGTTGATGCGTCCTGTACCATTTGTTTGTAGCCGTTTATTTTAATTGTTCTTCCAAATGAAAAACAGTTAAGGTTGACCCAAGTCGCGGCCAACATTTTATGCCTATAAAATAAAATCGATGTGATCCATTTAATTGCTGGAGTTTCAACATCGATTATGGCTACTACGTTCGAATTTTCACGACGGCGTCCATATACTCCCAGAACAAAATTAAATTTTAGTCACCGCTGGACAACATCCAGAAGATCCGGCAGGGTTGATCTCCTCTGACATAATGATTTTAGAATGTGTTTAGAATGTTTTTAGCGCAGCGGCCTCTCCGAATTGTCAAACACACAATTCGTTTATGAATGCGGAATGTATAATTCATATCGACATATAAAGGTTAAGTGCATAGAGTTGGGAGAATAATTTATTTAAAACGACGTCGCGTTGTGGCCGTAACTCACTCTCAAAGACGTCACTTACTCTCTCAGATGACGCAAGTCACACTGTAAGAACATTACTGGTATAAGAGAGTGAGGGAGTGAGTTATATAAGTTCCCAAGAGCGTCCCACTAATATTACCGAGGACGCTCCCCCCCGCGCCACGTGTCGTCCCCCGATTGGTGCTTCCTTCCACAATTCGCGGCGTGTTGTCAGGTAGGTGCTCCGCTCTGCGCCCAGATCTGCGGCCAGGCTTCAAACATCTAAAAAGGCAAGCACAAGCGGGAATTTTGAATTTAAAAAGTGGGCCCATTTGTGGCCGTGTTGATGCGTCCTGTACCATTTGTTGGGAGCCGTTTATTTCAATTGTTCTTCCAAACGAAATACAGTTAAGGTTGACCCATGTGACGGTCAACATTTTCTGGCTATAAAATAAAATCGATGTGATCCATTTAATTGTTGTAGTTTCCACATCGATTATGGCTACTACGTTCCGATTTTCACAACGGCGTCCATATACTCCCAGAACAAAATTATATTTTTGTCGCCGTTGGACAACATCCAGTAGATCCGGTGGGGTTGATCTTCTCTGACATAACGATTTAAGAATGTTTTTAGCGCAGCGGCTGCTCCGAATTGTCAAACACACAATTCGTTTATGAATGCGGAATGTATAATTCATATCGACATATAATGGTTCAGTGCGAAGAGTTGGGAGAATAATTAATTTAAAACGACGTCGCGTTGAGGCCATAACTCACTCTCAAAGACGTCACTCACTCTCTCGGATGACGAAAGTCACTCTCTAAAAACTTTACTGGAATAAGAGAGTGAGGGAGTGAGTTATATAAGTTCCCAGGCACGTCCCAATAATGTTACCTGGGACGCTGCCCCCGCGCCACGTGTCGTCCCCCGATTGGTGCTTTCTTCCACAGTTCGCGGCGTGTTGTCGGGTAGGGGCTCCGCTCCGCGCCCAGATCTGCGGCCAAGATTAAAACATCTAAAAAGGCAAGCGCAAGCAGGAATTTTGAATTAAAAGAGTGGGCCCATTTGGGGCCGTGTTGATGCGTCCTGTACCATTTGTTGGTAGCCGTTTATTTT
This sequence comes from Camellia sinensis, assembly GCF_055761805.1. Classification (NCBI taxonomy): domain Eukaryota; kingdom Viridiplantae; phylum Streptophyta; class Magnoliopsida; order Ericales; family Theaceae; genus Camellia; species Camellia sinensis. The sequence goes on from NC_138964.1 coordinate 75,399,752, forward strand.
AATTGTTCTTCCAAACGAAATACAATTAAGGTTGACCCATGTGACGACCCACATTCTATGCCTATAAAATAAAATCGATGTGATGCATTTAATTGCTGGAGTTTCTACATCGATTATGGCTACTACGTTCCGATTTTCACAACGGCGTCCGTATACTCCCAGAACAAAATTAAATTTTAGTCGCCGCAGGACAACATCCAGTAGATCCGGCGGGGTTGATCTTCTCTGACATAATGATTTTAGAATTTTTTAGAATGTTTTTAGCGCAGCAGCCTCTCCGAATTGTCAAACACACAATTCATTTATGAATACAGAATGTATAATTCATATCGACATATAAAGGTTAAGTGCATAGAGTTGGGAGAATAATTAATTTAAAACGACGTTGCGTTGAGGCCATAACTCACTCTCAATGACTTCACTCACTCTCTTGGATGACGCAAGTCACCCTCCAAAAACTTTACTGGTATAAGAGAGTGAGGGTGTGAGTTATATAAGTTCCCAGGGGTGTCCCACTAATATTACCTGGGACGCTCCCCCAGCGCCACGTGTCATCCCCCGATTGGTGCTTCCTTCCGCAATTCGCAGCATGTCGTCGGGTAGAGGCACCTCTCCGCGTCCCGATTTGCGGCCAGGATTAAAACATCTAAAAAGGCAAGCGCAAGCGGGAATTTTGAATTTAAAGAGTGGGCCGATCTGGGGCCGTGTTGATGCGTCCTGTACCATTTGTTTGTAGCCGTTTATTTTAATTGTTCTTCCAAACGAAAAACAGTTAAGGTTGACCCAAGTCGCGGCCAACATTTTATGCCTATAAAATAAAATCGATGTGATCCATTTAATTGCTGGAGTTTCAACATCGATTATGGCTACTACGTTCGAATTTTCACGACGGCGTCCATATACTCCCAGAACAAAATTAAATTTTAGTCACCGCTGGACAACATCCAGAAGATCCGGCAGGGTTGATCTCCTCTGACATAATGATTTTAGAATGTGTTTAGAATGTTTTTAGCGCAGCGGCCTCTCCGAATTGTCAAACACACAATTCGTTTATGAATGCGGAATGTATAATTCATATCGACATATAAAGGTTAAGTGCATAGAGTTGGGAGAATAATTAATTTAAAACGACGTCGCATTGTGGCCGTAACTCACTCTCAAAGACGTCACTTACTCTCTCAGATGACGCAAGTCACACTGTAAGAACATTACTGGTATAAGAGAGTGAGGGAGTGAGTTATATAAGTTCCCAAGAGCGTCCCACTAATATTACCGAGGACGCTCCCCCCCGCGCCACGTGTCGTCCCCCGATTGGTGCTTCCTTCCACAATTCGCGGCGTGTTGTCAGGTAGGTGCTCCGCTCTGCGCCCAGATCTGCGGCCAGGCTTCAAACATCTAAAAAGGCAAGCACAAGCGGGAATTTTGAATTTAAAAAGTGGGCCCATTTGTGGCCGTGTTGATGCGTCCTGTAGCATTTGTTGGGAGCCGTTTATTTCAATTGTTCTTCCAAACGAAATACAGTTAAGGTTGACCCATGTGACGGTCAACATTTTCTGGCTATAAAATAAAATCGATGTGATCCATTTAATTGTTGTAGTTTCCACATCGATTATGGCTACTACGTTCCGATTTTCACAACGGCGTCCATATACTCCCAGAACAAAATTATATTTTTGTCGCCGTTGGACAACATCCAGTAGATCCGGTGGGGTTGATCTTCTCTGACATAACGATTTAAGAATGTTTTTAGCGCAGCGGCTGCTCCGAATTGTCAAACACACAATTCGTTTATGAATGCGGAATGTATAATTCATATCGACATATAATGGTTCAGTGCGTAGAGTTGGGAGAATAATTAATTTAAAACGACGTCGCGTTGAGGCCATAACTCACTGTCAATGGCGTCACTCACTCTCTCGGATGACGCAAGTCACTCTCTAAAAACTTTACTGGAATAAGAGAGTGAGGGAGTGAGTTATATAAGTTCCCGGAGCGTCCCACTAATATTACCTGGGACGCTCCCCCCTCGCGCCACGTGTCGTCCCTCGATTGGTGCTTCCTTCCGCGATTCGCGGCGTGTTGTCGGGTAGGGGCTCCTCTCCACGCCCAGATCTGCGGCCAGGATTAAAACATCTAAAAAGGCAAGCCCAAACGGCAATTTTGAATTTAAAGAGTGGGCCCTTTTGGGGCCGTGTTGATGCGTCCTGTACCATTTGTTGGGAGCCATTTATTTTAATTGTTCTTCCAAATGAAATACAGTTCAGGTTGACCGATGTGACGGTCCACATTTTATGCCTATAAAATAAAATCGATGTGATCTATTTAATTGCTAGAGTTTCAACATTGATTATGGCTACTACGTTGCGATTTTAACAACGGCGTCCATATACTCCTAGAACAAAATTAAATTTTAGTCGCCACTGGACAACATCCAGTATATCCGGCGTGGTTGATCTCCTCTGACATAATGATTTTAAAATGTTTTTAGCGCAGCGGCCTCTCCGAATTGTCAAACACACAATTTGTTTATGAATGCGGAATGTATAATTCATATCGACATATAAAGGTTAAGTGCATAGAGTTGGGAGGATAATTAATTTAAAACGACGTCGCATTGAGGCCATAACTCACTCTCAATGACGTCACTCACTCTCTCGGATGACGCAAGTCACTCTCCCAAAACTTTACTGGTATAAGAGAGTGAGGGAGTGAGTTATATAAGTTCCCAGGCACGTCCCAATAATGTTACCTGGGACGCTGCCCCCGAGCCACGTGTCGTCCCCCGATTGGTGCTTTCTTCCACAGTTCGCGGCGTGTTGTCGGGTAGGGGCTCCGCTCCGCGCCCCAATCTGCAGCCAGGATTAAAACATCTAAAAAGGCAAGCGCAAGCAGGAATTTTGAATTAAAAGAGTGGGCCCATTTGGGGCCGTGTTGATGCGTCCTGTACCATTTGTTTGTAGTTGCTTATTTTAATTGTCCTTCCAAATGAAATACAGTTATGCTTGACCTATGTCAGGGTAAACATTTTATGCCTACAAAATAAAATCGATGTGATCCATTTAATTGCTAGAGTTTCAACATCGATTATGGCTACTACGTTCCGATTTTCACAACTGCTTTCATATACTCCCAGAATAAAATTAAATTTTAGTCGCCGCTGGACAACATCCAGTAGATCCGGCAGGGTTGATCTCCTCCGACATAATGATTTTAGAATGTTTTAGCGCAGCGGCCTCTCTGAATTGTCAAACACACAATTTGTTTATGAATGCGGAATGTGTAATTCATATCGACATATAAAGGTTAAGTGCATAGAGTTGGGAGAATAATAAATTTAAAACGACGTCGCATTGAGGCTGTAACTCACTCTCAATGACGTCACTCACTCTCTCGGATGACGCAAGTCACTCTCGAAAAACTTTACTGGTATAAGAGAGTGAGGGAGTGACTTATATAAGTTCCTAGGAGCGTCGCACTAATATTACCAAGGACGCTCCCCCCGCGCCATGTGTCGTCCCCCGATTGGTGCTTCCTTCTGCAATTCGTGGCGTGTTGTCGGGTAGGGGCTCCGCTCTGCGCCAAGACTTGCGGCCCGGATTAAAACATCTAAAAAGGCAAGCGCAATCGGGAATTTTGAATTTAAAGAGTGGGCCCATTTGGGGCCGTGTTGATGCGTCCTATACCAATTGTTGGTCGCCGTTTATTTTAATTGTTCTTCCAAATGAAATACAGTTAAGGTTGACCCATGTGACGGTCAACATTTTATGCCTATAAAATAAAATCGATATGATGCATTTAAATTCTGGAGTTTCAACATCGATTATGGTTACTACGTTCCGATTTTCACAACGGCGTCCATATACTCCCAGAACAAAATTAAATTTTAGTCGCCGCTGGACAACATGCAGTAGATCCGGCGGGGTTGATCTCCTCTGACATAATGATTTTAGAATGTTTTTCGCGCAGCGGCCTCTCCGAATTGTCAAACACACAATTCGTTTATGAATGCAGAATGTATAATTCATATCGACATATAAAGGTTAGGTGCACAGAGTTGGGAGAATAATTAATTTAAAACGACGTCGCATTGAGGCCATAACTCACTCTGAATGACGTCACTCACTCTCTCGGATGACGCAAGTCACTGTCTAAAAACTTTACTGGTATAAGAGAGTGAGGGAGTGAGTTATATAGGTTCCCAGGAGCGTCTCACTTATATTACCTGGGACGCTCCCCCCGCGCCACCTGTCGTCCCCCGATTGGTGCTTCTTTCCGCAATTCGCGGCGTGTTGTCGGGTAGGGGCGCCGCTCCGCGCCCAGATCTGCAGCCAGGATTAAAACATCTGAAAAGGCAAGCGCAAGCGGGAATTTTGAATTTAAAGAGTGGGCCCATTTGGGGCTATGTTGATGCGTCTAGTACCACTTGTTTCTAGCCATTTATTTTAATTGTTCTTCCAAATGAAATACTGTTAAGGTTGACCCATGTCACGGTCAACATTTTATGCCTATAAAATAAAATCGATGTGATCCATTTAATTGCTGTAGTTTCAACATCGATTATGGCTACTACGCTCTGATTTTCACAACGGCGTCCATATGCTCCCAGAAGAAAATTAAATTTTTGTCGCCGTTGGACAACATCCAGTAGATCCGGCGGGGTTGATCTCCTTTGACATAATGATTTAAGAATGTTTTTAGAATGTTTTCAGCGCAGCGGCCGCTCTGAATTGTCAAACACACAATTCGTTTATGAATGCAGAATGTATAATTCATATCGACATATAAAGGTTAAGTGCATAGTGTTGGGAGAATAATTAATTTAAAACGACGTCGCGTTGAGGCCGTAACTTACTGTGAATGACGTAACTCACTCTCTCGGATGACAGAAGTCACTCTCTAAAAACTTTACTGGAATAAGAGAGTGAGGAAGTGAGTTATATAAGTTCCTAGGAGCGTCCCACTAATATTACCTGGGACGCTCCCCCTCGCGCCATGTGTCATCCCCCGATTGGTGCTTCCTTCCGCAATTCGCGGCGTGTTGTCGGGTAGGGGCTCCGCTCCGCGCCCAGATCTGCGGCCAGGATTAAGACATCTAAAAAGGCAAGCGCAAACGGGAATTTTGAATTCAAAGAGTGGGCCCATTTGGGGCCATGTTGATGCGTCCAGTACCATTTGTTGGTAGCCGTTTATTTTAATTGTTCTTCCAAATGAAATGCAGTTAAGGTTGACCCATGTGACGGTCCACAATTTATGCCTATAAAATAAAATCGATGTGATCTATTTAATTGCTGGAGTTTCAACATCGATTATGGCTACTACGTTCCAATTTTCACAACGGTGTCCATATACTCCCAGAAGAAAATTAAATTTTTGCGGCCGCTGGACAACATCCAGTAGATCCGGCGAGGTTGATCTCCTCTGACATAATGATTTTAGAATGTTTTTAGTGCAGCGGCCACTCCGAATTGTCAAAAACCCAATTCCTTTATGAATGCGGAATGTATAATTCATATCGACATATAAAGGTTAAGTGCACAGAGTTGGGAGAATAATTAATTTAAAACGACGTCGCATTGAGGCCATAACTCACTCTCAATGACGTCACTTACTCTTTCAGATGACGCAAGTCACTCTCCAAAAACTTTACTGGTATAAGAGAGTGAAGGAGTGAGTTACATAAGTTCCCAGGAGCGTCCGACTAATATTACCTGGGACGCTCCCCCCGCACCACGTGTCATCCCCCGATTGGTGCTTCCTTCCGCAATTCGTGGCGTGTTGTCGGGTAGGGGCACTGCTCCGCGCCGTGATCTGCGGCCAGGATTAAAACATCTGAAAAGGCAAGCGCAAGCCGGAATTTTGAATTTAAAGAGTTGGCCCATTTGGGGCCGTGTTGATGCGTCCTGTACCATTTGTTTCTAGCCGTTTATTTTAATTGTTCTTCCAAATGAAATACTGTTAAGGTTGACCCATGTCACGGTCAACATTTTATGCCTATAAAATAAAATCGATGTGATCCATTTAATTGCTGGAGTTTCAATATTGATTATGGCTACTACGTTCCGATTTTCACAACGGCGTCCATATACTCCCAGAACAAAATTAAATTTTAGTCACCGCTGGACAACATCCAGTAGATTCGTCGGAGTAGATCTCCACTAACATAATGATTTTAGAATGTTTTTAGCGCAGCAGCCTCTTCGAATTGTCAAACACACAATTCGTTTATCAATGCGGAATGCATAATTCATATCGACATATAAAGGTTACGTGCATAGAGTTGGGAGAATACTTAATATAAAACGACGTCGCATTAAGGCCGTAACTCACTCTCAATGACGTCACTCACTCTCTCGGATGACGCAAGTCACTCTCTAAAAGCTTTACTGGTATAAGAGAGTGGGGGAGTGAGTTATATAAGTTCCCAGGAGCGTCCCACTAATATTACCTTGGACGCTCCCCCCCCCCGCGCCACGTGTCGTCCCCCGATTGGTGCTTCATTCCGCAATTCGCGGCGTGTTGTCGGGTAGGGGCGCCACTCCGCGCCCAGATATGCAGCCAGGATTAAAACATCTGAAAAGGCAAGCGCAAGCGGGAATTTTGAATTTAAAGAGTGGGCCCATTTGGGGCCGTGTTGATGCGTCCAGTACCATTTGTTTCTAGCCGTTTATTTTAGTTGTTCTTCCAAATGAAATACTGTTAAGGTGGACCCATGTCACCGTCAACATCTTATGCCTATAACATAAAATCGATGTGATCCATTTCATTGCTGGAGTTTCAACATCGATTATGGATACTACGGTCCGATTTTCACAACGGCGTCCATATTGTAGACGCACCCGCGGGGGGGGGGGGGGGGGGACCTCGCTACAGTTTGGACTCTCGATTTGTGTCGCGGTTCTTAATCTGAACCAAAGAGTCCAAATCTGGCAAATCGTTTTGAGAAACAGATTTTTGAAAAAGTAGTGCCAAACATGGACTGCTTTGCCAGATACAGAGTCGCCACCTAAATATTTTTTGTGGGAGAATTTAGGAAACCCTGACTCGGTGCCGAAGGCCACATGTCCGTCATCACCGGAGTTGTCTCGGCTCGGGAGCTTGGGTACGATCGGGGAAGGTCAGCTATGAGCACCCCCTTTCGCCCGGTCCGAAGACCGGCCTCTACTAACCGTGATATCCGTTTTTGAAAACTTTACGTGTTCTTAAACCAATTATTAGCCTAGAATTACTATGTTATGCGCACAACAAACAAGTATAGACTAGATTGCCTAATTTGGAAATAAACATTGCATATCCGTTCGGTTTGAAAATGCTTTGGAATTTGCTACTCGCAAGTAGGCTAAAATACAGATTTCAACGAGTTTTCCCAACTCAAACAACCCCACCTTCACCCACAGGCATTCAAAACAGTTTAACACATAAGCATCTAGCCACATGTTAAGCATGCTGTCATGGCAATATTCACACTCATGTGATATGCTAAAGCGGAAATACTTACATAGTACTCCGTGCCAAAACAAAGAACTTGTTAGCAAACATGCATGATCCAAGTCCATGTGAAGTGCCTAATGCATCGCATACAAAATGTTACTAGAATAGGCTCGGCTATCCTAAACAAGTTATGTGAAAATGCACAATTATCACATATTCAATTTTTGATTTGAAGTACGAATGCAATTAGCGTGATGTACCGAGACTAATGCATGTAGTACAGAATGCATGAATGCACGCATGCATAGCATAAGGTATGCTGAATTTAAACATGCCCTAATCTACCACCGTAAGCAGGTAAATAAAAGGGAAGAAAGAAGTGAGGTTGGAAGACATACACACCACCCACACACACTTATTACAGATTTACCCTCACTCGGAGGGACCGAATAAATATTACAAATTAATTAACTACGCAAGCTAATTAATATTACAAATTAACTAATTTAATTAACAAATTAAATAAATTAATTAAAGCAGGAAAACGCCTCGGGAAGCGCGCCACCATGCGCAAGCTGCCTCTGTTTTCCTTCCTTTCCTCCTCTGGAGGCTGTCAAAGCCTCAGGACTGATCCCTTGGATAGAGAGGATCACCACCGGCTGATTGAAATTGCCACCGGCAGTGTGGTATGGCCATCGGCACAAAATTGAATCTGTCGGCAGAGAAAATGGTGCCGGTCGGCACATTACACTGCCGGTCGGCAGAGTATTCCTGCAGAACCTGCAACTTACAGCAACAGAGGGCAAAACAAAGCATGACAACACAATTCAAGGCATGTATGCACCAACCATGTCCCTTATCATTGTGATGACTCAAAGGGACATGTGCCTCGGTTCTCGGACCACCAATCACGCATTTCCATGCATGATGGCCCAAAGAACCAAGTATGCAACTTTGATTTCAAATGTATGCAAACCAATCAAACAAAACTCCCAATCCCTATCACCCAAGTCAAGGGACAAGGAATGCATGCAAGATGCAATGCAACCTAGGCATACAAGCTAAGGATGCAACATGGCATGGCAAAGCACTTATGCAAGCATACAAGCATACATATGGCAATGCAAATAAATGGAAAGATGGACTTATACATGAATTAGGCAGCTCTAAAATAGACCTAAAACAGTGGCCATAAGTGCTAAAGAGTGAGGGCTAAATGGCATACACACACACATGCACATAAGGACCAACACTTAAGCATAAATCAAGCAACATTCAAACACACTTGAAAGGGACAAACATGAACAATTAGCATGCATTATAAGCCTTGAAATCATGCTAATACATGGTGCCAAACCAAGCAACAAATCAAGCCAAGCATGCACCAAATGGCCTAAGTGTTCAAAGCAAATCGGTGAGGCATTGAACTACACTTAACATGACCAAACATGGCATGAAAAGAAGGACCAAAATCAGAGGTTTAGCATGTTAAAACAAAGCTAAAGGACTACTTAGATGGCATCTAAGTGACTCAAAAACAAAGGCATGCATAAACACCAAAACATGGAGCATTACTACACAAGCTTATGAGGCATTCAAGATGCATGCAAGGCAATCAAACAAGCATGGAAATGGGACTGAAATGGCATGTAGAATGATCCCAAATCACCAAAACAATGCAAAGATGGCATGCTACACATGCACATACTCAAGGCCAACAAGCCCAAATACAAAGGAGCTATATAATGCATGCTAAAATCAACCCAAATACTTATGGACAGACCTAGAACATGGCAAAATAAACACATAATCTTCACAAGACTAAGCCTAAAACATGCTCCAACAAAGGCTAACAACCTAAGGCACATTAAGGCATAAACAAGGCATTACATGGCAACTATGCTAAACATGCATGGAGTTCCAAAACCAACTTGAAATCATGTTATATTATGGATATATAATCACGAAAAACAAACCAAACATGCTCAACACACACTCAAGCATAGGCTTCCTTAAGAGGTCAAAATATGCCCTTTTCAAGGACAACAAGGAGAGAGGGTGGCCCTCTCCTTCTTGGGACTTCAAAGCATCATCTTCACCACTGAAATCCCTCAAGATTTCAGTGGTGAAGAGACCTCAACACCAAAATCCCGGAGCTAACACAAAATGGCTCAAAATGAGGCCTTTTGAGGCCTAAGGGTGGTCAACAACCCTCAAACAACAAAACACTCTTAATAAACAATAAAGAGGGCCTAAAAACAGAACTTTTTTTATGTTATACAATAATCACAAAAACAACTCTAAGATAGGAATAAAATCAATGCAAAAATGGGGGAAAAAGGGACTAGAATCTCACCCTTGAAGACCCCTTCACAAATGGTGCTCCAATGGCCTCCTTAAGCTTGAATCCAACACCAAAACTTCAAAACAAACTCTTTAGAACCTCAACTCCAAGAGGAAGGTGAAACACTAGGTGTTTGTGTGCAATAGTAAGACACAAAGCACCTAGTGAACAAAATGAGAGAGAAAGAGAGATAGAATGTGTATCTCACCCAAACCCTAGAACAAGAGCTCAACAATGGCTGTTTTGCTCTCCAAAATATCCTAAGTCTAACTTTGTCTCTCTTCTTTTTTCCTTAGAGAGAGCTTCTCTCTATATGCCTCTTGTAAAGCTTACAAGACAAGCTTTGCAAGAGGGAGATCCCTCCATACACGTGTATGGAGGGGAGCAAAAGCAATACAACTGTCTAAAAATATCTGCAAAAGCAGATGAACAGCAATCGACCAGCCAAAAATGCCATCTTGGCCAAAAAGAGTGCCGGTCGGCAACAAATAGTGCTGACCGGCAACAAAGAGTGCCGGCCGGCAAACTATATTGCCGGTGGTAGCAAACACCAGCCGGTGGCCTCTAGCCACTGCCGGTGATGGGTGGGGATGGTCTACAAACCCCACCTTGCCTCTCAAGGGCAAGATGCAAGTGTTTGGTGCAAAACCAGACACTAAACGGTTGAGTTCGGGGATCCTGAGGCAAGGCGCGCGAGCCGAGACCTCCGGGAACTCTGAACGAACACGATCATGGATAATCACCGTGTGTTCAAATAGTGACGTCCAAGTCTTGAGGACGGTCAAAAATGGGGTGTCTACAGTTGCCCCTCTTTGACAGAACTCGAAAGTCATAACAATGACGGGAGTGAATGTCAAAGCCCAGAGACGACCCATTTTTGACAAGGCCGAAGACTTAGACAAACATGCAAGACAAATAAGATATGCGCCCGAAGGCAGGGGCAAAATGCAAGACAATGCACGGAGCCGAGCATAACTTATGATCATGCAAAGAAAGCTGTAATGAAGCAAACATGCGACAATTTTAAGCTAGCATACCAAACTACACTACAATGCAGAAAGGATGTAAGAGAATTATGAAATTCTCAATACGTCTCACTCGGGAGATACAATACCTGTGCGGCTCGTCTGGTTACACCAGCTTCAAATGAACCGTACATACAATATCGCGCCTGAAAAGAAAACAAACTTAACAGGTACAATATTGTTAGCAATATGCACAGTAGCATACTTGAAATGCGTGACAGCGCAAGGCAAGTGGGGAGCATAACAATGCTGTGGAAAGACAATCAGGTAAGTGGAGTAAACGGTCTATGCCAGCAACAAAATTGATCATGAACATGCGGTCTACGCAGGTGATGATATTTAGCAAATATGCGGTCTACGCAGTTGAAACATGCGGTCTACGCAGGTGGTGAAACTGAAAATGCGGTCTACGCAATCAAAACATGCGGTCTACGCAGATGTTGAAATTAAACACGCGGTCTACGCAAGTAATGAAATTAAACATGCGGTCTACGCGATCAATACATGCGGTCTATGCAAGTATTGAAATTAAACATGCGGTCTACGCAATCAAAACATGCGGTCTACGCAGGTATTGAAATTAAACATGCGGTCTACGCAATCAAAACATGCGGTCTACGCAGGTAATGGAATTAAGCATGCAGTCTACGCAATCAAAACATGCGGTCTACGCAGGTAATGAAATTAAGCATGCGGTCTACGCAATCAAAACATGCGGTCTACGCAGGTAATGGAATTAAGCATGCGGTCTACGCAATCAAAACATGCGGTCTACGCAGGTAATGGAATTAAGCATGCGGTCTACGCAATCAAAACATGCGGTCTACGCAGGTAATGGAATTAAGCATGCGGTCTACACAATCAAAACATGCGGTCTACGCCGGTAATGAAATTAAGCATGCGGTCTACGCAATCAAAACATGCGGTCTACGCAGGTAATGAAAATGAACAATTATGCGGTCTACACAATCAAAACATGCGGTCTATGCAGGTAATGGAATTAAGCAAGCGGTCTCCGCAAGGAAAGAAAAGATTGCAAACATGCGGTCTACGCAAGTAAAGAAATTGATTACAAACATGCGGTCTACGCAGGTAATGTAATTAACATGCGGTCTACGCAAGTAAAGAAAAGATTACAAACATGCGGTCTACGCAGGTAATGTAAATAACATGCGGTCTACGCAAGGAAAGAAATGATTACAAACATGCGGTCTACGCAGGTAATGTAATTAACATGCGGTCTACGCAAGTAAAGAAATGATTACAAACATGCGGTCTACGCAGGTAATGTAATTAACATGTGGTCTACGCAAGTAAAGAAATGATTACAAACATGCGGTCTACGCAGGTAATGTAATTAACATGCGGTCTACGCAAGGAAAGAAATGATTACAAACATGCGGTCTACGCAGGTAATGTAATGAGATGCGCAAAACTGCACAACGGAATGCAATGCACAAAACAGTGCGACGATTTGAAATGCACAAAATAGTGCGACGATTTGAAATGCACAAAACAGTGCGATAGTTTGGAATGCACAAAACAGTGCGATGCTAAGTGCGACACGCATGCCACACGGAGTGTAAGTGGGCTTAAATGCGCAACAACGCACGCATTCCGGAATGCATGACAATGCATGGAATGGAAATGCAATGATGATGCATGAGAAATGTGCACGATAATGCAAAGGGGTGCGTGTTGCAACGCATGTAACACGTGCATAACAATGCAAATGTGTGGCGCATGACAACGCAATGTAATGCACCGAAGTAGTGTGATGAACTCGTGCAACACACATGGGGCAACTTTTGAATTTAAAAAAGGATACAAAAAGGATACACCTTGCATGAATTCGAGTGCCACGCACTGGAGACATGGCCCGAAGTCAAAACGGAGGCCGGTTGAATGTCGGAGATGCACTTTCTTGCATTTTCTTGAGCTATGAAGACCACGAACTTCTCATATGGCCTAAACAAGGCCGTGGGAACCCCACCGGCCGAAAGATGAGGCCACCGGCTGGCCATCGGCACAAAAACAATTCCATCGGCACAAAAAAGTGCCGGCCGGCACAAAACATTGCCGACTGGCAAACAGTTGCTGATGCGGGGCAGTTTTGACTTTTCACCTTGGGTGTTATAAAATAGGGCTTCAAGCCCAATTTCCTCATTTCCTCCACGCCGAAATCCCTTGCTCTCTCTCTCTAGAGCTTTTTCTCTTCCCCGTTTCTCCGTTTCTTCGCGTTCTACACCCGTTTCGTCGTCGGATTCGCGTTTCTCTTCGCGTTTCGGACGTTTTCGACCGATCACATTCTCGTTTCGGTGCCTCGTTTGGCATTCTCGCCTTTTCGGGGTTTGTTCCCCTCACTTTCCTCTTCATTTCCGTGCCCTTTCACATTCCGGCCTTCCCGGCCATTTCCGACCTTCTCGGGAGTTGACTTTCCGGTTGACTCTTCGTATTCTGACCCGGTTTTCCTTTTCCGGGCCATTTTCACACCACTCTCTTCATGGCGGACGACATTCCACGTGGCGGGACTCCCCCGGACCACGAGATAGATCCCGGGGTCGAGCTCTTACCACTGAGCGAGCGCCCGTTCGACCCGGCGACCTACCGGCCGGCGATCCACGTTCTGCCCCCAGACGGCCTGCGTCAGTTCCGGAGCTTTGAGAGGTACGCGGCGCCTGAGCTACTACTACGCGAGCCTACCTCCCATCTGTCTTTCAGCACTTCCGAGGTAACTTTTCATCTTCTGCTTTACTTTCGGCAATGTAGTATACAAAACTGCCATAGTTAGTTGTATTCTCTAACTGCTGAAATCCGATATGCCGTTGACCGTAGTTGACTGTAAACATACATACAACTGATATCTGCTTGAGACTGACACATGCACACACACTGCACTAGCCCTGAATCACTCAAACACACTGTACTCACTGTATTCTACTGCACACACACTGGTACCCAGTATTTGTCTGAATCTGTTAGATTTGCACATATGCTACATCTGTTCTGAAACACCCAAACACGCTGACACAGCACACGTATTTTACTGTAAGCACACCGGCACCCGGTATTTGCCTGAATCTGACAAACTTGCATACATGCCATATCTGTCCTTTCAAAACTGCATTTTGAATGTTGTCTTGCAATTGTCATTTTCTGTTTGCAGGAGGGTTCCCATACCATTCGCGGGTATGGGAATACTGGTGCACGGGAGTGGTATGATGAGCTCCCTGATGCGGTCCACCACATCGTGGACCGGGCGGGCTTCGGCACCTTCTGTCGAGGGCTCTCTAGGTTGTCCACATGTAGACCTCTTCTTGCTGCTCTGGCGGAGAGAAGGTGGGACACCACCGATTCTTTCCACTTTTCTGCTTCAGGGGACATGACGATGACCCCTTATGACTTCTCGATGCTCACAGGCATCGGGTTAGGGGGTGATCCGATCCCCTTCGACACCGACATGGATGAGTGGACCGCCGCTCAGGTCCATTTACTGGGGGAGGCCCCACCATTAGCTCGTCCAGGCTTCGTGCGGTACTCTTGGTTCGAGACACAGTTCAGGGTTCAGCCCGTTTTGGAGGAGGTGCAGATGACCCCAGAGGACGAGGAGAGGTATGCTCGCGGCTTCCTCATGTTCTTGTTCGGGACTACCATCTTCGCCGACCGGGCGAACACCGTGCCTCTCTGTCTTCTCAGCGCACTGGTGGACGTCCGGGATATCTTGCACTACGATTGGGGCAGCGCTGCTCTGGCCACCCTGTACGGATATATGAGCTCGGCTTCTCGTGGCAGCGGCCAACTGCTTGGAGGTTACTGGCGGGCTTGGGAGGTACATTTCTTCTCCACTTTTTCATTCCTGTCCGATATTCTCTGTACTCTGTACACTGCACACACTGTGGTCTGCTCTATACTTGTTGTATATTGTACACACGGCACACACATACATTCTGCTTTACACTGACTGTACATTGCTCACACTGTACACTGTACACAATACACTGCACAACACACGGCTCTGCCATTTCTGCTTTATTTTGTATATTCTGCTTTTTCTGATAGTCATACTGACATCTGTTTTGCAGTTGTGGGTTTACGCCTACTTTCCTAGGCTTGCCCCCGTGCCAGTCGCGGAGCCTCCTCCGACTGTCCCGTTCTCGAGTCGCTTCGATGGGAGATGCACCCGGCGACCACGGGAGACATTCGGCTTCTTCCGCCGATATTTTCACACCATCACCCCGGCCGAGGTATGCTTTACTTTCAGTTCATTTAGCTTCGGTTTCCCACTGCATGTTTCAATAACAGTAGATAACAAACTGTCTGTCATTTTCAGATCACTTGGCGGCCATGGGCTTCCTTGCCGTCGGCGATGCGGGGTCGGTTCCCTGGTGCAGAGGAGACCTCGCGTTTCCGGATCTTGCTAGAGGGCCCGGTCTGTCTGGCTTGGTACCTGGGGGAGCGTTTTCTACGCCAGACCCGCGGGTTACCTGAGCAGATAGTCCCGGTTCCCCCTCCTGCAGACATGAGGGAGACCGAGGGGCTGACCACTGAGCAGCTGGATGATTACTCCATCGGCTGGGAGGAGGCCGACTTCTGAGGCACCGGCGACTATTAGAAGTACGTGCGGACGTACCTGATGCGCCCCCTGAGTGGTCGTCGAGCAGAGGGGGCCAGGCCTGTAGCATCGGCGGCTGGGGCCGGAGCGGGAGCAGGGGTTGGATCTTCGAGGAGGGCCCGTGTCCGTGGTAGGGGTAGAGTGCAGGGAGGACGGGGAGCTGGCTGGCCTGCCCTGCCTGCTGTACTGACTTTCCAGGGGCAGGGTGGGTCGACCTATCAGATCCCCTTCGCCCCTCCACCGGCTGTTCACGAGTTCATTGATGTCCCCGACTTACCTCCGGTACGTACCACTGCACTTCGTACAGTTATTCATTTCAGTTTACTTGATATTCCACAGAATATTGATGCGTCTGATACTTTTGCAGGCTTCTTCGGGGTACACCCGTCAGTCGTTGGCGATGAATGCCTCGATGATGGGGATGCTCCAGCGGACTTTTGACCTCCTAACCGTCTACAGCATACCGGTATGTCCTTCTCACACTGGCCTGAAACCATTCATACACTGCTTTACATAATCTGATGCACGACACAACACCTGATACACTGATCTCACAGTATCTGAACACTGCATACACTGCATTCTGCACCGTACCCTACACTGATAAACTACTCACGGCATTCATACACTGTACTCACACACTGCATTCTGCACTGATAAACTGCACATGGCATTCGTACACTATACTCACACACTGCATTCTGCATTGCTAAACTGCTCACGGTATACTGATGCATTTCCCTTTTCGTGAACTTTTCAGCCTCCTTTCCAGATTCCCATGGCAGGAGGTGCTCCAGCTAGACCTTCTATCCCTGCTCAGAGGAGAGACGAGGAGGGCAGGATATTTCCCCGTACCAGGGGAGGGCGTACTCACGTCGGGAGTAGCTCGCGAGCTCCAGTCCCGGACGATGACGACGACGAGGAGTCAGAGGCGGAGGCAGGGTCATCGGAGGAGGAGACCGGAGACGGTTCTAGCTCGGGCTCTGATGATGACGCTGATGATGCTCCTGGACCCTCGTCCAGGAAGAGGACTAGGACGGACTGACGGCCCTTGGAGCGCTTGACATAGATGCAGATTTTTGCTATCTTTTCTTTCTTTTTTGTACTTTTCTTTTTGGTTGGTAGATAGATTACCTTGTACTGCCGCAGGCAGATTTTGTTTCCAAAACTTGTACATTTGAAAAGATAATGAAATGAAACGAACTTTTTATCTAAAAAAAGTGTTTACATTGACACATTTCATGCATTGCATCGCATCTCATCATGTTACACCTCAATGTAAATGGAATTGATTGGTTGTCTGAAAATTAAACGCTTGCACTGTAATAATCAGATAACTAAACAGCCAACAGCAAAATAACCCAAGCAACCCACTGCCTGATTCTGGACACACAGCCCTTGCTTTACTGGGGGTTAATCTGCACACAGCCCATAACACAGCATTCGATTCATTCTGCACACGGCAATTCTCAAGCAAACAACCCAGTCTAACAGGACGGACCTCAAAGATGGAACCGGTTGGAGTCGAAATGCGTTCAAATGTAGAGAATGGCACAGCATTCTGAGCATAAACGATTTTTGAAATCGAATGAGGGTTTTTCAAACCGGGATATCGAGCCTACCACTGAACACAGCGGGGAGGACTCAAACAAAGAGGTACACGACCTAAACACAACGAGACACGCTCGGGAGAGACTCAAAACAAAAGACGAGACCGTCAAAGGAAAGAGACACGACACACCGACGCGTAAACGAAGATGGGAGACCTCGGACCACGAGGAGCCGGTTCAATCTGGGTATTATTTCCCACCCTTTCTCATTTGTGATCCTCACATCACTCGACTCTCAAGCTCAGATTTTCTCTCAAAACCCTTTTCCTCACTTTTCTCTCAACTTACACCTCTCTATTCTTCAATCTCTCATTTTCCATCCCTCCCCGGGGTGACTGATGAATGAACAGGAAGTTGCGGGTTCACGCCCGATGCCGTTAGCTCACAGCTATTTCTTCTGGCGGGTAGAGCGCTCTTCTGGCAAGTACGTCGATGACGGGGGAAAAGACAGAACGCCTGGCTCAACTGTGCCCCTAATTCATCATTTTAACCATTTTTTTCGTTTTTGCATTCTACTAAAACGGTTTGATCAAAATGAGAGTCGGATTAACGTACTTGTTTGATTTTTGATTTGAAAAGCATGCAAGTCAGGCAACAAGCACTGAAAGTTTTCCTTTTTGGGTCCAAGACAAAGGTCCGGTTTTGGAAAATGAAATAGTTTTCGAGAAAATAGTCAACCTCAGTAAAAATTTTCAAAAACTATTTTTCAAACAGTCAATGCTCAACGAGCATGAAACTTACCCTTCGAGATGCGCGACCTCGGATCGGAGGCAATGGAAAATTGCCCCTGGTTTGAAGGGGGGTGGGAGGCAACGGAAAGTTGCCCCTAGTTTGAATGGCGGCTCACGGTGGCTTGTGGCAACGGAAAGTTGCCCCTTGTTTGGGATGGTGCCGCAGCAATCCGCAGACAGTCTTCATCGGCGGTGGTCGAGCTCTTAGACACAGAGATGACGAAGACGGTCACAACACATATATGGACACAATCACCTTGAACGGTGTTGGCCACTGGACTTTGGGGATGAAATCGAAACCATTGCATGGACTGAGACGCTTATGAAAGCGTTGGGGGCTGGACTTCATGATGAAGTTGCCTACGTATCCCAAACATGGGAATCAAGCCTTATGTAGTTCCGGTTAAGGTCCACTCGGGTATTTTAACCTTCACTTTGTTTGGCTCTCACTTTTGCCAAGGCGCCCGATGCGGGTTTTCGACCTTGCGAGCTTCTTTTCATTTTCTTTTGTTCGTTTCTTTTTCTTTTCTTTTTTTTTTCTTGCTTTTTCTTCTTTTTTTCTTTTTCAATCTTTCTTTTTGTATTTTTCTCTTTTTTTTTGTATTCTTCTCTTGCTCTAACTTTTGCCTGGGCCGCCCTTCCGGGTTTTCGGCCCAGCGAGCCTCTCAAAGGGTAAAAATGTAGCAAGTCCATGCCAAATGGTTTTTTTTTTTTTAAATTGAAGCCTCTCTGTGTCTAGGAGAACGGCTGTTGCACTGATTTGCGGAGAATCCATCAGGGTTACTCTACGAGCTTCTTCCGGCGAGATCTACTCCTTCTGATTCGGCCTTGATGCTTCTTGATCGAAGGCTACCTCAAAACTGGCCACACGGGCCTTTCATGGCGTTTGTCCGTTGAACTTTCTGAACATTCTGAACAGGTTCAAAGTTTGAACGGGTTGAATCTTGAGGCTGAGAGCGATCCTAGGCTGCGCAATCTCAAGAGCGATTCCACACAGGTCTTCGCAGGGCCGCGTAAAACATTTGTTGTTGAAAGTTTTTAAGAAAGCGACAAATCGCTCGCGCCGAAGATATTGTGGAACCAATCTGGATTAGGACAGGATCCTTCTTAGTACTCGCGTCGACAAGCATGGCTTTATTCATAAAAAGGCTCAGCACGCCTCTCTTTCTCTCAAAATGATCAAAATTTTACAAAACCCGAGGAATTCCTTCCTCTTCGTTTTTATCACCGCAGTGTTCGAAAGGTTTGTTTTTTGAAAATCTTAGGTTAATGCAATGAGTTTGGCGCGCAGGAGAGCAGGCGAGATGTACTGTCAGCCCAATCAAATTCTCTGGCACTTATGCTGAAAGCAAGCATGAAGTTTGAGATAGCAACAACTGTTTCAATCGGCTCTGTTGGTGCAACTAGCCCCTCGGCAGAAACAGACTCAAAACAAAAATAGATAATTACAAAACAAAACGGTGTTCGGGACAACAACCCCAGAATCACCTGGTATTATATACAACGGGGACTGACTCGATACAACAAGACAGACCCTTAAGCACAAGACTGACTCAAGACAAAGAGACAGACTCAAAACAAAAGACTGACTCGATATCCAAGTCAGGATTTACAAAACTCGGTTTCACCGATGCTCAAAAATGCGTGCCAGACGCTTCAAAAACACACCAAATGTTGCCCGCAAGCGTTTCCCTTCACATACTCGCAGTATCTGAGCCCTCGAAATCCAACAACTGAGTGGTGACGGGCTTGCCCGAGGTGGGTGGTAGGATGACCTTGTTATCAATCAAATCCTGCACTTCATGACGAAGGCGGGAACATCCATCGGTGCTGTGACCGGACTGTTGGTGGTACGCGCAGTACAAGGTAGCATCATGAGTGGCGGGGAGATTCTTCGGGGGTGGCCGGGGCTCCAAAGGCTTAAGATGCCCATTCTTCGCCAATATTAGCAATGCCCTAGACAAAGGCATGTGGAGGTCGTGAAAGACCCTGCGCCCTCGGGGCAGGTACTTTGCAGTTTGAGGATTCTTGCCAGATGCGCTGGCGAAAGGATCAGCTGGCGCTGCCTTGGCCTTTTGAACCTTTCCCGGTGCAGGGTTGGGAACTACATGAACTGTCTGGGCACGATGGGGCCCATCCCGGTTTTCTGCCTTGCTTGAACTGCCTTTGATCGGAGTGGGGAAAGCATCATCCACAGCTTTGGTCACTATTGCAGACGTTTGTTGCTTGTTCATCCCTCTGACTTTCAGAGCCTCGACTGCCCACAGCAGTTGCTCAATGGGGTCGGCATCTTCCTTCATTATATCTTTTCCTCCGGCCTCAGCCTGGTCAAGGGTTTGGGTTGCTACTTCAGAGCGAAACCCAGTTGTTGCTGACATGTCGCAGCTGTAGCCGGAAGCCACCTCTGGCTGGCTGAGCTCTATCACAATCCGCCCCAGTAGGGGGGGCTCTTGTGGTACAAAATTCCCGGCATACGGCACCGCTGGAGGTGAAGTCGATATTCCATAGGCGAGGTCTGCCACAGACCTTTGGAGATCGCCTATCATCCCCATTAATTCGAAGGTGGTGGGCTCACGAGCCTGGTATAACTGGGGAGCACAAACCGGGTGCACAACGGGCGACCTGGGCGGGTATGACATACTGATGCTGGTCTCACTCTGCGGAACAGTCCCCTGCTCCAATGCAGCCGTCATAACCACAATTTCTTCTGAACTTTGTGCCGCCAATAATCCTGCCTCAGCAAAGGGGAGACACTGGCTGTTCTGTATCAACTCTGCAACTCTCTGAACCTTGAAAGAAAAACAGACAGCATTTCAGCCCAAATTGATCAATCACGGGTGTAGCCAAACAACTATACCCTACTGCTGATCACTGTTCCCGGAAGTCACTGTTCCCGAAAGCTGAACCAATACCCGCGGATAACTGATTCTCACAACTGATACTGATACTGGTGTCCCCAGGTTTGATACTCAAACTTGGAAACTGACATGTGCGTTCCTGTAGAGCAACACTCTAAAAGCACATAGCAAGTAAAGAGAGCCAAAACACCCCTATGTTGGGGTAGGGTTTCCCTGTCCTATTTTGTCAGGAACTGGGATTTCACTACGCACGCAGCGGTTTCAAACAACCTACCGGGTAAGCAACCTGTCCTAGTTTGGAATGGTCACTATGGATTCCGAATATGCACTAGGTCGAATGGTCAAAAAGGGTGCCCCGGTAAACCGGGGTTTGTGTTCCCATGCTGTCAGAGCCCATAGCCGGTCAACCTTATGGACATGCCTTGACAAGGCAAGCCTCCGGCAAACCGTTCAGGAATGGCAGATGGCAAACACTGTGTTCCTAGGCGCACCAATGCACATGCAATGCAAAAAAACACATAAATGAAATCAAAACAGGATATCACGAGTTCGAGTCAAGCTCTCTAAATCCCCAGCAGAGTCGCCAGAAACTGTAGACGCGCCCGCGGGGGGGGGACCTCGCTACAGTTCGGACTCTCGATTTGTGTCGCGGTTCTTAATCTGAACCAAAGAGTCCAAATCTGGCAAATCGTTTTGAGAAACAGATTTTTGAAAAAGTGGTGCCAAACATGGACTGCTTTGCCAGATACAGAGTCGCCACCTAAATATTTTTTGTGGGAGAATTTAGGAAACCCTAACTCGGTGCTGAAGGCCACATGTCCGTCATCACCGGAGTTGTCTCGGCTCGGGAGCTTGGGTACGATCGGGGAAGGTCAGCTATGAGCACCCCCTTTCGCCCGGTCCGAAGACCGGCCTCTACTAACCGTGATATCCGTTTTTGAAAACTTTACGTGTTCTTAAACCAATTATTAGCCTAGAATTACTATGTTATGTGCACAGCAAACAAGTATAGACTAGATTGCCTAATTTGGAAATAAACATTGCATATCCGTTCGGTTTGAAAATGCTTTGGAATTTGCTACTCGCAAGTAGGCTAAAATACGGATTTCAACGAGTTTTTCCAACTCAAAGAACCCCACCTTCACCCACAGGCATTCAAAACAGTTTAACACATAAGCATCTAGCCACATGTTAAGCATGTTGTCATGGCAATATTCACACTCATGTGATATGCTAAAGCGGAAATACTTACATAGTACTCCGTGCCAAAACAAAGAACTTGTTAGCAAACATGCATGATCCAAGTCCATGTGAAGTGCCTAATGCATCGCATACAAAATGTTACTAGAATAGGCTCGGCTATCCTAAACATGTTATGTGAAAATGCACAATTATCACATATTCAATTTTTGATTTGAAGTACGAATGCAATTAGCGTGATGTACCGAGCCTAATGCATGTAGTACAAAATGCATGAATGCACGCATGCATAGCATAAGGTATGCTGAATTTAAACATGCCCTAATCTACCACCGTAAGCAGGTAAATAAAAGGGAAGAAAGAAGTGAGGTTGGAAGACATACACACCACCCACACACACTTATTACAGATTTACCCTCACTCGGAGGGACCGAATAAATATTACAAATTAATTAACTACGCAAGCTAATTAATATTACAAATTAACTAATTTAATTAACAAATTAAATAAATTAATTAAAGTAGGAAAACGCCTAGGGAAGCGCGCCACCATGCACAAGCTGCCTCTGTTTTCCTTTTTTTCCTCCTCTGGAGGCTGTCAAAGCCTCAGGACTGATCCCTTGGACAGAGAGGATCACCACCGGCTGATTGAAATTTCCACCGGCAGTGTGGTATGGCCATTGGCACAAAATTGAATCTGTCGGCAGAGAAAATGGTGCCGGTCGGCACATTACACTGCCGGTCGGCAGAGTTTTCCTGCAGAACCTGCAACTCACAGCAACAGAGGGCAAGACAAAGCATGGTAACACAATTCAAGGCATGTATGCACCAACCATGTCCCTTATCATTGTGATGACTCAAAGGGACATGTGCCTCGGTTCTCGGACCACCAATCACGCATTTCCATGCATGATGGCCCAAAGAACCAAGTATGCAACTTTGATTTCAAATGTATGCAAACCAATCAAACAAAACTCCCAATCCCTATCACCCAAGTCAAGGGACAAGGAATGCATGCAAGATGCAATGCAACCTAGGCATACAAGCTAAGGATGCAACATGGCATGGCAAAGCACTTATGCAAGCATACAAGCATACATATGGCAATGCAAATAAATGGAAAGATGGACTTATACATGAATTAGGCAGCTCTAAAATAGACCTAAAACAGTGGCCATAAGTGCTAAAGAATGAGGGCTAAATGGCATACACACACACATGCACATAAGGACCAACACTTAAGCACAAATCAAGCAACATTCAAACACATTTGAAAGGGACAAACATGAACAATTAGCATGCATTATAAGCCTTGAAATCATGCTAATACATGGTGCCAAACCAAGCAACAAATCAAGCCAAGCATGCACCAAATGGCCTAACTGTTCAAAGCAAATCGGTGAGGCATTGAACTACACTTAACATGACCAAACATGGCATGAAAAGAAGGACCAAAATCAGAGGTTTAGCATGTTAAAACAAAGCTAAAGGACTACTTAGATGGCATCTAAGTGACTCAAAAACAAAGGCATGCATAAACACCAAAACATGGAGCATTACTACACAAGCTTATGAGGCATTCAAGATGCATGCAAGGCAATCAAACAAGCATGGAAATGGGACTGAAATGGCATGTAGAATGATCCCAAATCACCAAAACAATGCAAAGATGGCATGCTACACATGCACATACTCAAGGCCAACAAGCCCAAATACAAAGGAGCTATATAATGCATGCTAAAATCAACCCAAATACTTATGGACAGACCTAGAACATGGCAAAATAAGCACATAATCTTCACAAGACTAAGCCTAAAACATGCTCCAACAAAGGCTAACAACCTAAGGCACATTAAGGCATAAACAAGGCATTACATGGCAACTATGCTAAACATGCATGGAGTTCCAAAACCAACTTGAAATCATGTTATATTATGGATATATAAGCATGAAAAACAAACCAAACATGCTCAACACACACTCAAGCATAGGCTTCCTTAAGAGGTCAAAATATGCCCTTTTCAAGGACAACAAGGAGAGTGGGTGGCCCTCTCCTTCTTGGGACTTCAAAGCATCATCTTCACCACTGAAATCCCTCAAGATTTCAGTGGTGAAGAGACCTCAACACCAAAATCCCGGAGCTAACACAAAATGGCTCAAAATGAGGCCTTTTGAGGCCTAAGGGTGGTCAACAACCCTCAAACAAAAAAACACTCTTAATAAACAATAAAGAGGGCCCAAAAATAGAACTTTTTTATGTTATACAATAATCACAAAAACAGCTCTAAGATAGGTATAAAATCAATGTAAAAATGGGGGAAAAAGGGACTAGAATCTCACCCTTGAAGACCCCTTCACAAATGGTGCTCCAATGGCCTCCTTGAGCTTGAATCCAACACCAAAACTTCAAAACAAACTCTTTAGAACCTCAACTCCAAGAGGAAGGTGAAACACTAGGTGTTTGTGTGCAATAGTAAGACACAAAGCACCTAGTGAACAAAATGAGAGAGAAAGAGAGATAGAATGTGTATCTCACCCAAACCCTAGAACAAGAGCTCAACAATGGCTGTTTTGCTCTCCAAAATATCCTAAGTCTAACTTTGTCTCTCTTATTTTTTCCTTAGAGAGAGCTTCTCTCTATATGCCTCTTGTAAAGCTTACAAGACAAGCTTTGCAAGAGGGAGATCCCTCATACACGTGTATGGAGGGGAGCAAAAGCAATACAGCTGTCTAAAAATATCTGCAAAAGCAGATGAACAGCAATCGGCCGGCCAAAAATGCCATCTTGGCCAAAAAGAGTGCCGGTCGGCAACAAATAGTGCTGACCGGCAACAAAGAGTGCCGGCCGGCAAACTATATTGCCGGTGGCAGCAAACACCAGCCGGTGGCCTCTAGCCACTGCCGGTGATGGGTGGGGATGGTCTACAAACCCCACCTTGCCTCTCAAGGGCAAGATGCAAGTGTTTGGTGCAAAACCAGACACTAAACGGTTGAGTTCGGGGATCCTGAGGCAAGGCGCGCGAGCCGAGACCTCCGGGAACTCTGAACGAACACGATCATGGATAATCACCGTGTGTTCAAACAGTGACGTCCAAGTCTTGAGGACGGTCAAAAATGGGGTGTCTACACATATACTCCCAAAACAAAATTAAATTTTAGTCGCTGCTGGACAACATCCAGTAGATCCGGCGGGGTTGATCTCCTCTGACATAATGATTTTAGAATGTTTTTAGCACAGCGGCCGCCCTGAATTGTCAAACACACAATTCGTTTATGAATGTGGAATGTATAATTCATATCGACATATAAAGGTTCAGTGCGTAGAGTTGGGAGAATAATTAATTTAAAATGACGTCGCATTGAGACCATAACTCCCTCTCAATGACGTCACTCACCCT
This sequence comes from Camellia sinensis, assembly GCF_055761805.1. Classification (NCBI taxonomy): domain Eukaryota; kingdom Viridiplantae; phylum Streptophyta; class Magnoliopsida; order Ericales; family Theaceae; genus Camellia; species Camellia sinensis. The sequence goes on from NC_138964.1 coordinate 75,424,958, forward strand.
CTCGGATGACGCAAGTCGCTCTAAAAAAACTTTACCGGTATACGAGAGTGAGGTAGTGAGTTATATAGGTTACCATGAGCGTCCCACTAATATTACCTGGGACGCTCCCCCCGCGCCACGTGTCTGTCCCCAGTTAGTGCTCCCTTTCGCAATTCGCGGCTTGTTGTGGAGTAGGGGCTCCGCTCCGCGCCCAGATCTGCGGCCAGGATTAAAACATCTAAAAAGGCAAGCGTAAGCGGGAATTTTGAATTTAAAGAGTGGGCCCATTTGGGGCCGTGTCGATGCATCCCGTACCATTTGTTTGTAGTTGTTTATTTTAATTGTTCTTCCAAATGAAATACAGCTAAGGTTGACCTATGTCATGGTCAGCATTTTATGCCTATAAAATAAAATCGATGTGGTCCATTTAATTGCTGGCGTTTCAACATCGATTATGGCTACTACGTTCTAATTTTCACAACTGCGTCCATATACTCGCAGAAGAAAATTAAAATTTAGTCGCCGCTGGCCAACATCCAGTAGATTCGGCGGGGTTGATCTCCTCTGACATAATGATTTTAGAATGTTTTTAGCGCAGCGGCCTCTCCGAATTGTCAAACACACAATTCGTTTATGAATGTGGAATGTATAATTCATATCGACATATAAAGGCTAAGTGCATAGAGTAGGGAGAATAATTAATTTAAAACGACTTCGCATTGAGGCCATAACTCACTCTCAACGACGTCACTTACCCTCTCGGCTGACGCAAGTCACTCTCTAAAAATTTACTGGTATAAGAGAGTGAGGGAGTGAGTTATATAAGTTCCCAGGAGCGTCCCACTAATATTACCTGGGACGCTCCCTCCGCGCGACGTGTCGTCCGCCGATTGGTGCTCCTTCCGCAATTCGCGGCGTGTTGTCGAGTATGGGTTGCGCTCTGCACCCAGATCTGCGGCCAGGATTAAAACATCTAAAAAGGCAAGCGCAAGCGGTAATTTTGAATTGACAGAGTGGGCTCATTTGGGGCCGTGTTGATGCGTCCTGTACCATTTGTTTGTAGCCGTTTATTTTAATTGTTCTTCCAAATGAAATACTGTTACGGTTGACCCATGTCATAGTCAACATTTTATGCCTATAAAATAAAATCGATGTGATCCATTTAACTAGTGGAGTTTGAACATCGATTATGGCTACTACGTTCCGATTTTCACAACGGCATCCATATACTCCCAGAACAAAATTAAATTTTAGTCACCGCTGGACAACATCCAGTAGGTACGCTGGGGTTCATCTCCTCTGACATAATGATTTTAGAATGTTTTTAGCATTGCGGCCTCTCCGAATTATCCAACACATAATTCATTTTTGAATTCGGAATGTATAATTCATATCGACATATAAAGGTTAAGTGCATAGAGTTGAGAGAATAATTAATTTAAAATGATGTCGCATTTAAACAATAACTCACACTCAATGACGTCACTCACCCTCTCGGATGACGCAAGTCGCTCTCAAAAAACTTTACTGGTATAAGGGAGTGAGGGAGTGAGCTTTATAGTGTAGACGCGCCCGCGTGGGCCTCATGCTACAGTTCGGACTCGATTTGTGTCACGGTTCTTAATCTGAACCAAAGAGTCCAAATCTGGCAAATCGTTTTGAGAAACAGATTTTTGAAAAAGTAGTGCCAAACATGGACTGTTTTGCCAGATACAGAGTCGCCACCTAAATATTTCTAAATGGGGAAATTTAGGAAACCCTGACTCGGTGCCGAAGGCCACGTGTCCGTCATCACCAAAGTTGCCTCGGCTCGGGAACTTGGGTACGATCGGGGAAGGTCAGCTATGAGCACCCCCTCTCACCCGGTCTGAAGACCGGCCTCTACTAACCGTGATATCCAATTTTGAAAACGTTACGTGTTCTTAAACCAATTATTAGCCTAGAATTACTATGTTATGCGCGCAGCAAACAAGTATAGACTAGATTGCCTAATTTGGAAGTAAGAATTGCATATCCGTTTGTTTTGGAAAATGTTTTGAATTTGCTACACGCAAGTAGGCTAAAAATGCGGATTTCAACGAGTTTTTCCAACTCAAACAGTCCAACCTCCACCCACAGGCATTCAAAGCAGTTTAACACATAAGCACTTAGCTGCATGGCGGGCATACCGTCATGGTAACACTCGCACACATGCGGGATGCTAAAGCCTAAATACTTACATCGTACTCCGTGCCAAAACAGTAAACTAGTTAGCAAACATGCGTGTCCTAGTTCATGTTAAAAATGACTAATGCATCACATGCAAAATGCAATCTAGGCAGGCTCGGCTAGACCTAAACATGGCATGTGAAAAATGCACAATTATCACATATTCGGTTTAGAATTTTGAAGTACAAATGCAGTTAGCGTGATGTACCGAGCCTAATGCATGTAATACAAATGCATGGATGCACGCATGCATAGCATAAGGTATGCGAATTTCAAAAAATGCCCTAATCTACCACCATAAGCAGGTAAATAAAAGGGAAGAAAGAAATGGGGATTGGAAGACATACACACACTCACCCACACTTATTACATATTTACCCTCACTCAGAGGGTCCAAATGAATATTACAGTCCCAAAATAATAAACAAATAAAATTATTACAAAAATTCTAATTAATTAAAAGAAAAGATGTAAAATAAAGAAGAGGGTGGCCGCAGCCTCCGCCTCGGGATGTGCGGATGATGCATGCTCGGAACTTGACTCGCCCGAAAAACCCGTACCATACTCTTACCACCTCTGTTTGTAATGCCTTGTCTCTCTGAAAATTGCCCAAGTCTTGGAGCAGGTTCCTTACATGCTGCAGAGCACCACCGGCCAGACAGAATTCCCACCGGCACTTCATAATTTCCACCGGCATTTGTTGGATTCATCGGCACTCCATAGATTGCCGGTCGGCACAAAATTCTGCCGGTCGGCAGAAACTTCCTGCAGAAGGCAATTTGACAGCAAACAGGGAACGGACAATGCATGGCATGGGGTTTTCAGGTACATGTGAGCATGGTTATGCTTCCTATCATGTTTTGAACTCAAAGAAGCATGACCTTCGATCCTCGAGCCATCAATGGTGCATGGCGGCTCAAAGAGTCAAATTTTCCATTTGATGTAAGGATGCATGCAACAAACAAAATGGGATCCGGAGCCTTATCAAGTTGAAGTCAAAGGCCCCGGTGACCGAGAATCGAGGCACATTACATCACTTGAAGTATGAATGTTCCTTGATTCCCACACTTGGTTTGACACCCCAAACCAAGTGAATGCAATGCATGTCATACTCACAAGGCTCAAATGCAACATGATACCAATTATGCAAGACACAAACAAGTACTATGCAACCAACATGACAAATGTGTAATGCCAAGCATACAAGATGCAAATATGATGCAAATATGGACCAATTTGGGAATGGGATTTACATGCTACGAGGCTTGATGGAACAACCATACAACAAACGTGAAGCAAACATGCAATGGGGGCCTTGAACCATAAAGGGACAGACCTTAGTCCACCCCAAAACAGCACCAAAAACTGCTCAAAATGATGGGCAACATCTCATGTTAACAAGCAAAGTTATGGTCCCAAGATTAAGGCGCAAAAAGGAGACAACTTACCCCCACCAACATGACCTCTCATGGCATGATTAAAACAAGTAAAAACAGAATTTTGCAGACCAAGATAGGACTCCAAACCCTCCTAAAATGGCAGCTAAGGTGACTCCCAAGAGGCATATGCACTAAGGCTCATTCCTAGGCATAAGAGGGTACACCCTTAAGGCACAAAAGAGGTCATGCATGCACACATACAAACATGATTCTTGGACTAAAATGTGGTCCTAGATGATGTTAAATCATGAGGGTAATCACAACCATGCATGCTAGAGGTCAAGATGCTCAAAGCTTTCAAGCCAAAATACATAGCACCTATGACAAACATGCCAAGCATGACCAAATGGATAACCAACAAACCTTAAGCATGGAAAAACAATCCCAAAAGCTTCATGGAACTAAGCCAACACACACACGAATCATGGCCTAATCATGAGATACACTTCTATGCAAAATGGAGCAATACAAAGCAAGTATTACAAGCATACAAGGAGGCACAAATCCGGCCAAAAACAGAGATCCCACATGACCTAAAAACACCCAAAAAGTTCTGAAATGAAGCAAAAACCAAGCAAGCATGCATGTCACCCTTTTGGGCCACAACTCAAGGAAACAAGACCATAAAGGGAGAGGGGTATCCCTCCCCTATGCAAGACTTCAAACCGACTTTTTTAACACTAAAAATATACTGATTTTCAGTGGTGAAGAGATCAAAATACAAGGATGACCAAAGCTTAACCAAAGAGGCAACAAAAGTGACTAAACAAGGCCTAATAGAGTGAGTTTACACTGAAACCACAAAATGATCTTAATGAAAGTTCTAAAGCATGAAAATATAAGCCTTTTTCATGTTATACACAAGAGCTAAAACAGCAAGCAAGATAGGTAGAAAACTATTGCAAAATTAGGGAATAAAAAGCAAGATGCTCACCCTTGAAGAACCCTTGAAGAACAAATGGTCTAGCCCTCTTCTTTTGATCAAAACCAGTCCAAAAACTCAAGAAACAACCCCCCAAGTTCCTCAATCTCGGAATAAGGTGTGATAGTGTGTGTAATGGTGCAAAAGTAAGGTAAAAACCACCTTTAGGCCAAGGAAACACACACAAAGGAGGGGAGAGAGGGAGATATAGAGATAATATGTATCTATATCTCAAAGCTCTGGTTTTTGGTTCCAAAAGTCTAACCTAGATCCAAGAGGAAAGCCCCTCTCTTCTAGGACTCCCTCTTGCAAAGCTTATACAACATGCTTGGCTAGACGGAGATCCCTCCATACACGTGTATGGAGGGGGGAAGAGTTGGTGCCAGCTATCACAGATGGCACAAAATATCTCCATAAAGTGGATGAACGGTGGTCGGCTGCCTAAAATTGTCACTTCGACAAAAAACAATGCCGACCGGCAACAAACTATGCCGACCGGCAATAAAATGTGCCGATGGCAGCAAAAGACCAGCCGGTGGCCTCTAGCCCCTGCCGGTGGTGTGTGGGGATGCCTCATAAGGCACTCCCTGCCCTTCCAAGGCAAAACACGAGTGTTCGGTGCAAAACCAGACACTAAACGGTCAAGTTCGGAGATCCTGAGGCAGGGCGCGCGAGCCGAGACCTCCTGGAACTCCAAACGAACACGTTCATGGATGATCACCGAGTGTTCGAACGGTGACGTCCAAGTCTTGAGGACGGTCAAAAATGGGGTGTCTACAGTTGCCCCTCTTTGACAGAACTCGAAAGTCATGACAATGACAGGAGTGAATGTCAAAGCCTAGAGACGACCCATTTTTGACAAGGCCGAAGACTTAGACAAACATGCAAGACAAACAAGATATGTGCCCGAAGGCAGAGGCAAAATGCAAGACAATGCAGAGAGCCGAACATAACTTATGATCATGCAAAGAAAGCTGTAACGAAGCATACATGCGACAGTTTTAAGCTAGCATACACCAAACTACACTACAATGCATAAAGGATGTAAGAGAATTATGCAATTCTCAATACGTCTCACTCGGAGGATACAATACTTGTGCGGCTCGTCTGGTTGCACCAGCCTCAAATGAACCGTACATGCAATATCGTGCCTGAAAAGAAAACAAACTTAACAGGTACAATATCGTTAGCAATATGCAAAGTAGTGTACTCAAAACATGTGACAACGCAAAGCAAGTAGGGAGTATAACAATGCTGTGGAAATACGAACATGTAAGTGAAGCATGCAGTCTACGCTGGTAATGTGATAAACATGCGGTCTGTGCAAGTAAGGAAATGATTACGAACATGCGGTCTATTCAGGTAATGTAATTAATAAAGATGCGGTCTACGCAATTAAAACATGCGGTCTACGCAGGTAATGAAATTAATAAACATGCGGTCTACGCAATCAGGACATGCGGTCTACGCAATCAAAACATGCGGTCTACGCAGGTATTGAAATTAAACATGCGGTCTACGCAATCAGGACATGCGGTCTACGCAGGTAATGAAATTGAACATGCGGTCTACGCAATCAAAACATGCGGTCTACGCAGGTATTGAAATTAAACATGCGGTCTACGCAATCAAAACATGCGGTCTACGCAGGTAATGAAATTAAACATACGGTCTACGCAATCAAAACATGCGGTCTACGCAGGTATTGAAATTAAACATGCGGTCTACGCAATCAAAACATGCGGTCTACGCAGGTATTGAAATTAAACATGCGGTCTACGCAATCAAAACATGCGGTCTACGCAGGTACTAAAATTAATAAAACATGCGTTCTACGCAATCGAAACATGCGGTCTACGCAGGTATTGAAATTAAACATGCGGTCTACGCAAGTAAAGAAAGGATGTACCATTACATAGCATAATTGAAACAATTTGTGGAGTTCACAAAGCGTGAAAGGGATATGGGGCGGGGCATTTTTCGCACGCATCGAGCGTTGCTCGCAGAAGCTGTGGCCTGAGGTCAACTCGAAGATTCACGTTTCAAAGGTGTGCTTTCCCGTATCGTGAAGGCATCCAACGACGTGGTTGGCCCGAACAAAGATGCGGAAGGTGTGTTAACCGCAAAGGGGAGTTTCACCGGTATCAATTCTGATACTTTGTTACCTTGTCACTCTGCGCTTTACTTTCCTTTTTTACTAGTAATTTAAGCATATTGCGCTGCCTCGGGCAGGTTTTATTCTTTTTCAAAGTTACACGTTTTGCAAAACACGTGATGGGAATGAAACAATTCATTTTGTTCAAAGGATGTTGCATTTGTGGATTTTCTGTGTATCGCATCGCAGGGTATCACACCACAATGTGAACGAAATTGAACTCATTTTGGAAATGTGCAATCGTAATAATCAGGTAGTGAACCGACTTACAACTCGATAAGCAAAACAAAGACACGATGCAACCAAACAAGTGCGAGTACAACTCGATAAACAAATCAAGAGCTCAAAGAGGGCGAAATACAACTCGATAAGCAAAGGTTCAAAAACTTGACAAGCCGACAGGCGTGGCTCTGCAAGAATCGACCGCCGAGGAGGGGTTGGAGGTGGTGAAATTCCCCGGTGCCTAGCATAAACAGCTTAGGAAACCAGAAGGAAGCCCATCGGCTTGGGGGGAGAGACCATCGGCTACAAAGAATGGCTACCGGCCATAAAATTGCCTTGTCGGCAAACTATTATGGCCGGTCGGCAAACAGTTTGGCCGGCTGGCACTAAATGAGGGGATCAGCAGGACGTTGACACCTGTCCCCCACTCAACCTTATCTCCTACAAAAGATCCCAACTTCGTAGTTTTTCTCATTTTCACACTGATTTGCTCTAATGGAGGAGTTTCTTGCTCAAAATCTCACAGCTTGGATTGCTAGTTTGGATGGCTCGGAAAAAGTGAATTTCCGGGGTTTCAGCATAAATGCACTATTCACCTTGGGTCGTACCCCGTTGCACCTCCCGTTTCTTCAAGCCGCGGCAAGGCTTTGGAATCCGGTGACGCATGTCTTTAGCTTCGCCGGGCGAGAGATATGTCCTACCTTTGAACACTTCCGAGCCTTAATGGAGTCCGAGCGCGACGAGGAGCTCCTACCCCAACTTAATTTTGGTCATGCCCAATCCTTAGGGCGCATGTGTGGGCTCAGCATGCGCGATGCTCGATCTCTGATTTGTGACGGGATGTTGGCATTCCGAGTTTGGCCAATCGATTTTCTGATGCTGGTGATCGCAACAACCATCACTGGCAAGGCTTCCGGCAACATGCCCTCTATTTGTGCATGCTAACCCATTTTCTATTTGTCTCGGGCTCTGGAGGGGCTAGTGCCCGGCTGATTGAGGTTGCCCAAGGCTTGAGAGAGGGCAAGAGCTGTATTGCCATGGCTCCGGCCAAGACGTTAATGGGCTTAGACGCCTTTTATGGTCATGAGACGACTAGGTTGGCGGGGAGTCCACTACTGCTACAGGTAATATTTCCCACCCAATCTCGGATTTATGTATCGCTCACATCACTCGGCCCTCAAGCTCGATCTTTTTCTCACAAAACCCCATTCTCACTTTTCTCTCCTCGTACATCTCTCTATTCTTTATTCTCTCATTTTTTTTTTCAATCCCTCCCCAGGTATGGTTGATGGACAAACTGCAGGTTGTGGACTCCTACCCAGCATATTCAGCTCGCGGCTACTTCTTCCGGCATCGTCTAGTCAATGCCTTTGATGAGGAATGGTTGTTCGCTTGCATGTGCCACTTGTCCGCAGACCGTATTGCTTGGCGGTGCCCTTGGCTGAACCTTCCGGCGATGAGTTATAACATGCCTCGGCAGACTGGGATTCAACTGGTTGGTCTCACTCACTGTGTATTCTATTTCCCATTTCGGATTCGACGTCAATTTGGCCATGATCAGACGTGCCCGCCAGAGGGGATAGAGTATCCTGCTACATTCCCAGCCCGGGGCACACAGCTTGCTTGGCAGGCCACCGCGTGGAGGATGAGAGAACTCCTGGCCCCCGCTCTTACTTTCAGCTGCACTTTGTCTGACGAGTGCATAGATTGGCTCAATGAAGAAGCACAGATCGGGCCCAGCTTGGCATCAGAGGCTTCGACCAGTTCTGGGAGGGGGCGCAGGAACACCTGACTTGACTATGCCCCAGATTTATTGCTTTATTAGTACTTCCAAATGTAATAAAAAGCAACTTCAATTGTATGCAAGAGTAGGAGAACTCTGTTTTGAAATCAATGAATTTGAAAGTTGTGGCACTGAAAATTTTCCGCCTTGGTCCAAAAATGGTCAAAGTTGTAAAAAAGATTATTTGAACAAAGTCGGCTTTTATTAAAACTTCTCAAAAACATTTTTGATATGGATCAGAACTGGACACGCCTGAGATCTGTCACATGAGATGCACAACCCCAGATCCCTGCAACCGAAAAGTTGCCCCTAGTCTGAAGAGCACCGCAGCACTGCACAGCAACGGAAAGTTGCCCCTAGTCTGAGTAGCACTGTACTGGGGATTCCAACGAATGCTGATAGACAAAGATGACTAAGATGATCAAATGGACAAAGTTGATCGGGGAAGTGTTATGGCTGAACTTCAGGATGAAGCTGCCTACGTATCCCAAAGATGGGAATCAAGCCTTACGTAGTTCCGACGTAGGTTCGCTCGAGTATTTTCACTCTCCTTTTGCGCTCTAACTTTTGCCAAGGCCGCCCTTTGCGGGTTTTCAGCCTTGCGAGCTCAGTTTTTATATTTTCTAATTTTTTGTGCTCTAACTTTTGCCTAGGTCGCCCTTTCGGGTTTTCGGCCTAGCGAGCCTCTCAAGGATAGTATTTCTTCAACTTGTCCATATTGATCGGTTGAGAGAATTCTAAGCCATCTAAATCCATCAAAACCACAGCTCCGCCTGACCAGATAGCTTTGATGTTGTAGGGACCAGTCCAATTGGGTCTGAACTTGCCCCTCGGGTCGTGGATGGGAGCTCGGTTGTCTTTGAGTACCAAATCCCCTTCCTTTAGATTTTTGGACTTAACCTTCTTGTTAAAAGCCCGAGCAATCCTACGCTGATAACTCTGAACGTGATGCAGTGCTTTCAGCCTTCTTTCGTCAAAGAGCATAAGTTCCTCGAACCTGCTCTGCTGCCAATCTGCCTCAGCTATCTGACACTCGGCCAATACCCATAACGACGGCACTTCAATTTCAATAGGTAGAACAACCTCCATTCCATAAACTAACGAATACGGAGTTGCTCCGGTAGAAGTTCTAATTGAAGTCCTGTAGCCCCACAGAGCAAACGACAACTTATCTGGCCAATCTCGGTAGGACTCCACCATTTTCCGTAGTATATGCCTGATGTTCTTGTTGGCGGCCTCAACTGCTCCGTTGGTTTGCGGCCGGTACGTAGATGACTTATGAAAAGCCACGTTATACTTTTCCAACAAGTCGACCACTTCTTTCTTAAAGTGGGATCCATTATCCGAGATGATCTCATTTGGCACCCCGTAGCGACAAATGATGTTGTTTCTGATGAACTTGGCGACGTGCGACGCCTTCAACACCGCGTATGATTGGGCCTCGACCCACTTTGCGAAATAATCTATCGCTACGAGGATATACTCATGTCCGTTCGACCCCTTCGGGGTAACAGCTCCGATCACATCAATCCCCCACACGGAAAATGGCCACGGGATGTCATGTTGTACAACTTGGATGGTGGAATGTTCATACGGTTTGCATGGATCTGGCATTTGTGGCATCGCCGAACAAAGCCGATACAATCGTCCTCCATGGTTGACCAGTAGTAGCCCTGTCTGAGGATCTTTCTGGCCAGCATTACTCCATTCATGTGTGCACCGCACTCCCCTCCATGGATGGCCTCCATTAGGCGCTTCGACTCTTCAGCTTCTACACAGAGCTTATGCATTCCCAGATGACCCCTTTTGTACAGCTTACCTCCGCAGATGATGAACGGAATAGCCATTCTTCTAATGGCCCTCTTATCCTTGGCGCTTGCCCCTAGTGGATACGTCTCCTTTTCCAAGAAGTTCCAAATATCGTAATACCAGGGGTTGTCGTCTTGGGCCTCATCTATGGCGGAAATTGACTCGTATGCTGGCGCAAACTTCTGATCAATGATGACTGGACGCATCCGGACTCCAGACGGGATGTCTATCATGGAAGATAGAGTTGCTAGTGAATCTGTGAACCTGTGAACCTGTTGTTCTCTCTTACGAGGTGGGTGAAATTTAGCTTCTCAAACCGAGGAATTAACAAATCCAGGGTTTGGTGGTAAATTATCATCCTTTCCTCCTTGACTTTCCATTCTCCTTTTGCTTGAGACACAACAAGGTTCGAGTCCCCAATGACGTCCAACCGTCTTGCCCCTAGTTCTGGGGCTACTTCCAGACCAGCAATACATGCCTCATACTCTGCCTCATTGTTCGAGACTTTGAACTGGAGCTTGAATGCTACAGGGATACGGGAATCGTCAGGCGCTATCAGCAACACCCCTATCCCATACACATATTGGTTTGACGCTCCGTCAAAGTACATCGTCCAAGTTTCATCCTCGATGTGCAGAATGGCTTCATCTGGGAATAGGTACTTAACCGCTTCATCCCCCTCAACCGGGTGGTCGGCAAGGAACTCCGCTACCGCTCTTCCTTTCACTGACTTGCGTCTTACCAACGAGCTAGCCTACCCGTAAGTGCTGGTTTCTCGAAAAGATATTTGATGGGATCCAAACGTGAAACCAACATTACAGAGTGAGCTAACAGGTAGTGCCGCAGCTTCCTGGTAGCCCATACCAAGGCCAAACAAGCCTTCTCCAGTGGTGTGTAGCGGGTCTCGTAATCCAGCATCTTCTTGCTCAGATAGTAGATGGCCGTTTCCACTCTGTCCTCTGACTCTTGCGTGAGCATGCAGCCCATGGTGGTCTCAGTTACTAAAAGATACAATATCAACGGTCTCCCCGGCTCTGGCGGTGACAACACGGGCGGGTTCTGTAGATACTCTTTGATCTGTTCAAAAGCTGCTTGACATCGGCCGTCCCATTGGAATTTCTTTCCTTTCTTCAGGAGACCAAAAAGTGGTTCACAAGTCAAAGTTAATTTAGAGATAAACCGTCTTATGAATTGCACTTTACCTAGAAAGCCTCGCACCTCCTTTTCAGTCCTCGGTGGTGGCATTTCTAAGATGGCCTTGATTTTGGAAGGGTCAACCTCGATGCCTCTTTGTGTAATCAGAAACCCTAGCATCTTCCCTGCAGTAACACCAAAAGTACACTTCTGGGGATTCAACCGCAGCCGAAACTCTCTGATCCTTTGGAAGAATTTTTGTAAGGCGGTGTAGTGGCCTTCTCTTTCTTTGGACTTGACAATCATGTCGTCCACATACACCTCAACCTCTTTATGGATCATATCATGCAATATTGTAGTTGCTGCCCGTTGATAGGTAGCTCCAGCGTTTTTCAGCCCAAATGGCATCACTCTATAACAATATGTACCCCACGGGGTAGTGAATGCAGTCTTCTCCCAGTCTTCAGGTGCCATTACTATCTGATTATAGCCTGAGAAGCCATCCATAAACGAAAGCAAGGCGTGTCCTGCCGTGAAATCTATCAATTCATCAATGTGCGGCAAGGGAAAGTCGTCCTTCGGACTGGCCCTGTTCAAATCTCTGAAGTCTACACAAACCCGAATTCTGCCATCCTTCTTTGGCACCGGAACAATGTTGGCCAACCAAGTAGGGTATTCAGACACCAACAGGAAGCCTGCATCAATCTGCTTGGTGACTTCTTCCTTGATCTTAATGGCCCAATCAGGGCGGATCCTTCTGAGCTTCTGTTTGACAGGTTGGGCCTCGGGATCAAGAGGGATCCGGTGCTGTACAATCTCAGCATCGATTCCAGGCATGTCTTCGTAGGACCACGCGAAAACATCTTTGAAATCTTTTAACAAAGCGACTAAGCGCTCGCGTTCCTCAGAAGACAACGTGGACCCGATTTGGACCAGCCGCGGGTCCTTCTCAGTACCAACATTCACAGTAGTGATTTCATCCATTAAAGGTTTAACAAATCTTTCCTGCTCTTGATCAATTAACCGTTGCAAAACCGGAGGAATTTCTTCCTCGTCGTTTTCATCAAAATTGTGAAAATCCTTATTTAAGCATTAAATCAAAGGCACAGAAAAATACTCCGAAACCACATCCACGTCGTTCTCATTAAATACTTCCGAGCCGTCGGATTCCTCTGTTACAACAGACTCAAAAGAAAATGAAAAAGACGACCTAGACAGGACTGTGGTATCCGGGTTATCACCCCCGGGAATACCGGACTCAGACTCAGCTGAGCTGGAATCTGATTCCGACGCACAAGATTCGGTAGAATCAGATTCCGGCTCACTACCTGACCCGGTGCTGCTTGATAAAAAGCCTTCTTCATATTGCCAGATGAGAGAAGGTGCGATAGACGCATCCAAAATAGCTGATGGTAGGCCAGCAGCCGCTTCATTCCCAATCACACATACCGAGGAGCTATCCCCCAAGCACTTCTGTTCGATCGGAGGATCTGAAAGCAGACACACCAGCGCTGCCCCCATTTCATTTTCAGCGTCCTCAGACTGTACTTCCTTACTTTGCTCAGCCTCAGCCGATAGATCTGCCTGCCCTTCGGCGATGTCATCCTCAGGTAACTGTAAATCAAAGAAGATCTCAATTCCCGGCATGCGCTTCTTCTCCGCGTTGAGCCACGGCTCCGGGAAGCCGCAGAACGGAAAGTCCTCCCCCTCCCGGACGAAGCGTCCGTTTAGGGTCCCCCGAATGGGTTGGTGCATTAAGTCAAAGGGCTTCCCCATCTGTTTCGCCCTGGCCCTTCCGGCCATTTCCTTCCCTTTCCTTATCCAATCCACTTTGGTGGGTAGGTAGCCCAAACCAAAGGTATGGGGGTTATGTGGCACTTCGGCCGATGCTGCGGCACCTTTCCTGCCGCTCTTGCCCAATCCCATCCCGGGGATGTGCTGGAGTTTGTTCATGAGATAGACTGCTTGGGCACTGACATACACCCCTTCATTAGCTGCCATGATGTTCTGTACGACCCGAGCCTCGGCCAAGGTAAAACCTGATATGAACACATCTTCCATACCGTGCTCTATTTCTAGAACAGGCGTAGATACCTCCGGTGGTGGATGAATTGATGAGTTTCCAAAAACAATGGCTACTCCCTTCCCATAGGGGTATTTCACCACTTGATGTAGGGTAGAGGAGACCGCCTTTACCTGATGCAGCCACGGCCGCCCCAAAAGCAAGTTGAACGTTGCAGGAACCTCCAAGACATGGAAATCTATCTCGTGCTGTCCCGGCCCAACCTTTGTTTGAATCTTAACTGTCCCCATCACTTCCCGGCTTGTGTTGTCATACGCCCGAATCACTTGGGCCGTTGGCACAAAATCTGCGACTTTCAAACCAATCGCATAAGTTGTCCTTGCCGGGCAGACGTTGATGGCAGACCCCGTGTCGACGAGCACCACAGGTATCCATTTATCTCTGCACTCGACAGAGATGTAGAGCGACTTGTTATGGTTCGCACCCTCAGGTGGCAGTTCTTTGTCAGAAAAACTCAATGCTGGGGAACTTCCTCCCGAAAAGACTAAGCCCACCAGCTGTTCGGGCGTGGTATCTATGGAAAGCTTGGCCTTGTCCATGGCTGAAAGGAAAACCTGCCTATGTACTCGAGAAGCCATAAGCAGTCCCCAGATGGAGATGTCTGCTTGTATCTTTTTCAATTGTCTCAATATGGCCTCATCTTCGAGTTGCTTCTCCTTTTGTTTCTCTGCTTCCTTATCTTTTCCAGACGCCTCCGGTTGATCTAGGTGTGGGGGCTTGAAATACCGTCCACTCCTAGTCATGTGATCGACTTCGCCGATATACCAGGTATCATTTGGTTGGTTAACTTCCCAATCCTCGTCGGTGTGGGCAAGACATAGATCGTCGTCTTCCCACCACATACCATCTGCAGCTGACAGGCATCTGTCTGGTTCTGTCACAACTGTCCTGATACTTGCAGTACCTCTTATCCCTATGCTCGCAGCATTATCCATTTCTGTATTTATGGGAGTCTCAACCCCCACGTGACCTTTTGCCTTCCTGACCCTCTCAGAATCTTCGAATCTTTCCTGTTCTGACTGTGTCAACGTCGTAGATTGTTCAATGATCCCTGTATTCACAATGCTCCATTCCTGAGCGAAATTATCGACACCGACGCTCTCCGGGGATGTATTCCACTTTTCAACCACCCCGGCTGTTGTTGACATTCCTGCCCCTGCTGGGCCATGTTCTGACTGGAACTCCCCTATTACATCTGGCTGATCGTCTAACCATCCCGTGGCCTCCGCCGATTCTTCATAATCGAACCAGTTGACGGTTGGGTCTTCTGGATCTTGATTACCGTAAAACTGGAACTTGGCAAGATCCTCTTTTACAGCTGTCAAATCATCCATTCCCCATCCTAGGGTGTCCCCTTGGATTGCACACAGCTCTCCCCCGGCTGGAAGTTCGACATCTGGTCTATTCTGGCCCAATGGTGAAATGTAGTCACTCGGACTGTAAACATTCCCAACATCATTCTCAGGCTCCAGAGACTATGGTTTGACAACCTCTTTCCTGTTCTCGATGGTCACCACCACTGGTTTGGGTTGGGTTATAGAGACGTCCATCATGCACAAATCGGCGCAATCAGGGAGGAAAACTTTCGGTTTAGGCAAGTAGGAGGGTGTGATATAGATACTAGGATCGTAGGATGCGACCCCAGTGTCGATGAAGTTGATTCTTTTGGGTGGTGGAACTTGGTTGTGTGTGGGGAGAGGATTTGTAGTAACATTGGGTTTCTCAGGGGGTAAAATCACCCCATTATCAATGAGATCTTGAATTTCATGACGTAAACGAAAGCATAGGTCGGTGTCGTGACCGTGCTGCTGGTGGAACCCACAATACTTGGCTGGATTGTGGGTGACGGGCAGTCTTTCAGGTAAGGGCCGCGGCTCTAGGGGCTTCAGATGCCCTTTTCTGATCAAAACCCCCAAAGCTTTGGACAGGGGCATATAAAGTGGAGCGAAGGTTCTGGTGTTTCTGGGAGGGTATTTGGTGGTTTGAGGGTTGCTTCCAGACGCACCGGAGAATGGTGCGGCTGCTGTAGTTCTTGGGGAAGGGTTGGTGGTGACCATACTCACTTCAGAAGTCCTGGTAGTTGTAGCGCCACTCGGGCCTGTATTAGTATTACGATTGAAATTTCTGCGGGATTGCTCCCGGTCATTGCCAATCCATCCTTGTCTCAAGGCGTCCTCGATCTGCACCCCATTTCATGCAGATCAGCAAAGGTGGGAAAGGGGACTACAATCATCTTTTGCATTAGCTTCGGCTGAAGATTGCGCACAATCATCCGAATCTGGTCTTTGTCTGTGGGTCTCAAGGTCATCATCGAAGCCTTAGCCCGCCATCTAGTTACAAATTCTGAGAAGCTTTCCTTGGGTTCTTTCCTCGTTGCCTCGAGATCCCGGGTCGTGATCTCGATTTGCGTATTGTATGAGTACTGCAGGACGAAGGCCTCAGCCATCTCGTCCCAACTTCTCTTGACGTCGTCCTCTAACTTGGCATACCATGCGGCCGCCACACCTGACAGGGTCCGGCCAAACAAAGACAACTTTTGTAATCTGGTGAGGCCCATTGGCCGTAAGACGTCTGAAAATAGTCGCAGGTGTACCATGGGATCCTCAGATCCGTCAAATCGATCAATTTGTGGCATCTTAAACCGATCCGGCAGCGTCACGGCTGTGTTGATGTATCCGTCCCCAATGTCCGGAATGGACTTCGCACCTTGAGATTTCTTGAACAGCTTTTCAAGCTTGTGCATTTTCAATGTCACATGGTCCACCTCGGACTCGAAGGGGGAATCTGATAGATTGACAGGAGTGGGCGCCTTGGATTGTTGAGGCGGAATCGGGGGTGGAGCTGGCCCCGTTGGGATGTCCGTATCTTCTTGGACATTCTGGGCATTTGGCGTCTCTTCGGGTATCGGAACCCTTAGTGGGGGAGGGACTTGTTGTGAAGCTGACGCCTCAATTTGCTGCCGCAATCTCACAATTAAATCGGCTTGCTCACTCATAACTGTGGCTTGTTGCCTGGCGTATTCTGCTTGTCAAACAGCATCCTGCTGCATCATTTTCATGTTTTCCTGAAGTTGGCGCACCATGTCCTCTAAGCTAGCCATACTATTCTGCTCTGGTTGAATTACTGGTATGCGTTCCCTCTCTGTGGGTGAAACGGGATCCTGATCCCTACTGTACACAGGTGGGGTAGATGAAGCCCTTTGTACTGACTGTTGAACCGATGTCCTCTGCCTAGTTGCCTTCCGTTTAGTAACCGGGGGTAGAGAACGGTACACTGGTTGTCCTTCTATCAAATCCTCAGATCGATGGAGCCGGCGACCTCTGATCCAGAGTGCTTGGGGAATGTCTACCGGGTTAGACGCAATGATGCTAAACTACCTAGCAAAAAGATAAATAAAGCAATAAATAAACAAGTAATCGGATGGCATAACCGCTTTAAAATAACCACATACAACATGCAGTTGGGCATTCACAATGCACAGTTCGATAAGCCGTACACACTATTCCCCGATACTGATCACTGTTCCCAAAATCTCTGTTCCCAAAACTGAACCTGATTCCCGCAGATAACTGATTCATAAACTGATACTGATGCCCTCAGGCCTATTACTCAGTCTTGTAAACTGACATGCGCGTTCCTGTAGAATCACATTCTAAAAAAAAAGCACATAGCAAGCAAAGAGAGCCAAAACACCCCTATGTTGGGGGTAGGGTTTCCCTGTCCTATTTTGTCAGGAGCTAGGGTTTCACTACGCACACAGCGGTTTTCAAACAACTTAGCATCGGGTAAGCAACCTGTCCTAACTTGGAATGGTCACTATGGATCCGAATATGCACTAGGTCGAATGGTCAAAAAGGGTGCCCCGGTAAACCGGGGTTTGTGTTCCCATACTGTTAGAGCCCATAACCGGTCAGCCTTATGGACATGCCTTGACAAGACAAGCCTCTGGCAAACCGTTCAGGAATGGCTGATGGCAAACACAGTGTCCTAGGCGCACCAATGCACATGCGATGCAAAGAAACACATAAGTGAAATCAAAACAGGATATCACGAGTTCGAGTCAAGCTCTCTAAATCCCCAGCAGAGTCGCCAGAAACTGTAGACGCGCCCGCGTGGGCCTCATCCTACAGTTCGGACTCGATTTGTGTCACGGTTCTTAATCTGAACCAAAGAGTCCAAATCTGGCAAATCGTTTTGAGAAACAGATTTTTGAAAAAGTAGTGCCAAACATGGACTGCTTTTCCAGATACAGAGTCGCCACCTAAATATTTTTAAATGGGGAAATTTAGGAAACCCTGACTCGGTGCCGAAGGCCACGTGTCCGTCATCACCAAAGTTGCCTCGGCTTGGGAACTTGGGTACGATCGGGGAAGGTCAGCTATGAGCACCCCCTCTCGCCCGGTCTGAAGACCGGCCTCTACTAACCATGATATCCAATTTTGAAAACGTTACGTGTTCTTAAACCAATTATTAGCCTAAAATTACTATGTTATGCGCGCAGCAAACAAGTATAGACTAGATTGCCTAATTTGGAAGTAAGCATTGCATATCCGTTTGTTTTGGAAAATGTTTTGAATTTGCTACTCGCAAGTAGGCTAAAAATGCAGATTTCAACGAGTTTTTCCAACTCAAACAATCCAACCTCCACCCACAGGCATTCAAAGCAGTTTAACAGATAAGCACTTAGCTGCATAGCGGGCATACCGTCATGGTAACACTCACACGCATGCGGGATGCTAAAGCATAAATACTTACATCGTACTCCTTGCCAAAACCGTAAACTAGTTAGCAAACATGCGTGTCCTAGTTCATGTTAAAAATGACTAATGCATCACATGCAAAATGCAATCTAGTAGGCTCGGCTAGACCTAAACATGGCATGTGAAAAATGCACAATTATCACATATTCGGTTTAGACTTTTGAAGTACAAATGCAGTTAGCGTGATGTACCGAGCCTAATGCATGTAATACAAATGCATGGATGCACACATGCATAGCATAAGGTATGCTAATTTTAAAAAATGCCCTAATCTACCACCATAAGCAGGTAAATAAAAGGGAAGAAAGAAATGGGGATTGGAAGACATACACACACTCACCCACACTTATTATATATTTACCCTCACTCAGAGGGTCCAAATGAATATTACAGTCCCAAAATAATAAACTAATAAAATTATTACAAAAATTCTAATTAATTAAAAGAAAAGATGCAAAATAAAGAAGAGGGTGGCCGCAGCCTCCGCCTCGGGATGTGCGGATGATGCATGCTCGGAACTTGACTCGCCCGAAAAATCCGTACCATACTCCTGCCACCTCTGTTTGTAATGCCTTGTCTCTCTGAAAATTGCCCAAGTCTTGGAGCAGGTTGCTTACATGCTGCAGAGCACCACCGGCCAGACAGAATTCCCACCGGCACTTCATAATTTCCACCGGCATTTTTTGGATTCATCGGCACTCCATAGATTGCCGGTCGGCACAAAATTCTACCGGTCGGAAAAAACTTCCTGCAGAAGACAATTTGACAGCAAACAGGGAACGAACAGTGCATGGCATGGGATTTTCAGGTACATATGAGCATGGTCATGCTTCGTATCATGTTTTGAACTCAAAGAAGCATGACCTTCGATCCTCGAGCCATCAATGGTGCATGGCGGCTCGAAGAGTCAAATTTGCCATTTGATGTAAGGATGCATGCAACAAACAAAATGGGATCCGGAGCCTTATCAAGTTGAAGTCAAAGGCCCCGGTGACCGGGAATCGAGGCACAATACATCACTTGAAGTATGAATGTTCCTTGATTCCCACACTTGGTTTGACACCCCAAACCAAGTGAATGCAATGCATGTCATACTCACAAGGCTCAAATGCAACATGATACCAATTATGCAAGACACAAACAAGTACTACGGAACCAACATGACAAATGTGTAATGCCAAGCATACAAGATGCAAATATGGACCAATTTGGGAATGGGATTTACATGCTACGAGGCTTGATGGAACAACCATACAACAAACGTGAAGCAAACATGCAATGGGGGCCTTGAACCATAAAGGGACAGACCTTAGTCCACCCCAAAACAGCACCAAAAACTGCTCAAAATGATGGGCAACATCTCATGTTAACAAGCAAAGTTATGGTCCCAAGATTAAGGCGCAAAAAGGAGACAACTTACCCCCACCAACATGACCTCTCATGGCATGATTAAAACAGGTAAAAACAGAATTTTGCAGACCAAGATAGGACTCCAAACCCTCCTAAAATGGCAGCTAAGGTGACTCCCAAGAGGCATATGCACTAAGGCTCATTCCTAGGCATAAGAGGGTACACCCTTAAGGCACAAAAGAGGTCATGCATGCACACATACAAACATGATTCTTGGACTAAAATGTGGTCCTAGATGATGTTAAATCATGAGGGTAATCACAACCATGCATGCTAGAGGTCAAGATGCTCAAAGCTTTCAAGCCAAAATACATAGCACCTATGACAAACATGCCAAGCATGACCAAATGGATAACCAACAGACCTTAAGCATGGAAAACAATCCCAAAAGCTTCATGGAACTAAGCCAACACACACAAGAATCATGGCCTAATCATGAGATACACTTCTATGCAAAATGGAGCAATACAAAGCAAGTATTACAAGCATACAAGGAGGCACAAATCCGGCCAAAAACAGAGATCCCACATGACCTAAAAACACCCAAAAAGTTCTGAAATGAAGCAAAAACCAAGCAAGCATGCATGTCACCCTTTTGGGCCACAACTCAAGGAAACAAGACCATAAAGGGAGAGGGGTGTCCCTCCCCTATGCAAGACTTCAAACCGACTTTTTTAACACTAAAAATATACTGATTTTCAGTGGTGAAGAGATCAAAATACAAGGATGACCAAAGCTTAACCAAAGAGGCAACAAAAGTGACTAAACAAGGCCTAATAGAGTGAGTTTACACTCAAACCACAAAATGACCTTAATGAAAGTTCTAAAGCATGAAAATATAAGCCTTTTTCATGTTATACACAAGAGCTAAAACAGAAGCAAGATAGGTAGAAAACTATTGCAAGTTTGGGGAATAAAAAGCAAGATGCTCACCCTTGAAGAACCCTTGAAGAACAAATGGTCTAGCCCTCTTCTTTTGATCAAAACCAGTCCAAAAACTCAAGAAACAACCCCCCAAGTTCCTCAATCACGGAATAAGGTGTGATAGTGTGTGTAATGGTGCAAAAGTAAGGTAAAAACCACCTTTAGGCCAAGGAAACACACACAAAGGAGGGGAGAGAGGGAGATATAGAGATAATATGTATCTATATCTCAAAGCTCTGGTTTTTGGCTCCAAAAAGTCTAACCTAGATCCAAGAGGAAAGCCCCTCTCTTCTAGGACTCCCACTTGCAAAGCTTATACAACAAGCTTGGCTAGAGGGAGATCCCTCCATACACGTGTATGAAGGGGGGAAGAGTTGGTTCCAGCTATCACAGCTGGCAGAAAATATCTCCATAAAGTGGATGAACAGTGGTCGGCTGCCCAAAAATGTCACTTCGACAAAAAACAGTGCCGACCGGCAACAAACTATGCCGACCGGCAATAAAATGTGCCGACCGGCAAACAAAAGTGCCGATGGCAACAAAAGACCAGCCGGTGGCCTCTAGCCACTGCCGGTGGTGTGTGGGGATGCCTCATAAGGCACTCCCTGCCCTTCCAAGGCAAAACACGAGTGTTCGGTGCAAAACCAGACACTAAACAGTCAAGTTCGGAGATCCTGAGGCAGGGCACGCGAGCCGAGACCTCCGGGAACTCCAAACGAACACGTTCATGGATGATCACCGAATGTTCGAACGGTGACGTCCAAGTCTTGAGGACGGTCAAAAATGGGGTGTCTACAGTTGCCCCTCTTTGACAGAACTCGAAAGTCATAACAATGACGGGAGTGAATGTGAAAGCCCAGAGACGACCCATTTTTGACAAGGCCGAAGACTTAGACAAACATGCAAGACAAACAAGATATGTGCCCGAAGGCAGGGGCAAAATGCAAGACAATGCAGAGAGCCGAACATAACTTATGATCATGCAAAGAAAGTTGTAACGAAGCATACATGCGACAGTTTTAAGCTAGCATACACCAAACTACACTACAATGCAGAAAGGATGTAAGAGAATTATGCAATTCTCAATACGTCTCACTCGGAGGATACAATACCTATGCGGCTCGTCTGGTTGCACCAGCCTCAAATGAACCGTACATACAATATCGTGCCTGAAAAGAAAACAAACTTAACAGGTACAATATCGTTAGCAATATGCAAAGTAGTGTACTCGAAACGCGTGACAACGCAAAGCAAGTAGGGAGTATAACAATGCTGTGGAAATACGAACATGTAAGTGAAGCATGCGGTCTACGCTGGTAATGTGATTAACATGCGGTCTGTGCAAGTAAGGAAATGATTACGAACATGCGGTCTACGCAGGTAATGTAATTAATAAAGATGCGGTCTACGCAATTAAAACATGCGGTCTACGCAATCAGGACATGCGGTCTACGCAGGTAATGAAATTAAACATGCGGTCTACGCAATCAAAACATGCGGTCTACGCAGGTATTGAAATTAAACATGCGGTCTACGCAATCAAAACATGCGGTCTACGCAGGTATTGAAATTAAACATGCGGTCTACGCAATCAAAACATGCGGTCTACACAGGTATTAAAATTAATAAAACATGCGGTCTACGCAATCAAAACATGCGGTCTACGCAGGTATTGAAATTAAACATGCGGTCTACGCAATCAAAACATGCGGTCTACGTAAGTAATGAAATTAAACATGCAGTCTACGCAATCAAAACATGCGGTCTACGCAGGTATTGAAATTAAACATGCGGTCTACGCAATCAAAACATGCGGTCTACGCAGGTATTGAAATTAAACATGCGGTCTACGCAATCAAAATGTGCGGTCTACGCAGGTATTAAAATTAATAAAACATGCGGTCTACGCAATCAAAACATGCGGTCTACGCAAGTATTGAAATTAAACATGTGGTCTACGCAATCAAAACATGCGGTCTACGCAGGTATTGAAATTAAACATGCGGTCTACGCAATCAAAACATGCAATCTACGCAGGTATTGAAATTAAACATGCGGTCTACGCAAGTAAAGAAAGGATGTACCATTACATAGCATAATTGAAACAATTTGTGGAGTTCACAAAGCATGAAAAGGATATGGGGCGGGGCATTTTTCGCACGCATCGAGCGTTGCTCGCAGAAGCTGTGGCCTGAGGTCAACTCGAAGGTTCATGTTTCAAAGGTGTGCTTTCCCGTATCGTGAAGGCGTCCAACGACGTGGTTGGCCCGAACAAAGATGCGGGAGGTGTGTTAACCGCAAAGGGGAGTTTCACCGGTATCAATTCTGACACTTTGTTACCTTGTCACTCTGCACTTTACTTTCCTTTTTTACTAGTAATTTAAGCACATTGCGCTGCCTCGGACAGGTTTTATTCTTTTTCAAAGTTACACGTTTTACAAAACACGTGATGGGAATGAAACAATTCATTTTGTTCAAAGGATGTTGCATTTGTGGATTTTCTGTGTATCGCATCGCAGGGTATCACACCACAATGTGAACGAAATTGAACTCATTTTGGAAATGTGCAATCGTAATAATCAGGTAGTGAACCGACTTACAACTCGATAAGCAAAACAAAGACATGATGCAACCAAACAAGTGCGAGTACAACTCGATAAACAAATCAAGAGCTCAAAGAGGGCGAAATACAACTCGATAAGCAAAGGTTCAAAAACTCAACAAGCCGACAGGCGTGGCTCCGCAAGAATCGACCGCCGAGGAGGGGTTGGAGGTGGTGAAATTCCCCGATGCCTAGCATAAACAGCTTAGGAAACCAGAAGGAAGCCCATCGGCTTGGGGGGAGAGACCATCGGCTACAAA
This sequence comes from Camellia sinensis, assembly GCF_055761805.1. Taxonomy (NCBI): domain Eukaryota; kingdom Viridiplantae; phylum Streptophyta; class Magnoliopsida; order Ericales; family Theaceae; genus Camellia; species Camellia sinensis. The sequence continues at coordinate 75,448,648 of NC_138964.1, forward strand.
GAATGGCTACCGGCCATAAAATTGCCTTGTCGGCAAACTATTATGGCCGATCGGCAAACAGTTTGGCCGGCCGGCACTAAATGAGGGGATCAGCAGGATGTTGACACCTGTCCCCCACTCAACCTTATCTCCTACAAAAGATCCCAACTTCGTAGTTTTTCTCATTTTCACACTGATTTGCTCTAATGGAGGAGTTTCTTGCTCAAAATCTCACAGCTTGGATTGCTAGTTTGGATGGCTCGGAAAAAGTGATTTTCCGGGGTTTCAGCATAAATGCACTATTCACCTTGGGTCGTACCCCGTTGCACCTCCCGTTTCTTCAAGCCACGGCAAGGTTTTGGAATCCAGTGACGCATGTCTTTAGCTTCGCCGGGCGAGAGATATGTCCTACCTTTGAAGACTTCTGAGCCTTAATGGAGTCCGAGCGCGACGAGGAGCTCCTACCCCAACTTAATTTTGGTCATGCCCAATCCTTAGGGCGCATGTGTGGGCTCAGCATGCGCGATGCTCGGTCTCTGATTTGTGACGGGATGTTGGACATTCCGAGTTTGGCCAATCGATTTTCTAATGATGGCGATCGCAACAACCATCACTGGCAAGGCTTCCGGCGACATGCCCTCTGTTTGTGCATGCTATCCCATTTTCTATTTGTCTTGGGCTCTGGAGGGGCTAGTGTCCGGCTGATTGAGGTTGCCCAAGGCTTGAGAGAGGGCAAGAGCTGTATTGCCATGGCTCTGGCCGAGACATTAATGGGCTTAGACGCCTTTTATCGTCATGAGACGACTAGGCTGGCGGGGAGTCCACTACTGCTACAGGTAATATTTCCCACCCAATCTCGCATTTATGTATCGCTCACATCACTCGGCCCTCAAGCTCGATCTTTTTCTCACAAAACCCCATTCTCACTTTTCTCTCCTCGTACATCTCTCTATTCTTTATTCTCTCATTTTTTTTTTCAATCCCTCCCCAGGTATGGTTGATGGACAAACTGCAGGTTGTGGACTCCTGCCCAGCATATTCAGCTCGCGGCTACTTCTTCGGCATCGTCTAGTCAATGCCTTGGATGAGGAATGGTGGTTCGCTTGGATGTGCCACTTGTCCGCAGACCATATTGCTTGGCGGTGCCCTTGGCTGAACCTTCCGGCGATGAGTTATAACATGTCTCGGCAGACTGGCATTCAACTGGTTGGTCTCACTCACTGTGTATTCTATTTCCCATTTCGGATTCGACGTCAATTTGGCCATGATCAGACCTGCCCGCCAAAGGGGATAGAGTATCCTACTGCATTCCCAGCCCGGGGCGCACAGCTTGCTTGGCAGGCCACCGCGTGGAGGATGAGAGAACTCCTGGCCCCCGCTCTTACTTTCAGCTGCACTTTGTCTGACGAGTGCATAGATTGGCTCAATGAAGAAGCACAGATCGGGCCCAGCTTGGCATCAGAGGCTTCGACCAGTTCTGGGAGGGGGCGCAGGAACACCTGACTTGACTATGCCCCAGATTTATTGCTTTATTAGTACTTCCAAGTTTTCTTTATGAATGTAATAAAAGCAACTTCAATTGTATGCAAGAGCAGGAGAACTCTGTTTTGAAATCAATGAATTTGAAAGTTGTGGCTCTGAAAATTTTCCGCCTTGGTCCAAAAATGGTCAAAGTTGTAAAAAAGATTATTTGAACAAAGTCGGCTTTTATTAAAACTTCTCAAAAACATTTTTGATGTGGATCAGAACTGGACACGCCTGAGATCTGTCACATGAGATGCACAACCCCAGATCCCTGCAACTGAAAAGTTGCCCCTAGTCCGAAGAGCGCCGCAGCACTGCACAGCAACGGAAAGTTGCCCCTAGTCTGAGTAGCACTGTACTGGGGATTCCAACGAATGCTGATAGACAAAGATGACTAAGATGATCAAATGGACAAAGTTGATCGGGGAAGTGTTATGGCTGAACTTCAGGATGAAGCTGCCTACGTATCCCAAAGATGGGAATTAAGCCTTACGTAGTTCCGGCGTAGGTTCGCGCGAGTATTTTCACTCTCCTTTTGCGCTCTAACTTTTGCCAAGGCCGCCCTTTGCGGGTTTTCAGCCTTGCGAGCTCAGTTTTTATATTTTCTAATTTTTTGTGCTCTAACTTTTGCCTAGGTCGCCCTTTCGGGTTTTCGGCCTAGCGAGCCTCTCAAGGATAGTATTTCTTCAACTTGTCCATATTGATCGGTTGAGAGAATTCTAAGCCATCTAAATCCATCAAAACCACAGCTCCGCCTGACCAGATAGCTTTGATGATGTAGGGACCAGTCCAATTGGGTCTGAACTTGCCCCTCGGGTCGTGGATGGGAGCTCGGTTGTCTTTGAGTACCAAATCCCCTTCCTTTAGATTTTTGGACTAAACCTTCTTGTTAAAAGCCCGAGCAATCCTGCGCTGATAACTCTGAACGTGATGCAGTGCTTTCAGCCTTCTTTCGTCAAAGAGCATAAGTTCCTCGAACCTGCTCTGCTGCCAATCTGCCTCAGCTATTTGACACTCGGCCAATACCCGTAACGACGGCACTTCAATTTCAATAGGTAGAACAACCTCAATTCCATAAACTAACGAATACGGAGTTGCTCCGGTAGAAGTTCTAATTGAAGTCCTGTAGCCCCACAGAGCAAACGGCAACTTATCTGGCCAATCTCGGTAGGTCTCCACCATTTTCCGCAGTATATGCTTGATGTTCTTGTTGGCGGCCTCAGCTGCTCCGTTGGTTTGCGGCCGGTACGTAGATGACTTATGAAAAGCCACGTTATACTTTTCCAACAAGTCGACCACTTCTTTCTTAAAGTGGGATCCATTATCCGAGATGATCTCATTTGACACCCCGTAGCGACAAATGATGTTGTTTCTGATGAACTTGGCGACGTGCGACACCTTCGACACCGCGTATGATTGGGCCTCGACCCACTTTGTGAAATAATCTATCGCTACGAGGATATACTCATGTCCGTTCGACCCCTTCGGGGTAACAGCTCCGATCACATCAATCCCCCACACGGAAAATGGCCACGGGGATGTCATGTTGTACAACTTGGATGGTGGGATGTTCATACGGTTTGCATGGATCTGGCATTTGTGACATCGCCGAACAAAGCCGATACAATCCTCCTCCATGGTTGACCAGTAGTAGCCCTGTCTGAGGATCTTTCTGGCCAGCATTACTCCATTCATGTGTGCACCGCACTCCCCTCCATGGATGGCCCCCATTAGGCGCTTCGACTCTTCAGCTTCTACACAGAGCTTATGCATTCCCAGATGACCCCTTTTGTACAGCTTACCTCCGCAGATGATGAACTGAATAGCCATTCTTCTAATGGCCCTCTTATCCTTGGCGCTTGCCCCTAGTGGATACGTCTCCTTTTCCAAGAAGTTCCAAATATCGTAATACCAGGGGTTGTCGTCTTGGGCCTCATCTATGGCGGAAAGTGACTCGTATGCTGGCGCAAACTTCTGATCAATGATGACTGGACGCATCCGGACTCCAGACGGGATGTCTATCATGGAAGATAGAGTTGCTAGTGAATCTGCGAACCTGTTGTTCTCTCTTACGAGGTGGGTGAAATTTAGCTTCTCAAACCGAGGAATTAACAAATCCAGGGTTTGGTGGTAAATTATCATCCTTTCCTCCTTCACTTTCCAGTCTCCTTTTGCTTGAGACACAACAAGGTTCGAGTCCCCAATGACGTCCAACCGTCTTGCCCCTAGTTCTAGGGCTGCTTCCAGACCAGCAATACATGCCTCATACTCTGCCTCATTGTTCGAGACTTTGAACTGGAGCTTGAATGCTAAAGGGATACGGGAATCGTCAGGCGCTATCAGCAACACCCCTATCCCATACCCATATTGGTTTGACGCTCCGTCAAAGTACATCGTCTAAGTTTCATCCTCGATGTGCAGAATGGCTTCATCTGGGAATAGGTACTCAACCGCTTCATCCCCCTCAACCGGGTGGTCGGCAAGGAACTCCGCTACCGCTCTTCCTTTCACTGACTTGCATGTTACATACTTCAAGTCAAATTCGGAAAGCAATAGAAACCAACGAGCTAGCCTACCCGTAAGTGCTGGTTTCTCGAAAAGATATTTGATGGGATCCAAATGTGAAACCAACATTACAGAGTGAGCTAACAGGTAGTGCCGCAGCTTCCTGGTAGCCCATACCAAGGCCAAACAAGCCTTCTCCAGTGGTGTGTAGCGGGTCTCGTAATCCAGCATCTTCTTGCTCAGATAGTAGATGGCCCTTTCCACTCTGTCCTCTGACTCTTGCGCGAGCATGCAGCCCATGGTGGTCTCAGTTACTGAAAGATACAATATCAACGGTCTCCCCGGCTCTGGCGGTGACAACACGGGCGGGTTCTGTAGATACTCTTTGACCTGTTCAAAAGCTGCTTGACATCGGCCGTCCCATTGGAATTTCTTTCCTTTCTTGAGGAGACCAAAAAGTGGTTCACAAGTCAAGGTTAATTTAGAGATAAACCGTCTTATGAATTGCACTTTACCTAGAAAGCCTCGCACCTCCTTTTCAGTCCTCGGTGGTGGCATTTCTAAGATGGCCTTGATTTTGGAAGGGTCAACCTCGATGCCTCTTTGTGTAATTAGAAACCCTAGCATCTTCCCTGCTGTAACACCAAAAGTACACTTCTGGGGATTCAACCGCAGCCGAAACTCTCTGATCCATTGGAAGAATTTTTGTAAGGCGGTGTAGTGGCCTTCTCTTTCTTTGGACTTGACAATCATGTCGTCCACATACACCTCAACCTCTTTATGGATCATATCATGCAATATTGTAGTTACTGCCCGTTGATAGGTAGCTCCAGCGTTTTTCAGCCCAAATGGCATCACTCTATAACAATATGTACCCCACGGGGTAGTGAATGCAGTCTTCTCCCGGTCTTCAGGTGCCATTACTATCTGATTATAGCCTGAGAAGCCATCCATAAACGAAAGCAAGGCGTGTCCTGCCGTGAAATCTATCAATTCATCAATGTACGGCAAGGGAAAGTCGTCCTTCGGACTGGCCCTGTTCAAATCTCTGAAGTCTACACAGACCCGAATTTTGCCATCCTTCTTTGGCACCGGAACAATGTTGGCCAACCAAGTAGGGTATTCAGACACCAACAGGAAGCCTGCATCAATCTGCTTGGCGACTTCTTCCTTAATCTTAATGGCCCAATCAGGGCGGATCCTTCTGAGCTTCTGTTTGACAGGTCGGGCCTCGGGATCAAGAGAGATCCGGTGCTGTACAATCTCAGGATCGATTCCAGGCATGTCTTCGTAGGACCACTCGAAAACATCTTTGAAATCTTTTAACAAAGCGACTAAGCGCTCGCGTTCCTCAGAAGACAACGTGGACCCGATCTGGACCAGCCGCGGGTCCTTCTTAGTACCAACATTCACAGTGGTGATTTCATCCATTAAAGGTTTAACGAATCTTTCCTGCTCTTGATCAATTAACCGTTGCAAAACCGGAGGAATTTCTTGCTCGTCATTTTCATCAAAATTTTGAAAATCCTGATTTAAGCAATAAATCAAAGGCACAGAAAAATACTCCGAAACCACATCCACGTCGTTCTCATTAAATACTTCCGAGCCGTCGGATTCCTCTGTTACAACCGACTCAAAAGAAAATGAAAAAGACGACGTAGACAGAACTGTGGTATCCAGGTTATCACCCCCGGGAATACCGGACTCAGACTTAGCTGAGCTGGAATCTGATTCCGACGCACAAGATTCGGTAGAATCAGATTCCGGCTCACTACCTGACCCAGTGCTGCTTGATAAAAAGCCTTCTTCATATTGCCAGATGAGAGAAGGTACGATAGACGCATCCAAAGTAGCTGATGGTAGGCCCGCAGCCGTTTCATTCCCAATCACACATACCGAGGAGCTATTCCCCAAGCACTTCTGTTCAATCGGAGGATCTGAAAGCAGACACACCAGCGCTGCCCCCATTTCATTTTCAGCGTCCTCAGACTGTACTTCCTTACTTTGCTCAGCCTCAGCCGATAGATCTGCCTGCCCTTCGGCGATGTCATCCTCAGGTAACTGTAAATCAAAGAAGATCTCAAATCCCGGCACGCGCTTCTTCTCCGCGTTGAGCCACGGCTCCGGGAAGCCGCAGAACGGAAAGTCCTCCCCCTCCCGGACGAAGCGTCCGTTTAGGGTCCCCCGAATGGGTTGGTGCATTAAGTCAAAGGGCTTCCCCATCTGTTTCGCCCTGGCCCTTCCGACCATTTCCTTCCCTTTCCTTATCCAATCCTCTTTGGTGGGTAAGTAGCCCAAACCAAAGGTATGGGGGTTATGTGGCACTTCGGCCGATGCTGCGGCACCTTTCCTGCCGCTCTTGCCCAATCCCATCCCGGGGATGTGCTGGAGTTTGTTCATGAGATAGACTGCTTGGGCACTGACATACACCCCTTCATTAGCTGCCATGATGTTCTGTACGACCCGAGCCTCGGCCAAGGTAAAACCTGATATGAACACATCTTCCATACCGTGCTCGATTTCTAGAACAGGCCTAGATACCTCCGGTGGTGGATGAATTGATGAGTTTCCAAAAACAATGGCTACTCCCTTCCCATAGGGGTATTTCACCACTTGATGTAGGGTAGAGGAGACCGCCTTTACCTGATGCAGCCACGGCCGCCCCAAAAGCAAGTTGAACGTTGCAGGAACCTCCAAGACATGGAAATCTATCTCGTGCTGTCCCGGCCCAACCTTTGTTTGAATCTTAACTGTCCCCATCACTTCCTGGCTTGTGTTGTCATACGCCCGAATCACTTGGGCCGTTGGCACAAAATCCGCGACTTTCAAACCAATCGCATTAGCTGTCCTTGCCGGGCAGACGTTGATGGCGGACCCCGTGTCGACGAGCACCACAGGTATCCATTTATCTCTGCACTCGACAGAGATGTAGAGCGGCTTGTTATGGTTCGCACCCTCAGGTGGCAGTTCTTTGTCAGAAAAACTCAATGCTGGGGAACTTCCTCCTGAAAAGACTAAGCCCACCAGTTGTTCGGACGTGGTATCTATGGAAAGCTTGGCCTTGTCCATGGCTGAAAGGACAGCCTCCCTATGTACTCGAGAAGCCATAAGCAGTCCCCAGATGGAGATGTCTGCTTGTATCTTTTTCAATTGTCTCAATACGGCCTCGTTTTCGAGTTGCTTCTCCTTTTGTTTCTCTGCTTCCTTATCTTTTCCAAACGCCTCTGGTTGATCTAGGTGTGGGGGCTTGAAATACCGTCCACTCCTAGTCATGTGATCGACTTCGCCGATATACCAGGTATCATCTGGTTGGTTAACTTCCCAATCCTCGTCGGTGTGGGCAAGACATAGATCGTCGTCTTCCCACCACATACCATCTGCAGCTGACAGGCATCTGTCTGGTTTTGTCACAACTGTCCTGATACTTGCAGTACCTCTTATCCCTATGCCCGCAGCATTATCCATTTCTGTATTTATGGGAGTCTCAACCCCCACGTGACCTTTTGCCTTCCTGACCCTCTCAGAATCTTCGAATCTTTCCTATTCTGATTGTGTCAACGTCGTAGATTGTTCAATGATCCCTGTATTCACAATGCTCCATTCCTGAGCGAAATTCTCGACACCGACGCTCTCCGGTGATGTATTCCGCTTTTCAACCACCCCAGCTGTTGTTGACATTCCTGCCCCTGCCAGGCCTTGTTCTGATTGGAACTCCCCTATTACATCTGGCTGATCGTCTAACCATCCCGTGGCCTCCGCCGATTCTTCATAATCGAACCAGTTGACGGTTGGGTCTTCTGGATCTTGATTACCGTAAAACTGGAACTTGGCAAGATCCTCTTTTACAGCTGTCAAATCATCCATTCCCCATCCTGGGCTGTCCCCTTGGATTGCACACAGCTCTCCCCCGGCTGGAAGTTCGACATCTGGTCTATTCTGGCCCAATGGTGAAATGTAGTCACTCGGACTGTAAACGTTCCCAACATCATTCTCAGGCTCCACAGACTCTGGTTTGACAACCTCTTTCCTATTCTCGATGGTCACCACCACTGGTTTGGGTTGGGTTATAGAGACGTCCATCATGCACAAATCGGCGCAATCAGGGAGGAAAACTTTCGGTTTAGGCAAGTAGGAGGGTGTGATATAGATACTAGGATCGTAGGATGCGACCCCAGTGTGGATGAAGTTGATTCTTTTGGGTGGTGGAACTTGGTTGTGTGTGGGGAGAGGATTTGTAGTAACATTGGGTTTCTCAGGGGGTAAAATCACCCCATTATCAATAAGATCTTGAATTTCATGACGTAAACGAAAGCATAGGTCAGTGTCGTAACCGTGCTGCTGGTGGAACGCACAATACTTGGCTGGATTGTGGGTGACGGGCAGTCTTTCAGGTAAGGGCCGCGGCTCTAGGGGCTTCAGATGCCCTTTTCTGATCAAAACCCCCAAAGCTTTGGACAGGGGCATATAAAGTGGAGCGAAGGTTCTGGTGTTTCTTGGGGAAGGGTTGGTGGTGACCATACTCACTTCAGAAGTCCTGGTAGTTGTAGCGCCACTCGGGCCTGTATTAGTATTACGATTGAAATTTCTGCGGGATTGCTCCCGGTCATTACCAATCCATCCTTGTCTCAAGGCGTCCTCGATCTGCACCCCATTTCATGCAGATCAGCAAAGGTGGGAAAGGGGACTACAATCATCTTTTGCATTAGCTTCGGCTGAAGATTGCGCACAATCATCCGAATCTGGTCTTTGTCTGTGGGTCTCAAGGTCATCATCGAAGCCTTAGCCCGCCATCTAGTTACAAATTCTGAGAAGCTTTCCTTGGGTTCTTTCCTCGTTGCCTCGAGATCCCGGGTCGTGATCTCGATTTGCGTATTGTATGAGTACTGCAGGACGAAGGCCTCAGCCATCTCGTCCCAACTTCTCTTGACGTCGTCCTCTAACTTGGCATACCATGCGGCCGCCACACCTGACAGGGTCCGGCCAAACAAAGACAGCTTTTGTAATCTGGTGAGGCCCATTGGCCGTAAGACGTCTGAAAATAGTCGCAGGTGTACCATGGGATCCTCAGATCCGTCAAATCGATCAATTTGTGGCATCTTAAACCGATCCGGCAGCGTCACGGCTGTGTCGATGTATCCGTCCCCAATGTCCGGAATGGACTTCGCACCTTGAGATTTCTTGAACAGCTTTTCAAGCTTGTGCATTTTCAATGTCACAGGGTCCACCTCGGACTCGAAGGGGGAATCTGATAGATTGACAGGAGTGGGCGCCTTGGATTGTTGAGGCGGAATCGGGGGTGGAGCTGGCCCCGTTGGGATGTCCGTATCTTCTTGGACATTCCGGGCATTTGGCGTCTCTTCGTGTATCGGAACCCTTAGTGGGGGAGGGACTTGTTGTGAAGCTGACGCCTCAGTTTGCTGCCGCAATCTCACAATTAAATCCGCTTGCTCACTCATAACTGTGGCTTGTTACCTGGTGAATTCTGCCTGTCGGACAGCATCCTGCTGCATCATTTTCATGCTTTCCCGAAGTTGGCGCACCATCTCCTCTAAGCTAGCCATACTATTCTGCTCTGGTTGAATTACTGGTATGCGTTCCCTCTCTGTGGGTGAAATGGGATCCTGATCCCTACTGTACACAGGTGGGGTAGACGAAGCCCTTTGTACTGACTGTTGAACCGATGTCCTTTGCCTAGTTGCCTTCCGTTTAGTAACCGAGGGTAGAGAACGGTACACTGGTTGTCCTTCTATCAGATCCCCAGATCGATGGAGCCGGCGACCTCTGTTCCAGAGTGCTTGGGGAATGTCTACCGGGTTAGACGCAATGATGCTAAACTACCTAGCAAAAAGATAAATAAAGCAATAAATAAACAAGTAATCGGATGGCATAACCGCTTTAAAATAAACACATACAACATGCAGTTGGGCATTCACAATGCACAATTCGATAAGCCGTACACACTGTTCCCCGATACTGATCACTGTTCCCAAAATCTCTGTTCCCAAAACTGAACCTGATTCCCGCAGATAACTGATTCATAAACTGATACTGATGCCCTCAGGCCTATTACTCAGTCTTGTAAACTGACATGCGCGTTCCTGTAGAATCACATTCTAAAAAAAAAGCACATAGCAAGCAAAGAGAGCCAAAACACCCCTATGTTGGGGGTAGGGTTTCCCTGTCCTATTTTGTCAGAAGCTAGGGTTTCACTACGCACACAGCGGTTTTCAAACAACTTAGCATCGGGTAAGCAACCTGTCCTAACTTGGAATGGTCACTATGGATCCGAATATGGACTAGGTCGAATGGTCAAAAAGGGTGCCCCGGTAAACCGGGGTTTGTGTTCCCATACTGTCAGAGCCCATAGCCGGCCAGCCTTATGGACATGCCTTGACAAGACAAGCCTCTAGCAAACCGTTCAGGAATGGCAGATGGCAAACACGGTGCCCTAGGCGCACCAATGCACATGTGATGCAAAGAAACACATAAGTGAAATCAAAACAGGATATCACGAGTTCGAGTCAAGCTCTCTAAATCCCCAGCAGAGTCGCCAGAAACTGTAGACGCGCCCGCGTGGGCCTCATGCTACAGTTCGGACTCGATTTGTGTCACGGTTCTTAATCTGAACCAAAGAGTCCAAATCTGGCAAATCGTTTTGAGAAACAGATTTTTGAAAAAGTAGTGCCAAACATGGACTGCTTTGCCAGATACAAAGTCGCCACCTAAACATTTTTAAATGGGGAAATTTCGGAAACCCTGACTCGGTGCCGAAGGCCACGTGTCCATCATCACCAAAGTTGCCTCGGCTCGGGAACTTGGGTACGATCGGGGAAGGTCAGCTATGAGCACCCCATCTCGCCCGGTCTGAAGACCGGCCTCTACTAACCGTGATATCCAATTTTAAAAACGTTACGTGTTCTTAAACCAATTATTAGCCTAGAATTACTATGTTATGCGCGCAGCAAACAAGTATAGACTAGATTGCCTAATTTGGAAGTAAGCATTGCATATCCGTTTGTTTTGGAAAATGTTTTGAATTTGCTACTCGCAAGTAGGCTAAAAATGCGGATTTCAACGAGTTTTTCCAACTCAAACAATCCAACCTCCACCCACAGGCATTCAAAGCAGTTTAACACATAAGCACTTAGCTGCATGGCGGGCATACCGTCATGGTAACACTCACACGCATGCGGGATACTAAAGCATAAATACTTACATCGTACTCCGTGCCAAAACAGTAAACTAGTTAGCAAACATGTGTGTCCTAGTTCATGTTAAAAATGACTAATGCATCAGATGCAAAATGCAATCTAGGCAGGCTCGGCTAGACCTAAACATGGCATGTGAAAAATGCACAATTATCACATATTCGGTTTAGAATTTTGAAGTACAAATGCAGTTAGCGTGATGTACCGAGCCTAATGCATGTAATACAAATGCATGGATGCACGCATGCATAGCATAAGGTATGCTAATTTCAAAAAATGCCCTAATCTACCACCATAAGCAGGAAAATAAAAGGGAAGAAAGAAATGGGGATTGGAAGACATACACACACTCACCCACACTTATTACATATTTACCCTCACTCAGAGGGTCCAAATGAATATTACAGTCCCAAAATAATAAACAAATAAAATTATTACAAAAATTCTAATTAATTAAAAGAAAAGATGCAAAATAAAGAAGAGGGTGGCCGCAGCCTCCGCCTCGGGATGTGCGGATGATGCATGCTCGGAACTTGACTCGCCCGAAAAACCCGTACCATACTCCTGCCACCTCTGTTTGTAATGCCTTGTCTCTCTGAAAATTGCCCAAGTCTTGGAGCAGGTTCCTTACATGCTGCAGAGCACCACCGGCTAGACAGAATTCCCACCGGCACTTCATAACTTCCACCGGCATTTGTTGGATTCATCGGCACTCCATAGATTCCCGGTCGGCACAAAATTCTGCCGGTCGGCAGAAACTTCCTGCAGAAGACAATTTGACAGCAAACAGGGAACGGACAGTGCATGGCATGGGGTTTTCAGGTACATGTGAGCATGGTTATGCTTCCTATCATGTTTTGAACTCAAAGAAGCATGACCTTCGATCCTCGAGCCATCAATGGTGCATGGCGGCTCAAAGAGTCAAATTTGCCATTTGATGTAAGGATGCATGCAACAAACAAAATGGGATCCGGAGCCTTATCAAGTTGAAGTCAAAGGCCCCGGTGACCGGGAATCGAGGCACATTACATCACTTGAAGTATGAATGTTCCTTGATTCCCACACTTGGTTTGACACCCCAAACCAAGTGAATGCAATGCATGTCATACTCACAAGGCTCAAATGCAACATGATACCAATTATGCAAGACACAAACAAGTACTATGCAACCAACATGACAAATGTGTAATGCCAAGCATACAAGATGCAAATATGATGCAAATATGGACCAATTTGGGAATGGGATTTACATGCTACGAGGCTTGATGGAACAACCATACAACAAACATGAAGCAAACATGCAATGGGGGCCTTGAACCATAAAGGGACAAACCTTAGTCCACCCCAAAACAGCACCAAAAACTGCTCAAAATGATGGGCAACATCTCATGTTAACAAGCAAAGTTATGGTCCCAAGATTAAGGCGCAAAAAGGAGACAACTTACCCCCACCAACATGACCTCTCATGGCATGATTAAAACAGGTAAAAATAGAATTTTGCAGACCAAGACAGGACTCCAAACCCTCCTAAAATGGCAGCTAAGGTGACTCCCAAGAGGCATATGCACTAAGGCTCATTCCTAGGCATAAGAGGGTACACCCTTAAGGCACAAAAGAGGTCATGCATGCACACATACAAACATGATTCTTGGACTAAAATGTGGTCCTAGATGATGTTAAATCATGAGGGTAATCACAACCATGCATGCTAGAGGTCAAGATGCTCAAAGCTTTCAAGCCAAAATACATAGCACCTATGACAAACATGCCAAGCATGACCAAATGGATAACCAACAGACCTTAAGCATGGAAAAACAATCCCAAAAGCTTCATGGAACTAAGCCAACACACATAGGAATCATGGCCTAATCATGAGATACAATTCTAAGCAAAATGGAGCAATACAAAGCAAGTATTACAAGCATACAAGGAGGCACAAATCCGGCCAAAAACAGAGATCCCACATGACCTAAAAACACCCAAAAAGTTCTGAAATGAAGCAAAAACCAAGCAAGCATGCATGTCACCCTTTTGGGCCACAACTCAAGGAAACAAGACCATAAAGGGAGAGGGGTGTCCCTCCCCTATGCAAGACTTCAAACCGACTTTTTTAACACTAAAAATATACTGATTTTCAGTGGTGAAGAGATCAAAATACAAGGATGACCAAAGCTTAACCAAAGAGGCAACAAAAGTGACTAAACAAGGCCTAATAGAGTGAGTTTACACTCAAACTAAAAAATGACCTTAATGAAAGTTCTAAAGCATGAAAATATAAGCCTTTTTCATGTTATACACAAGAGCTAAAACAGCAAGCAAGATAGGTAGAAAACTATTGCAAGTATGGGGAATAAAAAGCAAGATGCTCACCCTTGAAGAACCCTTGAAGAACAAATGGTCTAGCCCTCTTCTTTTGATCAAAAGCAGTCCAAAAACTCAAGAAACAACCCCCCAAGTTCGTCAATCTCGGAATAAGGTGTAATAGTGTGTGTAATGGTGCAAAAGTAAGGTAAAAACCACCTTTAGGCCAAGGAAACACACACAAAGGATGGGAGAGAGGGAGATATAGAGATAATATGTATCTATATCTCAAAGCTCTGGTTTTTGGTTCCAAAAGTCTAACCTAGATCCAAGAGGAAAGCCCCTATCTTCTAGGACTCCCTCTTGCAAAGCTTATACAACAAGCTTGGCTAGAGGGAGATCCCTCCATACACGTGTATGGAGGGGAGAAGAGTTGGTGCCAGCTATCACAGCTGGCACAAAATATCTCCATAAAGTGGATGAACAGTGGTCGGCTGCCCAAAAATGTCACTTCGACAAAAAACAGTGCCGACCGGCAACAAACTATGCCGACCGGCAATAAAATGTGCCGACCGGCAAACAAAAGTGCCGATGGCAGCAAAAGACCAGCCGGTGGCCTCTAGCCACTGCCGGTGGTGTGTGGGGATGCCTCATAAGGCACTCCCTGCCCTTCCAAGGAAAAACACGAGTGTTCGGTGCAAAACCAGACACTAAACGGTCAAGTTCGGAGATCCTGAGGCAGGGCGCGCGAGCCAAGACCTCCGGGAACTCCAAACGAACACGTTCATGGATGATCACCGAGTGTTCGAACGGTGACGTCCAAGTCTTAAGGACGGTCAAAAATGGGGTGTCTACATATAGGTTCCCAGGAGCTTCCCACTAATATTACCTGGGACGCTTCCCCCGCGCCATGTCTCTGTCCCCGATTAGTGCTCCCTTTCGCAATTCGTGGCGTGTTGTCGAGTAGGGGCTCCGCTCCGCGCCCAGATCTGCAGCTAGGATTAAAACATCTAAAAAGGCAAGCGTAAGCGGGAATTTTGAATTTAAAGAGTGGGCCCATTTGGCGCCGTGTTGATGCATCCCGTACCATTTGTTTGTAGTTGTTTATTTTAATTGTTCTTCCAAATGAAATACAGTTAAGCTTGACCTATGTCATGGTCAACATTTTATGCCTATAAAACAAAATCGATGTGATCCATTTAATTACTAGAGTTTCAACATCGATTATGGCTACTACGTTCCGATTTTCACAACTGCATTCATATACTCCCAGAACAAAATTAAATTTTAGTCGCCGCTGGACAACATCCAGTAGACCCGGCAGGGTTGATCTCCTCTGACATAATGATTTTAGAATGTTTTTAGCACAGCGGCCTCTCCGAATTGTCAAACACACAATTCGTTTATGAATGTGGAATGTATAATTCATATCGACATATAAAGGTTAAGTGCGTAGAGTTGGGAGAATAATTAATTTAAAACGACGTCGCATTGAGGCCATAACTCACTCTCAATGACGTCAGTTACCCTCTCGGATGACGCAAGTCACTCTCTAAAAACTTTACTGGTATAAGAGAGTGAGGGAGTGAGTTATATAGGTTCCCCAAAGCGTCCGACTAATATTACCTGCGACGCTCCCCCCGCGCGACGTGTCATCCACCGATTAGCGCTCCTACCACAATTCGCGGCGTGTTGTCGAGTATGGGCTGCACTCCACACCCAGATCTGCGGCCAGGATTAAAACATCTAAAAAGGCAAGCGCAAGCGGTAATTTTGAATATAAAGAGTGGGCTCATTTGGGGCCGTGTTGATGCGTACTGTACCATTTCTTTGTAGCCGTTTATTTTAATTGTTGTTCCAAATTAAATACAGTTAAGGTTGACCCATGTCACGGCCAACATTTTATGCTTATAAAATAAAATCGAAGGGATCCATTTAATTGCTGGAGTTTCAACATCGATTATGGCTACAACGTTCCGATTTTCACAACGGTGTCCATATACTCCCAGAACAAAATTAAATTTTAGTCGCCGCTGGACAACATCCAGTAGATCCGGCGGGGTTGATCTCCTCTGACATAACGATTTTCGAATGTTTTTAGAATGTTTTTAGCGTAACAACGTCTCCGATTTGTCAAACACACAATTCATTTTTGAATGCGGAATGTAAAATTCATATCGATATATAAAGGTTCAGTGCGTACAATTCGGAGAATAATTAATTTAAAATGACGTCGCATTGAGGCCATAACTCACTCTCAATGACGTCACTCACTCTCTCGGATGACGAAAGTCACTCTCTAAAAACTTTACCGGTATAAGAGAGTGAGAGAGTGAGTTATATAGGTTCCCAGCAGTGTCCCACTAATATTCGCGGCATGTCGTCGAGTTGGGGCTCCGCTCCACGCCCAGATCTGCGGCCAGTATTAGAACATCTAAAATGGCAAGCGCAAGCGGGAATTTAGAATTTAAAGAGTGCGCCCATTTGGGGCCGTGTTGATGCGTCCTGTACCATTTGTTTGTAGTTGCTTATTTTAAATGTTCTTCCAAATGAAATACAGTTAGAATGTTTTAAGCGTAGCGGCCTCTCCGAATTGTCAAACACACAATTCGTTTTTGAATGCGAAATGTATAATTCATATCGATATATAAAGGTTATGTGCATAGAGTTCGGAGAATAATTAACTTAAAACGTCGTCGCAGTGAGGCCATAAATCACTCTCAATGACGTCACTCACTCTCTCGGATGACACAAGTCACTCTCCAAAAACTTTACTGGTATGAGAGAGTGAGGGAGTGAGTTATATAGGTTCCCAGTAGCGTCCCACTAATATTACCTGGGACGCTCCCCCCGCGCCACATGTCGTCCCCTGATTGGTACTCCTTTCCGCAATTTGCGGCGTGTCATCGAGTTGGGGCTCCGCTCCGCGCCCAGATCTGCGGCCAGTATTAAAACATCTAAAATGGCAAGCGCAAGAGGGAATTTTGAATTTAAAGAGTGCGCCCAATTGGGGCCGCGTTGATGCGTCCTGTACCATTTCTTTGTAGTCGTTTATTTTAATTGTTCTTCCAAATGAAATACAGTTATGGTTGACCCATGTCACGGTCAACATTTTATGCCTAAAAAATAAAATTGATGTAATCCATTTAAGTGCTGGAGTTTTAACATCGATTATGGCTACTACGTTCCGATTTTCACAACGGCGTCCATATACTCCCAGAACAAAATTAAATTTTAGTCGCCGCTAGACAACATCCAGTAGATCCAGCGAGGTTGATCTCCTCTGACATAATGATTTTAGAATATTTTTAGCGCAACGGCCTCTCCGAATTTTGAAACACACAATTCGTTTATGAATGTGGAAGGTATAATTCATATCGACATATAAAGGTTCAGTGCGTAGAGTTAGGAGAATAATTAATTTAAAACGACGTCGCATTGAGACCATAACTCACTCTCAATGACGTCACTCACCCTCTCGGATGACGCAAGTCGCTCTCAAAAAACTTTACTGGTATAAGAGAGTGAGGGAGTGAGTTATATAGGTTCCCAGGAGCGTCCCACTAATATTACCTGGGACGCTCCCCCGCGCCACGTGTCTGTCCCCGGTTAGTGCTCCCTTCCGCAATTCGCGGCGTGTTGTCGAGTAGGGGCTCCGCTCCGCGCCCAGATCTGCGGCCAGGATTAAAACATCTAAAATGGCAAGCATAAGCGGGAATTTTGAATTTAAAGAGTGGGCCCATTTGGGGCCGTGTTGATGCCTCCCGTACCATTTGTTTGTAGTTGTTTATTTTAATTCTTGTTCCAAATGAAATACAGTTAAGGTTGACCTATGTCATGGTCAACATTTTATGCCTATAAAATAAAATCGATGTGGTCCATTTAATTGCTGGCGTTTCAACATCTATTATGGCTACTACGTTCCGATTTTCACAACGGGGTCCATATACTCCCAGAACAAAATTAAATTTCAGTCGCTGCTGGAGAACATCCAGTAGATCCAGCGTTGTTGATCTCCTCAAACATAATGATTTTAGAATGTTTTTAGAATGTTTTTAGCGCAGTGGCCTCTCCGAATTGTCAAACACACAATTCGTTTATGAATGTGGAATGTATAATTCATATCGACATATAAAGGTTAAGTGCATAGAGTTGGGAGAATAATTAATTTAAAACGATGTCGCATTGAGGCCATAACTCACTCTCAATGACGTCACTTACCCTCTCGGATGACGCAAGTCACTCTCTACAAACTTTACTGGTATAAGAGAGTGAGGAAGTGAGTTATATAGGTTCCCAGGAGCGTCCCAGTAATATTACCTGGGACACTCCCCCCCGCACCACGTGTCGTCCCCAGATTAGTGCTCTCTTCCGCAATTCGCAGCGTGTTGTCGAGTAGGGCTCCGCTCCACGCCTAGATATGCGGCCAGGATTTAAACATCTAAAAAGGCAAGCGTAAGCCAGAATTTTGAATTTAAAGAGTGGGCCCATTTGGGGCCGTATTGACGCATCCCATACCATTTGTTTGTAGTTGTTTATTTTAATTGTTCTTCCAAATGAAATACTGTTAAGGTTGACCCATGTCACGGTCAACATTTTATGCCTATAAAATAAAATCGATGTGATCCATTTAACTGCTGGAGTTTCAACATCGATTATGGCTACTACGTTCCGATTTTCACAACGGCTTCCATATACTCCCAGAACAAAATTTAATTTTAGTCACTGTTGGACAACATCCAATAGATACGCTGGGGTTCATCTCCTCTGACATGATGATTTTAGAATGTTTTTAGCATAGCGTCCTCTCCGAATTGTCAAACATACAATTCGTTTTTCAATGCGGAATGTATAATTCATATCGATATATAAAGGTTAGGTGCATAGAGTTCAGAGAATAATTAATTTAAAACGACGTCACATTGAGGCCATAACTCACTCTCAACGACGTCACTCACTCTTTCGGATAACGCAAGTCACTCTCTAAAAACTTTACTGGTATAAGAGAGTGAGGGAGTGAGTTATATAGGTTCCCAGGAGCATCCCACTAATATTACCTGGGACGCTCCCCGCCGCGCCATGTGCCGTCCCCTGATTGGTGCTTCCTTCCGCAATTTGCGGCGTGTCGTCGAGTTGGGGCTCCGCTCCGCGCCAAGATCTGCGGCCAGGATTAAAACATCTAAATGGGAAGCGCATGTGGGAATTTTGAATTTAAAGAGTGGGCCCATTTGGGGCCGCGTTGATGCGTCCTGTACCATTTGTTTGTAGTCGTTTATTTTAAATGTTCTTCCAAATGAAATACAGTTAAGGTTGACCTATGTCATGGTCAACATTTTATGCCTATAAAATAAAATCGATGTGATCCATTTAATTATTCGAGTTTCAACATTGATTATGTCTACCACGTTCCGATTTTCACAATGGCGTCCATATACTCCCAGAACAAAATTAGATTTTAGTCACCCCTAGACAACATCCAGTAGATCTGGCGGGGTTGATCTCCTCTGACATAATGATTTAAGAATGTTTTTAGCACAGCAGCCTCTCCGAATTGTCAAACACACAATTCGTTTATGAATGCGGAATGTAAAATTCATATCGACATATAAAGGTTAAGTGCATAGAGTTTGGAGAATAATTAATTTAAAATGATGTCGCATTGAGGCCATAACTCACTCTCAATGACGTCGCTCACTCTCTCGGATGACGCAAGTCACTCTCTAAAACCTTTACTAGAATAAGGGAGTGAGTTATATAGGTTCCCAGGAGCGTCCCACTAATATTACCTGGGACGCTCCCCCACGCGACGTGTCGTCCCCCGATTGGTGCTTCCTTCCGCAACTCGCAGCGTCTTGTCGAGTAGGGGCTCCGCTCTACGCCCAAATCTGCGGCCAGGATTAAAACATCTAAAAAGGCAAGCGCAAGAGGGAATTTTGAATTTAAAGAGTGGGCTCATTTGGGGCCGTGTTGATGCGTCCTGTACCATTTGTTTGCAGCTGTTTATTTTAATTGTTCTTCCAAATGTAATACAGTTAATGTTGACCCATGTCACGGTCAACATTTTATGCCTAGAAAAAAAATTGATGTGATCCATTTAATTGCTGGGGTTTCAACATCGATTGTGGCTACTACGTACCGATTTTCAAAACGGCGTCCATATACTCTGAGAACAAAATTAAATTTTAGTCGCCGCTGGACAACTTCCTGTAGATCCGGCAGGGTTGATCTCCTTTGACATAATGATTTTAGAATGTTTTTAGAATGTTTTTAGCGCTGCGGCCTCTCCGAATTGTCGAACACACAATTCGTTTATGAATGCAGAATGTATAATTCATATCGACATATAAAGGTTAAGTGCATAGAGTTAGGAGAGTAATTAATTTAAAACGACATCGCATTAAGGCCGTAACTCACTCTCAATGATGTCCCTCACTCTTTCGGATGACGCAAGTCACTCTCTAAAAACTTTACTGGTGTAAGAGAGTGGGGGAGTGAGTTCTATAGATTCTTAGGAGCGTACCAGTAATATTACCTGGGACGTTCTGCCCGCGCCACGGGTCGTCCTCCGATTAGTGCTCCCTTCCGCAATTCGTGGAGTGTTGTCGAGTAGGGGCTCGGCTCCGCTCCGCACCCAAATCTGCGGCCAGGATTAAAACATCTAAAAAGGCAAGCGTAAGCGGGAATTTTGAATTTACAGAGTGGGCCCATTTGGGGCCTTGTTGACGCATCCCGTACCATTTGTTTGTAGTTGTTTCTTTTAATTGTTCTTCCAAATGAAATACTGTTAAGGTTTACCCATGTTACGGTCAACATTTTATGCCTATAAAATAAAATCGATGTGATCCATTTAACTGCTGGAGTTTCAACATCGATTATGGCTACTACGTTCCGATTTTCACAACGGCGTCCATATACTCCTAGAACAAAATTAAATTTTAGTCGCCGCTGGACAACATCCAGTAGTTCCGGCGGGGTTGATCTCCTCTGACATAATGATTTTAGAATGTTTTTAGCATAGCGGCCTCTCCGAATTGTCAAACACACAATTCGTTTTTTAATGCGGAATGTATAATTCATATCGGTATATAAAGGTTAAGTGCATCGAGTAATTAATTTAAAACGACGTTGCATTGAGGCCATAACTCACTCTCAATGACATCACTCACTCTCTCGGATGACGCAAGTCACTCTCTAAAAACTTTATTGGTATAAAAGAGTGAGGGAGTGAGTTATATAGGTTCCTAGGAGCGTTCCACTAATATTACCTGGGACGCTCCCCCCCGCGCCACGTGTCGTCCCCCGATTAGTGCTCCCTTCCGCAATTCGCGGCGTGTCGTCGAGTTGGGGCTCCGCTCCGCGCCCAGATCTGCGCACTGGATCAAAACATCTAAAATGGCAAGCGCAAGCGGGAATTTTGAATTTAAAGAGTGGGCCCATTTGGGGCTGTGTTGATGCGTCTCTTACCATTTGTTTGTAGTCGTTTATTTTAATTGTTCTTCGAAATGAAATACAATTAAGGTTGACCCATGTCACGGTCAACATTTTATGCCTATAAAATAAAATCGATGATCCACTTAATTGCTGGAGTTTCAACATCGATTATGGCTACTACGTTCCAATTTTCACAACGGCGTCCATATACTCCAAGAACAAAATTAAATTTTTGTCGCCGCTGGAAAACATCCAGTAGATCCAGCGGGGTTGATCTCCTCTGACAGAATGATTTTAGAATGTTTTTAGAATGTTTTTAGCGCAGCGGCCTCTCCGAATTATCAAACACACAATTCGTTTATGAATGCAGAATGTATATGTCACGACCCCAAACTGCCCCTAGTAGTTTGGTACCATGATGGCCAGTAATCCGGGATTATCAAAGCCCAAATTTTCAAAATTCACACACAATCATTGTATAAATATATAGGGCTCACATGTGCGGAAGCAATACTCTAAAATACATGTAGTCCATAAGAGCAGTGCATAAGTCAAATTGAATGACATACATCCTTACACAGGTTCACAACTTGAATACAATTAAAGTAGGGTCCAAAACACCTATTACACTTTTACAGAAGGGCTTCACAAGCCGATATAAACAAGATGCACGAACTACAGGTCAAGGGACATAGTCTGCCAGATTGTCAACATCCTCGCTGCCGACGTAACATACATACAAAACACACAACTTGATCAAAAGGCTTCTCAAGCCGACGTATACGAAATGCAAATATTACAAGTCGCGAAGCATGATTTTCAAGACTGCCGACATAATTAGAGGTCAAGCCGGCATGACAAAAATCCAAAACAAGCTCGCGAATCACATCTAGGCGTCACCGCCTTCTTGCTCATCACCTACATATATATAGAGAGGGTGAGCTTGGATACTCAGTGAATGGTATAACTAATAAAGGGTTTGCATGAATAATAGCTGACGTCTTTTCAAAACAATACATGTCAAAACTTTACATAACAAGGGTTGGACCTCGTCCATCTAACAAATCTTCAAAGCTCCAAGGAATGCTCACTAGCATCGACATATTACAAATGATGGCATTCCGGACAAACAAGCCCACGCAGTAAACCGTCAGTGGCAAAACAAAACAAAGCAAGGGAGATATCTCAAACAAGGGTGCTACAAAAGTTTAGAGTCCTTTAGCACAAAGGACCTATGTTACAAAGGCCCTTAGCCTCCTAACACGAGGGAACTGCAAAAGTTTAGAGTCCTCTAGCACAAGGGACTTTTAAAACAAAATGTGCTGCGAAAGTTTAGAGTCCTCCAGCACAAGGGACTTTCAAAACAAGATGTGCTGCAAAAGTTTAGAGTCCTCCAGCACAAGGGACTGTCCGAGGAGATCATCAAAACAAGAAAATGCTTGATATACAAAATAGGGACAATCATTCATGCTTAACAAATACTTTTCAAAACAAAGCAAAACAAAGTTCATCAAAACATTAATAACATAGCTTTATTAAAAATACCACTCACTTAGTTCTTCATACGTCGGGGTCAAGGCAAGTCCCAGTCCTACAAACACATGACAAAGTCTATTGAATGTACTTCAAAAAAACAAGTCTTGCATGCATGCAAATGACCTCGGAATTCTTCAATAACTAAGTCAAATCAAATCAAAACACAGTTTCTTATTGCTGGAAAACAAGTTAGGCAACCACCAGGTCAAGGCCGAGGCCCCACACCTCTTGCCCAGGTGTTGCCTTGATGGCCACAGTCAAGGGAATGGAGTTGGGAAAATCTGGGTTTCCCTCTCTTGCAGAACATGACGAATATGAAGAACATGAACATGAAGAAGATGAATGCAAAGACTAAAATTTGCTATTACAAAATCTGAGATTTCATGCTAAGAATCCAAAATCATGGACCTGGGCACCCATATTCAAAGATCTTGAGAGAACAAACACAAACGCATAGTTCTAGATGCAAACTTTCGGATCAAACGAGGCTTTTCTTCAAGAACACATGAAAACCATTTTCTCTTTCTAAAACCAACTTTAAATCAATGCATGACGTGTAGAACAAGTTGGATCGTGCAATGCAGGTAGATGATCAATAAGAACAACAAGAGTAAGTTAAGATTCTAACCTTGAAACTCGAATCTAACGGTTCAAGCTCCAACGATCAAACTTGGAAGTTCTCTCTCTCACTCAAAACGTCTCCTTCTCCTTCCCAGAGCCTCTCTCTCTAAAAGACAAGATTTGATACAAAATGATATGTTTTCTTGACAGTCACTGACTTAACCCTTTGCTGGGACACGTGGCATCGACTGATTGGTTCTATTAAAAAAGTTGACTGACTGACAAGACAAGACCATGACAAAGTGTGTTCAACAAGCTAGATGGCAAGAGCACTCCGGCAAGTGATGATCTCGGCTAAGGGAAAAGCTTCGTCAAGTAGGGTATCAATGACATCGGCTTGGAAGGACAACACTTGACTAAGTTGTGCCACACCTTGGCCTAGATGTGCCACACCTCGGTCGAGGTCATGCCAATCCAGGAACAAAATCACTTAGGTGCAAGGACAACATCTCGGCCTAGATAATACACATCTCGGCCTTGGTGCTGTACACCTCGGCCCAGATAGTGACATCTCGGCCAACATGCCAGGGCGAAGATGGAGGTCAATCAAAGTGATCCCAAGATAGCTCTAAGTGTGGAAAGGTTCCAAGGTGTCTAGGCTAGAGATGACCTCGGCAACACACCAGGCAACAACAAAGTATGCAAGAAACACTCAAGTAAATCAAGACAAGATTTGCAAATGCACATAACAAAACAAGATCATACATAAATGTATGCAAGTATGACTAAGTTGGAGTAAGGGTTGTTACATCCTAACCCCCTTAAAGAAGTTTGGTCGCCAAACTTGAGTTACCTTATTCCAAAAACAAATCTAGATGTCGGACTTTCATTTCCTCTTCCTTTTCCCATGTAGCATCCTCACCGTAATGCTCCTTCCATTCAACTTTCACCATTGGTATCGACTTACTTCTCAACTATTTCACCTGCCTATCAACAATCCGTATCAGCTTCTCTTCGTAGCCTAAGTCTTCATTGATTACAATTCTGAAATAGTCGATCACATGTAGTGGATCTCGAATATACTTCCTCAACATCGAAACATGAAACACATTATGGACTTGGCTCAATCCTGGCAGCAAAGCAAGTCTGTAGGCAGCGAAGTTAACCTTCTTAAGAACTTCAAAAGGCCCGATGTAACGGGGTGCTAACTTACCCTTCTTCCCAAATCTTGTAACTCCTTTCATCGGTGAAATCTTTAGGAATACATGGTCCCCGACTTCAAATTCCAACTCTCTTCTTCTCTGGTCGGCATAACTCTTCTGTCGACTCTGTGCGGTTTTGATTCTTTGTTGAACGAGCTTAATCTTCTCGGTTGTTACTTGAATTAACTCGGGACCAAGCAGAGCTTTGTCTCCTACCTCGGTCCAACATATCGGCGACCTGCACTTCCTTCCATACAATGCTTCATACGGCGCATGCCAATGCTAGCTTGATAACTGTTGTTGTAGGTAAATTCCACCAATTTCAAATGTACTCCCCAGCTTCCCTGGAGGTCCAATACACATAGTCTAAGCATATCTTCAAGTGTCTGAATCGTTCTCTCTGTTTGCCCATCAGTCTGGGGATGAAAAGCTGTGCTAATCCTCAACTCGGCCTCGAAATCTCTTTGCAGGCTCTGCCAAAATCTGGAAACCAACTTCGGATCTTGGTCTGACACAATTGACATCGGCACTTCATGAAGTCTAACAATCTCATTCATATACAACAAGGCAAGTTTATTGGCGTTGAAAGTGATCTTAACGGGCAAGAAGTGTGCTGACTTAGTTAGTCTATCCACAATAACTCAAATCGAATCAATACCCTTTTGTGTCTTCGGCAAACCAACCACAAAGTGCATGGAGATGTGCTCCCATTTCCACTCAGGAATTGGTAAAGGTTGAAGAAGCCCTGCTGGCCTTTGATGTTCTGCTTTTACTTCTTGACAATATAGACACTGGGATACGAACTCGGCTATTTCTCCCTTCATATTCGGCCACCAAAACGTCTGCTTCACATCCTGATACATCTTGGTGTTCCCTTGGTGAACAGCAAACTTGGAACCATAAGCCTCCTGCAAAATTTTTCTTTTCAACTCTGGGATGTCGGCCACACACAATCTTCCTTCAAACTTGAGCACTTGATTTTCTATGGTGTACCCTGATCTCGGCTTTGTGATAATCTCATCAGCTATCTTCTTGAAGAATTCATCCTCCATCTATCTTGTCTTCACTTCCTCAACAATAGTTGGCTCCACTAAGATCGTGGTTAGACATGCCAGATTTCCAACTATCTTTCTGCTCAAAGCGTCGGCTACGGTGTTAGCTTTACCTGGATGATATTGAATCTGCATATCAAAATCTTTCAACAACTCAAGCCATCTTCTCTGCCTCATATTCAATTCCTTCTGAATGAACAAGTACTTTAAACTTTTATGATCTGTAAAAACCTGACAAGAAGCTCTATACAAGTAGTGGCGCCAAATCTTCAAAGCAAATACCACAGCAGCTAATTCTAAATCGTGGGTGGGATAGTTCTTTTCATGTGGCTTCAATTGACGAGAGGCATATGCTATGACCTCACCTTTTTGCGTTAATACGTAGCCCAGACCCTTATGCGAAGCATCACTATAAACATGAAACTCTTCATTACCTGATGGTAGTACAAGAACTGGTGCTGTGACCAACCTCGTCTTCAACTCTTCGAAGGCGGCTTCCCTATCATTAATCCATTCGTAAGCCGCTCCCCTCTTAGTCAGTTGTGTCAACGGAATTGCGATCCTTGAGAAATCCTTCACAAACTTTCTGTAATAACTTGCAAATCCCAGAAAACTACGAACCCCGGACACATTAGTTGGCCGCGGCCAATTCACAACGGCTTCAATTTTACTAGGATCGACCGAAATACCATCTTCATCAATTACATGACTCAAAAATGAAACAGTGGAAAGCCAAAACTCACACTTGTTAAACTTAGCATACAATTTCCGATCCCTCAAAGTCCGTAAGGTAAGTCTCAATTGATCCTCGTGTTTAGCTTTACTCTTAGAGTAGATCAATATATCATCGATGAAGACAACCACAAACTCATCTAGATATGGCTTAAAGACTCTGTTCATCAAATCCATAAATGCTGCGGGGGCATTGGTCACTCCAAAAGGCATTACTAAGAACTTGTTGTGGCCATACCTCGCCCGAAAAGCGGTCTTCTCAACTTCCTCGGCTTTGACCTTAAGCTGATGGTAGCCCGACCTAAGGTCAATTTTGGAAAAGACTCGTGCTCCTTGCAACTGATCAAACAAATCATCTATCCTCGGCAACGGGTACTTATTCTTAATGGTTACCTTATTCAGTTCCCGGTAATCAATACAAAGACGAAGCGTACCATCCTTCTTCTTAACAAACAAGACGGGTGCTCCCCAAGGTGAAGTGCTCGGCCAAATAAAACCCTTATCTAGCAACTCTTGCAGTTGAAGTTTCAATTCTTTAAGCTCGGCGGGGGCCATCCTATAGGGTGTTTTAGAGATGGGCTGGGTTCCCGACATGATGTCAACAGTAAACTCTACCTCTCTGTCAACCAAGTGACCTGGCAACTCATTTGGAAAGATGTCAGGGAACTCATTAACAACGGGGACGTCGGCTAACTCAACACTTCCATTCAGAATACTTAGTATGATACACAAATAACCTTGACACCCTTTTTGGATCAACCTATAGGCTTTCATGGATGAAATTAAGTAAGATAGGAATACTACTCCTTTACCCTGAAACGTGACCTCGGCTAGGTTTGGGGGTTTTAACGTAACACTTTTAGAAACACAATCTATGGATGCGTGATTTGCTACTAAGCAATCCATCCCCAATATAACATCAAAATGAGTTAGGTCCAATGGCATTAAATCAGCTAACAATTCAACATTCCCAATCAGAACAATACATGCTCGATAGATGGATGCAACATTCATAGATCTCCCAGATAGAGTAGATATAGATAACACATAATCAAGAGGTTCTAGTTTCCTATTAATCTTCTCGGCAAACTTAGCAGAAACGAATGAGTGCGTAGAACTCGAATCAATCAATATATATGCATTTTGAGAGCAAATTGGGATTATACCTGACACCACTGTCTCAACATTCTGAGTGTCTCCTGGTACTAGTGCAAAAACTCTACCTTGCCCGATGTTACTTTTCTGTACGGAACCCGAGGTATTCTCACCCTTCTTACTATCGTCAGCCTTTGTTTTAGGACAGTCCCTCACATAATGGCCTATTTCACCACACTCATAACAAGCTCCAGACGGCCGACGACAGACCCCGAAATGTGGCTTCCCACAACTTGAACATGTCGGCTTAGTTCCACTTTCCTGCCTTGGGTTGCTCGAACTGCCAACATTCGCTCTCTTCTTGGTACCAAACTGTGTTCGGCGATTGTTATAATTCTGTCTCTTCCTCTGGCTCTCTCTCGAACTCTGGTATCTGTTCAGATTAGCTTCGGCCAGAATGGCTTTGTCCAACACTCCCGCGTAAGTCGGCATGTTGAGCATGTTGACTCGGTCTTGTATTGGTCCATGCAGCCCACTTTCAAACTTCCTAGCCTTCATGTATTCATCGTTGACCATGTGGGGTGCATACCTCGCCAACTCGGTAAAGGCACGGTCATATTTAGCCACTGTTCTACTGCCTTGCGTCAAAGTCTGAAATTCGGTAGCCTTACGATTCCGAACACTTAGGGGGAAATGCTTGGTGTAAAACAACTCCAAAAATCGGGTCCAGGTCAAGTCTGGATTGCCTTCTCGAACCATCATCCACCATCTGCAGGCATCATCATCTAGTGTAAAGGCTGCTAAGGTCACCTTCTGGGTGTCGGTGCTGGGAAAGATCTCGAACAGCTTCTCCATTTCCAAAACCCACGCTTCGGCTTTCATCGGCTCTATACCCCCTTGGAATCTCGGTGGCTTCATTTTCCTGAACTCTTTGATCAAAGCTATCGTGTCATCCCCATATAAAGCTGGCTGTGGGGGCACTTGTGGTACTAGAGGAGGTGGAGGTGGAACTGCATTTCGGCCGTTTGTCTGCTCGGCCTGAGTCGATGTAGCACTAGCGTACTGTTGTCTTGTCTGCCTTAGTTCGCGGGCAACCCTTCAACTAACCTTTCCAGTCTGTCTAATCTATCCTCGGACTGATCTCGGCCAACTGCAGGTCTACCACTCCTCATGATGCTATGAGTATGCAAGATACGACTTTAAAACAAAATGAACAAATAAACACATAGGCAAGTAACAATTAAGCATGCCGAGACGATGCACACCTTATTGACATAGCAAGTAATATGATGCAATTCTTAACATCCTTTTAAGGAAAAATCCTATGCTCTTTAGGACTAAAGGTGTGTGAATAACGTATACTAAGGAACTTGTGCTCTGATACCATTCTGTCATGACCCCAAACCGCCCCTAGTAGTTTGGTACCGTGATGGCCAGTAATCCAGGATTACCGAAGGCCAAATTTTCAAAATTCACACACAATCAGAGTATAAATATATGGGGCTCACAAGTGCGGAAGCAATATTCTAAAATACAAGTGGTACATAAGAGCAGTGCATAAGTCAAACTGAATGACATACGTCCTTACACAGCTTTACAACTTGAATACAATTAAAGTAGGGTCCAAAACACCTATTACACTTTTACAAAAGGGCTTCATAAGCTGATATAAACAAGATGCATGAACTACAGGTCAAGGGACACAGTCTGCCAGATTGCCGACATCCTCGCTGCCGACGTAACATACATACAAAACACACATCTTGATCAAAAGGCTTCTCAAGCCGACATATACGAAATGTAAATATTACAAGTCGAGAAGCAAGATTTTCAAGACTGCCGACATAATTAGAGGTCAAGCCGGCATGACAAAAATCCAAAACAAGCTCGCGAATCACATCTAGGTGTCACCGCCTTCTAGCTCATCACCTACATAAATATAGAGAGGGTGAGCCTGGATACTCAGTGAATGGTATAACTAATAAAGGGTTTGCAGGAATAATAGTCGAAGTCCTTTCAAAACAATACATGTCAAAACCTTACATGACAAGGGATGGACCTCGTCCATCTAACAAATCTTCAAAGCTCCAAAGAATGCTCACTAGCATCGACATATTACAAATGATGGCATTCCGGACAAGCAAGCCCACGCGGTAAACCGTCAGTGGCAAAACAAAACAAAGCAAGGGAGATATCTCAAACAAGGGTGCTACAAAAGTTTAGAGTCCTTTAGCACAAAGGACCTATGTTACAAAGGCCCTTAGCCTCCTAACACGAGGGAACAACGAAAGTTTAGAGTCCTCCAGCACAAGGGACTCTTAAAACAAAATGTACTACGAAAGTTTAGAGTCCTCTAGCACAAGGGACTTTCAAAACAAGATGTGCTGCCAAAGTTTAGAGTCCTCCAGCACAAGGGACTTTCCGAGGAGATCATCAAAACAAGATAATGCTTGATATACCAAATAGGGACAATCATTCAAGCTTAACAAATACTTTTCAAAACAAAGCAAAACAAAGTTCATCAAAACATTGATAACAAAGCTTTATTAAAAATACCACTCACTTAGTTCTTCAAACATCGGGGTCAAGGCAAGTCCCAGTCCTACAAACACATAACAAAGTCTATTGAATGTACCTCAAAAAAACAAGTCTTGCATGCATGCACATGACCTCGGCATTCTTCAATAACTAAGTCAAATCAAATCAAAACACAGTTTCTTATCGCTGGAAAGCAAGCTAGGCAACCACCAGGTCTAGGCTGAGGCCCCACACCTCTTGTCGAGGTGTGGCCTTGATGGCCACAATCAAGGGAATGGAGTCGGGAAAATCTGGGTTTCCCTCTCTTGCAGAACATGACGAATATGAAGAACATGAACATGAGGAAGATGAATGCAAAGACTAAAACTTGCTATTACAAAATTTGAGATTTCATGCTAAGAATCCGAAATCATGGACCTGGGCACCCATATTCAAAGATCTGGAGAGAACAAACACAAAAGCATGGTTCTAGTTGCAAGGTTTTGGATCAAACGAGACTTTTCTTCAGGAACACATGAAAACCATTTTCTCTTTCTAAAACCAACTTTAAATCAATGCATGACGTGCAGAACAAGTTGGATCATGCAATGCAGCTAGATGATCAATAAGAACATCAAGAGTAGGTTAAGATTCTAACATTGAAACTCGAATCTAACGGTTCAAGCTCCAACGATCAAGCTTGGAAGTTCTCTCTCTCACTCAAAACTTCTCCTTCTCCTTCCCAGAGCCTCTCTCTCTAAAAGACAAGATTTGATACAAAATGATATGTTTTCTCGATAGTCACTGACTTAACCCTCTGCTGGG
Organism: Camellia sinensis; assembly: GCF_055761805.1. NCBI lineage: Eukaryota > Viridiplantae > Streptophyta > Magnoliopsida > Ericales > Theaceae > Camellia > Camellia sinensis. The sequence continues at coordinate 75,479,116 of NC_138964.1, forward strand.
ACACGTGGCATCGGCTGATTGGCTCTATTCAAAAAGTTGACTGACTGACAAGACAAGACCATGACAAAGTGTGTTCAACAAGCTAGATGGCAAGAGCACTCCGGGAAGTGATGATCTCGGCTAAGGGCAAAGCTTCGGCAAGTAGGGTAACAATGACATCGGCTTGGAAGGACAACACTTAACTAAGCTGTGCCACACCTTGGCCTAGATGTGCCACACCTCGGTCTAGGTCATGCCAATCTAGGAACAAAATCACTTAGGTGCAAGGACAACATCTCGGCCTAGATAACACACATCTCGGCTTTGGTGCAGCACACCTCAGCCTAGATTGTGACATCTTGGCCAACATGCCAGGGCGAAGATGGAGGTCAATCAAAGTGACCCCAAGACAGTCCTAAGTGTGGAAAGGTTCCATGGTGTCTAGGCTAGAGATGACCTCGGCAACACACCAGGCAAGAACAAAGTATGCAAGAAACACACAAGTAAATCAATACAAGATTTGCAAATGCACATAACAAAACAAGATAATACATAAATGTATACAAGTATGACTAAGTTGGAGTGAGGGTTGTTGCAGTATAATTCATATCGACATATAAAGGTTAAGTGCATAGAGTTGAGAGAATAATTAATTTAAAACGACGTCGCATTAAGGCCATAACTCACTCTCAATGACGTCACTCACCCTCTCGGATGACGCAAGTCACTCTCTAAAAACTTTACTGGTATAAGAGAGTGAGGGAGTGAGTTATATAGGTTCCCAGGAGCGTCCCACTAATATTACCTGGGACGCTCCCCCCGGGCAACATGTCGTTCCTCGATTGGTGCTCCCTTCCGCAATTCGCGGCGTGTTGTCGAGTAGGGGCTCCGCTCCGCTCCACGCCCAGATCTGCGGCCGGGATTAAAACATCAAAAAAGCCAAGCGCAAGTAGGAATTTTGAATTTAATGAGTGGGCTCAATTGGGGCCGTGTTGATGCGTCTTGTACCATTTGTTTGTAGCCGTTTACTTTAATCGTTCTTCCAAATGAAATACAGTTAAGGTCGACCCATGTCACGGTCAACATTTTATGCCTATAAATTAAAATCGATGTGATCCATTTAATTGCTGGAGTTTCAACATCAATTATGGCTACTACGTTCCGATTTTCACAACGGCGTCCATATACTCCCAGAACAAAATTAAATTTTAGTCGCCGCTGGACAACATCCAGTAGATCCGGCGGGGTTGATCTCCTCTGACATAATGATTTTAGAATGTTTTTAGAATGTTTTCAGCGTAGTGGCCTCTCCGAATTGTCAAACACACAATTCGTTTTTGAATGCGGAATGTATAATTCATATCGATATATAAAGGTTATGTGCATAGAGTTCGGAGAATAATTTATTTAAAACGTCGTCGTATTGAGGCCACCACTCACTCTCAATGACGTCACTCACTCTCTCGGATGACACAAGTCACTCTCCAAAAACTTTACTGGTATAAGAGAGTGAGGGAGTGAGTTATATAGGTTCCCAGGAGGGTCCCACAAATATTACCTGGGACGCTCCCCTCGCGCCACGTGTCGTCCCCCGGTTGGTACTCCTTTCCACAATTCGCGGCGTGTCATCGAGTTGGGGCTCCGCTCCGCGCCTAGATCTGCGGCCAGTATTAAAACATCTAAAATGGCAAGCACAAGCGGGAATTTTGAATTTAAAGAGTGCGCCCAATTGGGGCCGTGTTGATGCATCCTGTACCATTTGTTTGTAGTCGTTTATTTTAATTGTTCTTCCAAATGAAATACAGTTAAGGTTGACCCATGTCACGGTCAACATTTTATGCCTAAAAAATAAAATTGATGTGATCCATTTAGGTGCTGGAGTTTCAACATCGATTATGGCTACTACGTTCCGATTTTCACAACGGCGTCCATATACTCCCCGAACAAAATTAAATTTTAGTCGCCGCTGGACAACATCCAGTAGATCCGGCGGGGTTGATCTCCTCTGACATAATGATTTTAGAATGCTTTTAGAATGTTTTTAGCGCAGCGGCCTCTCCGAATTGTCAAACACACAATTTGTTTACGAATGCGGAATGTATAATTCATATCGACATATAAAGGTTAAGTGCAAAGAGTTGGGAGAATAATTAATTTAAAACGACGTCGCATTGAGGCCATAACTCACTCTCAATGACATCACTCACTCTCTCAGAAGACGCAAGTCACTCTTTAAAAACTTTACTGGTATAAGAGAGTGAGGGAGTGAGTTATACAGGTTCGCAGGCGCGTCCCAGTAATATTACTTGGGATGCTCCCCCCGCGCCACGTCTCATCCCACGATTAGTGCTCCCTTCCGCAATTCACGGCGTGTTGTCGAGTAGGGGCTCCGCTCCGCGCCCAGATCTGCGGCCAGGATTAAAACTTCTAAAAAGGCAAGCGTAAGCGGGAATTTTAAATTTAAAGAGTAGGCCCATTCGGGGCCGTGTTGATGCATCCCGTACCATTTGTTTGTAGTTGTTTATTTTAATTGTTCTTCCAAATGAAATACTGTTAAGGTTGAGCCATCTCACGGTCAACATTTTATGCCTATAAAATAAAATCGATGTGATCCATTTAACTGCTGGAGTTTCAACATCAATTATGGCTACTACGTTCCGATTTTCACAACGGCATCCATATGCTCTCAGAACAAAATTAAATTTTAGTCGCCACTAGACAACATCTAGTAGATCCGGCGGGGTTGATCTGCTCTGACAGAATGATTTTAGAATGTTTTTAGAATGTTTTTAGCATAGCGGCCTCTCCGAATTGTCAAACACACAATTCGTTTTTGAATGCGGAATGTATAATTCATATCGATATATAAAGGTTACGTGCAAAGAGTTCGGAGAATAATTAATTTAAAACGACGTCGCATTGAGGCCATAACGCACTCTCAATGGCGTCACTCACTCTCTCGGATGACGCAAGTCACTCTCTAAAAACTTTACTGGTATAAGAGAGTGTGGGAGTGAGTTATATAGGTTCCTAGGAGCGTCCCACTAATATTACCTGGGACGCTCCCCCCCGCGCCATGTGTCGTCCCCCGATTGGTGCTCGGTTCTGCAATTCGCGACGTGTTGTCGAGTTGGGGCTCCGCTCCGCTCCGCGCCCAGATCTGCGACCCGGATTAAAACATCTAAAATGGCAAGGGCAAGCGGGAATTTTGAATTTAAAGAGTGGGCACATTCGGGGCCATGTTGATGCGTCCTGTACCATTTGTTTGTTGTCGTTTATCTTAATTGTTCTTCCAAATGAAATACAGTAAAGGTTGACCCATGTCACGGTCAACATTTTATGCCTATAAAATAAAATCGACGTGATCCATTTAATTGTTGGAGTTTCAACATCGATTATGGCTACTACATTCCGATTTTCACAACGGCGTCTATATACTCCCAGAACAAAATTAAATTTTAGTCGCCGCTGGACAACATCCAATAGATCCGGCGGGGTTGATCCCCTCTGACATAATGATTTTAGAATGTTTTTCGAATGTTTTTAGCACAGCGGCCTCTCCGAATTGTCAAACACACAATTCGTTTATGAATGCGGAATGTATAATTCATTTTGACATATAAAGGTCAAGTGCGCCGAGTAGGGAGAATAAATAATTTAAAACGACGTCGCATTGAGGCTGTAACTCACTCTCAATGACGTCACTCACCCTCTCGGACGACCCAAGTCACTATCTAAAAACTTTACTGGTATAAGAGAGTGAGGAAGCGAGTTATATAGGTTCCCAGGAGCGTCCCACTAATATTACCTGGGACGCTCCCCACGCGCGACGTGTCGTTCGCTGATTGGTCCTCCCTTCCGCAATTCGCGGCATGTTGTCGAGTAGGGGTTTCGCTCCGCTCCGCGCCCAGATTTGTGGCCAGGATTAAAACATCTAAAAGGCAAGCGCAAGCGGGAATTTTGAATTCAAAGAGTGGACTCATTTGGGGCCGTGTTGATGCGGCCTGTACTATTTGTTTGTAGCCGTTTATTTTAATTCTTCTTCCAAATGAAATACAGTTAAGGTTGACCCATGTCACGGTCAACATTTTACGCCTATAAAATAAAATCGATGTGATCCATTTAATTGTTGGAGTTTCAACATCGATTATGGCTACAATGTTCCGATTTTCACAACGGCGTCCATATACTCCCAGAACAAAATTAAATTTTAGTCACCGCTGGACAACATCCAGTAGATCCGGTGGGGTTGACCTCCTCTGACATAATGATTTTAAAATGTTTTCAGAATGTTTTTAGCACAGCGGCCTCTCCGAATTGTCAAACACACAATTTGTTTATGAATGCGGAATGTATAATTCATTTCGACATATAAAGGTTAAGTGCACCGAGTTGGGAGAATATATAATTTAAAATGACGTCGCATTGAGGCCATAACTCACTCTCAATGACGTCACTCATCCTCTATGACGACGCAAGTCACTCTCTAAAAACTTTACTGGTATAGGAGAGTGGGGGAGTGAGTTATATTGGTTCCCAGGAGCGTCCCACTAATATTACCTGGGACGCTCCCCCAGCACGACGTGTCGTTCCCCGATTGGTGCTCCCTTCCCCAATTCGCAGCGTGCTGTCGAGTAGGGGCTTCGCACCGCTCCGCGCCCAGATCTGCGGCCAGGATTAAAACATCTAAAAAGGCAAGCGCAAGCGGGAATTTTGAATTTAAAGAGTGGGCTCATTTGGGGCCGTGTTGATGTGTCTTGTACCAATTGTTTGTCCCGTTTATTTTAATTGTTCTTCCAAATGAAATACAGTTAAGGTTAACCCATGTCACGGTCAACATGTTATGCCTATAAAATAAAATCGATGTGATCCATTTAATTGCTGGAGTTTCTACATCGATTATGGCTACAATATTCCGATTTTCACAACGGCGTCCATATACTCCCAGAACAAATTAAATTTTAGTCGCCGCTGGACAACATCCAGTAGATCCGGTGGGGTTAATCTCCTCTAACATAATGATTTTAGAATGTTTTTAGAGGCGCGGCCTCTCCGAATTGTCAAACACACAATTCGTTTACGAATGCTGAATGTATAATTCATATCAACATATAAAGGTTAAGTGCGAAGAGTTGGGAGAATAATTAATCTAAAACGACGTCGCATTGAGGCCATAACTCACCCTCAATGACGTCACTCACTCTCTCGGAAGACGCAAGTCACTCTCTAACAACTTTACGGGTATAAGAGAGTGAGGGAGTGAGTTATATAGGTTCCCAGGAGCGACCCCGTAATATTACCTTGGACGCTCCCCCCCCCCCCCGCGCCACGTGTCGTCCCCCGATTGGTGCTCCCTTCCGCAATTCGTGGCGTGTTGTCGAGTAGGGGCTCCGCTCCACGCCTAGACCTGCAGCCAGGATTAAAACATCTAAAAAGGCAAGCGCAAGTGGGAATTTTGGAATTTAAAGAGTGGGCTCAATTGGGGCCGTGTTGATGCGTCTTGTACCATTTGTTTGTAGCCGTTTATTTTAATTGTTCTTCCAAATGAAATACAGTTAAGGTTGACCCATGTCACGCTCAACATTTTACGCCTATAAAATAAAATCGATGTGATCCATTTAATTGTTGGAGTTTCAACATCGATTATGGCTACAATGTTCCGATTTTCACAACGGCGTCCATATACTCCCAGAACAAAATTAAATTTTAGTCATCGCTGGACAACATCCAGTAGATCCGGTGGGGCTGATCTCCTCTCACATAATGATTTTAAAATGTTTCAGAATGTTTTTAGCACAGCGGCCTCTCCGAATTGTCAAACACACAATTCGTTTATGAATGCGGAATGTATAATTCATTTCGACATATAAAGGTTAAGTGCACCGAGTTGGGAGAATAAATAATTTAAAATGACGTCGCATTGAGGCCATTACTCACTCTCAATGAAGTCACTCATCCTCTCGGACGACGCAAGTCACTCTCTAAAAACTTTACTGGTATAAGAGAGTGAGGAAGTGAGTTATATAGGTTCCCAAGAGCGTCCCACTAATATTACCTGGAACGCTCCCCCCGCACGACGTGTCGTTCCCCGATTGGTGTTCCCTTCCGCAATTCGCGGCGTGTTGTCGAGTGGGGGCTCCGCACCACTTCGCACCCAAATCTGCGGCCAGGATTAAAACATCTAAAAAGGCAAGCGCAAGCGGGAATTTTGAATTTAAAGAGTGGGCTCATTTGGGGCCGTGTTGATGCGTCCTGTACCAATTGTTTGTACCCGTTTATTTTAATTGTTCTTCCAAATGAAATACAGTTAAGGTTGACCCATGTCACGGTCAACATTTTTTGCCTATAAAATAAAATCGATGTGATCCATTTAATTGCTGGAGTTTCAACATCGATTATGGCTACAATGTTCCGATTTTCACAATGGCGTCCATATGCTCCCAAAACAAATTAAATTTTAGTCGCCGCTGGACAACATCCAGTAGATCCGGTGGGGTTGATCTCCTCTAACATAATGATTTTAGAATGTTTTTAGAGGAGCGGCCTCTTCGAATTGTCAAACACACAATTCGTTTACGAATGCTGAATGTATAATTCATATCGACATATAAAGGTTAAGTGCGAAGAGTTAGGAGAATATTTAATTTAAAACGACCTCGCATTGAGGCCATAACTCACTCTCAATGACGTCACTCACTCTCTCGGATGACGCAAGTCACTCTCTAACAACTTTACTGGTATAAGAGAGTGAGGGAGTGAGTTATATAGGTTCCCAGGAGCGACCCTGTAATATTACCTGGGAGGCTCCCCCCGGGCCACGTGTTGTCCCCCGGCTAGTGCTCCCTTCCGCAATTCGCGGTGTGTTGTCGAGTAGGGGCTCCGCTCCGCGCCCAGATCTGCGGCCAGGATCAAAACATCTAAAGTGGCAAGCGTAAGCGGGAATTTTGAATCTAAAGAGTGGGCCGATTTGGGGCGGTGTTGATGCATCCCGTACCATTTTTTTGTAGTTGTTTATTTTAATTGTTCTTCCAAATGAAATACTGTTCAGGTAGACCCATGTCACGGTCAACATTTTATGCCAATAAAATAAAATCGATGTGATCCATTTAATTACTGGAGTTTCAACATCGATTATGGCTACTACGTTCCGATTTTCACAACGGCGTCCATATACTCCCAGAACAAAATTTAATTTTAGTCGCCGCTGGACAACATCCAGTAGATCCGGCGGGGTTGTTCTCCTCTAACATAATGTTTTTAGAATGTTTTTAGCGTAGTGGCCTCGCCGAATTGTCAAACACACAATTCGTTTTTGAATGCGGAATGTATAATTCATATCGATATATAAAGGTTATGTGCATAGAGTTCGGAGAATAATTAATTTAAAACGACGTCAAATTGCGGCCGTAACTCACTCTTAATGACGTTGCTCACTCTCTCGGATGACACAAGTCACTCTCTAAAAACTTTACTGGTATAAGAGAGTGAGGGAGTGAGTTATATAGGTTCCAAGGAGCGTTCCACTAATATTACCTGGGACACTCCCCCCCGCGCCACGTGACGTCCCTTGATTGGTGCTGCCTTCCACAATTCGCGTCGTGTCGTCGAGTTGGGGCTCCGCTCAGCTCCGCACCCAGATCTGCGGCCAGGATTAAGACATCTAAAATGGCAAGCGCAAGCTGGAATTTAGAATTTAAAGAGTGGGCCCAATTGGGGCCCTGTTGATGCGTCCTGTACCACTGGTTTGTAGTCGTTTATTTTAATTGTTCTACCATGTGAAATACAGTTAAGGTTGACCCATGTCACGGTCAACATTTTATGCCTATAAAATAAAATCCATGTGATCCATTTAATTGCTGGAGTTTCAACATCGATTATGGCTACTACGTTCCAATTTTCACAACGGCGTCCGTATACTCCCTGAACAAAATTAAATTTTAGTCGCCGTTGGATAACATCCAGTTGATCCGGCGGGGCTGATCTCCTCTGACATAATGATATTAGAATGTTTTTAGCGCAGCGGCCTCTCTGAATTGTCAAACACACAATTCGTTTATGAATGCGGAACGTATAATTCATATCGACATATAAAGCTTAAGTGCATAGAGTTTGGAGAATAATTAATTTAAAACGACGTCGCACTGAGGCCATAACTCACTCTCAATGACGTCGCTCACTCTCTCGGATGACGCAAGCCACTCTCTAACAACTTTACAGGTATAAGAGAGTGAGGGAGTGGGTTATATAGGTTCCCTGGAGCGTCCCACTAATATTACCTGGGACGCTTCCCCCGCGCCACGTGTTGTCCCCCGATTGGTGCTTCCTTCCGCAATTCACGGCGTGTCATAGAGTTGGGGCTCCGATCCGTGCCCAGATTTGCGGCCAGGATTAAATCATCTAAAATGGCAAGCGCAAGCCGGAACTTTGAATTTAAAGAGTGGGCCCAATTGGGGCCGTGTTGACGCGTCCTGTACCACTTGTTTGTAGTCGTTTATTTTAATTGTTCTTCCAAATGAAATACATTTAAGGTTGACCCATGTGACGGTCAACAATTTATGCCTATAAAATGAAATCGATGTGATCCATTTAATTGCGGGAGTTTCAATATCGATTATGGCTACTACGTTCCGATTTTCACAACGGCGTCCATATACTCCCAGAACAAAATTAAATTTTAGTCGCCGCTGGACAACATCCAGTAGATCCGGCGGGGTTGATCTCCACTGACATAATGATGTTAGAATGTTTTTAGCGCAGCGGCCTCTCCGAATTGTCAAACACACAATTCGTTTATGAATGCGGAATGTATAATTCATTTCGACATATAAACGTTAAGTGCATAGAGTTGGGAGAATAATTAATTTAAAACGACGTCGCATTGAGGCCATAACTCACTCTCAATGATGTCACTCACTCTCTCGGATGACGCAAGTCACTCTCTAAAAACTTTACTGGTATAAGAGAGTGAGGGAGTGAGTTATATAGGTTCCCAGGAGCGTTCCACTAATATTACCTAGGACTCTCCCCCCGCGCGACGTGTCGTCCCCCGATTGGTGCTCCCTTCCGCAATTCGCGTTGTGTTGTCGAGTGGGGGCTCCGCTTCGCGCATAGACCTGCGAGCAGGATTAAAACATCTAAAAAGGCAAGCGCAAGAGGGAATTTTGAATTTAAAGAGTGGGCTCATTTGGGGCCGTGTTAATGCGTCCTGTACCATTTGTTTGTAGCCCTTTATTTTAATTGTTGTTCCAAATGAAATACAATTAATGTTGACCCATGTCACGGTCAACATTTTATGCCTATAAAATAAAATCGATGTGATCCATTTAATTGCAGGAGTTTCAACATCGATTATGGCTAATACGTTCCCATTTTCACAACGGCGTCCATATACTCCCAGAACAAAATTAAATTTTAGTCGCCGTGGGACAACATCCAGTCGATCCGGCGGGGTTGATCTCCTCTGACATAATGATTTTGGAATGTTTTTAGAATGTTTTTAGCGTAGCGGCCTCTCCGAATTGTCAAACACACAATTCGTTTTTGAATGCGGAATGTATAATTCATATCGATATATAAAGGTTAAGTGCATAGAGTTGGGAGAATAATTAATTTAAAACGACGTCGTATTGAGGCCATAACTCACTCCCAATGACGTCACTCACTATTTCGGATGACGCAAGTCACTCTCTAAAAACTTTACTGGTATAAGAGAGTGAGGGAGTGAGTTATATAGGTTACCAGGAGCATCCCAGTAATATTAGCTGGGACGCTCCCCCCGCGCCACGTGTCGTCCCCCAATTAGTGCTCCCTTCTGCAAATCGCGGCGTGTTGTCGAATAAGGGCTCCACTCCGCGCCCAGATCTACGACCAAGATTAAAACATCTAAAAAGGCAAGCGTAAGCGGGAATTTTGAATTTAAAGAGTGGGCCCATTTGGGGCCGTGTTGATGCATCCCGTTCCATTTGTTTGTAGTTGTTTATTTTAATTGTTCTTCCAAATGAAATACTGTTAAGGTTGACCCATGTCACGGTCAACATTTTATGGCTATAAAATAAAATCGATGTGATCCATTTAATTGCAGGAGTTTCAACATCGATTATGGCTACTACGTTCCCATTTTCACAACGGCGTCCATATACTCCCAGAACAACATTAAATTTTAGTCTCCGTGGGACAACATCCAGTCGATCCGGCGGGGTTGATCTCCTCTGACATAATGATTTTGGAATGTTTTTAGAATGTTTTTAGCGTAGCGGCCTCTCCGAATTGTCAAACACACAATTCGTTTTTGAATGAGGAATGTATAATTCATATCGATATATAAAGGTTAAGTGCATAGAGTTGGGAGAATAATTAATTTAAAACGACGTCGTATTGAGGCCATAACTCACTCCCAATGACCTCACTCACTATTTCGGATGACGCAAGTCACTCTCTAAAAACTTTACTGGTATAAGAGAGTGAGGGAGTGAGTTATATAGGTTCCCAGGAGCATCCCAGTAATATTAGCTGGGACGCTCCCCCCGCGCCACGGGTCGTCCCCCAATTAGTGCTCCCTTCTGCAAATCGCGGTGTGTTGTCGAGTAAGGGCTCCACTCCGCGCCCAGATCTACGGCCAAGATTAAAACATCTAAAAAGGCAAGCGTAAGCGGGAATTTTGAATTTAAAGAGTGGGCCCATTTGGGGCCGTGTTGATGCATCCCGTACCATTTGTTTGTAGTTGTTTATTTTAATTGTTCTTCCAAATGAAATACTGTTAAGGTTGACCCATGTCACGGTCAACATTTTACTGCGAAAGTTTATAGTCCTCCAGCACAAGGGACTTGTGTTACTTATGCCCGTAGCTCTTTTTAACACGATGGTCTTGTGTTACTTAGGCCCGTAGCCCGCTTTAACACGATAGTCTTGTGTTACTTAGGCCCGTAGCCCGCTTTAACACGATAGTCTTGCGTTACTTAGGCCCGTAGCCCGCTTTAACACGATAGTCTTTCCAAGATGGACCGTATCCTTTTATACTTAGCGCTGCGAATGTTTAGGGTCCTCCAGCACGAGGGACTTTTCAAGGATGACATCAAAACAAAGCTTATACTTGATACGTCGAAACAGAGCTATTCATTCATGCTTAACAAATACTTTCGTCAAAACAAAGCAAAGCAAGATTTACCAAAACAGTATAACATAGCTTTATTAAAAATACCACTCACCTATTTCTTCAAGTGTAGGCTCAAAGCAAGGATCAAGGTCCTCAAAACTCGAATCCAACGGTTCAAACCTCGAAGATCAAGCTTGGAAGATCTATTCTCACCCAAGAATTTCTCCTCCTTTCTCTAGAGCTTCTCTCTCTAAAGGCAAAGATTTGAGACAAAAATGATTTGTTTCTAGGTCTGCCGGCTGTCTTAACAATCAGCTCGGACACGTGGCGCTACTGGGTTGGTTCAACTCAAAAGGTGATTGATTGATAAGACAAGTCTATGACAAAGCGTATGCTGCAAGCTAAGGCAAGACACATCGGCAAGTAATGACATCGGCTAAAGTTAAAGCTTGGGCAACAGGGTAACAAAGACATCGGCTAGGGAGGACAACACTTGACTAAGCTGTGCCACACCTTGGCCGGGGTGTGCCACACCTCGGTCTAGGCCATACCTGCCCAAGGACAAGGATTACTAAGTGCAAAACATCTCGGCAACCATGCCCGGGGTGAAGATGGGGGTCGACCAAGTGGTTCCAAAACAGTTCTAAGTACAAAGGTTTAGAGGTGAACTAAGCTCAAGATGACCTTGGCTACACACCAAGCAATGAACAGAATCATTCAAGCAATACTTAAACAAAACAAGGCAAGGCAAAACTTGCAAAACAACATAACAAGACGAGATCATGCATGAATGTATGCAGGCACGACAAGAGTAAGGTGAGGGTTGCTACAGTCTACCCCCCTTAAGGAAGTTTGGTCCCCAAACTTAAATTACCTTGCTCTATAAACAACTCCGGATAACGGATTCTCACATCCTCTTACTTTTCCCACGTGGCTTCTGTTCCATAATGCTCCTTCCATTCGACCTTTACCATTGGTATCGATTTGTTTCTCAACTGCCTTACTTGCCTGTCAATGATCCTCATTGGTTTCTCCTCGTAGCCCAAATCCTCATGAACCGAAATCCCAGAATGATCGATTACATGTAGTGGGTCTCGGATATACTTCCTCAACATCGAAACATGGAAAACATTGTGGACTTGGCTTAAATCTGGCGGCAAAGCAAGTTTGTAGGCAACGGGGTTAATTCTCTCAAGAATTTCAAATGGTCCAATATATCGGGGTGCTAATTTACCTTTCTTTCCGAATCTTGAAACTCTTGTCATCGGCGAGATCCTCAAAAATACATGATCCCCAACCTCGAATTCTAGCTCCCTTCTCCTCTGGTTGGCATAACTCTTCTGTCGACTCTGCGCGGTTCTAATCCTCTGCTGAATGAGCTTAATCTTTTCGGTCGTTCCTTGAACTAACTCGGGGCCAATCAAAGTTGTATCTCCCACCTCGGTCCAACATATCGGAGACCTGCACTCCCTTCCATATAAAGCTTCGTACGGCGCCATTCTAATGCTGGCTTGATAACTGCTGTTGTATGCGAATTCTACTAATGGCAGATGCGATTCCCAACTTCCCTTGAAATCCAATGCACACATTCTGAGCATATCCTCAAGTGTCTGAATGGTTCTTTCCGTTTGCCCATCAGTCTGGGGGTGGAAAGCTGTGCTAAACCTCAACTCAGTCCCCAAGGCTCATTGCAGGCTCTGCCAAAATCTAGAAACGAATTTCGAATCTCGGTCTGATACAATGGACACTGGCACACCGTGAAGTCTAATAATCTCATTCATATACAGTTCGGCAAGTCGGTCGGCATTGAACGTAGTTTTAACTGGCAAGAAGTGTGCTGACTGAGTTAACCTGTCAACGATAACCCAAATTGAATCCATACCTCTTTGCGTCCTCGGCAAACCCACCACAAAATCCATGGAGATGTGTTCCCATTTCCACTCAGGAACTGATAAGGGTTGTAGAAGCCCTGCTGGTCTCTGGTGTTCTGCCTTCACTTGCTGACAACTGAGACACTGAAATACGAACTCAGCTATTTCTCTTTTCATATTTGGCCACCAGAAGGTCCGCTTCACATCTTGATACATCTTGGTGCTTCCTGGATGAACGGCAAATTTGGAGTTGTGGGGTTCTTGCAAAATCTTCCTTTTCAACTCTGGGATGTCGGCCACACATAACCTTCCTTCAAACTTGAGCACTTGATTTTTGATGGTATACCCTGATCTCGGCTTTGTGACAATCTCCTCGGCTACTTTCTTGAAGAATTTATCCTCCATCTGTCTTGTCTTTACCTCATCAACAATAGTCGGCTCCACAGTTATCATGGTCAAACACGCCAAATTTCCATCTGACTTTCTGCTCAAAGCGTCGGCCACGCTGTTAGCTTTACCTGGGTGATATTGAATTTGCATATCAGTCTTTCAACAACTAAAGCCACCTTCTCTATCTCAAATTCAATTCCTTATGAGTGAACAGGTACTTTAAACTCTTATGATCTGTAAAAACCTGACAATAAGCTCCATACAAATAGTGACGCCAAATCTTCAAAGCAAATACCACGGCCGCTAATTCTAAATCATGGGTAGGATAGTTCTTCTCATGGGGTTTCAACTGACGAGATGCATATGCTATGACTTTACCCTTTTGCATCAATACACAACCCAAACCCTTATGCGATGCATCACTACAGATATGAAACTCTTCATTACCTGATGGAAGTATGAGTACTGGTGCTATAACTAACCTCGTCTTGAGTTCCTGGAAAGCTGACTTCCGATCTTTAGTCCATTCATACAGTGTTCCCTTCTTAGTCAATTGCGTCAATGGGATTGCAATCCTTGAGAAATCCTTCACAAACTTCCTGTAATAACCTGCCAAACCTAGAAAACTACGAATCTCGGACACATTAGTCGGCCTCGGCCAATTACTACGGCTTTAATTTTGCTAGGATCAACCGAGATACCCTCTTCATTAATCACATGACCCAAGAATGAGATAGTAGGAAGCCAAAACTCACACTTGTTAAACTTAGCATACAATTTCCGGTCTCTCAAGATCTGTAAAGCAAGTCTCAAATGATTTTCATGTTCAGCTTTACTCTTGGAATAGATCAATATATCATCAATGAAGACAACTACAAGCTCGTCTAAATATGGCTTGAAGACTCTGTTCATCAAATCCATAAATGCAGTTGGGGCATTGGTCACTCCAAAAGGCATTACTAAAAACTCGTAGTGGCCATATCTTGTCCGAAAAGCAGTCTTCTCAACATCTTCTGCTTTAATTTTAAGTTGGTGGTAACCAAACCTAAGGTCAACCTTAGAAAAGACTCGTGCTCCTTGTAATTGATCAAGCAAATCGTCAATCCTAGGTAATGGGTACTTGTTCTTAATGGTGACCTTATTAAGTTCTCTGTAATCGATGCAAAGGCAAAGTGTGCCATCCTTTTTCTTAACAAATAAAACAGGTGCTCCCCATGGTGAAGTGCTCGGCCTAATAAATCCCTTATCCAACAATTCTTGTAATTGCAGTTTCAATTCCCTAAGTTCAGCTGGGGCCATCCTGTAGGGTGTTTTGGAGATCGGCTGGGTTGCCGGCGTGATATCAACAGTAAACTCTACCTCTCTATCGGCTAAGTGGCCAGGCAATTCGTTTGGGAAGACGTCGGGGAATTCATTAACAACTGGGATGTCCGCTAAATTAACATTTCCATTCTGGTCACCCAGTATACTACACAAGTAGCCTCGACACCCTTTCTGAATTAACTTATAGGCCTTAATGGACGAAATCAAGTAAGGTGGGGGCACTATCCCTTTACCCTGAAAAGTAACCTCGGCTAGGTTTGGGGGTCTCAGTGTGACACTTTTCGAAACACAGTTAATAGATGCATGATTTACGACTAACCAATCCATTCCCAGTATAACATCAAAATGAGTTATGTCCAGAGGCATTAAATCTACTAACAATTCAACATTCTCAATCACAACAACACATGCTCTATAAATGGATACAACAATCATAGATCTCCCGGATGGGGTAGACACAGATAACACATAATCAAGGCGCTCTAGTTCTCTATTAATTTTCTCGGCAAACTTAACAGATGCAAACGAATGCGTAGAACCCGAATCAATCAACACATAGGCATTTTGGGAGCAAATTAGGAGTATACCTGACACCACTGTCTCAGCATTCTGAGTGTCCCCTGGTACTAGCGCAAACACTCTGCCCTGTCTCTCTGCCCTTTTCCAACATTACCCTTCTGGGCGGAACCCGAGGTATTCTCACCTTTCTTGTTGTTATCAGCCTTTGTCTTAGGGCAATCTTTCACATAATGACCCATTTCGCCACATTCATAACAAGCTCCGGACGTCCGACGACAGGTCCCGAAGTGTTGCTTCCCACAATCCGAACACGTCGGTTTAGCATTACCTTCCTGCCTTAGGTTACCAGTACTGCCCATGTTCGTCTTCTTCTTGGTGCCTAGCGGTGCTCGGCGATTGTCATAGTTCTGTCTCTTTCGCTGGTTCTCCCCCGAGCTCTGGTATCGATTCAGGTTAGCTTTGGCTAAAATGGCTTTGTCCAACACTTCGGCGTAGGTCGGCATATTATGCAAGTTAACCCGGTCTTGAATCGGTCCGCGAAGCCCACTCTCGAACTTCCTGGCCTTCATATATTCATCGTTGGCCATGTGAGGTGCAAACCTCGCCAATTCAGTAAAAGCGCGGTCGTATTCTGCCACTGTTCGGTTGCCTTGCATCAAAGTTTGAGATTCGGTAGCCTTGCGCTTTCGAACACTTAGGGGAAAGTGTTTGTTATAGAACAACCTTAAGAATCGGGTCCAGGTCAGATCTGGATTGCTTTCTCGAACCATCATCCACCATCTGCGAGCGTCATCATCTAAGGTGAATGCTGCCAACGTCACCTTCTGAGCGTCGGTGCTAGGAAAGATCTCGAACAACTTTTCCATTTCCAATACCCATGCCTCAGCCTTCATTGGCTCCATACCCCCAGAGAATCTCGATGGTTTCATTTTCTTGAACTCCCTGATCAAAGCTACTGTGCCATCCCCATATAAGGCTGGCTACGGGGGAACTTGTGGCACTGGAGGAGGTGGAGGCGGAACTACATTTCGGCCGTTGGTTAGCTCGGCCTGAGTCGACGTAGCACTAGTGTACTGCTGTCTTGTTTCCCTCAACTCGCGGGCCAAACCTTCAACTAATCTTTCCAGTCTGTCCAATCTGTCTTCGGGCTGATCCCGACCAATTGGAGGTCTACCTCTCCTCATGATCCTAATGAGCATGCAAAGTGTGACTTTAAAACAAATAAGCAAATAACCATGTAAGCAAGTAACAAATAGGTATGTCAAGACAATGCACACCTCGTTCAAATAGCAAGCACCAAGATGCAATCCTAACATCTTTCTAAGGGAAATCCTATGCTCTTTAGGACTCAAAGTGTGTGAATGATGTATACTGAGGAACTTGGGCTCTGATACCATTCTGTCACGACCCCAAACCGCCCCTAGTAGTATGGTGCCGTGATGGCCAGTAATCCGTGATTACCGAAGGCCATCTTCTAAAATTTTAACACAATCAGAGTATAACAAACGGGGCTCACAAATGCGGAAGCAATAAATCAAAATACAAGTGGTCCATAAGAGCAGTGCATAAGCCCAATGACATGGCATACATCTTTACAACTTGAATACAACAAAGAAAAATACGTATTACATCTTGATCAAAAGGCTTCTCGAGCCGACATATACAAAATGACAGTGAATACAAGCCAAGAAGCATGATTTTCAAGATTCGCCGACATAAAAGAAATGACATCGCCGACGTGAATACAAACAAAGCCGACAAAATCATGGATCCAAAACAAGCTTTCAAAAACACATTCTAGGCGTCGCCGACGTCCTGCTCATCACCTACATATATATAGAGAGGGTGAGCTTAGATACTCAGTGAATGGTACTAGTAATAAAGGTTTTGCATGAATATAGCCGAAGTCCTTCAAAACAAAACATGCCAAAACCATACGAATAATAGCCGAGATCTTTTCAAAGCAAAACACATCAAAACTTTATCAAAACAAGAGATGAACCGTATTCATCTATCAAGTCTTACAAGTCTCAAGGGATGCTTACTGGCATCGGCAAAACACAAATCAAGCTTTCCGAACAAACAAATCCACGCGGTGAACCGTCAGTGGCAAAACAAAGACTGAACGATCCGTAATCGATTAGTCAAAGGTACTGCGGAAGTTTATAGTCCTCCAGCACAAGGGACTTGTGTTACTTAAGCCCGTAGCTCTTTTTAACACGATGGTCTTGTGTTACTTAGGCCCGCAGCCCGCTTTAACACGATAGTCTTGTGTTACTTAGGCCCGTAGCCCGCTTTAACACGATAGTCTTGTGTTACTTAGGCCCGTAGCCCGCTTTAACACGATATTCTTTCCAAGAAGGACCGTGTCCTTTTATACTTAGTGCTGCGAAAGTTTAGGGTCCTCCAGCACGAGGGACTTTTCAAGGATGACATCAAAACAAAGCTTATACTTGATACGTCGAAACAGAGCTATTCATTCATGCTTAACAAATACTTTCGTCAAAACAAAGCAAAGCAAGATTTATTAAAACAGTATAACATCGCTTTATTAAAAATACCACTCACCTAGTTCTTCAGGTGTAGGCTCAAAGCAAGGATCAAGGTCCTCAAAACTCGAATCCAACGGTTCAAACCTCGAAGATCAAGCTTGGAAGATCTATTCTCACTCAAGAACTTCTCCTCCTTTCTCTAGAGCTTCTCTCTCTAAAGGCAAAGATTTGAGACAAAAATGATTTGTTTCTAGGTCTGCCGGCTGTCTTAACAATCAGCTCGTACACGTGGCGCTACTGGGTTGGTTCAACTCAAAAGGTGATTGATTGATAAGACAAGTCTATGGCAAAGCATATGCAGCAAGCTAAGGCAAGACACATCGGCAAGTAATGACATCGGCTAAAGTTAAAGCTTCGGCAACAGGGTAACAAAGACATCGGCTAGGGAGGACGACACTTGACTAAGCTGTGCCACACCTCGGTTTAGGCCATACTTGCCCAAGGACAAGGATTACTAAGTGCAAAACATCTCGGCAACCATGCCTGGGCTGAAGATGGGGGTCGACCAAGTGGTTTCAAAATAGTTCTAAGTACAAAGGTTTAGAGGTGAACTAAGCTCAAGATGACCTCGGCTACACACCAAGCAACGAACAGAATCATGCAAGCAATACTTCAACCAAACAAGGCAAAAACTTGCAAAACAACATAACAAGACGAGATCGTGCATGAATGTATGCAGGCACGACAAGAGTAAGGTAAGGGTTGCTACAGGCCTCTCCGAATTGTCAAACACACAATTCGTTTATGAATGCGGAATGTATAATTCATATTAACATATAAAGGTTAAGTGCAAAGAGTTGGGAGAATAATTAATTTAAAACGACGTCGCATTGAGACCATAAATCACTCTCAATGACGTCGCCCACTCTCTCGGATGACGCAAGTCACTCTCTAAAAACTTTACTGGTATAAGAGAGTCAGGGTGTTAGATATATAGGTTCCCAGGAGCGTCCCACCAATACTACCTGGGACGCCCACCCCGCGCCACGGGTCGTCCCCCGATTAAAGCTCCCTTCTGCAATTCGCGGCGTGTTGTCAAGTACGGGCTTCGCTTCACGCCCTGATCTGCGGGCAGGATTAAAACATCTAAAAAGGTAAGCGTAAGCGGGAACTTGGAATTGAAAGAGTGGGCCCATTTGGGGCCGTGTTGATGCATCCCGTACCATTTGTTTGTAGTTTTTTATTTTAATTGTTCTTCCAAATGAAATACTGTTAAGGTTGACCCATGTCACGGTCAACATTTTATGCCTATAAAAAAAAATCGATGTGATCCATTTAATTGCTGGAGTTTCAACATCGATTATGGCTACTACGTTCCGATTTTCACAACGACGTCCACATACTCCCAGAACAAAATTAAATTTTAGTCGCCGCTGGAAAACATCCAGTAGATCCGATGGGGTTGGTCTCCTCTGACATAATGATTTTAGAATATTTTTAGCGCAGCGGCTTCTCCGAATTGTCAAACACACAATTCGTTTATGAATGCGGAATGCATAATTCATATCGACATATAAAGGTTAAGTGCATAGAGTTGGGAGAATAATTAATTTAAAATGACATCGCATTGAGGCCGTAACTCACTCTCAATGACGTCACTCACCCTCTCGGACGACGCAAGTCACTCTCTAAAAATTTTACTGGTATAAGAGAGTGAGGGAGTGAGTTATATAGGTTCCCAGGAGCGTCCCACTAATATTACCTGGGACGCTCCCCACGCGGCATGTGTCGTCCCCTGGATTGGTGGTCCCTTCCGCAATTCATGGCGTGTTGTCGAATAGGGGCTTGACTTCGCTACGCGCCCAGATTTGCGGCCAGGATTAAAACATCTAAAAAGGGAAACGCAAGCGGGAATTTTTGAATTTAAAGAGTGGGCTCATTTGGGGACGTGTTGATGCGCCCTGTACCATTTGTTTGTAGCCATTTATTTCAGTTGTTCTTCCAAATGAAATACAGTTAAGGTTGACCCATGTGACGGTCAACATTTTATGCCTATGAAATAAAATCGATGTGATCCATTTAAATTCTGGAGTTTCAACATCGATTATGGCTACTACATTCTGATTTTCACAACGGCGTCCACATACTGCCAGAACAAAATTAAATTTTAGTCGCCGCTGGAAAACATCCAGTAGATCCGGCGGGGTTGATCCCCTCTAACATAATGATTTTAGAATGTTTTTAGCGGAGCGGCCTCTCAAAATTGTCAAACACACAATTCGTTTATGAATGCGGAATGTATAATTCATATCGACATATAATGGTTAAGTGCATAGAGTTGGGAGAGTAATTAATTTAAAACGATGTCGCATTGAGGCCATAACTCGCTCTCACTGACTCTCTCAGATGACGCAAGTCACTCTCTAAAAACTTTACTGGTATAAGAGAGTGAGGGAGTGAGTTATTGTAACAACCCTCACTCCAACTTAGTCATACTTGCATACATTTATGTATGATCTTGTTTTGTTATGTGCATTTGCAAATCTTATCCTGTTTTACTTGAGTGTTTCTTGCATACTTTGTTCTTGCCTGGTGTATTGCCGAGGTCATCTTAAGCCTAGACACCTTGTAACCCTTCCACACTTAGAATTATCTTGGAATCACTTTGATTGACCTTCATCTTCGTCCTGGCATATTGGCCGTGATGTCACTATCTAGGCCGAGGTGTGCAGCACCGAGGCCGAGATGTGTATTATCTAGGCCGAGATGTTGTCCTTGCACCTAAGTGATTTTGTTCCTAGATTGGCATGACCTAGACCGAGGTGTCGCACATCTAGGCCAAGGTGTGGCACATCTTAGTCAAGTGTTGTCCTTCCAAGCCGATGTCATTGTTACCCTACTTGCCGAAGCCTTGTTCTTAGCCTAGATCATCACTTCCCGAAGTGCTCTTGCTGTCTAGCTTGTTGAACACACTTTGTCATGGTCTTGTCTTGTCAGTCAGTCACATTTTTTAGTAGAGCCTATCAATCGATGCCATGTGTCCCAGCAGAGGGTTAAGTTAGTGGTTGTCGAGAAAAACATATCATTTTGTATCAAATCTTGTGTTTTAGAGAGAGAGGCTCTAGGAAGGAGAAGGGGAAATTTGAGCGAGAGAGAGAGAGAACTTCCAAGTCTGATTGTTGGAGTTTGGACCATTAGATTCGAGTTTTGAGGTTAGAACCTTAACCTACTCTTGTTGTTCTTATTGACCATCTAGCTGCATTGCACGATCAAACCCGTTCTGCACGTCATATATTGATTTAAAGTTGGTTTTTGAAAGAGAAAATGGTTTTCATGTGTTCTTGAAGAAGAGCCTTGTTTGATCCGAAAGTTTGCATTAAGGTTTATGTTTTTGTGTTTGTTTTCATAAAGATCTTTGAGCATGGGTACCCAGGTCTATGATTTCGGATTCTTAGCATGAAATCTTAGAATTTGTAATAGCAAGTTATAACCTTTACATTCATCTTCCTCATGTTCATGTTCTTCACGATCGTCATGTTCTTCTAGAGAGGGAAACCCATATTTTCCCAACCTCATTTCCTTGAATGTGGCCATCGAGGCCACACCTCGGCAAGGAGGTGTGGGACCTCGGCCTAGACCTAGTAGTTGCCCAGCATGTTTTCCAGAGATAAGAAATTGTGTTTTGTTTCGATTTGACATAGTTTTTGTAGAATGCCGAGTTCATTTACATGCATGCCAGACTTGTTTTGAGAAACGCATTCAATAGATTTTGCCATGTGTTTGTAGGACTTGGACTTGCCTTGACCCCGACGTTTGAAGCACTATGTGAGTGGTATTTTTAATAAAGCTATGTTATCAATGTTTTGATTAGCTTTACTTTGCTTCGTTTTGAAAAGTATTTGTTAAGCATGAATGATTGCCCCCATTTTGTATATCAAGCATTATCTTGTTTTGATGACCTTCTCGGAAAGTCCCTTGTGCTGGAAGACTCTAAACTTTTGCAGCACATCTTGTTTTGAAAGTCCCTTGTGTTGGAGGACTCTAAACTTTCGCAGCACATCTTGTTTTGAAAGTCCTTAGTGCTAGAGGACTCTAAACTTTTGTAGTACTCTCGTGTTAAGGGGCTACGAGCCTTTGTAACATAGGTCCTTTGTGCTAGAGGACTCTAAACTTTTGTAGCACCCTTGTTTGAGATATCTTCCTTGCCTTGTTTTGTTTTGCCACTGACGGTTTACCGCGTGGGCTTGTTTGTCCGGAATGTCATCATTTGTAATATGTTGATGCTAGTAAGCATCCCTTGGAGCTTTGAAGATTTGTTAGATGGACGAGGTCCATCCCTTGTTATATAAAGTTTCGACATGTATTGTTTTGAAAGGACTTCAGCTATTATTCATGCAAACCCTTTATTATTTATACCATTCACTGAGTATCCAAGCTCACTCTCTCTATATATATGTACGTGATGAGCAAGAAGGCGGTGACGCCTAGATGTGATTCACAAGCTTGTTTTGGATTTTTGTCATGTCGGCCTGACTTTTAATTATGTCGGCCGTCTTGAAAATCATGCTTCTTGATTTGTAATATTTGTATTTCGTACACGTCGGTTTGAGAAGCCTTTTGATCAAGATGTGTGTTTTGTATGTATGTTACGTCGGCAACGAGGGTGTCGGCAATCTGGCAGACTTGTTCCTTGACCTGTAGTTCGTGCATTTTCTTTATCTCGGCTTGTGAAGCCCTTTTGTTAAAGTGTAACATGTATTTTGGACCTTACTTTAATTGTATTCAAGTTATGAAGATGTGTAAAGATGTATGCCATTCTATTTGACTTATGCACTGCTCTTATGGACCACTTGTATTTGTAAATTATTGCTTCCGCACTGGTTAGCCCCATATGTAATACTCTATTTGTGTGTGAATTTTGAAAGTTGGCCTTCGGTAATCACGGATTACTGGCCATCACGGTACCATCCTACTAGGGGCGGGTTGGGGTCGTGATAGAATGGTATCAGAGCACAAGTTCCTTAATATACATTATTCACACACTTTGAATCCTAAAGAGCATAGGATTTTCCCTTAGAAGGATGTTAAGAATTGCATCATATTACTTGCTATGTGCATCGTCTCGGCATGCTTTATCGTTACCTGCCTATGTATTTATTTGTTCATTTTGTTTTAAAGTCGTATCTTGCATACTCATAGCATCATGAGGAGAGGTAGACCTCCAGTTGGCCGAGATCAGTCCGAGGACAGATTAGACAGACTGAAAAGTTTAGTTGAAGGTTTGGCCCACGAGCTAAGGCAGACAAGACAGTAGTACGCTAGTCCTACATCGACTCAGGCCGAGCAGACTAACAGCTGAAATGCAGTTCCACCTCCACCTCCTCCGGTACCACAAGTACTCCCATAGCCAGCCTTATATGGGGACGACACAATAGCGTTGATCAGGGAGTTCAAGAAAATGAAGCCACCGAGATTCCAAGGGGGTATAGAACCGATGAAGGCCGAAGCGTGGGTTTTGGAAATGGAGAAGCTGTTCGAGATCTTTCCCAGCACCGATACCTAGGAGGTGACATTAGCAGCCTTTACACTGGATGATGACGCTCGCAGATGGTGGATGATGGTTCGAGAGAGCAATCCAGACTTGACCTGGACCCGATTTTTGGAGTTGTTTTACACCAAGCATTTCCCCTTAAGTGTTCGAGATCACAAGGCTACCGAATTTCAGACTTTGACACAAGGTAATAGAACAGTAGCTGAATACGACCGTGCCTTTACCGAATTGGCAAGGTATGCGCCCCACATGATCAACGACGAATATATGAAGGCCAGGAAGTTCGAAAGTGGACTGCGTGGACTGATACAAGACCGAGTTAACATGCTCAACATGCCGACTTACGCCGGAGTACTGGACAAAGCCATTCTGGCTGAAGCTAACTTGAACAGTTATCGGAGTTCGGGAGAGAGCCAGAGGAAGAGACAGAGTTCTGACAATCGCCGAGCACAATTTGGTACCAAGAAGAAAGCGAATGTTGGCATTTCAAGCAACCCAAGGCAGTAAAGTGGAACTAAGCCGACATGTTCGAGTTGTGAGAAGCCACATTTCGGGGTTTGTCGTCGGGGGTCTGGAGCTTGTTATGAGTGTGGTGAAATAGGCCATTTTGTGAGGGACTGTCCAAAAACAAGAGCTGATGATGGTAAGAAAGATGAGAATACCTCGGGTTCCGTACAGAAAGGTAACGTTGGGAAGGGACCGATGAGACAAGGCAGAGTTTTTACACTGGTACCAGGAGACACTCAGAATGCCGAGACAGTGGTGTCAGGTATACTCCCAATTTGCTCTCAAAATGCATATGTATTGATTGATTCGGGTTCTACGCATTCATTCATTTCTGCTAAGTTTGCCGAGAAGATTAATAGGAAACTAGAACCCCTTAATTATGTGTTATCTGGGAGACCTATGAATGTTGCATCCATCTATCGAGCATGTGTTGTTGTGATTGGGAATGTTGAATTGTTAGCTGATTTAATGCCATTGGACATAACTCATTTTGATGTTATATTGGGGATGGATTGATTAGTGGCAAATCACGCATCCATAAATTGTGTTTCTAAAAGTGTCACGTTGAAACCCCCAAACCTAGCCGAGGTCACGTTTCAGGGTAAAGGAGTAGTATCCCCACCTTACTTAATTTCATCCATGAAAGCCTGTAGGTTGATCCAAAAAGGGTGTCAAGGTTATTTGTGTAGTGTACTAAGTAATTTGAATGGATGTGTTGAGTTAGCCGATGTCCCAGTGGTTAATGAATTCCCCGACGTCTTTCCAAATGATTTGCCTGGTCACGTAGTTGATAGAGAGGTAGAATTTACTGTTGACACCATATCGGGAACCCTGCCCATCTCTAAAACACCCTATAGGATGGCCCCCGCCGAGCTTAAGGAATTGAAACTTCAACTACAAGAGTTGCTAGATAAGGGTTTTATTAGGCCGAGAACTTCACCTTAGGGAGCAGCCGTCTTTTTTGTTAAGAAGAAGGATGGTACACTTCATCTTTGTATTGATTACCGGAAACTGAATAAGGTAACCATCAAGAATAAGTACCCGTTGCCGAGGTTAGACGATTTGTTTGATCAGTTGCAAGGAGCACGAGTTTTTTCCAAAATTGACTTTAGGTCGGGTTACCATCAGCTTAAGGTTAAAGCCAAGGATGTTGAGAAGACCGCTTTTCGGACGAGCTATGGCCACTACGAGTTCTTAGTAATGCCTTTTGGAGTGACCAATGCCCCTGCAGCATTTATGGATTT
This sequence comes from Camellia sinensis, assembly GCF_055761805.1. Taxonomy (NCBI): domain Eukaryota; kingdom Viridiplantae; phylum Streptophyta; class Magnoliopsida; order Ericales; family Theaceae; genus Camellia; species Camellia sinensis. The sequence goes on from NC_138964.1 coordinate 75,504,084, forward strand.
GATGAACAGAGTCTTTATGCCATATCTAGATGAGTTTGTGGTTGTCTTCATCGATGATAAATTGATCTACTCTAAGAGTAAAGCTGAACATGAGGATCATTTGAGACTTACCTTACGGACTTTGAGGGATCGGAAATTGTATGCTAAGTTTAACAAGTGTGAGTTTTGGCTTTCCACTATTTCATTTTTGGGTCATGTAATTGATGAAGATGGTATTTCGGTCGATCCTAGTAAAATTGAAGCTGTTGTGAATTGGCCGAGGCTGACTAATGTATCCGAGGTTCGTAGTTTTCTGGGATTGGCAGGTTATTACGAAAAGTTCCTGAAAGATTTCTCAAGGATCGCAATTCCGTTGACACAACTGACTAAGAAGGGAGCGGCTTACGAATGGACTAAGAATAGGGAAGCAGCCTTCCAGGAGTTGAAGACGAGGTTAGTCGCAGTACCAGTTCTTGTACTACCATCAGGTAATGAAGAGTTTCATGTTTATAGTGATGCTTCGTATAAGGGTCTGGGTTGTGTACTAATGCAAAAAGGTAAGGTCATAGCATATGCCTCTCGTTAATTGAAGCCACATGAAAAGAACTATCCCACCCGTGATTTAGAATTAGCAACCGTGGTATTTGCTTTGAAGATTTGGCACCACTACTTGTATGGAGCTTCTTGTCAGGTTTTTACAGATCATAAAAGTTTAAAGTACTTGTTCACTCAGAAGGAATTGAATATGAGGCAGAGAAGATGGCTCGAGTTGTTGAAGGATTACGACATGCAAATTCAATATCATCCAGGTAAAGCTAACACCGTAGCCGACGCTTTAAGCAGAAAGATGGTTGGAAATCTGGCATGTCTAACCACGATCTTAGTGGAGCCGACTATTGTTGAGGAAGTAAAGACAAGACAGATGGAGGATGAATTCTTCTAGAAGGTAGCCGATGAGATTATCACAAAGCCGAGATCAGGGTACACCATAGAAAATCAAGTGCTCAGGTTTGAAGGAAGATTGTGTGTGGCTGACATCCCAGAGTTGAAAAGAAAAATTTTGTAAGAAGCTCATGGTTCCAAGTTTGCTGTTCACCCAGGGAACACCAAGATGTATCAGGATGTGAAGCAGACGTTTTGGTGGCCGAATATGAAAGGAGAGATAGCCGAGTTCATGTCGCAGTGTCTGTATTGTCAACAAGTGAAAGCAGAACATCAGAGGCCAGCAGGACTTCTTCAACCTTTACCGATTCCTGAGTGGAAATGGGAGCACATCTCCATGGACTTTGTGGTTGGTTTTCCGAAGACACAAAAGGGTATGGATTCGATTTGGGTTATCGTGGATAGACTAACTAAGTCAGCACACTTCTTGCCCGTTAAGACCACCTTCAACGCCGATAAACTTGCTTTGTTGTATGTGAATGAGATTGTTAGACTTCATGGGGTGCCGATGTCAATTGTGTCGGACCGAGATCCGAAGTTGGTTTCTAGGTTTTGGCAAAGCCTACAAAGAACTTTCGGGGCCGAGTTGAGGTTTAGCACAGCTTTTCTTCCCCAGACTGATGGGCAAACAGAGAGGACGATTCAAACACTTGAAGATATGCTTAGACTATGTGTATTGGACCTTCAGGGAAGTTGGGGAGTACATTTGCCATTGGTGGAATTTACCTACAACAACTGTTATCAAGCTATCATTGGCAAGGCGCCGTATGAAGCGTTGTATGAAAGGAAGTACAGGTCACCGATATGTTGGACCGAGGTAGGAGACAAAGCTCTGCTTGGTCCCGAGTTAATTCAAGTAACAACCGAGAAGATTAAGCTCGTTCAGCAAAGAATCAAAACCGCACAGAGTCGACAGAAGAGTTATGCCAACCAGAGAAAAAGAGAGTTGGAATTTGAAGTCGGGGACCATGTGTTCCTAAAGATTTCACCGATGGAAGGAGTTACAAGATTTGGGAAAAAGGGTAAGTTAGCGCCCCGTTACATCGGGCCTTTGAGAAGGTTAATCTCACTGCCTACAGACTTGCTTTGCCGCCAAGGTTGAGCCAAGTCCGTAATGTGTTTCATGTTTCGATGTTGAGGAAGTATATTCGAGATCCACTACATGTGATCGACTATTTTGGAATTGTAATCAATGAAGATTTAGGCTACGAAGAGAAGCCGATACGGATTGTCGATAGGCAGGTGAAACAGTTGAGAAGTAAGTCGATACCAATGGTGAAAGTTGAATGGAAGGAGCATTACGGTGAGGATGCTATATGGGAAATGGAAGTGGAAATGAAAGTCCGACATCCAGATTTGTTTTTGGAACAAGGTAACTCAAGTTTGGGGAACCCTCACTCCAACTTAGTCATACTTGTATACATTTATGTATGATCTTGTTTTGTTATGTGCATTTGCAAATCTTGTCTTGCTTTACTTGAGTGTTTCTTGCATACTTTGTTCTTGCCTGGTGTATTGCCGAGGTCATCTTAAGCCTAGACACCTTGGAACCCTTCCACACTTAGAATTATCTTGGAATCACTTTGATTGACCTCCATCTTCGCCCTAGCATATTGGCCGGGATGTCACTATCTAGGCCGAGGTGTGCAGCACCAAGGCCGAGATGTGTATTATCTAAGCCGAGATATTGTCCTTGCACCTAAGTGATTTTGTTCCTGGATTGGCATGACCTAGACCGAGGTGTGGCACATCTAGGCCAAGGTGTGGCACAGCTTAGTCAAGTGTTGTCCTTCCAAGCCGATGTCATTGTTACCCTACTTGCCGAAGCCTTGTTCTTAGTCGAGATCATCACTTGCCGGAGTGCTCTTGCTGTCTAGCTTGTTGAACACACTTTGTCATGGCCTTGTCTTGTAAATCAGTCACCTTTTTGAGTAGAGCCTATCAACCGATTCCATGTGTCCCAACAGAGGGTTAAGTCAGTGGCTGTCGAGAAAAACATATCATTTTGTATCAAATCTTGTGTTTTAGAGAGAGAGGCTCCAGGAAGGACAAGGAGAAATTTGAGCGAGAGAGAGAGAGAGAACTTCTAAGCTTGATTGTTGGAGTTTGGACCATTAGATTCGAGTTTTGAGGTTAGAACCTTAACTTACTCTTGTTGTTCTTATTGACCATCTAGCTGCATTGCACGATCAAACCCGTTATGCACGCCATACATGATTTAAAGTTGGTTTTAGAGAGAGAAAATGGTTTTCATGTGTTCTTGAAGAAGAGCCTTGTTTGATCTGAAAGTTTGCATTAAGGTTTATGTTTTTGTGTTTGTTTTCATAAAGATCTTTGAGCATGGGTACCCAGATCTATGATTTCGGATTCTTAGCATGAAATCTTAGAATTTGTAATAGCAAGTTATAAACTTTGCATTCATCTTCCTCATGTTCATGTTCTTCACGATCGTCATGTTCTTCTAGAGAGGGAAACCCAGATTTTCTCGACCTCATTTCCTTGAATGTGGCCATCAAGGCCACACCTCGGCAAGGAGGTGTGGGACCTCGGCCTAGACCTGGTAGTTGCCCAGCATGTTTTCCAGAGATAAGAAACTATGTTTTGTTTCGATTTGACTTAGTTTTTGTAGAATGCCAAGGTCATTTACATGCATGCCAGACTTGTTTTGAGAAGCGCATTCAATAGATTTTGCCGTGCGTTTGTAGGACTTGGACTTGCCTTGACCCTGACGTTTGAAGAACTATGTGAGTGATATTTTTAATAAAGCTATGTTATCAATGTTTTGATGAGCTTTACTTTGCTTCATTTTGAAAAGTATTTGTTAAACATGAATGATTGCCCCCATTTTTTATATCAAGCATTATCTTCTTTTGATGACCTTCTCGGAAAGTCTCTTGTGCTGGAGGACTCTAAACTTTCGCAGCACATCTTGTTTTGAAAGTCCCTTGTGCTGGAGGACTCTAAACTTTCGCAGCACATCTTGTTTTGAAAGTCCCTAGTGCTGGAGGACTCTAAACTTTTGCAGTACTCTCGTGTTAGGGGGCTATGGGCCTTTGTAACATAGGTCCTTTGTGCTAGAGGACTCTAAACTTTTGTAGCACCCTTGTTTGAGATATCTCCCTTGCCTTCTTTTGTTTTGCCGCTGACAGTTTACCGCGTGGGCTTGTTTGTCCGGAATGTCATCTTTTGTAATATGTTGATGCTAGTAAGCACCCCTTGGAGCTTTGAAGATTTGTTAGATGGACGAGGTCCATCCCTTGTTATATAAAGTTTTGACATGTATTGTTTTGAAAGGACTTCGGCTATTATTCATGCAAACCCTTTATTATTTATACCATTCACTGAGTAGCCAAGCTCACCCTCTCTATATATATGTAGGTGATGAGCAAGAAGGCGGGAATGCCTAGATGTGATTTGCAAGCTTGTTTTGGATTTTTGTCATGCCGGCTTGACTTGTAATTATGTCGGCCGTCTTGAAAATCATGCTTCTCAACTTGTAACATTTGTAGTTCGTACATGTCGGTTTGCGAAGCCTTTTGATCAAGATGTGTGTTTTGTATGTATGTTACGTCGGCAACGAGGGTGTCGGCAATCTGGCAGACTATGTTCCTTGACCTGTAGTTCGTGCATTTTCTTTATCTCGGCTTGTGAAGCCCTTTTGTTAAAGTGTAATATGTATTTTGGACCTTACTTTAATTGTATTCAAGTTGTGAAGATGTGTAAAGATGTATGCCATTCCATTTGACTTATGCACTGCTCCTATGGACCACTTGTATTTGTAAATTATTGCTTCTGCACTGGTTAGCCCCATATGTAATACTCTGATTGAGTGTGAATTTTGAAAGTTGGCCTTCAGTAATCTCAGATTACTGGCCATCACGGCACCATCCTACATGGGGCGGGTTGGGGTCGTGACAGTTATATAGGTTCCCAGGAGCGTCCCACAAATATTACCTGGGATGCTCCCCCCGCGCAATGTGTCGTCCCCGATTAGTGCTCCCTTCCGCAATTTGCGGCGTGCAGTCGAGTAGGGGCTCCGCTCCGCGCCGAGATCTGCAGCACGGATTAAAACATCCAAAAAGGCAAGCGTAAGCGGGAATTTTAAATTTAAAGAGTAGGCCCATTTGGGACCGTGTTGATGCATCCTGTACCTTTTCTTTGTAGTTGTTTATTTTAATTGTTCTTCCAAATGAAATACTGTTAAGGTTGACCCATGTCACGGTCAACATTTCATGCCTATAAAATAAAATCGACGTAATCTATTTAACTGCGGGAGTTTCAACATCGATTTTGGCTACTACGTTCCGATTTTCACAACGGCGTCCATATACTCCAAGAACAAAATTAAATTTTAGTCGCCACCGGACAACATCCAATCGATCCGGCGGGGTTGATCTCCATTGACATAATGATTTTAGAATGTTTTTAGTGCAGCGGCCTCTCCGAATTGTCAAACACACAATTCGTTTATGAATGCGGAATGTATAATTCATATCGACATATAAAGGTTAAGTGCATAGAGTTGGTAGAATAATTAATTTAAAACGACGTCGCATTGAGGCCATAACTCACTCTCAATGATGTCACCCACCCTCTCGGATGACGTAAGTCACTCTCTAAAAACTTTACTAGCATAAGAGAGTGAGGGAGTGAGTTATATAGGTTCCCAGGAGCGTCCCACTTATATTACCTGGGACGCTACCCCCGCGCCACGTGTCGTCCCTTGATTGGTGCTCCCTTCCGTAATTCGCGGCATGTTGTCGAGTAGGGGCTCTCCTCCGCGCCAAGATCTGTGGCCTGGATTAAAACATCTAAAAAGGGAAGCACAAGTGTTAATTTTGAATTTAAAGAGTAGGCTCATTTGGGGCCGTGTTGATGCATCTTGTACCATTTGTTTGTAGCCGTTTATTTCAATTGTTCTTCCAAATGAAATATAGTTAAGGTTGACCCATGTCACGGTCAACATTTTATCCCTATAAAATAAAATCGATGTAATCCATTTAATTGATGGAGTTTCAACATCGATTATGGCTTCTACGTTCCGATTTTCACAACGGCGTCCATATACTCCTGGAACAAAATTAAATTTTCGTCGCTGCTAGACAACATCCAGTAGATCCGGCGGGGTTGATGTCCTCTAACATAATGATTTTAGAATGTTTTTAGAATCTTTTTAGCGCAGCGGCCTCTCCGAATTGTTAAACACACAATTCGTTTATGAATGCGGAATGTATAATTCATATCGACATATAAAGATTAAGTGCATAGAGTAGGGAGAATAATTAATTTAAAACGACGTCGCATTGAGGCCATAACTTCCTCTCAATGACATCACTCACTCTCTCGGATGACGCAAGTCACTCTCTAAAAACTTTACTGGTATAAGAGAGGGAGGGAGTGAGTTATATAGGTTCCCAGGAGTGAGCCACTAATATTACCCGGGACGCTCCCCCCCGCGCCACGTGTCATCCCGCGATTGGTGCTCCCATCCGCAATTTGCGGCGTGTTGACGAGTAGGGGCTCCGCGGCGCGCCCAGATCTGCGGCCAGGATTAAAACATCTAAAAAGGCAAGCGTATGCGGGAATTTTGAATTTAAAGAGTGGGCCAATTTGGGGCCGTGTTGATGCATCCCGTACCATATGTTTGTAGTTGTTTATTTTAATTGTTCTTCCAAACGAAATACTGTTAAGTTTGACCCGTGTCAAAGTTAACATTTTATGCCTATGAAATAGAATCGATGTGATCCATTTAACTGCTGGCGTTTCAACATCGATTATGGCTACTACCTTCCGATTTTCACAATGGCGTCCATATACTCCCAAAACAAAATTAAATTTTAGTCGCCGCTGGACAACATCCAGTAGATCCGGCGGGGTTGATCTCCTCGGACATAATGATTTTAGAATGTTTTTAGTGCAGCGGCCTCTCCGAATTGTCAAACACACAATTCGTTTTTCAGTGCGGAATGTATAATTCATATCGATATATAAAGGTCAATAGCATAGAGTTCGGAGAATAATTAATTTAAAACGACGTCGCATTGAGGCCATAACTCACTCTCAATGACATCACTCACTCTCTCGGATGACGCAAGTCACTCCCTAAAAACTTTACTCGTCTGGGAGAGTGAGGGAGTGAGTTATATAGGTTCCCAGGAGAGGCCCACCAATATTACCTGGGACGCTCCCCCCCCCCCCGCGCCACGTGTCGTCCCCCGATTGGTGCTCCATTCCGCAATTCGCGGCGGGTTGTCGAGTAGGGGCTCCGCTCCGCGTCCAGATCTGCGGCCAGGATTAAAACATCTAAAAAGGCAAGCGCAAGCGGGAATTTTGAATTTAAAGAGTGGGCTCATTGGGGGCCGTGTTTATGCGTCCGGTACCATTTGTTTGTAGCCGTTTATTTTAATTGTTCTTCGAAATGAAATACAGTTAAGGTTGACCCATGTAACGGTCCACATTTTACGCCTATAAAATAAAATCGATGTGATCCATTTAATTGCTAGAGTTTCAACATCGATTATGGCTACTATGATCTGATTTTCACAACGGCGTCCATATACTCCCAGAACAAAATTAAATTTTAGTCGCCGCTGGACAACATCAAGCAGATCCGGCGCGGTTAATCTCCTCTGACATAATGATTTTAGAATGTTTTTAGAATGTTTTTAGCGCAACGGCCTCTCAGAATTTTCAAACACACAATTCATTTATGAATGCGGAATGTGTAATTCATATCGACATGTAAAGGTCAAGTGCATAGAGTTCGGGGAATAATTAATTTAAAACAACGTCACATTGAGGCCATTACTCACTCTCAATGACTTCACTCACTATCTCGAATGACGCAAATCACTCTCTAAAAAATTTACTGGTATAAGAGAGTGAGGGAGTAAGTTATATAGGTTCCCAAGAGTGCCCCACTAATATTACCTGGGTCGCTCCCCAACGCGCCACGTCTCGTCCCCCGATTGGGGCACCCTTCCGCAATTCGCGGCGTGTTGTCGAGAAGGGGCTCCGCCCAGTACCCAGATCTGCGGCCAGGATTAAAACATATGAAAAGGGAAGCGCAAGCGGGAATTTTGAATTTATGGAGTGGGCTCATTTGGGGCCGTGTTGATGCATCCTGTACCATTTGTTTGTCGCCGTTTATTTTAATTGTTCTTCCAAATGAAATACAGTTAAGGTTGACCCATGTCATGGTCAACATTTAATGCCTGTAAAATAAAATCGTTGTGATCCGTTTAAGTGTTAGAGTTTCAACATCGATTATGGCTACTACGTTCCGATTTTTACAACGGCGTCCATATACTCCCAGAACAAAATTAAATTTTAGTCGCCACTGGACAACATCCAGTAGATCCGGCGGGGTTGATCTCCTCTGACATAATGATTTTAGAATGTTTTTAGCGCGGCGGCCTCTCCGAATTGTCAAACACACAATTCGTTTATGAATGTGGAATGTATAATTCATATCGACATATAAAGGTTAAGTGCATAGAGTTGGGAGAAAAATTAATTTAAAACGACGTCGCATTGAGGCCATAACTCACTCTCAATGACGTCACTCACTCTCTCAAATGACGCAAGTCACTCTCTAAAAACTTTACTGGTATAAGAGAGTGAGGGAGTGAGTTATATAGGTTCCCAGGAGCTGCCCCCTAATATTACCTGGGACGCTGCCCCCGCACCACGCGTCGTCCGCCGATTGGTTCTCAATTCCATAGTTCGCGGCGTGTTGTCCAGTAGGGGCTCCGCTCCAAGCCCAGATTTGTGGCCAGGATTAGAACATCTAAAAAGGCAAGCGTAAGGGGGAATTTTGAATTTGAAGAGTGTGCCCACTTGGGGCCGTGTTGATGCATGCTGTACCAATTGTTTGTAGTCGTTTATTTTATTTGTTCTTCCAAATGAAATACTGTAAAGGTTGACCCATGTTACGGTCAACATTTTATGTCTATAAAATAAAATCGATGTGATCCACTTAATTGCTGGAGTTTCAACATATATTAAGGCTACTACGTTCCGATTTTCACAACGGCGTCCACATACTCCCAGAACAAAATTAAATTTTAGTCGCCGCTGGACAACATCCAGTCGATCCGGCGGGGTTGATCTCCTCAGACATAATGATTTTAGAATCTTTTTAGCGCAGCGACCTCTCCGAATTGTCAAACACACAATTTGTTTATGAATGGAGAATGTATAATTCATATCGACATATAGTGGTTAAGTGCATGGAGTTGGGAGAATAATTAATTTAAAACGACGTCGCATTGAGGCCATAACTCACTCTCAATGACGTCACTCACTCTCTCGGACGATGTAAGTCACTCTCTAAAAACTTTACGGGTATAAGAGAGTGGGGGAGTGAGTTATATAGGTTCCCAGGAGCGTCCCACTAATATTACCTAAGATGCTCCCCCCCCCCCCACGCCACGTGTCGTCCCCAGATTGGTGCCCCCTTCAGTAATTCGCGGCGGGCTGTTGAGTAGGGCCCCGTTCCCCGCCCAGACCTGCGGCCAGGATTCAAACATCTAAAAAGGCAAGCGTAAGCAGGAATTTTGAATTTAAAGAGTGGGCCCATTTGGGACCGTGTTGATGCATCCCGTACCATTTGTTTGTAGTTGTTTATTTTAATTGTTCTTCCAAATGAAATACTATTAAGGTTGACCCATGTCACGGTCAACATTTTATGCCTATAAAATAAAATCGATGTGATCTATTTAACTGCTGGAGTTTCAACATCGATTATGGCTACTACGTTCCGATTTTCACAACGGCGTCCATATACTCCCAGAACAAAATTAAATTTTAGTCACCGCTGGACAACATCCAGTATATCCGGCGGGGTTGATCTCCTCTGATAAAATGATTTTAGAATGTTTTAAGAATATTTTTAGCGCAGCGGCCTCTCCGAATTGTCAAACACACAATTCGTGTTTGAATGCAGAATGTATAATTCATATCGACATATAAAGGTTAAGTGCATAGAGTTGGGAGAATAATTAATTTAAAACGATGTCGCATTGAAGGCAGAACTCACTCTCAATGATGTCACTCACTCTCTCGAATGACGCAAGTCACTCTCTAAAAACATTACTGGTATAAGAGAGTGAGGGAGTGAGTTATATAGGTTCCCTGGCGAGTCCCACTAATATTACCTGGGACGCTACCCCCGCGCCACGTGTCGTCCCCCGATTGGTGCTCCCTTCCACAATTCGCGGCATGTTGTCCAGTAGGTGCTCCGCTCCGCACCCAGATCTACGGCCAGGATTAAAATATCTAAAAAGGCAAGCGCAAGCGGGAATTTTGAATTTAAAGCGTGGGCCCATTTGGGGTCGTGTTGATACGTCCTGTACCATTTGTTTGTAGCCGTTTATTTCAATTGTTCCTCAAAATGAAATACTGTTAAGGTTGACCCATGTCACAGTCAACATCTTATGCCTTTAAAATAAAATCGATGTGATCCATTTAATTGCTGGAGTTTCAACATCGACTATGGCCACTACATTCCGATTTTCACAACAGCGTCCGTATACTCCTTGAACAAAATTAAATTTTAGCCACCGCTGGACAACATCCAGTAGATCTGGCGGGGTTGATCTCCTCTGACATAATGATTTTAGAATGTTATTAGAATGTTTTTAGCACAGCGGCCTCTCCGAATTGTCAAACACACAATTCGTTTATGAATGCGGAATGTATAATTCATAACGACATATAAAGGTTAGCTGCATAGAGTTGGTTGAATAATTAATTTAAAACGACATCGCATTGAGGCCATAACTCACTCTCAATAACCTCACTCACTCTCCCGGATGACACAAGTCAGTGTCGAACAACTTTACATGTATAAGAGAGTGAGGGAGTGAGTAATATAGGTTCCCAGGAGCATCCCACTAATATTACCTGAGACGCTCCCCCCCCCCCCCCCCGCGCCACGTGTCGTTCCCCGATTGGTGCTCCCTTCCGTAATTCGCGGTGTGTTGTCGAGAAGGGGCTCCGCACCACACCCAGATCTATGGCCAGGATCAAAACATCTAAAAAGGCAAGCGCAAGCGGGAATTTTGAATTTAAAGAGTGGGCCCATTTGGGGCCGTGTTGATGCATCCTATACCATTTGTTTTTAGCCATTTATTTTAATTGTTCTTCCAAATGAAATACTGTTAAGGTTGACCCATGTCACGTTCAACATTTTATGCCTATAAAATAAAATCGACGTGATCTATTTAATTGCGGGAGTGTCAACATAGATTAAGGCTACTACGTTCCGATTTTCACAACGGCGTCCACATACTCCCAGAACAAAATTAAATTTTAGTCGCCGTTGGACAACATCCAGTAGATCCGGCAGGGTTGATCGCCTCTGACAAAATGATTTTAGAATGTTTTTAGAATTTTTTAGCACAACGGCCTCTCCGAATTGTGAAACACACAATTCGTTTATGAATGCGAAATGTATAATTCATATTGACATATAAGGGTTAAGTGCATAGAGTTGGGAGAATAATTAATTTAAAACGACGTCGCATTGAGGGCAGAACTCACTCTCAATGACGTCACTCACACTCTCGAATGACGCAAGTCACTCTCTAAAAACATTACTGGTATAAGAGAGTGAGGGAGTGAGTTATATAGGTTACCTGGCGCGTCCCACTAATATTACCTGGGACGCTCCCCCCGCGCCACGTGTCGTCCCCCGATTGGTGCTCCCTACGACAATTCGCGGCGTGTTGTCCAGTAGGTGCTCCGCTCCGCACCCAGATCTACGGCCAGGATTAAAATATCTAAAAAGGCAAGCGCAAGCGGGAATTTTGAATTTAAAGCGTGGGCCCATTTGGGGCTGTGTTGATACGTCCTGTACCATTTGTTTGTAGCCGTTTATTTCAATTGTTCTTCACAATGAAATACTGTTAAGGTTGACCCATGTCACAGTCAACATTTTATGCCTTTAAAATAAAATCGATGTGATCCATTTAATTGCTGGAGTTTCAACATCGATTATGGCCACTACGTTTCGATTTTCACAACAGCGTCCAAATACTCCCTGAACAAAATTAAATGTTTGTCGCCACAGGACAACATCCAGTATATCCGGCGGGGTTGATCTCCTCTGACATAATGATTTTAGAATGTTTTATGAATATTTTTAGCGCAGCGGCCTCTCGGAATTATCAAACACACAATTCGTTTTTGAATGCAGAATGTATAATTCATATCGACATATAAAGGTTAAGTGCATAGAGTTGGGAGAATAATTAATTTAAAATGACGTCGCATTGAGGGCAGAACTCACTCTCAATGACGTCACTCACTCTCTCGAATGACGCTAGTCACTCTCTAAAAACATTACTGGTATAAGAGAGTGAGGGAGTGAGTTATATAGGTTCCCTGGCGCGTCCCACTAATATTACCTGGGACGCTACCCCCGCGCCACGTGTCGTCCCCCGATTGGTGCTCCCTTCCACAATTCGCGGCGTGTTGTCCAGTAGGTGCTTCGCTCCGCACCCAGATCTACGGCCAGGATTAAAATATCTAAAAAGGCAAGCGCAAAATTTAAAGCGTGGGCCCATTTGGGGCCGTGTTCATACGTCCTGTACCATTTGTTTGTAGCCGTTCATTTCAATTATTCTTCAAAATGAAATACTGTTACGGTTGACCCATGTCACGGTCAACATTTTATGCCTTTAAAATAAAATCGATGTGATCCATTTAATTGCTGGAGTTTCAACATCGATTATGGCCACTACGTTACGATTTTCACAACAGCGTCCATATACTCCCAGAACAAAATTAAATTTTAGTCGCTGCTGGACAACATCCAGTATATCCGACGGGGTTGATCTCCTCTGACATAATGATTTTAGATTATTTTTAGAATGTTCGAAGCGCAGCGGCCTCTCCGAATTGTCAAACACACTATTCGTTTATGAATGCGGAATGTATAATTCATATCGACATATAAAGGTTAAGTGCATAGAGTTGGGAGAATAATTAATTTAAAACGACATCGCATTGAGGGCATAACTCACTCCCAATGGCGTTACTCACTCTCTTAGATGACGCAAGTCACTCTCTAAGAACTATACAGGTATAAAAGAGTGAGGGTGTGAGTTATATAGGTTCCCAGGAGCGTCCCACAAATATTACCTGAGACACTCCGCCCGCGCCAGGTGTCGTCCCCCGATTGGTGCACACTTCCGTAATTCGCGGCGTGTTGTCGAGTAGGGGCTCCGCTCTGCGCCCCGATCTATGGCCAGGATTAAAACATCTAAAAAGGCAAGCGCAAGCGGGAATTTTGAATTTAAAGAGTGGGCCCATTTGGGGCCGCGTTGATGCATCCTATACCATTTGTTTTTAGCCGTTTATTTTAATTCTTCTTCCAAATGAAATACAGTTAAGGTTGACCCATGTCACGTTCAACATTTTATGACTATAAAATAAAATCGATGTGATCCATTTAATTGTTGTAGTTTCAACATAGATCAAGGCTACTACGTTCTGATTTTCACAACGGCGTCTACATACTCCCAGAAAAAAATTAAATTTAGTCGCCGCTGGACAACATCCAGTAGATCCGGCGGGGTCGATCTCCTCTGACATTATGATTTTAGAATGTTATTAGAATGTTTTTAGCGCAGCGGCCCCTCCGAATTGTCAAACACTCAATTCGTTTATGAATGCAGAATGTATAATTCATATCGACATATAAAGGTTAAGTGTATAGGTTCCCAGGAGTGTCCCATTAATATTACCTGGGACGCTCCGCCTGCGCCACGTGTCGTCCCCCGATTGGTTCTCAATTCCGCAATTCGCGGCGTGTTGTCGCGTAGGGGCTCCGGTCCACGCCCCGATCTGCGGCCAGGATTAAAACATCTAAAAAGGCAAGCGTAAGCGGGAATTTTTAATTTAAAGAGTGGGCCCATTTGGGGCCTTGTTGATGCATCCTGTACCATTTGTTTGTAGTCGTTTATTTTAATTGTTCTTCCAAATGAAATACTATTAAGGTTGACCCATGTCACGGTCAACATTTTAAGCCTATAAAATAAAGTCGATGTGATCCATTTAATTGTTGGAGTTTCAACATCGATTATGGCTACTACGTTCCGATTTTCACAACGGCGTCCATATGCACCCAGAACGAAATTGAATTTTAGTAGCCGCTGGACAACATCCAGTAGATCTGGCGGGGTTGATCTCCTATGACGTAATGATTTTAGAATGTTTTTAGCACTGCGGCCTCTCCGAATTGTCAAACACACAATTCGTTTATGAATGCGGAATGTATAATTCATATCGACATATGAAGGTTAATTGCATAGAGTTCAGAGAATAATTAATTCAAAACGACGTCGCATTGAGGCCATAACTCACTCTCAATGACGTCACTCACTCTCTCGGATGACGCAAGTCACTCTCTGAAAACTTCACTCGTATAGGAGAGGGAGTGAGTTATATAGCTTCCCAGGAGCGTCCCATTAATATTACCCGGGACGCTCCCCCCCCCCACGCGCCACGTGTCGTCCCCTGATTGGTTCACACTTCCACAATTCGCGGCGTGTTGTCCAGTAGGGGCTCTGCCCCACGCCCAGATCTGCGGCCAGGATTAAAACATCTAAAAATCCAAGCGTAATCGAGAATTTGGAATTTAAAGAGTGGGCCCATTTGGGGCCGTGTTGATGCATCCTGTACCAATTGTTTGTAGTCGTTTATTTTAATTGTTCTTCCAAATGAAATACTGTTAAGGTTGACCCATGTCATGGCCAACATTTTATGCCTATAAAATAAAATCGATGTGATCCATTCAACATCGATTATGGCTACTACGTTCCGATTTTCACAATGGCGTCCATATACTCCCAGAACAAAATTAAATTTTAGTCGCCGTTGGAGAACAACCAGTAGATCCGGCGGGGTAAATCTCCTCTGACATAATGATTTTATAATGTGTTGGGCGTAGCGGCCTCTCCGAATTGTCAAACACACAATTCGTTTATGAATGCGGAATGTATAATTCATATCGATATATAAAGGTTAAGTGCATAGAGTTTCGGAGAATAATTAATTTAAAAGGACGTCGCATTAAGGCCATAACTCACTCTCTCGGACGATGCAAGTCACTCTCTAAAAACTTTACAGGTATAAGAGAGTGTGGGAGTGGGTTATATAGGTTCCCAGGAGCGTCCCACTAATATTACCCGGGATGCTCCCCTCCGCGCCACATGCCGTCCCAGATTGGTGCTCCCTTCCCCAATTCGCGGCGTGTTGTTAAGTAGGGGCTCCGCTCCGAGCCCAGATCTGCCGCCAGGATTAAAACATCTAAAAAGGCAAGCGCAAGTGGGAATTTTGAATTAAAAGACTGGGCCCATTTGGGGCCCTGTTGATGCGTCCTGTACCATTTGTTTGTAGCCATTTATTTTAATTGTTCCTTGAAATGAAATACAGTTAAGGGTGACCCATGTCACGGTCAACATTTTATGCCTATAAAATAAAATCGATATGATCCATTTAATTGTTGGAGTTTCAACGTCGATTATGGCTACAACGTTCCGATTTTCACAACGGCGTCCATATTCTCCCAGAAAACAATTAAATTTTAGTCGCCGCTGGAAAACATCCAGTAGATCCGGCGGGGTTGATCTCCCCTGACAAAATGATTTTAGAATGTTTTTTGAATGTTTTTCGCGCAGCATCCTCTCCGAATTGTCAAACACACAATTCGTTTATGAATGCAGAATGTATAATTCATATCGACATATAAAGGTTAAGTGCATAGAGTTGGGAAAATAATTAATTTAAAACGACGTCGCATTGAGGCCATAACTCACTCTCAACGACGTCACTCACTCTCTCAGATGACGCAAGTAACTCTTTAACAACTTTACAAGTATAAGAGAGTGAGGGAGTGAGTTATATAGGTTACCAAGAGCGTCCCACTAATATTACCAAGGACGCTCCCCCCCGCGCCACGTGTCGTCCCCCGATTGGTGCTCCCTTCCAAAATTCGTGGCATGTTGTCGAGTAGGGGCTCTGCTCCGCGCCCAGATCTGTGGCCAGGATTAAAACATCTAAATAGGCAAGCGCAAGCCAGAATTTTGAATTTAAAGAGTGGGCCCATTTGGGGCCGTGTTGAAGCATCCTATGCCATTTGTTTGTAGCCATTTATTTTAATTGTTCTTCCAAATGAAATACTGTTAAGGTTGACCCATGTCACGATCAACATTTTATGCCTATAAAATAAAATCGGTGTGATCCATTTAATTGCTAGAGTTTCAACATCGATTATGGCCACTACGTTCCGATTTTCACAACGGCGTCCATATACTCCCAGATCAAAATTAAATTTTAGTCGCCGCTGGACAACAACCAGTAGATCCGGCGGGGTTGATCTCCTCTGACATAATGATTTTACAATGTTTTTGGCATAGCGTCCTCTCTGAATTGTCAAACACACAATTCGTTTATGAATGCGGAATGTATAATTCATATCGATATATAAATTTTAAGTGCATAGAGTTTCGGAGAATAATTAATTTAAAACGACGTCGCATTGAGGCCATAACTCACTCTCAATGACGTCACTCACTCTCTCGGATGACGCAAGTCACTCTCTAAAAACTTTACTGGAATAAGAGAGTGAGGGAGTGAGTTACATAGGTTCCAAGGAGCGTCCCACTAATATTACCAGGGATGCTCCCCCCCGCGCCACATGTCGTCCCCCGATTGGTGCTCCCTTCTGCAATTCGCGGCGTGTTGTCGAGTAGGGGCTCCGCTCTGCGCCCAGATCTGTGGCCAAGATTGAAACATCTAAAAAGGCAAGCGCAAGCGGTAATTTTTAATTTAAAGGCTGGGCGACCGTCCTTAAGACTTGGACGTCATCGTTTGAACACTCGATGATTACCCTTGTTTGTGTTTGTCTTGAGTTCTCGGAGGTTTCGGCTACGCGCCTTACCTCGAGACCTCTCGACTTGTCTGTTTTGTGTCTGGTTTTGCACCAAACGCTTGTTGTTTTGCTTCTGAGGGTGGGAAGTAGGTTGTAGGCCCTCCCCATACCTCACCGGCCATGGCTTGAGGCCACTGGCCTTGTTTCCTTGCCACTGGCCATTGGTTATGGCCGGTCGGCACTATTGATGGTCGGTCGGCATTATGTTTGGTCGGTCGGCCACTGTTTTTGATCAATCGGCCACTTGTCGTAACCGAGACCTTTCTTGAGGGATCTTGACCCTTTTGAACCTTTTTTTAGCTTCTCCAAGAAGCTTGACCCTTTTTTCGCTTCTCCAAGAAGCTTGACCCTTTTTTCGCTTCTCCAAGAAGCTTGAACCTTTTGACCCTTTTTAGCTTCTCCAAGAAGCTTGACCTTTTTTTTTAGCTTCTCCAAGAAGCTTGAACCTCTTAACCCCTTTGCCTAGCTTCTCCAAGAAACTTGGCCATTTTGCTCCAAGCTTCTAAGAGAAGCTTTGCCCCATTGGTTTCTCTATATAAGGAGAGCCTCTCCTTCCATTTTAGGGGTTAGAAAAATCAAATATATATGATATATATATCACTCCCTCTCTATATCTCCCTCTCTCTACATTTGTGTGGGTTAGAGGGTGCAAAAGGGTCTTGTTCTTGGCCTATTGCACACCACTTCCTAACCACACACTTCCATCATCACTTGGAGGTTCTTGGAGCTTGTTTTCAGAGGTTGAGGGTTGCATTTTTGTGTCTAAAGGCTGCTGGTTCTTGCTGGTCTTCAAAGGTAACACATTTTCCCTCTTTATTCCCCGTTTTTGCACACCCTTTTAGCCTGTCTTTATTGCGGATTTGGGCTTTGTGTATAACATAAAAAAGTTCTGTTTTTTTTTTGTTTAAGATACTTCATTATGGTCACTTTTGCGTTTGGGGTCGTTTACCCCCTCTTAGGCCTTGTTTGGCCCCATTTTGTGCTATTTTTGGTGAGCTTCGGGACCACCTTGTTTGGGCCTCCTCACCACTGAAATCTTGAGGGATTTCAGTGGTGTGGATGGTGGTTTAAGGTCCTAAGAAGGAGAGGGGTGACCCTCTCCCTTGTTGCCTTGTTTGTTGCCCTTTTTGGCCTTCCAAAGGGGCTCTTATTTGCATGCTTTCAAGTCTTGTTTCAAGCATTTTTCAGTGGGTTTTAGGACCCCCATAAGCCATTTCCATAGTTGGTTTGGTCTTGTTGAATGTCCTTATTGCATGTGTAGAGTAACCCTCTTGCTGGCCTTTCAAAGGAACACCCCATTCTAGCGTGTGTGGACCTTGTTTCCATGGGTTTTTGGGGCTTATTTGACATACCATGTTACTGTTTTGGGCTGGTTTGGTGACCTTTCTTGTGCTTCATATACATGTAGTGTAAACCATGTTTACTAGCCTATGTTGCATGTTGTTTTGGCCCTTCATGTTTGCACTTTTTGGCCATGCCTTGAACTGATTTCATGCATGTTTTGGGCTGCCTTAGCACTGTTTTCATGCCTCATGGTCGAATAATTCTTGTTATGCATGCTTGTAGTGCAATGCCCATGCCTAGCTTTGAGTTTTGAAGCTTCTTGCATGCTTAAATGGTAGTGTTTTCATGTTTTGGGGTCATTTTGGAGTCATTTGGTATGCCATTTCAGATCTGGAACATGCACCATTGTATGCCATATTTCCTCCTTGCCATGCTTTGGTAGAATTGCATTTTTGTGCCTTAAGCTTGGTTAATGCCTTGCGCATGCATTCCATGTATTTTGTTGCCTTACTTGCATCATTGTGGCCACTGTTTTGGACCTAGTAGAGAACTGTCCAAATTAGTTTAAGACCATCCCTTTGGCATGTTGTTGCATGCTATACATGTTTGTATGTTTAGGTACTTAGTCTATTAACATGTTGTATGTTTAGTGCCATTGCATTTGGCATGCTTCTTATGTTGAGTTGCTTTGCATATTTACATGTGTTATGCCTTTCATGCTGTTGCATGTGTGTCATTAACATTGATGTTATATGCCTTGCGTGCTTACTTGTTTAGTTCATGGCCCATTGCACATGGTTTTGTTGTTTGCATGATCATGTTGCACACTTCGCTCACATGCCTAGGTTGCATTGCATTGGCATGCATACTTTGCCTCTTGAATTGAGTATGATAGAGGTTGAGTTCATTGTTTGTTTATGCGCATTTCATTCCACATTGAAATTGCACACTTTGGTTCTTTGGGCCATCACACATTGAAATGCGCGATTGGTGATCCGAGAATCAAGTACCATGCTCCTTTGAGCAATAAACATGATAAGGAGTGTGGTTGGTGCAGACATTGCTTGAAATGCATTGCCATGCCATGTTTTTCCCTCTGCTGCTGTCAAAACAGATTCTGCAGGAAGATTTGGCCGACCGGCCATATGCAGTGCCGACCGGCCATCCATCCGTGGCCGATATCTCAATCGGAGGCCGGTAGTCATTCTCCATGGCCGGTGGCAAATCCCCTTAGCCAGTGATGTTCTGAAGCATTCAGAGAAGCAACCCTGGGACTTGTGCAGTCTTCAGAGGAGGATAACACTCAAAGTGGAGGCAACTTGTGCGTGGCTGTGACTTTCCGAGCGGAACCGTGCATACATTGCATGGGGCCCTCTTCCCAAGGCTGTTTACTATTTTCCTAGATTAGTTAATTTGCTTAACTAGTTAACGGACTGTAATAATTTGTTAGCTCGTAGTTAATTAATTGTATTATTCTTTTGGTCCCTCCGAGCGAGGGCGAATTTGTAATAAGTGTGGGTGCGTGTGTGCATGTCTTCCAATCCCCACTTCTTTCTCCCTTTTACTTACATGCTTTCGATGGTTAGTGTTAGGGCATATTTAATTTAGCATACCTTATGCTATGCATGCGTGCATCCATACATTTGTCTTGCATGTAGCGGGCTCAGCGCATCATACTAACTGCATTGTACTTCAATTCCAAGTTGAATACGTGTTAGTTGTATCATCATCATATGCCATCTTAGAATAGCCGAGCCTGTCTAGATTGCATCTTTGCATGCGTTGCACTAGCCATTTTTAACATGAACTAGGATCGTGCATGTGATTACTAACTAGTCTCTGTTTTGGCTTGGAGTACTTAGTAAGTTTTATGCTTTAGCATCTCGCATGAGTGTGAATGTTAACATGACAGTATGCTTGCCATGCGGCTATATGTTTACATGATATTACTACTTGAATGCCTATGGATGGAGGTTGAATTTCCTAAATTGTAATAATGCATTAAAAACTGTGAGTTTTAAGCCCACTAGATAGTGGCAAAACCATCTTTTCTAAAAGCCCACTCGAGGGCGGCAAAACCTGCATTTTAGCCTACTTGCGAGTAGCAAATCATTTTCAAAACAAACATGAAATGTTTTGTTCCAATTTAGGTGATTTGGTCTATACTTGTTTACTGTGCGCATAACATAGTAATTCTAGGCTAATAAATGGGATAAGAACACATAATGCTTTCAAAACAAGATATCACGGTTAGTAGAGGCCGATCTTTGATCGGGCGAGAGGGGGTGCTCATAGCTGACCTTCCCCAATCGTACCCAAGTTCCCGAGCCGAGGTAACTTTGGTGATGACAGACACGTGGCCTTTGGCACCGAGTCAGGGTTTCCTAAATCCCCCCATAAAAAATATTTAGGTGGCGACTCTGTATCTGGCAAAGCAGTCCATGTTTGGCACTTCTTTGAAAATCTGTTTTCTCAAAACGATTTGCCAGATTTGGACTCTTTGGTTCAGATTAAGAACCGTGACACAAATCGAGTCCGAACTGTAGCGAGGCCCATGGGCACGTCTACAGGGTCGTGTTGAGCCGTCCTGTACCATTTGTTTGTAGCCGTTTATTTTAATTGTTCTTCCAAATGAAATACATTTAAGGGTGACCCATGTCACGGTCAACATTTTATGCCTATAAAATAAAATCGATGTGATCCATTTAATTGTTGGAGTTTCAACATCGATTATGGCTACTACGTTCCGATTTTCACAACGGCATCCATATACTCCCAGAACAAAATTAAATTTTAGTCGCCGCTGGACAACATCCAGTAGATCCGGAGGCGTTGATCTCCCCTGACAAAATGATTTTAGAATGTTTTTAGCGCAGCGGCCTCTCCGAATTGTCAAACACACAATTCGTTTATGAATGCGGCATGTATAATTCATTTCGACATATAAAGGTTAAGTGCATAGAGTTGGGAGAAAAATTAATTTAAAACGACGTCGCATTGAGGTCATAACTCACTCTCAATGACGTCACTCACTCTCTCGGATGACGCAAGTCACTCTTTAACAACTTTACAGGAATAAGAGAGTGAGGGAGTGAGTTATATAGGTTCCTAGGAGCGTCCCACTAATATTACCAAGGACGCTCCGCCCGCGCCATGTGTCGTCCCCCGATTGGTGCTCCTATCCGCAAATCGCGGCGTGTTGTCGAGTAGGGGCTACGCTTCGCGCCCAGATCTGCGGCCAGGATTAAAACATCTAAAAAGGCAAGCGTAAGCGGGAATTTTGAATTTAAAGAGTGGGCCCATTGGGGGCCCTGTTAATTCATCCTGTACCATTTTTTTTTAGTTGTTTATTTTAATTGTTCTTCCAAATGAAATACAGTTAAGGTTGACCCATGTCACGGTCAGCATTTTATGCCTATAAAATAAAATCGTTGTGATCCATTTAATTGCTGGAGTTTTAACATAGATTAAGGCTACTACGTTCCGATTTTCACAACGGTGTCCATATACTCGCAGAACAAAATTAAATTTTAGTCACCATTGGACAACATTCAGTAGATCCGGCGGGGTTGATCACCTTTGACATAATGATTTTAGAATGTTTTTAGCGCAGCGGCCTCTTCGAATTGTCAAACACACAATTCGTTTATGAATGCGGAATGTATAATTCATATCGATATATAAGCGTTAAGTGCATAGAATTGGCAGAATAATTAATTTAAAACGACGTCGCATTGAGGCCATAACTCACTCTCAATGACGTCACTCACTCTCTCGGATCACGTAAGTCACTCTCTAAAAGCTTTACTGGTATAAGAAAGTGAGGGAGTGAGTTATATAGGTTCCCAGGAGCGTCCCACTAATATTACCTAGGACGCTCCCCCCCGCGCCACGTGTCGTCCCCCGATTGGTGCTCCCTTCCGCAATTCGCGGCGTGTTGTCGAGTATATGCTCCGCTCCGCGCCCAGATTTGCGGCCAGGATTAAAACATCAAAAATGGCAAGCCCAAGCGGGAATCTAGAATTTAAAGAGTGGGCCCATTTGGGGCCGTGTTGATGCGTCCTGTACCGTTTGTTTGTAGCCTTTTATTTTAACTGTTCGTCCAAATGAAATACAGCTAAGGTTGACCCATGTTACGGTCAACATTTTATGCCTATAAATTAAAATGGATGTGATCCATTTAATTGCTGGAGTTTCAACTTCGATTATGGCTACTACGTTCCGATTTTCACCACGGTGTCCATATACTCCCAGAACAAAATTAAATTTTAGTCGCCGCTGGACAACATCCAGTAGATCCGGCGGCGTTGATCACCTTGGACATAATGATTTTAGATTGTTTTTGGAATGTTTTTAGCGCAACGGCCTCTCCGAATTGTCAAACACACAATTCGTTTATGAATGCGGAATGTATAATTTATATCGACATATATAGGTTAAGTGCAAAGAGTTGGGAGAATAATTAACTTAAAACGATGTCGCATTGAGGCCATAACTCACTCTCAATGACGTCACTCACTCTCTCGGATGACGCAAGTCACTCTCTAAAAGCTTTACTGGTATAAGAGAGTGAGGGAGTGAGTTATATAGGTTCCCAGGAGCGTCCCACAAATATTACCTCGGACGCTCCTCCCGCGCCATGTGTCGTCCCCCGATTGGTGCTCCCTTCCGCAATTCGCGGCGTGCTGTCGAGTAGGGGCTGCGCTCCGCGC
This sequence comes from Camellia sinensis, assembly GCF_055761805.1. Lineage (NCBI taxonomy): Eukaryota > Viridiplantae > Streptophyta > Magnoliopsida > Ericales > Theaceae > Camellia > Camellia sinensis. Next base: position 75,526,941 of record NC_138964.1, read on the forward strand.
CTAGATCTATGGCCATGATTAAAACATCTAAAAAGGCAAGCGTAAGCGGGAATTTTGAATTTAAAGAGTCGGCCCATTTGGGGCCCTGTTGATGCATCCTGCACCATTTGTTTTTATTTGTTTATTTTAATTGTTCTTCCAAATGAAATACTGTTAAGGTTGACCCATGCCACGGTCAACATTTTACGCCTATAAAATAAAATCGATATGATCCATTGAATTGCTGGAGTTTCAGCATAGATTAAGGCTACTACGTTCCAATTTTCACAACGGCGTCCATATACTCCCAGAACAAAATTAAATTTTAGTCGCCATTGGATAACGTTCTGTAGATCCGGCGGGGTTGATCCCCTCTGATATAATGATTTTAGAATGTTTTTAGCGCAGCGGCCACTCCGAATTGTCAAACACACAATTCGTTTATGAATGCGGAATGTATAATTCATATCGACATATAAAGGATAAGTGCATAGAGTTTCGAAGAATAATGAATTTAAAACAAAGTCGCATTGAGGCCATAACTCACTCTCAATGACGTCACTCACTCTCTCGGATGATGCAAGTCACTCTCTAAAAACTTTACTGGTATAAGTGAGTGAGGGAGTGAGTTATGTAGGTTCCCAGGAGCGTCCCACTAATAATACCTAGGACGCTCCCCTCGCGTCACGTGTCGTCCCACGATTGGTGCTCCTTTTCGCAATTCGCGGCGTGTTGTCGAGTAGGTGCTCCGCTCCGCGTCTAGATCTGCGGCCTGGATTAAAACATCTAAAAAGGCAAGCGCAAGCGGGAATTTTGAATTTAAAGAGTGGGCCCATTTGGGGCCGTGTTGATGCGTGCTATACCATTTGTTTGTAGCCATTTATTTTAATTGTTCTTCCAAATGAAATACAGTTAAGGTTGACCCATGTCACGGTCAACATTTTATGCCTATAAAATAAAATCGATGTGATCCACTTAATTGCTGGAGTTTCAACATAGATTAAGGCTACTACGTTCCGATTTTCACAACGGCGTCCATATACTCCCAAAACAAAATTAAATTTTAGTCGCCATTGGACAACATCCAGTAGATCCGGCGGGGTTGATCTCCACTAACATAATGATTTTAGAATGTTTTTAGCGCAGCGGCCCCTTCGAATTGTCAAATACACAATTCATTTATGAATGCGGAATGTCAAATTCATATTGATATATAAGGGTTAAGTGCATAGAATTGGGAGAATAATTAATTTAAAACGACGTCGCATTGAGGCCCTAACTCACTCTCTCGGATGACGTACGTCACTCTCTAAAAACTTTACTGGTATAAGAGAGTGATGGAGTGAGTTATATAGGCTACCAGGAGTGTCCCACTAATATTACCTAGGACGCTTCCCCCCGCGCCATGTTTCGTCCCCCGATTGGTGCTCCCTTCCGCAATTCGCGGCGTGTTGTCGAGTAGGTGGTTCTCTCTGCGCCCAGATCTACGGCCAGGATTAAAACATCAGAAAAGGCCAGCGCAAGCGGGAGTTTTGACTTTAAAGAGTGGGCCCATTTGGGGCCGTGTTGGTGCATCCCGTACCGTTTGTTTGCAGCCTTTTATTTTAATTGTTCTTCCAACTGAAATACAGTTAAGGTTGACCCATGTTACAGTCAACATTTTACGCCTACAAAATAAAATGGATGTGATCCATTTAATTGCTGGAGTTTCAACATCGATTATGGCTACTACGTTCCGATTTCCAAAACGGCGTCCACATACTCCCAGAACAAAATTAAATTTTAGTCGCCGCTGGACAACATCCAGTAGATCCAGCGCGGTTGATCTCCTTGGACATAAGGATTTTAAAACGTTTTTAGAAGGTTTTTAGCGCAGCGGCCTCTCCGAATTGGCAAACACATAATTCGTTTATGAATGCAAAATGCATAATTCATATCGATATAAAAGGGTTAAGTGCATAGAATTTGGAGAATAATTAATTTAAAACGGCGTCGCATTGTGGCCATATCTCACACTCAACGATGTCACTCACTCTCTCGGATGACGTAAGTCACTCTCTAAAAACTTTACAGGTATAAGAGAATGAGGGATCGAGTTATATAGGTTCCCAAGAGCGTCCCACTAATATTACCTGGGACGCTCCCCCCCCCCCAGCGCCACGTGTCGTCCCCCGATTGGTGCTACCTTCCACAATACGTGGCGTGTTGTCGAGTAGGTGCTCCGCTTCGCGCCCAGATCAGCTGCCAGGATTAAAACATCGAAAAAGGCAAGCGCCAGTGGGAATTTTGAATTTAAAGAGTGGGCCCATTTGGGGCCGTGTTGATACGTCCTGTACTGTTTGTTTATAGCCGTTTATTTTAATTGTTCTTCCAAATGAAATATAGTTATGGTTGACCCATGTCACGGTCAACATTTTATGCCTATAAAATAAAATGGATGTGATCCATTTAATTGCTGGAGTTTCAACATCGATTATGGCTACTACGTTCCGATTTTCACAACGGCGTCCATATACTCCCAGAACAAAATTAAATTTTAGTCGCCATTGGACAACATCCAGTAGATCCGGCGGGGTTGATCTCCTCTAACATAAAGATTTTAGAATGGTTTTAGCGCAGAGACCTCTCCGAATTGTCAAACACACAATTCGTTTATGAATGCGGAATGTATAATTCATATCGATATATAAAGGTTAAGTGCATAGAATTTGGAGAATAATTAATTTAAAACGACGTCGCATTGCGGCCATAACTCACTCTCAATGACGTCACTCACTCTCTCGGATGACGAAAGTCACTCTTGAAAAACTTTACTGATATAAGAGAGTGAGGGAGTGAGTTATTTAGGTTCATGGAGCGTCCCACTTATATTACCTCGGACGCTCCTCCCGCGCCACATGTCGTCCCCCGATTGGTGATCCCTTCCACAATTCGCTGCGTGTTGTCGAGTAAGGGCTCCGCTCCACGCCGTGATCTGCAACAAGGATTAAAACATCTAAAAAGGCAAGCGTAAGCGGTAATTTTGAATTTAAAGGGTGGGCCCATTTAGGGCCGTGTTGATGCATCCTGTACCATTTGTTTTTAGTTGTTTATTTTAATTATTCTTCCAAATGATATACTGTTAAGGTTGGCCCATGTCATGGTCAACATTTTACGCCTATAAAATAAAATCGATATGATCCATTTAATTGCTGGAGTTTCAACATAGATTAAGGCTACTACGTTCCGATTTTCACAACGGCGTCCATATACTCCCAGGACAAAATTAAATTTTAGTCGCCATTGGACAACATCCAGTAGATCCGGCAGGGTTGATCTCCTCTGACATAATGATTTTAGAATGTTTTAAGAATGTTTTTAGCGCAGCGGCCACTCCGAATTGTCAAACACACAATTCGTTTTTGAATGCGGAAGGTATAATTCATATCGACATATAAAGGTTAAGTGCATAAAGTTGGGAGAGTAATTAATTTAAAATGACGTCGCATTGAGGCCATAACTCACTCTCAATGACGTCACTCACTCTCACGGATGACACAAATCACTCTCTAAAAACTTTACTGGTATAAGAGAGTGAGGGAGTCAGTTATATAGGTTCCCAGGAGCATCCCACTAATATTACCTGGGACGCACCCCCCGCGCCATGTGTCGTCCCCCGACTGGTGCTCCCTTTCACAATTCGCGGCGTGTTGCCGAATAGGGGCTCCGCTCCATGCCGAGATCTGCGGCCAGGATTAAAACATCTAAAAAGGCAAGCGTTAGCGGGAATTTTTAATTTAAAGAGTGGGCCCATTTGGGGCCGTGCTGATGCATTCTGTACCATTTGTTCTTAGTTGTTTATTTTAGTTGTTCTTCCAAATGAAATACTGTTAAGGTTGACCCCTGTCACGGTCAACATTTTACGCCTATAAAATAAAATCGATGTGATCCATTTAATTGCAGGAGTTTCAACATAGATTACGGCTACAACGTTCCGATTTTCACAACGGCGTCCATGTGGTCCCAGAACAAAATTAAATTATAGTCGCCATTGGACAACATCCAGTAGATCCAGCTGGATTGATCTCCTCTGACATAATGATTTTAGAATGTTTTTAGCACAACGACCTCTCCGAATTGTCAAACACACAATTTGTTTATGAATGCGGAATGTATAATTCATATCGATATATAAAGGTTAAGTGCATAGAATTCGGAGAATAATTAATTTAAAACGACGTCGCATTGAGGCCATAACTCACTCTTAATGACGTCACTCACACTCTCCGATAACGCAAGTTACTCTCTAAAAGCTTTACTAGTATAAGAGAGTGAGGGAGTAGGTTATATAGGTTCCCAGGAGCGTCCCACTAATATTACTTGGGATGCTCCTCCCGTGCCACGTGTCGTCCCCCGATTGGTGCTCCCTTCCGCAATTCGCGTCGTGTTGTCGAGTAGGGGCTCCGCTCTGCACCCAGATCTGCGGCCAAGATTAAAACATCTAAAAAGACTAGCGCATGCGGGAATTTTGAATTGAAAGAATGGGCCCATTTGGGGCCGTGTTGATGCGTCCGGTACCATTTGTTTGTAGCCGTTTATTTTAATTGTTCTTCCAAATGAAATACAGTAAAGGTTGACCAATATCACGGTCAACATTTTATGCCTATAAACTAAAATCGATGTGATCCATTTAATTGCTGGAGTTTCAACATCAATTACGGCTACTACGTGCCGATTTTAACAACGGCGTCCATATACTCCCAGAATGAAATTAAATTTTAGTCGCCATTGGACAACATCCAGTAGATCCGGCGGGGTTGATCTCCACTTACATAATGATTTTAGAGTGTTTTTAGCTTGTTTTTAGCGCAGCGGCCTCTCCGAATTCGTAAACACACAATTCGTTTATGAATGCGGAATGTATAATTCATATCGACATATAAAGGTTAAGTGCATAGAGTTGGGAGAATAATTAAGTGAAAACGACGTCGCATTGAGGCCATAACTCACTCTCAATGACGTCACTCACTCTCTCGGATGACGCAAGTCACTCTCTTAAAATTTTACAGGTATAAAAGAGTGAGAGAGTGAGTTATATAGGTTCCCAGGAGTGTCCCGCAAATATTACCTGCGATGCTCCTCCTGCGCCAAGTGTCGTCCCCCGATTTGTGCTCCCTTCCCCAATTTGCGGCGTGTTGTCGGCTAGGTGCGCCGCTCCGCGCTCAGATCTGCGGCCAGGATTGAAACATCTGAAAAGCCAAGCGCAAGCGGAAATTTTGAGTTTAAAGAGTGGGCCCATTTGGGGCCGTGTTGATGCGCCCTGTACCATTTGTTTGTAGTTGTTTATTTTAATTGTTCTTCCAATTGAAATACTATTAAGGTTGACCCATGTCGCGGTCAACATTTTATGCCTATAAAATAAAATGGATGTGATCCATTTAGTTGTGGGAGTTTCAACATCGATTATGGCTACAACGTTCCGATTTTCACAACGGCGTCCACGTACGCCCAGAACAAAATTAAATTTTAGTCGCCACTGGACAACATCCAGTAGATCCAGCGGGGTTGATCTCCTCTAACATAATGATTTTAGAATGTTTTTAGCGCAGCAGCCTCTCCGAATTGTCAAACACACAATTCATTTATGAATGCGGAATGTATAATTCATATCGACATATAAAGGTTAAGTGCATAGAGTTGGGAGAATAATTAAGTCAAAACGACGTCACATTGGGGCCATAACTCACTCTCAATGACGTCACTCACTCTCTCGGATGACGAAAGTCACTCTTGAAAAACTTTACTGATATAAGAGAGTGAGGGAGTGAGTTATTTAGGTTCATGGAGCGTCCCACTTATATTACCTCGGACGCTCCTCCCGCGCCACATGTCGTCCCCCGATTGGTGATCCCTTCCACAATTCGCTGCGTGTTGTCGAGTAAGGGCTCCGCTCCACGCCGTGATCTGCAACAAGGATTAAAACATCTAAAAAGGCAAGCGTAAGCGGTAATTTTGAATTTAAAGGGTGGGCCCATTTAGGGCCGTGTTGATGCATCCTGTACCATTTGTTTTTAGTTGTTTATTTTAATTATTCTTCCAAATGATATACTGTTAAGGTTGGCCCATGTCATGGTCAACATTTTACGCCTATAAAATAAAATCGATATGATCCATTTAATTGCTGGAGTTTCAACATAGATTAAGGCTACTACGTTCCGATTTTCACAACGGCGTCCATATACTCCCAGGACAAAATTAAATTTTAGTCGCCATTGGACAACATCCAGTAGATCCGGCAGGGTTGATCTCCTCTGACATAATGATTTTAGAATGTTTTAAGAATGTTTTTAGCGCAGCGGCCACTCCGAATTGTCAAACACACAATTCGTTTTTGAATGCGGAAGGTATAATTCATATCGACATATAAAGGTTAAGTGCATAAAGTTGGGAGAGTAATTAATTTAAAATGACGTCGCATTGAGGCCATAACTCACTCTCAATGACGTCACTCACTCTCACGGATGACACAAATCACTCTCTAAAAACTTTACTGGTATAAGAGAGTGAGGGAGTCAGTTATATAGGTTCCCAGGAGCATCCCACTAATATTACCTGGGACGCACCCCCCGCGCCATGTGTCGTCCCCCGACTGGTGCTCCCTTTCACAATTCGCGGCGTGTTGCCGAATAGGGGCTCCGCTCCATGCCGAGATCTGCGGCCAGGATTAAAACATCTAAAAAGGCAAGCGTTAGCGGGAATTTTTAATTTAAAGAGTGGGCCCATTTGGGGCCGTGCTGATGCATTCTGTACCATTTGTTCTTAGTTGTTTATTTTAGTTGTTCTTCCAAATGAAATACTGTTAAGGTTGACCCCTGTCACGGTCAACATTTTACGCCTATAAAATAAAATCGATGTGATCCATTTAATTGCAGGAGTTTCAACATAGATTACGGCTACAACGTTCCGATTTTCACAACGGCGTCCATGTGGTCCCAGAACAAAATTAAATTATAGTCGCCATTGGACAACATCCAGTAGATCCAGCTGGATTGATCTCCTCTGACATAATGATTTTAGAATGTTTTTAGCACAACGACCTCTCCGAATTGTCAAACACACAATTTGTTTATGAATGCGGAATGTATAATTCATATCGATATATAAAGGTTAAGTGCATAGAATTCGGAGAATAATTAATTTAAAACGACGTCGCATTGAGGCCATAACTCACTCTTAATGACGTCACTCACACTCTCCGATAACGCAAGTTACTCTCTAAAAGCTTTACTAGTATAAGAGAGTGAGGGAGTAGGTTATATAGGTTCCCAGGAGCGTCCCACTAATATTACTTGGGATGCTCCTCCCGTGCCACGTGTCGTCCCCCGATTGGTGCTCCCTTCCGCAATTCGCGTCGTGTTGTCGAGTAGGGGCTCCGCTCTGCACCCAGATCTGCGGCCAAGATTAAAACATCTAAAAAGACTAGCGCATGCGGGAATTTTGAATTGAAAGAATGGGCCCATTTGGGGCCGTGTTGATGCGTCCGGTACCATTTGTTTGTAGCCGTTTATTTTAATTGTTCTTCCAAATGAAATACAGTAAAGGTTGACCAATATCACGGTCAACATTTTATGCCTATAAACTAAAATCGATGTGATCCATTTAATTGCTGGAGTTTCAACATCAATTACGGCTACTACGTGCCGATTTTAACAACGGCGTCCATATACTCCCAGAATGAAATTAAATTTTAGTCGCCATTGGACAACATCCAGTAGATCCGGCGGGGTTGATCTCCACTTACATAATGATTTTAGAGTGTTTTTAGCTTGTTTTTAGCGCAGCGGCCTCTCCGAATTCGTAAACACACAATTCGTTTATGAATGCGGAATGTATAATTCATATCGACATATAAAGGTTAAGTGCATAGAGTTGGGAGAATAATTAAGTGAAAACGACGTCGCATTGAGGCCATAACTCACTCTCAATGACGTCACTCACTCTCTCGGATGACGCAAGTCACTCTCTTAAAATTTTACAGGTATAAAAGAGTGAGAGAGTGAGTTATATAGGTTCCCAGGAGTGTCCCGCAAATATTACCTGCGATGCTCCTCCTGCGCCAAGTGTCGTCCCCCGATTTGTGCTCCCTTCCCCAATTTGCGGCGTGTTGTCGGCTAGGTGCGCCGCTCCGCGCTCAGATCTGCGGCCAGGATTGAAACATCTGAAAAGCCAAGCGCAAGCGGAAATTTTGAGTTTAAAGAGTGGGCCCATTTGGGGCCGTGTTGATGCGCCCTGTACCATTTGTTTGTAGTTGTTTATTTTAATTGTTCTTCCAATTGAAATACTATTAAGGTTGACCCATGTCGCGGTCAACATTTTATGCCTATAAAATAAAATGGATGTGATCCATTTAGTTGTGGGAGTTTCAACATCGATTATGGCTACAACGTTCCGATTTTCACAACGGCGTCCACGTACGCCCAGAACAAAATTAAATTTTAGTCGCCACTGGACAACATCCAGTAGATCCAGCGGGGTTGATCTCCTCTAACATAATGATTTTAGAATGTTTTTAGCGCAGCAGCCTCTCCGAATTGTCAAACACACAATTCATTTATGAATGCGGAATGTATAATTCATATCGACATATAAAGGTTAAGTGCATAGAGTTGGGAGAATAATTAAGTCAAAACGACGTCACATTGGGGCCATAACTCACTCTCAATGACGTCACTCACTCTCTCGAATGACCCAAGTCACTCTCTAAAAACTTTACTGGTATAAGAGAGTGAGGAAGTGAGTTATATAGGTTCCCAGGAGCGTCCCACTAATATTACGTGGGACGCTCCTCCCGCGCCACATGTCGTCCCCCGACTGGTGCCCCCTCCCCAATTCATGGCGTGTTGTCGAGTAGGGACTCCGCTCCGCCCCCAGATCTGCGGCCAGGGTTAAAACATCTAAAAAGGCAAGCGCAAGCGTGAATTTTGAATTTAAATAGTGGGCCCATTGGGGGCTGTGTTGATGCGTCCTGTACCATTTGTTTGTAGTTATTTGTTTTAATTATTCTTCCAAATGAAATACTGTTAAGGTTGACCGATGTCACGGTCAACATTTTATGCCTATAAAATAAAATCAATGTGATCCATTTTATTGCTTGAGTTTCAACATAGATTAAGGCTACTACGTTCCGATTTTCACAACGGCATCCATATACTCCCAGAACAAAATTAAATTTTAGTCGCCATTGGACAACATCCAGTAGATCCGGCGGGATTGATCTCCTCTGACATAATGATTTTAGAATGTTTTTAGCGCAACGGCATCTCTGAATTGTCAAACACACAATTCGTTTTATGAATACGGAATGTATAATTCATATCGATATATAAGGGTTAAGTGCATAGAATTGGGAGAATAATTAATTTAAAACGACGTCGCATTGAGGCTGTAACTGACTCTGAATGACGTCACTCAATCTCTCGGATGACGTAAGTCACTCTCTAAAAACTTTACTGGTATAAGAGAGTGAGGGGGTGAGTTATATAGGTTCCCAGGAGCGTCCCACTAACATTACCAGGGAGGCTCCCCCGGCGCCACGTGTCGTCCCCCGATTGGTGTTCCCTTCCGCAATTTGCGGCGTGTTGTCGAGCAGGTGCTCAACTCCATGCCCAGATTTGCGGCCAGGATTAAAACATCGAAAAAGGTCAGCGCAAGCGGAAATTTTGAAATTAAAGAGTGGGCCCATTTGGGGACGCGTTGGTACGGCCTGTACCATTTGTTCGTAGCTGTTTATTTTAATTCTTCTTCCAAATGAAATACAGTTATGGTTGGCCCATGTCACGGTCAACATTTTATGCCTACAAAATAAAATGGATGTGATCCATTTAATTCCTGGAGTTTCAACATCGATTATGGCTACTACGTTCCAATTTTCACAACGACGTCCATATACTCCTAGAATAAAATTAAATTTTAGTCGCCGCTGGACAACATCCAGTAGATCCGGCGAGTTTGATCTCCTCGGACATAATGATTTTAGAACCTTTTTTGAATGTTTTTAGCACAGCGGCCTCTCCGAATTGTCAAACACACAATTCGTTTATGAATGCGGAATGTATAATTCATATCGACATATAAAGGTTAAGTGCATGGAGTTGGGAGAATAATTAACTTAAAACGACGTCGCATTGAGGCCATAACTCACTCTCAATGACGTCACTCACTCTCTCGGATGACGCAAGTCACTCTCTAAAAACTTTCCTGGTATAAGAGAGTGAGGGAGTGAGTTATATAGGTTCCCAGGAGCGTCCCACAAATATTACCTGGGACACTCCCCCCGCACCACGTGTCGTCCCCAGATCTGCGGCCAAGATTAAAACATCTAAAAAGGCAAGCGTAAGCGGGAATTTTGAATTTAAAGAGTGGGCCCATTTGGGGCCGGATTGATGCATTCTGTACCATTTGTTTTTAGTTGTTTATTTTAATTGTTCTTCCAAATGAAACACTGTTAAGGTTGACCCATGTCACGCTCAACATTTTATGCCCATAAAATACAATCGATGTGATCCATTTAATGGCTGGAGTTTCGACATGGATTAAGGCTACTACGTTCTGATTTTCACAACGGCGTCCATATACTCCCAGAACAAAATTAGATTTTAGTCGCCATTGGAAAACATCCAGTACATCCGGCGGGTTTGATCTCTTCTGACATAATGATTTTAGAATGTTTTTGGAATGTTTTCAGCGCATCGGCCTCTCCGAATTGTCAAACACACAATTCGTTTATGAATGTGGAATGTATAATTCACATTGATATATAAAGGTTAAGTGCATAGAATTGGGAGAATAATTAATTTAAAACGACGTCGCATTAAGCCCGTAACTCACTCTCAACGACGTCGCTCACTCTCTCGGATGACGGAAGTCGCTCTCTAAAAACTTTACTGGTATAAGAGAGTCAGGGAGTGAGTTATATAGGTTCCCAGAAGCGTCCCACTAATATTACCTGGGACTCTCCTCCCGTGCCACGTGTTGTCCCCCGATTGGTGCTCCCTTCCGCAATTCACGGCGTGTGGTCGAGTAGGGGCTCCGCTTCGCACCCAGATCTGCGGCCAGGATTAAAACATCTAAAAAGGCAAGCGTAAGTAGGAATTTTGAATTTAAAGGGTGGGCCCATTTGGGGCCGTGTTGATGGATCCTGTACCATTTGTTTTTAGTTGTTTATTTTAATTGTTCTTCCAAATGGAATACTGTTAAGGTTGACCCATGTCACGGTCAACATTAAATTGCTGGAGTTTCAACACAGATTAAGGCTACTACGTTCCGATTTTCACAACGGCGTCCATATACTCCCAGAGCAAAATTAAATTTTAGTCGCCATTGGACAACATCCAGTAGATCCGGCATGGTAGATCTCCTCTAACATAATGATTTTAGAAGTTTTTTAGCGCAGCGGTGTAGACGCGCCCGCGTGAGGCCTTCGTGCTACGGTTCGGACTCAATTTGTGTCACGGTTCTAAATCTGAACCAAAAAGTCCAAATCTGGCAAATCGTTTTGAGAAAATAGATTTTTGAAAGAAGTGCCAAACATGGACTGCTTTTCCAGATACAGAGTCACCACGTAAATATTTTATTTGGGGACTTTAGGAAACCCTGACTCGGTGCCAAAGGCCACGTGTCCGTCATCACCAAAGTTGCCTCGGCTCGGGAACTTGGGTACGATCGGAGAAGGTCAGCTATGAGCACCCCCTCTCGCCCGGTCCGAAGACTGGCCTCTACTAACCGTGATATTCTATTTTGAAAACGTTATGTGCTCTTATTCCGGTTATTAGCCTAGAATTACTATGTTGTGCGCACAGCAAACAAGTATAGACCAAATCGCCTTATATTGGAGCAAAACATTTCATGCTTGTTTTGAAGATGGTTTGCTACTCGCAAGTAGGCTAAAATGCAGGTTTTGCCACCTTCGAGTGGACTTTTTAAAAAAGATGGTTTTGCCACTATCTAGTGGGCTTAAAACTCACAGTTTTAATGCATTTTTCCAATTTAGGCAATTCAACCTCCATCCACAGGCATTCAAGCAGTTATATCACATAAGAAGCTAGCCTCATGGTAATCATGCTGTTATGGCAACACTCACACGCATGCGGTATGCTAAAGCATAAATGCTTACCGAGTACTCCGAGCCAAAACAAAACTAGTTAGTAATCATATGCATGATCCTAGTTCATGTTAAGATGGCTAATGCAACACATGCAAGATGCAACTAAGATAGGCTCGGCTAATCTATAATGACATGTGAAATGCTACAACTAACACGTATTCAATTTGGAATTGAAATACAAATGGAGTTAGAATGATGCGCCGAGCCTGGTGCATGCAAGACAAATGTATGAATGCACGCATGCATAGCACAAGGTATGCTAATTTAAATATGCCCTAGTCTACCATCATAAGTGGGTACATAAAAGGGAAGAAAGACGTGGGGTTGGAAGACATACACATAGTCACGCACACTTATTACATAATTGCCCTCACTCGGAGGGTCCAAATAAATATTACAGTCCGAATAATAAACACATAAATTATTACAGAATTTCTAATTAATTAACAGAATGAATGCAAAAAAGAAAGGTGGCCACAGCCCCCCGCCTTGGGATGCGCGAATGATGCATGCTCGAACCCGTCTTGGCCGAAAAGTCCGTACCATACCACTGCCGCCACTGTTTACACTGCCCTGCTTCTCTGAAAATTGCCAAAGTTCTGGGACAGGTCCCCTGAACACTGTGGAACACCATCGGCTGAAGGAAATGTCCACCGGCCATTGAAAATATCCATCGGCTATTTATGAAGCTATCGGCCTAGGAAAGATTGCCGGTCGGCACTGAACACTGCCGGTCGGCAGAAAGTTCCTGCAGAATCTGGTTTTTGACAGCAACAAGGACAGACAGTGCATGGCATGGAATTTCAAGCAAGTGTATGCATGGCTACTCTCCCAATCATGTAACGGACTCAAGGGAGTATGGCCCTTGACCCTCGGGCTATCAATTGTGCATTTGATGCATGATAGCCTAAGGAGCCAAGGTTGCAATTCAATGTAAAAATGCATGCAACACACAAATGAGGACCAAGATCCTATCATGCCAAAGTCAAGGGCCTCAGTGACCGAAGGTTGAGGTGTGTTTTGTCACTCGAAGTACAAACACCCCTTATCCCTCAAGTTTGGTTTGACACCCTAAACCAAACAATGTAATGCGTGTATGCACTTGTGATTCAAGTTATGCAACATGAGGCTAAGATGCAAAACATGTCAAATATGTTGCAACCTACCATGTTAAGCATGCAAAGTGCTAATCATATGAGATGCAAATGTAATGCAAACATGGACAAGTATGCCCTAAGGCTAGCATGGGACAACATGTAATGAGCCAAGTAAGCAACAAGCATATGATAAGCATGCAATGGTGGACATAAACCATAAACGGCAAACCTCAACCTCGCCATAAACAGTGGCCAAAATGATGCAACAAAGGCATGAAAACACACACAAGCATGCATGCACAAGGCCTTAAACATGGAGCATAATCCATCAACTCTTCAAAGCATGAAGGGGATGGAAAATGCAAGTATGCAAGCATGGAACATGGACTGAAATGTGGTCTCCAATGATGCCAAATCATGAGAACAAGCCAAGTAAAGCATACTAGTGACCTACACACCTAAGGCTAGTAAGCTAGAATGCAAAGAAGCTATACAAAGCATGGAAAACATGAATCCAAAGACCCAAGACAGACCTTAAGCATGTTAAAACATGACCAAAAACTTCACAAAGCTAAGCCAAAATATGAAAGCATGGTAGTCCAAAGGCAAGATGCATTTCTAGGCAAAATAGAGGAATACAAAGCAAGTGTATGATACATGCCAAGGGTCAACAAACCAACATGGGAAAGAGGTAAAACATGCTAAATAAACACCAAATACCTACTGAAATAGAGCCAACACATGTTAGAATGAGGTGCTCCTTTGGAAGGCCATGCAAGGGGTTGTTATACGCATGCAAGAGGGACACTCAATATGACCAAAACAACTCTGGAAATGGCTTATGGGGGTCCTAAAACCCACTGAAAAATGCCTGAACTGAGCTCAAGAAGTGTGCAAATATAGGCCCCTTTGTAAGACCAAAAAGGGCATCAAACAAGACAACAAGGAGAGGGGATGGCGCTCTCCTTCTTAGGACCTTAAACCACCATCCTCACCACTGAAATCCCTCAAGATATCAGTGGTGAGGAGGCCCAAACAAGGTGGTCCCTGAGCTCACTAAAAATGCACAAAAATGAGGCCAAACAGGGCCTAAGAGGGGTCAAACAACCCCAAACACCAAAGTGGTCAAAAACAAACTTGAAAAGGAGCTCAAAAAAAGACTTTTTTCAGTTATACACTAATCTCAAAACAGAAAGCAAGATAGGCTAAAAGTGTGTGCAAAAATGGGGGATAAAAGAGGGTTAAAGGCTCACCCTTGTAGACCAACGAAACCAGCAGCTTCTTGGACAAAAAACCAGTCCCTTAGCCTCTGAAAATGGCCTCCAAGCTCCTTAGATTGATGATGGAGGTGTTAGGCTAGGGGTTGGTGTGCAAAGGAGCCAAGAACCAAGCCATTTGGAGCCAAAATGGAGAAGATATGGAGAGAGATATATGTATAGAGCCTTAGACCAATTCTTGGAACCTCTTGAATGGAAGAATAGGCTCTATATTTATAGAGCAAGACAAGGTGCCAAGCTTCTTAGAGAAGCAAACAAAAAAGAGGGGTCAAGGGGGTCAAGCTTCCCTTAGAAGCTTAGAGCAAAAGGGCCAAGAAGGCCAAGCTTCTTCAAGAAAAGGTCTCGGCCAGGAAAAGTGGCTGATTGATCAGAAACAGTGGCCAGCCGACCAAACATAATGCCGACCGACCATCAATAGTGCCGACCAGCCATAACCAATGGCCGGTGGCAAGGAAACAAGGCCGGTGGCCTCAAGCCATGGCCGGTGAGATGTGGGGATGGCCTTCAAGCTACTTCCCACCCTCAGAAGCAAAACAACAAGTGTTTTGGTGCAAAACAACAAGCGTTTTGGTGCAAAACCAGACACAAAACAGTGGAGTCGAGAGATCCTGAGGTAGGGCGCGTAGTCGAGACCTCCGGGAACTCAAGAGGAACACGAACAAGGATGATCATCGAGTGTTCAAACGATGACGTCCAAGTCTTAAGGACGGTCAAAAATGGGGTGTCTACAAGCGGCCTCTCCGAATTGTCAAACACACAATTCGTTTATGAATGCGGAATGTATAATTCATATCAACATATAAAGGTTAAGTGCATAAAGTTGGGAGAATAATTAATTTAAAATGACGTCGCATTGAGGCCATAACTCACTCTCAATGACATCACTCACTCTCGCGGATGACGCAAGTCACTCTCTAAAAACTTTACTGGTATAAGAGAGTGAGGGAGTGAGTTATATAGGTTCCCAGGAGCGACCCACTAATATTACCTGGTACGCTCCTCTCGTGCTACGTGTCGTCCCCCGATTGGTGCTCCCTTTCGTAGTTCGCGGCGTGTTGTCGAGTAGGGGCTCCGCTCCGTGCCCAGATCTACGGCCAAGATTAAAACATCTAAAATGGCAAGCGCAAACGGGAATTTTGAATTTAAAGAGTGGCCCATTCGGGGCCGTGTTGATGCGTCCAGTACCATTAGTTTGTAGTTGTTTATTTTAACTGTTCTTCCAAATGAAATACTGTTAAGGTTGACCCATGTCACGGTCAGCATTTTATGCCTATAAAATAAAATCAATGTGATACATTTAATTACTGGAGTTTCAACATAGATTACGGCTACTACGTTCCGATTTTCACAACGGCATCCATATACTCCCAGAACAAAATTAAATTTTAGTCGCCATTGGCCAATATCCAGTAGATCCGGCGGGATTGATCTCCTCTGACATAATGATTTTAGAATGTTTTTAGTGCGGGGACCTCTCTGAATTGTCAAACACACAATTCGTTCATGAATGCGGAATGTATAATTCATATCGATATATACAGGTTAAGTGCATAGAATTTGGAGAATAATTAATTTAAAACGACGTCGCATTGAGGCCATAACTCACTCTCAATGATGTCACTCACTCTCTCGGATGACGGAAGTCACTCTCTAAAAACTTTACTGGTATAAGAGAGTGAGGGAGTGAGTTATATAGGTTCCCTAGAGCGTCCCACTAATACTACCTCGGACGCACATCCCGCGCCACGTGTCGTCCCACGATTAGTGCTCCCTTCCGTAATTCGCTGCATGTGGTCGAGTAGGGGCTCCGCTCCGCGCCGTGATCTGCAGCTAGGGTTAAAACATCTAAAAAGGCAGGCGTATGCGGTAATTTTGAATTTAAAGGGTGGGCCCATTTAGGGCCGTGTTGATGCATCCTGTACCATTTGCTTTTAGTTGTTTATCTTAATTGTTCTTCCAAATGAAATACTGTTAAGGTAGACCCATGTCACTGTCAACATTTTACGCCTATAAAATAAAATCGATGTGATCCATTTAATTGCTGGAGTTTCAACATAGATTAAGGCTACTACGTTCCGATTTTCACAACGACGTCCATATACTCGCAGGACAAAATTAAATATTAGTTGCCATTGGACAACATCCAGTAGATCCGGCGTGGTTGATCTCCTTGGACATAATGATTTTAGAATGTTTTAAGAATGTTTTTAGCGCAGCGGCCACTCCGAATTGTCAAACACACAATTCGTTTATGAATACGGAATGTATAATTCATATCGACATATAATGGTTAAGTGCATAAAGTTGGGAGAATAATTAATTTAAAATGACGTCGCATTGAGGCAATAACTCACCCTCAATGACATCAGTCACTCTCACGGATGACGCAAATCACTCTCTTAAAACTTTACTAGTATAAGAGAGTGAGGGAGTGAGTTATATAGGTTCCCAGGAGCGTCCCGCTAATATTACCAGGGACGCACCCCCCGCGCCATGTTTCATCCCCCGACTGGTGCTCCTTTTCACAATTCGTGGCGTGTTGCCGAGTAAGGGCTCCGCTCCGTGCCGAAATCTGCGGCCAGTATTAAAACATCTAAAATGGCAAGTGTAAGCGGAAATTTTTAATTTAAAGATTGGGCCCATTTGGGGCCATGCTGATGCATCCTGTAGCATTTGTTTTTAGTTGTTTATTTTAGTTGTTCTTCCAAATGAAATACTGTTAAGGTTGACCCCCGTCACGGTCAACATTTTACGCCTATAAAATAAAATTGATGTGATCCATTTAATTGCAGGAGTTTCAACATAGATTAAGGCTACAACGTTCCGATTTTCACAACGGCGTCCATATGCTCCCAGAACAAAATTAAATTATAGTCGCCATTGGACAACATCCAGTAGATCCGGCTGGATTGATCTCCTCTGACATAATGATTTTAGAATGTTTTTAGAATGTTTTTAGCACAGCGACCTTTGCAAATTGTCAAACACATAATTCGTTTATGAATACGGAATGTATAATTCATATCCACATATAAAGGTTAAGTGCATAGAATTGGGAGAATAATTAATTTAGAACGACGTCGCATTGAGGCCATAACTCACACTCAATGACGTCACTCACTCTCTCGGATAACGCAAGTTACTCTCTAAAAGCTTTGCCAGTATAAGAGAGTGAGGGAGTGAGTTATATAGGTTCCCAGGAGCGTCCCACTAAAATTACCTAGGACGCTCCTCCCGTGCCACGTGTCGTCCCCCGATTGGTGCTCCTTTTCGCAATTCGCGTCGTGTTGTCGAGTAGTCGCTCCGCTCCGTACCCAGATCTGCGGCCAGGATTAAAACATCTCAAAAGACAAGTGCAACCGGGAATTTTGAATTTAAAGAGTGGGCCCATTTGGGGCCGTGTTGATGCGTCCTGTACCATTTGTTTGTAGCTGTTTATTTTAATTGTTCTTCCAAATGAAATACAGTAAAGGTTGACAAATATCACGGTCAACATTTTATGCCTATAAAATAAAATCGATGTGATCCATTTAATTGCTGGAGTTTCAACATCAATTATGGCTACTACGTTCCGATTTTCACAACGGCGTCCATATACTCCCAGAACAAAATTAAATTTTAGTTGCCCTTGGACAACATCCAGTAGATCCAGCGGGGTTGATCTCCTCTAAAATAATGATTTTAGAATGTTTTTTGCGCAACGGCCACTCCGAATTGTCAAACACACAGTTCGTTTATGAATGCGGAATGTATAATTCATATCAACATATAAAGGTTAAGTGCATAGAGTTGGGAGAATAATTAATTTAAAACGACGTCGCATTGAGGCCATAACTCACTCTTAATGACATCACTCGCTCTGCCGGATGACGCAAGTCACTCTCTAAACACTTTACTGGTATAAGAGAGTGAGGGAGTGAGTTACATAGGTTCCCAGGAGCGTCCCACTAACCTTACCTGGGACGCTCCCCCCCGCGCCACATGTCGTCCCCCGATTGGGGCTCCCTTCCTCAATTCGCGGCGTGTTCTTGAGTAGGGGCACCGCTCCGCAGCCTGATCTATGGCTAGGATTAAAAGATCTAAAAAGGCAAGCACAAGCGGGAATTTTTAATTTAAAGAGTGGGCCCATTTGGGGCCGTATTGATGCGTCCTGTACCATTTGTTTGTAGCCGTTTATTTTAATTGTTCTTCCAAATGAAATATGACCCATGTCACGGTCAACATTTTATGCCTATAAAATAAAATTGATATGATCCATTTAATTGCTGGAGTTTCAACATCTATTATGGCTACTACGTTCCGATTTTCACAACGGCGTCCATATACTCCCAAAACAAAATTAAATTTTAGTCGCCGCTGGACAACATCCAGTAGATCCGGCGGGGTTGATCTCCTCTGACATAATGATTTTAGAATGTTTTTAGAATGTTTTTAGCGCAGCGGCCTCCTCGAATTGTCAAACACACAATTCGTTTATGAATGCAGAATGTATAATTCATGTCGATATATAAAGGTTAAGTGCATAGAGTTGTGAGAATAATTAATTTTAAACGACGTCGCATTGAGGCCA
Source organism: Camellia sinensis (assembly GCF_055761805.1). NCBI lineage: Eukaryota > Viridiplantae > Streptophyta > Magnoliopsida > Ericales > Theaceae > Camellia > Camellia sinensis. The sequence continues at coordinate 75,546,006 of NC_138964.1, forward strand.
TAACTCACTCTCAATGACGTCACTCACTCTCTCGGATGACGCAAGTCACTCTTTAAAAATTTTACTGGTATAAGAGAGTGAGGGAGTGAGTTATATAGGTTCCCAGGAGCGTCCCACTAATATTGCCTGGGACGCTCCCCCCCGCGCCACGTGTCGTCCCCCGATTGGTGATCCCTTCCACAATTTGCAGCGTGCTGTCGAGTAGGGGCTCCGCTCCGCACCCAGATCTGTAGCCAGGATTAAAACATCTAAAAAGGCAAGCGCAAGCAGGAATTTTGAATTTAAAGAGTGGGCCCATTTGGGGCCATGTTGATGCGTCCTGTACCATTTGTTTGTAGCCGTTTATTTTAATTGTTCTTCCAAATGTAATACAATTAAGATTGACCCATGTCACTGTCAACATTTAATGCCTATAAAATAAAATCGATGTGATCCGTTTAATTGCTGGAGTTTCAACATCGATTATGGCTACTACGTTCCGATTTTCACAACGGTATCCATATACCCCCAAAACAAAATTAAATTTTAGTCGCCGCTGGGCAACATCCTGTAGATCCAGCGGGGTGGATCTCCTCTAACACAATGATTTTAGAATGTTTTGAGAATGTTTTAAGCGCAGCGGCCTCTCCGAATTGTCAAACACACAATTCGTTTATGAATGCGGAATGTATAATTCATATCGACATATAAAGGTTAAGTGCATAGAGTTGGGAGAATAATTAATTCAAAACGACGTCGCATTGAGGCCATAACTCACTCCCGATGACATCACTCACTCTCTCGGATGACGCAAGTCACTCTCTAAAATCTTTACTGGTATAAGAGAGTGAGGGAGTTAGTTAGATAGGTTCCAAGGAGCATCCCACAAATATTACCGGGGACGCTCCCCCCGCACCACGTGTCGTCCCCCGATTAGTGCTCCCTTCCGCAATTCGCGGCGTATTGTCGAGTAGGGGTTCCTTGTGTAGACCGCAATGCTTTCTTTGCGTAGACCGCATGTTTTCCTTGCGTAGGCCGCATGTTTTACTTGCGTATACCGCATGTTCTGCTTGCGTGGACCGCATTCCTGTGTCCAAATTCATTACCTGCGTAGACCGCATGTCTTACTTGCGTAGACCGCATGTTCTGCTTGCGTAGACCGCATTCTTATGATTCAATTTCATTGCTTGCGTAGACCGCATGCTTATGATCAATTTCGTTGCCTGCGTAGACCGCGTGCTCCACTTACATGTCTGTGCCTTCACAGCATTGTTGTGCTTCCCACTTGCTTTGCGTTGTCACGCATTTTCAAGTACATTAATATGCATGTTGTTAATCACATTGTACCTGTTAAGTTTGTTTTCTTTGCAGGCACGATATTGTATGTACGGTTCATTTAAGGTTGGTGCAACCAGATGAGCCGCACAGGTATTGTATTTTACGGTCTAGAAGACCTTAAATCCTCGGAAGGTGCAAGACCTTCAATGCATTGATGTGCACAGTCCATTTACATTGTCATGTATCTTAAAAGCCGCGTGTTGTCGCGTATTCCATACATCATGCATCATCATGCATTTGCATTTCAAAAACAAAAACAAAAAAATTGCATTGTCATGCACCATCGTAAATAGTTGCACTGTCATGCATCATTGTAACATAGTGTATATTGCATTATAGCTTGCATGCATTCACTGCATCACCTCCGCCTATGGCTCGCGCCTTTCCATGATTGAGCTTGGTCTGGTATGTGCCCATACTTTTCACGTCGAAACATAGTTTAGTAGACCGTTCTATGTTAGACACGGCTTGTATGTGTACATGCTTTTCCTAGGAAAGATTTGGTTTGGCCCGCAGGCCATATCCATTATATTGCATTTCCATTCCATCGCATATTTGTAGATATTGTATTATAGCTTGCATGCATTCACTGCATCACCTCCGCCTATGGCTCGCGCCTTTCCATGATTGAGCTTGGTCTGGTATGTGCCCATACATTTCACATCGAAACATAGTTCAGTAGACCGTTCTATATTAGACACGGCTTGTATGTGTACATGCTTTTCCTAGGCAAGATTTGATTTGGCCCGTAGGCCATATCCATTATATTACATTTCCATTGCATTTCATATTTGTAGATATTGCATTGTAGCTTGCATGCATTCACTGCATCACCCCCGCCTATGGCTTGCGCCTTTCCATGTTGAGCTTGGTCTGGTATGTGCCCATACTTCTCATGTCGAAACATAGTTCAGTAGACCGTTCTATGTTAGACGTGGCTTGTATGTATACATGCCTTTCCTAGGCAAGATTTGGGTTAGCCCGCGTGCCTTATCCATTGCCATTTTCCCCAGCATTTTCATTGTATATATTACATTATAGTGTAATTGTTGCATCCAGCATTAGGATCGTAGTCCTTTCCCCAGCGGGTCGTTTCCCCACCTTTGTCATCTCCCCCCAATACTTGTTCTTGTGTCCATGTACATTACTCATAGTTCAGTTGATCGTTCTATGGTAGACGGACTTGTTACCTCCATCAATCTATTTGACATTTGTGTGGTTTTCAACCGCTCATGATTGGATCATGATTCAATTGCTTTGCATATAGTTTGCATTGTTTCAATTACGTTGCATTTTCATTTGCAGTGTTTATACATTGTTTTGTATATATCGCATATCATTTTGCATTCATTCTTGCATTGTCATGCATGTTGCTAACAAATATTGTACCTGTTAAGTTTGCTTTCTTTTCAGGCACGATATTGTATGTACGGTTCATTTGAGGCTGGTGCAACCAGACGAACCGCACAGGTATTGTATCCTCCGGGTGAGACGTATCGAGAATTACATAATTCTCTTACATCCTTTCTGCATTTGTAATGTAGTTGCATTGGTGTATGCTAGCTTGAAACTGTCGCATGTGTGCTTCATTACAGCTTTCTTTGCATGATCATAAGTTATGTCCGGCTCTGTGCATTGTCTTTTTAGATTTTTAGAATGCTTTTAGCGCAGCGGCCTCTCCGAATTGTCAAACACACATTTCGTTTATAAATGCGGAATGTATAATTCATATCGATACATAAAGGTTAAGTGCATAGAATTGGGAGAATAATTAATTTAAAACGACGTCGCATTGAGGCCACAACTCACTCTCAATGACGTCACTCGCTCTCTCGGTTGACGCAAGTCACTATCTTCAAACTTTACTGGTATAAGAAAGTGAGGGAGTGAGTTATATAAGTTCCCAGGAGCGTTGCACTAATATTACCTAGGACGCTCCCCCCCGCGCCATGTGTCGTCCACCGATTGGTGCTGCCTTCCGCAATTCGTGGTGTGTTGTCGAGTAGGGGCTCCGATCCGCGCCCAAATCTGCGGCCAGGCTTAAAACATCTAAAAAGGCAAGCGCAAGCGGGAATTTTGAATTTGAAAAGTAGGCCATTTTGGGGCCGTGTTGATGCCTCCTGTACCATTTGTTTGTAGCCGTTTATTTTCGTTGTTCTTCCAAATGAAATACAGTTTAGGTTGAGCCATGTCACGGTCAACATTTTATGCCTATAAAATAAAATCGATGTGATCCATTTAATTGCTGGAGTTTCAACATCGATTATGGCTACTACGTTCTGATTTTCACAACGGCGTCCTTGTACTCCCAGAACAAAATTAAATTTTAGTCGCCGCTGGACAACATCCAGTAGATCCGGTAGGGTTGATCTCCTCTGACATAATGATTTTAGAAAGTTTTTAGAATGTTTTTAGCGCAGCGGCCCCTCCGAATTGTCAAACACACAGTTCGTTTATGAATGCAGAATGTGTAATTAATATCAGTATATAAAGGTTAAGTGCATAGAATTGGGAGAATAATTAATTTAAAACGACGTCGCATTGAGGCCATAACTCACTCTCAATGACGTCACTCACTCTCTCAGATGACGCAAGTCACTCTCTAAAAACTTTACTGGTATAAGAGAGTGAGGGAGTGAGTTATATACGTTCCCAAGAGCGTCCCACTAATATTACCTGGGACGCTCCCCCCGCGCCACGTGTCGTCCCCCAATTGGTGATCCCATCCACAATTCGCAGCGTGTTGTCGAGTTCGGGCTCCGCTCCGTGCCCAGATCTGCGGCCAGGATTAAAACTTCTAAAAAGGCAAGCGCAAGCTGTAGACACCCCATTTTTGACCGTCCTTAAGACTTGGACGTCACCGTAGGAACACTCGGTGATCATCCGTGCTTGTGTTCGTCTCAAGTTCCCGGAGGTCTCGACTGCGCGCCTCGCCTCAGGATCTCTTGACTCAACTTTTCGGTGTCTGGTTTTGCACCAAACACTTGTGTTTCTGCCTTGAGAGGCAAGGAATGGCTTGTTGGCCATTCCCACACCCCACCGGCTGTCCCCTCACGTCACCGGCCGTTTATTGTTGCCGCCGGCAGTGGTTTCTTAAAACCAATGGCCGGTCGGCACTATATTTTGCCGACCGGCACTTTATTTGGCCGGTGACCTTTTTTTTGCTAGCCGATGTGACCCCTTTGCACCCTTCAGACTTGGTGCATGCCAGCTGTGCCAGCTGGAATGCACCAACACTCCTCCCCGTACATGAAATGGCTGTTTTGCCCCTTTTGCCCCCTTTTGGTCAAAGCTTCTTGAGGAAGCTTGACCCTTTGGTCAAAGCTTCCTCAAGAAGCTTGGCCAGCTGTCTTAGCTTCCTCAAGAAGCCTTGACCTCCTTGCCCCCTTTGCCCCTTTCATTTAGCTTCCTTGAGAAGCTTAAATCATTGCCCTTTGCCTATTTAAGCACCTCTCTTCTTCCATTGTTGGGGGTTGGAGTTTTTTTGAAGATAAAAACCAGAGCTTATATACATATACATCATATACACACACACTCTCTCTATATTTCCCTCTCTCTCCTCCCTTGTGTGTGTTTTCTTGGCCTAAAAGTGCATTTTGACCTTACTTTTGCACTAATACACACACCATTACACCTTGCTCCGAGATTGAGAGGCATTGAGGGTTGTTTTTTGAGATTTTGGACTGATTTTGCTCAGAAGAGTGTGGCTGGACCAACTGTTCTTGAAGTGTTCTTCAAGGGTAAGATTCTCACTTTAGTTTCCCCAATCTTGCATTGGCTTTTGACCTATCTTGCTTATTGATTTGAGCTTTGTGTATAACTAAAAAAAGTCTTATATTTTCCTGCTTAAGACATCTCATTAGGTCATTTTGGCATTGGGGGTCGAACTCCCCCTCTTAGGCCTCTTTTGGCCTCTTTTGGTGCCTTTTCTTTAAGCCTTGTTGCCTTTGTTGTATTGCTCTTTTCACCACTGAAATCCAGTGGATTTTCAGTGGTGAAGAAGATGGTTTGAGGTCTTGCATAGGGGAGGGACACCCCTCTCCCCTTTGTCTCTCTTTTATCCTTGTTTTTGGCTTAAAGGGCAACATGCATGCTTGACTGATTTTGGCCCTATTTCAAAGGTTTTTAGATGTCTTTTGATCATGACATATCTCTATCTTTGGTCGGGTTTGTGGTCTTTTGCATGCATAATACCCTTGTTTTGTATCCCACCCTTTTGCATAGAAATTCATCTTCTATTTAGGCTTCCATGCTTGCATGATTTAACTTAGCTTGTTGAAGCTTTCGGTCATGATTTGTCATGCTTAAGATCTGTTGGCCACTGTTTTGGTCATGTTTGACATGCTTGATGTAGTTGCTTTGCATTTTGGCTTGTAGGCCTTGAGTATTTTGGCTTCTAGCATGCTTAACTTAGACTATCCTCATGATTTGGCATTATTTAAGATCATATTTCAGTCCATGTAAGGTGGTCTTATATTGTCATTTGTGTCCCTTCCCATGCTTTAAGGTGTTGTAGTTTTGTGCCTTGAAATGGGCATTGCGCATGCTTGTATGTTTAAGACATTTTGGGGCTGCCATATCAGCGGGTTTTTGGGTGTATTTTGCTGCATTGAACATCTGTTTTTGGTCGCTTAGTCCATGCCATGAGTGGTCATGATGATTGTAGTAGAATGCCCCTTGATTGTGCCTTAGCTTTGGGCCCCTTTGGCTTGCATGTTGGCATGAGTGCTTGTTCACCATTTTGGACACTTTTTGGTCACTGTTTTGGGATGGACTGAGGTCTGCCCTTCATGGTTTAGCACCACCATTGCATTATCATGTTGCATTGTTTTGGTCCTGATGCTTACATTGTATCATACTTGCATGTTGGCGTGGCATTTATCTAGTTGCATCTCATATACATTGTACCATACTTGGCACATTTAGAATGCACTAACTTAGTTTGCATGTTTAGGTTGCATTACAATTGGCATGTTTTGCATTTTAACCTCACGTTGTGCATTTGAGCCAAGTTTGTATATATGCATTGCATTGCTTGGTTTGGGGTGTCAAACCGGGCATGGGGATTGAGGAGTGTTTGTACTTCAAGTGACAAAACACGCCTCAACCCTCGGTCACCAATCCCCTTGACTCCAATATGATAGGGTGTTGGTATTCATGTGTTTTGTTTGCATGCATTTTACATTGAATTGCAACCTTGGCCTATTAGGCCATCATGCATCAAAAATGCACGATTGATGGTCCGAATGTCGAGGGTCACGCTCCCTTGAGTCACTTGCATAATTGGGAGTGTGACCAAGCTCACATTTGCTCAAAATTCCATGCCATGTACTGCTTTGCCCTCTGCTGCTGTCAACTGCAGGTCCCAGCAGGAATTTGTGGCCGATCGGCAATGTTTAGTGCCGGCCGGCAAAGAATATGTGGCCGATAGACTTGAAAGCAGCCGATGGAAATTTCCCATGGCCGGTGGTTATTTCCCTTAGCCGATAGTGTTCTACAGTGTGCAGAGAACATATTCCAAGACTTTGGCAATTTTCAGAGGAGCAGGGCAGCATTAACAGAGGCAGCAGTGGCATGGTACGGGTTTCCGGGCAAGATGGATCGAGCATGCATCATTCGCGTATCCCGAGGCAGGGCTGCGGTCATCTCTATTCTGCATTTAATTTGTTGAATTACAGGGTCTGTAACAATTAATTAGCTAGGATAGGTAATTCATTATTCGGATTGTATTATTCTTTTGGTCCCTCCGAGAGAGGGCAAATTTGAAATAAGTGTGGGTGCGTGTGTGCATGTCTTCCAATCCCACATCTTTCTTCCCTTTTATTTACCTGCTTATGATGGTAGACTAGGGCATATTTAAATTAGCATAACAGCATGACAGCATGTTTGCATTCATTCATCTGTTTCGCATGCACCAGTCTCGACGCATCATACTAACTGCATCGTATTTTCAATCCCAAATTGAGTACATGTTATTTGCAGCATTTCACATGCCATGTTTAGGATAGCCGAGCCTGTTTGGATTGCATCTTTGCATTTGTTGCATTAGCCATTTCAAAACATGAACTAGGATCATGCATGTGATTACTAACTAGTTTCTGTTTTCGCTTGCAGTACTAGGTGAGCTTTTATGCTTTAGCATGCCGCATGCGTGTGAGTGTTGCCATAATTGCATGATTACCATGAGGCTAGCTGCTTATGTGATATAACTGCTTGAATGCCTGTGGATGGAGCTCGAATTGCTTAAATTGGGATAACGCATTAAAACTGTGAATTTTAAGCCCACTAGATAGTGGCAAAACCATCTTTTCTAAAAGCCCACTTGAGGGTGGCAAAACTTGCATTTTAGCCTACTTGCGAGTAGCAAACCATTTTCAAAACAAACATGAAAAGTTTTGTTCCAATTTAGGCGATTTGGTCAATACTTGTTTGCTGTGCGCATAACATAGTAATTCTAGGCTAATAACCGGAATAAGAACACATAATATTTTCAAAAAAGGATATCACGGTTAGTAGAGGCCGATCTTCGGATCGGGCGAGAGAGGGTGCTCATAGCTGACCTTCCCCAATCGTACCCAAGCTCCCGAGCTGAGGCAACTTTGGTGATGACGGACGTGTGGCCTTTGGCACCGAGTCAGGGTTTCCTAAATTCCCCCATAAAAATATTTAGGTGGCGACTCAATATCTGGCAAAGCAGTCCATGTTTGGCAGTTCTTTTTTCTAAAAATCTGTTTTCTCAAAACGATTTTCCAGATTTGGACTCTTTGGTTCAAATTAAGAACCGTGACACAAATCGAGTCCGACCTGTAGCGGGGTACCTCGAGGACGTGTTACACAAGCGTGAATTTTGAATTTAAAGAGTGGGCCCATTTGGGGCCGTGTTGATGCGTCCTGTACCATTTGCTTGTAGCCGTTTATTTTAATTGTTCTTCCAAATGAAATACAATTAAGGGTGACCCACGTCACGGTCAACATTTTATGCCTATAAAATTAAATCGATGTGATCCATTTAATTGCTGGAGTTTCAACATCGATTATGGCCGTGACATTCTGATTTTCACAACGGCGTCCATATACTTCCAGAACAAAAATTAAATTTTAGTCGCCGCTGGACAATATCCAGTAGATCCAACGAGGTTGATCTGCTCCGACATAATGATTTTAGAATGTTTTTAGCGCAGCGGCCTCTCCGAATTGTCAAGCACACAATTCGTTTATGAATGCGGAATGTATAATTCATATCGACATATAAAGGTTAAGTGCATAGAGTTGGGAGAATAATTAATTGAAAATGACGTCGCATTGAGGCCATAACTCACTCTCACTGACGTCACTCACTCTCTCGGATGACGCAAATCACTCTCTAAAAACTTTACTGGTATAAGAGAGTGAGGAAGTGAGTTATATAGGTTCCAAGGAGCGTCCCACTAATATTACCTAGGACGCTGCCCTGCTCCACGTGTCGTCCCCCGATTGGTGCTCCCTTCCGTAATTCGCGGTGTGTTATCGAGTAGGGGCTCCGCTCCGTGCCCAGATCTGCGGCCAAGATTAAAACATCTAAAAAGGCAAGCGCAAGTGGGAATTTTGAATTTAAACAGTGGGCCCATTTGTGGCCTTGTTGATGCATCCTATACCATTTGTTTGTAGGCGTTTATTTTAATTGTTCTTCCAAATGAAATGCTATTAAGGTTGACCCATGTCACGATCAACATTTTATGCCTATAAAATAAAATCGATGTGATCCATTTAAGTGCTGGAGTTTCAACATCGATTATGGCTACTACGTTCCAATTTTCACAACGGCGTCCGTATACTCCCAGAACAAAATTAAATTTTAGTCGCCATTGGACAACATCCAGTAGTTCCGGCAGGGTTGAACTCCTCCGACATAATGATTGTAGAATGTTTTTAGAGCAACGGCCTCTCCGAATTGTCAAACACAAAATTCGTTTATGAATGCGGAATGTATATTTCATATCGACATATAAAGGTTAAGTGCATAGAGTTGGGAGTATAATTAATTTAAAACGACGTCGCATTGGGGCCATAACTCACTCTCAATGACGTCACTTACTCTCTCGGATGACGCAAGTCACTCTCTAAAAACTTTACTAGTATAAGAGAATGAGGAAGTGAGTTATATAGGTTCCCAGGAGCATCCCACTAATATTACCTGGGACGCTCCCCCCTGCACCACGTGTCGTCCCTCGATTGGTGCTCCCTTCCATAATTCGTTGTGTGTTGTCGAGTAGAGGCTCCGCTCCGCGCCCAGATCTGCGGCCAGGATTAAAACATCTAAAAAGGGAAGCGCAAGCGGGAATTTTGAATTGAAAGAGTGGGCCCATTTGGGGCCGTGTTGATGCATCCTATACCATTTGTTTGTAGCCGTTTATTTTAATTGTTCTTCCAAATGAAATACTTTAAGGTTGACCCATGTCACGGTCAAAATTTTATGCCTATAAAATAAAATCGATGTGGTCAATTTAATTTCTAGAGTTTCAACATAGATTATGGCTACTACATTCCGATTTTCACAACAGTGTCCATATACTCCCAGAACAAAATTAAATTTTAGTCGCAATTGGACAACATCCAGTAGATCCGGCGGGGTTGATCTCCTCTGACATAATGATTTTAGAATGTTTTTAGAATATTTTTAGCGTCGCGGCCTCTCCGAATTGTCAAACAAACAATTCGTTTATCAATGCGGAATGTATACTTCATATCGATATATAAAGGTTAAGTCCATAGAATTGGGAGAATAATTAATTTAAAACGATGTCACATTGAGGCCATAACTCACTCTCTCGGATGACGAAAGTCACTCTCTAAAAACTTAACTGGTATAAGAGAGTGAGGGAGTGAGTTATATAGGTTCCCAGGAGCGTCCCCCAAATATTACCTGGGTCGCTCCCCCCGCGTCACCTGTCGTCCCCCGATTGGTGCTCCATTCCGTAATTGACGGCGTGTTGTTGAGTAGGGGCTCCACTCCGCTCCTAGATTTGCGGCCAGGATTAAAACATCTAAAAAGGCAAGCGTAAGCAGGAATTTTGAATTTAAAGAGTGGGCCCATTTGGGGCCGTGTTGATGCATCCTGTACCATATGTTTGTAGTTGTCTATTTTAATTGTTCTTCCAAATGAAATACTGTTAAGGTTGACCCTTGTCACGGTCAACGTTTTATGCCTATAAAATAAAATCGATGTGATCCATTTAATTGCTGGAGTTTCAACATAAATTAAGGCTACTACATTCCGAATTTCACAACGGCGTCCATATACCCCCAGAACAAAATTAAATTTTAGTCGCCAATGGACAACATTCAGTAGATCCGGCGAGGCTGATCTCCTCTGACATAATGATTTTAGAATGTTTTTAGCGCAGCGGCCTCTCCGAATTGTCAAACACACAATTCGTTTATGAATGCGGAATGTATAATTCATATCGATATATAAAGGTTAACTGCATAGAATTGGGAGAAAAATAAATTTAAAACGACGTCGCATTCAGGCCATAACTCACACTCGATGACGTCACTCACTCTCTCGGATGACGCAAGCCACTCTCTAAAAACTTTACTGCTATAAGGGAGTGAGGGAGTGAGTTATATAAGTTCCCAGGAGCGTCCCACTAATATTACCTGGGACGCTCTCCCTGCGCCATGTGTCGTCCCCCAATTGGTGCTCCTTTCCACAATTCGCCGCATGTAGTCGAGTAGGGGCTCCGCTCCGCGCCCATATCTGCAGCCAGGATTAAAACATCTGAAAAGGCAAGCGCAAGCGGGAATTTTGAATTTAAAGAGTGGGCCCATTTGGGGCCGTGTTGATGCGTCTTGTATCATTTGTTTGTAGCCGTTTATTTTAATTCTTCTTCCAAATGAAATACAGTTAAGGTTGACCCATGTCACGATCAATATTTTATGCCTATCAAATAAAATCGATGTGATCCATTTAATTGCTGAAGTTTCAATATCGATTATGGCTACTACGTTCCGATTTTCACAACGGCGTCCATATACTCCAGAACAAAAATTAAATTTTAGTCGCCGCTGGACAACATCCAGTAGATCCGGCGAGGTTGATCTCCTCTAACATAATGATTTTAGAATGTTTTTAGCGTAGCGGCCTCTCCGAATTGTCAAACACACAATTTGTTTATAAATGCGGAATGTATAATTCATATCAATATATAAAGGTTAAGTGCATAGAGTTCGGGGAATAATTAATTTAAAACGACGTCACATTGAGGCCATAACTCACTCTCAATGACGTTACTCACTCTCTCGGATGACGCAAATCACTCTCTAAAAACTTTACTGCTATAAGAGAGTGAGGGAGTGAGTTATATAAGTTCCCAGGAGCGTCCCACTAATATTACCTGCGACGCCCCCCCCCTGCCACGTGTCGTCCCCCGATTGGTTCTCCCTTCCGTAACTCGCGGCGTGTTGTCGAGTATGGGCTCCACTCCATGCCCAGATCTGCGGCCAGGATTAAAACATCTAAAAAGGCAAGCGCAAGCGGGAATTTTGAATTTAAAGAGTGGGCCCATTTCGGGCCTTGCTGATGAATCCTATACCATTTGTTTGTAGCCGTTTATTTTAATTGTTCTTCCAAATGAAATGCCGTTAAGGTTGACCCTTGTCACGGTCAACATTTTATGCCTATAAAATAAAATCGATGTGATCCATTTAATTGCTGGAGTTTTAACATAAATTGGGGCTACTACGTTCCGACTTTCACAACGGCATCCATATACTCCCAGAACAAAATTAAATTTTAGTCGCCATTGGACAACATCCAGTAGATCCGGCGGGGTCGATCTCCTCTGACATAATGATTTTAGAATGTATTTAAAATATTTTAGCGCAGCGGCCTCTCCAAATTGTCAAACACACAATTCGTTTATGAATGCGGAATGTATAATTCATATCGATATATAAAGGCTAAGGGCATAGAATTGGGAGAAAACTTAATTTAAAACGATGTCGCATTGATGCCATAACTCACTCTCAAAGACGTCACTTACACTCTCGGATGACGCAACTCACTCTCTAAAAACTTTACTGGTATAAGAGAGTGAGGGAGTGAGTTATATAGGTTCCCAGGAGCGTCCCACTAATATTACCTGGGACGCTCCCCCGTGCCACGTTTCGTCCCCTGATTGGTGCTCCATTCCGTAATTCACGGCGTGTTGTCGAGTAGGGGCTCCGCTCCGTGCCCAGATCTGCGGCCAGGATTAAAACATCTAAAAAGGCAAGCGTAAGTGGGAATTTTGAATTTAAACAGTGGGCCCATTTGGGGCCGTGTTGATGCGTCCTGTACCATTTGTTTGTAGCCGGTTATTTTAATTGTTCTGCCAAATGAAATACAGTTAAGGTTGACCCATGTCACGGTCAACATTTTATGCCTATAATATAAAATCGATGTGATCCATTTAATTGTTGGAGTTTCAACATCGATTATGGCTACAACGTTCCGATTTTCACAACGGCGTCCATATACTCCCAAAACAAAATTAAATTTTAGTCGCCGCTGGACAACATCCTGTAGATCCGGCGGGGTTGATCTCCTCTGACATAATGATTTTAGAATGTTTTTAGAATGTTTTTAGCGTAGCGGCCTCTCCGAATTGTCAAACACACAATTCGTTTATGAATTCGGAATGTATAATTCATATCGATATATAAAGTTTAAGTGCACAGAGTTCAGAGAATAATTAATTTAAAATGACGTCGCATTGAGGCCATAACTCACTGTCAATGTCGTCACTCACTCTCTCGGATGACGCAAGTCACTCTCTAAAAACTTTACAGGTATAAGAGAGTGAGGGAGTGAGTTATATAGGTTCCCAGGAGCGTCCCCTTACTATTACCTGGGACGCTCCCCCCGCGCCACGTGTCGTCCTCCGATTAGTGCTCCCTTCCACAATTCGCCGCGTGTTGTCGAGTAGGGGCTCCGCTACGCACCCAGATCAGCGGCCAGGATTAAAACATCTAAAAAGGCTAGCGTAAGTGGGAATGTTGAATTTAAAGAGTGGGCCCATTTGGGGCCGTGTTGATGCGTCCTATACCATTTGGTTGTAGCCATTTATTTTATTTGTTCTACCAAATGAAATACAATGAAGGATGACCCATGTCACGGTCAACATTTTATGCCTATAAAATAAAATCGATGTGATCGATTTAATTGCAGGAGTTTCAACATCGATTATGGCTACTACGTTCCAATTTTCACAACGGCGCCCATATACTCCGAGAACAAAATTAAATTTTAGTCGCCGCTGGACAACATCCAGTAGATCCGGCGAGGTTGATCTCCTCTAACATAATGATTTTAGAATGTTTTTAGCGTAGCGGCCTCTCCGAATTGTCAAACACACAATTTGTTTATAAATGCGGAATGTATAATTCATATCAATATATAAAGGTTAAGTGCATAGAGTTCGGGGAATAATTAATTTAAAACGATGTCGCATTGAGGCCATAACTCACTCTCAATGACGTCACTCACTCTCTCGGATGACGCAAGTCACTCTCTAAAAACTTTACTGGTTTAAGAGAGTGAGGCAGTGAGTTATATAGGTTCCTAGTAGCGTCCCACTAATATTACCTGGGACGCTCCCCCCCCTCCACGCCACGTGTCGTCCCCCGATTGGTGCTCGGTTCCGCAATTTGCGGCGTGTTGTCGAGTAGGGGCTACACTCCGCTCCCGATCTGCGGCCAGGATTAGAACATTTCAAAAGGCAAGCGCAAGCGGAAATTTTGAATTTAAAGAGTGGGCCCATTTGGGGCCTTGTTGATGCATCCTATACCATTTGTTTGTAGCCGTTTATTTTAATTGTTCTTCCAAATGAAATGAATTTAATTGCAGGAGTTTCAACATAAATTAGGGCTACTGCGTTCCGAATTTGATAACGGCATCCATATACTCCCAGAACAAAATTAAATTTTAGTCGCCATTGGACAACATCCAGCAGATCCGGTGGGGTCGATCTCCTCTGACATAATGATTTTAGAATGTTTTTAGAATATTTTAGCTCAGCGGCCTCTCGAAATTGTCAAACACACAATTCGTTTATGAATGCGGAATGTATAATTCATATCGATATATAAAGGTTAACGGCATAGAATTGGGAGAAAACTTAATTTAAAACGATGTCACATTGATGCCATAACTCACTCTCAAAGACGTCACTTACACTCTCAGATGACGCAACTCACTCTCTAAAAACTTTACTGGTATAAGAGTGTGAGGGAGTGAGTTATATAGGTTCCCAGGAGTGTCCTACTAATATTACCTGGGACGCTCCCCCGCGCCACGTTTCGTCCCCTGATTGGTGCTCCCTTCCGTAATTCGCGACGTGTTGTCGAGTAGGGGCTCCGCTCCGTGCCCAGATCTGCGGCCAGGATTAAAACATCTAAACAGGTAAGCGCAAGTCGGAATTTAGAATTTAAACAGTGGGCCCATTTGAGGCCGTGTTGATGCGTCCTGTACCATTTGTTTCTAGCCGGTTATTTTAATTGTTCTGCCAAATGAAATACAGTTAAGGTTGACCCATGTCACGGTCAACATTTTATGCCTATAATATAAAATCGATGTGATCCATTTAATTGCTGGAGTTTCAACATCGATTATGGCTACAACGTTCCGATTTTAACAACGGCGTCCATATACTCCCAAAACAAAGTTAAATTTTAGTCGCCATTGGACAACATCCAGTAGATCCGGCGGGGTTGATCTCCTCTGACATAATGATTTTAGAATGTTTTTAGCGTAGCGGCCTCTCCGAATTCTCAAACACACAATTCGTTTATGAATGCGGAATGTATAATTCATATCGATATATAAAGTTTAAGTGCACAGATTTCGGAGAATAATTAATTTAAAATGACGTCGCATTGAGGCCATAACTCACTCTCAATGTCGTCACTCACTCTCTCGGATGTGCAAGTCACTCCCTAAAAACTTTACAGGTATAAGAGAGTGAGGGAGTGAGTTATATAGGTTCCCAGGAGCGTCCCCTTACTATTACCTGGGACGCTCCCCTCGTGCCACGTGTCTTCCTCCGATTTGTGCTCCCTTCCGCAATTCGCAGCGTGTTGTCTAGTACGGGCTCCGCTCCTCGCCCAGATCTGCGGCCAGGATTAAAACATCTAAAAAGGCTAGCGCAAGCAAGAATGTTGAATTTAAAGAGTGGGCCCATTTGGGGCCGTGTTGATGCGTCCTATACCATTTGTTTGTAGCCATTTATTTTAATTGTTCTTCCAAATGAAATACAGTGAAGGTTGACCCATGTCACGGTCAACATTTTATGCCTATAAAATAAAATCGATGTGATCCATTTAATTGCTGGAGTTTCAACATCGATTATGGGTACTACGTTCCAATTTTCACAACGGCGTCCATATACTCCGAGAATAAAATTAAATTTTAGTCGCCGCTGGACAACATCCAGTAGATCCGGCGGGGTTGATCTCCTCTAACATAATGATTTTAGAATGTTTTTAGCGTATCGGCCCCTCCGAATTGTCAAACACACAATTTGTTTATAAATGCGGAATGTATAATTCATATCAATATATAAAGGTTAAGTGCATAGAGTTCGGGGAATAATTAATTTAAAACGACGTCGCATTGAGGCCATAACTCACTCTCAATGACGTCACTCACTCTCTCGGATGACGCAAGTCACTCTCTAAAAACTTTACTGGTTTAAGAGAGTGAGGCAGTGAGTTATATAGGTTCCCAGTAGCGTCCCTCTAATATTACGTGGGACGCTCCCCCCCCCCCTCCGCGCCACCTGTCGTCCCCCGATTGGTGCTCCCTTCCGCAATTTGCGGTGTGTTGTCGAGTAGGGGCTCCGCTCCGCGCCAGATCTGCGGCCAAGATTAGAACATTTAAAAAGGCAAGCGCAAGCGGAAATTTTGAATTTAAAGAGTGGGCCCATTTGGGGCTGTGTTCATGCATCCTATACAATTTGTTTGTAGCCATTTATTTTAATTGTTCTTCCAAATGAAATACAGTGAAGGTTGACCCATGTCACAGTCAACATTTTATGCCTATAAAATAAAATCGAAGTGATCCATCTAATTGCTAGAGTTTCAACATCGATTATGGCTAGTACGTTCCGATTTTCACAACGGCATCCATATACTCCCACAACAAAATTAAATTTTAGTAGCCATTGGACAACATCCAGTAGATCCGGAGGGATCGATCTCCTTAGACATACTGATTTTAGAATGTTTTTAGAATGTTTTTAGCGCAGTGGCCTCTCCGAATTGTCAAACACACAATTCGTTTATGAATGCGGAATGTAAAATTCATATCGACATATAAAGGTTCAGTGCATAGAGTTGGGAGAATAATTAATTTAAAACGACATCTCATTGAGGCCATAACTCACTCTCAATAACGTCACTCACTCTCTCGGATGACGCAAGTCGCTCTCTAAAAAATTTACTGGTATAAGAGAGTGAGGGAGTGAGTCATATAGGTTCCCAGGAGCGTCCCACTAATTTTACCAGGGATGCTACCCCCGCGCCACGTGTCGCCCCCCGATTGGTGCTCCCTTCCGCAATTTGCGGCGTGTTATCGAGTAGGGGCTACGCTCCGCCCCCAGATCTGCAGCCAGGATTAAAACATCTAAAAAGCCATGCGCAAGCGGGAATTTTGAATTTAAAGAGCGGGCCCGTTTGGGGCCGTGTTGATGCATCCAGTACCATTTGTTTGTAGCTGTTTATTTTAATTGTTCTTCCAAATAAAATACAATTAAGGTTGACCCGTGTCACGGTCAAAATTTTATGCCTATAAAATAAAATCGATGTGATCCATTTAATTGCTAGAGTTTCAACATCGATTATGGATACTATGTTCCGATTTTCACAACGGCGTCCATATACTCCTCGAACAAAATTAAATTTTAGTCGCCGCTGGACAACATCTAGTAGATCCGGCGGGGTTGATCTCCTCTGAAATAATGATTTTGGAATGTTTTTAGAATGTTTTTAGCGCAGCTGCCTCTTTGAATTGTCAAACACACAATTCGTTTATGAATGCGAAATGTGTAATTCATATCAACATGTAAAGGTTATGTGCATAGAGTTGGGAGAATAATTAATTTAAAACGACGTCGCATTGAGGCCATAACTCACTTTCAATGACGTCACTCACCCTCTCGGAGGACGCAAGTCACTCCCTAAAAACTTTACAAGTATAAGAGAGTGAGGGAGTGAGTTATGTAGGTTCCCAGGAGCGTCCCACTAATACTACCTGGGACCCTCCCCCTGCGCCACGTGTGATCTATTCCGCAATTCGCGGCGTGTTGTCGAGTAAGGGCCCGCTCCATGCCCAGATCTGCGACCAGGATTAAAACATCTAAAAAGGCAAGCGTAAGCGGGAATTTTGAATTTAAAGAGTGAGCCCATTTGGGGCCATGTTGATGCATCCTGTACCATTTGTTCGTCGCCATTTATTTTAATTGTTCTTCCAAATGAAATACTGTTAAGGTTGATCCATGTCACGGTCAACATTTTATGCCTATAAAATAAAATCGATGTGATCCATTTAGTTACTGGAGTTTCAACATCGATTATGGCTACTCTGTTCCCATTTTCACAACGGCGTCCATATACTCCCAGAACAAAATTAAATTTTAGTCGCCGCTGGACAATATCCAGTAGATCTGCCGGGGTTGATCTCCTCCGACATAATGATTTTAGAACGTTTTTAGAATGTTTTTAGCGCAGCGGCCTCTCTGAATTGTCAAAGGCACAATTTGTTTATGAATGCAGCATGTATAATTCATATCGATGTATAAAGGTTAAGTGCATATAGTCGGGAGAATAATTAATTTAAAACGACGTCGCATTGAGGCCATAACTCACTCTCAATGTTGTCACTCACTCTCTCGGATGACGCAAGTCACTCTTTAAAAACTTTACTGGTATAAGAGAGTGAGGGAGTGAGTTATATAGGTTCCCAAGAGCATCCCACTAATATTACCTTGTACGCTCCCCCCCCCCCGCGCCACGTGTCGTCCCCCGATTGGTGCTCCCTTCCGTAATTTACGGCGTATTTTCAAATAGGGGCTCCGCTCCGCGTCCAGATCTGCGGCCAGGATTAAAACATCTAAAAAGGCAAGTGCAAGCGGGAATTTTGAATTTAAAGAGTGGGCCCATTTGGGGCCGTGTTGATGCATCTTATACCATTTGTTACTAGCCGTTTATTTTAATTGTTCTTCTAGATGAAATACTGTTAAGGTTAGGCCTCATTTTATGCCTATAAGATAAAATCAATGTGATCCATTTAATTGCTGGAGTTTCAACATCGATTATGGCTACTAGGTTCCGATTTTCACAACGGCATCCATATACTCCTAAAACAAAATTAAATTTTAGTCGCCGCTGGACAACATCCAGTAGATCCGTTGTTTCCGGACGACGTTATTTTAAGCAAAAATGGAGTTATTTCAAATAAAAACGATTCACGTCTAAATCGTTTTGTGATTCCATCTGGAGGATTAACGATTTTCAACTGTTTGATGAGCCTCATTTTTTCCATTTTGACTTGCCCGACGTTAGTACAGAACAAGATGAACAAGTTGGGCAAAAATTAAAGCTTATAGGACTGTACATACAGGGTGTAGTTTTACGTCAAACTGGTGGGCTCTCTGAGGTTGCCGTCGATACGCCTTGGTTGGAAATCGACATGCGTGATTGTCTTACTCAAATTGTGGATTTCGATACATGTAGAATATTTGACAACAGACAATGTGAATTTGTCATTGTGTTGGATCGCTTTCCTAATCCTACCTATACGCCTAAGTTTGAAGATGTTTTCCAGTGGCCCAGTGGTGACCCACGAACTGGTTGTATGGTTAGGGGCACAGAAACAGATCGTTTTGTTGTATTGCGGCGTGTCCCCGTTTCAATGCCGCCGCAAACTAATGGATATGCAGCCATTAGCCGTCAAGGCGTTAAAACATTTATCAACATGGGAAACAATATTGTATCTGAATTCCGGGATAGCGGTGGTATGCTGACTGGCGCGCATAATAATATTTATCAACATGTATCTGCATGTTTTTAGAATGGTTTTAGCATAGCGGCCTCTCCGAATTGTTAAACACACAATTCGTTTATGAATGCGGAATGTATAATTCATATTGATATATAAAGGTTAAGTGCATAGGGTTGGGAGAATAATTAATTTAAAACGACGTCACATTGAGGCCATAACTCACTCTCAATGATGTCACTCACTCTCTCGGATGATGTAAGTAACTCTCTAAAAACTTTACTGGTATAAGAGAGTGAGGGAGTGAGTTATATAGGTTCCCAGGAGCGTCCCACTAATATTCCTAGGACGCTCCCCTCGTGCCACGTGTCGCGTTTGGACGTAACCTCCCTTTCTCCACTCGCGTGCCGCGTTTGGATGTATCCTTTCTCCACTCGCGTGCCGCGTTTGGACGTAACCCCTTCTCCACTTGCGTGCCGCGTTTGGACGTATCCCTTCTCCACTCGCATGATGCGCTTGGACGTAACCTCCCTTTCTCCACTTGCGTGCCGCATTTGGACATAATCCTTTCTCCACTCGCATGCCACGTTCGGACGTATCCCTTCTCCACTCGCGTGTTGCATTTGGACATAACCCTTTCTCTACTCGCGTGCCGCGTTTCGACGTATCCCTTCTCCACTCGCGTGTCATGTTTGGACGTAACCTCCTTTCTCCACTCGCGTGCCGCATTTGGATGTATCGCTTCTCCACTCGCGTGCCGCGTTTGGATGTATCCTTTCTTCACTCGCGTGCCACGTTTGGACGTAACCTTTTCTCGACTCGCGTGCCGCGTTTGGACATATCCTTTTCTCCACTCGCGTGCCGCGTTTGGACGTACCCCTTTCTCCACTCGCGTGCCGCATTTGGACGTATCCCTTTCTCCACTCGCGTGCCGCGTTTGGACGTACCTGCACTGTTATGTGCATCACGCTTTCTTGCATAGTCCTTTCCTCTCATGCTTGTGCCACGTTGAGAGATGGTCCCTTTTCTCTCATGTGTGTGCCACGGCGAGAGATGCTTCCTTTCCTCTCTTGCGTGTGCTACGCTAGGAGATGCTGTGTTTGGGACTCCGGGGGTCCTCGGTAGTCGCTTTTAGTCTTCTCCGCGTGAGACGTAGCGAGAATTGTATAATTCTCTTCCATTCTTTCTGCATGTAATGTAGTTAGATTTGTATATGCCTGCTTAAAACTGTTGCATGTTTTGCCTCGTTACAGCTCTCTTTGCATGATCATAAGTTATGCTCGACTTTATGCATTGTTCTTGCATCTTGCCCCTGCCTTTGGGCGCATATCTTTATCTGTATTTTGTATGCTTTGTCTAAGTCTTCGGCCTTGTCAAAAATGGTCGTCTCTGGGCTTTGACATTCACTCCCGTCATTGTTATGACTTTCGAGTTCTGTCAAAAAGGGGCAACTGTAGACACCCCATTTTTGACCGTTCTCAAGACTTGGACGTCATCGTTTGAACAGTCGATGATCATCCATGCCCGTGTTCGTTTTGAGTTCTCGAAGGTCTCGGCTATGCGCCTTACCTCAAGATCTCTCAACTTGTCTGTTTTGTGCTTGGTTGTGAACCAAACACTTGTCTTTTTGCTTCTAATGGAAGATGGAGGCTTGTTTGACATGCCCTCAACCCACCGACCAAGGCTTGAGGCCATCGGCCATGTTTTCTTTCCACCAGCCAAATGTATTGGCCGATCGACACTTTATTTGGTCAGCTGGCCATTGTGTTGGTCGATTAGCCATTTTTGCTGGCCGAACCTTGTTCATCTGCTTTATGTAGATATTTTATGCCAGCTGGATTAGCTGGCATGCACATTTGCTCCTATAGAGGGATTTGCCTCTTGGTTTGGCTTGCTTTGGAAGCTTTGTTATTGAACTTTTATAAAGAGGGAGCTCCTCCTCCCTCCTCAGGGGTTTAGAAATTGGTCCTAGAAAAGATAGATATAGCCTTGTATCTATCTTGCCTTGTTTCTCCTTTTTTTGTGCTTCAAAAGTGTGGTATTGTCTTACTATTGTACACAAACACACACTAGAACACCATCCTTGGTTGCTGAGGTGCCAGGAGGTTGATTTCAGTGTTCTTGGGTAGGTTTGAACTTAGAAAACCTGTTGGAGCTTTGTTCTTGAAGAGGTTCTACAAGGGTGAGTTCCTTGCTTTAGATACCCCTTTCTTGCTTAAGCTTTTAGCCTATCTTTCTTATTGTTTTTAGCTTAGTTTATAACTGATAAAAGTTCTGTATTTCCATGTTTTTTATCTTTGTTTAAGATCACTTTTGTGTTTGGGGTTGTTTGCCCCCTCTTAGGCCCTGTTTGTCCTCTTCTTGTGCCTTTTTTGTGAGCTCTAGGACCACCTTGTATTGGCCTTCTCACCACTAAAATCTAGAGGGATTTCAGTGGTGGGGATGGTGTTTTGAGGTCCTAAGAAGGAGAGGGCTATCCCCTCTCCTTGTTGTCTTTAATACTTGTCATATTTGCCTCTTATGTGAGCAACTTTCTTAAGTTCATGTTGCCCATGTCTTAGCTGGTGTTTGTGGCTATTTTACTATGATATACCACTATTTTTGCATATACTGATTATTCCATGCATGGTCTATACACTTGTAGTGTAAATTTTAGAAACTAGTCTTGTATGCTTCATGTTTGAGCAAGTCTTTCTAGCCTATGTTGACCTCATTTCAGTGGGTTTTTGGTGTTGTTTTAGCATGCCATGACTCTATTTTGGGTGGGTTTAGTCGGCTCTTACATGCTTCATATACTTACTTTGCAATCCCCTCATTTGCCTAAATATGCACCATGTGTTTAGGCCACCATGCTTACATGTTTTGGCTTAACTTTGAGAAGCTTTTAGCTTTGTTTTACCATGCTTGAGGTCTGAATTTGGTTGCTTGGGTCACATAGGCCATGCTTTGTATAGCCACTATGCAATCTAGCTTGTTAGTTTTGAGTGTTCAAGTCATTAGCACGCTCTATTTCGACCATTTCAGTGGTTTGGCATCACTTATCATGATATTTCAGTCCATATAGTATGCTCGTATGCTTGTACTTGTGACTCCTTTAATGGTTTAAAGAGTTGGTATGTTATGTGCCTCGTGAATGTGTCATTATGTATGCCATCATATTTAGGCCTTTGGGATGCCATCTAAGCTGGTTTTTAGGTTCATTTTGACATGCCATAACTCTGCTTTTTTTTAGTCGCTTGAATCATGCCATGTTTGGTTGTCTTAGGTGTAGT
Organism: Camellia sinensis; assembly: GCF_055761805.1. Taxonomy (NCBI): domain Eukaryota; kingdom Viridiplantae; phylum Streptophyta; class Magnoliopsida; order Ericales; family Theaceae; genus Camellia; species Camellia sinensis. The sequence goes on from NC_138964.1 coordinate 75,568,611, forward strand.
GTAACTCCTCTTTGGTAACCTTGCATATCTCATGTTGTTGCCCCTTGTTTTAGCTTGTTTTGGCTTTGGTCATTGCATGTTTTAGGCTCACTTTGGTATGCCTTAGGACTGTTTTAGGTTATGCTTGCCATATGCTCTTTGTCTTGTGTGGCTTTGGTTCAAGTCCCTTCACTAATCTTAGGCTTTAAGCCTTGTGCATGCTATGATCATGAGTTGTCTATGTGATTTGGCATCACTCCTAGCTTCATTTTAGAACATGCAATGTTGTTACATTTGCACACTTTTCTTTCCTCTTAAGTTTTCTCAAAAGTTGCCTTTTGATACTTAAGTGTTAGGCCAATTACCATGCATGTTTGTATGTGATTTTATCCCTTATCCCTTAGCATATTGGCCACTGATTTGGACCTATTTGAGAGCTGTCCATTTCGATTTAAGACCATCCCCGCATGTTGTTGCATGCTTGCCTTATATGCTGTCATATGCTTGTTGCATATTTGGTAAATTGCATGTTGTAGCATGCTAGTTCAATTGTGCCTTGTTGTGTACTTGGTCCATGACATGTTGTTGCATGCTTAAGTTGTAATGCATTTGGCATGCATTCTCTTTTTTAAGTTGCTTAACATGTTGTTACATGTTTGCCTCACATGTTGTTATATGCTTCAATGTTGTCACATGCCTTGCATATTTGCATGCTTAAGTCGCATTTTGCGTGCTTGTTAGCTTGTATTTTGTCATGTGCTTGATATGTTGTCGCATATTCTTGCATGTTTGGACGCATGTTAGGTAACATTGCATTGCATTTGTCGTGCTCATGTTACATTGACTTAGCTTGCATGCTTAGGTTGATTACATTGGATTGCATTGCACATGTCGCATTACATTGGTTGCATGCTTTGCATTGTATTTGGTACACTTGCATAGCGTTGTGTTTGGTTTGGGGTGTTAAACCAAATACAAGGATTGAGGGATGTTTCATACTTCAAGTGACGAAACGTGCCTCAATCCTTGATCGCCGACGCTCTTGATCTAACATGATAGAGTGTGAGGCATTCATGTGTTTTGTGCATTCATTGTACATTAATTTGCACACTTGCCTCTTTTGGCCATCATACGTTGAAACGCGTTATTGATGGCCTGAGGGTCGAGAACCACACTCCTTTGAGTCTCAAACATGATAAGGAGGGTGGTCGTGCAAACATTGCCTTGAAAATGCATTGCCATGCTCTGTCTGTCCTCTGTTGCAGCAAAAATAGGATTCTACAGGAAGAGATGGTCGGTCAGCCATCTTCAGTGCCGGCCGGCTATGAATTGTTGGCCGAGATGCCCACAAATGGTCGATGGCCAGTTCATCTTGGCCGGTGGCCTTGACTTTTGGCCAGTGACATCCCACAGTGCTCAGAAAGTGATTTAGAAGCATCCTTGAGACTTGCACAATTTTCAGAGGTGCAGAGCAGTGTAAACAGAGGCAGCATGAGCATGGCGATAGATTTCCGAGTGAAGCCGAGCATGCATGCATTTGTCCCTCTTCCCAAGGCTGCTTTACTGCTTTCATAGCTTAATTAATTTGTTTAATTAGTTAAGTGTTGTGTAATAATTAATTAGCTAGGATAGTTAGTTAATTAGTTGGTTTGTATTATTCTTTCGGTCCCTCCGTCGAGAGGGCGCAATTATGTAATAAGCGTGCGTGTGTGCGATGCATGTCTTCCAAACCCACTTCTTTCTCCCTTTTACTTACCTACTCTTGATGGTTAGTTTTAGGTCATGTTTCAATTAGAATACTTATGTTACCATGTTTGCATACATTCATTCGTATTGCACGCACTAGGCTCGGCGCATCATACTAATTGCATAGTGTTTCAATTCCAAGTTGAATACGTGTATCAAATTGTCGCATCTCATATGCCATTCTTAGGATAGCCGAGCCTATCTTAATTGCATTTTGCATGTGTTGCATTAGCCATTGTTGACATGAACTAGGATCATGCATGATTACTAACTAGTTTCTTGTTTTGGCTCGGAGTACACTATGAGTGTTTATGCTTTAGCATCTTGCATGTATGTGAGTGTTAACATGACAGCATGCTTGCCATGAGGCTAATTGCTTACATGATATAATTGCCTGAATGCCTGTAGGTGAAGGTTGGATTGCTTGAATCGGGACACTTCATTGAAATCTGTGTTTCAGCCTACTTGCGAGTAGCAAACTTCAAACCATTTCCAAACAAACGAATATGCGATGCTTTGTTCCAAATTAGGCGATCTAGTCTATACTTGTGTGTTGTGTGCATCACATATTAATTCTAGCTAATTAATCGGAATAAGAACACATATGTTTTCGAAACAAAATATCATACTTAGTACTGGCCGATCTTCGGATCGGGCGAGCGGGGGTGCTCATAGATGACCTTCCCCAATCATACCCAAGTTCTCGAGCCGAGGCAACTTTGGTGATGACTGACACGTGGCCTTAGGTAATGAGTCAGGGCTCCCTATATTTTCCCAAAATAAAATATTTAGGTGGTGACTCTGTATCTGGCAAAGCAGTCCATATTTGACACTTCTTTCTTAAAAATCAGTTTTCCAAAACGATTTGCTGGATTTGGACTCTTTGGTGATTTATCAGTCTTGCATTACATTTTGCGAGATCATATTAAGAACCGTGACATTGAGTCGGGCGCGTCTACTTCATGTTTTGCATGAAACATGTCTCTAACATTGTGTGATGGTTGTTCGTCTTGCATAGAACATGCACTCTTGTTATATTATGCTTGTTAAGTTTCTTTCTTATACAGGCACGATATTGTATGTACGGTTCATTCAGAGGAGTTCCAAGGGAGATCATTCATGTGCTTCGATTTACCTTTTTTTGGTTAAAAGCATTTGGACATGTTTCGATGTTTACTACCACTCCCTGCTTTGGTTAAAAGCATTTGGACGTGTTCCGATGTTTACTACCACTCCCTGATTTGGTTAAAAGCTTTTGGACTTGTTCCGATGTTTACTACCACTTCCTCTTTTGATTAAAAGCATTTGGACGTGTTCCGCTGTTTATTACCACTCCTTGTTTTGGATAAAAGCATTTGGACGTGTTCCGATGTTTACCACAACTCCATGTTTTGGTTAAAAGCATTTGGACATGTTCCGATGTTTACCACTACTCCCTGTTTTGGTTAAAAGCATTTGGACGCGTTCCGATGTTTACCACCACTCCTTGTTTTGTTTAAAAGCATTTGGACATGTTCCGATGTTTACCACCACTCCCTATTTTGGTAAAAAGCATTTGGACATGTTCCGATCTTTACCGCCACTCCCTGTTTTGGTTAAAAGCATTTGGACGTGTTCCCATGTTTACCGCCATTCCCTGTTTTGGTTTAGAGCATTTGGACGTGTTCTGATGTTTACCCCACTCCCTGTTTTGGTCAAAAGCATTTCGACGTGTTCCGATGTTTACCACCACTCCTTATTTTGGTTAAAAGCTTTTGGACGTGTTGCGATGTTTACCACCATTCCCTGTTTTGGTTGAAAGCATTTGGACGTGTTCCGATGTTTACCACCCCTCCTTGTTTTGGTTACAAACATTTGGATGCGTTTCGATGTTTAGCACCATTCCCTTTGGTTCAAAGCAGTCTGGTGCGTCTCGGTGTTCACACCATCCCTTCTCTCTTTTCGTGTGCAAACGCGTTAGGATGTTGTTTGACACCTCGGGTGCGTCCAGTGGTTGTGTTGTTCTTCGCCTTTCTTGCACGTTGCATGTTTGAGCTTGCATAATTTTCTTGCATCTTTTCTACATGAAATGTGGTTTGGTTCGTTATTCCCACGTGTGGCGTGTTTACTTACTGTTGTGTTTGAGGTTGCTATACCATGTTTCAGTTTGTTTGAATGCAGCGTTTCTTTGCATAACATTTGTATTTAAATGTTTCATTACAACCTCATCGCATTGTGTTCTTGCATCGCGCATTTCACTTGCATCTTGCCCTAGAACTACGCTAGTTTGATTCCTTGCAAAGGGATACGTACGCAGCTTGCGGACGCAACCTTTTCAGTTTATGTCTTACTTTCTTGTCCAAGTCTTGCGACCTTGTCAAAATGGGTCGTCTCTGGGCTTTGACATTCACTCCCGTTATTTCATGACTTCCGAGATCTGTCAAACAGGGGCAACTGTAGACACCCCACTTTTGACTATCCACAAGTTTTAGATGCTTGATTCAGTGCACTCGATGATGAAAGTTGAATTGCGAATCGCAGCGACTCAGAATCAATCAGGCTTCTGAAATAGCTTCACATCTTCAACACTTACCTTGTTTGAACCCTTGGGTCTCCTTTCTGGACCATTTCTCACCTTGAGCTCAGTTTGAACCAAAAAAAATAGGGGAGGCCATCAACGCCCAGCCATGCATTGGTGATAGCCAACCGTGGCTATGAAAGGCTGGCCGGCCTTTGATGGTGATAAACATTGTTCTAGGTGGGAGGTCGCTAGCAGTCCATTTTTGAAGATATTTGTCACCTTTTCAACTCGAATTCTATAAAATCGAAGCTTTGGAACTATTATGAGGGTTGAACAAAATATCTAGAAGAGAGATATATACCTTGAGAGCCTTGACTCCTCCTTCTTCCATTGCAAGGCATCCTTTGAGCTAACCTAGTTTGCTTACACCACCACTACACACCCTATACAACCTTGTTTGATCATCCTAAAGGCTTGGTTGATCTTGAGGAAGTATAATTCAAGCTTGAGAGTGCATTGAAATTGAGTTGGAAACTCTAAGAGCAAGCTTGTTTCTTGAAAGGTATAAGTTTGCTTTCTCTTTCCTTGCTTTCATTTTTCTTCTTTACTCCACCATTATTGTTGTTTTGGTTATTTTTGAGCTTATTTGAAGTGTTGGAGTTGAGTTGGAAGGGTTACCCAAAGGGTAGAAAGAGCTTTCTCTTTCTACACCTTTATTTTATAACCTAAACTCTTCTCCTTTTCACTCTCTTTCGTTAGTATTCAAACTAATTTTTAGAGGTTTTAAGAGGGCTGAAAATCATGCTTTGAAGCTCCAAAAATTAAGGGATTAGTCACCCCTCCTTATTCTTATCATTTAGCCTTCAATTCTTATATTTGTTGCCTAGCTTTTGTCCTCTTTTCATGCATGTTTTATCTCTGATTTTCATCTGTTTGGGATTGTTTTGAGGTTGCCTAAGCCTTTCCATTTGGTTCACACCTTGTTAGGCACCCTTGAGGTTACATAGTTAACACACCTCTTGCTCAACATGCTTTCTTGTATCATTTCATATGCTTTGAGGCTGATTTTTCACTAATTAATTAATGAATCCACATCTTTCAATTATAAGAATGGTTTCAACCCATTGAGGTTACTCAAGGCATGTAAAAGAGACCTACACTTAATGACGTAATCTCTTCGGAGATTCATCGTGAACAGTATAGTCTCCTTCTCATGTTTTAGAGAGAACTCTTGTTTGACATCACTTCTTGGACTAGAGGACTTTGAACATCATGTTCAGACAAATGGACTAATGAATGGCTAGGCCTAAAACAATTGGTTTAAAATTTGGATCAACCCACTTAAAGAAAATGGCTTGAATAGCTTGAACTTGGCCGGACGTTATGCCAAGTTCCTTTGTGTCAAGGGTCATCAAGCATTAATTCATAGTGTTTTTGATGTCCTTGAAGTGTCTCAACTTCCTTTTTTTGAGTTCATTCCATGACAAAAAGGGGAGGGGTGGTCTATTTGCATTGCATTCATTGATTTTTGACCCAAGATGATATTCGAGATCATCAAGCGATCACATTGCGCATTGATGGTTTTGGAGTCAATCCCAACCTTTACTTGAGGCTTTCCTATGACAGAGAAGGAATGAAGGACAAACAGAACTTGAAAATGCTCTATCTGCACTGATTTCACCCCAAAGCACAAAAACAGAGTTTGCACAAAATCAATGCACGACTGGCCCTTGGTGTGTGACCAGCAGTACAGTTTTGCAGAAATAGAGGCAGTGGCTGAAGGTGAAACAGAGACAGTCTGGGGCAGACAGAGCAGCTTTCAGGCGATGCGCATGTAACCTTCATCCATCTCCCATGGTGCTCGCATCGAAGGCGTTTGATTGCTTTAATTGATTCATTAGTATAATGAATTATGTTGTGATTTGCTTAGTTAATTAGTGGTAACTAATTCATGCAAATGATGTAATTATTTGAGTAGAATAGTTAGTTAATTACTTTATGCAATAATTAATTAATTAGCTTAATTTCTTTGTAAGTAAATTAGTTAAGTATTTAGCTGACTAGATTGATTTGTAATATTTAATTAGCTTAGAATAGTTAGTTAAACTGTGTTGTAATAGTTAGCTTAATTAGTGTAGCTAGTTAGTTAGCTTATTCATTCGGACCCTCCTTAGCGAGGGCGTAATGTTGTAATAAGTGTGCGTGCGTGCGTGTGTGTATGTCTTACAACCCCACGTCTTTCTCCCTTTTATTTAATCACTTTTGATGGTTAGATTAGGGACATTTTCAATTAACATACCTTATGCTTGCATGATTGCATCTATTCATTCGTATTGCATGCACCGAGGCTTGGCGCATCATTAAATCTGCATTGTAATTTCAATACTTCTTTGAATACGTGTTTAATCACATGTTGTTCAAATCGATCCATATACCATATTAGTAGCCGAGCCTATTAAATTGCATGTTGCATGTGTTGCATTAGGCATCTTGTATAGTTAGGATTATGCATCGTTCTAACTAGTTTTTGTTTTGGCTTGGAGTATTTGGTGAGTTTTATGCTTTAGCATACTTGCATGAGTATGATTTCCATATTGACATGTTTCGCATGCTTTCCATGAGGCTATGTGCTTACTTGCTAAACTGCATAAATGCCTGTGGATGAAGGCTTGTTGTTTGAATTGGAACAATTCAATGAATGTGTGTTTTAAGCCCACTTTGTTGTGGCAAATCCTATTTTAAGCCCACTATGTTTGGTGGCAAATCCGCATCTTTAAGCCCACTTGAGGGTGGCAACTTCAAACCATTTTCGAAAACAAACATTGGTTGAATTTGTTCCAAATTGAGCAAACTAGTCTATTTTTGCTTTTGCGCATCACATAGTAAGGTTAGATTAATAATCGGAAAAGAACACATAATGTTTATAAAACACCATATCATGATTAGTAGAGGCCGATCTTTGATCGGGCGAGTGGGGGAGCTCATTTCAGGACCTTCCCCTCTCGTACCTAAGTTCCCGAGCCGAGGCAACTTTCATGATGACGAACACGTGGCCTTCGGCATGAGTCAGGGTTTCCTAAATTTTCCCAAAATAAAATATTTAGGTGGCGACTCTGTATCTGGCAAAGCAGTCTAATTTTGGCATTATTTGATTTAAAATCTATTTTCTAAAAAGGTTTGTCATATTTCGATTCTTTGGTGATTATTAGTTTCACATTGCATTTGTGAGACTAGATTCAGAACTGCGAGAGTCCGAACTGTGAGGCCTTCTTTTCAAACCCTTTCTAAAAGACAGGGTGCGGAAAAAGGCGAGTCCACACATATCTATGCCTTGTTGCAGTAGGCTCAATCAGGATCTGGTATGCCTCCCCAGTATATCGCCAACATGTGAGTACAGTAAGCGGCTCCGGCCAGCCGGTCCTCTGCCCTGCCTGGGTAGCCCCTCTACCATGCGCCCTGGTCGCCCTAGTCGCCCTGGGCACTCTAGCTCTCTCTCTCTCGCAGCTGGAGCCCCCGCCTCCTCACCTCCATGAATACCGGTCAAAGGAGGCAAGAGGTGTGTCCGGATGAATGTCAAATAATCCCCCTCCCCGCGAAAGTAGTCATCCTCCAAGCCCTCCGTGAATTGAATCATCTCCTGGAAGGTGAGTCTCTCTGTAGCTCTCATAGATGGCAGAGGTTCCATGGGAACTACCAGCTCAGGCAAACCCATGGTCTGGTGTAAGAATCGCTCGTCTAGAAACTAGGCTCGACAAACCAGGCCCTCGAACAAAAGCTGAAAACGAAAGGCTCCCCATGCTCCAGCGAACTGGTCCCTAACTCCGGTCGGCATTGTCGCCCAGGGTTGCCAAATGATCTCCAAATAGAGAATGCACAGATTGTCAGTGGGCATCAGATATCGAAGTATGAATCAAAGCCCAAATAATATGAAAATAACTGTGAATTTTGAGTTACCCTTGTCGGGGTCATTATGTCGAAGTACCGACGGAAGAATGAAAAGGTCTCAATGGTCCTCCGCAAGCATCTATTGTCATACCGATGAAAGTACAGCACAACGGGGGGTATCTCTACCTTTGGCTTCGGAGCAAGGGTCAGGAAATATGCATATACCCAAAGCTATAAAAAAAAAAAAAAAACAACAGTGAGTATACAACATATAAACACAAAGAATGCAGAATGCAGAAAGCAGAATGTGTGTGCAGTGTACGGAAAATGCAGAATGTAGAAAGTAGAATGTGTGTGCAGTGTACAGAGAGAATACAGAATGCAGAAAGCAAAATGTGTGTGCAATGTACATAAAATGCAAAGCAAAAAGCATAGAAACAGAAAGCAGAAAAATGTAAAACAGAAATATAAAGCGTACCTTTCAAGCTCGCCAGTAGCCTCCGACTCTGTCTCCACTCCCGTGGGATGTCGAGCTCATGTAGCCGTACAATGTGGCGAGGCCAGCACCACCCCAATCGTGGAGTCGGACCTGAGATAAGTCTACCAAGGCACTCAAAAGATACAATTGTAGACACCCTATTTTTGACCGTCCTCAAGACTTGGACGTCACCGGTGGGGACACTCGGTGATCATTCATGTTCGTGTTCGTTTTGAGTTCCCAAAGGCCTTGGTTGCGTGCCTTGCCTCAGGATCTCTCAACTTGTTCGTCTTGCATTTGCTTTTGCACCAAATACTTGTGTTTTTGCTTTGAGGGGTAGCGAATGGCTTGTTGGCCATCCCCACACCCCATCGGCCTTCCCTTTGCATTAGCGGCCATCAATTGCTCACACCGACCATGGTTTCTTAATACCAATGGCCGATCGGCACTCTATATGGCTGGACAGCTATCTGTTTGGCCAGCAACCTCCTTTTTTGGCCGGTAACACCTTTTTGCCTTCTTCAGGCATGGTGCATGCCAGCTGTGCCAGCTGGAATACACCAAACCTACCCCGGGGCTTACATGTGGCTGTTTTGCCCCTTTTGTCCCCTTTTGGTCAAACCTTCTTGAGGAAGCTGGACCCTTTGTCAAAGCTTCCTCAAGAAGCTTGGCCAGCTGTCTTAGCTTCCTCAAGAAGCCTTGACCTCCTTGCCTCTTTTGCCCCCTTGTACTTAGCTTCTTTGAGAAGTCTAGAACCATTTCTTTTGCCTATATAAGGACCTATCCTCCTCCATTGTTAAAGATTAGCAAAAAAACAAAAAAGACAGAGCTTGCATAGGGGAGGGACACCCCTCTTCCTTGGTCTCTCATTTTGTTCATGTTTTGGCTCATAAGGGTAACATGTATGCTTGGTTGTATTTGGCCCTATTTCAGAGGTTTTTGGGTGTTATTTGGGCATATCTTACCTCTGTTTTTGGTCGGATTTGTGGTCCCTTACATGCTTAATACACTTGCTTTGTATTCCACCATTTTGCCTAGAAATGCATCTAGCCATTAGACCATCGTGCTTACATATTCTTGCCTAGCTTTGTGAAGCTTTTGGTCATGATTTATCATGATTGAGGTCTGTTGGGTGCTGGTTTGGTCGTATTTGCCATGTTTGGTATAGCCCCTTTGTATTTTGGCTTGTGAGCCTTGAGTGTGTGAGTCACTAGCATGCTTTAGTTGGGTTGTTTCAATGATTTGGAGTCATTTCATATGCCATTTCAGTCCCTAATCCATGCTTGTATGCCCACATTCATCATCACTTTCTTGCCTTGAAAGGTTGTTCTTTTGTGCCTTGGAAAATGGTCATTGTGCATGCCTATGTGTTTAGACATTAGGCTGCCATATCAGTGGATTTTGAGGGCCCTTTTTGCATGCTAAAACTCCATTTTGTATTGAAAAATTCATGTCGTGTTTGCTTGGGGGAGGTGTTGAGCAATGCTCCCATTTTTGGCCATGAATGCCCATGTTTTGGACTCATTCCTTGGCGTGTTTTGACCATGATCTATGTATGCTTTAGTCTTGTTTTGGGGTTCCTTGGGACTGTTTTAGGTCATTTTGGTCCTTTAAGGTTTGGTTGACATAGCTTTGGTTTGACCCCCTTTATTGGCTTCATGTGTTGGTCATTGTTGCCTGTCTTGCTTGCATGTTTTGTTTGATTTGGCTTCATTCTCTATTCATTTTCAGAGCTTAGCATGTTGGTTTAATGCCCATATATATCGCCTTTAAGTATGCTTAGAGTTGTCCCCTTTTATGCTTAGGTGATGGACCTTGATGTGTGCATGCTTGCATGTATCATTTGTGCTCTTGTGTATCCTCTTAGGCCACTGTTTTGGGGGTGGGCTGAGGTCCTCTCATTTCAGTATAAGTCCGTCTTTGCATATTTTGCATGCTTGCATGTTGTATTGCATCGGTTGCATGCTTACATTGTATCATTTTCGCATGTTTGCATGTTGTTTAGTTAATGGCATTACATAGTCTTGTTGTATGCTTGATATGTCCATATCGCATTAGTCTAGCATGCAGGATTAGATAGTGTCATGTTGCATTCGCTTAGCATGTTCATGTTATCTTGCATGAGTTGCATCACTTTGCATTGTATATTGCATCCATGCATTACGTTTGGCTTGGTTTGGGGTGTCAAGCCAAGTATGAGGATTGAGAAGTGTTCATACTCCAAGTGATGTAACACGTCTCAACCCTCGGTCATCAATCCCCTTGACCTCAACATGATAGGGTGTTGGCATTCATCTTTTTTGTTTGCATGCATTTACATCAAAGTTGCTAACTTGGCCTCTTAGGCCATCATGCATCAAAAATGCACAATTGATGGCCCGAGGGTCGAGGGTCATGCTCCCTTGAGTCCCTTGCATGATAGGGAGTGTGCCCATGCTCACATTTGCTCGAAACTTCCATGCCATACACTTCTTGCCCTCTGCTACTGTCAACTGCAGGTTTCAACAGGAAGATTTAGCCGGCCGGCAATGATGAGTGCCGACCGGCAAAGAATTTTGGCCGAGAGCAAAATCTTTAGCTAATAACCTCATTCCCATGGCCGGTGGCCTTTTGATTTGGCCGGTGGAACTCCACTGCACTCAGAATGAAGTTCAGAACAGTTCAGGAGACTTTCATAAATTTCAGAGCGGCAGGGCAGTGTCAACAGAGGCAACAGTGCTATGGCAGCAAATTTCCGGGCGAGACGAGTCAAACATGCATCATCCACGTATCCCAAGGCGGGGCTATGGCCACTTTAATCCTGCGTTTAATTTGTTAATTAATTAGAAATTCTGTAATAATTAATTTAGTATTCGGACTGTAATATTTATTTGGACCCTCCGAGCGAGGGCAATTGTGTAATAAGTGTGCGTAAGTGTGTGTATGTCTTCCAACCCCACGTCTTTATTGCCTTTTATTTACCCGCTTATGATGGTAGACTAGGGCATATTTAAATTAGCATACCTTATGCTATGCATGCGTGCATTCATACATTTGTCTTGCATGCACCGGGCTCGGCGCATCATTCTAACTGCATTTGTATTTCAATTCCAAATTAAATACGTGTTAGTTGTAGCATTTCACATGTCATTGTAGATTAGTCGAGCCTATCTTAGTTGCATTTTGCATGTGTTGCATTAGCCATCTTAACATGAACTAGGATCATACATATGATTACTAACTAGTTTTTGTTTTGGCTCAGAGTACTAGGTAAGCATTTATTCTTTAGCATACCGCATGCGTGTGAGTGTTGCTACAATAGCAGTTATGTGAAATAACTGCTTGAATGCCTGTGGATGGAGGTTGAATTAACTAAATTGGGATAATGCATTAAAACTGTGAGTTTTAAGCCCACTAGATAGTGGCAAAACCATCTTTTCTAAAGCCCACTCGAGGGTGGCAAAACCTGCATTTTAGCCTACTTGCGAGTAGCAAACCATCTTCAAAACGAGCATGCAATGTTTTGTTCCAATTTAGGCGATTTGGTCTATACTGTTTGTTGCGCACAAAACATAGTAATTCTAGGCTAATAAATGGAATAAGAACACATAACGTTTTCAAAACTGGATATCATGGTTAGTAGAGGCCGATCTTCGGATCGGGCGAGAGGGGTTGCTCATAGCTGACCTTCCCCGATCGTACCCAAGTTCCTGAGCCAAGGCAACTTTGGTGATGACGGACACGTGGCCTTTGGCACCGAGTCAGGGTTTCCGAAATTTTCCAAAACAAAATATTTAGGTGGCGACTCTGTATCTGGCAAAGCAGTCCATGTTTGGCACTTCTTTTTCAAAATTTGTTTTCTCAAAACGATTTGCCGGATTTGGACTCTTTGGTTAAGATTTAGAACCGTGACAAATTGAGAGTCCTGAACTATAGTAGACCCGCAAAACGAATAGAACGAACGGGACTCATCCTCCCGGGACGTTCGAGGACGTCTACAACAATCCTACAGTGTTCGCCTTGTTCGTGAACAAGGTAGTGCCGAAGAGGAACATCAAAAAGGCTCGAGCATAATGCTCGGTCTCCTCAAGGGTCACTGACTCGGTCCCCCAGAACTGCTCCACGAACGAACTGTATTGTACCATCCCCGGTCGGAAGTGAAGTGGGTGTGCCCCTAACAGGCAGATCCAGGCGGCCTTCCACTCACCCATGTCCATATCATAAGGAATCGAATGACCCCTTACTCCTATGCCGGTGAGCATGGAGAAGTCATAGGGAGTCATCGTCATCTCCCAAGCAGTAGAGAAGTGGAAAAAGTTGGTGGTATCCCACCACCTCTCTACCAATGCACCAAGTAAGGGCCGCCCCGCGATAAGGCGCGACAGCCCCGTGCAAAATAAGCCAAAGCCAGCCTCGATAATATGGTGGACACTGGCAGGGACCTCCATATACCAGTCCCTCGCAGACGTGGCTCCATAGCCCCTGATAGCGTGAGAGTCCTCTTGTGATCAAAATAGTGATATACAGTTCTATGAGAACAAGCAGATGAAAAGGCAGTGTAGGAAATACAATGCAAGAGTGTGATTAGGGCAAGAAATGCAGTGTAAACAATACAGTTGAAGCAAGGAACACAGTTAAAGCAAGAAATGCAATGTATAGTGAAGAAAACATGAGAATATAGTTTATGCCTCAGTGACGCCATAAGACAAATGGGAGTTCGGCTCTCGTAGAAAGAGGTCCTCAGGTGCACCTCGCGCAAACCCTCTGAAACCTCTGATACTCTCGGGTGTTAACACATATGTCCGAGGATGATATGTCATTGGATCAACGGGTCGAATCCTGGGTGGTAGTATCACTGGCTCAGGCTCCGCCTCCATCTTTGGAGACAACTGAGATGGGATCTCCGGGGAAGCTCCGTCGTGAGGTATGTCATCTGCCATTTGGAAAGAAAATGGAAAAATCCATAAAAACTGAAGGAAAGTAAGGAAAATGGGTGGAAAATGCCAAAAATCAACCCTAAAAGAGAGAAAAGGGAAAAAAGTCAAAGCCTAGAAAAAGGCACTAAACCCAAGAAGAACTCGAAGGAAACAAGCCTTAAGTGGTGAAACTCCAAGAAAAGCCACTGAAATCAAATTTCAATCGGTTCAAAACAGAGTAAACTAAGAGGGTTTAGTGAAGAAAATGTGCGTGGAGTGTTAGAAAACATGTATAAAGCTCAAATCTAGAGAGGGAAAGTGTCTAGAGAGAGAGAGGGAGGATTTTCGGCTTTGGATAAGAAAGGAAATGAAGTATGGTTGAGTGTATATAAAGACCAGTGGTGAAAAGACCAAAGTGGCCGCAACCGGCCACCGCTGGTGGCCGACAGGTGGCCGACACCCTCCCCTTGCGGCCGTCCAGTGCCCAGTGCTCCTCTATTGAGTCTTGATGCTGTTTTTGTCCCTGTTTCTTAAGAGTTACATGGAAAGGTCACTGTTGAGTTTAAATTCTCACAGTAAAAGCTTGAAACCGTGTTTTCAATGATTGTCATTCGTCACTTGTTAAACAAGGTGTATCCGTTTTGCATATCTCAACTTTTCCTAGAGGTAAATCAGAAAGTTACTATTGAATTTGTTTCGGTAGAATACACTTTCATTCTTGCGTAGACTATGCATCTCTTCATTACGTATATAGAACATGCATTTCACATATGCCCATTTCAATCCTGCATAGAACATGCGTTTTGTACTTTGCATAGAACATGCTATTAATCGCGCATAGAACATGTGTTTTGTACTTTGCATAGCACATGCTGTTAATCGTGCATAGAACATGCATTTTTGTACATTGCATAGAAAATGCTGTCAATCGTGCATAGGACTTGCATTTGGTACCAGGCGTCGAATATGCCTTCATGTAGCATTTTGCCTCGATTGTTTTCTTTACATAGAATATGCATTCTTACTGTCCCGCATTTGTTGAGTTTTATACAGGCACGATATTGTATGTATGGTTCATTTGAGAAAGCAAACGATATTGTATGTATGGTTCATTCAGAGGAGTTCCAAGTAAGATCATATGTGCCCATCAAAATGCATTTATTCACCCTCTCCTCCCACGTGAGATGCATTTGGACGTATTCACTTTCTCCTCCCGCATGAGATGCATTTGGACGTTTTCACTCTCTCCTCCTGCGTAAGACGCGTTTGAATGTATTCACTTTCTCCTCCCGTGTGAGACACGTTTGGACGTTTTCATTCTCTCCTCCCATGTGAGACGCGTTTGGATGTATTCACTTTCTCCTCTCACGTTAGACGCATTTGGACTTTTTCACTTTCTCCTCTCGTGTGAGATGCGCTTGGTTTGGGCATTTTTCTTTCTCCTCCTAGGTGAGACGCGTTTGGACGTTTTCACTTTCTCCTGCCGCGTGAGACGCGTTTGGACATATTCACTTTCTCCTCCTGCGTGAGATGCGTTTGGACATTTTCACTCTCTCATCCCACATGAGACGCATTTGGACGTATTGACTTTCTCCTCCCGTGTGAGACGCGTTTGGACGTATTCACTTTCTCTTCTCGCGTGAGACGCGTTTGGACGTATTAACTTTCACCTCTCGTGTTAGACGCGTTTGGACGTTTTCAATTTCTTCTGTCACGTGAGACGCATTTGGACGTTTTCACTTTCTCCTCCCGCGTGAGACGCGTTTGGACGTATTCACTTTCTCCTCCCGCGTGAGACACGTTTGGACATTTTCATTCCCTCCTCCCGCGTGAGGTGCATTTGGACATATTCACTTTCTGCTCCTGCGTGAGACACGTTTGGACGTATTCCCTCTCTCTTCCCACGTGAGACGCGTTTGGACGTATTCACATTCTCCTCTCACGTGAGACGCGTTTGGACGTATTCACTTTCTCCTCTCGCATGAGACGTGTTTGAACGTATTCAATTTCTCCACATGTTTGGGCGTTTTCACTTTCTCCTATTGCATTAGACGCGTTAGGACGTTTTCATTTTCTCCTCTCGCATGAGACGTATTTGGACGTTTCACTTTCTCATCTCGCATGAGACGCGTTTTAACGTATTCACTTTCTCCTCCCGCGTGAGACACATTTGGATGTTTTCACTCTCTCATCCCGCATGAGACGCATTTGGACGTATTCACTTTCTCCTCCCGGGTAAGACTCGTTTGGACATTTTCACTCTCTCCTCCCACGTGAGACGCGTTTGGACATATTCACTTTCTCCTCCCGCGTGAGATGCGTTTGGACGTATTCACTTTCTCCTCTCGCGTGAGATACGTTTTGACGTATTAACTTTCTCCTCCTGCGTGAGACACGTATGGACGTATTCACTTTCTCCTCCTACGTGAGATGTGTTTGGACGTATTCACTTTCTCCTCCTGCGTGAGATGTGTTTGGATGTATTCACTTTCTCCTCTCGCGTGAGATGCGTTTGGATGTTTTCACTTTCTCCTCTCGCGTGAGACGCATTTGGACATTTTCACTTTCTCCTCTCGCGTGAGACGCGTTTGGACGTATTCACTTTCTCCTCTCGCGTGAGACGCGTTTGGACGTATTCACTTTCTCCTCTCGTGTGAGACGCATTTGGACATTTTCACTTTCTCTTCCTGCATGAGACGCATTTGGACATTTTCACTTTCTCCTCCCGCAAGAGACACGTTTGGACGTTTTCACTTTCTCCTCTCGTGTGAGATGCGTTTGGACGTATTCACTTTATCCTCTGGCGTGAAAGGTGTTTGGATTTGTTCATCTTTCTCCTATCGTACGAGACACATTAGGATTGTTTGCTTTCATTAAAAAATATTTGGGTGCGCCCGGTGTTTACATCGCTTTCCCTCCTCTCGCATGCGGCACGTTAGGATCTCGGTTGAAACCTTGTGTGAGCCCAATGGTTATGTTGCTTTTCACTTTTCCTGCATGTCGCGTTGTTAAGCTTGCATAATTTTCTAACATCCTTTCTGCATGAAATGTGATTTGGCTCATGATTCTCACACGTGGCGTGTTCATTTACTTATTTCTTTTCATGTTTGGGTGTTGTACCTCGTTTCGATTTGTTTGAATGTGGCATTTTCATTGCATTGTATTTTCTTTTAAATGTTTCATTACAGCCTCATTGTATGATCATAAGTTATGTTCTTGCATCGTGCATATCACTTGCATCTTATCCCAGAACTACGCTGGTTTGATTCCTTACAAACGGATATGTAGGCAGCCCGCGAGAGCGACCATTTGTTTTCTATCTTTGTTTGTTTGTCCGAGTCTTCGGCCTTGTCAAAAATGGGCCGTCTCTGGGCTTTGACATTCACTCCCGTCATTTCATGACTTCCCAATTCTATCAAAGAGGGGCAACTGTAGACATGCCATTTTTGACCGACCTCAAGGCTTAGACCTCATCGCTTGTGCACTCGTTGATTACGATTTTATTTGTTTGCTTTGAGTGCCTGAAGTCCTTGGTGGAATGCCCTGGCTTTGAGCCTTTAAGGCTTGTCCATTTTGTGCTTTGTTTTGGACCAAAACGTTGTTCTTTCAAGCCTAGAACTTGTGGTGACCTGTCGGCCACCACTATAGGCTGTCAGCCATGGCTCATCGATGTCGGCCATTGGTGTGGCCGGTCGGCCCTCAGTGGTGGTCGGTCAGCTACTAGTGGTGGTCGACGGCCATAGTGTCTTTTTCCAGATATTTGTTAACAGTTGTGACAGTTGTTAGCACCCTGACCTACATCTCCCTACACGTGTATGGTAGGATGTTCCTAAGCTCAAGGCTTGTTTTTCTATATACAGGGGGGTTCCTCTCCCTTTTTCTAGGGTTAGAAAATTTGGAACCAAATTCTCTCTCTCTAGACTTCTCGCTCTTTCTCTCTTGCAATTTTATACACATTTGCTCACAAATCCTACACTTTTGCCTATACACCCTTGATAGAAGTTGCTAGTCTTTGGACTGAGGTAGCTTGGGACTTGTTTTAAGCTCTAGGAGGAGGTTTTTGGCTTGGATTGTTGGCCAAATTGTGTCTTGGCTTCAAGAGGTATAACACTCTCATTTTATACTTGTTTTGCACACTTGCTTTGCCATCTTTTTCAATTATTTTGAGGCTGATTTTGAACTGCAAAAAGCTATGTTCTTATGGCTTAAAAGCGTTGGTTTGAGGCCATTTTCAGTTAAGGGTGGTTCACCCTTCTTGCTTCTTTGTTTGTAAAGTATTTGTGCCTTTGTTCGTCACTTTCAAACCAAATTTTTTGGGCCTTTTAACTACTGAATTTTAGAAGTTTTTTAGTGGCAAAAAACTCATTTTGAAGTCCAAAATTGGAGGGGTTGGCCTCCTCTCCTTGTGTCTTGTTTGCATGCCTAGTTATCCCCATGTATTAGTTTAATGTTTTAGTTTTTTATGGCTCAAATCCAGCATGTTTTACACTCTGTTTTGAATTGTTTTGGCACTATTTTGGCTGTTTGGTGCCTTTTGAGTCTTGTATTGCATAGTTGTAGTGTAAGTCCTTTCACTACCTTGGTGTATTAAGACTTTAACCACCATTAGTTTCAATTGATTGCAAGTTTTAGTGCTTTTTCTCTGTTAATTTCAGCACTTATAATCTCTACAATCTCCCTCATTTCTTCACTTTTTCATTTACTTTGAGGGTTGTTTCGACCCTAGGGTTGTTAGCTTGAGATAGAGGCTCATGCTTAATGGTTTAATCCTCCTTTGAGGGTTCATTACCAACGGCATGAAGCTTCTCTCATGCTTTAAACTATCCCTTGGTTGACACTTCTTTCACCTTAGAAGACACTCACCAATGGACTAATTGATTAAAGAACGATTTGGTAATTAAAATGTGTAAACAAAATTGGCAAGCAAAAGTGGCAAGATAAGTACTTCTTTGTGTTGCATTTCATGTGTTCAAATCGGACGTTAGTTTGAACACAAGGAAAATGGAACATTACATACTCAAAAGTGTTGAAATGTGCCATTTTCCTAGGTCCACATTGCCCTTGATCATGCATGATAGGGTGATGGTCAGTTGAGTCTTGTTTTGCATTCATTAAACTTGTACAAACCTGGTTCTTTGGCTATCATGCAGTGAAATTTCTTGGTTGATGGTTTGAGAGCCAAGAGTATCACTCCTTTGAACTTGTTTGATGATAAGGAGGGTAGCAGTACAAACAAACCTTCAAAAAGTACACTGTTTTGCTATGTTTGCTCTCTGTCGCAACAAAGAAGTCCAAGCCAGTGGTGGCCGACGGCCACCACCAATAGCTGACTGGCCACCATCAGTCGCCGACCGGCCCCCCTGTTGGCCACCAATGCAAATTTAGCAGTGTGCTCCTGAGACATAATAGAGTTGATCTAGAGAATGAGAAAGCGTAAGTGCTTCTGTACAATAGAGGCTTGCAGCAGTAAAATAGCGGCCTTTCGGGTGAAAAATCGAGCATGCATGCATCCCTCGTTTCCCGTGACCTTTTAGTTAATTTGTTTAGTTAATTAGCTGTAGCTAATCCTTGCAAGTGATGTAATTATTCAAGTAGATTAGTTAATTAGTTCATGTTGTAATTAATTATCTTAGTTGCTTTGTAATTAATTAGTTAATTATTTAGCTAATTAGTTTGCTTTGTAATATTTAATTAACTTAGATAGTTAATTATTTATTTGTTTTACTTAATTAGTTTAGAATAGTTAGTTAATCCTTTTAAGTGTTGTAATAGTTAGCTTAATTAGCCTAGTTAGCTAGTTAGCTTTTATTCATTCGGACCCTCCTTCGTGAGGGCATAATGTTGTAATAAGTGTGCGTGCTTGTGTGTATGTCTTCCAACCCCACGTCTTTCTCCCTTTTATTTAATCGCTTTTGATGGTTAGATTAGGAGCATGTTTCAATTAACACACCTCATGCTTGCATCCATTCATTTATCTTGCATGCACCGAGGCTCGGCGCATCATTCAAACTGCATTGCCATTTCAATATCCTATTTGAATATGTGTTTAATCGCATGTTGTTTAAATTGCTTCATATGCCATATTAGTAGCCGAGCCTATTAATTGCATATTGTATGTGTTGCATTAGGCATCTTGTATAGTTAGGCATCATGCATCATTTTTACTAACTCATACTTTTTTGGCTTGGAGTACTAGGTGAATTTTTATGCTTTAGCATATTTTCATGATTGTGAATGTTGCCATGATTAACATTACTTGCCATGAGGCTATGTGCTTAAATGCTAAACTACTTGCATGCCTGTGGATGAAGGCTTGTTGTTTGAATTGGAAGGATTCAACAAATATGTGTTTTAAGCCTACTTTGTTGAGTGGCAAATCATGTTTTAAGCCCACTATGTTTGGTGGCAAATCCCCAATCTTTAAGCCCACTTCAGGTGGCAAATTTAAACCATTTTCGCAAACAAACATGAGTTGAATTGTTCCAAATTGAGCAAACTAGTCTATACTTGCTTGTGCGCATCACATAGTAAAACTTGTTTAATAACCAGAATAAGAACACATAATGTTTATAAAAATCATATCATGATTAGTAGAGGCTGATCTTTGATTGGGTGAGTGGGGGTGCTCAATTCATGACCTTCCCCTCTCATACCTAAGTTCCCAAGCCGAGGCAACTTTGGTGATGACGGACACATGGCCTTTGGTGCAAGTCATGGGTTTCCTAAATTTTTCGAAAATAAAATATTTAGGAGGCGACTCTGTATTTGGCAGAGCAGTCGAGTTTTGGCACTTTTTGATTCAAAATCAATTTTCCAAAATGATTTGCCGAATTTGGACTCTTTGGTGTTTATCAGTTTCACATTGCACTTGTGAGATTAGATTCAGAATCGCAGGAATCTTAACTGTAGGGCTTTCTTTTAAACCTTCCGAAAGGGGGCGCGAAAAAGGCGAGCCACACATGCCGTCATCAAGAATTCTGCCGAAACTGCCTTGCTCCTAGGCAAATTAGTCAGCCGGTCAATTTATTAGTTGGACGGCCAAAATCTTGGCTAGCCGACCAACTTATTAGCGGGCAGGCCAATTTACTGGCCAGGCCTAACTAATTTTCCTAAAACATAATTCGCGTCTTTTCCTCCTATTTCCACACTGTTCTTTGCTCAATTTTCTAAGAAAATGTTTCATTTTGAAGTTTAAAAGTGAGCCTTGGAGCGCTACGAAAATATTCAGAACAAAGCGCGGAAAGAAAATTTCGAAAGAAAGTTTTTAATGGGATTTGCACACTTGGCCAAAACAGGCTTAGGATTGGAAATGAAGCACAAATTTCATCTTTCTTATTGAGAATTTTGTGAGAAACACATTCTTCTTTTCATCATCGGGCAATCAAAAGAAATCGTCCAAGTCTTAGAGCCGGTCAAATAAGAATGTCAAAGGTACTACAATTTGCATGTCATCTAGTCCCACTATCCTTCTAAGTCTGAGGTTTACTGGTTTAGGCCTCAGGATTGCTTTTAGTGTAAACTCAGCAACAAAGTTGCCCAAAACTTGTTCTTTGATTGTTGTCCTTGGTCTATATTCTATGTTGTATTGACCTAGAATGATAGCCCATCACACTATCCTTCTTGACAAGTCTCCATGCTGCAACAGAGACTTTAATGGGTTTTCAATTAGCACTATGATTAGATGAGCTTGGAAGTAGTGGTTCAACTTCTTTGCCGCCATCGCAGAGCAAGTGTCAAATTTTCTAATGGCAGATATCTTATTTTTGCACTTGTCATGGTCTTACTACATAATAGACTACATTTTGCTCTCTTTCATCTTTTCACACTACCACTGAACTGACGATGTGGTCCAATAACGTGAGGTACAAGAACAACTCTTTATATGGGACTAGAGTCGCTTGCAAGGGTAGAGAGGTTAGGAACTTCTTCAGGTGGGCCAAGGCGACCTCGCAAGCTTCTGTCTACCTGAAATCTCTGACTTTCTATAGTAGCTGGAAGAATGGTTTACACTTATCAGAACTTTGGCTTATGAATCTATTCAAAACCGCCACTTTATAGGTCAAAGTCACTACTTCCTTTGTTGTCTTCGGACTTTCCAGATCAAGAATGGCTTTGATCTAGTCCAGACTTGTCTCATTTATCTTGTTGTCACCAAGTATCCTAAGAACTTTCCTGATTTCACCCTGAAAGCACACTTGGAGCCATTCAGTCGGAGCTAGAATGCCTTCAAGATGTTGAACACCTCTTTGAGGTCGGCTAGATGGTTTGCCGACTCTTTGCTTTTCATGACCATATCATCATTGTGCACTTCTACTAGTTTGCCAATAAGATATTTAAACATTTTGGTTACCAACCTCTGGTATCTTGCCGTTGTGTTCCTCAATCTGAAGGGCATGACTCTATAGCAATAAAGTCCCTTGGGAGTGATAAAGGTAGTCTTCTCTTTATCTGGTCCGTACATTACTATTTGGTGGTAGCCTTTTTATGCATCTATAAAACTCATCCTACCATCCCCCGAGGTGGCGTCAACCAGTTGATCTATCTTTGGTGGTGGGAAGCAATCTTTTGGGCAAGCCTTATTCAGACTTCTAAAATCAACGCAGACTCTCCAATTCTCATTCTTCTTTTTAACCACCACTGTATTGGACAACCATGTCGGGTAGTGGACTTTCTTGATTGCTTGTGCTTCCAATAACTTATCAACTTTTTCTTCCACTGCCTCTACATGAATCATGATAGGCATTCTTGCTCTCTAGATTATTGGTTTGGTCGATCTGTCTATATTCAACCTATAGCAAGTGACCTCAAGTGTAATAACCCGACCCTCTTCTATGCTTTAAGATTTTAATTATGCGCCTAATTGTATGCTTGATGTGAAATTCTATGTGAAATTGTGTTTAATTATGTGAAATATCTAATTATGGGATCATATCTGTCGGTTATGAGAAAAAATTGTTGAAATTGAGACATTTAGACAAGAAATTGGAATCCTTAGAAGCACGATAACCCAAAATTGACTTTATAATTATGATCAACATGATTTTTAGGACATATTATCAAGTTTTGTAAAAATTTGATTCGTAATGAATTAATTGGAAATATTTAGGCTCAACACTCTTAAGCCTCTAACCTTGATAGATATGAGGGTCTTATAAGAGCCTTAGATGACTTGGTATAAAATATCTCATAAGAAAGAGAGTGAGAGTGCTAGAGAAGAAAAGGAAAGAGAGGAGGCTTCAACAAGAGTGAGGATTGAAGAAATTGAGAGGAGTTTTAAAGATTAGAGTTCAAGGTATGTATAATTTAACTTAAATACCCTAAAGTCCCCTCTGATTTATGAATATCAAGCACTACAATGAAGTGTTATAACCACCTAAGTTAGAGTTTTGACCTAAAGAATTTGTTTGAGATAAAATCCATGAAAATCATCAAGTTTCATTGTATTTATTTAAATTAAGAGTTAATTCTTGTATTTTGGGTTGTTTGGAGTTAGCTTGAGAAAATAACTTCAAGAGTTGCATGTTTTGGTCTCTATATATATTGTATCTCTTTGGGTTCACCACGAAAAGGTGAAAAGATGAAAAGAATACGATTGTCAAGTTATATAGATTGCCTTTAAATGAGTTATGATCTGTTTAGGTTTGAGAATCATGCTTATTATGTTCCTATGTTGTGTTAGTGAAAAGAATTTTGCTTGAATTTGAGCTTTGAGATGCCTTTGAAAGTTAAGTTTTTGATGAATTTCGGACTACTCAAATAGAGCATACGATCGAACGTGCGGGGCCGCATGTGTGGGTGGCACGGCCGCAAGTGCGGGGCTCACAGCCGCACGTGCAGAAAATAGGGAAGGAGAGTTAGAGATTCTGAAATAAAAGCACGTGCAGAGCCGCACGTGCGGCACACCTTCCCGCACATGCGGCCCAAGGAAAAAATTCTGTCAGCTTTTTTTTCTCTGTTAAACCCTCTGGAACTGCTAATATGTACATGGGATCCTTCTAAAATGCTTATAATTAAATAAGAATTGAACGAATCGAATATTGAATAAAAGAAAAAGGCTAAAGAAAAGTGGCTTACTTATAAGTTATGTATTATGTGTAGATCACGTGCTTAAGGGACTATAGAATAAAAGAAAGCGTAGGGACTATTGCTAACGAAAGATATGATTGAATAAAAGAAAAAGGCTAAAGGGACTATTGCTCATCCACATCACAGTGAGTAATAGTAGTGTAATGATATGTTTCATTTACTTCCAGTGATTATCATTTATATATCGTTACTTGTGAATGACATATGTCCTTGATATTGTGGATGATTGGGACATTTGAAATGAAATGATTGATCGACAGCATTAATATGGACCTAAGGTCATTTTGTTTCCATTACAATAATGGGCCAAGGTTGTTTTGATGTGAACTACTTATGATTGGTGGCCCTAAGGCTGAGGGAGATGGAGACATGCCGTTGTTTCATCTACCATATAAGAATATGAACTGGTTATGACTCATGGCCTAAGGCTGAGGGAGGTGGAGACATGTCGATGTTCTATCTACCCTCTAATGTTCCGAATAGCTATTGGTATGTTGGGCCTAAGGCCGTTCTGTATTATATTGGGCCTAAGGCCGTTTTGGGAGTGAATTCAGGGCTAAGACAACACATGACTTATAACATTATTTTCATCGTGTTTTATGCTTCTTCATATGAACCTCCTTACATTACTATTATTCACTGAGCTTCACTCACTCTATATTTATGTATGTTTATGTAGGTAATCAACCCAGGGGAAAACCCTAGTTCAGCTCCAACAAGCCTTTTTGTTGACCCCATTATGTCAAGCTAATTAAAGCGAAGCCTTTTGCCTTTTGCCTTTTTCCTTTTGTAGTGTGTTCCTTTCATAGCACACATTGTTGGGTCATAAATGCTTTTGTTAAATGTTGATTAACATGTAAAACTTTTAACTCTTTGAAGTTTTTTTGGTTACACCCCATTTATGAGGCTTGCACATATCTATATGTAGACGTGAACTATGTATGTATTATGGCTTGTGATGAATATGTTTTGAGATCCTGGCATTTAAAAACTGCTCAATGGGCGTATTCTTTGAACATTAAATTGCTTTTGTCCTAGGCCCCGGTATTGTATTAGATGCTTATTGATCATTTGATTATTTGATTTTGAGGCCTATGTTCAGGTCAGTCATGCCCAAACTTTTAGGGACAAGTTTGGGTGTGACTTCAAGCTGATCCCGACATCTCATACAGTATCTATGCAAATACCATAATAGTTTTTGTTCCTCATCCTCTGCTAACCTAGAGTCGAGAAGAAAGAATCGTGTTTTATCTCCTTAATTCACCAAAATCTTCTTTAGTGGTTCTTGACCCTTGTCAGTTGGCTCTTTGCCAACATCTTCCAAGACCTCCTGGTCTTTTTCTTCCACCTCCATAAACTTCACATTTCGGATACTACATGTGTACTTCATTACTGTCATGGAGCAATTTTTCACCTGAACCTAGTCCCTTCTGATTTCCTCTATCCCAAACTCAGTTGGGAATTGTAACAATTGATGAATGGTCGAGGGGATAGCCTTCATGTAATCGAGGGGATAGCCTTCATGTAACCATGGTCTCCCAAGGATTACATTATATGATGATGGAGAGTCTATCATGGTGAATTTTGTCATCATCGTCTTTGTTCCTGCCTGAACATTCAAACTCACAGACCCCAGCTTCCATGTCAATGTCCCATTAAATTTGACCGTCAGACTGTCGGATGGTTTCAGATCATCTTTATTTTGGCTGAATTCCCTATAACACCCGACATAAATGATGTCATCATAACAACCTAGGTCAACCAATATCCTCATTACCTTACATCCTTTTATCATGAGGGTAACCACCAATGCATTATTATGCGAGTGTTAGACAATTTCCAAGTCCTCATTTGTAAAAGAGATCATCAGTCCTTAATATTCCTCAGTCTAGCGTCTCTTCTATTGCTCTTGAAACACGCATTGTAAGTGCTTCACCTTTTGGGTCTCTCTCCTGATCTCATTTGTGTTCACCTGAGGATGGATCAAGGTAATGATCTGAGGTTCCTCAACCTGAAGAACAACGAGTGGTGCATGTGGTGCTCCTACTGGTGCCTGAGCCAACTTGGCTCGTTCTTCTCTTGTTTTCCCTTTGTCGATTAGGTCTCTCACATATCCCTGTCTGACGAGGTCTTCCAATTGTTGTTTCAAAGCCCAACATCCTTAGGGCATATGCCCCGTCTCATTATGATATGCACACGACTTGGTATGGAACCTTCCCATGGGCTCCTCCAAGAGCCTTTGTGGTGGTATATAATAAGACTGGTTCTTAATCCTCCCCAAGATTCTATAGATGGGAATCTGGAAGACAATGCTGACAACCTGCATCACCTTTAACCTCGGTTTCTTGTTATCATTATCAGCTTCATTCCGGTTTCACTTAGGTGAGTTGTTCCTCTTCTCCTGCTTAGATATACTTTCTCATTTTGATTTTTTATCGTCTTATACCCTCGCATACTTCGTGATCCTTGCCATAAGATCCTTCCTTGATTTCAAGAGGGTCTTTGCCAAAGATCGCTGAAGTGGGCAATCGTCTTTCAACCATTCTTAAATGAAACAACGGCGAGCTCCTGGTTACACCTTGGAATCAGATTGTAAACCTTGTCATATCTCTTAGCGTAGGCCCTCAGGCTTTCACCATCGCCTATCTTCAAAGCTAGTAATGAATCGACCCTTAGTAGTTGTATGGTGTTAGTGACAAACTGAGCCACAAACATCTCAATCAAGTCATCTCAATTCTTGACTAGCCCCTTAGATAACTTCAGGAAATAGTTCGATGCTATGTCCCCCAACGTCGATGGGAATACTTTACACAACAACGGGTCATTTCTGCCGCATATAGACATAGCATTGAGATCAAGCCGATATAAATATTGGGTCTGACTTACCATCATATGTATGGAACCTTGGCATTGAAAACCTCTTAAGCGCTTCGAAAGCGTCCAACTCTGTAGAAAATGGTGACTTTAGCTGGGTGACAGATGTGACCTTAGAGGCATTCATCCTCCTCTGAAGATAGTCGCACAAGTTTTTCTTCGATCGCCTTCTTGCTTTGCTATTCAATCTCTTCAGCGAGTTACTCTCTGTACTGGGATTCATCATCTTGGCCTTGTTAAGATCCAATGTCTTTCCATACGATGCTCATGCCCATTAACCTGGTGTGATCCTTTGATTTGTGACACTCCATCTTTCTAAGGCTCCACTCTCCCAACCTGTTGGGATCACAATCTTCCTCTCTTCCTGTTGTGCCAAAGTCTATCCTCCCTACTGGGTGCCTATATTAACATGAACTGGCGGTATTGCCCCTCCCGTTGCATTAACAATAATACCAATGTCGGCTACATTATCCAGCTTTACATCATGAAATTCACTATAGTCTATAAATTCATCACCTTGGACGCCAGTTCCTTCACTTCATTATCTCATTGCATGCAGTGATCCTTCCAGATCTAAACATCTTTCTAGTTATACTATTCTTCTTGGGCCTGATCCTGCGCCCTCCCGTTGCCCCTCCTTAGGCTATTTTCCACTCTAGGATTTCGACTATCGGTGGCATTGTTCGCTTCTAGGTTCTCTACATGTTCTTTCTCGCCGCCGTTCTCTCTTCTTCCAACAATACTTACTTGATCATCTTCCTCACTCTACATATCGTCTCCAGCTCGTACTTCCTGTCCGATGTTGACCATCTATTCTCACGAAGTTCCCACAAACGGCACCAAATTATGGGTGTTAAATTTTGACCTCACAACCAAATCAGTTCTCTTCTTTGAGATCCTAAGAACTTATCCACAGAGCACACAGAAGAATAGAGAAGCCCAACACCTACACACAATAAGATAACAAACATTGGTGGCTCATCCACTCGGGGGTACTCCGACGATCAAGTCAGTCAACTTATCTCTCAAAGATAAGAACTTAATCACAAAGCTCACAAAGTAAAACATACGTTACACCTATGGGTTTGCCTTACTTTTATAGCCAGCAGTGACTTTGTCCCTAGAAGTCTTACTTTATAGGATTCTATCCCTTATGAAGATATCACTTATCAAGAACTCCTCCAATTTGAAATAGGATTAACTCTCTCAAGAATCCTGACCTATCCAAACAAAGACCTAAAGCCACTTAGAACTCTTGTCCTCTATCAGAATATTTCAGACTCCGATATGATTGTATCATATCTTGACAACTTGGTCCATCCACGTGGCACCTCAGTTAACAACCTCAGACATGTGGACAACCCTTAAAATGTGTCCCCACAATTTTGTAGGCTGTGGATCTGGGTTTGAGATAGTAGGTGGTGCCACTCTTGACAACACATCGTATAACAGTATTGAACATCATTAAGGGTCATCCTAGCGTTATGTCAGTGACATAACTCGAGGTTGCCATTTATGATACAGAAGGAATTGATGGCAAGTTGCATCGGGTTTAGCTTATAGAAGTGCGTCATTTCTCAAATAAGATGTTTAGAGGCAATTTGATTATTCCTTCTATAAAATACACTATGGGGAAAGGCGTGTAGTCCTCTCCAGGCATAATGGAGTCATTCTCACCAGCTAGCCTAATGTGGACATCGTCCGAGATGTCAAATTATCAGCAGAAGCTTTCAATCTTAGTAGGCGTATCTACCCTCCATTTGTGCATACTAGTTGTAAATAAACAGAGTGTCCTTGGTATTGATCGTCCTAGGGGTTTCAGGGGATTTATGGGAATCTATGTTTTCTAATAGCAAATTCAGTAGGCAATTGCAAATTTAAGTTCAGGATTATGCAAGAATAGAGGTTAATGTGCCGAAACTAAGAAGATGTTCAAAGAAAATATGCAAAAACTTGAAGAACACTGAGAACATATTCAAGAAACTCAAAATTCAAAATTAAATCTAAGGATTGGGTAACTTACAGGATGATTTAGGCAAATTGAAGAGTAGATTTGAGTTCGTCAGAGTGAAATGAAACTTTTAATCGAAGCAGAATGAAGTTTTAGTCGACGGAGATGGTGATCGAAAAGAGTTACAGCATTAAGAGTTTGAACAGGCAGCAATGGCCGTTTGGTTTAGAGAGAGAGTCTAGAAGAGAAGAGAGAGACATAGTTTGTTGATGAAGAGATGAAGATAGGGAATAGAAGGTTTTAGAGAATTAAAAGGGCAGGAGAAGTGCAATCATTTCAAAATTCTTGGGAAACATGTTGATGGATGGCGTCAATTAATGTCAGGTCAGGCTAGATTTATCAGGGAAGGGACATATTCGGAGCTAATGAGGAGGTGACACGTCAGGAGGTTGGTTTGACGGTTTTGGAAAGACAGGTTTCGAATTTTGATGTTCTTGAACTAGCGAGTCGTGATCTCATCTAGGGGTATGATCTTAGTTGGCATGATAAACTAAAACAAGAAGAGGTATCTCAGTTCTTGGTTCTTGTTTCATGCTGAACGAAGACATGTGAGCTCTTGTTTCTTAGGTGCCAACAAGTCTTGATCTCGATTAAGGGAGTGCATTCCAGCATGTCGTTTAGTTGACATGTTGGAAGGTCAGACGATGTAGGTTCCATTACCTCAGTATGGCGGAGATAATTTAACCTAGCGGTAGTTGTAAGGACATAATTTTTGGATTGTCCACATGGCCTAGGTTGTTAACCAAGGTGCTACGTGGGTGGTCTAGGGTTGTCAAGGTATGATGCGATCATGCCGGGATCCGAGATATTCGGATAGAGGACAAGAGTCCTAAATGATATCAAACTACCTATTTGGGTAAGGTTGGACCCTTAAGAGAGTTGATCCTAATCTGAATAGGAGGAGCCTTGGATAAATGATATCCTTGAAAAGGATAAGAATCCTATGAAGTGAGACTTCTAGGGGACGAGGGCAATATTCATTATATAAGGAAGGCACCCCCCGTGGGTCTATGTTGAGTTTTTACTAAAGAGTTTTGTACTTGAGCAGAAATATTTGTGAGATTCGTTACTAACTTGATTGTTAGAGTGCCCCTAGGTGGATGAGCCACTAGTCTTGTTTATTCATGTGCTCTATGATGTAGTTTCTAGGATCTCAGCAAAGAGTTTTGATTTGGTTATGAGGACAAAATTCAATACCCACAAATTATGTATATAAATTGTAAGGCAACCTTTGAAAATAAACAATTGTATAAATTTGTGTAAAATAATCTAAAAAAAAAGAAAAAAAGAAAAAAAAATAGGAATACGAATTCTATGAATGTAAATTTTGCATATTGAGTTACCAAATGGCCAACTCTTATATGAGTCTACACTTTGCTTTTGTACTTCATCTACAAACCCAAACAAAACCTTTGAATTTTGGTCCCAAAGTATCTCTCTCAATCTCTGAACCTAATAATTGTTGTTTTATTACATCTCTTTCTTCCTCAATTTCTCATTTTTCTTCGATCTATTTGGGCATCTTCAACAAACGCAATCGCCATCTTTGAAAAATCAAAATGTTGAAGGGAAAAAAAAAATCATGTGACAAATTGATTGTAAAGAGAGGAGGAAAAAAAAAACAAAATTTATACAAAATAAATAAATAAATAAACAAACAAAAGTTTCAGCCTTTGATAATATAAAAATTGAAAACTCTTAGATCACTTACCATCAAAAAGAAACAAAAGATAGCCTTCTATTGATTTGTACTTCGTTTGCCATAATTGAATTAAACAGTTTTATACTTAAAAAAAGAAAAAAAAAAAAAAAAAAGAGAGAAAACCATTGTAGAAAGAGAAGAAAAGAAAAAAAGAAAAGTGATAACGGTAAGTTATTGGAGAAGAGAAGAAATTATTATAGAGTAGTTATTTGGAGAATGTGGTTAAGTGGGAAGTTATTATAGATTATTTTTATTTGTTTATTTATTATGTAAATGCCACATGGTAACAACTTGAAGAAACCAAAACAAGGCCTCACTTAATATAATAGTAAAGATAGTATAGATGTAATTGGTGACAAAATTATTCCCTCACTTAAAAATTTTGAGTTACCACCAAACATCTTTTGTAGCTAACGTGTTCCCTCAGTCAAAAATATTGTTGCATAACTATTTTTGGTGACAAAATTTTGATTTTCTCACTAAAAAAAAAAAAAGTAAATTTAATGACAAAATTTTGTTTACCTTGCTAGAAGTCATATATTTAGCGACAAAATTTGATTTCCTCAACTGAGAGCATCTCCAACCTATCCTCTGTTTCTTCATTTTTAAAGGATTTTCACCTCCAACCCATCATCTATGTCTATCTCTATTTGGAAGAGGATGGGGAAATTCTATTTTCACACACCTAATTAACTCAAGGCAAATCTTTTCTCAATACATACACCTATTAATTTGATTATTAACTAATTTTCTCAATTCACTCCCTTAAAATTACAATTACATCATTCACTCACAACCATGGTACACACACCACTTTACCCTCGAATCCACACACTTTTGTTGACCCTACTTCACATTTCTAGTTCCACCCACAAAAGTGAAGACCAAAGTCAGTGAAGTTGGAAAAAAAAAGAAAAGTATGTGAACTTTCCTTACCTCCATTGAAGACCTTAAAGACCTCCATTCAGCCTCTACTAAAAACCATTGAAAACCCTTGTTTAAGGTAAGAAATCTTTCTATTTTATTATTACATTTATCATTTTGTTATTGCATTTACCATTTTTGGATATCTCTGCACTCCATAGGCACAAAACCATCGATTTTTCCCTTGTGATTTACAATTTGGAGCTCTCAGCACTGGTTGTCCGAATTTGTTTGTTTAATTTGGAACTTAATCACCGAATAAGTTGTATTATTTCGACCAATTAGATCGGAAAACAATACAAACTTTCCAAGTTTGTTTGCTGAATTTGATACATTATTTCGGTTTTGTAGTTCTGAAGTAACACAATACTTTCGGCATTTGATTTCTGAAATTTTTGTGTTTCTTCGGCACTGAAGTTTTGAATGGTTTTTTTTTTAACGATATATAAATTTACACCAAGTTACATAGGCCACCAAGATTGCTTTTACTTTAGGTTCTTTCCCAACAATTTTATTTTATAGGTATGTTTATGTATTTATTTATTTATTTATTTTTTGGTTACAAAATTCAATGCATAACAATAGAAACAAAAACCTGTGCAATATTGGTATTTCCACATTATATTGTTAGCTTCAGTAGTTATTATTGCTATATTGGTTGATGACTATAATTTGACTGTTTGAATTTGTATTTGTTAGTGCTTTCACCATAAAGGTTATATTGGGTTGATGAGAACAGCTTTCCTTATGCAGATAGATGCTTGTCCCAGTCAACGTCGGCCAGTAACAACTTTGAACAGAAAACTCCGTGAATTAGAGAATGCTGAACGTGGACGTGGACGTGCTCGAGTGCATTTTGATGACACACACATTGCCATGGATGATGATCCTATACATGATGCACCAATTATGGATGATATTGCTATGGATGATGACCCTACTAGTGATGATGCTGACATTGTTGATGAAGATATCCTTACTCAGCCTTTTCGGGAGGGCCAACTAATTCATCAATCCTTAAAATTTTTAAAAGTCATATTGCTGCAGCTATTTGGAATGATGCTAATGAAAGGGGGCCTTCAAGTGTAATGCCCCACTTTTTATTACTCAGGTAACATTACCAAATCCTTTATTACAATACAATTTCAGAGATAACATATGGAACTTCAATACATCAATAAGGACAATTAAGTAAAGGTTCTCTCATTTGAATACATAATGAATGCAACAAGAGACATAATTACAATAAATCGCCCGTATGCTTACATCAATACATGAAAGAGAAAGGGTTCAACCCTTTTTGCAACAATGGCATTTGGTCGGCAATTAAAAGGCCCCATGGCCAACAGATAATGAAGATCCTCGATCTTGAAACACTTCTCGATGTCCACCTAAAAAAGGATTAGCAACGTGGGATGAACATAAAGTCCAGTAGGGATCCCAACATGATCCTAAATAATAACAACATATAGATAACTATGATCATGAATGCTTTAAGTCATACCATATACATAAGTGTCGGTATATATATGAAGATATACTTACATAGATATTTTTCCTCAAAAATGTTCACTTTGCTCAACAACACAACCATTTGTCTTTCCATCTCCTTGTTGTTGTAACAAGCCCGCGGGGGACCTCGCTACAGCTCGGACTCGATTTGTGTCACAGTTCTAAATCTGAACCAAAGAGTCCAAATCTGGCAAATCGTTTTGAGAAACAGATTTTTGAAAAAGTAGTGCCAAACATGGACTGCTTTGCCAGATACAGAGTCGCCACCTAAATATTTTTTAAAATGGGGAAATTTAGGAAACCCTGACTCGGTGCCGAAGGCCACATGTCCGTCATCACCGGAGTTGTCTCGGCTCGGGAGCTTAGGTACGATCGGGGAAGGTCAACTATGAGCACCGCCTTTCGAGCGGTCCGAAGACCGGCCTCTACTAACCATGATATTCTGTTTTGAAAACGTTTATGTGTTCTTACTCCGGTTATTAGCCTAGAATTACTATGTTATGCGCACAGCAAACAAGTATAGACTAGATTGCCTAATTTGGGAATAAGCATTGCATATCCGTTTGCTTTGGAAATACTTTGGATTTTGCTACTCGCAAGTAGGCTAAAACACGGATTTCAATGAGTTTTTCCAACTCAAACAATCCAACCTCTACCCACGGGCATTCAAACAGTTTAACACATAAGCATTTAGCCGCATGGCAAGCATACTGTCATGTTAACATTCACACACATGCGAGATGCTAAAGCATAAATACTTACATCGTACTCCGTGCCAAAACAGTAAACTAGTTAGCAAAACGTGCGTATCCTAGTTCATGTTAAATTGCCTAATGCAACACATACAGGATGCAATTTAGATAGGCTCGGTTAACCTAAGCATGGCATATGTAATGCGATCAAATATCACATATTCGATTTGTAAATTGAAGTACAAATGCAGTTAGCGTGATGTACCGAGCCTAATGCATGCAGTACAAATGCATGAATGCACGCATGCATAGCATAAGGTATGCTAAATTAAACGTGCCCTAATCTACCATCATAAGCAGGTAAATAAAAGGGAAGAATGACGTGAGATTGGAAGACATACACACACTCACGCACACTTATTACGTAATTGCGCTCACTCGGAGGGTACAAATAAATATTACAGTCCCAAATAATAAGCAAATAAAATTATTACAGAATTTCTAATTAATTAAAAGAAAGGACGCAAAAGAAAGAAGAGGGTGGCCGCAGCCTCTGCCTCGGGATGCGCAAATGATGCATGCTCGGAACTCGGCTCGCCTGAAAAACCTGTACCGTACCCCTGCCACCTCTGTTTGTACTGCCCTGTCTCTCTAAAAATCGCCAAAACTCCAGAACAGTTTCCTTGCATGTTGCAGATCACCACCGGCCAGGCAGAATTCCCACCGGCAATCCGGGATTTCCATCGGCATTATTTTGATTTGCCGGCCATTCAAAGATTGCCGGCCGGCACTTAATTCTGCCGGTCGGCAGAAACTTCCTGCAGAAGACAGTTTTGACAGCAAACAGAGAACAGACAGTGCATGGCATGGGGTTTTCAGGCACATGTGAGCATGGGCATGCTTCCTATCATGCTTTGAACTCAAGGAAGCATGACCTTCGATCCTCGAGCCATCAATGGTGCATGATAACCCAAGGGATCAAATTTGCCACTTAATGTAAAGATGCATGCAACATACAAATGAGATCCGAAGCCTTATCAAGCCGGAGTCAAAGGCCTCGGTCACCGAGAATCAAGGCACATTACATCACTCATAGTATGAATGTCCCTTGACCCTCACACTTGGCTTGACACCCCAAGTCAAGTAATGCAGTGCATGTTATGCAAACATGACTCAAATGCAACACGATACCAAATATGCAAAGTATGGCAAGTGTCATACAACTACCATGACAAATATACAAGACTAAGCATGCAAGGTGCAAATGTGATGCGAACATGGACCAATTTGGCAATGGGATTAACATACTACAAGGCTTAATGAAGCAACCATGCAACAAACATGAAACAAGTATGCGATGGGGCCTTAAGCCATAAAGGGACAGATCTTGATCCACCCCAAAACAGTGGCCAAAAGGTGCCAAAAAGGTGGACAATCAAGCATGGGAGCATGCACACAAATAGACCCAAAGTTAAGGCACAACAAAGGAGCATCTTACTCCCATCAACATGACCACTCATGGCATGATTAAGACAAGTAAAAACAGAATTTTTACATGCAAAATGGGACTCCAAACCCTCCTAATATGGCATCTAAGGTGGCTTCCAAAAAAACAGCTTATGCACCAAGGCTCATTCCTAGGCATAAGAGGGCACACCCTCAAGGCATAAGAGAGGTCGTACATGCACATATACAAACATGATCCTTGGACTGAAATGTGGCCCTAAATGATGCCAAATCAATAGGATGATCACAACCATGCATGCTAGAGGTCAACATGCTCAAAGCTTTCAAGCCAAAATGCAAAGCAACCATAACAAATATGTCAATCATGACCAAATTGATAACCAATAGACTTTAAGCATGGGAAAACAATGCTAAAAACTTCATGGAACTAAGCCAACACATGCAAGAATCATGGCCTAATCATGAGATGCACTTCCAAGCTAAATGGAGCAATGCAAAGCAAGTACTACAAGCATACAAGGAGGCACAAATCCGGCCACAAACAGAGGTTACATATGACCTAAAACATCCAAAAAACTTCTGAAATAAGGCTCAAGATGATCAAACATACATGCTACCCTTTTAGGCCAAAATGTAAGGAAACAAGACAATGAAGGGAGAGGGGTGTCCCTCCCCTATGAAAGACTTCAAACCACTTTTTTTATCACTAAAAATCAACTGGTTTTTAGTGGTGAAAAGACCAACACACTCAAGCAAACAAGGCCTCACAAAAGAAGCACAAAAGAGACCAAATAAAGCCTAACAAGGTGAGCTTGCACTCAAACCACAAAACAACCTTAATGAAAGTTCTAAAGCATGAGAATACAAGTCTTTTTCATGTTATGCACAAAAGCTAAATCAGCAAGCAAGATAGGTAAAAAACAATTGTAAGTTTGGGGAAAATAAAGCAAGATGCTCACCCTTGAAGAACCTTTGAAGAACAAATGGTCTAGCCCTCTTCTTTTGATCAAAATCAGTCCAAAAACTCAAGAATCAACCCCCTAAGTCCCTCAATCTCAGAGCAAGGTGTAATAGTGTGTGTAATGGTGCAAAAGTAAGGTAAAATCCACCTTCAGGCCAAGGAAACACACACAAAGGAGGAAAGAGAGGGAGATATAGAGATAGAATGTATCTATATCTCTAAGCTCTGGTTTTTGCTTCTAAGTCTCTAACTTAGATCAAAGAGGAAAGCCCTTCCTCTTATAAGACTCCCTCTTGCAAAGCTTATACAACAAGCTTGCTTAGAGGGAGATCCCTCCATACACGTGTATGGAGGGAGGCAGAGTTGGTGCCAGCTATCACAGCTGGCACAAAATATCTCTATAAAGTAGATGAACAGTGGTCGGCTGCCCAAAAATGTCATTTCGACAAAAAAATGTGCCGACCGGCAACAAACTATGCCGACCGGCAATAAAATGTGCTGACCGGCAACAAATAGTGCCGATGGCAGAAAAATACCAGCCGGTGGCCTTTAGCCACTGCCGGTGGTGTGTGGGTATGCCTCACAAGACATTCCTTGCCCCTCCAAGGCAAAACATAAGTGTTCGGTGTGAAACCAGACACTAAACGGTCAAGTTCGGAGATCCTGAGGCAAGGCGCGCGAGCCGAGACCTCCGGGAACTCCAAACGAACACAAACATGGATAATCACCGAGTGTTCCAAGCGGTGACGTCCAAGTCTTGAGGACGGTCAAAAATGGGGTGTCTACAGTTGCCCTTTTTAATTTTAAACTTACTCGGTGACAACCAGTTTTCGAAACCAACCCATAGAACCCAATTACGTTTTCTTCAATTACCAAACTTACACTAACTTCACTTTACAATTTCCGATTAGAAGTATCGCAAACGGACATGACGATGATACATATAAAATACTCCTCACATAAACATTTAAGATACTGACATCCTCCATAAAATAGTCATCTCAATGCATGATACACATAAATGGAACCACAATGATAACGAAAAAACCCAACAACACTCTACCTGCCTCAAGAACGGTTAGCCAAGGATACACCTTTCCAATACTCATGCCAATTTATCAGTCACCAGCTAGAAGGTAATGATACCTCTGCCAAGTTGTCCAAGTCCTAGTTGGAAGGTACTGGCACCCCACATTCTCAGTGCAGTCAATTCTCCAAGCGCTAGCTGGAAGGTAACGGTACCCCTTATTCTCAGCGTGTGCACATTTTCAACCATCACATAATTCAACAAACAAACATAATCCGAGTGTGCTACATATACAAAATCAATTCAACCAACACAGATAATTTCGAGTGTACTACATACATAGAATCTATTCAACATCACAATGTCACCCTCCACCAATAACCAAGGACAAAACCTCTAAACATAAGTATTTAAGTATACGTAATATGATAATCCGATACTCTGTTGACTTTAAGCCCCAAAAAATAATAATAACAATATTCAAAAGTTTCAAAACCCAACCGCATGTTCAAATCTAGATTTTCAATATGCCATGGTTTCTTTCTCTTTTCAAAATTGACACTTTTGTTTTCCAAAAACAAATTTTCATATTTCAATAGAACCACATCCAAGGATTTCCAAGCCATAATCTAAATTAACTAAACATGATTATCCAAATAAATTCCCAATACCAAAATCTATTCATCCTTTATACTAACAACACAATAATCACAACTCAAACTATCAAAACACAATCTTTAATCAACTTTAGCCCTTTTTGGTTCGCTAGGTCAAATTATCAAAATTAGGGTTTTCTCTTCCTCTTAACATAAATACAATAAAACACTCCCTAACTAATCAAACAACAACCAATTTAATCAATTTGAAACCCGAAGATCAAACCCTAGATCCTCTTTCAGGATTTTCAAAAGATACACAATAGATGTGATTTTTATGCAATAAAATCACTACCACATGTCTATCTATAGACGAGGTATTGAAAAGGGGCAAAAGTATCCCCACCTCAAGCAATGAAGGGAAGAAAGCCCGAAAATTGAACTTCAACGAAAACATGATCCGCTCAGATCAAATGGAAGCCCTCGTCGAGCTCTACATTTTGGTATATCAAACTAAGGGTCAAAGATGTACAAAAGTAGATAAAAACCAGGTAAAAAGAGCTTGAGAGCTCAACAATGGTGGAAGGAGAGAGAAGGAAGAGAGAAAAGTGACCTAGATGTGACCAAAAGTGACTTTTATAGTTGCTAAATTCGAACAGATTGCTCGAGCGAAAGAAGTATCGCTCGAGCGACCAGATATAAAAAGTGATACTAAGCGTAGGAATCACCGCTCGAGCAAAGAATGCACCCTTCCAGTACTTTGCAGACCTACAAAAATTATGAGAGTTTTCAAACACCGCTCGAGCACAAGAAGTTTCGATCAAGCGTAGAGAAAAATTTCAAGGCGACAACAATTTTAAAAACAAGCAACCAACCCGCTCTAAATGCAACCAACACACCCCAATAACCAAATAAGACAATGAAACTCAGATCCATTACATCAACGGGTCAGATCTAAACCAGAGTCACTATATGAAGTGTCATAATCACTCGTCTAAGATTCATTCATGGCCATGGTGGGAACAAGCATTGCACACTTAGCTCGTTGCACGTACTACCTTGTCAACAAAATTGTAGTGTCTAGTTTTGTTGGCAGATTGCAACCGGAGACATACACCTTCCATTTGACTGTTGGAGAGATGACTATCACATTGGACGATGTCGCCACTATCCTAGGGCATCCCATTGTAGGCAAATATATTAGTATGCATAAGTTGTCAGAAAGGCGGGCCATTGCATTAGTAGTTAACACCTTGGAATTTGATGAGCAAGAAGTCAGACATGAGATGTCTAGTGCTGGAGGCAATTCAGTGAGGCTTGAGTGGTTGAGGGCACACTTTCATAATGCCACAGACAATGAAAGAATTGCATATCCAGGTAGAGCATACTTGCTATTTTTGTTAGGGTGTACACTTTTCAGTGACAAGACTGGTACTATGGTTACCCGTTGTTTATTTGAGTTTGTTGTCCGATTTGACAACTGTATCTTCATATGCCTACGGTGCCACTGCATTGGCATACTTATGTAGACAGATGGGGTACGCTAGTAGGTCCGGTGTAAAAAAAATAGAAGGTTACATGACACTCCTTAAGGGATGGATTTATGAGCACTTTTATGGATTTTGACCACACTTGAATATGAATTACACTCGAGACATGCCACATGTTTACCGTTGGACTTCTCAGAGAGAGTCTAGTGAAGAGATAAAGTTATTGGCATTTTGTAGACAACCCATTTTTGACCGACCTTAAGACTCAGACGTCATCGATTGAGCGCTCGGTGATTACGCATGTTGTGCTCGTTTCGAGGTTTTGGAGTTCTTGGCGGAGAGCCTCACCTCCAGACCTCGGGACCCTCTATGCTTTGACTCAATCTGCGAACTAGGTCTTGTTTTGTCTTCCTGGAGGGAGAGAGAGGTCTTGTAAACCATCTCTCAGTGGTCGTAGACTACTTCTCGTAGTCGTAGGCCACTGT
Organism: Camellia sinensis; assembly: GCF_055761805.1. NCBI lineage: Eukaryota > Viridiplantae > Streptophyta > Magnoliopsida > Ericales > Theaceae > Camellia > Camellia sinensis. The sequence goes on from NC_138964.1 coordinate 75,607,921, forward strand.
TCCCGTTTGGAGACTAGTTTCCGATTTTTGGAGCCGTCGGTCGCGCGCCTCGGTTCGGGACCGCTTAACATTCTCCGTTTGGCACGGAAAACACCTTGTTTCATCTGCCTAGAGGGACACTGCATCCCGAGAGACCACCATTGTGGTCGCACGCCACTTTTGGTGCTTAACAGCCTGTTGTTGGGGCACTGGGTCGCGCGTTTTGCCCCCGAACCCTCGTTTTGTATCGATGTTGGTTCATTTTTGGCATGAACCTTGTTTTCATTGTTTGGAAGGTGGTATAAGGGTGGGAGACCACCTTTTCTCTTGGAGACCACTTCTCTCTCCGCCAGCCAATTTTCTTGTCGGGAAACTGGTCTCCTTGATTTTTGAGCCACATTTGCTAGTCTCCCACAATACCACTAGCTTGCATTCAGTTGGGAGACCGTCAAATGGGTTGGCCGACCACTTTTCCTTGTGGTAGACCACTCACCCTGGTCGACCGACCAGGGAAAGTGGTCAGCCGACCACCTTAACTGGTCGGCCTGCTCCCTCCAGTTTTGTCTCTGTGAGTTGTTGCCAGCTGTGCCAGCTGGAAGGCACAGACTGCATCCTCCATATATGGAGGATCTTTGGCCTTGGTTTTTAGCTTCTTTGAGAAGCTTTGGCCTCCTTTGTCTATAGAGGAAGGCCCGCCCTCCTTTATGAAGGTTCAGATTTTGGTTAAGGCACATACACATATCTCTCTCTTTGTCTCTATATTTAGGCTTAGGAAGTGTATTGTTCTTGACCCTTTTGCACCACACCTCATAGCCTAACACTTCCACCATCAATCCAAAGTTCTTGGAGGTCATTTTCAGAGGTTAAGGAGCTGGGTTTTTGGTCCAGAAGTTGCTGTCTTTGTTATGCTTCAAGGGTAACTCATTTTCTCCCCTTTTAAGCATTAGTTTGATCCTTCTCTTAGCCTCATTTTCATGCTTATTTGAGGTTTGTCATCAACTGAAAAAATCTTTATTTTTAAGCATTATTCATGTTTGTTTAAGTCTATTTTCCTGTTGGAAGTCATCTACCCTCTTACATGCTTCATTTAGTCTTGTTTTGAGCCATGCCTTAAGCCTTTGTGTTGACCTTTGCTTGGCCATTTTAGCCACTGAAATCCGATGGATTTTTAGTGGTTGGCATGCTATTTTGAGGGCCAAAATCAGAGAGGGGTGACCCTCTCTCTTTTGGCCTTGTTTGTTTACATATTTGGCCTTTCGAAGGAGCCTATATTTTCATACTTCCTAGCCTTGGTTCAGGCCATTTTTAGTGACTTTTAGGACCTGCCTAGACTCTGTCTAGGGCTGGTTTGGTCACCTCATGTTTGCCTCTTTCATGTGTAGAATAACCCTCTTCATAGCTTATCAAAGGAGTATGTCATTCTTGCATGTAGTGGTCATGTTTCAGTGGGTTTTTGGTCATTCTTTGGCATATCATAGCTCTGTCTTTGGCTGGTTTAGTGGCCTCTTGAATGCTTCACATGCTTGTAGTGTAAACCATGCTCACTAGCTTACATTGCATGTTATTTTGGCCATTGATTCTAGCATATTTTGGCCATACTTCAAACTGATTTTGTTCATATTTTGGGCTTCCTTAGCTCCATGTTGAGGCCTCTTGGTCGAATGATGCTTGCCATGCATACTTGTAGTGTAATATCCTTGCCTAGCCTTGAGTTTTGGAGCCCCTTGCATGCTTAACTTGAGGTGTTTCCATGTCTTGGAATCATTGAGCATGTTATTTTAGAGCCTATACTTGTGCCATGTTCCCATGTTTTCCACTCTATAAATGCGTTTGAGAGTTGTGCTTGTATACCTCATTTATGGGTCATTGCATGAGCTTCATTTTTGTGCATTTCAAGCCATCATCTTAGTCCATTTTGCCATTGTTTTGGGCCTGCATAGGGACTGTTTGGGGTTGGTTTGTTCATTTGGGCATTGCTTTTCATACCTCTAGTGTAATGCACTTCACTAGTTTCGGTATTTGAGCCATTCAACATGCATAACATGAGTTGTTTGCATGATTTGGGACCATTTTGTATGTCATTTCAGAGCTGGAACATGTGTTGTTGTATGCCATATTTCATCCTTTCCATGCTTTCATACAGTTGTATCCTATGCCCTAGGCTTTGGGGCCCTTGCATCTTGCATGTTTGCATGTGTTTTATTGCCTCATTTTCATCATGTTTGGCCACTGATTTGGGTGTGGTTGTGGTCCATTCAATTTGGTTTAAGTCCATTTTCGCATCAAGTATGCCATTGTAGTTCATAGCATTGAGTGTGTCACATTGTCGCATGATTGATCATTACATTGTGCATGCCTTGTTCATCTCATTATGTATGATGGTTCTTAGGTGCATTGTGTATGCTAAGTACCATGTGCATTGAGTATGCCATTGTTAATTCATAGCATTGTGTACGCTAGTTGCATGTTTACATGTCATCCTTTGCATGTTTGCATCACTTAGTCGCATAGCATTTAGGTTGCATACCTAGAGTTGCATTTGTGCATGTCATGTTATATGTTGCATCGTGTTTGGAATAGGAGTTAGTCCAAACACGGGAAATGACGGACGTTTCATACTCGAAGTGATGAAACGTGCCTCGATTCCCAGTCGCCGACACTCTTGCCTACACATGATGGAGTTTAGGCATTTATGTGTTCATATGTACATTCATTCTATATTAAGTTGTGCAATTCTGTTCCTCAGCCATCACGCATCGAGATGCGTGATTAGTAGCCTGAGGATCGAGACCTACACTCCCTTGAGCTTGTACAATGACGGGGAGAGTGGTCGTGCACACATATGTTGAAAATACTTTGCCGTGCCTCTCTCTTGCTCCTTGTTGCAGAAAACCAGAAACCAGAGGCAGAAACTGGTCGGTCGACCAGCTTTTCTGGCAGGCCGACCACCCCTTTTGGTTTCTCCCACAAAAAGTGGTTGGCAGGTGGTCTCTCATGCCCATAAGCTGGTCAGCAGCCTTCCCACAGATTCCCTGGGTGGAGTTTCAGCCTTCTGGAGCTTTGTGCAAGTTTCTGAGATCAATTGCAAACAAAGGCGACTTGGGGCATCGCGATGGATTTCCCGACAAGGCGTCTCGAGCATGCATGCATCCTTTATCATCCAAGGCAGAGCTGAGGCAGTCCGTTTCATGTAGTTTGCATGATAGTTTAATTGCATATTTAGCTAATTTCTTAATTAGTTAGAGTTATGTAATAATTAGCTGTAATTTGTTATCCATTGCGTTTGTGTAATAACTAGTTTAATTAGATTAGTTTAAATTAGCTAGTTGGTGTTGTATTATTTATTCGGACCCTCCGTCGATAGGGCCAACTGTTGTAATAAGTGTGCGTGTGTGTGATGCATGTCTTCCAACCCCATGTCTTTCTCCCTTTTATTTACCAGCTTATAAAGGTTAGTTTTAGGGCATGTTTCAATTAGCATCCTTATGCTTCACATGTTTGCATTCATTCATCTGTCTTGCATGCACCGGGCTCGGTGCATCATACTAACTGTATTGTATTTCAATTCCGAGTTGAATACATGTTATCTGTTGCATTTCGCATGCCTTTTTTACAATAGCCGAGCCTATCTTAGTTGCATTTCACATGTGTTGCATAACCCATCTTAACATGAACTAGGATCATGCATTGATTACTAACTAGTTTCTGTTTTGGCTTGTAGTACTCAGTGAGTGTTTATGCTTTAGCATCCTTACATGTGTGTGAGTGACTGCCATGATAGCATGTTTGCCATGAGGCTAACTGCTTATGTGATATACCTGCCTGAATGCCTGTGGGTGAAGGTTGGATTATTTAAATTGGAACAAATCATCGATTGCGAGTTTGAGGGTGGAAAATCACCATGTTTTATAAGCTCACTTGAGGGTGGAAAAATCCACATTTTAGCCTACTTACGAGTAGCAAACTGTTTTCAAAATCAAACATGAGATATTTTGCTCCAACTTAGACGGTCCAGTCTATACTTGTATGTTGTGCGCATCACGTAGCAATTCTAGGCTAATAAATTGGAATAAGAGCACATATGTTTTCAAAAACAAGATATCATGTTTAGTAGTGGCCGATCTTTGATCGGGCGAGCGGGGGTGCTCATTGCATGACCTTCCCCAATCGTACCCAAGTTCCCGAGCCGAGGCAACTTTGGTGATGATGGACACGTGGCCTTAGGCACGAGTCAGGGTTTCCTAAATTCCCCCCAAAATTAAATATTTAGGTGGCGACTCTGTATCTGGCAAAACAGTCCATATTTGGCACTTCTTTCTAAAAATCAGTTTTTCAAAATAATTTGTCGGATTTGGACTCTTTGGTGATTTATCAATCTCGTATTGCACTCTGCGAGATCAGATTAAGAACCGTGACATTGAGTCCGAACTATAGTGAGCCCAATGAACAAAACGGGATTTTCCCGGGTCATTCGGGGACGTCTACAGTTTCTGGCGACTCTACTGGGGATTTAGATAACGTGACTCAAACTCATGATATCTTGTTTTGACTACACTTATGTGTTTCTTTGCATTGCATTTGCATTGGTGCGCCTAGGACACCGTGTTTGCCAACTGCTATTCCTGAACAGTTTGTCGGAGGCTCGCTTTGAGAAGCGTGCCATAAGGCTGACCGGTTACGGGCTCTGCCACGGTGGGAACACAAACCCCGATTTTTTCCGAGGCACCCTTTTTGACCATTCGACCTAGTGCATATTCGGAATCCATAGTGACCATCCCAAACTAGGACAGGTTACTTACCCGATTATAGGTTGTTTGAAACCGCTGTGTGCGTAGTCAAACCCTAGCTCCTGACAAAATAGGACAGGGAAACCCTACCCCTCCATAGGGGTGTTTTTTGGCTCTCATTTGCTTGCTATGTGCTTTTAGAGTGTGTCTCTACAGGAATGCATGTATCAGTTTGCAAGTCTGGTATCAGGCCCGTGGGCATCAGTATCAGTATTTTGATAATCAGTTATATATGTGGGTATCAGATTCAGTTTTGGGGCAGTAATTTGGAGAGCAGTGATCAGTGATCGAATACAGTTATTCAGTTATGCTTATATCTGTTCTGGTGAAATTGGGCTGAGATGCTGCCTGTTTTCTCTTTCAAGGTTTAGAGATTCAATTCAGAGCAGCCAGTATTTTCCTTCGCTAAGGCAAGTTAAAGAAAGGCCAGTCAAGGCTTACTAGTTCATCTGATCCGTCAGTCACCAGTCGCATCACCTTCGTCCAAACTTAGCAGACCGTGATGACACAGAGTTCGGAAGAAGTTGTGGCCATGGTAGTAGCGTTAAACCAGGGAATCGCCATGCAGGGTGAGACCGATGTCGAAATGCAACACCCATCTGGGGCACCTACCACACATCCAGTCTCGGAATCCCAATCATCTCAAACCCATGAACCCACAACTTCTGAAGTGATGACGATGATTGAAGATCTTTAGAGAATAGTGGCGGATTTAGCCTGTGAAGTTTTGGCTCCATCATCAACCACATCGCCTACCGGGGATTTCACACCAAAGGGCTCCCCAATCTTGGGACTAGCTGCATTGGAAAAAGGCCAGTCTCCTGGCAAAGTGGAGGCCAGTGGTAAGAACAAGGTTGGGGCGGACATTGGTCCCCATGAACACCTTCAGTGGGCTATTGAGGCTTTGAAAGCCGAGGGGCTGAACAAATAGGAAGCGATCGCAGTTATTGCATATATTGTGGATGGCACTTTTTCCACTCAGAATGAGAGCAGTCTGAGTCAAGGGGCAAACCGGGAGAAGGGCCGTCGTACCAGAAACAATCCTTTGAGCTCTAATCTTGCACTCGGAAGAGATCAGCAAACCAAGCCAACACCTGCTGACCCTTTCGCTAGTGCGCCCAGCAAAAATCCACAAACCTCGAAGTACCAACCCCGAGGTCGCAGGGTCTTCTATGCCCTCTATATGCCCTTGTCCAAGGCTCTTCAAATCTTTGTTGAAAAAGGCCATCTCAAACCCCTTGAGCGTCGGCCTCTCTCGAATCCTCTTTCGACTACGCATGATACTACCCAGTACTGTGCGTACCATCAATGAACCGGTCATAACACCGACAATTGCTTTCGTCTTCACCACGAAGTACAGGATTTGTTTGACAATGGGGTTGTCCTCTCACCAAGCTCAACAAAGTCTATCATCACTGGATCTGTGAATCTCGAAGATAATGTGATGTGATCAGAGGGGTTGAACCACCTGTGGACGGCGCTCAGTTTACTCCAGCTGTGGCGTATGGCACACACTGTTTTGAGCATTTGCGAATGCTAGTTTTGTACTTTTTGACTCGGGTATTAGGGACAGTCTTGTTGTGTTATCTGTAGTCAGTTTTTTTGTACTAAGTTCGTTGGGTCTGTCTTGTTATATCGAGTCAGTCTTGTTGTATAAGAGTCGAGTGATTCTGGGGGTGTTACCTCGGATATCACTATTTTGTTTTGTGTTTGTCTTTTCACTTTCTTTTGAGTCTGTTTCTGTCGTAGAGCCAGTTACACCCAAAAATCTGAATGAAATAGCAGTAATTTTCACACTCTTGTGTTTGCTTATGCCTTGCGCCAGTTGTGCCAACAGATTCTGAATGAAACGAAGTGCTTTTCACCTGCTCTTTTGTGCTTTGAAATCATTGCATTGACCTAAGTTTTTTAAAACTTTTTGAACATTGTGAGGAAAACAAAGAGGAAGGAATTCCTCGGGTTTTGCAAAAATTTCATCAATTGAGAGAAAGAGAGGCATACTAAGCCCTTAATGAATGAGATCATGTTTGTTAATGTGAGTACTGAGAAGGATCCTAGCTTGATCCGGATTGGTTCTACATTGTCTTCAGCGCGAGCGACTAGTTGCTTTCTTAAAAGATTTCAAAAAAAAAAAAATGCTTTGCGCCGTCCTGCGAAGATCTGTGTGGAATCGCTCTTGAGATTGTGCAACCTAGGATTGCTCTCAGCCTCGAAGCTCGACCTCTTACTTTCAAACCTTGAACTTAGATTCAGAATGTTCAATGGTCAACCACAACGTGAGGCCTGTGTGGCCAGATTTGAAGCAGCCCATAAACTAGGGGCAAGAAGGTCAAATATGATCAAAAGGAAGCTTGCGAAGCTAGATTTGAAGCACCCCTCGAACTAGGGGTAAAAATGTCAGATGTGCTCGAAGAGTAAAAGATGAGTCATTTCTCAAGCTAACGAAGATCGGCAAGAATGCCAAATCCCTGAAGGGAGGAAAGAAGAAAGTATTGCTGAAAGACGATCGAGTTCCTATCCACAACACTAGGGGCAAATTCAGCCCCCCATTGGATGGACTTCTACATCATCAGCGAACAACAGCCACTCTCTTGGATTCAGATGGCTTCGAGACCTCAAAACCATTTGACATGGACAAAGCTACACTTTTACCCTTGAGAGGCTCGTTGGGCTGAAAACCCGGAAGGGCGACCCAGGCAAAAGTTAGAGCAAGAAAAAGAAATAAAAAAAAAGAAAAGAAAAGATGGAAAAAGAAAAAGAAGAAAAGAAAAGAAAAAATGCAAAGAAAAAGAAAATGAAAAAAAATGAAAAGAAATTAAAAGAATTGAAAAGAAAAGAAGAACAAAGCTCGCAAGGTTGAAAACCCGGAAGGGTAGCCTTTGCAAAAGTTAGAGCGCAAAAGGAGAGGTTAAATACCCGAGTGTGCCTTACCCCGAACTACATAAGGCTTGATTCCCATGTTTGGGATACGTAGGCAACTTTATTCTGAAGTCCAGCCATAAACACTTCCAAATTGACTATGTCCATTTAATGGTTCTGGTCATCTTTGTCTTCTCTATATCCGAGAGTTCGGTTGTGATCATCACTATGAGAACTGCTTACAATACGTTGCAGTGCTATTCAAACAAGGGGCAACTTTCTGCTGCCATACGCTGTGTTGTGGTGCCATTCAAACAAGGGGCAACTTTCTGCTGCCATGCAGTACCGTTCAGACAAGGGGCAATTCTCCTTCGGATCTGAGGTTGTGCATCTCGAGAGTAAGTTCCATGTTGGTTGGGCAGTGGCCGTTTGTAAAAACAGTTTTTTTTGCAAATTTTTACTGAGGTTGACTAATTTCCTCAAAAATTATTTCATTTTTCCGAAACTGGACCATTTCTTGGACCCAAAAGGGAAAATTTTCAGTGCTCATAGCCTGACTTGCATGATTTCAAATCAAAAAGGTAAACAAGTATGTTAATCTAACTCTCATATTGGTCAAAATTGTTTTAGTAGAAACCAAAACAAAAAAATGGTCAAAATAATGAACTAGGGGCACAGTTGAGTCAGGTGTTCTGTCTTTTCCTCGTTGTCAACATACTTGCCAGAAAAGGGCACTCTACTTGCCAGAAAGGGCACTCTACCTGCCAGAAAAGGGCATAACTGAAACTAACAACAAAGGGCTGAAAGCTCTCAACATCTTGTAAGCAACGAGGTATCAGGCCAAGTGCGAAGCATGAAATGGAATGGATCAAGATATTCTACTCCCTCATCTAGACACATTTGATCATATCCAAACTCCCCAACAGAACATCGCCAACCAATGTCAGCTGTAGATTTGCTACACACCCAGTTGTAGCGCAACCCCTCTGCGGGAAAGTTCACTGTTGTGAGCAAAAGAAGAGAATCTAGCAGAGTGCTAGGGGCAAGAGCCCGCAACTTCCTGTTTATCCGTCAACCACCCTGGGGAGGGATGAAAAATGAGAGATTAAAGAATAGAGAGATGTGCACTGAAAGGAAAAGCGAGACAAGGGTTTTCAGAGAAAAACTGAGCTTGAGGACCGAATGATGTGAGAATCACAAATAAGAAATGATGGGGAATAATACCTGAAGAAACTGGCTCCTCGCGAACTTAGTGGTCTCTCACCTTTGTAACACGTCTAAGTGTTGTGTCTTTTGTTTTGTTTGTCTCGATTCTCGTTTTTGAGTCGTTTCGAGTGTGTCTCGACGTGTTTAGGTTGTTTGCCCTTTTCTTGTCCTTTATTGAGTTGTGGTGCACTGTGTTCAGTCATTGGCTCAATACCCGGTTGAGAACCCTTTTCTCATTACAATTTCAAAAAAAAAAAAAATCGTTTTGTACTCAGAGTGCCGTGTCGTTCTCCACATTTGTGCGAAACAAGATTTTGTTCTTTCAAAAACCGCAGGGTTCAACCTGGGTCATGTGGGAATAGTAAAACTAGGGCCTATCTGAAGCTATATAGGTTCCAGACTTCGAAGCAAAAGAAAAAAGGGAAAATGTCGGGCATCTGAGTTTGTTTCAACTTCTGCAAGTTCCGTCATCGCATCTTGTATCTTTAGAATGAGCTGCGTGTTCAAAATTAAAAGAATACTGTGTTATGAGCCATGTGTTCATATCAAGCAGTGTCATTTTATGAACTGCGTGTTCAGAATTTAGAATGAGCTGCATGCAAATGAAAATCCATGAGCGTTCAGAATTGAAATGTGTGAGCTGTGTGTTCAAGATGAAATGAATGAGCTGTGTGTTCTGAAATGAAAATTTATGAGCTGCATGTTCAGAATTAAGAATGACCTGCGTGCAAATGAAAATCCATGAGCTGCGTGTTCAGAATTGAAATGTGTGAGCTGCGTGTTCAAAATGAAGTGAATGAGCTGTGTGTTCAGAAATAAAAATTTATGAGCTGCGTGTTCAGAATTAAGAATGAGCTGCGTGCAAATGAAAATGTATGAGCTGCGTGTTCAGAATTGAAATGTGTGAGCTGCGTGTTCAAAATGAAATGAATGAGCTGTGTGTTCAGAAATGAAAATTTATGAGCTGCGTGATCAGAATTAGGAATGAGCTGCATGCAAATGAAAATGTATGAGCTGCGTGTTCAGAATTGAAATGTGTGAGCTGCGTGTTTAAAATGAAATAAATGAGTTGTGTGTTCAGAAATGAAAATTTATGAGCTGCGTGTTCAGAATTAAGAATGAGCTGCGTGCAAATGAAAATGTATGAGCTACGTGTTCAGAATTGAAATGTGTGAGCTGCGTGTTCAAAGTGAAGTGAATGAGCTATGTGTTCAGAATGAAAAAACGCTGAGTTGGGTGTTCAAAATCGAAAAATGAGTTGTGACCTCGAAATGAACTGTGTTCAGAATAAGCCGTGTGCCCCAAACGAGCTGTGTGCTCGAAAAGTGTGTTGTGTGCCCGAAAAATGTGTTGTGTGCCCGAAATGAACTGTGTGTTCAGAATAAGCCGTGTGCCCCAAACGAGCCGTGTGCCCGAAATGAGCTGTGTGCCCGAAATGAGCTGTGTGCCCGAAAAATGAGCTGTGTGCCCCCAAGATGAGTTGTGTGCCCGAAATGAGCTGTGTGCTCGAAGAATGAGCCGTGTGCCCGAAATGAGTTGTGTGCCCGAAATGAGCCATGAGCCTAAAAAATGTGTTGTGTGCCCGAAATGAACTGTGTGTTCAAAATAAGCCATGTGCCCCAAACAAGCCGTGTGCCCGAAATGAACTTTGTACTCAGAAAATGAGATGTGTGCCCGAAATGAACTGTGTGCTCGAAAAATGAGATGTGTGCCTGAAATGAGCTATGTGCCCGAAAAATGAGTTGTGTGCCCCCAAGATGAGCTGTGCGCCCAAAATGAGCTGTGTGCTTGAAGAATGAGCTGCGTGCCCAAAATGAGCTGTGTGCCCGAAAAATGTGTTGTGTGCCCGAAATGAACTGTGTGTTCAGAATAAGCTGTGTGCCCCAAACGAGCTGTGCTCGAAAAATGAGTTGTGTGCTCGAAATGAGCTGTGTGCCCCCAAGATGAGTTTTGTGCCCGAAAAATGAGCTGTGTGCCCGAAATGAGCTATGTGCTCGAAGAATGAGCCATGTGCCTGAAATGAGCTGTGTGCCCGAAAAATGTGCTGTGTGCCCGAAATGAACTGTGTGTTTAGAATAAGCCGTGTGCCCCAAACGAGCCGTGTGCCCGAAATGAGCTGTGTGCTCGAAAAATGAGATGTGTGCCCAAAATGAACTATGTGCTCGAAAAATGAGCTATGTACCCGAAATGAGCTGTGTGCCCGAAATGAGTTGTGTGCCCGAAAAATGAGCTGTGTGCCCCCAAGATGAGTTGTGTGCCCGAAAAATGAGCTGTGTGCCCGAAATGAGCTGTGTGCTCGAAGAATGAGTCGTGTGCCTGAAATGAGCTGTGTGCCCGAAATAAGCCGTGTGCCCGAAAAATGTGCTGTGTGCCCGAAATAAACTGTGTGTTCAGAATAAGCCATGTGGCCCAAACGAGCCGTGTGCCCAAAATGAGCTCTGTGCTCGAAAAATGAGATTTGTGCCCGAAATGAGCTGTGTGCCCGAAAAATGAGTTGTGTGCCCCTAAGATGGGCTGTGTGCTCGAAGAATAAGCTGTGTGCCCGAAATGAGCCATGTGCCCGAAAAATGTGCTATGTGCCCGAAATGAACTGTGTGTTCAGAATAAGCCGTGTGACCCAAAGGAGCCGTGTGCCCGAAATGAGCTGTGTGCTCGAAAAATGAGCTGTGTGCCCGAAATGAGTTGTGTGCCCGGAAAATGAGCTGTGTGCCCCCAAGATAAGCTTTGTGCCCGAAATGAACTGTGTGTTTAGAATAAGCCGTGTGCCCCAAACGAGCCGTGGGCCCGAAATGAGCTGTGTGCTCGAAAAATGAGCCATGTGCCCGAAATGAGCTATGTGCCCAAAAGAGTTGTGTGCCCAGATAAACAAAGTGTTGTGTTGTGAGCTGTGTGCCAAATGAATGGAATGCTATGTCATAAGCTATGTGCCAAGTCTTGCATTGTGCATGCATTTTGTCGCGTAATTTTGCGCATCGCACTATTTTGTACACCTTACTTGCATTGTGCATGCATTTTATCGCGCTATTTTGCGCATCGCACTGTTTTGTGCACCGTACTTGCATTGTGCATGCATTTTATTGCGCTTTCTTGCGCATCGCACTGTTTTATGCAACTTACACTCGCGCTTTTCTTGCACATCTCACTATTTTGTGCACCTTACTTGCATTGTGCATGCATTTTTATCACGCTTTCTTGCGCATCGCACTATTTTGTGCAGCTTACGCTCGCGCTCTTTTGCGCATCGCACTATCTTATGCATTTCATTACATGCTCTCGTCCTGCATAGAAAATGCTTGTAGCACTTGTTAGTGCACTGTTCGTGCTATCTTGCGCACCTTTCTTGCACCTGTTAGTGCATTGCTCGCCCTGTTCTGCGCACTTTACCTGCACTTGTTTGTGCATTGCATCGCACCATTTTGTGCACATCTGCGTCGCATTGTCTTGTGCATTCACTTTCACTCGCACTGACTTGTGCACATTGTTTTTTTGTATCATTCGCATTGTCTTGTGCACTCCCTGGTCCAGGAGACCTTAAATCCTCTGGTCTGGGAGACCTTAAATCCTGCATCTTCATTCACACTGTCTTGTGCACTCTCCGGTCTAGGAGACCTTAAATCCTCTAAAGGTGCAATTCCTTTGGTGTTTATCGTGCCCGAACGACTTCCGGTGGTCTGGTGTAGCCACCTGCTTGTGTTTGCGGTGAGTTCCTAGGAGACCAACTGAGACGATGGAAACTAGAGTTCGAATGGCTCGTGCCTAGAACGCAAAGGTTCGGGATTTTTGAGACTAAAGTCTAGTTTAAATACCCAGGGGTATATCCTCGGCTTGAAATCTGTATGGCAAACCCATAGATTGAGATAGCATGTGTATGAGCCTCAATTCTGGATACTGAACCAACCTAGTCTATCACTCTGTTGGAGAATAGGGAAAGCTGCGACCATAGTCAGGGAGAAAAGTAGTACCTGCGGTTCAAGCGAGAAGAAGGGGAAGGTCCCCAGTAGCATGAGGTAGGTCATTGCCAATTGCCCCTGTAAGGTACCTTCACTTCCTAACTACTACATTATCTAGTATGTCGATTGCATTGTACATAGAATATATTGCATGCATTTACTGCATATCCATTGTATCGCTTGCGCCTTTCCATGTTAAGCTTAGTCTGGCATGTGCCCATACTTTTCGCGTTAAAGCACGGTTATGTGATTATGTGTACGCGCCTATTCCACTAAGGGAATTGTGGTTTGAGGGTGACGGCACCATTTCTGTGTTAGACGTGGTTTGTTTGTGTCTATGCATCTTCTAGGAAAAATGTGGTTTGGCCGCGCGCTTTATTCAATTCATCCATTGCATCCATTTCATCATATTTTAGTTTGTTACATTCAGCATTTAGGATCACGATCTTTCCTCAGCAGATCATTCCCCACTTATATCATGCCACCCAATTACTTGTACTTTGTGGTCTCTCTGCGAAACACATAGTTTTGCATGTGCTCGCACCCCTTTCACGTTGAAACACGGTTCTGTTATGTGTAAGCGTCCATGCTGAGTTGTGGCCAGTACTAGGATGTAGGCATTTAGCTTGTGTTAGGCGTCGTTCGGCTCATGCCCACTGCCTTTTCTGTGTTAAAAGTAGTTTGATTTTGCATCTCCATCCATTTATGATATTTGTGTGGTTTTGTACTGCTTGTGGTTTGATCATCTCACATACATTGCATATCATTTGCATTGTCTCATTACATTGTACATTGTTTTCTAATATTGCATATCATTCGCACTATTTTGCGCATCGCGCTATCTTGGGCATCGCACTGTCTTGTGCATTGCATATCATTTGCGCTATCTTGAGTGTCACACTATTTTGTGCACTGCATTATTCGCGCTATCTTGCGCACCTCATTTGCACTTGTTAGTGCATTGCATTGTTTTGCATCCCTTCCGCATTGTTATGCGTCACTCTTAGGTTGCATTGTCTTGCTACCCTTCCGCATTGTTATGTGTTACACTTAGGTTGCATTGTCGTGCACCCCTTCCCGCATTGTTATGCGTCACACTTAGGTTGTATTGTCATGCACCCACACTTCGTTTGCGTCGTCACGCACTTTTCATTTGCATTGCCATGTATATCTCTAACGAATGTTGTACTTGTTAAGTTTCTCTCTTTTGCAGGCATAATATTGTATGTACAGTTCATTCAAGGCTGGTGCGACCAGACGATATTGTATGTACAGTTCATTTGAAGCTGGTACGACCAGACGAATCGGACGGTATTGTATTCTCCGTGTGAGACATAGCGAGAATTGTATAATTCTCTTACATTCTTACTGCAGGAAGTATAGTTTGGTTTGCATTCTTGCTTAAAATTGTTGCATTTATTGTTTATATTTGCCTCATTAAAGGTTTCTTTGCATGATCATAAGTTATGTCCGGCATTGTGCGTATTATTTGCATTTTGCCCCTGCCTGCGGGCATATCTCTTTGATTATCTCATCTGCTTGTCTAAGTCTTCGGCCTTGTCAAAAATGGGCCGTCTCTGGACTTTGACATTCACTCCCGTCACTTATGACTTTCAAGTTCTGTCAGAGAGGGCAACTGTAGACACCCCATTTTTGACCGACCTTAAGACTCAGACGTCATCGATTAAGCGCTCGGTGATTACGCATGTTGTGCTCGTTACGAGGTTTTGGAGTTCTTGGCTGAGAGCTTCGCCTCCGGACCTCGGGACCCTTTGTGTTTTGACTCGGACTGCGGACTAGGTCTTGTTTTCTCTTCTTGGAGGGAGGGAGAGGTCTTGTAAACCATCTCTCAGTGGTCGTAGACTACTTCTCGTGGTCGTAGGCCACTGTTCACGTTTGGAGACTAGTTTCTAGTTTTTGGAGCTGTCGGCCGCGCGCCTTGGTTCGGGACCACTTAACATTCTCTGTTTGGCACGATTTTTGGCACACACCTTATTTCCTCTGTCCAGAGGGACACTGCGGCCCGAGAGACCACCTTTGTGGTCGCACGCCACTTTTAGTTCTTAACAGCCTGTTATCGGGGCACCCGGCCGCGCGTTTTGCCCCCTGAACCCTCGTTTTGCATCGATGTTGGTTCATTTTTGGCATGAACCTTGTTGTCATTGTTTGGAAGGTGGTACAAGGGTGGGAGACCACCTTTTCTCTTAGAGGCCACTTCTCTCTCCGCCAGCCAATTTTCTTGTAGGAAACTGGTCTCCTTGATTTTTGAGCCATATTTGCTAGTCTCCCACCATACCACTAGCTTGCATTCAGTTGGGAGACCATCAAATGGGCTGGCCGACCACTTTTCCTTGAGGGATACCACTTACCCTGGTCGACCGACCAGGGGAAGTGGTCGGCCGACCACCTTAACTGGTCGGCCTGCTCCCTCCAGTTTTGTCTCTGTGAGTTGTTGCCAGTTGTGCCAGCTGGAAGGTACAGACTGCATCCTCTATACACGTGTATGGAGGATCTTTGGCCTTAGTTTTTAGCTTCTTTGAGAAGCTTTGGCCTCCTATGTCTATAAAGGAAGGCCTCCCCCTCCTTTGTGAAGGTTCAGATTTTGGTTAAGGCACATACACATATCTCTCTCTTTGTCTCTATATTTAGGCTTAGGAAATGTATTGTTCTTGACCCTTTTGCACCACACCTCATAGCCTAACACCTCCACCATCAATCCAAGGTTCTTGGATGTCATTTTCAGAGGTTAAGGAGCTGGGTTTTTGGTCCAGAAGTTGCTATCTTTGTTGAGTTTCAAGGGTAACTCATTTTCTCCCTTTTTAAGCATTCTTTTGAACCTTCTCTTAGCCTCATTTTCATGCTTATTTCATGTTTGTTGTCAACTGAAAAAAGCTTTATTTTTAATCATTATTCATGTTTGTTTAAGGCCATTTTCCTGTTGGAAGTCATCTACCCTCTTACATGCTTCATTTAGTCTTGTTTTGAGCCATGCCTTAAGGCCTTTGTGTTGACCTTTGCTTGGCCCTTTTAGCCACTGAAATCTAGTGGATTTTCAGTGGTTGGCATGTTGTTTTGAGGGCCAAAATCAGAGAGGAGTGACCCTCTCTCTTTTGGCCTTGTTTGTTTGCATATTTGGCCTTTCCAAGGAGCCTATATTTTCATACTTCCTAGCCTTGGTTCAGACCATTTTTAGTGACTTTTAGGACCTGCCTAGACTCTGTCTAGGGCTGGTTTGGTCACCTCATGTTTGCCTCTTGCATGTGTAGAATAAACCTCTTCATAGCTTATCAAAGGAGCATGTCATTCTTGCATGTATTGGTCATGTTTCAGTGGGTTTTTGGTCATTCTTTGGCATATCATAGCTCTATCTTTGGCTAGTTTAGTGGCCTCTTGAATGCTTCACATGCTTGTAGTGTAAACCATGCTCACTAGCTTACATTGCATGTTGTTTTGGCCATTGATTCTAGCATATTTTGGCCATACTTCAAACTAATTTTGTTCATATTTTGGGTTGCCTTAGCTTTGTTTTGAGGCCTCTTGGTCGAATGATGCTTGCCATGCATACTTGTAGTGTAATATCCTTACCTAGCCTTGAGTTTTGGAGCCCCTTGCATGCTTAACTTGAGGTGTTTCCATATCTTGGCATCATTGAGCATGTTATTTCAGAGCCTATACTTGTGCCATGTTCCCATGTTTTCCACTCTTTAAATGCGTTTGAGAGTTGTGCTTGTATACCTCATTTATGGGCCATTGCATGAGCTTCATTTTTGTGCATTTCAAGCCATCATCTTAGTCCATTTTGCCACTGTTATGGGCCTGCATAGGGACTATTTGGGGTTGGGTTGTTCATTTGGGCATTGCTTTGCATACCTCTAGTGTAATGCACTTCACTAGTTTCGGTATTTGAGCCATTCAACATGCATAGCACGAGTTGTTTGCATGATTCAGGACCATTTTCTATGTCATTTCAGAGCTGGAGCATGTTTTGTTGTATGCCATATTTCATCCTTTCCATGCTTTCATACAGTTGTATCCTGTGCCCTATGCTTTGGGCCCCTTGCATCTTGCATGTTTGCATGTGTTTTGTTGCCTCCTTTTCATCATGTTTGGCCACTGATTTGGGTGTGGCTGAAGTTCATTCATTTTCGTTTAAGTTCATTTTTGCATCAAGTATGCCATTGTAGTTCATAGCATTGAGTATGCCACATTGTCGCATGATTGACCATTGCATTGTGCATGCCTTGTTCATCTCATTGTGTATGATAGTTCTTAGGTGTATTGTGTATGCTAAGTACCACGTGCATTGAGTATGCCATTATTAGTTCATAGCATTGTGTATGCTAGTTGCATGTTTGCATGTCATCATTTGCATGTTTGCATCACTTAGTCGCATAGCATTTAGGTTGCATACCTAGAGTTGCATTTGTGCATGCCATGTTATGTGTTGCATTGTGTTCGGAATAGGAGTTAGTCCAAACACGGGAAATGAGGGACGTTTCATACTCGAAGTGATGAAACGTACCTCGATTCCTGGTCGCCGACACTCTTGACTACACATGATGGAGTTTAGGCATTTATGTGTTCATATCTGCATTCATTCTATATTAAGTTGTGTAATTTGGTTCCTCGATGATCATGCATCGAGATACGTGATTGGTGGCCCAAAGATCGAGACCTACAGTCCCTTGAGCTTATACAATGACGGGGAGAGTGGTCGTGCACACATATGTTGAAAATACCTTGCCATGCCTCTCTCTTGCTCCTTGTTGCAGAAAACCAGAAACCAGAGGCAGAAACTAGTCGATCAACCAACTTTTCTGGCAGGCCGACCACCCCTTTTGGTTTCTCCCACAAAAGGTGGTCTGCAGGTGGTCTCCCATGCCCATAAGTTGGTCAGCAGCCTTCCCACAGATTCCCAAGTTGGAGTTTCAGCCTTCTGGAGCTGTGTGCAAGTTTCTGAGATCAATTGCAAACAAAAGCGAGTTGGGCCATCGCGATGGATTTCCCGACAAGGCGTCTCGAGCATGCATGCATCCTTTATCATCCAAGGCTGAGCTGAGGCAGTTCGTTTCTTGTAGTTTGCATGATAGTTTAATTACTTAGTTAGCTAATTTCTTAATTAGTTAGAGTTATGTAATAATTAGCTGTAATTTGTTATCCATTGTGGTTGTTTAATAACTAGTTTAATTAGATTAGTGTAGATTAGCTAGTTGGTGTTATATTATTTATTCGGACCCTCCGTCGATAGGGCCAACTGTTGTAATAAGTGTGCGTGTGTGTGATGCATGTCTTCCAACCCCACGTCTTTCTCCCTTTTATTTACCATGTTATGATGGTTAGTTTTAGGGCATGTTTCAATTAGCATCCTTATGCTTCACATGTTTGCATTCATTCATCTGTCTTGTATGCACCGGGCTCGGCGTATCATACTAACTGCATTGTATTTCAATTCCGAGTTGAATACATGTTATCTGTTGCATTTCACATGCCATTTTTAGAATAGCCGAGCCTATCTTCGTTGCATTTCGCATGTGTTGCATTAGCCATCTTAACATGAACTAGGATCATGCATTGATTACTAACTAGTTTCTGTTTTGGCTTGGAGTACTCGGTGAGTGTTAATGCTTTAGCATCCTTGCATGCGTGTGAGTGACTGCCATGATAGCATGCTTTCCATGAAGCTAACTGCTTATGTGATATACCTGCATGAATGTTTGTGGGTGAAGGTTGGATTATTTAAATTGGAACAAATCATCAATTGCAAGTTTTAAGCCCACTTGAGAGTGGCAAATCACCATGTTTTATAAGTCCACTTGAGGGTGGCAAAATCCACATTTTAGCTTACTTATGAGTAGCAAACCGCTTTCAAAAACAAACATGAGATGTTTTGTTCTAACTTAGATGGTCCAGTCTATACTTGTATGCTGTGCGCAACACGTAGCAATTCTAGGCTAATAAACCGGAATAAGAGCACATGTGTTTTAAAAAACAAGATATCATGTTTAGTAGTGGCCGATCTTTGATCGGGCGAGCAGGGGTGCTCATTGCATGACCTTCCCCAATCGTACCCAAGTTCTCGAGCCGAGGCAACTTTGGTGATGACGGACATGTGGCCTTAGGCACGAGTCAGGGTTTTCTAAATTCCCCCAAAATAAAATATTTAGGTTGCGACTCTGTATCTGAAAAAGCAGTCCATGTTTGGCACTTCTTTCTAAAAATCACTTTTTCAAAATGATTTGTCGGATTTAGACTCTTTGGTGATTTATCAATCTCGTATTGCACTCTGCGAGATCAGATTAAGAACCGTGACATTATGTCTGAACTGTAGTGAGCCCAATGAGCAAAACGGGATTTTCCCGGGACGTTCGGGGACGTTTACACTTTTCGAGATGAGCTTGATAGGTTGGGTGTGCATGATGTAAGTTAAAGTCCTTCAAAATTTTAAACTCTATATCATACGAAATTTATAGTTGTCATAGCTTACAGTTGTTATTGTTTGTAGGTTATTTGGGACTCATACTAGAGTTGTAGAGATGTCCATCCGTGTCACCCAGTTACGTTCTACCACGGTTGCCTAAAGTGTTTGGAAGTAGTTAAACCATATCACCCTGATAGAGTTTCGAGACAGTTTGGCAAAGTGTAGACAATCCCTAATTCACCACTTGGCCCTATGTGTGCTTCTCATGGAGCCATAACTCCACACTACAATGTTATGTATTCATACTTGGATATCATTTGGGAGGCATGGAACAACTATGTGTCATTTGATTGGAGAAGGAGTATACCGGTACGACAACCTTGGGATTGTGTTCCTGGTTACATGGATTGGTACCAAACCATTACCCATATGTATGTTTAAAACCTAGCTCATCGTTCTCAAGTGGACCTGAATATTCATCATTATCAGTATCGTAGCCAAGATGCACAGGTATCCTTTTTTTCATTTACATTACAAATTATTTATGTAAACTGTCATAGGTTATATAATGTTGTAATTGTTCTTGTAATGCAGCGTATGTCTTAGATATATTAAATTACTCATCCTTTCGTTGAAGCTAGCTATGACGACAGTGTTCAACATCCTGATATGCTTTACTATGCAATTGATGCAATTGAATATTCAAGATCAACACATTAGTGAAGCTATGCCCAACACATTCGGTTAGGGTCGGTCTGCACCCAGCTCTTCTACTGCACATCGTTTTGGAGCACATTACACTCATCGATCACGTAATTGATAGTAGTTCATAATGTTAGCACAAGTTATTTGTGATGGTGTTGGTGGATGTATAAGGAGACAAATATTATTATTATCTTTGGATTATGTATTTCTTGGATTATGTATAAGGAGACATGTATTTTGTGATGATGTGGATGGCTATTACTATTTCTTCTTAGATACTTGATGTTTAATATGAATAATCTTTAACAGTAGTTGCATTTGGTTAATATTAATTTCATTATGTTTTGTGTTCAAACAATGTAAAAATAATATGGCATCCATTCCATAAATAAGAAAACTACAACTCATATGACATTCTATTTTTAAAAAAAAAATGGCCATTACAAAATCCAATGGGAAAATGATATCCATCTCATCACTCCATGCTAGTAAATCATAAAAACTAATGTCTTAAACCTCTTATGACTGATCTCTAATACATCAATCTATGTCAACTACATCAAATGTATCTCAAGTAGCTACATTAGGTTCTATGTTGTCTTTGAATTTTTTAATGCAGCTAACATATGCATTCTCCCATTCTGAAGCACAAGGGTGATGGTAAACTCACCAAAGCACAACAATGGGAGGAACTGGATGATCAGCCTCCAAAAATACCTTTATGTACATCCAAAAAATTACATATCTTTACCAAATCCATCAAATTTGCAATTACACAAATATTAAACAACAATGTTAGGTTATTTTCGTAACTTATACCTGCACAAAATGATTTCCATTGACAAATCCAATGGCAATCTCGCAACGATCAACTAGGCTTATTGGCAGTGATCTCAAAGGTAAGAAAGTGAGACACTATTGAAATGACAAGTGGTACAAGACTACATTATAAAATGATGCAATAAGATGCCCCATGTTAGGCATAGTCATCCAACGATCAAAGCCTGGGCTATCTTCAAAATATGAAAGGATGTCTGTCAGCTCCTTAACCCTCTCATGCGACTCGTATAGTATGACATATTCATCTCTGTGATTATTCAATTCAAGTAGCAAATCAAGCCTAAATTACACCCTGTCATTCTCTCCAAGACCAAGTAAACCTGCAATAGCTCTAAAACCACAATTCCCATCACCATCTACATCCTTCATCAACTTTATGAATGGTTTTAACATAGGCGGGAAGTCACCAATTTATACACTCGGTAAACTTATTATTGTACGATATGTCTTTGTTTTCACATTTCGCTTCTTCTCATACACTTTCAAAGCTCTCTTTTTCTTTAACTGACTGAAAGCTAATGTGCTCTGGCTATCAAGGGCATCGCCAACTAACTCAAATGCACACCGGTCACGATGACAAGATATATTAATTTTCTTATGTCCTTGACATGGATTAGGTTTCACATCATGCTCAATAAGAAAAGTGCTCGCTGGATTTGCAATTTCCCTCAACTTCTTCAACATATCGGATTACATGGCAATTCAGACTCATTGAACCACTTTAAAATCATCTCAAGTTCTGGGATACAAGTCGATTCCAATTTCTCAATCTCCAGATTATGCACACATATAGTAAGTCGTGTCCAATGTACATGTATGCTATTGAGTGGAATAGGACGGCCTTGTCTCATGTAATCTGCAATCTCGTGAGCACAAGGTAAAGCATTCACGTGCCTAAGAACACACCCACATACTGCAACATCAATTCCAACTGAATTTGCTCTCTTACTTTATGCCAACACATACTACAATGCACAAATAGACGCATTACCCTGAAACTTTGTGAATTGCAAAGGTTTGAATTGATGTTGCACAACAGTCAAACTCTTTTTGAATGATGCTTTTACTTGAATGTGCTGTAACTCAAGTAGACAATGTATTTTTTCAAATGAAATCTCAAATGTCATTTGACTTGAACCTGATTGCCTCTTCAATCTAGCATGAGCACTCTCAGCCCTATTCATGTGGGTTTAAACAAAAAATAGTCAAGCATAATAATTAAAAATAACACCATGATTTATAAGAAATTTAAAAAAAAAAAAAAAAGATTACTGATTGGTTGTAACATTGCCAAAATACATACACGTGTTTGTATGTACTGCAATGAATTTTTTTTATATGGATTCAACCAACTTATAGTAACATACTTGATTGCCTCCGAATAGTAATTGAAATCCTTATGCAGTATTGCAAGATGATCATTGTATTCCTCTTTAGTCGATGACAACACCAAATAGTTCCACGCAGTGTTAAACTTCTCCCATTTTTCTTTTGTCTTAAACATTTTCTTGCATTTCGCCAATACATTCTTATTAATATGTCAATGACATAACAAATGTCGAGCATTTGGAAAGGTGTTGCCAATGATATTCATCAAAACAAGCTCTCTGTCTGTGACAATGACTTCAGGTAGAACACTCTTGTCTATAAGATCACGCAATGTTTGTAACGCCCATGAATAATTATCAACCCGCTCAGTTTGCAAGTATGTGAAAGCCACAGAAAATGTCATATGAGTTGATGTCACTCCCACAATTTCAAGAAGAGGAAGCCGATATCTATTCGTCATATATGTGCAATCCATAATCAACACATAAGGGAATGTACGAAACACATCCAAACTCACTAGATATGCCCAAAACAAGTTCGTGACAGTTGTAGAGCCTTCCTCACATCGATGACGCTCAATGTACTTATGTTTCGCTAATTCACCCAGCAGTTGTTGCATTTGTATCTACCAACATTTTGTACAACATTACATCGATGTCATACATTGTAAACTGTCTTCATTGTGCTCATATTAAGGGCGTCCCTCTGTTTAAGTATAATGAGCATCTCTTTTGGTCTTACTAGGCTCTTTGACATATCTACTAACAGTGACTTTTTGTTAGCTGACAATCTCCCTGCGTATGAATGTCCTTGGAGATGCTCTGCAGCTAGATGATTATGTAGTCTGCAAACTACATCCAATGTCCATTCATCATTTTTTTTCAACTTGTATGCCCTCAAATCAAATGGACATTCGCACTTCTACATACCAGTTTGTCTCAATAAGTCTTTCTAGGCATCTTTTAACTTCCTATGTGATCTATACTTCCCACTCTGCTCACAAGCAAGATAAATTATTGGTCTCTTGCGACCGCCACCATAGTCTGAAGCCCTTATAATAATAACAAAGCCATTTGTCCTTCCAATATCACGTGCCCAAGTGAGCAATTCATCTTTGTTGTCAAAAACCTATATATAATGTCACACAGCTTTTATAAGAACAAACTAAACAAACTAACTAATAAAAATTATAAGCTTACGAATTTCATGTTAATGGTTACTTATTTAGCTGTAAAATGACTAGTACAATCCACCATAATATCTAATCGAACCTCAGTTTCTTCAATGCATGCCATCTGAGAAAAGGGGAAAAAACTTTAATTCGGTTGTATAGAGCCAAAATATATTAGAAAATTCGGCACTTTAATACCAAAAAAAGCAAGAAAATTCGGTTTCCAAGTGTCGAAAAAAGTAAAACAATTTAGAATTTTAATATTGAATTAATATATAATTTTCAAATTTCAACTGCCAAAATAAAAAATATTTGGAAGTTGATTTCCGAGATAAGTGATGAAATTTAGCCCTGAATATTTGATTGAAAACTACAACAACAAAAAAAGAAGAAAGAAAAAAATACTACACGAAAAAACTAACATTTTCATCACTGATTTTGCTATCACCAAACAGATTTTTGCTTGAGTTTGAACATCCATAGGTTTGCAACTCTTCCATATCAAAATCAAGTAAAAATTGTGGAACTAATAAGAAAAGGATGTAAATAATAGAGTATAACCCTACAGATTAGAGTAATACGAGAGATGTTTTGAGAGTATTAGTTTGCAAGTAATAGAAGAGTATAGAGTGTGTAACAAGCAAAGTGATAACAATGAAAAAATTAGGGTTTAATTTTTTTAACTAAAAAGGTGTATATTAAGATTTTTTTTTGTTCTTAAAAGATGTGTACATAGAATTTTTCTATATAATATTATAGGTGTTGTTGAATGTCTATTATGGTCATTTTTATTTAGGATATAATTGTCATTAAATTAATATTTTATTAAGTGTGTGGCCTGAGCTAATCAAGTGTGTGGAAATAGAATTTCCCAAGAGGATGAATTGATCCTCCATATTTGGAGAGATGATGAAAAATAGAAGGTCACCTCTAAAACACTGTTCATTTTATATTTTTGATTATATTACAAATAACTTTTAATATGTAAATTTAATTTTTATAAAATTGGTATCATTAGAAAGGTGAAACCATGCCTTTAAAATGATTGTAATATTAAATATATTTAACAAAAATTTAAAAGTTAAATATTTATTGATGAACAAAAATTATTCATTTTTTGATAAAAATATTTTGAAGTGAAATCTTTAGAGAAGAAAATGAAGATATGTGGTTGGGATTTGAATGAATAGTGAAATACTCTATATTCACTTTTTGAATAAAAAAATATTTTCATCCACTAATTAAAAGTGTTGGGTTGGAGATGCTCTAAAAGGCATGCTTGGTGACAAAATCTCATTTTCTCACCAAAAGTTTTATATTTGGTGATGAAATTTTGTTTTCTTAACAAAAAGAGGTAAATTAGATGACAAAATTTATTTTTTTCACCAGTTTTCATTACGAAACAAACTTTTTGTTGTAATTCTATTCTTCTTATCCTCTGTCATGTCCTGGGTGTTGAACTTGAGTAGTATTGAGTAGTAAGTTTGTGTGCATTACTTTCGGCGTTTTGTTTATTGTATTGGGTCATTGAGAACTCTTCTCTACTCTTACTAAACCTCTCTTAACTTTTCCTAGATAAAATTTTTGGATTTTGGGCTTAGGAACTAGTTTCAGAGTACAAAAATCAAATTATGAGTTTCTGGGCAAAAAACCAATCGAGCAGATTCTATATTAGGCACAAGAGGATTTTGAGAAATTTTCTGGGTTTTTCTCTAGAGCAAACTACCCATGGAGACATTAGAATCTACTTGTGCGGATTGGAATTCTGCTCGTGCGGAATTCAAACTACTCGTGTGGATTTTGGTGCGTCTGTCTCAAATTTCGTGCTCTTTTCCTCAAAACTGATGCCAAAAATGTGTTAGACATACTTTTTCACTTCTCTCTCTCTCTCTCTCTCTCTCTCTCTCTCTATACTCATCTTTTCTCTCCTTTCTTTCTACAAACACACCCAAATCCAAACTTCTCTCTAACATTTAGCAAAAATCTTCAAGAATTTAGGGGGGCTTGTTACACCAAATTGAAGAGGGTGACGAGGGCTACCTTTACACCAGTTAAATCAAGTTTCCATTAATGTTGAACTTTAGGGTTTTCATCTCCTTTCTCTTCCAAGCCTGAGGTAGGGATAATCTTTGAATTATATATATGTTTTTGCAAGTCTAAACTTGTTTGGAGGATTTCTTCATGTTTGGATCATGATTTCTGGTTAATGAACCCTAAATAATATTAGAAGTAGATTTGCTCTATTTTTTTTTTTAAAGCTTTTGAGAATATGGTCTATGTTCTATATAGTGTGAATGTTATTGTGGAAAAATCCTTTTAAAAAAAAAGGGAACAAAAACCTAGTTTTGGCGAAAACCCTAGAATTTGCAAATTTTAGGAAAAAATTGAGGTATTGTGAAATTTATGCTTGGTGAATTGTTTGGTGAAGAAATGAAGGAGAAATTTCTATAATTGTATCAAATGAAGAATTCATGGAGAATATGAGAATTATTGATTTTAAAACTTATTGTTGGCATGTCTTGGAAAACCAAGTTTAGAAAATGATGTTTAACATGTAGACAATACATGAATGTTAATATTGTTATATTGTCTCATGGAATTATATTATGATGTTATATTGATAAAAAAATGTGAGAATTTGATCACAATGGAGGATTGTGTGGAGGAATTGAAAAATGAAACTATATTAATGCATTGTTTCATTTTGCATTGCCGTTCCATTTAATCATTGTTGTACTTGATTTTGAATCTTGCATTGGAAAGTTGTTACTTTGAGAGATGAATTGTTTTGTGAAACAAGATCATTTTGATTTGATTTGGGGTAAATACATTGGTAAGTCTAGATAGAGGGTGTAGTTGATATTGGTTAAGTTGGCCTTAGTGCCCATGGTGAAAGACCGAAAATACGCACGAAGAAGGTACCACGTGCCTTACGGTTAACAACCGGTAAAATGGAGATTAGTAGTACTTGTTATGCCTACTTGAAGACACCAACATATGGATTACCTGACTTATATTTACCATCCCTTGAACTACATTAAAGTTATTGAATTGTGGCATGTTCAAATTGCATTGTGCGCAAAATTTTCAAAAGATAGAGATATATGTTTTTGAGCATGACATGGCATATGCATGCATCTCAGGAGATTGTATAAAATGTATATACTTTGTTAAGATTTTCCTACTGAGCTTTGTGCTCACTCTATGGGATTTTGTGCAGGAAATGATGTGGCGATCCCACCAAGTTAAAGGCGCTGAATGTATTTTGAGAGCATGAGGCTCTTTCCCTTCTGTTGTAATTATTTTGATAAACCAAGGGCTTTACCTGTATGGGTTTGAAAACCATTATTTGTGTAACCGAGCATAAGCCTTGGAAATTGTAGCCCTTTAGGGCATTGTTTTGTACTTGACATATTGTGCCAGATGTTATAGATTCATATTTTAGGAATGTTGAATGTATGACTGCATGTAGGATATTTTTGTAAATCTCTTGACTTTTATGAATACAAATATGGGGGATTTGTTGATGATGTAAATGATGAAGCTTTATTTTCTGTATACATTAAACAGTTGGAGTTGTTGATTTGGAAACAAGATAATGAAATTGGAAGTTATTAAGTATTTATTGTGTTTTTCTTTGGGGCTTTACAACTTGGTGTCAAAGCTACCGGGTTTGAATACTTAGGGCTCGCGAAAAGTGGTTGTTTTTCTACAATGGGTTTATTTTGCATAACTAGGAGACGTTCCATGTTTGAGGTGTTATGAGATAGCATGCTTATATGACTAGTTAGGTGTGGGCTTGAACCTTTAGGATGTTGGTTGCGCCTATTAAATTCCTTGAAGCCTTATTAGAAGGGCACTTGATCAATGCTCATTCTAATAAAAATTCTTGGTATTTTAGTGGGACAAATTTCATCATAAAGGAGTAATCAGTATATGTTTATGTGATTAAGTGCTTATATGGAGTGAAACTAAGTGTTTACATGAAATGGAAATGTATAAAATTGTTGTGATAGGACGCGTGAGATAAGTTGTGAGCACATATGAGATTGTGTACTAAATTGTTTATTCTTATCCTTATTTAGGATGTCAGGAAGAGGTCAGGCACGTGCTGGTAAAGGTAGTATGTGTGGTAGGCCTCGCGGAGGTGTGTATGAAGTACCAGTCTACGAGGTTCGGGTGTAAGAAGAAGGGTTTGGCCAAGCCAATTCGGCCAAGCAAGCAGACCAAGCTAATGTGACTGAGCAAATGGGGCAAGCGAAAGTCCCAGAACAAGTGGGTCAAGCCGCAATGGGTGCTCTAGCCCGAGAGATAGCGGGGGCTTTGAGAGAGTCAATGAACATCTTGAGAGTAGAGAACCAAGCCCGAGAGAACGTTGTGGAGTCAAGGGCAAGTTTTCTTACTAGAGATTTTTTGCGGGCCAAGCCGGATGAATTTCACGGTGGCCTGGAGCCCAACAAGGTGGATGAGTAGCTTCAGCAAACAATGAAGACATTTGAGATGCTTCACATTGATGATAGTGAGCTGAGGGTGACTCTGGCGAGTTACTAACTCAAACGGGATGCGAGCCAATGGTGGAAGTATGCCAAAGGTAGAGTGGAACCGACATGGGAAGCTTTTGTCATTGCTTTCCAAGACAAATACCTATCTTCCACAGCTAAGGAGAGACTGAGGCAAGAATTTCAAAACCTCAAGCAACTAAACCTATCAATAGCCAAGTTTGAAGCGGCCTTCACTAGTTTGTCCCAGTTTGTACCAGAGTTGGTGGCAACGGAGGAGAGCTATTTATCGACCGCCCGAACTCCGCTCCACACACGAGGACGCGAATTGTAGTTCTAGCTACTATAGTTCGGACTCCTATCACGGTTCTGAATCTAATCTCACAAAGTGCAATGTGAGACTGATAAATGACCAAAGAGTCCAAATCCAGCAAATCGTTTTGGAAAATCGATTTGAATAAAAAAGCGCCAAACAGGGACTGTTTTGCCAGATTTCAGAGTCACCGCCTAAATATTTTGTTTTGGGAGATTTAGGAAACCCTGACTCGTGCCTAAGGCCACGTGTCAGTCATCACCAAAGTTGCCTCGGCTCGGGAACTTGGGTATGAAGGGGGAAGGTCATGAAATGAGCACCCCCCGCTCGCCCGATCAAAGGATCGACATCTACTAACATGATATGCTGTTTTTCAAAACAGGTGTTCTTATTCCGGTTATTTAGCTAACTTACTACGTGATGCGCACAACATACAAGTATAGACTCAATCACGTGAATTGGAATAAAACAACTCATGTTTGTTTTTGAAAGTGGTTTGAAAGTGCTACTCGCAAGTAGGCTAAAGCGCGGATTTGCCACCCTCAAGTGGGCTTAGAAAAACATGATTTTGCCCACTTCAAGTGGGCTTAAAACTCACAATCATCGAGTTGTTCCAATCCAAGCAATCAAGCCTCCACTCATAGGCATTCAAACAGTTATAGCAGTTAAGCACATAGCCTCATGGAAAGCATGCTGAACATGGCAACACTTACATGCATGCAAGGATGCTAAAGCGTAAAAGCTTACCTAGTACTCCGAGCCAAAACAAAAGCTATGTTAGAAATTAATTCATGACCCCAGCTATGTCAAGAATGCCTAATGCAACACATGCAAAATGCAACTAAGATAGGCTCGGCTATTCTAAGATGTCATGTGAATGCAACTAGATAACATGTATTGAAACACGTATTCAAGTAAGTATTGAAATGCGATGCAGTTTGAATGATACGCCGAGCACGGTGCATACAAGACAGATGAATGATGCACGTATGCAAGCATAAGGATGCTAATTGAAACAGGCCCTGAACTAACCATCGAAAGCGGTTAAATAAAAGGGAGAAAGAAATGGGGGTTAGAAGACATGCACACACGCACGCACGCACCCTTATTACAACAATACGCCCTCTCGCAGGAGGGTCCGAATAAATAATACAAGCTAGCTATGCTAAGCTAAGCTACTTAACTAATCTAATAATCTAATTAGACTAATTATTACACAACACAAATTGAATAACTAGCTACAACTAATTAAATACAAACCAAATTAATTAATTAAACACTTAACTAATTAATTACAAAATAAGTAAGCTAATGAACTAGTTTAGCTAAGCATTTTAAACAAATGGCCTCGGGAAGTGAGGGGGATATGCATGCTCGGTCGGCTTCACTCGGAAATCCACTAGCGTGCCTCATGATGCCTCTGTTTGCACTCTTTTGGACTTCTAAAAATTGTGTCAACTTCTAAGATGCTTCTAACCCACCTTAGGAACATGCTGAGAAATGGTCGGCCAAGAGGGATGGCCATCGGCCACTTCTGATAGCCGATCGGCAACCTTTGTGGCCGGTTAGCAGCTTTGATGGCCGGTCGGCCACTACTTCCTGCAATTTCTCCTTTTGCTACAACAGAGCACAAACAGAGGCATGACAGTGTATTTGAAAGAAAATGTGTGTGCAACCACACTCGTTATCATATCTCAAGCTCAAAGGAGTGTAGTGCTCGGCTCTTGAGCCACCAATCACGCATCTCAATGCATGATGGCCAAAGAGTCAAGCTTGCATAATGTTGATGAATGCACAAACAACAAATAAGGGCCTTAACCCCTATCATGATTAATCAAGAAGGTCGGCGACCAAGAAACGCAACACGTTTCATCACTTCAAGTACGAAACATGCCATATTCTTTGTGTTTGAATCAACGCTTGATCCATACACGTTGTAACACATACAACATGATCAACCTATCAATGCTAATGGCATGCACAAGATGCTATCATGTGAACAATGCATGTATGGCATATTTGAAGTCTAAAGCATCAAAGCAAGTAAAGAGCATCATACAAGAGGCATGCAATACAATGCTCAATGGACTAAACCAACCCTAAACAGTCCTCATGCATGCCAAAATAATGGCCAAAATGCTCTGAAATCCTAGTATTGAAAGCAATAAAATGCATGCTCATGCATTGGCCCATGAATAGGGCATAAAGGTGCAACTCTTAAGAGCACTTAAAGAGTGAAAAACATGGAAGTGTGACAACACTATATGCTCTGAATTATCATTCCAAATGATGCCAAAACATGCACATCTGACAAATGAGACATGCTAGGAGGCTCAAAGCTTAAGGCTAGCAAAGGTACTTGCACCATAGCCATATTAAGCAAGCCCCAAAGGGCCGAGATGACTCAAAACAGTCCTAAGGCAGGTCAAAACAATGCCAAAACATGCATGGAATGAAGCCAAAACAAGCTAGCATGGTAAGCCAAAACACCAAGCATGCAAGGCCAATGAGCATGGTTACACTACAAGTGTAAAAAGTAAATGTGGGATTCTCTAACCAACCAAAAATAGAGTTGTATCATGGAAAAAATAAGACCCAAAACATATTGAAATGGTAGCCCAAAAGCTTAGGCAAGATCGCATACATATTGGCTCATGTTTAAGGCATAAATCATAACTCTCCAAGGCATTGAAAGAGTGAAAGATGTGAGGGCATGACAGTGAAACATGCTCTGAAATCGCACATCAAATGATGCTAAATCATGCAAATAGCCCAAGCAATGCATGCTAGTGACTTAGAAACTCAAAGCTAGTGAGCAGGATTGCACTATGGCTATACAAAGCAAGGTATGCATGACCAAAACAACTTAAAACAGAGCTTAAGCATGGAAAAACATGAGTAAAATCTTCCTGGAGCGGAGCCAAAAGCATTCTAAAATGATGGTCCAAAGCACGATGCATGTTAAGGCTATGGGGAGGATTGCACTACAAATACATGAAGCATGCAACAAGTAATCAAACCAACCCAAAAAAGAGTTATAACATGTTAGAAAAGTCACAAAAACATGCTAAGATAGAGCCTCAACATGCTAGAAAGACATGCTACTTTGCAAAGCTACAAGTAGGATTATACTACAAGTACAAGAAGCATGCAAGAGGTGACCAAGATAGCCAAAAATAGAGTCATGGATGGTCTGAAAAATTACAAAAAAGTGCTTAAACAAAGCCGCAAGAAGATAGAAATACATGCTCTTTTGGTGAGCCACCAACACAAGCAAACAAGAGAAGAGGAGGGGGGACAACCACCTCCTATTTGAGGCCTCAAAACACACTTTCCACCATTGAAATTCCTTTGAAATTCAGTAGTTAAAATGCCAAGAAAAGGTGATCTCAAAGGCCTAAAGAGATGGCACAAAACAAAGCCAAACAAGCCACCGAAGGGAGTAGACCACCCCTAACTCAAATCAAGCCTCAAACAACCATTATTAATACTTAAAAATGAAACTTTTTATAGTTGAAAGCAAGGTTTTGAAACCCGGACTGGACCGGCCGGTTCAACCGATTGAACCAGTGACCGGATGGGGTTCCGGTCCGGTTAGCCCTCTTAAACCGGCCAATTGCAAAAACCGGACTATTTATTGAAAACCGGTGAACCCACCGGTTAAACCGGTGAACCGGTTGACCCGGTCACGGGTTGATCGAACCGGTTCGGCTCCTTTTTTTTCAGTTTTTCTTTTTTTTTCTTTCTTTCTTATTTTATATATATATATGAGAGGGTAATTTTTGGGAAAAATTGGGCCGAGCTGCAAGTTGGGCTTTGAGGCCCAAAACGCGAAGGACTAAGTAAGAAGGCCGTAAAGGATACTCCGGCCCAGAGAGCAATGTTACTCCGGCTGGGAGAAGTAAATGTTACTTCGGCTCATGGATGTAAAGCTACTCCGGCCTTGGGAAGACAAAGTTACTTCGGCCCAAGAAAGAGTAAAACTACTCCGGTCTGGAGGCAACTCACAGTTAGGCCGATCTCAGAGTTAGTCCGGTCGTGACTTACAATGGTTAGGTCGGTCAGAACTTGTTACTTGGAAGTCTGATCTAAGCGCATCAAGGTTGAACAGGGCAGCCGAAGTAAAGATTTGGAGGAGAGGACCGAGCTAAGGATAGTTCGGCCTTCTGTGGCTCGGTATAGCCAAGTTTACTTCGGTCAAAAGGAAGTTCGGCCATAAAGAAAACCATCCCACTTGGTTTAAGCAGTGGGGGAGGGTGTAAAAGGATAAGCATTATCCTTAAGAGATTGAATCCTAGGAGGACTCTGTATGGAGAAATACAAGTCCTACTAGGATTGTGCCATATGAAACTTATAAAAGCTCACAAGCATCACCTTGGAGGAGGTAATTGAACACAATCTTTCTGAGAACTTAGAGCTTTGTCTATTTGTCAAGTTTTCTGACTTAGGCATCGGAGAGGTTTCCGGCACACACCCGCCGGCTAGCTCACGTTTGTGTTTTCAGGTGACAAAGCGACGTCGTACGGAGGAGCGTGGATTTGGTCAACAGGATTATACGAGGAGAATTATTTCTTCCCCGTACAATTGGCGCCGTCTGTGGGAACAACAGACAAGAACAAAAACCTCTTGACTAAGCTTCTCCTTTTCTCATTCAATGGCACACATTGAAGACTTGCCGCAGTCCGCCGTCGACGGACTAACTCCAGAAGGGGGCGCAAGGCGTGAGGGATTACCTGCTGTCCCTCCCATGGCGGACTTGGAGCCCCAACAACATAATTCCAGGAGGAGTGGCAGGGGAAGGCGGAATGGCAGCCCTCGTCACTCTCAAAGTCCCGACAGGCAAAGGAGGAGGATTGATCCTCAAGCCCTGGAAGATCGCGTAAAGGAACAGGATGAACTAATTCGAAGGATGGCGGCGGACATGGAGACTTTAAAACGCCAGATAAAGACCAAAGATGTGGCGACAGGAGAGGGGCGCAAGCATAAAACGCCCCCTCGCCACTCAGAGAATCGTAGTAGGAATACTACGCCCTCCCAAGGAGAGAGCAGAAGCCTCAGGACAGGCGACACTCACTCCTTATCTTCAAGAACTCGTCACTCCAGGTCTGAGAGGACGAGATCCGAAAGATCATATACTGAAGGAAGTACGTATTGGCCTTCACATTCACACCAAACCAGATCCAGACAAACCGAGCTACCCAGGTCATCCGACTTACGAACCGTGCTAGAAGAAAAAGCACGATGCAAGGAAGATGCCAGGGCAAGGGATCCACACCGAATTTCGGCCCTACAACGGTTGGCTCCTCGAACGCATGGAAGCGTCGAGGTTGGAATGCCAATACCGCAACCGGCCTACGAACCAGCGGACAAAGCATTGGCAAGGCTACAGACTTCGCCGTTTGTCCCAGCGATCGAAAACGCTCCCCTACCATCAGGCTTCCTTCAGCCGAAGTTCAATACGTATGAAGGGAAGACGGATCCGTATTCTCACCTGAGCCACTTTCGCCAAGTCATGGCTGTGTACAGGCGAAACGAGGCCCTAATGTGCATACTTTTCCCATCAAGTCTGGGCGACCTGGGCTTGACTTGGTTCGAAAAGCTCCCAGAAGGTAGCATAGCCTCCTGGGCCCAATTGGCAGAAGCATTCGTAACAAGGTTTCGGACAAATACTAAAACACCGGTGGAGATAGACCAGCTACTCTCCATCGACATGGGTGAGAAAGAAACTCTCAGATCTTACAACAGTCGCTACTGGGAGACATTCAACCAGATTGGAGACTGCCCCACCAATCTAGCCATTGCGCAATATAAAAGAGGCCTACCAGTAGGGAACCGACTAAGGGATTCAATTACCATGACGCCACCCCTCACCATGGAAGCCCTGATGGAGAGAGTGCATCAGCACATCAGGGTAGAAGAAGATGGCGCACGTTCCAAAACCAAAACAAGTACAACCACAATGCCAGAAAAGAAGACCTCAGCAAAGGTCAATACAGTAGATCGACAGAATAAAAACGGACGCGGCAGACGAGATAACGGAGAAGATCCAGATAAAAAATGGTTGAGAATCCGCACTGCCATAACAACGGTGTTCAAGAAACCAATATATCGGATTCTGAGCGAAATAAGAGATGAGCCTTTCGTCAAGTGGCCCGCCAAGCTAGGAGAAGCCCAGAAAGACTACGACGACAGATCACGGTGCACCTTCCACAAAGAAAAGGGGCACCGAACTGAGAATTGCACGCCCCTAAGACAGCATTTAGAAGAATTGGTGGCAGCAGGCCACTTGGACGAATACATTGAAGGAGGAGCGCAACCGGCCCCCCAAGATCATGACCAACCCAACAGAATGCCAAACGACGCACCACCACAAGGCATTATCAATGTAATTCATGGAGTTTTTGAACCTGAGCGCGTATGCGAGCTTAGAGGTTCAATCAAGAAGGCTGAACACTTTAGGGAAGTATTAAGTTCCCAACCCGCCATCAAGAAGGGGAGGACAGAGGCAACAAACGTCATGTCCTTTTCGGATAAGGACTTGGAACGAATTTACTGCCCCCACAATGATGCCCTGGTCGTCACTCTCCGAGTCAAGGATTTTGACGTCAAGCGGATTCTGATTGACCAGGGTAGTTCATGTGAAATCATGTACTACGAGACATTCAAGCAATTGAAGCTGCAAGACAAAGACTTGGCACCTGCCGTATCTCCCCTAATTGGGTTCAACTCTATGCCAGAATGGCCCGTCGGCAAAATCATTCTTCCAGTCAGAGCAGGAACCGTGACAAAACAAGTGGAGTTCTGGGTATTGAAGGTCCCCTCCACTTACAACATCATCTTAGGCAGAACATGGCTGCATGCCATGCGATCAGTGGCGTCATCCTACCACCAAGTAATGCGGTTCCCCAACAACACCGGCATAATTGAAGAAGTCTATGGAGATCAGATCATGTCAAAGCAATGCTTCGTCACGGCGAATGGCAGCCGCGCCGCCAAAGGATATGTTCATTCGGTGGAAGAACCGGAGAGTAATGAGCTATTCGCAGATGTCGGAAAAGCGGCGGATCGGAAAACAGTGGAGGACCAGGAGATGGCAAGTTAAGGCCAAACTGGGACGGTCCTTACAAAGTGGTTTGGTTAACAGACAAAGGGGCATACCACCAAGACAAGGACGGCAAAACAATCCCTAGGCCATGGAACACGGCCAATCTCAAGTTATTTTATTCTTTCTTTTTCAAAGACGTGTTATTTTTTCTTTCTTCAATAAAACAAGCGATTCTTTTCAGCATGAGTTGTTCTCTGTAAAAGTTAGCTTCAGTGAAGATTAGGTACATAGTAAGCATTTTATTCTAAGTTGGCTGGAAAAACTAACTTAGAGGTTGGCTGGAATAAACCAACACCCCTCCTAAGCCCAGGATAAGGATCCAGGCTGCAGGACGTTTGGTCGGAATAACCA
The DNA here is from genome assembly GCF_055761805.1 of Camellia sinensis. Classification (NCBI taxonomy): domain Eukaryota; kingdom Viridiplantae; phylum Streptophyta; class Magnoliopsida; order Ericales; family Theaceae; genus Camellia; species Camellia sinensis. The sequence continues at coordinate 75,643,433 of NC_138964.1, forward strand.
AACTTTATTCTAAGTTAGCTGGAAAAACTAACTTAGAGGTTGGCTGGAATAAACCAACACCCCTCCTAAGCCCAGGATAAGGATCCAGGCTGCAGGACGTTTGGTCGGAATAACCAAACTTTATTCTAAGTTAGCTGGAAAAACTAACTTAGAGGTTGGCTGGAATAAACCAACACCCCTCCTAAGCCCAGGATAAGGATCCAGGCTGCAGGACGTTTGGTCGGAATAACCAAACTTTATTCTAAGTTAGCTGGAAAAACTAACTTAGAGGTTGGCTGGAATAAACCAACTCTTTGTACTCTTCAGCCGAAGTAAGTGTAAGGCTGAAGAGTGGTTGGCTGGAATAAACGAACTCTTGTTACTCTTCAGCCGAAGTAAGTGTAAGGCTGAAGAGTGGTTGGCTGGAATAAACCAACACTTGTTACTCTTCAGCCGAAGTAAGTGTAAGGCTGAAGAGTGGTTGGCTGGAATAAACCAACTCTTGTTACTCTTCAGCCGAAGTAAGTGCAAGGCTGAAGAGTGGTTGGCTGGAATAAACCAACTCTTGTTACTCTTCAGCCGAAGTAAGTGTATGGCTGAAGAGTGGTTGGCTGGAATAAAACCAACACTTGTTACTCTTCAGCCGAAGTAAGTGCAAGGCTGAAGAGTGGTTGGCTGGAATAAACCAACTCTTGTTACTCTTCAGCCGAAGTAAGTGTAAGGCTGAAGAGTGGTTGGCTGGATTAAACCAACACTTAGTACTCCTCAGCCGAAGTAATTATGTCGGCTAAGGAGTGGTTGGCTGGTAAGTATAGTTTAACCAACCAAAAACCGAAATAACACATGGAGTAATAGAAGACATTACAAATGCAAGCATACACACAATAACCGGAATAAGAGAAGTAAAATTTTCATTCAAAAAGAAGTCATTACAAGGCTGCTTAGTTCGGTTACAAAGAAAAGATTACAAAATTAAGAGAAAAGTTCATCTATTTCGGCGTCGAAAGCAGCATCAGCGTCAACCCGAAGACCGGTTTCGGGCGCTGCAACACTTTCAGAAGGAAGAACGGGTTCGGCTGGAGCCACGGCTTCACCTGGTTGATCAAGAGTTAGATCTTCCACCATGGGCTCCGACCGAACTACCTGATCTGCATTCACAACCGAAGTATCCTCAGGGGCAGAGTCTTCATCAGAATCTTCATCATCTGAGCCCTCAAGGAACTGCTGTTGCATGGCCGTGGCATATTCCATCAAGGAGTTCGGTATGAAGTAGGCTGGAGGGTTGAAAACCTCGGTCTGAGGATCATGACCGAGCTTCTCAACGGCTCCCCTCCAGCCGCACTTAAAGAAGAGATCCTTGGCAGCATTGCATTGTAGGGCGTAGCATCCTCTGCCCTCTTGAAACCCTGCTTGTCAGCCTCTTTTACCTTCTCCTTTATTTCGGCATCCTTCTTTCGTTCAAGTTTTAGCAACTCGCGCAAGTACTTGTCCTTCAGAACTATGGCAGTCTTTTGTTTTTCAGCTTCGGCCGAACTAACCATTCCGGTCAGTCGGCCGACCTCACCCCGGAGTTCGGCCAGTTCCTTGCGAGCTTCTTCTAGTTCGGCCGATTTCGCCTCTGCCTCGGCCGCTGCTTGCCTAGTCACTTTCCTCAGCTCCAATACTTTCCTGTGGGTAATTTGGTTTTTCTGGATGGCCTGACAAAGCAACAACCTCAATTTAGCCGAAGAAAAAGTTGAGTAGCAAAACAGAAATGCGACCGAAGTTACTTACCAGAATCATTGATTTAGTGGCTGACCGGATGGACTTCAGCTCGGTGGTTAACTGTTTCTGGTGGTGTTCCATGTCTTTGGGCAGACACACGCTCTTGGCCAGGTTGATGGCCAACAGGTGGTCTTTCTCAGCCACGACCGAGTCTGTGTCTAGAATGACTCGGTCGTTGAAGGTTAGTCTCGGTGCCCAGCAGCCGATAGGTCGGTCGGAGGACTCCGGTTGGGGGCTCGGTGGTAAGCTCGGCTGAATAGGAGTTTCTTCATCAATCAGAACTCGTTCGGGTTCGGAAGTTCGGGCACGTTTGGTTCGGCGGGAAGATGATGGCTGTTGGGAAGGAAGGGCGACAACAGCAGGTTGCGGTTGGCTGGGAGGCGCCACTTCGGGCCTAGCTGTTTCGGTTAGAAGGGCCCTGACCCTACTCCTTTTCACCATCTCTTCTTCTGCGGATAAAGGGACAAGTCTTATCTCGGGCAGAGTTGGGTCCGGTTCCGGTGCCTCTTCAAGAAGGAAGTCAGTCACCTTTGCTTTTCGTCGACCGCTGTAACGGTAGGTCGGTTCGAAATTTAGAAGCTTGGCCCAATCCCTTTCTTTAACCCGAAAAGCGGCTCGCAAGACTCCAAGGTTAGGATAGCTATACAGGGAATGGAGATGGGCAAAATCTGCAAAAAAGAGAGAAGTGTTAGTTCGGCCAACAGACTAAACAACCGAGATAACTTGCAAAGCAGAAGACCGAAGTAAAATTACCAGGCTCCCCCATTTTCCAATTTATAGGTCGGCCAGGAATTTGAGCTTGAAAATCCTCAAAGTTCCCAGAGACCCAAAAGAAATCATCATCATTGAGATCTTTGTCCGGAGTATGCTTAATTATCTTCTCTCGACGGCGGCGAATTCTAAGGTAATATACCCACCCAGCATTCTTTGAACCGATGGAATACTGATGGAATATTTCGGCCAGACCAAGATTCAGTCCGGTTTGGTGGTTTAATGCGGCTATCCCCATTATAATACGATATGTGTTGGTGGATAGTTGGGTGGGACATAGCCTAGTCTGCCTAAGGAATTCGCAGATTAGCGGTTGGACAGGAAACCGTAGTCCGGTTTCAATTATTGATTGAAGGGTGAAAGGGACGAAGCCTTCATTGTCCCAGGGAGTAGCATCTTTCTTGGCCAACTCCAGTTGAACATCATCAGGAATCTGGTAGTCCTGCCTGAATTCGGCCATGCCACCAGGGGTTTCGACTAAATATCTATACTTACCCATTTGTTGTATAAATTACGGATAAGTTATTTCGGTACAAAAATTTGGCTCAGTAGCTCGGTTGAGCACACGCAGGAGGGCCTGGGCAACCTAAGTCTGCAAAGTAGAAAGCAAGGGGGTTAAGCACAGATCGTTGGACCGCGCTACAAATTATAAGCAAGATGTACAAATCCTACTTCGGCTTAGTTGGCTGGTTCTACCTTGGCTCATCAGAAGGGTTCTTAGCTCGGTTTTTGAGCAGTTTAGACCGGTTTAACGTCTGGGGGCAGCTTTCCTGAGTTCGGTCTAAGAAACTAAGAAAGCTGGTTTAGTCCCAAGGCCTAAAACGGTTACAGTATAATTACTTCGGTTGAGCTCTCAGGGGCGGCTTTCTGAGTTCGGTTTGAGAACTAAGAAAGCCGGCTTGGCCCCAAAATCTTAGCTCGGTTATAGACCGAAGTACCGAGTTCGGTATGAGCAAGCTTGTTCGGTGATCTTATCTTGGCTAAAGTGGGTCAGAAGAAACTACTGATATTCCTACAAGTTCTAGTTCGGTTATGTTCAGAATCTATCCACATACATAACACAAACAGTTTTCTAGTCCGGTTGCTAGGTGATTTTGGATCTAACAAAATAGTTCATACACATACAAGTTCTACTGGTTTCTTCATAGAAAGTACAAAAGCAGAGCAGATAAATGGAAGAAATGTTTCGCAAAAGCATACGAAAACTAGATATACAGTTGCACAAAACGAATGTAAAAGCAAAAACATGAAGGGAAAATGGATTTGCTTACCAGAATTAAATAAGGAAGGACTGAAGATGAAGACTGTCGCAGTAAAGAAAGAGCACGAGCAGCAAGAACACAGAGAAAGAAGATGGAGAAATGGCAAAAGTGAGGGGACCCTAGCCTCAGGGATTGATTTTGTTAGAAAGCCCAAAATTTGGGCGGGACTGTTCAAATTTCACGAAGTACGAAAGACGGCGTGACAACCGTCCTTAGCCAACCAAAACATGCCACGTGTCATAAGAATGGGAAGCGTTACAGACATTATGATTGAAGAGACGTTTTTGACCGGACAAAACATGGCCAGGAGTAAAATTAGCTCGGCTTAAAACTCGAGAGTTTTTAGCTCGGCTGGATAGGCTAAAGTATTTTTTAGCTCGGCTGGAAAAGCTTAAAACGACACTAGCTCGGCCAGTGGACTGGTAATCCCAATCATGCTATGCAGATGGAATTAAGGGGCAATTGAGAGGGTAATTTTTGGGAAAAATTGGGCCGAGCTGCAAGTTGGGCTTTGAGGCCCAAAACGCGAAGGACTAAGTAAGAAGGCCGTAAAGGATACTCCGGCCCAGAGAGCAATGTTACTCCGGCTGGGAGAAGTAAATGTTACTTCGGCTCATGGATGTAAAGCTACTCCGGCCTTGGGAAGACAAAGTTACTTCGGCCCAAGAAAGAGTAAAACTACTCCGGTCTGGAGGCAACTCACAGTTAGGCCGATCTCAGAGTTAGTCCGGTCGTGACTTACAATGGTTAGGTCGGTCAGAACTTGTTACTTGGAAGTCTGATCTAAGCGCATCAAGGTTGAACAGGGCAGCCGAAGTAAAGATTTGGAGGAGAGGACCGAGCTAAGGATAGTTCGGCCTTCTGTGGCTCGGTATAGCCAAGTTTACTTCGGTCAAAAGGAAGTTCGGCCGTAAAGAAAACCATCCCACTTGGTTTAAGCAGTGGGGGAGGGTGTAAAAGGATAAGCATTATCCTTAAGAGATTGAATCCTAGGAGGACTCTGTATGGAGAAATACAAGTCCTACTAGGATTGTGCCATATGAAACTTATAAAAGCTCACAAGCATCACCTTGGAGGAGGTAATTGAACACAATCTTTCTGAGAACTTAGAGCTTTGTCTATTTGTCAAGTTTTCTGACTTAGGCATCGGAGAGGTTTCCGGCACACACCCGCCGGCTAGCTCACGTTTGTGTTTTCAGGTGACAAAGCGACGTCGTACGGAGGAGCGTGGATTTGGTCAACAGGATTATACGAGGAGAATTATTTCTTCCCCGTACAATATATATATATATTATATATAAAATATAAGAATATAAGAAAATTTTAATTTGAAACTCTTTTTTAAGGGTCTCCTCTTGTGAAGAATCCCATTAAGAGTTTTGATGAAATTATTGTGAAAGTCTTCACCTATTTATAAGAAAACAATTCTTTCAAAAAGACTCAAGAAATCCATGTGGGATTCAATCAAATGTATTGGAGGGAATATTGAAATTTTGATATCCCTCCAAAATTTTTGCTCTCCTTTCAATCAAATTATTTGAATTAAAATCATATGGTGGGAATATTAAATATTTGATTTCGTCTTCCAAAATTGAAATTAATAATATTTCAAAATATATTATTATATTTTTCAGTAAAAAAAATATTAAGACAAATATTTAAGATAATTTAATATTTTTAATATTTTTAATTTATAATTTTATTACTTATATTTTTATTTAAATATAATTTTAATATATTTATTACGTCACGGTTCAATTCCAGTTCAACCCGACGGTTGAACCGGTGACCCGTCCACCCGATCCTCTTTTCGGTTCGTTCACCGGCCCGGTTTTTAAAACATTGGTTGAAAGCTAAGCCAAAAGAAGCATGCAAAGATGGCTAAGGAAGCAATGAAAGAACAAAGCTTTAAATAGGGTGAAGACTCACCTTGGAAGAACAACTTCAAAGCAGCCACTTCCAAGGCAAAACCAAGCTTAAACCACTCAAATGCAACCTCCAAGAACCTCATCTCAAGAGTGAAGGTGTTTCACTAGGTGCTTTAGTGCAAAAGTGTGAAGAAAAACCACTTTAAGGCACAAACAAGTGCAAATATAGAGAGAAAGGGAGAAATATAGAGAGAGAGGGATATGTTTTGTATCTCAAATTTCTGAACCTCTGAAAGGGGAGAGGAGCCTCCCCTCTTATAGTAATCCAAGTCTCAAGCTTGTTGGACAAGCTAGAGGCTTGTTACAATCCCTCCATATACGTGTATGGAGGATGAGTTCTATGCTCACCAGCTGGCACAGCTGGCAATAAAAATATCTGAAAAAGCAAAGAAAAGGGCCTCGGCCAAAAAGTATGGCCGACCGGCCATTAAAGCTGCCGACCGGCCATCAGTGAAGCCGACCGGCCACCACTGATGGCCGATGGAAAGAGGGCATGGCCGATGGGCAAGGAGCCTGGCCGATGGGTTGTAAGGTTGGCAAAAAAGCCACCACCTTCTCTCAGAAACAAAGCTACAGGCTCTTGGTCCACAACCAAGCAAAAAACTGACAAGTTGAGAGGCTCCAAGGCAAGGCGCACAGCCGAGACCTTCAGAAACTCAAAACGAACACGAGCATGGATGATCATCGAGTGCTCAAACGATGACGTCCCAGTCTTGAGGACGGTAAAAAATGGGGTGTCTACACTGTTGCATAGAATTCGAGAAGAGATTGCGAACCAAAATCTTGTTCAACGTTGCCAGGAACATGATCTAGAACTATGACCATCTTGTGGAGGCGGCAACACATGTAGAGATTACATTATAGGCCGAGGAGAAGAGACTTCGGGGTTTGAAGTCTAGGTATCAAGAGTCTTAAGGGGACTTTAGATGTAACAAGAAGAATAGAGGCACTTCTTCGTCCCAACCCTAATCATAGCAGACTAGATCTACATCTCCATTGCCAAGTGTTGGCCCAGAGATGAATGCTTAGGGCAGCTTTACTTGTTTCAAGTGTGGCCAACTAGGTCACAAGGCTAGTTCCTCCCCATAGAAGGGATGAGGGTAGCAGATGTTACCACCACCACCTAACTGATCTTTGAGTCAGTCCCAGAGTAGGGGGCAAAGACCCACATGCTTTCAATATGGTTAGTTAGGGCATTTGAGGAGAGCTTGCCCACAGTTGGAAGATGTATCTAGCGCATCAGGATCAAGGCAGACTCAGAGCTGTCAATAAGCTCATTCAATCCAAACCTCACGATCTAATCAGCGAGCCACCTCGGCTTAGTTAGTACAACAAGCCTATGCTCTAAGAGATGAACAGGTTGATCAGAGGCCACAGGGGCATGTGTATGTTGTTACAACGCCAGAGTAGTCACTAGAATCCTTTGTTGTGAGAAGTACTTTTGTTATGTTCAATTCTTTGGCTAATGTGTTGATTGATACGGGTGCGTCGCATTCATTTATCTCTTCTACTTTTGCTTCGGCATTGGGGTTAGAGGTGGCTCAGTTAGCGTCTTCGCTTAGGGTAGAGTCACCACTTGAGGGTAAAGTTGACTTGGATCGGGTGTGTCGTGGTTGTGAGATAGAGGTTGTCAGGCGCCGACTTTCTTTGCATTTGTGTTGTTAGTCATGTCGGGTTTTGATGTCATTTTAGGCATGGGCTGGTTGTCTTCGTATCGTGCGATTATTGATTGTTACCATTACAGGGTTACGATGTACACATCAAGTGGTGACTGTTTTTATTTTTTGGGGGACCAAGTTGATAAAGTCTTATCGCCAGTTTATGACCCTCCTGGTAAGGGCGAGCATAGTTGTCTTCTTGCAAGTCTCTTGTGTAGTGAGAGTGTTGGGGTCCAAGTTGAATTGCCAAGGGTAGTTTGTGAATACCCGAATGTCTTTCCCAAATATCTTACTAGTTTGCCACTCCACTAGGAGATCGAGTTCTCCATTGACTTAGTGCCTAGCACGACTCCGATTTCCATGGCATCGTGTAGATTCACACCCGCAAAATTACATGAGTTGAAGATTCAACTCCAAGAACAAGGATGGGTTGTTGCGGTTGTGTATTGATTACTGTAAATTTAATCGAGTTATCGTTAAGAACAAGTATCCTCTACCCAGAATAGATGACTTATTTGACCAACTTAGAGGGTCTTGTTGCTTTTTGAAGCTAGACTAGAGATCGGCGTACCATTAGTTGAGAGTTAGAGAGGAGGATATGTAACGACCCCGAAATGCGTATCAGAAATTATCTTTATTTAATTATGGGTTAATGTGCTTTAATTTAATGATTTCTGCTTGAATTGAGGAATTATCTGTTGAGTTACGACTTTAAAACTGAAATTGCCAACCTTCATGGGTTCAGAAACCAAAATTGAATACATGGATATGCTAATGGGAATTTTTAGAGCCATTTGGGAAAGTTAATTGAAAATTTATTTTGTCTCATTCGTTAAGGTATGTTTGGGTGGTTAACTTTGCACTGCAAATTGAAGGTCTTAGAGGTTTCAGAAACCATAATGGAATACATAATTATGATCAGCATAATTTTTAAAGTCATTTGTGAAGTTTAATTAAAATTTGATTTCGGCTGATTCGTTAAGTCATGTTTGGCTCTTATCATTGAGGTAAGCTTTTCGCTACAGGTTTTATGACACAAGGTATAGATATAACAGTATATGGGCCTTGTAGAGATAGACTCAACAAAGAAAGGAAAAGAAAAAAAAAAAATTGGAGAGAGAGAGAGCTAAACATCCATGGAATTTGAAGATGAAATTGAAGAAGAAGCAAGGGAAATTGAAAGACTTGGAGTTCAATTCAAGAGATTGACACAAGGTATGTAGAAATCAACTTAACTTCTTGGGATTAACCTATTATTTGTTTGAATTCATGACTCAAGACAAAGATTACACACCTAATTGAGTTAGGGTTTTGAACTACAAGCTTAAATGAGCTCTCTTCATGCAATTGAATCTTGATTCCTTAGATTTACTTGATTTTAGAGTCAATTTCCTTACATATGCTTATCTTGAAGTTGATTACGAGATGTTGAGCCTTAATCTTGAGGTTTTGTATGGTTAATCTTATATGAAATGAAGATCTACATGAGTTTAGAAGAAGAAGTTTTGGAAATGTTTGGTAAAGAACTAAACAAGGATTTTGATATTTCTTGCTTCAAGATTCATGGTATTTTTGATGTTTTGATTTACAAAACAACCATAACCTCATATTTTCTATTAGTTTTACATGTTTTTGAATGATTTAAGTTGAAACCTAGCGTAGAAAATGAAAGAACAAGTGTTAGAACCAACTGGTATTTTCGGACAGCAGTTTTTGCCCAGAGTCGCACGTGCGGTGGGGCTTCCCGCACGTGCAGAAGCCTTCTTCCAGCAACATTTTGATTTTGAAATAAAAGCACGTGCCCTCGCACGTGCCCTAGATTTCTCGTACGCACGTCCCGCACGTGCGGCACTCCCCTATTTCACTCAACTTCAAATAGGCATATCTTTGTCATCCGGACTCCGTTTTAAGTGATTCTTGGGCCTAAAGTCAAGCCCCAGAAGTCTAGTTTCCAATGGTGGTGGTTTCACTCCCAAATTCGAAGTACACAAATAGATATGCTTAAATTAGTGAAGATTGTTCACTTTCCGTCTACCGATTTCATGTTGATTCTTCATCTAACTCAGTTTCCTTTCGCTTCCTTCTATTTTTCTAGACATGGATTATGAACTATTGTGAACTAGTGAGTTTAGAACCAACATAACTTATTGATTAAAGAGAAAAAAAGGTATCGCTTGTATTCATATGTTGTGTTATGTAATTGTGATTGTAGGTCAAGACGAGGACATCGCCCAACTACTACCGGAAGCCCATCACTGTGAGTAATAATGTTGTAAAGATATGTTCACTTATATTTATTTTAATAAGTAAATGTTGTGATGTTCTAGAATTATGTTTTATGCGAATGAATGAGTTACAAGACCTATGATATGGAATATGGATATGAAATGTGAATTATTTATAATATGATACATGATTGGGTGCAAGGCCGTTTTGATAAATGATTGGGCCTAAGGCCATTTTGATATTCGATTGGGCCCAAGGAATTTTGATATTTGATTGGGCCCGAGGCCGTTTTGATACATGATTAGGCCCAAGGCTGTTTTGATATATGATTGTGCCCGATGCCGTTTAGATACATGTGGGCCCGAGGCTGTTTTGTTATATGGTGGGCCTGAGGCCTTTTTGTGAATATGATAATGAATAATGTTGTGAATGATGTAAATGTGGAAGAGTATGGTGTTATGCTTCTTTTGAATCTAGATTATTTACTTGATTCACTTCACTTTACTCATTGAGCTTCACTCATTCCGTATTTTATCTGTATGTAGGTGATCAATGCGGAGACCATCCTTAGGTCAGCCTGAGGAGTTCTTTTGTGAACCTGCTAAGTTAAGCCACCCAAGATGCACCTCTGTGTTGAGGCTCTAACCTTGTATTGTTAACAATTTTGTATTTATTTAAGTTTTATGTATACTAGTGTGTTTACATTGTTTTAATTATTTCAGTTATCATGTATGCACAAGCTTAATGGACATTACTATTTGATTTGGTTCCGCTTTAGGCCCCGATGTCATTTAAATATTTTGAAATTTTGTCTTTGAGGCCTAAGTACAGGCCGGGCTTGGCCTAAACTTTTAGGGACAGGTTTGGGTCGTGACAGTTGGTATCAGAGCCCGAGTTACTCTCACACACACGGGTCCATTTGAGATGTAGGGTGTTCTAGAAAGACTTAGGGACATTGCATTGGCACATGTATAAGTATGATTATTGTTTCAGTATAAAGACGAAGGTTATGTAGCCACTTGTATGATTATGGTCTTATCGTCTATACGAATATGGGATATTAATCGTCATGTGAATGTGTGCAAGCAAGTGTTATTATTGTTATAATGCAAATATATGAACCTACGAAGTATAATTGGTTGCGTATATGCATTTTGATGTCATAATCAGGTGAATATGTAGACTATGAATATGGTTAGGTGTGCACTTATCTCATACGTAATCAGCATGCGATATTTACTACATATGCAATTATCTGTTATGCATATGCTGATTATGTTTTGTCCATATGTAAAATGTATGGCTATGTGTAAATACACCAATGTGTAGCTATGGTTATTTCTGTATTTGGCATGGTGTGATACGAATTTGTCTAGATCATGAAGAAAACAAGGGCAAATGAGTTAAAGGACTCTTCCATAGCCCGACTTGATAGACTGGAAGTTATAGTACAAGAAATGACAGAGATTTTAAGACAACAAAATCAATTACCGTTACGACAAGAATCTTTATCGCCATCACTACAAGAGCACCAAGTGAATATGTTGAAAGTCACAAGGAAAAGACCATTTAAAAGGCAAAAGGTGGGATCATCAAGCACTTCAACTCTACAAGGAATACAGCACCATGTGATGAATATGGTAAGAAACACTGAGGGGCTTGTTATAGGTGTGGTGCAATGGATCATATGGTAAGGAATTGTCCTCGGATTGCTAATCAGGATTGAGTGACTACATTTGTGTCAGAAAACACTCAGAACACTAAACTCGTTTCTCTAGGTATTTATACTGTTCATAACTGAATGCCAATGTGTTGATTGATTTTGGGCTAGTGCATGTGTATATTCTTGCTTCGGATATTATTGGATACAGATATCTGTGACACACGTATTAGATTGGTTAGCCCCATAGGATTAACCTCTAGTCTATATGCGATGTTTATGCGGAAAAAAAATTGTATGTTCCTCGGCATGAAATGCAATGGTAATAGGATGATTGATTTTACGTTTGACACTTTGATATTACTGATGCGAAATGGTATTAGAATTGCACGCTTTTGAACCTCTACTGATTGACAACTTTTATGTTTGACTTTGTGGGTATGCAGAATAGGATGATTAGCCCTCACACTGTAATTGGCAAGTTATTATGATGCCTATTGATATGACTATGAGCATAATGAAACAATTGACATAGATTACGAGCACAATGGTTACGTAGTAATTAGAATGGGAATTGAACATTCAATAAAACTTGGGGACATACTAACTGAACTTAGAAACTTATTAGACTTATAAACTTGACTTGTGTAATGTGGAAAACTCCATATGTAGAATTTTGAGAATGGGTTTATGTGTTGAGTATGATATTGAGGCTAAGGTTGTGAAAGATATGGAATATTGGTGTTACAAGGATATTGAAATTGGTCATATCAGCTTGTTTGTTGGAACTTGATGTGAAAGAGATTAAATCTTAGCTTCTATATGGGTTACATGTGAAATTAGACTATAAGAAATTTTGGGAAGCTAACGCTATTGTTCATCAATAAAGTGTAAGAAATTATGGCAGTTGAGAGACATGATGATTAATAACGAGTATGGGACTATGTGAGTGAGAGGTAGGAAATGGTTTGATATGAGATGAAGAAATTGTTCCACCCATATCTTTGTATGATTGTATGATTCTATGTTTCACGATTAAATATGTGATACTATTTGCTATATTGTAGTTAGTAAATGCTACCCCACGTGTCATTGGCCTGTAGCTTGTGACCCTAGAAGAAGATGATGAGAAGTAGAGATGAAATGGAAGTTGAGTCCTTGTTGAGGCAATTGGATAAAATAGAAGGACGATTTACGAATATGATGGAACCTATATGAACATGTCATCAGAAGCAATGAGACCAAAAGAAGAAGTTAAGTGTGAATTCAATAAATGAATCAAAGAATGTGTTAGGAAGTGTTATGGTATGAAAGGTCAATAACAAGAAATTTAATGAATGTACAAAGTGTTACATTGGAATTAGTGTTCCCATGTATGCTCGAACAACTATTGGAGAGTTTACATTTCTTTTGAGTGAATAATTAAAACTTGAGCTAAAATGCTAAGATAATTAAGGACACTTTGATGTGTTAATATCAGTATTACATGTGTTTGAGCTATTGTGAGCAAAATATTAGTTTAGAACCCATTCGTTTATTTGACTCATTTAGTTATAGGATGAGTTGATCATCAGGCTAATAGTATATGTCAAAAGCTTCTTTATTACTCGAAGGATCTATTTTATGGGAAATGTTATAGGGATTTGATTTAATGCCTTTATGTAAAATATTGAAATAAATGATGAGTAAATGCTATTAGCTTGCCTAAGTGAGTTATTTGTGATTTTCGACTTTTAGACTCACCTAATTGGTTTATCAATAAGGCATATAAGCTGTACGGGAACCACTATTTGGACTAATATAGTGAAGAAATTTGCAGACCAAGGCTTGCATCTGATATTAAGGTTATGTTAGACGTTTAGCCTACTTTGAGGTTGTGGAAAACAAAAGAGTGTAAGCACGGATGGCATTTAAAGTTGAGCTATGATTATTAGGAATTATATGAATCGGGAAAATGTGGATAGAAACACAAAACTATATGAGTCCATAAACAATGTTCCTTGTGTTTTACTACTATGAAGTTGACTCTGTGAATCATTATGACATTACAAGATCATTTTTGGTGACTAAATCAATTTGGATTAATAATCTATACATAGATGATATTGAGTTAAACTCCAGTGATGAGAAAATCAATTTGGTAAGAACTGTTAAATAGGAAACATAAGTAAAAATTTGACAAGGACTGCGAAAGGAAATTTTGCGGTAAAAGAAATCGAAAAGTACATTTATGTCAAGTGGAGACAAGAGGACTGGAACCTAACTTTGGTTGGTAGACAGTTTAGATCTCATTTATCCCATGCAGTATGGAAGTAAATAGGTTGGGGATGCTTTGAATTATCTAGATATCGTGAATAATTAAATCAATAGTGAGCAAAGTGCCCTAAAGTTATTAATTCAAAACCCTTTTGTTCATTTTGGTTCAATTGTTTTAGAATGAATGTGTCATGTGGAGCACAATTGAGTAATGAATATTTCTTTATTATTTGAAGAATTATGGTATTTGGGACTATTTGTGGAACTAAAGATTTTGAATTATGATTGATGACTTACGAGTTGCATGAAAACGAATATTTGAAGAGAATTAGATTATGAACACCTTGGGGTTAAGGTTTTACCATTTGGGGTATATGGCTTATGGATCAATAAATTAAAATGTATCAGGGTTGTGAATAATAAGATGATGTTTTGATGACACTGAGTATTATTATCACTTGGGTTACCAATTGGCCAGTAAATAACAAATTAATTGTGATTCATGGAACAAACCTTATTGAGATTAACAGCATAGGACTGTAAACTATTAAATGATTGAGAGATGTTGTATATCTGAGAGGAACTAGACTTGTAACAGGGTAAATCAAGTGTGGAGGACCAAACTTCTTAAGGTGTGCAGAATGTAACGACCCCAAACCGCATATCAGAAATTATCTTTATTTAATTATAGGTTAATGTGCTTTAATTTAATGATATCTGTTTGAATTGAGGAATTATCTGTTGAGTTACAACTTTAAAACTGAAATTGTCGACCTTCATGGGTTCAGAAACTAAAATTGAATACATGGATATACTAATGGGAATTTTTAGAGCTATTTGAGAAAGTTGATTGAAATTTATTTTGTCTCATTCGTTAAGGTATGTTTGGGTGGTTAACTTTGCATTGCAAATTGAAGGTCTCAGAGGCTTCAGAAACCAAAACGAAATACATAATTATGATTAGCATAATTTTTAGAGTCATCGGTGAAGTTTAATTAAAATTTGATTTCAGCTAATTCGTTAAGTCATGTTTGGCTCTTTTCATTGAGGTAAGTTTTTGGCTATAGGTTTTATGAGACAATGTATAGATATAATATTATATGGGCCTTGTGGAGATAGACTCAACAAAGAAAAGAAAAGAAAAGAAAAAATTTGGAGAGAGAGAGAGAGAGAGAGAGCTAAACATCCATGGAATTTGAAGATGAAATTGAAGAAGAAGCATGGGAAATTGAAAGACTTGGAGTTCAATTCAAGAGATTGACTCAAGGTATGTAGAAATCAACTTAACTTCTTGGGATTAACCTATTATTTGTTTGAATTCATGACTCAAGATGAAGATTACACACCTAATTGAGTTAGGGTTTTGAACTACAAGCTTAAATGAGCTCTCTTCATGCAATTGAATCTTGATTCCGTAGATTTACTTGATTTAAGAGTCAATTTCCTTACATATGCTTATCTTGAAGTTGATTACAAGATGTTGAGCCTTAATCTTGAGGTTTTGTATGGTTAATCTTATATGAAATGAAGATCTACATGAGTTTAGAAGAAGAAGTTTTGGAAAAGTTTGATAAAGAACTAAACAAGGATTTTGATTTTTCTTGCTCAAAGATTCATGGTATTTTTGGTGTTTTGATTTACAAAACAACCATAACCTCATATTTTCTGTTAGTTTTACATGTTTTTGAATGATTTAAGTTGAAACCTAGCGTAGAAAATGAAAGAACAAGTGTTAGAACCAACTGGTATTTTCGGACAGCAGTTTTTGCCCAGAGCCGCACGTGCGCCGGGGCTTCCTGCACGTGGGGAATCCTTCTTCTAGCAACATTTTTTATTCTGAAAAGTGCCCTAATTTCCCTCACGTGCGGATTTGGTCTCGCACGTGCGACAATCCCCTGTTTTAGCTCAACTTCAAATAAGCACATCTCTGTCATTCAGAGTCCATTTTAAGTGATTCTTAAGCCTAAATTCAAGCCCCGGAAGTCTGGTTTCCAGTGTGGGTGGTATCACTCCCAAATTCTGAGTACATAAATAAATATGCTCAAATTAGTGAAGATTGTTCACTTTTTATCTACCGGTTTCATGCTGATACTTCATCTAACTCAGTTTGCTTTCGTTTCCTCCTATTTTTCTAGACATGGGTTATGACCTATTGAGGACTAGTGAGTTTAGAACCAACATAACTAATTGATTAAAGAGAATAAAAAGGTATCGGTGATATTCAAATGTTGTGTTATGTAATTGTGATAGTAGGTCAAGATGAAGACATCGCCCAACTACTACCGGAAGCCCATCACTGTGAGTAATAATATTGTAAAGATGTGTTCATTTATATTTATTTTAATATGTAAATGTTGCGATGTTCTGAAATTATGTTTTATGCGAATGAATGAGTTACAAGACCTATGATATGGAATATGGATTATGAAATGTGAATTATTTATAATATGATACATGATTGGGCGCAAGGTCGTTTTGATATATGATTGGGCCTAAGGCCGTTTTGATATTCGATTGGGGCCCGTGGTTGTTTCGATATTTGATTGGGCCTGAGGCCGTTTTGATACACGCGGGCCCGAGGCCGTTTTGTTATATGGTGGGCCTGAGGCCATTTTGTAAATGTGATAATGAATAATGTTGTGAATGATGTAAATGTGGAAGAATATGGTGTTATGCTTCTTTTGAATCTAGATTATTTACTTGATTCACTTCACTTTATTATTACTCATTGAGCTTTGCTCACTCCGTATTTTATCTGTATGTAGGTTATCAATCCAGAGACCATCCTCAGGTTAGCCTCAAGAGTTCTTTTGTGAGCCTGCTAAGTCAAGCCACCCAAGATGCACCTCTGTGTTGAGGTTTTAACCTTGTATTGTTAAGAATTTTGTATTTATTTAAGTTTTATGTATATGTGTGTGAGATATATATATATATATGTATACTAGTATGTTTACATTGTTTTAATTATTTCAATTATCATGTATGCACAAGCTCAATGGACATTACTTTTTGATTTGCTTCCGCTTTAGGCCACGATGACATTAAAATATTTTGAAATTTTATCTTTGAGGCCTAAGTACAGGCCGGTCATGGCCTAAACTTTTAGGGGTAGGTTCGGGTCGTGACAGGATATCTAGAAAACGGCTTTCCACACGCGTTATGGCCACTATGAATTCCTAGTAATGCCTTTCAATTTAACCAACGCACCTGCCTCCTTTATGGACTTGATGAATTGAGTCTTTTCAGAATTCCTAGACCGTTTCGTAGTCGTCTTAGTGGACAATATCTTGATTTATTCAACCTCCGAGGAGGAACACGAGAAACACTTGCGGATAGCGCTTGACTTGCTTAGGGTGCACCAATTGTATGCTAAAATTGAGAAATATGAGTTTTGGCTGACTGAAGTGAAGTTTTTGAGGCATGTTGTGTCGAGAAAAGGAGTAACTATAGATTCTCCTAAGATAGATACCGTGCAAGGTTGGGAACAACCTAAAAATATTTTTGAAATTTGGAGTTTCCTCGGATTTGCTGGGGTATTATCGTCATTTTGTGATGGACTTCTCTAAGCTAGCCGCACCATTGACCATGTTGACTAGGAAGGGTGTCAAATTTGTATGGAACGAGGCTTATGAGAAGTCATTCCAAAAACTTAAAACTAGGTTGACCACCGTATCGGTTTTGATAATTCTAAAAAGGAGCTTGGGCTATACTGTTTATTGTGATGCATCTCGGGATGGTCTTGGTTGTGTATTGATGCAAGAAGGGAAGGTTGTGGCCTATGGTTCACGACAATTGAAAACTCATGAGAAGAACTACCCCACCCATGATTTAGACTTAGCGGCAGTAATTTTGGCCTTGAAGATTTGGAGGCATTATTTGTATAGTGAGAAGTTCAATGTTTTCTCTGATCCTAAGAGTCTAAAATACTTGTTTTCCTAAAAAGATTTGAATTTACACCAACGGAGATGGATGGAATTTATGGAAGATTATGACTTTGAGTTACACTATCATTCGAGAAAGGCCAATTTTGTGGTCGATGCCTTGAGTTGGAAATCTGTGAGTAGTGTTGCAAGCCATTCGGGAATGGGATATGCTTGGGGATATCGGCAAGTTTGATTTGTATCTAGGCAAGTCTAGCGACGGTGCTACCTTATTTACTTGAATTGCTTAACCCACCTTGATTAGCAGAGTTATAGAGGTACAACAGGGTGACCATGAGGTGGAGACAATCTATGATAGGCTCTTCAATGAGATGGAAGAGAAGGGTTTGAACATCCACTCAGATTTGAGCGTGAGGTGTCTAGACCGTTTGTTTATGCCAGAATCTTGTAGAGAGGAGGTACTTTGAGAATTTCATCACTCACGCCTTGCGGCACATCTGGGAGGCAATAAAATGTATCATGATCTTAGTTATCAGTTTTGGTGGAGGGGTATGAAATGAGACATTGCCTTATTTGTTTTGAAATGCTTTACTTGCCAGCAAGTGAAGGCTGAGCACCAAAAGCCAACGGGTTTGCTAAAACCCTTACCTATTACCGAATGGAAATGGGAGCATGTTACCAAAGATTTTGTAGTTGAGCTTTCTAGAACACAACGGGGTAATGATGCCATTTGGGTGATTGTTGATGGGTTAACTAAGTCTACGCACTTCATTCCGATGCACATCGGCGACTCAATTGATTATTTGGTAGAGTTGTACATTAGAGAGATAGTTCAACTTCATGCGGTCCCCATGGCCATTGTTTCAAATTACTGCCCGGTTGTGGCAAAGCCTTCAAAAGGCATTGGGAACTAAGTTGACCCTTAGCACCGCTTATCATCCTTAGATCGATGGGCAGTTAGACCGTACCATTCATATTTTGGAGGACATGCTTAGAGCTTGTGTCCTTGATTTCAAGGGTTTTTGGGAGAGGCACCTACCGTTGATTGAGTTCGCCTATAACAATAATTATCAAGCTAGTATTAGGATGGCACCGCTAGAGGCCTTATATGGCTGACCTTGTAGATCACTAGTTTTTTGGGCCAAGGTGGTGATGCACTAATGTTGGGCCCGGAGATCATTAGAGAGACGACCGAGAAGGTTACTCTCATTCAAAAGAGGTTAGCTATGGCTCAAAGCCGATAGAAGAGTTATGTTGATGAGAGAAGGCAACCTCTATCTTTCGAGATTAGTGACCATGTATTTCTTAAGATCTCACTGAAATGGGGTTTGATGAGATTTAGTAAGAGTAGAAAATTGTCTCCAAGGTTTATTGGACCTTTTGAGATTTTAGATCGGATTAGGGAAGTGGCTTACTATTTGGCCTTACGACTATAACTTTCTGGGGTTCACAGCGTGTTCCATGTATCTATGCTTCGAAAGTACGAACCCTACCCTTCACATGTACTTGATTGAGTTGACTTGGAGGTAGATGAGGATGCCTCATATAAAGAGTGACTGGTTCAAATTTTAGATGTCCGAGAACAAGTGTTGAGGGGAAAGACTATACCATTAGTGAAGGTGTTGTGGTGACACCATGGGGTTGAGGAAGTAACTTGGGAACGAGAGGCGGAAGTCTCCTCCAAGTATCTAGATTTATTTGAGAATGCTTCGTTTGTTCTAGATTGTGATTTTCTCTTGTGTTTGAGAATAATCGTTAGAATTGTAAACCACTTGTTGTTATGATTGATGTTGTCTTTTTAAGCATGAGAACTATTGTAGGATTGTTACAATTGTTGTTAAACTTATGCTTGTGATTATCATAATTGTAGTTGTTGGTATTGTGGCCTTAACCCATGTAAAATTTTGATAATGGTAGTGAAACATTATTGAGATTGAGATCTCCATGCCATAATTGATTTGTCGTTATTGTGGATTCATTATTGCATTTAGTGTGGATGTTACGACTCGGAGCCTTTTGTTGTTGTATTGTCCTTGTTCTTTGGAGGTGGTTGGTGAGAGGTGTGACCAAATTTGGGGGCCGAAATTTCCTAAGGGTGAAAATTGTGATGTCCCTAGTGTTGGACTTGACTATTATTGAGTAGTATGTTTGTATGCATTACTTTCGGTGTTTTGTTTATCGTATTGGGTCGTTGAGATGTCTTTTCTACTCTTACTTAACCTCTCTTAACTTTTCTTGGCTAAAAATTTTGGATTTTGGGCTTAGGAACTGGTTTCAGAGTATAAAAATCAAATTCTGAGTATCTGGGCAAAACCGCTCTAGCGGATTCACACAAGGATTTTGGACTTTCTGGGCAAAAAACCAATCGTACAGATTCTGTATTATGCTCAAGCTGATTTTGGGAAATTTTTTGGGTTCTTCTCTGGAGCAAACCACCCATAGAGGCATCAGAATCTGCTTGTGCGGATTGGAATTCTGCTCGTGCAGAATTCAAACTGCTCGTGCGAATTTCAGTGCGTCTATCTCAAATTTCATGCTCGTTTCCTCAAATCTGATGCCAAAAACTTGTTAGACATACTTTTTCACTCCTCTCTCTCTCTCTCTCTCTCTCTCTCTCTCTCTACTCATCTTTTCTCGCCTTTCTTTCTACAAACACACCCAAATCCAAACTTCTCTCTAAGATTTAGCAAAAATCTTTAAGAATTTAAGGGGGCTTATTACACCAAATTGAAGACGATGACGAGGGCTACCTTTACACCGGTTAAATCGAGTTTTCATTAACGTTGAACTTCAGGGTTTTCGTCTTCTTTCTCTTCCAAGCTTGAGGTAGGGATAATCTTTGAGTTATATATATGTTTTTGCAAGTCTAAACTTGTTTGGAGGATTTCTTCATGTTTGGATCATGATGTTAGGTTGATGAACCCTAGATAATATTAGAAATAGATTTCCTCTATTTTTTTAAAGCTTTTGAGAATATGGGCTATGTTCTATAGTGTGGATGTTATTGTGGAAAAATCCTTTCAAAAAAAAAAAGGAACAAAAACCTAGTTTTGGTGAAAACCCTAGAATTTGCAGATTTTGGGAAAAAGCTGAGGTATTTTGAAATTCATGCTTGGTGAATTGTTTTGTAAAGAAATGATGAAGAAATTTCTATAATTGGATCAAATGAAGAATTCATGGAGGAAATGAGAATTATTGATTATAAAACTTATTGTTGGCATGTCTTGGAAAACCAAGTTTAGAAAATTATGTTTAACATGTAGAGAATACATGAATGTTGATCACAATGAAGGATTGTGTGGTGGAATTAAAAAATGAAACTATATTAATGCATTGTTTCATTTTGCATTGCCATTCCATTTAATCATTGTTATACTTGATTTTCAATCTTGCATTGGAAAGTTATTAATTTGAGAGAGGAATTGTTTTGTGAAACAAGATCATTTTAATTTGTTTTGGGGAAATACATTGGTAAATCCGGATAGAGCGTGTAGTTGGTATTGGTTAAGTTGGCCTTAGTGCCCATGGTGAAAGACCGAAAACACGCGCAGAGGAGGTATCACATGCCTTCTGGTTAGCAACCGGTAAAGTGGGGATTGGTAGCGCTTGTTATGCCTATTTGCAAGCACCAACCTAGGGATTACCTAAGTCGTATTTACCACCTCTTAAACTACATTGAAGTTATTGAATTGTGGTATTTTCAAATTGCATTGTGCACAAAAGGTTCAAAAGATAGAGATATATGTTTTTGAGCATGACATGCCATATGCATTTATCCCAGGAGATTGCATAAAATGTATATACTTTGTTAAGATTTTCCCACTGGGCTTTGTGCTCACCCTATGGGATTTTGTGTAGAAAATGATGTGGTGATCCCTCTGAGTTAAAGGTGTGGAATATATTTTGAGAGAATGAGGCTCTTTCCTTTTGTTGTAATTATTTTGATAAGCTAAGGGCTTTTAGCTGTATGGGTTTGAAAACCATTATTTGTGTAACCGGGCATAAGCCTTGGAAATTGTAGCCCTTGAGGGCATTGTTTTGTACTTGACATATTGTGTCACATGTTGTAGATTCATATTCTAGGAATATTGAATGTATAACTACATGTGGGATATTTTTGTAAATCTCTTGAGTTTTATGAATACAAATGTGGGAGATTTGGTGATGATGTAAATGTTGAGGCTTTATTTTCCATATACATTAAACAGTTGGAGTTGTTGCTTTGGAAACAAGATAGTGAAATTGGAAGTTATTAAGTCTTTATTGTGTTTTTCTTTGTGGCATTACATCCTCAAAACTCTAGATCTAGAATTTTCATAGGGTTATAGTGAGAGGATCTTGAGTTGTAAAGGACATTGGAGAAGGGGGAAGGGGATCGCAAGTCTTAAAAGGTAGTGAAGGAGGGGGTGTTTTATATATCTAATAGCTCTACTTAGAAATACTGAATGTGCATTCTTGAATTCTATCAAATCTAACTCAAACCCATTAAGCTTCTAATTTTCCTTGTACTTTCCTTCGTTTACTTGCAAACAAATGGGGAATCATAGTTTTTAAACATTATTTTGATTCTTAAAACTTGTACATTATGCTTGAATTGAACTTCTACTTAGCTTGAATTTGTTTATTGGCAACAAGTAAAGCAATTTAAAAGTGAATGGTATTCTTCGAGTTTTGCTTAAGGATTGTGTTGAGTTAAAGAGAATGGTTTCAACAGGACAATCGCTATCATCACTAATTGTAGGCGGTGGAGAAAAGCACAGCAAAAGGAGAAATAGAAGAAGAGAAGGGGAGAGGTGGGGTCGTTGAGAGGAAAGGGGAGTGACGTTAGAGATAGAGAAGGTCTCTGGTGTGGATCTCTCTCTCTCTCTCTCTCTCTCTCTCTCTCTCTCTCTCTTTCTCTCTCTTGTAATGATTTCATAGTTTGGTTTTTTTTCCTTTCTTTTTTTCGTTTAAGCAAAACAACGTCGTTTTGATTAACTCCAAAAAAACTACTAAGAACTTCACTCCAAAAAAACTGCTAAGAACTTAACTGCAAAGGTTATGAACGTCTTCCTAACACCCTAAAAATGTAGAGCTGTTTTATTCATTTTGATTTATCAATCTAAGAAATAATAAATAAAATGAGGAATTACTGTCCAATAGACAGTAGAAAAAAAAAATTATAAACACATAGGGGGTAGTGCAAATTCTTCACCCACTATGTTTTTGTAATTTTTTTTTCTTCTACCCCACTGGGTATTAATTTTCCCTAAATAAAATAAGGAAGAAGATGACATGTCATATTGTGGATATTATCCTTAATGAGATTATATCTTCGCCTGTTTAGACACCACTACAAGAAAAAGGGGTATTTGAGTCTAATAATTTTCCTTGGTAACAATTACCATCGCAAAAGCATAGAATTAGCGTCAGCAAAAATGACTGTATCAAAAAAGACATTTTCTTAGAATTATTTGAGTCGAGAGAATTTGCCATTTCAAAAGATAGTTTTTTGCATTGGCAAATACACTGTCTCAATTAGTCTACATCCGTTTATTCCCCACTTTTCCTTTTTTCCATTTTGGCACCTTTCATTCCTGCCTATCATTTTTTTTCATAAATATTTAGTTGACATCACAAAAGACACAAAAAAAATAAATAAATAAAACATAAAACTACGTTGCTTTGTACCTTAGGTATAAATAGCTTTTTCCCACAACATTAGCCCTAAATCTATGTCGTTGTTTGCCTTTCTCTGGATTATCTCCATCTGCGATTCAAGTTAGCACTCTCTCTCTCTCTCTCTCTCTCTCTCTCTCTCTCTCTCTCACACACACACACACACACACACGCACACACAATGATCTTCCCTCTTTCGGTCTCCCTCACTCTGTTTTTCTCTATTTCGAGATTTTATGGTTTCAGGTCACCATTGTTGACCAAAGAGACTGTCAACTAGGTCACAGCCAACGGTAAAATGTTCATCCCCTTTGTCTCTTCCTGGCTTGCACTATGTTTATAAAATCTGATTCAATCAACAGTAAGTAAAATCTAATTCAATTGACAGTAAAATAAAATCTGATTCGAACATAAATAATGATAGTTTGTGATGTATAAATAGCTTCAACAACAGAATAATATTTTTGATTCCACTGAATCGTTTAATCAGTATGTTGTATCATCCATATTTGGCATTGGTGGAAGTAGCCATTACTTGTAGAAGTGTTATTGACAAATTGATTGTGTATAATTTGACAATTAGACATGGTATGAGGGTTTTCATCTCTTATACGGACCCATTTTTGCAAATTCTATTTGTATATATATTTATATATATAATTTTGGGGGAATTATTAAATAGTGAGACCCAAAAAAAAATATGGAGGAGGGCAACTCATAGTTTTTACTCTACCAATGTTTGAATAGTACCCCCAATGTTTGTATAATTCAGAGTTTTTACACCAACAATGTTTGAGTAGTAGCCCCAATGTTTGTATAATTTTTTTTCCCTATCCCATTGTTCAGTGATTCTCCTTATAATTGTTGGCTAATATAAAATAAGTTATTGTTCAAAGAATTTTGAATATATGTTTTTTCAATTGATGAACTTGACTGAGATAAGTTTCAAATTTGTTGCCTTAAACATAATAATCTCCTAATTAAAAATCTGCTTATTTTCTTTGTGTTTATAAAATTGGCCTTCTGTTTTTTATTCATAAATGCTCTTTTGGCCTTTTGTTTTTTATTCATAGATGCGCTTTATTTCCAATCTGATTTGATTAATTTAGAGTTGTTTTAGAAATTGCCTCTATATGGTTTCTATTAATTTACATTGAAAGATTATTTATTGTTTCATTTCTGAACACATTATAGGCTTTACTGATACATAAGTCACACCATCTAGAGTGTTTTATTTGTTGACATCATGGTACTGTTTTGTTTGGCAAAACCTTTTATTAGTTTTATCATTTTTTTTAAAGTAATTTTTTAGATACCTACAAGTAAACATTGAATTTGATGGCTTATGAAAAAATGGCCAAAGTATGGTTGAAAAAATAGTATGCTCTAAAAATTGTGTGTGTTTTTTTAATATTTTATATTTTACATTTTCCAGTGAGAGCAAGGACACCTCCACCGATCATTTGAAAATAATTTAATTTTTAAATGTGTCATAAGTTATATATATAGAATCTGTTTTGTTTTGTTTTTTTATTTTTATTTTATATGGAAAACAAAAAGTGTTTTGTTTTTTTTTTATTAGTATATATAATAAAATACAAAATTGTCTTATTTGAACATAAATTGTTTCATACAAGCTCATTGCCCCATTTATAATGTAAGTTACATCATCCATAATTATTATCCCCCCCCCCCCCCTTCTCACATCCCCTCCCCTCCCCTCCCCTAAGAAACAAGGAAATTATATAACATATCTTTCAACTTATATAGCAAGAACCTTGAATTCCTCAAGAGCAAAATGCCACATGCAGCTGATCATCAAATTCAACGTGAACATTTTTGAAAAACTAATGTGATTTGTGAATTGTAATAGATTTAATTGACATAATTCCCAAACAACCAAAATTAAAAATCTAAATCTTCTAGCACGTACAAAAGTGATTTAGGTTGTTCCACAAATAATAAATTGACATAAACTATTTTTACGTAGAAAAAACCACAGTTAGATCACCTCCAATTGTGAAAAAAAAAAATCACAGGCGAAACACTAATCAATCCACTATAAAGAAAGAAAGAACACAAATTAACCAAACAATTTACCCAAACTCTGTAAAATTGTCTTCAACAATCCGTGTCTCTTTCACCAACGCCTTCGTCTGGAAATTGATTAGGTTGACGTTGAATCCACAACATCCATGTTGAATGAACGACCACAAGCAGCTTCAAACTCCTTCGAAGATTCCACGCTTGAATCTCCAGAATCCACCGAAGAAGAACACTCTTGTATTGAACTATCAAATAATCCTTTGATGTATACTTATCAAAGCATGCCCTAAACTCAAGCAAACATCAAAGAAACTAGCAAAGATACTCTAGAACAAAACCCTAATTCCTTCAAAGAAGATCTAGAAGCCCGTGCTTTAGAAACTGATTAAACCACAGATTTATAGCAGTCAGATTCGCGATCATTGCTCGAGCACAGGAATGGTCGCTCGAGTAGTGTGACTAAAACACGTGTTTCTAAACAAGGATCAATGCTCGAGCGCTGGAATGTTTGCTCAAGCGGTAAAAACACAACTCCTAGTACTTTTATAGACAAGCCACCACAACTGGGAGTGTAAGTTTACCGCTCAAGCGCAACTTTCACCGCTCAAGCAGTAAAACCAAAAACAGAGGAAAAAATGCAACTTTGAAACCCAAGTTTGTTCGCAGAATTGGCAACACGAAGGGACCTAACAATCTTCCCCTTTGTCAATTCCCAGACAAAACTAACATTTTTTTCCTAACAAACACATGCACTAGACACAACATCTAACAAAACAAAAACTACAAAACAACCCTTTGACAAACCAGTTTAGAAACACCTTGAACAAACCACTTGTTTAAAAAACACAAACCAAAACTGTGAAAATAGGATATTAATGTAAACAAATAGAGATAATCCAAATATATCAAAAACATAATCCAATATCCATATCTATGCCAAAAACCCTGTGTGTGTTTCCAGTTAGTTGCCAAAAACTAAAAGACATATCTATTTCCCATTTTTGTCCAGGAGAGACAAGCCAATTAGTAATCAAAAGCAGTATAAATAGGCCAAGAAAAGAAAAAATATATACAAAACTATCCAAGGAAAGGAAACTATCCAAGAGAGAAAAAAAAATAACTATCTAGTAGAAAACTAAATCATTGATCCGGCGGCGGTGGAGTAAGCTGCTGCATCTGAAGCATAGATATAATCTGAGCAAGCTGAATGGCAGTCTGATTGGCAGACTGCTCAAGATGTCCAAACCAGCCATCAAAGGCATCAAGAAAAGCATCCATGTGATCCAACCTCTGTACAATGGACTGCTCAAACTGGCGTAGCTGGCCATGAATTGTTTGGGGATGGACATCAGGCTCCTCCACACCTACCGCTGCAACATCAATCTTAGCCTCCTCTGCTAAGAGATCATCACCTACATCAGAAGTCCCCAGCCCAAATGACTCCCCCTTGACATGAGCCCGACTTTGAGAAATGGTTTTCTTGGTGAAGGGTTTAATTGTGGAGGCAAACTCATCTTCATCAAAGGTATGGACCTCGAGTTTGGTGAGAGAACGGTTTATAAGATAGCCATAGGGTAAACCTATGGCCTTTTTCCCAAAAGCTGCAATCATCTTTTGGATGATGAGGGTAGCTAGATTGATAAGTAACTGGCGTTCAATGCAATATAGAATATACCCTTGGTCTTGGTCAGTATCGGAACTATAGGTGGTGACAATGATATTGGAACAGATGATAAGGTTAAGCAGCCGAATGTGGGGGATGAGTTCATTTTTCTTGATTAAGGCCCCTTTGATCCAGATTTTGGGTATACCACGCAAGTTGGAGGCCACAATATTGAAGTCGCAGGAAGGTTTGGCAAGAAAGGGGTAGTGACAATGAGTGATAGTGCCTATGCCTAAGAGCTCACGAATTAGGTCTGCAGTAATGGTGATGGCCTTAGACCAAACCCAGGTCTTGAAAGAACGACCAATATCATCGACCCTCTCAATGTTACAATAGAACTACCGTACCCAGTCAAGGTTTTGACGACCAGAAAAGGAAAGAACAAGGTCACCCCTCAAGGGATCAAACACTCACCTAATGGGTATGGACTCAAAGGTATTGAGCTGAACATTTCTCTCTAGGTGGACAATCCTAGAGGTGTAGAATTCTCGAAAGGTTTTGGTTTTTTCTATAGATGGGAAACAGTCGGGGTTATAAAGTGGGTAGTTTTTTTTTTTTTTTTTTTGATCGGTGAAGAAAAACTTTATTGATGAAAAAACAACCAAATTACAACAACAAAAAGGAGCTTGGAGCTAGAAAAAGCTCCAACCTCCTAATTGGTGAGAAGCCAACAAACAAGGAAAAACAAAGATAAAAACAGCAGAACAACAGAGTAAATAATCACCAAAAAGTGAGCATCAAAGCAGCACCAAAATTTGAGCAAGCTCACACCAAAATCTGAGCATAACAGCAGAAAACTAAGTGGCAACATACTCCAAAATCTAAGCAAACTCCAACCCAACAGCACCAAAATCTTAGCAGTTCCTAACCAGCAACATTACATCAACAGGCCAATAGCAGACTTGCTTTCTGAGGCCTTGTATGAGCAACATACCACCATCATGCAGCTACACAGAGCAGACCAGCTTCCAACAGCATTAGCATTACCACCCCCCTCCTAAAATCTGCACTGAGCAAACCAGCTTCCTACAGTATACATCAGCTGACCTCTGAACTACAACATATAGCAGCAATCAATCTCAGACACCTATTTGCAGCCTCCAATCATCCTCATACACCAACAGACCTCCAATGCCATACATCAGACTAGCAACTAACCAGCAGCATACCCCAGCAGGCTCCAAATTAGCATAATACTGCATCTGGAGGCAACCCCAAGACATCATACAGCAGCAGGCACACCAAATTAGCATACAGGAGTAGCCCCAATGATACACCTCAATAGCAGCAAACATTAGCATAACTTTGCATTTGGAGGAGGATCCCCTTTGGTTACTGGATTCGATCTTGCTTAGCAGGCTAAATAGTAGAGCAACATACAACAGCAAAACTGCAGTTCAGATTCTAGCTCCATCAGTCCACCAAGCCCTTAGCCCAAAATTCAACCATAGTCAACCATAGCAGCAGCCCTGTTCACACACAAAGCAGAACACAACACAGGAGAAAAGAATCCCATGATACTAACAGTAGCAGTCCTCAACAGCCCCAATCATCTCAGCATCAAACAATAGCCCCAAACAGCCCAGACTCAACCACAGCATCAGAAACAAAAATAAGTAAAGAACATCAGCAGCAGCAAACAACTGAAAACACCAGAGTATGTACACTTTTTCACATTTCTAACCTGGGGTAGACAAATTCAGCAAACACCACAACAACAGCCTTAAGCCTTTTGTTATTAGATTCCTTCTCAGCCTTGACATTTGATTCCGGCCTTAGATTGACTTGCTCTTAAGCCATTTTGTTATTAGATTCCTTCTCAGCCTTGACATTTGATTTCGGCCTTAGATTAACAGCACTAAACACACCAGTAGGCCAGGACAATAACAAACACCCCTCACTAATCTTCCTCAAGATTCACCCCGAGAACCACCTCCCAAGCAAAATCTAATTTGACCCAGATTGGAAATAAAATCATTAACAGTGAACATATGGACCTTAAACACTTCCTTGAACCAAACAGCCAGTCTAAACTTAATAAGATCACTTACACCAGCCTCATTAGGGACAACCCTCCTAAACAAACACTCATTACGAAGATTCCACAATGACCACATTACAACCAAAGGAATAGTTTTCCATAACATCCTCTTTTTTTTTGCTAAGCCTTACCCCTACCCACCACTCAAGAGTAGCCTCCACTGTGTGTGGTAAAGCACCTTGAACACCCCCACCATCTGAGCATTGTTGACCATATTCTCCAAACAAATGTAATGACAATAACACATGGTTGAGAGACTCATCCACAGATTTGCACAGGCAGCATACTGAAGATGCATTAGCATTCAGAACACCAATTCTAATAAAAAAAATATGCAGTCTTTCACCTACCTTTCCATGCAAGCCAACCAAGACATTGAATTCTAGGAGAAATGTGCTTGACCAAAATCCTTTTGCTAATAGGACTAAGGTTGCCAAAATCATCTGCCAAAATTTATATACTGATCCCACTGTAAATCTCCCAGTTGTAGAGGCATTCCAGTCTAGTGTATCTTCTGATGATTGCCTAATAACAGGACAAGCCTCTAACTGGCTTACTAATCTGGTGGCCTCCACTCTTTTCCAATCATATAGCTCCCTTCTAATTGGAACATCCACTCACCAATTTCCACCTTTCTGTCCACCATAGCAGATAGAGACTCCCCCTTATTTACTACCAATCTATACAATAGTGGGAATTCATCTTTGAGACATAAGTTCACACACCATTTATCAACCCAGAACTTGACTCTATTGCCATTGCCCACTTTCACCTTACAATTATCCAGAAAAAACTCCATCAGGCTACTGCTCTGTTTAGGGCCTGATACTATATCCTTCCAAAGTTTAGAGCACCTACTATTAAGGCTAATTAAGGCCTTCAATTCCCCTTATCAATCCTATACTTACTACAAATAACTCTTCTCCACAATTCTTTGCTCTCAACACCAAACCTCCACCACCATTTCAATAAAAGGCAATCATTGCCCTCCTTAGCTCTCCTAACCCCCAAGCCCCCTTGCGCAACTGGTTTGGATACTTCCTTCCATTTTACTAGATGAATCTTTTTCTCAAATCAGACCCTCCCCAGAGAAAAGAGGCCTGAATCTTGTCCAGCTCTCTACCAACCCAATGTGGCAATTTATACAAAGACAAATAGTAAATAGGCAAAGAAGAAAGGACAGATTTAATTAAAGTAAGTCTCCCTGTGAATAAGAGTAATTTCCTTTTCCAACCTGGCAGTTTGCTTCTAGCTTTGTCCAAGATAGATCTCCAAGATGCTTTTCTGCTGGGATTAACACCCAATGGTAGTCCTAGGTATTGAAATGGCATACTTTTCACCTAGCAATTTAACACTGATGCAATCTCATTCATAACTTCAACCGGAACACCCACTTCGTTAACTACACTTTTGTTGTAGTTGATCTTCAGACCTGACAGCAACTCAAAACACCTCAAAATCCTCTTCACATTACAAATTTCCAAAAAATCAGCTTCACACATAATTAGGGAATCATCAGCAAACTAAAGATGAGTAATAACTACCCCATCTGTGCCAATTTTCACCCCTGTTATCAACTCCAAATCCAATGCCCTTGACATTAATATACTTAAACCCTCAGCTGTTATGTTGAACAGGAAAGGGGATACTGAATCACCTTGTCTGAGCCCTCTTTGTGGACTAAACTCATCAGTTGGTGCTCCATTAACAAGCACAAATAACCTAGCAGAGGTTATACACTCCTTTATCCACTTCACCCACTTTTCACCAAACCCAAAGTTTAACTTCATTGACAATAAAAAGTCCCAATTCAAAGAGTTATAAGCTTTCTCAAAATCTAAATTTATGATCAAACCTCTTTTCCTGGCTTTCTTCCAACAATCCACAACCTCATTGGCCACCAACACTCCATCTTGAATGTTCCTACCTCCAATAAATGCTGATTGATTTTCACTAATAATTTGAGGAATCACTACTTTCAACCTGGAGGATAGAACCTTAGAAAGGATTTTATATAGTGAACCAACCAAAATAATTGGTCTGTAGTCAGCTAAACCCACTGGATTCTCCTTCTTGGGGACCAAAGTGATGAAGGAACTGTTGATCCCTTTAACTAGCTTACTGTTTTTATGGAACTCAGCCATGAAATTGAGCACATCAGTCTTCATCACCTTCCACAACTTCTGAATACTAGCCAAGTTAAACCCATCTGGGCCTGGCTCCTTATTACCATCACAGTCCTTAACAGCACACCTTATCTTTTCCTCAGAGAATTCTACTTCCAGCAAATCAAAAAATGGGCCATCCCTCACTGACTTGAAAGGACCCTCCAATATTGGTCTACATTGCCAAACCTCAGTAAATTGGTTTTGAAAATGAGCTAGAACCTCTTGCTTAACTTTACAAGGATCATCAAATACTACATCCTCGATAGTTAACGAATTGATTTCATTTCTCCCTTGTTTGCACTTAACTATCACATGAAAATATCTTGTGTTTTTATCAGCATTCATATTCCGATTGAGTCTTGATTTCTGAAGCCACAGCCATTCCACCATTCTATTTAATCTACAAACTTCATCTCTAACCTCTCTTCTTCTTGCTGTTTCTACCTCTTCAAGCTCTGTTGCCTCTGCTATCGGATTAATCTTGTGGAGCTTTTCCTCTGCTTGCTTCAACTTAGTATTTATATTACCAAATACATCACTATTCCACTGTTTAATTGCTAATTTTAGCTCCTTCATCTTCTAAAATAATCTGAAACCAGCCTAACCCTCCACATGATGCTCCAACCACCATTGTTCCATGAAAGGTAAGAAATTTAGGTGTAGTAACCATGCATTTAAGAACCTAAATGGTCTAGGACCCCAATCTCTCTCATCTTCCATCAACAGTAAAGGACTATGATCAAACATAGCTCTGGGCAACCCCCACAACTTCATATTGAAAGATTCCAACCATTTTGGTTTTGCTAGTACTCTGTCAATTCTGCTCCATTTTTCCCCTTCCCTGGCATTACACCATGTGTACCTTCTACCTAATAGGGGCAAGTCATTCACCTCACTTTTATGAATAAAATCATTCAATTCCTTCATACCCTTCTCGCTCTTAGAACATCCTTTTCTCTCTCCAATGTTTCTGATTTCATTAAAATCACCCCCCAAGCACCAGGGATTTGAAAACTCCTCTTTTAGCTTCAAGAGACACTCCCAAAGTTTCCCTCTCAGGGCCACTTCATTAGGTGCATACAAATTAATTATAACACATTCGAAAGAGAAAAATAGGGTACCTAATAGAAGAATAAATCTTCTATTACAACAACAGCTGGATACCTGCAGCACACAAGGATCCCATATGCAGAATAAACCACCAGCTATTCCCTCAACATCAACTGACATAAATTACATCCTATCCCTGGCCTATAATTTCTTTACCTCCTTTTCTAACATAAATGCTTTCTTTGTCTCTTGGAATAGAACAATGTCAACCCCTCTAGCTTTCAACATGCTTTTTATCGTACTCCTTTTTTCCTTCCTTCCCAGACCCCTCACATTCCATGATAGGACCTTCATCATTAACCTTTATCACTGACTTCTGACCCTCACTACTACACTTTAAACTGCAGCATCAGAACTGTCACGACCCCAAATCGCCCTTAGTAGTTTGGTGCCGTGATGGCCAGTAATCCGAGATTACCGAAGGCCAACTTTCAAAAGTTTAACACAATCAGAGTATAATAAACAGGGCTCACAAATGTGGAAGAAATAAATCAATATACAAGTGGTCCATAAGAACAGTGCATAAGTCCAATGAAATGGCATACATCTTTAGAACTTGAATACAACAAAGCAACATACGTATTACATCTTGATCAAAAGGCCTCTCGAGCCGACATATACAAAATGACAGTGAATACAAGCCAAGAAGCATGATTTTCAAGATTCGCCGACATAAAAGAAATGACATCGCCGACGTGAATACAAACAAAGCTGACAAAATCATGGATCCAAAACAAGCTTTCAAAAAACACATTCTAGGCGTCGCCGACATCTTGCTCATCACCTACATATATATAGAGAGAGGGTGAGCTTGGATACTCAGTGAATGGTACTAGTAATAAAGGGTTTGCATGAATATAGCCGAAGTCTTTCAAAACAAATATGCCAAAAACCATACGAATATTAGCCGAGATCCTTCTAGAGCAAAACACATCAAAACTTTATCAAAACAAGAGATGAACCGTATTCATATATCAAGTCTTACAAGTCTCAAGGGATGCTCACTAGCATCGGCAAAATACAAATCAAGCTTTCCGAACAAACAAGTCCACGCAGTAAACCATCAGTGGCAAAGCAAGGACTGCACGATCCGTAATCGATTAGCCAAACGTACTGCGAAAGTTTATAGTCCTCCAGCACAAGGGACTTGTGTTACTTAAGCCCGTTGCTCTTTTTAACACGATGGTCTTGTGTTACTTAGGCCCGTAGCCCGTTTTAACACGATAGTCTTGTGTTACTTAGGCCCGTAGCCCGCTTTAACACGATAGTCTTTCCAAGAAAGGACCGTATCCTTTGATACTTAGTGCTGCGAAAGTTTAGAGTCCTCCAGCACAAGAGACTTTTATACTTGGTACTGCGAAAGTTTAGAGTCCTCCAGTACAAGGGACTTTTCAAGAATGACATCAAAACAAAGCTTATACTTGATACATCAAAACAGAGCTATTCATTCATGCTTAACAAATACTTTCGTCAAAACAAAGCAAAGCAAGATTTATCAAAACAGTATAACATAGCTTTATTAAAAATACCACTCACATAGATCTCCTCAGGTGTAGGCTCAAAGCAAAGATCAAGGACCTACAATCACATGGCAATTCACATTCTCAAAACAAGCTTTATATGCATGCAAATGATCCCGGCATTCTCACCAGATCCAAGTCAGTAACAAGCAAAACATGCTGGGAGTTTAAACACTGCTCCCGTCTCATGAAAACACACTGGGTACCAACCAGGTCTTTGCCGAGGTCCTACACCTCCTTGCCGAGGTGTGGTCCCGATGGCCTTGTTCAAAAGCAAAGTCGGGAAAACCTGGGTTTCCCTTTAAAGAACATGAAGAACATGATCATGAAGAAGACGAATACAAGGTCATAACTTGTTACAAAAATTTGAGATTTCATGCCATGAGGTCAAAACATGGACCTGGGTACCCATACAAGAAAGTCATGCAAGAACAAACACAAAACATGGTTCTTGTTCTAAACTTTCGGATCAAAACGAGATTTTTCTTCAAGAACACATGAATACTATTTTTCTCTTCAGAAACCAACTTCAAATCGATGCATGATATACAAAACAAATTCGATCATGCAATGCAGCTAGATGATCAATAACAACAACCAGAGTAGATCAAGATTCTTACCTCAAAACTCGAATCCAACGGCTCAAACCTCGAAGATCAAGCTTGGAAGATCTATTCTCACTCAAGAACTTCTCCTCCTTTCTCTAGAGCTTCTCTCTCTAAAGGCAAAGATTTGAGACAAAAATGATTTGTTTCTAGGTCTGCCGACTGTCTTAACAATCAGCTCGGACACGTGGCGCTACTGGGTTGGTTCAACTCAAAAGGTGATTGATTGATAAGACAAGTCTATGACAAAGCGTATGCAGCAAGCTAAGGCAAGACACATCGGCAAGTAATGACATCGGCTAAAGTCAAAGCTTTGGCAAAAGGGTAACAAAGACATCGGCTAGAGAGGACGACGCTTGACTAAGCTGTGCCACACCTTGGTCGGGGTGTGCCACACCTCGGTCTAGGCCATACCTGCCCAAGGACAAGGATCACTAAGTGCAAAACATCTCGGCAAACATGCCCGAGGTGAAGATGGGGGCCGACCAAGTGGTTCCAAAACAATTCTAAGTACAAAGGTTCAGAGGTGAACTAAGCTCAAGATGACCTCGGCTACACACCAAGCAAGGAACAAAATCATGCAAGCAACACTTAAACAAAACAAGGCAAGGCAAAACTTGCAAAACAACATAACAAGACAAGATCAAGTATGAATGTATGCAAGTATGACAAGAGTAAGGTGAGGGTTGCTACAAGAACCCTCTCCCATTCTTGCTCGATCCTGTGCCTCTAGCTCCACAATTTTGGACATCATTTCCTCTTCTTTACCTTTGTAATTTACTCCCAATAATTTCCCCAGTTGTAGAGTTTCTTTAGCCTCTTTAAGCATTTTTCTGTCTCTAGCCACTCCACTGGCAGATGATAAGGACACTGATGCTACCGCAGTGGCTGCTCTCCAAATTGCCCCTTTTAGGCCCAGTTTACTTGATGAATCTCCATTGTGGCCATGTCTTTTAGCAAGCTCAAGCTATCCCTTCTTCATCTCTTTAATCTTCTTACCACTTGATTTCGAACTACACTATTTCTCCTTTTTTTTCTTTATAATCTCTTTACTTAAGCATATTACATCACCATGGGTCTATGATATGTCTGAACAAATCAGCATAGGCCTTACTACACTTTTAAGCCCACACTGAAAGCCAGACTTCAATCCCTGGGCTTGCACCTCTACCCCTTTCCTCTTATTATCTAATCCATCTCTTCGGCCCACCTTAGAAACCAGGCCCAGCTCCACCTCTAGCTCCCCCCCAGGTTTAAGTAAACTAGATCTACTTGAACTTCTGACAAAACCATGTGTTATAGCCTAATCAAAACTTTTTTGATTTCCTTACTCACAGCTATTGCCTATAATCCCAACTACCTTCATAATGCCTTCTGCACTCTACTCGAGCTCAATACCAGCTGACTCTGCCACCACTGTTTCAATTCTCCCAGGTAACTACTTCTCCACCTCATCACTCCTCCTACCTCCACATGACACATCCCTTTTAGACACGTCCTGAGCCTAGTCCAGTTGCCATGCTGACTCATCAGCCCAGTCATCATCTTCTTCAACCATATCTCTCGAATTTTCCCATACTCCAATCTTCTCACCATGGTTGGTACTGCAGATTTCTTCCCCACGAAGCTTATTTTGGCTGATACACATCTTTACCATAAGATTTGATAACCCAGATTGTTGTTCTTACACTCTTACCGAATGAGCAGAACCTTTACATTCCAGATTAATCACTTTGTTAATTGGCTCCATACACCTGGTTACAAGTTGGATCCTTGCACACTCAAACGATGTTGGGTTGCATAAATCATCCTCAATACAGATTACTCCTCCCCAAATACTCACAATCCTATTCAATGTGGTTCTATTCCACATATTCCATGGTAGTCCATAGCAGCATAACCATATCTTACGTTCTTTGACTCTAACAAGACTTGGTTCCCACTCCACTATTTCTTTACACTAATTCTGTACCCATTCCTTTATTGTCCCCATAAGTGTTTTCCTTTCCTCCTTTGATTTGAATGTTAACAACACATTCGTACCCCCTCCATCCTTACCAATATATTCTCCATAACCCTTTCCTAAAATTCTGATTTAAGATTAATGTTGGCATATTCTGATTTGAGACGAACCACAACACTATCATACAGCCACCCATTTCCTATTTCCTCAGCCTTGATTGTGAGAATTCCTTCTCCTATGATGCTAGTGTTCTTAGTCACCTCTGCATAAGATCTAGTTCCTATTGCTGGCTGCCAACCACAGCTTCCACCCCTTCCAATGCCGAGAGGGCCTTTTGGTTTAGGTTGACTGTGACCTTTAATCTCCAGAGTCCCCTTGTTGTAATCTGCATGCTTCACTTCTAGCTGTGTGTCCTCCACCCAAATCCCATTTGTCTTTTGCACTGCTATTTCTGCTACCACTTCACAATCATATCTAACAAAAGAAAATCTAGAATTCCTTACTTTCCTTCTCTTCTACGGGATGTAAACATCCTTCACCACTCCAAACTTCCTGAAAGTGTTGAACACCATCTTCGAGTTCATGAAACTTGGTATAGCATCCACAAAGATTGTGAACAGTCATGCATTAGCTTCCTTTCTCCATCCTCCTTCTCTTCCTCTTCGATTCAACACAGGGATCCACCGACCTTGCCTTCCTTTCTCCATCTTTGTTTATCTTTAATAAGTGGGTAGTTTGCTGTGGACTTTCGGCGTTTGGATGTTGACATAGCTAAAAACCAAAGACAAATCAAACCCAACAAGATAGAGAAAAAAAACCACCCCCAAAAACCAAATGAAAAAGCCAAAAACA
Source organism: Camellia sinensis (assembly GCF_055761805.1). Classification (NCBI taxonomy): domain Eukaryota; kingdom Viridiplantae; phylum Streptophyta; class Magnoliopsida; order Ericales; family Theaceae; genus Camellia; species Camellia sinensis. Next base: position 75,680,444 of record NC_138964.1, read on the forward strand.
TTAGTAATCATAACCAAAGAGCCAAAACCACTAGTAGCACAACCATTAGCATAACATGTGAACAAAAGTATGAGAGTGTGCAACAAAGAACCAATTATAGAAAATAAGATTCAAAGCCCAGAAAAGGCATGCATACAATGTAGAGAACAGAGCATGAAACCAAAAAGAACAGGGGGTAATATATTATGAAAATGACCAAGCCAAACAAGAACCATAGTGATGCAACTCAAGTAAGAGAAAAAAAAACAAAGAAAAACAGACCCCTCAAAAACCATCACACAATAGACAAAGACGCAAATTGTAAACCCTAAACCGAGACAAATGGAACCAAAAAAAAAATGAAGGACAAAAAAAAAATTAAAGAATGGGAAGAGAGAGTTACCAGAGACGAAGATTGGAGGACTTAAAGAAGGTAAGGACAATTATGCACAAGCCAATCCAAAGTGCAATCAGGAAGGGGATGAAAGAAGCCCTAGGAGAGAGAAAGAGATCGAAGAATTTGGGGAAAAATTGGGACCAAAGAGATGGGTGAAGGCTTTTAAACTAGGACAATCCGCTCGAACGTGGGTTTAGCCACTTGAGCATGCTTACTTACGTGCGTCCTGTAGCTCGAGCCAAGACTGGTGCGCTCGAGCACAAAAAACATGCTCTCAGTAGTTTGGTTCCTCTGCAAAAATATTGGATATGAGGATTTACCGCTTAAGCGCTACAAGCTGAGCTCGAACGGTGGTAAAAAAACACTGCAGGCCCTAAAAATCACCCTGCTGAGCATGGGAAAACAACTCAAACTATCAAGTATGGCCTGAAACAAGTAGGGATTGGTAGGATAGCTCTAATGTGGCACTAAGATGAAATAATTCACATACTATGAAGCCTGCAATCTCATAATTTTGACAATATGAAGCACAGTATCATCAGCAAAAAACGTAAACATTGATCAATGAGCATAAGCAACATACGAATACACAACTCAAAGGAAAACATGAGAGCTCACACAATGAATATTTGTGTGTGCAGTCCTTGAGAGGCCACAGAGCTAGAGTCAATCATAGCAGTGATCGGGTGGTTGGACCTCTGACAAAAGAATCTAAACATTACTGAGGAAAGTCAAACCACTAGGAATCTAGAGATATTTGTTGAGTAAAGGCGGAGGCTCCCTCTTAATCAATGTGTCCTTTTTTTGAATTTTTTTTTCATTTTTGACTTTTCTTTCTTTTGGGCACTCACCGGTGGCATGCATGCTCAAAAGTATGGAGACCAAACTAGAGAAGCATGGAAACAATGATGATGGCCTAGTTTGTGACTCTGAGGTAGCCTTTTCCTAATGCCCAGACTTCAAAGAAGTGAGGGATAAACCGTGGAAGTAAAAAAAGATGGTGGATGGTTAAGAGACTCAACATCACCCATGATATGCCAGTATAGGTCAATTCCTCTAGAAATGTATAAAAGACAATGTTAGAAGTCCATAGAGAAAATTGATCACTTATGCGAAAACCCCTGCAATAGTTTATCTCAAGAATGTGTACATAATGAGATCATAAATTCAATGAGCATTAGTATTCAGAAAAAGCTATGAACAAAGATAAATGAAATCTTGCAAACAGCATGAGAGGTGTTCAATTTAGTCTAAGTACAAAGATGATAAGAATGAATGATAATGAGATTAAAGCATCCAAGTACACAGAAAGCCAATCACTCTCACCCACTCAAGTAACAAGTCGCACTCTAGTTAATAAGTACTACACCCAGGGTTTTTCTAAGGAATTCAAACCTAAGAACAACAAGGCCCTCCTCAACTACCTCTCAAATGAAATGATGACGAATGTCAATATGTTTAGTGGGAGAGTGTTGGACTGGATTTTTAGAGATGTTAATGGCACATGTATTATCACAGAAAATGGTGAGAGTGTCCTGGTCTATACCATAATCATGAAGCGTTTGCTTCATTCACAACATATGTGCACAATAACTCCCTACAACAATGTACTCAACCTCGGCGGTCGAAAAAGAGATGGCATTTTTTTGCTATGCCAGGCAACCAGATTATTCCCCAGGTAAAAACACCCTCCGAATGTGCTATTTCGATCATCAGCACATCCTGCCTAGTCAGCATCAGAAAAACCAGTGATTTTGGCTGTAGTGTTGGTCAAGAACCAAATTCTATACCCCAAAGTCCCACTAACATACTTAATGACGTGTTTGACCGCAAGAAAATAAGACTTTTTAGGACAGGCTTGGTAACGGGAACACACACCTACACTAAATGCAATGTCAAGCCGACTGGCTATGAGGTATAGAAGACTCTCTATCATGCGTCTATAGAGAGTAGGATCAACATCAGTGCCAGAGGAGTCTTTGGAGAGGTGAAGACTAGTGCTTATGGGGGTTCATGCATGTTTGGCCGACTCAAGACCGAACTTGGACACAAGATTTTTGGCATACTTGGTTTGAGAACAAACATTCCCGAAGGTGACTGTTTAATTTGAAGACCTAAGAAAAAAGACAATCCCCCCATCATGTTCATTTCAAACTCACGTGTCATGCAATCCGATAAATATTTCACAAGAGAGTCAGAAGTGGATCCAAACACAATATTATCAACATAAATTTGAGCAACAAGTATATGAGACTTAGTATGTTTCACAAATAAGGTCTTGTCCACATTACCCCTTTGAAAATCATTGTCAATAAGGAATGTAGTAAGTCTTGTTTTGGGAAGTTGACTTTTAGCCACTTTTTATGGTTTGTAGCAAAAGCTAAAAGTTGCCTTTTTTGAACTTTTTTTTCATTTGGGAAGTTGGTTTTTAGCCAATGGTGAAATTACAATTCTACCCCTCATGGGTCAAAATGTGTTACATAGGTGAAGTTGTAAATATTTTAAACTAAATGGGGGTAGTTTGGTCATTTTATTATGATTTGACATCATAAACAAATATTAATCAAAAAAGGCAAAAGTCACTTTTTACCAACTTCCCAAATCATTTGTCTAAAAAAGCCAAAAACTTGATTAAAAGATAAAATGTCACTTTTTACCATCTTCCCAAAATAGGCCTAAGTCTATCATACTATGCTCAAGGAGCTTGTTTCAATCTATATAAAGCGTTGTCTTACTTGTAGACATTGTAAGGAAACTTTGGGTCCTCAAACCCTTTTGGCTACTCAACATAAGCCTCTTATTTCAAGCACTTATTCAAAAAAGCACTTTTCACATCCATTTGAAATAGTTTGAATCCTAGAAAACATGTAACACCAAGCATAACACAAATAGATTCGAAACGTGCAACAGAGGAAAACGTCTCATCAAAGTGGATAGAGGCAGAACCTCTTGCCAAAATCCGAGATGTGGACGTCAAGAACTTTATATGGAGAAACATCATCACCAGATTTGAGATTCCAAGAGCAATAGTTGCCGACAATGGAACACAGTTTGACAGCAAACTCATCAAAAACTTTTGTGCAAAATTCAAGATCAAGAACTACTTTTCAACACCAAGTTTTCCCCAAAGCAATGGGCAAGCAGAAGCATCCAACAAAGTAATTTTGGATGGAATAAAGAAAAGGCTGCAGGCAGCAAAAGGAAAGTAGCTAGACGAGTTGCCCAACGTACTTTGGGCATATCGAACTACGCCGAGAAGATCAACAGACCCTTTGCCATGACTTATGGCACAGAAGCAGTCATCCCATTGGAGATCGGCATCCTAGGGATCAGAACCCAGGGAGTAGAGAATGGCACCAATGACTTACTCTTAGCCCGAGATCTGGATCTTTTGGAAGAACGAAGAGAGAAAGCTGCAATACAGCTCGCAGTATACCAGCAACAGCTTGCTAGAGCTTACAACAAGAAGGTCAATCTAAGAGATTTTCAAGTCGGCGACCTAGTCCTAAGAAAAGTCGTCGGCAACAAGAAAGATCCCAGAGAGGGCAAGCTTGGCCCAAACTGGGAAGGACCCTACAGAATTACTTGGGTATTAGGCAATGGAGCTTATCGGCTTGAAGATAACGAGGGCAAAGCACTGCCAAGACCTTGGAACACTTGTAATTTGAAATTCTTCTATCATTAGATGTGCAGTATTTTTGGCCAATGTCATCAATAAAATCTTTTTCCTTTTCTTTAAAACACATATGATTGATAAAGTTACATATTGGTGTTTTTGGAGACATGAATAATGAGAACCCAAGTAGAACTCAGGTTCACATTGGGGGCAGAGAGAAGACAGAGATACTTAATTCACTTGTTGAAAATTGTAGCAATTTACAAGTCGAAGTTAAGCCAAGATTATTCCTTAATTCACTTGTTGAAATTTGCAGCAATTTACAAGTTGGAGTTAAGCTGATTCCTTATCTTCACTTGTTGAAATTTGTAGCAATTTACAAGTTGAAGTTAAGCCGAGATTATTCCTTAATTCACTTGTTGAAATTTGTAGCAATTTACAAGTTGGAGTAAAGCTGGTTCCTTATCTTCACTTGTTGAAATTTGTAGCAATTTACAAGTTGGAGTTAAGCTGGTTCCTTATCTTCACTTGTTGAAATTTGTAGCAATTTACAAGTTGAAGTTAAGCTAGTTCCTTAATTCACTTGTTGAAATTTGTAGCAATTTACAAGTTGAAGTTAAGCCGAGATTACTGTTTCTCTTCACTTGTTGAAATTTGTAGCAATTTACAAGTTGAAGTTAAGCCGAGATTACTGTTTCTCTTCACTTGTTGAAATTTGTAGCAATTTACAAGTCGAAGTGAAGCCGAGGTTATTGTTTGCACACTTGTAGCAATCTACAGGTTGGTCCGAACCAAAGAAGATGCTTAACACTTGTTGAAATTTGTAGCAATTTACAAGATAATGTTAAGCCGACATGTGATCATATGTTGAAATTTGGAACGATTTACAGGTTGATTAAAAATCTAAGTATATCGTTTAAACACTTGTTATAACTTGAGAAAAGTTTACAGTATGTGATAACACTTGTTGAAATTTGTAGCAATTTACAAGTAGTTTAGACTAAGATCACTGTCTAAACACTTGATTGAAACATTGAGAAACATTCGCAAAGTTGACATTGAATAGTATATGTTTTACACTTGTTGAAATTTATGAAAAGTTTGCAGGTCAGTATCTTGCCGAAGTAAAGCTTGTAGTTATTATACCCGAGATATGTGACCCCGAGAAGATTGCACAAAGGTGGCAAGATATGAAAGGCATAGAAAATATTTTAAGTATGAAACAGAAAGAAAGTCAAAAAGTAGGAACACTTACTTGAACGGAGTGCTGGAGCATTAAGGCGTAGTTCTCATACTCACTCATCTTGGCATTCCGCTCAAGATCGCCTAGGAGGAGTAGAGCAGTACTGAGTGCCACACCGACGTTTATATCATCGGCGCTGTCGCTGGCAAGGACAGGCTTATCTTCTAGAGTAATCTCAGGTATCTAGGGGACTTTTGGTATTCTGGAACCCGAGGTCGTCGCAGACGATGACCTCGGCTTCTTTGACTGTGTGGACTCAGAGGGTTGGGTTTCAGCAGACCTTTTTGCAGGAGCAGAAGGAGTCTTCTTACTCCCAGTCAATTGTGAAATTAGCAGAGTATCTTCAGTCTCAACTACAGTGGCTTTGGCCTTGGGCTGAGCCTTTTTATTCTTTTTGGCTTTGGTGGGAGCATCGATTGAGTTGGAACAGCATCAACATCGGCAGGTAGGTCGGCTAAGAGATCAACAGCAACAAGTTTCGGGTGACCCATCTCAGCAGTCTTGACTAGTCGTCGCTGACGTTTTCTTTCTAGTATTGGGATTAAGTATGGGGCTGAAGTAGATGGCAGAGCAGCTGGGTCAGAAGTGGATCCTTGGTCTGCTCGTGATGTGGAAGCAGTGGGAAGAGTTGTGGCAGAAGGTGGAGAAAGACTCTTCTTCTTCTTCTTCGGGACGTTGGGCAGAGTGGATTTGTACGTAGGAATAAAGTTTAGAAGAAAAGGTGCTTTTCTTTTGTGGACAGGCAAGTCCAGGAGCTTTTTCAGGTCCTTGCTAGGAACGTAAGATTGGCGAAAGTCTTTCGCTGGCTTGCAAACGTCTGCAAGAAGAAACAGACATTAGAAACAGATAAAATGTAGAAGACTTGAACAGAAACAACTAAGTATTAACACTGGGCTCTTACCCTTGCCCTCTTCAATTGATCGGAAAAGAGGGTAGAGATGGGCGTCCTCATCTGCGCCAAACTCCCAATTGCCTGAAGAAATAACATAGTCATCTCCAGCCCCCTTGTTAGAGTCTGGGAGGTCGGCTACGATTTTGTATTCAGTTGACCTCGGCTTAAGATAATAAACGAAGCCTTTTTCCTTCAGGTTCAGGGGGCACATGGTATAACAGTACTGAATGTCATCTGGGGTGATCCTAGCGTTCTCCTGCCTAGCTAAAGCTATGATGCCATTGATCACTCGATAAGAGTTTATGGCAAGTTGCATAGGGTTCAACTTGTAAAAGTGAAAAATTTCGCGAAAGAGAATGTTAAGTGGCAGCCAGAGTCCGCACTCAATAAAAGCTACTATGGGAAAGGGCATTGAATCATCTGTGGGCATGATGGAGTCGTTATCTACAGCCAGCCTCAGATGGACATCGGTAGGAATAGAGAACTCTTGCCTAAAGTACTCAAGTTTGGTCGGGGTGTCTACCCTATGTCTCCACATACCCATAACGTCGGCCTAAAATCAGAAGGCTAGGTTTCAGAAAGAAGATGCTCTTAAAGGGTTATCAGGACCTCTGCGAAACCCTAGGTATATACTGATAAGGATTGTTTCAGTTTTTTCCTAAGAATTGACAGGTTCAATAGACAAATCCCAAACCTAAATCTATGAAGGCAAAGATTGAAAGCAAAAAATCGAGGGCAACGATCTGGCAAAGACACAAAAAATAGAAAACAAAGGCGAAATTTCAGAAACAAGAACAGAGATGGGCTATCAAGAACATGAAGTATACGAGAAATAAAGGACCAAGATCAGTGGCAAAAATACAGTGGAGTAGTGCAATGGTGCGTGTGTTTAAGATATAGGCAAGGGCCAAATCAAGGAGTAAACACATTCAAGTGTATGATTCACAAAATAAATATTTGAACAAGGCAGTAATAACAGGAGATTCCAGAAATGGTCGAAAATTGAAATCAGAAGGAACAGTTGCTTACCGAAAAGAATGAAGCCGATGTGAGAACTGCCGAAGTCAGTCGGTAGTTACAGATGTGGCAGAACGACGAAAGTTCCACCAGGAAGACAGATACAGAGCTTGGAGCTTCAGCAATGGCGGATTCGAGAGAAAAAGTTTTAGAGAGAGAAAAAAGCAAAAGAACTTAGATGTAAAAGTGAACAGACAAAAGCAAAAGATAGTGTCATTGTTGAAAACGTAAAACGGCGGCAAAATAAGGCAATTATTGCGCCTGGAAAACCGCATGCGTCAGACGGCGCAGACAGATTATGACGGCTAATGAGCGCGTCGCAGGCACACACCAATAAGGTAAAGACGCGTAAGAGAAACGGTTGAGAAGTGATGCATGACAGCTCATGTGCGTGGGAAAGTTCATTCGAGTTCTTGTTCTTGAAAACAAGACATATCGGCTTGACAATCTCGGCCGAAGAGTTCTTACGCCGAGGCAATAAAAGAAACTACAGATATAGGTTTCATCACTTCAGAATGCCGAGGTAATAGAACCTAGGGGGCAGTTGTGGAGATATATTTTCTGAGTACCAACGCGTGGCATGGTGACACCGACGTATCAGCCAAGGTGCCACGTGTCGAGGAAGTTATGCCGAGGTTATCTTGGCAAGGCCGATGTTATCTCCGAAGATATCGGAATCCGAGATAAGCGGATAAGGGACAAGAGTCCTAGAGTAAAGAGAAGACTTAGCCAAGATAAGGATAAAGCTCTTAGGAAGTTTATCTTTATCTCTTGAAGAGTCCAAAGTAAATATTGAATTGGAGTCCATAGAAATCAAGCTTCTAGTGGGACTTGGATTGAGTAAACTATAAAAGAGAGGCACCCCCGTGGGTCTAAGGTATGCAGTTTTATACTCAAGCTTGTGAGTTTAGCACTTGATTATCTTTGAGAGATATACTGACTTGATCGTCGGAGTGCCCCCGGGTGGAAGAGCCACCACCGGAGCCTTTTCTTTTTGTTACAGGTTTGTCAAAGCCATCTATTCTGCCGGTGCTCTCCAACTGATTACTAGGCAAACAGTGTGGTCAGATTTTCACCCACACAGGTACCTACAATATAATCTAGAAAATTTGATTATATTCAGTGAAGCCCAATAGTATTAGCTAGGGAGTGTCCTGCTAAAATTGTAAAGCATGCTTAAATTAAGTTTATGACTTGGTGAAGCTATATATATTATATAACTTAATATTTGATTTAATTTGTTTTTGTTTTCAGGTTTTGCATGAAGACTAACTAATTTCTGACTGATGAATGGATGAATTAATGGTGGCATGGAAGCTAATTTTATTTTTGGACATATTATATTATGGTTTTAGATGTCAAGCTTTTTGTACTTGATATTTACAATATATTGCTATATTATGGTCTGTATTGATTAAACAAATTTTTGTTAATATTTTGATGTCAATGAAGCTAAGATGATGACTGAATTTGTGTAAACATTTTTTGTTTTTGAATGAATGAATGAATGTCTATTGATTGAATATATATATATATATATATATATTATTGGATTTCAATCAACAGAATAAAGGTATTAATTACAAAAACAAAATAACTTTTTATGAAAAATAAATATTTATTTGTGATGATTAATTTTGTTGCAAAAGGTATTTATTTTATAATTTGTTTTTTGAGACAACAACTAATAGTCTCAAAAACGTATACAAGAAATGTGACATCTGAATTTTAAATTTAAATCAATACTGTGTTAATATCAACTAATCATGAGTAGAGAAAAATATACATATATATATATATACATAATAATTAATAACTAAATAGAATTCCATATTGTATCAAAAAAAAGTGCATGGTTTAGAAAGTTGTAGATTGTAAGACATTACACTTTTTAAAATATTAAATATTTTAGTAAGTTGTAAATGATTTTTTATAATTGATAGTGAGATTTTTAAATGTGAACCTAATTTATAATCATACATAATTTTAAAAATTATTATGAATTACCGAAGAAGGGAATAACCTTTAGTAGGGATCATTGTTTACCGAAGAAGGTAAAAATAATCTTTAGAATGGTAAAAAAGCCAAGTAAAAGTTTTGGTGAGCCAAAGTGGCTCTTGAACAATTCCTGAGGTAAAAACTAAGGGTCAAGGACTAAGGGTCAAGGACAAGTGGCAGCTCCTACGGGTATGAATCAATTGCTGGCAGCTCATATGTATACGAATAGTTGCTTGGCCTTCGCACTTAGTCATGTATAAATAGTGAGGGTTGGTGCTGTAGTAGGAAAAAAATCAAGCAAGCATCTAGTTTGTAGGAGAGTCTCAGAAACAGGAAGTGAATCAAGATTAATTTAGGAATAATTTTAAGGTGAGTTATATTATACTTTAAGTCACCATGTTATGTTTTATATATGTCTTGAGTCACTATAATATATTTTACGAATGTTTTGAGTTATCAAAATTTATTTTATATACTTTATGTTCTATGGTTATGTTAATGTTTCAATTACATGAAATTTTTTTCTGAACTTTATTTGTTTAAATTGAACTTCATCAATATATTTGTTTAGATTTTAGAAATTATTTGACAATAATTTTATAAATCATTATTTTCTGTGAGTATCACCACGGGAGTGTCATGCCTTACGAGACTTAAATAAACCATTGGTTGTGGCCCCCTATTTGTCATAGATCCATTGACCTTTGTTATATTTGTCACTTCAATGACTTCTGTTCTGTTCTGTTCTGTACCGTGGTTATGGTTAGTTATTTATATAATCTTAGTTTTGCTACTTAAATGATTATTTGTTTCAAACTAAGTTATTTTAAATATTTTAGTTTATATAACTATCCATGGTTATTTTGTGTCCCATATACTTTTGACATAATATTTCTCACTTTGCTATGTGCTTATGGCTGTTATCCCTTTTAGGTGACGAGATTTAGCAAGATCGAGATGGGAAATAAATTGCAACATTTTATTTTATTTTATTTTTTATTTACTTACTATCTGTAATCCTAATCAGACTCTTGTAATAAAATAAAACCAAAATGACTATTTTTCCTTTAAATAAACTTCTTGGTATCCATTTATTTTATTTTGATTTATTTTTTTTTTTTCCGCTTGCGCTACTAATACAGAAATCTTAAAATTATTTTATTTGTTGCAACACCAAACCTTTGGGTACCAGGTTTGGTCGTGACAAGAAAACAATGTTTAGAGATGAATTTTTTTAGAGTTGTCAAACTATAGACGCAAAAAAAATTATAGCGACAGTAATGTACCGATACAATAATAGTATTAGAGACAGCATGTTTGCAGACACAAACATAAGTGATTTTCATCATTTTTTTGCAATGGCAAGCGATCGTCTCAATTAATGCTCTTTACCATCACAAAAAATGCGGCGACGGCATCATAGCCGACTCAAAAACTTTTAGTGACCCCACAACTATCTTCCCTTACCATGCCATCGAAACGCCATCGCAAAAAGTTTTGCATCGGCAATTATACTTTTTGCAACAGCAATCTACCAACTCAAAAAATATGTTTTCTAGTAGTGCACCTTATTTATGTTAACGAAACTTTCTTTTGCTATCCAAAAAAAAAAAGAAAGGGAAACACTATGGTACATATGCAATTTATAATTAAAAAGAAAAATGACATAATTTTAATTTTTGGAGTCATAACTAAAAAAAGAAAAATGTCATAACTAAACGCAGCATGAGGTATAACTAAAGAACTTATAAGTTATAACTAAAATAATGTCATAACTAAAAAAGAAAATTAATTATAACTAACGCAAAAAATAATATAATTAGGAATACATATGGTATACTATTTTTAAAAGAGAAAATTAGTCTAAAGTTCCTCTCCCATTTTTAGTAATGGAAGAGATCCACAATATTATTTTATTATGTCTAAAGTCCCTCAACCGCACACTCATAAATCACAGAGAAATTTGACTATCTCAAATCAAACCTCATCTCTCTCTTTCTGTGTGTGTGTGTGTGTATATGTATGTGTATATATATGTATGTATATGCTTTCTCTCTCTAGAATTCTTTGAATATCTGGGACTGTTGTTTTTCTTTCTTTGCGATGACTTAAGAGGAATAGCAGAGAAGTTGGGCTGAAATATGTTGTTTTAGTTGCACCTACCTATAGTTGTTCTGGCCCAAGATTGTAATGTGCAAATGGCTCAACATCAGTGTTGAGGAGTTTGATTACAGTGTCAATGACACTGACGATGGCGACTCCAATTCCGATCCCAAAGGTCTGAGACAAACAGCTTGCAATTTTGTATATATCTGTATATATGTATAGTTGATTGAATTTTGAATTTTGAAGTATCTACTTTTTTTTTTTATGTTTGAAGAATTTGATTTAGGGTTTAAGTTTGACGCTACCAAGTGTTTTTTTTTTTTTTTGCAGAAATTGGTGAATGGAGAAGACAATCGCGATTTTGGGATAGCAACAAATGAGATGAAGTTGAGACTGATCTTACTGGTAATGTGTTTTGTTTAAAGTTCAATTTTTGAATTTTTTTAGCATGGTTAAATACCTATTTGTTTTTCATCAACTCTGGGTATATCATATATTTGGTGACAGTGGTGATTTGATTTTTTAACATGGTTAAACACCTATTTACTTTCTTTTTTTTTTTTTTGCCCTAATATCTTATATTTCGCGATTCAAAAATTCGAAGAAAATTTAGAGAAAATCTAGAGAAATTCTATAGAAATCCAGAAAAAATCTCTAAACTGAAATCCAGAGAATTTCTCTAGCCTTCCTAAAATTTCTTTGGAGAGAAATTCTTTGACCTACCCAGAATTTCTCTGTTTGCTTCAAGGTTTATAAGCTGAATGAAGAAAAGCATAAATGGGCTGAAGTGACAGATTTGGGTAAGAGAGTATTGTTGGTGGGTACAGATTGCTCCTACTCTTTTTTTGTTATAGATTTCGATGGATGCAAAGGGAAGAATTGTGTTTTCTTCTTGGATGAATGTTGCAGTCTGTATGATGAAAACTTTCACGATCAATATGATGTACTTAAGGCATATGGTCAATTTTTGTTGAAATTGGATCTCTAGTTGAGTTTGATTTTAGTCCTAGAAACATTCCAGAAGAATAAGAAAAAGAAAAAGAAGAAAAAGAAGAAGAAGAAGAAGAAGATGATGATGATGATGATGATGATGATGATGATGATGATGATGAAATCATAGAACTTCATGCCCATGGATTTTCTCTTACTTTCTCTCTCTTTTTCTTGGTAAAGTGAAGAGAAAGAGCATTTTTGTCTTTTGATGTTAATGTGTTTTTGATCTTGAAAGTGAATTTCTCTAGACTTTTATTTGAGTCCAAAGAAAATTAAAAGCTTGTTATTACAATCGAGAGAAATTATAATTATTACAAATTTCTCTAGACTTTTATGTTGTGTTTTTTATGTGTTTTTATATTGAACAAGTTATTTTCACCTATTTTTCTTGTGAGTTTCTTAGAACTCTTTGATCATTTATCGTTTATATAGCTTAATGCACGATGCGTTGAAGAGCTTGGAAGAGAAGTGCTCATAGAGAGATTGTTTGAAGATGATCAAGTCTGTTGAATTTCTCTGAGAAGTCCAGTCCAAAGAAATTTGGATTCCCAAAATTTCTCTAGAGTTGTGACTGTGTTTTTTCTCTTTTCTTTGAGTTGTTGTTGACTCAAGTGAGATCATAGGTGGCTAGTTTGCAGTTGTTGTATCTTCTTGTTGTCTAGCTTATTCTAGAAGGGTCAAATCGTGTTATTGATGGGTGGAGTTGATACTGTTATTGCCTCATGCTACCTCCAGTTAATCATTTGTCTTGTTGTGCATTTGTGTTGATGCTATCAAAGTGCTATTGCTTTTATGGCTTTCATGATGCTGTTACAGCTGTTTATTTGATATAGAAAGAAGATGATGATGATAATGATGATGATGATGATGAAAGCTATCAAAGAATTTCTCTAGAGTGGTTTAAATTTTCTCTAAATTAGGTAAGAACAAAGTAGAGAAATTTTAAATTTCTCTGGAGTGGTTTGAATTTTCTTTAGATCAAATAAGAACAAAGCAAAGAAATTTTGAATTTTCTCTTGAGTACTTTGAATTTTCTCTGGATCATATAAGAACAAAGCAGAGAAATTTTAAAGCCTTGTGAATGCACCCTGCAATAAATTACAGATTTGTAGTCCAGAGACATTCTCAACAATTCAAATTTAAAGTCTAGAGAAATTCTCAATAATAATGAAGCCTTGTGAACTAGAATTTCTTTGTGAAGTCCAGAGAAAATTCATCTAGAGAAATTCTCTGTGAACCAAAATTTCTCTGTGAAGTCCAGAGAAAATCCATCCAGAGAAATTTTCTGAATCGAATTTTTTCTGAATTGATGTTGAGGGACCTTAGATATTATAAAAATATTAAGTATCCTTTATAATATAAAATCTTAATATCATGAATTTTTTTTTAAAAAAAATCTTTTAAAAAAAGTATATATTATAGTTTCCCAAAAAAAGAAAAGAACGGTTGGTCCTCCCTGAGATGCATGAGTCCCTTCTGTCTAATAGACCTATTTTTTTCCTAGATGGTGGCAAAAAAAAACAAAAAAAGGAAAAGAAAAGAAACCTCTAACACACTCATTTGCATACTTTAAACACAAGCCAACAGGGAGAGTCGATGTGGATGGCATAACTATTTGATTAAATAAAATAAATTTAAAAATTTTCACAACCATTAGACTATTTATTTTGGAGTGGTTTGAGATAATTTAAATAAATATATTTTTTGACTTTTTATGAAATATGAATTGGGTATGAGTTGAGTTTGAAATGATGTGTTAGAGAGATGATGTGACTTAAATAAGATTATGTGACTTTTTGACATTTTTAGATCATGTCAAACAAGTCCTTTGTCACCCAAAGTTCACTAAAAAACAATTCAAATTTTTTTTATTGCATAATACTCAAAATTTCAAAGACCCAACAAAATAAAACTTAATTTTGATGTATCAAAAATCTTGAATCACTAATCTAAATCTATATTGCACTACTAAGAATTACCACGCTAGATCTCTATCAGAATCAAAATCTACTAATACCATCATATTAGATTTACACCACAACTAAAATAATATATCTTTTTTACTTTCAAATTTTAGTATTATAACAAATTTAAATATTTATAGTAAAATATTAAAAATAAGGAGAAATATAAAGTAATGGGTTGTTTGGAAATAATTTAAATAAGTGCACTTATTTATGTCACATTATCTTTGCATATCTTTTCGTAAAAAGTTGAAAAATATAATAAATAAATAAATCTCAAACAATTAGATTGCGCAATATATATATATATATATTAAAATGTTTTATTATTTTTTAAAGGAGCCGCTATTCTCACTCTATTTTGTTATAAACACATTGTCTTATTTGTTTTTATTATATATAGTTACTATTTTCATTCTATTTTGCTCCAAATACACTTCCTTTTACGTATAATAAAGACAAAGAATATAGTATATTTAGAGCAAAATATAGTGATAATAGCAGCTCTTTTTTTTTAATTTACAAATAAAATTTAGTCTCTCTCATGTATAACACGGATTTTACACTAGTAACTAATACATAATTATAGTTAATTGTAGTTCGTGGAGTTAAAATATAATTTATCCAAAACTTAATAAACTTGTAAATTTATTTAACTTTAGTTTATATAACTTTCAAATTTATGAAACTTAAATAATTTAGTTTTATAACTTGAATAGCACGCATGTAAGTTGATTTTTTCCAAGTTGAAACTAATTTTTAATTTTTTATACTATACCATATATATCACATATAAATTTATTTATTTAAGTAAAGTTAAAATCAAATAGCTTAGATCTTTCATAGATAAAAATTATTACAAGAAAAATTCTTATCAATAAAAATTGATGAAAATATGAGACCATTGATTTTTTTAAATATTCTTATTATGAAATCAACTGAAGATATAAATTATTCCCGAATATTTGAGTGCGTGAGTGAGTGTTAACGCAAATAATATTCACAATTTATAAATTGGCTTCAGTTTCTTCAATCTTTTGGTATTCATGAAGGAAAAGAGAATCCCTCGCAGGCCTGAGATCTGAAAAGCACTTCTCAGATAGATAGATAGATATTGGTACACCATGGACGTTACTTCTTTCTCTCTCATCCTCATCACCTTCCTCTCTCTCTCCTCACCATGCTTCGCCGAGATCCGTTTTACCGAGATCCGATCCGACGATCGGCCCATCATCCCCTTCGACGAGTTCGGATTCACCAACCAAGGTCGCCTGGAGCTCAATGTCTCTCAGATCTCCCTCTCAAACCCAAGCCCAGACCTCGACCGTTCCAAGCTCGGCTTCTTCCTCTGCACCAGAGCTTCATGGCCTCAGGTCCTTCAACAGATCGAAGACGCTGAGATCAACTGTGCTCTCCATTCCACTCTCATCAAGAAAGTCTACATTTTCGATTCCCTCAACACTGCCAACAGTTTCGATACCCTGTATCTCCACAAAGATGCCGATCAGTACACCCTCGTCTTCGCTAATTGCCTTCCACAGATGAAGGTCTCGATGAACGTTCGATCCGCAATGTACAATCTCGATGCAAAGACCAATCGCCGCGACTATTTATCGGCCGGTAGAACTGTTCTCCCCACGGTATATTTCCTGTTCTCGCTTACATATTTCACTTTGGCTGCTGTTTGGATATGCGTTCTGTATAAGAAGCGTTTGACTGTGTTCGGAATTCATTTCTTCATGCTCGCTGTTTTGGTCATGAAAGCATTGAACCTCTTGTGTGAGGCTGAAGACAAATCGTACATTAAGCGAACCGGTAGTGCACACGGTTGGGATGTTTTGTTCTACATATTCAGTTTTTTGAAAGGAATTACTTTGTTTACTCTGATTGTGTTGATCGGGACTGGTTGGTCGTTCTTGAAACCCTATTTACAGGATAAGGAAAAGAGGGTTTTGATGATTGTGATTCCACTTCAGGTTGTTGCGAATATAGCTCAGGTTGTGATCGATGAGACCGGGCCCTTTGGACAGGATTGGGTTACTTGGAGACAGGTGTTTCTGTTAGTTGATGTTGTTTGTTGCTGCGCTGTTTTGTTCCCAATTGTGTGGTCAATTAAGAATTTGCGCGAGGCGGCGCGCACTGATGGCAAAGCAGCTGTAAATTTGATGAAATTGACTCTGTTTCGCCAATATTATATTGTGGTTATTTGCTACATTTATTTCACAAGGGTTGTGGTATATGCATTGGAGACAATTACCTCTTATAGGTATCTTTGGACCAGTGTGGTGGCTGGGGAATTGGCAACACTTGCCTTCTATGTGTTTACTGGTTATAAGTTCAAGCCCGAGGCACATAATCCGTATTTTGTGGTCGATGATGAAGAGGAGGAAGCTGCTGCCGAAGCATTGAAACTTGAAGACGAGTTTGAACTGTGATTTATTCCAAAGAATTCTCAAGGTTGCAATCAAATTTGGGGTTGGGGTAGAAGCCAAAATTTTAGTACAAGCTATCCACCTTGCTTTGACTGTTATCTTTCTATTCGCAATTGGTTGATTTCCTGTGCATGATGTTCTTGAGCCAGCACTATAATTCCATAGACTTTTCTTATGTTTCTTTGAATTAAGTAGTCTGCACAAGTATGAATACCAAATTTTTTGGGTCAATTTTGGAGAATGATTATCCATTTATAGGATCTTTAGACACACATTAGAATCATGAAACACATAATTCTTCTCAGATTGTTATCTTGCACTACAAATACATGTTTTGGGTTTCATATTCTGACTCTGCTTACTGGGTTACTGTGCATGAAATGAACCACCTCAATTCATATTTGTATTGTTCAAGTTTTTTATGTCAAAGCAAAGTTGGAAATAACAGATTTGGTGTGTTTGGTTTGATTTTTCAAAAACAGTTTTTAGATGAATTTTTATGTTTTTAATACTTTTTTTTATATTTTAATTATATATATTTTTACTTTTTAGTTGCATCTAATAAATTGGCTAAAATATTTATTAAAAAAAAAAAACTAAAAATAAACGAAAATTCAAACAAAAATCCATGTGCATTTTTGTTTGGGTTTTCGTTTGTTTTTAGTGAATGATTTGTAATGAATGATTTTTGTTTGAATTTTTGTTAGTTTTTAATGAATTTTTTTTAATATTTTAATTAAGCCTTTTTACTTTTGGGGGAATTACATGCCGGTGGGAGAAGAGAAAAAAAATTACCGACACATTGAGGGGTGCAAGTGACATTTGCACCCCATAGTCTTTTATTTGCACCCCACATAGACACGGTTGCACCCCATGTGTTTGTAATTTTTTTTCCCCTTCTCCCGCCTGCATGTAGTTCCCCTTTCACTTTTTAGATACATCTAATCTTGATGAACAAAATTCATTAAAGACAAATGAAAATTTGTTTAAAAATAGTTTCTGAAAATGTAAATCAAGCAAATTAATTAATATATTGATAAGGTTTGGGCTCCAAGCCATGCTTTGAAAGTCACAAATTACTGTAATATTTAATTTGGGCCTAAAATTCAGGCTTTAATTTGGGTCAAAATTTTCTTATTTGGTCCATTATATAATTTAACTACAACTGGGTTGATATGCCTACCATCCATTACAACAAAGAGTTGAATAAACTTCACATTCTGCATACTTATGAAGACATGGTCCAA
Organism: Camellia sinensis; assembly: GCF_055761805.1. Classification (NCBI taxonomy): domain Eukaryota; kingdom Viridiplantae; phylum Streptophyta; class Magnoliopsida; order Ericales; family Theaceae; genus Camellia; species Camellia sinensis. Next base: position 75,698,328 of record NC_138964.1, read on the forward strand.
CACAACAAATAGAATAAGCTTGACATGCTTCCAATGACATCTTGTATTAGGTGTTGTAAACTTTGGATGCTCTTCGGTATGTTCGTTATTCTAAATTTTTTTGTGTTTTGAAAATAAAATTTTAATTGCAAACATGTAATCCAAAAGTTTTTCATACTGCAGGACATGCTCAACACATCTTGGATATTAAGGGGCAAGATTCTGGTATATTAAGTGCGTAAGTATTGGAAAAGTATTTTAGGTTATTTCTTTAAGAAGAAGAATTTAGATTTGACAAAGGTGAATTGCATTGATTTTGTCCTCTATCTGAGTTCATTTGTGGAAATACATGAATAGTGTATTTAATGTTTTCTTTAAGAATATAGTTGAACATATAATTACAAAGTAATGTACAACTACTACATTTCTAAACCTTGTGGAAGTTGATTATTGTCCTACCGTGTATAAAATGAATTGTTTTGTGTTTGCAAAAATAGATCTTCTCCTTTTGAATTTGTGGTATCAACATATCCATCTCGCTTATCTTTATGATATCAAGTTTTCATATTTATGCTTCATAGTATGACAATAATTTATGATCACAATTCAGATTGCACTTAGCCTTGATTCTACTGAGAGGTTTGCACTTTGTAAGCTTCCAGGACCATTGGACTGAGGATGACTCTTTAAATGTAACTACATGACGCGGAGGGTTCTTTAAGCTAAAGTTTAATAAGCAAGGTCCTTAAGCACATGCCTTTGCATACAGGTTTATGAAAGCATTGTAGTTTTTGATCGTTTGTGGAGCTATTCATTTAACATCCTTTGGAACAGAGTAGTTGAGTTTGTGAGCTTCCCTATTAATTTTAAGTAATATGTCCCTGATGTTGTAGCAAACTTTGTTTGTTGGTTTTGACTATATATTGCACATTATGAATAATTTGAGATAACTGTTAAAGTTCATAAGCCTGATCAGTATTCTTGTTTTTACATTTAGAAAGTATTGTTAGTTCAACAAAGGAACTCTATTCAGTGGTTATCTAAGAGACAGCCCAGCAGCTTAGGTCACATTCACCTTCCATCTTTTTGTGCATTAGTATATTTGGGCATTAGAGCTAGGACCTCTCTGGTATCACATCCTGAGATTGGGTTGCATCCCACGTCACATAATCCTCAATTCTCTAAACTCAACCCTGTCAATGAAAAGAATATGTTGCACGTTTTCATTGGCTGCTGGACTGTTCCAATTCAGGATAAGCCTATGAAGAATAATCCTAGATTTTTGATGAAGCACATATTAATATTCAGTAACATTACCTGACACAAATTAAGACCCATGGGTAACCATTGCATGCAATACTTGTCTGGAGAATATAAGAGTTACTAAAACTACCCTATGACTCCAAAAAACACATAATGTAAATATTCCATCAGTAAGCTAACCGTGAAAGATCAAATCAAATCTTACATTGAATCAGGATGTGATTGCCCAAGGTCCGGAGCTTGCTCCACACGGATTCATTTTGTTTCCGTGCTCTGCATTGGAAAGCTACATTCAGTTCAGTATTTAGGAACTTATTGCAAATTCGTTTATAAAATATGTCCCTTTTTCTTTGGATATGATAAAGAAGTGTGGTATGATTCTTTTTATAAGCTACTGGAAAAGATATGAGTTATTTTTAAGCATAGTATGAATTCATCCAATAGTGTGTATCGTTTACTTTGCTTTAATGAATGCTTGATCCCTACTTCCACAGCTTTAATGGGTGATTCTTCTTTCCTCATTAGAGTTTGGAAATTGCCCAGAATTCTTGCATTTCACAATGCTTAGTCTAAGATTCATGAGATCAATTCTTTTGAACTCAAAATGGCTCATGGGCAATGGCAATTCCACAAGCTTCTGGTATGACAATTGGTTTACTGATTGTCCTTTGATTGAATTCGCATTGCGCAATATCAATTCATTCTATTGTGCATATGACAATCGCAATTTTTCTGTCACGACCCAAACTCGCTCCTAAAAGTTTGGGCATGATTGGCCTGGAGATGGGCCTCAAAACCAAATAATCAAATAGTGCATGAACATCTTATACAATACCGGGGCCTAAAACGGAAGCAATTAACAATCAAATTAGACGTCCATTGAGCAGTGTTTAAATGCCAGGATCACAAAACATTTTCATCACATAACGTAGCACATACATAAGTCATACCTATATACATACATATACAAGCTCAGCCCAAAAAAATGGGGGTGCAACCAAAAACATCAAAGAGTGAAAAGTTATACACATTAATCAACGTTTGAAAAAATATTAGTGACCCAACATTATGTGCTACGAAAGGAACCCTACAACAGCAAAAAGGCTTCACTTTAATTGGCTTGACACAACGGGGTCGACAAAAGAGCTGTTGGAGTTGGACTAGGACTGTCCCCCGGGTTGATTACCAACATAGATATACATAATACAGGATGAGTGAGGCTCATTGAGTAATAGCAATGTAAGGAAGTTCATATAAATAAGCATAAAACACAATAAACATAAACTTATACTTCATGTTCTTGTCTTGGTCTTGCATTCACTCCCAAAACGGCCTCAGGCCCAACATTATATAGAACGGCCTTAGACCCAACATATCAATAGTTGTTTGGAACATTGGAGGGTAGATAGAACATCGACATGTCTCTACCTCCCTCGGCCTTAGGCCATGAGTCATAAACAATTCATATCATATTAGGGTCGGCGAGACATCAGCATGTCCCCACCTCCCTCGACCTTAGGGCCGCCAATAATAAGTAGCTCACATCCGAACGGCCTCGGGCCCATTGATAGCAAAACAAAACGACCGAGGGTCTATAACAATACCATTGCTCAAATATTACAATACAAGTGTTCCAATTATTCACCATATCGAGAACAAAACCCATTCACGAGTAACGATATATCAACGATAATTATCGGAAGTAAATGGAACACAACATTACACTACTATTACACACAGTGCTGTGGAGGAGCAATAGTCCCTACGTGACCTACACACAGCATACAACCCATAAGTCAGTCACTTTCTTTAGTCTTTTTCTTTTACTCAATATCTGATTCGTTCAACTCTTATTTAATTACAAGCATTTTAGAAGGTTCATATGCACATTTTAGTAGTTCCAGAGGGTCTAACAGAGAAAAAGAAACATACAAAAATTTTCCCCTTGGGCCGCACGTGCAGAAGCCCTCCATCGCATGTGCTGAAGGGTGGGCCACACGTGCGGAGCCTTTATTCCAAAACCTCAAATTTTCCTCCCCTGTTTTCCGCACATGTGGCTACGAGCCCAGCACGTGCGGTTGTGCTTCCCGCACGTGCGGCCATGAACCCTGCACGTGCGGTCGTATACCTTGTTTTGAGCAGTCCGAACTTAGGCAAAAATCCAACTGAACAAACACGTTACAAGGTGCAAAATATGAAGAATCAACTCAATATTATGGTATATCATCACAATAAACATGAATCACAAGCTTGACTAGATTACAACCCTTTTCCAATTCATATACACAACTCAAATCTTTTATGTTTCTATCTATACTTGGTTTATCAAATATACATAACCATCTAGATGCATATGTGAGTTCAAAACATGTGTAACTAAAGAACAAGAGGTGATCCTTCTCAAAATAGCTCAAAACAACCAAAATACAAGAATCATCGTTCCAATCAACCAACTATCATAAACATGACCTTTTTTGTAAACCCTAGCTTACATGAATATAAAAAGTTCCTACTCAAATCAATTAGAGAGGATATTCTAGGTAAATTATACCTACCTTGAACTCCAATCTCTAAAATTCTTCCCAATTCCTTCAACCTTCACTCTTGTTGAAGCCTCCTCTCTCTTCTCTCCCTCTCTAGCACTCTCTCCTTCTCAGGAGATATTTTCTTTTGTGATGAGAAGTTCCTAGGTCAAGAGTCTAATGGACTATTTAAGGTTTGACCCCAAATTAATCAATTTAATCATTACGAATCAAATTTTTACAAAAATTCATTTGTGATCTAAAAATCATGCTCATCACAGTTATAAAGTCAATTTCGGGTTATCGGACTTCTAAGGCTTCCAATTACTAATCCAAACGTCGCAATTGTAACAAATTTTTCACACAACTGACAGATATAAATCCATAGTTATATAATTCACACAATTAAACTTAATTTCACCTGGAATTTCACATTAAACATGTAATTACACATATAATGAGAGGTTGAAAGCATATAAGAGAGTCGGATTATTACATTTTCATAATAAGGCTGCATCTATTTCAATTTGAGATTACCTCAATTTGATTCAGTCATCCTATCTGAACTTGGGACTGGGTTATATTGATCTTTTAACTGTGTGTTTCTTTATGGGGTTTGTGGGCCAAATTAATGAAGCCACGGATGAACTTCCCATAAATTTAAACCTCATTGTTTGTCAAAATGCTCCCATTGGTGTTGAATTTATATGTATTTATTGTTTCAAATTTCAATAATGTTAAACTTATGTAATTTTGTGGCTGCATTAACGAACCAAAATTCTAAATTTGCTGTTCGAATATGTAGTGCATTTCTTCCATGATCCTTGTTCAATAAGTTATGCTAGGATGGTAGTATTATTTTGGGTACTTACGTGTAGGTTCTAATAAGTGGGCTTATTGTCTGATAGGTCCTATGAGAAAAATTTGTCATAAAAAAAAAAAAATCACTAATTGTAAGTTTTAGCGATAATTTATAAAAACCATGACAAAAAAAGTCATTAATTGTTAAGTTTTAGCGACATATAAAAAATTTTCACAAAAAAATTATTTGTTGCGACAATTTTATCAAAACTAATTTTTAATAGGACTTGATGAGAATGAAGTCAAATTATTAGGACATATTGGTAGTTTATTGTGTTCAAAGCTGGGTTGTTTAGTATCCTAACAATATTCTGTTTAATACACATGAAGCAAAATGCTGTAGATTTCTTTTGAATTGAGTTTCCTTTCCATGAAAGAATAGAGGATGGTGTCTTGCCAAATCCAATTAATTGTTGGAAAACGAGGTGCTATACCTTAAAATTTTAGTGGGATATATTTGCATTTTATAGATGGTTCGAACATGCTTTTACTTTCTCAGAAAATAAAATGTAGCTAAAAATAGGAATTAGTGAAGACCAACAAAAAATTAAATGTGCACAGCCTAGGTTTCGTTGGTTTGAATGTATATCAAAGTTTGTAGGAGTTTTGTTTGGATAGTATTCCCAATTGTATTCTAGGCCTGGTAAGCAAATATTCAATTTTTTTTTTTTTTTTTTTTTTTGTACATATTGACTTGTGTTTGTCCAGATGCAATTTTAGCACTCCTCAATCTAATGTCTGCATTTGACTGATCTATATCGTTTGGTTCCCTCTATAATTTACGAAATAAAGATCGGTAGTGGTCGTGTAGTGCTTAATTAATCATGTTTTTTGTACAGTAGTTATAGAGCCCGCTGTGACAGCGATTCTATAGATGGTTAGTATATTTTTGCTCTAAACAGAAAATTTCTAGGACAAGTAATTTACTTGGTCTGGAGTTGGCTGGATCCCAAACTTTGATCTCAGGAACTCTCATAAGCAGTTTCAGTCGGCCCTCAAAGCATGTGCAACTTGGGGAAAAATTAAGGGGTTTTGGTGAATCCCCCGTAATCAAACTTTAATGCAAAAGTTTTACTGCAAAAAGAGTTTTGACTCAAAATATTTTCTAATTTTGTGATAATGACATGACAAATTAAGTGTTAGCTTTTGATTTGTCACAAATACTAAATTGTGTTAAAATGTAGGTTTCTACTAGAAACTTTCTAGCATTCCTCTAAATTAATTTTTGGCAACTTTCTTGGATTTCTTTTTTCCTTGTGGTGGTGAATTTATTTGGACAATAATACTGAGTTGGAGTCAGGTTGAGATCCCATATCCTGAACTTTTGTCCCAATTCTTTGGAAATGTTTTTGTTGCTCCTAGGGCGCCACACGTGGCGGTATTTTTCACCAATTACAAATGCTCATGTCCCATCATATTCTTCAATCACTCAATACAAAATTGTGACTCCTATCTCTTCCACCAATCACAACATGTTTGGGGCACCACCTGGCAGTATTCTGGGACCCCAGTAACTTCTTCAATTCTCTATCCTATTGTTAATATGCCCCCACAAGTCCAATTAAAAAAAATAAATAAATAATAATAAAAAAAAAAAAAACCAAACCCTCAGTCTTTATCTCCTTTGTTTTACTGCCTCACCTCACCTACCAGAGCTAGTTCTAGACTCCTCATCCTCTCCATTTTCATCATCTCTTCCTCTTGCCACCACTAAAAACCAATCTGAGCCTCTTTATGTCATTCGAGTGTTTTGTGAGGCACCTACCAGAGCTAGTTCTAAAGTCCTCATCCTCTCCATTTTCGTCTTGTCTTCGTCTTGCCACCACTAAAAATACAAGTTTGAGCCCCTTTATGTCATCCGAGTATTGAGCCATCGACTACTCAAACTAAACCAACACAAATGACACCCTATCATTCACATAAGGGCTCCTAAGGCCCCCTTCCTCTTGTTAGGGTCGATTGTTTGGTTTGAGCTTGAGTGGTTGACTTGCTCTCTATGACCTAGCCTTCAAAGAATTCCGATGATGTTTGCCAAAGATACAACTTTCACAAATTCAATTGTCATAATCATATAAAGCGAAGTAAAAATTTCAATCTGAGGATTGATCTGCACAGGATTGCTAGTCCCGCACAGACCTTGCACTGCAGACCTCGTGACTGTTGTGATAGGTAGACTGTTTGAGAGCCTTGCAAGAGTTTCGGGAATTAATGACATGAGAGAGTGATCGAGAGACTTGATTACAACCGTTAGAGATTCGCACTATACTCGATATCACACAAATCAATTGCAAGGGAAATCTAGATTGAATAAAGAAGATCGATTCATGTGACCCTCTTGCTTCCCTTACTTGATACGATAGAGATCAATCGTTTACTTCAACTAAACTCGATGAAGCACTGAAACTACTTCAACTTCAATGGATGAACTTTTTGCTTGCCTGTTTTTTTAATATCATTATGACTTGATTGTTCGAAAGAGATTATTTCTCGATCAGAATAGTGGAACAAGGCACTACAAGAAAGATATATTCCTTTTCAAATCGCCCCGCGAAGACCCCTTTCACTGCCTTCTCAAACTAATGAAAGCCCTTACAGAACAACTACTGTGAGAGCCTTTCCTTCCCCTATACCTTCTCGTATACGGAAGGATACTCTATTTGGTCGAGGTCACTTTCCAGAAGAGGCAAGGAGTAGTAAGAGGAAGAAAGAAGAGACCAAGGAGTCTACTTCATAGTTGTGACTCTTGCTAACAATTGAATCTTTAACTGGCACTTGACTCGAACCACTTGCCATATCAAAACTAGCACTCCGTCAACCCTCTCTCTCTCTCTCCCTCACTCTTAATTGAACCCCAAATTGGGCAGACCATCAATAACATCAAACAAGATCATCAATCGCAAAGCATGACATGGTAAAGAGGGCGAAGATGGAAGGGTTTGCTAAAGAGGAAAGAGAAGGGTTTCGGAGTATGATATGGTTTTTAATGTATTACATATGGCAGCAAAAGGAGGTTGAGACAGAGGGCAGGAACAGATGATCCCAACCCCGTAGGAGTGACCCATCAAATCTTCGTTACGCTTACTCGTAATGAAGTTAGGGTCTGTTTTTGTTATATTTACATTATCTTGTGCTTTTTTTTGTTTTATCCAAAATCACAAACTTGTTTAGAAATTTGTTTTTGAAATAAATTTTTTTATTATTATTTATAAAATTAACCCATTGTTTGGGTAACGATGGATAACATTTACAATTTTTTTATGTTTATAAAAATTTTATAAATTGATTTTTATTTATTTTAAAAAAAATATAAACTAAAAAATATATTTGTTAAATTCTAAAATATTTATACTTATTTTGTATTATTTATGATCACAACCCCCCACCACACACACATATATATAAATATATAATATGGTACAACACCCAAACAAACCATTTGCTCTCTCTCTGTGTTTATGGAACCAAACTGCGTTTCATTCAATCCATCATTGAATTGACAGAGAAGATTGATATTCATGGACTAGTCACGAAAGAGTGTATGAATGGAAGAGTCACGAAGCTTGTGCTTGAACACTTGAATTTGAGTGATACATTGGATAAGAAATCTCTCAATCGATTAGATCAAATTCGAGTTCTGAGCTTGAAAGGAAACTCCGATCACGACGAATTTCGATCCACTTCGATCTGCTCCGATCTCTCTGGCGACCTTCTCTCTCTCTCTACCTCTCTCTTCTCTTCTCGCGCGTCTCTGTGCAGCGCCGTCGCTGCCTCTTAGCTTCTCGCTGTCTCTCTTTTCTCCCTCTTCTCTTCTCGCCGTCGCTGACTCAAGAACGAAGAGAGAAGAGAGAGAGAGAGAATCGAGAGAGAGACTGACCTGGCAAATTGAAAATTTGCTTTTACGCAGTTTCGAACATGGCACCCTCGAAAACACTGTTCCTCTGCGTTTTTCCTGTTCAAAATCCAAAGTAAACTCATTCATTTTTTTCAAATTTATAAACTAAGATAACCAATTATAAATCAAAAAAATTATCAACAAGTTTTATGATAATTTTTAAAATTTTTATATATATTAATCAAAAATTAAAAACAAAAACGTTACCAAATAGCCCTTAATAAGGGCCAAAAACTTTGTAAAATGAAACGGATGTAATTATACAACTATTTCTACAACTATTTTCCCGTGATGTCCACGTAATTTGTTTGGATTAAAGAAAAATGAAAAAAAATGAGATTTTTCAACATTTGTTTGGATAAATAATTATGTGACAAATGATCAGAAAGAAGAAAAATAGGCACTTAAAAAATTACGGTGAGAAATCAAAAAATACTCTACAAAAAATTTAGGGAGATTTATCAATAAATCTCATGTTAAATTTATGAACCAATTGGTCCCAATTTTTTTCTAATAAATCGTTTAGTCCTTGGATATTTTGAGGGACCTTAATACCCTCATTTAGATGTTATTAGATGCATGTTCTTTATGAGGGTGGGTCACGTGACACACACAATGGGTACCACAAAACAACAAAGTACACCAAGGCTCTTTATGAGGGTGTGTCACGCGGCACACACAATATGTCACGTGACACGCACAATGGGTGTCACACATCAACAAAATATGCTAAGGCTCTTTATACTTTTTGCCTTAGAGTGTCACGTGACACACACAATGGGTGTCACACAACCATTTATAAATCAAAAAAATTAACAACAAGTTTTATGATAATTTTTTAAATTTTTATATATATTAATCAAAAATTAAAAACAAAAACGTTACCAAACAGCCTCTTAATAAGCTCCAAAAACTTTTTAAAATGAAATGGATGTAATTATACAACTATTTCCACTACTATTTTCCCGTGATGTCCATGTAATTTGTTTGGATTAAACAAAAATGAAAAAAAATGAGATTTTTCAACATTTGTTTGGATAAATAATTATGTGACAAATGATCAGAAGGAAGAAAAATGGGCACATAAAAAATTACAGTGAGAAATCAAAAAATACACTTTACAAAAAATTTAGGGAGATTTATCAATAAATCTCAAATGTTAAATTTATGAACCAATTGATCTTAATTTTTTCCTAATAAATTGTTTAGTCCTTGGATATTTTGAGGGACCTTAATGCCCTCATTCAGATGTTATTAGATGCATGCTCTTTATGAGGGTGTGTCACGTGACACACACAATATGTCACGTGACACGCACAATAGGTGCCACACATCAACAAAGTAAACCAAAGCTCTTTATGAGGGTGTGTCACGTGACACACACAATATGTCACGTGACACGCACAATGGGTGTCACACATCAACAAAATATACTAAGGCTGTTTATGCTTTTTGCCTTGGAGTGTCATGTGACACACACAATGGGTGTCACACAACCATTTATAAATCAAAAAAATTATCAAGTTTTATGATAATTTTTAAAATTTTTATATATATTAATCAAAAATTAAAAACAAAAACGTTACCAAACAGCCCCTTAATAAGCTCCAAAAACTTTTCAAAATGAAATGGATGTAATTATACAACTATTTCCACTACTATTTTCCCGTGATGTCCATGTAATTTGTTTGGATTAAACAAAAATGAAAAAAAATGAGATTTTTCAACATTTGTTTGGATAAATAATTATGTGAGAAATGATCAGAAGGAAGAAAAATGGGCACATAAAAAATTACGGTGAGAAATAAAAAAATACACTTTACAAAAAATTTAGGGAGATTTATCAATAAATTCCAAATGTTAAATTTATGAACCAATTGGTCCCAATTTTTTTCTAATAAATCGTTTAGTCTTTAGATATTTTGAGGGACCTTAATGCCCTCATTTAGATGTTATTAGATGCATGCTCTTTACGAGGGTGTGTCACGTGACACACACAATATGTCACGTGACACACACAATGGGTGCCACAAATCAACAAAGTAAACCAAAGCTCTTTATGAGGGTGTGTCACGTGACACACACAATATGTCACGTGACACGCACAATGGGTGTCACACATCAACAAAATATAATAAGGCTTTTTATGCTTTTTGCCTTGGAGTGTCACGTGACACACACAATGGGTGTCACACAACCATTTATAAATCAAAAAAATTATCAACAAGTTTTATGACAATTTTTAAAAATTTTATATATATTAATCAAAAATTAAAAACAAAAACGTTACCAAACAGCCCCTTAGTAACCTTCAAAAACTTTTTTAAATGAAATGGATGTAATTTTGCAACTATTTCCACTACTATTTTCCCGTGATGTCCATGTAATTTGTTTGGATTAAAGAAAAATGAAAAAAAATGAGATTTTTCAACATTTGTTTGGATAAATAATTATGTGACAAATGATCAGAAGGAAGAAAAATGGGCACATAAAAAATTACGGTGAGAAATCAAAAAATACTCTTTATAAGAAATTTAGGGAGATTTACCAATAAATCTCATGTTAAATTTATGAACCAATTGGTCCCAATTTTTTTCTAATAAATCTTTTAGTCTTTGGATATTTTGAGGGACCTTAATGTCATAATTTAGATGTTATTAGACGCATGCTTTTTATGAGGGTGTGTCACGTGACATACACAATATATCATGTGACACATACAATGGCTGCCACACATCAACAAAGTACACCAAGGCTCTTTATGAGGGTGTGTCATGTGACACACACAATATGTCACGTGACACGCACAATGGATGTCACACATCAACAAAATATACTAAGGCTCTTTATGCTTTTTGCCTTGGAGTGTCACGTGACACACACAATGAGTGTCACACAACCATTTATAAATCAAAAAAATTATCAACAAGTTTTATGATAATTTTTAAAATTTTAATATATATTAATCAAAAATTAAAAATAAAAACGTTACCAAACAGCCCCTTAATAAGCTCCAAAAACTTTTTAAAATGAAATGGATGTAATTATACAACTATTTCCACTACTATTTTCCGGTGATGTCCATGTAATTTGTTTGGATTAAAGAAAAATGAAAAAAAATGAGATTTTTCAACATTTGTTTGGATAAATAATTAGAAAAATGCTTAAGAGCACTAAAAATGGATCACTAGAGGGAACACTAATGATGTGGCAGTGGGCCCCGCCCACTTTCTATGCCTTGTTTTTATTTTTTTATTATTTTTTTTGTCATTCCCAATATATTAGTGCTATTAGTGATGTATTTTTTAGTGATCTAACTCATTGTTGAAATAATTATGTGACAAATGATCAGAAGGAAGAAAAATGGGCACATAAAAAATTACGGTGAGAAATCAAAAAATACTCTTTACAAAAAATTTAGGGAGATTTACCAATAAATTCCAAATGTTAAATTTATGAACCAATTGGTCCCAATTTTTTTTTCTAATAAATCGTTTAGTCCTTGGATATTTTGAGGGACCTTAATGCCCTCATTTAGATGTTATTAGATGCATGCTCTTTATGAGGATGTGTCACGTGACACACACAATATGTCACGTGACACGCACAATAGGTGTCACACATCAACAAAGTAAACCAAGGCTCTTTATGAGGGTGTGTAACGTGACACACACAATATGTCACGTGACATGCATAATGAGTGTCACATATCAACAAAATATACTAAGGCTCTTTATGCTTTTTGTCTTGGAGTGTCACGTGACACACACAATGGGTGTCACACAACCATCTATAAATTTAAAAAATTATCAACAAGTTTTATGATAATTTTTAAAATTTTTATATATATTAATCAAAAATTAAAAACAAAAACGTTACCAAACAGCCCCTTAATAAGCTCCAAAAACTTTTTTAAATGAAATGGATGTAATTATACTACTATTTCCACTACTCCCTCCGTCCCAAAATATTAGTCTCTTATTCCATTTTTTATTGTCCCAAAATATTAGTCCCTCTTCAAAAATCAAGTACGAAAATAATATAAATTTCCTATTTTACCCTTCTTTTAAATTAATAAACAACACAAAAAGTACAATTATGCATTGATATTCTCGAAAAATGTACTATCAAAAGGATAATTTTGGAAAATCAACTTTTTTCAAATGCAATAATTGTACTACCAAAAAAAGTTAAATTCCCCAAAAGGGACCATTATTTTGGGACGGAGGGAGTACTGTTTTCCCGTGATGTCCATGTAATTTGTTTGGATTAAAGAAAAATGAAAAAAAAATGAGATTTTTCAAAATTTGTTTGGATAAATAATTAGAAAAATGCTTGAGAGCACTAAAAAGAGATCACTAGAAGGAGCACTAATGATGTGGCAGTGGGCCTTGTCCACTTTGGTGGTGTTTGGTGTAGCTGTTAAAACAGATTATAGATTATAGCTTAACAGATTATAGATTATGACTTTAATCAGAAGCGGTTAATCTGTTTGGTATAGCTGTTGGATTATAGATTTAAGTTGCTGAGTAGTGTTTGTTAAATAAGCTGTGAAGTAGCTTTTTCAATTAATTTTTATTTTTTATTATTAACTATTTGTCTACATTTTTCATAAAAAATAATAATAATATTTAATAGTCCATTTGAGTCTTTTTCTATTTTTAAAAAAATAAAAAATAAAAAAATCTAAGAGTATAACCGTGAATTAACATGTCCACAGCAGAAGCTGATAATCAGAAGCAAGGGGTGAGCAGCTTCTCAGAATCAGCTTTTTTGACTTAAAATAAGTTGTTAGAATCAGAAGCTGTTTGAAATAAGTTTAACCAAACAGTCCAAAATAACTTTTTAAAAGCCAGAAGCCATAAGTTGGCTTAAAAAAGCTGCACCAAACACCCCCTTTCTATGCCTTGTTTTTATTTTTTTATTATTTTTTTTGTCATTCCCAATATATTAGTGTTATTAGTGATGTATTTTTTAGTGGTCTAAATCATTGTTGAAATAATTATGTGACAAATGATCAGAAGGAAGAAAAATGGGCACATAAAAAATTACAGTGAGAAATCAAAAAATACTCTTTACAAAAAATTTAGGGAGATTTGCCAATAAATTCCAAATGTTAAATTTATGAACCAATTGGTCCCAATTTTTTTCTAATAAATCGTTTAGTCCTTGGATATTTTGAGGGACCTTAATGCCCTCATTTAGATGTTATTAGATGCATGCTCTTTATGAAGGTGTGTCACGTGACACACACAATATGTCACGTGACACGCACAATAGGTGTCACACATCAACAAAGTAAACCAAGGATCTTTGTGAGGGTGTGTCACGTGACACACACAATATGTCACGTGACACGCACAATGGGTGTCACATATCAACAAAATGTACTACGGCTCTTTATGCTTTTTGTCTTGGAGTGTCACGTGACACACACAATGGGTGTCACACAACCATTTATAAATCAAAAAAATTATCAACAAGTTTTATGATAATTTTTAAAATTTTTATATATATTAATCAAAAATTTAAAACAAAAACGTTACCAAAAAGTCCCTTAATAAGCTCCAAAAACTTTTTTAAATGAAATGGATGTAATTATACAACTATTTCCACTACTATTTTCCCGTGATGTCCATGTAATTTGTTTGGATTAAAGAAAAATGAAAAAAAAATGAGATTTTTCAACATTTGTTTGGATAAATAATTAAAAAAATGTTTGAGAGCACTAAAAAGAGATCACTAGAGGAAGCAATAATGATGTGGTAGTGGGCCCCGCCCACTTTCAATGCCTTGTTTTTATTTTTTTATTACTTTTTTTTGTCATTCCCAATATATTAGTGCTATTAGTGATGTATTTTTTAATGGTCTAAATCATTGTTGTATTTTGAGGGACCTTAATGCCCTAATTTAGATGTTATTAGATGCATGCTCTTTATGAGGGTGTGTCACGTGACACGCACAATAGGTGCCACACATCAACAAAGTAAACTAAGGCTCTTTATGAGAGTGTGTCACGTGAAACACACAATATGTCACGTGACATGCAAAATGGGTGTCACATATCAACAAAATGTACTAAGGCTCTTTATGATTTTTGTCTTGGAGTGTCACGTGACACACACAATGGGTGTCACACAACCATTTAAAAATCAAAAAAATTATCAACAAGTTTTATGATAATTTTTAAAATTTTTATATATATTAATCCAAAATTAAAAACAAAAACGTTACCAAACAGCCCCTCAATAAGCTCCAAAAACTTTTTTAAATGAAATGGATGTTGTTATACAACTATTTCCACTACTATGTTTCCGTGATGTCCATGTAATTTGTTTGGATTAAAGAAAAATGAAAAAAAATGAGATTTTTCAACATTTGTTTGGATAAATAATTATGTGACAAATGATCAGAAGGAAGAAAAATGGCCGCATAAAAAATTACGGTGAGAAATCAAAAAATACTCTTTACAAAAAATTTAGGGAGATTTAAATCCCAAATGTTAAATTTATGAACCAATTGGTCTCAATTTATTTTCTAAAAAATCGTTTAGTCCTTGGATATTTTGAGGGACCTTAATGCCCTCATTTAGATATTATTAGATGCATGCTCTTTATGTGGGTGTGTCACGTGACACACACAATATGTCACGTGACATACACAATGGGTGCCACACATCAACAAAGTACACCAAGGCTCTTTATGAGGATGTGTCACGTGACACACATAATATGTCACGTGACATGCACAATGGGTGTCACACATCAACAAAATATAATAAGGCTTTTTATGTTTTTTGCCTTGGAGTGTCACGTGACACACACAATGGGTGTCACAACCATTTATAAATCAAAAAAATTATCAACAAGTTTTATGATAAATTTTGAAATTTTTATATATATTAATCAAAAATTAAAAACAAAAACGTTACCAAACAGCCCCTTAATAAGCTCCAAAAACTTTTTTAAATGAAATGGATGTAATTATACAACTATTTCCACTACTATTTTCCCGTGATGTCCATGTAATTTGTTTGGATTAAAGAAAAATGAAAAAAAAAAAAAGAGATTTTTCAACGTTTGTTTGGATAAATAATTATGTGGCAAATGATCAGAAGGAAGAAAAATGGGCACATAAAAAATTACGGTGAGAAATCAAAAAATACTCTGTACAAAAAATTTAGGGAGATTTACCAATAAATCCCAAATGTTAAATTTATGAACCAATTGGTCCCAATTTTTTTCTAATAAATCATTTAGCCCTTGGATATTTTAAGGGACCTTAATGCCCTAATTTAGATATTATTAGATGCATGCTCTTTATGAGGGTGTATCACGTGACACACACAATAAGTCACGTGACACACACAATGGGTGCCACGCATCAACAAAGTACACCAAGGCTCTTCATGAGGGTGTGTCACGTGACACACACAATATGTCACGTGACACGCACAATGGGTGCCACACATCAACAAAGTATACTAAGGCTCTTTATGCTTTTTGCCTTGGAGTGTCACGTGACACACACAATAGGTCACGTGACACACACAACGGGTGTCACACATCAACGAAATACACTAAGGCTCTGCATGCTTTTTGCCTTGGAATGATGTATGACACGTGACACACACAATGGGTGCCACGCATTAACAAAGTATACTAAGTCTCTTTATAATTTTTTTCTGGGAATGATGTATGTCACGTGACACACACACGGAAGGGTATAATTGACCACTCAATGTTACCAAACAAAGGAAATAGGATCGACTGGTAAGATATTTCCTCACTAATAGGACTAATCAGAACAATAGAAACAACCTTAGGACCAATCGTAAACTGTTTGTGAGATAGGATTTATTAATAAATATCCCAAAAATTTATAATATCTAAAATATTTTTTTAAATACAAAACAAATAACATAAAATGGCACATGTATCATTCTCTCCCCCCCCCCCCTCATTATTCATTCAAATAAAGGGCATTGACCCATAAATTCTAAATCATAACTTATAGACCAACTAGTCTCACAATTATTTTAATGAATACACAAGTCCTTGTTTATGTAAATTAACACATTTAGCATTATTATTATGATATGGTCAATTTGGAAATTCTCTCACTAATTTTAGTTGTTTGTCGTATTTCAAAAAAAAATACACTAAAAGAATTTTGTAGTCATATTACTGGTTTGGACAAATCACTTTCTACATTCAGTCCACCCAGAATGTAACATGTTCATTATGAAAATCAACCCTTATACCACATTTCAAAAATCAAATTCCACCCATTTCTCAAAAAAAAAAAAAAAAAACAAAACAAAAAAAATCACATTCCACAATCCACTCAAAATGTATCATGCTCATTATAAAAATCAAATCACATTCCATATTCAATCAACCTATATGTCACATTTCAAAAAAACAAAATGAGCCCAACAATCAATAAGGGCAAAAATGTCTTAACGTAACAAAATAATACATTAAATAGGATTTCATAAAAAATGTTTTCAAACGAACAATCAGGTTTTTTTTTTTTTTTTTTTTTTAAAGAATTTTTTTTTTTATTATCTATAGATTTGTGTAATGGAAATTTCAATTGAATTTCTCTTCAACTTAATAAGGTAGAAAACCAAAATCATTTTCATTTTTGTGGCCTCATGATTTAAAGAGTAATGCTAGACATTCCAAAAGTTTTATTCAAATTTTTACAAATATTTCATATGAATGTGGGTCCCAACCTCATGTGAGACATTTAGGCCTAGTTTGGCTACTCCCAAAAAAGTGCACTTATTTCATCTTTTTATCTTTTTTGGGTCACATCAATCAACATCTCCTCTCTACTTTTTCTACACATAATACAAAAAAAGTCAAAAAGTGTACTTATTTAGTCTTCCCAAACTAGGCCTTAGCCTCCGTTTGGAAAGTGGGTTGGCTTTTTGGCTTTTTGACTTTTTTGGCTATTTTAGCCTGGACTAAAAAGCTTGGTTTGGGAAGGACTTTTTGGTTTTTTGATTTTTTTGACTTTTTTTGTGAGAGAAGAGTGTAATGATTATGGGTTGGATGTGATATTTTGTTTTTTATGACTAAAATAGCCTATTTTATCTTTTGTAACTAAAATAGTAAAAAAAACCCACTTTAGTTCTTTCCAAACGGACCCTAATAAAAATTTTAGTAAAAATTTTAAGAACTCTAACAATTTTTCTGATTCAAACGCTGTGTTTCCATGGTAGAAAAAACGAGTCTGGGTGGAGCATGGCTGTGTGTGCTCGTGTTTTTATTTATTTATTTTTCTTTCTTTTCTCTAATCGAGGTACATGTACTTAGTTCAAAAAATAAAAATAAAAATAAATAATAATAATAATAATGAAGAAGGTACATGTGCTTCTCTATACGGAATTACGGTGTTAGTTTTTTTTAAATTCACATTTTAATTTGAGAGGATTTAAATTGAGAACTTAGAGGTTAGTAGAGTTCATCATAAATTTTATTTTAATGATTTAAATCGATTATTTTGTAAAACTCTCCATGTATATTATTTATAAAAAAAATTAAATCAATTCAACAATTGTAACATTATCATTTCATTACGTTTGTCTACAAAAAAATAAAAAAAATAAATGACAAGTAAAATATTTATTTTTTTGGAGATAAAATAAAAAATATAATTATCGAATTGATCAAATTTTTATATAGATAATATACATGAAAAATCCTATAAAATAAACTGTTTAAATTATTGAAAAAAACTCTTAATAAGTCCCGCAAACCCCTCAAATTTTGTCCAGTTGAAATAAAATATGAGGTAATTACTCACAGGTATGTTGACCATTAAGTCTTACAAGGGTTTGTATAGATCAAAAAGTCCCACAAGTGTTAGCGATATTTTTTTGTGACACATTTTTTAATTGTCACTAAAAAATAACAATTAATGACACTTTATTATAAAAATGCCATTAATTTTTATTTTTTTTAAAAGTTAAATTATAAGCAGGTTCTAACAGTTTGATTTAATTCTCATTAAGTGCTGTCAAGTTGTCATTAGAATTTAGTCATAAAAAAAAACCTTTTGTGACGATTTTATGAATTTGTCACTAAAAATTGACAATTAATAACTTATTTATAATGATTTTTTAAATTATTGCTAAAACTAATAATTAGTTGCATTTTTTTTTTATATAAAAACGCCGCTAATTATCATAAGACCTTGGGCAATAAGTCTACCTGCACATAAGTCTAAAAAAATTATGATAACAATTAAAAGTGAACAAAAAAAAATTTCATCTAAAAAAAACTCAAGAGAACTTATTGATGCACATATCTTCTTACTAGAAATTTTTAGTCAATTTCCAATTATTAACTTAAGAGAAACATAACTACTAGAAAAATTATTTGTCAAGAAATTTTGATTCTTTCTAAGAGCATCTTCAGTGAATTTGCTAATCCACTGATTAGTGTCATACAGTAACTGAACATGTCAGTTAATAAAAATTAGGAGTAAAATTACCCTCCCATGAATTAGTTAAGCCTTAGTTAAATTTTATGTAGTGAGCTTTTAGCTAAAATGGTCGCTAAGAGCATCAGCATCAACAACGCTACAATAGCTTTGAAGCTATTGTAGAGAGCAGAAGCGAAGAATATGTGCTCCATTAGACTCGGTATTCTGTTCATCCATTTTTGCCAACGCTACAGTGCCTCAACTGATGAAGCGAGCTACTGTTCATAGGTTAATCAATTTTTTATTATATTTTCTTTCCCGCTCTTCTTTCTCCCGCCAACAAGAACACCATCTGTCATATCACCATTACTATTAACACTTACCAGAGCCATCACAAATTTCATTATCACCATCTTGGAAGTTCATCAGGTTTTTTCTCTCTCTCTCTCTTACTCTCTGTAAATCATGTATTAGTTGATGAACTAGATTTTGTTGTTATACACATATATGTTCTTGCATTGTAAAATCATGTATCAGTTGATGAAATAGATTCACTTTTGTTATTATACACATATATGTTCTTGCATTGTAAGTGTTTGATAAAATCCCTTACTAGTTTGTCCAAGATGCTATGCCAACTGATTGATTCATTAGTAAATCAAGAATGTTGATTTTGAACATAGCTTTACAGAACACCAAAACCATTTTTGTTCTCATTTTTTCAACTTGGATCTCTATTGGGAAAAAGAAGAAGAGAGAATTAGCTCAAAAACATAACAATAGGGAGAATTTTTAACCTTCATGTGAGCAACAGTTTTGAATACATGGAAGGGGTGCAACTCAGAGTTGCACCCCTGTGGTTTCTAAGTAGCACCCTTTACCTTTTTGTAATTTTTTTCTCCCCCTACACTGAATTGTAATTTTCCCTTAATTGATTCCTATTGCGCATTAGGATTGGAATAGTTAAGGATGATAATTTTGGAATTTTATATTTTTGTCATCTCTATTAAATAAATAAACACATGTGGTTATTTTGTTAAACAATCTGTGCACTCACAACTCTTGTAGGGATAGAGTCAAATGAAGACCATTTTTTGCCAATCTTTTACAAGAAGGATCTAACATTGACAGCTAATTAATGGAGTCTCAGTATACGAGTCAAGTTGGTCAAGTGGTTGGCCATGAGTCTCCATTCTCTACTCAATTGGAATCAACTGCTAAGAAAGCACGTGGAGGCAACTTTTCCATAGAAGAAGATAATATGGTTGTATCGGCTTGGCTGAACACTAGCTTGGATGCAGTGCATGGAAATGAGCAAAAAAACAAGACCTTTTGGAGGAGAGTTGGGGAGTACTTTCATTAGCATAAGACATTTATTAGTGAACGTAACGATAATTCTTTAATGAATCGGTGGTCAACTATTCAACTTGGCACTAATAAGTTTTGTGGTTACTTTGCCCAGATTGAATCATTGCATCAAAGTGGTGTTAACAAGCAAGACAAGCTATTAATTACATTGATCTTTACACTTTTCCTAGCATTTTCATTTTATGTTAAGAAGCTAATTATTGGTTTTTAATTTTTTATGTTTGATTGGAAAGGCAAAAATAATGTACCAAGAGGTTAATAAAACCTCATTTCAATTCGAACATTGTTGGAATGTGTTGAGGCATCAACCAAAATGGTTTGAGCAATGTCAAAAGAAAAAATCAAAAAGGATTAGAAATGACCCAACATCTTCACCTTCAACACCAGAGCCAATCAACCTAGCAGCAGATGATATCTTACCCTTGGAGAGACCTATGGGTAGGAAGGCAGAAAAGGAGTAGTTGAAAAAAGTAAAGAACCATGATAGTTGTTCTCCAATTGTGGATTTACTGAATGAGATGAAAGAAGAAAGAAAAAAAGGAACTGAGAAGAAACTTGAACTTCTTCAAAAATCTTATCATATTCATGCTTCAAGGGCTTGAACTGAACAATTGAAAGAGGAAGAGAGAATCGTGATGATTGATACAAGTGAGATGTCCCCAATACATCAAGAATATTATCATCTACGCCAATTGGAAATCATTGAGAGTAGGAAAAAAATTAATGATGTGGAGTAATTAGATGATTTCTATTTGGATGATTGTAATATTTGACATGTTTGACATGCTTTTGAATTTGGATGTTTTTGGAATGCTTTTGGAATGTTTATGTTTTGATGATTTTGGAATGTTTATGTTTGGATGATTGAATCCCAAATGGTTTCCTTGTTTATGTTTATGGCTTCCTTGAATCCCAAATGGCTTCCTTGTTTATGTTTTTGGAATGTTTATGTTTATGTTTTGATGTTTTGATGACTTCATGTTTGGATGATTGAATCCCAAATGGCTTCCTTGTATGTATGTTGTGGGAAGTAGAACTAAACTGGAGGAAAACCATGCTTGGTCGTCCCACCGGTCGACCGGTTCACCTCCTGTGTTGCTGCTACTCTGCCTTTGATCTGTTACTGTCTTGGGCCTTATTTTTTTACCTGTTTTAACAGCATTTTGCACTCCAAAAATATGGTTAAACACAAGGACAATTTAAGGATTATAATGATTGAATTAAACCTTTTCAATTCAATTATAATCCATGTTTCAAAATAAATCAAAACATAATAAAAACAATCAAAAATGGAAAAGAAAGATAATTTTGTTCCTTTCTTTATTTCCTTCACATGTTGTTTTCACACCATAGTTTTTGTTTTAATATTTTTCATTACTAAAACATATAATTAAAAACATAATACATTTATTTGCCAGAAAATAATTAAAACATTACACAATGTCCTATGACTGACTATATAGTTGCCACAAGTGCTCAACAAGATCTGATTGGAGTTGAGAATGAATTTCTCTGTTTCTGATGTGGTGATTTTGTTGAATGAATTCCATAAGCTCGGTTGTACGCTCATGTGACACTTGTGCCAAAGGGGTTTCATCAATTTGTTCAAAATCAATGTCTTGTGCTTCATTGTCATCTCGCTATAGACACGCCCGCGCGGGGGGCCCTCGCTACAGTTCGGACTCGATTTGTGTCACGGTTCTTAATCTGAACCAAAGAGTCCAAATCCGGCAAATCGTTTTGAGAAACAGATTTTTGAAAAGAAGTGCCAAACATGGATTGCTTTGCCAGATACAGAGTCGCCACCTAAATATTTTAAAATGGGAGAATTTAGGAAACCCTGACGCGGTGCCAAAGGCCACGTGTCCGTCATCACCAAAGTTGCCTCAACTCGGGAACTTGGGTACGATTGGGGAAGGTCAGCTATGAGCACCCCCTCTCGCCCGATCAAAGATCGGCCTCTACTAACCGTGATATCTTGTTTTGAAAGCATTATGTGTTCTTATTCCATTTATTAGCCTAGCATTACTATGTTATGCGCACAGCAAACAAGTATAGACCAGATCGCCTAAATTGGAGCAAAAACATTTCATATTTGTTTTGAAAATGGCTTGCTACTCGCAAGTAGGCTAAATTGCAGGTTTTGCCAACCTCAAGTGGGCTTTTAGAAAAGGTGGTTTTGCCACTATCTAGTGGGCTTAAAATTCATGGCTTTAATGCTTTTTTTCCAATTTAGGTAACTCAACCTCCATCCACAGGCATTCAAGCAGTTATATCACATAAGCAGCTAGCCTCATGGTAATCATGCTGTTATGGCAACACTCACACGCATGCAAGGATGCTAAAGCAAAAGAACTTACAGAGTACTCCAAGCCAAGACAGTAACTAGTTAGTAATCAGATGCATGATCCTAGTTCATATTTGAAATGGCTAATGCAACACATGCAAAGATGCAATCCAAACAGGCTCGACTATCCTAAACATGGTATGTGAAATGCTACAACTAACACGCATTCAATTTGGAATTGAAATACAGATGCAGTTAGAATGATGCGCCGAGCCCGGTGCATGCAAGACAAATGTATGGATGCACGCATGCATAGCATAAGGTATGCTAATTTAAATATGCCCTAGTCTACCATCATAAGCGGGTAAATAAAAGGGAAGAAAGACATGGGGTTGGAAGACATACACACACTCACGCACACTTATTACACAACCAAATAAATATTACAGTCCGAATAATAAACACATAAATTATTACAGAATTTCTAATTAATTAACAGAATGAATGTAAAAGGAAAGGTGGCCACAGCCCCCGCCTCGGGATGCGCGAATGATGCATGCTCGAACCCGTCTCGCCCGGAAAGTCCGTACCATACCACTGCCGCCTTGGTTTACATTGCCCTGCTTCTCTGAAAATTGCCAAAGTTTTGGGACAGGTCCCCTGAACACTGTGGAACACCATCGGCTGAAGGAAATGTCCACCGGCCATTGAAATATCCATCGGCTGCTGATGAAGCTATCGGCCCAGGAAGGATTGCCGGTCGGCACTGAACACTGCCGGTCGGCAGAAAGTTCCTGCAGAATCTGGTTTTTGACAGCAACAAGGACAGACAGTGTATGGCGTGGAATTTCAAGCAAATGTGTGCATGGCTACTCTCCCAATCATGTAACGGACTCACGGGAGTATGGCCCTTAACCCTCGGGCTATCAATCGTGCATTTGATGCATGATAGCCTAAGGAGCCAAGGTTTGCAATTCAATGTAAAAATGCATGCAACACACAAATGAGGACCAAGAGCCTATCATGCCAAAGTCAAGGGCCTCGGTGACCGAGGGTTGAGGTGTGTTTTGTCACTCGAAGTACAAATGCCCCTCATCCCTCACACTTGGTTTGACACCCCAAACCAAGCAATGCAATGCATGTTATGCAAACATGGCTCAAAATGTAACATGATACTAAGATGCAAAACATGTCAAATGTGATGCAATCTATCATGTTAAGTATGCAAAATGCTAGTCATATGAGATGCAAATGTGATGCAAACATGGACCAATATGCCATAAGGCTAGCATGGGGCAACATATAATGAACGAAATAAGCAACAAGCATATGATAAGCATGCAATGGTGGACTTAAACCATAAATGGCAGACCTCAACCTTGCCATAAACAGTGGTCAAAATGATGTACAAGAGCATAAATGATGTATGCAAGCATGCACACATCAAGGTCCATCACCTAAGCATGAAAGGGGACAACTCTAAGCATACTTAAAGGCGATATAAAAGGGCATTAAACCAACATGCTAGGCTCTGAAAATGAATAGAGGATGATGCCAAATCGAATAAATCATGCAAGTAAGGCATGCAACAATGACCACTACTTGAAGCCAATAAAGGGGGTCAAACCAAAGCTATGTCAACCAAACCTTAAAGGACCAAAATGATCTAAAACAGTCCCAAGGGACTCCAAAACAAGACTAAAGCATGCATAGATCCTGGTCAAAACATGCCAAGGAATGAGTCCAAAACAAGGGCATTCAAGGCCACCAAAAGGGAGCATCACTCAATACTTATCCCAAGCAAACATGGCATGAATTTTTTAATACAAAACAGAGTTCTAGTATGCAAAAAGGGCCCTCAAAACCCACTGATTTGGCAGCCTAAATGCTTAAGCATGGTAGCATACACAATGACCAACCCTTTAGGCGCAAGACTACAACACTTCAAGGCAATGAATGAGACGCAAATGATAATGTAAGTTCACATTACATGAACTGAAACATGATATTAAATGATGCCGAATGATGATAACAAGCTTATGCTAAGCATGTTGATGGCCCATACAACCAAGGCTTACAAGCCGAAATGCAAAGCAACTATATCAAGCATGCCAAACATGACAAAATCAGTGGCCAACAGACTTTAAGCATGACAAAACATGGCCAAATACTTCACAAGGTTAAGTCAAAATAAGAGGATATGCTAGGCTAAACGCATAGTACACTTCTAGGCAAGATGGAGAATTACAAAGCAAGTATAAAATGCATGCTAAGGGCCAAAAAACCACCATTGGACAGAGATATAATATGACCCAAAATAGCCAAAAAGCTTCTGAAATGGGACCAAAAATGATCAAGCATGCATGTTCCCTTTTTAAGCCAAAACAAGGGTAAAAGAAGGACAAAGGGGAGAGGGGTGTCCCTCCCCTACACAAGACTTCAAAACCACTCCATCACCACTGAAAATTCACTGGATTTCAGTGGTGAGAAGGCCAGCACAACAAAGTAAACAAAGCTTAAAGAAAAGGGTACCAAAATAGGCCAAAAGAGGCCTAAGGGGAGGAGTTCGACCCCCAATGCCAAAACACCCTTAATGAAAGATGTTAAGCACAAAAATACAAGACTTTTTCATGTTAAACACAAAGCCTAAATCCACATGCAAGACAGGTAGAAAACTAGTGCAAAATTGGGGAAACTAAAGCAAATGTCTCACCCTTGAAGAAGCCTTGAAGAACAGATGAGCCAGCCACTCTCTACTGATCAAAATCAGTCCAAAACCTCAACAAACAACCCTCAATGCCTCTCAATCTCGGAGCAAGGTGTAATGGTGTGTGTGTTAGTGCAAAAGTAAGGTCAAAATGCACTTTTAGGCTTCCAAACACACCCTAAGGATGAGAGAGAGGGAGATATATAGAGAGAGTGTGTATGTATATGTATAAGCTTTGGTTTTTCTTTCAAAATTGTCCACCTAGAAGAAGGAGGAGAGCCCTCCTCTTATAGAAGTCCCCCTTGCAAAGCTTACCAAACAAGCTTTCTTAGGGGGAAATCCCTTCATACACGTGTGTGGAGGGGAACAGAGTGGGTGTCAGCTATCACAACTGGCACAAAATATCTACTAAAAGTAGATGAACAGTAGTCGGCTGCTCAAAATTGCCATTTTGACAAAATGGACTGCCAACCGGCAACAAAGAATGTCGACCGGCAATATATATTGCCGATGGCACAAAATCACTGGCCGGTGGCCTCAAGCCATGGCCGGTGATGTGTGGGGATGCCTCACAAGGCATTCCCTGCCCCTTCAAGGCAAAACACAAGTGTTTGGTGCAAAACCAGACACTAAACAGTCGAGTTCAGAGATCCTGAGGCAAGGCGCGTAGCCGAGACCTCCGGGAACTCCAAACGAACACAAACATGGATGATCACCGGGTGTTCAAACGGTGACGTCCAAGTCTTGAGGACGGTCAAAAATGGGGTGTCTACAGTTGCCCCTCTTTGACAGAACTCGAAAGTCATAATAATGACGGGAGTGAATGTTAAAGCCCAGAGACGACCCATTTTTGACAAGGCCGAAGACTTAGACAAACATGCAAGACAAACAAGGTATGCGCCCAAAGGCAGGGGTAAAATGCAAGACAATGCACAGAGCCGGACATAACTTATGATCATGCAAAGAAAGCTGTAATGAAGCATACATGCGACAATTTTAAGCTAGCATACACCAAACTACACTACAATGCAGAAAGGATGTAAGAGAATTATGTAATTCTCGATACGTCTCACTCGAAGGATACAATACCTGTGCGGCTCGTCTGGTTGCACCAACCTCAAATGAACCGTACATACAATATCGTGCCTGCAAAGAAAACAAACTTAACAGGTACAATATCGTTAGCAACATGCATAATAGTGTACTCGAAATGCGTGACAACGCAAAGCAAGTGGAAAGCATAACAATGCTGTGAAGGCACAGACATGTAAGTGGAGCATGCGGTCTACGTAGGCAACAAAATTGATCATGAGCATGCGGTCTACGCAAGTAATGAAATTGAACATAAGAATGCGGTCTATGCAAGTAGAACATGCGGTCTACGCAAGTAAAATATGCGGTCTACGCGAGTAAAACATGCGGTCTACGCAGAGAAAGCATTGCGGTCTACGTAAGTAATGAATTTGAACATAAGAATGCGGTCAATGCAAGCAGAACATGCAGTCTACGCGAGTAAAACATGCGGTCTATGTAGGTAATGAAATTGATTACAAACATGCAGTCTACGCAATCAAAACATGCGGTCTACGCAAGCGAAACATGCGGTCTATGCAAGGAAAACATGCGGTCTACGCAAGGGAAACATGCTGTCTACGCAAGGAAAACATGCGGTCTACGCAAGTGATGAAATTGAACAATCATGCGGTCTACGCAAGTAATGAATTTGAACAAACATGCGGTCTACGCAAGCAAAACATGCGGTCTACGCCATCAAAACATGCGGTCTACGCAAGTAGTGAAATTGATTGCAAACATGCGGTCTACGTAAGCAAAACATGCGGTCTACGCAAGTAATGAAGTTGATTGCAAACATGCGGTCTACGCAAGCAAAACATGCGGTCTACACAAGTAATGAATTTGAACAAACATGCGGTCTACGCAGGCAAAACATGCGGTCTACACAAGTAGTGAAATTGATTGCAAACATGCGGTCTACGCAAGCAAAACATGCGGTCTACGCAAGTAATGAAGTTGATTGCAAACATGCGGTCTACGCAAGTAAAAGATGCGGTCTACACAAGTAATGAAATTGAACAATCATGCGGTCTACGCAAGTAAAAGATGCGGTCTACGCAAGTAATGAAATTGAACAATCATGTGGTCTACGCAAGTAAAAGATGCGGTCTACGCAAGGAAAACATGCGGTCTACGCAAGGAAAACATGCGGTCTACGCAAGCAAAACATGCGGTCTACGCAAGTAGTGTTCATGACAAGAGTTGAATGTACACATGTAAGTAAAAACATGTCATTCACGATGTTGGAATGTAAAGTACTGTAACACAGCATAATTGAAACGATTTGTGGAATTCACGAGACATGAAAAGGATATGGGACGGGACGTTCTTCGTACGTATCGAGCATTGCTCGCAGAAGTTGTGGCCTGAGGTCAACTCGAAGGTTCACGTTTCAAAAGTGTGCTTTCCCGCATTGTCTCGAGTGATGAAGGCGCCAAACCATGTAGTTAACCCGAACAAAGGTGCGGAAGGTGCGTTGACCGCAAGGGGAGTTTTACTGGTATCAATTCCGACACTTTGCTACCCTTCCATTCTATGCTTTACTTTCCTTTTTACTGGTAGTTTAAGCACATTGCACTGCCTCGGGCAGGTTTTATTTTTTCTCAAAATTACATATTTTGCAAAACACGTGACGGGAATGAAACAATGATTTTGTTCAAAAGATGTTGCATTTGTAAATGTTCTATGCATCGCATCGCAAGGTATCACACCACAATGTGAACGAAATTGAACCTATTTTGAACACTGAATATTTGCATCGTAATAATCAGGTAGTGAACCGACTTACAACTCGATAAGCAAAGCAAAGGCATAATATAACCAAACAAGTGTGAGTACAACTCGATAAACAAATCAAAAACTCAAAGAGAGTGAAGTACAACTCGATAAGCAAATGTTCAATGACTTGATAAGCAGACAGGTGTGACTCCACAAGAATCGATCACCGGGGGAGGGATCGGAGGTGGTGGAGTTCCCCAATACCTAGCATAAACAGCTCAGGGAACCAGGAGGAAGCTCATCGGCCAGGGGTAGAGGCCATCGGCCACAAGGAATGGCCACCGGCCAGAAATTTGTTCGGTCGGCAAAAGATAATGGCCGATCGGCAGAATATTTTGCCGGCCGGCTATGAATGAGGGAATCACCAGAATGTTGACACCTGTCCTCCACCCAACCTTATCTCCTACAAAAGAGCCCAGCTTCGTAGTTTTTCTTAATTCCACACTGATTTGCTCTAATGGAAGAGTTTCTTGCTCAAAATCTCACAGCTTGGATTGCTAGC
Source organism: Camellia sinensis (assembly GCF_055761805.1). Taxonomy (NCBI): domain Eukaryota; kingdom Viridiplantae; phylum Streptophyta; class Magnoliopsida; order Ericales; family Theaceae; genus Camellia; species Camellia sinensis. The sequence goes on from NC_138964.1 coordinate 75,726,999, forward strand.
TTGGATGGCTCGGAAAAGTTGAATTTCCAGGGTTTCGGCATAAATGCACTATTCACTCTGGGTCATACCCCATTGCACCTCCCGTTTCTCCATGCCGCGGCAAGGTTTTGGAATCCAGTGACGCATGTCTTTAGCTTCACTGGGCAAGAGATATGTCCTACTTTTGAAGATTTCCGAGCCTTAATGGAGTCCAAGCGCGACGAGGAGCTCCTGCCCCAACTTAATTTTGGCCATGCCCAATCCTTAGGGCGAATGTGTGGACTCAGTATGCATGACGCTCGGTCTCTGATTTGTGACGGGATGCTGGACATTCCGAGTTTGACCGATCGGTTTTCTGATGCTGGTGATCGCAACAACCATCACTGGAAAGGCTTCCGGCGACACGCCCTCTGTTTGTGCATGCTATCTCATTTTCTATTTGTCTCAGGCTCCGGAGGGTCTAGTGTCCGGCTGATCGAGGTTGCCCAAGGCTTGAAGGAGGGCAAGAGCTGTATTGCCATGACTCTGGCTGAGACGTTGATGGGCTTAGACGCCTTTTATCGTCATGAGACGACCAGATTAGCAGGGAGTCCACTATTACTACAGGTAATGTTTCCCACCCAACCTCACATTTGCATTGCTCACATCACTCGGCCCTCAAGCTCGGTCTTTTCTCACAAAACCCTATTCTCACTTTTCTTTCCTTGTACATCTCTCTATTCTTTATTCTCTCATTTTTCATCCCTTCCCAGGTATGGTTGATGGACAAATTGCAGGTCATGGACTCTTGCCCAGCGTATTCAGCTCGCAGCTACTTCTTCCGGTACCGTCTAGTCAATGCCCTTGATGAGGGATGGTGGTTCGCTTGGATGTGGCACTTGTCCGCAGACCGTATTGCTTGGCGGTGCCCTTGGCTGAGCCTTCCAGCAATGAGTTACAATATGCCCCGGCAGATTGGGATTCAATTGGTTGGTCTCACTCACTATGCATTCTACTTCCCATTCCGGATTCGATGCCAATTTGGCCATGATCAGACCTGCCCGCCAGAGGGGATAGAGTATCCTGCTACATTCCCAGCCCGAGGTGCACAGCTTGCTTGGCAGGCCACCGCGTGGAGGATGAGAGAACTCTTGGCCCCCGCTCCTACTTTCAGTTGCACTTTGTCTGATGAGTGCTTGGATTGGCTCAATGAGGAGGCACAGGTCGGGCCCATCTTGGTATCGGAGGCTTCGACCAGCTCTGGGAGGGGGCGCAGGAGCACCTGACTTGACTATGCCCCGGATTTATTGCTTTATTAGTACTTTCAAGTTTTCTTTATGAATGTAATAAAAAGCAACTTCGATTGTATGCAAGAGCAGGAGGACTCTGTTTTGAAATCAATGAAATTGAAGGTTATGGTACTAAAAATTTGCCGCTTTGGTCCAAAAAAGATCAAAGTTGTAAAAAGATTATTTTGAACAAAGTCAGCTTTTATTAAAACTTCTCAAAATCATTTTCGATGTGGATCAGAACTGGACACGCCTGAGATCTGTCACCGAGATGCACAACCCCGGATCTCTGCAACTGGAAAGTTGCCCCTAGTCTGAAGAGCGCTGCACCAGAGATCATAACCAAACCCTTGAATGCTGAATAGACAAAGATGACCGAGATGATCAAATGGACAAAGTTGATCGGGGAAAAGGGTTATGGCTGAACTCCAGGATGAAGTTGCCTACGTATCCCAAAGATGGGAATCAAGCCTTACGTAGTTCAGGCTTAGGTTCACTCGAGTATTTTCACTCTCCTTTTATGCAAGGTCGCCCTTTGCGGGTTTTCAACCTTGCGAGCTCAGTTTTTATATTTTCTAATTTTCTATGCTCTGACTTTTGCCTAGGTCGCCCTTTCGGGTTTTCGGCCTAGCGAGCCTCTCAAGGGTAATATTTCTTCAACTTGTCCATGTTGATCGGTTGGGAAAATTCCAGGCCATCTAGGTCCATCAGAACCACAGCTCCACCTGACCAGATAGCTTTGATGATGTAGGGACCAGTCCAATTAGGTCTGAACTTGCCCCTTGGGTCGTGGATGGGAGCTCGGTTATCTTTGAGCATCAAATCTCCTTCCTTTAGATTCCTGGACTTAACTTTCTTGTCGAAAGCCCGGGCAATTCTGCGTTGATAACCTTGAACATGGTACAGTGCTTTCAGTCTTCTCACATCAAAGAGCATGAGTTCCTCAAACCTGCTCTGCTGCCAATCTGCTTCGGCTATTTGACACTCAGCCAATACTCGTAATGACGGAACCTCAACTTCGATAGGTAGAACGACCTCCATCCCATAAACTAATGAATACGGAGTCACTCCGGTAGAAGTTCTAATTGAAGTCCTGTAGCCCCACAGAGCAAATGGCAGCTTATCTGGCCAATCACGGTAGGTTTCCACCATCTTCTGCAGGATATGCTTGATGTTCTTGTTGGCGGCCTCAACTGCTCCGTTGGTTTGCGGCTGGTATGTGGATGACTTATGAAAAGCCACGTTATATTTCTCCAACAAGTCAATTACTTCCTTCTTAAAGTGGGAACCATTATCCGAAATAATCTCGTTTGGGACCCCGTAGCGACAGATGATGTTGTTTCTGATAAACTTTACAACGTGCGATGCCTTCAACACCGCGTATGATTGGGACTCGACCCATTTTGTAAAGTAATCTATCGCGACTAGGATGAACTCATGCCCATTCGATCCCTTCAGAGTAACTGCCTCGATCACGTCAATTCCCCAAACTGAAAATGGCCATGGCGAAGTCATGTTGTACAGTTTTGACGGCGGGATGTTCATGCGGTTTGCATGGATCTGGCATTTGTGGTATCGCCGAACAAAACTAATGCAATCCTCCTCCATGGTGGACCAGTAGTAACCCTATCTGAGGATCTTCCGTGCTAGCATTACTCCGTTCATGTGCGCACCGCACTCTCCTCCATGGATGGCCTCCATCAGGCGCTTCGATTCTTCGGCTTCGACACATAGCTTGTGCATTCCCAGATGGCCTCTCTTATATAGCTTACCTCCACAGATGATGAACTGAACGGCCATTCTTCTGATTGCCCTTTTATCCTTGGCATTTACCCCTAGCAGATATGCTTCCTTCTCCAAGAAGTTCCAAATGTCGTAATACCAGGGGTTATCATCCTGAACTTCGTCTATGGCAGCGATTGATTCATACGCCGGCACAAACTTCTGATCAATGAGAACTGGACGCATCCGGACTCCGGACGGGATGTCTATCATGGAAGATAGAGTTGCTAGTGAATCTGCGAACCTGTTATTCTCTCTCACTAGGTGGGTGAAAGTTAGCTTCTCAAACCGAGGAATTAACAAGTCCAAGGTCTGGTGGTAAATTATCATTTTTTCTTCTTTGACTTTCCAGTCTCCTTTTGCCTGAGACACAACAAGGTTCGAGTCCCCAATGACGTCCAACCGCCTTGCCCCTAGTTCTAGGGCTGCTTCTAGGCCGGCAATACATGCCTCATATTCTGCTTCATTGTTCGAGACTTTGAATCGGAGCTTGAATGCTAAAGGGATACGGGAATCGTCAGGCGCTATCAACAACACTCCTATCCCATACCCGTACTGGTTTGACGCTTCGTCAAAGTACATCGTCCAAGTTTCATCTTCGATGTGCAGAATGGCTTCATCTGGGAATAGGTACTCAACCGCCTCATCCCCTTCAACCGGGTGGTCGGCAAGGAACTCCGCTACCGCTCTTCCTTTTACTGACTTGCGTATCACATACTTCATATCAAATTCAGAAAGCAACAGCAGCCAACGAGCTAGCCTACCCGTAAGTGCCGGTTTCTCGAAAAGATATTTGATGGGATCCAAGCGTGAAACCAACATTACAGAGTGAGCTAACAGGTAGTGCCGCAGTTTCCTGGTAGCCCATACCAAGGCCAAACAAGCCTTCTCCAGCGGAGTGTAGCGGGTCTCGTAATCCAGCATCTTCTTGCTTAGATAGTAGATGGCCCTTTCCACTTTGTCCTCTGACTCTTGTGCGAGCATGCAGCCCATGGTAGTCTCAGTTACTGAAAGATACAATATCAACGGTCTCCCCTGCTCTGGCGGCGATAACACGGGCGGGTTCTGTAAATATTCTTTGATCTGTTCAAAAGCTGCTTGACATCGGCCGTCCCATTGGAATTTCTTTCCTTTTTTCAGGAGACCAAAGAGTGGTTCACAAGTCAAGGTTAATTTTGAAATGAACCGTCTTATGAATTTCACTTTACCTAGAAAGCCTCGCACCTCCTTTTCAGTCCTTGGTGGTGGCATTTCTAAGATGGCCTTGATTTTTGAAGGATCGACCTCGATGCCCCTTTGTGTAATCAGAAATCCCAGCATTTTTCCCGCTGTAACACTGAACGTACACTTCTGAGGATTTAGCCACAACCGAAATTCTCTGATCCTTTGGAAGAACTTTTGCAAGGCGGTGTAGTGGCCTTCTCTTTCTTTGGACTTGACAATCATGTCATCCACGTACACCTCAACCTCTTTGTGGATCATATCATGCAATATTGTGGTTGCAGCCCGTTGATATGTGGCTCCAGCATTCTTCAACCCAAACGGCATCACTGTGTAACAGTATGTCCCCCACAGGGTGGTGAAAGCAGTCTTCTCCCGGTCTTCGGGTGCCATCACTATTTGATTGTAGCCTGAGAAACCATCCATGAACGAGAGCAAAGCACGCCCCACTGTAAAATCTACCAACTCATCAATATGTGGCAAGGAAAAGTCGTCCTTCGGACTAGCTCTGTTCAAATCCCTGAAATCCACGTATACTCGGATCTTGCCATCCTTCTTCGGTACTGGAACAATGTTGGCCAACCAAGTCGGGTATTCGGATACTAACAGGAAGCCTGCATCGATTTGCTTGGTGACCTCTTCCTTAATTTTGATGGCCCAGTCCGGACGAATCCTTCCGAGCTTCTGTTTGATCGGTCGGGCCTCGGGGTCAAGAGGGATCCGGTGCTGTACAATCTCAGGATCGATTCCAGGCATGTCTTCGTAGGACCACGCGAAAACGTCTTTGAAATCTTTTAATAAAGCGACTAAGCGCTTGCGTTCCTCCGAAGACAACGTGGACCCGATCTGGACCAGCTGTGGGTCCTTCTCAGTACCAACATTCACAGTAGTGATTTCATCCATTAAGGGTTTAACAAATCTTTCCTGCTCTTGATCAATTAATCGTTGCAAAACCGGAGGAATTTCTTCCTCGTCGTTTTCATCAAAATTTTGAAAATCCTGATTTAGGCAATAAATCAAAGGCACAGAAAAATACTCAGAAACCATATCCACATCATTCTCATTAAATGCTTCCAAGTCGTCCGATTCTTCTGTTACAACAGACTCAAAAGAAAAAGAAAATGACGACCTAGACAGGACTGTGGCATCCGGGTTATCACCCCCAGGAATACCGGACTCAGACTCAGTTGAGCTGAAACCTGATTCCGACTCACAAGACTCGGTGGAATCAGATTCCGGCTCACTACCTGACCCGGTGCTGCTTGATAAAAATCCCTCTTCATATTGCTGGACGAGAGTGGGTGCGATAGATGCATCCAAAATAGTTGATGGTAGGCCCGTAGCCGTTTCATTCCCGATCATGCATACCGAGAAGTTGTCCCCCAAGCACTTCTGTTCGATCGGAGGATCTGAAAGTAGACATGCCAGTGCTACCCTCATTTCATTTTCAGCGTCCTCAGACTGCACTTCCTTACTTTGCTCAGCCTCGGCTAATGGGTCTGTCTGCTTTTCAGCAATGTCATCCCCAGGTAACTGTAGATCAAAGAAAATCTCAAACCCTGGCACGCGCTTCCTTTCCGCGTTCAGCCACGGCTCTGGGAAGCCACAGAACGGAAAGTCCTCCCCCTCCCGGACGAAGCGTCCGTTTAGGGAACCCTGAATGGGTCGGTGCATTAAGTCAAAGGGCTTCCCCATCTGTTTTGCTCTGGCTCTTCCGGCCATTTCCTTTCCTTTCCTTATCCAGTCCTCTTTGGTGGGTAGATAACCCAATCCGAAGGTATAAGGGTTGTGTGGCACTTCGGCCAATGCTGCGACGCCTTTCCGGCCGCTCTTTCCCAGTCCCATCCCGGGGATGTGTTGGAGCTTGTTCATGAGATAGACTGCTTGAGCACTGACATATACCCCTTCATTAGCTGCCATGATATCCTGTACAACCCGAGCCTCAGCCAAGGTAAAACCTGATATGAACACATCTTCCATACCGTGCTCGATTTCTAGAACAGGCGTAGATACCTCCGACGGCGGATGAATTATTGAGTTTCCGAAAACAATGGCTACTCCCTTCCCATAGGGGTATTTCACCACTTGATGTAGGGTGGAGGAGACCGCCTTTACCTGATGCAGCCACGGCCGCCCCAAAAGCAGGTTGAAAGTTGCAGGAACCTCCAAGACATGGAAATCTATCTCATGCTGTCCCGGCCCAACCTTTGTTTAAATCTTAACTGTTCCCATTACTTCCCGGCTTGTGTTGTCATACGCCCGAATCACCTGGGCCGTTGGCACGAAGTCCGCGATTTTCAAACCGATCGCGTAGGCTGTCCTTGCCGGACAGACGTTGATGGCAGACCCTGTGTCGACAAGCACCACGGGTATCCATTTATCTCTGCACTCCACGGAGATGTAGAGTGGCTTGTTATGGTTCGCACCCTCAGGTGGCAGTTCTTTGTCAGAAAAGGTCAACATCGGGGTAGCTCCTCCCGAAAAGACTAGGCCCACCAGCTGTTCGGGCGTGGTGTCTGTAATACCCCTGTCCCGTAATATGTTAATTGGTCCTTAATAAGATGTGATTATGTGTTTGTTATGGTTTTGTATGCCATTATGTGAAAATATGTGGTTTTGAATTTCTATCTGTTCACCGTAGGAATATCTGTCTGATTTTACCACTTCGGAAATTTAATTGAGGGCCTTATCGGCCACGGAACCCGAAATTGATTATGCCATTGTGGTTGGCATAATTTTTAGGGCCTACGGTGAAATTTAATTGAAATTTGATTCTGGTCAATTTAAACTGATTAAATTGAGAAATTAAGTACCCCATTACTTTATATTAAAATATTTGTTAGTGGGGCTTGTTGTATATTTGTATTGCACTCTCCTTTAGCTCTCTTAAAACTCAAAATCTGAGTTAGACAATTGAGAGTGAGAGAGAGGCCGGCCATGGAGAGAAAAAGGGAGAGATTTGTGTAATTTGGGCTCAAGACTTGGGAATTTGAAGATCTAGCTCAGGATTTGGCTAGAGCTTGGGTGTTGAAGCTCTTAGGTAAGTGATTTCATGAACTCTTACTTGTAATTTGTAAGTTCAAGGGTTGTTTGTGATCAAGAACATGTAATGAGTTGATTTTTGTTGAGATTGAAGTCTTAGAACTCATGCATGTAAGAAATTACTTTGAATTTGCATGTTTGAGCTTGAAACACATGATTCATGTGGAGTTTTGGGTAAAGCTCATATTGTAGTCACCATTTGTACCATCTAAGTTGAGAATGATGAGCATCTCCCACATGCATGTACAAATCATGGGAGTATAAGTCTTGAATGTTGAATTTAAGCATGTTGATGATGGGTTTGAGACAATTTGGGACATGCATGTAGATAATTCATGTAATTGAGCTTCCTAATGTCGTAATCTGCATTAGTAGCATGTTAGCATGTGTAAATGTGTAATTTGAACCATTGCATGCAAGAAATGTAGATGGAAAACTAATTTGGAGCTCAAGAACACGATCTGGGAAACCCAGATTTTTGAGGTCCGCTCGAGCGGGGTAATGGCCGCTCGAGCGGGAAAATCGTGCTCCCAGCACTTTTGCAGAGTTGGACGCCCGCTCGAGCGGGACATTTCACGCTCGAGCGTGGATTTTTGTAGACGGGCCTTCAGCTCGAGCGCATCTTTTGTGCAACCAGTACCTTGCAGGCCTTAAGGGTCCGCTCGAGCGGAGAATCTTACGCTCGAGCGGGGACCCTGTTTCCTGGAATTTTGTTCATGCATTCTGTGATTCGTTTTCCGTTCTCTTTCACTTGTAAGCACTCTTAGGCATGTGTTAAGCATTGTAAATGAGATAATGAGATAAGAACAAAGCCTAAAGAGGAATATGTGAATTAAAGAACGGATTGAACTGTTAGTGACCCTTTTGTATTCATGAAATGTGTAGGGTCAAGCTCCAGGGCGCATCCACAAGCCGATCACTGTGAGTAATATCAATATTTGAAAACTTGTCAATGCCCAATTGCTATTCCCCTATAAATATTATGAGTTGTTAATTGGGATTGTGGACAAAAGTCTGACAAGAATAAATGAATGAATGGGCCAAAGGCCGTTTGACATGAATGAATGGGCCAAAGGCCGTTTGACATGAATGAATGGGCCAAAGGCCGTTTGACATGAATGAGTGGGCCAAAGGCCGTTTGACATGAATGAATGGGCCAAAGGCCGTTTGACATGAATGAATGGGCCAAAGGCCGTTTGACATGAATGAATGGGCCAAAGGCCGTTTGACACGAATGAACGGGCCAAAGGTCGTTTGACATGAATGAATGGGCCAAAGGCCGTTTGACATGAATGAATGGGCCAAAGGCCGTTTGACACGAATGAACGGGCCAAAGGCCGTTTGACATGAATGAATGGGCCAAAGGCCGTTTGACACGAATGAACGGGCCAAAGGCCGTTTGACATGAATGAATGGGCCAAAGGCCGTTTGACATGAATGAATGGGCCAAAGGCCGTTTGACATGAATGAATGGGCCAAAGGCCGTTTGACATGAATGAATGGGCCGAAGGCCGTTTTGCCATGAATGGAAACCCGGATGGGCCAAAGGCCAGAATGTTTGGAACTACAGTTACTTGACTTGCATTTCGTATATGTTATATATATATATATTTTGCTGTTAAACAGAAGTATGAATTGGGCCCAAGGCCGTTTGGAGCATGTTGATCTACATATTGTTATGTAACTGTTATGTTTGATATTATTCACTGGGTTATCGCTCACGCTCATTCATGTATTTGTAGGTGAGCCAAGGGAAGTCCAAACCCAGCCCCAGTGAAGTCTGCTAGGAACAACAGGAGTTTTGGGAGAGTCAGCCTTGTGCCTCGCGCATGAGACCATCCTTGCCCTTTTACTATGTACTTACGTTTTGTCTTGTTGGCAAGGACCCAGTGCATATCTGTACATAGTCTGTTATAGGTTGACTCGTTTTGGACGATCCTGTCTGTAATGAATTTTGTGAAGCTGTACTTTTGATGTGAGTTATTAACGTATCTGAGTATGGTTTGTTACATGTGCATATAAGCACGGCTCTATGGACAAAGTTTTAAATTTTGCTTCCGTTTGGCCCCCATTAACTCTGTTAAAATACGTTTAGAACAGTTTGAGGCCGTAGGTAATCTCATGATTACTGGCCGGTTACGTCCTTAACCCACGGGGGCGGGTTCGGGTCGTGACAGTGTCTATAGAAAGCTTGGCTTTGTCCATGGCTGAAAGGACAGCCTGTCTATGTACTCGAGAAGCCATAAGCAGCCCCCAGATGGAGATGTCTGCTTGTATCTTTTTCAATTGTCTCAATACGGCCTCATCCTCGAGTTGCCTTTCTTTTTGCTTCTCTGCCTCCCTATCTTTTCCAGACGCCTCTGGTTGATCTAGGTGTGGAGGCTTGAAATACCGTCCACTCCTAGTCATGTGATCGACTTCGCCGATATACCAGGTATCATCTGGTTGGTTACTCCCCCAATCTTCGTCTGTGTGGGCAAGACATAGATCATCGTCTTCCCACCACATTCCATCTGCAGCCGACATGCACCTGTCCGGTTCTGGCATGACTGTTCTCATACTCGTAGCACCTTCTATCCCTATGCTCGCGGCATTTTCCATTTCTGTGTTTATAGTAGTCTCAGTCCCCACATGGGCTTTTGCCTTCCTGATTCTCTCGGAATCTTCGAATCTTTCCTATCCCGACTGTGTCAATGCAGCCGACTGTTCAATAATCCCCGTACTCAAAATGCTCCAATCCCGAGCGAAATTCTTGACACCGGTGCCCTCCGGCGATGCACTCTGTTCTCCAACCCTTCCGGCTGTCACTGACATTCTTGCCCCTGCCGGGCCTTGTTGTGGCTGAAACTCTTCCACCACATCTGGTTGATCATCCAACCATCCCGTAACCTCTGTTGATTCCTCATAATCGAACCAGTTGACGGCTAAGTCCCCTGGATCTTGGTTACTGTAAAACTGGAGCTTGGCAAGGTCCTCTTCCACAGCCGTTACATCATCTGTTCCCTGTCCCAGACTGTCCCCTTGGATCACACACAGCTCCCCCTCTGTTGGTAGTTCCATATCTGGCTTGTCCTGGCCTATTGACAAAATGTAGTCACTCGGACTATAAGCATTCCCAACACCACTCCCAGATTCCGCAGACTCTGGCTCAACAACCGCCTTCTCCTTTGGAGTCTTCTCTCTCCTGTTCTCGATAGTCACCACCGTTGGCTTAGGTTGGGTTATGAAGATGTCCATCATGTACAAATCGGTGCAATCGGGAAGGAACACTTCCGGCTTAGGCAGGTGGGAAGGAGTGATATAGATGCTAGGGTCGTAAGGCACGACCCCAGCTTGGATGAAGTTGACTCTTTTGGATGGTGGAGTTTGGTTATGTGTGGGGAGAGGGTTTGTAGTAACGTTGGGTTTCTCGGGAGGCAAAATCACCCTGTTATCAATGAGATCTTGAATCTCATGATGCAATCGGAAGCACAGGTCGGTGTCATGACCGTGCTGTTGGTGAAATGCACAATATTTGGTTGGGTTGTGGGCAGCGGGGAGTCTTTCTGGTAAGGGCTGCGGCTCTAGGGGCTTCAGATGTCTCTTTCTGATTAAGACCCCCAAAGCTTTGGACAGGGGCATAAAAAGTGGAGCGAAGGTTCTGGTGTTTTTGGGTGGGTATTTGACTGTTTGTGAGTTGCTTCCGGACGCACCGGAGAATGGTGCGGCTGCCATAGTTCTTGAGGGAAGGTTGGTGGTGACCATACTTACTTTGGAGGTCCTGGTAGTTGTAGCGCCACTCGGGCCTGTATTAGTGTTACGATTGAAAGTTCTGCGGGGTTGCTCCCGGTCATTATCAATCAATCCTTGCTTTAAGGCATCCTCAATCTGCACCCCCATTTCATGTAGATCAGAAAAGGTAGGGAAGGGGAGTACAATCATCTTCTGCATTAACTTCGGCTGAAGATTGCGCACAATCATCCGAATCTGGTCTTTGTCTGTGGGCCTTAAGGTCATCATCGAAGCCTTAGCCCGCCATCTGGTTTCGAATTCTGAGAAGCTCTCTTTGGGTTCTTGCCTCGTTGTCTCGAGATCCCGGGTCGTAATCTCGATTTGTGTATTGTATGAGTACTGCAAGATGAAGGCCTCAGCCATCTCGTCCCAACTTCTCTTGACGTCATCCTCCAATTTGGCATACCATATGGCCGCTACACCCGACAGGGTCCGGCCAAATAGAGACAGCTTCTGCAGTCTAGTGAGGCCCATTGGCCTTAGGATGTCTGAAAACAATCTTAGGTGCACCATGGGGTCTCCAGACCCATCAAATCGATCAATGTGCGGCATCTTGAATCTGTCAGGCAGCGTCACAGCTGCGTCGGTATACCCATCTTCGATGTCAGGGATGGTCTTGACTCCCTGGGATCTTTTGAACAGCTTTTCGAGCTTGCTCAGCTTTAATGCTGTGGGATCTGTCTCGAACTCGAAAGGAGAGTCCGGTGGGTTGGTGGGTGTTTTGGATAACTGGGGTTGGATTTGGGGTAGGATCGGGGGCGGGGGTGGTCCAATGGGAATGTCCGTGTCATTCTGAACATTAGCTGTCTCCCCTAGGGTAGGAATTCCTGGCGGGGAAGGAACTTGTTGTGAAGCAGATGCTCCGTTTTGCTGCTGTAACCTCACGATTAACTCTGCTTGTTCATTCATAACCGTGGCCTGCTGCATGGCGAACTCCACCTGCCGGACAGCATCCTGCTGCATCATCTTCATGCTCTCTTGGAGTTGGCGCACCATCTCCTCTAAACTAGCCATACTATTCTGTTTTGACTGTATTATCGGTGTATGTTCCCTCTCTATGGGTGAAACAGAACCCTGATCCCTACTGTACACAGGTGGGGTAGATAAAGCCCTCTGTACTGACTGTTGAACTGATGCCCTCTGCCTAGCGGTCCTCCGTCTAGTAACTGGGGGTAGAGAGTGGTACACTGGTTGTCCGTCTACTAGATCCTCAGATCGATGGAGCCGACGACCTCTAATCCAGAGTGCTTGGGGAATATCTACCGGGTTGGAAGCAATGGTGCTAAACTACCTAGCAAAAAGATAAATAAAGCAGTAAATAAACAAACAATCGGACAGCACAACGGCGTAAAATAAACACATACAACGCACAGTTGGGTATTCATAATACACAGTTGGTAAGCCGGACACACTGTTCCTCGATACTGATCATTGTTCCCCAGAATCACTGTTCCCAAAACTGAATCTGATACCCGCAGATAGCTGATTCTCATAAACTGATACTGATGCCCTCAGGTCTAATACTCAATCTTGCAAACTGTCACGTACGTTCCTGTAGAGATACACTCTAAAAGCACATAGCAAGTAAAGAGAGCCAAAACACCCCTATGTTGGGGTAGGGTTTCCCTGTCCTATTTTGTCAGGAGCTAGGGTTCCACAATGCACGCAGCAGTTTCAAACAACCTAAAATCGGGTAAGCAGCCTGTCCTAACTTGGAATGGTCACTATGGATCCGAATATGCACTAGGTCGAATGGTCGAAAAGGGTGCCCCGGTAAAAACCGGGGTTTGTGTTCCCATACTGTCAAAGCCCATAACCGGTTAGCCTTATGGTCATGTCTTGACAAGACAAGCCCCCGGCAAACCGTTCAGGAATGGCAGATGGCAAACACTGTGTCCTAGGCGCACCAATGCACATGCAATGCAAAGAAACACATAAATGTAATCAAAACAGGATATCACGAGTTCAAGTCAAGCTCTCTAAATCCCCAGCGGAGTCGCCAGAAACTGTAGACGCACCCGCGCGGGGGGCCCTCACTACAGTTCGGACTCGATTTGTGTCACGGTTCTTAATCTGAACCAAAGAGTCCAAATCCGGCAAATCGTTTTGAGAAACAGATTTTTGAAAAGAAGTGCCAAACATGGACTACTTTGCCAGATACAGAGTCGCCACCTAAATATTTTAAAATGGGAGAATTTAGAAAACCCTGACTCGGTGCCAAAGGCCACGTGTCTGTCATCACCAAAGTTGCCTCGGCTCGGGAACTTGGGTACGATTGGGGAAGGTCAGCTATGAGCACCCCCTCTCGCCCGATCAAAGATCGGCCTCTACTAACCGTGATATCTTGTTTTGAAAGCATTATGTGTTCTTATTCCATTTATTAGCCTAGCATTACTATGTTATGCGCACAGCAAACAAGTATAGACCAGATCGCCTAAATTGGAGCAAAAACATTTCATGTTTGTTTTGAAAATGGCTTGCTACTCGCAAGTAGGCTAAAATGCAGGTTTTGCCACCCTCAAGTGGGCTTTTAGAAAAGGTGGTTTTGCCACTATCTAGTGGGCTTAAAATTCACGGCTTTAATGCGTTTTTTTCCAATTTAGGTAACTCAACCTCCATCCACAGGCATTCAAGCAGTTATATCACATAAGCAGCTAGCCTCATGGTAATCATGCTGTTATGGCAACACTCACACGCATGCAAGGATGCTAAAGCAAAAGAACTTACAGAGTAGTCCAAGCCAAGACAGGAACTAGTTAGTAATCAGATGCATGATCCTAGTTCATATTTGAAATGGCTAATGCAACACATGCAAAGATGCAATCCAAACAGGCTCGGCTATCCTAAACATGGTATGTGAAATGCTGCAACTAACACGTATTCAATTTGGAATTGAAATACAGATGCAGTTAGAATGATGCGCCGAGCCCGGTGCATGCAAGACAAATGTATGGATGCACGCATGCATAGCATAAGGTATGCTAATTTAAATATGCCCTAGTCTACCATCATAAGCGGGTAAATAAAAGGAAAGAAAGACATGGGGTTGGAAGACATACGCACACTCACGCACACTTATTACACAATTGCCCTCACTCGGAGGGTCCAAATAAATATTACAGTCCGAATAATAAACACATAAATTATTATAGAATTTCTAATTAATTAACAAAATGAATGTAAAAGGAAAGGTGGCCCCAGCCCCCGCCTCGGGATGCGCGAATGATGCATGCTCGAACCCGTCTCGCTCGGAAAGTCCGTACCATACCACTGCCGCCTTGGTTTACACTACCTTGCTTCTCAGAAAATTGCCAAAGTTCTGGGACAGGTCCCCTGAACACTGTGGAACACCATCGGCTGAAGGAAATGTCCACCGGTCATTGAAAATATCCATCGGCTGCTGATGAAGCTATCGGCCCAGGAAGGATTGCCGGTCGGCACTGAACACTGCTGGTCGACAGAAAGTTCCTGCAGAATTTGGTTTTTGACAGCAACAAGGACAGACAGTGTATGGCATGGAATTTCAAGCAAGTGTGTGCATGGCTACTCTCCCAATCATGTAATGGACTCAAGGGAGTATGGCCCTTAACCCTCGGGCTATCAATCGTGCATTTGATGGATGATAGCCTAAGGAGCCAAGGTTTGCAATTCAATGTAAAAATGCATGCAACACACAAATGAGGACCAAGAGCCTATCATGCCAAAGTCAAGGGCCTCGGTGACCGAGGGTTGAGGTGTGTTTTGTCACTCGAAGTACAAACGCCCCTCATCCCTCACACTTGGTTTGACACCCCAAACCAAGCAATGCAATGCATGTTATGCAAACATGGCTCAAAATGTAACATGATACTAAGATGCAAAACATGTCAAATGTGATGCAATCTATCATGTTAAGTATGCAAAATGGTAGTCATATGAGATGCAAATGTGATGCAAACATGGACCAATATGCCATAAGGCTAGCATGGGGCAACATATAATGAACGAAATAAGCAACAAGCATATAATAAGCATGCAATGGTGGACATAAACCATAAATGGCAGACCTCAACCTTGCCATAAACAGTGGCCAAAATGATGTACAAGAGCACAAATGATGTATGCAAGCATGCACACATCAAGGTCCATCACCTAAGCATGAAAGGGGACAACTCTAAGCATACTTAAAGGCGATATAAAAGGGCATTAAACCAACATGCTGGGCTCTGAAAATGAATAGAGGATGATGCCAAATCGAATAAATCATGCAAGTAAGGCATGCAACAATGACCACTACTTGAAGCCAATAAAGGGGGTCAAACCAAAGCTATGTCAACCAAACCTTAAAGGACCAAAATGACCTAAAACAGTCCCAAGGGACTCCAAAACAAGACTAAAGCATGCATAGATCCTGGTCAAAACATGCCAAGGAATGAGTCCAAAACAAGGGCATTCAAGGCCACCAAAAGGGAGCATCACTCAATACTTATCCCAAGCAAACATGGCATGAATTTTTTAATACAAAACAGAGTTCTAGTATGCAAAAAGGGCCCTCAAAACCCACTGATTTGGCAGCCTAAATGCTTAAGCATGGTAGCATACACAATGACCAACCCTTTAGGCGCAAGACTACAACACTTCAAGGCAATGAATGAGACGCAAATGATAATGTAAGATCACATTACATGGACTGAAACATGATATTAAATGATGCCGAATGATGATAACAAGCTTATGCTAAGCATGTTGATGACCCATACAACCAAGGCTTACAAGCCGAAATGCAAAGCAACTATATCAAGCATGCCAAACATGACAAAATCAGTGGCCAACAGACTTTAAGCATGACAAAACATGGCCAAATACTTCACAAGGTTAAGTCAAAACAAGAGGATATGCTAGGCTAAACGCATACTACACTTCTAGGCAAGATGGAGAATTACAAAGCAAGTATAAAATGCATGCTAAGGGCCAACAAACCACCATTGGACAGAGATATAATATGACCCAAAACAGCCAAAAAGCTTCTGAAATGGGACCAAAAATGATCAAGCATGCATGTTCCCCTTTTAAGCCAAAACAAGGGTAAAAGAAGGACAAAGGGGAGAGGGGTGTCCCTCCCCTACACAAGACTTCAAAACCACTCCATCACCACTGAAAATCCACTAGATTTCAGTGGTGAGAAGGCCAACACAACAAAGTAAACAAAGCTTAAAGAAAAGGGTACCAAAATAGGCCAAAAGAGGCCTAAGGGGAGGAGTTCGACCCCCAATGCCAAAACACCCTTAATGAAAGATGTTAAGCACAAAAATACAAGACTTTTTAATGTTAAACACAAAGCCTAAATCAGCATGCAAGACAGGTAGAAAACTAGTGCAAAATTGGGGAAACTAAAGCAAATGTCTCACCCTTGAAGAAGCCTTGAAGAACAGATGATCCAGCCACTCTCTACTGATCAAAATCAGTCCAAAACCTCAACAAACAACCCTCAATGCCTCTCAATCTCGGAGCAAGGTGTAATGGTGTGTGTGTTAGTGCAAAAGTAAGGTCAAAATGCACTTTTAGGCTTCCAAACACACCCTAAGGATGAGAGAGAGGGAGATATAGAGAGAGAGTGTGTATGTATATGTATAAGCTCTGGTTTTTCTTTCAAAATTGCCCACCTAGAAGAAGGAGGAGAGCCCTCCTCTTATAGAAGTCCCCCTTGCAAAGCTTACCAAACAAGCTTTCTTAGAGGGAAATCCCTCCATACACGTGTATGGAGGGTAACAGAGTGGGTGCTAGCTATCACAGCTGGCACAAAATATCTACTAAAAGTAGATGAACAGTAGTCGGCTGCTCAAAATTTCCATTTTGACAAAATGGACTGCCGACCGGCAACAAAGGATGCCGACCGGCAATATATATTGCCGATGGCACAAAATCACTGGCCGGTGGCCTCAAGCCATGGCCGGTGACGTGTGGGGATGCCTCACAAGGCATTCCCTGCCCCTTCAAGGCAAAACACAAGTGTTTGGTGCCAAACCAGACACTAAACAGTCGAGTTCGGAGATCCTGAGGCAAGGCGCGTAGCCGAGACCTCCGGAAACTCCAAACGAATACAAACATGGATGATCACCGGGTGTTCAAACTGTGACGTTCAAGTCTTGAGGACGGTCAAAAATGGGGTGTCTACACTCGCTTATCCTCAATGATCATATTACGCAATATTATACAAGCCTTCATAACAACTTTAATTGACTCAAGATTCCAAGATCGTGTAGGTCCACGCACAATTGCAAAACGTGCTTGAAGCACCCTAAATGCACGCTCCACATCCTTCCTACATGCCTCTTGGGCCATAGCGAAATGTTTTTTCTCGTTTCCTTGTGGACATGGAATTGTTTTCACAAATGTTGCCCATGGTGGATATATACCATCAGCAAGATAATATCCCATTGTATACTCATTACCGTTGATGGTGTAATTGACTAAAGGAGCACACCCTTGAGCAAGCTCAGTAAATACAGTAGACCTTTCTAGTACATTGATATCATTATGAGACCCGGGTAACCCGAAAAATGCATGCCATATCCAAAGATCATATGATGCAACTGCTTCCAAAATAATTGTTGGTTCATGGGTGTGACTAGTATACATACCTTTCCATGAAGCGGAGCAATTCTTTCATGTTCAGTGCATACAATTAATGCTTCCCAACATTCTAGGAAAGCCATGACTTTTGCCAACTGCTAGTAGTCTAGCAATGTCATTGTTGTTTGGTGACCTCAAATACTGATCAGAATAAATTTCAACCATCGCTTTGACAAAATAATATAGACTCTTCATTGCGGTACTTTCTCCAATCCTCAAGTATTCATCCATAAAATCAACTGCTACTCCATAAGCGAGCATTCTAAGTGTTGCAATCATCTTCTAAAGGGAAGATAAACTGAGCACTCCAGCACCATTTCTTTTCTGGACAAAATATGATTCATGAGCTTCTACCACAGATTGAATACGGAGAAAAAGAGAACGTTTCATTCGAAACCTCCTCCGAAATATATTGGAAGGATATACTGGTGGATCAGCAAAATAATCTAGAAAGAGTCTTTGGTGACCTTGCAAAGAATTGCGCCAAATGAATTTGTGGCGTCGATTAGAATTGTGTCGTGATCTTGATGAACTATTGGTTGCTAGCCGTTGCCATGCCATAGCAGCTATTCCAATTGTCTCCAACTCATCGTCAGAGTCAGAGTCATAAAGAACCATATCTTCTAGAGAATGAAGATCCATATAGAGAAAATAAATACAAAATGAAATAGCAAAATTAGGTTGATCTGGATGAAATTTAGATAGCAATTGGTTTTATTTATATTGAAAGAATATGACCGTTGGAATATGACCATTACAATATAGCCGTTGGAATATGACTGTTAAAATATAGCCGTTACAATATAGCCGTTGAAATATGACCGTTACAACATAGCCGTTGGAATATGATCGTTAGAATATAGCCGTTTTAAAAATATGATGGTTGGCAAAAAATATATTTAAATTGAAAAAGATAAAAAGAATAAAAAATAATATTTTAATGAAATATAATTTTAGAATAGAGAGTTTGACAGAGTGTGTATATAAAAAAGAGTTTATCAAAAATAAAAAAGTGGATTTTGAATTATAATTTGACTCAAATTTGCTAAGATTGATGCGGATGCTCTAACTACCCACAACCACTTTAGCTAACATGGAGAAGAGAGTGAGAAGAGAGAGAAAACGAAGGTATGGGATGAGTTGCTGACTTGTGTCAGAAAAGGAATAGATGAGTTGAGTTGTTAAATGACACCTGTAAAGGGACAGTGAATGACCCATTTTTTTTTTGAATTTTTGTTGAGTAGCTCGAATTATTTGTGATTCGAATTGTCCGAATCTCTCTCTCTCTCTCTCTCTCTCTCTCTATGCATCTCCCACACTCCCTTCATCATCCCTTTCACTTTGTTCATCTCCTTGTATCACTCCTCCACTCCCTCTTTTCATCTCCCTCACTCTCATCTCCTTCAAGATTTATACCAGCAGCCAATCTGCAGCAAAATATCAATAATTTCAGCACCAAAACAATACCAAAACAACGCTAACACAATAACAATTTGAGCAAAAACAAGACCAAAATAGCAGCATTTTTGATTTTTTTGAAGCTAATCTGGGATGTGATTTTTTAAAGAAAAATCAAACCCATTCTCCTTTTCCGTCTCTGATATGGCCAGATCGTGGCTTCCCATTCAGCCTACAAAGCCATCTCTAGCACCCTCTCTTTCTCTTCCTTCTCCTCCTCCTCCTCTGTTCCTCTCCCTCCTCTGTTCCTCCTCCTTTATTTCTCTCGTCGTTGCCTTGCTCTCTATTTGTTTGGTTTTGGTTCTCAACGTTTGAGAGAGAAACGAGAGGTGAAAGGAAAACATTAAAAAAAAAATGTGTCAAAACGAGGTCGTTCGGGACATTCAAACCATTCGAGGCAATGAATTTTGAGCTACAAAACATTATGGTTTTTTTTTAAATTTTTAATCTATATATATGTATGTATATATATATATATATATATATATATTATTCTTACATAATATATTTTAACAAACAATTCAATTACACTCAATTCAAAAAAAAAAGAAAATTAATTACACTCGTGAAAATACTCACTTGCTAAATTATTAATAAATACTTAACACACAAATAAGCTTTATTATTTATATTTTTTTATCATATAAAACATTTAAACACGCTTTTTTAACTCTATCGTTGAAGATGCTCTGAGCATGTGGGAGCACATGCCCTTGTTTATAAAAGCATCTAAAAAATAAAAAGGACTGAGATTAGACCCACGCATATGTCACACAACCACATCCTAAATTGACCAATTATTCACTTCAAAAGATAACTGTAGCTATGATTGTGACAATGACTGCAACTCTGATTGTGAATCGGTGTATCTATTCATTTATAAAGATGATAGTTTTTGATTGATTAAAAAAGGAAAATTATATTTAGATAGAAGAAAGAGAGAAAAATTATCAATTTATACAAATATGTCTGTGATAGGGTGCAAAAGATTATGAAATACAACTGTTACTTACATCTCTCATTGTGGGGACACATTTTATGAATGACAGCACGTGGCCAAGGTGACGCCGAAGTGTCAGCCGAGATGATCTTGGCTAGGCCGAGGTTATCTGCGGAGATACTGAAATCCGAGGAGAGCAAATAAGGGATAAGAGTCCTAGAACAGGGGAGGATCTCAGTCTGGATAAAGATAAAGCTCTTAGGGAGTTTATCCCTATCTAGCTAAGAGTCCAAGATGAGCATTGAGCCTGAGTCCACTGAAGTGAGGCTTCTACAAGGATCAGGTCAGTGATGGCTATAAAAGCAGGGCACCCCCGTGGGTCTCAGGTATGTGTGATATACTATGAGCAGTAAGTTCTTTTCTTATAAGGTTAAGTATAATTTGCTATTTTTGAGAGATATTTGATTATTGACTTGATCGTTGAAGTGTCCCCGAGTGGACGAACCACCGCCAGATTCTTATCTTTCTGTGATAAGTTGTTCGAGCTTAATCTATTATGCTGGTGTTCTCTAGTTGAGTTCTCCATTTGGTTGTGTGGTCGAAAATCAACACCCACAATTTGGCACCGTTTATGGGAACTTAAGGAAAATAGATGGCTAACAACGAGCAGGGAGAAACGATCGGGGTCGACGTCCTAGGTGGGAGCGGTAAACATGCCGATCCTAACATAGAGGAAGAAACCATAATGAAGGAGCATGAAATCAGAATCCTGGGGAGAAGGACGTCAGGCAAGAGGGAGACACACCGAAAAAAGAAAGCCGTGACGAGTATTATAACAAAAGTGACCTCCAGGTATGGAAGGACAGATGCCTGAGGAGGGACGATGAGACGAAGGCAATGGCAAACAAATTGGCAAACCTACAATCGGTTGTCAACTTCATGATACAGAACAACATCATGCAACCATCGTTTCCATTGAAAGACACGCCGATACCAGCGGCCAAGATCGACGCCCAGAAAGGGGGCAGAAAGCAATCCCAGTAGTCCCTCAGCATGACAAGGAAAAGAAATGCTCACATCGGCACTCACGGGATGTTGGGCAAGTAAAGTCGGTGAGGTGAGTCTCAGAGGACACCTCATACCAAGGGAACCTATGTCAAAGAACATCGGCACGTCCAGGGGAAGGTACTTTGCTTTGATATAGTGATTGAAGAAAAATCCAAGAGGACACACCACGACACCAGGAGCAACACCCTAAAAAAGGCTGAAACATATTGGCAGCTGAGCTCCCGGACGAACGAAGGAGGATTTGAGGTACTACCTCCAAAGGAAGCGACAAAACGCCGAGGTTACATCCCTCGTCAAGCCGAGAACACCATTCTCAGTGGAGTTGGATAGGTTTAAGGCCCCAACGAGGTTCCATATGCAAAGGTTCCAAATTTATGATGGCAAGTCTGATCTGAACTTTCATGTTGGATTATATCTGAATTCAATGGCTTTGTATACCGGGAATGAATAGTTGTTGTTCAAGGTGTTCCCCTCATCCTTTGGGAAAATTGCATTGGATTGGTTTCACAAGTTGCCGAAAAGAATCGTGAAGAGTTGGGAAGGCCTAGCAGAGATGTTTGTGGCCAGGTTTGTTACATACAAGTTACAGCCACTAAGGGTAGACTCCCTGATGGCTTTGAAAATTAGCGAGGGTGAAAGCCTCAGGGCTTATGCCAAAAGGTATTATGAGGTGTTCAACCGAATAGTGAAATGCAACCAGGAGTTGGCAGTTGTATCTTTTAAGAACAACTTGGAGGATGAATGCTCGCTTCGGAAGTTGCTAGAAAAAACTCTGCCGAAAGAGTATAGAGGAGCTCATGGCACGGATCAAGAAATATGCCAGAGTAGAAGAGGATATACCGGGAATGAAGGTGCCGAAGCAGGAGAAGAGAAACGACTCGCCAAAGTGAGGCCAAGGCAATACTGGTTTTAACAGGCAGGAAACAAGGCTGAGTCTTGCACAGGCAGTCACCATTGCGTTCCGGATCTTGGTTTATAAAGTTCTAGAAAAGATCAAGAACTAGCCGTATTCTTGAGTGCCAGAGAAGATTCCTCGTGAGTTCACAGGAAGGAGCCTTAGGAAGCACTTCGCTTACCATAATGAGGATGGGCACCTGACCCAGGGGTGCAGAGCCCTGAGACACACTTGGAAGACCTGGTTAGATAAGACCACTTGAGGGACCTAGTAGATAAGGCCAGAACAAGGGAAGAGCATACAAGTCTTCCTCCGGCACCAGCGGCACCACCACCGCCACAACCATAGCAAGCGGAACCTCGGGTGATCAATATAATTCATTCGAAGGTTAATGAGAATGATAAGTGAGGAGAGACCCAAAAGGTGAGGCACTTACAACATGTGTATTAGGTCCAGCAAAAGAAGCCTAGGACAATCGAGTACTAGGGACCAATGGTGTCCTTTATTGAGGGGAACCTAGACATGGTGCAGCATCCACACAACGATGCTCTAGTAGTGACCCTCAAGATTGGAGAATGCCAGGTAAGGTGCATTCTGATCGACCAAGGCAGCTCTTGTGACATCATGTATGTTAGATGTTCCAAGGAGCTTGGCCTTCACCGAGATGATTTGAAGCAGTCAGACAGCCCAATGGTCGGGTTCAATGGAATACCGACATGGCCTCTAGGAGCAATAAATTTGGAGGTGCAGGCAGGCACCAGGAATGTTAGCACATAATTTACGGTAATTGATTTCCCCTTCCTTTACAATGCTATATTGGGAAGACCGTGGCTGCAGGAAATGAGGGCTATTTTCTCAACGCTGCACCAGTTGTTACAATTTCCAACTGAACAGGGGATTGAGGAAGTCAGACGGGATCAAGTCAAAGAATTGCTCCATGGCAGTAATGAAATCCAACTGCAACGTGCGAGAGGCAGAAAAAGTGGAAATCGAGGACGAGGAC
Organism: Camellia sinensis; assembly: GCF_055761805.1. Taxonomy (NCBI): domain Eukaryota; kingdom Viridiplantae; phylum Streptophyta; class Magnoliopsida; order Ericales; family Theaceae; genus Camellia; species Camellia sinensis. The sequence continues at coordinate 75,750,038 of NC_138964.1, forward strand.
ATAGAAGTCCTAGATGATGTTGGCAAAGAACCGGTCGAGAAGAGCAAGGAAGCCTTGAAGAAAATTCTGGTCCAAGAAGGGGATGAAGTGCGCTTCTTCTTTCTCGGCTCAGGCTTGGCCGAGGAGAAGGAAAGGGAGTTAGAGGCTTTCTTACGGGCCAACATATAAGTATTTGCTTGGACATTGTATGAGATGCCAGGCATTGACCCCGAGGTCACATGCCATATGCTTAATGTAGATAGGTCAGCTAAACCTGTCATTCAACGAGCAAGGAGGCGGACATTAATACATGTTGAGGTAGTTGAAGAGGAAGTGGACAAACTGCTGGAAGCCAAAACCATTCGCAAGGTGAACTACCCTACTTGGCTATCCAATACTGTGGTAGTAAAAAAGAAGAACGACAAGTGGAGGGTCTGAGCTGACTTCACCAGTTTGAATAAAGCTTGCCCCAAGGATAGTTTCCTACTGCCCAAGATTGATCAGTTAATAGATGCCACTTCAGGGTATAGAAGGATGAGTTTTCTGGATGCATACAAAGGCTATCACCAGGTAGCAATGTATGCCCCAGATGAGAAAAAGACAACATTTATCACCCCGAAAGGACTCTATTGTTACAAAGTGATGCCTTTCGGATTGAAGAATGCAGGAGCAACCTACCAGAGATTGGTTACCAAGATGTTCAGGCATCTGATTGGGAGGACAGTAGAGGTCTATATTGATGATATGGTTCTAAAAACCAAAGAACCTAGGAACCATTTAGCAAACTTGAAGACAGTTTTTGATATTTTAACAACATATCGGCTCCTACTCAATGCTTCGAAATGTGCATTTGGAGTCAGGTCTAGTAAGTTTTTGGGATACTTGGTCACCAGAAGGGGCATTTAAGAAAGCCCAGATCAAATCAAGGCCATCCTTAACTTGAAAAGCCCCGACATCAGTAAAACAAGTGCAGATGTTGACTAAAAGGGCCGTAACCTTGAACAGGTTTATAAGCCAAAGTTCCGACAAGTGTAAACCATTTTTTGATTTGTTAAAGAAGGCCACAGATTTCTTATAGAAAGAGGAGTGCAAAGTCGCCTAAGCCGACTTGAAAAAGCATTTGACAACAGCTCCAATTATGTCAAACCCAATACCCGGAGAAGAACTGTTCTTATACTTGGCAGTTTCAGAGCACGTAGTGAGTGCATTGGTAATTAGAGTAGAAAAGAGAGAACAAAGGGCAATATACTATGTGAGTAAAACCCTAGCAATTGTAGAGACCAGGTACTTACTCCCGGAAAAATTGACACTAGCCCTGGTGATGGCTTCGAAAAAACTGAATCACTACTTCCAAGCCCCCAAGATTGTGGTATTGACTGAGCATCCTTTGAAGTCTATGTTACAGCAAGGAGATATGACAAGCAGGGTAGCCAGATGGGCTGTAGTGATGGGCCAATATAACTTGGAGTTTAGACCCAGAACAGAAATCAAGGGCCAGGTTCTAGCTAACTTTGTGGCCGAGTTCACCCCTGGTGCCATCCTACGTTGGACTCTGGTGAGCTGCGGCTTGGGATGCCCAGGGGAGCAGGAAGAAACCCAATTGGGTCCCACGAACCCCACTCTAGCAAAATAGAAGAAAGAAGAGAAACTAAAGCCCTGCGACTTCTACATCGACGACTCATTTCGCCTGTTTGTTGATGGAAGTTCAAACCATTAATGAGCTGGAGCAAGAGTAGTGTTAGTATCGCCAGATGGGAGATTGTTAGAGTAGTCTATTCATTTGGGGTTCAAGGCCTCAAATAATGAAGCAGAGTATGAGGCGCTGATTGTAGGGTTGAAGTTATTAGCAACAATGGAAGCCGATGAGGTGGTAGTCTTCTGTGACTCCTAACTTATTGTGAATCAGGCAATAGGCGAGTATGCAGCCCGAGATGAAAGAATGATAGCCTATGTTAAAGAAGTTGTCAGACTGCTAGCATTGTTCCAGGATTTCCAGCTATAGTAAGTTAGTCGAGATGATAATAGTCATGAGAATGCCTTAGCTAACCTGGCTAGTGTAATGAAATCAGGAAAGACAAGGACAATAATGGTTGATTATTTGTCAGGCCTAAGTGTAGAACCACTGATCACAGAGTATGAAGCAATGTGTGTGGAGGTGGGTCCAAGTTGGATGGATGTAATAGTAATGTTCCTAAGGGATGGCAAGCTGCCAGATGATCGCAAAGAGGCGCATAAGACCAGATTGAAGTTGGCCAGGTTGTACTTGTCCGCAGATGGCCATCTCGACAGAAGATCGTTCATTGGGCCCCTTCCAAGATGTGTGCATCTATCCCAGGTTGAGGATTTCTTGTATGAAATACATGAAGGAGTATGTGGAAGCCATGCTGGGGGCAGGTCACTTGCCCATAGAGCCACATCCCAGGGATACTGGTGGCCATACATGCAAAAGGATGCTGAAGCCTATATTAGGAAGTGTGAAAAGTGTCAAAGGTTTGCACCTTTGATACATTAACCAGCAGCGAATCTTAACCTAGTGTCTAGCCCTTGCTTGTTTGCCCAGTAGGGCATGGACCTAGTGGGACCACTGCCACAAGCAACCGGACAAAGAAAGTTCTTGCTAGTAGCCACATACTACTTTACAAAATGGATAGAGGCTGAATCCCTTGCAAAAATTTGAGATATCGATGTGAAGAACTTCATCTGGAAGAATATAATAACCAGATTCGGGATCCCGAGGGCCATTATAGCAGACAATGGCACTTAGTTTGACAGTAAGTTGATCAAGAGCTTTTGTGCCAAGTACAAGATTAAGAATTACTGCTCTACTCCAAGTTTCCCTCAGAGCAATGGTTTGGCAGAAGCATCCAATAAGACTATCTTAGATGGGATCAAGAAGAGACTGGAAGCAGCAAAAGGGAAGTGGGTGGAAGAGTTGCCCAATGTGCTCTAGATATATCGGACTACGTCGAGAAGATCAACTGGGGAGTCTCCTTTTGTCATGGCTTATGGCACTGAAGTAGTTACCCACTAGAAGTCGGCATCCTTGGAATTAGAACCCAGGGAGTGGAAGAAGGGACCAACGAGGCATTCTTAGCACGAGATCTGGATCTATTGGAAGAAAGAAGGAAGAGAGTATCAATTCAGCTGGGGGCATACCAGCAATAACTTGCTAGGGCTTATAACAAGAAGGTCAACCCAAGAGAGTTCAAGGTTGGTGTAGACACCCCATTTTTGACTGACTTTAAGACTTAGACGTCATCGATTGAGCGCTCGGTGATTGCGCATGTTATGCTCATTTTGGGGTTTTGGGGTTCTTGGCTGAGAGCCTCACCTCCGGACCTCGGGACTCTTTGTACTTTGACTCGGTCCGTGGACTAGGTCTTGTTTTCTCTTCCTGAAGGGAGGGAGAGGTCTTGTAGACCATCTCTTAGTAGTCGTAGGTTACTTTTTGTGGTCGTAGACCACTGTTCCCATTTGGAGATTAGTTTCTGATTTTCGGAGTCGTCGGTCGTGCGCCTCAGCTCGGGACCGCTTAACATTCTCCGTTTGGCATAGTTTTTGGAACACACCTTGTTTCCTCTGTCAAGAGGGACACTGTGGACCGGGAGACCACTTCTGTGGTCGTACGCCACTTCTTGTGCTCAACAGCCAGTTTTCGAGGCCCCCGGCCGCGCATCTTGCCTCCCGAACTCTCGTTTTGCATCCGTGTTGGTTCGTTCTTGGCACGAACCTTGTTTTCCTTGTTTGGAAGGTGGTACAAGGGTGGGAGACTAGCTTTCTCCTTAGAAAGCACTTTTCTCCCCGGCAGTCGGTTTTCTGGTCGGGAAACTGGTTTTCTTGGTCTTTGGGCCACATTTTCTGGTTTCCCACCCCACCATTAACTTACTTTCAGTGTGGAGACCACCAATTACCCTGGCCGACCACTTTTTTTTGGGAAACCACTTTGGGTGGTCGGCCGACCACTAAAAGTAGCATGCCGACCACCTTTTCTGGTCGGTAGGTTTCCTCCTGTTTTGTTTGACTGATTAGATGCCAACTGTGCCAGTTGGAGGGCACTGACTGTATCATCCATACACGTGTATGGAGGGATTGCATCCAAGTTTAGCTTCTCCAAGAAGCTTAAACTCTTTGTTTCTTTTATAAGAGAGGCTCTCCCTCTCCTTGAACCATGTTCAGAAAATTTCCTAAGGCACAAACACATATCTCTCTCTACATCTCTATATTTTGAGCCAAAAGTGTGTATGGTTCTTGACCTTTAACACCCCAACTCTTAGCCATACATCCTTACCATTGAACTGAGGTTCTTAGAGGTTATTTTTGGAGGTTAAAAGGGTGGTTTTTGGCTGAGGAACTTGTTGGTTTTGTTGAGCTTGAAGGATAATCTCTTTTCTCTCTTTTTAAGCTTTGTCTTGATCACTCTCTTAGCCATACTTGCATGCTTATTTGAGCTTTGTTGTCAACTGAAAAAAGCTCCATATTTAAGTGTTTTTCATGTTTGTTTAAGGCCCTTTTGGTGCTGAGAGTCATCTTCCCTCTTGCATGCCCTATTTGGCCTTGTTTTGTGCCATGCCATAAGGCCTTTGAGTTAACCCTTGCATGGCATTTTAGCCACTGAAATCCAATGGATTTTCAGTGGTTGGCAAGTGGTTTTGAGGCCCTAAATCAGAGAGGGGTGATCCTCTCTCTTTTGGTCTTGTTTGCTTGCATTTTTGGCCTATCAAAGGAGCATTTGTTTTCATACTTTCAAGGCTTGGTTCAGGCACTTTTTAGTGACTTTTAGGGCCTGCCTAGACTTTGTCTATGGCTGGTTTGGTCACCTTGGGTTTTCCTCTTGCAGGTGTAGAGTAGTCCCTTTTGTGGCTTATCAAAGTAGCATGTCATTCTTGCATGTATTGGTCATATTTCAGTGGGTTTTTGGTCATCATTTGGCATGTCATGACTCTATTTTTGGCTGGTTTGGTAGCCTCTCATATGCTTCATATGCTTGTAGTGTAAATCATGTTTACTAGCTTAGAATGCATGATGTTTTGGCCCTCTATTCTAGCGTATTTTGGCCATGCTCCAACCTAGTTTTGTTCATATTTTGGGCTTCCTTAGCTTTGTTTTGAGGCCTCTTGGTCAAAAGATGCTTGCCATGCATGCTTGTAGTGTAATAGCCTTGACTAGCTTCGAGTTTTGAAGTCCCTTGCATGCTTAACTTGAGGTATTTTCATGTTTTGGCATCATTAAGCATGATATTTCAGAGCATATAGGGCTGTCATACTTCCATGTTTTTCACTCTTTAAGTGCCCTTGAGAGTTGTGCTTTTATACCCTATTTTGTGAGCCATTGCATGAGCTTCATTTTTGTGCCTTTCAAGCCATTATCCCAACTCATTTTGTTACTGTTTTGGGCCTGCATAGGGCCTGCTTGGAGTTGGTTTGGCCATTTGAGCATTGCCTTGCGTGCCTATAGTGTAATACACTTCACTAGTTTTGATGCTTGAGCCATTCAACTTGCATTATATGAGTTGTTTGCATAATTCGAAGTCATTTTGTATGCCATTTTAGAGTTGAAACATGTGTCATTGCATTCCATATTTCATCCTTTCAATGCGTTTGGAAAGTTGTGTTTTGTGCCTTAGACTTGGGGTCGTTGCATTGTGCATGATCGTATGTGTTTTGATGCCTTATTTCCATCATCTATTGGCTATTGATTTGGGTGTGGCTGAGGCCCATCCATTTTGGTTTAAGTCCATTTTGCATTGAGTATGCCATTGTAGTTCATAGCATTGAGTATGCCATGTTGTCGCATGATTGATCATTGCATTGTGCATGCCTTGTTCATCTCATTGTGTATGTTAGTTTCTGTGTGCATTGTGTATGCTAAGTGTCATGTGCATTGAGTATGCCATTGTTAGTTCATAGCATTGTGTATGCTAGTTGCATGTTTGCATGTTATCCCTTGCATGTTTGCATGACTTAGTTGCATTGCATTAAGATTGCATGCTAGAGTTGCATTGGTGCATGCCTTGTTTGTTGCATTGTGTTTGGAATAGGGGTTAGTCCAAACACGGGGAATGAGGGACGTTTCATGCTTGAAATGATGAAACGTGCCTTGATTCCCGGTCGCCGACACTCTTGACTACCCATGACGGAGTTGTTGGCTTTAGGTGCTTGTATGTGCATTCATTGCACATTGAATCGTGCAATTCGACTCCTCGACCATCATGCATCGAGATGCGTGATTGGTGGCCCGAGGGTCAAGGACTATACTCCCTTAAGCTTATGCAATGATGGGGAGAGTGGTCGTGCACACATGTGTTGCGAATACTTTGCCATCTCTGTGTCTTGCCTTCTGTTGCAGAAAACCAGAAACCAGGGACAGAAACTGGTCGGCCAACCAGATTTAGTGGCTCGCCGACCACTTTTTCTGGTTTTTCACCACAAAAAGTGGTCGGCAGGTGGTCTCCAAGGCCAATAGCTGGTCGGCAGCCTTCCTACAGATTCCCAGGGTGAAGTTTCAGCCTTCTGGAGCTTTGTGCAGTGTTCTGAGGTCAATTGCAAACAGAGACAAGTCGGGGCGTCGCGAGGGAATTCGGAACAAGGCAATTCAAGCATGCACGCATCCTTTGTCATTCAAAGCAGAGCTGGGGCAGCCCACATTCATTTAGTTTACATGCTCATTTAGATTGCTTACTTAGTTAATGTTGTGTAATAAGTAGTTGTAACTTGTTATTCCTTTTGTCGTGTAGTAACTAGTTTAATTAGATTAGCTTAGATTAGCTAGCTGGTTCTATATTATTTATTCGGACCCTCCATCGAGAGGGCAAATTTTGTAATAAGTGTGCGTGTGTGTGATGCATGTCTTCCAACCCCCATTTCTTTCTCCCTTTTATTTACTAGCTTACGATGGTTAGTTTTAGGGCATGTTTCAATTAGCATCCTTATGCTCGCATGTTTGCATCCATGCATCTATCTTGCATGCACCAGGCTCGGCGCATCATACTAACTGCATTGTATTTCAATTCCTATTTGAATACATGTATCAAATTGCATTTCACATGACATTTTAGAATAGCTGAGCCTATCTTAGTTGCATTTTGCATGTGTTGCATTAGGCATTCTTGACATAGCTAGGATCATGCATTGATTTCTAACATAGCTTTTGTTTTGGCTTGGAGTATTCGGTAAGTTTTTATGCTTTAGCATCCTTGCATGTGTGTGAGTGACTGGCATGATAGCATGCTTACCATGAGGCTAACTGCTTATGTGATATATAACTGCCTGAATGCCTGTGGGTGAAGGTTGTATTACTTGAACTGGAACGATTCATTGAAATCCGTGTTTTAGCCTACTTGCGAGTAGCAAACTTCAAATCATTTCCAAAATAAACGGATATGCGATGCTTTGTTCCAAATTAGGCGGTCTAGTCTATACTTGTGTGTTGTGCGCATCACATAGTAATTCTAGCTAATAACCGGAATAAGAACGCATGTGTTTTTAAAAAACAAGATATCATGCTTAGTACAGGCCGATCTTTGATCGGGCGAGCGGGGGTGCTCATCGCATGACCTTCCCCAATTGTACCTAAGTTTCTGTGCCATGGTGATGACGGACACATGGCCGTAGGCACGAGTCAGGGTTTCCTAAATTCTCCAAAATAAAACATTTAGATGGCGACTCTGTATCTGGCGAAGTAGTCCATGTTTGGCACTTCTTTCTAAAAATTAGTTTTTCAAAATGATTTGCCAGATTTGGACTCTTTGGTGATTTATCGGTCTTGCATGGCACTTTGCGAGATTAGATTCAGAACCGTGACATTTGAGTCCGAACTGTAGTGAGCCCAATGAACAAAACAGGATTTTCCTGGGACGTTCGGGCGCGTCTACAGTTTCTGGCGACTCTGCTGGAGAGTTAGAGAACTTGACTCGAACTCATGATATCTTGTTTTGATTTTATTTGTTTGCCTCATTTTAAATTTTCTTTTTTTTTTATAATCAATGTTTAGGTGAACGGCTTGTGTTTATTATTATTTTCCTTTTGGTGTGTATACTTTTCTTGCACTGACTAACTTGATTTAATTTTGTCTCATATGACTATTTCACCTTTGCTTATGTAGATAATATATAACAATATACAATGAGCGAAGGAAGCACCAAACCTTGCATACATAAACAATTTACACCACCATTCTTCTTCTACAAGTATTATTTCTTCACACTATTCAATGTATTATTTTAATTACATGTTTTATGTTGGGTTTAAATATTAGTCCTTATTATCCATTTGGTTGAACCTGTAACCAAGATGAAAACAAAATCATACAGGAAGCACAAATAAAAGTTACCAACACGATTTGCGCATTGCCTACCTACCACATATTGTTTTCATATTTTATGTTTTCTTTATCTGTTATGTTCTAGTTCCATCACTTATATTTACTTTTGAGGCAATGTAGATAAATAAGGACATAGAACATCAATGGAGACCCGATGGATGGATGATAAGGATGAGAACAAAGAGATGGAAAGGTGGAGTGTTGATAAGCAAGCCAAGTTAAAAGGTCCCTTTCCCATAAAACCAAGAAAGGTGAAATACAAAGAGAGCATAAATTTATTGTTTTAATATGACATATTTCGCACATGTTAATAACATGTTTGAATTTGCATATTATCACATAAATTGATTCATACATTATTGTTTTTTGAGTGGCATTTCCAAACGCGAATTTCCTTGAGATCAATTGTTAAAATAATAAAAAGATTGAGCATGGAACAACGTGAAGCAGTTACTAGTAGTGGGTTAGGGGGCCTCTTGAATCTCAGATGTACAAAGCTTGATCATGACCTCTACGAATGGTTGGTTCGGAAATTTGATTCGCAAACTTGTTCCTTGAATGTTCATGGGCGACAACTCCTCATTGCTGAACTAGGCGTTCACAAGTTATTGGGCATTCCTGCTGAAGGAAAAACCATAAAAAAAAAAAAAAAAATCTTCACAAGAATTTTCCAAGCTATTTGAAGAACTTGGAGTTGTCCAAGGAGCTATCAAATTGAATGATATTTTCCCTATACATATTAGGTGCCTTCTTATGCCCAACCACAAAGGATGTTGTTAAACAATTCATCATTCACCTCGTTCGAAATGTGGGTGGCATGAAGGATTATAATTGGGCGAAGTTCACTTTTTCAATTCTTTGTTCGTGGTTTACACAAGTACAATTCAAAAAGTCACTCACAGCCAAATGGATGCATATTTCTTATAATGGCATACTTCTAGCAATTAAAAATTGTTTTGTTAGAAATACTTGATTTCAACGCCTTTTTCATTACATAGTACATGTTAAATTCATACATTTTTGTATTGCAGTTGTTTTACTTTGATTGTGTTGCTCCTAGTTGTTGTCATATTGTTCGTGCTCACTCGGTCCTTTGCTTAGCTGATTGGGGTGATGCAGAAATAAAGGAGACATTGAAACTACTCCAAGATTCAGGAGGTTACCAGAGTGAGGAGGTCATCCTTTGTTCCTTTCTTTTAGGTTTGGTTTTGTTTGTTCTTTTTCGTGTAGAAATGAAAAACTAAATTGTTTATGATGTGTCTGTAAATAGGTTGATGTTAATTTTGTTGTTGAAGAGCAAATGCAACCATGAGTACAAAGCTAAGGAATGAAAAATATCAATGATATTCGGATTTCAAAAATTAATACGAATGTTTGTGACATGAAAAGTATTTTGCAAGAATTATTTGTTATTGTTGAAAGTGGAATAGCTAATTATTCCACTCCCAAAGTCATGGAAAAATGTGAGCCACTACAAATGTTAAAACAACGGGAAGTGGAGCACGACCATTGTAAATGTAACGCTGGCATAGTTGTACTTGGAGTTGTGGTAGAATCTACAATTGTACCTATAGTTGAACATGTCATCCATGTGCTCATGCCAAAACCTAATGTTGTGGCAGAATCTATGGTTGTACCTACATTTGAACATGTCTTCCATATACTATTTCCAAAACCTAATGTTATGGTAGCATCGAAAAACACAGAGAAAAATAGAATTTTGTTCGCACCATCAATCCTGAAATTGGATTCCCATCTTGATGTTCAAACCACACAGGTTCGAAAACGAGTACGAAATGCACCATTTTTGATGCAATTGATGTTTTTTTATTATTTATTTTTTATTTATACAAATAGTGCTCCCATTACACATTAACTAAAAGGGAGGAATAATAAGTGAACCAAAATCAAGGTAAGATTGAACAACTAGTGAAGAAAGAAAATCTCAAAACTCCAACTTATTGATGAATCTAGTTCATCCATTGGTCCATATGGCGGTCCTTGCATTTGACGTTTGGATGACGAGGTGGACATACAATCACCTTTTACAGTCGTTGATAGTAAGAAGAGGAAAGCCAATCAGAAAGGACTAACTAAGACAAAGCTTGATTTAGATGAAGTAGATTCGTCTCTCGATACAAAGGAGGATAAGTTTGATCAAGTAAGTCATGTACATAATATATGTGTTATACAATGTTGCTCTTTGTGTAAATATATTTTAGGATTTTTCTTTATTTATTGTTCATTGTAATTTGTTTTAGAGTTTGAACTTACTTGGAAAACTACTTGGCGTCAATTTTGATGCATCTGCTACTGCCGTTGAGGTTACTACTCATTTCGTTATTGTTCTTGACCTCCAATCCCCTTATTTTAATGTAATCTATGAAGTTTGACAATTTCTTATTTATGTATTTGGTTATATTCACAAGTCATCCACTGTACGAATCGTGAGGCCATGTCCTTTATCTATTGAGGAGCCAATTTTGAAGGCTTATTGTTTCAATTAGGATTTGGAAAGCAGGTAATTTTATTGAGTTTGTATGTTCCTCTCTATAAACAATAAGTTTAACTCTTCAAATTTTACATTATGTAGTGAGGACATGGCCTACTATCAATTAAAATGAAACAAATAAATAAATAAAAAAAAGCACACCCACTAGTACTTTGCTATCAAATATCAATTGTTAAAAGCAAATGAGTAAATAAGAACACCGCCAATGCCCTACGCTTAATTCAAAAAAAAAAAAAAAAAGCACATCCACCAGTGCCCTACTATTAATTAGAAGCAAATAAATAAAAAAGCACACTTGCTAATGCAACTGATAGGGACGAAGGGATGGAGGAGGTATAGCTTTACTTCTACGTTAAGATGGAGAAATTGAGGACCTATGACCAACAAAAACAGAATATCGAAACAGAGTGAGTAAAGAAGACAATACTTAAGGAAATTTATGATTATGGGGAGAAAATAAAGGATCTATGTATGAAAAATATTATTTTGCACATGTTTTGACATTAACAAACTGCATGAGCAATAATAGAGATGAAATTCTACTACCTTTGTTCAAAGTATCAATAACCATTACATAAATAAACATACAAATGTACCAAAACCAACTGTTTGACCACTTAAAAAAATAAAATAAAAATATCTACAAAAAAAATTTATTTGATTGGATGAACTATTGGATTATTTGACATATCACAACTTGGTTAATTTCTTAGTAGTTTCCTGTGTCAAAGGTTAAACTGAATAGCTTCTAATTGGATGGACTATTGGATTATTTTTTTGAAAACTCGGTATCCGGCCTATTGAACTATTGGACTATTGGATTTGGATTATTGTTATAGGATTTTTTGATCTTGATAGAACCTTTATGTTGTGTTTGGATCATGGATTTGAGTAGAGATTTGAAAAGGAAATGGAAAAATGTTGGTGAAATGTCAATGAAATATAATTACATTTGACACACCTTTTCCCTTTCTCTTTCCCTTTTCAAATCCCTAACTAAATCCATGATCCAAACATCACATTATGGAAATATGATGGTTTCAGCATCATATAAAGCAAAGCACATTCACATAATTTCTTCTTCTTTTGTGCTAGTTTATTATTTTCCAAAAAAAAAATAAAATAAAATATAACTATGGGAGTGTATTTTCCAAATGATTGTGGGAGTGTATTTGAGTCAACATCAGTCCATGTATCATAGTTACATGAAGTTGTATATCATAAAGTGAGTAACTATAAATGACAGCAACTATGGCTTTGGTTATAATTCTTGCTTAACATAAATGATATGTATGTAGAAAAGTTCCTAGAATTTGAATGTATGGTATAGATTTAACTTGATATGATGTGGACCACACCCTATATCAATTTGTTCCACCCATTTAAAATTTTGTACATTTTTCTAAGTATTTTTTTTCTGATTATGCAAAATTGTTGTTTACTTAAAAAGCATAATTTAGTTTCATTTCTAGTAGTTTTCTATGTCAAAGAGGAAGATGAGTTGCTTTTAATTAGGTTGACTATTTGATTGTTGTTGTAATACCCTAAAATTTATACAATAACCTATCCACAACATTAATAAATAACAACAATAATAAAGTAAATATCTTTCATTAGTTTCCAATTAAGTTTTACGAAAGAGTAACATATGCAGATATACATTCACAAGCCTATCTCTGAATCTATAGCATATGTTATATAATAAAATGGACATCAAGCGAATGAGAAATGTCCTAAGGGCTTACAGTTTTCCAAGACAGTACTTGGTTACAACAAAATGGATATAAATCCAATACAGTTAAAGCCCTAGGCTTGTACAAGTAAATATAACAAAATAAATAAAATGAAGCCCTTGCTTCCAAGTCCTTCCAAGCTATTGCCTTGGTGGAGGCATATCATCAACACCTGAAAATGGTTTTCCTACATAGGGTGAGTCAAAGCCCAATAGAAATAATTCAACATAATATATGAATCTTAACAAAGATATAAGAGTGAAATGCATATGCAATGCTCATGTCAAAACATTTTATATCCCTTTTCAAAACCATGCAAATTCCAGGTTCATGCCACAATTCAAGAATCAATTTTTTTACATTAGAAAATAGGGTAGTGAATCACAACTCCAGGAATCTCTAGACAAGTATCACATTTCACGAAAATTTCATCCGCGGGAAACTATAAACCGGCACCTATGTAAACATAGGCTATACAAGCACTACCATTGCGATTTTATGGATATTTCATCTGCCGAATCGGAACCCACTTATATGCGCGGTTTTTAGGACTTTCACCATAGACACATTATTTAATGCAATGACAAACTTCTCCCAGATTCATTCCTTTTTCTTGAGACTATATACATTTCCCATGTATTAAATGTGTAATAATGCCAATGCAAATGGATGGGAAAGTAGGTTCAATTTGCCTAATCCTCATTCAATTACTACAACAATCATAGTTATCCTCCACCGATAGCCCAAAATAGATATCTCTAAATAATTAGATAATTTCAATAATGTGTGAGTGATAATACATATCACAAACCACTCAAATCAAAAGGAAACCCTTGATACGATCTACAATCTATCTCAAAGGATCAAGGTAAAAGGATACCTCCAAGTGGGTAGATCTAAGGATCTAAGTGGGAAAAAGTTAAGTTTAGAGAGAGAAGACAAGAAATCACGATTTGAGAGGAAAAGAAGAAGGAAAATAGTAAGAGGAAAGTGTTTAGGAACCCATTATAGTGGCTAGGTATTAATAGAATAATAACTTCAAAGTCAAATGAAAAGAACAAGTCAAAAATCTCCAAAAAGTAGGGCTCAAGCTGAACAAAAATCTGAAAAAGAATCACAAGGGTCGACCCTCGAGATAGTGGTGTCAACCCTCAAGAAGAAAATGCTGAGACACAAATGTTGACTGCAGACAAGGGTCGACCCTATTTTTCAGTAGACAACCCAGAAAAAAACAACAGGGGAAGGGTCGACCCTAGGAATCCATGGTGTCAACTCTACTTTTCGGTAGCAATTTCCAGGATTAAGTAGCAAGATAGTGTCGACACCACCCAAACTGGTGTCGACCCCAGAGGCCAACAACAGGACAAGTGTCGACACCACCAAGACTGGTGTCAACCCCAAATTTCAGTAACCACACCAAGAGCACAACAACAAGGTGGTGTCGACACCACCAAGACTGGTGTCGACCCCAGAGGAAGAACAAAAGAAAGAAAAGATGGAAGTATCGACACGATCAAGGATGATGTCGGCCCTCGAAGCCAAAACCCAACAAGAGTAGGAAGGGCGACCGCTATGGATATGATTTCCCTGATTCAAAAGCAATAAATGGGTTAGGTCTAGGCCTAGATCGCTATAACCTCCCCCCTCCCCCCCTTAAGGAATTTCATCCTCAAAATTTTTAAATCAACAATAAACCCATATTTCAACCAATTACAACATTGATAACAATTCAATTTTATCACCATGACCTATTCACCGGTCATTCATTCTCATCACCATGATAAACACGTTCTCATTACTGAATATACAATTCACATTTCCAAAACATATACAATGTTTATGTTACATTAACAGGCCAAGATTTTTAATACAAGTTCAACCATCAACAAATAGGTCTAGATACTTCTTGTGGACTTTTGCCTCACGTTCCCAAGTTGCTTCCTCAAGTCCGCGATGTCTCTATAACACCTTTACCAAAGGAATTTTCTTGCCACGCAAGACTTGGTCTCGAGTATCTAAGACTTTAACCGGTCTTTTCTCATATGAGGCGTTCTCATCTACCTTTAGCTCGGTCCAATCCAACATGCATGATGGATTCGGCTCATACTTTCGGAGCATACAAATATAAAACACGTCATGAATCTCAGAAAACTGTGGCAGCAAGGCCAAACGGTAAGCTACCTCCCCAATCAGCTCTAGGTTCTCAAAAGGCCCAATAAACCTAGAAGACAACTTCCCACTCTTTCCAAACCTTATCAAACCTCGTCTAGGTGATGTCTTCAAGAAGACATGATCTCCTACCTCAAAGGATAATGGTCTCCTCCTATGGTCGGCATAGCTCTTTTGATAACTCTAAGACGTAACCAACCTTTTACGAATAAATGTAACCTTCTCCATCGTTTCCCGAACTAACTGAGGACCTATCATAGATACATCACCTACCTCGGTCCAACACACAGGAGATCTACACGGTCGGCCATACACGACCTCAAAAGGTGCCATGCCAATGCTCACCTGAAAGCTATTGTTATAGGCAAACTCCACAAAAGGCAAGTGTCTCTCCCACGGCCCTTTAAAGTCAAGAACACAACCCTGAAGCTTGTCGTCTAAGATCTGGATGGTACGCTCTGACTGCCTGTCAGTCTGAGTGTGATAAGTGGTACTAAAAGTCAACTTAGTGCCCAAGGCATTCTGTAAAGTTTGCCACAAGCGAGCCGTAAAACACGGATCTCTATCTAGAACAATAGTCATACGGACCCCATGAAGTCGAACGATATCTCTAATATAATGGTCGGCAAGATAATCTACCGAGTCACTCATGCGTATGGGTGTAAAGTGTGCTGACTTAGTCAACTGATCAACTATCACCCAAATGGCATTATTACCCCGTTGAGTCCTTAGAAGACCCACAACAAAGTCCATCGCAACATGCTCTCACTTCCACTTGGCTATAGGCCAGGGTTGCAACAAACCTGTTGGTCTCTGCTGTTCGGCCTTTACTTGTTGATAAGTAAGGCACATCGATACAAACACGGGCATGTCCTTCTTCATTCCCCTCTACCAAAATTGGCGGCTAAGATCGCGATACATCTTTGTGTCTCTCGGATGTACTGTAAGGCATGAATGGGGAAGGGAGTACCTCCTCTTGACAAGACTCCAGCACGAAAAGATGGTCAAGGTATCTAACACTCAAGTCAAAATATATGTTCAAGTCCTTTTCTACCTTTCTGCTAGATATCTTCTCCCGGAGGGTTTCTACCTCAATATCACCCCATTGGGCTTCTATAACTCGGCTCACAAGTGTAGGTTGTGCAACAACAGTAAACGAAGCAGCTGACTCGACGGACTCGCCAAGATACAAGTAAAATTCACCAATGGCACCCAACATCTCCCATTCCCGAATGGCAATGCTAGCTATACTCCTAAAGGATTTTCTACTCAAGGCATCGACCACTACATTGGCCTTCCCCGGATGATAGTGCAATTCAAAGTGATAATTCTCCATAAACTCCATCCACCTTCTCTACCTCAGATTCATATCTTTTTGTGAAAACAGATACTTCAAACTCTTGTGATGGAGAATACCTCAAACTTCTCACCATACAAGTAACGTCTCCAAATCTTCAAGACCAAGATCATTGCTGCTAACTCTAGGTCATGAGTGGGATAATTTCTCTCGTGTGTTTTCAACTGTCGCGAACCATAACCTACTACATTTCCCTCTTGCATCAACACACAACCCAAACCTTCTCGAGATTCATCATAATAAACTAAATAACCCAAACCCCTCTCCAGAATAATCAAAATCGGAGTAGTGGTAAGTCTAACCTTAAGATCATGGAATGACGTTTCACAAATCTCACTCTACACAAATTTAATTCCCTTCTTTGTAAGTCTAGTCAATGGTAAGGCTAATTTAGAGAAATCCTTAACAAAGCAGCAGTAAAATCCGGCCAACCCCAAGAAACAATGAATCTCAAAGGTATTCTTAGGTTGTTCCCAATCTTGTACTGCTTCTATTTCGGAAGAATCTATTGTCACTCCTTACCCGGATACCACATGGCCTAATAACTTCACTTCTTTTATCCAGAATTCACACTTCCCGAACATAGCATATACTTGTGGGCTCTAAGAAACTCAAGCACAACTCGCAAGTGTTCAGAGGGTGAGTAAATCAAAATGTCGTTGACGAAGACAACCAAAAAGCGGTCTAGAAACTCATAGAAGATTCAATTCATCAAATCCATAAAACAGGGCCGGTGCATTGGTAAACCCAAAAGGCATCACTAGGAACTCGTACTGGCCATACCGCGTACAGAATGCCGTTTTCTGGATGTCTTCCTCCTTCACTCTCAATTGGTGATAACCCGACCTCAAGTCTATCTTACAAAAGCAACATGACCCTTTCAACTGGTCAAACAAGTCATCTATGTAGGGTAGTGGGTACTTGTTCTAAACAGTTACTCGGTTCAACTTCCGGTAATCAATACAAAGTCGCAATGTGCCATCCTTCTTCTTGGCAAACAGAGTCGGTGCTCCCTAAGGCGATGTATTAGGGCGGATAAAGCTCTTATTTAACAATTCTTGGAGTTGAATCTTCAACTCACTCAACTCGGCGGGTGCAAATCTATACGATTCCATGGAAATCGGTGCCGTGCCAGGCACTAAGTCGATAGAGAACTTAATCTCACGGTAAGGTGGTAAACTAGTGAGATCCTCAGGGAAAACATCCAGTATTCACAAACTATTCTCGGCAACTCAACTAGAAACGTATCACTCTCAATATCCAAGAATGTAGCAGGTAGGAGACTAAACTCGCCCCAACCACGTGGATCATACATTGGCCATAAGGTTCTATCAAATCTATCCCCCAAGAAATAAAATCAATCACAACTCGAGGTACATACAGTAACCCTCTGATGGTAACAGTCTATAACAGCCCGATAAGATGACAACCAATCCATACCCAAGATAACATCAAAACTCAATATATCAATCAACACAAATGCAAAAGGAAGTCGGCGACCGAAAACCTCTATCTCACAACCCGACACCCCTGGTCCAATACAACCTCACCACCAACTGGTGACTCTACCCTGAGTGGAAATGCTAACTGAGCCACTTCTAACCCCAATGCCGATGCAAATGCAGATGAGATAAAAGAATGGGATGCACTCGTATCAATCAACACATTGGCAATCGAATTACACAATAAGAAGTTACTTTTCACTGCCGAAAGCGCTGGCATTAAATCTAGCGTGGTAACAGCATACACATGCCCTGTAGGTCTCTACCCTACCTGCTCACCCCACAGAGCATAATTCTGATGTACAGATTGAGCTGAAGCGGCTCCTTGATTGGCCCTCAAAGTCTGAGCTGACTATTCAGGCTAAAGACTCTATGTCTGCCTCTGTCCAGACTCACTAGATGTGCCATTCAACTAAGGGAAAAATGTCACGACCCAAAGCTACCTCTATAGGTTTAGCATCGTAATCGACCACAAATCCTTAGATTACCAAAGACCTCTGAACAAAATCACAAAATATAAGGGGCTGCGGAAGCAAATATATAAAATACAATGTCCATAGAGCTGTGTAGACATACATGGACATAAAATTTAAAACTAATATATATATGATGTCAAACTTCCATATGTCATGCATCACCATACAAATAGCGTCATAAAGGACTTAGCCCTATGTGTAGATAGACAAAAACAAAACAAGAACATCTTTTACATGGGTCACAAACTTGACTTCTACCAATGGGAACCTCTCTAGGAGGCAGAAGGGCTGGCTGACAAAACACAAGCTCTAAGTCCTCAACTTTGAGCCTGGTCACTGGCTTGGTCACCTACATACATAAATAATAGAGTGAGCGGAAGCCCGTGAATAGTAATAGAGTAAAGGGTTTAACTGAATGATGTCCTATATCAAATTCAGAAAACAAACTTCATATCAGAAACAAATTCTTATTCATATTCTTGTTCAAATCATATACCAAAATTAGAGTTCATGCTTGATCATACATGGTACATCCATCAGCTCTAACAGATTGAATACAGAGCATTAAGAGTCATAGTTGCCAATTCCATAGAGGAACCTCTAGTACCAGGAATAGATAACGTACTTAAGCCACGGTATTGTTACTTTCGGGCAAGGGCCATGAGACCACGGTATTATTACCCCCGAGTAGGGGCCTTGTGCTCATAAACCACGGTATTGCTACCCCCGAGCAAGGGCCTTGTGCTAAGGATGCCATGAATATATTTTAGAACTTGGACAATCATTCATTGTACAAAATATAACATTTCGTAAAACATATCTCAATTCTTCATACAAAAAATAAATTAAGTTGAGCATAGCTTTACTAAGTTATTACTCACAGGTAGCTCCAGAGGTAGACAGACAGAGTAGACAAATCAAAGGGATTACGGCGCGTGACCTACACAAACATAACAGATACGTACTTGAAATACATACCCGGATAGTACTTAACGTATTTTGTTTCATTCTGAGTGTGTTTCTAAGTCTTTATCTCCTTATTATGTCTTAATCATGGCCTAAGAGGATAAGATGAGGATGCAAAAATGCACTTTGAAACACTTAACAAAATTTGTTGAAAACAGGGCCTTCGCTCGATTGCAACTTCCGTCGCTCAAACAGAGGCTCAAACATGTGAGTGGTCACTCGAGCACAACTTTGGTCGCTCGAGCGGTCTGTAAACTCTGCAAAAGTACTGGTTGTGTGAATTCTCTGCTCGACGGTTGCTTGACGATCGCTCGTGCGTGGGACTGAGGTCCTCCCTCTAGCGCAACTCTTGTCGCTCGAGCAGTCTATAAAATGATAAAATTTTAGGAGCATGCATTTTAAGATTGAGCCAACTTGTGGTCGCTCGAGTGGGAGTGCATAACATAGAGTGGTCGCTCGAGCGCAGGTTATGTCGCTCAAGCGGGGAGACAAAATTTAAAATTTCCAAATTGCACTCGCCGGATCAAAACTCGAATCAAACACTTTAAAACTCATCATTTTGGGACAAAACTCAAAAAAACATTTAGAAACTTGTAGAATATCAAGAAGTGAATATCATTTTGCAAAAATCAAGGCCCAATAACATGCTAATTATGCAAATTCAAGCTTGAAATGATGAAAACAAATCTTTTATATAATCTCTTGACTTCAAAGCTTCCAAAATCACTATCAAAAGAGGTCAATAGATAGAAAACATGATAAAATTTCAAAACTAAAGGAGAATTGAGCCATGCATGTGAGAATTCTTAGCAAGTAAACTCAAAATGCAAGACAATGTGCATGCATGCATGATATGATCTATATTTCTTCATTTTAGCTCAATTCTCATGTATTCCACTAAATTCTCTAAAATTCATGAACTCACCAACTCAAAAGTAAGACCAAAGGCTTAATTTCTTACCTTAAACCTTGAATTCACAAGTGTAGATGACTAAACTTCTAACTTCTCTTTAATTCTCTAACAATTTCTATCAATTCTTCGAAGTGGGCTCAAACTTCTCCCCCTCTCTCTCTCCCTCTCTCTCTCTCCACGTTTTTGATGTCAAGAATGGAGATGAAGTGTGTATATGAGATTTCAAGACTTATAATGGCCTTATATAGGCTTGATTAGTGATAGTTAATTAAGCTTTAATTACTCTAATTAATTCGTTCCGAATCAAATTTCAATTGAACCTACCATAATGTTCTAAAAATTTCAACTAACACATAATTCAAGTCAATTCCGTGATCGGATGCCGATAAGGCCTTCAATTCGCAAAACAAAACAGAAACACAAATAGATATTCCTATAACAGACAGATATAAACATAAATAATGCAATGCACATGTAATTACCCTGAAATTTCTTTTTAATTACGTATTAGGCATACTTAATCATGGATTATCGGCTAATCATAGGTTGGGGTTGTTACAGAAAACCTCCTCAAGTGCCCCGACTGGCCACACTGATAACAGGTAGGAGATTACACTCTCCTCTGACTCTGGCTCTAGGAACGAGCCACAGATGATACAGACTGCTGCCCTCCTCCTCGTTGCGGGCATGCTGGAGATTCGTAACATAACTGGCCACACTTAAAACAAGTGAAACCTCCCTAACTACCTCTCCCTAAACCCGAACTCGGTATAGACAAGGTGGATCTAGACTGTGCCACTTGGGATTGCTGTGAGGTGGAACCCTTATGCCTCTTGTTATCCCTAGTGCTCCCCTGAACATCCGGGGACTTCTGCCTAGAGCCCCTCATCTGCTACTCCTTCATCTGAATCACGGTCTCTAAGTGAGCCGCCGCCTTCACAAGGCGATCGTAATCCCTAATCATGGACGTGACAACCTTGAAAAGTCGTATGGTCCTCAATCTCTTCTCAAACTCCAAGCAACAACGTTCCTCCATCGCCACAAGCTCAGGTGCAAACCTTGATAAACTGGTAAAGGTAGCCTCAAACTCGGTGTTAAGCTGCTTGAGCTTCAAGAAATGCTCTCTCAACTTCTCCCTAATAGTGGAAGGCAAGAACTTGTCTTGGAAGACGTTGACAAAAGTCTCTCAAGTTACCCTGATGAGCCGTCGCACAAACATCCACCATTGACCCGCATATCTCTTCAATTGGAAGGATGCCGAGGTCACTTTCAACCGATCGTCCTCAATGCCAAGCATCTCAAACGCCTTTACCATTTGCTCCAACCACTCATCCACCTTCAGTGGCTCATTCGGATCTCCCAAAAACTCATCTGGATTCGACCGAAAGAAATCGCTCTTTAGAAAAGATGGCCCTCTCTTCGCTACTTGGGCCTGGACTTGATTCTTAGCCCTGAGAATGTCCATGGATTGCCGCAAGGCGTTGAACATTTTTCGAGCCAAAGCGCCCATGTCATGTTGACCCACTGGTTCTACCACATTGGCCTGACCAACTCCTTCTTCCTTTATCGAAATTTCACCTGGTAACGGCCCCTCCTGCCATCTAGGCCTGCTACACCTACTGCCACCATGCCTACGTCCTGGCATCCTAATATAGGTAACACCAGAGATTAACCCTTTACAAATGTGCCAACGCTTACTCACCCGTGTCCTAATGGAGTGGACAATAGATAATTCATTCTACGTAAGCACATAAGCACATAAACACATACCAACTTCCTTTTTAGACAATGATTATCCCGCGGCGCTACTAGAGTTCCAATTAGAAATAGCAATGATCAAGTGCTCTTCTAACAAGACTCCTAGAAACCGATAGACCCAATCAACATCTTAGAAATTAAATTTCATACCCATTTAATCACATAAACATGTTATCACATAACACACCATACATATAACTATCTCTATCAAGTGAGATAAACCCATTGTGGTAAGAACCACTTCCCATGTACCCAAAGTATTCAAACCCAGTATGCTTTGATACCAAGTTATAATGCCCCAAAATTTATACAATAACCTATCCTTAACATTAATAAATAACAACAATAATAAAGTAACAACCTTTCATTAGTTTCCAATTAAGTTTTACAAAAGAGTAATATATGCAGATATACATTTATAAGCCTATCCCTGAATCTATAGCATATGTTACATAATAGAATGAACATCAAGCGAATAAGAAATGCCCAAAGGGCATACAGTTTTCCTAGACAGTGCTTGGTTATAATAAAATGGATTTATATCCAATACAGTTAAATCCCTAAGCTTCTACAAGTAAATACAACAAAATAAATAAAATGAAGCCCTTGCTTCCAAGTACTCAAAAGCTATTGCCTTCACAGAGGTATATCATTAGCACCTGAAAATGGTATTCCCACATAAGGTGAGCCAAAGTCCAGTAGAAATAATCCAACACAATATATGAATCTTAACAAAGATATAAGGGTGAAATGCATATGCAATACTCATGATAAAACATTTTATATCCCTTTTCAAAACAAAGCAAATTCCCGGTTCAGGCCACAATTTCAAGAATCATTTCCCTTACATTAGAAAATAGGGTAATGAATCTCAACTCTGGGAATCTCTAGACAAGTATCACATTTCATGAAAATTTTGTCTGCGGAAAATCGTAAACCGGCACCCATGTAAATGTAGGCTATACAAGCACTACTGACATCCATGTATATGCGCAGTTTTTAGGACTTTCACCATGGACACACATGCCAACTTATTTGATGTAACAACAACTTTCTCCCAGATGCATCCATTTTTCTCAAGACAATATACATTTCCCATGTATTAAATGTGTTAAAATGCCAATGCAAATGGATGGGAAAGTAGTTTCAATTTCCCTAATCCTCATTAAATTTCTACAACAATCATAGCTATCCTCGACTGATGGCCCAAAATAGATATCTGTAAACAATTACATAATTTCAATAAAGATAAACTTTCAAAATTTCAAGATGTGAGTGATAATACATATGCAACTACACTATCCTCATCCATAACAACTCAATTTCACTATTTCAATATCAATTCCATTTATCAATGCAAAATCAACATTTGAGATTTCTTGGGCAAAACCCTCTTTCCCTTATAAATCATTTCCCAAAGTAAAAACCCATCATTTCATCATATTTCATTATTAAATATCTATCCACAACCATTCCCAGTAAACAATTTGAAAAGCCTTCTTTTTGATTTTGAACCAAAACCCAAGATTTGTTCAAAAATTTGCTTTTTCACAATGTTATTTTACAAAAACAATCCCTACCTCAAGCTTAGAAGGTAGAAGAGAAGAACTTGGAAAAACTCACCGTCAATGAAATCATGAACCACTCGGATCAAAAGGAAGCCCTTGACACGATCCACAATCTATCTCAAAGGATCAAGGTGAAAGGATACCTTCAGGTGAGTAGATCTAAGGATCTATGTGGGAAAAGTTAAGTTTAAAGAGAGAAGAGAGGAAATCATGATTTGAGAGGAAAAGGAGAAGGAAAATAATAAGAGGAAAGTGTTTTGGAACCCATTTATAGTGGCTAGGTATTAATAGAATAATAGCTCCAAAGTTAAATGAAAAGAACAAGTAAAAAATCCCCAAAAAGTAGGGCCCAAACCGAACAAAAATCTGAAAAGGACTTATAGGGATCGACCATTGAGACAATGGTGTCGACCCTCAAGAAGAAAATGCAGAGACACAAATGTTGAATTCATACAACGGTCGTCCCTAGGAAACCGTGGGGTCAACCCTACGAAACCGTGGTGTCGACCCTATTTTTTAGTGGACAACCTAGAACAAAACAACAAGGGAAGGGTCGACCCTAGAAACCCATATTTTTCAATAGCAATTTCTATGATTGAGCATCAAGATAGTGTCGACACTACCTAGACTGGTGTCGACCCTAGAGGCCAATAATAGGACAAATGTCAACACCACCAAGACTAGTGTCTAACCCAAATTTCAGTGACCACACCAAGAGTACAACAACAAGGTGGTGTCGACCTAGGAGCAAAACAAAACAAAAAAAGAAGGCAGTATCGACACCAACAAGGATGGTGTCGACCATCAAAGCCAAAACCCAACAAGAAGAGAGGGAAGGGTGACCACTACGGATATGGTTTCCTGGATTCAAAAGCAATAAATGGGTTCGGTCTAAGCCTGTATTGCTATAGTTGTTATTGGGTTTTCTGATCTCATAAAGCCTTTTTGAAAATCGGATGTTTTGATTTGAGCATCATAGAAATCATATTCTTATAAAATTCTGGAATTTTATTACGAAGATCATTGACGATGCTAATAATGATAGCTAATAAAATTGTTAAATTCTAATATTTTGCAAAATAAATTTTGAAACTCTTTTTTGTTGTTATCTATTCAATTTTCTCTTCTTCGGTAATGTGATTTACATTTTATCATTGTTTTATAAGTTCTTCATCTCTTACTCTTCATCTAGGACAACAGAAAGCCATTAGATTTTTTAATATTATACACTGGGTGTGTTGCACGTGTTGGTATGATAAAGAATGTTATTTTCTAAATTTTATATAGAAACTCATTGGTTTTCCGATTCATTATGTATTACATTGGGTTGAATGTTAAGCAGACCTCTGCTCAATCTGATGGAATTCCAAACAAATATAAAATTAATATTAAAATAATATGTGCATAGATAATGCACCAACAACATCCAATCATGAGAAGAATTGTATATCAATCAAATAAAAATCTGCAAATGCAGAGGTAAAATATGCACTATTAATCCAGAAGGGGAATATTGCATTCGACCATAACCCAAAAGCACCAATACTAGAAATATAACATAAGAAGAAACAAAAAATTATAAACATAAACAAATTTGAAGAAATAAATAAGAAATTGCAGTCTCATATCCGTTACATGAGTACAAAATTCAATTAACCACCCATCAAATTTCACAAACCCAAGCCAAATTTGAAGTATATATATATGGAATAAAAACAAATACCAAATCAAACAAACATGAAAACCAAAAGTTATTCATATCATATTTTCTAAATTTAGAAACCAACCACTCCAGGTGAGGTAGTTTTGAAGTAGGGGAAATAAGAATCGGGAAAAGAAATAGGGTTAACAAAAAGGGATTCTGGTCTAGGGTTTCATAGAATAGAGCTGAAGAAAGGGGAGGAGAGAAACGAGTTGCATATAGAGACATAGTGAGAGATTCATACCTTTAGGCAAAGTTTTCACATGCAGAGAATAGATATGGAACAATCAGTTAAAAAAAGACACACTTCGAGGGATGGTCTTCTAAGGCGAAGAAGATTGTCGGAGTTGTGTCTGAAAACGGGAGGGTTTCAGACCAAATAACATGAGGGTTTTGGTAAAACAACATGAGCCTTTGCAGGGAGGGGGGAAGCACAATCAGTAAAAAGGGGAAAAAAAAAAGTAACCGGTTGAGAAGGTATTTACTTTTTTTAATTAAATTATTTAATAGTCCAGATTAATTTATAGATATCTAATGGTTTAAAAGCAAGGTGTACAGGATATGCACATTGAATTAGGTGCACGATCCTTAATACTCTGATAATATGATCATAAATTCATTCACAAAGAAGATTTTCAAATGTTTTTATTAGATTTAAATCATGTAGGCACTTTTGAAATAATTATTTCCTGAACCTTGATCCAATCTGGATGGACATCATTACACAACCATTCGTTTCTCACCTTCCACAATTCCTAGAAAATTGCTAAAAGTATCTTATGATATAACAATTCTTGTGTCTTCTTGGATTTTTAAATAAATCAATTAGTTCCGTGAAATAAGTTGACTCTACAAGAACAAATATTAACCATTCCAAATCGAATTGCATCAACTTCTCTGAATGCATCTTGATGAACTTAAAATATTCAATTGTTTGTCTATGAACTTGTGAACTATAAAACCTTAATGGGTTTATACTACAACATTAAAATATCCATCCGCTTCTAATTTTTCATAGTTCCCAGAAAATTGTTAAAGGTAATTCATCCCAAACCACTTTAATTTTCTTTCTCATAGGAAAGTCAAGCCACCACAAGAGTAATTGTTAGAAACATAAATAGATTTCAATAAAAAAAAAAAAATAAGAAGTTACAGTCTCACATCAGTTACATGAGTCCGAAATTCAATTATCTACACATCAGATTTCACACACTCAAGCCAAATTTCAAGTATATATATATATATATATATATATATATATATATGGAATCAAAACAACTACCAAAGCAAACAAACATAAAAAAACCTAAACCTATTTATATCATCTTTTCCTAATTTTATAAACCAACCCAGTGAGTTCACAAAGGTGAAAGGGCAGTTTCAAAGCAGGGGAAACAAGAATCAGAAAAGGAAATAGGGTTAACAAAAAGGGATTTCGGTCTAGGGTTTCATAGAATGGAGATGGAGAAAGGGAGAGAAACAAGTTGCAAAACGAGACACACACACACACGCACACACAAAGAGATGAGGCAAAGTCAAGGCCAGAGTTGTGTTCGCTGGGATAGTTTTCGAGGGATGGCCTTCGAGGGAGAAGAAGATCGTCTGAGTCATGTATGAAAAAAAGAAGGTTTTGGGAAAACAATGTAAAGAGGGTTTGTGGAAAGAGAACAATCGGTAAAGAAAAATGTAACCGGTGGAAGATGTATTCAATATTTCTAATCAAATTATTTAATGGTTGAGATTAATTTGTAAATATTTGAGGGTTTAAAATAAATGTGTACATAATGTACACTATTTAATGAGGTGCACATCTTAACAGCTCCCTAAGGAAATTAATTTGATCAAATTATCTTGCTTTTAATTAATAGACACATAACCGAATGAAAATGAAAAAAAACTAGAAAGTAGGGTTTTACGAAATCAACCTATAATTAGGGACTTAATTAATTAATCTTAGAGTATTAGAAATGATCTTTAAGTTACCGGGGTTGATTAGAATTTGCACGGTTCCGATCGGGATGTGTTTTTGATTCTAGGGCTAAATTGAGAATAAATGAGGAACTGAGGGTTTTGGTTATAATAATCCAAAAGTAAGGGCCTTAATAGAATTTTCAAAAGTCAGGGGGCTCACAAACTATCCCCCATTAAATAAATTTCATCCAAGAAATTTAAACTATTCTATGTTTTCTAAAGTTGTGGATAATTCATCCTTATCACATCTTCGCGCTCCCAAGTCGATTCTTCAATCCCATGATGATGCCAGAGCATTCTTACTAGTGTGATTGTCTTGCCCCTTAAGTTTTGTCCCTTCTATTTAGAGCCACCACTAGTCTCATTTTAACAGTAGCGTTTTGAATCAATGTTCTTCCCCAATTTATGACGTAAAGGGGTGTGTCAATCTTTTATGGTTCAAAAATTTTGAACTACTCATCGTATGATGTCACTAATCTAGCGTGAAGACCCATGCTACCAATTTTTGGATGTGATGGTCTGCATGTTTGTTAAGGATTAATCTTATTAACCCTTTGGTAGGCTGCTGATGTCATTGTGTTTATCGATTTATGGAAACCAGCCTATCTCCCTTAAATAATAAAAGCGTTCCATTGGATAGGTAAGTCATCTCCTTCTATTGGTGACCATAGATAACAACTTAATGTACAAATAACAAGTCTATTTCTAAAATGAGATTGATGTTGCATATCTTCATGCTTGGGGGATTGAGAATAAACAATTCTTAGGGGTTCGCATACAGATTCTAATGACCCAACATAATGCAGATGCAAGGAATGCGATTTATAAAACACTTGTTCAAGGATTGTGAAATACGAGTGTTAAGATATCGAGATTTGATTAATAAAAGAGAATTTACATCATCCATTCTTGGTTTACAAAAGGCTTTACAAAAGGCTATTCCAAAAGAGTCACATCTTTCCTATGTTAACCATGGCTCGTACTACAGTTCCTTGGACTCGTACGCAGCATACTGCTTAGTCTTAGGACATTTCCTAGTGAGGTCTTTGTTTTCTTTTCCTTGTAGGGCCAAAACTCTGCCGATTGGCCTTTGATTAGTGTCGTGTCCAAGCCTCGTGTTGTCTTATTTCCTTTAGTGTTGTTGATCGGCTTGTCCTGGCTTGTTCATCCGTGGCTTCTGCCATCCAATCCCTTGTGCATTTACGCCAATTTCTTCTCTTTGATGTCATGGTTGAGCGGCCTAAGGACATGCAATCTTAAAATGTCTTGGTTGGCCACACTCATAACATTTTGCTATTTATTAATCATATACCTTTATTCTTGCCTACGCCTCTGTTGTTGTTATGTTCCTTTCACATAAGGAACTAACGTGGCTCGGGTCCTAGCGTTCTTCGGTTCTTCTCCCCTTAGATAGTCATCCTTGGGTTGTTGGACTTATCTTCTTTTCGTATCTTTTTATTTTTTTTTTCCATAATCAAGGTCCTGGAGGCTAGTTTTTGTGTTGTATTCCTTTGATTGCTTGTAATGCCCCAAAATCTGCACTAACGGTTGTAGTCAAGGAAAAGTCACTGATGAGTCCTATGGTCAATGACCAAGTAAAATCCCAAATCCCCAGATGAGTCAAATTAGCTTCCCTTCTAAGTCCAGCTTTCTTAAGTAGCAAAGCTACCTTTTTGAGAGATCTTAAAAGGCATTGACGTAAGGTCTCACAAGCAACGTGGGGAACTATATTGGCTTTCAAAAAAAAAAGCATATAATAATAAGAGAATAAATACAAAATATCCTTAGTTACAAAAGATAGTTCCATCGATACTACATCTCAAAAATAAAATTTCATATGTACTTTACAAAAAAAAAAAGAGTCTATCTTTTTCAGGACAACCAACAGTCTTTGAAAGTTTTCGACTCATCATTTTCTGCTGCAAAATCCTCTTCGATACCTGGCATGAAACACCATGAGCTCTGAAAGCCCAATAAACGTGCACACACCCCATTCCTTTTTCCCAATCTAATATACAATAGCAATTACAACAATAGGGGAAAGAAACATGATATTCAAGTAAATAACAAGGGTAACAAGGTTAGTTGTTAGTAGTGTAGAAATCCACCATAGAGATTTCATCCTCCCAACCACAAGAATCGAATACGGATTATTTGGTATGCCCCCTCTTTTGCTGCTTTGCAAACCCTACCCTGAATGCCTACCAACGGTTACATATCGCGTAGCGCCAACCGAGGACCACAAAAGAGACGGTAAAATAAGGGCCTTGCCCATTCCCTTCTCACAACAAAACCACCTAGGGTCCAAATACAACCGCTCTGTTCAAGGGTTTCGAAACAACCACTTGCACAAGACTTTAGCTTTCAAAAGGGAACACGTCCGGCTAACAAATTCAATTTAAACATAACCATATCTTATAACAATATTCTTGTGATCAAAACCCCATTAGCCACTCCATCAGGTTTTTAGTTTAGATTAATTTTTTAAGTTACTTAGCGCAAGCAATTAAAATAAAATTTTCATAAATATAAACATCATCAAAGGACTAAAATAAAAGGTATATTACCATAACACATGAAATATCACACCAAGTCATGATCACATACTAATAAGCATACTCATGAAGACAACAACATAGAATACCAATGCAAAACTAAATTTCCAAATTCAGTACCATTTAAAGATTAAAATCAAAAGGACCATTTTACATTTTTCTCGAGCCTGGCCTTCATATGGTTCGCAGAGAATTTTATCTAGTTTTTAGAACTTTTTTGAAAATGGAATAGCTTTTCCAGATTTTTAGTTATTTAAGAAACAATCCAGCACTGTCCAAATTTGTTAACCGTTACGAAAATTGGATTTTCTTTCAAACCGCTCAATCTTTTTCAATGAAACCAATTTTCATTGAAATCTAACTCTTTAAGGAAGGTTTTGGCATTAAATTGAGGTCCAGGAGATTTTCCTAAAATTTTCTAGAATTTTCGATTTTTCATACATAATACTCAAAATAAGAATGCTGGTGAGGAAAAAGGCCAACCAAGGGAAATCTTTCACTTCTTTTGTGATTAAGGCATACTAAATAATGTATCAATAGCTCAGATTTTTTAAAGTGATTGTGTGCCTTTGGAAATAATGTGAGATATGGGAAGAAAAATGTAGTTTTGCATCTATTAAGAGAAAATATGAGTACAAGAGGGATCAAAGCTCGACTCATCAACTCTAAACATGTGAACACCATTACAACACATCTGAAAATATGATTTTAAACTTCTAATAACATGTATTTCAAAAAGGAAATAGAAGGAGAGATGGTGATGTGGCTTACTTGAGGCTTGGTTGAATTGCTAACAAAACCTTCTCTTTCTCTTCTTTCCTCCACCAAGCTCACTGTCTTTCCCTTTCTTTTTCTGTTAGTTGTATGGTATGTTTGAGTGTGTGTTCCTATGTGAAAAATGCCAAGGGAGAGGTTATATTTATAATAAAATTGGTGCAAAAGGTCTGGTTTTCCCATTGGTTAAAAATGGATTAGATAGTTTGGATTTAGTTCAAACTTAATGGAATAGTGAATGATTAGGGGCCTTAATTATGCAGTTAATCATGATCTAGTTAGGCTTTAGTTAGGATGGAGCTTGAGGTGGAAACAAGGTTCCATGTTTTGGGGTGTACCAGGGTACTTTTCCATGATTTCATGGATTTGTTTAAAAAAAGTGTATGCATTTTCTTTCCCTAGGGTGCTGGCCAAGATGATGATTTGGGAAGATTATTTAATTTATTTAATTTATTCATTTATTTATTTTTTTTTGTGTACAATTTGATGGAAATTTCAAAATATAGTGTATAATTTATTTGAATAGGTTTAAAGGAACAAGTATATGTATATATATATATATATATATATAATAGTACTAACTTGGGGTCAATTTATAATTTATTCAAAATGTGAGGGCTTTGGATTTAATTTATAAATTGGAACATTTATTTAAGTGTAGAATTTAATTAAATTTGTGTTAGAGAACCTAATTTAGTTTAGATTTCTTGTTTCAAATAAAAAGGCTATCAATCAACGAATATGATGAAAACTGGAAAAAATCTACGATTTCAAGTGGTAAATCCATATTTAGGGAGTTATTTAATCAGTATTAGGGTATTAGAAATGATTCCTAAGTTACCAAAATTGATTAGGGTTAGCGAGTTTTTGCCTCTAGGGTTAAAGTTGAAATTATTTAGGAAATTGAGGGTATTCTTTACAATATTCCAAAAGTGAGGGACTTTTAAGAAAATAAAATTTCCAGGGGCCTTACAACCTGTCCTCCTTAAAACAATTTTGTCCTCTAGATTTAACTACTGCTTTCAAATAGTTAGAGGTAGTTTGCCTTCATTAAATCTTTGTGTTCCCAAATGGACTCTTCAATCCCTTGATGACACCAAAGCACTTTTACTAAATGAACTGTCTTTCCCCTAAGATTCTTCTCTCGACTATCTTGTATTGCTACAGGTCCTTCTTCAAAGGTAACATCCTTGTCGAGACTGATTCCATCCCAGTTGATGACGTGCAATGGATCGGCGAGGTAATTCCACAACATAAATACATGAAAGACATTGTGTATCCTTGCTCACTATGGGGGTAGAGCTAGTTGATATGCAACTTCACCAACCCTCTCCAGTATTTTGAATGGCCTGATATACCGTGGTGATAGCTTCTCTTTCCTTCCAAAACATATGATCATGCACCTAGGTTACACCTTTAGGAACACATGGTCACCTACTTCGAACATCAGTGGTCTTCTTTTCCTATCCGCGTAATTCTTTTGAAGGTCTTGACCAATGCTGGCTTGAAAACTATTGTTATAAGAGAATTGAATTAAAGGTAGGTGTCGCTTTCAACATTCTTGAAAATCCATTACACAAGCTCTCAGTATATCTTCGAGTGTTTGAATGGTGCGCTCAGATTATCCATTTGTTTGTGGATGAAAAGTGGTGCTAAAACATAACTCGATACCCAAAACTTCTTGCAGACTTCCCAAAAAATGAGAGGTGAATCGTGGATCGCGATCCGATACAATGGAAACCAGAATTCCGTGTAATCGAATGATTTCTCTAATGTAGAGCTTGCCTATGGACTCTAAAGTGTAAGTTATCTTATAGGGTAAGAAATCTGTTGACTTTGTGGGGTGATCCACTATTACCCATATAGCATTATGCCCTTTGGGTGTCCTGGGCAACCCGGTCACAAAGTCTACTGTCACGTGCCCCCATTTCCATTCAGCTATTGGCAAGGACTGCAACGTTCCTCTTGGTTTTTGATGTTTCCTTTACTTGGTGGCACGTTAGACATCTTGCTACAAATTTAGCCACATCTTTCTTCATTCCGCTCCACCAATACTGCATTTTCAAATCTTGGTACATTCTAGTCCCTCCTGGATGTACCACAAATACAGAGTGATGACATTCCTTAAGTACTTTTTCTCTAAGAAACTCGTCATTTGGCACAAACAATCTACCTTGATATCTAAAACTCCCATTGGAGTGAATTGCCCAATCGAGCATTGGTTCTCCTGATTCCAGATGTGCCTTAACATAGGCTACTTCTCGATTATGCCTCTCGGCTTCCATGATCTCACTTATTAACTTAGGCATCATATTCTGTGCACCAAGGTATACCTTTGTGTCTTGAGTCTTTACCTAAATTCCAAATTCATTGAGTGTTTTAACCATATCCTATTCCTTTATGGCTAATTTAGCTATCATTCCCCTACTCGTACGACTCAGCGCGTCTGCTACTACATTAGCCTCACTAGGATGATATGAGAGAGTGACTTAGAAATCCTCAAAATACTCCATCCACCGTCTCTGTCTCAAGTTAAGGTCCTTTTGTGTAAATAGATACTTCAAGCTCTTATGGTTTGTGAAAATCTCAAATTGTTCCCTATACAGGTAATGTTGCCATTGCTTTAGAGCAAAAACTGTGGCCGCCAATTCCAAGTCATGCGTTGGATAGTTTTGCTCATGTGGTTTCAATTGCCTGGAACCATATGCTACTACCTTTCCATTTTGCATGAGCGCGCAATCTAACCCTTCCTTAGATGCATCGCAATACACAATGCACCCTACTTCTCATTCCTGGATGATCAAAATTGGTGCACTAGTTAATCTTGTCTTTAGCTCTTGGAAGGATTTTTCACAAGCTTTGTCCCATTCATAGTTTACTCCTTTCTGCATCAAACGAGTCATTGGTCTGGCTAGTTTGGAGAAATATTGAATGAACCTTTGGTAGTAACCAGCTAATCCCAAGAAACTGCAAATTTCTAACACAGTTTTCGGTTGTCTCCAATCTAAGACAGCTTCTACCTTGGTTGGATCTACCGCAATCCTATACTTAGACACTACATGTCCTAAGAATTTCACTTCTTTTAACCAGAATTCACATTTACTTGCCTTGGCATACAGCTAATTGTCTCTAAGAACTTGAAGAACAATCCTGAAATGTTGCTCATGCTCTTTCTCAGACCTTGAATATACCAAAATATCATCAATGAACACCACTATAAACTAGTCAAGATATGGTGTGAAAATTTTGTTTATTAGGCTCATAAATACTACCAGCGTGTTGGTTAGTCTGAAGGGCATTACTACCAACTCGTAGTGACCATATCTGGTTCAAAAGGTAGTCTTTGGTATATCCTCATCCTTGACTCGTAGTTGATGGTAACCCAACCTGAGATCGATCTTTGAATAATACTTTGAGCCTCTAAGTTGATCAAAAAGATCATCAATCCTTGGGAGCAGGTGTCGGTTCTTGATCGTGACTCGGTTGAGTTGATGGAAATCGATGCATAGTCTCAACGACCCATCCTTCCTTTTAGCAAATGATATGGGGCCATAGATATTGGAATAGTTCCAGGTTGTAGCTCAATACTAAAGCCTACCTCCCAGGTTGGTTGTAATCCCGTTAATTCCTTAAGAAATACATCTGCATATTCGTATACTACTCGCGGGTGTTCTATTTCTACTTAGCCCTCCTCATTTAAAATCAAACTTGCTACCCTTCATATAAGTTGATCGTGCCACCATGTCCTATGTTTTGTTGAAGTCATGGAATCTTTCCTATCCTCCTTAAACTGGAAGCGTGCTCTGTCAAGCGCGTGAGCCACTACCTTATTTTGACGGCAATCGATCATCGCTCGATGGGTGGGCAACCAGTCCATGCCCAAAATGATATCAATGTCTGACATCTCTATGACACGAAGGTTGCAATTTAGGCGTAGGTTCGAGGCTTCTATCTCACAATCCTTACAGATCAACCATATCCGAACACACCATCTCATAGGTGATATTACACTTAAGGCAGTTTCTAAGGGTTCACATACAAGTTCTAATGACTTAACACAAGTAGAGGATATAAAAGAATGCGATGAACCAATATCAAATAAAACATGCACACAAGAATTATATAGTATTAAATTACCTCAATTATAGACGTGTCCCCCTCCTCTTGTTAAAAGGCAAAGATTCTACCTGTTGCCTTTTGGTTGCCACTAGTCCTAGCATTCTGAGTTCCTCCACTCTTCTGGTATTACTAGCTGGTAGATCTTGTCTTGTTTAACTAGGGCTTCTGTCCACTTACTGCCTGGGCATTTGCTCTAAAACCTCTTTCCTGGTATCCTGATGGAGGAAGTTGGAGGCATTTGCTCCTTTTGTTCCCCAACTGCTGATAATGAAAGCACTGGATTTGTCCTACCGGTCTTGGTTGATAACCTCCTTTCTGAATATGTTGTTGTGGTTGTTGTTGTTGCTATTGTGGTTGTGGCCTTGAGTAGGGCTTCAGGGCCGTATTTCCCTTCTGGCTCCTCTAAGGTCCTACAGATGTCTGACCCCCTTTTCTCTTCTTTCAAATTCTCCTAGCATCAGCTACTTCCCTTTTAGATTCTAATGTTGTCTCCAATACCTCGGCATATAAGTGGAGCCATTGCGGTAGAACTCTCCCCTTGATTGTAAAATCCAACCCCGATTTGAACATCCTTGCTTTCTCTTCATCATTTGCTACATACCTAGTTGCGTTGCTAGCTAATTCTTCAAATTCCCCTACTCCAGGTTTTGGAATTCCCTAACTTGTTCTTGATGAACTGTACTTGGAAAATATTTCTTTAGAAACAATTCCTTAAACTGGTTCCATGACAGGTTTGTAATGTCACGAGTAGTTTTTTGATTAGTTCCTACCAATGATCGGCCTCATCATCTAGCTTAAATCCTACAAAGGCTATTCTATAGGCATCTTCAGTTATTCCCACAATGTCTAGCATTTTCTCTATTTGCCAAAGCTAATTTCAACCACTCTCGAGTCGGGTACTCCTATGAACTTTGAGGGCCTTTGTTTTCTGAACTCTAAAAAGAGTTGAGACCTCTCATTTTGCCGATTTCTCCTTAGTTGTCCTAGTTCTTCCAGAATTTGATGCCCAAGATTATTAGGGATATTGGCTTCCATAGGTATGGGTCCATGTTGATCTCTGTAACAGTTTCGAGCATTGTTGCTAGTCTCTAAGTAGTCATTAGATCATGTATCCACCATTCTATTCATGGTACGGGATAAGTTGGTTTCTAGATTTCTAGCTGGAGGTAATCTTTTTACTAGACTTGTAATTAAGGTTTTGTTTTCTTAGGGTGTGGCAAAATATTAAAGCAAGTAACAATCAACAGATATAGATCAAATCATCACTTCATATATGTATAATACACGGTAGTACAAAAGGTTTCCATATTAAAGTTTCATTCAGAAGGTACTATACACATTATAGTCACAAAGTCACAACATATATCTTAAGGATCTTTACTATAAGTGGATATTTCAAAAGCCTAGCTTACTACCCTTAGATTAATCTCATTTCTAGACCAGTCAAAATCTTCTTCAGGATCCTTATCTGCCGAGTTGGTTGCCTAGCCAGGAGAGCAGGGTATATACATCGATGAAGGGGGAACGTGCTCAGATGACACTTTGATTGAAACTGCTAGGGTTGTTCCTGACTACACCGGTTGTTGTTCCACCTGCATTAGCTGATTATTGTCTTGCCTATGGTAGTGGGATTCGCTATTTTTAGCTTGCACCAAGTGTCGGTGTGGTGCTTCATCTTCCAAGGCTCGGCGTATCAGGGTGTCCATCTTTCGGTTATCCTATTCCTTATAGATTGTGCTCTTTTCTGTAGGACTCACGTACTGTGAGCGACGTCGAACCAGAGATCTCTTTTGCTCCTCCTTATAGTAAGAGTAGTTCGTCCCCACTTTCCGTATCTCCTTGATGATCATCTCTTTAATGGAAAATTCACATTGTCAGCAGCTATAGTAGGTATTGACTGACAGGGTCCTCCTACCTTGCATGTGAAAGGCTTCCCATGTGTTGAAACTAATGTCAATTGTTTCATGGCTTTTCAATGACATCCTACGGTGGAGGGAAAAGTTTTTAATTGTTAGTCTCTTCTAAATAGATATAATAGTGTGATTCTAAAAATACACTAGTGTACAATGAGGGGTAAGGGATTCTAGAACTGCGTATCAGGTTGCACGGGCTAAGGGTTGACCCTATCCTCTTATACCAAGTTGTGATGCCTCAAAATCTACAATAAGGGTTGCAGTCAAGAGAAAGTCACTAATGAGTCCTATGGTCAATGACTAAGTAAGATCCTAGATCGTCGGAGGAGTCAAATTAGCCTCCTATCTAACTCCAACTTTCTTAGGTAATAAAACTACCCTTTTGACAGATCTTAAGAGGCAATGACGCAAGGTCTCATAAGTAAGGTGGGGAACTATATTGGTTTTTAAAAAAAAAGCATATAATAATAAGAGAATAAATACAAAATATCCTTAGTTACAAAAGAAAGTTCCATTGATATTACATCCCAAAAATAAAATTTCATATGGACTTTACAAAACCAAAAAAATTCTATCATCTCTAGGACAACCAATAGTCTTTGAAAGTTTCCGGCTCGTCATTTTTTGCTGCAAAATCCTCTTCGGTACCTGGCATGAAACACCATGAGCTTTGAATGCCCAGTAAATGCGCACACACCCTGCTCTTTTTTCCACAATCTAATACTCAATACCAATTACAACAATAAGGGAAAGAAACATGATATTCAAGTAAATAACAAGGGTTACAAGGTTAGTTGTTAGTAGTCTAGAAATCCTCCAAAGAGATTTCATCCTCCCAACCACAAAAATCAGACAAGGACTATTTGGTATGCCCTCTCTTTTGCTGCTTTGCACACCTTACCTTGGATTCCTACTAACGGTTACATACCACGTAACGCCAACCGAGGACCTCAAAAGACAAGGTAAAATAAGGGCTTTGCCCATTCGCTCCTCACTGCAAAACCATCTAGGGTCCGAATACAACAGCTCTATTCAAGAGTTCCAAACAACCACTTGCGCAAGACTTTATCTTTCAAAAGGGAACACGTCTTTCTAAAAAATTGAATTTAAACATAACCTTATCTCATAACAATACTCTTGTGATCAAAAGCCTATTAGCCACCCCATCAAGTTTTCTGTTTAGATTAATGTTTTAAGTTTGTTAGCACAAGCAATTGAAATAAAATTTTCATAACTATAAACATCATCAAAGGACTAAAATAAAAAGTACATTACCATAACACATGCAATATCACACCAAGACATGATCTTACTTTAATAAGCATATCCATGAAGACAAGAGCATAGAACACCATTGCGAATTGAATTTCCAAATTCAACACCATTTAAAGATTAAAATCAAAAGGACTACTTCAGATATTTTTCAAGCTTGGCCTTCCTATGGTTCGTATAGAATTTTATCTAGTTTTCAAAATAATTTTCAAAAATGGAATAACTTTTCTAGATTTTTAGTTATTTGAGAAACACTCCAGCGCAGTCTAAATTCATCGCCGTTACGAAAATCAGATTTTCTTTCAAACCGCTCACTCTTTTTCAATGAAACCAATTTGCATTGAAATCTAACTCCTTAAGGAAATTTTTGACATAAAATTGAGGTCCATAAGATTTTCCTCATTTTTCTAGAAGTTTTGAAAGTTGGCTGTAAAAATGAGTTTTTCATGCATAATACTCAAAATAAGAAGATTGGTGAGGAATGAGGCCAACCAAGGTAAATCTATTACATCTTTTGTGATGTAGACATACTAAATAATGTATTAATAACTCAGATTTTGTTGAGTGATGGTGTGCCCTTGGAAATAATGTGAGATATGGGAAGAAAAAGGTAGTTTTGCATCTATTAAGAGAAAATATGAGTAGAAGAGGGATCAAAGCTCGACTCATCAACTTTGAACAGATGAACACCATTACAACACATCTGAAAATATGATTTTAAAATTATGATAACATGTATATGAAAAATGAAATAAAAGGAGGGATGGTGATGTGACTTACTTGAGGCTTGGTTGAATTGCTAATAAAACCTTCTCCTTCTCTCCTTTCCTCCACCAAGCTCACTCTCTTTCCCTTTCTTCTTCTTTCAACCATGTGGTATGTTTGAGTGTGTGTTCTTGTGTGCAAAATGCCAAGGGAGAGGTTTTATTTATAATAAAATTGGTGCAAAAGGTCCAATTTGCCCATTGGTTAGAAATGGATTGGATATTTTGGATTTAGTTTGAACTTAATGGAATAGTGGATGATTAGAGGCCTTAATTATGCAATTAATTATGATCTAGTTAGGCTTTAGTTAGGATGGAGCTTGAGGTGGAAACAAGGTTCCATGTTTTGGGGTGTACTAGGGTACTTTTCCATGAATTCATGGATTTGTTTGAAAAAAAGTCTATGGATTTTCTTTCCTTTGGGTGGCCGGCCAAGATGATGATTTGGGAAGAATTTTTGTGTGGGTGTGTGTGTACAGTTTGATGGAAATTTCAAAATATAGTGTATAAATTATTTGAATAGGTTTAAAGGTACAAGTATATGTATATATATATATATATATATATAATAGTACTAACTTGGGGTCAATTTGTAATTTAATCAAAATGTGAGGGCTTTGGCTTTAATTTATAAATTGGAACATTTATTTAAGTGT
The DNA here is from genome assembly GCF_055761805.1 of Camellia sinensis. Taxonomy (NCBI): domain Eukaryota; kingdom Viridiplantae; phylum Streptophyta; class Magnoliopsida; order Ericales; family Theaceae; genus Camellia; species Camellia sinensis. Next base: position 75,789,016 of record NC_138964.1, read on the forward strand.
AGAATTTAACTAAATTAGGGTCAGAGAACCCAATTCGTTTTAGATTTCTTGTTTTGAATAAAAAGGCTATCAATTGACAAACATGATGAAAACTGGAAAAAAAATCTAGGGTTTGAAGTGGTAAATCGATATTTAGGGAGTCATTTAATCCATATTAGGGTATTAGAAATGATTCCTAAGTTACTAAAATCGATTAGGGTTTGTGCTTTTTCACCTCTAGAGTTGATGTTGAAATTATTTAGGAAATCAATGGTCTTCATTACAATATTCCAAAAGTAAGGGGCTTTTAAGAAAATAAAATTTTCAGAGGCCTCACGTTGCTCCTTTCTAGTTCCTCATGAAGTTGAGTCTCTTTCCTCAGGCTCCAAATCCTTTCGGAATTTGCCTCATCTTGTTTTGAATCCAATGATGTGTTAACTACATTCGCAAAAGTGGGAAGTCATGGAAAAAATTTTCCACTAATTGTAGGGTCTAAACCCTACTCAAACTTTTGCACCTTCTGCTCGTCATCTGCCACACATAGGGTTGCATATCGGGCCAACTCTTCGAACTTTGCCACATATTGGGTCATCATCATCATGGAGATTCTTGGACCCTTTCCTATCTGATCGTGTTTGGGAAGTATTTTATTAAAAAAAGATTTCTAAGTTGCACCTACATCATTATTGTGATGTCCCTAGGTTTGATTAGGCTCCATTAATGCTCTGTTTCCCCTAACAATTGGTAAGTGTGCTCGACTATTCCCATCGTATTGAGCATCCTTTCAATCTGTCGGATCCAATTCTCTGGCACCTTCGGGTCTGACACTCTTGTAAATTTGGGAGGTCTCTACTTCCTAAACTTTGAGAAGAGGCAAGTTCTGTCAGTTTATTCTTAAATGTCCCAACTCCTCTAGAGTTTGATTCCTGATAGGGTTCGCGATTTTGGTTGCGGGAACTAGTTCGTTCTTCGAGTTTCAAATTCCCGGGAATGCATTCCTGTTGTGTTGTTGCTTGCGAGCTCATGTGTTATTGCTTGTTTTGGTATAGTCATTGGCTCGAGTGTGGTCCACCATTTTTTTGTTCTTAGTATGGGGTGAGGCATAACTCGGGCTCTAACTATAGAGTCAGTTTCTAAGGAATAATCAAGTAATCTTAAAGTTTAATTTTCCTATGTTGTGTGAAGCAATAAGATCAAGTAGTAAACAACTAATTTAGGAAAACACACAGCCCAACTTCATATATATAGGCAAAATAATAACTACAAGAGTTTCAAAATTAAATTAATGGAAGGAAAAAATGTAGAGATGAAAGGATATGAAATGGTTATAGTAATAACATTAGGATCAATTGAAATACGGATGAACGATATGACATGATATCAGACTTTAATGTGATCAAGGTTATAGAGGTAATGACTAAACTAGATATTTAACTTGAAACTACATTGGCTAACCGCATTTGAAACTGAACATCCAAGATTCTTTGCCGAGGAAAGAACGATTGAACTGTTTATAAGAATCCTCATTAAGGCTCAAAGTTGTTTAAATGAGACTAAATGGTAATGACTTAATCTTGAAGATGATTGACATCAAGTAGAGATTTTACATAAGAGGCGAGGATATGACGATCGATAGAAGACTCATGAAAATAATAGTACCCTTACTTCTATATTGTATCTAATGTGCAACATGATGCCCTATTTAGAGTTAAAACCATTTCCCTTCGTAGGTGATCATCAAATCGTTTGGAGCCGAAACACGCGACGATTCAGAATGTGAAACTTATTCTCATGAGTCGATGTTGTTGTGCCTGGAATATGAAGAAACGTCCTAAGGTAGTGAAGAAAATTTCAATTTTTTCAATGTCTTTTAGTTAATAGAATAGATAATGTTATAATAATATTATGTAGTCAGGGAAAGGTTGTCTCTAATCACAGATCATAACGTGTAGATAAGGGTTGAACCTAAGCTCTGATACGAAGTTGTCATTCCCCAAAATTGAGAACATCAGGGAATATACTAACAATAAATATAGGGTTTTTCTAATATTATAAGTCTAGGAAACGTCACTAATGAGTACTTTGGTCAATAACCAAGTGAGATCCCAAGAAAGATCAAAGGAATCAATATAGCCTCCTTCAAAGTCCAATCTCGTTAGATAGCAAAACTGCTCCGTTTGGTTAGGGTTTCAAATTATAGTTTCACCCATTGATTTGAGTGTATTGCTTGTTTTGAACTTTGAAATTATAATTCTACACCCACTTCTCAAAACTCAATTCAAAACATAATCATTACTTTTCAAAACTCATAAGCAAACACATAATTCAAAACTTTTTTCAAAACTTAATTCAAATCAATATTTTAATTTTGTTAAGATTTTAAATATTTTAATATTTAAATATGTTACAATTTTTTGAATATTTTTAAATATTTTAATTTCAAAATATTACAATTTTAATTTTTAATTTTTAAAATATTTTATAAGAATAAATTCAAACTCAATTTTATAAAAATATTTTTAAATATTTTATTTTTTTGTTATGTATTTGGTTACGATTTGAGTGTAGAGTTGTGAAAGTAATATGGAGTTTCGAGTTATGTGTTTGGTTATGAGTTTTAAAAATAATTTCTTAATTGAGTTTTGTTTTATGTAATTGGTTATGATTTGAGTGTAGAGTTATTTTTAAATTTAAAATATTAACATTTTAAATTATTTAATTTTTTTGAATATTTATTTTAATTTTTCACTTATTAAATTTTTTATATTATTTAAATTATTTAAATATTTATTATTTAAATTTTTTGAATATTTATTATTTAAATTTTTTGAATATTTATTTTGAAAAAAAAATTATTTCCTTTGTAGTATTTTCAATTTAAAAATTGATTAATGTTATTTTCTATTAATAATAATTTTTTTAATTGAATTTTAAAAAGAGTTTGGTTATCAGTGTTCATCAGAATTTTCAATAGTGTGAAAGTAATGTGTTTTGTTATCAGTTAAAACAATTTGAATTAAGTTTTGAAAACTCTTTTCAAAACTCATAACCAAACAAATTTTCTTACTTCACATGTCAAATCAAACTTTCAAAACTCAATTCCATACTCAATTCAAAACTCAATTCAACACTCTCTTCAAAAACCATAACCAAACAAATTTTCTATACTCAAATCATAATTCCACAACTCACAAACTTAAAATACAACTCATACTCTCAAATCATATTTACAAAACTCTACCAAATGCAACAACAAGGTATTAACACTAAGTTTAGATAAGTTGACTGAAGGAAAATGATATATATATAGATACATAAGTAAAATAATAATTACAAGAGATAAAGTGTTAATTACATCAAGAGTTTAACATTATAATTCCAAATAGGATTACAAAATGGGACTTAGCAAAATTAGTTTTTAATTCTTCTAGGGAAGCCATATATCTTCAAATGCTTTAGCTTCGCCTTTGGATGACTAATTGTCTGCAATACCTGGCATGAAACGTTCTTGGAGTTGAATCTTCAACTCATGCAATTCGGCTGGTGCAAATCTATACGGTGCCATGGAAATCGATGCCGTGCCAGGCACTAGGTCAATGGAGAACTCTATCTCTCGGTGGGGTGGCAAACTAGTAAGATCATTGGGAAAGACATTCGAGTACTCACAAACTACCATTGGCAATTCAACACGTGCCTCGTCACTCTCACTATTCAAGAGAGTTGCAAGAAGGCCACTAAGCTTGCTCCTACTACGATGGTCAAAGACTGGCGACAAAACCCTATCAACTCGATTTCTTAGAAAGTAAAAACAGTCACCACTCAAGGTGCAAACTGTAACTCTCTGACGGTAACAATCAATCACGGCTCGGTACGAACACAACTAGTCCATGCCTAAGATGACATTGAAACTTGACATGTCTAACAAAATAAAAGCAAATGGAAGTCGACGCCCGTCGAATTCTATCTCACAATCATGACACCCCTGGTCTAAATTAGTCACACCCCCAACATGTGACTCTACTCTGAGCGGAGTCGCTAACTGTGCCACCTCCAACCCCAATGCAGAAACAAATGCAGCAGATATAAATGAATGAGACACACCCATGTCTATCAATACATTAGCCAAAGTATTGCACACAACAAAAATAACTCTCACAACTGAGGGTCCTGGAAATTGCTCTGGCACGGTGATAGCATACACACGCCCCCGTGGCCCCTGATAAACTTGCTCCTCTCTCGGAGCATAAGCCTGGTGTACGGACTGAGCCGAGGTGGCTCCCTGGTTTACTCGTGAGGTCTGAGCTCAATGAGCCTGCTGGTGGGTCTAAGTTTGCCTTAACCCTGATGCGCTAAATGTGCCTCCCAACTGTGGGCTCTAAGTCTGCCTTAACCCTGAGCTCAATGAGCCTGCTGGTGGCTCCAAGTATTCGAACTCGGTAGCTCTGATACCAAGTTGTAACGTCCCAATTTTCATGCCCAAATGATAACACAATATTCATGGCTCTTTAAGATAAAAATTGGATATAAATCCTCACACTTGCATTACATGATCCAAATCAAATATCATAAACAAATAAATACCCTCATGGGTTTACAAGTTTCCAAGGCTTAAGCCCGGTTACACAAATCTGTTATTCAAACCCACACAAATAAAGCCCTTGGCTTACAAACAGAGTCACGCATAATGAGAGCATTGTGCTCCTAACACACACACTTCAACGCCCACAGTTGGGCGGATTCACCACGTCATTTCCTGCACAAAAATCCCATAGGTTAAGCATAAAGCCTAATAGGAAATCCTTAACAAAGTAAATACATTTTATACAAGTCCTAAGAGATGAATGCATGTACTATGCCATGCCCTTTTGAAAATAAAACACATCTTCATCTTTTGAAAACCATCATGCTCAATGATGCCATGCAATTTCAACAATTCAACTCTTATCAATTTTATTCAAGGGGCAGTAAATACTACTCTGGTAATCCCTAGGTCTGTGTCTGCAAGTAGTCTATACAAGTACTACCAATTTGTCATTTTTACCAGCATTAATTGGAAGGCTCGACACCTATAATCTGTCATTTTTACCAGTATTAACTGGAAGGCTTAACACCTATTCAATTTCATCTACACCACCTGTTAAGACTTACCACCGTATTTTCCCCAAAGCCAATTCATGAAAACTTGTTTCTCAACGTTCTTTTCTCAATGCAAGTTTTTAAATCAAATTTCAAAGCTCTTCATTAACAAATGGATTGATATGCCAATGCAATGATTAATAATACAATGCAATATTTCTTCCACTTTCAATATTTTCACACAATATTTCCATTGTGATAAAAAATCTCCATTTCTCCATTCAAATGCAATTTCACATGATGAATAAATACTTTTAGTTCAATTCATCCAAGGGATAGCAAAATTTCCATCTTTCAAACAATCTCAACAATTTAGTCATCTCAAGATTATATCAACACTTTTAAACAACAATTTCCAAAACTTCTACAATCATCATATTCCATGAAAGACATCATTTAAATGTAAATAAATAAATAATTTTTCAAAACATCATTTATTTTAGCACACAAAATAAATATAACAACATCCCCCAAAGATTTTCAACATCTTTAAAAAAAAATCCCCAATTTCTAGGTTCTCTCACCAAAACCATCCATTTTCAAATATTTAAGAAGATCTCACCAAAAACATCTTTCTTTTTGCAACATAGTTCAAAACCCTCAATTCTTATATATATATATATAAAATAGAAAGTAGACCCACTTTCAAAATCACTCGTTTTCTTGAATCAACAACCTGTTTTCCAAAATTAATCAAAAGATGATTTCGAAAATCATCTAGATCTTGCAAAAACATATATATAACTCAAAGAAAATCCCTACCTCAAGTTTTGAAGAAAAATTAAGATAAAACCCCAAAATCAAGGATGCCTAAACTCGATCTCCACCGCACACAATGAAGCCCTCGAAATGATAACCAACTTTGATGAAGAACTTAGGCCTAAATCCCAATGGATTTGGAGAAATCAAAAAGAGAAGGTGACTTCTAGAGAGAGAAGCTGCAGATTTAGGGTTTTTGAGTGAAAAGGAAATCAAAGTGAAGCAAAACAGCACTGCTGGTGACTGATATACGCCGGGCTCACTCGAGCGAAGGAGTTCTCGCTCAAGCTACCTACCACAAAAAGGTCGCCTCACTCGAGCGTAAAATACTAAGCTTCAGAAGTTTTCAGACGCACTCCTCGCTCAAGCGCAAGAAGCTTCGTTCGAGCAAAGGACTCTTTTTTGTAAAAGTATTAGGAGCTCACAAAGCTCGCTCGAGCGCAAGAAGCCTCGCTCGAGCGAAGAGCCAAAATTCTGGACGACAAAAGTTTGAACAACATACAACTAACTAGTTCCAAACACTCCCAAGACATCCCAAAACTCAAACTCAAAGAGTGGAGGGAAGAAAAGACGTAGATAATACTTTCTAACAATGAAATCCGAGTCCAGAACACCACAAGAACGGGTCAAAGACCTGGATCGCTATATGCCAGCCAGATAACCAGCTGGTAGTCCAGTGTATTGTGATGCCCCAACGGCTACCTGTGACAATAACGACTACCTAACACAATTTGATAAAACACTAAAGTCTCCCTCAATTTGATGAAAGTTTTGAGTTTTTCCTCATTTGATATGAGTTTGATATCACGGTTAGAGTAGAAAAACTGCACTTATTTTATCAATTGATACTATTAAAAATCTTCTCTAATTTATCTTAAATGACATAGCAGATTACATGTTAAGTTTTGATTTGTTACAAACTAAATTATATAGTTGAATTTTGTCTTTAACATTTCTCTCCTATTTTTTACTTTTAATTTCTAAACTATTTTTTTCTAAAATTATTTCATCTTTAAATTATTCATTTCATCTATTTAATTTAATTTCAATTAATATGGTTTAATTGTGGGTCTCTCCATTCTCTTTCACACATTAGTAAGGTAAATTGCATTTAATTTCATTAGTACTTCCATTAGAAGAGTGTCTCATTATGCATTGAGAAATATTATTTACACAAAAACTCTCAAATAAGAGTAGGTCTTACATAGGTCCCACATGTGTGAACCCAAACTTTCAATCTCTTATGAGTAATATTAGTGATTCTAAAAATTCCATCAAAATTTCTACTACACAATGTGGGTCTCATGTGACATTTAATAAAAATTTTGGCAGAATTTTTAGAGTCTCTAACATTTTTGTTCTCTTATAAAATCTTTTTCATCTTATTCGTATTTATTGTGCATTAAATTCTTAAAAGTAGTAGTAGACATTAGTTATTTAATTGGTTTTTTTCTTTTTATTTTATTTTTATTTTTTAGACTTTCTTTTGGATCTAAAAGCCACTACAAGCGGCTTCATCGCACTTGGTGTGGGCTAAATGCTCCCCCGCTCTGCAAGTCCTGACTGAAGCGGAGCTTGTCTTGGGAGTTCGGGACAAGTTCCCAGGTTATAGTTCCCTAACTCAAAACGGACAACAGGTCACCCTGGTGATCTTTGCAAGCAGCATTGCCATGGACTTGCGGCCGAGTGGGAGGATTTTTTTTAAAAAAAAAGCCATTATAAGAAATTAAGGCTATGTTTGGTGCGGCTTTGAAAACTTAATTCCACCCCTCCATTTGCATGCATTGTTTGGATGGAGTTTTAGAATTGTGATTCCACCACACATTTCAAAACATATTTCTCTTTCCCGTTAGGCTACTCTCTCTCTCTCTCTCTCTCTCTCTCTCTCTCTCTCTCTCTCTTTCGTGTTTTCCATTATGAAAAGTAGAGGATTTTTGAATTTTAGGTCTACTTGGTCATCCTGCTGGACGTCCCCTCGAATGTTCGGCCGGTTGATCGAAACAGTATTCGTGTTTGTTTGTTTGTTTGTTTTTTTTTTCTTTTTTTTTTCTTTTTTTTTTTGTTTTATTTGGCACCTGTTATTTTTATATTTTAAATAAAAATATTTTGGAATTTTTTTTAAAATTTTTTATAAGCTTTGAATAGAATTTTGGATTGTGTGTTTGGTTATGAATGCGCACTCCCTTTTGGGGCTACCCACATAACATTCCCCAACAAAAATAATTTGTGCCATAAATTCATAGCAATTGGGCAATGCAGAAATAAATGATCCAAGGATTCTCCATTCTCACAACACATAATGCACCACTGAGGATTTAGAAAGCGATTAAGTCTCTGTTTCTGCAATGTATCATTTGTCAAAATGCCTCCATGAACCAAGGTCCACATGAACACCTTCACCTTAAGAGGAACACAAGCCTTTCAAATTCTTTTGCAAAAAGGTAATTGAGGAACATGAGGAGTATCAATGAGTTTATCAAAAAAAGACTTACAAGAAAATATCCCAGATGAACGAAGAGCCCAAACCCTCTTGTCCTCCAAAAGAGAAGCCAAAGAGAAATTATCAATTTTGGACAACAAAGACGGCAACTGTGAAGCATCCCTATCATTAAGATTTCTCAAAAAAATCAAAATTTCAGGAAATTGGAGCCAAAAGTGAACATGCCATGAAAGCAATAGAAGAATTATGAGATCGAGCCATTCTATAGAGATGTGGAAAATCAAAAACAAAATATGTAATGTCCCAAAATATTTTATTTTAAATAGTTAGTGCATAAATTAATTGAGTAATATTTGGATTGGAGTGTTGTGTAAAGTTATGTGTGAAAATGATTCAATTTTGTAATAATTTTTTTTTAAAAAAAATATAATTTTGAATCTATGAAATTATGATTTTTTTTTTATTGTTCCCATATGAGTCTAGAACGTTGGATAAAATTTCAAAAAATTAATTGATGAGTATTTATTTTATAAAAAAATTTGCAAACTGATTGGTGTTTAATTTAATTTATAGCGGAATTTAGAATTGAGTTTTGAGTGTTTGGACCATGATTTGAGATAAATTAGTTGGGTCTATTTTGGTGTATAATTGGACATTGTTTAACTTGTGAGTGAGACCCATGATTTAGATTCAATTTAATTTGAATTTGTTTATGATTCATGTTTAATTATTTGGTCCCTTTTAATTATGTGATTAGTAAGTTATTATTATTTATTATATGGAATTATAATAAATATTTGAAAGTTGAATTTATGGTGGGTACCATATGGTGAAAAATTATATATTTTCATAGTGAATAAAATGAGTGTATATTTCGTAGTGAGCAAAATATTATATTTTGTGGTGTACAAAAATGTTATATTTTGTGGTGAGAAAAATTATATCATTTTATAATATTATTACAAAAAATAATTTTTTTGAAAAGCCTATTCTTGGAAAGGCAACCCACGTGGGGCTGTCCTCTCCCTTTTTCCTTGTCCTTTCTTTCTTTTCTCTTTATTTTCTTTTCATTTCTTTTGTTTGGTTGGCAAAGGCTCCCCCTCCCCTGTGCGTCCCTCTCTCTCTCTCTCTCTCTCTCTCTCTCTCTCTCTCTCTCTCTCTCTCTCTCTCTCTCTCTCTCTCTATTTTTTTTTTCTTCCTCTATTGTTGCTTAAGCTTTGAGCTTAGAGTGAGAGTCTTTAGAGTGAGATTTTGTAAAAGTGTTGTAAATGAAAGTCAGAGAACTCGCCGTGATCTTTGCAATGGTGGTCTCGGATCCATGATCGGGTGATGTTTGCATTTTCGGATTTTCTTTTCTTCATATCATTACATTAAATCTATGTTAGGGTTATTTTGAGAAAATATGTCATTTTAAGAGGTATTGCATATATATATATATATATATATATTTTGTTTTTCAAATTTTTGTTTGGTAATTTTTGGAAGAAAAATTATGTTGAAATGTTAAGAATGTTGGCATTTTGAGATTGATTTGAGAAAATCATTTTGTGTTGATAATTTTGCAAAACAAATCAAAAAATAAAATTTAAAAGATGTATGGATTGTATCTACATCATATTATGATTAGATGATTTATTTTGAGAAATATAAAGATGAAATATTTTTTGTATCTTTGATTTGGAATTTATTTTTGAGAAAAATAAATTGATATTGAGGAATATCGTGTGGATTGTTAAGTTGGGATTATGGAGTTGTTTCGGGATTAAAAACTTTAAAAGTATTATATTCATGAAACTTTATGGAAGCTGACATGTTGATGATTAAGTTGTGTTCATTTTTTTGTGAAAATGAAAAATGTGAAATGTGGACTTTTGAAGTCAGAACTTTGAAAATGTTACCCTTGGGCATATTTCATAATTTTTGTTGTAAATATTATGTTGGTTAGGTAATTTTAGAAAAAGTGGTGAAATTGTTATTGGTAGAGAATTTTGAAAAAATATTACCTCTTTAAGTTGGAAGGAAAAATGGTTATGTTTGAGGGATGAGGCATGTGAGGTTAAGTTGGTGTAATTAATTTGGAAGATGGTGAATTTAGTGAACTTACTAATTTGATGAATTAAATTAGTTTGGTTAATATTTTAAATCTTTTGTAATTAAAGGAGTGTTATTGTTTTTTTATTTATTTTAATTCATAACTTTAATATTATGAGATTAAAAGTGACGAAGTTGACCAAGTTTGAGATTTAGAGAAATAAGCGAGATTAAGTTGATGTTGTATGGTATTGGGTTCCTAGTTTTACTAGTTGAGTAATGTTATAACAATAATTTCATACTTCAAAATTTTTATGAGATATTTGAATTGTTTGGTGGTTTGTGACAAGAAAATAATAGAATGTGATTTTAGCTTGCTTGGAGTAAAAGGATGAATTGGATTAAAAAAAAATGAGTTACCAAACTTTTATTTATTTATTATTTTTTTTATGGTTTGATTCGATGGGGTGGATGTTGATAATTGGAAAGCGAACACTCGTGTTATATTTTATAATTATAGTCAAGAGAAGATTTTGGTATAATTGATTTAAGTGTTGGGATATTCACATATGCTTATTGAGAATTATGATTGAACTTGAAGATCTCGAGATTTCACTTGCATGAGAAAATAGGAATTTGATTTAATTTAATGTTTGGGATAGGGATGGGTTTTGGAAAGATTGTAATTACATTTTATTAATAAAGTATGTGAATTAGAAATTGATGAAACCCTGAACCCGCCTTGGTGTTATATGTTATTGCTAATGATGAACTTATTGTTTAAAAGTTTTGATTTTGGTAACCGGTAGAGGATCTCCATGTTGGTATTTAAATGAGATTCTTGGAAAGATAAGAAAATGTTTGATTTTGGAAGTTTGTTGTGTATAAAGAATATTGTTGAATTGTCTTGAAAAGACTAAGTTAGAAGTTGTTGATTTCCATGTGGTAAATACATGAACATTGACATTATTATATTATCTCTTGGGATTATATCACGATATTACATTGATAGAGATATGGAAATTGATCACAATAGAGCATTTTGTGGTGGAATTGAAATTGGAACAATCTTAATGCATTGTTACATATTGCATTTCCATTCCATTTCATTGTTATCATGGATTTTGAATTGCAATTGAAAACTATTGTTTTGAGAAAAGAATTGTTTTTGGTGAAACATGATCATTTGATTTGTTTTGGGTAAATACGTTGGTAAGTCTAGATAGGGGGTGTAGTTTAATGTTGGTTAAGTTGGCCTGAGTGTCCAGGGTGAAAGACCGAAAACATGCGTAGAAAAGGTACCACTGCCCTTTCGGTGAGAGACCGGTAAAGTGGGGATTTGGTAGTGCTCAATATGCTTACTTGCAGACACCTGACTAGAGATTACCTGAGTCATATTTACCACTTTGAAATTTTATTGAAATTGTTGGATTAATGTGTTTTCAAATTGGCATTGTACATAAGACTTTCAAAAGACGAGAAAAATAATTTGAGAATGACATGGCATACGCATTCATCTCATAAGACTGTATAAAATGTATTTGATACTTTGTTAAATGTCATTATGAATTGTTTAACTATTTGATTCAATTGACAAATGCGTAATTGAACGAATTGAAAAGGATGCCATGTTGCTATTGAAACATGTTTATTTATTTAAGTTAACTAGTTGTGGTTAATTAAAATAAATTAAATTTAAGAGATTATGTAATAGAATCATATGATTTTGACATGATATGATTTCATGTATATGTATGACTATTTTGGTGTCCGCATATCTTCTAATGTTTTAATATGAGATTGTTTGGTGAGCTAGTAGTTGTTCACCCCCTGTCGTACATGCGCACAGGGAATGCTTTTCGAATTTGAAGATCAAACAATGGGTTTTACCATTTCATAAGTGTAACGTAGTGATGGATTGTACTACTTCATTTGTTTGTTTAGCTGAGTACTATTTTTTGCAAAGAGTAGTGTCCTCTCTTTTATTGTAAGCCTCAGGGCATTTCTTTTATTTGCATGTAAATGTCCTTATTGTATCACGAGAGGGAACATGTATATCTAATTATTTATCATTTCATCAAATGATAAATTGTCATTTGTAAATGAACTTAATTAATGAATACTAGTAATGTTATCAGAGTAATAAAATTTGGGGCATGACAAAATAAGATTGGTCCATCCAAACATCCTCCCCAAAACGAACAAGTTTCCCATTGCCCACCCTAACAAAAAGATGACGAGACCAACATGTATAGATATGAAAAATTGATTTCCAAGGATCACGACAATTACCCCTCAGAACCACCCGTGAATCCCTACCATTGTCTTGAGTCCCATACTTGCTTCTAATAACCAAATGCCATAGTGAATCACTCTTAAGTGGAAATCTCCATAACCATTTGCTAAGAAGGGCCACGTTCCTAGCCAAAATGTTACTAATGGCCAAACCCCCCTTTCCCTTAGGCAAGGAAACTAAATCCTAATTCACCAGGTGATCCTTCTTCCCCTCATCCTTGCCCTCCCAAAGAAATCCCTCATCAACTTTTCAAATGCCCTTGCCACCTTAACCGGTATCTTGAACAAAGATAAGAAATAAATAGAAATACAACTCAAAACTGTCTTAACCAAAGTGTATCTACCCCTGCAAGAGAGTAAAGCCTTACTCCACCCTTTCAACCTCTTACCAATCTTCTCCACAACTGGATTCCAAAAGGCTTCACTTCTAGAATTACCTCCTATTGGAAGACCTAAATTCTTAAACGGAAGTACCTTCATACCACATCCTAAAAGTGCCGCCCTATTCCGAAGCAAGTCTTGCTCTATATTAATGCCCACCACACTACTTTTCACCAAATTAACCTTAAGCCCTGAGACTACCCCAAAAAGTCTCAAAATTGAATAAAGATTAACTATCTGACTTTCATCCCCTGTAGAGAAAAATATGGTATCATCCGCATACTGTAAATGTGTCACACTAACTCTATCTCCCCCCCCCCAACCACCAATCTCGCAAAAAGATCTACTTCTCTAGCTCTATCAACCATCCTTCCCAGTACGTCTGCCACCAAAATAAAAAGAGAAGGCGATAGTGGGTCCCCTTGTCGTAACCCTCGCAAAGCCCTGAAACACTCCCTTGGTTTACCATTAACTAGAATAGACATATTTCACGTCGACAAACATCCCCTAATCCAAAACCTCCACCGCCCACCATAACCTTTCTTGTCCATTACAAAATCCGAAAACTGCCAATCCACATGGTCATATGTTTTCTCGAAGTTCACCTTAAAAATAATTCCCTCTTTCCCTAGACTTCTATATTCCTCCATTACTTCATTTGCCACAAAGGCTACATCTAGGATTTGTCTTCCTTTCACAAAAGCCCCTAGTGCCATAGACACAGTCTCCCACAATGAATCCTTAGTATCTTTGATAAAAACCTTCCCAAAAATCTTGTAAAGTGATGTGACAAACTGATGGGCCTAAAATCTCCAATTCTTATAGCATTTACTTTCTTAGGAATTAAACAATCGAATGTGGCATTTGAGCTCAAATTAATAACCCCCGACTCATGAAATTCTGAAAAAACTCCCAACAAATCCTTTTCACCACCTCCCAACGGTCCTAAAAGACGGCCATGGAAAAACCGTCCGGACCTGGAGCTTTGTCTCTCTCACAATCGAAAACTGCCTCCCGAATTTTTGTTTCATCAAATGGCCTTTCAAGCTATGTTGGAACTGTCTGATCAATAGGTCCCCATTTAAGTCCTTCAATCCCTGGTCTATTCACCTCCTCCTTCGAATAAAGCTTAGAATAAAAGTTATAAATTCCAGTGACAATTTGATTCTCCCGTTCCACTACTACCCCGTGGGCTTACTTCTAATCTCTTGATGAACTTCTTCTTGCTTTTCCCATCTGCCACCCTGTGAACATTTTTTGAATTCACATCCCCCTCCTTTAACCATTTAACCTTTTCTTTTTGAGCCCAAGAAATTTGCTCCCTAAAAACTAACTTTTCCAATTTCAATCTCAACTGAGATCGCTCCCTCCTAAAGGACTTAGCTAAACCCCCTTGCATCTCCAATAAATTTAACTCTTTGATTCTGCTCATCACGTCCTTCTTTGAAAGCTCCAAATTCCAAAAAACCTCCATATTCCAACACTTCACATTCTCCTTGACCATCTTTAACTTTTTCATAAACTTAAATCCTTCCCATCCACAACAACTAGCATTGGCCCACCATTTCTCAAAATTTCGTTTAAAAAATGGATGTTCTAACCACATGTTTTCAAATCTAAAAGGGTTCGAACCCCACTTTAATGGACAACTTTCTATCAGAATAGAACAATGATCTAACGTTAATCTCTATAGTGATTCTTGCCTTAAATTGGGAAACTACCCTTCTTACCCCAAGGAGTACAAAAATCTATCCAGTCTACAACACACCAAATTTTCTTACAAATTAGACCATGTAAATCTAGTATTACACAAACGATGATCCACCAAATCATAATCTCTTATAAACAAATCAAAGTCTCTTATGCTCGTAGTATTTCTAATCCCATTGAGCTCTTTTGAGCTCTTCTTAACCACATGAAAATCTCCCCCTAAACACCAATTTTGGGAACACAACCCAGATAACCCATGTAGCTCCTCCCAAAAATCCTTTCTCCTAGAAGGTTTGTTAGGACCATAAACCCCAGATTGATAGTGAAAACTCCTCCACTATAGTTTCACACTCAAAAACACCTCTCTCATCCCATATCACCAAAATGCCCCTTAATCTACCAACTGAAGGCAAACAAGCCCAATTCCTATGTCTAACTTCCCAAAGACTCTTCATGAACCTCTTATCATACGCTTCTACTTTAGATTCCTGAAAAACAACTATGTCTGGTTCATAACTCCTTAGAAAATCCTTAATAACACCCCTCTTTCTTCGAACACCCAACCCCCTCATATTCCAACTAATAATCTTCATTGGGAAACATGCTCACCCCTAAACACCTCTCGGTGCCTCTCATAATTGACTGAAGTTGCTAAATTCCAAAGTTCCATTACCTCTTTTTTACTGTTCGCTCCTACCTTTCTAACATCTTTCTCCCTTGTGAACCTAATATTCTTACTAAATGGTCCAGAAGTCTTAACAGCCTAGAAAATCATGCTAGTCTAAGGGAGTTAGTCCACTTTGTACTCTATGTTTTTGTAGGAATTTTGTTTGCACTCTATATCAATCTAGTTCTACTAAAAATAATTAATCATCCAAAAGTTTTACTGGCTGATGTAGCTAATGTCTACAAAAACATATATATATATATATATATATATATATATATCATGACGCACGGACAAGGGACCAGAAATGACAAATTTTCGAAAAAAGGGTGATATGACACGTTGGGGACACGCTCAATAATATATATATATATATATATATGATTATATGTCTAAAATTTTAAAATAAAAAAAAATCATTGGAAGGTAATTAAAAATACAAAATAACACTAACAAAAATTAAAAAAAAAAATACATTTCACTGCTTCAATATCAAATATCATTCACAAATGCATAACAATTGCATTTCATCATTACATCACATATACCATTCCAATGTACCAACCATCATCAATTACAAAATCCATGAAAATCACAAAATATGAACCTATCCAATGTATTAACCATCATCTATTACAAAATCCATAAAAACCACAAAATGTAAACATATCCAATCTTTAACTACAGGCAACTTTTACAACATCTTCAATATCACATACATCTTCTCCATCGTCTCCATCTTTTGTAAATAGGACTGCCTCCATAGCTAAGGCTGGTTCAAGAAGTGAGAGGTTAGCTATCCCAAACATTCCAATATCATCAAGCGAGTCGAAGTTATCTCCTATAGTGACTCTGGTTTATACCAGACCCGATTGTTATTCTGGATACAAGCTTCGTTGTTTCGTATTGTTGTTCATGTCTTACTTCCTGTAGACGCGCCCCAAGGGCTTTATGCTGTGCTACAGTTCAGACTCAAATGTCACAGTTCTTAATCTGATCTCACAATGTGCAATGTGAGATTGATAAATCACCAAAGAATCCAAATCTAGCAAATCGTTTTGGAAAACTGATTTTTGTAAAGAAGTGCCAAACATGGACTGCTTTGCTAGATACAGAGTCACCACCTAAATATTTTATTTTGGGAGAAATTTAGGAAACCCTGACTCGTACCTAAGGCCACATGTTGGTCATCACCAAAGTTGCCTCGGCTTGGGAACTTGGGTACGAGAGGGGAAGGTCACGCAATGAGCACCCCCGCTTGCCCGATCAAAGATCGGCCTTTACTAACATGATATCTTGTTTTTGAAAACACATGCGTTCTTATTCTGGTTATTAGCCTAGAATTACTATGTGATGCGCACAACACACAAGTATAGACTAGATCGCCTAAGTTGGAACAAATCATCTCACGTTTGTTTGTTTGAGAAAGGTTTGAAGGTGCTACTCGCAAGTAGGCTAAGACGTGAATTTTGCCACCCTCGAGTAGGCTTAGAAAACATGATTTTGCCACAATCAAGTGGGCTTAAAACTCGCATTTCAATGAATTGTTCCAATTCAAGTAATCTAGCCTTCACCCACAGGCATTCAGGCAGTTATATCATATCAGCAGTTAGCCTCATGGCAAGCATGCGGTCATGTTAACATTCACACTCATGCAAGATGCTAAAGCATAAAAGCTTACCTAGTACTCCGAGCCAAAACAATAGCTAGTTAGTAATCAATGCATGATCCTACCTAAGTTAAGATGGCTAATGCAACACATGCAAATGCAACTAGAAAAAGGCTCGGCTATTCTAAAATGGCATGTGAATGCTACACTTGATACATGTATTCAAATTGGAACTGAAATACAATGCAGTTAGCATTATGCGCCGAGCCCGGTGCATGCAAGACAGATGAATGATGCACGCATGCAAAGCATAAGGTATGCTAATTGAAAATGCCCTAAAACTAACCATCGAAAGCGGTTAAGTAAAAGGGAGAAAGAAATGGGGGTTGGAAGACATGCACACACACACGCACCCTTATTACAAAATTCGCCCTCTCGACGGAGGGTCCGAATAAATAATACAAATCAACTAATTAATTAACTACCCTAACTAATTAATTATCACATAACTCTTACCTAATTTAAACAAATTAACTAAACTATGAAACTAAAGAGGCCGTCGTAGCTCCACCTCGGAATGATTGAATGATGCATGCTCGATCGCCTCGCTCAGAAACCCGTTGCCATGCCACATTTTGCCTCTGTTTGCACTGTTCTGCACCTCTGAAAACTGCACAAGTCCCAAGGATGTTTCCGAACCACTCCCTGAGCACTGTGAGATGTCATCGGCCAAAATATAGGAACATCGGCCATGTGGAATTGGTCATCGACCATTTGTGAGGATCTCGGCCAACAATGTTTAGTCGATCGGCACTGAAGATGGCCGGCCGGCCATATCTTCTTGCAGAATACTGTTTTGCTGTAGCAGAGGACAAACAAAGCATGGCAATGCATTTTCAAGGCAATGTGTGCACAAACACCCTCCCTATCATGTCATGAGCTCAAGGGAGTGTAGTGCTTGACCGTCGAGCCATCAATCACGCATGTCGATGCATGATGGCCAAAGGAGCCAAGTGTGCAATTCAATATGGAATGAATGTACAAAAATACACGAATGCCTAGAACTCTATCATGTTGGATCAAGAGTGTCGGCGACCGAGGATTGAGGCACGTTTCGTCACTTCAAGTACGAACGTCCCTCGGTCCTCGTGTTTGGTTCGACACCCCAAACCAAACATAATGCAATGCATGCAACCAAGTACAATGCAACATGGAAATGCAAGGCAATGTAACATGAGCATGAAAAATGCAATGCAATGCAACCTAACATGTAAACAACATGATATACAATGAGTATGCAATACGACTATGCAACCAAGATATGCAAACATACAATGTGATAGGCATGCAACAATGACACCAACAATAAGTATGCAACAACATGTAATGCGATAAGCATACAACAATACACAAACCTCATGATCCATGGACTTATACTGAAAATGTATAGGCCTCAGCCATACCAAAACAGTGGCCATAAGTGCTAAAATGATGGTAAGAAGAACATGAAAATGCAAGACAATCATGCATACCAATTGGCCCAAGCATTAAGGCATAAAGAGGACAACTCTTAAGCACACTTAAAGAGTAGCAAACATGAATATATGACAGCACCATAAGCTCTGTAATGATGTTAGGAATGATGCCAAATCACACATATAGCACAAACAAAGCATGCAAGAAGGCTCAAAGCTTAAAGCTAGCCAATAGACTCAAACCATGACCATGAAAGGCAAGCCCCAAAGGGCCAAGGGGACACAAAACAATCCCAAGGCAGGTCAAGATGAGACCAAAACCAAGCTCAAACCTAGCTAACACAAGCTAGAATACAACTCCAAAAGGCATGAGGCAAACAAGGCTACAATGGGATGCTACACTACACCTAACAATACCAAACATGGCATGATTTAAACAATGGAAAACAGAGTTATGGCATATCAAAACAAGCCCAAAAACCCACTTAGATGGCATCCCATAGACGTAAGCATGGAGACATACACAATGGTCCATTCATGAGGCATAAAACACCAACTCTTCAAAGCTTTGGAAGGATGGAAAATGCAAGTATATGAGAATGAAACATGGACTGAAATAACATATTAGATGATCCCAAATCATGAAAAAAGGGTCCAAGTAGTGCATGCTAATGACTTGGACATTCAAAGCTAGTAAGCGAGGATGTATGGTGGCTATACAAAGCAATGCATATATGATCAAAACAACACTACACAAAGCTTTAGCATGTTGAAATATGACCTAAAGTTCCCTTGAATTGAGCCAAAATATGCAAGTATGATAGTCCAAATGTTAGATGCATGTTAAGGCAATAGAGGGGATTACAAGGCAAGTATATGGTGCATGCAACAAGCCATTAAACCAACCTAGAACAGAGGTATATCATGATCAAATGACACCAAATACTTGCTGAAATGAAGCCAAAACATGCTAAGTAAACATGCTACCATTATGAGCCAATAACACAAGCATGTGAGACACAAGGAGAGAGGGGTGTCCCTCTCCTATACAAGACTCTAAAACTACCTTTCCACCACTGAAAATCCTCTGGATTTTAGTGGTAGAAAGGTCATGCAAAGGCAAGAACAAAGGCCAAAAGAGATGGCTCAAAACAAGGCCAAACAAGGCCTAAGAGGGGGTAGACAACCCCCAACCAAAAAGTGACCTTAAACAATCATCTTGAGCACACAAAAATAGAACTTTTTTCAGTTTATAGTTAATCTTAAAACAATATGCAAATAGGTCTAAAAGCTTAAGCCAAAATGGGGAAACAAAAGGTTAGTTGCTCACCCTTGAAGAATACCTTCAAGAACACAACTCCAGCCACTCCGTTGGATCAAAACCAGCCAAGAACTCTGAAACCAACTTCGTAGTGCCTCAGCAACCAAAGGAAGGTGTTCTACTAGGTGCTATAGTGCAAAAGTATAAACAAAATACACTTTTAAGGAACCAACACACACACAAATATAGAGAGAAAAAGATATAGAGAGTGGGGGATATATGAACTCTATATCTATTTTGCTGACCCTCTGGAAAGGGAGGGGAGGCTCCCTTCTTATAGAAAATCAATTCTCAAGCTTGTTGAACAAGCTTGAGTCTTCGGGCAAATCCCTCCATATATGGAGGATCATAATTATGCATCACAGTTGGCACAAAATATCTGCAAAAAGCAGGTAGAAAGGGCTCGGCTAGAAAATATGGCTGATCGACCAATATAAGTGTCGATAGACCAAGAAAGGTGCCGATCAGCCAAAACTTTTGGCCGATGGAAAGAAAACAAGGCTGATGGGTTTAGGGGATGGCAAACAAGCCACCCTCTTTCCTCAGAAGCAAAACCACAAGTCCTTGGTCCACAACCAAGCACAAAACAGACAAGTTGAGAGATCCTAAGGCAAGGCGCATCGAGACCTTCGGGAACTCAAAACGAACACGAACATGAATGATCATCGAGTGTTCAAACAATGACGTCCAAGTCTTGAGGACGGTAAAAAATGAGGTGTCTATAGTTGCCCCTCTTTGACAGAACTCGAAAGTCATAAGATGACGGGAGTGAATGTCAAAGCCCAGAGACGACCCATTTTTTGACAAGGCCGAAGACTCAGACAAGCATACAAGATAGCAAGATATGTGCCCGAAGGCAGGGGCAAAATGCAAAGGACATGCACGGTGCCGAACATAACTTATGATCATGCAAAAGGAGTTGTAACGAAGCAAAACATGCAACAGTTTTAAACAAGCGAACACGAATCTAACTACATTACATGCAGAAAGGATACAAGAGAATTATACAATTCTCGCTACGTCTCACGCGAAGAATGTACAATACTTGTCCTGTTCGTCTGGTCGCGCCATCCTCAAATGAACTGTACATACAATATCGTGCCTACAAAAGAAAGAAACTTAACAGGTACAATATCATTAGAAACATGCATAGTAATGCAAATGAAAAGTGCGTGATAACGCAAGTGGAGGGGTGCATGACAATGCAACCTAAGTGTGACGCATAACAATGCAGAAGGGATGCAAGACAATGCAACCTAAGTGTGACGCATAACAATGCGGAAGAGATGCAAGAGAATGCAACCTAACTGTGACGCATAACAATACGGAAAGGGGATGCAAGACAATGCAACCTAAGTGTGACGCATAACAATGCGGAAGGGATGCAAGACAATGCAACCTAAGTGTGACGCATAACAATGCGGAAGGGATGCAAGACAATGCAACCTAAGTGTGACGCATAACAATGTGGAAGGGGGGTGCAAGACATTGCAACCTAAGTGTGACGCATAACAATGCGAAAGGGATGCAAGGCAATGCAACCTAAGTGTGACGCATAACAATGCGGTGAAAACAAGCATAACAATGCAAGTGAAGTGTTCATGACAATTTGATGCACTAACAAATGCTGGTAAGGTGCGCAAGATAGCCTAATGCAATGCACAAAACAGTGCGATGCGCAAGATAGCGCGAGTGAAATGCAATGCACTAACAGGTGCATATGATGTGCGCAAGATAGCGCGATGCGCAAAATAGCGGGAATGCAATGCAATGCACTAACAGGTGCATATGGGGTGCGCAAGATAGCGCGATGCGCAAAATAGCGCGAATGCAATGCCTAATGCAAGTAAGGTGCACAAAACAGTGCGATGAAATGATAGAGTAGATGCTAAGGGTGACAAACTCCAATCATGCTGGAATTATGAGAGGAGGAAAAACAAATCCCAAACACGCCGAAAACGTGTAAGGAATGGGGACACTCAAACTATGCTGAAATCGTGAGAGGAGATCCAAAACAACCCGCCCAGGCCCGCGTATACAATGCAACCTAAGATAAAACCCGCCCAAGCCCACACTTCACGCGTCCTGAGATAAATTCCAAACACGCTGAAATTGCATAAGGAACGGGACACTTAAACCACGCTGAAATCGTGAGAGGAGGTCCAAAAACAACCCGCCCAGGTGTGTACCAAACACAACCTGAGATAAAACCCGCCCAGGCCCGCGCGTCACGCGTCCTGAGATAAATTCCAAACACGCTGAAATCGTGTAAGGAAGGGGACATCTCTTAGCGTATCACACGCAAGAGAGAGAAAGGTGTGGTACAAACACTGGAACGTATTCCAAGTGCTCTTAACCAAAGAAGAAGAAACACAGGGACATATCCGAGTGTTTCGAAATGGTATGAGTATTGGAACGTATTCCAAATGCTCTAAACCAGAAAAGGAGAAACATAGGGACATATCCCCGTGTTCCGAAAAGAAGGAGAAACATAAGGACATATCCCCGCTGTTTCGGAAAAAGAAGGAAAGAGAAACATAGGGACATATCCCCGTGTTTTCAGAAAGAAAGAAAGTGCAAAACAATGCACAACTCTTAGCGTATCACACGCGAGAGAGGAAAGTGGCAATTTCTCAGCGTACCACACGCAAGAGAAGAAAGGTAAACCTCTTAACATATCACACGCGAGAGACGAAAGGGAAAACCTCTCAACGTATCAAACGCGAGAGAGGAAAAGACTGTGCAAGAAGGCGCGATCATCCAAATGCGTATCAAATGCGAGAGAAGAAGGGTAGGTCCAAACACATGCCGAAATGCGAGAGGAGAAAGGTAACAGTCAAAACTGAACCGGAACTTCTCTAAATGAACAGTACATACAATACCGTGCATAAATGAGAAAGAAACAAGATAGGTATAACGATGCCATACAATGCGTGACGTTAAAGGAATGCAATAAACAGACTAAGCGGCACTTTAGAAAACACCTCACGAGGTGAGTGGTGGTGAACCGCTCTACTCCGATTAGGATCCTCCATGTGTTCCCCGAACACCAACCCTCAACTCACAGTTCAAAGGTTCTGAATTGCTGGCAAGGAGAAACATCTGCTGGGGAAACCACGAATGCCGCTTTTTCTCTTGATCATACTCACAACTTTCCCTATTCTTCAACGGGGTGATAGACTAGGTTGGTTCAATATCTAGAATTGAGGCGCGTACCTGCTACCTCAACCTATGTGGCTTCCATACAGATTTCAAGCCGAGGATACACCCCTGGGTATTTAAACCAGACTTTAGTCTCGGAAATTCCAAACCTTTGTATTCTAGGCAACAACCATTCGAACTCTAGTTTCCACCATCGCAATTGATCTCCTAGGAACTCACTGCAAATACAACCAAGACGCCTCTGGCAGGGATTGGTACTCCAGGAGAGCACTTCTGATTTCCATTCTGATACGAAAATAGTCAGCATAGTATTCTATTGACCTTGAACACACAATTCGTATTGCGTACTGCTCATTTTGAACACACAACTCATAACACAACACTCTGTTTCTCTGAACACACAGCCCATTCTGAACACTGCTCACTCTGAACACACAGCCCATAATATGATACTCTGTTTCTCTGAACACACAGCCCATTCTGAATGCTGCTCATTTTGAACACACAGCCCATAATACAGTACTCTGTTCATTTTGAACACACGGGATGTAAAGAGGGAACTTGCAGAAGTCGAAACAAACTCAGATGCTCTGAATTTTCCATCTTTTCTTTTGCTTTGTAGTCCGGAACCCATATAGCTTCAAATAGGTCCTGGTTTTACTGTTCTGACATGACCTGGGTTAAACCCTGCAGTTTTACAGAAGAACAAATCCTGTTTTGTACAAATGTGGAGAATGGCACAGCATTCCGAGCACCAAACGATTTTTTGAGATTGAAATGAGAGAAGGGTTCTCAACCGGGTGTTGAGCCTACAGCTGACCACAGTCAAAATGACTCAACAAAGACAAACAAAAGGTAAACAACCTATACACATGGAGTAACACTTGAAACGACTCAAAACAAGAATCGAGATAAACAAAACAACAAACACGACACTCAGACGTATTACAAAGGCGAGAGACCTCTCAGTTCGCGAGGAGCCAGTTTCTTCGGGTATTGGTTTCCATCCTTTCTCATTTGTGATTCTCACATCACTCGGCCCTCAGGCTCTGTTTTTCTGAAAAAGCCCTTTTCCTCACCTTTTCTCTCAACGCACATCTCTCTATTCTTCAATCTCTCATTTTTATCCCTCCCTTGGGCGGTTGATGGATAAACAGGAAGTTGTGGGTTTATACCCAATCATTTTCAACTTGCGAATATTTCCTCCGGTGACATCTAGTCGATGCCCCAGATAAGGGAGTGGAGTATCTCGATCCATTCCAGTTCGTGCTTTGCACTTGGCTTGATACCACGTTGCTTGGAGGATACTGAGAGTTTTCAGCCCTTTGTTTTTAGCTTCAGTCGTGCCCTTTCTGGCAAGCACAGTGCCTTTTCTGGCAAGTAGAGTGCCTTTTCTGGCAAGTATGTTGGCAATGGGGAAAAGACAGAACACCTGACTCAACTGTGCCCCTAGCTCATCCTTTTGACCATTTTTTGATTTTGTTGTGTACTAAAACAATTTTGACCAATATGAGAGTTAGATTAACACACTTGTTCGATTTTCTGATTTAAAATCATGCAAGTTAGGTTATGAGCACTGAAAATTTTCCTTTTTGGGTCCAAGATATGGTCCAGTTTTGGAAAAGGTAGAATAGTTTTCGAGAAAATTAGTCAACCTTAGTAAAAATTCTCAAAAACTGTTTTTACAAATGGCCACTGCTCAACAAGCACGGAACCTACTCTTGAGATGCACGACCTCAGATCCATATAAATGGAAAATTGCCCCTTGTCTGAACGGCACTCTATGGCGACGAAAAGTTGCCCCTTGTTTGAATGGCACCACAGCGCACTATATGGCAACGAAAAGTTGCCCCTTGTTTGAATAGCACCACAGCGCACTGTATGGCAACGGAAAGTTGCCCCTTGTTTGAATAGTGAAGATCACAACCGAACTCTTGGATACATAAATGACAAAGATGAGCAGAACAATCACATGGACACTGTCGATTTGGAAGTGTTTATGGTTGAACTTCAGAATGAAGTTGCCTACGTATCCCAAAGATGGGAATCAAGCCTGACGTAGTTCTGGGTTAAGGCACACTCGGGTATTTAACCTCTCCTTTTGCGCTCTAACTTTTGCCAAGGCCGCCCTTTCAAGTTTTCAACCTGGCGAGCTCAGTTTTTCTTTTCTTTTCATTTCTTTTCTTTGTTCAGAATTTTTCTTTCTTTGCATTTTTCTTCTTTTTTTCTTTTTGCTTTTTTTTTTCTTGCTCTAACTTTTGCCTGGGCCGCCCTTCCGGGTTTTCGGCCCAGCGAGCCTCTCAAGGGTAAAAGTGTAGCTTTGTCCATGTCAAATGGTTTTAGGATCTCGAAGCCATCTGAATCCAGGAGAGTGGCTGTTGTTCACTGACGATGTTGGAGTCCATCCTATGGGGGTTGAATTTGCCCCTGGCATTGTGGATAGGAACTCGGTTGTCCTTCAGCAATACTTTCTTCTTTCCTCCCTTCTGGGATTTGGCATTCTTTTCGATCTACGTTGATTTGCGGACTGATCTATTTTTGGCTCTTCGAGCATAATCTGACATCTTTTGCCCCTAGTTCGAGGGGTGTTCCTGATCTAGCTTCGCAAGCTTCTTTTGATCACATTTGATCTACTTGCCCCTGGTTCAGGGATTTGGTTCAAACCGGGCCACACAGGCCTCACATTGTGGTTGATGGTTGAACTTTCTGAATCTAAGTTCAAGGTTTGAAAGCCAGAGGTCGAGTCTCGGGGCTGAGAGCGATCCTTAGGCTGCACAATCTCAAGAGCGATTCCACACAGGTCTTCACAGGACGGCTCAAAACAATTTTTGAAATCTTTTAAGAAAGCGACAAATCGCTCACGCTAAAGACAATATGGAACCAATCAGGATCCTTCTCAGTACTCACATTAACAAACATGATTTCATTCATTAAGGGCTTAGCGTGCCTCTCTTTCTCTCAATTGATCAAATTTTACAAATCCCGAGGAATTCCTTCCTCTTCGTTTTCATCACAATGTTCAAAAAGTTTTAAAAAACTTGGGTCAATGCGATGACTTAAAGGCATAGAAGAAGTAGGTGAAAATGCCCTGCCGTTTCATTCAAGTTTGCTGGCACAACAGGCTCAAAGCAGAAACAAGCACAGAAGCATGAAAACCACAGCTGTTTCATTTAGATCTTCTGGTGTAACTGGCTCCACGGTAGAAACAGGTTCAAAAGAAAGCGAAAAGACAAACACAAAACAAAATAGTGATATTCGAGGTAACGCCCCCAGAATCACTCGACTCCTATGCAACAGGACTGACTCGATACAACAAGACAGACCCAACTGACATAGTATAAAAAAGACTAACTATATACAAAACAACAAAACTGACCGAAAACCCAAGTCAGAAAGTACAAAAACTAACATTCGCAAATGCTCAAAATAGTGCGTGCCATACGCCACATCTGAAGTAAACTGAGTGCCGCCCGCAGGTCGTTCATCCCCTGATCACATCATATTATCCTCTAGGTTCACTGATCTAGTGACAATGGACTTTGCTGAGCTTGGTGGGAGAATGACCTCGTTGTCAATCAAGTCCTGTACCTCGTGGCGAAGACAGAAGCAATTGTCGGTGCTATGACCAGTTTGCTGATGGTACGCATAGTACTGAGTAGCGTCATGACTTGATGGAAGATGACTAGGGAGAGGCTGCGGCTCGAGGGGTTTGAGATGTCCTTTTTCAACAAGGATTTGAAGAGCCTTGGACAAAGGTATGTAGAGGGCATGGAAGACCCTGTGACCTCGGGGTGGATACTTCGAGGCTTAAGGACTTTTGCTGGACACACTAGCAAAGGGGTCGGCAGCCGCTGATTTGGTTTTCTGATCTTTCCCAGATACAGAATTAGGGTTAGGAGGAACAGCTCTGGCACGATGGTCTTTCTCCCGATTTTTCCCTTGGCTTGAACTACCATCGTTCTGAGTGACGAAAGTGTCATCCACAGCTTTTGTAGCAACTGCGAGCACTTGCTGTTTGTTCAGTCCCTCGGCTTTCAAAGCCTCAACAGCCTGCAAAAGTTATTCATAGGGATCAGTGTCCACCTCCATCTTGTTCTTACCGCGTGCCTCAGCTTGGTCGAAGGTTTGGGTTGCTATATCAGTGCGAAGTCCTGTTGTTGTCGACATGTCATTGCCGAAACTTGGGATGGCTTTAGGTTGAGTGAGTTCGATTACAATTCTCTGAAGATCGCCGATCATTCCCATAAGCTCAAAAGTGGTGGGCTCACGGGTTTGAAATAATTGAGGTTCCCAGATTGGATGTGCGGCAGGTGACCTGGGCGGATGCTGCATCTCAACATCGATCTCACCCTGTATGGTGATTCCTTGGTTTAGTGCCACTGCCATGACCACAATTTCTTCTGAATTCTGTGTCATCATGAGTCTGTTGAACTGAACAGAGGTGATGTGACTGGTGGCTGACGGATTTGATGAACCGGTGAGCCTTGACTAGCCCTTTTCTGCCTTGCTTCAGTGAAGGAGAACACTGGTTGCACTGAACCAAATCTCTGAACTGAAAGAGAAAACAGGTAGCATCTCAGCCCAATTTCACCAGAACAGACATAAGCATAGCTGAATAACTGTATTCGACGACCGATCACTGTTCCCTAAATTACTGCCCCAAAACTGAATCTGATACCCACAGATATAACTGATTCTCAAAATACTGATGCCCGCAGGCCTGATACTCAGACTTGCAAACTGATACGTGTATTCCCTGTAGAGGCACACTCTAAAAGCACATAGCAAGCAAATGAGAGCCAAAACACCCCTATGTTGGGGTAGGGTTTCCCTGTCCTATTTTGTCAGGAGCTAGGGTTTCACTACGCACACAGCGATTTCAAACAACCTATATTCGGGTAAGCAACCTGTCCTAGTTTGGAATAGCCACTGTGGATTCCGAATAAGCACTAGGTCGAATGGTCAAAAAAAGGGTGCCCCGGTAAAAAAAACTGGGGTTTGTGTTCCCGTCGTGGCAGAGCCCGCAACCGGTCAGCCTTATTGCACACTTCTCAAAGCGGGCCTCCGACAAACCGTTCAGGAATAGTATACGGCAAACGCGGTGTCCTAGGCGCACCAATGCACATGCAATGCAAAGAAACACATAAGTGTAATCAAAACAAGATATCATGAGTTCGAGTCAAGCTCTGTAAATCACCAGCAGAGTCGCCAGAAATTGTAGACGCGCCTCGAAGGATTTATGCTGTGCTATAGTTCGACTCAAATGTCACGGTTCTTAATCTGATCTCACAATGTGCAATGTGAGATTGATAAATCACCAAAGAGTCCAAATCAAGCAAATTGTTTTGGAAAACTGATTTTTGTAAAGAAGTGCCAAACATGGACTGCTTTTCCAGATACAAAGTCGCCACCTAAATATTTTGTTTTGTGGGAAATTTAGGAAACCCTGACTCATGGCTAAGGCCATGTGTCGGTCATCACCAAAGTTTCCTCGGCTCGGGAACTTGGGTACGAGAAGGGAAGGTCATGCAATGAGCACCCCCGCTCGCCCGATCAAAGATCGGCCTTTACTAACAAGATATCTTATTTTTGAAAACACATGCGTTCTTATTCTGGTTATTAGCCTAGAATTACTATGTGATGCGCACAACACACAAGTATAGACTAGATCGCCTAAGTTGGAACAAATCATCTCATGCTTGTTTGTTTGAAAATGGTTTGAAGGTGCTACTCGCAAGTAGGCTAAGACGTGAATTTAGCCACCCTCGAGTGGGCTTAGAAAACATGATTTTGCCACAATCAAGTGGGCTTAAAACTCGTATTTCAATGAATTGTTCCAATTTAAGTAATCTAACCTTCACCTACAGGCATTCAAGTAGTTATATCATATAAGCAGTTAGCCTCATGGCAAGCATGCAGTCATGTTAACATTCAAACTCATGCAAGATGCTAAAGCATAAAAGCTTACCTAGTACTCCGAGCCAAAACAATAGCTAGTTAGTAATCAATGCATGATCCTAGCAATGTCAAGATGGCTAATGCAACACATGCAAAATGCAACTAGAAATAGGCTCGGTTATTCTAAAATGGCATGCGAATGCTACACTGGATACATGTATTCAAATTGGAACTGAAATATAATGCAGTTAGCATGATGCGCTGAGCCCAGTGCATGCAAGACAGATGAATGATGCACGCATGCAAAGCATAAGGTATGCTAATTGAAAATGCCCTAAAACTAGCCATCGAAAGCGGTTAAGTAAAAGGGAGAAAGAAATGGGGGTTTGTAGACACTCCATTTTTGACCGCCCTTAAGACTTGGGCACTATTGATGATTTACTTGATGAAGAAAGGTGTGCAGGGCAAAGGTTCAGTTTCTTCGGCAAGAAGAGAGTCAAATCTCAACTTCATACCCCTTTTTTTGGACCAAAGCAATCTTGATCAAAATATTTTAGACTTGAAACCCTCTCTTTCAAAATGTTTTGAAAATAAAGTTCTGCGATGTTCCGACACTCGCATTTTGTTAAATGTCGTGCTTTTCGATAAACCGAGCAAGGGCAAAGTGGAAATGAATGAAAGAGATATGAGATCTTTGAAAAATCTTTCAAAACACCTTGTTCGGGGGTTTGGAGTTGAAGAAAGTAAGAGTGGAGAGAAGAAACCTAGTTGAGGAAGAGGATGGGCATGAATCGCTAAGAGAGAGTCGAGCGGTCCTCGCTAAATCAGGCTTATCTGTCTATACACTTGGATTTAAGCTATGAGGCCACCATCATTGGAAATAAGACTTCTGGGGCTTTATTTTGCACTCAAGAATCTCCTAAAGCCAAGTCTGGATAGGGGAGATATGGTTAGTTGAAGTAGGGCATCAATCCGGTTGGACCGAATCTGTGCGGCTTCACCAAAACAGGCATAACTTTTTGCACAGAGGGAATTTTATTGCAAGGTTGTGCCCTTGGAAAGCTAACTTCTGGGGCTTCATCGTAGGAGGTGGCCGACCACCTTGACCCTTTCGACCTGGTCGGACAGCTCCCATCCTGTTTGTCTCAGTGAGTGTGTTCCAGCTGTGCCAGCTGGGAGGCATTTGCTGCATCCTCCATACACGTGTATGGAGGATCTTGGCCCTTGGTTTGAAGCTTCTTTGAGAAGCTTTAGACCTTTTGTTCTATAGGAGAAACCATATCCCTCACTTGAAAGGGTTCAGAAAATTGCTAGGGCTAAACAATATATCTCTCTTTATATCTCTCTCTTTTTAGCTCTAAATTACTTGGTTCTTGACCCCTTTGCACCACCTCTCGTAGCCTAACACTTCCATCATCAACCTAAGGTACTTGGAGGGTATCTTCAGAGGTTCAAGGTTGGGTTTTTGGGTCCAGAGACTGCTGGTTTCCGCTGCTCTTCAAGGGTAACCATTTTTCCCTTTTTTGAGCATTATTTTGATCCATCTTTTAGCTATACTTGAAAGAATTTTCGAGCTTTGACATAAACTGAAAAGAGTCTTATTTTGAGTCCCTCTTGAAGTTTGTTTAAGGACATTTTTCTGTTAGAGGTCATCTACCCCCTTGTATGCTCCATCCCTCTTTTAAGGCCTATTTTACTTCATATCTTAGCCTTACTTGCAAGCATTTTCGAGCCTTGACATAAACTGAAAAAAGTCTTATTTTAAGCTCCTCTTGAAGATTGTTTAAGGTCATTTTTATTTTGGGGGTCATCTACCCCCTTGCATGCTTGTTTGCATCTTATTTTGAGCCTTGCATCTAGGCCTTGGTTTTGTGCTTTGTTTGGCTTTCTAGCCACTGAAATCTAGTGGATTTTCAGTGGCTAGCATACTATTTTGAGAGCCAAAATCAGAGGGGGGTGACCCCCTCTCTCCATGCCTTGTTTGTTGGCCCTTTTGGCCTTACAAAGGAGCTCCACTTTGCATGTTTTGAAGCCATGTGTCACGCCCTATTTGGTGAGTTTTAAGATCTGCATGAACTCTATCTGGAGCCCATTTTGCCATATAAAGTGTCTATTATGCATGTGTAGAGCAATTCTATTCAAGGCCTTTCAAAGGGGCATTCACTTGCATGCTTCCTAGACTAATTTCAGGACCTTTTTGGTGAGTTTTAGGGTCGTCATAACCTCTGTCCAGAGGTAATTTTGCCATTTTGTATGTCTATCTTATATGTGTGGAACAACCCCTTGCATGGCCTTCTAAAGGAGCACATC
The DNA here is from genome assembly GCF_055761805.1 of Camellia sinensis. NCBI lineage: Eukaryota > Viridiplantae > Streptophyta > Magnoliopsida > Ericales > Theaceae > Camellia > Camellia sinensis. The sequence goes on from NC_138964.1 coordinate 75,820,189, forward strand.
ATTCTTGCATGCATTGACTGAGTTTCAATGGGTTTTTGGGCATTATTTGGCATGGAATACTTCTATTTTTGGCTGGTTTGGTGAGCTCTCATGTGCTTCATATAGCTGTAGTACAAATCATGGTTCACTAGCTTACTTCGCATGCTTTGTTGACCCTTGATTTTAACTCTTTTTGGCCTTGCCTTAAACTGATTTTGTGCATATTTTGGACTGCCCTAGCTCTATTTTTGGGTCTCATGGTCGAATGATGTTTGTTTTTCATGCTTGTAGTTCAATACACTTGCCTAGCTTTGAGTTTCGAGGTCCATTACATGTATATGCTGAGGCATTTTCTTGTTTTGGGGCCATTATATATCATATTTCAGAGCTTATGTGAATGCCATATTCCCATGTTTCATACTCTTTAAATGTGTTTGAGAGTCGGGCTTGTATGCCTCATTTACCGACCATTGAATGAGCTCCATTTCTTTGCATTCCGAGCCATCATTTTAGGTCATTTCCCCACTATTTTAGACCTGCCTAGGGTCTATTTGGTGTTGGTTTTTCCATTCGTGCATTGCTTTATGTACCTCTAGTGTAGTCCACTTCACTAGTTTCGGTATTCGGGCCATCTAGCTTGCATTGTGTGACATATTTTCATGATTCAGAACCATTGCGCATCGTGTTTCAGAGCTGGAAATTGCATGTTTGTAGGCCATCTTTCATCCCTTGCCATGTTTTGGTAGAGTGGCATTTGATGCCTTAGGTTCGGTCCTTTGCATCCGTGCATGTTTGCATGTATTTCGGTTGTCTCATTTTCATCACATGGCCACTGATTTGAGTGTGGCAGAGGTCCACTCATATTGGTTTAAGTCCACCTTGCATTGTGTATGCATGTTTGACCATCGCATTGTGTATGCTTTGATTATGCCTTTGTGCATGTCCATCTTCGTATGTGTGCATTGTGTATGCCATATAGCACATGTGCATTGTGTATGCCATTTTAGTCCATAACATTGCGTATGCTAGGTTGCATGTGTGCATATCATCCCTCGCATGCCAGCATGATTAGGTTGCATTGCATTTAGGGTTGCACGTTAGTCGCATTGTGTGTGCCATCTTATTGCATTATGTTTGGAGTAGGGTTAGTCCAAACACGGGAAACGAGGGGCGTTTCGTACTCAAAGTGACGAAACGTGTCTCAATTTCTGGTCACCGACACTCCGGATTACACATGATGGAGTTTAGGCCTTGTTGTGTTTATATGTGCATTCATTTCACATTGAGTCGTGCAATTTGACTTCTCGGCCATCATGCATCGAGATGCGTGATTGGTGGTACGAGGATCGAGGACTACACTCCCTTAAGCTTGTGCAAGGACGGGGAGAGTGGTCATGCACACATTTGTTGAAAATACATTGCCTTTTCTCTCTCTTGCCTTTGTTGCAGAAAAACCAGAAACCAGAGGTGGAAACTGGTCAGCCAAGTAGATTTTCTGGCAAGCCGATCACCCTTTTTGGTCTCCACCACAAAGGGTGGTCGGCAGGTGGTCTCCCATGCTAATAACTGGTCGGTGGCCTTCCCAATGTGGAGTTTCAGCCTTTTGGAGCTTTGTGCAAGTTTCTGAGATCAATTGCAAACAAAGGCGAGGCGAGGCGTCGCGATGGAATTTCCCAACAAGGCGACCCAAGTATGCATGCATCTTTCGTCATTCGGAACAAGAGCTAATGCAGTCCATTTTATAGCTTGCATGCTAGTTTATTCGCTTTCCTAGTTAATTTGTTAATTAATTAGGGTTTTGTAATATTTAATTAGCTAGAGTAGTTAATTATTCATTCGGACTGTATTATTTATTCAGACCCTCCGTGAGAGGGCCAATTGTTGTAATAAGTGTGCGTGTGTGTGATGTATGCCTTCCAACCCCACGTCTTTCTCCTTTTATTTACCAGCTTATGATGGTTAGTTTAGGGCATGTTTCAATTAGCATCCTTATGCTTTGCATGTTTGTATTCATTCATCTGTCTTGCATGTACCGGGCTTGGCGCATCATGCTAACTGCATTGTATTTCAATTTCGAGTTGAATACATGATCAATTATTGCATTTCATATGCCATTTTAGAATAGCCGACCCTATTGTAGTTGCATTTTTGCATGTGTTGCATTAGGCATTTCAGCATAGTTAGGATTCATGCATGATTTCTAATTAGCTTCTTTCTTTGGCTTGGAGTACTCGGTAAGTGTTTATGCTTTAGCATCCTTGCATACGTGTGAGTGACTGCCATGATAGCATGTTTACCATGAGGCTAACTGCTTATGTGATATAATTGCCTGAATGCCTGTGGGTGGAGGTTGGGTTATTTGAATTGGAACAATGCATTGAATGCGAGTTTTAAGCCCACTTGAGAGTGGCAAAATCATGTTTTCTAAGCCCACTTGAGGGTGGCAAAATCCGCATTTTAGCCTACTTGCGAGTAGCAAATCACTTTCAAAAACAAACATGAGATCTTTTGTTCCAATTCAGGTGACCCAGTCTATACTTGTATGCTGTGCGCATCACATAGTAATTCTAGGCTAATAAACCGGAATAAGAACACATATGTTTTCAAAACTCGATATCATTGTTAGTAAAGGCCGATCTTTGATCGGGCAAGCGGAGGTGCTCACGAAGTGACCTTCCCCAATCGTACCCAAGTTCCCGAGCTGAGGCAACTTTGGTAATGACGGACACGTGGCCTTAGGCAACGAGTCAGGGTTTCCTAAATTGCCCCAAAATAAAATATTTAGGTGGCGACTCTGTATCTGGCAAAGCAGTCCATGTTTGGCACTTCTTTCTAAAAATCAATTTTTCAAAACGATTTGCTGGATTTGTACTCTTTGATGATTCATCGGTCTTGCATTGCACTCTGCGAGACTAGATATAGGACCGTGACTTTTGAGTCCGAACTGTAGTAAGTCCAAATGAATAGAACAGGATTTCCCTCCCGGGACGTTTGGGGACGTCTACAGTTTCTGGCGACTTTGCTGGGGACTTAGAGAACTTGACTCGAACTCATGATATCGTGTTTTGACTACACTTATGTGTTTCTTTGCATTGCATCTGCATTGGTGCACCTAGGACACCGTGTTTGCCGTACCGGAGGCTCGCTTCGAGAAGCGTGTCATAAGGCTGACTAGTTACGGGCTCTGCCACGACGGGAACACAAACCCTGGTTTTACCGGGGCACCCTTTTTTTGACCATTCGACCTAGTGCATATTCGGAATCTATAGTGACCATTCCAAAGCTAGGACAGGTTGCTTACCCGATTATAGGTTGTTTGAAACCGCTGCGTGCGTAGTGAAACCCTAGCTCCTGACAAAATAGGACAGGGAAATCCTACCCCAACATAGGGTTGTTTTGGCTCTCACTTGCTTGCTATGTGCTTTTAGGGTGTCTCCCTACAGGAATGCATGTAATAGTTTGCAAGTCTGGGTATCAGGCCTGCGGGCATTAGTATTTGGGAATCAGTTTTACCTGAGGGTATCAGTTTACAGGCAGACTTTTGGGCTGAATTTGATAGAGAGCACGGTCATTCAGCTACGCTCATATTTGTTTTGGCAAAAATTTGCTGAGATGCTGCTTGTTTTCTCTTTTTCTAGGTAGTCCTGGAATCATAGCTTTAGAAGGTTCCAATATCCCCCGGGTACATTGGACTAGTGCTGATAGACTTTGTCTAGGCAAAGACTCAGTTCAGAGCAGCCAGTGTTTTCCTTCGCTGAGGCAAGGCAGAGAAGGGCCAGTCAAGGCTCACCGGTTCATCTGATCCGTCAGTCACCAGTCACATCATCAGCAAACCGTGATGGCACAGGGTTCGGAAGAATTTGTGGCCGTGATAGCAGCGTTAAATCAGGGAACTACCATGCAGGCTGAGACCAGTATTGAAACGCAGCGCCCATCTGGGGCATCTGCCTCACATCTAGCTTTGGGACCCCAGCTGAACTTTGACCCACTTCCGCTAGCTGAAGATTTGCAGGGTCCAGATCCTCAAGAAGCGTTGGCTCAAGCCCGAGTTTTTAGACCTCTGGTGCAGCGTAATGAGAGGCTTTATCCCCTTGATGCTAGTGACCTCGACCCGACCGCGGTGAAAATCGCAAACCTTGAGAAGCAATTCAAAAAGGCACAGGGCCTTAACTCTATTCCTGACATTGAGGATGGGTACACCGAAGCTGCTGTACGGCTCCCAGACAGATTCAAAATGCCATATATTGACCGTTTCGACGGGTCTGGAGATCTTATGGTACATATTCGGCTTTTCTTGGATATCCTAAAACCGATGGGTTTGACTAAGCCACAGAAACTCTCTCTGTATGGAAGAACCCTATCGGGTGTAGCAGCCGCTTGGTACGCCACGTTGGAGAATACAGTGAAGCAAAACTGGGAAGAATTGGCTGAGGCCTTAGTTGATCAATATTCTTACAATAACCAAGTTGAAATGACCATCCAAGAGCTTGAAGCAACCCGCCAGAACCCAACAGAGCCTTTTGTGGGATTTGTTGCGAGGTGGAGGGCAAAGGTAGCACAGATGACAGATCGCCGCCCTTCTGAGAAGGATCAAGTGCAGATGATGGTGCGAAACCTCGAGCATGATATGTTGCAAAAGTTGATAGTCGCTCCGCTATTCACTTTCAAAAGTTTACATGAACTGAGGGTTCAGATCGAGAATGCGTTCAACAGTGGGATCATTCCTAGAACAAGTGAACCGACAAGGAGGGTGATTTCATGGAATACCAATGCTAGTAGTAGCGCTATTCCTAAACCCACCGAAATCAATACAGTTGCCACAACCAACCCTTTTGCCAAACCAAGCCTACAAACCGCCGGCCCAGCTCGAGCTCAGGGCAGAACTTTCACCCCTCTCTATATGAGCCTGACTAGCGCACTAAAAATCTTGATGGAAAGAGGGTATCTCAAACCCCTCGATCCTCAACCTCTGCCTGATCCACTCCCAGCCAGACATAACCTCTCCAAGTACTGTGTGTACCATCAGCAGCGCGGTCATGGCACCGACCGTTGCTACCGCCTGCGTCATGAGGTCCAAAATCTCATCGACAACCGGACGATAGCTCCACCTTCAAACCCCAATGACCAAACATCTCCTGCCCACCTCAATCTCATCCATATACTACCATCCACCTTCGACCCCAGCATATACATCACCCCGGCCCACTTACCCATGCCTGAGGTGTTCATTCCAGAAAGCATGGACTTATGCATGATGGATGCACCTGGACCCCAATCATCTCAAACTCGTGAGCCCACTACTTCTGAGCTGAAGAGAATGATCGAAGATCTTTAAAGAACTGTGACAAATCTGGCCTCCGAGACATTGGCTCCCTCATCGACCACATCACATACCAGGAATTTCATGACAAAAGGCTCCCCAATCTTGGGACGGACTGCATTTGAAGAAGGTCGATCCCTTGGCAAAGTGGGGGCGAGTGGTAAGAACAGGGTAGGGACAGGAATTGGTCCCCATAAACACCTTCAACGGGCTGTTGAGGCTTTGAAGGCCGAAGGACTAAACAAACAGCAAGTGCTTGCAGTGGTTGCAAAAACTATGGATGATACTTTTGCCACTCAAGTTTGGGGTAGTCTGAATCAAGGGACAAGCCGAGACAAGAGATGTTGTACCAGAAACACCCCTTTCAGCTCCAATCCTACACTTGGAAGAGATCATCAAACGTCAGCACCTACCGACCCTTTCGCTGGTACATCCAACACAACCAGCTCACAACCTGCCAAATACCCACCTCGGGGCCAGAGGGTGTTCAACCCACGGGATATGTCTCTGTCAACGGCCTTGGGGGTCCTGATCGAAAATGGGCATTTGAAGCCCCTGGAGCCGCAGCCATTATTGAATAAACTTCCTCTCTCCCACAACCCGGTGAAGTACTGTGTCTTTCATCAACAAGCTGGCCATGACACTGACATGTGTCTTCGTCTTCACCATGTAATACAAGATCTGTTTAATAAAAGGGTCATCGTCGCGTCAGGTCTTGCAAAGTCTATCGGCGCTGGATCGGTGAACTTGGGGGATAATGTGACCATGTGATCGGGGGATGAACTAGCTGCGGGCGGTGCTCAGTTTACTCCGGATGTGGCGTGTGGCACGCACAGTTTTGAGCATTTGCGAATGCTAGTTTTGTAGTTTCTGACTTGGGTGTTGAGTCAGTTCTGTAGTTTTGTTTTGAGTCTGTCTCATTGTCTTGAGTCAGTCTTTTTGATTAAGGGTTTGTCTTGTTGTATCGAGTCAGTCCTGTTGTACAAAGGTCGGGTGATTCCGGGGGTGTTACCTTAGGCATCACCATTTTGTTTTGTGTTTGTCTTTTTGCTTTCTCTTGAGTCTATTTCTGCCGTGGAGCCAATTGTGCCAATAGATTTGAATGAACAACAGTCATTTTCACACCCTTGTGTTTGCTTCTACCTTGCGCCTGTTGTGCCAGAAAGTTTGAATGAAACGGCAGTACTTTTTGCCTACTTTTCTGTGCCTCGAACTCATTGCATTGACCTAAGGTTTCCAAATCTTTTCAAACACTGTGATGAAAACGAAGAGGGAGGAATTCCTCGGGTTTTGCAAAATTTGATCAATTGAGAAAAAGAGAGGCACGCTAATCCCTTAATGAACGAGATCATGTTTGTTAATGTGAGTACTGAGAAGGACTCTGGCTTGATCCAGATTGGTTCCACACTATCTTTAGCGCGAGCGATTAGTCACTTTCTTAAAAGATTTCAAAAAATGTTTTGCGCAGTCCTGCGAAGACTTGTGTGGAATCACTCTTGAGATTGTGCAGCTTAGGATCGCTCTCAGCCTCGAGACTCGACCCCTCACTTTCAAACCTTGAACTTGAAATTCAAAATGTTCAACGGTCACCTACAATGTGAGGCATGTGTGGCCAGATTTGAAGCAACCCATGAACTAGGGGCAGGGAGGTCAGAAATAATCAAAAGGAAGCTTGCGAAGCTAGATCAAAAGCCCTCGAACTAGGGGCAAAGATGTCAGATGTGCTCGAAGAGTCAAAAAATTGGGATGTTTCTCAAGCTAACAAAGATCAGCAAGAATGCCAAATCCTAGAAGGGAGGAAAGAAGAAAGTATTGCTGAAGGATAACTGAGTTCCTACCCATAACCCTAGGGACAGATTCAGCCCCCCTTTGGATGGACTCCTGCATCGCCAGCAAATAGTAGCCATTCTCCTGGATTCAGATGACTTCAGGATCTCAAAACCATTTGACATGGACAAAGCTACACTTTTACCCTTGAGAGGCTCGCTGGGCCGAAAACCCGGAAGGGCGACCCAGGAAAAAGTTAGAGCAAGAAAAAGAAGAAAAAAAACAAAAAAAAGAAAAATGCAAAGAATGAAAAGAAAAGATGAAAAAGAAAAAAGAAGAAAAGAAATGAAAAGAATTGAAAAGAAAAGAAGAACAAAGCTCGCAAGGTTGAAAACCTAGAAAGGGCGGCCTTGGCAAAAGTTAGAGCGCAAAAGGAGAGGTTAAATACACGAGTGTACCTTAACCGGAACTACGTAAGGCCTGATTCCCATGTTTGGGATACGTAGGCAACTTCATTCTGAAGTCCATCCACAAACACTTCCAGCTCAATTATGTCCATGTAATGGTTTTGATTGTCTTTGCCTTCGCTGTATCCTAGAGTTTGGTTGTGTTCGTCACTTTGAGGACAGATTACAATGCGCTGCGGTGCCATTCAGACAAGGGGCAACTTTCCATTGCCGTATAGTGTGCTGCGGTGCTATTCAAACAAGGGGCAACTTTCCGTTGCCATGCAGTGTCCTTCAGACAAGAGGCAATTTTCCTTCGGATCCAAGGTTGTGCATCTCAAGCGTAGGTTTCGTGCTCGTTGAGCATTGGCCATTTGCAAAAATAGTTTTTGAGAATTTTTATTGAGGTTGACTAATTTTCTCAAAAAATTATTCCATTTTCCCAAAACTGGACCATTCCTTGGACCCAAAAAAGGAAAATTTTCAGTGCTCATAGCCTAACTTGCATGATTTCAAATCCAAAAGTTGAACAAGCATGTTAATCGACCTCTCATATTGGTCAAAATTGTTTTAGTGGAAAACCAAAACAAAAAATGGTCAAAATGATGAACTAGGGGCACAATTGAGTCATGTTTTCTGTCTTTTCCCCTTTATCAATGCATTTGCCAGAAAGGGCACCGTATTCGCCAGAAAGGGCACAACGGAAGCTAACAACAAAGGGCTGAAAGCTCTCACATCCTCCGAGCAACGAGGTATCAAATCAAGTGCGAAGCATGAACTGGAATAGATCAAGATATTCCACTCCCTCATCTGGATAGATCTGATCACGTCCAAACTCCCCACCAGAGCATCGTCAACCGATGTCAGCTGCAGATTTGCTACACACCCAGTTATAGCGCAACTCCTCTTTGGGAAAATTCACTAGCTGTGCGCAAAGGAAAGAGAATCTAGCAGCATGCTAGGGACAAGAGCCTGCAATTTCTTGTTCATCCATCAACTACCCAGGGGAGGGATAAAAAATGAGAGATTGAAGAATAGAGAGATGTGCGCTGAGAGAAAAAGTGAGGAAAAGGGTTTTTTTTCAGAAAAACAGAGCCTGAGGGCTGAGTGATGTGAGAATCACAAATGAGAAAACGGTGAGGAACAATACCTGAAGGAACTGGCTCCTCGCGAACTAAGAGGTCTCTCATCCTTGTAATACGTCTGAGTGTCGTATGTGTCGTTTTGTTTATCTCGATTCTTGTTTTGATTCGTTTCGAGTGTTTCCCGATGTGTTTAGGTTGTTTACCTTTTGTTTTCCTTTTTTGAGTCGTTTTGGCAGTGGTCAGTTGTAGGCTCAATACCCAGTTCAGAACCCCTTTTCTCATTTCAATTTTAAAAATAAATCGTTTTGTGCTCAGAATGCTGTGCCATTCTCCACATTTGTGCAAAACAGAATTTGTTCTTTCATAAAGTCGTAGGGTTCAACCCAAGTCATGTGAAAACAGTAAAACCAGGACCTATCTGAAGCTGTATAGGTTCCAGATTGCAAAACAAAAGAAAAGAGGAAAAATTTGGAGCATCTTAGCATGTTTCAAGTTCGGCAATTCCGAGACTGCATTCCAAGTGCACCTTCTCAGGCCTCGCCGTTTCTCTGGAGTATGAGTGTATCTCAACCCTAAGTGTAAGCCTGCTCCAAGTCAGAATGGCAATTAAAGCAGCAATAGATGTTATCTCTCGCCAATATAGACAGGGTGTCCCCTTTTGAGCTGAGCGTGTTGCCAAGTCCTCCGAGAGATAAATCGGAGGCCCCAGAGTACATATTTGATGCCCCTCTATTGCCTAGAATGTGCACTTTCATATACACTTTCGTTACATGCGTGCCGCGCATCGCTATGATTCATGCATAGAATATGCTTGCTTTCGATTCCGTTTAGAATATGCTTTGCTTCCAATGTTGCATAGAATATGCCTGTCTCATGCACGGAATACGTCTTCAATATTGCATAGAATGTGCTTCCATACTTGCATAGAAAATGCTCGTATCTTTTGCATAGAAAATGCCCACATACTTGCATAGAAGATGCATTTTATCGCACTTTCTTGTGCATTTTATCTCACTCGCACTGTCTTGTGCACTTACACTTTGATCTCACTTGCACTGTCTTGTGCATCTTGTGGTTGTATCTCACTCGCACTATCTTGTGCATTGCATATCAATCGCGCTGTTTAGCATATCGCACTGTTTAGTGCATTTCAAATCAATTGCGCTGTTTAGCATATCGCACTATTTAGTGCATTTCAAATCAATCGCACTGTTTAGCGTATTGCACTGTTTAGTGTATTTCAAATCAATCGCGCTGTTTAGCGTATCGCGCTATTTAGTGCATTTCAAATCACTCGCGCTTTCTTGCGCATCGCACTGTCTTTTGCACTCGCGCTTTCTTACGTATAGCACTGTCTTGTGCACTCGCGCTTTCTTGCGCATCGCACTGTCTTGTGCACTCGTGCTTTCTTGCGCATCGCACTGTTTTGTGTAGTTTACATTCGCGCTATTTTGCGCATCGCACTGTCCTATGCATTACATTCATTCGCGCTATTTTGCGCACCTCAATCACACTGTTTTGTGAAGTTTTCATTCGCGCTATTTTGCACATCACACTGTTTTGTGCAGTTTACATTCGTGCTATTTTGCGCATCGCACTGTCCTGTGCATTACATTCATTCGCGCTATTTTGCGCACCTCAATTGCACTGTTTTGTGCAGTTTTCATTCGCGCTATTCTGCATATTACACTGTTTTGTGCAGTTTACATTCGCGCTATTTTGCGCATCGCACTGTTCTGTGCAGTTTATCATTCGCGCTATTTTGTGTACCTCAATTGCACTGTTTTGTGCAGTTTAAATGTGCGCTATTTTGCACATCGCACTGTCCTATGCATTACTTTCATTCGCGCTATTTTGCGTACCTCATTCGCACTGTCTTGTGCTTTGCATATCACATCGCGCTATTTTGCGCACCTCTCCACACTTGTTAGTGCATTGCATCGCGCTATCTTGCGCACCTTATCTGTATCGCACTGTTTTGTGCATTCACCCTGCTCGTACTGTTTTGTACACCTTTAGCATCGCACTATTTTGTGCATCTGTTTAGAACTGTTTTGTGTATTCACTCTGCATCACACTGTCTTGTGCACATTGTATTTTTGTATCATTCGCACTGTCTTGCGCACTTTCTGGTCTAGGAGACCTTAAATCCTCTGGTATAGGAGACCTTAAATCCTCTAAAGGTGCAATTCCTTTGGTGTTTGTCTTGCCTGAACGACTTCCGATGGTCTGGTATAGCCACCTGCCTGTGTTTGCAGTGAGTTCCTAGGAGACCAACTGAGACGGTGGAAACTAGAGTTCGAATGGCTCTTGCCTAGAATGCAAAGGTTCGGGATTTCCAAGACTAAAGGCTGGTTTAAATACCTAGAGGTATATCCTCGGCTTGAAATCTGTATGGCAGCCCCATAGGTTGAGATAACATGTGTATGCACCTCAATTCTAGATACTGAACCAACCTAGTCTATCACCCTGTTGGAGAATAGGAAAAGCTGCGACCATAGTCAGGGAGAAAAGTAGTACCTGTGGTTCAACTAAGAAGAAGCGAGAGATCCCCAGCAGCATGAGGTACGTCATTGCCAATTGCCCCAGTAAGGTACCTTCACTTTCTAGCTATTACATTGCATTTTAGCTATTACATTGCATTGCATTGCATAAATCCTGAATTATCAAACCGGCTTCGAGCAGCGTATAAGTCCAATTGTCAAACCAGCTTCGCGTAGCGTATAAGTCCAATTTTCAAACTGGCTTCGTGTAGCGTATAAGTCCCATTATCGAAATCTTCCTGCATAACATTTTGCATCCTGTCCCTGAACTACGCTGGTTTGATTCCTGGCAAAGGGATACGTAGACAGCCTGCGGGCGTAAGCATTTATTTATCCGTACTTTGTCTGTTTGTCCAAGTCTTCGGCCTTGTCAAAAATGGGTCGTCTCTGGGCTTTGACATTCACTCCCGTCACTTTTTGACTTTGGAGTTCTGTCAAAGAGGGGCAACTGTAGACACCCCATTTCTGACTGCCCTTAAGACTTGGGCACTATTGATGATTTACTTGATGGAGAAAGGTGTGCAGGGCAAAGGTTCAGCTTCTTCGGCAAGGAGAGAGTCAAATCTCAACTTCATACCCCTTTTTTTGGACCAAAACAATCTTGATCAAAAGATTTTAGACTTGAAACCCTCCCTTTCAAAATGTTTTGAAAATAAAGTTCTGCGATGTTCCGACACTCGCATTTTGTTAAATGTCGCGCTTTTCGGTAAACTGAGCAAGGGCAAAGTGGAAATGAGCGAAAGAGAGATGAGATCTTTGAAAAATCTTTCAAAACACCTTGTTCGGGGGTTTGGAGTTGAAGAAAAGAAGAGTGGAGAGAAGAAACCTAGTTGAGGAAGAGGATGGGCATGAATCGCTAAGAGAGAGTCGAGCGGTCCTCGCTAAATCAGGCTTATCTGTCTATACACTTGGATTTAAGCTATGAGGCCACCACCGTTGGAAATAAGACTTCTGGGGCTTCATTTTGCATTCAAGAATCTCCTAAAGCCAAGTCTAGATCGGGGTGATATGGTTTGTTGAAGTAGGGTATCAATCCGGTTGGACCGAATCTGCGCGGCTTCACCAAAACAGGCATAACTTTTTGCACAGATGGAATTTTAATGCAAGGTTTATGCCATTAGAAAGCTAACTTCTGGGGATTCATCATAGGAGATGGCCAACCACCTTGACCCTTTTGACCTGGTCGGCCGACCAGGTCAAGTGGTCGGCTGGCCACTTGAACTGGTCAGCCAGCTCCCATCCTGTTTGTCTCAGTGAGTGTGTTCCAGCTGTGCCAGCTGGGAGGCATTTGCTGCATTGGCCCTTGGTTTGAAGCTTCTTTGAGAAGCTTTAGAACTTTTTTTCTATAAGAGAAACCATATCCCTCACTTGAAAGGGTTTCGAAAATTGCTAGGGCTAAACAATATATCTCTCTTTATATCTCTCTCTTTTGAGCTCTAAATTACTTGGGTCTTGGCCCCTTTGCACCACCTCTCATAGCCTAACACTTCCATCATCAACCTAAGGTCCTTGGACGGTATCTTCAGAGGTTCATGGTTGGGTTTTTGGGTCCAGAGGCTGCTGGTTTCTGCTAGTCTTCAAGGGTAACCATTTTTCCCCTTTTTGAGCATTATTTTGATCCATCTTTTAGCTATACTTCAAAGAATTTTCGAGCTTTGACATAAACTGAAAAGAGTCTTATTTTGAGTCCCTCTTGAAGTTTGTTTAAGGATATTTTTTTGTTAGAGGTCATCTACCCCCTTGTATGCTCCATCTCTCTTTTAAGACTTATTTTACTTCATATCTTAGCCTTACTTGCAAGCATTTTCGAGCCTTGACATAAACTGAAAAAAGTCTTATTTTGAGCTCCTCTTAAAGATTGTTTAAGGTCATTTTTCTGTTGGGGGTCATTTATCCCCTTGCATGCTTGTTTACATCTTATTTTGAGCTTTGCATCTAGGTCTTGGTTTTGTGCTTTGTTTGGCCTTATAGCCACTGAAATCCAGTATATTTTCAGTGGCTAGCATACTATTTTGAGAGCCAAAATCAGAGGGGGGTGACCCCCTCTCTCCTTGCCTTGTTTGTTGGCCCTTTTGGCCTTACAAAGGAGCTCCACTTTGCATGTTTTGAAGCCATGTTTCAAGCCCTATTTGGTGAGTTTTAAGGTCTGCATGAACTCTGTCCAGAGCCCATTTTGCCATATAAAGTGTCTATTATGCATGTGTAGAACAATCCTATTCTGTTTGGGGTTGGTTTTTCCATTCGTGCATTGCTTTATGTACCTCTAGTGTAATCCACTTCACTAGTTTCGGTATTCGGGCCATCTAGCTTGTATTGTGTGACATATTTTCATGATTCGGAACCATTGCGCATCATGTTTTAGAGCTGGAAATTGCATGTTTGTAGGCCATCTTTCATCCCTTGCCATGTTTTGGTAGAGTGGCATTTGATGCCTTAGGTTCGGTCCTTTGCATCCGTGCATGTTTGCATGTATTTCGGTTGTCTCATTTTCATCACATGGCCACTGATTTGAGTGTGGCTGAGGTCCACTCATATTGGTTTAAGTCCACCTTGCATTGTGTATGGCATTTGGTTCATGTTGTTGCATGTTTGCCATCGCATTGTGTATGCTTTGATTATGCCTTTGTGTATGTCTATCTTCGTATGTGTGCATTGTGTATGCCATATAGCTCATGTGCATTGTGTATGCCATTTTAGTCCATAGCATTGCGTATGCTAGGTTGTATGTGTGCATATCATCCCTCGCATGCCAGCATGATTAGGTTGCATTGGATTTAGGGTTGCACGTTAGTCGCATTGTGTGTGCCATCTTATTGCATTGTGTTTTGAGTAGGGTTAGTTCAAACACGGGAAACGAGGGGCGCTTCGTACTCAAAGTGATGAAACGTGTCTCAATTTCTGGTCGCCGACACTCCGGATTATCCATGATGGAGATTAGGCCTTGTTGTGTTTATATGTGCATTCATTTCACATTGAGTCGTGCAATTTGACTTCTCGGCCATCATGCATCGAGATGCATGATTGGTGGCACGATGATCGAGGATTACACTCCCTTGAGCTTGTGCAAGGACGGGGAGAGTGGTCATGCACACATTTGTTAAAAATACATTGCCTTTTCTCTCTCTTGCCTTTGTTGCAGAAAAACCAGAAACCAGAGGTGGAAACTGGTTGGCCGACCAGATTTTCTGGTAGACCGACCAGCCTCTTTGGTCTCCACCACAAAGGGTGGTCGGCAGGTGGTCTCCCATGCTAATAATTGGTCGGTGGCCTTCCCAATGTGGAGTTTCAGCCTTCTGGAGCTTTGTGCAAGTTTCTAAGATCAATTGCAAACAATGGCGAGGCGAGGCGAGGCGTCGCGATGGAATTTCCCAACAAGGCGACCTGAGTATGCATGCATCTTTCGTCATTCAGAACAAGAGCTGAGGCTGTTCATTTTATAGCTTGCATGCTAGTTTATTCGCTTTCCTAGTTAATTTGTTAATTAATTAGGGTTTTGTAATATTTAATCAGCTAGAGTAGTTAATTATTCATTCGGACTGTATTATTTATTCAGACCCTCCGAGAGAGGGCCAATTGTTTTAATAAGTGTGCGTATGTGTGATGTATGTCTTCCAACCCCACGTCTTTCTCCTTTTATTTACCAGCTTATGATGGTTAGTTTAGGGCATGTTTCAATTAGCATCCTTATGCTTTGCATGTTTGCATTCATTCATCTGTCTTGCATGTACCGGGCTTGGCGCATCATGCTAACTGCATTGTATTTCAATTCTGAGTTGAATACATGATCAATTGATGCATTTCATATGCCATTTTAGAATAGCCGAGCCTATTGTAGTTGCATTTTTGCATGTGTTGCATTAGGCATTTCAGCATAGTTAGGATTCATGCATGATTTCTAATTAGCTTCTTTCTTTGGCTTGGAGTACTCGGTAAGTGTTTATGCTTTAGCATCCTTGCATGTGTGTGAGTGACTGCCATGATAGCATGTTTACCATAAGGCTAACTGCTTATGTGATATAACTGTCTAAATGCCTGTAGATGGAGGTTGGGTTATTTGAATTGGAACAATGCATTGAATGCGAGTTTTAAGCCCACTTGAGAGTGGCAAAATCATGTTTTCTAAGCCTACTTAAGGGTGGCAAAATCCACATTTTAGCCTACTTGCGAGTAGCAAATCACTTTCAAAAACAAACATGAGATGTTTTGTTCCAATTCGGGTGACCCAGTCTATACTTGTATGCTGTGCGCATCACATAGTAATTCTAGGCTAATAAACCGGAATAAGAACACATATGTTTTCAAAACTCGATATCATGGTTAGTAGAGGCCGATCTTTGATCGGACGAGCGGGAGTGCTCATGAAGTGACCTTCCCCAATCGTACCCAAGTTCCCGAGCTGAGGCAACTTTGGTAATGACAGACACGTGGCCTTAGGCAACGAGTCAGGGTTTCCTAAATTGTCCCAAAATAAAATATTTAGGTTGCGACTCTGTCTCTGGCAAAGTAGTCCATGTTTGGCACTTCTTTCTAAAATTCAGTTTTTCAAAACGATTTGTCGGATTTGGACTCTTTGAGGATTCATCGGTCTTGCATTACACTCTGCGAGATTAGATACAAGGCCATGACTTTTGAGTCCGAACTGAAGTAAGTCCAAATGAACAGAACGGGATTTCCCTCCCTAGACGTTGGGGACGTCTACAGGGTTGGAAGACATGCACACACACACGCACCCTTATTACAAAATTCGCCTTCTCGACAGAGGGGTCTAAATAAATAATACAAATCAACTAATTAATTAACTACCCTAGCTAATTAATTATTTAATAACTCTTAACTAATTTAAACAAATTTACTAAGCTATGAAACTAAAGAGGCCGTCGCAGCTCCGCCTCGGAATGATTGAATGATGCATGCTCGATCGCCTCGCTCGGAAACCCGTTGCCATGCCACATGTTGCCTCAGTTTGCACTGTTCTGCACCTCTGAAAACTGCACAAGTCCCAAGGACGCTTCCGAACCACTCCCTAAGCACTGTGAGATGTCACCGGCCAAAATATAGGAACATTGGCCATGTGGAATTAGTCATCGACCATTTGTGAGGATCTCGGCCAACAATGTTTAGTCGATCGGCACCGAAGATGGCCAGCCAGCCATATCTTCCTACAAAATATTGTTTTGATCCAGCAGAGGACAAACAGAGCATGGCAATGCATTTTCAAAGCAATGACTGCACAAACACCCTCCCTATCATGTCATGAGCTCAAGGGAGTGTAGTGCTCGACCCTCAGGCCATCAATCACGCATGTCGATGCATGATGGCCAAAGAAGCCAAGTGTGCGGTTCAATATGGAATGAATGCACAAAAACACATGAATGCCTAGAACTCTATCTTGTTGGATCAAGAGTGTCGGCGATTGAGGATTGAGGCACATTTCGTCACTTCAAATGCGAACGTCCCTCGGTCCTTGTGTTTGGTTCGACACCCCAAACCAAACATAATGCAATGCATGCAACCAAGTACAACGCAACATGGAAATACAAGGCAATGTAACATGAGCATGACAAATGCAATGCAATGCAACCTAACATGTAAACAACATGATATACAATGAGTATGCAATACGACTATGTAACCTAGATATGCAAACACACAATGTGATAGGCATGCAACAATGACACCAACAATAAGTATGCAACAACATGTAATGCGATAAGCATACAACAATACACAAACCGCATGATTCATAGACTTATACTGAAAATGGATAGGCCTCAGCCATACCAAAATAGTGGCCATAAGTGCTAAAATGATGGTATGAAGAACATGAAAATGCAAGACAATCATGCATACCAATTGGCCCAAGCATTAAGGCATAAAGAGGAAAACTCTTAAGCACACTTAAAGAGTAGCAAACATGAATATATGACAGCACCATAAGCTCTGTAATGATGTTAGGAATGATGCCAAATCACACATATAACACAAACAAAGCATGCAAGAAGGCTCAAAGATTGAAGCTAGCCAATAGACTCAAACCATGGCCATGTAAGGCAAGCCCCAAAGGGCCAAGGGGACCCAAAACAATCCCAAGGCAGGTCAAGATGAGACCAAAACCAAGCTCAAACGCAGCCAACACAAGTTAGAATACAACTCCAAAAGGCATGAGGCAAACAAGGCTACAATGGGGTGTTACACTACACCTAACAATACCAAACATGGCATGATTTAAACAATGGAAAATAGTGTTATGGCATATCAAAACAAGCCCAAAAACCCACTTAGATGGCATCCTATAGACCTAAGCATGGAGACATACACAATGGTCCATTCATGAGGCATAAAACACCAACTCTTCAAAGCTTTGGAAGGATGGCAAATGCAAGTATATGAGAATGAAACATGGACTGAAATAACATATTATATGATGCCAAATCATGAAACAAGGTCCAAGTAGTGCATGCTAATGACTTGGACATTCAAAGCTAGTAAGCGAGGATGTATGGTGGCTATACAAAGCAATGCATATATGATCAAAACAACACCAAATAGAGCTTTAGCATGCTGAAATATGACCTAAAGTTCCTTTGAGTTGAGCCAAAATATGGAAGTATGATAGTCCAAATGTTAGAGGCATGTTAAGGCAATAGAGGGGATTACAAGGCAAGTATATGGTGCATGCAACAAGCCATTAAACCAACCTAGAACAGAGGTATATCATGACCAAATAGCACCAAATACTTGCTGAAATGAAGCCAAAACATGCAAAGCGAACATGCTACCATTATGAGCCAATAACACAAGCATATGAGACACAAGGAGAGAGGGGTGTCCCTCTCCTATACAAGACTCTAAAACTACCTTTCCACCACTGAAAATCCTCTGGATTTTAGTGATAGAAAGGTCATGCAAAGGAAAGAACAAAGGCCAAAAGAGATGGCTCAAAACAAGGCCAAACAAGGCCTAAGAGGGGGTAGACAACCCCCAACCAAAAAGTGACCTTAAACAATCATCTTGAGCACACAAAAAAAAGAAATTTTTTCAGTTTATAGTTAAGCTTAAAACAATATGCAAATAGGTCTAAAAGCTTAAGCCAAAATGGGGAAACAAAAGGTTAGTTGCTCACCCTTGAAGAACACCTTCAAGAACACAACTCCAGCCACTCCCTTATATCAAAACCAGCCAAGAACTCTGAAACCAACTTCGTAGTGCCTCAGCAACCAAAGGAAGGTGTTCTACTAGGTGCTATAGTGCAAAAATATGAACAAAATACACTTTTAAAGCACCAACACACACACAAATATAGAGAGAGAGATATAGAGAGAGAGAGGGATATATGAACTCTACATCTATTTTGCTGACCCTCTGGAAAGGGAGGGGAGGCTCCCTTCTTATATAAATCCAATTCTCAAGCTTGTTGAACAAGCCTGAGTCTTGGGGAAAATCCCTCCATTGTATGGAGGATCAGAATTGTGCATACCAGCTCTCACAGCTGGCACAAAATATCTGCAAAAAGTAGATAGAAAGGGCTCGGCTAGAAAATATGGCCAATCGACCAATATAAGTGTCAATCGACAAAAAAAGATGTCGATCGGCCAAAACTTTTGGCCGATGGAAAGAAAACAAGACCGATGGCTTCAAACCTTGGCCGATGGGTTCAGGGGATGGCAAACAAGCCACCCTCTTCCCTCAGAAGCAAAACCACAAGTCCTTGGTCCACAACTAAGCAAAAACAGACAAGTTGAGAGATCCTAAGGCAAGGCATGCAGTCGAGACCTTCGGGAACTCGAAACGAACACGAACATGGATGATCATCGAGTGTTCAAATGATGACGTCCAAGTCTTGAGGACGGTCAAAAATGGGGTGTCTGCACTCCCCTTATGCTTCCTTGAGTTTGGCTATTGGGTTGTAGTGGTTGAGTTTGGAACAGGTTGGTTGCTTGGTTTTCAAACTTTTGTTGCCCAGAATTTTATCCCTCCGTTCGAGCGCTCGAGCAGGCTTTGTGAACTCTCAATACTTTTGTAGGTCTGCAAAACTACTGGGATAGTGTATTCCATGCTCAAGCGGTGTTTCCTACGCTCGAGCAGTCGTGCATTTGAGCTGTTATTTTTGCATTCAAGCGATGGGTTTCTGCTTACAAAACTTTTAGGAGTATGTATTTTACTTTCGAGCATCACTTCCTGAGCTCAAACGGTGGTGCCCTTTTTTATTGTGTGTTGGTGCTCGAGTGTGACTTTTGGCGCTCGAGCAGTAATCATTTTTGTGTCTGACGCTCGAGCGTCAAATCTTACGCTCAAGCAGACTGTTCATATATCAGTTCATAAAAGGTCATTTTACTTCACTTTTTCGTATCTCTCTCTCCCTCTCTAAAACTTTCTAAAACACTAGATCTAGTGTTTCTCTCTCTAAAACCCACATTTTTTCTTCTAAAACACCTAGATTTGTGGATTTCTCTACCTTAGTGTCTTTGGAAAAAAGGTAGAACTCCCCTAGAGCTTTATTTTGGTCCAAACAAAGCTTGGTTTTAGCATCTTTGAAGTTTTTCCATTGCTTCCTCGATCTTCTAAGATTAATGTAGTGATTTTATACAATCCTATATGACTTTTAACTTAGTTTTTTGCTTTGTATAGACAATATTGTGATTTTTAAAAGTTTTTGAACAAACTTAGGGTTTTGGTTTAAATTCGAAAGACGGGTTTACGAATGTTTGTATTGAAAATGTTTACAAGAATGAATATGAGGTTGAGTGATGACAAAGTTGTTGATTTTGACTCTTGGGTTAGATTTTGGAAGAAAATAGATTTTTCCCTAGAATGTCTCAAATATTTATTTTGTGTAAATAAATGAAATGGGTATTTGAAATATGAAATTGGATGGATGTTTTTATAAAGGGTGAGGTTAGATATGTATTATCACTCACCTATGGAAATTTGGATAGTTTATTTGTCTTGGAGATTATATATTTGTTTAGAAATATTTGTTTTGGGTTATCAGTAGAAGATAGCTATGACTATTATAGACATTGCATGAGGATTAGGTAAATTGAAACTAATCTTTCTCATCCATTTGCATTGTGTGTTGTTACATCTTTAATATGTTGTAAATGTGTGATGTTAGGAGAAGGAAGGGGATGTACTCCATGTTTGGGAGAAGAAAGGGGATGTACTCCAGTGAATTAAGTTTACCTGAGTGTCTAGGATGAAAGTCCCGAAAACAACGAGTATACATAGGTGCTGATTCCCGCAGACGAAATATCTATAAAATGGCAAATAGAAGTGGTTTTGTGATGAATGTACCGGTTAGAAAACTATTAAATGGCATTAACGATTTGGTTGTCAGAAGGAAATGAAACTGATTTCATGAATTGAAATATACAGTTGGAGGATAGCTATGATTGTTGTAGAAATTGCATGAGGATTAGGTAAATTGAAACTAATCTTCTCATCCAATTGCATAGTCTGCTGTTATATCTTTAATACATTGTAATTGTATGATGTTGGGAGAAGGAATGGGATGTACTCCATGTTTGAGAGAAGAAACGGGATGTACTCCAGTGAATTAAGTTGGCCTAAGTGTCTAGGATGAACGTCCCGAAAACCACGAGTATACATGGGTGCCGATTCCTGTAGACGAAATATCCGTAAAATGTCAAATAGAAGTGGTTGTGTGATAAATGTACTAGTTAGAAAACTATTAAATTGCATTCACGATTTGGTTGTTAGAAGGAAATGAAACTGATTTCGTGAATTGAAATATACAGTTGGTGCTGCATTGTTTACAAAAGAATTATGAAACGGTTTGTCAATGACATTGTAAATGCATATTACTTTCATATATTTGTTAAGTTTCATATGTTGTGCTGGATTATCTCTTCTCGGCTCTGGCTCACCCTGTGTGGGAAAAACATTTCAGGTGTTAGTGATATGCTTTCGCCACAGCAGTAGCTTGGAAGGATTGAAAGCAAGAGCTTCTCTTTCTGTTGTATTTATTTTGTATAGACAAGGGCTTTAAATGTATTGGATCTAAAGTCCATTTTTGTTGTAACCAAGAACCTATCTTGGAATGTTGTAGGCCTTTAGGGCATTTCTTATTTGTTTTGTTTCCAGTTTCTATCTCATGCTGTGATATATGCTGTAGATTCAGGGATAGGTTCAGGAATGTATAATTGCATATGTCACTTTCTTATATAACTAGATCTCATGTAAATAGAAGAACATCAAACTCTGACTAATGAAAGCATGTCATTTCAATTATACTTCTGCATATGAGATGGGCTTATCGTATTTTTTTTGGGACGTTACATCTCCCGTAACGTCCCACATTTTTTTCTCTCTTTGCAAGTATCGGGAGCTCTTCCTTTGATAGAAGACGAACATTGCTATAAATAAACACTAAGTCCTCCTCTTGTTGAGGAAGCATTTGTAGCGATCCCAGTTTTTCCATTTCGTTGAGTATGTCGGGGATCGAGCTGCCCGGTCAGCTCGCGGGGTTCCAGGGGGTAGCGGCGCTTGGCGGGTCCAAGGGTAGCGCCCTGGCGGGGATTGAGCTGCCCGGTCAGCTCGTGGGTGACCAGGGGGCAACGCCCCCCAGGGGGTCCTAGGGCAGCGCCCTAGCGGGGATGAGGGGTAGCGCCCTCGAAGCAAAAATGCAAAATGCATTAGAAGTTGATTGTCTGCTCGAGCGACTATTTATGTGCTCGAGCGGAGAATGTTTGGTTCCAAAAGTTTGACTTGTCAGCAAAAGTATTAGGAAAGTGTATTTGATGCTCGAGTGAGGCTTAGCGGACCATGTTATATCAGTTCGTGAATCTGATAGTTCAGATCACTTTTGTATATATCTCTCTCTCTCTAAAAACCCTTTCCTCGTCCTTCTCTCTACATTTCCCTACGCCAAATTGGATCAAAACGTTGATTTCTCAAGATCCATTAGAGTTCTGCCATAAGTTCTTCAACAAAGTTGGTTAACTTCTTGAGGGCTTCGCTGTGTGCGGTGAAGATCAAGTTTCGACACCGTTGATTTTGGGAGTTTCATCTCATTTCTTCTTCAAAACTTGAGGCAAGGATTTTTCTTAGAGTTATATATCTATTTTTGCAAGATCTATATGATTTTTGAAATCATCATTCGATAGCTTTGAAAATTGATTGTTGATTTAAGAAGTTGAGCGATTTTGAAAGTGGATTTGTCTCTTGTTTTTTTAACATGATCTTATGGGTTTTGATCTTCGTTGATTGAAGAAAATATGATTTTGGAAAGTTTTCTTTCAAAAGATTTGAGTTGTATAGTTTTAGTGAGAAAACCTAGAATTTGGGATTTTTTTTTTCAAGGAGACTGAAAATCCATAAATGATATTATTATATTTATTTTGTGTGACAAAATAAATGGATGTTTGGAAATTTTCTTATTTATATTTATATAAATGATGAATTTCAGGGAATATGAGAATTGTTGTTCATTTTGAAAAGTATTGTTCAAAACATTGAAATAGTCTTGAAATAACTAATTGTCGAGGATACATAAGAAGAGGGAATTGTGTTATCCCTTGGATGATGAATTAGAATAAAATTATTTATATTCATCTTGTGAAATTGGCATATCAATTCATTTGATTACATTAAACTTTGAAAGTTGATTTGAAAACTTGCATTGAGAAAAAAATGTTGAGAAACAAGTTTTCATAGAATGGTTTTAGGGTAAATACATTGGTAAGTCTTGATAGGTGGTGTAGATGATATTGAATAAGTTGGCCAAAGAGTCCGGGGTGAAAGACCGAAAACCCACGCAGATAGGTGTCGAGCCTTCCGGTTAATACTGGTAAAAATGACAATTTGGTAGTACTTGTATAGTCTACTTGCAGACACCGACTTAGGGATTACCAGAGTCGTATTTACCACCGTTGAAATAAATTGTTAAGTTTTGAACAATTGAAATTGCATGATATCATTGAGCATGATGGTTTTCAAAAGATGAAAATGTGATTTATCTTCAAAAAGGGATATCATGGCATGTGCATTTCATCGCTTGAGACTTGAATAAATGTATATACTTTGTTAAGAATTTCCTACTCGGCTTTATGCTCACCCTACGGGATTTTTGTGCACGAAAAGATGTAGTGATCCCACCCAACTAGGGGGCGTGGAAATATGTGTGTTGGGAGTATAATGCTCTCATTTTGCTATGACTTTGTGTGTAAGCCAAGGACTGTGTATGTGTGGGATTGAATAACCATTTTGTGTAACCAGGCTCAAGCCTTAGAAACTTGTAAACCCTTTGTGGTATTTATTTGTTTATTTACTTGTTGTTGGATTAATGTATTGTTGCATGAACAACTATTGTATCATGTAATGTAAGTTTGAAGATTTATATTCGATTTTTCTTGAAAGAGCCATGATTGTTGTCTTATCATTTGGGCTCGAAATTTGGAGCCTTACAACTTGGTATCAGAACTACTGGGTTTGAATACTTGGAGCTCGTGGGATGTGGTTGTTTAACCACAATGGGTTCATTTAGCATGCTTAGGAAGTGTTATGCATTTTGTGACTCGGTAATAACATGCTTATGTGACTAAATGGGTATGGGATTGGACTTTTGGGATGTTGTTTGCGCCTGTTAAATTCCTTGAGGTCATATTAGAAGGGTACTTGATCAATACTCATTATGCTAAGAATTCTTGGTTTTTCGTGGACGAATCTCATCATAAGAGTATAATTCGTATGTGTTTACATCACTAAGTGCTTATGTGGGGTGAAATTTAATTGTTATATGGTAGAGGAATATTTAGCATTATTGTGATCAAACGTGTAAGGCAAGTTGCGGGCATGTGTGGGCTAGTGTGCTAAATTAATTCTATTGTCATTTATAGGATGTCAAGAAAAGGTCAAACCCATGGTGGTAGAGGTGGGAGGCGTGGTAGGGCTTGTCGAGGTGTGCATGAGGTACTGGTCCATGAGGTTCCGATGCAAGAGGAAGAGTCCGACCAAGCTAATGTGGCCGAAGAAATGGGGCAGGCGAGAATCCCGAGACATGCGGGTTAAACTGCAATGGGGACCCTAGCTCAAAAAATGGCAAGGGCCTTAAGAGAGTCTATAAACTTGTTGAAGGTGGAGAATCAAGCCCGAGAGAACACCACAGAGTCAAGAACGAGTTTCCTTACTAGAGAGTTCGTGCGGGCCTAACCGGATGACTTCCATGGTGGTCCCGAGCCCAAGAAAGTGGATGAGTGGCTAGAACAAACTGTGAAGACATTTGAGATGCTTCACATCGAAGATAGTGAACTAAGAGTGACTTTAGCGAGTTATTACCTTAAGGGAGACGCGGGTCAATGGTGGAAATATCCCAAGGGTAGAGTGGAGCCGACATGGGAAGCCTTTGCAGTTGCTTTCCAAGATAAGCACATACCTCCCATTGCTAGGGAGAGATTGAGGCAAAGAGTTTAAAGACCTCAAACAACTCGACATGCCTATGGCTGAATTTAAGGCGGTCTTCTCTAGTTTGTCCATATTTGCACCAGAGTTGGTGGCAAAAGAAGAGCGTCGTTGAATTGAATTTGAAAAGCAATTGAAAGCAAAAATTATGTTCAAGCTTGTTAGAAATATGATTTGGGAATATGGCCATCTTGTAGAGAAGGCGACACACGTAGAAATTTCCATACAAGCCGAAGAGGAGAGGCTTCGGAGTTCGAGGTCTAGGGGCCAAGAGTCTCAAGGAGACTATAGGCAGAACAAGAAAAGCAGGAACACCTATCCATCCCAGTCCGAACCACAGCAGTCTAGATCCACTTTTCCTTTGCCTAGTGTGGGTTCGGGAAAAAGTGTATCGAGTAGCTTCTCGTGTTTCAAGTGTGGCCAACTGGGTCACAAAGCCTTCTCATGCCCATAGAAGGGAGGAGGGCAGTTAATAGTACCACCACCTAACCGATCTCAAAGTTACTCTCAATCTCAGAATAAAGGTCAAGGGTTTAATTGTTATCATTGTGGTCAGCCGGGGCATATGAAGAGACCTTGACCACAGTTGGGAGGTGCATCTAGCGCATCAGGGTCGAGGCAGACTCAGAGCCACCAGCAGGCTCAATCAGTCCAAGCTTCACGAGTTAATACGGGAGCCGCTTCAGGTTAGTCAGTACAACAGGCCTATGCTCCAAGATGGGAGCAAGTCAATCAGGGGCCACAGGAGCGCGTGTATGCTGTTACTGTGCTAGAGCAGTTGCTAGAATCCTCAGTTGTGAGAGGTATTTTTGTTGTGTTGTAGATACGCCCTTGGGCCCCATGCTACAATTCGGACTCGATTGGTGTCGGTTCTTAATCTGATCTCACAATGTGCAATGTGAGATTGATAAATCACCAAAGAGTCCAAATCTGGCAAATCGTTTTGGAAAACAGATTTTTGTAAAGAAGTGCTAAACATGGACTGCTTTGCCAGATACAGAGTCGCCACCTAAATATTTTATTTTAGGGGAATTTAGGAAACCCTGACTCGTTTGCCTAAGGCCACGTGTCCGTCATCACCAAAGTTGCCTCGGCTTGGGAACTTGGGTACGATTGGGGAAGGTCAGCTATGAGCAACCCCTCTCGCTCGATCCAAAGATCGGCCTCTACGAACCATGATATCTAGTTTTGAAAACACATGCGTTCTTATTCCAGTTAATTAGCCTAGAATTACTATGTGATGCGCGCAGCAAAACAAGTATAGACTAAATCGCCTAATTTGAAAAAAAGCATCGCATATCCGTTTATTTGAAAATGATTTGAAATTCGCTACTCACGAGTAGGCTAAAACACAGATTTCAATGAGTTGTTCCAACTCAAACAATCCAACCTTCACCCACAGGCATTCAGGCAGTAATATCATGTAAGCATATAACCGCATGGTAGGCATGCTGCCATGTTAACATTCACATTCATGCGAGATGCTAAAGCATAAATACTTACATCGTACTCCGTACCAAAACAATGAACTAGTTAGTAATCATGCATGATCCTAGTTTAAAAATGGCAAATGCATCGCATGCAAAATGTCATTAGAATAGGCTCGGCTAATCTATGGATGACATGTGAAATACAACAATTTTGATGCACGTATTCAAGTTTGGAATTCGAAATACTATGTAGTTAGCATGATGCGCCGAGCCTGGTGCATGCAAGATTGATGAATGATGCACGCATGCACAGCATAAGGTATGCTAAATTAAACGTGCCCTAACACTAACCATCAAAGCAGGTAAGTAAAAGGGAGAAAGAAGTGGGGGTTGGAAGACATGCACACACGTACACACACTTATTACAAATTCGCCCTCGCTCGGAGGGACCAAAAGAATAATACAATTTAATTAACCTATAAGCTAATTAAGCAGTAAAAATTAGCCTCGGGAAGAGCGTCCAATGCATGCACGCTCGGTTCCTCTCGGAAATCTGCCACCATACACAAGTTGCCTCTGTTTTCCCTACTCTCCTCTTCTGAAAATGGCACAATTCCCAATGAACACTCTCTGGACATTGTGGAACACCACCGGCCAAGGGGAATGGTCACCGGCCATGGAAGGGTGGTCATCGACCATCCATGGAGCCATCGGCCATCCATAAATGGTCGATCAGCACTTGGTGTAGTCGACCGGCCAAAGCTTCCTACAGAATCTGTTTTGACAGCAGCAGAGGGAAAAACAAGGCATGGCAATGCATTTCAAGCAATGTTTGCACCAACCACACTCCTTATCATATTCATGACTCAAAGGGGCATGGTACTCGATTCCCGGACCACCAATCGCGCATTTCAATGCGTGATGGCCCAAGAACCAAGTATGCATTTTCAATGTGGGATGAAATGCACACAAACAAACAATGAGCTCAACCTCTATCATACTCAATTCAAGAGGCAAAGCATGCATGCCAATGCCATGCAACCTAGGCATGTGAGCTAGTATGCAACATGACAATGCAAACAAACACACAAGGGATGAAGCATCAATGCTAGCCAACAAACATACAAGATGTAATACGGATGTTGAAGTACACAAACAAGCATGTGATGGGCCAAGTATGCAACAACATACAAGGTTAATGGACATGCAAGACATGATGCAATCAAAGCATGCAAAGTGTAAGACATGTAACAACATGTAAAGAGTGGGAGTGGACTTAGACTAATTTGGGCAGCTCTTAACTAGGCCCAAAACAGTGGCCAAAAGCCATAGAAATGAGGGCCAAAACACATACAAACATGCATGCATACAAGGTCCAACACTTAGGCATATAGAGACAACTTTTAAGCACACTTAAAAGAAGAACATCATGGGCATATGGCATGCATTATAAACTCTGAAATCATGTTATGAAATGATGCCAAATCAATCTAAACAAGGCAATGAAAGCATGCAAGCAAAGTCCGAGATCTAAGGCTCACCAAAGAGGTATTGTACTACCCTTAACAAAACCAAACATGGCATGAATTGAATGGCCAAAATCAGAGTTTTAGCATGCTAAAATAAAGCCAAAAACACAACGACGTGGCATCCTAGAGGCCTACACATGATGGCATACGCAATGGCACATTCATGGAGCATTAAACATGAACTCTTTAAGGCTTTGAAGGAACACCAAATGCAAGCATACAAGCATGCTAAATGGACTGAAATGGCATCACAAGTGGTTCCAAACCACTGAAACAAAGCAAGGATGGCATGCTAGAGGGGTCAATGCTCAAGGCATACAAGGGGAATTACATGGTAGCTATACAAAGCAAAGTATGGATGACCCAAATGACCGAAAATAGACCTTTATCATGCTAACACATGCGTAAAAGCTTCACAAAGCTAGGCCTAAATCATGCTAGAACAAGGCTCAAAGCACAAAGCATGTTAAGGTTAAAACATGGCATTACAAGACAAGTATGCAAGGCAAGCATGGTGTGTCTAAAACAAGTAAAAATAGAGGTAAAACATGGCAAAATACTACCAAATACCTACTGAAACATGGCCAACATGGTCTCAAAAATGTTGCTCACACATGAGGCTTAAATGGCACATATTGAAGACAACAAGGAGAGCGGGTGGTCCTCTCCTTCTTGGGACTTTAAACCACCATCCTCACCACTGAAATCCCTCAAGATTTCAGTGGTGAGGAGGCCTAAACAAGGTGGTCCCGGAGCTCACCAAAATAGCAAAAAAATAGGGCCTAACAAGGCCTAAGAGGGGTCAAACAACCCCAAAGCTCAAAGCAACCTTAAACAACTACTTTAAGCAGGTAAAAATGAGACTTTTATATGTTATACACTAAGCCTAAAACAGAAAGAAAGGTAGGTAAAAAGACTATGCAAAGATGGGGTAAAAAAGGGCAAGAATCTTACCCTTGAAGACCTTCTTCACAAGGATCACTCCAGCAGCTTTCTTAGCTCCAAACTAGCTCAAAAACTTCAAGGATAACCCCCCAATGCCTCAACAACCAAGGTAAGGTGTAATGGTAGGTGTTCGTGTGCAATAGTAAGGACAAACACACACTTAGAGCAAAAGACATGGAGAAATAGAGATAGAATAGATACACTATGCTAACCCTAGAACTAGAGCTCCCCTGGGGTTTTTTGTAACCCTAGAGGAGGGAGGAGAGGCCTCCTCTTTATAGAAGATCACTCTTGCAAAGCTTACAAAACAAGCTTGGCAAGAGTGAAATCCCTCCGTACATGTGTATGGAGGAGGGAAAAGGTGTATGCCAGCTAGCACAGCTGGCATAAAAATATCTGCAAAAGCAGATGCACAGTGATCGGCCAGCCAAAAATACTATTTTGACAAAATAAATGGCCGATCGACCAACTAGAGTGCCGACCGGCCAAACATCTGGCCAATGGCAACAAAACACTGGCCGGTGGCCTCAAGCCATGGCCGGTGGCCTCAACTGTAGACACCCCATTTTTAACCGCCCTTAAGACTTGGGCACTACTGATGATTTGCTTGGTGTTGAGAGATGTGTAGGGCAAAGAATCAGTTTCTTCGGCTAGAAGAGAGGCAAATCTTTCAAAACACTTTGTTTAGGGTTTTGGAGTTGAAGAGGAGAGGAAAGGAGAGGAGAAAACTGGTCTGGGAGAAGTTCGCGCTATTTTGCGCACCTCACTTGTACTTGTTAGTACATCACAGCTACATTCGCGCTATTTTCCGCACCTCACTTGTACCCTAATAGGATTTCACTTCAAATCTTCAATCTCATGCAATGCAACACAAGACATCCTCCTCACCTATACAAGGAATACAATAACGTTGCGCAATAAGATCCAACATCTCTTCCACCTTGCAGACATTCTCCATAGACCTATATATATATATATATATATAAATAAAGAAACCCAAATATCAAAAGAAATAAAAAGAGCTAGTCTAATCATGTTTCAAATACAAATTGTTCAAGATTTGGTATACAATCTAGTATGAGAAAAATTTTCGGAACAAAATTTATTTACATAGATTTCCATTCACGTTCTCAGAAATGTCAACATTTCATTTTCTGCTCCACACCAGCTTTTTGAAAGAACATGAAAAATTAAAATGGAGGATAAGAGAAACCAGACAAATTTTTGGTGGTTTCCACACACGATTAAAACATTAATGAGTCAGATGACAGTAGCAAGTTGGATAACGTACTTCAATCCATGTCCAAGATTGAGGTCGTGCCCTGTAAAAATGAAGCACTGTGACAGTCTCTGAATACTGAAGTTTGTAACCCAAAATCAGTCTATATATGTGCGGGTTATAAATAAATCCTTCGAATAGTGAAGGTGACCAAAGCAAATAATATATTTGTCGCGAAAATATTGAACGTTGTTTAGACATTAATTATCATCGGGAAATGACAAGCAGGAAAATTATCCTAGCTCAGACAATTAACAAAAGCTTCTAGAAATTTTATTATGAAAATATTTAGGTGATGCATATGGGAAAATATGAAAAATTAGACTGCTAATACCTAGGACACTCTTCCTATCAGTGAAGGTTGTTTAGAAGCCAGACAACACGCAAAGTGTTTACTTATCCAGTCATCTAAAATTTTGAATTGTTTTAAATGAGTTGATTACGAAGCTCTTTTCACTAGGGCTGTTCACGGGATCAAGTTCACCATTGAATCGTGACTCGAACCGACAGGTTTGGCTTGAACAAAAGTCAACTCGATTTCGACTGAAAGTTAGTTCGAATCCGAACCACACAACCCACTTGGCTTGCGGTCGGTAGCGGTTGGGTGATTCTGACCTGTTTTCTTTGTTACAGTAAAAAGAGGAGAAAAAAATAAAGTAGAAAAAAATGTTGAGACAAACGGGGATGAGATCAACTAAAACACTTCAAAATTTTCATGGGATCAAACTTGTGATGCTTCAGGGTCTTGATGATGAGTGCACTAATAGAGATCGGTAACAAGGGGGGTCGAATGAAGGATAGAGAGGCATTTTTTCGAGTGTCCTACTGTCACAATCTCTCCCACTCTACCGCTTCATTTTTTCCACTGCTCATTGTTCAAGTGAGTGAGAGAGTAGAGGAAGGGTTAGGGTTTGTGAACTTGATTTGCGAGGAGAGAGGAAATATTCGCTCAAAGTAAGTGAGTGAGGGAGAGGAAGAAAAAGGTTAGAGTCTGTTTGGTAACGTTTATGTTTTCAGTTTATATTTACAAAAATTTTATAAACTGGTTTTTGTTTACTTTTAGAAAAACATAAATTACAAACGCGTTTGGTAATTAACAAAATGTTTAAAAAAATTTAAAATACAAAAAAGAGTGAGAAATGGCAAATGGTGGCAAGTGGTGGCGGAAGACGGTGGTGGAAAGTGGTGACGGTGGGTGGTGGGTAGCTGGTGGTGGTGGGTGGTGGCAGGTGGGTGGGTGACAGTGGTGGGTAGGTGGGTGGTGGTGGCAGATGGGTGGCGGATGGTGGGTGGTGGTTGTGGCGAGTAGGTGGCTGGTGGTGATGGGTGACGGTGGTGGGTGGTAGCGAGTGGGTGGTGGTGGTGGCGGGTGATGGGTGGTGGTGGTAGGTGGGTGGCGGGTGGTGGTGGGTGGCGGATGGCGGGTGGTAATGGTGGGTGGGCGGGTGACGGTGGCGGGTGGTAGGTGGTGCTGGTGGTAGTGGTGGGTGCTGGTGGCAGGTGGATACCAGATGGTGAGTGGTTGTAGCGGGTAGGTGGCGGATGGTAGTGGTGATGGGTGGGTGGGTGGGTGACGGTGGTGGGTGATAGTGGTGGTGGTGGGTGGTGGTAGCAAGTGGATGGCGGGTGGGTGGTGGGTGATGGTGATGGTGGTGGTGGTGGTGGCGGGTGGGTGTCAGGTGGCTGGTGGTGGTGGGTGGCTGGTGGTGGCGGGTGGTGGATGGTGGTGGCAGGTGAGTGGTGAGTGGTGGTGGCGTGTAGGTGGTAGGTGGTGGTAGCGGGGGGTGGATGGTAGTGGCGGGTGGATAACAGGTGGTTGGTGGGTGGTGGTGGTGGTGGCGGCGACTGAGTGGCAGGTGGGTGGTGTCTGGTGGCTGGTGGTGGCAGGTAGGTGGTGAGTGGTGGTGGCAGGTGGTGGGGGGGTGAGTGGTGGTTGGTGGTGACGAAAGACGATAGTGGAAAATGGTGGCAGGTGGTGGCCAATGTTGGGTGGTAAAAAAAAAAAAACTCAAAACTCAAAACAGAAATACATTTTTTGAGTTTACATTTTTTTGCTAAATTTATAAACTGAGACCACTGATTTATAAATCAAAAATTTACCAAACAAGTTTTTATTTGAGTTTTTTAAATTTTTGTAAATATAAACAGAAAATTGAAAACGTAAGTGTTACCAAAGGCACCTTAAGATTTGTGATCTTGATGAGTGATAGAGGAGAGATTTGATTTTGACATCAACATATATATATATATATATATATATATATTTCTATATTCACGTAATCAGAGTTCTTGATTTTATGAGAGAGAATGTAGAGTCATAATGCATAGATACATATGCAATTAGTCTTTATTTTGTTTTTAATCTATGAAAAATGCTTGGGAGCACTAATTAGGTGGCAGTGGGTTCCGCCATTAATGATGTGATGTTTTGGTCTTGGAATTATGTTTTTTTTTTTTTACTTTTGTAATATATTAGTGCTATTAGTGATGATATTTTTAGTGTGATAAATTATTGTTGTTAATCCATTTATAATCACATGCTGATTTGACGAGGGAGAGTATGTAGAGACATAATGGTACAGACTAAACTTTTCTTGATATTGATGCAATCAATTCTTGATCTAATGAGAAAGAGTGCAGAAAAACCATGATGAAAATAAAATATAATATTATATATGCAACAAAACCTTGCCATCTATATGGGAAGATTTTTGTAATTATTACAATTCGTTCGGTTCGGATCAAATGGGTGAATTTCTCGCAAAACCCAATAATCGACCTACTACTCGAAAATTTTATTAATTTACGCCCTTAGCCGACTGGCTGGTGCTGCGAAATAGCCCGTTTCATTAATTTTCAGGTCGGTTTAAATCGGATTTTTGAACACCTCTGCTTTCCACAATCCTTGAATTGAAGATTTATTTTTATCTATATTTCTTATTTAAGTAAAAGTTAAAATTTGCAATAAGAAAAAGAGTAAAATTAAAAGTTCAAAGCAACTTATATCTTTTATGTGATTAGGCCTTGTTTCAGGATAGATTATTACAGTAATTTTTCGATTTTTTACGAAAAGATGTGTAAAAAATTAAAAAAAAATGATGTGACAATTGATATTGATTTTTTGACTTTTAAATTTTAGAGTAACCATGACAATGGTATATCAATGAGTAGAATTCTCAAAAATGGGTGATACTACTTTTCTACAAATTAAAAATAAGTAAATAAATTTTAAAAAAAAAACAAAGAAAAAAGAAAAAGAGGTAGATGGTTCAAGTTACCCACATTATTCTTATTAGAAGACAGAGTTAGTAATAGAACTTTACATGGGAAAATCAATAATGGATAAATTGGCACATGGTCATAATGTTATTGTTAATTAATCAAATCACAAACGTTACAAATAATATATAAGTTCTAATTCAACAATTTAATGATTTACCAAGTAATACAAAACCCTATAATTACTTGTTATTTTAGCAGTTTCTTGAGCTTTTCTGTCCAATTTTACGTTACGAACAT
Source organism: Camellia sinensis (assembly GCF_055761805.1). Lineage (NCBI taxonomy): Eukaryota > Viridiplantae > Streptophyta > Magnoliopsida > Ericales > Theaceae > Camellia > Camellia sinensis. The sequence goes on from NC_138964.1 coordinate 75,853,450, forward strand.
TGATGTTTCTTTTTATTTTTCCCTTTTCTTGTCTTCCTCGCTTGAAATGGTAAATAGTATTTTGCTGTTACAGCTCAAATTCTTTTTGACATATTTTCATTTTCCATGTAATTTGTATATAATCCCAAAGTTCAATTATATATTTTAATTTTCAATGGTAGCAATAGCTGTTGATTTTGAAACGTAAGTTTTCCCTTTATTAAATTTGTAAACATAAATAAAAAAAATTATAGAGTTTATGCAGTATAAGTAGGTAGAGTACAAACCAATCACTATTTTTTTTAGGAATAAACCAATAACAATTGTCAAATATAAAACAATTAGTTGACTTCAAACTGAATTCTAGTAAGTTTCTTTTGAATAGATGAAAAAATTTAATGCATTAAGAGCATAAGATTTTATAACTCTCAAATTAGTACATTAACAAACTAGTAATCAAACGCTCAAAACACAATTATTTTGGCCAGAGTTAGCTTTACATGGGAAAATCAATAAATGATAAATTGGCACATGGTCATAACGTTATTGTTAATTAATCAAATCACAAACGTTACAAATAATATATAAGTTCTAATTCAACAATTTAATGATTTTCCAAGCAATACAAAACCTTATAATTACCTAATATTTTAGCAGTTTCTTCAGCGTTTTTGCCCAAATTTACGTTGCCAACATCGGCTTTTATTTATATTTCCCCTTTTCCTGTCTTCCTCTCTTGAAATGGTGAATAGTATTTTTCTTTTATAGCTCAAATTCATTTTGACATATTTTAATTTTCCATGTAATTTTGTATATAATCCCAATGTTCAATTATATCTTTTAATTTTCAATGGTAGCAATAGCTGTTGATTTTGAAACTTAAGTTTTCCCTTTAATAAATTTGTATACATAAATAATATATATATATATATATATATATTTTTATAGAGTTTATGCATTATAAGTAGGTAGAGTACAAACCAACCTCTATTTTTTTTAGGTATAAACCAATAACAATTGTCAAATATAAAACAATTAGTTGACTTCAAGATGAATACTAGTAAGTTTCTTTTGAATAAATGAAAAAATCTCAAGCATTAAGAGCATAAGTTTCTAAAAAATCTCATGCATTAAGAGCATTAGATTTTATAACTCTCAAATTAGTACATTAATAAACCAGTAATCAAAACCTCAAAACACAATTATATTGGCCAGAGTTAGTAATATAAGCTTTACATGGGAAAATCAATAAATGATAAATTGAGACATGGTCATAAGTAAAAAAATATATATATATTTATGTTAACAAATTTATTAAAGGGAAAACTTAAGTTCAAAATCAACAGCTATTGTTACCATTGAAAATTAAAAGATACAATTGAACATTGGGATTATATACAAAATTACATGGAAAATTAAAATATGTCAAAATGAATTTGAGTTATAAAAGAAAAATACTATCCACCATTTCAAGAGAGGAAGACAGGAAAAGGGGAAATATAAATAAAAGTCGATGTTGGCAACGTAAAGGTTTTGTATTACTTGGAAAATCATTAAATTGTTGAATTAGAACTTATATATTATTTGTAACGTTATGCATTATAAGTAGGTAGAGTGCAAACCAACCACTATTTCTTTTGGGGAATAAACCAATGGAGTTTTCTTAAGTGTGCAAGTGCACACCATGTGCCACTTACACAAAAAGTGTAAATGTAAGGTGTAAGTATAAGCATAAGGTGTAAGTGTAAGGTGTAAGGTGTAAGTGGGTTGCACATGGTGTGCAACCTCAAAAAAGGTGTAAGTGTAAGGTTTAATTTTTTACAAAAGGTGTAAGTGTAAGGTGTAAGTGTAAGGTATAAGGTGTAAGGTGTAAGTTGCACACCATAACCAAACCCTAAACCAATAACAAGTTGTCCAACCTTCAAATATAAAACAATTAGTTGACTTCAAGCTGAATACTAGTAAGTTTCTTTTGAATAGATGAAAAAATCTCATGCATTAAGAGCGTAAGTTTTTAAAAAATCTCCCGTATGAAGAGCATAAGATTTTATAACTCTCAAATCAGTATCAACTAGTAATCAAAACCTCAAAACACAATTATATTGGCCAGAGTTAGTAATAGAAGCTTTACATGGGAAAATCAATAAATGATAAATTGGCACATGGTCATAATGTTATTGTTAATTAATCAAATCACAAACGTTACAAATAATATATAAGTTCTAATTCAACAATTTATGATTTTCCAAGTAATACAAAACCTTATAATTACCTAATATTTTAGCAGTTTCTTGAGCTTTTCTGCCCTATTTTTTTATTTATATTTCCCCTTTTCCTGTCTTCCTCTCTTGAAATGGTGAATTGTATTTTGCTTTTATAGCTCAAATTCATTTTGACATATTTTAATTTTCCATGTATTTTGTATATAATCCCAATGTTCAATTATATCTTTTAATTTTCAATGGTAGCAATAGCTGTTGATTTTGAAACTTTAGTTTTCCCTTTAATAAATTTGTATACATAAATAATTTTTTTTTAGAGTTTATGCATTATAAGTAGGTAGAGTACAAGCCAACCACTATTTTTTTTTTTTAGGTATAAACCAATAACAATTTTCAGATATAAAACAATTAGTTGACTTCAAGATGAATACTAGTAAGTTTCTTTTGAATAGATGAAAAAATCTCATGCATTAAGAGCATCAGTTTTTAAAAAATCTCATGCATTAACAGCATAAGATTTTATATCTCCCAAATAAGTATATTAATAAACTAGTAATGAAAACCTCAAATCACAATTATATTGGCAATCTTTATGGGTAAATTCCAAGCCCCTTTAAATTGCTCATGTTTCATCCAAACATCTCCATAGTAAATGTGAATTCTTTTTTTTGTTTCCTCTCTTGTGAGAAGAGAAGAGTTCTTCAACAGTTTTAGCCATGGCAAAGAAACCAAGCATGGGGCGCCAAAAGATCAAAATTGCAAAAATAGAGATCAAAAATCGCTTGCAAGCCACCTTCTCAAAACGCCGATCCGGGCTTTTCAAGGCGGCAAGCGAACTTTGCACGCTTTGTGGCGTAGAGATTGCTATCATAGTTTTCTCTCCAGCTGGTAAAGTCTATTCTTTCGGCCACCCTAACGTGGATTCTATCATTGATCAATTCTTGATTCGAAACCCTCCACCTAACACCACCACACGCCACCTTATTGAGGCTCATTGTAATGCTAGCGTGCGCGAGCTCAACTTACAACTTACTCAAGTTCTCAATGAATTGGAAGTCATGAAAAGACAAGGTGAAACCTTTGATCACATGAGAAAAGCTAGTCAAAGACAATATTGGTGGGAAGCTCCAATAGACAAGCTTGGCTTGCATGAGCTTGAACAACTTAGGAGTTCAATGGTGGAGCTCAAGAAGAACGTAACCAATCAGGCAAACAAAATTCAAGTTGAGAGCACCACAAATCCTTTGCCATTTTTCTTAGTAAATGGCAGCGGAATCGTTGATCCCTTTGAGAGTAAAACATCTCATATCAATGCTTCTTCTTCAGTCACTCCTAATGTCCATAACTTTGGCTATTATGGTCATGGATTTTTTTAAGGTTTTCTTGTCCATTTTCATGTTGGTTTCAAGCTGGCTAGTACCTTACTAGCCTTAAATGTCAATACATAAATCTTTTTTCAATTATGTTTGTCCATGGATTGTAAGGATGATTTTTCATCTACTATTCCTTAGTGCCATAATAAATATTAAATTAATTCATTTTTGGCAATTTATAATAATCATAACTTTATTAGTTAAAATTTTACCTTTGTATAGATAGAATGGATTTAAGATGGCTTTCCAAGATGTCACTTTCACACCATTGAATGAAATTCTTTAGAAAATTATGTTTAATTTATATTTTCCTATAATAATAATGAGCTCAATCTTAGGATTAATATGGATGCTTCAATCCTATTGTTATGGTAAGAGAAAATTACATTTTACCTTTAAAAGTATGACTGTACCTATTTATCATTCTAACTATGAATTTATATCGGCGTAAAGCTTCTATTAAAAAGTTCATTACATTAATGAAAATAATCATGTGGCATGCACATGATAACTCTAATATTGTGATATGCCTAAATGTGCACATCTTGAAAACGAAAAAAAGAAAAAAAAAATTAATGGCATCAAAATTTATGTACCCTTTTGCTAATTTTCCCATGGCCTACATTTTCCATTGATTTTTTTTTTTTTTTGCCCTCTAGCTTTCACAACAACCAAACGAACTCTAATTCATCACACAACTAAAACTTGATTGCTTTGGTTAGGTTAGTACCTAAAATTCAACAAAAAATTAAAAAACAATGAGTTAATTCATCCCAAAGCATGCATGGCAAATCATGGAAGAAAACATATTAATTAAAAGAATTGATTCACAAAATAACAACATTCAATTTCATTGCTAATTGGTTGAAGATTCAATGGAATTTCACTACCCTTTGACCCTCAATGCATGTTTAATTTTAGATAAAGTGACCATAGCATTAGAGAGAGAGAGGTGGGGTGGGTTTGTGGTTAGTGAATGGAGATAAATTGGAAAGGGTGAAAGATATGGAAATGGTGGATATGGGCTTGATGGCCCGTTAAACTTGCTTGAACTTGTTATGATTTATAAGATTTGGTGTAACAGTTTAGATCCATATGACTAAGTTGAGAATTTTTTTAGGTCTATTTATAATGTGGGTTAGACTTCAAAAAACGCATTAAACCCGTTTTGTCCCGCTCACAAATTATATACATATTTATGTGTTTGTTTTGTATTGGTGTCATTATATTTTTTATTAACATAATTTGCGCATTAGAGCATCTATAGCGTTTGGTCTATTTTTTCCATCAAATTTGAGTAAAGATTTGGGTTTAAAATTTCATCTAATACTACTCGTTTCAATGCTAATTTTTCAATTTTCATCAAACAGCGAGTTGACCGTGAGGACGACCGGAACAATGTCTGGGTGATCAACTGAATTGTGTAAATTGATGGGCAATTTTGCAAGCACATGCCAGGTGGACAACCTACAGGTCGTCTAGTGTATTGTGATGCCCCATCAGCTACTTGCAACAATAACGGCTACCTATAACAATTTGATAAAACACCAAAGTCTCCCTCAATTTGATGAAAGTTTTGAGCTTTTCCTTATTTGATGAGTTTGATATCATGGTTAGAGCAGAAAAAATGTACTTATTTTATCAAATTTAAATATGATTAAAAGAAAGAAAAAAAAAGGAGTAAGCGTTGAATACGTTCTTATTAGTTAGGGCATTTCCAACGGTCTATCAATTTTTTCACCAAATTTGAGTAAAAATTTGACGAAAAGCTCTCTTTGATATCAAGTGCTCCAACAGAGGGTTTTGCTACTTCGTCAAACCACAGATTGACTGGGCGGATGTCTGACCAGTCAACCGGCAAGTACAAATTTTTCACAATTTTTCTTCTTGTGATGGTCACCCGGAGGGTTGACCGACCAGTATAATTTTTTCACAAAATTTTACCTTGAGGTGGTCATCTGGGAGGACATCTGGGCCGACATTTGGTAGTGAAAATCCAACGATTATGAACAGTTATTTAATGAAATGTATATTGGTCAGCAGTTTGATGAAAGAAAAAATAAAATCCTGAATTTGATACCGATTTGATGAAACCGTCGAAGTTGAAAAAGAAACATTTTTTTATCAAAGTCAAATTTAATAATAAATTTGATACACAGTTAGAGATGGTCTTATGTAAAAGGATTTGATGTGATGCACACTTTATTCCCTAAATGTGTGTACTATATAAAGGCTAGATAGGATAGTGGTATTAAATTATACTTCAAAGAGATAAATCCTAATATTTTGTGGTCCTGTAATATTTTTTTACTAATTGTTATAGAATAATGCTATACAAATGTAAAAATTAATATAAAAAATTATACGGCAGGATACGACTGAATTGTTGGACTATCGCTCTATAACAAGGGAAATTATTCAATGTTCCCGAATATCACATGTATGTACTCCTTAATCAATCATCATTCGATATGCCCCCTCATGTTCCTCAATCATCGAACACAATATCCCATTTACTCATCTTATCCACCAATCACAATGCTATGAAATACCATATGTCTATACTCCAGGATTACTGATGAATAATTATTCCTATAACAAAGAGCTCATCCGAATACCGCTATATTATTAAAATGAAATATTCTACATAAAACATATGAAAAAAATAACATTTTTATATAAGAAAATGATTGATACTATTAAAAAGTCTTTTCTAATTTATCTTAAATGACATAACAGATTACATGTTAATTTTTGATTTGTTACAAACAAAATTATCTACTTGAATTATGTCTTTAACATTTCTCTTATATTTTTCTCTTTTAATTTCTAACTATTTTTTTTTTAAAATTATTTCGTCTTTAAATTATTCATTTCATCTATTTAATTTAATTTCAATTAATATGGTTTAATTGTGGGTCTCTCCATTCTCTTTCACACATTAGTATGGTAAATTGCATTTAATTTCATTACTACTGCCATTAGAAGAGTGTCTCATTATGCGTTGAGAAATATTATTTACACAAAAAATCTGTGCACAGAAACTCTCAAATAAGAGTAGGTCTTACATAGGTCCCACATGTATGGACCCAAACTTTCAATCTCTTTTGAGTAATGTTAGTGATTCTAAAAATTCTATCAAAATTTCTACTAAATGTCTTACATAGGAGTGGGACCTACACAACGTAGGTCTTATGTGAGTCCAACATTCATATGAGACATTTAATAAAACTTTTGGTATAATTTTTAAAGTCTCTAACATTTTTGTTCTCTTATAAAAGCTTTTTCATCTTATCCGCATTTATTGTGCATTAAATTCTTAAAAGTAGTGGTAGACCGTTATTATTTAATTGGTTTTTTTTTTGGGGGGGGGAAGGGGGGGACTTTCTTTTGGATCTAAAAGCCAGTACAAGTAGCTTCATCGCACTTGGTGTGGGCTTAATGCTCCTGCGCTATGCGAGTCTTGATTTAAGCGGAACTTGTCGTGGGGGGTCGGGGAAAGTTCCCAGGTTATAGTTTCCTAACTCAAAACGGACAACAGCTCACTCTGGTGATCTCTACAAGGGGCACTGCCTTAGACCTACAGGAGAGTGGAAGGATTTTCCTGTAACAAAAAAAAAAAGCCACTAAAAGAAATTAAGGTTGTGTTTGGTGCAGCTTTCAAAACTCTGTTTGGATGGAGTTTTAGAATTGTGATTCTACCACACATTTCAAAACATATTTCTCTTTCCTATTTAGCTACTCTTTCTCTCTTTCGTGTTCTCCATTCTGAAAAGTAAAGGATTTTTGAATTTTGGGTCCACTTGGTCATCTTCTTGGATGTCCCCCCGGATGTCTGGCCGGTTGACCAGAACAGTGTTCGTGTTTTCATTTTTTTTTAATTTTTGTATTTTAAATAAAAAATATTTTGAAATTTTTTTAAAATTTTTTACGAGCTTTGAATAGAATTTTGGGTTGTGTGTTTAGTTATGAATGCACACTTCCTTTTTGGGCTACACACATAACATTCCCCAACAAAAACAATGTGTCATAAATTCAATGCAATTGGGCAATACAGAAATAAATGATCCGAGGATTCTCCATTCTTACAACACATAATGCATCACTAAGGATTTAAAAAGTGATTAGGTCTCCATTTCTGCAATGTATCGTTTGTCAAAATGCCTCCATGAACCAAGGCCCACACGAACACCTTCACCTTAAGAGGAACACAAGCCTTCCAAATTATTTTTCAAAAAGTAAATTGAGGAACATGAGGAGTATCTATGAGTTTATCAAAAATAGATTTACAAGAAAATATCCCAAATGAATGACGAGCCCAAACCCTCTTGTCCTCCAAAAAAAGAGCCAAAGAGAAATTATCAATTCTGGACAACAAAGACACGAACTGTGAAGCCTCCCTATCATTAAGATTTCTAGAAACATCAAAATTCCATGAAATTGGAGCCAAAAGTGAACAGGCCATGGAAGCAATAAAAGAATTATAAGATCGAGCCACTGTATGGAGATATGGAAAATCATAAGTAAAAAAAAGATTGACCCATCCAAACATCCTTCAAAAAACGAACAAGTTCCCCGTTACCCACCCTTACAGAAAAATGATGAGACCAACATGTATAGATATGAGAAATTGATTTTCAAGGAGCATGACAATTACTCCTCAGAACCACCCATGAATCCCTACCATTGTCTTAAGTCCCATACTTGCTTCTAATAACCAAATGCCATAGTGAATCACTCTCAAGTGGAAATCTCCCTGACCATTTCCTAAGAAGGGCCATGTTCCTAGCCCAAATGTTACCAATGGCCAAACCCCCCTTTTCCTTAGGCAACAAAACTAAATCCCAATTCACTAGGTAATCCATCTTCCCCTCGTCCTTGCCTTCCCAAAGAAAATCCCTCGTCAAATTTTCTAATGCCTTTGCCACCTTAACCTGTAACTTGAACAAAGATAAGAAATAAATAGGAATACCACTCAAAACCGTCTTAACCAAAGTGTATTTACCCCCGCATGAGATTAAAGCCTTACTCCACCCTTCCAACCTCTTGCCAATCTTCTCCATAACTAGATTACAAAAAGCTTCACTTCTAGGATTACCCCGGCAATGGAAGACCTAAATACTTAAACGGAAGTGCCTTTATACCACATACTAAAAGTGTCGCCCTATTCCGAAGCATGTCTTGTTGTATGTTAATGCCCACCACACTACTTTTCACGAAATTAACCTTAAGCCTTGAGATTACCCTGAAAAGTCTCAAAATCGAATAAAGATTAACTATCTGACTTTCATCCCGTGTAGAGAAAGTATGGTATCATCCGCATACTGTAAATGTGTCACACTAACTCTATCCTCCCCACCTCCAATCCCGTAAAAAGCCCTACATCTCTAGCTCTATCAACCATCCATCCCAGTACGTCTGCCACCAAAATAAAAAGAAAATGAGATAGTGGGTCCCCTTGTCGCAACCCTCACAAAACCCTAACACACTCCCCTAGTTTACCATTAACTAGAACAGACATATTGAATATCTGCTAATCCAAAACCTCCATCGCCCACCATATCCCTTCTTGTCCATTACAAAATCCAAAAACTGCCAATCCACATGGTCATATGCCTTCTCGAAGTCCACCTTAAAAATAATTCCCTAGACTTCTATATTCCTCAACTACTTCATTTGCCACTAAGGCTACATCTAGGATTTGTCTTCCTTTCACAAAAGCCCCATCTGCCATAGACACAGTCTCTTCCAATTAAATCCTTAGTCTCTTTGATAAAACCTTCCCCAAAATCGTATAAAGTGATGTGACCAAACTGATGGTTCTAAAATCTCTAATTCTTACAGCATTCACTTTCTTAGGAATTACACAAATGAATGTGGCATTTGAGCTCAAATTAACAACCCCCGACTCATGAAATTTTGAAAAAACTCCCAACAAATCCTTTTTCACCACCTCTTGTAGCCTGTTTTTCGTGCTCCTTTTGGATACAATAGCCCTACAGTTCGGACTCCCGTGGTTTTGAATCTGATTTCAGAAGTGCAATGTTAAATATGATAAACACAAAATGAGTCCAAATTCGATAAATCTTTTGTAAAATCGATTTTGAATCAAAATGCAAAAAATAGACTACTTTGCCAGATTACAAAGTTGCCACCTAAATATTTTTGAAAAATTTAGGAAACCTAAGACTCGTGCCAAATGCCACTTATCCGTTATCACCAAAGTTTCTCTACTCAAGAACTTAGGTATGAAAGGGGAAGGTCGTGAATTGAGCACTCCACTCACCCGATCAAAGATTGGCCTCTGCTAATCATGATGTGGTTCTTATTTACATTATATGCTCTTATTCCAATTATTAGGCTAATTTACTATGTGTTGCACACAAGTATAGACTAATTTGCAAAAGTTGGAACACTTTGATCTTAAGTTTGATTGAAAATTGTTTTGAATATGTATCACAAAGTAATCTCATATGTACATTAATCAAATCATCCCAATTTGAGCAATTAGCCTTCACCCACTGGCATTCAAACAACTGTATTACTTAAGTAGTTAGCCTCATGGAAAATATGCTTGATATGGCAACGATCACACACATGGGATATGCTAAAGCAATAAGTTCTCACCTAGTACTCCAAGGCAAGCCAAAAGAAACAAAATAATTAGAAAAATGCATGCTCTAATATGCAAATGACTAATGCAGCATATACAAAAATGCAACTAATAGGTTCGGTTGTCTAATATGTCATGTGAATCACTTTGATAGCATGCGGTGGCGCACATATAAAAGAAAGTATAAAATGACAATGCCGTTAGAATGATGAACCGAACCTTTATGCATGCAAGACAAATGAATGCAAATCATGAAAAATGCTAAAAGAAACATGATGTTGTACATTATCCATTATAAACAAGTAAATAAAAGGGAGCATGAAATGGGGATTGGAAGACATACACATTATTACAAGTGTGCCCTCATATAAGAGGGTCTGAATAACTATCCTAGCTAATTACCAAATTAACTAGCTATTAGAAACCAAATTAACTAAATTAACTAGCCTAGCTAATGATTTACAAATTGGAACTAACTAATTAATTACAACACAAATTTAATTAGCTAAGTAATTACAAGTTTAGTACTTTAAGTACGATATACTACTATTAAAACATGATTGTAATGGCCCCCGAGAAGCAAGGAATGGTTCATGCACGGATGCGGATTTTCACCCGAAAATGCTCTCTGTTCTACTGTCAGAATGCTTCGGTTGCACAGTCAGGAAATTGAACTATTTTTATCTTAGTCTCGGCTCTGTTTTGCAAGGAAAATGACACTGCCTAGTTGAAAAGAGGTGGCCGGCCGGCCAGAAGAAGTGGTGTGCCGTATAGTAAGTTGGCCAGCCGGCCACTAGTTTTTGTTAATGCCCTGCTACAACAGACAAGAAACAAAGCACATACACAGTGTTTTTAGGGGATGTTTGTCCACCCCGCCTCTTCTTATCATCGAATAGATCAAAGGAGGTGTAGACTTGATTTACAAACCATCAATCGACACAAACTCATTGTGTGATGATTTATGGATCAAGGGACAACAGCTCAATAAATGAAGCTAAAAGACCAACAAAACTCTCTCCCTATCATGACATTGATCAAGCGAAGTGGTTGACATTAAATCTTGAATCATTATCATCACTAACAAGTATGAAATGACTCAAGACTCAATGCGTTCAATTAACATCCGATTAAACTCAACTTTATTTTATTATCTTGCTCCATTTTAGCCCTAATTTTATCGCTTTTTTTAATTACCTTTCCATTCCTTAGTCATTTGAGTCCAAAAATGATAGTTAAGTATACTAAATGGAGAAGAGTATCAAACAAGAAAGGGTTGGGCATGAGAGGGAGGTAATGCCCTGGTAATAAACCTCCGAAGAGATTAAACCATTTAGCATTGAATGGTCCATTTCTCAAGCTTAAACAACACTTAGTTGAAACAATTCTCAAAGAAATAAAAAGCCAAGAAATGGGGGAGGTTGCATAGATGATTATGTATGATCACAAGTATAGAGAGCATGAAATAAATGCTATCAACTCAATTAGGTTGGTAGCTAAGGCCTAAACCACCAAACCTATGAGGACCACTACACTACAAGCATGCTATGCAAACCATAAATGAAATAGACAACCTAAAACAGTCCTAAAATAGCTAAAAATAGTGCTGGCAATCACATGGAAAAGCTTGAAAAAGTTACCTAAAACAATATAGAAATTGAGCTAGTAAACAAGCATAAGGAGGGGTGGCTAACCCCTCCATTTTTGGGGCCTCAAAATAGCATTCAGTCTCCGAAAACCTCTGAAAAATAGTGGTAAAAAGTTGGAAAAAATCTAAGAAAGAAATGGGAAGCGCAAGGGCAAAAGCTTAGAGAACAAGGTTCAAAGAATGGTGGTTAACCCCTCTTTGAACCTTAAAAATAGTCCAAAAACTGTTTAAAAATAGCAAGAAAAGAGAATGAAGAAGTAGTCTAAAGATAGTCAAAGTTATACCTCTTGAAGAGGAGTAACTCCTTTGTTCACAAACCACAAGGTATTCACTCTCAATGGTTGAGATTTGAGCTCAAGAACTTCAACAAGAAGAGCCAAATTTTTGGTTTAGGAACTGTAGAAAGAGAGTGTGTATGTTGCAAGATAGAGAGAGAGAGAGTGCTATGCAAGTATTAGAGCTTTTGGAATTTTTTCTAAACTAATTTCAAGAGGGGTGGTCATCTATATATAGAAAGACATGTACCTTTATCGGAAATATCAGTCTAGAGACAGCTGGTGCAGTGCATGCACCTATGGGAATAGCTGGCACAACTGGTAGCAAAATATCTGTTCTACCAGCACAACTGGTCAGTCGGCCACTAGGGGGACGGCTGGCCACTAAAATTGGTCTATAGGGACACTTGGCTGTAAATATCTGCCTCTCAGGACACCTGGCCAGCCAGCCAATGTCTTGTACGGCCATCCACAAAAAGTAGCCAGTCGGCCACAACAATCTTTTTTCAAGCCCGACTTCAAACATGCATATCTCCCTCATCCAGACTTGGTTTTAGTTGATTCTTAAGTATAAATTGAAGCCCTGGAAGTCCACTTTCCAATGGTGTGGCCTCACATCTAAATTCTAAGTGTGCAAAGAGAGATGCCTAATTTAGTAAAGGCTGCTCATTTTTATCTTAAAGGATTAATGCCCAACTTTTTTCCCAACTGGCTTTCTTCTCACCCCTCTTGTTTCCTCCAACTCCAAACCTATAAATAAGACGTTTTTAAATATTTTTTTAAAGAGTTCACCTCCCTTTTATTTATTTCCACTTTGTCCTTACTCGGTTTACCGAAAAGTGTAATATTTTAAACTAAGTGCAAGCCTCGGAACATCGTACAAACATTTGGAGAAATATTTTGAAAAAAGATGGTTTCAAGGTCTAAAATAGTTTTGGCCAAATAATTTTGATCAAAATGGGGTGTAAGGTTGGGATTAGAAGCTCAAAAATCAAAGTCTTTAGCTGAAGAACTTAAACAATTGTACAGTGTAACTTTCATCATTGAGTGTCCAACCTAAGTCGCCCAAGTCTTAAGGGCGGTCAAAAATGGGGCGTCTACAGTTGCCCCTCTTTGATAGAGCTTGAAGTCATGATATGATGTGATTGAATGTCAAAACCTGAAGATAACCCATTTTTACAAGGCCGTAAGACTTGATACAATTGGTTGAACCCGAGGGTTACCTACGTATCCCTTTGTAAGGAATCAAACGGGCATAGTTTAGGAGCAAAATGCAAATGATACACAATGTAACAAAACAATGCAAACTATATACAATGTAACGAAAATAGTCAAACCACAAGTAGTGCAAAACACACAAATACCATAAAGAAATGGGAATGAAAAATCAAACTATGTTTTATATAGAAAAGAAGTGGGCACAGTCAAACGGCGCCTAACATAGGCTAAGTGCCTACACCCTCAATACTGGCCTCAGTGCAGCATGGGTGCTTACACATAACAAAACCATGTTTTAACGTGAAAGGGGTGCCTGTACATGCAAAACTATGTTTTTCGCAGAAAGCGTACAAGTAATTGGGTGGTATGATATAAGTGGGGAATGATCTGCTAGGGAAAGACAATGATCCTAAATACTGAATATAACAAGAAAAAGTATGATGCAATGGATGAAGTGAATAAAGGGCGTAAGCCGAACTACATCTTACCTAGAAAAGGCATAGACACAAAACAAACCACGTCTAACATAGAAAAGGTGTTGACACCCTTAATATTGGCCTCAACACAGCATGGGTACTTACACATGACAAAACCATGTTTCAACGAGGGAAAGGTATAAACCTATGCCAGACTAAGCTTAACATTGAAAGGATGCAGGCGATAATATGGTATGATGTAATGGATACAATGGGTAGTGTAGTAGATGCATGCGATAGATGTTATATGCAATGTGATAAAAGTACTAGATAATAATAGATATGATGCAACAGTTGGGAAGTGAAAGTACCTTACAGGGGCAATTGGTAATGACTTACCTTATGCTACTGGGGATTTACCTCTTCTTATTGCTTTCAAGACTTCTTCCTGCATCTTGTGCTTCCAAACCATAGGTACTACTTTTCTCCCTATCTATGTTCTCAACTTTCCCCATTCTCCAACAGGGTGATAGACTAGGTTAGTTCAGTATCCAGAATTGAGACGTATACAAGCTACCTCAACATATGGGGCTGCCATACAGATTTCAAGTCGAGGATACACCCTTGGTATTTAAACCAGACTTTAGTCTCAAAAATTCCGAACCTTTGCGTTCTAGGGCTTAGCTATTCGAACTGTAGTTTCCATCGCCTCAATTGATCTCCTAGGAACTCACTACAAACACAGTCAAGTGGCTATACCAAACCGCCTGAAGCCATTCGGGCACGACAAACACCAAAGGAATTACACTTTCAGAGGATTTAAGGCCTCTTACACCCTGGGAGTGCACAAGACCGTACGGGTGAGGTGAATGCACAAAACAATGCTATTTGGATGCGCAAGACAATGCGAAGGGGGGAATGCACAAAATAGTGTGATACAGGGTGAATGCACAAAACAGTGCGACAAAAAATGAAAGCAAAAAACAGTGCGATGCAAGGTGAATGCACAAAATAGTGAGATGCAAGATGCACAAGACAATGCGATACAAGATGAATGTACAAAACAATGCTGTGTAGGTTGAATGCACAAAATAGTGAGACACAAGGTGCGCAAAATAGTGCGATACAAGGTAAATGCACAAAACAGTACGATACAAGACGCACAAAACAGTGTAATGCAAGGTACACAAAATAGTGCGATACAAGGTGAATGTACAAAATAGTGCGATACATGGTGCATAAGACAGTGCGATACAAGGTGAATACACAAAATAGTGTTGTGTAGATTGAATGCACAAAACAGTGCGATACAAGGTCAATGCATAAAACAGAGCAATGCAAGGTGCACAAAAACAGCGTGATGTAGGTGCACAAATAGTGCGATACATGCTTGCACAAGGCAGTGCGATGCGGGGTGAATGCACAAAACGGTGCAATATGGGGCGGTGTAATGCATAAGATAGTGCTATACAAGCTTGCACAAGACAGTGCTATATAGGCATAAAACAGTGCTATACAGAATGACTACACAAAACAGTGCAATAAAAGTGCACATGGCAGTGCATCAAGTACCTTATGAAATGAGTGTAGGGCATCTTGCCACAGTTTATTGAAATGTAATTGAAAAACAATGTGGATGGTAACTCAACGAAACTCTGTTTTTACAAATACAGACAAAGTCAAGAACAAGAGCAACCAACCATGCATTTCAAATCAACCAGTGTGTATGAGCATCCACGCATAATCCAGAGCACATGCATTAATCAGAGGAAAGATGGCAATCCCAAGAGAGTTTGGAAATGGTCAGAGACAACTTTCGAAAGCTGAATTATATCAGAATCATCATGGGGGTAAACTACCCTAATGTAGGGAAAAGTGCATAACAGATGGCTTTGAGCGAAATAAGAGAAAGGTTGGATCTATGCCGCTTGTTCAATTGGTGACCAGATGCACTAAAAATTGCCCCTAGTGTCCAGTCATTGGTCACCGGTTGGGTTTATGCCTTTTGTTCAATGGATGGCCCAATCTGATGTACTGAAAATTATCCCTAGTGTCCAGTCACTAGTCACCTTTTTTAACATTATGCAGGCATATGTAATGGGGATCATCAGATCTTGGAATAGCTGCTAACCAATCAGACTCATGTTTCTCTTCTGTCCCAACATGTTAAGAACTTACTCCAATCCTCTCCAAAGTAGTGATGGATTCTTCACAAATATTTTGCAATGATCATGGACGCGATGCTCCTTGTATGGGCACTCTCAGTTTGTTTATGAATTCCACACATGGACTTGTTTTTGAGGTTGGAGTGGACACTAATGTATGGAATTGTAACCATGCCACTCTGTTGAACTTGAGTGACAGATACGCTATGGTGACTCGATGAAGAGCATTTTTTAGCAACAGACACACTATGGTGACTCGATGAAGATCGTAAACTAACACAAACACCAGACACGACACAACAAAACTCACAACTGACCTAAAAGCAGAAAAAGACTCAAGGTGACTGATCATTCATAGTGCCTCTAGTATTACCTATGTTTCCCTTGGAACTCAATTTCGCAAAACCCGAGTTTTGATTTATTTTTTCTTTTTTTTTTCTTTTTTTTTGGCTCAAGATAGAGATTCCACTAATAAGTTCAAGTTTTGAAAATTGCTCCACTTGTTGATTCAAGCTAGTTCTTCCTTACCTAACGCTAGTAGGTTACATGTACAGCAATCAGTGTAGCTTATGGATTGCTGTGAAGCTGTCGATGTGAATTGAACAAGATGATTGAGTCGAGATGGATGAGATGGATATGGTTGAAACTGAACTTTAGGATAAAGTTTCCTACTTATCCCAAGATGAGAATCAGGTCAATGCAGTTCATGGCTGAGGTTCACTGGGGTGTTGACACTCCTTTTGCGCTCTAACTTTTGCCAAAGTCGCCCCTTCAAGGTTTTCAACCTTGCAAGCTATATTTGTTTGATTTCTTATTTTTCATGCTCTAACTTTTGCCTAGGTAGCTCTTTCGGGTTTTCGGCCTTGCGAGCCTCTCAAGGATAGCATTACAACATTTGCTGTGAATTTGATCAATAGTCATCCTTGCCCTAACACTTGAACTGGCTTCACCTTGATTTGAGCTTGGTTCTCCATTCTCTTATGCATGTCTTCTTCCTTTCTTTCGCTCCATTTTCAGAGTTGGTTCTTCTTACAATGTGGTACCTCCTCGCATTGGCTTCCCCAAATTCAGACAAAAATTCCTTTCTTCACAGTTGATTTGATTTCATTCCAATGAATACCCCTACCTTGGTTGACTTCTTTCTCTTTTTTTTTTCCTTTCTTTTCTTTTCCTCTTCTTTTTTTCTTTTCTTTTTCTTTTATTTTTTCTTTCTCTTTTCTGTTTCTCTTTTTGGTTTCTTTCTTTCTCTTTTGGTTTCTTTTATCCCTTTCTTTTTAAAATAATGAAAACACTAGGGAGAGAAATTCTATGATTGTGAGGTCTAAAAGAAGTCTTGTGCTTGCCAAAATGATATCTAAGGTGAAGAAAATCCCCAAGACAATGTAGAATACCACGCACAATTCTAAACCTATCTTCGCAAGTTTACAAAAGAAACAACTTAAAATTTTGAACTCATGAAGGACTTTGCGTCGATAATTTAGAATCCACTCAAATCATTTGGGGGATCCTTTTTAACACTCGAGCTTATTAAAGGAATCTCGTTCAAGAACAAATTCAAAGCGTTTTCTATTTTGAAAAGGTCACACATGCATTACTGTAGGCACAACAAAATGATCAAAAACTTGACTTCCACTTTCTTATAAAGATGAAGACCTGAGGGTACACAAGAGTGACTCAAAGGAAAAGACTCAACTGACTTAACGACACAAGAAAACACAAAGCAAATA
The DNA here is from genome assembly GCF_055761805.1 of Camellia sinensis. NCBI lineage: Eukaryota > Viridiplantae > Streptophyta > Magnoliopsida > Ericales > Theaceae > Camellia > Camellia sinensis. Next base: position 75,871,083 of record NC_138964.1, read on the forward strand.
AAACGTACAACAACTATTTATAAGACACAACTCAAAACCAAATCACTATCCAAGTCCATCTGCAGATTTCCAAAACAACTTCAAGTAGCCCACAGGAGGGTCCAAACATGCCTTCAATTCAGCAATACTAACATCCACACCCAACAGGACTGATTTCTCATAGATTGAGCCTCACAATTACCCCAGTTGTTCCCGCACATCTGATTGACCATGTTGGCAAGGGTCAAAGATTGGTTGTTGGCAAACCATGGACGGGATTCATGTTATGGGGTGGCAATCTATTGCAGTGAGGGAGAGGTTTATTGACAACTTTTGGTTTTTCAGGTGAGGTGATGACCTTTTTGTCAATCAAGTCTTGAATTTCATAATGAAAGCGAAGGCAACGGTTAGTATGGTGACTGTACTATTGATGAAATGTATAGTACTGGGTAAGGTCATGTCTAGGTGGGAGAGGGTTAAGGAGAGGTCGAGTAATGAAAGGTTTGAGATATCCTTTCTGTCACGACCCAAACCCGGCCCTATGGGTTTAGCACCGTAACCGGCCAGTAATCCGAGATTACCGAAGGCCTACAGGACAGTAATACAATAAAACAGAGTACAGGGCCTGGCGGAAGCCAAAACATTAAATAAACAATGCCCAATGAGCTGCGACAGTCTATATGAAAAGATTTTTCATACATTTATACGTAAACAGTACAGAACGGTATGCACAATATTTACAATCATTCAGACTAGGGACTCAACCCTAGATAACAGTACGGTAAACATTCAGTCTATACAAAACAGTGAAACAGTACAAAAGGGGGAATTGTAAAACACCCCTAAGCCCTAACACGTTAGGCTCGGAACCTCGCAGTGAGGCACAAAGGCTGGCTTGACAAAACTGGAGTAACCCTGACGCCTCTAGCTTCAATCTGGTGCCTGTACACCTACATATATATATGAGCAGTGAGCTAAAGCCCAGTGAATAACATAAAGCGTAAAGGGGTTTAGAATGAATGTCCTTACAGTAATGAAAACAGTTCATTTCAATCAGTATTTCAGTTGCTCAGTACAGTAAACAGTCATATGTGGTACATCCATTAGCATAACAGAAACAGTAGGTCTTAAAAGACCGAACAGTAATGATGGCCATCAGTCAGTAAACAGTAGTGGTTCCAACGAGGGAACCGACAGAGAATTCTGTCACAGTAACAGTAAGCAGTAGGTGCCAAGGATGCCACAATACAGTTCAGAATATAGGACATACATTCATTCAGTTAACAGTAGTCAGTTCAGAAAACAGTACAGTTCAGTTGTTCAGAGAATAATCATTTGTGAACATATCTTTACACATTCGTTACTCACAGAGTTCGGGCTACAGTATGCTAGAGCGTGCCTCTCCAGTCGCCAACCCTACACAATTAACAGATTGAACACACTAAGCTACACAGCTGGGAAAGATAATAACTTAACCCCTAATGCCTCGGTGTGTTCTACATCTATATCCTCAACAAGATGTCTACAACTAGGCCTAAGAATGCCTAGAATGAGATGAGGATGCAAAGATGCACGTTTAAAAGCATTTTCAGAAAAACAGAGTTCCGCTCGAGCGTAGGTTTCCCCGCTCGAGCGGTAATACAACAAAGGTACACGCTCGAGCGTAAACTTTCCCTCTCGAGCGTACTGTAAAAGTACTGGATGGGTGAAATCTCCGCTCGACGCCCGCTCGAGCGTGAGACATGACTCCACTCGAGCGGACTGCAAAACAGTGCAGAGAGATGCTGGATGCTCGGATTCCACGCTCGAGCGCCACTTTCCCCGCTCGAGCGTAAGTGCAAAATCTGGGAATTCCAGATTGCACCTCCAAGCTCCAACTCACACTCAAATGCATCAAAACCAATCCTCTTGGGCCCATTTTCTGGAAAACATTTATAAACACATAGTATAGCATGGTTCAAAGCTCAATTTTGAGAAATCAAAACCCAAGGGTGTTTAATTCAAGCTCAATTTCAAATCATTTTCAAGAACAATCTTCAAACATGACATGCATGATCTTTAAATAACTTTCAAGCTTCAAAACATGCTCTAGTGAGCCAATTGATTCACAACAAGATGAAAACATGGACCATTACAAAATTATGGACATGCATGTGACAATTTGCCATGAATTCAACTCAAAATCCAACAATTCAAACATGCATGCATGAATTATGTTCTATTTCAACATGTATGAACTAAAACAAGACTTAGCTCCTTAATTTGACATGAATCATGCAAGAACAAGCTCAATTCATAAGAAAGAGGGTAATTACTCTACCTTAGGTCTTGAATTAGAAGACTAGGAGCTCAATTTAGCAATCTACACTTCAATTCTCTTCAAATTCTAAGCAATATGGAGATGAACTCAACTCCTCAAGTCTCTCTCTCTCTCTCTATGGTCGGCTAATGGTCTCACAAATAGGCTAAAGAAATGTTTGATTCAATGTATAAGGCTCAAGTGTGTGTGTGAGATAGTGGTCCACTAGGGGTAGTTCGGTAAATAAGGCCAACTCTGCAATTGATCAATATTTAATCTAATTTAATCATACCTAATCAGTTTTCAGATAATTATACCATAAAATCATATTAAATATGACGATCATAATACACTAACCCATTTCCGGTTCGGCCGCCGATAAGGCCTTCAATTAATAGTTTAAACATAAAACACGAACAGATCAAACAAACAGTCCACAGATAAAATGCAATTCAAACAGATGTATTCACTCAATTCAGTTTCAATTTCGGTCAGTCAGTTCAGTACTTTAATCAGTTCAATTCTCAGTCAGTTATCAGTCATTATCAGTTCCGTTTAACAGTAATCGGTGATTATCGGTAATCAATCAGTCATTAATCAGTAAGCAGTATGAGGGTTATTACACTTTCTCTGTTAGTACCTTCAATGCACAGGTTAGGCTCATATGGAGATGGGTGAAGGTTCGGTTTTGGGAGCAAGAAGCACTAGTTTTGGAAATATTAGCAAATAGGTTGGCGGGTGTCGATTGGGTATTCCTGAGCTTGGGATTGGAATTAGGATGGGTGTTTCTAGTAAAGTATCTCTTTTTATGGCTTACCCTCTGATTCAAAATGCTCTCAACCTCAGCGATAAAAGTGTCATCCACAGTCTTCACAACAACTGCGAGCACTTGCTGCTTGTTCAACCCTTTGACCTTCAAAGTCTCAATAGCCCACCAAAGATGTGCATAAGGATCAATACTTGTCCCGGCCTTCTTCTTGCCACTTGTTTCAGTTTCTCCAAGGGATTGGCTAGCTATATCGAAGCGAGGCCCATTTATTGTTAATCTATCATCACCCAGACTTGAGATAGCTTCGCGGTTGGACCTTTTCAATTGCAGCTCGCCCCAAGGTTGGGGAGCTTTTTGACAGGATCGAAACCCCAAATGTTAAATCTGCTACCATTTCTTAAAGGCCTTCAATCATTCCCAACATCTCAGCAGCAATAGGTTCGGCCATTTGGCGCTCTTGGCGTACCCGAACCGAATTAGGTGCATCTATCATGTACAAATCAGTACTTTCAACAATGAACACTTTTGGCTTGGGCAGATGGGCTGGGGTGATGAATATGCTGCTGTTGAAGGTAGGTGACAGTGTATAGATGAGGTTAAGGTGAAGAGGAAGTACTTGGTTGTGGATGGGAAGCGGATTGGTGGTAATATTGGGTTCTTGGGGTGGAGTTATCGTCTGGTTGTCAATGAGATTCTAAACCTCAAAAAGAAACTGTAGACACCCCATTTTTGACCGTCCTCAAGACTTGGATGTTCTTGCAGGTACATCTAGTGACAAATTTGATTGCTCGTCGAGCACTCGAATTTCGCGGCGGAACGCCACAGATTTGAGCTTTCCAAACCCTGTATCAATTCTATCTCATTTTTGGACCATGTTTTGGTCCTTTCAGCATGTTGCTTTTGGTGCACTGCCGACCACTTTTGGGCACTGCCAGCCATAGACTTTGGCCTGCCGGCCATTGATGTGCCCTGCCAGCCATTAATGATCCCCTGCTGGCCATCACTGATGACCGGCCAGCCATCACTGATATTTTGGTGCCAACTGTTTCCACAAATTGAAGCATCTGCTTGCACATGGATGGTTGGATCTTTCCAAGAGGATTTTGTATCTTCTATATATAGAAGTCATCCTCTTGCATGTACGGGGTTACAAAATTTTGTGAGCAAAATTTTTCCCTCTCTCTCCAGAATCCTCTCTCTCTTCCTATTTTGTGCTTGAAAGTGGGAATTCTCTACATATTTGCAATAAGACCCTTAGCCAAACACCTTCATCTTGGAGTTGAGGTTCTTGGAGGCCTTGTTTGAGCTCCTAAGGTTGATTTTAGCTCAAAGTTGTAGCTGTTTTGTTACTATGCTTCAAAGGTATAACCTTACTTCTTTTAAGCTTTGTTTTAATTGATTGCTTGGCCATCTTTTTAAACTGCTTTGACCTGGTTTTTCAACCATAAAAAATTTTATTTTTAAGGTTTTAAAATGGTGGTTTGAGTCTTGTTGAGTTAGCAGGTTGTCTCCCCTCTTTGTTCTTTTGCTTGTGAAGCCTTTTGTGCCATTTTTCAAAGCTTTTGAGTCAACCTTTTTTGGCCTCTTAACCACTGAATTTCAGTGGAATTTTAGTGGTAAAATGTATGTTTTGAGGTCCAAAATAGGAGGGGGTCGCCTCCTCTCCTTGTGTCTTGTTTGCATTGGTAGTTAGCTTAGCATGTGAGCAAGTTTTTTTACCCTTTTGTGACTTGATCTCAGCATGTTTTAGCTACTAATTTTCCATGATTTAAATCTGTTTTGGGTGGTCTTGGTCATATGAGCTTCATCTTGCATAGCTATAGTGCAAATGCCTTCACTAGCTTTGTGTTTTAAGGCCTCTAACATGTCTTGCATGAGATGATTGCATGTTGTAGCATCATTTAACATGTGATTTTAGTGCACATATCTCTATCATGATCTCACGTATTTCACTCTTTCATTGCTTTTGAGAGTTGTGCTTTGAGCCTTGTTTGTGAGCCAACATGTGAGCATGTTTTTCTTGCCATTTACGCTTTCATCTCAGCATGTTTTAGCCATTGTTTTAGCATGTTGTAGCTCTGTTTTAAGCTGGTTTGGTCATTTGAGATTGATATTGCATGCCTCTAGTATAGTGCTCTTCACTAGCTTTAATGCTTTTGGCTTTTGAGCATGTCTTGCATGTGTTGCTTGTATGATTTAGAGTCTTTTGCATGCTATTTCAGCACTAAAAAAGTCTGCAACCTCCCTTATTTCTTCATTTTTCTATTTGTTTTGAGGGTTGGTTAACCTTATGATTATGTTTAAGCTTGGGATAGAGCTTGTGCTCAATGGCTTTAACTCTCTTTTGAGGGTTCCTCCTAGCCAAAGGCATGATCTCTCTCATGTCTTAAATCATCATTTGATTGACTCCTCTCTCATTAGAGGACAATCACCTTGGACAAATTGACTAAAGAATGGCTTGGTAATGTTAAAATGAGTAAATAAAATTGATCAAATAAAACATGACCAAGATAAGCATGCTGTGTTTGCATTGCATGTGTTCAATCGGACGTTATATTGAACACAAGGTAAATTAGTTCATTTCATACTCAAAGTGATGAAATGAGCCAATCTCCTTTGTCTCCATCATCCTTGATCATGCATGATAGGGTGGTGGTCCTTTGAGTCTTGTTTTGTGCATTTATTGAAAGTGTACAACTTGGATCTTTGGCCATCATGCATTGAAAATGCTTGATTGGTGGTTTTGGATCCAAGAGTGCCACTCCTTTGATGTTTTGAGATGATAAGGAGCGGCACAGTATAAACATGTTCTTGGAAAACCTTTCTTTTTCCTCTATTTGTGCTCTGTTGCAGTGTGGTGATTCAGCACACCAGTGGTCGGCAGTGGATTATTGATGGCCGGCAATGCTTCATCTTTGGTCGGCAGTGCCTCTCTTTGGCCGGCAAATGCCCGCAGAAACCAATCATGGCCGGCAGGCCACTGGTGCATTCCTTAGCAGTGAGTTGGTAAGGTGGAGCAGAAAGTTCTTCGAGTAACCCCACAAACAGAGCCTCTCAAGAGCAAACCGGAAGGCTTTTCGGGGCAAAAACCGAAGCATGCATCTTCTAATTTCCAAGCAGAGCTGAGGCAGTGTAGTTAGCACTTTATATGTTTTATGTACATTGGTTTTGTAATTTTATTAATTAGTGTGCTAATTAGTTAAGTGTTGTAATAATTAGTAAGTAGTTTACTAGTTATTCGATTAGTTTGTAATAATTAATCTAATTAGTTTAATTAGATTAGTTAGATTAGCATAGCTTAGACTAGCTTAGCTTATTCATTCGGACCCTACTTCGCGAGGGCGCAATGTTGTAATAAGCGTGCGTGTGTGTGTGCATAGCTAATTTGTATAAATATTTTATTTTGAGACTACGGGTTCGTTTGGGATGTGAGTTGGCTTTTTGGCTATTCTAGTCTGGGGTTAAAAAGTCTCGTTTGTGATAGGTTTTTTGACTTTTTTAACTTTTATGAAAGAAAAAATAAAATGATTATGATTTAGATATGATATGATATTTTATCTTATTAGATTAATAAATATATTCTGGCTTTTGTAATTAAAATATGTAAAAAACTAAAAAAAACCTCACATGTGAAAAGAAGGCTAAATAAATTTTAAATTTGATAGATGAGACCTATCAATCACTGCACCTTAAATTATATTATCGTAACCTGACCACACCACGGATGGAAATGGCAGACATCCACGTGGAGTTTGTTAAATGAATAACAGTTTGTTGGGTCCTTCATGTTAAGTTTTATTTAAAAGTTAACTAAAAAAACATTTTAGTAGTTAAAAAAATTTAATTTGTTTGTCATATTCTTATTTTTTTTCTTACAAACTTTTAAACAAGTTTTTAAAGTGAATAAAATTAATCGTTTGAAAAAACCAAAAACAAGAAAAACGAAAACAAAAGGAAATGCGTCCAAATGATCTAAATGACATTTTATGTGCATGTTTTTAGGCCAAATCCACATGTACATCTTCTGATATGGACATGTTCATATGACAAGACAGTTGATAAGCTAACGAAAACCGAAAAGAGAGGCTTTTCCTAAATTAAGCCAAATTAGCAACTTAATTCCAAAACTAGGAGTAGTTTGGACGGAATTCCCAAACTAGGCTAAAGCGTTATTACAAACCACGCTTTCACTGTTTCTGGCAGAAAATTTGTGAAATAGTAAAAGCATGGTTATAAACCACACTTTTAATTAAGAAAGCGTGGTTACAAACCACGCTTTTAAGGAAAATTTGTTTTCTTCTGAAAACGTGGTTTCAAACCATGATTTTACTGTGCTTATTTTGATTTCTGAAGAAAGCGTGGTTCCAAACCACGCTTTCATTATGCATATCGTTTTCTTAAGAAAACGTGATTCACAATCACGCTTTCACTGTGCATATTTGTTTTCTTAAGAAAACGTGATTCACAATCACGCTTTCACTGTTCATTTAAATTTTATTTTATTTTATTTTTTATTTTTATTTTTTTTCTGCTGTCATTGTTTTGGTGATAATGTAATTCATAATTTTTTTTTGGCTTTACTAAAGCTGTTCTCATGTTAAATATTTTATTTATTTTTTTTTTTTTGTCTTTGTTTTGGGTTAGAAGGTGTAATTCAAAAAAAAAAAAAAATTGGCTTTACTAAAGCCGTTTTCATGTAAATTTTTTTTATTTTTTGTTTTGTCTTTGTTTTGGGTTAGAAGGTGATAATGTAATTCAGAAATTTCTTTTGGCTTTACTAAAGCTGTTTTTATGTAAAATTTTCTTTTTTTTCTTTTGTCTTTATTTTGGGTTAGAAGGTGTTATTCAGAAATTTATTTTGGCTTTACTAAACTTGTTTTCATTTAAATATATATATTTTTTCTTTTGTCTTTGTTTTGGATTAGAAGGTGATAATGTAATTCAGAAAACCGATTTAGTAAAACCGTTTTCTAGCCAGTTTCATTATTTTTTTTTTTCTTTCGTCTTTGTTTTGGGTTAGAAGGTGATATACATGCTCTACAGTCTGAAGCACACCCACACACTGTGTAGTTCGACGAACAACGACGAAGGGTGAGACGTGAAGAGCACCACGGAGTAGGTCAAGAAGACGAAGGCCACCGCGAGAGCTGCAGCAAAAAGGAAGAAGAGAAAGACCTCAAATTTTGGTGATGTATTTTTTACATACGAATGGTACTTTTTCCATTTTTTGCTATGTAATGTAACTTGTATGTAATTTGAATTCTGATTACGAACATGAACTTATGTAATGTAAATATTGGGTTGGAGTTGATGTTATTGTGATTCAATTGGTTTCGCTTATTTCATAAGACTAATGTTATGTAGTGAATGAATGAATGGAAGTGTTATTTGTTTTATTCAATTGGTAGTGTATTTTTTGTAAGAATGAGAACGTTATTTGTTATAGTCAATGAATAATGGTTACATTTTTGGGTTGTCACGATTGAGAAGATGAACAAGTTAAGAGAATGTGTATTTCCCCTAAAATAAATTTTGTCAACATTTTTGTAATATACGAAGTCACTTATTTACTAAATACTCATATAGGCATGAAAACAACATAACTGAAGTTGCAAATGTAACAGTTTTCAGTTACATAGGTAGTACAGACATAAGTCTCCCACAAAAATACATTCTAGACACCATGAACTAAACACACAATACATACATCCTGGACACCCTGAACTAAACACACAATACATACATCCTGGACACCCTGAACTAAACACACAATACATAAACATAACAGTTGGACAGACAAATATTAGGCAGACAATTTGACAAACTCATTACGGAAACACTTAGTCTAACACAGACATTACATATTAATGCATGACCTAATATTGCCGAAGTATAGACATAAACACCTAGTTCGCGCTTAAATCAGCAATCTCAGAGTCTGAATAATCCAAAAGCTCAGCGTCAGAGACAAGTTCAGGATCCTCCATGATACCCTTGATAGCCGCAACATTTGGTTCTGTTCTGTTCTGTTCTTTTGGGCATCCTTCTTAACTATGTATAGTTGCATATCGCCGGCTAACCTACGGCGCATTTGAGAAATCTCACGTTGTGGTCTTTCACATAGTCGATCAACATTATTAGAATCTTCCTTTTGGATCTCAACAGAATGTGCTTTTGGCACCTTAAGTTGATTTTCCCAACTTAAGGTTTCCAGCTGTACCTGCTCTATAAATAGTGCGGGCCACTTGAGACGAGCAGCGTCAGATAAACCATATCTTGTTTGATTGTCAGATGGCTCCATATATGAACCTCCTTGAACTTGATAATACTTGGGCATCAAAAAATGTCGCTTCCCAAACCTATCACGATAAACACAAGCATAGTCTAAAACAGGTATTGTTGTTTCGTCTTCAGCATCACCCGGTCCCCTTCCCCCTCCTCGTCGTGAACTGTCACCCCTTTGCAAGTTCCTACCACCTTTGCGATTCCCACTCCATCCCATGAATCGTGTAGCCATGCTAGTTTTTTTTTTTAAAAATGAATGATAATTTCGTAGGGTGAAATGAGTTGTAAGGTTGTGTCTTCACCTTTAGTCGTTTATATAGTTGGTTATGAATGGCTTTAGAAAGACATTGAAGGAAAAACCATAGAAAATAAATGCCTCTACATGACAATCCCACATATATGAACAAGGTATGAGTTGTCACTAGAATGAAAAAACAGAGAAAAGCAAATACTGTGTACCAAGTCACGTGACTTGACAATCCATTTGCATATTCCGACAAAATAAGGGCATGCTCACTATAAGGTAAATCAGTGAATTCACTATTGCCATGTGACTTTCTGAATTGACAATCCCACATATATCAATAAGAGATGAGTTGTCACTGTAATTAGAAAACAGAGAAAAGCAATGCATGTGCACCAAGTCACATGACTTGACAATCCATCTGCATATACCGACAAAATTAGGGCATGCTTACTGTAAGGTAAATCAGTGAATTCACTGTTGCCATGTGACTTTCTGAATTAAGAATCCCACATATATCAATAAGAGATAAGTTGTCACTATAATCAAAAAATCGAGAAAACCATAGCCTGTGCACCAAGTCACATGACTTGACAATCCATTTGCATATACTAACAAGTCTCTCCACGATTTGACTACTCAATATGTGAAAAAAGGAAGCTTATGTCGGCAATGTTGTGTTTCACTTAGCTATGCATCATTCATTGTTACAACCAACTATTTGTATTTCATTGAAAAGTATGACTATTTGAATTTTTGTTGTCATTTGGAATTATTTTAAAATCAACTTTTGAATATTCAATTTGTAATATTTTGGGAAACATTTACAAAATCAACTGAACATTGGTCGTAACGTACCCATCCGCAGATCAATCGTAACAAATTTGTAAATCCCATGCACGCCCACTTAACCCCATAGGTATGGAAGATTAATTGTTATTTTGATTTTTCTGGAAATCACTCGTAATAATTTTGCAAATCTCACTGACAACCACTTAACCCAATAGTATTGGAAGACTAGTGTATGAAAATATTGTTGGAATGAAAATGTATATATTAAAATAATTGTTATAAATTTTAAATCCAAGACTTACTTGGTTTTCGAATTTCCAAGAACAGTTTTTTGGAAATTATTTAATCGCCCAACTGGACCAACCACTTGGCTTTGAGTTTGTTTGTCCTGCCCCCAAGTTTAGTTTTTTGTCAACCCCCCATTCCTTACCAAAGTCATCATTTTCACTAGACTTCCAGGAATTGGAAGGTGACTTTTTCTTCTTTCCTGATGGAGATTGGAATTCTTTACGTACAAGTCACTATTTGAGGAGCCCTTGTTGAGGGAAAATTTTGACTAAGCTACCTGTTCTGTGAGAACCCGAATATAAAAATTAAGTAAATAATTAAATAATAATAATATTACAATCTCAAATATTTTGTGCTCAATCCTAAAGTGCAAATTAAATATTTGGAAGGTCTTTTAATTAATTTTTAAACCTAAAATAAATTTATGGTGGCAATCTCTAATTTAGAGATAAGATTTTAATAATAACAAAATAAATAAATACATAAAAGCAAAAGGATAAGGGAGTCAGATTTTTTAAAGTGTGTGGGTAACCCTAAACTCTCATATTGTTCAACTAGCAGCCATGAAGAGGAGATAGGAGTAACTTTTGGTGAAAATTGAACAACTAGTTTGGTGCTTTAATAACTCCATCTCCAAGGTTGAAACCAATATTCTGTGAATATAGTTATATGGTATGGGTTATATTCCATGAGTGTTTTTGCTTGTAATGGTGGATCTTGTGAGTGAAACCTGGGTTAGGTAGGAGTACTTGGCCACCAATGTTTGTGAATATCATGTGCATTTTATGTAGTTTGAGGAATATCAGATGGGTACATAAAGTTGAGGGTACAATCTATGAGTATGAAATTCTGCACATAACCACAATCTTTAAAAATGAAGAAACCTTATCAAACGGATGAATTTTGAACTAAAATTTTTACAGTTGATTAATTACATATTGAATTGCATATAAGAATTTTCTCATAATTTTTGGGAGTCAAAATCTATATTATTCAAATCTGTCCAGAAAACTAGTGTTAAACAGTAATTTCGGAAGTGTTGTTCTCTTTTGGTATAAATCCGAAAAATATCAAATCAGCGTCATTAGAACTGGTTATAAGTCTAATTTCTTACATTTTTGGCCTTGCGTTGATTTCTATTCTATACTAAGAGAATATTTCTTTAAAGAGGTGCAAAAAACAATCTGTTTGGCTATAATTAATTGTAAATAGTTATTTTGACAAGCAAATCAAGTAAAGCTGTCACGCCCCACTTTTTATTACTCGAAGTATTACCAATTTCAATTACTTAATTCCATTTCAGAGATAACATGTGGAAATAAATTCGTATATTCAACTCATAGAAGTGAATAACATTGCTCTCATTCGTATGCAAGTAAGCACAACATGAGTATAATAAATGAATTGCCCTTGGGCTTACATCGTTAATGAATCAAGAAGAAGGGTGCAACCCTTTTACACATATGGCATTCCGCCAATACAAGAAAGGCCCCGTGGCCAACAAATAAGAAGATCCAAATCTTGCAGCACATTCAGCTCAATGCCTGAAAAAAAAGATTCAACAACGTGGGATGAACATATAGTCCAGTAGGGATCTCAACATGGCCCTCAACAATAACAACTTACAGATAGCTATGATCATAAATGCTTAATCTCATACTAGGATAGTAATATGGCAGTTTATACAAAATATACGTAAGTATGAACTTTTCTTGAAAACAACCATTTCAATCAACGCCATAGGCGATTCAATTTTCTTTTCTTTTCTTTAACCCCCGTTCCCAATCTTTCATAACATTAACAATTCCTTAGGAACTAAACCCACTACTCTCTTCCTTTTTCCAAACATACACAGATGTGCCTTTTCAAAACATATATTTCTTTAAAATATCCGTTCTCCTTCACAATTTTCAAAAGACAAAAATGACATTTTGGCTTCTTCCCGATACAATCAAATCTATACATGCATGCCTTATATAAAAAGGGAGATAACAACTCACTAACATGTATATAATCAACCAAATTCATGACATCCTCAGATACAATGGAACAACAACAAAACTTTGCTCAACCAGCTATGTGCATAGTGAGTCAAAGATACACCTCACACAACGACCTGCCAATTTATCAGGCGCTAGCTAGAAGGGTATGGTGCCTTCGATTTTTAGCGCAGTCAGTTCTCCAGGCGCTAGTTGGAAGGTCACGGTACCTCTGATTTTGAGCGCAAGGTATAACACCACCAACCAAAATACAACAGGGCATAACTAACAAGTATAACACATATACATAAACCATCAAGATACAAGCAATGTGTTAAAGTATATGAACACATAACTACCTCCTCCCGAGCAAGTACACATATATAATGTATCTCGACACTTCATCACATACGATGTTCAATCAACAATGGTATAATGCAAACACGACAATTTAACACAACCGTGTCATTATCCACCGATGACCAAGGACAAAACCTCTAGATGCAAATATTTAGTACATCTATCAAAGACTCAATTACTATGAGACCACAAACCCAACAACAACATTAACATGGTAGTTAAAGATACAACCCCCCATGTGTGTGTATTTAACACTCAAGAAGCAACAATCCGATTTTCATACTTATATCAAAGATGCTTTTCTCGTTTCACAAAACAAATTCCATTTCCTTTTGTTTTCACAAAACCAACTCCATTCCTTTTGTTTTCACAAAACCAATTCCATTCCTTTTGTTTTACAAAACCAATTCCATTGATAATAAAGCCATAACTCACATTAACAATAGAGATTTATAACATAAGTTAACTACCCTCCATTTTACTTTACCAAATCAAAATATAATTTAGGGGTTTTTCTTCTTTCAACTACAACATGCTAATTTACACTCCAATTAGCCCAAAGTAACCATCAATAATAAAATAACTATTTTCAAACAACCAATCCTAGGTTCCTTCTCATTATTTCAAACAAATCCAACATGGATATGATTTTCATGCAATACGAAACTACCACATGTCTATCTATAGGCAAAGTATTAAAAAAAAAACAAGGAAATCCCTACCTCAAATGTAGAACCCAAGGAGAAGAAGAGCTAAACTCTGAAGTGCTCCAAATACCAAATTTCTCGGATCAAAATGTAGCCCTCAATGATCAACACACTTTTTGTAAAGGCCAAAGGGTAGGAGAATACTCTAACTAGATCAATCCCTAGAGAGAAGGTGGATTTCTAGTGAGAGAGGCTCTCCAATGGAGTTTTAGAAAAGTAAGAGAGAGAGAGAGGATGTAAAAAGTGATCTAAAATGACCTAGCTGTCAACTGATATACGACTCTCCCGCTCGAGCGGATAAAAGGACGCTCGAGCGTCAAGTACAAAAACTGAACCCGCCCGAGTGCAAGAAGTCCCGCTTGAGCTCCAAGACACAAGAACGAAACACACCCGCTCGAGCGCGAAACCCAGTCCGCTTGAGCGTAGACTCTCCTCTCTCAGTATGTTCACCGACAATGCTCACCCCGCTCGAGCGCCAACAAACCCGCTCAAGCGCGACCCGCTTGAGCGTAAGGAAACCCGCTCGAGCGTGAAAAACACACCTGCAGAAGTTTTGCAGAGGCATGAAATACTAGAACTGTGAAAACCCTACTCGAGCGTACCTCCAAAAATCTGGGCGACAAGGAATGGGACTAAGGCTCAACCAACCTATTCGAAACACGCCCAACACAACCCAAAACTCTAAAACAAAGAGTAAGGGATAGAAATGAGGATAAGACAACAACAGATCTACGGAACCAAGTCCGGATTATAGTTCAACAACACCAGAGAAAACCGGGATCGCTATAAAAGCCAATTGGGTTTTAAACTTAGTCCCCTAACTAGACCAACCACTTGGCTTTGAGCTTATTTGTCCAGTCCCCAAGTTTAGTTTTCTGTCAACCCCCCATTCCTTACCAGAGTATCGTTTTGACTGGACTTCCAAAAATTAAAAGGTGACTCTTTCTTCTTTCCTAATGGAGATTGAAATTCTTTACGTAGAGGATCAGTATTTAAGGAGCCCCAGTTAAGGGAAGCTTTTGACTGAGCTACCTATTCTGTTTTCTGTGCTGTTGAAGGCGGCAGTTCGTCTGTCATAACTTTATTAGTCCTCTAGTTGGACCAACCACTTGGCTTTGAGATTGTTTCTCCAACTAACAAATTCTGTTTTATCTGTCAAAATGCATTTGTTTTCCTCTCCCTATCATTTTCCATGTTCTATTTGAATAGATGGTGCATTAAGTTTTGTATGTTTCTAATGTGAACTTGTACAATATATTGTTGTTATGCAATGCTGCATTGTTGTGATTTTGTGTTTACTTGTATTCATGATATTATATTTCTATTTTAATTTCATTTAGTGGGATAATTGGTGGGGGTAAATTTTCTTGACACTCCTAGTGTCTACAAATTTGAAAGCACAAACCTTAATTTTGTTTTCTCTCTCTCTCTCTCTCTCTCTCTCTCTCTCTCTCTCTTTGATATTAAATTTTCATGACACTCCTAGTAATACTCTCATAAAAATCATAAAAAAAATTATTAACACAAATTTTTAAAATAAGTTTAAGTTTTTTCAATTGTTTTCATAAACATCTAGCATGTAAATATTTTTTTGAAATACTTCAAAATTTCATAAACAAAATCAAAAAAACTAAATAAAGTACAACATCAAAAACTTTATTAGTCTACTGATATGTCAAGAAGAGGATTGATTGATAATTAAATATTATCTGATTATTAACCAATCATCTTCTTCACACATCACTGAGTCTATAAAGTGGGTACAAAAAATGGAGTTGTATATCATGTTTGAAAAAAAAAAAAAAAAAAACCTTATGTATTCACATAATTCAACATACATTAATCCATTCATTAATCCAGAACATTCATTAACTCATTGCAATTCAATAAAGAAAGTCATGAACTAATAAATGTAGTTATTTCATAAACTTCAAGTTCATATAACAAATACTTGAAATACATCCGTAAGTTAGATGAATAACAACATTGTCTTACACTCCAGTAACGAAGATACGACACAACATACAAAACATATATGAAAGATAAAGGTGTTTGATTTCTCATTCCTCATCTGATATGTAGTAGTCAGAGAGATATTTTTCATTATTTAAGACATTATTTCGCTCAATCACTATCAAATCTCTGTTGCTTGCTTCTGCCATTTCAGTGGTTAGCTGAAGCATGAAATGTCGACATCTCCGCATCAATATTCTGTTGTTCTCCTTCTTAATTCTGCTAACTGCTTTTTCATAGTCACTCACATTTTGTCTAGCCATGGTTAATGAACGATGATGAGGTACTGATGCCCCAAAGTTACGTAGATCATTAAACAATCCTTCTTGCTCCGTTACCCTGAACGCCCATTCTACTCAGATACCAGCATAATAATCCTTCAGACTCGAGTACTTTTTGCTCTTGTAGTCATAAGTAAATGGAGGTAGCAGCCACACTTTCGGATTTCTTTGCCGACGTGAACTTCCTGCACCTCTTGAAAACATTGTTCATAAAATAAAATAAAAAATTAATAATAATAGTAATTATAGATATATTACTATTGTTATGACTTGAACAAACATCATACTGGGGGTAGCGCTATTTATAGACATCATACTGGGGGTTAACTAGAGATGATCTGGTGACGATAATTGAGTTGGGGCACTATGGAAGAAGTGATACCCGTGATATTATTTTATCTTATTCATTTCTTGCAATCCTGAGTACCCCTGACTTTGTATACCTGTGATGTAGTCACGGACGTGGTTGTCAAATAAAATCGTAATTGTAGGCCGTCTTTTTCACAATGCAATCCCTTCATATTCGAACATTGAGTTGTCAAATAATTAGTAACGCAGTGAGTTGTCACATCGCCACATTAAACTATTTTTTCATGCTTACTTTTTTAATACAATAAGTAGTCACTTCGAATTGACAATTTCAGTACAAATTGGTGTTTTCAAAAAATTATAAATGAAATCATAAAATGAAACAGCGGCTTTAATTTTCTTTGTTTTAAAGTAATATTGTTCATAAACAACTATGAAACAGAGTGCAAGTAAATACACAACCGTCCAACTCACTTCGACCTACAAAACTATCGTTGATTTTTTCACAAAAATAATAAAATGGTCACCTGATATGTAAACAAGATTGGCACTGCAGCCTATATTTTATCTTATTTTCACTTAATGAACTTCACAGTCACCCCCTTTTCTCCTCTTTGCATTTTCTGCTTCTTTTTATATTCGGTAAATTACACTTCACTCCTTCAGTCCTTTACATAATTGTTTATCAACACTATTGCCATGTAGTCGTATTAATGTGACTTAGATGAATTCTAAAATGTGAGGAAAAAACAAAGCATCTAAGTTACGCTGTACAAAGTCACATATATCACGTAATGTAAAAAAAAAAGTCACAAAGTATATAATTTACAAAGTCAAAAAGCCACATGCATCACTGCATCACTGCATAAAGTGACATGCATCACTGCATCACTGCACAAAGTCACATGCATCACATGCATCACTACATCACTAAGCAAATTCACATAGCATATGAGGAAAAAACAAAGCATACAAATTATTACGTCTGTTCAAGTCACTGCACTGCATCACTAAGAAATGTTGGACATGTGACTGCGCCGAGCTAGAATTTATTATCGTACCATACCTACTGTGCCCATGTGAATTCTGCAATTCATAATGAGATAAGGGGATGCCAGAACAAAATAACAAAACAATTAGACCCTTTGTGTTTAAAAAACCACCCTATGCAGCCCAAATAGATTCATAAACGTTGAAGATAAAATATTGTACAGTTAGAATGTATTGAAGATTAATTTGTAGTAGAGTTAGAATGAATGGGTTTTTCGATGTACAGAACTTGAAAGTATTACAGATAAAACCTAGCCTAGTATGCAGACAAGAACAACACCAACTTAAATCAACACATAATTAACTTCAAATTAAATTGGTCAAATTTGTCCAATTAAATTAAATGAAATATGTGAGGTAAAAGGTGAAATTAAATATATTGTCAAGGCAAAATAAATTGAATTATATTTGTAAGCGGAAAAATTAAATTAAATTTCTAAGCGGATTTGAACTTTGCTTAAAACTTTCAAATATGCACTGAGTAGTAAATAAAAGTCGAATTGACAACTTCTATAAAATATTAATTATAGTTGTTCAGGTCATAAAAGTTGACGTGACAACTTTGATGCATAGTTGTTTACAATAATTTCATACATACAACTACTATGTGTATATGTAGTATAAATATCGTATCATACCATAACAAAAGCTTTATTGCTATTTCGAGCGATATAATCATGAGATATACGATGGTTGATCTATATTCAACAATGGGTCGCTATTGGGTTGCAAATGGAGATAAATTTCAATACCCATTAAATCCAAATTTGCGTTACTTACATGCTACCATCAATACCATGAGAGCTGAGTGGGAATTTCGTATAACTCGAGCAAACGTTCTCGTTGAGCTATGTTGTGAAGTTAATATTAAATTTCCTCGCCGGTTAACCATGCGTATGCCAACTGACACTCCACAGTTGTTGCAAAGGGAATTGCATCATATCCGCGACGAAGTTAATCGCATGACCCAATGTTTGCAAAGGTTCTCACTAATGAAGACCGCAAATGAGCGTGCTGAAGATGGGTTAATGAATGATGCACACCGGTGCTTCGCCTGGAGCATGGATGTTATGTATGAATCTGATATTGAGATGTCAGATGATGATGATGATGATAATGAATGAAATTGTTTGGATGAATGACCAAACCATTTATCTTGTAATGGATTTGTAATGCTTATCCATGACTTATCAATGAAGAGGGATATTTCAATTGTTTTTGAATAGTTTTTATAATTCTACAAATAACAAATATCTTTGCTTTCTCTCCGTTATTGTTATTTTCAAGAACGCTACTTGAACTAGACTTTCATAATTTCATACATTATTGATGTAGAATATAATGATGATACTGAATAAACTAAACAAGCATGTATGACCAAACGTTTTCATTCAGTATAATGGCTTTGCAATGCTTATACATGAGTTATCAATAGGAAGAGAAATTCGTAACGAATCTTGACATGTGTACTGATAAATGTAGTGATTTCATAAACTTCAGGCTCATATAACAAATAGTTGAAATACATCCGTAAGCTAGATGAACAACAAAAGTGAAAGAAAGGGAAAAAATATATATATATATATATATATATGAAATTTTTTTTTTCTCACAAATTTATTTTGTTTCCTTTTTACTCATATTTCTCTCCACAACTATCCATTATGCAATGTTTATATTTTTTTCCCAAATAATTTTTATATAAATTTTTTCATCTATTCATTTCTTTTTCTTTTTTTTCAATTCACTTCCTACTATTTTTATTTTCTATCATTGGTTTCTTTCCAAACAAATGAAACCTAAATATAACTTAAAATTCTATCAATTCTTATCCTTTTCTTTCTGTTTTCCTTTTCATTTTTATTTCGCTCATCAAATCTAAGCAAACACTGCCTTGTTGTTTGTTTAGCACAAGAGCGCTTCCAATGTCATTGTTTAAATGAAGATTAATCTCTCTCAAATGAAGACTAATCTCTCTCTCTCTCTCTCTCTCTCTGAGTCTAGCTTTTCTCTGTATATTCTGTGTATGTATATATATATATATATGTATATATTAGGGCTTTTGAAATTGAAAAAATGTAGAGACTATGGAGAATGAGAGAGAGATAGAGATGTGAAAGAGATTTTGGAAATCATCAAAATAAGTAAGAATAAAAAATTGTGAAATTATATTTTCGAATAAATATGTATGACACATTTACATCATTTGTACAAGTTTGATTTATAAAAACTATAACAAAAACTATAAATAAAAAAAAACTATACACTCTATATCACACCCGCTAATGCCCTAACCTGCCCCCAGTCCCACAACCCCGACCGTAGACCTCCCTTCTTGGTCTCCTGCGGTAGACTCTCTAAATATCTGGCTCCCCCAATCGTAAATGCATATCCAGTGGCGCTCCCTCCCCTGCATGTGGCCTTCCATTGACTGCCTGTGGAGCCTATGAGTGTAACCCCTCCTCTCCTGCATGTGCTGCCCCTGATCCTGTCTCTGGCAGAAGATCGGATACTACTGTGAGTTGTGAAACTCTCTCATCTGGTGCAACTATATCACGATCTGCAGCTGGACCTCGACCTCAACCTCTGCCTCTGCCCGTACCCCGACCTCAGCTGCGACGTCCGCTACGACCATAACCTCGGCCTCTCCCTCACGCTCTGAGGGGGCTTAATATGGGCCTCATCCTCAACGTGGGAGATGTTAGTGAGTACTGCATCATGTGTACTCATGGTCACGATCAAACTAGTCTCTACAAAAGCAGGAGGTAACTGGGTGGATGGGGTAACAACGTCATGCATGTATCGGGGCGGTGTCCAATCAGGGTCAACATGCTGGTAGGATGTACGTATAGGGAATCTAGAAAAATGTATGGGGTACCATGCGGTGGGGTGACTAAAGTCCAAGGACCTACTGTGGCTGGTGCTGAAGTGGAAGGCACTGAAGTGGATGGGACTGATGTGTCTGGAGTAGTTGCTGCACTGTGTACACCGCAGTGGCCAAAATACAGACGATCTACCCGATGGCCATGCTGGATCCCCTCGTACAACAACTCTCGGATCTCTGCAACGGCCTGCAAGGCATGTTGTCCATCATGTCTGGAAAGGGCGTCCTCAGCCAAGTGATATGACCTTCCAGCTCGAACCACCAGAACAAAAATTCAAACGTATTAGGCTATAGTTGACTGAAAGTAAATCAATTATGATCTTAACAATTATCTGACGCATACTATCATACTCACCAATGTCTTAAGAGAAGGCCTAACTCCCTGATATCCGGACTCAGACAGGTGGCTTGGATTACCGACTAGTAGGTGTGTATGTCGCCGATACCACAACATGTAAGGGCCGGAAGAAGGGAGCACCTCATCGCTCCAGTCAGCCTGTACAATACTGTTGCGACGGGCATCCCAGAGCTGTATATATCGCATATGAAACAGACTCCAGTCAGAGTCGGCTCGGCCACGTCTATTAGTCGCATGCAACCGCCACTCGTTGTCGCACGGTTCCGGCACGGACTGGACCCGACCAAACTGTCAGAGGACACGATCAGGGAGATGCCACTTAACCACGTCAAAACAAATGAGTAGCACTCTCGCCATCCATATCTCCTCACTTAGTCAGCAATAGTCTGGGAGCGTACTGAGGACCCCAGCATAAGGCTGCTAGATAAACTACAATAACGATGAGTATATTAAAAATCCCTCATGAACATATACAACGAACAAGACAACTAAAATTTAGGTATTTAAATTTCATACCTTGCCCTCTATCATCCCGTCAAGTTGGTCTCTATACACAATGACTACATGGGTCGATACGACCTCGTGGCCCATGTTAACCCTCCACCGGCTACCTCGAGGTCCGGCTGGCAACTGCATGGCTCCCTGGCCGATAGGAAGCTCACCAGGAGCAACCATTTGCCGCCTAGACGGGGCAATGCGAATCAATCTCTCCCACGCCCAAATCTGCAATAGTTTGAACGCAAATACAATACTGATATATGCCATACAATACGAATTGACATGTAATAAAATTCTTACTAACCTGTAGCAAGACAAGGAGTCCTCTGATCTCCTTCGCACCCACCTAAGTTGCTCGACATAGCATCCTATACAAGCATGCCAAAGCCGCGCCACCCCAACTGTACTGGCCGATCGCGTCAATGTCTCTCAACAGTGGCAAGTACATCAGCTTGAGCAAGTTCTGTGACTTATCAGGGAGAAGTACCCCTCCAATAAGCCACAAAATATATGCTCGGGCATGCTGCTGTACTAACTCATCTGGAGCCTGATCTGGAAGAGGACCAAACTGCTCGGCCAGCCACATCACCCTCAGTCTACTGCCTGTAAGTCTGCAGGTGTAACGCCCTCAAAATAATAACATTAAACCCATCAAATAAGACATGCATTGATATGTAAAAGTTCCGCATTCTTCCATTTATCAGAATTCCATTACATAAGTATTACATGTTGACAACAAAAGCAAATGCCCTCTGGGCTTACAGCTTTCCAAGTTAACACTTGGTTACAACAAAGAGTACTAACTCATTACACATTAAGCCCTTGGCTTGAATTTACATGTAATACATCAAAAGTAAAACGACAAAAGTAAGTCCGCCTCTAGCCTCCCAAGCTATGTCCTTGGAGGTGGCATGCTACCTGTACCTGAAAATGATATTCCCATATAGGGTGAGCCATAGCCCAGTAGAAATACACTAAACCAACCATGAACAATGACTAAAAGACTAGCAATTGATAGATGGCCAACACTGATACATTCACATAAATCACATATTTATGTCATACGACTCATGAGTCCAAGTTACCTTTCATTTTCCCTTTTTCAACAGATAGGCATATAAGCTCTATCCACATTCTCAACAGATATGTATAAAAACTATATCCCACATTCACAGATAAGCATATAAGCTATACCCACATTCTCAACAGATATGTATAACAACAATATCCCATATTCACAGATAAGCATATGAGCTATATCCACACTTCACAAAGATAAGCATATAAGCTCTATCTTCACTTCTCTAGACAAGCATATGAGCTGTATCTACGGAGTTCATCCCCTATCTTCTCCCAACACTATCCGGTTTAAAGGTACATCCCCCATCTTCCCCTAAACCGCGGAGTACATCCCCCATCTCCTCCTCTACACATAACGTATACAAACACATTGGTTCTATATACAATCACTCAATACATATAATTAATGTATTCTATCAACCGTCAAATTCCATGACACATTCCATTGATTAGTTTCCGTTTGCCTAATCATCATGCATTGTCTACAACAATCACGACTATCCTCCACCGATAGCCCAAAGCAGTTATCTCTAAACAGAAAATAAATGCACAATGGATATTCAATCAACATTTCATTTCCTCATTTCTCACAATTAATTATCCCAATTAATCAAACAATGTAATTAAGTCGTTATCCATAATTACCATTTCAACCCTTAGGTCCCATTTTCATCAGTGATTCAACATTTATTCCATTTCTCTATGCCAAACATGCATCTAGGTTTATTATGAATAAAACCCCAACTTTTGTAAAATAACACAAAAGCCCCAAACTTTCACCAAATTACCAAACCAACCCCAACATCTCAAAATACTAAAATTTAAAGACAAAACCCATAGAGAGGAGTAGGATATCCCTACCTCGAAGTTTGAGCCAAAAAGGAGATGAAGACTCGAAGATCAACGTGCTCCAAATCCAAACTTTTTCAGATTAAGTCGAAGCTCTCAACGCCCTCTATCTTTTTAACAAAGGCCCTAGGCTAGATTCACACTCTAGGGAGATCAAATCTTAGAGAGAGTGTAAGTGTAGAGAGAGAGAGTCTTGGATCTAGGGTTTGATCAAAAAAGAAAGTGAAAAACTGAAGTTCAAAATCGCTACTGTCCGCTGATATAAAACACGCTCGCTCGAGCGAAGCCTTTGTCGCTCGAGCGACCAGACACAGAAAACTCTCGCTCGAGCCAAGAAGTTCTCGCTCGAGCCGAAAGCTCAGAAGTGCGCTCGAGCGAAAGAATGCTCGCTCGAGCCAACAACTCAAACCCTCAAGTCTGCAACCAGAAGCACGCTCGAGCGACAGACCTCTCGCTCGAGCGAAGAACAAACCAGACCGCTCGAGCCAAGAAAAACTCGCTCGAGCCAAGAGATGCAACTCTCAGGTCCAGAACCAGATGCAATCGCTCGCTCGAGCGAAGCCACTCTGGCTCGATCCACCAAACACAAACTCAACTCTCGCTCGAGCGACCAACTCCTCGCTCGAGTGAAGGTCCAAAAATCTGGGCAGCAGCACTAGGCTCCCAAACACAACCAACCTGTAACAAACCTGCCCAACACATCCTATAACTCAATATACAAAGTAAAGAGGATGCAAACAGGATAATAAACAACTACCAACATCCACGGACACATGTCTGGATCACTGTACAACAAGGGTAAACCCGGGATCGCTATAGCAGGTGTAGGTGCTACTCCCAATAGCTCAGCACATAAGGCTATCCACTGCTCCCTCGTCAATGATGGGTTAACTCCAGTAACTGCTCGCCCATTAATCCGTAGACCATATAGGACAGATACGTCCTGCAATGTGGCGGTGGCCTCCCCAATCGGGAAATGAAATGTATGAGTCTCTGTGCGCCACCTCTCGACGAGAGCAGTGATGAGTGGGTGGTCCAGACTAATATGGCCTATACGATAGACACCATAGAATCCGGCGCGTAGTATATACTGCCAGACTCTATGGTCCAATGGATGCTCCTACAGGCCGGAATCTCCCCGCCGGCATGTCAACACGGTGCGTGCCTCGTCTTGCATAACAGAATGACTAGTTTAAATTATAGCTTTATCACGTAATATAAAACAAAATGCAGGGTATTTTCATTGTAAGCGTAAAGTCCAACAAATGTTATTGCATACCGGATCCTCCCATATACTGTCAGCCCGATGTGGATGATTGAAAAATGGGACCTCATTAGGTGGATGTGCCATGAAGCCTGTACAAGTGAAATACTAGATCATAACAATAAAAGTCTCATTTAATCATAATAGGAAAACTGTAATTATTCCATACATTACGATTTGTAAAAGAAAAGCATGCTCAACTATTAACAAATTTATATTTGTGTGACACCATATATGGAAGCAATTCACTAAAATGTAATTAATTTTTATTTCAAAAAACTCTATTGGTGAGCATGTAATTTAACTATAACAATTAAACTCTAATTATTCCATATATGAGGACTTGAAAAACAAATGTGGTCGATTATTTTAAAATTATCAATTTGTGTGCCACTAACATGGAAGCAATCTACTAAAATCTAAAATTATCAATTTATGTGCCATTAAATATGATAAACAATTCAACAGAACATACCGTTATCTATGCTATAACTAATATAGAAATCTTTTACAAAATAATTTTAGGGTCTCAGTTACATAAGCTTAATAATAACCAGTAACATGTGGATAGTTTTCCTACATAAATATTTGCGAAAAACTTGAATGAGAAATTTTTTTTCAATAATAGGTTGCTAATTACATTTATGGCATATTTGACAACACTTAAATATTGATTTTGTAATGGTAAAAGTTTTAATAAAGTATAAAATTTGTAAATTATGTAGATCTGATTCATAAATTGTAAATGTAAAAAATTGCTTGCAGCATTCGAAAATATTAAATTTATTCATAAATAATAAAATTTTAAATGGTAGAAGAACTATGTGATTTTCAGTAAAATTTTGTAACAGACATTTCCAATCAAGTAGACAATAAAAAACTTAGGCCTATGTGGTATAGTTAAATGTTTTTGCATACGTATTTAGTTTAATTTATTTGTTTAGTCTGTTAGTTGTAAATTTTTTCAAGGAAATCAAACAATTACAATATATAAAGAATTAAAAATTAGAAATGATCTATTACAAATAAAAAATGATCTATTTAAATGTACGACCCCGTTTACAAATAAAGAATTAAAAAATAAAGAATTAAATTATCTATTACAAATAAAGAATTAAAAAATGATCTATTACAATATGTAAGTATTACATAGTCTTCATCGACCAAGTCGCGCCGGACATGTTCGCCTGTCATGACCTGTCTGCTGGCACTCACTGCAACAAGCGGTCAAACGCCTATCTGATATATCCATCTCATTCGGAATACGAGACATAGATGTACAACCCCGTTTTACTTCTCGCAAACGAAGTACATTAGTCATTAAGGTCCACTGCGGATCATCCCAATAATCTTGATGTCGTATTGGATTGAATTTAGTTTCTCAAGCCCTTGTGTATATAGGAAGCCTATATACTAGATCAATATACTCGAATGGATTGTCACCGCATTCAGACATTACAACGAGCATATGGGAACATGGATAGTGTCTTATCTCATATTTCCCACAACTGCACGTGGGTTGATTCATCCGCACAATTTGTGTATTGCGACCTCGTCCATGGCGAAAAGACGTTTGCACTTCAAATACGCGGCAGGACCTATCAGACAATATTGATACAAACTAATCAAGTTCATGTTTTTAGGTTTACTTAACTTCACAACATAATAAGAACAATTTAGTTTACATTACAAACTAACCTGTCATACGATATCAACTTGAAAGTATTTCCCCTTGCGATGCCATCCTCAATAGTTTTTTGCATCTCTCTAGGGTATTGAAACTCGTTTCGTACATCTATTTCAGCTTGGGTTCCCATCTCGTCGAAATATTTTACGAGCCGCCGAAATGTAAATTCAACCATAGCTAAGATAGGTAAGTTCCTTGCACCTTTCAAGACGCTATTGAAGCACTCTGCATCATTGCTGGTCAATACCTCCCATCGATATCCACCATCATACGCAAGGGCCCACTCCATAGGATTCATCTTGTGAACCCAATCGATGGCATCTTGGTTAATAGCTTGTATCTGTTCTAAGTAACCATTACACTTTCGTCGTTGATGAGCACTCCCTACTTTCCATAGAAGTTGTTTCAGCTCCTTATTTTTGAACCTAGTGTTAAAGTTACTACAAACATGTCAAAGGCAGTGCCGATGATATCCAACAAATTGGAGCAAGGGATTCAGCCAATGCTTCACAACAGCTAAAATACTGTCAGCTCGATCAGATATCAAAGTCACTCTCTGTCGGTCCATAACAATATGTTCCTTGATATTTGAAATGAAGAACGACCAAGACTCCAAACTCTCCCTGTCGACAATAGCGAATGCAAGCGGTAATACTCTGCCATTGGTAGTGACAATCGTTGCTACAAGACCAAGACTCCAAACTCTCCCTGTCGACAATAGCGAATGCAAGCGGTAATACTCTGCCATTGGTAGTGACAATCGTTGCTACAAGCAACACACCAGTGTATTTCTCGTATAAGAATGTACCATCTATGGTTATAACAGGCCTACAATATCTGAACCCATCGATGACGGGTTTGAAAGACCAAAAAATAAAGTAGAAGACGGGCATAATGGTTGTACCTTCGGTATATCTATGCTTCTATTGCACGATGGTGCCAGGATTAGATGTTTGTAATGCATGCATGAATTTAGGCAACAACCTATATGATTCATCCCAATCCCCGAATACCATTCTAATTGCCTTTACCTTTGCATGCCACGCGTTCTTGTATGATATACTATAGTTCATGGTCTTTTTGATATCTTCGATGACATTCTTAATTGGCATATCAGGTTCATTCTGCATACGGCAATACCTATGAGTCAGATTATTTTGCTGTGAACACTATAAACAAACAAATATGTATATATATGTAAACATTTATTTTGTATACTCACCGCAACTTGTCCGAAAAGATGAGAAGCAATGTAACTGGAGCTAATATTAGTGTGGTCCCTGTTCATTTGTGGGTATAAACAATGGTGAGGACCCCTATAAGTGAACAGGGACCACACTAATATTAGGGGTCCTCACCAAAGACAATTTATATTTTTCTATAAGTGACATTTATATCATAAGTGACATTTATATCATAAGTGAACAGGGACCACACTAATATTAGGGGTCCTCACCAAAAATCCCAAAGACAATTTATATTTTCCTATAAGTGACATTTATATCATAAGTGACATTTTTCTATAAAAATCAGCCCTCTTATTTTTGTCAATTTATATTTTCTAGGGTAGAAGGAACTGTAGAGGTGAAACATTACTTCAATTTATATTTTTTCACATTTTTATTTGTGTCTCAATTTGTTTATTACTGTTTATTTTCTCATTTTTTCTCACTTATTTTTATTCGTATAAAACAACAACTGAGATTTCATCTGTACGTGGAGTTTTTTTTTACTTCCTATGTAGAGACTCTTATCTTTTCTGCATGAATGTTCTTTGTTGTCATTGCTCTCTTATCTTAATTCATAAAAAACATAAAAATAACTATACTTCTTGTCTTAATTCTTTGTTGTCATTGGTCTTTTTTTATTCTCATTCTTTTTGAGGTTGGATATTCTTTGTTCATATGATCCTTTTTGGAATTCATACACATGTATAGATATCCTATACAAAAATGTTTATTACATTTGAAACAAAAAGAAATTTTGAATCACATAGCAGCTATAACTTCAGATTTTGAATAATTATAGAACTGTACACAAAATGTATATAGATGGATAAAATTTTTCAAAATAGTAACAAACTCTATAAAATTTTATGCGTATATATGTATTTGTATTCAATTTTATGATCAATTTTGTTTGTTTATAACAAAACTACAAGATTTTTAGCTAGTGATCCATTTTGATTTACAAGATCTGTAAAGGGACAATTCCAAAGATTACAGTCATGGCAGAGTTTAGAGGAAGATCAGATATATGCATGCACATTATTTAGTATCCAGAGACGGTGTGTTCGGTTTGTGTTTGTAGAGTAGTTTTTGAGATAAAAAGTACGAAAACTTATTTGGTTTGCCTTCTTTCAGAAATGGTTATGGAAAATTGTTTTGGGGAGAGAGTTTTACAAAAAGTGATTGATTTGATGTGTATGAGAGAAAACTTATTTTGGAAAGTAGGTAACCAAACAAAATTTTGAGATTTTTTTTAAAAAAAATTGTTTGGTTTGATTACTCTTGAAATTTTGTTTGTAGAGAAATTTTTCCAAATTTTTTTTATGAAAAACAAACCAAACAAGCCCAATATTTCTATGATTTGAATCCATAACACTCGAATTATAATAGATTTATTTTATTTTATATTATTAACAGCATAATAAAAAAACCTTACCATTGCGGCAAGGGCCTACCTCCCTCAATATGATCAATTTTTAAAAGGCATTCACTCCAAATAAATAAATAATAAGGACTCTATACAACCGTTAATTTAGGCAATGACTTAATCGTACGCATGTAAGTGGGACTAGGGCTGCAAACGAACCGAGCCGAGCCGAGCTTTGCTGAGCTTGAGCTCGGCTTGTTTACTTATCGAGCTCGTTTATTGAGCTCGAGCTCGGCTCGATAAGGAACTGGGCTCGAGCTTGACTCAGCTCGGCTCGTTAATTTTAATAAAACTCGAGCTCGGCTCGGCTCGGCTCGATAAATTTTTTTTAATAATTTAAATAAAGATAAACGAGCCGAGCCTAACGAGCCGAACACATGCGAGCTCGAGCTCGGCTCATTTACTAAACGAGCCTAATATTCGAGCTCGAGCTCGAGCCGAGCCCTTAACGAGCCGAGCCGAGCTTGTTCAGGAACAGCTCGGTTCATTTGCAGCCCTAAATGGGACCAATTTGAAAAACACTTATTTTGTTTTCTTTTCATAAATCTTGATCTATTTTTTAGTATTTTGATAAAGTAGACAGATATATCACACATTTAAAAGAAAAAACTTCATTCGATCAATTATTCTTTTTATTCAGTGAGATTGGACAAAATTGGACAAGTCATACAAACATCTTAAATCATAGTGTAAGTTTTGTATGAAATTATTATTTTTTTCATTGAGTTGAAATAACTCGATTGATTTGGACAATATAAAATAGACATTTCAAACATTGTTCTTAATTTTTTAAAGCTGGTGATCCAATTCTTCAGATTTATAGACAATTAAAGATAAGTTAATTTGATTTGCTCAAACTTGTGCCATTAGGGACCTTAATGACAAAGATATTTCCTATGTGAAATAGTAACCCTCGTCCACTTTTTAGAGGTTATAGAGGCTTTGTTATGAAATTCAAACAAAAAGCTCATTTTGGCTTGTTCTGAAAAGTAAGAAAAAAATTTAATTTATTTACTCTTTTTTTTTTCTTAAACATACAAAAAAAAAAATAGAGAGATAATATAATCAAAATAAACCAATAAATTAATTTTTTTTCATGTTCTCAAAAGAGGTTTGTGCCTTGGCTTATGGGCTTATGTTGGTGGTTAAATCTACGTAGTAAATTTTAGATAGTTATCCATGTCAATCTATTGGGCCATCTGTAGCAATTATTTGGTATTATGAAACGCAGGCTTACCCATCAAAGTGCCATTTTTTTTTCCCTTCTTACCTAGGAAATTTCTATGGACTATTAATTAAAATGTTTTAAGACTCTTTTGATGCATATATTATAACTAGTGTATGCATGTACCTGAAGGCACGGTGCAATTAATAATGACTTCTAATTATATAAATCAAAATAAAATTATTAAAACATAATGTTAAGATTTTCCTTTTCAATAGTGGTGGACAGTCACAAAGCGGAAGTGGCGATGAGTCCCTTCGTTCAATCCCCATTTCAAAACGTTTTTCAAATTTTCTTAAGTTTTGTGAGGAAATTTTAATTTCTACTATAATGCTATTATATGTATTACAAATTCAACTCATTAAATTTTTTTAAATTTTTATTAAAAAATTATAACATTGAATGTTAGTATTTTATGATGAAATGTCTTCAAATTATTCTAATATCAAAGTTAATTTTATTGAATGTATATTAAAAATAATACATGATATAGCGGTTTGGTTTGATTTTTTAAATTATTTTTTGATTTTTTTAAAAAAATATAAATAAATTTGACAAAAATAAATTGTTTGGTTTGATTTTCCAAATGGTTGTGGAAGAATGTGACTCCTCCCAAAATTCAGTTTTTTTTGTTGGTTAGCTTGGAGGGGCAGAGTGAAAACATTAATTTTCTACATAGAAGGGTGTTGGATAATAATGCTAGCACTTTGTTTCTCTTTTGCAGGAAGGAAATTGAAACTGTCAACCATGTACTTTTACATTGTCCACTGGTATGGAGAGTATGGTTTGGATTTTTTAATTGGTGGGAATTGTGTTAGGTATGAGCATCCCCATCTATCCCCCTAAATTATTTCCTTATCTATTTTATGGAGTTGGAGTTCCCTTATATCACCTCACCAGCTCCCTTATATCATATCCTAAACTAATATTTGCTATTTTTCTATTTTTATTATTGTTATTATTATTTTGCTTTGTTTTGTTTAGGGACTACAGTACATATTTATAATTTTTATTTCTTTTAAATTTATTATTAAAAATAATATTTTAATAGAATAGAAAAAAAATTAGGAATTTGTTAATAGAATAGAGAAAGAATAGAGAATTTGTTAAGAAAAATAGATGAAAAAGAAATTTCTAAAATAGAGATGATCTAATACCTGGATGATGTTGAAGCAATGTTACAATGTGGAGCAGGTGTTAATTTAAAGAAGAAACCGAGTATTGTTCCAAATTGTGCCATTAATATTATTGTGTTCAATATCGAAATTGAGGAATGATATTGTGTTTATAATGGGGGTCATCCTAATTATGCTGACTTGGCCTAGGTAGATAGCTCCGCGTAGCTCATAGTGCCTACGATAACATTGTGCCTAGCCTGTCTAAGAGCTCGGCCCAAGTCTGTGAACATTTTGGACAAAGTTCGTGTGGAACTCAACCCGGTCTGAAGAGGTTGGTGTGATTATGTTAAATTTGTAAGATATTATCTTAAGAGATGTGAGTGTAATTTATCCGATATGTTTTGATTTACGAATAGAAATATATAATTTATAAAATATATCTAAAACAACAATTATAATATGTATAAGCAATGTATCAAACTCTAAGATTGATTACTTAATTAGTCATTTTATACCTTTTGTTTTATTTAGTCATTGAAATGAGATAAAATGACATAAGAATGGTCATTTTTTAGTCTCCCATCTAGAATCATTATTCCCTTATAATAATAAATGATTATTCTATTTATAATAAACTATTGTCTTAATAAATCATTAAGACAAATAATAATTTTTAATGGTATTAAAATTATATTTCAATTACCAATTCTCATAAACTAGAAGCATCAGCGGTTATGTGAATTTCATAATATGAATTTCTCAATTGTCAATTATATGAATTTCATAATATGACATTAACAATTCTCAATTATATGAATTTCAATTCTTATAATTTTATTCTTAATTAAAAAAAATTCCTTTTATTAACAAACAAAAAATAAATTTCCAATTCAACAAATATAGGTTGGTTCATTCACAATTCAAAATTCCAAACCCTAATTTCAAAAAATATAGACAGGATTCACAATTCACAATGCAAAAATATAGACACGATTCAAAATTCAAAACCCTAATTTCTAAAACCACAAGCATAATTTCTGATTTCACAATTCAAAGCGCTAACATTTTATGATTTAATAATTTCATAACCACACATTTAAAACCTCAACACATTTCATAATTCAAAACCCTAACACATTTAACCACACATTTAACCACATATTTCATAATTCAAAACTCTAACACATTTATGATTTCATAACCCTAATTTCTAATTTCATAATTTATGATTTCACATTCAATTGAAAACCCTAGAAAATTTTCACAATTCAAAACCACAACATTTTACCAATTCAAAACCACACATTCACATTTTCACAAACACAATAAACACATAAAATTCAAATGAGACAGAGAGAGATAGATGCCATACCAACGAGAGAGAGCAACCCACGGACAGAGAGAGAGCAGAGAGAGAGAATGAGAGCAGAGAGAGAATCTGAGAGTAAAGGGAGAGCGAGAGCGAAAGTCTGAGAGCAGAGGGAGAGCGAGAGTCTGAGAGCAGAGCAGATGGGAGAGTGAGAGTCGAAAAAAACGTAAGTGTAAAAAACGTGATTGCAAATTAGGGGGCTTAGGGGGTTTTATATAACTTGTAAAAGCATTGTTACGAACTACGCTTTCATTTAACCACGGATTTTACATTGTTAAAAGTGTGGTTGCAATCCACGCTTCTTGTGTTCAACAGTGAAAGCGTGATTGTGAATCACGTTTTCTTAAGAAAACAAATATGCACAGTGAAAGCGTGGTTTGGAACCATGTTTTCTTCAGAAAGCAAAATAAGCACAGTAAAAGCGTGGTTTGAAACCACGTTTTCTGAAGAAAATAAATTTTCCTTAAAAACGTGATTTATAACCACGTTTTCTTAATTAAAAGCGTGGTTTTTAACCATGCTTTTACGATTTCACAAATTTTCTGTCAGAAACAGTGAAAGCGTGATTTGTAATAACGTTTTAGCCTAGTTTGGGAATTAAGTTGCTAATTTGGCTTAATTTGGGAAAAGCCTCCCGAAAAGATTCAAGAGATCTGAGTCGGCGTTTGGTTAAGTATTTTGGAGCTAAAAAATATATATATAAAGACAAAATAAATTATATAAATCAATAAAATAAAGGGCAAATTATAAAAAAAATCTCAAGATTTTGCATGTTTTTCACATTAAACTCCAACATTTTAATTTTAACAATTTAAACCTTGAATTCTTAACCGTGTCCCAATGTTAACCTTCCATCTGTTTCCGTTTGTTATCGTTAACTTTTTACACTTATTTAATACTTGTGTCACTTTTGATTGGTCCATAATTATTATAATTATTTTATTTCTAAATTACCCTTTTTTCTATCAGATATCTCTCTCTGTCTGTCTCTCTCTCTTAAACAAGTCTCCAAAACAACAACAACATCATCAAAAAGATGGTAAACTATCCATATCTGATCTAGGGCTTGTATGGATTGAAAAAAGTGAGATCTACAATTTTCATAGGCTAATCTCAATTTTTTTTTGCTGAGGATCGAATTGATCATTGATTTATTGTGGATTCTTTCACTTCGGAATGCAGAGGAAGAAGAGGATGAGGGAAAGGCTGCCAACGAGATGGTGAGGAGGGGTAATAGAATGAAGAGAGATGGGTTTTTTGTGCTTTTTGCAACCGTCTATAGAAGGGTGAGGATAAAGAAAGAGAAAAGGAAGAGAGAGAATGGTGAAAGATTGGTCACTACGAGCAAAATGATGAGGATGATGGAGAGAGAGAGAGAGAGGATAGAGACGGAGATCGAAATACATGTTTGACTACATTACGGTACCACTCTTCCGGCGACACTGCCAGTGACGAGAGACTTGCAGATGCCTAAGAGTGCGCGACACTGCCGTAGTCTTGCTCGTCTTCGCTACCACATCTTCAAAGGCCATTGTAGACACCCCATTTTTGACCGACCTTAAGACTCAGACATCACCGATTGAGCGCTTGGTGATGTTGCATATTTTGCTCGTTCAGAAGTTTCAGAGTCTCGGCTGCGAGCCTAGCCTCTGGACTTCCGGACTCTTTCATCCTATGCCTCGGTTTGCGAACCAGGCTCTGTTTTCTCTATTTTCTCTTCCCGAAGGGAGGGAGAGGTCTCGTAGATCATCTCTCAGTGGCCGTAGGCTACGTTTCGTGGTCGTAGGCCATTTTGCCCGTTTGTAGTCCAGTTTTCGATTTTTCGGAGCCGTTGGCCGTGTGCCTCAGTTCGGGACCGCTTAACCACCTCCGTTTGCTCCGGTTTTTGGCATGCATCTTATTTGCTCCCTTTTGAGGGACACTGTGGCTTGAAAAACCAACTTCATGGTCGAACACCACTTTCGGTGCCTAACAGTCAGTTTTCGGGGCCTCGGGCTGCGCGTTTCGGCCCCCGAACCTCCATTTTGCATCGGTTTGAGTTCATTTATGGCAGGGACCTCTATTTCATTGTTAGAAAGGTCGTAGAAGGGTGGGAGGCCAGTAATTGTTCTAACAACCAGTTTTATTCCTCCATCGCCCTCCGTCGCCCGTTTTTCCCACTTGAAAGCCAATGTTGACCACCCTAAGGCCACTTTTTCCAGCCCTAAACCACTTATTTGTGTTGTACACACCTGGGAGGCCACCAATATCATATGGCCGGCCAGTAATTGTATGTGACCCTTTTGAACCCCTCCTAAAAGTGGCCTTTTCTCTCTCCTGGTTCACTTTCTCCAGTTTTTGACCACATGGTTGTGTTGTACACACCTGGGAGGCCACCAATATCATATGGCCGGCCATCAATCATGATTGACCCTTTTGACCCTTGGCCGGCCAGCCATGGGGAAAGCTGGCCAGCCACCTAAACCCTAGAAAAGCAGCCGGCCTTACTCCTCTCTCCTGGTACATCACAAATATGTATTATGTTTCCTCCCAGATTCTGTATCCGGAGGGGAAATTTTTGAG
Organism: Camellia sinensis; assembly: GCF_055761805.1. Classification (NCBI taxonomy): domain Eukaryota; kingdom Viridiplantae; phylum Streptophyta; class Magnoliopsida; order Ericales; family Theaceae; genus Camellia; species Camellia sinensis. Next base: position 75,905,987 of record NC_138964.1, read on the forward strand.
GGGGAAACTTGAATTTGAATCTCACCCCATTTTTCTCCACTCTTGTGCCTATATAACAGCACCTCCAGCTGCATTTCAAAGGGTTAGAAGGTTTGGTTTAAGCCTCTTGCATTCAATCTCTCTCTCTCTATATTCCAACCATCAAAACCCCTCAAGTCCTACACCATTTCTACACCATCTCCAAGCCAACCAATCCACACTCCATTCCGGCAGCTTCAAGGCCATTTCCAGAGGTCAAGGGCTCCCAAACTTGGTCCAAGAATTGTTGAAGCATTGGTCTTCAAGGGTAAGTCTTCTATCCCTCTCTTTGGCCCTATTTTTGCTCAATATATTAGCTCCTCTTGCTTGCATATTTGGGCTCCGATCCTAACTGAGAATAGCATTATTTTGAGCTCCTTTTCATGTTTGTTTAAAGGCCTCTCCCTGTTTGAGCCTTCCTTCTTGCATTTGCTTCTTTACCTCTCTTGTATGCCTCTTTCTTGCATAGTATTTTAGGCTCATTTGTAAACTTTTTTGAGCTTGGTCATGAACTGAAAAGTGGCTTATTTTGAGTCCTTCTTCAACATTGTTGAAGGGATCTTCACTGTTTGAGGCTTCCTTTTGTCACTTGCCTCTTTATCCCTCTTTTGGCCTTATTTTTGCATGTTTTGTTAGCCCCTTGTGATTATATTTTTGGGCTCTGGTCAGAACTGTAAATAGCCTTATTTTGACCCCCTCTTCATGTTCGATCAAGGGTCCTTTGCTGTTTGAGGCTCCCTTTTTGCTCTTTGTGTTTAAACCTCTTTTTAGGCCTTATTTTGCATAGTATTTTAAGCTTGCATGTGCACTGTTTTGGGTTTGGTCACTAACTATAAAACACCATTTTTTGAGCCCCTCTTCAACCATTTTGAAGGGCCCTCCTCTATTTGAGGCCAGAAACCATCACTTGCTTCTTTGTCTCCCTTTTGGCCCATTTCTTGCACAATAATTTAGCCATACTTGTGTTTGTTTTCGTGGCTTGTTGTAAACTGTAAAGTGCTTCATTTTGAGGTCCTCTTCAACTTTATTGAAGGGCTCCTGGCCATTTGGGGCCAGAAGCTGCTACTTGCTTCATTACCTCTGTTACGGGGCCATTTTGCATGCTAGCTTAGTCTTATTTGTGTCCATTTTTTGGCCTTTCTTAAAACTGTAAATATGCTTGTTTAGGGACTGTCTTGATTCTGTCTTCACACTTCATGTTCAAATAATGCATGCTTTGCATAGCCATAGGTCATTCCATGTACCTAATTTCATGTTTCGGGTCTCATTCCATGTATCGGGTGCCATGTTTCCATGTTTTGGGGCTATTTTGAATCATATTTTGCTACTAAAATTTTCATGCTAGTATGCCGTATTCCATGCCTTGCCATGTCTTGTTAGAGTGGCATTTGTGCCTTAGGATCGGTCCTCGATTTGCGTGCATGCGTGCACGCATCTCGAGTGTCTCATTTTCATCTAATGGCCTCTTATGTGAGTGTGGCTGAGGTCCACTCATGTTGGTGTAAGTCCATTATGCATTATGTATGCCATTTCATTTCATAGCATTGCGTATGCTAGGTTGTATGTTAGTGCATTGTGTATGCCATGTTATCTCGTGCATCGTGCATGCCATTTCATAGCATTGTGTATGTTAGGTTGTATCTTAGTTACATTTCATGCATATCATGCATATTGCATCGTGCTTGGGATAGGAGTTAGCCTGAGCACGGGAAACGAGGGACGTTTCGTACTTCGAGTGACGGAACGTGTCTCAATTCCCTGTCACCGACACTCTGGATTGCCCATGATGGAGTTAGGTCTTGTTGTGTTTTCATATGCATTCATTCTATATTGAGTTGCACAATTCGACTCCTCGGCCATCATGCATCGAGATGCGTGATTGGTGGCACGAGGATCGAGGCATGCATACATTTGTGAAAATACATTGCCATGCCCTTTTCCTGCTCTCTGCTGCAGCGAATCAAGAATCAGTAGCCTTTCAAAGGCCTTGCACAACATTCCGGCATCAATCGCAAACAGAGGCTAATTGGGGCATCGCAGTGGATTTCCGTGCCAAGCAACCCGAGCATGCACCATTCATCATCCGGAGCGGAGTCGAGGCAGTCCCTAACTTGCATGCTAGTTTACAGCTTTCTTAGTTTAATTTGTTAATTAATTAGGATTTTGTACATATTTGGACTGTAATTATTTGGGACTATATATTATTTATTCGGACCCTCCAAGCGAAGGCACAACTGTAATAAGTGTGCGTGTGTGTGATGTATGTCTTCCAACCCAACGTCTTTCTCCCTTTTATTTACCAGCTTATGATGGTTAGATTAGGGCATATTTCAATTAGCATACAGTATGACAGCATGTTTGCATTCATTCATCTGTTTTGCATGCACCAGGCTCGGCGCATCATACTAATTGCATCGTATTTTCAATTCCAAGTTGAATACGTGTTAGCTGTAGCATTTCATATGCCATGTCTAGAATAGCCGAGCCTGCTATAGTTGCACTTTTGCATGTGTTGCATTAGGCATTTCTGTATAATTAGAATCATGCATGGATTTCTAATTAGTTTCTGTTTTGGCTTGGAGTACTCGGTAAGTTTTACGCGTTAGCATCCTTGCATGCGTGTGAGTGAATGCCATGATAGCATGCTTACCATGAGGCTAATTGCTTATGTGATATAACTGCTGAATGCCTGTGGGTGAAGGTTGGGTTATTTGGATTGGAACAATTCATTCACTGTGTGTTTTAAGCCCACTAGATAGTGGCAAAATCATGTTTTCTAAGCCCACCTGAGGGTGGCAAATCCACGTCTTAGCCTACTTGCGGGTAGCACCATCAAACCATTTTCAAACAAACAAACATGAAATGTTTTGTTCCAATTCCGGCGATCCAGTCTATACTTGTATGCTATGCGCATCACATAGTAATCTACGCTAATAACCGGAATAAGAACACATAATGTTTTCAAAAATAGATATCATGGTTAGTAGAGGCCGATCTTTGATCGGGTGAGCGGGGGTGCTCACGAAGTGACCTTCCCCAATCGTACCCAAGTTCCCGAGCCGAGGCAACTTTGGTGATGACGGACACGTGGCCTTAGGCAAACGAGTCAGGGTTTCCTAAATTTCCCCAAAATAAAATATTTAGGTGGCGACTCTGTATCTGGCAAAGCAAACCATGTTTGGCACTTCTTTCAAAATCTGTTTTCTCAAAATGATTTACCGGATTTGGACTCTTTGGTTCAGACTTAGAACCGTGACATTTGAGTCCTGAACTGTAGTGAGCCCAATATCGAACGGAACGGGGGACTCGTTCCTCCCGGGGGCGTTCGGGGACGTCTACAGTTTCTGGCGACTCTGCTGGGGATTTAGAGAACTTGACTTGAACTCATGATATCTGTTTTTGACTACACTTATATGTTTCTTTGCATTGCATTTGCATCGGTGCACCTAGGACACCGTGTCTGCCATCTGCTATTCCTGAACGGTTTGCCGGAGGCTTGTCTTGTCAAGACATGACCATAAGGCTGACCAGTTGTGGGCTCTGCCAGTATGGGAACACAAACCCCGATTTTACCGGGGCACCCTTTTGACCGTTCGACCTAGTGCATATTCGGAATCCATAGTGACCATTCCAAACTAGGACAGGTTGCTTACCCGTTTGTAGGTTGTTTGAAACCGCTGTGTGCGTAGTGAAACCCTAGCTCCTGACAAAATAGGACAGGGAAACCCTACCCCAACATAGGGGTGTTTTGGCTCTCACTTATCTGTTATGTGCTTTTAGAGTGCATCTCTACAAGAATGCATGTATCAGTTTGCATGTTTTCTCTTTTGCTAGGTAGTCTAGGAACCATAGCTTCAGAAGGCTCCGATATCCCCTGAGGTTCATCGAACTTGTGCTAATAGACTTTGTCAGGTCAGAGATTCAGTTCAAGGGCAATCAGTGTTCCTTTGCTAGAGGCAGGTAAAAGGGGCAGTCAGGCACAAATCACCAGTTCAGCAGTTACCAGATCAGTGGCCCTTATCCACCCCACCAGTGAACAGTCAGGCTGAGGTCTCAGTTTCTACTGCAGGGATAGATACCAGTCAGTTAGATGGATCAGCAGAACACATCAGGGATGGAGGCAATGATGCGCCAGATGCAAGAAAGTATAAAACTCATGCAGCAAGATGCTGTCCACCAAGCTGAATTTGCCAAACAGCAGGCTGCGGTCATGGCCCAACAGGCAGAGCTAATCACCAGATTGCAATAGCAAAACGGAGTATCTGCTTCGCATCAAGCTTCCCCCCACCAGTAGATCCAATACCCGGGGAGACACCAAATGTCCAAGAAGGTACGGACATTCCGACAGGGCCGGCTCTGCCCCCAATCTTACCCTAGCTGTCTAAAGCACCGATCAACCTGCCGGATTCACCATTTGAGTTCGAGTTAGACCCTACAGCGCTGAAGGTGAGCAAGCTAGAAAAGATGTTCAAGAAATCTCAGGGAGTAAAATCCATTCCGGACATTGAGGACGGGTACACCGATGCTGCTGTGACACTGCCGGACAGGTTCAAGATGCCTCACATCGACCGTTTTAACGGGTCAGGAGATCCCATGGTCCACCTGAGTTTATTTTTAGATGTTCTGCGCCCGATGGGCTTGACAAGATTACAGAAGCTTTCCCTTTTTGGCAGGACCCTGTCGGGTATTGGGGCCATCTGGTATGCCAAATTGGAGGATTCAGTGAAACGAAGCTGGGAGGAGATGGCCGAGGCCTTCGTTGCACAATATTCATACAATACCCAAATCGAGATTACGACCCGTGATCTTGAGACGACGAGACAGGAGCCTAAGGAGAGTTTCTCAGAATTCGTGGCCCGCTGGAGGGCCAAAGCCTCAATGATGACCATTAGGCCAACGGATAAGGATCAAATACGGATGGTTGTGCGCAACCTCCAGCCCAAACTAATGCAGAAAATGATCGTGCTCCCCTTCCCTACCTTTTCAGATTTGCATGAGATGGGAGTACAGATCGAGGATGCTATGAAGCAGGGCCTCATTGACCAGGAGAAGGAGCAGCCTAGGAGGGTGTTTACCCGCAGTTCGAATGCAACCACTAGCGGTCATGCAGCTGCAAGATCTTCCGAAGTGGGCATGGTCGCCACCACCACACCGAGAGCAGCCACCCCCTTTGTGGGTGCATCCACTTCAAACCCCCGAACTTCAGACTATCTACCCCGAGGCAAGAGGGTTTTCACCCCACTCTATATGTCTTTGTCTAAAGCCGTGGGGGTCCTACTCTGGAAAGGACATCTAAAACCGTTAGAGCAACGACCTCTACCCGATCCTCTCCCTCCAAAACATGACCCGACTAAGTACTGTGCTTTCCATCAACAAACCGGTCATGACACCGACAGTTGCGTCCGTCTCCACCACGAGATACAAAATTTGATTGACAACGGGGTCATCCCCGCACCAAGTCCTGCGAAGTCTATCAGTACTTGATCAGTGAACTTGTAGGGGATAATGTGATGTGACCGAGGGATGAACCACCTGCGGGCGGCGTTCAGTTTATTTCAGATATGGTGTATGGCACGCACTGTTTTGAGCATTTGTGAATGCTGGTTTTTGTACATTCTGACTTAGGTATTGGGTCAGTCTTGTTATTTTGTTTTTGAGTCTGTCTATTTGTTTTGAGTCAGTCACTTTTGTTTTGGGTTTGTCTTGTTGTATAGAGTCAGTCCTGTTGTATGGGAGTCGGGTGATTCTGGGGGTTGTTACCTCGGGCGTCACCATTTTGTTTTGAGTTTGTCTTTTCGTTTTGTTTTGAGTCTATTTTTGCCTTGGAGCCAGTAACGCCAGCAGATTCGAATAAACAGCAGTGGTTTTTCACGCTTTTATGTTTGCTTCTGTCGTGTGCCAGTTGTACCATAAATTTCAAATGAGATGGCAGTATCTGACTAGAAGCTGTGTCTTTTTCTGTGCCTTGAATTCATTGCATCGACCTAAGTTTTCCAAAACTTTTTGAACACTGCGGTGAAAACGAAGAGCAAGGAATTCCTCAGGTTTTGCAAAATTTTGATCAATTGAGAGAAAGAGAGGCGTGCTAAGCCCCTTAATGAATGAAATCATGCTTGTTAGCGTGAGTACTGAGAAGGACCCTGGCTTGATCCAGACTGGTTTCACACTATCTTCAGCGCGAGCGATTTGTCGCTTTCTTAAAAATTTTCAAAAACAAAATGTTTTGCGCGGTCCTGCGAAAACTTGTGTGGAATCGCTCTTGGGATTGTGCAGCTTAGGATCGCTCTCAGCCTCGAGACTTAAGCCCTTGCTTTCAAACCTTGACCTTGGATTCAGAGTGTTCAACGGTTAACCGCGATATAAGGCCTGTGTGGCTAGATTTGAAGCAGCCCTCGAACAAGAGGCACCCAAAGTCAGGTCAAGAAGATTAGATCTCATCAGAAGAAGCTTGCAAAGCTAGAACAGCAGCCATTCTCCTAGATTCAGATAATTTCAGGATCTCAAAACCATTTGGCATGGATTTGTTATACTTTTACCCCTTGAGAGGCTCGCTGGGCCGAAAACCCGGAAGGGCGACCCAGGCAAAAGTTAGAGCAAGAAAAAGAAGAAAAAGAACAAAAAAAAAAAGAAAAATGCAGAGAATGAAAAAGAAAAAGAAGAAAAATGAAGAAAATGAAAGAAGAAAAAGAAGCAAAAGAAAAAAAAAGATGAAAAGAAATGAAAAGAAGAACAAAGCTCGCAAGGTCGAAAACCTGCAACGGGCGCCTTGGCAAAAGTTAGAGCCTAAAAGGAGAGGTTAAATACCTGAGTGTACCTTAACCCCGAACTACGTAAGGATTGATTCCCATCTTTGGGATACGTAGGCAACTTCATTCTGAAGTCCAGCCGTAAAACACTTCAAATTCGATTGTGTCCATGCGATGGTTTTGGTCATCTTTGTCTTCTCTGTATCTGAGAGTCTGGTTGTGTTCGTCGCTCTGAGGACTGACTACAATGCGCTGCGGTGCTATCCAATCAAGGGGCAACTTTTCGTTGCCATTCAAAACGCCGCAGTGTCATTTCAAACAAGGGGCAACTTTCCGTTGCCATGCAGTGTCCTTTAGACAAGGGGCAATTTTCCATTGCTATGGGTCTGAGGTTGTGCATCTCAAGAGTAGGTTCCGTGCTCGTTGAGCAATGGTCGTTTGCAAAAATAGTTTTTGAGAATTTTTACTGAGGTTGACTAATCTTCTCGAAAAGTACTCTATTTTTCAAAACTGGACCATTTCTTGGACCCAAAAAAGAAAAACTCTCAGTGCTCATAGCCTAACTTGCATGATTTTAAATCAGAAAATCGAACAAGCGCGTTAATCTAACTCTCATGTTGGTCAAAACTGTTTTAGTAGAAAGCAAAAAAACAAAAATGGTCAAAATGATGAACTAGGGGCATAGTTGAGTCAGGTATTCTGTCTTTTCCCCTTTATCAAAATACTTGCCAGAAAGGGCACTCTACTTGTCGGAAAGGGCACCGTATTCGCCAGAAAAGGGCACAACAAAAGGCAGAAAGCTCTCACATCCTCCAAGCAACGAGGTATCAAGCAAAGTGCGAAGCACGAACTAGAATGGGGCAAGATATTCCACTCCATCATCTGGACAGATCTTATCACGTCCAAACTCCCAAGCAGCCCCAGCAAAGCATCATCAACTGATGTTAGCTGCAGATTTGCTATACACCCAGTTGTAGCGCAACCTTTCCGTGGGAGGAATTCACTAGCGGCGAGCGGGAGAAAGAGAATCTAGCAGAATGCTAGGGGCACGAGCCCACAATTTGCTGTTTATCCATCAACCACCCAGGGGAGGGATGAAAAATGAGAGATTGAAGAATAGAGAGGTGTACGCTGAGAGAAAAAGTGAGAAAATGGTTTTTTCAGAAAAACAGAGCTTGAGGGCCGAGTAATGTGAGAATCACAAATGAGAAAGGGTGGGAAATAATACCTGGAGAAACTGGCTCCTCGCGTATGGAGAGGTCTCTCGTCTTTGTAACATGTCTGTGTGTCTTGTCTCTTGTTTTGTTTGTCTCGATTCTTGCTTTGAGTCGTTCCGAGCGTGTCTCGATGTGTTTAGGTTGTTTTACCTTGTTTTTCCTTTGTTGAGTGGTGTTTAGGTTGTGTGCCTTTTTATTTCCGTGTTGAGTTGTCTTGCTGTGTTTAATCGTAGGCTTAATACCTGGTCGAGAACTCATTTCTCAATTTCAAAAAATCATCTTATGCTCAGAGTGCTGTGCCATTCTCCACATTTGTGCAAAACAGGATTTGTTATTTCATAAAACTGCAGGGTCCACCCCCGATAAGTGTGAACGATAAAACAAGGACCTATCTGAAGCTATATAAGTTCCGGACTGCAAAGCAAAAGAAAAGAGGGAAAATCGAAGCATCTGAGTGTGTTTCACCTTCAGCAAATTCCGTGATTGTACTCCGGATGTACCTCCTCAGGCCTTGTCAGTACTCTGAAGCATAAGTGTATCTCGGCCCCAAGCTTAAGCCTACTCCAAGTCAGAATGGCAATTAAGGCAGCAGCAGATGTTATCTCTCTCTGGTATGAACAGGGTGTGCCCCTTTTGAGCTGAGTGTATTGCAAACCCCTCCGAAAGGTAAATTAGAGGTCGCGTTTGAATTTGGTCTCGTTAAGGCTCGCATTCCCTTATTCAGCATTTTGTTTTAAATATACGTTGTCACGCACGTTCCATTTACATCGTGATCCATGTTCCAATTGCATTGTTATGCACCCACTTCACTTGCATCGTGATGCACGTTCCAATTGCATTGTTATGCACCCACTTCACTAGCATTGTTATACCTATTCATTGCATTGATTATGCACATCTATCTCGTATTGTTATTGTAATGACCCAGAACCGTATACCATGATTACCAGTAATTAATTATGTGTTAGTATGATTTAATTGAAGATTATCTGTTGAACTTAGAAAATACCTGTTGAGATTACGACTTCGGGACTGAAATTGATGACCGTAATGAGTTCAGAAAATGAAATTGAACACGCCTATGTGATACCGGGAATTTTTAGAGCCATTTGGGAAAATAAATTAAGGACTGAATTTCGTCTGATTCATAAGTCGTGTTTGGCTTAAGTGTTTTGAGCATAATGGTTTATTTTGTTATATAATAGATAAGGATGGATGTTTTGACTCATTTGACTCAAACTAAAGAAAAAGAGAATATTTGGGGAGAGAAAGAGAGAGAGCTCGGGGAAGAGAGAAAGGAAAGGGAAAGAAGAAGAGAAAAGGGGGTGAAGCTCAAATCTTCTCCAAACTAAGTGGTTAAGGTAAGATTTCCATGAAATTGATTGTTGATTCGTGGTATTTAGCATGTTGAACACAAGATCATGGCTTTAAAATGGTATGATTTATGGTTAATTGGCATTGTTGAAGGAAACCTCCATGGATGTTTCGAAATGAAGCTCTTATGCTCAAGTTTACGATTCTCTATTTTACTCCAAGATTTGAACTTCTATTGTTCCATATGGGTTTTGATTTGAAGTTTTGATGTTGATTTAAGATGGGATTTAAGTATTTTGGGTCTTAGATTTCATAAATGTGGAAAGTGATTTTGTAAAGAGGAGAATGAAGCTTGGAAGAAGAACCAAAAATTCGGATTTTTGCTCTGTACGCTCGAGCGGAGGGAAGCCCGCTCGAGCGGTGAAAACAGCCTCCCAGCAGTTTTGGGACTTTTTACAGTACGCTCGAGCGGCCAAAGTGGCGCTCGAGCGGGAAGGCCTTTTTCAAGAAAATTTTGGGGAAGTTGCAGACTTGATTTTAACATGTTAATTGCATCATTTATCATCTTATGAACATGAAATGAGTATGAATCAAAGTAAAGAAAGATTAGAATGAACATGAAATGAAGTAAAGGAAAGAATGAAGTGCATGAATTACAGGATTTAATGATAATGTGTATTGAGAAATGTGTGATATGTTGATATTTGCAGGTCAAGATTTGAAGACCGTGCATTCGGTTTCGGAAACCCTCTGTGAGTAACATTTCTGTAAAGATATGTTATTATGAACTATGTTTTAAATGTATTACGTTATGCTATGCTTTGAAATGAGAATGCTTTCCGTGAATGAATGTCCTGATTTGCGAATCTAGTATGGCATCCATAGATAGTTGGGTCATGGGGGCGGGAACATGCAGGCCCATGCATCATGAGTCATGGGGAACGGCATGGAAGGACAAGCCCATGACTAGTTACGAGATCTCGTAGACTGTTAACTGATAGACTGTTATGAAAGGTTCTGTGGAGTATGCCATTACGTATGTTCTTATGATGACTGATGACTGATATATGTTTATGATTGATTTATTGTGGATTTATGAAAATGTCGGACTTCGTTCACTAACCTCTTTACTGTTATGTTACTTGCTGAGCTCTAACTCATTGTTTGTAATTATGTATTATAGGTGAGCATTCTGGAAGTCAAGCCTAGGCGGGTTCTCGAGCCGAGCCGCTGTTTTGAAGCCTAACAAGTGTTTTGTGTGCTCCGAGCCGGGGCTAGGCCTGGAAGGCCGTTAGGAAGCTTAGTTTTGGTTGTGCATATGGCGTGAGCCTATGTTTTGTACATGAATTTTGATTATATGTGATGTAATGTAGTGGGTAAATTAACATTTTTGGCATGTAATGTATGTTCATATAAATGCACAGCTCTTTGGACTATTAGTGGTTATTGTTTTCGCTTCTGCGAGCCCCTTTTATTTATGTTTTGTATAGAAAGGCCTGTGGTAATCGAGGATTACTGGCCGGTCTCGTTGCCAAACTTCTAGGGGCGAGTTTGGGGCGTGACAGTTATGCTCATTCATTGCATTGCTATGCACCAATTCACTTGCAATTATCATTCTTTCTCCTCGCGCGTGCGACGGCTTAGACCTCCTTTGGTTTAGAGCATTTGGAACACGTTCCAATGCCCTCATCTTTTATTCTGAAACACCGGGATACGTCCCTACGTTTCTCTCCCTTTCTGAAACACCGGGATACGTCCCTACGTTTCTCTACCTTTTTGAAACACCGGGATACATCCCTACGTTTCCGTTTCTCTCTCTTTCTGAAATACCGGGATACGTCCCTACGTTTCTGTTTCTCTCTTCTTTTGAAACACCGAGATACGTCCCTATGTTTCCCTTTCTCCTTCTTTTCCAAAACACCGGGATACGTCCCTATGTTTCTCCTACCTTTCCGAAGCACCGGGATGCGTCCCTATGCTTCTTCCTCCGTTTCGAAACAACGGGATACGTCCCTATGTTTCTTCCTTCTCTCCGAATCATTGGGATACGTCCCTAATCCTTGGGATACGTCCCTAACCATTGGGATACGTCCCTAATCTTTGGGATACGTCCCTAATCCATGGGATACGTCCCTAAGCCTTGGGATACGTCCCTAACCCTTGGGATACGTCCCTAACCCTTGAGATACGTCCCTAACCTTTGGGATACGTCCCTATGTTTCTCCCTCTTCGGTTAAAAGCGTTCAGAATACGTTCCAATGCTCACACCATTTCAAAACACCGGGATACGTCCCTATGTTTCTCCCTTCTTGCCGAAACACCGGGATACGTCCCTATGTTTCTCCCTCTTCGGCTAAAAGCGCTCGGAATACGTTCCAATGCTCACACCATTCCGAAACACTGGGATAAGTCCCTATGTTTCTCTCTTTGTCCCCTTCCTCACACGATTTCAGCGTGCCTGGAATTTATGTTAGGATGCATGGAGCGCGCTCCTGATTAATTTTCTTTATTCTTCCTCCACTCACGAGTCCAACGTGGTTGGAGTATCTCACCATTTTGCATCTATTGTACTCTCTGTTGCATCGTATCTATCATCTATTACATCCATTGCACCATATCTGTTTTATCATCGGTCTAAGGAGACCTTAAATCCAGCATCATCATTCGCGTTGTTTTGCGCATCGCACTTGCATTTATTCACACCGTCTCGTGCACTCTCCGGTCTAGGAGACCTTAAATCCTCTAAAGGTGCAATTCCTTTGGTGTTTGTCGTGCCCGAACGAATTCCAGTGGTCTGGTATAGCCACCTGCCTATGTTTGCGGTAAGTTCCTAGGAGACCAACTGAGACGGTGGAAACTAGAGTTCAAATGGCTCATGCCTAGAACACAAAGGTTCGGGATTTCCGAGACTAAAGCCTGGTTTAAATACCTAGAGGTATATCCTCGGCTTGAAATCTGTATGGCAGCCCCATAGATTGAGATAGCATGTGTATGCGCCTCAATTCTGGATACTGAACAAACCTAGTCTGTCACCCTGTTGGAGAATAGGGAAAGCAGGGACCATAGTCAGGGAGAAAAGTAGTACCTGCAGTTCCACCAAGAAGAAACGAAAGATCCCCAGCAGCATGAGGTAAGTCATTGCCAATTGCCCCTGTAAGGTACCTTTACCTCTTAGCTATTACATTGCATTTTCGCCACTACATTACAGTGCATTGCATGAATCCTCAATTATCAAACCGGCTTCGCGTAGCGTATAAGTCCAATTATCAAACCGGCTTCGCGTAGCGTATAAGTCAATTTTCAAACCGGCTTCGCATAGCGTATAAGTCCAATTTTCAAACCGGCTTCGCGTAGTGTATAAGTCCAACTTTCAAAACCGGCTTCGCATAGCGTATAAGTCCAATTTTCAAACCGGCTTCACGTAGCGTATAAGTCCAATTATCAAAATCTTCCTGCATATCATTTTTCATCTTGCCCCTTGCCTGTGGGCATGCCTGCGGGCACATCTTTGTTGTCTTGCCTGTTTGTCTAAGTCTTCGGCCTTGTCAAAAATGGGTCGTCTCTGGGCTTTGACATTCACTCCCGTCACGTGTGACTTTCGAGTTCTGTCAAAGAGGGGCAACTGTAGACACCCCATTTTTGACCGACCTTAAGACTCAGACGTCACCGATTGAGCGCTTGCTGATGTTGCATATTGTGCTCATTCAGAAGTTTCAGAGTCTCGGCTGCGAGCCTAGCCTTCGGACTTCCGGACTCTTTCATGCTTTGCCTCGGTTTGCGAACCAGGCTCTATTTTCTCTATTTTCTCTTCCCGAAGGGAGGGAGAGGTCTCGTAGATCATCTCTCAGTGGCCGTAGGCTATGTTTCGTGGTCGTAGGCCATTTTGCCCGTTTGGAGTCCGGTTTCCGATTTTTCGGAGCCGTTGGCCGTGTGCCTCGGTTCGGGACCACTTAACCACTTCCGTTTGCTCCGGTTTTTGTCATGCATCTTATTTGCTCCATTTTGAGGGACACTGTGGCTCGAAAAACCAACTTCGTGGTCGAACACCACTTCCGGTGCCTAACAGTCAGTTTTTGGGGCCTCGGGCTGCGCGTTTCGGCCGCCGAACCTCCATTTTGCATCGGTTTGAGTTCATTTTTGGCAGGGACCTCTGTTTCATTGTTAGAAAGGTCGTAGAAGGGTGGGAGGACAGTAATTGTTCTGACAACCAGTTTTATTCCTCCATCGCCCTCCCTCGCCCGTTTTTCCCACTTGAAAGCTAATGTTGACCACCCTAAGGCCACTTTTTCCAGCCCTAAACCACTTATTTGTGTTGTACACACCTGGGAGGCCACCAATATCATATGGCCGGCCAGTAATTGTATGTGACCCTTTTGAACCCCTCCTAAAAGTGGCCTTTTCTCTCTCCTGGTTCACTTTCTCCAGTTTTTGACCACATGGTTGTGTTGTACACACCTGGGAGGCCACCAATATCATATGGCCGGCCATAAATCATGATTGACCCTTTTGACCCTTGGCCGGCCAGCCATGGGGAAGGCCGGCTGGCCACCTAAACCCTAGAAAAGCAGCCGGCCTTACTCCTCTCTCCTGGTACATCACAAATATGTATTCTGTTTCCCCCCAGATTCTGTATCCGGAAGGGAAGTTTTTAGGGGAGAAACTTGAATTTGAATCTCCCTTCCTTTTTCTCCACTCTTGTGCCTATATAACAGCACCTCCAGCTGCATTTCAAAGGGTTAGAAGGTTCGGTTTAAGCCTCTTGCATTCAATCCCTCTCTCTTTATATTCCAACCATCAAAACCCCTCAAGTCCTACACCATTTCTACACCATCTCCAAGCCAACCAATCCACACTCCATTCCAGCAGCGTCAAGGCCATTTCCAGAGGTCAAGGGCTCCCAAACTTGGTCCAAGAATTGTTGAAGCATTGGTCTTCAAGGATAAGTCTTCTATCCCTCTCTTTGGCCCTATTTTTGCTCAATATATTAGCTCCTCTTTCTTGCATATTTGGGCTCCGACCCTAACTGAGAATAGCATTATTTTGAGCTCCTTTTCATGTTTGTTTAAGGGTCTCTCTCTGTTTGAGGCTTCCTTTTTGCATTTGCTTCTTTACCTCTCTTGTATGCCTCTTTCTTGCATAGTATTTTAGGCTCATTTGTAAACTGTTTTAAGCTTTGTCATGAACTGAAAAGTGGCTTATTTTGAGCTCTTATTCAACATTGTTGAAGGGATCTTCACTGTTTGAGGCTTCCTTTTGTCACTTGCCTCTTTATCCCTCTTTTGGCCTTATTTTTGCATGTTTTGTTAGCCCCTTGTGCTTATATTTTTGGGCGCTATTATGAACTTTAAATAGACTTATTTTGACCCCCTCTTCATGTTCGATCAAGGGTCCTTTGCTGTTTGAGGCTCCCTTTTTTCTCTTTGTGTTTAAACCTCTTTTTAGGCCTTATTTTGCATAGTATTTTAAGCTTGCATGTGCACTGTTTTGGGTTTTGTCACTAACTGTAAAACACTATGTTTTGAGCCCCTATTCAATTTTGTTGAAGGGCCCTCCTCTGTTTGAGGCCAAAAACCATCACTTGCTTCTTTGTCTCCCTTTTGGCCCATTTCTTGCACAATAATTTAGCCATACTTGTGTTTGTTTTCGTGGCTTGTTGTAAACTGTAAAGTGCTTCATTTTGAGCCCCTCTTCAACTTTTTTCAAGGGCTCTTGGCCATTTGGGGCCAGAAGCTGCTACTAGCTTCATTACCTCTCTCACGGGGCCATTTTTGCATGCTAGCTTAGTCCTATTTGTGTCCATTTTTTGGCCTTTCTTAAAACTGTAAATATGCTTTTTTAGGGACTGTCTTGATTCTGTATTCACACTTCATGTTCAAATAATGCATGCTTTGCATAGCCATAGGTCATTCCATGTACCTAATTTCCTGTTTCGGGTCTCATTCCATGTATCGGGTGCCATGTTTCCCTGTTTTGGGGCTGTTTTGAATCATATTTTTCTACTGAAATTTGCATGCTAGTATCCCATATTCCATGCATTGCCATGTCTTGTTAGAGTGGCATTTGTGCCTTTGGATTGGTCCTCGGTTTGCATGCATGCGTGCACGCATCTCGAGTGTCTCATTTTCATCTAATGGCCTCTTATGTGAGTGTCGCTGAGGTCCACTCATGTTGGTGTAAGTCCATTATGCATTGTGTATGCTATTTCATTTCATAGCATTGCGTATGCTAGGTTGTATGTTAGCGCATTGTGTATGCCATGTTATCTCGTGCATCGTGCATGCCATTTCATAGCATTGTATATGTTAGGTTGTATCTTAGTTGCATTTCATGCATATCATGCATATTGCATCGTGCTTGGGATAGGAGTTAGCCCGAACACGGGAAAGGAGGGACGTTTCGTACTTCGAGTGACAGAACGTGTCTCAATTCCCTGTCACCGACACTCTGGATTGCCCATGATGGAGTTAGGTCTTGTTGTGTTTTCATATGCATTCATTCTATATTGAGTTACACAATTCGACGCCTCGGCCATCATGCATCAAGATGCGTGATTGGTGGCACGAGGATCGAGGCATGCATACATTTGTGAAAATACATTGCCATGCCCTTTTCCTGCTCTCTATTGCAGCAAATCAAGAATCAGTAGCCTTTCAAAGGCCTTGCACAGCATTCCGGCATCAATCGCAAACAGAGGCTAATTGGGACATCACAGTGGATTTCCGTGCCAAGCAACCCGAACATGCACCATTCATCATCCGGAGCGGAGTCGAGGCAGTCCCTAGCTTGCATGCTAGTTTATAGCTTTCTTAGTTTAATTTGTTAATTAATTAGGATTTTGTACATATTTGGACTGTAATTATTTGGGACTGTATATTATTTATTCGGACCCTCCGAGCGAGGGCACAACTGTAATAAGTGTGCGTGTGTGTGATGTATGTCTTCCAACCCCACGTCTTTCTCCCTTTTATTTACCAGCTTATGATGGTTAGATTAGGGCATATTTCAATTAGCATACAGTATGACAACATATTTGCATTCATTCATCTGTTTTGCAAGCATAGGGCTCGGCGCATCATACTAACTGCATCGTATTTCAATTCCAAGTTGAATACATGTTAGCTGTAGCATTTCATATGCCATGTCTAGAATAGCCGAGCCTGCTATAGTTGCACTTTTGCATGTGTTGCATTAGGCATTTCTGTATAATTAGGATCATGCATGGATTTCTAATTAGTTTCTGTTTTGGCTTGGAGTACTCGGTAAGTTTTACACTTTAGCATCCTTGCATGCGTGTGAGTGAATGCCATGATAGCATGCTTACCATGAGGCTAATTGCTTATGTGATATAACTGCCTGAATGCCTATGGGTGAAGGTTGGGTTATTTGGATCGGAACAATTCATTCACTGTGTGTTTTAAGCCCACTAGATAGTGGCAAAATCATGTTTTCTAGGCCCACCTGAGGGTGGCAAATCCACGTCTTAGCCTACTTGTGGGTAGCACCATCAAACTATTTTCAAACAAACAAACATGAAATGTTTTGTTCCAATTCAGGCGATCCAGTCTATACTTGTATGCTGTGCGCATCACATAGTAATCTAGGCTAATAACCGGAATAAGAACACATAATGTTTTCAAAAATAGATATCATGGTTAGTAGAGGCCGATCTTTGATCGGGTGAGCGGGGGTGCTCACGAAGTGACCTTCCCCAATCGTACCCAAGTTCCCGAGCCGAGGCAACTTTGGTGATGACGGACACGTGGCCTTAGGCAAACGAGTCAGGGTTTCCTAAATTTCCCCAAAATAAAATATTTAGGTGGCAACTCTGTATCTGGCAAAGCAGTCCATGTTTGGCACTTCTTTCAAAATCTGTTTTCTCAAAACGATTTGCCAAATTTGGACTCTTTGGTTCAGACTTAGAACCGTGACATTTGAGTCCTGAACTGTAGTGAGCCCAATATCGAACGGAACGGGGGACTCGTTCCTCCCGAGGGCGTTCGGGGATGTCTACAGCCATTCAAACCCTAACTCATCGAAACCTTATGAAAAACTCACCGTCGTCATGACCTCCAGCGATCCAAAGCGAAGAAGAGGTGTTTCGTAAGAAATGGTTTGGTTGCTTTTTAAAAATCGGTGATCTTGAAAAGAGAGAGGGAGAGAGAGAGAGTAATTCAGAAATAAAATAATTATAATAATTATGAACGAATCAAAAAGTGACACGTGTATTAAATAGGTGTAAAAAGTTAACAGAGACAAACGGAAATAGACGGAGGGTCAACATTGGGACATGATTAAAAATTGAGGGTTTAAATTGTTAAAATTAAAATGTTGGGTTTTCATGTGAAAAATATGCTAAATCCTGGGGTTTTTTTTTTGTAATTTGCCCTAAAATAAAATGTCATATTTAAATTATAATCATTATATTTTTTCTTTCATAAAAGTAAAAACAAAGAAAAAGTCCAAAACAAAACCAAACAAAGCTAAAAAAACGAGGCTAAAAAAGTTTCAACACAAAAAAAATTGGCTACAATAATCAATGTCAAACGAAAGTTGAAGGAGTTTGATTTTGTTGATGTATTTGTGTACACGTTACACACACACACTCACACACAAATCACTTTGTTTGGTTTTCATTTCTACAATTTATTTTTTAAAAAAATTATTTTTTCTTTTTTCATTTTTTTATTTTTATTTTCGCTCAATTTCTTTAATATTTTAAATATTTTTTTAACTTTTAAATATACCTAATATAATTACATGTAAAAAATATAATATTTTTGAAAAAAATCTTTAAAAAATTTACTAAATACCAAAAATACAAAAATAAAAAAAAAAGAAATTCATATTTTGTTTTGTATTTTTGGTATTTATTAAGTTTTTAAAATATTTTTCATAAATATTTTACTATTTAGATACATCTAAGTAATGTGTATCTCAAAAAGTAAAAAAAATTATTTCAAATTTTAAAAATATTCACTAAAAATAAAAAAAAAACACAAAAAATAAAAAAATAAAATTTTCATAAATTGAATCCAAAAAATTGAAATCAAATGCACTGAATATTTTTTATTTTTTACAATTTGTTTACTCTTTATTTTAATATAATACAGAAGGATCTAAAAAAAATATTTTTAAAATATTTTTAAAAAATTCTTATAAATTCTACCCGGAAAATAAAATTTAAGAATATATATAAATAGAATTGAAAAAAAAAATCAATCTAAAATTGAAAAAAAGTCAAGGAAAAAAAACGACAAAAAGAAGTCACTCCCAATATAGTATAGATTCAATCTTGCAACATAGGGGCAATTTGAGAAATTAGTTAAAAGTTAACTTTTAATTTTTAATTTATTTTAAATCATATCACTTTTTAAATTTTTTATACACAAAATCTCAAAAAAATTAAAAAATTAAATTTTAACTAACTTCTCAAATCACCCCATAATACTTAATTATTGTTTGGTAGAACTGTGAAAAAATAATTATAATTTATAGCCTAACAGTTTATAACTTATAATTGTGAAAATAAATTGATTTTTGATTTATAAATTAAGTTTCTCTTCTCCACTCAAAGAATAAGTTAATTTTTAATTTACAAAAAATTATAAACTGTATTATTAAATTAAATTAAATATATTAAAATAACTTAAATTAAGTTAAAAATTAAAATAAATCGTATCAAACATGGCCGTGTTTTATTCAAAATGAGTAACTTTCGGTGGGAAGACCGCTTTAGCTAGCTTAGAGATACTTTTCGATTTGTAGAAAACACTGGACAATCTACTTTGATTTGTGTGGAGTTGTCACATTAGTTAACTTTGATAATTAATACAGGTTTTTTTTATGGAAAATGCAGGAGACCCAGTGGGGTACTGGGGTCTCTCCTGATTGGTCTAAAATAATTTTTTTTTTTTTTTTTTTTTTTTTTTTTTTTTTTTTTTTTTTTGGTTTTCCTTCCATTGCTAGCCCCCACGTGGAGGTGGGGGTGCTGGGGGTCCTTCCCTGCTGGGGTCTCCAGCAGGGCTCTTTTTTTATTATTATTTTTATTTTTTATTTTATGGACTTTAGCCATAAATAAATAAATATATAATTAAGGTCACATTTGACAAGTGATTTTTTTAATTAAAAAGTTAAAAAAATATTAAAAAGTCAAAAAGCTTATCTATATTAAAAAGTTAAAAATTTCATTTTCTCTTTATTTTTTACACATCTTTTCGTAAAAAGTCAAAAAATCATTCCAAACATATTAATTTTTTTTATATCATAATTTAGTCAAAAAGTCAAAAAATTACAAAAAAACATATTTCCAAACAAGACTTAAAACAAATAAAGCAAACTAATCCAATAATCATGTTCATATTATTTTATCTTATTCAAATAGTAAAGGATCATATTGCTATGATTATTGAATTAGTTTGATATTTTTTCTATACACAAAAAATAAAATAAAATAAAAATTAAACACTAAATCAATCAAAATTAGTCATGCCATGAGCCCAGGTGAATAAAACTAGATAGTCTGGAGAGAAATTGAACTGTTTAAATAACCAATTGAACTAAGTGAGATAACCAAAATTCTTGTACCAAATTCAGACTTTCTCTTCCCTAAACCAAAATATAATTCACATTCGATTTTAGAACCTCTGTTTTCTTCTAATTAACGCCAGAAAGTTGCTTTAATCTCCTAGCAGCGAAAAATTATGTGTTGATCTTGGGGCAGATCCAATTATGTGTTAATCTTGTGGCAGATCCAACCAACTTGATATTTAGGGGTTGTTTGGGATAACATAAATAAATATACTTTTTGTCTTTTTACGAAAAGATATGCAAAAAAAGTAAAGAGGTGATGTGATGGAAAAAAGATAAAAAGATAAAAAGATTGATTATTTTGTGTATGCCAAACTTGGCTTTACTTATTAAAACCATGGGATTCGATATTTTTTGTAAGGATTTTAAAGAACAACTTGACTAATGTCAAATGATATATAAGTAGTGTGAAGTAATGTTATAAAATCAACGAATAATTAACTTCCTATTTGTGGGGATATATTTTCTGAAGTACCAACACGTGGCTAAAGTGACGCCGACGTGTCAGCCGAAGTGTCACGTGTCCAGGTCGTGACGCCGAGGTTATCTCCGAAGATATCGGAATCCGAGATAAGTAGATAAGGGACAAGAGTCCTAGAATGATGAAGGACTTTAGCGTGGATAAGGATAACACTCTTAGGGAGTTTATCTTTATCTCTTATAGAGTCCAGGATAAGCACTGAGCAAGAGTCCATTGAAGCTAGGCTTCTAGTGGGACAAGGATTGAGTTAATTATAAAAGAGAGGCACCCCCATGGGTCTAAGGTACGCAATTTATATTCTGAACAGTGAGTTTAGCACTATTGATTATCTTTGAGAGATATACTGACTTGATCGTCAGAGTGACCCCGGGTGGACGAACCACCGCCGAAATCTTCTCTTTCTGTTGCAGGTCAGCCATGTGTCATCTATTCTGCTAGTGTTCTCTAACTGAATACTTAGTTAGGCAGTGTGATCGGAAAATCACTCACACAATTGGCGCCGTCTATGGGAAAGAAAGGAGAATAGATAGCCCGTGATGGATAGAAGGAAAAGATTGGGGACGACACTCCTGCTGGGAGTGGCAGACCTATCGACCTTGACGTCGAATGAGACAACTGCAACACAGAAACTCGTGACTAGAATCACAGCAAGAAAGACGTCGGCCATGATGGCGACGTACCAAAGAAGCCAGATCGAAGTGGGTACTACAACGAGGATGACCTCCAGGTATGGAAGGATAGATGCCTGCGGAGGGACGAAGAGGTAAAAGAGATGGCGAACAAATTGGCAGACCTGTAATTGGTCGTCAATTTCATGATGCAAAACAACATCATGCAACCACCATACTCGCTGCAAGACACGCCGATTCCAGCGGCCAATGCCCAGAAGGGAGGGCAAAAGACAATCCCAACAGCCCCTCAGCACACTAGAAGCGAAAAACACTCTCATCGGCCTTCCAGGGAGGTCGGGTGAAGAGAGTCAAGGAGAGAAGAATCGCGGAGGACACATCGCGCCAAGGAGGCAGACCCTAAAGAACATCGGCATATTCAGGGGCAGGCGCTCTGCTTCGACACAACTCACGGAGAAAGATCGAAAATGACCCACCATGAAGCTGAAAGTAATATGCCGAAAAGACTGCGAAATCAGGAGACAGCCGAGCTCCTGGACGGAGCAAAGAAGACTTGAGAGATTACCTCAAGAGGAAGCAGCAGAATGCCGATGCCGAAGTAACTTCCCCTGAAAAGCCGAGAACACCATTCTCGGTGGAGCTCGACAAATTTGAGGCGCCAAAGAGATTCAGTATGTCGAGGTTCCAAATTTACGATGGTAAGTCGGACCCCAACTTCCACGCTGGATTATACTTTAACTCGATGGCATTATATAGTAGGAACGAGCCGTTGCTCTGCAAAGTGTTCCCCTCATCTTTTAGGGAGATTGCATCAGATTGGTTCCATAAATTACCGAAGGGAAGCGTCAAGACTTGGGAAGGCCTGGCCGAGATGTTTGTGGCCAGGTTCGTAACAAACAAGCTGCAGCCATTAAGGGTGGACGCATTAATGACTTTGAAGATCAGTAAGGAAGAAGGCCTTAGGGCCCATGCAAAAAGGTACTATGAGGTGTTCAACCGAATACTAGAGTGTAATTAAGAGGTGGCAGTTGTATCTTTCAAGAACGGCCTAAAGACAACTGTCCACTACGAAAATCTTTAGCAAAAACATTGCCAAAAAGTATGGAAGAGCTCATGGCAAGAATCGAGAAGTATGCCAGAGCCGAGAAAGACACGTCGGGGACAAGGGAGGCAAAGCAAGAAAAGGGAAACGGCTCGCCGAAGCGAGACCGAGGTAACAACGGATCCAGCAAGCAGGAGATAGAACTGAGGGCAACATAGGCAGTGACAACTGTGTTCCGAATCCCAATTCACAAAGTCCTGGATCAAATTCAGAATCAACCCTATTTCAGAACACCAGCAAAGGCACCAGGAGAATTCATGGGAAGAAATCTTGGCAGGCATTGTGCTTACCACAATGAAAATGGGCATATGACTCAGGGCTGCAGAGTCCTGAAAACACACTTGAAAAACCTGGTGAGGCAAGGCCATCTGAGAGACCTTGTCGATGAGGCTAGAACAAGGGAAGAACATGCAAGATTGCCTCAAGCGACAGCAGCTCCACCTCCTCCAGCACAGCAACCACAAGCAAGAGGACCTCGGGTAATTAATGTAATTCACTCGAAGGTCAACGAAAAGGAGATTCGGGGGCAGACCCAGAAGGTAAAACATCTGCAGCATGTCTACCAAGTCGGGGAGAAGAGACATCGGACAGAGAAGTACCAAGGACTAGTAGTGTCCTTTTTTGAAGCCGACCTTGAGGTGGTGCAGCATCCGCATAATGATGCCTTGATAGTATCCCTCAAGGTTGGGGAATGCCAAATAAAGCGCATCCTGATTGACCAAGGCAACTCTTGTGACATCATGTACGTCCGATGTTACAAGGAGCTTGGCCTTCACCCAGACGATATGGAGCAGTCTAATAGCCCAATGGTCGGGTTCAATGGAACGCAGACATGGCCACTAGGAATAACCAGCTTGGAGGTGTAGGCAGGCACCAGGAAGATAACAACAGAGTTCACCGTAATTGACACACCCTCCCCTTACAACATCATTTTGGGAAGGCCATGGTTGCATGCAATGAGGGCTGTTCCCTCAACTTTGCGTCAACTATTGCGGTTCCCAACAGAGTATGGGATTCAGGAGGTCAGAGGAGATCAGCTGCAGGCAAAAAATTGCTCCATGGCAGCAATGAAATCCACCTGCAACATAAGAGAACTAGAGAAGGCAGAAATCGAAGACGAAGACGTGGAGGTCTTAGAGAATATCGGCAAGGAGTCAGCCGAGAAGAGTGAAGAAGCACTGAAGAAAATCCTCGTCTAGGAGGGAGATGAAGAACACTTCTTTCTTTTCGGATCGGGCTTAACCGAAGAAGAAGAAAAAGAATTGGAAGCTTTTTTTAGATCAAATATTGAGGTGTTTTCTTGGACACCCTATGAGATGCCTGGCATTGACCCCGAGGTCACTTGCCATAAACTGAATGTTGATAGGTTGGCAAAACCAATGATCCAACGAGTAAGAAGACCAACGTTGATACATGTCGAAGCAATGGAAGAGGAAGTAGACAGACTTCTGGAGGCCAGGGCCATTCAAGAGGTAAATTACCCGACATTGCTATCAAACACAGTGGTGGTGAAGAAAAAGAACGGTAAATGGAGGGTCTGCGTGGACTTTACCAGCCTGAACAAAGCCTGTCCCAAAGACAGTTTTCCTCTACCCAAGATTGACCAGCTGGTATACGCCACTTCGGGGCATGGAAGGATGAGCTTCCTAGACGCATACAGGGGGTACCATCAGATAGCCATGTACCCCCCAGATGAAGAGAAGACTGCGTTTATCACCCCAAAAGGTCTGTACTGCTCTAGAGTGATGTCTTTTGGGTTGAAAAACGCAGGAGCAACTTACTAAAGACTGGTAACCAAGATGTTCAAACACCTGATTGGCAGAACGGTGGAAGTTTACATCGATGACATGGTCGTGAAGACCAAGGAACCTAAAGGTCATCTAGCCAACCTTACAGCAGTCTTTGACATCCTTAAAACATATCGACTCCGACTCAATACAGCAAAGTGTGCATTTGGAGTGGGATTTGGTAAGTTTTTGGGATACCTGGTGACTAGAAGGGGCATTGAGGCCAGACCAGATCAGATTAAGGCCATCCTGGAATTGCAGAGCCTGACATCGGCAAAACAGGTACAAATGTTGACTGGAAGGGCCGCATCCCTGAATAGTTTCATAAGCAGAAACTCAGACAAGTGCAAACTTTTCTTCAACTTAGTGAAGAAAGCCACAGATTTTTTATGGATAGAAAAATGCGAGACCGCCCTGGCCGACCTGAAGAAGTATTTGACCACAGCTTTAGTTCTTTCAAATCCAGAACCAGGGGAGGAGTTGTTTTTGTACTTAGCAGTCTCAGAACATGCAGTAAGCGCAGTGGTAATTCGAGAAGAAAAAGGGAAGCAAAAGGCTGTTTACTATGTAAGCAAAACCCTGGTCAATGTAGAAACAAGGTATCTACCCTTAGAAAAATTGGCACTGGCTTTAGTAATGACTTCAAAGAAGCTGAACCATTACTTTTAGGCCCATAAAATTGTAGTGCTAACAGAACACCCCTTGAAGTCTTTGTTACAATAAGGAGACCTGACAGGAAGAATAGCCAAATGGGCAGTGGCCCTGGGACAGTATGACTTGGAGTACAGATCCAGAATAGCAATCAAAGGCCAAGTTTTGGCCGACTTCGTGGCCGAGTTCACACCAGAATCCATCGCACATCGGGCTTCGTTGAGCCGAGGTGAATGATGTCCAAGCAAGCAAGGAGAAGCCCAGCCAAATGCAAGATAACAAAGGAAAAAGGAAAAACTCAGACCCTGCAGCATTTACATCGGCGACTCCTTTCGACTGTTTGTCGATGGGAGCTCAAACTGGCAAGGAGCGGGGGCAGGAGTAGTACTGTTATCTCCAGATGGAGAAGTATTAGAACAGTCCATTCGATTGGGGTTTAAGGTCTCAAACAATGAAGCAGAGTATGAAGCATTGATTGTAGGACTAAAGCTGGCGGTAGCAGCAGAAGCAGATGAAGTAATAGTCTTCTGTGACTCCCAGCTCATAGTTAACCAGACAACGGGCGAATTTGCAGCCCGAGATAAAAGGATGTCTGCCTATGCAAAGGAAATTAACAGGTTAGGTGCTTTATTTCAGAATTGCCGACTATATCAGGTTAGCCGAGATGATAATAGTCACGCCGATGCACTAGTCAATCTGGCCAGTGCAATACAACCTGGAAAAGCAAGGACGATAATGGTCGAATACTTGTCGGGCCCGAGCATCGAACCACTGACCACAGAGCGTGAAGCAATGTGTGTGGACATAGGACCAAGCTGGATGGATGCAATTATTGCATTTCTAAAAGAAGGAAAGGCTCCAGATGACCACAAAGAGGCACACAAGGTCAGATTGAAGTCGGCAAGATTCAGTCTAACAACAGAAGGACACCTCTACAGAAGATCTTTCACTAGACCCCTTTTAAGGTGTGTACACCCGTCACAAGTTGAAGATTTTTTATATGAAATACATGAAGGAATCTGTGGAAGTCACACCGGGGGCAGATCAGTAGCCCATAGGGCCATTATCCAGGGGTATTGGTGGCCCTACATGCAAAATGTAACAACCCTCACCCTACTCTTGTCATACTTGCATACATTCATGCATGATCTTGTCTTGATATGTTATTTTGCTAGTTTTGCCTTGCCTCGTTTTGGCTAAGTGTTGCTTGCATGGTTTTGTTCTTTGCTCGGCGTTTAGCCGAGGTCATCTTGAGATTTGACCAACACTGAGCCTTTGTACTTAGAAGTGTTTTGAGACCTTGGTCAATCCCCATCTTCACCTCGGGCTTATTGCCGAGATGCCTTGCACTTAGTGAACCTTGTCCGCAGGCAGGTATGGCCTAGGCCGAGATATGGCACACCCCGGCCAAGGTGTGGCACAGCTTAGTCAAGCGTCGTCCTCCCTAGCCGATGTCTTTGTTACCCTGTTGCCGAAGCTGTGGCTTTAGCCGATGTCGTTACTTGCCGATGTGTCTTACCCAGCTTGCTGCATACGCTTTGTCAGAGACTTGTCTTATCTATCAATCACCTTTTTGAGTTGAGCCAACCCGATAGCGCCACGTGTCCGAGCTGATTGTTAAGACAGCCGGCAGACCTAGAAACACGTCATTTCTTTGTCTCAAATCCTTGCCTTTAGAGAGAGAATCTCTAGAGAGAAGGAAGAGAAGTTCTTGAGTGAGAGTAAGTCTTCCAAGCTTGATCTTCGTGGTTTGATCCGTTGGATCCGAGTTTTGAGGTAAGAACCTTGATCTACTTTGATTGTTGATATTGATCATCTAGCTGCATTGCATGATCGGATCTGTTTTGCATGTCATGCATCGATTTGAAGTTGGTTTCGGAAGAAAAGTTAGTGTTCATATGTTCTTGAAGAAAGTCTCGTTTTGATCCAAAAGTTGGAACCGAAATCATGTTTTTGTGTTTGTTCTTGCACGACCTTCTTGTATGGGTACCCAGGTCCATGTTTTGAACTCTTGGCTTGAAAACTCTGATTTTTTGTATCAAGTTGTGAACTTGCATCCACCTTCCAAATGATCATGTTCTTCATATTCTTCAAAGGGAAACCCAGGTTTTCCCATCTTTGTTTGATGAAGCCCTCGGGACCACACCTCGGCAAGGATGTGTGGGACCTCGGCAAAGACCTGATTGGTACCCAGTTTGTTTTCATGGAAACGGGAGTAATGTTTAAACTCCCAGCATGTTTTGCTTTGATATTTACTTGGATCTGATAAGAATGCCGAGATCATTCGCTTATGCACATAAGGCTTGTTTTGAGAATATGATTTGCCATGTGATTGTAGGACCTTGATCCTTGCCTTGAGCCTACACCTGAAGAACTAGGTGAGTGGTGCTTTTAATAAAGATATGTTACATTATTTTGAAAGGTCTTGCTTTGCTTGTTTTGATGAAAGTATTTGCTAAGCATGAATGAATAGCCCTGTTCTGATGTATCAGTATAAGCTTTGTTTTGATGTCATCCTTGAAAAGTCCCTTGTACTGGAGGACTCTAAACTTTCGCAGTACCAAGTGCAAAAGTCCCTCGTGCTGGAGGACTCTAAACTTTCGCAGCACTAAGTATAAAAAGGATACGGTCCTTTCTTGGGAGCACCATAATGTTAAATCGGGCTACGGGCCTAAGTAACAAGTGCCGTAATGTTAAATCGGGCTACGGGCCTAAGTAACAAGTGCCTTAATGTTAAATCGGGCTACGGGCCTAAGTAACAAGTGCCGTAATGTTAAATCGGGCTACGGGCCTAAGTAACAAGTGCCGTAATGTTAAATCGGGCTACGGGCCTAAGTAACAAGTGCCGTAATGTTAAATCGGGCTACTGGCCTAAGTAACAAGTGTCGTAATGTTAAATCGGGCTACGGGCCTAAGTAACAAGTGTCGTAATGTTAAATCGGGCTACGGGCCTAAGTAACAAGTGCCGTAATGTTAAATCGGGCTACGGGCCTAAGTAACAAGTGCCTTAATGTTAAATCGGGTTACGGGCCTAAGTAACAAGTGCCATAATGTTAAATCGGGCTACGGGCCTAAGTAACACAAGTGCCGAAATGTTAAATCGGGCTACGGGCCCAAGCAACACCAGATCATCGTGTCAAAAGGAGCTACGGGCTTAAGTAACACAAGTCCCTTGTGCTGGAGGACTATAAACTTTCGCAGTACCTTTGATTCAACGATTACGGATCGTACAGTCCTTGTTTCGCCACTGACGGTTTACCGCGTGGACCCGTTTTGATAAGCTTGATTTGTGTTTTGCTGATGTCAGTAAACATCCCTTGAGACTTGTGAGCTTTGATTGATGAATACGGTTCATCCTTGTTTTGCCGATGTAAGTAAGCATCCCTTGAGACTTGTGAGATTTGATTGATGAATACGGTTCATCCCTTGTTCTGATAGAGTTTGGTGTGTCTTGGCTTTGAAGGAATCTCGGCTAATATCTGTATGGTTTTGGCGTGTTTTGTTTTGGAAGACTTCAGTTATATTCATGCAAAAACCTTTATTTCTAGTACCATTCACTGAGTATTTGTGCTCACCCCTCTCTATATATATGTAGGTGATGAGCAGGACGTCGGCGACGCCTAGAATGTGTTTTGAAAGCTTGTTTTGGATACATGATTACGTCGGCAATTCTTGAAAATTATGCTTCTTGGCTTATATTCACTGTATTTGTATATGTCGGCTCGAGAAGCCTTTTGATCAAGATGTAACACATATTTTTCTTTTGTTGTATTCAAGCTTGTAAAGATGAATGTCATTACATTGGATCTATGCACTGCTCTTATGGACCACTTGTATGTTGACTTATTGCTTCCGCATTTGTGAGCCCCCCCTTTATTATACTCTGATTGTGTTAAATTAAGAAAGTTGGCTTTCGGTAATTACGGATTACTGGCCATCACGGCACCAAACTACTAGGGGCAGTTTGGGGTCGTGACACAAAAGGACGCAGAAGCCTATGTCAAGAAGTGTGAAAAATGCCAAAGGTTTGCACCACTGATACACCAGCCAGCAGTAGACCTTAACCCAGTATCCAGTCCTTGGCCATTTGCCCAATGGGGCATGGATCTCGTTGGGCAACTGCCCCAAGCAACTGGACAAAGAAAGTACCTGCTGGTAGCAACAGATTACTTTACCAAGTGGATAGAAGCTGAGTCCTTAGCCAAGATCCGAGATGTAGGCGTGAAGAACTTCCTATGGAAGAACATCATCACCAGATTTGGGATTTCGAGAGCAATAGTTGCTGACAATGGAACACAATTTGACAGCAAGCTAATCAAGAACTTCCGTGCAAAGTTCAAGATCAATAACTACTTTTCAATCCCAAGCTTTCCTCAAAGCAATGGACAAGTAGAAGCATCTAACAAAGTTATCCTAGATGGGATAAAGAAGAGGCTGCAGGCAGCAAAAGGAAAGTAGGTGGATGAACTACCAAGTGTGCTCTGGGCATATCGGACTACGCCGAGAAGATCAACAAGGAAATCCCCCTTTGCCATGACCTATGGCACAAAAGCTGTCATCCCGCTTGAAGTCAGCATCCCTGGGATCAGAACCCAGGGAGTAGAGAACGAGACTAATGATGTACTCTTAGCTCGAGATTTGGACCTACTAGAAGAAAGAAGGGAGAGAGCTGCAATTCAGCTCGCAGCCTACCAGTAACAGCTTGCCAGAGCTTATAATAAAAGAGTCAACCCAAAGGAGTTCCAAGTCGGTGACCTAGTCTTGAGAAAAGTCGTCGGCAACAAGAAGGATCCCAAGGAGGGCAAGCTTGACCCAAACTGGGAAGGACCCTACAGAATCACTTCGGTATTGGGCAATGGGGTATATCGGCTTGAAGATAGTGAGGGCAAAGAGTTGCCAAGACCCTGGAATACTTGTAATCTGAAGTTTTTTCTATCATTAAATTTTCCTTGTTGTTTGCTGACGTAATGAATAAAATTTCAGCAGAATTCTTCTATATTTGTGACTGATAAAGATACATAACGTTGTTTCTAGAAGACATGCATAGTGAGACCCCAAGTGGAGCTTAAGTTCACATTAGGGGGCATAAAGAAGAAATGATGTTTAACACTTGTTGAAACTTGAGAAAAGTTTACAAGTTGAAGTTAAACCGAGATGATGTTTAACACTTGTTGAAATTTCAGAAAAGTTTACAAGTTGAAGTTAAACCGAAATGATGTTTTACACTTGTTGAAACTTAAGAAAAGTTTACAAGTTGAAGTTAAGCTGAAATGATGTTTTATACTTGTTGAAACTTGAGAAAAGTTAACAAGTTAAAACCGAAATGATGTTTAACACTTGTTGAAACTTGAGAAAAGTTTACAAGTTGAAGTTAAACCGAAATGATGTTTAACACTTCTTAATACTTGAGAAAAGTTTACAAGTTAAAGTTAAACCGAGGTGATGTCAAACACTTGTTGAAATTTGAGACAAATTTGCAAGTTAAAACCGAGGTTATGCCAAGAAAAGTATTTGGATACTTGCCGAAGTAAATCGTCATAACTGAGGTATGTTATTCCAAGAAGGTTGCACAAGATAAAAGTATGTATTAAAGATATGTAAATTATTCTAAGTATGAAAGACATACAAGAAGCAATAAAGGGAAGACAAACAATGCAAACATTCAAGAAAGAAGTTGTATTCATGAAAAGGCACATCGGCAACTTAAAGAGTTTACATTGCTTTGAAAGGAGAAACAAAGAACAAGAAAGGAAAAGAAAAACATAAGGCCAAGATTCCTCAACATCATCAGCAAGCTGGGTTTGGATCTCGGAAGACTGCTGGGAGGACATCTCGGCCACCTTCTCGGTCGCAAGCTCAGCATCAATCTCTTGAAGGGTCTGATCAAGGCTCTTGTCGGCGGGAGCCACGTCCAATGATGCCTTCTCAGGGATAGCTTCCTTGGGGACCTCCTCAACCTCCTCATCTTGAGTCAAGTCTAGGACTTGCTCAGTTTGAGGAAGAGACTTGGCTCCAGCAACATCTTTTGACTTCCTCACCAGAACCTCCTCCTCAGATTCAGAGCCGTCATCAAATTGAGTTGGAGTTGGCGGGAATGGAAGAGGAATGGCGTCGACGTTCCAAAGGGGCGAGTCAGCAGGGACTTCCAGCTTTTTTAGAAGAGACATCCAACCAAGGGTGAAACCCTTGTTGCATGCCTGCTTCACTTGTTTTCCATAGTCCGCCGTGACATCGGCCACCCCTTCATTATAGCCCTTCTCGTCGGCAGCCTTGATTTCGGCCTCTTTGGTGGCCAGAGCGTCTTGCAATTCTTTTTGGGCCTGGGCCATTTTCTCCTCGGCGTCCTTCTTCTCGGCCTCAAGCACCTTCTTGATGGCCTCAACAGAATCCGCCTTTTCTTCGGCGCCGTTTTGAGCCTTGATAGCAGCCTCAGCCTGATCCTCCAAAGTCTTCATCTTTGATTGCAGATTTTTGTTAATCTTTTCCAAACTAGAGACCTCCCTCTTCTTCTCGGCCAGCTTCTCCCGATTCTGGAAAGATTGTACTGAGAAAAAATGAGCATGCTGAATGGCTTGAAAGTAAAACAGAAATTATTAGAAAATATTCTAAGTGTGTAAATGAAGAAACAGAAAGGAAAAATTCCCAATGAAGAGACTTACCTGAACAAAGTGCTGGAGCATCAGTGCATAGTTTTCATACTTGTTCAGCTCGGCGTTCTTGTTGAGATCGCCGGAAAGAAGCAGAGCAGTACTAAGGGCAACGCCGACATTAATGTCGTCGGCACTGTCGCTAGCCATAACTGGTTTATCCTCCAGTGTGATTTTGCAGGCCCAGGGGGCATCATGCCTTGAAGACCCCGAGGTGGTTGTATTGGATGACCTCAGCTTCTTTGATTTTGGGGAATCGGATGGTTGGGCCTCAGCACGCCTCTTCTCGGCAGCAGATTGGGACTTATCGCTGTCAGCCAATTTAGAAATTGGCAAAGTATCCTCAGTATCAATCTGAGTTACCTTCGCCTTTGGTTGAGCCTTCTTTATTCTTTTCGGTTTAACAGGGGGCTGAGATTGTACTGGTGGAGCGTTAATGGATGATGAGATGCTGGCCAAGAGATCTTTGGCAACTGCTTTTTGGCGGCCCATTTCAGTAACAAAAACTATTCGTCGCCGACATTGGCGCTGGGATATCAGGATCAGGTATGGAGCCGAGGTTGACAGCTGCTCAGCAGGATCAGAGGTTGATCCTTGGTCTGTCCGAGATGTGGACGCGCCTTGTGGTATTGTGGCAGAAGGTGGAGAAAGGCTTTTCTTCTTCTTTTTGGAGACATCGGGAAGAGCAGACTTATAAGTGGGGATGGAGTTGAGAAGTAGAGGGGCCTTCCACTTGTGGACTGACAAATTCAGTAGTTTCTTCAAGTCTTTGCTGGGAAAGAAAGACTGGCAGAAACCCTTTGGTGACTGAGGTAGAGCTGTAGGAAAAACAGACATTAGAAACAAGTAAAATATTAAAGACTTTAAAACAAACAAATTAATATGGACATAGGGCTCTTACCATTGCCCTCTACAAAAACTGATCGTGGAAGAGGGAAGAGATGGAGGTCCTCGTCTGGAGCGAATTCCCAGTTCCCTGAGGTAATGAAGTAATCGTCTTCAGCTCCCTTGTTGGAGTCTGGGAGGTCGGCTACGATTTTGTATTCTATGGACCTCGGCTTAAGGTAGTAAATATAGCCCGTGTCCTTTTTGAGGCCACACATGGTGTAGCAGTATTGAATGTCGGCTAAGGTGATCCTAACATTTTCTTGTTTGGCTAAAGCAATTATACCGTTTATGACTCGGTAAGAATTGATGGCAAGCTGCATTAGGTTCAACTTATAGTAGTGAATGATCTCGCGAAAAAGGATGTTGAGTGGAAGCCGAAGTCTGCACTCGATGAAAGCCACAACAGGAAGAGGAATGGAATCAGTAGTGGGCATGATGGAGTCATCATCCCTAGCCAACCTCAGATGGACGTCGGCAGGGATGTCAAACTCACGCCTAAAGTGATCTAATTTGCTCGGAGTATCTACTCTATGTTTTCACATACCCATGATATCGGCTTTCAGAAGGGGTGTTTCTAAAGGGTTTTATGGACCTCGGCTACAGCTAGAAGATGCAAAAAATCTGTGGGGAATAGTTTCAGTTTTTCCTAATAATCGTGGGTTCTACAAGCAAATCCCAAACCCAGATCTATGGAAACGAAGATTGAAGGCGTGAAATCTAGAAAACAGAAAAGAAAGAATGTGCTTCAGAATCAAGAACAAAGATGGACTATCAAGAACATTATAAATACGAAGGGTATGAGGCCAAGAACAATGCAGAAGAGTTGTGAATAGTGTGTGCATTTAAAACATGAGCAAGAGCAAAATCGTGAAATAAACGTACCCAAATACATGATTCATAAATCAAGTGCTTGAGTAAAATAGCAAAGGCAACTATTAATGAAGCAGAATTTCTTGAAAAGCAACAAGAAATAAGAACCAGGAGGAACAGTAGCTTACCAGAAAGAGGGAAGCCGGAATGGGATTTGTCGAAGTCTGACGACGGTTGTAGAGACGGAAGAACGGTGGAAATCACGCCGGAGATGGTAAACGAAGCAAGTTGCAGAACTCAAAAAGCTTGAACAATGGCGGATTTGAGAAAAAGAGCTAGAAAGAGAAAAAGCTAAAGGATTGAACAAAAAGTGAAACGACGAAAAGAGGGAAAAAAGTTTTTGTTCAAACTTGAAACGGCGGCAAACGGAATTAATGCGCCTAAAACAACGTAAGCGTCAGACGGCGCACGCATGCGCGAGACGATTTAGAAGCACATCACAAGCACGATCTAGTAAGGAGAAGGCACGTGGTTATGATAGTTGAGTAATTATGCATGACAACTCATGCGCGTGAAGAAGTTTTTGGAAATCTTGATCTTTAAGAAGACATGTCGGCCTATAGTAATGATCTCGACTGAAGCCGATGTACTGGCAGGAAGTACCGATATAGGTTCCATCTCCTCAGAATGCCGAGGTAACAGAACCTAGGGGGCAATTGTGGGGATATATTTTCTGAAGTACCAACACGTGGCTAAGGTGACGCCGACGTGTCAGCTGAGGTGCCACGTGTCCAGGTCGTGACGCCGAGGTTATCTCGGCAAGGCCGAGATTATCTCCGAAGATATCAGAATCCGAGATAAGTGGATAAGGGACAAGAGTCCTAGAATGATGAAGAACTTTAGTGTGGATAAGGATAACACTCTTAGGGAGTTTATCTTTATCTCTTGGAGAGTCCAGGATAAGCACTGAGTAAGAGTCCATTGAAGCTAGGCTTCTAGTGGGACAAAGATTGAGTTAATTATAAAAGAGAGGCACCCCCATGGGTCTAAGGTACGCAATTTATATTCTGAACAGTGAGTTTAGCACTATTGATTATCTTTGAGAGATATACTGACTTGATCGTCGGAGTGCCCCCGGGTAGACGAACCACCGCCGGAATCTTCTCTTTCTGTTGTAGGTCAGCCAGGTGTCATCTATTCTGCCAGTGCTCTCCAACTGAATACTTAGTTAGGCAGTGTGATCGGAAAATCACTCACACACTATCAATTTTTCCATACTCTCGAGGGTATTAATGAACAACTTTTTTATTGCTTTGTGAATGCTGCGTGGAGCCTTATTTTGTGATCATTTTCATTATATATTTGTAATGAAGAGATTTAATTATATCATCTAATGAGTGTAATGATACTTTAATTTAAAATAATTATAAATTTATATCCATATTTGATATGAAATGGAATGGCGCAGAGTGTGAGTGTGCGCACTATATTCATCCTACCATAAAATGTGTAATTATATAACAAAATTTCTATCAAATATTTCAATTGGTGGTTTGGTATGGTATGGTTGGATGGAATCGGCATTTTCATTCATTATTTTTTGGACACGGTTTACGATCTGCAATTGACACCCATATTGGCCAGAGCATAAATTTTTAGTATTTTGCCACAACC
This sequence comes from Camellia sinensis, assembly GCF_055761805.1. NCBI lineage: Eukaryota > Viridiplantae > Streptophyta > Magnoliopsida > Ericales > Theaceae > Camellia > Camellia sinensis. The sequence goes on from NC_138964.1 coordinate 75,940,538, forward strand.
GTTTACATCCCATCATCATTTATAGGTATGTCAACCTTGCATAACCGGTTTAAAAAAATAAACCAAATTAAAACTTATCTGATTATTTATTTAGTTACCATCATTTATATTTCGGAGTGTTTTGAAAAAATAATTAAAAATTATTTTTTAATTTTTTTTGTGAGAGAGAGAAGTGGATTGACTTTTAATTCACTTTTCAAAATAGTCCTTCATAATATAATTTCTGAAAATATATAATCAAACAACAGTGAATTTTTTTTTACAACATAATGACTCATTTTCATTAGAAGTTTTTCTTGCTTTAGTGAACATTTTTTTTTTTGTTTTTTTAATAAAAAGTTAAAAAGGAAAATAAAAAAAAAAAAACTAAAATAGTTAATTTTCAAAAACAATCCTAATATTTAGAAGCCACTTATCATTTTATTTTTTATTTTGTGGGAAAGGAAGAGAGATGGGGACGGGTCAAAGGACGAAATAGACAAGAGGGTAGCTCCACAATTCCACTACTGCTACTAGTCTATTAATTAGGATGAGGTTGGCATGTGATGCATCTATCTTTCCCCCTTTACAATCCCACAACTTGAAAACCACTTTGCTGAACTTGATAGATTGGGCCTACTACTCCACACCTTTCATTAGAAAACACACTACACAAAAAGCAAAAGCAAAATAAAAAGCTTCTTCTGAAGAAAAAAGCCTGGTCTTGTAGGGAAGAAAGTTTATATCAAAAGAAAGATTTTGAAACCCATATGGAAGAGATGATGATGATGACCACGATGATGATGATGATCAGAAGCAGCTCAGAAAATCCCAGCAATGAGTCCCTTTCCGATGAACCTATCTCCACTTCCACTTTCCCAACCTGGAAGCTGTACGAAAACCCATTTTATTATTCTCAGCAACCCAATTCTCATCATCATCATCATCATCAACTACAACAACAACATCCAAACCAAGAACAAGATAGTCATAACAAACAACTCCATCGTCTCAATCTTCCCATTTCAGCACGCAAGATTGCTGCATCTTTCTGGGATCTGACATTTATCAGGCCTGTCATGGAATCCGAGCTCGATATCGCTAGAGCCCAGATCATTGAATTGAAAGCTGACCTCGAATACGAACGCAAGACTCGTAAAAAAATGGAATCTATGAATAAGAGGCTTGCCAGAGAGCTCTCTGAGGATAGAAAGGGAAGAGAGGCATTGGAGCGAGTATGTGAAGAGCTCGCCAAGGAGATTTCATCGCATAAAGCTGAGATCAATAGAATGAAGAAAGATATGGAGGAAGAGAGAAAGATGCTACGAATGGCGGAGGTGATAAGAGAAGAGCGAGTTCAAATGAAGCTCACTGACGCAAAGCTTTTCCTAGAAGAGAAGATTTTAGAATTGGAGGAAACCAAACAGATTCAAAAGCCGGACACAAATAATGGCCGGACAATTGCGACTCATACTAATAGTAATAGTGCTGATAGCTTTTTAGCAGAAGCAATAAGGTCATGTGCTATTGGTGGTGAGAAGTCAAGTAGTTTTAATGTTGAAAACAACATTAATAATGGGATTTCTAATCCTATGTCAATTCAGCGAAAAGCCTCACCAGAACCCCAAAATCCACATATCAAGAGAGGGATCAAAGGGTTTGTTGAATTCCCAAAAGTGGTTCGAGCCATCGGATCTAAAAGTAGGCATTTGGGTACCAAGTTGGAGTGCCAAAAAGCTCAGCTCAGGATACTGCTCAAACAAAAGAATCCCATCCGATCCAGTAATCTTATTATGAGTTAAGTCTTTATTTACTCTGTCTGTGTCTGTCCTCAATTTCGTCACTTTCTTCTCTATTTTGTCTGCTTAAGTTTTCTTTCCTTTTTTCTGTTATATATGTTGAGCTTTCTCTGCAAATTGATCACTACCGAAAGATTTTCTTTTGGGAGATTGGGGTAAATATGTTTTTGAGTTTGTAATTTGTTGAATATGCTTGTAATAAAATACAAGATATCATGTGATTTCTTTAATATTTTGGTTTCTGAAATCAGAAAAGTGCTGTTTTGGATGTGTAAACAAAGATTTAGTTGAGATCTGTTTGAGTTTGCGAAGATCATGGATCACCTGCAAATGCTTGACTTTCATTGTGAATGGTTACTGAACCAAACCCAAAAATAAATAAATAAATAAATTACAATGAGTTTAGATAAAATACTGGGAACACAAATTTTGATATAATTACATTATATTTCTCTAAAAGAGGAGTAAATTGTAATTACATCGTTTGAGATTTGCCTAAATTACATCCTGCATCTTCTAATTTCTAATTACATAATAAATGATCTCTTTTATTAAAAAATTATCAAGTCAATTAACAATTTCTAATTATATCAGAAATACATTTTAATTAATAATTTACATAATTTTATTATTGTATAAGCTAGTAGTTATGAATATTTTTTTTTTGTTAATTCTGTTAAATAAAAAATTCTAACAAGAGGATATTTATAATTTCCAAAACTATAGGGACAATTCATATTTTGAACAAATCTCAAGGATGTATTTATAATTTACTCTTGAAACTTTAATTGATATAACATTTAACTTTTTTTTATCAAAAAATCGTTAGTCACATGGTTAGAAAAATGATATTATTGTCTTTTTTACCTTATTGTATATTTTACCTTACTTTTATATGTTCACATCATATGTATTAGTTTCAATTCCTTTACTGTTATTAAAAGAGAAATTAATTATGTCAAAATTTTGAGAGTTGCTTTATTTTTTCAAATATTAGAGCAGGATAGTATAATTTACCCCCAAATAGTAATAATAAGTATAATGGAAAAAATTACAAAAATAATCCTAGAGTTTGATACTTGTAATAAATCAAACATTAAATTTTTACTACGTGAAGCAAATAAATATAGACCAAATCGCAAATAAATATAGACCAAATCACCTAAGATTGTTCTAATCTCTCATATTTCAAAAGGATTTTTCAAGCAAGAATCTCTAAAAAAAGGAGAGACAACTCATACAAGAAGAGATCGAAATTATCCCAGCTTAGGTAATAAGACATTCATACAGTGGGCAAGCATAGAGATACATCACATAAGCACATAGCGTAATGCCCAAAAACTATGGAAAACCTAAATTAACCAATCTCATATCTCAAAAAAAAAGTACATTTCCTATCAAATATGCAGAAGCTTAAACAAATCCCAACTCACATTACAAAAGACATTTCTACTGTTGTCATTCGTTTACTGAAGTCCATTGAGTTCTTACAAAATCATGTCACATGCATTAATACATTCATTAATTCTAAAACATGAATCTCTAGCTGTTGGCTTTTTGGCTTTTCGAAGGGTCTTTTTGTAAATGTGAGCGTGCCAGCAAGGATCAATCAGTTCTTACAGAAATTGTGATTGCCAACCAATTATCAGACGATTGTGTTTTAGTTCTTTTCAGCCTCAATGAAGAGGACTTTTACTGGTGACTTGACTTAGGAGAAATTAAGAGAAATAACAGTAATATGAAGAACAATTGAAGTATTTCATAAAAATGAACACTTACAATGGTCCAAACTCAGCCTCGGAGAGGTTTACAACAGCAATCTACTTGAATCTACTTGAAGCTACTCCTATGAATCGAAGTGCAGTGCGGGTATTTAACGTGCAGGTATTTAAAGAACAGGTATTTAAAGACTGGAAATGTAAAAGACTGGAAAAGAAAATATATGAAGTAAATGACTGATTTGTATGATCTGAGTTCCTTTTTTTTCTGGGGGCTGCCCTGCTATTTATACTCGTCAGTGATGACCTTCGAACTGCACTTCGAACCGTCGAACTGCTCCTCCATGATCGCTGATCATGCTTCCTTACAAGTAGCTCCATTACGCCATTACTGGCAGTTGAGCTTCCCTCTTGTACTTGAATTTGAATATGAGTAACCGTTGAAGCTATGTCATCTTGCATCCCGTTATTGATCTAGTATTACTCAGATCATGTGAGGACCAATATTTATTGCCACGTGTACGATCAGGATTGAAGGCTTGAATAACCTTCCTTTATTACCCTTACTCTGCCACGTGTCGAACTGTAACTGGCTTTTACAAAATATGTAGCCAACATTACCCCCTACACTAATATACCCAATCCTTGGCGATATTAGTGGATTACAGTTTTCCCGCGCCTCTAGAACGTGTATGGAGTCCAAATTTTGGAAACACAACCGTCATCCATTTGGTGATCATTTGCATTAACTCGTCGAACATCCCAATACCTTAGTATTCGAACAGGCTATGGCTGCATCAACTTCCCTTTCTACTGATCAAGCATATGAAGAGCCTTTGAGTGATGTTGTTCCCCCTCGAAAGAACCTCCACGCATTCATTAGCCACCTTTACCCGCCCTTCTCTATTCAGGTAATGAAGGCTTTTGCACATTATAAACCTTTGGACTACGAACACATTGCCTTTAATCCCTTGGTTTACAAACTTACAGATACAAGGAGTTCTTCCCCTAAGCTCCCTTTGTATTTTGACCGAACTACTCTCAAGCCTTTGCTTCGACAAGTTGCAAATATGGACTTGGGAAACTCTTCTTCACAGACCTCTGCATGGGATGAAGCTGTAACCTCTTCACCCTGTGGGGCTTCTGGCTGGACAAGCTGGTCAACTCCTAAGACTTATGATTTAAGGGAGCGAATCAATCACCATTTTGTTGAGTTTACTGACCCCTTGGAATTTCCCTCCTACGCTCGAAGCTCAGTGGTCTACCCTTACGTGCCCATTGACCTTCGACGTAGCTTGGAAGAGACTCTGCTTGTGGCTTGGTATACTTCTTCCATGCCTACAAAGATAATGCACCCTGCCCAGCGCCCAGAAGAAGCACAGGGGTACACCCCTTCATTTTTAGCCAAGAAGGCGAAGATTTGTTCTTCTGATTGGCTCGATTATATTAATGCCTTTGTTCCTTCTGCTCCCGTGTCATCTCCCATGATAGAGGCATCCACACCTTCTTCTGTATCTTCTGAGATAGAAACATCTGCTCCCTCCCCTTTGTCTTCTAAAGCAGAGCCATCTACTCTCTTCCCATCTTCCGAAGCAGGACCATCTTCTCCTTCTCCTTCTCCCATTCTTTCCTGGACAGAGAAACTAAGACTTGCCCTTCCAATGGACAAAGTTTTTCCACCTTACCAACCTCCGTTACCCCCTTCTCCAGCCGAGCGAAAGCAAGCTCAACTTTTGCTCGCGGCTTTCTCCCACCTGCTCTTCAATGTTCTTGAGGATGACATTCCTCTTAAGAACTTTCAATGGGCTTGTGATGTCCTGACTAGGGGTTATGTCCTCAACCCTCTTGCCCAAGCAGAGCTTCATTTGTTTTTGGACCAACTTCCAGTGCTCCTCCACTGGCATCGGAATTCTAAGATCACCATCCAATCTCTGGATCAACTTTTATCTCTCCGAATTCATGCCCAGTATGAAGCAGAGAATTTTATTGAAGAGTTCGATGACTTCAAGAATAAAGATTCTGCGTACTGGGATGATTTGGTTATAGATGAATTGGAACAAAAATCGAGGGAAGAGGCTTTCGAAACAAAGGCTGAAGAACTCTATTATGAAGTGAGAGCTCATCAGCTTATGCAACCAACTTTAGAAGAGATAGAAGAAATAATAAAGAAAGAACAGAAACTTATTGACCATTGCTGGACAAAATTTCATGACCTTGTTATTTATTCTATTCCTTATTTTTATGAACTTGAATTTGTACTCAGATAGGGTTACTTAATGTAATCGTCTTGGCTTTAATATAAACAAAGTCTTCCTGTATTTAACACCGTTTGACTCTGTTTCCTTTTATAAGAGCTAACTCATAACTTCGAATTGAACAATCTCATCCTTCGAGTCAGTTGTTTTAATGAAGTACTAAAAGAACCAACATGTCTTATTCCAATTTATGGAGTAAAATTGACAATTCTGGCCGATATCGTCTAGAATTAATGCTTTAAATTTTAACAACATTACCCCTCAACATATGGTCATGGTTAATATAATCAATCAATTTCAAATTGACCATTTTTCTTTCGAAGAGTAATATGTACAAAAAACCAACAATTGGTTTTGATGCTTCGAACAGTGTTTCTTACCCCTCAAAACCAATTACAACCAACATATGATCATGGTTAATATAATCAATCAATTTCAAATTGACCATTTTTCTTTCGAAGAGTAATATGTACAAAAAACCAACAATTGGTTTTGATGCTTCGAACAGTGTTTCTCATACTCAGAGAATACTAGGGTTTGCTCCGAAGGTCGTTACTTTGATTCATAATCCCTAAACAGGTCTTTAAACCCTTCGAAATAGACCAATAATCAAGCAATTTAGCACCTTTAAGCATATAATAGGCTTCGAAGCCGGCTTATGTATTTCGAAGCCGTTGTTATTTGATTTTTTGGCGCCAACATCTTGTCTTCGAAGCCAAATATTTCATTTTGAAGCTGGCCCCAATCCCGGAATAAGCTCTTCCCTCCAAAACTATCAATATTGGAAGAGATTCCTCGCATTCGTACTTTTAGTACTTAACGACTTACGGGGTATAATTTCGGACACAAAGGTTTTAAAACCCTCTCGTTTCGTGTTCCGAAATCTCTTGCTTTTTACAAACCCTTCTCTCTACTGATTCCTCTTTGCTTCGGTCTTCATCTTCTGAAGAGTGTATCATCAATGGCTTCTTCTTCACCAAAAGTGCCAGCCCCAGAGCGCGTAGGCTCATCTTTAGCTTTGAAGAGGCTTATTGACGCAGAATGTGAGAAGTACAAGGCTGGAGAGAAAAGCACTATCGATGGGCGTATCTTCGTCCCTCGTCGTCATGAGCAGCAGAACTACGTGCTCGGACCAATTTTCAAGGAAGTCCTTACTGAGCTCCCAACCTTTTACCCGCGTCTGGTGGACCAACGTCTCCTTTATGAAGGTGGCCTTGACTGGAAGAACTGGAGAAGCAATCGTCCTCATCGATGCTGGCCCACGATAAGACCGGAATGGCAAGAATGGTATGATCGGATCATTCCTGCTAAGACACTGGACCTCCAAGAGCTTTGCCTCCTCGATGCTCTTCGACTATCTAGGGTAACTATCTCGGAGGACCCTTTCCTAGTTCCTACTGCTTTGTGCTTTTGGAACCCCGTCTTCAATTTCTTTCAATTTAGATGTGGGATGATGGCCCCCACTGTTCTTGATATTTGCCATCTATTAGGAGTATCCCCCATTGGTACCCCCATCACACCAGATTTTCCTGACTTAGCAGTCCCTTTCTCCCTCCCCTCTCTTAATTCATCTTACAGTGATTTTGTTAGAGCCGAGAACAAAAGAGTGGGTCCAGTAACTGATAGGGAATTCTTTTCCTTTTTATTATATTGGCTTTGCAAATTTCTTTTCTGTACCTCCTCCCAAAGAATCATGCCTGAATTTGCTCCTCTTGCCAAAGCCTTGGTTTTGCAGAAAAGAGTAGCCTTAGCCCCATACATTCTGGGTCATGTATATAGAGTTTGTTCCCTCTTTTGTGAGAAACCCTTAGATGCCAATCAAGGGGGACCATTTTGGATCCTTCAGCTTTGGCTCTTTGCCTATTTTACTGAACTACAATCCAAATGCCTTAAATTTTCTGGGCTACACTCTCTTACTCATGGCATAAAACTAGCCAATGCTTCACTTTATCCAGCTACTTTTGCCTTTTATTTCTCCTTCTTTCATCAACTACCAGCTGCTCTTCCTGATCACCGTTTTCGTCCCTTCGAAGCTAGCATAGGTCCAGCCTGGTTGAGTCACTTCCTCAGTGACAGGCTCTGTGCCTTGCCTATTCACAAAGATATGTGGGCTTCCCTACTGATCCCTAGAGAACTGTTTATTGGGACCACCAACCCCAGAGCCTATAAATGCATAGCTGAGCCTTATTGTCCTGCTCAATTTGCTAGACAATTTGGCCTCACACAAGGAGTTCCAATACCTCTCTGCAGCAACACCAACCTAACTCTGACCAAGAGAGATTTGAAGGTTCGAAAGTCAAGGCTAGAAGAGGCAACCTTCAAGTTTATGGATGATCTGGCCACTTTTGAGTACATCCCTTTCATTCCTCAAGGCACCTTTTTGAAGAGATATCAAAGTTGGTAGGTGAGTAATATGGAAGTTTATTTAGTTGAAGGTGATCAGAAACAAAAGAAGCAGAGACTGCTTAAGCCTGAGAAGAAAACAATTGAGGTGCAAGAAGAAGGAAAAGAAGATGCAAAAGATCAAGAGCATGAGTCACCTTTGATGAGGAGGAAAAGGGTGATTGATTTGTCCCAAGAAGAGACAACCACTAGGGAAGTAGAGGAGGAGGTTATTTTTAAGGAATCCGAACCTCAGGCTGAAGGAGCTGAGAAAACAATTGAGGAGCAGACAATGCCAATTCAAAGAAAAAAGAGAAGAAAGATTACTGTCTCTTTTTCTGAGTTTGATATCTCTCCTTCCAACTTTGATGAGGATTCTGATTCTGAGACAATTGCCCAAGCAATAGGAAAGTGAAGGAAAATGACTGCTTCAACTACTGCCTTGATTGAAGATCCTCTTCATGAGGCAGCCGCCAAGGCCGTGGAACAAGAACATTCCAAAGCCATAGTCGTCTTTGAAAGGGCTGAGAAAAGACGGCAGCAACAAATTTTAAGAGAGAGAGCTGCTGCTGCTGATGCATTGCAAAGGGAACTAGCCAGAAAACAACGGACTGCTGGACACTACTCTCTTCGCAGTTCTCCCATCAGTACCAGTGCCTCTAGAACAAGTAATTTCTTTCATACCTCTACTGTTTTTTTACTTTGTCAGCTTGTGGTATTGAAGTTTAACATTGTTCTGCATTTCTTCCTTTTGCAGCGACAACTACTGCACTCACCTTTCCAATGAGGCCTTCCTCAATTTCGGTTGAGGTTGATCAAATGCAGAATGTCAGGGTTGTTCGAATCGTACTTCCACTTCCAAAGCCTATATTTGACGTACCTTCCTTAAGTCCCAGTATTCCTGCATCTCTTCTTCTTGGATTAAAGCCATACCTCCCTTTTTTGGCTCGTGACCTACCTCAGTCTACTTTTCCTTCGAGCCTTGCTCTTTTTCCGTCCTTTACAGAAACTCCAACTGCTGCTCCATTCCTAGGGGCAGTTGATTCTTCCACAGAGGATATTGGTAGCTCTTCAATTCATGGCTCATCACCAATGCCCACTTCCAGCCCCTCTTCACTTGATTTGCTGGTGGCCAAGACCATAGAGGCTGCCAAAGATGTTCCATCCGTTTCTCCCATCCCCATGTATCCCTTTGTGTCTTCCACCACAACACTCTCTATGCCCTTCATGTCAAGGGACGAGGTAGACATCTTTGAAGGAAAACTAGCTAGTCTCTTTGACATACCTTCTACCTCTCCCACCTCTACTGCTGAAGCTGAGCCATTAGCCTTGGCTGACTCCCTACTGGAAATCTTCAAGAGTTCTCCTTCCTCCAGCAACAAGCCTTTTGCACCTTCAGTAGATTTGGACACATGCTTGCAACTGTTGACTTCTTTTTCAAGGATCCCCTTCGAGGCTCTACAAAGGCCTATCATCAGGAATGGGTTCCTTCAATGCTGTAACATTGCTGAACGGTCTGCCATGAGTGTCTCAAGTCATCTATCACAGGCTGCAGCTACTATTGATTTTTATCTCAACATTTGCCATGCTGCTAAAACTGCGGATGAGAAGCTGGCTAAGGACCAGAGTTTTGTTTCTCAAGTGCATACTGAAGTATCAACTCTGAAAGAACAACACTCTTTTGCCTCCTACTTTCGAGTCCAACTTCTGGAGAAGAAAGCTCAGCTTGAAGAGGAGTTAGCCGCAGTAAACCAAGCCTTGGTTCGAACTGATAAGAAACTGCACATCACCAATCAAGGGCTGGCTGATCGAAAAGAAAACATGGCTGCAGCTATTCGATTATTTCCTTCCCTTAGCAATAGGAAAGCTATTGTACAAAAACAATTAAAGCATTGTAATGATTTTTGGGCCAATTTGTGGCACAATGTACTTGATTCTTTATGAAAGGACAATATTTTGTATATCATTTGAGCAAGCTTGTGTTTTTGCATATGGTATTCACTCTATCCCTTGTGTTTCCCACATGGTTGGAAAATAAGGTTTTAAATATCTGCCATTAATCTTTTTAGGATGTACATAACCATTCAAATTTCTTAAATGGTATGCTCCAAAAGGCAGAACCCTATGAATTTGATATGGTCCTTCCCAGTTAGGTGACCATTTGCCAAACTTATGGCTTTTAATCCCAATTGGGAGTATTGTCTTCCATACCAAATCACCTTCATCAAAGCCAATGTGTTTGACTTTCTTATTATAATTCTTGGCTGCTTTCTTCTTTTGGAAAAGAATGCTATTTAATGCCAAAATTCTGGCTTCATCTATGCCTTCTAATTCTAAGCACATACTTTGATGGTATTGTTCAGGATTCAATTGATCTTGACATCTTACTCTCAAAGATTTAACATTAATCTCTACTGGTAAGACTGCATCATGTCCATACACCAAGGCATAGGGAGTGACTCATGTGCTTGACCTCGGTGAGGTTCTATATGCCCACAGAACATCCAATAATAGGTTATGCCAATCCCTGGGATTGTCATCCACAACCTTTTGTATTCCTTTTTTCAAGGACTGATTGGATGACTCAGCTTGACCATTAGCTTGTGCATAATAGGGTGTGGAATTAACAAGACTAATTCCAAATTCTGCCACAAAAGACTTCACCATCTTCCCATCAAACACAGTTCCATTATCAACTGTTATGGTTTGCGGGATGCCAAATCTATGGATCAAATCTTTAATAAAACCAATAACCTCTGTTTGGTCTACAGCCTTGTATGGCTTAGCTTCGACCCATTTAGTGAAGTAGTCAGTGGCCACTAGAATGAAACAATGATGTTTCGAAGAAGGTGGGTGTATTTTTCCCATCATATCCATGGCCCACCCTCTGAATGGCCAAGGCTTCACTACTGCATGTAGGTTAGTTATGGGCACGTGCCTTATTGTGCCATGCTTTTGACATGCCTGACAACCCCTTGCATATTCTATGCAGTCTTTAAGGATGGTTGGCCAATAATAGGAATGCCTTCGAAGCAACCACCTCATTTTTACACCAGGTTGATGAGCACCACAGATGCCTTCATGAACCTCAGCCATGGCTGTTAATGCTTCTTTCGGGCCTAGACATTCTAACAATAAGCCATCTCCCCCCCTTTTGTAGAGAGCATTACCATATATCATATATTGCATAGACTGCAATTTGACTTTTCTACTGGCCTTCGAAGATGGACCAGCCAAGTACTGCATTATTGGATGCCTCCAATCTTGTTCTTGTAAGTCATTATGATTGACTTCCAAGATCACATTCCTTTTATTCAAAGGTTGTATTAATCTCTGATATGTTGTTTGACTTATGTCCCTTTGGGTATTATCCCTTCTCTTGAAGTTCGAAGCTCTCTGAGCCACATCATTGGCTCTATTGTTCAAGAATCTTGGAACATGGGTTACATTTGCTATTTGAAACTGAGAAAGCAAATGCAATGCAACAACATAATATGGCAAGATACTTATGCTTTGACACTTGAAAATTCCTTTCACTTGGTTAACCACCAATTGAGAATCTCCGAATATGTCAACTGCATGTACTTGTAATCCAATAAGAATCTCCAGTCCCACAATTAAGGCTTCATATTCAGCCTGGTTATTGGAACAGGTAGCTTCATCCACTCTAAAACCATGGGTAGTTTCTGTCCCCTGTGGAGACTTGATTACAATACCAATTCCAATTAACCCATTTGCTTTCGACCCATCGAACCACATTTGCCATGGCTCAACACTGGCCATACCAAGTTCCATTATCTCCTGGCTCTCTGTTTGAGATGGATGATCTGCCAAGAAATTGGCTAAAACCTGCCCTTTTACTGCCCTTTGAGGGACATATTCTAGATGAAATTCTGATAAGGCAAGTATCCATTTGCCAATTCTTCCCCTCAACATTGGTCTAGATAACATATATTTAACCAAATCTGTGGTTGCAATTACCAAGACAGTTGTAGGCAGAAGATAATATCTTAATTTTATTGCAGCAAAATACAAAGCAAGACACAGCTTTTCAACAGCTGAATATTTACATTCACAAGAATTTAAAAACCTACTAAGGTAATAAATAGCTTGCTCCTTGCCTTCTTCGTTGTCTTGAGCTAAGAAAGCTCCCAATGAATCTTCTGCTGCAGCTATGTACAGCTTCAAGGGCTTGTTCCCCATTGGTGGCATCAGCACTGGAGGGTTAGCCAAGTAGGCTTTGATACCTTCGAAAGCAATTTGATGCTCTGCTGACCACACGAATTCTTCTTCAGCTTTCAGCCTTAACAAGGAAGAAAATACTTTAGTTTTTCCTGCAGTGTTAGAAATAAACCTTCGAAGAAAGTTAACCTGTCCAAGGAACTTCTGCAATTCTTTCTTACTTGATGGAGGCCTGGCTGTAATGATGGCTTTGGCTTTGTTCTGGTCAATCTGTATTCCTTTCTTGTGTACCACATAACCCAAGAAGTTTCCAGATGATACGCCAAAAACACATTTAAGAGGGTTGAGCTTTAATTTGAACCTTCTCATTCTTTCAAAGGCTGCTTCTAAGTGAAACAGGTGCTCTTCCATGGATTGAGATTTAACCACAATATCATCAATATAACATTCCAAATATCCTCCAATAAGATCATGAAAGATAGTGTTCATGGCTCTTTGATATGTAGCTCCAGCATTCTTTAGACCAAATGACATTTTAACCCATTCAAAGGTGCCAATATTCCCAGGACATCTGAATGCTGTCTTGTGGATATCTTCCTCTGCAATGCAGATTTGGTTATAGCGGGAATGCCCATCCATCATTGACAAGACTTGGTGACCTGCTGAACTGTCCACCAGCAAGTCCACTATAGGCATAGGGTACTCATCTTTGGGAGTTGCCAGATTTAAATTTCTGAAATCGATACATACCCTCATTTTGCCATTCTTCTTGACTACAGGCACAATATTAGATAGCCACTCGACATACCTGGCTGTTCTAATAAAACCTGTCTTGAGGAGTCTAAGGATCTCTTCCTTGACCTTCTGAATTACTTCTGGACTCATCCTCCTTGGTTTCTGCTTGTGAGGCTTGAAATTAGGCTTCATGGGGAGCCTATGTTCCACTAATGACCTATCCAATCCTGGTAGTTCATTATAAGACCATGCAAAGCAATCTTTGTATTTCTTCAGAACAACCAATAGCTGGTTTCTGTCCAGAGCATTCAAACAAGCACTTATATAAGTGGGCTGTTGTACAAAACCTTCCCCCAGATTTACTTCTTCTAAAGGGTCTTGTGCCTGAGGACTTATCAAAGCTTCTTCCTTGATTTCTTCAACCTTCGAAGTAGCCTTCTTGCTCTGTTCTGCTCCTAGGTTCTTTAGTCCAACATCCTTGCCCTCCTCCTCATAAACAAAATCTGTCCATAAGGCATCCTCCTCCTGTATCTCCTGGACTTTTGTCTCAATGTCCAATGCACAATATTTCCCAAGGGTCAAAATTCTGACCTGTTGTTGTTTCTGCTTGCAGCCGAGTATCATGGCCTCCCTTTCTTGCTCCTGTACTCTCTGGACTATAGCTTCTACATCCAATGTTGAGAACTTAATCAGAGCCAAGGATGTGGCTTCTTGCTTTTCACTTCTTTGCCTATAACCAGGCATCATTGTCATCTTTTAGAACGACCTCTTCATCAGCACTTTCTTGGACTAAGTGCTTCAAGTGTGTCACTTCCTCATCAGCCGTCACTTCGGCTGAACCGTCATCTTCCATCAGTATACTGAGCGGTGTCACTCCCTCAATATACAATTTAGCATCCGCAAAGTCTGCACAGGCTATGAAGGGTTGAGGATCTGCATCGATTTCCTCTGTCTCTCCATTGCCTAAAGCCATCATGATTTTCTGATGCAAAGAAGAAGGCACACATTTGTTAGTGTGGATCCAATCCCTTCCAAGTAAAGCATTATATTTAGCATTACTGTCGATTACGAAGAATGCTGTCATGCAATCCCTGGTTCCCACACCTAAATTAATGGGTAGAATCCCCTGAGCCATTTGATTATCTCCAGCAAAACCAGCGATGGTTGTGCTGGTTGGTATCAACCTAGGATTCTTTTTTCCTAGTTTCTTCAAAGAAGATTTCGGCAACAAGTTTACTGCTGCCCCATTGTCTATTAGGACTCGATTCAGTTGTATCCCATCGAAGAAAGCCTTGATGTACAAAGGCTTAACATGTTGTGTCATGGAATTCGAGGGATACTCGAATGGATACGATAGGTTGATGCTTACCACTTCCTCGCTCTCATATTCATCTTCCATCGGGGTAACCATTTCGAAATTATCTTGCACCATACTTGCTTGTGAGTCTTCACTAGAGATCTGAACAGGATCAGCTTCCTGCCCCTCTTGATTCTCATCTCCAGCTTGGAATTCCTGTGGTAGTATGTGTACCATGTTCACTGATACTGGGGGAAACGAGCCAAACTGGATGGCTGGCTGTACCTGTTTCCCCTCTTGGTCACTTTGGTCGACTTCCTCAGAAACATCCTGCATGATATATTCTGGTATTTCATTGCTAACTGATCCCTTCGAAGGATCTTTCTCAACTGGCTCTTCAGTCAGAAACGTTTGTTCAGCCATGAAGGCTTCGAACATCTCTTTCTCCACGACCTCTTTCTTCTGGCTTATGCCAGTCTCTTCTTCGGTCTCGCTATCTGTCTCCATCAGAGCTTTCTCCAACCCTGCCAAACTAGCCTTCTCTCTGGTTTTCAGTTCAGAATGAACCTTGGCCAACTGTTCTCGGCTGCAGACCACTTTGCTCTGTGGAACCGGCTTTGGAGCATGGTCTGACTTTGGGTTCTTCCTTCCTTCCGTTTTGACTGGTGAAGAATTTTCTCCACTTTCCTTCAGATCTTTCTGGTACTGGGTGTACCTGCGCTGAATTTTTCTTCTCTGCGATCTTGAGATGACTGGGACCATGTCTGGTTCCCTCGTCTTTGGGTGTTTAAGCAGCACCCAGTTATTCGGAGCCACCATAGGAGGCTTGATCATCCTGCCTTGGTTTACAACATCTCCATAAGCAAGCACCTCCCTAGGTTTGTTTTGCATTACAAACCAGTCCGGGACTCCAGGCACCCACGAACCTACTGATCCAGATGTGAAACTGTTTCCTTCTTCCTTCGAAACCGCCTTCGAAACTGGCTGTGAAGGTATATGCTTGTTCCTGACTTCATGTCTTGAGTCTGTTTCTGGCCTTTGATGAAAATGGCCACTTTCAGTTCTGCGTGAGGTTAGTCTAGGAGGCCAATCCCTGGCTTTAATCCTGTAACCTGAACTCTTCCCCAATCTTCTTTCAGAATGGTTGCTTTCTACTCTGTAGTAGTTAGGTGGTCTAGACTCATACAAGGACCTCTTGCCTTTAGCATGCATTCTGTCCACTGCAGGTTCAACCATTGATGGTCGCTGCCTATCACTACCCGGATACGGCATTTTGTTGTAAGCATTGGTTGGCTTAGAATGTCTTTGAACATCTCTGTAGTATTGCTTTCCATCAATTGGAAGTCCCCTCAACCATTTATGACTCAGTCTGCACCTGGGACACATCCTCTGCAATACAGCTGCTTCCAAGGAATTGTCATCTAGTGCTTCTTCGTCAGATTGCTCCTTCTGATGTGAGAAACCCTGTCCAATAGCTGGTGGGTTTCTAGTCTCCTTCTTAGCAGTTGTCTGGTTGGCAGTATGCATTTGCACGTTGACCTCTTCCAACTCCTGCAGAGATAGATTCTGGAAGTTTGGTACAACCACATTAACTGTGCCTTCTCCAACTTCTGGAAACGGGTTACTATCAATCCCCATGATCTTTTCTGTTTTGGTTGGGAATTTCAGACTTCCTTTCCGAATCTGCTCCTGGATCCTGTCTCGAAAAACAATGCAGTTTTTAGTCGAGTGAGACCAAGAGTTATGCCATTTACAATATATTTTTCCTTTAAGTTCATCTGGAGATGGCAATTTTACTCCCTTTGGTAACTTAAGGAAATTGGCTGCAAGCAGATGGTCAAAAATGTCATCTGCTTTTGCCAGATCGAAAGAATACTTTCTGTGGAAATCTTTCTTTTTAAACTGCTGGTCGATGGTGGTGTCTTTATGAATCAATGCTTCACAAATTACAGGTTCTTTGCCCACAATCTCTGCTGCATCAATTTCATAATTGGGATCTCTATAATATGTCTTATACGAGGCATTATTTCGATCTTGTTCTTCTTCTAATAATGCTTCATATCTAGACACCTTATAGGTTAATTCGACCAAATCCCTGAACTCAGTTGAATCAAACTTCTTTCGAAGCCTGAACTCTAAACCGTTTTGAGCCAATCTCACAAACTCTGGCTCTGGGAGAATGACTCTACATTTATTCCGAGCCCTTTTAAATCTGGCAATAAACTGAGTAGCCTTTTCCTCAGGCCTTTGACTCAATCTAGCCAAGTCTGCCATGGAAACTTCTGGCTCTGATTGGAAGAATTGGGCATGGAATGCCTCTTCCATCTGTTGCCAATTTTGAATGGACCCAGGTGTAAGGTTGATGTACCATACGAATGCTCCTCCAGTCAGAGAATTTGGAAATAATCTCAGTTTCATATAATCATGATTAGTGAATTCACCGCATTGAGCAGCAAATCTAGCAATATGCTCTACAGTTGACTGATTTCCAGTTCCATAAAAAAGAGTAAAATCTGGTATTCTGAATCCTCTTGGGTATTCATGTACCCTATCTACCCATTCTGGGTATGGTTTTCTGTATATAGGAGTCTGGACCCCCCGAGCCATTGGTCCACATATCTCCCTAACAATATCAGCAATCTGGTCTCTAGGGACCATATTTTGTGCCTGCTGAACCACTACTGGAGGGGCAAACACAGGATTTGGTGGACAAACTTGTGCTTGTGGTCCTCTTGGTCCATAAGGTGGTAAATTTGGGGCTGGTTGTCCTTGCGGTGCAGGTTGCTGTTGAGGGTATGGGTAACCCCTTTGAGCATGACCTGCGAAAGGACCTGCAAAAGGTGCTGGAACAGGTGTTGTGTCTCTGCCATTTGTAGGAAAACCCTCCAACCCCCCGGGTGTAAATTCGAATAAGGGATTAGTGTACCCCCTTGTGCCAGGTATGGCTTCGAACATGGGATTTGTAACCATTCTTATGCCAGTTTCTTGTACTTGGCCAGATCCACCAACTTGTGTGGCTTCATTATTAAGTACTGAGGCATTTTGGCCTGCTATAGGCCTTGAAATGGGTTCATACCAAGACTGAGGTGATGGTCTTTCATAGTTCTGATTACTAGTTTGACCATTATACTGTCCATTAACTTGCATAGGCTGTTTTTCTCTAGCCAATCTTTGTTGGGGGACATTTACAACTTCCTCCGTGTGTCTTGTGTTTGTTGGTTGGTGGTTATTCATTCGATCCAAAAAGGATGTTGCCCACCTTTCCATTGTGTTCATTAATTGTTGTCCCATGGCATCTACTAAACCATCCCATGGAATTGTTGGTTGAGTAAATGGCACAGTGGATGGTCCAATTCCTTGGTTTCGTCCAATAATATGAACATATGGTTCTTGTCCAGAAGTACTAGTCTGTTCGACCATAGGTTCTGACAATATAGGAGTTTCCACAGGATGTGTTACCACATTATCCTCTGGATTTGGTATTTCTACCTCTCCTTCCACGCCTTCTTCCAAGCGTTCATTTTCTCCATGTCGTCTTCTTCTAGCCATTTTTAATTAGGTCCCACTGGGCGTGCCAAAAATATATGTTGGCTTTTTGGCTTTTCGAAGGGTCTTTTTGTAAATGTGAGCGTGCCAGCAAGGATCAATCAGTCCTTACAGAAATTGTGATTGCCAACCAATTATCAGACGATTGTGTTTTAGTTCTTTTCAGCCTCAATGAAGAGAACTTTTACTGGTGGCTTGACTTAGGAGAAATTAAGAGAAATAACAGTAATATGAAGAACAATTGAAGTATTTCATAAAAATGAACACTTACAATGGTCCAAACTCAGCCTCGGAGAGGTTTACAACAGCAATCTACTTGAATCTACTTGAAGCTACTCCTATGAATCGAAGTGCAGTGCGGGTATTTAACATGCAGGTATTTAAAGAACAGGTATTTAAAGACTGGAAATGTAAAAGACTGGAAAAGAAAATATATGAAGTAAATGACTGATTTGTATGATCTGAGTTCCTTTTTTTTTTCTGGGGGCTGCCCTGCTATTTATACTCGTCAGTGATGACCTTCGAACTGCACTTCGAACCGTCGAACTGCTCCTCCATGATCGCTGATCATGCTTCCTTACAAGTAGCTCCATTACACCATTACTGGCAGTTGAGCTTCCCTCTTGTACTTGAATTTGAATATGAGTAACCGTTGAAGCTATGTCATCTTGCATCCCGTTATTGATCTAGTATTACTCAGATCATGTGAGGACCAATATTTATTGCCACGTGTACGATCAAGATTGAAGGCTTGAATAACCTTCCTTTATTACCCTTACTCTGCCACGTGTCGAACTGTAACTGGCTTTTACAAAATATGTAGCCAACAATAGCATTTCATTAATAAGAAATAAACTTTGAACAATTACAAATTAATGCCCTAAACACTACAATTTCAAAGGTACAGCTCATTTGTAACACCCCAAAATAAATACAATAAACCACCCATAAACGATAATTACATGACAATATAAATCAGAGTATAATATCCTTCTATTACATAAGATGCAGCTGTATAAGAGAGGTGACACATACGATATACATTCATAAATAGTACATCCTTAATCTACAACATGTGTAACGAAACAGTTAAAAAAAAAAAAAAAAAAAAACTTAACAGATAATTGGGTGCCCTAAAGGCTTACATCTTTCCAAGTCAAGGCTTGGGTGCATCAAAAGTGAGTCTTAGCTTAATACAAATAAAGTTCTAGGCCTGTACAAAACTAAATACAAAATAACAAAACTGAGCCTCCAGCTCCATAGTCCTGCCAAGCTAAGTCCTTGGTGGAGGCATTTCACTAGTACCTAAAAATGATTTTTCCCAAATAGGGTGAGTTAAAGCCCTGTAGAAATAATCAAACACAATATATGAATCTTAACAAAGATATAAGAATTTATGCACATACAATTCCTATGTCAAAACGTTTTACATTTTCTTCCAAAAAACAATGCCTTGCTCACTCTATATCACAATTTCCAAAGTCATGCTCTTTACAATAGAAAACAATAGGGAAATCTCAAACTGATACAACCTTTCACGGATATTTCGTCCATGGGAAACCGTCAAACGACACCCATGTAAACGTAGCCTATACAAGCACTACTATTGCATTTTACAGATATTTCGTTTGTGGGAATTGGCACCAATATATATGCTCGTTTTTCGAGACTTTCACTTTGGACACACATGCCAACTTAATTTGGTGATACACACATCTTTCCAATATTTACCCATTTTTCTCAAATCATATACATTTGCAATCTATTTCTCAAATCATTTCTAATTCCACAACCATTTTCAATACATCCATTTGAAAATCCCTCTTTTGATTTTAAACAAAAATCTTAGGTTTGTTCAAAATCCTCCAAAATCACAAGATCGTTTTATAAAAATAAATAGCTAAGTTAAAAATCATAAAAGAGTGTAGAGAATCCCTACCTCAAAGCTATGAGACAAGATAAACACTGGTGAATCTCGGATGAAACCAAAACCCAATTCTATTCGGATGAAAATGAAGCTCTAGATAAGCTCTACCTTTGTAACAAAGGGAGTAAGGTGGAGAATTGGGTAGATCTTAGTGTATTTGTAGAGGGAAAATGAGTTTTATAGAGAGTGTGACTCAACTTAGGGTTTTGAAATATTTTGGAGAAAGAGAGAGAGATGAAAAAGTGATGTAAAATGGCATTTTTACGAACTGATATACGTACAACTCGCTCGAACGTAAGACTTGTCGCTGCGACCAGACACAATAAGTTGTTCCACTCGAGCGCATAATATACACTCCTAGTAGTTTTGTAGATAGAGGTTGTCGCTCGAGCGAAGAATACAAACTCCTAGTATTTTTGTAGACCTGCAAAAGTATTAGAGTTTCATAAAGATCACTCGAGCGCAATAAGTGTCACTTGAGCAAAGGAACAAAAATCTGGGCAATACAAGTTTGAAAAACAAGCCACTAACCTATTCCAAACATAACACAACCCAATAGCCAAATTCAAGGACGAAAAAGAGGAATAAGACACGAACAATAATACAAAACAATAAAACCCGAATCTAGAACATCAAATAGTTGGGTCTAAACTAGAATCACTATAATCTTCCTATCTTAAGATATTTCGTCCCCAAAATTACGAATCAACCTTTAAAACCATGGTTGAACCAAGTACAACAATGATAATCAACCAATTTCAATATCATGACCCGACCACCGGTCATTCACTCTCATCAATATAGTAAACAAGTTCTCAATACTGAATATACAATTCACATTTCCAAAACATATACAATGTGTATATTAAATTAACATAGCAAAAGTTTCAATACATGTTCAAACATTGGCAAATTGGTCCAGATACTTCTCATGGACTTCCAAATCACGTTCCCAAGTTGCTTTCTCAACTCCGTGATGTCGTTACAATACTTTTACCAAAGGAATTGTCTTGCCTCACAAGACTTGGTCTCGAGTATCCAAGACTCTCACCGGTCTCTCCTTATACGAGGCATCCTTATCTACCTCTAAGTCGGTCCAATCCAACACGTGCGATAGATCCGGCTTATACTTCCAAAGCATAAAAATATGAAACACATCATGAATCCCGAAAAATTGTGGCGGCAGTGCTAAACGATAAGCTACCTCTTCAATTTACTTAAGGATCTCAAAAGGCCCAATAAATCTAGGGGACAACTTCCCACTCTTTCTAAACCTCATCAAACCCCGCCTAGGTGATATCTTCAAGAATACATGATCTCCTACCTCAAAAGACAAAGGTCTCCTCCTATGGTCGGCATAACTTCTCTGGTGACTTTGAGCCATAACCAACCTCTTTCGGATGAGTGCAACTTTCTCCGTCATTTCTCGGACTAATTTTGGACCCAACATTGGTGCATCACCCACTTTGGCCCAGCACACAGGAGATCTACATGGTCGGCCATACAAGGCCTCAAATAGTGTCATACCAATACTCGACTGGAAACAATTATTATAGGCAAACTCTAATAAGGGCAAATGCCTTTCCGACGACCCCTTGGAGTCAAGGACAAAATCTCGAAGCATATCCTCAAGGATCTGAATAGTACTTTCAGATTGTCTGTCAGTTTGGGGATGATACGCGATGCTAAAAGTCAATCTTGTGCCCAAGGAACTCTGTAGGCTTTGCCATAACTGAGCTGTGAAACACGGATCTCTATCCGAAAAAATCATTACAGGGACCCCGTGCAATCTCATTAAATCCCTAATATAAAAGTCGGCACGATAATCTACGGAGTCACTTATGCGCATAGGTACAAAATGCACCGACTTGGTTAACCGGCCAACTACCACCCAAATCGTATCATTACCTTATTGAGTCCTCAGAAGACCCACAACAAAATCCATTGTAACATGCTCCCACTTCCACTAGCCTTTAATGTTCGGCCTTCACTTGTTGACAAGTAAGGCACCTCGATTCAAACACAGCCACATCCTTCTTCATTCCCCTCCACCAAAACTGGCGAATAAGGTCGTGATACATCTTTCTGCCTCTCGGGTGCACCGCAAGGTGTGAATGGTGAAACTCTCGGAGTACTTCCTCTTGGCAAGACTTTGGCACGAAAAGAGGATCAAGGTATCTAACACTCGAGTGAAAATACACGTTTAAGCCCTTCTCTACCTTTCCACTAGAGATCTTCTTCCGAAGGGATTCTACCTCAAGGTCACCCTTCTATGCTTCTATCACTCGGCTCACAAGTGTAGGTTGTGCAACTACCGAAAACAAGGTTGCAGGCTCAACGAACTTGCCAAGATGCAAGTCAAACTGACCAATAGCACCCAACATCTCCCATTCCCAAATGGCCATACTAGCCACACTGCTAATGGACTTCCTACTTAAGGCATCGGCTACAACACCAGATGGTAATGCAACTCAAAGTAATAATTTTCTATAAAATTCATCCACCTCATCTGCCTCAGATTCAAGTCTTTCTATGTAAACAAATATTTCAAATTCTTGTGATCTAAAAACACTTCAAACTTCTTGCCATACAAATAATGCCTCCAAATCTTTAAGGCAAAGATCACTCTACTAACTCTAGGTCATGAGTAAGGTAGTTCCTCTCATGTGTTTTCAACTGCTATGAGCCATAAGCTACTACATTCCCCTCTTGCATCAATACATAACCCAAACCTTTCTACGGAGCATCGCAATACACCGAGTAGCCCAAACCCCTCTCCGAAATAATCAATACTGGAGCAGTGGTAAGTCTAACCTTAAGCTCGTGAAATGACTTCTCACAAGTTTCACTCCACACAATCTTCATTCCTTTCCTAGTCAGTCTAGTCAATGGTGAGGCTAATCTAGAGAAATCTTTCACAAACCACCGGTAATACCCAACCGAACCCAAGAAACTATAGATCTCGAAGGAATTCTTAGGTTGTTTCCAATCTTGCACGGCTTCTATCTTAGATGATTCTACAGTCACCCCTTTTTCGGATACCATATGGCCTAAGAACCTTACTTCTCTCAACCAGAATTCACACTTCCCGAGCTTGACATACAGTTTGTGGGCTCTAAATAACTCAAGTACTACCCGCAAGTGTTCTTCATGTTCTTCCTTAGAGGGTAAGTAAATCAAGATGTCATCAACAAAGACAACCACAAAACAGCCTAGGAATTCACGAAAGATCCGATTCATCAAATCCATAAACACGGGTAGTGCACTGGTTAGCCCAAAAGGCATCACTAGAAACTCATAATGGTCATACCGCGTATGAAATGGCATTTTCTGGATATCCTCCTCCTTTACTCTCAGCTGGTGATAACCCGATCTCAGATCTATCTTGGAAAAACAACAAGACCCTTTCAATTGATTAGACAGATCATCTATACGAGGCATCGGGTACTTGTTCTTAATAGTTACCTAGTTCAACTTCCGGTAATCAATGCAAAGTCGCAACGCACCATCTTTTTTTTTCGCATAGAGAGCCGGTGCTCCCCAAGGTGAAGTACTAGGGCAGATAAAACCCATATCAAACAATTCTGGGAGTTAAATCTTCAATTCACACAACTGAGCAGGTGCAAACCTATACGGTGCCATAGAAATCGGTGTCGTGCCATACAGTAAATCAATAGAGAACTTGATCTCTCGGTGAGTTGGCAAACTATCAAGATCCTCAAGAAAAGCATCCAAGTATTCACAAACTAACCTCGGTAACTCAACTCGGACATCATCACACTCACTATCCAAGAAGTTGGCTAGGAGACAACTAAGCTCACTCCGCCCACGCAGATCATACACCGGTGATAAGACTCTATCGGCTCTGTCCTCCATGAAATAAAAATAATCACCGCTCAAGGTATATACAGTAACCCTCTAACGGTAACAATCTACGACAGACTGATACTATGACAACCAATCCACACAATCTCACCACCAATAGATGACTCTACAATGAGTGGAGATGCTAACCGAGCCAACGCTAACCCCAAAGCCGATGCAAATGCAAAAGAGATGAATGAATAGGATGCTCCCGTATCAATTAATACATTGGAATGGAATTGCATAACAAGATAGTACCTCTCACAACTAAAGGTGTTGGCACTAAATCTGGCATAATAACAGCATACACATGCCCTGCAGGTCTCTGCTCTACCTACTCACCCCTCGGAGTATATGACTGAGCCAAAGAGGCTCCTTGATTGGCCCTCGAGACTTGAACTGACTATGCAGGCTAGTGGCTCTGTGTCTGCCTCGAACTAGACGCACCAAGTGTGCCATCCAACTGAGCGTAAAACCTCTACATATGCTCGGTTTTCCCACACTGATAACAAGTAAGTGGCTGCCCTCTCCCCAGACTCTGGTTCTGAGAATGAGCCAAAGACAATGCAAACCGTTGCCCTCCTCCTCTTTATGGGCAAGCTGGAGACTTGTGGCCTAACTGACCACACTTAAAGCAAGTGCAATCTCCTTCACCACATCTTCCTGAACCCGAACTCGGTACTGGAACAGTGGACCTCAACTGAGCTCCCTAGGACTGCTATGGTTTAGAACCCCGTTACCTCTTATTGTTTCCTTGAACCTCCTAACTCTTCTTGGAGCCTCTCATCCGTTCCTCCTCCATTTGCATCACATCTCAAGATGAGCCACCGACTCCACAAGTCACCCGTAATCTCTAATCATCGAATCAGCTATCTTGAAAAGAAGCCTAGTCCTTAACATTTTCCCAAACTCCATACAGCGACATTCCTCAGTCGCCACTAACTCTAGCGCAAATCTAGAGAGGCTAGTAAAGGCTGCCTCAAACTCGGCTATAGGCATATTGAACTGCTTTAGCTGCGAGAACTGCTCCCTCAACTTCTCCCTAATAATGAAATGTAAGAACTTATCCTAGAAGGCGTCAACGAAAGCCTCCCAAGTTACTCCAATGCACCCCTGCACATACTTTCACCACTAACCTGTATCTCTTTTCAGTTGGAAGGATGCCAAGGTCACTCTCAAACCACCATCTTTGATGCCAAGCATCTCAAAAGTCTTCACCATTTGCTTGAGCCATTCATCCGCTTTCAAAGGCTCTTCAAGATCGCCTAAAAACTCGTCCGGGTTGGACCAGAAAAACTCTCGCTTAAGAAATGACGGCCCCGTCTCAGCAATATGGGCCTAGACCTGATTCTCAGCCTTGAGAATGTCCATGGACTCCCACAATGCTCTGACCATTTCGCAGGCCAAAGCATCCATGGCCAGCTGACCAACTGGTTCAACCACATTGGCTTGACCAACTCCTTCTTGTGCCAGAATATCATCTGGTAAAGGCATCCCATGCCTTCTAGGCCAACCACGCCTACTACCACCACGCTTACATCCTGACATCCTAATTAAGGTAACAAAAAAGATTAAAACATTCACAAATGTGCCAAAGCTAACTCACTTGCATCTTAATGCGATGGACAACAGTAATTGACTTCACATAAGCACATAGGAATTTCCTTCCTAGGTAATGACTATTCTGCGGCATTGACAGAATTCCAATTAGAAATAGCAATGATCAAATGCTCTTCTAATAGGACTTCTAGAAACCCGTTGTGACGCGCCCCGAGGGCCTCATGCTATAGTTCGGACTCAAATTGTCACGGTTCTTAATCTGATCTCACAATGTGCGAGGTGAGACTGATAAATCACCAAAGAGTCCAAATCTGGCAAATCATTTTGGAAAACTGATTTTTGTAAAGAAGTGGCAAACATGGACTGCTTTGCCAAATACAAACTCCCCACCTAAATATTTTATTTTGGGGGAATTTAGGAAACCCTGACTCGGGCCTAAGGCTGCGTATCTGTCGTCACCAAAGTTGCCTCAGCTCGGGAACTTGGGTACGATTGGGGAAGGTCATCTATGAGCACCCCCGCTCGCCCGATCAAAGATCGGCCTGTACTAAACATGATATCCCGTTTTTAAAAACACATGTGTTCTTATACCGGTTAATTAGCTAGAATTACTATGTGATGCACACAACACACAAGTAAAGACTAGATTGCCTAATTTAGAACAAAGCATTGCGTATCCGTGTTGTTTGGAAAATGGTTTGAAGTTTGCTACTCGCAAATAGGCTAAAATGCGGATTTCAATGAATTGTTTCAATTCAAGCAATCCAACCTTCACCCACAAGCATTCAGGCAGTTTATATCAATTAAGCAGTTAGCCTCATGGTAAGCATTCTTTTATGGCAGCAATGACACACATGTAGTATGCTAAAGCATAAAAAGCTTACCTAGTACTCCGAGCCAAAACAATAGCTAGTTAGTAATTACATGCATGATCCTAGCTCATGTTAAGATGGCTAATGCAACGCATGCAAAATGCAACTAGAAATAGGCTCGGCTATCCTAAAATGGCATATAAGATGTTACAAGTGATACATGTATTCAACTTGGAATTTGAAATACGATGCAGTTAGTATGATGCGCCGAGCTCGGTGCATGCAAGATAGATGAATGTATGTAAACATGCAAAGCATAAGGATGCTAGACAGATGAATGGATGCAAACATACAAGGCATAAGTATGCTAATTGAAATTGACCTAAAACTAACCAACAAAAGAAGGTAAGTAAAAGGGAGAAAGAAATAGAGGTTGGAAGACACGCACACATGCACACACGCACACACACTTATTACAAAATTGGCCCTCTCGACGGAGGGTCCGAATAAATAATACATGCCGGTTAATTAACTAACTAACAAGCTAATTAATTACTACATAACCGAATTGAATAACTAGTTACAACTAATTATTACAAAACTTAATTAATTAACAAATAAACTAACTATTACAAATTGATGCTAACTAACAAGTAAGTATAAAAATAAGCTGCTCCAGCTCTGTTCGAAGGAGAGGATGCATGTTCGCATTCGGTTTCTCGCCTCGAAATGCTCTTCGATTGCTCTTTAGAGGCTCTGTTTGCAGGGTGTCCTCAAGGAATTCTTGCTGAACCTTACCAAAAACATGCTGGGGAGTGCATCAGTGGCCTGTCGGCCATGAGGAGCAACTGCCGACCAAAAATGAAGGGGTGCTGACCAACAATAAGGCACTGCCGGCCATTTGCAAGGCATTGCCGGCCACTGATGCGTTGGGACACCAAGCTGCAGTAGAGCACAAAACAGAGAAAATAGAGGGTCTCCCAAGGATATATACGCATTATGCCACCCCATATCATCTCAAAACATCAAGGGAGAGGCATAGTCGGATCTACGACCATCAATCACGCATCCCGATGCATGATGGCCAAAGATCTAACTTGTGCAAATCAATATGAAATGAATGCACAAATAAACACATAAAGCCTAAAACTCTATCATGGATTATCAAGAGCGTTGACAACCGAGAATTGAGACACGTTTCATCACTTGAAGTATGAAACGCCCGCGCTCCTCGTGCTCGGATTAACACTTTAATCCAAACGACAATGCAAAACAAGCATGGCATAGACAATGCTAACTCGAACATGCAATCATGCAATCTGACTTAAGCATGATGTGAGGTAACAACCTTGAATCACATGATAAAATGCAACATGAACATACAAACATGCAAGTCATGCGAAGGCGGACGAGTATACAACAACATATGAAATGGGACAAGCATGTGACAACATGGTAAGATGGGCATACACTAAAGATAAATAGGCCTCAGTCATGCCTAAAATCAGTGGCCATAAGTGATGAATTGGTAACACAAAATGCTAGACAAGCATGCATGAAGCTCAGAAGCTAAGAACTAGCAAAGGGACTTAAGCCATGGCCATACAAAACAAGCCCCAAAGGGATAAGGGAACCTAAAACAGTCCCAAGGCAGGTCCAAACAAAACCAAAAACAAGCTCGAAGCTAGCCAACGCAAGCTAGAATACAAGGCCAAAAGCATGGAGCATGCAAGGCTACAAAAGAGGCAATGCACTACACCTATTGAAACCAAACATGGCATGACTTGGACAGCATAAAACAGAGTTACATCATGGTATAACAAGACCAAAAATGCACTGATATGATGAGCCAAAGGCTTAGGCTTAATGGCATGCACAAAAGTTCATTCTTGAGGCATAAAGAACCAAGCCTCCAAGGCATTAAAAGCATGTCAAATACAAGTGTATGAGTACATTTCATGGACTGAAATAACATTTAGAATGATGGCAAATCATGCAAACATCACATGTATGGCATGGTAGGGGCTTCAAAACCCAAGACTAGCCTAAGCATTTACACTATAGCTATACAAAGCATGAGTGATATGTCCATGGCAGCCCAAAACAGTGTTAGAACACCTCAAAATAAGAACAAAATCATGCTGGAGGAAAGCCAAAATATGCTAGGATGATGAGTCAAAGCATCGTGCACATAAAGCTAGTAAGCAAGATTTGTTCTACAAGTATATGGAGCATGCAAAATATGACCAAACTAGCAAAAGATAGAGTCATGACATGCCAAATGATGACCAAATATATGCTGAAATGGCATGAACATAAGCTAGGATGACATGCTAAAGCAAGAAGCATATAAAGCTAGTTTATGAGGTTTACACTACAAGTGTATTGCACATGCATGGCGTGACAAAGCCAACCCAAAATAGATCTAAGGCATGGTAAAACATCACCAAAAACCTACTGAAATGGACTCAACACAAGCTAAGCAAACATGCTACTTTAATGAGCTACAAATGGGATTACACTACACATACAAGATGCATGTAAAAGGTGACCAAACCAGCCATGGACAGAGCTAAGACAGGTCCTAAAAGTCACAAAAAATGGCCTGAACCAAGCCTCAAAAATACATAGAGGCATGCTCCTTTGGAAGGCCAAAATGCAAGCAAACAAAAACCAAAAGAGAGGGGGCCATCCCCTCTGATTTGAGGCCTCAAAACCATATGCCTACCACTGAAAATCCACTGGATTTCAATGGTTTGAAGGCCAAACCAAGGCTAGCTCAGAGGCCTTAAGGCATGGCTCAAAACAAGGCCAAACAAGGCCAACAAGAGGGTTGAAGACCCTCAACAGCCAAAAAACCTTAAACAAACTTCAAAAGCACTTAAATACAAGACTTTTTTCAGTTGAAAGAAAGGCCTAAAACATTATGCAAGGATGGCCAAAATGAGGTACACAAAAGTGCTAAAAAGGGGAAGAAACTCACCCTTGAAGATCAACTTCGAAACCAGCAACCTCAGGGGCCAAAAACTCACTTTCAGAGCTCAAGAAGTCCTCCCAAGAACCTCAACCCAAAGATGGTGGTGTATCTCTAAGTGTTGTAGTGTAAAAGTGCAAGGAAAATGGACTTCAAGGCACAAATGAACAACAATATATATATATATATATATAGAGAGAGAGAGAGAGAGATATTTCTTCCCAAAATGCTGAACCTCTGCTAAGGAGAGAGGCTATCTCCTTATATAGAAGAAAAGCAATGCAAAGCTTCTTCAAGAAGCTTGGCAAGAGCATCATCCCTCCATATACGTGTATGGAGGCAGATAAAAGAAGTCCAGTTGGCTCAAAAGATCTGGAGTGAAACCTGCTGAGATAGGGGTGCTACCGGCCATCAGGGATGGTCGACAGTGGCTCATTGATGGCTGATAGGCTCAATCAATGGCCGGCAGCAACAAAGCTAGGGTCGGCAAGCCCAAAAAAGGGCTGGCAGTGCACCAAGAAGCACATTCTGAAAGGACCAAGTCATGGTCCGAGAATGGGGCAGAAAGGATACAGGGTTTGCAAAGCTCGAACCTGTGATGTTCCACCGCAAAAGTCGAATACCTGACGAGCAATCGAACTTATGTCCGGATGTACCTGCAAGCACAACCGAGTCTTAAGGACGGTCAAAAATGGGGTGTCTACAGTTTCCCCTCTTTGACAGAACTCGAAAGTCACAAAGTGACGGGAGTGAGTGTCGAAGCCCAGAGACGACCCATTTTTAACAAGGCCGAAGACTCAGGCAGACAATCAATATATGCATGCAGAGATGCGCCCGCAGGCTGGGGCATAATGCAAATGATATGCAAGATGCAAGAGCATAACTTGTGATTATGCAAAGGAAAACTGTAATGAAGCAGTCATGCAAAATAAATGCAACATTTTAAGCGAATGAATAACAATCCTACATATTTCAACAGAAAGAATGTAAGAAAATTATGCAATTCTCACCACGTCTATCGTGGAGTACATAAAATACCGTCTGGTTCGTCTGGTCGTGCCGACTCCAAATGAACCATACATACAATATCGTGCCTGTAAAAGAAAGAAACTCAACAGGTACAATATTGTTAGAAACATGCATAACAATGCAAGTGAACAGTGCGAGCCAACGCAAGTGGAGGGGTGCATGAAAATGAAACCTAAGTGTGACGCATAACAATGTGGAAAGGGGCGCAAGACAATGCAACCTAAGTGTAACGAATAACAATGTGGAAGGGATGCAAGACAATGCAACCTAAGTGTGACGCATAACAATGCAGAAGGGATGCCAGACAATGCAACCTAAGTGTGACGCATAACAACGCGGAAGGGATGCAAGACAATACAACCTAAGTATAACACATAACAATGCGGAAGGGATGCATAACAATGCAACCTAAGTGTGACGCATAACAATGCAACCTAAGTGTGACGCATAACAATGTGGAAAGGGGCGCAAGATAATGCAACCTAAGTGTAATGCATAACAATGCCGAAGGGATGCAAGACAATGCAACCTAAGTGTAACGCATAACAATGCGGAAGGGATGCATACCAATGCAACCCAAGTGTGACGCATAACAGTGCGGAAAACGTGCGTGACTGCGCAAGTTACATGAGGTGTGCAAAACAACGCAAGTTAGGTACTGACAAGTGGAAGAAAGGTGCGCAAGATAGCGCGATACGCAAAATAGCGTGAATGAAATGCAATGCACAAAACAGTGCGAATAACGGTGCGTAAGATAGCACGAACAATGCACTAATAGGTGCAGGTGGGTGCGCAAAATAGCACGAGCAATGCAATGCGCAAAATAGCGCGAGCACGGGTGCGCAAAATAGCGCGAACAATGCAATGCACAAAACAGTGCGAATGAGGGTGCACAAGATAGCGCGAACAATGCACTAACAGGTGCAGGTGGGTGCGCAAAATAGCCCGATGCGCAAAATAGCCCGAGCAATGCAATGCACAAAACAGTGCGAATGAGGGTGCGCAAGATAGTGCGAACAATGCACTAACAGGTGCAGATGGGTGCGCAAAATAGCACAATGCGCAAAATAGCGCGAACAATGCACTAACAGGTGCAGGTGAGATGATAGTAAAGTAAGTGCAAAAAGGGCGACAAACTCCAACCATGCTGGAACCATGAGAGGAGGTCCAAAAACAAACAATCAGGAACGTATATAGCGCACCTGAGATAAATTCCAAACACGCTGAAATCGTGTGAGGAAGAAACAAAACTCTAACCACGCTGAAATCGTGAGAAGAGGTCTAAAAACAAACAATCAGGCGCGTATACAGCGCAACCTGAGATAAATTCAAAACACACTGAAATCGTGTGAGGAAGAAACAAAACTCTAACCACGCTGAATTCGTGAGAAGAAGTCTAAAAACATACAATCAGGCACGTATATAGCACAACCTGAGATAAATTCCAAACACGCTGAAATCGTGTAAGGAAGAAACAAAACTCTAACTACATTGAATTCGTGAGAAGAGGTCTAAAAACAAACAATCAGGCGCGTATACAGCGCAACCTAAGATAAATTCCAAACACGCTAAAATCGTGTGAGGAAGAAACAAAACTCTAACCACGCTGAATTCGTGAGAAGAGGTAAACAATTCCAAACACATTGCAATCGTGTGAGGAAGGAACAAAAGAGAAACATAGGGACATATCCCGGCTATCTCGGAATGGTACAAGCATTGGAACGTATTCCAAATGCCCTAAACCAGAGAAGGAGAAACAAAGGGAGACAACCCGTGTTTCAAAAGGAAGAAGAGACATAGGGACGTATCCCCGCGTCTCGGAAAAAGAAGGAAACATAAGGACGTATCCCCGTGTTTCGAAAATGGCGCGAGCATTGGAACGTATTCCAAATGCTCGTAACCAGAGAAGGAGAAACAAAGGGAGACGACCCCGTGTTTCACAAAGAAGAAGAGACATAGGGACGTATCCTCGTGTTTAGGAAATGGAAGAACCTCTCAGGGCAGCATATGCAAGAGAGGAAAGGTATACTTCTCAGCGTATCACACGCAAGAGAAGGAAGGTAAACCTCTCAGCGTATCACACGCGAGAGAGGGAAGGCAAACTTCTCAGCGTATCACACGCCAAAGAAGAAAGGTAAACCTCTCAGCGTATCACACACGAGAGAGGAAAGGTAAACTTCTTAGCGTATCACACGCAAGAGAAGAAAGGTAAACCTCTCCGCGTATCACACGCGAGAGAGGGAAGGTAAACTTCTCAGCATATCACACGCCAGAGAAGAAAGGTAAACCTCTCAGCGTATCACACGTGAGAGAGGAAAGGTAAACTGCTCAGCGTATCACACGTAAGAGAAGAAAGGTAAACCTCTCAGTGTATCACACGCGAGAGAGGAAAGGTAAACTTCTCAGCGTATCACACGCAAGAGAAGAAAGGTATCCAAACGCGCGCCAAATGCGAGAGGAGAAAGGTATCAGTCAAACTGAACTGGAACTACTGAATGAAGAGTACATACAATACCGTGCATAAATGAGAGAGAAACTTGATAGGTAGAATGCAATACAATGCAAATAACGAGCGAGACAAAGCCAGTTATAGAAAGGGTATGTAAAACAATGCAACTAACGAGCGAAACAACGAATGTAGTGAAAATGCATGACAATGCAAATGAAACATGCGAGACAACGCATGTAATGAAAATGCATGACAATGCAAATGAAACATGCGAGACAACGCACGTTGTGAAAATGCATGACAATGCAAATAAAATATGCTAGACAATGCATGTAATGAAAATGCATGACAATGCAGGTGGATTGTGCATAACAATGCAACCAACTGAAAGGTGCATAACAATGCAAGTAACATGCGTGACAGCGCAAGACATGTGGTGCAAAATAATGCGAGTAACATGCGTGACAGCGTAAGATAGATATGAAAAACAATGCAAGAGAGACGGTGCATACATTGCAACTAGAGTGTGCATAACAATGCAACTGAAAAAGTGCATAACAATGCAACTAGAGTGTGCATAACAATGCAACTGAAAAGTGCATAACAATGTGGGTGAAGTGTGCATAACAATGCACGTGAGACATGCATAGCGAGGCAAGTGCAAGAAATGTATGCTCCATGCAACTTTAAGATGCGCATTTCATGCCAGGGTGAGAAGTGCACATTCTATGCAAGCAAGGTTAAAACGTGCTCCATGCAATGTACATACTCTATGCAAAAAGATCAACGACGTCCATCTAATGTAACCTGTATATTCTACGCGACAACAAGAATAAGTATAGTACAAGATGCATTTATGCAATATGTGTGATGATATGATACATGTTACAAGCAATGTAGAAAATGATGTCTAGAGAATGCAATAAACAAACAAAGCGGTGCTTTAGAAAGAACCTTATGGGGGGAGTGGCGATGAACCGCTCTACTCTAACGGGGATCTCCCCTTGTGTTCTTCGAACACTTACCTTCAACTCACAGTACGAAGGTCCTAAAATGCTGACAAGTAGCAACATCTGCATGTAGAAGCTACAGATGCTGTTTTTCTTCCTGATCATATTCATAACTTTCCCTCATTGCAAAGCCAAGGTAACTCTGACGGGGAATGGTACTCAGAAAGAGCACATCTGATTGCCATTTTGGCTTTGAAGCAAGCTTGATCTTGCGCTTGGGGTAGAGGCACACTCATACTTCAGAGCATTCGACAAGTCCTGAAAAGGTAAATCTGGAACGCAATCTCGGAATTTACTGAAGTCGAAACAAACTCAGACGCCCGACATTTTTCCTCTTTTCTTTTGTTTTGCAGTCCGGAACCCATGTAGCTTCAGATAGGTCCTGGTTTTACTGCTTTGAGATGACCTGGGTTGAACCCCGCGATTTTATGAAAGAACAAAACTTGTTTTGCACAAACGTGGAGAATGGCACAGCACTCTGAGCATAAAACGATTTATTTTGAAATTGAGAGTGAGAATAAGTTTTCAACTGGGTATTGAGCCTACGACTGAACACAGCGCACCACGACTCAACAAAGGAAAACAAAGGTAAAACAACTTAAACACATCTATTGACATCTGGAATGACTCAAAACAAGAATCGAGACAAACAACAAAACAAACACGACACTCAGACGTATTACAAAGGCGAGAGACCTCTTAGTTCGCGAGGACCCTGTTTCATCGGGTATTGTTTCCCACCCTTTCTCATTTGTGATTCTCACATCACTCGGCCCTCAGGCTTTGTTTTTCTTAAAAAGCCCTTTTCTCACTTTTTCTCTCAACGCACACCTCTCTATTCTTCAATCTCTCATTTTTTTTTATCCCTCCCCTAGGTGGTTGATGGATAAACAAGATGTTGCGGGCTCTTGCCCCTAGCATTCCACTAGATTCTTCTTTTTCTGCTTACAACAGTGAACTTCCGCATAGAGGGGTTGCGCTACAACTGGGTGTGTAGCCAATCTGCAGCTAACATCGGTTGACGATGCTCTGTTGGGGAGTTTGGACGTGATCAAATCCGTCCAGATGAGGGAGTGGAATATCTTGATCCAGTCCAGTTCATACTTCGCACTTGGTTTGATACCTTGCTGCTTGGAGGATGTTGAGAGCTTTCAGCCCTTTTACTGTTGACT
Source organism: Camellia sinensis (assembly GCF_055761805.1). Taxonomy (NCBI): domain Eukaryota; kingdom Viridiplantae; phylum Streptophyta; class Magnoliopsida; order Ericales; family Theaceae; genus Camellia; species Camellia sinensis. The sequence continues at coordinate 75,975,228 of NC_138964.1, forward strand.
TCAGTTGTGCCTTTTTCTGGCAAATATGATGCCCCCTCTGGCAAGCATGTTGACAATGGGAAAAAGACAGAAACCTGACTCAACTGCGCCGCTAGTTTATCATTTTGACCATTTTTTGTTTTGGCTTTCCACTAAAACAATTGTAATTAATATGAAACTTAGATTAACATGCTTGTTCGATTTTCTGATTCAAAATCATGCAAGTCAGATTGTGAGCACTGAAAATTTTCCTTTTTTGGGTCCAATAAATGGTCCAGTTTTGGAAACAATGAACAAATTTTCTAGAAAATTAGTCAATCTCAGTAAAAATTCTCAAAAACTATTTTTGCAAACGGCCACTGCACAACGAGCACAGGACCTACCCTCAAGATGCACAACCTCAGATCCAAAAATAGTGGAAAATTGCCCCTTGTATGGGCGGCATTGTATGGCAACGGAAAATTGCCCCTTTGTTTGAATAGCACTGCAGCACATTGCATGGCAACAGAAAGTTGCCCCTTGTCTGAATGGCACCGCAGCGCATTGTAATCAGTCCTCAAAGTGACGATCACAACCGGACTCTCGGATTCAGAGAAGGCAAAGATGATCAAAACCATTACATGGACACAATTGATTTGGAAGTGTTTATGGCTGGACTTCATAATGAAGTTGCCTACGTATCCCAAACATGGAAATCAAGCCTTACGTAGTTCCGGTTAAGGTACACTCAGGTATTAACCTCTCCTTTTACACTCTAACTTTTGCCAAGGCCGTCCTTCTGGGTTTTCAACCTTGCGAGCTTTGTTTTTCTTTTCTTTTCTTTTCTTTTCATTTCATTTTCTTCATTTCTTTTTTCATTTTTTGCATTTTTTTCTTTTTCTTTTCTTTTGTACTTTTTCTTTTTTTTCTTGCTCTAACTTTTGCTTGGTTCGCCCTTCCGGATTTTCGGCCCAGCGAGCCTTTCAAGGGTAAAAGTGTAGCTTTGTCCATGTCAAATGGTTTCGAGATCCTGAAGTCATCTGAATCCAGGAGAATGGCTGTCGTTTGCTGACGATGTAGAAGTCTATCCAATGAGGGGCTGAATTTGCCCCTAATGTTGTGGATAGGAACTCAGTTGTCCTTCAGCGATACTTTTCTCTTTCCTCCCTTCTGGGATTTGGCATTCTTGTCGATCTTCGTCTTTAACTCTTCGAGTGCATTATCTGACATCTTTTGCCCCTAGTTCGAGGGTCTATTTGATCCAGCTTTGCAAGCTTTCTTTTAACGACGTCTGACCTTCTTGATCTGACTTTCTTGCCCCTAGTTCGTGGGCTGCTTCGAATCTGGCCACACAGGCCTTACATTGTGGTTGACCTTTGAACATTCTGAATCTTAGTTCAAGGTTTGAAAGTAAAAGGGGAAGAGTCTCAAGGCTGAGAGCGATCCTAAGTTGCACAATCTCAAGAGCGATTCCACACAGGTCTTCGTAGGACCGCGCGAAACATTTTTTGGAAATCTTTTAAGAAAGCGGCTAGTTGCTCGCGCTGAAGGCAGTGTAGAACCAATCTGGATCAAGCCAGGATCCTTCTCAGTACTCGTATTAACACGCATGATCTCATTTATTAAGGGCTTAGCATGCCTCTCTTTCTCTCAATTGATCAAATTTTGCAAAACCCGAGGAATTCCTTCCTCTTTGTTTTCAACACAGTATTCGAAAAGTTCTGAAAAACTTAGGTCAATGCAATGATTTCAAGGCACAGAAGAGCAGGTGAAATGTACTGCCATTTCATTCTAAACTTGCTAGTACAACAGGCTCAAAGTAGCAATAAGCACAAAAACATGACAGCCACAGCTGTTTCGTTCAGATTTCCTGGTTGCAACTGGTTCCACAGCAGAGACAGGCTTAAAAGAAAGCAAAAGGACAATCACAAAACAAAATAATGATGTCCGAGGTGACACCCTCGGAATCACCCGACTTCTGTACAACAGGACTGACTCGATACAACAAGACAGACCTTAATCAAAAAGACTGACTCAAAACAATGAGACAAACTCGAAACAAAAACCACAGAACTGACTCAACACCCAAGTTAGAACGCACAAAAATTAGCATTTGCAAATACTCAAAATAGTGCGTGGCAAACGCCACATCTGAAATAAACCGAGCGCCGCCCGCAGGTGGACCAACCCCTGATCACATACTTGTACTATCCTTGAAGTCCCCCAACTCAGTGGTAACAAACTTTGCTGAGCTAGGTGGGAGGACAACCTCATTGTCAAACAGATCCTGCACTTCATGACGAATACGGAAGCAGTTGTTGGTGGTGTGACCGGTCTGTTGATGGTACGCACAGTACTGGGTAGCGTCATGACCAGCTAGAAGACAACTAGGGAGAAGCCGAGGCTCAAGGGGTTTGAGATGCCCTTTTTCATCAAGGATTTGAAGCACCTTGGACAAAGGCATATAAAGGGCATGGAATACCCTGCGACCTCGGGGTAGATACTTCGAGGCTTGCAAACTTTTGCTGGACGCACCAGCAAAGGGATCGGCAGGTGCTGCCTTAACTTTCTGATCTTTTCCAGGTGCAAGGTTAGGATTGGAAAGAACGGTTCTGGTATGACGGTTCCTATCCCGATTTTCCCCCTGGCTTGAACTACCCTCGATCTGAGTAGGGAAAGTGTTATCCACAGTCTTAGCCACAACTACGAGTACTTGCTGCTTATTCAACCCTCTGGCTTTCAGAGCCTCAACAGCCTGATGGAGTTATTCATACGGATCAGTGTCCACCTTCACCTTGTTCTTTCCACTAGCCTCGGCTTGGTGAACGGTTTGGGTTGCTACTTTAGTGCGAAGCCCCGTTGTTGTCGATACGTCATTGCCGGAGCTTGAGACAGCTTCAGGTTGGCAGAGCTCAATTACAATTTGCCCCAGTAATGGGGGCTCCTGAGGCATGAAGTTCCTGGCATAAGATGTAGTTGGTGGTGGGGCCGACATTCCATAGGCTAGATTAGCCACAGACCTCTGAAGGTCGCCGATCATTCCTATCAGCACAAAAGTTGTGGTCTCGCGGGCTTGAAATAATTGGGGTTCCCAGATCGGATGTGCGGCAAGCGACTTAGGCAGGTGTGGTATGCCAACATCGGTCTCACCCTGCATGGTGATTCCTTGGTTTAGTACTGTTGTCATGACCACAATTTCCTCTGAATTCTGGGTCATCACAAGTCTGTTGAACTGGACAGAGGTGGCGTAACTGGTGACTAACAGATCTGACGAACCGGTGAGCCTTTTCCTGTCTTTCCTCAGCAAAGGAGAATACTGGTTGCTCTGAACCGAGTCTTTAGACTGAAAGAGAAAACATGCAGCATCTCAGCCCAATCAATATAGACATGGACATAGCTGAAAAACTGTATTTAACCACTGATCACTGTTCCCCAAATTACTGCCCCAAAACTGAATCTAACACCCGCGGATATAACTGATTTTCAAAATACTGATACTGATGCCCGCAGGCCTGATACCCAGACTTGCAAACTGATACGTGCATTCCTGTAGAGGCCAACTCAAAAAGCACATAGCAAATAAGTGAGAGCCAAAAACACCCCTATGTTGGGGTAGGGTTTCCCTGTCCTATTTTGTCAGGAGCTAGGGTTTCACTACGCACGCAGCGGTTTCAAACAACCTATAATCGGGTAAGCAACCTGTCCTAGTTTGGAATAGTCACTATGGATTCCGAATATGCACTAGGTCGAATGGTCAAGAAGGGTGCCTCGGTAAAAACTGAGGTTTGTGTTCCCGTCGTGGCAGAGCCCGCAACCGGTCAGCCTTATGGCACGCTTATCAAAGCAAGCCTCCGACAAACCGTTCAAGAATAGCATACAGCAAACACGGTGTCCTAGGCGCACCAATGCAAAGAAACACATAAGTGTAATCAAAACAAGATATCCTGAGTTCGAGTCAAGCTCTCTAACTCCCTAGCAGAGTCGCCAAAAATTGTGACGCGCCCCGAGGGCCTCATGCTACAGTTCGGACTCAAATTGTCACGATTCTTAATCTGATCTCACAATGTGCTATGTGAGATCGATAAATCACCAAAGAGTCCAAATCCGGCAAATTGTTTTGGAAAACTGATTTTTGTAAAGAAGTGCCAAACATGGACTGTTTTGCCAGATATAGAGTCGCCACCTAAATATTTTATTTTGGGAGAATTTAGGAAACCCTGACTCATGCCTAAGGCTACGTGTCTGTCATCACCAAAGTTGCCACGGGTACTTGGGTACGATTGGGGAAGGTCATCTATGAGCACCCCCGCTCGCCCGATCAAAGATCGGCCTGTACTAAACATGATATCTCATTTTTGAAAACACATGTGTTCTTATTCCGATTAATTAGCTAGAATTACTATGTGATGCGCACAACACACAAGTATAGACTAGATCGCCTAATTTGGAACAAAGCATTGCGTATCCGTTTTGTTTGGAAAATGGTTTGAATTTTGCTACTCGCAAATAGGCTAAAATGCGGATTTCAATGAATTGTTCCAATTCAAGCAATCCAACTTTCACCCACAGGCATTCAGGCAGTTTATATCAATTAAGCAGTAAGCCTCATGGCAAGCATGCTTTCATGGCAGCAATGACACACATGTAGTATGCTAAAGCATAAAAAGCTTACCTAGTACTCCGAGCCAAAACAATAGCTAGTTAGTAATTACATGCATGATCCTAACTTATGTTAAGATGGCTAATGCAACGCATGCAAAATGCAACTAGAAATAGGCTCGGCTATCCTAAAATGGCATATAAGATGTTACAAGTGATACATGTATTCAACTTGGAATTTGAAATACGATGTAGTTAGTATGATGCGCCGAGCCCGGTGCATGCAAGATAGATGAATGTATGCAAACCTGCAAAGCATAAGGATGCTAGACAGATGAATGGATGCAAACATACAAGGCATAAGTATGCTAATTGAAATTGACCTAAAACTAACCAACAAAAGTAGGTAAGTAAAAGGGAGAAAGAAATGGAGGTTGGAAGACACGCACACACGCACACACACTTATTACAAAATTGGCCCTCTCGACGGAGGGTCCGAATAAATAATACATGCCGGCTAATTAACTAACTAACAAGCTAATTAATTACTACATAACCGAATTGAATAACTAGCTACAACTAATTATTACAAAACTTAATTAATTAACAAATTAACTAACTATTACAATTTGATGCTAACTAACAAGTAAGCATGAAAAATAAGCTGCTCCAGCTCTGTTCGAAGGAGAGGATGCATGTTCGCATTCGGTTTCTCGCCTCGAAACGCTCTCCGGTTGCTCTTTAGAGGCTCTGTCTGCAGGGTGTCCTCAAGGAATTCTTGCTGAACCTTACCAAGTGCATCAGTGGCCTGTTTGCTATGAGGAGCTGCTGCCGACCAAAAATGAAGGGGTGCCGGCCAATAACAAGGCACTGCTGGCCATCTGCAAGGCATTGTCGGCCACTGATGCGCTGGGACACCAAGCTGCAGTAGAGCACAAAACAGAGAAAATGGAGAGTCTCCCAAGGATATGTACGCACTATGTCACCCCATATCATCTCAAAACATCAAGGGAGAGGCATAGTCGGATCTACGACCATCAATCACGCATCCCGATGCATGATGGCCAAAGATCCAACTTGTGCAAATCAATATAAAATGAATTCACAAATAAACACATAAAGCCTAAGACTCTATCATGGATTATCAAGAGCGTCGGCAACCGAGAATCAAGACATATTCATCACTTGAAGTATGAAACGCCCCGCGTTCCTCGTGCTCGGATTAACACTTTAATCCAAACGACAATGCAAAACAAGCATGGCATAGACAATGCTAACTCGAACATGCAATCATGCAATATGACTTAAGTATGATGTGAGGTAACAACCTTGAATCACATGATAAAATGCAACATGAACATACAAACATGCAAGTCATGCGAAGGCGGACAAGCATGCAACAACATACGAAATGGGACAAGCATGTGACAACATGGTAAGATGGGCTTACACTAAAGATGGATAGGTCTCAGCCATGCCTAAAATCAATGGCCATAAGTGATGAATTGATAACACAAAATGCTAGACAAGCATGCATGAAGCTCAAAAGCTAAGAACTAGCAAAGGGACTTAAGCCATGGCCATACAAAACAAGCCCCAAAGGGATAAGGGAACCTAAAACAGTCCCAAGGCAGGTCCAAACAAGACCAAAAACAAGCTCGAAGCTAGCCAACGCAAGCTAGAATACAAGGCCAAAAGCATGGAGCATGCAAGGCTACAAAAGAGGCAATGCACTACACCTATTGAAACCAAACATGGCATGACTTGGACAGCATAAAACAGAGTTACATCATGGTATAACAAGACCAAAAATGCACTGATATTATGAGCCAAAGGCTTAGGCTTAATGGCATGCACAAAAGTTCATTCTTGAGGCATAAAGAGCCAAGCCTCCAAGGCATTAAAAGCATGTCAAATGCAAGTGTATGAGTACATTTCATGGACCGAAATAACATTTAGAATGATGGCAAAGCATGCAAACATCACATGTATGGCATGGTAAGGGCTTCAAAACCCAAGACTAGCCTAAGCATTTACACTATAGCTATACAAAGCATGAGTGATATGTCCATGGCAGCCCAAAACAGTGTTAGAACACCTCAAAATAAGAACAAAATCATGCTGGAGGAAAGCCAAAATATGGTAGGATGTTGAGTCAAAGCGTCGTGCACATAAAGCTAGTCAGCAAGATTTGTTCTACAAGTATATGGTGCATGCAAAATATGACCAAACCAGCAAAAGTTAGAGTCATGACATGCCAAATGATAACCAAATATACGCTGAAATGGACTGAACATAAGCTAGGATGACATGCTAAAGCAAGAAGCATATAAAGCTAGTTTATGAGATTTACACTACAAGTGTATTGCACATGCATGGAGTGACAAAACCAACCCAAAATAGATCTAAGGCATGGTAAAATATCACCAAAAACCTACTGAAATGGACTCAACACAAGCTAAGAAAACATGCTACTTTGATGAGCTACAAGTGAGATTACACTACACATACAAGATGCATGCAAAAGGTGACCAAACCAGCCATGGATAGAGCCAAGGTAGGTCCTAAAAGTCACAAAAAAGGGCCTGAACCAAGCCTCAAAAATACATAGAGGCATGCTCCTTTGGAAGGCCAAAAATGCAAACAAACAAAAACTAAAAGAGAGGGGGCCATCCCCTCTGATTTGAGGCCTCAAAACCACATGCCTACCGCTGAAAATCCACTGGATTTCAATGGTTTGAAGGCCAAACCAAGGCTAGCTCGGAGGCCTTATTGCATGGCTCAAAACAAGCCCAAATAAGGCCAACAAGGGGGTTGAAGACCCCCAACAGCCAAAATACCTTAAACAAACTTCAAAAGCACTTAAATACAAGACTTTTTTCAGTTGAAAGAAAGGCCTAAAACAATATGCAAGGATGGCCAAAATGAGGTACACAAAAGTGCTAAAAAGGGAAAGAAACTCACCCTTGAAGATCAACTTCGAAACCAGCAACCTCAGGGGCCAAAAACTCACTTTCAGAGCTCAAGAAGTCCTCCCAAGAACCTCAACCCAAAGATGGTGGTGTATCTCTAAGTGTTGTAGTGTAAAGTGCAAGGAAAATGGACTTCAACGCACAAATGAACAACAATATAGAGAGTGAGAGATATATTTCTTCCCAAAATGATGAACCTCTGGTAAGGAGAGAGGCTCTCTCCTTATATAGAAGAAAAGCAAAGCAAAGCTTCTTCAAGAAGCTTGGCAAGAGCTTCATCCCTCCAGACACGTGTATGGAGGGCAGATAAAAGGATTCTAGCTGGCTCAAAAGATCTGGAGTGAAACCTGCTGAGACAGGGGTGTTGCCGGCCATCAGGGATGGTCGACAGTGGCTCACTGATGGCCGACAGGCTCAATCAATGGCAGGCAGCAACAAAGCTGGGGCCGGCAGGCCCAAAAAGGGGCCAGCAGTGCACCAAGAAGCACATTCTGAAAGGACCAAGTCATGGTCCGAGAATGGGGCAGAAAGGATACAGGGTTTGGAAAGCTCGAACCTATGACGTTCCACCGCAAAAGTCGAATACTCGACGAGCAATCGAACTTGTGTCCGGATGTACCTACAAGCACAACCGAGTCTTGAGGACGGTAAAAAATGGGGTGTCTACACCCGTAGACCCAATCAATATCTTGGGAATTAAATCACATACCTACATAATCACATAAGTACGTTAGCACATAAGGAAAGACAAACCCATTGTGGTAATAACCACTTTGCAGGTACGCAAAGTATTCAAACTCGGTATGCTCTGAGACCAAGTTGTAACACCCCGAAATAAATACAATAAACCACCCATAAACAATAATTACATGACAATATAAATTACAGTATAATATCCTTCTATTACATAAGATGCAACTGTAGAAGAGAGGTGACACATGCAATATACATTCATAAATAGTACATCCTGAATCTATAGCATGTGTGACGAAACAGTAAAAATAAATAAAAGTAAAATAGATAATCGGGTGCCCTAAAGGCTTACATCTTTCCAAGTAAATACTTGGGTGCATCAAAAGTGAGTCTTGAGCTCAATACAAAGAAAGCCCTAGGCTTGTACAAAAGTAAATACAAAAATAACAAAATTGAGCCTTTAACTCCATAGTCCTCCCAAACTAAATCCTTGGTGGAGGCATATCACCAGCACCTGAAAATGGTTTTTCCCAAATAGGGTGTGACAAAGCGCAGTAGAAATAATCCAACGCAATATATGAATATTAACAAAGATATAAGGTTTCATGCACATACAATGCCCATATTGAAATGTTTTACATTTTCTTCCCATAAATAATGCCTTGCTTAGTCTATATCACAATTCTCAAAGTCGTGCTCTTTACAATAGAAAACAATAGAGAAATCTCAAACTGGTACAACCTTTCACGAATATTTCATTTGCGGGAAACCGTAAGATGACACCCATGTAAATGTAGCCTATACTAGCACTGCTATTGTCAGTTTACGGATATTTCATCCACGAAAATCAGCATCTATGTATACGTGCGTTTTTCGGGACTTTCACCCTGGACACACAAACCAATTTAATTTGGTGATATACACTTCTTTCCAATATTTACCTATTTTTCTGAAATCATATACATTTGCAATGTATTAAATGAGCAACAATATTCAATGCACATGGGTGAGAAATTTGTTTCAATTCACCTAATCCTCATGCAATGTCTACAACAATCATAGTTATCTTCTACTGATAGTCCAAAACTGATATTAAATCTCCAATACATATAAACTTTTCGAAATTTCAGATGTGAGCGATAATACATATCCAACTCCATCATCCATGTCAATATCTATCCAATTTCATATTTTCAACATCAATTCCTTATATTTATACAAATAAATATATGAGACATTTAGGGCAAAAACCCATTTTTCTTCTAAAATCCATTCCAAGTATCAAAATCAATAATTTTATCACAACTCAACCTCATTTCTAATCCCACAACTATTTTCAATACATCCATTTGAAAACCCCCCTTTCGATTTTAAACCAAAACCCTAGGTTTGTTCAAAACCCTCCAAAATCACAAGATTATTTCATTAAAAAAAATAACTAAGTTAAAAATCATAGAAGGCTGTTGAAAATCCCTACCTCAAAGCTAGGAGATGAGATAAACACGGGGTGAAACTCGGATAAAGCCAAAACCCAACTCAATTTGGATGAAAATGAAGCTCTGGATGAGCTCTACCTTTTTAACAGATGGAGTAGGGTGGAGAAATGGGTAGATCTTGGTGTATTTGTAGAGAGAGAGAGTGACTCAATTTAGGGTTTTGAAATGTTTTAGAGAGAGATAGATGAAAAAGTGATTTAATGGCCATTTTACGAACTGATACGCGCATAGCTCGCTCGAGCGACCAAACACAATAAGTTGTTCCGCTAGAGCGCAAGAAACATCACTCGAGCGCAGAATATACACTCCCACTAGTTTTGCAGACAGAGGTCGTCGCTCGAGCAAAGAATACAAACTCCTAGTATTTTTGCAAACCTGCAAAAGTACTAGAGTTTCATAAAGATCGCTCGAGCGCAAGAAGTGTTGCTCGAGTGAAGGAACAAAAATCTGGGCGACACAAGTTTGAAAAACAAACCACTAACCTATTCCAACATAATCAACACAACCCAATAGCCAAATTCAAGGAAGGAAAAGAGGAATAAGACACGAACAATAATAAAAAACAATAAAACCCAAATCCAGAACATCAAATGGGTCAGGTCTAAACAAAAATTTCTATACCATTACAACAAAAGAGTTTCAAAACTCAATATAGATAAGCTCACATCTTTGCAACGTAGTCACAAAATGAGCTCCAGTCTCCAAGATCCTTATAAGTTTTCACCTTAGAGGAGGTACACCGTCTGAACTTGAATGGTTTTTCTACATAGGGTGAGCTAAAAGCCCAGTACAGAATATTCTAATGACATGTATGATGTTTAACAATGCCATATGGTGGATGCATATGAAATGCCATGATGAAACCTGACTTCTTTTCCTTTTGAAACAATGAGATGGGAGAGCTTCAATATTCTTTCGAAAACTGAAGATAGAGCAATAAATACGGCATTGGTAATCCCTAGGCTGATGTCTACAAGTAAGCTTTTAAAGCACTACCAAAAGCCATTTTACCGGCTCTTAATTGGAAGGAACATGGTACCTTACCATGCAGTTTCAGGACTTTCACCGTGGACCTAAAACCAAATTAATTAACCACAACCACATCCACGATTATATTTACCCTGTTTTCAAATACTTTCCAAGAATTTCTTAAAACGAACAATTATGAAACGAATGATACAATGATATGCCGAATGGAATGCATGAGTTATAAACATTTCAATTCACACAACTCTCATTCATTTTCTATCACACGACAATACTATCTTCCATCAATAGTCAAAATAGTTATCTCTAATACAAAAATAAAAATAAAAATAAAAATAAAGACAACAACAATGACATATAATCCGAAACCCTTCCAATTTTCTAATCGATAAAATTTTACCAACAACTCAATATTTCTAGATTACCAAACATAACCACAATCCTATGTCCAAAAGAAGTCAAAAATGAAGATTTAACAACTTTGAGATTTCCCCTATATATACCTTAACATATATATATATATCCAAAATTCAAAATTTGTAAATACCTCCCACCAATAAAAGAGCACATTGCCAAGCTAAATAACATGCACATCGTTAAGAAACCCCTACCTCAAATAAAGAGAGAAGAGACTAATACCCAAAATTCGACGTTGGCAGAAACATAAACTTTTCAGATTAAAACGACCCCCTCCTTAAGCTCAACCTTTAATCCCAAAAGATGAAGGTAGAGAAATCCACGGATTAAAGTAAATCGAAAGATTAACAAAGGTTTTCTAGTGAGAGATGAGAAAAAACTGAAAAAGGTGGGTTAGAGAGAGAGAGAGAGAGAGAGAGACAAAACATGACTAAAAAGTGACTTTACTCTCAGCTTTATTTGAATAGACAGCTCGAGCAATGAAACTAGCACTCGAACGTCAAAGATAACCAACTGCTCAAGCGATCAAACCCAAGCTCGAGCGAAGAAACCAAACTCTCAGAAGTTTAACTCTACAGAATAGATCGTTTAAATGACAAAACATAAGCTCGAGCGTCCGACACCAAGGACTGCTTAAGTGATGAAACCTACACTCAAGAAAATAAAACAAACTCTCAGAATCTTAGATTGCAGACCCAGAGCTGGACGACTACAAAGACTACTCGAGTGACCAAAACACCGCTCGAGTGAACTCAAGTCCAAACATCCAAAACCAACCTAGAAATTCCAACCTCACCCTGCTCATTCAAACACTCAAAACTCATTTCTCAACTCAGAAACACAATAAAAGACAGTAATGGTTTTTTAAAACAAAACATAAATCAAAATTGCATCTCAACATTAGTTTCAAAAACACCTAGGACATCACACTCTCCCCATCTTAAGAAGTTTCGTCATCAAAATTAAACCACTCCTCAACAATGCCAACTCTAACCATTTCCATCTCAACCCCAACAAAATCTAACCATGGCAATCAAAAGAATATGAAAATGTCAAAACTAAACTCAACAATATATCCAAGTATGGATTTCATAGAGTTTCCATAACATATCCAAGTCACAACATGATCAAAACAAGGAATTTATTGTAACGCCTCCAAATTTTATTACTGAGATACATTACCAAATTCCTTATTTAAAGTCCAATTACATAATAGAGGCAAGGAATCAAGAGTTCCAATGAAAATGTAATGATATTCTCTCTCGTATATTACAGATGATGTAGTATACAAATGCAACAAATTACAATCCATGCCCTTAGGCTTACACAGAACATTACAAAATAAACAATTACAAAGAAAGAACAATGTCATCTCTATCGTACATTAGCCCTTCGCCCACTATCAATCAAGATTTAGTCCTCAAATAAAGAAATAACTTCTTGATCCTTAAAAGATGTAAACAACTCATTACCTAAGAAATGGTTAAACAACATAGGATGAACACAGAGGTCCAATAGGAATCTACAATGATTCTAAACAATAGTAACACATGGATAGATATGATCATGAATTTTATAAGTCACATTTATACATATAAGTAACCTTTTTATATTCAAATTAGACGTATGTAAAATATATATATATTTGTATACTTTCTAAAAGAATCTTTCTTTATCATTTCATGAAAATTCATTTCCTGTTCTTTGTAACTTGCCAAATTCAAACTAGAAAAATTCCTAGGTTTAGATCACATCTCAAATGTCATGCACACATAAACCATTTCGACATCTCTTTCAATACCTTGTTTATTTCCAACACGCATTTACAATTAATCCCTCTCACTCTTACAATGCTCATTTACTAATCTCTTCAGATATACGCACATTAGTTATCAAATTCCATAATCAATTAAACAATTTGTGGTCTCGCCAAGTTTCACCTTTCCACTGTGGTCTCATAGAGCCCCACGTCTGCCTGCTTTACCGGTGGCTAGCTAGAAGGAATGCATTACCTCTTTATAGCCCAACCTATTTTACCAGGTGCTAACCAAACATAATGCATTACTTCTACATAGCACATCAGCCCATTTTATCAGTTGCTAGCCAGAAGGATTGTGTTACCTTTTTATAACACAACCACATTTCACAATACATACGTCTCAAATTCCTTCTATTCATTATCATTTGATCACATAATCAAACAATCAACCAACGACACAAAAGATTTCATTCCAATCTATTTTACATTAATTCCACAATAAGCAACACCACCCTCCACCGGTGGCTAAGGACTAAACCTCTATGCAATAAAGACCCAATTTTCATATTGAATGAAATAGTTCTCATAGCAATTTCATACGTGATTTTATTATTTCTGATAATCAATAGTTTCGACATAAATCAAGTTCAAGACCATTTCATGTTTCACATTCTCCTTCCAATTTCATGTTACAAGTTTCACAACAATTTGTTATATAATTATTTGTCCTTCCTTAGCCTATTTATATACTACTATTCAAAATTTAATTCCTCAAAAATTTTCAGTATAGATCCATTACATGACAACCCATCCATTTTCTTTCAATTACAACTATACAACATTGAATTTACAATAATTGACACGACCCAATAAGCGTAAGTTTCCACAATTGACCTCATTCCCTATGTCATTACATAGACAATTAAAATTAGGGATTTTAAATTAAATCAACACAATCTTATTCTCTGGCATAATAGTCTCAATAGTTATAGAATCATCAACTCTTTGCTAGCTTTAAGGGTATTTCAATATAATTTAGGGCTTTCACATTAAATCATTATAAACATCTTTTATAAATTCCAAATTTCATAACCAACAACAAAAACATGAGATTAACCCTAAACAATCCAAATCACTAACTCAGCCTACATGTTTTTCAAAAATTATCAACAAGATTTTTTTTTTTTTATGTAATAGGGAAATACCACATCACTATCTATAGCCAAATATTGAAGATTTATAAAAAAAAATCCCTACCTCTTTAAGAGAAGAGGAGAATTCATAAAATTCAATGGTTGATGAAATCACAAACTTCTTGGATCAAAAGAAAGCCCTTGACGAGATCTTCAATCTATCTCAAATGATGAAGGTGAGGAGAGGGCTCGAAGTGAGCAGATCTAGAGATCTATTCAAAAAAGTTAGAGTTGGAGAGAGAGAGAGAGAAGAGAGGCCACAGTGTAGAAAAGAGAAAAGAGAGAGAAAAAGAAAAGAAGAAATGAGAAAAGAGAGTGTTGGAGGGCCTATTTACAATGCTAGGGAATAATAGAATATTAGCCCCAAAGTCAACCAAAGGATTAAGTTAAAACCCCCAAAATACGTTGAGCGATTTTTGAAAATTATCCTCAAGTATTGACACCAAGAGGAGGGGTGTTGTAGACACCCCATTTTTGACCGTCCCCAAGACTTGGACATCATCGCTTGTGCACTCGATGATTGTGACTGTTTGTGCTCATTTTAGTACCCGAAGTCCTCGGCGGAATGCCCTATCTTTGAGCCTTCAAACCCCATCCATTTTGTGCCCTGTTTTGGACCAAAATCTTCAAGCTTGCAACCCTTTGGTGGCAGCCGGCCACCAATTGAGCCTGTCGGCCACCCAAGTGGCCTACCGACCATAATTGTGGTTTGCTGGCCACCAGTGTCTTTTTTTCAAATATTTTGTTGACAGTTGTTCCAGCTATTGGCACAATTGGTTTCACCTTCGTACACTTGTAGGGAGGGATTTCTTTCAGCCAAATGCTTGTTTATCTATATATATGGGGTCTCCTCCCCAATTTTGAGGGTTGGAAATTTTGGAACAAAAATCTCTCTCTCTTTCTCTCTCTCTCTCTCTCTCTCATACAAATTTGTGCATACTTGCCTACTTACACTACACTTTTGCCTACATTCCCTTAGCCAAAGTTGATCATCTTTGAGCTAAGGTTCCTTGAAGCCTTCTTGGAGCTCTTGAGAGTGGTTTTGGCTTGAGTTAGTGACTAAAATTGTAATTTGCTTCAAGAGGTATACTACTTCCCTTTTAAGCTTGTTTTGTTTACATGTTTTTCTATCTCTTTCAATCGTTTTTGGGCTATTTTTGCGCTTTAAAAAACTCTATTTTTGTGGGTTGAAATTGGTGTTTTAGGCTATTTAAGGTTAGGGGGGTATCTCACCCTTCTTTATTCCTTAATTGTAAGGCTTTTCCACCTTTGTTTCCTATTTTCAAACCATCTCTTTTTGGGCTTTTGAACATTGAATTTCAGAGTATTTTCAGTAGGAAAAATCATGTTTTAAAGTCCAAATTTGGAGGGGTTAGCCTTCCCTCCTTGTGTCTTATTTGTTAGCCTAGTTAGCTCTATGTGTTAGCTTATTTTTCTAGCCTTTTGTAGCTTAATTCCAGCATGTTTTAGGCTCTATTTTAGACTGTTTTAACTTTGTTTTTGGCTGGTTGTTGCATTTGAGTCTTGTTTTGCATGCCTCTAGTGTAATAGTCCTCACAAGTTTGGTGTTTTAGGCCTTTAGGCACCACTTGTTTTAGTTGATTGCATGTTTTAGTACTTTTCTCACTTCATTTTCAGCACTTAAAATCTCTGCAATCTCCCTCATTTCTTCACTCTTTATTTGCTTTGAGGGTTGTTTCAACCTTAGGATAGTTTAAGCTTGAGATTGAGGTTCATTGCTTAATGGTTTAATCCTTTTTTGGGGGGTTTATTACTAACGGCATGACACCTCTCTCTTGCCTTAAACTACCCCTTGCTTGACACTTCTTTCTCTTTAGAAAACTTCTCACCAATGGACTTAATTGATTAAGGAATGGAAAGGAAATTAAAATGGGTAAACAAGTTGAAACTAAAAGTGTGCAAGATAAGAAATTGATTGTGTTTTGATGTGTTCAATCAGATGTAACTTGAACACAAGGAAAATTGGGCATTTCATACTCAAAGTGATGAAATGTGCCAAGTTTCCAAGGTCTCCATTGCCCTTGATCATGCATGATAGGGTGATGGTCTTTTTGGTCTCATTTTTGCATTTGTTAACTTGTACATCTTGGTTCATTAGCCATCATGCAATGAAATTGCTTGATTAATGGTTTGAGGAAGTGTATCACTTCTTTGAGATGTTTTGATGATAAAGAGGGATACATAGTACAAACAACCTGTGAGAATACTCTCTCTTTGCTCTGTTTGCTCTCTGTTGTAGCAAAAAAAGATGAGTCATCAGTGGCCGGCCAGCCACTGTTACTGGCCGGTAGGCCATCCGTGTTGGACAACAACCCCTCAGTGGTGGCCGGCCGGCCACCACTTCTGGCTTGCTGGCCACCTGTGAATTTTGAGCAGTGTGCTTGTGAAGCATGACAGAGTTGATCTAGAAAAGGAAATGGTGCAAGGGTTATGCAACAGAGGCATTCGGGGGCAGACAACAAATGTTCTTTGGGTGAAAACCAAGCATGCATGGGCCTCCCTCGGTTCTCGGGGACTAGTTAGCTAGTTAATTAGTGTAATTAGCAATTAATCATTTATTCGTTGTAATTAATTAGTTGTAGCTAATTAGTTTTTGTTGTAATATTTAATTAGCTTAATTAGTTGTAGCTAATTAGCTTACTTATTTAATTAGTTTAGATTAATTAAATTAGTTTGTGTTGTAATATTTAATTAGCTTAACCTAGTTAAATTCTTATTTAATTAGCTTATATAGTTCGTTAATTATTAGCTTTATTAGCTTAGCTAGTTTATTCATTCGGACCCTCCTGCGCGAGGGCAGCAATGTTGTAATAATGTATATGTCTTCCAACCCTATGTCTTTCTCCCTTTTATTTACCTGCTTTTGATGGTTAGATTAGGGACATCATCTTTCAATTAGCACACCTTATGCTTACATCCATTCATCTTGTATTGCATGCACCGAGGCTCGGCGCATCATTCAAAGTGCACTATCATTTCAATACTTCGATGAATACATGTTTAAAACGCATGCTATCAAATTGTCACAAATAACATGTTAAGTAGCCGAGCCTATCTTAGTTGCATTATTGCATGCGTTGCATTCGACATTTTGTATAGTTAGAATCATGCATTTTTCTAACTAGTTCCTTTCTTGGTTTGGAGTACTAGGTGAGTTTTTAATGCTTTAGCATATTGCATGAGTGTGAGTGATTGCCATGACTAGCATGCTTGCCATGAGGCTAAATACTTACTTGCTAAAACTGCTTGAGTGCCTGTGGATGAAGGCTTGTTGTTTGAATTGGAATGATTCAATAAATGTACGTTTTTTAACCCCACTATATTTAGTGGCAAATTCGCAAACTTTAAGCCCACTTGAGGTGGAAAAATCAAACCCTTTTCGCAAAACAAACATGAAATTGAAATTGTTCCAATTCTTGCAAACTAGTCTATACTTGTATGCGCGCATCACATAGTAATGCTAGCCTAATAACTGGAACAAGAGCATATAATGTTGATAAAAATCGTATCATGATTAGTAGAGACTGATCTTTGATCGGGTGAGTTGGGGTACTCAATTCATGACCTTTCCATCTCGTACCTAAGTTCCCAAGCTGAGGTAACTTTGGTGATGACGGACACGTGGCCTTTGGCACGAGTCATGGGTTTTCTAAATTTTTTCAAAATAAAATATTTAGGTGGAGACTCTATATCTAGCAAAACAGTCCAATTTTGGCATTTTGATTCAAAATCAATTTTCCAAAAGGTTTGCCAGATTTGGACTCTTTGGTGTTTATCAATTTCACATTGTACTTGTGAGATTAGATTCCAAACCGCGAGAGTCCGAATTGTAGGGCTTATTTCGAGCTTCCAAAAGGGGGCGCGAAAAAGCCGAGCTACAGGTGTCGACACCAAAAAACAATGGGCTTTAAATTATGTTTAAAACATGCCGATGTCGACACCACCAAGCACTGGTGTCCACACCAGAAAGCAGTCTTAAAGATTTTGACATCCAGGTCCAATGGTGTCGACACTAGAAAAGGATGGTGTCAACCCACAAAGCAAAAACAAAACAAGAAAAGAAAATGAAATTGGTGTCGACCCGGGAAGGCTAGTGTTGACACCCTGAATGAAATTCAAGGTTCCAAAACACTCCTTGACATAACCTAGAACAAGAGAACAAACCTATAAAAGTCTAGATCAAATTTTCACCCAACCAATACAATAATACACCTCCTAAGGGATCTCCAAAATGAAAGAAAAAAATGTAAACACAGTTTCCAACGGTTTAACGAACACAAGTGTTATATTTATGAAGAAAAAGAAGTCAAGCACTCAAGAAAATTCAGATACCTAACACGGGCCTCAACCTCACGTTCCCACGTTGCTTCCTCGATATCGTGATGTCACTACAATACTTTAACCAACGGAATAGTCTTGCCACGCAAGACTTGCACTTGGGTATCTAAAATCTAAACCGGCCTCTCCTTGTCGAAGGCATCCCTGTCTACCTCTAAATTAGTCCAATCAAGTACATGTGAAGGATCAAACTGGTACTTTCGAAGCATAGATATATGAAACACGTCATGAAACTTGAAAAGTTGGGGTGACAAGACCAAACGATAAGCTACCTCACCGATTCTCTTTAAATTCTCAAAAGGCCTAATACACCTCAGAGAGTTCTAACTCTTCCCAAACCTCATCAAACCTCATTTTGGCGAAATTTTAAGAAATGCATGATCACCAACTACAAACGATAACCGTCTCCTCCTCCGATCGACATAGCTTTTCTGGCGAATCTGAGCTGTAACCAACCTCCAACGAATGAGAGCAACCTTTTCGGTTGTCTCATGAACTAGCTCTGAACCCAACATAGATGCATCCCCCACTTCAGCCCAATAAACATGTGATCTACAAGGGCCATACAAGGCCTCAAATGGTGCCATATCAATACTCACCTGATAACTATTATTGTAAGAAGACTTTATCAAAGGTAAGTGTCACTCCCAAGACCCCTTAAAGTCAAGAACACAAGCTCAAAGAATGTCCTCTAAAATCTGGACAGTACACTCAGACTACCCGTCAGTCTGAGGATGGTAGGCTGTGCTAAAAGTCAATTGTCTGCCCAAGGCATCCTAAAGGCTCTACCATAACTGATCCGTGAAACAAGTATCTTTATCTGAAATGATAGTCACCAGAATCCCTTGAAGTTGAATTATGTCTCTAATATACAACTCCATAAGAGTCGCCACATCAAAAGAGTCGCCACTTAATTTTAAGGAGAATTAAGAAACCTTTAACAATGAAAACTAAGTTGAAGACCTGGTCTGTCATAGCCAAAGGTTATCATGGTTCGAGAGCCAAGGCGTGGAAAAAGAAGGTTATTGAATGAAGGCACCCCTTTTTGCCTAATCCGAAGATTGGCCTCTACTAATATTCTATTATGATTTTAGTGATTAATTATTTCATACAATCCATTTTTACCCTAAAACCTGTACTAACCCTAAAATTATGTTGTTTGAATAAAGTAAATATCATTTATTTTGTATTCAAAGAATAAGGTCATGTTTTCCATGAAACAATGATTTTCTATGAAATGAAGATTTTTAACACAAGATGACCATAACCTTAATCTAAAATAAACAATATTTATAAAAACACTCAAAACATCTAATTTTGCATAGAAAGTACATAGACTTGATTTATTGAAAAATAATGCAACAAACAAGCATATATTAAGAAGAACATAGAAACTTACTCAGATTTCATTGTTCAAGCCCACCCAAGCCTGCCCCAAGCTCAAGCCCAGGCCCAGGCCCAGGCCCGGCCTGAGGCGGGGTCCACCGACCCACCCAAGGCCCAAATACCCTTGGGCCTGGGCCTAATTTTCTGGCCCGTGGCCTGGCCGGGCCCGACCCGGCCCGACCTGAATTTTGGCAAGAGCCCGTGAGGCCCGACATGGGCCGGGCCAAATTTGCACCCCTAGTGTGCATTACATGAAACAAAAGACAAGCTTCACTTTATCCCCTTATGGTTTGGTCCATGTGTAGATAACCTCCTAATCATCTAGAAATAACTATATAACTCATTTATGGTTTGTGGACTAAAGTGCACAGCTAGCTTTGTATCCAAATAAACGAATTGCGATGGCCACGCACCCAGATATAGAGTATCATATTTTTTAAGATAGACATACCCCTCACACCCTTTCAAATTTATGAAGCAATACCATTTATTCTTCCTCCTTCTATCTCTCCATATTTGTGTTATTTCTCTCTCTACTGTTTCTATTTCTCCTCCATTACCACCCCCCAAAGCCATGGCTACCTCTCCTGCCTCACACTTAGTTGTCCTCAACCGTAATGACAACCCATAGGCTTCACAAACAGCTCACCATGATTTTCTCTTCCCATACACAGATAAATTTTTTACTTTTTGTATGTTTTCATTTTTTCTATAATGGCTACCCATTGTATCGATGAAGTTTTGTTGGGTCAATGGAAGTTATAACGTTTTCTTAGATTTGCTGATTGATTAAAGTTTGAGTTTGTGAAAAAAAAAAAAAATTTGATTTGTTATATATGGTATATATATAACTTCAGGTTATGTGCAAATCAGATTTGAACAAAAAATATTCTATATGTAAGGATTTTCCCAAAACTTATGATGTTCATTAATTTCAAACCAATCACACCCAAGATTTTTGGAGTTCTTAATTATTCAAGGTTTGTTCATTCGCCCTTTGGTGGAAGCTTTGCTGGTTGGTTCTTTTTTTTTTTTTTGGCTCTTTTTTTTTTTTTGATTGAAGCATGAAGCTAGCACAACATAATAATCCATCAAAAAGAAACAAAAGCATTGGAAAAGCAGAGTTTCAAATTCAACCTAGATTAGAGAGTACTGCAGCAATTGACTTCCAATGGAAGTTGTGCAAGTGTTTTGGTGAGCAAGACAGTTGTGTGTAAATGTAGTGGTGTATAATACAAAGAGAGAGGAAGAAGATTGAGGGGTTTACAGTGCATATATATAGGCTTAGAGGAAGAAGCCATGGGTATTTAGGTAATTTACAATTTATGTTACGGAAGTTAGTAGTGCACTTTGGTCTACAAATAATGAGGCTTTGTGGCTATTTCTAAATGATAAGGGGGATATCCGCACATAGACCAAACCATAAAGGGATAAAAAGAAATTTTTTCTAAAATAAATATGAACCCTAAGCATGCAAAAAATTACAGAAGTATGAACTTAAGCCCGATTTAAGGGTTCTAACATGATTTTTATACACAGAAATCAACTAACAAATAAAGAACTAAATATGATGAATGTTGTACAATGATTAAAAAGGACTATATGCTTGATGAATATTGTACAATGATTAAAAAGGACTATATGCTTGATTATTACATGATAAACCTAACCTAAGCATGTTCCTAACATGTATTCAACTAAGAGCATCTCCAATGACAAATACTATTATTGCCAAAGCTATAATTTGACAATGAATAGTAGCAAATTGCCAAATTATAGCAATGGTGCTCCAAAGGTCACATGCCATTTTGGCAAATCTCAATCAACTTTTCCTCCAACTTTTGTAAGTGTTGTTTGGATATAGATTTTTTAGTGATTTTTTTATTAGTTATTTTTTGTCTTTTATGAACCTTTTCAAACTTTTTCTAAAAAAAATAAATATTTACATTCTATCCAACTAGATAATATAAAAAATATTTAAAAAATTGAAAAAAAAAATTAAATATAATTCATGCCACCTACAGAGTCGTTGTGCTCATTTTTAGCATTCCAAGACACCATCTAACCGTTGGATCTTTGCATAATCCAACGGTTGAGATGAAGACTCTGGAATCATCATCATCCCAACTCTTTCTTTCTCATCTTCATTTTGAGAATTCAGTCGGCTCTCTCTCTCTCTCTCTCTCTCTCTCTCTCTTCATTCCTAATCACCGATTACTCTCTTTTCCTTCTCCATCTCATAATCTTTCCATGTTCCATTTCTGCTCTTGATTTTCTCTTTAATGCCACCAACTTTATCCACCTCATCCACGACGCTCCCTTGGACTCCTCAGTCCTCACCTCACCAGCGACGCCAACTAGTAGTCCATTGGTCTATCCTTTCACCGATCTCGGATTCAAATGAAACCCAACTCTAATTTCACCCAGATTTCATCATTCTCGACTTCCTTCGTCTTCTCTATTTTTCCAAAGATCACAAAGCCCTTAAAGCCCTAACCCCCTTCTCCATCAAGATCACAAACAAACAATGAGGGATGAATAGAGAGAAACAATTTGAAACCCTAAACTAGATATTTATCTTCAATTTTGAAACCCTAACCCCAAACCTTTGGAGAAGATGGAGATGGGCACAAAGAAGATGAAGACGAAGAAGATGATTGCTGAAATCATCTGAAATATGAAACAAAAAATGGCAAATCCCAGTATTTATTACTTAAAGTTTCTTCAAATTATGTGAGATTTGCTTTAGATTGCTTGAGATTTGTTGAAATTGTTTCAAATTTATTTCTTGACAGATTCTGTTATTAAAAAAAAAAGAAGAAGAAGAAGAAGAAGTGGTGAAACAATTTCTGTTTAATTTGGTGAATTTGGTTTTGTAAAAATTTATCTATTTTACTAGGAGTAGGAGAGGGAGAGAACGGTTGGTTTTGGCTAAGTTGACACATATGATAGTTGTCAAAACTTGTGCCAAATATGACACAAGTTTTGGCAGTTGCCATGCTCAACCATTCAAGCACCACTGTTCACACACAGCTACTATATTATAGCTTTGGCGAACCATTGGAAATACTCTAAGACATGCAAAATAAATATTGAAAAAAAAAAAAAAAAAAAAGAATAAAGCATGCAAGATTAACTAACCTACATGATAATTATGATAGATTAACAGCCTAACATGATTACATGTTGAAAAATATGGATTAGAAGTTACCAAAATATGAAAAGGAAATAAGACTTACTTAATGGTTTGTAATAAACCGAAGAACACAATAAAATAGATGAGAAATCTTACTTGATTGCTTCCCTCGAGTTTAGGTGTTGCCTTAGTTCAAGTTATTCAAGCTGTAAATGTTTTGGTAGAGTTGTTGTGAAAAAGTGAATTTTCGGAGCTAAGGCTTAGGGGTAGAAGAGTCAAATGCTTTTCACTCAAAAAGCTCATAATTTTACTCAAAATCTCAGCCCCTTTAAAGAGGGGGTGGAGGTTACTTTTATAGGCAATGGGAGGCGTTCAAGTCAAGAAAGGCCATAAGACAAACATTGCTTAAATCATATAAAAAATGATGATTATCTAGACATTGGCCATGAGACATCAAACTTTAAAACCTACAATATCAATTAAGTTGAGGTTTGGGAACCACTTTTTTTTTTTTTTTTTTTTTAAGATTTTTTACGTTTTATTGAAAAAATGTGCACACAAATAGAGAATGTGATAACTTATATGATTTTTATTTTATTTTTTTCAATTTTTTTTGTGGTGTCTCTAAACCAAGTCTTAGGCCAATGCCTCTTTTGTTTTTTTTTTGGTATGTAAGTCATAAAATAAAAACAAAAACTAATACAAGAATACAAGGGGCATGCCCCAGGCCCTACCTAGAACTATACAAAGGAAACTGACCTGTAAACAAAAATCAAAAACAATGTCCAACATGAATCGGACAACAAACAACAGCGCAACAACTAAACAGGCAGAGAGATACTTTTCTGCACATCTTTTCGTACAAAATCAAAAGTTACTAAAATAACTTGTTCCCAAACGAGACCTACATTTGGCAACATCTTGTAATAATCAAAAAGTGAAAAAGTCATTAAAAGAAGTTAAAAAGTCAAAGAACTATATAAAAATGTCAAATATTATCTTTTCTCTCTATTTTTTGTAAGATTTATTTTTATAAAAAGTTAAAAAATTATTTCAAACATACTAATTTTTTTACATCATACTTTAACCAAAAAATTAAAACGTTACCAAAAGTAAAAAAAAACAATACATATGATAAAATTGCCATGAATTTACACAACAGGCAATTATCGAGATCAAAAGCACTGACTATATCTTGATTGAGTTCGCACACAATTATGGACGGAATTAAGATTTTATAATCGGATGAATTAAAAGATGAATGATTTTTTTTCGACATATACACAAACATATAGGTCCAATATGATGTATAAATTCTATATATAGATACCTAGAAAGGAAAAGGAGAAAAAAATAGAATGCAAAATGTAAGAAGAATGAAATATGTATTTTTTATATCTGATAGGTTATTTTACATTGAAGATAGTATATATATTTTTTAAATACTATGACATAATATTTTTCACCCGAGAGTCTGTTTGTTTTTAATGTTAGGTTAGGTGAAATTATTAGAGTGAATATTGTTAATAAAAGAGATTAAGAATCCACTAAAATACCATGACAAATATTTTTTCACTCGAGGAATCATTACTTTTTAGGGTCCATTTATTTTTAGAGTTAAACTAGATGAAATTATTAGAGTGAATATTGTTAATAAAAGAGATTAAGAACACACTGATATATTTGCAAAGGGAAATGATAGAGAGCTCTAAATATAGAGCTCTAATTTGTGCTCTAATGATGTGTCAAAGCAAAAAAAAATCAAAACAAAACAAGACACAAACATCACATCAGGATGGGATCCACCTTCCCATTAGAGCTATTAGAGCACCTATATTAGAGCTCTAAAGTATTTTTGATTTGCAAACCAAAACAATTATTATAACCCGTACTCTATTCTAATTATATCTTAATCTCCATCCCCCAAAAACAAACGTAACTTTAATCTTCTCTTAATTTCGTTTCACGAAGACAGCCTGGCACCTCAATCTTTGCAGGGAAGTAGGCTTACTTTTTGTTAGGTGAAATTTGACAAATAAGGTAATACATATGTGGGACACCGTGCATGGATTGGAGGCTTTTAATTAAGTGAAGGGCGCTGCTCTTCTAATGGTGGTACAGCATCATTAATTATGGTTGTAAATAAGTTAAAAATAATTTTTGAACAAAATATAAGAAAGGAAAAATCTTGAAATTTAACCATTAAAACAAATTCAATCCTAAATTTCTAATTTTTTCAGTTCAAATCTCAAACTTTTAATTTTATCTCAATATCAACTATCCATCCATCTTTGTTAAACAAAACTAACAGAAAATGATGTTTTAGTAATTACACGGACTGTTTTACAATGTATATAACTATTTTATTCAAAAAATATTCATTATACAATATTAAATTTTTATATATATTTTTTGTTCTTAAATTAAACTAGTCTTACGTCTCAGGTGTTAAGCAAAACTAGAAAAAGGTCGTGTACACCAACATGATTGTCAACGATGAAATTTTTTAGGTCGACAACTGTTGGCTTTTTGGCTTTTCGAAGGGTATTTTTGTGAATGTGAGCGTGTCAGCAAGGATCAATCAGTCCTTACAGAAATTGTGATTGCCAACCAATTATCAGACGATTGTGTTTTAGTTCTTTTCAGCCTCAATGAAGAGGACTTTTACTGGTGGCTTGACTTAGGAGAAGTTAATAGAAATAACAGTAATATGAAGAACAATTGAAGTATTTCATAAAAATGAACACTTACAATGGTCCGAACTCAGCCTCGGAGAGGTTTACAACAGCAATCTACTTGAATCTACTTGAAGCTACTCCTATGAATCGAAGTGCAGTGCGGGTATTTAAAGTGCAGGTATTTAAAGAACAGGTATTTAAAGACTGGAAATGTAAAAGACTGGAAAAGAAAATATATGAAGTAAATGACTGATTTGTATGATCTGAGTCCGTTCCCTTTTTTTGGGACTGCCCTGCTATTTATACTCGTTAGTGATGACCTTCGAACTGCACTTCGAACCGTCGAACTGCTCCTCCATGATCGCTGATCATGCTTCCTTACAAGTAGCTCCATTATGCCATTACTGGCAGTTGAGCTTCCCTCTTGTACTTGAATTTGAACATGAGTAACCGTTGAAAATATGTCATCTTGCATCCCGTTATTGATCTAGTGTTACTCAGATCATGTGAGGACCAATATTTATTGCCACGTGTACGATCAGGATTAAAGGCTTGAATAACCTTCCTTTATTACCCCTACTCTGCCACGTGTCGAACTGTAACTGGCTTTTACAAAATATGTAGCCAACATTACCCCCCGCACTAATATACCCAATACTTGGTGATATTAGTGGATTACAGTTTTCCCGCGCCTCTAGATCGTGTATGGAGTCCAAATTCTGGAAATACAACCGTCATCCATTTGGTGATCATTTGCATTAACTCGTTGAACATCCCAATACCTTAGTATTCGAACAGGCTATGGCTGCATCAACTTCCCTTACTACTGATCAAGCATATGAAGAGCCTTTGAGTGATGTTATTCCTCCTCGAAAGAATCTCCACGCATTCATTAGCCACCTTTACCCGCCCTTCTCTATTCAGGTAATGGAGGCTTTTGCAGATTATAAACCTTTGGACTACGAACACATTGCCTTTAATCCCTTGGTTTACAAACTTACAGACACAAAGAGTTCTTCCCCTAAGCTCCCTTTGTATTTTGACCGAACTACTCTCAAGCCTTTGCTTCGACAAGTTGCAAATATGGACTTAGGAAACTCTTCTTCACAGACCTCTGCATGGGATGAAACTGTAACCTCTTCACCCTCTGGGGCTTCTGGCTGGACAAGCTGGTCAACTCCTGAGACTTATGATTTAAGGGAGCGAATCAATCACCATTTTGTTGAGTTCACTGACCCCTTGGAGTTTCCCTCCTACGCTCGAAGCTCAGTGGTCTACCCTTACGTGCCCATTGACCTTCGACGTAGCTTGGAAGAGACTCTACTTGTGGCTTGGTATACTTCTTCCATGCCTACAAAGATAATGCACCCTGCCCGGCGTCCAGAAGAAGCACAAGGGTATACCCCTTCATTCTTAGCCAAGAAGGCGAAGATTTGTTCTTCTGATTGGCTTGATTACATTAATGCCTTTGTTCCTTCTGCTCCCGTGCCATCTCCCATAATAGAGGCATCCACACCCTCTTCTGCATCTTCTGAGATAGAAACATCTACTCCCTCCCCTTTGTCTTCTGAAGCAGAGCCATCTACTCTCTTCCCATCTTCCGAAGCAGGATCATCTTCTCCTTCTCCTTCTCCCATTCTTTCTTGGACAGAGAAACTAAGACTTGCCCTTCCAATGGACAAAGTTTTTCCACCTTACCAACCTCCGTCACCCCCTTCTCCAGCCGAGCGAAAGCAAGCTCAACTTTTGCTCGCGGCTTTCTCCCACCTGCCCTTCAATGTTCTTGAGGATGACATTCCTCTTAAGAACTTTCAATGGGCTTGTGATGTTCTGACTAGGGGTCATGTCCTCAACCCTCTTGCCCAAGCAGAGCTTCATTTGTTTTTGGACCAACTCCCAGTGCTCCTCTACTGGCATCGGAATTCTAAGATCACCACCCAAAATCTGGATCGACTTTTATCTCTCCGAATTCATGCCCAGTATGAAGCAGAAAATTTCATCGAAGAGTTCGATAACTTCAAGAATAAAGATTCTGCGTACTGGGACGATTTGGTTATAGATGAATCGGAACAAAAATCGAGGGAAGAGGCTTTCGAAACCAAGGCTGAAGAACTCTATTATGAAGTGAGAGCTCATCAGCTTATGCAGCCAACTTTAGAAGAGATAGAAGAAATAATAAAGAAAGAACAGAAATTTATTGACCATTGCTGGACAAAATTTCATGACCTCGTTATTTATTCTATTCCTTATTTTTATGAACTTGAATTTGTACCCAGATAGGGTCACTTAATGTAATCGTCTTGGCTTTAATATAAACAAAGTCTTTCTGTACTTAACACTGTTTGACTCTGTTTCCTTTTATCTTTAACAGCTAACTCTTCGAATTTGAACAATCTCATCCTTCGAATCAATTGTTTAATGAAGTACTAAAAGAACCAATCATGTCTTTTTCCAATTCATGGAGTAAAATTGACAATTCTGGCAGATATTATTTTAGTACTTCGATTTCAATGACTTTACTCTTCAACACTAACTGTAACCAATATATGGTCATGGTTGATAAAGCCAATCAATTTTAAACTGATCTCTTTTGGCTTCGAAGGGCAACCTATGGCAATTCCTTCTTGCTCATATAGAAACCAATGATTGGTCTTGGATGTTTCGAACAGTGCCCCTCTTCCTTAAAGAGTCCTAGGGTTTGCTTCGAATGTTGTCATTTTGACTGATAACCTTCAAACAGGTCTTTAGATTTTTTGAAGTAGACCAATACTTTGAGCATTCAAGCATTTTTAAGCATGTAGTATGCTCCGAACAGCGTTTCTCATACTCAGAGAATACTAGGTTTTGCTCCGAAGGTCGTTACTTTGATTTATAACCCCTAAACAGACACATAATCAAGCAATTTAGCACCTTTAAGCATATACTAGGCTTCGAAGCCGACTTATGTATTTCGAAGCCGTTGTTATTTGATTTTTGACACCAAGATCTTGTTTTCGAAGCCAAATATTTCATTTCGAAGCTGGCCCCAATCCCCGGAATAAGCTTTTCCCTCCAAAACTATCAATATTGGAAGAAATTCCTCGCATTCGTACTTTTAGTACTTAACGACTTACGGGGTATAATTTCAGACACAAAGGTTTTAAAACCCTCTCGTTTCGTGTTCCGAAATCTCTTGCCTTTTACAAACCCTTCTCTCTACTGGTTCTTCTGATCTTCTTTGCTCTTCTTTTGCTTACTACCAATGGATCCCTCCTCTCTAAAAGTACTTGCTGGCGACCATATCAGTCCTACCATGGCTTTGAAATATTGTATCGATGAAGAAATCAGCAAGCTGACATCTGGTGAGTCAAGTAACATCGATGGTCGTCTTTTCGTTCCTCGCCACAGCAACAAACAGGAGTACGTCCTAGGTCCTATCTTCCGGGAGGTTCCTGCTCAACTCCCAGCTCTGTACCCTCGTTTGGAGGACCATTTCCTTCTCTACGAAGGAAGGCTTGATTGGGGAAATTGGAGGGTAAACCGTCCTTATCGTTGCTGGCCGACATTGAGGACTGAATGGGAGGAATGGAATGACAGAGTGGTGCCTACGAGAGAAGATGACCTGCAAGAGCTTTATATCCTCGATGCCCTTCGACTTTCCAGGTTCATTATTCCTGAAGACCCCTTTTTGATTCCTGCTGCCTTATGTTTTTGGAATATGGCTTTCAATTTCTTCCAGTTTCGGTGCGGTATGATGGCCCCCACCGTTCTTGATATTTGCCATCTCCTAGGGCTTTCACCCCATGGTTCTCTTTTTACTCCCAACTATCCAGACCTTCCTGTCAAATTTTCTCTTCCAGCCCTAAGCTCTTCTTATAGTGACTTCGTAAAGGCTGAAAATAAGAGAGAAGGTCCTGTGCGGGACAGAGAATTCTTCTCCTTCATATTATACTAGTTATGCAAGTTCCTCTTTTGCACCTCATCTCAGAGGATTATGCCTGAGTTTGCTCCACTTGCGAAGGCACTCGTCTTGAAGAAACATATCGCTCTTGCTCCTTATCTTCTAGGTCATGTCTACAGAACCTGCTCCCAATTTTGCGAAAAACCCCTCGATGCTAACCAAGGAGGTCCCCTCTGGGTGCTCCAACTCTGGCTCTTTGCTTATTTCACTGACCTACATCCCAAGTGTTTAGGATTCCTTGTTCAGGATCCTAGTACTTACGGGGAAAAATATGCCAAGATTGCCCTTTACCCTGCTTCCTTTGCTTATTACTTTACCTTCTTTTATCAACTTCTTATCTCTCCATCTGCTTCCTTCTTTTGTCCTTTCGAAGCCAATAGAGGGCCAACCTGGCTACAATCTTTTCTGGCTGATAAGGAATGTTCCACTTCTCCCCACAAAGATATGTGGGCCTCTATATTATTACCAAGGGAGCTGTTCATTGGCACTCTGAACCCTCGAGCCTATAAATGCATATCTGAGGTATACTGCCCTTCTCAATTTGCAAGGCAATTTGGGCTCTCTCAAGGGATACCTGTTCCTCTTTGCAGACTTTCAAATGTCCATCTCACTGCCAGGGATTTGAGAATACCCAAATCCAAGCCAGAGGCAGCAGTACTCAGACTGCTGAAGGAATTGAGTGAATTCCAATTTATCCCCTTTCGCCCCTTTGGCTCAGTTTTAAAAAGGTTTAAGAACTGGTGGACAGCCAATATGGAAGTGCGCCTCTCTGCACACCCTCATGACTTGTTGGTGGGGTTGGGATTGCCTTCGAAGGATAAGTCAACAACAGCCCAGAACACTTCTCCCCCTCCTGAAGTTGTCACCACCACTCCTGCCACTTTACCCCTTCCAGCCAGGGTTACTAGAGCTGCTTCGAAGAAAGGTGAGTATCTTTAAGTTCTTCTCCTCCCCTTTTATTTCTGAATCTTTTGTTGGTTTCCTTATACTCACGCTTTTGGTGTAGGGTCTCCACAAGAAGAGTCTCCCAAGAGAGCCGAGACTTTAGCTATTCTCAAGAAGAAACAACAACAAAAAACAAAAAGGAGACTAGTCCTTCCTCCTGAAGTACCTGAATCTCTTGAAGAAGAAAGAGAGGTTGAGCCAGAGAAGGAAGTGCCCTTACAAAGAACAAAGAGACAAAAGGTAGCTGTACCTTCATCCGATGCCATTGAAAATCCTGTTAGCGAGGCAACCACCATAATAGCGGAGAAAGAACTTATCTCTGGAGAGTCTGAACCCCGATCTGAAGAAGGGGAGGTTGGAAAAGAATTGGTTGTATCTCTGCCAAGGGAGAAGAGAAAGAAAATGACTGTTCTTGTCACTGACCATGTTGAGGACTCTACTCATAAAGCAGCCGCCAAGGCAGTCGAACAAGAACATTCCAAGGCAATCGTTGTATTTGAGAGGGCCAAGAAAAGATGGCAAGAGCAAAGAGAGGAAGCTGCTACTGCCGATGCAACACAAGGGGAAATGGTAAGAAGGCAGCAGACTGCTGGACATTACTCTCTCCGCAGTTCTCCCATCAGTACTAGCGCCTCTGGAACAAGTAATCTCTTTCATACCTCTGCTGTTTTTTACTTTGTCAGCTTGTGGTATTGAAGTTTAACATTGTTCTGCATTTCTTCCTTTTGCAGCGACAACTACTGCACTCACCTTTCCAATGAGACCTTCCTCAATTTCGGTTGAGGTTGACCAAATGCAGAATGTCAGGGTTGTTCGAGTCGTACTTTCACTTCCAAAGCCTATATTTGTCGTACCTTCTTTAAACTCCAGTATTCCTGCATCTCTTTTTCTTGGATTAAAGCCATACCTCCCTTTTGTGGCTCGTGACCTACCTCAGTCTACTTTTCCTTCGAGCCTTGCTCTTTCTCCGTCCTTTATAGAAACTCCAACTGCTACTCCATTCCCAATGGCAGTTGATTCTTCCACAGAAGACACTGGTAGCCCTTCAATTCATGGTTCATCACCAATGCCCACTTCCAGCCCCTCTTCTCTTGATTTGCTGGTGGCCAAGACCATAGAGGCTGCCAAAGATGCTCCATCCGTTTCTCCCATCCCTATGCAGCCCTTTGCGTCTTCCACCACAACACTCTCTATGCCCTTCATGTCAAGGGATGAGGTAGACATTTTTGAAGGAAGACTAGCTAGTCTCTTTGACATACCTTCTACCTCTCCCACCTCTACTGCTGAAGCTGAGCCATTAGCCTTGGCTGACTCCCTATTGGAAATCTTCGAGAGTTCTCCTTCCTCCAGCAACAAGCCTTTTGTACCTTCAATAGATTTGGACACATGCTTGCAACTGTTGACTTCCTTTTCAAGGATCCCCTTCGAGGCTCTACAAAGGCCTATCATCAGGAATGGGTTCTTTCAATGCTGTAACATTGCTGAGCAGTCTGCCATGAGTGTCTCAAGTCATCTATCTCAGGCTGCAGCTACTATTCATTTTTATCTCAACATTTGCCATGCTGCTAAGGCTGCGGATGATAAGCTGGCTAAGGACCAGAGTTTTGTTTCTCAAGTGCATACTGAAATATCAACTCTGAAAGAACAACACTCTTCTACCTCCCACTTTCGAGTCCAACTTCTGGAGAAGAAAGCTCAGCTCGAAGAGGAGTTAGCCGCAGTAAACCAAGCCTTGGTTCGAACTGATAAGAAACTGCACATCACCAATCAAGGGCTGGCTGATCGAAAAGAAGACATGGTTGTAGCTATTCAATTATTTCCTTCCCTTAGCAATAGGAAAGCTATTGTTCAAAAACAATTAAAGCATTGTAATGATTTTTGGGCCAATTTGTGGCATAATGTACTTGATTCTTTATGAAAGCACAATATTTTGAATATCATTTGAACAAGCTTGTGTTTTTGCATATGGTGTTCACTCTATCCCTTGTGTTTCCCAAATGGTTGGAAAATAAGGTTTTAAATATCTGCCATTAATCTTTTTGGGATGTACATAACCATTCAAATTTCTTAAATGGTATGCTCCAAAAGGCAGAACCCTATGAATTTGATATGGTCCTTCCCAGTTAGGTGACCATTTGCCAAACTTATGGCTTTTAATCCCAATTGGGAGTATTGTCTTCCATACCAAATCACCTTCATCAAAGCCAATGTGTTTGACTTTCTTATTATAATTCTTGGCTGCTTTCTTCTTTTGGAAAAGAATACTATTTAATGCCAAAATTCTAGCTTCATCTATGCCTTCTAATTCTAAGCACATACTTTGATGGTATTGTTCAGGATTCAATTGATCTTGACATCTTACTCTCAAAGATTTAACATTAATCTCTACTGGTAAGACTGCATCATGTCCATACACCAAGGCATAGGGAGTGACTCCTGTGCTTGACCTCGGTGAGGTTCTATATGCCCACAGAACATCCAATAATAGGTTATGCCAATCCCTAGGATTGTCATCCACAACCTTTTGTATTCCTTTTTTCAAGGACTTATTGGATGACTCAGCTTGACCATTAGCTTGTGCATAATAGGGTGTGGAATTAACAAGACTAATTCCAAATTCTACCACAAAAGACTTCACCATCTTCCCATCAAACACAGTTCCATTATCAACTGTTATGGTTTGCGGGATGCCAAATCTATGGATCAAATCTTTAATAAAACCAATAACCTCTGTTTGGTCTACAGCCTTGTATGGCTTAGCTTCGACCCATTTAGTGAAGTAGTCAGTAGCCACTAGAATGAAACAATGATGTTTCGAAGAAGGTGGGTGTATTTTTCCCATCATATCCATGGCCCACCCTCTGAATGGCCAAGGCTTCACTACTGCATGTAGGTCAGTTATGGGCACGTGCCTTATTGTGCCATGCTTTTGACATGCCTGACACCCCTTTGCATATTCTATGCAGTCTTTAAGGATGGTTGGCCAATAATAGGAATGCCTTCGAAGCAACCACCTCATTTTTACACCAGGTTGGTGAGCACCACAGATACCTTCATGGACCTCAGCCATGGCTGTTAGCGCTTCTTTCGGGCCTAGACATTCTAACAATAAGCCATCTCCCCCCCTTTTGTAGAGAGCATTACCATATATCATATATTGCATAGACTGCAATTTGACTTTTCTACTGGCCTTCGAAGATGGACCAGCCAAGTACTGCATTATTGGATGCCTCCAATCTTGTTCTTGTAAGTCATTATGATTGACTTCCAAGATCACATCCCTTTTATTCAAAGGTTGTATTAATCTCTGATATGTTGTTTGGCTTATGTCCCTTTGTGTATTATCCCTTCTCTTGAAGTTCGAAGCTTTCTGAGCCACATCATTGGCTCTATTGTTCAAGAATCTTGGAACATGGGTTACATTTGCTATTTGAAACTGAGAAAGCAAATGTAATGCAACAACATAATATGGCAGGATACTTATGCATTGACACTTGAAAATTCCTTTCACTTGGTTAACCACCAATTGAGAATCTCCAAATATGTCAACTGCATGTACTTGTAATCCAATAAGAATCTCTAGTCCCACAATTAAGCTTCATATTCAGCCTGGTTATTGGAACAGGTAGCTTCATCCACTCTAAAACCATGGGTAGTTTCTGTCCCCTGTGGAGACTTGATTACAATACCAATTCCAATTAACCCATTTGCTTTCGACCCATCGAACCACATTTGCCATGGCTCAACACTGGCCATACCAAGTTCCATTATCTCCTGGCTCTCTGTTTGAGATGGATGATCTGCCAAGAAATTGGCTAAAACCTGCCCTTTTACTGCCCTTTGAGGGACATATTCTAGATGGAATTCTGATAAGGCAAGTATCCATTTGCCAATTCTTCCCCTCAACATTGGTCTAGATAACATATATTTAACCAAATCTGTGGTTGCAATTACCAAGACAGTTGTAGGCAAAAGATAATATCTTAATTTTATTGCAGCAAAATACAAAGCAAGACACAGCTTTTCAACAGCTGAATATTTACATTCACAAGAATTTAAAAACCTACTAAGGTAATAAATAGCTTGCTCCTTGCCTCCTTCATTGTCTTGGGCTAAGAAAGCTCCCAATGAATCCTCTGCTGCAGCTATGTACAACTTCAAGGGCTTGTTCCCCTTTGGTGGCATCAGCACTGGAGGGTTAGCCAAGTAGGCTTTGATACCTTCGAAAGCAATTTGATGCTCTGCTGTCCACACAAATTCCTCTTCATCTTTCAGCCTTAACAAGGAAGAAAATACTTTAGTTTTCCCTGCAGTGTTAGAAATGAACCTTCGAAGAAAGTTAACCTGCCCAAGGAACCTTTGTAATTCTTTCTTACTTGATGGGGGTTTGGCTTCAATGATTGCTTTGGCTTTATTCTGATCAATCTGTATTCCTTTCTTGTGAACAACATAGCCCAAGAAATTTCCAGATGATACACCAAAAGCACATTTAAGAGGATTGAGCTTTAACTTGAACTTCCTCATCCTTTCAAAAGCTGCTTCTAAGTGAAACAGGTGCTCCTCTATGGATTGGGACTTAACCACAATGTCATCAATATAACATTCCAAATATCCTCCAATAAGATCATGAAAGATAGTGTTCATGGCTCTTTGATATGTAGCTCCAGCATTCTTTAGACCAAATGGCATTTTAACCCATTCAAAGGTGCCAATATTCCCAGGACATCTGAATGCTGTCTTGTGGATATCTTCCTCTGCAATGCAGATTTGGTTATAGCCGGAATGCCCATCCATCATTGACAAGACTTGGTGACCTGCTGAACTGTCCACCAGCAAGTCCACTATAGGCATAGGGTACTCATCTTTGGGAGTTGCCAGATTTAAATTTCTGAAATCGATACATACCCTCATTTTGCCATTCTTCTTGACTACAGGCACAATATTAGATAGCCACTCGACATACCTGGCTGTTCTAATAAAACCTGCCTTGAGGAGTCTAAGGATCTCTTCCTTAACCTTCTGAATTACTTCTGGACTCATCCTCCTTGGTTTCTGCTTGTAAGGCTTGAAATTAGGCTTCATGGGGAGCCTATGTTCCACTAATGACCTATCCAATCCTGGTAGTTCATTATAAGACCATGCAAAGCAATCTTTGTATTTCTTCAGAACAACCAATAGCTGGTTTCTGTCCAGAGCATTCAAACAAGCACTTATATAAGTGGGTTGTTGTACAGAACCTTCCCCTAGATTTACTTCTTCTAAAGGGTCTTGTGCATGAGAACTCCCTCTGGTTTCTTCTACCTTCGAAGTGATCTTCAAGCTTGATTCTGCCCCCAGGTTCTTCAATTCAATATCTCTGCCCTCCTCTTCATAGACAAAATCTGTCCACAAGGCTTCCTCTTCCTGTATCTCCTGGACTTTTGTTTCAATGTCCAAGGCACAGTACTTACCAAGAGTCAAGACTCTAGCCTGTTGCTTCTGCTGTTTGCAACCAATTATCATGGCCTCTCTCTCTTGCTCCTGAACTTTCTGGACTATTGCTTTTATGTCAAATGCTGAAAATTTAATCAAAGCCAAGGACTTGGCTTCTTGTGGTTCCTCTCTTTGCCTATAACCAGGCATCATTGTCATCTCTAAGGACAACCTCTTCATCAGCACTTTTTTGGACTAAGTGCTTCAGGTGTGTCACCTCCTCATCAGCCGTCACTTCGGCTGAGCTGTCATCTTTCATCAGTATACTGAGAGGTGTCACTCCCTCAATATACAATTTAGCCTCCGCAAAGTCTGCACAGGCTATGAAGGGTTGAGGATCTACATCGATTTCCTCTGTCTCTCCATTGCCTAAAGCCATCATGATTTTCTGATGTAAAGAAGAAGGCACACATTTGTTAGTGTGGATCCAATCCCTTCCAAGCAAAGCATTGTATTTAGCATTACTGTCGATTACGAAGAATGCTGTCATACAATCCTTGGTTCCCACACTTAAATTAATGGGTAGAATCCCCTGAGCCATTTGCTTATCTCCAGCAAAACCAGCAATGGTTGTGCTGGTTGGTATCAACCTGGGATTCTTTTTTCCTAGTTTCTTCAAAGAAGATTTCGGGAGTAGGTTTACTGCTGCCCCATTGTCTATCAGGACTCGGTTCAGCTGTATCCCATCAAAGAAAGCCTTGATGTACAAAGGCCTGACGTGCTGCGTCATCGAATCTGAGTGGTACTCAAATGGATACGATAGATTGATGCTTACCACTTCCTCACTTTCATATTCATCTTCCATCGGGGTAACCATTTCGAAATTATCTTGCACCATGCTTGCTTGCGAGTCTTCACTAGAGATCTGAACTGGATCAGCTTCCTGCCCCTCTTGATTTTCATCTCCAGCTTGGAATTCCTGTGGTAGTATGTGTACCATGTTCACTGATACTGGGGGAAACGAGCCAAACTGGATGGCTGGCTGTACTTGTTCCCCCTCTTGGTTACTTTGGTTGACTCCCTCAGAAACATCCTGCATGATGCATTCTGGTATTTCATTGCTAACTGATCCCTTCGAAGGATCTTTCTCAACTGGCTCTTCAGTCAGAAACGTTTGCTCAGCCATGAAGGCTTCGAACATCTCTTCCTCCACGACTTCTTTCTTCTGGCTTATGCTAATCTCTTCTTCGGTCTCGCTATCTGTCTCCATCAGAGCTTTCTCCAACCCTACCAAACTAGCCTTCTCTCTGGTTTTCAGTTCAGAATGAACCTTGGCCAACTGTTCTCGGCTGCAGACCACTTTGCTCTGTGGAACTGGCTTTGGAGCATAGTCTGACTTTGGGTTCTTCCTTCCTTCCGTTTTGACTGGTGAAGAATTTTCTCCACTTTCCTTCAGATCTTTCTGATACTGGGTGTACCTGCGCTGAATTTTTCTTCTCTGTGGTCTTGAGATGACTGGGACCATATCTGGTTCCCTTGTCTTTGGGTGTTTAAGCAGCACCCAGTTATTTGGAGCCACCATAGGAGGCCTGATCATCCTGCCTTGGTTTACAACATCTCCTCGAACAGGCAATTCTCTAGGTTTGTTTTGCATTACAAACCAGTCTGGGACTCCAGGTACCCATGAACTTGCTGATTCAGACGCTGAACTGCCCTTTTCCACCTTCGAAGCCATCTTCGAAACTGGCCGTGAAGGTAAGTGCTTGGTTTTGTCCTCATGTTTTGAATCTGATTCAGACCTTCGATAAGGGTGACCATTTTCTGTCCTGCGTGAAACTGGTCTAGGGGGCCAATCTCTGGCTTTGATTCCATGAACTGAACCCCTCTCCAGTTTTCTTTCAGAATGGCTACTCTCCATTCTATAATAGTTATGTGGCCTGGATTCATGCAAGAGCTTCTTGCCTTTGTCATGCATTCTGTTCACCACAGGCTCAACCACTGGTGGTCTCTGCCTATCACTAGCCGGATACGGCCTTTTGTTGTAAGCATTGGTTGACTTAGGACGTCTCTGAACATCCCTGTAGTATTGCTTCCCATCAGTTGGAAGCCCCTTCAACCACTTGTAACTGAGTCTGCACCTGGGGCACATTCTCTGCATCACCGCTTCTTCCAAGGAGTTGTCATCTAGTGTTTCTTCGTCAGATTGCTCCTCCTGATGTGAGAAACCTTGTCCAATAGCTGGTGGGTTTCTAGCCTCCTTCTTAGCAGTTATCTGGTTGGCAGTATGCATTTGCACGTTGACCTCTTCCAACTCTTGCAGAGATAGATTCTGGAAGTTTGGTACAACCACATTAGCTGTGCCTTCTCCAACTTCTGGAAACGGATCACTGTCAATTCCCATGGCTTTTTCTGTTTTAGCTGGGAACTTCAAATTTCCTTTCCGAATCTGTTCTTGGATCCTGTCTCGAAAAACAATGCAGTTTTTAGTCGAGTGAGACCAAGAATTATGCCATTTACAGTATACTTTTCCTTTCAGTTCATCTGGAGATGGTAATTTTACTCCTTTTGGTAACTTAAGGAAATTAGCCGCGAGCAAATAATCAAAGATGTCATCTGCTTTTGTTAAATCGAAAGAGTATTTTCTGTGAAAGTCTTTCTTTTTAAACTGCTGGTCTATAGTTGTATCCTTATGAATTAATGCTTCACAGATTACGGGTTCTTTGCCTACAATCTCTGCTGCATCTATTTCATAATTAGGATCTCTATAATATGTCCTATATGATGCATTATTTCGATCTTGTTCCTCTTCTAATAATGCTTCATATCGAGACACCTTATAGGTCAGTTCGACCAAATCTCTGAATTCAGTTGAATCAAACTTCTTTCGAAGCCTGAATTCTAAACCATTTTGAGCCAATCTGACGAATTCTGGCTCTGGCAGGATGACTCTACATTTATTTCGAGCCCTTTTAAATCTGGCAATAAACTGAGTAGCCTTTTCTTCAGGCCTTTGGCTCAATCTAGCCAAATCTGCCATAGATACTTCTGGCTCTGATTGGAAGAATTGGGCATGAAATGCCTCTTCCATTTGTTGCCAATTTTGAATGGAGCCAGGTGTAAGGTTGATGTACCATACAAATGCTCCCCCCGTTAGGGAATTTGGAAATAATCTCAGTTTCATATAGTCATGGTTAGTAAATTCACCGCATTGAGCAGCAAACCTAGCAATATGTTCTATCGTTGATTGATTTCCAGTCCCATAAAAAAGGGTAAAATCTGGTATCATGAATCCCCTTGGGTATTCATGTACCCTATCTACCCATTCTGGGTATGGTTTTCTGTATATAGGAGTCTGGACCCCCCGAGCCATTGGTCCACATATCTCCCTAACAATATCAGCAATCTGGTCTCTAGGGACCATATTTTGTACCTGCTGAACCACTACTGGAGGGGCAAACACAGGATTTGGTGGACAAACTTGTGCTTGTGGTCCTCTTGGTCCATAAGGTGGTAAATTTGGGGCTGGTTGTCCTTGCGGTGCAGGTTGCTGTTGAGGGTATGGGTAACCCCTTTGAGCATGACCTGCGAAAGGACCTGCAAAAGGTGCTGGAACAGGTGTTGTGTCTCTGCCATTTGTAGGAAAACCCTCCAACCCCCCGGGTGTAAATTCGAATAAGGGATTAGTGTACCCCCTTGTGCCAGGTATGGCTTCGAACATGGGATTTGTAACCATTCTTATGCCAGTTTCTTGTATTTGGCCAGATCCACCAACTTGTGTGGCTTCATTATTAAGTACTGAGGCATTTTGGCCTGCTATAGGCCTTGAAATGGGTTCATACCAAGACTGAGGTGATGGTCTTTCATAGTTCTGATTACTAGTTTGACCATTATACTGTCCATTAACTTGCATAGGCTGTTTTTCTCTAGCCAATCTTTGTTGGGGGACATTTACGACTTCCTCCGTGTGTCTTGTGTTTGTTGGTTGGTGGTTATTCATTCGATCCAAAAAGGATGTTGCCCACCTTTCCATTGTGTTCATTAATTGTTGTCCCATGGCATTTACTAAACCATCCCATGGATTTGTTGGTTGAATAAATGGCATAGTGGACGGTCCAATTCCTTGGTTTTGTCCAATAATATGAACATATGGTTCTTATCCAGAAGTACTGGTCTGTTCAACCATAGGTTCTGACAATATAGGAGTTTCCACAGGATGTGTTACCACATTATCCTCTGGATTTGGTATTTCTACCTCTCCTTCCACGCCTTCTTCCAAGCGTTCATTTTCTCCTTGTCGTCTTCTTCTAGCCATTTTTAATTAGGTCCCACCGGGCGTGCCAAAAATATATGTTGGCTTTTTGGCTTTTCGAAGGGTATTTTTGTGAATGTGAGCGTGCCAGCAAGGATCAATCAGTCCTTACAGAAATTGTGATTGCTAACCAATTATCAGACGATTGTGTTTTAGTTCTTTTCAGCCTCAATGAAGAGGACTTTTACTGGTGGCTTGACTTAGGAAAAGTTAATAGAAATAACAGTAATATGAAGAACAATTGAAGTATTTCATAAAAACGAACACTTACAATGGTCCGAACTCAGCCTCGGAGAGGTTTACAACAGCAATCTACTTGAATCTACTTGAAGCTACTCCTATGAATCGAAGTGCAGTGCGGGTATTTAAAGTGCAGGTATTTAAAGAACAGGTATTTAAAGACTGGAAATGTAAAAGACTGGAAAAGAAAATATATGAAGTAAATGACTGATTTGTATGATCTAAGTCCGTCCCCTTTTTCTGGGGCTGCCCTGCTATTTATACTCGTCAGTGATGACCTTCGAACTGCACTTCGAACCGTCGAACTGCTCCTCCATGATCGCTGATCATGCTTCCTTACAAGTAGCTCCATTACGCCATTACTGGCAGTTGAGCTTCCCTCTTGTACTTGAATTTGAATATGAGTAACCGTTGAAAATATGTCATCTTGCATCCCGTTATTGATCTAGTGTTACTCAGATCATGTGAGGACCAATATTTATTGCCACGTGTACGATCAGGATTAAAGGCTTGAATAACCTTCCTTTATTACCCCTACTCTGCCACGTGTCGAACTGTATCTGGATTTTACAAAATATGTAGCCAACAACAACACATAGTGAGGATGACAACAAGAGCACCAACATCAATCCCCTATCCATGGTTGTTCCTAAAGTCATGTTTGTTTACCGATGAGGAAGGGGGGCATTGGATTGCTATGCCTGTGGGTTCCACCAACAGCGTGTTTGGTGACAATTTGGGAGGGGGGATTGATAGTTCAAGGGGCATAGTAATCCCCTTCAGTAAGGAATTAACTTGGCTAGGTGTAAAGGGTTAGGAATTAAGGTTAAAATCAAGTATGGACCTAAGGGCAGATGTCGCCCTTGTTAGGCGACTAGGATACTAGTGTACCGCGACAACCCCGTGAAGATAGGAGCATGGCAACCCAAGAGTAAGGGACTCCTTTTCCATTACCCTGGTCATGGACCTACCTCGTTTGCACAGGCAGGACCAAGGAAACCCCTTTGGACTTGGTACTAAGGTACAGCATAGCTGATGCTGATAGCAGCCCTGGCTGTGGCCTTTGCCTTGGGAAGTTGAAGAGTTTGTGGTTAGGTGACTAAAGGTGGAGGCAAACATGAGTATACCTGATAGCAGATTATAAAGTCTTGAGAATGCATGTCTTAGCTAAACTAAACTGAGAAGGCAACTGCAACGGCAAACTTTATCATCGCAAGTCCACTTGCTGAGGTTTACGCTGAGGAGGCAAGTTGCAGCGGTAAACATTCCCACCTCAAGTGCACTTGCTAAGGCATCTGTGCTAAACAGATAATACACAGTACATGCAGAGGGACACATGGCACATTCAACCTGGTTGTCGAAGACAGAATATTCAATGTGATTCTTGGGGACACATGAATGGCCACTTGGTCGCCTTTGGTGCCAAGGAAAAGCCTATAAATAGAACCCATTTCCTAAG
Organism: Camellia sinensis; assembly: GCF_055761805.1. Classification (NCBI taxonomy): domain Eukaryota; kingdom Viridiplantae; phylum Streptophyta; class Magnoliopsida; order Ericales; family Theaceae; genus Camellia; species Camellia sinensis. Next base: position 76,017,166 of record NC_138964.1, read on the forward strand.
GTCGAGGATTTTTGGGGACTTGGGGAGATACTGTCTATTTATGCACTGTCATTCTCTTATCCTTGAACCACTTGTTCCACCGTTACCCAACTACTCATTCTCCACCTTTCCAGATTTTGTTGACTCATTTCTCCAACCATTTTGACTTTGTTGGACCATTAATATAGATTTGTCTCTTTAATCACTATTCACCTCAAACCCTCTAATGGCATAGCAGCACATGCTGAGGACCATGACCACAGTGTTGTAATCGAAGTAGTGCAGTCCATTCAAGACACGCAGAAGGAGATTCTGACAGCCTTACAAACTCTCACCAACGCTATCATGGCCATGGCGTCAAAGCCATTTCCAGCATAGCCAACTTCACTTGTAGAAGTTCCAAACCCAACGTCTAACCTGCTCCTTGAGAGTCAGGCTCTAATCTAGGTGCCTTTAACTGCACCTCGGGCGAACGGGACAGCTGCTGGTTCAACTACCCAGGAGCTAACTGGTCCTTATCAACACACTCACTTTGTCACTCTAGCCGATGTCCAGGCTATGCTCGAGCAAGAGCGCAACAAGAAACAACTGACATCTCTTCCAAATCCAGGCATTAAACCCTCATATCCTCCAGAAATATTGGCTATGCCATATGCAATTGGGTATATAGTACCCAAGTTTGTGAAGTTTGATGGGAAGCAAAGCAACGCTAGAGAACATGTAGTGAGGTTCGTTGAAACCCTTGGTGTCCATGGTAGTGATCACCCTCTGCGCCTTCAGGAGTTTTCCAAATCACTCACTGAAAGGGCCTACAGGTGGTATGTGAACTTGGGTGAACAAGTTCTTTCAAGTCCAAGAATAAGTCACAACCTTCACACTTGGGTGAGATGTCTAGAAGGAAGGTGAAGATATATTGGACTATGCTAAACGGTTCTAGGACAAAGTCGTTGAATGCCACGAACTAGGGGATGAGGCTCACTTAGTCAGCATATGTGTAGACAGTGCCATATGTGACTACAAACGTTTTTTGGTAAACCATAATCTGCCTACCTTTTCAGCCTTGATTGAAGCGGCTTGAAACCTTAGTACCACAGGCCCCTTGCACAGATCTCGTGAAAGGCACCACTACTCTCGCAGCAGCAGAGTTGCTGTAGTAACCTCTTTAGAGAGGAGCCACTCGCAAGGAGAGTCATCATCCTCTTGAAAGATGAAGAGTTATGAGGACATAAACCCTTATCCTTGTTGTCTGGTGCATGTCAAAGCCTTGCTCAAAGAGTGGGTAGTCGATGGTGAACTTACCTTACCATCGATTGATGTTCCCCCGACCAAGAAGGACAAAGAGAGTCCGGATTATTGTATTTATCACAGAGCCACCAGACACCCCACTAGGGACTGTTGGACTTTGAAAAGTATCTTCAATAAGAAAGTTGCTGCGAATGAGTTGAAATTCAAAGATGCGGATAACCGTGATGTAAGGAAAGGCCCCTATCCTAGCCACAAAGAGAAAGGGAAGAATGTACATATGATTAGGTATCTTGGGCTTGTGCATGATCAAGTGCACATGGCATCCTACTATGATGAGTTGGACAAAATTGCAGTGGGCCAACTTCTTGAAGCAATACCTATAAAGGGAAAAGTCGCAAAAGACACCTATGTACATGCCTTGCAAAAAAATTTCAAGTTTCGCACCTTTTTTGACCAGTTGGGGCTGAGCCAAGCCGCCAAGTTAGAGGCGACAAAGGCCCTCATCAACATCTCTAAAGTATATCATGTCGAAGTTGTTGTGGATAAGGAGTATGTGCCTCGGCGTATCTATGAAGACTATGGATCCATTACTTTTTCAGAGGCAAATAGAGCATACCCATTCCCTCATAACCGCCCTATCTTTGTCGCAGCTTACATAAATAATGTGGAGTGCAAGTGTGCTTTCCTTGATGGGGGGCATCCATAAATATCATGACTACCGACACATTTGCAAAGGTCGGTATTCCAGAGTCTAGGATGGTTTGCTAACCCATTACTATGACAGGCTTTGGTGGCGAGAAAAAAGTTACCAAGGGCTTTGTTGTAAACTTAGCAGTTGGCGAGATTTGCTCTGCAACTAAGTTCCATGTGATTGAGGTAGATACAAATTATCATATGATACTTGATAGAGCTTGGATGCACCAATATGGGGCTATCTTGTCAAGTTATCATCAATGTGTGAAGGAAAAACTGGGTAAGAGAACAGTGACCATAAACTTGTCTAAAAAGATGTTTAGAGTAGAGGAGGCACACTACTATGATGTAGTTTTCTTTACTGAGCTATCAATTGATGAAACCCTAAGGACTGGAAAAGTTATGGGAGTAAAGTTGCCAAGGTGGGAAAACATTCGAGATGCGGAGGTATCTCCAGCAAGCAGTGGGCACAAAAGGAGTAGCAAGTCCACAAGTCCCTCACCAAAGATTGTTAAAGTGTGTGAGGGTGACAAGACTATCTATTACTTGTGACGGTCTTGGGGGCCAGACTTCATACCCTGGGAGGATGGCCCTAAGACTAATAAATATGATGGCAACGAGTCTCAAGATGGGTTAGTTAAGACGTCTAAAATAGCTCCACAGTGTATGAAAGATAGTTCTAAGCCATAGCAGGAGGTACTTGCTGAGGTCAACCTTAGCGACTTACCAGGGCAGAGCAAGCCTGTGTTCATCAGTAGTACAATGGCTCCAGAAGCTAAGGCAGAGTTGATAACACTGCTAAAGCGGTATAACGATGTCTTCTCTTAGGTATATGATAAGATGCCTGGCCATGACCCATCTCTTGTCACTTATCATCTTGACACCATTCCTAACTCTAGGCCAGCGAAACAACATACCAAAAAATACCATCCTGATTTTGAGGCAAAGATTAAGGAAGAGGTAAAGAAATTGTAACGGGCCAAGTTCATTGAGCCCATATAGTACCCAACATGGTTAGCAAATATTGTGCACGTGAAGAAGAAGAATGGCCAAATTAGGATTTGTGTGGACTTGTGTGACCTGAACAAGGCCCGTCCCATAGATGAGTTTCTGTTACCCCATGTCAACACCCTCGTCAACTCCACTACACGCCAACAAATGTTCTCTTTATAGATGAATTCATTGGCTATAATTAGATAAAGATGGCACTAGAAGATGCATAAAAGATAGCATTCAGAACATCTTTTGGAAATTTTTTCTATATGGCGATGCCCTTTGGTTTGAAAAATGCAGAGGTAACCTACCAACGGGCTATGACTGCAGTGTTCCATGATATGCTACATCACGAGATAGAAGTGTATATGGACGATCTAGTGGTAAAATCCATTGAGACAGATTGATACCTCTGCGACTTGGAAAAAGTTTTCCAATAGTATCTCAAGTGTACTTTTGGAGTTATTGCGGGAAAGTTCCTTGATTTCTTGGTACACTAACATGGGATTGAAGCAAATTGAGAAAAAATTAAGTCAATCATGGAGATACCATTGCCACGTTCCCAAAAGGCTTTGAAGAAATTCCTAGGCAAAGTGTCATACCTCAGGAGGTTTATTCCAGCATTTGCTGAAATAACCTTTTCCTTTGGGACACTGCTAAAAGGGAATCACAAGTTAGAATGTCCATAAGAACACCAACATGCATTTGATATGGTGAAGAAAGCACTTACCTCGTCACTTACCATGATTGCCCCATAACCTGGAAAGCCTCTACTACTTTACCTTACCTTCACACCTCAATCCATTGGAGCTTTACTTGTCCAAGACATAGATGACATTGAAAAAGCAGTCTATTACATCAGTCGAAAGGTTAACGGTGTTGAATCATGGTATACACCGATTAAAAGGCACTATTTGGCCTTAATCTACACAAAGCAAAAGTTGCACCATTATTTTTTGGCACATCCAATTCAGGTTGTCACCAGGAGTGATCCAATCTGGTACTTATTGAGCAAGCCCGCTATAACTGGAAGAATGGCAAAATGGTTGTTGGCTCTGACAGAGTATGACATCATATGCATTACTCCAAGGGCTATCAAGAGCCAAGCACTTACAGATCTACTAGCACACTTCCCGTTTGACGAACATGAAAATTATTATAATTCTGCTTCTGTTAATGGCCCCATATATTTAAATATGATTTTAATTTTGTTTAAGGTCGTAGGTAATTCCATGATTACTGACCGGTCATAATCCAAACCTCCAAGGGCAGGATATGGTCACAATAGTTATGGACATTGTCTAAGGTATGAAATGGAACTTTTATTCTTTTAGAAGTATGTCATTATTCTATTATAGAAGTAAGGTGATTCTTAGGCAAATTGAAACTCTGGCAACTCATGTATCGCATTTGCATTTGCATTGGTTTTGGGAATTGGAACAATCTATCATCTTGAAAGTGTTAAACCTTTAAAAATGAGGTAAATGACGTAGTGATCCAGGAAGTTAAGTAGGGATTTAGAAATAAATTGAGTATGGTATTGGTACTTGTGCGGTGAGTCAAGGTGCTTAATTTCCCCGTCTTGTGCTTGATATTGGATGAATATGGAAAATGTTTTCTGGATGTCCACTAGCCCTGCCTTATTGAGTCGACAAATGTGGAAAAACATGTGTTTTAGGTGCCCATCGTGCTTCTATATTGTGAGGCGTAAATGTGGGACTATTTTTGGAATATTAAAACCTATATGTATGTATGTATTATGACTCTTGCCTTAGGATTCTAACTCTGTGTTACTGCCTTGTGACTCTTTATAAAGGAAAACAAGCAATTTTCTCACGACATTCACATGAGCATGATCATATTCATATCAAGTGTTTATATACTTCGTTAAATACATTTCTACTGGGCAATCTTGTTCATTCCTATTATAACAAATTTTTTCGAGACTCGGTGACGTGCCTCCCACCCAAATAAAGAAAGGTGGAGATTTTGATTGGAGCACGAACGCTCATTTGATGATATATGTGCTTTAGCTGTTGAGCTTAGGTGTTTGGGATAAATGTAGATACCTCATTTTAATCGACCTAAGACTTCAGGAGCTTGCAATCCTCTCGACAATAAAACAGTAACTAGTTCATCTTTGGAATGTTTAACGTTGTCTACAGTTGTTGCATAAATCTGTTTGAGCCAAAAATTAACTTTTTACAAAATGACCATTTTACCCCTGAACCCATATTTAGCCAAAAACCAACTTTTTTAACGTCGAGGAAGAGAGGAAAGCCCGGTTATGCTTTACTCACAGACATTTTCTAAAAATAGGGACTAATTTTATCAAAAACATTGATCAAAAAACAATTCGAGCTTACTTGGACCACAAGCACACCAAGGGCATGAGACTTCGCACTTATGCATGTATAGATCACACGTATACTGTGGTAGAGCCAGTTTTGGAACAAAATCTTGGTGCAATGTTGGAGGGAGGAGAAAGCAATAGAAACCCTAGGAGGGCTCCAGAAGCTTCCCCTCTGCCTATAAAATGAGCCTCTCTTTCTCTCTCTCTCCCCTTTTCAAAGGGTTAGATTTTTTAGAGTCTTTAGTGAGTTATGAGAACAAAACCACCACCTTTTCCCCCTTTTACCTTAACTTCAAAGTTTCCCTACCCACAACAACTCAAAACCTTAAAAACATTTGAAGGACTAAAGAATTTGGATCCTAACTCAGAACCCTTACTTGAGGAAGGTGTGCAAGCAAGAAACTCCACTTTGTTTGTACATTTTCTTCGCGTGCCTTTGGTTTAATCAAACCAACAAGTAATCTCTTATTTCTTTTTAATTTTACTCACTTTCACTTCCACTTTTCTCAATATGTAAGCATCTAGGATAGTTCATGTAGTTCATATAGTTTATTTATTTTTATTTTTTTTGTCACCTCTTTCTACCATGCTTTTCTTCATCATTAAAACAGCATATTTTAGGCTTATTTTAATCATGTAAGTGTGCATACATAAGCCATGTTTATTCATCATGTAGTTTTAGATTGTTTTTTCTTTTTACTTGTTAGTTGCTTTTTTTTTTTTTTTTTTTTGCATGATCATCATATTAATTGCCTCAAACCAGACTTAGGATCATATTTTGCATGTTTGGAAGCATATTAGATCATGTTTTATTTATGTACTGCATAAAAGATGTGTAAGTGGGCATTCAAGTAAGTCCTCCATTCCATCATAGCATGTGCTTGCTATTTGCATCATCTTTTAAATAATCCAAGCTAAATGCTCTTTCCGTGCAAAATTATTTGTTTTGATTGCTTTTCATGACAATTATTTATTTTAGGTTGAGTTTATGGCCATGGATTAATAAAATCCACTTTTCATTAAAAAATTATGATTTTTGGAAAATATGACTTTAGTTTCTTAATCTAAAATAAATTATTTTTATTTTATTCAAATCACATAGTTTTAGGATTGGTTAAAGGTTTTATGCCTAAAAATGAACTTTGTGCATAATAAACCATTAAAATCATAAAATAGAAAGTTAGCAGAGGCCAATCTTCATATTAGGCAAAAAGGGGTGCTATCATTCAATGACCTTCCCCTTTTGTACATAAGCTCTTGAACCTGGAATTTTTTGGTTTTGATAGATCGATCCTGAACTTAGCTTTCATCGTTAAAGATTTCTTAATTCCCCTTTAAAAATTAAGTGATAACTCTTCGTTGATTAAACCAAGTTGCCATTACACTTGCCTTAGACTCAAAAAAGGTACGATGCCCACAGTTGGCGACTCTGCAGGGGACTTAAGTTAGTTTGGCTTGAAAATTTCTATTCTATGAGATTAATGATTAATTGTTAAATTGCATTGCATCATTGTGGGCTCAGAAAACCTAGTTTCCTTGTAACACCCCAAAAATAATTCCCATTTAACAACCATTAAGAACACGCTCCATAATACCAAACAGCCTAACTCAATTCCAATATTTCTCTTTACCGTTGAACTATAGATTTCAACTTACAAAATTACATATTACAGCTCATAATTCAACAAGTTAGAGAAACCGACAACAAAACACATGGTCTTCTGGGTTTACTAATTACATTGTGCCAGTTAATACAAAAGGTGCAAGATTTCAAAATAATAATAATATAGAAGTTCAACAGTTAAATTACAACTTCGAAGTTCACTAAACTTAAAAATTTAAAAGAGATTGTTATCTTCTTCTTCAGTGACGAGGTTGTGGCTTATCATGTCCTAAAATATTATTAAATATGAATGAGTAGTTTGCCTAGTAAAGAATATATTTAACCAAGTATATAAACATTTTTATTTAAAACATGCATCATCTTTACCAATATCCATGAATTCAATGCTTCAAAATTTATAACATTTCACACAACTCTACATTCAATTGCACATTTTTCTGTCCTCGCATGGATGGCCAATGGACACCTCAAGCTTTGCAGGGGACTTAAGTTAGTTTGGCTTGAAAATTTCTATTCTATGAGATTAATGATTAATTGTTAAATTGCATTGCATCATTGTGGGCTCAGAAAACCTAGTTTCCTTGTAACACCCCAAAAATAATTCCCATTTAACAACCATTAAGAACACGCTCCATAATACCAAACAGCCTAACTCAATTCCAATATTTCTCTTTACCGTTGAACTATAGATTTCAACTTACAAAATTACATATTACAGCTCATAATTCAACAAGTTAGAGAAACCGACAACAAAACACATGGTCTTCTGGGTTTACTAATTACATTGTGCCAGTTAATACAAAAGGTGCAAGATTTCAAAATAATAATAATATAGAAGTTCAACAGTTAAATTACAACTTCGAAGTTCACTAAACTTAAAAATTTAAAAGAGATTGTTATCTTCTTCTTCAGTGACGAGGTTGTGGCTTATCATGTCCTAAAATATTATTAAATATGAATGAGTAGTTTGCCTAGTAAAGAATATATTTAACCAAGTATATAAACATTTTTATTTAAAACATGCATCATCTTTACCAATATCCATGAATTCAATGCTTCAAAATTTATAACATTTCACACAACTCTACATTCAATTGCACATTTTTCTGTCCTCGCATGGATGGCCAATGGACACCTCAAGCTTTGCCCATTTGTCTTCCTCTCACTACCGGGCAAGTGGACACCTCAAGACATTCCCACATTTGTTATTCTCATATGACTAGGCAAGTGGGCACCTTAATACATTCCATACGGTTAGGCCGTAAAGTACAACAAAACCACATTCCAAAAATAAATAAATAAATAACACCTTAAACATATTGCAAGGAATCACAAGAACCCTCCAATTCTACTTATCAATTTCCCTTTTTACCCTTTTAAGTGAAAATCCATGAACAATCTTTAGGGTTACAAAATAAGTTTTAGGGCTTTTCCTACTATGTATTAATTTTCCTTGATTCGAGTCTCTTTACATTATCTTCCATACTTGGTTACCCAACCCTTCATCAATTTCAACCAAAACCCATCATTATCACAAAATCCATATGTGTATATATATATCACCCATCTCAATAATCACCCATACCTTAAGATGCACACACACTTAATCCAAAGTGTAAAGATATTCCTACCTTAAGGGTAGTGAGTGAAAGATGAAGATCCAAGTAATGAACTTCTGAAATAGCCCAATCTAATCGGTTCAAAATGTAGTTTTTTGCGAGAGTAACAACTTTGTTGAAGGCACAAAGATAGATTCTCGCTATTGATGAATGAAATCTAGAGTTTTAAAGCTAGGGTTTTTGAAAAGAGCTAATAAAGAGAGAAGGAGTATGAAAAAGTGAGCTACAAATGCGTTTAGATCGCATTTTAATTCTACTGTCTTGAACAGACCGCTTGAGCGAACTTTCCATCGCTCGAGCGAAGTGCAAAATACAAAGAGACCGCTCGAGTGAACTTTCCATTGCTCGAGTGATAAACGCATGGTCTTAGAAGTTTTGTAGAGCTACAATGAAAATACTGATTGCTTGGATTATGCGCTCGAGTGACTTCTCCATCGCTCGAGCGTTCTCACCTACAAACATGCAAGACACTGGGAGCTGCACATCTACACTCGAGCGACCAAATGATTGCTTTAGCGGTCACCCAAAATCAATCGTTACAACCTACCATTTCTCCCCCAAAATTTTGTAATTCCTGCCAAAACTACTCTAACAATTCCCAAGGAAGATGAATAACATATTAATGAAAATTTCAACCATCACAACCACACAAATCAAAACGAAGTTAAAGCTAACTTCAAATAATAGCATGCAGATTTAAGTTTTTCTCATTTACTTTCTTCTGCAAACCACCATACATATAATCTGGAAATAACAAACAAGCAAGTTTACATATCATTAAATAAATCTAGGTATTTCTCACAAACTTCAGCTTCTCGTTCCCAAGTAGCCTCTTCCACCCCGTGGTGGTGCCATAAAACTTTGACTAAGGGAATGATTTTGCCTCTCAAGAATTGTTCTTGGGTGTCCAAGATTTTCATAGGTTTCTCTTCATATGAAGCGTTCTCATCCACCTCTAAGTTTGTCTAATCTAAGACTTGGGAAGGATCAGGTTCATACTTATGGAGTATGGAGACATGAAACACATTTTGTACCCTGGATAGTTGCGATGGTAATGCAAGACGATAGGCTACTTCTCCCACCCATTCGATGATATCAAAGGAATCGATGAATCTAGGTGATAACTTCCAACTTTGCCCAAATCTTATCAAACCCTTTCTAGGCGATATCTTCAAAAATACATGTTCGCCCACGTCAAAAGATAGAGGTCTCCTTCTTCGGTTAGCATAACTCTTCTGTCGATTTTGGGTAGTAATTAACCTCTTCCAAATGAGAGTTATTTTCTCGTTGATCTCACGAACCAATTATGGTCCAAGCATGGGTGAATCCCCCACCTCGATCCAACATACCGGTGATCTACACAGACGCCTATACAAGGCTTCAAATGATGCCATCCCAATGCTAACTTGAGAACTATTATTACAGGCAAACTCTGCTAAAGGTAAGTGTCTCTCCCAAGAACCTTTGAAGTCTAGTACGCAAACTCTCAACATGTCTTCCAAGATTTGGATAATGCACTCAGATTGTCTGCTAGCTTGAGGGCGGTAGGCAGTGGTAAAGGTTAATTGAGTGCCCATAACAGTTTGTAAACTTTACCATAACCATGCAGTCAAATGAGGGACTCAATCTGAGACAATACTCACTGGAACTTCATAAAGCTGAATAATCTCTTTAACGTAAAGTTCTGCTAGTTAATCAACCGAGTCACCTATACACATAGCGAGGAAATAAGCCGACTTAGTTAGTCGATCTACAACAATCCAAACTACGTCGTTACCCTTTTGTGTTCAGAAAGGCTTGAAACAAAGTCCATAGTGAAGTGTTCCCATTTCCATTCAGCTATAGGCAAGGGTTGCAATAACCCAGCTAGCTGTTGTTGTTCTACCTTGACTTGTTGACAAGTCAAACACTTGGACACAAATAAAGCTACGTCCCGCTTCATACCCCTCCACCAAAATTGTCAGCTAAGGTCATGGTATATTTTTGTGCCTCCCAGATGTACTGCAAAGTGGGAGTGATGAAATTCCTGAAGTACCTTGTCTCTATACGACTCAGGTACAAAAAGGTGATCTAGATACCAGACATTAGAATTAGAATCTACCCTCAAACCCTTTTCCTCCTTCCCCTGTGATTTTCTCCTTGATTTCTTATACTTCCAAGTTACCTTGTTATGCCTCTATAACCCGAGTAACATGTGTTGGTTGTGCAAGGATGAAAAACAATGTAGCATACTCAGGAGATTCACTAAGATATAAATCAAATTTGTCCAAATCACCCTACATTCCCCATTCCCTAATAACAAGATTAGCAATGGTACTCATGGATTTTCTAATCAAAGCATCAACCACCATATTGGCTTTTTGGGATGATAGTGTAATTCAAAATCATAATCTTCCAAGAATTCCATCTATGTCTTTTGACGTAAGTTCAATCCTTTTGGGAAAATGTGTACTTAAGAGTTTTAGGATCAGAGAACATCTCAAATTTCTCTCCATACAAATAATGTCTCCACAGTTTTAAAGCCAAAATAACCGCAGCCAACTCCAAGTCATGAGTTAGATAATTTCTTTTGTGGGTTTTCAATTAGTGCGAACCATATGCCACTACTTTACCCTCTTACATCAAAACACACCCTAAACCCTCTCTAGAGCCATCACAGTACACAGTGTAACCCAAACCTCTTTCTGGAATGATTAAAATTGGCGCAATGGTCAATCTAGCCTTTAGCTCTAAGAATGATTTCTCACATGACTTGTTCCAAGCAAACTTCACTCCTTTTTCTAGTTAACCTAGTCAATAGAAAAGCTAATGTGGAGAAGTCTTCCACAAACTGCCTATAATAGTTGGCAAGACCTAAGAAACTGCGGATCTTAAAAGTATTCTTAGGTCGCTTCCAATTCTATACTGCCTCAATCTTCGAAGAGTCTACAGTAACCCCATCCCTCGAAACGACATGACCCAAGAATTTCACCTCAGAAAGCCAAAACTCACATTTCTTAGATTTAGCATACAGCCTGTGCTCCCTAAGTAATTACAAAACAATACGAATGTGCTCCTCATGTTCCTTCTCAAAAGGTAAATATATAAGGATATCATCCACAAAAACTACCACAAACTTGTCGAGATATTCTTGGAAAACTCAATTCATCAAGTCTATAAAAGTGGCAGGAGCATTGGTCAAACCAAACGACATCACGGGGAATTCATAGTGGCCATACCAATTACGGAAGGCCGTCTTCGGAATATCTTCCTCTTTCACATGCAATTGATGATAACCTAATCTTAGATCTATCTTTGAGAAAAATCGAGAACCCTTAAGTTGGTCGAAAAAATCATCTATTCTAGGCAATGGATACTTATTTTTAACCGTGACCTTATTCAGCTTGCAGTAGTCGATGCATAGCCGCAATGAACCGTCCTTCTTCTTGGCAAAAAGAGCCGGTGCTCTCTAGGACGAGGTACTAGGGCTTATAAAACCCTTGTCTAACAACTCTTGCAATTGCTCCTTCAAAACAAGCAACTCTGTTAGTGCAAATCTATAAGGTGACATGGAGATGGGTGCTGTGCCAGGTACCAAATCTATAGATAACTCAACTTCACGGTGAGGTGGCAATTCGGTGAGTGTAGACGCGCCCGCGGGGAGGGAGGGGGCTCATGCTACAGTTCGGACTCGATTTGTGTCACGGTTCTTAATCTGAACCAAAGAGTCCAAATTTGGCAAATTGTTTTGAGAAACAGATTTTTGAAAAAGTAGTGCCAAACATGGACTGCTTTGCCAGATACAGAGTCGCCACCTAAATATTTTTTTATGGGAGAATTTAGGAAACCCTGACTCAGTGCCGAAGGCCACATGTCCGTCATCACCGGAGTTGTCTCGGCTCGGGAGCTTGGGTACGATCGGGGAAGGTCAGCTATGAGCACCCCCTTTCGCCCGGTCCGAAGACCGGCCTCTACTAACCATGATATCTGATTTTGAAAACGCTTATATGTTCTTATTCCATTTATTAGCCTAGAATTACTATGTTGTGCGCGCAGCAAACAAGTATAGACTAGATTGCCTAATTTGGAAATAAGCATTGCATATCTGTTTGTTTTGGAAAATGTTTTGGATTTGCTACTCGCAAGTAGGCTAAAATACGGATTTCAACGAGTTTTTCCAACTCAAACAATCCAACCTCCACCCACAGGCATTCAAAATAGTTTATCTCATATAAGCACTTAGCCGCATGGCAGGCATACTGTCATGGCAACACTCACACACATGCGGGATGCTAAAGCATAAATACTTACATCGTACTCCGTGCCAAAATAGTAAACTAGTCAGCAAACATGCATGTCCTAGTTCATGTTGAAAATGGCTAATGCATCACATGCAAAAATGCAATCTAGGCAGGCTCGGCTAACCCTAAACATGGCATGTGAAATGCGATCAACTACCACATATTCAATTTGTGAATTGAAGTACAGATGCAGTTAGCGTGATGTACCGAGCCTAATGTATGTAATACAAATGTATAGATGCACGCATGCATAGCATAAGGTATGCTAATTTCAAAAATGCCCTAATCTACCATCATAAGCAGGTAAATAAAAGGGAAGAAAGAAATGGGGATTGGAAGACATACACACACTCACCCACACTTATTACATCATTGCCCTCACTTGGAGGGTCCAAATAAATATTACAGTCCCAAATAATAAATGAATAAATTTATTACAAAATTTCTAATTAATTAAAGGGAAGGATGCAAAAGAAAGAAGAGGGTGGCCGCAGCCTCTGCCTCGGGATGCACGAATGATGCGTGCTCGGAAGCCGTCTCGCCTGAAAAAACCGTACCATATCTCCGCCACCTCTGTTTACACTGCCCTGTCTCTCTGAAAATTGCCAAAGTCGTGGAGCAGGTTCCTCACACATTGCAGAGCACCACCGGCCAAACAGAATTCCCACCGGCACTCCAGAATTTCCATCGGCTGTTTAATTGATAATCGGCACTTAAAAAATTGCCGGCCGGCTCTGAATTCTGCCGGTCGGCAGAAACTTCCTGCAGAGACAGTTTTGATAGCAAACAGAGAATAGACAATGCATGGCATGGGGTTTTCAGGCACATGTAAGCATGGTCATATTTCCTATCATGCTTTGAACTCAAGGAAGCATGTCCCTCGATCCCCGAACCATCAATGGTGCATGGTGGCTCAAAGAATCAAATTTGCCATTTGATATAAAGATGCATGCAACAAACAAAATGAGAACCAAAGCCTTATCAAGTCGGAGTCAAAGGCCTCAGTGACCGAGAATTAAGGCACATTACATCACTTGAAGTACGAATGTCCATTGATTCTCACACTTGGCTTGACACCCCAAACCAAGTGAATGCGATGCATGTTATGCAAACATGATTCAAAATGCAACAATGACATGGAAATGCGAAGCATGCCAAATGTTATGCAACTCACATGACAAGTATGCAATGCTAAGCATGCAATATGCAAGTGCAATGCAAACCTAGGCCACTTGAGCAATGGGATCAACATGAAACATTACTTAATGGAGCAATTATGTAACAAACATGAGACAAGCATGCAAGAGGGTTTTGAACCATAAAGGGGCAGGCCCTAACCCACCCCAAAACAGCGGCCAAAAGTGTCCGAAAGGTGGACCAATGTTCATGCCAACAAGCAAACCAAAAGCCCTAAGGTTATGGCACCAAAAGGAGACATTTTACCCCCACCAACATGACCTCTCATGGCATGATTAAGACAAGTAAAAACAGAATTTTTACATGCAAAATGGGGCTCCAAACCCTCCTAATATGGCAGCTAAAATGACTCCAAAGGAGTGTATGCATTAAAGTTCAAATGTAGGCATAAAAGGGCACACCCTCAAGGCACAAAAGGAACGATGAATGCAAGCATGCTAGCATGATTTAGGGACTGAAATAACATGGCGAACAACTTCAACTCATTAAAGTAGACCAACTAAGGCATGCTTGTGACTCATATACTTGAGGGCTCACAAGCCAAAATGCATAGCAACCATAACAAACATGTCAAGCATGACCAAATGAATGACCAACAGACTTTAAGCATGGAAAAACAATACTAAAAGCTTCATGGAACTAAGCCAACACACGCAAGAATCATGGCCTAATCATGAGATGCACTTCTAAGCAAAATGGAGCAATACAAAGCAAGTACTACAAGCATACAAGGAGGCACAAATCCGACCAAAAACAGAGGTTACATATGACCTAAAACACCTAAAAAACTTCTGAAATGAGGCCAAGAATGATCAAGCACACATGCTACCCTTTTAAGCCAAAAAGCAAGGAAACAAAACAATGAAGGGAGAGGGGTGTCCCTCCCCTATGCAAGACTTCAAACCACCTTTTTTAATACTGAAAATCAACTGGTTTTTAGTGGTGAAAGGACCAAAACACTGAAGTGAACAAAGCCTTACCAAAGAGGCACCAAAATGGACCAAACAAGGCCTAGAAGGGTGAGTTTACACTCAAACCACAAAACGACCTCAATGAAAGTTCTAAAGCATGAAAATACAAGCCCTTTTTATGTTATACACAAGAGCTAAAACAGTAAGCAAGATAGGTAAAAAACTATTGCAAGTTTGGGGAATATAAAGCAAGATGCTCACCCTTGAAGAACCTTTGAAGAACAAATGGTCTAGCCCTCTTCTTTTGATCAAAACTAGTCCAAAAACTCAAGAATCAACCCCCCAAGTCCCTCAATCTCGGAGTAAGGTGTAGTAGTGTGTGTAATGGTGCAAAAGTAAGGTAAAATCCACCTTTAGGCCAAGGAAACACACACAAAGGAGGGGAGAGAGGGAGATATAGAGATAGAGTGTATCTATATCACAAAGCTCTGGTTTTTAGTTCCAAAATTCTAACCTAGATCAAAGAGGAAGACCCTTCCTCTTATAAGACTCCCTCTTGCAAAGCTTATACAACAAGCTTGCTTTGAGGGAGATCCCTCCATACACGTGTATGGAGGGAGGCAGAGTTGGTGCCAGCTATCACAGCTGGCACAAAATATCTCCATAAAGTGGATGAACAGTGGTCGGCTGCCCAAAAATGTCATTTCGACAAAAAAGAGTGCCGACCGGCAACAAAATATGCCGACCGGCAATAAAATGTGCCGACCGGCAACAAATAGTGCCGATGGCAGAAAAAGACCAGTCGGTGGCCTCTAGCCACTGCCGGTGGTGTGTGGGGATGCCTCACAAGGCATTCCCTGCCCCTCCAAGGCAAAACACAGGTGTTCGGTGTGAAACCAGACACTAAACGGTCAAGTTCGGAGATTCTGAGGCAGGGCGTGCAAGCCGAGACCTCCGGGAACTCCAAACGAACACAAACATGAATAATCACCGAGTGTTCCGAGCGGTGACGTCCAAGTCTCGAGGACGGTCAAAAATGGGGTGTCTACAGTGAGGTCTTCAGGGAAGATGTCTGAATATTCACAAACAACCCTAGGACATACCCCTCACACTCTATCGTTCCCAACATTTGTAAACATTGTAAGAAGAGAAGTAAATTTGCCTCAACTACGAGAGCCATATAAAGGCGGTATAAGTCTATTAGTCCTATCCACCAGAAAATAGAAATAGTCACCACCATCAATGCAGACAGTAACTCTGCCACGATAACAATCTATGATGGTACGATAAGAGGACAACTAGTCCATGCCAAGGATGACGTGAATTCCTTTCATATCTAACAACACCAAACTAAAAGGGAGTCAGCAATCAACGACTTCGATCACACACTCGCGGCACCCATGGTTCAAAACAATCTTCCCTAACTGGTGATTCTACTGCAAACGAGACTCTAATGGTTCAACATCTAACCCCAACATGGATGCAAATGCAAATGCTATGAATTAATGAGATGCCTCTATAGCTAGGGCTGTGCATAATACCGCCAAACCCGCCAAAACTGCACCGAATCGCTCCGAACTGCGCCGAACCGCATAATTTTTCAACTCTGGCGGGCGGGTTGGGCGGGTTGGGCGGGTTGGAGTTCCAGGAGTGGCGGGTCGGCGTTGGTGGCGGTTGGAAATTTCCAACCCGCAGCAGTATAAACTGAACCGACCTGCCTTCTGTGTCTAAAGAAAAAAATCATCTGCTATATACACATACAACTAGTGAATTCAAACCATGGATTACATCTATCACATATATACTCTCACACACACAATAATTCCTCAATTAAGACACCCACATTTCATCTCATTCATTATCAATTCATCGCTACTAGGACTGTACACAACATCTCATCTCATTTCTCTTCCTTACCTTGCCGATCTGTGCCATTAGCCTCTCATCGCCGCCAATGCTGCTTTCTCCTTCCTTGCCGATTGGCACTGCCTCTGCCTCTGCCTCTGCCTCGTCGTTGGTATGTGCCTTTTTCTCTCTCTCCGCTTTCTCTCTCTCTTGTTGTTCTCGCTGCTCTTTTCTCTCTCCTTCTCTCTCTCTCGTTGCTCTCTCTCGGCTCTATATACATATATATATATATATATATATATATATGACATCATTCCTCCTGATTCTTTTTTCCCTCTGATTCTTTATATATATATATATATTAACATCATTGATATTTATAGGGAAGCACTCATTGATAATTTTTATTTATGTGTAAAGTGATATTTATAATTTTTATTTATATATATTTATCATCATTGATAATTTTTATATTTTTACTTATCATCATTATAAATTTTATATTAGATGAATATTTTAATTTTGATTATTTTAGTTAATTTATAAATTAGATCTTTTAACTCTTTTATTCAAGTTCTATAATTTGAATTATATTTTTTATAAACCGCCAATCCGCCCGAACCGCCAAGGCAAATTCGTTATTATTTGCCAATCGAACCATCGGTTTTCGATAAGAAAAATGGCAAATTCTAATGACGCTTTTATCAATCCGCCACCCGCCGTATGGTTTCTATTTTTTTCCTAAACCGCACCGACCCGCACCGCGCACACCCCTACATGTAGCTATCAATACATTGGGCCAAGTATTATATATAATATATATAAGTCGCATCATTAACGGCCCAAACAACTGCTTGGATGCAATAACAACAAAGACTCTCTCTTGGGGTCTCTATTCACTCTGATCACCTCTTTGATGATAGGCATGTTGCACAGACTGTGCAGAGGTGGCCTCATGTGTAGCTCTAGATGCCTATCCAGACTGAACTGGCTGATGAGTCTAGCTCTGGCTCTGTCTTGATTGAAACCCTGAAGCACAGGCCGTTCTAACAATCTAGGGACAAGAGTTGTTCATGGACCAGGCTGGCCACGTTGATAACAAAATGGTGATTGACTTCCAGCCAGTGTCTAGCTCTAAGAACGAGTAGAAGTCTGACGCTGTTGGTCACTCCTTTGTGGACATGCAACAGACTTGTAACCCTACTCACCACACCAATAATAAGTGACCCTACTTTGTTTTGCACTATCCGTACTCTTCCCAGATGTAGGAATCAATGACATGGTCGGTAGTAGCGGTAGATGAGAAGACGCAAAACGCTTCGACTTTTTGGATGCCATAGTACACCCTCGAGATTCTGAAAACCCTTTCCTTTTAAGTCATCTCCTCTTCTCTTCGCCCTCAAGCATAATCTCAACATGTGCCACAAACCCTACTAGTCTATCATAATCCCAGATCATGTTCCCTATCACCTTCATTAAGATTCTCAGCCTCAGCCTTTTCTCAAACTCTAGACACCGACGCTCTTCCGTCGCCGCAAGGTCTGGTGCAAAACAGGATAAGCTCATAAAGGTGGCCTCAGACTCCATCATTATGGAGTCGGATTGTTCAAGTTCCTCAAACCCTCTCCTTAAACGTTCCCTCACCATAAGAGGAAGGTATTTCTCCTGAAAGGCATGAGAAAATGCCTCCCAAGTGTGTTCAATTCGACCCTTGGCATATTTTCACCATTGGCCTGCATCCTCCTTCAATTGATAAGTCACATTCCACAACCAAAAAGTTTGGTCGCCAATTGTCACATTCCACCACCAAACATGGTAGTCGTCAAAAAAGAATGTTTGCGCAACTAAAACTTTAGTCGTCAATAGACCTATTATTGACCAAATCCTCTGGTTGCCAATATTAATAATTTTAACGACTAATTATTTAGTCGCCAAATGTACTCTCTCACCTACCTTATTTAGTCGGCGAAAGTATTACTTATCTTTCTCGACTAATCACTTGGTCGCCAAAATACAAAAAATAGAACCAAAATTTTGTCGCCAACATCCAACAAAATAAATCTGTAATTCATAATAATCCATCAAATCCATTCAATACAATATGTAATTTTCAATAATCATTCAAACTTACAATTCACCTGAATCATGAACATTCAACAAAATATATAAATCATCCAATCCTGAACCTATTTAATGAAAGTTAGCAACTATTATAAGTTTTCATCCACAAGTAATTCCAAACTACATATTCCTCCAATTAAAAATCCACTTGTAATCTATATAATCATCCAATTCACATCCATGTAGCATAAAAATTTAAAACATAACAAGTACTTATTATGTTTTACATTTTTATCCATGCACATCTTTCAAAAAATATAACTACTACCCAAATATTTTCTATACACACCCATCCAAAAATATAACTACTACTCTATCCATACACATCTATCCAAATCTATATAATCCTTCCAAAAATGCTTATAGTGCCAAGTACTCCTGTACAATTTAGCTTCTTGCACAAGTTCATCCATCTGTACCAAACAAAAAGAGAAATAATGTGAGGTAATTTTTTATGAAAATATTTGCACATCACTTTATTGTAAAATTGGACAAAAAATAAAAAAAATGTCCTTGGGAAGTAAAAATAGCATAAACAAATTAAATGACTATCAATACCATTTTGTAAATAGAACAACAACATTCATATGTATATATTACAATTCTAAGTATTGGTCCACAATTTGCCAATATTGACCTGTGCTTGAACAATGAAAACTAAGTTAAAATAGGCTTTCTAATTCTGAATTCAAAATGCTTTGGTTGAACTTTTACTTGGAAAAAGGTAAGTGTGAGAGGGGAGTGGAAAATATGAGGTTGGGATTATCACATTTTTTTGTCTAAATATGTAACCATGCATCTTATCGATGCGCCGCTTACTTTCACAAGTTTGTTTTATGT
The DNA here is from genome assembly GCF_055761805.1 of Camellia sinensis. NCBI lineage: Eukaryota > Viridiplantae > Streptophyta > Magnoliopsida > Ericales > Theaceae > Camellia > Camellia sinensis. The sequence continues at coordinate 76,036,866 of NC_138964.1, forward strand.
AGGCTGAGGTGACCGTTATGATATGGGGGTTGACTCGAGGGTGTTTCCAATTGTTGCCCCCAAACGGCCCGTTTTTGCCTTGTTTATCACATTTTTTGGTCTACATATCTAGCCGTGCATCCTATTAATGCGCTGTTTGCTATCACAAGTTTGTTTAATCTAGGCCGAGGTGGCCGTTATGATGTTGGGGCTGTTTCGAGGATGTTTTCAATTGTCGCCCCCAAACGGCCCATTTTTGCCTTTTTCATAACTTTTTTCTGTCTAAATATCTAACCGTGCATCATATCGACACACCATTTGCTCTCATAAGTTTTTGTAATGTAGGCCGAGGTCACCGTTATGATCTCGAGGTTATTTCGAGCCTGTTTCCAAAATTTTCCCCCAACTGGATCGTTTTTTCCTTTTTATCACATTTTTTTGTTTAAATATCCAACTGTGCATCCTATCGACACGCCGCTTGCATATCCAATAAGAATAAAATTTGGCACTCTTTAACAACACACAATTATATTAAAACCCAATAAACTGAACGTATTGCCATTTTGCATTTTCACAAGGTAGATTGCGTATAGTGAAGATTCTAATGGTGATTTGGCGAGCATTTGTTCAGCTGTTAAATCCAGATCAGAAAAGCTTGTTGGCTTATCTTTCTTTCCTTTATCTGCACTGGATACGACCTTTGTTGATACTTTCATTTATGAAATTTATTTCCAAGTTTTCATCACTTTTGGATGTTTTTTGAAGTTTATGTAATTCTTGAAATATTTTGTAAATCTACTTTCAAAGCCATATCTTAACAATTTAGGACTACATTAATGTTTTTTGGGATGGGCTTTCCTTCCAATCTATGTAATATCATCAAATGTATCTTTCTTGATAAATGTGTAATAAATTAAAAGATGCCTCAAGGGGCACACCCAAGTATATGCTAAATGTGTAATAAATAGAAAGGTGACAAAAAGGTGCATCCAAGTGTGCACAAAAATAAACAAGACTTGAATTGAAATTAGAAAGGTAGTTAAGAAACATAAACATACGAGTACATCAGGTACATCACAAATAAATGGGGTACAAAGAGCTCGAAAAGACAGTCAACTTCTTATTTTGAAATGACATTGTGTTCCTTTTCCTTCATAAACACCAAATTATGAAGAAAGACTAGAAGGTCGCATTACAAATTGGTTTCCTAGTTGGACTTCTCTTGCCCTTCTGCCTCCGTATTAACACCTCCAACATTTTCTCACTATCTCATACCCATTCAACCTCTAATAATGGGAATAACACACCATAATACAATTTGTGCACTCCTAATTAGATTATTGATAGTGAGGATCTTCTCACAAGCTGCCGTCCAAGCAAAGATAGAAACCTTGGAAGGCACTTTAACTTTCTAAGCAAAATATTCCATTATACAATGGTCATCTTGTTTATTATGTGAATCACATCCTTGTAACTCACTGCTAGAATAAATGTACACTTAAAAAACATGCAACTGCATTAAACTGTAAGATTATCTAAAGGAATATTTTTTGGTTAGGGGTTTCCAACAAATTTTAATTCGCAAGCTAAAATTGGATCCAAGGAAACTACCAAAAATCGGGAAGCAGCAAACTCTCAGTCTTATACTCTGGCACAAATCTAGGTAAAGAAATCTAATGTAACATGTAATATGTCAACTCAATTCATAGAATCCTTGCAAGATTTGGACAGAGACATACAATTTTAGGGAGCAAACAACTATAGAATGGATAATAGACAACTTGTATGAAACTAGAATTATAACAATCAAATCAGAATTTCTATAATGAAAGATCATAGCTGGGGCACAGCTACTGACAGATTGTCACCACCCATAGAAGCCCAGATTTAACCGGAGCATAATGCATAAAAATTAGAACTTTGAACAACTAAAAGAAGTTTCGTTATGCATATTACACAGTAACATCAAATTTTTACAAGTTATCATCTATCTAGAGAGCCAACTGATCAGCCACATCAAAAAACACTTAGTAGGAAAATAACAGAAGCACAAAAAGGTACAGCCCAACTATCAAGTACATCAACGGGTGTCACAACAATACTTAGATGAGTTATGGCTGGTACAACCACTCTATTGTCCACTTCTAATAAACGTTATTGACCCAATTCTGGATTATCTTCTTGGAGCTAGTGTTTCTCTAGTTATGATTAGCCAAAATAATAAATTCTTACATAGGAAGGAAGAAATGGGCAACACATATGCTTGCAACATATTTCCAACACACACACATATATCATGTCCAGTAATTCTAGTATAAGCCAAAAAGAAATTACAAAAACCTAATACCCAAATGTTGGGGAGACAGGCAATTGATGCCATGTATTTGCATGGTCCAGAAATTCATTGGCCAAAACATGGCATATGCATGACTATCATTAAAATCTTATGTCTTTCTTAAAATGGTTATGGTGCAAAAATTATAGACTTTTCAATGTGCGCGGCTTTAATTGGAGAGAACATATAACTCCATAATTGGAGAGAACATATAACTCAATTAAAACTTGCAATTAACTTGCAATTCAAAAAAAGGTAAAATTGATAATGATGCACCATGGCACAAAGGCAAGCCAGAGACATAGCCACTACAGTCTAAATAGTCCAATTCTAAACTACAAAGAAGAAATTGAAACACAGCTGTCATTATTATCATGGGCTGCATGATTGAATTCGTAAATGTTATTTACTGAATAATGGAAGATGTTCTTATACAAGTCTACCAAATCTCCTCAAGGTGAGCACTCTAGAACTGACAAGGAGAGAGAGGAATTAGGTCGTTCACTTGCACTTTCTTTGGCTAAAGATTTGAAGAGACCACTTGGTAAGCATGTTGTATAAGATAGTAAAATTACTGTACTGTTACAGTAATCCAGTTTAAATTATCTCTCTCTCCATTCACCTGTTATAGTAATCCAGTTTATAAGATGGTAAAATGCCTATGGATAGTTTCCTACCTAGAGGCAAAAATGACTTTTTCCGATTTTTGCTATTTTAATCTTAATGTCGGTTGATTGATTGAAAAATGGTTAGTGGCATGTATAAAACTCCAGGTTGATATTACTATACTGGATAAACTACAGTTATACTCCCTACAATTTAATATATTTTTTGTTAAAGTCCTTAAAGTTTCGATTTTGTTAATTGAGTTCCTAAAGTATTAAATTCAAATCAATTTAATACTAAAGACAATACAAAATATAATATAAGCCCAAAGGTTATATAAAATTGTTATAAGGCCTGGGTCCATGCGTGTTTTAGAATTGGCATCAGAGCCTAATTTCTTAGCATTGCCAATATTAATAAATAAGCATTAGATACATTAAAGAAGTCACATCAAATAATTTAACTATTGTTGTTGCACTACAAATTTACTTAAGAATCTAATATCAGTTCTCTTTTATCTTCCAGAATCTCGCAGTTTTTTTTTTTAAATAAACAATACATATCTGATTTATCTAATTATGATAATGTAATATGTTTTGCCACCAACTTCATATATGTATGTGATTGATGAGTTTTTTCATACTAATCTTATGCAAGTAACTACAACTAGCTTTTGGAGGTGGATCCAAAGGACTTTGCTTATGATGGGTTCTTGAATATATATATGTATGGTGAAAGAAAAGAAAAAAAAAAAGGAGCTTATAAGTTTTGGTTATGTGAAATATGAATCAAAATGTTCGTAAAAATCTCAATTTCCATCTTGATCATGACATCCTATAAATGCATATTCTTGAGAGGTATCATGTTTTGTCTTTATAGTTTCTCAACATTTAGCATTTAAAAATAAAGAGGGCTTTGAAGGTTTACCATTTCTAACTTTTAAGTGAGACCTCTTTCCATAGGTTGTTGAATTTTGGTCAGGCCACAGTATAAAACTCAAACCATGCATAAACACTTTGTATATGTTTACAAATAATGAGAATTGAGAACAGAACAATGGATTAATTGTTGAAGGTAGTCAAATGCTTCTATTATATCTTCTTGATTTGCATATGTTACAATTTTTGTTTTTGCAATGCATAGTGATTTAGGTAAGAACATTTCTTGGTTCCTTGTTACAATCGTTCTAATTTTCTTGGTGCATATTGTTCGGTTCACCAATTTTTGTTAATTAAAATTTTGTTAATTTATTTTTGGCAATGGTACAAGATCATTCCAGTTTCATGATGTTTTTTCTCTAGAAAATAAAGGTTCTAATGACATGACAGCCTTGGCAGATAAACAGGTGTGCTTAATAATGGATTTTCAAAGTGGAGTTGTTGGTGCAGATCTAGTTTTGATACGTAGTTGAGGAATTGAGCCAAAGCCCAATTCTAGTTTTGATAATCTCACAAAGCTCACAAGGATCAGGATGCACACCCTTCAACACACTCATTTCAAAGTTTCCATATGGACCAAAGAACTGTTAGGGGAATAGCTCTCCATATCTTCCTCTCCAACTTTTTGAACCACTCTCCCTCCCACCAAATCAACTTGTTAGTTGAGTAATACAATTTAGTTGAATCTCACATTTAGTATTTGGCAGTGTTCTGTTCGTTATCATTGAGATATGTGGGATAAAAGGTGAAATATAAACTGAAAAGTGCTTTGGATACCTATTCATAACTAACTAAAGAGAAGATATGAGAAAATTTTATTGATCTTGAAATGGGACCTTGTTTCGATTATAGTGTAGCTACCAATCACTAATTACTAATTATGTCTTGTACTATATTCATAAAAAGAAAATATGAGATATTTTATTGACCTGTCCATCCCCATCCACTGCCTCCAACGTCCCCTCACTCGGTTCATGATAAGGAAAGAAACACCAGCTAGTTGCTAAGGTTAATGAAGAATAATTGTCCACATTGCATGATTATGAAGCATACATTATGCATCTAAAAAGTAGTTTGCATACAAGGATTTAGAGGGTAATACACAAACAACTAAAATCAAGTAAATCTACTGTTGTGTTGTATATGATTCTGAGTTTTCCTTTTGTATCATTGATTAGTTGGTTGAGTATAGATCCCTTCTTTTCTCTTCTACCAAACAGTGAATTGTACTCTACCCAAGAAATTTTTTTCAATAATTTCCCCAAATCTTCTTGTATTTCACAAATAAATTGCAAAAGCTTAGCCAAGTTGTTGATTCTCATTAATTATATTTCCCAATATAAAAGGAGATACTTAAAGAAAGAGAAGAAATAAAACACTCTAAGATAACATCACAGATTGGGAGACTTCACAAACAACAGATTTAAATCCTATTATCGACAAATCCCAGCAGCAAACATCAACAGAAACATTGAGAGTAAGAGGAAGAGACAGATAGAGACTGAGTGAGTGAGATTAAGAGAGAGGATTTATACCTCATATTGTTTTTAGGGAGAGTTGAAGATGCTCCTAAAACTCGAGATGGTGAGGGCCTTGGTAGGTGAGACGTTGTAGAACAAGAAAAGTATGAAAAAGAGGAGTAAGAGAAATCAAAGAGAAAAAGTGAGAACAGAGAGATATACACAGAGAGAGACATAAGGTTTCAAAAAAATACATAGATGACAGTACTAGGTGAAGACGACTCAGAAATGGCGAAGACGGCCAGCAGTGCTGACGATGGAGAGGCGAGAACGCCGAACGGCAACGTTGATGGTGAGGCGAGGTGATTAGCGTGACCGAGGTGTGATCGAATTCAATTGAGGTATGAAAAGAAGCTTTTTATTATTATCATTTATATATAAGGGTTTGAATTAGTTTAGTTATTCCCTACAAACATGTCGGTTGGCCATTGTCTGAACCTGCATTTAGATATCAAAATGACATCGTTTTGATATCTACAATGAAATTATATTAGTCGCAAAAAGATTGCACTATTCTCGCCCAGTTTTCACCCTCCCGCCTATATTTTTGGTGACTAAAATCTGAAATTGGTCGCCAAAAATCACTTTTTGGCAACAAAATATTTTTAGTCAGTAATAGTATCAACTTTTAGCTAAAATTTTTTTTTTTTTGGTCGGCAAATGTAATTTTTTTGCGACCAAAGTTTTTTGGTTGGCAAAAGTGGTCAGCAAATGTGTAATTTCTTGTAGTGTGGGTAAAAAATATCGGTGTGTTACACTCTTCGGTTGGTAAAGAAGACACTCTAATTTGGCATCACATGAAAAGATTAGCATACGAGGTAAACAGTGGGTATCATATGGCAGTTGGTGATAATCATGACAAAGTAAGATTAATGGCCTCGTCCTTGCTTCAACTCTCGAGGGAATTTTTGAAGCTAATCTGGTGGCTTCAAGTTCCTCCCAAGATCCATAGTACTTTTAGTGGAAAGTCTATTGCAACAATCTAGCAACAAAGGACAACCTCTTTTGTTAGAGATACGTTGCTTTCTAGAGTTGTCCAATCTACAACGCCTCAGTTGAATCCATTTAACATCTTTTTCAGTGCAGTTAGACAAGAGCAATGTGGTTTGGTTATGATTTAGGTATAGTGTCGAGGGTTGGGACACCCAATTCAGCTAAGGCTTGGACTATGTCGATCATGGATAGATGTTCCAATGTTAGCGATCGTAGAGAGATGGTTAGGAAGGTTGTGATTGTAGGTTAGTTTATTTGGAAAGAAAGGAACGAGTGGGTGTTTAACCAATTTCTTGTAGGGCCCAGGTAGGTTGTGTATAAGGTGTCTTTCTTTTGGAGAAAAATTAGTCAAACTTTAGTGCAATCAGGGGGTCTAGCTTCAGTTACTAGCCCTCCAATTCAACCTCATCCTAAATGGTAACCTCTTAGCCAAGGTAGTCTGAAAATTAATTGCGATATAAGCTTTGCACAAGAGGGTGGGAAATCTTCCATAGCTGCTATTCTGAGGGATTGGAAGGGAAAATTAGTTGATGGTGGGTTTCTCTGGTTCAATCATTCACGGTTATTCAAGGAGAAGCTCATGTGGTTCGCTTGGCATTTAGGCCCCTTCAAGCTCTTACTCTTTCTAATGTCCAAGCAGAGAGTGATTGTAAGGCAGTCATTGATCTTAGTGTCTTGGACTGCTCATTGGGATTGCCTTGCTTTATTTCATGATATTGATTCAACAATTTCAAGTTCAAGGTGTTCGTTTTCTTGGGTGCCTAAAGAAGCCAATAGAGTTGCACATTAGCTGGCTTCAACAAATCGGTACCTTACCATTAGATTGGGTTGATATATTACTCCTTCTCCCTTGAAGGATTTGTTGCTTTTTGATTCCTCTGTATAGCCTTAAGCCATTTCATAGTTCAAAAATAAAAAATAAAAAGAAATTACATACATAGTAGAGTTTACAAGTCCCATTTTCCTAATACTTTTTTAGGTCTTTTGAAAGGTTGAAGTAATGTAATAGTAATTAATTTGTCTATTGAGAATACTATGTATATTTGGACATTCTATGGTGAATTGTTTGATAGAAATTTTTTCTTATAATTTAGGGAAAATGACACAAATAGTCCCTGTACTTTACCACGTGTGTCATTTTGGTCCTTGACATTTCAAATTGCTCGATTTAGCCTCTCAATTTAACAAAGTGTGTTAATTTCGTCCAATGATTGACGCCCATTTGAAATCATGGACGGAAAGCCAGCACTTGCCTCTCACGTGCTCCCTCTAGCACTTACTGAGGGGCACACTCGTCTTTTCACCTCAAACCCTAGGTTACCTCGATCGTCCTTATACTTGCATCTCCCCCAAATCAGCAAATCCATTCTCTCTCTACATAATCGAATTGTTTCTAGGGTTTTGAGTTACCAAAAAATTGGTTGACTGTAAATCTGCTGAAATTGGCAGGGATAGAGAAGAAAACGATTGACGAGGTGAAAAGACAAACATGGGGATTGTGAGGATTGGTGATGAAATACTAGATTATAGTAAGCAAAAAAGTACTCTTTACTTTTTTTTTTTGGTTTTGTATGTTGCTTTATTTTGTCTGTCTACAAGTTGAATCATTAGGTGGGTCAAGGAATCTACTTTTGCTTTGCTTTGTTTGAAAGTGGCAAGGTGAATATATGGTTATATATTCATGCATGTCGACACATCTGCACAATTGCACACTGACAAAAAAACTAATCAATATCTATAATTGATGTATATATAATGTGTTGTGGTCCCCCTTGTCCTGTATTGTGGATCATACAATAAACATGTTATCTTCTATTTCAGATCCAAATGGTGATTATTTCACTATCAAAATGCATCATGGTGGGGTTTTTAAGTCTTTAGTAAATAGGGCTTACGTAGGGAGGAAATTACCATTTTGGGACAATTGTGATGTTGACAAAATGAGGTTGACAGAGATAGGGGATATGGCTCAAAAGTTAGGATATACTGAATGCATTTCATACCATTATCGAGTGCCTGGTAGGGACTTAAATTATGGATTAATGCCACTTAGAAATGAGAGTGATGTAATGGATATGGTGAAATGGGTGCATGTAAGTAGGATAATTGAAGTGTATTTAGAGCACATTCCTGATGATTAGTTGCTTGAGCTTGAAGAGTTTAATCCCTTTCACCATGCATCAGTTGTCATTGAGGAAATTGGAAGTGGCACACGTAATGTGGAGGGTGAGGGTGAGGGTAAGGTTGAAGTTGAAGTTGAAGTTGAAGTTGAAGTTGAAAGGCAAAGTCATGATTCATCCAACTATTCTACAGATCTAGAGGAGTTTGAGGATAGTGACTATGATTTCAATAAGGATGACATACTATTTGATGCTAATGTTGATAGGAATGTTGAATGTGATGGGTTAGGGAGGCAAAAGCATAATGATGAAAGGGTTAAGGTACCTCATATTGATTGCCTAGAGCCTGATGCTACAACAGATAACTTGAAGAGCATTAATGGATCTTCTGAAGAAGAGGCTGGAAGCAACTGTCATGACCCGAACCCACCCCTATGGGTTAAGGACATAATCGGCCAGTAATCAAGGGATTACCTACGGCCTCAAACCATTTCAGACATAACTCAACAGAGTAAAGGGGCCAAACGGAAGCAATGTCAAACTTTTGTCCATAGAGCTGTGCTTATATGGCACGTCATAACAATCCATACATATACATGTTAATAACTCACATCAAAATATGTACAAACACAAAGTTCTGTACATACAGGACCATTCAAGTCTAGGTCAGCCAATCAAAACTATATACAAACGTATCCAAAGTCCTCGCCAACATGACAAAATATAATAAGATAGCAAAAGGGCGAACACGAGTCTCGTGCGTGAGACGTAAGGGCTGACTCTTCAAAACTTGGTTGTTCCATACAAACTTCACTGAGGCTAGGTTTGGACCTCCCTTGGCTCACCTACAGGCACATGAATGAGCGTGAGCGAAAGCCCAGTAAATAATGTCAAATAAAGAAGATACACGAACAGTATTTAGGACAATATACACCAAACAGCCTTGGGCCCAATTCATATTTCTATCAGGCATATATATATGTATAGGTCGAGTGACTACGATTCCCACACGTCAAACGGCCTCGGGCCCAATTCGTTCATGTCATACGGCCTCTAGCCCATCAATTCTTTCATTCGTGGCAAACTGGCCTTTGGCCCATTCATTCTTTCATTCATGTCAAACTGGCCTTTGGCCCATTCATTCTTTCATTCATGTCAAACTGGCATTTGGCCTATTCATTTGGCATAGCAACCATTTGTCCACCATTCAAATTAACGAACTTATAAGACTTACATAGAAGTAAGCAATTGGACAATTAACATACTTCAGATATCTTTCTTAAGATATTACTTACAGTGATCGGCTAGATGATTTGCCTTGGAGCTTGACCCTACACATTCCATGAACACAATGGGTCACAAACAATTCAATCCGTTCTTAATTCACATATTCCTCTTTAGGCTTCTTTCTTATTCTTTTAATTCATTCATAGTGCTCAATGCATGCCTAAGAGTACTTAGAAGTGAAAGGGAACGGAAAACGAAACACAAAACACATTTACAAAATTTCAGAAACAGGAGTCCCCGCTCGAGCGGACCCATTAGGTTTGCAAAAGTTCTGGTTATCTCGTTTTTACGCTCGAGCGTGAATTCGAGCGCTCGAGCTGAAGGTCATTCTACATAGCTCCCCACTCGAGCGTGAACTTCTCTGCTCGAGCGGACATCCATGACTGTAAAAATACTAGGAGCCCGTATTTTACGCTCGAGCGGTGGTTCCCCCGCTTGAGCGGACGTCAAGAATTCTGGGCTTTCCAGAACTTGTTCTTGAGCTCAAATTCGACCTTCCACAATTCTGGTTTCAAAACATGCAAATACAATATATAGCACATGGATGTAAACAACATGAGGCCAATCATTCAAAATCATGGTCCAATTCTTCAAAATTAATCATGGCTCATATATTCAACTCTCATATAAGCTCCATATCTTTCATAATCAAACATGCAAGTTAATTTTGACTTCATTTCTATTTAAAATGATGCAATTGGTGTTCATTCTCATGAAACTCAATAAAAACATGCTTGCATGTATGATCCAACTTTCAATGTTTCATAATTCACATATTACATGCTAAATTATGTAATTTCATAGGAATTCTCTACATGCATGCACACATGGACTTCAAACTCATCAAATACAACACAATTCTTGTTCTTGATCACCAATTAACTTTGAATTCACAAAGTTACAATATTAAACTCATGAATTCCTAACCAATTACTCACCTAGAAGCTCAATCTTTCCAATTTATGATCAAATCTTGAGTGTGCCTTCAAGATCACCAAGTTCCCTAGCCAAATCTCTACCTTGAGCCTCCCCTCTCACTAAATTCGGCTCCTCCCTCTTTCTAGAGCATAATTTCAAATGTTGAGTTCAAAAGAAACAAAAATGAGGGTGTCTAATGGCCCTTTAAAAGCTCCATCTCAATATATTTCTTTAATATTAAATAATTGGGCACCATTTCATTAATTTAATCTATTTAATTTGATCCGAATCAATTTTCAATTAAATTTCACCGTAGGCCCTAAAAATTATGCCAATCACAATGGCGTAGTCAATTTCGATTTCTATGGCCAATAGGGCCTTCAATTTAAATTCCAAAGCAGATAATCAAACAGATATTCCTACAGTGAACAGATAGAAATTCAAAACCGCATATTTTTACATAAATGGCACACAAATCATATCAAACACATAATCACATTCGTAATAAGGACCAATTAGCATAATACGGAACAGGATTATCACAGTCTTCCCCCCTTTAGGAAGTTTGGTCCTCCAAACCTATTTTACCTTCGTCGGGAAACAAATGTGGATAGCGTAGTCGTATTTCATCCTCTTTTTCCCACGTGGCATCCGTCCCATAGTGTTCTTTCCATTCCACTTTCACCATTAGGATGGACTTGCTTCTCAATTGTTTCACTTGCCGGTCAACGATTCATTCCGGCCACTCGGCGTACTCCATATTTTCGTCAAGAGCTACCCGGTGATAATCAATCATATGAAACAGGTCTCGAAGATATCCCCTCAACATCGACACATGAAACACATTATGGATTTGCTCGAATCCCGGTGGCAAAGCGACTCGATAAGGAACTGGGCCAAGCCTTTCTAGAATTTGAAACGACCCAATGTAACGGGGCAACAACTTACCCTTCTTTCCAAATCTGACTTGGCCTTTCATCGGAGTCACATGGATAAACACATGGTCACTAACCTCATACTCAAGAGGTCTTCTTCGAACATCTGCATAATTTTTTTGTCGGTCCTGGGTTGTTTTGAGCCTTTGCTGAATAGTTTTGATCTTCTCAGAAGTGTCTTGCACAATTTCAGGCCCAAGTAAAGCTTTATCCCCGACTTTTGTCCAACAAATCGGTGATCTACACCTTCTACCATACAAAGCCTCGTATGGTGCCATACCAATGCTGGAGTGGAAGCTGTTATTGTATGCAAATTCTGAAAGTGGCAAATAGTCTTCCCAACTCCCCTGAAAATCCAAGGCACACATCATTAACATATCTTCTAACATCTGTATGGTCCGTTTTGATTGCCCATCTGCCTGTGGATGGAATGCAGTACTAAATCTCAGTTCTGTTCCCATAGCTTCCTGCAAACTCTTCCACAATCTAGATACAAATTTCGGATCTCTATCCGACACAATAGACACCGGAACTCCGTGTAAACGGACAATCTCATTAACATATATTGTAGCCAGTCTATAAGCATTAAATGTAGTTCTAACTAGTAGAAATGTGCAGACTTAGTTAGTCTATCAACTACAACCCAAATAGAAACCATACCTCAAGGAGTCCAAGGTAAATCGACAACGAAATCCATAGTCACATGCTCCCACTTCCATTCAGGAATAGGGAGAGGTTGAAGTAGACCGCCTGGTTTCTGATGTTCAGCTTTAACTTGCTGACATTGGAGACATTTGGACACATATTCTGCAATCTCTTTCTTCATTTTAGGCCACCAATAGCTTTGTTTCAGATCCCGATACATTTTATTGTGACCCGAATGCGTAGCAAACACTGATTTATGGGCTTCATCTAAAACCCTTTTCTTTAGTTCTAAAATATCTGGGATACACATTCAGTTTCGAAATCTCAACAATTTGCCTTCGATGCTGAACTCTGCTTTCGGACTTGTCTCAAATTCATCAATCACTTTCTTGAGGAAAATCCATCCTCTTTTTGTTTCTGTTTAATCTCATCAATAATTGTCGGTTCAGCTGAAATAACGGCTATCAATCCGCCCTGTTCACACAACACCACTTCAATTTCAGACTTCTCGAAATCTTGCAAGATCTCTTTCTATTCAGTAAGCAAGCAAGCCATACTCCCTGTTGATTTTCTACTCAAGGCGTCAGTAACTGTATTAGCCTTTCTAGGGTGATACTGAATCTCAAGATCATAATCCTTTATCAGTTCGAGCCATCTCCTCTGTCGCATACTCAACTCCTTCTGCGTAAAGAAGTATTTCAGACTTTTGTGATCCGTGTAGACTTCACATTTTGCCCCATACAAGTAATGCTGCCAGATTTTCAAAGCAAAAACAACTGCGGCCAATTTTAGATCATGTGTTGGGTAGTTCTTCTCGTGTGGTCTCAACTGTTGGGAGGCGTAAGCAATAACCTTTATGTTCTGCATTAGTACACAATCCAAACCTTTATAAGATGCATCACTGAAAATTACAAACTCTTCCGTACCTGTGGGCAATGTCAATACTGGTGCAGTGGTCAGTCTTCTCTGTAGTTCACGAAAGGCAGATTCTCTTTCGTCATTCCATTCAAATGGTTGCCCCTTGCGTGTCAGTTGGGTAAGAGGTACAGCGATCCTTGAAAAGTCTTTCACAAATCTCCTGTAATAACTGGCTAAGCCCATGAAACTGCGGACTTCTGTCACATTCGTCGGTGTAGGCCAATTCACAATTGCCTCTATCTTCTGTGGGTCCACTGAAATCCCCTCTTTGTTGATAACATGTGCTAAGAAAACAACTTTATCCAACCAAAACTCACATTTCTTTAGTTTAGCAAACAATTTCTTTTCCCTAAATATTTGCAGGACAGTTCTCAAATGATGTTCATGTTCAAGTCTATTCTTGGAGTATATCAAATGTCATCAATAAAAACCATAACAAATTCGTCAAGGTAGGTTTTAAAAATTTGGTTCATTAAGTCCATAAACGCTGCAGGAACATTAGTTACCCCAAACGGCATAACAAGAAATTCAAAATGACCATACCTCATTCTGAATGCGGTTTTCTCAACATCTTCTACCTTTACTTTCAACTGATGATACCCGGATCTCAAATCAATCTTGGAAAACACTTTTGATCTCTGCAACTGGTCAAACAGGTCATCAATACGGGGTAGGGGATATTTATTCTTTATTGTTACCTTGTTAAATTCTCGATAGTCGATGCACAAACGCAAAGTTCCATCTTTCTTCTTTACAAACAACATTGGTACACCCCACGGTGAAGTACTAGGTCGGATAAACCCTTTGTCAAGTAGGTCTTGCAACTGTTCTTTCAGTTCTTTCATTTCAGCAGTAGCCATTTTGTAGGGAGTTTTGGAAATAGGCTAGGTGCCTGGCATAATCTCAATTGTAAACTCTATCTCCCTGTCCACCAATTCCCTTGGTAGTTCATTTGGAAACACATCTGGAAATTCTCTAACAATAGGGATACTATTCAATTCAACATATACAGATTGTTCAGACAACACATAACACAAATAACCCTGGCACCCTTTCCTGATCAGTTTACATGCCTTCATTGCAGATATTAAATAAGGTGGAGGTACTACCCCATTACCCACAAATACATTTTTTTCCTGTTCTGGTGGTCTAAACACAACTCGTTTTGTCACACAATCAATGGTGGCACAATATTTAGTTAACCAATCCATGCCTAGAATTATATCAAAGCGCCTAAAGTTCAAGGTCAACAAATCCACATACAAAATAGCACTCCCAATTCGCATGTCACAAAAACGATATACCGATTCACACAATATTGATTCCCCAGAAGGAGCAGATACACATAGCAGATATGGCAATAATTCTAGGGGTCTACTCAGTCTAGATGCAAATGCACATGTTACGAAAGAGTGTGTTGATCCGGAGTCAATTAACACAAAACCATCTTGATTACACATAGAAATAGTACCTGAGACAACTACGTCAGCATTCTGTGTATCGCCTGGAACAAGTCCGAAAACTCTCCCTTGCCTCACGGTATCTCAGGTGGTAGTAGATCTCATAGTATTTCCCGATTTTGGGATCGATACAGTGGAACTAGCAGCTATCTTCCGACTGTTCTGATTACAGTCTCAGGCCATATGCCCTTGTTTACCACATTTGAAACAGGCTCCTGGCACATGGTAACAAACCCCACGATGCCTTTTACTACAAATGTTACACATTGGGGATGTATCTCGGGAAGAATTCGAAGTACTTGAGGAGCCCGTATTTTGCTTTTTTGAAAATTTCTTCTTTGAGAAGAAGCCTTGCCTTTTGTTGCCCTTCCAGTCAGTTGTTAACTTAGCCTGTCTAGCTATGTTAGCTTCTGATATTATGGCCCGGTCTAGCACCCCAATATAGGTTTCCAGCTTCAAGACATTCACCCTTTCTAAAATGTCGCTTCGAGGCCCACCTTCTAAATGCCTCGCTTTCTTATAATCGGTATCGATCACATGTGGTGCAAACCTGGCCAATTCAGTGAATTTGGCTTCATACTCAGCTACAGTCATACTGTCTTACTTTAGTTCCATGAACTCTGATACTTTCCTGTCCCGGACACATTGCAGGAAGTACTTATCATAGAAAATTTCCAAAAATTTGGTCCAGTCAACATCCTTATGATTCTCACGCATTAATATCCACCATCTTCTTGCTTCATCTTCTAGCATAAAAGTGGCTAGAAGTACTTTCTGTGTCTCCGAACACGTGAACACTTCAAACAACTTTTCGATGCCAAGAACCCATGCTTCGGCTTTCAACGGATCTAATCCACCATGGAACTGTGGTGGTTTCATTTTCTTAAACTCTTTGGTGAGAGCTATTATTCGGTCATCATTCTGATTATCTGGCACGGGTGGAGGTGGAGGTGGAGGTGGACGATGTGGTTGCTGCCACTGTTGTTGCCACTCTTGTTGTTGCCTCAATGTTTCTGCCATTTCCTGAATCAATCTCCATTCTATCCATTCTGGCAGTAAAAGACTCCTCTATCTCATCACCTCTTGTTCTCACCATCTGATTAGACTGGCATTATACTTTATTCAAAAGATTCACAGGTATGTATATACTAAAGGGCATACATATTTAAATAATTTGCAATGCAAGCAAATCACAAACTTATAACACATAATCATTCATATTAAAATATTTAAGCGCATTCTCGATGCTTTCAAATTCATACTCATCACATGAATGCACCCTAGATCTTTTCTAGATGCTTATTGCTCATCTGGACAAGTGTGTAAGTTATTAACTCGTGCTCTGATACCACTCTGTCATGACCCGAACCCACCCCTATGGGTTAAGGACATAACCGGCCAGTAATCAAGGGATTACCTACGGCCTCAAACCATTTCAGACATAACTCAACAGAGTAAAGGGGCCAAACGGAAGCAATGTCAAACTTTTATCCATAGAGCTGTGCTTATATGGCATGTCATAACAATCCATACATATGCATGTTAATAACTCACATCAAAATATGTACTAACACAAAGTTCTGTACATACAGGACCATTCAAGTCTAGGTTAGCCAATCAAAACTATATACAAACGTATCCAAAGTCCTCGCCAACATGACAAAATATAATAAGATAGAAAAAGGGCGAAGACGAGTCTCGTGCATGAGACGTAAGGGCTGACTCTTCAAAACTTGGTTGTTCCACACAAACTTCACTGAGGCTGGGTTTGGGCCTCCTTTGGCTCACCTACAGACACATGAATGAGCGTGAGCGAAAGCCCAGTGAATAATGTCAAATAAAGAAGATACACGAACAGTATTTAGAACAATATACACCAAACAGCCTTGGGCCCAATTCATATTTCTATCAGGCATATATATATGTATAGGTTGAGTACTGTGATTCCCACACGTCAAACGGGCTCAGGCCCAATTCGTTCATGTCATACGGCCTCTGGCCCATCCATTCTTTCATTCGTGTCAAACTGGCCTTTGGCCCATTCATTCTTTCATTCATGTCAAACTGGCCTTTGGCCCATTCATTCTGTCATTCATGTCAAACTGGCCTTTGGCCCATTCATTCTGTCATTCATGTCAAACTGGCCATTGGCCATTCATTTGGCATAATAACCATTTGTCTACCATTCAAATTAACGAACTTATAAGACTTATATAGAAGTAAGCAATTGGACAATTAACATACTTCAGATATCTTTATTAAGATATTACTCACAGTGGTCGGCTGGATGATTTGCCCTGGAGCTCGACCTTACACATTCCATGAACATAATGGGTCACAAACAATTCAATCCGTTCTTAATTCACATATTCCTCTTGAGGCTTCTTTCTTATTCTTTTAATTCATAGTGCTCAATGCATGCCTAAGACTACTTAGAAGTGAAAGGGAACGGAAAATGAAACACAGAACACATTTACAAAATTTCAGAAACAGGGGTCCCCGCTTAAGCGTGGACTTCCCCGCTCGAGCGGACCCATTAGGTCTGCAAAAGTTCTAGTTACCTCGTTTTTTATGCTCGAGCGTGAATTCGAGCACTCGAGCTGAAGGTCATTCCACATAGCTCCCCGCTCGAGCATGAACTTCCCCGCTCGAGCGGACATCCATGACTGTAAAAATACTAGAAGCCCGTATTTTACGCTCGAGCGGCGGTTCCCCCGCTCGAGCGGACATTAAGAATTCTGGGTTTCCTAGAACTTGTTCTTGAGCTCAAATTCGACCTTCAAAGGTTCAAAACCCACAATTCTAGTTTCAAAACATGCATATACAATATATAGCACATGGATGTAAACAACGTGAGGCCAATCATTCAAAATCATGGTCCAATTCTTCAAAATTAATCATGGCTCATACATTCAACTCTCATATAAGCTCCATATCTTTAATAATCAAACATGCAAGTTAATTTTGACTTCATTTCTATTTCAAATGATGCAATTGGTGTTCATTCTCATGAAACTCAATAAAAACATGCTTGCATGTATGATCCAACTCTCAATCTTTCATAATTCACATATTACATGCTAAACTATGTAATTTCATAAGAATTCTCTACATGCATGCACACATGGACTTCAAAGTCATCAAATACCACACAACTCTTGTTCGTGATCACCAATCAACTTTGAATTCACAAAGTTACAATATTAAAGTCATGAATTCCTAACCAATTACTCACCTAGAAGCTCAATCTTCCCAATTTATGATCAAATCTTGAGTGTGCCTTCAAGATCACCAAGTTCCCTAGCCAAATCTCTACCTTGAGCCTCCCCTCTCACTAAATTCGGCTCCTCCCTCTTTCTAGAGCATAATTTCAGATGTTGAGTTCAAAAGAAACAAAAATGAGAGTGTCTAATGGCCCTGTAAAAGCTCCCTCGCAATACATTTCTTTAATATTAAATAATTGGGCACCATTTCATTAATTTAATCTATTTAATTTGATCCAAATCAATTTTCAAATAAATTTCACCATAGGCCCTAAAAATTACGCCAATCACAATGGCGTAGTCAATTTCGGTTTCTGTGGCCGATAGGGCCTTCAATTTAAATTCCAAAGCATATAATCAAACAGATATTCCTACGGTGAACAAATAGAAATTCAAAACCACATATTTTCACATAAATGGCACACAAAATCATATCAAACACATAATCACATTTGTAATAAGGACCAATTACCATAATACGGAATAGGGTTATCACAGCAAAAGTGTTAGATATCCAGAGTTTAATCCAAACATAGATATGGCAGACCCACAATTCAAGGTTGGCATGGTTTTTGGCACTGCCAAAATATTCAAAGCTACTGTTAAGGAGCAAGGTATTATGACTGGGAAGGCTATTAAGTTAGTCAAAAATGATAGCAAGAAAGTTAGGGCCACCTGTAAGCCACCATGTGAGTGGATGCTTTATGCATCCAAGATGCATGGACAACCATCATTCAAGATAACGACATATGTCCCCACTCACAATTGTGGCAGAATATTTTTTAATAGACAAGTGAATTCTACCTGGTTGTCTAAGAAGTACTTGGAGACATTAAAGTCCAATCCATTAATTCTAGTGTAGTCATTCAAGCAAGCTGTGCAAAAGGATCACAATGTTGGTATATCCAGGAGCCAAGTGTATAGGACAAAGAGAAAAGCACAGGAATTGATAGAGGGAAGCCTCATGGAACAATATGCCAAATTATGGGATTACTGTGAAGAGATAAAAAGAACTAATCCAGGGACAACTATCATAGTCAAGGAAGATGATGAAGAATCAAAAAATGAAGAACATAAAATAGATGAAGCCAAGCCTAGGTTTCAAAGGATTTTTGTATGCTTTGGAGGTTGCAAGCAAGGTTTTCTAGCAGGATGTAGGCCATTCTTATGGGTTGATGCCTACCATTTGAAAGGGCCATACAAGGGACAACTGTTGCAAGCTGTTGGTTTGGATGGGAATAACAACAGCTATCCATTGGCCTTTGCAGTTGTTGAAGGAGAAACAAAGAGTTCATGGAAATGGTTTTTTGAAATATTGTGTGGCACTCTTGGGTGGTTCAACAAGCAAGGAGTGACCTTCATGTCTGACAAGCAAAAGGAAAATGCTTATTGGAAGTTTCATGCATTTATTTGTACTGTTTAGTTCATTTAATGTGTGTAACTTTTTTTTTTTTTTTTCCTGCAAATGTACGGATTGTCTCCAGCACATATAGAGGTTGCACCCATGGCAGAGCATAGGTTCTGCATCAGACATCTTTACACCAATTTCAAAGATAGATTCAAGGAGGTGCACCTGAAGGACATTGTGTACAAAGCTACAAAGGCTTCTTATATACAAGCATTTGAGGCTCATATGGAAGAGTTAAAGGAAGCTGATGAAGATGCATTCAATTGGTTAGTTGAAAAACCCCCAAGCACCTGGTCTAGATCTCATTTCACACCTACAGTTAAGTCTGATATCTTAGACAACAACATGTGTGAGAGCTTTAATAGCTTGATCCTAGAAGCTAAAGGAAAAACCATAATCCCTTTGTTAGAGGACATTAGGTGTATCTTGATAAAAAGGCTGCAGGTGAGAAGTAATGAGGGCTTTCCCAGGACCTATTTGTCTTAATATACAACAAGCACTGGAGAAAAAGAAAGAAGATGCAAGCAATTGTATTGCTATGTGGGCAGGAGGTCTGAGGCACCAAATCAATTACTTCAATGGGCAACATTTTGTAGTTGATTTAGGTGATTCAACCTGTTCATGCAGAAAGTGGGATCTAACTGGCATACCATGTTGTCATGCCATTTCAACCATATATGACAAACATGAGCAACCTGAAGATTATGTGGCTCATTGGTATAAGAAGGAGACATATTCGGCTAGCTATGAGCCAATGATATACCCAATAAATGGTTTTGAAATGTGGCCAAAGTCTGTGCTGCTTACATTATTGCCTCCAAAAGTGAATAAGCAACTTGGTAGGCCAAGAAAGTTGAGAAAAAGGCAAGCAGATGAGCCTAACAATCCCCATAAGTTGCACAGAGGAAACACAACAACTACACGCAGCTTGTGTGGTAAGCTTGGGCACAACAAAAGAGGATGCAAAGGCCAGCCTATTACACCAAAGGTTACCCTACACACAATTTGTTACATCTTCATAAATTTCATTCATTTATTAGAGGTCCTTTATACAATTAATTATTGACAATTTGCAGGTGACAAACAACCAGTCAAGCACCCAGAGAAGCAGTCAGAGAAGCAACCAACCACCTACTCAACCCAGTAGTCAACCAAGAGACCAAGCAACCACTGAAGTCACTAGTCAAGAAGGCAGTAGGGTAAGCATTTCAATAAGGCCTAAAGCAAGTGGTAGTCAACCAAGTTTCAACTTTAGACCAGTATTGCAAACGGTGAGCATTAGGGGACCTCCACCAGGGTTCATTAGAACAAATACATTCATTGAGCCAAACCCATCTGAAGGTCCATATGCGGGTTCAACAACATATGAGTCAAAGGGGCAGCAGTTTGTGACCTTGTCTTCACTACCAAAACATGGAAGAAATTAAATGTTGAAGGAGTAGTTACCTAATAGTAGACAACAATTTTTTTGTGGATTGTTATGCATTATGTTTTGTTGTATTTGGCTTTTTTATTTTATGTTGGAACATGGTAATGTTTTGTTGGATTTGATATTTGTATTTTGTTGGCACATGGTAAACTGATTGGCCTTTGTGTTATTATTTGAAGTATTTATTTATTTATTTATTTGTATTGGAACATGTTTCGACCATTTTTTTTTTTTTTTTTTTTTTTGTATCAACCATGTCTACAATGTTTATTTCTATGTCTTTTGCATCATGTTTGCTAAAAGTGAAACAAACCAATGCAGCAAAAGTGTAACAACACCATGATCTAGTGTGATTGAAAAAAAAAATGATAATCAAAAACAGTTTCATTCAACATTCATTTAAAAATTCAACATTGACTCAAATGTTGATTAAAAAACATTGCTACAGCTTGATTCAACATTGATATAGTGTCATTCAAAATATGTTTGGACACTTATAACATTCATACATAATAAACCCCAATTACATAACGCTGGACATAACAAAATCAAACCCTAAAATCCATTCCCAGTCTATAAGCATCAATTACAAGAGAAAAAAAAAAACCCCCCCCCCCCCCACTTCATTCCCAGTCCAGAAGCTTCAAAACAAAATAAATATAAAAAAAAAATTTAACATCTTCAATTTCCATCATTCCCAATGCTTGAAAGAGAATCAGCTACAGAACCATCTCCAATCATGTTTCAATACCAAAAAATGAGCCATGACAATGCCATCAAGGTAATCAACTTCCTCTGTCTTACTCAATACATCTTCAATTGCTCTTCAAGCATGGTGGTTCAACCCAGGTATGATCTCTCAAGCGCGAGGACACAATGGAGGATCCACCCATAGAAAGAATCCACATGCATGTCTGCTCTGCAATATTTTTTCTGAAACACCTCAGTTGCCTTTACAAACAGTATCACAAAAGGACATCCCAATTTTTTTTCCATCTACACTTACACCATATTGAGGACATCCCAAAAACCTTCGTCCAGGGTTGCTCTCTGTCCACGAAGTCTTCAACTAAGCTTCCATTCTGCATCGGCATAATACATGATCCATCGTCTTCTTTCGTCTGTCTACCATCAATTTTGGAATCTGTATGTGTATATAATGAAGATAGAGATGACATATACGATTTTGGTGGGAGATAACCTAGGGTTTGAGGTGAAAAGACAAGTATGCCCCTCAGTAATTACTAGAGGGAGCACATGAGAGGCAGGTGCTGGCTTTCCGTCCATAATTTCAAACGGGCGTCAATTATTGAACGAAATTGACACACTTCGTTAAATTGAGGGGCTAAATCGAGCAATTTGAAATGTCAAGAACCAAAATGACACACGAGGTAAAGTACATGAACTATTTGTGTAATTTGCCATATAATTTATTAAGTAAAAATCTAAGTGATGATATTTTCAATTTTTACTTTCGAATTATTAATTTTTAATTGACAAATTAAACTAACGGTCCTTATAGTTTGGGGCTTGTGTCACTTTAGTTCTTGACTTTTCAATTGTAACACATTTAATTTAGAATTTTGAATCTTGTTCTAAATAAGGACAATTGAATATACTATTGCTTAATTTCAAGGACAAAATTGTCAATTTAATAAAATATAAACTAATTTGATTAAAATAAATGTTAAAAAAATATTTTTGAATATTTAAAAATTATTTCTATCCATTAAAGATAAAATTATGTAAAATTAATAAATCTTTTAGACATTTATATATTTATTTATTTATTTATATCAAATTAATTTTTACTATGTAAAATTGATATTTAAAAAAAGAAGAAGAAAATAAAAAATTACAAAATATTATTGATTGACCACAATAGTCGCATAATATATGGGATCATGTAATCAGTTATTCAAAGTCGAGAGAGAATGAAGCTATTTAGGATCCTCTAGAATACATATATATATATATATATATATATTTGGAGTATTGCTATTTATGCTTAGAAATTAGATTAATTTTTTAAATTCAATGATGTGATATTTTATTAAAATATTTAAGTCAACTTTTTCTCTCATTTATTTTCTAATTATCAACCAATCATCTTATTTACATATCATTTTACATAAGTAATGGGTCTAGAAAATAAGTTTGCATATCATTTTTTATTTTTGTTAAAGTTATCTTAAAATATTTTTTTGGATGGTTGAGATTTAATTTTACCACAATTGAAGTTACCATGATAATTTCACCTTCCAACTCTCAAAATCTAGGATTATCACTCTACAATCACTCTAAAAAGAATAAATAAATAACTCAAGAGGATCCTAACCACTTTAAAAAAAACATAAGGGTTTATTATACTTTATACTCTTAAACTATCATTAAATTGTCTACTTACTCTCAAAATTATTAATTGAGTTTACTAAGTTTTTTAAGTGTATAAATCAAAATCTATTTAATTTCTAAACTTTTGATTGAATTTGTTTAGTTCTTAAATTATTTAATTCAAACCTATTTGATCCATAAAATAATTACTAAAATTAAATATATGTTTATAAGTATTATAAATTAGTAACAAATCTTACATAATTAAAATTTTATTTTATGTTTTAAAACTGGGCATCAGATGTTATGGTGGATTTCTTTTACTATAAAGCTAAGAGTAATTATCTAAAGTATTTTATTACTTATTTTTTACAAGTGACTACGTGTTTACTTTCATCTACAAAGATTAATTACATTTTTCCTTCATATAATTTAGTCCAAAAACACTTTACCCCTTCTAATTAAAAAATGTATAACCCTATTGCGATTTGGAGTGAAACGCAAAACTAACCGAATCTGTTATATATAACAACGCATGTTGTGCATCCTTAGCCAAAACGCGTGACGACATTGTTAGGAATAAAATTTGAAAGGAAAGGGTCTGGTTTGTGTAAAATAACTGATGTATTATTATTGATGTATTGATGTGTAAATTACAGATGGTGAGGTACTCATTATATAGGAGAGGATTGGGAAGTAGGTGAGTGTGTGTGGTAGGTGAGTTGAGTGGAGGTGGTAGGTGATGATATATTTTAACAGCCCCCCGCAAACTCAAGGAGGATAGAAACTAACCAACTTGAGTTTGGAGAGAGTAACAAAATAAGAAAATACATAAAAATAAAAAAAAGAAAATACATAAAAATAAAAAAAAAAAGATAGGGGACACTGTATGGTCGTGTCAGACCGTTGGTGAAGATACTGAAAGGTGGTGCCATAACGTGGTAGAGGACACTGGATGGGTGTGCCATAACGGTGTAGAGGACACTGGATGGTGGTGTCATAACGTGGTAGAGGACACTGGATGGGCGTGCCATAACGGTGTAGAGGACACTGGATGGTGGTGTCATAACGTGGTAGAGGACACTGTATGGTAGTGTCATAACGTTGTAGAGGACACTGTATGGTTGTGGCAGACCGCTGTAGCAGATAAAGTCTGGACAGTTGACGAGGTCACACTGGACCGATGGAGAAGCTAACCGGAATCAATGTCGGGACAGTTTATGGGGTCATGTCGGACCGTTGAAAATGCTAACCGGAATCAAATGTCGGGACAGTTTATGGGGTCATGTCGGACCGTTGGTGAAGGCTAACCCTCAAAAGGTGTGCCCAATTTTTCAAAAGGCGTGCCATCAAAAGGCGAACCCAATTCATCAAAAGGTGTGCCGGATTCATCATGGCGAGGCACGTGAGTGCCTTGGTTGGCGCGCCCGTTTGTCGGCTGGTGGTAAGAGGCGCGCGATGCGCGTGGCTGCCTCAGCTATAAGACGAAGGCTAAGGCTGAGGCAGAGGCGGAGACAAAAAACTTGCGAGAGATATTCTGAGAGTTTCTGAGAGAGATTTCTGAGAGAGGTATTCTGTAACACTCTGTTGTCTGAGAAAATGGCCTCTTCGTCCCGCCCTCTGCTTACTCTCTTTCCCGACCTCAACGAGTCAACGAGAGAGAGAACTGGTGCGGTGGCACTGGAAACCCAACCAAGCGCCCCGGAGTTTGCTCCGTTGAACTTTCCGATGCGGTCGGTGGAGCAAAGAATGGCAGTGCAGTCGGATGTGGAGGCCAATCAGTATACTCTGAAGGCATGTGTGGAAAGCATGACGGCGGTCACAAACTTGTCGAACCGGCTGCAGAGTAGGACAAATGAGGTGCAGCATTTAAACTCCCAGCTGGCTCTGCTCCAACGCATGTATAAGGATGCGCAAGCAGAGATAAGCGTGCTAAGGGCAGAAAACAAGGAGCTGAAGCGGAAGGCCACCGTGATGTTCCGATTTGGAGGTCCTCCATATGCTGCAGTGGAGGAGTATGGGGGAGTGATCATGCCCAGTGGAGTGGGAAACACGGAGGCAACACTGGCAAGGACTGCCCAGGATGGAGGCAAGAAGAAGAGACCGGCGGCAGAGTAGAAAAATCCCGCCTGTGGATGTGTGTTGTTGAATGTTGTTTTTTTTTTTTTTTTTTTTTTTTTTTTTTTTTTTTTTGTAAAATGGTGATCGGAGTTGATCCTGATATGAATAAAATGAGTGTATTATGCAAGTTCGTCGTCTGCCGGTTTTTTTTTTTTAATAATAATAATAATAATAAGAGGGGACAAGCCCACATGGGTGGAACCAGCACAGGAGTGTGATGTTATGATTGATTATTTTAATATATATATATATATATATATAAATGGAACCAGCACAGGGGTGTGATGTTATGATTGATTATTTTAATATATATATATATATATAATAAAATAAAAGAAAAGATGGGTCTAAAGAAAGTGGGGGATGTGGGCGGTGGATGTGTGATAATGGTTTTGGATGGAGAATGGAAAAGGGGATAGAATAATAAGGAGAAAAGGGAATGGGAAGATTAAAATAAAAAGAAAGGAAAGAGAGGGACACAACTTGTGGGTTCCGGCAACCACAACTAACGGAATAGCATAATTGTGAGCAGCAAGTGCAACCATCCTCATCCCAACAGGTGCTATGACCACACTATTGACCATCACAGCATGAACACCAACTATCACCATGTTTACTCGTGAAATCATGGCAAACACTGCAGAATCGGTAACTACAGTACTCTGCACACCTCTTTTGACCAACTCTTTTGCAAGAACATGCCCTTGGTACCTTGGAGCACCCTCAGAAGAATTCTGGCAGGCTAATGTTGAGTTTTGAATGTTCTCTAGAAGAGTATGCAATGAAGGTCAAAGCAGAGAGTTTCTAGAAGCAGCAGGAATAAGGAGCTTCGAGAGGAGGGCCGAGATGTCTTGGGAGTAGGCGGAGCCGCCGGCGGAAGTCACGGCCTGAAGCGGGATGCCAACGAACTGTTGGGTCTGGTTGGGCGGTCGCGTGGGGGAGATGTCTTGGGAGATTTTGTGGGTTGAAAGAGTTTCCGGAGCGGCGGTGGAGTTGAGGAAAACGAAGTTTCCCGGTGGCGGCTGATGGTGGTGGTGTTGCTGTTGTTGTTTATTGAGTGTATGGGCTGTTGTGTGTTAAGAATTGGTGCAAGAATGGAAGAGAGAGACAAGAGTTTAGTTAAGGAATTTGTGGCAGCAGAGGGAATTTGTGTAGAAAATTTTAGCGGACTAGGTTGAGGTCCGGCGGGCGGTCAAGCCGAGGTTGCCACCCGCCGGTGAAGCGAAAAATACTAAATTCTTAACCTTGCTCTGATACCATGTAAAATAACTGATGTATTATTATTGATGTATTGATGTGTAAATTACAGATGGTGAGGTACTCATTATATAGGAGAGGATTGGGAAGTAGGTGAGTGTGTGTGGTAGGTGAGTTGAGTGGAGGTGGTAGGTGATGATATATTTTAACAGTTTGGGTGCAAGTTAATTTAGTAATTTTTTAATTATTTGGTTAAAATATGAACTAAAAAAAATTAGTATGTTTGGAATGATTTTTTTACTTTTTACGAAAAGATGTGCAAAAAGTAAAGAGAAAAAAGAATTGAAAATTGTTGACTTTTTAATATGAGTTGTTAACTTTTTAATTTTTTTAATAACTCTTTTTTTTTTTTTTTTTTAAAAAAAAAAAAAACCCACTCGTGAAACGAGGCCTTAATCTTCTTCCACAATCCGCGTCCATCTCACTGTGCATCGCCCAATCCAACACCACCGACGAGACAATTGATTACAAAGGAGCAACCACCAACATCACACACACCCGCGCGCGCGCACACACACACACACACGACAACCCCCAATTGAAAATAACGCACAGAGATCCAAACTCCGTCTCCCTCTCATCAATGCCGAATTATATCTCTGTTAAAAGAAGCCATGTGTGAATGGGGAGAGAGAGAGCTATTCGGTTTCAGTTTTTGACGGGTATACCATGGGAGATGGTGGTGCCATGGGTGTTCCTATAGTTGAGTTGACAATTACAATGTACAACTACGGTTGGTAAATAAGAAATTTCCGGTAATAATTTTTCATATGACAAGTACTTAATTAAATTATATATCAGCTATATATACTGTTAGAAAATAATGATTTTTTTGATAACTTTAATTTGAAATTAAAATAATCGCTAGTTGAGATGGGTCCGAATGATTTTAAATTCTCTTAGATGAGAATGTTGTAATATAAAAATAATGAGTCGAAACTATTAGATTGCAAATGAAAATTGTCTTATAAAGTGAATATTAATAGAATTTAGTCTTAAGCTTGGGCCTAAACTTGGACTTGGACTTAATCTTAGTCTTGATCTGGAGTCATAGTCTTGGTTTGGATTAGTCTAGGCTTGTGTATATGCGTGTGTATGTATTAGACTTAGTCTTGGGCATAAGTCAGGTTGTGCTATACTGGATCAGACTTATTTTGCGTATATGTTTTAAACTAGGTTTGGATCAGGTTGTGACCTAACATCCATATCCGTTTTGCAACCTATCTAGTTGGATTATTTAAATTGCATTATATATCAAGATATTTGGGAGATTTTCAACTTTTGTAACTCTCATATTTCAATGAAGTTGATAACTATATTAGTGGCCATGAATTTTTAACCTTTGTAACCTTAACACTAATGGCTATAGTCAATACCCTTGTTTAATGGTAATTTGATGATCCTATTGATATTAATCTTCATGGCTAAGGTTCTCCCCTATAGGTATAAATAGAGACTTTTCCCTTCAACTTAGTAAAATAATTTTTGGAGAGTGTTTTTTTTATTTTTTTTTATTTATTTGTAGAAAATGAGATAATGTTTTGAGATAATTTTTATAGCAAAGAAAAATTTTTCTATCTTCTTTGCTAGTCCCTTCTTTGATTCTTATTAAAGAGAGAGTGTTGCAATTGTTAAATTCGCTGAAGCTATTCAAAAGGTGCTTTTGCATGAGCTGGTTTCAATCATTGTATCCTGAGAGACAGACGTTGGTATATCTCCAGCGTCCATCAAAAGGAGGTGAATCTTTTTTAAGGAACTATGATATCACACAAGTTTTGATTTGCGTCTCTTATCTTTTGTTCTTCAACTTTTAAATTTAAAATATTTCTTATATATTATTTTGTATGTCTATGTGAATTCGTTTTGTAATATGTTACATTATTTAATCTAGTTCATTCCTATATTTTTAATTTTATAATTTATTCTTTATTTCATTCTTTAATAAAAAAAAATTATTTTGTCATTTCTATTTTATTTTACTTTAGATATATATATATATATATATATATTTTAATTTTATTATGGAAAAATACCAACACATGCAATGTTAGCCACCATATATACATTGGAGCACTCACATTTTCAACACCTCTATAAAACATACTAGTTTATGTCGCTAATTTCAATCCTATAGGCTTCGTTTCGGAAGCCTAACTTGGGGCCTTTTTGACTATTTTAGTCACAAAAAATAAAATAAATTTTTTAACTCAATAAGACAAAACATCACATTCAAACCATAATCATTACATTCTTTCTTTTACAAAAAAGTCAAAAAAGCCAAAAAAAAACTAAAAGCCCTTCTCAAACCATGCTTTTTAGTCCCAAGCTAAAATAGTTAAAATAGCCAAAAAGTAAAAAAGCCAACTCACTCCCCAAACAAACCCAAAGTTTGCATTTTCAAAAGCAGAGTAGTCGCATTAGCGACCATATAAATCGAAGCAGCTGCTGGCTACTGCCATTGAAGAAGAAGAAGAAGAAGAAGGGAAAAGAAGGGAAGGAAAAGAAAAGAAAGAGGTCGTGGTTGTTGGATTTGAAGGTGGCTGGTGGTGCTCGTAAGGTGAAAGAAGTAAAGAAAAATAAAAAAAATTGCCGAGAGAGATATTGGTGTAGGGAGGTATGGTTCCAAAGTTATGATAGCATATAGATAAGAAAATTAAAGAATACAATTAAGGGTAATATATGTTTTGCTAAGTTCTTTTTAAAACTTAATTAATGTATTATTTTATTCTATTATTATTTGTAGCAAATTATTATTATTAAAATTATCTAATTCTATTTTTTCAATATATATAATACACGTATAATTTCGAACAAAATTCAGTTTATCCTTTTGTGATTTTGTTTCGAAGTACGTTACCTCCTTATAGTTCAAATATAAGCAAAAGAACCCCTTTATGATTTCGGACTAAAGTGCAAAGTTAAATCTGTTAAAAATAAAGATAAAATTACCTAAATACCCTTATGGTATATTTTTTGTTTCTCTTCTTTAATACATATAATTTTCTATCTATATCACATATATATTTAACAAATAAAATCATAGTAAACTAAACGTCATAATTCATTATCCTAAAATTATATTAATCTAATTTTTAATTTTTAACCGAATTTTTATTTAATAACATTTTTAATTAAACATAAAATTACCATAAATTAAACCATAAGATTAACCTAAACATCTTAATTTATTTTCATAAAATTATCTTAATCTAATTTTTTATTTTTAATCTAATCTCTTATTTACTAAAATTTTAAAATAAGTATATATATAACTAATTAAATCATAAATTAAACTAAATACCATAATTATTACCATAAAATCACCTTATTTAATAAAATTTTTAATTAAACATATGAATATATATATTTAACAAATTAAATCATAAATTAAACCAAGCACCCTAGTTATAAAAATTACCTTATTTAATCAAATTTAAAATTATACATATAAATATATATTTAACAACTTAAATTAACCTAAATATGTTAATTTATTACCATAAAATTAAATCATAAAATTACCTTAATATAATTTTTAATTTTGATGTTTACATATATATATATATATATATTAAACCATAAATTAACCTTATTACTCTAATTTATTACCATAAAATTACCTTAATCTACTATTTATTTTTTAAACAAATTTCTCATTTAATAGCATTTTAAATTAATTATTATTAATTATGTTTTTTATTATATATATAAAAGATGACAATTAGGGTTAGGGTTTGATTATGATTAAGATTTAATTTGGAGAAGAAGATGAATATGAGAGTATTACTGATATTTGATTAAATTTTTTATTTTGACTTCGGACTTTTGAATCGTCCACTCTCAATTTGAGAGAGTGTAATGCACCTTTTGTTATATTTAATGGAAAATTAATGTTAGCACTTTGGTCTAAAACTGTAACTGAGGTCTATGCCTTTGTTTGAATCAAGTGCTTTGAGGCAAAATCACAAGAGAGTTGAGTGAATTTTACCCTATAATTTTATTGTTGAGAAATCAGATTTTAATATTTATTTAAATAAAATGAAATAAAATGTTTTTTAAAGACATCATAAAATTTTAAGATTTTTTTTTTGTTTTTGGCAATAAAAACTTAATTAGGCAGGATTTTTTTACTAATTGATAATATTTATGGACATATATTTTATTTTTGTAATCCTTTTAAGGACTAAATATGTTTAAATTAAATACTTTCAGGCTTAATAGTTACAATCGATAGTTTAGGAACGAAATAAATTTTGATTTATATATTTATAGACTGAATAAACTCAATTGATAGTTTATGAACTAAATAATTAATTTGACAATAGTTAAGACATATATAAATTGTAATAAACTCAAAATAGAAAGTGTAAATTACACTGACACCTCTAAGGTTTTTATTTTATATAGATCCTCTTATATTTGAAAAATTACATTCTCATCTCTGATGGTTATAAACTCATTACAAATTGTCTCTTGAATTGCTAATATCATGCCCTAAAATTTTTTAAATGACCATTTTACTTTTTTTCTTACCATTTATTCTTTTTTTCATTATGACTACATTCTATAATTTTCTATCATTAAATTCTACGTGAACATATTCTTATTAAGTGATTATATACAAACATAAAACAAAACATCCATAAACATGATTTACATTTACAACTATATCACTATCACAACATTTTTATAATATTTTTTGTATAAATTTTTATATATGAATAGAATTTTTTATTTTTATTTCCTCCAACATTTTCCTTTCTTGCCTATTCACCCATATTTATTACAGTATTACCAAACACTGTCATTCACATTTATTACAGTATTACTGAATTTTTGTATTTTATATATTTTTTATATTTGGTGAATTTAAAAAAAAAATCACAAAATATTATACTTCTTAAATATATGTAGATTAGGTGTATCTAAAAAATAAAATAAAAAATTGTTTAAAATATGTTTAAAAAAATCAGTATAAATAAAAAGAACACCAAAAATAAAATAAAAAAATATTTTTCTTTTTTGTGAAACCAAAGAAGATGATTGTTGTTTATCTTGAAATGACATGAATAAAATATTAATATTATTTTATTATTTTATATGTATTAAGAGAGAAAAATGTCCTTTTAATTTGATAAGTGAATAAGTTTAATTCTTTAAACGTGACTAGAAAATCTGTATTAAATAGAAACTTTGGAGGGTGTTAGTGTAATTTAACCAAATAGTGAAGAAAAAATCAGGTGCAATGAAGCTCAATTACTAGGACATCTTGATATGTAGATAGAGTGCCCCAGTGAGGCCATCGAGTGGTGTGGGTTGAACCACCTAATAAAAAAGATGTACATGGAGGGACTCACCATAGCCGAGCCCATGGAAAGCCTGACAGAGTCCTGGTCCCCACTGATCCACACACGAAAGCCCAGTGGACCTCCCCCCAAAACAACACAACTCCCAATGCAGCAAACGGCGTGTATAACGGAAAGCGACTTTCCTTGACGGAGACCGTCAACTCAAAAACTCCCAGTCAGTCAGAGAGTTTAAAAAAAAAAAATTGGTAGCATCTCCTAACACGACAGTAGCTTTCACTCCACAAAAGTCACAGCCAATGAACAACAATCTCTCGTTGACTATTTCCGACCCAAAACTGCTCGGTCATCGTGTAATTTCCAAGTCTATCCTCTCGTAATTAAGGATGTGCAGACTGTAATTCGGACCATTTGAAAGGAAAATTATAAATTAAATGAAGAATTAACGAATTGATAGATTGATAAATTATGATTTCAGTAATTTTAAATGGATTGACGGATTAAAAAATATTATAACTAATTATCAAGTATTGTGTAATATATAATACTAATAATTTGTATAATATTTTTCATATGCATAACTATTAATTTGTAATAAATTTCACATATTAAATCTCTTTCACGCTTATTTTTACTTTGATATTTTATTATAGATTAAAAAATATATATGATTTAACTATTACATAACATAATGGTTTCAAAGACGAATTATAAATTTAAAGTTTAAACTATGATTAGCAAATAGAACGATGTGAATTAATACAAATCGGTGTAATTTTAATTGATTGAGCAATATTTAATACAGCCTTACTCGTAATCGCATCAAACGATTTGTTTATTTATTCCTTGCATTGAGACTGTAGCCCGAATTACAAGGTTTATTTTGAAAAGTTAATTAGAAGTTTATTTTTTTATTTTTTTTAATTTAAAAAAATAAAATAATAAAAAAATAATGTGATTCAAAATAAATTAAAAAATTAAAAATTAACTTCCAATCAAGTTCTTAAAACACTCCAAAAAAAAAAAAAAAAAAAAAAAGCACATTCGTGTGTAGAAAAAAAAAAAATTATAATAACGGTGACATCTTATCATTCACACATAATATTATCAATTAATATGCATGTATGACAATGTGGTATTATTATTAAGCTTTCTGGGAGAGAGTGCGTGTATGTGAGAAAGAGGAGAGGGAACACCATTGGGGTGGTAGTGGCATGTAGGGGTGTGTGCAGTGTGGGTCGGTGTAATTTGAGAGATAAATAGAAATCATATAGTAGGTGGTGGATTGATAAAAGTGTTACTAGAATTCGTTATTTTCCTTATAAAAAATCGACAGTTTAGTTGGTAAATAATGACAGATTTGCCTTGGCGGTTCGGACAGATTGGCGGTTTATGAAAAATATAACTCAAATTACAAAACTTAAATCAAAGAATAAAAAAAAGACGAGAGATACCGTGATGTTAAGCATCTTGCGAAGCTTTCTTCTGATGCAGCAAGTGTAGCAACAACATAATAATATAAACGACTGTGCCATCAGTTCATTACAATCATCTGTGGAAGCTACAATGATCAAATACAATACATAAAATTAATATCATTCAGGTTTTACAATATATTGAAAATGTTTACTGTTGAAAAGTATTTAGATTGAAAAGTGAGCTGATGCAAGTTTGCAACATGGCCAGAAAAAAAAAAAAAAAAGATTGAAAAGTGAATTGGAATCCAACTTTATTTTGGATTACTGACATCTTGAATTCCCCTCGAGCAGTAATATAATACTATATTCTAAGGTATAGAAGAACAAGCAAACTTAAGTAAAAAAGAATTTTTAGAATCTTATAAAACATGATTTAATAGCGGTGCGGGTTGGTGCGGTTTGGAAGAAAAATAGAAACCGACGGATTGATAAAAGTGTCACTAGAATTTGCCATTTTTCTTACCAAAAACTGGCGATTCGATTGGCAAAAAGAATAACGAATTTGCCTTGGCGGTGCGGTTCGGTGCAGTTTCGGCAGTTTTGGCGGTATTATGCACACCCCTAGTGGCATGGAAAGGATAATGCCTTTAATATAAGTGAGGAGAATTCGATTCTTAGGCCTCGTTTGGGAATATATTATTTTATTAATTTTTTAATTTTTTAGTTAAAATATGAGGTAAAAAAACTTGTACGTTTGAAGTGATTTTTTGACTTTTTACGAAAAGATATGCAAAAAAAAAAAAAAAATAGAATCTTTGACTTTTTGATATACGTTATAGGCTTTTCAATTTTTTTAATAACTTTTTAACTTTTAAGCTAACATAATTACTTGCCAAACGAAGCCTTAAAATTACAATTAACGTTTTATTTATTTGGTGAAATTGAATGTATTGCATTACGTTCACGATTTTACCCCATGTTTAGAGTTAACACATTCTTTATTTATTTCGATGATGGGTCCTTTATTTTGAATTAAAATAAATCTAACCATAATATCGGAATGTAGGGGTTATAAAAATGGGATATAGCCTCCGTTTGGGAGGTGGGTTGACTTTTTAATTTTTTGACTTTTTAACTATTTTAGCTTGGGTTATTTTAGCCTGGTTTGGGAAGGATTTTTTGATTTTTTTGACTTTTTTGGCTTTTTTTGTGAGAGATGATTGTAATGATTATGGGTTGGATTTGATGTTTTGTTTTTTGTGACTAAAATAGCCTATTTTATTTTTTGTGACTATTTTAACCAAAAAAGCCTGGCTTTTTTCTTCCCAAACGGAGCCATAATGTCACTGCTGTGCGTGACTGTTGTGTAATCCGTGAAATTTATTTCGAGTCTTACTTTAATGATCCGAATCATTAAAAATTTTAAAAATACTGAGAACAATATATTTATAAAAATCAAATTGATCGGATATCAATAACATATTCATCAAATAATATTTGTATTTAGTTTGATACATATATATTTGTTTTTTTTATATAAAGATGTTATTTAATAAACAAATTATTAATATTTGATTAATTTAATTTTTTATAAATATATAATTCTTAATACTTTTAAAATCCGAAATAAGTTTCACAAGGCGCACAACTGTTGTGCGTGAAGTGACACTGGCTCCACAAAAATGAGTCCAAGGAGCACCTCTTTTTTATGTTAAAAAAAAAATTAATGCTATATGGAAAAAAGAAAGGGGGGACCAACTTTTACGGGTTTTGTCTTTATTCCGTAAGCGGTGCGAATGTTGGAAGCATAGGAAGCAAAACCAAAACCCATTTTGGCTGAAAATGGCGGCACCAAATTTAAAAAAATAATAATAATGGCTCATGCATTCTATTCTATTTAAAGATGGTTTAGAAGGATCTAAATATATATATTTTTTATTTTTATTTTTAAAAAATATATAAAAAAATAAAAAAATAATGTGATAAAAAAATAAAAGATAAATTATTTTTAAATATTGGGAAACCAGAGTTGGTTGCGGTGGATTAAAAGAAGACTGGGGTTCCAATATATATATATATATATAATATTGGGTTTTGAGGGGTTTTGAAACTTTGAATTGAATGGGTGGTGTTGTGAAGATGGGGAACGGAAATACGAGTGGGTTGGAGGATGGTACGGAGAAATCAGCATCAGCATCCGCATCAGAGTGTGATGTTGGGTTGGGTCTGAGGATGCAACACACTGAATCCTTCCCTAGTAGAACGATGATGGAGACACCTCATCCCCCTCTTCCTTATCATCATCTTAATGCTGATGCTTCTCTTTCTGATAGCATGGGTGGCGTTGGTTTCGGTGGTGATGGCGGTAGTAGCGGCAGTGGTAGTG
Organism: Camellia sinensis; assembly: GCF_055761805.1. Taxonomy (NCBI): domain Eukaryota; kingdom Viridiplantae; phylum Streptophyta; class Magnoliopsida; order Ericales; family Theaceae; genus Camellia; species Camellia sinensis. Next base: position 76,072,442 of record NC_138964.1, read on the forward strand.
GTGGGCCCATTTATTACAACCTAAGTAACAACAACCAGCTGGCATGTTTAAGCGATATATACGATGTTGTCGGTGACGCTTCTGTTTCTGGTGGTGCTGCTGCTGCACTAGTAGTGCCAAGGACTTTTCATCCTTTTGCCTCTGATTCTTTTTTCAAATCCTCCTCCTCAGGTAATCTCTCTCTCTCTCTCTCTCTCTCCAAAGTGTCACTACTCTTTAATTTAATCCATCTATACTGTAGTGACTTTTTCATTTTACTCAAGGCAGAAAAAAGGGGTGGTTGATTAATTTATTTTTTTTAATTTGATATTTGGTTGCAGGAAGAGGTGGTGGAGGAGGAGGAGGAGGTGGCATGGAAGCTCCTGCTAAAGTTCCTTTCACAGCCTCTCAGAGGCAAGAGCTTGAGAGACAGACCAACATCTACAAGTACATCATGGCCTCTATCCCTGTTCCTCCTGAGCTCCTTCTGCCCATTACCAAATCCCCATCACCACTTCCCTCTTCCCATTCCCAATCCAACAGTAAGCTCTCTCTTTTTTTTTTTTTTTTTTTTTTGGCTTTCTCTACTTCATACTATCATTATTACTTTGTTTCATTTATGTCTGTCTATTCATTTTCCAATTTACTTTTTGACTTTTCTCATCTGGGATGGGCTTCTTTTTCCAATAAATCTCTCACTATGGTTTCTAATCTAACATAAATTTTGCCCCTTTTGGTTTTAACAATTATTTATACTATATAATTTTTTAGTGGGTTCTTTTGTAGGCAATAAATACAGTTTGTCTGTGTTGTTTGCTTTGTTTGCAGTGAGTGGTTTGGATTTGAAATTTTCAAGAAGCTCAGATCCAGAGCCTTGGAGGTGTAGGAGGACAGATGGGAAGAAGTGGCGGTGTTCGAGAGATGTGGCACCGTATCAGAAGTACTGTGAGAGACACGCCCACAAAACTAGACCCCGTTCAAGAAAGCCTGTGGAATTACAACCCCACAACACCCAAACCAACAGCAACACCACTAACACCCACCCACTTGTCAACCTTTCTACTACTAACAAAACTGCTCACCCCTATCAAAAGCCCATCTTTCACATCCCTACCTTGCTCTCTGGTGCAACCCATGCCCAACCCAGGTATGTTTTGCTTTCAAATTTTCCATCTGTTTCTTACAACCCAAATTATATTATGCATTCTTTGTTTATTGAATTTGTTAAAAAAAAAAAAAAAAGTAAATAAAATGAAAGAAATTTAGTAAACTTTCATTGTTGAGGTGTGAAGTGCAGAGGAAATAAAAAATAAAAATTCTATGTTTATTTGGTTACCAATCAAAATTGAATAAATACAAGGGATTTCATTTTCCGTTTTCTTAACATTAGTTTCCCTGATTTCATTTATTATGTATTGGTCATTTCATTGTTCTTATCTTTTATGTGTGAAGTGCATCAACTTTTAACACTACACAAACAAAGAAATTTCTATGTAAATGAATGTGACAACAGCTTGATATTAAATGACTAACCTTTATTTATGGAATGATGCCATTTTTTGTATTACAAATTGACACGATGGATGCAATTTAGGGGCCACATTAGTTTTATAAAGTATAAAGTTTGTGAGTGTAATATATATTCTCTGTATGAAAACGATATACAAATTCATTGTCTATATTTTTTATACCTACTTTTTACACTTATAAAAAAGATGATTAACTAATGATTATAAAAAAGATGATTAACTAATGATTATAGAAGATGAGAGAGAATTGTCTTACATAGTCAAATAGCCTACTCATTTTCTATTAAGTAAATCAGTACAATTTGATTTGTGTTTGTATTTGTGATCAATGAAGGTGCACGGAGTGGTTCATGAAAGGGGACCCAATCCCAAGTTGTAATTTGAACCAACAATGGCAGCAACTGATGCAATCATCATCATCAGGGGAAGGAGGATTGAAGAGTTACAACGAGGACGAGCATAATAACAGAAATGTGTCTGTTTTTCAACAGCATTACGAGGAAGAACAACAACGACAACAATCAATGAACGCGAACTCTTACATTGATATGGAGGATGGCCAAAGATTTCAAAATAAACCACCTAATGAACATTGTTCCTCATCATTACTTGGAGGTTTATTAAATACTAACCAAACACAGACTACTACTAGTACTACTACTAGGCGTTTCATTGATGCTTGGTCATCAGCAGAGGGAGAGGAGATAGATCATGAAATCAGCAAGTGCTCTGTTCCTTCAACCAGGAGGAATCTTCCATTATCATCTCTTACTCTTTCAATGTCGGGTGCTGATAATAGAATTGAAGAAAGTGCAAATGACCAAATGGGTGTTTCTGGGATGATGAGGGATCTCGAAAGAGAGAGTGAAAGTGGTGATGGGGGTTTCAAATCTCAGTGGCTGCTTAATCCTGTTCCGTGGATGGGTTCACCACCTGGTGGACCATTAGGTGAGGCCTTGTGTCTCGGCATTGCTAGTACTGCAAAAGCTGCTTCGAATGTACCTTCTCCTCATGACTACAGCACCACGACCACGACCACGAGCAGTTGCAGCAAAAGCTCATGTGACGATAGCGGCCATGGGTTGCATTTTCACTAATGGTACGTCCATCTCTGAGTTGAAGATCCAAACAGAGTTTCTACAAATGTTATTTTTTTCGGTTCTTGGTTTATTTGTTACAATTGTTGCCTATGATACTTCTTTTTGCCATTGTTTTTCCATCATTGCCTGTGGGAAACAAGAAGCAAGCACAATTGCAAGATCCTTTTCCTTTCTAACTTGCCTCTTGTATGCTTTTAGTTTAGAAATTGAACCAAGAAAATTTCAAACCTAGGATTGCATTATCTAGTAAAGAGATGTAAGATCTCCTCTTTTATGTCCCCCTAACATTTTATTGGTTGAAAATGTTGAACATGCCGGTAAATATATTCTTATAAATCAATAAAAAAATTTATCTAGTAAAGAGAAGTAAGATCTCTTCCTCTTTTTATGTTCCCCTAACATTTTATTGGTTTAAAATGTTGCCCATGTCAGTAAATATATTCTTATAAATCAATAAAATTTAAGAAAAAAAAGAATGATACATGAAAAGAAGAGAGAAGATCTGAATTTTAGCAAAAATGGTAGTTATTTTATATTTGATTGAATAGTGATTCCAATATGGACTTGGCTCCTCATTAGATATATTCATTAGGAAAAGTAAAAACAATAGTATATGAATTAGAACATTTAAAAGATCGAATCAAACATCTCCATTTTATGAAATAGACTAATCTTTACTGTTTGAAGAAATGGAGTTGATCATTTAAAAAAGAAGAAGAAGAAGAAGAAGAGAAGAAGAAGAAGAAATAATGGAGTTGTTGTTGTGCCTTGATTGTACCTTTGGCGGGGGCTATTCTGCTTCAAATTGTTTGTTTTGTAAGATTTATTCAATACATCATTTATACGATTAAATATCTCACATTTGTTTTTTTTTTAAAAAAAGAGAAAAAAAAAAGACGGCCTATTCTCATAATCACATTATTATTGTTATTATTTTATTTTATTTTTATAATTATTTTTAAATGTGATCCTTGCATGTAACTATTGATATTCAATCAACCTAATTCTTACGTTACTTATCTTATGACATTTTAAGTGAAGTAGTGCCTACATAAACATAGATGATGTACAGAATTAATATAAAGTTAGATATGGTTTATTGTGATCGTCTTTTTTAAAATATGGTAAATTACACTTGCACCCTTTGAGGTTTGGATTTAATACACTCTCTGACATTTGAGAAATTACACCAATCCTTTGTCATTATAATTATTTAGACAAAATAAAGATATTGAACTCATGCACTCTCTCTTTTCTTGCTTTGCTATACTCTTTTTTTTTTTTTTTTCAATGTAATTTTCTCTATTTTTCTATTAGGAGTTGTTATTTTTTATATAAGGAGGGGGGTTTGCAAAATAAAACTATTAACCACAGGAATGAGAATGTAATTTTCAGAACATCAAGAAATGTGATGTAATTGGACAAAATCTTAGGAGGTGTCAGTGTAATTTACCCTTTAAAATATTACTGGCAGTGCACATGCATTACATGTGTTTTTTCTCCCATTATTCGTGAATTATCTATTAAATGATAAATAGATATTTGTAGGCTTTTTTGGCTTTCAAAAGTTAATATTGTAATTTTAAGCGCGCCAGCAAGGATCGATCAGTCCTTACAAAAGATTAATTGACAACTAATTATCAGACGATTGCGTTTTAGTTCTCTTTGTTGGACAATCTTCATTGTATTTAAATAGATTAAATTCTGTTGTGTACAAAACAACAACAAGAATATAAAGAAATAAAGAAAATGAGAGAATTTGTTTGATTACAAAAATCAAACTCGAAATAATAAATAAATAAATAAAACCACAGATTTTCTTTTGTTACAAAAATAAAAATAAAATCTGATTAAATAAACAAATAAAAACAGAATAAAATTAAACAACTTACGTGGTTAATTTATTTGAATAACTTTTCTGATCAAGTCCAGTGTTTAACATTGTGTCCTTAAGACAGATTCGTCCTCTCCACGGTACTTTCAGAATTTGGATGTCTATCTCCCAGGATGAAATGATCTACCACAAACAATAGCAGCACTGCAAATTGTTTGCCTTACGAACACACTAAGTGTTTACACTCTTTCTTTCAGAAATAAAATGCAACAAAATGAAGAATAGAATAAGTAGGGGTGAAATACGAAATTTCTAAAAATGAATAACATCAAATGAGGGTGGTCCTATTTATAGATGTAAGGGTGGCTCTTGGTTTTGAATTGAACAGGTATGATACTTGTTGGTTTTGAATTCAAACAGATTTGAATCTGTTAATAATTCAAATAGATAGCAAAAAACGGGAAGGGCCTTGTTTGGGTGTGCACTAATTCCAAACTAGTTTATTTCTGTTTGAAAACGGGAAGGGCCCTGTTTGGATGTACAGAAAATCCAAATCAGTTTAATTTGAATTCTGGATTTTATTTTACCAAGGTGTGCACTAATTCCAAACTAGTTTATTTCTGTTTGAAAACGGGAAAGGCCCTGTTTGGATGTACAGAAAATCCAAATTAGTTTAATTTGAATTCTGGATTTTATTTTACCAAAAATAAAATTAAATTCAAATGGTTTTTGCCCAAAAATATTAGTATTGGGCCGAACAAGCCCAACCACACACCACGCACCAGCGCCCAAGCCCAGGCCCAACCCAGCCCGCCCGACCGGACAGACGGACGGCGGCGGCGGCGCGCGCGTGCGTGTGTGGTGATTTTTGGGTCCAATGGGTCTAGCCCATTTTGCCCATAACCTCTCCCTCTAAAACACTTGGGTACCCCTTGGGGCACACTCTAAGTATCTCACCCAAGCCTTATAAACCCTTTCAAAACTTCTCACCAAATCAATGTGGGACAAGCCATTTTACAACCTTAAGGAATTTCCACCAAAACTCCATTTCCATGGAGCACACTTTAGCTTCAATTTCCCATTCACTCGGTAATGGTTTTGAGCAACCAAATATACCACGTGAATCACAACGCGGCATAGAACGCGTTATCACTTTGACCCGAGTAAATCGACGCTCGGGGCCCACCTAAAAAATAGACCAAACTTGAGAAAAAAATTCTCCATTTCCAACAATCCCCCACATAAATGGAATTTGATGACAACGGAAATGCAACAATATGCAGACTTTAACGAAAGAGTATAAGTCGAAAATATCTTGCATCAGGATAGGTAGTTTTCGGCCTTGAACCTTCCCTAGTGATAACCTATCGGACTTATTGGCTAACCAATGGACGCGATGTCTTGAATTGTTCAGCCGTTTGTGTAAGCCAAGACAATAGATTTCACACAAAATATCTTCTAACACATCGTGGTTCTCACTGTTGTGTTCATTTTGGCCTTGAACACGCCTGGTTTTCATAAATGTTTCTAGAGAATTTAGCCTTTTCATTCTCATAGAACCGGCCCTAGTTCAACACTCATATTGGTGATTCTTATTGTGAGTATCTCCTTATACTCGTCTTGATTTTATACCTTAATCAAGATATAAGTAATCATTAAAAGCAAAGCTTATCCTTATACCCCTGCATACAACATATGTTGTAGATATCACTCTCATCTTAGGAATGGGTAGGGAATTTTTAATCCCTTGGTGATTTCTGGTGAGCCATACATAACTTAGTTATCCCTTTGAACTTAGTTCTTGGGATCTCCAGTCATGTAAGTAGGGTTACCATTATGACGACTCTTATGTAATAGGCTTTAATCCCATCCCCTTCGATGAACTATACACTAGCTCTTTTGTCAAACCTTTTGTTAACGGATCCGCAATATTCTCTTTAGATTTTATATAATCTATTGAGATTATTCCGTTTGACAACAATTGCCTTACGGTATTATGTCGACGACGAATATGTCATGACTTACCATTATACATATGATTCTGTGCCCTGCCTATTGCAGATTGACTATCACAATGAATGCAAATAGCTGGCACATGTTTTGGCCACATTGGAATCTTTTAAGAAGTGACGAAGCCATTCTGCTTCTTCTCCTGCTTTGTCCAAAGCAATGAACTCGGATTCCATTGTGGATCGTGCGATGCAAGTTTGTTTCATGGATTTTCAAGAAACAGCAGCGCCTCCTAGAGTAAAGACATATCCACTTGTGGATTTTGAATCTTTAGTATCCGATATCCAATTTGCATTACAATAACCTTCAAGTACTGCTGGATATCGAGTAAAGTTCAAACCAAGATCACGGGTGAATCTTAGATATCTAAGAACCCGAATGATCGCTTTCCAATGGTTTTCTCCGGGGTCACTAGTGTACCTACTCAATTTACTGATAGCATAAGCTATATCAGGACGAGTACAATTCATTAGGTACATCAGGCTTCCAATGATTTGGGAGTATTTTAACTGAGACACTGCATCACCTTTATTTTTCGATAAGTAAAGATTGACGGCTACAGGTGTTCTAGCTAAATTCATATCATCCTTGATAAATTTACCAAGAATTTTCTCAATATAATGTGATTGAGATAATGCATATCCGTCAGATGTTTTAGTAATTTTCATTCCTAATATAACATCTGCGACCCCCATATCTTTCATATCAAATCTTTTGTTAAGCATCTGTTTAGTTGATTTGATCATGTTTTGACTGCTTCCAATGATAAGCATGTCATCCACATAAAGACAAACTATGACATATCCTTGGTCAGTGTTTTTAACATAGACGCATTTGTCACATTCGTTTATCTTAAACCCATTAGTAAGCATTGCATGATCAAATTTTTCATGCCATTGCTTAGGTGCTTGTTTTAATCCATAAAGGGATTTTACAAGTCGACAAACTTTCTTTTCTTGTCCTGATACTACAAACCCTTCGGGTTGCTCCATATAGATCTCTTCATTTAGATCACCGTTTAAGAAAGCTGTCCTAACATTCATTTGATGTATTTCTAAATTAAACAACGCTGCTATAGCAATAAGCATGCGAATGGATGTTATTCTTGTCACAGGGGAATATGTGTCAAAATAATCCAGACCTTCCTTTTGTCTGTAACCTTTAACAACAAGTCTTGCTTTATACTTGTCAATTGAACTATCTTCTTTCATTTTTCTCTTGAATATCCATTTATATCCAAAAGGTTTAGAACCCAGTGGAAGATCCACCAATTCCCAAGTATGATTTTGTATAATGGATTCAATTTGATTATTAACAGCCTCTTTCCACAAAGGTGCTTCAGGACCTGTCATTGCTGCCTTAAAACTTTGAGGTTCATTTTCTAACAAGTATGTCAGAAAATCTGGACCAAAGGATTTTGATGTTCTCGCTCTCTTACTTCGTCTTGGTTCATCATCAGTTAAATCCTGTTGGTCGAGACCATTACTAGTCTCTTGTGTTTGATTGTCATTAGTCTCTTGACTTTGTGTATAATCATAAGTTCTTTTCGGTGAATTTAATTCCTGTCCTTTTTTATAAGGAAAGGCATGTTCAAAAAACACAGCATTCCTTGACTCTACAATAGTGTTCACATTTATATCAGGTATTTCTGATTTATAAGTCAGAAACCGATATGCACTACTATTCTGAGCATAACCAATAAACACACAATCTACTGTTTTTGGTCCAATCTTAGTCTTTTTAGGAATAGGAACTTCAACTTTTGCCAAACACCCCCACACTTTTAAGTATTTGTAGGAAGGCGGTCGACCTTTCCACAATTCATAAGGAGTGCTGCTGGTTTTCTTGTGGGGTATTCTATTAAGAACATAATTAGTAGACAATATTGCTTCCCCCCACAAGTTCTGTGGTAAACCTGAACTTAGTAACATGGCATTCATCATTTCTTTTAGGGTTCTATTCTTCCTTTCAGCAATTCCATTTTGCTGTGGAGAATAAGGGGCTGTAGTTTGGTAAATAATGCCATATTGTGCACAAAATTCATTTAATGGTGCATCATATTCACCACCCCTATCACTTCTAACCATTTTAATGGTTTTACCAAGTTGATTTTCAACTTCTGTTTTGTAGAGTTTAAACATTTCTAAGGTTTCATCTTTACTTTTAAGTAAATAAACATAACAATATCTTGTATAATCATCGATAAATGTTATGAAATACTTTTTGCCTCCTCTAGTTTGAATAAATTTTAAATCACATACATCAGTATGAATTAATTCTAGAGGTTCGGTTTTTCTTTCAACCGATTTAAATGGAGCCTTAGTTAGTTTCGCTTTTACACAAATTTCACATTTATGATTATGATTAATTTCAAACTTTGGTATATGATCTAAACCAATTAATCTACGCAAAGTATCAAAATTCACATGTCCTAATCTACCATGCCATAAATTTGATTCAAGAATATAAACAAAAGATGTGTTATTCTTATTCATAGCAACTTTCGGTACAATTGTCATTACATTCAACTTAAAGAGACCATCACTTATGTATCCCTTACCAACATACATACCACTCTTTGTTAATACAAATTTATCAGACTCAAATACAAGTCTAAAACCATTTTTGCTTAACAAAGACCCAGAAACTAAATTCTTCCGGATGTCAGGTACATGCAGTACGTTGTTGAGGGTTAGTTCTTTTCCTGATGTCATCTTCAAGATCACTTTCCATTGTCCAGCCACAGTAGAAGTAGAAGAATTTCCCATAAAAAGTTGTTCACCATTTGTAGCCCCATTGTAGGTAGTGAACATTTTCTTGTCCGCACATATGTGACGAGTTGCTCCAGTGTCAACCCACCACTCTTTGGGATTTCCAACCAAGTTAGCCTCAGACACCACAGCAGAAAGGTTGATGTCATTCACTCTGTCAGAGATGTAATCCAATTCTGTTATATTGGCCTGGTTGGTGGTCTTCTTACTTGTACTTCCATGATCCTTCTTAGGGCGACGGCAGTCAGAAGCTTGATGTCCAGTTTTGCCACAGTTATAGCATTTTCCTTTGAACTTCTTGCTACTATCGCCTTGTTTAGGACCATCTCCAGTAAACTTTCTCTTTTTGTTATGTGGTTTATGAACTTGTTCTACTACATTAGCCTTAGACTCAATGGGATTTTTCCCATTCCTCTTTTCAACCTTTCGGTTATCTTCCTCAATTCTTAATCTTACAATCAATTCATCCATAGTCATCTCTTTACGTTTATGTTTTAAATAATTTTTGAAATCTTTCCATGCCGGTGGTAACTTTTCCACTAAAGTAGCGACTTGGAATGACTTGCTAAGAGACATACCTTCTGAATGAATATCATGCAAAATTATTTGAAAACTTTGAACTTGAGAAATTACCGTTTGGGAGTCTACCATTACAAAGTCCAGAAATTTACCGACGACAAATTTCTTCGTGCCGGCATCTTCTGTCTTATATTTCTTCTCCAAAGAATCCCACAATTCTTTTGCTGTTTTCAGAGGACTGTATACATTATACAGAATATTGTCAAGGCCATTCAGGATGTAGTTTCTGCACAGGAAATCTGAATGTTTCCAAGCATCTACAGCGGCAACAACTTGCCGATCACTTTCACCCTCTTTAAGTGCTGGAGCCTCTTCATGGAGAAACCGGACCAAATTAAGAGTCGTAAGATAGAACAGCATCTTCTGCTGCCATCTCTTAAACTCGGTACCATTAAATTTTTCCGATTTTTCTCCATGATTGATTGGTACATGAACATGGTTTTGGATAGAGACAGATGTAGGTGTAACAATAGGAGTACCACTGCCAGATGCAGTTTCAGTTGTAGTAGCCATAATATCTGATTACAAAAATTAGAACAAATTAAAACACAAATTAATTTTCTAGTTACTAAAACCAGAAAATAAATTATAACAACAAAATAATTTTATTTTCCTTGTTACTAAAACTAGAAAAATAAAATATCATAATAATTTTCTGTAATACCAAATAATATTCTACAATTGTTAATGACACCAGTATATTACTACTAGTTGTTAAAGAAAAGAGACAGTATATTACTACTATCTGCCCAATAGCATAAATCACTATTTGTTTTTCAACCAGAATACTACTTTGAAAACACAGAAAATTAAATACAATAAAGATACCAAAAAGGATTCTGTCTTAAGATTGTTGGACAATCTTCACTGTATTTAAATAGATTAAATTTTGTTGTGTACAAAACAACAACAAGAATATAAAGAAATAAAGAAAATGAGAGAATTTTTTTGATTACAAAAATCAAACTCGAAATAATAAATAAATAAATAAAACCACAGATTTTCTTTTGTTACAAAAATAAAAATAAAATCTGATTAAATAAACAAATAAAAACAGAATAAAATTAAACAACTTACTTGGTTAATTTATTTGAATAACTTTTCTGATCAAGTCTAGTGTTTAATACTGTGTCCTTAAGACAGATTCGTCCTCTTCACGGTGCTTTCAGAATTTGGACGTCTATCTCCCAGGATGAAATGATCTACCACAAACAATAGCAGCACTGCAAATTGTTTGCCTTACGAACACACTAAGTGTTTACACTCTTTCTTTCAGAAATAAAATGCAACAAAATGAAGAATAGAATAAACAGGGGTGAAATACGAAATTTCTAAAAATGAATAACATCAAATGAGGGTGGTTTTATTTATAGATGTAAAGGTGGCTCTTGGTTTTGAATTGAACAGGTATGATACCTGTTGGTTTTGAATTCACACAGATTTGAATCTGTTAATAATTCAAACAGATAGCAAAAAACGGGAAGGGCCTTGTTTGGGTGTGCACTAATTCCAAACTAGTTTATTCCTGTTTGAAAACGGGAAGGGCCCTGTTTGGATGTACAGAAAATCCAAATCAGTTTAATTTGAATTCTGGATTTTATTTTACCAAAAATAAAATTAAATTCAAATGTTTTTGGCTCAAAAATATTAGTATTGGGCCGAACAAGCCCAACCCAACCACACACCACGCACCAGCGCCCAAGCCCAGCCCGCCCGACTGGACGGCGGTGGCGGCGCGCATGTGTGGTGATTTTTGGGTCCAATGGGTCTAGCCCATTTTGCCGATAACCTCTCCCTCTAAAACACTTGGGTACCCCTTGGGGCACACCCCAAGTATCTCACCCAAGCCTTATAAACCCTTTCAAAACTTCCCACCAAATCAATGTGGGACAAGCCATTTTACAACCTTAAGGAATTTCTACCAAAACTCCATTTCCATGGAGCACACTTTGGCTTCAATTTCCCATTCACTCGGTAATGGTTTTGAGCAACCAAATATACCACGTGAATCACAACGCGGCATAGAACGCGTTACCACTTTGACCCGAGTAAATCGACGCTCGGGGCCCACCTAAAAAATAGACCAAACTTGAGAAAAAAATTCTGGTTTTACCCAGAATTTTTCTACCATTTCCAACACTCTTAACCTCAATGAAGAGGATTTTTACCGGTGGCTTGTTTGGGAGAATTTAGTTAATAAAAATTAAGTGAAAAATAATTTCAGAATTTCATTAAGTAAAATAAAAAACTTACAATGATCTGACCTAGCCTCGTAGAGGTTTACAGTAATAAGTTATTTGAAACTACTCCTATGAATGAAATGCAGTATAGGAATTTGAAGTACAGAAATGTAAAAAACTGTAAAAACTGGAAGGGAAAACAAAGTAAATAAAATTGGTTTTTTGACTTGAGTTTGGATCTCTCATTCTAGGGCCTTTTCTGCTATTTAAACTTTTCTAACTGTCGAAATGTCCTCCCATGATTGTTGAACATGTTCTCTCACAGTCAATCCCACTATGCCATCTTTGCAGTTAGGTTTCTCTCTTGATTTTGAATTTGAACTTTGTGTGTAGCTGTTAGGCCACATCACTTTATAACACTCAATTGTTCCAGTGCTACGCAGATCCATTATTATCATTACGGGCTGACACGTGTTTGACTATGGTTGGCAACTTGTATTAACTCCCCAAATTGCCCTATTTATGCCACGTGTTGAATTGTGATTGGTTTTTACAAATTATACAGCCAACATTACCCCTCACACAAATATACCCAATACTTGGTGATATTAGTGGATCAAGACACTTTACCCTAGGACGTGCATAGGCTTTACATCTTCGTAGAATTGTAATCGACGTCAATCATTGCAATGTTTGTATTGCATTAAATTCTCTTCTATGCCTTGAACATTTCCCACTATCTGAGCATTCGAAAAGGCTAATACTGTCCTCATGGCCAAGCAAACCTTTTCTTACATTGATCGAGCATACGAGGAGTCTATGGAAGATGATTATAGGCCTCGAAAGAATCTCAATGCATTTATTGATTACACCTATCTGCCTCAATTTATGCAAGTTATGGAAACCTTCGCAGCGTACTAACCTTTAGACCTAAAGTTTGCCAATTATGAACCATTGGATCAAGCATTTGCAAAAATGGATCTTGGAAACTCTTCTTCTGCCTCACCATCTTTTGCATGGGACAACTACTTTTTCCTCTACCCCACCAACCTTTGCATAGGACACAGTTGCTCCTTCTTCCTCCAGGTCCACTGGCTGGGGAAGTTGGCCAGAACCTGATGAATCCAAACTAAGAGAGCAAATTCACCATCGATTTGTCGAATTCGCTAATCCTCTGTCTATCCCTCTTTTTTCTTGGAGCTCGGTGGTTTTCCCCTATGTATCCATCGATTGCCGAAGCAGTCTGGAAGACAACTTACTTGTAACGTGGTATACATCTTCCATGCCTACAAAGATAGTTGTAGACCGCCCAACTGCCTCCACGCGCGAGGGGACAAATTGGGTTCTAGCTACTACAATTCGAACTCCTGTCACGGTTCTGAATCTAATCTCACAAAGTGCAATGTAAGACTGATAAATCACCAAAGAGTCCAAATCCAGTAATTGGTTTTGAAAAATCAATTTTGAATCAAAAAGCGCCAAACATGGACTGTTTTGCCAGATTTCAGAGTCGCCACCTAAATATTTTGTTTTGGGAACTTTAGGAAACTCTGACTCGTGCTTAAGGCCACGTGTCCGTCATCACCAAAGTTGTCTCGGCTCGGGAACTTGGGTACGAGGGGGGAAGGTCATGAAATGAGCACCCCCACTCGCCCGATCAAAGGATCGGCCTCTACTAACATGATATGTTGTTTTTTGAAAACACGTGTGTTCTTATTCCGGTTTATTAGCTAACCTTACTATGAGATGCGCACAGCACACAAGTATAGACTAAATCGCTCGATTTGGAACAAAACATCTTATGTTTGTTTTTCGAAAGTGGTTTGAAATTGCTACTCGCAAGTAGGCTAAAGCGCGGATTTGCCACCCTCAAGTGAGCTTAAAACAACATGATTTTGCCACTCTGCAAAGTGGGGTTAAAACTCACAATCAATGAATTATTCCAATTCAAGTAATGGAGTCTTCTTCCACAGGCATTCATGCAGTTATAGCAGTTAAGCAAATAGCCTCATGGCAAGCATGCTAACATGGCAACATGCACATCTCATACAGTATGCTAAAGCGTAAACACTTACAGTGTACTCCAAGCCAAAAAAGAAAACTAATTAGAAATCAATGCATGATCCTAGCTATGTTAAGATGCCTAATGCAACACACGCAAAATGCAACTGAGTAGGCTCGACTATCTAAGATGGCACACGGATATCACGATTGATACATGTATTCAAATAGGAATTGAAATACAATGCAGTTTGAATAATGCGCCGAGCCCGGTGCATGCAATACGAATGAATGATGCACGCATGCAAAGCATAAGGTATGCTAATTGAAATATGCCTTAAACTAACCATCAAAAGCTGGTAAATAAAAGGGAGAAAGACGTGGGGTTGGAAGACATTCACACACACACGCACACTTATTACAGCATTTGTCCTCTGGACGGAGGGTCCGAATAAAATGAAAGCTAACTAGCTACGCTAATTAAGCTAACTATTACAAACTAACTAATTAACTAACTATTCTAGCTAATTAATTATTACAAACCAAATTGAATAACTAGCTAATCAAAACTAATTAGAATATTACAAAGCACTAAGCTAAATTAATTACAAAACAGGTAATTAACTACAACTAGCTAACAAAAGCGATAAATGGCCTCGCGGGCAAGGGAGATATGCATGCTCAGTTGCGTCCTCTCGGAAATCCACCGCCTTGCCTCAAGATGCCTCTGTTTGCACTCTGTTGATCCTTTGAAAAGTACACTGATTCCCATATTGCTTCTTTCTGATCTCAAGAATACCTTGAGGGCTGAAATTCCCTCTACTGCTGTAACAGAGCACAGACAGGGGCAAGACAGTATATTTGCAAGGAAATGTATGCACTTCCACACTCCTTATCATATCTCAAGCTCAAAGGAGTATGACACTTGACTCTCGAGCCGCCAACCAAGCATTTTCAATGCATGGTGGCCAAAGAATCAAGCTTGTGCAAGCTTAGTACATGCACACCTAAGACTCGAAAGGCCTCCACCCTATCATGCACAATCAGGGGCGTCGGCGACCAAGAAACGTGACACGTTTCATCACTTCAAGTATGAAACGTGTCTCATTCCCCATATTTGGATTAACATCCGATCCAAACACATGCAATGCAAACAACATGCTTATCTTAACACGTTTTACTTGATCCAATTTTATTTAGATATTTTAAGCTTACCAATTAATCCTTTAATTGATTAAGTCCAAAAGTGAAAGTCCTCTAATTTGAAAGATGGACCAAGCCACAAGCTTCTTGAGCATGAAAGAAACATCATGCCGTTGAGCATGAGCTCAAACCAACAAAGGGCTTAAGACATCTTTCAAAGTGATACAACAAATGAAAGATGGCATGCAATGGAGTGCAATGGCATGTATTTCAGCACTGAAATGACATGTTAGACAACATCAAATCATGCAACAATGCATGCAATGCATGCTAAGAGCCAAAAGCATTGAAGCAAGCAAAGAGCATAACACTATAGGCATGCACTACTAAGCACAAATGACCAAACCAACCCCAGACAGAGGTTAAACATGCCAAAATAGTGGCCTAATCATGTTGAAAATGAAGCACCAAAAGCTACAACAACATGCTCATGTATTGGCTCGCAAGCTAGGCATTAAACACAACTCTCAAACACAATGAAGGCATGAATTATATGAGAGTATGGCAAGGCTATATGCTCTGAAATAACATGGTAAATGGTGCCACATCATGCAAACATCACATGCACAACATGTTAAAAGCCTCGAAACTCAAAGCTAGTCAAGGCCCTTTACACTACAACCATACTAAGTAATGCTCAAATGATCCTAATCATTCAAAACAGATCTAAGGCAGGTCAAAATAGTGGCAAAAACATGCTAGACTTGTAGCATAGATGGCAAGAACAATAAGCTCATGTATTGGCTCACAAACAAGGCATAATGCTCAACTTTTCAAAAGCATTGAAAGAGTGATTTAAGTGGAAGCATAGCAAAGATATAAGCTCTAAAATCACGTACCAAATGATGCCATATCATGCACACATCACGAATATAGCATGCTACGAGCCTCAAAACTCAAGACTAGTGAAGCCATTTGCACTATAGCTATACAAAGCAAGCCCCAAAGGACCAAGATGACTCAAAACAGTCTTAAAGCATGTCAAAATAATGCCAAAACGTGCATGGAGTATGGCCAAGACAAGCTAGCATGAAAGGCCAAAACACCGAGTACACTAGGCTAATGGGCAAGATTGCACTACAAGTGCCAAAACCAAGGAAGATGTGACTCCACCAACCAAAATCAGAGTTATGACATGGCAAATAATGGCTAAAAACATGCTTGAACTAAGCAAATTCAAGGCACAGAGACATGCTACTTTGCAAGGCTACAAGTAGGATTACACTACAAGTACAATAAGCATGCAGGAGGTGACCATGACAGCCAAAAACAGAGTTAAGGCAGGTCTGAAAAGTCACAAAAATTAGCCTAAACAAAGTCACAAAGAAGTAGAAACACATGCTCTTTTGATGGTCCAACAACACAAGCAAACAAGAGAAGATGAATGGGGACTACCCCCACCCATTTGGGACCTCAAAATCACTTTTCCACCACTGAAATTCCTTTGAGTTTCAGTAGTGAGAAGGCCAAAAAGAGATTATCCCAAAGGCCTTAAAAGATGGCACAAAGCAAGGCAAAACAAGCCACCAAATGGGGTAAATCACCCCTAACTCAAACTAGGCCTTAAACAAATATTTTAAGCACTTAAAGATAGAACTTTTTGTAGTTGAAAGCTAAATCTAAAATAGCATGCAAAGGTGGCCAAATATGCAATCAAAATAAAGCTTAAAAGGGGGAATATGACTCACCCTTGAAGAATAGCAAGAATAGCAACTTCTTGAGCTCAAAACCAGCTTTTAGAACTCAAATACACCCTCCAAGAACCTCAGTAACAAAGATGGGGGTGTTTGGCTAGGAGGTTGTGTGCAAATATGCAAAGAAAATGCAATTCTAAGCACTATAGAGCACAACAATATAGAGAGAGAGAAATCTAGAGAGAGTAGATATTTTTCTTCTCCAAAATTCTGAACCTTTTGGAAAGGGGAGAGAGCTCCCCTCTTATAGAAAATGTAAGCAAAAGCTTGCGTGAATCCCTCTCTACATGTGTAGGGCGGATGCATTCTGTGCCTAACAGCTGGCACCAAAAATATCTGCAGAAAGTGCAGAAAGGTAGCCAACTAGTTAAAGGGGTCGACCAACCACCCCACCTGGTCGACCGACCACCCAAGGTGGTCGACAGGGACAAAAATTGGTCGACAGGGGGGGGAAAGGTGGTCTACACAAAGAGAAGAAGCTGGTGGCAGGCTGTCGACCACTCAAGGTGGTCGACCGACCACCCACCCTAGCTGACCGACCACCACAAGTGGTTTACAGGGGAGAAAACTAGCTGGCAGGGTAGAAAAATGGTCTACACCCCTACTTCTCCCTCCAGGCAAAAGGGGCACCAAGGTTTGGCTTAAAACAAGTACAAAACCAAGAGAGTTCAGAGACTCAGGGGCAAGGTGAGCAACCGAAAACCCCGGGGACTCCAAACGAGTGCAAACATGCTCAATCATCGAGCGCTCAACCGATGACGTCCAAGTCTTTAGGGCAGTCAAAAATGGGGTGTCTACAATAGTGCAAGCAACTCCTCGTCTAGAGGAAGCACAAGGATACAATCCGTTATTTTGAGCCAAGAAAACAAAATTTTGCTCTTTTGACTAGCTGAATGTGTGAACAACCCCCAGTTCCCTTCTTCCTTTGGGATGGACCCTCCTGCGCCTTCTCTTCCTCAGAATCCTCACTGGATGGAGGAACTGAAATTTACTCTATTTGAGAATCAGTTTCTTCTTTCCTACCAACCTCCAGATCTTCCCATTACATTTGAGTGATACCAAGCTCAACTTTTACTTGCAGCATTTTCTCACTTACCCTTCAATGTTCTTGGGGATGATATTCCTCTTAAGAACTTTCGATGGGCCTGTGACATTATGACTCGGGGTCATGTCCTCAACCCCATTGCTCAAGCAGAACTTCAGATGTTTTTAGATCAACTCCCACTTTTTCTCCATTGGCACCGAATTTCTTTGGCTACCACTAATTCTTTGGACAGAATCTCGGCCCATCGAATCCAACCCAGTACGAAGTAGAGTATCTCATTGACGAACATAATGACTTCAAGAATAAGGATTCTGCATACTGGGATGATCTGGATATGGATGAGATGGAACAAGGATCGAAGGAAATGGAGTTCGAAATGAAAGCTGAACAGTTTTTCCATCAAATAAGAACACATCAGCTACAATAACCCAGCTTGGATAGGACAGATGACAAAATAAAAAAGGAACTAAATTCATTGACCACTGTTGGGACAAATTTCATGACCTTGTTATTCTCTCTATTCCTTATTTTTATGAGATTGAATTTGTAGCCAATAAGGTTTTTTAATGTAATTATGTTCATATCAATAAAGCTAGGTTTTTCTTTCTTTATTTGGCATGGTCTGGTTTAATATTTCTATTGCATACTTGTGACCATTCTATTCGCCCAAATCAAACAAAATCAAAGCTTTGAATTTACCAATTTTGTCCTTCGAAACCTGGTTTGAATATTTCCAATGGAATACTTGAAACGTAATTTGAATATCTCCAATCATATGGAGTATAATTAACAATTTTTGCCTTAGGTCTTCTTATTCCAATCATATGGTTAACACAATCAACAGTTTCGAATTAACTATCTTTGCTTCGGAAAAACAATCTACGTGTTTTGAAGTATGGAAACTTCCCTTAGAAATTACACTGCTTTATTCTTAAAGAGTGAGTCCCTTTGGGTTCTTTCACTGCTTAACCAAATATTAGTTTTTTGCCACTTCAAAGTCTAAAACAAACAAATTCTAGCTGCAGAGTATTTCAAAGTTTACTTTGAAGGATTTTATTTTCAACAAGAAACTTAAAAGTAAGTCTTTAATCTCCATGAAGCAAACAAACACCTGAGCATTCTTGTACTCTAAGGTATGAAACGTGCTTCGAAGTCAACTCCCTGCTTTCGAAGCCCTTGTAGGATGTTGGACGTTTGGCTTTAAAGCCAAATCTTAATTTCGAAGCCAAATACTTGCTTTTCGAAGCCAATCTAGATATTCAACATACGTTTCCCTCCAGAAACTTTTCTTCATTTTAAATTTGGGACGCTCCATATCTTAAAATAAGGGTTTTAATTTCACATGGACCCAAATCATAAAAAAATAATTTCGGATCCATCTGACCCACTCAACTTGTTCGGGTAACTTTTGGACAGAAAGGTTTAAAAATCGATTTCCTTCGTATTCCACCTATCTACTTGCCCAAAAATTCCTTTCTCTCCCTTTTGAACTTGTCTTCAACTTTCGCTTCTTACTTACCTTCCTCTTTCACCCCTTCAGTAATGGCTTCTTTGAAAGTGCAAACCATTGTGCGTATGAGTCCCTCTGTAGCTTTAAGGAGACTCATCAATGAAGAATGTGAAAAGTACAAAGCTAGTGAACGGTGTGCTGCTGATGGACACATTCTTATTCCTCGTCGTCATGTTCAAGGAGAGTATGTACTTGGACCCATTTTTAGGGAGGTCCCCACTTAGCTCCCTACCTTATATCCTCGCCTGGAGGATCATTGCTTACTCTAAGAGGGGGTCTTTGAGTAGGGATACTGGAGGTTAAATTGACCCCACCGCTACTGGCCTACAATGAGACCCGAATGGGAAGAATGGTATGATCGAGTTGTCCCTTCTAGGACACTTGACCTTCAGGAACTCTTCATCCTTGATGCCCTTCGACTGGCCAGGTTTCTATTCTTGAAGACCCTTTCCTTATACCTGTTGCATTATGTTTTTGAAATTCTTCTTTTAATTTTTTCCAATTTCGATGTGGTATGATGGCCCCTATCATTCTGGATATATGTCTTCTTCTAGGTTTATCCCCCATTGGCACTCCTTTTGGTTCCGACTATCCTGATCTTAATGTGCCCTTTTCCATCCCTCCTTTAGTGATTATGCACAGTCTGAAAATCCCAAGGAAGGCCATGTGACAGACAGAGAGTTGTTCTCTTTTCTTTTGTATTGGCCTTGTAAATTCTTATTTTGTACCTCTTCTCAGAGGATTATGCCTGAGTTTGCTCCCCTTGCTAAGACTCTGGCTTTGAGGAAGAAAATAGCCTTAGCTCCATATGTTCTGGGCCATGTATATAGTGCATGCTCCCAATTTTATGAAAAACCTTTAGATACTAATCAAGGGGGCCACTCTAGATATTATAGCTGTGGCTTTTTACTTATTTCACTGCTTTGCATTCTAGGTGTCTGAAATTTTTGCTATCAAACACTATCTCTTATGGAATCAAATATGCCAGAGTTTCACTTTATCCTTCCACTTTTTTTATTCCATAAGAAAGAAAGAAAGAAAGTGGAAGGATAAAGTGGTCAGGCAGAAAGATGGTAAACCCTTTCAAACCCTATCTCTTAGGATAAAGTGCTTGTGCATACAGTCCCTATCAAACCCTATCTCTTATGGAATAAAATATGCTAGGTTTGGCATTCCACAGACCATAACTGTGGATAATGAGACTGTGTTTAATGGAAAGATGGTAAAGTCTTTCGCGGCAGAGTTTAGAATTAGCCTTGTTAATTCTACCCCTTATTATGTATAGGCAAATGGTCAGGCAGAATCATCCAATAAGTCTTTGAAAAAATGAATACAGAGAGTTGTTGAAGACAATTATAGGGATTGGCATAACTTGTTGTTGGATGTGTTGTCGGCTTATAAGACTTCTGCAAGGTCAAGTACAGGAGTTACTCCTTATGCCTTAGTATATGGGCATAATGCAATGTTACTTGTAGAGATTGACATTAAGTCTTTAAGGTTGAGATGCCAGGACCAGTTAGCTCTTGAGTAGTACCATCAGAGCATGTTCTTGGAATTAGAAAATGTGGATAAAGCTAGAACTTTGGCATTAAATAGCATTCTCTTTCAAAAGAAGAAAGCAGCCAAAAATTATAATAAGAAAGTCAAGCACATTAGCTTTGATGAATGTGATTTGGTATGAAAGACAATACTCTCAATAGGAATTAAAAGCCATAAGTTTGGCAAATGCTCACCTAATTAGGAAGGACCATATCAAGTTCATAGAGTCTTGCATGGGGAAGCATACCATTTGAGGAATTTGAATAGGTATGTACACCCCAGGAAAATTAATGGCAGGTACTTGAAACCTTATTATCCAACTGTATGGGAAACACAAGGAGTGTAGAAAATGCTAAAACAGAGAAGTATGAAAGCACTCAAATAGTAAATAAAGATTCTATTTCATAAGGAGTTAAGTACATGCAGCCATAGATTGGCCCAAAAGTCAGTACAATGTTTTAATTGTTCCCTTGCAATTGATTCTCTACTCCTAAGGGATGGGAACAACTGAATGAGCACTTTATTTGCATGAGCAAATGGATTGAATTGGAAAGTAGATTGAAGAAGAATGAAACAATTGATAGAAGTGTTCAAGAACAAATCAACAAAGAAAGGGAACACTGGAGACAAGTGTTACTAAGGATAATTGCTATTGTCATCACTCTTGCTAAAAATAATTGAGCTTTTCGTGGAGACAATGAGAAGATTTATCAAGAAAGAAATGGAATCTTTTTAAGCTTAATTGTAATGCTTGCTAAATTTGATCCACTAATGCAAGAGCACATTCAACGTATTCAAAGGAGTGAAATTCATTACCATTATCTTGGCCACAAAATCCAAAATGAATTGATACAGATGTTAGCGAGTGAGATCAAGAGTACGATTGTGGCAAGAATCAAATAAGCGAAATATTTTTCAATTATTCTTGATTGTACTCCAGATGTTAGTCATGAAGAACAAATGTCTCTTGTGATAAGACGTGTAGATGTTTCAACTAGTCCGGTAAAGGTAGAAGAATTCTTTTTAGAATTTTTGAAAGTGGATGATACATCGGGGTTGGGACTTTTTAATGTACTTAGAGCGGCATTGCACACACTCCAGCTTGATATTGGTGATATAAGAGGGCAAGGATATGATAATGGCTCTAATATTAAAGGGAGACACAAAGGTGTACAAAAAAGAGTACTTGAAATAAATCCAAGAGCATTCTACACGCCATGTGGTTGTCATAGTCTTAATCTTGCCCTTTGTGATATGGCTACCTCTTGTTCCAAAGCTATCTATTTCTTTAGAGTGGTACAATGCATATATGTGTTGTTTTCTTCTTCTACAAAGAGGTGGAAAATTTTCAAAGACAATGTGGAAGGTCTCACACTTAAGCCATTATCACAAACTCGATGAGAAAGTCGCATTGAAAGTGTTAAAGCTATACGGTACCAAGCTCCACAAATTAGAGATGCTGTAATTCAGTTGGAAAAAGAAGCTGATGAGCCCAATACAAAGTGTGAAGCTGAATCCTTAGTTACATCTGAAATTGAGAACTTTGAGTTTTTGCTTGGCATGATTATTTGGTACAATCTGTTGTTTGCTGTTAATTCTGTTAGCAAGACATTTCAAGCTGAAGACATGCATATTGATGTTGCTATACATCAATTAAAAGGACTCATTACATTTCTTGAAAAGTATAGAGAAACTGGATTTTTGGAGGCCATGATTGAAGCTAAAGAAGTTGCAATTGAAATGGAGATTGAACCTACATTTTGTGAAAGGCGTGTCATTCATAGAAAGAAGCATTTTGATGAGAATGTTAGTGAAGAGGTTGCACAATCAGCTGAAGAATCCTTTAGAGTTAATTATTTCATATATATAATAGATCAAGCTCTTTCTTCACTTAAGAGTAGATTTGAACAATTTCAAATATATGAAGAAACTTTTGGATTTTTGTTTGATTTGAAGAAGTTAAATTCTACCAATGATGAGTGCTTGAAGACTTATTGTGCTAATCTTGAAGACTTTTTGAAACATGATGGACTTATGGATGTTGATGTGAGAGATTTATTTTCTGAGTTGAAAGTGTTCAAAGAAATTTTGCCAAAAGAAATCAATAAGCCAATTGAGGTGATGAATTATTTGAAATTGATGGATGATTGTTTTCCAAATGCCTGGATTGCATATAGAATATTATTGACTATTCCAGTTACCGTTGCCTCTGGAGAAGGAAGTTTTTCAAAGTTAAAATTGGTCAAATCCTACCTTCGATCAACAATGTCACCAGAAAGGTTGAATGGATTAGCTATATTGTCTATTGAAAAGGATTTGGTAGATAAATTAGATTATACAAACTTAATTAGTGATTTTGCAGCTAAAAATGCAAGAAGAGTAGTATTTAAGTGATCGTTGGGTTAATTGTAAACTGGATATTACTAAACTATAAAGCAACAAAACCAGTTTTTAATGTTTTTGAGTCATTGTACTGATTTCTTCCTATCTTAATATATGAAAGTAAATTTTAGTTTATAATGTTAATGATTATATGTTCAAGTATACTTAAATAAAAAAATTGTGGATACTTATCATTTTATGCATAAATTTTTTATTAAAAAAATATATATTAGAAGAGTCTCATTTTCATAGTTCGCCTTAGGCCCCACAAATCTCAGAGCCGGCCCTGAGTACAGTGCTTTGTGGAATGAAGGGAATGAACTGAAATTCGATTAAGTCCTGAATGAGTTTAGAGGTTGCCTCCTCTGGCTTAGGTCTTTGTACTTTCAGCTCTCTGGTGGTAAGATTGGGGTTGGTTTGACTACAGAGAGAAATAGGGATCCTTTGTGTAAGCCCAAATTGCCTCGCAAATTGAGTAGGGCAGTAGGCTTCTGCTATGCATTTGTAAGCTCTAGGATTTAAAGTGCCAATGAAAAGCTCTCTAGGAGTTAAAATATAAGCCCACATATCCTTGTGCTGATGCTGGGAACAGTTTCTATCAGCCAAGAAAGTCCTCAACCAGGTTGGGCTAATATTAGCTTCGAAGGGACAGAAGAAGGTGTGAGAAGAAGGGGAAGCCGAGAGTTGATGAAAGAAAGTAAAATAGAAGGCAAAAGTGGAAGGATAAAGTGGAACTCTGGCATATTTTATTTCATAAGAGGTAGGGTTTGATAGCAAAAATTTCAAACACCTAGAATGCAAAGTAGTGAAATAAGCAAAAAGCCAGAGTTGTAATATCCAAAGTGGCCCCCCTTGATTAGTATCTAAAGGTTTTTCACAAAATTGGGAGCATGCTCTATATACATGGCCCAAAACATATAGAGCTAAGGCTATTTTGTTCCTCTCCAAAGCTAGAGCCTTAGCAAGGGGAGCAAACTCAGACATAATCCTCTGAGAAGAAGTACAAAATAAGAATTTACAAAGCTAATACAAAAGAAATGAGAAGAACTTTTTGTCCGTCACAAGGCCTTCCTTTGGATTTTCAGACTGTGAAAAATCACTGAAGGAGGAGTTCAAAGGAGGGATGGAAAAGTGCACATTAAGATCGTGATAGTTAGGACCAAGAAAAGTGCCAATGGGGGATAAATCTAGAAGATGGCATATATCCAGAATGGTAGGGGCCATCATACCGCATCAAAATTGGAAAAAATTAAAAGAAGAATTCCAAAAACATAATGCGGCAAGTATAAGGAAAGGGTCTTCAGGAATAGAAAACCTGGCCAGTCAAAGAGCATCAAGGAGGCAGAGTTCCTGAAGGGCAAGTGTCCTAGTAGGGACAACTCGATCGTTCCATTCTTCCAATTCAAGTCCCATTGTGGGCCAGCAGCGGTAGGGTCGATTTAACCTCTAGTTTCCCCAGTCAAAGCCCCCCTCGTAGAGTAAGCAATGATCTTCCAGACGAGGGTATAAGGCAGGGAGCTAAGGAGGGGCCTCCTTGAAAATGAGTCCAAGTATATACTCTCCTTGAACATGACGGCGAGAAATAAGAATGCGTCCATCAACAACACACCGTTCACCAGCTTTGTACTTTTCGTATTCTTTGTTGATGAGTCTCCTTAAAGCTACAGAGGGACTGACACGCTCAACGGTTTACACTTTCAGAGAAACCATTACTGAAGGGGTGAAAGAGGAAGGTGAGTAAGAAGCGAAAGTTGCAAACAAATTCAAAAGGGAGAGAAAGGAATTTTTGGGCAAGTAAATAGGTGGAATACGAAACAAAGGGGTTTTTAAACCTTTTTGTCCAAAAGTTACCCGAACAAGTTGAGTGGGTCAGGTGGATCTAAAATTATTATATTATGATTTGGGTCCATGTGAAATTAAAACCCATATTTTAAAATATGGAAGGTCCCAAATTTAAAATGAAGAAAAGTTTCTGGAAGGAAACGTATGTTGAATATCTGGATTGGCTTCAAAAAGCAAGTGTTTGGCTTCAAAATTAAGATTTGTCTTTAAAGCCAAACATCCAACATCCTGCAAGGGCTTTGAAAGCAGGAAGTTGACCGCGAAGCACGTTTCATACCTAAGAATACAAGAATGCTCAGGTGTTTGTTTGCTTCAAGGGGATTAAAGACTTGTTTTTAGGTTTCTTGTTGAAAATAAAATCTTTTGAAGTAAACTTTGAAATGCTCTGCAGTTAGAATTTGTTTGTTTTAGACTTCAAAGTGGCAAAAAACCAATATTTGGTTAAGCAGTGAAAGTGTCACGACCCAAACCCGTCCCTAAAAGTTTGATCCATGACCGGCTTATACATAGGCCTCAAAACAAAATTTACGAATATTTATTCACACACGGGGCCTTAAGCGGAATCAAAACCAATATAAAGACAACGCCCATTGAGCTTGTGCATACATGATGACTTAATAAATTTAAGCATTTAAATACACTTCCATATTTACATATACAATCACAGAACTTATATAGATCTCACACACACACTTATATAAGACTCCATACATTACATAATTCCCAGTAATAAAAATTAAGGCCTCAACACGGAGACGTACCCCAGGTGGCTTGGCAGACAGGTAGATCTCAATATAATTCTAGTGTCAATCCCCAATGGCTCACTTACATAAACATACATAAAAACGGAGTGAGCAAGTCTTAGTGAATAATAGCAATGTAAGGAGGTTAGTTAAGGGAGTATAGTCTTAGAGAATGTAAATATACATTTCAAACCATACAGAGATCTTAATCATAATCATATTTTAGAACGGCCTCAGGCTCACATGTAATACAGAACGGCCTCAGGCTCAACATATTATACAGAACGGCCTCAGGCCCACATCTCAACAGCTGTCCACACATTGGAGGGTAGGTAGAACATCGACATGTACACTACCTCCCTTAGCCTTTGGCCATGAATCATAATCGATTCGAATCATATTAGGGTCAGTGAGACATCGACATGTCCTCACCTCCTTCAATCTTAGAATTTTCCACACTCCGTGACTTATAACTGAACGGCCTCGGGCCCATCACTAGCACAACAGAATGACCCCCGGTCCTTAAGGATATCATTGCCCAATAACGCACATAAATTTTCCAATTATTCACCATAAGGAAACATAGCTTACTTATGCATAACAGAATGCCATCGATAACTATTAACAGTAAATGTAACAGAACATTACACTACTATTATTCACAGTGATGGGCTTCCGATAGCGTTGGGACGATGTCCTTGTCTTGGCCTGCAAACACAATGCACATAGCATAATATGAGGATATAATCAATCTCTTTCTTGTTCTCTTCAATCAATAAACCATGGTGGTTTTAAACTCATTAGGCTTCAATAGGTCATAATCCGTGTCTCAGAAAAAATGAGGAATCAATAGGGAAATGGTTTAGACAAAGAAATGGTACAAAACCGGTAACAGAAAGTGAACAACTTTCACTATTTTGGGCATATCTATTTGTGTACTTATAATTTGGGAGAGAGACCACCACCATTGGAAACTAGACTTCTGGGGCTTGAATTTGGGCTCAAGAATCACCTAAAACGGAGTCCGGATACAAATGATATGCTTATTTGAAGTTGGCTGAACAGGGCTGTCCTGCATGTACGGGACCACGTGTTTTTTTAGCAGAACCTAGAAATGGATTGCCGCACGTACGGGAAGACCTGCCGCACGTGCGACTCTGGGTCAGTTTTGCTGTTCGAAAATGTTGTTTGCTCTAACACTTGTTCTTTTCATTTCTAAGCTTGGTTTCAACTCTAATCACTCAAAAACATGTAGAATTCCTTCCAAAACATAACAAACTAACATCATTCAAATAGAATTTCATTTCAATTACATCAATCTTGCTCAAAGTTAAAACTTTAAGTCTTATCTTTTCTATATATATTCAAACTTCCATAATCTTGTTATTCCATGAATCATCCTTAAGATTGAACTCAACTCAAGCAAATTTAAGGAGATCAAGGTTCAATTCCTTGAATTCAACCCAATCCATTCATAACACAACACACTTGTTCATTTACATATCAAACTTCCAAGTTAATCCTTGATTTCATGTAGTAGATGAATTATCTACAAAGATAATGGTTAGAGCCACATACCTTAACTCAAATCCTTGCTTTTCCCCTTAATTTCTTCAATTTTCCCAAGCTTCATGGTTGATCTTCTTCCTCTCTCTTCAATTCTCTTCAATAATCTTCAACCCCCATGATTGTTGAGCTTTTTCTTAAAGAATCTTGGTCTCTCCTTCTCTCTCTCTCTCTTTCAAGTTTTCTCTCCCTCTCCCTTAGATATTTTTGGCTCCAATATCATTAGTTCAATCACATCATATACATATATATGCTTATCACAAATAGGGATAGCCAAACGCACCCTTACGAATCGCACAAAATCAAATTTCAATTAAACTTTCCAGATGCCTCTAAAAATTGTACTGATCATAAATATGTCCTTTGTTCTGGTTTTTGAAGCCTCTAAGGCCTTCAATTTACAGTGCAACGTTAACCACCCAAACACGCCTTAACGAATCAGACGAAATAAATTTCCAATTATTTTTCCCACATAGCTCTAAAAATTCCCATTAACATATGCAAGTACTCAATTTTGATTTCTGAGCCTGTAAAGGTCGGCAATTTCAATTTTAAAGTCGTAACTCAATAGATAATGCTTCAATTCAAAAGATATAATCACATTAAGGCACATTAACCCATAGGTAAATAAAGATACTTCCTTATACACATTTTGGGGTCGTTACAGAAAGAACCCAAAGAGACTCACTCTTTAAAAATAAAACAGTGTAATTCTTAAGTGAAGTTTCCATACTTCAAAACACGTAGATTGTTTTTTCGAAGCAAATATAGTTAATTCGAAGTTGTTGATTGTGTTAACTATATGATTGGAATGAGAAGACTTAAGGCAAAGATTGTCAATTATACTCCATATGATTGGAGATATTCAAATTAGGTTTCGAAGGACAAAATCGGTAAATTCAAAACTTTGATTTTGTTTGATTTGGGCGAATAGAATGGTCACAAGTATGCAATTGGAATATAAAACCAGACCATGCCAAATAAAGAAAAGAAAAACCTAGCTTTATTGATTTGAAAATAATTACATTAAAAAGCTTTCTTGGCTACAAATTCAATCTCATAAAAATAAGGAATAGAGAGAATAACAAAGTCATGAAATTTGCCCCAACAGTGGTCAATGAATTTATGTTTTTTATTCTATCCTCTGTCCTATCCAAGCTGGGTTATTGTAGCTGATGTGTTCTTATTTGATGGAAAAGTTGTTCAGCTTTCATTTCGAACTCCATTTCCTTCAATCCTTGTTCCATCTCATCCATATCTAGATCATCTGAATATGCAAAATCCTTATTCTTGAAGTTATTATATTTGTCAATGAGATTCTTTGCTCCGTACTGGGTTTGGATTCGATGGGTCGAGATTCTGTCCAAAGAATTAGTAGTAGCCAAAGAAATTTGGTGCCAATGGAGAAGGAGCAGGAGTTGATCCAAAAACATCTGAAGTTCTGCTTGAGCAATGGGGTTGAGGACATGATCCCGAGTCATAATGTCACAAGCCCATCGAAAGTTCTTAAGAGGAATATCATTCCCAAGAACAGTGAAGGGCAAGCGAGAAAAGGCTACAAGCAAAAGTTGAGCTTGGTATCGGTCAAATGTAGTGGGAAGATCTAGAGGTTGGTAGGAAAGAAGAAACTAATTCTCGAAGAGAGTAAGTTTCAGTTCCTCCATCTAGTGAGGATTCTGAGGAAGAGGAGGCGTAGAAGGGTCCATCCCAAAGGAAGAAGCAAACTGGGGGTTGTTCACACATCCAAGCCAGTCAGAAGAGCAAAATTTTGCTTTCTTGGCTAAGAATGACGGATTGTATCCTTGTGCTTCCTTTGGATGAGGAGTTGCTTGCATTATCTTCGTAGGCATTGAAAATGTGTACCATGCTACAAGTAAGTTGTCTTCTAAACTGCATCCGTGATCGATGGATACATAGGGGTAAACCACCGAGCTCCGAGCAAAAGGAGGGATAGACAGAGGATTAGCGAATTTGACAAATCGATGGTGAATTCGCTCTCTTAGTTTTGATTCATTAGGTTCTGACTAGCTTCCCCAGCCAATAGACCTACAGAAAGAAGGAGCAATTGTGTCCCATGCAGAGGTTGGTGGGGTAGAGGAAGAAGCAGTTGTGTCCCATGCAGAAGATGGAAAAAGAGTTTCCAAGATCCATTTTTGCAAATGCTTGATCCAAGGGTTCATAATTGGCAAACTTTGGGTCTAAAGGTTGGTATGCTGCGAAAGCTTCCATAACTTGCATAAATGGAGGCGGATAGGTGTATTCAATAAATGGATTGAGATTCTTTCGAGGCCTATAATCATCTTCCATAGACTCCTCGTATGCTCGATCAATGTAAGAAAAGGTTTGCTTGGCCATAAGGACTATATCAACCTTGTCGAATGCTTAAATAGTGGGAAATGTTCAGGGCATAGAAGAGAATTTAATGCAGTACAAACATTGCAATGATAGACGTCAATTGCAGTTTTAAGAAGATGTAAAGCCCATACACGTCCTAGGACGTGGGTAAAGTGCCTTGATCCACTAATATCACTAAGTCTTGGGTATATATTAGTACGGGGGTAATGTTGGCTGTATAATTTTTAAAAGCCAATGAAAAGCCACCAATAAAAGCCCTCTTCATTGAAGCTGAGAGAACTAAAACACAATCGTCTGATAATTGATTGACAATTAATCTTTTGCAAGGACTGATCGATCCTTGGTGGCACGCTTAAAATTACAATATTAACCTTCGAAAGCCAAAAAAAGCCAACACATACACTATGTATTGCATAGATTGTAAGTTGATCTTTCTACTGGCTTTCGAAGATGAGCCAGTTAGGTACTGCATTATTGGATACCTCCAATCTTGATCTTGTAAGTCATTATGATTGACTTCTAACACCACATTCTTTTTAGCTAAAGGTGGTATTAATTTTTAATATGTTGCTTGATTTATATTCATTTGAGTGTCATTCCTTCTTCTGAAATTCGAAACTTTCTTAGCTACATCATTAGCTTTGTTATTCATGAACCTTGGGATATAAATCACATTTGCTATCTGAAACTGAGAAAGCAAATGTAATGCAACAATATAATATGACAACATGCTTGCACTTTGACATATGAAAATCCCTTTCACTTGGTTGACCACCAATTGAGAATCTCCAAATATATCAACTGCATGAGCTTGTAATTCAATAAGCATTTCAAGTCCCATTATTAAAGCTTCATATTCAGCTTGATTATTGGAACAAATAATTTCATCAACTCTGAAACCATGTGTGGTTTCTACCCTTTGTGATGACTTAATCACCACACCAATTCCAGTCAGACCATTAACTTTTGATCCATCAAATCACATTTGTCATGGCTCAATATTAACCATACCAAGATCCATTATCTCTTAGCTTTCTGTCTGACATAGATGATCTGCCAAGAAATTAGCTAAAACTTGTTCTTTTACTACCTTTTAGAGGACATATTCTAGATGAAATTCTGATAAGGCTAGTATCCATTTGTCAATTCTTTCTCTCAACATAGGTCTAGATAACATATACTTAACTAAATCTGTGGTTGCAATTACCAAGACAACTATACACAAAAGATAGTATCTTAATTTTATTGCAGCAAAATACAATGCAAGGCACAACTTTTCTACAGTCGAATATTTACATTCACAAGAATTTAAAAACCTACTAAGGTAATAAACTGCTTGCTCCTTGCCTTTTTTCATTATCTTGGGCTAAGAAAACTCCCAATGAATCTTTTGTTGCAGTTATGTACAACTTCAAGGGCTTATCACTCTTCCAAGTGAACCAAGTGTTCCTCCATGGACTGGGATTTTACTACAATGTCATTAATGTAACACTCTAAATATCCTCCAATAAGATCATGAAAAATAGTGTTCATTGCCCTTTGATATGTAGTCCTAGCATTTTTCAGACTAAATGGCATTTTGACCCATTCGAAGGTGCCAATGTTTCTTGGACATTTGAATGCTGTCTGATGGACATCCTCCTCTGCAATGCAAATTTGGTTGTAACCAGAATGTCCATCCATCATAGACAAAATCTTGTGGCCTACTGAACTGTCCACCAATAAGTCTACTATAGGCATGGGGTACTTATTTTTTGGAGTTGCTAAGTTCAGGTTCTAAAATCAATGGATATCCTTATTTTACCATTCTTTTTAACTACAGGCACAATATTGGAAAGCCATTCAATATATCTGGTTATTCTAATAAAGCTTGCCTTAAGGAGCCTAAGAATTTCTTCCTTGACCTTTTGAACCACCTCAAGACTCATTCTTTTTGGTTTTTGCTTGTATGGCTTGAAATTAGGCTTCATAGAGAGCCTATGTTCCGCTAATGATCTGTCCAATCCAGGCAGCTTATTATAAGACCAAGCAAAGCAATCCTTATATTGTTTTAAGATAACTAATAACTGGCTCCTATCACAAGGACTTAACCAAGCACTAATATAAATGGGTTGTTGTGCAGAATTTCCCCCTAAATTACTTCCAATGGGTCTTGTACTTGAGGACTCACCAATGTTTTTCTTTTGATTTCTTTTTCCCTTGAAGCGACTTCTTGGTTTTGTTCTGCTCTCACTTTCTTTGGTTCAACATCTTTGCCTTCTTCCTCATAGACAAAGTCTGTCTACAAGGCTTCTTCCTCTTATATTTCTTAGACTTTTGTTTCAATGTCCAATGCACAATACTTATCAAGAATCAAAGGCCTAGCCTTTTGTTGTTCTTGATTACAACCAACCACCATGGCTTCTCTTCCTTGTTTTTGAACCTTCTGGACTATTTACTTAATGTCCAATATCGAAAACTTAACCAAAGCCAAGGGTTTGGCTTCTTGGGTTTCATCCTCTTGTCTACAACCAGGCATCATTATCATCTTTGATGACAAATTCTTCATCAGCACTCTCTTGCACTAAGTGCTTCAACTGAGCTACTTCTTCGTTAGCCGTCACTTCGACTGAACCATTAGGTTTTCTCAATATACTGAGTGGTGTCACTCCCTTAATATACAACTTGGCCTCTGCAAAGTCAGCATAAGCGATAAAGGGTTGAGGGTCTGCGTTGATCTCCTGTGTCTCTCCATTGCGTAAGGCCATCATTATCTTCTGATGTAGAGAGGAAGGCACACATTTGTTGGTGTGTATCCAATCCCTACCAAGTAAAGCATTATACTTGACATTGCTATCTATAACAAAGAATGTCGTCATGCAATGTCTAGTTCCCACACTCAAGTTGATGGGTAAGATACCTTGAGACATTTGTTTATCCCCAGCGAAGCCAGCAATGATTGTGCTGGTTGGGATTAATCTAGGGTTTCATTTTCCCAGTTTCTTCAAAGAGGACTTCGAAAGCAGGTTCACTGCTGCCCTATTATCCACCAACACCCTGTTCATTTGTATCCCATCAAAAAAAACCTTAATATACAAGGACTTGACATGCTGTGTCATAGATGTTGTAGGATACTCAAAAGGATATGAGAGATTAATACTCACTTTATCACTCTCATCTTCAATTTCCATTGGCATGGCCACTTCAGACTCATCTTGAACCGTTAACCTGTGAATCTTCGCTAGAAATTGGAATGAGGTCAATCTCCTGACATTCTTAGTTTCTATCTCCAGCCTGGAACACTTGTGATAGTATATGTACCATGTTTATTGATACTGGAGGGAATGAGCCAAACTGAATTGGTGGCTGCACTTGTTACTTTTCCAAACTAACTTGCTCAATTACTTCGGAAGCATCTTCCATGCTGCACTGTAGTACTTCAGTACTAGTGACTTCTTTTGAATGTTCTACTTCTACTAGTTTTTTGGCCAAAAAGGTCTGTTCAGCCATGAAGGTTTCAAACATTTCATCTTCAGCCATTTCTTTACTTTGGCCTACTTGTACTTCTCCTTCTCCTTCTGTTTCAATGTCACTTTCCATCAAGGCCTTTTCAAGACCTGCTAAGGTGGATCTTTCCCTGGCTTTCAATTCAGTGTGAACCTTACCCAACTGCTCCCTGCTGACAACTCTTTTGTTATGAGGGCCTAATTTTGGACTTTCTTTTCCTTCTATCTGGCCTTTTGACTGGACCAATGAAGAACTTTCCTCACTTTCCTTCAGATCCTTCTGGTACTAAATATACCTCCGCTGGATCTTTCTCCTCTGGGATCTGGAGATTACAAGAACCATATTTGGTTTCTTTGTTTTTGGGTGTTTAAGTAATACCAAATTATTTGGAGCCACCAAGGGAGGATTAATCATTCTACCCTGGTCCCCAAAAACACTCCTCTGGGTAGGCATTTTCTTAGGCTTGTTCTGCATGACAAACCAATTTGGAACCCCAGGTACCCATGAACTCACTTGTTTAGTTGCTAAACTAGCTCTTTCTACCTTCGAGGCTAGCTTTGACGCTGCCTGTAGAGGCCACTGCTTAGCCCTGATCCCCTGTCTTGAGCCTAATTCAGGCCTTCGGTCAGGGTAGTTACCTTGCATCTTGTTTGAGGCTGATCTTGGAGGCCAATCTTTGGCTCTGATTCCATAACTTGAGCGCATTTTAAGCCTCCTCTCAGGATAATTGTCTTCCATCCTATAGTAGTTGGGTGGTCTGAACTCATGCAGAGGTCTCCTACTCTTGGGATATACCCTAGTGGCTGATGGTCCAACCAATGATGACTGTTGTCTAGGACCAGTTGGGTATGACCTTTTGTTGTAAGTACTAGTTGGTTTAGGACATTTCTGCACATCCTTATAATACTGTTTTCCATCAATTAAGAGACCTTTCAACTATTTGTAACTTAACCTACATTTGGGACACATCCTTTGCATGACAGCTGCCTCTAGAGAGTCATTATCCAGTGCCTCCTCACTAGAGTCTTCCTTTTGGTTCGCAAAGTTCTGTCCATTTGCTGGTGAATTTATGATACCTTTTTTGGAGGCAGTTTAGCTGGCAACATACATCTACACATTAACTTCCTCCAATTCCTTCAAGGATAGATTTTGGAAGTCAGGTACACCAACATTGGCTATAGCTTCCATAATCTCTGGGAATGAGTTAGAGTCAATCCCTATAGCTTTCTCTGCTTTGCTTAGGAACTTTAAACTCCCCTTTTGAATCTGTTCTTGGATTCTGTCCCGAAAAACAATACAGTTTTTAGTTGAATGAGACCCAGAATTGTGCTATTTACAATACATTTTCCCTTTAAGTTTTTTTGGGGAAGGAATTTTAACTCCCTTTGGTAACTTTAGGAAATTTTGCTGCAAGCAAATAATAAAAAATGTCATCTGTCTTTGATAAATCAAAAGAGTATTTTCTATGAAGGTTTTTCTTTTTAAACTACTGGTCTATTGTAGCGTCCTTATGAATTAATGCCTCATAGGTCATAGTCACTTTCCCTACGATCTCTACTACATCAATGTCGTAATTAGGGTCCCTATAATAGGTCTTATATGATGCATTACTTCGATCTTGTTCTTCCTCAAGTAATGATTCATATCTAGACACCTTATAGGTTAATTCCACTAAGTCTCGAAACTCAGTTGAGTTGAACTTCTTTCAAAGCCGAAACTGTAAACCATTTTGAGACAATCTCACAAATTCAGGCTCTGGTAGACACCTTATAGGTTAATTCTACTAAGTCTCGAACCTCAGTTGAGTCGAACTTCTTTCGAAGCCGAAACTCTAAACCATTTTGAGCCAATCTCACAAATTCAGGCTCTGGTAGAATGACACTACACTTGTTTCGTGCTCTTTTGAATCTGGCAATAAATTAAACAGCCTTCTCATCAGGCCTTTGACTTAACCTTGCCAAGTCTGCCATGGAAACTTCTGGCTCTGTTTGGAAGAATTGGGCATGAAATGCCTAATCTATTTGCTACCAAGTTTGGATAGAGCTAGGTGTAAGGTTAATATACCATACAAAAGCTGCTCCAGTTAGAGAATTTGGAAAAGCTCTTAACTTCATGTAATCATTATTGGTAAATTCACTACATTAGGCTGTGAACCTAACAATGTGTTCTACTGTTGACTAGTTTCCATTCCTATAAAAAAGAGCAAAGTCTAGTATTCTAAACTCCCTTGGGTATTCATGCACCCTATCCACCCATTCTGGGTATGGCTTCCTATACACAGGAGTTTTAACCCCCCGAGCCATAAGTCCACACATTTCTCTGACAATATTAGTGATTTGGTCCCTAGGAACCATATTTTGTGCTTGTTGGGCTACCACTGGAGGAACAAACACAGGATTTGGTAGAAACCATTGTGCTTAAGGTCCTCTTGGTCCATAGGGAGGTATATTTAGGACTGGCTATCCCTGTGGTACTAGTTGCTGCTGAGGGTATGGTTGACCTCTCTAAGCTTGTCTTGTGAAAGGACCTGCGAAAGGGGCTACAATAGGAGAAACAAGTGTTGTTTCTCTCCCAGCCACAAGAAACCCTTCCAACCCCCTGGGTGTGAATTCGAACAGAGGATTAGTGAACCCCCTTGTGCCAGGTATGGCTTCGAACATGAGATTTGGAAACATTCTCATGCCATTTTCTTGTGTTGGCCCAGATCTACCAATTTGTATGGCTTCGCTGTTAGGTAATGAGGCATTTTGATGTACTATAGGCCTTGAAAGAGGCTCATACCATGACTGAGGTATAGGTGATGGTCTTTTATAATTTTGATTACTAGTCTAACCATTAGTATGTCCATTTCTTTGCATAGGCAACATCTCTAGCCAATCTTTGCTGAGGAACATTTGAATTTTTCTCCATATGCCTTGTGTTAGTTGGTTGATGGGAATTCATTCGATCTATAAAGGATATTGCTCATCTTTACATTGTTTTCATTAACTGCTGTCCTATGGCATCTACCAGGCCTCCCCATGGATTCATTGGCTGAGTAGATGGAACAATAGATGGTCCAATTCCATGGCCTCGTCCAATATTTTGCACATGTGGTGCATGTTTTGAATTACTGGTTTGTTCGACCATAGGTTCTGATGAGATAGGTGCTTCCATAGGATGTGTTATCACATTATCCTCGGGATCGGGTGCTTCTACCTCTCCTTCCACACCTTCTTCTAGGCGTTCATTTTCTCCTTGTCTCCTACGTCTAGCCATTTCAATTTGTCCCACCAGGCGTGCCAAAAATATATGTTGGCTTTTTTGGCTTTCAAAGGTTAATATTGTAATTTTAAGCATGCCAGTAAGGATCGATCAGTCCTTACAGAAGATTAATTGCTAACTAATTATCAGACGATTATGTTTCAATTCTCTCAGCCTCAATGAAGAGGATTTTTATTGGTGGCTTGTTTAAGAGAATTTAGTAAATAACAATTAAGTGAAGAATAATTTCAGAATTTCATTAAGTAAAATGAAAAACTTACAATAATCTGACCCAACCTCATAGAGGTTTACAACAACAAATTATTTGAAACTACTCCTATGAATGAAATGCAATATAGAAATTTGAAGTACATAAATATAAAGAACTATAAAAACTGGAAAAAAAAAAAACAAAGTAAATAAAACTGGTTTTTTTATCTGAGTTTGGATCCCTCATTCTGGGGCCTTCTTTGCTATTTATACTTCTCAATGATAACCGTTAAAGTAGACTTCTAACCGTCGAAATGTCCTCCCATGATTGCTGAACATGTTCTCTCACAATCAGTCCCACTACACCATCCTTGCAGTTAGGCTTCCCTCCTGATTATGAATTTGAACTTTGTGAGTAACCGTTAGGTCACATCACTTTATATCCTTTAATTGTTCCAGTGCTACGCAGATTCATTATTATTAATACGGGTTGACACGTGTCTGACTATGGTTGGCAACTTGTATTAACTTCCCAAATTGCCCTCTTCACGCCACGTGTTGAATTGTGATTGGCTTTTACAAATTATACAGCCAACAATATTTTAATTTTATAGGGTATAATAATTCAATTATAGTTAATTTTGAAAAACTTTTGAGGCAATAGTCTTAAAGTCTATTCTTCTAGGGTATCCCTACCAATCTATCTATTTGTTCATTATTTACATCACCTATTTGTTCACTTATATTTTTTAGTGTCATCTATCTGTTTACTTGTCATCCTCTTATATGTTCATGTGTCATTTATTAGTTTAAACATTTAGGGATATTTTTGGAATTAAAAAAAAGTAAAAAACATCGAAATGTATTCACTCTTTCAAAACAGTAGAAATGGGGATAGAGATATGACCATAGTCACTATGGTTATAATCGGCAAAATGCTATTGGGCCTGTTTTTGTGAAGTGTGTTCTAAGCTCAAAATTGACAATATATAAACATATTCTAAAACAACCATTATGAAATAATTAAATTTATTTTGCTAATTTATTTTTCCTTATAAATTGTAAGTACAAATTTTATCAAACACTCCCATACAGACTTATATAAGTTGCACAAAATAACCATTATCCCATAATTTAATCTAGGGGTACAACAATCTTCTTTGGTCCAAACTATTCCACAATATGGGGCACTTGTGGGCCTGTTCTGTTGACTAGACTTGCTTTCTTATAAGTTCTACTCATATTTTTTTTTTCCTATTAATATACCCAAAATGTCATTTTCCTCTTCATTCCCACACTACAGGAAATTCGTTTTTTAGCGGCGTTTTGAAAACGCTGCAAAAATCCTGAAAAACGCCGTAATATCTTATAATGACGTGTAAAATTTTTGCCGCTGATAGGGCCGCCGCAATAGCTACCCAACGTTTAAAAAACGTCGCTAAAAATATTAGACAACGTTTCTTAAAACGCCGCAAAATCTTTGACGACCGTCTCACCCTCCGTCCCAAATTAACGTGTGACGTCACAATGACGTCATTTAGTGGCGTTTTTTCAAGAAACGCCACTGTTTTTTTATTTTTTTAATTTGTTCTGCGCCCTACAATGACGTCATTTTGTGGCGTTTTTTCAGAAAATGCACTTTTTTTTTTCTTTTTTTTTTTGGGGGAGGGGGGTGGGATTCTAAATTAGTGCAGTTGCAAGTATACCTAGAATGAATATGTTCTACACATTTTATTTTCTATCATTTTTTCCAGGTGTGTAGCATTTTAAAACCTGCAAATCAAGTAATGTTCTACATTTTAAAACTAGCAATTCATCAATCTCTTGATCTCTATGGGTTGTTCACCCCTTATTCAACATCAGTGATTATACCCAACAACAAAGTATATCTGGATCTCTGCAATTCAAGTCATGCCCCATAACAACACAATATCATTGACTCTAATATCCAAAACATGTAGTTCATTTCT
Organism: Camellia sinensis; assembly: GCF_055761805.1. NCBI lineage: Eukaryota > Viridiplantae > Streptophyta > Magnoliopsida > Ericales > Theaceae > Camellia > Camellia sinensis. The sequence goes on from NC_138964.1 coordinate 76,111,213, forward strand.
AGCTAATTACAAACTATGCCCCATAACAACACAGTATCATTGACTCTATTATCCAAAACATGTAGTTCATTTCTAGCTAATTACAAACTAACTTGAAAAACAAAACAGTTGTGATTTACAAAAAAATGAAAAAGAGTATCGTCTGTGTTTCCTAAATCGCTCCGGACTTAGGGAGCAAGCAAATCATATCTTTGGTAAGAGCAGCAATTTTTAGATTCTGCGTCTCCCAATTCTGTTGTGCACTGTGCACTATATTCGTTACTTGCTATTAAGCCGAAAGCAATGAGCAACAAAAACATTTCTGCAAAATCTGATGTTTTGTAGCACAATGCTATTGTTTATCAACCTCTTGTAGTCTGAAAACTCCAAGTTAATTACATTTCTCACCAATTATATTGAAAATATCAGTGACAAAAGCACTCTCCACAAAGCATCTCTCACCATTCCACCTAAGGGAAAGCAAATAAATGCAGCAAAATATCAAGTGAACACCTTCCCAATGTTGAATATTTTAATATAAATTGATGATGATATAAATCCATATGCAATAGCCAAGTCAATCAAAGACTTAAAATGTTTATGACCATGCAAATCATAGAACTCAACTAACTAGACTGAACCTGAAGCCAATCAACAAATAAGTGAGAAGGAGAAAGCAATCCAACTAGAATGGTTTAGAATGAATCTGAGTTTGTCATATCTACTTCTTCTTCTTCTTCTTCTTCTTTTCTTTCTTTGATATGTGAACCTGCATTTTATAAGAACAAATAGCATGAATAAAATGTCATATGAAAATTTCATAATTAACTATTTACTCACTTCCTCGAACGAACGATGGCAATTAAACGATGAGGTGTATGCATGGGATTGTTGTTGTGAATGCACATGTGTAGCAGCTGGTGCAACATGCCCACCCATGGCCTGTTGAGACTCCAATTGCTCTATTCGTGCTTGTTGAGCTTGGATTGTTCCTTGCATCTCCATTTGTACTTTCTGTTGATTAAGCATAGCATCCATCATCTCTTTCATTTGCATCTCCATTTGTGCTTTATATTGGTTAAGTTGCTCTTGGACTTGCATTTGGATGATACGAGTTTGTTCTTGCGATTGCCTATATCCGCCTCCAAAGACATCTGTCGAAGAAGGACCCAATCCATATGTTCGAACACGACCAAGTCGCTCAGGCCCTAGAACCTGTGTGATAATTTCTTCATCTGTTGCATTGGATTGCGCCCCAAGATCCTTCATTTGTGTCTACAATTGTTAATTAGTAATTAGCCACCAATAAAATTCAGCCTACGAGCAAGACATAATTAGTTAATTCTCACTTCCAATTTGCAGGCACTATTAAAGGTAACTCTCTATCAAATTTAACTATCTACTTTGTCTCTCTTCAAGTTTAGATTTCTACTTTATTCATCAGGTAGTTTCTACATCAAATCTGTTCATAGTCTCTATGATTCAACTCTCACTTGTGTGCCTATGTGGAAAGGTATATATAGTCTTCTACAGAATTGTGATATTTGCCCGATTGGTTTGGAGTAAGTGGATTGTTACTTGTGATTTACTGATTAAAACCAAACAAACTACCAGTAAAATTTAAACAATTGCAAAGCACAAATTATCATCCTCATCAATAAATACACCAACCAAAAATAATTACCGACTACCTTATATATATGTTAGTAGTAGATTTATGTCTTTAATTCAATAAGAGTTCAAAATTACTTGGGTTGATATCATAAACATCTTGAAGCCAGTGCTCCACTTAGTCTCTAGAGTGAGCACTTGAAATCATATCTCAAACTAATCATAGCTGTCAATGTTCTACAAAATGCATTATTATAATTATGGTGCTACATACCATGACCTCAGCAACTTTATCATTACTTGGTTTGTTATCCTTCGAGTACCCAGCCATCCATACCTCTAAGCGAGTTGCAGGAACTCCATTCTTCTTATTAGTTTCCTATAATTACACTTAAAATTAAGTAACAAAATCAAAATATACAATTTCAATTTAAAATATAAAGGAGCCATATATCTCTACTCAAACAACTGAGAATAGTTTTCTGCCAGTTATGTGATTTAATGTCTTCTTCTTCCAAATTTCTTTGGTTTTTGTACTTTTTTCTATTACATATGAACACAAACATAAGATAATTTATTAATTTAACAAACTCATCTTATGAGATTACGATAGAGATCAATAAACAATTTAAATGAGACCTGTGCCTTTCGAGTGCCCCAATAATAGACTAAGCTTCGCCATTGATGCTCATGTACTCTTTCGGGTCGATGAGTTAACCTATCAACATCGTTGTCGAATGGCGTATACCTCATTTGTTTAACTCTAGCCTTCCACTCTCTCCATTTTTTTCCAACAAATGCCAAAACAAATTTCTTCATTGACTCATCGGCATCTGTATTGACCTGCAAATAATTGGCAACTTTGTCACTATTGCATATACACAGTAGCAAGTCGACAGTAGTAGCTAACAGACCAGTATACACACAGCAGCGCTTATCTGTAAGCATTTTAATGCTTGTGCACAAACACACAAATAATGCACGTATATCACCCTAAATGATAACATCAATATCATTAAAAGTGATTTCAACAAAAAAAACCCAACTCATTATCATCCCTAATGGTGAATATATTTATTAGTTCTGGCACCAATGATTAGTTCTAAAAAAACCTGCCCATGAACTCTCAACCACAGATCTTGCTTTAAAAATTTTATAGCACAAGTAGTCCACTCCGACATTAAAAAATACAAGTATGAAGCTCAATTCATCAAGCAATAGCAATAAATTACAAAGGTAACAACTTTCTCCTGGATCTATAATAGATTTCACATTATCAATCAAAAACAAATTTCCTGGATCTATAATTAGTTAATTCTCACTTCCAATTTGCAATTTGATCTCTGCAAGGCCAAGCAGGTAAGCTTTCCAAAAAATCAAAGCTTAAAATTGATCAACTATAAAATATGAAACAGATAAAATAAATAATAACAAATTAAGATTAAAATTGATATGTAAAATGAAATAATTCTTTTACCTTTACTTCTCTCCAAATTCTCTCTTTGTTTTCCTTCGGTACATGGCTCCAAGTTCTATAAGTGAGGGGCATAAGGTTCCCAACTCGAGCTAAAACACCCAAACGAGAAGCCAAGGGTGTATACCTGTCAACCACTTGGTTCAACTCATTAGGCACAATATGTAAAATGCCACCACTTGGGTTCCAATCACTACCATGCATGAGTGTTGGGCCTCTCGAACTATGACCTACTCATCCAAATATCAATATCAAGTTAGAAGATACTAGAAAGAATGATAAAAATTGATAAGATACTTGCGTTCCAGTCACAAAACTGTCAAAGAAATTAATGTAATTGTCAACAAAACATCACATCATCGATAAATTATTCATTGTCGTCGTGAGAGGGTGACATTCAAGTGGGTTTGTCCATGTCAGGAAAGGTGTATTGGAGGTCTTAAATTAGAATTTTTCATCATAATTATTCACAAAGCAGAACTTCATGTTCTTCAGAGAGCCATAATAACCTTCAATAAATTTTTCTAGGAAACTAATACAAGAATGGAGGGATCAAGAGCAAGGCAATAAAATCACAAATGTGTTCTACAACTATTTCATAACAAAAATTGGGCAGTCAATGAATGAAACATTTACATACAATGATCATCCATAGTAATATTGATCTCCTAATGTGTTCTATATACTGCTCTGCTCAACATTCACTGCTATATTTTCTGTTTTCCTAGAAATATTTATTCTAATCACTATGGTAGATTTGTTTGGTATCATGCTGTAACTGGTACCAAGGGTGGAACTAGGATTTTATCCTAGGGGTGCTGCCACAGTGAAGGTAAAAGGAGAGACTATGATTAACCCTGATCTGCGGTGATGACAGGTTTCTTCGAGCTTTAATTTGAGAGAGAGAGAGAGAGAGAGAGAGAGAGAGAGAGAGAGAGAGAGAGATCTAGTTCAGAACTGGCTAGTGTGTGACATTGAATTTGAATCAAATAAAGATTATATACTATACCTAGTTTTTGTGTTTTAATCAAGGCTAGGGGGGGCATGCCTTCAGTTCTGTTCTATTCAACCATTTAAATGAAGAATCTCAGCTTCTTGTTTGTGTCTTGGTTTTGCTTTAAAAAATGTACCAAGTGAAACTTTTACTGCCCTGCCTGATGGCTTCTAACAGTTGAAGCATTTTCATTTTCCAACCAACCAACCAGTCTGTCTGTATACTACATTGGCAAATCTTTCACAGCTCTAATTATTATTGGCTCCTGTATTTGCTAGGAAAAATAGCTTCAATGCAACATCAAGTAATAAAGTTTTAGATAAGGTTTCCACTTTGAACTCCCTTCAACTAGTGTTTGGTTGGCTAAATGTTTCTCCAATATTATTTTTCTATGCTTACTAGCTAAATGGGTAAGTGAAGCCACGCCATACAAAAGTAGCTTTCCTCCATACTAAAACCACATTAACTTTGAATGAAGATCAACTAGAGGGTAAAGTTCATGACAATAATCAATTTTGAAAAAAAGAATAATTAATAAATTCTATAATGGATTAGCTCAACCTCAACCATGGTTAAATAATTACCAGCATAGAACCTTTTTCATTTTTCTTATCCATTTATATGGTATATAACATCAACAAAAAAAAAAATTAAACAATAACGATTAAACCTTTTTCCTACCAATTATCCTAATGCCGATAATATAGAAACAAATCTATTAAAGCAAAAGTAGCATAATGACATGACATGACAATAGCTGTTTTGCATGAGAAACCAAAACGTCTAGACAGGCATTATAGAGTCGAAACATAAGAAACAGTTAGCAGGATTCTAAAAGCATACTTACAAATCCAAGCCAAATGTAACATAGTATTTGATCAAGTCATGCCATCAGAGCCAACAACAGTTCTTGATAATTAAGTGCAATAAAGAAAGTAGAGATGGAAGGAAACAGACAATTCTAAACTTGTCCTTGAAGGTTGAATATCACCAATAAAAGTCATGGGAGTTCAGCCAGGTCCCTAGAGGGTTGATCAAAGTTTCTAAAACTAACTTGAAACTGAGAATGATGTAACTTGAAACTTAAATGATATGGTGCACATAAATAGTAATAGCAGTTGATCAAGATGCAAAATAAATAACAGAAAACACAAATAAAAAAAATTAAGTCGTGCAATACAATCTCCAAAATTGTTCTAACGGCTAAAAACTTATGCCTAAATGAACTTCTTAAGGTTCTTCAACCACATCATGTATTCTCTGCTGTCTTTGTTGATCATGTACTCATGCAAGAAATTGGTTGTGCTGGGCTTGATTCCCCTAATCTCTAGATACTTGTGGAAAGATTATTTACTATACCTAGTTTTTATCTCATCGGACAACACAGCATTTTCAATAGCTAGAAGTTCTTCAACCTATTTTTAAAAAGTCAACAAAATTAAACATCAACTAACAGAGAATTAAAAATTGAAAACATGAGAATTGAAAATTAGAAACATGTAAGTTATTAGTACTTACATGAGAATTTAACCATCTGGGAAACTCATCATTGTGACGGCGATCCACATCAAAATCTTTGAGACGACGATGTGACCACTTAATAAAATCACGATGTTCTCTATACATTTAAAGTACTTATAAAATGCAAGATACTTATTAATGGTATCAATAAAATTTTGGAGCAAAGATTGTATCTTACTCTCGATATGGGACAACCGCAGCAGTGTTAAATAACACATACCAATGAGCTTGTACCCATGACGTGTTATCAAGCGCAAACTGTAGACGCGCCCGTACATCCCAGGAGGGAATCCCGTTTTGTTCATTTGGGCTCACTACAGTTCGGACTCTCAAATTGTCACGGTTCTTAATCTGATCTCACAGTGTGCGATGTGAGATTGATAAATCACCAAAGAGTCCAAATCCGGCAAATCGTTTTGAAAAACAGATTTTTAGAAAGAAGTGCCAAACATGGACTGCTTTGCCAGATACAGATTCGCCACCTAAATATTTTATTTTGGGGAAATTTAGGAAACCCTGACTCATTGCCTAAGGCCACATGTCCATCATCACCAAAGTTGCCTTGGCTCGGGAACTTGGGTACGATTAGGGAAGGTCAGCTATGAGCACCCCCGCTCGCCCGATCCGAAGATCGGCCTGTACTAAGCATGATATCGAGTTTTGAAAACATATGTATTCTTATTCTAGTTAATTAGCTAGAATTTACTATGTGATGCGCACAACACACAAGTATAGACTAGATCGCCTAATTTGGAACAAAGCATCGCATACCCGTTTTGTTTGAAAAATGGTTTAAGGTTTGCTACACTCGAGTAGGCTAAAACACGGATTTCAATGAATTGATCCAATTCAAGTAATCCAACCTTCACTCACAGGCATTCAAGCAGTTATATCACATAAGCAATTAGCCTCATGGCAAGCATGTTGTCATGTTAACATTCACACTCATGCGAGATGCTAAAGCATAAACACTTACAGTGTACTCCGAGCCAAAATAAGAAACTAGTTAGTAATCATGCATGATCCTAGTTCATGTTAAGATGGCTAATGCAACGCATGCAAAATGCAACTAAGATAGGCTCGGTTATCCTAAGAATGGCATATGAGGTGCAACAACTCGATACACGTATTCAACTTGGAATTTGAAATACTATGTAGTAAGTATGATGCACTGAGCCCGGTGTATGCATTACAGATGAATGATGCAAACACGCATAGCATAAGGATGCTAATTGAAACGTGCCCTAGAACTAACCATCATAAGCGGTTAAGTAAAAGGGAGAAAGAAATGGTGGTTGAAAGACATGCATCACACACACGCACGTTTATTACAAAATTGCCCTCTCTCGGAGGGTCCGAATGAATAGTACAAATTAATTAACTAACAAGCTAATTAAATATTACAGACCCTTAATTAATTAAACAAATTAATTAAATTACTGAAAGTAGTAAAACAGCCTCAGGAAGAGGGACGAATGCATGCACGCTCGGCCCCGGTCGGAAATCCACCGCCATGTCACATGTTGCCTCTGTTTACACTGCTCCGCACCTCTGAGGACTGCACAAGTCTCAAGGTTACTTCTGGACTACTCCCTGAGCACTGTGGGAGGTCACTGACCAAGGGGAAACACCACCGGCTGTGGAGAACTGGCCATCGACCAAAAATTATACCACCGGCTGGGTTTTGAGAGTCGGTCGGCACTGAAAATTGTCGGTCGGCCATTTCTCCCTACAGAAGACTGGTTTGCTGCAACAGAGGACAGACAAGACATGGCAATGCATTTTCAAAGCAATTTATGCACCACCACCCTCCTCAGTATGTTTGAGACTTAGAGGAGCATGGTTCTCGACCCTCAGGCCATAAATCACGCATTTCAATGCATGATGGCCCAAGAAGTCAAGTGTGCAACTTCAATATCAAATGAAATGCACACAAATCAAATAAGAGGCCTCCAACCCCTATCATAATTAATTCAAGAGGCAAGAGATGAATGCAATGATATGCAACCTAAACATGCAAACTAAGCATGCAACATGAACATGTGAACAAGCATGCAACTAATTCAAACATGTAACAAGCATGCGATAATATGCAACAACATACTAAGCATATGACAAGATGCAAGCTAACAAGCATGCAAAATGCAACTTAAGCATGCAAGCATGTAAGATGCAACACGGATAACATGTTAAGCAACCAAAACAAAAGGAAGAATGCATGCCAAATGCATCACAACTTAAACATGCAACAATATGCCACGGGCCAAGTATACAACAAGGTACATTTGAAGTAACATGCTACAACATGTCAATAAGCTTATGACCAAAACAATGCAACCATACATGGCATACAACAAAAGGGAAAATGGAGCAAGCATGCGACAACATGCAAGACATGCATGCGACAACATGGGAGGATGCTCTTAAACCAATATGGACAGCTCTCAAATAGGTCCAAATTAGCAGCCAAAATGCTAAGGGATAAGGGACAAAACCACATACAAACATGCATGCTAATGGCCCATCACTTTAAGCACAAAAGGGCAACCCTTAAGCACACTTAAAAGAGGATGAACATGGACAAATGGCATACATTGTAAGCTCTAAAACCATGTTAGAAATGGTGCCAAACCAACTAAACAAATCAAGCAAAGCATGCAACCAAACCCAAAACTCGAAACTAGTCAAAGGACTCAAACCAAGGCTACATGAAGCAAGCCCCAAAGGGCCAATAGGACCTAAAACAGTCCTAAGGCAAGTCCAAATGAGCCTAAAACATGCGAGGAAAGAGGCCAAAACATGCTAGGACACAACTCCCAAAACATGAGGCATGCAAAACCAACAAAGAGGTGTTACACTACACCTAAGACAACTAAACATGGCATGATTCAAGCAACAAAAATCAGAGATATGACATGTTAAAATGAGCCCAAAAACCCACTTAGATGGCATCTAAATGGTCTAAGCATGATGGCATACACAATGGCGCATTCATGAGGTATACAACACTAACTCTTTAAAGCATTAAAGGAGTTATGTATGCAAGCATTCAAGCATGCTATATGGACTGAAATGACACTATGAGTGATGTCAAACCACTGAAATGATACAAATAGAACATGGTAGAGGGACCAACACTCAAAGCATACAAGCTAGATTGCATGATAGCTATACAAAGCAAATCATGGATGACCCAAACGACCAAAATTAGACCTAAAGCATGCCAAAATATGCATAAAAGCTTCATGGAGTCAAGCCAAAGTCATGCTAGAAACAAAGCTCAAAGCACACAGCATATTGGGGGCAATTTCATGGAATTACAAGACAAGTATACAAAGCATGCATGGCATGTCTAAACCAACTTTGGACAGAGGTAAATCATGGCAAAATAACACCAAATACCTACTGAAATGAAGCTAAAGCAAGCTAGGCATACAAGCTACAACACAAGCTATTTGTGCAAGCATAAAAGACAACAAGGAGAGGGGATGACCCTCTCCTATTTAGGACCTCAAAACCACAGTCGTAGAGAGGTCATGCAAAGACCAAAACAATGGCCAAAAGATATGGCCTAAAACAAGGCCTAACAAGGCCTTAGAGGGGGGAGACAACCCCAAACCTCAAAATGACCTTAAACAAAGTTCAAAAGCAAGTAAAAACAGAACTTTTCTCAGTTACACACTAAGCTTAAAAACGGATGCAAGATAGGTTAAAAGCTTGTGCAAAAATGAGGAATAAAAGGGTAAGTTTCTCACCCTTGTAGACTTTCTTCAAGAACAACACTCCAGCACTTTTTCTGAGTTCAAAACAACTCAAGAACTCCAAAACCAACTCCTTAGCACCTCAGCAACTCAAGGATGGTGTAACACTAGGTGTCTTAGTGCAAAAATGTGAACAAAAAACACTTTTGGTCACAAATACACACACAAATATATATATAGAGAGAGATATATCAACTCTAACCCTAAATTCCAGAACCTTTGAGAAGGGAGGAGGGCCTTCCCTCTTATAAAAATCCAATTTCTAAGGCTTCCAAGAGAAACTAAACAAGAGGCAAATCCCTTCATACACGTGTATGGAGGGGGTGTAAAGTGGATGCCAGCTGTGACAGCTGGCATAAAAATATCTGCAAAAGCAGATGAATAGGGTTCGGCCAGCAAAAATGGCCGATTAACCAACAAATGTGGCTGGCCGACCAAAAATAATGTTGACCGGCCAAATATTTGGCCGGTGGCAATAAAATTGGGCCGGTGGCTTCAAGCCTTGGCCGGTGAGGTGTGGGGATGGCCAACAAGCCATTTCCTGCCCTCGGAAGCAAAAACACAAGTGTTTGGTCCATGACCAAGCACAAAACAGACAAGTTGAGAGGTCTTAAGGCAAGGCGCGTAGCCGAGACCTCCGAGAACTCAAAACGAACACGAGCATGGATGATCACCGAGTGTTCAAACGGTGACGTCCAAGTCTTGAGGACGGTCAAAACTGGGGTGTCTAAGCAAACCCTTTTCCTTTTCCTAAAGCATGACCTAGTAATATCCCAGGATTGTCGCTAACATCGTAATTCCTTATTGGTCGATTCAATTTTGACTCGACATCATCCAAGTACCTTGAGCAAAAGGTCATACACTCTTCAACTAAGTATCCCTCTGCAATTGAACCTTCTGGATGACTTTGATTATGCATATATGACTTAAGTGTTATAAGATACCTATAAACAAACAAATGCACACGACTTTCAATTATAAATAAACAAATGAATACACCTGTAAATTGGAGTAGAATTGCACACCTTTCTATAAAGTACATGCAGCGATCTTGCATTGGACCGGCAATCTTGGCCTCCTCTGCTAGGTGAATAGGCAAGTGCTCCATTATATCAAAAAATGATGGAGGAAAAATTCTCTCAAGATGGCAAAGTGTAAGAGCAATTTGGGATTGAAGACGATCTAACCCATCTGGCTCTAGAGTTTTGGAGAACAACTGCTGAAGAAATTGCTTAACTCAATCAATGGTTCAACAACTTTCTTCGGTAACAAATTTCTCACTGCTATTGGAAGTATTTGTTGCATCAATATATGGTTGTCATGACTTTTCAGTCCAGATATGCTATGTTGTTTGAGGTTAACACGACGAGAAATATTGGATGCATACCCATCTGGAACTTTGATATTCTTCAGGAGTGTACAAAACAAACCTCTCTCTCTATTGTTCATAGCGAAACATGCAGGCGGCAAATAATACTTGTTCCCAACCCCTTTTTTAGGATGTAATGCCTTTCGAATTCCCATATCTTGCAAGTCTCGACGAGCATTTAAATTATCTTTTCCTTTCCCATCAACATTTAATATCGTCCACAATACATTATCACACACGTTCTTCTCAATGTGCATTACATCAAGATTGTGGCGGATCAAATTATGCTCCCAATATGGAAGCTCAAAGAAAATACTCCTCTTCCTCCAATTATGATCCTCCTCGTTGTCCTCTTTTTCCTTTCCTTTCCTAGTTCTTTTTTGTCTGTTAGTTGGTTGATACTTAGGCCCTAGCTGTCGTAACACATTAGCCCCCGATAACCGAGTTGGACATGGTTCAAATTCAAAAGTTCCATCAAAAGACGCACCATCTTTTCGAAATTTGTGACTCGCATTCAACCAGCGGCGATGCCCCATGTAACAAATTTTTCTTCCATTTTTCAAATACTGATGTCAAGTACGCATTACAACAAGGACAAGCTAAAGCACCTTTCGTGCTCCATCCAGACAAATTTGCATATGCAAGAAAATCATTTATTGTCCACAATAAGACCGCGTGCAATTGGAACATTTGATTAGTTTCTGCATCGTACGTCTGAACACCATTTTCCCACAATTCATTCAGTTCATCCACTAACAAACGCAAGTAGACATCAATGTTATTGCCAGGTGAAGAAGGACCATCAATGAGTAATATCATCATCATATGAGGTTGCTTCATGCACAACCACGGTGGCAAATTATAAGGCATCACAATAACTGGCCAACTGTTGTGAGCAACATTCATTGCCTTGAATGGATTAAATCCATCCGCTGCTAAACCTAGTCTAACGTTGCGAGGCTCACTCACAAACTTGGGATACAAAGTATCAAAATTTTTCCAGACAGGAGAGTCAGCAGGATGTCTCATTTTGTCGTCATTAATTCGGCCCTCTGCATGCCATCTCATTAATGAAGCAGTTTTGGATGACATGAACAATCTTTGAAGCCTTGGAATCAAAGGAAAGTATCTCACAATCTTTTGTAGAATTCCTTGTTACTTCTTTTTATAATCATTCTTCTCACCTTCAAACTGTTTGTATCTAGGCGTTTGACACACTATGCAATCATCCCTACTAGCTGTCTCCTTCCAATACAGTGAGCAATCTCTTGGGCATGCATGTACCTTGTGATAATCGAGGGCCAATTCCCTAAGGAGTGCCATCGTTGCATAGAATGACTTTGGCAAAGTTTCACCTTTTGGGAATGCATCCTTCAAAAGTTTAAGCAACATCGTGAAAGACTTGTCGCTCCATCCACTAAGGCACTTGATATGCAATAATCGAACAACAAATAAGAGCGTTGGAAACTTGTGACACTCTGGATACAACTCTCTTTCGGCCTCCTTCAATAAACTGAAAAATCTTTCAGTTTTCTTATCCGGGCCTAGTTCGATATTAGAACTTCCTGTCTCATTACTAGCACGATGAACCAAGCTTGGTGGAGGAAGTCTGAACCCCTCATATATCATTTCATTGACTTCATCGCCATCATTCGAATCACTGACATTCTCATTCAATGGCACAAACACCAGTAAATCTTCCCCGTGAAAAATCCATCTGGTGTAGCTTGGAAGAAACCCATTGACCATTAAATGTTCCCCCAAAAGGTCTTTCTTTACTAGTTTGACATTCCGACACCGTTTACAAGGACATGTGACTTCAATTGATAGAGGATTATTTTGGCATGCAAGTTTAACAAATTCCTTAACCCCTTCTATATATTCTGGATGCTACCTATGCTGATTTATCCAACTTTTATCCGTCTGACTTCGTCTTACACTACAAATGTCACTGTCAAATCAACAAAGTTTAAAATTATGATTTCATTTTAATTATTCTTAACCTCAATTAAGTACCTTATAATGCATGCGACATGACACCATTCACCTCTAACTCTTCTCTAATAGTTTGGTTCATCCTACTTTCCCATTCAGGAATGCACAGTCTATATTGTAAAAAGTAGCTCATACCGCTCTATCCATCTTTAACGAAATTTCGGCAGCATCTCCCCATGGTTCTCCAAGTACACTACACAAACTGGGTGTATTGCTATACCTTGTCTAGTATGCACCCGGAGAACATGAGGAGCTACTACACGAAATCTCTACGAGATGGACTATATTTAAGTAGTAGAACTACTAATTACAACATAGACTTATGCTCCTGAACTGTCCAAACTGGACAATCCAAGAAGAGCCTCATCAAAGATGCCTAGGTATCTCTGATGGAGATTCTTGGATGGGTCTACGGATATTTATGCATGCATGGATAATTACTTGCTAAATTAACAATTGTCATGATTTTTGCATCCCTGTGGTGCAACTTGAATCAACACTATCAAGCATACTAGAAGCATTTCTAGCATGAAGCATATTAATGAAGAAACTAAAAGTTTCTACAATGCTCTTGATAGATTATGATATAGAACTTCATCAAGATGACTAGGTATCTCTAATGAAGATTCTATAAGAACAACCAGATTATCCTGATTGATCACAAAGTAAAAAATTCCATGATTGTAATTGATAGCACATAACAATGGCAAGTACTAGATATTAGGTATGCTTCATTTAGTTTGTTCTTGTACTCACAAGTAAGCAACAAGTTCTCACTACTACATGAACACCCACACATACCAATATATCTTAGTAGTGTTCTATTTCATTTGTATAGCACTATTTTTGTGTCCCTATCAAAGCCCCAAAAGAAAACTGTGCAGACGAGGGTAGATTTCAAATTACTTAACAAAAAATTATGATAAACATTAGAAATTCAAAATCATAATGTTACACAAAAAATATAAGCACAAAAAATATAGACCAAGCACACTTGCCAAATAGATAATTAATTGCAAAAATCCAAATAATCTCATACATTGTCACTCTGAGATCATGAGACCATCTATAGTATAAGCTATCTAATCCCAAACTGTCTTGCAAATCAATTACCACCCCCTCTCAAAAGTAATGAAAACAAACAAATCTACAAAATCTTAAATTAGAGAGTTAATTGATTTGAAAAACAAAGAAAGTAATGAAAAACAAACAAAACTACCAAAGAATTAATTGCTTTGAAAAATGTACCTGAGATGAAGAGCAAGAGAGATCGATCTGGTTCAACTATCTGTGAAAGCAGTATATCAATTGTCGTACCTCAAATAGAATATTTTGTAATACAAAAAATTAAATTAATTATGACCTAAAAAGCAGAATATTACTGGATAAGATGTAATAAAACACCAAAAAAATGAAAAATAAAACTCTTTTAAGATATCATTCTCCATAATCTAGACTACATGATCTATATGTTTTGACATTAATTGCTAATCAAAAAAATTACAAAAAAAAAAAAAAAACTTTGTCATTGTACAATTCGATTCCATCAAATTTTCTACTTAAATTAATAGAGTTTGATTATATTTTGGCTTCACCTTGTCAACCATATATTAATTTGTTATCTTATTTGATACTGGTGATCTATTTAGTTGAATTATTGTACACATTTTGCTAATAAATTAGGTTATAAAGATTCTCTCCATTTCTATAAGGACTTGATTCTACCACACACAAATTAATCGCGGATTTGACAAAAATGTTCATCAGATATCATACTAATCTTTTAAAACATGGAGGTTAATTCCAAGTGAATTTCATTCAAGAACACTCATCATTCTCAATATACTTACCTGCAAAACTTTTTTCTAATTGACATGAGTTAGTAATAGACTATAGTATGGGCATTTCATTGATCATATGGTTGAGATCTATGTAATGATTATATAAAACCAGTGACTAATTCTGAAATGCGAAATTAGGTGGATTCGATATTCATAGAGTATCTTTATGTTCAATTATTAGATTACATGCATAAAACAAATATGACTACTAGCTGGTATTATAGTATCTTTATGTTCGCCGATCAAAAAAAAAAAAAAGTATCTTTATGTTCAATTATTAGATTACATGCATAAAACAAAGATGACTACCAGCTGGTATTACTCTCTTTTTTTCTTTTCTTTTCTAGTTCCTCAGTCAATGCCTTGAAATGGGTCATTTATAATTGTTGTACATAACATTATTATGCTTGTTAAAACATATGAATAGGGTCTTACTGTGATTATATGAGAGATTTGGAGACAAAAGACTTCAAAAATAGTGATATAACACGCTTGCTTACTCGTGTATGCCAAGTTCTTCCAAAAATAGTGAAATGCAACAAGAGAGAGATGGGTCAATTAGTACATAGAGCAACGTCAAGTTGTTGGAATTTTAAATGTTTGATACTTACATAAAGAAATAACATCAAGTAGCAGTTTCTTAGTCGCTCATAGAGACTTCTTCCTCACCTTTTCACTCGGGGGACTTAAAATCATTTTACACACTTTTGCTTAAGGGTGTTTTCTTCCTCACTCTCAGAGGCTTTTTTTCTTCTCTTCTCAACTCATGACACCTATTTATACATACACTGTGATTATTTGAGACTCGCTTAATAGTAAATGTCAAAAACCTAATTGAGTCATCTAGGTACTCATCAACACTTCACAACATATCTTCCATATACTTTTAAACTTGTTAACATTTTGAAAACTTCAAATTACTTTTTTCCAGCACAAGTGTCATCTCAAAGCTCTTCAAGGAAAGAAACTAGAAGCAATATTATGATGAGGACGACAATATGTCATATTCTAATGGTCATCATTTACTTTTTTCTGTTGTCGTCCATTAATATTAGAATAACATTACTCAATGCATTGATCTAAAAATTGATTTGTCCACTCATTCTTAGAATTCTTATGTAAATTAACTCTTCTATACATTTATGGATCAGTTTAAGAGATAATTGGTAAAAATCAAAAGGACCTCAATTCTAATGCATGCTTTATTAAGTGTCAACAATGCAAGATTCAGGACAAGAATGAAGCAACTCTTAGAGATGAATACTTACAAACCAGATTCAGGATAAGAATGAAGCAGCTCTTAGAGATGAATACTTACAAACCAGATTTGATCGATCTGGTTCAACGATCTAATCTGATCTAATCTGAAAATGAAAAACTTAGAGAGTAAATCAGCAGATTTGACAATGAGAAAGTAGACCAATAGAGATCGCACTGGTTCAAACTCGAACACCAATTAAGAGAATCAAAATTGTACCTGAGATATGAGCAACAAAGATCGATCTGGTTTGACAGATCGATGAAGAGCAACAGAGATCGAGAGTTCGACGAATATACAATGCAAAATCTGCAATCGAGCGAGAGAGAGAGAGAGAGAGAGAGTGTGTGTGTATGTCTTTGATCTGGTTCGATGAATATCAGTCGAGGGCTTTGGAAGAGAGAGAGAAAGAGAGAGGGAAAGAGACCGAGCTACGAAAGAGACGGAGAGTAAGTGAGAGACAGAAAGTGAGAGACGGAGTATGGACGGTGTCAATACATACACCCAATACGACGTCGTTCAATTGAGCTCTAAGACAATGTTTTGAAAACGTTGTCTTTCATCCATCTATAATGGCGTTTCCCAAAACGCCATAAAAGAAACGTTGTTGTAGGCCATTTTTCCTATAGTGCCAATTATCAATACTGCAATAAGTCCACCCGTCCTACAACAACCATGTCCAGGCCTTGGTTCTGATCACTGGCGACCATCTCCAACCATCATCACTGACCATCAACGAATTGCCAATCGCCATCTTCAACCTCCAGTAATATTTTTCTAGCTAGGATTTTTGACAATAATCTAACCATTTTTTCGAGTAAAACAACATCAGTTTCTACAACTACACTACTTCCACCACCTCATCAAGTTTGGTGGTGACAAGATAAAAGGAGGAAAGCAAGAGAAAGATAATAAATATGAGTGATATCACTACTACTCAATTTTTATAGACCACTTAATCAATTACTACCTCTCACTCTTACACTCACATTCACTCTTATTCATTCACAAAAACCCACCAATATACTTAAAAATACACACACATACACACACACACACAAAAGAAGAAGAAGAAGAAAAAAAAAAAAAAGTAACACTGATAAATTTATCACTATAAATTTATTCATTACTATTCAAATTTTATATATAATAGATGTTTAATTGGATTTTTACAAACAGATTGATGGTGAACCGTCAATATGTATACACACACATATATATTTAGAGAGAGAGACAGAGAGAGACTCGATCCCTTTGGTAAGAGCTTTGGTGACCATGTCATGATCAAATCAGCATTCAAAAATGGCCAAATTTGAAGTCACCAGTGAAGATTTGAGATTAAAATTGCTAGATCTGAAATTTGCTAGTTAAGGTAATAAATAAAGAAGATGATGGTGAAAAGTGTGAGGCGTTGACGGTGACGAAGGAATGTGGTGGTACGTAAATTGACGATGGCAGAGTATATATTGGCAACAATGGAGGTGATTGGTGAATAGTTGTGGCGGCCAAACGATGACGGGGGGTTGGCAACGAGTGGACAACATGGCAACGGTAGTGGTAGATAGTGGTAGTAGATGGTGCAAGTATGAAGCTTTCAAAAAATATGGTAGAGAAAGAGAGAAAGATGCTCTCCAGAAAAATGGTTGAGGGAGAAAAGAAGATAACTTTTTGGTGCATTCAAAAAGTCAATAAGACTTATAAGTATTTAAGTCTACTTACCAGGACTAGTTGGTAATTAACTCATAAAATATCCACAAATAATATGTCTCAATCTACATACAAAAACATAAAGTAAAATTTTTAGAAATTAAAACATTAAAATCAATGATATTCACCCATTTCAAACCTTTTTTACTCTTTTTTTTTTCTTTTAAATTCTTTTTTATCCTCCCACAAAGAAAATGTGAAATCCTAATAGTAAAATATAAATATTATTACTTAATTTTTTAAAAGGTGGATTAGAATGGAATTAACATGTCCAGGACTGCTAGTCCTAATTATTAATCGCATTGGATTGTTTATCCTATTCTAAGTTTGGATTAGTTTAGAATTATAAGATGGGATTGACAAAATCTTATCAATTTTACAATTTAACTTATTCAGTTTGAACTTCTCATTAGTCCCTCATTTTATATTCCATCCCCTCTTGAGATTTAGTAGTCCTCCATATTCGGAATACTATGCCTCGATGGATTATTAATTCGGATCTTAATTTCCTTTACCAAACATTGAATTATGCATTTTGTGAGATTATTAATCCTAATGGCATGTCCGTCCAACCACACATTGCCTTAAAGTTTTCAAGTATTGAATGACCTAATTTTTAAAATGGATCTCTGTAATATAATAGGATAGGGCATGTTTGGTTATCATATTAGATTGGATATAAATTATTGATAAAATAATGAAGAACAAATTATCCCACGAGAATGGATGAAATAAATGATTAAATGTGTGATGGGAGATAGGATTAGTGTGAATGAATTATAACATTAAATAAAGGATTAGATAGATGGAGTGGAAATTATTTATATTTAGGCTTCGTTTGGCAAGTGATTTTTTTAGTCAAAAAGTCAAAATATCACTAAAAAAATCAAAAAATTAACCATTCATATCAAAAAGTCAGATTCTGTTTTCTCTTTACTTTTTGCACATTATTTTATAAAAAGTTAAAAAATCATTCTAAATATATTAATTTTTTTTACATCATTTTTTAACCAAAAAATTTAAAAATTACTAAAAAAATCTATTTCCAAACAAGATTTGTGTAGTTAAAATGGTTTGGGATAATAGTAGGTAATCATTTTTCTATCGTTAGATGAATGAAGCAATAATTGACAGAGCGACGCGAGCGACGCGATTATCTCTTAATTGACTCTATTTCAAATTTTTGATCGTTCCAAATAAATAAATAAAAACTTTAGCTGGGGGGCACTTCTATATAAGGATGGTAATGGGAGTTAATGGAGTGAATATTAATTTCTCATATCTATTTTTTTATAATTATTTTCTCTATTTTTCATTCTCTATTCCCCATGGGTACTATCCTCCCCATCTCCTAATGGGTTTGAATTTTCTCCCACCTAACTTGGTGCTCTTTTTTTTTTTAAAGGTTCACAACCATTTTTTATTTATTTTTTTTTTTTTTTGGGAGGGGGGAAGATTCACAACCAAAGCTAAATATACATTCAATCTTATTTTATTTTATTTGAGTCAACAACAAAATCAAATACACATTAATTAATATTATCACATTATTCTTGTCAAATTTTATGTATATTTAGAATTTTTAAAATTTATTTAGAAAAATTTTATTCCTACAAAAAAATTCTATCTTCTTTTTTAATTTTTTTAATTGTATGTATCTCCTTTTTGTTAATTGATTTTCGATAATCTAAAGGTGTATTGTTACTCTTGTTTCCTCCTCCTTATTCTTCTTTTAAACAAAATTTTATTTGCATTTATAGAATGAATTTTTATGTTTCAATATCTCATGCAATTGTTTTATTGGATTTCTCTCTGATTTGATGGTAACCTTAGATTGAATTTCTCAATTTTCAATTTAAGTAGTGATCATCTTAATTGAAATTTTGTACATTTTTGTCTTCAATTGCTATGTTTTGGTTATGATTAATTGCGCGTTTTTTTATCAATAGTTGCGATCTTATCGCCGCTAGATTGTTGTCATCGCAAATTATTGTTGCTGTCATGAGAGGATGAGAGAGAACGAGAATTAGAACTCTAATTGTAAACAGAGTAATGAAAACTAGAAATGACAATGGATAAGCTACTCCGTGGGTATCTATGGAGACACAACTCAAATACATGGGTTTTTCTCTTTTTTCTTGTCCATCGGGTAGGTAAGTGATGTTTTTTAAATCTCCACTGGGGATAGGTACTCACTAATTTCCCCATATATTTTTTTAGGTACATCAGAAAATAATTTCTCCATATGTTTTCACTACTCTATTTACAATTAGATTTCTAATTCTCACTCTCTCTCATTCTCTCACTATAGCAACGGCAATTTGCGATGGCCACAATCTAACGACAACAAGATTATGACTATTAATAAAAAAAAAGTGCAATTAATCATAATCAAAACATGAAAATTGAAGACAAAAATGTACAAAATTTCAATTAAAGTGATCACTAGTTAAGATGAAAATTGAAAAATTCAATCTAAGGTTACCATCAAATTAGAGATAAATCCAATAAAACAATTGCAGGAGATATTGAAACAAGAAAATTCATTCTATAAATGCAAATAAAAATTAAAAAAGAAAAGAAGAAGAAGATGAAAATGAAAATGAGAGCAACAACTCACTTTCAAATTATTGAAGATCAATTAATGAAGAGAAGGAGATACATAAAATTTAAAAAAAAAATAAAAAAGAAGATGGAATTGTTTTTGTAGGAATAGAATTTTTCTAAATAAATTTAAAAATTCTAAATATACATAAAATTTGACAAGAATAATGTAACAATGTTAATTGATGTGTATTTGATTTTGTTATTGAGCCAAATAAAATAAAATAAGATTAAATGTATATTTAGTTTTGATTATGAATCTTAAAAAAATAAATAAATAAATAAATAAATAAAAAAAGTCAAGTTAGTTTGGGGAAAATCCAAACCCATTAAGAGATTGAGAGGGTAGTAAACTATGGGGAATGGGGAAAAAAAAATAAATATAGGGGAATGTGGACGGGAATTAATATCCATCCCATTAACCTCCATTGTCATCTCTAGTGAAAACATATGGAGAAATTATTTTCTGATGTACCTATAATATATATATATATAGAGAGAGAAATTAGTGAGTACTCATCCCTGCTCCCTCCCAAATAGAGATTTAAAAAATATTATTTACCCTACCCGATAGATAAGAAAAAAAAAAAAAAAAACTCATGTATTTAGGTTGAATCTTCATAAATACTGCCAGAATAAATTTTCCATTATCATTGCTACTTCTATACACACTTTTATGTGAAACGTCAAAGTTTGCTAGAAGCAAAGATTGATAATTACTCTCTGATCATTAGTTACTCATTATGGGCCTATGAATATCTGGTTGTAGTTCTCTATATTGCAAATACTCTTATTGTTTGATTAAAAAAAATAATAAGAAGAAAATCTTTTCTTTTAACAATTTTTAATCAAAATAAAAAGGATAAATTTTAAATACATTCGCTAAGGTTCGATTAAAATATGAATTATATCCTGTGGTTTGGAAAATTACATTTCACTCCCTACGGTTTCTAATTTTATAACAAATCGCTCATTTTATTAATAAATTATCAAATCAATTAAAAATTTTTAATGAGATTAAAATATATTTCAATTAATAATTTAGGTAATTTTATTATTATATAAAAAAGTAATTATGAATTTTTTTTTAATTAATTCTATTAAATAAAAAATTCTAATAAGGGAGTATTTGTAATTTTTCAAACCACGTTGAGTAATTTATATTTTAAGCAAATTTCAGAAAGTGTATTTATAATTTATTCAAATAAAAATTATTAAAAGTTTAGTACTTTTCAACTAATCAAAAGAATTTCATTGTGATTGCATTTATATGTTGGCATTTGGTATACTGATTGCAGTGAATCACATCCAAACCAAGCAGTCGGGCATGGGGAAGGCAAGTGCACCTATCGTCCATGAAAACTAGGCGGGTTCGCGGTTCGGATTTGGACGGTTTGCGGATCGGTTTGGACCCGTTCGTATTTATACGGTTTGGAAAAAAGACAATCCGTAACCGTCCGCAGTGCGGTTTGCGGTTTGTGCGGGTAGGGTTCACGGATGTGCGGGCGGTTGCGGGCGGTTTGCGGATTGGACTTTTTGCTTCAAAAAATTATTTTTGAGCCTTATTTTTTTCTCATTTTGTAAATATTTATTTTGGGTCATTTTCTCCCCATTTTCTAAAATGCTCCAACATTAATAATTAATGAATAAAAACTTATAAAATTAAAAATACAACAAAATCAATTCGTAATACAAACAAATCATTCAAAATCTTAAATCAATTCATAAACTAACACAAGCATATATTTCAAAATCCTAAACTATAACTCCATATTCATTAAGGAATTTAAAATTTCAAATCACACTTCATCCGGGACAAGTTCAGTTATATAACAATAATAATATGATTAGTATTTATTCAGTTTCAGTTGATATAATATTATTAGCAAATGTAATGCTAGAGTAAGTTTAAAAAATAAAGGGTGTTTTGTTTTGGACAAAAATATTTAGGTGGGATATAAAAATGAAAACAATATTTAAGATAAAAAAATAAATAAATAAATAAAGTGCGGGCGGTTTCTTGCGGGTGCGGGTTAAACCCGCAACCCGCCCGCAACCTGCAAAGATGCCATATTTCAAACCGCATCCGCCCGCATTGTATTTACGAAACCGCCTATTTATGTGCGGAATGGACGGGTTGAGCAGTTTTTGCGAATCGAATAAACCGTTACCCACCCCTAATGAAAACTCACTTTTCCGCAACTAACCATATTATTTGTCTTTATTATTTTAGTAATACATTTCTGACAAAGAACAAATCACGAGAAGCCATATTGGTACTGATATAAATCAACAACAAAAAAAAATTAAAATATATATATATATATATATATGTGCCGTTTGATAACACTTACGTTTTTAATTTTCTATTTATATTTACAAAAATTTAAAAAAATCAAATAAAAACTTATTTGGTAAAATTTTTGATTTATAAATCAATGATCTCAGTTTATAAATTTGGCCAAAAAATAAAAACACAAAAAATGTGTTTCCGTTTTGAGTTTTGAGTTTTTTTTTTTTTTTACCACCCAACACTAGCCACCACCCACCACTGTCTTCCGCCACCACCACCTACCCCCCATCACCACCACCTGCCACCACCACTCACCACCCACCTGCCACTACTACCCACCATCCGTCACCACCACCTACCGGCCACCACCCACCTGTCATCCACTCGCCACCACCACCCAACCCTTGCCACCACCACCACCTACCTGCCATCCACCCGCCACCACCATACACCGCTCGCCACCACCACCCGTCACCTACTTGTCATCACCACTCACCAGCTACCTGCCACCACCATCCACCACCAGCCACCTACCACCCACTCGCCACTACCACCCACCACCCACCACCTACCCGCCACCCACCTGCAACCACCACTCACCACTCACTCGCTACCACCTACCACCCATCACCGTCACCGTCACCCATCCACCTACTACCATCACCACCCGCCACCACCACCACCACCACCACTACCCACTCGCTACCACCCACCACTCGCCATCGTCACCCACCCACCCATCATCACCACCCACCACCCACCTGCCACCACCACCACCCACCACCTGCCACCACCACCACCACCACCACCACAACTACATAATCGCTACCACCCACCACCGTTACCCACCCACCCACCATCACCACCCACCACCCACCCGCCACCATCCATCACCACCCGCCATACGCCACGCACTTGCCATCACCATTGACCACCCGCCACCACTATCACCACCCACCACCCGCCACCGTCACCCACCCACCCACCCACCCACCACCACCACCCGTCACCTACCCGCCACCACCATCCACCCGCCATCCGCTACCCACCTGCCACCACCACCCACCACTCACCACCACCACCACCACCACCCACTCGCTACCACCCACCACCCGCCACCGTCACCCACTCACCCACCACCACCACCACCCACCCACCACCACCAGCTACCCACAATCCACCGTCACCACTTTCTACTACCGTCTTTCGCCGCCACTTGCCACCACTTGCCATTTCTCACTCTTTTTTATATTTTTAAATTTTTTAAAACATTTTTTCAATTACAAAACGCGTTTTTAGTTTATGTTTTTCTAAAAATAAACAAAAAATAAACAAAAACCAGTTTATAAAATTTTTGTAAATATAAACTGAAAACATAAACGTTACCAAACATACCCATAGCATTTCATCTTTCTTTTGCTTATGTTTTAGGAAAATGAGTGAGAGCACTAATTAGTGCTATCATTAATGATGTGGCAGTGGGCTCCATCAGGAATGATTTGATGTTTTGGCCTTGATGTTGTATTTGTTTTCTTTTTTTATTGAGTGCCATGTCATTAGTGGTCTTTTTAGAATTCTAAAATTAGTGGTCTCTATCATTGTTGTATGTTTTATGTGTGTGCTTTTAGATGAGAGTGTATTTAATTTATAAAATTATATGTATACATATATTGTCCGAGGTTTGGATAAAAAATTATACAAGTTTCTTAATACATGCATGTTTCCAAAAGACAATTAACATTATACAAGTTTCTTAATATATACATGCTGTTAATAAATTAGAGGTTTTTGAGTTTCTTTTAACAGATAACCCTTTCACAGGCATACAACAATAAATTATTATTCATTAGTCGGTATGTTTATTAGGGCTTTAACATTATTATATACCTTTTATGTGAATGTGTAGGAGAGGGTTCAAGAAAGGAGTTGGAAAATTCGAAGATCTTCGAAGATCCTTGAAGAACAACTTCGAATTCTCTAGAATATGATGAGAGGCTTAGATTCTTCAATAATCTCAACTTAGGAACACAACAACAAAGGAGATGATGGAGATAAGAGATTGGGTGAAGAAGAAGGCAAAATGGCTAGAGAATAGAATAATGGCAAGGCTCTCCCAGGGATCTCCCACTTTCACTCTCAAGGTTGATAATGGAGAAGGGAAATTAGTTCTTTCCCAAGAGTTAAAAATCTCCAAAATCCATTTCTTGTAAAGCTATGGGTGGGTGCTATTTATAGGCACCTCATGATGTAGGATGGAGCCCATGTGCAAGGCACATGGGGGATATTTTCTCTAACCACCTTGTCCGAGGGGGTGACCTCTCCGAGGAGGTGACTTCTCCGAGGAGGTGACTTCTCCGAGGAGGTGACCTCTCCGAGGAGGTGACTTCTCCGAGGAGGTGACCTCTCCGAGGAGGTGACTTCTCCGAGGATGAGAAAACCCCGAAGAGGAGATCAATCCCTCGGCGAACCCTTCTTCTTAGCCACACCTAACCAATGATCCCCAATCATCCCAAAGGGTCAGGGGTAGTCCCAGAGGACGTCCTGCCGCAAAATATTGCCGAGTCTCATGGACCCCCCGGGGTCGTGCCACCTCGACCCGGGTATAGGCTAGTTTAACCGAAGAGTGAATTTGTCTCCACTCACCGTCCTCAGGATCGGGTCCTTTGTTCGAACTCCATTACGCCCATGGTTCTGGTGCGTAGATCCCGGAAAGCTCCGAGCCCGCAAGTGTTCTGGGACTCATTAACGGAGCGACTTCTAGATTGCGTCTGAATCCGTTCGAAGCCAAGTATTTCGGACCTCTAGGCTCGTGGATTCGAACCCTTTCGAGTCCGAGTGCCTCGGATCTCTAGGCTTGCCTAATACCCTTTCGAGTCCGGGCCTGAGTAAGTCTCTAGGTTCGTGGATCCGAACCCTTTCGAGGCTTAGAGCCATTTAGCCCGTTTGATGGTGATAAATCTGGTCCCGCCAGTCTTGGACTTGCGATAAATTTGGGCCCACTAATCTTGGGCTATTGGGCCTAAATAATTTAGTGGGCTCAAATTAGCCCCTCTTACATTTGCCCCTTGCGTGTATGAGAAATTTTAAATTTCTCAGACATGCATACTGTCATTTCTTCGACCCTGCTTCGCGTCACGTTTTCCAAAAAAAAAAAAACATGTTGTCACGACAGAGCCTATGGATAAAATTGATGACGCACTTCAATTTACAGAAAAAATTAACAAGCAAAAATTTTATTTTTTTGTACTCTTTTTTTTTTTTTTTTTTTTTTTTTTTAACGGCTACACACATTTTATTTTATTACTTTCGTTCAACAACCTGTAAAGTTTCAAAATCACATATTTTATATATACATAGCCTTATCACCAGAAACAAACTTTATCTTTTTCTTTTTATATTATATTTTTTTTCTTTTTGGAGATATGGACAGCACCCTTCGGCAGCACCCTTCCTCTCTCTAAAAAGAGAGACCCAGCTTCTTCATCTTCAAGAAAGCTCTGTTTCTGTAATAACAGAGGCCGACCCCAGTTACTTGCATCCACGGCATCTCTTTTATTTATTTATTTTCTTTTCTGTGCTTCATCTTCCTTACCTCAGTAACGAATTTTTTTTTTAATTTATTTGCAGGAGATCAAACTCCAAGGACCCATTTCGGCACACTTCCTCTGCAAACTAAGATCAACCCAAGCTTCGTCTTCCTTACTTCACTATCGAAAATTTTCTGGTTGTACGTTGTTCATCGCCTCCGCTGCAGCTTCATCGCCAACCCACTGTCGGTCTCTCCGTTGCGACCTCTCCGCCAACCTTGACTGTTGTTCCGGTACCCACCACACACGTCGCCCGTTCAACGCGTCGTGTGTGGTCACCAACTCCTCAACGACGTCACTGCCGCTTCTGGCCTTAGGCTGCCGAGCTCGACCACTGTTGGCCTCTCTGCTGCAACTTCGCCATCGATCCCGACTGCCCAGAGACGACCACACCGTTGCCCATTCAACGGGACCCGTGTGGTTGTCAACTCCTCTGCGACAACACTGCTGCCTCCGGCTTCGGATTGTCCGACATTGACCACACACGTCCGCCCACTCAACGCGACGTGTATGGTCTTGCCTAGCACTGCACAGCTCGTCGTCGGCCTTGAGTGTGCTTGTTTCATATCTACGATCCGTGCTTGTGCGTCTCACACTTGCGGCCTTGCCACTGCCTCTAGCTGCGGCTTGCTCCGGCTCCGGTTTGCACCATTTCTCGGTTGGCACTATTTCTCAGCTTCTTCTTTGTCATTGTTGGCTTAAATCTACTCCGTCAAATCTGTGGGTAAGTATATATATATATATATATATATAAATATATATTTTAATCTTGGTGTAAACTTTTTTTGTAGAGTAAGCTTTTCAGAATTTCTAATTCCCATTTTTTTTAGCTCAAAGACTTTGATATACTAAGCCTTAATATTGATGATTTGAAATTCCAATGTGAGGCCTGAATTTGTTTGGATTTTGCAATTTTTGAAATAGGCTATGGGATTTATTTAAACGATTTTTCTGACTTGAAATTTGCCAAAGAAATTCTGGACTATTGCATAACTTGAACCATTGCTGCTGAATTTTGCCCTCGTAATAGAATATTTGCCACTTGAATTGAGCAAATAATATTGACTTGGGAGGAACACTCTTGTAATTCACATGACAATCCATTGAATCTTGCTACTGATGAGAAATGTAAAATACTTCGGATCTTGGGCCTGAAATTTGCTATTGAACTTCACTCTGTCCAAATTTTGAACCCCGTATAAATTGGACCTTTAATATAGAACATAGTGACTTTAAGAAATTGACCCAATTGAACTTCATCATGAAGCGACCTATGACATTGCACCTCTTATTGATGATAGAAGACGAAAATCTATATGTTGATGATGCACCCATTGGTATTAAAATTTGTTGAGCTTGAAGAATATCCAAGAAAATGAATTGTTGATGACGTCCGAAGTTGAATTTGTTGATAAACCCATCATGTTGCATGTAACAATATTCTGAATTTTAATACGGTCAACTCTTTAATATTTATACAGGTTATTTCAGCCATATGTCTTCTCCAAAGAAACCCGTTGTCCCGGGGTCATCGGAACCGGCTCTCATGAAAGAGAGGGATGTACCTCCGGTATCTGAGTGGAGGAAATCTCCTTATTTTGGTCGGAAGGACCCCTTCTGGCGGGCGGCTACCTCCACCACTTCTCTTCTATCTCCGAAGGCGGCTCCATTATGTCTCACTGAGGACACTGACTCTGGACATGAGGCCCTCATTTCTCCTTCCTCGGTGCTACGCTTTCGAATTGAGCAGGGGGACTTTCCATACTGTTATCCTCAGTTCAAGGCCTTCTCAAACCCTCCTTTCGGTTGGCAAGAGTGGGTCGATGATGTCCTCTCGGACAGGAGCCTCTGTCAACGACTTCAGGAGGCCCGGCTATTGATCCCGGTGAAAATATCTAGATCTCTATCCATCCGTCGCAACAATGCTAGCCTGGAAGCCATGGCTCTTCGATGGAGCACCGAGACACACACCTTTATACTTGGCCAGCACGAGATGGGGCCCACCCTTGAGGATGTGTTCATGTTGCTGCGTTTGGAAGTGACCGGCCCTGATGCCTTCGACCCTGAGCAGACACCCCCCGAAGATGATTCTTTGATCCAATCTCTGAAGCTAAATCTTCAAACTTGTGGTCGGTGGAGTTCTGTTTTTGATGGTTCAGCGAGGAGGACTAGTCGAGTAAGGACGGACCGTGCCTCCTATACTGCATGGATCCGTCACTTCTTCAAGGATCTTCAGCCCTTGGCCAGAGATGCTGATCCTGACTCTCGGGAGTATGAAGCCGGTCCGATGTATGGCTCCAGGCTCTATTTCTTGGGATTTCTGGCTTGCTTCCTTTCATTCTTCATTCTTCCGAGCACACCTCCGGATTCCCTCAATCCTTTCGTCTTCCCCTTGGCAGTCAGGCTCTTCAGAGGAGATCGGATCCCTTTGGCTCCCCTATTTCTTGGGAATCTCTATTATCGGCTGGATCTGCTACATCGAGATATGGTTCGCTCCGTGGGTCGATATGAGCCTGTCTCCTTTATTCACAGCCAGTTCCTGCTATGTTTCTTCTTCGAGAGGTTCCCAAAATTTGCCCCTGCTCCGACTGTATTTGAGGCGGAAGTTCTTCGGGAGATAGTGGATAAAGATGGCCTCCCCGTGCTCGATACTGATGGGTCTCGGACATTTGAGAAAACGAAGTCTTGCCAGCCGTTGATTACACGTTGGTCACGTACTATTTCCACCTTATCCTTGAATACTCTGGTGGATGATCCCCGACGCTTTGTGGCACGGCCGTATGTATGCCCACCTGTAGGTGTGGCCACACCGCTTATCTATCATGGTTCCTCCCGCTTGGTGTCCTTTCCTTTGCCGAAGAACATCCCTGCACCCTTTGTTGATATGCTAATTATGATCCGTCCGAGTTCATTACCGGTGTGGCATGAGGAAGGCGTTGATAGTGCCGTTTATAGGCCTGACCGTGTAGCATGTCAATTCGGGTTTGATCAATGTGCCCCGGGGCCAGCACCTCATTTATTATCATTTTCAGAGAGCTACGGGCGCTTCAGTCGCCGGCTTATACACACCGTGCTTCCCATATCCGGCTCTTTGACGATGCCAGGCTTGAGCCGAGTAGGGGGTTTCACCCCCTCTTTCAGGCGGTATTGGCAGAAGAATATCGATGCGTTTATTGCATTTGTCCAGAGCAGACCGACCGTATGTTTGCCTCCGCCGATTTATAAGAAGGATTCTTCTCTTCGGCTACCCGAGAGCCGAAAATCTGACCACATGTACGAGGGTTTCTTCACTTCATCTGCTCCAACTGACCCTTCTGCTCGGGCATCTGCTTCTAGCTTGGCAATTACTTCTCCAGAGCCAGTCCCTTTGAATAAGGCCTCTGGTCCTCGGACGACCCGCCTTAAGAAGATGGCTCACAAGAGGACTTCTGATGCCAGTCCTTCCGCTCCTCGCCTTTCCAAAAGGCTTCGTGAGGTACCCGAAATTCTTGATTTGAAGCTACTTTCCTTCTTGCGACTATACCTTCTAAAATGAAAACTTTTATTTGCCCATGTTATGTAGGATCCTGCGGTTGTTGACGTTCTCGGTACCGTGGCTCCTGGCCATGCTGCCTCCCCCAGGCCGGACTCAGACTTGGACGACACCCTCCCTTTGTCTGCAAGACTTGTGAAGATGTGCACCCCTCGTATAGCAGTTATAGATGACGATGATGATGAGGCTGAGTCCTTCGATCATTTTTGTGACCTTATTCCACGCACGCGTCGTCATCGCCCTACCGTAGCTGAGGAGGAGCACTACCTTGGTGACGAGTTTGTTGGGGCTCACCGTTCTGATGTTGAGATTGCTGGAGGGACTGATGCCACAGAAATTGATGTCGCGGGCCATGCTTCTAGAGGCGATGTAGAGATGAGGTGCGCCTCTGGGAATGGTGTGGAGGTGGATGTGCTAGAGATCTCTGAGACTCGCTCTGGCACTTATGGTGATTCTCATCCTCCGGCCCTCCTTCCTTCTTCAGGGATGACTACTACTGTTCAGGCTTCATCAGACATTGAGATCGATCAGGTGGTCTCTACACGACCAAGTGACTTTGTTGATGCTAGGAGTCCTTCAGTTGCCCCTGCTTTGCATATTGATTCTCCCTCTGGTAATCTTTCTTTCTGAAGTTTGTCATTTACTTATATCTGTGAGAAATCTTTACTTAAATGACTTTCCTGTTCCCTACCTCTAATAAGGCCTTCTTATCTTTTCTTCAGTGTTAGCTGCTAACGGGGTCTTGCCTTCACCTACCTCAGACTCTGCTCCAGTGTTAGCTGCTACCGGGGTCCTGCCTTCACCTGCCTCGGACTCTGCTCCAGTGTTAGCTGCTACCGGGGTCCTGTCTTCACCTGCCCCGGACTCTACTCCGACTCTCTTTGTAACTCCTCACGGTTCTCCTTCTCAAGGGGGAACACCTGCCTTTGAGACGACTGCCAGAGGTTCTTCATCGCCAGTGCCTTCAAATATTTTGGATTTGAATCTCAGTGATTTCCACATTGATAGTGATGCTTTTGGTCTGTCCCCTTATCGTTCGGCATTCTCAGGCTCGGGACCTCTGCCGGGAGTTACCCCTCCGGGTGGTTCATCTAACCCGATAGACATTGGGGAGATTCCTGAGACTAGCAACTTTCCGGCCCCAATTCCTCCTTCGACTTCTGGCAAAGTATCATTTCTCCATTATTGGGTAGCTCCTGAGTTTGCTTCAGTTCTACAGCTTGTGCATTCAAGTTACCCGGAGACCTTTGCTTCATTTGCTTGCCAGTGTCCACTCATTCAGACTGCTCTTCTCGAGTCTTTTGCCACTATCTTATATAGCTTGGACACGCAACGGTTGTGTGACCTTAATGGAAAAGTAGTCGAGACGGCGTATCAGGGGATCTCTGACATGGAGCGTCACCAAGTGGACTTATCATGGCTTCGGAAGCGCCTGGATATAGCTTCGAACGCCAGTCATCGGCTGGAACTTATGTCTGTGCTTGCCTCTTATCGCACCTCTATAGATGAGACAAAGGCAACTCTTCGTGAACTTGAGTCGGGTTATGCTCGGGCCTTGGAGACTTTAGAGGCACACTCTACTGTTTGTCCTCCAGATGTAGATGTGACGGGCAGCTTCTTCGAAGGTGTCTTTAGGAAAGATTGAGTTTTTTTTTTTATCATTACTTTCTTGCCCCTTTCGATAAAAATGTTTTATCTAGGACAATGCAATGAAATGACAAAATTTTTGTTGTTTGGATATTTTCGCATTGTTTTCTCATTCTACTTGATAAAATATTTATTTCGAATGATAGAACAATCATATGCACATGTTTATAAAAGCTGAAATATTCTCATTAGTTCTTCAACTTTCTTGACAAAAGCATAATAGATTCACTGTAGGTGATGGGATAAAACATACACCATAGAGAAAACCAGCTTCTTCATAACGCAAGGGAAATACAACCTTTAGACAAAGTAAGAAAGTGAAAATGAATTTCAACATAGATGAGTCCAACTATGGGTAGTAATGCTTGATAAACTTTGCATTGAGCGGGCCAGTTCGGAAGCTGTCTTCAACCCTTACAAGTTTGTAGTACCCGCTTGAGCTTGCCTGAACCACCTTGTAGGGCCCTTCCCATTTTGGAGAAAACTTGGGTAAAGGCTGTCCTCGCATGATTGGGTCTACAATCTTCCATACTAGATCACCTTCTTCAAACTTCCTTGGTACCACAGTCTGGTTATAGGCTCGGGCGATG
Organism: Camellia sinensis; assembly: GCF_055761805.1. Classification (NCBI taxonomy): domain Eukaryota; kingdom Viridiplantae; phylum Streptophyta; class Magnoliopsida; order Ericales; family Theaceae; genus Camellia; species Camellia sinensis. The sequence continues at coordinate 76,142,976 of NC_138964.1, forward strand.
GACTCATGATACCTTTCCATGACTTTTGCAGCTCTGTCATGCTTTTCCTCTAATGCTTCCAATCTGGTGGTTCGAGGCTCCAATACCATTCCCGAGGCGAGAGCCATTCGAGCAGATGGCGTTTCCAACTCTATAGGCAACACTGCCTCGGACCCATACACAAGGGAGTAAGGAGTTGCTTGAGTTGGCTTTCTCTTCGAAGTGCGATACGCCCATAGGGCTACTATCAACTGTTCGGACCAAGTCCCCCCAAACTCATCCATCATCTTGCTCAGAATCCTTATCAGTGTCTTGTTTGTGGCTTCCGCCTGCCCGTTCCCTTTTGGATAGTAGGGTGTGGATTTGTGATGCTTCACTTGGTAAGTCTCTAGGAGGCTCTTCACATCTTTGTTTATGAAGGGAGTGCCGTTATCCGAGAGGATGGTGTTTGGTACTCCAAATCGGCAAATGATATTCTCCTTGATGAAGTTCGCAACTGCAGGCCCCGTAGCGTTCTTCAGAGGAATTGCTTCGACCCACTTTGTACTCAATTCTGTGGCTGCGAGAATCCACTTGTACCCCTTAGAAGATGTAGAGATGGGCCCTATCAGATCAAAAGCCCAGGTATGGAACGGCCATGGCGTTCGGATACTATGCAGGTCTACAGCTGGAGCATGGATCAAATTTCCGTGTTTCTGACAAGTCTGGCACCTCTTCACGTGATGGGATGCATCTGACTCCATGGTCGGCCAGTAATACCCAAGGTGTATAAGTTGCTCGAACAGCCGAGCCCCTCCTTGATGTTCAATCTCGTGGGCTCTTCCGAGGACTAGATCTGACTCCTCCTTGGAGAGACATCTCAGGGGAGTGCCCTCAATACTTCTTCTATACAGCTTGTCCTGATCAAGAAAGTACCGCCTCGCTCTCCTCTTGAGGTGTGCAATGTCCCTCGGGCTCTCAGGTAGTGTTCCCTCTTTGAGATAGTCAATGTAGACTTGCCTCCAGTCAGGGGTATCAATTTCAAAGCAACTCTCATCCTCCCGGATGTATGACTGACACTTGGGGCATTCCCTCTGTAATTGATTTGAGTCCTTCTCCATCTCGGGCCAATAATAACCTTGTCTTTGGGTTCTTCTATACAGACTGATATCCCCATCCCCGCAAGACTTTTCATGGATCTGTTGTAGTCGGAAGCTTGCTTCTTGTTGGCCAATACACCGGGCTAGGAATCCGGTACCTCCTCGGAAGTAAAGTTCACCTTGAATAATTGTGAATTGGGCAAGCTTGGCCATAGTCAGTTTTCCAACTTTGCTTCTGAGTTGCTCGAGGACTTCTCCTCTCCAGTCCTCCGGAAGGCCTTTGTCTTCGGGTATTATTGAAGGTTCTGTTCTCTTCTTGATAACAATTGTTGCCTCTTCCTCTGGAATGTCAACTCTTGCCCCTAATGTTGCGAGGGCATCTGAAAACTTGTTGTCGGAGCGAGGCACATGCTCTATTTCGACCTTCTGAAATTTGTCAAGAAGCCTTTGGACTGTTGTTCGATATGTGGCCAAGGCAGGCTCCTTTAAGACGAACTGTCCTGAAACTTGCTTCACTATCAGCTTTGAGTCCCCCCGGATCCGAATCTTCTTGATACTGTGCTTCTCAGCTGCTATCAAGCCTAAAATAAGAGCCTCATACTCGGCTTCGTTATTCGAACAATGGAAATCCAGTTTATAAGACAAATATAACTTTTCCCCACTTTTGCTTGTAAGGACTATCCCGGTTCCTCCCTTCCCTCCGGCTGCTGCTCCGTCAAAGCTCAATGTCCAGAAGTTTTCCTCGGAAGCCATAGCTGCATGCACCTCTCCTCTTAATTCTTCATTCACTGGTTCATAGTCACCACTTGGAAATTGGGCAAGGAGATCAGCTAAGGCTTGGCTTTTGATCGCCTTGGGGGCTACACATGTGATCTCGAATTCACCTAGTGCTAACAACCATCTTGCCACCTTCCCGGTTAGAGCAGGCTTGCTGAGGAGGTATAGGATTGGATCACTTTTAGTGACAATCCGAATCTGGTGTGCTAAGAAGTAATGTCTGAGCTTTTGGACAGTGAATACCAAAGCTAAACAATGTCTCTCTACCGGGGTATATCGGACTTCTGCTCCTCGAATCTTCCGGCTGATGTAATACACCGGGCGTTCTGCTCCATTTACATCTTGGACCAATAATGCCCCTATGGACTTGGGGGTTGAAGTTAAGTACAACATTAGCGGCACCCCGGGCTGCGGGGCTATCATGGTTCGAGGCGAGGTCAAGGCTGCCTTGATTCTCTCGAAGGCCTTTTGGTGCTCCTGGTTCCACTCGAACTTGGCATCTCCTTTTAACAATGAACCGAAAGGGGCCGAGATCTCTGCAAGTGCTGGGATAAACCTCCGAATATAAGACACTTTCCCGAGGAACTTCTTTAACTCCTTCTGAGAATGCGGGGGAGGCATTGCTCTGATAGATTTGACCTTGTCTTCATCTGCCTCGATACCATGCCTATGTACAAGAAACCCGAGGAACTTCCCGGCCGTCACCCCGAAAGCACATTTGAGAGGATTCATCCTCATTTTGAATTTCTGACACCTCTTGAATACCTTCTCAAGGTCTCGGAGATGGTCTTCTTCTTTCTTGGATTTCACCACTAGATCATCAACATAATCTTCCACCTCATGATGGATCATGTCATGAAAGATTGCAGTCATAGCCCTTTGGTAAGTTGCACCGGCATTCTTGAGTCCGAAAGGCATGACTGTATAGAAGAAGTTTCCGAGAGGTGTTCTAAAAGCAGTCTTTTCTGCGTCCTCTTCAGCCATCTTAATCTGATTGTATCCACTGAATCCATCCATGAATGAGAACATCTGGTGTCCCGAGGTAGTATCCACGAGGGTGTCGATGTGAGGAAGAGGGAATTCATCCTTCGGGCAAGATTTGTTCAAATCTCGAAAGTCTACACATACTCTGATTTGGCCATTCTTCTTCTTTACTGGCACGATGTTTGCTAACCACGTGGGGTACTGTATTGGCCGGATGAAACCAGCCTGTTGAAGTTTTTCAATCTCCTCCTTAATCTTCTCTTCGAGATCTGGATGATATTTTCGAGCAGCTTGCTTAATTGGCTTGGAGTTTGGGAACACATCAAGATAGTGGGAGACTAGGTCAGGATCTAGTCCGGGCATTTCCTTATATGACCAAGCAAACACATCTGAGTATCGGCTTATCAACTTTAACAACTGTTCCCGCTTTTCTGGGCTAAGGCTCGAACTTACGAATACCGGCCTCGGTGCATCTTGTCCATCACTCAGATCTATTTCGATAAGTTGTTCAGGCTGAGGCTTCGGCCCATCTTGCATACATTCTGGAGCCACTTCAGGCTTTATTACTATATCATTGTCAGGAGGCTCTTCTTTTGACTCGGAGTCGGTGACTGAAGAAACCGACTCCCCGCACCTTCATAAATAGTACACCATCTTGCCTCCTTCTCGAACTTTCATCACCTTTCGAGGAATAGGCGGACTTTCTGTTCTAGACATTGCCCGCTTACTTGATTCTGCCATCGGCTCCTTGTCATCTTTGATATCCTCCCAACGAGGAATTTTGACCCCTCGAGGCTTAGAGGTGGTGGGAACTTCTTCGATAGCCAGTTCGGTGAAGTAGATGGCATCAGAATAATGAGCTTCATGGATCTCGAAAGGCCTTTCTGTAGCCTGAATTGTCACCGTCTTCTTTCCCCATTTAGCCTTAACACACTGATGATAACTCGATGGTACAGCCCCATATCTATGCATCCAGGTCCTCCCTAGAATGATGTGATAATTTGCCTCAGAATCGATAATATGGAACTTGGTGGCCGAGCGAATCTCTCCAACGGCTAAATCAACAGTTACGCATCCGATAGTAACTCTCCTTTCTCCACCGAAGCCAGTGATGACTATCGGCTGCTTCACAATGCGTTCTTCAGAGATTCCGGCTTTTTCTAGAGTAGCGCGAGTCATAATGTTGATAGAGGCTCCACTATCTAGAAAGGCCCTTTTGAACTCAACCCCGTTAATAAAAACAGTCACATAAAGCGGGCGATTGTGAGAAAAAGGATACTTCCGATCAGCCTCGGAGAAAGTAATGGCACTAGATTGCTCTTTTGCCTTCCTCGGGATAGACCCCTCAGTCGACATGCATTCCTCATGGTGTGCCTCGGCTATATTAATGATAGACTTGGTGATTTCCGTTCTTGCCTCCCTGGAAAGTCCAAGCTGGTCAAAGAACTGCTTGAACTTTACACAGTCTTGCAGGGTTTTGGCATAGTGATCCGGATCTTTTTCCACTCTTGGAGGCTCGTAGTTAACCATCTCCTCGGTCTCCTCAAAATAAGATGCCACATAAACATGGTGTCCTCCTCTTCCATAGCATTCTTCTCCTCCTTCTGGATCAAAGGGATCTTTGCCATGAGTCATAAATGTTCTGCCCTCTGGATCGAGAGCACTTCCATAGTAAACTTGCTCACCCTCTGGCTCGAGGATGTCGTCCAGATAACAGTCATCGTCATCGAGATTAGCGATAGCCTCGATCATTGGGCCTTCATAAGTTATCATAGCAACATTCTTGCCCTTGTCTCGGTGTTGAGGATATGGTTGTTCTCGGATGTCTTGAGTCCCTCGCTTTTTGAACCTCAATTCGTCTGCCTCGACTTTATCTCTGAAGATTTTCCTGAGAGTCCAACACTTCTCTGTCGGATGTTTCAATGTACGATGGTAGACACAAAATTCAGGGCTCTCACGGTCCTTTTTTGATGGCATTTCTTCAACATAAGGCAATTTTAGCTCTCCGTCAGCCACCCATTCCTTAACTAGAGCTTTCACTTCCTCGATTCCACATGGATAAGAAACATTCCCCTTTTCACCATTATATTGCTTTCTTTTCTGGCCTCTATGACCTCCTCCTTGTGAATTTCGGGTATCCGGGGCAGAGGCAGCAGCAACGATAGGTCCACGAGATGACTTGAAACTAGTCTTGTAACTAGCTTTAAATCCGGACTCTTGAGCCTGAGGAATGCTAATGTTCCGAGCTGCTTCTATTAATGCCGAGAAGGTGGGTAGCTTGTGGTTAACTAGAAACATTTTGTACCTGCTCAATGCCCCTTCTAGACAAATTTGAACCAGATAACTCTCCTCAACTGCTTCATGACAATCCACGGCCTTGTCCTGAAACCTTTTGACGTAGTCAAGGATGTCTTCACTTTCTTGTTGCTTCTCTTTACACAATGTAAGTGTGGTCACCTTCTCCGCCACTTGAAAGAACTTGGAGTGGAATTTGTTAACCATTTCCTCCCAACTTCGGACAGAGTTTGGGGCCAAATTAACATACCAACTATATGCTCGGTCGGTGAGGGACTTAGAGAATTCTCTCAGTCGGAGGACGTGGTTCGAACCATGAATACCTAGAGTCTCGATGAATCGCACAACATGTTCTCGGGCATTTCCTTGTTTGCCGTCGAACTTGATGAACTTCGGCACTGTATACCCCTCAGGGTATGGATAGCTCAGCATCTCAATGGGGTAAGGCGGCTTGACGTCTGGATCAGGCAAAGAGGGTAAGGTCCTCTTGCCCCGTTCGAGATCGAACATGGCCTGCACATCGGCGAGAGTGAGAAACTGTTGAGGGAGAGAGTTTGATGGTGGTATTCCCGGGACTTGGCTTATGTACCCGAAGATTGAGCTAGGGGCGTCTTGGCCATTCTGGTGCTGCGAATTCATCATTGGTGAGGACATTTGACGATACTGGCCATCAGCGCCTATAGACAAGCCAGTTGGTGATGGGATATTGAATTGAGGCCCATAGAGTCCACCGCACGGCGCCGCTATACCGGGTTGTGCTTGCAGATTTGTTGTCGGCACCAAAGGAGGCCCGCTTGGTGCTTGGGTAACATTCACTGGTGGCGTAACAAGATTAGGTACGGGCATAGCTCCCTTTTGCGCCATCATGCTCCTTATGTTTTCCTGGACACCAGCAGTCGTTGGAGCGCCATTCATTACACCAGAAACTCCCCTAGTCACCATTGGATCTTGGCTCGGCACGCCATGGAGCCCGGGCATGGGCAAACTGCTGCCGCCTACTGTGGTTTGAGCATGTGTTACTGTGGCCGTGTTGCCATGAGCCATAGGCTGATTGGGGCCTACTTCTCCTTGGATTTGATTTTGCGCTCCGGCGGGAATAACTCCACCACCAGTTTGATTTCCGTTTGGCGCTGGTGCAAAGTTAGAACTCATCACCAACATGGTGTGAGTGAGATTCTGAAGAGTGGTAAGAATCTCTTGCTGAGTATTTTGAAGTCCTTGAATGGCTTCAAGCAAAAGTGGTTGATCTGGAGCCATGGTTCTGTCATCACCACCATTAGAGGATCCTTGTTGGTGAACTTCATCTTCTCCCGCCATCCTTGTTGGAGTTGTGTGGATTCCAGATCTCGTTGAGACCATTAACCAATCCGCCTCCCCAGCAGAGTCGCCAAAAATGTAGGAGAGGGTTCAAGAAAGGAGTTGGAAAATTCGAAGATCTTCGAAGATCCTTGAAGAACAACTTCGAATTCTCTAGAATATGATGAGAGGCTTAGATTCTTCAATAATCTCAACTTAGGAACACAACAACAAAGGAGATGATGGAGATAAGAGATTGGGTGAAGAAGAAGGCAAAATGGCTAGAGAATAGAATAATGGCAAGGCTCTCCCAGGGATCTCCCACTTTCACTCTCAAGGTTGATAATGGAGAAGGGAAATTAGTTCTTTCCCAAGAGTTAAAAATCTCCAAAATCCATTTCTTGTAAAGCTATGGGTGGGTGCTATTTATAGGCACCTCATGATGTAGGATGGAGCCCATGTGCAAGGCACATGGGGGATATTTTCTCTAACCACCTTGTCCGAGGGGGTGACCTCTCCGAGGAGGTGACTTCTCCGAGGAGGTGACTTCTCCGAGGAGGTGACCTCTCCGAGGAGGTGACTTCTCCGAGGAGGTGACCTCTCCGAGGAGGTGACTTCTCCGAGGATGAGAAAACCCCGAAGAGGAGATCAATCCCTCGGCGAACCCTTCTTCTTAGCCACACCTAACCAATGATCCCCAATCATCCCAAAGGGTCAGGGGTAGTCCCAGAGGATGCATGTTTCCAAAAGACAATTAACATTATACAAGTTTCTTAATATATACATGCTGTTAATAAATTAGAGGTTTTTGAGTTTCTTTTAACAGATAACCCTTTCACAGGCATACAACAATAAATTATTATTCATTAGTCGGTATGTTTATTAGGGCTTTAACATTATTATATACCTTTTATGTGAATGTAATGCATATATAATCCACCATATTATTACTTAATTAGATGCTTGTGATTTATTCTATATTTGAAAGAAAAAAATTGTACGAGTTCTGCTATTCAGTCCTAATACCTTCTCCTTGGTTAGGAAACACATATGTAGCATTTCCACATTGCATGGCTTGGCTCGACTAATTGAGAAATATAAGCCCTATCTGTTGAATAAAAATAAAAAGAAAAAGAAAAAATGAGTATTGTTGTTTGGGATGAACATTTAACATGAAGTCGGAAACACGTGTCACTTGCATTTGTATTTTTCCTTCTCATCTTTATTCTTAGTCATTTCTCTCGTCTCTGTTTATTACCTTTACCATAATCAAACCTGAATCACCTCTCTTTGTATTCCGATTCATTGTTCGTTTTCTCTGTTTAATGGTGGTCTCAAGAACTCTGTTGGTCCAATGTCTTTGTCATAACTTAGTTCCCTTTAATTTACAAGTATTTTCAGGACATTTCCAATTTGTAATATCCTTGCTATTTTTGCAATAACAAAGTTTTCTTCGTTTGTTTTGTTTATCCATCTCCATTGCTTGAGTAAATTGTGAAGTTCTTTTCATTTAGTCAAAAAAGAACCGGTGGCTGTCTATTCAACTAAAGCAGAGTCTGTTTGATTAAAAGTCATTTCATCCATTTGGACTAAACTTGGCTTTGGCACGCCCGCGCACCATTCATTTTCATGACAAGCTCAATTGTTTTTCTTCTTTTTGAGGGAAACACATCTCTAGAGAGTTTTTTTTTTCTTTTTTTTATTTGATTACTATGGCGTGTGAGGAAGGGAGATGACTGCGACAATGAAAGTGTTGGAAAAATCCAATCTTGAAATGTGGTTTTCAACTTTGGTGTTTTAAAAAACTGTTAGTAAAAATTATGCTAAGCCTTGATCGACAGCAATTAAGCAATAATTTAAACAAAACAATTTAACAGAGAATCAGGCGACCGTATAAAGGTTCCAATGCCTTGAAAATACAAAGACTTTTTTGGAACAATTAACAGTCGAAAGAAAAAAATAACAAAATAAACAAAGATAACTCCAAATAAAATTATTTAAGTTTACAAGAGTTAGCAGTTACAAATTATTGAAGAAACTACTCCTAAGTTACAGAACTACTCCTACGATAAAACATATCTTCCACATACTTTTAAACTTGTTAACATTTTGAAAACTTCAAATTACTTTTTTCCAGCACAAGTGTCATCTCAAAGCTCTTCAAGGAAAGAAACTAGAAGCAATATTATGATGAGGACGACAGTATGTCATATTCTAATGGTCATCATTTACTCTTTTCTGTTGTCGTCCATTAATATTAGAATAACATTACTCAATACATTGATCTAAAAACTGATTTGTCCACTCATTCTTAGAATTCTTATGTAAATTAACTCTTTTATACATTTATGGATCAGTTTAAGAGATAATTGGTAAAAATCAAAAGGACCTCAATTCTAATGCATGCTTTATTATGTGTCAACAATGCAAGATTCAAGATAAGAATGAAGCAGCTCTTAGAGATGAATACTTACAAACCAGATTCAGGACAAGAATGAAGCAGCTCTTAGAGATGAATACTTACAAACCAGATTTGATCGATCTGGTTCAACGACCTGATCTGATCTAATCTGAAAATGAAAAAATTAGAGAGTCAATCAGCAGATTTGACAATGAGAAAGTAGACCAACAGAGATCGCACTGGTTCAAACTCAAACACCGATTAAGAGAATGAAAACTGTACCTGAGATATGAGCAACAGAGATCGATCTGGTTTGACAGATCAATGAAGAGAAACAGAGATCGACGACGAATATACAATGCAAAATCTGCAATCAAGCGAAAGAGAGAGAGAGTGTGTGTGTGTGTCTTTGATCTGGTTCGATGAATATCAGTCGAGGGCTTTGGAAGAGAGAGAGAAAGAGAGAGGAAGAGAGACCGAACTACGGAAGAGACGGAGACTAAGTGAGACACAGAAAGTGACAGATGGAGTATGGACGGTGTCAATACATACACCCAATACGACGTCATTCAACTGAGCTCTAAGACAACGTTTTGAAAACGTTGTCTTTCATCCATCTATAATGGCGTTTTCCAAAACGCCATAAAAGAAACGTTGCTGTAGGCTATTTTTCCTATAATGTCAATTATCAATACTGCAATAAGTCCACCCGTCCTATAACAACCATGTCCAGGCCTTGGTTCTGATCACTGGCGACCATCTCCAACCAACGTCTCCAACCATCAGCGAATTGCCAATCGCCATCTTCGACCTCCGGTGATATTTTTCTAGCTAGGATTTTTGACAATAATCTAACCATTTTTTCAAGCAAAACAACATCATTTTCTACTACTACACTACTTCCACCACCTCATCAAGTTTGGTGGTGACAAGATAAAAGGAGGAAAGCATGAGAAAGATAATAAATATGAGTGATATCACTACTACTCAATTTTTATAGACCACTTAATCAATTACTACCTCTCACTCTTACACTCACATTCACTCTTATTCATTCACAAAAACCCACCAATATACTTAAAAATACACACACATACACACACACACAAAAGAAGAAGAAGAAGAAGAAGAAAAAAAAAAAAAGTAACACTGATAAATTTATCACTATAAATTTATTCATTACTATTCAAATTTTATATATAATAGATGTTTAATTGGATTTTTACAAACAAATTGATGGTGAACCGTCAATATGTATACACACACATATATATTTAGAGAGAAAGACAGAGAGAGACTCGATCCCTTTGGTAAGAGCTTTGGTGACCATGTCATGATCAAATCAGCATTCAAAAATGGCCAGATTTGAAGTCACTAGTGAAGATTTGAGATTAAAATTGCTAGATCTGAAATTTGCTAGTTAAGGTAATAAATAAAGCAGATGATGGTGAAAAGTGTGCGGCGTTGACAGTGACGAAGAAATGTGGTGGTACGTAAATTGACGATGGCAGAGTATATATTGGCAACAATGGAGGTGATTGGTGAATAGTTGTGGCGGCCAAATGATGACGGGGGGTTGGCGACGAGTGGACAACATGGCAACGGTAGTGGTAGATAGTGGTAGTAGATGGTGCAAGTATGAAGCTTTCAAAAAATATGGTAGAGAAAGAGAGAAAGATGCTCTCCAGAAAAATGGTTGAGGGAGAAAAGAAGATAACTTTTTGGTGCATTTAAAAAGTCAATAAGACTTATAAGTATTTAAGTCTACTTACCAGGACTAGTTGGTAATTAACTCATAAAATATCCACAAATAATATGTCTCAATCTACATACAAAAACATAAAGTAAAATTTTTAGAAATTAAAACATTAAAATCAATGATATTCACCCATTTCAAACCTTTTTTACTCTTTTTTTTTCTTTTAAATTCTTTTTAACCTCCCACAAAGAAAATGTGAAATCCTAATAGTAAAATATGAATATTATTACTTAATTTTTTAAAAGGTGGATTAGAATGGAATTAACATGTCCAGGACTGCTAGTCCTAATTATTAATCGCGTTGGATTGTTTATCCTATTTTAAGTTTGGATTAGTTTAGAATTATAAGATGCGATTGACAAAATCTTATCAATTTTACAATTTAACTAATTCAGTTTGAATTTCTCATTAGTCCCTCATTTTATATTCCATCCCCTCTTGAGATTTAGTAGTCCTCCATATTCGGAATACTATGTCTTGATGGACTATTAATTCGGATCTTAATTTCCTTTACCAAACATCGAATTATGCATTATGTGAGATTATTAATCCTAATGGCATGTCCGTCCAACCACACCTTGCCTTAAAGTTTTCGAGCATTGAATGACCTAATTTTTAAAATGGATCTCTGTAATATAATAAGATAGGGCATGTTTGGTTATCATATTAGATTGGATATAAATTATTGATAAAATTATGAAGAACAAATTATCCCATGAGAATGGATGAAATAAATGATTAAATATGTGATGGGAGATAGGATTAGTGTGAATAAATTATACCAATAAATAAAGGATTAGATAGATGGAGTGGAAATTATTTATATTTAGGTTTCGTTTGGCAAGTAATTTTTTTAGTTAAAAAGTCAAAATATCACTAAAAAAATCAAAAAAATTAACTACTCATATCAAAAAGTCAAAGATTCTGTTTTCTCTCTACTTTTTGCATATCATTTCGTAAAAAGTTAAAAAATCATTCCAAATATTTTAATTTTTTTTACATTATTTTTTAACCAAAAAATTAAAAAATTACTAAAAAAATTTATTTCCAAACAAGATGTTAGTGTAGGTAAAATGGTTTGGGATAATAGTACGTAATGCTTTTTCTATTGAATGAAGCAATAATTGACAGTGCGACGCGAGCGACGCGATTATCTCTTAATTGACTCTATTTCAAATTTTTGATCGTTCCAAATAAATAAATAAAAACTTTAGCTGGGGCACTTCTATATAAGGATGGCAATGGAAGTTAATGGAGTGAATATTAATTTCTCATCTCTATTTTTTTATAATTATTTTCTCTATTCGCCATTCCCTATTCTCCATGGGTACTACCCTTTCCATCTCCTAATAGGTTTGGATTTTCCCCCACCTAACTTCGTGCTCTTTTTTTTTTTAAAGGTTCACAATCATTTTTTATTTTTTATTTTTTATTTTGGGAGGGGGAAAGATTCACAACCAAAACTAAATATATATTCAATCTTATTTTATTTTATTTGAGTCAACAACAAAATTAAATACACATTAATTAATATTATTACATTATTCTTGTCAAATTTTATGTATATTTAGAATTTTTTAAATTTATTTAGAAAAATTCTATTCCTACAAAAAAATTCTATCTTCTTTTTTAATTTTTTTAATTGTATGTATCTCCTTCTTCTTTTTGTTAATTGATTTTCGATAATCTGAAGGTGAATTGTTACTCTTGTTTCCTCCTCCTTCTTATTCTTCTTTTTTTAAAAAAATTTATTTGCATTTATAGAATGAATTTTTATGTTTCAATATTTCATGCAATTATTTTATTGGATTTCTCTCTGATTTGATGGTAACCTTAGATTGAATTTCTCAATTTTCATCTTAACTAATGATCACCTTAATTGAAATTTTGTACATTTTTGTCTTCAATTGCTGTGTTTTGGTTATGATTAATTGCGTGTTTTTGATCAATAGTTGCGATCTTGTCGCCACTAGATTGTTGTCATCGCAAATCGTCGTTGCTGTAATGAGAGGATGAGAGAGAGCGAGAATTAGAACTCTAATTGTAAACAGAGTAATGAAAACTAGGAATGACAATGGATAAGCTACTCTGTGGGTATCTATGGAGACACAACTCAAATACATGGGTTTTTCTATTTTTTCTTGTCCGTTGGGTAGGTAAGTGATGTTCTTTAAATCTCCACTGGGGATAGACACCCACTAATTTCCCCATATATTTTTTTTAGGTACATCAGAAAATAATTTCTCCATATGTTTTCACTACTCTATTTACAATTAGATTTCTAATTCTCACTCTCTCTCATTCTCTCACTATAGCAACGACAATTTGCAATGGCCACAATCTAATGACGACAAGATTATGACTATCAATCAAAAAACGTGCAATTAATCATAATCAAAACATGAAAATTGAAGACAAAAATGTACAAAATTCAATTAAGGTGATCACTAGTTAAGATGAAAATTGAAAAATTCAATCTAAGGTTACCATCAAATTAGAGATAAATCCAATAAAACAATTGTAGGAGCTATTGAAACAAGAAAATTCATTCTATAAATGCAAATAAAAATTAAAAAAGAAAAGAAGAAGAAGATGAAAATCAGAGCAACAACTCATTTTCAAATTATTGAAGATCAATTAATAAAGAGAAGGAGATATATAAAATTAAAAAAAAATTAAAAAAGAAGATGAAATTTTTTTTGTAAGAATAGAATTTTTCTAAATAAATTTAAAAATTCTAAATATACATAAAATTTGACAAGAATAATGTGACAATGTTAATTGATGTGTATTTGATTTTGTTATTGAGCCAAATAAAATAAAATAAGAATAAATGTATATTTAGTTTTGGTTGTGAATCTTAAAAATAAATAAATAAATAAAGTCAAGTTAGGTTGGGAAAAATCCAAACCCATTAAGAGATTGAGAGGGTAGTACCTATGGAGAATGGGAAAAAAATAATTATAGGGGAATGTGGACGGGAATTAATATCCATCCCATTAACCTCCATTGTCATCTCTAGTGAAAACATATGGAGAAATTATTTTCTGATGTACTTATAATATATATATATATATATATATAGGGAAATTAGTGAGTACTCATCCCTGCTCCATCCCAAATAGGAATTTAAAGAATATTACTTACCTTACCCGATGGATAAAAAAAAAAAAAAAAAAAAATTCATGTATTTAGGTTGAATCTTCATAAATACTCATAGAATAAATTATCGAGACTTTTCCCAAACTAAGCCCTTTTTGCATGGTATTTCCCAAACTAGGTCACCTTTTGACGGATTTCCCAAACTAAGCTAAAGCGCTATTACAAATTGCGCTTTTACTGTTAGGAGGCCAAAATTTGATGAATAGTGAAATTGCTATTCAAAATCGTGATTTTAATTAAGAGAGCGCTGTTTCAAATCGCGCTTTTAACATAAAAAAATTTTGTGAAAAAAACGCTATTTAAAATCGCGCTTTCACTGTGTATATAATTTTTTTTTTTTTTTTTTTTTTTTTTTTTTAGAAAACGCGATTTCAAATCGCGTTTCTACTGTTGAGCCACAAACCAAAGCCAACCCACACTCTGACACACACATCAATGGGGGCACCCACAACACTCAAGCATCATTGAAATAATATAATTTTTATATATAATAATAATTTATAATAATTAATTATATAATTTTTATAATTTTTGTAAATCTAAATTATTTTTAGGTTATGAATGGTTTGATTTATAATACGTATGCAAGGATAAAAAATTTTATAATCAAAAATAATTTTTACAATTTTTATAATCAAAAATAATTTATAATACGTATGTATTATTTAAATCTTTACATTTTTTATTTAAAATTTTTTACAATAAACCCATCTTCACATTTTCTAATACGTATGTATTATTCAAAAATAATTTATAAAAATTTATAATTAATACGTATGTAAATAATTTAATACGTATCTTCACATTTACATTTACAGTAAACCCATCTTCACATTTACATACGTATGGTTTAAGGGTAAATTTTTTGATAAATGACTTAAATGATAAATCAAACCATCCATAACCTAAATTTTTTTACCCTTACATAGGTATGGTTTAAATAATTTATAAAAATTATTGTCGTACGTATGTAAAAATCGATTATAAAAATTACAAAAATTATTTAAAAATTATTTAAAAATTATTATCAAAAATTATTTATCAGTACTAAAATTTTTTACTTTTTAGATAGAAATAACTAAGGTGCATCTAAAAAAATAAAAAAAAAAATGTTTAAAATAAAAACAAAAAAAAAACGAAAATAAAAAAACTCAGTTTTCAAATAAGTAAATCCAAAAAACTCAAACCAAATATACTGAATACTTTTTAAACAATTATGTTGACATTTTGAAAAAATTTGTATCTTATAGAAAAAAATTTTAGTTAACCAAACAATTGTTTTACTTTTTTTTGATAAAAAAAATTATATAATAAATATATAAAGTATAGAGTGAGTGAAAAAAAAAAAAAAAAATAGGAGTTGGCGTGGATTGAACCCGCGCCTATACCAAGCCATACGTATGGTTTAAAAATTGCAATTTATAAATAATTTTTGATAATAATTTTTAAATAATTTATAATCAATTTATAAATAATTTTTGAAATTTTTATAATCGATTTTTACATACGTATGACAATAATTTTTATAAATTATTTAAACCATACGTATGTAAGGGTAAAAAAATTTAGGTTATGGATGGTTTGATTTATTATTTAAGTCATTTATCAAAAAATTTACCCTTAAACCATACGTATGTAAATGTGAAGATGAGTTTACTGTAAATGTAAATGTGAAGATACGTATTAAATTATTTACATACGTATTAATTATAAATTTTTATAAATTATTTTTGAATAATACATACGTATTATAAAATGTGAAGATGGGTTTACTGTAAAAAATTTTAAATAAAAAATGTAAAGATTTAAATACATACGTATTATAAATTATTACAACAAATTTTATAATACATACGTATTATAAATTATTTTTGATTATAAAAATTGTAAAAGTTATTTTTGATTATAAAATTTTTTATCTTTACATACGTATTATAAATCAAACTATTTATAGCCTAAAAATGATTTATATTTACGAAAATTATAAAAATTATATAATTGATTATTATAAATTATTATTACATATAAAAATTATATTATTTTAATGATGCTTGAGTGTTGTGGGTGCCCCCATTGGTGTGTGTGTGTCAAAGTGTGGGTTGGCTCAAGAGTAGAAACGCGATTTGAATTCGCGTTTTCTAAAAAAAAAAAAAAAAAAAAAAAAATTATATACACAGTAAAAGCGCGATTTGAAACAGCGCTCTCTTAATTAAAATCGCGATTTTGAATAGCGATTTCACTATTCATCAAATTTTGGCCTCCTAACAGTAAAAACGTGATTTGTAATAGCACTTTAGTTTCGTTTGAAAAATCCGTCAAAAAGTAACCTAGTTTGAAAAATATCATGCAAAAAGGGCTTAATTTGAAAAAAATCCCTAAATTATCCATTACCATTCCTACTTCTATACACGCTTTTATGTGAAACGTCAAAGTTTGCTAAAAGCAAAGATTGATAATTACTCTCTGATCATTAGTTACTCATTATGGGCCTATGAATATCTGGTTGTAGTTCTCTATATTGCAAATACTCTTATTGTTTGATTAAAAAAAATAATAAGAAGAAAATCTTTTCTTTTAACAATTTTTAATCAAAATAAAAAGGATAAATTTTAAATACATTCTCTAAGGTTCGATTAAAATATGAATTACATCCTGTGGTTTGAGAAATTACATTTCACTCCCTACGACTTCTAATTTTATAACAAATTGCTCATTTTATTAATAAATTGTCAAATCAATTAACAATTTTTAATGAGATTAAAATATATTTCAATTAATAATTTAGGTAATTTTATTATTATATAAAAAGTAATTATGAATTTTTTTTTAGTTAATTCTATTAAATAAAAAATTCTAATAAGGGAGTATTTGTAATTTTTCAAACAACGTTGGGTAATCTATATTTTAAGCAAACTTCCAACATTTTAAGCAAACTTGAGAAGGTGTATTTATAATTTATCCAAATAAAAATTATTAGAAGTTTAGTACTTTTCAACTAATCAAAAGAATTTCATTGTGATTGCATTTATATGTTGGCATTTGGTATACTGATTTCAGTGAATCACCTCCAAACCAAGGAGTCGGGCATGGGGAAGGCAAGTGCACCTGTCGTCCATGAAAACTCACTTTTCCGCAACTAACCATATTATTTGTCTTTATTATTTTAGTAATACATTTCTGACAAAGAACAAATCACGAGAAGCCATATTGGTACTGATATAAATCAATAACAAAAAAAAAATAAAAAATAAAAAAAAAAATATATATATATATATATAGCATTTCATCTTTCTTTTGCTTATGTTTTATGTGTGTTTTTTTAGATGAGAGTGTATTTAATTTATAAAATTATATATATACATATATTGTCAGAGGTTTGGATAAAAAATTCAACAATGATAGAGGGCCCTAATTTTTGTGGCTCAAATGGCTCGAATTTGTCAAAACGACGTCGTTTTGAGTACAAAACAACATCAAAATTGCCAAAACGACGTCGTTTTGGCAAATTTGAGCCATTTGAGCCACAGAAATTAGGGCCCTCAAACATTTTCCTAAAAAATTATACAAGTTTCTTAATACATGCATGTTTCCTAAAGACATTAACATTATACATGCTGTTAATAAATTAGAGGTTTTTGAGTTTCTTTTAACAGATAACCCTTTCACAGGCATGCAACAATAAATTATTATTCATTAGTCGGTATGTTTATTAGGGCTTTAACATTATTATATACCTTTTATGTGAATGTAATGCATATATAATCTTACTTAATTAGATGCTTGTGATTGATTCTATATTTGAAAGAAAAAAATTGTACGAGTTCTGCTATTCAGTCCTAATACCTTCTCCGTGGTTAGGAAACACATATGTAGCATTTCCACATTGCATGGCTTGGCTCGACTAATTGAGAAATATAAGCCCTATCTATTGAATAAAAATAAAGAAAATGTCTCGTAGCTCAAATTTTGTGGCTCAAAAATGGCTCAAATGACCAAAACGATGTCGTTTTGGCCATTTTTATGTTGTTCTGTACTCAAAACGACGTCGTTTTGGCCATTTGAGCCACTTTTGAGCCACAAAATTTGAGCTACGTAGCATTGTCGTAAAAATAAAAAGAAAAAGAAAAAATGAGTATTGTTGCTTGGGATGAACATTTAACATGAAGTCGGAAACACGTGTCGCTTGCATTTGTATTTTTCCTTCTCATCTTTATTCTTAGTCATTTCTCTCGTCTCTGTTTATTACCTTTACCATAATCAAACCTGAATCACCTCTCTTTGTATTCCGATTCATTGTTCGTTCTCTTTGTTTAATGGTGGTCTCAAGAACTCTGTTAGTCCAATGTCTTTATCGTAACTTAGTTTCCTTTAATTTACAAGTATTTTCAGGACATTTCCAATTTGTAATATCCTTGCTATTTTTGCAATAATAAAGTTTTCTTCGTTTGTTTTGTTTATCCATCTCCATTGCTTGAGTAAATTATGTAGTTCTTTTCATTTAGTCAAAAAAGAACCGGTGGCTGTCTATTCAACTAAGCAGAGTCTGTTTGATTAAAAGTCATTTAATCCATTTGGACTAAACTTGGCTTTGGCACGCCCGCGCACCATTCATTGTCATGACAAGCTCAATTGTTTTTCTTCTTTTTGAGGGAAACACATCTCTAGAGAGTTTTTTTTTTCTTTTTTTTTATTTGATTACTATGGCGTGTGAGGAAGGAAGATGACTGCGACAATGAAAGTGTTGGAAAAATCCAATCTTGAAATGTGGTTTTCAACTTTGGTGTTTTAAAAAACTGTTAGTAAAAATTATGCTAAGCCTTGATCGACAGCAATTAAGCAATAATTTAAACAAAACAATTTAACAGAGAATCAGGTGATCGTATAAAGGTTCCAATGCCTTGAAAATACAAAGAATTTTTTGGAACAATTAACAGTCGAAAGAAAAAAATAACAAAATAAACAAAGATAACTCCAAATAAAATTATTTAATACAAATTATTGAAGAAACTACTCTTAAGTTACAGAACTACTCCTACGATAAAACTAAGTTTTTGATTTGCTGATTCCTCTTTCTCTCTAGCAACTCCTGCTTTTATATTTTCCCATCTTACTCTAGCCCATGATTGCATGATCTCCATTACCCTGTAACTGTCACTGCTTAACTGTTGCAACTGCTTCCCTACTTCTAAGCCTTCACACTCTACCAAATCATCATGATTGCATGATTTCCATTACCCTGTAACTGTCACTGCTTAACTGTTGCAACTGCTTCCCTACTTCTAAGCCTTCACACTCTACCAAATCATCAACTTCCTCTGTCAATCCGATGTTCCTTTATGTTGCCACATATTCCTCATCATTTTGAGCCTTGGATCAACAGGTTAATGCTCCTTATTTTGCACATGTTCCTTTCTGAGGCAACCGACTAAGTCCATGACCTAGCCTAATAACTGCTCCACCACTTGGATCATCCAATGCACATGACCAACTCCTTTTATGCCACATGTCCCTTTGATTAATAGAAGACTCCCATTCTTTGCTATATGTCACCATCTGATTGATCCACCTGTCGACAAGAATTTAACAAAAGTGGGTGCAAACAAAAACCTTCATTGAATTGACGAAAAAATTGTTTCCTTCAAAACAATTTTGCCCCATCAGATGGTGTGTACTGGGTTACAACAAGTTTGCCTCCACAATACATTGGAATCTTGATTAAAATATTTATCTACTGACAGTTGCATAGACAAAAATAAACTAGAATACCTTTGATATGATTAAGAGAACAAAGACAGCTAATACTCAAGTTTGTGGGAAATGATTATGAAAAAGGAAACAAAAAGCTAGCTGTGAGTGAGTGAGAGAGAATTGCAGAGATACTCTGAACTCTGGAATAGCTTGAATGGTTGAATCGTATCCAATCAGCTTAGACTGAAATCTTGATGTTGGATTTAACATCGATTGTGTGGAGCTTGACTCACACCGAATGGGTGTACTAACAGAATGCATCCGATCATAGTCAGGTGCAATCTGATCCATCGCATTTGATCGTGCCAAGTGAAAAGTGGGCCATCAAAGCGCTATACAACCCACATCACGCTCGTGCATGTGTGATTATTGTTCGGGTGCATGCACACTAACATCCTTCTGCATAATTCCATATTCAAAGTATTATATTCCATGTAACATTTTATTATCCATCAACTTTTCCTCTTTTTCAATGTTGGACAAGTTCCTATCCATATTTGTTTCAAGCTTTTCGAAGTTAAAATATGAAGCTTTTAAAAATACCCATAAACTAAGATTATTATTTTGGAAATTTCCCAGCAAGTGAGGCTGCTGTTGCAAGGAAGGAGGTGGCTGCTGTGGAGAGATAGTGGTGGCTTTCCTAAGGAGAGAGAGAGGTGGATGTGGCTGCAATGGAGAGGGAAGGGTAGAGAACTGCAGGCGGTGTGCTGAGGAAGAAGAACGAGACGGTGGCTACAAAAATTCTTTGGTTTTTTTTTTTTTTTTTTTTTTGGGCTTAACGCGTGGATAACTTCCTTCAACATCATTTAATGTGGTGCAAATTATGATAATAAAATAAAACAAAATTATTGTGGTTATGGTGCAAGCACCACCTCATTGAAATTACTAAATCGGAATACTGTGTCTGATTTCATATCAATTTCCAAAGAAAGTAGTAAGTTTCCAAAGAAAAGAGATAAAAACCAGTGATATTAGCACATCTCCTCTGTCAATGGTTCTGCAATAGGCGGGTGAGTTTGAGAGAGGGAAATAGTAGAGACGTTGAAGATGTCACATATTCTGCTTCTTGAATTAGCTGCAACAGAACAGCTAGAGGGAAACAAAAAGGACCTAAAAATCATTGACTAATCCATTTTATTGCTTCATTTGGTCATTCCCATCTTGACTACATCTAGGTCTCACATTCTAATACAAAAGGGTAATAATAATAGTTATAGAATAGAACAAGCATTCATCACTGCTGTTGTCCCAAATTCAATTAGTCATCATTTCGCCATTGGTTCACCTTAACCACCTTCTTAAATCAGTGGTTGAACATGGAGAAATTTCTCCACCGATGCTTTCTGTATAACATGAAGACAGATTCGACTGTTGTTCCATTCCCACAAATCCTGCTTGCACACTCTTGAAACTTGGACTTCTCAAGTTCTGGCTAAAACTACTACAATCAATCCCAATTCCAACACTGCTGTATGACTGCTGATCAGGAACTGGGTATGAGAGGCGTTTCTTAGCTGACCCACTTCGTTCCCTTTCCGGTGTTGAGGGCCTCTGTCTAGTAGCACTTTGTGACCGAACACGAGCTTTTGCAGACTCAGTGGCAGCCATGTAGTTGGGCGTTGCAGAATTACCAGCACCTTCACTTCCCTGGCGAGATAAACCACCATTCAAACAGCGAGCAGATCTCAAACTTGGAGTATTTGCGGTTGAGTAGCTTCTTCTAGATTCTTCTTTGGGGCATCGGGGGCTTGCTGAACGCACCTGCAGTGGTTTCATTTTGGAGGAAGAGGGTGTGACAGGTGGTTGAGGATATGAATAGGATGCCCTGTGGTAGGGAGAAGCCAGAGAGTCTGCGCTTGATTGCTTTTGAAATTGTGATCTGCCCACACCAACACCAACACCAACACCAGCACCGGTATTAGGACAACAGTAAGGCCTGGATGTGTCAATTTCAAGAATCTTTATACTTTCTCTTCTGTCAGTTGAAGATCTGTTGTTGCTCTCCCATTGCTTCATCGCCATCCGGTGATCAAGCCAATTTGTTCTTTCATCTGCCTCTTTGTCATCTCCAGCACAAGGGTTTGGGTTCCTACCTGAATCCCATATCTTGATATGGGTACGTATCAAAATATCAAAGATTTTGAGTTCATGATTCCAAAAGATGGAAGAACAATTGAGAGAGAGAGAGAGAGAGAGAGAGAGAGAGAGAGACCTGTTGAGAGAATGCATGTGCCAGGGTTTTTTCATGGTTTAAAGCAGTGGCCTCTTTTCTTGTCTGCAAAATAGCATCGAGTTCTTCGAGTGTGCGTGGACACTTGTTCCAATCGTCTGCAATGCCACAGCCAGCTCTGGACTGCTACAATTGTTAGACAAAGGAGATGAGGAGATTGTGGTCCATACACGATAAATGATTATGTACATCTTGTACAAGCAGAGTAGTTTTTAAAAACAACTTACAATTGATTTTCTCTCTCGGATGTCTTGCAAATATCTAGATTCCCATGAGTTGTCGATTTCGGCAAACATGGACTTTCTAGTTCCTTCGAGTGAGAGCCTGGCGCATTGATCACGCACCCGAACCTGCACTCGAAACAGGGCTTGCATGCATTTCAGTGTCATCTTTGCTTGCTTCCTAACATTGTGTCCTCTCACCAAAGCTTGAAGCTTCACAATCCCCTTAAGCGCTCGTAGAGCTCTCCTTGCCTTCAACCGATCAATAATTCACTTCTAATAAACAATAATGATCTATCTAGCCATCTATCTATCAAACAGCAATAATTCTTCACCTGGCCTGTTCAATTATTATCTTTTCCCTTATGTTCTGGTGTTAGCATTTAAATCAAGTAAGTACATTTCTTTGCTTTTTGAATGGAAATGTCCCTTTCACACTATCAAAATCAAACACAAACTGAACCTAAGAAACCCATCAGTGAAAATTGAAGCTACACATTTTTTAATAAAACAGAACAAAACAAAACAAATTCCTTTTATTGGTATTCCACACAAGGTATACCCAACAGGACAGGAGTTTCACATGGGTCCAGCGAGCTCACCCATGAATTGCCTGTGGAGGTGACAGTGACATGAGAGACCAGAGAATATCAAGACCCAAATTTCATACCATTTTAAGGCATCCAACTGACAATGAATTGCTAATAAATTGAAGGGTCTAAAGTATATTTAGGGCTAGTTTGGCATGTACTAAATAAGTCAAAAAGTCAAAAAGTCACTATCTTATTTAAGTCACATCATCTTATTTAAATTACATCACCTCTCTAACACATCATATGAAACCCAACCCAAACCCAACCCAAACCCACCAATAAGTCAAAAAGTGCACTTTTTTAGGACATCCCAAACCAACCCTTAGTTTGGTGGCTTAGAGAGATGATGTGCGACAGTTTAACATTATTTATTCAGTTTTGGAACCTAACAATGTTTAGTTGAAACTTGTCGAGAAAAGAGTGCTGAGTTCGTTCAGCTTCAATCACGAAAGAATATACCCATGAATTCCATGAAATAAATGGCTAAAAATTGCATAGCATGAATGAAAATGAAATTGCTTAATTAGATACAACAGACACAACATATATTTTGTTATTTTTTAAATTGAGAGACATGGATTTCAAGATTAGAAGTGAGTTTGTATTGGTATATATTACTTACTAAGTAGCCTCTGAAAGCAGTCTGAATTACTATTGCTGCAGAGTAGTAGTGTTTGTGTTCCCAAACCGAAGTGGAAGAAGTCAATCGAATGATCTCAACAGCTGCTTGGGCTGTTGCAACAGCGGCTTCAGCAGCTGCCTTAGTTGCTGCTGCCACTGCAATCGCATGATGCCTTTGCTCTGCACCCAAACTATTAGGATTCATCACTGGACCTGTGCTTGTTGCTTCACATTGCTGTATATTATTATTGGTAAATGAAGGTCTCCTGAACAACCATCTTCTCTTCTCCCTCTTCTGCACCACAAACAAACACCCAAAACCCATAAACATCAAAATGAATAAAATATATATATATATATAGAGAGAGAGAGATAGTTCAGTATATTCAATCAAATACACACACACACATTTATATATATATATATATATAAGACCTTTTCTTCTTCTTCCTCATCTTGATATTGTTCAGTTTCTTCTCTTCTCCTGCTAGTCTTTTTATCATTTTCTTTGGATGGAGGAGACCTGAAGGCTCTCTTAACGACTGTCAACCATGAGGTACTTCCTTGCTTTCCCATAAAATTGACACTACTTCACTTCACTTGTAAATTGTTAAGTGTAACCAAAAGCTTTGTTACATTAGTTTACAGCGCTTTGCAGGAAGAAGAGAGGGTAGAACGGCGAGGTAGCAGTGTGTGAGATTCTTTTCGATTTGGGTAACTGTAAAGAAGAGAAATGAATGAGAGATGAAAAAGAGTACTTGCCTTATTCTATCTTATTATGAGTATGTTTATATGTGCAGAGCATCTAGGAGAGTACGAGCTCCAATGTATCTGCTAAAGGTGTAGGTGTTTTGTAGTGGCATGGGTAAATAAATTAAGAGCAGTGATTAAGAATTTTAAAAGTAGAATTTTAATTTAAGTTTTAATGATTTAGCATAAAAAAATAAAAATAAATAAACAAATAATTAAAAAGAGAAAAAAAAATAAAAAAAAATACAAACATGTGGATCTTATTATTAAAATTTATTCTAAAATTAGAATTTTTAAACATTTTTAATAAATTAATAATATATATGTGGAGGTTTGTGATTTGTCATTGACAATGTATATAAAAATGAAAAAAATGTTGGAGTATTAGAATGAACATTAATGATGTGATAACGAGTTTCGCTACTTTTTATGTTTTTTTTTTTTTTTTTTAATATCTTAATATTATTAATGATATATTTTTTAATAGTCTAAATCATTATAATAAAAATGATGCCATGAATATGAGAGAGTTGTTAAACAAGAATCCAAAGTTTATTAAAAACTGTATGCCTTTTACGGATTTAGAGAGAGAGAGAGAGAGAGCGCTTTTATTTTTCTCTTAAAGATTAGCTGACACGTTCTAAAGGCGTCACGTGGTATGTGCAGCTGAAGGACACCACTGAAATTTTTGTGGGGGCTCGGTTGGTGAATTTGAATGGTGCTAGGCTTCCCTCCGACTGTGATGAGACTGGAGTATGTTGTTAAGTTTGAAAAAGTTTATTATAGGTTTTATTTTGACAATTTAAATTGTTTAATGTTTAGAATTTATGGAGTATTATGTTTATAAAAAATTACGTCGATCAGATATTAATAATTATTTTATCGATCATATTTTTATCAATAGTTTATTTTTTTACGGTCTATTTTTTTTTATATACAAAATTAATTTGATCATGTATCGATATCTGATCAACGTGATTTTTTATAAATATATAGTAGTCAATAGATTTTACACATTAAACGATTTAGATTATCAAAATAGAACTCGTGGTAGGTCTCCACGACCTAAAAACACCCTCCAATCCGATTACAGACGGGAGGGAAGCCAATCCCATTTGAATACCCATTTGAAAAAAAAAAATATAGGTAAAATATAAATAAAATATAATTATATTTTACAAATTTTTTATTTATGTTTTTTTTAATTTTTATTTAAATTCATCATTTAAATATAACTTAAGTATTTGAAAAAAATAGCACCACACTATCATCAATCGTCACAGTCACAACTCTACAATTACCACAGCCATATCTACCACCTCGCTACTTCCATTTGTACCACCACTGTCACACTAATTTCAAAGGGCAAAATCAAATATAGGAAAGTATTTTTTTTTTACAAAAATTACTTTATTAAAAAAAAAATTATAAAAAATATTTTTCATTAAAACAAAAAGTGTTACTAATTAAAATATTTTTTTTATTACTTTATGAAATATCAATACAAAAGTGAAAGCAACTCCAATGGTGAAAGTAACGGTCGGGATAGGATCAAGCCATCCTAACCTGTGAAACTGGACCCTAAGCACGCATTTTTTCTCTAGCGAGTTCATGCTTGCAAGTCTGCAGGCGAAGATTTAAGGCTTATAATTTCAAAAAATGCTGTTTCGTTTTCGTTTGTTTTCTATTTTTTCATAATTTTTTACGAGCTCACCTGCTTGTCCGACAGGCAGCCCAATGAATCGCCTTTCGCTGGCCAATGAGGCGGCCAAGTTTCAAGCCCAAGGCCTAGCTTCATCCGAGCAATCTTGATCGGGCTGCGAGCCTTCAACCCAAAAGATGATACTTAGGGGGCAACTTCTTGATAAGTCTCATATGTAAAGTTTAAGATCCAGTTAATTTTCAAATAAAACATTTGCAACGTTAGTTCTATACATTTTTAATTGTTACTAAAAAATTTTATTTTATTTTTTTAAAATTTACAGACACTGTTGCATCTTACTACCGTTGAACTTCTGTCAAACGGTCACCGGAGACTCGTCAGAATGTTCAACATCACCGGGAAGTTGCCGAAGTATCGCTGGGAAGTCATCGAAGTTTCGCCAGAAGTTCACCGGAGTGTTAAGAATGTTGATGGAAGTCACCGGAATGTTCAGAACGTTCACTGGACATTAAGAATATCACTAGAGACTCACCGGAATGTTTAGAATATTGCCGGAAAAAAAAATAAATAGAAAAATTAGAGCAAAAAAATATAGTAAAATGTGCTAAATATTGATAAAGTAAAAGGAAAAAAAAAATGAAACGACAAAAAACAGCAACAATGGGAAAAACATATGTTATTTTTCAATTTTTGTAAA
Source organism: Camellia sinensis (assembly GCF_055761805.1). Classification (NCBI taxonomy): domain Eukaryota; kingdom Viridiplantae; phylum Streptophyta; class Magnoliopsida; order Ericales; family Theaceae; genus Camellia; species Camellia sinensis. Next base: position 76,169,231 of record NC_138964.1, read on the forward strand.
GTTTAAACAAATAATCTCCAATATTAATCAAACTGAAAAATAAGTTTTGAAACTGTAAAATGTTACAATTTCAAAGCAAAAATTTATTAAGCATTTATCCTTATTAATCAAACTGAAAAACATGTTATGAAACTGTAAAATTTTACAGTTCTAAAGAATGTTATGAAACTGTAAAATTTTATAGTTTTATACCATGTTTCATTCAAGTACCAAAAAAATGTGAAACTGTAAAATTTTACAGTTTTAAACCATGATTCATTCCAGCACCCAAAAAAATTTGAAACTGCAAAATTTTACAGTTTTCATCGTCTGTAACTAAAACTCGAAAAATACTTGTTTAGAATTTGAAAATTTTCTCCATTAGAACAAAAAAAGAGAAGTGTATAGCAGAGAAAATAAAATAAAAAAAAATAAGAGATCGAAGGAGAAAGGCGGATATAGAGAGAGAATTGTACTCCGATAATTATTTTTTGTTTAGATCTAGCCAAATCTGATGTAGATCTACTCAAATCTGATGTAGATCTACATCAGATCTAAGTAGATCTACTTATCTTCTTCGTCGGAAATATATCTTCTTCGCCATCGGTGAGGGTGAAGTCACGAGTTGATTTCGATGGTTGGTGATTACTGGTGAATCCCGATCAATGGTGATCGTCGGTCACCCGTAATTATATATTAGGAAGAGAAAGAGAATAAGAATGACGTGATCATCGGTCGTCGTCCATGACAAAAAAGATGAGAGAAAAATGTAGAAAAAAAGAGAGAGAGGAAAACGTAAAGAGTGAGACAAAAAGCAGAGAGAGAGAGAGAGAGAGAGGGGAAAAGTAGGACTTTTGGGTCTACTCAAAAAGTTATTGGATTAAATAGTGTACACATATTTCAAATAAGACCTGTGGGTAATTTTCCCATACTTTACTTAGGCAAAGAAAAATACTTTGTGGTCCGAATTTGTGTGACTTGAATGGCTCGAATGTGTCAAAACGAAACGATGTCGTTTTATACCCAAAACGACATCGTTTTGAGACATTCAAGACATTCGAATCATTCGTGCCAAAAAAATCGGGGTCACCTAGCATTGTTGTAAGTAAAAGGTAAAATAATTTTTTTAAGCCATTTTTTAGCTTGCTAGCGTGCAACATGTTTGATTTGAGTTTTTGAGATTATTTTTTAAATTTTTTATTTTTTGTAAATGTAGAAACTAATTTGACATAAATAAACAAATATATATATATATATATATATATTTGAATTTTAAAAAATTATTCCTACCCTGTAAAAAAGATAAAATTATTTAAAAATAATAATTGATTTTGATTTTGATTTTTTCATTTTTTTTCACCAAACTAGTTTTTAGTTTTTCAAAAAAATTTGTGAAATATGTTTCTGAAAAGTAAACCAAACATGACATAATTTTTCGGCTATATCACTCCAATAGTTCACAAGTCATTTTGATACAACTAATTCCCAAATCGTCCATTAGAGATGTTCTTCTTAGAAAACCTCCTATGGTAAGACTTAGTTTTGTTGATGTGGCAAAAAATATTTTGTCAAATTTAAGTAAAATTTGATACAAAATTTGGTTGTCAATTTTGTAATAAGAAATTTGGCTTATGGTTCAAAAATGTTTTTTGAGTCTAGCCAAAAAAAAAAAAAAAAGAGAAAAAACCGCTTTGAGAAGCCTAATAATTTTGACATTGGAATTGCTCTGATCGATAAAACTAATGACTTTTAATTTAAAACATATTATACTGAGTGAGTGAATAATTTCTCAAAGTATTAGAGATTTTAAAAAAGTTATCAAAATTTTTACACAATACATAAATATGGGGATTATATAGTGTCAGTTCACACACTCACAAGTATTATGTAAAATTTTTAATATTTTTTTTAAAAATTTCTATTAGCAAGTTCCTGTATCTCTTTCTGTCTCGAACGGGCAATTATTTGGTAATTTTAGGATATTATTTTACACCATTATTACTTAACAATTATTAAATTATTTCCAAAAAAGCTAATAAAAATAATAAATATCACTATTTTAAATAATAAGGGATTGTTTGGGATGATCTAAATAAGTGCATTTTTTGACTTTTTATGAAATATGGGTTGAGTTTGGGTTAAGTTTGAAGTGATGTGTTAGAGAAGTGATATGACTTAAATAAGATGATTTGACTTAAATAGAATAGTGACTTTTTAACTTTTTTTTTTTTTTTTAAGTATGTCAAACTTGACCTAAATATCAAATTATGACACTTGGTAAATTTGCCGCAAATCACCCCAAATGATTTTTCCCCTCTAAGACCAACAACTGAAATTCAGCTGAGAGGGGAATCCCATATTTTTGGGTAAGAGGGACGTTTGTGTTTGTACGTGAGGCTTTCAATTTTTAGTGGACCGGTCAAAATTGTCCTCATCCTCTGTTATTACTTCCATACATCGATTTCTGTTCCAAATTAGGAAACGATAACCTTGTTTGGTTTGTGTTTTTTAAAAAATTTTGAAAAAAATTCTCTACAAATAAGTTTTTAAAAGTAATTAAACTAAACAAATTTTTTCAAAAAATTTCCTAAAATTGGTTTGGTATTTTTCAAACAAATCTCTCTCTCATACACATTAAATCAATCACTTTTTCCAAAACTTTTCTTTCAAAATAATTTTCCAAAACATCTTTTGAAAAAAACCAAACCAAACAATTTTTCGTACTTTTTATCTCTAAAACTCATCTTCCAAACTCAAACCAAACATACCCTATAAAAATAGGAATAATGAAGTGTCTCCCGTCTAGATCTGAGATAATTTGGTCCAGTTTTGTTTATTAGATCTGTTTTTAGATTTTTTTTTTTTTTGATAATTAGAATTGTTTACATTTTAAAATTTGTTGAGTACTTATTCTTGTAAAAAAATCACAGTCAATTGGATAATAGATACTATGTATTCAGATCATTTTTTTTGAAAAAAATGGAAGATTAAAAAATTAACGATTCATAAAAAAATGATCTGAATACATAGTATCCGTTATTCGATCGATATGATTTTTTACAGGAATAATATACTCAATAAATTTTAAAATATGAACGGTTTGAATTATTAAAAGAAGGCTCAGAAGTGAACCCAATGGACCGGATTGGACCCTTTAGTCCAGATGGTGGACTGAAGGGTAGTCCCAGCTAGGGCTGTCAATGGATCGGATTTAATCCGAATCCGAATCCGTTTACAAAAAAATCCGACCTGATAATCCGAATCTGTTTAATCCGTTTATTAAACGGATTGAATATGCACAAATCCGATCCGACCCGATAATCCGATAATCCGATTCGACTATTCTCAATTTGAATGAAAAAACATTAAATGAAAAAAAAATCAAATTATATAAAATTGTAGCTCAGTAAATAAATAAATGGATCGGATTGGATTATCGGATCGGCTATCTGAAATCATCGGATTCGGATATCTATAATCAAATATATACTAAACGGATTTGGATCGGATTCGGGTTTGCCTTAATCGGATTCGGATTCAGATTTTGACAGATCCGATCCAAATCCGATCCATTTACAGGCCTAGTCCCAGCCATGAATGAAATATAATGTAGCGGTCAAAGATTTTTTTTTTTTAAATGCAAATTACATTAACGTCTTTAAGGTTCAGAAAAAAAGTAATAAATTTTATAATTTTAATATAATTATATTAATTTTTAAAAAAATTTTAATTTATGTTAGTGGGTTACACACACAATGTGTGCTCAATTCAAATAAATAAAAATAAAAACAAATACTCAAGAAATTAATATGATAATATATTTGTTGTCCAAATGATACAAGTATTCTTAATGCGACCAAAGGTCTAGGGTTCAAACCCTCTCTATCTATAACTACTTATTTTAGGCTTGAAAAAAATGTCACGCGGCATGACGTGAAGGTTTGGATACCAAGTTTAATATTCACTTGATAATAAAATTGTTACATGGCATGATGTGAACGTTTGGATGCCAAGTTTAACATTCATTTGATAATAATATAGATAGATAGATAGGTAATACTCAATCCCATTTTTATAAATAATTTGTTAATTGTATGGATAAAAGGAATAATGTTGTAATCTCTTTTACACGAAAATATTATATTTTGCGTTGTTTATTTTTGTAATATCTGCATTAGTTTCGATTTATTTAATCTTACTAAAAAAGTGATCAGTATAATTATATGAAAATTATGTGTCTTATTATATATATTTTTTAAATCTTAAAGCCAAGGAAATTTATCTTTTTTATTATTATTTCTTAATTATACTAACCATTTTTGAAGTTTATGACAATTCAGTGTCATCAGGCAAACGAAATTAACCAAAAATGATCTTTTACATTTTAACCTTGATATTATTTTCTCTCTCGTTAATAAAATTAAATAGAAAAAGATTTCTCTCCACAATCATATCATAATTCCCAACCTATTTTGATGAATAATTATCTTATCTTCTAAAATTTTATGTTGGTGTGCCGAACCAATAGCAGAAAGTTAAAAAAATATGGCCCTAAAAATAATGAAATAGCGTTCGAACTATAAATTATCATTGACCTACTAGATAATTTTTGCATTCTGAGAGTTAACATCGAAACATAGAAATAGAGAGTTGGGTTGGTGTTGGGCACTGGAAAGAAATTGTAGGGGTGGTTGATGTAGGCGGAACGTGAAATAATAACAATTTTAAAATGTGTTGATTCAAATAAGAATATTGACAGTAAAACTTCTCTCTATATTCGTTGACTTATCAAGAATATCAAGAATAAAAGCTCAACAATAATTGATTCTTAAAAGCATATTCACATGTTAGAACAAAAGAGTATATCAACTTCCAATTTCATTAATTATCAAAAGCTATCTTGCCCTAAGGCCAACCACCATTATTTATAATAAACCTAATTATTGGAGAATAAGAAACTAATAAAATAGAAAATAAAATGAGACGAAAAGTCCAACTTAAAAAGAGTCTAAGACATTAGGTCCAATAGATATTTTTTATTGGTGAGAGGTTCACCTTTCGTGAAATAATTTGGTGAAAAGTCCTTTTGTTGGTTTTGAAGGACATTTTATATTCAATTTTACTCCTTAATTTATCTGTTGACTTCTTCTTTATCAGTTGACTTTTTTTTTACTATCTATTCAAATTTATATATGTTTAAATTTATATTTTCTATCCGTTCAAATTTATATCTATCTGTTTAATTTTTTTTTTATTTGTCCAAATTTTATCTGCATAAATTTTTTTTATGTGTTTAACTTTTTTAACTATCTATTGAAATTCTTATCATAGTTTTTCCTATCTGTTGAAATTGACTAAGTCATTTTTTCCTGTATACCCATTTTTTATATGTGCAAATTACATACATACATATATTCATATATACCTATCTGTTTCTTTCTTATCTATGCAAATTACATGCACACATGCATATCTATCTCTATATCTACTGGCGTTTCTTTTATCTGTGCAAATTACAGATATACATTTTATACATACATATCCATATCTATCACTAAGAGACTGAAACTGAGAGAGAAAGAGAGAGAGAGAGAGAGAGAGATGGAGAGAGGAGAGCTCTAATTAAAAGTTAAAAATCAAAGTGTTGTTGGAAAGATTTGAGTTCCGTTTTTTTGTATCATCAAACAACTTTGACAAATTTCAATTCGCCCATGATTCTTCTTTGCAACTCCAATTTGACTTCGATTCGAATTGCGCAACCTATTTTGACTTCAATCTAAAACCTAACCAAGATCTGACTTCAATTCAGAGCACTAATCAAGATATGACTTCAATCATTAGAGCTATTGATGAAGAGCTATCACCAACACACTCGAATAGAGAACCAGAACTAAAAATTAAAAAAATAAAATAAAATAAAATAAAACAAACAAACAAACAAACAAACAAAAACAAAAAAAAATCAAAATTCCAAAGAGGTTTTATATATATATATATATAGAGAGAGAGAGAGAGGGGAGAAAGAGAGAGAATTCTCTTCCAATAGCCAAATCAACATGGATACTTAAGAACAACAAACAAAATCCAGAGAGACTATATACAAAGGATGAGAAATAACCTTCATCGGCATCAAAGAATTCGTCGTGATTAGACCTAAAGCTAGAACACTCAACTTGCTTTCCAAAATCATCAACTCCAGCAAAGCTACCAACACTCACTGAGTCACAGCGAGGATCAAAGAAATCATCCACTACCGCTACCATAGAATCTCCATTTCACCTGTCTCCATACCAAAAATATCATCATCCGCAACTTCTTTGACAATAACAACATCACCACAATCGCCATTCAAATTCGAATCGCACTCACCATTTAAAGGACACTGGAGTTGCGGAGTCTCATCAAATCTGCCGACATAATGAGCAATGACGTCTCCGTAGCAATGCTTGTGGTTGACAACGTAAGTGTAACACCACCCCAAGGGCTACCCGTGCATGTTAAACAGCTCAAACCCTCGGTCTCTTGGATCTAGTCTCACGAGTGTAATGTGAAATGTAGATAAGAGTCCAGATTTGACAACTTTTAGAAAATCCATTTTATTGTAAAAATATTTGCCAGAAATGGACTGCATCATCAGATCTCATAGTCGCCACCTAATATTTATTTTGGGAGAATTAGGAAACTCGTGACTCGTTCCAAGACCGCTGTTCATCGTAACAAATGATGCTTGGCTCGGAACCTTAGGCATAAAAAGTAAAGGTCATTAATTGAGCACACTAGCTCACCCGACCAAAAAATCGGGCTTTACTAAACCATGAAATGATTTTTATTAACTTTATATATTCATATTTTGGTTATTTATAAAATCTTAAAATTTATTATGTGAAGTAAACAAATATAGGCTGTGTCGCCTATTTTGGAACAATTTGATTTCATTGTTTTGAAAGTGTTTTTGAATAGTGTACAAAACACAAAAAATTGAATTGTATGAAAAATCAATTTTATTCCAAATTGAATAACACAACCTTCACAAACAAACATGCATAGAGTTATAGCAAAAAAGCACATAGTCACATGGTAGGATGCTAGACATAGTAGAAAAACACACACAAACGGGATGTTAAAGCATAAAAGCTTATATATTTACCGGTATCCCGCAAAAAGTTACAAAACAAATGTTAGTAAAATATGCATGCTTCTATATACAAGATCCTAATGCATTTCACACATGAAATGAAACTACAGATCCGACTTCTAACATATGACATGTGAAACATCTCAAAACGAGGTAGTGCACAAAATCACATAATAATCAATTAAACTCACAGATGCAATTATAGCCGGATCTTAAGGCATAAAGTGTAATAACCCGACCCTTCTATATGCTTTTTGGTATACTTTAAGTCCCTTACTGTGCGCACTTACATGTTTAATGTGAAATTCCATGTGAAATTAAGTCTAATTGTGTGAATCATATGATTATAGATTATATCTGTCACGTATGAGAAATATCTGTTACAATTGAGATGTTAAAAATAGCAATTGAAAGCCTTAGAAGCTTGATAATCCGAAATTGACCTCATACATGTGATCAGCATGATTTTTAGTTTATAATATGCATTTTTGTGAAAATCTGATTCGGAATGATTAAACTGATTAAGTTTTGTCCTTTTGTGTCAACTCTTATATATATCTTCTCAACTTTAACTTGGTAAGTTGATCTACTAAACCTAAATATCTCTTGAGAGAGAGAGAGAGAGAGAGAGAGAGAGAGAGTTGGAGAGGAAGAATAAAGAGGAGTGAGCATCAACAAGGAAGGAAGTTGGGAAATTGAGGAGAATTCTAGAGAGCTAAACTCAAGGTAAGTTCGATCCACGTTGTATGACCTCCCTCTTGGATTTGAGTAGGAATTTCTTAACCTTCATGCAAGTTAGGGGTGGTAATTGAGCTTGAGAGTATGTTAATTGATTGATGAAAAGGTGTTCTTATCTTAGGGTTGTTTTGAAGTACATATAAACTATAAGGAGTGGAATTACATTTTTATTCTCTTATTCTTCCATGTTGACTTCATCCTTATATTTTGAAAGTTATATATAATTGAGTACCAAATAGTTAAACCTTGGAGGGATTGAGTAGTGTATGCAAATTTGAAGTTGATATCAACCTAATTAAACTTGTGAATCTTGTTTATGGTGGTGTTGAGCTATTATGTTGCATTAATTTCCTCCATATTTTGTGCTTTACCATGTATTTACCAAGTTGTGAAATTGCCTTGATTCAGACTGCACAAAACAGGGACAACGACCGCATGTGCGGGGGTCATGGCCGCACGTGCGGGAAGCACCACCGCATGTGCGAGGCTCACAGCCGCACGTGCGGAAAACAAGGAAACTCAAAGTTGGATTTTGAAAAATATGCACGTGCGAGCGCATGTGCGGCCCATCTTCCCGCACGTGTGGCTAAGGGCATCCGCACGTGCGGCCCAAGGGGGAAAAATTTGTGAATTTCTTTTCTCCTGTTTGACCCTCTAGAATCGTTAAATTATGTGTTTGGGACTTTAAAAATATTCGTAAATTTAATGGAAGTAAAATGAATCGAATATTGATAAAAGGGGAAATGAACTAATGTAGGAATTGTATTTGTGTGTAGGTTTCATCCCAGAAAGGATTATCACTCCACCACAGCACTGTGAGTAATAGTACTGTAGTGATATGTTTCATTATCGTTAATGGTTATTATTAACGTTCCGTTATTTGTACGTTACCTATGTTGGTTTGTAATGTACAATTGGGAAATTTGTGTACATTATTGAACTTTGATACCCTTATGGACCTGAGATTATTCTGCTTTGCTAAAAGATGGGCCCGAGGTCGTTCAGTTATAAGCCACCGAGTGTGGATAAATCTGTAAAAGAGGAAGGTAAGGGCATGTCAATGTCTCACCGACTGTAATTTGAATTAAATATGATGCTTGGCCTATGGCTGAGAGAAGTGGTGTGCATGTCGATGTACCACTTACCTTCCAAAGTTCTGGCAGTTGTTCTGTTATGTAGGCCCGAGGCCGTTTTGCATGATATGTTGGGCCTGAGGCCATTCTTCTTGATATTGGGCCTAAGGCCATCCTGTATAAAGATTGGGCCCAAGGCCGTTATGGAAATGTTTACAGAATAAAATCAACCATGTGACCTATACACTTGTATACGTTATAATTCAAGTTTATTCATTTGAATTCTCTACATACTATTATTCACTGAGCCTTGCTTACTCTGTATTATGTCTGTCTCTGTAGGTTCTCAGCCTGGAGGTCTATTCTAGTCCAGCCCTACGAGTTTTCCTTTTGTCAACCCCGCTGTATCCAAGCGGTTGGGTGAAGCCTAATCATTTCTGTGAAGTTACTTTCATAACTCAAGCATTGGCCGCCGGCTTTTTGTCAACTGTTATTAGTTATATACATCCTTCTATACTGATGTTTTTTGTTGTACCCCAGTTGCGGGGATGGGATTATATATATATGTATGTGTATTTATCTCCTATGGGTCTGCTCATTTTGCGTTGGACTTTATGATGAATGTTTATGATCCTGGCACGTAGACTTAAGCTCAATGAATGTTGTTTTAAGTTAATAATTGCTTCCGTTCAAGCCCCATAATGTATATTTGTTGAGTTTTGAGACCGTTATCGAGTTGGTCATGCCCAAACTTTTAGGGGCAAGTTTGGGGTGTGAAAAGTGATATCAGAGCACGAGTTGCCATCTCAAACATGAATTTATTGAGCCTTAGGATGTCTAGAAAAGACTTAGGCAGCATCCATGGCGTTCTTGGTGCATCTGAAATTATTGATAGCAACGTGAATTGTATATTTAATATCTACTAACAAGTGTTCCGTAATGGTTGTTGTCCATATCTAGTTGTATATCTCTTGTGCATATGGTGATGGATTGTTATGCAGAAATTGTGAGAATGAGGACGGATGATCCGGAGGACTCTACCTCCGCACGGTTTGACAGAATGGAAAGAATGATTATGGAAATGGCGGAGACCTTACGGCAACAACAACAACAACAACCATAGCCACAGCCGCCACCGCCACCAGTTTCGCTACCTGTGGTGCAAGATTATCATGCTGAGGACCGCACTATTACTCTTACAAAGGAATTTAAGAAGATGAAGCCGCCAACATTTAAAGAGGGAATTGATCCGATGAAAGCTGAGGCGTGGGTATTGGGTGTAGAGAAGCTATTTAAGGTATTCCCATGTACAGAAACTCTGAAAGTACAATTGGCTACCTTCACTCTAGAAGATAAAGCTCGTAGGTGCTGGATGCTTACAAGAACTGAACATCAAGGGTTGACCTAGACTCGATTTCTGGAACGCTTCTACGACAAGTATTTCCCGCATTGTATGGGAGATAAAAAGGTGACTGAGTTTGAAACTCTCAAACAAGGGAACAAGACTGCTGCGGAGTATGAAGCCCAATTTGCAGAATTAGCCCGGTTTGCACCTCACATGGTAGACACAGATTACACGAATGCGAGAAAGTTCGAAGGGGGATTACGGAATGCCATTCTTGATCGAATTAATGTGTCGAAGCTACCCACATATGTTGATGTGTTAGAGAGAGTTGTCATGGTGGAGGGAAATATTGCTGCTCAAAGTCGAATTTTCGAGTGGAAGGGAAATAGGCAGAATACTCAAATATAAAAAAGGTCAACTACTCCACCGAACAAGAAACAGAATTCAGGAACGTCTAGTGCTTCCACCCCCACTCGAGACTCAGCTCTTGTTTGTCCGGAATGTGGAAAGAAGCATCGTGGCATTTGTCACCGGGTGACTGGGGCATGTGTCACGACCCAAACCTGGCCCTATGGGTTTAGCACCGTAACCGGCCAGTAATCCGAGATTACCGAAGGCCTGCAGAACAGTAATACAGTAAACAGAGTACAGGGCCTAGCGGAAGCCAATACAGTAAATAAATAGTGTCCATTGAGCTGTGACAGTCTGTATGCCAAAAAGATTTTTCATGCATTCATACATATACAAACAGTACAGTCTATACAAAATTTACAGTCACACGGTACAGGGACCTAATCCCTTGATAACAGTACAGAAACACTCGGTCTATACAGAACAGTAAAACAGTACAGAAGGGGGAAAAACAAACAAAACACCCCCAAGCCATAGCATGGCAACTCGGAACCTCACAGTGAGGCACAAAGGCTGGCTTGACAAAACTGGAGTAACCCTGACGCCTCTAGCTGCGGTCTGGTGCCTGAACACCTACATATATATATGAGCAGTGAGCTAAAGCCCAGTGAATAACATAAAGCGTAAAGGGGTTTAGAATGAATGTCCTTACAGTAATGAAAACAGTTCAATTCAATCAGTATTTCAGTCGTTCAGTACAGTGAACAGTCATATGTGGTACATCCATTAGCATAACAGTAACAGTAGGTCTTGAAAGACCGAACAGTAATGATGGCCATCAGTCAGTAAACAGTAGTGGTTCCACGAGGGAACCGACAGAGATCTCTGTAACAGTAACAGTAACAGTAAACAGTAGGTGCTAAGGATGCCACAGTACAGTTCAGAAATAAAGGACATACATTCATTCAGTTAACAGTAATCAGTTCAGAAAACAGTACAGTTCAGTTGTTCAGAAAATAATCATTTGTGAACATATCTTTACACAATCGTTACTCACAGAGTTCTGGGCTACAGTATGCTAGAGCGTGTCTCCCCAGTCGCCAACCCTACACAGTTAACAGATTGAACACACACTAAGCTACACAGTTGGGAAATATCATAACTTAATCCCTAATTTGCCTTGGTGTGTTCTACAACGATATCCTCATCTAAATGTCTTAAACTAGGCCTAAGAATGCCTAGGATGGGATGAGGATGCAAAAATACACTTAGAAAACATTTCGCAAACTTTGCTGAAAATAGGGGCTTCGCTCGAGCGAGACTTTCTCCGCTCGAGTGTAAGTCCAAAATCAAAGGCTTCGCTCGAGCGAGGAATCCTTCGCTCGAGCGGTCTGCAACACAGTATAAGTACTGGATGCTGAGATTTTACGCGCGATGGTCGCTCGATGGTCGCTCGAGCGGAGCCCTGGACAAAGGTGCTCGCTCGAGCGGGTAATCCTTCGCTCGAGCGAGGAAGCCAAATCTGGAATTTCCAGATCTGCCTCCCAAGCTTAAACCAAGCATTCTACCACTCCAAACTCGACCTCTTGGGCCCAAATTCTGGAAAACATAACTAAATTCAATGTATAACAAGTTTCAAAGCTCAATTTATGAATTCAAGCCCCAAAGGTGAGTCAATTAAAACCATATTCAAACCCATTTTCAAGAACAACATTCAAACATGCATGAATGAGTTTTAAACCAAATTGAAGCTCCAAAGCTTGCTCAAATGAGCTCATTTCTTTCCAAAACCAGATGAAAACATGGTCTATAACAACAATATGAGCATGCATGTACTAATGTCCATGTAATCAACCTCAAAATGCAATAATACTAACATGCATGCAAGAGATGAGCTTCAATCCAACATGTATGCACCAAAACATGGCTTAACTCTACAATCAAAGCATGAATTGTGCAAGAATGAACTCAAGAACAACAACAAGAAGATGAATGTCCTACCTTAGTCTTGTATTCAAGGTCTAGGAGCTCAAAGTAGCAATCACACTTCAATTCTCAAACAATTCCAAGCAATTCAAGATGAAAACCAACTCCTCAAGTCTCTCTCTCTCTAAGGTCGGTTGAGGCAAGAAGAGGAGAAGAAATGTTTGGTTTGATCACATACATGGAGTCTAAAAGGCTCAAGAGGTGTGATGTGGTGGCCACTAAGTGGCGGAACGGTAATTAAGTCCAACTCTTCAATTAGCTTATTTAATCTAATTTAATCATACCTAATCAATTTTCAGATAATTATACCATAAAATCACATTAAATATGAGGGTCACGGAACATCAATCGGTTTCTAGTTTGGCCGCCGATAAGGCCTTCAATTAGCAGTTTAAACATATAAACATGAACAGATAATCATACTGTCAACAGATAAAATGCAATTAACTAACATGTACTCAGTCAATTCGTTTTTCCAATTTCAGTCAGTCAGTTCAATACTTTAATCAGTTCAATTATCAGTCAGTTATCAGTCATTATCAGTTCCGTTTAGCAGTAATCGGTGATTATCGGTAATCGATCAGTCATTAATCAGTAAACAGTATGAGGGTTGTTACAGTCTCCCCTCCTTATAAAGAGTTTAGTCCTCTAAACTCGAGTTACCTTCATTCTGGAAGAAAACAGGATTCAGTGGAAACAGTTCAGGATATCGTTTGGCCATGTCATCTTCCCTTTCCCAAGTGGCATACACGCCACCGTGGTTTTGCCAGTCAACTTTCACCAGCGGGATCTCTTTGTTCCTCAGTTTCTTGATCCGTCTGTTTACAATCTGTATAGGCCGTTCCTCGTATGTGTAGTCATCACTCAACACTACGTGGGTAGGCTCTATTACATGGAAGGGATCCCGGAGATAGTCTCTTAACATAGAAATGTGGAAAACATTATGCATGTGTTCCATTTCAGGAGGGAGCACAACTTGATACGCCACCGGATTAATTTTCTCAATAATCTCATAAGGTCCGACGTATCTCGGTGCTAACTTGCCCTTGACTCCAAAACGAGTTTGGCCTTTCATTGGTGTCACTTTCACAAAAACGTGATCACCCACTTCATATTCTCTGTCCCGTCTTCTGACATCTGCATAACTTTTCTGTCTACTCTGTGCAGTTTTCAGTCTTTGCTGTATCAGTTTCACTTTTTCAGTTGTTTCATACACAATCTCGGGCCCAAGCAACGGCCCATCTCCAACTTCTGCCCAGCAAATTGGAGATCTACATTTTTTGCCATACAATGCCTCAAAAGGCGCCATACCAATACTCGAATGGTAGCTATTGTTGTAGGCGAATTCTGCTAATGGCAGATGACTTTCCCAGTCTCCCTGAAAATCAAGGACACACATTCTCAGTAAATCCTCTAGAGTTTGGATGGTCCTTTCTGATTGGCCATCTGTCTGAGGATGATAGGCACTACTCAGTCTCAGTTCAGTACCCAGTGCAGTTTGTAGGCTTTGCCAAAACCTCGATGTAAACTTCGAATCCCTGTCAGAAACAATAGACACAGGCACTCCATGCAGTCTTACAATTTCATCAATATAGATAACGGCCAATTTGTCCGCATTATAGATTGTCTTGACAGGTAAGAAGTGAGCAGATTTAGTCAGTCTATCAACAATAACCCAAATTGAATCCATACCTTTTCTGGAGCGAGGTAATCCAACGATAAAATCCATCGTGATATGCTCCCATTTCCACTCTGGTATGGATAGGGGTTGCAATAGTCCGGCAGGTCGTTGATGTTCAGTTTTGACCTGTTGGCAATGAAGACATTTGGATACAAAATCAGCAATTTCTTTCTTCATTCCCGGCCACCAGAAATTCTGTTTCAGATCTTGGTACATTTTCGTATTTCCCGGATGGATAGACAATTTCGAATTATGGCCTTCTTGCAGAACTCTTCTTTTCAGTTCAGTATCATTTGGTACACACAGTCTTTCTTGAAATTTCAGTACATTATTCTCAAATTTGAATCCCGGTCTCTGTTTGGATTCTCTTTCCTCGATGATCTTCTTCAAGAAATCATCCAGTTGCTGTTTTTCTTTAACCTCTTCAATCAGTGCCGGTTGAGCAGAAATAGCAGCTAAGATTCCACCTTGTTCTCTCAAAACAATTTCAATTTCAGATTTTTCAAGGTCACAAAGCAACTCTTTCTGTCCTGTAAGCAGACAGGCTAAGTTTCCAATCGATTTCCGGCTCAATGCATCAGCAACGGTATTGGCTTTTCCCGGATGGTACAATATCTGTAGGTCATAGTCTTTAATCAGTTCCAGCCATCTCCGCTGTCTCATATTCAGTTCTTTCTGTGTGAAGAAATACTTTAAACTCTTGTGGTCGGTGTATACTTCACATGTCACCCCATACAGATAGTGACGCCAAATTTTCAGTGCAAATACTACTGCAGCAAGTTCCAGATCATGGGTTGGGTAGTTCTTTTCATGTGGTCTCAACTGTCGGGAAGCATAAGCAATAACTCTCCCATTCTGCATTAAAACACACCCCAGACCCTTATGAGAAGCATCACTAAATACAGTATAACCATCCGTACCTGAAGGTAAGGTCAAAACTGGTGCAGTCACAAGTCGAGTTTTCAGCTCCTGGAAAGCAGATTCTCTTTGGTCAGTCCAGTCAAATGATGTCCCCTTTTGAGTTAACTGAGTCAATGGTAGAGCAATTTTGGAGAAATCTTTGACAAATCTTCTGTAATATCCAGCCAATCCGAAAAAGCTTCGGACTTCAGTCACATTTGTTGGTCTAGGCCAGTTCACTACAGCTTCAAATTTCTGCGGATCAACAGAAATTCCATTTTTACTAACAACATGCCCCAAAAACATAACATGGTCAAGCCAAAATTCACATTTAGACAGTTTAGCATACAGTTTCTGTTCTCTTAAGGTTTGTAGGGCAAGTCTCAGATGTTGTTCATGCTGTTCTATACTTTTGGAGTAAATCAATATGTCATCGATAAATACAACAATAAAGTCATCAAGGTATGGTTTAAAAATTCTGTTCATGAGGTCCATGAAAGCAGCTGGTGCATTCGTGACTCCAAAAGGCATAACTAAAAATTCGTAATGTCCATACCTCGTTCTGAAAGCAGTTTTATCAATGTCTTCCGGTTTAACCTTCAGTTGATGATACCCCGATCTGAGATCAATCTTAGAAAACACTTGTGCACCCTGTAACTGATCAAATAAATCATCAATGCGCGGCAATGGGTATTTGTTCTTTACAGTTACCTTATTCAGTTCACGGTAGTCAATGCACAGTCTCAGTGGGCCATCTTTCTTCTTGACAAACAAAACAGGAGCACCCAATGGCGAAGTGCTAGGTCTGATGAACTTTTTGTCTAACAGTTCTTGCAATTGCACTTTCAGTTCCTTCAGTTCAGTTGGAGCCATTCTGTACGGAGCTTTAGAAACTGGTTGTGTTCCGGGAATCACGTCAACGGTAAATTCAATCTCCCTGTCAGTCAAATCTCCTGGAAGGTTATCTGGAAAAACATCTGGAAATTCTCTGACTATAGGAATACAATTCACATCAGTTTTAATGCTACCATCAGTAGACACAGTCAGTACAGAACACAGATATCCTTTACATCCCTTTCTAATCAGTTTAACAGCTTTCACAGACGAAATCAGATACGGAGGAGGTACTACTCCACTCCCATTAAACACAAATTCAGGCAAACCAGGTGGACGAAAAACAACTTGCTTGGTCACACAGTTAATAGTGGCATGATATTTTTGTAACCAATCCATCCCCAATATTACATCAAAATGATCAATGTTCAATGGCAGTAAATCAATAAACAGATGCATATCCCCAACAATGATTTCACATGCGGGGTACATATAAGCACATGTCATGGATCCCCCTACGGGTGATGATACGGCTAACAGATAGTTCATAGGTTCTAAGGGTCTATTCAATTTCCGTGAAAAAGCATGCGATACATAAGAATGCGTAGACCCCGAATCAATCAATACATATGCATTTTGTGTACAAATAGAGAGAATACCTGACACAACGGTCTCGATATTCTGCACATCTCCCGGTACTAGTGCGAACACTCGGCCTTGCCTCATGGGCTCTTTCCCGGTAGCTCTGGGGTTAGGCTTTGGTGGAGCATTTGATGCTGCGCCGCTGGCTGCAGCTTTACTACTGGCTTGTGGAGCAGAGGGGCAGTCTTTAACCATGTGGCCCACCTTGCCACACCTGTAGCAGGCTCCAGATATTCTGTAACAGACTCCCTTGTGCTTCTTGCCACACTCAGGACAGGGTGGTATGAATCCACTCCCTTGACTGGGGCTAGTTGTCGACCCCGTATTCTGTTTCTTGTTGGCCGGGTTATGCTTGCCTTTCTTGAATTTGAAACCCTGCCTTTTACCATGCCATTCAGCTGTTGGTGTTTCGGATTGCTTCACCGCTGCAATGTTCGACTCGGCCATCAATGCCCGGTCGAGAACACCCACAAAAGTCGGTAATTTCAAAACATTTATCCGGTCAAGTATTGCCACATTAAGGCCACCTTCAAATTTTCTGGCCTTCTTATATTCGGTATCCACCATGTGTGGTGCATAACGGGCAAGTTCAGTAAATTTGGTTTCATATTCTGCAACGGACATTGTGCCCTGCTTCAGCTGTTCAAATTCAGTCACTTTTCTATCCCTGACACACTGAGGGAAGTACTTTTCGAAGAAGGACTCCTTGAACTGAGCCCAAGTCATAACAGTATTTGTATCACGGATCAACATCCACCACCTTCTAGCCTCTTCTTGTAGGGTGAAGGTAGCTAACAATACTTTGTTCGCTTCTGAGCACGGAAACACTTCGAATAATTTTTCTGTTTCCAGAACCCAAGCTTCAGCTTTTAACGGTTCAAGGCCTCCCTGAAAGGATGGCAGTTTCATCTTGCTGAATTTATGGGTGAGAGCAATAATATCCCCATCATCCACATTCGCATTAGGTTCCGGCTGTACCGGAGGAGGAGGAGGTGGGGGCTGTTGGTTCTGTTGTTGTTCCAGTTTAACAGTTATCAGTTCTATCATTCTTTCCATTCTTTCCATTCTTGCCTCAGTAGATGAGGACTCAGGTTCATTTGCATTGTCCATTTCACTATAAGCAGTTATAACAGTTTTAAACATAAGCAGTCATTTGTTTACCAGTTTAACACATTAACAGATATTCAGTCATAACATAACCACACACTTATCATGCTCATGAGATGCCCTAATCACTTTTCTAGGACACTCTATAGCTCATTTGGACACGTGTGTGCGGTATAACTCGTGGTAAGTATCGCTCTGATACCACTCTGTCACGACCCAAACCCGGCCCTATAGGTTTAGCACCGTAACCGGCCAGTAATCCGAGATTACCGAAGGCCTGCAGAACAGTAATACAGTAAACAGAGTACAGGGCCTGGCGGAAGCCAATACAGTAAATAAATAGTGTCCATTGAGCTGTGACAGTCTGTATGCCAAAAAGATTTTTCATGCATTCATACATATACAAACAGTACAGTCTATACAAAATTTACAGTCACACGGTACAGGGACCTAATCCCTTGATAACAGTTCAGTAACACTCGGTCTATACAGAACAGTAAAACAGTACAGAAGGGGGAAAAACAAACAAAACACCCCCAAGCCATAGCATGGCAACTCAGAACCTCACAGTGAGGCACAAAGGCTGGCTTGACAAAACTGGAGTAACCCTGACGCCTCTAGCTGCGGTCTGGTGCCTGAACACCTACATATATATATGAGCAGTGAGCTAAAGCCCAGTGAATAACATAAAGCGTAAAGGGGTTTAGAATGAATGTCCTTACAGTAATGAAAACAGTTCAATTCAATCAGTATTTCAGTCGTTCAGTACAGTGAACAGTCATATGTGGTACATCCATTAGCATAACAGTAACAGTAGGTCTTGAAAGACCGAACAGTAATGATGGCCATCAGTCAGTAAACAGTAGTGGTTCCACGAGGGAACCGACAGAGATCTCTGTAACAGTAACAGTAACAGTAAACAGTAGGTGCTAAGGATGCCACAGTACAGTTCAGAAATAAAGGACATACATTCATTCAGTTAACAGTAATCAGTTCAGAAAACAGTACAGTTCAGTTGTTCAGAAAATAATCATTTGTGAACATATCTTTACACAATCGTTACTCACAGAGTTCTGGGCTATAGTATGCTAGAGCGTGTCTCCCCAGTCGCCAACCCTACACAGTTAACAGATTGAACACACACTAAGCTACACAGTTGGGAAATATCATAACTTAATCCCTAATTTGCCTTGGTGTGTTCTACAACGATATCCTCATCTAAATGTCTTAAACTAGGCCTAAGAATGCCTAGGATGGGATGAGGATGCAAAAATACACTTAGAAAACATTTCGCAAACTTTGCTGAAAATAGGGGCTTCGCTCGAGCGAGACTTTCTCCGCTCGAGCGTAAGTCCAAAATCAAAGGCTTCGCTCGAGCGAGGAATCCTTCGCTCGAGCGGTCTGCAACACAGTATAAGTACTGGATGCTGAGATTTTACGCGCGATGGTCGCTCGATGGTTGCTCGAGCGGAGCCCTGGACAAAGGTGCTCGCTCGAGCGGGTAATCCTTCGCTCGAGCGAGGAAGCCAAATCTGGAATTTCCAGATCTGCCTCCCAAGCTCAAACCAAGCATTCTACCACTCCAAACTCGACCTCTTGGGCCCAAATTCTGGAAAACATAACTAAATTCAATGTATAACAAGTTTCAAAGCTCAATTTATGAATTCAAGCCCCAAAGGTGAGTCAATTAAAACCATATTCAAACCCATTTTCAAGAACAACATTCAAACATGCATGAATGAGTTTTAAACCAAATTGAAGCTCCAAAGCTTGCTCAAATGAGCTCATTTCTTTCCAAAACCAGATGAAAACATGGTCTATAACAACAATATGAGCATGCATGTACTAATGTCCATGTAATCAACCTCAAAATGCAATAATACTAACATGCATGCAAGAGATGAGCTTCAATCCAACATGTATGCACCAAAACATGGCTTAACTCTACAATCAAAGCATGAATTGTGCAAGAATGAACTCAAGAACAACAACAAGAAGATGAATGTCCTACCTTAGTCTTGTATTCAAGGTCTAGGAGCTCAAAGTAGCAATCACACTTCAATTCTCAAACAATTCCAAGCAATTCAAGATGAAAACCAACTCCTCAAGTCTCTCTCTCTCTAAGGTCGGTTGAGGCAAGAAGAGGAGAAGAAATGTTTGGTTTGATCACATACGTGGAGTGTAAAAGGCTCAAGAGGTGTGATGTGGTGGCCACTAAGTGGCGGAACGGTAATTAAGTCCAACTCTTCAATTAGCTTATTTAATCTAATTTAATCATACCTAATCAATTTTCAGATAATTATACCATAAAATCACATTAAATATGAGGGTCACGGAACATCAATCGGTTTCTAGTTCGGCCGCCGATAAGGCCTTCAATTAGCAGTTTAAACATATAAACATGAACAGATAATCATACTGTCAACAGATAAAATGCAATTAACTAACATGTACTCAGTCAATTCGTTTTTCCAATTTCAATCAGTCAGTTCAGTACTTTAATCAGTTCAATTATCAGTCAGTTATCAGTCATTATCAGTTCCGTTTAGCAGTAATCGGTGATTATCGGTAATCGATCAGTCATTAATCAGTAAACAGTATGAGGGTTGTTACAGCATGTTTTAGGTGTGGCAAAACGGGCCATCTGATAAAGGACTACTCACAAAGGAATCAACAGAATGGAAAGAATGCAACTACCAGCTCGGTAGCATCTACACTTGCTTCTAATACCAAATCAGTTGCAAAGCCTGCCAATAATCAAGACACCGCTAGACAAGGAAGAGTGTTTGGATTGGTTCTAGGTGACATGCAAAATGCTGCAACAGTGGTGTCAGGTACAGTTACTATTCATAGTCATTCTGCTTATGTGTTGTTTGATTCTGGTTCTACCCACTCTTTTGTGTCGAAAATATTTTCTCAACATCTAGATAGATCTGAAGAGTCATTATCATATGTACGGTGTGTGTGTCTTCACCTTTGAGGAATTTTACGGTTTGTACTTTTGTTTATCGTGCTTGTGAACTCTTAATTGGGGATGTCCGGGTATATGCTAACCTGCTACCTCTTGACATGACTTATTTTGACATTATTTTGGGGATGGACTGGTTAAGTGAGTATCAAGCGACTATTGATTGTACGACCAAGCAAATCAGTTTCCACCCTCCGGGGCAGTCAGGATTTACTTTTAAGGGGCATGTAGTGACTTGTCCACTGTATTTAATTTCCGCAGTGAAGGCATGTAAATTGTTACAAAAAGGGTTTCAGGGATATTTATGCAGTGTTTTGGGGGAGCAATCCGTGAATGGGAATATTGATATGATCCCAATTGTCCGTGAATTTCCAGATGTTTTTCCGGAAGAGTTACCAGGGGAGTTAGTAGACTGTGAAATTGAGTTCACAATTGAAGTGATACTGGGAATCCAACCCATTTCTAAGACTCCGTATAGGATGTCACCGGTTGAGATGAAAGAGCTAAAGGTTCAGTTACAAGACCTACTCGACAAAGGATTCATATGCCCGAGCGTTTCTCCTTGGGGTGCACCAGTTCTGTTTGTGAAAAAGAAAGATGGAATGCTTCAGTTATGTGTGGATTACAGGGAACTTAATAAGGTAACAATCAAGAATAAGTACCCGTTGCCTCACATCGATGATTTATTTGACCAGTTACAAGGGGTACAAATCTTTTCAAAAATTGATTTACGGTCCGGATACCATCAACTGAAGGTTAAGGCTGAGGATGTTGAGAAAACTGCTTTCCGAACCCGGTACGGTCATTATGAATTCTTTGTTATGCCCTTTGGAGTTACCAACGCGCCGGCAGCATTTATGGATTTAATGAACCGCGTTTTCAAGTCCTATCTGGATGAGTTTTTGGTGGTATTTATTGATGACATCCTCATCTATTCAAAAGATGTGGAAGCTCATGAAAAGCATCTCCGATTAACTCTTTAGACACTCCGAGATAAAAAAAACTGTATGCAAAGTTAAAGAAATGCGAATTTTGGCTACATGAAGTGGGATTCTTGGGGCATGTGATAACAAAGGAAGGTGTTTCTGTTGACCCACACAAGATTGAAGCAATCGTGAATTGGCCAACTCCTACTAATGTAACTAAGGTGCGTAGTTTCTTGGGATTAGCCGGGTACTACCGGAGGTTTGTAAAAGATTTCTCCAAAATTGCCATGCCACTTACCCAATTAACTCAAAAGGGGGTTGTGTTTGAATGGTCGAAACAGCGAGAATCTGCTTTCTAGGAATTGAAAACAAAGTTAACCACAACATCGGTTCTTGCTTTACCATATGGCACTGAAGGGTTTGTGATCTATAGTAAAAGAACTATCCGACACATGACCTTGAGCTAGCAGCGGTAGTTTTTGCTTTGAAGATATGGCGGCGCTATTTGTATGGTACTACTTGTGAAGTCTACACCGACCATAAGAGCCTCAAGTACCTCTTTACCCAAAAGGAGTTGAATATGTGACAGCGACGATGGTTGGAACTAATAAAGGACTATGACTTGCAGATCAACTATCATCCTGGTAAAGCCAATACAGTTGTAGACGCCCTCAGTCGAAAAGGTATGGGAAATTTAGCAAATTTGTTTATGGGGTGAAAAGAGATATTACATGACTTGGGAAGGGTAGATGTGGATATTGTGACATAGGAACGGGATGCCATGATAGCAACACTGACAGCCCAACCAACATTAATTGAGGAAATTAAACGACGGCAAATGGAGGATGACTCTTTGAAGAAGATCGGTGATGAATTAGTAACAAAACCAAGACCCGGATTCAATTTTGCAAATTCGATGCTCAAATTTCATAACCGACTTTGTGTTCCTAATATACCAGGGATTAAGAAGAATTTGATAGAAGAAGCGCATGCCTCAAGATTCTCAATACACCCCGGGAGTACCAAGATGTATCGAGATTTAAAGCAAAATTTCTGGTGGCCGAATATGATGAAAGAAATTGCAGAATTTGTTTCGAGATGTTTGCAATGTCAGCAAATAAAAATAGAACACCAGAGACCGGTTGGGTTACTTCAACCCCTTCCGATTCCAGAATGGAAGTGAGAACATCTTACTATGGATTTTGTTATAGGCTCGCCACAGACCCCTCGGGGTATGAACTCTATATGGGTCATTGTAGACCAGTTAACCAAATCAGCCCATTTCTTACCTGTGAAAACTCAGTATAATGCGAATAAACTTGCTATAATTTATATGAATGAAATTGTGAGGCTTCATGGTGTTCTAGTTTCAATTGTATCAGACAGGGATCCAAAATTTGTGTCGAGATTTTGGTAGAGTTTACAGGATGCAATGGGTACAGAGTTAAAGTTTAGCACGGCTTCAGACAGATAGGCAGTTCGAGACAACAATACAAACCTTAGAAGATATGCTACGCATGTGCGTATTGGATTTTCAGGGAAGTTGGGAAACCCACCTGCCGTTAGTGGAATTCGCGTACAATAACAGTTACCATTTGAGCATCGGAATGGCACCTTATGAAGCCTTATATGGAAGACCATGCCGCTCTCCCGTGTGTTGGGCGGAAGTCAGAGATAGATCATTGTTAGGGCCTGAAATTGTACAGTTAACGACTGAGAAGATTAAGATTATCCGGGAAAGGTTGGGAACTGCTCAAAGTAGACAAAAGAGCTTTGCGGATAACCGACGAAGAGATTTAGAATTTGATGTAGGTAATTATGTTTTTGTGAAAGTCACACCGATGAAGGGGCACCCAAGGTTCGGCAAAAGGGGTAAGTTAACACCCCGATATATGGGTCCATTCCAAATTCTAGAGAAAGTAGGTCCGATGGCTTACCGAGTTGCACTTCCTCCAAGTATGGGCCAAGTGCATAATGTATTTCATATGTCTATGCTTTGAGGTTACCTCCCAAATCCATCTCATGTCATAGATTACCATCAAATTGTGTTGGATGATAGGTTAATTTATGAAGAAAAACCAATCCAAATTTTGGATCGGCATGTAAGATAGTTACAGAATCGAGAAATCCCAATGATAAAAGTGAAATGGCAAGAACATTACGGAACTGAAGCTATGTGGGAGAAAGAAGAGGAAATGCAACATCAATATCCTGAATTGTTTCTATCGTAAGGTAAAACAAGTTCGAGGGACCAAACTTATTTAAGGGAGGGAGAATGTAATAACCCGACCCTTCTATATGCTTTCTGGTATATTTTCAGTCCCTTACTGTGCGCACTTACATGTTTAATGTGAAATTCCATGTGAAATTAAGTCTAATTGTGTGAATCATATGATTATAGATTATATCTATCACTTACGAGAAATATTTGTTACAACTGAGATGTTAATAACAGTAATTGAAAGCCTTAGAAGCTTGATAATCCGAAATTGACCTCATACATGTGATCAGCATGATTTTTAGTTTATAATATGCATTTTTGTGAAAATCTGATTCGGAATGATTAAACTGATTAAGTTTTGTCCTTTTGTGTCAACTCTTATATATATCTTCTCAACTTTAACTTGGTAAGTTGATCTACTAAACCTAAATATCCCTTGAGGGAGAGAGAGATGGAGAGTTGGAGAGGAAGAACAAAGAGGAGTGAGCATCAATAAGGAAGGAAGTTGGGAAATTGAGGAGAATTCTAGAGAGCTGAACTCAAGGTAAGTTCGATCCACTTTGTATGACCTCCCTTTTGGATTTGAGTAGGAATTTCTTAACCTTCATGCAAGTTAGGGGTGGTAATTGAGCTCGAGAGTATGTTAATTGATTAATGAAAAGGTGTTCTTATCTTAGGGTTGTTTTGAAGTCCATATAAACTATAAGGAGTGGAATTACATTTTTATTCTCTTATTCTTCCATGTTGACTTCATCCTTATATTTTGAAAGTTATATATAATTGAGTACCAAATAGTTAAACCTTGGAGGGATTGAGTAGTGTATGCAAATTTGAAGTTGATGTCAACCTAATTAAACTTGTGAATCTTGTTTATGGTGGTGTTGAGCCATTATGTTGCATTAATTTCCCCCTATTTTGTGCTTTACCATGTATTTGCCAAGTTGTGAAATTGCCTTGATTCAGACTGCACAAAACAGGGACAACGACCGCACGTGCGGGGGTCATGGCCGTACGTGCGAGAAGCACCACCGCATGTGCAGGGCTCATAGCTGCACGTGCGGAAAACAAGGGAACTCGAAGTTTGGATTCTAAAAAATATGCACGTGCGGGGTGCACGTGCGGCCCATCTTCCCGCACGTGCAGCTAAGGGCCTCTGTACGTGCGGCCCAAGGGGGAAAAATCTGTGAATTTCTTTTCTCCTGTTTGACCCTCTAGAATCGTTAAATTATGTGTTTGGGACTTTAAAAATATTCGTAATTTGAATGGAAGTAAAATGAATCGAATATTGATAAAAGGGGAAATGAACTAATGTACGAATTGTATTTGTGTAGAGGTTTCATCCCAGAAAGGATTATCACTCCGCCACAGCATTGTGAGTAATAGTACTGTAGTGATATGTTTCATTATCGTTAATGGTTATTATTAACGTTTCGTTATTTGTACGTTACCCATGTTGGTTTGTGATGAACAATTGGGAAATTTGTGTACATTGTTGAACTTTGATACCCTTATGGACCTGAGATTATTCTTCTTTGCTAAAAGATGGACCCGAGGCCGTTCGGTTATAAGCCACCGAGTGTGGATAAATCTGTAAAAGAGGAAGGTGAGGGCATGTCGATGTCTCCCCAACCGTAATTTGAATTAAATATGATGCTTGGCCTATGGCCAAGGGAAGTGGTGTGCATGTCGATGTACCACTTACTCTCTAAAGTTCTGACAGCTGTTCTGTTATGTGGGCCCAAGGCCATTCTGCATGATATGTTGGGCTTGAGCCCGTTCTACTTGATATTGGGCCTAAGGTCGTCCTGTATAAAGATTGGGCCCAAGGCCGTTATGGAAATGTTTACAGAATAAAATCAACCATGTGACCTATACACTTGTATACGTTATAATTCAAGTTTATTCATTTGAATTATCTACGTACTACTATTCACTGAGCCTTGCTCACTCTGTATTATGTCTGTCTCTATAGGTTCTTAGCCTGGAGGTCCATCCTAGTCCAGCCCTACGAGTTTTCCTTTTGTCAACCCCGCTGTATCCAAGAGGTTGGGTGAAGCCTAATCATTTCTGTGAAGTTCCTTTCATAAGTCAAGCATTGGCCGCCGGCCTTTTGTCAACTGTTATTAGTTGTATACATCCTTCTATACCGATGATTTTGTTGTACCCCAGTTGCGGGGATGGGATTATATATATATATGTATGTGTATAACTATCTCCTATAGGTCTGCTCATTTTGCGTTGGACTTTATGATGAATGTTTATGATCCTGGCATGTAGGCTTAAGCTCAATGGATGTTGTTTTAAGTTAATAATTGCTTCCGTTCAGGCCCCATAATGTATATTTGTTGAGTTTTGAGACCGTTATCGAGTTGGTCATGCCTAAACTTTTAGGGGCAAGTTTGGGGTGTAACATAAAGTATGGATGCAAAGCATGGATATTGTGTTAAACAAAATATACAGCATATGTACAGATAGGGAAAACAAGTAAAAGAATGTGATAGAAAAAAGCATGGCGGAATTTTTTTACAACAATTTGAAATATTATATATCCGAATAAAGGGAGAGGAGTAAAATAAATACAACAAATGATTCCTTACAAACACTCTCTAATTAAACAAAAAAAAAAAAATGCAGTAAAACAGTAACTTTAGGGGGCCTCGGAAACTGTCAGAGACGATTCTGCTCGACATTGGGAGGCATGCTGGCTTTTGTCCAGGAGCTGGTGGTTGGCCAACCAGAACATGAGTTGGTCGGTGACAAAACTTGCCGGTCGACTACTTTATTGGCTGACCATCCAATAAAGTGGTCGACCGGTCACTTAGGCTAGGCTAAAGACTCTGTTTTGTTCAAAACACTAGAAAACAAACAGAAAATATGCATGTGGCTCAACTCACCACTTACAGTTAGCTTACAACAGGTATATAATATGAAATTAAAGCAAGAAAATCAATTCAAGGAAAGAAAATGCAAGAAATACAAGAAAATGACAGGTGTGAAAAATTCACTTTCCAAAGAAGGATTTGATTTACAAACTTTCTTTTGACCACCCTCAAGCTTATGGAAGTGTGTTCCTAATTCTCAATTCCAAAATTCGAAATTTTAGTTGGAATGGTGTTTTTTGGATGTTTAACAGAGTTTGTGGAATGAGAGAGATACAACTGTGTTTTCCTCTCTTTTCAACTACACTCACTCTATCTTGGATTAAGGCTCTTGAATATGGCTATAATGGAATTTATGAGATGATTTTGGTGTCTTGAACATGATATAACATTGTATATCAGTTTATATATCTCTATGTTCTCTTTTCTCTGTCTTCTCTCCAACTCTCAATTCTATCTCAATTCAATTCTATTCTCCTACGTTCTGATCCTCTCTATCTCTATAAGTAATCAGAGAGGATTGCTAAATCAAGAAGGAAGGAAACAAGGGTGATGGGGGTGATATGGATGGATTGAAAATGTGGTCATCTTTAATGAATATGACAACCTCTCTTTTGACAAATGAGGCAAAAGGATGATAATAGAGGGGGCCTACGTACACCTCGTGCATGAATATCACAAGAAATATCTAAAATGAGCATGGCTCACATGCTTTCATCAAGATTTCGCCGAAATTGCCCTGCTTTTGGGCAAAGTAGCCGGCTGGCCAATTTCTTGGCTGGTTGGCCAAAAGATGATCTACCAGGCCAAAAAACTAGCCTACTGACCACTTTCTTGGCTAGCTAGTCACTTAGCCTACCGGACAATTATTTAGCCGGGGCTGGTTACTTTATATGAAACAGGATTTTTTGACAGAAGTCTCTTATTTTCCTCCTATTTCCACACTATTCTTTGCTCAGTTTCTTGAGAAAATGTTTCATTTTGAAGTTTAAAAGTGAGCCTTGGAACACTACAAAATATTCAAAAAATAGTGCAGAAAGAAAGTTTCGAAAGAGAGTTTTGAACGGGATTTGAACACTTGGGTAAAACAATCGTAGGTTTGGAAATGAAACATAAATTCTATCTTTCTTACTAAGAATTATGCGAAAAACATATTCTGGTTTTCATCATCGGGTAATCAAAAGAAAACACCTAAGTCTTAGGGCCTGTCAAAATAGGATATCTACAGTAAGAAAATGTTGAGATGGTAGAGGAAGAGACGGGGTTCAAGAAAGGTCTCCCAATCAAGGGTTAAGAGAGATAGACAAGTGGTGTCAGAGGTGGTGACAAATCTACCACCGACTAGATCTAGTCTTTTTGTCTTCGGCAGCGACGACGACAGATGCTCTCTCTGTCTTCGTCGCCGGCGACAGATATGCGGAATCTGACTCAAATCTCGGACAAGTGGAGGAGCAGAGCAGAGTACAGAGCGAGAATCAATGTCAAAGGCTATGGATTTCGACTATCGCTTACATCGAAATCATGATCTTCATCGCTAGATTTGGGACCAACGTCGATGCCATGTTGATAGACTCGCATGAACCGTAGTTTCAAAAGAATTCCAAACAGTGACCTGCCAGAATGTCTAAAGTGAGAAAATGAGGTAGAGAGAGAGAAATAGTGGTGAAGAAATGACCACCAATAGATAAGAAGATAGAGGAAAGAGGGGGGTTTGATTATATGAGAGAAGACATGCGTGGATCATATATATAAAGGTAGTTTGGTCTTTTTGTGAGAGTTTGTCCTTATAGACATGATATTCCAGTTCTTGGACTATTGGGCAATGAAAATTCAGATTTAGATTTATGGACCGAGTACCCAAACAAAATAAAAACTGATAAAATGGAAAATTGCATCGTATCAAATCATGAAACTAAATAACTAAATAATTCTATAATATTTTATACTAAATTATTAATCAAATACTAATTTCAAAATATTAAAATAAAATATTTATTTTTTAAAATTCGGTATTCATCATTCTCTCATTCTCAGAAAACTCGCCGTTGAGTTTTCATTGCTTGAAATAATTTGAGAAGTCTGTACTTGTCTACATCAACCTTGTATTTGAGGTTAAATTAACTTCAAAGAAGAGTCTTCATCAAAGCACAAATTTGAACAGTTTGAACTCAAATTTGTAAAATCTGTTGGAAAATGGTTTTATATAGGCATAATTTTGAGCCCATTTTGGGTGGACCCCAAACGTCTTTTGGGGTGGGTCCGAAGAGGTGACGTGGTGAAGACAGAATGTCAAAACCATTTATGAGTGAATGGGTAGTTGACGTCGTTTTCGGGTTTAACATTAATTTTTTAGATAAAATTCTTTTGAATTTTTTCAATAAAAATTATTGTGGGAATTTAATTTAATTCTAAATTCAAATTTTGAGTTCCTAAGTGGTTTCTTAAGATGTGTAATTTTAGAATTTAATTTAATTCTAAAAATTAAATTTTTAGGTTCCTTAAATGTTTCCTAAAAGTTTGTACCTCTTTATTTATTTATTTATTTAACTATTTCATTAGTTATATATTTTTATATATATTTGAAATAGATTAAATAAAGTAAAGTTGCCTCAGTTTCTTTATTTGTCCACTAACGGACAAATCACTATTTGAATATTGAGGTTCATTTTCAAACGCTGGGTATTTGTTTGAAATGTTGCACCTGTTCGGCTTGAGTTTCAGGTGTGTTTCACACCGGTTCGGCCTTATTTATATTCAACCTGTCCAACAGTTTTGAGCCCTGGGGAAAAATTCAGTCTGTTTATGGTCCTTTTGCTGTCCAAAAAATACTGCATTTGTTTTTTATTCTTCATTTATAATTTTTAGGAAAAAATATTCAGAGAGTTAGAACACAGGTTTGGTTCGCCGAACAAATTGTTTGGAGTACTACTACAATTTGTGTAGATCATTGTATCCTGGGAGATAGACGCCACTCAACCGTAAGTACCGTAGCGGGGCGAATCTGTCTTAAGGACAGAGTGTCACACACTCGACTTGGTCTTAATTTTAATTCGGTTCGATAAATAAATCTGGTATGTTATTTATTTATTTTGTTTGAATTTATTTCAAGTTATTTTATTTACACAGAAGATTGTTCCTACAATCTTAAGACAGATTCGAATTATTCTGTTTACAGAATTTTTCATTTGTTTCCCTTTTTCATTCTTCGTAAATAATTTTGGAAGAAAAATTATTTTCTGTGAATTTACAAAATAATATTCTGGTTGGAAAAACAAATAGTGATTATATGCTATTTGACAGATAGTAGTAATATACTGTCTCTTTTCTTTGACAACAACTAGTAGTACGATACTGGTGTCATTAACAATTCAGAATATATTTTTGTGGAATTTAGTCAGAAAACTAATTTTGGTTTTTTGAAATTATTTTATGAGTTTTCTTTAATTAAAATTATGTTTCAGTATTTTAATTATTGAAGTGTTACAGAAATTTAATTTTCTGTGTGGAATTAATATGGTTAAATAAAATTTTATTTTATTTCCAAATTAATTGAAAAATAAAAGTTATAGTTTTTATTTCTTTTATTTTTACAGAATTTAATTTCTTGTGTGGAATTATTTTGGTTAAATAAAATTTTATTTTATTTCCAAATTAATTGATAAATAAAAGTTATAATTTTTATTTATTTTATTTTACAGAATTTAATATTCTGTGGAATTAATTTGTTTAAATAAAATTTTATTTTATTTTCAAATTAATTGGAAAATAAAAGATACATTCTTGTTTCTTTTATTTTTACGGAATTTAATTCTGTGAATTTGGTTTAATTTTCTGTGTAGTGTAAATTCTAATTATAATTTTGTTTTATATATTAGAATTGATGGCTACTGAAACAAATGCCCAAATAAGTACTACTGTGGTGGCTGCAATGACGCCAACCCCCTCTCCTGTTGTAACAGTACCGGTAAATCACGGTGAAAAGCCAGAGAAGTTCTTAGGAACTGACTTTAAAAGATGGCAACAGAAAATGTTGTTCTATCTTACAACTCTGAACCTGGCTCGTTTCCTCCGTGAAGATGCTCCTATCCTGAAAGAGGATGAAACCGACCGGCAAGTGGTTGCTGCGGTTGATGCCTGGAAACATGCCGATTTCCTTTGCCGGAATTATGTCTTGAACGGACTTGACAACACATTATACAACGTCTACAGTCCAATCAAGACAGCAAAGGAACTTTGGGAATCGTTGGAGAAAAAGTACAAAACGGAAGATGCCGGCTCAAAGAAATTTGTGGTTGGCAGATTCTTGGATTTTGTAATGGTTGATTCAAAAACTGTGATCAGCCAAGCTCAAGATTTCCAAATCATTCTACATGACATTCACGCAGAAGGTATGTTTCTCAGTGAATCCTTTCAAGTTGCAGCCTTAATTGAAAAATTACCAAAAGGCTGGAAGGAATTCAAGAACTACCTCAAACATAAGCGCAAAGAAATTTCTATGGACGAGTTAATTGTGCGTTTGAGGATTGAGGAGGATAACCGCAATTCTGAAAAGCGGGCTGGTAAGCATCCTATGGAGTCTAAGGAAAATGTGGTGGAACATACTTCAAAAACCAAGAAACGAAAGTCTTCTGGAGAAAGTTCATCACAAGGCTCTAAAGGGGGGGGATAATAAAAAGTACAAGTTTAATGGCAAATGTTACATCTGTGACAAAGAGGGACATCGGGCCAAAGATTGCCGTAGCAAAGGCAAAAACAAAAGAAGAACAAGCAAGAAGCCTGCTCAAGCCCACATGACCGAAGTGGATAATATTTCCAATGGTGTCGATGACATCAATCTTTCTGCAGTTGTTTCCGAGGCAAATCTTGTCGGAAATCCTAAAGAATGGTGGGTGGACACTGGTGCTACTCGCCATATCTGTGCCGACAAAAAGATGTTCACATCTTATTCTACAGTGGATAATGGTGAACAACTTTTTATGGGCAACTCCTCAACTTCCAAAGTTGAAGGACAAGGAAAGATTGTACTCAAGATGACATCTGGAAAGGAACTCACTCTCAACAATGTGCTGCATGTACCGGACATTCGCAAGAATCTTGTTTCCGGATCTTTGTTGAGTAAGAATGAGATTAGGCTAGTATTTGAGAGTGATAAATTTGTACTTACTAAGAATGGGATGTGAGAGGGTAATTTTTGGAAAAAATTGGGCCGAGCTTCGAGTTGGGTTTTGAGGCCCAAAACGCAGAGGACTAGGTAAAAAGGCCGTACTGAATACTCCGGCCTAGAGGGCAAGGTTACTCCGGCCTTGGGGAGACAAAGTTACTTCGGCCCAAGGAGGTGAGTTTATTCCGGCTCAAGAAGAGATAGTTGCTTCGGCCCAAGGAAGAGTAAGGCTACTCCGGTCCAGAGACAACTCGGAGTAGGGCCGGTCTTAGAGTTAGTCCGGTCGCAGTATGTTCTGGGAAGACCGGTTTCGGAATTAGTCCGGTTGTGACACACTCTGGTTAAGTCGGTCAGAACTTGTTACTTAGAAGTTTGATCTAAACACACCAAGGTTGAACAGGGGCAGCCGAAGTAATGAGTTAAAGGAGAAGACCGAGCTAAGGATAGTTCGGCCTTCTCTGTGGCTCAGCATAGCCAGTGTTATTTCGGTCGTGTGGTAGTTCGGCTATGGAGAAAACCATCCCACTTGGTTTAAGCAGTGGGGGAGGGTGTAAAAGGATAAGCATTATCCTTTGGAGTATGAATCCTAGGAGGACTCTGCATGGAGAAATACAAGTCCTACCAGGATTGTGCCACGGGAAACTTATAAAAGCCTACAAGCATCACCTTGGAGGAGGTAATTGAACACAATCTTTCTGAAAACTTAGAGCCTTGTCTATTTGTCAAGTTTTCTGACTTAGGCATCGGAGAGGTTTCCGGCACACACCCGCCGGCTAGCTCACGTTTGTGTTTTCAGGTGACAAAGCGACGTCGTACGGAGGAGCGTGGACTTGGTCAACAGGATCATACGAGGAGAATTATTTCCTCCCCGTACAGGATGTATGTAGGAAAATGTTACTTGTCAGATGGCCTTTTCAAGTTAAATGTAATGACCGTTGTACCCTCAGTTATTAATAATACTACATCTTCTTCTTACTTGCTTGAGTCTTCAAATTTATGGCATGGTAGACTAGGACATGTTAATTATGGATCTTTGCGTAGATTAATTAATATGGAATGTTTACCTAAATTTAACATTGATTCAAATCATAAATGTGAAATTTGCGTTGAGGCAAAATTATCTAAAACTCCTTTTCATTCAATTGAAAGAAGTACGGAACCACTTGAATTAATTCATAGTGACATTTGTGATTTTAAATCAATTCAAACTAGAGGTGGAAAAAAATATTTTATCACTTTTATAGATGACTATACTAGATATAGTTATGTTTATTTAATTCGAACCAAGGATGAAGCATTGGAAACTTTCATTCAATATAAGAATGAAGTTGAAAATCAACTTGGTAAGAAAATCAAGAAACTTAGAAGTGATAGAGGTGGTGAATCTGAATCACCTTTTGGTGAATTTTGTAAAGAACATGGAATAATTTATCAAACCACCGCTCCTTACTCACCTCAGCAAAATGGTATTGCTGAAAGGAAAAATAGGACTTTAAAAGAAATGATGAATGCCATGTTAATAAGTTCTGGATTACCTCAGAACTTGTGGGGGGAAGCAATACTTTCTGCTAATTATATTTTAAATAAAGTACCCCGAAAGAACATAAATCAAACACCTTATGAATTGTGGCATGGAAGAGTACCATCCTACAAATACTTAAAAGTGTGGGGGTGTTTGGCTAAAGTGGCTATTCCTAGTCCTAAAAAGACTAAGATAGGTCCTAAGACCATTGATTGCATTTTCATTGGTTATGCCAAGAATAGTAGTGCATATCGGTTTTTGATTCATAAATCAGAACATTCCGAAATGCATGTAAATACTATTATTGAATCTCGGAATGCATCGTTCTTTGAACATGTATTTCCGAATAAGATTGGACAAGAGACTAGTAATAAGAAAAGATCTTTTGATGCTATTACTAGTAATGATCAAGAACATGATCAAGAACAAGAGTTAGATCAAAATGAGGAAGAAGAACCTAGGCGTAGTAAACGTGCTAGAACCTCAAAATCTTTTGGTCCAGATTTTCTAACATATATGGTAGAAAATGAGCCTTTAACTTTTAAAGAGGCTATGTCCAGTCCTGAAGCTCCTTTATGGAAAGAAGCTGTCAACAGTGAAGTTGAATCCATCTTACAAAATCACACTTGGGAAATAGTGGACTTACCACCAGGTTGTAAACCTCTTGGATATAAATGGATTTTCAAAAGGAAAATGAAAGCGGATGGGTCAATTGACAAATACAAGGCAAGACTTGTAGTCAAAGGATTTAGACAAAAAGAAGGTCTTGATTACTTTGACACGTACTCACCGGTTACTAGAATAACATCCATAAGAATGCTAATTGCCATTGCATCTCTATACAATCTAGAAATTCATCAAATGGATGTTAAGACCGCTTTCTTAAATGGTGAGTTAAATGAAGAAATTTACATGGAACAACCAGAAGGGTTTTCTGTTCCAGGGAAAGAAAAGAAAGTGTGTAAATTGGTTAAATCATTATATGGTTTAAAACAAGCGCCAAAGCAATGGCATGAGAAATTTGACAAGGCAATGATGTCAAATGGATTTAAAATTAATGAGTGTGACAAATGTGTTTATATTAAAAACACAGATAAAGGTTATGTCATTGTATGTCTTTATGTAGATGATATGCTCATCATTGGTAGTAATAATGACATGATTAAAACTACCAAGAAAATGTTGAATAAACATTTTGACATGAAGGACATGGGCATTGCTGATGTAATTCTTGGTATGAAAATTACCAAAACATCAGAAGGATATACTTTGTCACAATCTCATTACATTGAGAAAATACTTCACAAATTCAGCAAAGATGATGATCATCTTGCTAGAACCCCTATAGATGTTAATTTGTATCTTTCTAAAAATGTACAGGAAAGTATTTCTCAATTAGAGTATGCCCAAATTATTGGAAGCTTAATGTACTTGATGAACTGCACTCGCCCAGATATAGCTTATGCAGTAAGTAAATTAAGTAGATATACGAGTAATCCGGGAGTAGAACACTGGAAAGCAATTATAAGGGTTCTAAGATATCTCCGATTTACTCGTAACATTGGGCTGAATTATACTAGATATCCTGCAGTACTTGAAGGATACTGTGATGCAAATTGGATATCGGATACAAGAGACTCGAAGTCCACCAGTGGGTATGTCTTTACTCTTGGTGGGGCGGCTGTATCTTGGAAATCTTCCAAACAGACTTGTATTGCTAGGTCTACTATGGAATATGAATTCATAGCTTTAGACAAAGCTGGGGAAGAGGCAGAATGGCTTCCCCACTTCCTTGAAGATATTCCAATTTGGCCAAAACCGGTGCCTGCTATATGCATACATTGCGATAGTCAATCAGCAATAGGTAGAGCACAGAGTCATATGTATAACGGTAAATCTCGACACATTCGTCGTCGACATAATACCGTAAGACAACTACTCTCTAATGGAATTATTTCCATAGAATATGTTAAGTCTAAAGACAACATAGCAGATCCACTAACCAAAGGTTTAGCAAGAGAGTTAGTTGAAAATTCATCGAGGGGAATGGGACTTAAGCCTATTAAATAAGAGTTACCACAATGGCAACCCAACCTAGTTGACTGGAGATCCCAAGATCTAGGTTCAAAGGGACAACCGAGTTGTGATTGACTCAGAAGGATCACTGTGGAGTCCAACTCCTACCCATTTCTATGATGAAATAAGTGATGTCTGCAGCGATTTAGGTTAAGTAATACTTTTAATGATTCTTATATCTAGGTAAACCTAGTGGAGTATGGCAGGATACTTTTCATAAGAATCACCTATGTGAGTGTGAACTGGGCCGGTTCTATAAGCTTTGTGAAGGGCTACAAGTCTTTAGAGCACTCATGAAGACCAGGTTGTTCAGGGCCAAAATGAACACAATAGTGAGAACTAAATTGTGTCTGGGAATATACTGTGTGAGTTCTATTGTCTTGGTTTACACAAACGGCTGAACAGTTCAAGACATCATGTTCACTGGTTAGCTAGTAAATCCGATAGTGTCACACAAGGGAAGGTTCAAAGCCAAAAGCTACCTATCCTTTGCAGAATATTTTCAATTTCTATACTCTCTGATTAGATCATGTTGTTGCATTTTCTCTCCGTCAAATTCCATTCATGTGGGGGATTGTTGGAAAATGGTTTTATATAGGCATAATTTTGAGCCCATTTTGGGTGGACCCCAAACGTCTTTTGGGGTGGGTCCGAAGAGGTGACGTGGTGAAGACAGAACGTCAAAACCATTTATGAGTGAATGGGTAGTTGACGTCGTTTTCGGGTTTAACATTAATTTTTTAGATAAAATTCTTTTGAATTTTTTCAATAAAAATTATTGTGGGAATTTAATTTAATTCTAAATTCAAATTTTGAGTTCCTAAGTGGTTTCTTAAGATGTGTAATTTTAGAATTTAATTTAATTCTAAAAATTAATTAAATTTTTAGGTTCCTTAAATGTTTCCTAAAAGTTTGTACCTCTTTATTTATTTATTTATTTAACTATTTCATTAGTTATATATTTTTATATATATTTGAAATAGATTAAATAAAGTAAAGTTGCCTCAGTTTCTTTATTTGTCCACTAACGGACAAATCACTATTTGAATATTGAGGTTCATTTTCAAACGCTGGGTATTTGTTTGAAATGTTGCACCTGTTCGGCTTGAGTTTTAGGTGTGTTTCACACCGGTTCGGCCTTATTTATATTCAACCTGTCCAACAGTTTTGAGCCCGGGGAAAAATTCAGTCTGTTTATGGTCCTTTTGCTGTCCAAAAAATACTGCATTTGTTTTTTATTCTTCATTTATAATTTTTAGGAAAAAATATTCAGAGAGTTAGAACACAGGTTTGGTTCGCCGAACAAATTGTTTGGAGTACTACTACAATTTGTGTAGATCATTGTATCTTGGGAGATAGACGCCACTCAACCGTAAGTACCGTAGCGGGGCGAATCTGTCTTAAGGACAGAGTGTCACACACTCGACTTGGTCTTAATTTTAATTCGGTTCGATAAATAAATCTGGTATGTTATTTATTTATTTTGTTTGAATTTATTTCAAGTTATTTTATTTACACAGAAGATTGTTCCTACAAAATCTTCATAAAATTTATCTTCGAACGGTTCATAGAAAACATTCTCTATATTGTAAATCGATTTTGAATGCTCCTTGAACTCATGTAACCGAAGTATATGATCTTCCACATAAATTTTATCAACATTAACACCAACCTTTCCATAACTCTAATCCATGATTCCAAGAGACAAAATATGATGAAACATATTATTAGTTCCATCAATGAATGGTTCTTCATAAAAAAAATCAGTGGTTTACTCCAATCCATAATCGAATCTGGAATAATTTTTTATGTGAATGACCATTCAATCCGGTCATCTCGTTCAATGATTTGGTTTGTGTGATTTTTATAATTTTTCGATGCATGATCTCTCCTTAGTCTTTCACCCTGAAAACTCAGCAGATTAGAATCATCATGTATTTCCTTCTCTTTCCCAGGAACCTCTTGAGCATCACTACAACACGTAGACATGGAGTAGGAACGTAGCAAGCGCTGATACCAACTGAAGCAGTGGGAATGTGAAATAGTAACAATCTTAAAATTCATTGATTTAAATAAGAGTACTGAAAGAAAGATTCCTTTCTAGACTCTTTAATTTATCAAGAATAGCGAGAATAAAGGCTCACAAAATTCCTTTCTAGACTCTTTAATTTATCAAGAATAGCGAGAATAAAGGCTCACAAAATAGAGGACTAAAGGATATTGTACTAAACAGAGGACTAAAGGATATTGTACTAAGAGAAGGAAGAGAGGGAACTTATACATTACTTTCAACTCAGCAAAAGCAATGAAGATTATGATGACCACAATAGGTGATTGGCTTATGGAGCGGTGTGAGTTAATTGTTGAATAGGAAAAAGGGATGAGGGCATTAAAGGAATTTACAGACTTAGTGGTGCATATAAAAAGTCTCCAAAACTTATTAGTATTTAAGTTCGTTTAATAGGATTCGACAGTAATTGACCCTTGTTTTTAAGAGGTTTGTTTTGCATTGAGAGTTTATTTAAGGCCTCAAGGTTTGGGATGGAAATTTCGCCTACCCACTCTATCCTCGCATTTTAGATTGTGATCCTTTCTATTGTATATTTGTAATAAAGAGGTTTCATTACATTATTCAGTAATAAATGTAATGATCTATTTTCATTTAACTTAATTATAAATTTACATTTATATTTCATAGTCATTTGCTTTGCAATGAAAATTCTCTATTACATATATAGAATACAGGGGATCAAAATCCTTGCATTCCTATCTTAATTTTTAAGAATTTTCCCCGCACTAATAAAAAAATAGGAAAGGAATGATTTTTCATATTTCCGCTCCATTTTCGCCGTCCCTGCCTCAATTATATTAAATAAATATTTTTATACTTATATAAAATTTAAGGCCAAGTTTGACAATACCAAAATAATTCATCTTTTTATCTTTTTTTCATCACATCATCTCTCTATTTTTCTGCACATTTTTTTTTTATAAAAAGACAAAAAATATACTTATTTAGGCCATCCTAAATAACCCCTGAATCGCAATTCTATAAAGAATAATTGCTTTATACTTAAAAAAGTAAATATGTTTAGATATAACTTTTTTAGTTATACAGAAAAATGGGAATAACTAGTGCGTTTGTCTTATTTTTTTAGTGATTATTTTATTTTATTTACACTTTTGTTTCCCCTAAAAGCTAAATTACCAAACGAAGCCTAACAAACTTATGGACTTAAATTGCTAGATGTTAAAATATTTGTGTACAGACAATTTACATTTGTTAATCTCAGTATTATGTGACACTCAATTTAGAAAAAAATTAAAAAAAAAGGGATTTGAGTTTTCTAACAAAATAAATCTTAAATTTTTTATTTTATTAATTTAAACCCTAAATTTCTTGATTTGTTTCAATATAAATAATTTGTCTATTTTTGTTAAGTAAAATCGCTGAAAAATGAGTATTTTAGTCATTAAATTCAATGAAAAAGTATTTTAGACATTTTGACTAGGTTTGATTTATTTTTCACCAACAGTTTTCTATTTTTTTGTTTTTTCAAAATATAAGAACTAATTTGATAAAAAATAAACACTAAAAAAATTCAATTTTAATTTTTTAAAATCATTTTTGCTTCCTAAAAAGATGAAACTATATGAAAATTATCAATATTTTTTATTTTTTCATTTTTTAACAAATTATGTTTTAGAATTTTAGGGAAAAAAATTGAAATTCTTTTTATGAAAATCAAACCAAATATAACCTTTATGTATGCATATATTGAGTTTGATAACTAAAATATGCTTTTCTCATTGGATTTATTTAACGAAAAAATAGGTAAATAATTTAAATTGAAAACAAATCATAAGATTGGGGTTTAAATCGATAAAATTGAAAACTCGTGATTTATTTTATTACAAGGCTAAAAGTTTGGGATTTTTTTTTTGTTTGTGTGGTTGTTGTGTAATTGTCCCCTCAATTTATTATACTAAAAAAGTCAAAAAATGATAAGAAAGCTAAGATGTCAAAAAAGTCAAAATTTGGTATCATACATATCAATTAATTATTCTTTTTCATAATTATCTATTCAATTAAAAAATTATTTTAAATACATTTTTCTTTATATAATAAAAAAACAAAAAGACACTACAAAAGTTAAGTTACCGAATGGGTACTAAGGCCTCGTTTGAGAACAGACTAATTTAGTAATTTTTTGACTATTTAGTTAAAATATGAGCTAAAAAAAATTAGTATATTTGGGATGACTTTTTGACTTTTTGCGAAAAGATGTACAAAAAGTAGAGAAAAAATAAATTTTTTGACTTTTTGATATGAATTATTGACTTTTTGAATAATTTAATAACTTTTTGAATTTTTAACTAAAAAGAAAATTTTCAAAGGAGGCCTAAATGGGGCTATAATATGACTTCAAACTTCTGTATTATATACATATGTATGCATGAGAAGACCACATAATGTGTACATTGTGTTTGCAATCAACGGTAAGTATTATTTGTTAGTAAAAGATGACAAATATAGACAAGAGAAATTTCTTGGGAATGTTGTTTTACCTATACCGGTGAAATTTCTCTGACACACACATGATGCATACATTTATTTTGTTAAAGGCCATTTGTATTTCCCATCACCAATTAGCATACGTTGTCACCGGAGAATGATATATATGGTTCAGTGAAATTTATTAGGAATCTTAATTACATAGGTCATTGATGTGGGTCGAAAGATAGCATATTGAGTCTATCTAAATTACATTTATAGTCCTTGAAGCACGGTCATTTAACAGATATGATGCGTTTCGTGTACTTGTGCAGATTTGATGAACAACACACAATTTCAGGCGAAAAGTAGCACATACGTAGATCCTCTGCTCGAGCAACGTAAATTTGTCGCATATCAGTCCACTGCACGTGCGACCATCTTCTACCATACATGCGGTCTACCACTGCTTGAGCTGTTAATATGGGCACTTGAGTGGCCCACCTTGGGAAGTGTGTGCAAAATTTCTAATGCATTTTTTTTAGAATAGAAGGAAGAAAAATAAATTAGATTATGGTTGTAACTTTTGGAGGTTAAAATAGAGAGGCAACTAGGGCTAAGGAAAAGAGTTTGATCATCCATGGATGTGAGGCTCCTAACTTTGTAAACCTTATTAAGATCGTAACTTTTGATTTATTATAATAAATCCATTAATTCCTCGTTTATTGACAAATTTAATCATAGAACCGGAGACACATTGCGAACAAATCCGTACAAACCCTAATCGACCCTAATAGCTTAGTAATCGTTTCTACACTCTAATATTAATGAGGCCCCTGACCTTTATAATTTTATTTAGATTCTTACTTTTAAATTATTTCAATAAAGACACTTGATTCCTTATTTGTTTTCAATTTTAATTATAGAGTCGAAAACGCGCACCAAACGAAAATCACAAACCCTAATCAAACACGGGAATTCACGAATCATTTCCAAAGCCCTAACCATAAGTAATTAACTCTCTAATAATAGATGTACTGCTCAAAACCCTAGGGCTGCAGTTCTCATTAAGATTCTCCGTTTAATTCGAAATAAACAAACTTTAACTAAATTGAATTTTCAAATCCTAATCTAATTAAATACTACACTTAAATAAAATTTTCAATTCATAAATTAAGGCCTTAGCCCTCACATTTTAATTGAATTACAAATTGACCCCAAATTAGTACTTATATATATATATATATATATATATATATTTTGTACCTTAATTCAATCTTTGGTTGTACACAAAATCTACAAAATTTACATCAAAATGTATACATAATCTCCCCAAATCCAAAGCACATGGCCGGCCACCCCCTCCCCCCATTGGCATCTTTGGAACATAATCCCTAAAATCATGGAAAACAAATGATGGCATTGGTACCAAAAGATTAGCAATGAATACATTGATATATGTATATATCTAATAGACTTGTAATTAGAATGGATTAAATTAGTCCTAAGCCTAACTAGATCATAATTGAGAGGGTAATTTATATGAATAAATTGGGCCGAGATTGGGTAATGGGCCGCTTTGGGCCGTAGTAAGAAAGGCGGAGTAAAATGGCTTTTTTCATTAGCTCGGTCCAAGAAGGCCTTGTTGTTATCTCGGTCGCCACTTGGCCCGGTCGTAATCTTTAGCCGAGATATACAGAGCCTTCTTCGGGACTTTTGTTCTTGGTTAGCTCGGTCCAACTCTTCTACGAATAGTTCTGTCTTGGCATGCAAAACCGAGGTAGAAGTGAGGAAGTATACTGAGCCCTCTTCAAGACTTGGTTTTGGGTTAGTTCGGCTTAAGCTCTTCTATGGATAGCTCGGTCTTGGCATGTGAAGCCGAGGTAGGGGAAAAGCAAGGAATAGCCGAACTAACAGTTAGATCGGTCACTCCAGTTAGTCTAGCATGGCAATGTTATTTCGGTTGTATGGTAGTTCGGCCATGGTAAAACCATCTCACTTGGTTTAAGCAGTGAGGGGGGTGTTGAAGGATAAGCATTATCCTTCAGGAGTATGAATCCTAGGAGGACTCTACATGGAGGAGTAAGAGTCCTACTTGGATTATGCCACATGAAACCTATAAAAGCTCACCAATATCACCTATGGAGAGGTAACACACAACTTTTATACACGGAGCTTTTTGTCTTTATCTATTTTTCTAACTTAGGCATCGGAGGGGTTTCCGGCACACACTCGCCGGCTAGCTCACGTTTGTGTTTTCAGGGAGTAAAGCGACGACGTTTGGAGGAGCGCAGACTTGATCAACAGGATTATACGAGAAGGTTTATTTCTTTCCCGTACAATTGGCGCTGTCTGTGGGAAAAACACATAGAACAAAACCTCTTGATCAAGCTTTTCCTCTTTAAAAGCAATGGCACACAACGAAGATTTGCCACAGTCCGCCATCGACGGAAAGACACCAGAGGGGGGTGCAAGACGCGAAGGCCTACCTTCTATCCCTCCCATGGCGGACTTAGAGCCGCAGCGACAAAATCCCAGGAGGGATACAAGGGGGAAGGAGGCGGACTAACAGCCCTCGTCACTCTCGTTCACGAAGTCCTGACAGACAAAGGCGGAGGATTGATCCTCAAGTTCTGGAGGACCGCGTGAAGAAGCAAGATGAATTAATAACGAAGATGGCGG
The DNA here is from genome assembly GCF_055761805.1 of Camellia sinensis. Lineage (NCBI taxonomy): Eukaryota > Viridiplantae > Streptophyta > Magnoliopsida > Ericales > Theaceae > Camellia > Camellia sinensis. The sequence continues at coordinate 76,211,932 of NC_138964.1, forward strand.
CGGACATGGAGGCCATGAAGCGCCAGATAAAGGAAAAAGGAGTGGCGACAGGAGAGGGGCGCAAAAACAAGACGCCCCCTCGCCGCTCAGAAGACCGTAGAAGGCATTCCACACCATCACAAGTAGAGAGTAGAAGCCTCAGGACTGGCGATACTCAATCCAGAACCTCCAGAACTCGTTACTCTAGGTCCGAGAGAACGAGATCATTGAGGTCTTACACTGAGGGAAGTACCTATCGACCCTCGCGCTCGCACCAGACATTATCTAGGCAGACGGAGTTGCCAAGATCATCCGATTTGCGGATCATGCTGGAAGAAAGGGCACGATTGAAGGAGGATACTAGGGCGCGCGACCCTCGAAGGGTATCTGCCCTTCAGCGGTTGGCTCCTTGGATGCATGGAAGCATCGAGGTTGGAATGCCATTACCGCACCCTGCCTACGAACCAACGGACAAAGCATTAGCAAGGCTGCAGACCACGCTGTTCGTTCCGGCAATAGAAAACACGCCCCTACCTTCAGGCTTCCTTCAGCCCAAATTCACCACATACGAGGGGAAGACGGACCCCTATATACACCTAAGCCACTTCCGCCAGGTTATGGCGGTATATCGACGAAACGAGGCTTTGATGTGCATCCTCTTCTTATCAAGCCTTAGTGATCTAGGTTTAACTTGGTTCGAAAAACTTCCAGAAGGCAGCATAGCCTCCTGGGTACAATTGGCGGAGGCGTTCGTCACGAGGTTCAGGACGAACACCAAAACCCCGGTGGAGATTGACCAGTTACTCTCCATCGACATGGGTGAAAATGAGACACTAAGATCCTACAATAGTCGCTACTGGGAGACATTCAACCAGATTGGGGACTGTCCCACCAATCTCGCCATTGCACAATACAAAAGAGGCCTTCCAGTCGGAAACAGACTAAGGGACTCAATCACCATAACACCGCCCCTTACCATGGAGGCCTTGATGGAAAGAGTGCATCAGCACATCAGGGTGGAAGAGGATGGCGCCCGTGCCAAAACAAAATCTGGCACGACCGCAGTACCAAATAAGAAGACCACAGCAAAGATCAACGCAGTAGAACGTCCGAACAAAAACGGGCGAGGTAGGCGAGACAACGGAGAGGACCAGGATAAAAGATGGTTGAGAGTCCGCACTGCCATAACCACGGTATTCAAGAAATCGATCTACCAGATTCTGAGTGAAATACGCGATGAACCTTTCGTCAGATGGCCAGCTAAGCTAGGAGAAGCACAGAAAGACTATGACGAAAGGACACGATGCACCTTCCACAAAGAAAAGGGGCACCGTACTGAAAATTGCATGCCATTGAGACAGCATCTGGAGGAGTTGGTGGCAGCCGGTCATCTGGATAAATACATTGAAGGAGGGACGCAACCAGCCCCCCAGGATCACAATAACCCCAATGGAATGCCAATTGACGCCCCACCTCAAGGTGTGATCAATGTGATACATGGAGTATTCGAACCTGAGCGTGTATGCGAGCTCAGAGGGTCAATCAAGAAGGCTGAGCACTTAAGGGAGGTACTAAGTGCCCAACCTACCATCAAAAAGGGGAGAACGGAGGCCACGAACGTCATGTCTTTTTCAGACAAGGACTTGGAAAGAATATATTGCCCTCACAACGATGCACTGGTCGTCACCCTCCGCATCAAGGATTATGATGTCAAACGAGTTCTGATAGACTAAGGTAGCTCGTGTGAGATAATGTACTACAACACCTTCAAACAACTGAAATCGGAGGGAAAAAACCTGGCGCCGGTGTAGACGTCCCCGAACGCCCCGGGAGGGTGAGTCCCGTTCTGTTCATTTGGGGTCACTACAGCTCGGACTCGATTTGTGTCACGGTTCTTAATCTTGAACCAAAGAGTCCAAATCTGGTAAATCGTTTTGAGAAACAGATTTTTGGAAAGAAGTGCCAAACATAGACTGCTTTGCCAGATACAGAGTCGCCACCTAAATATTTTTAAATGGAGAATTTAGGAAACCCTGACTCGGTGCTGAAGGCCACATGTCCGTCATCACCAGAGTTGCCTCGGCTCGGGAGCTAGCGTACGATTGGGGAAGGTCAGCTATGAGCACCCCCTCTCGCCCGATCCGAAAATCAGCCTCTACTAACCGTGATATCCGTTTTTGAAAACATTATGTGTTCTTATTCCATTTATTAGCCTAGAATTACTATGTTATGCGCACAGCAAACAAGTATAGACTAGATTGCTTAATTTGGAAAGAAGCATTGCATATCCGTTTGTCTCGGAAAAATGTTTTGGAATTTGCTACTCGCAAGTAGGCTAAAATACGGATTTCAACGAGTTTTTCAAACTCAAACAATCCAACCTTCACCCACAGGCATTCAAACAATTTATAATACATAAGCATCTAGCCACATGGTAAGCATGCTATCATGTTAACATTCACACGCATGCGAGATGCTAAAGCATAAATACTTACATCGTACTCCGTGCCAAAACAGTAAACTAGTTAGCAAACATGCGTGATCCTAGTTCATGTCAGGTTGACTAATGCAGCACATGGAAGATGCAATTAGAGTAGGCTCGGCTAACCTAAACATGGCATGTGAAATGCAACCAATTAATGCACGTATTCAATTTGGGATTGAAATACAACTGCAGTTAGAATGATGTACCGAGCCCGGTGCATGCAGGACAAATATATGGATGCACGCATGCATAACATAAGGTATGCTAATTTAAACGTGCCCTAATGCTAACCATCAAAGCAGGTAAATAAAAGGGAAGAAAGAAGTGGGGATTGGAAGACATACACACCACTCACACACACTTATTACACAATTGCCCTTACTCAGAGGGTACAAATAAATATTACAGTCCGGATTAACAAATACATTAATTATTACAGAATTTCTAATTAATTAATAGAAAGAATGCAAAAAAGGAGAAAGGTGGCCACAGCCTCCGCCTCGGGATGCGTAAATGATGCATGCTCGAACCCGTCTCGTCCGGAAAGCCCGCACCATACCATTGCTGCCTCTGTTTTTACTGCCTTGCTTCTCTAAAAAATGCCAAAGTTCTGGGACAGGTTCCTTGCACACTGCAGAATACCACCGGCTGGAGGAAGTACCCACCGGCAGTGTATAACTTCCATCGGCTGCTGATTGAGTCATCGGCCATTCACCAATGGCCGGTCGGCGCTGAATTATGCCGGTCGGCATAAACTTCCTGCAGGAGACAGTTTTGACAGCAACAGAGGACAAACAGCATATGGCATGGGATTTCAGGTACATGTAAGCATGGTCATGTCCCCCATCATGTGTTGAACTCAGGGAAGCATGGCCCTCGATCATCGAGCCATCAATTGTGCATGATAGCCCAAGAGATCAAACTTGCCTTTTGATGTAAGAATGCATGCAACACACAAATGAGGACCATGGCCTTATCATGTCGAAGTCAAAGGCCCCGGTGACCAAGAGTTAGGGCACGTTGCATCACTTACGGTATGAACGCTCCTTAACCCTCACACTTGGTTTGACACCCCAAACTAAGTAATGCAATGCATGTTATGCTCACATGGCTCAAAATGCAACATGATACTAATTATGCAAGGCATGCCAAATGCCATGCAACTACTATGGCAAATATGCAATGCTAGGCATGCAAGATGCAAATGCAATGCAAACATGGACAATTTAAGCAATAAAATCATCATGTTACAACACCTAATGAAGCAATCATGCAACAAACATGAAACAAGCATGCAATGGTGGCTTAAAATGGTAAAGGGGCAGACCTTAATTCACCTCAAAACAGTACCTAAAAGTGCCCAAAATGATGGACAAACTCTCATGCCAACATGCAAGCCAATGGACCTAGGGCTAAGGCACAAAAAGGGGCATTTTACTTCTACCAATATGACCAATCATGGCATGAATTAGACAAGTAAAAACAGAACTTTAGCACACAAAAATGGACTCCAAAACCCACTAATATGGCACCTCAAGTGGTTCCAATGAGATGCATGCACCAAAACTCATTTCTAGGCATAAAAGGGCACACCCTCAAAGCATGAAAGAGGTCACACATGCAGGCATACAAACATGATTTATGGACTGAAATATGATCCTAAATGATGCCAAATCATGGGAAAGGTCTAAGCTATGCATGCTAGAGGCCAATATACTCAAGGCTTACAAGCCATAACACAAAGAGATGACACTAAACAAGGCAAGCATGATTGAAATAGATGGCCAACAGACCTTAAACATGGTAAAATAATGCCAACACCTTCATGGAACTAAGCCAACACATTCAATAATCATGGCCTAAACACAAGATGCATTTCTAGGCCAAATAGGGGGATGTAAAGCAAGTATGTTAAGCATGCAAAGGGGCACAAATCCGACCAAAAACAGAGATTACATATGACCTAAAAACACCCAAAAAGCTCTGAAAAAAAGGCCAAAACCAATCAAGCATACATGTTACCCTTTAAGCCAAAATGCAAGGAAACAAGACAATGAAGGGAGAGGGGTGTCCCTCCCCTATGCAAGGCTTCAAACCACCTTCCTTACCACTGAAAATCCACTGGTTTTCAGTGGTGAAAAGACCAAAACACTTAAGCAAACAAGGCCTTACCAAGGAGGCAACAAAAAGGCCAAATAAAGCCTAAGAGGGTGAGTTTGAACTCAAACCACAAAAGACCCTTAATGAAAGTTCTTAAGAATGAAAATATAAGCCTTTTTTTATGTTATACAGAAGAACTAAATCAGCAAGCAAGATAGGTAAAAGACTAGTGCAAGTTTGGGGAAACTAAAGCAAAGTGCTCACCCTTGAAGCACACCTCAAGAACAGCCAAGGCAGCCCTCTTCTTTTGATCAAAAACAGCACCAAAACTCAAGAATCCACCCTCCAAGTCCCTCAATCTCGGAGCAAGGTGTAATAGTGTGTGTATTAGGGCAAAAGTAAGGTAAAATCACACTTTTAGGCCAAGAAACACACACAAGGGAGGAGAGAGAGGGAAATATAGAGAGAGGGTGTATCTATATGTATAAGCTCTGGTTTTGCCTTCAAACTTTCTAACCAAGAACAAGGAGAAGAGCTCTCCTCTTATAGAGGTCCCCCTTGCAAAGCTTATACAACAAGCTTGCTTAGAGGGAAATCCCTCCATACACGTGTATGGAGGGAAGCAGAGTTGGTGCCAGCTATCACAGCTGGCACAAAATATCTACATAAAGTAGATGAACAGTGGTCGGCTACTCAAAAATGCCATTTTGACAAAATTGAGTGCCGACCGGCAAGAAAAAGTGCCGACTGGCAGAAAAGATTGCCGACTGAAACAAAACTCCAGCCGGTGGCCTGTGGCTATGGCCGGTGGTGTGTGGGGATGCCTCACAAGGCATTCCCTGCCCCTCCAAGGCAAAAGACAAGTGTTTGGTGCAAAACCAGACACTAAACAGTCGAGTTCGAGATCCTGAGGCAAGGCGCGTAGCCGGGACCTCCGGGGACTCCAAACGAACACAAACAAGGGTAATCACCAAGTGTTCCAATGGTGACGTTCAAGTCTTGAGGACGGTCAAAAATGGGGTGTCTACAGTTGCCCCTCTTCGACAGAACTCGAAAGTCATAACAATGACGGGAGTGAATGTCAAAGCCCAGAGACGACCCACTTTTGACAAGGCCGAAGACTCAGACAAACATGCAAGACAAACCAGATATGCGCTCGAAGGCAGGGGGCAAAATGCAAGACAATGCACGAAGCCGAGCATAACTTACGATCATGCAAAGAAAGCTGTAACGAAGTACACATGCGATAATTTTAAGCTAGCATACACCGAACTACACTACAATGCAGAAGGGATGTAAGAGAATTATGTAATTCTCAATACGTCTCACTCGGAGGATACAATACCTGTGCGGCTCGTCTGGTTGCACCAGCCTCAAATGAACCATTCATACAATATCGTGCCTGCAAAGAAAACAAACTTAACAGGTACAATATCGTTAACAACATGCATAATAGTGTACTCGAAATACGTGACAACGCAAAGCAAGTGGGGAGCATAATAATGTTGTGAAGGTACAGATGTGTAAGTGGAGCATGCGGTCTACGCAGGCAATGAATTTGATCATAAGGATGCGGTCTACGCAAGTAATGAAATTGGACATAAGAATGCGGTCTACGCAAGTAGAATATGCGGTCTACGCAAGTAACGAAATTGAACAATCATGCGGTCTACGCAAGCAAAACATGGGGTCTACGCAGGTAATGGAATTGAACAATCATGCGGTCTACGCAATCAAAACATGCGGTCTACGCAGGTAATGAATTTGAACAATTATGCGGTCTACGCAAGCAAAACATGCGGTCTACGCAGGTAATGAATTTGAACAATTATGCAGTCTACGCAAGCAAAACATGCGGTCTACGCAGGTAATGGAACTGACATGCGGTCTACGCAGGTAATGGAATTAAACAATTATACGGTCTACGCAAACAATACATGCGGTCTACGCAAGTAATGGAATTGAACAATTATGCGGTCTACGCAAGCAAAACATGCGGTCTACGCAGGTAATGAATTTGAATAATTATGCGGTCTACGCAAACAATACATGCGGTCTACGCAGGTAATGAATTGGACAATTATGCGGTCTACGCAAACAAAACATGCGGTCTACGCAGGTAATGGAATTGACATGCGGTCTACGCAAGTAATACATGCGGTCTACGCAGGCACAAAAAGTGATTACAAACATGCGGTCTACGCAAGCAAAACATGCGGTCTATGCAAGTAATGTAATTAACATGCGGTCTACGCAAGTAATGAAATTGATTACAAACATGCGGTCTACGCAGGTAATGTAATTAACATGCGGTCTACGCAAGTAATAAAATTGACTACAAACATGCGGTCTACGCAGGTAGTGTAATTGACATGCGGTCTACGCAAGTAAAGAAATTGATTACAAACATGCGGTCTACGCAAGTAATGTAATTAACATGCGGTCTACGCGAGTAATACAATTGATTACAGACATGCGGTCTACGCAGGTAATGTAATTAACATGCGGTCTACGCAGGTAAAGAAATTGATTACAAACATGCGGTCTACGCAAGTAATGTAATTAACATGCGGTCTACGCGAGTAATAAAATTGATTGCAAACATACGGTCTACGCCGGTAATGTAATTAACATGCGGTCTACGCAGGTAATGAAATTGATTACAAACATGCGGTCTACGCAGGTAATATAATTAACATGCGGTCTACGCAAGTAAAGTGTATAAAAACACACTTGAACGCATGTGAGTGAGAGCATATCATTCATAATGCAAGGGAGGGGGTAAAATACTGTAACACAGCGTAGTTGAAGCGATTTGTGGGAATCCTCAAGACATGAAAAGGATACGGGAAGGGACATTCTTCGTACGTATCGAGCATCATTCGCGGATGTTGTGGCCTGAGGTCAACTCGAAGGTCCACGTTTCAAAAATGCGCTTCCTCGCATGGTCTCAAGTAATGAAGGTGCTAAACCATGTGGTTGACCCGAACAAAGGCATGGAAGGTTCGTTGACCGCAAGGGGAGTTTTGCTGGTATCCACTCCGACACTTTGCTACCCTGTCATTCTATGTTTTACTTTCCTTTTTACTGGTTGTTTATGCACATTGCACTGCCTCAGGCAGGTTTTATTCTTTCTCAAAATTACACATTTTGCAAAGCACGCGACGGGAATGAAACAACCATTTTGTTCAAAAGATGTTGCATTTGTAAACTTTCTATGCATCGCGTCGCAAGGTATCACACCACAATGTGAACGAAATTGAACTCATTTTGAACGCCGAGTATTGGCATCGTAATAATTAGGTAGCGAACCGACTTATAACTCGTTAAGCAAAACAAAGGCATGATATAACCAAACAAGCGTGAGTACAACTCGATAAACAAATCAAAAACTTAAAGAGAGTGAAATACAACTCGATAAACAACTGTACAATAACTCGATACGCTGACAGGTGTGACTCCGCAAGAATCGATCACCGGGGGAGGGATTGGAGGTGGTGGAGTCCCCCAATCCCTAGCATAAACAGCTCAGGGAACTAGGAGGAAGCCCATCGGCCAGGGGGAGAGGCCATCGGCCAAAAATTTGTTCGGTCGGCAAAAGGTAATGGCCGGTCGGCAGAATATTTGGCCAGTCCGCTATGAATGAGGGAATCACTAGAATATTGACACTTGTCCTCCATCCAACCTTATCTCCTACAAAAGACCCCAACTTCGTAGTTTTTCTCAATTCCACACTGATTTGCTCTGATGGAAGAGTTTCTTGCTCAAAGTCTCACAGCTTGGATTGCTAGCTTGGATGGCACGGAAAAGTTGAATTTCTGGGGTTTCGGCATAAATGCACTATTCACTCTGGGTCGTACCCCGCTGCATCTCCCGTTTCTCCATACCGCGGCAAGGTTTTGGAATCCGGTGACGCATGTCTTTAGCTTCGCTGGGCAAGAGATATGTCCTACCTTTGAAGATTTTCGAGCCTTAATGGAGTCCGAGCGCGACGAGGAGCTCCTCCCCCAACTTAATTTTGGCCACGCCCAATCCCTAGGGCGAATGTGTGGACTCAGTATGCGTGACGCTCGGTCTCTGATTTGTGACGGGATGCTGGACATTCCGAGTTTGATCGATCGGTTTTCTGATGCTGGTGATCGCAACAACCATCACTGGCAAGGCTTTCGGCGACATGCCCTCTGTTTGTGCATGCTATCTCATTTTCTATTTGTCTCAGGCTCTGGAGGGTCTAGTGTCCGGCTATTGAGGTTGCCCAAGGCTTGAAGGAGGGCAAGAGCTGTATTGCCATGACTTTGGCTGAGACGTTGATGGGCTTAGACGCCTTTTTATCATCGTGAGACGACCAGATTAGCAGGTAGTCCACTACTACTACAGGTAATGTTTCCCACCCAATCTTGCATATGTATTTGCTCACATCACTCGGCCCTCAAGCTCGGTCTGTTCTCACAAAACCCTATTCTCGCTTTTCTCTCCTCGTACATCTCTCTATTCTTTACTCTCTCATTTTTCATCCCTCCCCAGGTATGGTTGATGGACAAACTGCAGGTTGTGGACTCTTGCCCAGCATATTCAGCCTGCGGCTACTTCTTCCGGCACCGTCTAGTCAATGCCCTGGATGAGGGATGGTGGTTCGCTTGGATGTGCTGCTTGTCCGCAGACCGTATTGCTTGGCGGTGCCCTTGGCTGAGCCTTCCGGCAATGAGTTACAATATGCCTCGGTAGACTGGGATTCAATTGGTTAGTCTCACTCACTATGTATTCTACTTCCCATTTCAGATTTGACGCCAATTTGGCCATGATCAGACCTGCCCGCCAGAGGGGATAGAGTATCCTGCTGCATTCCCAGCCCGAGGCGCACAGTTTGCTTGGCAGGCCACCGCGTGGAGGATGAGAGAACTCCTGGCCCCAGCTCCCACTTTCAGTTGCACTTTGTCTGACGAGTGCGTGGATTGGCTCAATGAAGAGGCACAGATTGGGCCCAGTTTAGCGTCAGAAGTTTCGACCAGCTCTGGGAGGGGGCGCAGGAGCACCTGACTTGACTATGCCCCAGATTTATTGCTTTATTAGTACTTTCAAGTTTTCTTTATGAATGTAATAAAAAGCAACTTCGATTGTATGCAAGAGCAGGAGAACTCTGTTTTGAAATCAATGAAATTGAAGGTTGTGGTGCTGAAAATTTTCCGTTTTGGTCCAAAAATGGTCAAAGTTGTAAAAAGATTATTTGAACAAAGTCGGCTTTTATTAAAACTTCTCAAAATCATTTTTGATGTGGATCAGAACTGGACACGCCTGAGATCTGTCACTGAGATGCACAACCCCAGATCCTTGCAACTGGAAAGTTACCCCTAGTCTGAAGAGCGCCGCAGCACTGCACAGCAATGGAAAGTTGCCCCTAGTCTGAAGAGCACTGCACCGGAGATCATAACCGAATCCTCGAATGTTGAATAGACAAAGATGGCCGAGACGATCGAATGGACAAAGTTGATCGGGGAAGTGTTATGGCTGAACTTCAAGATGAAGTTGCCTACGTATCCCACAGATGGGAATCAAGCCTTACGTAGTTTAGGCTTAGGTTCACTCGAGTATTTTCACTCTCCTTTTGCGCTCTAACTTTTGCCAAAGCCGCCCTTTGCGGGTTTTCAGCCTTGCGAGCTCAGTTTTTATATTTTCTAATTTTTTTTTTGTGCTCTAACTTTTGCCTAGGTCGCCCTTTTGGGTTTTCGGCCTAGCAAGCCTCTCAAGGGTAATATTTCTTCAACTTGTCCATGTTGATCGGTTGGGAGAACTCCAGGCCATCTAGGTCCATCAGAACCATAGCTCCACCTGACCAGATAGCTTTGATGATGTAGGGGCTGGTCCAATTGGGTCTGAACTTGCCCCTTGGGTCATGGATGGGAGCTCGGTTGTCTTTGAGCACCAAGTCCCCTTCCTTTAGATTCCTGGACTTAACCTTCTTGTTGAAAGCTCGGGCAATTCTGCGCTGATAGCTTTGAACGTGGTACAGTGCTTTCAGTCTTCTCTCGTCAAAGAGCATGAGTTCCTCAAACCTACTCTGCTGCCAATCTGCTTCGGCTATTTGACACTCAGCCAATACCCGTAAGGACGGAACCTCAATTTTGATAGGTAGAACGGCCTCCATCCCATAAACCAATGAATACGGAGTCGCTCCGGTAGAAGTTCTAATTGAAGTCCTGTAGGCCCACAGAGCAAACGACAACTTATCTGGCCAATCCCGGTAGGTTTCCACCATCTTCCGCAGTATATGCTTGATGTTCTTGTTGGCGGCCTCAACTACTCCGTTGGTTTGCGGCCGGTATGTGGATGACTTATGAAAAGCCACGTTATATTTCTCCAACAAGTCGATCACTTCCTTCTTAAAGTGGGATCCATTATCCGAAATAATCTCGTTTGGCACCCCGCAGTGACAGATGATGTTGTTTCTGATGAACTTTGCGACGTGCGACGCCTTCAACACCGCGTATGATTGGGCCTCGACCCACTTCGTGAAATAATCTATCGCTACCAGGATAAACTCATGCCCATTCGATCCCTTCGGAGTAACAGCTCCGATCACATCGATTCCCCAAACGGAAAATCGCCATGGGGACGTCATGTTGTACAGCTTTGACGGTGGGATGTTCATACGGTTTGCATGGATCTGGCATTTGTGGCATCGCCGAACAAAGCCGATACAATCCTCTTCCATGGTAGACCAGTAGTAGCCCTGTCTGAGGATCTTTCTGGCCAGCATTACTCCATTCATGTGTGCACCGCACTCCCCTCCATGGATGGCTTCCATCAGGCGCTTCGATTCTTCAGCTTCTACACAGAGCTTATGCATTCCCAGATGACCTCTCTTGTACAGCTTACCCCCGCAGATGATGAACTGAACAGCCATTCTTCTGATTGCCCTTTTATCTTTGGCATTTGCCACTGGTGGATACGCCTCCTTTTCCAAGAAGTTCCAAATGTCGTAATACCAGGGGTTGTCGTCCTGAGCCTCATCTATGGCGGAAATTGACTTATATGCTGGTGCAAACTTCTGGTCAATAATGACTGGACGCATCCGGACTCCGGACGGGATGTCTATCATGGAAGATAGAGTTGCTAGTGAATCTGCGAACCTGTTGTTCTCTCTTACTAGGTGGGTGAAATTTAGCTTCTCAAATCGAGGAATTAACAAATCCAAGGTTTGGTGGTAAATTATCATCCTTTCCTCTTTGACTTTCCAGTCTCCTTTTGCTTGAGATACAACAAGGTTCGAGTCCCCAATGACGTCCAACCGTCTTGCCCCTAGTTCTAGGGCTGCTTCTAGGCTAGCAATACATGCCTCATATTCTGCTTCATTGTTCGAGACTTTGAACCGGAGCTTGAATGCTAAAGGGATACGGGAATCGTCCGGCGCTATCAGCAACACTCCTATCCCATACCCGTATTGGTTCGACGCTCCATCAAAGTACATCGTCCGAGTTTCATCTTCGATGTGCAGAATGGCTTCATCTGGGAACAGGTACTCAACCGCTTCATCCCCTTCAACCGGGTGGTCGGTAAGGAACTCCGCTACTGCTCTTCCTTTTACTGACTTGCGTGTTACATACTTCAGATCAAATTCAGAGAGCAACAGCAGCCAACGAGCTAGCCTACCCGTAAGTGCCGGTTTCTCGAAAAGATATTTGATGGGAACCAAGCGTGAAATCAACATTACAGAGTGAGCTAACAAGTAGTGCCGCAGCTTCCTGGTAGCCCATACCAAGGCCAAGCAAGCCTTTTCCAGCGGAGTGTAGCGGGTCTCGTAATCCAACATCTTCTTGCTCAGATAGTAGATGGCCCTCTCCACTTTATCCTCTGACTCTTGTGCAAGCATGCAACCCATGGTAGTCTCAGTTATTGAAAGGTACAATATCAACGGTCTCCTTGGCTCTGGCGGTGACAACACGGGTGGGTTCTGTAAATATTCTTTGATCTGTTCAAAAGCTGCTTGACATTGGCCGTCCCATTGGAACTTCTTTCCTTTCTTCAGGAGACCAAAAAGTGGTTCACAAGTCAAGGTTAATTTCGAGATAAATCGTCTTATGAATTGCACTTTACCTAGAAAGCCTCGCACCTCCTTTTCAGTCATTGGTGGTGGCATTTCCAAGATGGCCTTGATTTTGGAAGGGTCGACCTCGATGCCCCTTTGTGTAATCAGAAACCCTAGCATTTTCCCCGCTGTAACACCGAATGTACACTTTTGGGGATTCAACCGCAGCCGAAACTCTCTGATCCTTTGAAAGAACTTTTGTAAGGCGGTGTAGTGGCCCTCTCTTTCTTTGGACTTGACAATCATGTCGTCCACGTACACCTCGACCTCTTTATGGATCATATCATGCAATATTGTGGTTGCTGCCCGTTGATAAGTAGCTCCAGCGTTCTTCAACCCAAATGGCATCACTCTGTAGCAATATGTACCCCACGGGGTAGTGAATGCAGTCTTCTCCCGGTGTTCAGGTGCCATTACTATCTGATTATAGCCTGAGAAGCCATCCATAAACGAAAGCAAGGCGTGTCCTGCCGTGAAATCTACCAATTCATCAATGTGCGGCAAGGGAAAGTCATCCTTCGGACTGGCCCTGTTCAAATCTCTGAAGTCTACGCATACCCGAATTCTGCCATCCTTCTTCGGCACCGGAACAATGTTGGCCAACCAAGTCGGGTATTCGGATACCAGCAGGAAGCCTGCATCAATTTGCTTGGTGACCTCTTCCTTGATCTTAATGGCCCAATCAGGGCGGATCCTTCTGAGTTTCTGCTTGACAGGTCGGGCCTCGGGATCAAGAGGGATCCGGTGCTGTACAATCTCAGGATCGATTCCAGGCATGTCTTCGTAGGACCGCGCGAAAACATCTTTGAAATCTTTTAATAAAGCGATTAAGTGCTCACGTTCGTCTGAAGACAACGTGGACCCGATCTGGACCAGCCGCGGGTCCTTCTCGGTACCAACATTCACGGTAGTGATTTCATCCATTAAGGGTTTAACAAATCTTTCCTGCTCTTGATCAATTAACCGTTGCAAAACCGAAGGAATTTCTTCCTCGTCATTTTCATCAAAATTTTAAAAATCCTGATTTAAGCAATAAATCAAAGGCACAGAAAAATACTCAGAAACCACATCCACATCGTTCTCATTAGATACCTCCAAGCCGTCTGATTCTTCCGTTACAACAGACTCAAAAGAAAAAGAAAAAGAAAATGACGACCTAGAGAGGACCGTGGCATCCGGGTTATCACCCCCAGGAATACCGGACTCAGGCTCAGTCGAGCTGGAACCTGATTCCGACTCACAGGACTCGGTGGAATCAGATTCCGGCTCATTACCTGACCCGGTGCTGCTGGACAAAAATCCTTCTTCATATTGCCAGACGAGAGAAGGTGCGATGGATGCATCCAAAATAGTTGCTGGTAGGCTCGCAGCCGTTTCGTTCCCGATCACGCATACTGAGGAGCTATCCCCCAAGCACTTCTGTTCGATCGGAGGATCTGAAAGCAGACATGCCAGTGCTACCCCCATTTCATTCTCAGCGTCCTCAGACTGCTTTTCCTTACTCTGTTCAGTCTCAGCCGACAGATCTGTTTGCCCTTCGGCGATGTCATTCTCAGGTAGCTGCAGGTCGAAGAAAATCTCAAAACCCGGCACGCGCTTCTTCTCCGCGTTCAGCCATGGTTCTGGAAAGCCACAAAACGGAAAGTCCTCCCCCTCCCGGACGAAGCGTCCGTTTAGGGTACCCTGAATGGGCCTATGCATCAACTCGAAAGGCTTCCCAGCCATCTTTGCTCTGGCTCTTCTGGCCATTTCCTTTCCTTTCCTTATCCAGTCCTCTTTGGTGGGTAGATAACCCAATCCAAAGGTATGAGGGTTGTGTGGCACTTCGGCCAATGCTACGACGCCCTTCTGGCCACTCTTGCCCAATCCCATCCCGGGGATGTGTTGGAGTTTGTTCATGAGATAGACTGCCTGAGCACTGACATATACCCCTTCACTAGCAGCCATGATGTCCTGTACAACCCGAGCCACAGCCAAGGTAAAACCCGATATGAACACATCTTCCATACCGTGCTTAATTTCTAGAACAGGTGTAGATACTTCCGGCAGCGGATGAATCGATGAATTTCCGAAAACGATGGCTACTCCCTTCCCATAGGGGTATTTCACCACTTGATGTAGGGTGGAGGAGACTGCCTTTACCTGATGCAGCCACGGCCGCCCTAAAAGCAGGTTGAAAGTTGCAGGGACCTCTAAGACATGGAAATCTATCTCATGCTGTCTCGGCCCAACCTTTGTTTGAATCTTAACTGTTCCCATTACTTCCCGGCTTGTGTTGTCATACGCCCGAATCACCTGGGCCGTTGGCACAAAATCTGCGATTTTCAAACCGATCGCATAGGCTGTCCTTGCCGGGCAGACGTTGATGGCAGACCCCGTGTCGACAAGCACCACGGGTATCCATTTATCTCTGCACTCCACAGAGATGTAGAGTGGCTTGTTATGGTTCGCACCCTCAGGTGGCAGTTCTTTGTCAGAGAAGGTCAACATCGGGGTAGTCCCTCCCGAAAAAAACTAGGCCCACCAGCTGTTCGGGCGTGGTGTCTATAAAAAGCTTGGCTTTATCCATGGCTGAAAGGACAGCTTGTCTATGTACTCGAGAAGCCATAAGCAGCCCCCAGATGGAGATGTCTGCTTGTATCTTCTTCAATTGTCTCAATACGGCCTCATCTTCGAGTTGTTTTTCCTTTTGCTTCTCTGCCTCCTTATCTTTTCCGGACGCCTCTGGTTGATCCAGGTGTGGAGGCTTGAAGTACCGTCCACTCCTAGTCATGTGATCGACTTCGCCGATATACCAGGTATCATCTGGTTGGTTACCTCCCCAATCCTCGTCTGTGTGGGCAAGACATAGATCATCGTCTTCCCACCACATCCCATCTGCAGCTGACAGGCACCTGTCCGGTTCTGGCATGACTGTTCCGATGCTTGCAGTACCTTCCATTCCTATGCTCGCGGCATTCTCTATTTCTGTACTTACGGCGGCCTCAACCCCCACGTGGGCTTTTGCTTTCCTGATCCTCTCAGAATCTTCGAATCTTTCCTGTTCTGACTGTGTCAATGCAGTAGACTGTTCAATAATCCCTGTACTCAAAATGCTCCATTCCCGAGCGAAACTCTCGACACCAGCGCTCTCCGGCGATGTACTCTGTTCTTCGACGTTCCCGGCTGTTATTGACATTCCTGCCCCTGCCGGGCCTTGTTCTGACTGAAACTCTCCTACCATATCTGGCTGATCGTCCAACCATCCCATGGCCTCTGCCGATTCCTCATAATCGAACCAGTTGACGACTGAGTCTCCTGGATCCTGGTTATTGTAAAACTAAAACTTGGCAAGATCCTCTTCTACAGCTGTCAAATCATCCGTTCCCTGTCCTGGACTGTCCCCTTGGATTGCACACAGCTCTCTTCCTGCTGAAAATTCCATATCTGGTCTATTCTGGCCCATCGATGAAATGTAGTCACTCGGACTATAAGCATTCCCAACATCACACCCAGACTCCGCAGACTCTGGCTCGACAACCCCCTTCTCCTTTGGAGCCTTCTCTCTCCTGCTATCGATGGTCACCACCACTGGCTTGGGTTGGGTTATGGAGACGTCCATCATGCACAAATCGGTGCAATCAAGGAGGAAAACCTCCGGCTTAGGCAGGTAGGAGGGTGTGATATAGATACTAGGATCGTAGGACACGACCCTAGTGTGGATGAAATTGATTCTTTTGGGTGGTGGAGCTTGGTTATGTGTGGGGAGAGGATTTGTAGTAACATTGGGTTTCTTAGGAGGTAAAATCACTCCGTTATCAATGAGATCTTGAATCTCATGACGCAATCGAAAGCACAGGTCGGTGTCGTGACCGTGCTGCTGGTGAAATGCACAATACTTCGCTGGATTGTGGGCAGCAGGGAGTCTTTCCGGTAAGGGCCGCGGCTCTAGGGGCTTCAGATGCCCTTTTTTGATCAAAACCCCCAAAGCTTTGGACAGGGGCATATAAAGCGGAGCGAAGGTTCTGGTATTTTTGGGAGGGTATTTGGTTGTTTGTGAGTTGCTTCCGGACACACCGGAGAATGGTGTGGCTGCCATAGTTCTCGGGGAAGGGTTGGTGGTGACCATACTCACTTCGGAGGTCCTGGTAGTTGTAGCGCCACTCGGGCCTGCATTAGTATTACGATTGAAAGTTCTGCGGGGTTGCTCCCGGTCATTATCAATCAAGCCTTGTTTTAAGGCATCCTCAATCTGCACCCCCATTTCATGCAGATCAGAAAAGGTAGGGAAGGGGAGTACGATCATCCTTTGCATTAGCTTCGGCTAAAGATTGCGCACAATCATCCGAATCTGGTCTTTGTCCGTGGGTCTTAAGGTCATCATCGAAGCCTTAGCCCGCCATCTGGTTACGAATTCTAAGAAGCTCTCCTTGGGTTCTAGCCTCGTTGTCTCGAGATCCCGGGTCGTGATCTCGATTTGTGTATTATATGAGTACTGCAGGATGAAGGCCTCAGCTATCTGGTCCCAACTTCTCTTGACGTCATCCTCCAATTTGGCATGCCATGTGGCCGCTACACCCGACAGGGTCCGGCCAAATAAAGACAGCTTCTGCAGTCTAGTGAGGCCCATTGGCCTTAGGACGTCTGAAAATAGTCGCAGGTGCACCATGGGATCCTCGGATCTGTCAAAACGATCAATTTGTGGCATCTTAAACTGATCTGGCAGCGTCACAGCTGCGTCAGTGTATCCGTCTCCAATGTCTGGAATGGACTTCACACCTTGAGATTTCTTGAACAGCTTTTCAAGCTTGCGCATTTTTAATGCCACGGGGTCCACCTCAGACTCAAAGGGAGAATCCGATTGATTGATAGGAGTGGGTGCCGTGGATAGTTGAGGCAGAATCGGGGGTGGAGCCGGCCCCGTTGGGATGTCTGTATCTTCTTGGACATTCCGGGCATTTGGCGTCTCTTCCGGTATCGGAACCCTTAGTGGGGGAGGGACTTGCTGTGAAGCTGACGCCCCAGTTTGCTGCTGCAATCTCACGATTAACTCTGCTTGCTCATTCATAACTGTGGCTTGTTGTTTGGTGAATTCTGCCTGTCGGACAGCAACCTATTGCATCACTTTCTGGCTTTCTTGGAGTTGGCGCACCATCTCTTCTAAACTAGCCATGCTGTTCTGTTCTGACTGAATTGTCGGTATATGTTCCTTTTCTGTGGGTGAAACAGGATCCTGATCCCTACCGTACACAGGTGGGGTAGATAAAGCCCTCTGTACTGACTGTTGAACTGATGCCCTCGGCCTAGTTGCCCTCCGTCTAGTAACCGGGGGTAGAGAGTGGTACACTGGTTGTCCGTCTACCAGATCCTCAGATCGATGGAGCCGACGACCTCTAATTCAGAGTGCTTGGGGAATATCTACCGAATTGGAAGCAATTATGCTAAACTACCTAGCAAAAAGATAAATAAAGCAGTAAATAAACTAACAACCGGACAGCATAACGGCCTAAAATAAACACACACAACGCATAATTGGCTATCCATAATACACAGTTGGTAAGCTGAACACACTGTTCCTCGACACTAATCACTGTTCCCCAAAATCACTGTTCCCAAAACTGAAACTGATTCTCATAAACTGATACTGATGCCCTCAGGTCTAATACTCAATCTTGCAAACTGATCTGCACGTTCCTGTAGAGCAACACTCTAAAAGCACATAGCAAGTAAAGAGAGCCAAAACACCCCTATGTTGGGGTTGGGTTTCCCTGTCCTATTTTGTCAGGAGCTAGGGTTTCACTATGCACGCAGCAGTTTTCAAACAACCTAACATCGGGTAAGCAGCCTGTCCTAACTTGGAATGGTCACTATGGATCCGACTATGCACTAGGTCGAATAGTCGAAAAGGGTGCCCCGGTAAAACCGGGGTTTGTGTTCCCATACTGTCAGAGCCCATAACCGGTCAGCCTTATGGTCATGCCTTGACAAGACAAGCCTCCGGCAAACCGTTCAGGAATGGCAGATGGCAAACACGGTGTCCTAGGCGCACCAATGTACATGCAATGCAAAGAGACACATAAATGAAATCAAAATAGGATATCACGATTTCGAGTCAAGCTCTCTAAATCCCCAGCAGAGTCACCAGAAACTGTAGACGTCCCCGAACGCCCCGGGAGGGTGAGTCCCGTTCTGTTCATTTGGGGTCACTACAGCTCGGACTCGATTTGTGTCACGGTTCTTAATCTTGAACCAAAGAGTCCAAATCTGGTAAATCGTTTTGAGAAACAGATTTTTGGAAAGAAGTGCCAAACATGGACTGCTTTGTCAGATACAGAGTCGCCACCTAAATATTTTGAAATGGGGAATTTAGGAAACCCTGACTCGGTGCCGAAGGCCACATGTCCGTCATCACCAGAGTTGCCTCGGCTCGGGAGCTAGGGTATGATTGGGGAAGGTTAGTTATGAGCACCCCCTCTCGCCCGATCCGAAAATCGGCCTCTACTAACCGTGATATCCGTTTTTGAAAACATTATGTGTTCTTATTCCATTTATTAGCCTAGAATTACTATGTTATGCGCACAGCAAACAAGTATAGACTAGATTGCTTAATTTGGAAAGAAGCATTGCATATCTGTTTGTCTCGGAAAAATGTTTTGGAATTTGCTACTCGCAAGTAGGCTAAAATACGGATTTCAACGAGTTTTTCCAACTCAAACAATCCAACCTTCACCCACAGGTATTCAAACAATTTATAACACATAAGCATCTAGCCACATGGTAAGCATGCTATCATGTTAACATTCACATGCATGCGAGATGCTAAAACATAAATACTTACATCGTACTCCGTGCCAAAACAGTAAACTAGTTAGCAAACATGCGCGATCCTAGTTCATGCCAGGTTGACTAATGCAGCACATGCAAGATGCAATTAGAGTATGCTCGGCTAACCTAAACATGGGATGTGAAATGCAACCAATTAATGCACGTATTCAATTTGGGATTGAAATACAAATGCAGTTAGAATGATGTATCGAGCCCGGTGCATGCAGGACAATTATATGGATGCACGCATGGATAACATAAGGTATGCTAATTTAAACGTGCCCTAATACTAACCATCAAAGCAGGTAAATAAAAGGGAAGAAAGAAGTTGGGATTGGAAGACATACACACCACTCACACACACTTATTACACAATTGCCCTCACTCAGAGGCTACAAATAAATATTACAGTCCGGATTAATAATACATTAATTATTACAGAATTTCTAATTAATTAATAGAAAGAATGCAAAAAAGGAGAAAGGTGGCCACAGCCTCTGCCTCGAGATGTGCGAATGATGCATGCTCGAACCCGTCTCGTCCGGAAAGCCCGCACCATACCATTGCTGCCTCTGTTTTTACTGCCTTGCTTCTCTGAAAAATGCCAAAGTTCTGGGACAGGTTCCTTGCACACTCTAGAATACCACCGGCTGGAGGAAGTACCCACCGGCAGTGTATAACTTCCATCGGCTGCTGATTGAGTCATCGACCATTCACCAATGGCCGGTCGGCACTGAATTATGCCGGTCGGCATAAACCTCCTGCCGGAGACAGCTTTGACAGCAACAGAGGACAGACAGCATATGGCATGGGATTTCAGGTACATGTAAGCATGGTCATGTCCCCCATCATGTGTTGAACTCAGGGAAGCATGGCCCTCGATCCTCGAGCCATCAATTGTGCATGATAGCCCAAGAGATCAAGCTTGCCTTTTGATGTAAGAATGCATGCAACACACAAATGAGGACCAAGGCCTTATCATGTCGAAGTCAAAGGCCCCGGTGACCGAGAGTTAGGGCACGTTGCATCACTTACGGTATGAACGCTCCTTAACCCTTACACTTGGTTTGACACCCCAAACCAAGTAATGCAATGCATGTTATGCTCACGTGGCTTAAAATGCAACATGATACTAATTATGCAAGGCATGCCAAATGCCATGCAACTACTATGGCAAATATGCAATGCTAGGCATGCAAGATGCAAATGCAATGCAAACATGGACAATTTAAGCAATAAAATCATCATGTTACAACACCTAATGAAGCAATCATGCAACAAACATGAAACAAGCATGCAATGGTGGCTTAAAATGGTAAAGGGGCAGACCTTAATTCACCTCAAAACAGTACCTAAAAGTGCCCAAAATGATGGACAAACTCTCATGCCAACATGCAAGCCAATGGACCTAGGGCTAAGGCACAAAAAGGGGCATTTTACTTCTACCAATATGACCAATCATGGCATGAATTAGACAAGTAAAAACAGAACTTTAGCACGCAAAAATGGACTCCAAAACCCACTAATATGGCACCTCAAGTGGTTCCAATGAGATGCATGCACCAAAACTCATTTCTAGGCATAAAAGGGCACACCCTCAAAGCATGAAAGAGGTCACACATGCAGGCATACAAACATGATTTATGGACTGAAATATGATCCTAAATGATGCCAAATCATGGGAAAGGTCTAAGCTATGCATGCTAGAGGCCAATATACTCAAGGCTTACAAGCCAAAACACAAAGAGATGACACTAAACAAGGCAAGCATGACTGAAATAGATGGCCAACAGACCTTAAACATGGTAAAATAGTGCCAACACCTTCATGGAACTAAGCCAACACATGCTATAATCATGGCCTAAACACAAGATGCATTTCTAGGCCAAATAGGGGGATGTAAAGCAAGTATGTTAAGCATGCAAAGGGGCACAAATCCGACCAAAAATAGAGATTACATATGACCTAAAAACACCCAAAAACCCCTGAAAAAAAGGCCAAAACCAATCAAGCATACATGTTACCCTTTAAGCCAAAATGCCAGGAAACAAGACGATGAAGGGAGAGGGGTGTCCCTCCCCTATGCAAGGCTTCAAACCACCTTCCTTACCACTGAAAATCCACTAGTTTTCAGTGGTGAAAAGACCAAAAAACTTAAGCAAACAAGGCCTTACCAAGGAGGCAACAAAAAGGCCAAATAAAGCCTAAGAGGGTGAGTTTGAACTCAAACCACAAAAGACCCTTAATGAAAGTTCTTAAGCATGAAAATATAAGCCTTTTTTATGTTATACACCTGAACTAAATCAGCAAGCAAGATAGGTAAAAGACTAGTGCAAGTTTAGGGAAACTAAAGCAAAGTGCTCACCCTTGAAGCACACCTCAAGAACAGCCAAGGCAGCCCTCTTCTTTTGATCAAAAACAGCCCCAAAAGTCAAGAATCAACCCTCCAAGTCCCTCAATCTCGGAGCAAGGTGTAATAGTGTGTGTATTAATGCAAAAGTAAGGTAAAATCACACTTTTAGGCCAAGAAACACACACAAGGGAGGAGAGAGAGGGAAATATAGAGAGAGGGTGTATCTATATGTATATGCTCTGGTTTTGCCTTCAAACTTTCTAACCAAGAACAAGGAGAAGAGCTCTCCTCTTATAGAGGTCCCCCTTGCAAAGCTTATACAACAAGCTTGCTTAGAGGGAAATCTCTCCATACACGTGTATGGAGGGAAGCAGAGTTGGTGCCAACTATCACAGCTGGCACAAAATATCTACATAAAGTAGATGAACAGTGGTCGACTACTCAAAAGTGCCATTTTGACAAAATTGAGTGCCGACCGGCAGAAAAGATTGCCGACTGAAACAAAACTCCAGCCGGTGGCCTGTAGCTATGGCCGGTGGTGTGTGGGGATGCCTCATAAGGCATTCCCTGCCCCTCCAAGGCAAAAGACAAGTGTTTGGTGCAAAACCAGACAGTAAACGGTCGAGTTCGGAGATCCTGAGGCAAGGCGCGTAGCCGGGACCTCCGGGGACTCCAAACGAACACAAACAAGGGTAATCACCAAGTGTTCCAATGGTGACGTTCAAGTCTTGAGGACGGTCAAAAATGGGGTGTCTACAGTTGCCCCACTTTGACAGAACTTGAAAGTCATAACAATGACGGGAGTGAATATCAAAGCCCAGAGACGACCCACTTTTGACAAGGCCGAAGACTCAGACAAACATGCAAGACAAACAAGATATGCGCCCGAAGGCAGGGGGCAAAATGCAAGACAATGCACGAAGCCGAGTATAACTTACGATCATGCAAAGAAAGCTGTAACGAAGTACACATGCGACAATTTTAAGCTAGCATACACCGAACTACACTACAATGCAGAAGGGATGTAAGAGAATTATGTAATTCTCAATACGTCTCACTCGGAGGATACAATACCTGTGCGGCTCGTTTGGTTGCACCAGCCTCAAATAAACCGTTCATACAATATCGTGCCTGCAAAGAAAACAAACTTAACAGGTACAATATCGTTAACAACATGCATAATAGTGTACTCGAAATGCGTGACAACGCAAAGCAAGTGGGGAGCATAACAATGCTGTGAAGGTACAGATGTGTAAGTGGAGCATGCGGTCTGCGCAGGCAATGAATTTGATCATAAGCATGCGGTCTACGCAAGCAATGAAATTGGACATAAGAATGCGGTCTACGCAAGTAGAATATGCGGTTTACGCAAGTAACGAAATTGAACAATCATGCGGTCTACGCAAGCAAAACATGCGGTCTACGCAGGTAATGGAATTGAACAATCATGCGGTCTACGCAATCAAAACATGTGGTCTACGCAGGTAATGAATTTGAACAATTATGTGGTCTACGCAAGCAAAACATGCGGTCTACGCAGGTAATGAATTTGAACAATTATGCGGTCTACGCAAGCAAAACATGCGGTCTACGCAGGTAATGGAACTGACATGCGGTCTACGCAAGCAAAACATGCGGTCTACGCAGGTAATGGAATTGAACAATTATGCGGTCTGCGCAAACAATACATGCGGTCTACGCAAGTAATGGAATTGAACAATTATGCGGTCCACGCAAGTAAAACATGCGGTCTATGCAGGTAATGAATTCGAACAATTATGCGGTCTACGCAAACAAAACATGCGGTCTACGCAGGTAATGAATTGGACAATTATGCGGTCTACGCAATCAAAACATGCGGTCTACGCAGGTAATGGAATTGACATGCGGTCTACGCAAGCAAAACATGCGGTCTACACAAGTAATGTAATTAACATGCGGTCTACGCAAGTAATGAAATTGATTACAAACATGCGGTCTACGCAGGTAATGTAATTAACATGCGGTCTACGCAAGTAATAAAATTGACTACAAACATGCGGTCTACGCAGGTAGTGTAATTAACATGCGGTCTACGCAAGTAAAGAAATTGATTACAAACATGCGGTCTACGCAAGTAATGTAATTAACATGCGGTCTACGCGAGTAATAAAATTGATTACAAATATGCGGTCTACGCAGGTAATGTAATTAACATGCGGTCTACGCAGGTAAAGAAATTAATTACAAACATGCGGTCTACGCAAGTAATGTAATTAACATGCGGTCTACGCGAGTAATAAAATTGATTACAAATATCCGGTCTACACAGGTAATGTAATTAACATGCGGTCTACGCAGGTAATGAAATTGATTACAAACATGCGGTCTATGCAGGTAATGTAATTAACATGCGGTCTACGCAAGTAAAGTGTATAAAGACAAACTTGAACGCATGTGAGTGAGAGCATATCATTCATAATGCAAGGGAGGGGGTAAAATACTGTAACACAGCGTAGTTGAAGCGATTTGTGGGAATCCTCAAGACATGAAAAGGGTACGGGAAGGGACATTCTTCGTACGTATCGAGCATCATTCGCAGAAGTTGTGGCCTGAGGTCAACTCGAAGGTCCATGTTTCAAAAATGCACTTCCTCGCATGGTCTCAAGTAATGAAGGTGCTAAACCATGTGGTTGACCCGAACAAAGGCATGGAAGGTTCGTTGACCGCAAGGGGAGTTTTGCTGGTATCCACTCCGACACTTTGCTACCCTGTCATTCTATGTTTTACTTTCCTTTTTACTGGTTGTTTATGCACATTGCACTGCCTCAGGCAGGTTTTATTCTTTCTCAAAATTACACATTTTGCAAAGCACGCGACGGGAATGAAACAACCATTTTGTTCAAAAGATGTTGCATTTGTAAACTTTCTATGCATCGCGTCGCAAGGTATCACACCACAATGTGAACGAAATTGAACACATTTTGAACGCCGAGTATTGGCATCGTAATAATTAGGTAGCGAACCGACTTACAACTCGTTAAGCAATACAAAGGCATGATATAACCAAACAAGCGTGAGTACAACTCGATAAACAAATCAAAAACTTAAAGAGAGTGAAATACAACTCGATAAGCAACTGTACAATAACTCGATACGCTGACAGGTGTGACTCCGCAAGAATCGATCACCGGGGGAGGGATTGGAGGTGGTGGAGTCCCCCAATCCCTAGCATAAACAGCTCAGGGAACCAGGAGGAAGCCCATCGGCTAGGGGGAGAGGCCATCGGCCACAAGGAATGGCCATCGGCCAAAAATTTGTTCGGTCGGCAAAAGGTAATGGCCGGTCGGCAGAATATTTGGCCGGCCGGCTATGAATGAGGGAATCACCAGAATATTGACACCTGTCCTCCATCCAACCTTATCTCCTACAAAAGACCCCAACTTCGTAGTTTTTCTCAATTCCACACTGATAGAAGAGTGTCTTGCTCAAAGTCTCACAGCTTGGATTGCTAGCTTGGATGGCTCGGAAAAGTTGAATTTCTGGGGTTTCGGCATAAATGCACTATTCACTTTGGGTCGTACCCCACTGCATCTCGCGTTTCTCCATACCGCGGCAAGGTTTTGGAATCCGGTGACGCATGTCTTTAGCTTCGCTAGGCAAGAGATATGTCCTACCTTTGAAGATTTCCGAGCCTTAATGGAGTCCGAGCGCGACGAGGAGCTCCTCCCCCAACTTAATTTTGGCCACGCCCAATCCCTAGGGTGAATATGTGGACTCAGTATGTGTGACGCTCGGTCTCTGATTTGTGACGGGATACTGGACATTCCGAGTTTGATCGATCGGTTTTCTGATGCTGGTGATCGCAACAACCATCACTGGTAAGGCTTCCGGCGACATGCCCTCTGTTTGTGCATGCTATCTCATTTTCTATTTGTCTCAGGCTCTGGAGGGTCTAGTGTCCGGCTGATTGAGGTTGCCCAAGGCTTGAAGGAGGGCAAGAGCTGTATCGCCATGACTTTGGCTGAGACGTTGATGGGCTTAGACGCCTTTTATCGTCGTGAGACGACCAGATTAGCAGGGAGTCCACTACTACTACAGGTAATGTTTCCCACCCAATCTTGCATATGTATTTGCTCACATCACTCGGCCCTCAAGCTCGGTCTGTTCTCACAAATCCCTATTCTCGCTTTTCTCTCCTCGTACATCTCTCTATTCTTTACTCTCTCATTTTTCATCCCTCCCCAGGTATGGTTGATGGACAAACTGCAGGTTGTGGACTCTTGCCCAGCATATTCAGCCCGCGGCTACTTCTTCCGACACCGTCTAGTCAATGCCCTGGATGAGGGATGGTGGTTCGCTTGGATGTGCCGCTTGTCCGCAGACCGTATTGCTTGGCGGTGCCCTTGGCTGAGCCTTCCGGCAATGAGTTACAATATGCCCTGGCAGACTGGGATTCAATTGGTTGGTCTCACTCACTGTGTATTCTACTTCCCATTTCAGATTCGACGCCAATTTGGCCATGATCAGACCTGCCCGCCAGAGAGGATAGAGTATCCTGCTACATTCCCAGCCCGAGGCGCACAGCTTGCTTGGCAGGCCACCGCGTGGAGGATGAGAGAACTCCTGGCCCCCGCTCCCACTTTCAGTTGCACTTTGTCTGACGAGTGCGTGGATTGGCTTAATGAAGAGGCACAGATTGGGCCCAACTTAGCGCCAGAAGTTTCGACCAGCTCTGGGAGGGGGCGCTGGAGCACCTGACTTGACTATGCCCCAGATTTATTGCTTTATTAGTACTTTCAAGTTTTCTTTATGAATGTAATAAAAAGCAACTTCGATTGTATGCAAGAGCAGGAGAACTCTGTTTTGAAATCAATGAAATTGAAGGTTGTGGTACTGAAAATTTTCCGCTTTGGTCCAACAATGGTCAAAGTTGTAAAAAGATTATTTGAACAAAGTCGGCTTTTATTAAAACTTCTCTAAATCATTTTCGATGTGGATCAGAACTGGACACGCCTGAGATCTGTCACTGAGATGCACAACCCCAGATCCTTGCAACTGGAAAGTTGCCCCTAGTCTGAAGAGCGCCGCAGCACTGCACAGCAACGGAAAGTTGCTCCTAGTCTGAAGAGCACTGCACCGGAGATCATAACCGAATCCTCGAATGTTGAATAGACAAAGATGGCCGAGACAATCGAATGGACAAAGTTGATCGGGGAAGTGTTATGGCTGAACTTCAAGATGAAGTTGCCTACGTATCCCATAGATGGGAATCAAGCCTTACGTAGTTCAGGCTTAGGTTCACTCGAGTATTTTCACTCTCCTTTTGCGCTCTAACTTTTGCCAAAGCCGCCCTTTGCGGGTTTTCAGCCTTGCGAGCTCAGTTTTTATATTTTCTAATTTTTTTTTGTGCTCTAACTTTTGCCTAGGTCGCCCTTTCGGGTTTTCGGCCTAGCGAGCCTCTCAAGGGTAATATTTCTTCAACTTGTCCATGTTGATCGGTTGGGAGAACTCCAGGCCATCTAGGTCCATCAGAACCACAGCTCCACCTGACCAGATAGCTTTGATGATGTAGGGACCGGTCCAATTGGGTCTGAACTTGCCCCTTGGGTCATGGACGGGAGCTCGGTTGTCTTTGAGCACTAAGTCCCCTTCCTTTAGATTCCTGGACTTAACCTTCTTGTTGAAAGCTCGGGCAATTCTGCGCTGATAGCTTTGAACGTGGTACAGTGCTTTCAGTCTTCTCTCGTCAAAGAGCATGAGTTCCTCAAACCTACTCTGCTGCCAATCTGCTTCGGCTATTTGACACTCAGCCAATACTCGTAAGGACGGAACCTCAATTTTGATAGGTAGAACGGCCTCCATCCCATAAACCAATGAATACGGAGTCGCTCCGGTAGAAGTTCTAATTGAAGTCCTGCAGCCCCACAGAGCAAACGGCAACTTATCTGGCCAATCCCGGTAGGTTTCCACCATCTTCCGCAGTATATGCTTGATGTTCTTGTTGGCGGCCTCAACTGCTTCGTTGGTTTGCGGCCGGTATGTGGATGACTTATGAAAAGCCACGTTATATTTCTCCAACAAGTCAATCACTTCCTTCTTAAAGTGGGATCCATTATCCGAAATAATCTCGTTTGGCACCCCGTAGCGACAGATGATGTTGTTTCTGATGAACTTAGCGACGTGCGACGCCTTCAACACCGCGTATGATTGGGCCTCGACCCACTTCGTGAAATAATCTATCGCTACCAGGATAAACTCATGCCCATTCGATCCCTTCGGAGTAATAGCTCCGATCACATCAATTCCCCAAACGGAAAATGGCCATGGGGACGTCATGTTGTACAGCTTTGACGGTGGGATGTTCATACGGTTTTCATGGATCTGGCATTTGTGGCATCGCCGAACAAAGCCGATACAATCCTCTTCCATGGTAGACCAGTAGTAGCCCTGTCTGAGGATCTTTCTGGCCAGCATTACTCCATTCATGTGTGCACCGCACTCCCCTCCATGGATGGCCTCCATCAGGCGCTTCGATTCTTCAGCTTCTACACAGAGCTTATGCATTCCCAGATGACCTCTCTTGTACAGCTTACCCCCGTAGATAATGAACTGAACAGCCATTCTTCTGATTGCCCTTTTATCTTTGGCATTTGCCCCTAGTGGATACGCCTCCTTTTCCAAGAAGTTCCAAATGTCGTAATACCAGGGGTTGTCGTCCTGAGCCTCATTTATGGCGGAAATTGACCCATATGCTGGTGCAAACTTCTGGTCAATAATGACTGGACGCATCCGGACTCCGGACGGGATGTCTATCATGGAAGATAGAGTTGCTAGTGAATCTGCGAACATGTTGTTCTCTCTTACTAGGTGGGTGAAATTTAGCTTCTCAAATCGAGGAATTAACAAATCCAAGGTTTGGTGGTAAATTATCATCCTTTCCTCTTTGACTTTCCAGTCTCTTTTTGCTTGAGATACAACAAGGTTCGAGTCCTCAATGACGTCCAACCGTCTTGCCCCTAGTTCTAGGGCTGCTTCTAGGCCAGCAATACATGCCTCATATTCTGCTTCATTGTTCGAGACTTTGAACCGGAGCTTGAATGCTAAAGGGATACGGGAATCGTCCGGCGCTATCAGCAACACTTCTATCCCATACCCGTATTGGTTCGACGCTCCGTCAAAGTACATCGTCCAAGTTTCATCTTCGATGTGCAGAATGGCTTCATCTGGGAACAGGTACTCAACCGCTTCATCCCCTTCAACCGGGTGGTCGGTAAGGAACTCCGCTACTGCTCTTCCTTTTACTGACTTGCGTGTTACATACTTCAGATCAAATTCAGAGAGCAACAGCAGCCAACGAGCTAGCCTACCCGTAAGTGCCGGTTTCTCGAAAAGATATTTGATGGGATCCTAGCGTGAAATCAACATTACAGAGTGAGCTAACAAGTAGTGCCGCAGCTTCCTGGTAGCCCATACCAAGGCCAAGCAAGCCTTCTCCAGCGGAGTGTAGCGGGTCTCGTAATCCAGCATCTTCTTGCTCAGATAGTAGATGGCCCTCTCCACTTTATCCTCTGACTCTTGTGCAAGCATGCAACCCATGGTAGTCTCAGTTATTGAAAGGTACAGTATCAACGGTCTCCCTGGCTCTGGCAGTGACAACACGGGTGGGTTCTGTAAATATTCTTTGATCTGTTCAAAAGCTGCTTGACATTGGCCGTCCCATTGGAACTTCTTTCCTTTCTTCAGGAGACCAAAAAGTGGTTCACAAGTCAAGGTTAATTTCGAGATAAACCGTCTTATGAATTGCACTTTACCTAGAAAGCCTCGCACCTCCTTTTCAGTCATTGGTGGTGGCATTTCCAAGATGGCCTTGATTTTGGAAGGGTCGACCTCGATGCCCCTTTGTGTAATCAGAAACCCTAGCATTTTCCCCGCTGTAACACCGAATGTACACTTTTGGGGATTCAACCACCGCCGAAACTCTCTGACCCTTTGAAAGAACTTTTGTAAGGTGGTGTAGTGGCCCTCTCTTTCTTTGGACTTGACAATCATGTCGTCCACGTACACCTCGACCTCTTTATGGATCATATCATGCAATATTGTGGTTGCTTCCCGTTGATAAGTAGCTCCAGCGTTCTTCAACCCAAATGGCATCACTCTGTAGCAATATGTACCCCACGGGGTAGTGAATGCAGTCTTCTCCCGGTTTTCGGGTGCCATTACTATCTGATTATAGCCTGAGAAGCCATCCATAAACAAAAGCAAGGCGTGTCCTGCCGTGAAATCTACCAATTCATCAATGTGCGGCAAGGGAAAGTTGTCCTTCGGACTGGCCCTGTTCAAATCTCTGAAGTCTACGCATACCCGAATTCTGCCATCCTTCTTCGGCACCGGAACAATGTTGGCCAACCAAGTCGGGTATTCGGATACCAGCAGGAAGCCTGCATCGATTTGCTTGGTGACCTCTTCCTTGATCTTAATGGCCCAATCAAGGCGGATCCTTCTGAGTTTCTGCTTGACAGGTCGGGCCTCAGGATCAAGAGGGATCCGGTGCTGTACAATCTCAGGATCGATTCCAGGCATGTCTTCGTAGGACCACGCGAAAACATCTTTGAAATCTTTTAATAAAGCGACTAAGCGCTCGCGTTCCTCTGAAGACAACGTGGACCCGATCTGGACCAGCCGCGGGTCCTTCTCGGTACCAACATTCACGGTAGTGATTTCATCCATTAAGGGTTTAACAAATCTTTCCTGCTCTTGATCAATTAACCGTTGCAAAACCGGAGGAATTTCTTCCTCGTCATTTTTATCAAAATTTTGAAAATCCTGATTTAAGCAATAAATCAAAGGCATAGAAAAATACTCAGAAACCACATCCACATCGTTCTCATTAGATACTTCCAAGCCGTTTGATTCTTCCGTTACAACAGACTCAAAAGAAAAAGAAAATGACGACCTAGAGAGGACTGTGGCATCCGGGTTATCACCCCCAGGAATACCGGACTCAGACTCAGTCGAGCTGGAACCTGATTTCGACTCAGAGGACTCGGTGGAATCAGATTCCGGCTCACTACCTGACCCGGTGCTGCTGGACAAAAATCCTTCTTCATATTGCCAGACGAGAGAAGGTGCGATGGATGCATCCGAAATAGTTGCTAGTAGGCTCGCAGCCGTTTCGTTCCCGACCACACATATCGAGGAGCTATCCCCCAAGCACTTCTGTTCGATCGGAGGATTTGAAAGCAGACATGCCAGTGCTATCCCCATTTCATTCTCAGCGTCCTCAGACTGCTTTTCCTTACTCTGTTCAGTCTCAGTCGACAGATCTGTTTGCCCTTCGGCGATGTCATTCTCAGGTAGCTGCAGGTCGAAGAAAATCTCAAAACCCGGCACGTGCTTCTTCTCCGCGTTCAGCCATGGTTCTGGAAAGCCACAAAACGGAAAGTCCTCCCCCTCCCGGACGAAGCGTCCGTTTAGGGTACCCTGAATGGACCTATGCATCAACTCGAAAGGCTTTCCAGCCTTCTTTGCTCTGGCTCTTCCGGCCATTTCCTTTCCTTTCCTTATCCAGTCCTCTTTGGTGGGTAGATAACCCAATCCAAAGGTATGAGGGTTGTGTGGCACTTCGGCCAATGCTACGACGCCCTTTCGGCCATTCTTGCCCAATCCCATCCCTGGGATGTGTTGGAGCTTGTTCATGAGATAGACTGCCTGAGCACTGACATATACCCCTTCACTAGCAGCCATGATGTCCTGTACAATCCGAACCTCAGCCAAGGTAAAACCCGATATGAACACATCTTGCATACCGTGCTCAATTTCTAGAACAGGTGTAGATACTTCCGGCGGGGGATGAATCGATGAATTTCCGAAAACGATGGCTACTCCCTTCCCATAGGGGTATTTCACCACTTGATGTAGGGTGGAGGAGACTGCCTTTACCTGATGCAACCACGGCCGCCCTAAAAGCAGGTTGAAAGTTGTAGGGACCTCCAAGACATGGAAATCTATCTCATGCTGTCCAGGCCCAACCTTTGTTTGAATCTTAACAGTTCCCATTACTTCTCGGCTTGTGTTATCATACGCCCGAATCACCTGGGCCGTTGGCACAAAATCTGCGATTTTCAAACCGATCGCATAGGCTGTCCTTGCCGGGCAGACGTTGATGGTGGACCCCGTGTCAACAAGCACCACGGGTATCCATTTATCTCTGCACTCCACAGAGATGTAGAGTGGCTTGTTATGGTTCGCACCCTCAGGTGGCAGTTCTTTGTCAGAAAAGGTCAACATCGGGGTAGTCCCTCCCGAAAAAAACTAGGCCCACCAGCTGTTCGGGCGTGGTGTCTATAGAAAGCTTGGCTTTATCCATGGCTGAAAGGACAGCTTGTCTATGTACTCGAGAAGCCATAAGCAGCCCCCAGATAGAGATGTCTGCTTGTATCTTCTTCAATTGTCTCAATACGGCCTCATCTTCGAGTTGCTTTTCCTTTTGCTTCTCTGCCTCCTTATCTTTTCCGGACGCCTCTGGTTGATCCAGGTGTGGAGGCTTGAAGTACCGTCCACTCCTAGTCATGTGATCGACTTCACCGATATACCAGGTATCATCTGGTTGGTTACCTCCCCAATCCTCGTCTGTGTGGGCAAGACATCGATCACTGTTTTCCCACCACATCCCATCTGCAGCTGACAGGCACCTGTCCAGTTCTGGCATGACTGTTCCGATGCTTGCAGTACCTTCCATTCCTATGCTCGCGGCATTCTCCATTTCTGTACTTGCGGCGGCCTCAACCCCCACGTGGGCTTTTGCCTTCCTGATCCTCTCAGAATCTTCGAATCTTTCCCGTTCTGACTGTGTCAATGCAGTAGACTGTTCAATAATCCCTGTACTCAAAATGCTCCATTCCCGAGCAAAACTCTCGACACCGGCGCTCTCCGACGATGTACTCTGTTCTTCGACGTTCCCGGCTGTTACTGACATTCCTGCCCCTGCCGGGCGTTGTTCTGACTGAAACTCTCCTACCACATCTGGCTGATCGTCCAACCATCCCGTGGCCTCTGCCGATTCCTCATAATTGAACCAGTTGACGGCTGAGTCTCCTGGATCCTGGTTACTGTAAAACTGGAACTTGGCAAGATCCTCTTCTACAGCTGTCAAATCATCCGTTCCCTGTCCTGGATTGTCCCCTTGGATTGCACACAGCTCTCTTCCTGCTGGAAATTCTACATCTGGTCTATTCTAGCCCATCGATGAAATGTAGTCACTCGCAATATAAGTATTCCCAACATCACTCCCAGACTCCGCAGACTCTGGCTCGACAACCCCCTTCTCCTTTGGAGCCTTCTCTCTCCTGCTCTCGATGGTCACCACCATTGGCTTGGGTTGGGTTATGGAGACGTCCATCATGCACAAATCGGTGCAATCAGGGAGGAAAACCTCTGGCTTAGGCAGGTAGGAGGGTGTGATATAGATACTAGGATCGTAGGACACGACCCTAGTGTGGATGAAATTGATTCTTTTGGGTGGTGGAGCTTGGTTATGTGTGGGGAGAGGATTTGTAGTAACATTGGGTTTCTCAGGAGGTAAAATCACCCCGTTATCAATGAGATCTTGAATCTCAAGACGCAATCGAAAGCACAGGTCGGTGTCATGACCGTGCTGCTGGTGAAATGCACAATACTTGGCTGGATTGTGGGCAGCGGGGAGCCTTTTCGGTAAGGGCCGCGGCTCTAGGGGCTTCAGATGCCCTTTTCTGATCAAAACCCCCAAAGCTTTGGACAGGGGCATATAAAGCGGAGCGAAGGTTCTGGTATTTTTAGGAGGGTATTTGGTTGTTTGTGAGTTACTTCCGGACGCACCGGAGAATGGTGTGGCTGCCATAGTTCTCGGGGAAGGGTTGGTGGTGACCATACTCACTTCGGAGGTCCTGGTAGTTGTAGCGCCACTCGGGGCTGCATTAGTATTGTGATTGAAAGTTCTGTGGGGTTGCTCTTGGTTATTATTAATCAAGCCTTGTTTTAAGGTATCCTCAATCTGCACCCCCATTTCATGCAGATCAGAAAAGGTAGGGAAGGGGAGTACGATCATCCTTTGCAGTAGCTTCGGCTGAAGATTGCGCACAATCATCCGAATCTGGTCTTTGTCCGTGGGTCTTAAGGTCATCATCGAAGCCTTAGCCCGCCATCTGGTTATGAATTCTGAGAAGCTTTCCTTGGGTTCTTGCCTCGTTGTCTCGAGATCCCGGGTCGTGATCTCGATTTGTGTATTATATGAGTACTGCAGGATGAAGGCCTCAGCCGTCTCGTCCCAACTTCTCTGGACGTCATCCTCCAATTTGACATACCATGTGGCCGTTACACCCGACAGGGTCCGGCCAAATAAAGACAGCTTCTGCAGTCTAGTGAGGCCCATTGGCCTTAGGACGTCTGAAAATAGTCACAGGTGCACCATGGGATCCTCGGATCCGTCAAAATGATCAATTTGTGGCATCTTAAACCGATCTGGCAGCGTCACGGCTGCGTCAGTGTATCCGTCTCCAATGTCCGGAATGGACTTCACACCTTGAGATTTCTTGAACAACTTTTCAAGCTTGCGCATTTTTAATGCCACGGGGTCCACCTCGGACTCGAAGGGAGAATCCGATTGATTGATAGGAGTGGGTGCCTTGGATAGTTGAGGCAGAATCGGGGGTGGAGCCGGCCCCGTTGGGATGTCTGTATCTTCTTGGACATTCCGGGCATTTGGCGTCTCTTCGGGTATCGGAACCCTTAGTGGGTGAGGGACTTGCTGTGAAGCTGACGCCCCAGTTTGCTGCTGCAATCTCACGATTAACTCCGCTTGCTCATTCATAACTGTGGCTTGTTGTTTGGCGAATTCTGCCTGTCGGACAGCATCCTGCTGCATCACTTTCATGCTTTCTTGGAGTTGGCGCACCATCTCTTCTAAACTAGCCATGCTGTTCTGTTCTGACTGAATTGTTGGTATATGTTCCTTTTCTGTGGGTGAAACAGGATCCTGATCCCTACCGTACACAGGTGGGGTAGATAAAGCCCTCTGTACTGACTGTTGAACTGATGCCCTCGGCCTAGTTACCCTCCGTCTAGTAACTGGGGGTAGAGAGTGGTACACTGGTTGTCCGTCTACCAGATCCTCAGATCGATGGAGCCGACGACCTCTAATCCAGAGTGCTTGGGGAATATCTACCGAATTGGAAGCAATGATGCTAAACTACCTAGCAAAAAGATAAATAAAGCAGTAAATAAACTAACAACCGGACAACATAACGACATAAAATAAACACACACAACGCACAGTTGGGTATCCATAATACACAGTTGGTAAGCTGAACACACTGTTCCTCGACACTGATCACTGTTTCCCAAAATCACTGTTCCCAAAACTGAAACTGATTCTCATAAACTGATACTGATGCCCTCAGGTCTAATACTCAATCTTGCAAACTGATCTGCACATTCCTGTAGAGCAACACTCTAAAAGCACATAACAAGTAAAGAGAGCCAAAACACCCCTATGTTGGGGTAGGGTTTCCCTGTCCTATTTTGTCAGGAGCTAGGGTTTCACTATGCACGCAGCAGTTTTCAAACAACCTAACATCGGGTAAGTAGCCTGTCCTAACTTGGAATGGTCACTATGGATCCGAATATGCACTAGGTCGAATGGTCGAAAAGGGTGCCTCGGTAAAACCGGGGTTTGTGTTCCCATACTGTCAGAGCCCATAACCGGTTAGCCTTATGGTCATGCCTTGACAAGACAAGCCTCCGGCAAACCGTTTAGGAATGGAAGATGGCAAACACGGTGTCCTAGGCGCACCAATGTACATGCAATGCAAAGAGACACATAAATGAAATCAAAATAGGATATCACGATTTCGAGTCAAGCTCTCTAAATCCCCAGCAGAGTCGCTAGAAACTGTAGACGTCCCTGAACGCCCCGGGAGGGTGAGTCCCGTTCTGTTCATTTGGGGTCACTACAGCTCGGACTCGATTTGTGTCACGGTTCTTAATCTTGAACCAAAGAGGCCAAATCTGGTAAATCATTTTGAGAAACAGATTTTTGGAAAGAAGTGCCAAACATGGACTGCTTTGTCAGATACAGAGTCGCCACCTAAATATTTTGAAATGGGGAATTTAGGAAACCCTGACTCGGTGCCGAAGGCCACTTGTCCGTCATCACCAGAGTTGTCTCGGCTCGGGAGCTAGGGTACGATTGGGGAAGGTCAACTATGAGCACCTCCTCTCGCCCGATCCGAAAATCGGCCTCTACTAACCGTGATATCCGTTTTTGAAAACATTATGTGTTCTTATTCCATTTATTAGCCTAGAATTACTATGTTATGCGCACAGCAAACAAGTATAGACTAGATTGCTTAATTTGGAAAGAAGCATTGCATATCTGTTTGTCTCGGAAAAATGTTTTGGAATTTGCTACTCGCAAGTAGGCTAAAATATGGATTTCAACGAGTTTTTCCAACTCGAACAATCCAACCTTCACCCACAGGCATTCAAACAATTTATAACACATAAGCATTTAGCCACATGGTAAGCATGCTATCATGTTAACATTCACACGCATGCGAGATGCTAAAACATAAATACTTACATCGTACTCCGTGCCAAAACAGTAAACTAGTTAGCAAACATGCGCGATCCTAGTTCATGTCAGGTTGACTAATGCAGCACATGCAAGATGCAATTAAAGTAGGCTCGGCTAACTTAAACATGGCATGTGAAATGCAACCAATTAATGCACGTATTCAATTTGGGATTGAAATAAAAATGCAGTTAGAATGATGTACCGAGCCCGGTGCATGCAGGACAAATATATGGATGCACGCATGCATAACATAAGGTATGCTAATTTAAACGTGCCCTAATACTAACCATCAAAGCAGGTAAATAAAAGGGAAGAAAGAAGTGGGGATTGGAAGACCTACACACCACTCACACACACTTATTACACAATTGCCCTCACTCAGAGGGTACAAATAAATATTACAGTCCGGATTAACAAATACATTAATTATTACAGAATTTCTAATTAATTAATAGAAAGAATGCAAAAAAGGAGAAAGGTGGCCACAGCCTCCGCCTCGGGATACGCGAATGATGCATGCTCGAACCCGTTTCGTCCGGAAAGCCCGCACCATACCATTGCTGCCTCTGTTTTTACTGCCATGCTTCTCTGAAAAATGCCAAAGTTCTGGGACAGGTTCCTTGCACACAGCAGAATACCACCGGCTGGAAGAAGTACCCACCGGCAGTGTATAACTTCCATCGGCTGCTGATTGAGTCATCGGCCATTCACCAATGGCCGGTCGGCACTGAATTATGCCGGTTGGCATAAACCTCCTGCAGGAGACAGCTTTGACAGCAACAGAGGACAGACAGCATATGGCATGGGATTTCAGGTACATGTAAGCATGGTCATGTCCCCCATCATGTGTTGAACTCAGGGAAGCATGGCCCTCGATCCTCGAATCATCAATTGTGCATGATAGCCCAAGAGATCAAGCTTGCCTTTTGATGTAAGAATGCATGCAACACACAAATGAGGACCAAGGCCTTATCATGTCGAAGTCAAAGGCCCCGGTGACCGAGAGTTAGGGCACGTTGCATCACTTACGGTATGAACGCTCCTTAACTCTAACACTTGGTTTGACACCCCAAACCATGTAATGCAATGCATGTTATGCTCACATGGCTCAAAATGCAACATGATACTAATTATGCAAGGCATGCCAAATGCCATGCAACTACTATGGCAAATATGCAATGCTAGGCATGCAAGATGCAAATGCAATGCAAACATGGACAATTTAAGCAATAAAATCATCATGTTACAACACCTAATGAAGCAATCATGCAACAAACATGAAACAAGCATGCAATGGTGGCTTAAAATGGTAAAGGGGCAGACCTTAATTCACCTCAAAATAGTACCTAAAAGTGCCCAAAATGATGGACAAACTCTCATGCCAACATGCAAGCCAATGGACCTAGGGCTAAGGCACAAAAAGGGGCATTTTACTTCTACCAATATGACCAATCATGGCATGAATTAGACAAGTAAAAATAGAACTTTAGCATACAAAAATGGACTCCAAAACCCACTAATATGGCACCTCAAGTGGCTCCAATGAGATGCATGCACCAAAACTCATTTCTAGGCATAAAAGGGCACACCCTCAAAGCATGAAAGAGGTCACACATGCAGGCATACAAACATGATTTATGGACTGAAATATGATCCTAAATGATGTTAAATCATGGGAAAGGTCTAAGCTATGCATGCTAGAGGCCAATATACTCAAGGCTTACAAGCCAAAACACAAAGAGATGACACTAAACAAGGCAAGCATGACTGAAATAGATGGCCAACAGACCTTAAACATGGTAAAATAGTGCCAACACCTTCATGGAACTAAGCCAACACATGCAATAATCATGGCCTAAACACAAGATGCATTTCAAGGCCAAATAGGGAGATGTAAAGCAAGTATGTTGAGCATGCAAAGGGGCACAAATCCGACCAAAAACAGAGATTACATATGACCTAAAAACACCCAAAAAGCTCTGAAAAAAAGGCCAAAACCAATCAAGCATACATGTTACCCTTTAAGCCAAAATGTAAGGAAACAAGACAATGAAGGGAGAGGGGTGTCCCTCCCCTATGCAAGGCTTCAAACCACCTTCCTTACCACTGAAAATCCACTGGTTTTCAGTGGTGAAAAGACCAAAACACTTAAGCAAACAAGGCCTTACCAAGGAGGCAACAAAAAGGCCAAATAAAGCCTAAGAGGGTGAGTTTGAACTCAAACCACAAAAGACCCTTAATGAAAGTTCTTAAGAATGAAAATATAAGCCTTTTTTATGTTATACAGAAGAACTAAATCAGCAAGCAAGATAGGTAAAAGACTAGTGCAAGTTTGGGGAAACTAAAGCAAAGTGCTCACCCTTGAAGCACACCTCAAGAACAGCCAAGGCAGCCCTCTTCTTTTGATCAAAAACAGCACCAAAACTCAAGAATCCACCCTCCAAGTCCCTCAATCTCAGAGCAAGGTGTAATAGTGTGTGTATTAGGGCAAAAGTAAGGTAAAATCACACTTTTAGGCCAAGAAACACACACAAGGGAGGAGAGAGAGGGAAATATAGAGAGAGGGTGTATCTATATGTATAAGCTCTGGTTTTGCCTTCAAACTTTCTAACCAAGAACAAGGAGAAGAGCTCTCCTCTTATAGAGGTCCCCCTTGCAAAGCTTATACAACAAGCTTGCTTAGAGGGAAATTCCTCCTTACACGTGTATGAAGGGAAGTAGAGTTGGTGCCAGCTATCACAGCTGGCACAAAATATCTACATAAAGTAGATGAACAGTGGTCGGCTACTCAAAAGTGCCATTTTGACAAAATTGAGTGCCGACCGGCAAGAAAAAGTGCCGACCGGCAAAAAAGATTGCCGACTGAAACAAAACTCCAGCCGGTGGCCTGTGGCTATGGCCGGTGGTGTGTGGGGATGCCTCACAAGGCATTCCCTGCCCCTCCAAGTCAAAAGACAAGTGTTTCGTGCAAAACCAGACACTAAACGGTCGAGTTCGGAGATCCTGAGGCAAGGCGCGTAGCCGGGACCTCCGAGGACTCCAAACGAACACAAACAAGGGTAATCACCAAGTGTTCCAATGGTGACGTTCAAGTCTTGAGGACGGTCTAAAATGGGGTGTCTACAGTCGGCTATATCCCCCCTGATCGGATTCAACTCAATGCCAGAATGGCCAGTCGGGAAAATTATCCTGCCAGTCAGGGCAGGAAGTGTGACAAAACAAGTAGAATTTTGGGTATTGAAAGTCCCTTCCACTTACAACATATTCTTGGGAAGAACATGGCTCCATGCCATGAAATCAGTAGCATCATCCTACCATCAAGTAATGCGGTTTCCCAACAGAACTGGAGTAATTGAAGAGGTATTTGGAGACTAGATTATGTCCAAGCAATGCTTTGTCACGGCTAATGGCAGCCGCGCTGCCAAGGGATATGTTCATTCGGTGGAAGAACCTGAGAGTAATGAACTATTCGCAGATGTCGGCAGAGCAGCTGATCAAAAAGCGGTGGAAGATTTGGTAGAGGTAAGAATAGATGAAAAGAACCCGGATAAGTTCTTTTTGCTCGGTTCGTCGTTGTCCAGCACTGAGAGATTGGAGGTCTTGGAATTCTTGACCTCTAACATTGAAGTGTTCGCCTGGACACCCTATGACATGTCAGGCATTGATCCAAACTTCATCTGTCACCAACTCAATGTCCACCCATCTGCCAGACCAATTATTCAGCGCACTCGCAGATCGGTACTCCACCACGCCGAGATAGTGGCGAAAGAGGTGGGAAATCTGCTAGAGGCAGGAGCTATCAGAGAGGTGCACTACCCCAGATGGATTTCCAACACAGTCATGGTACCAAAGAAGAATGGCAACTGGCGTGTCTGCGTCGACTATAAGACAGTCAACAAAGCATGCCCAAAGGACAGCTTTCCCCTACCACGGATAGATCAATTGGTAGACCTGACGGTGGGGCACAACCAACTTAGCTTTCTGGGTGCGTACAGAGGCTACCATCAGATTGCCATATACGAACCAGACCAAGAGATCACATCCTTTACCACTCCAAGAGGACTGTATTGCTATAAGGTCATGCCCTTTGGCCTAAAGAATGTAGGGGCAACATTCTAGAGAATGGTCACCAAGATGTTTGAGCCGTTGCTAGGCAGAACAATGGAGGCTTACATCGATGACATGGTGGTCAAGAGCAAGGATGAGAATGACCATCTAAGGGACCTAGGTGAGATGTTCCAGATTCTGAAGAAGCACAAGTTGCGCCTTAATGCATCCAAGTGCGCATTCGGTGTAGGATCTGGCAAATTCCTAGGCTTCCTAGTGACCAACCG
Source organism: Camellia sinensis (assembly GCF_055761805.1). NCBI lineage: Eukaryota > Viridiplantae > Streptophyta > Magnoliopsida > Ericales > Theaceae > Camellia > Camellia sinensis. The sequence goes on from NC_138964.1 coordinate 76,252,660, forward strand.
GGGTATTGAGGCAGACCCCTCCCAGATCAAAGCTATTCAGAATCTAGAGAGGCCTAACTCAGTAAAAGAAGTGCAGCATCTCACCGGCATGGCAGCTGCACTCAACCGATTCATTAGCCGGTCGTCAGACAGACTACGACCATTCTTTCAAGCATTAAAAGCCAAGTTCGAATGGGACGAAGAATGTGACCGCGCTCTGGAAAGCTTGAAAGAATACATGTCCTCTCCACCATTGCTGGTCACCCCAATACCTGGAGAAGAACTCTTCCTGTACCTGGCAGTCTCTCAGCACGCAATTAACGCAGTGTTGGTCCTTCAACATCTGCCCATCTATTATGTCAGCAAGACATTACTGGGTGCCGAAACAAGGTATTTGCCACTAGAAAAACTGGCATTGGCCTTGATGATGGCTTCAAGGAAGTTGTCGTACTACTTTCACGCCCACACCATAGTTGTCCTCACAACTTTCCCATTAAAAGCTCTGTTTGAGAGGGCAAACTTTTCTGGGCGAATCTTAAAGTGGGCAGTAGAGTTGGGACAATTCGACATCAAGTTCCAACCCAGAACCGTGATAAAGGCCCAAGCTTTGGTAGACTTTGTCGCAGAATTCACCCCAGGAAGTCATCATATCTGCCCAGTCGACCTGACTAATACAACCAAACCAGGAATAGAAGTTGACGCCGGAATAGCGCAACCCCTGATGCAGTATACTCAGTCAGACCCCATGGCAGACCAGAGTAAAGACAGCAAGGAAGAAGCAAACCATGCTACACCAAGCCAAGGCTCACCAACAAATAAAGACTTGGTACAATCAAATAGCGAGGGGCAGACAGCAAGCATGGACCTTGAAGAAAACACTAGTAATATTCTTGACCCCACGACATCATCTGACCCCTCCACTTGCTGGAAGTTGTTCGTTGGTGAGATGTGGAAGCTCTTCATGGATGGAGCATCCAACCGGCATGGTGCAGGACTTGGCATAGTCCTCATCTCACCAGATGGCCTGGTTGTGGAGCAAGCAATCAACCTTGGCTTCCTAGCATCAAACAACGAAGCGGAGTATGAAGCACTTCTTGCAGGACTCAAATCAGCATTCTACATGAAGGCCACCGAATTAATGGTCTACAGCGACTCACAGCTGGTGGTAAACCAAATTTCTGGCGACTATGATGCAAAGGATGACAGGATGGCCAAGTACCAAGAATTGGTCAGAATAGAGATCAAGAAATTTGAAGTAGTAAGGATAGAATAGATTGACAGCGAGGAAAGCAGCAGAGCAGACGAACTAGCAGGCTTTGCGTCAATGGCAGATACATCCATCCCTCACCCACTACTAATTGACTACCTACCGAGACCAAGCATTGAAGACCCCGAAGTAGAAGAGATATCCTGCGCCGAATTAGGCCCCTCATGGATGGATCCCATCATACTGTTCTTAAAAACGGCGCCTTACCGGAAGATAAGAAAGAAGCTAACAAAATTAGAGCAAAGTCACAGCGATTTTGGCTCTCCCCATCTATGGCATTGTACAAAAAGTCATTTTCAGGACCTTATCTAAAGTGTGTCCACCCCAGTAAAGTAGAAGCATTCTTGTTTGAAATACATGAAGGGGTGTGCGGAAGCCACCAAGGAGGAAGATCGTTAGCTTACAGAGCCATTTCACAAGGATACTGGTGGCCATACATGCAGGCAGACTCGGAGAAGTATGTGAAGAAGTGCGAGAAATGTCAGAAGTTTGCACACCAAATACATCAGCCGGCGAGAGAACTCCTACCATTGACCAGCCCATGGCCCTTTGCAATGTGGGGCTTGGACATAGTAGGACCACTTCCAACAGCACCCGGAAACAGGAAGTTCTTTGTCGCAGCAACAGACTACTTCACAAAGTGGGTGGAAGCAGAAGCATTGGCATCAATCAAGGAAAAAGATGTGAAGAAGTTTGTTTGGAAGAACATCATCACTTGATTTGGTATACCAAAAGCCTTAATATCAGACAACGGCACCCAGTTTGATGGCAGAATCTTTAGAGGCTTTTGTGAAAAATACAAGATAGAATTCTACAATTCTACACCAGCATATCCTCAAGCAAATGGCCAAGTAGAAGCATCAAACAAGGTCATCGTGGATGGACTAAAGAAAAGGCTAAAGAAGGCAAAAGGCAAGTGGGCAAAGGAATTTCCTCATGTTTTATGGGCTTACCGCATCACACCTCGACGATCAACAGGAGAAACACCATTCTCCTTAGCCTACGACATGGAAGCAGTAATCCCACTGGAAGTTGGCCTTCCCACAATTAGAAGCGAAAATTTTGATCCAGACTCAAATGGAGAAGCCATAGCATTGGAGCTCGACCTTGCCGAAGAAAGAAGAGAAAGAGCACTGGTTCACATTGCCTCATACCAACAAGAATTATCCAGGAAATACAACAAAACAGTGCATCCAAGGCAATTCAAGATCGGAGATTGGGTGCTGCGCAAAGTGATGGGAAACACCTTGGTACCAGGAGATGGCAAGTTAGGGCCTAATTGGGAAGGTCCTTACAAGGTGGTCGGATTAGCTGGCAAAGGGGCATACCACCTAGAAGATGAAGACGGCAAAGCCATTCCTAGGCCATGGAATACTGCCAATCTCAAACTATTTTATTTTTAGCTTTTTTTTTTAAAGTATGTGTAATTTTCATTTTTCTTAATAAAACAAAGTCGATCCTTTTCAGCATAGTTGTTTTTTGAAAGAGATTGTATTAAGAAGTTAAGGACATTAAAGGCAAGGTTGGCTGGAAAAACCAATCTATAGGTTGGCTGGAAAAACCAACACCCCTCCTAAGCCTAGGATAAGGATCCAGGCTGCAGGACGTTTGGTCGGAATAACCAAACACTTTACTTTAGGTTGGCTGGAAAAACCAATCTAAAGGTTGGCTGGAAAAACCAACACCCCTCCTAAGCCCAGGATAAGGATCCAGGCTGCAGGACGTTTGGTCGGAATAACCAAACACTTTACTTTAGGTTGGCTGGAAAAACCAATCTAAAGATTGGCTGGAAAAACCAACACCCCTCCTAAGCCCAGGATAAGGATCCAGGTTGCTGCAGGACGTTTGGTTGGAATAACCAAACACTTTACTTTACGTTGGCTGGAAAAACCAATCTAAAGGTTGGCTGAAAAAACCAACACCCCTTCTAAGCCCAGGATAAGGATCCAGGCTGCAGGACGTTTGGTCGGAATAACCAAACACTTTACTTTAGGTTGGCTGGAAAAACCAATCTAAAGGTTGGCTGGAAAAACCAACACCCCTCCTAAGCCCAGGATAAGGATCCAGGCTGCTGCAGGACGTTTGGTCAGAATAACCAAACACTTTACTTTAGGTTGGCTGGAAATACCAATCTAAAGGTTAGCTGGAAAAACCAACATCCCTCCTAAGCCCAAGATAAGAATCCAGGCTGCAGGACGTTTGGTCGGAATAACCAAACACTTTACTTTAGGTTGGCTGGAAAAACCAATCTAAAGGTTGGCTGCAAAAACCAACATCCCTCCTAAGCCCAGGATAAGGATCTAGGCTGCAGGACGTTTGGTCGGAATAACCAAACACTTTACTTTAGGTTGGCTGGAAAAACCAATATAAAGGTTGGCTGGAAAAACCAACACCCCTCCTTAGCTCCAGGCTGCATGACGTTTGGTCGGAATAACCAAACACTTTATTCTAACTTGGCAGGAATAACCAATTTAGAGGTTGGCTGGATTAAACCAACTCTTTTACTCTTTGGCCGAAGTAAGGACATCGGCTAAAGAGTGGTTGGCTGGATTAAACCAACTCTTAGTACTCTTTGGCCGAAGTAAGGACATTGGCTAAAGAGTGGTTGGCTGGACTAAACCAACTCTTGTACTCTTTAGCCGAAGAAAAGGACATCGGCTAAAGAGTGGTTGGCTGGATTAAACCAACTCTTAGTACTCTTTGGCCGAAGTAAGGACATCGGCTAAAGAGTGGTTGGCTGGATTAAACCAACTCTTAGTACTCTTTGGCCGAAGTAAGGACATCGGCTTAAGAGTGGTTAGCTGGACTAAACCAACTCTTAGTACTCTTTAGCCGAAGAGAAGGACATCGACTAAAGAGTGGTTGGCTGGATTAAACCTACTCTTAGTACTCTTTAGCCGAAGTAAGGATATCGGCTAAAGAGTGGTTGGCTGGATTAAACCAACTCCTAGTACTCTTTAGCCGAAGTAAGGACATCGGCTAAAGAGTGGTTGGCTGGACTAAACCAACTCCTAGTACTCTTTAGCCGAAGTAAGGACATCGGCTATAGAGTGGTTGGCTGGATTAAACCAACTCCTAGTACTCTTTAGTCGAAGTAAGGACATCGGCTAAAGAGTGGTTGGCTGGACAAAACCAACTTAGAGGATGACTGAATTAAACCACTCTTGGTACTCTTCAGCCGAAGTAAGTATATCGGCTAAAGAGTGGTTGGCTAGTAAGCTCAGTCAGATTGCTCAGCTAAGACCGGAATAAAGTATCTCGGCCAAAAAATATTGTGTTTCAAGCCGCAGTTAGAAAGCAAGCATAAACAGGAAAGTAAACCGAGATAACAGTTGGAGCAAAAGAATTCATTGAAAAACTCATTACAAGTGCAAGCATACAGATCAAACCGGAATAAGTGTTGAATACAAAAGATGATTTTCATTGATCAAATTCAAAGTAAAATACAAATGAGGGGCCTCAACCCGGTTACAAGACCAAAAACAAGAAAAGAAAAATACAAAATCAGTTAAAAAGATCATCTATTTCGGCGTTAAGATCAGCATCAATATCAACACGAAGCCCGGTTTCGGACGGTGGCACGGCCTCGGTTGAGAGCTCGGTGTCAGCTGGAGGTACGGTTTCAGTAGGCAACTCGCCGGTCAGGTCTTCCACCAATGGCTCCAACTGAACTGATTGTTCGACAGGGTCACTGACAACCGGAGTATCCTTTGGTGCAGCTTCTTCTTTATCATCATCTGAGTCTTCATGATACTGTTGCTGAAGAGCAGCAGCATATTCCGCCATAGAGCCCGGAATGAAGTATGCTGAAGCGTTGAAGACCTCGGTCCCTAGACCTTGACCAAGCTGCTCTACAGCCGCCCTCCAACCACACTTGAAGAAGAGATCCTTGGCAGCTTCACATTGTTTTATATAAAGGGCTTTGCCCTCCTTGAAACCCCAGAGCTCGGTGTCTACTGCCTTCTTCTTCAGCTCCGTTATCTCGGCGTCCTTCTTACCTTCGAGCTTGACTAGCTCACGAAGGTACTTATCCTTCATCACAGCTAGGGCCTTCTGTTTGTCTATATCGGCCGAGGTAACTAGTCCGGTCAGACGAGCTACCTCGGCCTCTAGCTCAGCCGTTTTCTGGTAGGACTCCTTTAGTTCAGTTGTTTTTGATTCAACCTCTGCCATGGCTTGCCTTGCTGTGTTCCTGAGCTCCAACACCTTTTTATGCGCAATTTGGCCCTTTTGCACAGCCTGAAAAAAAACAAACAAAATGACAAAACCGAATAGAAAGTTGGTGATATTTAGAGAGACAAGAAGAACAACTTACCAGGATCATTGATTTCGTGGCCGAGCGGATGGCCTTTAGCTTGGTCAAGTTCTTGTGGTGTTCCATGTCGGCTGGGAGGCACACACTCTTGGCAAGGTTGAAAGCCATCAGATGGTCTGTTTCAGCGACAACTGAATCAGTGTCCTGAATATCACGATTCTGGAAAGTCAGTTTGGGTGCCCATTTGGAAGAGCTAGTTCAGTCGGCGTGCTCCGGTTGCGAGCTCGGTGGAGGGCTTGGTGGCAGAGTGGTTTCGTCTTCATCAACTAAGCGTTGTTCGGTCTGGGTAGTATGGGCGCGCTTAGTTCGGCGAGATGAGGAGGGTTGTTGTGATGGTAGGGCCACCACGGTTTCTTGTGTTTGGTTTGGTGGTGGTACCTCGGCCCTGTTTGTCTCTGTCAAGAGGGCCCTGACTCTATTTCTCTTGGCCATTTCTTCTTCAGCAGTCAGTAGGATTAGGTTAATTTGTGGCAAGGTTGGATCCGGTTCGGGGGCGTCCTCCAACAAAAAGTCAGTTACTCTGGCTTTTCGGCGGCCGCTGTATCTGTATGTCGGTTCGAAATTTAGAAGTTTGGCCCAACTTCTTTCTGGAAAACGTAGTGCAGCGCGGATAGTGTTCAGGTTGGGGTAACTGTACAAGGATTGAAGATGGGCTGAATTTGCATAAAGAAGACAAACTGTTAGTTCGGATCAGGAACGGGTAACCGAAATAAAACAAAGCATGCCAACAAACCGAAGTAATTATACCAGGTTCTCCTTTATTCCAGTTTATACTTTGGCCAGGGACTTGGGCTTGCTGGTCTTCAAAATTGCCAGACACCCAGAAAAAGTCATCATCATTCAAGTCTTTGTCCGGTGTGTCTTTTATTGTTTTTTCTCGGCGGTGGCGTATTCTAAGATAGTAAACCCAGCCGTCTTCTTTTGACCCTATGGAGTACTGGTGGAAGATTTCGGCTAAGCCAAGGTTAATGCCAGCTCGACGGTTTAGCTCGGCTATGCCCATTATTACGCGGTATGAGTTGGTTGAAAGCTGGGTTGGGCATATTCTCGTTTGCCTAAGGAATTCACAAATTAAGGGTTGGACTGGAAATCTTAGTCCAGTTTCTATTATTGATAAAAGGGTAAAGGGTACAAAGCCCTAGTTTCCCCAAGGTATAGCATCTTTTTTGGCTAAGGTTAGGTGGACATCGTCAGGGATGTTATAATCCCTTCGGAATTCGGCCAAGCCACCTGGTGTTTCTACTAAAAACCTATATTTACCCATTTATTCCTAAGTTATGTATAAATTATGCTTGGTGCTAGCTTGGTCGGAAAATGTTGTTGTGTAGCTCGGTTGAGCGATCAAAAGGAGTGCCTGGGCAACCTAAGTCTGCAAAGTGAAAAACAGAAGTGTTAAGCACAGATCTTTAGACCGTGCTACAAAGTAAAAACAAGTTAAGTCCTACTTCGGCTTTGTGAAATGTTGCAGGTCCTATCTCGGTTTCAGCAAGGCGTTTGGTAGCTCGGTTGGGGCAAGTGATTTGTTAGACCGGTTGAAATTCTAGGGGCAGCTTTCTTAGTTCGGTCTGAACTAAGAGTGTTGGTTTAGCCCCAAGATAGTTCGGTCGAAATTGAGGCCTTCAAACACACTAAGTGCAGACTTAGTTCGGTATGTTATCTCGGCTAAGATAAATCAAAAGATGGTTTTTTGACTTGTTAAAACTACTGGTACAAGTGTTGGTTCGGTTGAATGGTCTGGCTAGACTTACACATAGCATAAACAGTATCCTAGTTCGGTTGAGACGTGTTTATGGATCAAACAGAGTGTTCTACAGATTGCTTCGTAAAGTTCATGGGGTTCTCATGAAGTTTTTTCCCAGAAAACGTAAGGCGGAAAAAGAAAAAACAGTGTTTTGTAAAAACACATGAACAAATTGCTGTGGATTGTATAATGCAAATACGAAAACAACAAAAGCAAGAAAGATGGATTTGAGTGACTTACCAGATGAAAGGGCAGAAGCATTGAAGATGGAGCAATGACAGCAAAACCATGAAGCTTCCTTAGTTGCAGGACAATGAAGGCTCGAAGAGAGGGAAGGAGATGAATAATGGGGTGAGTGATTCAAAAACAAAAACAAAAAGAGTTTGTTTTGATGAGAGGCCCAAAATTTGGGCAGGACTGTTTAAAAAACACGAGGTACGATGACGGTGTGACAGCTACCTTCAGCCAATGAGAGTATGCCACGTGTCCTTGGGGATAAGAAGCGATTCAGTTGCTGTGATTGAAGAGACGTTTGAACAGGACAGGTACAGCCCGGTGTGAGCCTAGCTCGGCTGGAAAAGCTTAAAGGCTTAGCTTGGTAGTAAGATTAAAATTTTTTAGCCCGGCTGGAAGACAAGGTAATCCCATCATGCTGCGCAGATAGAATTAAGGGGCAATTGAGAGGGTAATTTATATGAATAAATTGGGCCGAGATTGGGTAATGGGCCGCTTTGGGCCGTAGTTAGAAAGGCGGAGTAAAATGGCTTTTTTCATTAGCTCGGTCCAAGAAGGCCTTGTTGTTATCTTGGTCGCCACGATCAAATTGGTTGGCCCGGTCGTAATCTTTAGCCGAGATATACGGAGCCTTCTTCGGGACTTTTGTTCTTGGTTAGCTCGGTCCAACTCTTTTACGAATAGCTTGGTCTTGGCATGCAAAACCGAGGTAGAAGTGAGGAAGTATATTGAGCCCTCATCAGGACTTGGTTTTGGGTTAGTTCGGCTTTAGCTCTTCTATGGATAGCTCGGCCTTGGCATGTGAAGCCGAGGTAGGAGAAAAGCAAGGAATAGCCGAACTAACAGTTAGATCGGTCACTCCAGTTAGTCTAGCATGGCAATGTTATTTCAGTTGTATGGTAGTCCGGCCATGGTAAAACCATCTCACTTGGTTTAAGCAGTGAGGGGGGTGTTGAAGGATAAGCATTATCCTTCAGGAGTATGAATCCTAGGAGGACTCTACATGGAGGAGTAAGAGTCCTACTTGGATTATGCCACATGAAACCTATAAAAGCTCACCAATATCACCTATGGAGAGGTAACACACAACTTTGATACACAGAGCTTTTTGTCTTTGTCTTTTTTTCTGACTTAGGCATTGGAGGGGTTTCCGGCACACACCCGCCGGCTAGCTCACGTTTGTGTTTTCTCTTAATAGATGCAAAACTATCTTTTTCTATACCTATCTCACATGAATTCCAAAGGCAAACCTTGAATCTAAAATTTTGAATTTATGATATATTATTTAACATGTTTTTATCACAATATAAGTGAAAAATTAGCCATGGTTACAATCGTTTCTTACTTTTTCTCTTGTTTCAAGTGTTGTACTCAAAAGACCGATATTTACAGCCCACTTGCAAAAATTCTAGAAAGATACAGAAAAATCTTCTTACCCTCATGTTTATGTCAAAACCTTCCTTAAGTGTTAGCTTTTATGGAAAAAAAAAATTTATCAAAAAAAAGTGAGCAGTTTGAGAGAAAATCTGATTTTCGCAACAGTCGACAAATCTGGACAGAGCTGGAGTATTTCCTTAATAACTAAAAATCTAGAAAGGCTAGCCCACTTCCATCAATTGGCTTTGAAACTAGACAAAATTCTCTACAAACCCTCAAGAGGCCATGTTCAATAAAAATCTAAAAATGCTATTTTGATAGTTATCCTTACAGTAAATCAAATCTGGAAATTTGTAAATTTTAGTAGCTTCACACTCTTATTTGTTTGGATGTGCTTCTTATTGTTTGTTTGTATGACATCTATGTATGTTTTAGTTGTATCTCTTTATATTTTTGTCCTAAAATTTTTGTACTTGTGTAGTAAATGCTATTTCAATTGTTGTTCTAGCCTTAACATAATACACCTAATTTAACGGGAAACTTAAGGGTGGTATTCGATTTTCGATCACTAAGAAAAATTTTATGAGATAATGACATGTTGATTTCAAGTATTGATTGTTGGGATATGTTCCCTATTCAAGGGTTAAGTATTGTGCAAGTGTGTTTTCAAACCCTAATGTCGGGAGGTATTCTGGCTACTTAACGAAATTGAGGGGTATAAAGATGGCAGTGAGGGTCTCACACAGGGAGAGTATCCCTAGAAGCCTGTTCCCTTGGGGTAGACCATGATGTCACCACTCGGGTATGTAACCTAGGTGCGTGGGCATCATTGGAAATTATGCGATAAGCAATGCATTGGTACTTGTTTTACCAAGGGGGAGTAAAAATTACTCGCGACAAGTGTTAGTGGTTGGGTAGGAACGACATTCCGCGGCAAGTGTTAGTGTTAGTAGTTGCCTAGAACTAGATTGACTGTTATTCTTAAGAACTGAAATTTATTATAAACTTTGCTTGATTGTTACATCTGCTATAAATTATGATCATGCTATTATTGTGTATTTGATTAGGAAAAAGGAACGAGATGTGTGCGCGTTTACTGGGCATTCAAAGCTTATGGCATTTTATACCAAGTATTCAACACTATTAGACCGGTCGAAGGCTAAACTGAAGCATTTAAAGACGTATGGCTACCCTAGGAGAATTAGAAACTAGTTTTGTAAATATGTTTTGAGATTGTAAGAAATTTATAACACAGTGGATAAATTGATTCGGGCATACCTTTTGTGTTAGAATCCGAAACGAAGAACCTTATGGGTAAATCACACGCTTCACAACACGAACAAAAACACCCAGCAATGGAGTGATACTACAGTGTGATTGTCACCAACTCTAATCACAGTGCAAAGGCTTTATTGTTCTCTAATGGGAGAGAGTTAGAGAGAGAGAGAGAGAGAGAGTATAGGAAAAATGTTATAGGTTTGATTCACATAACGTATCTGATATATTATATATATCAAATATGTAACCTCCCATCCCTATCTCCTAATAGGATATGATAGATTAGATGGAGATAGTGGGTTATCCTAACAGGATAAATAGAAATTCAAATTACATGGGTAATTTGTATAGGTCATGGGTCATGTCCCATGGGTGCCCAAATCCGAATCCAATACCCGACCCAATTTCCAACATCTCCCACTAGCACATGAGTTGGCATGACAGTGCCACATCTCTATCTCAATCTTCCCAAATATTGAACAATCTCATACTAGGCAATGAACTGTGCAACCACGAAGATCATCTGCATGTGGAAGCTCTATACTAGAAACTCAAAATGAGCCAACATAGAGACATCAATCCTAAAAGAATAGAAATCGTGTCTCATGTACCTAGACCCATCTAGTTATATCAGTCCAAAACACCTTTAATCCCTCAAAGAGCATGTTTGACCCTCCTAGGTCCCGCATTATATTCACACTCAATCAACATCCCATACAGAGCGATGTGAGTTGTCGACAGTGAATATAAAGCAGAGATGTAGAACTAGATGATCTTCCCTTCACCCTCATATCTTTTAACTTGGAATTGACCGCTTTTCCAGTAATGTTCCGTAAAGTCGAATCATACATGACCATAGGTAACACACCAAAGTAGCCAAACATCAACACCTTATCTTATGACATAGTCAAAGGTCACAAAAGGCACAAAGTGAAGTCATTGAAAAAAATGACTTTTAGGACTCACACGGTAAGGAAGCAGGGATCTATTCTCTCACCTCACTAACTGGTCGATAAGCATATGCAGTATGAATGCATGCTATAATGGAGTAACTCTTCCAAAGAGTGATGTTAAACTCATACATTGTACAAATCTTAGTCTAGTCGCTCTTAAGTGCACAAGTCACTTCCTAGCGTCTAAGTCGAATTCTCTATTTGCTTGCCTCTCAGGCATCAAATGAGATCTCGCATCTGGCTATTCATAACAGACACATCATGGAAAAGTGGGTACTCATATCCATGGTCATTTTGGCTCCAACCAAGGCGACATAGTTAGTGGATAATTTTAGCCTCTCTTTTAGCTCCAAATATAATAAGCCACTAGTCTCATCCTTACTCGCTACGTAGTGCTAAGGGTGATTGCTCATGTGAGTGAGCCAATCTTGCCTGCTAACATCAAATTTATTTATTTTGTGTGTGTTAATTCACAAATCATGGCAAAAAGTAGTAAACATAAATGTGTAATCAAAACAAATATGAATACTTATGACATAAATCCCTAACAAAATAAGAGTTCAACTGAATACACATATATCACCACCAATGTAGTCCTAAATCCCTAACATGAGTAAGATAAACATCTCTAGCAATGGGCTTAGTCAAAGGGTCCGCAACCATGCGACTCGTAAGGATGTGCTCCAGGATCACTTTTCTCTGCGCCACAATGTCTTTGATAAAGTTGAACCTTACATCAATGTGTTCGGTTCTCCCATGGTACTTAGGATCCTTAGCATAAGCAAGTGCAGCCATGTTGTCACAATGGATAGTCACTAGGTCTAAAGTGTGAGTGACAACATCCAAATGCATAAGGAAACTCCTAAACCAAACGGCCTCCTGAACGGAAGATGAACAAGTCACAAACTCAGCCTCCATAGTCGATAAGGTGATACAGGATTGCCTCTTACTACTCTAAGAAATAGCACCATCGCTAAGCACGAAAGCATATCCTGAAGTGGACTTACGCTCATCTAAGTCTCCTTTCCAGTCAGCATCACAATAGCCAACTAGACGTAGATCTAAACTTTGGTAGCAAAGTGTGTAATCTGCAGTCCCTCTAAGATATCATAATATCCTCTTAACTGCTTTCCAATGAGTTGGTCTTGGGTTGGATTGGTAACGACTCACCAATCTGACTACATAACAAATGTCAGGACATGTACACATCATAGCATAAATCAAGCTTCCAACAGCATTCGAGTAGGGTACACAGGCCATCTTTTCTTTTTCTTCTAGAGTCTTAGGACCCATATCAAGGCTTAGACTCTCGCCTTTCGCAACATGAGTGTCAATAGGTTTGCAGCTCTACATCTAGAATCGCTTTAGGATAGTCTTAATGTAAGTCTCTTGAGACAAACTGAGAAGTCTCATAGAGTTATCCCTAAGGATCTTAACACCGAGCACATAGCTCGCTTCACCCATGTCTTTTATCTCAAATGTAGAGAACAACCACTTTTTAGTGGCGATAATCTTTTCGTTGTCATTTTTAGCCAATAATATGTCATCCACATATAATGATAGTATCAGAAAAATGTCCTTGGACCGCCTGACGTACACACAGTGATCTTCATTGATCATCGTAAACCCATTAGAAACAATGGCTCGATGAAATCTCAGATTCCACTGTCTTGATGATTACTTTAAGCCATAAATAGATCGTTAAAGCTTGTAAACTTTGCACTCCTGACCTACTGCCACAAACACTCCTGGTTGATCCATATAGATCTCTTTATCCAATTCTCCATTGAGAAATGCAATCTTAATGTTTATCTGATATAGCTCTAAGTCCAACTGAGCTACTATGTGTCACGACCCCAAACCGCCCCTAGTAGTTTGGTGCCGTGATGGCCAGTAATCCGAGATTACCGAAGGCCAACTTTCAAAATTCACACACAATCAAAGTATAATTATATGGGGCTCACAAGTGCGGAAGCAATAATTTAAAATACAAGTGGTTCATAAGAGCAGTGCATAAGTCAAATGGAATGGCATACAACTTTACATAGCTTTAAAACTTTAACACAAATAAAATGAAATACAAAGTTACACATCACATCTTAACAAAAGAGCTTCTCAAGCCGACATAAAAAAAGTGCATGAAATACAAGTCAAGAAACATAATCTTCAAAGTTGCCGACATCCTCACTGCCGACATAACATGCATACAAAACACACATCTCGGCGTAGCCGACTTCTTGCTTGTTACCTACATACATACATAGGGAGGGTGAGCTTGGGTACTCAGTGAATGGTATTAGTAATAAAGGGGTTAAATGAATGATACCCGGGATCTTTTCAAAACAATACATAGTATATCCTTGTCAAAACCATACATAACAAAGCTTTACTTGGCTTGAAAGAAAACATCAATTGAACCTTGGTCTTTCAAAACTTACTTACTTACTTAACATACGTCAAATCTTAAAACATGGGGTGATGACATTCCGGAAAAACAAAAGAATAACCTCGGCATCGAGCACACCCGTTCATAGTCCGTCGGTGGCCGATATCTTAACAAGGGTGCTACTTAGGCTTAACGTCCCCTAGCACGAAAGGACGGTGTTACTTAGGCTTAACGTCCCCTAACACAAAAGGACGGTGCTACCTAGGCTTAAAGTCCCCTAGCGCGAAAGGAACCTCAAAACAAGATGTGCAGTTGCATTATAGTCCCCTGACACTAAGGACTTTCAAAACAAGATGTGCTGCGAAACTTTAGAGTCCTCCAGCACAAGGTACTTTCAAAACATCACGTGCTATGAAAGTTTAGAGTCCTCCAGCACAAGGGACTTTCCGAGAATGTCATCAAAACAAAACTTATACTTGATACATAAAATATGGATATCATTCATGCTTAGCAAATACTTTTATCAAAACAAGGCAAAGCTTTATCAAAACCTTATAACATAACTTTATTAAAAATACCACTCACATAGTTCTTGGGACGTCGAGGTCAAGGCAAAGGTCCAGGTCCTACAAATAGATGGCAAAGCATACTGAACGTAGTTCTCAAAACAGGTCTCACATGCATGCAAATGATCTCAGGAAAACATGCTGGAAATCAAAACATTGTTTTACATGTCAGGAAGACATACTGGGTACCAACCAGATCTTTGCTGAGGTCCCACACCTCCTGGCCGAGGTGTGGCTACCTAGGCCTCGGCGTACGGCTACATGGTGAGGTACGCACAAGTCAAACTAAAGGTGTAAGTGATCATGCAAGGTAGGCCAAGGTGAGATACGATGCTTGGCCTAAGTGTGAGGTCTAGGTAAGAGTGATCTCGGCGACTACACCTCGGGAAGTGAAGTCTGGAGATCTTGGTTTCCACCCGTGAAGAACAGGAAGAACATGAACATGAAGATCATGAAGAACATGAATGCTAAAATCATAACTTCTTTATTACAAAAATCTGGGATTTCATGCTATGAGTGTGAAAACATGGACCTGGGTACCCATACTTGAAAATCATATGAAAACAAACACAAAACATGAATCTAGGCATGAGCCTTCAGATCAAAACATGACTTTTCTTGAAGAACACATGAATGCCATTTTCTCTTTCTAAAATTGAACTTCAAAGCAATGCATAGCTTACAAATCATATTCAATCATGCAATGCAATAACATAAACATAAAGAACGACAAGAGCAGATCAAGAATCTAACCTTAGAACACGGATCTAACGGTTCGATCTCTAGGGATCAAGCTTGGAAATCTACTCTCCCACAAGAACTCTTCTCCCTCTTCTAGAGCTTCTCTCTCCTCTTCAAAACAAAGATACAACAAATGATAGGTTTTCTCTCTCTATCGGCTGACTTAACACTCAGCTCAGACATGTGGCAACGGCTGGTTGGTTCTCCTCAAAAGGTGATAGATTGACAAGACAAGACTATGACAACGTGTATCTAACAAGCTACTCGGTAAGGCACTCCGGCAAGTGATGACATCGGCTAAGGACAAAGCTTCGGCAACTAAGGTGACAATGACCTCGGCTAGGAAGGACAACACTTGACTAAGTTGTGCCACACCTTGGCCTAGATGTGCAACACCTCGGTCTAGGTCATACCACTCCAGGACAAGATCGCTTAGGTGCAAAGGTAACATCTCGGCCTAGATAATAACATCTCGGCCAATATGTCAGGGCAAAGGTGGAGGTCAAACAAAGTGGTTCCAAGATAATTCTAGACTGAAGATGACCTCGGCTTGGAATGATCTAGGCTTAACATAACTTAGGCTTAAGACACTAAGGAAGGAACAAAGCATGCACACAACACTTAAGCAAATCACATGAACACAAAACAAGGCAGGGGCCTTACTTAGGCAAAACAAGTCACAAACAAACATATGCAAGCTCAACGAGTCATAATCATACAAATGCTCATGAACATGACTAAGACATAAATGCGGGTCGTTACACTATGGCCAGAATTAGGCAAATAGAGGCAAACCTCACAACTAGTGAAAAGGTTTCCTCGTAGTCCATACCTCTAATTGGGTGTAGCCTTTTGCCACTAGGCGAGCCTTATACCTTTCTATGGAACCATCCGCCTTGCGCTTGATTTTGAGAACCCATTTGTTCCCAATAGTCATGCGCTCTAGCAGCAAATCAACCAAGTCCCAGACATGATTTTTCTTCATAGACTCTATTTCTTCATCCATTATAGCACTCCATTCTTTACTAGCAGGGGATGAGAGAGCCTCTTTGAGATTCTTAGGCTCTATCTCATCACTTGGAGCAATCATGAATGCTTCCCCTTTAATCTCAAAATGACGACGGGATATAGCTCCACGTTTACTTCTACGCAGTTGAGAGTCTAGAGAATTCTCATCCATTGGATCTAATCCATGGGCAGGTAAATCACTCCTATTGTCCCTAGGAGCTTGAGGGATTATTTACTCATTCTTTACTAGGCTACTTGGTGCTCCTTCATGTAGATCCTCCATCTTATAGAGCTCTACATCTCTAGTTACGTCTCCTCTACTAGGAAAATCCTCCTCTAGGAAATCCATGTCTGTTGACTCAATTTTAGTCACACTTCCATCCGGATGCTTCCCAATAAACACATAGCCCTTAGAATGCTCACTATAGCGAATGAAGATACACTTCATTCTTCTAGGGCCCAACTTCCCAAACTTATGAGAAACATTGTGTATGTAGGCTGCCGAATCCCAAGGCCGTGAATTGACCATATTAGGGTTTTCGCTAGTTCACATCTCATATGGGGTGAAAGGAACTAATTTGGAAGGCACACAGTTAAGGATGTAGGCAGTAGTCAACAAAGCATCTCCCCAATAAAGATTAGCTTGCGCCATCATAGATCTAATCATGTCAAGCAATGTGCGATTCCTTCTCTCCCCTACACCATTTTGCTGTGGAGTCCCACGAATTGTTAATTGCCTAATAATTCCTTTTTTCTGACAGAGCATTTTAAATTGCTCAAATAGATACTCACGTCCCTGATCAGTCCTTAGAGCCTTAATGCTCTTGTCTAATTGATTCTCAACCTCATTAACATACCGTTTAAAGCAATCTAATGCTTCTGACTTGTGAGAAATCAAATAGACATGGCCAAAATGCGAGCAGTCATCTATAAATGTGATAAAATAAGGGGCTCCATGCCTTGCCCTCACATTCATTGGTCCACATATATCAGAATGAATAAGCTGTAATGGGATAGATGCATTTTTAGGTTTCCCAAATAGTTTCTTTGTTGCCTTTCCAGTAAGATAGTGCTCACAAGTAGGCAAAGTGACTCTAGCGAGGGGGCCTAAAAGGCCTTCTCTAGCCAATCTAGTCATCATGTCTTGCCCTATATGACCTAATCTAGCATGCCATCTCATAGAATCATTATCACAAATATATGCAATGTAAGAAACAGAGCCATTGGCATTATTATTAAAACTAGAATCATCCACATCCAAAACTATGAAACCATCCAAAAGATAACAAAAACCATAAAAAATTGTACCCAAATAAAGGCTAACACCATTATTCTCAAAGCAAAAGCAAAAACCAAGGCCCATCATGCTAATAACTGAAACTAAGTTTCGCCGAATATTTGGAGCATAAAGAACATCATGAAGATACAAGGTGTGCCCTCATCACATTTCTAGCTTGTATGTGTCAATGCCAAGCACCTCCATACTGGACTCGTTCCCCATGTAAACTTTTCTGCTCCCAACATGTATTCGGCGATACTCAATGAACCCTACTCTGTTCCTCATGATGTAGTATGTTGCTCCTGAGCCTACAACCCAAAACTGAAGAGAATGAGCACTTAATGCTTGACTAGAAACAAAGCATTGAATGCGAGAAATTAAGTAAGGGAGTACTTTCTTCTGCTTGCTTCTTAGGAGCACCCTTTGCTTTTCCACGCTTGAACTCAGAAGTCCTATGTAAGCTTGACTCAACCACCATAGTAGAACCATTAGACTTAACCGTCTCTAGGTGCTCAGTCTCTAGCTCCAAATGACGCGATATGTCCTCAAATGTTTTCTAACTCTCATTACGCATCATGTTCAACTTCATATGCTCCTAAGAATTTAGCAGAGAGCGAATCACAGCTTGAACTTGCTGCTCTTGAGTCAAATTGTGCCGAACGGCCACCAGCTCACGTATCATGGCTGACATAACCCTCAAATGCTGCTTCATAGAGTAATGCGCCTTTTTTTGCAAGAGTCAAACTTCATAGTCAGCCCCGTAGCTTTGCCAAAAAGGCGACACCAACTTTTGCTTAAGAGCTTTCCACATCTCAAATGCAGTCGGGCAATGCTCAAACTCACTAATCAAATCGTTTTGCATGCTGCTCAACATGGTAAAGCGCTAACATCGATCTTTGTCACGCCAAGTCTGATAGACTTCGAGATCACAACGATGTTGAGCTGCATTGCCCTGCTTAGGCTCAACCATCACTTGGTCAAGTGTGTTCAAAATGTTTTGCTCATTGAGGAGATATTGGATCTGACAGCACCATATGTCATAGTTTAAACCATCAAATTTCTCTCTCTTAGTCAAGTCCGCCACAACTATCTTCACTACCATTTTTACATAGAGAGTAAAAGAAGAACAAATGCGCAGGGGATATTAATGTTAGTAACACAAAATTATTTTGCAGCAAAAGAATTTAAATTAAATAATAATAATATTACACACGTCTCAAGATTGAAAACTTGCTATGCTCGTAATAATCAATAGGTTAGACACACTCTCTCTAGTGAGAGTTGAAATGCAGAAATTATGCACTTCATATTCTTTCTCAAGCCACCAAGAACTCACAAAGAACCCAATTTAGGATTTGAGTTTTCTCATCAATCGTAAATTCAAATCTAACAAATAATATATGGTTTCGAAGGTCTTGAAACAAGGATTATAAATATGTAAGATTTGTAGACTGAAATTAAAGCATGTAAAACAATCATGCAAGTAAAGTTTCGAGAATTTAAAATGGGTCTCCATTTTTCTTGAAATCTAATCATTTGATTTCATTAAAACTTTGTAGATATGTTCTACATGAAATGTACTACAACATATGTAAATTTCAGGTTGATCAGAGAAAGTTCGAAAAAATATTAATTTGCAAGCATATATCATGTATACATATATCAATAGTTATATACATATTTTAATGCACAAAAATAAGCACAAAAGTACCCTATGAAAGGCCTGATACCACTGTAGGAAATTTATAATACAATGGATAAATTGATTCTGGCATACCTTATGTGCTAGAATCTGAAACAAAGAACCTTACGGGTAAATCACGTGCTTCACAACCACGAAGAAACACCCAGCAATGGAGTGATACTACAGTGTGAGTGTGACCCACTGTAATCATAGTGCAAAGGCTTGATCATTCTCTAATAAGAGAGAGAGTTAGAGAGAGAGAGTATAGGATATGTAATTATAGGTCTGATTCACATAACGCATCTGATATATTATATATATCAGATATGTAATCTCTCATCCCTATCTCCTAATAGGATATGATAGATTAGATGGAGATAGTGTGTTATCCTAACAGGATAAATAGAAATTCAAATTACATGGGTAATTTGTATGTGTCATAGGTAA
This sequence comes from Camellia sinensis, assembly GCF_055761805.1. Classification (NCBI taxonomy): domain Eukaryota; kingdom Viridiplantae; phylum Streptophyta; class Magnoliopsida; order Ericales; family Theaceae; genus Camellia; species Camellia sinensis. The sequence goes on from NC_138964.1 coordinate 76,271,915, forward strand.
TGCCCTATGCGTGTTCAAATCTGGGTCCAATACCTAACCCAATTTCCAACAGAGATTGTACGTGATAAATCCCCTGTTGTATTTAAAACATGATTTTATAATTATTACATATCTATACATATCTTTTGTATTACCTAATCCTTGTTTTCTTGTCGACTCATGTAGACCTTGTGTTAATACCTTGTCAAGATGTGTAAAAAAGAAAACTTTGCTATCTAAGATAGTTGGACTTTAAAGGGAGACTATATTGACTCCTCCGACCTTCCTAAAATCTTACTTGGTTATTAACCAAAGGACTCATTAGTAACGTTTCTTGGATTTGTAACCTTTACTAAACCATGTATTTATTTGTTAATTTATTCATTGATGTTTCCAATTTTTAGGGCATCACAACAGAGGCTACCACCAGCTTCACCACTTCTATCTCATCTCTTCCCTCCTTAAGCAGCTGAGTATCTTCCTTAGGTTTTCGATGAGACCCTAGTCAAGTAACCAGTTTATTGTAATCTTTGATAGTATACTTGTAATGTTTTAGTTGGAATTCTTGTAAAGCTTTTGAGTTCAATTTAATATTCTTTTATCTTTACTTTTCATTCATCTTCTATGATTATTGAATGAATTCGTTACTTCATTTTGCATTGTTGTTATATTTGTTACCCAAAACGAGCTATGTTATGACTAGACGGATTGTGCTACAAACCCTAGTTTAGAGTGGACAACCCGTTCTAGTTAAGATAGGGTGTGCTCATGCTTTGAACGCAACTTTATCTCTCTTCCCAATTCATGACTTATAGTTGAGGAATTGGTTCGTTCTAATCAAGTATTCGTGTGCTTCATAGAGTGCAAATCTGAGTATTAAACTAGTGGTGGATTCAAACCCCTAAGTTCCCGATCCAATTAATTCAATATCATTTTAATTACTTTATTTATTAGGGTTTCAGAAATCATTTTCACCAACAAACAACAACCACTCATTAAATTAAGTTGAGAATTAATAATTGAAATAGTTTTAAAATACACATTAGTCCCTGTGGATACGATACCCATACTGTCATGCCCTAGTATGTCATCGCACTTCCCGATGCTAATATATGAACCATATAGTCAATGACGATAATTCAAGAATTTAATAATCAGTTACATGACTTAAAAGTTATCTCTTCCCCATTGAACTACTCAAGTGATTACAATATTGTTTTAATACAAAAATAAAATTAAAAAAAAATAAAATTAAAAGAAATGAAACACATAGTTCAATGCATAAGAGATAATACAAACAAAATGCCTTATGGGCTTACATCTTTTCAAGGACTTTCCTTGAGTACACAAAAGATGGCACTACAACTCCACACCAAATAGACCAAGGCTTCATCACATAATACAAATAGGAGCCTCCAAACTCCCATCCCCGATTACTGCTCAATATTGGCCACTTTAGTTGCACATCCACATCATTCCCTGAAAGGTTGTTAGTTTTGGGATGAGCAATAGCTTAGTAGGAAATACCATTAACAAAACATGTAAATAATTGAAATGAATATGATCATGCCATGCACTTGTTAGGATAGAATCCATGTTCTCTCTTTTTTAAAACTAAAAATGTTCGATGCTTGATTTCCATTCAAAGTCTCTTCTACAACCATGGAGTAATAAATACGCTATGACGTCACGAGCAAGAGCCGCAAAACCAAACGTACATATATAGATTTATATACAGAAATATTCCCATATTTGTTAACTCTAAAAATGGTGGGACGATGGGCACCAAAAACTTTTTCCTTCCATCTTTGCCGGCTCCTGAAACAGTGGGCTTGTGGACACCCAAAAACTTTCCCACATTCATCCAGCGATAAACTCAAGACAGAGCAGTTGGGCACCTTAACTCTCCGCGCGAGTACCAAATACAACACACAACCCATTATCAAAACCCGATTCAACTACCCGGACTCATGTTATTTACCCCCTTTGTCATTTTCCAAACATCCACAAGATTGTAAAATCATATGAGAAAATTATAATGCACATGATGCATGAGTTTTCAAATCCAATTTTCATAATGTTTGTTCAACTCACGAATAAAGGATGTCTCCAATGCCACCATTTTCCACAATCTCAATGTTCATCTATTTTAATACATATATCCAAAAAATTTCAATAATCGCATGTCTGAACACCATTTCTATAATCATTCACCAAATTTCAAGATTTAAGAGTCAATTCGGCCAAATTCATTATTAAATCAAATTTGAAAAATAGAGTCTTTAGAAAAATTGGGGCTTTTCCCACCTTCACATATAAAGAGTCAATATTCATCATTTCTAACCATAATCAAGAAGGATATACATAAACTTTTTCAAAACATGGAGCAAATCCCCTTTTTATTCATCAAATCCACTTTATATCATAAAATCATCTCATACATTACTATAACTAAGAGAATACCACATATATATCTCGAATCATAAATATATCAAGTTAAAAGTACCCCTACCTCAAGATTGATGGCAAAAGATGAATACCCAACTTCAAACTTCGAGAATGAGAAAACAATCGGTGGAACTTTTGATCTAGGCTTGTTCTTCCACTCCCTTTGAAGATCTAAGGTGCATCTTAGTTAAAATCAAGGGAAATCAAGTGTTTAAAGACTAGGGTTTTGGAAATGCGTGTGTGTGTGTGTGTGTGTGTGTGTGTGAGAGAGAGAGAGAGAGAGAGAGAAGAGCTATGGAAAAAGTGAGTGAAAAAGTGTTTGGATCGACTTTTAAGTGTGATGTCCCGAACAGACCGCTTGAGCTAACTTTCCACCGTTTGAGCGAAGTGCTCAGATCAAAGAGACAAGATACTGAGAGCTTTGCATCTCCATTTGAGTGACTGATATACTGCTCAAGCGGTGTCCTACAGTAGATTGTCGCATATACTTGCCATTTATACTAATTTAATAGAGTTTGGGAAAATTGGTTCATGGTATACCAGTCACCAAATTTATAAATTTGTCTGAACTAGATATATGAATTGGACTTGTTATTTAATAGAGAGAAATTTTTCAATGAATGTTTTCCATTTGTGTCTATACTAATTTAATAGAGTTTGGGAAGATTGGTTCATGGCATACCAGTCATTGAATTTATAAATTTATCTGAATTAGATATATGAATTGGACATGTTATTTAATAGATTCTCTGTGTATGTTTCCCATTTTTGTTTCCACGTAATGTGTATATTGTGTTTGCAATCACCAGTTAACATACAATGTCAGTAAAAAATGTCAAGTATAGATTAGTGAAATTTGATGGGAAACCACTTGTCTTTTACATATACCAGTGAATTTCTCAAAGACATGCATGATGCATACATTTATTTTACTAAAGAAAATCACATTGTTTGCATCAAAATATCACCTTTTTTGTTTTTTGGGTACCTTGTGATTCCCGTTACTAATTAGAATACATTTATTAGTAAAGTTTATTAGGAATCATAATAACCATTTGCAAGTACAAAAAGCATGAATCTTGATTGAATATATTTGAAAAACTATATAAACCTTTCCCAATTACATGGCTCATTTACAAACTATTGTTAGAAATGGCTGAGCCTAACAAAAAAAAAAAAAAAACTATAATAACCATTGTAATCTATACACTACAAGAAACTACACTTTTGGCGACTAATGTTTTAGTCACTAAAAGAATCGATTTTAGTCACTGAAGATATTCCCCGACCAAAACTTTCAGTCGCTTGCTTTGTCGCGGGTACATTGTCGGCGAAGGTAGTGGCGACTAAAACAAATTTAGTCGCCATAAGTCCAACACAAATGGCAACTAATATGTTGGTAGGCAAAAGTATAGGGTATTAGCAACTAAAAGTGGTTTAGTCGCGGATGAGTGACATTGGCGACTAACATCTTAGTCGCCCAAAGGGTGCATCAATTCATAACTAACATTTTCAGCTACTATATCTTTTGTCGCCAAAAAATAAAAAAATCTACGGCGACCAAATTATTAGTCGTCAAAAGTGTTATTTTTTAGCTACTAAATTTTTAGTTGCGGAAAGGTTAATTATTCTTTAGCTACTATAGATTTTAGTCGCTTATGACATATTTAATTATGTTTTGGTGACTAATTATTCAGTCGCCAAAAGTGTTATGAGTTTTACCTACTACAAAATTAGTCGCCAAAACTATTTTCAATTTGTTTTGGCTACTATGTATTTAGTCGCCAAAAGTTTTTTTTTACTTTTTGCTACTAAACAATTTGTCGCCAAAACTTTTTTTCATTTTGTTTTGGCTACTAAATGTTTAGTCGCCAAAATATTTATTTCTTTTTTTGGCTACCAATTGTTTTGTCACCAAAAATATCAATTTTTTTTTTTGTTTTGTTTTTTTCATTTTAATAAATTTGTTCACAACCTGTATGTATTCACCACAACCTGTAATAGGTATACAAACAAATCAATATATATATTATCACATATTCCATAATGCATGTTTCACTTACAACCATCAAACAAAAAAGAACACCTTACAATATAAACTTATATACAAACCAACTAATATATTCCAATTACGAATAATAACGTCATACATTCCAAATGTCCTACCAAAACAATATCCTCTATACACAACATTTTTACTATACTATGCATTGTAATGACCATTTGGCATGGTACAAATTACCATGGTAATATGTAGCACGACAAAAGGTAATCTATATATATCACTAGAGCAATTAAAACAAGTTCCAAAAATACTATGTACCCCGCCAAAAATTATATGTACGATTCATCCAAATTCCACACAAAAAGTAGAGGACGACCAAAAACTTTCCAATGTTGCACAACTGTGAATTATCTTCCGGACAAAAAAATAGAAGAACCACATGTCAATGCCAATAGCCATCTACACAACAAAAATTACACCCATCAGTTCCATTGTAAACAAAAATTTTTAACAAAAAGTTACAACCATCTACAGAACACAAATTGCAAGGATGTCAATTGTAATTGCAATTGTATTTAGGGTTACTTTGAATTTAGGAAGTATTTGTTAAAAAAATTTCACTATTCAAACTAGGACACATAAAATGAGATGGAGAGAGGATTAGGAAATTTTGAAGAATCAGTTTACAACACTTCGCATTTCAGCTTTATCCATCATATGTGCACGCTCTTTCCCACTCTAACCCCAACATGGTGCTCACTTGGTCTTACAGAAAATCTAAGATCTAAAACATTTTCAATGACAATATGGTTGAAAATGTGGAAAGGTATGTACAGTGTACAATATTGTATTAGAATACAACTTACTACACTTGGAAACTCAATGCAAACGTATGTACTGTGTAACATTTACGTTGGCTTATAGAACAAAGTGAGATTAAATGTGTTGGTTTTGTCAAAATCTTGGCAATCATGACCAAAAGTCACAAATAGGTTACAATTCTGATGGGTTCGGTTGAGTTGAGAGTTTATTCAACTTTAGTGTACAGTGTTAAGAAATTTCCCAAGTTAGGCATGAGCCCCAAGTCAAGTTTAGTCTAAAGTGTAAACAAATATATATATTTTTTCATAAAACTAAATATTTTGAGATGCTTATAGAACATATATATTTATAGGCTGTAATATATAAGCTTTAATATATATTTATAAGCTTTATGGAGTTTGTTGTGGCAACTCCCAACGTACGCGTGGTAATTACATCCCATCTGACCCCACAGATCCTATTTGACATGAGGAAGGTACCTGTGGCATCCATAGAGTGCTTTGGGGGTTGCTTCCAATTTTCGGCCCTTGAAGGCCTTTTCCGGCTAAGTTTATGGTGTTTTTCACGCCAACTCACAACGCATGCGTGGTAATTACGTCCTGTATGTCCCCACAGGTCCTATTTGACATGAGAAACCTACCCGTGCCATCTCGACAGTGGTTCGGGGGTTGCTTCCAATTTTCGGCCTTCGAAGGCTTTTTTCGGCAAAGTTTATGGCATTTTTCACGCCAACTCCCAACGCACATGTGCTAATTACAGCCTGTATGTCCCCACAGGTCCTATTTGACATGAGAAACCTACCTGTGCCATCCTTACAGTGGTTCGGGGGCTGCTTCCAATTTTCGGCCCTCGAAGGCCTTTTTTGGCTAAGTTTATGGCGTTTTTCACACCAACTCCCAATGGATGCGTGGTAATTACGTCCTGTATGTCCACACAGGTCCTATTTGACATGAGGAAGCTACATGTGCCATCCTTACAGTGGTTCGGGGGCTGCTTTCAATTTTTGGCCCAAAAAGGCCTTTTTCAGCAAAGTTTATGGCATTTTTCACGCCAAGTCCCAACGTACGCATGCTAATTACGTCCCGTATATCCCCATAGGTCCTATTTGACATGAGAAATCTACCCATGCCATCCCTACAGTGGTTCGGGGGCTGCTTCTAATTTTCGGCCCTCGAAGGCCTTTTTTGGCTAAGTTTATGGCGTTTTTCACGCCAACTCCCAACGTATGCATGCCAATTACTTCCCATATGTCCCCCACAGGTCCTATTTGACATGAGGAAGCTACCCGTGCCATCCCTACAGTGGTTTAGGGCCTTCTTCCAATTTTCGACCCAAAAAGGCCTTTTTTTGGCTAAGTTTATGGCGTTTTTCACGACAACTCAAACATGTTTTGAAAGGCCAGCCCAAACATGTTTAAGCAAGCGGCTCGGACTGGACAATGAAGTCCACATAACGAGTGAAGCAAAGCCCATTAAAAAAAGAGGCACTTTGAATCTCAATAGCCTTTTCAATTTAGACAAACAAAAGGCCGCTAAGACTACTGATTGACCCAACAACGAGGTACCTATGGCTGCAATGAGAGTTCTAATCAGTCCACACAACCAGAGGAACATCTTTATTTGAACCATTTTTAACATGGTCAGACAGAGGGATGAATAGAATAGGAGAATATGAATCTAGGAAGTAAGGAAGGCATTAGTCTATTGAGATGAATAAACTTCGAGCGCAGGATCTCATCACCAGAATGAAAAAAAGGTATTCCCTACAAATAGAAAAAATATTTAATGATGAATCAAGAAATACAACAAATAACATCTTATTGGAAATTTTTTGCTGAACTCTGTGAATTATTCTATGCATCTGACTCATTTTGATGAATTTCCATGCCCAAAGAATTGGCCCTCCCCAATGAAGTATGAAATCCGTGGTACAAAATACAATAGACTTAAAGGTTCTGTAAAATGTGTTGAAGACTTGCATAGGAATAGGATCGATGCAAAAGTTATAACTAATATACAACTAACATCTACAAAGGCATACATGATAAAACTCTTTGTATTACCCACAAAAAAAAAAAAAAGCCCTCTGTTTTGTGCACTCTGACTGGAAATTTATTTTTCAAAACCTACCTAACAGAAAACCTGTTGTTACGTAAGCAGCACAATTCAAGTAATAATAATTTAGCTTGCTTGCAGACAGATCTGATTTAACTTCCTTTACAACGAGTTTAACTGGAATAGAGCCAATATTATTACTTCAAGTATCATAAGAATTTGACCTAGTAAATTCATTTAGTCTAGGATAATCGTCCAATATTAATTTAAAGATATTAATAATTCAGTTGGTAGGTTGGGTCATATGAATTATTTAACAGGATAGTCCAGACCATTTCTTGGAATCCAAGCATAACTGGACCTACTTAGTTGTAAACCAATGACAGCTCAACAGTTCAAAGATCTTGCAGCATTATTAAAATAACCATGAATGAGATTCGCTAGGGCCAACAAAATGGAAGATCTTATGGAAAATTCATCTATGAGTAAAAAGCTACACCCAACAAATATACAACCAAAAGTTCAAAAATCCATATAGAATGTTATTGCTCGAACAACACGTGATGGATAAAACAGTAGAGAAAATTCTATTATTCAACAACTATGGACCTATGACATTCAAAGGTACAGTGATTTTTCCATGCACAAAACACTATGACATTCAAAGGCCATTTCTAGAGAGTGGTCCTATGGCATTCAAAGGCCATTTCCAGAGAGTGGTCCTCTAAAATCGACGGTGCTGGGAGTGGTAGACTAGATATAGACCTAACCATTGACATAACATACACAAAATTGCTACTCTCACACTTTAACCCGTGCTATTATGATTGGCAGCCTAAACTTCTACCATTGCATACCAAGTAATGGCCGTACAAAATGCTATGCCACACAATAATAAAAAAAGGATTAATAGGGTGAAGTTGTATTTTTTGCTTCTCTACCCATGATTATACAAATTATTTTATACATAAAACACATAAGTATACATTTGTAAAATAGTCTCTCAATTACTATTGTTTATTCTCTAGATTATACAGGAGGGGAGAAAGGAAGGCATTAGTTTAAATCCTTGGGTTAGCTTTTGAACAGGCATTCCATGTGCCAACTATTAGTATCAGAGTAAAGAGAGGTAGTAAAGCAGCTAAAATAGAAAGTTAGGTGCCACTATATATAAGTCAACAAAATTTAACCACAATAACACTAACAAAATGCTAATTTTGTATTGTTGAAATCCTGCAGAATATGAGAAGAAGAAATGGACATTGTGGGGAAAAGAAAAGCATACCAACATCAGTCTGTATACTACAAACTATTTCGTTAACAAAATATGAAACATGAAATTTCATTAACAAAATATTTCGGCAAATTTTTTTGTAGTTACCTTATGGAAATCAGATTACGGTCCTTTGTGTAATGTATCGAAACACCAGGTCGTCTGCTGCTAAGTCTACTCACATTATGCCTCAAAACCTATTCCAAGCACATAACAACAAAAAATTTGCATAGCAACTTTAGAAAACAATTCTATGTCAATATGATCCATATTTTTGTAGAACTTGCATTAGCTTATGAATAAAAGTATGTTTACTGAATAGTAGGATGACCATCTGAACCCTCCAAGAGGGTTGTGAGCCATGACACCACGTCGTTCAGATGATTCAGTTGTACTTGTTGTGCCTCCCGTGCTTTTTTTTCTTCTTCGACTTGTTTTATCAGCTCCTCTCTTTCCCTCATAATGTCCTCCCGATCTCTTTGGCGCTGCTCTTTCTCCTTGAGCAACTCCTCGTGATCTCTTTGGCGTTCCTCTTTCTCCTTGAGCAACTCCTTGTGATCTCTTTGACGGTCCTCACGAAGAACTTCCAGTTCCGCTCTCATTGCCTCCATATGTTTATCACGTGCTCGTGCTACACTAGAAGCTGTGGAAGAGGGTTGTGGGCCTATCCCACATCCACGCAAGTAATTTTTCTTTGCCCCGAGCACTTGCCTTGAAAGTTCTTCGTGGGTCAATGGCAACCTCGCATCGGTAGCTACGACTTGTAGATTCACCATATCATCCTGTCATGGAAAAAAAACAATGAAGTCAAGATGGTTGAAGGAATTGAAAACAACTTTAGTAATTGATATGCAACAAAATTGGTTTCAACATTCAATACTCACATGTAGCTCACCACATTTGGGGTCAATCCAGTCTCCCATCTTCTTGGACTTGTGCGATTTCTTATAAAATTTTGAGAAATCTATATCTCCATCCTCATTTGCCTATTGTAGACGCGCCCGAACGTCCCAGGAGAATCCCGTTTTGTCCATTGGGCTCACTGCAGTTTGGACTCAAATGTGACGGTTCTTAATTTGATCTTGCAAAGTGCAATACGAGATTGATAAATCACCAAAGAGTCCAAATCTGGCAAATCGTTTTGAAAAACTGATTTTTAGAAAGAAGTGCCAAACATAGACTGTTTTCCCAGATACAGAGTCGCCACCTAAATATTTTATTTTGGGAGAATTTAGGAAACCCTGACTCGTGCCTAAGGCCACGTGTCCGTCATCACCAAAGTTGCCTCGGCTCGGGAACTTGGGTACGATTGGGGAAGGTCATGCAATGAGCACCCTCGCTCACCCGATCAATGATCAGCCACTACTAAACAAGATATCTTATTTTTGAAAACATATGTGCTCTTATTCCAATTTATTTAGCCTAGAATTGCTACGTGATGCAAACAACATACAAGTATAGACTGGATCACCTAAGTTGGAACAAAACATCTCATGTTTGTTTTTGAAAGCGGTTTGCTACTCGTTAGTAGGCTAAAATGCGGATTTTGCCACCCTCAAGTGGGCTTAAGAAAACATGATTTTGCCACTCCGTGAAGTGGGCTTAAAACACACATTTTGATGAATTGTTCAAATTCAAGCAATGCAGCCTTCACCCACAGGCATTCAGGCAGTTATATCAATTAAGCAGTTAGCCTCATGGTAAGCCTGCTAAACATGGCAACACTTACATATATGCAAGATGCTAAAGCATAAAAGCTTACCTAGTACTCCAAGCCAAAACAAACAACTAGTTAGTAATCAATGCATGATCCTAGTTTATGTTAAGATGGCTAATGCAACACATGCAAAATGCAAGTAAGATAGGCTCGGCTATTCTAAGATGTCATGTGAGGTGCTACTTGATACATGTATTCAAATTGGAATTGAAATACAATGCAGTTAGTATAATGCGCCGAGCCTGGTGCATGCGAGACAGATGAATGAATGCAAACATGCGAAGCATAAGGATGCTAATTGAAACATGCCCTAAAACTAACCATCGTAAGCTGGTAAATAAAAGAGAGAAAGACGTGGGGTTGGAAGACATGCAACACACACACGCACACTTATTACAACAGTTGGCCCTCTTGACGGAAGGTCCGAATAAATAATACAACACCAACTAGCTAATCTAAGCTAATCTAATTAAGCTAGTTATTACACAACCAAAATGAATAATAAATTACAGCTAATTATTACACAACTCTAATTAATTAACAAACTAACTAAGTAAGCAATTAAACTAGCATACAAACTACATGAATGTGGACTGCCTCAGCTATGCCTTGAATGATAAAGGATGCATGAATGCTCGAGTCGCCTTGTCGGGAAATCCATCGCGATGCCTCGGCTTGCCTTTGTTTGCAATTGATTTCAGAAATTTGCACAAAGCTCCAGAGAGATGAAACTTCACCCCGGGAAACTGTGGGAAGCCTACTGACCAATTTATAGGCATGGGAGACCAACTACCGACCACCTTTTGTGGTGGAAACCAAAGAAGGTGGTCGGCCTGCCAAAAAACCTAGTTGGCCGACCAGTTTCTTCTCCTGGATTCTGTTTTTCTGCAACAAAGGGAAAGAGAGAGGCACGACAAGGTATTTGCAACACATGTGTGCATGACCACTCTGCCCGTCATTGCATAAGCTCTAGGGAGTGTAGTCCTCGACCCTCAGGCCACCGGTCGCGCATCTCGATGCATGACGGCCGAGGAGTCGAATTGCACGACTCAATGTGAAATGAATGCACATACAAGCACCTAAAGCCAACAACTTCGTCATGGGTAGTCAAGAGTGTCGGCGACCGGGAATCGAGGCACATTTCGTCACTTTGAGTACGAAACGTCCCTCGTTTCCCATGTTTGGACTAACTCCTATTCCGAACACGATGCAACAAACAATGGCATGCACAATGCGACTTTAAGTATGCAACCTAAATGCTATGCAACTAAGTGATGCAAACATGCAAAGGATGACATGCAAGCATGCAACTAGCATACACAATGCTATGAACTAACAATGGCATACTCAATGCACATGGTACTTAGCATACACAATGCACCTAAGAACTAATATACATAATGAGATGAACAAGGCATGCACGATGCAATTATCAATCATGCGACAATGTGGCATACTCAATGCTATGGAATACAATGGCATACTCAATGCAAAAATGGACTTAAACCAAAATGAATGGGCCTCAGCCACACCCAAATCAGTGGCCAAAACACCAAGACTAAGGCACAAAAAGGGCAAGACACACTGTAACAAGCCCGCGGGGGACCTCGCTACAGCTCGGACTCGATTTGTAGTCACAGTTCTAAATCTGAACCAAAGAGTCCAAATCCGGCAAATCGTTTTGAGAAAACAGATTTTTGAAAGAAGTGCCAAACATGGACTGCTTTGCCAGATACAGAGTCGCCACCTAAATATTTTATTTTGGGAAATTTAGGAAACCCTGACTCGTTGCCAAAGGCCACGTGTCCGTCATCACCAAAGTTGCCTCGGCTCGGGAACTTGGGTACGATTGGGGAAGGTCACTTCGTGAGCACCCCCGCTCGCCCGGTCATAGACCGGCCTCTACTAACCATGATATCTATTTTTGAAAACATTGTATGTTCTTATTCCGGTTATTAGCCTAGGTTACTTTGTGATGCGCACAGCATACAAGTATAGACCAGGTCGCCTGGATTGGAACAAAACATCTCATGTTTGCTTGTTTGAAAGGTGGTTTGCTACTCGCAAGTAGGCTAAAAATGCAGATTTTGCCACCCTCGCGTGGGCTTAGAAAAGATGGTTTTGCCACTATCTAGTGGGCTTAAAACAAATAGTTGATGATTTATTCCAATTCAAGTAACCCAACCTTCACCCACAGGCATTCAGGCAGTTATATCATATAAGCACATAGCCTCATGGTAAGCATGCTATTCATGGCAGTCACTCACACGCATGCAAGGATGCTAAAGCATAAAACTTACCGAGTACTCCAAGCCAAAACAAAAACTGTATTAGAAATCATGCATGACCCTAAGTATACAGAAATGCCTAATGCAACACATGCAAAAATACAAACTATAGCAGGCTCGGCTATTCAAAACATGGTATATGAGATGCTACAACTATCATGTATTCAATTTGGAATTGAAAATACAATGCAGTTAGTATGATGCGCCGAGCCCGGTGCATGCAATACGGATGAATGATGCAAACATGCTGTCATACTGTATGCTAATTGAAATATGCCCTAATCTAACCATCATAAGCGGATAAATAAAAGGGAGAAAGACGTGGGGTTGGAAGACATACAACACACACACGCACATTTATTACAGTTGTGCCCTCGTGCAGAGGGTCCGAATAAATAATACAGTTCCGAATAAAAGAATATTACAGTCCAAATATTACAGTCCAAATAATATACAAATTCCTAATTAAATAACAAATTAACTAAGAAAACTGTAAAACTGGCATGCAAGCCAGGGACTGCCTTGCTTCTGATGAATGATGTATGTCTGGGCTGCCTTGCGCAGAAATCCACCGGGATGCCCCAATCAGCCTCTGTTTAGCAGTTATTCTTGGAAAGCGTGCCAAACTCCGGAAGTTTGCTGATTCTTCATTTTGCTGCAACAGAGAGCAGGAAAGGGGCATAGCAATGTATTTTCACAGATATATGCATGCCTCGATCCTCGTGCCACCAATCACGCATATCGAGGCATGATGGCCGAGGAGTCGAATTGCACAATTTAATACGGGATGAATGCACATGAAAACACAACAAAACCTAACTCCATCATGGGTAATCCGGAGTATCGGTGACTGGGAATTGAGACACGTTCCGTCACTCGGAGTACGAAACGCACCTCGTTTCCCGTGCCCGGGCTGACTCCTATCCCGAACACGATGCAATATGCATGATATGCATGAATGCAACTAAGATACAGCCTAGTATGCACAATGCTATGAAAATGAGATGCCTCGAAATGCGTGCACACGGGCACGCAAACCGAGAAAATGACATACGCAATGTAAATGACATGGAAAAGTGATATGGGCTTACACTAACATGAGAGAGCCTCAGCCACACTCACATAAGAGGCCGATAGATGAAAATGAAGTGCCTCGGAACGCGTGCACACGGGCACGCAAATCGAGGCAATGGCATATGCAATGCAATATGACTAAAACGGCATATAGAATGCAACATGGACTTATAATAACATGATAGAGCCTCAGCCGCACTCACATAAGAGGCCGATGGATGAAAAGAAGTGCCTCGAAATGCGTGCACACGGGCACGCAAACCGAGGCAATGGCATACGCAATGCAAATGACATGAAAATGTGATATGGGCTTACACTAACATGAGAGAGCCTCAGCCACGCTCACATAAGAGGCCGGTGGATGAAAAGAAGTGCCTCGAAATGCGTGCACACGGGCACGCAAACCGAGGCAATGGCATACGCAATGCAAATGACATGAAATGGTATATAGAATGCAACATGGACTTACACTAACATGAGAGAGCCTCAGCCACACTCACATAAGAGGCCGATAGATGAAAAGAAGTGCCTCAAAATGCGTGCACACGGGCACGCAAACCGAGGCAATGGCATACACAATGCAATATGGCTAAAATGATATGCAAACATGCTAATGGATTTTCAGCAATGAAATGTGGGGGAAAACAGCCCCGAAATGAGGCGAAAACACAACCGATGCATGGAATCTCTCCCGAAATGCAAATTAGGCGCATAGAATGAACTACAGCTATACAAAGCATGCATATTTGGTACACGAGATGAAAAGACAGAAGCAAGGCAGCCTCAAAATAAGCATTTTTATAGCACAAATCATGGCCAAACAGCAAGCAAAGATAGGGCAACAATGGCATGCAAAAATGGCCCTAAACATGAGATTATGAAGCAACTCACAGCTGCTAACTCCAAATAGGTTAGGGCCCTTCAACAACATTGAAGAGGGGCCAAAAATAAGCCACTTTACAGAACTGTAAAAACCCTAAAAACAAACATAGATATGGCTAACCTCTTATGCAAGAAAAAAGGCCAAAAGGTGGCCAAAGAGGCAAGTGGTATATGCAAAGCCCAAACTGAAAAATTCCCTTCTACAACATTGAATAGGGACCAAAAATATGCATATTTACAGAACTGTAAAATCCCCAAAACAGTATACAAACATGCTAGAAATGCAATGCAAAATGAGGCTCAAAAGTGGCTATAACACAAAGTATACAAAATATTCATCAAAAAGCCAAAGACCGTTAATGAAACATGAAGAATGGGCCAAAATAAGACTATTTTTAGTTCTGTAAAATGACCAAAAACCGAAGCATAATAGGCTGCCAAAGCATGCCAGAAAATAGCATTCAAGGAAGATATTGAAGCAAGTGCAAGATGGGGGGCTCAAACAGGGTTGAGCCCTTAAGAAAAAGTGAAAAAGAGCTCAAAATAAGGCCACTTTCAGTTAGGGACGGAGCTCAAAACAATAAGCATGTATGGCTAAGAAATGTTGCAAAATTAAGCTCAAAAGAGGGAAAATAGGACTTACCTTTGAAGACAAGTCTTGGATGCTTCTTGGCTTGAGTTTGCAGCACCCTTATGCCTTGGAGAACACCTTCAAACTTTTGGAATGGAGGATGGAAGGGTGGGGATTGGTGGTGTAGAAGAAATGGTGGTGTTGGACTTGGAGGTTTCCAAGGAAATGAGAGAGATGGAGGAGGATCTTTGCATGCAAGCTTGAAGACCAATTTTTCTAACCCTCAATACCAATGTTTGCAGCTGGTTATAAGGACCAAAAGGAGGGGGAGCATGGAAGGAAAGGGTGGGGGAAAAGGACCAAGGCTTTCCCCCACAAAATATCCCCCGGATACAGATATTTTCTGGGGGAAAAAGCTATACAGCTGTAAAGTACCAGGCACAAGGAAAATGGCCGGCTGGTTTTTGGACTTGCAGGTGGCCGGCCGGCCACCTTCCCTAGCCAGCCGGCCAAGGGTCAAAAAGGCCAAGTTGCTTTAGTGGCCGGCCACCACAAAAAGGTGGCCTCCCAGGTCCCCTCATCACAATCCTGTGATTCGAATTTGGAAATTGTAAAACAGGAGAGAGAATAGGCCATTTTTAGGAGGGGTTCAAAAGGGTCAAATGGAATTTCTGGCCGGCCATAAACTTTTAGGGTCCTCCCATGTGTATACAACACAAATATGTGGTTTGGGGTTGAAGAAAGTGGCCCCAAGGTGTTCAACATTGGCTCAGAAGTGCGAAAAACGGGTGTCGGAGGGCGAAAATGGAATATAACTGGTTGCCAAGATAATTGCTGGCCTCCCACCCTCCAGTGACCTTCCTGGTGATGAAACAGAGGCACCTGCCAAAAATGAACGAAAACCGATGCAAAACGAATGCTCGGGGGCCAAAACACGCAGTTCGGGGTTCTAAAAATGGGTTGCCAAGCACCGAAAGTGGCGTTCGGCCACGAAGTGGGTTTCTCAGACCCCAGTGTCCCTTGAAAGGGAGAAAATAAGATGTATGCCAAAATTCAGAACAAACAGAGATGGTTAGACGGTCCCGAACCGAGGCACACGGACAACAGTCCCGAACAACCGGAAACTGGACTCCGAAATGGGCAAAATGGCCTGCGGCCACAAAATGTAGCCCACGGCCACTGAGAGATGGTCTACGGGACCTCTCCCTCCCCTCGGGAAAAGAAATAGAGAAAACTGAGTCTGGTTCGCAAACCGAGGCAAGGCACAGAAGAGGGTTCGGAAGTCCGAAGACAGGGCTCACGGCCGCGACTCTGAAACTTCTGAACGAGCACGATATGCAACGTCACCGAGCGCTTAATCGGTGATGTCTGAGTCTTAAGGTCGGTCAAAAATGGAGTGTCTACAGTTGCCCCTCTTTGACAGAACTCGGAAGTCACAAGTGACGGGAGTGAATGTCAAAGCCCAGAGACGACCCATTTTTGACAAGGCCGAAGACTTAGACAAACGTACAAAATAGCGAAGAAATGTGCCCGCAGGCATGCCCGCAGGCAGGGGCAAAATGCAACCGACAATGCAAGCAGCTGATCATAACTTATGATCATGCAAATAAAACTGTAATGAAGCATACCATGCAACAGTTTTAAGCAAGTGAATACAAATCTAACTACATTTCATGCAGAAGGATGTAAGAAAATCGTGCAATTCTCACTGCGTCTCACGCGGAGAAGGCTAAAATCGACTACCGAGAATACCCGGAGTCTTACACACAACATCTCTCTGCGTATCACATATAGGAGAGGAAGAAGGTAAACCTCTCAGCGTATCACACGTAAAAGAGGAAAGGCAAATTTCTCAGCGTATCACACGCAAGAGAAAACCTCTCAGCATATCACATGCAAGGGAGGAAAGATAAATTTCTCAACGAATCACACGCAAGAGAAAACCTCTCAGCATATCACATGCAAGAGAGAAAAGATAAATTTCTCAACGTATCACACGCAAGAGAAAACCTCTCAGCATATCACATGCAAGGAAGGAAAGATAAATTTCTCAACATATCACGCGCAAGAGAAAACCTCTCAGCATATCACATGCAAGAGAGAAAAGAGGAATTTCTCAGCGTATCACACGCAAGAGAAAATCTCTCAGCATATCACATGCAAGAGAGAAAAGGGGAATTTCTCAGCGTATCACACGCAAGAGAAAATCTCCCAGCATATCACATGCAAGAGAGAAAAGGGGAATTTCTCAGCGTATCACACGCAAGAGAAAATCTCTCAGCATATCACATGCAAGAGAGAAAAGGGAAATTTCTTAGCGTATCACACGCAAGAGAAAATCTCTCAGCATATCACATGCAAGAGAGAAAAGATAAATTTCTCAACGTATCACACGCAAGAGAAAATCTCTCAGCATATCACATGCAAGAGAGAAAAGGGGAATTTCTCAGCGTATCACACGCAAGAGAAAATCTCTCAGCATATCACATGCAAGAGAGAAAAGGGAAATTTCTTAGCGTATCACACGCAAGAGAAAATCTCTCAGCATATCACATGCAAGAGAGAAAAGATAAATTTCTCAGCGTATCACATGCAAGAGAAAACCTCTTAGCATATCACATGCAAGAGAGGAAAGGTAAATTTATTAGCGTATCACACGCAAGAGAAAACCTCTCAGCATATCACACGCAAGAGAGGAAAGGTATGAATGAACACCGAAACTCGTCCGAATGTTCGAAACCGAAGATGTCCTAACGCACCGCATGCGAGAGGAGAAAAGACGACAATTGCAAGTGAAAAGGTGCATAACGATGCAGGTGAAGTATACATAACAATGCAAGTAATGAGCATAACAATGGTAGATAGATGTGCATAACAATGCAAGTAATGAGCATAACAATGCTAGATAAATGTGCATAACAATGCAACGAATGAGCATAACAATGCTAGATAGATGTGCATAACAATGCAACGAATGAGCATAACAATGCTAGATAGATTTGCATAACAATGCAACGAATGAGCATAACAATGCCAGTAGAACGCGCGTGACAACACTCGTTTAAAAAAAAAAAAAAAAAAACCGAATAAGGGAATACAAGCCTTAAGTAGACCAATTTCCAAACGCAATCTCTGATTTACCTCTCGGAAGGGTCACCATACATTCCAAAAAGGATACACCTCGTGCATGCCGACTGACGATGAGCTACACATCGAAGACATGAGTTGAAAATTCCGCAGAAACATTTTGAGCTGAAAAGAGCGGGTTCTTCTTGCACTTTCTTGACTGTACTCGTAAACCGTGGTTACTACCTTTCCTTCCTGGTCATGTTCACAACTTTCCCTATTCTCCAACGGGGTGACAGAGTAGGTTGATTCAGTATCCAGAATCGAGGCGCATTCACATGCTATCTCAATCTATGGGGCTGCCATACAGATTTCAAGCCGAGGATAGACCCCTGGGTATTTAAACCAGACTTTAGTCTCGGAAATTTCGAACCTTTGCGTTCTAGGCAATAGTCGTCCGAACTCTAGTTTCCACCGTCGCAGTTGGTCTCCTAGGAACTCATTGCAAACACAGCCAAGATGCATCTGGCAGGGGCTGGTTTTCTGAGGGAGCACTTCGATTGCCATTTTGGCTTGAAGCAGACTTGATCTTGAGCTTGAGGTAGAGGCACACTCATACTTCGGAGCTTTGCCAAGACTTTGAAGAGGTACACACAGAATGTAGTCTCGGAACTTACTGAAGTTGAAACAAACTCAGATACCCGACATTTTCTTCTTTTGCTTTTGCTTTGCAGTCCGGAACCATATATAGCTTCAGATAGGTCCTAGTTCTACTGTTCTCACATGACCTGGGTTGAATCCTGCGATTTTATGAAAGAACAAATTTTGTTTTGTACAAATGTGGAGAATGGCATGGCACTCGGAGCACAAAACGATTTTATTTTTGAAATTCAGAGATGAGCTTTCGACCAAGTATTGAGCCTATGACTGAACACAGCAAAACGACTCAACAAGGAAATAAAAGGCACACAACCTAGACACATCGAGTAACACTCGAAACGACTCAAAACAAGAATCGAGATAAAACAAAAAGACACGACACTCAGACGTGCACAGGGAGCCTGTTTCACCGGGTAGTGTTTCCCACCCCTCTTTCATTTGTGGTTCTCACATTACTCGGCCCTCAAGCTCTGTTTTTCTGAAACAGCCCTCTTCTCACTTTTCCTCTCATCGCACATCTCTCTATTCTTCAATCTCTCATTTTTCATCCCTCCCCTGGGTGGTTGATGGATAAACAGCAAATTGTGGGCTCGTGTCCCTAGCATTCTGTTAGATTCTCTTTCTTTCGCTCACAGTTAGTGAATTCTTCCCACGGAAAGGTTGCGCTGCAACTGGGTGTGTAGCAAATCTGCAGCTAACATCAGTTGACGATGCTTTGTTGGGGAGTTTGGACGTGATAAGATCTGTCCAGATGATGGAGTGGAATATCTTGCCCCATTCTAGTTCGTGCTTCGCACTTTGCTTGATACCTCGTTGCTTGGAGGATGTGAGAGCTTTCTGCCCTTTGTTGTTAACTTCGGTGGTGCCCTATTCTGGCAGGTAGAGTGCCCTTCTTGGCAAGTATGTTGACAATGGGAAAGACAGGAAGCCTGACTCAACTGTGCCCCTAGTTCATCATTTTGACCATTTTTTGTTTTAGTTTTCTCCTAAAAATTTTGACCAAAATGAGAGTTAGATAAACATGCTTGTTCAATTTTCTGATTTAAAATCATGCAAGTTAGGCTGTGAGCACTGAAAAGTTTCCTCTTTTGGGTCCAAGAAATGGTCCAGTTTTGAAAATGGGATACTTTTCGAGAAGATTTAGTCAACCCTAGTAAAAATTTTCAAAAACTATTTTTGCGAACGACCACTGCTCAACGATCACGGAACCTACTCTTGAGATGCACAATCTCGGATCCATAGCAATGGAAAATTGCCCCTTGTCTGAAAGACACTCCATGGCAACGGAAAGTTGCCCCTTGTTTGAACGGCACCGCGGCGCATTGAATGGCGACGGGAAGTTGCCCCTTGTCTGAATGGCCCCGCAGCGCATCGAATGGCAACGAAAAGTTGCCCCTTGTTTGGATGGCACCGTAGCGCTTTGTGGGCAGTCCTCAGAGCGATGAATGCAACCAGACGCTCAGATACAGAGAAGACAAAGATGACCAAAACCATCGCATGGACACAATCGAATTTGAAGTGTTTTACGGCTGGACTTCAGAATGAAGTTGCCTACGTATCCCAAAGATGGGAATCAAGCCTTACGTAGTTCGGGGTTAAGGTACACTCGGGTATTAACCTCTCCTTTTTAGGCTCTAACTTTTGCTAAGGCGCCCGTTGCGGGTTTTCGACCTTGCGAGCTTTGTTCTTCTTTTCAATTCTTTTCATCATTTTTTTTCTTTTCTTTTGATTTTCTTTTTTGTTCTTTTCTTTGCATCTTTCTTTTTTGTTCTCTTTTTTTTTCTTTTCTTTTGCATTTTTTGCTTCTTTTTTTTGTATTTTTCTCTTGCTCTAACTTTTGCCTGGGTCGCCCTTCCGGGTTTTCGGCCCAGCGAGCCTCTCAAGGGTAAAAGTGTAGCTTTGTCCATGTCAAATGGTTTTGAGATCCTGAAGTCATCTGAATCCAGGAGAATGGCTGCTGTTTTGGTTTGCAAGCTTCTTTTGATGACATCTGATCTTCTTGACCTGACTTTCCTGGCCTCTTGTTCGAGGGCTGCTTCAAATCCGGCCGCACAGGCCTCACATCATAGTTGACCGTTGAACCTTCTGAATTCAAGTTTCAAGGTTTGGAAGCAAAGGGGTTGAGTCTCGAGGCTGAGAGCGATCCTAGGCTGCACAATCTCAGGAGTGATTCCACGCAGGTCTTCGCAAGGCCGCGCAAAACATTTTGTTTTTGAAAATTTTTAAGAAAGCGACAAATCGCTCGCGCTGAATATAGTGTAGAACCAATCTGGATCAAGCTAGGGTCCTTCTCAGTACTCACGCTAACAAGCATGATTTCATTCATTAAGGGCTTAGCACGCCTTTCTTTCTCTCAATTTGATCAAAGTTTTGCAAATCCCGAGGAATTCCTTCTTCTTTGTTTTCATCGCAGTGTTCAAAAATTTTTTGAAAAACTTAGGTTAATGCAATAATTTCTAGGCACAAGAGAGAGCAGGTGGGATGCACTGTCGTTTCATTCAAATCCCGGCACAACTAGCACATAGCAGAAGCAAACACAAGGGTGCGAAAATCACTGCTGTTTTATTCAAATCTGTTGGCACAACTGGCTCCCTGGCAGAAATAGACTCAAAACAAAACGAAAAGACAAGCATAAAACAAAATGGTGACGCCCGAGGTAACACCCCCCGGAATCACCCGACTCCTATACAACAGGACTGACTCGATACAACAAGACAGACCTAAAACCAAAAAGAGACTGTCTCAAAACAAAAGACGGACTCAAAACAAAACAACAAGACTGACCCAATACCCAAGTCAGAAAGCACAAAACCTAGCATTCGCAAATGCTCAAAACAGTGCATGCCATCCACCATATCTGGAGTAAACTGAGCGCTGCCTGCAGGTGGTTCATCCCCCCAATCACATCACGTTATCCCCCAAGTTCACTGATCAAGTGCCGATAGAATTTGCAGGACCTGGTGCGGGGATGACCCCGTTGTCGATCAAATCTTGTATTTCGTGGCGGAGACGAAAGCACATGTCAGTGTCATGGCCAGCTCGCTGATGGAAGGCACAGTAGTCGGCTGGGTTGTGCGTGAGAGGGAGGTTCTTTGGTAATGGCTGCGGCTCCAGGGGCTTCAGATGCCCTTTCTTGATCAAAGCCCCTAGAGCCTTTGACAAAGGCATATAAAGTGGGGTGAAAACCTTCTTGGCTTGGGGTGGATATTTGGTTCCTTGTGGGCTACTTCCAGATGCACCGGTGAATGGGGTGGTTGTTTTTGGTGCGGTGGCGGTGACCATGCCCACTTTGGAAGATCTTGCAGCTGCGTCACCGCTGGTGGTCGCATTCGAACTGCGGGTAAACGCCCTCCTGGGCTGCTCCTTCTCCTGGTCAAAAAGGCCTTGCTTCACAGCGTCCTCGATCTGTACTCCTATCTCATGCAAATCTGAAAAGGTAGGGAAGGGGATCACAATCATTTTCTGCATTAGCTTGGGCTGGAGATTGCGCACAATCATCTGAATTTGATCTTTGTCAGTGGGCCTAAGGGTCATCATTGAAGCCTTGGCCCTCCAGCGGGCTACGAATTCTAAGAAGCTCTCCTTCGGCTCCTGCCTCATTGTCTCAAGATCACGGGTCGTAATCTCGATTTGGGTATTGTATGAATATTGTGCGACGAAGGCCTCGGCCATCTCCTCCCAGCTTCATTTCACTGAATCCTCTAATTTGGCATACCAGGTGACCGCAATACCTGACAGGGTCCTGCCAAAAAGGGAGAGCTTCTGTAATCTTGTCAAGCCCATCGGGCGCAAAACATCTGAAAACAAGCTCAGGTGGACCATGGGATCTCCTGACCCATCAAAACGGTCGATGTGAGGCATCTTGAACCTGTCCGGCAGAGTTACAGCTGCGTCGGTGTACTCGTCCTTAATGCCCGGGATGGACTTTACCCCCTGGGATTTCTTGAACAACTTTTCCAACTTGCTCAACTTCAACGCTGTGGGGTCGACCTCGAACTCGGAGGGGGAGTCCGGTAGATTGGTAGGTGTTTTGGATAGTTGAGGTAAAATTGGGGACGGAGCCGGCCCGCTTGGAACGTCCGTATAATCTTGGACATTTGACGTCTCTCCAGGTGCTGGAGCTCCTGCCGGGGGAGGGACTTGTTGTGAAGCGGACGCGCCGCTTTGCTGTTGCAGCTTGATGATGAGCACGGCCTGCTGAGCCATGATCGCAGCCTGCTGTTTGGCAAATTCCTCCTGACGGGCAGCATCCTGCTGCATGAGTTTCATACTTTCTTGCATCTGGCGCATCATTGCCTCCATCCCTGACGTGTTCTGCTGATCCATTTGGATGATTGGTATCTATCCTTGCAGTAGAAACTGAGACCTCAGCCCAACTGTTCACTGGTGGGGTAGATAAGGGCCACTAATCTGGTAACTGCTGAACTGGTGATCTGTGCCTA
The DNA here is from genome assembly GCF_055761805.1 of Camellia sinensis. Lineage (NCBI taxonomy): Eukaryota > Viridiplantae > Streptophyta > Magnoliopsida > Ericales > Theaceae > Camellia > Camellia sinensis. Next base: position 76,295,196 of record NC_138964.1, read on the forward strand.
ACTGGCCCCTTTTACCTTGCCTCTGGCGGAGGAACACTGATTTGCCTTTGAACTGAATCTCTGACCTGACAAAGTCTATCAGCACAAGTCCGATGAACCTCGGGGGATATCGGAGCCTTCTGAAGCTATGGTTCCAAGACTACCCTAGCAAAAGGGAGAACAGGCAGCATCTCAGCCTGATTTCACCTGAACAGATATGAGAATAGTTGAATGAGTGTGCTCTCTACTGAATTCTGCCCCAAAATCTGAGTCTGATACCCACAGGTAAAGCTGACTCCCAAATACTGATAGTAATGCCCGCAGGCCTGATGCCCAAATTCGCAAACTGGTGCCCGCAGACCTGATGCCCAAACTCATATACTGATACATGCATTCCTGTAGAGACGCACTCTAAAGCACATAACAGATAAGTGAGAGCCAAAACACCCCTATGTTGGGGTAGGGTTTCCCTGTCCTATTTTGTCAGGAGCTAGGGTTTCACTACGCACACAGCGGTTTCAAACAACCTATAAACGGGTAAGCAACCTGTCCTAGTTTGGAATGGTCACTATGGATCCGAACATGCACTAGGTCGAATGGTCAAAATGGGTGCCTCGGTAAAATCGGGGTTTGTGTTCCCATACTGGCAGAGCCCACAACCGGTCAGCCTTATGGTCATGCCTTGACAAGACAAGCCTCCGACAAACCGTTCAGGAATAGCAGATGGCAAACACGGTGTCCTAGGCGCACCAATGCAAATGCAATGCAAAGAAACATACAAGTGAAATCAAAACAGGATATCACGAGTTCGAATCAAGCTCTCTAAATTCCCCAGCAGAGTCGCCAGAAACTGTAACAAGCCCGCGGGGGACCTCGCTACAGCTCGGACTCGATTTGTAGTCACGGTTCTAAATCTGAACCAAAGAGTCCAAATCCGGCAAATCGTTTTGAAAAAACAGATTTTTGAAAGAAGTGCCAAACATGGACTGCTTTGCCAGATACAGAGTCGCCACCTAAATATTTTATTTTGGGAAATTTAGGAAACCCTGACTCGTTGCCAAAGGCCACGTGTCCGTCATCACCAAAGTTGCCTCGGCTCGGGAACTTGGGTACGATTGGGGAAGGTCACTTCGTGAGCACCCCCGCTCGCCCGGTCATAGACCGGCCTCTACTAACCATGATATCTATTTTTGAAAACATTGTATGTTCTTATTCCGGTTATTAGCCTAGGTTACTATGTGATGCGCACAGCATACAAGTATAGACCAGGTCGCCTGGATTGGAACAAAAAATCTCATGTTTGCTTGTTTGAAAGGTGGTTTGCTACTCGCAAGTAGGCTAAAAATGCAGATTTTGCCACCCTCGGGTGGGCTTAGAAAAGATGGTTTTGCCACTATCTAGTGGGCTTAAAACAAATAGTTGATGATTTATTCCAATTCAAGTAACCCAACCTTCACCCACAAGCATTCAGGCAGTTATATCATATAAGCACATAGCCTCATGGTAAGCATGCTATTCATGGCAGTCACTCACACGCATGCAAGGATGCTAAAGCATAAAACTTACCGAGTACTCCAAACCAAAACAAAAACTGTATTAGAAATCATGCATGACCCTAAGTATACAGAAATGCCTAATGCAACACATGCAAAAATGCAAACTATAGCAGCTCGGCTATTCAAAACATGGTATATGAGATGCTACAACTATCATGTATTCAATTTGGAATTGAAAATACAATGCAGTTAGTATGATGCGCCGAGCCCGGTGCATGCAATACGGATGAATGATGCAAACATGCTGTCATACTGTATGCTAATTGAAATATGCCATAATCTAACCATCATAAGCGGATAAATAAAAGGGAGAAAGACGTGGGGTTGGAAGACATACAACACACACACGCACACTTATTACAGTTGTGCCCGCGTGCAGAGGGTCCGAATAAATAATACAGTTCCGAATAAAAGAATATTACAGTCCAAATATTACAGTCCAAATAATATACAAATTCCTAATTAATTAACAAATTAACTAAGAAAACTGTAAAACTGGCATGCAAGCCAGGGACTGCCTTGCTTCTGATGAATGATGCATGTCTGGGCTGCCTTGCGCGGAAATCCACCGGGATGCCCCAATCAGCCTCTGTTTAGCAGTTATTCTTGGAAAGCGTGCCAAACTCTGGAAGTTTGCTGATTCTTCATTTTGCTGCAACAGAGAGCAGGAAAGGGGCATAGCAATGTATTTTCACAGATATATGCATGCCTCGATCCTCGTGCCACCAATCACGCATATCGAGGCATGATGGCCGAGGAGTCGAATTGCACAATTTAATACGGGATGAATGCACATGAAAACACAACAAAACCTAACTCCATCATGGGTAATCCGGAGTATCGGTGACTGGGAATTTAGACACGTTCCGTCACTCGGAGTACGAAACGCACCTCGTTTCCCGTGCCCGGGCTGACTCCTATCCCGAACACGATGCAATATGCATGATATGCATAAATGCAACTAAGATACAGCCTAGTATGCACAATGCTATGAAAATGAGATGCCTCGAAATGCGTGCACACGGGCACGCAAATCGAAAAAATGATATACACAATGTAAATGACATGGAAATGTGATATGGGCTTACACTAACATGAGAAAGCCTCAGCCACACTCACATAAGAGGCCGATAGATGAAAATGAAGTGCCTCGAAACGGGTGCACACGGGCACGCAAATCGAGGCAATGGCATATGCAATGCAATATGACTAAAATGGCATATAGAATGCAACATGGACTTATACTAACATGAGAGAGCCTCAGCCGCACTCACATTAGAGGCCGATGGATGAAAAGAAGTGCCTCGAAATGCGTGCACACGGGCACGCAAACCGAGGCAATGGCATACGCAATGTAAATGACATGAAAATGTGATATGGGCTTACACTAACATGAGAGAGCCTCAGCTACGCTCACATAAGAGGCCGGTGGATGAAAAGAAGTGCCTTGAAATGCGTGCACACGGGCACGCAAACCGAGGCAATGGCATACGCAATGCAAATGACATGAAATGGTATATAGAATGCAACATGGACTTACATTAACATGAGAGTGCCTCAGCCACACTCACATAAGAGGCCGATAGATGAAAAGAAGTGCCTCAAAATGCGTGCACACGGGCCCGCAAACCGAGGCAATGGCATACGCGATGCAGTATGGCTAAAATGAAATGCAAACATGCTAATGGATTTTCAGCAATGAAATGTGGGGGAAAACAGCCCCGAAATGAGGCAAAAACACACCCGATGCATGGAATCTCTCCCGAAATGCAAATTAGGCGCATAGAATGAACTACAGCTATACAAAGCATGCATAATTGGTACACGAGATGAAAAGACAGAAGAAAGGCAGCCTCAAAATAAGCATTTTTACAGTACAAATCATGGCCAAACAACAAGCAAAGATAGGGCAACAATGGCATGCAAAAATGGCCCTAAACATGAGATTATGAAGCAACTCACAGCTGCTAACTCCAAATAGGTTAGGGCCCTTCAACAACATTGAAGAGGGGCCAAAAATAAGCCACTTTACAGAACTTTAAAAACCCTAAAAACAAACATAGATATGGCTAAGCTCTTATGCAAGAAAAAAGGCCAAAAGGTGGCCAAAGAGGCAAGTGGTATATGCAAAGCCCAAACTGAAAAATTCCCTTCTACAACATTGAATAGGGACCAAAAATATGCATATTTACAGAACTGTAAAAACCCCAAAACAGTATACAAACATGCTAGAAATGCAATGCAAAATGAGGCTCAAAAGTGGCTATAACACAAAGTATACAAAATATTCATCAAACAGCCAAAGACCGTTAATGAAACATGAAGAATGGGCCAAAATAAGACTATTTTTAGTTCTGTAAAATGACCAAAAACCGAAGCATAATAGGCTGCCAAAGCATGCAAGAAAATAGCATTCAAGGAAGATATTGAAGCAAGTGCAAGATGGGGGGCTCAAACAGGGTTGAGCCCTTAAGGAAAAGTGAAAAAGAGCTCAAAATAAGGCCACTTTCAGTTAGGGCCGGAGCTCAAAACAATAAGCATGTATGGCTAAGAAATGTTGCAAAATTAAGCTCAAAAGAGGGGAAATAGGACTTACCTTTGAAGATAAGTCTTGGATGCTTCTTGGCTTGAGTTTGCAGCACCCTTATGCCTTGGAGAACACCTTCAAACTTCTGGAATGGAGGATGGAAGGGTGGGGATTGGTGGTGTAGAAGAAATGGTGGTGTTGGACTTGGAGGTTTCCAAGGAAATGAGAGAGATGGAGGAGGATCTTTGCATGCAAGCTTGAAGACCAATTTTTCTAACCCTCAATACCAATGTTTGCAGCTGGTTATAAGGACCAAAAGGAGGGGGAGCATGGAAGGAAAGGGTGGGGGAAAAGGACCAAGGCTTTCCCCCACAAAATATCCCCCGGATACAGATATTTTCTGGGGGAAAAAGCTATACAGCTGTAAAGTACCAGGCACATGGAAAATGGCCGGCTGGTTTTTGGAGTTGCAGGTGGCCGGCCGGCCACCTCCCCTAGCCGGCCGGCCAAGGGTCAAAAAGGCCAAGTTGCTTTAGTGGCCGGCCACCACAAAAAGGTGGCCTCCCAGGTCCCCTCATCACAACCCTGTGGTTCGAATTTGGAAATTGTAAAACAGGAGAGAGAATAGGCCATTTTTAGGAGGGGTTCAAAAGGGTCAAATGGAATTTCTGGCCGGCCATAAACTTTTAGGGTCCTCCCATGTGTGTACAACACAAATATGTGGTTTGGGGTTGAAGAAAGTGGCCCCAAGGTGTTCAACATTGGCTCGGAAGTGCGAAAAACGGGTGTCGGAGGGCGAAAATCGAATATAACTGGTTGCCAAGATAATTACTGGCCTCTCACCCTCCAGTGACCTTCCTGGTGATGAAACAGAGGCACCTGCCAAAAATGAACGAAAACCGATGCAAAACGAATGCTCGGGGGCCAAAACACGCAGTTCGGGGTCCCGAAAATGGGCTGCCAAGCACCGAAAGTGGCGTTCGGCCACGAAGTGGGTTTCTCAGACCCCAGTGTCCCTTGAAAGGGAGAAAATAAGATGTATGCCAAAATTCAGAACAAACGGAGATGGTTAGGCGTTCCCGAACCGAGGCACACGGCCAACGGTCCTAAAAAATCGGAAACCGGACTCCGAAATGGGCAAAATGGCCTGCGGCCACAAAATGTAGCCCACGGCCACTGAGAGTTGGTCTACGGGACCTCTCCCTCCCCTCGGGAAAAGAAACAAAGAAAACCGAGTCTGGTTCGCAAACCGAGGCAAGGCACAGAAGAGGGTTCGGAAGTCCGGAGGCAGGGCTCACGGCCGCGACTCTAAAACTTCTGAACGAGCACAATATGCAACGTCACCGAGCGCTCAATCGGTGATGTGTGAGTCTTAAGGTCGGTCAAAAATGAGGTGTCTACACACACATGCACACGTATTGGTCCACAAGCTAGGCAACAAGAACACAACCCTTAGGGGCACTCAAGGGGTGACAAAAGTGGAAGCATGGCAAGTCTATATGCTCTGAAATTACATGCAAAGTGAAGCCAAATCAAGTACACAACACAAATAAAGCATGCAATGGTGCTCAAAGCTTGAGGCAAGCAAGAGCATTTACACTACAGTTATACAAAACATGAAGCATGTGATTAGGGCAACCAAAAACAGTCATAGTAAATGTTAATATGAGACTAAAACATGCATGGATGGAAGCCAAAATGTGCTAGCATGAGGGGCATGAGGCATAATGCATACAAGGCAAATAAGGTGGATTACACTACACCTATTAGGACCAAGCATGGGATGACTCCACCAACAAAAATTAGAGTTATATAATGGCAAAATAACCCCAAATAAGCACTGAAATGATGGCTCGCAAGCAAAGGCATGAATGTATACACAATGGCTCATGTTAAGGCATAAAGGGGGAACCCTCCGACGCATTGATTGAGTGACAAATGCAAGTGCACGGTCATGAAACATGGACTTAAATAGTATAACTAAAGATGCCAAATCATTGGAATGAGCCAAGTAATGCATGCTAGTGGACCCGATGCACAAATCAAACAAGCTAGGTTGAACCAAAGCTATACAAAGAAAGTCATGGATGACCAAGACAGCCAAAATTAGACCTTAAACATGGAAAAACATGAACAAAGTCTTCTTGAAGTCAAGCCAAAAGCATGCTAAAAAGACATATGCCCACATGATGCATGTTAGGCTATTTCATGGGATTGCATGGCAAGTGTATGGAGCATGCAAAGGCAAACCAAACCAAATAAAAATAGAGTCATGACATGGTAAAACATCACCAAAAACATGCTGAAATGGGAAGAAAACAAGCTAGAATGATATGTCAAGGCATGAAGCATATAAAGCCAGTTTAAGGGATTTACACTACAAGTGTGTATGGCAAGCATCATTCGACCAAGGGACCTCAAAAAAGAGCTAGGGAAACCCAAAATATGAACAAAATCATGTTGGAGCATGGCCAAAATATGCTAGCATAGTGAGCCAAAACATCATGCATTCTAAGCTAGTGAACATGATTTGCACTACAAGCATATGAAGCATGTGAGAGGCTATCAAACCAGCTAAAAATAGAGTCATGGCATGCCAAATAATGGCCAAAAACTCACTAAAACATAGTCAAAACATGCTAGAATGACATGCCCCTTTGATAAGCCAAAAAGGGGGTTACTCTACACATGCAAGAGGCAAACTCAAGGTGACCAAACCAACCCTGGAAAAAGTCTAGAAAGGCCCTAAAAGTCACCAAAAAGGGCCTGAACCAAGCCTTGGAAGTATGAAAATATATGCTCCTTTGATAGGCCAAAAATGCAAGTAAATGAAGCAAGAAGAGAGGGGGTCACTCCTCTCTGATTTAGGGTCTCAAAACTACATGTCAACCACTGAAAATTCATTGGATTTTAGTGGCTAAAAGGGCAAGCAAAGATTAAATCAAAGGCCTTATGGCATGGCACAAAATAAGGCCAAATAAAGAATGCAAGAGGGTAGAAGACCCCCAACACCAAAAGAGCCTTAAACAAACATAAAAAACACTTAAATATGATGCTTTTTTCAGTTGAAAGTTAATCCAAAATAAGCATGTAAATATGGCCAAGAGTGTAGTCAAAATAGAGCTTAAAAGGGGAAAAAAGAAGGTTACCCTTGAAGCACTGCAAAACCAGCCCAAAATCTGAGCCAAGACTAGCTTTTGAAGCTCAAAATGATCCTCAAAGAACCTCAGCCCAATGGTGGTTAACTTTGAGGAAGGATGCCTAGGCAAACTAGAAACATTTCTTCACTTTCAAGCACTTCTATGCACAAAATGGGCAAGAGAGTGGAGTATATAGAGAGAGGGGTAGAGATTCAGCCCTAGAAGTTGTAGAGAGAGAGAGACTTTTTAGAGTGAGAAGCTCCCAAGCTTCTCCAAGAAGATTGTCCCTTAAAAATGAGAGATATAGCCTCATATAGAGCAAAAATGAGAGTTGGCTCGAAAATATCTGTCTATGGGATAGCTGGAGGTTGTGGAAGACAGCTGGAGGATAAATATCTGAGTTTGGGACCTGTAGACCACTTTTTCTGGTCGGCTGACCACTTTTTCAGGAGAAAGTGGTCGGCTAGCTAGTTTTTCTGGTCGGTAGGAAATTCTGCTTTTCAGGTCCAACTTCAAATAGCCATAACTCCTTCATATGAGCTCCTTTTCAGATTATTATTGTGTCCAACTTGAAGCCCCAGAAGTTATCTTTCCAATGGCACCAGCTTTGCATCAAAATTCCAACTGTGAAAAAAGTTATGCCTGTTTTGGTGAAGCCACGCAGTTTTGGTCCTACCTGAATTCATGCCGAACTTCTCCCAAACTAGTTTTCTTCTCTCCTTTCCTCTTTTCTTCAAATCCAAACCCCTAAACAAAGTGTTTTGAAATATTTTTCAAAGATTTCATCTCTCTTTCATTCATTTCTACTTTGTCCTTGCTCGGTTTACCGAAAAGCGCAACATTTAATGAAATGCGAGCGCCGGAACATCGTAGGATTTTTATTTTCAAAAATTTTTGAAAGAGAGGGTTTCAAGGTCTAAAATCTTTTGATCAAGATTGTTTTGGTCCAAAAGGGGTATGAAGTTGAGATTTGACCTTGCCGAAGAAACTGAACCTTTGCCCTACGCACCTTCATCACCGAGTAAACCATTAGTAGTGCCCAAGTCTTAAAGGCGGTCAAAAATGGGGTGTCTAAACCTATTTGGTTTGAAAAATTTCCATTGATGAAGTAGTACATAGTAATATTCAAAAAAAAAAAAAGGAACAATCAATCATCCATTACATTACTAAATTAACGATTTCTCACCATAAGCGACATTGTTATAGGAAATGATCGCGATCCACTTGTATGATTAAAGGGGAGCATACCCCTATTTGCTTTACCAGCTTTAGAGCGTTTCTAACAAGAAAAAAAAAAAGGTGGACATATTTCAAAAAAAAAAAAATAGTAAAGAATTTGTACATATTAACACATAAATTAATTTCAAGAATGGGGTTTCTAATTAATTTGTTGCCAAGTAAGATTCGTTTTTCCAGGAAACATCAATCAAATATTTCCAATCCTCCAAGCTCACTCCACTAGGCGGATGACTATAGGGGTCATCAACACCCATTTCCTTAAGTTCGAGGAACTTTTGCTTTAGATTGTACCTCCAATCCTTGTATAGCAAATATGCCTTTCTATCGAGGATTTCTTGAGCTTTCCCATCATTATCAAAATCATCGCCGATAACAAACTTGTCCTACAAACATAATAATAGAATTAGTACATCAATTAATTTGAGGAATTACAAATAACTTAATAGAGACATTATGGCAAGATGAATCTCATACTAGCACGCCTTGGACGACCGCATCTTTGGTACTTTGATCGATTTTTCTCCATGACTTCACGCTCTGAAGAGGGCACAACTGTCTAATTTGCAATCCTAACTCATTCATCGCTGGGGTGGCATTCCTTCCTGTTATTGCATTCAACACCCGATTGACATACACATGTAATTTCTCTCCTTTTTTCCGTGTTATTTTTTTCTGCACTCCTTTGCCTAATGTAGGTCTTCGTACACGAGTTGACCTTTTTCTCCCTGGTACAAAAGGGTAAGCAAGTCACAAATTACAAGCATTGCTAATGAAATATGTGAGAGTATTGGTTGCTGCTTCAGTAAAAAAAAAAAAAAAAAAAAAAAAAAAGGAAACACGTAATAAGTGACTATCAAGATAATACTATTAATTATAAGTGTACAACCCTTGGTTGAAGTCCCATTCAATTGGGAACAAGTACTCCATTCATGACTTTGTATCCAATTTGAACCAAATCAGACGGTGCATTTGAGTGATGCTCTGCTGCAACACTCATTAGTTCATCTGTTCTGCTCAGCCTTCTCCTCAATCATCTGTGATGTTTTCTGTGGGCAGAGGAAATGCATGGAGGAAGAGAGGAAGTTGGCTGTCTGCCCTCTATGAGCTTATCAAGAGCATTCTGTTCTGTTGATCTGTTCTGCTATTCACCTGCTGTTCTGCTGTTCTGCAACACTGCTGTTCATTTGATGCTCTGCTGCAACACTGTTGTTCATCTGCTATTCTGTAAATCTGTTCTGTTCAGCCTTCAGGATTATTTCCCAACAACCCCCAAATTGTTCAGTACATATGGTTGCAGATCTCATTGATGTTAATATTAATACACATGGGTAATAGGTGGAGATAATTGGATGAGCATGCACAATTGATCCTGTCCTTACCAATCAATATCTCCAACAAAATGAATTGAAGGGTTGGGCACTGTAAAGTAACCCCTATTTTTTTGTGCCTTTTTTCTTTCTGTTTATGGGGTTTTCATTGCCTTAAAGACCTGACTTATGAAACCCAAAAAAAAGGGTTTTTTTTTTTTTTTTTTTTTGTAAACAACTAAGTTCAATGCTCTTACCCACGCCACCTGGCTGCGTCTCCTCCACCACTGTTTGTGTATCATTTGGTGGCTGCGTCTCATTAGAGAACGTCAACGGGGTGCCAATCTCGGGTGGACATGCTTCAGAGGCTGATAATACGTTGGAACTTGTTGCTCTCTTCCGCCGCCCGGTCTTGAATCCAGGAATCATGGTACCTACATAAAAAATAACAAACATACATGAGTACTCAACGTCAAATACATCACTTATATTTACATAAACCTCACATTCGTCATTTACATACATTTACATAAACCTCACATACATAAATGCCCAAACATCATTGGATATTTAAATGTCATTATTTTTTTTGAAAACCAATCACAATTTAACAACCAACAGATTACAGAGGCCCAAATTAAGCAACCAATGTCCAAAAAATGTAGCAACCAATGTCCAAATTAAGCAATGTCCAAAAAAAACAACCAATCACAATTTAACAACCGAATGGAAAATCTGCCTAATGGGACAGCAGACTGAATGGAAAATCTGACTTTACTATGAATTTGATTTTCACAATGTACTTTTAGAGAACACATAAAGTAATGTCACAACAAAGTGAGTTAAAATTCTAGGTCCGTATCTGTGTCAAAATCACTTTCTATCTCATCTTCTTCTTCGTCATCACCGGCGATTGTTAGTTCATCATCGTCATCATAGATGAAAGCATCATCCATAACACCCTCGGGTTGTACACGCTTTTTGGACTGAGAAACTTCCATTGAAATAATTTCAGGTTCAATGTCATCCCGACGCAAAACAACATCATCATCAATAGGCTCAGTTGGTACAACAGTAGTGGTTTCATCTTCTTGCAACACTTCATCAAATTCTGGCACATCCAGCTCTGGCACATCCCAAATTCGTCGATGTTAAAACTTTTCTACGACTCGCCAATTCGGCCCTAACTTCGTATCATGAACGTGGAAAACTTGTTGAACTTGGCTTGGGAACACAAATAAGTCATCTTTATACCATCGACTTCTTACATCAACAGTTGTCACATGTGGTTCGACACGCAAAGTTTGACTACTACCGGTGTTATACCATTCACATTGGAACAAAACAACACGATGTCCAAACAAATATGTCAGTTCCCACACTTTACAAAGGTAGCCGTAGAACTTTATCAATTGGCCTTGGTGGTCGCCTTCCACTACCAACCCACTATTTTGACATTTACGATAGTATGGAATCGGACGCCATTAGAAATGCACCCCTCATATGTGTTCACTAAGGCATTAGGTCCATTGGCTAATGACCACATCTCATCGGTTGCTTCAGGTGACTTTTGGTTTCGCAATTGGTTCATCTAGACAAGAAAGTATGTCATGTTAATTCAAACTTGGAATAATGTAAGGTTCTATGCAAACCATACACTAACGAGTTTAAGCTTACGCGATCTTTGAACCATTTAGGAAATTCTTTGTATTGTCGCCTTGCAATGTTGCATGAACTTCCATATTTTTGTTGCAACACGAGCTTGTGTTCCCTAGTTAATACAACGTAATTCATAAGTAATTTGAATAATGGAGACTTTAAAAAATAAAAACAATGTATAAAATGTATGTTGCATATATGATGATGAATCATACTCTAGATATTCGTCCACTTCCAAACTATTGTGTATGATGAACCAATGAGCCAATTCGCGGCCAGCTACGGACACATCAATTGCCCTTGGGAGTTGACTAAAAGGATGAACATTTTGAGTGAAAATCGCCAACCCCGGGCCATTGTCACCCCCATCGTTGTTCCTTTCTTCCCGGTTAAACACCGTTTCAACTCCCTCAAAATACATTGAACAAAACGTCATACACTCTTTCGATATGTAGCCCTCCGCAACGGAACCTTTTGGCTGAGCTTTATTGCCCACGAATCCTTTAAGAACTCCGAGCATCCTACATGTAAACATCAGCCTGATGATTAGTATGGTCATATTGAACTATATTTAAATGAAAAAAAACACCCCCATCATATTTATACCTCTCAATAGGATACATCCATCGATATTGCACAGGCCCTCCAAGCAAAGCCTCATAAGGCAAATGAATTTCCAAGTGGACCATGACATCAAAAAAAGCAGGAGGAAAAATCTTCTCAAGCTTACAAAGTATAAGTACGATTTGTTCTTGCAATTTCTCCAAATCAGTCACCCTCAATGTCTTTGAGCACAACTGTTTGAAAAAAGTTCCCAACTCAAACAATGTGGTCCCAATCTCGGTAGAAAGGTATGCTCGCATCCCAATGGGAAGAAGTCATCGTAGAGGGACATGACAGTCATGACTCTTGAGGCCAACTAACTTACCACCATTCGCGGTGACACAATTGGATACGTTTACCGCATAGCCGTCATGATACTTAATCGATTTCAAGAAATCAGAAAACACTTGTCTCTCTGCTAGGGACAATGTGTACAATGCCGGAGGCTTCTCGAAAGAGCCATTCGCATGCCTTATCAAGTGTAACTCCTTTCATATTCGCATGTCCTCTAGATCCAAACGTGCTTTGTATGTGTCCTTGTTCTTGCCATCTACGCTCAATAGTGTCCCAAGCAGATTGTCACATATATTCTTCTCTATGTGCATGCCATCAAGGTTATGTCGAAGCTTAAGTGTTTTCTAATAGGGTAGGTCGAACAAAATGCTTCTTTTTGTCCAATTCGGAGTTGGATTTTCAGTCCTTTGTCTTTTTTGTTGGTTGGATGCTTTCTATATGGCCTGTACGTCCCCAAACTAATTTTCTCTAGTATTTGTTCTCCCGATAACTCTACAGGTTTGGACCGATTATCAATTTCACTGTTGAATAGCTTACTTCTTCGCCAATTATGGTTCTCAGGTAAGTACCGCCGTGCACCCATATACCCTATCTTACTTTGCAAGCTCTGAGATGAAGCATCCATGTTACAGTTAGGGCAGGCCAAGTAACCTTTTGTACTCCAACCAGACAAGGAACCATATGCAGGGAAGTCATTGATGGTCCACATGACTGCTGCATGCATTGTGAATATTTGGCCGTTTGAGGCATCATATGTTTGCACACCATGCTCTCACAGATTAGTTAACTCTTCTACTAATGGTTGCAAGTAAACATCGATATCTCTTCCAGGTGCGGATCGTCCGGGAATAAGCAATGACATCATGACAAATGGATCTTTCATACACTTCCATGTGGGTAGATTGTAAGACATTAACATTACGGGGCCACATGCTATACGATGTACTCATATTTCCGAATGGATTGAAACCATCCATGGCAAGCCCTAGCCTTACATTCCGAGGATCCGTAGAGAATGTAGGATGCAGCCTATCAAAGTCCTTCCATGCCTCACCATCAGCTGGATGTCGTAAGACTCCATCATCCACACGCTTATCTTTCTTCCATCTCATATGTGCAGCTGTTTTTTTTGACATGTACAATCTCTTCAACCTCGGTGTCAAAGGAAAGTACCTCAGTATTTTGTGTGGAATTTTTTTACCCGTCTTGTTGTTCAACTTGTATCTAGACTCCGTACATGTAGGGCAATTCTCCAACGCGGCGTTGTCCTTCCAAAATAGAGTACAATCATTCTTGCATGCATAAATGGCCTCATATCCCAAACCCAATTCACATAAGAACTTTTTCGCTTCATAAAGGGTCTATGGAACAGTTTCGTCACACTTTGGTAGAATGTCTTTGAAAACTTGCATAACCATATTGAAAGATTTGTTGCTCCATTTATTATACACCTTCACATCAAGCATCTTAATTACGAAGGACAAGATGGAGAACTTTTCACACTCTGGATATACTTTGCGTTGAGCATCATCGAACAACTTCATGAACTTCAACAAATTGTGCCTCTCCGAACTAGTACGTTCTTCGTCGATATGATCATCCATGAGACCACTCATGTAAATCTCTTCTAACATGGTAGGAAATTCGCCCACATTTTCGTGATTGGCTGTCATTCCAGATCCGTTGCTTTCAGTAGCATCGTTTCGCATAGTAGGACGATCACGAAATATGGGAACATGTTCGCCATGGTGCACCCAAGTTTGATAAGAACATGCGATTCCTCCTCGAATCAAGTGCAACCGTACAACGTGTCGACTAAATTTTGTGTCGTTCAAGCAATCAACACAAGGACAACGGATTTCATCCTGCGGCCCTAAATTCTTCGTAGCGAACTCAATAAATGATTGAACACCTACAAAATGCTCTTTACTTTTTAGTCGATCTTTTATCATCATCCAACTCTTGTCCATTATTGGAACAGTACACATCAATCAAAGATGAACCTGGGAATGGACGACAACTTGGAAAAATACGCTGTACTGGAAGAGAGCTTAAGTAAGTTTAAGGGTTCGATTAGCATTGCAATAATGAAGTGAACGAAATAGTAATTGTGAGAACCCGAATGTACAAATCAAGTAAATAATTAAATAATAATATTACAATCTCAAATATTTTGGTGGTGAATTCTAAGGTGCAAATTAAATATTATTGGAGGATCTTTTAATTAATTTTAAACTTAAAATAAATTTATGGTGAACGTATTTAATTTAGAGGCAAGATTTATTATTTTAAAAAAAAATAGAGGGTAAGTTTGTAAGTATATTTTGTTATATTAATAGTTATATTTTATTTAAATTAATGGGTTAGAAAATAAAATAATATAAAGAGATAATAAACTAGAGCCTTTTTGTGTAGATACATATGTAACCCTAGGTTGCCTCATACTATTCATAACAGCAGCAGAAGCCACCACGGGAGAGAGAGAGATTGAGAGAAAAGAAGAAGAAAAAAAAAGGGGTTGCAAAGAAGGATGGATTTTTGGGTGTGTGCTAGGTCTTTATCTTTCTTCTTCCTTAAGGTTTTGTTCTTTATCCTTACTCTATGATTATTTAGTTCATTGATAGAGAGGTTGTAGGTTTATGTATTGTGTATATAGATATCCTATTAAGAAACTTGAGGAGCTAAATTTATGTGTAAAGATTGGGTGTAATGTTTAGTCTAAAAATTCTGCACATAATCACAAACTTTAAAAATCAAGAAAACATATCAAACGGATGAATTTTGAACTGAAATTTTTATAGTAGATCAGTTACATATTGAATTGCATATATGAATTTTTTCATAATTTTTGGGAGTCAAAATCCATATAAATTGAGGTATTCAAATCTGTCCAGGAAACCAGTCCGAAACAGTATATTCGGGAGTATTGTTCTCTTTGGGTATAAATCCAAAAATTATCAAATTTGTGTCATTAGAACCAGTTACGAGTCTAGTTTTGTACGTTTTTGGCCTTCCATTGATTGCTCGTGTATATTAAGAGAACCGTCAATTTCTTTAAAGTGCTGCAGAAAACAACCTGTTTGGATATAATAAATTGTAGATAATTATTTTGATAAGCAAATCAAGTGAAACCAATTATGTTTGAAACTTAGGATATAATAGATCATATCTGGAGGTTATTGGAATTTTTCGAATAGCGTGGAGTGGGTTTTGTAATTTTCAAAGTTAGCGAATAGGTTGCGAAGGCTTGTTTGAAATTCTGTTTTATCTTAAAGTCACAATTAATTAAGTTTTGACCGGAACCCATGTCTTGGGTGATTTTAAACCTTGAAGAATATGAACTTACGTAATATTTAAGAGTAACGGTGAGTTGGGTTGAGCCATGTTAGTGTGCTTTAGTTGAGGTTACTTAGTTCCTATTTTTTTAGTATTTTTAAATTAGTTGTGACGTGTAGTTTTTATACTTGGTTCAGGGCACTAGTTGGACTTTTACACTCTATTCGAGGATTATATTATTTCGTTTTCAGGTGAGTAGTTTTATGCTACATATTTTTATAAATGTTTCCCTACCCTGAACTGTTGGAAAATTAAATTGTTGTTTCATGATTAAACTGTTTTGATAAATTATTATATTATCAATTGAATCAAATTATTTCTGAAACATGTGTGAACTTGGCATACTGTAAACTATTTATTTTGGTCTCATGTTTATAATGATGAACTACCATGTTTTGTGAAACTGATGTGTATTGATTATTGGGACCATGCATGTATTTAGTCTAGGGAAATTATTCCACTGTGTGTGGTGACTCTGGCCACTAGGGAACAGATCCGGGTTGGGCCATGATGACTCTAGTGCTCAACGATTGTAAGGAAAAAGACCTTTAAAAAGAACTAGGTGACCTTCAATCAGATCGTCTTTGAGAAAAGGCCCAGGTGCCACCCTGAGGATAACTCTCAGTTCGGTATTGGATCCAACGGGGCTTATAGCCTTGAGAACTGTGTGGCATATTATTGGTTTTTATTGGTACCTAGAAAATTTTTGGTGTTCATGTTATAATCTGTTTTAAGTAGAAAATGTCATTTATCATGTTCTTGCGAGACATGAGTATTTTAAGTATTGAACTGTGGAACTTTCTTTTTGAAACAAATTGTATTTACCAAACTGTATGCCAATCTAGTTTCTGTAATATATATATATATATATATATCTTATTTTGGAATTGAACCCTGTTTTCAAAACTGTATTTACTATCCATGTTGCTAGTCACTGAGCTATCAGCTGACTTAGTTGTTTACCATTTCCAGGTGTTAAAAGGACTTAGAGTGGACTCATGGCGTAGCGGGGACTCAATTTCATGGACCTCTAGGGCATTTATTTAATTTGTTTTAGGTTGCTTGTCGAGTTTTGTACATACATTGTGGTTGAGTTTTATTTAGAATTATTTTATTTTGTGGGCGGTTTGTGTCTCATTTAGTATATATATGTTTTTAGGAAGTTGGTTATGACTTGTTTTTCACTTGTGGTATGTCACTGGATTGAATGTTGATTTATTTGTTTCTGGGCTATCATCACATTTATTCTTTATGGTTTTGGATTCATGTTTAGGCTTACGTGTGCCTTGGCCTAAGTCCCTGTGGGCCACGGCCGGTCATGCCCGGATTTGGGGTGTGACAGTAATAACAGATCGGGATGTTTTGCCTATTTGTCAATTGCATATAGTTGGCTAATTTCACTAGTAACTTGGCATGCATTCATAAGCAAATGTGACATACATGAGCAATTCTACGTGAAGTCATCTTAGAGGGAGACATAATTGTAACTTTATGTAAAGAGAAACTAAATGTCAACTATAATTATATGGATTATTGTTCATATACTAAAAAAGTGTGTAAACAAATTTATTTTCATATTACAAATTAATTAATTTAATTACAAGGATTGATTGTTCCTTCTAAGTGGTATTCCAAATATATACCTTTAATATGATTCTTCAATTCTATATTAATTAATAGGGGCATTTGCTAGTCTTGGTGCAAGATTAATTTATATTTAACAAACATTATACTAATTTCTAAAGAGCACAAAACATCTTAGAGGGAGACATATAATTGTAACTTTATGTAAAGAGCACAAAGCAACATCGCAAACTACTCAATCCCAAATAGGTTGGCACCAAGCAGAGAACCCAATCATCTGCAAGCTCGACCCCAAGGGTTGGTGAGAAACCAAACCCAACAAGTGAAAAAGGAAAGAAAAAGAAAACCCCCCAAAGAATCAAAACCCCAAACTACCATTATTTGGAATAAACCAAAAACCAAACACCCCATAGACCTATTAAACTCCACCCAGCAACCATGACCAACATCAACCAAAACATCAACAATAAACAAAGCATAAACAGCCCACACCCACACCCACCCAACCCGCAACAGCAAACCAACTGAGCAGAGCAAAGACAAACCCAGCAAAACAGAGCACACAAAGGTTATTCAAATCCTTTACATTATTCTGAAAACAGAAAACAGGGCAGGAGCATGTTCATATAATTACATTTTACAACGAAATATTTGTTCCTGCTGTAAACCCAATATTGGTGGAGCTTGCCCCTTTTGGAACAGCTTAAAAAAACTGAAATTCAGAAACTAACAATGGCACTGATGGTATGTTCTGTTTATTTTTTTTCCCCCTTGTTAGTTGCTTTTTTATTTTATTTTGTTTTATTGATATCTTGCTTTTACAAGTAGGTCAATGACCTGGATCACCTATGATATCACCATTTCCAAGTCTTCCGGATATGTCTCCAAAAAAGTATCTGCAATACATAATGTATATGTTTCTCCGTTGCGGTCATGGAAGGTAGTTGTTTATTTTTTGAATTTTATTCGTATGTAATCAAACTTCTGCATTCTATTTCGTTTGACGTTGGATTTCGTTGAACTTGGACACAAAAAGCTTGACAATTATTGTAACCATTCTTTCAATCACGACTTTTTTCATATTAGAGTCATATACGTACTTTTTAAAATCATTTATTCTTTCATGGGGTTAATTTGGTACTTCAGTTGTCCATACCCTTTAAATTCATTGCTCTCGTTAACTATTTAGTTAATTTTGTCACATGTTCATTGATTCATTGTCAGTATGTATTTACATTTTTGTAAATCATTTTGGTTTCTATTCCCTAGGATCCACATCAAGGTTTTCCATTCACGTGTTCATGATATTATTTTTAATAATTATTCAAATAAAAAGAGTTATAAGCACATAAGTTTTATAATAATAAATAAAATAAAAAATCTTTGCTGCTGCTGTGAATGCACAGAAGTGGCTGAAAGCTAGAAGATTGGCAATGTAACTATTTATTTATTTATTGTGTTTATTAAAGAAAGCATGATATGCCCAAATTCAAATTGCTGTTATGTTTGATGAGGGTATTAATAAGATTACAAAAAGGGGGCCGAAGTTATTGAAGTATGAATCATAAGTGCATAAGCAATCCTGTAAACAAACTGAAATAACATGAGTGCAAAGAAATATCTGTATATCATATTAATTCCACATTATATACAATTCACATTGTGAACTATCATGTTAATTACTCAAAAGGTAAAAGCAAAATGGCAATAAAGGAAGGAAACAAATAGTATACAAGCCAAGCAATCACTTAACCTTACCATGAATGGACTAATATGCTGTGACTTTGCAACTAGATCAGTAGTAGGATCGAATAAAAATGATACCATTTCGCCCCATGGTGTATTAGTCACCTAAAATCAAAAAGCACCACTGTTGTTAGCAAGAGCTGACAACTTGCATATAAAAGTCTAAGTTGAGTATAAAATTTAATACTCAAATCATTTTTTGAAGTGGAAATTTTAATACAAAATCATCGCATCAGTTATCTAGCAACATAATTTCTTCCATGCTCATTAAATTATTTAGTTTAATGAGCATGCCAATACATGCATAACACTTGGGAAATTATCTCCGTCACAACTTGTCAGATTTAAACAAAAAAATGTAGGCAACAGATTTCTGATGAAGAAAGATAAATCTCAACAATGATAAAATTGAGAGATGATGCTATTGACAGTTCAAAATGTACAAAAAGGTCAGTTTAAAATTTGGAAGTGTTATGTTGACAGTTCAATATTTGAAAAAACCAGTTTGAACTGTCCAAGTCACACATGACATGGAAACGAGTAACATCATAAAATAATGTGTAGGGACATGCCTCCTGCCCTATACAAATCCATCAAGTTAAAAAGAAAAATATAGCAGAACACTTTTTGTTGGACGGATTAACTTTTCAGCAGAAAAAATATGCAACTATCTGGTTCATGAGCTCATCACAAATGACGGATGTAACTTCTTAATATTTTTAAAGATTGAATCACAAAATAATTGCACAAAAAAATAACAAAAAATTATTTTATGCCACGATAGAGAGAAGTTTCCGATATCAAGATGTTCAGTCATTAATTACTGTTTGATTTCTGCAAGTCATACTAGCATTAATGACAAGAAACTACACTTTTGTCATTATTTTAGTTCATGACATTATATTGTTAACCCGTGCTGAGGGGAGAAGAAATATTGTTAACTGATAATCCTGGGGACACAACAACAATTTGTATTTTGAATTTTATTAAGAAGACCCTCGTACGCAAATGATTCATGGCATAGGAAGTATATGTTCAATACATTTATGTGAGGGCATTGTTGGGTAATAAACAAGATGTGGTTTGGGATGTGTGGTAGTTCACAGGATCCTAAGGCAAATTGTTTGTGGTTCTCTCTCAAACTATTGGGCCCTACATTGTTAAAGGCATTAGAGTATGCAACTGAAGCTAATTAAATGGACACTCCCATAATGACTCTTTGGTGGCCAACAGCCTCTGACTTCAGAATGGAAGTTATCAGGAGAGGCTACTAAAATCTGAGCGACTAGACTCCTAGTGCTTTTAATGGTTGCCACTACTTTGAATGTAAACCTTAGTTATATCCTGGCATTTTAGTTTTTTTGTTGTTTTATTTTTATTTTTTCATATACTACTACTAAATCCATAGTGGATGAGATGGGGTATTGAATGAGCAGCAGGTTATAGTAGGATGGCAGCGACTACCCCGTCCAAGTTATACTAGTGTATGTAAAAATTGTAGATGTTTAAAAATGATTGGGGCTCTCAAACATTTTTTATAATGTAGTTGTAATTGGGGCTCTCAAATTTGAGTGTTTGATTACATTCAAAACATATGTTGTTCTAAATGCTGGGAACAATATAAATAGGATTTTAATCATCAGATCAAAAAAAAAAATTATAAGCAAATCTCCAAAAAGCACAGCAGAAGGGAACTGTAATGTCACTTTAAGCTCCTTAGCTTGCAGAGGCTTTGTCCTTGTGGTCTCAAGTCCTCTCACTAACACACAAAACACGGTAAATAGAGAAGACCCTTGCACCTCCTATTGCAATTCTCTTCCTGGTGTTCCAGACTAGTGCTGGTTTTTCTATCATAATCAACACGACACATTGGATTTTGGTACGTGTTATTGGATTAAGCATAATTGTTGATAAGAAAGTTGTGTCCCATTATTTCTTTCTCTTGTTGTCATGAACCATAAAACTTTTCATGGAAAAGGGATGTATCAACATTTGCTTGTAATATGAAGAGAATCGACACAATTTGTAATTGATGCCCAACATACATTCATGTGATGCAAACAATTGGCAAGTTTGAGTTATTTACCAAACCCATGCCATTTTTAAACGATTTTTGCAAATACGAGTTGTTTTGCACATGATTCTCAAACCCACATTGTTCTTAAAACACAAACTTCAAATTCACAACCTGGATTTGGGAAATAAGTTCAAAACAATTCGCATTTGAGAAATCTGTTTCAAAACAACATCGATTTGGTAAAAACCACATAAACGTGTCTTAGTGCACAACTGGATGCCGAAGGGAGTTGACAAACCCATTTGTCTCTAGGCCACCTAGTATATGGTGGTCCATAGCAAGTTAAAAAAATAAGTACTAACACAGAAAACAAGGTAAAACATTAGTTAGATTTCTCACCTATGCATGCACATATATATATATATACAGAGTTAGTTTGGAATATTCCTAAAACAGAGGCACATTTGGCCACAATCGAGAATTAGAAAAAGGGGCAATCCGAAATTTTAACCAAACCCATTCACGAAATCAGAAAAGCCCTAAAAATTGTTTGCAAAATCAACAGAAAATGAAAGAAAAAAACAATTAAAAACCCTATAGAAATCGTTAGAGACACGGGGATGGGAGAGACAGCGAGAAAGATATACAAATAGATAGACCCAGATCGACAGAGAGGGAGAGAGATCAGAGACAAATACCTGTAATCAGTGGTGGGGCCGATTTGCAGTGGTCGTGGTGGCTAGCGCCGGTAGCCAGCGATGGTGATGATCGGCAGTCAGGTTTGGTATCGACTGCTGGTGTGTGAGGTCTGTATGTTGGTGTGTGAGACAAAACAGTTCAAAAAATGTGTCTGTGAAATATATACTGGGCGCGAATATTTAATAAGTTTCCCTCTAAATTGTTTTTCGAAGATTTAGCGACCAAATCATTATTTGTCGCCAAAATTCCTTAACAGCGACTAAAAATTGGTCGCCAAAAGCATCCTATTTGGCTACTAATTCCAATTTTTTGTCGGCAATGTTTACTATACAACGACTAACTTAGTTTTGGTCACCACAAATTCATAAAAAATACGCCAAAAAATTGGCGACCAAAATTTTTTGTCGGAAAATGGCAGCAAACAACAACTACAATTAAGTTTGGTCACCAATAATAATATATGGTGACTAAATTAATTTAGTAGCTAAAAATTTTCAATGAATGCCGACTAAATTAGGTTTTTAGTCACCTAATATGGTGCTTTTGGCAACTAAAATTGTTTTAGTCGCCAATTTTAGTCGCCAAATGTGCATTTTGTTGTAGTGATAATATCTACAAACTATTGTTTAGATGATAACAAAAAAGTTTAAAATATTTCTTAGGGTATATTTCATTTGTCTTCTTTTGATTTATTTATTTATTTTTGGCACTACTTCTGGTTCTTCATCTGGTATTTGGACTGGTTCTGTCCATGATCTGCCCACTTCAGTTGTGAATTTTTCTATGATTTCTGCTCGCATTAGTCTGACATCATGTAGTGTCAAATTTTCTCCGACAGCTTCATGGTTGACATATTGCTTAATGATGTAACAAACGAATATGCCACAACCCACACTACATACGTTATTATAGTCATAACTAGTTTTGTGAAAGTTGCAAATTAACAATAGTTTATAAGGAAAGTTGATTGGAGTTCCACTATGAGTTTCAAATATGAAGTGTAACGACCAATGAAATTCCATACGACAATGAGAAGTGTAAGTCTTATTGAAATTTCTTTACAGGGTTTTACTCAATGCTTTAGTGAGAATGTTTTTTTTTTTTGGAGTTTTTCACCGAATCACACACATAGAAAGTGTAATTATCATTATGAATCAAATTGCATACTACAAGAGGAATTGCAGGTATGAGTCAAATTTCTCTAGAGGTTTGCATCCTAGTTTTTAGTGCAAATAAAGAAGTGGATTGCCCAGTGAAATTCAATACAAGGGGAATGGAAGGCATTTATAAATTTAATTTATCTACTGAGAATTTTAAACTGATTGAATTTTATCTACAATGTTTTACTCAATGTTTTAGTGGGAATGTTGTTTGGAGTTTTTCACTGACCATATGCACACATACTCAGTGAAATTTCATATGACAAGGTCAAGTGCATGCATGAATGAAATTTCTTTGTGAGTTTTTGCCCAGTTTTATATGCACACAAGACAGAAATAGTAATGCATAGTGAAATTGTATTGCACCGTTTTTTATGCACACGTAGAAGAAATGTAATGCACATTTGTTTTTGTGCACACAGAGGAACTATAATGCCCAGTGAAATTCCATACGACAAGTATTAGGGAAGGACTAGTGTGTATCAAATTTCTCAATAGATTGTACAATGACAAAGAAAATTAGTGACATTCGATTATGCATCTCAGTTTTTCTTTTAAATTTACTGACAATAAATTAAAATAGTGACCTTGTAATCGATTATCAATGAATATACTAGAATCTTGAATTAGAAGCCCTAGTTTTACCTAGATAGAATATATTGTCTAATTCAAATGTAGATCCAATATCATTTAGAAAATTAGGTTTGGTAGTAAAAAACTTACTGGTTTGTTGGTTGTGGAAACCCTAGCCCTGATTTTGTTGATTTAGAGTTGATTTTGTTGATTCTCTCAGGTTGCTATGAAGCCTAAGAGAAACTTCAGATCAACTTGATAGTGTTGCTTCCAAAATGCTTATGAGAAATTAGACAAAATTGGAGCAATATTCTCTACTCGTCGATCATGGAGAAGGTGGAGAAGATGAACGAGAAGGTCGATTGTTTGGAAAAATAGGAGTGATGTTTCTCTATCAATCATGGAGAAGAAACGATTTTGAATGGGATGGGTATTTTGGTCTAATACGTTTAGCGCCTATTTTGGAGGATTTCAACTATTACGAAAATATTTTATACCCTGTATCTTCTAAAAACCTAATATTAAGAACCTTAAAAAAAATTCCACATAAAAATAATCAATATTTTCTAATTTATTTTACTAAACTATTTTCTTAAATAAAACAGAAAAAGATGTAAAAATTCAATCAAACATATTGCTCTTGTGGGGATATATTTTTGAGTACCGACACGTGGCAAGGTGACGCCGACGTGTCAGCCGAGGTGCCACGTGTTATGGTCATGACGCCGAGGTGATCTCGGTTAAGCCGAGGTTATCTCCGAAGATATCGGAGTCCGAGAAAAGCGAATAAGGGACAAGAGTCCTAGAATAAAAAGGAGACTTAGCCAAGATAGGGATAAAGCTCTTAGGGAGTTTATCTTTATCTCTGAAAGAGTCCAAAGTAAGTACCGAACAGGAATCCATAGAAGTCAGGCTTTTATTGAGATTAGGATTGAGGTAACTATAAAAGAGAGGCACCCCCGTGGGTCTAAGGTATGCAATTTTATGCTTTGAGTATTGAGTTTAGCATTATTGATTATCTCTGAGAAATATACTGACTTGATCGTCGGAGTGCCCCCGAGTGGACGAACCACCGCCGGAATCTTCTCTTTCTGTTACAGGTTAGCCAGGTGTCATCTATTCTGCTAGTGTTCTCCAGCTAAGTACTGAGCTAGGCAGTGTGATCGGAAAATCACCCACACAATTTGGCACCGTCTGTGGGAACAAAAGTAGAATAGATGGCCAGTAACGGATAGAAGGAAAAGATTGGGGATGACACTCCTACTGAGAGTGGGAGACCTATTGACCTTGATGGCGAAGGAGAAAGGTCAAACGCAGAAACTCATGAACAAACTCACGGAGTAAAAGACGTCGGCCAGACTAGCGATGCACCAAAGAAACCTGATCAAAACAGGTATTACAACGAGGACGACCTCCAAATTTGGAAGGATAGGTGCCTACGGAGGGACGAAGAGGTAAAAGAGATGGCAAACAAATTGGCAGACCTGCAGTCGGTCGTCAATTTCATGATGTAAAATAACGTCATGTAGCCGCCGTTCCCGCTGCAGGACAAGCCGATTCCAGCGGCCAATAGCCAGAAGGGAGGACAGAAAACAATCCCCGTAGCCCCTCAGCACAACAGAAACGAGAGATACTCTCACTGACCTTCTAGGGAGGACAGACGAGGAGAATCCAGAAGAGAAGAATCACGGAGGACGCATCGCACAAAAGAGGCAGACCCCAAAGGACATCGGCATGTTCAGGGGCAGGCACTGTGCTTCAACACAACTCATGGAGAAGGATCGAAAAGGGCTTACCACGAGGCCGAGAATAGTATACCGAAAAGACTGAAGTCGAAAGATAGCGGAGCTCCTGGGCGGAGCAAAGAAGACTTAAGAGATTACCTCAAGAGGAAGCAACAGAATGCCGAAGCTGAGGTAACCTCTCCAGATAAGCCAAGGACACCATTCTCGGTGGAATTAGATAGATTTGAGGCACCAAAGCGATTCAGTATACCGAGGTTTCAAATATACAATGGTAAGTCAGACCCCAACTTCTACGTTGGACTATATTTGAATTCAATGACATTGTATAGTGGGAACGAGTCGTTGCTCTGCAAAGTGTTCCCCTCATCCTTCGGAGAGATTGCATCAGATTGGTTCCACAAACTACCGAAGGGAAGCGTGAAGACTTGGGAAGGCCTGGCCGAGATGTTTGTAGCCAGGTTTGTGACAAACAAGCTGCAGCCATTAAGGATGGACACATTGATGGATCTAAAGATTAGCAAGGATGAAGGCCTTATGGCCTACGCAAAAAGATTCTATGAGGTGTTCAATCGAATACCCGAATATAATCAAGAGGTGGCAGTCGTATCTTTCAAGAACAGCTTGAAAGACAACCGTCCACTACGAAAGTCTTTGGCAAAGACATTGTCAAAAGGTATGGAGGAGCTCATGGCGAGAATCGCGAAGTACGCCAGAGCCAAAGAAGACACGTTGGGAACCAGGGAGATAAAACAAGAGAAAGGAAACGGCTCGCCGAAGCGAGGCCGAAGTAACAGTGGAACGAGCAGGCAAGAGGCAGAACTGAGAGTCACACAAGCAGTAACAACTGTGTTCCGAATCCCAATTCCCAAAGTCCTGGATCAAATTTGGAACCAACCCTATTTCAGAATGCGAGAGAGGACTCCAGGAGAGTTCATGGGAAGAAACGTTGGCAGACATTGCGCCTACCACAATGAAGATGGGAATACAACTTAGGGTTGTAGAACCCTGAAAACATATTTGGAAGACCTGGTGAGACAAGGACATCTGAGAGACCTTGTCGATGAGACCAGGGCAAGGGAAGAATGGGCAAGGTTGTCTCAGGCACCAGCAGCCCCACATCCCCCAGCACAGCAGCCGCAGGCAGGAGGACCTCGGGTAATCAACGTAATCCACTCGAAGGTTAACGAAAACGAAATCCGAGGACAGACCCAGAAAGTGAAGCACCTGCAACATGTCTACCAAGTCGAGGAGAAAAGACATCGGGCATAAGAGTACCAGGGACCAATGATAACCTTTACTGAAGTCGACCTAGAGATGGTCCAGCATCCGCATAATGATGCCTTGGTAGTATCCCTCCAGGTTGGGGAGTGCCAAGTGAAACGCATCTTGATTGATCAAGGCAGCTCTTGCAACATCATGTACGTCCGATGTTACAAGGAGCTTGGCTTTCACCCAGATGATATGGAACAATCCAATGGCCCAATGGTTGGGTTCAATGGAAAGCCGACATGGCCACTGGGAACAGTAAGCTAGGAGGTGCAGGCTGGCACCAGGAAGATCGAGACAGAATTCACCATCATCGACATACCCTCTCCTTACAACATCATCTTGGGAAGGCCATAGTTGCATGCAATGGGGGCAGTTCCTTCAACATTGCATCAACTATTGCGATTCCCAACAGAGCATGGGATAGAGAAAGTCAGAGACGATCAGCTGCAGGCAAAGAACTACTCCACAGCAGCAATGAAATCTACCTGCAGCGTACAAGAGCCAGAGAAAGCAGAAATTGAAGATGAGGACGCGGAAGTCCTAGAAGACGTCGGCAAGGAGCCAGCCGAGAAGAGCGAAAAGGCACTGAAGAAAATCCTCGTCCATGACGGGGATGAAGAACGCTTCTTTCTTCTCGTTTCTAGCTTAGTCGAAAAAGAGGAAAAAGAGTTGGAAACTTTTTTGAGAGAAAATATTGAGGTGTTCGCTTGGACACCTTACGAAATGTCTGGCATTGACCCCGAGGCCACTTGCCACAAACTGAATGTTGACAGGTCGGCCAAACCTATAATTCAACGAACCAGAAGACCGATGTTGATGCACGTCGAAGTAGTAGAGGAAGAAGTAGACAGACTTCTGGAGGCCAGGGCCATTAGAGAAGTACACTACCCAACATGGCTATCCAATACAGTGGTGGTAAAGACGAAGAACGGTAAATGGAGGGTCTGCGTGGACTTCAACATCCTCAACAAAGCCTGTCCCAAAGACAGCTTTCCTCTACCCAAGATTGACCAGCTAGAAAATGCCACTTTAGGGCATAGAAGAATGAGCTTCCTAGATGCCTACAAGGGGTACCACTAGATAGCCATGTACCCCCCAGACAAAGAGAAGACCGTGTTCATCACCCCAAAGGCCTGTACTGTTACAAAGTAATGCCTTTCGGGTTGAAAAATACAGGAGCAACTTACCAAAGGTTGGTAACCAAAATGTTCAAACACCTGATTGGCCGAACAGTAGAAGTCTACATCGACGATATGGTCATTAAGACCAAGGAGCCTGAGGGTCATCTTGCCGATCTAAAAACAGTCTTTGAAATCCTTAAAACATATCGGCTCCAACTCAATGCATCGAAGTGTGCATTTGGAGTTGGATCTGGTGAGTTTTTAGGATACCTGATAACTAGAAGGGGCATCGAGGCCAGCCCAGATCAAATGAAGGCCATCCTAGAGTTGAAAAGCCTGACATCGGCAAAACAGGTATAGATGCTAACTGGAAGGGCCGCAGCCCTAAACAGATTCATCAGCAGAAGCTCAGATAAGTGCAGACCTTTGTTTAACTTGGTAAAGAAAGCCACAGACTTCTTGTGGACAGAAGAATGCGAAGCCGCTTTGACCGACCTGAAGAAGTACTTGACCACAGCCCTAGTTCTTTCAAATCTAGAACCTGGGGAGGAGCTGTTCTTGTTCTTAGCCATTTCAGAACATGCGATAAGTGCAGTACTAATCCGAGAGGAGAAAGGAGAACAAAGGGCTGTTTACTATGTAAACAAAACCTTAGCCGATGCAGAAACGAGGTATCTACCCTTAGAGAAATTGGCACTAGCTTTAGTAATGGCTTCAAAGAAGTTGAACCATTACTTCCAGGCCCATAAAATTGTGGTGCTAACAGAGCACCCCTTGAAGACCTTACTGTAGCAAGGAGACCTTACAGGAAGAATATCCAGGTGGGCAGCCACCCTAGGCCAGTATGACCTGGAGTACAGGCCAAGGACAGCAATTAAAGGCCAGGTTCTGGCCAACTTCGTGGCTGAGTTTACACCAGAATCCATCGAACACCGGGCTCCGTTGAGCCAGGATGAGCGATATCCAACCAAGTAAGGAGAAGCACAGCCAAAGGCAAAATAACAAAGGAAAGAGGACAACTCAGACCCTGCAGCATTTACATCGGCGACTCCTTTCAACTGTTTGTTGATGGGAGTTCAAACAGACAAGGAGCAGGGCAGGAGTAGTATTGATATCCCCAGATGGGCAGGTACTAGAACAGTCAATTCGTTTGGAGTTCAAGGCCTTAAACAATGAAGTAGAGTATGAAGCACTCATTGCAGGACTAAAGTTGGCAGCAACAGTGCAAGCAGATGAGGTAATAGTTTTTTGTGATTCATAACTAATAGTCAACCAGACAATAGGCGAGTTTGCAGCCCCGAGATGAACGAATGTCGGCCTACACAAAGGAAGTCATCAGACTGTCAGCCTTGTTTCAGAACTGTCGACTACTTCAGGTAAGCCAAGATGATAACAGCCACACCAATGCGTTGGCCAACCTTGCTAGTGCGGTACAACCTGGAAAAGTAAGGACAATAATGATTGACTACTTGTCGAGTCCGAGCATTGAACCAGTAACCACAGAGCATGAAGCAATGTGCGTAGACATGGGACCAAGCTGGATAGATGTAATTTTTGCATTCTTGAAAGAAAGAAAGCTAGCAGATAACCACAAGGAGGCACACAAGATCAGATTGAAGTCGGCAAGATTCAGTCTGACAGCAGAACGACATCTCTACAGAAGGTCCTTCACTGGACCACTTTTAAGGTGCGTACACCCTTTGCAGGTTGAAGATTTTTTATATGAAATCCATGAAGGAATTTGTAGAAGCCATGCTGGGGGTAGATCACTAGCTCACAGGGCCATTACCCAGGGGTATTGGTGGCCTTACATGCAAAAAGATGCAGAAACCTACGTAAAGAAGTGTGAACAATGCCAAAGGTTTGCATCTTTGATACACCAGCCAGCTGCTAACCTAAACCCTGTATCCAGTCTTTGGTCATTTGCCTAATGGGGCATTGATCTCGTTGGGCAATTACCCCAAGCAACTAGACAAAGAAAGTACTTGCTGGTAGCAATAGATTACTTCACAAAATGGATAGAAGCAGAACCTCTTGCCAAGATCCGAGATGTGGATGTCAAGAACTTCATATGGAGAAACATCATCACCAGATTTGGGATTCCGAGAGCAATTGTTGCAGACAATGGAACTCAATTTGACAGCAAGCTAATCAAGAACTTCTGTGCAAAGTTCAAGATCAAGAACTACTTTTCAACCCTAAGCTTTCCACAAAGCAATGGACAAGCAGAAGCATCCAACAAAGTAATTTTGGATGGAATAAAGAAGAGGTTATAGGCAGCAAAAGGCAAGTGGGTAGACGAATTGCCCAATGTACTCTGGGCATATCGGACTACGTCGAGAAGATCAACAGGAGAATCCCCCTTCGCCGTGGCTTATGGCACAGAAGCAGTCATTCCGCTAGAGATCGGCATCCTGGGAATCAGAACCCAGGGAGTAGAAAACACGACTAATGATGTACTCTTAGCCCGAGATGTGGACCTTTTAGAAGAAAGAATAGAGAAAGCTGCAATTCAGCTTGCAGCATACCAACAGCAACTTGCAAAAGCTTATAACAAGAAGGTCAATTCAAGAGAGTTTCAAGTCAGCGACCTAGTCCTGAGGAAAGTCGTTGGCAATAAGAAGGATCCCAGAGAGGGCAAGCTTGGCCCAAACTGGGAAGGACCCTATAGAATCATCTTGGTACTGGGTAATGGGGCATATCGGCTTGAAGATAATGAGAGCAAAGAGTTGCCAAGACCTTGGAACACTTGTAATTTGAAATTTTTCTATCATTAGAATTTCTTTGTTCCTTTGCCATTTGCCGAAGTAAATAAATAAGGATTCAGTTTTATTTTCAAGATACTTGACATTGTCTCTAGAATACGTGCATAATGAGAACCCAAGTGGAACTCAGGTTCACATTAGGGGGCGGAGAGAAGAAGAATATGTTTAGCACTTGTTGAAATTTGTGGACAATTTATAAGTTAAGTTAAACCGAAATCATTGCTTAACACTTGTTAAAATTTGTGGAGAATTTACAAGTTGAAGTTAAGCCGAAGTCATTGTTTAACACTTGTTGAAATTTATGGACAATTTACAAGTTAAGTTAAACCGAAATCATTGGTTAACACTGAAATTTGTGGACAATTTACAAGTTAAGTTAAACCGAAATCATTGCTTAACACATGTTGAAATTTGTGGACAGTTTACAAGTTGAAGTTAAGCCGAAGTCGTTGTTTAACACTTGTTGAAATTTGTGGACAATTTACAAGTTAAGTTAAACCGAAATTATTGCTTAACACTTGTTGAAATTTGTGGACAATTTACAAGTTGAAGTTAAGCCGAAGTCATTGTTTAACACTTGTTGAAATTTGTGGACAAGTTACAAGTTAAGTTAAACCGAAATCATTGCTTAACACTTGTTGAAATTTGTGAACAATTTACAAGTTAAAGTTAAGCCGAAGTCATTGTTTAACACTTGTTGAAATTTGTGGACAATTTACAAGTTAAGTTAAACCAAAATCATTGTTTAACACTTGTTGAAATTTGTGGACAATTTACAAGTTAAGTTAAACCGAAATTATTTGTTTAACACTTGTTGAAATTTGTGGACAATTTACAAGTTAAGTTAAACCGAAATCATTGTTTAACACTTGTTGAAATTTGTGGACAATTTACAAATTAAGTTAAACCAAAATTATTTGTTTAACACTTGTTGAAATTTGTGGACAATTTATAAGTTACGTTAAACCGAAGTCCTTGTTTAAACACTTGTTGAAATTTATGGACAATTTACAAATTGAATTAAACCAGTATGATGTTCAACACTTGTTAAAAGTTTACAAGTTGAGTTAAAACAAGAAGTTTGTTTATCCGAGGTATGTCACCCTGAGAAGATTGTACAAAAAGGAAGAGTATATGAAAGACATGCAGAATATTCTAAGTATAGAATCACGCCAGAGCAGTCAAGAAAAGACAAAAGTACAAGCAATCAGTAAAGAAAAGTTGTATCAGCATTCAACAAAAAGGAGGCACATCGGCCATATGGAGAGCGTACATTGTTTCAAAAAACAAAGAAAAACAAAGTACAAAAGAAAAGACATGAAAACTAAGGTTCCTCAGCGTCAACAGTGAGCTGGGTTGGGACCTCGGATGATTGTTGTGAAGGAACCTCGGCCGCCTTCTCCGCCGTTAGCTCAACATCAATTTCTTGCGAAGTTTCTTCAATACTCTTGTCGGCGAAGGGGACGTCGGCTGATACCTTCTCATGAGCAGCGTCTTTGGGAACCTCATCACCTTCCTCATCTTGAGTCAAGTCTAGGACTTGCTCCTTTTGAAGAGAGGACTTGGCCCCATCAGCATCCTTGGATTTTCTCACCAAGGCCTCATTCTCATCCTCATCACCATCCTCAGACTCAGATTCGCCGACGTCTTGACTTAGAGGTGGAGATGGAGGGAATGGAAGAGGAATGGCGTCAGCTTTTCTCAAGGGCGAGTCCTTAGGAACGTTGAGCTTTTTCAGAAGGGACATCTAACCAAGGGTGAAACCCTTGTTGCATGCCTCATTCACCTGTTTTTCATAAGCCTCAGTAACATCGGCCATGCCCTGGGCATACGCCTTTTCATCGGCATCTTTGATCTCAGCCTCTTTTGTGGCCAAGGCTTCTTGAAGCTTTTTTTCGGCTTGGGCCATCTTCTCCTCAGCCTCTTTTCTTTGGGACTCAGTAACCTTTCTGATGGCTTTGGAAGATTCAGCCTTCTCTTCGGCTTCAGTTTGGGCTTTGATTGCAGCCTCGACTTGGTCCTCCAACATTTTCATCTTTGACTGCAAATTCTTGTTGGCTTTTTGGAGAGAAGAGAACTCCCTCTTCATATCGGCTAGCTTCTGCCGATTTTCAAAAGATTGAACAGAAAAAGTGTGGAGTATGAAAAAGAAGGAAAAAAAAAGTGCCAGTTGAAAGACACTTACTTGAACAGAACGTTGAAGCATCAACGCATAGTTTTCATATTCGCTCAACTCGGTGTTTCGCTCCAGATCGCCTGGTAGCAGCAGAGCAATACTGAGCGCAACGCCGACATTAATATCCTCGGCACTATCATTTGCCATGATGGGCTTATCCTCCAAAGTAATTTCGGGGGCCCAGGGGGCAGCAGGCTTCTTAGACCCCGAGGTCGTTGTAGAAGATGACCTCGGCTTTTTTGATTTGGGCGATTCGGATGGTTGGGCTTCAAAGCACCTTTTTCCAGTAGAAGGTTGAGACTTGTCACTCTCAGCCAACTTGGAGATTGGCAGAGCATCCTCAGACTCAATTTGAGTAACTTTAGCCTTTGGCTGAGCCTTTTTTATTATTTTCAGCTTCGGTGGAGGTAGGGCTTGTGTTGGTTGTTCATCAACATCAGAAGGGATGCTAGCCAAGAGATTTTTTGCAATTGGTTTTGGGCGACCCATCTCGGCAGTAGAAACTGTTCGGCGTCGACGGCGGCATTGGGATATTGGAATGAGGTATGGAGCCGAGGTTGATGGTTGATCAGCTGGATCGGAAGTTGACCCTTGATCTGTCCGAGATGTGGACGCAGTCTGTGGAGTTATGGCAGAAGGTGGAGAGAGGCTTTTCTTCTTCCTCTTAGGGACGTCGGGCAAGGCTGACTTATAGGTTGGGATAAAATTGAGAAGCAAAGGCGTTTGTAAACTAGCAGGTTCAGTAGCTTCTTCAAATCCTTACTAGGGAAGAAGGATTAGCGAAAGTTCTTTGGAGGCTGAGGAAGAACTCCAAAGATAGAACAACACAGACATTAGAACAGAATATTGAAAACTTTATGTAAGAAGATAAGAAAATTTATGAAGGGTGGCCCTTACCAGCTCCTTCCCCCAAAACAGTTCAGCTTAAGGGATAAAGATGGAGGTCATCGTTTGGCCGAAATTCCCAATTGCTCGACACGATGAAGTAATCGTCTCCAGCTCCTGGGAGGTCGGCTACGATTTTATATTCAGTGGATCTCGGCTTGAGGTAGTAGACATAATCCGTGTCTTTTCTAAGGCGACACATGGTATAACAATACTGGAAATCGGCAAGCGTAATCTTGGCATTCTCTTGTTTAACTAAAGCTATGGTACCAGTAATAACTCAATAAGAATTGATGGCGAGTTGCATTAGGTTCAACTTATAGAAGTACATAATTTGATGAAAAAAAGGGTCAAGTGGAAACCGGAGTCCACACTCGATAAAGGCAACCATAGGGAAGGGCATGGAGTTTTCTGTAGGCATGATGGAGTCATCATCCCCAGCCAACCTCAGATTGACATCGGCTGGGATTTCACACTCTTGCCTAAAAAATTCTAGCTTAGAGGGGGTGTTTACCCGATGTTTCCACATACCCATGATGTCGGGAAAACTAAAGGTATTGGGTTTTAGTAAGAAGATGATTCAAATAGGGTTATTGGGACCTCGGCAAAAAACCTAGGTTTGGGCTGGTGCAGAAATTTGTAAGGGATGTTTCAGTTTTGCCCTAAATTGCGGGTTCTACAGACAACTCCCAAACCTAAAAGCTATGAAGATGAAGATTGAAGGAACAAATCTGGAAAACAGAAACAAGAACGAGTTTCAGAAGCAAGAACATAGATGGTTTATCAAGAACATAAAGAATACAAGAAGTATAGGGCCATGAACAGTGGCAAAAATACAGGGAAGTAGTGAAACAATGCGTGTGTTCAAGATATGGGCAAAGGCAAAATCGTGGGAAAAACACATTCAGGTGTATGATTCACAAATTAAAAAGTCTAAACAAGTGCAGTAGTGGTGGCAAGTAATGGAAAGCATCAAGAAATTGAAAACGAAAGGAACAGTAAACTCACCGAAGAAAAGAGGCCGGTGTAAGAATTGTCGAAGTCAGTCAATGGTTACGAAAGTAGCAGAATGGAAGAAAGCTTCACCAGAAGGAAAGAAAGAAGGTAGTTGCAGAGCTTGAGGTCTGGAATAATGGCGTATTCGAAGGCTAGAGAGAGAAAGAGCAAAGGAATTGATGTAAAAGTGAAAAAAATGAAAAAGGGAAAACAAGTTTTTGTCAAAAAAATTGAAACGGCGGCAAAATGAAATTAGATGCACCTGGAGCAACGAGTGCGTCAGACGGCGCATGCAGATAAGACGGTTTTCTGGCGCGTCATAAACACGATCCAATAAGAATGAAATGCGTGAATGAAACGGTTGAAAAGTGACGTTTGACACCTCATACGCATGAAGGCACTCATTTGGAATTTTTGTTCTTTAACGAACACATGTCGTCCAACATAAAGATCTCGGCTGAAATACTGTGAACTAACGTACTGAAAGAAAGGAATGATATAGGTTCTATCACCTCAGAATGCCGAGATAATAGAACCTAGGGGGCAGTTGTGGGGATATATTTTTTAGTACCGACACGTGGCAAGGTGACGTCGACGTGTCAGCCGAGGTGCCACATGTCAGGAACATGACACCGAGGTGATCTCAGTTAAGCCGAGGTTATCTCCGAAGATATCGAAGTCCGAGAAAAACGGATAAGGGACAAGAGTCCTAGAATAAAAAGGAGACTTAGCCAAGATAGGGATAAAACTCTTAGGGAGTTTATCTTTATCTCTGAAGGAGTCCAAAGTAAGTACTAAACAGGAATCCATAGAAGTCAGGCTTCTATTGAGATTAGGATTGAGGTAACTATAAAAGAGAGGCACCCCGTGGGTTTAAAGTACGCAATTTTATACTTTGAGCATTGAGTTTAGCATTATTGATTATCTCTGAGAAATATGCTGACTTGATCATCGGAGTGTCCCCGAATGGACGAACCACCACTAGAATCTTTTCTTTCTGTTACAGGTTAGCCAGGTGTCATCTATTCTGCCAGTGTTCTCCAGCTAAGTACTGAATTAGACAATATGATCGAAAAATCACCCACACAGCTCCGTATAATGAGTAAAGAATCTTTGGTGGAGATTTCTCATAACTTTATTGGTTATGTAAATTTGGTGGATCTCACTTTAATCAACAGCACCTTGCCCTCTTTTTCTTTTTCCTTTTTCTTTTTAATTTTTATTATATATTTTATGAAATGGGATTCGTTCTAGTCCACATCATGGATGGACGGGTGTTGTCTCGGTCTGCAACCTTTACCACAAGTTCATCATTTATTCGGTAACAATTTTTGTGTATATAATTCATAAAAAAAATAAAAATATAAAAAATTAAAAAGAAAAAAAAAAGGAAAAAAAGTGAATCAGATAATCATAATTTATTAAATTTATCGAATTTGTCATAAAAAAAATTATTACTTTTAAAAATACTCTAATCGTTCAATTTTTTGGACAAAAATATGATAAACTAAAAAAGTCATGATTATCGACTTGACTTACTTTATTTGTCAATGATACATAGTAAGGACTCAATAAAATAGAAGGTATAAATCATCAAAATGAGATTTATGATAGATTCCACAAGCCAAGACAACACATTGTAAACCAAATGATAAACTGGGATAGTGGTGCAATTTTGGCCCGGCCTGTGCTAGGCTCCTGTCTTTTTTCGGGCAATGGGCTGAGGCCTAGGCCTAATCAGATTAGGGCCGGTGGGCATTTTTTTTTTTTTTGAAAAATAAACGATAAATATATTATATAGATTATTTATAAGGGATAAAAAAAATAAAAGAAAATTTGTATTAGAGTATTGTAGTTAAGATTAATGAGATATTTGGTTATGTTTCATGTGGTGGTATTTAAACTTAATTATGTATGTATGACTTATGTTTTTTTGGTTATAACTAAAAAAATATAAAATTATATAATTTTCTTCTTTTGAAATGAATAATTTTATATATATTGAAATGAAACTTTCAATATTACAATCATTAAATTAAATAAATAACATTTATTGACTGAATAATTTTTATTTCAAAATGAAATAAAATATTACAAAAATTTATATTATTAAATAAATTCAATGTAGATTATTGATAATGATAAAGCAATTGCATCACCATGGTCAAGTACATCCCAATTAAGTTGGCATCTATTAGCCTACCAATTATTTACATTATACTCCACCTCAATAATCTAATACAAAAAAATAACGAAATGAAATAGTGAAAACCAAATTGTTAATCAATCATTAGAGGAGGCAGACAAATTACTTGCGTTGCTCGAGAATATGTCATCCAAATCGATTTGAATTCTCTTATTTTTACTATCATTTTGTTTTAATGTCCTAAAAATAAATAATAATAATCCAACCAATGACATTACTCATAAATGATCAAACAACGTCGTATCTTCTATTCCATTAATTCTTGGATAAATACAAAAGATGACATATGCAATATACATATTCATAAATCCTAAATTTTGAATTTATAGCATATAACATGGATACATGATTTCAAAGTAAAAGTAAAATCAAATAATTATATGTCCTAATGGCTATAACTTTCCAAGTCGATACTTGGGTACAAAAAAATGAGCTTAACTCAATACAGGTAAAGACCGAGGCCTGAACAAAAATAATTACATCGATAAAAAATAATGAAATCTTTAGCTCCAAGTCCTCCCAAGCTACGTCCTTGGTGAAAGCATATCATCAACACTTAAAAGTTATTTTTCACATAAGGTGACTCAAAACCCAATAAAGATGCTCTAATATAATATATGAATCTTAACAAAATTACAGGGTGAATGCACATGCATGTCATTTGTCAAACATTCATCTTTTCCCATGTCGAAACAATGCAATGCCAAATTACAAATCAATTCATGAAGATAATCCTTTTATAGCAAAAAACACTAGGAATCTCTAGTTACGTATCTGCCAGTAGATTATACAAGTACTACCTAAGCCATTTTATCGATACTAACCGAAAAGATTAGCACCTAATCGCACGGGTTTCTGAACTTTCACCAAGGACACACAAGCTAACATCTTAATCATAACCACACCGCCTAACCAGATTCACTAAGGTATTCACCCATTTTTTTTCAAAATCAATACATTTACAATGTTCAATATGAAATGATGCTTAATGCACAATGTATGAAAAATTAGCTTCAATTCAACCTAATCCTCATGCAATGTCTACAACAATCAAGACTATTTTCTATCCATAGCCCAAAATAAATATTTTTCAATCAAAAGATATAATTCCACCCTTTCACAATGGGAGTGGTATTACATATCCAACTCAACCATCATCATCAATAGAATCCTTTCCAATCT
This sequence comes from Camellia sinensis, assembly GCF_055761805.1. Lineage (NCBI taxonomy): Eukaryota > Viridiplantae > Streptophyta > Magnoliopsida > Ericales > Theaceae > Camellia > Camellia sinensis. Next base: position 76,332,960 of record NC_138964.1, read on the forward strand.
TATAAAACACAACATCATTTTTCATTTCCTTTCGCAAATCCAAATATCTAAAATTCAGAACAAAACCCCTTTTTCTTACAAAATCAATTGATATCCATCATTTAAACATGCCACCACCATAAACACATTCCGACAACAATTTTCAAGAACCCATTTAGAGAACCCCTCTCTTGATTTCAAACTTAAACCCTAGGTTTTCCCAAAATTCCCAAACCATAAAACCTTTCAAAGAACAAATAATTAAGCTAAAAACCATATTAAAGGTCAAAGAAATCCATACCTTAAAGTAGAAGGCAAAATAAAAAAGGGGTAGAACTTGGTGGAACTGAAAATAATAACTTCATCGATTAAAATGAAACTCTCGACGTGCTCAACATTTTTCTCCAAAGGACTAGGGTGAGGAAACCAAAGGATTGAGAGTATTTAGAGCTAGAAGTTAAAAACTGTGAGAGAGAGAGAGAGAGAGAGAGAGAGCGTGTGTGTGTGGATCTAGGGTTTGAAATGTTTAGAGAGAGAAGGAGATGAAAAAGTGACTCAAAATGACCCTCTCTTGGACTGATATACGCACAAATTGCTTGAGCGACCAAAACACCGCTTAAGCGAATAGACACAAAAAGTTGACACCGCTGAAGCACACTATGACCTCCTCCTTGTTGTTTTGCAAACTCTAGAAGACCACTCTAGCGCAAGAAGTATCACTTGAGCACAGATGTCACACTTCCAATAGTTTTGCAAATTGTAAAATACCGCTCGAGTGCAAGAAAGACCGCATGAGCGAAGAGGCAAAAATCTGGGCAACAACTAATTGAAAAACTAACTTCCCAACCTATTTCAAACGCAGCCAAAACTCCCAATAGCCAAACTCAACAAGCAATAAGATGGAAATAGGATGAATAACAGTTAAGTATATGGATTCTCATATTCAAAATCAAGGAAATGGGTCGGGTCTAATTCATAATTGTTATATTTGTCTTCTCATAAACGCATGCATATGATTTTTGGAAATCATCAATGCCTCAACCATTTGAGGTGAAAGCCTACTGTGGTAATCGCTCAACACCCATCCATCTGCACTAAAAGTTGTTGCAGAAGCATTTGTAAAAATATGAACGGTTAGTATATCACGGGCCATCTGTAAAAGCACATGCCACATAAGTTCATTTTGTTCTACAAATCTAAAATATCAAAATCTTCGCTATCATCCATTGTTAGGCTATCTAAATAACGTTGAAATTCAAAACTACTTACACTTGTACGTTGAGATATTATGCTAGTTTTTATTATTGAAAAGACACTTAATCTTCTGCCCTGAGATAATGCTGGTGTAGTGTGTGTAGGTGTATTTGGAGCTATAGTAGCCCTGTATTTTTTAACTAATTTTTTGCATGTTTTCATAATAGGGGCAAATTGTTCTTAATCAATGAAAATACGTTCTAAAAATTCTTATAAACTAATTTTTTTTTTTACACATATGATCAATTACTATAGCTAAACCTAAAAGATGAGGCAATGGATCAAAATATTTATCAAAATTTTCTTTCATTGTAATAATAATAGTTACATAATATTCATTACCCATATATTTTGTGAAACTTTTATTATTTCTGCTAACATGTGTAAAACAAATGGTGAAGTAGGAATATATATATATGTAAGAAAGTAATTTTGTTGCAGTATCAAAAATTTTTAGAAAATCTTTATATAAGCCTACTTGGCACCAATTCAATTATATGGGAGTTAGTATTACTCTTATTGATATTGTTGCAAAAAATAAATCTATTACTTTTCTTTGTTTTACAAGCTCTTTTTAATATATTATACGTTCAATTCCACTTGTTGTTTATATCAAAAATTAATTTTTTAAATGATATACCTCCGCATTGACAAATTTTCTTGTATTCCGAAATTCATTTAGCACAAGACATAATAGTAACAATTGCATTTTTTTATTATCAGTACAGAAGTCTCGTATACATGCATAGCTTGTTTAATAATCAAGTTTAAAATATGAATACAACAACAAACATGAAATAAATTATCATCAACAAGTAATTGCAAAGTTAATTTTAAATGGGTTACAATCTGATTGTAATATGTTGCATTATCAAAACTAATGGTAAATATTTTATTTTGCAAAACCCACTCATATAATACATTTCTTGTTTCTATACCAAACGAATGACCAGTGTATGAAAATTCAACTAATCTAAATGAAATAATTTTTTTATCAGTAAAATGTGCAGCGATACATTGATATTCTAAACCATTATTTGACCACAGATTAGATGTTAAAATGACTTCCATTCAAATTTTTGAAGATATCAAATAATTCACTTTTAATATCCTCAATTTATTTAAAATCTTGTTTCTAGTAGTATTTTTTGAAAAATTTTGATATTGCGGTTGTAACGCCACGCCTCGATAATTTATAACATTACGTATGTATAACGACTAGCATCCATTATAAGAAAGCTAGAATTCGTAACCCTTACATTCATTGAATCATTAAGGTCTGTACAAAACAGTTTCACATGCAATTATACATTCAATGATATCAAATACATGAATCTACAACATGTAGAACATCAAATTCAAAAGTAAATAAAATGCCCTCAAGGGTTTACAATTTTCAAGGCTTAAGCCCGGTTACACAAAAATAGCCTCTCGGATCCAAACAGTTAGGGCCTTTGGCTAGTAAAAATACAAACACAACAAAAGAGCCTTGTGCTCTTAATACAAACTTTCACGCCCTAGTTTCCCATAGGGATGAGCATAAAGCCCAGTAGAGAAATCTTAACAAAGTATATACATTTATACAAGAATTTCCAGTATGAAATGTACATGCCATGCTATGCCTTAAAATAAAAAAAAAAATAAAAAATTGTTTACATCTCTTTGAAAACCACCATACACAATGATAACTTGAAATTCTCTAAAATTCAGAAATTTACATTTTTATTCAATGGGGCGGTAAATACAACTCAGGTAATCCCTAGGCTGGTGTCTGCAAGTAGGTATAACTAGCACTACCAAAAGCCCACTTTACCGGTTGCTAACCGGAAGGCAAGTGGTATCTTCTCCGCGCGTGTTTTCAGTCTTTCACCCCGGACATTCAGGCCAACTTAATCAATTTCATCTACACCTCCTATCCGGACTTACCAACGTACTTACCCCGAAACATTTCAATAATTTTCATTTCAAAATATTCTTTTCTCAAAGTAAACGTTTCCAAACTCAATTCAAAATGTATAAAGATCAAATTAATGAGTATATAATGCAATACTTGTCAATGCCTCATAACATTTCTCCATTTTTAAGTATCTCAACAATAATACGATAATAACCACATTTCCCAGTTTCCTCCCTTCTATGTTACTTCACAAAACACCACATGTTTAATTATATTTAACATGTAACAACCATTCCACATCTTGTACAATTCTCAACATTTTAGTCATTTCAAGACTATGTGCAATGTTTGTAAAACCTCAACTTTCCAAAATCACAATTTCCATATTTTATGGAACTCAACAATATGTCAATTTATAGCCACACATGTATGTGTAAGAGGGAGTTTTTATGTTTATTAGGGCCGAGCTAGACCAAGGCGTGGTAATGGGCCATTCTGTGGGCCCCGGTAAAAATGGCCGAGTGAAAGGACCTTGCAATTAGTTCGGTCTAATTGTGGTTGTGGTTACCACAGTCGGTATGGTGGTAATTAGCTCGGTCATGGTATTCAGAACTGAGGTATTTGGGCTTCTTATGGTGGACCTTGCTCTCGTTAGCTTGGTCAAAGCTTACTGCGTTAGCTCGGTCTCGATGGACCAAACCGAGGTACCAGCAATAAAGGGAAGAACCGAGCTAGTTGAAGCTCGATCATTTCTGTCGCTTTAGCAGGGCCATGTTAGCTCGGTCGTTTTGTCATACTACCGAGGTAAAACCATCTCACTTGGTTTAAGTAGTGCGGGGGTGTTGAAGGATAAGCATTATCTTTCAAGAGTGTGATTCCTCGGAGAATTCTACATGGAGGAATAAGAGTCCGACTAGGATTGTGCCACACGGAACCTATAAAAAGCTCATAACAGAACCTATGGAGGAGGCAACACAACTTTGATTCTCGAATTCATAGAGCTTTTGTCTATTTGTCTATGTTGCTGACTTAGGCATCGGAGAGGTATCCGGCACACACCCGCTAGCTAGCTCACGTTTGTGTTTTCAGAGAATAAAGCGATGACATTTGGAGGAGCACAGACTTGGTCAACAGGATCATACGAGAACATTATTTCGTGCTCGTACAGTTGGCGCCGTTTGTGGGAATTCCACAAAGAACAAAACCTCTTGATCAAGCTTTCCTCTCTAGTTAGAAGTAATGGCGTACAATGAAGACTTGCCGCAATCAGCCATTGATGGGAAAACCCCTGAGGGGGGTGGGAGGCGCGAAGTATAGCGATCCCGATTTTACCTTCATTGTTTAATTGTAATATATGACAACTTTTCAAAGATTTTGCATGATTATACTAGATTCATCTCATTAGTAAGATACATGTACATCAATTAGATGGTGACTAATCATTGATACCTATTTATACAATGTATAGAAGACTAATGCTAATACATTGAATGTGATGGATTTATTATGAATGAATCTTAGAGATGCATTATGTTTCTATTATGAATATGTAAGATACATTAATCTATCTAATGAATTCATTAATATAGAAGATGCATTATGTATCATGAATGTATGAGATACATTAATCAATTTAATGAAGTTCATTGAATGAATAACTTGAGAGTTTCTCTCTCTAGACTACATCTTCTCTCTATAAATACATCTAGTTCTAGTGATCTTCTACCCTAGTTCCTTTGTATTGAGTGTGGAGCTTCCCTTGATCTTCATTTTAATATGAAAGTATGGCAATTTGGAGCACTTTGGTTTTTGGCCTTCATCTTCTCCATTTGAGGTAGGGATTTCTTTGTTCTTTTTCAATACTCCGTCTATAGATAGACATGTGGTAATTTTGTATTGCATGAAAATCATATCTGTGTTGGATTTGTTTTAAAATCATGAGGGGAACCTAGGGTTGGTTGTTTGAGAATGGTTTTGTTATCATTGATTGTGGTTTGGACTAATTAGAGAATAAAATTAGCATGTTATTATTGAAAGAAGAGAAAGCCCTAAATTATATTTTGATTTGGTAAAATAAAAAGGGTTTATGGTTGAACAATGTTGGTAAATTTCTATTGTTAATATGAGTTGTGTAGAAGGTGTTAACAGTTAAAGGATTAATTATGGTATTGGAGTTATTTTGAAATGAACGTATTGAATCAAGTTGGGTTATGGCTTATTATCCATGGAATTGATTTTGTAAAATGAAGAGAATGCAATTGGTTTTGTGAAAAGGAAAAAGTGTTTTTGGAATAAGTGATGGAACATGTTGACTTGAAAAATTATGAAAGTTGATCTTGAAAATGGTAAATGAAATGTTAACTCTATGTGAGTCTCAGAAAATAAATTTGAGAATTGAACTATTGTATCATGAGTGTTGAATACACACATTTGGGGGTTTTATCCTTACCTATCGTACTAGTGTCGTTGTTGGGTTTAAGGATTGCTTGAGAGTTGAGTCTCTTTTATTAGGTGTACTGAATACATGCATCTAGAGGTTTTGTCCTTGGTCATCAGTGGAGGATGACATTGTTGTGTTGAATTGTGACGCATGCGTTACACTTGTGTTGGGTAAACATTATTGAATGGTTTATGTGTATGTATTACACTTGTTATTTATGCTTTGTTGTATTGAGGAATTTGTACATGATAATCGCTTATATACATTGTTTTGTGTGGCAGGAGATAGGGGATGTACTCCACGGTTTAGGGGAAGATAGGGGATGAACCTCTAAACCGGATTTTGTTTGGGAGGAGATATGGGATGGACTCCATTAGCACCACTATATGTGTGCTTATTGATATTAGAAGTGTTTTTGTTTGATATTGATACAGCACTAAAATGTGTATCATTTGTGAAGTATAGAAGTGTTTTTGGTTACTCAACGGTTTAGGGGAAGATAGGGGATGGACCTCTAAACCGGATTTTGTTTGGGAGGAGATAGGGGATGGACTCCATTAGCACCACTATATGTGTGCTTATTGATATTGGAAGTGTTTTTACATGTTATTGATACAACACTAAAATGTGTATCATTTGTGAAGTATGGAAGTGTTTTTATCTGAGATTGATACAGTACTAAAATGTGTATCTATTATGAGGTATGAAATGTTTAAAATGAGTTATTATCTCGCTTATCGCTTGGCGTATCCTTAGCTTACTATGCATATAGCCGGTAGAGCAGAGTTTTAATTGTTATCGTCAGTGTATCTAAGTATGTTATGGGTTGCGGTGGTTACAGTTTTGAAAGGCCGAGCTGCCTCATTTGTGGATTATATACATGTTGATGATTTGTTATTTCCCTTTTATTTAAGGCATGCATGTATTGATATGAATGTATTGGGAACAAACCAAAATGCCATTTTGAGATTTTGGAAAGTGTGAAGGAAAATGGGGTATTTGTGAACATGTTTTCAAAAAAAGGTCATTTTGTTGTAAGTACGAAAAATGGGGGAAGAGTAATGGGCTTGGTGAAATTGTTTTTTTTTCTAAAACTGTTATAGTCATGAAAATTTGGAAAAATGGGTAATAAAAAGGAAAAAAAGGTGAACCGCTTATAGCGTCGAATGAAATGGCTGTTTCCGAGAAAAGTTCATACTTATGTATATTTTGTATAAACTGCCACATTACTATTTTAGTATGAGAATGAACATTCATGATCATAGCTATCTGTAAGTTGTTATTGTTCGAGATCATGTTGAGATCCCTACTGGACTATATGTTCATCCCACGTTGTTGAATCTTTTTCAGGTGATAGCCAGGATGTTCTACAAGGTTGGATCTTCTTATTTGTTGGCCACGGGGCCTCTTTTGTATTGGCGGAATGCCATTTATGTAAAAAGGGTTATACCCTTCTTCTTGACTTTTAATGATGTAAGCCCAAGGGCAATTTATTTAGTGTACTCATGTTGTATTTACTTGCATACGAATGAGAGCAATGTTATTCACTTCTACAAGTTGAATATACGAGTTTATTTCCGCATGTTATCTCTGAAATGGAATTAAGTAAATGGAATTGGTAATACTTTGAGTAATAAAAAGTGGGGCGTGACACGAAGGTTTGCCTCCTATCCCTCCCATGGACGATTTAGAACCCCAGTGACAGAACCCTTGGAGGGATGCAAGGAGGAGGCGGGCTAACAGCCCCCGTCACTCTTAGAGTCCTGAACGACAGAGGAGAAGGGTGGACCCTCAAGTTTTGGAGGATCGCGTGAAGGAGCAGAACAAATTAATAAGGAAGATGGCAGCAGATATAGAGTTGATGAAGCGCCAAATAAAAGGAAAAGGGGTGGCGACAGGAGAGGAGCACAAAGACGACACGACCCCTCGCCACTTGGAAGATCGTGGTAGGCATACCACACCATCGCAAGCAGAGAGTAGGAGCCTGAGAACAAGCGACACTCAATCAAGGACTTCCAGGACTCATTACTCCAGGCCTGAGAGAATGAGAACAGAGAGGTCATGCACTGAGGGAAGCACCTATCAGCCCTTGCACACGCACCAGACATCATCTAGGCACACGGAGTTGCCCAGATCATCCGACTTGCGAACTGTGCTTGAAGAAAGCGCACGATGGAAGAAGGATGTCAGGGCACGCGACCCGCGCAGAGTTTCAGCCCTTCAGCGGTTGGCCCCTCGGGCGCATGGCAGCGTCGAGGTAGGAATGTCAATGCCGCGTCTTGCTTATGAACCAACAGACAAAGCATTAGTAAGGTTACAGAGCTCGTCGTTCGTTCTGGCAATTGAAAATGCACCACTATCTTTGGGCTTTCACTAGCCCAAATTCACTACTTATGAAGGGAAGACAGACCCCTACATGCACCTAAGCCACTTTCGCCAGGTTATGGCAGTATACCGGTGGAACGAGCCTTTAATGTGCATCTTATTCCCATCCAGCCTTGGTGACCTAGGTTTAACTTGGTTCGAAAGGCTACTAGAAGGCAGCATCGCCTCCTGGGCACAATTGCCAGAGGCGTTCGTGACTAGGTTCAGAACGAACACTAAGACGCCAGTGGAGATCGATCAGCTACTCTCCATTGACATAGGTGACAAGGAGACATTGAGATCCTTCAACAGTCGCTACCGGGAGACTTTCAACCAGATAGGAGATTGCCCCACAAATCTTGCCATTGCGCAATACGAAAGGGGTCTACCAGTCGGAAACAAGTTGAGGGACTCAATTACTATGATGCCACCCCTCATGATAGAGGCCTTGATGGAGAGAGTGCACCAGCATATTCGGGTGGAGGAGGATGACACCCGTGCTAAAGTAAAATCTGGCACAACAGCAATGCCAGATAAAAAGACTACGGCAAAAGTCAACACGGTAGAGCAATCAAACAGGAATGGGTGAGGCAGGCGGTCCAACAGAGAGGACCCAGACCAAAGAAGGTTAAGAATCCGCACTGCCATTACCACAATATTCAAAAAACCGATCTACTGAATTCTCAGTGAAATACGCGATGAACCTTTCGTCCGATGGCCAGCTAAATTGGGAAAAGCACAAAAGGACTACGACGAAAGATCCCGGTGCACCTTCCACAATAAAAATGGGCACCGCACTGAAAATTGCATGCCGTTGAGACAACATTTGGAGGAGTTAGTGGCAGCTGGGCACTTGGACCAGTACATAAAAGGAGGAACATAACCAGCCCCCCAGAACCACAATAACCCAAACAGAATACTGATCTACGCCCCACCTCAAGGCATAATTAACGTAATACATGGGGTATTCAAACCTGAGCGGGTATGTGAGCTCAGGGGAATGATCAAAAAGGTTGAGCACTTAAGGGAGGTATTAAGTGCACAACCTGCCATCAAAAAGGGGAGAACAGAGGCCACGAATGTCATATCTTTTTCAAACAGAGACTTGGCAAGGATATATTGCCCTTACAATGATGCACTGGTTGTCACTCTCCATGTCAAGAATTTCGACGTCAAATGGATTTTGATTGATCAAAGGAGCTCATGTGAGATAATGTATTACGAAACCTTCAAACAACTGAAACTGGAGGATAAAGACTTGGCACCTACAACATCTCCCCTGATCGGATTCAACTCAATGCCAGAGTGGCCAGTGGGCAAGATAATCCTCCCAGTCAGAGCAGGAAGCATGACGAAACAGGTGGAATTTTGGGTATTGAAAGTCCCTTCCACTTACAACATAATCTTGGGCAGGACGTGGTTGCACGCCATGCTATCGGTAGCGTCAACCTACCATCAAGTATTACGTTTCCCCAACGAAGCTGGAGTAATTGAGAAGGTCGTTGGAGACCAAATTATGTCCAAACAGTGCTTCGTCACAGTAAATGGCAGCCGAGCTGCTAAAGGGTATGTACAGATGGTGGAAAAACCTGAGAGCAATGAATTATTTGCAGATGTTGGCAAAGCCGCTGAACAGAAGGAAGTGAAAGACTTGGTACAGGTAAGGATAGATGAAAAGAACCCAGAAAAGTTCTTTTTGCTCGGCTCATCTATGTCCAGCACTGAGAGAATAGAGGTCATGGAATTCTTAACCTCTAACATCGAAGTGTTCGCCTGGACGCCATATGACATGCCTGGCATTGACCCAAACTTCATCTGTCACTAATTAAATGTCCACCCAACTGCCAGACCAATTATACAGCGCACTCGCAGATCAGCACTCCACCACGCCGAGATAGTGGCGAAAGAAGTGGGAAACCTTCTAGAGGCAGGAGCTATCAGAGAAGTGCACTATCCCAAGTGGATATCCAATACAGTAGTAGTGCCAAAGATGAATGGAAAATGGCATGTTTACGTGGAGTACAAAACAGTCAACAAGGCATGCCCAAAAGATAGCTTTCCCTTACCTAGGATAGACCAACTGGTAGACTTGATGGCAGGCCATAATCGACTTAGCTTTCTTGATGCGTATAGAGGTTACCATCAGATCGCTATGTATGAGCCTGATCAGGAGGTCACATCTTTTATAACGCCCAGATGGTTGTATTGTTATAAGGTCATGCCCTTTGGCCTAAAGAACGCATGGGCGACATTCCAACAGATAGTCACCAAGATGTTTGAACCATTGTTAGGCAGAACAATGGAGGCTTACATAGATGACATGGTGGTCAAGAGCAACGATGAGAAGGACCAACTCAGGGACCTAGGTGAAATGTTCCAGATCCTGAAGAAGAACAAGTTGTGCCTTAATGCATCCAAGTGTGCGTTCGGCGTAGGATCAGGCAAATTCCTAGGCTTCCTGGTGACCAACCGAGGTATAGAGGCAGACCCCTCTCAGATCAAAACAATCCAGGATCTAGAGAGGCCCAACTCAGTAAAAGAAGTGCAACATCTCACTGGCATGGCAGCTGCGCTCAACTGGTTCATAAGTCGGTCGTCAGATAGATGTCAACCATTCTTCTAAGCACTAAACGCCAAGTTTGAGTGGGATGAAGAATGCGACCGCACCCTAGAAAGCCTGAAAGAATACATGTCTTCTCCACCGTTGCTAGTAACCCCAATACTTGGAGAAGAGGTCTTTTTGTACCTGGCTGTTTCACAGCACGCAGTCAGCGCGGTGTTGGTCAGAGCGGAAAGAATCCAACACCTGCCCATCTTTTATGTCAGCAAGACCTTGTTGGGCGCAGAAACTAGGTACTTACCATTGGAAAAACTGGCTTTAGCCCTGATGATGGCCTCTAGGAAACTGTCGCATTACTTCCACGCCCACACCATAATCGTTCCAACAGCTTTCCCATTAAAAGCCTTGTTTGAGAGGGCAAACTTTTCTGGGCGAATCTTGAAGTGGGCGGTGGAATTGGGACAGTATGATATCAAGTTTCAACCCAGAACCGCAATAAAAGCTCAAGCTTTGGCAGACTTTGTGGCAGAGTTCATGCCAGAAAGTCATCACATCTGCCCAGTTGACTTGATTGGTACAATCAAAATGGGGACGGAAAGTGCTGCAGGAAATGCGCAACCCCTAATACAAGATACTTAGCCACATCCCAAGGCATATCGGATTGAGGAAAGTGCAGAAGAGGCAAACCATGCTACACTAGGCAAAGACTCATCAACAAACAAAAACTTGGTACAATCAGATAGTGAGGGGCAAACAGTAGGTGTGGACTTGGAAGAAAACATCAGCAACACTCACGACCCATAGATATCATCTGACCCCTCAACTTGCTGGAAGCTATTCGTTGGAGAGATATGGAAGTTCTTTGTGGATGGAGCATCTAACAGGCACGATGTAGGACTTGGTATAGTCCTCGTCTCATCAGATGGCCTAGTAATGGAACAAGCAGTCAACCTAGGCTTCCCAACATCAAACAACGAGGTAGAGTATGAAGCGCTTTTAACAGGCCTAAAATCAACACTCTTCATGAAGGCCACCAAGCTAATGGTTTATAGTGACTCCCAGCTGGTAGTAAACCAGATTTTAGGCAACTACGAGGCAAAAAATAAGAGGATGGCTAAGTACCAAGAGTTAGTCAGAAAGGAAATCATGACGTTCGAAGTAGTGCGGGAGAGCAGATTGGCCGTGAAGAAAATAGTAGAACAGATGAACTAGCAGGCTTCGCCTCGATGGCAGATACATCCATCCCACATCTATTACTGATCGACTTCCTACCAAACCAAACATTGAAGAACCCGAAGTAACTGAGGTATGTTGTGCCGAACTAGGCCTTTCATGGATGGATCCCATTATAGTGTTCTTAAAGGACGGCATCTTACCCAAAAAGAAAAAATGGCCAACAAAATAAGAGCAAAATCACAGCGATTCTGGCTCTCCCCATCAATGGCCTTGTACAAAAAATCCTTCACAAGACCCTACTTGAAATGCGTCCATCCTAGCAAGGTCGAGGCATTCTTGTTCGAGATATACGAAGGCGTATGCGGAAGCCACCAAGGGGGAAGATCTTTGGCCTACAGAGCAATTTCACAAGGATATTGATGGCCTTATATGCAAGCAGATTCAGAGAAGTACGTGAAGAAGTGCGAGAAATGTCAGAAGTTCGCACACCAAATACATCAACCAGCTAGAGAGCATCTACCTTTAACTAGCCTATGGCCCTTCGCAATGTGGGGCCTGGACACAGTAGGACCACCCCTAACGGCACCCGGCAACATAAAGTTCTTTCTCGCAGCAACAGACTACTTCACAAAGTGGGTGGAAGCAGGAGCACTCGCCTCAATAAAGGAGAAGGATGTGAAGAAGTTCGTCTGGCAGAATATCATCACTCGGCTTGGCATACCCAAGGCTCTAATATCAGACAACGACACTCAGTTCGATGGTAAAATCTTTAGAGGCTTTTGTGAGGAATAGAAGATAGAATTTTACAATTCTACACCAGCATACCCCCAAGCAAACGGCCAGGCAAAAGGATCAAACAACGTCGTCTTGGATGGATTGAAGAAAAGGTTAGAGAAAGCAAAAGGCAAGTGGGCTGAGGAGTTCCCACATGTTTTATGGGCTTATCGTACCACTCCCCGGCGGTCAATGGGAGAAACGCCATTCTCCTTAGCCTACGGCATGGAAGCAGTAATCCCACTAGAAGTCGGCCTCCCCACAATTAGAAGTGAAAATTTTGACCCAGACTTGAATGGAGAAGCCATAACCTTGGAACGGGACCTAGCAGGAGAAAGAAGAGAAAGAGCACTGGTTCACATCGCCTCATACCAGCAGGAGTTATCCAGAAAATATAATAAGACAGTACATCCAAGGCAATTCAAGATTGGAGATTGGGTACTGCGCAAAGTAATGGGAAACACCCTAGTACCCGGAGACAGCAAGTTAGGGCCTAATTGGGAAGGGCCTTACAAAGTGGTTGGATTAGCAGGAAAATGGGCATACCACTTGGAAGATGAAGACAGCATGGCCATTCCCAGGCCATGGAACACTGCCAATCTCAAACTATTTTATTTTTAGCTTTTCTTTAAACGTACTTGTAGTTTTTCTTTTTTCAATAAAACAAGTAGTTTCCTTTTCAGCATAAATTGTTTTCTTCTGTAAGAATAGTTTTAGTGAGCTAGGGGCAATGAAAACAGTATTGGCTAGAATAACCAACTTCAAGCTCTCTTCAGCCGAGATCAGGATCTAGGCTGAAGAGGTTGGCCGGAATAACCAACACTTACTTCTCCTAAGCTAAGATAAGGATCTATGCTGCTGGAAGTTTGGCAGGAATAACCAAACACCTCGCTCTAAGTTGGCAGGAATAACCAACTTTGAGTTCTCTTCAGCCGAGATCAAGATCTAGGCTGAAGAGGTTGGCTGGAAAAACCAACATTTTGTTCTCTTCAGCCAAGATCAGGATCTAGGCTGAAGAGGTTGGCCAGAAAAACCAACACTTCACTCTAGGTTGGTAGGAATAACCAACTTTGAGCTATCTTCAACCATGATGAGGATCTAGGCTGAAGAGGTTGGCTAGAAAAACCAACACTTTGTTCTCTTCAGCCAAGATCAGGATCTAGGCTGAAGAGGTTGGCTGGGAAAACCAATATTTTAAGTACTCTTCAGCTGAGATAAAGGGTCTAGGCTGAAAAGAGGTTTGCTGGAAAAACCAATACTTTAAGCACTCTTCAGCCCAGATAAACGATCTAGGCTGAAAAGTAGTTGGCTGGAACAACCAACTTTAAGTGATCTTCAGCCGAGATAAAGGATTTAGGCTGAAGAGTGGTTGGCTGGAATAACCAAACTTTTAGTACTCTTCAGCCAAGATAAGGATCTAGGCTGAGAGTGGTTGGCTGGAATAACCAACTTTTAGTACTCTTCAGCCGAGATAAGGATCTAGGCTAAAGAGTTTGGCAGGTATGGCCAAGCAGATTACAAGGTTAAGACTGAGATACATATCATGGCCAGAAAATGTTATACTTCATGCATTTATGGTAAGAAGATAAGCGCAAGCAGATTTAACCGAACAAATAGTTAAACAAAAGAAGATTTCATTGAAAATTCAAATCAAAGGTACAAAAGATGGCGCCTCAGCCCAGTTACACATTCTTTCCAAAGAAGGAAAAGAAAGAAAATACGGTATCAAGCAAAAAGGTCGTTAAGATCCGCATCTAGATCAACTCGAAGCCCGGTTTCAGCAGGTAGCTCGGTCACATTTTCAACCAAGTCTTCCATCGGTGGCTCCACCCGAGCTGACTGAACAGCGGGATCATTGGCGACGACCGGGGCATTATTGGGCTCTGATGCCTCTTTTTCGTCCTCAACTTGAAGAAATTTTTGCTGAATGGTATTTGCATACTCCGCTATGTAGCTTGGTATGAAATATGGAGAAAGGTTCAGGAAGACCTCGCTTGGCCATGACCGAGCTGCGCCACGGCTACCTTCCACCCATATTTGAAAAATATATCCTTAGCAACTTCGCACTGCAGGATATAGGTGACTTCGCCATCTTTGTAACCGCGGTCTTTCGCGTCTTCCACCTTTTTCTCTATCTCGGTTATCTCGGCGTTCTTCTTTCTCTCGAGCTTGGCCAGCTCACAGAGATATTTGTCTTTTAACTCGGCCGCATCCTTTTTCTTATCTGCTTTAGCCGAGCTGACAAGATCGGTTAGGCGGGCCATCTCGGTATGTAGCTCGGCCATTTTCTTTTGGGACTCTTCTAGCTCGGTTGATTTAGCATTGGCCTCTACCACGGCCTGCCTTGTTGTTTTGCGCAGTTCCAACACGCGCTTGTGAGCGACGTGGTTCTTCTGTAGGTCCTGCAAAAGGAGAGAAACAGTTTTGAGCAAAACCAAGCAAATAGATGTACAAATTAGGACAAGAAAAGAGAGAACTTACCAACACCATTGATTTTTTTTCAGAGCGAATGGCCTTCAGCTCGGTGAGATGGTCGTGGTGCTCCATATCGGCTGGAAGGCATACACTCTTGGCAAGGTTAAAAGCCAGCAAGTGGTCTTTTTCTACGACCACTGAGTTAGAGTCAGTGATAGCTCGGTTCTTGTACGTGACCTTGGGCACCTATTTTGAAGGGCTAGCCCAGTTTGAATGTATTGGTTCTGGGCTCAGCTGGGTGGATTGAGGAAGTATGGTGGTGTCTTCTTCATCGACAAGGCGTGGCTCGGTAGAGGAAGTGCGAGCACGCTTACTCGGTCGAGATGACGAGGCACGGGCCGTTGGAAGGGAAACTACTACCTTATTTGTCTTGCCGACTTGTGGGACCTCGGCCTGAGTAACTGTTTTAGTAATAAGTGCTCTGACTGCCCTCTTCTTGGTCATTTCTTTCTCTTCTGTTAATGGAATGAGGTTGATTTGTGGAAGGGTTGGATTAGGTTCTGGTGATGGCTCTAAAAGGAAGTCTGTCACCCTGGTCTTTCGTCTGCTGCTGTATCTATACGTCGGCTTAAAGTTGAGTAGCTCGGCCCAACCTCGATTCGGATATCTCAGTGCGGCGCGGAGTGTGTCAAGATTGGGTAGCTATATTGGGACTTGAGATGGTTCAAGTCTGCATAAAGAAAAAAGACAACGGTTAGTCCGGTGCAAAACTTACAAACGGAGTAAAGAATGCACAAAGTGAGCCCTATGTATACCGGCTACTCCTTTATTCCAGTTAATTCGGTCGCCCGGGATCTGGGCCTCCTGGTCTTCAAAGTCGCCCGAGACCCAAAAAAATCATCGTCATTTACATCTTTGTCTGGGGTGTTCTTTATTATTTTTTCTCGGCGTCTTCTTATTCTTAAATAGTACACCCAGCCATCTTCGTTCTAGCCAAGTGAATACTGGTGAAATAGCTCGGCTAAACCGACATTAAGGCCAAGTTGACAGTTTAGCTCGGCGATGCCATTTATTATTCGGTATAAATTTGTGGAAAGCTGGGTAGGGCAAAGTCTTGTTTGTCTGAGGAATTCACAGAGAAGAGGCTGTACAGGGAATCGGAATCTGGTTTCTACAATAGAAAGAAAGGGTGAAGGGAACGAAGCCTGATTTACCCCAGGGTGTGGTGTCTAGTTCGGCTAAACTAAGGTGAACATTATCAGGGATGTTGTAGTCCCTTCAGAACTTGGCCATAGCCCCTGGAGAGTTTACTAAGAATCTATAATTCCCCATGTGGACTTAAATTATGTATAATTTAGCTCGGTGTTGAGATGACCTTCAGTATCTCGGTTGAGTGCGCAAAATGGTGCTTGGCCAACCTAAGTCAGTTTGCAAAGTGAAAAGGAAAAGTATTAAGCACAGATCCTTGGACCGTGCTACAAGCAACAAAGGCAAAATAAATGGAATCCTAGCTTGGCTATGTGGGATACTATCCGTCCTTAGCTCGGTTCAATGGAGCGAGCGGTTCGTAGCCCGGTTGAAGCTTAGGATGTGACATTCTTGGATCGATTTTTGTTAAGTGAGAGAGCTGGTTGGGCCCAAGTGGTAGCCCGGTCTTTGGTTAAGGTTTTCTAGTTCGGTAAGTGCACACGCTTAATACAGTTCCCTAGCTCGGCTAAAGTAAAACAGAAGGTTCTTTGTGAACTGAAACTTAATGTAGTTCGGCTAGGTGCACACCTTAAAAACAACACAGGTTGCTAGTTCGGTTGGCATAATGTTTTGGATCAAGGGCATCATTTCTCAGACTAGTGTTGAATTCCATGGGTTTATCAAATGGATTTTGAAATAAAGTGGTTATTTCCCATAGAAACTACAAGAAAGTGTTTTTGCAAAACATATATATTATCCAATGTATTACAGTACGATGCAAAATGAATGGAAAGAAGTAGAGGATTGAGCTACTTACGGATTAAAGAGAGAAGAATGCAGATCTGAAACCACGAAGATGGTGATGAGAACGCAAGCTTCGTAGGTACTGAGGTTACAAAAATAGGGGCTCAAGCACAAGAGAGAAGAAACTCAGAGGGCACGAGAGAGAGAAGATGAATAGTAGAAATGGTTGGTTCAAAACCTAGGGTTTTTTGAATAAAGGCGTATGAAAAAGACGGGACTGTTCAAATTTTTCGGACTACGAAGACAGCGTGACAGCTACGTTGGGCCAATGAGAGCTAGCCACGTGTCCATGGAATAGAAAGTGATTCAGTTACAACGACTGAAAAGACGTTTTTCCCGGACAGATTAGTAGCCTGGTGTAAATTTAGCTCGGTTGAAGGCCACTTTTTAGCTCGGCAGGTAGAAAAGTAATCCCAATCATACTACGCAGACGGAATTAAGGGGCAATTCAGAGGGAGTTTTTATGTGCATTAGGGCCGAGCTAGACCAAGGCGTGGTAATGGGCCGTTCTGTGGGCCACGGTAAAAAGAGTCGAGTGAAAGGACCTTGCAGTTAGCTTGGTCTAATTGTGGTTGTGGTTACCACGGTCGGTATGGTGATAATTAGCTCAGTCATGGTATTCAGAACCGAGGTATTTGGGCTTCTTATGGTGGACCTTGCTCTCGTTAGCTCGGTCAATGCTTACTGCGTTAGCTCGGTCTCGACGGACCAAATCGAGGTACCAACAATGAAGGGAAGAACTGAGCTAGTTGGAGCTCGGTCATTTCTACCGCTTTAGCATGGCGATGTTAGCTTGGTCGTTTTGTCATACTACCGAGGTAAAACCATCTCACTTGGTTTTAGCAGTGGGGGGGGTGTTGAAGGATAAGGATTATCTTTCAGGAGTGTGATTCCTAGGAGGACTCTAGATGGTGGAATAAGAGTCCTACTAAGATTGTGTCACACGGAACCTATAAAAAGCTCATAACAAACCCTATGGAGGAGGTAACACAACTTTGGTTCTCGAATTCACAGAGCTTTTGTCTATTTGTCTATTTTGCTGACTTAGGCATCGGAGAGGTATCCGGTACACACCTGCCGGCTAGCTCATGTTTGTGTTTTCAGGGAGTAAAGCGACGACGTTTGGAGGAGCATAGACTTAGTCAACAGGATCATACGAGAACATTATTTTGTGCTCGTACAATATGTATTTAACAATAAATTAAAATATGGTCTACACATTCTCATACATCAAGAAGTTGTCATATTTGTAAACAACAATATGAAATTTCCACTCACTCCTTCATTTAACCTAAGAAAATCCATGAATCCCCAACATTTTTCCAAAACCCCCAATTTCTAGGTTTTTCACAAAAATCAAACATTTCTTTATCTCTTAGCAAAACCTCACTACAAACATCATTCTTAAGCCAGTGTGATTAAACAATTCAAGAGGATCTCTAAAAGAAACAAAAGATGAATATCTTCTATAAAATCACCAATTTCTTTTAACCAAAAACCAACTTTTAAAAATAATCAAAGAGGAACCCTTAAAATCAACCAAAAACTTGCAAAACATATATATAACTCTAAGAATTTCCCAACCTCAAGCTTAATGAAGAGATTCGATGAAACCATAGAATCAAAAGGTGTAGAAATTCGATCTCCACCGTACAAAGTGAAGTTCTTGCTTTGTTCTCCAAAACTTGTGAGCGATGATGGATCTAGACCCAATGGATTGCAAGAATTCAAGGGTTTTTAGTATTTGATGAGAGTTTTTAGAGAGAAGGAGGAGCAAAAGTGTTTTTAGAATGAGAATGGAGGGTTAAAAAGTGATACACACTCAGCCAAAATGAGAGAAAAAAATAGATTTTTCGGACTTAGCCCATCCCACACGTGAGGAGCCTGCATCCCGCACGCACGGCCCTCCCAATCCGCACCACACCTCACACCTGCATATAATGCAACGTGCAAGGCTCACAATTCCCCACTTCCCTGCACTTGCGACCTCATCTCCCGTACGTGCGACCCTCATCTCTCGCACGTGCGGCCCTCTTCGGCATGTGCGGCCCTGGTCCTCCAGTCCAGAAATTTTCTAGTTTGATTCCAGACACTCCGGACTCGACCGTGCACCATCTGAAACAAGTGACACTCAAACCCGGAATAAACAGGGATAGGAATTTAATGAAAACTTCCCAACGCAACGAACCCAATAAAGACAATGAGTGAAGCGACGTACAACGAAACCGGTCATCACAGCGGTGCAAAACTTTCGTGAACTATTTGTAAAAAATTCAAACATTCATTACTAGTAAAAAGTTATTTTTTCTGAATAATATAATCAATTACAGAATTTTGGGCACGTGTAAGATCACATGAAAATGTTTGCAATTGACTAGTTAATGAAGCCCTTAATTACATTTGACTTCTAATATAAGATTACTGACTTTATAAATGTTTGTTAGCATGTTTTTTTAGGTGATTAGTACCGCTGCAGATGTAGCACTAAGTAAATATGAACAATATTTACATTTTTCTTTAAATGTAATTGTACCATCAAAATTATTTACAAATATTTTTTCAAAATGCTTCCAAACACTACTAGTCGTGCCCCTAGATGATGACTCAGCTATTGGAAGAGGGATATTAGGTGCATTAGAAGAAGAATTAACAGATTCATATTATGTAGTATATGCATCAATATCGACATAAATATTAAGAATATTAATATCCATAATAATGTAAGTAAAATAATATATAAGAACCAACAATTAATTTAAATGATGACTAACAATAACAACTAATATATATTAAGAAATAATGAAGTACAAAATGAGTAAATAATAAAATTAATTCAAATAATTAATGTTATCGACTAACAAATATGATACAAATATTAGTTTTTTTTTTTATAAAAGTTTCTTTTTACACAATTGCTATTGCCACTTAAATATGAGAATTCAAAATTAATTGAGAGAGTTGAGAGAGATAATTGTTTGTAAGAAATAAAATGGGAGAAGGGTGACATTTATAAGAGTTTGGGAGGAGGGGTGAATTTGGAAAAAATAAAAAAATAATAAAAAAATGAAAATCGGCTTTTGATGTATAAACGGTCACATGATCATTTGAAATAAAAAAAAAATATCTTGAATTTTCTGACCGTTGAACTAGAGAGCCATTAAGGGGGTGGGCCGCAGGCAAGGTCGGGCTGAGCCTCCAGGACGCGAAATTTTTAACATCGGGCTGAGGTTCAAGCCTGGCTATGGGTTGGGCCAGGAGAGCTCAGGCCCAGGGTCCCGAGCTTGGGCCCAAACCTATTTGGGCTTAGCCAATCTACGCCCACCGGGACTGTTGGAAGGTTTCGGGCGATTAATGAGTCATTTTTATACTCTTAAACCGGAAATCAAATTCTATTTATACTTTTTTATATTTAGATAAGGGAGATGACTCGTTAAAAATGGGGACTATCCAACTAACCTCTATTGAAAATCGTAACCCAAAGCAAAGCTTATCTAAAAGGAGTTACTGTCTAACTTGTCCAACTTTTAAACGTAATTAACGAGTCCAGGCAAAGACGTAGCGTAAGAATGTAGTTGTCAGTTCAGATAGGAACATATATAAGAAAAAATCAATTAGGCCTACTTAGTTGGTAGACATGACTCCTTTTAAGGATTTAGCTTACGTTTGAAAATATGTTATTTTAGTAATTTTTTAATTTTTAATAAAAAGATGTATAAAAAAATAGAAAGAGTGATGTAATATATTATAGCAATTTTTTGATTTTTTCATTAAAATACATCCCCAAACGAGAAGGTTATGGGTTCAGCTCTTCACAAATGAGAGTTGAATTAGGAGACAAGCACTTGGTGTTTTGCGATAGTAAGAACACTAACTCCCATTAGTACTAATCTAACAATTAACAATTGACTTTCGCTGATAAAAAAGTAGAATATAAAAATAAAGAACTCACTTTCAGTCCTACACCAACAAAATTACTTTTTAGAGATAAGGTAAAGCTAAAAAAGCAAGTTTATTGGTTTATTTAAATTATATCACTTCTCTATTTTTCTACATATATTTTCGTAATAAACAAAAAAAATCAATTTATTAGCCATACACAAAATAACCCAAAATATTTAGGTGCTGTTTGGTAACACTTACGTTTTATGTTTTCTGTTTATATTTACAAAAATTTTAAAAACTCAAATAAAAACTTGTTTGGTAAAATTTTTGATTTATAAATCAGTGGTCTCAGTTTATAGATTTGGCCAAAAAATGAAAACACAAAAAATGTGTTTCCATTTTGAGTTTTCAGTTTTTTTTTTTTTTACCACCCAACACTAGCCACCACTTGCCACCATTTTCCACCACCGTCTTCCGCCACTACCACCCACCCCCCACTACCACCTGCCACCACCACTCACCACCCACCTGCCACCACCACCCACCACCTGCCACCACCACCACCCGCCACTCACCACCCACCACCCACCAGCCACCAGCCACCCACTCGCCAGCACCATCCACTTCTCGCAACCACCACCACCACCACCACCCACCCACCACTCACCTGCCATCCACCCGCCACTACCATCCACCGCCCGCCACCACCACCCGCCACCTACTTGCCACCACCACTCACCACCCACCTGCCACCACTAGCCACCTACCACCAGCGCCCACCTGCTACCTACCCGCCACTAGCACCCACCCGCCACCCACCTGCCACCACCACTACCACCACCACCCACTCGCTACCACCTACCATCCGCCACCGTCACCCACCCACCCACTACCACCACCACCACCACCCGCCACCTGCCACCACTACCCACCACCCGCCGCCACCACCACCACCCACTTGCTACCACTCGCCACCACTCGCCACCGTCACCGACCCACCATCACCACCCATCACCCATCCGCCACCACCCACCACCATCCGCCACCCACCTGTCACCACCACCCGCCACCACCACCCACTTGCTACCACCCACCACCCGCCACCGTTACCCACCCACCCACCCACCACCACCATCCGCCACCACCATCACCACCACCCACTCACTACCACCCACTACCGGCCACCATCACCCACCCACCCGCCACCACCACCACCCACCCGCCACCACCCACCACCACCAACTACCCACCACCTACCGTCACCACTTTCTACCACCGTCTTCCGCCGCGACTTGCCATTTCTCACTCTTTTTTATATTTTAAATTTTTTTTAAACATTTTTTCAATTACCAAACGTGTTTGTAGTTTATGTTTTTCTAAAAATAAACAAAAAATAAACAAAAACCAGTTTATAAAATTTTTGTAAATATAAACTGAAAACGTAAACGTTACCAAACACACCCTTAGTGTCAAAAGTGTTATTATTATATTTTTAACAATAAAATTGGATGAATTACTATTATTTTAAGATCAAAATTTTTATTGCAAAAATAAATCTTTTTGACCAAATTATTTTGTCCTAAAAATGTATTTATTATCAAAATTTTAAAATTGCCTCTAATTTTTTTCTTCTTTTACATTTTTGAGATGAGTTCTTAATGATTATCCTCGCGATGACAAGAATTAGTTCCCACATATATTTTGCAATAAAAATTTCATATTTGAGGATAAAAAATTTTGATTCCTAAAACTCTTATTTGTTATAGTGACAGTTGGGGCTTATGGGCCTATCATGAGCCCTACTTCCATAATTTGAACCGTTAAATTTTTAGTCCCTCATGCGCACATCGTTCACACAAGAAGTCAAATTAATTAGATAATTATAGCAACTTGATTTAATCACATTTGTTTCAAAAGGAAGAGCAATTTCGTTTTAAATTAAATTTTGTGTTCATTTTTATTTTTAAAACAAATGTGATGAAATCATATGATTATAATTATTGATTCAATCTAATTTTCTTTTTTTATAATAATCTACACAATTAGACCTTATAGATCAAGTAATCGAGTCATCAACGTGGGCTGTGTGGCAGACTAGACCGATTTGGTCCATATATATTTGGACGGGAGACAAGTCAATCCCCCTGAAGTACACATGGCAGGATTTTATATGAATTGTTTGGTGGGATTCAGTGTTTGAAAAATCATGTACATTCACAATTTATGTATTTATATTATTATTTATTTTTTATTATTATTATGTGTTTCTAAACTTACTGTTCATGTATTGATACAAATATAGCATGCAATTAGATCACCAAAACATGCTATTTTACTTGACAATAATGGTGTGGAAAGCATTGTTGGGACACGATACTTTGACAATGATGCAGTTCTGTTCCTTAGCTTGTTTGGGTGTAATTTTTTCTCTCTTTATTAATAATATTTCCTCTTTCTATTTGCTGACAAAAAAAAAAAAATTAAAAAATTAAATTAGAAAAAAAAAAAAAAAATGGAAGACATGGTTATGAAGTAGAGGCAAAATGGTTGAGAATGGCATTCCCATCGCAGATATAATAACCCCTTTATTTATAGCCGATCATGTATTATATATATGGATTACATAATATTTGACTTTTACAAGAGACATGTACACTATATAATATGATGTGTAATTATACCGACAAGTGACATAGTGGGTCAGAACAGGATGATGATGAGGATAATGATCGTGTAAAGCTCCATAGATCGATCTCGGTGCTTTGGACCTGAGAGGAGGAGGGTTGAATATTTGGTCTACTTGAAGAAGGTAGTTGTGATAATTGTACTACATCATCATGATCATGACCATCAATGGAAAAACAGAAATCAACATTGGGATCACCGTAACGGTAACCATAATTGTAGCAGGAGGATAAGTGGTTGGATGTATCATCCTTAGCATCCTGTTCTGATCCTGGGCCATTCAGCTGGGAAGCGACGAGGCGGTCGAATGCAGCCCAGTCATTGATGATTCCATCTTTCTGGTGATGATGATTGAGAGGGTCCATTGATTGGCCACCACCACCATAATCTTTAAAAGCAGCAGCAGCAGCAGCAGTAGTAGTAGTAGTAGTGGTACAGCCTTCCTCCTCATGATGATGATTGAAGAAGGAGGGTGAGGAGTAGCAATACTTATTGTTCAGTGATGATGATGATGACGATGGTAGTATAGTTGGAGTATCACTTTCCTCCAAGCTTGGGAGATGCACTGTGTTGATGATGTTGATTAAAGACGAAGAGGGCATGTTGATGTTGCTATTGTTGCTGGTGGTTGTGGTTGTTTCATTCTCCTCCTGCTTGCAAGACCTTCCCATGTACTCAAGTATCTGATCAGCTATGCCGCCATCATTGCTCGAATTGCGCATCACCATCAGCTGGTTTCTTGAATGATCCATATTCATGGAAGAAGTAGATGGGCTTTGCCTTTGCCTTTGGGGACTCTCTATCTCTAGTGCTCTATGATAATTTTTCTTTTTAAAAACACGACAAACCACCCATCCTTCTTCTGACACTGAGTAGTCTCCTCCTCCTCCTCCTCCTGCTGCTGCTGCTAGATTATTGGCCTGGATATTACCATGTGTTATAATCCAAATCCAACATAGTTAGAATTAGAAGCCAGGTTAAAATTGCAATTGAAATCAAAATCGAAATCGAGAGGAATATGTTTACCTTGTCGGCGTCATGGTGAGTGGTGAAGGTGTCATCCAATTCTAGCCTATATTCGTGCATGATCCAATCTGATTTTTGTCCATGAGGGGCTCGTCCTTTGTAGAAGACTAGAGTTTTTCTCATTCCAATTCTTCTTAAGCTACTGTATATCACCTTATCACGCCCCGTCGCCTTCCAGAAACCAGCGGTAGTCGCTCGGTTTGTTCGAGTCCCTGTTGGGTACTTTTTGTCTTTGTGACTGAAAAAGTACCAATCACTTTGTGGAGTGCTGGATCCTATTTTGCATTTCTCTACAAAACCCAAACAAATGAATACAAAAAGCACTGCATAGCATGCAAGCTTATCTATTATTACTATCTAATGAAGGATCAATACAATATTGGTTGGCTTTACGTACCTTGAATATCCCATGGTTCAAGCTTATTAAGATCAACATCGCGAATTACATCAAGATCTATCTTCTTGTAGGCCACTTTCTTCCTCAAGTAGTAGTGCAGAAGCTCCTCTTCTGTAGGATGGAACCGAAAACCCGGAGGGACCTGAGACTGACCATTTACAGATAGATTCATTTCCTATAACCTTTTGCGAAAAATCTCAATATAGCTATTTGAATATGCTATTTTTTTATTTTTTTAATGCTAAATTTTACAAATACGACAGGCTCATCCTAAGATTGATATGCTATTGCCAGCCTAAACTTTTTCAAAAACTAATACATACACCAAAATAGAGTACCCAAAAAAATATAAATAAAAAATAAATTACTAGAATAAGGATGGGAAAGAGTGAGTGAGGTTAAATGAGAAACAGGAAACAATAGCATTGGCATAATATGGGAGATGCGAGGTTGTGAATAAAATGGCAATGCAGACATGACAATTTATAAGGGTTGTTAGACTTGGACATATCATAGAGAGAGAGAGAGAACAGAAATGCATGGCAATTATAACAGCTTGGTGTATGATGGCCATTAGGCCCAAGGATTTTGTCTCCAAAATTTCTGTTTCTTGTTTCTCACAATCATTGAATATGTCTTGAGATTTGTCAATCATTGAATATGCTTTGAGATTTGTGAATCTTGAAATTCTCATATGATTTAATGGTTGTGAGTGATTTGACACAGGAAACAAGAATTTTTGGGACAGACGATTCTTGCTGTGGCCATTAGGATTGTGCTTGAGGAGGGTGGAGTCTTTGGGAAATTATTAAATATTTGTCGAGTATCACGTGTTTGTATTTCTTAATTAATCATCATTTAATATACTCTTTATATTTCCTAATCACCTAAGACAATACTCCAATTACTTATTTTTCTACTTATCATAATATTATAAAATTTCATGTATCGATGCTCTAAAATTATTAAATAATTAGCCGGGTGTTTAGTCTTCGAGAAAGGCCAACCACCTATACCATACCATAGAGGCCCACATATAGTAGTAGGTCTCACAAGAGGTAGAATTATTTTGGGTTTGGATTTCGGTTTGAGGGTTTTTTTGGGGTCCCACACGAAAGGCGTTAGAGCAAACCACAGGTCCACCATTGTTGGTGGGGGGCAAGCCTCGACCTCTATTATGACCTTCGACCTTAAAAATCTATTAGAAAAGCACCACTGAAACCACCATTATCCCCGAATGGAGATTCTTCTTCTTCTTCTCTCTCTCTCTCTCTCTCTCTCTCGTTTTACTTGTGGCAACCAACCAACCCAGAAAGACGAAAGAAGGTGGGGCCGACTTTCATGGCAACAAAAAAAAAAAATCAGCTTGATTTGAATTTTTACTATTTACTTTTTAATTAATTGAAATTTTTTATTTTTCCAATATTTTTATTTTACTGATTTTTTTTAATATTTTAAGTAATTTTTTTATTTTTGAAATACACTCAATATAAATACACTTAAAAAGTATAATATTTATGAATAAAAATAAATAATCCTACTGCTTTAATTTATAAATTTCAAATAGAATCCTGGAGAAAATTATAGTTTTACCAAACCATAGGGCACCGCATCATGATACAGTACAAAAATTCTCTTTCTAAATGAGAGCTTATTCAAATCTGTATCTGAATAATGGTTACTAGGGATCACTATGATGATGCCAACTGTGCGACTACAAAGAAGTACTTGAGGACTATAGCTCCAACCGTGCGGCCGTTGGATTATGCTCCTTAAGCTATGGTTGTTTATTGGTTTGAGATGTTGATTAGATTGCTAATTGGTAGATTAAAAAAAAAAGTATGTTCTATTGGAAAAAAATGCTTTGAGGGGTCGTGTTTGATTCACAAGACTAAGAGCAATGCTAGGTATCATGAAAAAACTTTCATGAAAATGATCATGAAAGATTTATGACCCTTGGATTACACTTAAAATAAAACACCACACACTATTCAAGGTAATCCAAGGGTCATAAATTTTTCATGACCAGTTTCATGAAAAAAATTTCATGATCCCTATCTTTTCTCCAAGACTAATAGTGAAGTATTAATAATCCTATTAAATTAGTGTGGTATTCATTATCCAATTGGATTAATATCCATTGGATTAATAATCCCACCCTTACCCCATTACTAATAATCCTACAAATTTGTTGGATTACCCCATTACTAATAATCCTACAAATTTGTTGGATTAATTATCCATTGAATTAATAATCCTAAACCAAAATATTAAAACAAACATAGGATAATTGGGCCCACGGATTAATTATCCCAATCCCATACTCTAATCCACCCAATCAAACATGACAAGTCTTATGGATTACGTAATGGGAACAAATTCCCTCCAGTTTGAGTTTTAGATCTGGACTAGAGAATATTGTTTGGTCTCATGAAATCATAGTCTCGTTTTAATAATTCGAATTGTTTAGTTTGTACGTGTAGATTATTTTTAAAAAAAAATTAAATTAATTTGATAATTATAATATTTTCAATTTATTACGTTTGCTTTTGATAAAAATATATAACAAAAAATTTGTTTTTAAAAATAGATCATCTATTATTTTGGTGGCAAACATAATAAATGAATAATTTACGATAATTGAATCAATTTAATTTTTGTGTGTAAATAATATATACGAAGAAACTTATAAAATGAAATGTTCAAATTATTAAAATTGGACTCGTGGTGGGTTTACAAGTTTAGACAACGGATCGATTATACACGACATTATATTATTTGTCTTATTAAATTGATTATTTTCAAACAACAAATCAATTATATATATATATATATATATAAATATAGTGATACAAAATGATACTAAAAAATAAGAAATAGATAATATTTCTTCTTCAAAATCATTGACACATTCAATTTTAATGTCACCATTAGAAAGGTTCTGAAAGGATTAGCTTTCCTCATAGTCAATATGAATGCATGATAACCTCGCTATAATTTCTAGGTAAATTATGAAGGTTGTCACTTCAGAATGTTAGTACTTCTATTTCATGGTCCCAGCCCCGCGAAAAAAGTATAGCATGGTGTGAACGTATTGCATGGTGTCGACAAAAGATATTTTATGTATTGTTTACACATTAATTAGTCATAATGTTTGTGAATAAATTTATTTTTATTTTCATAAATTTATTTTTAACGGCAAATATTTTTAGACTTTTTTTTAAAAGAAAATTTGTATTATTTTATAATTATGTTTTTAAAACCCAAATTCAAAAAACTCCATTGTAATTCAGTTTTTATTACACGACTTCAATGCAGAAGTTAAAAATAACACAAACTCTCCTTGCACACGCTCTCTTACTCTTTATTTTTATTTAATAATATTATTATATTTCTGTATTATATACATGTAATATGACATTTTCAACTAATTTATTAATAAATATGGCATTAAAAATAAAATATAAAATGTAATTATAAATATAAATGTACCAGTACGAAATATTTATCACGCGTGTATTTCTCGGGATCAAGCTTGTATCTCCTCGAATGGCATCGCGTAGCTTGCAAAACAACTCAGGTGAGCAAACCGTTATGTGCTGGAACTCTGATGCTTAAGTTAGCCCTTAAGATCAATATGAGGAAAGCTCTCTAGAAATTCAGTGAGTAAAATTGCATTACTTCCTTAAGGTTTACCACTAAGCTTTTGTATATTCCACGAGGTAGACTCCTAGTAGGATTCTAAATCCTTCGTAAGGTCCTATCAAGAGTCTATCTTTGTTAGGTTTTTGTTATTGGTAATCCCGTTTGACAAAACTCCTTTCAGTTGTAATTTTATTCGATCTTTTATTTGAGTGAGGCTATGAGTATTTAGATACAAATTCAACCCAAATTGTGCCTATGTAGAGGAGTTTGTGATCTTAATCCTATCATGTTTGCCACTTCGCTGACTATGTTGGGGATCGAGGAGCAGCGCCCTCGAAACAAAAAGCAAAATTACAGTAGAAGTTGTTTGTCTACTCGAGCAGTTGATTGTGAGCTCGAGCGGAGACGTAATCCTTTCAGAAGTTTCACTTGCCTGCAAAAGTATTGAGAGTTGTTCTTTTCCGCTCGAGCGGCCTTTCCTGTACTTGAGTGTAGATCTTTGTTCTGAAACGCGCATTTTAGTCAGTCTGCTTGAGCGACCATTCTTGCGCTCGAGTGGAAATCGCAATTCTATTTTCTATAAATCTGCAATTAATTCAGTTTCTAGGATACGACTTTCAGATCTTCTTCTTGGGTATTAGGGTTTTCATCTTGAGCTTTTTTGCTTGTTTCCTGATATCTGTGAGAGTTTATATCATGAATTGAGTGGATTATATCAAAGAGATTGTTTATTTTGTTTTATTTACAAAAGAGAGAGTTGTTCTTCAGTAGATTCTGTGAAATTTGGGCCTGAAGCTTTGGTGGACTCTGAAGTGGTTCATCGTTATGGATTCGACATCGGCATTGTGGATTCAACGTTGGGCAAGACAATTCCGAGGTGAAGACGGTGGTGGAAGAGGCATATAGGGGTTGGTTCAATTCGGACGTAGATTCGCGAGGTAATTGAGGGTACACATGTGCAATTCTTTTTTGTCTTCTTAATAGATTGTTTTGTGACTTTCGCCCGTGATTTTTTTTTATCACTATTGGAGGCGCTCTAATTGTGGTTATTTTACATTAAATCGTTATGTTGATTTGTCTTTGATTGTTTAATTGAGATTGTTATTTACTGCTTAAAATTAACACATAATCACAAATCAATATCTCGGGGATTTTAGATTTTTCAATCTCCTAAAGGATAATATCTATCATTTAGCACACTTATCTCGAAAGTTTGAGTAAAATATCATAACTCTTAACTCGACCACCAAGCTAAGAAAGCCATTCCAGTTAGTCAAGGACCAAGTAACCGTACTGAATACTTGCCTTTAAGACTACTAAGCAACATGTTGCACTGTGCTAACTGCAAGACCCAGCTCGGTGTTTAGCTCGGTTATGTAAGCAACTGTGCTTCGTCATAACCTTTCAACCGTTGTTCGGTCTTCCAAAAATAACACAATCCCAAAGCCATTCCAACTTAGAATGACATGGAGAGCAAGACAAAGTCAATGTAGGTCGGCCCAAACACAAGGCCCATACAAACTTAGATTGGCTGACTTTGCATGCAAACTTAACCCAGCTTATTTGCACAGCCTAAAGCCAAGATCCATGCAAACTTAGCTCAACCCATTTGCATGGCTCGAATTACTCTCTCAGTTGCCCCTTAATTCCATTTGCTTTGGCATGATTGGGATTACTCTATTAAATCGAGCTAATTTACTCCATTCTAACGATCTAACGTGCCCGCTTGGCTACAATGTTTGTTTAGTCTGGAGTGGTCTATTCATCTATACAGTACATTCACCAACCACTCTAACATCACGTTCTTTATGGAACACATGGCCCTCGTTTAGTGGAATTGTGCACCTGCGTCAGCTGCCACGCACAATTTACCAAAATTCATATCCTGGCTAGAGACGATACGTACAAACGTGTTCATCGGTGCTTCAAAGTGAACTAGAGAGACCTAGAGCCATCGTTGTGTCCTTCCCATCTTTCGCAATTAGATTTTCTCACGCCTCCTGCATCACAATCGCCTTAAGAACATTTTGGATCGATTGGATCTTCAATCTGGATCGCTGACTGTAAGTTCTCATCTCTTTTTCCATTTTTCTTTCTCATTTTTCATGCATGTTCTTGGTGTTCTTAATCTTTTTAACCCTCTAAGACCTTCATCTTTGCTTGACATAAGCCAATAAACCCATAATCAAACCCAAAATAATAAGACTATGATCTCTAAATTGCTTATATTTTAAGAAAGTGTAATAATTCTCACATACCTTTCTCAGATGGGTGATCCCATATTTATAGTATTTTCTTTGGGCCTTTAGGCTGGGCCCATCCTTGTTCCATCAGATGTACCTTTACTCGGCGTCTGTTCTACTGGCTGGGATACTGGTTATTTTATTCGGCTCCTTGATTGGCTGGGGTATATGCCGAATAGAGGTTACGTTTCGGACCGGACTCATATCCGTCCCTATGGGTCTAATATAATCCAGCTCCCACAAGGCCAAAGCTAACTTTTCCAATGGTAAGTATCTAGTTTCAACATCGAGCAAAATCTTGCTCGCATACAAGATTGACAAGTGTTGTATTCATTTGCGCAAACGAGTACCGCGTTAACAACATGTTGAGAAACTACCAAGTAAAGAAAAATTTCCTCTCCAGGTTTTGAAGTCACCAAAAGCGAGGTTTAAGACAAATACTTTTTCAATTCATCCAGAGCGCGGTCACATTCTTCTTCGCAAAAGAACTTGGACTTAAGTGCTAATGTTTGAAAGAAAAGCCTACAGCGATTTGATGACCGAAAAATAAATCAATTTAGTGTGGCTGCCATCCCAACAAGATGTTGCACATCTTTAGGAGAGTCTAGCCTCTCTAATTCTTGGATTTCCTCGACTTGTTTAGGGTCTAGTTGTTGAGATGATCCAACTGCGCATTTGGATGGATTCAAACGCAACTTGTGAGTCTTAAAGATGTCACACATCTTTGTCTAGTTGCTGAGATGATCCAACTCACTTTTGCTTTTAATCACTATGTCATCAATGTAAGCTTCACTGGTCTTACTAAGCAAAAGGGTGGTGACCATTCTTTGAAAGGTGACCCCTATATTTTTCAGACTAAAAGGTATAACCTTGTAGCAGTGCAACTCCCTTAGAGTTGCGAAAGAAGTGATCTCTTGGTTTGGTTTTTGCATAGCTATTTGATGGTAGCCACGATACGCATCCAAAAAACTTAATCGTTTGTGCCCCGACTGTTGAATCCATAAATTGATCAATTCTTGGCAATGGGAACCTATCCTTGAGGCATACCTTGTTAATCATCTTGTAGTCAACACAAACGCACCATTTTCCATTCTTCTTGGACACAACTGCAGTGTTTGAGATCTACTTAGGGTAATGGACTTCCTTGATTGCCCAAGCTTCCAGCAAGTTCTCAAGTTCTTCTGCCACTATATCGGCATTATGTAAAGCTGATCAACGTGTTCACTGTGTAACCAGTCTAGCGTGAGGGAAGATGTTTAACTAATGATAGATGAAAATTGAATCAATGACAGACATATCGGAAGGCATCCAAGCAAACACCTCAATGTCAAAGATCAAATAGTCCATGATCTCTAACCTTTCTTTGCTAGTGAAGGACGAAACTAGCTAATAGAATTTCTTTGGACTGTTTTCATCAATCCATACCTCCACTAACTCTTCCACAGCCTTTTCCTTGGCCTTTTTGCTAACACTCTCCAAAACTTCCTTGTCCTCTGATCCTTTAATCATTTGGACAAAACCTTTGGCAGCACGACTGTGATTCACTTCTACGAAGCATTGCTTTGACATCACCTAGTCTCTTTAAACTTCTTTAATTCTTCTTGTTGCTGAAGGGAAGTGAATCGCTTGATGCTAAGTTAACACAACTACTTGCATGGCGTGCAACCATCATCTTCCTAATATAAGATTGAGGGTAGATAGGACTTTCAACAACCAAAACTTTACTTGCTTCATGATTGAACCAGCTTTGACTAGCAATATGATCTTCTCCACTGGCTATTTTAGTTGTGGCTTAAAGCCAACCAATGGAAAGTTCCTGGCACTAAGTCTTTGTCCTCTAACTTCGACTACTTGAAGGCATCATAATACATTATTTTGACGAAGCTACCTTAGTTGATCAAGATTCTCTTTATATCAAAGTCTTTGACGCGCAAAGTGACAACTAACGCGTCATTGCGGGGAGTCTAGATCCTCTCAAAGTCCTTGCTCGAGAAGCATAGCACAACTTTTTGTTTGGTCTTTCCTTTTTTATTCACTGGTTGGATGTTGACTACTTTCCTCATATGCTCAGCCTTCTTGATCATTTCCCTCAGCTCACATACCCGCTCAGGCTCGATGATTCCATGAATAACATTGGGAAAGAGCATCTTCAATTGCCAAGCCATTTGGAATGGCTTGATTTTGAGGAGCTGCTCTAGCTCCACCCTCAATGAAGTGTTTTAAGTGGCATACTGCCACCACTTTTTCCAAGTGCTATTTTAGTGGCACACAATCCTCAATACGGTGTCCTCTTTCATTATGGAAGCTACAACACTACTTTGGATCATAGCCCCTCTAAGCCTCACCTGACATGGCCGGCCACCAGACGTATGTTTTGTCTCAGATTTCACTCAAGATTCGGTTGATGGGTCTATTGAAGACTGTAGTAATACCAATGCGCACTTTCAACTTTCTTGCACTCTTTTCTTCGTTATTGGAGGGATGTTTAACCTGGTCGTTATTGCGGTTTGTTCTGTTACGGTTGTTACGATTTTCTTCTTTTCCAACCTTGTTAACCTTTGTTGTACTCTTTTTGTCCACCACTACTGGATTTGCCTTTGTAGTAGGCTGGGCTACGTCCTTTTTAACCTTAATGTGTTGGTTGATTCTTTCCATCAACGTCTCCATAGTTGAAGGTGAAGTCATAGTTAGTGAGTTTCTCAGCTTATGTTTAACTAGCAAACTACACCTATATCGAGCAATCACCAAGTTAGTGGGGCATTCACTAATTTCATTGAACGTCTCTCAATACCTAGCATTGTATGTTTTTAAGGACTCTTCTAGTTCCATATTGACCTTCAATAGATGGTCAACTTCTTTCGGCGTCCTGGTATTTGGCTTGAATCGTGTGACGAAAGTTCCTGCCAACTGCATCCAAGTCTCTATGCTACCCTCAAGTAGCTTTCCAAACCATGTCAAGCCTAACTCTCCTAGGCTTGATGGAAACAAAATGAACATTAAGGCGCCGCTTAGCCTATGCATAACCATGACTTGTTGATAGTGGCTGATGTGCACGTAGGGATCAGTTTTCCCATCGTAGATGGTGAATTTAGGTTGATGAAAGCCAACTAGGAAAAGTGCATTCTCAATTTTTGGGCAGAATGACGAACTTTACAGCCTTGCCAACTATTTATTAGTTAGTATGTGAACAACAATGCATGGCACTGACATTGTTACTTCCACACTTCCATGCAACCTCGGAGCGAACCTCTGCAAAGCTGGCATCCTCTGGGCTTCTCTTAAATGCACCCTTTCGTCAAGAATTGCCCTTAGAACCTCAGATCTTGCTGAATAAGAGAATCTGGATGTCGACAAAGTGTGTGAGGAATGATAAGTGCTTCCTTCCATTGTCGGCCTTTATTTCCTTAAGCGTGAGCTGCCAGTCTTGTGGGCTCTTTCGCTCCTACAAAGCACAGACGTGGCATGCCTCATTCTTTCATCGTGGATTTCCACCCAGCAACACTCTTTCCCTTCATTCCACGCTTCAAGGCCTCCATCTTCCCCGCCATTCTTTGTATCACCTCACATTGGTGCCTTATCTCCTCCTCCAAGCCCCGATTGCCATGTGTTGTTCTTTGTCGCCAATGTCTATCTGGTCTTGGAGAGCGTGGAGGGAAGTGCACATGCTTGTCTCACACATCTCTGTGTGGACCTCTTCTGATATTATCTTTGGGAGTGTCCAAGTTCGCCATTAGAGGCAAATCTTCACACCTTCTAGTTGCCTGAAATGTGGAACCAAACTTAGCTCGGCTCAATTTGCACGCAAACTTTGCCCGACTCATTTGCATCGCCCAAAGCCAAGATCCACGCATACTTAACTTGGCCCATTTGCATGGTGCAAATTACTAAAATAATTTGTCCAATTGCTAAAGTACAAAATTGGCCAATTGTTGCAAAATTTGATCCTATAAATAAATAAATAAACTCTATCTAAATAAATAAATAAACAAACAAAATAATAATAATAATAATAATAATAATAATAATAATAATAATAATAATAATAATAATAATTAAAAAGAGACAATTTCAAGTGAAATAGGTCATCCAAAATACTTGATTCAACTTTCTATCTTTTTTAATTTTTCTACCGGCACATTCTTGTAACCATAATAATTTGTCCAATGATTATAATGAAAAATATTACATTAGAATTTTTTTTTTTTGGAATGAAAATATTACACTGGAATTAAGAGGTGCATATCTAGCTCCCATTGGTCATTGTTTCACGGGAAGTATAATTAGTACCAAAGTAATAAGTAGAGAATTACAAGATGTTACCTATTGTATACCATGATATATTCAAACAAATTAATTTTACTATATTTAAATTGGTTTCATAATGTAGAGACAATAACAAGTTTGTGAACACACACACAAAAAAAGAAAAAAGAAAAAAAAAGGACTACTTATAAAGAGTAGAAACTTTAAGTAAAGTAAAATTGGTTTCATTCTTTAAGAAAAAATTCCACCACGTAATTTTTCGAGTAAAGATAAATACATTAGGGATTTTAGAAACCCAAGTATAATAAAATTATTTTAGAAAGTTAAAGAATATAATTTTAGGCAAAGATTTAAATTAACAAAAAATTATATAAGTTACCTAAAATATCTAGAATTATTAAATGTATGCTTCCTTTGACCACCAAAAAACTATTAAGAAATTGAATAGATTTTGATTTGTGTAACAAGTGACCAATCATAAAATGTCATATTGCTTGGGATGTAGGAGCTCCCTATAATAAGTCTAAGGATCTTTTCTTACGTGATCTGGACTTCTCACGGTAAAGCTAATATGGTAAAAGATATTTGGGTAAATTACACTTTCAGCCCTAGTATGACCCATTTCTCAGTTTGCTCTTTAAAAAAAGATTCTCCAATTTTGGCCCTTGAAATACCTTACTCTTTTCACTTTGGTCCAATCATTAATCTTAATTACTGTTGTAAGGCAAATTAGGTATTTTAAAAAACCACTAAATCTAAACACAAATTCATACCCAAATCTAACACCGATTGTCTACATCTATCTGATGTATAGTATTTTCCTCATTACATTCTCTCTCTCTCTCTCTGATTTTTGTGTTTCATATCCCCACCATTGACCTAACCCACAACATTTGGCCCCACCATCAAATTCTCTATAATCCTTACCCCAACAATCATGTGCTCAAATAAAGAGAGACGATCACAATTAGATAACACTGATCTTAATGAAGATGATGATAAATCTAAGCTTCAAGGGGACGAGAATGATGATAATTGGCGATTGATGATGGTTGTGTATTAGGAAGGAAATGTGATGGTTGTTATGAGATGGGTAAGGAAGATAAATGGAAGAAGAATGGTAAAAATAGGGAGGGGTGGACAAGATAGGAGGTGAAGGGGTAAGCTGTGAAGTTTGCTATGACTAGATGGGTGAGTGAGTAATAGGGTAGGGCAGGTAGCGAACGTGAAGGAAACAAAATAGAAGGGAAAGGGCTGGCAATGACAGGTGTGTTAGAGAAAGTGCAAGAGATATTGAAGGATAGAGAGAAGAAGTGCCAAGCATTTTTGCACCAGGTTTTAATAGATGATATGGCATAATATGATTGGAAGATATATAGCTATTAGTTAGAGGAAAAATGAATAAATAAATAAATTTCCTTGGATTAACTATTGGACATGAATAGGCTTTGGGTTGGGCATAGGTTGTCGCATGCCACATGGTATTTTCTCTCACAAAACTAGAATGGTAGTTGAAATTGGAGTAAAATAGAAAACAATGAATGATTTAAGGGGCAAAACGAAAGAATTTTTGTTTATTAGGTAAAGTCAAAAGTTATTCATATTTTAAATGGTCAAAGTGTAATTTAGCCAAGATACTTTTGGGAAGCTCTAAATGCACCCCATTTTTGGTTGAGCACCCCATTTCTTAGAGCACCCCAGATCAAAATTTGAATTATGATGAATTTTTTTGGACACCCCACATAATCCCAACTCTATCCTTATCTATTCTAGCCACCATTACAATCAACAAAGCGACGCCTCCACCATTTTGCTCTTCATTATTCTCGAAACCTCCTACCACCAACCCTTAATCCTTTCCTCACTAGTGACTCTCTATTCCAATACACTTTTCCATTCTGACCAAACCTTCATTTTCTTTCTTTGTTGTCCTTTACTGCCACTGTCCCCTTTTCTTTTTCTTTTTTTTTTTTCTTCTTTCCCTTATTTAAAAACCCTAGATCAAGAGTTAGTGTAGACACCCCATTTTTTACCATCCTCAAGACTTGGACGTCATCGTTTGAACACTCGATGATCATCCATGCTCGTGTTCGTTTTGAGTTCCTGAAAGTCTCGGTTGTGCGCCTTGCCTTGGAGCCTCTCAACTTGTTTGTTTTGTACTTGGTTGTGGACCAAAAGCTTGTGACTTTGTTTCTGAGGGAAGAGGGTGGCTTGCTAGCCAGCCTTACAACCCATCGGCCAGGCCCTGTGCCCATTGGCCAACACCTCTTTCTATCGGCCATCAGTGGTGGCCGGTTGGCCATTTTTTTGGCCGAGGCCCCTTTTTCTACTTTTGCAGATATTTTTCTTCCAACTGGTGCCAGCTGTTGATCACTTTGTGTATCCTCCATACACGTGTGTGGATATTCACACAAGCTTTAGATTGTCAAGGAAGCTTTAGCTTGTGTTTTTCTATATAAGGGGAGGCTCTCCCCCTTCTCCAGGGTTCCAAAATTTTGCTTAGAGCCGAAGTTTACTCTCTCTCTCTCTATATATATATATATATATATATTTCTCCCTCTCTCTCTCTCTATATATATATATATTTCTCCCTCTGTCTCTATATTTGCACTTGTTTGTGCTCAAAAGTGCAATTTCTTCACACTTTTGCACATAAACACCTAGTAAAGCACCATCACTTTGTTGCTAAGGTACTAGAGGACCTTGTTTGGACTCTCAAAGTTTGTTTTCTTGGCTTAGAAGTTGCTGTTTGGCTCTGGTACTTCAAGGGTGAGTTGTTACCCCCTTTAAGCTTTGTTTTGCTTGAGTACTTAGCCACCTTTGCATGTTTCTTTTGGCTTAACTTTCAACTGCTAAAATCTTTGTTTTGAAGTGTTTGAAAAGGTTGTTTGAGGTCTTGTTTGAGTTAGGGGTGTCTCTCACTCTTTTGTGCCTTACTTGCTTTGTTTTGTGCTACCTTTTAAAACCTTTGAAACTATCTCCTTTTGGCCTTCCTACCACTGAATTCCAGGGGAATTTCAGTGGTGGAAATGTGGTTCTGAGGTCTCAAATGGGTGGAGGTTGTCCCCCCTCCTCTACTCTTGTTGGCTTGTGTTGATGGCTCACCAAAAGAGCATGTATTTCTATCTTCTTGAGGCTTTGTTTGAGCACTTTTTTGTGACTTCTTAGACCTGCCGACTCTTTTTTTGGTTGTCTTGGTCACCTCTTGCATGCTTCTAGTACTTGTAGTGTAATCCTACTTGTAGCCTTGCAAAGTAGCATGTCTCTCTAGCATATTTTGGTCCTATCTCAGCATGTTTTTGGTGTCAGTTTAGCATGCTAAAGCTCTATTTTGGGTCGGTTTGATTACCTCTTGCATACTTCATGTACTTGTAGTGCAATCCCCCCAATAGCCTTAACATGCATCATGCTTTGGACCATCATTCTAGCATATTTTTTGCTCCACTCTAGCAAGCTTTTACTCATGTTTTGCCATGCTTAAGCTCTGTTTTAAGTGTCTTTGGTCATGCATGCCTTGCTTTGTATAGCCATAGTGCAATCTTGCTTACTAGCTTTGTGTTTTGAGTTCACTAGCATGCATTGCTTGGGCTATTTGCATGATTTAGCATCATTTATTATGTGATTTCAGTGTGTGTGGTGTGGTCATACTCTTTCATGCTTCACTCTTTAAATGCTTTTGGAGGGTTACGCTTTATGCTTCACTTATGAGCCAATTTGTATGCTAGCTTGCATAAGCCTTTGGGCTACCATTTTAATGTATTTTGGGTCTTATTTTTCCATGATACAACTCTATTTTTGATTGATTAGAGCATCCCTCATTTGCTTCTTACACTTGTAGTGTAACCATGCTCATTGGCCTTCCATGCTTGGTGTTTTGGCTTACCATGCTAGCTTGTTTTGGCTTCATTCCATGCATATTTTTGCATTGTTTTGACCTGCCTTGGGACTTTTTTGAGTCACCTTGGCCCTTTGGGGCTTGCTTGATATGTCTATGGTGCAAGTACCTTTGATAGCCTTAAGCTTTGAGCCTCCTAGCATGCTTCATTTGTCATATGTGCATGTTTTGGCATCATTTGGAATGATATTTCAGAGCATATAGTGTTGTCACACTTCCATTCTTTTCACTCTTTAAGTGCTCTTAAGAGTCGCACATTTATGCCCTATTCATAGGCCAATGCATGAGCATGCATTTTATTGCTTTTGATGCTAGCATTTCAAATCATTTTGGCCATTATTTTGGCATGCATGAGGACCATTTAGGGTTGGTTTAGTCCATTGAGCATTGTATTGCATGCCTCTTGTATGATGCTCTTTACTTGCTTTGATGCTTTAGCCTTCAAACAAGCTATGCATGTATTGTCCACATGATAGAATCTTGTGCATGCCATTAGCATTGATAGGTTGATCATGTTGTATGTGTTGCATTGTGTTTGGATCGAGCGTTGATCCAAACACAAGGAATGTGGCACGTTTCGTACTTGAAGTGATGAAACGTGTTGCGTTTCTTGGTCGCCGACCCTCTTGATCAATCATGATAGAGGTTAAGGCCCTTATGTGTTATTTGTATGCATTCATTGACATTGACTTGTGCAAACTTGGTTTCTCGGCCATCGTGCATTGCAATGCTCGGTTGGTGGCCCGAGAGTCGAGTACCGCACTCCGCTGAGTTGGAAAAATGATAGGGAGGGTGGTTGTGCACACATTCCTTGCAAATACACTGCCATGCCTCTGTTTGTGCTCTGCTGCAGCAAAAGGAGAAATTGCAGGAAGCAGTGGCCGACCAACCATCAAAGTTGCCGACCGGCCACCAGTGTCTGCCGATCGGCTATCAAAAGTGGCCGATGGCCACCATCTTTGGCCGATCATTCCTCAGCATGTTCCTAAGGTGGGTCAGAATTTTTAGAAGTACAGAAGAGTACAAACAGAGGCATCATGAGGCACAGTAGTGGATTTCTGGGAGGACACGACCGGGCATGCATCATTCATTGTTCAAGGCGGAGCTGTGGTAGCCTAATTTAGATGCTTTTCATACTTAGTTGGTTTTGTAACTTAATTAATTTGAATAATTAGTTGGTTTGTAATAATTAGTTTAATTAGCGTAGCTAGTTGGCTAAATTTATTCAGACCCTCCTTCGCGAGGGCAAATGTTGTAATAAGTGTGCGTATGTGTGATGCATATCTTCCAACCCCACGTCTTTCTCCCTTTTATTTACCTGCTTTCGGTGGTTAGATTAGGGCATATTTCAATTAGCATATCTTATGCTTTGCATGCGTGCATCATTCATTTGTCTTATATGCACCGAGCTCGACGCATCATTCAAACTGCATTGTATTTCAATACACTTTACTTGAATACGTGTTTAACAACATGTTATCAAGTGTTGCATTCATAAACCATTCTAGATAGCCGAGCCTATTTTAGTTGCATTTTTGCATGTGTTGCATTAGGCGTCTTAACATAGCTAGGATCATGCATGATTTCTAGCTAGCTTCTGTTTTGGCTCAGAGTACACTATGAGTGTTTACGCTTTAGCATCCTTGCATGTGTGTAAGTGACTGCAATGATAACATGCTTTCCATGAGGCTATTTACTTAAATGATTAACTGCATGAATGCCTGTGGATGAAGGCTCGATTGCCTGAATTGGAATAACTCGATGATTGTGAGTTTTAAACCCACTTGAAGTGGCAAAATCATGTTTTTCTAAGCCCACTTGAGGGTGGAAAATCAGCGTCTTAGTCTACTTGCGAGTAGCATTTTCAAACCACTTTCAAAAACAAATATGAATTGTTCTATTCCAATCTGTGTGATTGAGTCTATACTAGTATGTTGTGCGCATCACATAGTAAACTAGCTAATAACCGGAATAAGAATACATGTGTTTTCAAAATAACATATCATGATTAGTAGAGGCTGATCCTTTGATCGGGCGAGCGAGAGGTGCTCATCTCATTTCATTTCATCAATTTTGGTGATGACGGACACGTAGCCTTAGACACGAGTCAGGGTTTCCTAAATCTCCTAAAATAAAATATTTAGATATCGACTCTGAAATCTAGCAAAGCAGTCCATGTTTGGCACTTTTTGATTAAAATCGATTTTCTAAAAAAAATTTTCGGATTTGGACTCTTTGGTGATTTATCAGTCTTACATTGCACTCTGTGAGATTAGATTCAGAACCATGACAGG
Source organism: Camellia sinensis (assembly GCF_055761805.1). Taxonomy (NCBI): domain Eukaryota; kingdom Viridiplantae; phylum Streptophyta; class Magnoliopsida; order Ericales; family Theaceae; genus Camellia; species Camellia sinensis. Next base: position 76,374,141 of record NC_138964.1, read on the forward strand.
AGTCCGAACTGTAGTAGCTGGAACCACAATTTGCGCCCTCGCACGCGGAGCGGAATTCGGGCGGTCTACAGTTAGGGTTTTCTAAAAACTCTAGATCTATGGTTTAGGAGGGAGATGAAGGAAGAAAAGGGTTTAGGAAGGGGGATTGCGACAAAGAACAAAAATAAGAAGAAGAGATGATGGGAAGGGGCTGCAGGGCAATTGCAGAGGGATGAAGGGAGGGAAGGTAGGTCGCAAAAGCTGGAAAGGGGCTCAGATGGTGTCAAAGGGTTAGGAAGCATTGAAAGGTGGCACCAGAGGTTGGGGAAGGGTTGAGACGTGAAAAGAAAGACCAGAAAAGACTAGTCAGAGATGGCCAGAGCTGTGTGGATGGCCGAAACTGAGAAGCCCACAAGAGTTGGTAATTGAATAAAAGGGTAAAATGGTATTTAAAAAATTAAATAAACTTTGGGTTATCCAACCACCAAAATGGGGTGCTTTTAGAGCTAACCGATATTTTTTAGTGTTAGGAATTAGGACATAGGAATCTAGTTGAAAGCTTGTCCCTTATGACTTAAAATAAAATATACAATAAAAAAATCTAATTTTAAAAATAAGTTTAAAAATATTTAGATTCAACAAATAAAATTAAAAGCAACAATTATTTATTTTTTTTATTTTTTTTTTATGGAAAACATACCGAATGCTTTTGCCATTTTGGCCATATTAAATTCATATTTTGACATGTTTTAAAATTTAAAATGTTAAAATTTAATAATTCTATTTTAATAGTTTTTGTTACACAATGCTAAATAGTAAATATCATTTGGAGAGAGAGAGAGAGAGAGTTCGACAAAATATAGCTTGTTATTTTGAATGCAATAATGTTAGTTTTATCATATTTTTGTATCATGTTATAGTTACTATTTTACTTATTAAAATAATATTTGTGCAATAAACTATTATTACATTTCTCTAATGTAATGCTTTAGGGTGATATATCAAAGGAGTTTTCTTAAGTGTGCAAGTGCACACCATGTGCCACTTACACAAAAAGTATAAGTGTAAGGTATAAGTATAAGTATAAGGTGTAAGTGTAAGGTGTAAGTGTAAGGTGTAAGGTGTAAGTGGGTTGCATATGGTGTGCAACCTCAAAAAAGGTGTAAGTGTAAGGTTTAATTTTTTACAAAAGGTGTAAGTGTAAGGTGTAAGTGTAAGGTATAAGGTGTAAGGTGTAAGTTGCACACCATAACCAAACCCTATATCAAATGGTAAAATAAGATTGTAGGTTTAGACAGTCATTTTAGCGTTATTCTGTTGAATACTCTACTTTATTTTGACAATTCCACGTATTTTATAGCACCTATGGACTCTAAAATGCTTTTTCTTTTCTCGACAAAAAAATTATTTTATGTACGAAGAAAAGGTACAAGCCACAACAAAAGAAAAGATACATCAAAGACCGGGCAAATGTTACGTCCATTCTCATTTCTCGTCGCCATGATATTTTTAGGAGAATCATAAACCTTTCATCAAAGAGTTTGGACATAATATTTGTTAATATTTAATCGTAGGGTACATGTTAAGAAATTAAATATATATATATATATATATATGTATATGTATATGTATATGTGTGTGTTTGTACATTTCTATGAAAGTGAGTGAGACAAAAAAAAAAAAAATGTACAATTTCTTTTAAGCTTTTTTTAAAAAAAAAATATATATCCTTGGAAATAAGATTTATATATACTTCCCTTGGTAGCGTTGGAGAAATCTAAGACATCTCTAAGGTACTATTTGGTATAAATTAAATAAGTGTATTTATTTATGTTGCATCAGTTCTCTACTTTTCAGCACATCTTTTTTTAAAAAGTTAAAAAAATATTCAGATCATTCTAAACAATCCCTAAGTCTAAGATAAAGAAAAGTACTCAAACATTTTATGAAAGTTTTGGTAATTAATAGTCTGAGATAAAATATTTTAATTATGGATAAAGGCCCAAATTTTGAAAAAAAAAAATATTAGATCATTCTAGAGTAACATGTGACATTAATTGCATGGCACCTTAAATATTGTTGACATCTTTAAAAACAATAATGAATTACACAAATAGAGTTTTTGTACATTAGACTGCAATTTTGAGATTCCATGAAAAATGTTTTTAGTTGAAATGGATATGAATTTTATGTTAAATAACTTATGTTTATATATAATATGGGTAAGGTTTCTCTCTCGTCCACTTTGTGGATTGGACGGTGTTGTTCATGGGTTTGATTTCGATAATTTAAACCATTCAATGTATCGAATTTGTCGAGTGCTTCATCTTTGCAAAAATCACGTTGATCGGATATCAATAAGTATTTGATTAGAATACATTTTTGTCAACAATTTATTTTTAAAATCATATTTACCATCGATAAAATATGATCTGATTGAAAGGCTATCACTATTTGATCAACATGAAGTGCTCAACAATTTCTATACATTAAACGGTTCAGATCATCAAAATAGAATCCGTGATAAGCTTCACGGGCCCAACAACGCTGTTCAGTCTATAAAATGGACTGAAGAGAAGTTTTGCCCATAAAATTTTATTTTTTGGTAGACTCTGCCCATATAATATTACTCTTAAGAAAGGTGTTTGCGTTTGTGTCTGTCATTGTCAAGTTAGACACAAAAGAGATATGCACTTACATTAGCTTAGACGAGCATGATGGTCGAATGAGTATATTAGTCACTATGTATGTAAACTACATGGAGGAGAAGTTGAATAGTGTTTTTGGATTGGCACGTATAGTCTTTTAACTTGACTATTAGTCTAGGTACCAATTATCATATTTAGGGTATATCGTTTATATCAGTTATTTAAATTTGGTTAATACATTCCACTGCCCTTTACTTATTATTAATTGGTTTTAAATTAGATGTTTTGTAACATAGTATCTTGCCATAGAGTATTATTCTAAAAACACTAAATAATTTTTTGGATGCTTAGTGATTGATTTCTAAAACTTTGAGGTCAATAAGCTCAAGATTTACTCTTTCCGTCCAAAAGAACAATTATAATTTGGAATACTATTTTATCCCTATTTATTTGTCTATATTTTTAATGTCTACATATTTGTCCACTTGTCATTCCACTAGTTATTCATGTGTCACCTATTTGTCTACTCAATCTCCTTATTTGTCTATATCATCACCATCTCCACTATCGCTACTAGCCACAACAACTGACTTTTTCAACGAGCTTTCTAGCCCTAATGACTTTCCCAACAAACTTTCGGCGTCAATAACTTTTTCGGGGAGGTCCAGCAATGGAGTTATAATTGAAAAAAATTGTTCTTCCCACTAAACAAATTCATTAAACAATGTTCTTACCATAAAAAATATTAAATTTTATACAAGATAACATATGACCCCATATTTTTTCACCAATTATTAGCGCTGGGTATCATTTGATTTGATTCAGTTTGGAATGAAATCTGAAGCAATCTGTTACTTATGATTCCATAAAAATTTGAACTAAACCAAACCATTAAAATAATATAACCAATCCGAACTAATTTAAGGATGACTCGGTTCGGTTTGAAACATTGGTTTTCCATAATTTGCTCACAACAAATATCATATGACACTTTCCAAAAACATTCAACCTATCATGAATTTAGAAAATAATAATAATACACCCATCAAACAAACTACTCTCATAATGTTCACCAGTTAAACAAATATAACATTAAGCGAACATATTGTTCAACATTAATTTGCCATAATTTTCAAAATATAAACTCTCAAAACATAAACATTTTCATTGTTCAACCATTTAACTTAAATAAACATAATTCAGAGAGACAACATTGTAATGATATATGAGATTAGGGTTTGAGTTTTACATATATAAGGTTAGGATTGTATACATCAGGGTGCGTGGTATATAGTTCAAATTACATGTTTCGGTTCAGTTTAATCCAGGATGATATCCTAGACCCAAATTCGGAGCCAAACCCCTAATATCGGTTTTCTAATTTTTGAAATAAGAACCGAACCATAAATTAGAAAAACCAAACCAAACCAAACCTATCAAATAGACCTAGAACAATTCAATTTGTGATTTTTTATTATTATTATTATTTTTAATTTTCTTGCTTAGCCACACCAATTATTCTTAATTTTTTTACACAAACTATTATATATTTATTATGGAATCTTTTTTAACTAACCGCAATTACCACCAACTAGCATTTTTCTATGAAGCGAATACTAGCTATATTAGTGTAATGTTGATGATGGCTCGAGACCAAATATTACCGACATATTATTTAGCCACTTGCATAGTGCTCCTAACAAATCAACGTTGATTATTGTAAGCTCTCTCATATTCTCTCTCTCTCAACAATGATGACAATTGCTCAACATCCATTCCGTTATGACTTACGATCACTCATCTCAGACTCTTTTCTGTCTCAACTCTAATGATGAAAATGGTTATTCATCCAAATTCTATTCCTAATGATTATTTTAGCCAACAATTGACGAAGCAACCACTTCCTTACTAACCTACGCTCAGTATTTTGTCTTCTCCCCATCACTTTACAATGTAATTGGTTTTGTTTTTGTTTTTGTTTTGGTTTGGTTGTATGTTGAATTTATATATTTTAATCTATAACTACCATCCTTTTTCTCCTTCGATACCCGTATTGACTAAATATATATAGAGTTATTTGCATAAAGACTCCTAAATTATTGAGAATTATCATTTTGATATTCTAAAATATAAAAACGTATAAATAAATTCTCGAAACTATCGACAAGTATCACTTTATTCCATAAATTATAAAAATGTATAAATAGACTTCCTAACCTATTTGCATGTTTCATTTTGACCCCTTCTGTTAGGGGTCCAATTTGTACTCTTTTTTTTTTACAGTTTAAGTGGTCTATTTGTATGTTTTTTTACAGTTTTGTAAACGATATTTAATAGTTTAGATAGTCCATTTGTACGCTATCATAATTTAAGGGATTAAGGTGATACTTTTTAATAATTTAATGAGTCTCTATGTAAATAACTCATATATATACTAGTGAAATTGGCTCACGCAAGGTGCGAGCAAGTGCCTGTTACAATACATAAATTTTACAATTTTGTTTTTTGAGATTTGAAGTATATCAAATAATTGGACAAATATTTTTTGTTGGTAATTTATTAATTATCAGATCATATATTATTAAAAGTAGTCTCAATTTGTTTCTTTTTCCTATATGGAACATCTCTCTCTCTTTCTTTTCTTTTTTTTTCTCCTATGTGGTGCATCACTCTTCTTTCCCACTTCGTACAAACGCCACAGTAGTATACCCTTACACCTAATTAGTATTAAAATCTAATATGTAAAACAGTTCTACTTAATCTGAACTACATGTAGAATTAATACTTTACGAATTATTTTCTTCTATTAAATATTGAAGATATTTTTTATTTTTTCACCTACCTTATTAATATCTTAATATTAATTTATATTGATTTTTCTATTTAATTTAAATTTTATATACCTGTATACAATATGTATGAATAATTCAAAAAGAATATTAAAAAAAAAATTCATACTGTACATAATTAATCATATATTTTCTTCTTAATCCAACTACAACATATTTATATTTAATTTTTTAAATAAATTTTGTATAACTTCTATTTCTACATATTTTTATTTTCCAAATGATTATAAAAGAAAATTAAATAATTAGAATCACATTTAATTTTATGTTACTAATTTCTCTTTCCAATTTAACTATTATTTTTAATATCAAAATGAGTGTTTGTTTTACTGTCTTATAATTTAATATATATCATATAAAATCATTATAAGATAATTATATTTTTATAGCACAATGGAACTAAAATCATCAAAATATACAGATAATTTACCTAAAATTATTATATATAAGTATTTAGTTTTAGGCTATGTTTGGTTAATGGATTTAAGGAGAGATTTTGGAAAGGCAAATAGAAAATGTATGTAAAATGTAGGTGAAATGAAATTATATTTTATTTATATTTCACCTATATTTTTCCATTCACTTTCCAAATCTATCCACAAATTTATAAACCAAACACAGCCTTATAGAACGATAGGTCTAATATTATCAGAATAAATAATTAAAATTATTCTTTTGTAATACATATATCGTAATATAGAATATTATGTTTTTAAAAAAATAGTCCGTACATCATATGGGTAAACTACTAATTTATTTCTTTAAAATAATAATTATAAGGAATCAAAGAATAAGCATAAAAGCTGAGGAATGTATGTTATACAAAATAATTTTTTTTTTCTAATTTATATATTATACAAAAAAAAAAAAAAAAAATGACAACTTGGTTTAATTTTTTTAAATTATTTTTTACCAAAAAAAAATGTCACTGTTCATAGGCGAGTGGTACCAACATGTGCCTGGCTTTATATATATAGGGCAGTTTGATAGTATGATTTAGCACTTAAAATTAAATGTATTAAGTGTTAATTAATTTAGCTTATTTGATAATCACAATTGATATTATTTATAATTTTAAGTGTCTCTTAAAATATAGTTTAAAATTTAAGAAAATTTAAAATTATATGAAACTTATTTAATTTTGATTGAATTTATAAATACTAAACATAAATATTGATATAGACTATTATAAACTCACTGCCACCACTACTATCGTCACCACCATCGCTACTGCTACCACCACCACCATCAATACTGCCACTGCCACTGCCACTGCCACTGCCACTACCATCACTATCAATACCGCCACCACCATGGTGTCGCCAACACTGCCATCACTACCACAACCACCACCACCATAGTGCTACCACCACCGCCGCCACCACCACTACTACCACCATTGCTTGCATCATACCACCACCATCGCCACCACCATTCCTAGGGGTGTGCATCAACCGTAAAATCTGACCACCCATCTGACACACCCGGACCCGATGTTCTGTGGTCGATTTCGAATTAAGGAGTGGTCGATAATGGTTCCGTGCACAGCAATATCTTAGATTCACGGTCGATACCAATTTTTTATGTCACCCACCTGTCGAAACCGACCTAACCAAATATATGCAAATAAAAAAAATATAAAGTATTGAATATGAGAATATCCCAAGAAGACTCTTCGTTTCCCGAGAGTTCTCTTTCAACTCTGTCTAATTTACACACTCTCTCTAATCAACGTAACTTTTCACCGCTCATTACATTCCTTAGAAACCTTTCTTCTTCTTAGAAACCCACCTTTCTTTTTCTTCTTGTTGTGACAACCTCACCTCTGATTAGTGCTAATCTATGATTAAGCATGACAAGTAATTGAACAGACTGAAATTCTGAACTGAATGCATGAGTATATTGCTTAATTGCATTTTCTATCTGTTTGTCATAAATTGATCTGTTCATGTTTTTAGTTTTGAATTGCGAATTGAAGGCCTCGTCGGCGGCCGATTCAGAAATTGATTGGTATTTTATGCTATTTAGAATTTACGTAATTTTATGGTAGCTCTAATTAACTTTTGAATTGGAATGATTAAATTAGATTAAATAATGTTAAATTATTGATTCAAGGCTAATTATCAAATTACCATTGAGTGGGCCACTTTGTTATTACATATTTGGAGCCTTGTTCATATTTGTTACACCATTTCTCCATCTCCTAGAGCAAAACGTGAGAGAGTTGGGAGAAAATTGGTTTCATCTTGAGATTTGGCTTGGAGAATTAGAAGAATTGAAAAGGAATTGCATAATTAAGCTTCCATACTAGAAATTGAAGACCTAAGGTAGAGATTTCATCCTCTCATTTGTGAATTTGAGTCGCATCTTGCATGGTCCATGGTAAATTAGTGTTTAGATTCAAGAATTGGTTTAAAGAGTTGAATTTGAGAGTGAATTCATGCATGCATATCTATACCATAGCATTTTGAGGTTGTTCTTCATGAATTTCCACATGCATGTCCATGTTTTTGTTATGGTCCATGAATTTACCATATTCTTGAACTTAATCTTGCATTTGGTCAGGTTTTAGAGCACTTAATTCATAAGGTGCCGTTTCGTAACACTTACGTTTTTAGTTTTCAGTTTATATTTACAAAAATTTAAAAAACTCAAATAAAAACTTGTTTGGTAAAATTTTTGATTTATAAATCAGTGGTCTCAGTTTATAAATTTGGCCAAAAAATGAAAAACACAAAAAATGTGTTTCCATTTTGAGTTTTTTTTTTTTTTTTTTTTTTTATCACCCAACACTAGCCACCGCCCACCACCATTTTCACCACCGTCTTCCGCCGCCACCACCACTCACTACGTACCCCTCACCACCACCTGCCACCACCACTCACCACCCACCTGCCACCACCAGCCACCACCACCCACCAGCCACCACCTACCTGCTACCCACTCGCTACCACCACCCATTCCTCGCCACTATCACCATCTGCTTGCCATCCACCCGCCACCTACTTGCCACCACCACTCACTACCCACCTCCCACACACCATCCACCACCTGCCACTACCAGCTACCTGTCACCTACTCGCCACCACCACCAACTACTCACCACCACCACCACCATCATCACCCACCACCCACCACCCACTAGCTACCATCTACCACCTGCCACCGTCACCCACCCACCCACCCACCACTACGACCACCACGACCACCCGCCACCACCCGCCATCCGCCACCCACCTACCACCACCACCCACCACCCGCCACCTCCACCATCCACTCACTACCACCCGCCACCATCACCCACCCACCCATCCACCACCACCACCACCACCACTACCTGCCACCACCTGCCACCTCCACCACCCACTCGCTACCACCCACCACTCGCCACCGTCACCGTCACCCACCCACCACCCACCCGCCACCACTCACCATCTGCCACCCACCTACCACCACCACCCGCCGCCACCACTACCAGCACCACCCACTCGTTACTACTCACCACCCGCCACTGTCACCCGCTCGCCCACCTACCACCACTACCCGCCACTGTCACCCGCTCGCCCACCTACCACCACCACCTGCCACTGTCACCCGCCCACCTACCACCACTACTTGCCACCTACTCGCCACCACCACCCATCCGTCATCCACCACCCACCTGCCACCACCTATCACCACCAATACCCACTTGCTACCACCCACCACCACCAATACGCACTTGCTACCACCCACCACCTGCCACCGTCACCCACCCATCTCCCATCACCGCTTACCATCCACCCGCTAACACCCGCCATCCATCACCCACCTGCCACCACCACCCACTTGCTACCACCTACCACTCGCCACCGTCACCCACCCACTCGCCACCACCAGCTACCCACCACCCACCGTCACCACTTTTCACCACAATTTTCCGCCGCTACATACCACTACTTGCCATTTCTCACTCTTTTTTATATTTTTAAATTTTTTTAATGATTTTGTTAATTACCAAATGCGTTTGTAGTTTTTGTTTTTTTAAAAATAAAAAAAAAAATAACAAAAATCAGTTTATAAAATTTTTGTAAATATAAACTGAAAACGTAAACGTTACCAAACACACCCTAAAAGTTCTTGCATGTTATGTTTTTACATAGTTCATGAGAGTTTCTTTGAAATTCTGTTCAATTGACTTATCTTTGGGCTTGATTTTACAAAATTGATCTTTGAAACATGTTGTATTATGGGTTTTTTTAATGTTTTCCAAAAAATTAGCCCAAAAGGATCGAGTTTGAGGCTTAAATTCTTGAGTTTTGTGCTTGGGGGATGAATCTGGAAATTCCAGATTTTGGACCCACGCTCGAGCATAGGACTTCACGCTCAAGCGTACCCTCTGAGTCGTGCACTTTCGCTGGAGCGTGAAAAGTTGCGCTCGAACGTGAAATGCATGTACCCAGAAATTTTTGTGTTTTACAATATGTTCGAGCGAGAGAGTTCACTCTCGAGTGAGGACCTAAGTCTCACGCTCGAGCGGAGGTCGAGCGTCCGTCGAGCGTGAATTGCATGCATCCAGTACTTTTCGTGAAGTTTACAGTTCGCTCGAGCGAAGGATGTCACGCTCGAGCGGAGATCCTTTGTCTGCATGTTCGCTCGAGCGTAGAAAGCCAAGCTCGAGCAAGACCCATGTTTTCTAAAAATTCTGAAAAGTGTTTTAAAGTGCATCTTTACATCCTCTTTCCATCCTAGGCATTCCTAGGCCATGTTTAAGGCATCTTAATGAGGATATTGGTGTAGAACCACACCGAGTCAAGATAGGGACTAAGTTGTTGATTCCCGAGTGTGTAACTTAGTGTGTGTTCGTTCTGTAACTGTATAGGGTTGGCATCCGAAGACGCTCATTAGCTGCTTATAGCCTAGTGCTCTGTAAGTAACAATGTTGTAAAGATATGTTCAATTATGAATATTTCCTGAATGAGCAACTGTTCTATTTACTGAAACATTATTGTTTAATGAATGAATGTTTGTCCTATTTGTAAACTGTATTCGTGGCACCCTCAGTAACTTACTGTTACTGTACTGTTAATACTATTGTCACAAAGATCTCTTTCGGTTCCCAAGTTTGGAACCACTACTGTTACTGTTATGATGGCCATCAACTGACTATTCGGTCTGCTAAGACCTACTGTACTGTTTTGCTATGGGATGTACCACATATGACAGCTATGGTTTCTAAACGACTGATATGACTGTTTAATTACTGAAAGGACATTCATTCTTAACCTCTTTACATAATTGTTATTCACTGGGCTTTAGCTCACCGTTTATATATATATGTAGGTGTCTAGGCACCGGACCGATACTAGGAGCGTCAGGCTAAGCTCCCGTTTTGTCAAAGCCAACCATTGTGTCTCACTTCGAGGTTCCGAGTGCGTCAAAGCCAAGGCTGGTTTGGGGTGTTTTAGATTTCCCATTTTGCCTCTATTCTGTAATAAATGCTGAGACTTGCACTGTACTGTTATGTTAGGGATTTGGCCCCTACCCTGAATGTCTGTATATGATGTATGTATATACTGTTTTGGTTTGAATGTGAATATGTTCAAGAAAGTCTTTTTGCATTCAGAATGTCACAGCTCATTGGACACCTTTTATTTACTGTTTTGACTTCTGCCATCCCCTTACTCTGTATTACTGCTTTTACTGTTAAGCAGACCTTTGGTAATCATGGATTACTGGCCGGTTACGGTGTTAAACCCATAGGGGCGGGTTTGGGTCGTGACACTTGTCTCCCCTAAAAACCCCTCTTCCTCCTTATCTATTCCGTTTAGAAACACTTCATGTCCTTCATTATCTCTTTTTCAAAACCCTAAAACATGAATGCTCTTGAGATTCTCTTTAAAACTCTCCATCTCTATCTCTTTTCAAAACCCTAAAATATGTAAAACCTTAAAATATATAACCCCTCAGAATTTTTCCATTTCTTCAATCTTCAACTTTTATTTCCAAGAATCAACTCAAATATCTCTTCTCTCTCTTGTTTTCTCTTATTGACTTTTTGCTCTTTTTATTTTATTTTTATTTTCCCCCCCTTTAAACGATGGAAACCGATAGTGAAACCCTCAATCTTCTCTCAATCTCTTCCCTTCAATTCAATTCTTTAATCCCTTTTGCTTTTCCCTCTCATTCATCGACTAAAAGCATACGACTTATTTACTTGATTCCTCAACAATCCTTTTGACATTGGCTTTCTCTGATGACAGAGAATTGGAGATGATGATGGCGGTGGCTATGCACGATGACGGTGGGAGTTGGAGGCGACAATGTCAACGAGGGTTGCATGGTGAATCTCCCTCCTCCCAATTTTCTTCATTTTTCCTTTCCACTATCTTTCCACCAATCTGTACCTATGTTTAAGTTTTAATATTTTGTTATTTGAACTTCAAACCTCATTTTTTGTCAATTTTTTCCTCTACCTTCCTTCTCTAACAGGGATTTGAAATAAAACCAATCAAATCGTGAAACCGAGTGATTTCATTTGGTAGATTTTGAACCATAAATTGGTCAATGATGGTTGAATTTTTTGGTAACCCGATTGTGTTTGTTCAACTAACGAATTAGGGGTAAACCTGAGCCGAACCAACCCGTGCACACCCTTAACTATTACTATGCCACCACCTTAATCACCATTGTTGTTTTCATAAGCACTACCATCAATTTACTACCACTATCATCGCTATCGCTACTGCTACCACCACCACCACCACCACCACTACCACCATCATCACTGTCACCATCATACCATTACCACCACCACTAGCACCACCATCAAAATATAAAAATTGAAATATACAATTTGAAAATAATAAATTTCAAATTTGCTCTTATACATATCAAACAATTTATTTTTAGTTTAGCATTTAAATTTTTATCAAATAGTTTTTCAGCTTAAAAAATTCAGCATTCAATTTTTAATACATAATTTTCAATCTTCAGTTTTTAATTTTCAATTTTGTCAAACACCGCCTAGTGAAGGATAACTGTAATGGTTTATAAGAAAAAAAAAAATTATGGCACACCACTTTTACTATAACCACAATAAATTTTAAAATAACTTCACTGGCTTATAAATAATTGTACTTACAAAAATTAATATCATTGATTCTTTATATTGTACGCCAATTTTACTATGACAACAATGATTTTTAATATACAACACTACTACGTAGCTCGAATTTGGCTCGAATGGCTCGAAATTTATCTTGCTGGTCGTTCGACGAGAAGGTTAATAGTTGTGGCCGGCAAGGTGACAACCACGGTAAACAAGTGTTTCACTTAGTCGTCCTGGTGGTCGTCCGATAAACACCAATTCGGGACATTTGAGCCCCTCGCTTTTCAACCTATGAGACATTTTTCTTTAATATAACTGCAATGGTTTATAAATAAATATATTTATAAAAATTAATATCATTGATTCTTTTTATTTATTGTGGGGGTTGATTTCAGAATGAGCCGTATGTAAGTCGGCTTAAACTAGGCTTTACCCTCAAAACAAGATTGCCGAGATGGTTGAAGATGATTCAGCCTGTGATCGGGTCCACTTAAACAGAGCCGTGGCCGAGTAGAACCTAGCTTATAGGCCGAATAGGCCACAAATCCTATGGAACACCTAGGGGCCCAGCTATGAGGGCGGAGTGTCCATAATAAGAGAGTGGGCCCCTGGAGAACAATATAAAAAGGATGAGCATCAACCAAAGTAAATGTATTTGAAAAAAAGGTGATAACTTGTGATAAAAAAAAACTTAAGAATACTAACCTACTCGTCGGAATGCTGATTCCGGCATTCCGACCGAAGTGTTTGTTCCTATTTCAGGTATCAATTCAAGGATCAAGGAAGCCTATTTGGATTAGAGAGTATTTCCAAACCCCTTCGCCACAATTGGCTCCGTTGGTGGGAATACTGAAGATCATCCATAGCAGACACAATAACAGATGATCCTCCGCTCGTTGCGGATGATGTTACACCAAGAACCATGTTTGGCCTAGAAAATATCACTACACGAAGAGCTTTGAACTTTGATTCGCTAGCTCCATCCTTGCCTTCAACCTTGGCACAGGAAACCATGCAATGATAATAGACCAAGCAAAGTGAAATGTGCAACATTTGGAAGATATGACGGCAGATAACGAGCATCTACGTAAGGAACTGGTTGTGGAGTTAGCAAAGTCCCAGCAAACTGTACCATACCATGACTAGGATCGGTCGCTAAGGAAGATGAAGGAAACTCTACGGCGTCGGCATCAGAAACACGACAATACTAGCACCTCCGACTTATCATCTTAGGAACCCAGGAAAAAGGAGCGAGTTGACGTGTCCAGCTCATCAGAGGGAAGTCCATATATGCGGTACAGGCGAAGAGAAGGAGATGATGACTCGGATAAAAAAGATAAACACGATCCTTTCGTACGACGCATTGCAAGGACTGCTTTGCCTAAAAAGTTTAAAGCACCGACGTTCACTCTGTATGATGGCAAATCAGATCCTACAGATCACATTCGTCATTATAAGCAAGCAATGTCATTGCATGCTGATAATGAAGCACTCATGTGCCGAATGTTTCCGAGCAGCATAGGACCTCTGGCCATTAGATAGTATTATAAATTGGAGCCTGCATTAGTGATAAGTTTCCATCAGCTTCAAAAATCATTCAGGGCAAGATTCATTACCAACGAGATCAAACCAAAGCAAGATAACTCGCTCTGGGTAATGCAAATTAAACCGGAGAAGACCCTCCATGAATACTCGGCGTGCTACTAGGAATGTTTTAACCTGGTGGACGATGCCTGGAATGATTCCATGGCCATCAATGCCTTTAAAATAGGGTTACACCCTAACAGTCCACTCAGAAGCTCATTGACTAGACGGCCTCCCAAAATAGTTTAGGCGCTAATGAAGAAAGTTGAGGAGAATTGCAAGGTGGAGGATGATGCCCTTCGTGTCAAAGCCAGGCAGAAAGTTGTGGAAATGGCACCACCAGGCCTGATACTGCCGATAAGTGCTGCGCCACCAGAAAGCCTTGAGCCGAGGAGCTGGGCAAAGTGAGACAATCGGCGGGATTTGCGCCAATCAAATGAGCAGTCCTCACGTCATTCGAACGGGCAATATCAAGTGGAAAAAAGACGCCCCAGACGTTCAAACAAGAAGTATACGGAGTTGGTCGAGCCGATCAGCAAGATCCTGCCTAAAATTTAGTTTTTACCGTTCTTTAAATGGTCGTCCAAGATGACTGGGCCCCCTGACACGAGACAGAGGGATAAGCAATGTAAATACCACAAGGACCATGGCCATGAGACTGAAAGATGCTATACGCTGAGAGACCATCTTGAGGAATTGGTACAAGATGGTCGATTAGCACAGCATATCCACAAGGACAATCCACCAAACACGGTCGCTCTTTGCCCAGACTCACCTCCACTTGGCGTAATTCACATGATATATAGTCTTCCACTGCCAAGTCAAGTACATACGATTCAGCAGCAACCCTGCCCATCCAAGCCGTTTACACTAGCCAAACGGCCTCAAGAGATTGGCAAGATTAGCTTCAACGACACCGATCTTGAAGGGGTGACTCTTCCTTATGAGGATGCTCTTGTTATCGAGTTGCGCGTAAATAGATTCGACGTCAAACGCATTTTGATCGATCAGGGGAGCACCTGGGAAATAATGTATCATAAGATATTTATTAAGCTGGGCTTCACCAATTCGGATTTACTACCAGCCAAATACCCCCTGTTCGGCTTCAATGCCAACCCTGAATACCCTTTGGGCAAGATCATGTTACCAGTGCATGCGGGAACCAAGTCAATCAGCGTGGAGTTTCTAGTCATCAAAATCCCATCACCATACAATCTTATCATGGAGCGAACCTAGTTGCATGAAATGAAGACCATATCAAGTACTTACCATCAGCTACTTCATTTTCCAACGACATACGACATCGAGTAAATTCAAGGTTCACAAAAATCAGCGAAGAAATGTTATCTCACTACCTCGACAAAGAAGCGAACAGCGCTGGAAGTGAACTCGATCGAGATTCTAGATCAAGAGAGCCTTCAGGATGTTGGAAAGGCTCCCACCAATAAGGCAACCGGAGATCCCGATCGGGTCAAAATCGATGGGGAACCTGACATGTTCTTTATGATTGACACTTCTCTAGATCCAGGAGAGCGCCATGAGTTGGTCTCGTTCTTACTCGGCAATATTGATGTATTCTCCTGGACACCGTATGAGATGCCATGGGTGGATCCAAACGTGGACCAACACCATTTAAATGTTGACCCAAAAGTCAAATCCATTATTCAGAGGAGCCATCGATCAACAACGGGGCATACTTCGGCCGTCATCGACAAAGTCGATAGGTTGTTGGAAGTTGGAACAATCTGCGAAGTAGCTTATCCCACGTGGTTGTCCAATACCGTGGTTGTAAAGAAGAAAAATGGATCTTGGCGTGTTTGTGTGAACTTCACGGACCTGAATGAAGCTTGTTCCAAGGATTGTTTCCCTTTGCCCAGAATCGCCCAACTTTTCGATGCCACTGCGCACCACCAACGCATGAGCTTCTTGGACGCATACAGGGGTTATTACCAAATTGTTATGCATTCAACGGACGAGGAGAAAACCACATTCTTCACTCCAAAGGGCACCTATTACTACAAGGTCATACCCTTCGGACTAAAGAATGCGGGGGCAACATACCAGAGGCTGGTCACCACTATGTTTAAAGAACAACTCAGTCGCTCTATGGAAGTTTACATCGATGACATGGTGATAAAATCTAAGGAAAATCATGCTCATCTAGCCAACTTAACCACGACTTTTTCCATTCTCTAAAAATGCAGGATGAAACTCAATGCTTTGAAATGGACATTCAGCATCGGATCCGGCAAGTTCCTCGGCAATTTCGTAAATCATTATGGAAAAGAGGCGAATCCAAGACAAATTAAGGCCATTACAGAACTCGGCTCACCTGAATCGGCCAAAGAAGTTCAGAAGTTGATGGGAATGGCCGCAACCCTTAACAGGTTTATCGGTCGTTTCTCGGATCGTTGTTGACCATTTTTTCACACACTTTGGCAGGGTAAGGCATTTCAACTGACCCCCAAGTGCTACGCCGCGCTAGACGGATTGAAAACATATCTTTGTTCCATACCACTCTTGGCAACCCTATCGCCAGGCGATCAGCTCATCTTGTATCTTGCAGTATTTGATCGGGCAGTCAGCACCATGTTACTAAAAGAAGAACTTGGCAAGCAAGGGCCCATCTATTATGTAAGCAAAGTGATGGTCGACGCCGAAACACGATGCCTACCACTAGAAAAGCTCATCCTGGCTCTTGTGGTGGTTGCCAGGAAATTGATGCACTATTTCCAAGCTCATACCATCAGGGTACTAACGGACTTCCCTCTCCGAGAAGTGCTTAGTAGCGTGGAAGCGTCAAGGCGAGTTGCAAAATGGGCTTTAGAACACGGCTAGTATGACCTCCAGTTTTTACCCAAAACGGCCATCAAGCGGCAAGTGTTGGCCGACTTTGTAGCCGAATTTACAAGATGCCATGCTGACTTCAAATCTGACCAACTGACCTTGCGACCTCAACCAGATTAGAGAATGTATGTCAGGGACTGTAGATACCCCATTTTTTACCGATCTTAAGACTTAGACGTCATCGATTGAGTGCTCGGTGATTGCGCATGTTGTGCTCGTTCTGAGGTTTTGGAGTTTTGGCTGAGAGCCTTGCCTCCGGGCCTCGGGACTCCTTGTGCTTTGCCTCGGTTTGTGGACCAGGTCTTGCTTTCTCTTCCCAGAGGGAGGGAGAGGTCTTGTAGACCATCTCTCAGTGGCCGTAGGTTACTTTTCGTGGTCGCAGGCCACTGTTCCCGTTTGGAGACCAGTTTTCGATTTTCGGAGCCGTCGACCACGTACCTCGGTTCGGGAACGCTTAACATTCTTTGGCACACACCTTGTTTCCTCTGTCTAGAGGGACACTGCGGCCCGGGAGACCACCTTTGTGGTCGTACACCACTTTTCGTGCTTAATAGCCTGATTTCAGGGCACCCGGCCGCGCGTTTTGCCCCCCGAACCCTCGTTTTGCATCGGTGTTGGTTCATTTTTGGCATGAACCTTGTTTTCATTGTTTGGAAGGTGGTACAAGGGTGGGAGACCACCTTTTCTCCTTGCAGACCACTTTCTCCCCACCAGCTGATTTTCTTGTCAGGAAGCTGTTTTCTTGGTCTTTGAGACACATTTGCTGGTCTCCCACAATACCACTAGCTTGCATTCAGTTGGGAGACCATCAAATGGGGTGGCCGACCAACTTTTTTTCGGGGAGACCACATGCCTTGGTCGGCCGACCAGGGAAAGTGCTCGGCCGACCGCCTTAACTGGTCGGCCTGCTCTCACCAGTTTTGTCTCTCTAAGTGGATTCCAGTTGTGCCAGTTGGAAGGCACAGACTGTATCCTCCATACACGTGTATGGAGGATTTGCACCCTGGCTTTAGCTTCTTAAGGAAGCTTGAACCTTTGTTCTAGCTTCTTGAGGAAGCTTGAACCTTTGCTCCTCTATAAGAGAGGGCCTCCCTCTCCTTATACCAGGTTCCAAAAAACTTTGCTAAGGCAAAAAAATATATCCCTCTCTATATCTCACTATTTTGAGCTGCAAAGTGTGTGATTCTTGGCCCTTTGCACACCACCTCATAGCCTAACACTTCCACCATCAACCTAAGGTTCTTGGAGGCCATTTTCAGAGGTTAACGAGTTGTGTTTTGGGTCCAGAAGTTGCTGGTTTTTGTTGAGCTTCAAGGGTAACTCATTTTCTCCCTTTTTAGGTTCTATTTTGATCCTTCTCTTAGCCTTATTTTCCTGCATATTTAGGCATTGTTGTCAACTGAGAAAAGCTTCATTTTTAAGTGTTTTTCTTGTTTGTTTAAGGCCATTTTCCTGTTGGAGGTCATCTACCCTCTTGCATGCTTCATTTAGTCTTGTTTTGAGCCATGCCTTAAGGCCTTTGTGTTGACCTTTACTTGGCCTTTTAGCCACTAAAATCCAATGGATTTTAAGTGGTTGGCATGCTATTTTGAGGGCCAAAATCAGAGAGGGGTGACCCTCTCTCTTTTGGCCTTGTTTGTTTGCACATTTGGCCTTTCCAAGGGGCCTATATGTTTATACTTCCTAGCCTTGGTTCAAGCCATTTTTAGCGACTTTTAGGACCTGCCTAGACTCTGTCTAGGGCTAGTTTGGTCACCTCATGTTTGCCTCTTGCATGTGTAGAATAATCCTCTTTATAGTTTATCAAATGAGCATGTCATTCTTGCACGTATTGGTCATGTTTTAGTGGGTTTTTGGTCATTATTTGGCATATCATACCTCTGTATTTTGCTGGTTTAGTGGCCTCTTGAATGCTTCACATGCTTTTGGTGTAAACCATGCTCACTAGCTTACACTGCAGGTGGTTTTGGCCCTTGATTCTAGCACATTTTGGCCATGCTCTAAACTAATTTTGTTCATATTTTGGGCTGCCTTAGCTCTATTTTGTGGCCTCTTGGTTGAATGATGCTTGCCATGCATACTTGTAGTGTAATATCCTTGCCTAGCCTTGAGTTTTAGACCCCCCTTGCATGCTTAACTTGAGGTGTTTCCATGTCTTGGCATCATTGAGCATGTTATTTCAGAGCCTATACTTGTGTCATGTTCCCTTGTTTTCCACTCTTTAAATGCGTTTGAGAATTGTGCTTGTATACCTCATTTATGGGCCATTACATGAGCTTCATTTTTGTGCATTTCAAGCAATCATCTTAGTCCATTTTGCCACTATTTTGGGCCTGGATAGGGACTGTTTGGAGTTGGTTTGGTCATTTGAGCATCGCTTTGCATACCTCTAGTGTAATATGCTTCACTAGTTTCGGTGTTTGAGCCTCCCAATATGCAATGTTATTTTAGAGCTGGAACTTGTGCCATTGTATGCCATATTTCATCCTTTCAATACTTTTATAGAGTTGTATCTCGTACCTTAGGTTTTGATCCCTTGCATTGCGCATGCTTGTGTGTGTGTCATTGCCTTGTTTTCATCATGTTTGGCCACTTATTTGAGTGTGGCTGAGGTCCATCCATCTTGGTTTAAGTCCATCTTGCATTGTGTATGCCATATAATCCATGTTATCGCGTGTTCGATCATTGCATTGTGTATGCCTCGTTCATAACATTGCATATGTTAGTGCATTGTGTATGCGTGCCATATAATCCACGTGCATTGAGTATGCCCGTGATTAGTCCATAGCATTGTGTATGCTAGTTGCATGCTTGCATGTCATCCTTCGCATGTTTGCATCACTAGTCGCATTACATTTAGGATTGCATACTGGAGTTGCATTTGTACATGCCATGCCATTCTACTTGTTGCATTGTGTTCGGAATAGGAGTTAGTCCAAACACGGGAAACGAGGGACGCTTCATACTCCAAGTGATGAAACATGCCTCGATTCCCGGTTGCCGACACTCTTGATCACCCATGATGGAGTTGTTGGTTTTAGTTGCTTATATGTGCATTCATGTCCCATTGAGTCGTGCAATTCGACTCCTCGGCCATCATGTATCGGGATGTGTGATTGGTGGCCCGAGGATCGAGGACTACACTCCCTAGAGCTTATGCAATGATGGAGAGAATGGTCGGGCACACATATGTTAAAAATACCTTGCCTTCTCTCTCTCTTGCCTTTGCTGCAGAAAAAGCAGAAACCAGAAGAATGAACTGGTCGGTCGACCAGGTTTTCTGGCAGGCCGACCACCTTTTTTGGTCTTCACCACCAAGGGTGGTCGGCAGGTGGTCTCCCTTGCCCATAGCTGGTCGGCAACCTTCTCACAACTTCCCTGGGTGGAGTTTTATCTCTCTGGAGCCTCGTCCAACTTTCTGAAATCAATTGCAAACAAAGGCGAGTCGAGGCATCGCGATGGATTTCTCGACGAGGCGACTCGGCCATGCATGCATCCTTTATCATTCAAGGCAGAGCTGAGGCAATCCATTTCATGTAGCTTGCATGCTAGTTTATTTGCTTCCTTTGTTAAATTTGTTAATTAGCTAGTGTTGTGTAATAATTAGCTGTAATTCGTTATTCATCTGGGTTGTGTAATAACTAGTTTAATTAGCTTAGATTAGCCAGTTGGTTGTGTATTATTCATTCGGACCCTCCGACGAGAGCAATGTTGTAATAAGTGTGCGTGTGCGTGATGCATGTCTTCCAACCCCACGTTTTTCTCCTTTTTATTTACCAGCTTATGATGGTTAGTTGTAGGGCATGTTTCAATTAGCATCCTTATGCTTGTATATGTTTGCATCCATTCATCTACTTTGCATATACCGGGCTCGGCGCATCATACAAACTGCATCTTATTTCAATTCCAAGTTGAATACATGTTACCGGTAGTATCTCATACGCCATCTTAGAAAAGCCGAGCCTACCTTAGTTGCATTCCTGCATGTGTTGCATTAGGCATTTCAGCATAGTTAGGATTCATGCATATTTTCTAATTAGCTCATTTCTTTAGCTCGGAGTACTCGGTAAGTGTTTATGCTTCAGTATCCCTGCATGCGTGTGAGTGACTGCCATGATAGCACGCTTACCATGAGGCTATGTGCTTATGTGATATAACTGCCTGAATGCCTCTGGGTGAAGGTTGGGTTGCCTTAATTGGAATAATTCGTCGAAACCCATGTTTTAGCCTACTTGCAAGTAGCAAACTTCAATCCATTTTCAAAACAAATGGATATGCGATACTTTGTTCCAACTTAGGCAATCTAGTTTATACTTGTATGTTGTGCGCATCACATAGTAATTCTAGGTTAATAACTGGAATAAGAGCACATGTGTTTTTCAAAAATAAGATACCATGCTTAGTAGTGGCCGATCTTTAATCGAGCGAGCGGGGGTACTCATGAAATGACCTTCCCCAATCGTACCCAAGTTCCCGAGCCGAGGTAACTTTGGTGATGACAGACACGTGGCCTTAGGCACGAGTCAGGGTTTCCTAAATCCCCCAAAATAAAATATTTAGGTGGCGACTCTGTATCTGGAAAAGCAGTCCATGTTCGGCACTTCTTTCTAAAAGTCAGTTTTTCAAAACGATTTACCGGATTCGGACTCTTTGGTGATTTATCAATCTCATATTGCACTTTGTGAGATCAGATTAAGAACCGTGACATTGAGTCCGAACAGTAGTAAGCCCAAATGAACAAAACGGGATTTTTTTCCCGGGACGTTCAGGGATGTTTACAGTTTCTGGCGACTCTGCTGGGGATTTAGAGAACTTGACTCGAACTCATGATATCTTGTTTTGATTACACTTATGTGTTTCTTTGCATTGCATTTGCATTGGTACACCTAGGACACCGTGTTTGCCATCTGTTATTCCTGAACGGTTTGCCGGAGGCTCACTTTGAGAAGCGTGCCATAAGGCTGACCGGTTACGGGCTCTGCCACGATGGGAACACAAACCCCGATTTTTACTGGGGCACCCTTTTTGACCATTCGATTTAGTGCATATTCGGAATCCATAGTGACCATTCCAAACTAGGACAGGTTGCTTACCCGATTGTAGGTTGTTTGAAACCGCTGCGGGCGTAGTGAAACCCTAACTTCTGACACAATAGGATAGGGAAACCCTACCCCAACATAGGGATGTTTTGGCCCTCACTTGCTATGTGCTTTTAGAGTGCGTCTCTATAGGTTGCACGAATCAGTTTGCAAGTTTGGGTATCAGGCCTACGGGCATCAGTATTTGAGAATCAGTTATATCTACGAGTATCAGATTCAGTTTTGGGGTAGTAATTTGGGAAGCAGTGATCAGTGATCGAATACAGTTATTCAGTTATGCTTATATCTGTTCTGGTGAAATTGGGCTGAGATGCTGCCTGTTTTCTCTTTCAAAGTTCAGAGATTCTATTCAGAGCAGCCAGTATTTTCCTTCGTTGAGGCAAGTTAAAGAAAGGCCAGTCAAGGCTTACTGGTTCATCTGATCCGTCAGTCACCAGTCGCATCACCTTTGTCCAAACTTAGCGGACCGTGATGGCACAGAGTTCGGAAGAAGTTGTGGAAATGGTAGAGCTTTAAACCAGGGAATCGCCATGCAGGGTGAGACCGATGTCGAAATGCAACACCCATCTAGGGCACCTACCACACATCCAGTCTCGGAATCCCAATCATCTCAAACCCGTGAACCCACCACTTCTGAGCTGATGAGGATGATTGAAGATCTTCAGAGAATAGTGGCGGATTTAGCCTGTGGATTTTTGGCTCCATCATCAACCACATCACCTACCGAGGATTTCACACCAAAGGGCTCCCCAATCTTGGGACTAACTGCATTGGAAGAAGGCTAGTCTCCTGGCAAAGTGGAGGTCAGTGGTAAGAACATGGTTGGGGTGGACATTGGTCCCCATGAACACCTTCGGTGGGCTAGTGAGGCTTTGAAAGCCGAGGGGCTGAACAAACAGCAAGCGATTGCAGTTATTGCACAGATTGTGGATGGCACTTTTGTCACTCAAAATGAGAGCAGTCTGAGTCAAGGGGAAAACTGGGAGAAGGGCCGTCGTACCAGAAACGATCCTTTGAGCTCTAATCCTGCACTCGGAAGAGATCAGCAAACCAAGCCAGCACCTGCTGACCCTTTCGCTAGTGCGCCCAGCAAAAATCCACAAACCTCGAAGTACCAACCCCAAGGTCGCAGGGTCTTCCATGCCCTCTATATGCCCTTGTCTAAGGCTCTTCACATCCTTGTTGAAAAAGGCCATCTCAAACCCCTTGAGCGTCAGCCTATCCCGAATCCTCTTCCAGCTACGCATGATACTACCCAGTACTGTGCGTACCATCAACAAATCGGTTATAACACCGACAATTGCTTCCGTCTTCGCCATGAAGTACAGGATTTGTTTGACAATGGGGTTGTCCTCCCACCAAGCTCATCAAAGTCTATCGTCACCGGATCTGTGAATCTCGAAGATAATGTAATGTGACCAGAGGGGTTGAACCACCTGCAGATGGCGCTCAGTTTACTTCAGATGTGGCGTATGGCATGCACTATTTTGAGCATTTGCAAATGCTAGTTTTTGTACTTTCTGACTCGGGTATTCAGTCAGTTTTGTTGTCTTGTATATAGTCAGTCTTTTTGTACTATGTCAGTCGGGTCTGTCTTGTTGTATCGAGTCAGTCCTGTTGCACAGAAGTCGGGTGATTCCGAGGGCGTTACCTCGGACATC
Source organism: Camellia sinensis (assembly GCF_055761805.1). Lineage (NCBI taxonomy): Eukaryota > Viridiplantae > Streptophyta > Magnoliopsida > Ericales > Theaceae > Camellia > Camellia sinensis. The sequence goes on from NC_138964.1 coordinate 76,397,898, forward strand.
ACTCTCTTGTTTTGTGTTTGTCTTTTACACTCTTTTGAGTCTGTTTCTGCCTTGGAGCCAGTTACACTAGAAGATCTAAATGAAATAGCAGTGATTTTCACACTCTTGTGTTTGGTTCTGCCTTGCGCCAATTATGCCAAAAAGCTTGAATGGAACGACAGTGCTCTTCACCTGCTCTTCTGTGCCTTGAAAGTGTTGCATTGACCTAAGTTTTTCAAAACTTTTTCGAACACTGCGGTGAAAACGAAGAGGAAGGAATTCCTCGGGATTTGCAAAATTTGATCAAATTGAGAGAAAGAGAGGCATGCAAAGCCCTTAATGAATGAAATCATGTTTGTTAATGTGAGTACTGAGAAGGATCCTGGCTTGATCCAGATTGGTTCTGCATTGTCTTCAGCGCGAGCGACTAGTCGCTTTCTTAAAAAAATTTCAAAATGTTTTGCACCGTCCTGCGAAGACCTGTGTGGAATCGCTCTTGAGATTGTGCAGCCTAAGATCGCTCTCAGGCTCGAGGCTCGGCCTCTTACTTTCAAACCTTGAACTTAGATTCAGAATGTTCAATGGTCAATCACAATGTAAGGCTTGTGTGGCCATATTTGAAGCAGCCCATGAACTAGGGGCAAGAAGGTCAGATATGATGAAAACGAAGCTTGCGAAGCTAGATCAGAAGTGCTCCTCGAACTAGGGGCAAAAATGTCAGATGTGCTCGAAGAGCGAAAGATGAGTCACTTCTCAAGCTAACGAAGATCGGCAAGAATGCCAAATCCCCGAAGGGAGGAAAGAAGAAAGTATTGCTGAAAGACAGTCGAGTTCCTATCCACAACACTAGGGGCAAATTCAGCCCCCCATTAGATGGACTTCTACATCATCAGCGAACAACAACCACTCTCCTGGATTCAGATGGCTTCGAGATCTTAAACCATTTGATGTGGACAAAGCTACACTTTTACCCTTGAGAAGCTCGCTGGGCTGAAAACCCGGAAGGGCAACCCAGGCAAAAGTTAGAGCAAGAAAAAGAACAAAAAGAACAAAAAAAAATGCAAAGAATGAAAAAAAGAAAAGAAGAAAAATGAAGAAAATGAAAAGAAAAGATGAAAAAGAAAAAAAAAAGAAGAAAAGAAATGAAAAGAATTGAAAAGAAAAGAAAAACAAAGATCGCAAGGTTGAAAACCCAGAAAGAGCGGCCTTGGCAAAAGTTAGAGCGCAAAAAGAGAGGTTAATACCCGAGTGTACCTTAACCCCGGAGCTACACAAGGCTTGATTCCGATGTTTGGGATACGTAGGCAACTTCATTCTGAAGTCCAACCGTAAAACACTTCAAATTCGACTGTGTCCATGTGACGGTTCTGGTCTTTGTCTTCTCTGTATCCGAGAATTTGGTTGTAATTGTCACTGTGAGGACTGGTTGCCATGTGCTGCGGCGCTATTCAGACTAGGGGCAACTTTCTGTTGCCGTGCAGTGCTGCGGTGCTATTCAGACTAGGGGCAACTTTCAGTTGCCATACAGTGCCGTTTAGACAAGGGGCAATTTTTTCATTATTTTGGATCTGAGGTTATGCATCTCAAGAGTAAATTATGCGCTTGTTGAGCAGTGGCCATTTGTAAAAACAGTTTTGAGAATTTTTAATGAAGTTGACTAATTTTCTCAAAAATTACTCCATTTTTTCATAACTGGACCATTTCTTGGACCCAAAAAAGGAAATTTTTTAGTGCTCATAACCTGCTTGCATGATTTCAGATCAGAAAATCGAACAAGCATGTTAATCTAACTCTCATTTTGGTCAAAATTATTTTAGTAGAAAGCCAAAAACAAAAAATGGTCAAAATGATGAACTAGGGGCACAGTTGAGCCAGGTTTTCTATCTTTTCCCCATTGCCAACATACTCGCCAAGAAGGGCACTCATACCTGCCGGAAAAGGGTACCACTGAAGCTAACTGCAAAAGGGCAGAAAGCTCTCACATCCTCTAAGCAGCGAGGTATCGAGCCAAGTGCGAAGCACGAACTGGAATGGATCAAGATATTCTACTCCCTCATTCGGATAGATCTGATCACGTCCAAACTCCCCAGCAGAGCATCGTCAACCGATGTGAGCTGCAAATTTGCTACACACCCAGTTGTAGCGCAACCCTTCTGTGGGAGAAATGCACTGTTGTAAACAAGAACAAGAATATGGCAGAATACCAGGGGCAAGAGCCCACAACTTCCTGCTTATCTATCAACCACCCAGGGGAGGGATAAAAAATGAGAGATTGAAGAATAGAGAGATGTGCGCTGAGAGAAAAAGTGAGGAAAAAGGGCTTTTTCAGAAAAACAGAACTTGAGAGCCGAGTGATGTGAGAATCACAAGTGAGAAAGGGTGGGAAACAACACCCGGAGAAACTGGCTCCTCGTGCACCGAGAGGTCTCTTGCCTTTATAACACAGCTGAGTGTTGTGTTTGTGTGTTTTTGTTTGTTTCGATTCTTGTTTTGAGTCGTTTGAGTGTCAATAGATGTGTTTAGGTTATTTTACCTTGTTTTTTCTTTGTTGAGTTGTGTTTAGGTTGTTTTAGGTTGTTTTACCTTGTTTTTCCTTTGTTGAGTTGTGTTTAAGTTGTTCTACCTTTTGTTTTCCATTGTTGAGTCGTTTTGGCTGAGGTCAGTTGTAGGCTCAATACCCGGTTGAGAACCCTTTTCTCATCTCACTTTCAAAAAATCGTTTTGTGCTTAGAGTGCCATGCCATTCTCCACATTTGTGCAAAACAGAATTTGTTCTTTCATAAAACTGCAGGGTTCAACCCAGGTCATATGAGAACAGTAAAAACCAGGATCCATCTGAAGCTATGAAAGTTCCGGGCTGCAAAGCAAAAGAAAAGAGGGAAAATTTGGTGCGTCTGAGCTTGTTTCAACTTCTGCAAGTTCTGTCACTACATCCCATATGTTCGGAATGAGCTGTATACTGAATAAATCGAGTACTGTGTTATGAGCTGTGTGTTCAGAGTGAGCAGTGTGCTGTTACGAGCCGTGTATTCAAAATGACCAGAATACTGTGTTGTGAGCTGTATGTTCAAAAGAAACAGAGTACAGTGTTACGGGCTGTGTGTTCAGAATGAGCAGTGTGTTGTATGAGCTGTGTGTTCAGAGTGAACAGAATACAGTGTTGATTGTGTCAAAGCCAGAATGGCAATCAGATGTGCTCTTCCTGAGTACCATTCCCTGTCGGAGGCATCTTAGCTGTGTTTGCAATGAGTTCCTAGGGAAAGTTATGAATATGATCAGGAGGAAAAAAGGCATTTGTGGTTTCTACATGCAGATGTTGCTCCTTGTCAGCATTTCAGGACCTTTGTACTGCGAGTTGAAGGTAAGTGTTCGAAGAACACAATGGAGGGGAGATCCCCGTCAGAGTAAAGCGGTTTACCACCACTCACTCCATGAGGTGCTTTCTAAAGTGCTGCTTTGTTTGTTTATTGCATTCCCTAAATATCATGCTCTACATTGCTTGTCATATGTACTGTATCATCGCACTTATTGCGTCTATTTGCATCTTGTGTTATCTTGTACCATTTATCGTATTACGTCGAGCTATGTTTAGGATCGTTGTCCTCCGAGACTTTCTTAGGTTACGCCGAGCACGCGCCTAATAGTTTGTTTCGGACCTCCTACCATGATTTCAGCGTGGTTTGAGTGTCCGTTTCCTCACACAATTTCAGCGTGTTTGGAATTTATCTCAGGTTGCATCATGTACGCACCTGGGCGGTTTGTTTTCAGACCTCCTGTCATGATTTCAGCGTGGTTTGAGTGCCCCTTTCCTCACACAATTTCAACTCACGATTTCAGCATAGTTTGAGTGTCCCTTTCCTCACATGATTTCAGCGTGTTTAGAATTTATCTCAGGTTACATCGTGTACGCACCTGGGCGGTTTGTTTTCGGACCTCCTCTCACAATTTCAGCGTGGTTTGAGTGTCCTTTTCCTCACACGATTTCAGCGTGTTTGGAATTTATCTCAGGTTGCGTCGTGTACGCCCCTGGGCGGTTGTTTTCAGGCCTCTTCTCACGATTTCAGCGTGGTTAGAGTGTTCCTTTCCTTACACGATTTCAGCGTGTTTGGAATTTTTCTCAGGACGCCTGATACGCAGGCCTGGGCGGGTTTTATCTCAGGTTGCGTTGTAGACGCGTTGGGCGGGTTGTTGGACCTCCTCTCACGATTTCAGCGTGGTTAGAGTGTTCCTTTCCTTACATGATTTCAGCGTGTTTGGTATTTATCTCAGGACGCGTGATGCGCGGGCCTGGGCGGGTTTTATCTCAGGATGCATGATACGCTGGCCTGGGCGAGTTTTATCTCAGGTTTCATTGTTTTGCATCCCTACCGCATTGTTATGCGTTACACTTAGGTTGCAATGTTTTGTATTCCTTCCGCATTGTTATGCGTCACTCTTAGGTTGCATTGTCTTGCATGCCTTCCGCATTGTTATGTGTTACACTTAGGTTGCATCGTCCTGCAGCCCTTCCCGCATTGTTATGCGTCACACTTAGGTTGGTATTATCATGCCTCCATGCTTTGCATGCGTCGTCGCGCATGTTTCACTTGCATCGTTATACACTTTGCCATCGGCACCATACGTATCCGCTTTCGATATAGCGTTGAACATATGTTGCTAACTATTGTACCTATTAAGTTCCTCTCTTTTACAGGCACGATATTGTATGTACGATTCATTCAAGAGAAGTTCCGGTTTAGTTTGAATGTACCTTTTCTTTTCTCGCATGCGATGTGTTAGAACATCTTCGGTTTCGAACACTCGGATGAGTTCTGGTGTTCATTCATACCTTTTCTCCTCTCGCATGCGGTGCATTAGGACATCTTCGGTTTCGAACACTCGAATGAGTTCCGGTGTTCATTCATACCTTTTCTCCTCTCGCATGCGGTGCGTTAGGACATCTTCGGTTTTGAACACTCAGATGAGTTCCGGTGTTCTTTCATACCTTTTCTCCTCTCGCATGCAGTGCGTTAGGACATCTTCGGTTTCGAACACTCGGATGAGTTCCGGTGTTCTTTCATACCTTTTCTCCTCTCGCATGCGGTGCGTTAGGACATCTTCGGTTTTGAACACTCGGATGAGTTCTGGTGTTCATTCATACCTTTTCTCCTCTCGCATGTGGTGTGTTAGGACGTCTTCGGTTTCGAGCACTCAGATGCGTTCCGGTGTCCATTTGTTCATTTTCTCCTTTTGCGTTTGATACGTTGAGAGTTGTTTCGTTTGAGACTTCGGTGTTCTCGGTAGTCGCTTTTAGCCTTCTCCGCGTGAGACGCAGTGAGAATTGTATAATTTTCTTACATCCTTTCTGCATGAGATGTGGTTTGGCTCGTGTTTACTTGCTTTGTATAACATTCACTTAAACTGTTGCATTTATTGTGTATATTTGCTTCATTACAGCATGCTTTGCATGATCATAAGTTATGTTCGGCTTTGTGCATACCTCTTTACATTTTACCCTTGCCTGCGGGCACATCTCTTTGTTTGTCTCGCTTGTTTGTCTAAGTCTTCGGCCTTGTCAAAAATGGGTCGTCTCTGGGCTTTGACATTCACTCCCGTCACTTTTGACTTTCGAGTTCTGTCAAAGAGGGTCAATTGTAGACATCCCATTTTTGACCGACCTTAAGACTCAGATGTCATCGATTGAGTGCTCGGTGATTGCGTATGTTGTGCTCGTTCTGAGGTTTTGGAGTTTTAGTTGAGAGCCTTGCCTCTGGGCCTCGGGACTCTTTGTGCTTTGCCTCGGTTTGCGGACTAGGTCTTGCTTTCTCTTCCCGAAGGGAGGGAGAGGTCTTGTAGACCATCTCTCAGTGGCCGTAGGCTACTTTCGTGGTTGCAGGCCACTGTTCCCGTTGGGAGACCAGTTTTCGATTTTCAGAGCCATCGGCTACGCGCCTCGGTTCGGGACCGCTTAACGTTCTCCGTTTGGCACGATTTTTGGCACACACCTTGTTTCCTCTGTCTAGAGGGACACTGCGGCCCGGGAGACCACCTTTGTGGTCGCACGCAACCTTTGGTGCTTAACAGCCTGTTTTCGGGGCACCCGGCCGCACGTTTTGCCCCCCGAACCCTCGTTTTGCATCGGTGTTGGTTCATTTTTGGCATGAACCTTGTTTTCATTGTTTGGAAGGTGGTACAAGGGTGGGAGACCACCTTTTCTCCTTGGAGACCACTTTCTCCCTGCTAGCCGGTTTTCTTATCGGGAAGCTGGTTTTCTTGATCTTTGAGCCACATTTGCTGGTCTCCAACCCAACCACTAGCTTGCATTCAGTCGAGAGACCATCAAATGGGCTAGCCGACCAACTTTTTTTTGGGAGAGCACTTGCTTTGGTCGGCCGACCAGGGGAAGTGGTCGGTCGACCACCTTAACTGGTCGGCCTGCTCCCTCCAGTTTTGTCTCTCTGAGTGGATGCCAGTTGTGCTAGCTGGAAGGCACAGACTGTATCCTCTATACACGTGTATGGAGGATTTGCACCCTTGCTTTAGCTTCTTAAGGAAGCTTGAACCTTTGTTCTAGTTTCTTGAGGAAGTTTGAACCTTTGCTCTAGCTTTTTAAGAAAGCTTGAACCTTAGCTCTAGCTTCTTGAGGAAGCTTGAACCTTTGCCCTAGCTTCTTGAGGAAGCTTGAACCTTTGCTCCTCTATAAGAGAGGGCCTCCCTCTCCTTATACCAGGTTCCAAAAAACTTTGCTAAGGCAAAAAAATATATCCCTCTCTATATCTCACTATTTTGAGCTCCAAAGTGTGTGATTCTTGGCCCTTTGCACACCACCTCATAGCCTAACACTTCCACCATCAACCTAAGGTTCTTGGAGGCCATTTTCAAAGGTTAAGGAGCTGTGTTTTGGGTCCAGAAGTTGTTGGTTTTTGTTGAGCTTCAAGGGTAACTCATTTTCTCCATTTTTAGGCTCTATTTTGATCCTTCTCTTAGCCTTATTTGCATGCATATTTAGACTTTGTTGTCAACTGAGAAAAACTTCATTTTTAAGTGTTTTTCTTGTTTGTTTAAGGCCATTTTCCTGTTGGAGGTCATCTACCCTCTTGCATGCTTCATTTAGTCTTGTTTTGAGCCATACCTTAAGGCCTTTGTGTTGACCTTTGATTGGCCTTTTAGCCACTGAAATGCAGTGGATTTTTAGTGGTTGGCATGCTGTTTTGAGGGCCAAAATCATAGAGGGGTGACCCTCTCTCTTTTGGCCTTGTTTGTTTGCATATTTGGCCTTTCCAAGGAGCCTATATTTTTATACTTCCTAGCCTTGTTTCAGGCCATTTTTAGTGACTTTTAGGACCTTCCTAGACTCTTTCTAGGGCTGGTTTGGTCACCTCATGTTTGCCTCTTGCATGTGTAGAATAATCCTCTTTATAGCTTATCAAAGGAGCATGTCATTCTTGCATGTATTGGTCATGTTTCAGTGGGTTTTCGGTCATTATTTGGCATATCATACCTCTGTCTTTTGCTGGTTTAGTGGCCTCTTGAATGCTTCACATGCTTGTAGTGTAAACCATGCTCACTAGCTTACATTGCATGTGGTTTTGGCCCTTGATTCTAGCACATTTTGGCCATGCTCTAAACTGATTTCGTTCATATTTTGGACTGCCTTAGCTCTATTTTGAGGCCTCTTGGTCGAATGATGCTTTCCATGCACACTTGTAGTGTAATATCCTTGCCTAGCCTTGAGTTTTGGACCCCCCTCGCATGCTTAACTTAAGGTGTTTCCATGTCTTGGCATCATTGAACATGTTATTTCAGAGCCTATACTTGTGCCATGTTCCTTTGTTTTCCACTCTTTAAATGCGTTTGAGAGTTGTACTTGTATACCTCATTTATGGGCCATTGCATGAGCTTCATTTTTGTGCATTTCAAGCCATCATCTTAGTCCATTTTGCCACTGTTTTGGGCCAGCATAGGGATTGTTTGGAGTTAGTTTGGTCATTTGAGCATCGCTTTGCATACCTCTAGTGCAATGTGCTTCACTAGTTTCGGTGTTTGAGCCTCTCAATATGCATTGTGTGAGTTGTTTGCGTGATTCGGGACCATGTTGCATGTTATTTTAGAGCTGAAACTTGTGCCATTGTATGCCATATTTCATCATTTCAATGCTTTTGTAGAGTTGTATGCTTTTGTAGAGTTGTATCTCATACCTTAGGCTTTGATCTCTTGCATTGTGCATGCTTGTGTGTGTGTGTCATTGCCTTGTTTTCATCATGTTTGGCCACTGATTTGAGTGCGGCTGAGGTCCATCCATCTTGGTTTAAGTCCATCTTGCATTGTGTATGTCATATAATCCATGTTATCGCGTGTTCGATCATTGCATTGCGTATGCCTCGTTCATAACATTGCGTATGTTAGTGCATTGTGTATGCGTGCCACATAATCCACGTGCATTGAGTATGCCCTTGATTAGTCCATAGCATTGTGTATGCTAGTTGCATGCTTGCATGTCATCCTTTGCTTGTTTGCATCACTTAGTCGCATTACATTTAGGATTGCATACTAGAGTTGCATTTGTACATGCCATGCCATTCTACTTGTTGCATTGTGTTTGGAATAGGAGTTAGTCTAAACATGGGAAACGAAGGACGTTTCATACTCCAAGTGATGAAACATGCCTCGATTCCCGGTCGCCGACACTCTTGATCACCCATGATGGAGTTGTCGGTTTTAGTTGCTTATATGTGCATTCATGTTCCATTGAGTCGTGCAATTTGACTCCTCGGCCATCATGCATCGGGATACGTGATTGGTGGCCCAATGATCAAGGACTACACTCCCTAGAGCTTATGCAATGATGGGGAGAATGGTCTGGCACACATATATTGAAAATACCTTGCCATCTCTCTCACTTGCCTTTGTTGCAGAAAAAGTAGAAACCAGGAGAATGAACTGGTAGGCCGACCAGGTTTTCTAGCAGGCCGACCACTTTTTTTGGTCTTCACCACCAAGGGTGGTCGGCAGTTGGTCTCTTTTGCCCATAGCTGGTCGGCAACCTTCCCACAGCTTCCATGGATGGAGTTTCATCTTTCTAGAGCCTCGTGCAACTTTCTGAAATCAATTGCAAACAAAGGCGAGTCGAGGCATCGCAATGGATTTCTCGACAAGGCGACTCGGGCATGCATGAATCCTTTATCATTCAAGGCAGAGCTGAGGCAATCCATTTCATGTAGCTTGCATGCTAGTTTATTTGCTTCCTTAGTTAAATTTGTTAATTAGCTAGTGTTGTGTAATAATTAGCTGTAATTCGTTATTCATCTAGGTTGTGTAATAATTAGTTTAATTAGCTTAGATTAACCAGTTGGTTGTGTATTATTCATTCGGACCCTCCGAGGAGGGCAATGTTGTAATAAGTGTGCGTGTGTGTGATGCATGTCTTCCAACCCCACGTCTTTCTCCTTTTTATTTACCAGCTTATGATGGTTAGTTTTAGGGCATGTTTCAATTAGCATCCTTATGCTCGTATGTTTGCATCCATTCATCTGTTTTGCATGTACCGGGCTCGGCACATCATACTAACTACATCGTATTTCAATTCCAAGTTGAATACATGTTACCTGTAGCATCTCATATGCCATCTTAGAAAAGCCGAGCCTATCTTAGTTGCATTCTTACATGTGTTGCATTAGGCATTTCAGCATAGTTAGGATTCATGCATATTTTCTAATTAGCTCATTTCTTTGGCTCGGAGTACTCGGTATGTGTTTATGCTTTAGCATCCTTGCATGCGTGTGAGTGACTGCCATGATAGCATGCTTACCATGAGGCTATGTGCTTATGTGATATAATTGCCTGAATGCCTGTGGGTGAAGGTTGGGTTGCATGAATTGGAATAATTCGTTGAAACCCGTGTTTTAGCCTACTTGCGAGTAGCAAACTTCAATCCATTTTCAAAACAAATGGATATGTGATGCTTTGTTCCAACTTAGGCAATCTAGTCTATACTTGTATGCTGTGCGCATCACATAGTAATTTTAGGTTAATAACTGGAATAAGAGCACATGTGTTTTTCAAAAACAAGATATCATGCTTAGTAGTGGCCGATCTTTGATCGGGCGAGCGGGGGTGCTCATGAAATGACCTTCCCCAATCGTACCCAAGTTCCCGAGCCGAGGCAACTTTGGTGATGACGGACACGTGGCCTTAGGCACGAGTCAGGGTTTCCTAAATCTCCCAAAATAAAATATTTAGGTGGTGACTCTGTATCTGGCAAAGCAGTCCATGTTCGGCACTTCTTTCTAAAAATCAATTTTTCAAAACGATTTGCCGGATTTAGACTCTTTGGTGATTTATCAATCTCATATTGCACTTTGCGAGATCAGATTAAGAACCATGACATTGAGTTTGAACTGTAGTAAGCCCAAATGAACAAAACGGGATTTTTTCTCGGGACGTTCGGGGACGTCTACAGGGACATTTGGCAGATGTATTGTGATGGATCATCTAACCAACGTGGCAGTGGGGTAGGAGTAGTAATTAAGACGCTCGAAGGAGTGATAATCGAACATGCAGTCAAACTTGGTTTCGATGAGTCAAATAATGAAGTCGAATATGAAGCATTGCTAACCGGCCTCCGTAACGCGCTTCATCTAGGTATCAAATAATTACAGGTTTTTTGCGATTCAAAGTTGGTCATCAACCAATGAAAAAGGGGAATATGAGCTAAAAATGACCGAATAACAGCTTATATGAAAACGGCAAGTGCCTTGCTCACAAAGTTCGACCACCACGAGCTGAATCAGATAACTTGAGATTTAGGACACTCATGCAGATGCCCTTGCTTGTCTGGCTTCTGTCATTTACTCAGAAATCAAACGGACCATTGAAGTAGGATTCGTCCCAAAGCCGAGTATCAACCTCAGCTCTCCCAAGTCTGTTCGTATCAACATTAATGACTCAGAACCAAGTTGGAAGGACCCCATTGCCGCATTTCTTTCCTCTAAATAGCTGCCACCAAACAAGAAGGAAACATATAAGCTACGGAATAAAGCCCTACGATATTATTTGGATCCCCATGGAAAGCTTTACAAAAAATCACTGTCAAGGCTATATTTGGAATGAGTTCATCCAGGTAAGGTGGAGGATTTCTTGATAGAAATACATGAAGGCAGTTGCAGTGCCCATTTTAGAGGGCGTTCATTGGCCCACCGAGCTGTCACTCAGGGATATTATTGGTCGACCATGCATACCGACGCTGAGAATTACTTAAAGAGGTACGAACGATGCCAGAAGTTCTCCCCTTTAACTCACCTGCCTACCGAAGAACTAAATTTCCTTACTAGTCCTTGGCTTTTTGCTCAATAGGGTTTGGACATCATCGAACCACTACTAAGAGCTCCGGGAAATAAGCAATTCTTGATTGTTATAACAGATTATTTCACAAAATAGGTCGAGGCAGAATCACTGGCACATATCCGCGACGTCGATGTTAAACACTTTGTTTGGAAAAACATTATAACTTGATTCGGCATACCCCGAGCACTCATATTCGACATGCCCCGAGCACTCATTCGGCAATGACACCCAATTCGAATGTGGCATCTATCGAGAGTTGTGGACACGTATGGTAGTAGGCCTTACTTTTCCTCACCGGCTTATCCACAAAGTAATGGTCAGGCTGAGGCCTCTAATAAAGGGATCTTAGATGGAATCAAGAAGCGGTTGGAGAAGGCCAAGGGTAAATGGATCGAAGAGCTACCCAGTGTATTATAGGATCATCTCACCACTCTGAGGCAGTCCACTAAAGAAACGCCATTCGCCTTATGTTTTGGGACGAAAGCCATCATCCCTCTTGAAATCGGCCTGCCCACTCTAAGATTGAAGGCATTTGACACGGGGCGAAACGACATGATGCTGGCTTTAGACCTGAATTTAATCGAAGAGCACCGAGATCGAGCTCTTGTCCACATGGCGTGATATTAGCAACAGCTTGCCAAATCATATAACCAACGCGTGCAGCTACGCCGTTACGCCCCAGGAGAATTGGTCCTCAAGAAAGTACTTCCTGCTACAAAAAACCAAGCGGACGAAAAACTAAGCTCCAACTAGAACAGCCCCTATCAAATTGATTCAATTGCCGATGCAGGGGCATATCATATTTCAAACATGACTGGTAGAAAATTGCCTTGACCCTGGAATTCAATGCACTTATGCAAATTTTATCATTACACCAACTTGTACAATGTTCTAGTTTGCCTTTGTTTTTGCTGCTATGCAACCATATATGCATTTATGTGGTTACTCAATAATATAGTATGCTTTTCTCATCTCATTTCCATCTCATTTCAAATGGCCAATTAATAAAAGCCTCTGAATTTGAAGCGCCTTTTGTGCTCGGCATAATTAGCTAAATAAGCCTTCGAATCCGAACCATCCTTCATGCTTGATCGCGTTTGGTCCTTACAAAGACTCTGAATTTGGAGCGCCCTCCGTGCTTCGCACGATTGGTTGAATAAAGCCTCCGAATTCAGAGCGTCCTTCGTGCTTGGTACGATTGGCCTCGAATAAGCCTCCAAATTCAAATCGCCTTTCATGCTCGGCACGATTGGCCAGAAAAGCCTCCGAATTCAGAGCGCCCTTTGTGCTTGGCATGATTGGCCAAATAAGCCTTCGAATCTGGAGCACCATTCATTCTTGATGACGTTTGGCCATTACAGAGACTCCGAATTCGGAGCACCCTTCGTGCCCGGCACGATTGGCAGAATAAGCCTCTGAATTCAGAGCTCCCTTCGTGCTTGGCACGATTGGCAAAAAAAGCCTCTGAATTCAGAGCGCCCTTCGTGCTCGACACGATTGGTCAAATTAGCCTCCAAATTTTGAGTGCCCTTCGTGCTTGATCACGTTTGGCCATTGCAAAGACGACGAACCCGGAGCGCCTTTTGTGCTCGGCATGATTGGCTGAATAAATCTCCGGATTCGGAGCACCCACTGCAAGATTTTAAGGTAAGAAATTCCAAAATCGGTAGATTCTAATAATGGAGTTGTAGAGGTCAATAAACAAGCAGTTCTACAAATGTATCATTGAGCTAAATGCAATAGACTCACATAGGACCATAAACATGTAGTTTTAACAAAGCTAGCAAAGATATCAATTAAACAAGCACAATAAATATTTATTTCAAACAATAATACATGGTTTCTTGCTACAAATACATGGATCCTGCTAGAATAAAAAGTACAATACATGGTTTCTCGTTATTTAGGCCTTCTCCGGATCGGTACCTTCTTCTTCATCATCCGTTTTCTCGGTGTCATAAGCCTCGAAGGGAACCTTGTAATTTTGGTATAACGGAGATGCTGAGTCGATACCAGTGCCTTGCAAAGCCTTAATCCATCCATACTTAAAGCCACGGTTCTTACATCGGCAAACATCATCTATCAACTTTTTTCTGGTCTTCTCAATGCCGATTTTTCATCCTTCAGAAAAGCCTTCTTCGTATGGCCTTTGTTCCTATCGCTTCTTTTGCGAACATGCTTGTCATACCACAATCGGCTATGGCATGATCGAGCAAGCGTTGGTTTACTTTGTCTATTACGATTGGGTTTATTGCGCCCGCCGCTGCGTATCGGCGGTTTTCTCAGCTCACTCTCAGCCTTCTCTGGGTGGCGCTCCAAGTTTTGAATATGCCCGTCTTTCTGTTCAATTTCTCTTTGCATGGCACAAAGGTGCATGCCAATTTCATATGAGCTATAAAGTCCTTTGACCGCCCCATGGATGCCTTCTCTGAAAATTTCGTAATCACCTTGTCCGATCATTGATTGTTGCACTTCGGGTGGAAAAATTTGCCGAGTAAACTCCACTGCCATGTTCGGATCGCGGATAATTGAATCCGCTTCGACCATTGGTTTATTCCAAATAAACACTAAAAAGCTTAGCGGGCGTGGTGGCCTACTCAGTTCGCTTCGCGTTGAGGCATGTGCACTTCCAGTCCTTGAGTTCCCTCGTTGTTGTGCCCCATCCTTGGTGATTTCTCAACCTCGCCCCTTTTGGGGATCTGCTATGATAACGGGGAGATCGACGCCTCTCTCGCTCATCCGACACCATAATTCCCATTTGAGTGGGTTCATCACCAGCTCCGCCATTCATTTCTACATCCAGTTCTGCTAATGTTTTTCCTTCACCTTTACTGTTAAAGAACAATCTGCTAGATATACGAACTTGCATAGGTCAACGTAGTGCTCTCTCCCCTTTCACACTCAGCTAGGTCTGAGAAGTGTCTATTTAAAGAGGTAATAGGCCCCACACATGCCTGGCTACTCCACTTATTAATTGCGGATGCAACGATTACAAAGCGCCCGCAGTCGCCACCGCCTCCTTATGTATTTGGCGGTGATGCTTAGTGGTCAACTGGGACAAGAGTATATTTATTAATCTAGTCAGCGTTTAAATATTTGGCAGAATTAAGACACGACCCCACTTGACCCCATGAACTTGCTTTGTTTTATCGTATTCGGCAATGGCACTCAGTGGTCAACTGGGGCAAGGGCAGATTTATTAATCTAGTCGGCGTTTCAATATTTGGCCGAATTAAGACACTTCCCCACTTGACCCCATGAACTTGCTTTGTTTTATCGTATTCGGCGGTGACGCTCAGTGGTCAACTAGGGCAAGGGTAGATTTATTAATCTAGTCGGCGTTTCAATATTTGGCCAAATTAAGATGCTACCCCACTTGACCCCATGAACTTGCTTTGTTTTATCTTATTCGGCGGTGACGCTCAGGGGTCAACTGGGGCAAAGGCAGATTTATTAATCTAGTCGGCATTTCAATATTTGGCCAAATTAAGACGCTGCACTATTTTTGGTTTGGTGATGTGGCACATTTTGGTTTCGATGCATTTCCACTAACCACGCAAGGCATAATCATACACACAATCATAAGCAAAACGAGCATTTTCATTAATAAACTACACGAGTGCATTCGTCACTTTATACCTGAATACAGCCCAAGTGCAAAAACTAAATAGTATAACAGAATCAACAAAATAAATAGCTAACAAAAAAAAAAAGGTAAATATATCTATTACAGAATCGACCGATCAAAAATCCAACTCCTCTTGGTCCAATTCCAGCGGTTCAACTTCTAACTAATTGTAGGGAATCGGTTGATTGAGAGTCACCTTGGTGGCTACCAAAGCTTTGAGCCATCCGTGCTTAAAACCTTGATTCTCGAACTTAAAGGCTTCATCTGTGTATTACTCCTTGGCCTTAAGCTCACTGGCATCGAACGCTTTGGCCGCATTCGCCTCAGCCAGCTCTTTCGCCTTCTTCTCCGCCTCGAGTTCGACCTTCAGTTTTGAAATCTCTTCTTGAGCAGACTTCAGGGAGCCGCCTATCAAGTTTGCCTTCTCTTCAGCAGCGCTATGGAGTAGGCCGGCATGTTTCGCTTTCTCTTGTGCCACAACGGCCCTTACTTCCTCTTATTCTGTCTTCCTGGCTTCGAACTCGGCCTTCGTAGTCGCTACAGCCTAATCAGCTACAGTAGCTACGACATTGCCTTTCTCCTCTTCTAGCTGGCCTTCAAGAATGCTGAGTCGCTCTACGACGTCATAGTGACAACGGCTGATTTCGACAATCCTTCCTGCTGCCTAACAATAGCAATAAAACAAAGGCATGTTAGTCAGCATGGAAAAGGAAATTTATTTTTATTTTTGAACTTACTAATATGGCCGACTATGCCGCCAAAGCAATCGAGACCACATCTTGTTTGACACGAAAAATAGCCTTGTCTGTTGGGAAAGAAAGCACCAAAGGCACACTTAGGGCCATGGCGGGATCTTTGATGGTCGATCCACTAGGAAGAACCAGCGTATTCTTCATCTGTGGCTAGATAACGAATGGCTCGGACAAAACATCTGTGGAAGGCATCTCCATCCTTGGCCGTTCATCAATCGGCGCCTCTGATAAATCGACAACAATCTCGGCGGGTCATTTCTGCCCTATTTGATCGGTTCCTAAGGCTTCAGGCTAGCGTACTTCCGTAACCAATTCGGCCACAACTGTTTCGTAAGCTGTTTCTTCCAAAGAAACCTCACGTGGTGGAGTTACTTGTCTCTCCCTAGTACCACCGACTTGTTTCTTAGCCACCATCTTCTCTATATTTCGTCTTCTAGCAAATTGGGCAAGAGATTCTCTGCCTATCTCTTCGGCCTCGGATTCGGCCCCAAGTAAATCCTCTAAACCGGTGAATATGTCGTCCTCTAGAGCAGATAAGGATATTCGGCCAGAGGTGGAGGGATGATCGGTATGATGCTCAGGGCTAATGTGCTCAAATGCTAATTCGATTTCTTTATTAAGTTCCTGGTCCTCTGCACGGCCCTCTGAGTGTGCGTCTTCTCCAACTTGTTCATCGGCGTCAGAACCCTTGACACCAATATCCCTTAAACTTTTGTAACTAGGGAATATAAGTGCAGTGAGTTTTCGTTCACCTCTCGGCAAAGGGATATTATTTGCGGCCAAGAAATGGAATAGGTTGGGTTGTACCTCAGCAAAATGTGGGCGGTGCGTCCTTGTCCTTGAACATTTTTATGTCGTTTGTAATTAAGGACTGCCTTCACTTGCTTAGCTACGGCTTCGTCCGCTGAGGTCAATGCTCTTTTTAAATCGTTGCCTGCATGGCATAAAAATAACGATCAGCAGAGTATTTAAGCTGAATAACTCATTTAAAACATGATAACAATTCTATTCGGCCACCTGACTCGCCTCTTTTCCTCAGCACTGGGTCCAGACGATCTTCTTCCTCGTCGAATTCCCAATTACCTCGGACGACGACCATGACATCATCAACCCTTTTGCTAGAGCTGGCGAACATGGTCACCAAGTGGTGATCTACATCCTTGGCCCTCAGAAAGTAACGGCCCTGCCAACTGGTTGATTTTCCCATAACGTAGCAGTGCCGAATAGCTGGGATTCGTAGGTTAAGACCTAGTCAACTATTCAATTCTACTATACCCATGATTATTTGGTAGAAGTTCACGTTAGGCTAGAAGGGAATTAGTCCCCAATAACACAGGACTATCCTGAGAAGAGGATGAAGGGAGAATCAGACTCCATCCTCAGCGATTGACAAAAGAGGGAAGATAATGGTATTTGTGTCAGCCCTCTCTATATCGACCACACTATCTGCAACAAGGGACAGGTAGACGTTGTCTGGGATTGAAAAATGATAACGGAAGGCTATGAATCGCTTCTCTAAGAGGAGAGCTTTCAAATGCCTCGTCATTCAAGACGGAATAAAAACAAAATCTGTACTAAAAAATAAAACACCCATGGAACTGGAATGAGGACAGAACGAGAAAAGAAAGGGGAACTTACAAGTCGAAGAAGAAGATGAACAATGGGGAGCAGAATTGCAAGAGTCTTGAGGAAGGAGGTTCGTATGAAAAATGCCAAACAAGGTTGAGAGCCTTTCGATTAAAAAAATATACGGAGGGACAATTTTCAAATCGCATTAATTGAATGTCAAATATGAAGGGGTGGGAAGCTGTAATGATCGAATGTCGAGCCTATTCTAACGAATAAGTACTAAAAGAAATGAAACCACCGTATTTCCAACTTTTGAGGGTTTTCTGTGTGATCTGGTAGCCAAGAAAAATGTAGCAATTAACCAAACATGCCGACCAGAATGACTTTACTCGGATGTTTGGGGGGCAATTGTGGGGGCCGATTTTCAAATGAGCCGTATGTAAGGCAGCTTAAACTAGGCTTTACCCTCAACGCAGGATCGCCGAGATGGGTGAAGATGATTCAGCATGTGAGCAAGTCTACTTGAACAGAGCGGTGGCCGAGTAGAACCTAGCTTGCAGGCTGAATTGGCGACAAATCCTATGGAACGCCCGGGGACCTAGCTATGAGGGCGGAGTGTCCATAATAAGAGAGTGGGCCCCTAGATAACAATATAAAAAGGAGCAGCATCAACGAAAGTAAATGTATGTGAAAAAGGTGATAACTTGTGATAAAAGAAAACTTGAGAGAATACTAACTTGCTCATCGGAGTGCTGATTCCGATATTCCCGAGCGGAGTGTTTGTTCCCTTTTCGGGTATCAATTCAAGGATCAAGGAAGTCTGTTTGGATCAGAGAGTATTTCCAAACCCTTTTACCACATTTATATATAAGAGGGGAAAAAAATTAAAAAATAAAATAGTGGTTTTTTAGTTATATAGTGAAGGATATGATTTATATATTATTCTCTATAAGAGTTCAAAGACAACCAAAAAAAAAAAAAATTAGAAGAAACATGTTTATGTATAGTGAAAGATATAATATTATTCATTATGGTATCTTCAGTTATAATCACAAAGTATCATAAGTTACCTACGATATACTCATTTTTTAAGTTGTGATTTACAGAAGGATCCCACTCAAGAGACTAAAAAAACAGCACTGTTCGTTGAAGGGATGAAACTACATAAGGAACTTATATAGTGAAGAAAAATATATATATATATATATATATTATATTTTTTTATATTATAATTTTGTACACATTGAATTAATGATAATACAAAGAGTAGTAACATAAAATAAAATATATATATATATATATAACATTTTTGTACTCAATATAAATTTTTACGTTAAAGTAAAATAACCCTTAAATATTATTGTTTTATTTAATACATAAAATAATGTTATGTGTCAAGAAAAGCTTTGTTTTGTTTTAAATGCAAAATGAAGGGTGACGATGGCTAGTAGTACCATATCTATGCAACAGTAAGACAACATGCAAATCATAAACATAATGAAATTACAAAACAGAGCCTAAAATGATAAATAAAGTAGAATTTTGATTTCAACATACACAAAATAGAGGGCAAAAAAGGTAATTTCCTATGAAAGAAATATAGGGAATTACATCTCAAAAAAAAAAAATTACACAAATATGGAGGGGTGCAAGTCACACTTGCACCCCCACAGCTTCTCACTTGTACTCCATTATAGAATCACTTACGCCCAACATATTTTTATAACCTTTTTTTCTGTTGCTGTCACGGCCGCAAACCGCCCCTAGTAGTTTGGTGCCGTGATGGCCAGTAATCCGAGATTACCGAAGTCTAACTTCCAAAATTCACACACAAACAGAGTATAAACATATGTATGGGGCTCACAAGCGCGGAAGCAATAATCTTAAAATACAGGTGGTCCATAAGAGCAGTGCGTAAGTTACATGGAATGGCATACAACTTTATGTAATATTACAACTTGGATACAAAAATAGAATAAAGTACAAAATACATTTTACATCTTGATCAAAAGGCTTCTCTAGCCGACATGTGTAAGTTTCAAGCGTTATAAGCCGAGAGGCATAATTTTCAAGACTGCCGACATGAATACAAGTTAGGCCGACATAACCAAAAACCCAAAACAAGCTTGCGAGTCACACCTAGGCGTCACCGCCTTCTTGCTCATCACCTACATATATATATAGAGAGGGTGAGCTTGGATACTCAGCGAATGGTATAAGAAATAAAGGGGTTTGCATGACTGGTATTCAAGATCTTTGTTAAACAATACATAACATAATTAATCCAAGTCAAAGGATGAACCAAGTCCATCTAGCAAATCTGTCAAGTTTCAAAGGATGCTTACTAACATCATTATGATACAAGTGATGACATCTCGGCAAACAAAACCCACGCGGTAAACCGTCAGTGGCAAACAAGACAAGACAAGGCAAGAGAGATATCTCAATTCAATGGTGTCGTTGCATTATAGTCCCCGGACACTAAGGACTTATGCTACTAATGCTTATAGTCCCTTAGCACGTACGGACTTCCAAACTTTGTGCTACAAGTGCTTATCGTCCCTTAGCACGTACGGACTTCCAAACTTTGTGCTACAAGTGTTTATAGTCCCTTAGCACGTACGGACTTCCAAACTTTGTGCTACGAGTGCTTATAGTCCCTTAGCACGTACGGACTTCCAAACTTTGTGCTACGAGTGCTTATAGTCCCTTAGCACGTACGGACTTCACATGTGTGCTACTAATGCTTATAGTCCCTTAGCACGTACGGACTTTCCAAGAATGTCATCAAAACAAGATATGTATATATTTTCCAATTAGGAATAACCATTCATGCTTACAAATACTTTCCAAAACGAAGCAAAACAAGACTTTATCAAAGCATTATGACATAGCTTTATTAAAAATACCACACACTTAGTTCTTCAAGCGTCGGGGTCAAGGTAAGTCCAAACCCTACAAACACATGGCAAAGTCTGTTGAATGCACTTTCAAACAAGTTTCACATGCATGCAGATGATCTCAGTATTCCTCAAGACTAAGTCAAATCGAAACAAGCACAATTCTTTATCTCGGGAAAACGTGCTGGGCAACTACCAGGTCTAGGTCGAGGTCCCACACCTCCTTGCTGAGGTGTTGCCTCGATGGTTACATTCAAAGGAATGAAGTTGGGAAAAATCTGGATTTCCCTCTCTTGAAGAACATGAAGAACATGAACATGAGGAAGATGAATGCAAGGGTCATGATTTTCTATTACAAAATCTGAGATTTCATACTACGAGTTCAAAAACGTGGACCTGGGTACCCATATTCAAGGATCTAGTGAGAACAAACACAAAAACACGAAACTTAATGCAAACTTTCAGATCAAACAAGACTTTTCTTTCAAGAACACATGAACACCATTTTCTCTTTCTAAAACCAACTTTAAATCGATGCATGACATGCAAAATGGGTTCGATCATGCAATGCAGCTAGATGATCAATAAGAATGACAAGAGTAGATTAAGAATCTAACCTCAATACGCGAATCAAATGGTTTGATCTCTAGGAATCAAGCTCGAAACTCACTCTCTCACTCTAAACTTCTTCTTCTTCTTCTAGAGCTTCTCTCTCTCTTCACAAACAATGACATATAGCAAATGATACATTTCTAAGTCTGCTGGCTGACTTAACCTTCTACAGAGGCACGTGGCAGTGGCTGGTTGGTGCTACACAGAAAGGTGGCTGAGTGACAAGACAAAATTATGACAAAGTGTGTTCAACAAGCAAGACGGCATGGGCACTCTGGCGAGTAATGATCTCGGCCAATAGCAAGACATCAGCAAGTAGGGTACAATGACCTCGGTTAGGAAGGACAACACTTGACTAAGCTGTGCCACACTTTGGCCTAGATGTGCCACACCTTGGCCTAGATGTGCCACACCTCGGTCTAGGTCATACCTCTCCGGGACAAGATCACTTTGGTGCAAAGGTAACATCTAGGCCTAGATAATTCACACCTCGGCCTTGGTGATGAACACCTTGGCCTAGATAATGACATCTCGGCCAGTATGTCAAAGCGAAGGTAGAGGTCAAACAAAGTGGTTCAAAGGAAGTTCTAGACTAAAGATGCCCTCGGCTAAACTCACACCAAGCAGGGTACAAAACATGCTGTAATACTTAAACGAACAAGGACAAGACTCGAAATGCAAGTTTACAAGACAGAATCACATGAATGCATATGAGTATGGTTAGGATAGCGTGAGGGTTATTACATCCTACCCCCCTTAAAGAAGTTTGGTCCCCAAACTTGAGTTACCTTGGTTCGAGAATAACTCCGGGTATCGGACTTTCATTTCCTCTTCCAGTTCCCACATAGCATCCTTGCCGTAATGCTCTTTCCATTCAATCTTCACCATCGGTATTGCCTTATTTCTCAATCGCCTCACTTGTCTATCGATGATGCGTATCGGCTCTTCTTCATAGCTTAGGCCTTTATCAACCACAATTCCGAAATGATCGATCACGTGTAGTGGATCCCGTATATACTTTCTCAACATCGAGATATGAAACACATTATGAACTTGACTTAATCTCGGTGGTAAAGCAAGTCTGTAGGCAACCGGGTTAACTTTCTCAAGAATTTCAAACGGTCCAATGTAACGGGGTGCCAATTTACCCTTCTTCCCAAATCTTGAAACTCCTTTCATTGGTGAAACCTTCAGGAATACATGATCCCCAATTTCAAATTCCAACTCCCTTCTTCTCTGGTCGGCATAACTTTTCTGTCGACTCTGAGCAATCTTGATCCTTTGTCGAACGAGCTTAATCTTCTCGGTTGTAACCTGAACTAACTCAGGACCAATCAAAGCTTTATCTCCCACTTCAGTCCAATATATCGGCGATCTGCACTTTCTTCCATACAAAGCTTCGTACGGTGCCATGCTAATGCTAGCTTGATAGCTGTTGTTGTAAGCGAACTCTACTAATGGCAAATGCTCTTCCCAGCTTCCCTTGAAGCCCAATACACACAGTCTAAGCATATCTTCAAGTGTTTGAATTGCTCTCTCTGTTTGGCCATCGGTCTGGGGATGAAAAGTTGTACTAAACCTCAATTCGGTCCCCAAAGCCTTTTGTAAACTCTGCCAAAATCTAGAAACAAATTTCGAATCTCGGTCTGACACGATGGACATCAGCACACCATGAAGTCTAACGATCTCATTCATATACAACATAGCAAGTCGATCGGCACTGAACAAAGTCCTAACCGGCAAGAAATGCGCTGACTTAGTTAACCTGTTGATTATAACCCAAATCGAATCCATTCCTTTCTGTGTCTTCGGCAATCCAGTTGCGAAGTCCATGGAGATGTCTTCCCATTTCCACTCAGGAATCGGCAAAGGTTGGAGAAGTCCTGCCGGCCTCTGATGTTCCGCTTTCACTTGTTGACAATACAAACACTGAGACACGAACTCGGCTATCTCTCTTTTCATATTCGGCCACCAAAAGGTTTGCTTTACATCTTGATACATCTTAGTGTTCCCTGGATGAACTGCAAATCTGGATCCATGAGAGTCTTGCAAAACCCTTCTTTTCAATTCTGGGACGTCGGCCACGCATAATCTTCCTTCAAACTTAAGCACTCCATTCTCAAGGGTGTAACCCGACCTCGGCCTGGTGGTGATCTCGTCGGCTATCTTCTTCAGGAATCCATCCTCCATTTGCCTTGCCTTTACTTCCCCGATAGTAGTCGGCTCCACTGAAATCATAGCTAGGCATGCCAAACTTCCCACTGACTTCCTACTCAAGGCGTCGGCTACCGAGTTTGCTTTACCTTGGTGATACTGAATCTGTATGTCGTAATCCTTCAATAATTCAAGCCATCTTCTCTGCCTCAAATTCAGTTCCTTCTAGGTGAACAAATACTTCAAACTCTTATGATCTGTGAAAACCTGGCAAGAGGCTCCATACAAGTAGTGGCGCCAAATCTTCAAAGCAAACACCACGGCTGCTAGTTCTAGATCATGGGTTGGATAGTTCTTTTCATGAAGTTTCAACTGACGAGATGCATATGCTATGACTCTGCCCCCTTGCATTAACACACAACCCAAACCCTTATGTGAAGCATCACTGAAAATCTGAAATTCCTCATTACCTGACGGAAGTACAAGAACTGGTGCCGTAACTAACCTCGTCTTCAACTCTTGGAAAACCGATTCTCTATCATCGGTCCATTCATATGCTATTCCCTTCTTAGTTAGTTGTGTCAATGGTACTGCTATCCTTGAGAAGTCCTTCACAAACTTTCTGTAATAACCAGCCAAGCCCAGAAAACTACGAACCTCGGACACGTTGGTCGGCATCGGCCAATTCACAATGGCCTCAATCTTGCTTGGATCAACTGATATACCCTCTTCATTAATCACATGCCCTAAAAATGAGATGCTGGAAAGCCAAAACTCGCACTTACTCAACTTGGCGTACTGCTCCTTGTCTTTCAAAATTTGCAGAGCAAGCCTCAGATGATTCTCGTGCTCAATTGTACTCTTGGAATAGATCAATATGTCATCAATAAAAACAACTATGAACTCATCTAAATACAGCTTAAAGACTCTGTTCATCAAGTCCATAAACGCTGCAGGAGCATTGGTCACTCCGAAAGGCATTATCAAAAATTCGTAGTGGCCATACTTTGTCCGAAAATCAGTCTTCTCAATGTCATCGGCTTTAACCTTCAGCTGGTGGTAGCCCGATCTAAGGTCAATCTTGGAAAAGACTCGTGCCCCTTGTAATTGATCAAGCAAATCGTCAATCCTAGGCAATGGGTACTTGTTCTTGATGGTTACCTTATTAAGTTCTCTGTAATCAATGCAACGGCGAAGGGTGCCATCCTTCTTCTTAACAAATAAAACGGGTGCTCCCCACGGTGAAGTGCTCGGCCTAATGAATCCCTTATCCAACAATTCTTGTAACTGCAGTTTCAGTTCTCTAAGTTCAGCAGGGGCCATCCTATATGGTGTTTTGGAGATAGGTTGCGTTCCCGACATGAGGTCCACGGTAAACTCTATTTCTCTATCGACTAGGTGGCCAGGAAGCTCATTTGGAAAGACATCGGGAAATTCCTTAACAACTGGTATGTCGGCTAACTCAATACTTCCATTCAAATCACTTAGTATACTGCATAGATAACCCTGACACCCTTTTTGGATCAACTTATAGGCTTTCATGGATGAGATTAAGTAGGGTGGGGGCACTACTCCCTTACCCTGGAAAAAGACCTCGATTTTGTTTGGGGTCTTCAATGTAACGCTCTTAGTAACACAATTAATGGATGCATAATGCACTGCTAACCAATCCATTCCCAATATGACATCAAAGTGAGTCATACTAAATGGCATCAAATCAGCTAATAATTCTACATCCTCAATCACCACAACACACGCCCTATATATGGATGTAATAATTATAGTTCCCCCAGATGGAGTAGATACAGATAGCACATAATCAAGGGGTTCTAACGGTCTGTTCAACTTCTCGGCAAATTTAACAGATACAAAAGAATGTGTAGAGCCCGAATCAATCAAGACGTATGCAACTTGAGAGCAAATTGAGAGTGTACCTGACACTACCGTTTCAGCATTCTGGGTGTCTCCTGGCACTAAAGCAAAAACTCTGCCCTGTCTCATTTGTGTCCTTCCGACGTTGCTTCCTTGTGCAGAGCCCGAGGTGCTCCCATTTTTCTTACCATCATTAGCTCTTGCCTTTGGACAGTCTTTCACGCGGTGGCCTATCTCGCCACATTCAAAGCAGGCTCCTGTCGGCCAGCGACAAACCCCGAGATGCGGCTTCCCACAACTCGCACACGTCGGCTTAGCATTTCCATCCTGATCTGAGTTGCTGGAACTGCCTACATTCGCCTTCTTCTTGGCATTAAACAGCATCCGACGACCTTCATAGTTCTGTCTCTTCCTCTGACTCTCTCCTGAACTTTGATATCGATTTAAGTTGGCTTCCGCCAAGATGGCCTTGTCCAACACCTCGGCATAAGTCGACATATTGAGCATGTTGACCCGATCCTGAATTGGTCCACGCAGTCCACTTTCATACTTCCTGGCTTTCCTATACTCATCACTGACCATATGAGGCACATATCTCGCCAATTCGGTGAAGGCACGGTCGTACTCTGCTACTGTTCTGTTGCCTTGTGTCAGAGTCTGGAACTCTGTGGTCTTGCGATCTTGAACGCTAAGTGAAAAATGCTTGTTGTAAAACAGTTCTAAAAATCTGGCCCAAGTTAAACTAGGATTAGCCTCCTGGATCATCATCCACCACCTTCGAGCGTCGTCGTCTAATGTGAATGCTGCTAATGTCACCTTCTGAGTGTCGGTGCTAGGAAAGATCTCGAACAGCTTTTCCATTTCCAACACCCACGCCTTGGCCTTCATCGGTTCTATGCCCCCTGCGAATCTTGGTGGGTTCATCTTCTTGAACTCTTTAATCAAAGTCATCGTCCCCTCCCCATACAAGGCTGGCTGTGGAGGTACATGGGGCACTAGAAGAGGTGGAGCTGCATGTCGGCCATCCGTCTGTTCGGCCGGGGTAGATGTAGCGCTTGCATTCTGTTGCCTCATCTGCCTCAATTCATGGGTTAAACCTTTAACCAGTCTTTCTAGTCTGTCTAATCTATCCTCTGATTGATCTCGGCCAACTGATGGTCTACCTCTCCTCATGATGCTATGAGTAGGCAAAATACAACCTTAAAACAAACTGAGCCAAGAACCATGTATGCAAATAACAAATGGTTATGCCGAGATTATGCACACCTTGTCAAGTAACAAGCAACATGATGCAATCCTAAAATCATTCTAAGGGACAACCTATGCTCTTTAGGACTCAAGGTATGTGAATAACGTACTATAAGGAATGCGTGCTCTGATACCAATCTGTCACGGCCCCAAACCACCTCTTGTAGTTTGGTGCCGTGATGGCCAGTAATCCGAGATTACCGAAGGCCAACTTCCAAAATTCACACACAAACAGAGTATAAACATATGTATGGGGCTCACAAGCGCGGAAGCAATAATCTTAAAATACAGGTGGTCCATAAGAGCAGTGCGTAAGTTACATGGAATGGCATACAACTTTATGTAATATTACAACTTGGATACAAAAATAGAATAAAGTACAAAATACATTTTACATCTTGATCAAAAGGCTTCTCTAGCCGACATGTGTAAGTTTCAAGCGTTATAAGCCGAGAAGCATAATTTTCAAGACTGCCGACATGAATACAAGTTAGGCCGACATAACCAAAAACCCAAAACAAGCTTGCGAGTCACACCTAGGCATCACCGCCTTTCTGCTCATCACCTACATATATATATAGAGAGGGTGAGCTTGGATACTCAGCGAATGGAATAAGAAATAAAGGGGTTTGCATGATTGGTATTCAAGATCTTTGTTAAACAATACATAACATAATTAGTGCAAGTCAAAGGATGAACCAAGTCCATCTAGCAAATCTGTCAAGTTTCAAAGGATGCTTACTAACATCATTATGATACAAGTGATGACATCTCGGCAAACAAAACCCACGCGGTAAACCGTCAGTGGCAAACAAGACAAGACAAGGCAAGGGAGATATCTCAATTCAATGGTGTCGTTGCATTATAGTCCCCGGACACTAAGGACTTGTGCTACTAATGCTTATAGTCCCTTAGCACGTACGGACTTCCAAACTTTGTGCTACAAGTGTTTATAGTCCCTTAGCACGTACGGACTTCAAAACTTTGTGCTACGAGTGCTTATAGTCCATTAGCGCGTACGGACTTCCAAACTTTGTGCTACGAGTGCTTATAGTCCCTTAGCACGTACGGACTTCACATGTGTACTACTAATGCTTATAGTCCCTTAGCACGTACCGACTTTCCAAGAATGTCATCAAAACAAGATATGTATATATTTTCCAATTAGGAATAACCATTCATGCTTACAAATACTTTCCAAAACGAAGCAAAACAAGACTTTATCAAAGCATTATGACATAGATTTATTAAAAATACCACTCACTTAGTTCTTCAAGCGTCGGGGTCAAGGCAAGTCCAAACCCTACAAACACATGGCAAAGTCTATTGAATGCACTTTCAAACAAGTTTCACATGCATGCAGATGATCTCGGTATTCCTTAAGACTAAGTCAAATCAAAACAAGCACAATTCTTTATCTCGGGAAAACGTGCTGGGCAACTACCAGGTCTAGGCCGAGGTCCCACACCTCTTTGCCGAGGTTTTGCCTCGATGGCTACATTCAAAGGAATGAAGTCGGGAAAAATCTGGGTTTCCCTCTCTTGAAGAACATGAAGAACATGAACATGAGGAAGATGAATGCAAGGGTCATGATTTGCTATTACAAAATCTGAGATTTCATACTACGAGTTCAAAAACATAGACCTGGGTACCCATATTCAAGGATCTAGTGAGAACAAACACAAAAACACGAAACTTAATGCAAACTTTCAGATCAAACAAGACTTTTCTTTCAAGGACACATGAACACCATTTTCTCTTTCTAAAACCAACTTTAAATCGATGCATGACATGCAAAACGGGTTCGATCATGCAATGCAGCTAGATGATCAATAAGAATGACAAGAGTAGATTAAGAATCTAACCTCAATACGCGAATCAAATGGTTTGATCTCTAGGAATCAAGCTCGAAACTCACTCTCTCACTCTAAACTTCTTCTTCTTCTTCTTCTAGAGCTTCTCTCTCTCTTCACAAACAATGACATATAGCAAATGATACATTTCTAAGTCTGCTGGCTGACTTAACCTTCTACAGAGGCACGTGGCAGTGGCTAGTTGGTGCTACACAGAAAGGTGGCTGAGTGACAAGACAAAACTATGACAAAGTGTGTTCAACAAGCAAGACGGCATGGGCACTCTGGCGAGTAATGATCTCGGCTAATAGCAAGACATCGGCAAGTAGGGAACAATGACCTCGGCTAGGATGGACAACACTTGACTAAGCTGTGCCACACCTTGGCCTAGATGTGCCACACCTCGGTCTAGGTCATACCTCTCCGGGACAAGATCACTTTGGTGCAAAGGTAACATCTAGGCCTAGATAATTCACACCTCGGCCTTGGTGATGAACACCTCGGCCTAGATAATGACATCTCGACCAGTATGTCAAAGCGAAGGTAGAGGTCAAACAAAGTGGTTCCAAGGAAGTTCTAGACTAAATATGCCCTCGGCTAAACTCACACCAAGCAGGATACAAAACATGCTGTAACACTTAAATGAACAAGGACAAGACTCGAAATGCTAGTTTACAAGACAGAATCACATGAATGCGTATGAGTATGGTTAGGATAGCGTGAGGGTTATTACAGTTGCACTGTACTCTAATTCCTCCAAAAAAAAATATCCCCCACTATCGACAGTAAGATTAGAGCTGATAAGTAAATTTACAAAATGATCCACCAATATACAAAATCCATAGCATAAAAGAAAGGACAAAAGTGAAAAGATAAAAAGAGAGCCATCTATGAACACTAAAAAAAACTATTTAAAAGGAATCAACTGCCTTATTATATAGTAGATTATATGTGTGAGTTTTGGGTTCACCATACGAAAATTTTTGACACTTTATAATTGTGACGTCGCAAAGATTAGGGACATCAGGGAAGAGGCTAAAATGTGTCACATTGAGGCCCATATATATATATATATATATGTATATTCGTCCATTACAGTTACAACCTGACACATATTATGAACATATTGATCTAAATTAGGCTGGACCTGTCCTAAGGAGAAAAAATTGTCAAAGAGTGGAAGTTGACCAAGTCAACACTCCCCGCACATGCGGAGGTTTCATTCTACACGTGCAGCCCTTGTCAAAACCTTCAAACCAATACTGTAGTATTCGCACATGCGATTGGCGTTTCCCGCATGTGCAGTGGACATTTCTCGTACGTGCGGTCAAGCATGGGGAAGTGTAGTGCAAAATGGAAATGACATGTCCTCCTAAAGAAGTATAAATAGAATCTCAAAATGAAGGATTAAGGTTCTGGAATTCTGGAGAGAAAGACAGCTAAGGGAAAGAGATGATTTTCCCCACAAGCTTACCCATGGTGGTATCTTCTTCAATGACGGTTTATCTATTCATCATGAATGGTTAACCGCCATTATTAAGGTTTCGATGAAACCTTAGCAGAGAAATTGGATTTTAACTTAGGTTTTCCATGATTGTAAACTTTGAAATAATTTTAAAAATTTTGGAATGGAATCTATTTTTATTACTTTATCTGTCTTATGCTTCTCATTTATGTGATTGTGAATGTGCATTTTACAACCATTTTCTTTGTTGAGAGTTGAAAATACCAGATGGCTTATGTTTGGATTAGACGAGTTGTGCTATAACCTAATTTAGAGTGGACAACTCATGTCGGTCAGAGATAGTTCGTACCAGTGGGTTCAATATCTCATTTATGTTGTTAACATCTCTGAACATTTAGCTTGGAATCGTTCATTTCAAAGGCATACCTTCATAGAACCTAAGTTCACAATCTCATTACATGACTAGTGGTGGATTTATTATCCTAAGTTGTAACACTTGTATACTCCATTGGAAAGTGTATTTAATTTCATTACCCTTGTTATTTTGATCTTTGGGTTATTGTATCATTATTTTGGTCGAGTAAAATTCGATCTCGACTTGTTAAGATTGTTTACCCGCGCTTGGTTTCGTTGAAAAGTTCATTGGGATATTAGAAATTATGTTTTGGTATCGACACATTCTGTTCTCCCTTTCTTTCTTGTTAAATCTGCTTTTTGGTGTCGACACCACCTTTTCAGGGTGTCAACACTGACTGTCTTGCTTCTTTTTGTTTTGTACTGGTTTTTGGGCTCAACACCAGGGCTTCTGGGTGTTGACACCCTATTTGCTACTTATGTTGGTGTTTCAACACTACTTTTCAGTGTCGACACTGCTTCTCTTGGTGTCGACACTTGACATAAATTCTTAGATTTTTAGCAGCTAGTTAGGGCCCTACTTTTGGGATTTTTGTCTCATTCTTTCTTGTTGACTTTAAGTCAAATACTCCACTATTGTCCTAGGTTATAAATAGAACTTTAACACTATTTTTCCTCACTTTACTTTCTCTTTCTCTTTCATTTTTCTTCTCTCCATTGTGAAACCCACCATATCTCTCTAAACTTAGCTTTTTCACTTCAAGCTTCAGATCTACTCACTTAGAGGCATCTTCTTACCGTACTCCTTTGAGATAAAGTATAGAGTTTGTCGAGGGTTTCATTCTAATCAGAGCAAATCTTCGTTTCACTGCCATCGACTTTCGGGGATTTCCTTCATCTTCCTTCCTTCTCCCTTCTTACTTTGAGGTGGGGATTTTGTTGATATCTTATAAGCTCTTTAACTTGGATATGTGTTATTTTGTAAAGTAAATGATTTTGGAAAGCTAGGATTTGGTTTAAGTTATGTATTAGTGCATATAAAAGGAATTTTCTCTTGGATTTTACTTGTTGGTGAATACATATTCTTTTGGTTAACTTGTGACTTAGGTTTGGAAGAAAATATTTTGAGAAAGAAACCCCAATTTTTCTCTGAAAACCTCATTTGATTTAGAAGCTTTTGAAAAGAGGTTTGGTTGGTAAGATTTGTGAAATCTTTGGAAACGATGGGTACTGATTACTCTTTTTGAAATATTAAGCTTGTTAGGAAAATTATATTAATTTTTAGAAATTGGTTTTGAAATGTTTGGATTCGTGAGGCTCTTAAGAAGTGTGAATGTTGTTACGGGGAATTGTTGAGATTTTGGGAAAATCATGGAGATTACGGATTTTGATATCATGTTGGATTAAATCATTAATGTTATGTTTTAAATTCTGAAATTTAGAGATAACTATTTTGGCTATCGGGGGAGGATAGCATTGCTACGTGCTAGAAATTGCATGTGGTTTAGGTGATTAAACTATTTATAAATCATCCATCTCATGGAATCATATCATGAAATTGTGAATTTCATACATTTTGTTTGGAAATTATTTCATTTTAAGAAAGGAGAAAATAAGATAGTGAATCTGTGCAGGGGGTGTGGTTGTGGTTAATTACCTACACGGTTAGTTGTCTTCCTTCTAGTTAGTAGCCAGTTTAGTGGCTTTGGTAGTGCTTGAAAGCCTACTACTACACACTAGCCCTGGGGATTGACAACATTGTATTTACTATCATGTTTCTCTGTTTGAAAGGAAGTGTTTAGGATGTGGTTTTGGAACTCTTACATGGCATTGTTTCAAAAGCATAAAATCGCATGTTTTTGGGCATAGCATTTCATATGCATTTACCATATGGAATTGTTAGCTATCATACATGTCATTAAGTTACCTCTACTAGACTTTATGCTCACCCTACATGGAAACAAATTTTCAGTTGTTGACAGCATGCCTCCGGCAAGATGAGAGCTTGGGAGGATTTTGAAGCTTAAGGCTCGTTTTGTTTTGGTTTTCTTTTCTATGTAGCCTTGGGATTTGGTGTATTGGACTTATGTCCCACTTTTGTAGTAACCAAGTAATGTCTTGGGAACTTTTAGCCTTTAAGGCATTACATATACTTGTTTAAATGTTTTTTTCTTATAGATCACATGCTTTAGATTCATGTTCTAGGATCAATGAATGTATAATCGCATGTGATGCTATTTTGTATGGCTCAATGGATGGTTTTGAATGACGTATAGTTTTGGAGACATTCCTAGTATCATAATGATTGAGATGTATTATGCTTCCGCATGTTTGTTGAGGAATACAATGGGCAGTTTTATATCTATATTTTCAGGGTGTGACATAGGTTCTCTATCTCTATTCTATTTTTTAAACACTATCATTTTTCAATATAGGGTTTAATTTAATTTTTTTGAAATTATTGTTAACCAAACCAAAACTTTTTCAAATTACATTAAGAATTAATCATTAAAATAGTCAAAGTAATCCAGTAATCCACGTGGATATGATACATATACTTGCTATTTACACTCATTTGTTATTATATGAAAAGATTGATTTTGTGACAATCAATTGGTAAGTTTTGTGTATCAAAATAATCTTTCATTCTTTACTTTGTGGAATGTCCTTTATCAAATTTGAAAAGTTTTTATGATAATGCAATCCTTCAAAGGAATAATAGGCAGCAACTTTCGATTATTTGTCAAGTAAGAGATACTGGTTAAATCCACTTAATGCATATCATATAAATAAATTTATTTATTTTTTTTAGGTATCATATGGATATAATCCCAACAACATGAAATGCAAATGACTATGAAGAGATCTCAAAGATATTATTCAAGATATTATTCTCAAATACAACTATTGTTTATACAAGCTCAACTATCTAACTAACTCTATAACCGTCTATTTAACAAATGCAAGTGGTAAGGTAACTCCATTGTACTACTACTCTATAAGGAGCATAATGATGATTCTGCACTTGATCTTCTTTTACTTTAGCTAAAGCATTCGCTGATGATGTGAAGATATACATATTAGCCCCCTCAAGCTAAGGAGAGGAGTGAACACCTTGACCTTATCACAAAGATAATGAAAGCGAGAAACAAACAAAGACTTGGGGTAGACACCCCATTTTTGACCGTCCTCAAGACTTGACGTCACCGTTTGAACACTCGGTGATCATCCTTGTTTGTGTTCGTCTTGAGTTCCCGGAGGTCTCGGCCACGCACCTTGCCTCAGGATCTCTCAACTCGCCTGTTTTGTGTCTGGTTTTGCACCAAACACTTGTGTTTTTGCTTTGGAGGGCAGGGAATGGCTTTTGGCCATCCCCACACCTCATCGACCATGGCTTGAGGCTACCGGCCATTAGTTTGTTGCCATCGGCCAAATGTTTGGCCGACCGGCACTCTTTGTGGTCGCCCGGCCATCTTTTTTGGTCAAATTACGTTTTTGGCTGGCCGACCACTATGCATCTGCTTTTGGCAGATATTTTGTGCCAGCTGTGATAGCTGGCACCCACTTTGCTCCCCTCCATACACGTGTATGGAGGGATCTCCCTCTTGACTAGCTTACTTGAGAAGCTTTGCAAGAGTGAGCTCTATAAGAGGGAGCCTCTTCTCCCTCCATTAGGGTTACAACATTTTTCCAGAGGGCTCTAACATTAGGGTTAGGGTTTGCATATCTCCCATCTCTAAATCTCTCTCTCTTTTGTGTATAAGTGTGTGTTTGGTCTTATTATTGCACACAAACACCCACCATTACACCTTACCCTGGCTACTGAGGTGCTAGGGAGCTGTTCTTGAAGTTCTTGACTAGTTTTGAACTCAAAGAACTAGCTAGAGCATTGTTTGTGAAGTAGGTCTACAAGGGTAAGAACTTCACCCTTTATTCCCCATTTTTGCATAGCTTTTTAACCAATCTTGCAACTATTTTTAGACTTTGTATATAACTAATAAAAGTCTTGATTTTGAGTTCTTAACATAGTTGTTTAAGGTTGCTTTGTCGTTTGGTGGTGTTTGACCCCTCTTAGGCCTTGTTTGGCCCTATTTTTGTGCTATTTTGGTGAGCTCCGGGACCACCTTGTTTGGGCCTCCTCACCACTGAAATCTTGAGGGATTTCAGTGGTGACGATGGTGGTTTAAGGTTCTAAGAAGGAGAGGTCCATCCCCTCTCCTTGTTGTCTTTAATATATGCCATTTAAGCCTCATGTGTGAGCACCATTTTTGAACTCATGTTGGCCATGTTTCAGTAGGTATTTGGCAGTATTTTGCCATGCTTTATCTCTGTTTTTACATGGTTTAGACACACCATGCATGCCTTGCATACATGTCTTGTAATGCCATGTTTTAGCCTTAACATGCTTTGTGCTTTGAGCCTTATTCTAGCATGATTTCGGCCTAGCTTTGTGAAGCTTTTATGCTTGTTTTAGTACGCTAAGGGACTATTTTTGGTCATTTGAGTCATCCATGCTTTGCTTTGTATAGCTACCATGCAAACTCTCTTGTATGCGTTGAGTAGTGACCCTTCTAGCATGCCATCCTTACATCGTTTCAGTGGTTTGGCACTACTTATAGCATCATTTTAGTCCTCATGTTATGCTTGTATGCTTGCATTTGATGTCCTTTTAATGCTTTACAAGGTTGTCATCTTATGCTCCATGTGTGGCCTCTTTTGTATGCTTGCATGTTTAGATCACTTAGATGCCATCTAGGTGTGTCCTTAGCTTTGTTTAGGTCTGCCTTGGACCTGTTTTAAGTCCTTTTAGCCTTGTGAGGCTTGTTTGACTTAGCCATGGTTTAAGCCCTCTTAGGCTCTCCTTGAATCTTGGACCATTGTTGCATGTTTAGCTTGTCTCATTTACTTGGTTTGGCACCTTTATAACATGATTTTTCAGAGCTTTCTATGCATGCTATGTGTCCATGTTTATCTTCTTTTAAGTGTACTTAAAAGTTGTCTCTTTGATGCTTAAGTGTTTGTCCATTTGCATGCATGATTGTATGCGTACTTGGCCCCCCATTTCCTTAGCATTTGGTCACTGTTTTGGGCTTAGTTGGGAGCTGCCCAAATTAGTTTAAGACCATTCTTTGCATATGCTGCATGCTTGCCTTATGCGTTGTTGCATATTTGGCCTTGTTCCATGCTTGTTGACATTGCACTTTGCATGCTTGTTAGTTTCATCCTTGCATGTTCATTTGCATGCTCATGTTGCATACTAGCTCACGTGCCTAGGTTGCATTGCATTGGCATGCATGCTTTGCCTCTTGAATTGAGTATGATAGAACTTGAGCGCATTATTTGTTTATGTGCATTTCATTCTACATTGAAAATGTACAACTTGGTTCCTTGGGCCATCATGCATTGAAATGCGCGATTGGTGGTCCGAGAATCGAGTACCATGCCCCTTTGAATCACAAACATGATATGGGGTGTGTTGGTGCACACATTTGCTTGGAATGCATTGCCATGCCATGTTTTGTCCTCTGCTGCTGTCAAAACAGGTTCTGCAGGAAGCTTTGGCCGGTCGACTACGCCAAGTGCCGATCGACCATTTATGGATGGCCGATAGCTCCATAGATGGTCAATGACTATCCTGCCATGGCTGGTGACCATTCCCCTTGGCCGGTGGTGTTCCACAATGTCCAGAAAGTGTTCCTTAGGAATTGTGCCATTTTCAAAGGAGCAGAGCAGGGAAAACAGAGGCAACTTGTGCATGGTGGCGGATTTCCAAGCGAAACCGAGCGCGCATGCATTAGACCCTTTTCCTGAGGCTAATTCTTACTGCTTAATTAGCTTAGTTAATTTGCTTAACTAGTTAATTGTCTGTAATATTTAATTAGCTTGTAGGTTACTTAATTTGTATATTCTTTTAGTCCCTCCGAGCGAGGGCGAATTTGTAATAAGTGTGGGTGCGTGGGTGCGTGTGTGCATGTCTTCCAATCCCCAGTTCTTTCTCCCTTTTACTTACCTGCTTTTGATGGTTAATATTAAGGCATATTTACTTTAGCATACCTTATGCTATGCTTGCGTGCATCATTCATCAGTATTGCATGCACCGGGCTCGGCGCATCATACTAACTGCATTGTCTTTCAATTCCAAGTTGAATACATGTATTGAACTGTCGCATCTCATATGCCATTCTTAGGGTAGACGAGCTTATTCTAGTTGCATCTTTGCATGTGTTGCATTAGCCATGTTAACATGAACTAGGATCATGCATTTGATTACTAACTAGTTTCTGTTTTGGCTCAGAGTACTCGGTAAGTGCTTATGCTTTAGCATCCTTGCATACGTGTGAGTGTTGCCATGACAACATGCTTGCCATGAGGCTAATTGTTTATGTGATATAACTGCTTGAATGCCTGTGGGTGAAGGTTGGATTGCTTGAATTGGGACAATTCATTGAAATCTATATTTTAGCCTACTTGCGAGTAACAAACTTCAAACCATTTTCCAAACAAACGGATATGCAATGCTCTGTTCCAAATTAGGCGATCTAGTCTATACTTGTTTTACTGCGCGCATCACATAGTAATTCTAGGCTAATTATCTAGAATAAGAATGCATAACGTTTTCAAAATTAGATATCATGGTTAGTAGAGGCCGATCTTCGGATCGGGCGAGAGGGGGTGCTCATAGCTGACCTTCCCTGATCGTACCCAAGATCCCGAGCCGAGGTAACTTTGGTGATGACGGACACGTGA
This sequence comes from Camellia sinensis, assembly GCF_055761805.1. Lineage (NCBI taxonomy): Eukaryota > Viridiplantae > Streptophyta > Magnoliopsida > Ericales > Theaceae > Camellia > Camellia sinensis. Next base: position 76,434,353 of record NC_138964.1, read on the forward strand.
CCTTAGGCAAACGAGTCAGGGTTTCCTAAATTTTCCCATAAAAAATATTTAGGTGGCGACTTTGTATCTGGCAAAGCAGCCCATGTTTGGCACTTCTTTACAAAAATCTGTTTTCCAAAACGATTTGCCGGATTTGGACTCTTTGGTGATTTATCAATCTCACATTGCACATTGTGAGATCAGATTAAGAACCGACACAAATCGAGTCCGAACTGTAGCATGAGGCCCAAGGGCGCGTCTACAGTTTCTGGCGACTCTGCTGGGGAGTTTAGAGAACTTGACTCGAACTCATGATATCTTGTTTTGACTACACTTATGTGTTTCTTCGCATTCCATGTGCATTGATGCACCTAGGACACCGTGTTGGCCATCTGTTATTCCTGAGCGGTTTACCGGAGGCTCGCTTTGAGAAGCGTGCCATAAGGCTGACCGGTTACGGGCTCTGCCAGTATGGGAACAGAAACCCCAGTTTTACCGGGGCACCCTCTTTTTTACCATTCGACCTAGTGCATATTCGGAATCCATAGTGAGCATTCCAAACTAAGACAGGTTGCTTACCCGATTATAGGTTGTTTGAAACCGCTGCGTCCGTAGTGAAACCCTAGCTCCTGACAAAATAGGACAGGAAAACCCTACCCCAGCATAGGGGTGTTTTAGTTCTCTTTTACTTGCTATGTGCTTTTAGAGTGTATCTCTACAGGGAATGTGCATATCAGTTTGCAAGTTTGAGTACCAGGCTTGAGGGCAACAGTATCAGTGTTTTGGGAAATCAGTTATATCTGCGGGTATCAGATTCAGTCTTTGGGGTAGTGATTTTGTGGAACAGTGATCAGTAGTAGAGTACAGTTATTCAGCTACGTCTGTGTCTGTTCCGTTTGGGTTGAAATGCTGCTTGTTTTCCCTTTCAGTTCAGAGATTTAGGTTTAGAGATTTAGTACAGAATAGCCAGTGTTCTCCTTCATTAAGGCAAGACAAATATCGGATCCGTCAGTCACCGTTTAGTTCAGCGAACTTATGATGACCTAAAGTTCAAAGGAAATTGTGATTATGGCAGCCGCGTTAGACCAATGAATGGACCCCCCAATTGTATTAGGCTCGTGAGCCCACCGCGTTCGAGTTAATGGGAATGATTGGTGACCTCCAGAGGTCTGTGGCTGATCTCGCCTACGGAATGTAAGCTTCACCACCAGCCACATCATATGCCGGGAATTTTGTACCACAGGAGCCCCAGCTACTGGGGCGGATTGTGATTGAGCTTAACCAACCAGAGGTTGCCTCCAGCTACAGCAATGACGTGTCAACAACAACCGGGTTTCGCTCTGATGTAGTAACCCAAACCCTCGATCAGGCTGAGGCTAAAGGTAAGAACAAAGTGGGAACAGATGCTGATCCCGTTAGACAACTGTTGTGGGCAGTCGAGGCTTTGAAAGCCAGGAGGATGAATAAGTAGCAAGTATTTGCAGTCATGACTAAAGCTGTGGATAATGCTTTCCTCACTCCAGCCGAGGGTAGTTCAAGCCAGGCAGAAAATCGGGATAGGCCCCGTCATGCCAGAACAGTCCCTTCTGCTCCCAACCCTGCACCAGGAAAAGATCAGAAAGCCAAGGCAATGCTTGCCGACCCTTTCGCTAGTACGTCTAGCAAGAACCCTCAAACTTCGAAGTATCTGCCTCGAGGGCACAGAGTCTTTCACGCCCTCTACATGCCTTTGTCCAGCGCATTTCAAATTCTGGCTAAAAAGGGGCATCTTAAACCCCTCGAGCCTCGACCTCTACCGAAGAATCTTCCTCTCACACATGATGCTACCCTGTACTGCGCGTACCATCAGCAAACCGGTCACAGCACCGATGGTTGTTTCCGCCTTCACCATGAAGTGCAAGATTTGATCGACAATGAAGTCATCCTCCCACCCACCTCAGCAAAGTCTATTACCACTGAGTTGTTGGACTTCGAGGATACTACGAGTATGTGATTGGGGGTTGGACCACCTGTGGGCGGTGCTCGGCATATTTCAGATGTGGCGTTTGGAATGCACTATGTTGAGCATTTACGAATGCAGTTATTGTAATTTCTGGCTTGGGTGTCGAGTCAGTTCTTTGTTTTTGTTTTGAGTCTGTCTCTTTGTCCCGAGTCAGTCTTTTTGCTTAAGGGTCTGTCTTGATTGTGTCGAGTCAGTCCCATTGTATAGAATGTCAGGTGATTCCAGGGTTGTTGCCTCGAACACCATTTTGTTTTGTAATTATCCTTTTGCTTTCTTTTGAGTCTGTCTCAGCTGTGGAGCTAGTTGAAACCAGGAAATCTTGAATGAAATAGCTGCGGCTATCATGTTCTCGTGCTTATCGCTACTTTGAGCTAGTTGTGCCAGAGCATTTGAATGAAACGACGGAGCATCTCACTCACTCTTCTGCACCCCAAACTCATTGCATTGACCTAAGTTTTCAAATTTTTTAACACTATGGTGATGAAAACTAAGAGGAAGGAATTCCTCGGGATTTGTAAAACTTTGATCATTTGAGAGAAAGAGAGGCATGCTAAGCCCTTAATGATTGAAATCATGTTTGTTAACATGAGTACTGAGAAGGACCCTGGCTTGATCAAGATTGGTTCCGCACTATCTTCAGCACGAGCGATTTGTCGCTTTCTTTAAAAAAAAAATTCAAAAACAAAATGTTTTGCGCAGTCCTGTGAAGACCTGTGTGGAATCGCTCTTGAGATTGTGCAGCTTAGGATCGCTCTCGGCCTCAAGACTTGAGCCCTTACTTTCAAACCTTGGACCTTAGTTCAGAACGTTCAACGGTCAACTACAACATGAGGCTTGCGTGGCCAAATTTGAAGCAGCCCTCGAACAAGAGGCCAAGAAAGTCAGATCAAGAAGATCAGACCTCATCAGAAGAAGCTCGCAAAGCAAGAACAGAAACACCCCTCGAACTAGGGGCAAAAAGTGTCCGATGTGCTCGAAGAGCCGAAGATGGATCCTTTTGCAAGTCAAAACAACAGCCACCCTCCCGGATACGGTTGGCTTCGAGATCCTAAAACTATTTGGCATGGACTTGTTACACTTTTACCCTTTGAGAGGCTTGCTGGGCCAAAAACCCGGAAGAACGACCCAGGCAAAAGTTAGAGCGAGAGAAAAATACAAAAAAAAGATGCAAAAAAAAAGAGAGAAAGGAAAAGAAAAAAAAATGAAAAGAAAAGATGAAAAAGGAAAAGAAAATACAAAAGAATGAAAAAGAAAAGAAGAACAAAGCTCGGCCTTGGCAAAAGTTAGAGTAGAAAAAAGTGAGGGTTAATACACGAGTGTACCTTAACCGGAACTACGTAAGGCTTGATTCCCATGTTTGGGATACGTAGGCAACTTCATCCTGAAGTCCAGCCCCCAACGCTTTCATAGCGACTGAGTCCATGTAATGGTTTTGATCATCTTTGCCTTTTCTGAATCCGATAGTTTGGTTGTGACACAACCGGAACTGCGTAAGGCTTGATTCCCATGTTTGGGATAGGTAGGCAACTTCATCTTGAAGTCCAGCCCCACGCACTTTCATAGTGACTGTGTCCATATATTGGTTTTGACCATCTTCGTTTTCTCTGTATCCGACAGTTCGGTCGCGATCATCACTAATGAGGACTGACTACAGTATGCTGCGGCGTTATCTGGACAAGGGGCAACTTTCCGTTGCCATGAGTCGCCATTCAAACCAAGGGCAACTTTCCGTTGCCATTCAAAGCGCTGTGGTGCCATTCAAACAAGGGGCAACTTTCCGTTGCCATGCAGTGTCCTTCAGAAAAGGGGTAGTTTTCCTTCCGATCTGAGGTTGTACATCTCGAGAGTAAGTTCTGCACTCGTTAAGCAATGACCATTTGCAAAAATAGTTTTTCAGAATTTTTACTGAGGTTGACCATTTTCTCGAAAATTGTTTCATTTTCCAAAACTGGACCATTTTCTTGGACCCAAAAAAGGAAAATTTTCAGTGCTCATAGCCTGACTTGCTTGATTTTCCAATCAATAATCACACAAGTATGTTAATCTAACTCTCATATTGGTCAAAATTGTTTTCGTAGAAACCAAAACAAAAAATGGTCAAAATGATGAACTATGGGCACGGTTTAGTCAGGCTGCCTGTCGCCAGTATACTTGCCAAGAAGGGCACAACTGAAGCTGTCATTATAGGGCTGAAAGCTCTCTCAACCTCCGAGCAACGAGGTATCAAACCAAGTGCGAAGCACGAATCAGAACGGATAAAGATACTCCATTCCTTTGTCTGGGGCATTGACCAAACGCCACCAGAAGAAATAGCCGCGAGCTAACCGTATCGGGTGTGAACCCACAACTTCTTATTCATCCATCAAACACCCCGGGGAGGGATTAAAAAATGAGAGAATAAAGAATAAAGAGGTGTAAGTTGAGAGAAAAAGCGAGCCAAAGGGTTTTGAGAGAAAAAACCGAGCCTGAGAGCCGAGTGATGTGAGAATCACACAAATGAGAAAGGGTGGGAAGCAATACCCAGAGAAACTGGCTCCTCGTGATCTGAGGTTCCCCATTTTCATTAACATGTCTGTATGTCGTGTCTTTTGTTTTGTTTACCTCAACCTTTGTTTTGAGTCTTTTCCGAGTGTGTCTCGTTGTGTTTAGGTTGTTTACCTTTTTTGTTTCCGCTGTTGAGTCGTTCTCGCTGTGTCCAGTTGTTGGCTCACTACCCCGATTTGAAAAACCCTTCTTCAATTTCAAAAATTAATCGTTTTGTGCTCAGAGTGCTGTGTCATTCTCCACATTTGTACAAAAACATGATTTGGTTCTTTCATACAACTGCAGAGTCCACCCCCGATAAGTGTGAACTGAAAAACCTGGGCCTCTCTGAAGCTTTTGGGTTTCAGATTACATCTGAGTGTGCTTTAACTTCAGCCGATCCCACCTTTGTATTCCGTCTTTTCAGATTGGACTATTTGTTCAGGATTCGCTGTATGCAGATTAATCCCTAGCAGATGGTCTGGCGAGACCTTAAACACGTACGGTCTGGCGAGACCTTAAACACGCTTGGTCTCACGAGACCTTAAACACGCTCGTTCTAGGAGACCTTAAATCCTCTAAAGGTGCAAGACCTTTGGTTTTTGCATGCATACACACGTCGTAACAAGCACAACTTGCATTGATGTGCACTGTCCACATGCATTATCGTGCATCTCAAGCAACACGCGTTGTCGCGCATTCGGGTCCACATGCATTGCATGCATTTCAAGCGACGCGCGTCATTGCATATACGAGTTCACATGCATTTCAAAAGCCATGCGTTGTCGCGCATTCCAAGATCATTTTCATTGTCATGCATCTCAAAAGCCGCGCATTGTCGCGCGTTTCAAAATCATGCATTTGCATCTCAAAAAAAGAAGGAAAACAACAAAAACAACATGCATCATTTGCATTTCAAAAAAAAAAAAAAACATGCATTATCATGCATTTTCCCTTCATCATGCATTGTCATGCATTCAAAAAACAACAAAAAACAAACATGCATATGTCATGCATCATTGTAAATAGTGCATATGTCGTGTATTTCACTGTAAATAGTGCATATGTCATGCATACCACTGTAAATAGTGCATATGTCATGCATCACTGTAAATATTGCATATGTCATGCATTTTACTGTATATATTCCATTCCATCACATATTTGTAAATATTGCATTGTAGCTTGCATGCATTCACTGCATCACCCCTATCTATGGCTTGCACCTTTCCATGTTGAGCTTGGTCTGGTATGTATCCATACTTTTCACGTCGAAGCATAGTTCTGCATGTGTACGCGCCTATTTCACTGCTGGTATTGTGGTTTGAGGGTTGCGGCACCTTTTCTGTGTTAGACGTGGCTTATTTGTGTCCATGTTTTTCCTAGGCAAGATACGGTTTGGACCACAGGCCTTATCCATTGTAAATGTTTCATTCCATTGCATATATGTATATGTTGCATTGTAGCTTGCATGCATTTGCCGCATCACATCCAGCTATGGCTTGCACCTTTCCATGTTGAGCTTGGTCTGGTATGTGCCCATACTTTTCACGTCAAAGCACGGATCTGAGACTTTTGTGTACACGCCTATTCCACTGTTAGTATTATGGTTTGAGGGTTGCAGCACCGTTTCTGTGTTAGACACGGTTTGCATGTGTACATGCCTTTCCTAGGCAATACATGTTTCGGCCGCACGCTATGTCCACTATATGTATTGCATTGTAATGTAGTTTGATTGCATCCAGTATTAGGATCATGATCTTTTCTGAGCAGAGCATGCCTCACTTATGTCATTCCACCCAATTACTTGTTCATGTGTCCGTCTACATCACTCATAGTTCTGCATGTGTACGCGCCTATTCCACTGCTGGTATTGTGGTTTGAGGGTTGCGGCACCTTTTCAATGGTAGACGGACTTTGCATCTCCATTAATCTTTTTGAAATTTGTGTGGTTTTGAACCGCTCATGATTGGATCATGATTCAATTGCATTGCATATCGTTTGTATTGTTTATATATAGTTTCGTATGTTTTGCATATTATTTGCATTGTTTTTACATTTGTTTTGTGATTTTGCATATCATTTGCATTATGTTAGATTCAATTGTATATCATCGCACTGTTTGTGCACCCCTTGGTCTAAGGAGACCTTAAATCCTACATTCGCGTTGTCGCGCAGCTTTCGATTGCATTATTATGCATGTTGCTAACGATACTGTACCTGTTGAGTTTTCTTTTTCTTTCAGGCACGATATTGTATGTACGGTTCATTTGAAGCTGGTGCAACCAGACGAGCTGCACAGGAATTGTATCCTCTGAGTGAGACGTATCGAGAATTGTATAATTCTCTTGCACCCTCTCTGCATTGTAGTATAGTTTGGTTTGTGCTAGCTTAAAACTGTTGCATTGTATGTGCTTCGTTACAGCTCTCTTTGTATGATCATAAGTTATGCTCAGCTTCTTGCATTTTTAGTTGCATTTCGCCCCTGCCTTCGGGACCATATCTTTATTGTCTTGCATGTTTGTCTAAGTCTTCGGCCTTGTCAAAAATGGGTCGTCTCAGGGCTTTGACACTCACCCCCGTCATTCTTATGACTTTCGAGTTTTGTCAAAGAGGGGCAACTGTAGACACCCCATTTTTGACCGTCCTCAAGACTTGGACGTCACCGTTTGAACACTCGGTGATCATCCTTGTTTGTTCGTCTTGAGTTCCCGAAGGTCTCGGCTACGTACCTTGCCTCAGGATCTCTCAACTCGACTGTTTTATGTCTGGTTTTGCACCAAACACTTGTGCTTTTGCTTTGGAGGGCAGGGAATGGCTTTTGGCCATCCCCACACCTCACCGGCCATGGCTTGAGGCTACCGGCCATTGGTTTGTTACCATCGGCCAAATGTTTGGCCGACCGGCCATTTTTTTTGGTCAAATTACATTTTTGGCTGGCCGATCACTGTGCATTTGCTTTTGGCAGATATTTTGTGCCAGCTGTGATAGCTGGCACCCACTTTGCTCCCCTCCATACACGTGCATGGAGGGATCTCCTTCTTGACTAGCTTACTTGAGAAGCTTTGCAAGAGTGAGCTCTATAAGAGGGAGCCTCCTCTCCCTCCATTAGGGTTACAACACTTTTCCAGAGGGCTCTGATATTAGGGTTAGGGTTTGCATATCCCCCATCTCTATATCTCTCTCTCTTTTGTGTATAACTGTGTGTTTGGTCTTAATATTGCACACAAACACCCACCATTACACCTTACCTTGGCTACTGAGATGCTAGGGAGTTGTTCTTGAAGTTCCTGACTGGTTTTGAACTCAAAGAACCAGCTGGAGCATTGTTTGTGAAGGAGGTCTACAAGGGTAAGAACTTCACCCTTTATTCCCCATTTTTGCATAGCTTTTTAACCAATCTTGAAACTATTTTTAGACTTTGTATATAACTAATAAAAGTCTTGATTTTGAGTGCTTAACATAGTTGTTTAAGGTTGCTTTGTCTTTTGGGGGTGTTTGATCCCTCTTAGGCCTTGTTTGGCCCTATTTTTGTGCCATTTTGGTGAGCTCCGGGACCACCTTGTTTGGGCCTCCTCACCACTAAAATCTTGACGGATTTCAGTGGTGAGGATGATGATTTAACGTCCTAAGAAAGAGAGAGTCATCCCTTCTCCTTGTTGTCTTTAATATATGCCATTTAAGCCTCATGTGTGAGCACCATTTTTGAACTCATGTTGGCCATGTTTCAGTAGGTATTTGGTAGTATTTTGCCATGTTTTACCTCTGTTTTTACTTGGTTTAGACACAGCATGCATGCCTTGCATACATGTCTTGTAATGCCATGTTTTAGCCTTAACATGCTTTGTGCTTTGAGCCTTGTTCTAGCATGATTTCGACCTAGCTTTGTGAAGCTTTTATTCTTGTTTTAGTATGCTAAGGGACTGTTTTTGGTCATTTGATTCATCCATGCTTTGCTTTGTATAGCTACCATGCAAACTCTCTTGTATGCCTTGAGTAGTGACCCCTCTAGCATGCCATCCTTGCATCGTTTTAGTGGTTTGGCACTACTTATAGCATCATTTCAGTCCTTATGCTATGCTTGTATGCTTGCATTTGATGTCCCTTTAATGCTTTACAAGGTTGTCATCTTATGCTCTATGTGTGGCCTCTTTTGTATGCTTGCATGTTTAGACCACTTAGATGCCATCTAGGTGTGTCCTTAGCTTTGTTTAGGTCTGCCTTGGACCCGTTTTAAGTCCTTTTTGCCTTGTGAGGCTTGTTTGACTTAGCCATGGTTTAAGCCCTCTTAGGCTCTCCTTGAATCTTGGACCATTGTTGCATGTTTAGCTTGTCTCGTTTACTTGGTTTGGCACCTTTATAACATGATTTTCAGAGCTTCCTATGCATGCTATGTGTCCATGTTTATCTTCTTTTAACTATGCTTAAAAGTTATCTCTTTGATGCTTAAGTGTTTGTCCATTTGCATGCATGATTGTATGCGTACATGGCCCCCCATTTCCTTAGCATTTGGTCACTATTTTGGGCTTAGTTGGAAGCTGCCCAAATTAGTTTAAGACCATTCTTTGCATATGATGCATGCTTGCCTTATGCGTTGTTGCATATTTGGCCTTGTTCCATGCTTGTTGACATTACACTTTGCATGCTTGTTAGTTGCATCCTTGCATGTTCATTTGCATGCTCATGTTGCATACTAGCTCACATGCCTAGGTTGCATTGCATTGGCATGCATGTTTTGCCTCTTGAATTGAGTATGATAGAACTTGAGCGCATTGTTTGTTTATGTGCTTTTCATTCTACATTGAAAATGCACAACTTGGTTCCTTGGGCCATCACGCATTGAAATGCGCGATTGGTGGTCCGAGAATCGAGTACCATGCTCCTTTGAGTCACAAACGTGATATGGGGTGTGTTGGTGCACACATTTGCTTGGAATGCATTGCCATGCCATGTTTTGTCCTCTGCTGCTGTCAAAACAGGTTCTGCAGGAAGTTTTGGCCGGTCGACTACACCAAGTACCGATCGACCATTTATGGATGACCGATAGCTCCATAGATGGTCGATGACCATCCTGCCATGGCCGGTGACCATTCCCCTTGGCCGGTGGTGTTCCACAATGTCCAGAGAGTGTTCCTTGGGAATTGTGCCATTTTCAGAGGAGCAGAGCAGGGAAAACAGAGGCAACTTGTGCATGGTGGCGGATTTCTGAGCGAAACCGAGCGCGCATGCATTGGACCCTCTTCCCGAGGCTGATTCTTACTGCTTAATTAGCTTAGTTAATTTGCTTAACTAGTTAATTGTTTGTAATATTTAATTAGCTTGTAGGTTAATTAATTTGTATATTCTTTTAGTCCCTCCGAGCGAGGGCGAATTTGTAATAAGTGTGGGTGTGTGTGTGCATGTCTTCCAATCCCCAATTCTTTCTCCCTTTCACTTACCTACTTTTGATGGTTAGTATTAAGGCATATTTACTTTAGCATACCTTATGCTATGCATGCCTGCATCATTCATCAGTATTGCATGCACCGGGCTCGGTGCATCATACTAACTGCATTGTCTTTCAATTCCAAGTTGAATACATGTATTGAACTGTCGCATCTCATATGCCATTCTTAAGGTAGCCGCGCCTATTCTAGTTGCATCTTTGCATGTGTTGCATTAGCCATCTTACCATGAACTAGGATCATGCATTTGATTACTAACTAGTTTTTGTTTTGGCTCGGAGTACTCGGTAAGTGCTTATGCTTTAGCATCCTTGCATGCGTGTGAGTGTTGCCATGACAGCATGCTACCCATGAGGCTAATTATTTATGTGATATAACTGCCTGAATGCTTGTGGGTGAAGGTTGAATTGCTTGAATTGGGACAATTCATTGAAATCTGTATTTTAGCCTACTTGCGAGTAGCAAACTTCAAACCATTTTCCAAACAAATGGATATGCAATGCTCTGTTCCAAATTAGGCAATCTAGTCTATACGTGTTTTGCTGCGCGCATCACATAGTAATTCTAGGCTAATTAACCAGAATAAGAATGCATAACGTTTTCAAAATTAGATATCATGGTTAGTAGAGGCCGATCTTTGGATCGGGCGAGAAGGGGTGCTCATAGCTGACCATCCCCGATCGTACCCAAGTTCCCGAGCCGAGGCAACTTTGGTGATGACGAACACGTGGCCTTAGGCAAACGAGTCAGGTTTCCTAAATTCCCCCATAAATAATATTTAGATGGCGACTCTGTATCTGGCAAAGCAGTCCATTTTTGGCACTTCTTTACAAAAATCTGTTTTCCAAAACGATTTGTCGGATTTGGACTCTTTGGTGATTTATCAATCTCACATTGCACATTGTGAGATCAGATTAAGAACCAACACAAATCGAGTCCGAACTGTAGCATAAGTCCCAAGGGCGCGTTTACACTTGGTAAACAAATTTCTTAGCTGATCAACAACAGGAATGTAATGCAGAGCTATCTTTTTAGCTTCAACACATTCACAAATTAAATGGCAGTCGATCTCAATATACTTGAAGCGATTGTGAAAAATAGGGTTAGAACCCAAAACAATGGCAAATCAACAAAACTGTGGGTTGTTTCTTAGTGCACCAAGATATAAGATTAGAGCCAAGAAAAATCCAAAACCCAAAAGTAGAATGGCGATCAACAATGTCACTTGCCCAATTAGAGTCCGAGAAAGCATGGAGATCAAAATTGCTGGGACAAAAAACATGAACATGAGCAAAGGAACCCTTGATAAAGCACAAGATTCGTTTGACAACAACAAAGTGACCATTAGTTGGATTATGCATGTGTTGGGATTCTTAATTGACAATTAAAGAAAGCTCAAGTCTTGTGATTATAAGGTATTGAAGAGCCCCCAAAATACAGTGATAAAGCGAAGGATTGGAAAAAGAAAGAGCATCACCAAAGATAGCAGAGGGTTTCACTAAAACTGGAGAAGAACAAGGTTTACAATCTAGCATACCAACTTTTGTAAGGATTTCTTACACTTTTTTTTTTGACAAGAAATAATCATTGTTGTGAGACTGAACAAAGATGCCAAGAAAGTAAGAGACATCACCAAGTTATTTTATGGAAAATGCAGCATGCATTTGTTGAATTAGGGCAACAAGATGATAAGAATCATTGCATGTGAGCAAGATGTCATCAACATAGATTAGGAGAATAAAACCAGACTATTGAATGAATAGAGAATGATGACAATGGATGTTCTTGAATCCTTGAGCGAGAAGAAATGAGGAGAATGTGGAATACCAAGCACATAGTGCTTGCTTTATACCATAAAAAGCCTTGCGAAGACGGCAAACATAAGTAGCCTGAGATGAATCAATGAATCAACGAAGCCTAGTGGCAAATTAAAATGTAATGTCATACGAAGGAGCACACGAATAGTAAGATGCACAAGGCTAAATGTTTATTGAAAATCAATACCATTAATTTGAAGGTAACCTTTGGCAACCCAACGAGCTTTATAGCGAGCAATTGTACCATTGGAATTCCTTTTAATGTGAAAAACCTATTTACAACATATAGCTTGCTTGTTAGAATGAAGAGGGACTAGAGACCATGTCCCATGTTTAATCAAAGCTTGATATTCATTAACCATGGCTGCGTACCAAACAGGTGATTGAAGAGTTTGTTTATAAGATTAAGGCTCAGTATCTGTAGAAACAATAGGAATACAAGCAGATAGACAAGTAACAGACTTGGATTTAGTAACCATAGGGTAATGATTAAGAATATGAGAGGGGAGGTGATTGTAAATGAATAGAAATGGAATTAATAGAAATAAAAGTTGCGGCAATAGGACTAGAAGAAATAAGAGGAATATAGACTGTGGAAGTTGGGGCTCCAAAAGCAAGATGAGTAGGAGCTACAAGATTAGGTATAGGTGCAGGTGCTACAGGTGGAGGTACATATATAGGTGCTGCAGGAACAAATGCTGAAAAATAGGTTGTAGCAATATGAGCAACAAAAATAGGTGTAATAGGAGACGTTAAGGAATAGGGCTATAGAAGTTGGGGCTTAAGATGAGTAGGAGATGCAAGATTAGGTATAGGTGTAGGTGCTACAAGTGTAGGGGTAGCAGATGGAGGTATAGGTGTAGGTGTTGTAGGAACAAATGTTGAAAAATAGGTTGTAACAATAGGAAAAACAAAAATAAGTGTAATAGAAGACATTAAGGAAGAAATACTAGATGAAGACCAAAAGAAAGAAGTCAGTTGAGAAAGAGAAGAAGCTGAAGGAGATAAAACAACTTAAGAAGAGAAAGGAAATTCAGTTTCATGAAAAATAACATGCCTAGATATGTATACTTTACTAGTTATAGGGTCAAGACACCTACATCCCTTGATAGAAGGAAGATAACTAAGACAAATACATGAGAGATAGATCTAGGTTGAAGTTTATTAGAGGTGTAAGGCTTTAACCATGGAAAACATTGACATCCAAAAACCTTAAGAAAAGTGTAATAAGGATGGTGTTTGAGCAAGAGTTCATAAGGAGATTTATGAAGCAATTGAACACAAGGTATCTTATTAATAAGAAAAGTAGTAGCACAAATTGCATCAAACCAATAGATTACAGGAATGGAAGAGTGATGAAGTAAAGCTATTGTTGTCTTAGAAATATAGCGATGTTTCTTATCAGAGACCCCAATTTGAGGAGTACAAGGACAAGATAGTTTATGGATAATAACTTGAGAAGAGAGAAACTATTTCAAAGATGTAGTAACAAATTCACCACCACTATCAAATCTCAAAATTTTAAGTGGAGATCCAAACTATTTTTCAACATAAGATTTAAACTCTAAAAATTTGAAAAATACTACACTCTTATAATGAAGGGGTAAAGCCAGGTAAAATGACTAAAATCATCTATAAATAGAACATAGAATGAGGTTTCTTATATGAGCAAAGGGCCCCCAAACATCACTATGAATTAATGATAAAAGAGTGTGTACAACAACTAGAAAGCTTAAATGACAGTCTTGGCTTTTGGATACACATCAGTGTTTACAAGAAGAAGAAATCTCTTTATTACTAACAATATTAAAAAGCTTCTTAAGATGAAGAAATTTTAAAGAATAAGGATGTCCTAATCGTTGGTGCCACAAAGATTCAGAAGCAAAAGATTTACTAGTATTGAGACAAGCTTGAGAAGAGTAGACAAATGCTACATGTAAAAGAGAAGGAAACTGATACAATTCATTGACAATAGAACCTTTGTGAAGAATTCCCTTTGTAAGTTTTTCCTAAACAAGGAAATATTAGCTTCAAAAGTAATGATACAATCATTATCTTTATCAAACTGATGCACTGACACAAGATTAGAAAAAATAGCAACAACATATAATAGTCTGTAGGCATTCCATTTTTTACTGACCCTAAGACTTCGGGCTCTTGTAAGCTTCCCGATGATAAAATTGTAATTACTTCATCACTAGAGATGCTTAAGGTTGTTACGAGCTACTGTATAACCCTACTTTAGCCAAAAATCAACTTTTTCTAAAATGATCATTTTACCCCTAAACCCATTTTTAACCAAAACCTAATTTTTTTTGTCCCACTTAGGAGGGAAAAGTCCAGTTGAGCCTGAATTGATGCATGTATTCAAAACCATTGACCTATTTTGTGTAAAAACGTCAACTGAGAGCCCAATGGACGTACATAGGCAATAGGAGGATTCAAGAGCCTAAAATCACCTACTTGTGCATGCATGTATGGCACACGTACCTTGGAGGCATGTGCGCTTGTAGATGCATTGTGCGATCGCACTTGGGTCTTGCGGCCACACATGGTTTGTACACCTACACATGTTTCGTGCAGCCCCATGTCCTTCCGACACCCAGTTTTGTTTTCAAAGCAAGCTATTTGTGCGTTTTCTTTAGAAGGTGTAAGGAGAAAGCAATGAGGCAACCCTAGAATGACCTAGGGTGTTCCCTAAGGCTCCTCCTTGCCTATAAAAAGGACCCTACACCTCCTTCCCCCTTTCAAGGGTTGACCTTTTAGAGCAATTCTTACAAGTTTTAGTGAGTTCAAGAGTGAAACCTCTTTTTCTAAACCCCAACTCTGAAATTCTTAGCCCCCTACAGTAGCTTTAAACAATTAAATGTGCATCTAGGGTTTGAAAGAAGTGGATCAAACTCGAACTAAAGCCTAAGGGAAGCTTGCAATCAAGGAAACTCGCCTTTTCTTCGCATTCTTTTCAGTTTGTTTAAAACCAGCGGGTAAGTGCTTCTATTTAAGTAATTTAAATGGCTTTTCTAGCCTTATTTTCAGTACCTAATCATGTTAGGGTGTTAGTATAGCATGCTTATCATGTAAGTTGTTAGATTTGCATGGTTTTCGGTTTATTTTGCATGTTTTAGTTCAATCTATGTTAATAGAATGTTTAGGCTAGGTTAGTCATCATATTTGCATGCATTAAGGCCTGATTTATGTATTGTAATATTCTGCATGTTTTATTTATTTTACTTGTTAGTTTTTTTTTTTTTTTTTTGTGTGCATAATATCATGGTAGAACCCTTAAACCTGGCTTAGGTTGCATATTTGTTGTATAGTAGCATATTTCGGTCATATGTACATTATTTTATTCATATCATGCATGTTGGATGCCTGGGTAGTGGAATTCGATGAGTTTTCTTGCTCTTCATCACATATTGCTTGTGTGTGCATTGTTTGTTAATAATGCAAGTTTGATGTTTTTCATGCAAAACTGATTGTTTTGAATATTTTCATAAATATTGCTTGATTTAGTTCTTTTTTGTAGCCATTGTGTTTAAAAATATCTTTTAGATGGAAACATATGATTTTTGGTACAAAACATGGCTTTATTCATTAGATCTAAATTGAGTGGTATTTATTCATTTAAATCACTTAGTTGATAGAGTTAGTAAATGTTTTAGAATTAATAATAATTATGTGAAATAATTAATTATTAACTTCATAAAATAAAATTTAGTAGAGGCCATTCACTTGATTTGGCAAAAGGAGGTGCATCATTTAATGACCTTCCCTTTTTGTACCTTATTTCCCGAACCTTGATTATTTGGTTCTGACGGATCAGGTCTTGTATTTAATTTTTCTTGTTAAAGGTTTCTAAATTTCCCGTAAAATTAAGTGGTGACACTTGAAAGCAAGTGGGTATAACATTGGGTGGAAAAACACCTTATACCCAAAAAGGCACGGCGTCAACATAGCCTATTTAGCTTAAAAGAATGATGAGGAGTTGGCAAAAGATCCTCACCAGTATGTTGAATGGGAATAAAAGAACCATTACCCATAGTGATGTTGTCAGAACTTTGATATAGTTTATAAAAACTAAAATTATTAAGATCATTGGTGCTATGATTTGTAGCAGCAGAATCAATGTACCAAAGAGAAGAAGTTGGGCCTATGGAACTGCCATGTGATGTAGCAGTATAAGATAGGGGAAGTAAGTAAGGCAACAATGTAAGCATTGTTCTGAGAAGAACTTGAAGATGAATTATAGAATTGATGTGGGGCATGAGAATGTTGATAAGATTAATCCATTTGATACCAGCACTCTAGAGTAGAGTGACTCACACCACCACAAATTTGACAAGTTGGCCTTCCTCTGCCTCTGTTAGAGGAAAAACAACCTCATCCTTTCAAATGATTTGGTGATCTTCCTTGAAAACCTCTGGAAGAGTTTTTTCCTCATGAAGTATTAGAAAAATCTCTGGAATTAGTAGAGGAATGCTAAGAATTATAATCTCAAGCAGTCACAAAAACAATAATATCTAACAAACACAAGTGATAAGTTAACCGTCTATCTAATAGCTCAGAGATTCCTTCATGGTATTAGAGCACTTCATGGTATTAGAGCAAACACAAGTGATAAGGTCATTCTATTGTACTACTACTCTATGAGGAACATGATGTTGATGTTGCACTTGATCTTATTTTACTTTAGTTGAAGCATTCTCTGATGATGTGATGATATACTTATCAACCTACACCTTGGCTGTGTGGTCCCATTTGATAAAATTTTGAAGTTGGTTAGAGAAGTGAACTCTTTGACAATAACAACAATGTCAAGCTGTTTCATTCTTGAACGTTCATGTAATTGGACGATAAGTTTTTTAGAAGCCTTTAATAAATCATCTTTTACATGGAAGAATTGTTTGATTAAGCAATTATTATATTTTCAATTAGCTGTTGTTGGTGCATATGTTGATTATATTTGCCTATAGCTAGGGACTATTCACAAAGAAAAAGATATAGATTGATTGATTGAGAGAGAAAGAAAGTGAAGGTGAGGAGGAGGAATACTTTGCAAATTCAAAGTTGATCCATTAAGTAATTAACTATCATCACAAAGAAGAGTAAAACTTGAGTTATATCCTACTTATATAGTAGCTTATAATTACATGGTGATATCACATGTGAATACTAACATGATATTATCGTGCAATGATTGTTTTTCCACAAATAGGCCTATCTAGTCCATGTTTCTACATCAATTTTAATTATCACTGTGACTGAAATGCCCACTAAAGATGCTTACGGATTAGGTTGGGTTGGGTTGGGTGGCTTCTCATTTGCCATCCTTCTGAAATTATGGGGATTGAAAAAAATCAATTTGAATCTATCCGCTTAATTAGCGAATGCAGATTGAGCGAATTGCGTAAGTTGCTGGGTGGATGCAGATCGAATTTGAGGATTGGGCTTTACTATTTTGGCCATTTTTGAACTATTTTTTAGTAATTTTTGTTATTTTGGGCCAAAAATTTGTGTTCTTCATTTTTTATAATAAAAATAAAGGCCTAAGTTTTTTTATTTTTTATTTCGTCAATAACAAATATAATTACTAAATAAAATACCATTTTTTAATACACAAAGCGTAAAAGCATAACATCATTTTCTTACAGGTGTTGGAAAATTGGATTAGATTGGGTGGCCTTCCATCTGCCATTTGTTCAAACTTAGGCAGATCAGGAAAAAGGCATCCGCACCATTGAAACCATTCAGTTTGTAGCAGATTGGTTTGGACCATTCAGTTTTGGTGGATCAGTTGAATGCTTGCCCACCCTTAAAGCCCACTATATAAGGTCATTGTAATTTTTCATTCCTCTTTACTTCTTTTTCTTTTTTTATTCTTTTTTTCTCCTGATTGCATTGTTTTTTAATGGGAACATTACCCTGACCTCCTCCAAGGTTTGATTAAAATATAGTAAATCATCCAAGTTTAACATTTTTTGCACCTCGATTAATCTCAGGGTCCTAAAGTTAATGACTAAGAAAACCTCCAATGGCCCCTTGGGGTGATTCAAACCTGAAACCTTGGATCTTATCCTCAAGTTTTTACCGCTCAGTCAACTCCTTGGAGTTTTCCAACTTAAACATAATTACATTGAATCCTCCCAAGGCTTAATTTCATAGAACACTTATAGCCTCCCTTTTCATTAGAAATTTGTTAGTTATATCAATAGAAAAATATTGTTATCATATTTTTTACACTAAAATGCATATTTTACATTATTTATATGTGCATCTTTAGACTAATTTCATTAGTTTCTGTCCCTTTGACCTTACAAAAAGGGAAGCATAGACACCCCATTTTTACCGCTCTTAAGACTTGGGTGCCACTAATTGATCACTCGATGATGAAAGTTATGCTATGCAAATGTTCGATCTCTTCAGCAAGAAGAGCTTCTAAATCCCAACCTCACACCCCATTTTGGACCCAAACCATTTTTTACCACAACTTCTTAGACCTTAAAACCCTTTTTTTTCAAAATATTGTTCCAAATGTTTCTACGATGTTTCGAGGCTCGCATTTTGTTTAAAATATTACACTTTTCGGTAAACCAAGTAAAGACAAAGTGGAAATAATGAAAGAGAGGTGAAATATTTGAAAAATATTTAAAAACATCTTATTTAAAGGTTTGAAGTTGAAGAAAATAGGATGGGAGGGAAGAAAACTAGTTGGGGAGGAAGTTGGGCATCAATCCGTTAGGACAGAAATGAGTAGCCTTCACTAAAATAGGAATATCTCTTTGCACACTTAAAATTTAAATTTGAGGATGCCACCATTGGAAAGTAGACTTCTAGGGCTTCAATTTAGACTCACCTAAAACCGAGTCCGGATGAGGGAGATATGTCAGTTTGAAATTGGGCCTGGAAGCATAATTTTGTGGCCAGCCACTTTTGTGGCCTGTTGGTCACTAATAGTAGCCTGTCGATCACTACTGGTGCCCTGTAGGCCAGTTGTGCAAAATTTGACCATTTTGAGTGTTTTGGCCTTCCAAGTGTCCCCCACTAGTGGCCTGTAGGCCATTTGTGTCAAAAAGTAAATTTTTGTAGATATTTTCTGCCAACTATTTCCACACTGCACCAACTATTTGTATATAGATATTTTTTTCTGAGGCTCATATTTTCTATATGTACTTGACCTTCTCTCTTGGTTTCGAGGTTAGAAAATTTTAGGAGTGAGAAAATATTTTTGAAGAGCAAATTTTGAAAAATTCCTCTCTCTACAATTCTCTCTCTCTCTCTCTCTCTCTCTCTCTCTCAACTTGCATAGCCATTGCCTAAATACTCTAAACCAAACCTAGAGAGCTTCTTGCTAAGGTAATTTGAGCTTGAATTTGAACTCTTAAGGCACTTGAGAGTGTGAAATTGGTGGTTTGTAACTCAAAGAAACATTCCTCTTCAAGAGGTATACCTTCTAGTGTTTTTGTACCATCTCTACACCACTTGTTCTCCATCTTTTCTTGCTATTTTAAAGATGTTTATTACCTATCTTTTTGCGCTGAAACTTATGGGTTAAGGCCATTAAAGGTAGAGGGGTTGACAACCTTTCTTGAACCTTGCTTCTTAGGCCTTTGCCCTTGTGTTTCCCACCTTCTCACCAACTTTTTTTGAGTTTTTTACCATTGATTTTTAGAGGTTTTTCAGAGTCAAACATCATGTTTTGAGGTTCAAAAAATGGAGGGGTTAGCCAACCCTCCTTTAGCTTGTTTACTAGCTTAAATTCTCCATTATTTTAACTTTGTCTTTTAGCTATTTTTACCTAAATTCCAGCACTGTTTTTGCTTACTTTAGGACCGTTTTGGGCTAGTTGTGTCATTTATGCTTTATATTACATGTTTGTAGTGTAATGGTCCTTATAAGTTTGGTGGTTTAGGCCTTAGCCACCAACTTATTTGAGTTGATAGTATTTATTTCTTGTTTTCCTTACTTGTGATCACCTCTAATCATCTTTGCAACCTCCCTCCTTTCTTGACTTTTTCTTTGCTTTGAAAGTTGTTTCAAACCAAGTGTTTGTTTAAGTTTAAGATAGAGGTATTGTGCTTAATGGTTTAATCCCTTTGGGGGTTCATTATTAGTGGCATGACATCTCTTTCATGCCTAAAACAACCTTTTGTTTGACACTTTTTTTCCATTAGAGGATTTAAACTTCATTTTTGGACTAAATGAATTAAGGAATGGAAAGGTAATTAAAAGAGGCAATTAAAATTAGTGAACTAAAATGGAACAAGATAATAAAATGGTTTGGGGTTCAATCGAACGTTAATTGAACCCATTAAGTCTTGAGTCGTTTCATACTTGTTAGTGATGAAAACAATTCAAGAATCAATGTCAACCATTTCCCTTGATCAATCCATGATAGGAAGGAGGTTTGAGAGTATTTTATTGTGCATTTAATTGTACCCCTTGATTCATAGGCCATCATGCAATAAAATTGCATTGATTGATGGCTTGCGAATCAAGTCTTACCCTCCTCTTAGCTGTTTGACGATAAAGAAAGACAGGGTGGACAAACATACCTTGAGAATACCCTGTTTGTGCTCTATATGCTTTTTGTTGCAGCATGAGGAACCAGGCTTTAGTGGCCGACATGCCACTTTTTCTAGCCGGCAGGTCACTTCTTTTGGACGGCAGGCTACCTTTTGTGGCTAGCCGGCCACTACTTCTAGCATACCGCCCACTTTTGTCAAATTGAGCAGCAACTTGTTGAAACAAAACAGAGTTGTGATGTCCCGAATCTACACTATTGGTTGCAGTCAAGGGAGAGTCACTAATGAGTCCTATGGTCAATAACCAAGTAAGATCCCAGATCGCCGGAGGAGTCAAATTAGCCTTCCTTCTAAGTCCGGCTTTCTTAGGCAGCGCACTACCCTTTTGACAGATCTTAAAAGGTATTGACACAAGGTCTCATAAGCAACGATAAGGTTCATACATATAAATATATAGAACATAAGTACATAACAACCTCGAATATTCTTAATTCCAAAGGCTTGTTCCATTACATTACATCCCAAAAGGAAAATTTAAATCTTCACATGAGCCTTACAAAATATCAAAAGGGATTTCTAAGATGGCCAAAAGTCTTTGAAGGTTTCAGGCTCGTCGTCTCCAGCTATAAACTCCTCTTCGGCACCTGGCATGACACGCCGTGAGCTTTGAATGCCCAGTAAACAAACACACACCCCATCCCTTTTTCCCAGTCCAATACACAATCACAAATATAACATCAAATAGTAAAGCATGATACTCAACCAAATAAACAAAGGGTTACAAGTTAAATGTTAGTAAACTAGAAATCCTCCAAAGAGATTTCGTCCTCCCAACCACAAGAATTGGACACCAGACTATTCGGAACTCCCCCTTTTGCTGCTTTGTTGCAAAACTAACCTCGGATGCCTACCAACGGTTATATACCGCGTAACGCCAACCACAGGGCCTCAAAAGGGATAGCAAAAAGAAAAAGTTTTATCTCCTGAATCCAACCTCATCCTTCCAGAAAAATTTTTATCATCCTGAATGTCCCATCTGGACCCATCCTTATCTCCCCATTCAAACCGTCGCAAGGAGTCCGAATACGTCTGTTCCATTCTAGGGTTTACGCGACAACTGCTTGCGCAAGACTTTAACTTTCAAATAGGGAACGCATCCCAAAAATCCATATATCACATATTCTCATCTTTTCATTACTCAGTGCTCGAAAACCCAATACCCTCCCAATTAGGTTTCCCGTTGAGTTAAATGTTTTAAGACAATGTTAGTCCAACTTACAAGACAATAATATCCACATAAGCATGCATCCTTAAGATGAGAAAGATAAATAGCATAACATAACACATGCAATATCATGCCAAGATATGATCATAACCTATTAAACATTTTCATGAATACAAAGGCATAAAACATCCATACATAACAAAATTTCCAGATTTAATATCACATAAAGATTAAAATGAAAGGACTATTTTAGATCTTCCACCAGACTCGGTCTTCCTGTAGTTCGTAGAGAATTTGATCTAGTTTCTAGAACATTTTTCAGAAATGGGATTGCTTTTCTAGATTTTAAGTTATTTAGAAAATATTCCAGTGCTGTCCAGAATCTGTCCAGATCTGTCAACCGTTACGAAAATTTGATTTTCTTGCAAACCGCTTAATGTTTTTCGATGAAACCAATTTTAGTTCAAATATAACATCTTAAGGAAGATTTTGAAATAAAATAGAGGTCCAGAATAATTTTGTACATTTTTCTAGAAATTCTGGAAGTGGGCTGCAAAAACAAATTCTAAGGTGCTTTGCCCAAAACAAGAAGATTTATGAAAAAGGGGTTCCACCAAGGGAAAGTTTCATTTCTTTTGTGAAGAAAATATGCTAACTATCACATGTTTAACTCAAAAAATTTGTTTGAAAGAGTGCTCTTGAAAAGTTGAGAGATTGGTACAAAAGGAAGATGGTTTTGTGCCAAAATGGGAAAAATACAAGAGAGATGGAATCAATGCTCAACTTTTAGCATTTTTAACACAAGTAAATCATCAATAACAGGTCTGAAAATATTATTTAGAACCCTTAGAAACATGTATTTGAAAAGGAAAATGAAAGAGAAGGTTGTGTTGTAGCTTACCTACTAAGCTTTGCACAAGAAGTTCTCTTCTTCCTCCTTCTTCTCCTCTAGACTTCTCTTCCTTGCTCTCCTCCCTCTCTCTAACCGAAATGCGTGTGTGAGTGAGTGTGTTGTGTGTGTTTGCAAGCTAGGGGGTATGGGTATTTATAGACAATTTGGTGTAAAAAGACAGAAAGGCCCTCTAGTTGAAAATGGATGGAAAGTTTAGAGTTTTGCTTGGAATCTAATGGGATAGGAGTGATTAAGGTGTTAAATCATAGGATTAGGCATCATCTAGTTGGCTCTTAGTTGAAAAGTAACTAGCATTGAGAATTGTATCCTAGGTCTAGGGTACTAGGTTGTGTTTTCTAGAATTTCATGATGGTGGTTCTTGGAAATTGGTTTCTCACTTTCTCCTAGGAAGGCTAGCCATAGGGAAGGGTGAAGGGGCTATTTTTTTTATTTATTCTTTTTTATCAATTTAGGTAGTAGGGGCACACTTCTCAATATATGCATATATATATAGATTTCAATTGATTGATGGTAGTAATAGTATTAGGGTACATGTACTATTTTTGGGGTAAGTCTTAATAAAAGAAATGAGGGCTTGGAATTAAACTCATGTATTGCAACCTTATTTATGTATTTACTTATGATCTAGTTAGGTTTAGGGCTAATTTAAATACTCATAGCAAATCTTTATTGGTACCAAAGTCATTATTGCTCCAAGATTCAAGGGATTTGTTTGTACTAAAGTATAATGATGACGGCTAGTCATGTCCTCGAGATTTGGGGAGATTTCCCTATTTATTTTGTGTACAAATCTTGGAAATTGTAAAACATAATGTTAAAAAAAGATTTTAGGGTACAAGTGTATATATAAATATATAATGGTACTTGTTTGAGGTCAATTTGTGATTTAATAAAAATGTGAGGGCTTGGGCTCAATTAAAATATCTATTTCAAGTGAAAAGTTAATAAATTAGTGTTTAGGAAATATAATTCGGTTTGTATTATCTTGCTTTGAATTTAAGGTAAATAACTGAATGAAGACTGTAAAAACCGAAAGTTAGGGTTTAGAGCAATTAATCTAAAATTTGAGAGTTAAATAATTAATATTAGAGTGTTATAAATGATTTCTAAGCTTCCAAGGTCGATTAGGGTTTGTATAGTTTCGTCCGTGATGCGTTTTCGACTCTAGGGTTTAATTTGCGAGCAATCAACGAATTAAAGGCTTTGTTAGAGTAACTCAAAATTTTGGGACCTAATAAGGTTTACAAAAGTTAGGGGTCTCACAAGAGTAGAGGCTAAGGTGAAAAGATGTTCTAACTGTGCAACAGAGGCATTCTGGTAGCAGAACAAAGGGCCTTTCGGGTGAAAATCTGCGCATACATGAGCATTCCTCGCTTCCCGGGGCTGATTAGTTAGCTTAATTACTTCTTTCATGTTGTATTCATATTGTATTCATGTTATAATTAGTTAGGTAATTCTAATTTATAATTAATCAATTAGTGTAATTAATTAGTTAGTTCCATATAGTTAATTAATTAATTGGTAGTTCCATAGAATAATTAGCTATGTTATTCATTCGGACCCTCTTGCGCGAGGGCACACAATTATAAGAATGTGTATGTCTTCCAACCCCATGTCTTTCTTTCTTTTATTTACCTTCTTATGATGGTTAGTTTAGGGCATTATGTTTCGTTTAGCATTTCTCATGCCTTACATCCATTGCCTTGCATGCATTGAACTCGGCGCATCATTTTCACTTGCATTTTTAGTTAAATATTTTTTGAATACATGCTTAGACCGCATGCTATCAAATTGATTAACATGCCATGTTAAGTAGTCGAGTCTATTTAGATTGCATATCTCACGTGTTGCATTAGTCATATCGCATTAGTTAGAAACATGCATATCGCATGTGTTACATGTCTGCTAGTAGTCTCTCAAAGCTTCCAAATACCCATTTTACTGGATATTTACCAAAACAAAATTGAAACTACTCAGCTTATGTTTTAGGACTTTCACCATAGACCTCAAGCCAACTTAATTCTCAAATCACAACTACACTCCCTAACTAGATTTACCAAGGTATTTACCCCATTTCTCAACATTTTCCAAAAGTTTCCAACAATTCAATGCAATGCCTTTCTCAATCTTAACAAGAGATGAAGTATAAACCATGATATGCCAATGTATGCATGTGTTTGAAATGGTTTCAATTTTTCTAATTTCATAATCATTCTACAACAATCATGTGAAATTCCATCTTTTTTAGGATTAAATATTTTAATGAGAGGTATTGGTGATCTATTATTTAAGATAGTAGTTTGATGGTGAGATTTTTATCTGAGAACATAGTACCTTTTTTCTTAAAATTCCGTATTTGGTCTATCTTTTTTTCACACCATTATCTTACCTATATATATATATATATATATATTAAATAAAAAAAAGATGGCAGACAAGCCCACATGGGTTACCATACCATACCATGCCCATCTTCATGCCATCCTTTATTTTCTTTTATTTCCCTCCAATAAAATTTTCTTTTCTTTCCCTCCAAGAAAATTTTCTTTTCTTTCCCTCCAAGAAAATTAAGATGGTAGATGATTGGTTGCTTATCTATATAGATGGGAGTTGGCATATTGAGAATGAAGTGATAGAGTATGGCAAGGTTTTGACAATGGTCTTATGGGCAGAAAAAATGGTATATTTTTGTAGGTGTGAGGTGTGTTAAACTAGCAGACCATATGGCGAATTTTTGGTGGATTGTTATGAAATTTTGATATGGTGTTACTAATGCTGAAATCTAATCATCTTGTGGTCATGATCTTGATTTGAGGTAATTTGGTGGTATAAAATAGGGGTGAGAAGCGGATATACCGATCCCCCAAAACTGACCGAACTGAACCGATCCACCGCATTTTGGACGGATACGTGATGACGAGCAGACGGTTGCGGATTGATTTTCTCCAATCCGCCAATCTGATGGACGAATGACGGATTTGAGATTCCTTTGACCACAACCGAACCGCCAAACCGCGAGCACCCCTAGTAATTTATAAGACTTTGTGTTTTTAGTTTGTTTAAATATTCAGTTTGTGTTTTCAATTAAAAAAGAATTTAAATATTCTGTTGAAAAAAAGTTTTCAACTTGAATATCTTTTTTGAATTTAAAAAAATAAACATATTATTTATCTATATTTTTTTGTTTTTAAATCTATCTCTAAAAATAATAAATAGAAAATATGATATATGCTGGTTGGTTTTTGTTTTCAAAAACAAATATAGATGTAACAATACAGAGACATGCAATCTCTACTACTGCTCTGTTCATGGTTTTGGTGGTTTGAATTGTTTTTATATTTTAAGAACCACAGATTGTAATACTTTATGTGGATGACGCATGCTGTGATCGTAGTATGTGGATGAAGCATGCTGTGATTATGATATTCTAAAGTTTCAAACTTTCTTACTTTGGATGAAGTATGCAATGATTGTAATATTTTTTAAGTCATTGACTGTAATACTTTCTTCTTCTTTTTTTGAGGAAGTGCACAAGTTGAAAATTTATAAAATTTAACTCGCCAAACCGATTCTCATCCATCCGCCAAACCGCCAATCCGCTCAATCCACATCCGCCGGATTGGCGGACAGATGCGGATTGATTTTCTCCAATCCGCCAATCTGACGAACGGATGGTGGATTGGAGGTTCTGTGGCGGCAACCGACTCGCGCCCACCCTTAGTATAAAATATGCTTTCTCTAAATCTATTTGCGAAAAGTTTTATTTGAATTACTTTCAATTTGTACTCCATTTGTTTATCCTAGTCATTTGATAAATTCTATGAAATTATTATCTGTTGATATGTTTGATTACTCTAATAATTCGATAAATTTAGTGAAGTTATTTTTTATGGGTGACCATTGATTCAATGGTTAAGACTTAGCCTAATAACCATGAGGTTATGGGTTCAAGTCTTGTGTCTACCACTTTGTGCATTATGCCAAAGGTTAAGCGTGTACTTAATCTTTCCCCTTCCAAACATACATTAATGTGTACTAATTGGGCGTTGTTTTTTTTTATTTTATTTTAGTGAAGTTATTTTTTGTTGAAAGTGTTAATTTTTTTGACTAAGTGTCATGGAACTATTCCATACATGGATCAAGTGGACCCGCCCAATATTGCCTAAACCAATAAGTATGGATAAGTAGTTGTGCTTCGAAGAGAAGGGTGAGGCTGGTCACTTGTCATGTATCGAGGAGAACCGGGTATTTGCTCATGTGCAAGTTATTGTATATCGAATCAAATTGTTTCAGCAATATCATAAATTGTCAAATAACCTTTATTGTTGTTCCTATCATATTGTATACTTCCTCAATTAATTTATTTTTGCAGAGCAAATTTAGTGGCTTTAGGGTTGAAGCATTAAAGGGATTAATTGAGTTAGAAATTTAGCGCTCACCATCGTGATATTATTTTATGGAGATATATGTATAAATTATTTTGGAGACAATTTGTATATTTGAGGTTATTATAAACACCCAATTTTGACTGACCCTAAGACTTCGAGCATTGGCAAGCCTCTCGATGATGAAATGGTACTCACTTCATCCTTAGAATGTTTAAAGGTTGTTTAGAGTTGCTGTATATAGCCAAAAATCAACTTTTTGTAAGAATGACAATTTTATTCCTAGACCTGTTTTTATCCAAAAACCAACTTCTTAACTCCAGAAAACCCGATTGGGCTTTGATTGATCATATTTCCCAAAATTAGTAACTCGGTTTATCAAAAACATCGATCAAGATGCAATTCGGGCTTACTTGTGCTACAAGCAAGCCAAGAGCATAGGGCCCATGTACTTGTGCATGTATGCATGGCAAGTGTACAACGGCAAAGTGTGTGTGCACACATTGTTAGTACGTGTGCACCATTGTTGCGCATGCGCACGAAGCCTATGTGTGAGCACATTGAGCATCGCAAAGCCAAGTATGAAAACTCCATTTTGGCTCATTTTTTAAGGGAGCCGATAGAGGAAGCGATGGGGGTTGCCCTAGCTTGGCCCCCATGCCTCCCACTGCTTATATAAAGGGCCTCACCCCCTCCCTTTGAGGTTGTTAAGAAATTAAAGCCTTTTTTTAAGCCTTTGAGATAAAAATAGCATACCTCTCATCTCCATCTGCCCTAGCTCCAAAATATACACCCTCACAGCAGCTCTAAACCTATAAAAGACACCTAAGGACTAAAACTCTTGAACCCTAACTTGAAACCAAAGCCAAAGGGAGGCTTACAAGCAAGTAATTCGGTTTTTCACACACTTTTCTTTGCTTTTGTTCTGGTTTCATTAAATCGCCAGGTATTAATCCATTCTTCTTTCAATTTTAGTGCTTATTCTCAATGTGTTTTCAGTATTCAAGCATGCTAGGATGTTAGTCCATCATAACATCATGTAGATTATTTATTTTATTCACCTTCTTGCTTTATTTCACATATTTTTCTTTATTTGCATTAGAGCAGCATGATTAGGTTCATTTAATCATCTAGAACTCATGTTTTAGGTCTAGTTTTAAATATCAGTAAATAATATCATTGTTTTTTATTTTTATTTTTATTTTTTATTACGTGTTTATTGTCTTTTTATGCATGTTCATCATTTAGTAGCATCAAATCGGGCCTAAGTTCATATCTTGTATGTATTAGATGCATTTAGGTCATATTTAATTTATATATTGCATGTAAGACACTGAAAGTAGGCATCTGGGTAAGTTTTCTAGTCTTTCTTGGCATGTGTGTTATTTGCATTGTCTTTACAAGTTTATATGATTTTCTATGCAAAATTGATTGTTTTGGATGTTTAAGTGTTGTTCACTTTAGTTCAAGTTTATAGCCATGTTTTAATTAAAATCCATCTTTGGTGGAAAACTTAATCTTACTAAAAAATATAACTTTATTCTTGCAACTAAAATAAATGACACTTGTTTTATTCAAATCACATAGTTTTAGGGTAGTTGAGGGATTTAGGTCTAAAATGAATTTTTTTTGTGAACATTTAACCACTAAAATCTTAAAATAGAGAGTGAGTAGAGGCCAATATTTAGATTGGGCAAAAGGGAATGCTGCCATGTAAAGGGCATTCCCCTTTTGTACCTAAGCTCCCGAACTTGGAATACTTTTGGTTATGACGAATTAGGCCTTAACTTAGTTTTCATTGTTAAAAGTTTCTTAATTTCCCTTTAGAAATTAAGTGGCGACTCTCTGTCAATAAAGTAAGTCGGTATGGGATGCTTGCCTTAGACTCGAAAAAGGCCATAGTTATCAGTTATCTAGAATTGTAAATTTGAGGTTTATTTAATTTATTACCAATTCGAAAATTAGGGCATTACAAATCCAATGCAATCCTCCATCGATTAACAAAATAAATATCTCTATCACAACATTCCAAGTAGGCAATATGTATCCAACAAATCTCAACTCTTTCAAAAAATCAACATAATTTCCATGTATTTCATCAATTCTCAATACTTTCCAAATACTCATAATTTTTCCAAGAATTTTCATGAATTTCCCCAATCATAATTACATTCTTAATTTCCACATTTTCTAGGGTTTTAGCAAAAAATTGGGAATTTCTCATTTAAAGTGTAATTTTCTCAAATTCACATACTACACCTCAACTATAGGTAAAATATTTGAAAGTTTGTAACATTTGAGAATTTTTCCCCAATTTGTACATTAGCATCAATATTAACAAAACCTTAATTTCTCAACTACCAAAATAGCACATAATCTTGCTAAAATACATGTACTAAGTTAAGAAAACCCCCACCTCAAGACTTGAGAAAGAAAATGAAGAAAATCCAAAATTTCGAGTTCGCCAGATTCTCGATCGCTCCGATCAAAACAAAGCCCTCAACAAGTTCTTCACTTTGGTCCAAAGAACTAGGATCAAATTCCTCTTTAAGTTGCTTGGATTAAGAATTTTGTGAGAGTTTGGTGTGTTTTTAAACAGAAAAGAGAGTTTAGAGATGAAGAAAATAGGGAATGAGCTCAGCTGGTAAGGAGAAAAACACAAAAATCAAGGTAATGACATGCTTGGCCTCATGTGTGGAGCTCCCTTGCCTCACGTATACTGTATATGCAGTTTACTACAAGAGGTTTTGGCTTGCTGTTGCCCCTTGGTGCACGTGCGAACCCAACCAATTGTACGCACAAACCTGTGACAACCCTCACTTCTAATTAGTGCTAATCTCTGGTTAAGCATGATAAGTAACTGATCAGACTGAAATTCTGAACTGAATGCATGAGTATGTTGTTTAATTGCATTTCTATCTGTTAGTCACCAAATGATCTGTTCATGTTTTAACTTTGAATTGCGAATTGAAGGTCTTATCGGCGATCGATTCCGGAATTGATTAGTGTTTTATGCTAATTAGAATTTATGTGATTTTATGATAGGTTTAATTAAAATTCAATTTCGAATGATTAAATTAGATTAAACAAGGGTAAATTTCATTAGTTTGAGTTATTACATTTTTGCCCTTTAGTGGACTCCCTCAAGAACTATTGTTTAATCCCCATTACTTACACACTTGACACACCATTCTTCACCCATTTTTCTGAAGCAAACCGTGAGAGAGAGTAAGATAGGAGAATTGGTTTCAATAAGAGATTAACTTGGAGAGTTAGAAGGAATTGAAGGGATTTTGCAAAATTCAGCTTGTATACTTTGAATTCAAGACCTAAGGTAGAGAATTCATCCTTTGGTTTATGTATTTAAGTTGTTTCTTGCATGATTCATGGAAATTTGGAGATTAATGTCAAGAATTAATTTAAGAGTTGAATTGAGTAGTAATTCATGCATGCATGTACATGTTCTTGAAAATTGAAGTTGTTTTGCATGAAATCTGTACATGCATGTGCATATTTTTAGTAGAGGTCTATGAATTCACCATGTTCTTGAGCTAAAGCTTGCATTGGATCATGTTTTGAAACATTGGAGTTCATGGAACTCATGCATGTATGATTTTTGCATTGCTCTTCGTGTCACATTTGATTTGGTGTTCAATTGGCTTACTTTTGGGCTTGATTTCATAAATTGATCTTTGAAACACGTTGTACTATGAGTCTTCAAATGTTTTCCAGAAAATTAGCCCAAAAAAATCGAGTTTGTAGCTTTAGAAGTTGAGTTTTGAGTTTGGAGATCAATCTGGAAATTCTAGATTTTGGATCCACGCTCGAGCGGAGGACTTCATGCACGAGCGTACACTCTGAGTACATGCACTTCTTCTCAAGCGTAGGAAGTCACGCTCGAGTGTGAAATGCATATGCCTAGAAGCTCATATGTTTTGCAGTCCGCTCGAGAGAGAGAATTTACGCTCGAGCGAGGATCTGAGTCTCACGCTCGAGCGGAGGTCGAGCGTCCGTCGAGCATGAAAATCGTGCATTCAATAATTTTTCATGAGTTTACAGTCTGCTCGAGCGAAGCTCCTTTGTCTGCATGTTCGCTCGAGTGTAGAAAGCCACGCTCGAGGGAGACCCCTGTTTCAGCAAAAATTTGAAAAGTGTTTTAAAGTGCATTTTTGCATCCTTATTCCATCCTAGGCATTCCTAGGCCAAGTTTAAGGCATCTTAATGAGGATAATGTTATAGAACCACACCAAGTATAATTAGGGGCTAAGTTATTAATCCTGAGTGTCTGTTCGTTCTGCAACTGTAGGGTTGGCATCCGAGGACGCTCGTAAGCTTATCTATAGCCCAGTGCTCTGTGAGTAACACTGTTGTAAAGATATGTTCAATTATGATTTTTTTTCTGAATGATCAACTGTTCTGCTTACTGAAACGTTATTTTTTAATGAATGAATGTTTGTCCTATTTGTAAACTATATTTGTGGCATCCATAGCAATTTACTGTTATTATACTGTTACTGCTACTGACACAGAGATCTCTGTCGGTTCCCATGTTTGGAACCACTACTGTTACTGTTATGATGGCCATCGACTGACTGTTCGGTCTGTTAAGATCTACTGTACTGTTTTGCTATGGGATGCACCATATATGACTGGTATGGTTTCTAAGTGATTGATATGACTGTTTAATTACTAAAAGGACATTCATTCTTAACCTCTTTACATGTTATTCACTAGGCTTTAGCTCACTGTTTATATATACATATGTAGGTGTCTAGGCACCGGACTGAAGCTAGGAGTGTCGGATTAGCTCTTGTTTTGTCAAGCCAACCACCGTGCCTCACCTCGAGGTTCCAAGTTCGTTCAAGCTACGGCTGTTTTGGGGTGTTCCGATTCACCCTTCTGTTTCTGTTTTGTAATAGATGTTATAGACTCCTACTGTACAGTTATGGCATAGGGATTGAATCCCTAACTTGTATGTATGTATATCTGATATGTAAATGTGTGTTGGTTACGAATGTGACTTGTTCATAAAAGTCTTTTTGCATTCAGACTGTCACAGCTCATTGGACACCTTTTATTTACTGTTTTGGCTTCCACCAGCCCCTTTACTCTGTATTACTGTCATTATTGTTAAGCAGGCCTTCGGTAATCACGGATTACTGGCCGGTTACGCTGCTAAACCCATAGGGGCGGGTTTGGGTCGTGACAAAACCCAAGTCTAGGAATCAAAATGTAGCCTACACTAATCCGCGCATGCAGTTCTGCTTGGTGTGGGCACAAGTTAGGTATTCCTGCACCCCACCATTTTATTCTTACGTCCAAAATTCAAAAATTAGACTCGCAAAATATTAAGAATTATAAAACACGACTCTAACCATGGTCACTAAACATTTAGCAATCTATAAGGGCTCTGAAAGCAAGATGATAAGTCCGAAAATACAAGTTCAAGTCGGGCGTAAGACTCGGAACAATCACAAGTTCTCTCATTTTTTTCTTATAAGACTCAATAAAACTATTTTCATTTCGAGAGAAATAAAAGCTTTCCAAAGTAGGTGATTTACTCTATACTTGTTTGCTTCGCATAGTAAAGAAAGTGTTAATAATTGGGATATGAACATATGTTGGTAATGAATCTCATATTGAGAATTAGTAAAGGCCGATCTTTGATCGGGTCAGCGGGATTGCTCAGTCCATGACCTTTCCCCTTCATATGTAAACTCCCGAACCAAACTTTCTAACTGTGACGGTGTAGACACCCCATTTTTGACCGACCTTAAGAATCAGACGTCACCAATTGAGCACTCGGTGATATTGCATGTTGTGCTTGTTCAGAAGTCTCAGAGTCGCGACTGCGAGCCCTGCCTCCGGACTTCCGAACCCTCTTCTGTGCCTCGCCTCGGTTTGCGAACCAGGCTCGGTTTTCTCTGTTTCTTTTCCTGAGGGGAGGGAGAGGTCCCGTAGACCATCTCTTAGTGTCTGTGGGCTACATTTTCTGGCCGTAGGCCATTTTGCCCACTTCGGAGCCCGGTTCCCGATTTTTCAGAATCGTTGGCCGTGTGCCTCGATTCGGGACCGCCTAACCATCTCCGTTTGCTCTGATTTTTGGCATACTTCTTATTTGCTCCCTTTTGAGGGACACTGGGGTCTGAGAAACCCACTTCGTGGTCGAATGCCACTTTCGGTGCTTAACAGCCCATTTTCGGGATCCCGAACTACGCGTTTTGGCCCCCGAACATTCGTTTTGCATCGGTTTTCGTTCATTTTTGGCAGGTACTTCTGTTTTATCACCGGGAAGGCCGTAGAAGGGTGGGAGGCCAGTAATTGTTTCAGCAACCAGTTATATATCCTCCGGCGCTCTCCGACGCCCGTTTTTCTCACTTCCGGGCCAATGTTGAACACCCTTGGGCCATTTTCTTGAACTTTTAACCACATATTTGTGATATACACACATGGGAGGACCCTAAAAGTTGGTGGCCGGCCAGTAATTCCACCTGACCCTTTTGACCCCCCCTAAAAATGGCTTGTTGTCCCTCCTGTTTTACAGTTGCCAATTTTGAACCACAGGGTTGTGTTGAGGGCACCTGGGAGGACACCTTTTTGTGGTGCCCGGCCACTAAATCAGCTTGACCCTTTTGACCCTTGGCCGGCCGGCCATGGGAGGTAGTCGGCCGGCCACCTGTAGCTTTGAAAACCAGCCGGCCATGTTCCATGCAATACACACTTTACAGCTGTATAGCTGTATGCCCCAGAAAATATCTCAATCCGGGGGATATTTTTTGGGGGAAAACTTACCTCCTTTTCCCCCACTCTTTCCCTCCATTTGCTCTCTCTTTTTGGTCCATATAACCAGCAGGCAGCATTGGTGGCAAGGGTTAGAAAAAATTACCTTCAAGCTTGGTATTCAAAATCCCACTCCATCTCTCTCATTTTCTTGAAAACCTCCAAGTCCTACACCACCATTTCTTCTACACCACCAACCCCCACCCTTCCACCCTCCATTCCAGAAGTTTGAAGGTGTTCTCCAAGGCCTACGGGTGCTACAAACTCAAGCCAAGAGTTGCTAAAGGCTTGTCTTCAAGGGTGAGTTTCATTTCCCCTTTTCTTGGTCCATTCCTTGTATCCTTTGTAAGCCATGCATGTTTACTGTTTTGAGCTCCGGCCCTAACTGAAAGTGGCCTTATTTTGAGCTCCTTTTCACTTTTTCTTAAGGGCTCAACCCTGTTTGAGCCCCCCATTTTGCACTTGCTTCAATATCCTTCTTGAATGCCATTTTCTTGCATGATATTTTTAGCTTGTATGTGATCTGTTTTGGAGCATGATGTAAACTGTAAGTAGGCTTATTTTCAGCCCCTCTTAAACATTTAAGAAGGGCTCATCACTGTTTGGGACCTCCATGTGCCACTTGTTGTTATGCCCCTCTTTGGTCCCCATTTTTGCATGACTTGGCAGCCCCTTGTGCTTCTGTTTTTGGTCATTTTACAGAACTGTAAATAGTCTTATTTTGGCCCATTATTCATGTTTCATTAAGGTCCTTTCATGGTTTGAGGCATATTTTATACACTTCATGTTATATCTCTCTTTTAATCCCCATTTTTGCATGATTTGTTAGCCTATCTTGCTTCCATTTTTGGGCGATTTACAGAACTGAAAACAGTCTTATTTTGACCCCATATTCATGTTTTATTAAGGGTCTTTGGCTGTTTGATGAATGTTTTGTACACTTTGTGTTTTGACCTCTTTTGGGCCCTATCTTGCATGGCATTTTGAGCATATTTGCATACTGTTTTGGGTCCGACCCTCAACTGTAAAATGCCTTATTTTTGGTCCCTCATCAGTATTGTAGAAGAGTCTTTTTCTGTTTGGGCTTTGCATCTACCACTTCCTTCTTTGGCCATCCTTTGGCCCTTTTCTTGCATAAGAGTGCAGCCATACCTGTGTTTGTTTTGGGCTATTTTCAGAACTGAAAAAGGTCATATTTTGGGCCCCTCTTAAACTTTGTTGAAGGGCCCTAATCTGTTTGGGGATAGCAGCTGTGAGTTGCTTCTTTATCGCTCTTTTAATCCCCATTTTTGCATGCTAGTTTTTCCCTGTTTCTGTTTGATGTTTGGCCATGATTTGAACTGTAAAAGTGCTTATTTTGGGACTTCCTTTCTTCTGTCTTTGCATTCCATGTGCCAATTATGCATGCTTTGTATAGCTGTAAGCCATTTCATGTACCTAATGTTGCATTTCGGGGGAATTCCATGTATCGGGTGTCATTTCGCCATGTTTCGGGGCTGTTTTCCCCCACATTTCAGTGCTGAAATCCCATTAGCATGTTTGCATATCATTTCCCATGTTATTGCATTGCATATGTCATTGCCTCGGTTTGCATGCCCGTGTGCACGCATTTCGAGGCACTTCATTTTCATCCATCGGCCTCTTATGTGAGTGTGGCTGAGGCTCTCTCATGTTAGTATAAGTCCATGTTGCATTCTATATGCCATTTTAGCCATTGCATTGCATATGCCATTGCCTCGGTTTGCGTGCCCGTGTGCACGCATTTCGAGGCACTTCATTTTCATCCATCGGCCTCTTATGCGAGTGTGGCCGAGGCTCTCTCATGTCAGTATAAGTCCATGTTGCATTCTATATGCCATTTTAGCCATTGCATTGCGTATACCATTGCCTCGATTTGCGTGCCCGTGTGCACGCATTTCGAGGCACTTCATTTTCATCCAATGGCCTCTTATGTGAATGTGGCTGAGGCTCTCTCATGTTGGTGTAAGCCCATTATTGCATTGCGTATGCCATTTCATCCATAGCATTGTGCATGTCCGGTTGTGTATTACCTCGTATAGCGTGTATGCCATTCCATGACATTCTGTATGTTAGGATTGTATCTTAGTTGCATTTCATGCATATCATGCATATTGCATCGTGTTCGGAATAGGAGTTAGCCCGGGCAAGGGAAACGAGGTGCATTTCGTACTCCGAGTGACGGAATGTGTCTCAATTCCCCAGTCACCGACACTCCGGATCATCCATGCTGGAGTTAGGTCTTGTTGTGTTTTCATGTGCATTCATTCCATATTAAATTGTGCAATTCGACTCCTCGGCCATCATGCCTCGGTATGCGTGAATGGTGACACGAGGATCGAGGCATGCATATATTTGTGAAAATACATTGCTATGCCCCTTTCCTGCTCTCTGTTGCAGCAAAATGAAGAATCAGCAACTTTTCGGAGCTCGACACGCTTTCCAAGAATAACTGCTAAACAGAGGCTAATTGGGGCATCCCGGTGGATTTCCGCGCGAAGCAGCCCAAACATACATCATTCATCAGAATCAAGGCAACCCCTGGCTTGCACGCCAATTTTACAGTTTTCTTAGTTAATTTGTTAATTAATTAGGAATTTGTACATTATTTGGACTGTAATATTTGGACTGTAATATTCTTTTATTTGGGACTGTATATTTATTCGGACCCTCTGCGCGAAGGCATAACTGTAATAAGTGTGCGTGTGTGTGTTGTATGTCTTCCAACCCCACGTCTTTCTCCCTTTTATTTATCTGCTTATGATGGTTAGATTAGGGCATATTTTAGTTAGCATACAGTATGACAGCATGTTTGCATCATTCATCTGTTTTGCATGCACCAGGCTCGGCGCATCATACTAACTGCATTGTATTTCAATTTCAAAGTTGAATACGTGTTAGCTGTAGCATTCCATATGCCATGTTTAGAATAGCCGAGCCTGCTATAGTTGCATTTTTGCATGTGTTGCATTAGGCATTTCTGTATACTTAGGATTCATGCATGATTTCTAATGAGTTTCTGTTTTGGCTTGGAGTACTCGGTAAGTTTTATGCTTTAGCATCCTTGCATGCGTGTGAGTGACTGCCATGAATAGCATGCTTACCATGAGGCTAATTGCTTATGTGATATAACTGCCTGAATGCCTGTGGGTGAAGGTTAGGTTACTTGGATTGGAATAAATCATCAACTGTTTGTTTTAAGCCCACTAGATAGTGGCAAAACCATCTTTTCTAAGCCCACCTGCGGGTGGCAAAATCTGCATTTTAAGCCTACTTGCGAGTAGCAAACCATCTTTCAAAAAAAAACATGAAACGTTTTGTTCCAATTCAAGCGATCCAGTCTATACTTGTATGCTGTGCGCATCACATAGTAACCTAGGCTAATAACCGGAATAAGAACACACAATGTTTTCAAAAATAGATATCATGGTTAGTAGAGGCCGATCTTTGATCGGGCGAGCGGGGGTGCTCACGAAGTGACCTTCCCCAATCGTACCCAAGTTCCCGAGCCGACGCAACTTTGGTGATGACGGACACGTGGCCTTTGGCACCGAGTCAGGGTTTCCTAAATTTCCCAAAATAAAAATATTTAGGTGGCGACTCTGTATCTGGCAAAGCAGTTCATGTTTGGCACTTCTTTCAAAAAATCTATTTTCTCAAAACGATTTGCCGGATTTGGACTCTTTGGTTCAGATTAAGAAACCGTGACCCAAATCGAGTCCGAGCTGTAGCGAGGTCCCCCGCGGGCTTGTTACAGTTTCTGGCGACTCTGCTACGGATTTAGAGAACTTGACTCGAACTCATGATATCTGTTTTTGACTACACTTGTGTGTTTCTTTGCATTGCATTTGCATTGGTGCGCCTAGGACACCGTGTTTGCCATCTGCTATTCCTGAACGGTTTGCCGGAGGCTTGTCTTGTCAAGGCATGACCATAAGGATAACCGGTTGTGGGCTCTGCCAGTATGGGAACACAAACCCCGGTTTTACCGAGGCACCCTCTTTGACCATTCGACCTAGTGCATATTCGGATCCATAGTGACCATTCCAAACTAGGACAAGTTGCTTACCCGTTTACAGGTTGTTTGAAACCGCTGCGTGCGTAGTGAAACCCTAGCTCCTGACAAAATAGGACAGGGAAACCCTACCCCAACATAGGGGTGTTTTGGCTCTCACTTATCTGTTATGTGCTTTAGAGTGCGTCTCTACAGGAATGCATGTACCAGTGTATGAGTTTGGGCATCAGGCCTGCGGGCGTCAGTTCAGTATTTAGGGCATCAAGCCCGCGGGCATCAGTTCAGTATTGTGGGTATTAGGCCTGCGGGCATCAGTCAGTATTTGAGAATCAGTTATCTACAGGTATCAGAGATTCAGTTTTGGGGACAGTGATACAGGGATGATAATCAGTGTTCGAGGACAGTGTGTATTCAGCTTATCGATTGTGTGTTGTTATGCCCGACTGTGTGTCATGCATTTACTTTACGCTGTTATGCTGTCCGTTTATCTGTTTATTTATTTCCTTATTGCTTTATTTATCTTTTTACTAGGGGCAGTTCTAGCACAATTGCTTCAAACCCAGCAGATACCCCCCAAGCACTTTGGACATGAGGTCGCCGACTCAATCGATCTGAGGATCTAATTGACGGATAGCCAGTGTTCCATTCTCTACCCCCCGTCGTCAGGAGAAGGCAGAGGAAGCGCGGTATATCTGAACAGAGATCACCAGAACAGTGGTTTCCCCCATCAGCAGACAGTCGGATTGAGATCCCCATTGTCGCTATAGAGATAGATCTGCCAGCAGTTCAGATAGATCAAAACAGTATGACTGCACCAACAAGAGTTGATGAGATGATACGCCAAATGCAAGAGACCATGCGGGCCATGCAACAGGATACCATTCGCCGAGATGAGTTCGCCAAGCAACAGGCCGAGATCATGGCCCAGCAGGCTGAACTAATTACCAGACTGCAACAGCAGAATGCGGCATCTGCTTCGCATCAAGTTCCTCCGCCGGCAGGGGCTCCATTACCTGAGCAGGCACCTACTGTTCAGAACGCTTTACCAAATACCTAGAATACTGTGCCGAATATCCAAAACTTGCAAGAGGACACGAACCTCCCAACGGGGCCAGCTCCGCCCCCACTTCCGACACAACTGTCCAAGACCCCTGCACCCAATCACCCGGACTTTCCCTTTGAGTTCGAGATTGACCATACAGCTCTGAAATTGAGCAAGCTTGAGAAGCTCTTCAAGAAATCGCAAGGGGTGAAGGCTATTCTGGACATCGGGGATGAATATACCGATGTGGCCGTGATATTGCCTGATAGGTTCAAGATGCCGCAAATTGACCGCTTTGACGGGTCCGAGGACCCCATGGTCCATCTTCGACTATTCTCAGACATTCTGCGGCCAATGGGCCTAACTAGACCCCAGAAGCTCTCACTGTTTAGCCGGACTCTGTCAGGTGTAGCCGCCACCTGGTACGCGAAGTTAGAAGATAAAGTGAAGAAGAACTGGGATGAAATGGCTAAGGCCTTTGTCGCGCAATACTCGTACAACACTCAGATTGAGATCACAACTCGTGATCTCGAGACGACAAGGCAGGAGCCCATGGAAACCTTTTCTGATTTTGTAACCCGGTGGAGGGCAAAGGCGTCGATGATGACCTTGAGGCCTACCGATAAAGATCAAATTCGGATGATTGTGCGCAATCTCCAACCAAAGCTGATGCAGAGAATGATTGTAATCCCCTTTCCCACCTTCTCAGATTTACACGAGATGGGGGTGCAAATTGAGGACGCCATGAAACAAGGTCTGATTGACCAAGACCGGGAGCAGCCCCGGAGAACATTCAACCGAAACAACAATGCGGGCCCGAGTGGCCCTGTGACTGTAAGAGCTTCAGAGGTGAGCGTGGTCACCACCATTCCCCCTTCCCTTCCAAGGCCCATGGCGGCCACACCTTTCTCCGGCGCGTCCGGAAGCAACACACAAACCAACAGATTCCAACCTCGAGGCCAAAGAACCTTCACACCCTTATACATGCCCCTGTCCAAAGCTCTAGGGGTATTGATCAGGAAAAAGCATTTGAAACCCCTGGAGCTGAAACCACTACCGAATCCACTCCCTCCCTCTCATGACCCAGCAAAATACTGCGCGTATCACCAACAACACAGTCACGACACCGACCGTTGTTTCAGATTGCGTCACGAGATCCAGGATCTTATTGACAAGCAGGTGATCGCGTCTCCCGACAAACCCAATGTCACGACCAATCCCCTTCCAACACATAACCAAGCCCCCCCTCCCAATAGAATCAACTTTATCCAAACTGGGGTCGCATCTTACGATCCTAGTATCTATATCACCCCATCCCACCTACCTAAGCCGGAGCTGTTCCTCCCCGACTGCACTGACTTCTTGTGCATGGTGGACATCTCCACAACCCAACCAGAGCCAACGGTGGTGACCACCGAAGATGGGACAGGGCAGACTTCGGGAGAGAATGGGATTGTTGAATCTGGGAATGAACAGAGTTTTGCTGGAGGAGCCTACAATCCGAGCGAGTACATCATATCAACAAGCCAGAATGGGCTGGGTATAGAATTGCCGGAGACAGGAGAACTGTGTGTAATCCAGGGAGATGGATTCAGGCAAGGGGCAGATGATCTAACAGCTATAGAGGAGGACTTTGCCGACCTGTAATTTTTCGACGACCAGGAACCGGGGGATGCGTCAATCAACTGGTTCGACCATGAGGAATCGGCAGAGGCCACTGGGTGGCTCGATGATCAAACAGATGTCATGGAGGAACCCCAACCAGAACAGAGCCCGGCAGGGGCAAGAGTATCAGCTGTGGCCGGAAGGGCCGGAAGTCAAGTCATACCGCCGGAGAGCGCCGATGCTAAGAATTTCGCTCGAGACTTGGGCATTGTGGATACGGGAATTGTTGAACAACCAGCTGTACTGACGCAGCTGGAACAAGAAAAGTTTCAGGATACCGAGAGAATTAGGAAAGCTAAGGGCCCTGAGGGGACTGAGAGTGCTGTGCGCACGAAGACAGAGAATGTTGCGAGCATGTGGACAGAAAGCACTGCGAGTGCGAGTGGACCGGAGCCAGACAGGTGTCTGTTGGCTACCAGCAGGATGTGGTGGGAAGACGACGACTTATGTCTTGCCCACACAGACGAAGACTGGGGAAGTGGCCAACCGGATGACACTTGGTATCTTGATGAAGTGGACCACATGACGAGAAGTGGGCGGTACTTCAAGCCCCCACACCTAGACCAACCCGAGGCATCCGGGAAGGATAAAGAAGTAGAGAGGCAAAAGGAGAAGCAGATTGAGGAGGAAGCTGTGCTGAGACAGCTAAAGAAGATACAAGCAGACATCTCCATCTGGGGACTGCTTATGGCTTCGCGGGTACACCGACAAGCTGTTTTAACTGCTATGGACAAATCCAAACTTTCCATCGATACTACACCAGAGCAGCTGGTTGGGCTGGTCTTCCCGGGAGGAGGTTCCCCGGCATTGACCTTTTCAGACAAGGAACTACCGCCTGAGGGCATAAATCATAACAAACCCCTCTACATTTCCGTGGAATGTAGAGACAAGTGGATACCGGTGGTACTTGTCGATACCGGGTCCGCTATTAATGTCTGCCCAGCCAGAACAGCATACGCAATCGGGTTGAAACCCGTGGACTTTGTACCAACTACGTAGGTAATTAGAGCCTATGACAACACTAGTAGGGAAGTGATGGGGACTGTCAAGATCCAGACCCAGGTTGGTCCAGGACAACACAACATCGAATTTCATGTCTTGGACGTTCCCGCAACCTTTAACCTACTCTTGGGGCGACCGTGGTTGCACCAGGTCAAGGCAGTCTCTTCCACTTTGCATCAGATGCTGAAGTACCCTCACGGGAAGGGGGTAGCAATTGTTTTTGGGAATTCATCAATCCATCCACCACCGGAAGTGTCCAAGCCAGTATTAGAAATCGAGCACGGCACTGAGGATGTGTTCTTATCCGGGTTCACTTTGGCTGAGGCTCGAGTGGTACAGAATATCATGGCTGTGAATGAGGGAATGTACGTCAGTGCTCAATCCGTCTACCTCATGAACAAGCTACAACACATCCCCGGAATGGGATTGGGAAGGAGCGGCCGGAAAGGCGTCTCAGCGTTGGCCGAAGTGCCACACAACCCTCACACCTTTGGACTGGGTTATCTGCCCACCAAAGAGGACTGGGTGAGGAAAGGAAAAGAAATGGCCGGAAGAGCCAGAGCTAAGCAGGCTGGGAAGCCTTTTGAATTAATGCATAGGCCCATCTGGGGTACCCTGAACGGACGCTTCGTCTGGGAGGGGGAAGATTTTCCATTTTGCGGTTTCCCAGAACCATGGCTGAACGCGGAGAGGAAGCGCGTGCCTGGTTTCGAGATTTTCTTCGACTTGCAATTACCCGGGGATGACGTTGCCGAAGAGCAGACAGACCCATCAGTCAAGGTTGAACAGAGCAAGGCAGTGGATTCTGAGGGCACCGAGCTTGAAATGGGGGTAGCGCTGGCAAGTCTACGCTCAGATCCTTCGATCGACCAAATGTGCTTGGGGGATAACTCCTCGGTTTCCATGATTAGGGACGAAACGGCTGCGGGCCTTCTAGCGACTATCTTGGATGCATCTATCGCACCCTCTCTTACTTGGCAATACGAAGAGGGATTCTTATCCAGCAGCACCGGGTCAGGTAGTGAGCCGGAATCTAATTCCACCGAGTCCTGTGAGTCGGAATCAGGTTCCAGCTCGACTGAGTCTGAGTCTGGTAATCCTGGGGGTGATAACCCGGATACCACAGTTATGTCCAGGTCGTCTTTCTCTTTTTCATTTGAGTCTAATGTAATCGAGATTTCGGACGATTTGGATGAGCTTAATGAGAATCAAATGACTGTGGTTTCTGAGTACTTCTCTGTGCCCTTAATTTATTGCTTAAATTCAGACTTTCAAAAATTTGATAAAAATGACGAGGAAGAAATTCCTCCGGTTTTGCAACGCTTAATTGAGCAGGAGCAGGAGAGGTTTGTTAAACCCTTAACTGATGAAATCGTTACCGTGAACATTGGTATTGAGGAGGACCCGCAGCTGGTCCAGATCGGGTCCACGCTGTCTTCGGAGGAACGCGAGCGCTTAGTCGCTTTACTAAAAGATTCCAAAGATGTTTTCGCGTGGTCCTACGAAGACATGCCTAGGATCGATCCTGATATTGTGCAGCACCGGATCCCCCTTGACCCCGAAGCCCGACCTGTCAAGCAAAAACTCAGAAGGATCTGCCCTGATTGGGCTCTCAAGATTAAGGAAGAGGTCACCAAGAAAATCAACGCAGGCTTCCTGCAGGTATCCGAATACCCGACTTGGTTGGCCAACATCGTTCCAGTGCCGAAGAAGGATGGCAGGATCCGAGTATGCGTGGATTTCAGGGATTTGAACAGAGCTAATCCGAAGGACGACTTTCCCTTACCGCATATTGATGAGTTGGTGGATTTTACGGCAGGGCATGCTTTACTTTCATTCATGGATGGCTTCTCAGGGTACAATCAGATAGTGATGGCACCAGAAGACAGAGAAAAGACTGCATTCACCACCCCGTGGGGGACATACTGTTATAGGGTAATGCCATTTGGGTTGAAGAACGCCGGAGCTACTTATCAACGGGCCGCGACCACCATATTGCACGACATGATCCACAAAGAGGTCGAGGTGTACGTGGACGACATGATTGTCAAGTCCAAGGAAAGAGAGGGCCACTACACCGCCTTGCAAAAGTTCTTTCAAAGGATCAGGGAATTTCGGTTGCGGCTAAATCCTCAGAAATGTACTTTCGGTGTCACAGCGGGGAAAATGCTGGGGTTCCTGATTACACAAAGGGGCATCGAGGTCGACCCTTCAAAGATTAAGGCCATCTTAGAAATGCCACCACCAAGGACTGAAAAGGAGGTGCGAGGCTTTTCTGGGTAAAGTGCAATTCATAAGACGGTTTATCTCAAAATTAACCTTGACTTGTGAACCACTTTTTGGTCTCCTGAAGAAAGGAAAGAAGTTCCAATGGGACGGCCGATGCCAAGCTGCTTTTGAACATATTAAAGAATACTTGTAGAATCCGCCTGTGTTGTCGTCGCCAGAGCCGGGGAAACCGTTGATATTGTACCTCTCAGTGACTGAGACCACAATGGGCTGCATGCTCGCACAAGAATCAGAAGATAAGGTGGAGAGGGCAATCTACTATCTGAGCAAGAAA
Organism: Camellia sinensis; assembly: GCF_055761805.1. Taxonomy (NCBI): domain Eukaryota; kingdom Viridiplantae; phylum Streptophyta; class Magnoliopsida; order Ericales; family Theaceae; genus Camellia; species Camellia sinensis. The sequence goes on from NC_138964.1 coordinate 76,478,248, forward strand.
ATGCTAGATTATGAGACCCGCTACACTCCACTCGAGAAGGCTTGCTTAGCTCTGGTATGGGCTACCAGGAAGCTACGGCACTACCTGTTAGCTCACTCCGTAATGTTGGTTTCGCGGCTAGATCCCATCAAATACCTTTTCGAGAAACTAGCACTTACGGGTAGGCTGGCTCGTTGGCTGCTGTTGCTCTCCGAATTCGATCTGAAGTATGTGACACGCAAGTCAGTTAAAGGAAGAGCAGTGGCAGAGTTCTTGGCCAACCATCCAGTGGAAGGAGGTGAAGCAGTTGAGTACTCATTCCCAAATGAAGCCATTTTGCACATCGACGATGAGTATTGGACGATGTACTTTGACGGAGCGTCAAATCAATACGGGTATGGGATAGGGGTGTTGCTGATAGCACCCGACAATTCCCGTATCCCTCTAGCTTTCAAACTCCGATTCAAAGTCTCGAACAACGAAGCTGAATATGAGGCGTGTATTGCCGGTCTAGAGGCAGCCCTGGAACTAGGGGCAAGACGGTTGGACGTCATTGGGGATTCGAACCTGGTTGTGTCTCAAGCAAACGGAGACTGGAAAGTCAAGGAAGAAAAGATGATGATGTACCACCAAACCTTGGATTTGCTAATCCCTCGGTTTGAAAAGCTAAACTTCGATCATCTTCCAAGAGAGAACAACAGGTTTGCAGATTCTTTGGCAACTCTATCTTCTATGATAGACATCCCATTTGGAATCCGGATGCGTCCAATCGTCATCGACCAGAAATTTGCGCAGCCTATCAGTCGATCGCCGCTATAGATGAGGTTCAGGACGAAAACCCCTGGTATTATGACATTTGGAATTTCTTGGAAAAGGAAGTGTACCCACCAGGGGTAAATGCCAAGGATAAAAGGGCAATTAGAAGAATGGCCGTTCAGTTCATCATCTGTGGGGATAAGCTGTATAAGAGAGGCCATCTGGGAATGCACAAGCTGTGTGTAGAAGCTGAGGAATCAAAGCGCCTAATGGAGGCCATCCATGGAGGAGAATGTGGTGCACACATGAATGGGGTAATGCTGGCGCGGAAGATCCTCAGACAAGGTTACTACTGGTCCACCATGGAGGAGGATTGTATTAGTTTTGTTCGGCGATGCCATAAGTGTCAAATTCATGTAAACCACATGAACATCCCGCCGTCGAAGCTGTACAACATGACTTCGCCATGGCCATTTTCAGTTTGGGGAATCGATGTGATCGGAGCTGTCACCCCGAAGGGGTCGAATGGGCATGAGTTCATCCTGGTTGCGATAGATTATTTCACGAAGTGGGTCGAGGCCCAATCATATGCGGTGTTGAAGGCGTCACACATCGCAAAGTTTATCAGAAACAACATCATCTGTCGCTACGGGGTCCCAAACGAGGTCATCTCAGACAATGGTTCCCACTTCAAAAAGGAAGTGATAGACTTGTTGGAAAAATACAACGTGGCTTTTCACAAGTCATCTACATACCGGCCGCAGACCAACGGAGCGGTCGAGGCCGCCAACAAGAATATCAAACACATACTGCAGAAGATGGTGGAAACCTAACGGGATTGGCCAGATAAGCTGCCATTTGCTCTGTGGGGCTACAGGACTTCAATCAGAACTTCTACCGGGGCGACTCCGTATTCATTGGTTTATGGGATGGAGGCCGTTCTACCTATTGAGATTGAGGTTCCGTCATTGCGCGTATTGGCTGAGTGTCAAATAGCCGAAACAGATTGGCAGCAGAGCAGATTTGAAGAACTCATGCTTTTTGATGAAAGAAGACTGAAAGCACTGTACCATGTTCAGGGTTATCAACGCAGAATTGCCCGGGCTTTCAACAAGAAAGTTAAGTTCAGGAATCTAAAAGAAGGAGATTTGGTACTCAAGGACAACCGAGCTCCCATCCACGACCCAAGGGGCAAGTTCAAACCCAATTGGACTGGTCCCTACATCATCAAAGCTATCTGGTCAGGTGGAGCTGTGGTTCTGATGGATCTAGATGGCTTGGAGTTCTCACAACCGATCAATATGGACAAGTTGAAGAAATATCACCCTTGAGAGGCTCGCTAGGCCGAAAACCCGAAAGGGCGACCTAGGCAAAAGTTAGAGCACAAAAAATTTGAAAATATAAAGACTGAGCTCGCAAGGTTGAAAACCCGCAAAGGGCGGCCTTGGCAAAAGTTAGAGCGCAAAAGGAGAGTGAAAATACCCGAGCGAACCTAAGCCTGAACTACGTAAGGCTTGATTGCCATCTTTGGGATACGTAGGCAACTTCATCCTAAAGTTCAGCCATAAACTCTTCCTCGATCAACTTTGTCCATTTTGACCATCTCAGTCATCTTTATCCATCAGCATTTATCGCGATCTCCGGTACAGTGCTATTCAAACTAGGGGCAACTTTCCGTTGCCACGATGGTGCAGCATCATTCAAACTAGGGGCAACTTTCCGTTGCCATGCAGTGCCGCGGAACTCTTCAAACTAGGGGCAACTTTCCAGTTGCAAGGATCTGGGGTTGTGCATCTCAGTGACAGATTTTAGGCATGTCCAGTTCTGATCTATATCGAAAATGGTTTTGAAAAGTTTTAGTAAAAGTTGATTTTGTTCAAATTAATCTCTTTACAACTTAGACCCTTTTTGGACCAAAAGTGAAAAAAATTTCAGTACCACAATCTTCAATTTCATTGATTTCAAAAACAGAGTTCTCCTACTCTTGCATACAATCGAAGCTGCTTTTTTATTACATTCTTGAAGAAAACTTGAAAGTACTAATAAAGCAATAAATCTGGGGCACAGTCGAGTCAAGCATCCCTTCGCCCCTTCCCAGAGCTGGTCGAAGCCTCTGACGCCAAGCTAGGCCCAACCTATGCCTCCTCATTGAGCCAATCCAAGCACTCATCCGACAAAGTGCAACTGAAAGATGGAGCAGGGGCCAGGAGCTCTCTAGTCCTCCATGCTGCGGCGTATCGAGCAAGCTGTGAACCTCGGACCGGGAAAACAACCGGGTACTCCATCCCCTCTGGTGGGCAAATCTGATCATGACCGAACTGGCACAGGAACCGGAACGGGAAGTAGAATACACAGTGGGTGAGACCAACCAACTGGATCCCGATCAGCCGGGACATGCTATAGCTCATTGCCGGGAGGTTGAGCCAAGGACAACGCCAAGCAATGCAATTTACAGACAAATTGCACATCCAGTCAAACCACCACCTTTCATCAAGGGCATCAACTAGACGTTGTTGAAAGAAATAGCCTCGCGCTGTGTAGGCCGGGCAAGAGTCCACGACCTGTAATTTGTCCATTAACCATACCTGGGGAGGGATGGAAAATGAGAGAATAAAGAACAGAGAGATGTACGATGAGAGAAAAGTAAGACAAGGGTTTTTGCGAGAAAAATCGAGCCTAAGGGCCGAGTGATGTGAGCAAATACACATGTAAGATTGGATGGGAAACATTACCTGCAGCGCAGTGGACTTCCAGCAAACCTAGTCGTCTCCCGGCGATGAAAAGCATCCAAGCCCATCAGAGTCTCGGCCAAGGTCATGGCGATGCAACTCTTCCCTTCCCTCAAGCCTTGGGTAACTTCGACCAGGCGAATGCTAGCTCCGCCGAAGCCCGAGGAAAGCAGAAAGTGGGACAACAAGCACAAGCAAAGGGCGTGTTGCCGGAAACTTTGCCAATAATGGTTGCTGCGGTCACCGGCGTCGGAAAAGCATTGGATCAAACCAAGGATATCTAGTAGGTCAGAGATCGAGCATCATGAGCGGTGAGTCCGCACATCCGCCCCAAGGCCTGGGCGTGATCGAAGCGAAACTGGGGCAAGATCTCTTATTGGCTTTCAGTTTCCATCAAAACTCGAAAATCTTCAAGAGTCGGACATACCTCTTGCCTGCCAAAGCTGAAGACATGCGTCACCGGGTTCCAAAACCTCGCTGCGGCATGGAGGAAAGGAAGGTGTAACGGAGTGCGACTCAACGTGAACAGCGCATTCAAGCCGAAACCCCGGAAGTTTAGCTTTTCGGAACCATCTAGAGAAGTGATCCAAGCTGTAAGGTTTTCAACAAGAAACGCTTCCATTTCTGATGCAAAACTGAGGTGATTGAATGAATCATGGAGCTGGGGCTTTTAAAGAGGGAGAAACACTATTCAGGAGGACACGTGTCAAAAACTGGGTGGCTGCAGGAATAAGTGGCCGGCCGGCCACCTTTTCTGGCTGGCCGGCCATTTGCTTTTTCAAAAATGGCCGGTGACTCCCTCTCTCCAAGAAAACTGGCCGACCGGCTCCCAAAGGTGGCCGACCATGCTCCAGTGTGTCTGCTTGGCCCTGTTTTACCCTCTGAGGGAAAGTTTCGAGCATTTTTCATGCAACGGGAAAGTCAAAGGCCTTCATTTCCCTCTATTTCGGATGCATTCCGTTGCCTAGATCGTCCAGAGTACACTTTGTGTTGTTGAGTTTTGTTATCGAGTTGTCGTTTTGCTTATCGAGTTGTTTGTCGAGCTGTCGTGTTTCGTGTTTTGAGTCATTGCTCTCTATTTAAGCAATCTTTGTTTAAGTCTGGTTTATTTGCTTTGTCAACACTATTGTATTTTGCTTATTGAGTTGTAAACTTACTAAGATTTTGGGAAGTTAGGTTGTTGCGTTGGTTCACTACCTGATTGGACAAAATGCGCAATACACGTTTCCATTCAATCTCATTTTGGTGCAAAATGATGCGATATGATGCCAAGTGTTTAAAATACAATACTTTTTTCAAAAGCTGTTTCATCCCATCATGCTTCGTTTGTTACAACATTTTACAGACTAAGGCACAAGTTTTACAAAAAAATAAACTGCATGATAATGTACAAACGTGCTACAACTACTAGCAAAAAGGATAAATAAAACAGGGGACAGCCGCATCTGTGCTCTCAAGAGAAGTAATAAGAGGCCCTCTTCGTCCTCTTCTGCGGAACGGACTCTCCGCCACCATCGCCATCGCCATCATCATCCGAGTCGGAGCTGTCGTCCTCTGGATCCCCCTCAGCCTCGTCTCCACTCCCGAAACCAAGACCGGAGCCTCCCTCCTCAGCAGATGTCTCTGACTGACGGTCTGTAGCCTCCTCCTCCTCCTCCTCCTCCTCCTTATCAGGCTCCGCCTCTATAACATGAGCCCTGCGTCTGCGGGAGGACCCTCCTCGAGCTCCTCGGAAAGGCCTGGAAGGCCTAGCTCCCCGGAAAGGCCTGGATGGCCCAGCTCCCTGAAAAGGCCCGGATGGCCCAGCTCCGTGAAATGGCCCAGATGGCCCAGCTCCCCAAGGAGGCCCAGATGGCCTGGCCTGCGGCTGAGCGCACATCGGAGGCATCTGAAAATGAAGAGTTCAATTCAAATACATCAGTCCAAATATGTACATCAGATGCAGATACAAGCAAAGACTACATGAAGTGGGTGCATGTAAACACAGTGTACAAGTGGGGTGTGTGTCAGATATGCTCTACACAAGTATCCTATCAATGCAGTAGAAATCAGCATGTCATCAGAAGTATGATAAATGCCAGAAAACTGAAGGGTACCTGAATGCCCGCGATAGACAACTGTGCCTCCCTCCGCAGGACCATCCCCTCAAGCGAGGCCACCAACCCGACCACCTCCTCCACGTACTCTCGGGGTGGCTGCAAATATGAGCTCATAATCATCAGTGAATAAAGGAATGTCTAAATGTCTGAATGATAGATGAAAAAACACTGAGCCATACCAGCGGTGAGTCAGGATCAATAGCGTATCGATCACCGGGCATCGGAGGCTCTAGCGGGATCGGAGTCGGAGAGATAGCCCCATACTGCCACCCCATCAACTCAGTCGGCATATCTGGCCATCCAGGATGAGGATAAGTCGGAGGAACAGGGGGAACCGATCTACCCCCACCTCTAGATGTACCAGCCCCGCTGGTGGAAGGGGCATCTGCGGCCCGAGCCCGGGCCTGGCTCGAGGATGACATACCAGCAGGCCTCGTCATCGGGGTACGAGCTCTCGTCAATGGAGACATCAAATATGTATGATGGTAAGTGCCATAATCCCCCTCCTCGAGATGTAGTAAAGCATCACTACCCAGTATGGCACCGACTACCTCCTGGAAAGAGAGCCTGTCAGCAGTCCGCATACTGACCGGAGGTGCTGCAGGAGGATCCTGAGAGGTGTATCCCCATACCTGACGCAGAAAGCGTTCCCCCAGAAACCATGCCCTACCAACCGGTCCCTCGTACTGGGAGGTGCCCGATACTCCGGCATACTGAAATCGGAGACCATCACCCAAGGGCGCCCAGGGCTGCCATGTAATCTGCGGATAACAAATGCATAAACCAATCAGAAATCGGGAATATACAGAGCAAATCAAAGACGAAAATGAAAGGAACTGAAAGTTCTGAAATACCTCTGACTGTCGCACAGTGTCAAAATACTGTCGCAGGTAAAGGAGAGACTCTCGGCGTCTCGGCCGGTGCGGGCCCTCGAATACCAGTGAATACGGGGTCATGGGAGGCCCTGCCACCTCCAACTCTGGGCCTAACGTCGGGAAGTATACGTAGACCCATAACTGAGAAAAGCAGTGCAGAATATAAATACAAAATGCTGAGGGCAAAATACAGACTGTAAAGTGCGTCGTGTGTGCAATGTACAAGTAATGAGGAGCAGAAATGTAAATCAAGGGGACAGAAAGTACCTCCCAGGCCCTCCAGTAGCCGCCAAGTAAGTCTCCCTGCCCGCGGGAGGTCGCGCTCATGTAGCAGTAAAGGGTAGCCAGGCCGACGCCACCCCAGTCGTATCGACTGACCTGTGATAAGTCAACCAGAGCGCTCAACAGATATAGCCTGACCGTGTTCCCTCTATCGGCAAACAGGGTAGTCCCGAAGAGGAACATAAGGAAACCACGGGCATACTGCTCTGTCTCCTCAAGAGTCTCGGGCACCATCTCCACCCGCCGGAAGTGGGAAGAGAACCAAGTGTATCGGACTCTCCCAGAAGCCCTGTCAACAGGCGGGCGAGCCCCCAGTAGATATATCCAAGCAGCCTCCCACTCGCCCATGTCCTCGTCATAAGGAATGGACCAACCTCCTATGTCCAGGCCGGTCAGTACAGCAAAATCCAGAGGGGTCATAGTCATAGCCCCAGTGGCAGAGAAATGAAAGGAGTTGGTGGTGTCCCACCATCTCTCCACCAATGCCGCCATCAGTGTCCTCCTGGCAGGACAACGTGATAATCCAGCGTAGAAGGCCCGAACCCTGCCAAGTCTACTAAATCCCGGACGGCCTTCGGGAGCTCAACGTACCAATCCCTCGCGGCGGTGGAGCCATATCCCCGTACACCGCGAGAACCAACCTGCATTCAGAATGAATACATGTGTCAGTATAAAATGAATGAGCTGTGTGCCAATGAAATGAATGAGCTGTGTGCCAATAAAATGAACGAGCTATGTGCCAATGAAATGAATGGGCTGTGTGCCCATGGAATGAATGGGCTGTTTACCAATGAAATGTGTGAGCTGTGTGTTCAAAGTGTGATGTATAAGCTGTATGAAAATCAAGGTTTGGGCTGCGTGTTCAACCTTCAATCAATGTGGGCTGCGTGTTCACTACTAAAATTTGGGCTGCGTGTTCAGATTTCAGAAAATTAAGGTTTGGGCTGCGTGTTCAACCTTCAATCAATGTGGGCTGCGTGTTCAGATTTCAGAAAATTAAGGTTTGGGCTGCGTGTTCAACCTTCAATCAATATGGGCTACGTGTTCACTATCAGAGTTTGGGCTGCGTGTTCAGATTTCAGAAATTAAAATTTGAGCTGTGTGTTCAGATTTCAGAAAATTAGAGTTTGGGCTGCGTGTTCTACTCTCAATCAGTATGGGCTGTGTGTTCACCTTTAATTCGAGCTGCGTGTTCAGAAAATCGGAGTTTGGGGCTGCGTGTTCTACTCCTAGTCAGTGTGTGCCGTGTGTTCACCTTCAAAATCAGGCTGTGTGTTCGACAAATCAGTGTTTGAGCCGTGTGTTCACTTCTTAACTAATGTGCGCCGTGTGTTTCCAATAAATTAACGAGCCGAGTGTTCAGAAATTCAAGTGTTTAAACTACATGTTCAGGATGCAAGCAAAGTACTATGTCATAAGCTAAACTGTGTGTTCAAGCATGGCAAAAGCATGAAATGCACGAAAAATGTAGAACATGAAGTAAATACCTCTCGCGCCTCATAGGAGAGGTGATGCTCTGGCTCCCGCAAAAGTAGATCCCCAGGTGCTCGCTCATCAAAATCAGTAAAATGACGAAAAACGGCACGAGGAAGGACATGTGCTGGCGGAGCGTACCTCCCGGGAATAAAAGGTCGGACCCTCGGGGGCAAAGTCATGGGATCAAAATCGTCCCCGACACCCGGAAAACCTCCACCATGAGGAGAATTACCCGCCATTTTTAGAAAATCTGCAAAAGGAGCAAAAATGAGCGAAAATGAGCCAAAATTCGAAAAAGTCAACAAAAGTCAACTCCCGAGAAAATCTTCCAAATATTGAGACAAACTCACCTCAAGTGGCGAAAATGAGAAAAGAAGCTCCGAAACCAAAATTTAATCAGTTCAAAGTACTTGAAACTGAATATTTTCGCGAAAACAACTTGCGTGGGACGTTGGAAAACGCGTATGGAGCTCAGATCTGAGGGAGAAAATGGTGTGGGAAGCAAGAGGAGAAGATCTCGGCTGCATTTATAGGCTCAAAATGTTTGGGTGAGAGAGCATGATGAAAAGGAGGTGAAAGGACCAAAATGCCCTCGGATTTGGGCAGATGGCCGGCCGGCCACCTTTTTCAGCCGGCCAGCCATTCTCTTTTTGCAAAACTGGCCGGCCATCTCCCACCCTCCATAAAACTAGCCGGCCATGTCCCCCACATGCTCACCTAGCTCTCTACAAATTTTGAGGAAGATTGGAGTCCCGGGACCTGAAAAAGTTCAAGAAAAGTGCACTTTCTGTTGCGAAATTGCTCCGCCGGAACTTCAGCTTCAAGTTCTGACGTGTGTCTCATCACTGTGCATCGAAATCAAAGCGTATCCTTTTTGAATGTGTTATAGCCTTTCCAGGAAGTGGATCGGAGGCCATGATCGAGTTGCCTTCGCCAAAACACGCGCTTCTTTGCTCGTTGTTTCGTAACAAACGGGCACCTTGATTTATGCTCGTTTTGCACTATCATGCACATAACTTGCATTCTCATGAGCATACTTGCATTATTATGCACATTTCTTGATATTGCCATACCTCTGTGTTTGAGCATGCGTTGTCACGCACGTTCCTTTCTCGCATCGCGATGCATTCACTCGCCGGCACTGTGTGTGTCAAACTTTCGAAATCACATTGAATATATGTTGGTAGCATATTGTGCTTGTTGAATTTCTCTCTTTTGCAGGCACGATATTGTATGTACGGTTCATTTGAGGCTGGTGCGACCAGACGAATCGCGCAGGTATCGTATCTTCTCCGTGTGAGACGTGGCGAGGATTGAATAATTCTCTGCATTCTTAACTGCATAAAATGTAGTTGTTGCTTTGCATTCTTGCTTAAAACTGTTGCATCTATTTGCGAATACTTGCTTCATTACAGCTTGCTGCATTTGCATGATCATTGAGTTACTTTCGGCTCTGTGCATATCGCTTTGCATTTTGCCCCCTGCATGCGAGCATGCCTGCGGGCACATCTCTGTTTATCTTGTATGTTTGTCTAAGTCTTCGGCTTTGTCAAAAATGGGGTCGTCTCTGGGCTTTGACATTCACTCCCGTCACTTGTGACTTCCGAGTTCTGTCAAAGAGGGGCAACTGTAGACACCCCATTTTTGACCGACCTTAAGACTCAGACATCACCAGTTGAGCACTCGGTGATATTGCATGTTGTGCTTGCTCAGAAGTCTTAGAGTCGCGGCTGCGAGCCCTGCCTCCGGACTTCCGAACCCTCTTCTGTGCCTCGCCTCGGTTTGCAAACCAGGCTCGGTTTTCTCTGTTTCTTTTCCTGAGGGGAGGGAGAGGTCCCGTAGACCATCTCTCAGCGGCTGTGGGCTACATTTTCTGGCCGTAGGCCATTTTGCCCACTTCGGAGCCCGGTTCCCGGTTTTTCAGAATCGTTGGCCGTGTGCCTCGGTTCAGGACTGCCTAACCATCTCCGTTTGCTCTGATTTTTGGCATACTTCTTATTTGCTCCCTTTTCAGGGACACTAGGGTCTGAGAAACCCACTTCGTGGTCGAATGCCACTTTCGGTGCTTAACAACCCATTTTCGGGACCCCGAATTGCGCGTTTTGGCCCCCGAACATTCGTTTTGCATCGGTTTTCGTTCATTTTTGGCAGGTACCTCTGTTTTATCACCGGGAAGGCCGTAGAAGGGTGGGAGGCCAGTAATTGTTTCAGCAACCAGTTATATATCCTCCGGCGCCCTCCGGCGCCCTCCGACGCCCGTTTTTCTCACTTCCGGGCCAATGTTGAACACCCTTGGGCCATTTTCTTGAACTTTTAACCACATATTGGTGATGTACACACATGGGAGGACCCTAAAAGTTAGTGGCCGGCCAATAATTCCACCTGACCCTTTTGACCCCCCCTAAAAATGGCTTGTTGTCCCTCCTGTTTTACAGTTGCCAATTTTGAACCACAGGGTTGTGTTGAGGGCACCTGGGAGGACACCTTTTTGTGGTGGCCGGCCACTAAATCAGCTTGACCCTTTTGACCCTTGGCCAGCTGGCCATGGGAGGTAGCCGGCCGGCCACCTGTAACTTTGAAAACCAGCCAGCCATGTTGCTTACAATACACACTTTACAGCTGTATAGCTGTATTCCCCAGAAAATATCTCAATCCGGGGGATATTTTTTGGGGGAAAACTTACCTCCTTTTCCCCCACTCTCTTTCTCCCTTTGCTCCCTCTTTTTTGTCCATATAACCAGCAGGCAGCATTGGTGGCAAGGGTTAGAAAAAATTACCTTCAAGCTTGGTATACAAAATCCCACTCCATCTCTCTCATTTTCTTGAAAACCTCCAAGTCCTACACCACCATTTCTTCTACACCACCAACCCCCACCCTTCCATCCTCCATTCCAGAAGTTTGAAGGTGTTCTCCAAGGCCTAAGGGTGCTACAAACTCAAGCCAAGAGTTGCTAAAGGCTTGTCTTCAAGGGTGAGTTTCATTTCCCCTTTTCTTGGTCCATTCCTTGTATCCTTTGTAAGCCATGCATTTTTACTGTTTTGAGCTCCGGCCCTAACTGAAAGTGGCCTTATTTTGAGCTCCTTTTCACTTTTTCTTAAGGGCTCAACCCTGTTTGAGCCCCCCATTTTGCACTTGCTTCAATATCCTTCTTGAATGCCATTTTCTTGCATGATATTTTTAGCTTGTATGTGATCTGTTTTGGAGCATGATGTAAACTGTAAGTAGGCTTATTTTGAGCCCCTCTTCAACATTGAAGAGGGCTCATCACTGTTTGGGACCTCCATGTGCCACTTGTTGTTATACCCCTCTTTGGTCCCCATTTTTGCATGACTTGGCAGCCCCTTGTGCTTCTGTTTTTGGTCATTTTACAGAACTGGAAATAGTCTTATTTTGGCCCATTCTTCATGTTTCATTAAGGGCCTTTCATGGGTTGAGGCATCTTTTATACACTTCATGTTATATCTCTCTTTTAATCCCCATTTTTGCATGATTTGTTAGCCTATCTTGCTTCCATTTTTGGGCGATTTATAGAACTGAAAACAGTCTTATTTTGACCCCATATTCATGTTTCATTAAGGGTCTTTGGCTGTTTGATGAATGTTTTGTACACTTTGTGTTTTGACCTCTTTTGGGCCCTATCTTGCATGGCATTTTGAGCATATTTGAATACTATTTTGGGTCCGATCCTCAACTGTAAAATGCCTTATTTTTGGTCCCTCATCATTATTGTAGAAGAGTCTTTTTCTGTTTGGGCTTTGCATCTACCACTTCCTTCTTTGGCCATCTTTTGACCCATTTCTTGCATAAGAGTGCAGCCATACCTGTGTTTGTTTTGGGCTATTTTCAGAACTGAAAAAGGTCATATTTTGGGCCCCTCTTCAACTTTGTTGAAGGGCCCTAATCTGTTTGGGGATAGCATCTGTGAGTTGCTTCTTTATCGCTCTTTTAATCCCCATTTTTGCATGCTAGTTTTGCCCTGTTTCTATTTGATTTTTGGCCATGCTTTGAACTGTAAAAGTGCTTATTTTGGGGCTGCCTTGCTTCTGTCTTCGCATTCCATGTGCCAATTATGCATGCTTTGTATAGCTATAAGCCATTTCATGTACCTAATGTTGCATTTCGGGGGAATTCCATGTATCGGGTGTCATTTCGCCTTGTTTCGGGGCTGTTTTCCCCCACATTTCAGTGCTGAAATCCCATTAGCATGTTTGCATATCATTTCCCATGTTATTGCATTGCATATGCCATTGCCTCGGTTTGCGTGCCCGTGTGCACGCATTTCGAGGCACTTCATTTTCATCCATCGGCCTCTTATGTGAGTGTGGCTGAGGCTCTCTCATGTTAGTATAAGTCCATGTTGCATTCTATATGCCATTTTAGCCATTGCATTGCATATGCCATTGCCTCAGTTTGCGTGCCCGTGTGCACGCATTTTGAGGCACTTCATTTTCATCCATCGGCCTCTTATGTGAGTGTGGCCGAGGCTCTCTCATGTTAGTATAAGTCCATGTTGCATTCTATATGCCATTTTAGCCATTGCATTGCGTATACCATTGCCTCAGTTTGCGTGCCCGTGTGCACGTATTTCGAGGCACTTCATTTTCAACCAATGGCCTCTTATGTGAATGTGGCTGAGGCTCTCTCATGTTGGTGTAAGCCCATTATTGCATTGCGTATGCCATTTCATCCATAGCATTGTGCATGTCCGGTTGTGTATTACCTCGTATAGCGTGTATGCCATTCCATGACATTCTGTATGTTAGGATTGTATCTTAGTTGCATTTCATGCATATCATGCATATTGCATCGTGTTCGGAATAGGAGTTAGCCCGAGCACGGGAAACGAGGTGCATTTCGTACTCCGAGTGACGGAATGTGTCTCAATTCCCCAGTCACCGACACTCCGGATCATCCATGATGGAGTTAGGTCTTGTTGTGTTTTCATGTGCATTCATTCCATATTAAATTGTGCAATTCGACTCCTCGGCCATCATGCCTCGGTATGCATGATTGGTGGCACGAGGATCGAGGCATGCATATATTTGTGAAAATACATTGCTATGCCCCTTTCCTGCTCTCTGTTGCAGCAAAATGAAGAATCAGCAACTTTTCAGAGCTCGACACGCTTTCCAAGAATAACTGCTAAACAGAGGCTAATTGGGGCATCCCGGTGGATTTCCGCGTGAAGCAGCCCAAACATACATCATTCATCAGAATCAAGGCAGCCCCTGTCTTGCACGCCAGTTTTACAGTTTTCTTAGTTAATTTGTTAATTAATTAGGAATTTGTACATTATTTGGACTGTAATATTTGGACTGTAATATTCTTTTATTTGGGACTGTATATTTATTCGGACCCTCTGCGCGAAGGCATAACTGTAATAAGTGTGCGTGTGTGTGTTGTATGTCTTCCAACCCCACGTCTTTCTTCATTTTATTTATCCGCTTATGATGGTTAGATTAGGGCATATTTCAGTTAGCATACAGTATAACAACATGTTTGCATCATTCATCTGTTTTGCATGCACCAGGCTCGGCGCATCATACTAACTGCATTGTATTTCAATTTCAAAGTTGAATACGTGTTAGCTGTAGCATTCCATATGCCATGTTTAGAATAGCCGAGCCTGCTATAGTTGCATTTTTGCATGTGTTGCATTAGGCATTTCTGTATACTTAGGATTCATGCATGATTTCTAATGAGTTTCTGTTTTGGCTTGGAGTACTCGGTAAGTTTTATGCTTTAGCATCCTTGCATGCGTGTGAGTGACTGCCATGAATAGCATGCTTACCATGAGGCTAATTGCTTATGTGATATAACTGCCTGAATGCTTGTGGGTGAAGGTTGGGTTACTTGGATTGGAATAAATCATCAACTGTTTGTTTTAAGTCCACTAGATAGTGGCAAAACCATCTTTCTAAGCCCACCTGCGGGTGGCAAAATCTGCATTTTAAGCCTACTTGCGAGTAGCAAACCATCTTTCAAAAACAAACATGAAATGTTTTGTTCCAATTCAAGCGATCCAGTCTATACTTGTATGCTGTGCGCATCACATAGTAACCTAGGCTAATAACCGGAATAAGAACACACAATGTTTTCAAAAATAGATATCATGGTTAGTAGAGGTCGATCTTTGATCGGGCGAGCGGGGGTGCTCACGAAGTGACCTTCCCCAATCGTACCCAAGTTCCCGAGCCGAGGCAACTTTGGTGATGACGGACACGTGGCCTTTGGCACCGAGTCAGGGTTTCCTAAATTTCCCAAAATAAAAATATTTAGGTGGCGACTCTGTATCTGGAAAAGCAGTCCATGTTTGGCACTTCTTTCAAAAAATCTGTTTTCTCAAAACGATTTGTCGGATTTGGACTCTTTGGTTCAGATTAAGAAACCGTGACCCAAATCGAGTCCGAGCTGTAGCGAGGTCCCCCGTGGGCTTGTTACAGACGGGCAGTGGCCTATATTGATAGGAGTCAAGGTTTTCTAGTTTTTCCAAAAATATTAAGTGGCAACTCCGAGACTGGTGATTGGTCTTTATTTGGCATTTTGTTCAATTAATGGATTTTCTACATATATGCCAGATCTAGACCTTCACTCATTTCACACTATACATTTGTGAACAAAACGGGAGGATCAATTGTAAGGCGACACCGAATACTCTTCTAGGAGATCCCACATCTGGCGACAGTGGTCGTTGGTGGTGATGTGTTGGACAGATAGGTGAAATTTAACTGATAGCTAAATAAATAGGAGACTCATGTACAGATAGGTAACATTTGAACAGATAGTTAGACAAATAAGTGACATTTGGACAATTTGAACAGATAGACAAATAGGAGAATTTTGAACAAATAGGCATTTTTTTGGATAGATAATGTCCTTTTGGCCTACAAAGATTCAAGTTTGGGCATATTGGTCCAAGAGTTTTAGAAATAGGCTTCTAGCCTAAGTCTCCTTTAAAGAAAAGGAAAAAAAAAAAAAAAAAAGGTTATTGGCACTGTCTCAATCAGGAGAAAAGATCATATCAAAGAAATTATTTCAATCAAAGGGCATTCGCTATAAATTTCGGAAAAATAGGTGTGCTGGTTTAAATTCGATAAAACAGTTTGCTTTCGGCAAGTTTATAAACCGGCTTGATTCAATCTTAAGGTGCTTGGAATGAAGAATCAAATTGATTCTTATAGTTTTAAAAATTTAGGAGCCGAATCCAATTGTGAAACTATTAAAATTAAATCAGAATCAAACTAGACCAAACCTAATAGTTGGACATATTCATATTAATTTATCGATGTACTGATTTTTTTTGTTTCAATGTGAATTAACAATTTTCGTTCCAACAATGTTAGGTAATTCAAAATTTTGTGACTCAAATCACTCAAAACGACGTCGTTTTGAATGTATTTGAGTGTAAAATAACGTCGTTTTGACAAATTTAAACCATTTAACCACAAAATTTTAGACTACCAAACATTTTCCTTTTCGTTCCCATACATTGATATACTAACATTCTCTCTTTTTTATGTCAAGCCAAAGAAAAGTCATGCATTATTTCGTAGGAATAATTGTCATTTTTGTTTGCGTTTATATGCAAAAATCTTGCACAAGCACTCGTTTCATCATCATCACTAAAATCAACTTTTACCGTCATGGCATCAATACAAATCTACATTTTTTTTTCCAGAATTTTATTTTAAAATTTTATTTACGGTTAAAATTTGGGATAAATTACACTTTATCCCCTTTCGTCATGTTTGACTCACAATACTAATAGTGAGGTATTAATAATCCTATCAAATTAATAGTGTGGTATTAACTATCCTACCCCTACCCCATTACTAATAATCCTACAAATTTGTTGGATTAATTATCCATTGGATTAATAGTCCTAAACCAAAATGTCAAAACAAACATAGGATGATTGGGCTCACGGATTAATAATCCTAATCCCATGCTTTAATCCTTCCAATCAAACATGTCCTTATGTTTGGTTACCTGTCCACTTTGGCCATTAAAGTTTCATTTTTCTTACTTTGACCTATCATATTTCAAGTTTTTTCTTTTTTTCTTTTTTTCAATTTACTCCTAAAACTAATTTATGTTAAAAATTAGATAGAAAATTACACATTAGTAGTCACGTGGGATAAAATTATTTTATTATTTATAACTCACGTCTACATAAACTTAAATTCTAATATAATAATATATTTTTATATTATGTGACAGTTATTATGACACTTTCTATCTAATTTTTAACATAAATTAAATTTAAGAGTATATTGAGAAAAACTTCAATCATAAAGGGTCAAAATAAATAAATAAATAGATAAATAAATTTTAAGGGTCAAAGTGAGAAAGTGACAAAACATAAAAAGACAAACTATAATTTATTCTATTTGTGAAACTCACTATACTAATTCAATTTTTACTACAAAATTTAATTCTGAATAACATTTGGAGACTTTTGTTAGTCGGTCGAATTATTGTTATCATCAAAACCATATTTTTACTCCAACACTAAAAAACTACATTTTTATCGACAATTTAACTTAAAAATTAATTTATGATTAAAATTCATTTTATATGTAAAACCATAATACACCAATTCAAAATCTACTACATAATTTAATTCTGAATAAATTTTTGGCGACTTTTGTCTGAGCCAGTAGAAATACTGTTCACCATCAATGCCATACTTGCACTCCAACTGCTCTGGTCACGAAAATTAATAATATTTCATTCAGCCTGGACTAGTGAATGAAACTGCAATCAATTCAAATCAATTCCTTCTATACTCAACTCATGCCTTATACTCCACTCATGCCTTAATTCTCTGTTTTGATTGTTTCAAGTCTTCTTCTTTCTTGAGTAGATTATTGTGCATCTTTTTCACAGTTTTATCTATTTTATTTTTTTGGTAATTTTTCTCGTAACCATGAAGTTGGAATTACTTCATTCTTTCTCCCATAAAATTATTTGACCACGACCTACTGCAAGAATTAAGAGATGTTTGACGATCCAATTCAACACCTAAAATTGAATGCATTAAGTGATAATCAATTAAATTTTTTTGATAATCACAATTGATCTCACTTAAAATTTAAGTATCTGTTAAATTTTAGGCTTTTTCTTAAGAAAATTTTAAGTAATATGAAACTTACTTAATTCTGACTGAATTTATAAATATTAAATATAAATATCGATATACACTATTATAAATTCATTGCCATCAAGCACCACCATTATGTTACTATCACTACCATCGCTACCACTACCGCCGCCGCCGCCGCCATCAACGCTACTGCTACCACCATGCCCCTGCCACCACTATTACAATATCAAAATTGAAACATATAATTTGAAAATAATAAATTTTAAATTTGATTTTATACATATCAAACAACTTATTTCTAATTTAGCACTTAATTTTTTATCAAATAGTTTTTTAGCTTTAACATTTAGCATTCAATTTTCAATATTTAACTTTTAGTCTTTAGTTTTCAGTTTTCTGCTTTATCAAACACTACCTTAGTATTGCTCTTCTCATTTATGCTCCATTTGTTTGGATAGAAAATATTTTCTAATGGAAAGCATTTTTTACAATTTTTTTTTTTTTTTTCGGAAAACGTTTTCTGTGGAGGTGATGTTGGTGAAACGAATGTAGAAGTAAAGGTGGTGGCATGGTGGTGGGGCGACAGAGAAGTTGATGGCAATGGTAACGGTGATGGTGGTGGTAGTAGAAGTAAAAGTAGCAATGATGGTGTGGCGACATTGACAAAATTTTTGTTTGGAACTTTTTAAAAGTGAAAAATATTTCCTACCTAAATAAGTTTATTTTTTATTGATCATGAAAAAAAAAATCCATTAATTTTTATCTTTTATTGTATAAAATATCAAAAAGTTTAAAAAAAAAATTAAAATATATTTTTCATCAAACAAATAGAGTAATAAAATGTGTAAAAATAAATAGGCGACGCCAATAAAAGAACAAAGTGGTATGATTGAAGATTGTGACGACAATGTCACATCACCCTGACAATTCCATTCTAATTTGGAAGAAATATATATAGGTGAGAGTTGAAAAAAGAATAAATAAATAATTAACACATAAAAAAGTGACAGTTACACTTATATCTTTACAATTTTTGATTTGCACTTTATTACAATTATACTTACATTTCACCATAAATACATTTACACCTTTTATATATTAATAATTTTTTTCCCATTCCCTCACCTATATGTAATTTTCACTTATAACTTCCTAACTTGTAAACACCAAAGAGAAGATCCTTTTACGCATTTATGAGCATGGGGCGACTAAGATCTCTTTCTTTTAGGTAATATTAACCATTCTAAGTTCTTAACTTGTAGCACGAAAGAGAAAATCCTTTTACACATTTATGAGCATAGGGCGACTAAGATCTCTTCCTTTTAGGTAATATTAACCATTCTAAGTTCTTAACTTGAAGGGCGACTAAGATCTTTTTCACCATCCAAAATAATTTTCATAAATGAAAATGTTTAGGTAATGTTTGTTTACGATATAGGTTAAATGAGATTTTGATTATGGTGAGATTGAATGATGGAATAACTAGTGATGATAGGATTAAGTTTTCCTCCTTACATTTCTCTTTTCATATCTTTCTTGTAGACCTATGTATACCTCATCTTTCCATGGGGGGTTCCAATCCAGACACATTCACGTGATCTAAACTATTTACCTCATAGTTTCGTAGTAAAGATTATCTATGTAAAAAATCAGTATCATCAAATAATTATAAATACAAAAACAAAACATATTTTATTTTATAAAATGAATAGTTTAAATTTACAATCATATTTGCCATTCATTTTGTAAAATAAAATACAATTTGTTCATGTATTTATAATTATCCAACAAAACTAATTTTTTACATGTACAATTTTTACTTCAAGGCCTACGAGGAAGACAGTTGGATCATCTATGTGTGCCCAAATTGGGGCCCACTAGAAAGGGTATGGAAGGATATGGAGAGATGAAGGAATGAAGAGGAGCTCATTCCGTGTTTGTATTTGAAAAGTGCGTCTGCTTGTGCACTATTATGATGATATTAGTTACGTGGGATTGAATTTTCAAATTATGTAAAATCTCGCATCACATATAAGGTAATTTTGTTGGTTATGTAAAATAGGGAACAAAATTGTCTTTTAGCCACAAATTCATGAGATTAGACTAGTAACTCCAACCCTTTTATGGAAACGATAATTTCATTATAAAAAGGGATTGATAGTCCCATGCCATTTCTCTACCGAAAAATATAGTTTAAGCAACAATCCCCCTCCCCCTCCCTTCTTTTCCAAACTCTCCCCCCCCAATTAAACATGGCCTAGTGTTGAAATATGTGTAAAAATTATATTGAGATCATAAATAATTTAGAAATTCACCAAGAAATCTTATTTTAGAAAAGTATGTACTACAAGAAAATAGGACAAATAACACGGAGCTTTTCGCGACGGTATAGGTGTGGTCGCCAAAAATGATTTTTTGCGACAATGTGTAGCTGCTGTCGCCAAAAAAAGTCTTTTGCGACGGCGTGTATCTGCCGTCGCCAAAAATGACCTTTTGCAACGATAGTGACCCCGTCGCTAATGAATGCACAAGAAAAATACAGGAACAATTGCGACGCCTGGTTTACCGTCACCAAAAAAAAAATTGAGACGGGAAAGTTTACTGTCGCAAAGAGTGGACAATTTCGCAAAAAAAACGACGTCGTTTTATTTGTTAATGTTTATCATTTGTGACGGTTTAATATATGCCGTCGTAAAAACTAAAAATTTTCTATCCCACTCATTTGTTTCCCATTTGCGATCAAGTTCTTCCGAAATCCCTAAAAACCTTTCTGAAACCAAAATCCAAAATCCCTAAAAGCTTTTGAAACCAAAATCCCCAAAATCCCTAAAAGCTTTATGGGGTTCCAGCATTCAGCATTGCCATACATTGAAGAGGGTGAAGGACGACGAGGGTGAACAACGAGTGAGTAGCGAGTGACGAGAGTGAACGACGACGACGATGAGCAGCAGCGAGTAATGGCTAGCAACGAACAACGGTCTTCGCAAACCCTTCCACTCTCAACTCCCTCCTCCTTCCATCTTCTCCTCCAGATCTCATTCCCGCCGGAGTTTCCGTCTCAGAGCTGTAAGTGCTCTATGTTTATTTATTTACAAAATCTCATTTTTGATTAATTGGATAGTGTTTACTTTTAGTAGTTTTTTTATTTATTTACAAAATCTCATTTTTGATTAATTCTGACTCCATCGCTTATCATGCACATCCATTAAAATTAGAGTACATCATAATACACCAACAAAAAATAAAAATTAATTACGAGATAAAAAAGAAAGAAAGCAAAAGCTCTAAGAGCAATAAACAAACACTAATAAGTTGATCAGAATTTGAAGATGGGTATAATGATGGAGATGGAGATGGTGGCAATGGAAAAAATGGAATTGTGATGCCATTTGATGGAGGAGAAGAAAAAGGTGACACAGAGGCATGACTATTATTGCCTGCATGAATCAACTTAATCATTACCATGAGGAGTACCAGATGCAGCTGTCCTGGACCCAAGACCCCCACAGTAACCCCCTCCTCTCTCTTATCAATATCTCAACTGGGTTCTCTTTGTTTTGATCAATTATTTCCTTATTGAAGTTGGGTTTGTTCTACAGAGCAGACTTTCATAGTCTTGGATAAAGAATTGGTTGTTGGATACTTCATCCATGGAGATGCCCATGTTGAAGGTCAGTTGGAGTTGCACACCCCCTCTTTTATTTACTGAATGGTTTTTATTTTTTTATTTTATTACTGTTCTTTGATACTCTTGTTGTTTGCAATTGCAATTGAATTTTGGTTGTCATGTATAGTCAGTGTGGAGTATTGTTGATAACTTGATATTAATGAAATTTCTTTATTGTATTGATAATTTCATACACATATGTGCTTATAATTGTGCTTGTATCAATTTTGTGAAGGTTAACCACCGTTGAAAAAGGTCTCTGTAGAGATTTTTTATGGCTTTCCATAGCCATGGAAAGGGGGCTATTATACAATCCCATCTTCTCCCCTTAGTACCCTGATGCCTCCCCCTAGGCTACACTATTTTCTTTTTATTTATTTATTTATTTATTTTGCGAGGAGATTTGTGTTTTTGAGATATCTCCTCTATGCTATAGAGTCTAATCTCTTGGGTTATCCCTTCTCTTGCTTCAAGAGTTTGCTTCTACATGGTGGATGAGGTGTTTTCTGGTGTTCTCCATTTTTTGTGTTCTAGCTTTCATGGTGAGAACTAAGAACCCACTTTGGTTATCTAGAATTGCTATGAAATTTTCCCTTTCCTTTCTAGATTCTTGTTTGTGTATGCAAGATCTTGTGGTGGTTCTTGTTGCTAGGTAAATTTCTGTGTGCTTTTCTGGAAATCTTTGATTTGCCATTAAGAGTGATATCAAAAAGGCTTGAGTTTGTGGGCTCCCATGAGATTTTTATATTTGTTGGAGATGGTATTTTGTTCGAGCACAGCTGAAGTTTTGGCCGAATGATCTCCATGTGTGCCTACTGTTGTTGCTGCTGAGTTGCTAAGGAGCTGCTGCAGTATTTGCTGCTGGTTTGTTCAAATCCATGCTGGGTTTGTTTCAAAACCATAGGCAGTTTTGTTTAAGACTATGGGCTGGTTTGGAAGCCTTGGTGGGTTTTCTTGACCAAATAGTGTTGATTGGACTGAAATTTATTTAAAATTTATTTGTCCAATGTGTTGTATTGCTTTAGCCTCGCTTTGAGCTTATTTAAATCTGTTTAGTGGATTATATTGTGTGTTAGTAGCAAGGAGTGTTTTTCCTTTTTGAAGGGCGTGTTGCCTTTTAGGCATGTAATGAACTTCATTGTAATATCTAATTTTTTGGTATAAAATATATGACTTACTTACCCTCTTCTTTTTTGTTTTTGTTTTGTTTTGTGAAGGCTAGATTCTCGTGTATAATTGGTTCTGTGAACTTCCCTTGAATTTGTTGGATAAATTTGATTGTTCATTTTTATGGAATTGAGTTTTGTGATTGGCACTTATAAGAAAGGTTAGAGTTTTGGATGTTGAGGACAGAGTTGTGCTAAAAATGAAAATCTCTAATTTTTATCCTCTTTGCTAAAGCACCATTAATTTTCGCTAAATGCTCAAATATTTTTGATTAATTTTAAAAAGAATGACAAATATAGATGATTAAGTCACTTCGTACTAATGTAGATATAGATATTTGGTTGTTATTGATTATACTGTTAATTGGAATGTATTGGCTTGAGCATTGTAGATGCTTCCTTGTCTTGGGAACGGAAGTTGCTCCCTGAGGTTGTTTTTGGATTTATGGATTTAAGTAGAGATTTGTAGAGGGAAAGGAAATGGGGAGGGAAAAGTGTCAAAAAATTAGCTTATATTTTTTCACTTTCTCCCTTCTCTTTTTTTTTTTTTTTTCTCCTCTGAAATCTTTGAATCAGACATAACCTAAAATGATTGTAATTTGTAGTTGCTTTTCAGTGGGGACATCTCTTGGTTAAGATTATAATTGATCACATATGCATGGATTTTATGAATGCGTAAAATTGCTAAAGAGAATTTAATTCTTCACTTTCTATTCCTGCAGTATTTTTGAGGGGTAGTAAATTTTTAATTGGGTTTATTAACCTTTTAAAATATTAAATATATAATTCAGTGATGAAAACTTGTACTTGTGATGGCTAATGTATGCATATAAACTTTAAATTTCTATTATTTCCATGTTCATCATCGGATTACTGCCTACCATTTACAAGCTTCCCAATACTATTCTCAATATATGAAATACCTTTTCCACTAGTTGATTGCATTTAAAAGCACTAACACTACTTTGAGAAGGAAGAAGTCAAAATTGAATCATAATTGAGGGAGATTAATTTTTATTTGCGTATGGATTTTTCTTTAATTTTTATAGGCGTATGAAATACCCCACTTGACTTCTTTATGCTTCTTATCTGTATGTGCTAAATTCATGTCTATAAATGATATGCCCTTTTTTCCAGCCATGGTTGGTGATGGGAATATATACATGAATGACTTGGATGATTCCCAAATGGCAGAGATTGAAATAATGATAGCTGAGCCCAAAAGGTACATGCCTTTCATTTTCTTCTTATGATAGTGCCAATGATGACTGGGAGTCGCAAATTATTTCATTATCATTTATTGC
Source organism: Camellia sinensis (assembly GCF_055761805.1). Lineage (NCBI taxonomy): Eukaryota > Viridiplantae > Streptophyta > Magnoliopsida > Ericales > Theaceae > Camellia > Camellia sinensis. The sequence continues at coordinate 76,501,688 of NC_138964.1, forward strand.
TCATCTCTTCTTATTTTCATTTATAATTAAGTCCAATGAATATATACATGAATGACTTGGATGATTCCCAAATGGTAGAGATTGAAATAATGATAGTTGAGCCTAAAAGGTACATGCCTTTCATTTTCTTCTTATGATAGTGCCAATGATGACTGGGAGTCACATAATATTTCATTATCACTGATTGCTGATCTCTTCTTATTTTCATTTATAATTAAGTCCAAAGTATATGTGTCCATGTACAACCATATTTTCCTTCTGACCATTATGATTCTTTTGTTTTGGTTACTATTTTACTTTAGTCTGAAGTTGTTAAAGATGTGGATGCTACAACAATGTTTTTTTCCCTGGTTGATGATTTTTTTAAAAGCAACAAATGAAGTATTAAACTCTCTGTCTATATATATATATATGTTTTGTATGTATATTAATGTTGATACTAATTATATTACATGATTTTACTTCAACAAGTGAAGCATAGTTTATGACAGACATAGTTTAAGTATATTTTACTTGTATGTCTTAATCAATACATGATGAGCTTAATCGTCAACTCTTCATGCTACCTGAGGATTTCCGAACTTTAGAGGCTAGGAATTCCATTTTCCACGAGTTGATAGGTCATAACGGACATGCCGGATTTCAGTCTAGGCAAACTAATTCTTTAAAAAACTTAGAATTTGAGAGGTCAACGCCCCAAAATCACAAAACCGCGTCAGACTAGCACAAAACTTGGCACACACGACCGCCTAGGCACGAGAGACTTGTGGGAGAAGACGGGATTCGAATCAGGTTCCCGGTTTAGGAGTTAGAGCCGGATTTCACTCTAGACGAACTAGTTTTTTAAGAAACTTAGAATTCGAGGTGTTAACGCCCCAGAATCACCAAACGGGGTCGGATTAGCACGAAACTTGGCACACACAACCGCCTAGGCACGAGAGACTTGTGGGAGAAGACGGGTTAGAGCCGGATTTCAATCTAGGCTAACTAGTTCTTTAAAAAAACTTAGAATTCAAGGTGTTAACGCCCCAAAATGACCAAACGACGTCGGATTAGGGTGAAACTTGGCACACACGACCGCCTAGGCACGAGAGACTTGTGGGAGAAGACGGGACTCGAATCGGGTTCCCGATTTGGCAGTTAAAGCTGGATTTCACTTTAAACAAACTAGTTCTTTAAAAAACTTAGAATTCGAGGTGTTAACGCCCCAAAATCACAAAATGGTGTCGGATTAGCACGAAACATGGCACACACGACCGCCTAGGCACGAGAGACTTGTGGGAGAAAATAAGACTCGAATCGGGTTCCCGGTTTGGGAGTTAGAGCCAAATTTCAGTCTAGGCAAACAAGTAATTTAAAAAACTTAGAATTCGAGGTGTTAATGTCCCAAAATCACCAAATGGCGTCGGATTAGCATAAAACTTGGCACACACGACTGCCTAAGCACGAAAGACTTATGGGAGAAGACGATACTCGAATCGGGTTCCGGGTTTGGGAGTTAGAGCCGGATTTCACTCTAGACAAACTAGTTTTTTAAGAAACTTAGAATTCGAGGCGTTAACGTCCCAAAATCACCAAACGGGGTCGAATTAGCATGAAACACAGCACACACGACCACCTAGGCACGAGAGACTTGTGGGAGAAGACGGGACTCCAATCGGGTTCTTGGTTTGGGAGTTAGAGCCCGATTTTACTCTAGGCAAACTAGTTGCTTAAAAACTTGAATTCAAGGTGTTGACGCCCCAAAATCACCAAACGGTGACGGTTTAGCATGAAACTTGGCGCACTCGACTGCCTTGGCACGAGAAACTTGTGGGAGAAGACGGGACTCGAATCGGGTTCTCGATTTGGGAGTTAGAGCCGAATTTCACTCCAGACAAACTAGTTTTTTAAAAAACTTAGAATTCGAGATGTTAATGCCCCAAAATCACCAAATGGCATCGGATTACCATGAAACTTGGCACACACGACCGCTTTGGCATGAGAGACTTGTGGGAGAAGGCAAGACTCGAATCGGGTTCTCGGTTTGGGAGTTAAAGCCGGATTTCAATCTAGGCAAACTAGTTCTTTAAGAAAATTCGAATTCGAGCTGTTAACGTCCCAAAATCACCAAACACGGTCGGACTAGCACAAAACTTGGCACTCACAACCGTAGAGGCACGAGAGACTTGTGGGAGAATACGGGAATCTAATCGGGTTCCCGATTTGGGAGCTACAGCCGGATTTCACTCTAGGCTAACTAGTTCCTTAAGAAACTTGAATCCGAGGTGTTAACACTCCAAAATCACCAAACGGCGTCGGATTAGCACGAAACATGGCATATACGACCGCCTAGGCACGAGAGACTTGTGGGAGAAGACGGGACTCCAATCGGGTTCCCTGTTTGGGAGTTAGAGCCGAATTTCGATCTTGGCAAACAAGTTCATTAAGATATTTGAATTCGAGGTGTTGATGCCCCCAAATCTCCAAACAATGTCAGATTAGCGTGAAACTTGACGCACACGACCGCCTAGGCACGAGAGACTTGTGGGAGAAGCCGGAGCTCGAATCGGGTTCCCAGTTTGGGAGTTAGAGCCGGATTTCGGTCAAGGCGAACTAGTTCCTTAAGAAATTTGAATTTACGGTGTTGATTCCCCAAAATCACCAAACTGCGTTGGTTTAGCACGAAACTTGGCACACACGACCGCCTAGGAACTAGAGACTTGTGGCAGAAGATGAGACTCGAATCGGGTTTCCAGTTTGGGAGTTACGGCCGGATTTCACTCTAGGCAAACTAGTTCCTTCAGAAACTTGAATTCGAGGTGTTAACGTCCCAAAATCACGAAACGGCGTTAGATTAACACGAAACTTGGCACACACGACCGCCTAGGCACGTTTGACTTGTAGGAGAAGATGGGACTCCAATCGGGTTCCCAGTTTGGGAGTTAGAGCCGGATTTCGATATAGGCAAACAAGTTCATTAAGAAATTTGAATTCGAGGTGTTGACGCCCCAAAATCTCCAAACAATGTCAGATTAGCACGAAACTTGACACACACGACCACCTAGGCATGACAGACTTGTGGGAGAAGACGGGGCTCGAATCGAGTTCCCGGTTTGGGAGTTACAGCCGGATTTCACTCTAGGCAAACTAGTTCCTTAAGAAACTTGAATTCGAGGTGTTAACGCCCCAAAATCACCAAACGGCATCGGATTAGCACGAAACTTGGCACACACGACCGCCTAGGCCCGAGACACTTGTGGGAGAAGATGGCATTCCAATTGGGTTCTCGGTTTGGGAGTTAAAGCCAGATTTCACTATAGACAAACTAGTTTTAGGGAAACTTAGATCTCGAGGTGTTAACGCCCCAAAATCACCAAACGAGGTCGAATTAGCACGAAACTTGGCACAAATGACCACCTAGGCATGAGAGACTTATGGGAGAGGACGGGACTCGAATCGGGTTCCCGGTTTGGGAGTTAGAGTCAGATTTCAGTCCAGGCAAACTAGTTCTTTAAAAAACTTAGAATACGAGGTGTTAACGCCTCAAAATCACCAAACGACGTCGGATTAGCATGAATCTTGGCACACACGATCGCCTAGGCACGAGAGACTAGTGGGAGATGATAGGACTCAAATCGGGTTCCCGGTTTAGGAGTTAGAGTCAAATTTCACTCTAGACAAACTAATTTTTTAAGAAACTTAGATCTCGAGGTGTTAACGCCCCAAAATCGCCAAACGGGGTCGGATTAGCACGAAACTTGGCACACATGACTGCCTAGGAACGAGAGACTTGTGGGAGAGGACGGGACTCGAATCGGGTTCCCGGTTTGGGAGTTAGAGCCAGATTTCGGTCTAGGCAAACTAGTTCTTTAGAAAACTTAGAATTCGAGGTGTTAATGACCCAAAATCACCAAACGGCATCGAATTACCATGAATCTTGACGTACGCGACTACCTAGGCACGAGAGACTGCTGGGAGAAGATGGGACTCGAACCGGGTTCCTGGTTTGGGAGTTACAGCCGGATTTGACTCGAGACAAACTAGTTCGTTAAGAAACTTAAAATTCGAGGTGTTAATGCCCCAAAATCACCAAACAACGTCAAATTACCACGAAACTTGGCACACACAACCGCCTTGGCATGAGAGACTTGTGGGAGAAGAAGGGACTCAAATCAGGTTCCCAATTTTGGAGTTCAAGCCGAATTTCACTCTACGCAAACTAGTTCCTTAAGAAACTTGAATTCGATGTGTTGACGCCCCAAAATCTCCAAACAGCGTCAGATTAGCACGAAACTTGACATACACAACCACCTTGGCATGAGAGACTTGTGGGAGAAGACAGGGCTTGAATCATGTTCCCGGTTTGGGAGTCAGAGCCGGATTTTACTCTAGGCAAACTAGTTCCTTAAGAAACTTGAATTTGAGGTGTTGACGCCGCAACATCACCAAACGGTGTCAGTTTAGCACGAAATTTGGCACACACGACCGCCTAGGCACGAGAGACTTACGAAAGAAGACGGGAATCCAACCGGGTTCCCGGTTTGGAAGTTAGAGCCGGATTTCACTCTAGGCAAACTAGTTCTTATGAAACTTGAATTCGAGGTGTTGACGCCCCAAAATCACTAAACGGCGTTGGTTTAGCACGAAACTTGGCACACATGACCACCTAAGAACGAGAGACTTGTGGGAGAAGACGAGACTCCAATTGGGTTTCCGGTTTGGGAGTTGAAGCCGGATTGCACTCTAAGCAAACTAGTTCATTAAGAAACTTGAATTCGAGGTGTTGACACAGCAAATCTGCAAAAAATGTTAGATTAGCACGAAACTTGACACACACGACCACCTAGGCACGAGAGATTTGTGAGAGAAGACGGGGCTCGAATCGAGTTCCCAGTTTGGGAGTTAAAACCGAATTTCGGTCAAGGCAAACTAGTTCCTTAAGAAATTTGAATCCGAGGTATTGATGCCCCAAAATCACCAAACCGCGTTGGTTTAGCACGAAACTTGTCACACATGACCGCCTAGGAACGAGAGACTTGTGGGAGAAGACGGGACTCGAATCGGGTTCTCGGTTTGGGAGTTACAGCCGAATTTCACTCTGGGCAAACTAGTTCTTTAAGAAACTTAAATTCGAGGTGTTGACGCCCCAAAATCACCAAACAGTGTCGGTTTAGTACAAAACTTGGCACAGACAACCGCCTAGGCATAAGAGACTTGTGGGAGAAGACGAGACTCCAATCGGGTTTCCAGTTTGGGAGTTAGAGCCGGATTTCGGTGTAGGCAAACTAGTTCATTAAGAAATTTGAAATCGAGGTGTTGACTCCCCAAAATCTCCAAACAATGTCAGAATAGCACAAAACTTGACACACACGACCGCCTAGGCACTAGAGACTTGTGGGAGAAGACGGGGCTGAAATCGGGTTCCCGATTTGGGAGTTTAAGTCAGATTTCGGTCTAGGCAAACTAGTTTCTTAAGAAATTTGAATTCGAGGTTTTGATGCCCAAAAATCACCAAACCGCATTGGTTTAGCACGAAACTTGGCACACACGAACGCCTAGGCATGAGAGACTTGTGGGTGAAAACGAGACTCGAATCGGGTTCCCGTTTGGGAGTTAGAGCCTGATTTCACTCTAAACAAACTAGTTTTTTTAAGAAATTTATATCTCGAGGTGTTAACGCTCCAAAATCACCAAACGGGGTCAGATTTGCACGAAAATTGGCACACATGACCGCCTAGGCACGAGAGACTTATGGAGGAGGACGGGACTCGAATCGGGTTCCCGGTTTGGGAGTTAGAGCTAGATTTCGATCTAGGCAAACTAGTTCTTTAAAATACTTAGAATTCGAGGTGTTAAACCCCCTAATCGCCAAACGCCGTCAAATTAGCATGAATCTTGGCACACATGACCGCCTAGGCATGAGGGACTTGTGGGAGAAGACGGGACTCGAATCGGGTTCCCGGTTTGGGAGTTACAGCCGGATTTGACTCTAGGAAAACTAGCTTTTTAAGAAACTTAGATCTCGAGGTGTTAATGCCCCAAAATCACCAAACGGGGTCGGATTAGCACGAAACTTGGCACACATGACTGCCTAGTCACGAGAGACTTGTGGGAGAGGACGGGACTCGAATTGGGTTCCCGGTTTGAGAGTTAGAGTCAGATATCGGTCTAGGCAAACTTGTTCTTTAAGAAACTTAGAATTCAAGGTGTTAATGCCCCAAATTCACCAAATGGCGTCGAATTTGCACGAAATTTGGAACACACGACCGCATTGGCACGAGAGACTTGTGAGAGAAGAAGGGACTCGAATCGGGTTCTCGGTTTGGGAGTTAGAGCTTAATTTCACTCTAGGCTAACTAGTTCCTTAGGAAGCTTGAATTTGAGGTGGTGATGCTCTAAAATCTCCAAACAGTGTCAGATTAACACGAAACTTGACACACACGACCGCCTAGGCACGAGAGACTTGTTGGAGAAGACGGGGCTCGAATCGGATTCCCAGTTTGGTAGTTACAGCTGGATTTCACTCTAGGCAAACCAGTTCCTTAAGAAACTTGAATTCGAGGTGTTGACACCCCAAAATCACCAAACGGCGTCGGTTTAGCACGAAACTTGACACACACGAACGCCTAGGCACGAGAGACTTGTTGGAGAAGAAGGGACTCCAATCAAGTTCCCGGTTTTGGAGTTAGAGCTGGATTTCAATCTTAGCAAACAAGTTCATTAAGAAATTTGAATTTGAGGTGTTGACATCCCAAAATCTCCAAACAATGTCATATTAGAACGAAACTTGACACACACAACCGCCTAAGCATGAGAGACTTGTGGAAGAAGGCGGGGCTCGAATCGGGTTCTCGGTTTGGGAGTTGGAGCCGAATTTCACTCTAAGGAAACTAGTTCATTAAGAAACTTGAATTCGAGGTATTGACGCCCCAAAATTATCAAACGGGGTCGGATTAGCATGAAACTTGGCACACACGACCGCCTAGGCACGGGAGACTTGTGGGAGAAGACGGGACTCGAATCGGGTTCCCGGTTTGGGAGTTACAACGGGATTTCACTCTAGGCAAACTAGTTCCTTAATAAACTTGAATTCGAGGTGTTGACACCCCAAAATCACCGAACGGTTTCGGTTTAGCACGAAACTTGGCATACACGACCACCTAGGAACGAGAGACTTGTGGGAGAAGACGGGATTTCAATCGGGTTTCCAGTTTGGGAGTTAGAGCTGGATTTCGGTCTAGGCAAACTAATTCATTAAGAAATTTAAATTCGAGATGTTGACACCCCCAAAATCTCCAAACAATGTCAGATTAGCACGAAACTTGACACACACGACTGCCTAGGCACGAGAGACTTGTGGGAGAAGACGGAACTTGAATCGGGTTCTTAGTTTGGGAGTTAGAGCAGGATTTCGGTCTAGGCAAACTAGTTCCTTAAGAAATTTGAATTCGAGGTGTTGATGCCCCAAAATCACCAAACCGCGTTGGTTTAGCACGGAACTTGGCACACACGACCGCCTAGGCACGAGAGACTTGTGGAAGAAGACAGGACTCCAATTGGGTTCCCGATTTGGAAGTGAGAGCTAGATTTCACTCTAGGCAAACTAGTTCCTTAAGAAACTTGAATTCGAGGTGTTGGCGCCCCAAAATCACCAAACGGGGTCGGATTAGCACGAAACTTGGCAGACACGACCGCCTAGGCACGAGAGATTTGTGAGAGAAGACGAGGCTCGAATCGGGTTCCCGGTTTGGGAGTTAGAGCCGGATTTCGGTTTAGACAAACTAGTACCTTAAGAAATTTGAATTCAAGGTGTCGACGCCGCAAAATCATCAAACGGCGTCTTAGCACAAAACTTGGCACACACGACTGCCTAGGTACGAGAGACTTGTGGGAGAAGACAGGACTCCAATCGGGTTCTCGGTGAGGGAGTTAGAGCCGTATTTCTGTCTAGCCAAAATTATTTGCTTAATTATCTTTGTAATTATATAGTAGTTAATTTTTTATGTTTTTTTGTAATTAAAATATTAACACATAATTATATTGTCATTAATTATTTTTATTTTTTGTTTTTAGATATTTTTCGAGTAACAGTTTGCTTCTTGTTGAATGCAGGCGTGTGAAAATTGTGACTAACTTTCGTTTTTGTTACCCACAGAAGAATCATGAAGAAAACTTTTGTTTTTGATTTACGTTATTTTGAATTGTGAACAACATTATGTATTTAAACGTTGTATATGTATTATGCAACATTACGTAGTGGGATAATTTTGTTGATGTGTTGTTATGAATGGAAGAATATTTTTATTATGGATGAATTGTTATTTTTATACTGAAATTTTTATATTATCATGTAATTATCGGTTTCTTTTTCAGTTATTTTTCATTTAATACAGGTAATTTTCATATTTTTAATAATTTTATTGCAAATTTTTTTTTTTTTTTTTTTTGGAGACGGCACCACACCGTCTCAAAAAACATTAGAACCAGTTTTTTTTGCAACGTAAGCAATGCCATCGGAAAAGATATTGGCAACAGTTGAAACAAAAAACCTTTCATGATGGTATTCTTTGTCGTCGCAAATAATCTTTTACCGACGGCATGTATCCCGTTCCAATAAAAACACTTTCGCGACTGCTGTGGCAAATAACACTTTTTGCAACAGCAACACAGTGCCGTCTCAAAAAATCTCAGATTTATACATATTAATGCCGACAGCAGAATTCCGTCGCAAAAAGGCAACTTTCCCGTCACAAAAAAAAAAAGGCGACGGCATTGTTCCGTTGCTAAAACCTTTTAGTAACGCCCTTTATTGTGACCCCCCACTTGCCGTCGCAAAAATTTTTTTGAGACGGCATTTGCAGTATTTGCAACGGCATTTTGCCGTCGCAAAAAATTGAAATTTTTGTAGTGATGTAGTGGAAAGTCCCATGACTTTTAATGTAGACTGTTAAGTCCCATTAAATTTAAAAAAGGTACACCGTGAGATTTTTTTACTATTTCCGAAAGATTCTAAATGTGGGTGTGTTTCATTTGTGCATTATAATCTTATTAAAGTTTTGTCAAATGCGTCATTCTTAAAATATAATAATGTGACATCATTCTAATATGTACATTATTATCTTATTAAACTTTTTCCAAATGTGTTTAATCTTATTAAAATATGACAATAGAACATTTATGCACTATTGTCTTATTAAATTTTGGTCAAATGTGTTGCCTTATTAAACTTTTATCAAATGTGTCATTTTTTTTAAAATATGACAATGAGACATTTATACACTATTGTCTTATTAAATTATTTCCAAATGTGTCATTCTTAAAATGTGACAATGTGACATCATTATAATGTATACACTATTATCTTATTATGTTTCTAAATTTGTGGATACTTTCTTTGAACAATTTTAATGTCAAATAGGACTTATGTGTTCATAAAAATATTTATGAGAGTAAATGGTCCATAAATTATAAATATAGGACTTATTAATAAATGTTCCATAATAATTTAATATTTTACAGGAAAAATTAATCTAAGTTCCCTCTCCCATTTTTTGTATTAGAAGAGATCCACAATATTATTTTATAATGTTTAAGGTCCCTTGATTCTACACCCGTATATTCCAGAGAAAATTCACTTTCACGCTTTCTTCTTTGTTCTAGCTAGGGCTTTCATCATTCTCTCTCTCTCTCTCTCTCTGTGATTCGATCAAAACCAGACCCTAACAAAAACTCCGACATACTCGCCGTTAATGGCCTCAACGCAGACATAGCTCTTTCGCCATAATACAACTCAAACACTCCTGCAGCAGCAGCAACGCTCGTGCTTCTTCTGTTCCCGCCAAAACATCTGCACAACAGTCTCCGCGACGGCCATCAGTTTTAGTTCAAAACCCCAATATTCATCATCATCATCATCATCCTCGCATATCAAACAAGAAGATCATTATCAATCCCCCCTCTTCTCTCCTCTCATTTTACCGACAACAAACCCCAATTCGGTTCGTTCCCCTAACTGTTAGATCATTGTATTTTAATCTCCCTCTCATTTCTCCCCATGATCAATGGGGCACCTAGACTGCTCTCTTCTCCGCCAACGCTTTTGGTATCTGGAACTCCATTTCAATCTCTATATTTATTCATCAACAAACAATAGAAAATTAGGACTTGATTTTGTTTTTGTTTTTGTTTTTTTTGGTTTCTTTTTTATTTATTGCTTCTGTTCTGAGATGGTTTTGTTATATGGGAAGTATATGCAAGGCAGAGAAATTTGTAATTTCTCTGGAGAGTCCATGAAAGGCTAAGGAGGCCAGAGAAACTTAAAATTTCTCTGGAGAGGTAATTTTGTGGGAAGGTCAGTGAAGTCAAAGAAATTTTCAAATTTCTCTGGAGTGTTGAGTCTAGGAGAGACAGGGAGGGCAAAGAAATTTAAAATTTCTCTGGAGATTTAATTTTGTGGAAAGGCAGAGAAATTTCTCTGGGAGAATGGGAAGTATATGGAAGGAAGAGAAATTTGGAGAAGGGGAGGGCAGAGAAATTTACAGGGGGGAGTTTAGGAAAGGTCTGAGAAATTTTGGAAAGTCTAGAGAAATTCCGGGACGAATTTCTCTGGACCAATTTTATCTGTGACGTGAATTTTCTCTGGATCAACTTGAGAGACCTTAGACATTATGAAAAAATTAGATGTCCTTTATGCTATAAAATCTTAATACGAGGGACCTTAAAAAAAAAAACCCTATTTTATACTTATTATTTACAATCCTTAAAATTGAGGGCCTATAGACATTGTTCAATATTGCAAGAGTCTATGTAGACAGTGAGAAATGCAACTACTAGACGAGATCAATCGGTGATTAATGGAGATTTAAGTTCAATGACACTTGATACACCAAAAGAAGATACATAGAAGGTTACTGTGGTAAATTGCAAATACACATATTGTGGTTTGTCTAAATTATGAATTATCCACTGTAATTTGAAAATTTATAAATATATCCTGGTCAAATTTTTTAGTTTAACATAATTAACTAAAAAAATAAAATTATTAATGGCTCTCTTATACAATAATTGATGATTCACCGGGTTCCAGACGGAACGGGTCGGACTAATCCACGCTTCCCAAACCGGTGTCTGAGTGACCAAGCCCATAGAGGAACCTGCATAAGAGTTCAACGGGGAACGGGGAGTCCCCCTGTGAACCCTCCGATGAGCAAGTTAGAGAGAGAGGGAGGTGGAATGCAGAGATAGATTGGAGTTAGAAAGCTTAACCTTTTTCTTGTCTTCGACGTCTGCTTATATCCTCTGGTAATCATTTCGTTGTCCCTTCCGACCTGTCATGTCGGCCGAAAGTCTATGTTCTAGCTTACCTAGTTCATGGTGAAGGCGTTCTGTCCCAACGGAGAGGGGTTATCGCAATAAATGCTGTAAGGGGCTTCATTAATGGCGATGTGCAGTGGCAATAACTTTACAGATCTTTGTCTACTTATGTGGCTTGCCCTTCTCTTCCCATGTGTCTTGATGTCATTGGTTCTTATTGCTACGTAGGGCATTAGCAATGCTGGGTTTTAGTATTTGAGTTACGTACTGGGCCCTAAATGGTGGGCTATAATCTTTATGGGCTTACCCATGTCAGTAGTCCCCAATTCCCAAGTGTAGCTTTAGTCCAACGAAGGGAATAATGAAGAAAATGAGGGTTGTGAGAGACCGGCAGGGTGACGGCCGACCGAGAGGGGTGACCGACTATAAGGAGGGTCGACCGCGAAGGGTGGTCGAGTGGAGGGACCGACCATGAGGAGGGCCGACCGCAAAGGGTGGCCGAGTGGAGGGGCCAACCATGAGGAGGGCCGACCGCGACGGGTGACCGAGTGGAGGGACCAACCATGAGGAGGGCCGATCGCACAGGGTAACCAAGTGGCGGTGAGCGGGGCTCAAGGGGTGGCAGGGCACGTGGGAAAAGGGGCAGTGGATCGTGGGCGTACACGTGGCGGAATCCCATGACGGGGAAGGCTAGGTGTTGAGCAAGAAATGAAACGATAGGTCAATATAGGGTGTTAAAGAGACATTTTTGGCGGATTTTTGAAAATTTTCAAACTGGCAAAATTTAATTGTGATCCTTGGAATATAGGCAAACCTTGGGCATTTGGTATTATCCGTTTTACGTATCTCTTTGCAAAACAACCAAAATATTCCAAGTGTAAACCCCTTTGTGTCAAGTGATACCCCTTTGCAACATTTTGTGGACTATCTCGCACCAGCATCTGAAGCTATTCACAGACACACAAGAGCGATGGCCCAAGAAGAAGCAACAACCGCGAGGGTTGATCCACTGGGCGACGACGATGCGGTGGATTTGGCAGAACAATACCGGACGGAGAGGCGAGTGGGAAGCGAGGGGGAGCTGGTGGGGCGACCTCGTTCGTCCACAATGATAGCGGTTGCGCAACCAATCAGCTAGGTTGAGCCAGATCACTGGCATACGAAGGTCGACAAGTCGACCGTTACCACAGAGGAGTTGGCGGGCATACGCGAGAAATACCAGATTCCCGGCAGAATAGAGTTAAAGCTGTCGACAACGAAGGAGAGGCCATCTGACGCTCGATCGGGGGAGTTTGCCCTCTACGAGGAGGCGTTGAAGGGAGGGCTGAGGTTGCCGCTTCCGCAGGTGGTAGTGGATGTCCTAAACCGGTTAGAAGTGGCGTCGGGTCAACTAATGCCCAATGTGTGGAAGATTGTACTGGCCTGTGCAAGCGCGTGGCCAAGGGCGAATGAGGGGGCAGCTATGACGGTGGACGAGTTCTTTGCATGCTACAAAGCCTCGGGGCATCAAGAAACTTGGGTCACTTTACAGGTGGCAGCAGGGAAGAGCCTGGTAGCGGGGTTGCCATCATCAATAAAGGGGTGGAGGCCGCGTTGGTTCTACATGTCCGCAAATGGAGGAGTCAGAGTGCTCACGGTGTGGAGAGTGCCCACCATGTCTGTGGAGCCAAAGCTGGGGGCAGCAGCTGAGGAGAGGGTGAAGAAAGTGAAAGCATGGAGGAAGAATGAGGGTGCCAAATGGGACGAGCTCGTTCAGCCGTTAGTTTTTTTTGCCGTAAGGTTGGGCCCTCAGCCGACCGGTGGAGACCTGGAACCGGTGGAATTAAAGGCGAGAAGGAAGGCGTAAGAGGCGGAGGATAGGACTATTCTCGCCACGGCCAATAAATTCAAAGAGTCACAGGTAGACTAGCCGCTGAAGCCAATCGCGAGGGAGAGGATCCGATCGCGCCCCAAACCGCTGTGGGAAAAGGACTTGGGTGAATTTGAGCCGCGACCGCCCCCAATTGATCCTCTGAAGGAAAGGGCCAACAAGGAGATGGAGGTTGTGGTGAAGAAAAAGAGAAGGGTAAGGGAGAGGGAGGAGAGGCCAACCTTGTAGAGAAGAAAGAGGGTGGTGCCAGAAGAGACCTCTGATGTGGGCCGGGAGGAGAGGGCGAAGGGGGGGAGGGTTGTGCGACCATCCCTGAAAGACAAGTGGAGGGTGGGGAGATTGGCCCCTTGGAGGGGGTGGAGCAGCAGCCCAAGGGGGGTCCTGCGTCCCAAGGAGAAGAAGGGAGGGCCAGGCTGAAAATCGCTTTTTACCATGCCCCTACAGTGTCTGGGCGGCTAGGAGGAGAATGAATAGAGGCTAGAAACGCTGCAGATCGCCTCCTAGGAGTAGTGGAGGATGCAGCCGTGCACTCGATGGCAAGTTTCACTGAGGCTGAACTGCTAAGGGGGTTGTGTTCTGCCCAAATGGAGGCGACCGCCCTAGCAGGGGTCCTTCTGAACAAGGCGGCGGCTGCAAAAGGCAAAGTGAGGCAACTGAAGGCGAAATTGGAGGGAGTGGAGGCTCAACTTGAAAGCTTAAGGGGAGAGACTGCAGGGTGGCATAGGGCCGCACGAAGTGCGTGTGCTAGGGGGTTGGAAGAGGCTTAGAAGGCCAAGAAGATGGAGGTGTTGGAGGTGGTGCAAGGCAATGTTGCTGATCGTGCCCATACTGAGCTGCTCGCGACCAAGTTGGAGCTGGAGGACGAACGCCGCAAGGTGGTGTCACTCGAGTTCCAACTGGTTGGCGAGCAGAAAAAGCTGGAAGAGGCCCAGAAAGCCTGCACCGTCGCCAACGAACGGTGGGATGAGGCGATGACTTGTAATGAGGATCTGCGCGCCCAATCGATCAAAGAAAAGGAAGAAGCAGATCTGAAGATCGCGGGGTTGGAGAAGAATCTGGCAGACGAGCACGCTAGGGTAGCGGCAGAGACAGCGGGGTTGGAGAAGGAGTTGGAGGAAGAAAGGACCAAGGTAGCCTCTGAAAGGGCAGCATACCCCGACTTATGTGTCGCAGCAGTAGAGCAGTTCAAGGGTTCTGCTGACTTTCAGATGGCTGTCGATGCCGCGATCGCCAACAACTTGGCGAAAGAAGGGTCTGGGGGGGCTGGCCCGTCGGGGGCGACCGCTGGGAGTAGGAGTGAAGAAGAAGTGATCCAAAGCTTCCAGCTGTCAGATTTCTACAAACACGAGATGGCTAAGTTCTGGGACAGCGGCTGGAAGATGTTTAAACGCAAAGCAGAAGAGCTGCTCCCAGACTTGGACTTCAGCAGTGTAAAGATTGACGAAGACGACGTGGCCCAGACCCCCTTAGATGAGGGTGTTGAAGAAGAAAACCTCATCTCAAGTGAAGAGGAATGATTGGTGTGAACAAAATTTATACTCAGAGTTTTGGTTGTTTTGTTTGTTTTTGTTTTTTTTGTTTTTTTTTTGTTTTTTTTTTGGAATTTCTGTAATAAACTTATGTATAAGTTTGTGAATGAATAAAATTATGAGTTGTGTTTGTGTTTTTATGCTATTGTCTGTATTGTTTAAGGATTTGCAAAGAATTAAAGTGGTGACTTACACAAGGCTTGTGTATAAATTATTGTGAAGTTTAAAATGTAAGGAAACTTCAACGCGAGTGAAGTTTAAAATGTAAGAAAACCTCAATGCAGAGTAAAGTTTAAAATGTAAGAAAACCTCAATGCAGAGTGAAGTTTAAAATGTAAGGAAACCTCAATGCAGAGTGAAGTTTAAAATGTAAGAAAACCTCAATGCAGAGTGAAGTTTAAAATGTAAGAATGTTAAAAACGTGAAGTTATGAATCACGACCCAGCGATGAGCCAGTCTGACTTGGAAAACGTTAAACTAGAATTTGACCAAGTATGGCAACTATGCCACAATCATGAAGTTGCAAGAATGGCCTTGGCTGAGCGCTTCATTCGTGCTCAGTTCGGGTTGAGCCATGATTGACTCGGTCGGGTTGCCTCTTCAAGTAACTCAGTCTGGCTGAGCTCTTCATGCTCAGTGTGACTGAGGCTTTAAGTGACTCAGTCTGGCTGGGCTCTTTATGCTCAGTCTGGCTGAGGCTTTAAGAGACTCAGTCTGGCTGAGCTCTTCATGCTCAGTCTGGCTATGGCCTGTCGTGCTCAATCTGGCTAAGGCTTTAAGTGACTCAGTCTGACTGAGCTCTTCATGCTCAGTCTGGCTGAGACTTGTAACTGAGTGCTGCAATCAAAACGTTATTGAGATACCACACAGATAATTGAGATATAAGATTGTTGTCGTGTAAAGTGTAGCCCATTTGATCAGAAATTTACAGCATGTGAGAGAAGAAGAAGAACATTCAAGGGTGTAGATTGCCTAATAAGAAAATATAATAACTGATCAATACAAAAACAGGGATTTATTGAAAATAACGCTTCAAGTGTTCGGCGTTCCACGGATGGGGGAGGTCTCGGCCTTCCATGTCCTGAAGTCGGTAACTGCCCGGACGAGGTCTGGCTTTGACAACGTAAGGTCCGTCCCACTTGGCTACCAATTTGCTCTCAGCCGGATTTTTGGTGGAAAGGGTTACTTCACACAAAACAAGGTCCCCCACGGCGAATTCCCTCGGTCGAACTTTGCGGATGTAATGTGTTTTCATTTTTTGTTGGTATGAGGCCCGTCTGACAGCAGTGGTTTCTTGGAGCTCTTCAATTAGGTCTAGGTCTGCCCGGCGCTGCTCCTCAGTCAGTTTTGGATTCGGATGTAGAATTCTTGGGGTAGGCAGACCGATTTCTACTGGGATGACCGCCTCAACGCCGCATGTTAAGCGAAAGGGGGTCTCCCCAGTGGGGGTTCGAGCGGTAGTACGGTAGGCCCAGAGTACATTTGGTAATTCCTCAGCCCAGAGTCTCTTAGCGGCTTCCAGCTTAGTTTTGATGATCTTGAGAAGAGAACGGTTGGTAATCTCAACTTGGCTATTGGCTTGGGGATGACCTGGGGAAGAGAAACATGGCTGGATTTGAAGTTCTTCATAGAATTTCCTGAACTTGGCATTGTCGAATTGTTTGCCGTTGTCGGAGATGATGGCTTGAGGGATGCCAAATCTGCAAACGATCGACTGCCAGACGAATCTGGTTGTGTTCCGCTCGGTAATTGTGGCAAGGGGTTCTGCCTCCACCCATTTAGTGAAGTAATCAATGGCGACAATGGCGAATTTGGTTTGGCCTCGACCAGTGGGCAATGGGCCAACTAGGTCGATCCTCTATTTGGCGAATGGGTAAGGACTGCAAAGTGTGATCAACTCTGTAGGAGGAGCATGAGGGATGTTGGCAAAACGTTGGCACTTATCACATTTGGGCACGAAGTCTGTCGCATCTTGATTGAGAGTAGGCCAGAAATAACCAGTGCGAAGTATTTTGTGGGCTAGGGCCCGGGCACCCGAATGATTACCACAGATACCCTAATGGACTTCCCTCATCACGTAGGTTGCTTGAGCAGGATTGAGGCATCGCAGGTATGGGCGTGAAAAATTGCGTTTGTACAAGAGGCCGCTGACAAGAATGTAGTTGGATAACCAGGCCCTGACTTTGGCGGCCTGCTGTTTGACGGCTGGCAATTCCCCCGTTGTCAGAAATGGAAAGATGTCAGCCGCCCATGAAATAGGTTCATTTTGGAGGAAGTAGACTTGCTGCTGAGTTGGGGAAATGACAGGGTGGGCTAGGTACTCGAGGCGGACACCGTGGCTGAGGTCTGACTAGTCTGCCGAAGCTAACTGAGCCATTTCATCTACTTTGGATTTTTTCGTCCGACGGATGTGTTTGATGTGGAAATTATTGAAGAGGCGAGCAAGAGGGAGTGCGATATCCCTATAGTCCCGCATTGTGTCTTCCCTGGCATCTAATTCCCCCATGATTTGTCCGACAATGAGCTAGGAATCGCTGAACACTTGGATGTGGATGACACCAATGTCTCTGGCGAGGCGAAGACCTGCGATCAATGCTTCATATTCAGCCTCATTATTGCTTGCGTTGAACAAAAAGCGGAGAGCACATTTGAAATAACTACCCTCAGGGGTGGTGAGGATAAGACCAGCCCCACTGCCTTCTTTGCGAGATGACCCGTCGACACTGGGGGTCCAAGAGTGGGGGTCTTCTGGCTCGGTGGGGGGTGGTGGGTGCGGAGGAGCTGTGGTTGGAGTGGGATTAGTGAATTCCAGGATGAAATCGGCAACAGCCTGCCCTTTAATCGCCGTTTGAGACCGGTAGGAGATGTCAAATTGGCTGAACTCGACCGACCATTGCATCAGTCTGCTGGAAAGCTCTGGTTGTTGCATTATCTTCTTCAATGGTTGGTCAGTGAGGACCACTATGGAATGGGCTTGGAAGTAAGGACAGAGTCGTCTGGAGGCGCTTACCAAAGCCAAGGACATTTTTTCTAACAATGGGTAATTTTGTTCCGTGCCTCTGAGAGCCTGACTGATGTAGTAGACCGGTCGTTGGACAGAGCTGTCCTCTCTGATGAGTGCTGTACTGACTACGGTGTTTGACACGGCTAAACAGAGGAAGAGGGGTTCGCCCGTGATTGCCTGAGAAGTAGGGGGGTTTGGCCATGCACTGTTTCAACTACTGAAAGGCCTCTTCGGACTCTGTCATCCACTTAAGAGTTTGCCGAAGAACTTTGAAGAAGGGGAGGCACTTGTCCGTTGCATGAGAAATGTAGCGGTTGAGGGCGGCAACTCAGCCAGTAAGCCTTTGAACCATTTTAACCATTCTGGGTGACTGCATTTCAATCAAGGCCTTGATCTTTTCGGGGTTAGCTTCGATGCCCCGCTGACGGACCATGAAACCCAAGAACTTTCCAGATCCTACGCTGAAGGCGCATTTCTCCGGATTGAGCTTCATTTGATGCTTTCGTAGGGTGGTAAAGGTCTCTTGCAGGTCGGCCAGATGATTAGTGGAGAGCTTGCTCTTGACTGGCATGTCGCCGACATATACTTCCATGTTCCGGCCTATTTGGTGATGAATGACGGCATTAACCAACCGTTGGTAAGTGGCTCCAGCATTTTTCAACCCAAATGGCATTACACGGTAATGGTAGGTGCCTCGATCGGTGATGAAGGAGGTGTGTTCCTGGTCAGATGGGTGCATCAGAATTTGGTTGTATCTAGAGAAAGCATCCATGAAACTGAGCATTTGATGGCCGGTCGTGGCATCAACCAGCAGATCTATGCGAGGAAGAGGATAACTGTCTTTGGGGCAAGCTCGGTTGAGGTCGGAGTAGTCGACACAGAGTCGCTATTTACCATTGTTTTTACGAACCAGAACCACATTCAACAGCCATCTGGGTAGTCCACATTTGTGATAAACTATGCCTCAAGGAGCTTATCTACTTCATAAGCAATAAGGTTATTGTGCTCCAGGTGAAAGATGCCCTGCTTCTGGCGGATGGGTCAGAAATGGGGCTCAATGCTGAGACGGTGGGTGATGAAGGAGGGGTCAATACTTGGCATGTCGGAGTGGGTCTAAGCAAATACGTCATTGTGCTCAACCAAGAAGACGGTGAGGTCGGCCTTGGCCTGGGAGGATAGTTGGTTGCCGATCTTGGCAGTTTTTGTCGGGTTGGTGGAATCGATGAGGACCTCGGCAAGCTCTTCAACTGGTTCCCCCCTAACCAGCTCGTCCTCGTCTCTAACGTCGAGTCCTTCAATGATCATGGCCTCCTTGAGCTTGACCTCTTTAAGTGAGGCAACATAACATTCCCTAGCCACAGTCTATTCTCCCCTGACCGTGCCAACCCCAAGATCGGTGGGGAACTTGACGGCAAGGTGGAAAGTGGATGTAATAACTTGGAAGGCATTTAGGGCAGTGCGGCCGAGGATGATGTTGTAGGCGGAGGGACAGTCGACAACCAGGAAAGTAAGCAACTTGGTGGTCTGCCGTGGGTATTCTCCGATGGTGATGGGAAGATAGATGAAGCTGATGGAGGTCACCCGGTCTCCAGTGAAACCAACCAACGGGGTTTGGAAAGGAGACAGACTTTCTTCCCTGATCTTGAGCTGGCGGAAGGCATTTAGGAAGATGATGTCTGAAGAACTACTATTGTCGACGAGGACCCGTCTAACTTTGTAATTGGAGAGGAGGGTAGAAATGACGATGGGGTCGTCATGGGGGTAACGGATGCCTGTGCAGTCGGCTTCCATAAAGGTGATGGGCTCCATCCACTGCTTAGGCTGTTTGGGAGGGCGGTCTAATGTGGCAACTTCTTTGTATGAGCCCTGTCTTATCTTTCTGAGTTTTGCCCGCTGAGCCGAGTGAGATGGACCTCCACAAGCAAGCCCGCCGGCTATGACTCTAATTTCTCTGACAGGGGGAGAGGGGTTACCTTGTGCTCGGGGTTGCTGTGGAGGGCGATCATTGCCAGGGTTAGGTTGTGCTGGTTGCCGAGGAAGAGTGCGTTGGCGGTTGTTTCTGATGGGTTCAGTCATTTGCCTTTACTGAAGGCGGGTGTCCGTGAACTGACTAAGACGTCCCTGACGTATCAAGCCCTCGACCTGATCTTTGAGGTTAACACACTCCTCAGTATTATGACCGTGGTCCTAGTGAAAACGACAATATTTGGACTGGTCTCGCTGATTAGAAGGAGACCGTGATGGTTGGGGCCATTTCAGGGGGTAGTCTCGTTGGATCTGATTGAGGACTTGTTCCATGGAGAAATTAAGGAGTGTGCATCGTTCGAACCGGCCGGGCGGTCGGGCTGGTGCCGACCGGTCGGCTCTGGGGGGTCGGTTGGTATACTGAGGTGTTTGGTTATTGTACTAGGTGTTTTTGGTTTCTGAGTCCTTTCTCTTCTCTCTGAGGGTCGGGTTTTTGGCTGTAGGGTCCTGGCGAGCGGCTAGGGAATCTTCTGTGTTCATGTATTTTTGGGCTCTGGAAAGAAGAGTTGCCATGGAGGTCGGGGGGTTTTTTGAGAGGGAGAAAAGTAAATCAGATGATCGTAGGCTGACCATGAATGCCGTGAGGATGACCTTGTCATCGTTTTCTGCCACCTGCAAGGCTTCGATGTTGAAGCGGGTGACAAAGCTGTGCAGCGACTCCCCCTCAGTCTGACGAATGTTGAGGAGCTGGGTTGCCGGACGCCGCTGGCGTTGGGCTCCAATGAAATGGCTGAGAAAGGAGTCACTGAGGTGCTGGAAAGTGGAGACAGAGTCTGCTGGTAGTTAACTAAACCAAAGTCGAGCCGACCCCTTGAGTGTCACGAGGAAAGCCCGACACATGATTTCATCGGGGAATGCATGGAGGATCATGAGGGTTCTGTAGGTCTCCAAGTGATCGACTGGGTCTGTTGTACCATCAAAAGAGTCAATCGTGGGCATTTTGAACTTAGGAAGTAGAGGTTTGTCCTTGATGGAGGCAACAAATTGGGAGCTGGCTGTGGTAGATGGTTTATGCTGTGTGTTCTACATGACCCCTTGGAGTTAGAGCTTCATGGCTCGGAGTTCTGCATCCCAGAGAGGAATGTTGTCACCACTGGAAGACAACGGGGGCTGGATGCTGCTGGCCTCTCCTTCAAGGGTTGGTGCCGGGATCAATGGATGCGGGCCTCGGGGTGGCAAGTTTATACCTGGGGAAGGGGGTTGCAAGCCTTCCAAGTTGGGTGGATTAGGCTGCTGGATAGTATGGCTTGGGGCTCGCTCTTGGTTGGGTGGGATATCTGGAGGTGGTGGAGGAGGCATAGGGAGGTTTCTTTGGAGTAAAACATTAATCGGGGCTTGGTTTTGCTCGGCCAGATGGTTAATGCTGTTCGTGAGCTCGGTGAAATATTGTGGTGGATTGTTTGGATTGGGAGAGTCGGCTTGATGATCGGCAACATTGGGGTGAGAAGCCATGGATCTAGTTGTGACCATACACCTTCACAAGTGGTAAGAGAAAGTTATGGGGAAAGGATCTCCGACGACAATGAGCACAACTGGCGCGCGGAACAAAAACATTACCACAGACGACGCCAACTGATGATTCACCGGGTTCTAGACGAAACGAGTCGGACTGATCCACGCTTCCCAAACCGGTGTCCGAGTGACCAAGCCCACAGAGGAACCTGCATAAGAGTTCAACGGGGAATGGAGAGTCCCCCAGCGAACCCTCCGACGAGCAAGTTAGAGAGAGAAGGAGATGGAATGCAGAGGTAGATTGGAGTTAGAAAGCTTAACCTTTTTCTTGTCTTTGACGTCTGCTTATATCCTCTGGTAATCATTTCGTTGTCCCTTCTGACCTATCACCTTGGCCGAAAGTCTATGCTCTAGCTTAACTTGTTCATGGTGAAGGCGTTCTGTCCCGACGGAGAGGGGTTATCGCAATAAATGCTGTAAGGAGCTTTATTAATGGCGATGTGCAGTGGCAATAACTATACAAATCTTTGTCTGCTTATGTGGCTTGCTCTTCTCTTGCCATATGTCTTGATGTCATTGGTTCTTATTACTACGTGGGGCTTCAGCAATGCTAGGCTTTAGTATTTGAGTTACGTGTTGGGCCTTAAATGGTGGGCTATAATATTTATGGGCTTACCCATGTCAATAATAAAATTACTTGAATTCTTAATTAAAATATATTTATGATATCATTAAAAAATATTAATTAACTTAATGATTTATTAGCAAAATGATGTCATTTATTATAAAATTAAAAACTTTAAAGGCGGAATGTAACTTCATGAATCAAAAGAAATAATTCGTATTTTAAATAAAATATAGAGATGGATTTATAATTTATCGTTAATGGCCACATGAAGCCGACATGCCATTGTAAGAGCATGGTGGTTAATTTAAAGAGAATTATATTAACTAATAAATCTTATAATTTTTTTAAGAATTCTTTTACTCACCTCCATACAGAACATTTTGTATTAGATTAAGTACAAACACTTTTGTCCTACCAGTGTAGGTCCTCCAACAAAATACAAAGTAACTTTGAACAAAAATATACTAAGGGTGTGTTTGTTTGGACGGACTGGATAGGGGGGATTGTAATCCATCGAACTATTAGTTTTGGAATACATTTTCTCCCGACTATTTGGTTAGATTGGATTTGCATCCTATGTTTGTTTAGTCATGTGATTAGATGTCTGGATTGAACTATTTTTAGTGAATTCAATGTTTATTTAGAATATTATGGAAAAAAGAATAAATACTCAAATGACTATTTTATTCTTTTCAGTTATTTATTAAGTAATAGCAATATTAAACATAACTTTAATATTTTAATTATTTTTAGCTAGATTAAATAAAAATTTATTTTATTTTACTTTTTGCACAATTAAATAAATTAAATATAAATAAAAATATATGTTATTTTTAATTAAAATTTTAAATAAATTTATTTTAAATAATAATAATAATTAAATAATGAAATAAAATAAAAAATCTATTAAAATTTAAATAATGAAATTAAATAAAATATTAAAAAAAATTTAAAATAAAACATCAATAAAATATCTATAAAAAAATTTAAAAAAATTAAATAAATAAAACAAAAATAAAAATTAAATAAAATTATTTTATTTTTAAATTGAGACATTTAAATTTTTTTGAATTTTACTAAATATAATACATAATTAAATACTAGAGGGCAAAAATGTAATTTCATTGGCTAATCCCATGGGATGAGTTATCCCATGGTTTCTATCTCTCCCATGGGATAGGATAGTCCCATAAATATGGGACTAATAGTGTGGTGGGGACTATTAGTCCGGAGCAAAATTTTTGAAACAAACAATGGACTATTAGTCCGGTGGGACTAATAGTCCAATCCCATGGCCTAATCCTTCAAAACAAACACACCCTAAGTCTTATGTTCACGATTCACATTTCAAAATGAATTTGGAACTTTAAATTTTAATAGCTATTGATTTACAAATATATATATATATATATTTATATATATTTATAAATTTTATATTTTTGAATTCTCTCATCAAGATCTATCAAACTAGATTGATGAACAATATAAAATTCTATTAAAAAAAATCATAAAATTTTATTATATTTGCTGTACATCACAATAAAATTTCATTGAGAGAAATTTCATGATTCTACTCCTATATTTTTAAAAATAATATATTTGATATTAATAATAAGGGGAAATTATAAATAAACAATCAAGGTTTGAACCATATAACAAAATAAATCTAAGTTTCTAATTTTAGCAATTTAAACTGTAATTTTTTTATTTATTTTCAATGTAAATCATTCACCCATTTCTTTCAAGTAAAACCGAACGAAAAAAGAGTATTTTTCTCATTAACCTCAATGTAGGTATACTTAAAATGGGTAATTCTATGTCCACACACCATTTACTCTGTTGCAATCACTCAATGGAATTTTTTTTTTTTAAAACAATTTTACCATTAAACAAAATAACCAATATAGACAACAATACGCATACCAAACCTTTAAACTAGATTTTCTCAATAGCCATCTTTTGAATATGAAAATTCTTAGTACACATTGTCTTTTCAAAAAACACATACATTAAACCCAAAATATGTAAACAAACAGGATGAAAAAAATTAAAATCTCATTCGGAAATACATTACCGAAAGTATGTAAATTGCTTAAAACTATAGACCCGAAAATATATAAATGGTTCAGAAAAAAATATTCAAAAATATAAATTTAATTAAGAAGTATAGAACTCAACGTTTTTCCTTTTTCCACTAGATGTATGTCAAAAATTTATATTTTATTCAGAAATACAAAATCAAAAATTATTGTTTTTTCGATTATTGATTGTCAATTTTTTAAATTGATTTGAATAACCGGTACCAATAATTTTTATTTTCTTTCTCAGCCAATGCGAAATGAATAACAAAAACAATAAACAATAACCTCGTTTTTGCAAAATAATAGTAAAATAATAACTAAAAATTGTTGATTTTGAAAAATCGCATACCTTAGAGAATGTCGAAGAATGTTGTGCTTCATATGCTTCTTTTCTTGTGTTTCAATCGCCGGAGAGCATCAGAAAATGCTGCGTGTATGGCACAATTTAGTTTTACATTTAGAGGTGTGGTGTGAATTTATGTTTTGTATGGTGTGTATACATAATATGTTGAATTTTTGTATTAATGTGTGCACACATTATACCTTAGGGGTATATTTTAAACATTTAGTGTGTTGAATGAGTAAAACAAAAAGTAAATAGATTTATAAGTGTGAACAGTGAGAAATGATGAGCACAAAGAGTAAATGATATGTGAAAATAGAATTACCCACATAAAATGTATAAACTATTATTTTTCGTTGAGTTTAATAACTAAAACACCATTTTTTTATGACAGATTTGCTTGACAAAAATAAGCAAATGGTTTAGATTGCAAACTATGGGGACATATTTTTAGGGTCACGCCACGTGGCCAAAGTGTTGGCCTAGGTGCCACATGGGCAAGCCATGATACCAAGATTGTTGTGATCTTGCCGAGATATGGTGCGACAATGTCGGAATCTAAGATATTCGGACAAGAGTCCTAGATGATGTAGGACTACCTATTTGGGTAAAGATGGACTCTAAAGAGTGTTGATCCTAGTTTAAATACGAGGAGTCTTGGATAAGTGTAATCCTTGTAAAGGATAGAGTCCCATGAAGTAAGACTTCTAGGGGAAGTTGAACATTGATCATTATATAAAGAGGGCACCCCCTAGGTCTAAGTTACGCTTTAATTGAGAGTTATGTTACTTGTTTAATATGTTTGAGAGATAAGTTGATTGACTTGATCATCGGAGTACCCCTGAGTGGACGAGCCACCGCAGTGCTTCTCACTCTCTTGTGTGCAGGTGTTCGGCTTAATCTATTCTATTGCGTGCTTGCTAGCTAAGTTCCCTAGATCTCGGCAGGAGATTTGTTTGGTTGTGAGGTCAAAAATCAACACCCACAATTTGGCGCCATCTGTGGGAACTTAGTTAGAATAGATGGCGATCATTGTGTAAGATCAATGTGTCAAAGACAACGAGTTCAGTGAATATGGAGAACGCGTCGAGATTGACGGAATGAAGACCTTTCCAGGAGAGATGAATACAAAGATATGGACATGAATGCTCCCGAGGAGGTGAAGACGACCTTCAAGTATGAAAGGATCAACCCAGGTAACTAGATCCCAAATGACAAGATCTCGACCTACATGAGTAGGTTTGAGAAGATAAGAGCTCAACCTAGGTAAGCAAATCCCAGATCCTAGATGGCATGACCTCAGTCTAGATGAGTAGGTCCAAGAAGACAAGACATTGGCCTAGGTGAAGCTAATCCCAGATGGAAAAGCTTGGCCTAGGTGAGTAGATCCCAGATGAACGACCTCACACTAGGTGAGTGGATCCAATAAGGCATGACCTTGGCCTAGATGAGTAGGTCTAAGAAGACAAGAGATCAACATAGGTAAAGCAGATCCTTGATAGAAGAGCTCGACCTAGGTAAGTAGATCCCAGATAAACGACATTACCCTAGGTGAGTCGATCCAAGAAGGCATGACCTTGGCCAAGATGAGTAGGTTCGAGAAGAAAAGACATCGGCCTAAGTGAGCAGATCCCAAATCCCATAAGACAAGATCTCGGCCAAGATGAGTAGGTCCGTGAATCAAGAGCTCAACCTTGGTGAGCAACTCCCAGATCCCAGATGCATGACCTCGGCCTAGATGAGCAGGTTCCAGAAGAAAAGACATTGGCCTAGGTGAAACAAATCCTAGATAGAAGAGCTCAACCTAGGTGAGCAGATCCCAGATGAACGACCTCAACCTAGGTGAGTGTATTCAAAAAGGCATGACCTCGGCCTAGATGAGTAGGTTCGAAAAGACAAGAGCTCAGTCTGTGAGCAGATCCCAGATCCTAGAAGACAAGATCCTGGCCTAGATGAGTAGGTTCGATAAAACAAATGCTTAACCTAGGTGAGCAGATCCTAGATCCCAGAAGACAAGATCTTGGTCTAGATGAGTATATCCGAGAAGGCAAGAGTTCACCCTAAGTGAGCAGATCCCAGATCCTAGAAGACAAGATCTCGACCTAAATGAGTAGGTCTGAAAATAAAAGAGCTCAACCAAAGCGAGTAGATCCTAGATCCTAAAAGACAAGATCTCGACCTAAATGAGTAGGTCCAAAAATAAAAGAGCTTAACCTAAGCGAGTAGATCCCAGATCCTAAAAGACAAAATCTCAGCCTAAATGAGTACGTACGAAAAAACAAAAGCTCAACCTAAATGAGTAGATCTCAAATTCCAAAAGGCAAGATCTCGGCCCTGATGAGTAGGTCCAATAAGACAAGAGCTCAACCTAAGAGCAGATCCCAAATCCTAGAAAAAAAGATCTAGACCTAGATGAGTAAGTCCGAAGAGACAAGAGCTCAACCTAGGTGAGCAGCTCCCAAATCTCAGATGGCATGACCTCGGCCTAGATGAGTAGGTCCGAGTAGACAAGACAGTGACCTAGGTGAAGTAGATCCCAGATAAAAGAGCTCGGCTTAGGTGAGTAGATCCTAGATGAAAGACCTCACCCTAGGTGAGTTGATCCAAGAGGACATGACCTCAGCCTAGATGAGTAGGTCCGAGAAGAAAAGATATTGGCCTAGGTGAACCAGATCCCAGATGGAAGAGCTCAGTCTAGGTGAGCAGATCCCAGATGAACGACCTCACCCTAGGTGAGTGGATCCAAGAAGGCATGACCTTGGCCAAGATGAGTACGTCCGAGAAGAAAAGACATCGCCCTAAGTGAGCAGATCCTAGATCTCGGAAGACAATATCTCGGCCTAGATTAGCAGGTCAGAGAAGATAAGTGCTCAACCTAAGAGCAGATCCCAAATCCTAAAAGACAAGATCTTGGCCTAGATGAATAGGTCTGAGAAGACAACAACTCAATGTAAATGAGCAGCTCCTAGATCCCAGATTGTAACTGTGACAACCCCATTCCGGATTACACTGTTAACTTATTAATTATATGAATGTTAATGTGCTCGGTATGAAATTTGATGTTAATTATGTGTTTTATGTAATTTTTGAATGTTTATCGATTGATTGTAGTCATATCTTTTACAATTTCAACTATAATCTGGAATTGAGGGTTGTAGAGGCATCAGAAACCAAAATTGATTAATTTATTGCGTTCAGCGTAATTTTTAGAGCCTATGGTGAAATTTAATTAAAAATTTATTCGGATCAAATTAATTATATTAAGTAAGGTTAATTAGTCTTAATCATGCTTAATTAGCTTAAGCTAATCACCCAGTATATATATATATTTTGAGTTAGTGCCTAGGCTCTTAATTTTGAGCACATCTTCACCATTTTGCTGAGATTAAGCTATATAGAGAGAGAAGCTCAATCTTGAGGAATTAGCTTGAAGAATTGAAGAAGACAACTCATAATCTTGCAAGAATTATTGTTTTTAGTCCTCTAGGTAGGTTTTTGAAACTTAATTCATGAGTTTAAGTTCATAATTAAGTGAATTCAAAGATAATATGAAGCTAAGGACAAGATTTAACATGAATATGATGAATTTGAAGTCAATATACACATGCATGTAAGAGATTGCCTTGAATTTGCATATTTGAGCATAAAAGATGTAGTTCATGTTGATTTGAGAGTCATTTAATACATGGATGTAAAAATCATCATGGTATGAAACTCAAGTCTAAGGATTCATGTTTGTATTTGGAAGATGATTTTTGGAACATGAAGAATATGGCACCAAACCATACATGCATGCATAATTTTGTTATGTCTCATGAATTTGAGCATCAATTGTAC
Source organism: Camellia sinensis (assembly GCF_055761805.1). Lineage (NCBI taxonomy): Eukaryota > Viridiplantae > Streptophyta > Magnoliopsida > Ericales > Theaceae > Camellia > Camellia sinensis. The sequence goes on from NC_138964.1 coordinate 76,529,752, forward strand.
CATTTGAGATGAAAATAGAAGCTACACTTCACATGCATGAAAGATCCAAGAAGATATAAGATTTGTTTGCATGAGTTTTGAAGTTGTGAAAATAAATTTGATATAATTGAACTTATGTGATGAATTCATGGGAATTTGAGCTTCAAATCTTGTGAAATTGACATTTATATCATGTTAGAGGTTGTATGATTGGCGTATAGGCCATAACATGTAAGTTACACCATGTGGAATTATGTTTTGAGGCTCAAATAGCTTGCTGGAAAACCCAGAATTTGACCTATCCGCTTGAGCGAGGAAAGTGTCGCTCGAGCGTGAAAACCAAGCTCCCAGAAGTTTTGTAGGGATTTTTTTTGTAGCTCGAGCGACAGAATATGTGCTCGAGCGAACCCTTTTTTGTAGGGCTCCTCGCTTGAGCATCAGAAGTCTCGCTTGAGCGTAAAATGCAAGCAACCAGTACTTTTACAGACCAAAGGGGTCCGCTCGAGCAAGCAAAGCTACGCTCAAGCGAGGAAACCTATTTCCTAAAGTTTTGAAAAGCTGTTTCATGTTCTGTTTCTCGTTCTTTTCCGTTTCTAAGCACTCTTAGGCATGCATTATGCATCATAAATGAATGAAAGAATAAGAAAGAAGCCTAAGAGAATTGAATGAGTTAAGAATAGATTGAATTGCTTGTGACCCAATATGTTATGGAATGTGTAGGGTCGAACACGAGGGCAAATCCATCGATAGAACACTTTGCGTAATATCTTAGTAAAGATATTTTCAAGTATGTTACTTTTCAAATGCTACTTCTGTATAAGCTTCATGGATCTGTTGACTTGAATTATGAATGAGAATTTTATATGCCTAATTTTTCTATAAGGCTTCGTGAAGAACATGATTTGGGCCCAAGGCTGTTTGATATGTTTAAATTGGGTCTGAGGTCGTTTGATACGTTTGAATACAAATACATTGGGCCTAAGGCCGTTTGACCACAAATATGATTATGATTACAAATATGAAATGTACATTATTGGGCCCGAGGCCGTTTGACATGAATGAATTGGGCCAGAGGCCATTTGACAGGAACGAATTGGGCCCGAGGCCGTTTGATATGAATGTGTTGGGCCCAAGGCCATTTGATATGAATGAATTGGGCCCAAGGTCGTTTGATATGAATGAATTGGGCCTGAGACCGTTTGATTTGATGGGCTAGAGGCTGTTTGATATGTTTGGGACTGAGGTCGTTTGACATATTTGATAAGAGTATGAATGGGCGTAAGGTCATTTGATGTGTTTAACAAGAATATTACTTATTAGAGATTTCCATTCATACAACCTCTTTGCCTTGGTATTATTCACTAGGCTTTCGCTTACTCTTATCTATATGTATGTAGGTGAGCAAAGTGATGTCCACGCCCAACCTCAGTGAACCTCAATGGAGGATGTGAGAGAAATCTAAGTTTTTGTGAAGTCTGGCCGAACATCTCAAGTACGAAACTTTGTTTTTGTTCTTTTATCTACCTCATTTTTTGCTACTTTGGTATTGGACTACCCATGTATATAGACCTTTTGTTCGGCTAGCTATCTATCTGTATGATCATGGATGGATGAAAGCGATGTTTATTTTGGTTATGGTGTGAGTTATTGTGACATTGTTTTGGTATGTCATGTAATCACAGCACGATGGACAAAATTTTTAAGTCTGCTTCCGTTTTGGCCCCTTTACTATTACTAGATACGTTTGATTTTGTCTGAGGCCATAGGTAATCTTATGATTACTAACCGGTTATGACCTTAACCTACAGGGGCGGGTTCGGGTCATGATAGAGTGGTATCAGAGCACGAGTTAATAACTCACACACTTGTCTAAATGAGCTATAAGGTGTCTAGAAAAGACTTAAGATGCATCCATTTGATAAGTACATGCTCATATGCATTGAGAACATGTGATTACATGAGATATGAATTGTTGTGTTGATGTGTACAACAAGTTTTGTTTTGTTATAAGGCAAGTACATGAACACGTGAATCATGAATTGTTGCTTATGTGCATTTTGATTCTGCAAATAAGTGTATATGTGGAATATGAATATGGTTAAGTGTACAATTATCTAGTAAATGTTCAGCACGCAATATCTGATAAGTATGCAATCATCTGTTATGCATGTAATTATTTGTGTCTTAATGCTACATAAAATGTGAATATGAAACGATGTGCCTATGTGTAAATATGCCTATGTGTATCTGTGTTTATTTCTGTATTGGGCATTTCTGTACTTGGCATGGCTTAATAAGAGTTTGTGTAGATCATGGACAAAATAAGGGCATATGAGTTGGCAGACTCTTCCACAGCCCGACTTGACAGATTGGAAAGACTAGTACAAGAAATGGCAGAGATCTTAAGACAACAACATCAGTTACCGCTACGACAAGAACCTTTGCCACCACCAGTGCAAGAGAACCAAGTGAATGTGTTGGAAGTCACAAAATATGTTGAGGTGCTAGACCGAACCTTGACAACCGAAGCTAACATGAACTGATCTTCTGAATGGAAAAGCAAGAGGCAAGGATTTTCTCAAAGAAAAGATCATTTAAAAAGCAAAATGTTGGATCATCGTGCACTTCAAACTCGACAAGGAATACAACACCAACATGTAACGAATGTGGTAAGAAACACCGAAGAGTTTGTTACCAAATTTTCGAGGCTTGTTATACATGTGGTGAAATGGACTATATGGTAAGGAACTGTCCCCGGACTGAACAAATATGAATAGACCCACTGTCTCAGCTGGATTCATACCAATGACAGGAACTACTAATCAGGATAAAGTAATTTCACTCGTTCCAGAACGCACTCAGAATACTGCGACCGTTATCCCAGGTATTTATACTGTTTATAAACGAATGCCTATGTGTTGATTGATTCTGGACTAGTGCATGTGTACATCTTTGCTTGGGATATTATTTGATTCGGTTCGGCGCGTTCTTTCATATCTGTTACATGTGTATCTAGATTGGTTAGATCCACAGGATCAATACCTTATTTATTATATGTATCTTCTCCATTTGGGAAATTTGTGAAATACGTATTGGGGATATTGATTGACTCTATACATGCATATATATCTAAACATATGCTCGGGATAATTTGTTATATCACTGTCTTTATTGACTAAACCACCGGGACTATGACTCTGTGATTGTGTAACTAAGTTGGGCACCCCAAATAATAAACTCTATAAATTGACTGGACTATGTGACTAGACTAGACTCGACTCCTAAACCTATGCTTTTGTGACTGTATGACTGATTTGGAACTTCTGCATAATGAACCCTATATTATGTGCAACCGAGGAACTTTGTAAGATGCGTTACTGTGTACCATATACTTACATGTAAGGCTTATTTGGGAACTGATATATTGACTATGATGCATACACTTTGATATGAACCATTGTGATGTATGACTCTGATATGACTTTGAGAACCAATAAACTTAGGACAGTTGTGAAATTATTGACTATGTACCTAAGCAAACGAAGTATGACCTACAGAACCAAATATACCCTATTTGATAATGATTTGCTTTTATCTGATTCGATCTGATAGAACTTTTGTTTGATTTGTCCTGATGGGACCTTTGTTTGATTTAATTTGACAAGACCTTTGCCTGAATTGATTTGATAAGAACCTCTATCTGATTTCATTTTGTTAAGGGGATTACAAATTGCTCATGAATGAATAACTGGATTATTCTTGACACGAAAATTGATAGAACCAAAACTCAAATCCGTTTGGAATACTTGACTTATTTAGAAGACTTTCTATGGGCTATCAACAGACCGATCTAACCATGAACACCATTGAGAACCAACCTTCAACTATTGGGGACATAAATATTACAAATGAACTAAATTGTGCAAATCCAATAATTGCATGTTTTAAGGAACGACTACTTCTGTATTACTGTATTCTTATTTATTTGACGCTATGGGAACCGATAACGGCAGATGGATTTGATTATAAACAGTACTGAACATTTATCTTTGGCTGATCAGAATATGTTTTGTATGGGAGAATAGTTGCTTTAGTGTTATCAAATTTTTGGAATTCATGTTACGGTAATTGCTAACCATGAACCATTTTGATTGTGAACACTAGTGGGATTAGAAAACCTCGATTATCTGAAAATGTGTGAATTCAATGCGCCTTGTAAATGACTGATCAGTGCCATTATATTCTACAATTGGGGCTCTGGGGATGTGTAAATTGTGTTTAACATGTGATTGACTCCTTTGATATTACCTTTGATGTCATGGGATTAATATATGAATTGCTTTATGTTTTTGACGACTATCAGATAATGTTGAAAGACTTGATGGAACAAGGAATCGAACATTGATCTGAATTGTAAACTGTAAACTGTTTAATGATTGAGAACACATGTATTATGTTAGAAATTGACTGCTTCAGTATTATTGTACTTTATAATCAATGCTTTAGGGATATGTGAATTATGTACATTGTGTGGTTGATTGCTTTGTTGTTACCTTTGTTGACTCAGGAGTCAGTATCTGGATCCACTTTATATTCCTGATGACTTTCGACTAACCTTGGGTAACTATGATGAGTCACTGAACTGAATACTAAATCGAATCATGGACTGTAGAATGGTTGAGTAATGAATTGAATTTCTATGATAAAAGGGAATGGAAATCGAATTGAGATTCAACACCGATTTCCATCTGCAAACCGATGGACAATCAGAGAGAACTACTTAGATTTTAGAAGAAATACTCCAAATATGTGCATTAGACTTCAAGGAAGTTGGAAAAACCTACTCACCATTGCAGACTTTGTTTACAACAACAACTTACACTCTAGTTTCGATATGGTACCATACAAAGCCTTGTATGGCAAAAAAGGTAAGTATTTAGTTAAGGACAGAGTGTTGCTTGATTGTGAGATTGAGCAAATGACTACCAAAATAATTGAAATTGTTCAATAAAAGTATTTCGAATTGTCTCCGACTAAAGATAACATAAGTTTGGAGGACCAAACTTCCTAAATGGGGGAAAAATGTGACAACTCCATTCCGTGTTATACTATTAACTCATTAATTATATGAGTGTTAATGTGCTTGGTATGAAATTTGATGTTAATTGTGTGCTTTAAGTGGTTTTTGAATGTCTATATATTGATTGTAGTCATATATGTTACAATTTCTGCTATAATTCGGAATTGAGGGCTGTAAAGGCGTCAGAAACCAAATTTGATTAATTTATTTTGTTCAACGTAATTTTTAGAGCCTATGGTGAAATTTAATTAAAAATTGATTCGGATCAAATTAATTAGATTCAATTGAATTAAATTAAGTAAGGTTAATTAGTCTTAATCATACTTAATTAGCTTAAGCTAATCACCCACAATATATATGTTGAGTTAGTGCCTAGGCTCATAATTTTTAGCTCATCTTCACCATTTTGCTGAGATTAAGCTATATAGAGAGAGAAATCTTCATCTTAGAGTGAGAGAAGCTCAATCTTGAGGCATTAACTTGAAGAATTGAAGAAGACAACTCATAATCTTGCAAGAATTATTGTTTTTGAGGCTTCTAGGTAGGTTTTTGAACCTTAATTCATGAGTTTAAGTTCATAATTAAGTGAATTCAAAGATAATATGAAGCTAAGGACAAGATTCAACATGAATATGATGAATTTGAAGTCAATATACACATGCATGGAAGATATTGCCATGAATTTGCATATTTGAGCATGAAACATGTAGTTCGTGTTGATTTGAGAGTCATTTAATACATGGATGTAAAAATCATCATGGTATGAAACTCAGTTTTAAGGATTCATGTTCGTATTTGGAAGTTGATTTTTGGAACATGAAGAATATGGCACCAAACCATACATGCATGCATAATTTTGTTGAGTCCCACGAGTTTGAGCATCAATTGTACCATTTGAGATGAAAATAGAAGCTACACTTCACATGCATGAAAGATCCAAGAAGATATAAGATTTGTTTGCATGAGTTTTGAAGTTGTGAAAATAAATTTGACATAATTGAACTTATGTGATGAATTCATGGGAATTTGAGCTTCAAATCTTGTGAAATTGACATTTGTATCATGTTAGAGGTTGTATGATTGATGTATAGGCCATAACATGTAAGTTACACCATGTGGAATTGTGTTTTGAGGCTCAAATAGCTTGCAGGAAAACCCAGAATTTGACCTATCTGCTCAAGCGAGGAAAGTGTCGCTCGAGCATGAAAACCAAGCTCCTAGAAGTTTTGTAAAGATTTGTTCTGTAGCTTGAGTGACAAAGTACGCGCTCGAGCGAACCCTTTTTTGTAGGGCTCCTCGCTTGAGCATCAGAAGTCTCGCTTGAGCGTAAAATGCAAGCAACCAGTACTTTTACAGACCAAAGGGGTCTGCTCGAGCGAGGAACCCAATTTCATAAAGTTTTGAAAAGCTGTTTTAAGTTTTGTTTCCCGTTCTTTTCCATTTCTAAGCACTCTTAGGCATGCATTATGCATTATAAATGAATGAAAGAATAAGAAAGAAGCCTAAGAGAATTGAACAAGTTAAGAACGGATTGAATTGCTTGTGGCCTAATGTGTTATGGAATGTGTCAAACGAGAGGGCAAATCCATCGGAAGAACACTATGAGTAATATCTTAGTAAAGATATTTTCAAGTATGTTACTTTTCAAATGCTACTTCTGCATAAGCTTCATGGATCTATTGACTTGAATTATGAATGAGAATTCTATATGCCTAATTTTTGTATACGGCTCAGTGAAGAACATGATTTGGGCCCAAGGCTGTTTGATATGTTTGAATTAGGCCTGAGGCCGTTTGATACGTTTGAATACAAATGCATTGGGCCTAAGGTCGCTTGACTACGAATATGATTACGATTACAAATATGAAATGTGCATTAATGGGCCCGTGGCTGTTTGACATGAATGAGTTGGGCCAGAGGCCGTTTGACATGAATGAATTGGGCCAAAGGCCATTTGACATGAATTAATTAGGCCTGAGGCCGTTTAACATGAATGAATTGGGTCGCCTGAGGCCATTTGATATGATGGGCCAGAGGTCGTTTGATATGTTTGGGCCTGAGGCCGTTTGACATATTTGATAAGAGTATGAATAGACCTAAGGTCGTTTGATGTGTATAACAAGAATATTACTTATTAGAGAATTTCATTCATATAACCTCTTTACCTTGGTATTATTCACTAGGCTTTCACTCACTCTTATCTATATGTATGTAGGTGAGCAAAGAGATGTCCAAACCCAGCCTCAGTGAACCTTAATGGAGGATGTGAGAGAAATCCAAGTTTTTGTGAAGTGCCCGAACGTCTCACGCATGAGACTTTGTTTTTGTTCTTTTGTCTGCCCCATTTTTGCTACTTTGGTATTGGACTGCCCATGTATATAGACCTTTCGTTTGGCTGGCTATGTATCTGTATGATCCTGGATGGATGAACGAGATGTTTATTTTGGTTATGGTGTGAGTTATTATAACATTGTTTCGGTATGCCATGTAATCATAGCTCGATGGATAAATTTTTTAAGTCTGCTTCCATTTTGGCCCCTTTACTATTACTAGATACGTTTGATTTCATCTGAGGCCGTAGGTAATCTTATGATTACTGGTCGGTTATGACCTTAACCTGCAGGGGCGGGTTCTTGTCATGAAAATAATGCCTCGAAACTAATACAATAAACCATCCATGACAATAAGTAAATAATAATATAAATCAGAGTATAAGATCCTTCTATTAAATTAGATTTAGTCGTACAAAAAAGTGACATATGCAAATATACATTCAAAAGTCCTAACCCTAAATCTATAGCATGTGTCAACTACAAAGGTATGAAATAGAAGTTAAACAAATAATTGAAATGCCCTGAAGGCTACAATTTTCCGTGATTATACTTGGTTACATCAAAATGGATTTAAATCCAATGCATATAAAGCCTTCAGCTTGTACAGAATAATAACACATAAACAAAATGAAGCTTTTGCGCTAATCCTCCCAAGCTACTGCCTTAGTGAAAGTATCTCAACAACACTTGAAAATGGCTTTCCCATATAAGGTGAGCCTAAGCCCAGTACAAATAATCCAATACAATTTATGAATTTTCACAAAGATATAAGGTTTTATGCATATGCAATGTCCATATCAAAATGTTCTACATTTTCTTTCCAAAAACAATGCCATGCTCTTTACAATAGAAGACAAAGGGGAAATTTCAAACCAGTACAACATTTCACAGATATTTTGTTCGCGGGAAACCGTCCAACCGCACCCATATAAACATAGTTTATAAAAGCACTATTATTGCCATTTTACGGATATTTCGTCTGCGGGAATTGGCACCCATCTATACGTGCGTTTTTCGGGACTTTCATCCTGGATGCATTGACCAACTTAATTTGGTGATACACACCTCTTTTCCAACATTCACCCTCTTTTCTCAAATTCATATACATTTGAAATGTATTAAATGAGCAATAATGTTCAATGTACATGGATATGAAATTAGTTTTAATTCACCTAATTCTCATGCAATTTCTACAACAATCATAACTATCCTCTACTGATAGCCCAAAATATATATTTCTAAATAGATATAAAATCTCCAACACAGATAAACTTTTCAAAATTTAAGATGTGAGTGACAATGCATATCCAACTCCACCATCCATATCAATATCCATACAATTTCACATTTCTAATACCAATTCTATTTATTTATACAAAATAAATGTTTGAGACATAGGGTAAAACTCATTTTTCTTCCAAAATCCATTGCAAGTACAAAATCAGCAATTTTGTCACAACTCAACCTCATTTCTATTCTCACATCCATCTTCAATACATCCATTTGAAAACCCCTTATTTGATTTAAAACGAAAACTCTAAGTTTGTTCAAAATCCTCCAAAGCATGAGATTGTTTTATAAATACAAATAGATAAGTTAAAAATCATAAAAGAAAAAAAAAAGTGTAGAGAATCCCTACCTCAAAGCTAGAAGTCAAATAATCACAGATGACACTTGGATGAAACAGAAACCCAACTATATTTGGATAAAAATGAAGCTCCATGTGAGCTCTACCTTTTTAACAAAGGGAGTAGGGTGAAGAAATCACTAGATCTAGGTTCTAGACCGCCCGGAACTCCGCTCCACGCGCGAGGGCGTGAATTATAGTTCTAGCTACTACAATTTGGACTCCTGTCATGGTTCTGAATCTAATCTCACAAACTGCAATGTAAGACTAATAAATCACCAAAGAGTCCAAATCTGGCAAATCATTTTGGAAAATCAATTTTAATCAAAAAGCGCCAAACATGGACTGCTTTGCCAGATTTCAGAGTCGCCACCTAAATATTTTTTATTTTTGGAAAATTTAGGAAACCCTGACTCGTGCCTAAGGCCACGTGTCCGTCATCACCAAAGTTGCCTCGGCTCGGGAACTTGGGTACGAGAGAGGAAGGTCTTGAAATGAGCACCCCCGCTCGCCCGATCAAAGATTGGCCTCTGCTAACATGATATGTTGTTTTTGAAAACACATACGTTCTTATTCCGGTTATTAATCTAGAATTACTATGTAATGCGCACAGCATACAAGTATAGACTAAATCACTTGATCTTGAACAAAACATCTCATGTTTGTTTTGAAAATGGTTTGAAGTTGCTACTCGGAAGTAGGCTAAAGTGCGGATTTGCCACCCTCAAGTGGTCTTAAAACATGATGATTTGCCACTTCAAGTGGGCTTAAAACTCACATTTTGATGAATTGTTCCAATTCAAGCAATGAAGCATTCATCCACAGGCATTGATGCAGTTAAACACTTAAGCAGTTAGCCTCATGGCAAGCATACTAACATGGCAACATACACATCTCATGCAGTATGCTAAAGCGTAAAAGCTTACCTAGTACTCCGAGCCAAAAAAGAAGCTAGTTAATAATCAATGCATGATCCTAGTTATGTTATCAATGCCTAATGCAACACATGCAAAATGAAACTAAAATAGGCTCGGCTACCTAAGATGGCATATGAAATGCAACAATTGATACATTTATTCAAATTGGAATTGAAATATAATGCAGTTTGTATGATGCGCCGAGCCCGGTGCGTGCAAGACAGATGAATGGATGCACGCATAAGGATGCTAATTGAAATATGCCCTAAAACTAACCATCGAAAGCGGTTAAGTAAAAGAGAGAAAGAAATGGGGTTTGGAAGACATACATCACACACACGTACACTTATTACAACAGTTGTGCCCTCTTGACGGAGGGTCCGAATAATAAGCTAACTTGCTAATCTAAGCTAATTAAACTAATTATTACAAAATGAAACTAATTAACTAATCCTAGTTAACTAATTAGTTATTACAACACAAATTGAATAGCTAAGTGCATCAACTGATTAAGTACAAAACCAAAGCATTAACTAGCTAAGCAAAGAAGCTAAGTAAAGCAGTAAGAAGAGGTCCTCAGGGCGAGAAGTGCATGCATGCTCAGTCGCCTCGTTCGGAAATCCATTACGATGCCCCAACTTGCCTCTGTTTGCATTTGATCTTAGAACACTGCACAAAACTCCAAATAGCTTCTACTCCATCATGGGAACCTCCAGGAAGGTTGTTGACCACTTATTGATATTGTAGACCACCTGTAGACCACTTACATTTGCTATAGATCAGAAGAAAGTAGTCGGCCAGCCACTTTTACTGGTCTGCCGACCAAAAAATTCTGCACAACTCCATTTTGCTGCAATAGAGAACGAGAAGGGGCGCAGCAATGTATTTGCAAGGTATGTGTGCATAACCACCCTCCTTATCATTTCTTAAGCTTAAGAGAGTACGGTTCTCAACTCTCGGGCCACCAACTGAGCATCGCAATGCACGATGGCCGAGAAGCCAAGTTTGCACGAATCAATGTGAATAAATGCACAAATAACACATAAGGGCCTTAACCTTTATCATGCATGGTCAAGAGTGTCGGCGACCGAGAAATGAGGCACGTTTCATCACTTCAAGTATGAAACGCCCCTCGTTCCTCATGTTTGGATTGACGTCCAACCCAAACACAAATGCAATGCAACATGATTAACCTATTAATGCTAATGGCATGCAAACTCAATGCAATGCATGCAAACATAATGCAATGCAACAAGCATGCAAACAGAATGCAAACAACAACATTCAAACAAAATGCTCAATGGACTTAAACCGAATATGGACAGACCTCAATCATGCCCAAAACAGTGGCTAAAATGTTGAAATGATGGCATGAAATGCAAGAAAATGCATGCGCATGTAATGGCTCATCAACTAAGCATAAGAGCACAACACTCAAACAGGATTAAGAAGTGACAAATATGGAAGTGTGACGACACTATATGCACTGAAATCATGTATGAAATGATGCCAAACCATTCAAACAACACAAGTATAGCATGCAAGAGGGCCTAAGGCACAAGGCCACCAAGAGGGACAACACAAGAGGCATGTAATACATGGCACAAATGACTGAACCAGCCATGGACAGAGCTCAATTAGGTCAAAACAAAGACCGAAACATGCTGAGATGGGAGCTCAAAAGCCTAGGCATGCATGCATACGCATTGGTCCACAAACAAGGCAATAATGCACAACCCTTAAAGGCACTGAAAGAGTGAAAGAAGTGAGAAAATGACAATGCTATATGCTCTAAAATATCATGTTAAATGATTTCAAATCATGTACATGTCACAAATGAAGCATGCTAGGAGACTCAAAGCTTGAAACAAGCATAGGCACTTGCACTATAGCTATGCAATACATGAACCAAAAGGCCAAGAACACCCAAAAAAGTCCTAGAGCATGTCAAAACAATGCTAAAACATGTACGAAGTGTAGCCAAAACAAGCTAGCACAAAGGGTATGAAGCATGAAGTATGCAAGGCCAATAAGGAGGATTACACTACACCTACCAAAACCAAGCATGAGATGACTTTACCAACAAAAATCAGAATTGTATCAAGGTAAAAAAAAAAAAAAAAAAAACCAAAAACACATTGATATGGCAGCCCAAAAGCTTAGGCAAGATGACATACGCAATGGCTCATTTTTAAAGCATAAAGAACCAACCCTCCAAAGCATTGAATGAGTGAAAGATGTGAGGGCATGACCACACTACATGCACTGAAATCACATATCAAATAATTCCAAATCATGCAAATAGCCCAAGCAATGCATGCTAGTGGCTTGGAAACTCAAAGCCAGTGAGCTAGAATGCACTATGGCTATACAAAGCAAGGCATGCATGACCAAAACAATATAAATCAGACCTTAAGCATGGCAAAACATGAGTAAAAGCTTGTTGAAGTGGAGCCAAAAACATGATAGAATGATGGTCCAAAGCATGATGCATGTTAGGCTAGTGAATGGAAATGCACTACAAGTGCAAGGAGCATGCAAAAGGCTATCAAACCAAACCAAAATAGAGCTAAGGCATGGTAAAAAAACACCAAAAACATGTTGAGATAGAGCCAAAACATGCTAGAAAGGTGAGCTATCAACATGAGCATGTAAGGCTAGTTTGCAAGGATTACACCACACACACAAGAAGCATGCAAGGGATGACCAAGACAACCAAAAACGGAGGCATGGCAGGTCTAAAAGGTCACAAAAAAGTGCTCAAACAAAGCTTCAAGAAGATAGAAATACATGCTCTTTTGATGGGCCATCAACATAAGCATACAAGAAAGGAGGAAGGCGGACAACCGCCTCCTATTTGAGGCCTCAAAACCAAGTTTCCACCACTAAAATTCCTCTAGAATTCAGTGGTGAAGAGGCTAAAAAAAAGATGATCACAAGGGCCTAAAGTGATGGCTCAAAAGCCTAGCAAACAAGGCATGCAAGGGAGTAGATCACCCTCAACACCAAAGAGACCTCAAACAAACATCCTAAATATTGAAAATCAGAACTTTTTGCCGTAGAAAATTAGGCCTAAAACAACATGCAAATAGGGCCAAACAAGCAATGAACACAAAGCTTAATAGAGGGCTAATGACTCACCCTTGTAGAACCACTTCAAGGAAGCAACTCCAGCAACTTTCTGAGCTAAAAACCAACTCTTGAGTTCAAACAAGACCCTTAGGTACCTCACCAACAAGAGTGTGGTGTTTCACTATGTGTTTGTGTGCAAAAGTGTGAAGAAACTACACTTTCAAGCACAAATATGAGACAAATGAAGAAATATAGAGATAGATGTGTATGTATAGCTCAATGCAATTTTTCTGAACCTAAAGCAAGAGAGAGGAAGTTCCCTCTTATAGAAAAACAAGCATCAACCTTGTTGAGCAAGCTAAGAGCTTGAAACAATCCCTCCATACACGTGTATGGAGGATGCCTTCTGTGCCCAACAGCTGGCACAGCTGGCAAGAAAATATCTGCAGAAAACTGCAGGAAAGCTGCCAACCAGTTGAAGTGGTCGGCCAGCTACTTGCACTAGTCGGCCGACCAGTGAAAGTGGTCTGCAAGAATGAAAGGTGGTCGACAAAGGGGGAGAGGTGGTTTGCACCAAGAAAGCAAGGTGGTGGCATGGCTGCCGACCACTTTTGGTGGTCCAAAGACCACCAAGACCAGTTAGCCGACCAGAAAACTGGCCGGCAAGCAGGAAAAATGGTTTTTCAGGGAGAGAAACTAGTCTACAACCCCTATTCCACCCTCCAAGCAAGGAAAACAAGGTTTGTGCTAAAAACAAACCAAAAAGGATGCAAGACAAGAGTCCGCGGGTCAAGGTACATAGCCAAAAACCTCGAAAACTAGTCTACGGGCACCCAAAGTGGTCTGCGGGAGGGAAAAGTGGTCTACGGCCACAAAAGTAGTCTACAAGACCTCTGTGTCCCTCTAGACCTGGGCAACAATGTATGGTCAAAAAACCAAGCCAAGAGGAGAACGATAAGCGGTCCCGAGACAAGGTGAGCGACCAAAGGCTTCGGAAACCGGCAACTAGTCTACAAAAGGGAAAAGTGGTCTACAGACCCTTCTCTCCCTCTAGGCAAGGTCAACAAGGCTTGGTCCACAAACCAAGCCAAAACACAAAGAGTTCGGAGGCCCGGAGGCAAGACACTCAGCCGAAAACTCCGGAAACTCGAAGCGAGCACAAACATACGCGATCATCGCGTGCTCAAACGATGACGTCTAAGTCTTAAGGTCGGTCAAAAATGGGGTGTCTATAGTGTATTTGTAGAGAGAGAGTGAGTTTTAGAGAGAGAGGGTCTCAACTTAGGGTTTTGAAATGTTTTAGAGAGAGAGAGAGATATGAAAAAGTGATGTAAGGCCTATTTACGATTTGATATACGCACAGTTCGCTCGAGTGCAAGACGTGTGGCTCGAGCAACCAGACACAATAAGTTGTTCTGCTCGAGCACAAGAAGCTTCACTTCAGCATAGAATACACACTCCCAATAGTTTTGCAAACAGAGGTCATCGCTTAAGCGCATGAAGCTTCGCTTGAGCAAAGAATACAAACTCCTAGTAGTTTTGCAGACCTGCAAAAGTACTGGAGTTTCACCAAGACCACTCAAGCACAAGAAGTGTCGTTCGAGCGAAGGAACAAAAATCTAGGCAACACAAGTTTGAAAAACAAGCCACCATCCTGTTTCAAACATAATCAACACAACCCAATAGCCAAATTCAAGGAGGGAAATAAGGAATAAGACATGAACAACAATACAAAATAATGAAACCCGAATTCAGAATATCAAATGGGTCGGGTCTTAAACCAGAATCGCTATGATCTCCCCCCTTAAGGAATTTTGTCCCCGAAATTATAAATCAAACTTTAAAAATCAATAAATGCCTAAACCAATTCCAACAATGATAACCAATCAATTCTAATGCCATGACCTATCCACCTATCATTAATTCTTATCAACATGATAAACAAGTTCTCAATACTGAATATACAATTCACATTTCCAAAACATATACAATGTTTATATTAAATCAACATAACAAAAGTTTCAATATATGCTCAAACATTAACAAATAGGTCCGGATACTTCTCACAGACTTCCAACTCATGTTCCTAAGTTGCTTCCTCAACTTCGTGATGTCGCCACAATAATTTAACTATGGGAATTGTCTTGCCTCGCAAGACATGGTCTTGAGTATCTAAGACTCTTACCGGTCTCTCCTCATACGAGGCATCCTCATCTATCTCTAAGTCGATCTAATCTAGCACGTGCGATGGATCCACCTCATACTTTTGAAGCATACAAATATGAAACACATCATGAACCCCAAAAAGCTGTGGTGGCAAGGCCAAACGATAAGTTACCTCTCCAATCCGCTTAAGGATCTTAAAAGGCCCAATAAATCTAGGGGACAACTTCCTACTCTTCCCAAACCTCATCAAACCCTGCCTAGGTGATATCTTCAAGAAGACATGATCTCCTACTTCAAAAGACAAAGGTCTCCTCCTATGGTTGGCATAATTTTTCTGGCGACTCTGGGCAATAGCCAACCTCTTGCGAATAAGAGCGACTTTCTTAGTTGTTTCTCGAACCAACTTAGGGCCCAACAAAGGTGCATCACCCACCTCGGCCTAACACGTAGGAGATCTACACGGTCGGTCATACAAGGCCTGAAACAGTGCCATGCCAATACTTGATTGGAAGCTATTATTATAGGCACACTCCACAAAGGGCAAGTGTCACTCCCACGACCCCTTAAAGTCAAGAACAAAACCTCGAAACATATCTTCTAAAATCTGAATGGTACGCTCTAACTGCCCGTTAATCTGAGGATAATACGCAGTACTAAAAGTCAATCTTGTGCCCAAGGCATTCTATAGATTCTGCCACAAGCGAGTCGTAAAATACAGATCTCTATCCGAAACAATCATTACAGGGACACCATGAAGACGAACTATGTCCCTAATATAGAGATCGGCTAGATAATCTATCGAGTCACTCACGCGCATAGCTACGCATAGCTACAAAATGCGCCGACTTGGTAAACCGGTCAACTACCACCCAAATCGCATCACTACCTCGTTGAGTCCTCGAAACACCCATAACAAAATCCATCGTGATATGCTCCCACTTTCACTTGGCTATAGGCAAAGGTTACAACAAACCCGTTGGCCTCTGATGTTCGGCCTTCACTTGTTGACAAGTAAGGCACCTCATTACAAACACGGCCACATCCTTCTTCATTCCTCTCCACCAAAACTGCCAACTAAGGTCACGATACATCTTTGTGCCTCCCGGGTGCACCGCAAAGCGTGAATTATGAAATTCTCGGAGTACTTCCTCTTGGCAAAACTTCGGCACGAAAGGATGGTCAAGGTATCTAACACTCCATTTGCTACCTTTTCACTAAAGATCTTCTCCCAGAGGGATTCTACCTCAAGATCACCCCTCTGTGCTTCTATCGCTCGGCTCACAAGTGTAGGTTATACAGCTATCGAAAACAAGGTTGCAGTCTGAACGGACTCGCCAACATGCAAGTCAAACTCACCAATAGCACCCAACATCTCCCATTCCTGAATGGCGATACTAGCTACATTGCTAATAGATTTCCTACTTAAGGCATCGGCGACAACATTAGCCTTCCCTAGATGTTAATGTAACTCAAAGTCATAATCTTTTATAAACTCCATCAATCTTCTCTGCCTCAAATTCATATATTTCTATGTAAATAGATATTTCAGACTCTTGTGATCAGAAAATACTTCAAACTTCTCACCATACAGATAATGCCTCCCAATCTTTAGGGCAAAGATCCCTGCCGCAAACTCTAGGTCATGTGTAGGATAGTTTCTTTCATGAGTTTTCAATTTCCATGAGCCATAAACTACTACCTTTCATCTTTGCATCAACACACAACCCAAACCTTCTCGAGAAGCATCACAATACACTGAATAGCCTAAACCCCTCTCTGGAATAATCAATATCAAAGCAATAGTAAGTCTAATCTTAAGTTCTTGGAACGACTTTTCACAAGTCTCACTCTACACAAACTTAATTCCCTTCCTTGTTAGTCTAGTCAATGGTGAAGCTAATCTAGAGAAATCTTTTACAAATCGGCGGTAATACCCGGCCAACCCCAAGAAGCTACAGATCTTAAAGGCATTCTCGGGTTGTTCCCAATCTTGTATGGCTTCTATCTTGGATGAATCCACAGTCACTCTTTCCCCAATTACAACGTGGCCCAAGAACTTCACTTCACTCAACCAGAATTCACATTTTTCAAACTTAGCATACAGTTTGTGGGCTCCAAGTAACTCAAGTACTACCCGCAGGTGTTCCTCATGTTCTTCCTCGGAGGGTGAGTAGATCAAGATGTCGTCCACAAAGACGACCACAAAACGGTCTAGAAACTCACGGAGGATCCGGTTCATCAAATCCATAAACACGGCAGGTGAGTTGGTTAGCCCAAAAGGCATCACTAAGAACTCATAATGGCCATACCGTGTATGGAATGCCGTTTTATGGATATCCTCCTCCTTTACTCTCAACTAGTGATAGCCCGATCTCAGATCTATCTTAGAAAAGCAACAAGTGCTCTTTAATTGATCAAATAAATCATCTATACAAGGCATTGGGTACTTGTTCTTAACAGTCACCCGATTCAACTTCCGATAATCAATACACAATTGTAAAGTGCCACCATTCTTTTTAGCAAAGAGAGCAAGTGCTCCCTAAGGCGAAGTACTACGGTTGATAAAACCTTTATCTAATAATTCTTGTAGTTGAATCTTCAACTCACTCAACTCAGCAGGTGCAAACCTATAAGGTGCCATAGAAATTGGTGTCATGCCAGGCACTATATCAATAAAGAACTCGATCTCTTAGTGAGGTGGTAAACTATCAAGATCCTCGGGAAAAACATCTGATATTCACAAACTACCCTTGGCAACTCAACTCGGACTTCATCACACTCACTACCCAAGAAGTTCGCAAGAAGACAACTAAGCTCACTCCGCCCACGCGGATCATACACCAGTGATAAGACTCTATCGGCTCTGTCTCCCATGAAATAAAAGCAATCACTGCTCAAGGTACATTCAGTAACCTCTGACGGTAACAATCTAGGACAGTCTGATACGATGACAAGAAATCCACAGTCAAAATAGCATCAAAACTTGACATGTCAATCAACACAAATACAAAAGAAAGTCGGCGAGTGACAACCTTTATGTCACTACCCTGACATCCTTGTTCTAAAACAATCTCACCACCAATAAGTGACTCTACACTGAGTGGAGATGCTAACCGAGCTAACTCTAACCCCAATGCTGCTGCAAATGCAGACAAGATGAATGAATGGGATGCACCCATATCAATTAACATATTGGTAATAGAATTGCATAACAAAAATGTACTTCTCACAACTGAAGGTGTTGACACTAAGTTTGGCATGGTAACAACATACACACGCCCTAAAGGTCCCTACTTTACATGTTCACCCCTCGGAGCATACATCTGATGTACTAAATGAGCTGAGAAGGCTCCCTGATTGGCCCTTGAGGCCTGAACTAACTATGTAGATTGGTGGCTCTGTGTTTGCCTCGAACCAGACACACTAGGTGTGCCACCCAACTGAGGGTAAAATTTCTTCAAGTGCCCTACCTACCTGCACTGATAACAAGTAGGGGGCTTCCCTCTCTCCTAACTCTGGATCTGAGGACGAGCCGTAGATAATGTAGACCGATGCCCTGCTCCCCTCTGCGGGCAAACTGGAGACTTGTGGCCCAACTGAATACACTTAAAGCAAGTGAAATCTCCTTGACCACCTCTTCCAAAACCTGAACTCGGTACTGGAAAAATAGATCTCGACTGAGCACCCTAGAACTGCTGTGGATTAGAACCCCTCTACCTCTTATTGTCTCCATGCACATCCTGACTCCTCTTGGAGCCCCTCATCAGCTCCTCCTCCATTTGCATCATGGTCTCAAGATGAGTCGCCAATTATAAAATTTGCCCGTAATCTCTAATCATCGAATCAGCTATCTTGAAAAGAAGCCCGGTCCGTAACCTTTTCTCGAACTCCACATAATGGCGCTCCTCTGTTGCCACTAACTCTAGTGCAAATCTAGAGAGGCTAGTAAAGGCTGCCTCAAACTAAGCCACAGATGCGAGAACTGCTCCATCAACTTCTCCCTAACAGTGGGAGGTGGGAACTTGTCCTGGAAGACGTCGACGAAAGCCTCCCAAGTTACTCTAATGCACCCACACGCATACTTCCACCATTGACCTACATCTTCTTTCAGCTGGAAGGATGCCAAGGTCACACTCAAACCACCATCTTCGAGGTAGAGCATCTCAAATGTCTTTACCATTTGTTCAAGCCATTCATCCACTTTCAAAGGCTCTTTAGGATCGCCCAAAAACTAATTCGGGTTTGATTGAAAAAACACTCACTTCAGAAAAGACAGCCCCGTCATGGCCCCTAATGCCCCAGCCATCTCGTAGGCTAAGGCGCCCATGGCCATCTAACCAACTGGTTTGACCACATTGGCCTAACCAACCCCCTTTACTTGCGCCGGGATATCATCCGGTAAGGGCACCATATGCCTTCTAGGCCTACCACGCCTACCTCCGTGACCACGTCCTGACATCCTAATAAAGGTAACAAAAGAGATTAACACATTTACAAATGTGCAGAAGCTAACTCACTCGTGTCCTAATGTGGTGGATAATAGTAATTCTGTAATGACCCGACCCTTGTACATGTTTTCTGGTATACCTTGAGTCCCTTACTTTGTACCTTTAGATGCTTACTGTGAAATCTCATGTGGAATTAAGTTTAACTGAATGAATTTTATGATTAGAGAATCATATCTGTTTCATAAAAGAAATATCTGTTACAATTCTAGTGTTTGAATCAGAAATTGAAGGCCTTAGAAGCTTAATAATCTGAAATTGACCGTATATTTGAGATTAGCATAATTTTTAACTCATAATAGGTATTTTTGTGAAAATTTGATTTGGGATGATTAAATTGAGTGAATTTTGTCTTATTCAATTATATATATATATATATATATGTACATATGTACATGCTTAGCCATTTTTGACTTATGAACATCAAAGCAAAAATATCTCCTGGAGAGTAGAAAAGGAGAATTAAGGAAGAGAAGGGTTGGAAAGGAAGAAAAAGAAATTCAACAAAGAAGAAATTTGGGGAAATTGGGAAGTCATCTAGAGATTAAGGCTTAAGGTGAGTTTAACCCACCTAGTTCTACTCCTTTTCTTGCTAGAGAGTAGGAATCTCTTGGTGTTATGTAACTTAGAGTTGTAATGGAAGTTATATATGTGTGTGTGTTGAAGAATTAGCATGATAATTATACCATTTATTTGTTTTGTTTTCATTCCCTTGGTTACCAAGCTTGAATTCATCTTTATGATCAATGGCTATGTGTACGTATATATGTGTGTGTGAAAATGGGAATATTATGAATTTAAGTTGTGTTTGTGAGTTAAGATTAAAGATTCAAATTGTACATAGATTGATCTATGTTGTAACTTCTGTTTACATGATTTTTGACCCATGTTTAACAATTAAAAGAACCTATTTTGAGCCTTGAAAGAGGGTACCAAAAATGGGATTTTGTACAAATTTCAGACTGCTCTCACACTGAAATGGCCGCACGTGCGGGGATCTTGGCCGCACGTGCGGGACCAACCACCGCACGTGCGGGGCTCACAGCCGCACGTGCGGCCCAGGCTGGAGAGAATGAGTTGCTCTATTTTACGTGCTTAACCCTCTGATATTTTTGGAAATTGTGTTTGATGTCCTTAAGATGCATGTAAATTCATTTGAAGTAAAATGAAGTAGGAAATGAATTAAGAAAGAAAATGAACTAATGGATAAGTTGTGTACATGTGTAGGGCATAACCCGGGAGAGACAAGCGCTCCTTTATAGCACTGTGAGTAATAGTACTAAATGTACCTTAATCACGTTCAAAATTATTGTTATTAATGTTATGTGTAACATGTATGCTGCTTATGAAACGATGTGAAATTATAGAATTGAGAAACAGTGTGAAGTATAAATCTGTAACTTGTGAAACTATGAATCCCAGAGGTCGAGGGCCAATTGGTGAAGTTGTGTGTCTAAGTTGTGAAACTAAAAAGCCAAGGGCTATTTTTGTGAATATGTGAACCCATCAAGCCAAGGGCCAATCTGTGAAGTTGTGAACCGACGTGGTCGTTCGGAACCTATGAAATGAATACTACAGTCTAACATCATTATGTGATTCACGTTAGAATGTGAATTGTTCTGTCTCCATGAATAGTACTGGAATGACACATATGCTTTCTGTAAATAATTATTATTAATGTTATGATAAACCATGGGAAATCTAAGAGCATTATTGAGCAGTATATTTTGTTTATGATTGATGATGAATACTAACATTCTGTTGTCTACAAGATAGCTATATTGATATACAACGAATGACGGAACGTATACGCATTGTGGAATTATGGTATTTATGTATCTCTGGAATCATTCAATCGGTAAAATGTATGTACCTTTTGTTAACACTTATCAGCAACATTCTGTTAAGCTTATATCAACTATGTTAATTCATATGAATAATGGAAGGAATGTATGTACTTTCTGTATGGTTCTAAATTTAATCGGAACTGATGATTTCTGGTATGAAACAAAGTACTGTATGGAACTAAGTGCTACACTTTGGTGGGAGTCACCTCTAGAATCCGTACGAGCCACCTCTTGAGTCCACACACACACACACACACACATATATATATATATATATATGTGTGTGTGTTTCTGGGCTGGAAGGCTGTTCTGTATATATTTCTGGGCCGGAAGGCTGTTCTGTATATGTTTCTGGGCCAAAAGGCTGTTCTGTATATATTTCTGGGCCGGAAGGCTGTTCTGTATATGTTTCTGGGCCGAAAGGCTGTTCTGTATATATTTCTGGGCCGGAAGGCTGTTCTGTATATGTTACTGGGCCGAAAGGTTGTTCTGTATATTTCTGGGCCTATGGTCGTTCTGTACATACGGGGCTTAAAGCCACTCTGTTAAGAAAATTGGACCTATAATTGTTTGGAATTAATTACAGAATGCAATCAATTATATGTCTCTGGAACTTTATGCTTTATTATTTAAGCTAAACCTTACATTATTTATGTACTATTATTCAATGAGTTTCGCTCATTCTGTATTTTGTCTGTATCTGTAGGTAATCAGCCAGGAGACCAGTCCTAACCCTTAAGGCTCGTCTCTCTCTTGTCAACCTTGGTGTGTCCAGGCACTTGGCCGAAGCCCGTGTATTTCGTAAGGTGTTGTTAGTCTTTTTGGGCTTATGCCTTGGTTGTCTTTCATTAAAATGTTTTGTTATACACCCAACTATGGGCTGAGTCGAAGTATGTATGTGTATGTTTTCTGTATATTATTTACTTATTATGATGTTATGATCCTGGCGTAATAGTGATAGCTCAATGGAATAGATTTTTTGTTATCAGGTGCTTCCGTTCAGGCCCCATACGTTACGGATATTGGTTTTATGTGTGTTTTTGAAGTGGTCATGCCCAAAACTTTTAGGGGCGGTTTTGGGGCGTGACAAGTGGTATCAGAGCACGAGTTGTTATCTCACACATGAATCCATTGAGCTTTAGGATGTCTAGAAAGACTTAGGCATCATGCATAATAGTCTGAGAGTACATGAAGAGATTGATTGTAACGGTAAATGTGTATGTTTTACCTGCTAACTCTGATGATTACGATCTATGTCGGCTGTATATTCTTTTGTTACCTCTATAGATTGGTGAATAATGCATGACATGCAGATGGGATTAAGTCAACAACGTTGTACTGCGGAGGTGTGGTAAGAATTCGAGCTGATCGGTAAGGCAGTTTATATATAAAGAATTAGATAAAATGTGTGTTATCGGTTGATATTTATCTGTAGGGAATGATAGCGATATAATTGGGTTGTTCAGTACCTATTTGAGTGAATTGCTTAAATTTTAAGTATCAAATATATCTAAGATCAAAGGAAACGCTATACGTGGTACCTTACCTATAGTTATGTCTTCCTTGCCATAACAATGTTTAAATCCGCAATTTTGAGAAATTATTGTGTTTGAATACTTTGATAAGATGTGTTCTGTGTACTAATTGAAATTGTGTTAAGTAGGATTGGTCGGAAAAGAAGTTATGAATATAGTGACCCCTCTTAAAATTGTGAAGGGAGTTAATAAATTGTGAATTTACTTCTTGTTGACGGTTTAAATAGATAGGCTATGCGGGGGAGTTAGTTATTAACCTTGAAGCAGTATGTAAGTAATAAGATTTCGTGAACTAAGGAAATTACTGACGATTTCTGATAGAGAATTATTAATGGTGTCTAATAAGTATTGTCTATGTGTAATTGGGATTTGATTGCGAGAATCTGTATTCTGTACTGTACTCTGTACTCTGACCTCTGTAATATGAAATCTGAAATCCGCAATCTATAATCTGTTCTGTTTATGTATAATCTGCAATTTGTAATTGAGACTCCTTATGAGTAATAGTCGAATGATATGAGGAATCCCATCTATGAAACGTATCTGTCCATACGACACTTTACAAAATACTAGACAATCATTAATCTGATAAGTTACTGTAAGAATTAGAATCCTGCCTCTATGTATTAACAATTTAAGATTGAGAAATCATTTCTGTGATGTAATTCTATGTAGGTATTACAAATTGTTAAACTACTCCCATTTCGTATCTAAGGCTATAATGGAAATTGTTCTGCATGACACCGTGAATTTTAACGGAAACAAATGGTTATGGGGGTATGCCATGATAATGATAGGTTAAAGGATATCTACCTCCTCTTGCATGTTCATACAGGTTTGTATAATCCGTACAATATGATTTCGAATTAATTTCCTATCATGTTGAATTGGTCTTATCAAGAAGTCTAACTCTAATATTTGTAGGTTAAATCACCTTCTTGACATACGGTTGAATTTCTAGACATTGTGGCTGTGATAAAATCTACGTACGAGGAAGAATTAGATACTCTGCTTACGTTTAGGGTTGTGACTTTTGTATAATTGTTTGTTGACCACTGCATTTCTAAATTATGAATATGGAGCAAAGTAGTTGATTTTATACACTATAGTTGGAAAAAGGAAAAATTATACGAACAATAGAATCCTGTAATGATGAAAATAATAATAATAATAATAATAATAATGATAATAATAATAATAATAATAATAATAATAATAATAACAACAATAATAATAATAATAAAAAAATAAGAATGGATATGCTACTCCACCGTTGCGATTGCTTAAGGAAATACGATTCTAAACTTGATTCCTAGCTCTATCTTTGAATGGCTTTCTTTGCTCGAAACGACGGTTGTCATATTTATATCTATTGCTCAGATTCGCATTTATGATAGTATGACAAGTGTTATGATGACCTGTCTACATGAACCTATGCAAGTATATGATACTAGTTAGTATGATTCTAATCGTTTGATTTGGAACATGATTCCCTTTGTAATCCTGTGCTTAAAAGTAATGCTATAAGGAATTAACAATGTGAACTGTGGCCTCTCTTTCTGTCATACCAACTTTGTTAAAGATAATTGCCCATAATTTTGAACCAATGTAATGGTATACTTTTGACATAATTTTGAAAAGTGAGGACTACTAAGAACAAATGTGACGCTAGTGGCTATATACTTAAAAGGTTCATTTGTAACTGATAGAATGAAGTATACCTTGTTGATTAGGTAGGACCCTGCTGGGTGAACTCTGATGTCTAAATTACTTATACATAATCAGACTTGAATCTAACTACGTAATTGAATTAAAAAAAAAACAATATATGAGTGATTTGTAACATGTGATTTATTAGGTAATGAGATTTGCATGTGAACTATCACCAAGGATTCTCTAGAGTGTTTTTTTCATAAAGTTTCCTAAAGTGATGTATTGTGTGGTTGAGATTTAATGCTGAAAAATTGATGTGACTTGTCATTAAATCTCAACCACACAATGCACCACTCTAGGAAACTTTAGGGAAAAAAAACTCTAGGGGATCCTTGCTCGTGAACTATTAGTACCGGGGCGATTAGGCTGTGAACATAATAAAGAACATGTTGTAGTTGAAATTAACGTATGCTACGGAATACCTGAATTATGTGCCTCATGTACTTAAGGAAATAATATCTACTATGCTCTGTATTTGGAAATTGTATGTTTCTGTCTTTGAAAATTTCTGTTATAAAACTCATGAACAAAGAAATATGGTTGACTGTACACCTTACCTACTGGAGATTATGTGTCTAGAATGTCTTGCTATGGACTCTTGTAATCTTACTTTACTCGACGCATGATCCTACGAAATAACTACATGGAGTTGTTCTTTTTTATTTTTTACATGCCCAAAACAAACATTGAAGCAACTAGTGAAATGAAACTATGAAATGCTGCTTGTGTGTAAATTTTTGAATAACAGTGGTAATCAGTTATACGTTGAAATAAGTTTGAGGGACCAAACTTATTTAAGGAGGGGAGAGTGTAATGACCCGACCCTCGTACATGTTTTCTGGTATACCTTGAGTCCCTTACTTTGTACCTTTAGATGCTTACTGTGAAATCTCATGTGGAATTAAGTTTAACTGGATGAATTTTATGATTAGAGAATCATATCTGTTTCATAAAAGAAATATATGTTACAATTCTAGTGTTTGAATCAGAAATTGAAGGCCTTAGAAGCTTAATAATCTGAAATTGACCGTATATTTGAGATTAGCATAATTTTTAACTCATAATAAGTATTTTTGTGAAAATTTGATTTGGGATGATTAAATTGAGTAAATTTTGTCTTATTCAATTATATATATATATATATATGTACATATGTACATGCTTAGCCATTTTTGACTTATGAACCTCAAAGCAAAAATATCTCCTGGAGAGTAGAAAAGGAGAATTAAGGAAGAGAAGGGTTGGAAAGGAAGAAAAAGAAATTCAACAAAGAAGAAATTTGGGGAAATTGGGAAGTCATCTAGAGATTAAGGCTTAAGGTGAGTTTAACCCACCTAGTTCTACTCCTTTTCTTGCTAGAAAGTAGGAATCTCTTGGTGTTGTGTAACTTAGAGTTGTAATGGAAGTTATATATGTGTGTGTGTTGAAGAATTAGCATGATAATTATACCATTTATTTGTTTTGTTTTCATTCCCTTGGTTACCAAGCTTGAATTCATCTTTATGATCAATGGCTATGTGTACGTATATATGTGTGTGTGAAAATGGGAATATTATGAATTTAAGTTGTGTTTGTGAGTTAAGATTAAAGATTCAAATTGTACATAGATTGATCTATGTTGTAACTTCTGTTTACATGATTTTTGACCCATGTTTAACAATTAAAAGAACCTATTTTGAGCCTTGAAAGAGGGTACCAAAAATGGGATTTTGTACAAATTTCAGACTGCTCTCACACTGAAATGGCCGCACGTGCGGGGATCTTGGCCGCACGTGCGGGACCAACCACCGCACGTGCGGGGCTCACAGCCGCACGTGCGGCCCAGGCTGGAGAGAATGAGTTGCTCTATTTTACGTGCTTAACCCTCCGATATTTTTGGAAATTGTGTTTGATGTCCTTAAGATGCCTGTAAATTCATTTGAAGTAAAATGAAGTAGGATATGAATTAAGAAAGAAAATGAACTAATGGATAAGTTGTGTACATGTGTAGGGCATAACCCGGGAGAGACAAGCGCTCCTTTATAGCACTGTGAGTAATAGTACTAAATGTACCTTAATCACGTTCAGAATTATTGTTATTAATGTTATGTGTAACATGTATGCTGCTTATGAAACAATGTGAAATTATAGAATTGAGAAACAGTGTGAAGTATAAATCTGTAACTTGTGAAACTATGAATCCCAGAGGTCGAGGGCCAATTGGTGAAGTTGTGTGTCTAAGTTGTGAAACTAAAAAGCCAAGGGCTATTTTTGTGAATATGTGAACCAATCAAGCCAAGGGCCAATCTGTGAAGTTGTGAACCGACGTGGTCGTTCGGAACCTATGAAATGAATACTACAGTCTAACATCATTATGTGATTCACATTAGAATGTGAATTGTTCTGTCTCCATGAATAGTATTGGAATGACACATATGCTTTCTGTAAATAATTATTATTAATGTTATGATAAACCATGGGAAATCTAAGAGCATTATTGAGCAGTATATTTTGTTTATGATTGATGATGAATACTAACATTCTGTTGTCTACAAGATAGCTATATTGATATACAACGAATGACGGAACGTATACGCATTGTGGAATTATGGTATTTATGTATCTCTGGAATCATTCAATCGGTAAAATGTATGTACCTTTTGTTAACACTTATCAGCAACATTCTGTTAAGCTTATATCAACTATGTTAATTCATATGAATAATGGAAGGAATGTATGTACTTTCTGTATGGTTCTGAATTTAATCGGAACTGATGATTTCTGGTATGGAACAAAGTGCTGTACGGAACTAAGTGCTACACTTTGGTGGGAGTCACCTCTAGAATCCGTACGAGCCACGTCTTGAGTCCACACACACACACACACATATATATATATATATATATATGTTTCTGGGCCGAAAGGCTGTTCTGTATATATCTCTGGGCCGGAAGGCTGTTCTGTATATGTTTCTGGGCCAAAAGGCTGTTCTGTATATATTTCTGGGTCGGAAGGCTGTTCTGTATATATTTTTGGGTCGGAAGGCTGTTCTGTATATGTTTATGGGCCAAAAGGCTGTTCTGTATATATTTCTGGGCCGAAAGGCTGTTCTGTATATATTTCTGGGCCGGAAGGCTGCTCGGTATATGTTACTAGGCCGAAAGGTTGTTCTGTATATTTCTGGGCCTATGGCCGATTTGTATCTGTAGACCTATGGTCGTTCAGTACATACGGGGCTTAAAGCCACTCTGTTAAGAAAACTGGACCTATAACTGTTTGGAATTAATTATAGAATGTAATCAATTATATGTCTCTGCAACTTTATGCTTTATTATTTAAGCTAAACCTTACATTATTTATGTACTATTATTCAATGAGTTTCGCTCATTCTGTATTTTGTCTGTATCTGTAGGTAATCAGCCAGGAGACCAGTCCTAACCCTTAAGGCTCGTCTTTCTTTTGTCAACCTCGGTGTGTCCAGGGACTTGGCCGAAGCCCGTGTATTTCGTAAGGTGTTGTTAGTCTTTTTGGGCTTATGCCTTGGTTGTCTTTCATTAAAATGTTTTGTTATACACCCAACTGTGGGCTAAGTCGAAGTATGTATGTGTATGTTTTCTGTATATTATTTACTTATTATGATGTTATGATCCTGGAATAATAGTGATAGCTCAACGGAATAGATTTTTGGTTATCAGGTGCTTCCGTTCAGGCCCCATACATTACGAATATTGGTTTTATGTGTGTTTCTAAAGTGGTCATGCCCAAAATTTTTAGGGGCAGTTTTGGGGCGTGACAAATTCATTCCACATAAGTACATAGTCATATAAACACATACAAATTTCCTTCCTGGATAATGACCGTCCCAAGACATTGCTATAGTTCCAATTAGAAACCGCAATGATTAGGTGCTCTTCTAACAGGACTTCTAGAAACCCGTAGACCCAATCACTATCCTAGAAATTAAATCTCATACCCACATAATCACATAAGCATGTTATTACATAGCATACTATACATACAAATGTCCCTATCAAGTGAGACAAACCCATTGAGGTAATAACCACTTCTCACGTATCCAAAGTATTCAAACCCAGTACGCTTTGATACCAAGTTATAACGCCTTGAAACAAATAGAATAAACCATCCATGACAATAAGTAAATAACAATATAAATCAGAGTACTAGATCCTTCTATTACATAATATTTAGTTGTACAAAAGGGTGACACATGCGAATATACATTCATAAGTCCTAACCCTGAATTTATAGCATGTGTCAACAACAAAGGTATGAAATAGAAGTTAAACAAATAATTGAAATGCCCTAAAGGCCACAACTTTCCAAGATTATACTTGGTTACATCAAAATGGATTTAGATCCAATACATATAAATCCCTCGGCTTCTACAGAATAATAACAAATAAATAAAATGAAGCCTTTGTTCAAATTCTCCCAAGCTATTGCCTTGGCGAAGGCATCTCACCAACACCTGAAAATGGTTTTCCCATATAGTGTGAGCCAAAGCCCAATACAAATAATCCAACATAATATACGAATCTTAACAAAGATATAAGGTCTTATGCATATGCAATGTCTATATCAAAAAGTTCTACATTTTCTTTCCAAAAACAATGCCATGCTCTTTACAATAGAAGACAAGGGGGGAAATTTCAAACCAGTACAACCTTTCACGGATATTTCATCCGCAGGAAACCCTCTAACGACACTCCTGTAAACGTAGTCTATATAAGCATTACTATTGCCGTTTTACGGATATTTTGTCCACGGGAATCAGTACCCATGTATATGCACATTTTTCAAGACTTTCACCCTAGACACATAGGCTAACTTAATTTGGTGATACATATCTCTTTCCAACATTCACTCATTTTTCTCAAATTCATATACCTTTGCAATGTATTAAATGAGCAACAATGTTTAATGCACATAGATGAGAAATTAGTTTCAATTCACCTAATTCTCATGCAATTTCTACAACAATCATAATTATCTTCCACCGATAGCCGAAAACAGATATTTTTAAATAGATATAAAATCTCCAATACAGATAAACATTCCAAAATTTAAGATGTGAGTGACAATGCATATCCAACTCAACCATTTATATCAATATCCATCTAATTTCACATTTCCAACACTAACTCTATTTATTTATACAAAATAAATGTTTGAGACATTTAGGACAAAACTATTTTTTCTTCCAAAATCCATTCTAAGTACAAAATCAACAATTTTGTCACAACTCGACCTCATTTCCATTCTCACAACCATCTTCAATACATCCATTTGAAAACCCCTCCTTTGATTTAAAAGCAAAACCCTAGGTTTGTTCAAAATCCTCCGAAACATGAGATTGTTTTATAAGGACAAATAGCTAAGTTAAAAAATAAAAAAAGTGCCGAGAATACCTACCATAAAGCTAGAAGATGAATAATCACCGATGAAACTCGGATGAAGAAAAAACCCAACTCTAATCAGATGAAAACGAAGCTCCACGTGAGCTCTATCTTTTTAGCAAAGGAAGTAGGGTGAAAAAAAATACTAGATCTAGGTATATTTGTAGAGAGAGTGAGTTTTAGAGAGAGAGTGTCTCAACTTAGGGTTTTGAAATGTTTTTGAGAGAGAGAGAGAGGTGAAAAAGTGATTTAAAATGGCCTGTTTACGAACTAATATACGCACAGTTCGCTCGAGCAGAAGATGTGTCGCTCGAGTGACCAAACACATTAAGTTGTTCTGCTCAAGCGCAAGAAGCTTCGCTCGAGCGCATAATACACACTAGTAGTAGTTTTGCAGAGAGAGGTCGTCGCTCGAGTGCAAGAAGCATTGTTCGAGTGAACAATACAAACTCCCAGTAGTTAAGGTACTAGAGTTTCACCAAGACCGCTCAAGTGCAAGAAGTGTCGCTCGAGCGAAGGAACAAAAATCTAGGTAACATAAGTGTGAAAAACAAGCCACCAACCTGTTCCAAACATAATCAATGCAACCCAATGGCCAAATTCAAGGAGGAAAAAAAGGAATAAGATATGAACAACAATATAAAACAATGAAACGTGAATCCAGAACATCAAATGGGTTAAGTCTTAAACCAAAATCGCTATACAAATAGCATGATTGTGGCCTAGATGAGTAAGTCTGAGAAGATTTGAAATTAGCCGAGGTGAAGCAGATCCCTGATGGAAGAGCTCGGCTAGGTGAGCATATTCGAAATAAATGACCTCACCCTAGGTGAGTATATCCAAGAAGGCATGACCTCGGCCTAGATAAGTAGATCCGAGAAGGCAAGAGCTCAACCTAAGTGAGCAGATCCCAGATCCTAGAAGACAAGATCTCAACCTAGATGAGTAGGTTCAAGAAGACAAAAAGCTCAATCTAGGTGAGCAGATCGCAGAACCCAGAAGACAAGATCTCGACCTAGACGAGTAGGTTCATGAAGACTAGAGCTCACCCTAAGTGAGCACATCCCAGATCCCAGAAGACAAGATCTCGGCCTAGATAAGTAGGTCCGAGAAGCCAAGAGCTCAACCTAAGTGAGCAGATCTTATATACCAGAAGACAAAATCTCGACATAAATGAATAGTTCCAAGAAGACAAAAGCTCAACCTACGTGAGAAGATCCCAGATTCCAGAAGACAAGATCTCAGCCTAGATAAGTAGGTCCAAGAAGACAAGAGCTCAACCTAAGTGACCATATCTCAAATCCCAGAACACAAGATCTCGACTTAGATGAGTAAGTCCGAGAAGACAAAAGCTCATCTTAGGTGAGCAGATCCCAGATCCTAGAAGACAAGATCTCGGCCTAGATGAGTAGGTCCAAGAAGACAAAAAATCAATCTAAGTGTGCAGATTCAAGAGGAGAAGGCCTCAGCCTAGGTTGGCATATCCGATATGAAAAGAGTTCCACTTAGGTGAACAATTTTGAAAAGATCAGAACTTACCAGAGGTGAACAGAGTGGAGATAAAACAAAGCCTACCTGAGATTAGAAGATCTTAACGGTAAGGGATTATCTAGGCCTTGGAATGTGGCTTAACGAAATTTGGAGCTCAGCTCTAATGATGTTGATAACCTCAGTTGAAGTTAACAATAAATCGAAGGGAATGACCATTGAAATGAAATCGAAGGAATGACCCTTAGTGGGGAACGACCCTTAAGCAAGTTAACTTAGGCTTGCCAAGAAGGTAGAGCTAAAACTAAGGGATGCTCCAATGAGGAAATGTGCATTTAACTTAGGCTTGTCGGGAAGGCAGAACTGAACTAAGTTAAAGTGATGTTTCAAAGAGAAACAAGACGAAACCAGCCATGATCTGGCTAGTTTTTACAAAATGTCGAGGTAGGTAATACTCTCAGTGCACTAAGGTTAAGCCTTAAGTGTTTTGTTTAGACGAGATGAACATGATGACTCTGGTCGTGGATGTTTGAGTCAAACTTAGGCTAGATTCAGATAATGTATCCTTAATGTTAACATAAGTAGTACTCACATTCACATTAGGGGGCAGAGAGCAGAGATGAGTTAATAAAGACAGAGTCAGTGATTTGAAAGTGATACTTGGTGAAATTTTCAGACAAATTTGGAAGTGATACTTGGTGAAAGTTTCAAACAAATTTGGAGAGATGAAGGTATCCGAGATAACACTTACACCCGAGATGACATGGTCCCAGATGTTGACCTACTCCTTATATTGATCTCCAACGGAGGCTTAACCTTCTTGATAAGCTTTGGCGTCTACTTCCTTGATCTTTTGCTCCTGGTTGGTGCATCTGCTAGTTTCTTCTCAATTTTGACAGTGTTCTTTTTGACAGCCTTACCAATAGCCTCGGCTTTCCATGCCTCGGTTTTGGTAGCAGTAACTTGGTCTGTTTGCTTCATGTGCTTCTCTTCCAAGATGTTGATTTGCTAGAAGAATCCATTAGACTTCACGATTTGCTTGGTCAAGACATTTTTCATTTTTTCAGCCTTGTATGAACAAGCGTGAGCATATTGGATTGACTATAAGAAGATGGAGTTGATTGCACATTTATGACATTAGGGATGTCAACAAGAAGGTCTTCTACGACAAGTGGTTGGCGAGACATGTCGTCATTGGTTATGATGATGGGTACTTATTAGTATGCAACAGATAGAGTGATTAGAGGATTGCTAAGGTCGTAGGTTAGGAGATTAGGACCTTGCTGTTTCATGCTCCTGATTCGGTAGAGAGGATTGTCATTATGTCAGTGTTTGCACTACCGTTGAGATGGTGGGTTGATGTGAGGAGCAACTGTTGAAGTGCCTGGTTGCTAGTCTAGTTCAGCTGGTAGCGTTTGAACCTTGGGCACGAACGTAGTATTCACAGCAATAAAAGCTTCAAGAACAATGTTGATGGTTTATAGAGGCAAAAAGAGAGAGTTTGGGGACACAGAGAGAGACAAAATTAGAAAGTGAAAAGGTTTTGTTGGAATTGGAAAAGGGTGGCAAATAGTTATGATTTATATCCTTAAGCAACATGCCCGTGCTGATATCAAGCCGCATGGGGCATAACTGATATGACACAATGGGGACATGATTAGTACGCTCCAATCTAGTGATGACACGTGGATGTAATATAGTTGACACAGTTATGGTATGACACCTCACACGCGTCTTGGGTTCTTGGAATTCTCAAACTAGCGAGTCACGATCTCGATTGAGATGTTGATCTTGGATTAAAGAACTTGTTGGTTCTTGATTCTTGATGAGTAGACACTTGAGTCCTTGTTTCTTGACACTGACGAGTCATGACCTCGGTTGGAGGAGTATCTCTAGCATGTTGTTTAGCCGACATGTTAGAAGATCAGACCAGATAGGTTCCATCATCTCAGGTTGCCGATATAATAGAACCTAGGGGGGGCAGTTGTGGGGACGTATTTTTAGGGTCACACCACGTGGTCGAGGTGTTGACCGAGGTGCCAGTGAGCGAGCCATGATGCCGAGAATGTTGTGATATTGTCGAGATATGGTGTGGTAATGTCGGAATCTGAGATTTTTGGATAAAGGCAAGAATCCTAGTTAATGTAGGACTACCTGTTTGGGTATGAATGAACTCTAAAGAGAGTTGATCCCAATATAAATGGGAGGAGTCTTGGACAAGTGATATCTTTGTAAAAGATAGAGTCCCATGAAGTAAGACTTCTAGGGGAAGTTGGACATTGATCATTATATAAAGAGGGCACCCTATGGGTCTAACGTACGCTTTAATTGAGAGTTATGTTACTTGTTTGATATCTTTGAGAGATAAGTTGACTGACTTGATCATCAAAGTGCCCCTGGGTGGATGAGCCACCGCGATATTTCTCACTCTCTTGTGTGCAGATGTTCGGCTTAATCAATTCTATCGCGTGCTCTCCAACTAAGTTCCCTAGATGTCGGCAAGAGATCTGTTTGGCTGTGAGGTCAAAAATCAACACCTAGACAAACAAATAAAAAAAAGTAATGTTTAAATTGCCAAAATTAAAAATTAAAAATTTATTTTATTACAGGTCAAATTCAAGAATTTGTTTTGTAATTTTTTTTTTATTGGAACTTAAAATCTACTTGATTTTTCCTTTCCCAGCTAAAACTTGCATGCACAATAGGGTATTTATTAACTATTGAAAATGTATGGATATTGGTAAAGTTGGGTTACGTTTCAAAAAAGAAAAATGATCCTTTTGTAAAAACAAATTGAAGAGGCCCGGGACTGTCCCCTCATGGATGTTTGTTTGGACGGATTAGATAATAGAGGATTACAATGTAATATAATAAATTATTAGTTTTGAGACAAATAATGCTTAGACTATTTAACTGGAAATAGTATGTAATTGACTGTTAATCCGATTTTCTTTTTATTAACTGTGGGGAAGTATTTCGAGAATGACGCCACGTGGCTAAGGTGCCTTCAAGATGTCAGTCAAGGTACCATATGGGCGATTCATATTTGTCGAGGTGATTGTGGCATTACCGAGGTTCGGTGCAGTAATGTCGGAATCAAAGATATTCGAATAGAGAACAAGAGTCGAAGATGACATCATGCTACCTATTTGGATAGAGATGGGACTCTTGAGGACATTCATCTTAATCTGAATAGTGTGAGTTATGACAGATGTTATCCTTGTAAAGGATAGAGTCTTATGAAATAACACTTCTAGGAGAAGTTAGACATTAATCATTATAAAAGCGAGGCACCCCCATGGGTCTAAGGTATGCTTTTATTTTGAGATGCTTTGACTTGTGCATTGAGTACTTATTTGATATCTTTGAGAGATAAGTTGACTGACTTGATTGTCAGAGTGCTCCCGAGTGGACAAGCCACCGCAGTATTCTCATCTTCTTATTGGCAGGTGGTTGGCTTAATCTATTCTTCTATGTGCTCTCCAGCTAAGTTCCTTATTTGGTTGTGTGGGTGGGAATCAACACCCACAATTTGGCGCCATTTGTGGGAACTTAGTTAGAATAGATGGCCATCATTGTACAAGATCAACGTGTCGGCGATGACAAGTTCAGCGAAGATGGAGAATGTGTCAACATTGACGGAATGAAGACCTTTCCAAAAGGGGTAAATGCAAAAATAATGGTGCTTGAGCACTCCCGAGGAGATGAAGACAACCTTCAAGTAGAAAAGATATTGGCCTAGGTAAAACAGATCCAAGATGAAAGAGGATGGCCTAGGTGGAGCAGATCCCAGATGGAAGAGCATGGCCTAGGTGAAGCAGATCCCAGAAGACAAGATCTTGGCCTAGATAAGTAGGTCCGAGAAGATAAGAACTCAGCCTAAGTGAGCAGATCTCAGATCCCAGAAGACAAGATCTCAGCCTAAATGAGCAGGTTCGAGAAGAGAAGAGCTCAGCATAAGTGAACAGATCCCAAATTCTAGAAGACAAGATCTAGGCCCAAATGAGTAGGTTTGAGAAGACAAGAGCTCAACCTAAGTGAGCAAATCCCAAATCTAGAAGACAAGATCTCGATCTAGATGAGTAAGTTCGAGAAGACAAGAACTCAGCTTAAGTTAACAGATCCCAGATCATAAAAGGCAAGATCATGGCCTTGATGAATATGTTTGAGAAGCCAAGAACTTAGCCTAAGTGAGTAGATCCCAGATCCCAGATCCCAGAAAACAAGATCTCGACCTAGATTATTAGGCCCGAGAAGACAATGGCTCAGTCTAAGTGAGCAAATCCTAGATCCAGAAGACAAGATCTCTGCTTAGATAAGTAGGTCCGAGAAGACAAGGGTTCGATCTAGGAAAACAAATTTGAAAAGATCAAAACTTACCGGAGGTGAATAGAGTTGAGATAAAACAAAGTTTACTTGTGATTAGAATATCTTGATGGTAAGAGATTGTCGAGGCCTTGGAATGTGGCTTAAAGAAATTTGGAGCTCGACTCTAATGATGTCAATAACTTTAGCCAAAGTATTAACAAAATACTAGTATCGACTTTGTTCATTAAAAAATGTTGTTTATGATTGTGAGATAAGACTGAAAAAGTCTTAAGGTGATGTTCACGTGGTGAACAAGGCAATTAACTTAGACTTTCCATGATGGTAGAGTTGAACTAAGTATAAGGCGATATTCTAGTGGTGAACAAGGTGATTGATTTAGACTTTCCATATTTGTAGAGTTGAACTAAGTATAAGGAGATGTTTCAATGTGAAGCAAGGCGAAACTAGCCACGTTTTGGCCAGTTTGTGCGAAAAGCCGAGGTAGCTGGTATTCTTGGTACACTAAGGTCAAGCCTTAAGTGTTTAGTTTCGGCAAGCCAAACGCGATGACCTCGAT
Source organism: Camellia sinensis (assembly GCF_055761805.1). Lineage (NCBI taxonomy): Eukaryota > Viridiplantae > Streptophyta > Magnoliopsida > Ericales > Theaceae > Camellia > Camellia sinensis. Next base: position 76,566,295 of record NC_138964.1, read on the forward strand.
CATGGATGTCTAAGTTAGACTTAGGAAAGAATCAGGTGATGTTCCCATAGTGAACAAGGCGATTAACTTAGACTTGCCATATTGGTAGAGTTGAACTAAGTATACAGTGATGTTTCAATGTGAAACAAGGCGAAACCAGCCATGTTTTGGTTGGTTTGTGCCAAAAGCCGAAGTAGATAGTACTCTCGGTACACTAAGGTCAAGCCTTAAGTGTTTAGTTTGGGTAAGCCAAACGTGATGACCTCGGTCATGGATATGTAAGTCAGGCTTAGACAAGATTCAGATGATGTATTTTTAATGTGAACCTAAGTTGTATTTACATTCACATTAGGGGACAGAGAGCAAAGATAAGTTAAGGAGGACTGAGTCAGTGATTTGAAAGTGATACTTGGTGATTCAAAAAGTTTGGTGAGATGAAGGTATCCGAGATAACACTTATAGTCGAGATGACATGATCCGAGATGATGGTTTTATTCGAGATGTTGACCTGTTCCTTATATTGATCTCAAACAGAGTCTTGGCCTTCTTGATAGACCTTAGCGTTTGCTCATTGCTGTAACTTGGTCCTTTTGCTTCTTGTGCTTCTCTCCCGAGGTATTGAGTTGCTGGAGGCATGAGTATGTTTGATTGACTATAAGGAGATGGAGTGGATCTCATAGTTATGACATTAGGGATGTTAGCAAGAAGGTCTTCTACGACAAGAGTTCGGCAAGACATGTTGTCATTGGTTACGGTGATGGTTACTCGCAAATAGGGCGATTGGAGGATTGTCAAGGTCTAAGGCTAGGAATTTAGGACCTCGGTGTTTCCTGTTCTTGGTTCTAGTTGCAAGATTATCGCTATGCCGGTGTTTTCACTGCCATTGAGATGGTGGGTTGATGCATGAAGCAGCTAATGAAGTGCTTGGCTGCTAGTCTAGTTCAACTGGTAGAGTTTGAACCTTAGGCACGAATAGACTATTCATAGCAATGAATGCTTCAAGAATAACGATGATGGTTTGTAGAGGCCAAGAGAGAGAGAGTCTAGAAACACAGGGAAAGACGAAATGGGAAAATGAAAAGGTTTTGTTGGAATGGAAAAATGTGACAAATTGTAATGATTCAAGTTTCTTAGGAGACGTGTGATGGCTGATGACGTCTAATGGGTTGGCGTGTGCCAATTATGGGACGTGTTGGGAACCAATGAAGAGGTGACACGTCATGATGTTGGTATGATAGTTGAGATGACAAATTTTGAATCTTGATGTTCTTGAACTATCGAGTTGTGACCTTGGCTAGTGATGTGATCTTGGTTGAGACGATGATCTCAGTTTAGAAGTGTGATCTCGGTAGAGATAATAATCTCGGTTGAAATGACAATCTCGGTTGAGATGGCGATCTTGGTTGAGATGTTGATCTTGGTTGACATGATGATCTTGGTTGAGATATTGATCTTGGTTGAGATGATGATTTCAGTTGAGATGTTGAATTTGGATCGGATAGAACTTGTTTGTTCTTGGTTCCTGATGAGTTGATACTAGAATCTTGATGTTGTCAAACTAGCAAGTCATGGTCTCTGCTAGTAGTGCGATCTCTATCGAGATGTCGGACCTGGATGAGATAGAACATGATGGCTCATGGTTCTTGATTCTTGATTCTTGATGAGTGGACATTTGAGTCCTTGTTTCTTTATGCCGATGAGTCAGGACCTCGGTCGAAGGAGTATTTCTAGCATGTTGTTTAACTGACATGTTAGAAGATCAGACGATATAGGTTCCATCACCTCAGGTTATCGAGGTAATTAGAACCTATGGGGCAGTTGTAAGGAAGTGTTTTTAGAATGACGCCACGTGGCCAAGGTGCCTTCAAGATGTCGGCTGAGGTGCCATGTGGGCGAGTCATGTTTACCGAGGTAATTGCAGTGTTGCCGAGGTTTGGTGCGGTAATTTCAGAATTTGGGATATTCGGATAGATGACAAGAGTCTTAGATGACATCAAACTACCTATTTGGATAGAGATGGGACTCTGGAGGAAGTTCATCTTAATCTGAATAGTGTGAGTTGTGATAGATGTTATTCTTGTAAATGATAAAGTCCTATGAAGTAAGACTTCTAGGGGAAGTTGGACATTGATCATTGTAAAAGTGAGGCAACCCCGTGGGTCTAAGGTACGCTTTTATTTTGAGATTCTTTGACTTGTGCATTGAGCACTTATTTGATATCTTTAAGAGATAAGTTGACTGATTTGATCGTTGGATTGCCCCTGGGTGGATGAGTATTCTCATCTTCTTGTTGGTAGGAAGTTGACTTAACCTATTTTGCCTCGTGCTCTCCAGCTAAGTTCCCTATTTGGTTGTGTGGTCGGAAATCAAAACCCACATTAACCAAACATTAAATTAATAAATCAATTAAAAGTCTCTTTTGGAAAAAGGCTATTTTAGTAATTTTTTAATTTTTTACGAAAAGATGTGCAAAAACATAGAAAGAGTGATATGATAACTTATAATGACTTTTGATTTTTTGACTAAAACTGAAGATTATCAAACAAAAGCTAAATATTAAGTACAATCTCGCCTCAATCTCAAAGGCCCAATCAATCTAAATTAAATGTTACGAAACAGATGTTTGCTACTAACTGGTGGCGAAGATAGGAAAAACCTAAACAAAGAAAGCAAAAACAATGGAATAAAACATGATTATTGTTTTTGTGAAAAAAAAAAAAAACACGACGGGACAATGTCTTATTGACTACTCAAACCTAGATCAAGCCATTGGATTTGGAAAAATTATGGGAAAATTAAAATTTAATGGTAATTATAATTATAAAAATAAAAATAAATTATAGAATCATAAAAAATTATAATATATATTAATTATTAAAATCTATAAACTTTATTATTGATATGTAAATTTTTTCTGAGTCTATAATGTGCTATTATTTTCCAAAAAATTATTGAGTGGAGAGCGACTTTGCTCTTTGAAGTTAAGTTAGTGGTGACTCTCATTTATATATACTTATTATGGGTGTTGATTTCCAACCACAAAACCAAACAAGGAACCTAGTTGGAGAACACGCGGCAAAATAGATTGAGCCAACCACCTATTAACAAGAAAATGAGAATACTGCGGTGGTTCGTCCACCCTAGGCCACTCCGATGATCAAGTCAGTCAAACAATATCTCAAATATCTCACACAAGTACTCAATACACAAATTCAAGCGTCACAAATAAAAATATACCTTAGACCCACGAGGGTACCTCACTTTTATAATAATCAATGTTGAACTTCCCCTAGAAGTCTTACTTTATAGGACTCTACCTTTTATAAGGATAACATCTATCACAACTCACACTATTCAGATTATGATGAATTTCCCCAAGAGTCTCATCTCTATCCAAATAGGTAGCTTGATTTCATCTAGGACTTTTGTCCTCTATTCGAATAGCTCGGATTCTGGCATTACCGCACCAAACCTCAGTAACGCCACAATCACCTCAGCAAACATTGACTCGCCTGCGTGGCACTGTAGCTCAGCTTTTTCGTGCCCCCTTTTGGAAGTTCGAAATAAGCCCTATAGTTCGGACTCCCATGATTCTGAATCTAATCTCACAAGTGCAATGTGAAATAGATAAACACCAAAGAGTCCAAATCAGGCAAATCTTTTGGAAAATCGATTTTGAATCAAATTACCAAAAATGGACTACTTTGCCAAATACAGAGTCGCCACCTAAATATTTTTTGAAAAATTTAGGAAACCCATGACTCGTGCCAAAGGCCACGTGTCCGTTATCACCAAGATTGTCTCGGCTAGGGAACTTAGGTACAAGAGGGGAAGGTTATGAATGAATTGAGCACCCCTACTCGCCCGATCAAAGATCGGCCTCTACTAATCATGATATGAATCTTATGTACATTATATGCTCTTGTTCCGATTTATTAGGCTAGCATTACTATGTGATGCGCACACACACAAGTATAGATTAACTTTGCAAGAATTAGAACACTTGATTCATGTTTGTTTTGAAAATTGTTTTGAATATGTACCACTTGAAAAAGTGATCATATATGAACATTACTTATTCCAATTCAAGCAATAAGCCTTCATCCACAAGCCTTCATCCACAAGCATTTAAGCAATTTAACAAGTAAGCACTTAGCCTTATGGCAAGCATGCTAAACATGGCAGTCACTCACACTCATGCAAGTATGCTAAAGCACTAAAAAAACTCACCTAGTACTCAAAGCTAAGATAAAACAAAAGAGTTAGGAAAAAAATATGCATAACACTAAACTATACAAGATGGCTAATGCAACACATACAATAATGCAACTAAAATAGGCTCGGCTACTTAACATGTTATTTGCAACGATTTCATAGCATGCGTTTAAACACGTATTCAAGGAGGTAATAAACGATAACACAAGTTTGAATGATGAATCGAGCCTCGGTGTATGCAAGACAAATGAACGGATGCAAACATGCGATATGCTAATTGAAACGTGATGCCCCTAATATAACCATCAAAAGTGGATAAATAAAAAGGAGAAAGACGTGGGGTTGGAAGACATACACATTATTACAACATTGCGCTCTCACGAAGGAGAGTCCGAATGAATAAACTAGCTAAGCTAAACTACTTAACTAATTATTATAAAACTTGAATAAATAAGCTAGCTATCCAAGCTAATTAATTATTACAAGAAGTAAATAATTAATTATGCTAAGCTAATTAATTATTAAAACAATGATGAACTAATTTACTACTTTAAGCTAATTACATAAGTACAATACGAAGCTAATTAGCTAACTATATTAACTAATTAATTACAACATGAATTAACTAAATAACTAATCTAATTAAATAATTACAACACTTTAATTAGATACAACACAACTATAACTAACTAATTAATAATTAAACTAATTAACTAGTCCCGAGAATGAGGGAGGCCCAATGTATGCTCGGTCTCCACCCGAAGAACTTCCACTGTTTTCTTCTGAAAGCCTCTGTTACACAACCTTTGCACAGATTTTCTTCTTCCAGACCAACTCTGCTTTGCTTCACAAATACTCTGCTCAATTTTCACTAGTGGCCGGCAGGCCAGAAGTGATGACCGGCTGGCCACCAATAAAGGGTTACTATCCAACACTAATGGCTTGCAGGCCAGGAACAGTGGCCAGCCGGCCATTGATGATGCACTATTTCTTGCTGTAACAGAGAGCAAAATGGCAAAAATAGTGCATTCTCATAGATTGTTTGTACTGTGTATCCCCCCTTATCATCAAAACCAGCTCAAAAGAGTGATACACTTGGTTCAAAAACCATCAATCAAGCAATTTCATTGCATGATGGCTAAAGAACCAAGGTGTACAAGTTAATGAATGCACAAACAAGACCCACAATCTTCGCCCTATCATGCATGATCAAGGGCAATGGAGACCTAGGAAACTTGGCACATTTCATCACTTTGAGTATGATATGCCCCAATTTTCCTTATGTTCAATTAATGTCCGATTGAACACACCAAGACACAACCAAATTCTTATCTTTGCACAATTTTAGTTTCGAATTTTAGTTACTCATTTTAATTACCCTTTTATTCTTTAACCAATTAAGTCCATTGGTGAGTTAAGTCCTCTAAAAGAGAAGGAAGTATCAAATAAGGGGTAGTTTAAGGTAAAGGAGAGGTGTCATGCCGTTGATAATGAACCCCTAAAAGAGGATTAAACCATTAAGCATGGACCTCAATCTCAAGCTTAAACAATCCAAAGGTTGACACAACCCTCAAAGCAAATAAAAAACCAAGAAATGAAAGGGGTTGCAAAGATTAAGCTTGCTGAAATTAAGTGAGAAAAGCACTAAAACATGCAATCAACTCAAATAAGTGGCGTCTAAAGGCCTAAAACACCAAGCTTGTGAGGACACTAATACTAGAAGCATGCAAAACAAGACTCAAATGACTTAAACAGCCCAAAATAGAGACAAAACAGTCTAAAATACAACCTAAAACATGCTGAAATTAAGCTACAAAAGGCTAGAAAAATATGCTAACACATAGAGCTATCTAAGCTAGTAAACAAAAGACAATGAGGGAAGGCTAACCCCTCCAAATTTAGACTTCAAAACATGATTTTCACCACTGAAAATACTCTGAAATTCAGTATTTAAAAGCACAAAAAAAGATGGTTTGAAAGTGTGAAACAAAGGTGAAAAGGCTTTGCAAACAAGGAAGAGAGAATGGTGGACCAGCCCCTAACTTTAAATGGCCCAAAACCACCAATTTCAACCCATAAAAACAAAGTTTCTTACAGCCTAAATCAGCGGGAAAAGATAAGAAAAACAAGTATGCAAAGCAAGTTAAAAAGGCAAGGGTTATATCTCTTGAAAAGAAGACCAACCCTAGGCAACAATTCAAGACAAAACCACCTTTTAGAGCTCCAAGAAGGCCTCAAGGAACCTCAGCTCAAAGATGAACTACTTTGGTTAAAGAGGTGTAGGTAAAAGTGTGGTGTATCTATGCTATTATGCACAAACTTGCAAGAGAGAGAGAGAAATGTAGAGAGAGAGAGATAATTTTTGCTCAAAAAATTCTAACCCTCAAAGATAGGGAAAGAGACCCCCTATATATAGAAAAACATGCACTTGGCTAAGATATATCCCTCCATACACGTGTAGGGAGATGTAGTCAATTGTGCCAACAGCTGGCACAGCTATCAACAAAATATCTGAAAAAAGGACTCTGATGGCCTGCAGGCCACCAATAATGGTTGGCAGGCCACACCATTGGTCGACAAAGCACAAGGGTGGCCAACAGCCCACAAAAGATGGCCGACAACCCACCAGAGGAGGCCTACAGGTCCCCAGGTCTTGAGGTTTGAAGCACTAGCGTTTTGGTCCAAAACAAGGCATAGAATGGACAGGGTTTAAAGGCTCAAAGATAGGGCATTCCGCCGAGGACTTTGAGCACTAAAACCAACACATGCAGTCATAATCATCGAGTACAAGCGATGACGTCCAAGTCTTGAGGACGATCAAAAATAGGGTGTCTATAGGTACCTCGGCCAACATCTTGAAGGCACCTTGGCCACATGGCGTCATTCTCAAAATACTTCCCCACAACTGCCCCTTTGGTTCTATAACGTTGGCAACCTAAGGTGATGGAACCTATATCGTCTAATATTCTAACATGGTGGCTAAACAACATGCTAGAGATACTCCTCCGACCGAGGTCATGACTCGTCGACGCCAAAAACAAGGACTGAAGTGTCCACTCATCAAGAATCAAGAACCAACATGTTCTTTCATACAAAATTAACATCTCAACTGAGATTGCACTACTAGCCGAGATCGCAACTCGCTAGTTCAAGAACATCAAGATTCAAAATTTATCATCTCAAAACAAACACAATTGCCATACCAACATCATGACGTGTCACATCTTCATTACTTCCAAATATGTCTCGTAATTGACACACACTGCCCCATTAGACATCACATGACTGCAATCATCACACATCTCTTAAGAAATTTGAATTATTACAATCTGTCAGCTTTTTACATTCCAACAAAACCCTTTCATTTTTCCATTTCATCTTTCTTTGTTTCTCCAGACTCTATCTCTCTCTCTCTCTCTCTCGGCCTCTGCAAGCCATCATCGTTGTTCTTAAAGCATTCATTACTATGAATACTCCATTCATGCTTAAGGTTCAAACTCTACCAGTTGAACCAGGCTAGCAGCCAAGCACTTCATCAGCTACTCCACGCATCAATCCACTATCTCAATGGCAGTGCAAACACCGACATAGCAATAATCTTGCAGCTAGAACGAAGAATAAGAAACACTAAGGTCCTAACCTCTAAGCCTTAGACCTCGATAATCCTCCAATCGCCTTATCTGCGAGTAACCATCACCGTAACCAATGACCACATGTTTCGCTGAACTCTTGTCGTAGAAGACCTTCTTGCTGACATCCCTAATATCATAACTGTGCGATCCACTCCATCTCCTTATAGTCAATGCAACATACTCATACCTCCAGCAACTCAACATTTCAGAAAAGAAGCATATGAAGCAAAATGACCAAGTAACTGCTGCCAAAGCTGAGGCCATTGCTAAGGCCGCTAAAACGAAAGCTGTCGAAGTTGAGAAGGAACTAGTAAAGGCACTAACTAGCAAGAAGCAGATGCCAAGGCCTATCAAGAAGGCCAAGACTCTCTTTGAGATCAATATAAGGAGCAGGTCAACATCTCGGATAAAACCATCATCTCAAATCATGTCATCTCGGGTATAAGTGTTACCCCGGATACCTTCATCTCACCAAATTTGTTTAAAAATTTCACCAAGTATCACTTTCAAATCACTGACTCAATCTTCATTTACTTATCCCTGCTCTCTATCCCCTAATGTGAATCTAAATGTCCCTTATATTCACATTAAGGATACATCACCTGATTCTTGCCTAAGTCTAACTTAGACATCCATGACCAAGGTTATTGCGTTTGGCTCACCCAAACTAAACACTTAAGACTTGGTCTTAGTGTACCGAGAGTATTATCTACTTCTACTTTTCGCACAAATCGACCAAAACATGGCTGGTTTCGCCCAATTTCATATTGAAACATCGCCTTATTCTTAGTTTAACTCTACCAATATGGCAAGTCTAAGTTAATTTCCTTGTTTACCATGGGAAGCATTGCCTGATTCTTGCCTAAGTCTAACTTAGACATCCATGACCAAGGTCATTGCATTTGGCTCTCCCAAACTGAACACTTAAGGCTTGACCTCAGTGTACCGAAAGTGCTATCTACCTTGGCTTTTCGCACAAATCGACCAAAATATGGCAAGTTTTGCCTTGTTTCATACCGAAACATCGCCTCATACTTAGTTCAACTCTACCATCATGGCAAGACTATGTTAATCGCCTTGTTCACCACAGGAACATCGGCTTATACTTAGTTCAACTCTGTCATCATGGCAAGTCTAAGTTAATCGCCTTGTTCACCATGAGAACATCGCCTTATACTTAGTTCAACTCTAACATCATGACGAGTCTAAGTTAATCGCCTTGTTCACCACGGGAACATCGCCTTAAGACTTTTTCAGTCTTATCTCACAATCATAAACAACATTTTGTAATGAACAAAGTCGATACTAGTATTTTATTAATACTTCGACTAAGGTTATTGACATCATTAGAGCTGAGCTCCAAATTTCGTCAAACCACATTCCAAGGCCTTGACAATCTCTTACCATCAAGATCTTCGAATCTTAGGTAAGCTTTGTTTTATCTCAACTCTGTTCACCTCTGGTTTGTTCTGATTTTTTTCAAAATTGTTCACCTAGGTCGAACTCCTGTCTTTTCAGACCTACTCATCTTGGCCGAGATCTTGTCTTCTGGATCTGGGATCTGCTCACTTAGGCTAAGCTCTTGTCGTCTCAGACCTACTCATCTAGGCCGAGATCTTGTCTTATGGGATTTGGGATCTTCTCACTTAGGCTGAGCTCTTGTCTTCTCAAACCTACTCATCTAGGCTAAGATCTTGTCTTCTGGGATCTACTTCACCTAGGCCATGCTCTTCCATCTGGGATCTGCTCCACTTAGGCCATGCTCTTCCATCTTGGATCTGCTTCACCTAGGCCATGCGCATCCATCTAGGATTTGCTTCACTTAGGCCATGCTCTTCTATCTTGGATCTGCTTCCACTAGGCCATGCTCTTCCATCTAGGATCTGCTTCGCCTAGGTCATGCACTTCGATCTTGGATCTGCTTTACCTAGGCCTTACTCTTCCATCTGGGATCTGCTCCACCTAGGTCGATGTCTTTTCTACTTGAAGGTTGTCTTCATTCTATCAATGTTTAACGTATTCTCCATCCTTGTTGAACTTGTCGTCGTCGACGCGTTGATCTTACACGGTGATGGCCATCTAATCCAACTAAGTTACCATAAACGGCGCCAAATTATAGGTGTTGATTTCCGACCACACAACCAAACAGGGAACTTAGCTGGAGAGCATGTGGCAGAATAGATTGAGCCAACCACCTGCCAACAAGAAAATGAGAATACCGCAGTAGTTCATCTACCCGGGGGCACTTTGACGATCAAGTTAGTCAAATAATCTCTTAAAGATCTCACACAAGTACTCAATACACATATTAAAGAATCACAAATAAAAACATACCTTAGACCCACAGGGGTGCCTCATTTTTATAATGATCGATGTCCAACTTTCCCTAGAAATCTTACTTCATGGGATTCTACCCTTTACAATGATAACATCTATCACAACTCACACTATTCAAATTAAGATGAACTTTCCCGAGAGTCTCATCTCTATCCAAATAGGTAGCTTGATGTCATCTAGGACTGTTGTCCTCTATCCGAATATCTCGGATTCTGGCATTCCCACACCGAACCTCAACAACGCCGCAATCACCTCGACAAGCATGACTCGCCCACATAGCATCTTAGCCGACATCTTGAAGGCACCTTGGCCACGGGGCGTCATTCTCAAAATACTTCCCCACACTTATACTATCTCACTATATATATATATATAAAGGATCATGTTAGATTATACACTTCGCAAATAGTACGTATTATATACACTCTATTATATAGTTTTTTTAATAAATATTATGTACTCTTTTGGTGGAGTTACGAAAATTTATGATTGAAAAATCAATATATTTTTTGGTAATATAATGCATTTTTGTGGTAATGTTACATATGTTTTCATCAAAATATTTTTAAACTACAAAAAAATGTAGCATTATTACAAAAAAATGTAACAATACCACAAAAATGTGTAATATCATTTCTAAGCACAAAATTGTAATAACTCTATTAGAAAATTACATAACATTTGACACAAAAATACGTAACATACACCACAAAAAGACATAACGAGTGCATATGGATGTGTACCATAGAATTTTTCATCGTATGTGCTATACATAAAGAGAATATGTCTGTTAGTGTCCTGAGGCCCTTTACCAAATGCAATTTTGTATATCCCTAAATTACTCAAAATATCCTCAAATAGCTAACTTATGTCTCCAAAAACTCATCAAATTCATATTTAGATTCAAAACAAAATCTGTATTTTGTAGATTTAATAGTAGATTCATAGAGTGTGCACATATTACTAGTATATACATATGTCAATTCCAGTTTTGGTACCCAGAAACCCATTTCTTAATTATAATTAAAATGCTAATTATTGAAAATTAAACCTTATAATTCATTTTATTTAAAGAAGTCCACATTTTTTTAACAGTTGTCACTGAATAAAAATACCATAAATTGAATTATATGAATGAATAAGTTAGAGAGAAAAAATAGGAATACAAATATTTTTAAGAAAAAATAAAATTAACAAATAATATGATAAATATTCATACACATAGTACGTGTCACCCTTTTGGTATATATATCTATACTATTACAAAGTGAACACTCCTTATGGTGTCTTTAAACTTTTGTTTCTTATGCCACCACGTGTCTACTTTTTTATTTGAAATAAAAAAAAAATTAGAAGATGAGGGGAAGAGATTTGAACCTTAGACTTATATATCAAATGAATAAGACTCTTATTACTTAACTAACACACAATATATAATAAATATTTTATTTTATTTTTATTTATTTGAATTGCATACACATCACGTGTGGCAACCGCTAGTATATATATATGTTGGGCGATGGGCTAATATTGTGGTAGCCAATGTAAAGTGGGCAGCATGACAAATTTGATCCTAGCTTAGTGTCATGAGTTGACAGTTTGACTTGAGCTCACAACTCTTGCATGTGGCTTGGCGTCCCAACATGGAGGGTTGGCCCCAAGTAGTCCAACGCATGCCTTGCGCACTCGTCTGCCCATGCTTGTACAGTGGTGGGCATCAAGCAAGCCTTTCGTGGCATTTTAGCAAATTCCTATTATTAGGATTATTGAATTATTCCATTATGATTCATCAAACATGTGGGATATTTCTTTATGTCAATTTGCAAAGGGCTTAGGATGCGATTATAAGAAGGCATGGTGTGCTACAGCCTGTCTCTCTTGTGGCTACACATGCGACTTCAGTCATCTGTGGTTATTCAAGATGGACGCAACAAGAGACCTAATACAAGAGAGTGAAAGCTTGTCAACTAGGTTGAGGGTTCTAAATCAGTGCATAATTGAACAACAGTGTGTTGTATCAGTTGTGAGTAGTACTGACACAGACGCCTTGACTGACATAGACCTCAGTTGGGCAAGCGCCTTGCTCAAGGGCGAGTTTGGTGCCGTGAAGCAACATGAACCATGTGGAAGGCACTTGTAGACGTTTAGTCTACTCGTGGCATAGAAGTTGAAGCTTTCTTATGGAAGTTGCTCTTACTAGACATAGCATTGGGCTTGCATTTCATAAGATGGGTTAATATTCAATACTCGATGGTCAATATGTTGAGCTACTCCTCTAAAAGAGTTAGCCCATGACAATTAGCTAGATCCAGCTTACATCTGCCTTTAAAATACCGTAGTGGTGGAGCGCACACCATACATGTGCAGGTCTAAAAATAGTAATGAAAAAAAAAGTTATAAGAAAAAAATTAGGAGAAAAAAAAAAAAAAACAAACAAACAAACAAACAAACAAATAAACAAAACAAAAAAAACTGTAGGACTTGCCTCTTGTAACAAAAAAAAAACTATGAGTTCTTAATTTTATCAATTTAAACTCAAATCTTTTGATTTATTTTCAATTTAAACCATTTGTTAAGTAAAATTGGCGAATCCCCTTGGGGCCACTGGAGGTTTGCCCGGTCGTTAACTTCAGGGCCCTCAGGATTAGTCTTGGCTTCCCTTAAAATCAATGGGTTGGGGATACCTGAGTTATCAAAAAAAAAAAATGACGAAAATGAGTATTTTAGTTATTATATTAAATGTATGCGAATGGAAAAATGTCTAAAATATCTTCTCTTTTTTATTGAGTTTATTGACTACAAAATCAATTTTTTCGTCAGTTTTACTTAACAAAAATAGGTAAATTGTTTAAATTGAAGCAAATTAAAATATTAAAGTTTGAATCGACAAAATTAAAAACTCAATATTTATTTTGTTACAATGCTTAAACTTTGACATTTTTTTGTGTAGTTTTTGGGGAGAAAAAAAAAATGTAATGTTACACATAAATTGATTTTTCATTAGATTTTTTATTACTATATACAAAAAATTTTAAATTCACATTAATAAATGTAAACTCGTTCCTTTAAGTCTAGTAATGAAAAAAAAAATTTAGTTAAAAAATCGGTTTATATATTTAACATTTTTTTAAAAGAAAATATAAAGGAACAACGACGCTTGTACACTCAATTAGTTTCAAATAAGACCAGTAAAATCCGCTTATAGACTTTCGAGGTCCCTTTGAAAATTAATTATTTTAACTTTTTACAAATATATATATATATATATATATATGTAAAAAAGTAGAGTAATATAATAATTTATATTGACTTTTTAATTAAAAATGAAAGTCCCAAACGGAAAGTTTGTTTCATAAGACGCAACCCAATTCTTCAACTTAGAAATTACTGCCTCTTTTGTTTTAACTTGTTTAGGAGTGTTCAAATCAACTAAGTTTGAATTTAGAAGTACCAAACTCAAAATTTGCAGCTTTTCAATGAATGCCACCTTAGGCATTCATTATAGGATCTGAATGAAATCAACTCTAGGTGAGAGATTCATGGGTAGTAGTTGAGTAAAAACTTTTTGTTTCTTTAACCAACGGCAGAGTACTTTATTTTGGATCTAGAACGACATATGGGGCTCAAAATCAGTTTGACAGGGGAGTTTTACCTCAAATCTGACCAAGAAAATACTGCCTCTTTGCTTGGATATGTCCCTTTTTCTCTTCGTTATTAGTGTAAAATTTCAAAGCAAGGTTTAGGTAAAATGGAGGCTATCTTATACCATTTTCAAACTTGAAAAGAACCATTCAAGAGAACAGCTAGTGATAAAACATTTGGTTAATTACACCCACATCCCTTAATTAATTACTTTCTTCTCCTTTATGAACTCGTATATATTGACCCCTCAAATTATAAAAATCATATAAATATTTCTGTAAGTATGGAAAATTTTAGTCAATTATAAATTGCCACGTATTACAAAATATGGCACAATTATTGACAAATTAAATCTTGCCACGTGCCTAATTAGTCTCAAATCAAGATTACATTGTGATCAAATCAAATATTGCTATGCGTTCAAGTAATGCAGTAAATCAGTCTTTGACCGATCAAATTAAGTCACTTTTTTGTTTGAGGTGGTCAAACCAATAAAATTATGGCACACTATTAAAATAATATTTTGATATTTTTCTCTAAATAAATCAGAGATAAATATAAAAAAAAAATCTATTAAGACTTTCCTCCATCCGTTCCTATAAATAGATGTTAGGTTTTATTTCTTGGCAATCCCGTTTGACAAAACTCTTTTGAGTTGTAATTTTTTTCGCATTTTTATTTCAGTGAGGCTATGAGTTGTTAGATGCGAATCCAACCCGAATCAAGCCTTTCAGAGAAGTTTGTGATGCTAATGCTTTCAAGATTGCCACTTCGCGGAATATGACGGGGATCGAGCTGCCCGATCAGCTCGCGGGGGTCCAGGGGGCAACGCCCCTTAGCGGGTCCAGGGCAGCGCCATGGCGGGGTCGAGGGGCAGCGCCCCCGAAGCAAAATGCAAAAATGCATTCCAAGTTGCCTGTCCACTCGAGCGGAGAATCCCTGGTTCCAGAAGTTTTGGTCGCCTGTAAAAGTACTGAGCTGTGTGATTTCGCGCTCGAGCGGGTTCTCCAGCGCTTGAGCGGACCTCTGTTATATCACGCGCATATTTTGCTGAAGCCGCTCGAGTGGGATGTTGGGCTCTCGAGCGGAGATCGCGAGACAGATTCTATAAATTCGCGTGTTGGGTCAGTTTTTAGGATTACGACTCCAGATTTTCTTTTTGGGTTCTAGGGTTTATATCTGGGGATACTTTGTGAGGTTTCTATGATGTTTTGATTGAGTATTCAACTCATGTTTTAAAGAGTACATCAAAGGTTTTGTTTGTTCTACATAAGAGAGAGTTGTTCTTCGGTAGATTCTGAAGAATTCGAACCTGAAGCTTTGGTGGATTCCGGGGTGGCTCATCGTAAAGACAATTCCGAGGTGAAGACGGGTTGGAAGAGGCACATAGAGGTTGGTTCAATTAGGCGTGGATTCGCTAGGTAATTGAGAGTACACCTGTGTAATTCCTTTAAATCTACTTAGTGGATTGTTTTGTGGCTGTTGCCCGTGGTTTTTTAATCACAGTTGGAGGTGTCCAATTGTGATTTTTTCACGTTAAAATCGTTGTGTTGATTTGTCTTGATTGGTTGATTGTGATTGTTATATACTACCTAAAATTGTTACATAATCACAAATCAATATCTAGGGGGAATTTCTAGATTTTTCAATAGAGTTAATCTCTACCAGAATTTTACAAACAATTCTCCAAACAAATTCTACATACATAAATCAAGTTGAAGAGACAAAAATCTACATCAAGTAAAAGAAAGTTGCATTGGATTCAAGCCCGGAGGTCTCTTCACCAATGTTGATCAATCTCCATTGCATAAAGCTTGGAAGATCAAATCAAAATTCGTCATCGAACTCTACAAATCCATGGTCATCTTCTACTAAATTGGAGAGGATTCTACAAATTTGATTTGGGAACATGCTGTCGAGCCCTCAAATGAAAGTTCTATAAATTCGCCATTTTCTTCTCATTACTTGGAGGAGAAAATTCGAGAACATCTATCAAACCCTCGAATCAAGTTTTTGAAGATAGAGGATTTTCTTTGACTAGAAATTTCATCAGAGACTGTACTCATTTTATTTTAAATCAATAAATTTATATTTTTTATTCTATTTTCCTTTATTTTTGTAGACAAGAAATTTGTGTATCAAAATTTTGGCATGTTCAGTGGGACAATTTTTGCCTTTTATCTCTTCTCTTTGCAAATCGACTTTGTAGTCTACACATATTCTTCGACATGTTGCGGGCAAAGAATAGTACTTCTCTCATGACGTTGGACAGGCCAACGACCTTCTCAACCTCAATGGGGACAAAGGAGGATGTTTCTTCTACGGTTGAACAAGTGTTGCCACACCCATCCATCTCACACGAGTTTATGACAAGCAAAGGCTCTACATCTTCGACTTCTTCTAATTGTCTGCAATCTATGTGTAACTTGCTTTTCCTGCTCCTCGGAAGGGTTTAGTCTCCTTAGATACGATAGCCTTATAGTTTGAACTCCCGTGATTCTGAGTCTAATCACCTTCAAGAGTGGAAATTTTGGCTCAATATTCTCAGCAAGAAGTCTTAACATTTTGGTTTAAAAAGTGCATGTATAGTGTATATTTATTGCAAGATAGAGAGGGGGAGTGTTTTGCAAGTTTTTGAGTCTTGGAAATTTTTCTAACCTAAAACCATAAGGGATGGTCATCTATTTATAGAAAAACAGGTTCTTTTGTCAAACACAGGTATATTGAGCCAGCTGGTACAAGGCATGCACATGGGGGAGGGGACAACTAGCTACAAAATATCTATTTGCTGCTGGACATGGCTAGCCGGCCATGAAGCTGGACGGTCGACCACTTTTTGGCCAGCAGGCTTGCAGGCCTCTGAGTGGTCAGGCTAGAAAAAATTAGGTTTTGGTCCAAAGGAGGTGCAAGGTTTGGGCTCTGAATTTTGAAAGCCGAAGCCTTTTACTGAAGAAATTGAACGATTGTACAACATACTAATTCATCATCAAGTGTTCAACTTGTGGCACCCAAGTCTTAAGAGCGGTCAAAAATGTGGTGTCTACACTATGCTTGGAAAGCCCACGAAGCATTTTGACTTTGATGGAGACGACGATGTCATGCCGACCATGATGGTACAATTATCGTCCCTTGAAGAACAAATTGCTACATTGGCCAGAGCTGTTGAAACACTTGGAAAGTGCGATCAAAAACAAGAAACTCAACTTACAAAGCTTTTGAACAAGCTTAAGAAAAAACCAATTTCTGGCGCAACAAAGCTTCTTGGATCCATGCCGAAATTGGCAAAACAAACTACTCCACAAGAAATTCCTAAAACCTCATCAAAATCAATGGTTTCAAGTGAAGATATTCAAGTCTCTACCGATGGATTGATTCACGCCAAACAATTGAAGGATCTCATTATGGGGGCAACTGCTAAAAAAGATACGAGTGGATGTAAAACTTTTCAATCCTACACTAAACCATACACGCATAGGATAGAACTAGTAAAGATTCCAAGAAACTATCAACCTCCAAAGTTTCAACAATTCAATAGTAAAGACGACCCAAAGCAACACGTTGTGCACTTCGTGGAGACATGTGGCAACACTGGAATTGAAGAAGATTTGTTGGTCAAGCAATTCGTGCATTCTTTGAATGGCTGTACTTTTGCCTGGTATATAGAGCTTGAGCCAAATTCCATAGACAACTAGGAACAATTAGAGATAAAGTTCCTCAAATGCTTTTACAGCACTCAACGTATAGTTAGCATGATAGAGCTCAGCAATACTTGCCAACAACAAGAAGAATCAGTCATTAACTACATTAATAGATGGAGAAGCCTTAGCCTCAAATACAAAGATCACTTGTCTAAAACTTTTGCTATTGAGATATGCATCCAAGTGTAGACACCACATTTTTTACCGTCCTCAAGACTTGGACGTCACCATTTGAACACTCGGTGATCATCCACGTTTGTGTTCGTCTTGAGTTCCCGGCGGTCTCGGCTACGCGCCTTGCCTCAAGATCTCTTGACTCGACTGTTTTGTGTTTGGTTTTGCACCAAACACTTGTGTTTTGCCTTGGAGGGGTAGGGAATGGCTTGTGGGCCATCCCCTCACATCACCGGCCATGGCTTGAGTCCACCGGCCAGTGTTTTGTTGCCATCGGCCAGATGTTTGGCCGGTCGGCACTCTAATTGGTCGGTCGGCCATTTATTTTGTCAAAATAGCATATTTGGCTGGCCGATCACTGTGCATCTGCTTTTGCAGATATTTTTATGCCAGCTGTGCTAGCTGGCATACATCTTTTCCCCCTGCATACACGTGTATGGAGGGATTTCACTCTTGTCAAGCTTGTTTTGTAAGCTTTGCAAAAGTGATCTTCTATAAAGAGGAGGCATCTCCTCCCTCCTCTAGGGTTACAAAAAATCCCAGGGGAGCTCTGGTTCTAGGGTTTGCATAGTGTATCTATTCAATCTCTATTTCTCTCTCTCTTTTGCTCTAAGTGTGTATTTGTCCTTAGTTTTGCACTAGGACACCTACCATTACACCTTACCTTGATTGCTGAGGCATTAGGGGGCTGTTCTTGAAGTTCTTAAGCTGGTTTGGAGCTAAGAAAGCTGCTGGAGTGATCCTTGTGAAGAAGGTCTTCAAGGGTAAGATTTTTTGCCCTTTTTACCCCATCTTTGCATAGTCTTTTTGCCTACCTTGCTTGCTGTTTCAAGCTTAGTGTATAACATATAAAAGTCTTTTTTTTTACCTGCTTAAAATAGTTGTTTGAGGTTACTTTGAGCTTTGGGGTTGTTTGACCCCTCTTAGGCCTTGTTAAGCCCTATTTTTGTGCTATTTTGGTGAGCTCTGGGACCACCTTGTTTGGGCCTCCTCACTAATGAAATCTTGAGGGATTTCAGTGGTGAGAATGGTGGTTTAAGGTCCCAAGAAGGAGAGGGCCAGCCCCTCTCCTTGTTGTCTTCAATATGTGCCATTTAAGCCTCATGTGTGAGCAACATTTTTGAGACCATGTTGGCCATGTTTCAGTAGGTATTGGGTAGTATTTTGCCATGTTTTACCTCTATTTTTACTTGATTTAGACACACCATGCTTGCCTTGCATACTTGTCTTGTAATGCCATGTTTTAGCCTTAACATGCCTTGTGCTCTGAGCCTTGTTCTAGCATGATTTAGGCCTAGCTTTGTGAAACTTTTATGCCTGTGTTAGCATGCTAAAGGTCTTTTTTTTGGTCATTTGGGTCATCCAGGCTTTGCTTTGTATAGCTACCATGTAATTCCCCTTGTATGCCTTGAGCATTAACCCCTCTAGCATGCCATCCTTGCTTTGTTCAGTGGTTTGGAACCACTTGTCATGCCATTTCAGTCCATTCAGCATGCTTGTATGCTTGCATTTGGTGTTCCTTTAAAGCCTTAAAGAGTTCATGTTTAATGCTCCATGAATGTGCCATTGCGTATGCCATCATGTGTAGGCCTCTAGGATACCACGTCGTTGTGTTTTTGGCTTTGTTTTAGCATGCTAAAACTCTGATTTTGGTCATTCAATTCATGCCATGTTTGGTTTTGTTAAGGGTAGTTCAATACCTCTTTGGTGAGCCTTAGACCTCGGACTTTGCTTGCATGCTTTAATTACCTTGTTTAGATTGATTTGGCATCATTTTATAATATGATTTCAGAGTTTATAATGCATGCCATATACCCATGATGTTCCTCTTTTAAGTGTGCTTAAAAGTTGTCTCTATATGCCTAAGTGTTGGACCTTGTATGCATGCATGTTTGTATGTGTTTTGGCCCTCATTTCTATGGCTTTTGGCCACTGTTTTGGGCCTAGCTGAGAGCTGCCCAAATTAGTCTAAGCCCACTCCCACTCTTTACATGTTGTTACATGTCTTACACTTTGCATGCTTTGATTGCATAATGTCTTGCATGTCCATTAGCCTTGTATGTTGTTGCATACTTGGCCCATCACATGCTTGTTTGTGTGCTTCAACATCCATATTACATCTTGTATGTTTGTTGGCTAGCATTGATGCTTCATGCCTTGTGTGTTTGTTTGCATTGTCATGTTGCATACTAGCTTATATGCCTTGGTTGCATGGCATTGGCATGCATGCTTTGCCTCTTGAATTGAGTATGATAGAGGTTGAGCTCATTGTTTGTTTGTGTGCATTTCATCCCACATTGAAAATGCATACTTGGTTCTTGGGCTATCACGCATTGAAATGCGCGATTGGTGGTCCGGGAATCCAATACCATGCCCCTTTGAGTCATGAATATGATAAGGAGTGTGGTTGGTGCAAACATTGCTTGAAATGTATTGCCATGCCTTGTTTTGCCCTCTGCTACTATCAAAACAGATTATGCATGAAGCTTTGGCCGATCGACCATTTATGGATGGCCGATGGCTCCATGGATGGTCGATGACCACCCTGCTATAGCCGATGACCATTCCCCTTGGCCAGTGGTGTTCTACAATGTCCAGAGAGTATTCCTTGGGAATTGTGCCATTTTCAGAGGAGTAGAGCAGGGAAAACAGAGGCAACTTGTGCATGGTGGCGGATTTCCGAGCGAAACCAAGCGTGCATGCATTGGACCCTCTTCCCGAGGCTGATTTTTTCTGCATAATTAGCTTAGTTAATTTGCTTACGACAATGCTACGTAGCTCAAATTTTGTGGCTCAAAAGTGGCTCAAATGGTCAAAACGACGTCGTTTTGAGTACAGAACAACATAAAAATGGCCAAAACGACGTCGTTTTGGCCATTTGAGCCACTTTTGAGCCACAAAATTTGAGCTACGAGACATTTTCCATTTGCTTAACTAATTAATTGTCTGTAATATTTAATTAGCTTGTAGGTTAATTAAATTGTATTATTCTTTTGGTCCCTTCGAGCGAGGGCGAATTTGTAATAAGTGTGGGTGCGTGTGTGCATGTCTTCCAACCCCCTCTTCTTTCTCCCTTTTACTTACCTGCTTTGATGGTTAGTGTTAGGGCACGTCTAATTTAGCATACCTTATGTTGTGCGTGCGTACATCATTCATCAGTCTTGCATGCACCAGGCTCAGCGCATCATGCTAACTGCATAGTATTTTGAATTCCAAACTTGGATACGTGCATCAAATTGTTGTATTTCACATGTCATCCTTGGATTAGCCGAGCCTATTCTAATGACATTTTGTATGCGATGCATTAGCCATTTTTAACATGAACTAGGATCATGCATGATTACTGACTAGTTCATTGTTTTGGCACGGAGTACGATGTAAGTATTTATGCTTTAGCATCTCGCATGAGTGTGAATGTTAACATGACAGCATGCCTACCATGCGGCTATATGCTTACATAATATTACTGCCTGAATGTCTGTGGGTGAAGGTTGGATTGTTTGAGTTGGAACAACTCATTGAAATCCGTGTTTTAGCCTACTCGTGAGTAGCAAATTTCAAATCATTTTCAAACAAACGGATATGCGATGCTTTGTTCCAAATTAGGCGATCTAGTCTGTACTTATTTTGCTGTGCGTATCACGTAGTAAATCTAGGCTAATAACCGGAATAAGAACGTATAATGTTTTCAAAACTAGATATCATGGTTAGTAGAGGCCGATCTTCGGATCGGACAAGAGGGGGTGCTCATAGCTGACCTTCCCCAATCGTACCCAAGTTCTTGAGCCGAGGCAACTTTTGTGATGACGAACACGTGGCCTTAGGCAAACGAGTCAAGGTTTCCTAAATTCTCCCAAAATAAAATATTTAGGTGGCGACTCTGTATCTGGCAAAGCAGTCCATGTTTGGCACTTCTTTATAAAAATCTGTTTTCCAAAACGATTTGCCGGATTTGGACTCTTTGGTGATTTATCAATCTCACATTGCACATTGTGAGATCAGATTAAGAACCGACACAAATCGAATCCGGACTGTAGCATGAGGCCCAAGGGCGCGTCTACACCAAGGAATCAATTGGAGCATTCACTACATCTTACAAGGTACAAAACCAAAGACGCTTGAAGAGTTGGCCACACGAGCTCACGATATGGAGCTTAGCATCTCAGTCTATGGAAGAGAAGAAATCCTAATCGAATAACGACAAAAAGAAGTTGAAGCTAAAGCAATGTCATATGTAGCTATAATGATCTTTACGCCTTCGAACTTCATAACTCAACCAAGTCAACAAATTAGCTTTTAAAGTGCATCAAATTCAGAAGGGCTCCTGGATACGAGCCTAAACTTTCTATCGTCTTGCGAAAATTGAAGCTTCTACAACACTCTTTAACACACGAGCCTAAACTGCATCTTACTCCTTGTCCACATGAGTTAAAACTGTGAATGACACAAAATTAAACTATGTTTGACTTGATTGTTTTGGGGTATGTAGGCAACTTGAACTTATGTTTTAAATTCAGTCAACCTAGCCAAACAAAAATTTAGCACATTGTGAGGTTCTGAAACGATGATCTAAAATTAAGATCCAAGAAGTTGCTGCTATTGGCTAACAAATCCCAAGGAGTCAAGTTTCGAGACCCACTCACTTTCTACACTTTTGGAACGTGTATGCAAGCAAGTCTCGATGAGGCATTTATAAGTATGGAAAATTTCAACCAATTATAAATTGCCACATAATACAAAATATAGCACAATTATTGGAAAATTAAATCTTATTATGTGTCTAATTGGTTTCAAATCAAGATTACATGGTGATCAAATCAAATATTGCCATGCGTTGAAGTAATGCAGTAAATAAGTCTTTGGCTAATCAAATTAAGCCATTTTTTTTTTTCATTAAGGTGGTCAAACCAATAAAATTATGAAACACCATTAAATTAATATTTTGATATTTATCTCTTCATAAATCAGAGATAATTATCAAAGAAGTTAAAATCTATTAAGACTCTCCTCCATCCATTCCTATATATAAGGTTGATCTCTACTAGAATTTTACAGTCAATTCTCCATTCGAATTCTACGTGCATAAATCAAGTTGTAGAAACAAAAATCTACATCAAGTAACAGAAAGCTCTATCAAATTCAAGCCTAAAGCTCTAAGGTCTCTTCAGCAAAGCCGATCAATCTCCATATCATAAAGCTCACAGGATCAAATCAAAATTCATCATCAAATTCTACAAATCTATGGTCTTTTCTACTAAATTGGAGATGATTCTACAAATCTGATTTAGAAACAAGCTATCAAGCCCTCAAATCAAAATTCTATAAATTCGTCATCTTCTTCACGTTACTTAGAGGAGATTTCGCAACTCAATTCAGGAACAAGCTATCAAGCCCTCAAATCAACTTTTTGAAGAGAAAAATTAGAGAATTTTCTTTGATTACAAATTTCATTTGAGATTGTATTCGTTTTATTTTAAATCAATAAATTATATTTGTTACTCTATTTTTCTATCTTTTTTGCGGACAAAATATTTGTGTACACAACACCATTTTTAGTGATGATCTCTTGGGGATGAAAGTAATACATTTTTATCTTTAAGAGGATTAAAATATACAAATCCATAAATGAGAGAGATAAATTGATAGAGTTTTAATATAATTAATTGAGACAAAAGAAAAAATGAATTTACACACAATGTAAAGAAGAGTTGTAACATTCCAGTCCATTTTATATACATATATATTATTTAAGCACATGTTTTTGTTAGGGTTAATTGGCGATAAATCTAATCTAAAGAGGATATAAGACATTAGGTCCAAGAGATATCTTTTTATTGATGAAAGGCCCACATTTTGTGAAATAGTTTGGTGAGAAGTCTTAAAGAACATTTTGCTTCTAATTTTATCCCTTGACTTTTTTTATCTGTTTGAATTTTTGATTATCTGTTCAAATTTATATCTATCTATTTAAATTCTTTATCTATCTGTTCAAAATTACATCTATATGTTCAAATTTTTCGTCTATCTATTCAATTTTTCTCCTAAAGTATATCTATATGTTCAATTCTTTTCCTAAATTCTATATATGTGTTCAATTATTTTTATCGGTTCAATTTTTTTCACTAAATTATATCTATCTATTCAATTTTTTCCCTAAATTTTATTTATCTGTTCATTTTTTTTTCAATTCTATTTGTTATTTTTTTTATCTATTTAAATCTTTGTTATTGAAATACACCAAGCCACTATATGTTCAAATTTTGAATAGATCTTTCTTTTATCTAGTACGCCACAGATTTTTTTTATCTGTTGCAGTCATCATCTTCAACAACAACAACAAAAATAACAACAATTTGTTTCTTCATCATCAACAACTGCAACTATAACTATAAAAAAATAAAAATAAAATAAAACACACATACACATACACACTAAGATATACAAAAACAAACAAACCAAAAAAAAAAATGAACAGATCTAAACAGATTAGATCTGAGAAATACAAACACAAGGATATCAATTTTTTGAACAATCACATTTTATCTGTACAAACAGAGTGATTGAATACCATCTTTATCTACCACCAATACTTTCCAAGGATAAACCTAGATCTGGAATATAATCAAGATCAATATAACCTAGATATGGAATATAACCTACATCTTTATTTACTACCAATATAATCTAGATCTGAAATATAATCAAGAACAAATCTATACAGATTAGACCAGCGTTCAAGATCTAATGAGATCTGGAATGGAAGAAGACCGGAGGAAGAGGAGAGGAGCATAACAAATGAAGGGTTTCGATGGCAACGGTGGGATAGAAATAGAGTACGAGAAGGCGAGATCGTCATTGTCCTCAAAAAGCCGTCGGCGATAGTCCACCACATCTGCACTGCTAAGACCTCCAATGTATGGCAACTCTCGGCGGTGCTCCTCTACAAGAAGATCACCGGCTACTGGGACCTAGTATAACATATGAGGGCTTTGGAACTTTAGAACAACGACAATGGTTTTGATCATAATTGGCAAGTAATCATAAGATTACCTATGGCCTCAGACAGAAATCAAATCATATTTAATTATATAAGGCCAAAAGCAGAAGCTGAATAATAAAATTTTGTCCAATGAGCTGTGCATATATGACATATAAAAGACATCTCATTTATATTAATAACTCATACTCATATACACAGAAGAAGTCTCACATGTCTAAGATCATACATATGTGTAGACACCCCATTTTTGACCGTCCTCAAGACTTGGACGTCACCATTGGAACACTTGGTGATTACCCCTGTTTGTGTTCGTTTGGAGTTCCCGGAGGTCTCGGCTCGCGCGCCTTGCCTCAGGATCTCCGAACTCGACTGTTTAGTGTCTGGTTTCACACCAAACACTTGTGTTTTGCCTTGGAGGGGAAGGGAATGCCTTGTGAGGCATCCCCACACACCACCGGCAGTGGCTAAAGGTCACCGGCTAGTTTTTGCTTCCATCGGCAATGTATATTGCCGGTCGACACCAATTGTTGCCGGTCGGCACTAAATTTTGTCAAGATGACATTTTTGGCCGGCCGACTACTGTGCATCTGCTTTTGCAGATATTTTATCACAGCTGTCTTGCTTTTTGCTCCCCTCCATACACGTGTATGGAGGGATCTCTCTCTTGAAAGCTTGTCTTGTAAGCTTTACAAGACAAGAAGCTCTATAAGAGAGAGCCTTGTCTCTTGGCTTTAGAGTTAGATACTTGAGAGACTTAAGATATTTTTAGACAGCCATTTTTAGGGTTTTGAGTTCTAGGGTTAGAAACCATACACTTTCTATCTCTATATCTCCCTCTTGTGTGTGTTAAAGTGCATTTGTGTCTTACTATTGCACACAAGCACATAGTGTTTCACCTTCACTTAGCTACTGAGGTTCTAAGGGGTTGGTTTTGAAGTTTTGGAGCTGTTTTTGTAATAACCCGACCCTCGTACATGTTCTTTATTAAATTTTCAAATCCTATTTCATGATTTTGAATGCTTATTGTGGAATCCTATGGGAAATGTAAATTAAGTAAGTAAACCATTTGATTAAGGATGTCTATCTGTTCAATAAGGAAAGTATCTGTTACATGAGAATGCTTAGATCAGGAATTGGAAGCCTTAGAGGCTTGATTATCTGAAATTGATTTCACATATATAAACAGCGCAATTTTTAAGTAATATTAAGCATTTATGGGGAATTTCAATTTCGGATGTTTAAACGATTGATTTTCGTCTTATTAGCCTTGTGTATATATATGTGTGTTCTTTGAGCTTTGAGGGGAGTTCAACACATTTCATGGAAAAAGAATAGTGAGAGTAAGAGTGGAGAGGATTGAGAAGAGAGTCTCACTAAAGGCTAGAGGTTGCATGATCTAGAGAGACTTTGGGAGATTTCAATTCAAGGTGAGTTTGTCTAACTTTTATAATTCCTCTCTTGAATTTGAGGATGATACAACCATGACAATTGAACCCAAGGGGTAATTGAATCATGTTTTATTCATTGGATGAGCTTGAACTAGGTTGCTTATATATGTATGTGGAGAATTTGGCTTAGTTTCTTTCCTTCTCATGAAAGACCATGAAGAACATACCTTATATATGTATGTTGATGCAATATATGTGATGTTGTTGAAAAAGGAGAACATTTGATCATAGTTAAGAATTCAAGAACTAATGTTACCTACTTTAATGTATGTACTTAAAGCCTTTGTAATATGAATTTTTGATTAAGTATTGTCAATTAAATATGTTAAAATGAGCCTTGTGGGGATGTACCAAAAGATGGGATTTTGTAAGAAATTTTCGGACATTTTGGGCAGAATCGCCGCACGTGCGGGGGTCATGGCCGCACGTGCGGGAGGTGCTGCCGCACGTGCGGGAGTCATGGCCGCACGTGCGGGAAATGGTGAAAAACAGGGGCTTCTGTTCTGCTAAAAAGGCACGTGCGGGACCTCAAGGCCGCACGTGCGGGGCCAACTGCCGCACGTGCGGGGCTCACAGCTGCACGTGCGGCTCATGCTGAAAAATACGGTTTGCTCCGTTTTGCGTGTAGAACCCTCTAATGTTGTCGGAATATGTATTTGATGCCTTTTAATATGTATAAATTTCTTCGAAGTAAAACGAAACAGAAAATGATCTAATATGGAAAGGAAACTAAATTGTGTAAGGTTGAATGTGTGCAGGGCACACTTCGGGAAGAACAAGCACATCATCGCAACACTGTGAGTAGTAATATCACTCTCCGCTTTGCATATGGCTAATGATTTTCATTAGCATTCCGTTCATGCAATTATATCAATGTTTTAAGTATGCAACTATGTTTATAATTCAAGCATTATGTTAATGTTCAAGTACGCATGAATATATGTTCATGTTCAAGCATGTTTCAAGTAAGTAAGGAAAGAAACGGGAAAGATAAAAGACCTTTACTCTATAAGACTCTGGACCTACGGTCACTCAATATAAGCTATTATGATATGAAACAAAGTGCTACACGGAACTAAGTGCTACGATGTGAGCCACCTCTAGAGTCCGTGTGAGACACCTCTTGAGTTCGTATAAATATGTTTCAAGGGCTTTATGCCACTCTCAAGGGCTTCAATGCCAACAAGTTACAAGGGCCTTGTGCCACACGTTTCAAGGGCCTTAGTGCCATATGTTACAAGGGCTTCGTGCCATCATGTTTAAGGGCCTTGCGCCACTATGTTCAAGGGCATTATGCCACCATGTTTAAGGGCTATAAGCCGTTATGAATTAAGAATGTGATATATCAAGCTTTTATGTTCAAGGTTGGGCCTAAGGCCGTTATAAGATGAATACAGAATCAGGCTAACTTTGTAACCTCTGCATTTACACATATATTGATATATGTCATGTTTCAAGTTGAGCATTGTTTCATTATGTATTACTATTCACTGAGCCCGGCTCACCCTCTGTTATGTCTGTTTCTGTAGGCAACCAACCAGGTGGTTAATCCTAACCTATGATGCCCGGTTCCTTTTGACAACCTTCGTGTATCCAAGCACTCTCAAGGCCACCCATTTTGTGAAGTCTACTAAGATAATTGGCCTTTTCTTGGCTACCCTTCCAAGGTTGATTGTGTATAACTCCAATAGTTTTGTTACATGCCCGGCTACAGGGCTGGGTTTGTTTATGTATTTGTATATATGTACTATCAAGAAATATTTTTGGATTCTATCAACCTCTTATGGTGCGTGTAATGTATGAGATCCTGGCATGTTAGAAATAGCTCAATGGGATTTGCTTAATTTTGTATTCTTGTATGTTTTGTGCTTCCGTCAAGGCCCCATATGATATATATATATACCAGGTTATCTGTCTGTTTCTGAATGAGTCATGCCCGAACTTTTAGGGGCAAGTTGGGCTGTGACAGTTTTCAACCTAGAAGGAGCTGTTGGAGCACCATTGTTAAAGGGGTCTTCAAGGGTAACAATTTTGCCTCTTTATTTCCCAATTTTGCATTGTATTTCTACCTATCTTAAATTCGTTTTTGAGCTTAGTGTATAATACAAAAAAGTTCTATTTTTTAGCCCTCTTGATTGTTTATTAAGAGTGTTTTGTGGTTTGGAGGTGTTTGACCCCTCTTAGGCCTTGAAAGGCCCCATTTTGAGCCATTTTGAGTGAGTTTCGAGACTTTGGTGTTTGGGCCTCTTCACCACTGAAATCTTGAGGGATTTCAGTGGTGGAGATGGTGCCTTGAAGTCTCCAAAAGGGGAGGGCCATCCCCTCTCCTTGTTGTCCTTGAAAAGGACCCCTTTTGGCCTCTTGAGAGAGCATCATGTTAGAGTGTGTATTGGTCATGTCTTGGTTGTTTTCCATGCTTATTATGCCATGATATAACCTTGTTGTGTGTTGGTTTTGGTACACCATGCATGCTTAGCATACCTACCATGTAATGCCATGTTATTGCCTTAATATGCCTTGGGTTGTTAGCCTTTGTTCTAGAATATTTTAGGCTTAGCCTTGTGAAGGTTGTGTGCTCATTTTGCCATGCTAGAGGTCTGTCCATAGTTGTTTGGGTCGGCCATGGCATGCATCAGATACCCCCTTTGCATTTTGGCTTGTTGGCCTCAAGTGTGTGAGTATATAGCATGCATTACTTGCTTCATTCTAATGATTTGGCATCATTTATAGCATAATTTCAGACCTTATAGCATGCTTGCATGCTTACTTTGGATACCTCTTTGAAGCTTTGAAAGCTTGTGTAGCATGTTCCATGTTTTGGCCATTGTACACGCCTTTGATTTTGAGCCGCTTAGATGCCATCTAGGGGTCCCCTTTGCATGGTCTAGGTCTGCCTTGAGCCTATTTTAAGTCCTCTTAGCCTTGTGAGGCTTGGTTGGCTTGGTCATGGTTCAAGCCCTTTTGACTTGCTTCAAGCACTTGGGCCATTTGTTGCATGTTTAGCTTGATTTGTTGCTTGGTTTGGCACCATGTTTTAACATGATTTTCAGAGCTTATGTTGCATGCTAATTGTCCATGATATCCTTCTTTCAAATGTGTTTGAGAGTTGTCCCATTGGTGCCTAAGTGTTGACCCTTAATCATGTGCATGTATGCATGTGTATTTGGTCCCTTATTATAGCACTATGGCCACTGTTTTAGGCCTATTTAGAGTTGCCCAAATCATGTATAAGTCCTCCTTTTCATAAATTTGCATTGCCTCATGTTTGCTTGTATGCTTACATAAGTGTCTTGCCATGCCATGTTGCATCCTTAGCTTGTATGCCTAGGTTGCATTGCATCTTGCATGCATGCCTTATTCCTTGACTTGGTGATAGGAATTGGGCCTTGGTTTGTTTGTTTGGTTTGCATTTCATTTGACATGAAAGTTGCACACTTGATCCTTTGGGCCATCATGCATGGAAATGCGTGATTGGTGGTCCGAGAATCGAGACACATGCCCCTTTGAGTTACAAACATGATAGGGAGCATGATTAGTGCATACATTGCCTGAATTGTATTGCCATGCAAGTTCTGTCCTCTGCTGCTGTGAGTTGCAGGTTCTGCAGGCATTCTTTGCCGACCGACAGTATATATTGCCGACCGGCAGTGAATCACTAGCCGATGGATCAATTTTGTGCCGATGACCATAATCCACAACCGGTGGCAATTCTACTCAGCCGATGGTGAACCCCAGTATCCAGAGAAGCATCCTTGAGACTTTGGTAGTCTTCAGAGGGGCAGAGCAGGGAAAACAGAGGCAGACTATGCATGGCGGTGCACTTCCGAGCAAGACCCGAGCATGCGTTGCATCTGGCCCTCCTCCCGAGGCGGTTTACTGCTTTTCCTAGCTTAATTAGTTTGTTAGCTGATTAAGAAATTTGTAATATTTAATTGGCTTGCGTAGTTAATTAATTTGTATTATTTATTTGGTCCCTCCGAGTGAGGGCAAATCTGTAATAAATGTGCGTGAGTGGTGTGTATGTCTTCCAATCCCCACTTCTTTCTTCCCTTTTTATTTACTTGCTTTGATGGTTAGTATTAGGGCACGTTTAAATTAGCATACCTCATGTAATGCATGCGTGCATTCATACATTTGCTTTGCATGCACTGGGCTCGGCGCATCATTCTAACTACATCTGTATTTCAAATTCCGAATTGAATACATGTCAGTTGTGCATTTTCACATGTCATTAATAGCCTAGCCAAGCCTACTCTAGTGGCATTTTGTATGCGATGCATTAGGCACTTAACATGGACTTGGATCATGCATTGATTGCTAACATGTTCCTTTTTTTTGGGCACGGAGTACGATGTAAGTATCTATGCTTTAGCATCTCGCATGCGTGTGAATGTTGCCATGACAGCATGCTTACCATGTGGCTAGATGCTTACGTGATATTACTGTTTGCATGCCTGTGGATGAAGGTTGGATTGTTTGAGTTGGAAAAACTCGTTGAAATCCGTGTTTTAGCCTACTTGCGAGTAGCAAATTCCAAAGCGCTTTTCAAAACAAACGGATATGCAATGCTTGTTTTCAAATTAGGCAATCTAGTCTATACTTGTTTGCGGTGCGCATAACATAGTAATTCTAGGCTAACAAATGGAATAAGAACATATAAAGTTTTCAAAAACGGATATCACGGTTAGTAGAGGCCGATCTTTGGATCGGGCGAGAGGGGGTGCTCATAGCTGACCTTCCCCGATCGTACCCTAGCTCCCGAGCCGAGACAACTCCAGTGATGACGGACATGTGACCTTCGGCACCGAGTCAGGGTTTCCTAAATTCCCCCCAAAAAAATATTTAGGTGGCGACTCTGTATCTGGCAAAGCAGTCCATGTTTGGCACTTCTTTCCTAAAATCTGTTTTCTCAAAACGATTTGCCAGATTTGGACTCTTTGGTTCAGATTAAGAACCGTGACACGAATCGAGTCCGAACTGTAGCGAAGGCCCCTCGCGGGCGCGTCTACAGTTTCTGGCGACTCTGCTGGGGATTTAGAGAGCTTGACTCGAACTCGTGATATCCTGTTTTGATTACACTTATGTGTTTCTTTGCATTGCATGTGCATTGGTGCGCCTAGGAACACAGTGTTTGCCATCTGCCATTCCTGAACGGTTTGCCGGAGGCTTGTCTTGTCAAGGCATGACCATAAGGCTGACCGGTTATGGGCTCTGACAGTATGGGAACCCAAACCCCGGTTTTTTCGGGGCACCCTTTTTTACCATTCGACCTAGTGCATGTTCGGATCCGTAGTGACCATTCCAAGTTAGGACAGGTTGCCTACCCGGTTATAGGTTGTTTGAAACTACTGCGTGCATAGTGAAACCCCAGCTCCTGACAAAATAGGACAGGGAAACCCTACCCCAACATAGGGGTGTTTTGGCTCTCTTTACTTGCTATGTGCTTTTAGAATGTATCTCTACAGGGAACGTACATATCAGTTTGCAAGTTTGAGTATCGGACCTGAGAGCATCAGTATCAGTTTATGAGAATCAGTTATCTGCGGGTATCGGGTTCAGTTTTTGGGACAGTGATTTCTGGGAACAGTGATCAGCAGTAGAGTACAGTTGTTCAGTTACACCCGTGTTCGAACTGTTTGAGCTGAAATGATGTTTGTTTCTCCTTTCAGTTTAGAGTGTCCAGAGAATTGATACAGAATAGCTAGTGTTCCCTCTCGCCGAGACAGGGCTTATGATGACGCAGAATTCGGAAGAGATCGTGATTATGACGGTTGCATTGGAGCAGGGGATCACTCTGCAAAGTGAGGCCAACACTGATGTGTCACATCCACCCAGGTCGCCTGTTGCGCACCCGGTTTGGGCCCCCCAGCTATACCAAGCTCGCGAGCCTACTACATTTGAGCTAATGGGGATGATAGGTGATCTCCAGAGGTCTGTGGCAGATCTCGCCTACGGAATGTCACCTTCACCTCCAGCCGCACCATATGCCGGGAGTTTTGTACCCCAGGAGCCCCCACTGTTGGGGCGAATTGTGATCGAACTTAGTCAACCTGAGATGGCCTCCAACTATGGTAATGGCATATCAACATCAACCCAAACCCTCGATCAGGCTGAGGCCAGGGGAAAAGACAAAATGAAGGTAGACGCCGATCCCATTGAACAACTGCTGTGGGCAGTCGAGGCTTTGAAAGCCGGGGGGATGAACAAGCAACAGATATCCGCAGTTGTGGCAAAAACTGTGGAGGATGCTTTCCCTACTCCACTTGAGGGTAGTTCAAGCCAGTCAGAAAATTGGGATAGGCCCCATCATACTAGAACAGTTTCTCCTATTCCCGCCCCTGCACCCGGGAAAAATCAGAAAGCCAAAGCGGCGCCTGCCGACCCTTTCGCCTGTGCAGCTAGTAAGAGCGCTCAGACCCCAAAGTACCTGCCCCGGGGGCGCAGGACCTTTCACGCTCTCTACATGCCTTTGTCCAAGGCACTTCAGATCCTTGCCGAGAGGGGGCACCTTAAACCCTTGGAGCCTCGGCCTCTCCCAAAGAATCTCCCCGCTACGCATGATGTTGCTCAGTACTGCGCGTACCACCAGCAGACCGGCCATGCAACCGACAATTGCTTCTGCCTCCGTCATGAGGTGCAAGATTTGATTGACAACGAGGTTATCCTCCCGCCCACCTCAGCCAAGTCCGTTACTACTCAGTTATTAGATTTTGAGGACACAGATACTGCAAGTATGTAATCAGAAGGTGAACCACCTGCGGGCGGCATCTGGATGTATTTTGAATGTGGCGTCTGGCACGCATTTTTGAGTGGTTGTGAACGCTAGCTTTGTAAATTCTGACTTGGGTATCGAGTCAGTCTTTTGTTTTGAGTCTGTCTCTTTGTCTTGAGTCAGTCTTTTTGCTTAAAGATTTGTCTTGTTGTAGCGAGTCAGTCCCCTTTGTATAGAATACCAGGTGATTCTGGGGTTGTTGTCCCGAGCACCGTTTTGTCTTGTAATTACCTGTTTTTGTTTTTGAGTCTGTTTCTGCCGAGGGGCCAGTTACACCAACAAATCTGAATGAAACAGCTGTTGCTATCTCACTTTCATGCTTGCTTTCGGTTTAAGTGCCAGAGAATTTGATTGGGCTGACAGTACATCTCGCCTGCTCTCCTACGCGCCAAACTCATTGCATTAACCTAAGTTTTTCAAAAAACCTCTTCCGAGCACTGCGGTGATAAAAAACGAAGAGGAAGGAATTCCTCGGGTTTTGCAAAATTTTGATCATTTTGAGAGAAAAGAGAGGCATGCCAGGCCTTTTAATGAATGAAATCATGCTTGTCAGCATGAGTACTGAGAAGGATCCTGGCCTGATCCAGATTGGTTCCACACTATCTTCGGCGCGAGCGATTCGTCGCTTTCTTAAAAACTTTCAAAAACAAATGTTTTACACGGCCCTGTGAAGACTTGTGTGGAATCGCTCTTGAGATTGTGCAGCCTAGGATCGCTCTCAGCCTCAAGTTTCAACCCGTTCGCTTTCAAACCTTGAACCCGTTCAGAACATTCAACAGCCAACTGTCAGAGGAAACCCGTGTGGCCAGTTTTGAAGCAGCCCTCGAACAAGAGGCACCAAAGTCGAATCAAAAGAGTAGATCTCATCTGAAAGAGCTCTTGGAGCAGCCATGACGGAGTCTCCTACAAATCATTGCAACAGTCGTTCTCCTAGGCACAGAGAAGCTTCAACTTCAAAAACCATTTGGCATGGACTTGTTGCACTCTTACCCTTTGAGAGGCTCGCTGGGCCGAAAACCCATAAGGGTGACCTAGGCAAAAGTTAGAGCAAGAGAAGAATACAGAAAAGAAAAGAAAAAAAAAGAAAAATACAAAAATACGAAAAAAAGGCAGAAAAGAAAAGAAAAAGAAAAAAAAATGCAAAAAAAAAAAAAACAAAAAAAAAAGAAGAAAATGAAAAGAAGCTCGCAAGGTCGAAAATCCGCATCAGGCGCCTTGGCAAAAGTTAGAGCCTGAAAAGTGAAGGTTAAACTACCCGAGTGTACCTTAACCGGAACTACGTGAGGCTTGATTCCCATGTTTGGGATACGTAGGCAACTTCATCATGAAGTCCAGCCCCCAACGCTTTCATAGCATCTCAGTCCATGCAATGGTTCCGATTTCATCCCAAAGTCCGGTCGTCAACACCTTCCAAGGTGACTGTGTCCATATATTTGTTGTGACCGTCTTTGTCATCTCTGTGTCCAAGAGCTCGACCACCGCCAATGAAGACTGTCTATGGACTGCTGCGGCACTGTCCAAACAAGGGGCAACTTTCCGTTGCCACGAGTCGTCGCAAGACGCCATTCAAACCAGGGGCAACTTTCCGTTGCCATCCACCCCCCTTTTAAGCCAGGGGCAATTTTCCATTGCCTCCGATCCGAGGTTGCGCATCTCAAAGAGTAAGTTCCATGCTCGTTGAGCATTGACTGTTTGCAAAATAGTTTTTGAAAATTTTTACTGAGGTTGACTATTTTCTCGAAAACTATTTCATTTTCCAAAACTGGACCATTGTCTCGGACCCAAAAAGGGAAAATTTTCAGTGCTTACAGCCTGACTTGCATGATTTTCAAATCAAAAATCGAACAAGTACGTTAATCCGACTCTCATTTTGATCAAAACTGTTTTAGTAGAAAGTAAAAACAAGAATGGTTAAAGTGATGAACTGAGGGCACAGTTGATGCCAGGCGCTCTGTTCCTCCCCCCCGTCGTCAACATACTTGCCAGAAGGGCACTCTACCCGCCAGAAGAAATAGCCGTGAGCTAACGGCATTGGGCATGAACCCGCAACTTCCTATTCATTCATTGATCGCCATGGGGAGGGACGAAAGATGAGAGAATAAAGAATAGAGAGGTGTAAGTTGAGAGAAAAGTGAGGAAAAAGGGTTTTGAGAGAAAAACTGAGCTTGAGTGCCAGAGTGATGTAAGAATCACAAATCAGAAAGGGTGGGAAACGATACCCAGAGAAACTGGCTCCTCGTGATCTGAGGTCCCCCGTTTTCGTTGACGCGTCTGTGTATCGTGTCTTTTTGATTTGTCGACCTCAACCTGTGTTTTAGGTCTTTTCCGAGCATGTCTCGTTATGTTTAGATCGTGCACCCTTTTGTTTGAGTCCTCCCCGCTGTGTTCAGTTGTAGGCTCGATACCCCGGTTTGAAAAACCCTTATTCAATTTCAAAAATCGTTTAGGCTCAGGATGCTGTGCCATTCTCTACACCTGTGCGAAGCAAAAGGAGAAGAAAAAATTTTAGGGGCATCTGAGCATGTTTCAACCGTAGCCGGTTTCACCTTTGAAGGCCGTCTTGTCAGATTGGGCTGTTGTGTCTAAAGTTTGCTGTGTGCAGAATAAACCGAATGCTGTGTTATGGGCTGTATGCAGATTAATCCCCAACAGAGTAAAAGGGCTATGTGTCCAGAATCAGGCAGTGGGTTGCTTGGGTTATTTTGTTGTTGGCTGTTTGGTTATCCGATTACCACAGTGCAAGTGCTCAATCATTCAGACAACAAATCATATTTCATTTACATTGACGTGTAACATGATGGGATGCGATGCAATACATGAGATATGTAAATGTAACACTTTTTAAGAAAAAAATTTGTTCATTTCATAATCTTTTTTTAAGTACAAAGTTTTGAGGAAAACAAAAATTTGCCTGCGGCAGTACAGAGTATCCTAACTACTAACAAAAAGGGAAAAGTACAAAGAAGAAGAAAAATAACAAAAAGCTGTATCCGTGTCCAGCGACTCCATGGGCTATCGGTCTGTCCTAGTCCTCTTCCTGGACGAAGGTCCAGGAGCATCATCAGCATCGTCGTCAGAGCCCGAGCTAGTGCCGCCTCCGGTCTCCTCCTCCGATAACTCCGCCTCCGACTCTGCCTCCACCTCTGACCCATCATCATCATCAGGGACGGGAGCCCGCGAACTGCTCCCGACATAAGTGCGCCCCGCCTTGGTGCGGGGGAATACTCGGCCCTCCTCATCTCTCCCTCGGGCAGGGACGGAAAGTCCAGCTGAAGCACCTCCTACCCCGGGAATCTGGAAGGGAGGCTGAAAAAGTACACAAAAGGCAAATGCATCAGTATACCATGGACAGAGTATAGTGCAGAATGCAGTGTACAGTGCAAGAATGCCGTGGGCAGTTTATTAGTGCAGAATGCAGTGTATGAGTACAGTGCAAGAATGCCGTTAGCAGTTTATCAGTGCAGAATGCAGTGTATGCCGTGGACAGTTTATCAGTGCAGAATGCAGTGTATGAGTACA
Source organism: Camellia sinensis (assembly GCF_055761805.1). Classification (NCBI taxonomy): domain Eukaryota; kingdom Viridiplantae; phylum Streptophyta; class Magnoliopsida; order Ericales; family Theaceae; genus Camellia; species Camellia sinensis. Next base: position 76,602,711 of record NC_138964.1, read on the forward strand.
GTGTGTGAATGCCGTGAGCAGTTTATCAGTGCAGAGTACAGTGCAGAATGCAGTGCATGCAGTGTATCAGATGCCGTGAGATCAGTATATCAGGTGTTGTGTCATGCATCAGATTACGTGAATCAGCTTGTGAGTGATTTGAGGCCGTGATCAGAAGAACATACCGGAATGCTGTAGAGGGCCAGGAGATCAAAGGTCTGCTGCAACATCCCCATCATGGAGGCATTCATCTCCAATGACTGTCGGGTGTACGCAGAAGAAGCCTGCAAAAGTATCAGATACATCAATATTCTATGGAATATCAAATAAACTGAAATGAAATAACTGTATAGAAATGCAGTAATACATACCAGAGGCAAGTCAGGGACACCGACAAACTCGTGATCAGCCAGTGGAGGGGCGAAGGGGACCTGATAGGTCGCCCCACCTTGCCCTCGGAAAGTCAGTGAAGTAGGCAGAACAGGCCAACCGGTCCCCCGTCCCTCCTGAACTCCGCCCCTGCCACGGACTCGGGCCCTCCTCGAAGCTCCCGCTCCAGCTCCTGCTCCCGCCCTAGCCGCTGGCGCCACGGGCCTAGCTCCCTCAACCCGACGGCCGCCGCTCAGAGGCTGCATAAGGTACGTCTGCACATACTCTCGGTAGTCGCCGATGCCTCTGAAGCGGGTCGCCTCCCAACCGATGGTGTAATCGTCCATCTGCTCAATGGTGAGCCTCTCGGTCTCCCTCATATCCTCGGGAGGGTGAACCGGGACTATCTGCTCAGGTAATCCCAGGGTCTGGCGTAAGAAACGCTCACCCAGGTACTAAGCCCGACAGACCGGGCCCTCCAACAAGATCCGGAAACGCGAGGTCTCATTGGCACCGGCAAACCGATCCCGCGTCACGGCTGGCAAAGGAGCCCAAGGCTGCCAGGTGATCTGAAAATGCAACACAGTTTGTTATCTACTGTTATTGAAATATGCAGTGGAAGGGCGAAGCTTAAATGAACTGCAAATAAAACATACCTCTGCGGGGGTGATGGTATCAAAGAAGCGGCGGAAGACGCTGAAAGTCTCTCGCGGCCTCCGGGTGCATCTCCCGTCAAAGTGGCGCGAAAAGGGGACGACCAGAGGGGTCTCCGTGACCGATACAGGTGCGAGCCTAGGAAAGTAGGCGTAAACCCACAACTGCAGAGAAAACATCAATATGACTATCAGATAAAGCAGAATACAGAATAAAGCAGAAATAGCGGAGCCATGTGTTGTGCAGTGTATTGTGCAGAGTGTACAGTGTGAGCAGTGTACAGTCAGTATAAAGCAGAGTGTATGTGTGTGCCGTGTGTACAGTATACAGCAGGTATAAAGCGGACTACAGTGTGTGCAGTGTACAGAGTACAGAAAATATAGAAAAGCAGAAATGAAAAGCGGAGAAGAAATGTACCTCCCAAGCCCGCCAGTAGCCTCCGAGCAACTGTCCGCTGCCGCGGGAAGCCGAGCTCATGTACCCATAGAGAGTGGCCAGAGCAGCGCCACCCCAGTCGTAATGCAAGATTCGCCTGACGTCCACCAGTGCGCTGAGCAGGCAGAGTGGCACGGTGTTCGCCCGGTCGGCGAAAATAGTCGTCCCGAACAAAAACATGAGGAAGCCGCGAGCGTACCTCTCCACGGCCTCCGGGGTCATCGGGGCTGCGTCAACAAGGGTGGGCTGGACTCGGAACTGCACCTCACACCAGGAGTATCGGACGTAGCCTAGGCGGGCGAGGGGTGGCACCTCACCAAGTAGATGGATCTGAGCAGCAGTCCACTCGTCCATGTCGGTATCAAAGGGGATCGGATCGCCCCCTACCCCGATGCCTGTGAGCATCGAGAAATCGTAAGGGGTCATCGTCATGTCCCCTGTCGCGGAGAAGTGGAATGAATCGGTGGTGTCCCACCACCTCTCTACCAAAGCAGCAAGTAGAGGTCTGCACGTAGTGAGCCTGGAAAGTCCTCTGCAGAATGCGCCGAAACCCGCTTGGTCCACAATGCGACGGACCGCATCAGGAAGCTCGGCGTACCAGTCCCGGGCACCGGTGTTCCCATACCCACGAATGGTATGGGAATCTCCCTGTAAACAGAAAACAACAATTGCAAGACAATATTCAAGATGCAGTTCTAAGGAGCATATACACATAGCATGTGTGCAAGTTTGACAGATTTAAATAAATACCGGGTGTCGGTGTGCTTACAGTGAACTACAACGTGTGATGCGTCAGCGTGTTTGGGTGGTTCAGTACAGTATAGCATGCGTGCAAGTTTAACAGATTCAAGCAAAATACCGGGTGCCGGTGTGCTTACAGTGAACTACAACGTGTGATGCGTCAGCGTGTTTGGGTGGTTCAGTACAGTATAGCATGCGTGCAAGTTTAACAGATTCAAGCAAAATACCGGGTGCTGGTGTGCTTACAGTGAACTACAACGTGTGATGCGTCAGCGTGTTCAGTTGATTCAGTACAGTATAGCATGTGTGCATACGTTCAGACTCAAGCAGATATCGGGTGCCGGTGTTTGCAGTGGAATACGATGTGTGCCGTGTGTTGAGTGGTTCAAGGCTAGTGCAGTGTGTGTGCACGTGTGAGTCTTAAATAGATAATTAGTTGCAAGTGCATTTGCAATCAACTACAATATACAGAGTATCGACTGTAATCGGTTATGGCAGTTGACAGTTTTGTATCCTACATTGCAAAAAGTAAAACAGAGAAAGGAGAGTTACCTCGGAAGTGTCGAAGGACAGGTGGGAGGTAGGCTCACGCAGTAGTAGCTCGGGTCGCGCGTACCTCTCGAAACTCCTGAACTGGCGCAGTCCGTCAGGGGGTAGAATATGGATCGCCGGCCGGTAGGTCGTCGGGTCGAACGGGCGCTCGCTCAAGGGTAGGAGCTCGACCCCGGGATCCATCTCGTGATCCGGGGGAGTCCCACCGCATGGAATGTCATCCGCCATGTCAAGAATGATGAGAAAATAGCCGAAAGAAGGAAAACCGGGCTAGAATACAGAAAGTCAACCGAAAAGTCAACTCCCGGGAAGGTCGAAACTGGCCGAAAAGGGCGGGATGTGAAAAGGGCACGGAAATCAAGAGGAAAGCGAGGGGAACAAACCCCAAAAAGGTGGGAATGGCAAACGAGGCACCGGAACAAAGATTTGTTCCATTGAAAATGTCCGAAACGCGAAGAAAATCGCGAATCCGACGACGAAACGGGCGTAGAACGCGAAGAAAATGAAGAAAAAGGAAGGGAAAACACTCTAGAGAGAGAAAATGTGAGTTTTCGGCGGAGAAGGAAGTGAAAAATAGGGTTTAGAAACCCTATTTTAAAACACCCGTGGTGAAATGTCGAATCTGCCCCGACTCAGGAACTTTTTGCCGGTCGGCAACATTTTGTGCCGGCCGGCAGAATATTGTGCCGATGGGATTATTTTTCAGCCGATGGACAGCCGGTGGCTTCCCCTCCCGGCCGGTGGTGTTCCCACAACCTTGTTTAGGCCATATGAGTAGTCTTTGGTCTTCATAGCTCAAGAAAGTGCAAGAAACTGCATCCCCGACGCTCAACCGGCCTCCGTTGTGACCTCGGATCACGTCTTCTGTGCGTACCACTCGAATTCGTGCAAGGTGTATCCTTTTTGTATCCTTTTAGCTTTTACAAAAGCTCAAAAGTTTCCCCATGTGTATCGCATATCATCGCACTGTTTTGTGCATTGCATTTCAATCGCGCTGTTTAGCGCATCGCACTGTTTTGTGCATTGCATTTCAATTGCGCTGTTTAGCGCATCGCACTGTTTTGTGCATTGCATTTCAATCGCGCTGTTTAGCGCATCGCACTATTTTGCGCATTGCATTTCAATCGCGCTGTTTAGCGCATCGCACTGTTTTGTGCATTCCAAGTCACTCGCGCTGTTTAGCGTATCGCACTGTTTTGTGCATTACAAGTCACTCGCGCTGTTTAGTGCATCGCACTGTTTTGTGCATTGCATTTCAATCGTGCTGTTTAGCGCATCGCACTGTTTTGTGCATTGCATTTCAATCGCGTTGTTTAGCGCATCGCACTGTTTTGTGCATTGCATTTCAATCGCGTTGTTTAGCGCATCGCACTGTTTTGTGCATTGCATTTCAATCGCGCTGTTTAGCGCATCGCACTGTTTTGTGCATTGCAAGTCACTCGCGCTGTTTAGCGCATCGCACTGTTTTGTGCATTGCAAGTCCCTCGCGCTGTTTAGCGCATCGCACTATTTTGTGCATTGCAATTCAATCGCGTTGTTTAGCGCATCGCACTGTTTTGTGCATTGCATTTCAATCACTTGCGCTTTCTTGCGCATCGCACTGTTTTGTGCACCTTACTTGCATCTCGCATGCATTCTATCGTGCTATCTTGCGCACCTCACTTGTGCTTGTTAGTACATTGCACTGTTTTGAATATAAACCGGCTTCGCGTAGCGTATAAGTCCAATTGTCAAAATCTACATTTCGTGTGGCATGCGTGTCACACTTGCATCATTTTGCATCTTATGAGGCACGCGTGTCTCATTTGTATCGTTTTACATTTCGTGTGGCATGCGTGTCACACTTGCATCATTTTGCATCTTATGAGGCACGGGTGTCTCATTTGTATCGTTTTACATTTCGTATGGCATGCGTGTCACACTTGCATCATTTTGCATCTTATGAGGCACGCGTGTCTTATTTGTATCATTTTACATTCCGTGTGGCATGCGTGTCACACTTGTATCATTTTGCATCTTATGAGGCACGCGTGTCTCATTTGTATCATCTTGCATCATGCCCAATCTTCATCGGCATGCGTGTCTCTTTTTCATTGGCATGCGTGTCACATTTTTGTTGGCATGTGTGTCGACATTTGCATTAGCATGCGTGCCTCATTTGCATTGTCATGCATGTTGCTAACAATATTGTACCTGTTAAGCTTGTTTTCTTTTCAGGCGTGATATTGTATGTACGGTTCATTTGAGGCTGGTGCAACCAGACGAACCGCGCAGGTATTACACGATCTAGGAGACCTTAAATCCTTTGGAGGTGCGAAACCTTCGGTGCATCTCTTGTGCAGTCTACACGGTCTAGGAGACCTTAAATCTTTGGAAGGTGCAAAACCTTCGGCACATTGATGTGCACAGTTCGGTTGCATTGCCATGCATGTCTTAAGCGCAGGTATCTACACGGTCTAGGAGACCTTAAATCCTTGGGAGGTGCGAAACCTCCGGTGCATTGATATGGGTAGTTCACTTGCATTGTTATGCATTTCTTGTGCAATCTACATGGTCTAGGAGACCTTAAATCCTCGGAAGGTGCAAGTCCTTCGGTGTTTTTACATTTTGTCTTCATGGTCTAGGAGACCTTAAATCCTTGGGAGGTGCGAAACCTTCAGCACATTGATGTGTGCAGTTTACATACATTTTGCATCCCGGTCTAGGAGACCCTAAATCCTCGAAAGGTGCAATTCCTTTGGTGTTTGTCGTGCCCGAACGACTTTCGGTGGTCTGGTAAAGCCACCAGTCTATGTTTGCGGTGAGTTCTTAAAAGACTAACTGGGACGGTGGAAACTAGAGTTCGAACGGCTTATGCCTAGAACGCAAAGGTTCAAGAGTTCCGAGACTAAAGTCTGGTTTAAATACCCAGGGGTGTATCCTCGGCTTGAAATCTGTATGGAAGCCCCATAGATTGAGGCAGCATGTCGGCACCTCAGTTCTGGATACTGAACCAACCTAGTATATCGCCCTGTTGGTAAGATAGGAAAAGCTGCAATCATAGTCGTTGCATCATAGTGCATTGTCATGCATTTCCATTGTAGCTTGCATGCATTCATTACATTTTCCCCAGTAGATCGCATCATACTGCATTGTCATGCATTTTGTAAATATCCATTCCATTGCATATTTGTAGATATTGCATTGTAGTTTGCATGCATTTATTGCATCACCTTCCATCTACGGCTTGCGCCTTTCCATGTTGAGCTTGGTCTGGTATGTGCCCTTACTTTTCACGTTAAAGCACAGTTCTGCATGTGTACGCGCCTATTCCACGTTGGTATGTTGGTTTGAAGGTTGCGGCACCTTTTCTGTGTTAGACATGGCTCGTATGCGCACATGCCTTTCCTAGGCAAGATTTGGTTTGGCCCGCAGGCCATATCCATTGTATCCATTTCCATTGCATCGTAGGTCGCATGCATTCATTGCATCACCTCCGCCTATGGCTTGCGCCTTTCCATGATTGAGCTTGGTCTGGTATGTGTCCATACTTCTCGTGTCGAAGCATAGTTCAGTGGACCGTTCTATGTTAGCCGCGGCTTGTTTGTGTACATGCCTTTCCTAGGCAAGATTTGGTTTGGCCTGCGTGCCATACCCATTGCATATTTGTAAATATTGCATTATAGATTGCATGCATTCATCGCATCACCTCCATCTATGGCTTGCGCCTTTCCATGTTGAGCTTGGTCTGGTATGTGCCCATACTTCTCGTGTCGAAGCATAGTTCAGTGGACCGTTCTATGTTAGACGTGGCTTGTATGTGTACATGCCTTTCCTAGGCAAGATTTGGTTTGGCCCGCGTGCCATATCCATTGCCACCTCCCCAGCATATCCATATTTATATTGCATTGTAGTGTAATTTTTGCATCCAGCATTAGGATCATTGTCCTTTCTCCAGCGGGTCGTTTCCCCACTTATGTCATTCCCCCCCAATACTTGTTCTTGTGTCTGTCTACGATGCTCATAGTTCAGTTGACCGTTCTATGGTAAACAGACTTGTTACCTCCATCAATCTATTTGACATAGGTGTGGTCTCGAACCACTCGTGATTGGATCATGATTCAATTGCTTTGCATATAGTTTGCATTGTTTCAATTGCATTGCATCTTCATTTGCATTATTTATACATTGTTTTGTATATATTGCATATCACTTTGCATCCATTTTTGCATCATCATGCATGCTGCTAACAATATTGTACCTGTTAAGTTTGCTTTCTTTTCAGGCACGATATTGTATGTACGGTTCATTCAAGGCAGGTGCAACCAGACGAGCCGCACAGGTATTGTATCCTCTGAGTGAGACGTATTGAGAATTGCATAATTCTCTTACATCCTTTCTACATTGTAGTGTAGTTTGGTGTGTGCCAGCTTAAAACTATCGCATGTTATGCTTTGTTACAGCTTTCTTTGCATGATCATAAGTTATGCTCGGCTCTGTGCATTGTCTTGCATTTTGCCCCATGCCTTCGGGCGCATATCTTGTTTGTCTTGCATGTTTGTCTAAGTCTTCGGCCTTGTCAAAAATGGGTCGTCTCTGGGCTGTGACATTCACTCCCGTCATTGTTATGACTTTCGAGTTCTGTCAAAGAGAGGCAACTGTAGACACCCCATTTTTGACCGTCCTCAAGACTTGGACGTCACCATTGGAACACTTGGTGATTATCCCTGTTTGTGTTCGTTTGGAGTTCCCGGAGGTCTCGGCTCGCGCGCCTTGCCTCAAGATCTCCTAACTCGACTGTTTAGTGTCTGGTTTCACACCAAACACTTGTGTTTTGCCTTGGAGGGGCAGGGAATGCCTTGTAAGGCATCCCCACACACCACCGGCAGTGGCTAGAGGTCACCGGCTGGTTTTTGCTTCCATCGGCAATGTATATTGCCGGTCGGCACCATTTGTTGCCGGTCGGCACTAAATTTTGTCAAGATGACATTTTTGGCCGGCCGACTACTGTGCATCTACTTTTGCAGATATTTTATCACAGCTGTCTTTCTTTTTGCTTTACAAGACAAGAAGCTCTATAAGAGAGAGCCTTGTCTCTTGGCTTTAGAGTTAGACACTTGAGAGACTTAAGATAATTTTAGACAGCCATTTTTAGGGTTTTGAGTTCTAGGGTTAGAAACCATACACTTTCTATCTCTATATCTCCCTCTTGTGTGTGTTAAAGTGCATTTGTGTCTTACTATTGCACACAAACACATAGTGTTTCACCTTCACTTAGCTACTGAGGTTCTAAGAGGTTGGTTTTGAAGTTTTGGAGCTGTTTTCAACCTAGAAGGAGCTGTTGGAGCACCATTGTTAAAGGAGTCTTCAAGGGTAACAATTTTGCCTCTTTATTCCCCAATTTTGCATTGTATTTCTACCTATCTTAAATTCATTTTTGAGCTTAGTGTATAATACAAAAAAGTTCTATTTTTTAGCCCTCTTGATTGTTTATTAAGAGTGTTTTGTGGTTTGGAGGTGTTTGACCCCTCTTAGGCCTTGAAAGGCCCTATTTTGAGCCATTTTGAGTGAGTTTCGAGACTTTGGTGTTTGGGCCTCTTCACCACTGAAATCTTGAGGGATTTCAGTGGTGGAGATGGTGCCTTGAAGTCTCCAAAAGGGGAGGGCCATCCCCTCTCCTTGTTGTCCTTGAAAAGGACCCCTTTTGGCCTCTTGAGAGAGCATCATGTTAGAGTGTGTATTGGTCATGTCTTGGTTGTTTTCCATGCTTATTATGCCATGATATAACCTTGTTGTGTGTTGGTTTTGGTACACCATGCATGCTTAGCATACCTACCATGTAATGCCATGTTATTGCCTTAATATGCCCTGGGTTGTTAGCCTTTGTTCTAGCATGTTTTAGGCTTAGCCTTGTGAAGGTTCTGTGCTCATTTTGCCATGCTAGAGGTCTGTCCATAGTTGTTTGGGTCGGCCATGGCATGCATCATATACCCCATTTGCATTTTGGCTTGTTGGCCTCAAGTGTGTGAGTATATAGCATGCATTACTTGCTTCATTCTAATGATTTGGCATCATTTATAGCATAATTTCAGACCTTATAGCATGCTTGCATGCTTACTTTGGATACCTCTTTGAAGCTTTGAAAGCTTGTGTAGCATGTTCCATGTTTTGGCCATTGTACACGCCTTTGATTTTGAGCCGCTTAGATGCCATCTAGGGGTCCCCTTTGCATGGTCTAGGTCTGCCTTGAGCCTATTTTAAGTCCTCTTAGCCTTGTGAGGCTTGGTTGGCTTGGTCATGGTTCAAGCCCTTTTGACTTGCTTCAAGCACTTGGGCCATTTGTTGCATGTTTAGCTTGATTTGTTGCTTGGTTTGGCACCATGTTTTAACATGATTTTCAGAGCTTATGTTGCATGCTAATTGTCCATGATATCCTTCTTTCAAATGTGTTTGAGAGTTGTCCCATTGGTGCCTAAGTGTTGACCCTTAATCATGTGCATGTATGTATGTGTATTTGGTCCCTTATTATAGCACTATGGCCACTGTTTTAGGCCTATTTAGAGTTGCTCAAATCATGTATAAGTCCTCCTTTTCATAAATTTGCATTGCCTCATGTTTGCTTGTATGCTTGCATAAGTGTCTTGCCATGCCATGTTGCATCCTTAGCTTGTATGCCTAGGTTGCATTGCATCTTGCATGCATGCCTTATTCCTTGACTTGGTGATAGGAATTGGGCCTTGGTTTGTTTGTTTGGTTTGCATTTCATTTGACATGAAAGTTGCACACTTGATCCTTTGGGCCATCATGCATGGAAATGCGTGATTGGTGGTCCGAGAATCGAGACACATGCCCCTTTGAGTTACAAACATGATAGGGAGCATGATTAGTGCATACATTGCTTGAATTGTATTGCCATGAAAGTTCTGTCCTCTGTTGCTGTGAGTTTCAGGTTCTGCAGGCATTCTTTGCCGACCGGCAGTATATATTGCCGACCGGCAGTGAATCACTAGCCGATGGATCAATTTTGTGCCGATGAGCATAATCCACTGCCGGTGGCAATTCTACTCAGCCGATGGTGAACCCCAGTATCCAGAGAAGCATCCTTGAGACTTTGGTAGTCTTCAGAGGGGCAGAGCAGGGAAAACAGAGGTAGACTATGCATGGCGGTGCACTTCCGAGCAAGACCCGAGCATGCGCTGCATCTGGCCCTCCTCCCGAGGCGGTTTACTGCTTTTCCTAGCTTAATTAGTTTGTTAGCTGATTAAGAAATTTGTAATATTTAATTAGCTTGCGTAGTTAATTAATTTGTATTATTTATTTGGTCCCTCCGAGTGAGGGCAAATCTGTAATAAGTGTGCGTGAGTGGTGTGTATGTCTTCCAATCCCCGCTTCTTTCTTCCCTTTTTATTTACCTGCTTTGATGGTTAGTATTAGGGCACGTTTAAATTAGCATACCTCATGTAATGCATGCGTGCATTCATACATTTGCTTTGCATGCACTGGGCTCGGCACATCATTCTAACTACATCTGTATTTCAAATTCCGAATTGAATACATGTCAGTTGTGCATTTTCACATGTCATTCATAGACTAGCCGAGCCTACTCTAGTGGCATTTTGTATGCGATGCATTAGGCACTTAACATGGACTTGGATCATGCATTGATTGCTAACATGTTCCTTTTTTTTGGGCACGGAGTACGATGTAAGTATCTATGCTTTAGCATCTCGCATGCGTGTGAATGTTGCCATGACAGCATGCTTACCATGTGGCTAGATGCTTACGTGATATTACTGTTTGTATGCCTGTGGATGAAGGTTGGATTGTTTGAGTTCGAAAAACTCGTTGAAATCCGTGTTTTAGCCTACTTGCGAGTAGCAAATTCCAAAGCGCTTTTCAAAACAAACGGATATGCAATGCTTGTTTCCAAATTAGGCAATCTAGTCAATACTTGTTTGCGGTGCGCATAACATAGTAATTCTAGGCTAACAAATGGAATAAGAACATATAAAGTTTTCAAAAACGGATATCACGGTTAGTAGAGGCCGATCTTCGGATCGGGCGAGAGGGGGTGCTCATAGCTGACCTTCCCCGATCGTACCCTAGCTCCCGAGCCGAGACAACTCCGGTGATGACGGACATGTGGCCTTCGGCACCGAGTCAGGGTTTCCTAAATTCCCCCCAAAAAAAATTTAGGTGGCGACTCTGTATCTGGCAAAGCAGTCCATGTTTGGCACTTCTTTCCTAAAATCTGTTTTTTCAAAACGATTTTCCAGATTTGGACTCTTTGGTTCAGATTAAGAACCGTGACACAAATCGAGTCCGAACTGTAGCGAAGGCCCCTCGCGGGCGCGTCTACAATATGTCATTAGCATACGATCACCAAACTTATATACAGACATGGTCAAGCATGACCAACAAAAGAAAGCAAAAAATCAAAAGACAAAAGTCTCTTGTAAAAGGCATTCTTTGCTGACTCCACAAAAACTTAGTATTTCTCTACAGGTTCACCAAGGCAGCACTGGACATCCTACTGCTCACCTACATATATATATATATATATATATGTAACGGAGTGAGTTGATGCCCAGTGAATAACATCAGAGTAAATGGATTATGTGAATGAGTTCTAGTAAATGACATAAGTATTTATATATCATAAGCAGAATGGAACGACCTTGGGTCTAACAGATAATAGAATAACCTTGGGTCCAACATATAATAGATGAACATAATAGAATTGATCATATCATAACAGAACAACCTCAGGTCTAATCATTTACAGCTGTATAATGACCATTCGGTCAACTTATAACAGATAATCAAACTTATCAGATGTTCAGAACGACCTTGGGTCCAATCTTGTCAAATGTACAGAATGACCTTGGGTCCAATTCAAATATACAAAATGACCTTGGGTCCATCATATACATTCGTATTCATCAAACACGTTTGCAGATATTATGTTAATCAGACAGATAGAAACTTAATCACACTTGCAAAATCACAGTTTCAAAAAAGCTTACCACACTAGGACATTCGAAAAATAAAGTAAGTAAGAAAATATCTTTACTAAGATATTACTCACAGTGACTCAATTGCTGACACATCCTCTTAAATGGTCCTACACAATTCATAAACACACACACATTGAATCACATTACTTAACCGGATTGTTCTTTAATTAATTAATTCTCTTAGGCTTCTTTCTAACTATTTAATTCATTTAGGATGTTCATTTCATCTCTAAGAATGCCCAGAAGGAAATGAGGATGCACACGTGATTAGAGTATGTCTTTTCAAATTTTGCTGAAATAGAGCACTTCGCTCGAGTGCAACATTAGTCACTTGAGCAGTCCACTTGGTCTGCAAAAGTATTGGATGGTTCGAATCTAGGCTCGATGTTTGCTCGATCCAAGGTGCAAAATAAAAGCAGGTCGCTCGGGCGGTAGCTTGGATGATGACTTGGTCGCTCGAGCCAACTGCAAATGTCTGCAAAACTACTGGATACGTGAAATGTGCACTCAAGTGACAGATTGTTTGCTCGAGTGGTGAGGCAGAATTCTAGAATTTCTAGAACTGAATTGAACTTCAAAACTTGTGTTTTCAAATCAAACTCTTGCATGGCTTGTGTACAACTTCAGAAACACTTAAAACTCTTCCAAGAACATGAATACAAAGCCAATTTGTAAAATCAAAGCTTAAACCTTCATGAATTCAAACTCAAATGATCATGCATGTATCAATTGTTTCCATACTCCTTTCCAAAGCTTCAAAAACATGCAATTCACTTTCAAAACTTTGTAAATCATGGAATTAAGCTCTAAAACTTCATAATTCATGAATGCATGTAAGGTATGATTCTTAATTTAAACATGGATAACAAAAATCATGCTCAAAATGATGGAATTCAACAAAATTGTGCATGCGTGCATGGATTGACTCTAAATTTATCATCCTAAGTTCTATTCTTGCATTTAAACACATCCTTGAGTTCACATATTGGGGATGTTTGGCAAGAGCTTTTTTTTGGCTTTTTGGGCTAAAATTCACAAAAAGAAAAAAATAGACTAAAATAGCCGATAAGACAAAATGTCACATCAAACCCATAATCATTTAACTTTTTCTCTCACAAACATCGCATCTAATTACAAAAAAATCCAACTATCTTCCAAAACACAAAAATTTTAGCCTACTAAAATAGTTAAAAACTAAAATAACCTACTAAAATACCAACTTCCCAAATACCCACATTGTTAACTTAAATTCACAAATTAAGGTTCAAAAACTTACCTAATGTCTTCAGCAACACCAATTCCAGCAAAATCTTGAGCTCTACTACACAATTCTTCAATTCTGCAAGCAATTTCTTCAAATTAAGCTCTTTCTCTCTCTACGATTGAATTCTCTCTCTCTCTCTCTCTCTCTCTCTCTCTCTCTCACACACACACACACGCACATACACACACACACACACACACAGATTTTTGAGTGTAAGAATATTAGCTTAATCTCAATAATCAAGTATTTATAAGCCCAACTAGCTTAATTAACTAATCAAGGCTTACGCTAATTAATTAAAGCTTAGGTTATCTAATCCTAAGCTTATTTTAATTGATTTAATCTAATTAATTTAGACTGAAACAAATTTTAATCAAACTTCTTATTAGATTCTAAAAATTAGGCCGATCTCAATATACCAACCAATTTCGATTTCTGTCACCATTAAGGCCTTCAATTTTCAGATTATAACAAAAATTATAACAGATATTTCTATGATCAACAGATATGAAGTCAAAAACTACATTAATCACATAATTGACGTTCAAATTCACACTAAGCACATGAGCACATGTATATTTAAAGAATTAAAAACATAGTACGTGATGGGGTTGTCACAATTCTAGGCTAGAAAATTTAATCACTATTTCATGAGCACAAAATAAACGTCACTTGTATAATCCTGTTGATCGAGTTCAAACTCCTCCAAACATCGTCATATAGCTTGAAATCACAAAAACGTGAGCTAGCCAGCGGTCATACCAAAAATGGATTGTCAGGAATGGTGTTTTGCTATTCCCGAAGAGTTTCCGTATCTACCTTCGCAGATATCTCCAACTCTTGTTTCATAATACTGTTGACAACATGAGGGTGTAACTCTTTCATTTCTATGCTGTCAAAGGACAACCGCATCCACTCTTTCCCCTTCAAACATTCTTTAAGATACTGTTCAAAAACCTCTAAGTGGATTTCCTTTAGAAGCGTTATCAACCCTAACCATCTTCAAAAGATAGGAGAGAGCTTTGATCCCTTTTGGTCATCCCAGAGCAAAGGAAATCATCTTAGAAATAAAAATCTAGGCTAGACAAAACAAAGGTACTCCGACGGCTAGCTAATGACAAAGCAAGCGGGGCAGAACCCTAGCCACACTTAGGATATGTGGGGAATAAATATGATGCATTGAACAGATCGAGAAATAGGGAAGCTTAAAGTTGACCAAACGCTTTCTTCATTTTCAGTGAGCTTTATCTTTCCTTGAGTTGGCCGTTAGATTCTTAGGATCGAAGTAAACCTATCGTTTTTTTTTTTCTTTCTTCATTTTGAAGAGATTCACAATGTATGGCCTTCCTTATTCGGTCTTCGGCTTCCCCACATTGGCTGGGTGTGTGCTAGAAACCCCTCCGATGCCTAAGTTAGCAAATAGGACAAACAAGAAGGAAAAGCTCTATGAATTCGAGTACAAAAATTGCAATACCTGATATTAGGTTAATTCTAAACTTTTATAAGTTTTACATGGCAAAATACTAATAAGTGTGTATGGTTTGAGTTTTTTGAATTAAGTTTTTTGAAAATTGAGTTTTTTAGTTTTCGTGTTTTTTTGTTTTTAGTGAATATTTTTAAAATTTTAAACATTTTTTTTTACTTTTTAGATGCACCTTAATTAGATGTATCTAAAAAGTAAAAAATTTCTGAAAAAAATGTTTTTAAAAATTAATAAATATATATGTACTGAATTCTCATATTTTTTTTTGTATTTTTGGTATTTAGTGAATTTTTAAAAGGTTTTTTTCAATTTTTTTTTACTTTTTAGGTATATTTATGTTAGGTATATCTAAAAATTAAAAAAATTGCTCAAAATATTAAAAAAAATCAGTAAAAACAAAAAAACACGGAAAATAAGAAGTAGAATTTTTTGAAAAGTGTTTTTAAAAAATGATAACCAAGCATAGTGTATAAGACGCTTATTCTCATTCCTATAGTCCCACTATGAATCGTCTTCCTAAAGGAAAATGTCTTATCATTTACACCCCAATCACGGCAAACCAAGTGATATGGTACAACTCTTTGTGCAGCTCTTAATCGAGCAACTAAACTACATTAACCTTACTGGTTTTTCTGACAGCCGAGCAACGCGCAACCATACTAACGTTATGATAACCCTGTTCCGTATTATATTAATTGGTCCTTATTATGAATGTGATTATGTGTTTGATATGATTTTGTGTGCCATTTATATGAGTATATGTGGTTTTGAATTTCTATTTGTTCACCGTAGGAATATCTGTTTGATTATCTGCTTTGGAATTTAAATTGAAGGCCTTATTGGTCATGAAAGCCGAAATTGATTATGTCATTGTGATTGACTTAATCTTTAGAGCCTATGGTGAAATTTAATTGAAAATTGATTCGGATCAAATTAATCAGATTAAATTAATGGGTAAGTGCTCAATTATTTAACATTAAAATAATGTATTTGAAAGGGAGCTTTATAAAGGCCATTATATGTTCAATCCTTCTCTTTTGTTCAATATTTGGCTGATTTCTACTCTAAGAAAAGAGAGAGGGTCGGCTAGAGAGAGAGAGAGAGGGAAGCAATTGGAGATTTGAGCAAGGAACTTGAATAACTTGGCGATTCAACTAGAATTTGTGAAGAATTGAACCTCTAGGTAAGTAAATTCATGGATGTTAACTTGTAATTTTGTGAATTCAAGGTTGAATAATGATCAAGAGCATGAATTAAATTGATTATGATGAAATTAAGTTGGTTTTGTTGGATTGGAAGTCAATAGATGCATGCATGCATGTAGGAAATTTCTATGAATTTCCATGTTTGAGCATAAAGTGTGTAATCCATGTTGAATTTTGGTTGAAGTCCATGTATTTAATCATCTCTTCACCAACTAAGTTGAGAATAATGAGTATATCCCACATGCAAGTACAATTCATGGAGGTGTGAGTCTTGAATGCTTGAATTTAGCATGTTGGTGATGAGTTTGGGATAATTTGAGTCATGCACGTAATTAATTTAAGGAATTGAGCTTCATTGTGTTGTAATTTGGTGTTTGTACCATGTTAGTACATGTTTATATGAAGTTTGAGCCATTATATGCAAGAAATGTTGGTTGGAGTGTTGAATTTGAGCTCAAGAACCATTCTGGAAAACCCAGAATTTTTGATGTACGCTCGAGCGAAGGAATCGACGCTCGAGCGGGAAAAACGGGCTCCCAGCATTTTTGCAAACATGGACGTTCGCTCGAGCGGGGATGTTCATGCTCGAGCGGGGAGCCATATAGTGAGGCCTTCAACTCGAGCGTTCGACTTCACGCTCGAGCATAAATATGACATAACCAGTACTTTTGCAGGCCTCATGGGTCCGCTCGAGCGGGGAAGTCCACGCTCGAGCGGGGACCCCTGTTTCTGAAATTTTGTAAATATGTTCTGTGTTTCGTTTTTCATTCTCTTTCACTTCTAAGTACTCTTAGGCATACATTGAGCATTGTAATTGAATTAAAGGGATAAGAATAAAGCCTAAAGATGAATATGTGAATTAAAGAAAGGATTGAATCATTTGTGACCCGTATGTGTTATGTGATGTGTAGGGTCAAGCTCCAGGGCAAATCATCCAACCGATCACTGTGAGTAATATCTTGACAAAGATATCTGAAGTATGTTATTTGCCCAATTGCTTACTTTCACATAAGCTTTGTAAGTTTGTTACATTAAATTGGGGACAAATATTTGTTATGCCATGTGATTGGGCCAAAGGCCGTCTGATACGAATGATAGTCTGATACGTATGATAGTCCGATACGAATGATAGTATGATCTGAATGATAAATGAATGGGCTAGAGGCCAGTAGGGCCAAAGGCCAGTACGATCTGAATGATAGAATGAATGGGTCAGAGGCCAGTACAATCTGAATGATAGAATGAATGGGGCAAAGGCTAGTTTGACATGAATAAAAAATAAATGGGCCAAAGGTCGTATGACATGAATGAAAGACAAATGGGCCAAAGGCCGTTTGACATGAATGGTTTGGGCCCGTGGCCGTATGATGTGTTTGGAACTGCAATTACTTGATCTATATTTACATATAAGCTGGATAGAAATACGAATTGGGCCTAAGGCCGTTTGAAGTGTGTTGTTCTAAATACCGTTTGTATAACTTTTTTATTTGATATTATTCACTAGGCTTTCGCTCACGCTCATTCATATATTTGTAGGTGAGCCAAGAGAGGTCCCAACCCAGCCTCAGTGAAGTCTGTGTGGAACAACCAAGGTTCCGGAGAGTCAGCCCTTACGTCTCACGCACGAGACTGATCTTTGCCTTTTGCTATTCTCTTATATTTTGTTATGTTGGCGAGGACTTTGGTTTATGTTTGTATATAGTTTTGATTGGCTGACCCAGACTGAATGATCCTGTCTGAATAGAACTTTATGTTACTATGTTTTTGATGTGAGTTATTAACATGTATATGTATGGTTTGTTATGATGTGCCATGTAAGCACGGCTCTATGGACAAGGTTTTAAATTTTGCTTCCGTTTGGCCCCTTTACTCTGATGTGTTATATCTGATTTGGTTTGAAGCCATAAGTAATCTCATGATTACTAACTGGTTATGTTCCTAATCCATGGAGACAGGTTCGGATCGTGACAAACGTTGTGTGGCACCCAAACTAGGTCGGCCAAGCCATGTACCCATTACACTTGTTTGGTTAGATAAAGATAGTTCGGTCCAATCTTGCTTGCCACAAATTAACAACAGAGGACAACTAAGCCAGCTCAACCTTGGCCCAAGGCCCAATGAGGCTTAGATCATCCCACTAACACAACCCAGACCAAGTTTGACCAGTCAAACCATGTAGCTCGTTTGACCGATTAGACCTCCTCTGCATGGCCAAAACCATGTAGCCCGAGTCCGGATTCTCGGCCGCCCTACCCGGCAACCCTACCCGGCAGCCCCCCAAAACGACGTCGTTTTAGGGGAAAATTTTCAAAAAAAAAAAAAACGCAGAGGAAGAGAGGGAGGAAGGAGAGGAAGAGGGAGGGAGGAGGAGAAGGAGGAAGGGAAGGGCCGGACTGGAGGGGGCCATAACCAGTGGGGGAGGAAGAGGAGGAGGCGGAGGCGGGGCCGGAGGCGGAGGCGACGGCGGTGCAGCTGCTGCGACGAGCTGGATCGGGCGACGATCGGATGGCTGCGACGGCCGGCAGCGAGGCAACGAGCTGCGATGGCGAGCTCGCAGCCTCCTCCCTCCTCCTTCCTCCCTCTTCTCCCTCTCCCCTCCCCTCTGGTTTCTGTTCGAAGAGAGAGAAAGCAAGAACGAAGAAGAAGAAAAGAAAAAAAAAAAAAAAACCAAAAAACTCCCAAAACGACGTCGTTTTGGGGGGCTACCGGGTAGGGCGGCCGAGGATCCGGATTGCATGTAGCCCTCCAATCCATAGCCTGACTGACAACAAGGGCCTAATTTAGTCCGACCTAGATATCTCGGCACAATCTCCCCCTTCAACTATATATACTATCAATTTTTGAAATAGTTTCCAAACTGAATTTATAAAATATATAAAGACATAACAAATTCATCATATGTATAGCAATTACTATAGAAATACAATTTTACTAATATAACAAATTTAAAAATCATACAAATAGTAAAACAAAAACAATAAATAAACACTATATCTCCAATCTATAAAATAAAATAAAATAAAATATATATTTATATAGAGAGAATATTTTGTAACTAGAATGAATGAAATTGTCATTGAAATATGATTGATGTTCTAGAAGGTCGATAAAAACAAAACAAATTCCCAATGGAATACCTCTGTACATATTAAAATTAATAAAAGCAAGTAATTATTTGCTTCCATTTAATTAGTTTTTTAGTCTAAATCCATGAACTAATCGTATTTAATTATTTTTAATTTATTAAAGTCAGACCAGACAATACCATTCGAACCTATTTAGACAGTTTTATCGGTTGGATTTTTTTGTTATTTTTCACCCTAATACCAGCGCCTAAAGTTGATCTTTGATCACAGGTTGGATTTGGGGAATTCCATTTGCACTTAAAAAATATTTAAATGAGTCTAATTTTTCAGTAAACTTTATTAAATTATTTAGGGTTTTTATTTAGAATAAAGCTTCCGACCCCCAGTGGGGGTGCTGGGGGTCGTGTGTGTCGCCCACTGATTGGCCAAAAAAAAAAAATTTTTTTTTTTCAGCAAATGGCGCAGTGTCACGTCACTGGGGGTCTGAAGCACGGTCCTTTAATTTATTCTCATTACATTTTTTTTTTCAAATTATCCTTTTGAGGTACACCCAAATAAAATAAATTAAAAAATTTAAATTACTTTTGAAAAATGTTTCTTTCATTCATGTATATATAAGGAATATGACCAGGGAATCCGGCACCGGCGAAGGCGGCACCAATGAAAGAGAACGGTGAAGTAGAAGAAAAGGGTGAACTTCGCGTTCGGACTTCCAGAACCTAACAAATTCGCTTTGTTCACTGCCGAACAAAGCGAATTTGTTTGTGAACATAGCGAATTTGTTTGGTTCTAAAAGTCTAAACAATAATGACGAAAACTAACTAAATATTCGCTTTTATGTAAAACAAAACATGGAAATTAAAAATTGTACATTGATATTCATGTTAACTAGTGGTAACCCGTGCTACGCACAAAATGTAAAAAAATTAATGAACAAAAGAAAAAAGCAATATACTTAAGATTTTCAATAGAATTTTTCTTGAATTTTTTTTTAAAAAATACACCTGTTAGAAAGGAATCATCAAATAAAGGGTTGTTTGAGAAGTGCCATATTAGCTCACTTTTTTGTCTTTTTATATTTTTTGGATCACACATCTTTACTTTTCTACACATCTTTTTGTAAAAAAAAAAAAAAAAAAAACTTAATTATCTTTTTTGGGTCACATCACATCTCTACTTTTCTGTACATATTTTCGGAAAAGTAAAAAAGTATACTTATTTTGCACTTTCCAAACTACCACTAAGTTGAAATTAAAAAAATTTACTTTTTATAATGGCATAAATAATTTAAATATGATTTTTTAGAAATTCTTTTTAATTTAAAAATTACAATAAAATATTAAATAGAATAAAAAAAAATTCTTACTAAATAAAAGTATTTGAATAAAAAAAGGTAAGAAGAAAATTTAATATGGTATTTTTATTTAATCTGGAAATAATTCTAGATGAATAATAAATTATCACATATAACTCTCTCTTATTCTTTTTTTTAAATGAAAAAAAAGTTTAACGAACTATTAATTTTAATAAAAAAAATTTTAAAAAAAATTATCGTTTCTTTCTAATTTATTTTAGCAAAGTAATTTTTTAACAATTTGAGCCAAAGATATCTTTATTCTTTATTTTAATTTTTTGAATTGACAGTAGAGATTAAAAAAAAAATCTAACAAAATCCACCATCTTTGGTAAGTACTTAAAAAATTATGTTTTGTTCTTTTGTTAAAAACAAAAAAAAAAAATTATATTAAAGAATATTATTGTTCAAGTCCTTATAGTTTAGAATGATATAAATTTTTTTATAAAATTTAACATAAAAAAGAAAAAAAAATCAATAGCGATTAATAATTTGAACACATGTATTTAAAAAAAATTATATTTAGACCAATAATATTATGACACATGTGAATAATGATCTCATTTTAATTGTAGTGATATAATTTGAAGAAGAATTTAAATTTGAAATTTTATTTTATAATTTAATAAATGATGCAAAATTTAAGGAATGAATGTTGATCTCAATCCAATTATAGTAACATAATTTAACTAAAGAATCCAAATTTGAAATTTTATTTCAAGAATATAAAATTAATTTATAGACCAATCATATTGTAACATGTATTAACAACAAAAAAAAATTACTTACCCAAAAAAAAAAAACAAAAAATTAAACAAAATAAAAAAATTGAGAAAAAATAATTACAACTTTCAACCTTAATGAAATGACAATATTGTGCAATTATAGTAGTATATAAATATATAGATAAATCATGGAATAGATTATTATTTAAAAATTATATATTATGGAAAAATCATTATAATTTTAAATTTAAATTAATGGAATGTTTCCCATATTTATTTCCTCTCAAATTTGAATTTTGAAATGGATTAGTATACTTTCTATTTTTTATTTTATATATTTGATATGTTTTTCATTTAAAAGTCATAAATCAATAGATATTATTTTATTTTTTATTTTTTTTTGCTTGAATGAGAGCTATTGAGGATTTTTTTTTTGATTATTTAAAATAAAAAATTAGAAATTTTAGTTTGAGATATTGGAACTCCCACAAGACTTGTGATTAGAAACCCCTTTTTACTTATATAATATATAGACAGATAGATAGATAGATTTAATGAGAATTTATATTTGTTTTAGATATTTTTTAATATACAAATTATTTTTTTTAGATTTTTTATAAAAATAATTTAACAGTCACATCAATAACTATAGTGTATGGGAGAAGTTGAAAATGGTGTAACAATACGTATGAAAAGAGTAAAAAAGCTTTGTGGATTGGGAGAAATCAATAAATGCTAAGTTTTTTTTTTAATCAAAAAATTAAAAAAATTAAGATTGAGATATTGGAACTCCCACAAAGCTTGTGGGTTAGAAACTCTATTTTCCTTATATAATAATATATATAGATAGATACTTACCTCCTCTTTGATAGTTGCTTCAAAAAACTATTTTGATTATTATTTTCATTCATTATTTAATTTTGTTCAAACTTTTTTTTATTTGAAAATAACAATATAATAAAAAGAAAAGATGCTGATGATAAAGGTGAGTTTTAGTGAGGTGAATTGGAGTTTTAGAGTGAGGAAAAAGAAGAAACAAAAATAATTGAAACTTTAGAAGAAAAAAAAAAGATGAAGAGATTTGAATAAGAAAAATACGTATAATTGATTATGGTGTGCTATGAAAAAAAAAAATTTATTTTAAAATTTAATATATATTTTTCTTATTATTAAATTTATATTAAAATATAATAATAAAAGTTAAAATTTTAAAATTTGAATTACCAAGATAATTTTTTAGTTCAAATAGAATGGCCAATTGGATTTGAGACTTTCTTAAGCCCAACACAATTATAAAATAGACTAAAACCAACCATATATGACCCACTAAACTAGCACACCATTTTCAACCAAGTAGGCCTACCATTCCAACTCCACTTGATTCTACTTGAACATGACTAATAGACTAAAGCCAACCATATATGACCCACTAAACTAGAACACAACTCTGGATACAGCCCCATTCTCAACCAAGCAGGCCTACCATTCCAATCTGTTTAATTATTTAGTGTTTTATATTATTCTCAACACATCTTATAATTTTTCCTAAATTGCCTTTCAAGATACACCAAAATAATAACATAGTTGCTATGTTCAGACTGGCTGAACAATATTATTTGGTTCAAACTTTCAAATTTGAACATGTTGATTTTGTTTGGCAGTGTGCTGCCAAACAAAGTGAATTTGCTTGGATCGGAAAGTCGAAACATCAATGACGTTAAACCGATTGAATATTCATTTTTACGTAAATATATATATATATATATATGTAAAGAATTGTACCTTGATATTTATTTAAATATTTACCTCCTTTTTGATAGGTTATTTCAAAAAAAAGTTTTCATTATTATTCTCCTCCATTATTTGATTTTGTTCAATTTTTTTTTTTCTATTCGCAAGGCGAAAAAATAATGACGTTAATGACAATGGTGAGTTTTGGTGGGGTGGTTTGGAGTTTTGCAGTAAGGAAAAAGAATAATAGAAAACAATTGAAACTTGAAGAAGAAGATAAAGAATACGTATATATTATTAGGATATACCATGAGAAAAAAATTATATTTTGTTTTAAGATTTAATATGTGTTGTCTTTATTAGTAAATTTATATTAAGATATAATAAAATTAAAATTTTAAATTTTAATTGGGCGTACTTAATAATTTTGAGTGTAAATAGAATTTCCCTGATAAAAAAACTATGAAATATCCAAAATTGGGATAATTATTGACAGGGTTCTAATGACCAAACTTATTTACTTATAAATCCTGAGTGAAAAATTCATCAACGTATAAATCTTGTGAATGACGTACTTATTAGTGCAATATTCACTTTGTTTTTGTTTATATGTGTTGTTGTGAGTTTTGTTTGTTAGATTAATAAATTTCTTAAATAGCTGAGAAAATTTATCATTCTGATGGTTGTTTATATATGAGCAAGACTTATTGGTCAATAAGTCACATCCATAGGACTGATCTGTACCTACTCCATTTAAATTTAGAAGTATTTACACTACAAATTTAAAACCTTACAACTTAAAAAAATTATTTTTTTTCATTTTTTCCTTTTAGAATTTCTATAATCTCATTCCTACTTTCATCCCTAACATCTCCTTTTCTCCTTACACTCAAAACCTAAAAAATCTTAACTCCTTCCACCATTACCTACGACCACCATCTTACCGCCGTAGCCGTCACTCCATCCATCGCTTCACTATCGCTGCCACTACATTTGCAGCCTTCCGCTACTGGAACTACCACTCTCTCTATCGTTCCACCGTCGTGACCACCACCGTTGTGACCAACACCTTCGTAGATCCACGCCGCTGCAACCACTCCATCTGCAGCACTTCCACCTCCAGCTACCCTCGCAACCTTTTCGCATCTCAATGACCACATCTGAGAGTGTGTATTTGGTCTGTTAGTACCAAACATGTGGTTGGCATTTAGATTACCAGCGTCAAACATATGGCCTTTGCTTGAGTTCTTAATGTCAAATCACTGGTGGTTGTTCAGAGATTTGTCATCGAACGAATTACTGACTCTTCTTCTTTTCCCCTAAACCCTAACCATAATTTTAGTTCACAAACTCTAACTATAACTTCTATTATTCTTCATTCCCAAACCCTAGGTTTGAAACCCTAAATGTAGGGAAGGGGTGTAACACCCCAAAAAAATAACAATAAGATCAACCCACGATAGGTATTAAATAATAACAGATGTCTGACTGTAATATTCTCCCATTCCTAAGGTTTCATCTTTTTACAAAAGTGTAACACATGCAGTAATACGTTCATAAGTCCTAATCCTGAATCTATAGCATGTGTCATCAGTAAAAGATATGAAATAAGAGTTAAACAAGTATAGTAGTGCCCTATGGCCTATAATTTTCCAAGACGGTGCTTGGTTACAATAAAAGTGAGTTTAAACCCATTACAAATAAAGCCCTAGGCTTGTACAAAATAAATACAACAACAATAAAAATAGAAGCTCTTGGCTCCAAATCCTTCTAAGCTATTGCCTTGGTCGAAGCATATCATCTGCACCTGAAAATGGTTTTCCACATAGGGTGAGCCAAATCCCAGTAAAGATACTCTAACACAGTGTATGAATCTTAACAGAGTTATAAGGTGAATGCATATGTAATGCTCATGCCAAAAACATTTTATATCACTTTCCAAAAAAAACATGTAATGCCAGGTTATATCACATTTTATGAAATCACTGTCTTGACAATAAAAAACAGGGCAATGGATATAACACTAGAAATCTCTAGGATATGTCTACAAATAGGCTACAAGCACTATCAATTGCCATTTTTACTGGTACTAAACGAAAGACTGGGCACCTATCCGCGTAGGTTTCTAGACTTTCAACAAGGGCACACAGACCAACTTAATACCACAACTACAGTGCCTATTCAGATTCACCAAGGTATTCACCCATTTTTCTCAAAAATAATAAACATTTTCAATGTGTTACAATGCTCAATGCAATGGATGAGAAATTAGTTTTAATTCACCTAATTCTTATGCAATTTCTACAACAATCATAGTTGTCTTCCACCAATCGCCCAAAACAGATATCTCTAAACAGATAATTAATTTTCAACACGGATATAATTTCCAACATTTTCAAATAGGAGTGATAATTCATATCCAACTCTACAATCATCATCATTATCAACATCAATTTCATTTTTCTTTACAAAACCAAACATTTACATTTTAGGACAAAACCCCATTTTCTTTATAAACCAATTCCAAGGGTAACAATACATCATTTTACTGCAACTCAGCCACATGTACAATTCCACAACCATTTTCAAGAATACATTTGATAACCTCTCTTTTGATTTCAACACCAAAACCCAAGATTTTTATCAAAATCCCTAAATCCCATGATTTATTTGAAAAGACAAATAACTAAGTTAAAAATCATACTAAAGTGTGGAGAAATTCCTACCTCAAGGACAAGGACCAAAAAAAGCAAGAGTTGAAACTTGACAAAGCCGAAAACGAACTTTGTTCCGATCAAATGGAAGCTCTAGGTGAGCTTTACCTTTTTCTCCAAAGGACAAGGGTTGAGAAATCACTAGATCAAGGTGTATTTAAGGATAGAAGATGAGTTCTAGAAAGAGAGTGTCTAGATTTAGGGTTTGAAGGTGTTTAGAGAGAGAGAGATATGAAAATGTGACTAAAAAAGGTGACTTTATGGACTGATATACGTGCAGACCACTCAAACGCAGGAATGGTCACTCGAGTGACCAAACACAACAAGAGAGACCGCTTGAGCTAAGAACACCACCCTCCTAGTACTTTTGTAGGCCTACAAAAGTATTGAAAGTTCCAAAAGACCGCTAGAGCATAAGAAGGACTGCTTGAGCCAAGACCGCTCTAGCGCAAGAAACACTGCTCGAGCGAAGAATGCCATACTCCTAGTAGTTTTGCAGACCTACAAAAATAATGGAAGTCCTCAATGTTTGCTTGAGCGCAAGAAAGTTCGCTCGAGAGAACAGGCCAAAATCTAGGCAGGACAGTGGTGAAAAACTAACTCTCAATCTGTTTCAAACACAATCAAGACACACCAATACCCAAACTCAACAAGGAATAATATGAAAGAAGACATGAACAACCATCCAGATAAGAAAACCTGGATCCAAAAAAATGAATGGGTCGGGTTTAAACCACAATCTCTATAACCTCCTCCCTTAAGGAATTTCGTCCCCTAAATTTTAAAATCAACACAATAACCATTGTATTTAAATCAATTACAACAACTCATAACCATGACCTATCCACCGGTCATTCAATCTCTTAATAATAGTAAACAAGGTTCTCAACATGGAATACACAATTCACTTTTTTCAAAACATATGTACAGTTTTACATTTAATCAACATAACAAAATTTTCATTACAAGTCTCAAACATTAACAAAAATATCCAGATACTTCTCACGGACTTCCATCTCACATTCCCAAGTCGCCTCCTCAACACCATGGTGTCTCCACTATACCTTTACTAATGGAATTGTCTTACCTCGCAAGACTTGGTCCCGTGTATCTAGGACCCTAACCTGCCTCTCCTGGTATAAGGCATCCTCATCTGCCTCCAACTCAGTCTAATCCAACACATGTGACAGATCCGGCTCATACTTCCAAAGTATACAGATATGGAACACGTTATGAACCCCTAGAAATTTGTTACAGCAAGGCCAAACGATAAGCTACCTCCCCAATGCACTCTAAGATCTCAAAAGGTCTAATAAATCTAGGAGACAACTTCCCACTCTTCCCAAACCTCATCAGACCCCGTCTAGGTGATATTTTCAAGAAGACGTGATCTCCTACCTCAAATGATAATGGCCTCCTCCTACGGTCAACATAGCTCTTCTGACGACATTAAGCCGAAACCAATCTCTTATGGATAACTGCAACCTTCTCTGTCGTTTCTCAGACTAACTCGGGACCTAACATAGGTGTGTTACCCACCTCGGCCCAACACACAGAAGATCTACATGGTCGGCCATACATAGCTTCAAATGGTGTCATGCCAATACTTACCTAAAAGCTATTGTTGTAGGTAAACTCTACTAAAGGCAAGTGCCTCTCTCACGACCCCTTAAAGTCATGAACACAACCCCGAAGCATATCCTTAGGATCTAAATAGTACGCTTTGACTGCCCATCAATTTGAGTATAATAGCTGGTACTAAATGTCAGTCTAGTGCCCAAGGCATTCTGTAGGCTCTACCACAACCGAGCCGTAAAACGCAGATCTCTATCCGAAACAATAGTCATAGAGACCCCGTGAAGTCGAACTATGTCCCTAACATAAAGGTCAGCGAGGTAATCTATCGAGTCACTCTTGTGCATAGGTACAAAGTGTGCTGACTTGATTAACTGATCAACCATCACCCATACGGCAATTACCCATTGAGTCCTCAGAAAACCCACAACAAAATTCATAGTGACATGCTCTCACTTCGACTCAACTATAGGCAAGGGTTGTAACAAACCTGCTAGCCTCTAATGCTCGACTTTCACTTGTTGACAAGTAAGGCACCTTGAAATAAACAAGGCTATGTTTCTCTTCATCCCCCTCCACCAAAACTAGCGACTAAGGTCGTAATACTTCTTGGTGCCTCCTAGATGTACCGTAAGGCGCGAATGGTGGAACTCTCGGAGTACCTCTTCCCTACAAGATTTTGGCACAAAAAGATGGTTAAGATATCTAACACTTGAGTCAGAATACACGTTCAGGCCCTTTTCTACCTTCCCACTAGATATCTTCTCCCAGATGGACTCTACTTCATGGTTACCCCTTTGTACTTCTATAACTCAGCTTATAAGCGTAGGTTGTGCAACTATAGTAAACAAAGCTGCTAACTCAACAGACTTGCCAAGATGCAAGTCAAAATCGCCAATAGCACCCAACATCTCCCATTCTCGAATGGCAGTACTAGCTGCACTGCTAATGGATTTCCTAATCAAGGCATCGACTACTACATTGGCCTTCCCCAGATGATAGCGTAACTGAAAGTCGTAATCCTCTATAAATTCCATCCACCTTATCTGCCTCAGATTCAAATCTTTTTGTGAAAATAGATACTTTAGACTCTTGTGATCGGAGAATACCTTAAACCACTCACCATACAGATAATGTCTCCAAATCTCCAAGGCAAAGATCACAGTTGCTAGCTCTAAGTCATGAGTGGGGTAGTTTCTCTCGTGTGTTTTCAACTACCGTGAGCCATAAGCCTGCCTTTCCCTCTTGCATCAAAACACAACCCAAAACTTCCCGAGACGCATCACAATACACAAAATAGCCCAAACCCCTCTCTAGAATAATCAACACTAGAGCAGTGATAAGTCTAACCTTAAACTCTTGAAATGACTTGTCACAAGTTTCATACAAACTTAATTCCCTTCCTTGTCAGTCCAGTCAACGGTGAGGCTAATCTAGAGAATTCCTTTACAAAACGTCGGTAATACCCCTCTAACCCCATGAAACTTCAGATCTCAAAGGCATTCTTAGGTTGTTCCTAATCTTACACTACCTCTATCTTAGAGGAATCTATAGTCACCCCTTCTCCGGATACCATATTGCCTAAGAATTTCACTTCTTTCAACGAAAACTCACACTTTTCGAACTTAGCATACAACTTGTAGGCTCTACGCAACTCAAGTACAACCTACAAGTGTTCTTCTTCAGAGAGTGAGTAAATCAAGATGTCATCCACAAAAACAACTGCAAAACGGTCTAGGAACTCACGAAAGATCCTGTTCATCAAATCCATAAACAAGGCCGATGCGTTATCCATAAACAAGGTCGATGCGTTGGTTAGCCCAAAAGGCATCATTAGGAACTCATAATAGCCATACTGTGTACGGAATGTTGTCTTTTGGATATCCCCTCCTTCACTCTCAAATGGTGATAACCCAATCTTAAGTCTATCTTACTTCAACTGATCAAATAGGTCATCTATACGAGGCAATGGGTACTTGTTCTTAACAATTACCCGATTCAACTTTCAGTAATCAATACAAAGTCGTAACATACTATTCTTCTTCTTGGCAAAGAGAGTCGGTGCTCTCCAAGGCAAAGTACTAGGGGGGATAAAACCCTTATCTAGCAATTCTTGGAGTTGAATCTTAAACTCACTCAACTTGGCGGGTACAAATCTATACAGTGCCATAGAGATCGGTGCCCTACTAGGCACTAAGTCAATAAAGAACTCAATCTCACGTTGAGGTGGTAAACTAGTGAGATCCTCGGAAAAAATGTCCAGGCATTCACAAACTACCCTTGATAACTCTACTTGGACCACATCGCTCTCAACACCCAAGAATGTAGCGTAAAGGAGACTAAGCTCACCTCAACCACACGGACCACACGCTAGCAACAAGGCCCTATCAACTCGATCCCCCAGGAAATAAAAACAGTCACCACTCAAGGTGCACACCATAACTCTCTGACGGTAACAATCTATAATGGCTTGGTAGGATGTTAACCAATCTATGCCTAAAATAACATCAAAACTCAACATATCAATCAACCCAAAAGCAAAAGGAAGTCAGAGGCCAGAAACCTCAATCTCATAACCTTGACACCCTTAGTCCAACACAACCTCACCACCAACAAGTGACTCTACCCTGACTGGAGATGCTAACCGAACCACTTCTAACCCCAATGCTGATGTGAATGCAGACGACATAAAAGAATGGGATGCATCGGTATCAATCAACACGTTGGCAACAAAATTACACAACAAAAAGTTACCTCTCCCTACTGAAGGTGTGCAGACACCGCATTTTTGGCCGCCCTTAAGGCTTGGGCGCCTTAGGTTGATCACTCGATGATGAAAGTTATGCTGTACAAACGTTTGATTTTTTCAGCAAGAATAACTTCTAAATCCAAACCTTACACCCCATTTTGACCAAAACTATTTTAGACCTTAAAACCCTCTTTTTTAAAATATTACTTCTAAATGTTTCTACGATGTTCCAAGGCTTGCATTTCATTAAATATTGCACTTTTCGACAAACCGAGTAAGGAAAAAGTGAAAATAAATGGAAGAGATGTGAACTCTTTGAACAATCTTTAAAAACTTCTTATTTATAGGTGTAGACACCCAATTTTTTATCGTCTTCAAGACTTGGATGTCATTGTTTGAACATTCGATGGTTTTGTATGCTTATGTTTGTTTGGAGTGCCTGAAGTTCTCAACCGAGCGCCTTGCCTTTGAGCCTCTCAACTTGTAATAACCCGACCCTCGCACATGTTCTTGGTATATTTTTAGTCCCTTATTCTATGCATTTAAATCCTTAATGAAAAATTCCATGAGAAATTAAGTTTAAGCACATGTATCTTATGAATTAAACCTATATCTGTTTGGTAAGGAAGTA
Source organism: Camellia sinensis (assembly GCF_055761805.1). NCBI lineage: Eukaryota > Viridiplantae > Streptophyta > Magnoliopsida > Ericales > Theaceae > Camellia > Camellia sinensis. The sequence goes on from NC_138964.1 coordinate 76,632,954, forward strand.
TCTGTCGCAATTGGATTGTTTAAATCGTAAATTGTGGGCCTTAGAGGCTTGGTAATCCGAAACTGATTTAACATTTGAGAACAGCATAATTTTGAAGCCATAATAAGCATTTTTGTAAAAATTTGATTTGGGATGATTAAACTGATTGATTTTCGTCTTATTCACTTCAATTATATATATTTGCCCCTTTAACCTTTGACTTGGGAATTCACTTCATAAATATCTCCTGGAAGAGAATTGGAGAAGAAGAGTGGAGGAGAAGATCTTCAAGGAAGAAATTGGGGGAAATTAAGAGGGTTTGTAGAGATTCTAACCTAAGGTATGTTTAACGTATTCTCTTGGATCCCTCTCTTTGAATTGAGTAAGAATTTCTCTATATCATGTAAGTCAGGGTTTATGTAAGTTATGTATGTATTAAATGCTCAATTGAGTTGTTGTTTCTTGTGTTTGGTTGATTTGGGATTCTATTAAATTATTAGTGAGAATTTCATCTCATCTCCTCAATTATCAAACTTAAACCCATCTACATGGATATATGGTTGCATGTGTGTGTGTGTGTGTGTGGATGTGTGAGAAAATTGGAAGTATTGTGGAATTGGGTTTTGTTTACAAGCTTTAAAGAATAAGATTCAAGTTATATTGAGATTACATAATGTCTATATACATGATTTTTGCACCATATTTCATCAAGTAATGGATCGATTTGGGCCTTGTAAGTACTTACCAAACATTGGGTTTTGTTGGGAAATTCAGACTGAAATTGTGCAGAATCACCGCACGTGCGGGGGTCATGGCCGCACGTGCGGGAACCCCAGCCGCACGTGCGGGAGTCATGGCCGCACGTATGGGAAATGATAAATTTTGAGGTTTTGGCTACTGTCTAAAAGGCACGTGCGGGGCATCACTATCGCACGTGCGGGAACCTTTGCCGCATGTGTGGGGCTCACAGCCACACGTGCGGCCCATGCTGAAAAATACGGGTTGCTCCGTTTTACGTGCTTGACCCTCTAATATTGCTAAAATCGGTATTTGATGTTTTTAAGATATCTGTAAATTCATGCGAAGTGAAATGAGTCAGAAAATGAATTAAGAGGGGAAAATAATTAATGTATAAGTTGTGCCTGTGTGTAGGTCATAACCCGGGAGGAGCAAGCACTTTGCTGCAGCACTGTGAGTAGTAGTACAGTAGACGTATATTTTACTTACCATTAATAATTAATGTTATTAACGTTCTGTGCTTCGTAAGTGAATACGTTAACATTTATATAAAATTGTCGAGAACGACATATACTATGGATGTTGCACTCTGACTGAATTAACGTATACGATGAAACGGTGACATGAACGATTAAGCAAATGTGTATACCTTTGTATGATTCTGATTAATAGTTAATATTAATGTTCTATTCTCCGTAAGTAAATTACGTCGTTCTTAATAAATGAAAAGGAACTTATGTTTATTCTTGAATAACGGTTTCAGTATAAATATGAGGGCGTACCTTTTTGCTACTAATGGGCCTGAGGCCGTTCAGTTATAAGTCATCGGGTATGGATATCTCCGAAGAATCAGAATAATTGGAAAAGCTATGTGTATCCGTGTGAATCTGAAATAATTCTGCTATGTTACATATGGACCCGAGGTCGTTCGGAACCTATGATATGGATGCAAAGGTTTAACATTATTATGTGCTCTCTGTAATAGTTACTATTCTTATTCTGTTATGCGCAAGACAACTGTGTTAATCTGTAACTAAACCATGAGAATCTTATGTGCACTATGGTATAATGGTGTTCTTACGAAACTGAGATTATTCTGTTTTTGTTTATCCGTTCCGTTTATGCTATGTTATGACATGATATGGATTATTCGGTCTTTAAGACCTAATGATTTCTGGCATGGAACAAAGTGTTGTATGGAACTAAGTGCTGCAATGTGAGCCACCTCTAAAATTCATATGAGCCACCTCTTGAGTCCATACATATGTGAACTGAGGCCTATGGCCGTTCTGTGAAAGTTATGAGGCCTATGGCCGTTTTGTGAAAGTTATGAGGCCTATGGCCGTTCTGTGAAAGTTATGAGGCCTATGGCCATTCTGTGACATATGTGAGGCCTATGGCCAATCTGTGACATCTGGGCCTATGGCCATTCTGTATGATCTGTTAGTATGAAACAAAGTGTTGCGTGGAACTAAATGCTGCCATGCGAGTCACCTCTAGAATCCGTGCGAGCCACCTCTTGAGTTCATACATGCATGAAAAGGGCTTAATGCCGATCTGTTTAAGAGCTTAAAGCCATTCTGTTTAAGTTTAGGCCTAAGGCCATTCTGAAAATAATTACAGGATAAAGTTAACTATATGTCCTCTGCTCTTATACATGTACATTGTAATTCAAGTTAATTGTTAAATTTTTACATAGTACTATTCACTGAGCTTGGCTCACTTTGTGTTATGTTTTTTTCTGTAGGCACTCCATCTGGAGGTCAGTCTCAACCCATGGCATCTGTTCCTCTTATGTCAACCTCAGGGCGTCCAGACACTTAAATGAAGGCAGCTCATTTTATGGAGTTTTAGTAAGTTTTGATTTTGTACCATGATTGTCTGTCTAAAGAGGAAGTATATATCATCCTCTTACCTTTCAAAGTTCCTGTTATACGCCCAATCTTGAGGACTGGGTCTGTATATGTATGTGTATATGCATATAGCTAAATTCTCAGATGCACGTCATTGTATGTTTATCTGCCTTTTATTCCGTTAGTGATCCTGGCATAGTAGTTATAGCTCAATGGAGATGGTTTGCTGTTATTTTAAAATATTAAATGTTCCCGTTCAGGCCCCATATCTCATATATATATATATATATATATCAAGTTAAATGTCTGTTTCTGAAGCGGTCATGCCCAAACTTTTAGGGGTGGGTTTGAGGCGTGACACAACTTGTCTATTTTGTGCTTGGTTGTGGACCAAGAGCTTGTTGCTTCAAGTCTGGAGGAGAGGGTGGCCTGTCAGCCATCCCCACAGTCCATCGGCCATGGTTTGTGCCTGCTGGCCATCAATTGTGGCCGGTCGTCCATTGGTGATGGCCGACGACCATTTTTCTCCTTTTTCAGATATATGTTTGCTAGTTGTGCCAGCAGTTGTTCACTGAAGTGCATCTCCATACACGTGTATGGAGGGATGACTACAAGCTCTAAGCTTGTTTTTCTATATATAGGGGGGGTCTCTCCCCCATTTTGGAAGGTTAGACAATTTAGATCAAAATTCTCCCCCTCTCTCTCTCTCTAGAATTCTTTCTCTCTCTTCATATTTTGTGCTTTGTAGTTAGCTTTCTCTACACTTTTTCACATAGACCCTTGATGAATCTTGGCTACCTTGGAGCTGAGGTTCTAGGAGGTCTTCTTGGAGCCTTAGAAAGGGTTTTGGAGCTTGAATTTGTGCCTGAAATTGTCTTGTGCTTCAAGAGGTATAAGACTTACCTTTTAAACTTGCCTTGATAACTTGAGTTACTATCTTTTTGTACTGTTTTGAGCTGGTTTTTCCTACAAAAAACATTGTTTTTTGAGGTTTGAAAATGGTAGTTTAAGTGTTGGTGAGTTGGGGGGTTGTTTTCCCTTTTTTGTTCTTTGGCTTGTGAAGCCTTTTGTGCCATTTCTTACCACCTTTAAATCAGACTTTTTGGCCCTTTTAACTACTGAAAATCAGAGTTATTTCAGTGGTAAAAATCAAATTTTAAAGTCCAAAATAGGAGGGGTTAGCTGTCACGACCCCATTCCACTCCTAGTAGAATGGTGTCGTGATGGCCAGTAACCCGAGATTACCAAAGGCCAACTTACCAAGTTCACGCACAAGGACTTATAGTCTCCTGGCACTAAGGACTTTCAAAACAAGGGTGCAGTTGCATTATAGTCTCCTGGCACTAAGGACTTTCCCAGAATGTCATCAAAACGAATATAATACTAGATACAAAACTAGGGACAATCATTCATGCTTGATCAAATACTTTTCCAAAACGAATCAAGGCTTTATCAAAACTTTATAATATAACTTTATTAAAAATACCACTCACATAGCTCTTCGGGTGAGGGGATTATAAGCAAGGATCCAAGGCCTACAAGCACATAATAAATTCCATTGAATGCACTTCAAGAAGTCAAGAAGAGATGCTCAAAGATGGATATGGAATGCATCTCTAAGACAAGCTTTACATGTGTACAAATGATCTCAGCACTTCTTTCAAAACTAAGTCAAAATAAGGCAGTCCTGTAGTAGGAGTCAAACACTGTTTTTCATCTCGGAAAACATGCTGGGTACCAACCAGGTCTTGGCCGAGGTCCCACACCTCTTGGCCGAGGTGGGGTCCCGACAACCACATTTAGGGGAAATGAAGTCTGGGAAAAAAGCTGGGTTTCCTTTGAAGAACATGAAGAATATGAACATGGAGAACATGAATGTTAAATTCATAGCTTCTTTATTCAAAATCTGAGATTTCGTGAGATGAGTTCGAAAACATGGACCTAGGTACCCATACTTGAAGTTCTTATGAAAACAACACAAAAACATAGATCTTGATACAAACTTTCGGATCAAAACATGGTTTTATTTCAAGAACTCAAGAACATCATTTTCTCTTTCTAAAACAAGCTTTAAATCAATGCATGGCTCATGAATCATGTTAGATCATGCAATGTGATCGATTCAACATAAAGAATAACAAGAGTAGATCAAGAATCTAACCTCGAAACACGGATCTAACGGTTCAAGGTGCGAAGATCAAGCTTGGAAATCTAGTTCTCCCCCTAGGAACTTATCCCTCTTCTTCCTAGAGCTTCTCTCTCTACCATGCAAAATATGACACACAATGATATGTTTTCTCCCACTACCGGCTGACTTAACCCTCTGTTGGGACACGTGGCACTACCAGATTGGGTTTCCTCAAAAAGATGACTGAATAACAAGACAAGAGCATAACAAAGGGTGTTCAACAAGTAAGGTGACATGGGCACTCCGGCAGGTAAGGACCTCGGATTAGAACAAGGTTTCGGCAAGTAAGGTCTCAATGATCTCGGCTAGGAAGGTTAACACCTAGCCTAGATGTGCCACATCTCGGTCTAGGTCATACCAGTCCAGGAACAAGATCACCAGGTGCAGGGATCAAAGATCTAAAATACTTAAAAGATAACATCTCGGCTTAGATGATACATATCTCGGCCTCGGTGATGCACACCTCGGCCTAGATGATGATATCTCAGCCAATAGGCCAAGGTGAAGGTGGAGGTCAGGCAAAGTAGTTCCAAGATGGTCCTAGGTGTAAAAGGTCCAAAGGCGTGACCTAGTCTTAAGAAGACCTCGGCTACACACACCAAGCAAGGGACAAAACGTACAAACAATACTCAAGCCAAAACACATAGGTACAAAACAAGACGGAAACCTTACTTTAGGCAAAACAAGTCAAAACCACAAGTGCAAGCTTAACAAAACAAAATATGCAGATGCACATGAACATGACTAAGACGAGGATGAGGGTCACTACATTAGCCTCCCCTCCTTGTGTCTTACTTCCATGCCTAGGTTGCTTCACATGTTAGCTTGATTTTCTAGCTTAACTTTGCTTAATTCAAGCATGTTTTAGGCTCTATTTTGGTATGTTTGAGCTCTGTTTTGGACTGGTTGGAGTACTTGAGGCTTGTTTTATATGCTTATAGTGCAATTGTGCTTGATAGTTTAGCTTATGCTATACTTTGGCCTCTTATTCTAGCTTGTGTTAACTTAATTTCAGCATGTTTTTGCTACTATTTTAACTTGTTTTAGCTCTATTTTGGGCTGGTTAAGTCCTTTAAGGCTTGTATTGCATGGTTGTAGTGTAAAGGGCTTCACTAGTTTAGTATTTTAGGCCTTTAAGCGTGAATTGCATGAGTTGTTTGCATGTTTTAGTATTATTTTGCACTCCATTTTAGCACTAAAATCTCTGCAATCTCCCTCTATTCTTCACTCTTTCATTTGTTTTGAAAGTGGCTTTGAACCCTTTATTGGCTTGAGTATGGAATTGAGACCCTCATGCCTAATGGTTTAATTCCTTTAGGAGTTCATTACCAACAGCATGAGGCCTCTTTCTTGCTCAAGCTATTTGTGGTTTAAGCCCTCTTTCTATTAGGGACACTCACCTTTTAGACTAATCAATTAAAGAATGGATTGGCAATCTAAAATTAGTAAATAAAACATAATAAGTAAACGAGGCAAGATTAAGCATCTTTCATGTTGCATTGCATGTGTTTGGATCGGACGTCAATTCGAACACGAGAAAAATGGGACGTTTCATACTCAAAGTGATGAAACGGGCCACTTTTCTTAGTCACCATCACCCTTGATTGTACATGATAGGGTTGTGGTTTTGTTGAGTCTTGTTTTGCACTCATTAAGCTTCTACAAGCTTGGTTCTTTGGCCATCATGCATGAAAATGCTTGGTTGATGGTTTGAGAGCCAAGAGCTACACTCCTTTGAGCTTGTGTGATGATAAGGAGGGTAATAATATACATATTCCTTGAGAATACACTGCCTTGCCTCTATTTTCTCTCTGTTGCAGCAAAAGAGAGAAGTCCAGGGAAGAAGTGGCCGACAGCCACCAAAAGTAGCCAACTGGCCACTAATGGTAGCCGACAGCCACCATTTGTGTCCGACCGGCCACCAATGAAATCTTGCACAAGTGTGTTCTTGAGTTGGAGCAGAGATGTTCTAGAAGTTGGCAGCACTGTTGGTGTTCAAGCGAGTGCAAACAGAGGCTGCAAAAGGCAAGGCAGTGGATTTTCGGGAGAAAGCCAACCGAGCATGCATACCTCCCTCACCCTCAAGGCCATTTAATTGCTTTAATTAGTTAGCGTAGCTAATTATTCAATTCAAATGTTGTACTTAATTAGTTAGTGTAACTAATTCTTCAATTTTGGTTTGTAATATTAATTAGCTTAGAATAAGTTAGTTAATTAGTTTTGTGTTGTAATAGTTAGCTTAATTAGCGTAGCTAGTTAGCCTATTTATTCAGACCCCCCTTCGTGAGGGCACAATGTTGTAATAAGTGTGCGTGCGTGTGTGCATGTCTTCCAACCCTACGTCTTTCTCCTTTTTATTTATCCACTTTTGATGGTTAGATTAGGGATCATGTTTCAATTAGCATACCTTATGCTCACATGTTTGCATCCATTCATTTGTCTTGCATGCACCGAGGCTCGGCGCATCATTCAAACTGCATTGTCAATTCAATACTTCTTTTAATACATGTTTCAAAGCATGCTATCAAAGTGTTGCAAATACCATGATTAGGTAGCCAAGCCTATTTAGTCACATCATTGCATGTGTTGCATTAGTCATTTAACATAGTTTGGATCATGCATATTTCTAACTAGTTTTTTGTTTTGGCTTGGAGTACTCGGTGAGTTTTATGCTTTAACATACTTGCATGAGTGCAATTGCCATATTGCCATGATTTGCATGCTTAAATGCTAAATTGCATGAATGCCTGTGGATGAAGGCTTTGTTGCTTGAATTGGAACAATTCAACAAATGTATGTTTTAAGCCCACTATGCAAAGTGGCAAATCATGTTTTAAGCCTGTCATGTTTGATGGCAAATCCGCATTTTAGCCCACTTGAGGGTGGCAAATTCAAACCATTTTCGAAAACAAACATGAGTTGAATTTGTTCCAATTCTTGTGATTTAGTCTATACTTGCTTGTGTGTGTCACATAGTAAAGTTAGCTAATAACTGGAATAAGAACACATGAGGTTTATAAAAGAACATATCATGATTAGTAGAGACCGAACTTTGATCGGCCATGCAGGGGTGCTCATATCAGGACCTTTCCCTCTCGTACCTAAGTTCCCGAGCCGAGGCAACTTTGGTGATGACGGACACGTAGCCTTTGGCACGAGTCAGGGTTTCCTAAATTTTTCCAAAAAAATAAAACATTTAGGTTGCGACTCTATAATCTGGCAAAGCAGTCCAATTTTAGCATTATTTGATTCAAAATCGATTTTCTAAAATAATTTGCCGGATTGGACTCTTTAGTGTTTATCAGTTTCACATTGCACTTGTGAGACCAGATTCAGAACCACAGGTAGAGTCCGAACTGTGAGGGTCTTTCTTTCAAACCTTTTTCCGAAAGGCGGGGGTGCGGAAAAAGACGAGCCCACAGTTTCTGGCAACTCTGCTAGGGATTTAGAGAACTTGACTTGAACTGATGATATGTTGTTTTACCTACACTTATGCGTTTCTTTGCACTTGCATTTGCATTGGTGTGCCTAAGTCACAGTGTTTGCCATCTGCTATTTCTGAACGATTTGCCAGAGGCTCACTTGGAAAAGCATGCCCTAAGGTTGACTGGTTACAGGCTTTGCCATGATTGGAACACAACCCTTGGATTTGGACTACTGCTGTACCGTTTGATCTACCTTTCCCTTCTCGGTGTTAGGTGTGAGATATATTAGGTAGTCTTGCTGAGGTACCCTTTTTGACCAATCGCCTAGTTGCATATCGAAAGCCATAAAGGCTGTTCCAAACTAGGACAAGTTGCTCACCCAAATGTAGGATTGTATGAAATTGCTTGTTTCGGTAGTGAACCCCTAGTTTCTGACAAAATTAGGACAAGGTAACCCTACCCCACCATAGGGGTGTTTTGGCTCTCACTTGCTTGATACGTGCTTTTAAAGTGTAACTCTGCAGGGATGTATGCATCAGTTGCAAGTCTGGGTATCAGTTTGAGGGTATCAGTTTTGAGGCAGAAATTTGGGGCAAAAATCAGTGTCTGAGTACAGCTATCCAGCTTAAGATTGCAACTGTGTTGTTTCTGTCTGAGCCGAGGTGCTGTGCGTTTTCTGATTTTTGTTTCTTTTTGCTTTTCTTTTTCTTTTTGCAAGGTAGTGTTTCACAATTGCTTCAGACGAGGTAGTTACCCCCCGAGAACTCTGGACTCGAGTAAAACGGATTTACCAATCTGAGGATCTTATTGGAGGACAACCAGTGTTTGCTGCGCTACCCCCGGTTACAAGATGGTGGAGAGTTAGGCATAGCTCACCGGTTCAACAGTCACCAATTCAACAGTTACTGACTACTTCACCTGTGCTCAATCGAACCCAGTTATCTGTTTCAACTTCAGAAAGAGAGAACACACCAGTTCTGATAAATCAGCACCCCTTAGTCAACATGGAGGATATGATACGCCAACTTCAACAGACTATTGAGAATATGCAGTTGGATGCTACCCGCCAAGCGGAAATTGCAGCCCACCAAGCTAAGTTGATTGCTAGGCTACAGCAACAACAGCCGCAATAGACAACAGCATCTGCATCCCATCCACCTCCTGCAAACATTCTAGTACCCAGAGCACCTGCTCCCACAGCCAATGTCTAGGAAAATGTGGACATCCCAGTGGATCCGATTCCACCCCAGACTTCCAAAGCACCGGTTTACCCAACGGAGGCACTGTTTGAGTTTGAGGTCGGCCCTACCGCATTAAAAGTGAGCAAGCTTGAGAAGCTTTTCAAACGAGCTCAGGGTGTCAATTCGATCCCAGATATAGAGGATGGCTATACCGATGCAGCGGTGACGTTGCTAGATAGGTTTAAAATGCCACATATAGACCACTTTGATGGCTCAAGTGATCCCATGGTCCACTTGTGGCTATTTTCAAATATTCTGCGACCGATGGGCCTAACTAGACTGCAGAAGTTATCCCTCTTCAGCCGAACCTTGTCAGGTATCGTGGCCATTTGGTATGCCAAACTTGAAGATTCTGTGAAGAGGAGCTGGAAAGAGATGGTTGAGGCCTTTATTGCCTAATATTCCTATAACACTCAAATCGAGGTCACAACTCGTGATCTCGAGGCAACTCGTCAAGAGCCGAATGAGGGCTTCTTCGATTTCGTCACTCGGTAGAGGGCCAAGGCTACCATGATGACCACCCAACCAACTGAAAAGGATCAGATCAGAATGGTTGTCCGTAATCTGCAACCGAGGCTGCTACAGAAGATGATAGTCTTACCTTTGCCTACATTTGATGACCTCCATGAGATAAGGGTGCATATAGAGGATGCAATGAAACAAGGTCTGATAGACCACGAGAAAGAGCAACCCAAAAGGGCTTTGACACGCGGTTCCAATGCGGCTACGAGTAGTAATGCAGCTGCATAGACCTCTGATGTTGGTATGGTCACCACCACACCGAAAACAGCCACCCCATTTGCCGGAACATTCGAAACCACCTCACAACCTGTAAAGCACCAACCCCGAGGCCAGAGGGTTTTCATCCCACTCTACATGTCTCTATCTGCGGCCTTGAGGGTCCTGATCAAAAAGGGGCATCTAAACCCCTTGGAGCCGCACCCATTGCCTAATCCTCTCCCTCCTACACACAACCTGGCTAAATACTGCGCCTTCCACCAGCAGCATGGTCATGATATCGACCTATGCTTTAGATTACGTCATGAGATTCAGGATCTCATTGACAACAAAGTGATAGCGCCTCCTCAAAAGCCTAACGTCACTGCAAACCCCCTCCCACCACATAGCCAACCCCCTCCGCCCTAGCAAATAAACCTTATCCAAACACTGGCCGTCCCATATGACCCCAGTATATACATCACCCCCTCCTACCTACCTAAGCCGGAGCTGTTCATCTCGAAAAGCACAGACTTGTTCATGATGACCGCATCCATATCCTAACCCGAACCTGTGGTGGTGGCTGTGGTAGAAGAAGGCATGACTAAGGGCTCCATGAGCTTAACTAAAGAGGAAAACAACTCGTGCCGCTACATTGTGCCAACCAGTCAGGCTAGACCATAGGTGGAATTGCCGAGAGGAATGGAGGTTAATATAGTCCGGGAGGATGGACCAAGCCAGGGACTAGATGACTTAGCTGAGCTCGAGGAGGACATTAGTAATTTGTAGTTCTTCGATGAAGAAGATCTGAGGAGTGTATAGATCGACTAGTTTGATGTGAACGGGTCAACGGATAATACGAGGTGGCTCAGTGATAAACTGGATGTTGATGAGGGGTCTCAGCCAAAGTAGGAACAGTTGGAAACAGGAATTACTGTAATGGCCGGAACGGTCGACGACAAGGGAAAGTTATCGGAGAGCATCGGTACTAAGAATTGTGCTCAGGAGTTGAGTAACGCTGATACAGAACAGGAGGCCGTACTGAAGCGGTTCGAGCATGAAAGAATTGAGAATGATCAGAAGGCTAGAAAAGCCAAAGGCCCTGTGGGGATTGACTGTGATGTGGATGTGGGAATATTTACAACGGAACCGGACGGTTACTTGTTGGTTGCCGGAGGAATGTGGTGGGAAGATGATGATTTGCATCTCGTCCACACAAATGAAGATTGGGGACAAAATCTGCCAGATGATACATGGTATTCCAAAGAAGTGGATCACATGACCAAGAGCGGACGGTACTTTAAGCCCCCACACTTGGACCAACTAGAAGCATCGGGGAAAGATAAGAAGGCAAAAAAGCAAAAGGAGAAACTACTAGAAGAAGAAGCTGTATTGAAGCAGCTAAAGAAGATTCAAGCAGACATATCCATTTGGGGATTTCTCATGGCTTCAATGGTGCACAGACAGGCCGTCCTATCAGCAATGGATAAGGCTAAGCTCTCTATCGACACAACCCACGAGCAGTTAGTAGGACTAGTCTTCCCAGGAGGGGCTTCGCTGACTTTGACATTTACAGATAAGGAATTGCCGCCTGAGGGCTCTGAGCATAACAAACCACTATACATATCTGTTGAATGTAAAGAGAAGTGGGTATCAGTTGTCTTGGTTGATATTGGGTTTGCAATCAATGTGTGTCCGTCACGCACGGCCTATGCTATTGGCTTGAAGCCAGCAGACTTTGTACCAATGGCCTAAGTGATTCGGGCTTATGAAAATACAAGTCAGGAAGTGATGTAGACAGTTCGAGTCAAAACGCAGGTTGGCCCGATACAACAGGATATTGAGTTCCATGTCTTGGATGTTCCGGCCACTTTTAACTTACTCCTTGGACGGCCGTGGCTGCACCAAGTGAAAGTTATCTCTTCCACTCTGCATCAGATGTTGAAGTACCTCCATGGAAAGGGGGTAGGCATTGCTTTTGGGAACTCTTCTATACATCCTCCACCGAAAGTCACTACACCGGTACTGGAAATTGTACACGACGATGAAGATGTTTCCCTATTTGGGTTCACCTTGGCTCAGGCCTAGGTAGTGCAAGATATCCTAGCTATTGATGAGGGGTTGTGCGTTAGTGCTCAATCAGTCTACCTCATGGATAAGCTAGAGCATATAGCCGAAATGGGATTGGGAAAGAGCAGCCGGAAGGGCATTGCTACATTGGCCAAAGTGCCACATAACCCTCATACCTTTGGTTTAGGTTATATGCATACCAGAGAGGACTAGGTAAGAAAAGGGAAGGAAATGGCAGGAAGAGTCAAAGCTAAGCAAAGTGGGAAGCACTATGAGCTGGTGCATTGACCCATTCAAGGAACTCTGAACGGCCGCTTTTTCCAGGAGGGGGAAGATTTCCCATTTTGCAGCTTTCCTAAGCCATGGATGAACTCTGAGAAGCAGCGTTTGCCCGACTTTAAGATCTTCTTCGATCTACAGCTGCAAGGAGATAAAGTTGCAAAGGAACAAACTAACCTACCGGCAGAGGCTGAACAGAGTACAGAGGAAGAGTCCAATGGCAGTGAACTTGAGATAAGAGTAGCGCTAGCTTGTCTCCTTTCGGATCCTCAGATCACATCAGAGAGCTTGGGGGATGACTTCACTGTTTCCATGATTGGAGATCAATTGGCTATGGACCCTTCCGGTGAATCAAGTTTACCACTCCTTTAATCTGTTTGATGATAAGGAAGGGTAAAGCATACAAACATCCCTTGAGAATACCCTATTTTTGCTTTGTTTGCTCTCTGGCCGGCAGGCCACCTTTTGTGGACAGCAGACCATAATTTGTGGCCGACAAGCCACCACTTCTAGCCTGCTAGCCACCTTTGCAAAACTTAGCAGTGCCCTTTTGAAACAAAACAGAGTGGGTTTTGAGGTGAAAAGCAGTGCAATTGTTCTACTATGCAACAGAGGCATCTAGCAGTAGGACGGTGGCCTTTTTTAGGTGATCATCCATGCATGCATGAGCACTCCTCATTTCTCGAGGTGGAGTAATTAGAATAGCTAGCTTAGCACTTATTTCATGTTGTATTCATGTAATTAATTAGTTCGTTTCGATTTGTAATTAATTAATTAGTTAGTTAATTTGTCGTAATAATTAATTAGTTAGTTTAGTTGATTATTTCATTCGATTTGTAATTCGTAGTAATTAGCTTAACTAGTTAGTTTATTTGAATCCTCCTGCGTGAGGGCGCAAATGTTGTAATAACATATATGTCTTCCAACCCCAAGTCTTTCTCCCTTTTAATTACCTACTTATGATGGTTAGTTTAGGGCATGATGTTTCATTTAGCATCTCTCATATTTTCATCCACTTGTATTGCATGCATTGAGGCTCGGTGTATCTTTCTAACTTGCATCGTTAGTTAAATGCCTCTTTGAGTGTTTAAACCACATGCTATCAAATTTACTCACATGTTATAATTAGTAGCTGACTATTAGTTGCATATCGTATGTGTTGCATTAGTCATATCGCATTAGTTAGGAACATGCATTTTTCTAATTATTTTGCTTTGTTTGGCTTACCTCGAAGTACTAGGTGAGCTTTTATTTTCTTTAGCATATTGCCATGTCAAGCATGTTCACCATGAGGCTAAGTGCTTAAGTGATAAATTGTTTGAATGCCTATGGATGAAGGCTAATTGCTTGAATTGGAAAAATTTGAGTAATGTTCATATGCGATCACTTTTTCAAGTGGTACATATTCGAAACAATTTTCAAAACAAAACATGAGATCAAGTGTTCCAATTCTTGCAAATTAGTCTATACTTATATGTGCGCTCATCACATAGTAATGCTAGCCTAATAAATCAGAACAAGAGCATACAATATAAATAAGATTCACATCATGATTAGTAGAGGCCGATCTTTGATCGAGCGAGTGGGGGTGATCGATTCATGACCTTCCCCTCTCGTACCTAAGTTCCCAAGTCGAGATAATCTTGGTGATGACAGAGACGCGGCCTTTGGTATGAGTCATGGGTTTCCTAAATTTTCCAAAAATATTTAGGTGGCGACTTTGTATCTGGCAAAGTAGTCCATTTTTGGCAATTTGATTCAAAATCGATTTTCTAAAAGATTTGTCAGATTTGGACTCTTTGATGTTTATCTATTTCACATTGCACTTGTGAGATTAGATTCAGAACCGCAGGAGTCCGATACTGTAAGGCTTATTCGTCTTTAGAAATGGGGCACGAAAAGTCGCACTACAAGGTGCTGGCAACAAATCTGACGTGGTAGCAACATTTACACACCCTATAGGTCTTTGCTCCACCACATGTTCACCCCTCGGACCATGAGTCTGATACACTGACTGAGTAGAGAGGCTCCCTAATTGGCCCTCAAGACCTAACTGGACAGTATAGGCTAATGGCTCTATGTCTGTTTCAAACCAAACGCACCAAATGTGCCACCTACCTTAGGGAAAAACCTCCTTGAGGTGCCCCAACTACCCACATTGGTAACCAGTAGGCGGCTGTCCTCTCTCCTGACTCTGACTCTGAGAACGAACCAAAGACAGTACAGACGGTTGCCATCTATCCCTTTGCGGGTAAACTACAAACTTCTGGCCTAGCTGACCACACTTGAAGCAAATGATCCCTTCTTGACCACCTCTTCCAGAACCAAAACTTGGTACTGGGAAAGTGGACCTAGACTGTGCTCCCTAAGACTGCTATGGGTTGGAACCCCTCTACCTCTTGTTGTCCCAAGTCTCCCTTTGAACCTCCTGACTCCTCTGCTTGGAGCCCCTCATCCTCTCCTCCTCGGTCTGAATCATGGTGTTTATGTGAGCCGCATCCTCCACAAGACGTCCATAATCCCTAATCATAGACGCGACCACCTTGAAAATAAGTCTGGTCCTCAACCTCTTCTCAAACTCCAAGCAACGACATTCTTCTGTCGCTACAAGCTCCAATGCAAACCTCGACAGACTAGTAAAGGTACCCTCGAACTTGGCCATTAGTGTGTTAAGATGCTTGAGTTTCAAAAAATGCTCTATCAACTTCTCCTTAACAGTGGGAGGCAAAAATTTGTCTTCGAAAGCACTGACAAAAGCCTCTCAAGTCACCCCAATGCACCCCCCCAAACTTCCACCACTGACCCGCATCTCCCTTCAACTAAAAGGATGCCAAGGTCACTCTCAGTCCATCATCCTCGATGCCAAGAATCTCAAACGTCTTTACCATCTGCTCTAACCACTTATCCACCTTCAGTGGCTCATTCGAATCCCCTAAAAACTCATCCGGATTCGATTGCAAGAACTCTCTCTTCAGAAAGGACGGCCCTGTCTCAACAACGTAGGCCTGGACTTGATTCTCAACTTTGAGAATGTCTATAGATTTCGGTAAAGTTTTGGCCATTCACAGGCCAAAGTGCCCATGGCCTGTTGACTAACCAATTCGGCCACATTGGCTTGACCAACCCCTTCCTTATGCGTTGGAATATCATCCGATAATAGCACCTCCTACCTTCTAGGCCTACTGTAGACGTGCCCAAACGTCACGGCTCCGCACGCGAAATGGCGCAAAATCCGTTTTGTTCATTAGCATACTACAGTTCGGACTCAATGTCACGGTTCTGAATCTAATCTCGCAAAGTGCAATGGAAGACTGATAAATCACCAAAGAGTCCAAATCCGGCAAATTGTTTTGGAAAACTGATTTTAATAAAGAAGTGCCAACCATGGACTGCTTTTCCAGATACAGAGTCGCCACCTAAATGTTTTATTTTGGGAAATTTAAGAAACCCTGACTCGTGCCTAAGGCCACGTGTCCGTCATCACCAAAGTTACCTCGGCTCGGGAACTTGGGTACGAGAGGAGAAGGTCATGCAATAAGCACGCCCGTCGCCCAATCAAAGATCGGCCTTTACTAACATGATATTTTGTTTTGAAAAACACATGTGTTCTTATTCCTGTTTATTAGCTAGCTTACTACGTGATGCGCACAGCATACAAGTGTAGACTAGATCGCCTAAGTTAGAACAAAATATCTCATGTTTGTTTGAAAATGGTTTGAAGGTGCTACTTGCAAGTAGGCTAAGATGTGGATTTGCCACCCTCAAGTGGGCTTAGAAAACATGATTTTGCCACTCTCAAGTGGGTTTAAAACTCGCATTTTGATGAATTGTTCCAATTCAAGCAATCCAACCTTCGCCCACAGGCATTCAGGCAGTTAAACATATAAGTAGTTAGCCTCATGGCAAGCATGCTATCATGGCAACACTTACACACATGCAAGATGCTAAAGCATAAACACTTACAATATACTCCGAGCCAAAACAATAACTAGTTAGAAATCATGCATAATCCTAGTTGATGTTAAGATGGCTAATGCAACATATGCAAAATGCAACTAGAAATAGGCTCGGCTATTCTAAGATGTCATGTGAAATGCAACTTGATAATCATATATTCAAATCGGTATTGAAATACAATGCAGTTTGTATAATGCGCCGAGCCTGGTGCATACAAGACAAATGAATGAATGCAAACATGCATAGCATAAGGATGCTAATCAAAATATGACCTAGAACTAACCATCATAAGTGATTAAATAAAAGGGAGAAAGACGTGGAGTTGGAAGACATTCACACACTCACACACACTTCTTATAAAAGTTTGCCCTCTCAACGGAGGGCCTGAATGAATAATACAAGCTAGCTACGCTAAGCTAAGCTAAGCAACTAATCTAATAATCTAATTAGACTAATTATTACACAATCAAATTGAATAACTAGCTAAACTAAGCTAATTATTACAACACGTTAACTAATTAAACAAATTAGCTAGTTTAAATATTACACAACAAATCAAATAATTAATCATTCAAACTAATCAACAGCGGTGAAATGGCCTCGCGGGCGAAGAAGAGATGCATGCTCGGTCGGCATCGCTCGGAAATCTGTTGCCATGCCTCATGTTGCCTCTGTTTGCACTATTTTGCACCTCTGAAAACTGTACAAATCTCTGTGATGCTTCTGAAACACCTCATGGACATACTGAGAGGCCATTAGCCAAAAGATATGGCCATCGGCTAAAGGAAAAGGGTCATTGACCAATTTTGAGTCCATCGGCCAAAAATTGTTAGCCGATCAACACTGCAGATAGTCGATCGGCCATCTCTTCCTGCAGACTGGTCCTTTTGCTGCAGCAGAGGATAAACAAGGGCATGGCAATACATTAGCAAGGAAATGTTGTGCAACTTCACCCCTTATCAGGTTTGGAACTCAAAGGAGTGTAGTGCTCAACTATCGAGCCATCAATCACGTATTTCGATGCACGATGTCCAAAGAGGTCGAGTTGCACAATTTAATGTGAATGAAATGCACGAAAACACATCAAATGCCTTAAACTCTATCATGTTGGATCAAGAGTGTCGGCGACCGAGGATTGAGGCACATTTCATCACTTCAAGTATGAAGCGCCCATCGTTCCTCGTGTTTGGCTTAACACCCCAAACCAAACACAATGCAATGTATGCAACATGGAGAAGCTATGCAATGCAATATAAGCATGCCAAATGCAATGTAACAAGCATGCAAAATGCAATGCAACCTAGACATGCAAACATGCAATGTACCAAGCATGTAAAATGCAAAGACAAGCATGCAACAACAATGCCAACAACAAGCATGCGACAACATGCAATCTAGCAAGTATGCAATAACATGCAAGATGGATAAGCATGCAACAACATGCAAAGATGGACTTAAACCAAAATGGGCAGACCTCAGCCATGCCCAAATCAGTGGCCAAAGTGATGAATTGATGACATGAAATACAAGACAAGCACACATGCCAATTGGCCCAAGAATTAAGGCATGAAGACACCAACTCCTAAGAGCACTTAAAGAGTGAAAAGTGTGGACAAGTGACAATACTATAGGCCCTGAAATTAAGCATGGAATGATGCCAAATCAACCAAACAATGCAAGTATAGCATATTTAGAGGCTCAAAGCTCAAGGTTAGCAAAGGGACTTAAACCATGGCCATGCAAAGCAAGCCTCAAAGGGCCAAAGGCAACCAAAACAGTCCCAAGGTAGGTCAAAACAAGACCAAAAGCAAGCTCGAACTTAGCCAACACAAGCTAGAACAAAAGACTAAAAGAAAGGAGCATGCAAGGCTAACAAAGAGGTGTTACACTACACCTATTACAACCAAACATGGCATGACTTAACCAATGAAAATCAGAGTTATGTGTAGACACCCCATTTTTGACCGACCTTAAGACTCAGACGTCACTGATTGAGCGCTTGGTGATGTTGCATAATGTGCTCGTTCAGAAGTTTCAGAGTTGCGGCCGTGAGCCCCGCCTCCGGACTTCCGAACCCTCTTTTGTGCTTTGCCTCGGTTTGCGAACCAGGCTCGGTTTTCTTTGTTTCTTTTCCTGAGGGGAGGGAGAGGTCCCGTAGACCATCTCTCAGTGGTCGTGGGCTACATTTGGTGGCCGTAGGCCATTTTGCCCATTTCGGAGCCCGGTTTCCGGTTTTTCGGGACCGTTGGCCGTGTGCCTCGGTTCGGGACCGCTTAACCATCTCCGTTTGCTCTAAATTTTGGCATGCATCTTATTTTCTCCCTTTCAAGGGACACTGGGGTCTGAGAAACCCACTTCGTGGCCGAATGCCACTTTCGGTGCTTAACAGCCCATTTTCGGGACCTCGAACTGCGCGTTTTGGCCCCCGAACATTCGTTTTGCAACGGTTTTCATTCATTTTTGGCAGGTACCTCTGTTTTATCACTGGGAAGGTCACTGAAGGGTGGGAGGCCAGTAATTGTTGCAGCAACCAGTTATATATCCTCCGACGCCCTCCGACGCCCGTTTTTTACACTTTCGGGCTAATGTTGAACACCTTGGGGCCATTTTCTTGAACTTTGAACCACATATTTGTGATGTACACACATGGGAGGACCCTAAAAGTTGGTGGCCGGCCACTAATGTTACTTGACCCTTTTGAACCCCTCCTTCCGGGCTAATGTTGAACACCTTGAGGCCATTTTCTTGAACTTTGAACGACATATTTGTGATGTACACACATGGGAGGACCCTAAAAGTTGGTGGCCGACCAGTAATTCCACCTGACCCTTTTGAACCCCTCCTTCCGAGCTAATGTTGAACACCCTTGAGCCACTTTCTTGGACTTTTAACCACAGGGTTGTATTGTACACACATGGGAGGACACCATCATGTGGTGGCCGGCCACTAAACCAGCTTGACCCTTTTGACCCCTAGCCGGCCGGCTAGGGGATGTGGCCGGCCGGCCACCTGCAACAAAAATACTTGGCCGGCCATGATCTTCACACTGTTCACTTTACAGCTGTATAGCTTTATCCCCCAGAAAATATCTATATCCGGGGGATATTTTGTGGGGGAAAGTTGGCCTCCTTTTTCTCCCACCTTTACACCCCCTTTTGTTCCATATAACCAAGGGAAAACATCATATTTTGGGGTTAGAAAAAATTGTCTTCAAGCCTCAATACACATATCTCCCTCCATCTTTCTCATTTTCCTAAAAATCCCTAACTCCTACACCTTGTTTTCTTCATCACCACCAAGCTCTACCACCACCACTCCATTTCAGCAGCAAGGGGAAGAATTCCAACAGCTAAGAGGTAACAAATTTGGTCCAAGAAGCAACAAAAGCTTTGGTCTTCAAGGGTGAGTTGCATTTCACCCTTTTGGGCCCTTTTCTTGTATCTTTTGTAATCCCTCTATGGTTTTTGATTTGAGCTCCGGACATAACTGAAAGTGGCCTTCTTTTGAGCTCATTTTCATGTCTCATTAAGGGCTCAACCCTGTTTGAGCCCTCCATCTTGCACTTGCTTCATTATCCCTCTAAAATGTCATTTTCTTGCATGATATTTTTAGCTTGTGTGTGATTTGTTTTGGAGCATGTTGTAAACTGATAATAGGCTTATTTTGAGCTCCTCTTCAATATTGAAGAAGGGCTCAACACTGTTTGGGACTTCCATGTTGTACTTGCCTTTATACTCCCTTTTTGGTCCCATTTTTGCATACTTTGGCAGCCTATTGTGCTTTGGTTTTTGGCCATTTTACAGCACTGAAAATAGTCTCATTTTGGTCCATTCTTCATGTTTCATTTAGGGCCTTTCATGGTTTGGGACCACCATATGCCACTTCATGTTATATCTCTCTTTTGGTCCCCATTCTTGCATGTTTTGTTAGCCTATCATGCTTTTGTTTTTGGCCATTTTACAGTTCTGAAAATAGTATTATTTTGGCCCATTCTTCATGTTTCATTAAGGGTCTTTGGCCGTTTGTGGAATATTTTGTATACTTTGTGTTATAGCCACTTTTGAGCCTCATTTTACATTGCATTTCTAGCATGTTTGTATACTGTTTTGGAGTTTTTACAGTTCTGCAAATAGTCATATTTTTGGTCCCTCTTCAATGTTGTAGAAGGGAATTTTTCAGTTTGGGCTTTGCATATACCACTTGCCTCTTTGGCCACCTTTTGGCCCTTTTTCTTGCATGGGAGTGCAGCCATACCTGTGTTTGTTTTTGGGGTTTTTACAGTTCTGAAAAACATCATATTTTGGGCCCCTCTTCCACTTTGTTGAAGGGCCCTAACCTGTTTGAGGACATCAGCTATGAGTTGCTTCTTAATCCCATGTTTAGGGCCATTTCTTGCATGCTAGTTTTGCCCTATCTTGGTTTGCTGTTTGGCCATGATTTGTACTAGTAAAATGCTAATTTTGGGGCTGCCTTGCTTCTGTCTTTACATTCCATGTACCAATTTTGCATGTTTGGTATAGCTATAGGCCATTTCGGGTGCCAAAATTCGTGTTTCGGGACTATTCCGCGCATCGGGTGTGTTTTCGCCTCATTTCGGGGCTGTTTTCCCCCACGTTTCATTGCTGAAAATCCATTAGCATGCTTGCATGCCATTTCCATGCCATTGCATTGCATATACCATTGCCTCGGTTTGCGTGCCCGTGTGCACGCATTTCGAGGCACTTCATTTTCATCCATTGGCCTCTTATGTGAGTGTGGCTGAGGCTCTCTCATGTTAGTATAAGTCCATGTTGCATTCTATATGCCATTTTTGCCATATTGCATTGCGTATGCCATTGCCTCGGTTTGCGTGCCCGTGTGCACGCATTTCGAGGCACTTCATTTTCATCCGTCGGCCTTTTATATGAGTGTGGCTGAGGCTCTCTCATATTAGTGTAAGCCCATATCACATTTCCATGTCATTCACATTGCATATGCTATTGCCTCGATTTGCGTGCCCATGTGCACGCATTTCGAGACATCTCATTTTCACAGCATAGTGCATACTAGGTTGTATCTTAGATCGCATTCTGTCATTTTCTCGGTTTGCGTGCCCGTGTGCACGCATTTCGAGGCATGTCATTGCATAGCATTGTGCATGTTAGGATTGTATCTTAGTTGCATTTCATGCATGTCATGCATATTGCATCGTGTTCGGAATAGGAGTTAGCCCGAGCACGGAAAACGAGGTGCATTTCATACTCCGAGTGACGGAATGTATCTCAATTCCCCAGTCACCGACACTCCGGATTATCCATGATGGAGTTAGGTTTTAGCTGTGTTTTCATGTGCATTCATCCTATATTGAATTGTGCATTTCGACTCCTCGGCCATCATGCCTTGGTATGCGTGATTGGTGGCACGAGGATCGAAACATGCATATATCTGTGAAAATACATTGCTATGCCCCTTTCCTGCTCTCTGTTGCAGCAAAATGAAGAATCAGCAATTTTTCGGGACTTGGCGCGTTTTCCAAGGATAACTGCTAAACAGAGGCTAATTGGGGCATCCCGGTGGATTTCCGCGCAAGGCAGCCCAAATGTACATCATCCATCAGAAGCAAGGCAGTCCCGGGCTTGCACGCCAGTTTTATTTGCTTTCTTAGTTAATTCATTAATTAATTAGGAATTTGTATATTATTTGGACTGTAATATTCTTTTATTTGGGACTGTATATTTATTCGGACCCTCTGCGCGAGGGCACAACTGTAATAAGTGTGCGTGTGTGTGTTGTATGTCTTCCAACCCCACGTCTTTCTCCCTTTTATTTATCCGCTTTGATGGTTAGATTAGGGCATGTTTAAATTAGCATACAGTATGACAACATGTTTGCATCATTCATCTGTTTTGCATGCATCGGGCTCGGCGCATCATACTAACTGCATCGTATTTTCAAATCTAAATTGAATACATGTTAGCTGTAGCATTTCATATGCCATGTTTAGAATAGCCGAGCCTATTTTAGTTGCATTTTTGCATGTGTTGCATTAGGCATTTCTGTATAATTAGGATCATGCATGGATTTCTAATTAGCTTCCTTTTTTGGCTTGGAGTACCCGGTAAGCTTTGTGCTTTAGCATCCTTGCATGCGTGTGAGTGAATGCCATGATAGCATGCTTACCATGAGGCAATATGCTTATGTGATATAACTGCCTGAATGCCTGTGGATGAAGGTTGGGTTACTTAAATTGGAATAAATCATCAAATGTTTCAAGCCTACCTGCGGGTAGCAAACCATTTTCAAAAAGCGAACATGAAATGTTTTGTTCCAATTCAGGCGACTCAGTCTATACTTGTATGCTGTGCGCATCACATAGTAACCTAGGCTAATAACCGGAATAAGAACTCACAATGTTTTCAAAAATAGATATCATGGTTAGTAGAGGCCGATCTTTGATCGGGCGAGCGGGGGTGCTCACGAAGTGACCTTCCCCAATCGTACCCAAGTTTCCGAGCCGAGGCAATTTTGGTGATGATGGACACGTGGCCTTTTGGCACCGAGTCAGGGTTTCCTAAATTTCCCAAAATAAAATATTTAGGTGGCGACTCTGTATCTGGCAAAGCAGTCCATGTTTGGCACTTCTTTCAAAAATCTGTTTTCTCAAAACGATTTGCCGGATTTGGACTCTTTGGTTCAGACTTAGAACCGTGACCACAAATCGAGTCCGAGCTGTAGCGAGGTCCCCCGCGGGCTTGTTACAGTTTCTGGCGACTCCGCTGGGGATTTAGAGAACTTGACTCGAACTCATGATATCTGTTTTTGACTACACTTGTGTGTTTTTTACATTGCATTTGCATTGGTGCGCCTAGGACACCGTGTTTGCCATCTGCTATTCCTGAACGGTTTGCCGGAGGCTTGTCTTGTCAAGACATGACCATAAGGCTGACCGGTTGTGGGCTCTGCCAGTATGGGAACACAAACCCCGGTTTTACCGGGGCACCCTCTTTAACCATTCGACCTAGTGCATATTCGGATCCATAGTGACCATTCCAAACTAGGACAGGTTGCTTACCCGTTTATAGGTTGTTTGAAACCACTCTGTACGTAGTGAAACCCTAGCTCCTGACAAAATAGGACAGGGAAACCATACCCCAACATAGGGGTGTTTTGGCTCTCATTTATCTGTTATGTGCTTTAGAGTGCGTCTCTACAAGAATGCATGTATCGGTATATGAGTTTGGGCATCATGCCTGCGGGCATCAGTTCAGTATTGTCAGCATCAGGCCTGCGGGCATCAGTTCAGTATATGAGTTTGGGCATCAGGCCTGCGGGCATCAGTTTAGTATTATGGGTATCAGGCCTGCGGGCATCAGCCAGTATTTGAGAATCAGCTATCTGCGGGTATCAGATTCTGTTTTAGGGGACAGTGATACAGGGATAATAATCAGTATTTGAAGACAGTGTGTATTCAGCTTATTGACTGTGTGTGGTTATGCCCGGCTGTGTGTCATGCATTTTATTTTAAGCTGTTATGCTGTCCGTTTATCTGTTTATTTATTTCCTTTTCGCTTTATTTATCTTTTGCTAGGTCAGTTCTAGCACAATTGCTTCCAACCCAGCAGGCATTCCCCAAGCACTTTGGACACGAGGTCGTCGACTCAATCGATCTGAGGATCTAATCGACGGACAGCCAGTGTTCCATTCTCTACCCCCTATTACCAGAAGAAAGCAGAAAAAACGCAGTGTATCTGAACAGAGATCACCAGAACAGTGGTTTCCCCCATCAGTGGACAGTCAGATTGAGATCCCCATTGAGACAGATCTGCCAGTAGTTCAGATAGATCAAAACAGTATGGCGACACCAACAGGAGTTGAGGAGATGGTGCGCCAAATGCAAGAAACCATGCGGGCCATGCAGCAGGATGCCGTTCGCCGGGATGAACTCGCTAAGCAACAAGCTGAGATTATGACCCAGCAGGCTGAGCTGATTACCAGACTGCAACAACAGAATACAGCGTCTGCTTCACAACAAATTCCTCCTCCGGTAGGGGCTCCATTACCTGAGCAGACACCTGCTGTTCAGAACGCTCCTCCAAACACCCGGAATACTGTGCCAACTATCCAGAACCTACAAGAGGACACTAACCTCCCAACGGGGCCAGCTCTGCCCCCGTTTCCGCCACAACTGTCCAAGGTCCATACACCCAATCACCCGGACTCTCCCTTCGAGTTCGAGGTTGATCATACAGCTCTGAAATTGAGCAAACTTGAGAAGCTCTTCAAGAAATCCCAAGGGGTCAAGGCTATGCCGGATATCGAAGACGGATATACCGAGGAGGCTGTAACACTCCCCGATAGGTTCAAAATGCCACAAATCGACCGCTATGACGGGTCCGGCGACCCCATGGTCCATCTCCGACTGTTCGCAGACATCTTGCGGCCAATGGGCCTAACACGACCACAGAAGCTTTCACTATTCGGCCGAACCCTGTCGGGTGTGGCCGCCCACTGGTACGCAAAGTTAGAGGACGAAGTGAAGAAGAATTGGGATGAAATGGCTGAGGCCTTTGTCACGCAATATTCGTACAACACTCAGATCGAGATTACAACTCATGATCTCGAAACGACAAGGCAAGAGCCCAAGGAAACTTTCTCAGATTTTGTAATCCAATGGAGGGCAAAGGCGTCAATGATGACTTTAAGGCCCACAGATAAGGATCAAATCCGGATGATTGTGCGCAATCTCCACCCAAAGTTGATGCAGAGAATGATTGTAATCCCCTTTCCTACTTTCTCAAATTTACACGAGATGGGGGTGCAAATCGAAGATGCAATGAAACAAGGTCTGTTTGACCACGACAGGGAACAACCGAGGAGGACTTTCAACCGTAACAACAATGCGGGCCCGAGTGGCGCTGCAAATACAAGAGCCTCGGAAGTTAGTATGGTCACCACCACTCCCCCTCCCCCTCCAAGGCCCATGGCTGCCACACCCTTCTCCGGCGCGTCCGGAAGCAACACACAAACCAACAGATTCCAACCGCGAAGCCAAAGAACCTTTACCCCACTATACATGCCCCTGACCAAGGCTCTAGGGGTATTGATCAGAAAGAAGCATTTGAAACCCCTGGAGCCAAAGCCACTACCAAATCCACTCCCTCCCTCTCATGACCCGTCAAAATACTGCGCATATCACCAACAACACGGTCACGACACCGACCGTTGTTACAAATTGCGTCATGAGATCCAAGATCTTATCGACAAACAGGTGATCGCGCCTCCCGATAAACCCAATGTCACAACCAACCCTCTCCCACCACATAACCAAGCTCCTCCTCCCAACAGAATCAATTTTATCCAGGCTGGGGTCGTGTCTTACGATCCTAGCATCTATATTACTCCCACCCACCTACCCAAGCCGGAGGTGTTCCTCCCCGATTGCACTGACTTCTTGTGCATGGTGGACATCTCCAAAACCCAACCAGAGACGATGGTGGTGACCATCGAAGATGGGGCGGGGCAGATTTCGGGAGAGGATGAGATTGTTGAATCTGGGGATGAACAGAGTTTTGCTGAGGCAGCCTACAATCCAAGCGAGTACATCTCATCAACAAGCCAGAATGGGCTGGGTATAGAACTGCCAGAGACAAGAGAACTGTGTGTAATCCAGGGAGACGGATTCAGGCAAGGGGCAGATGATCTGACAGCCGTAGAGGAGGACTTTGCCAACTTGCAATTTTTCGATGACCAGGAACCGGGGGATTCGGCAATCAATTGGTTCGACTATGAGAAATCGGCAGAGGCCACTGGATGGCTCGAGGATCAACTAGATGAAGTGGGGGAAGCCCAACCAGAACAGAGTCCGGCAGGGGCAGGGGTATCAGCTGTGGCCGGAATGGCCGAAAGTCAAGTTGTATCGCCGGAGAGCGCCGGTGCTAAGAATTCCGCTCGAAACTTGGGCATTATGGATACAGGAATTGTCGAACAACCAGCTGTACTGAGGCAGCTGGAACAAGAAAAGTTTGAGGAGGCTGAGAGAATTAGGAAAGCTAAAGGCCCTGAGGGGACTGAAAGTGCTGTGTGCACGAAGATAGAGAATGCTGCGAGCATGTGGACAGGGAGTACTACGAGTGCAACTAAACGGGAGCCAGACAGGTGTCTATTGGCTACCGACGGAATGTGGTGGGAAGACGATGACTTATGTCTTGCCCACACGGACGAAGACTGGGGAAATAATCAACCGGATGACACTTGGTACCTCGATGAGGTTGATCATATGACAAGAAGTGGACGGTACTTCAAACCCCCACACCTGGACCAACCCGAGGCATCCGGGAAGGATAGAGAAGCGGAGAAACAGAAGGAGAAGCAGATTGAAGAGGAAGCTGTGCTGAAACAGTTAAAAAAGATACAAGCAGACATCTCCATCTGGGGACTGCTAATGACATCACGAGTACATAGAGAAGCTGTCCTGTCTGCTATGGACAAGTCCAAACTCTCCATAGATACCACGCCTGAACAGCTAGTTGGGCTGGTTTTTTCGGGAGGAGGTTCCCCGGCATTAACCTTTTCGGACAAGGAACTACCGCCTGAGGGCACAAATCATAACATACCTCTCTATATTTCTGTGGAATGTAGAGATAAGTGGATACCGGTGGTACTTGTTGATACCGGGTCTGCGATTAATGTCTGCCCGACCAGAACGGCATATGCAATCGGGTTGAAGCCCGTGGACTTCGTCCCAACTACTCAAGTGATCAGAGCATACGACAATACCAGCAGAGAAGTGATGGGGACTGTTAAAATTCAAACCAAGGTTGGTCCAGGACAACACAGCATTGAATTTCATATCTTGGACGTTCCTGCAACCTTTAACCTACTTTTGGGGCGACCGTGGTTGCACCAGGTCAAAGCAGTCTCTTCCACTCTACATCAGATGCTAAAGTACCCTCACGGGAAAGGGGTAGCGATCGTTTTTGGGAATTCATCAATCCATCCGCCGCCGGAAGTGTCCACACTTGTCTTGGAGATCGAGCACGGCACAGAGGATGTGTTTTTGTCGGGGTTCACTTTGGCCGAGGCTCAAGTGGTGCAGAATGTCATGGCTGTGAATGAGGGTATGTACGTCAGTGCTCAATCTATCTACCTCATGAACAAGCTAAAACATACTCCCGGGATGGGATTAGGGAGAAGCGGCCGGAAGGGCGTCTCAGTGTTGGCCGAAGTGCCACACAACCCTCACACCTTTGGACTAGGTTATCTGCCCACCAAAGAGGACTGGGTGAGGAAAGGAAAAGAAATGGCCGGAAGAGCCAGGGCAAAGAAGGCTGGGAAGCCATTTGAGTTAATGCATAGGCCCATTTGGGGTACCCTAAACGGACGCTTCGTCCGGGAGGGGGAAGATTTTCCATTCTGCGGCTTCCCGGAGCCATGGCTGAACGCGGAGAGGAAGCGCGTGCCTGGTTTTGAAATCTTCTTCGACATACAATTACCTGGGGATGACGTTGCCGAAGCGCAGACAAACCCACCAACTGAGGTTGAGCAGTGTAGAGCAGTGGATCCTGAGAGCACAGAGCTTGAAATGGGGGTAGCACTGGCGTGTCTACTATCAGATCCTTCGATTGACCAAGAGTGCTTGGGGAATAACTCTTCGGTTTCTATGATTGGAGATGAAATAGCTGTGGGCTTTCCAGCGCCGATCTTGGATGCATCTATCGCACCTTCTCTCATCTGGCAATATGAAGAAGGCTTTTTATCTAGCAGCTCCGGGTCAGGTAGTGAGCCGGAATCTGATTCCACCGAATCTTGTGCGTCGGAATTAGATTCCAGCTCGACTGAGTCTCAGTCCGGTATTCCTGGGGGTGATAACCCGGATGCCACAGTCCTGTCTAGGTCGTCATTTTCATTTTCTTTTGAGTCTGTTGTAACAGAGGAATCTGACGGCTTGGAAATATTTAATGAGAATGATGTGGATGTGATTTCTGAGTATTTTTCTATGCCTTTGATTTATTGCTTAAATCAGGATTTTCAAAATTTTGATGAAAACAACGAGGGAGAAATTCCCCCAGTTTTGCAACGATTAATTGATCAAGAGCAGGAAAGATTTGTTAAACCTTTAATGGATGAAATCACTACTATGAATGTTGGTACTGAGAAGGACCCGCGGCTGGTCCAGATCGGGTCCACGTTGTCTTCGGAGGAGCGCGAGCGCTTAGTCGCTTTATTAAAAGATTTCAAAGATGTTTTCGCGTGGTCCTACGAAGACATGCCAGGAATCGATCCTGAGATTGTACAGCACCGGATCCCTCTTGACCCCGAGGCCCGCCCTGTCAAACAGAAACTCAGAAGGATCCGCCCGGACTGGGCCCTCAAGATTAAGGAAGAGGTCACCAAGCAAATTGACGCAGGGTTCCTGCTGGTATCTGAATACCCAACTTGGTTGGCCAACATTGTTCCAGTGCCAAAAAAGGATGGCAGAATTCGGGTCTGTGTAGACTTCAGAGATTTGAACAGGGCCAGTCCGAAGGACGACTTTCCCTTGCCACACATTGATGAATTGGTGGATTTCACGGCAGGACACGCCTTGCTTTCATTTATGGATGGTTTCTCAGGCTATAATCAGATAGTGATGGCACCCGAAGACCGGGAGAAGACTGCGTTCACTACCCCGTGGGGTACATATTGTTATAGAGTGATGCCATTCGGGTTAAAAAATGCTGGAGCTACGTATCAACGGGCAGCAACTACAATATTGCATGATATGATCCATAAAGAGGTCGAGGTGTATGTGGACGGCATGATTGTCAAGTCCAAAGAAAGAGAGGGCCACTACACCGCCTTACAAAAATTCTTTCAAAGGATCAGAGAGTTTCGGCTGCGATTGAATCCCCAGAAGTGCACGTTTGGTGTTACAGCAGGGAAGATGCTAGGGTTTCTGATTACACAAAGGGGCATCGAGGTCGACCCTTCCAAAATCAAGGCCATCTTAGAAATGCCACCACCAAGGACTGAAAAGGAGGTGCGAGGCTTTCTGGGTAAAGTGCAATTCATAAGACGGTTTATTTCTAAATTAACCTTGACTTGTGAACCACTTTTTGGTCTCCTGAAGAAAGGAGAGAAATTCCAATGGGACGGCCGATGTCAAGAAGCTTTTGAACAGATCAAAGAATATCTACAGAGCCCGCCCGTGTTGTCACCACCAGAGCCGGGGAGACCGTTGATATTGTACCTTTCGGTAACTGAGACTACCATGGGCTGTATGCTCGCGCAGGAGTCAGAAGACAAAGTGGAAAGAGCCATCTACTATCTGAGCAAAAAGATGCTGGATTACGAGACCCGCTATACACCGCTGGAGAAGGCTTGTTTGGCCTTGGTATGGGCTACCAGGAAGCTGCGGCACTACCTGTTAGCTCACTCTGTAATGTTGGTTTCACGTTTGGATCCCATCAAATATCTTTTCGAGAAACCAGCACTTACGGGTAGGCTAGCTCATTGGCTGCTGTTGCTCTCCGAATTTGATTTGAAGTATGTAACGCGCAAGTCAGTAAAAGGAAGAGCGGTAGCAGAGTTCCTTGCCGACCACCCGGTTGAGGGGGATGAAGCGGTTGAGTACCTATTCCCAGATGAAGCCATTCTGCATATCGAAGATGAAACTTGGACGATGTACTTTGACGGAGCGTCAAACCAGTATGGGTATGGGATAGGGGTGTTGCTGATAGCGCCTGACGATTCCCGTATCCCTTTAGCATTCAAGCTCCGGTTCAAGGTTTCCAACAATGAAGCAGAGTGTGAGGCATGTATTGCTGGCCTGGAAGCAGCCCTAGAACTAGGGGCAAGACGGTTGGACGTCATTGGGGACTCAAACCTTGTTGTGTCTCAAGCAAAAGGAGATTGGAAAGTCAAAGAGGAAAGGATGATAATTTACCACCAAACCTTGGATTTATTAATTCCTCGGTTTGAGAAGCTAAAATTCACCCACCTCGTAAGAGAGAACAACAGGTTTGCAGATTCACTAGCAACTCTATCTTCCATGATAGACATCCTGTCCGGAGTCCGAATGCGTCCAGTCATTATTGATCAGAAGTTTGTGCCAGCATACGAGTCGATTTCCGCCATAGATGATGCTCAAGACGGCAACCCCTGGTATTACGACATCTGGAACTTCTTGGAAAAGGAGACATATCCACTAGGGGCAAATGCCAAGGATAAGAGGGCCATCAGAAGAATAGCTGCTCAGTTCATCATCTGCGGGGGTAAGCTATACAAAAGGGGTCATCTGGGAATGCATAAGCTCTGTGTAGAAGCTGAAGAGTCAAAGCGCCTGATGGAGGCCATCCATGGAGGGGAGTGCGGTGCCCATATGAATGGAGTAATGCTGGCCAGAAAGATCCTCAGATAGGGCTACTACTGGTCAACCATGGAGGAGGATTGTATTAGTTTTGTTCGGCGATGCCACAAGTGTCAAATTCATGCGAACCGCATGAACATCCCGCCGTCAAAGCTGTACAACATGAGTTTATCCTGGTAGCGATAGATTATTTCACAAAGTGGGTCAAGGCCCAATCATACGCGGTGTTGAAGGCGTCGCACGTCGCAAAGTTCATCAGAAACAACATCATCTGTCGCTACGGGGTGCCAAACGAGATAATTTCAAATAATGGTTCCCACTTCAAGAAAGAAGTGATAGACTTGTTGGAAAAATACAATGTGGCTTTCCATAAGTCATCTACATACCGGCCGCAGACCAACGGAGCGGTTGAGGCCGCCAACAAGAATATCAAGCATATACTACAGAAGATGGTGGGAACCTATCGAGATTGGCCAGACAAGCTGCCATTTGCTCTGTGGGGCTACAGGACTTCAATCAGAACTTCTACTAGAGCAACTCTATATTCATTGGTCTATGGAATGGAGGCTGTTCTACCCATCGAGATTGAGGTTCCGTCATTACGAGTATTGGCTGAATGCCAAATAGCCGAAGCAGATTGGCAGCAAAGCAGATTCGAAGAACTCATGCTCTTTGATGAAAGAAGACTGAAAGCACTGTACCACATCCAAGGCTATCAACGCAGAATTGCCCGGGCTTTCAACAAGAAGGTTAAGTCCA
Organism: Camellia sinensis; assembly: GCF_055761805.1. Taxonomy (NCBI): domain Eukaryota; kingdom Viridiplantae; phylum Streptophyta; class Magnoliopsida; order Ericales; family Theaceae; genus Camellia; species Camellia sinensis. Next base: position 76,664,486 of record NC_138964.1, read on the forward strand.
GGAATCTGAAAGAAGGAGATTTGGTGCTCAAAGACAACCGAGCTCCCATCCACGACCCAAGGGGCAAGTTCAAACCTAATTGGACTGGTCCTTACATCATCAAAGCTATCTGGTCAGGTGGAGCTGTGGTTCTGATGGATCTAGATGGCTTGGAGTTCTCACAACCGATCAATATGGACAAGTTGAAGAAATATTACCCTTGAGAGGCTCGCTAGGTCGAAAACCCGAAAGGGCGACCTAGGCAAAAGTCAGAGCACAAAAAAATTAGAAAATATAAAAACTGAGCTCGCAAGGTTGAAAACCCGCAAAGGGCGGCCTTGGCAAAAGTTAGAGCGCAAAAGGAGAGTGAAAATACTCGAGTGAACCTGAGCCTGAACTACGTAAGGCTTGATTCCCATCTTTGGGATACGTAGGCAACTTCACCTTGAGGTTTAGCCATAAACTTTTCCCCGATCAACTCTGTCCATTTCGATCATCTCAGTCATCTTTATCCATCAGCATTTATCGCGATCTCCGGTACAGTGCTGTTCAAACTAGGGGCAACTTTCCGTTGCCGCGACGGTGCAAAGTTACTCAGACTAGGGGCAACTTTCCGTTGCCATGAAGTGCCACATTGTTCTTCAGACTAGGGGCAACTTTCCAGTTGCAGGGATCTGGGGTTGTGCATCTCAGTGACAGATCTTCGGCGTGTCCAGTTCTGATCCACATCGAAAATGGTTTTGAAAAGTTTTAATAAAAAAAATCGACTTTGTTCAAATTAATCTTTTTACGACTTAGACCATTTTTGGACCAAAGCGGAAAATTTTCAGTACCACAACCTTCAATTTCATTGATTTCAAAACAGAGTTCTCCTGCTCTTATATACAATCGAGGTTGCTTTTTAGTACATTCATAAAGAAAACTTGAAAATGCTAAATAAGCAATAAATTTGAGGCATAGTTGAATCACGTATCTCTGCGTCCCCTTCCAGAGCTGGACGAAGCATCTGATGCCAAACTAGGCCCAACCTGTGCCTCCTCGTTTAGCCAATCCAAGCACTCATCGGACAAAGTGCAACTGAAAGTGGAAGCAGGGGCCAGGAGCTCTCTAGTCCTCCATGCTGTGGCATATCGGGCAAGCTGTGCACCCCGGACCGGGAAAGCAGCTGGGTACTCAATCCCCTCCGGTGGGCAGGTCTGATCATGACCAAACTGACGCAGGAACCGGAACGGAAAATAGAATACGCAGTGGGTTAGACCAATCAATTGGATCCCAATCAGCCGGGACATACTATAGCTCATTGCCGGGAGGTTGAGCCAAGGACAACGCCAAGCAATGCCGTCTGCGGACAAATTGCACATCCAATCAAACCACCACCTTTCGTCAAGAGCATTGACTAAGCGCTGCCGAAAGAAGTAGCCTCGAGCTGAATAGGCCGGGCAAGGGTCCACAACCTGCAACTTGTCCATTAACCATACCTGGGGGAGGGATGGAAAACGAGAGAATAAAGAACAGAGAGATGTACGATGAGAGAAAAGTAAGACAGGGGTTTTGTGAGAAAAAAACCGAGCCTGAGGGTCGAGTGATGTGAGCAAATATATATGTGAGGTCGGGTGGGAAACATTACCTGCAGCAGCAGTGGACTCCCGGCAAACCTAGTCGCCTCCCGGCGATAGACAGAATCTAAGCCCATCAGTGTCTCGGCCAAGGTCATGGCAATACAGCTCTTTCCTTCTCTCAAGCCTTGGGAAACTTCAATCAGGCAAATGCTAGCTCCGCCGAAGCCCGAGAAAATCAGAAAGTGAGACAACAAACACAAGCAGAGGGCGTGTTGCCGGAAACCCTGCCAATAATGGTTGCTGCGGTCACCGGCGTCGGAAAAACGATGGATCAAGCCGAGGATGTCCAGTTCCCCACTGCAGATCAGAGATCGAGCATCATGCGCCGTGAGCCCACACATCCGCCCTAAAGCCTGGGCATGGCCAAAACGGAGCTGGGGCAAGATCACTTCAGAGCATTCAGACTCCATCAAAACCTGAAAATCTTCGAAAGTGGGACATATCTCTTGGCCGCCAAAGCTAAAAACGTGCGTCACTGGGTTCCAGAACCTTGTCGCGGCATGGAGAAAAGGGAGCTGTAGTGGAGTACAGCTCAGTGTGAATAGTGCATTCAAGCCGAAACCCCGGAAGTTTAGCTTTTCCGAGCCATCTAGGGAAGAGATCCAAGATGTGAGATTTTCTGCGAGAAACGTCTCCATCTTTGTGTAAAACTAAGATGAAATGAATGTTCCCGAAGTTGAGACTTTTATAGAGGGAAAAGCACTATTCAGGAGGACACGTGTCAAAAACTAGGAGGCTGCAGGAATAAGTGATCGGCCGGCCACCTTTTCTGGCTAGCCGGCCATTCTCTTTTTCAAAAACTGGCCGGCCGGCTCCCACTCTCCATAAAATTGGCCGGCCGGCTCCCAAAGGTGGCCGGCAATGCTCCAGTATATCTCCTTGGCCCTGTTTTACCCTTCGAGGGAAAGTTTCAAGCATTTCCGTGCAAACAGTAGAGTCAAAGGCCTTCATTTCCCTCTGTTTCGGATGCGTTCCGGTGCCCAGATCGTCCGAAGTACACTCTGTTGTTGTTGAGTTTTGTTTATCAAGTTGTTGTTTTGATTATCGAGTTGTTGTTTTGCTTATCGAGCGGACGTGTTTCGTGTTTTCGAGTCATTGCTCTCTAATTAAACAATCTTTGTTTAGGTCTTGTTTATTTACGTTGTCAACACTGTTGTATTTTGCTTATTGAGTTGTAAACTTCCTAAGGTTCTGTTATATCTTAGTAAGTTGAGTTGCTTAGTCTGTTGCGTCGGTTCACTACCTGACTTGGTGATTACACAATGCACATTCCCATTCAATTTCATTTTTGTGCGAAATAAAATGATGCGATACGATGCTAAAAGTTTAAAGTACAAACACTTTTTCGAAAGCTGTTTCATTCCATCATGTTTTACAATGAACAAAGGTACAAGTTTTACAAAAAATAAAACTACCTAACAATGTGCAAAGTGCTACAAACTACTAGCAAAAAGAAAAATAAAGCAGGAAACAGCAGCATCAATGTCCTCGGGAGCGGGAATGAGAAGCACTCCTCATCCTCTTCTGCGGAACAACCTCTGCACCATCATCATCATCTGAGTCGGAGCTGTCATCCTCAGGATCCCCCTCAGCCTCGCCTCTGTTCCCCGAACCAAGACCGGAGCCCCCCTCCTCAGCAGATGTCTCTGACTGACGGTCGGTAGCCTCCTCCTCCTCCTCATCATCCTCCTCCTCCTCCTCCTCATCAGGCTCCGCCTCTACAACGTGAGCCTTGCGTCTGCGGACAGACCCTCATCGACCTCCTCGAAAAGGCCTAGATGGCCCGGCTCCCCGGAAAGGCCGGGATGGCCCAGCCCCCTGAAAAGGCTCGGATGACCCAACTCCCTGAAAAGGCCCAGATGGCCCAGCTCCCCAAGGAGGCCCAGGTGGCCTGGCCTGCGGCTGACCGGACCATGAAGGCATCTGAAAACAAAGAGTTCAATTCAAATACATCAGTCCAAATATATACATCAGATGCAGATACAAGCAAAGGCTACGTAAAGTGGGTGCATGTAAATACAGTGTACAAGTGGGGTGTGTGTCAGATGTGCTCTACACAAGTAGTCTATCGATGCAGTAGAAATCAGCATGTCATCAGAAGTATGATAAATGCCAGAAAACTGAAGGGTACCTGAATGCCCGCGATAGACAACTGTGCCTCCCTCCGCAGGACCATGCCCTTGAGTGTGGCCACCAGTCCAACCACCTCCTCCATGTACCCTCGCGGTGGCTGTAAATATGAGCTCATAATCATTAGTGAATAAAAGAATGTCTAAACGTCTGAATGATGAATGAAAAACAGTGGAGCATACCAGCGGTGAGTCAGGATCAATGGCGTATTGATCACTGGGCATTGGAGGCTCTAGCGGGATCGGAGTCGGAGAAATAGCCCCATACTGCCACGCCATCAACTCGGTTGGCATATCTGGCCATCCAGGATGAGGATAAGTCGACGGAATCGGAGGAACCGGTCTACCCCCACCTCTAGATGCACCAGCCCCGCTGGCAGAAGGGGCGTCTGCAGCCCGAGCCCGAGCCTGGCCCGAGGATGACATACCAGCAGGCCTCGTCATCGGGGTGCGAGCTCCCGTCAATGGAGGCATCAAATATATGTGACGGTAAGCGGCGTAGTCCCCCTCCTCAAGATATAGTAAAGCATCACTACCCAGCATGGTGCCGACTACCTCTGAGAAAGAGAGCCTGTCAGCGGTCCGCATACTGACTGGGGGTACTGCGGGAGGATCCTGAGAAAGATACCCCCATACCTGACGCAGAAAGCGTTCCCCCAGAAACCATGCCCTGCCAACCGGCCCTTCGAGCAGGACCCTATACTGGGAGGTGTCCGACCCTCCGGTATACTGAAGTCGGAGACCATCACCCAGGGGCGCCCAGGGCTGCCATGTGATCTGCGGATGATAAATGCATAAGCCAATCAGAAATCGGGAATATACAGAGCAAATCAAAGATGAAAATGAAAGGAACTGAAAGTTCTGAAGTACCTCCGAATGTCGCACAGTGTCAAAGTACTGTCGCAGGTAAATGAGAGTCTCTTGGGGTCTCGGCCGGTGCGGGCCCTCGAACACTAGTGAATATGGGGTCATGGGAGGCCCTGCCACCTCCAACTCTGAGGCTAATGCTGGGAAGTATACATAGACCCATAGCTGAGAAAAGCAGTGCAGAATGTAAGTACGAAATGCTGAGAGCAAAATACAGACTGTAAAAGTGCGCTGTGTGTGCAATGTACAAGTAATGAAGAGCAGAAATGTAAATCAAGGGGACAGAAAAGTACCTCCCAGACTCTCCAGTAGCCGCCAAGTAAATCTCCCCGCCCGCGGTAGGTCGCGCTCATATAAAAGTAAAGGGTAGCCAGGCCGGCGCCACCCCAGTCATATCGACTGACCTGTGATAGGTCAACCAGAGCGCTCAGCAGGTATAGCCCGACTGTGTTCCCTCTATCGGCGAACAGGGTAGTCCCGAAGAGGAACATAAGGAAACCACGGGCGTACTGCTCCGTCTCCTCAGGAGTCTCGGGCACCATCTCCGCCCGCCGGAAGTGGGAAGAGAACCAAGTGTATCGGACTCTCCCAGAAACCCTGTCAACAGGCGGGCGAGCCCCCAATAGATACATCCAAGCGGCCTCCCACTCGCCCATATCCTCATCATAGGGGATGGGCCAACCTCCTATGTCCAAGCCAATCAACACAGCGAAGTCTAGAGGCGTCATGGTCATGTCTCCAGTGGCAGAGAAATGAAAGGAGTTGGTGGTGTCCCACCATCTCTCTACCAGTGCCGCCATCAGTGTCCTCCTGGCAGGACAACGTGATAATCCAGCGCAGAAGGTCCCGAACCCTGCCAAGTCTACTAAATCCCGGACAGCCTCTGGGAGCTCAGCATACCAATCCCTCGCGGCAGTGGAGCCATATCCCCGTACACTGCGAGAACCAACCTGCATTCAGAATGAATACATGTGTCAATAATGAAATGAAATGAGCTGTGTGTTCAGAAAATTTAAAAGTTTGGGCTGCGTGTTCAACTTTCAATCAGTGTGGGCTGCGTGTTCACTATTCTAATCTGGGCTGCGTGTTCAGAAAATTTGAAGTTTGGGCTGCGTGTTCAACTTTCAATCAGTGTGGGCTGCGTGTTCACTATTCTAATCTGGGCTGCGTGTTCAGAAAATTTAAAGTTTGGGCTGCGTGTTCAACTTTCAATCAGTGTGGGCTGCGTGTTCACTATTCTAATCTGGGCTGCGTGTTCAGAAAATTTAAAGTTTGGGCTGCGTGTTCAACTTTCAATCAGTGTGGGCTGCGTGTTCACTATTCTAATCTGGACTGCGTGTTCAGAAAATTTAAAGTTTGAGCTGCGTGTTCAACTTTCAATCAGTGTGGGCTGCGTGTTCACTATTCTAATCTGGACTGCGTGTTCAGAAAATTTAAAGTTTGAGCTGCGTGTTCAACTTTCAATCAGTGTGGGCTGCGTGTTCACTATTTAATCTGGGCTGCGTGTTCAGAAAATTTAAAAGTTTGGGCTGCGTGTTCAACTTTCAATCAGTGTGGGCTGCGTGTTCACTATTCTAATCTGGGCTGCATGTTCAGAAAATTTGAAGTTTGGGCTGCGTGTTCAACTTTCAATCAGTGTGGGCTGCGTGTTCACTATTCTAATCTGGGCTGCGTGTTCAGAAAATTTAAAGTTTGGGCTGCGTGTTCAACTTTCAATCAGTATGGGCTGCGTGTTCACTATTTAATCTGGGCTGCGTGTTCAGAAAATTTAAAGTTTGGGCTGCGCGTTCAACTTTCAATCAGTGTGGGCTGTGTGTTCACTATTCTAATCTGGGCTGCGTGTTCAGAAAATTTGAAGTTTGGGCTGCGTGTTCAACTTTCAATCAGTGTGGGCTGCGTGTTCACTATTCTAATCTGGGCTGTGTGTTCAGAAAATTTAAAGTGTGGGCCGTGTGTTCACTTTCGAATTCGGGCTGTGTGTTCGACAAATCAGTGTTTGAGCTGTGTGTTCACCTCTTAACTAATGTGTACTGTGCGTTCGCAATTAATTAATGAGCCGAGTGTTCAGAAATTCGAGTGTTTAAACTACATGTTCAGGATGCAAGCGAAGTACTATGTCACAAGCTAAACTGCGTGTTCAAGCATAGCAAAGGTGCGAAATATACAAAAAATGCAGAAAATGAAGTAAATACCTCTCGGGCCTCATGAGAGAGGTGATGCTCTGGCTCTCGGAGAAGCAGATCCCCAGGTGCTCGCTCATCAAAATTAGTGAAATGACGGAAAACGGCACGCGGAAGGACATGTGCTGGCGGAGCGTACCTCCCGGGAATAAAAGGTCGGACCCTTGGGGGCAAAGTCATAGGATCAAAATCGTCTCCAGCACCTGGAAAGCCTCCGCCGTGGGGAGAATTACCCGCCATTTTCAAAGAATCTGCAAAAGGAGCAAAAATGAGCGAAAATGAGCCAAAATTGGAAAAAGTCAACAAAAGTCAACTCTCGGGAAATGAAAAAGTCAACAAAAGTCAACTCCCGAGAAAATCTTCCAAATATTGAGACAAACTTACCTCAAGTGGCGAAAATGAGAAAAGAAGCTCCGAAACCGAAATTTAATCGCTTCAAGGTGCTTGAAACTGAATATTTTTATGGAAACAACTTGCGTGGGGCGTTGGAAAACGCGTATAGAACTCAGATCTGGAGAAGAAAGTGTTGTAGGAGGCAAGAGAGGAGAAGATCTCGGCTGCATTATATAGGCTCCAAGTCTTGGGATGAAGGAGCATGAAGAAAGGAGGTGAAAGGACCAAAATGCCCTCAGATTTGGGCATATGGCCGGCCGGCCACCTTTTCTAGCCGGCCAGCCATTTCCTTTTTGGAAAACCGGCCGGCCAGCCATTTCCTTTTTGGAAAACCGGTCGGCCACCTCCTATCACTCATAAAACTGGCCGGCCATGTCCCTCAAAGGCTCACCTAGCTCCCTGCAAATTTTGAGGAAGATTGGAGTTCTCGGGACCTGAAAAAGTTCAAGAAAAGTACACTTCCGGTCGCGAAATTGCTCCGCCGGAACTTCAGCTTCAAGATCTGACATGTGTCTCATCATCATTCATCAAAATCGAAGTGTATCCTTTTTGAATGAGTTGTAGCCTTTCCAGGAAGTGGATCGGAGGCCGTGATCGAGTCGCCTTCGCCGAAACACGCATTTCCGTACTCGTTATTTCATGACAAACGGGCACCCTGATTCATGCTCGTTTCGCACTATCATGCACATAACTTGCATTCTCATGATCACACTTGCATTTCCGTGCACATTTCTTGATATTGGCATACCTCTATGCTTGAGCATGCGTTGTCACGCATGTTCCACTCTTGCATTGCGATGCATTCACTCACCGGCACTGCGTGTGTCAAACTTCCAGAATCACATTGAATATATATTGGTAGCATACTGTACTTGTTACAATTTCTCTCTTTTGCAGGCACGATATTGTATGTACGGTTCAATTGAGGCTGGTGCAACCAGACGAATCGCGCAGGTATCGTATCTTCTCCGTGTGAGATGTGGCGGGGATTGAATAATCCTCCGCATTCTTAACTGCATGAAATGTAGTTGTTGCTTTGCGTTCTTGCTTAAAACTGTTGCATCTATTTGCGAATACCTGCTTCATTACAGCTTGCTGCATTTGCATGATCATTGAGTTATGTTCGGCTTCTTCCATATCGCTTTGCATTTTGCCCCCCCTGCCTGCGGGCCTGCCTGCGGGCACATCTCTGCTTACTTTGTACGTTTGTCTAAGTCTTCGGCCTTGTCAAAAATGGGTCGTCTCTGGGCTTTGACATTCACTCCCGTCACTTGTGACTTTCGAGTTCTGTCAAAGAGGGGCAACTGTAGACACCCCATTTTTGACCGACCTTAAGACTCAGACGTCACTGATTGAGCGCTTGGTGATGTTGCATAATGTGCTCGTTCAGAAGTTTCAGAGTTGCGGCCGTGAGCCCCGCTTCCGGACTTCCGAACCCTCTTTTGTGCTTTGCCTCGGTTTGCGAACCAGGCTCGGTTTTCTTTGTTTCTTTCCCTGAGGGGAAGGAGAGGTCCCGTAGACCATCTCTCAGTGGCCGTGGGCTACATTTGGTGGCCGTAGGCCATTTTGCCCATTTCGGAGCCCGGTTTCCGGTTTTTCAGGACCGTTGGCCGTGTGCCTCGGTTCGGGACCGCTTAACCATCTCCGTTTGCTCTAAATTTTGGCATGCATCTTATTTTCTCCCTTTCAAGGGACACTGGGGTCTGAGAAACCCACTTCGTGGCCGAATGCCACTTTCGGTGCTTAACAGCCCATTTTCGGGACCTCGAACTGCGCGTTTTGGCCCCCGAACATTCGTTTTGCAACGGTTTTCGTTCATTTTTGGCAGGTACCTCTGTTTTATCACTGGGAAGGTCACTGAAGGGTGGGAGGCCAGTAATTGTTGCAGCAACCAGTTATATATCCTCCGACGCCCGTTTTTCACACTTCCGGGCTAATGTTGAACACCTTGGGGCCATTTTCTTGAACTTTGAACCACATATTTGTGATATACACACATGGGAGGACCCTAAAAGTTGGTGGCCGGCCACTAATGTTACTTGACCCTTTTGAACCCCTCCTTCCGGGCTAATGTTGAACACCTTGAGGCCATTTTCTTGAACTTTGAACCACATATTTGTGATGTACACACATGGGAGGACCCTAAAAGTTGGTGGCCGGCCAGTAATTCCACCTGACCCTTTTGAACCCCTCCTTCCGAGCTAATGTTGAACACCCTTGAGCCACTTTCTTGGACTTTTAACCACAGGGTTGTATTGTACACACATGGGAGGACGCCATCATGTGGTGGCCGGCCACTAAACCAGCTTGACCCTTTTGACCCCTAGCCGGCCGGCTAGGGGATGTGGCTGGCCGGCCACCTGCAACAAAAATACTTGGCCGGCCATGATCTTCACATTGTTCACTTTACAGCTGTATAGCTTTATCCCCCAGAAAATATCTATATCCGGGGGATATTTTGTGGGGGAAAGTTGGCCTCCTTTTTCCCCCACCTTTACACCCTCTTTTGTTCCATATAACCAAGGGAAAACATCATATTTTGGGGTTAGAAAAAATTGTCTTCAAGCCTCAATACACATATCTCCCTCCATCTTTCTCATTTTCCTAAAAATCCCTAAGTCCTACACCTTGTTTTCTTCATCACCACCAAGCTCTACCACCACCACTCCATTTCAGCAGCAAGGGGAAGAATTCCAGAAGCTAAGAGGTAACAAATTTGGTCCAAGAAGCAACAAAAGCTTTGGTCTTCAATGGTGAGTTGCATTTCACCCTTTTGGGCCCTTTTCTTGTATCTTTTGTAATCCCTCTATGCTTTTTGCTTTGAGCTCCGGCCATAACTGAAAGCGGCCTTCTTTTGAGCTCATTTTCATGTCTCATTAAGGGCTCAACCCTGTTTGAGCCCTCCATCTTGCACTTGCTTCATTATCCCTCTAAAATGTCATTTTCTTGCATGATATTTTTAGCTTGTGTGTGATTTGTTTTGGAGCATGTTGTAAACTGATAATAGGCTTATTTTGAGCTCCTCTTCAACATTGAAGAAGGGCTCAACACTGTTTGGGACTTCCATGTTGTACTTGCCTTTATACTCCCTTTTTGGTCCCATTTTTGCATACTTTGGCAGCCTATTGTGCTTTGGTTTTTGGCCATTTTACAGCACTGAAAATAGTCTCATTTTGGTCCATTCTTCATGTTTCATTTAGGGCCTTTCATGGTTTGGGACCTCCATATGCCACTTCATGTTATATCTCTCTTTTGGTCCCCATTCTTGCATGTTTTGTTAGCCTATCATGCTTTTGTTTTTGGCCATTTTACAGTTCTGAAAATAGTCTTATTTTGGCCCATTCTTCATGTTTCATTAGGGTCTTTGGCCGTTTGTGGAATATTTTGTATACTTTGTGTTATAGCCACTTTTGAGCCTCATTTTGCATTGCATTTCTAGCATGTTTGTATACTGTTTTGGAGTTTTTACAGTTCTGAAAATAGTCATATTTTTGGTCCCTCTTCAATGTTGTAGAAGGGAATTTTTCAGTTTGGGCTTTGCATATACCACTTGCCTCTTTGGCCACCTTTTGGCCCTTTTTCTTGCATGGGAGTGCAGCCATACCTGTGTTTGTTTTTGGGGTTTTTACAGTTCTGAAAAACATCATATTTTGGGCCCCTCTTCCACTTTGTTGAAGGGCCCTAACCTGTTTGAGGACATCAGCTATGAGTTGCTTCTTAATCCCATGTTTAGGGCCATTTCTTGCATGCTAGTTTTGCCCTAACTTGGTTTGCTGTTTGGCCATGATTTGTACTAGTAAAATGCTAATTTTGGGGCTGCCTTGCTTCTGTCTTTACATTCCATGTACCAATTTTGCATGTTTGGTATAGCTATAGGCCATTTCGGGTGCCAAAATTCGTGTTTCGGGACTATTCCGCGCATCGGGTGTGTTTTCGCCTCATTTCGGGGCTGTTTTCCCCCACGTTTCATTGCTGAAAATCCATTAGCATGCTTGTATGCCATTTCCATGCCATTGCATTGCATATACCATTGCCTCGGTTTGCGTGCCCGTGTGCACGCATTTCGAGGCACTTCATTTTCATCCATTGGCCTCTTATGTGAGTGTGGCTGAGGCTCTCTCATGTTAGTATAAGTCCATGTTGCATTCTATATGCCATTTTTTTCATATTGCATTGCGTATGCCATTGCCTCGGTTTGCGTGCCCGTGTGCACACATTTCGAGGCACTTCATTTTCATCTGTCGGCCTCTTATATGAGTGTGGCTGAGGCTCTCTCATATTAGTGTAAGCCCATATCACATTTTCATGTCATTCACATTGCATATGCCATTGCCTCGGTTTGCGTGCCCGTGTGCACGCATTTCGAGGCATCTCATTTTCATAGCATAGTGCATACTAGGTTGTATCTTAGATCGCATTCTGTCATTTCCTCGGTTTGCGTACCCGTGTGCACGCATTTCGAGGCATGTCATTCCATAGCATTGTGTTTGTTAGGATTGTATCTTAGTTGCATTTCATGCATGTCATGCATATTTCATCGTGTTCGGAATAGGAGTTAGCCCGGGCACAAAAACGAGGTGCATTTCGTACTCCGAGTGACGGAATGTATCTCAATTCCCCAGTCACCGACACTCCGGATTATCCATGATGGAGTTAGGTTTTAGCTGTGTTTTCATGTGCATTCATCCTATATTGAATTGTGCATTTCAACTCCTCGGCCATCATACCTCGGTATACGTGATTGGTGGCACGAGGATCGAAACATGCATATATCTGTGAAAATACATTGCTATGCCCCTTTCCTGCTCTCTGTTGCAGCAAAATGAAGAATCAGCAATTTTTCGGGACTTGGCGCGTTTTCCAAGGATAACTGCTAAACAGAGGCTAATTGGGGCATCCCGGTGGATTTCTGCGCAAGGCAGCCCAAATGTACATCATCCATCAGAAGCAAGGCAGTCCCGGGCTTGTACGCCAGTTTTATTTGCTTTCTTAGTTAATTCATTAATTAATTAGGAATTTGTATATTATTTGGACTGTAATATTTGGACTGTAATATTCTTTTATTTGGGACTGTATATTTATTCGGACCCTCTGCGCGAGGGCACAACTGTAATAAGTGTGCGTGTGTGTGTTGTATGTCTTCCAACCCCACGTCTTTCTCCCTTTTATTTATCCGCTTTGATGGTTAGATTAGGGCATGTTTAAATTAGCATACAGTACGACAGCATGTTTGCATCATTCATCTGTTTTGCATGCATCGGGCTCGGCGCATCATACTAACTGCATCGTATTTTCAAATCTAAATTGAATACATGTTAGCTGTAGCATTTCATATGCCATGTTTAGAATAGTCGAGCCTATTTTAGTTGCATTTTTGCATGTGTTGCATTAGGCATTTCTGTATAATTAGGATCATGCATGGATTTCTAATTAGCTTCCTTTTTTGGCTTGGAGTACCCGGTAAGCTTTATGCTTTAGCATCCTTGCATGCGTGTGAGTGAATGCTATGATAGCATGCTTACCATGAGGCAATATGCTTATGTGATATAACTGCATGAATGCCTGTGGATGAAGGTTGGGTTACTTAAATTGGAATAAATCATCAAATGTTTCAAGCCTACCTGCAGGTAGCAAACCATTTTCAAAAAGCGAACATGAAATGTTTTGTTCCAATTCAGGCGACTCAGTCTATACTTGTATGCTGTGCGCATCACATAGTAACCTAGGCTAATAACCGGAATAAGAACTCACAATGTTTTCAAAAATAGATATCATGGTTAGTAGAGGCCGATCTTTGATCGGGCGAGCGGGGGTGCTCACGAAGTGACCTTCCCCAATCGTACCCAAGTTCCCGAGCCGAGGCAACTTTGGTGATGACGGACACGTGGCCTTTTGGCACCGAGTCAGGGTTTCCTAAATTTCCCAAAATAAAATATTTAGGTGACGACTCTGTATCTGGCAAAGCAGTCCATGTTTGGCACTTCTTTCAAAAATCTATTTTCTCAAAACGATTTGCCGGATTTGGACTCTTTGGTTCAGACTTAGAACCGTGACTACAAATCGAGTCCGAGCTGTAGCGAGGTCCCCCGCGGGCTTGTTACATTATGGCATGTCAATATAAGCGCAAAAACCCACTGAGATGGCATCCTAAAGACCTAAGCATAGAGGCATGCACAATGACCCACTCTTAAGGCATAAAACACCAACTCTCCTAAGCATGGAAAATGTGATAAATGTGAGTGCATGACCACACTATATGGACTAAAATCACATATGAAATGATGCCAAATCATGAAAATGGCCCAAGTAATACATGTTAGTGGACTTGGACACTCAAAGCAAACAAGGTGGATTGAACCATAGCTATACAAAACAATGCATGCATGACTAAAGCAACATGAAGTAGAGCTCAAGCATGGTAAAACATGACTAAAAGTTTCTTTGAGTCGAGCCAAAACATGCAAGAATGATGATCCAAACACAAGATGCATGTTAAGGCAATAGAGAGGATTACACTACAAGTGCATGATGCATGTAAGAGGCTATCAAACCAACCTTAGAAAGAGGTATAGCATGCTAAAATAACACCAAAAAGTTGCTGAGATGGAACCAAAACATGCTAAGCAAACATGCTATGATTATGGGCCATTTATACTAGTATGCAAGACACAAGGAGAATGGGGTGTCCCTCTCCTATTCAAGACTCCAAAACCACCTTTCCACCTCTAAAATCCTCTGGATTTCAGTGGTGAGAAGGTCGAAACAAGATGGTTTCAAAGCTCAAAAGGGAAGGCACAAAATAAGGCCAAACAAGGCCTAAGAGGGGGGTAGACAACCCCCAACACAAAAGTGACCTTAAACAAACATCACAAGCATAAAAAATTAAAATTTTTTGTAGTTTAGAGTTAAGTTTAAAACAATATACAAGTAGGTCTAAAAGCTTAAGCCAAAACAATGGATTAAAAGTTAGTTGACTCACCCTTGAAGAACACCTTCAAGAACACAACTCCAGCAACTTTTCTGAGTTCAAACCAACCCAAAAACACTAAAATCAACTCCTCAGTACCTCAACTAATTAAAATCAAGCGCGGGTTAAGGAACCACACGTGCTAATGCGACCATCCTCCTCGGAAAAGCCTCTATTTTGCTCGCAAAACTGTTATATCTGCAGAAAAAAACTTTTATTTTGGCCTCAGTTTCTGCTCTGTTCTGCAAGAAAAAGACACTGTTTGGCTGAAAAGAGGTAACCGGCCGGCCAGGAAAAGTGGTCGGCCGAATTCAAAGGGTGGCTGACCGGCCACTAACTTTGATACTGCCCTGCTGCATCAAAAAAGAAATAGAGCAGAAATAGAGTGTTTTCAAGGCTGTCTCTCCCTATCATGGAACAGATCAAGGGAGGAATAGAATCGATTCACAGTTCATCAATGGTCACAAGGTTGTTGCATGATGATTCATGACTCAATTGGACAAATGTTCAATAAGTGAAAATAAAAGACCAACAAAACCTCCTCCCTATCATGGAATTGATCAAGGGAAGTGGTAGACCTTGAATCTTGAACCATTATCATCATTAAAAAGTATGAAATGACTCAAGACTCAATGGGTCCAATTAATGTCCGATTGAACCCAACTTAATTTTATTATCTTTTACCATTTTAGTCCAATTTTTAATGCCTATTTTACTTACCTTTCCATTCATTAGTCATTTTAGTCCAAGAATTAGAATTAAGTCCACTAAACAGAGAAAAGTGTCAAACAAGAAGTTATGTTGGGCATGAGAGAGATGTAATGTCTTGGTAATGAACCTCCAAAGAAATTAAACCATTAAGCATAGAAGGGTCTTTTCTCAAGCTTAAACAACACTCGTTTGAAACAACTCTCAAAGAAATAAAAAGCCAAGAAAGGAGGGAGAATCCAGAGGTAAACATAGGGAGGAAAAGCATAAAATAAATGCTATCAACCCAAATAAGTTGGTGTCTAAGACCTAAACCACCGAACTTATGAGGACCACTACACTAAAAGCATACTATACAAAGCATAAATGAAATAAAAATACTAAAACAGTCCTAAAAACAACAAAAACAGTGCTGAAATTATCATGGAAAGGTTAGAAAAAGTAAGCCAAAACAATGGAGAAATTAAGCTAGTAAACAAGCTTAAGGAGGGGTGGCTAACCCCTCCACTTTTGGAACTTTAAAACTATATTTTTAGCCTCTGAAAAATAGTGGTAAAAAGTGGAAAAATAGATAGGAAACACAAGGGTAAAAGCTTGGAAAATAAGGTTCAAAGAAGGGTGGTTAACCCCTCTACCTTGGATAGCTTTAAGCTACAAGTTTTAGCTCATAAAAACAGTGAAAAAACAATGTAAAAATAGCAAGTAGAGATAGGGAAGAAGTAGTGTAAAGAAGCTAGAAGTTATATCTCTTGAGGAGGAATAACACTTTGATTCACAAACCAACAAATTCTCACCCTCAAGTGCTGAAATTCAAGCTCAACAACCTCAGGAAAATGCCCTAAAAATTTGGTTTAGGGAGTATAGGTAAGGTAGGTTGCACAAGAGAGAGAGAGAGAGATTTTCAAGAATTTGAGCTCTTGGAATTTTTTCTAACCTAAAACATAAGGTATGGCTCTCTATATAAAGAACAACTGGTTGATATCTTGGAAATATCTGTA
This sequence comes from Camellia sinensis, assembly GCF_055761805.1. Classification (NCBI taxonomy): domain Eukaryota; kingdom Viridiplantae; phylum Streptophyta; class Magnoliopsida; order Ericales; family Theaceae; genus Camellia; species Camellia sinensis. Next base: position 76,680,326 of record NC_138964.1, read on the forward strand.
TGGAGCCAGCTGGTGTAGTGCATGCACATGGGGGGACAATTGGCAACAAATATCTGCTCTACCAGAACACATGGCCTGTCGGCCAAGTAGGGGACGGTCGACCACTAATTTCTGGCCAGCCAGCCACTAGTTGGCCTGCAGGCCTCTAAGTGGTCAGGCTTGGAAAAATTATGTTTTGGTCCAAAAATGGTGCAAGGTTTGTAGGCTTCTGAGACTCAAAACTGAGGCTTCCCGCTAAGGAAATCAAACGTTTGTACATCATAATTTTCATCATTGGATGATCAATCTGAGGCGCCGAAGTCCTAAGTGCGGTAAAAAATGAGGTGTCTACACTAAGTTAGTGCTTCATTGATGTGGCATATCATATACTCTTGTTGTTATGAGGTGGATTGTTCTGGTTTTTTCTCTGTTTTTCTTCTGTCTGGTTGTTTCACTCGTTTTCTTGTTGGTTGCTCTCCAACTTAGGGGATACTACCATATGATACGGTGTGGAATTTGGTGCCAACCTAGTTGGGATGATTTTGCTCATCGTGATGCTAGTGCATTCGCCTTCTTTATTGATGTAATTACTCTTGTACTTTGTACTTTTATATTTTATCAATAAAGTTCCTTTTTTTGCTGATAAAAAAAAAATTATCGGAAGGCTCGGCACCTATCTGCACAAGTTTCTAGACTTTCACCAAGGACACATAAGCCAACTTAATGCCACAACAACACTCCCTACCTAGATTCACCAAGGTATTCACCATTTTTCTCAAAAACGATAAACATTTTCAATGTGTTAAATGTGTTACAATGCTCAATGCAATGGATGAGAAATTAGTTTCAATTCACCTAATTCTCATGCAATTTCTACAACAATCCTAGTTGTTCTCCACTGATAGCCCTGAACAGATAATTAATTTTCACCATAGATATACTTTCCAACATTTTCAAATAGGAGTTATAATTCATATCCAACTCCACCACCATCATCGTCATCATCATCGTTCCAATTTCAAAATACCAACATCAATTCCATTTTTCTTTACAAAACCAAACATTCACATTTTAGGGCAAAACCCCCATTTTTCTTTACAAACCCATTCCAAGAGTAACAATACATCGTTTTACCACAACTCAACCACATTTACAATTCCACAACCATTTTCAAGGATACATTTGAAAACACTTCTTTTGATTTCAACACCAAAACCCTAGATTTTTATCAAAATCCCTAAATCCCATGATTTCTTTGAAAAGACAAATAATTAAGTTAAAAATATACTAAAGTGTGGCGAAATCCCTACCTTAAGGACAAGGACCAAAAAAAAAAAAAAAACAAGAGTTGAAACTTGACAAAGCTGAAAACGAACATTGTTCCGATCAAATGAAAGCTCTAGGTGAGCTCTACCTTTTTCTCCACAGGACAAGGGTTGAGAAAGCACTAGATCAAGGTGCATTTAAGGGTAGAAGATGAGTTCTAGAAAGAGAGTGCCTAGATTTAGGGTTTGGAGGTGTTTAGAGAGAGAGAGAGGGAGAGAGATACAAAAAAGTGACTCAAAAATGTGACTTTATGGAAGCTCTAGGTGAACTCTACCTTTTTCTCTAGAGGACAAGGATTGAGAAACCACTAGATCAATCCAATCAAATGGAAGCTCTAGGTGAGCTCTACATTTTTCTCCAAAGGACAAGGGTTGAGAAACTACTAGATCAAGGTGGATTTAAGGGTAGAAAATAAGTTCTAGAAAAAGAGTGTCGAGATTTAGGGTTTGGATGTGTTTAGAGAGAGAGATAGAGAGAGATATGAAAAAGTGACTCAAAAAGGTGACTATATGGACAGGTATATGCGTAGACCGCTTGAACTCAGGAATGGTCGCTCGAGCGATTAGACACAACAAGAAAGACCGCTCGAGCAAACGAAGTGACCGCTCAAGCGAAGAACACCACCCTCCCAGTACTTTTACAGGCATGCAAAAGTACTGAGAGTTTTAAAAGACCGCTTGAGTGCAAGAAGGACCGCTCGAGCCATGACCACTCGAGCGCAAGAAACACCGCTCAAGCGAAGAATGCCATACTCCCAGTAGATTTGCAGACCTACAAAGGTACTGGAAGTCCTCAAAGTAAGCTCAAGTGCAAGAAAGTTCACTCGAGCGATCAAGCCAAAATCTTGGTAGCACATTTTGAAAAACTAACTTTCAACCTATTTCAAACACAACTAAAAAACACCAACACCCAAACTCAACAAGGAATAAGATGAAAGAAGACATGAACAACCATCCAGATAAGAAAACCCGGATCCAAAACAATGAACGGGTCAGGTTTATACCAGAATCACTATAGGCACTACAACAAAATGCACTTTTGGCAACCATATTTGGCGACTAAAAAAATTTTAGTCGCCAAAAGTTATGGAATTGGCGACCAAAAATTATGTTAGTTGGCAAAAGTACAATATTTAGCTACTAAATTTTTTTAGTCGAGGTATATTGATTATTGGCGACTAAGAAAAATTTAGTCGCTAAAAATGCCACAATTGGCGACTAAAAAATATTTTAGTCGTTGTATAGTTAGTTTTGGCTACTAAAATTATTTAGTCGCCAAATGAAAAATAAAAATTTACTTTTTATCTTTGGCAACCAAAAGTTTGGTCGTCAAAAAATTATTTTCAACGACTAAAAAATATTTCAATCACTGTATAGTTAGTTTTGGCTACTAAAATTATTTAGTCGGCGAATGAAAAAGAAAAATTTACTTTTCCAAAAATTTATTTTCAGCGACTAAAAAATATTGTAGTCGCTGTATAGTTAATTTTTGCTACTAAAATTTTTTAGTTGCCGAATGAAAAATAAAATTTTACTTTTTATTTTTGGCGACTAAAAGTTTGGTCGCCAAAAATTTATTTTCAGCGACAAATAATTTTTGGTCGCCAAAGAACTGAAATATTTGAAGGGAGACATTTCAAATTTTGGAGGGATTTATAAAATATTTCCAGCAACTAAAAAATATTTTAGGCGCCCATAACCATATATATATATATATATATATTCTTCTTTGCCTATTTTTTTTTTCCCTAAATTGAATTTGTTTCTCTGAAGGAGCTCTTTCTTCCCCATCTATGGGCCATCGATCTCAATCCCTTAAGCCGCTCTTTATGTCCTTACCACCATCGCCGACACCACTGGCAGTCCATTGTGGGATGAAGTCTCTAGGTACACTTTTACCCTATCTCTTTCTCTCTCTCTCTCTCTCTCTCTCTCTCGCTCTCTCTCGCTCTCTAGGTTCAAGTCATCTCATGAGATCGAAGTTGAACATTACTAAACTGTCAATTTTTTACATTCGATTGTCAATCCCTGTCCCTTCAAACTCACAAAACAAGAGAACTGAATTTAGGTGTTTGAACATGTTCCTTGAAGAAGATTTGAGCAATACCCAATAGGCTTTGAACTAGAGTAGATAGAGAGACATGAATGTTAAGAGAGTTTCTCTGTTGTTTTTTCGGCAACCCTTCTAAGCAATTATTAAGTTGAAGACCAAACTATCAATTTCCACATTTCATAATCTTTGATAATTACTAGTTAATTCAACACACTTTGAAGAAATATCCCCTCCCCCTACCCCCATCTCTCTCTCTCTCTCTCTCTCTCTCTCAACATCCTCTCTTGTTAAACATAATCAAGTCATCTCTTGAGTTTGAAGTTGAACACCAAACTGTCAATTTTCACCTTTGAAATTATACTTTTGCCGACCAAAGAAATTTTGGTCGCAAAAAAATCACTTTTCTGCGACTAATTTGAAATTAGTAGCTAAAAGTTATGACTTTTACTGACTAAAGTGATTTAGTTGCACAAAAATGATTTTCTGTGACTAGTTTGAAATATTAGTCACCAAAAATATATGCATGAAGGTGAAAAATTGAGCGGGAGACTCAAATCTTTTAGCGACTAATGGAATTTGATCGCAGATGTCAAAGTGACATCATTTTGACATTTGCAGTGTAACTTTGGCTGACCAACACTACTGTAGGAAAAAAAAAAAAAATTAAAACAGATTCAAATCCTTATTATCTATGGGTTAGGATTTGGGTCTTGGTCACGAATCGAATTTGATAGAGTTGGTGAATTCTCATCCACTCGTGGCGTGAATTCGAGTATCTATGGTCTTCAAGTTATTGGAATTGAATCTGATTCGTACTCAGAGGAGGTGGGTCAGGATGTCAATTCTAGGGTTAGTGATGATGGTAAGAATGATTCACTCGGGGAGGTTATGCCTCTCTTTTGGGATTGTCTTGGATTTAAGGAACGAAGAGAAGCCAATAATGACGAATTTGAGTGGAAAAGGGTTAACGAGGAAGGGAAGGGCTTGAGTGCAGTTATTGATCGAATTGAACAACTATCGGTAGCTTCTCAAGTTTCAATCAATGAGGAATCAAGTGATATTGGGGAGGAAGCTTCGCGGGATTTCGAATGGGAAGTTCTTTTAGCTGTTCATAATTTGGATAGACTCCATGAATTGGACCATCACGGCGATAGTGATGGCATTTCGTATTTAGATGTTAGGGATGGTTATATATATGTGGTTATGTACAATACTGTAGACACCCCATTTTTGACCGACCTTAAGACTCAGACGTCATTGATTGAGCGCTCGGTGATTGCGCATGTTAAGCTCGTTCTGAGGTTTCGGAGTTTTGACTGAGGTCCTTACCCCCGGACCTTGGGACCCTTTTATGCTTTGCCTCGATTTGCGGACCAGGTCTTTCTTTTTCTTCTCAGAGGGAGGGAGAGGTCTTGTAGACCATCTCTCAGTGGCCGTAGGCTACTTTTTCGTGGTCGCAGGCCGCTATTCCCATTTGGAGACCAGTTTCTGATTTTCGGAGCCGTCGGCTGCGCGCCTCGGTTCGGGACGACTTAACATTCTCCGTTTGGTACGGTTTTTGGCACACACCTTGTTTCCTCTGTCTAGAGGGACACTGCGGTCCGGGAGACCACCTTTGTGGTGGCACACCACTTTTGGTGCTTAACAGTCTGTTTTCGGGGCACCCGGCCGCGCATTTTGCCCCTCAAACCCTCGTTTTGCATCGGTGTCGGTTCATTTTTGGCATGAACCTTATTTTCATTGTTTGGAAGGTGGTACAAGGGTGGGAGACCACCTTTTTCTCTTGGAGACCACTTCTCTCTCTGCCAACCGATTTTCTTGTCGGCAAACTGGTCTCCCTAATTTTTGAGCAACATTTGCTGGTCTCCCACCATACCACTAGCTTGCATTCAGTTGGGAGACCATCAAATGGGCTGGCCGACCACTTTTCCTTGAGGGAGACCACTCACCCTGGTCGGCCGACCAGGGGAAGTGGTCGACCGACCACCTTAACTGGTCGGCCTGCTCCCTCCAGTTTTGTCATTCTGAGTTGTTGCCAATTGTGCCAGCTGGAAGACACAGACTGCATCCTTCATACACGTGTATGGAGGATCTTTGGCCTTGGTTTTTAGATTCTTTGAGAAGCTTTGGCCTCCTTTGTCTATAAAGGAAGGCCTCCCCCTCCTTTGTGAGGGTTCAGATTTTGGTTAAGGCACATACACATATCTTTCTCTTTGTCTCTATATTTAGGCTTAAGAAGTGTATTGTTCTTGACCCTTTTGCATCACACCTCATAGCCTAACAATTCCACCATCAACCCATGGTTCTTGCAGGTCATTTTCAGAGGTTAAGGAGCTGGGTTTTTGGTCTAGAAGTTGCTGTCTTTGTTGAGCTTCAAGGGTAACTCATTTTCTCCCTTTTTAAGCATTATTTTGATCCATCTCTTAGCCTCATTTGCATGCTTATTTGAAGTTTATTGTCAACTGAAAAAAGATTTATTTTAAGCATTATTCATGTTTGTTTAAGGCCATTTTCCTGTTGGAGGTCATCTACCCTCTTTCATGCTTCATTTAGTCTTGTTTTGAGCCATGCCTTAAGGCCTTTGTGTTGACCTTTGCTTGGCCTTTTAGCCACTGAAATCCAGTGGATTTTCAATGGTTGGCATGCTGTTTTGAGGGCCAAAATCAGAGAGGGGCGACCCTCTCTCTTTTGGCCTTGTTTGTTTGCATATTTGGCCTTTCCAAGGAGCCTATATTTTCATACTTCCTAGCCTTAGTTCAGGCTATTTTTAGTGACTTTTAGGACCTTCCTAGACTCTTTCTAGGGCTGGTTTGGTCACCTCATGTTTGCCTCTTGCATGTGTAGAATAATCCTCTTCATGGCTTATCAAAGGAGCATGTCATTCTTGCATGTATTGGTCATGTTTCAGTGGGTCTTTGGTCATTCTTTGGCATATCATAGCTCTAACTTTAGCTGGTTTAGTGGCCTCTTGAATGCTTCACATGCTTGTAGTGTAAACCATGCTCACTAGTTTACATTGCATGTTGTTTTGGTCATTGATTCTAGCGTATTTTGGCTATACTTCAAACTGATTTTGTTCATATTTTGGGCTGCCTTACCTCTTTTTTGAGGCCTCTTGGTCAAATGATGCTTGCCATGCATACTTGTAGTGTAATATCCTTGCCTAGCCTTGAGTTTTGGAGCCCCTTGCATGCTTAACTTGAGGTGTTTCCATGTCTTGGCATCATTGAGCATGTTATTTCAGAGCCTATACTTGTGCCATGCTCCCATGTTTTCCACTCTTTAAATGCGTTTGAGAGTTGTGTTTGTATACCTCATTTATGGGCCATTGCATGAGCTTCATTTTTGTGCATTTCAAGCCATCATCTTAGTCCATTTTGCCATTGTTTTGGGCCTGCATAGGGACTATTTGGGGTTGGTTTGTTCATTTGGGCATTGCTTTGCATACCTCTAGTGTAATGCACTTCACTAGTTTCGGTATTTGAGCCATTCAACATGCATAACATGAGTTGTTTGTATGAGTCGGGACCATTTTGTATGTCATTTCAGAGCTAGAACATGTGTTGTTGTATGCCATATTTCATCTTTTCCATGCTTTCATACAGTTGTATCTTGTGCCCTAGGCTTTGAGCCCTTACATCTTGCATGTTTGCATGTGTTTTGTTGCCTCATTTTCATCATGTATGGCCACTGATTTGGGTGTGGCTGAGGCCCATTCATTTTGGTTTAAGTCTATTTTGCATCGAGTATGCCATTGTAGTTCATAGTATTAAGTATGCCGCGTTGTCACATGTTTGATCATTGCATTGCGCATGCCTTGTTCACTTCATTGTGTACGATATTCTTCACATGTGCATTGTGTATGACATATAGTATCATGTGCATTGAGTATGCCATTGTTAGTTTGTAGCATTGCGTATGCTAGTTTGTATATTTGCACGTCATCCTTTGCATGTTTGCATGACTTGGTTGCATCGCCTTAGGATTGCATGCTTGAGGTCGCATTGTGCATGCCATGCTACTTGTTGCATTGTGTTTGGAATAGGAGTTAGTCCAAACACGGGAAATGAGGGACGTTTCATACTCCAAGTGATGAAACGTGCCTCGATTCTCGATCGCCAACACTCTTGACTAACACATGATGGAGTTTAGGCATTTATGTGTTTATATGTGCATTCATTTCACATTGAGTCATGCAATCTGACTCCTCGGCCATCATGCATCGAGATGCGTGATTGGTGGCCCGGGAATCAAGGGATACACTCCCTAGAGCTTATGCAATGACGGGGAGAGTGGTCATGCACACATGTGTTGTAAATACCTTACTTTCTCTCTCTCTTGCCTTTGTTGCAGAAAATGCAGAAACCAGGAGAAGAAACTAGTCGGTCGACCAGGTTTTCTGGCAGGCCGACCACCTTTTCTGGTTTTCACCACCAAGGGTGGTCGATAGGTGGTCTCCAATGCCTATAGCTGGTCGGCAGCCTCCCCCTAGATTCACAGGGTAGAGTTTCATCTCCTTGGAGCTTTGTGCAAGTTTCTGAAATCAATTGCAAACAAAGGCGAGCCGGGGCATCACGATAGATTTCCTGACAAGGCGACTCGAGCATGCATGCATCCTTTATCATTCAAAGCAGAGCTGAGGCAGCCCATTTTACATAGTTTGCATACTAGTTTAGTTAATTTGTTAATTAGCTAGTGTTGTGTAATAATTAGTTAATTCGATTCTGTATTATTTATTCGGACCCTCCGAGAGAGGGCAATATTGTAATAAGTGTGCGTGTGTGTGATGTATGTCTTCCAACCCCATGTCTTTCTCCCTTTTGTTTACCAGCTTATGATGGTTAGTTTAGGGCACGTTTCAATTAGCATCCTTATGCTCGTATGTTTGCATCCATTCATCTGTTTTGCATGCACCGGGCTCGGTGCACCATACTAACTGCATCGTATTTCAATTCCAAGTTGAATACATGTTACCTGTAGCATCTCATATGCCATCTTAGAGTAGCCGAGCCTATCTTAGTTGCATTCTTGCATGTGTTGCATTAGGCATCTCAGCATAATTAGGATTCATGCATGTTTTCTAATTAGCTTTCTTTTTTGGCTCAGAGTACTCGGTGAGTGTTTATGCTTTAGCATCCTCGCATGTGTGTGAGTGACTGCCATGATAGCATGCTTGCCATGAGGCTAACTGATTATGTGATATACCTGCCTGAATGCCTGTGGGAGAAGGTTGGATTATTTAAATTGGAACAATTCATCGATTGCGAGTTTTAAGCCCACTTGAGAGTGGCAAATCACCATGTTTTCTAAGCCCACTTGAGGGTGGCAAAATCCACATTTTAGCCTACTTGCGAGTAGCAAACTGTTTTCAAAAACAAACATGAGATGTTTTATTCCAACTTAGACGATCCAGTCTATACTTGTATGCTGTGCGCATCACGTAGCAATTCTAGGCTAATAAATCGGAATAAGAGCACATATGTTTTCAAAAAACAAGATATCATGTTTAGTAGTGGCCGATCTTTGATCGGGCGAGTGGGGGTGCTCATTGCATGACCTTCCCCAATCGTACTCAAGTTCCCGAGCCGAGGCAACTTTGGTGATGATGGACACGTGGCCTTAGGCACGAGTCAGGATTTCCTAAATTCCCCCAAAATAAAATATTTAGGTGGCAACTCTGTATCTGGCAAAGCAGTCCATGTTTGGCACTTCTTTCTAAAAATCAATTTTTCAAAACGATTTGTCAGATTTGGACTCTTTGGTGATTTATCAATCTCGTATTGCACTTTGCGAGATCAGATTAAGAACCGTGACATTGAGTCCGAACTGTAGTAAGCCCAAATGAACGAAACGGGATTTTTCCCGGGACATTCGGGGACGTCTACAAACACGCTACCTGGACAATTTGTGCAGAATAAAAGTGCTTTGAAGGGTAGTCCACTGGCTTCCAAAGCAGTTGTGGAAAATCTTATGTCTGTGGCGTTGACAAAGAAAGAGTTACAAGAAAACAATGTAGTTTGCGCGGTTTGTAAAGTTAAGATTTTGGTGGAGGAAAAAGTGACAAGGCTACCTTGCCGTCATCATTAACACGGGGACTGCATTGTCCCATGGTTGTGTATTCGTAATATAAGTCATGTTTGTCGGTATGAGTTACCCACAGACGATCTAGATTATGAGCAGAGGAAAACCCAAAGGGGGAGTCTTGATATGCCACAAGATTTTCAGGTCAGATACAATTCTGAACTATTACCATGATATTGTGTTTTCTTTATGTAAATAATATCTTAAGGGGACTTTACATCGTTTTAGTGAAAATGGAGTTTTTGTTGATTTCGTATGTTGTATTGGCAAGATTGTTAAAAGTTAGGCTACTAGATTGGGTTTCTTTGATACAGGCATTGGATGAATTGCTTTCTATGTAAACTAGGTTGTATCCGTGCATATACACCAAAAACTGAATATATGAATCAAATAAGAGCTTATAAGGGTGGGTGGGTGACAATATGATACTATTTGTCTGTTCTATTGCATGTATGATCATTGCTTCATGCTAGTAGTGCTGACCAAATTTCTCAATAGTTTTTAGCTTTTGAAATTTTATGTTCTATAAACATAACCAATAATGTAGCAAGTAGCAATCTTCAACTCAACTAAATGTTTTTAATCTGCTACTTGGGGTTTAGTATACCATACTTTTTTTTTCCGCACTATTTATTTATGGCCATGCTATAGACCATCCTGTATTTCCTGATTGTTCTGATCATCTATGAACAATTTAAACTTTAACTGCAGATCACTCATTCATGTGGCAGAATAATTGATCTTAACTGTATGCTATTAATTATCATGACATGTTATCTTCTTATGCTTCCAACATGTAACTATCAATAGGAACTAGACCTATCAAGGCTTAGTCAATTTGCAAGCCAAAGCACTTGTGTGTTTGCTAGATTTGTGATGGTTGGCTCTCTGGATGTTGCCTTGCCATCAAACGGGCCTTTTGTTCAATTGATTATGAGCGTAACATGCAATATAGTGTGGCCATGTCTAAGAAAATGTTTTGGTTCAATGACAAAACAGTTGATATGTTTTACCAATATTTATAACTATTTTAAATTTTGGTGAATTATGGGTTTGGCTACTTGGGTAACCAAATAAAATTTCATTTTGGCCCATTTCATGTTAATGGTCAAACTAATTTTAACCAGATTTTGATAAAGTCACCAGCTACCTATATGTCCACTGACCATTACAATTGTTAAGGGAATACAGGAAGTAATGAGGGACAATGCAGTCATTTAACACTTTTAATCCAAATCAGCACAAGGGAAAACAAACAAGGGATAAGGTCAGAAAAGGTTATCCTGGACCTCATCCCAAGTCCATAGAAACAACCTCTCTCTAAATGTTCTTAGAATAGTCTCCCATATGAATTGGGACTCAACGGAATGGAGGATCTCCATTATAGAATCCAATGGTTGCTGAAAAACCACCTCAATAAGTATTATGACTTCTTTTTTTTTTTTTAATTTGAAATAATGATAGCTTATTTAGTCATTGGATATGTTATAGAGAGGATCACAATCTAGACTCAACAGTCAACACCTCTCTATTCGGTAATGAAGTCTCATCTATCTAAGCAACCTTAAATGACTGTGGAACTGGCTCAGATTGCATCTTCATTATAGCAATAGCTTATTTAGTGACCACATTCATTGTACTCCCATCATCAATGATGATCTCAAACTTTATCCCAACATTTTGCAAATGTATGGAAAATGCCAAATATTGAGTGTGTGCACTAGGCATTTTGCTTACCAAATATCACAGGCACACCTGGTACCTTCAACTAAAACAAATAAATAAACAAATATCAAAATCACAACTGTACCTGTCCATTAGAGCATTTGTATGTGTGCACTAGCATAGGAGTACTGAGTGTCCATGCACAATGTGGTAATGCACAAAACAGAGAAAGTCTAGTTTAGCATTAGCATCCAAATAAGAATTTCCAGTAATATATATATATATATATTTGACGAAATATATGTATTAAATTTTCAACAATTTTAGGTTCATAATTTGCCTCTACCCCACATTGCATTCTCAAAATGCCTAGTGTTCAGGAAAGAGCATGGCCACATAGATTACCTATTTATTTTAAAGTGATGTTGTGAAGGGCGAAGACGGAAAAAAATTATTTGTGAATCATTTTCCTTTTTTTGTAGGAAACACAAACTGCTTAACATGTAGAGCATAAAATTGTCCATGTGCAATGTTGTCTATCTAAAGAACAAACCAAACCAAAACCAAACCAAGCGATTACGGTTAGGCTTTGGGAATTTTCAAGCGATTTGTGCTTGTTCATAGGTGTGACTGATAGTTGCCAGAACTACTCTGGTTATATCATCCACTTGGAGTTACTTCATTTTTAATGGCATTTCAAGCTTCAAAGTACCTCTTATACATCTGTTATATTCATATATATATATATATATACATATATAAATTGTATTTAAACATCACTAGTCCTGTAACGTGCAGGTCATAGTAGCTAACTTGGTATATCAAATATTCACATATGTTGTCCAATTATTGCAAAATGAGGTATAAAACCCAAATGCATGCATTGATTGAGAAACTAAATGCATTCTCCTACCTGTGCACGACTATAGAGCCTTTCTCTTTACTAGGCTTTGTGTAATTAGACACAACCATGTGTTTTAGTAGAGATCTCCATGTCTTTGGACTCATGTACTAAGCAAAGATCAAGGATCACTATGCATATAAATATACACTTTAAATATATGCATATATTATGAGATCATGTTTTAGTGAATGTTTCACACAAACGATGACTATGAAGTCTCTGCCTTGTTAACCTTTGGATAATTAGATGGAATTTTTAAATTGTATATATTTATTGAATAAGCTTTGTGATGGAGATAATGTTTGAATTGTTAGAATTATTATATCCACTATGGGAAGTTTTCTTTTAAATATGGAGAATCTTTTGTTGGTTGTAGCAAGTGTATAGATAAAGCTTTTTGGAAGATTGTGAGTACTGGATCAATGTGGAGCTTATTTCCTTTTTCTTTTTTTCTTTTTTTATATACCATTTAATTTGCGAGTCATACATCTATTACTATTGGAATTTTTCTGAGTGTGGTACATTGATATTAATAGAATTGTAATGTTGACTGAATATACACGTATGAATGTTGTTGTTTTATTTACAAAATGGTATACCTTTACTTTTTATTGACCTTTTTCATTTTTTGTCCAATTTTACAATCATTTGATGCGCTTATAACCTTGATAAAAAAAATTACTTGACATTATTTTTCTTTTTTCTTTTGTTTAGATGTATGAACTTGTGCACGAAGCTAAATTGTACAGAACTAGTTGACACATGTTACATTTTTTGAAGAGTTATATATTTTTGTATAACTATATATGAAAAATATTTGGGTAGACTACTAGTTATATTTTTTGATAGAAGCGCATTGATAAATATTTAAAACATAATAACAAGTACTTGTTATGTTTTAAATTTGTATGCCATATCAACGTGAATTGGATGATTATATAGATTACATTATATTTTTAATTGGATGATTATGTAGTATGGAATTACTTGTGGATGAAACCTTATAATAGTTGAAGATTTTAATTAAACAGATTGAAGATTGGATGGTTTATGTATTTTGTTAGATGTTCATGATTCAGTTGATTTTGTTGGTTTGAATGATTCTTGCAAATTACAGGTTATATTGAATGAATTTGATGAATTATTATATTTTGATAAACAAAAAGAATTGAATTGTCAACGAAACATTCGTTTTGTTTTTCCTTTTTTGGCGACCAAGTGATTAGTCAAGAAAGAAAAGCAATACTTTTACCAACTAAAGTTGTTAGTCGATGTATCACCACTCACATTTGGCGACCAAAATGTTGGTAGGCGAAAGGGAACATTTGGCGACTAAATAATTAGTCGGTAAAATTATTAATTTTGGCAACCAGAGAGTTTGGTCACGAATAGGTCTATTGTCGACTAAAGTTTTAGTCGGGTAAACATTACTTTTAGCGACTAACAAGTTTGGTTAGGGAAGGTTACTTTTGGCGACTAACATATTTGGTCAAGGAATGGTACAATTAGCGACTAACATATTTAGTTGGGAAAATATCACTTTTGGCGACTAAAGTGTTTTAGCTACAAAAATGGTTTAGTCACGATAAATATATATTTAGCAACCGAAAATTTAGTCGGAAAATAGAATATTTTCCTGACTAAAATTTTTTTTTTGGCTGCTAATTACTGTTCCCGACCCTCCATTGGTGACCAAAGTGGCAACCAAAAAAATTAGTCGCGGAAAACTTTTGAAGACTAAAAATGGACTTTTACCGACTAATTTTTTGGTCGACAAAAGTGCAATTTCTTGTAGTGAGGGGGTCAAGGTAGGAAAGTGGAGTTAGGGAGTAGGAAGAAGCAGGCTAAGAAGGGAGTCGCCAATGGGGCATTGCTAGTTAGAGAAGATGAGGTTGCTAGTAGGAGAAAAAGAGCTGGAGAGGGGGTCACCGATAAGGATATGATGGAGAGGTTAGGTCATGGTGACGGAACAGAGCTAGGTCGTGGTGACGAGAAGGGCGTCTAGGTTGGGGGTTGCCAGAAAGGAAATGAGGATGGTAAGGTGAGGCCTAAAAGTGCTGGGTGGAAGAGGGGCGGTAACGGAGAGACGATGATGGTGGTGGAACGGTGGAGGTGGTAGTCATGGAATAAAAATGTAATAAAAATTAAAATTAAAAGATACGAATAGTTGAAAGTGTGGAGTAAGTGAAATTATCCTAAATTTAGACTAAAGGGCATGAAGCCTATTGGTCATAGGGAAAGTTGATATCTAGAAATTGAGAAAAGAGAATGAACCAGAATGTGAAGGAAGGATTGAGATCTAAAGAATAAAATGTGATAACGATGTATAGATTAAATGTAAGCTATATATTTCTAAATAAATTTATGATTAAAAATTTTAAATTTATAATATTGTTGTTTATTACAATCATACTTGTCTATCATGCTACAAATCCACAAGATGGACCATCATGTTAAAATAAATAAATAAACAAAAATCATGTTATAAATCCTTATTCTAAATGACACCATTACATATGTACAAATATCATGCTACAAATCCTTATTATAAATCACATCATTACATACAAATATAAATATGCGACCTTGGACAATAGTTGAGATGAGTTGCACTTCCATGAATGCTGAAAATAAAGTGATATATAAATTTAATAATTTGTAAAAGATATGATTGACTAATAATTTGAGAACATATAAGAGTGAGAGCCTCCTTAAATTTTCTAATAAATTGTCATATCATTAAATTTAAAAAATTAATTTAATTTTTACACCTGAACAGCACTACTCATGCTGATGTGTTTGTAAAATAGTACTTCCATATATAGCAAGTAGGAAACACCAATAACTTCTATTGAAAAAGACATACAAACTAGCATATCCCTCATAATTTGAATTGAAGGGTATTGTTCATACCCGTGGAGTTCAACATGAGTTTCATTTCGATGATCTAAATTGTTTGTTTTTGTATAACTTTTTGTGTATATAATTAACACACACAATTAGATTAATTTGATGATCGTAATTTATTCAATTTATCACATTTGTGACCATAAAAATAAATTGTTTCTTTTTAAAAATATAATTGTCGTTTATTTTTTCAAAATACAAATATGATATAATTATCAAATCAATCTAATATTATTTTAGAGATGATATACACACACACATACACAAAAAAAAAAAAAAAAAAAAAAATGAAGCATTTTACGGATAGTACCCTCTACTCCTGATTATGGGCGGAAATCCAACTCCAATTGGAAAAAGGCATTGAATGATTAACATGCAATAGAAAGATAGTAAAGATTAAAGTGAGAGAGTGGGAGAGAGAACAAAAACAAGAAGAAATTAAATAATAATAAAAAAAAAAAAAGGGGGTCAGGATATGTATGTCTAAATCTCCAATAAACCATCTTGCTTGGAGGAAGCATTCAAGCTGCTGCTGGAAAGACTCCACTGATCCGAAAATCCCAGAGACGAAACCCCAATATTTCTGCATTTCGCAACAGTTCTTACACTTTCAATCAATTCTTGTGTTCGAGTCTCCTGTGACAGTATCTCCAGTAACTGTCCTGGACTGATAACCAGCTTCACCTTCCAAACTCTACCTCCATTGTTGTACTTGTAGGGTCTGGAGAACACCTCTGTGTATGATCTCTTCAACACGCTTCGACCGTCGCATGACATTCTATAAGGAGTGACTAGTGATTGAGGAGGCACATTGTAACTGCTAGACCTTACATGGCCAACTTGGACAATTTCACCACCACCACCTAGACCTTTGCAGTTGAGTGGGAGGAGATAGTATGATTCTCCTGCTAGAAGGACTTCATGGTGAGCCAATGGTTTCCAGAAAAGATCATGACTCCGGAAGATTCCGTGGCCTGGAAACTCATCTGTGATGCACTCCACCACTATCGGACCCCTGAACTCCATGATCCCGCCGTCCGATCTTACTACTTTTACCACTTCATTCTCCTCTCCTCCTCCCATCCCTCCAAATAGGCAATTGCCCATTTCTTAAATTTTGATGGAATGAAAAAAAAATGGTCTCTTTGTTGGTGGTGGTGTTGTTGTTGTTGGAGGGAAAGAATAAAGAATGCGAGGGAAAGACATGGAGAATGAGGTGTTCGTCGGTGGGATGGGATTATACCTCTTCTTTACGACCAGCCCAAAATTTAAATTAGAAAGAAAAAGGAAGACAAAGTAAAGAGAAAGTAATGTGGGACTGAGCAATATGATATTTGTGAAACCATATAATTGTGTGTTGATTTGTAAGTGTATGGAGCGAAGGGGTCCAACTTGAGTTAGTGATTATCTGGGCCCATCATGCCGAAATTTCCGATGGTTTCGGGAGTTGTTTTATTGTGGCCCCAGTCAAAAGATTGCTTCAGAGTATTAGCCACTTTTTTATTATTATTTATTTATTTATTTATTTTACCATTAGTCCTTTTTACTTTATCTTTCATCATCATGACCTTGGACACATCCTATTAAAGTTATGGTGGAGAATGTAAAAACAAAAATTTATTCCTCAACTTCCACGATGGAGATTATGGGTTGAAATCTCACGTGAATAAAAATATGTGATTTAAGTGTTACAATTGTTCTTTTATAACATAAAATTAGCCTCGATGTTTGGCTAACAAAATTGGGGTTTATATTAATAATTTATTGGGAGGTTATTGAATTTCAAGAGAGGGAGTGAAATATAAAATGGAGCATTTAAAAATGTTCGAACTAATTAGTTAAATTATGAAGTTGATAAGATTTTATTCATCCCTCATTATAATCCTAAGCTAATCTAAATGTGAGATAAGATACACATTTTAAAAGAATTGATGATTCTAACCTTAAAAATATTAATCTATACTATTATAAATTATAAAATATTGTGAGGTAATTGAAGTTGAAATCCAATCCGTTTTTCTCAAATTTTAGATTGATTAGATAATAATATTAAAATTTTAGTCAAAAGTCCCTTAGTATAATTGTGTAGTGTTAAAAGGACAAGTAAATATAATCTAATGCATACAATCCTTTAAAAAAAATTTATTATGGATTAAGGACATGAAAAACATGTCTTTTTATTTTAGAAAATTTTGTCTTTATCTTTCATTACTTTCTCTTCCTCTTTCAACCATCAACATGATAAACTCTCTTGATACATTCATATAGAGAAATTCTATGGCCATACACACTATTGGTTATGAACTTTATATCAATGGTTATGACATATTATGCTATTAGTTGTGACACATTATGATATCAATTGTTCTTACATAATGTTTAGTTATAACTCAACTTTTTTTTTGTTAGGACTCTCATAATATTGATTTATGTCATTTATGATAATTAACCTCATAAATAACATAACTTGAATAGAATAGCATTATACATATACATATAGATGTACTTAAATCTATGCATATCGTCTTCAATATTCCAAGTTGAAAATTCCTATAAGATTGCAAGAGATGGTTTCACAATCGAATCATAGAATTTCGATAATTGTTATAATTCAAACCTTATTTGCTATATTTTGACAATTGTTTGGATTGAAACTTGCGATTAAACCGTCCAGAGATGTGTATTTCATTTGCTTCTATGGATGAAAGACTGAATAATTGTTATAAAAAAAATTACTAAGATTGAAGATTGAACAATGTGTATTTCCTTTGTTATGATTATTTTTATTGAGTCTAATTGAATAACAATTTTTTGTTTGTTGTGTTATATTAACTTTACTTTTGTTCACTCTAGTAATATGTAGCTTAATTTTATTGGTTGATATGCTCTATTTTAGAGTAAAATTTTACTCTAGTTTGATATAGCAACATTTGATTTGTCTTTTGTTTGCTGACTCTATTTTAAATTAATAGTAAAATTTTACTATGTTAATATTATCATTTCAATATTTTAATAAATTTTTTATTCAATATTTCTACTTATAACGGTAACTGTACGGGGAGTAAATATTCTTCACTTCCATACTCCTTGCCTCCGTATTCGTCTCACTCTAAACAGCGTCATCTCTCTTACAAACACAACGGAAGTGAGCTAACCAGTGAGTGTCTCACCGGAAAACCCCTCTGACGATCAAGTCAGTACCCTCAGAGAATATAGAAGAATGAGAGAGTTCTTTGGCTCAAGATTGCTTTCCATTCAGAATGAACTCGTGGGTTTTAAGTAGTGCGTATTATCTCCATCGTCTTGGGGCAAGGATATTATGTTACGTTATTCCCTTACATGCATGTATTTGTCAAAAACAGTACTAACGTGAATAGGTAACTATTTGTCCCCCACTAACTGTTAGGGCACGAGAAACACCCACCTGAGCCATCCTTAACCGAGGTAGCAATAATCCAATTAAGGCCATGACCCTCACCTGCAAGTCATGCAATGTGTTGCCATTCGTCGTGCTGACATTTAGAGCTTGACCGAGCTACCAGCTTGGTTGGCAACATGCAAGTGCTCTGCCCTTGCCTTCAACTATGGCCCAATTCTACTTAGCTCACCACAGCTCGGTAGGCTCAGTTCGGGCCACTTGATGAATACCGCTAACCGAGATAAGGGAGCTTGATTAGCAAACTCAAGTCTATATCTTCAGTTTGGCCCATCTATCCACAAAGCATTGGGCCAATCTCGGCCTATCTTAACTCAACCCTTTTAGCACGACAAAAAATCCCCTCCTAATTGCCCCTTAATCTGGTATGCTTCAGTATGAGCCGGATTACCATAACTAGCTGAGCTTAACTCCATACCCGGTCCACTGATCTACACGGCACAAATCATGCTCTCCAAGGAGCTCGGTGCGAATCTTACGCTTCAAGGAGCACGGTACGCCCTACTGCACTAACGCAACATCTTCTCAGGGGAACACGTATCATCTTGTTATGATGATAGGCGCGATTTCCCAAGAAAATTTTCAAATCTTGGCACCCCTTCGAGTGCAAGGCATATATACGGCCGTCTACTCACTACCTACTTACTACTGTTCATCACCATCTCCAACGGAATACCCAGCACACTAGAGCATCCAGCCTTGATTCCTTGCGTCTTGTGCCCAAATCGAAGCATTTCTCTGTGAGATTCTATATCACCTCCGCCGCTGATGCATCCTTTACCAATTGAAGCTCTAGCCCGTGAATACTTCATCTCCGTAAGTGTTCTCTAACTTCATCTCTGGTTTCACTATGTTATCTGTATATAAAAGATAATAACATAACCAAAACCCACTAAAAACTAGGGTAAACACGAGTTTGCGTCTATTTCTAGTATTAACGACCCCTAACCCTTGGTTTTCCAATGCACAGTTCATCCTCTGGGATGAACAGAGAAAGAATTGGACCAAATCGAGCAAAAAATCACCTTTTAATCCAAAATCATAACCTAGCCGGACAAATTTCAGGTTTGTGACATCTAAGGAAGAAACCGAGCTGCGGACCAAACAAATTTGGAGATCGGGCAACTGAGCTAACATCTGGCTCGTTTGTGTATAGCCGAGCTAAGACCAACCATGCTTATGAAACCGAGCTAGAACTCACCCTATGGCACAACCGAGCTATAATTTGACTCATTTGTCGACCAAGTAAAAACCCAAATCGTCTATGCGACCGAGCTAAAATCCAGCTTAGCTACAAGACTGAGCTAAAATAGTGCTCATGTGTGCAGCCGCGCTATCACTTGCACTTAATTGTGATTTTTCACTATACATAATCGTTAGAGACCAGGCACACCAACACAAAAACTCTCAAAGATTGAGGATTCGCTGCATAATTTGACCAACACACTCTGCCGAGCAAATTACACCGGGTTACGTGGAGCGATATCGCTTCCTAGTAAACAAGCCGAGTGCATTAGCCGAGTTCTGTGACGAGTACGACATTCCAGACGACGTACACTTCGAGCTCGATAAAGAGGGGTTCCTTCTTTAGGGCAGACAAAATTCTTGCCACTCATCGTGCTATCTATCATAGAAAAGGGGATTCGCTTCTTGGTTTAGCCTCTAATGTGCGAGTTCTTAAGAAGCACCGGGTTGTGCCCTATACAAGTATCCACCAACACTTTTAGAATAATCAATGGAGCTATCGAGCTCAATCATTAGCTCGGTTTAAACTTAGGATTGGCAAGATACTGCGCCAACACACGCTTGGTCACACAAGCGATGGATTTAACTGGTACTTAAAGATAAGACCGGGCAAAAAACGTCTAGTAACCGGTACGCCGAATAAAGACCTTCACGATGACGACTTCTTCTGGGTAACAGACAACTATGAAATCGCCGATGTGCTCGATTGGTATATTAGCCAAGACAAGGGCTCAATAAGTAAGCGGAACTCCTTAACCGATCAATTTATGTGGTCTTACATTGCCAAGCTAACAGATTTCTTTTGTAGATATCACCAAGCTGTAAGCATTGTACCCTTTACCCAACGAAGAGGTAGTTAGAACAGTGTTAAGGTACAAGAAATGCGGCTACCACGAACTCCTTGGTTACGTGCCGAGCTACCAGTACTTAGCCAAGCGAAAAAGCAAAGTGATAGACTTCCTTTCAGAGCCATCTCCTCCTCCAGATCCATCCCTTCCAAACATTTCTCTAATCCGATTGACTGAAGAAGAAAAAATAACAAAGAGAAACCAGATCAAGAACCTCATTACTGCCACCTTTTCCGAGCTACCGAGCGGCATTCTACCACCAGTGTTATTTGCCGGGCAAAGTTCAACAATTGTGTTGGCCTTGGTCTCCACCGTTGTCCCATCTAGCCACACAAAATCTCATCAGGCTGGCAAAAGGGCTCACTCAGCTGATCTTTCGGCCGAGCTCATGGCTAAGCTCAAGACTGAGCAGGTTATAGAGGTTGAGGGAATTCCTACCTGGCAATCTAAGTTAAAGCACTGGGGCAAGGACATCCCTAGCCGACACTTCAATCAAGGGAGACAAGGAGCACCTCTTTGCCTTTGATTTGTCCAAGTCCCTGTTCTTGCCAGGTGACATGATCGAGAGCAACCATGTTCCAGACACTTGGATGGTCAAGTCTGCGGTGAAGTCCATGGCCAGGGTAAGTGTTCTTACAAAATTTTGTTAACTGTTTGCTCAGTTTTTTCTTTCTTATCTTTTTCATCTTGCAGGTGATCCAAAAGACCTTCCTTGTGATGGACCGGGTTGTCAATCTTTGGCAAAAAGTGGCTAACACCACCGCTCAATGAAAGTATTTTGAAGCTGAGTTGGGATGAGCCAAACCTTCACTTGAAATGGACAATGACGACAACGCCAAGCTCCTCGGCCAACTTGCCAGCACCGAGTAAGAGAGTGACATAGCGCGTACCAAGTTGAAGCAGCTGAGAAAAAAGAAGGCTGAAGTCGAGAAAGCAACTGAAGACAAGGGCTTCATAGAGGCCAAAGAGAGCTACACCAAAGTAGGTTGCGGCCACCAAGGACATCTTCTTCCAGTCCGGCTACAAGGCAGCTTGCAAGAAGCTTAGACATGGTCCTTCGACTGAGGTGTTCACCACTCCTCCCCCCACTTCTTACCGGACTATTTGATCCCTTATGTTGAAAGCGTCTTCAATACGCTGTAAGAGGAAGCCGAAGAAGAATGTGAGACCACTCAAGAGAAGCTTGGTGGGAACAAGGAGGCTGCTGTTGAAGATGAACAAAGAGTTGTAACTGGGGAGGATTTTGTTGATGATCTTTCCCTACTAGTGTAACTTGTGTATTTTGTATTTCTTTTCTTCCTTTTGTTTCTTAAACACTGTAACTGGGATATTTTCCCTAACTCATGTACTTAATTTCACCCTCAATGAAAATTTCCCAAGTTTTGCCAACTGTAATTTCCAAATTGATGTATGCTTATTACTATAAGTCGAGAAGAAACACCTTGGGCTATCAACCTAACATGTCAAGCAAATTTAGCTCAGTAATAAGTCCAGAGTGGGAACAAATCATCCACCCAATCTGCTGAGAAAAATCAACCCCGATAATAATTCCAAAGGAATAAATCAACCCAACCTGCCAAGCAAAATCAGCTCGGCAATAAGCTAGGAGCTAAACAAATCATTAACTTATGCTGCCGAGCAAAATCAGCTCAGTAATAGCCTTGGAGTTGAACAAATTATTAACTCAAGCTGCCAAGCAAAATCAGCTCGATAATAATCTTAGAGTTGAACAAATCATCAACTCAAGCCGCTAAGCAAAATTAGCTCGGTAATAACCTTAGTTGAACAAATCTTCTACTAAACAAGCCGAGTAATGCCAGCTCGGTGCCTCGTTGCCCCTTGTCCGCGGCAATACAACAAAAAATGGAGTACAACATTGTTTTCCAGTGAGATGAACCATTATTTCCATTGCAATAGTAGACTCTTAGCAAAGGTTAGAAAATTATATCATGAAATGGGGAAAGGGGCTACATTATAAGCAAATCTAGTAATAAAATAATTTTAGATTTGCTGTGTTCCACGGCCTGGGTATGGCTCGGTCATCTAGATCTTCCAGGTAGTATGCACTTTTTCCAGCCAGACCGGTTATCTTGTAAGGTCCTTTCCCAATTTGCTCCTAATTTTCCTTCGCCTGGTACTAGGGTGTTACCTATTACCTTACGCAAAACCCAATCCCCAATCTTGAATTGTCTGGGATGGACCTTCTTGTTGTACTTTTTAGATAGCTTTTGTTGATATGCAGCGACGTGGATTAAAGCATTTTATCTCCATTCTTCGGCGAAGTCTAATTCAAGAGCAATGGCTTTTGCGTTCAAGTTTGGGTCAAATTTTTTACTCTGGATGGTAGACATGTTGATCTCAAGCAGTATGACGGCCTCCATGTCGTAAGCTAAGACAAAAGGCATCTCCCTTGTAGAACGTCTTGGCGTTGTTCGATAAGCCTAGAGGACACTAGGAAGCTCTTCGGTCCACTTTCCCTTCACTTTCTCCAGTCTCTTCTTTAATCCATCTAAAATGGTCTTGCTTGATACTTCAGCTTGGTCATTCGCTTGAGGATAGGATAGTGTTGAATTGTAGAATTCTATCTTCAGCTCCTCGCAAAATTCTCTAAACAACTTTCCTTCAAACTCAGTGTTGTTGTCGGAAATTATGGCCTTGGGGACTCCAAATCGCGTTATCACGTTCTTCCCAATAAATTTCTTCACATCTTTCTCCTTAATGGTGGCTAGAGGCTTAGCTTCCACCTATTTGGTAAAGTAATCTGTCATCGCAATAAAGAACTTGTGGTTGCCGGGTGTTGTTGGGAGTGGTCCCACTATGTCCAGCCTCCATATTGCAAATGGCCAAGAGCTTGTAAAAGGAAGGAGTTCTCTCACTGGTTGATGAATCAGGTGTGTAAACGTTTAGCATTTTTTAAATTTTTTCACATACTTCTACGCATCAGCCTGCATGTACGACCACCAATACCCTTGTGAGATAGCACGGTAAGCCAGAGATCTTCCGTCGATATGGCTTCTACAAACTCCTTCATAGATTTCAAAAAGAAGGGCTTCGACTTTGCTTAGATAGACACACTTCAAGTATAGCCCTGTGAAGGACTTCTTGTATAAGTCGCCGGATGGGGAGAGCCAGAACCGCTCAGACTTTGTTCGTATTTTGTTCACTTCTTTCCTATCAGTCGCAGAACTCTATCTTTCAGAAAGATTATGATGGGGTCCAGGAGGGCCCTAGCATGGCACAAAGGACTTTCGCTGCTTCTGGTTCTTCAATGCTAGGCCTAGACAGGAATTCAATCAGCAGGGGGGCATGTATCAATTTGCCCACCATAGAAGCCAAACCGGCCACCTCAACTTCCACCACATCTACTCCTTTTTGTTCGGCTGGTAGGTTAGGGTCAGTTGATGTAGGCTATGCAATTTTTGTGGTGCCTATCTCCCTTTATCCAGTTGCATTGGCAAGATCTACTAGGAAAATCAGGTGAGTCCTTGGTGAGAACTCGGCAACAAAGTTAGCCAACGCTTGGGCTTTGATAGCAGTTCTTGGTTGAAACTTGATGTCGAACTGCCCCAATTCAATTGGTCGTTTCAAGATGTGACCGGAGAAGTCTACTCTCTCAAATAAGGTCTTCAATAGAAACTCGGTCAATACTATGATCACATGAACATGGAAATAATGTGCCAATTTCCTGGAGGCCATCACCAGTGCCAGGGCAAGATTTTCTAGGGGCAAGTATCTTGTTTCTGTGGGGAGCAAAGTTTTTCTTACATAAAAGCTCAGTACGTGTTATATTCCTTCTGCCCAGACGAGTATTGCGCTAACGACATGTTGTGAAATGACCAAGTAAAGTAAAAGCTCCTTTCCAGGCTTTAGAGTCACTAAAAGTGGAGGGAATGATAGGTATGCCTTCAAGTCTGCCAAAGCCCGATCAGATTCCTCATCCCATAAGAATTTAGACTTCAGAGATTGAAAGAACAGCCTACACCGATCTAATAACCAGCTAATAAATCTGTTTAGCGCGGCTGCCATCCTGCTGAGATATTACACATTCTTTGTTAAGTTTGGCCTCTTAAGCTCTTGTATTGCCTTGATCTGCGAGGGATCCGCCTCTATTCCTTGGTGGGTCACCAAGAAACCCTAGAATTTCCCTGATCCTACGCCGAACGCTCACTTGGAAGCGTTCAAGCGCAATTGTGATGCTTAAGTACCTTGAACACTACAGCAAGGTCACCTAAATAGTCAGATTGGCACTTGCTTTTGACCACCATGTCATCGATGTAGGCCTCTATTGTTCAAGCGAGCAAAAGGGGGGGACATTTTGGTGATCATTCGATGAAAGGTGGCCCCTGCATTCTTTAAATCAAAGGGCATGACCTGGTAACAGTACAATCCTCGTAGGGTTCTAAAAGAGGTGGTCTCTCTATCCAACTCATACATGGCAATTTGGTGATATCAGTGGTATGCATCCAAGAAGCAGAACCTCATGTGGCTTCCCGTAAGATCTACCAACTGGTCTATCCTTGGCAGCGAAAAGCTATCTTTGGGACAGGCTTTGTTGACCGTCTTGTAGTTGACACACACTTGTCATTTCCCACATTTCTTTGGCACTACCATCATGTTAGAAATCCACTTGGGATAGTGCACTTCTCGGATCGCCCCTGCTTTTAGCAAACTTTCAGCAAACTTTCTACCTCCTTTGCGACCAATTCGGCATAATGAAATACCGATCACTGAGCTCACTGTATGATAGGATGGGCATTTGGAAAGACATTCAACTGATGGCAAATGAAGCTCGAATCTACGCCAGGTATATCGTAAGGCATCCAAGTGAACACTTCCAAGTTAGCAACCAGGAAATCCATAATTTCATGTCGCTCCTCGCTGAACAAGGATGAAACTAGCAAAAAAAACTTACTCGGGTCATCATTATTAATTCAAACTTCCAACAAATCCTCTATAGCTTTCTCCACGGCCCACTTTCTAACATCGTCGAGGACTTTCTAGTATTCTCGACCTTCCACCATCTAAACAAAGCCTTTGGCAACACGACTGCCATTCAACGCCATAAAGCATTGTTTGGACATCATTTTGTCACCCTAGACTTCTTCAATTACTCTTGCAACAAAGGGGAAGTGCATCACCTGGTGGTAGGTTAACGCTGCCGTTTTCATGGCATGTAACCATCCTCACCCCAAGATCAAGTTGTAGGTGGAAGGCACTTTCAGCACCTAGAACTTGACCTGTTTGGTGACCAACCCTGCTTTGACCGGCAATATGATCTTACCTAGAGGCCATTCCAGCTGCAAATTGAAGCTGACCAAGGGAGAAGTTGTGGGTGCCAACTCTTTGTCCTCCAGATTTAATTGTTTGAAGGCATCATAATACATTATCTCGATCAAACTTCCTTGGTTGATCAGGATCCTCTTGATATCGAAGTCTTTGACGTGCAAGTGACGAGTAGCACATCATTATGGGGAGCTTGGATTCTCCTAGGATCCTTGCTCAAGAAGGTCATGATGTCCTTCACCTCGGTTCTTTCTTTTTTTACTACAGGTAGAACGGACAACACTTTCCTTTTGCGTTCTACTTTTTTTATCATCCCCCTGAGCTCGCCTACCCGCATCGGCTCAACGATGTTGTGAATTACATTAATAACTCCCTATGGCACCTAAGCCATCAAGCTCAGCTTGCCTTAGAGGTATCGCCCTGACGCCTCCATCGATGTATCTATCAAGATGCCCTACGGCTACTAACTTTTCTAAATGTTTCTTTAGAGGCACACAATCTTCCGTGCGATGCCCCTTCTCGTTGTGGAAGGTGCAACGGTGCCTTAGATTGAACCTTCACTAAGTATCGCCCAGCTGCGCTAGCCACCAGATGTATGGCTCATCACAGATTTCACTTAAGATGCAGTAGATTGGCATTTTGAAGACTGTGGTGATGCCTGTTCAGGCATTCAATCTCCGCTCGCCCTCTTCCTCTTCGTCCTGAGGGTTGTGAGCTCGGTTGTCATAGCGACTTTTATCATGGCGGGGACCGCGGCGTCATTCTTTCTTGCGGCTGTCTGAACAGTTCTCCTCTTATTCGACAGCATAAACCTTTCCCATGATCTTTTTGTTCGCTACTACCAGATTTGTCTTCACAGTAGCGACGACTGCATCATCTTCAATCCTTATGTGCTCATTGATCCTTTGCATTAGCACCTCCAACGTTAGGGCTAGGTCATTGTAAGGAAATCTCTCAGTCTATGTCCGACTGGTAGACCCCGTTGTACTGAGCGATAGCTAGGTTGGTTAGGCAATCATGGATCTCGTTGAATGCCTCCTAGTACCTAGCATTGTACGCCTTCAACGCTTCTCTCGGTCCTATACTTAACCCTAGGAGATAGCCGACATCCTTTAGCACCGTTGTATTTGTCTCAAATCTGGTGAGAAATGCTTCAGCCAGTTACAGCCAACTATTAACACTTCCGTCTAGCAATCCTTCAAACCATTTTAGGCCTAGCTCGCTTAAACTTGATGGGAATAGTATACACATTAGGGTATCGTTATGCCAGTGAACAGCCATAACGTGACGAAAATGGCTCACGTGTAAGTAAAGGTCAGTCCTCCTATCATAAAGGTTGAACTTGGGCTGGTGGAAGCCTGTAGAGAGAGGTGCGCCCTCAATCTCTGAAGAAAAATGAGTGGCATACAATCTTACCAAAGTCCCTATCTATAAGCGTACGTATATCAACACATAGTGATAACATAACGGCTGTTATACTCTCATGGGATCATGGTGCTAACCTTTGTAACGTCGGTACCCTTTGGGTCTTCCTCTCCTTTGTTCTCTATTCCAGGATATCCCTTAGGTCTTCAAAACGAGCAGAGTAGGAATACCTAGATGTCGTGTTAGGTTACAATGGGTAATAGTTGTTGTCCTCAGTATAGGATCTCTCTGTCGGTAATGGAGAACTATCCTTTCTAAACCTTCTAGTAATAGAGAGCACTGGTGCTTCTCCACTCCGCTGATCATCTAAATGAAGGGACAGGGAGTGCTTACTATGGTGTCCCACTCTAGCTGCGCCATTTCCTTTTAATTGTCGCTTCATAGTCTCCATTTCTGCTACCATTTTTTGAGAAATAGTGTCATGGCTCCTCAGTCTGTTCTCCAAGTGTTGAGTGTGTGATTTTTTGCGATGTTATCGTACTCTGAGACCCTGTGAGCATTCCGGGCTCCTTGTGTGCTTATCTCGCGCCTCACCGGTCAATCCACCTACGAGGGTGCCCAGATTTGCCATTGCTAGGATGAAGGGCAAATCATCTTGCCTCCTAACATACTTTGGTGTTAAACTATCTACAACAGACATCAGAAGGTCATCATTGTTTGCCAAATAAGTTGGCCAAAGAATTTTGAAGAACAAGGTTTCATCTATTAGGACTTCCCACAGGCGGCCCCAATTGTATGGGGAGTAAATATTCTTTACTTCCATACTCCTTGCCTCCGTATTCATCTCACTCCAAATGTCATCATCTCTCCTGCAAACACAACAGAAGTGGGCTAACCAGAGAATATAGGAGAATGAAAGAGTTCTTTAGCTCAAGATTTCTTAACATTCAGAATAAACTCATAGGTCTTATATAGACAACTTGTCTCACTTTTCCATGTAGTGCGCATTATCCTCATCATCTTAGGGCAAGGATATTCGGTTCCGTTATTCCCTTACACGCATGTATTTGTCAAAAATAGCACTAACTTGGATAGGTCACTGTTTGTCCCCCACTAATTGTGAGAAACACCCACCAGAGCCACCCTTAACCGAGGTAGCAATAATTCGGTTAAGGCTATGGCCCTCACCTGCAAGTCATGCGTTGTGCTACCATTTTGCGTTGGACCAAGCTACTAACTCGGTTAACAGCATGCAAGCGCTTTGCCCTTACCCTTAACAATGGCCCAACTTTGCTTGGCCCACCACGGCTTGGTGGGCTCAGCTCGAGCCACTAGATGAATACCCCTAACCAAGATAAGGGAGCTCGGTTAGCAGACTCAAGTCTATCTTTAGTTTGGCCCATCTATCAACAAAGCGGTGGGCCGATCTCGACCTATCTCAGCTCAGCCCTTTTAGCACAACAAAAACTCCAATCTCGGTAACAATTATAGTGATTATAATATTTAGTGATGATAATGATATTTCACTATTTAAATATTAAAATTTTACAATGTATGTGTTCTCTGGTGAGGGTATAAGGATTTAAGAGTGGTGGTGAAAAAAGAGATTTTGGTGAGGTCGCTGGGAAAGGATATGGTTGGGGAAAGGGGCAGTAGGGTAGTATTGGGGAATGAATGGACGGAAGTGAAGGTTTGGGAATTAAGGAGGTTTGATTCCCTATAGTAGGTTCATGGTAAAAATGATTTTTATTTGGGTGAATTAAACTAACGGTACTTATAGTTTAATACTTATGTCACTTTAGTCCCTGATATTTCAATTTTGATCCGTTTGATGTTGTATCGAACACTTAATCTATTTTGAAGACTTCTTATGGGATGTCAACATTAAATATTTTGATTTATTTGAAACATAAGTAAGATCATGAACATCTTTTGAGATTAATCCTCGATTATTTGGAGATATGTGAATAGATAAACAGAAGTATATGAGTTATGTGATTGATAAGAACAGCACGTTAGTGATTAGTGTATTTTATGTTTTAATGTTACGAGGTTAACTTTGAGATCCACTTTATATTATTAATCCTTACTGGATAGCTTTTGATGACAGTATAGACTATGTTGAATCACCAATTTGGGTTAATAACAATTAAATGATTGGGGAATAAGTTGAACTCTTGGGAAGAAAACCGAGTAAAAAGGAAGTTACTTGGGGAAAAAATGAAATGAGGCAGAGATATCTGATTTATTTTCCATACAAGTGCCATAAGTTTGGAGGACCAAACTTCCTAAAGGGAGACTGTGATAACCCCACCACACATAGTATTCTGCATTTAATTAATTATGGAGATTTGAATTTTAGTTGCATCATATTTTGATTTAATTTTGGAATTTATGAGCATTATTAAGTCTAATTTGTATATGATTTTGTCAAGGATTTATTTCGAAATCAGAAATTGAAGGCCTAAATGGCTTAAGAAGGTAAATTGATGAGTTGAATAAGTTTAATTTCATGTATTGAACCATATGAAAATTTAATTAAATATTCGATTCAGTTTAGTAAAATCAAGATTTAATTAAATTGAGCCCTAATTGGAATTAATTAAGTTAATTAAGTTATGAGGATTGGAAATTGTGATTATTCTAAATTGGATTTACTTGTGAGGTGTCTAATTTGTATGTGTAATTTATTGATAAAAATTTTGAGTTTGATCAGAAATTAAAGGCTTTAATGATTTGAGAAACCAAAATTGATGAGTTAAATAAGTTTTGTTTGATATTTAGAGCCTTTTGAGAGTTTGATTAAAAATCTGATTCAGATTAATAAACGTAAATATGATTAATTAGGCTTAATTGAGGTTAATTGGACTAAATGGGTTATTTGAGAATTATGATTAATTAAGTTATATGCTAATCAAGATTCATTAAGACTAATTGTAGTTCAATTAAGCTAATGTGTAATTAAAAAAATAAGTTAATCTCATTCATCTAATTAAATCAGAAAGGGTTGAGAACATTCTAGTTTTGTTGAGTTGGAGCTTTATGTGTGCACATGTGTGGTGTCAAGAAATGGGTGTGTGTGTGTATTTGTGTAATGTGATGAGGATTCATTTAAGTAAAAAGGTGGGTTGTACTCATTTGTTTTGTGCTGGAACGTAGATAGCCTTAGAGAGAGAGAGAGAGAGAGAGAGAGAGAGAGAGAGAGAGTAATTAACATAAAGAGAAAGAGTTCAAGAGCTAAGGAAAACTTAAGACACTTGAAGAAGAACAAGAAGGAACCTAAGGGATTCAACTAAACTTTCAGAAATTAAAGCTTAAGGTAATATAGTGATCCTAGTTTTAACCTGACACTTGTGGTACTCCAGACTCAGGTTTATGGTTTTTATGTGTCGTTCATTGTCCTTGCTCTTTATTCCTCCTTAAATTTGGTTATTTGGACGCGTTGAGTGTGTTTGGAACAAGTTGGTTGCTTGGCTTTCAAACCTTGTGTTGCCAGAATTTTGGTTCTCTGCTCGAGCGGCCTTTCTTGCACTCAAGCGAGATTTGCAAACTCTCAGTACTTTGCACGTTTGCAAAAGTACTAGAGGGGTGTTTTCCACGCTCAAGTAGATTGGCGCTCGAGCAGACTTTCTTGAGCTTGAGCAGTTTGTCTATTGTCTGCAAAAGTTCTGAATATGTGTATTATGCGCTCGAATGGGCCACTTTTGCGCTCGGGTGAAATTTTTTTTTATGTTTGACGCTCGAGCGTCAACTCTTCTGCTCAAATGGACTGTGCGTATATCAGATCATGAAAACAACATTTTATATCACTTTTCATTCTTCTCTCTCTCTAAAACTTTTCAAAAACCTAAATCTTGACTCTCTCTTTCTCTCTCTCTACATTTTGACCTAGATCCTTTGGGTTCCCTACCCTAGTGTCTTTGAGAAAAAGTTAGAACATTCCAAGAGCTTCATTTTGATCCGATTGGAATTTGGTTTCGGTGTTGTTGAGGGTTCCACTTTGCTTTGCTTGGTCTTCTCTTCTTGAGGTAGGGCTTTTCTATACTTTAATATGGTTTTTAATTTGGTTATATGTCGTTGTGTAACAATGGTGGGATTTAGGGTTAATGTGAACAAACCTAGGGTTCGGATGTTAAATGGAAAGAGAGGTTTTTGGTGAATAAGAGGAAAATGATTGCGGGATTTGGTAATGATGTTGTATGGTGTCAAAATTGTTGATTTTGGTACATGGTTGAAACTTGGGAAAAGAAGGGAGTTTTCCCTAGAATGGTTATAATATTTATTTTGTATAAATAATTGAAATTGGTGTTATAAACATGAAATTGGATGAGTATTGAAATACATGGTGGGATTGAGTAGATGATACGTCTCATCTTTGGAAATTTTGAATAAATTATCTGTCTTAAGATTGAATATCTGTTTAGAAATATCTGTGTTGGGCTATCGGTGGAGGATAGCTATAATTGTTGTAGAAATTACATAAGAATTAGATAAATTGAAGCTAATCATTTAATTGTGTCATTGACTATGACGATATGCTAAAGCATTGAATATGTATAATTGATAGTCATTAAATATGACGGTACATTTAAATACATTGTATATGTATAATGTTTTGGGAGGAGAAAGGGGATGTACTCCATGTTTTGGGAAGAGATAGGGGATGGACTCCATTAAAATTAAGTTGTTCGGAGTGTCTAGGGTCAAAGTCCCAAAATCATGTGCATACATGGGTGCCGATCCCACGGACAAAATTTTCATAAAATGACAAGATTGAAGTGCTTGTATGACGATTGTGTTGATTTGAGAACCATTGAGTTGTAGTCTCAGTTTGGTTATTCGGAGAATTATAAACTTGGTCTATGAATTGAAATGAAATGAATTAACTTGAAATGAATAGATGGGAATGGATTGAGATGTGAATATCGGTACCGTATGTTTATGTGGAGAATGTGTGTTTTGTCATGAATATTGAATATGCACTTGACACTTATATGTGCGTTAAACCTCATATATTGTGATAGATTGTTTCTACTGGATTTTGGCTCACCCTACTTTGGAAACCATTTTCACGTACCAGTGACATGCTTCCTTTAAGGACATTGCTTAGGAGGACTTAGGAGCTAGAGGCTCTATTTTGTTATTTTGTACTTAAATGTTTATTCGAGCTGAGGGCTTTATTTGTACAGAGCTTATGACTCTCTTTTATTATAACCAAGTAATGTCTTGAGAAGATGTAAGCCCGTAGGGCATTTATTTTGTTGATCATTAACTGGTACTACATGCTATTGATTTAGGATATATATTTATGAATGTATATTTATGAATGTATATTGCATGTGTTATCTTTTGTAATAGGAACTCTGATGAATGAAAGTATTTTATTTTTGTTATCCTTCCGTTCATGAGTTGGATTTATTATATTATTTTGGAGGTGTTATAACTTGGTATCAGAGCATACCGGGTTTGAATGCTTTGGATACGTAGGGAGTGGTTGGTACCACAATGGGTTTGTCTCGCTTGGATAAGACGTTAGTATGTATTGTATACTTATGTGATAACATGTTTATATGATTATACGGGTATGAGATTTAGTTCCTAAGATATTGATTGGGTCTACGTAGGGGTGGTCACGAATCGGTTCCGTGCGGTTCGGGTGACGGGTTGGACCCACCCGATAGGGTACGGGTTGGGAAAAAACGAAACCACGTCCGCCCGCAGTCCGGGTTGCGGATTGAACAGGTGGGTCATGCGGTTGTGCCGGCGGTTGCAGGCGGTTTGTGAATTAGTTTTTTTTTTTTTTTTGGGGACCTTCTCCATTTTCTGAGGTCATAAAAAAAAACAAACATAACTAATTTTTTTTTGCACTTTGAATATGTAAGTATAACAAATTAAGACCAAAAAAACAAAAAAAACCAAGTTTATTATTATTATTATTATTATTCAACCCAGCTAGCTTTATCACATACCAATTGCAAGAACCCACTTTTTCCCATATACTGCTTACCTCTTTGCATCCAACTTCCAAGTATCAAACCATCCATAGTATGGATTCCATACCCCTCCCCCTTTCTCTTTTCCATCACTTTCCAACTTAATGAAAACATTTTGTTTTATTATTATTATTCAACCCAGCTAGCTTTATCACATACCAATTGCAAGAACCCACTTTTTCCCATATACTACTTACCTCTTTGCATCTAACTTCCAAGTATCAAACCATCCATAGTATGGATTCCATACTCCTCCCCTTTTCTCTTTTCCATCGTTTTCCAACTTAATGAAAACATTTTGTTTTATTATTATTATTCAACCTAGCTAGCTTTATTACATACCAATTGCAAGAACCCACTTTTTTCCATATACTGCTTACCTCTGTGCATCCAACTTCCATGTATCAAACCATCCATAGTATGGATTCCATACCCCTCCCCTTTTCTCTTTTCCATCTCTTTCCAACTTAATGAAAACATTTGTTTTATTAAATAAACAAAACAAGTATCTTCCAGATCTGGCATATCTTCTAAGTATCAAACAATTTTTTTTTTTTTTTTGCAGTAGATGATCTCTAGATCTGGTGGGCGATGGTGACAAAGAGAAGAGGAGGGGACAACGGCAAGCAACACGCGAGATGGTGGTGGTGACGGCGACGGTAAGGAGAGTAGAGAGAGGTAAGCGAGATGAAAAAGAGAGAGAAAGAGAGAGACAAGGGCCAGATGAGAGAAAGAGCTGGGTAGAGAGATAGAGGACCAAAAAAATGAATTCAACTGTGAGGTGGGAGTGAGATTTTTTTTTTTATTTTGAACACAATTTGCGGGCGGGTCATGCGGTTGCGCGGGTAGGGTTGGATCTGACCCAAACCTGATTTTGCATGGAAAGATAGACCCGTACCCGCCCTATTTATGCATGTGGGTAGAGTCGGTTTGGGCGGTTTGGGCGGGTCGGATAAACCGTTGCCCACCCCTAGGTCTACGGGTTTTTAGAAGTCCTATTAGAAGAGCACTTGATCACTGCTATTTCTAGTTGGAACTCTAGTAACACCGCGGGATGGTCATTATCTAAGAAGGAAATTCATATGTGTTTAAGTGATTATGTGCTTATGTGGAGTGGTTTACTATTGTCCATTGAATTAGGACGTGAGTGAGTTAGCTTCGGCACATTTGTAAATGTGCTAATCTCTTTCGCTAACTTTATTAGGATGTCAGGACGTAGACATGGTAGTGGTAGGAGTGGTAGGCCTAGAAGGCATGAGATGTCTTTACTGGATGATATTCCGGCACAGGAAGAGGGGATTGGTCAGATCAATATGGTTGAACCAGTTGGTCAACAGGCCATGGGCGCCTTATCCCGCGAAATGGCCGGAGCTTTGCGAGAATCCATGGACATTCTCAAGGCTAAAAATCAAGTCCAAGCCCAAACAGCTGAGGCAGGGCCGTCTTTCTTAAAGAGAGAGTTTTCCAGTCGAGTTCGGATGAGTTTTTGGGTGATTCCAAGGAGCCACTAAAGGTCGATAAGTGTCTAGAGCAAATGGTAAAGACGTTTGAGATGCTTGGCATCGAAGACGGGGGTTTAAGAGTGACCTTGGCATCCTTCCAACTAAAGGGAGACACGGATCAATGGTGGAAGTATGCACGAGAACGCATTGGAGGGACTTGGGAGGCTTTTGTCGACGCCTTCTAGGACAAGTTTTTGCCTCCCACAGTTAGGGAGAAGTTGAGAGACTAGTTCTCTAAGTTAGTGCAGCTGAATACACCAGTGGTTAAGTTTGAGGCCATGTTTGCTAGTTTACCGAGGTTTGCACCGGAACTCGTGGCGACTGAGGAGCACCGTTGTCTGGAGCTCGAGAAGCGGTTGAGGACCAGGCTCATGTTTAGAGTGGCCAGATCCATGATTAGGGATTATGGGTGCCTTGTGGAGACTGCAGCCTATCTTGAGACTATCATGCAGATAGAGAAAGAGAAGATAAGGGGCTCCAGGAGGAGTCAGGATAATCATGGGGATAGCAAGAAGCAGAGGGGTTCTAAGCCTCAGCCGTCCCAGGGGACTCAGTCGAGGTCCACTTTTCCAGTACCAAGTTCGAGTTCTGGGAGAGGTGGTCAGAGGGATTTCACTTGTTTCAAGTGTGGTCAATTGGGCCATAAGTCTCCAGCTTGCCCTCAGAGAGGATAAGGGCAGCGAGCAGCATCGTCTTCGGCTCGTTCTTAGGGCCAGAGTCAAGGGAGGGGCCAACTGCTCACTTGTTATCAGTGTGGGCAGGCAGAGCACATGAAGAGGTTTTGCCCATAGTTGGATGGCACATCTGGTGCATCTAGTTCAAGACAAACATAGAGCCACCAGCCAACACAGTTAGCACAGGCCTCAAGGGCCAATCAAAGAGCCTCCTCAGCTTAGTCAGTGCATCAATTCTATGCTCCGAGGGGCGAGCAGGTAGATCAGAGGCCTACAGGGTGTGTCTATGCTGTTACCGCGCCAGATCTAGTACGAGCGCCTTCTATTGTGAGAGGTACTTTCTTGTTTTGCAATTCAATTACTAATGTGTTGATTGATACTGGTACATCCCATTCATTTATCTCGTCTATATTTGCATCGGTTTTGGGATTAGAGTTGGCTCAGTTAGCATCTCCTATCTATGTAGAGTCACTTATCGGTGGTGAGGTTATTTTGAAACAAGAATGTCGGGGTTGTGACATAAAGGTTGTCGATCGTCGACTTCCATTGCATTTGTATTGATTGACATGTCTAGTTTTGATGTTATTTCAGGTATGGACTGGTTATCGTCATATTGGGCTATTATAGATGGTTATCGTCAGAGGGTCACTGTATGTACTCTAAGCGGTGATTGTTTTTATTTCTTGGGAAACTGGGTAAATAGAGTTTTATCGCCGGTATATGATCCGCGTGGGCGGAGTGAGCTTAGTTGTCTTCTTGCTAGCTTCTTGAATAATAAATGTGATGAAGTCTAGGTTGAGTTGCCAAGGGTGGTTTGAGAATACCCCGATGTTTTTCCTGAGAACCTTACTAGTTTACCACCTCACTGAGAGATTGAGTTCTCTATTGATTTAGTGCCTGGCACGGCACCGATTTCTATGGCACCGTATTGGTTTGCACCTGCTGAGTTGAGTGAGTTGAAGATTCAACTCCAAGAATTGTTAGATAAGGGTTTCGTTCGCCCTAGTACTTCGCCTCGGGGAGCACTAACTCTCTTTGCTAAAAAGAAAGATGGAGCGTTGTGATTTTGTATTGATTATCGGAAGTTGAACCAGGTAACTGTTAAGAACAAGTACTCAATGCCTCGTATAGATGATCTGTTTGATCAGTTGAAAGGGGTCTTGTTGTTTCTCTAAGATAGACTTGAGATCGGGTTATCATCAGTTGAGGGTAAGGGAGGAGGATATCCCAAAGACGGTATTTCGTACGCAATATGGCCATTACGAGTTTCTAGTGATGCCTTTTAGGCTGACCAATGCACCAGCTGTATTTATGGATTTGATGAATCGGATCTTCTGTGAGTTTCTAGACCGCTTTGTGGTCGTCTTTGTGGACGACATCTTGATTTACTCACCCTCTGGGAAGGAACACGAGGAACACTTACAGGTAGTACTTGAGTTACTTAAAGCCCACAAGCTGTATGCTAAGTCTGGGAAATGTGAGTTCTGGCTGAAAGAGGTTAAGTTCTTAGGCCATATGGTATCCGGGGAAGGGGTGACTGTAGACTCATCCAAGATAGTGGCAGTTCAAGATTGGGAACAACCTAAGAATGCTTTCAGGAACCGTAGTTTCTTGGGGTTAGTAGGGTATTACCACCGATTTGAGAAGGATTTTTCTGGACTAGCCTCACCTTTTGACTAGATTAACGAGGAAAAGAGTTAAGCTTGTGTGGAGTGAGACCTGCGAGAAATCATTCCAAGAGCTTAAGGTTAGACTTACCACTGCTCTAGTCTTGATTATTCCGGAGAGGGGTTTGGGCTATTCAGTATATTGTAATGCCTCACGAGAAGGTTTGGGTTGTGTTTTGATGCATGAGGGAAAGGTAGTGGCCTATAGCTCACGGCAGTTGAAAACACATTAGAGGAATTACCTACTCATGACTTAAAGTTAGCGGCAATGATTTTTACCTTAAAGATTTGGAAGCATTACCTTTATGGTGAGAAGTTCAAGGTGTTTTTCGATCACAAGAGTCTGAAGTATCTGTTTACACAGAAGGACTTGAATTTGAGATAGTCATAGAGAACTATGATTTTGAGTTGCATTATCATCTGAAAAAGGCCAATGTTGTAGCCGACACCTCTAGTAGGAAGTTAATTAGCAGTGTGGCTTGTATCACAGTTCGAGAATGGGAGATGTTGGGTACTGTTGGTGAGTTTGACTTGCATCTGGTTGAGTCTGTTGAGTCTACAGCCTTGTTTTTAGTGGTTTCACAACCAACACTTGTGAACCGAGTGTTAGAAACACAGAAGGGTGACCCTGAGACGGAATCTCTCCAGGAGAAGATCTCCAATGGGAAGGTAGAGAAGAGCTTGAATACGTATCCCGACCAGAGTGTGAGATACCGTGACTGTTTGTTTGTGCCGGAGTCTTGTCGAGAGGAAGTACTTCGACAGTTCCATCACTCACGCCTTGCAATGCATCCGGGAGGCACAAAGATATATCACAACCTTAGTCGCCAGTTTTGGTGGAGGGGTATCGTAGACACCCCATTTTTGACCGTCCTCAAGACTTGGACGTCATCGTTTGAACACTCGGTGATCATCCATGTTCGTGTTCGTCTTGAGTTCTCGAAGGTCTCGGCCACGCTCCTTGCCTCAAGACCTCTCGACTTGCCTGTTTTGTGTTTGGTTTTGTATCAAACACTTGTGTTTTGCTTTCAAGGAGCAGGGAATGGCTTGTTGGCCATCCCCACATCTTACCAGCCATGGCTTGAGGCCACCGGCCATTGTTTTGTTGCCATCGGCCAAATGTTTGGTCGGTCGGCACTCTGTTTGGTCGGTCGACCATTTATTTGGTCAATTTGGCATTTTTGGCTGGCCGACCACTGTGCATCTGCTTTTGGCAAATATTTTGTGCCAGCTGTGCTAGCTGGCACCCACTTTGCATTTCACTCTTGCTTAGCTTGTTTTGTAAGCTTTGCAAGAGTGATCCTCTATGAAGGGAGGCCTTCTCCTCCCTCTTTTTGGGTTACAAAAGAGAGTTCCAGAGATCTGAATTAGGGTTAGGTCTTGTGTATCTATCTATCTCTATATCTCCCTCTCTTTTGCTCTTTGTGTGTGTATTAAGGTGTTTTGTTCATAGTTTTGCACACAAACACCTAGAGTTACACTTTCCTTTAGCTACTGAGGTACTAAGGAGTGATTTTCAGATTTCTTGAGTTGATCTAAGCTTGGAGAAGGGACTGGAGTGGTCCTTGTGAAGAAGGTCTTCAAGGGTAAGAACTTTACCCCTTTATTCCCCATTTTTGCATAGGCTTTTAGCCATCCTTGCATCTATTTTTAAGCTTAACTTATAACATATAAAATTTCTGATTTTAAGTTCTTAAAATAGTTTTTTAAGGTTGTTTTGGTGTTTGGGGTTGTTTGACCCCTCTTAGGCCTTGTTTAGCCCCCATTTTGTGCTATTTTGGTGAGCTCCGGGAACACCTTGTTTGGGCCTCCTCACCACTGAAATCCAGAGGGATTTTAGTGGTGGGGATGGTGCTTTGAGGTCCTAAGAAGGAGAGGGTCATCCCCTCTCGTTGTTGTCTTTAAAAGTTGTCATTTTAGCCTCATGTGTGAGCACCATTGTTGAGTTCATGTTGGCCATGTCTTAGCTAGTATTTGTGCTTATTTTTCCATGATATAGCACTGTTTTAAGTTGGTTTAGACACACCATGCTTGCTTTGCATACTTGTCTTGTAATGCCATGAATTGCCTTAACATGCTTTGTGCTTTGAGCCTTGTTTCTAGCATGTTTTTGGCCTAGCTTTGTGAAGCTTTTATGCATGTCTTAGTATGTTTAAGGTCTATTTGGAGTTGTTTTGGCCATCCATGACATGCTTTGCATAGCCACCTTGCATTTTGGCTTGTTAGCCTTGGGTGTGTGAGTGTTGAGCATGCATTACTTGGCTTGTTTCAGTAGTTTGGCACCACTTATAACATCATTTCAGTCCTTATGGTATGCTTGTATGCTTGCATTTGATGCTCCTTTAATGCTTCAAGAGGTTGGTATCTTATGCTCCATGTTTGAACCATTTTGCGTGCCTTTAGACTCAGGCCATTTAGATGCCATCTAGGTGTGCCTTTGACCTTGTTTTGATCTGCCTTGGGGTGGTTTTGAGTCCCATGGCCCTTTGGGACTTGCTTCATATAGGTATGGTTTAAGCCCCTTGGCTTACCTTGAGTTTTGGACATAGTTGCATGCCTTGCTTGCATTGATAGGTTGATTTGGCATCATTCCTCATGTATTTTCAAAGCTTGCTATGCTTGCCATTAGTCCATGTTTATCCTCTTTTAAGTGTGCTTAAAAGTTGCTTCTTTATGCTTAAGAGTTGGGCCATGTGTGCATGCATGTTTGTATGTGTTTTAGCCTTCATTTCCTTAGCATTTGGCCACTGTTTTGGACCTAGTAGAGAGCTGTCCATCTTGGTGTAAGTCCCTCCTTTGCATGTTGTTGCATGCTCGTCTTGTGTGTTGTTGCATACTTGGCCTATCGCATGTGTTACATGCTTGAATCACATTGCATTTAGCATGTTTTCTTCCTTTTGTCCTGGTTGCTTAACATGTTACGTGTCTTGCATGTTTGCATGTTCGCATTGCATATTTCATGCTTGTTAGCTTGCACATGTTGTTACATGCCTTGCATGTTTGTTTAGGTTGTGTGCTTAGTACACATTACTTGCTTTCATGCTCATGATTGCATACTTAGCTCACATGTCTAGGTTGCATTGCATTGAGCATGCATGCCTTGTCTCTTGATCAAGTGATAGAGGT
This sequence comes from Camellia sinensis, assembly GCF_055761805.1. Taxonomy (NCBI): domain Eukaryota; kingdom Viridiplantae; phylum Streptophyta; class Magnoliopsida; order Ericales; family Theaceae; genus Camellia; species Camellia sinensis. The sequence continues at coordinate 76,720,379 of NC_138964.1, forward strand.
TGGGCCTTATGTGTTTATTTGGTTTGCATTTCATTTGACATCAAAATGCATAACTTGGCCTCGTTGGCCATCACGCATTGAAATGCGCGATTGGTGGCCAGAGGGTCAAAGACCATCCTCCTTTGAGTCATGAACATGATAAGGAGGGTGTTTGTGCAAACATTTGCTTGAAATGCATTGCCATGCCATGTTTGCCCTCTACTGCTGTCAAAACAGGATTCTGCAGATAAATATGGCCGGTCGACTGCATGAAGTGTCGATCGACCAATGATGGATGGCCGAGAGCTGAATATTTGGTCGATGACCCTTCTACCATGGTCGGTGATGTTTCCCCTTGGTCGGTGATGTTCCACAGTGTTCAGAGAGTGTTCCTTGGGACTTGTGCAATTTTCAGAAGAGCAGAGCAGGGTAAACAGAGGCAGCTTGTGCATGGTGACGGATTTCCGAACAAACCTGAGCACGCATGCATTGGACCCTCTTCCCGAGGTTGTTTTATTGCTTTCTTAGCTTAGTTAATTTGCTTAACTAGTTAAGTGGTCTGTAATAATTAATTAGCTTGTAGGTTAATTAATTTGTCTTATTCTTTTGGTCCCTCCGAGCGAGGGCGAATGTGTAATAAGTGTGGGTGTGTGTGTGCATGTCTTCCAACCCCCATTTCTTTCTCCTTTTTACTTACCTGCTTTTGATGGTTAGTACTAGGGCATATTTAATTTAGCATACCTTATGCTATGCATGCGTGCATTCATTCATCAGTATTGCATGCACCGGGCTCGGCGCATCATGCTAACTGCATAGTATTTCAAATCTAACTTGAATACATGTTACTTGTTGCATTTCACATGCCATCCTAGGATTAGCCGAGCCTATTCTAGATTGCATTTTGCCTGTGATGCATTAGCCATTTAACATGGACTTGGATCATACGTTTGATTGCAAACATGTTCTTTGTTTTGGCTCAGAGTACGCTGTAAGTATTTATGCTTTAGCATCTCGCATGAGTGTTAATGTTAACATGACAGCATGCTTACCATGTGGCTATGTGCTTATGTGATATTACTGCCTGAATGCCTGTGGGTGAAGTTTGGATTGCTTGAGTTGGAACAACTCGTTGAAATCCGTATTTTAGCTTACTTGCGAGTAGCAAATTTCAAACCATTTTCCGAACAAACGGATATGCAATGCTTTGTTCCAAATTAGGCGATCTAGTCTATACTTTTGTGTTGTGCGCATCACATAGTAAGATTAGCTAATTAATCGGAATAAGAACGCATAACGTTTTCAAAACTAGATATCATGGTTAGTAGAGGCCGATCTTCGAATCGAGTGAGCGGGGGTGCTCATAGCTGACCTTCCCCAATCGTACCCAAGTTCCCAAGCCGAGGCAACTTTGGTGATGATGGACACGTGGCCTTAGGCAAACGAGTCAGGGTTTCCTAAATTTCTCCATAAAAAATATTTAGGTGGCGACTCTGTATCTAGCAAAGCAGTTCATGTTTGGCACTTCTTTCTAAAAATCTATTTTCTCAAAATGATTTGCCGAATTTGGACTCTTTGGTGATTTATCAATCTCACATTGCACATTGTGAGATCAGATTAAGAACCGTGACAATTTGAATCCGAACTGTAGTAAACCCACAAACGAATAGAACGGCGGGGATTCATTCCTCCTGGGACGTTCGGGGACGTCTACAGGTATGAAGAGGGATATGGCGGTGTTTGTATCGAGGTGTCTTACTTGTCAGCAAGTGAAGGCCGAACATCAGAGGCCAGCGGGTTTGTTGCAACCCTTGCCTATAGCTGAGTGAAAATAGGAGCATGTTACGATGGACTTCATTGTAGGTCTTCCTAGAACTCAACGGGGTAGAGATGCTATTTGGGTGGTAGTTGACCAGTTGACCAAGTCAGCGCACTTTATACCTATGCATGTGAGTGACTCAGTAGATTTCCTTGCCGACTTGTATATTTGGGACATAGTGAGGTTGCCCGAGGTCCCAGTAACGATTATATAGAATAGAGATCCGCATTTCACAGCTCGGTTGTGACAGAGCTTGCAGAGTGCCTTGGGCACTAGATTGACCTTTAGCACCACGTATCATCCTTAGACTAATGGAAAATCTGAGCATACTATTCAAATCCTTGAGGATATGCTTTGAGATTGTGTCCTTCACTTTAAGGGGTCGTGAGAGAGGCATCTTCCCTTAGTGGAGTTTGCCTATAACAATAGCTTCCAATCGAGTATTGGCATAGCACCATTTGAGGGCTTGTATAACCGACCGTGTAGGTCTCCTATGTGTTGGGCCGAAGTTGGTGATGCACCTTTGTTGGGTCCAGAGTTGGTTTGGGAAATGACAGAGAAAGTGGCACTTATCCATAAGCGGTTACTTACGAATCAGAGTCGTCAGAAAAGTTATGCCGGCCATAGGAGGAGACCTTTGTCTTTTGAGGTGGGAGATCATGTCTTTTTGAAGATATCACCTAAGAGGGTTTGATGAGGTTTGGGAAGAGTGAGAAGTTGTCCCCTCGATTCATTAAGCCTTTTGAGATTCTTGAGCGGTTCGGAGAGGTAGTCTACCATTTGGCATTGCCACCACAAATTTCTGGGGTCCATGATGTGTTTCATATTTGCATGCTTCGGAAGTATGAACCGGATCCATCGCACGTGTTGGATTGGACCGATTTAGAGGTAGATAAGGATACCTCATATGAGGAGAGATTGGTAAGAGTCTTGGATACCCGGAACCAAGTCTTGCGAGGCAAGACAATTCCCTTAGTAAAGGTATTATGGAAACATCACAGGGTCGAGGAAACAACTTAGGAGCATGAATTGGAAGTCCGAGAGAAATATCTGGACTTGTTTGTTGATGCCTAAGCATGTATTGAGATTTTGATTATGTTAATGAAATGTAATAACATTGTATATGTCTTAAATTGTGAAAACATTGTATATGTTATGGGAGTTTGGAAACATGAATTCGATATAAACATTATATATGTTTTAAGAATATGGAATATTATGTATGTTGTACATATATTGAGTAAAGTTTGGAAAAAAGAACTTGGGTTTGATTTAAATATTGTAAATGTTTTGAGAATTGTAATTGGCATGCTTGATACTAGAACTTGTGCACCAAGTTGGTAAGAATGGATGACCCGTGAGTGGGTCATAATGTGGTTTTGGATATACTAATATTGTTGTGAATGGTTTAATAACCATTTTGAGCTTGATTTGAAATTTCAGGGACGAAATTCTTTAAGGGGGGAAGGTTATAACGATCCCAGTTTTAACCCGTCCGAACTCGGGTTTATGGTTTCTGTGTGTCATTCATTGTCCTTGCTCTTTATTCCTCCTTAAATTTGGTTATTTGGACGCGTTGAGTGTGTTTGGAACAGGTTGGTTGCTTGGTTTTCAAACCTTGTGCTACCCAGAATTTTGGTTCTCCGCTTGAGCGGGATTTGCAAACTCTCAGTACTTTGCACGTCTGCAAAAGTACTGGAGGGGTGTTTTCCATGCTTGAGCGGGTTGGCGCTCGAGTGGACTTTCTTACGCTAGAGCAGTTTGTCTGTTGTCTGCAAAAGTTCTGAATGTGCGTATTATGCGCTCGAGCAGATCAAATTTTTATGTTTGACGCTCGAGCTTCAACTCTTCCGCTCGAGCGGACTATGCGTATATCAGATCGTGAAAACGACATTTTATATCACTTTTCATTCTTCTCTCTCTTTAAAACTTTTCAAAAACCTATATCTTGACTCTCTCTCTCTCTCTCTCTACATTTTGACCTAGATCCTTTGGGTTCTCTGCTCTAGTGTCTTTGAGAAAAAGTTAGAACATTCCAAGAGCTTCATTTTGATCTGATTGGAATTTGGTTTCGGCATTGTTGAGGGTTCCACTTTGCTTTGCTTGGTCTTCTCTTCTTGAGGTAGGGATTTTTTACACTTTAATATGGTTTTTAACTTGGTTATGTGTCGTTGTGTAACAATGGTAGGATTTGGGGTTAATGTGAACAAACCTAGGGTTTGGATATAAAAATGGAAAGAGGGTTTTTGGTGAATGAAAGGAAAATGATTGTGGGGTTTGATAATGATGTTGTATGGTGTCAAAATTGTTGATTTTGGTACATGGTTGAAACTTGGGAAAATAAGGAAGTTTGCCCTAGAATGGTTATAATATTTATTTTGTATAAATAATTGAAATTGGTGTTATAAACATGAAATTGGACGAGTATTGAAATACATGGTGGGATTGAGTAGATGATACGTCTCATCTTTGAAAATTTTGAATAAATTATCTGTCTTAAGATTGAATATCTGTTTAGAATTTTTTGTGTTGGACTATCGGTAGAGGATAGCTATGATTTATGTAGAAATTGCATGAAAATTAAGTAAATTAAAATTAATCATTTAATTGTGTCATTGACTATGATGGTACGCTAAGGCATTGAATATGTATAATTGATAGTCATTGAATATGACGGTACATTTAAATACATTGTATATGTATAATGTTTTGGGAGGAGATAGGGAATGGACTCCATTGAAATTAAGTTAGCCAGAGTGTTTAGGGTGAAAGTCCTGAAATCATCTGCATACATGGGTGCCGATCCCGCGGACGAAATTTTCGTAAAATGGCAAGATTGAAGTGCTTGTATGATGATTGTGTTAATTTGAGAACCATTAAGTTGTAGTCTCAGTTAGGTTATTCGGAGAATTATAAACTTGGTCTATGAATCGAAATGAAATGAATTAACTTGAAATGAATAGATGTGAATATTGGTACTGTATGTTTATGTGGAGAATGTGTGTTTTGTCATGAATATTGAATATACACTTGACACTTATATTTGCCTTAAACCTCATATATTGTGATAAATTGCTTCGACTGGGCTTTGGCTCACCCTTCTTGGGAAACCATTTTCTGGTACTAGTGACATGCTTCCTCCAAGGACGTAGCTTGGGAGGACTTAGGAGCTAGAGGCTCTATTTTGTTATTTTGTGCTTAAATATTTATTGAAGCCAAGGGCTTTATTTGTACAAAGCTTATGACTCTCTTTTGTTGTAACCAAACAATGTCTTGGGAATATGTAAGCCCGTAGGGCATTTATTTTGTTGATCATTAACTGGTACTCCATGCTATAGATTCAGGATATATATTTATGAATGTATATCGCATATGTTATCTTTTGTAATACGAACTCTGATGAATGAAAGTATTTTATTTTTGTCATCCTTCCGTTCATGAGTTGGATTTATTATATTATTTTGGGGGCATTACAGGTAAGACATTTATGCTTAATTAATATAGAATCTTTGTATTATAGATGAAATTGAGAAGAGTTGTAGAATCAATTTCATAGAATTTGTTGGGAAATAAGCAAGAACGTGAAGAATTTGAATTAGATTAATGGGTAATGAAAAAGTATGCAATATTTCATGATTTTGGGTTTGGATTTGAAATTCTTACATACATGAAAGCTCATTTTGTTTTATTTTTATATTTCAAAAATTTCCATAAGTTTCTACTCCCAATTTCATGGATTTATGTCTTTAATTTCATATTTTGAAAATCAAGAGAAAAGAGTTGAAAAATCTTTGCATGCATGAAGATTTGATTTAATTTTTGCTAAATTGATGATGTTTTGAGTAAATTATTTCTAAATGGTCATGTATTTGTGTTTTCCAAAGTATTTTTGTTTTGTTGAGTAAGCCATGCATGACCCCCAAGTTTTGAAAATGTGTTTGATGTCTTTTTTGCTGCATTTTGGAACTCATAATTTTGCAAACTGCTCAAGCGGTATAGTCACCAATCAAGCGCACATAACAGGCATCCAATATTTTTGCAGACAACACAGACCGCTTGAGCGACCAAAGGTCTGCTCGAGCAGTTCGGCTTATTTCAACATATTTTGGGAAATTGCATTTTGTTCATATTTCATTCTCATCTTGTTGTGAGTATCTTTAAGCATGAGTTAAGCCTCATTGAGGATTATTAAGTTAGAAATCCACGTAAGTTAATTGGTCAAAGAAGCAAAGTAGGAATTTGGTTTATTTGGGAAGAAAGAATAAGGGAAGTAAGATTCGATGAAGAGAATAAATAATGTTTCGATGTCTATGTTTGTGTGCTTTGTGTAGGTTAGACATTCGAGTAGTAATATTCGTTTAAAGGCCACTGTGAGTAATATATCTATAAAAATATGTTCGAAATATGTTTGAAAATTGTTACATGAATGACGTTTATGAAATCTTATTTTTATATGAATGAATAAATGTCCATTTTGAAATGCATTTGTGGCATCCTTTAGTGAGGCCCTTACCTAGGGGACACAATACCATGACCCTTTGATTATTAGATTGACAGAGATCTCTGATGTTAGACCCGAGTGGTCCCTTCGCTAGACCTTGATGGTCCCTTTGCTGGATCTTGATGGTCCCTTTGATTTAGGCCTTTTGGCCCCTTCGTTACTCTATTGAATGTACCACGTATGATGTTTTGATAATGGATTTCAATATGGCAAATGCTCTGTTTGAATTTGATATATGATTCATTTGAAAATGTAAGATATGTCTAATGCTTTGTTTTGAAAATGAATAAGATTCGTTTTGAAATTATAAGACTTGTTTTATATTATAATGGATTTCATTCAATTTTTTTTTTTTTAGATCCTTCTAGACTAGAAAGGCCTGAACAATAAAAAATTTTAATATAAATTTAAGATTTTTTTTACTAAAGACAAACGAAATTAAAAAACATATGACTTTTTTAGCACTTCCCAAACATGGTGGATCTTGTTAAAAATAAAATAAAAATAAAAATTCAATTTTCAATTAAACATAGGATAAATTTCATTTTACCTCTTTGTGGTTTGGTTCATATGCGGGATTATCCCCTCACATTTAGAAATAACCACAGTCCCCTTGTGGTTTGTGGGTTTAAGCACACCATTAAGCTCATTAATGATTTAATAAAAAAGACTAAAATATCCGTATATATAAGTAACCAAAGTGTGTGAACTACGATTATTTTCGTCATTTGTTTGGAAGGTAAAGTGCACTTTAATTCTCTGTGTTTTATTTCATGTGCAATTTACCCCTTTCAAATTTGAAAATGAGCATATAACCTCATTACGTCCAACACGTGTTTCACACTTACTGTTAAGTTTGATAGAATGTTTAATAGTGCACTTCAGTGCACAAACCACAAGGAGATTATGTAGTTATTTTCAAATGAGATGAGGGTAATCTGCAAATGGACAAAAAGCATAAGGGGTAAAGTGAAATTTTCCCTGAAACAAATTAAAATCAAAAGAAAAAACGTTTTTGGCTTTAAATAAATAAAAACTAACTTTTGATAAAATCAAATAAAAAGAAACGTTATTTTTCTATTAAAAAAAGAGTAATGGTTACATGTGATAATTTATATTTAATATATATATATAATTTAAATTTTGAATTGCTTCGGTTGCTTGGTATCTCTGTTCAAACTTGCTTAAATTTTAATTTAGGTTTTTGAATTTATGCCCAAGCTCTCATTGAATACTTAGGCTTGCTAAGAAGGTAGAGCTAAAACTAAGGGATATTCTAACATGGAACTGTGCGTTTAACTTAGTCTTGTTGGGAAGGCAAAGCTAAACTAAGTTAAAGTGATGTTTCAACAAGAAACAAAGACGAAATCGGCCATGATCTGGCTAGTCTGTACGAAAAGTCGAGGTAGGTAGTACTCTCGGTGCACTAAGGTTGAGCCTTAAGCATTCTGTTTAGACGAGCTAAGCACGATGACTCTGGTCATAGATGTCTAACTTAGACTAAGACAAGATTCAGATGATGTATTCATAATGTGAACCTAAGTTATATTTACATTCACATTAGGGCGCAGAGTGCAGAGATAAGTTAATGAAGACTGAGTCAGTGATTTGAAAGTGATACTTGGTGAAATTTTTAAACAAATTTGGTGAGATAAAGGTATCCGAGACAACATTTATAGCTGAGATAACATGATCCGAAATTATGGTTTTATCTGAGACATTGACCTACTCCTTATATTGATCTCGAACGGAGTCTTGGCCTTCTTGATAGGCCTTGGTGTTTGATTCCTTGATCTCTTGCTCCTTGTTGCTTAGTGCATCTGCTAGTTTGTTCTCAGCTTCAACAGGTTTCTTTTTAGCAGCCTTAGCGATGGTCTTGGTTTTCCATGCCTTGACTTTGGAAGCAATAACTTGGTTCTTTTTCTTTATGTGCTTCTCTTCCGAGATGTTGAGTTGCTGGAGGTATCCATTAGACTTCACGATTTGCTAGGTCAAGACCTTTTTCATATTTTCTGCCTTGTATGAATAGGCATAAGCATGTTGGATTGACTATAAGGAGATGGAGTTGATAGCACAGTTATGACATCAGGCATGTGAGCAAGAAGGTCTTCTACGATAAGTGGTCAGCGAGACATGTCATCATGGTTACAACGATGGTTACTCGTTAGTATACAACAAATAGGGCGATTGAAGGATTGTCAAGGTCGTAGATTGGGAGCTTAGGCCCTGGTGTTTTCTACTCCTGGTTCTGGCGGCAGAATTGTCACTATGTCGATGTTTGCAATGTCGTTGAGATGGTGGGTCGACGCGTAGAGTAACTGATGAAGTGCTTGGTTGCTAGTTTGGTTTAACTAGCAGAGTTTGAACCTTGGGCACGAATAGAGTATTCATAACAATGAAAACTTCAAGAACAACGATGATGGTTTGTAGAGGCAAAAAGAGAGAGTCTGGGGACACAGATGGAGATGAAATGGGAAAGTGAAAAGGTTTTGTTGGTATTAGAAAAGAGTGGCAAAAAGTTATAATTTTGAATCCTTGGGCGATATGCCCGTGCAGAAGTCAGGCGGTGTGGGGCAGAATTGACTCAACATAATAAGGATGTGATTGGTACACTCCTATATGGTGATGACACGTAGAGGTAATATGGTTGAGACAATTATGGTGTGACAGCTCATACGCGTCTTAGGTTCTTAGAATTCTTGAACTAGCAAATCACGATCTTGGCTAGTAGTGTGATCTCAGTTGAGATGTTGATCTTGGATAAAAGAACATGTTGGTTCTTGATTCTTGATGAGTGGACACTTGAGTCCTTGTTTCTTGACACCGATGAGTCATGACCTCGGTCAGGGGAGTACCTGTAACATGTTGTTTAGCCAACATGTTAAAAGATCAAACGATATAGTAGTTGTGGGGACGTATTTTTAGGGTCGTGCCACATGGCCAAGGTATCACGTAGGTGAGCCATGATGTCGAGATGGTTGTGATATTGCCAAGATATGGTGTGGTAATGTCAAAATCTGAGATATTTGGATAGAAGATAAAGTCCTAGATGATGTTAGACTACTTGTTTAGGTAAGGTTGGACTCTTAAGAGAGTTGATCCTAATCTAAATAAGAGGAGTCTTGGATAAGTGATATCCTTGTAAAGGATAGAGTCCTATAAAGTAAGACTTCTAGAGGACACGAACACTGCTCGCTATAAAAGTAAGGCACCCCTGTAGGTCTAAGGTATGCTTTTACTTGTGCACTGAATACTTGATTTGATATCTTTGAGAGATAAGATTGACTAACTAGATCGTCAAAGTGCCCCCAGGTGGACGAGCCACCGTGGTATTCTTGTCTTCTTATTGGAAGGTATTTGGTTTAATCTATTCTACCACGTGCTCTCCAGCTAAGTTCCTTGTTTGGTTGTGAGGTCGGAAATGAACACCCACACAAGATTATTTCAAACAATAGAGAATATTTAAACATATAAGAACACAAAATTAGTAGCTAAACCATTTAATCTATACATGCAACATATGTGTAAAATTCATAAAGACACGCAAGCTAAAATGGTAACATATATTTAGATTCTAGTTCTAAGGATATTTTTTTCATACAAAAATACATTATTCTTAATCAATCATACAATATCAAATTTATAATGAATATATCTAAGAGGGGTAATAGGTGAACCATTCTTACCCCAAGAGCTTTTACAAACTATTCTCACGATTAGCTTCAAAATGGTGATCACCAATCACCCTCTCCTCTCTCTTTCTTTTCCTTCTCTTTATTTCTCTCCCCTCCTCTCTTTCTCTATTTTCTTTTCCCCTCTTCTCTTAGTTGTGTGTTTGTGAAGGTGGCAAGATGGGGTCTTTATGTAGGCATTGTGGAAGAGAAATTGGTGTTTAAATTATGTAAATGGTCCTTGTAGTTCACAAAATGTGTTAATTTGGTCCCTGTTATTTCAATTTGCTCGATTTTTCCCATTAATTTAACTGATTGTGTCATTTAAGCCAATAAATAATGGTTGTTAAGTTTGGTGGACGGAAAGTCTACACAATGTGTCAATTTGGTTCCTGTTGTTTTAATTTGCTCGATTTTAACTCGGACCAAATTGGCACATTATGTAAACTACATAGACCAAATTGACACATAGTTTGACTTTCCGTCTGCCAAACTTAACAACTGTTATATATTGGACTAAAATGACACAATCCGTTAAATTAAGGGGCAAAATCGAGTAAATTGAAATAACATGGACCAAATTGACACATTGTATAAACTATAAGAACTATTTGTATAATTTACCCTTTTATTTTATTATTTTACTTTATTTTATCTTTAGCAAAATTTCTTATTGGTTTGAATTGTCATCCCTATAGGCATGCTTGTTCACCTCAAGTGAGGTTGTGTGTGCTGTTGGAGAAGCATGCTCTTATATATACATGCACAACAAAGCCTAAGGAAAGACCGTGGGAAGAGGCAACTGGCCATTCTCTCAATTTCCTCTTCTTCCTCTTCTTCTTCCTTTCTTTTTTTTTTTTTTTTTTTTTTTTTTGTTGTATATATATGATTTTGAGCCACTTTAATATTATAATTACATAGAATAATTAAGAATTAGATTTTTATAGTCATAATAGTAACGACAACGACAATAATAATAATAATATGAAGATAAAAATTGCACTAATTAAATAATTAAAAGTTAATTGCAGAATTTCGTCACAAAACTTAGTTACGGAATTGAATTATGGATGTTGATTATAAAATTTAAGTAGCTAAATATAATTACCAAAACAATTTAGTATACAAAAATACGAGTTTTCACAGTAGGTATTAATGTGACACTTTAAAAAAATTAGAAACTTATTATTGTACTTTTTCCAAATGTGACAACGTGGTAGGTATGATGTGACACTTCAAAAAAACTAAAAACTCCTTAGTGTACTTTTTTTCAAATGTGACGACATGGTGGGTATGATGTGATATTCTAAAAAAAAACTAAAAACTCCTTTGTATACTTTTTCCAAATGTGACGATGTGGCAAGCATGATGTGATAATAAAAACTCCTGAATGTACTTTTTCCAAATGAGATAACGTGCCAAGTATAGTGTGACACTCCAAAAAAAATTAAAAAGTCATTAGTGTACTTTTCCCAAATGTAACATATGACCCTCCAATGTGGTGGGTATGATGTGACACTCCAAAAAAAACTTAAAATTATGATTTGATACTCCAAAACAACTAAAATCTCCTTACTTTTATCAAATGTGACAACATGGCTGGTATGATGTGACACTGTAGACACCCCATTTTTGACTGACCTTAAGACTCAGACGTCACCGACTGAGCGCTTGGTGATGTTGCATATCGTGCTCGTTCAGAGGTTTCAGAGTCTTGGCTGCGAGCCTTGCCTCCGGACTTCCGGACTCTTTCGTACTTTGCCTCGGTTTGCGAACCAGGCTCTGTTTTCTTTGTTTTCTCTTCCCGAAGGGAGGGAGAGGTCTCGTAGATCATCTCTCAGTGGCCGTAGGCTACGTTTCGTGGTCGTAGGCCATTTCGCCCGTTTGGAGTCCGGTTTCCGATTTTTCGGAGCCGTTGGCCGTGTGCCTCGGTTCGGGATCGCTTAACCACCTCCGTTTGCTCCGGTTTTTGGCATGCATCTTATTTGCTCCCTTTTGAGGGACACTGTGGTCCGAAAAACCAACTTCGTGGTCAAACACCACTTCTGGTGCCTAACAGTTAGTTTTCGAGGCCTCGGGCTGCGCGTTTCAGCCCCCGAACCTCCATTTTGCATCGGTTTGGGTTCATTTTTGGCAAGGACCTCTGTTTCATTGTTGGGAAGGTCGTAGAAGGGTGGGAGTCCAGTAATTGTTCTGACAACCAGTTTTATTCCTCCATCGCCCTCCGTCGCCCGTTTTTCTCACTTGAAAGCCAATGTTGACCACCCTAAGGCCACTTTTTCTTGCCCCAAATCACATATTTGTGTTGTACACACCTGGGAGGGCACCAATATCACATGGCCGGCTAGTAATTCTGTGTGACCTTTTTGAACCCCTCCTAAAAGTGGCCTTTTCTCTCTCCTGGTTCACTTTCTCCAGTTTTTGACTACATGGTTGTGTTGTACACACATGGGAGGCCACCAATCTGGGGTGGCCGGCCACTAATCTTGATTGACCCTTTTGACCCTTGGCCAGCCGGCCATGGGGAGAGCCAGCCGGCCACCTGCAACTTCAATAACCGGCCGGCCATGATCCCCTCTTCTGGTACATTACAGATATACATTCTGTTTCACCCCAGATTTTGTATCCGGGGGGCTGCATTTTTTGAGGGAAACTTGAATTCTTTCCCCCCCATTTTTCACTCCTTTTCTCCCCCTCTTTTGCCTATATAACAGCAGCTCCAGCTCCCATCTGAGGGTTACAAAAATTTTCCCTAAGCCTCTTGCATTGATCCTCCCTCTCCTCCTCTTCCAAGCACCAAAACCTCTCAAGTCCTACACCATTTACCCTACACCTCTTAGTACAAGGCCTCCACCCTCCATTCTAGCAGCTTCAAGGTCATTTCCAGAGGTCAAGAGCCACCAAACTTGGTCCAAAAGGCTGTCAAAGATTAGTCTTCAAGGGGAAGTCTCTTTCTCCTCTTCTTGGCTCTATTTTTGCATACAATCTAAGCTATACTTGCTTACATTTTTGGGCTCCGACCCTAACTGAAAATAGTCATGTATTGAGGTCTTTTTCATGTTTGATTAAGGGTCCTTCCCTGTTTAAGGGCTCCAGCTACCACTTGCTTCTTTACCCCTCTTGTATGCCTCTTTCTTGCATGGTATTTTAGGCCTATTTGTAAACTGTTTTTAGGCATGTTGTAAACTGTAAAGTGGCTTATTTTGAGCCCTTCTTCAACATTGTTGAAGGGATCTTCACTGTTTGAGGCTTCCATCTGTCACATGCCTCTTTATCTCTCTTTTGGCCATATTTTTGCATGCTTTTTTAGCTCCTTGTGCTTGTATTTTTGGGCTCTGGTCCGAACTTTAAATAGCCATATTTTGACCCACTCTTCATGTTTGATCAAGTGTATTTCACTGTTTGAGGCTTTCTTTTTGCTCTTTGTGTTTAAACCTCTTTTTAGGCCTCATTTTGCATAGTATTTTAAGCTTGCATGTGTACTGTTTTGGGTTTGATCATAAACTGTAAAATACCATGTTTTGGGCCCCTCTTAAACTTTGTTGAAGGCCCCTCCTCTGTTTGAGGCCAGAAACCATCACTTGCTTCTTTGTCTCCCTTTTGACCCATTTCTTGCACATTGTTTTAGGCCTGTTTGTGTTTGGATCCGTGGCTAGTTATAAACTATAAAGTGCTTTATGTTGAGCCCCTCTTAAACGTTTTTGAAGGGCTCTTGGCCATTCAGGGCCAGAAGCTTCTACTTGCTTCATTATCTCTCTTTTGGGGCCATTCTTGCATGCTAGCTTAGTCCTATTTGTGTCCATTGTTTGGCCTTGCTTAAAACTGTAAATATGGTTGTTTTGGGGCTGTCTCTATTCTTTATTCACACTTCATGTTCAAATAATGCATGTTTTGTATAGCTGTAAGTCATTGCGCATGCCTAATTTTGAGTTTCGGGTCTCATTTCATGCATCGGGTACCATATTGCCATGTTCTGGGGTTGTTTTGCATCATATTTTGCTACTGAAATTTGCATGCTAGTATGCCATATTCCATGCCTTGCCATGTCTTGGTAGAGTGGCATTCGTGCCTTAGGTTCGGTCCTCGGTTTGCGTGCACGTGTGCACGCATTTCGAGTATCTCATTTTCATCTAATGGCTACCGATGTGAGTGTGGCTGAGGTCCACTTGTGTTGGTGTAAGTCCATTGTGCATTGTGTATGCCATTTCATTTCATAGCATTGCGTATGCTAGGTTGTATGTTAGAGCATTGTGTATGCCATGTTACCTCGTGCATCGTGTATGCCATTTCATAGCATTGTGCATGCTAGGTTGTATATTAGTTGCATTCATGCATGTCATGCATATTGCATTGTGCTTGGGATAGGAGTTAGCCCGAGCACGAGAAACGAGGGACGTTTCGTACTTCGAGTGACGGAACGTGTCTCAATTCGCAGTCACCGACACTCCGGATTATCCATGATGGAGTTTAGGTCTTATTGTGTTTATATGTGCATCCATTTCATATTGAGTCGTGCAATTCGACTCCTCGGCCATCATGCATCGAGATGCGTGATTGGTGGCACGAGGATCGAGGCATGCATACATTTGTGAAAATACATTGTCATGCCCTTTTCCTGCTCTCTGTTGCAGCAAATTAGAAATCGGCAGCCTTCCGGAGCTTGGCACGCATCCCAAGAACAATTACAAACAGAGACTAATTGGGGCATCGCAATGGATTTCCGCGCAAGGCAACTCGGACATGCATCATTCATCATTCGAAGCAGCATCGAGGCAGTCCCTAGCTTGCATGCTAGTTTACAGCTTACCTAGTTTAATTTGTTAATTAATTAGGATTTTGTAATTATTTGGACTGTAATATTTATTCGGGACTGTATATTATTTTATTCGGACCCTCTGCGCGAGGGCACAACTGTAATAAGTGTGCGTGTGTGTGATGTATGTCTTCTAACCCCACGTCTTTCTCCCTTTTATTTACCAGCTTATGATGGTTAGATTAGGGCATGTTTCAATTAGCATACAGTATGATAGCATGTTTGCATTCATTCATCTGTTTTGCATGCATCGGGCTCGGCGCATCATACTAACTGCATTGTATTTTCAATTTCAAGTTGAATATATGTTAGCTGTAGCATTTCATATGGCATGTTTAAAATAGCCGAGCCTATCTTAGTTGCATTTTGCATGTGTTGCATTAGGCATTTCTGTATAATTAGGATCATGCATGGATTTCTAATTAGTTTCTGTTTTGGCTTGGAGTACTCGGTAAGTTTTATGCTTTAGCATCCTTGCATGCGTGTGAGTGACTGCCATGATAGCATGCTTACCATGAGGCTAATTGCTTATGTGATATAACTGCCTGAATGCCTGTGGGTGAAGGTTGGGTTATTTGGATTGGAACAATTCATTCACTGTGTGTTTTAAGCCCACTAGATAGTGGCAAAATCATGTTTTCTAAGCCCACCTGAGGGTGGCAAATCCACGTCTTAGCCTACTTGCGAGTAGCACCATCAAACCATTTTCAAACAAACAAACATGAAATGTTTTGTTCCAATTCAGGCGATCCAGTCTATACTTGTATGCTGTGCGCATCACATAGTAAATCTAGGCTAATAACTGGAATAAGAACGCATAATGTTTTCAAAAATAGATATCATGGTTAGTAGAGGCCGATCTTTGATCAGGCGAGCGGGGGTGCTCACGAAGTGACCTTCCCCAATCGTACCCAAGTTCCCGAGCCGAGACAACTTTGGTGATGACGGACACGTGGCCTTAGGCAAACGAGTCAGGGTTTCCTAAATTTCCCCAAAATAAAATATTTAAGTGGCGACTCTGTATCTGGCAAAGCAGTCCATGTTTGGCACTTCTTTCAAAATCTATTTTCTCAAAACGATTTGCCGGATTTGGACTCTTTGGTTCAAATTATGAACCGTGACAAATTGAGAGTCCTGAACTGTAGTGAGCCCAATATCGAACAGAACGGGGGACTCGTTCCTCCCCGGGGCGTTCGGGGACGTCTATTGTTTCTGGCAACTCCGCTGGGGATTTAGAGAACTTGACTCGAACTCATGATATCTGTTTTTGACTACACTTGTGTGTTTCTTTGCATTGCATTTGCATTGGTGCGCCTAGGACACCGTGTTTGCCATCTGCTATTCCTGAACGGTTTGCCGGAGGCTTGTCTTGTCAAGGCATGACCATAAGGCTGACCGGTTGTGGGCTCTGCCAGTGTGGGAACACAAACCCCGGTTTTACCGGGGCACCCTTTTTGACCATTCGACCTAGTGCATATTCGGATCCATAGTGACCATCCCAAACTAGGACATGTTGCTTACCCGTTTATAGGTTGTTTGAAACCGCTGCGTGCGTAGTGAAACCCTAGCTCCTGACAAAATAGGACAGGGAAACCCTACCCCAACATAGGGGTGTTTTGGCTCTCACTTATCTGTTATGTGCTGTAAGAGTGCGTCTCTACAGGGGAAATGCATGTATTAGTTTGCAAATTTTGGGCATCAGGCCTGCGGGCATCAGTCAGTGTTTGAGAATCAGTTATCTGCGGGTATCAAATTCAGTCTTTGGGGACAGTGATTCAGGGATAATGATCAGTGATTGAGGACAATGTGTATTCAGCTTATCGACCATGTGTTGTTATGCCCAGCCGTGTGTTGTGTGTTTATTTTTAGCTGTTATGCTGTCCGTTTATCTGTTTATTTATTCCTTTATTGCATTATCTATCTTTTTACTAGGGCAGTTTTAGCACAATTGCTTTTGACCCAGTAGAAATCCCCCAAGCACTTTGGACAAGAGGTCGTCGGCTCAATCGATCTGAGGATCTGGTTGACGGACAGCCAGTGTTTCATTCTCTACCCCCAGTTGTCAGAAGAAGGCCAAGAAGACGCAGTTTGTCTGAGCAGAGGTCACCAGAATAGTGGTCTACCCTAGCAGTGAACAGTTGGGCTGAGGTTTTAGTTTCTGCCATAGAAATACACATACCAGTCAGTCAGTAGAATCAACAAAGTGTAGCTGGAATGGAGGAAATGATGCGTCAGCTCCAAGAGAGCATGAAACAAATGCAGGATGATGCTGTCCGCCAAGCGGAATTCTCTAAGCAGCAGGCCACGATCATGGCTCAGCAGGCCGAGCTAATCACTAGACTGCAACAACAAAATGCAACATCTGCCTCACATCAAGTTCCTCCTCCACCAGGGGTCCTGTTACCCGAGCAGGCACCTACCGTCCAGAATGCCCCGCCAAACACCCAGAACACCTTGCCAAATGTCCAGAACGTCCAGGAGGACACAGACCTTCCAACGGGGCCGGCTCCGCCCCCACTTCTGCCTCAACTGTCCAAGGCACCTACGCCTATCAACCAACCGGACTCTCCCTTCGAGTTCGAAATAGACCACACAGCTCTGAAACTGAGCAAGCTCGAGAAGCTTTTCAAGAAATCACAAGGAGTGAAGGCTATTCCGGATATCGAGGACGGATATACCAATGTGGCCGTAACATTGCCAGATAGATTCAAAGTGCCTCAGATTGATCGATTCGAAGGATCCGGGGATCCCATGGTCCACCTCCGGTTATTCTCAGATATACTGCGGCCAATGGGCCTAACCCGACCACAAAAGCTTTCGCTGTTCGGCCGAACCCTATCGGGTGTGGCCGCTATCTGGTACGCGAAGTTGGAAGATGAGGTGAAAAGAAGTTGGGATGAAATGGCCGAGGCCTTTGTCGCACAGTACTCGTACAATACCCAGATCGAGATTACAACTCGTGATCTTGAAACAACGAGGCAGGATCCCAAAGAGACTTTCTCAGATTTCGTAACTCGGTGGAGGGCGAAGGCATCGATGATGACTTTGAGGCCCACTGATAAGGACCAAATCAGGATGATTGTTCGCAATCTCCAATCAAAATTGATACAGAAGATGGTTGTACTCCCCTTCCCCCACCTTTTCAGATCTACATGAGATGGGGGTACAAATCGAAGACGAGATGAAGCAAGGTCTGATTGACCAGGATAGGGAGCAACCGAGGAGGACTTTCAACCGTAACAACAATGCAGGCCCCAGTGGCGCTGCAACCGCAAGAGCTTCGGAGGTCATCATGGTCGCCACCATTCCCCCTCCCCTTCCAAGGCCCATGGCAGCCACACCCTTCTCCGGTGCATCCGGAAGTAATACCCAAACCACTAAATACCAGCCTAGAGGCCAAAGAACCTTCACCCCACTGTACATGCCTTTGTCTAAGGCTCTGGGGGTCTTAATCAGAAAGGGGCATCTAAAACCCCTGGAGTCGAGGCCATTTCCAAATCCAGTTCCACCCTCTCACAACCCAGCCAAGTACTGTGCATATCACCAGCAGCACGGCCATGATACTGACCAATGTTTCAGGCTGCGTCACGAAATTCAAGACCTCGTTGACAAAAATGTGATTCTACCTCCAGAGAAACCTAACGTCACAACCAATCCACTCCCTACACACAACCAAGCTCCACCTCCCAAAAGAATCAACTTTATCCAGACTGGGGTCGTGTCTTACGATCCTAGCATCTATATTACTCCTACCCATCTACCTAAGCCGGAGGTGCTCCTTCCCGACTGCACTGACTCATTGTGCATGTTGGACATCTCCACAACCCAAACAGAGCCGACGGTGGTGACCATCGAAGATGGGGCAAGGCAGACTTCAGAAAAGAATGGAATTGTTGAGTTTGGGATTGAACAGAGTTTTGCTGGGGAAGTCTATGATTCGAGTGAGTACATCTTGTCAACAGGCTAGATTGGGCTGGGTTTAGAATTGCCAGAGAATGAAGAGCTGTGTGTGATCCGGAAGGATGGATTTGAGCAAGGGGCAAATGATTTGATGGCTGTGGAGGAGGAATTTGCCAACCTACAGTTTTTCAATGACCAAGAATCAAGGGGCACGACAGTCAACTGGTTTGATTATGATGAATCAGCGGAGGCCATTGGGTGGCTAGATGATCAGCCAGATGTGGTGGAAGAGTCCCAACCAGAACAGGGCCCGGCAGGGGCGAGAGTATCAACTGTGGCCGGAAGGGCCGAAAATCAGAGTGCATTGCCGGAGAGCGCCGGTACAAAGAATTTTGCTCAGGACAGAAGCATTGTGAATGCAGGGAAAGTTGAACGATAAGCTGCACTGACGGAGGAAGAACAACAGGGTTCTGAGAGAACCGGGAAAGCCAAAATCCATGAGGGGATCGGAAGTGCTGTGGGCACAAGAACAGAGGATGTTGTGAGCATGCAGGCTGAAAGTGCTGTGAGTACAAACATGCCCGAGCTAGACAGGTGCCTTTTGAATGCCAATGGAATGTGGTGGGAAGACGATGACTTATGTCTTGCCCACACAGACGAAGACTGGGGAAGCAATCAACCCGATGACACCTGGTACCTCGATGAGGTTGATCACATGACAAGAAGCGGGCGGTACTTCAAGCCCCCGCACCTAGACCAACCCGAGGCATCTGGGAAGGATAAAGAAGCTAAGAAGCAGAAGGAGAAACAGCTTGAAGAGGAGGCTTTACTCAAACAGTTAAAGAAAATACAAACAGACATCTCCATCTGGGGACTGCTTATGGCGTCGCGAGTACACAGACAGGCTGTCTTATCTGCCATGGACAAGGCCAAACTCTCTATAGATACTACACCAGAACAGCTGCTTGGGCTAGTTTTTCCGGGAGGAGGTTCCCCGACACTAACCTTTTCAGATAAAGAACTGCCGCCTGGGGGCACAAATCACAACAAACCTCTCTACATCTCGGTGGAATGTAGAGGTAAGTGGGTGCCGGTGGTTCCCATCGACACGGGATCCGCCATTAACGTGTGCCCGTCAAGGACGGCATATGCAATCGGGTTGAAGCCTGCGGACTTCGTGCCGACTACTCAAGTGATCAGAGCCTATGATAACACCAGCAGGGAGGTGATGGGGACTGTCAAGATTCAGACCCAGGTTGGTCCAGGACAACACAACATTGAATTCCATGTCTTGGACGTTCCCGCAACCTTTAACCTACTTTTGGGGCGACCGTGGTTGCACCAGGTCAAGGCAATCTCTTCCACCTTGCATCAGATATTGAAATACCCTCACGGGAAAGGGGTAGCTATTGTTTTTGGGAATTCATCAATCCATCCGCCGCCGGAAGTGTCCACACCAGTCTTGGAAATCGAGCATGGCACTGAGGATGTGTTCTTATCAGGGTTCACTTTGGCTGAGGCTCGAGTGGTGCAGAATATTATGGCTGTGAATGAGGGGGTGTACGTCAGTGCTCAATCTGTCTACCTCATGAACAAGTTACAACACATCCCCGGGATGGGATTAGGAAGGAGCAGCCGGAAGGGCGTCACAGCATTGGCCGAAGTGCCACACAACCCTCATACCTTTGGCTTGGGTTATCTGCCCACCAAAGAGGACTGGGTAAGGAAGGGTAAGGAAATGGCCGGAAGAGCCAGAGCAAAGCAGGCTGGGAAGCCTTTCGAATTAATGCATAGGCCCATTCGGGGTACCCTGAACGGACGCTTCGTCCGGGAGGGGGAGGACTTTCCGTTTTGCGGCTTTCCAGAACCGTGGCTAAACGCGGAGAATAAGCTCGTGCCAGGTTTCGAGATCTTCTTCGACCTGCAACTACCCAGGGATGACGTTGCCGAAGAGCAGATAGACCCATCAGCTGAGGTTGAACAGAGTAAGAAAGTGCCGTCTGAGGACACCGAACTTGAAATGGGGGTAGCACTGGCAAGTCTACTCTCAAATCCTCCGATCGACCATAAGTGCTTGGGGGGTAACTTTTCGGTATGCGTGATCGGGGATGAAACGGCTGCGGGCCTACCAGCAACTATTTTGGATGCATCTATCACACCCTCTCTCACTTGGCAGTACAAGGAAGGATTTTTGTCCAGCAGCACCGGGTCAGGTAGTGAGCCGAAATCTGATTCCACCGAGTCTTGTGAGTCGAAATCAGGTTCCAGCTCGACTGAGTCTGAGTCTGGTAATCCTGGGGATGATAACCCGGATGCCACAGTTATGTCCAGGTCGTCTTTTTTTTTCTCGTTTGAGTCTGTTGTAACCGAGAATTCGGACGATTTGGATGTGCTTAATGAGAATCAAGTAACTGTGGTTTCTGAGTACTTTTCTGTGCCCTTAATTTATTGCATTAACTCAGACTTCCAAAATTTTGATGAAAACGACGAGGACGAAGTTCCTCCGGTTTTGCAACGCTTAATTGAGCAGGAGCAGGAGAGATTTGTCAAACCCTTAACGGATGAAATCATTACCGTGAATATTGGTACTGAGGAGGACCCGCGGCTGGTCCAGATCGGGTCCACGTTGTCTTCGGAGGAACGCGAGCGCTTAGTCGCTTTATTAAAGGATTTCAAAGATGTTTTCGCGTGGTCCTACGAAGACATGCCTGGGATCGATCCTGAGATTGTACAGCACCGGATCCCCCTTGACCCCGAGGCCCGACCTGTCAAACAGAAACTCAGAAGGATTCGCCCGGACTAGGCTCTCAAGATTAAAGAAGAGGTCACTAAGCAAATCGATGCAGGCTTCCTGCTGGTGTCCGAATACCCGACTTGGTTGGCCAACATTGTTCCAATGCCGAAGAAGGACGGCAGGATCCGGGTGTGCGTGGATTTCAGGGATTTAAACAGAGCTAGTCCGAAGGACGACTTTCCCTTGCCGCATATTGATGAGTTAGTGGATTTCACAGCAGGGCATGCTTTGCTCTCATTCATGGATGGCTTCTCAGGGTACAATCAGATAGTAATGGCACCTGAAGATCGGGAAAAGACTGCATTCACCACCCCGTGGGGGACATACTGCTACAGAGTAATGTCGTTTGGGTTGAAGAATGCCGGAGCTACTTATCAACGGGCCGCGACCACAATATTGCACGACATGATCCACAAAGAGGTTGAGGTGTACGTGGACGACATGATTGTCCAGTCCAAAGAAAGAGAGGGCCACTACACCGCCTTACAGAAGTTCTTCCAAAGGATCAGGGAATTCCGGTTGCGGCTAAATCCTCAGAAGTGTACGTTCGGTGTTACAGCGGGAAAAATACTGGGATTTCTGATTACACAAAGGGGCATCGAGGTCGACCCTTCAAAAATCAAGGCCATCTTAAAAATGCCACCACCAAGGACTGAAAAGGAGGTGCGAGGCTTTCTGGGTAAAGTGCAATTCATAAGATGGTTTATCTCAAAATTAACCTTGACTTGTGAACCACTTTTTGTTCTCCTGAAGAAGGGCAAGAAATTCCAATGGGACGGCCGATGTCAAGCTGCTTTTGAACAGATCAAGAAATACTTACAGAACCCACCCGTGTTGTCGCCACCAGAGCCGGGGAAACCATTGATATTGTACCTTTCAGTGACTGAGACTACAATGGGTTGCATGCTCGCGCAAGAATCCGAGGACAAAGTAGAGAGGGCTATCTACTATCTGAGCAAGAAGATGCTAGAGTATGAGACTCGCTACACACCATTAGAGAAGGCTTGCTTAGCTTTGGTATGGGCTACTGAGAAGCTGCGGCACTACCTGTTAGCTCACTCCGTAATGTTGGTTTCACGACTCGATCCCATCAAATATCTTTTCGAGAAACCGGCACTTACGGGTAGGCTAGCTTGTTGGTTGTTGTTGCTATCCGAATTCGACCTGAAATATGTAACACGCAAGTCAGTCAAGGGAAGAGCAGTGGCAGAGTTCTTAGCTGATCATCCAGTCGAAGGAGGTGAAGCAGTTGAGTACTTATTCCCAGATGAAGCCATTTTGCACATTGACGACGAATATTGGACGATGTACTTTGACGGAGTGTCAAACCAATACGGGTATGGGATAGGAGTGTTGCTGATAGCACCCGACAATTCCCGTATCCCTCTAGCCTTCAAACTCTGGTTCAAAGTCTCGAACAACGAAGCAGAATATGAAGCATGCATTGCTGGTCTAGAAGCAGCCCTGGAACTAGGGGCAAGACGGTTGGACGTCATCGGTGACTCGAACCTTGTTGTGCCTCAAGCAAAAGGAGACTGGAAAGTCAAAGAAGAAAAGATGATGATGTATCACCAGACCTTGGACTTGTTAATTCCTAGGTTCGAGAAGCTAAACTTTGCTCATCTTCCAAGAGAAAACAACAGGTTCGCAGATTCTTTAGTAACTCTATCTTCTATGATAGATATCCCGTTCGGAGTCCGGATGCGTCCAGTCATCATTGACCATAAATTTGCGCCAGCCTATGAGTCGATTGCTGCTATAGATGAGGTTCAGGGCGAAAACCCCTGGTATTACGACATTTGAAACTTCTTGGAGAAGGAAACATACCCGCTAGGGGTAAATGCCAAGGATAAAAGGGCAATCAGAAGAATGGCCATTCAGTTCATCATCTGTGGGGGTAAGCTATATAAGAGAGGTCATCTGGGAATGCATAAGCTGTGTGTTGATGCCGAAGAGTCGAAACATCTAATGGAAGCCATCCATGGGAGGGGAATGCGGTGCACACATGAACGGAGTAATGTTAGCACAGAAGATCCTCAGGCAGGGTTACTATTGGTCCACCATGGAGAAGGATTGTATTAGTTTTGTTCGGCGATGCCAGAAATGTCAGATCCATGCAAATCGCATGAATATCCCGCCGTCGAAACTGTACAACATGACTTCGCCATGGCCGTTTTCAGTTTGGGGAATTGACGTGATCGGGGCTGTCACTCCGAAGGGGTCGAATGGGCATGAGTTCATCCTCGTCGCGATAGATTATTTCACAAAGTGGGTTGAGGCCTAGTCTTATGCGGTGTTGAAGGCATCGCACGTTGCGAAGTTTATCAGAAATAACATCATCTGTCGCTACGGGGTCCCAAACGAGGTCATTTCGGATAACGGTTCCCACTTCAAGAAGGAAATGATTGACTTGTTGGAGAAATACAACGTGGCTTTTCATAAGTCATCCAAATACCGGCCGCAAACCAATGGAGTAGTCGAGGCCGCCAACAAGAATATCAAACACATACTGCAGAAGATGGTGGAAACCTACCGGGATTGGCCAGATAAGCTGCCATTTGCTCTGTGGGGCTATCAGACGTCAATCAGAACTTCTATCGGAGCGACTCCGTCTTCATTGGTTTATGGGATGGAGGCCGTTCTACCTATCGAGATTGAGGTTCCGTCATTGCGAGTATTGGCTGAGTGTCAAATAGCCGAAGCAGATTGGCAGCAGAGCAGGTTTGAGGAACTCATGCTTTTTGATGAAAGGAGACTGAAAGCACTGTACCATGTTCAAGGTTATCAGCGTAGAATTGCCCAGGCTTTCAACAAGAAAGTTAAGTCCAGGAATCTAAAGGAAGCAGATTTGGTGCTCAAGGACAACCGAGCTCCCATCCACGACCCAAGGGGCAAGTTCAGACCCAATTGGACTGGTCCCTACATCATTAAAGCTATCGGTCAGGTGGAGCTGTGGTTCTGATGGACCTAGATGGCCTGGAATTTTCCCAACCGATCAACATGGATAAGTTGAAGAAATATTACCCCTGAGAGGCTCGCTAGGCCGAAAACCCGAAAGGGCGAGCTAGGCAAAAGTTAGAGCACAAAAAATTGGAAAATATAAAAACTAAGTTCGCAAGGTTGAAAACCCGAAAGGGCGACCTTGGCAAAAGTTAGAGCGTAAAATGAGAGTGAAAATACTTGAGTGAACCTAAGCCTGAACTACATAAGGCTTGATTCCCATCTTCGGGATACGTAGGCAACTTCATCCTGAGGTTCAGCCATAAACTTTTCCCCGATCAACTTTGTCCATTTTGACCATCTCAGTCATCGTTGTCCATCAGCATTTATCGCAATCTCCGGTGCAGTGCTATTCAGACTAGGGGCAACTTTCCGTTGCCACACGCTATCGCGGTACTATTCAGACTAGGGGCAACGTTCCGTTGCCACACGCTGTCGCAGTACTATTCAAACTAGGGGCAACTTTCCAGTTGCTAGGATCCGGGGTTGTGTATCTCAGTGACAGATCTTAGGCATGTCCAGTTCTGATCCATATCGAAAATGGTTTTGAAAAGTTTTAATAAAAGTTGACTTTGTTCAAATTAATCTCTTTACAACTAAGACCATTTTTGGACCAAAGTGGAAAATTTTCAGTACCACAACCTTCAATTTCATTGATTTCAAAACAGAGTTCTCCTACTCTTGCATACAACCGAAGTTGCTTTTTATTACATTCATAAAGAAAACTTGAAAGTACTAATAAAGCAATAAATCCGAGGCATAGTCAAGTCAAGTATCCCTGAGCCCCCTCCCAGAGCTGGTCGAAGCCTCTGATGCCAAGCTGGGCCTGACCTGTGCCTCCTCATTAAGCCAGTCCCAACACTCGTCAGACAAAGTGCAACTGAAAGTGGGAGCAGGGGCCAGGAGCTCTCTAGTCCTCCATGCTGTGGCATATCGGGCAAGCTGTGCACCTCGGACCGGGAAAGCAGCCAGGTACTCAATCCCCTCTGGCGGGCAAATCTGATCATGACCGAACTAGCGTAGGAACCGGAACGGAAAGTAGAACACACAGTGGGTCAGACCAATCAACTGGACCCCGATCAGCCGGGACATGCTATAGCTCATTGCCGGGAGATTGAGCCAAGGACAATGCCAAGCAATGCGATCTGCAGACAAATTGCACATCTAGTGAAACCACCACCTTTCATCAGGGGCATCGACTAGGCGCTGTCGAAAGAAATAGCCTCGAGCTGAGTAGGCTGGGCAAGAGTCCACAACCTGCAATTTGTCCATCAACCATACCTGGGGAGGGATGAAAAATGAGAGAATAAAGAATAGAGAGATGTACGGTGAGGGAAAAGTGAGAAAAGGGTTTTTGTGAGAAAAACCGAGCTTGAGGGCTGAGTGATGTGAGCAAATACATATGTAAGAATGGGTGGGAAACATTACCTGCAGCAGTAGTGGACTCCCAGCAAATCTAGTCGTCTCCCGGCGATGGAAAGCATCCAAGCCCATCAGTGTCTCGGCCAAGGTCATGGCGATGCAACTCTTTCCTTCTCTCAAGCCTTGAGCAACTTCAATCAGACGGATGCTAGATCCGCCAAAGCCCGGGGAAAGCAGAAAGTGAGACAGTAGGCACAAGCAAAGGGCGTGTTGTCGGAAACCTTGCCAATAATGGTTGCTGCGGTCACCAGCGTCAGAAAAGCGATGAGTCAAACCGAGGATATCCAGTTCCCCATTACAGATCAGAGGCCGAGCGTCATGCGTGGTAAGTCCACACATCCGCCCTAAAGCTTGGGCGTGGCCAAAGCGGAACTGGGGCAAGATCTCTTCATGACATTCAGATTCCATCAAAATTTGAAAATCTTCAAGAGTTGGACATACCTCTTGCCCGCCAAAGCTAAAGACATGCGTCACCGGGTTTCAAAACCTCGCCGCGGCATGGAGGAAAGGAAGGTGCAGCGGAGTGCGACTCAGCGTGAACAGTGCATTCAAGCCGAAACCCCAGAAGTTCAACTTTTCCGAACCATCTAGAGAAGCGATCCAAGCTGTGAGATTTTCAACGAGAAACGCCTCCATTTTTGTGCAAAACTAAGATGAGTTGAATGAACCACGGAGCTAAGGCTTTTAAAGAGGAAAAGACACTATTCGGGGGACAAGTGTCAAAAATTTGATGGTTGCTGGACTGAGTGGAAGGCCGGCCACCTTTTCTGGCAGGCCGGCCATTTCCTTTTTCAAAAACTGGCCGGTGGCCTCCCCTTTGCAATAAATCTGGCCGGCTGGCTCCAAAAAGTAGCCGGCCATGCTCCAATGTGTGTCTTTAGCCCTGTTTTACCCTCCAAGAGAAAGTTTCAAGCATTTCCATGCAAACGGGTGTGTCGAAGACCTCTATTTCCCTCTGTTTCGAATGCGTTCCGTTGCCCAGATCGTCCGAAGTACACCTTGCGTCGAAGACCTCTATCGAGTTGTCGTTTTGCTTATCGAGTTATTTGTCGGGCTGTCGTGTTTCGTGTTTTTGAGTTGTTACTCTTTGTTTAAGAAATTTTGTTTGAGTCTTGTTTATTGAGTTGTCAACACTATTGTGTTTTGCTTATCGAGTTGTAAACTTGCTAAGGTTTTGTTATATCTTAGAAAGTTAAGTTGTTGCGTCGGTTCACTACCTGACTGGGCAAAATGCACAATGCACGTTTCCATTCAATCTCATTATGGTGCAAAATGATGCAATATGATGCTAAGAGTTTAAAATACAACACTTTTTTCAAAAGCTGTTTCATTCCATCATGCCTCGCTTGTTACAACATTTTACAGACTAAGGCACAAGTTTTACAAAAATAAAACTGCCCGATAGTGTACAATGTGCTACAACTACTAGCAAAAAGATAAATAAAACAGGAAACAGCCGCATCTATGCTCTCAAGAGCAGGAATAAGAGGCCCTCTTCGTCCTCTTCTGCGGAATAGACTCTCCGCCATCATCGCCATCATCGTCATCTGAATTAGAGTCGTCATCCTCGGGATCCTCCTCAGCCTCGCCTCTACTCCCGGAACCAAGACCGGAGCCATCCTCTCTGTCGGCAGATGTCTCCGACTGACGATCTGCAGCCTCCTCCTCCTCCTCATCCTCACCAGGCTCCTCCTCTACAATGTGTGCTCTGCGTCTATGAGACGGCCCCCTTCCAGCTCCTCGAAAAGGCCTGGATGGCCCAGCTCCTCGAAAAGGCCCAGATGGCCCAGCTCCTCGAAAAGACCCCCATGGTCCACCTCCCCGAGAAAGCCCAGGTGGCCCGGCCTGCGGCTGAGCATATACCGGGGGCATCTGAGAATAAAGATTTCAATTTAAATACATTTGTCCAAGTATGTACATCAGATGCAGATGCAAGAAAACTACATGAAGTGGGTACATGTAAACACAGTGTATAAGTGAGGTGTGTGTCAGATGTGCTCTACACAAGTGGCCTATCAATGCAGTAGAAATCAGCATATCATCAGAAGTATGATAAGCGCCAAAAAACTAAAGGGTACCTGGAAGCCCATGATGGACAACTGCGCCTCCCTCCGCATGACCATCCCCTCAAGTGAAGCTACCATCTCGAGCACCTGATCCATGTACTCAACAGGGGGCTGCAGATACAAAGGCAAGGGTATCAATAAAGGAATGAACGTCCAAGCATCTGAGTAATGAATCAAAGCCGTAAAACATACCGGTGGTGAGTCGGGGTCTCTGACATATCGATGGCTGGGCATCGGAGGCTCTATCGGGATCGGAATCGGAGAGGTAGTCCCATATTGCCACCCCATCAACTCGGTCGGCATGTTCGGCCATCCAGGATGAGGATAAGTCGGAGGAATCGGGGGAACCAATCCACCCCCACCTCTAGATGTATCAGCCCTGCTGGTGGAAGGGGCGTCTGCCGCCCGAGCCCGAGCCTGGTTCGAAGATAGCATGCCAGCAGGCCTCATCGTCGGAGTACGAACTCCCGTCAATGGAGGCATCAGGTATATGTGACGATAAGTAGCGTAATCCCCCTCCTCAAGATGTAGCAAAGCATCAGTACCCAGCATAGCATTAACAACATCCCGGGAAGAGAGCCTATCAGCAATCCGCATATCGACTGGGGGTGCTAAGGGAGGGTCCTGAGAAGTGTACCCCCAGACTTGACGCAAGAAGCGATCCCCCAAAAACCAGGCCCTACCAATCGGTCCTTCGAACAAGAGCCTGTATCGGGAGGCACCCCACCCCCCGGCAAACTGGAATCGGAGACCTTCACCTAAAGGCGCCAAGGGCTGCCATGTAATCTGCGGATAACAGACGCATAAACCAAGTAGAAATCGAAAATGTACAGGACAAATGAAAGATGAAAACAGAAAGAACTAAGAGTTCTGAAATACCTCCGTCGACCGCACCGTGTCAAAATACTGCCGCAGATAAAGGAGAGGCTCCCGAGGTCTTGGCCGGTGCTGGCCTTCAAATACAAGTGAGTACGGGGTCACGAGAGGTCCCTCTACCACCAACTCCGGGGCCAACGTCGGGAAATACACATAGACCCACAACTGTGGAAAACAAAGCAGAATACGAAGTGCTGTGGGCAAAGTGCACGATACAGAGTATAAAGTGCACCGTGTGTGCAATGTGCAAGTAATGAGGAGCAGAAATGTAAATCAATAGAGCAGAAAGTACCTCCCAGGCTCTCCAATAGCCCCCAAGTAAGTCCCCCCGTCCACAGGAAGTCGTGCTCATGTAGCAATAAAGGGTAGCCAAGCCGGCACCACCCCAGTCATACCGTCTGACCTGTGACAGGTCCACCAAAGCACTCAACAGATAAAGCCCAACAGTGTTCCCCCTGTCGGCAAACAATGTGGTCCCGAAGAGGAACATCAAAAAGCCGCGGGCTTACTGTGCTGCCTTATCAGGAGTCCCAGGCTCCATCTCCACCCGCCGAAAATGGGAAGAGAACCAGGTGTATCGGACTCTCCCCGAAGCTCTATCAACAGGCGGGCGAACCCCCAGCAAATATATCCAAGCGGCCTCCCACTGGCCCATGTCCTCGTCCTAAGGGATAGGCCAACCTCCCACGTCAAGGCCAGTCAATACGGCGAAGTCAAACGGGGTCATAGTTAAGTCCCTCGTGGCAGAAAAATGGAAGGAGTTCGTGGTGTCCCACCATCTCTCCACCAAGGCGGCCATCAACGTCCTCCTGGCAGGACAACGAGATAGCCCAGTACAAAAGGGCCCAAACCCCGCCAAGTCAACCAAATCTCGAACAGCCTCTGGGAGCTCGGTGTACCAATCTCTCGCCGCGGTAGAGCCATATCCCCGCACAGTGCGAGAAGTCACCTGCATTCAGAATGAATACATGTTTCAGCATAAAATGAATAAGCCGCGTGCAAATAAAATGAATAGGCTGCGTGCAAAGTAAAGTAAGTGAGCCACGTGTTCAACTCTCAATCAGTGTGTGCTGCGTGTTCACCTTCAATTTGGGCTATGTGTTCAGAAAATCAGTGTTTGGGCTGCGTGTTCAACTCTCAATCAGTGTGTGCTGCTTGTTCACCTTCAATTTGGGCTGTGTGTTCAGAAAATCAGTGTTTGGGCTGCGTGTTCAACTCTCAATCAGTGTGTGCTGCGTGTTCACCTTCAATTTGGGCTGTGTGTTCAGAAAATCAGTGTTTGGGCTGCGTGTTCAACTCTCAATCAGTGTGTGCTGCGTGTTCACCTTCAATTTGGGCTGTGTGTTCAGAAAATCAGTGTTTGGGCTGCGTGTTCAATTCTCAATCAGTGTGTGCTGCGTGTTCACCTTCAATTCGGACTATGTGTTCAGAAAATCAGTGTGTGGGCTGCGTGTTCAACCCTCAACCAGTGTGTGCCGTGTGTTCACAATCAATTTATGGGCTGAGTGTTCAGGAATTCAAGTGATTGAACCGTGTGTTCAGAGTGCAAACATAATGCATAAAAAAAAAAAAATCATAATATGTTACAGAAAAGGTAAAAACGAAGTAAATACCTCTCGGGCCTCATGGGAGAGGTGATACTCTGGCTCCCGCAGAAGGAGATCCCCGGGTGCTCGCTCGTCAAAATCGGTGAAGTGATAGAAAACAGCCCGCGGAAGGATATGAGCCTGAGGGGCGTACCTCTCGGGGATAAAGGGGCGAACCCTCGGATGCGAAGACATGATGTCAGGCTCGCCTCCGGCACTTGGAGAACCTCTGCCGTGGGGAAAGCGACCCGCCATTTCAAGAAATCTGCAAAAGGGGCAAAAATGAGCCAAAATTGGAAAAAGTCAACTCCCGGGAAATGAAAAGGTCAACAAAAGTCAACTCCTGAGAAAATCTTCCAAATATTGAGACAAACTCACCTCAAGTGGCGAAAATGAGAAAAGAAGCCCCGAAATCAAATTTTAATCGGTTCAAAGTGCTTAAAACTGAAAGGTTTCGCGAAAACAACTTGCGTGGGACGTTGGAAAACGCGTATAGAGCCCAGATCTGAGGGAGAAAATGGTTTGGGAAGCAAGAGGAGATGTTTTCGGAGCTGCACTTGTGAGCACGAAGTGTTTGGATGAGTGTATTTAAAGAAAAGAGGCTGAAAAGACAAAACTGCCCCGAATCTGGGCTAAGTGGCCGGCCGGCCACTTTTTCTGGCAGGCCGGCCATTTCCTTTTCAAAAACTGGCCAGTGGCCTCCCTCTCCCAATAAAACTGGCCAGTGGTGTTCCTCACATGCCCCCCAAGGTCCCTGCAAATTTTGGGGAGGATTGGAGTCCCCGGGACCTGAAAAAGTACAAGAGAAGTGCACTTTCTATCGCGAAATCGCTCCGCCGGAACCTCAGCTTCAACTTCCGATGTGTGTCTCATCATTACTCATCGAAAGTGAGATATATCCTTCTGAACATGTTGTAACCTCTCTGGGAGGTGAACCGGAGGTCGCGATCGAGTCGCCCTCGCCGAAACGCGCATTTCCTTGCTCGTTGTTTTGTGACAAACATACATCCTGGTTTACGCTTGTTCCGCGTTATCATGCACGTAACTTGCATTCTCATGCACATACTTGCATTGTTATGCACGTCTCTTTGATATCACCGAGCCTCCGTGCTTAAACTCGCGTTGTCACGTGCGTTTCTTCTCGCATTGCGATGCACTTTTCCATCGACACCACGATTGTCTGCATTCGATATCACATTTGAACATGTGTTGTCAGATATGTTGTGCTTGTTGAGTTTCTTTCTTTTACAGGCACGATATTGTATGTACGGTTCATTTGAAGCTGGTGCGACCAGACGAATCGCGCAGGTATCGTATCTTCTCCGTGTGAGACGTGGCGAGAATTGAATAATTCTCTGCATCCTTAACTGCATGAAATGTAGTTGTTGCTTTGCAATCTTGCTTAAAACTGTTGCATCTATTGTGAATATGTGCTTCATTACAGCTTGCTGCATTTGCATGATCATTAAGTTACCTTCGGCTTCTTGCATTTTCGGTTGCATTTTGCCCCTGCCTGCGGGCACACCTGCGGGCACATCTCTGTTTATCTTGCCTGTTTGTCTAAGTCTTCGGCCTTGTCAAAAATGGGTCGTCTCTGGGCTTTGACATTCACTCCCGTCACTTATGACTTTCGAGTTCTGTCAAAGAGGGGCAACTGTAGACACCCCATTTTTGACCGACCTTAAGACTCAGACGTCACCGACTGAGCGCTTGGTGATGTTGCATATCGTGCTCGTTCAGAGGTTTCAGAGTCTTGGCTGCGAGCCTTGCCTCCGGACTTCCGAACTCTTTCGTGCTTTGCCTCGGTTTGCGAACCAGGCTCTGTTTTCTTTGTTTTCTCTTCCCGAAGGGAGGGAGAGGTCTCGTAGATCATCTCTCAGTGGCCGTAGGCTACATTTCGTGGTCGTAGGCCATTTCGCCGGTTTGGAGTCCGGTTTCCGATTTTTCGGAGCCGTTGGCCGTGTGCCTCGGTTCGGGATCGCTTAACCACCTCCGTTTGCTCCGGTTTTTGGCATGCATCTTATTTTCTCCCTTTTGAGGGACACTGTTGTCCGAAAAACCAACTTCGTGGTCGAACACCACTTCCGGTGCCTAACAGTCAGTTTTCGGGGCCTCGGGCTGCGCGTTTCAGCCCCCGAACCTCCATTTTGCATCGGTTTGGGTTCATTTTTGGCAGGGACCTCTGTTTCATTGTTGGAAAGGTCGTAGAAGGGTGGGAGGCCAGTAATTGTTCTGACAACCAGTTTTATTCCTCCATCGCCCTCCGTCGCCTGTTTTTCTCACTTGAAAGCCAATGTTGACCACCCTAAGGCCACTTTTTCTTGCCCCAAATCACATATTTGTGTTGTACACACCTGGGAGGCCACCAATATCACATGGCCGGCCAGTAATTCTGTGTGACCTTTTGGAACCCCTCCTAAAAGTGGCCTTTTCTCTCTCTTGGTTCACTTTCTCTAGTTTTTTACTACATGGTTGTGTTGTACACACATGGGAGGCCACCAATCTGGGGTGGCCGGCCACTAATCTTGATTGACCCTTTTGACCCTTGGCCGGCCGGCCATGGGGAAAGCCGGCCGGCCACCTACAACTTCAATAACCGGCCGGCCATGATCCCCTCTTCTGGTACATTACAGATATACATTCTGTTTCCCCCCAGATTTTGTATCCGGGGGGCTGCCCTTTTGGGGGGAAACTTGAATTCTTTCCCCCCCCCATTTTTCCCCCCTTTTCTCCCCCTCTTTTGCCTATATAACAGCAGCTCCAGCTCCCATCTGAGGGTTACAAAAATTTTCCCTAAGCCTCTTGCATTGATCCTCCCTCTCCTCCTTTTCCAAGCACCAAAACCTCTCAAGTCCTACACCATTTACCCTACACCCCTTAGCACAAGGCCTCCACCCTCCATTCTAGCAGCTTCAAGGTCATTTCCAGAGGTCAAGAGCCACCAAACTTGGTCCAAAAGGCTGTCAAAGATTAGTCTTCAAGGGTAAGTCTCTTTCTCCTCTTCTTGGCTCTATTTTTGCATACAATCTAAGCTATACTTGCTTACATTTTTGGGCTCCGACCCTAACTGAAAATAGTCATTTTTTGAGGTCTTTTTCATGTTTTATTAAGGGTCCTTCCCTGTTTAAGGGCTCCAGCTACCACTTGCTTCTTTACCCCTCTTGTATGCCCCTTTCTTGCATGGTATTTTAGGCCTATTTGTAAACTGTTTTGAGGCATGTTAACTCTAAAGTGGCTTATTTTGAGCCCTTCTTCAACATTGTTGAAGGGTTCTTCACTGTTTGAGGCTTCCATCTGTCACTTGCCTCTTTATCTCTCTTTTGGCCATATTTTTGCATGCTTTTTTATCTCCTTGTGCTTGTATTTTTGGGCTCTGGTCCGAACTGTAAATAGCCATATTTTGACCCAATATTCATGTTTTATCAAGGGTCTTTCACTGTTTGAGGCTTCCTTTTTACTCTTTGTGTTTAAACCTCTTTTTAGGCCTCATTTTGCATAGTATTTTAAGCTTGGATGTGTACTTTTTTGGGTTTGATCATAAACTGTAAAATATCATTTTTTGGGCCCCTCTTCAACTTTTTTGAAGGGCCCTCCTCTGTTTGAGGCCAGAAACCATCACTTGCTTCTTTGTCTCCCTTTTGGCCAATTTCTTGCACATTGTTTTAGGCCTGTTTGTGTTTGGATCCATGGCTAGTTGTAAACCGTAAAGTGCTTTATGTTGAGCCCCTCTTAAACTTTGTTGAAGGGCTCTTGGCCATTCAGGGCCAGCAGCTGCTACTTGCTTCATTCTCTCTCTTTTGGGGCCATTCTTGCATGCTAGCTTAGTCCTATTTGTGTCCATTGTTTGGCCTTTCTTAAAACTGTAAATATGGTTGTTTTGGGGCTGTCTCGATTCTGTCTTCACACTTCATGTTCAAATAATGCATGTTTTGTATAGCTGTAGGTCAATGCGCATGCCTAATTTTGAGTTTCGGGTCTCATTTCATGCATCGGGTACCATATTGCCATGTTCTGGGGTTGTTTCGCATCATATTTTGCTACTGAAATTTGCATGCTAGTATGCCATATTCCATGCCTTGCCATGTCTTGGTAGAGTGGCATTCGTGCCTTAGGTTCGGTCCTCGGTTTGCGTGCACGTGTGTACGCATTTCGAGTATCTCATTTTCATCTAATGGCTACCGATGTGAGTGTGGCTGAGGTCCACTTGTGTTGGTGTAAGTCCATTGTGCATTGTGTATGCCATTTCATTTCATAGCATTGCGTATGCTAGGTTGTATGTTAGAGCATTGTGTATGCCATGTTACCTCATGCATCGTGTATGCCATTTCATAGCATTGTGCATGTTAGGTTGTATATTAGTTGCATTCATGCATGTCATGCATATTGCATTGTGCTTGGGATAGGAGTTAGCCCAAGCACGGGAAACGAGGGACGTTTCGTACTTCGAGTGACGGAACGTGTCTCAATTCCCAGTCACCGACACTCCGGATTATCCATGATGGAGTTTAGGTTTTATTGTGTTTATATGTGCATCCATTTCATATTGAGTCGTGCAATTCGACTCCTCGGCCATCATGCATCGAGATGCGTGATTGATGGCACGAGGATCGAGGCATGCATACATTTGTGAAAATACATTGCCATGCCCATTTCCTGCTCTCTGTTGCAGCAAATCAGAAATCGGCAGCCTTCCGGAGCTTGGCACGCATCCCAAGAACAATTACAAACAGAGGCTAATTGGGGCGTCGCAATGGATTTCCGCGCAAGGCAACTCGGAGATGCATCATTCATCATCCGAAGCAGCATCGAGGCAGTCCATAGCTTTCATGCTAGTTTACAGCTTACCTAGTTTAATTTGTTAATTAATTAGGATTTTGTAATTATTTGGACTGTAATATTTATTCGGGAGTGTATATTATTTTATTCGGACCCTCTGCGCGAGGGCACAACTGTAATAAGTGTGCGTGTGTGTGATGTATGTCTTATAACCCCACGTCTTTCTCCCTTTTATTTACCAGCTTATGATGGTTAGATTAGGGCATGTTTCAATTAGCATACAGTATGATAGCATGTTTGCATTCATTCATCTGTTTTGCATGCACCGGGCTCGGCGCATCATACTAACTGCATTGTATTTTCAATTTCAAGTTGAATATATGTTAGCTGTAGCATTTCATATGGCATGTTTAAAATAGCCGAGCCTATCTTAGTTGCATTTTGCATGTGTTGCATTAGGCATTTCTGTATAATTAGGATCATGCATGGACTTCTAATTAGTTTCTGTTTTGGCTTGGAGTACTCGGTAAGTTTTATGCTTTAGCATCCTTGCATGTGTGTGAGTGACTGCCATGATAGCATGCTTACCATGAGGCTAATTGCTTATGTGATATAACTGCCTGAATGCCTGTGGGTGAAGGTTGGGTTATTTGGATTGGAACAATTCATTCACTGTGTGTTTTAAGCCCACTATATAGTGGCAAAATCATGTTTTCTAAGCCCACCTGAGGGTGGCAAATCCACGTCTTAGCCTACTTGCGAGTAGCACCATCAAACCATTTTCAAACAAACAAACATGAAATGTTTTGTTCCAATTCAGGTGATCCAGTCTATACTTGTATGCTGTGCGCATCACATAGTAAATCTAGGCTAATAACCGGAATAAGAACGCATAATGTTTTCAAAAATAGATATCATGGTTACTAGAGGCCGATCTTTGATCGGGCGAGCGGGGGTGCTCACGAAGTGACCTTCCCCAATCGTACCCAAGTTCCCGAGCCGAGGCAACTTTGGTGATGACAGACACGTGGCCTTAGGCAAACGAGTCAGGGTTTCCTAAATTTCCCCAAAATAAAATATTTAGGTGGCGACTCTGTATCTGGCAAAGCAGTCTATGTTTGGCACTTCTTTCAAAATCTGTTTTCTCAAAACGATTTGTCGGATTTGGACTCTTTGGTTCAGATTACGAACCGTGACAAATTGAGAGTCCTGAACTGTAGTGAGCCCAATATCGAACGGAACGGGGGACTTGTTCCTCCCCGGGACGTTCGGGGACGTCTACAGACACTCTAAAAAAACTAAAAACTCCTTAGTCTACTTTTTCCAAATGTAACATGTGACACTCCAACGTGGCAAGTATGATGTGACACTTGAAAAAAATTAAACTCTTTAGTGTACTTTTCCCAAATGTGACACTCCAACGTGGTAGGTATGATGTAACACTAATAAACTCCTTAGTGTACTTTTCTCAAATCTGATACTCCAATGTGACGGGCAAATGAGTTATTATACATCCAAAATGACTAAATGGATCACAAGAAAAAAAATATGGGACTATATGAATCATAAGTCCAAAATATGGGATTTATTGGACAATCTCCCATAATTAAATCTTATTTTTCATAAAATATTTTTAAAAAGTTCAATTCTATGTAATAGTGTATTTTATCCTAATTTTATCTTTCTCATTCAATATGAATAATATATAGTTTTAATTTATTTTATTAATGATAAAAAAATGGAGAACTACAAGAACAAAAGCTATAAATCAAGCAACTTTAAATTGGTAGTGCTCCACGGCCTGTGAACAGCACAATTGTTCAAACCTTCCAAGTTGGATGCCCCTTTTCCAGCCAACAACACAATCTTGCAAGGCATTTCCCCATTAGGACCCAGCTTGCCATTACTAGGCACCAAGGTGTTACCCATGACTTTGCATAGAACTCAATCTCCCACCTTAAATTGTCTTGGGTACACGATTTTGTTGTATTTCTAGGATAACTCTTGTTGATATGCAGCAATGTGAATCAATGCATTTTCTCTTCTTTCTTCAACAAGGTCAAGTTCCTAGGTCCATTCAAGTCAGGAACAAAATTTTCACTTCTGATTATGGGTAAACCAATCTATAAAGAGATAACAGCCTCCATGCCATAAGCTAAAGTGACAGGTGTCTCTCCGGTTGACCGTCTTGGGGTTGTTCGGTATGCCCAGAAGACATCGTGTAATTCTTCAACCCATTTTCCCTTAGCTTTCTCAAGTCTTTTCTTCAGTCCATCAAGGATGACTTTGTTTGAAGCTTCTGCTTGGCCGTTTGATTGAGGATAGGCCGACGTGGAATTGTAGAATTCAATCTTTAATTCTTTGCAGAATCCCTTGAAAAGCCTTCTGTCGAATTGAGTGTCATTATTAAAGATCAAAGCCTTAGGAACTCCAAACCAAGTGATGATATTGTGCTAGACAAACTTATTCACATTTTTTTATCCGATAGATGTAAGTGCTTCTGCTTCAACCTATTTAGTGAAGTGGTTTGTTGCCGCGATGAAGAACTTCCCATTAGTCATTGTTGTTGGAAGAGGTCCCATAATATCCAAACCCCATAAAGCAAAAGGCTACGGACTTGTCAAAGGTAGAAGTTCCATGGCAGGTTAATGGATTTGATGTGCAAGTTTCTGGCACTTCTCACATTTCCTGATGTGCTTCTGTGCATTAGCTTGCATGTGCGACCACCAATAGCCTTAAGAAATAGCTTGGTATACAAGTGATCTTCCCCCAATATGACTTCCACACATCCCTTCATATATCTCAAATAAGAAGGCTTCAACCTTGGTTGGCTGCACATATTTCAAAAATGGAGCAGTGAAAGACTTCTTATACAGCACTCCAAATAGAGATAGCCAATATCGCTTTGATTTTGCTCGGATTTTATTTGTTTCTGTGGCAGCCACCTCTTTGATTAATTAAGCTAATTATGTGATTTGCATTGAGAATGAGATTATCTGTAAATTATGAATTATGTGCCATGTGTGATATAGATATATACATATATATATATATATACGGTATTGGTATTGTTATTGTGAATAGATAGGTAGAGCTATGAATTGAACCTGTTTGATTCAGTAGTTTTAACAAGTTGGAATTAAATATTGGGATAGGCAATTAAAGCCTAATTCACATTAATATAATTAAAATTAGTTTGTCTTAAATCATAATGATGAGTAATTTAATTTGAGTGAATTTGATTTAAATTAATTTGTGAGCCTTATTAATTTAAGCCTAATGTATGTATGAGGATAAGAATATCATAATTAAAAAAAAAAAATCCTACTCATCAATTGAATATAGAAGAGCGGTAGTGGACCTTGGTGGCCTAGAGAGAGAGAGAGAGAGAGAGAGAGAACATTTGTGCGAGAGAGAGCTTAAAGAAAAAATAGGAGAAAAGGAAAAAGAAGCTTAGGGAACTCTTGAAGATCAACTTGATTCTAGGTAAGAAATTTTCTCTCTGATCTCATGAATTTGAAGAATTATGCTCATAAATTACGGGATTCAAGATGAATCAAGATGACGTTAAGTTGAAGTGAAAGAATTGTGAATGTAGGTAAAACTTTCATACATGCATGTTTTGTTATGGAAGAAAAGGATGAGTTAACACCACGCATGGCATAATTTCCATGGAATCCATGATTATCTTCTTGTCTTCTTACTTCTTACTTATTAAAAGTTAGGAGCTCAATTTGTATACATTATGATTTTGTATTTAAATTTAAGAGATTGACTTTTTGCAAGGAAATTGAGCCTTGTTTTGAATTTATGATTTTTGTTGAAATTAGAAATTGTGAATTCAAAGTATTTTGAAGAGTTCTCGGCCTTGTCATGCATGGAAATGAAGTTGGATTTGCAAAATGTGAGCTCCAAAACTTGGACAGAATTTCGAACACCATTTCAACCCAGACTGCTGGAGCGGCCTGGGCCACCGCTCGAGCAGCAAGCTCTCTTTTATGTCATGCATATTGCACGCTCGAGTAGCCTAAGCCACCGCTCAAGCGGCCAACCCTCTATTCTTGCATGTATTCTGCTCGTTCGTGTGGCTGAGGCCACCGCACGTGCAGCCAACAGGGCAGACTCGATTTTACTTTTGCTTCATTT
This sequence comes from Camellia sinensis, assembly GCF_055761805.1. Classification (NCBI taxonomy): domain Eukaryota; kingdom Viridiplantae; phylum Streptophyta; class Magnoliopsida; order Ericales; family Theaceae; genus Camellia; species Camellia sinensis. The sequence goes on from NC_138964.1 coordinate 76,759,725, forward strand.
TTCTACCTTTCGAGCCTCTGTTTGTATGGTTTTATAGTGTTTTTCATGTGCATTTCCATCTCATGAACACGAATGAAATATAAAATGAAATACAAATCGAACGAGTGAACATTAAATAGAAACCGATCAAATGAACAACGAACTGAATAGAACCGATTGAATGAATGAATTGTGTGTTGAGTTGTTGTGCTTGAATTTGTTTGTTTAGGCCAGTGTAGACACCCCATTTTTGACCGTCCTCAAGACTTGGACGTCACCGTTTGAACACCCGGTGATCATCCATGTTTGTGTTCGTTTGGAGTTCCCGGAGGTCTCGGCTACGCGCTTTGCCTCAGGATCTCCGAACTCGACTGTTTAGTGTCTGGTTTAGCACCAAACACTTGTGTTTTGCTTTGGAGGGGCAGGGAATGCCTTGTGAGGCATCCCCACACATCACCGGCCATGGCCAGAGGCCACCGGCTGGTGTTTTGTTGCCATCGGCAATGTATATTGCCGGTCGGCAGTCCATTTTGCCAAGATGGCAATTTTGAGCAGCTGACTACTGTTCATCTGCTTTTGCAGATATTTTAATACAGCTGTATGGCATTTTCTTCCCCTCCATACACGTGTATGGAGGGATGGCCTTCTTGTTAGCTTACCTTGTAAGCTTTACAAGATTGGCTCCTCTATAAGAGGAGCTCCCCTCTCCCTTGCTTAGGGTTAGACATTTTAGAGAGAAAAAACATTGTTAGAAGCTCTGGTTCTAGGGTTAGAATTTATATACATTCTATCTCTATATCTCTCTCTCTTGAGTGTTCTAGGTGTATTTGTTCATAGTATTGCACACAAACACCTACCATTACACCTTCCCTTGGCTATTGAGGTTCTAAGGGATTGTTTTCAGAGTTTTGGAGCTGGTTTGGAGCTTAAGGAGCTGCTGGAGCTTCATTTGTGAAAGAGGTCTTCAAGGGTAACAATCTTGCCCTTTTATTCCCCATTCTTGCATACTATTTTTGCCTCTTTTAGAACTATTTTTGAGCTTAGTGTATAATATAAAAAAGTTCTGTTTTTGGGTCCTCTAAATAGTTTGTTTACAGTGTTTTGTGGTTTGGAGGTGTTTGACCCCTCCTAGGCCCTGAGAGGTCCCATTTTGTGCTATTTTGAGTGAGCTCTGGGACCTTGGTGTTTGGGCCTCCTCACCACTGAAATCTTGAGGGATTTCAGAGGTGAGGATGGTGCCTTGAGGTCCTAGGGAGGAGAGGGCCACCTCCTCTCCTTATTGTCCTTGAAAAGGACCATTTTTGGCCTCTTGAGGGAGCACCATGTTTAGGCCCATGTTTACCATCCCTTAGCTGGTTTTGGTACACCATGCATGCTTAGCATACCTACCTTGTAATGCCATGTTTAGGCCTTAACATGCCTTAGGTTGTAAACCATTGTTCAAGCATGTTTTAGGTCTAGCTTTGTGAAGCTTTTGTGCTTATCTTGCCATGCTAGAGGTCTGTACTTAGTCATTTTGGTCGGCCATGGCATGTTTAGTATAGCCCCTTTGCATTTTGGCTTGTTGGCCTTAAGTGTGTGAGTGTGTAGCATGCATTACTTGCCTTATTTTGGATGGTTTGGCACCATTTATAGCATCATTTCAGTCCCCTTAGCATGCTTGTATGCTTGCCTTGGATGCCTCTTTGATGCCTTATGAGCTTGTGTGGTATGCTCCTTGAAAGTGCATTTGTGCATGCTTTTGAATTCAAGCCATTTAGATGCCATCTAAGTGGTCTTTTGGGCTTTGTTTTATGTGCTAAAACTCTGTTTTTGGTCATTAAATTCATGCCATGTTTGGTCTTGCTAAGTGTAGTTCAATACTTCATTAGCTTGCCTTGAATGCTTGGGCCATTTGTTGCATGTTTAGCCTATCTTGTTTGCTTGGTTTGGCACCATGTTCTTGCATGATTTTCAAGGCTAAATTTGCATGCTATATGTCCATGTTCGCATCCTCTTAAGTGTGCTTGAGAATTGCTCTTTAATGTTTGAAGTGTTGGAGATCATTTGCATACATGTTTGCATGCCATTAGTCTTTCATTTTGGGCACTTTGGCCACTGTTTTTGGGCCTAATTAGAGCTGCCCAAATCATGCTTAAGTCCATCCTTTGCTTGCTTGCATGCTTACCTTGCATGTTTGTTTTCATGCTTGCATGTACATCTTGCATCCCCATGTTGCATGCTAGTTCATACGCCTAGGTTGCATTGCATCATGCATGCATGCCTTGTTCCTTGATCTAGTGATAGGAATTGGGCCCCCTTGGTTTGTTGGTTTGCATTGCATTTGACATCAAAATGTGCACACTTGGTCCCTTGGGCCATCACGCATGGAAATGCGCGATTGATGGTCCGAGAACCAAGAACCATGTCCCTTTGAGTCATACACATGAAAAGGGGCTTGGTAGGTGCATATATGGCTTGAATTGCATTGCCATGCAAAGTTCTGTCCTCTGCTGCTGTCAAACAGGTTCTGCAGGAACTTCTTGCCGATCGACTGCATAGAGTGCCGACCGGCAATAAATCGGTGGCCGATGGATTCATTGTCTGCCGATGGGCACCAAATTACAGCCGGTGATGATTCCCTCCAGCCGGTGGCACTCCTCAACATCTAGTAAGCACATCCTGAGACTTTGGCAGTCTTCAGAGGAGTATAGCAGGGAAAACAGAGGCAGCTTGCGCATGGCAGTGTACTTCAGAGCAGGACCGAGCATGCATTGCATTGGGCTCTCTTCCCGAGGCGGTTTATCTGTTTTCCCTAGACTAGTTAATTTGCTTAGCTAATTAGATGGCCTGTAATATTTAATTAGCTTGTAGGTTAATTATTTGTAATATTTATTTGGTCCCTCCGGACGAGGGTGAATCTGTAATAAGTGTGGGTGCGTGTGTATGCATGTCTTCCAATCCCCACTTCTTTCTTCCCTTTTATTTACCCGCTTATGAAGGTAGATTAGGGCATGTTTAAATTAGCATACCTAATGCAATGCATGCGTGCATCCATACATTTGTCTTGCATGCACCGGGCTCGGTACATCATGCTAACTGCATTTGTACTTCAATTCCAAATTGAATACGTGCATCAATTGATTGCATTTCACATGCCATGTTTAGGTTAGCCGAGCCTACTCTAATTACATCCTGTATGTGTTGCATTAGTCAATTTGACATAAACTAGGACCATGCATGTTGGCTAACTAGTTTATTGCTTTGGCACGGAGTACGATGTAAGTATTTTCATGCTTTAGCATATTGCATGCGTGTGAATGCTATCATGACAGCATGCTTACCATGTGGCTAGATGCTTATGTGATAAACTATTTGAATGCCTGTGGGTGAAGGTTGGATTGTCTGAGTTGGAAAAACTCGTTGAAATCCGTATTTTAGCCTACTTGCGAGTAGCAAATTCCAAAGTGTTTTTCAAGACAAACGGATATGCAATGCTTATTTCCAAATTAGGCGATCTAGTCTATACTTGTTTGCTGTGCGCATAACATAGTAATTCTAGGCTAATAACCGGAATAAGAACACATAACGTTTTCAAAAACGGATATCACGGTTAGTAGAGGCCGGTCTTCGGATCGGGCGAGAGGGGGTGCTCATAGCTGACCTTCCCCGATCGTACCCAAGTTCCCGAGCCGAGGCAACTTTGGTGATGACGGACACATGGCCTTTGGCACCGAGTCAGGGTTTCCTAAATTCCCCCATTAAAATATTTAGGTGGCGACTCTGTATCTGGCAAAGCAGTCCATGTTTGGCACTTCTTTTCAAAAATCTATTTCTCAAAACGATTTGCCAGATTTGGACTCTTTGGTTCAGATTTAGAACCGCAAACAAAATCGAGTCCGAACTGTAGTGAGGGCCCCCCACGCAGGCGCGTCTACAGCCAGACGCCGCATCTTTAGTGCATTTTAACACGTGTTTCAAGGAGCCCACTGTGAGTAACAATATTGTAAAGCTACGTTCAATTGTAATTCTTTTCTGATTGATTAAATGTACCATTTTCTGAAATGATACTGTTTACTGAATGAATGATTGTCCTATTTTGTAAACTGTACTCGTGGCATCCATAGCAACTATTACTGCTACTACTATGTTTACTATTATTGTTACAAAGATCTTTGTCAATTCCAATCTTTGGAACTACTGTTACTTTATTGATGGCCATCAACTGACTATTCGGCCTTTAAGACCTATTGTGTTGTTCTGCTATTGGATGTACCACGTATGACTGTTATGATTCCATATGACTATGAAATGTCTGAATTACTGCTTTGTGAATTTATTCCCTACTGAATCTAACGGTTTTGAATTGTTATAAGGACATCATTCATCAACCCCTTTACACATTTGTTATTCACTAGGCTTTAGCTCACTGTTTATCATATGTGTGTAGGTGATCAAGCACCAAGCAGTCATAGCAGCGTCGACCCGAACGCTTGTTTTGTCAAGCCAACTACTGTGCCTCACCACGAGGTTTCAAACCATCATGAGTCAGGGCTTTAGGATGATTCAGAGTTCACCCATCTGTATTGTGATCTAATGTTATGGTAATGTCAGAGAGAGTTTGTTCAGAATTTTGTTTTTGACTGTTTTGGTGGTATTGGGATTAAATCCCTAAGCTATGAACTTGTTTTTCTGTTTGTACAAGTTATGTTATGGACTTAAGTGAATGTGTGGATATACATATATAAAAGGTTGTTTTTGTTCATATAAGCCCTCACATCTCATTGGACGACATATTTTCTTAATGATTGGTATTCCGCCAGCCCCTGTTCACTACTTGAAAAAGGAGTATTGGACACGCAACTTTTTGCGACGGTTTGAAAATCATCTCAAAAAACATGTTTTTGCGACGATAAATGACACTGTCGTGAAATAATTTTTTTTGCGACGGAAAATCCAAGACCGTGGCAAAAAATAGTATTTTACGCGACGATTTGTCACCCGTCAGTATTTTTTTTTTTGGCGATTGTTTTTTTTTTTTTTTTTGTGACGTTGTTTATTCCTCTGTCGCCAAAAAAATCTTTTTGCTTCCTGCGTCCTTCATCTGTGCCCTTCTTCTATAGACCCTTTCAGTATCCTATTCTCAGATCAACAAAAAAAAAATTAAATAAATAAAAAAAAGGTCAAAAAATTGTCTGCTTTCTCCCAGTCGTCTCTTTCCATCTCGGAGCCCCAACAGCCCCAGCGTGAGATACCCTCCTCTCCTCTCTTGTTCTTTTCTCTCACACTCGCTCACACAGACCCTCACAATCTCTTGCTCTCGCTCTCGCTCTCGCGTTACCCTCACAGTCTGTCTGTAGCAGCGGCGGCGGTGACTTCCCACTGGTTCTCCCTCCGGCATCCAGGTATCTCTCATCTGCTCTCCTTTGCTGTTCTCTCCTCTTTTTCTCTTCTTTTGCCTTTATTGAAATCAAACCCTCTTCATTAGAACCCTAGAAAGTGGTGCAGAGATTGGAGATTGAGATAGAGGGGATTGGAACCCTAGTTTTAAATCTATATAAAACTTAATATTTGCATATTTATGGCTTAAATTTTAAATACTGAGAGATGAGAATTAGCTATCTCAATACTTAATTCCTTTCATATGTGCTTCCTATAATGAACCTCAAGTAATTTCCATTGGTTTCCTTATTGTTTCTTCTTCAGTTTTAATTGAGCATTCAATATGTTTCATTAAATTATCAATTGAAGTATCTTCTTCTTCTTTTTTCATATATATAAGTGTATCTATTGAAGTATTCGTATGAGTTTCCAGTTCTTTTTATTTTTTATTTTTTATGGTTACCAAATATTTCTTGCTAGGATTCCTATTGCGTTTCCCAATCAATTTTTTAATATCTTCTTGTATATTGTCTGACCTCATTTTTAGGTTTACCCGCTAATTTCTCATTGTTAGTTCCTATTTGGTTAAACGGAAGCATGAACATAGACACAATCATGAACACTGACACAGGCACGAGACAACTATTTTGAAAAAATTAGGATACGGACACGACATGTATACGGCATAAAGAAAATATATTTTTCATCGTCTGTCACTGTACAATGCACAACTCAAACTTGACTCTCAATCAGTGCTGCAAGGAGTAGATAATCAAAAAGATCGGTAAAATACTTCCAGACATTAGCATTTTTCGTACTTCCTCAAGCATTTATCATAAAATCCATACCTGAAAAAGGAAGAAAAAATTATGAATAATAATGGGGTTGCAGTATTTTGTAACTTACAAGAAACTATGGTAGCTCTAAGCTGTGTGACACAGTGAAATACCTTTCCAAATTATAGGCAAAGCTACATGAATTTGTTTTGAATCTTATGATATTGTTCTATCTAAATAAATGTCTCTCAACTAGTTGGTCATTATCAAAGTCATGACTTATCTCAAACAATAACATTTTGAGCTTTCTCATAGTTTTTGCAGCCCCTTAACTACAAGGCATCAGTCCTTATTCTTGTGGTAATATTTGTTATTTGGCACATAATCAAGTCATCTCAACTTTCAATTCAATTGTCCTCCTTGGTATTACAAGCTCCAACTGTAATACATGCTCCATCTCTAAAACTATCTATAACAACTCTCACGCCATCAATTTTTTTTTTTTTTAAATAACATGGCATCAAATATAGGACTAGCACTGTAAGATATTGTTAGTGATAAAAAAGACTACACCGTTGAAGAAACAACATGAAAAAGTTGACCTGGCTTTTTCGCGAGGATAAAACACATTTGGTTATCAATAAAAATAAGGCAAGAGATGAAAATGTTTGGCATAAAAGCCTCCCTACTTTAAAACTAAAAAAAAGTGGTTTCATAGGTTCTATAAATAGAGGGGCAGCTTGAACTTAACATTTTCCTTCAAGATTGAACATATGTATTGGAGCAATTACAAGCTTTGAAACAATTAGAGATCAGAAATAAAATTTCAATCACGGGCTTCCATCGAAGGTTGATATTTAGCCTATTTATGAACTTAGTAGACAACCCAAAACATACTCCAAAGTGTGGTTTCCATGCAAATAAATAATGCTATACAATTTAAGTATCAAATACCATAAGGTGTCCATTTTTCTGTTAACATATAATCAAGATCCACAAACGAGAGAAAGAAAATGAAATTGTTGATGCTCAATAGATTTAGAATTAAATTGAAGTAAAGAAGCATTCCCCCAGGTTGTCATATTATAAAATGCCCTATCAACACAAAGGAAGAGTTCTAAAAGTCACCTGTAAATTGGGTCATACGAATGGTACAAAAATTGGAGAAGCAAGACACGACAACCAAAATGAGTGAGGATATTGAGAAAATTGGGTTAAATGAATACTTAAGTATTGAAGGAATGTAAACTAAATCATACAAGCAAACTAGAAACAGTTCAAAATGAGAACAAACAAACCAAAAATCATATGTGATGATTGATGCAAAAATGCCACTGATTGCAATTTGTCATAATTTGGTTCAAGTTAAAAGCATTACAAGGAGAACATGAAGACAATGATGGTCAGAAGAGATGGGATGTTATGTAATAACAAATTAAACTCTAGTAGAGTGACAGGTGAATAAGGCTCTGATCAGTTGAAATTTAAGGTGTCATTAGTTTCAGCTCGTGACTGTGCATCAAGCATAAGTTGTTAAAAAATTGTTATAGTTTCACGATGCATGGGTCAAATTAAAGAGAAAAATCATTAAGTAGCTTTATCTAGTAAAGGATCCCTTCACTAACATAGATGTTCATTTGCTAATAGCCTGGAGATTTGCATGAAGTATTGTGTCACACCCCAAATTCGCCCCTAAAAGTTTGGGCATGACCTATTCAGAACCGGACACTTAACCTGATATACAAAATATATGGGGCTTGAACAGAAGCGTTTAACAACATAAATTAATATAAATAAAAGAATTACATCCATTGAACGACCACTATCATGCCAAGATCCCAAATAGAACATAAGGCAGATAAACATACAGTGACGTGCTTCAGAGAATTTAGCTATGTGCATATATATATACAGACCTAGCCCTCAAGGTCGGGCGTATAACAAAACATTGAAAGGTAAACACCTCAACCTTAGACAGACAATCAGGGTACAAAACCAAAAGCTTAGCAAAACCATAAAATGAGCTGATTTATATAAGTGCCTGGACCCTCTGAGGTTGACAAAAGAGGGATGGATGCCATGGGTTAAGACCGACCTCCAAGTGGAGTGCCTACAGAAACAAACATAACATAAAGTGAGCCAAACTCAGTGAATGGTAGTATAAACAATTTATCATCTAATTTGTATTACAATGTACATGTATCAGTGCAGAGAGCATATTGTTAGCTTTATCTTGTCATCATTTCCAGACTGGCCTTAGGCCCAAACTTTAAACAGAATGGCTTCAAGCCCTTGATCAGAGAATGACATTAAGCCCTTAAACAAATCGGCATTAAGCCCTTTTTGTGCATGTATGAACTCAAGAGGTGGCTCGCACGGATTCTAGAGGTGACTCGCATGGTAGCACTTAGTTCCGTGCAGCACTTTGTTTCATACTAGCGGATCATACAGAATGGCCATAGGCCTAGATGTCACAGATTGGCCATGGGCCTCACATATGTGACAGAACGGCCATAGGCCTCATAACGTTCACAAAACGGCCATAGGCCCCATAACTTTCACAAAACGGCCACAGGCCTCATAACTTTCACAAAACGGCCATAGGCCTCAGTTCACATATGTATGGACTCAAGAGGTGGCTCGTACGGATTCTACAGGTGACTCGCATAGCAGCACTTAGTTCCGTACAGCACTTTGTTCCATACTAGAAATCCTTAGGTCTTAAAGACCGAGCCATCCACATAGTGTCATAATACAACATAACATACATGAACCACGGTATTATTACCCCCGGGCAAGGGCCATAAGACCATGGTATTCTTACCCCCGGGTAAGGGCCTTGTGCTAAATCATTCATTAATTCAAAACGTAACATATCAGGAAATAAAGCATTTCTTGCCATATCATGTCCTTATATGAACGAAATGGGTAACCAGAACAAAATAATGCCGGATGCATACGAATACCGTTCACAATGGTGCACATAAATTTCCTTTTGTGATTCATTACATGTTGCCATAGTCGTCTTACGTATAACCAAGCATTAATAATAATTATTTACAGAAGCCCATGTGTTGTTACAGTACTATTCATGGGAATAGAACAATTCACACCATAACGTGAGTCATATAACAATGTTATTTCTATCCGATTTTCATTTCGTTAATCCATTCCAGACAAATGTCTATGTCATAAAACATGTGTCGAACCAAGTAAGAGTGTAAGAGTCCCTGATAGGACGTTCCAAATATCATGTTCCCGTTCAAATGTTATGTTCCCATTAAGCGGGGTTAATCTTCATAATTCCTTCCCGTTAACTAATTGCATAGTATTAATAATTCTGGTGTGGAGTCTTAGGTAAGTTACAGGTTATAGCACATTAATGATAACCATTAACCGTAACCGGAATGCAACGTAGTTCCAGAGTCATACCGAGGTACACATAATCTTTCAATGTTCTCACCGAACTCCAAATAACATAAATGTTAACGTACTTGCTTATAAAAGAAAACAGAGCGTTAATAATAAGAATTATTAACTGTAAGTAAATGTACAATTACAGTACTACTACTCACAGTGCTTTAGCGGAGTGCTTGCCCCTCCCGAGTTATGACCTACACACATGCACAACTTATTCATTAGTTCTTTTTCTTTCTTAATTCCTTTCCTGCTTCATTTTACTTCGAGCAAATTTACACACATCTTAGGGACATCAAACACATATTTCAAAAATATCAAAGAGTTAAGCACGCAAAATGGAGCGAACAAAATTTTGCAGCTTGGACCGCACGTACAGCTGTGAGCCCCGCACGTGCGGCAGTGATCCCCGTACGTGCGGCAATTCTGGGCAGTGCAGTCCGAAATTTCCAAACAAAAACCCCATTTTTTGGTGAGTATTCTTGAGGCTCAAAATAGATCTTTTAATTATTAAAACATGGGTCAAAAATCATGTAAATAGAAGCTACTACATAGATCAATCTACATACAATTTGGATCTTTAATCTTAACTCACAAACACAACTCAACTTCATAATATTCCCATCTTCACATACACATAGACATATATACCTATATGGTCATTTATCTACATAACGAAGTTCAAGGATCTCAATTGAAGAAATGAGATGTGATTCCTACTAGATAACTCAATGAAACTCCAAATCAACCAACTCAAGAAACATTATTTTAATTAACCATTTAACACATGCTTGTTCCATATTATAAACCCTAACTTGCATAACATAAGGAATTCCTACTCAATTATCAAAGAGAGGGTCCATTGGAATGAATTATACATACCTTAAATTGGAATCTTTATAACCCCTTTTTAATTTCTCAATTTTCCTCCTTGATGAACTCCCTCACAAACCTTCTCCTCTCTAATTCTCTCTCTCTCAGGAGATATTTGTATAAGGCTCTAAGTCAAAGAGCTAAAATATGCACACATATATATAAAGTTGAATAAGACGAAATTTAATCAATTTAATCATCCCAAATCAAATTTTCACAAAAATGCTTATTATGACTTCAAAATTATGCTGATCTCAAATATAAGGTCAATTTCAGATTATTAAGCTCTTAAGACTTTCAATTCTCGGTCCAAACATTTTAATTGTGACAAGTATAATTTCTTATTAAACAAATATAAATCTCTAGGCATAAGGTTCACTTAATTAAACTTAATTTCTCATGAAATTTCACAATAAATATTTACATGCACAGAATAAAGGGACTGAAAGTATATCAGAAAACATGTACGAGAGTCGGGTTATTAAATATTGACTTTATGATTCCCCTTCCGAAAAGAATATTTACACGTGAAACATATGAATTAATACCTTTTTCTATCAGTAACATATGAATTAATACCTTCAAGATATGGAATTCAAAAAGGCATGCATGCTTAAATGTGATGTGGAATTCAGTAACATATGCTTAAATGTCTCATACTACTGCCAAGGTAAAAAATTTGGAAAGAAATATGTTAATGGACCAAATTTTAGAGTCTAAAGCCAAGGGTGATGTGGCTACCTGGAAATCTCTTCCTTAGTTGTGAATTTCCCTGATTAATGTTGGAATTCCTATGATGAAATTAGCTATAATTTGTGGATATGAACTCAAGTGTTGTGTTTTGACTTTGGACATGTGTGCCAGATGAGGATGTTATCCAAAATCCAAGGCCGGGAACATGGATAAGTTTATGCTTGTGAATTTACTTTGTTGACCGAGAACAATGATCTATATACATATATGCATGCAGAAGAGCAATGCAGAGCAAAAAAATGATTAAAAAAAATAGTCACTGTGTAGTCTCCTTCACAAGGAGCCACATATAGCTCACATATATGTATTTTTAAGATTACTGTGCACTGCTTATAGTGCTCTGCCGGGACTGAGCAGGTGAAGCAGAGGAGGTGTCATGGTCTGAGATGGAGTTGTGAGTAGAGGAGATTTGTTTTGCTACTATTTTGTTTAGCTAATTTGCTGCTGTGAGCTGTGTTGCTGCTGTGATGCAGCAAATTTGCTGCTGATTTTCTGTTTTGTTGGTTTGCTGCTGAATGCCGGCAAAAATAAGCTTAAATCAATATATGAGGTCAAATGTCTTTTAAGCTTACGTGCATTGATCTTGAATGGTAAGATCCATCTTGATCAACTGCATTACCTCAGTTTTTAATTTCTGATGTATATATTAATTTTGTTGGTTGAAAAAATGCAATTTTAAATTTCCTTATTTCCACTAATGAATCCCTCTTTGTGCAGATAATGAGATTGTTTCCATTTGCAGGCTTGATCAATTGAAAGAATTGAACACTTTAGGTATGAGTTTTTAGTAATCAATTTCATATCATGTGGATGATATTATTGCCCAATACCCATGCTATGCCTATGACATAAAACTAAATCACCTCATTGCCAGTAAACTTGCTTAACTTATTTGTTCTTCCGACACTTGTGATGGTCCAGGTGCTGACAATTTGTATACCTGTGTATGTAAATCAGCTTTAAACTATTCGTTTGTAGATATAATATAAGCGTATTATCTTACATGATTTTTATTGTTATCTACAGTCTTTATATTTTTTTCAGTACTTTACTCTTGACTAGTTCTAGGTTTGTGTCAAACAAGCAGTCATTTTTTGCTTCTCTAAACTGATGGGTATATTTATTGATAAATGAGAAAATTAATTGTATTATGACATTTTAGAAGCTTCAGATGATTTAATGATATCAACATCATATATACAACCAATCACCACTTTTGTACATTGAATAAAATATTTCAATTCAAGCCAATGATCTGAGATACACTCAATGCATAATAGGGTAAAGTTAAATGTTAAATGGACTTTCAATTTTTTCTTAAGTTGACCTTTCTGTACATGGCTCAAAATGGAATTGGGGGTCCCTTTCTATACATGGCTCAAACGGAATCGGGGGTCCATATGTTCACCCTAACCCTGTATGTTCACATTGTACAAATACACTTTATGCATAATAGGGTACATCTAAATGTTAAATGGAGCCTCAATTTTATTGAAATTGACCTTTCTTTTCTCTACATGGCTCAAAACTGAATTGTGGGTCCATATGATATATGTTTACCTCAGCCATATAGAAAGGTTTCTGAACAATCCAAATGTGGATATAATGATTAAACCTTGCCTCAATGGGGTTTAATGTGTTTGTAACACAATTCTGGTACAACTGTATAGGTGATGGAACTAATTTTCTTTTAATTAGTCTTTTCTTTTTTAATTTGGAAAACCAAGCTTGCACCGGATGCACCTTTATTCTTTGTCAAGTCTTGTTATTTCTAGGTGTATGTGACTTGACTAGAGTATGAAAAGCATGAGAATTTCTAAACATGTAGTTCTTACAATATACACTGTAGGTAAATGTTTACTTTTATTAAACAAATCTTGGTTATGATTATAATTTAATAATGAAAATCTCATTCTTTATGAGAGTAGTTCTTACAATATACACTGTAGGTAAATGTTTACTTTTTGAGTTTGAGTTATTTTTTCGGGTTCTGTATAAGTTCTTTCTAGAAATCCAATCAATAAACTTGGAGAGTCTCTGGTCAAGGTGAAATCAATCACGAAGGTAAGCACTTATAAATGGCAATCTTCAACATCAGTTTACCCTTTTAGTGCTAGGATTGTAACTTATTCATGATTTCAGCTCTCTCTATCTGATTGCCAACTTCAAGCCATTGATTCACTAAAGTCGTGCACTGAGTTGAAAGAGCTCTGACTTGCTCACAATGATATCAAGGTATATATATGTTCTGCTTGCTCAGTTTTGCAAAACCATGTGTAGACACCCCATTTTTGACCGACCTTAAGACTCAGACGTCATCGATTGAGTGCTCGGTGATGGTGCATGTTGTGCTCGTTTAGAGGTTTCAGAGTTTTGGCCGAGAGCCTTGTCTTCGGGCCTCTGAACTCTTTTGTGCTTCGGCTCGGTCTGAGGATCGAACTCTATTTCTCTTCCCGAAGGGAGGGAGAGGTCTTGTAGACCATCTCTTTGTGGTCATAGACCACTTTTCGTGGTCGTAGACTGTTTTTCCCGTTTGGAGACTAGTTTTCGGTTTTAGGAGCCCTCGGTCGTACGCCTTGTCTCGGGACCGCTTAACGTTCTCCGTTTGGCATGGTTTTTGAACCACACCTTGCTTCCTCTATCTAGAAGGACACTGTGTTCCGGGAGACCACTTCTGTGGTCGTATACCACTTTTGGTGCTCAACAGCTGGGTTTCGAGGCTCCCAGCTGCGCGTTTTGCCTCCCGAACTCTCGTTTTGCATCCGTGTTGGTTTGTTAAACCTTGTTTTCCTTGCTTGGAAGATGGTATGAGGGTGGGAGACCAGTTTTTTCCCTTGGAGACCACTTTCCTTCCCGCCAGTCGATTTTCTGGTCGGGAAACTGGTTTTCTTAGTCTTTGGGCCACCTTTTCTGGTCTCCCACCCCACCATTGGCTTACTTTTAGAGTGGAGGCCACCAATTCCTCTTGCTGACCACTTTTTTTCTGGCCGACCACTGTAAGTAGCAGGCCGACCACTTTAAGTGGTCGGCAGCTCTCCCCCTGTTTTGGCAGACTGTGTGGATGCCAGCTGTGCCAGCTGGAGGGCACAGACTGTATCCTCCATACACGTGTATGGAGGGATTGCAACCAAGTTTTAGCTTCTCTAAGAAGCTTGAACCTTTGTTTTTCTATAAGAGAGGCTCTCCCTCTCCATGGGAGAGGTTCTAAAATTTTCCTAAAGCATAAGCATATATCTCTCTATATCTCTATATTTGGTGCCTAAAGAGTGTGTTGTTCTTCACTTTTGCACCACAACCCTTAACCATACACCCCCATCATTGGACTGAGGTTCTTGGAGGACTGGAGGTTAAAAAGCTAATTCTTGGCTACGAAATCTGCTAGTTTTGCAGTGCTTCAAGGGTAACCTCTTTTCTCCCTTTTAAGCTTTATTTTGGTTGCTCTCTTGGTCTCATTTGCATGCTTATTTAGGCCTTGCTTTCAACTGGAATTTTTTTTTTATTTAAGTGTTTTTGATGTTTGTTTAAGGCCTCTTGGGTGTTGACGGTCTTCTACCCTTTTGCATGCCTTGTTTAGCCTTGTTTTGTGCCATGGTTTAGGGCCTTTGAGCTAGTCCTTGCTTGGCCTTCTAGCCACTGAAATCCAGTGGATTTTCAGTGGTAGGCATGTGGTTTTGAGGCCTCAAATCAGAGGGGGGTGATCCCCTCTCTTCTTGTTTTGTTTGCTTATATTTTTGGCCTATCAAAGGAGCATGCATCTTCATACTTTCAAGGCTTGGTTTAGGCACTTTTTCATGACTTTTAGGGCCTGCCTTAGCTCTGTCTATGACTAGTTTGGCCACCTTGTGTTTGCTCCTTGTATGTGTAGTGTATTCCCATTTGTGGCTCATCGAAGTAGCATGTTTTTCTAGCATGCATTGGCTCCATTTCAGTAGATTTTTGGCCATCATTTGACATTTCATGACTCTGTTTTTGGCTAGTTTGGTAGCCTCTTGCAAGCTCCATATGCTTGTAGTGTAAATCTTGTTCACTAGCTTTGTATGCATGGTGTTTTGGCTCATTATCCTAGCATATTTTGGCTATGTTCTAGCATGATTTTGTTCTTATTTTGGGCTGTCATAGCTCTTTTTTGAGGCTTCTTGGTCGATTGAGGCTTGTCATGCATGCTTGTAGTGTAATAGCCTTGACTAACTTTTAGTTTTGAGGTCTCTTGCATGCTTAACTTGAGGTATTTGCATGTTTTGGCATCATTGAAAATGATATTTAAGAGCATGTAGGGCTGTTACACTTCCAGATTTTCCACTCTTGAAGTGCTCTTAAGGGTTGTGCTTTTGTGCCCTGTTTGCGAGCCATTGCATGAGCCTCATTTTCGTGCCTTTCAAGCCATCATCCCAACTCATTTTTGCTACTGTTTTGGCCTGCATAGGGTCTGTTTGGGGTTGGTTTGGCCATTTGAGCATTATCTTGCATGCCTCTAGTGTAATATACTTCACTAGCTTCGACGCTTGAGCTTTTCAACATGCATTACATGGGTTGTTCGCATGATTCTAAGTCATTTTGCATGTCATTTCAGTGCTGGAGCATATGCCATCGTACTCCATGTTTCATCCTTTCAATGCCTTTGGAGAGTTATATTTTATGCCTTATGCTTGGGCCAACATGCATGCATGTTTGTATAGCATTTTGAGTTTCTATCTTAGCATGTATAGCCACTGATTTGGACATGGTTGAGGCTTATCCATTTTGGTTTAAGTCCATTGTGCATTGTATATGCCATGCGGTTCGTTGCGTTGTGTATGCCACGTCCATTTGCATTGTGTATGTTAGTTGTTATTCACATTGATTGCATGCTTGTGTTGCCTTGCATTGAGTATGTATGCATGTGCATTGAGCATGCCATTAGCCTTGTCAGGTTATTCATGTTGCATTGCATGTTTTCATGGTTGTCCCTTGCATCTTGTTCACATGCTTGTTTCATTGCCTTGTATGTTCGCATGCGTGAGCCGCATTGCGTATGCCATGACATGTTATTTGTTGCATTGTGTTTGGAATAGGAGCTAGTCCAAACACGGGAAACGAAGGGCGTTTTATACTCAAAGTGATGAAACGTGCCTCAATTCTCGATCGCCGACACTTTTGACTATACATGATGGAGTTTTAGGCTTTATGTGTTCGTGTGTGCATTCATTTCATATTGAGTTGTGCAATTTAGCTCCTCGGCCATCATGCATCGAGATACGTGATTGGTGGCCCGAGGGTCGAGAACCATACTCCCTTGAACTTACGTAATGATAGGGAGGGTAGTTGTGCATACATGTGTTGCAAATACTTTGCCATGCCCCTTTCTTGCTCTCTATTGCAGCAAACCAGAAACCAGCAGCAAAAACTGGTCGGCCGACCAGATAAAGTGGCTGGCCGACCACTTTTTCTGGTTTTCAACATAAAAAGTGGTCGGCAGGTGGTCTCCAATGCCAACAACTGGTCGGCAACATCCCTACAGGTTCCTATAGTGGAGTTTCATCCTTCTGAAGCTTTGTGCAGTGTTCTGGGACCAGTTGCAAACAGAGGCAAATCGGGGCATCGCGATGGATTTCCGAGCGAGGCAATTCGAGCATGCATGCATCCCTCGTCACGAGGCCATTTCAGTACTTTTGTTAGCTTAGAATGTGTATTTGTTTCAATTTGGTTGTGTAATAATTAATTAGCTAGAATAGTTAGTTAATTAGTCGGTTCTATATTATTTATTCGGATCCTCCGTCGAGAGGGCACAACTGTTGTAAATGAGTGTGCGTGTGTGTGATGCATGTCTTTCAACCCCCATTTCTTTCTCCCTTTTATTTACCAGTTTATGTTGGTTAGTTTTAGGGCATGTTTCAATTAGCATCCTTATGCTCGCATGTTTGCATCCATTCATCTGTCTTGCATACACCGGGCTCGGCGCATCATACTAACTGCATTGTATTTCAATTCGTGTTTGAATATATGTATCAAATTTCATTTCACATGACATTTTAGAATAGCCGAGCCTATCTTAGTTGCATTTTGTATGTGTTGCATTAGGCATTCTTGACATAGCTAGGATCATGAATTGATTTCTAACATAGCTTTTGTTTTGGCTCAGAGTACTCGGTGAGTGTTTATGCTTTAGCATCCTTGCATGTGTGTGAGTGACTGCCATGATAGCATGCTTGCCATGAGGCTAACTGCTTATGTGATATAACTGCCTGAATGCCTGTGGGTTAAGGTTGGATTACTTGAATTGGAACAATTCATTGATTGCGAGTTTTAAGCCCATTTGAGAGTGGCAAATCACCATGTTTTCTAAGCCCACTTGAGGGTGGCAAAATCCGCATTTCAGCCTACTTGCGAGTAGCAAACCGCTTTCAAAAACAAACATGAGATGTTTTGTTCCAAATTAGGCGATCCAGTCTATACTTGTATGTTGTGCGCATCACATAGTAATTCTAGCTAATTGACCGAAATAAGAACACATTTGTTTTCAAAAACAAAATATCATGTTTAGTACAGGCCGATCTTTGATCGGGCGAGCGGGGGTGCTCATTACATGACATTCCCCTCTCGTACCCAAGTCCCGAGCCGAGGCAACTTTGGTGATGATGGACACGTGGCCTTAGGCACGAGTCAGGGTGTCTTAAATTCCCCCAAAATAAAATATTTAGGTGGCGACTCTGTATCTGGCAAAGCAGTCCATGTTTGGCACTTCTTTCTAAAAATCAGTTTTTCAAAACGGTTTGCCAGATTTGGACTCTTTGGTGATTTATCAATCTCGCATTGCACTTTGCAAGATCAGATTAAGAACCGTGACTTTGAGTCCGAACTGTAGTGAGCCCAATGAACAAAACGGGATTTTCCCGGGACGTTCGGGCACATCTACACCATGCTATGCTTGAATGCTATCTCCTTTATGCTCAGTTTCTTGTGAGCTTCAACATTGCGACTCAATTATGTTTTTTTCCAAGTCATTTTAAATTTTCCCATTTTTCCTTTTTCTTTTGTAGTATTAATTTGATCAATACTATAGATAATTATCATTACCCTTATAAAGAAAATTCACTATAAGGACCGACGCCGACTTTTCAAAGACAATAAAAATTTATGTTCTTTTTTTTTTGAAATAAAATTTTAACTAGATTGAGTCTTTTACTAATTTATAATACTTATGGGCTTATATTTTATTTTTGTATTCCTTTTAGGGACTAAACAAGTTTGAATTAAATACTTTAGGGATTTAATAGATTCAATCGATAGTTTAGGGACTAAATATATTTTGATTTATATACTTTAGGGGCTTAATAGACTCAATCGATAGTTCAGGGACCCAATATATAATTTGGCAATAGTTTAGGGATATAAAATGTAATAAATCCATTTTTAAATTATGTTGTTTATGCTTTGTGTTCTAGGGCAAGTGGGACAAAAAATGCTTAGCTTATATGCCTCTATCTTCTTGGGGTTTTTGGTGAAAATTGTGGGTCTCTTTTGTTAAAGCCACTTGTATAAATTTGAAATTGAAATTTCTCCGTGGGCTATTAATTACTGCTTTCCCAATGAGTTTGACATATAGTCTAGTCAAACAAGACTCTTGCTAGTGCCACATTTAAGGTTGGAATGACTGTTGCTACTTGGGATTAGATTCATCCTTTGTAAATGATGTTTTTTTTTTTTTTTTTGGTGTGTTTTTTTTAGTGCCTTTTCTTGTAGAATTTATTGTACTTGGGATTAGGTTCATCCTTTGTAAATGATTTTTTTTTTTGGTGTGTTTTTTTTACAGATGCAACCCCTTTTGAGTACGTGATGATATCTTTGCGTATCGATATTGGAGCTTATTGTTGATATTAAAATAAACTATAATATATATATATATATATATTTTTATTTGCATTGTCGATACTTTTGTTTTGCTTTAGATACAAAAATTTAAGTTCTTGAATATCAAAAATTATTAGTATTGTTGGAGAATATTTTATATATTTTTGTAAAGAATATTTGGTTGACAATTGTTACAAGTACATATATACGTATGATTTGGTGGATGTGGATGTGTGTGTGGATGTGGATGTGTGTGTGGATGTATTTTATTTTAGAAAATATTAATAATTTGTATAGGGAATAAATTAAGAAAATATATATTAATTTTATGAAAATAATTTTATTGCAACAATAATAACTGTCGCTAATGTAAAAATCATTTTCTTACATTTTATTAGCGATAGGTTAATTTGTAGCATATACATATTAGTTCAAATCTTTAGCGACTGTTTAAACTGTCGCAAATATGGTATTAATTTAATTTTACTTTTTTGCGACGTTTTAGACCGTCGCTAATAATATTTTTCGCGACGGTTTAAGCTGTCACAAATAAGATATTAATTTAATTTTAATTTTTTGTGACATTTTAGACCATCGCTAATAATACTGTTCGCGATGTCAAAAAAAGTTTTAGCGACGGCAACCATCATCGTCACCAAAGGTGAAGTTTTTTCCCCTTTTATGTGTCAGGTTAAACGTCGCAAAAACTATTGATTAGCCGTAGCTACAAGAACGCGACGGTTTGTAACCATCCCAAATACTTTTTGTCACGCCCCCTTTGGCCACCCCTCCATTTCATGTCGCTGCTCCGTCGCAAAAGACTTTTTGCGATGATATATGGACCTTTTGCGACGTTTGAGACCGTCGCAAAAAGTCTGATTTTTAGTAGTGGTTTATTGTTATTACTGTTGAGTAGGCCTTCGATAATCACGGATTACTAGCCGGTTACGACGCTAAACCTATAGAGGCAGATTTGGGTCGTGACAGAGTGGTACTAGAGCACGAGTTATACCGCACACACGTGTCCAAATGAGCTATAGGATGCCCTAGAAAATAAATTAGGGCATTGTATGAGCATAAACAAGTATGTGTGGACATGTTATGTGTATATGTGCTAACATGAATATGAAAACCATTTTTCCTTTGTTTATTATTACCATGTTTTATATAGTGCAATGGAGAATGCAAGAAATATAGATGAGACAAAATCGTCAAAAGCAAGAATTACATGATTGGAAAGAATGGTTGAGCTACTGACTGAAGCTTTAAGACAATAACAACAGAATCAACAACTCTCACATCCTCTTCTGCCACTAGTGCTAGTTGAACCAAACAATGATGATGTTATAGCCCTAACATAAAAGTTCAATAAAATGAAACCACTGACATTCCAGGGTGGCCTTGAGCCGTTGAAAGCTGAAGCATGGATTTTGGAAACCGAAAAATTATTTGAAGTTTTTCCGTGCAACGAGGCACAAAAAGTGTTATTGGCCACTTTCACTTTACAAAAAGAAGTAAGGCGGTGGTGGATGCTCATCCGTGATAATAATGGGACTATGACTTGGGCTCAATTCAAAGAAGCATTTTTTGAGAAATATTTCCCTTAGTGTGTCCGTGACCGCAAAGTATCCGAATTTGAACAATTGAAGCAAGGTACCATGTTTATAGCAGAATATGAAGCTAAATTCACAGAGCTTGCCCGATATGCACCACACATCATAGACACTGACTGTAAAAAGGCCAAAAAATTTGAGGGGGGGCTCAATGTGGAGATATTCAACCGGGTTAATGTTCTTAAATTAATCAAGTATGTGGATGTTGTTGACAGAGCTATTATGGCATAAGCAAATATTGCAACCTTGAAACAAGCTAAGACAACGGTGACTGACTAAAGGGGTAAAAGACAAATTCAAAAAAGGTCGGAATAACTTGCAGAATAAGAAACAGAATACGGGGTCAACAAGTAGTTCCAGTCAAGGAAATAATTCTATACCGCCTTGTCCAGAATGTGGCAGAAAATGTAAAGGGGTTTGTTACAAAATTTCTAGGGCATGTTATCGGTGTGGCAAGGTGAGCCACATAGTCAAAGATTGTCCTCACGCATCTCAAGGCACTAGTAGACCTGTAGCAAGTGCAACAGCCTCAACCGCTACACCAAAACCCAATTCTAAAGCTACAGGAAGAGAAACTTTAAGACAAGGTTGGGTTTTCACACTTGTACTAGGAGATGTGCAAAATACTGAGACCGTAGTGTTAGGTATACTCCTTATTTGTGCTCAAAATGCTTATATTTTGATTGACTCGGGGTGTACGCATTCATTTGTATCGCATGCATTTTTGAGAAAATTATTTAGACCTCTAGAACCCATGAATTATTTATTAGCCGTGTCTTCATCTACTGGGGGATCTATGACTTATGCTTATATGTATCCTATATGTGAGATTGTTATCGGGGATGTGATTTTATATGTTGATTTGTTACCTCTGAATCTTGATCAATTTGATGTAATTTTGAAGATGGATTGGTTAGCAAGATATCATGCCACTATTGATTGTATAGCCAAACAAGTTGTTTTCCACCCATCCGGACTACCTGAATTTATATTTAACGAAATTGGTGTTGTACCTCCCCCATATTTGATTTCATCTATGACAGCATGCAAATTGATTAGAAAATGGTGTAAAGGGTATTTATGTTGTGTATTGACTGTGCCTGTTGATACTAAAGCTAATGTGGACAGTATTCCTATAGTCAGAGAATTCCCATATGTTTTTTCAGATGATCTGCCAAGGGATTTGATTGACAGGGAGATTGAGTTCGCTATAGAGGTGATACCGGTTACACAGCCAATTTCCAAAGTACCATATCGAATGGCACCTACTGAATTAAAAGAGTTGAAAATCTAGTTACAAGAGTTGTTGGACAAAAAATTTATCAGGCCTAGTACATCATCGTGGGGCACTCCAGTCTTATTTGTGAAAAAGAATGATGGCTCATTACGGCTTTGCATTGATTACCGTAAGTTGAACAAGGTGACAGTGAAGAACAAGTATCCGTTGCCTTGCATTGATGATTTATTTGACCAATTGCAAGGTGCCGAAGTATTTTCAAAAATTTGATCTTAGATCCGGATATCACCAATTGAAAGTCAAAGCCGAAGACGTAGAAAAGACTGCCTTCCGAACAAGGTATGGACATTATGAATTTCTTGTTATGCCTTTCGGAGTTACTAATGCACCTGCAGCATTTATGGATCTCATGAACAAAATTTTCAAGCCATTCCTCGATAGTTTGCGGTTGTTTTTATAGATAATATTTTGATTTATTCCAAAAGTAAAGAGGAACATGAACATCACTTGAAAATTGTTTTTCAAACCTTGAGAGAGAAGAAGTTATATGCCAAATTGACAAAGTGTGAATTCTGGCTTGATAGTGTTATGTTTTGGGGGCATGTGATCAATAAAGATGGCATTTCAGTTGACCCACAGAAAGATAGAAGCAGTTGTGAATTAGCCTAGACCAACTAATGTTACCGAAGTCTGAAGTTTTTTAAGTTTGGCCGGATACTACTGAAGATTCGTAAAAGACTTCTCCAAAATTGCTTTGCCTTTGACTCAGTTGACTCAAAAAGGGCCACCATTTGACTAGACCAAGCAGAGAGAATCAGTCTTTCAAGAATTGAAAACTCGACTTGTAACTGCACCGATTCTCACCTTACGCTCAGGTATGGATGGATTTACTATTTTTAGTGATGCTTCTTATAAGGGTTTGGGGTGTGTATTGATGCAAAATGGCAAAGTGATAGCATATGCTTTTCAACAACTGAGGCCACATGAAAAGAATTATGTGACTCATGATTTGGAGGTTGCCGCAGTAGTATTTGCATTGAAGATTTGGCGCTATTACCTATATGGGGCAACATGCGAAGTATATACGAACCACAAAAGCCTAAAGCATTTCTTTACCCAGAACTAGCTGAATATGAGACAACGAAGATGGTTGGAACTAATAAAGGGTTATGACTTGCAAATCTTGTACCATCTAGGGAAAGCTAACACCCTTGCTGATGCACTTAGTCGGAAATCAAATTAGGAATTTGGCTTGCTTACTTATCAGACAAAGAGCATTGCTACATGATCTAGAGAAATTTGAAATTGAAATTGTTTTACGAGAACAAGGCGGGACATTGGCTGCTATTTTTGCTCAACTGGCGATTCTTGAAGAAATTAAAGACAAACAACAGGAATCCAAACCGAGGCCGGACTTTATTTTTGAGAATGATGTATTGAAATTCCAAGGCTGATTATGTATACCGAATGATGATCATAAGAAGAAGCGAGTTATGCAAGAAACTCATAATTCAAAATTTTCTATCCATCTGGGGAATACAAACATATATCAAGATTTGAAATTAAATTTCTGGTGGCTGGGAATGAAGAAAGAAATTGCCAAATTTGTGTCTAAATGTTTACAATGCCAACAAGTCAAAGCTAAGCATCAACGACCCGCGAAATTGCTCCAACCATTGCCAATACTGGAGTGGAAATGAGAGCATATCATTATGGATTTCATTGTTGGACTACCTCGCTCCAATAGAGGTATGGATTCAATTTGCATTATTGTTGACCGCTTGACTAAATCTGCTCATTTTCGACCTGTCAAGACAATTTATAATGCGAATAAGTTGGCTATAAATTACATTAATGAGATTGTTAGATTGCATGGAGTGCATGTGTCAATTGTTTCTGATAGGGACTCGAAATTCACGTCGAAATTCTGGTAAAGTTTGCAAAACGCATTAGGAACTGAACTGAGATTGAGTAGTGCTTATCATCCATAGACTGATGGCCAATCAAAAAGGACAATCCTAACTTTGGAGGATATGTTGCGTATGTGTGTACTTGATTTTCAAGGAAATTGGGAAACTCATTTGCCTCTAGCCGAATTTGCTTATAACAACAATTTCCATTCAAGCATTAGCATGGCGCCTTTCGAGGCTTTATATGGAAGAAAATGTCAGTCTTCTATTTGTTAGGCTGAAGTTGGAGATTAGCCTTTACTTGGACCTGAAATTGTACATGAAACAACGGAAAAAGTGAAATTAATTCAACAAAGATTAAAAACTGCACAGTCGACTGAAAAGCTACGCAAATGTCCGAAGGCGAGATAAGGAATATGAAATTGGTGACCATGTTTTTATTAAGGTAGGCAGACTCGCTTTGGAAGCAAGGGCAAGTTAGCACCAAGGTACGTTGGGCCATATGAAATTATCGAAAAGATTAATCTAGCGGCATATCAGGTAGCTCTCCTTCTCAAAATGGAACACATGCGTAATGTCTTTCATGTCTCAATGTTGCGGGATTATTTTCGGGATCCTTTTCATGTTATTAAGCCTACCCATGTGCTTTTAAGTGATGATTATACTTACAAAGAAAGGCCCATTCAGATTGTTAATCATCGGATTAAGAAGTTAAGGAACAAAGAAATTCCATTGGTGAAAGTGGATTGGCAAAATCATGGTGGTATCCATGCGACTTGGGAAAGAGAAGATGACATGAAGAAAAGATATCCGGACCTCTTCCCACTTGATCTTATGTTCTTCCCGAAGGAAGGTAATTGAGTTTGGAAGACCAAACGTCCTAAGGAGGAGAGAATGTGACAACCACCTCCTTGATTAATTAAGCCAATTATGTGTTAATTATGAATTATTTGCTATATATATATGGTATTGTTATTGTGAATAGATAGGTAGAGCTATGAATTGAACTTGTTTGATTTAGTAATTTTAATAAGTTGAATTAAATATTGGGATAGGCAATTAGAGCCTAATTCACATTAGTATAATTAAAATTAGTTTGACTTAAATCATAAACGATGAGGAGTAATTTAATTTGAGTGAATTTCATTTATATTAATTTATAAGCCTTATTAATTTAAGCCTAATGTATATATAAGGATAAGAATATGAGAATTAAAAAAAATCCTACTCATCAATTGAATATAGAAGAGAGGTAGTGGACCTTGGTGGCCTAGAGAGAGAGAGATAGAGAGAGAGAGAGAGAGAGAACACTTGTGTGAGAGGGAGAGAACACTTGTACGAGAGAGAGCTCAAAGAAGAAATAGGAGAAAAGGAAAGAGAAGCTTAGGGAACTCTTGAAGATCAACTTGATTCTAGGTAAGAAATCTTCTCTCTAATCTCATGAATTTGAAGAATTATGCTCATAAATTATGGGATTCAAGGTGAATCAAGATGAAGTTAAGTTGAAGTGAAAGAATTGTGAATGTAGGTAAAACTTTCATACATGAATGTTTTGTTATGGAAGAAAAGGATGAGTTAACACCATGCATGGCATAATTTCCATGGAATCCATGATTATCTACTCGTCTTCTTACTTCTTACTTGGGTTTTCAAATCTAGGAGGAAAACTCCATGTAATTCAAAGTTTAGAGCTCAATTTGTATACATTATGATTTTGTATTTAAATTTAAGAGATTGACTTTTGCATGGAAATTGAGCCTTGTTTTGAATTTATGATTTTTGTTGAAATTAGAAATTGTGAATTCAAAGTATTTTGAAGAGTTCTTGGCCTTGTCATGCATGGAAATGAAGTTGGATTTGCAAAATGTGAGCTTTAAAACTTGGTCAGAATTTCGAACACCATTTCAACCCAAACCGCTTGAGCAGCCTGGGCTACCACTCTAGCGGCAAGCTCTCTTTTGTGTCATGCATACTGCACGCTCGAGTGGCTTGAGCCACCGCTCGAGCGGCCATCCGCCTGTTCTTGCATGCATTATGCTCACTCATGCGGGCGAGGCCACTACACGAGTGGCCAACAGGGCAAACCCAGTTTTGCTTTCGTTCTATTTTTCTACCTTTCAGGCCTTAATTTGTATGGTTTTAAAGTGTTTTTCATGTGCATTTTCATCTCATGAACATGAATAAAATATAGAACGAATTACAAACCAAACGAGTGAACATTGAATAGAAACTGATCAAGTGAACAACGAACTGAATAGAACCGATTGAATAAATGAATTGTGTATTGAGTTATTGTGCTTGAATTTGTTTGTTTAGGTCGGACGCCGCATCTTTAGTGCATTTTAGCACGTGTTTCAAGGAGCCCACTGTGAGTAACAATATTGTAAAGCTACATTCAATTGTAATTCTTTTTTGATTGATTAAATGTACCATTTTTCTGAAATGATACTGTTTACTGAATGAATGAATGATTGTCCTATTTTGTAAACTGTACTCGTGGTATCCATAGCAACTATTATTGCTACTACTACTATTTACTGTTATTGTTACTGTTACAAAGATCTCTGCCAGTTCTAATCTTTGGAACTATTGTTACTGTATTGATGGCCACCAATTGACTATTCGGTCTTTAAGACCTACTATACTGTTCTGCTATTGGATGTACCACGTATGACTGTTGTGATTCCATATGACTATGAAATTTCTAAATTACTGCTTTGTGAATTTATTCACTACTGAATCTGACTGTTTTGAATTGTTATTAGGACATCATTTATCAATCTCTTTACACATTTGTCATTCCCTAAGCTTTAGCTCACTGTTTATTATATGTATGTAGGTGATCAAGCACCGAATCAGTCGTAGCAGGGTTGACCTGAACCCTTGTTTTGTCAAGCCAACTACTATGCCTTACCGCGAGGTTCCAAACCATCATGAGTCAAGGCTTTAAGGTGATTCAGAGTTCACCCATTTGTATTGTGATCTAATGTTATGGTAATGCCATAGAGAGTTTGTTCAAACTTTTGTTTGTGACTGTTTTGGTGGTATTGGGATTAAATCTCTAAGCTATGAACATGTTTTCTATTGTACAAGTTATGTTATGGACTTAAGTGAATGTGTGGATATACGTATATAAAAGGTTATTTTTGTTCATTTAAGTCCTCACACCTCGTTGGATGACATATATTTCTTAATGATTGGCATTCTGCCAGCCCCGTTTATTGTTATCACTATTGAGCAGGCCTTCGGTAATCACGGATACTGGCCGGTTACGACACTAAACCTATAAGGACAGATTTGGGTCATGACAGTTTCTTTGTTGTCAACAAACAAAATCTTGTCTTACAAAAATATGATAATAGGATCCATCTAGGATGGTCCTAGCTCAGCAAATAACACTTCTACTGTTCTAGCTCTTCAATGCTTGGTTTTGGCAAGAACTCAGTTAATAGAGGGTTGGGCATTGTTGTGTTAGACATCACTATAAAACTGGAAAACTTGTCTAGCTTAGCATTTTCATTCCTTCCAACATCTTCTACCTATATTGCGTCAAATTTCTTGATTTCATTTCTGACTAGCATTTAGTACTGAGCCATTCTTTCACCATTCGCTTCATATTTTCTTGAAACTTGGATAAGCACCAATTTGGAGTCACTGTACACCATTAGCTTAATTGCCTTCATGCGGAGGGATGATTTCAGACTGGCAAAAAGCGCTTCGTACTCTGCTTCATTATTGGAGGCTGAAAATTCAAGTCTAATTGCTTGCTCAATGGTTAAGCTGTCTGCAAAATAAGAACAACTCCTAGTTCGACTCTATATCTGTTGGAAGCTTCATCAACGACTAGTTTCTACATCTCTCCAATAAACAACTTCGAACATTTAGATAGATCTGAAGATTTCTTTGGATCAGGAATGGCTATTATTTCTTTAATTGTGTCATCATCTCGTTGTGTTGGAGTTCCACCTAGTTGTTAAACGATTTCTTTGCTTGGTTGCCCTACCATATCTTCCCCAAGCACTTCATTGCAAGTTGTTTCCTACGTTGCTTGGATTACCTCTTCACCCCTTACAGTGCATCATTGGGTCCAGTAGATGGGGCTACTATTGTCAAGCTCAATGGCACGCTACAAGGTTCATCCATTTAAAGTGAATTTTCAACTTGTTGCAAGGTTGATGAAGGCTATGTAATTTCTACGATGCCTAACCCTTTTACTCAGTTTCTTCAGTCAGGTCTACCAGGTAAATAGAATGGATTCCTTGAGAGAACTCAGCAACGAAGTTTGCCAAGTCATGCACCTTTATTGGGGTTCTAGATTGGAACTTAACATCAAATTGTCAAAACTCCGCTGCCCACTTCATAATTTTCCAAGAAAAATCTACCCTTTCAAACATGGCCTTCAATGAACTCTGTTAGAACTGCGATTGTATTTGCTTGAAAATAGTGCGCTAACTTTCTATAAGCCATCATCAAGGCTAAGATGAGCTTTTCCAATGGTAGGTACCTTGTCTTAGCTGTGAGCTAAGTTTTGTGTACATAGAAAATTGGTAAATGTTATATTCCATCTACATGAACAAGCACCGTGCTAATAGTATACTGAGAAATCGCAAGGTACAAATAAAGTTCTTCCCTAGGCAATGGAGTCACTAAGAGTGGAGGTGAGGACAAATATTGTTTTAATTCTTCTAAAGCACAGTCACACTCTTCATCCCAGCTAACTTTGATTTCAACGCCTAGAAGAATGGTCTCTAATGATCTGAAGATTAGCTTATAAATTTGTTAAGTGCAACTGACAATCCCGTTAGGTGCTACACTTCTTTTGGAGTATTTGGTCTCTCTAACTCCTAAATTGCTTTAATTTGTGAAGGATATGCTTACCCGATCCTGCACCAAACGCGCACTTGGATGCATTCAATCGCAACTTGTGAGTATTCAAAATTTTGAACATCTCGCCTAGGTCGTCAAGATGGTCGAACTCATTCTTCCTTTTGATTACAATGTCATCAATGTATGCCTCTATTGCCTTGTCGAGCAAAGGAGCAAAGATCTTAGTGATCATTCTTCGAAAGTTTGCCCCAGCATTCTTTGAGCCGAAGGGCATTACCTATAGCAATACAACCCCCTTGGTGTTGTGAAAGAGGTAATCTCTTGGTCTGGCTTGTACATAACAATTTGATAGTATCCACAATATGCATCCAAAAAGCTAACGCGGATATGACCTAAAGTAGAATCCATCAACTGGTCAATTCTTGGCAATGGAAAGTTATTTTTTGGGCACACCTTGTTAACAGCTTTGTAATCGACATAAACACGCCATTTGCCATTTTTCTTTGATACTACCACAATGTTTGAAATCCACTTAGGGTAATAGAATTCTTTGATTGCCCTAACTTCTAGCAAGTTCCCCACTTCTTCATCCATTATCTCGGCATGGTGTAATGCGAATTTGCAAGTTCTCTAAATGACCAGTATAACATGTGCGAAGACATTAAGTTGATGACAGATGAAGCTCGGATCAATGCCAAGCATATCATAAAGCATCCAAGCAAACACCTCTATGTTGGACATTAGAAAATCCAAAAATTCCTTCCTTTCATTGCTAGATAGGGATGAACCTAGCAAAAAGAACTTTTTAGGATCATCCTCATCTATCATAATTTCCATAAGTTCTTCTACGGCCTTCTCCCTAGCCTTCTTGCCAAAATCTTTAAGTACCTCTATGTCCTCTAGTTCTTCTATCATCTGAACAAATCCCTTGATAGCTCGGCTACCATTTATGGTGACAAAACATTGCTTTCACATAATTTGATCTTCCAAGACTGCTTTAATCACTTATTGTGCATTGGAAAATTGAACCACTTGGTGGTATATATGGAAGCCACGGCTAGCATGGCGTGCAACCATGCTCTCTCCAGAATAAGGTTGTAAGTGGATGAGACCTTCAACACCCAAAACTCCACTTGTTTGACTACTGAACCTGCTTTGACTAGTAGTATAATCTTACTATCTGGCAATTCTAGCATTGAATTGAAGTCGACTAGAGAAAACGTAGCAGGTGCAAGGTCTCTATCGTCCAACTTGAGTTTCTTTAAAGTGTCATAGTACATAATCTCAACCAAGCTACCCTAGTCGATCAAGATCCTCTTGATTTTGAAATCATTGACATGCAAAGTTACCACTAGCACGTAATTATGGGGATTCAAAAGTCTTGCCAAATCCTTGTTAGAGAAAAAGATTACATTTTTCTCTTCCATTTTCTTCCTCTTCAAAGTCAGCTGGACACTAAGTACTTTCCTCATGTGTTTAGCCTTATTTATCATACATTTGAGCTCTAAAACCTGCGGGCTCAATGATCCCATGGATCACATTAATAACTCCATAGGGAGGGGCATCAAGTGGCATTTCATTTGGCATGTCTTACCCTCGATAAAGCGGTCTAAGTGTCCTGCCACCACTAACTCTTCCAAGTGTTGTTTCAGCGATACACAATCTTCAGTCCGGTGCCCTTGCTCATTAGATAAGTGCAACGGTACTTTTTGTCGTAAAGATGGACGTCACCTAACTTAGCTAGGCACTAAACATATGACTCATTTCATATCTTGCTAAGGATATGGTAGATGGGCCTTTTGAATACCATTGTGATAGCAGCGTAAACTTTCAATTTCCTCGCTTTTGCCTCTTCATCGTTCAAAGGTGGATCAGTCCAGTTGTTATTGGGGTTCTAATTGTAGTTACCACCTTGTTTTCCATTCTTCCCAACCGTGTTAACTTTGGCTGAAGTTTTTTTGTCTACAATAGTTGTGTCGATCTTTGCCTTAACGTGGACAATGTCTTTTTCAACCCTTATGTGTTGGTTGACCCTTTCCATCAGACCCTCCATGGTTAGGGAGGCATTATTGTTAACGAGTCACGCAATCTATTTTCGATTGATAGACCGCGCTTGCATTAAGCAATAGCAATGTTGGAATGACATTCGCCAATCTCATTGAATGTCTCCCAATATTTGTGTTATATAACTTCAAAGTCTGCTGGAACACATGTCAATGGTCATCAAGTGATCAACCTACTTGGGCATTTTGGTGTTTGTTTTGAATCTGGTAACAAACGCCTCCGCAAGATGTACCTAAGTAGCAATGCTATCTTCAAGCAATTTCTCGAACCAGGTCAAGCCTAAATCCACTGGGCTCGATGAAAACAAGATGCACATCAAAACATCATTCCTCCTGTGAATAGCCATGACTTGTCGAAACTGGTAGAGGTGCATGTAAAGATTTGACTTTCCGACATAAATAAAAAACATTGGTTGGTTGAACCCTGCTAGAAGTGGTGCATTCTCAATCTCTGGTGAGAAAGGAGTACTATGCAATCTCACCAACACTCTATCTGTTGGCTCATAAGTAAGGCGTGGCATTATGTAGACATCCCATTTTGAATGACCCTAATTCGAGCGCTTGTAAGCCTCCCAATGATGAAATGGTAATATCTCCATGCTTAGAATGTTGGACATCTTATTTCAGCAAAAAAAGACTTCTGCAAAAATAACCAAAATACCCCTGAACCCATTTTTTGCCAAGAACCAATTTTTCAAACCTGAGAGGTGAAAGAAGCCCAATTACACTTGAATTAATGGTATTTTCCAAAATTACTGACCGATTTTATCAAAAGCACTGATCTAAGGACAATTTGAGCTTGCTTGGGCCATAAGTAGGCCAAAGCCATGTAAAACCGCACCTAGCCATGCAAAGATGTACCTAACCTGCAAAGTTGACACTTGGACCCCTGGCTATAAGTGTGCCTGCACGTACATGGTCCGGTCGCACTTCTCTTGTGTGGCCACACACCTTCTTTCGACAGATAGAAATGGAAACTTTACAAGGATGACAACACGAAATTGAAGAGAAGCGCTGGGGAAACTATAATTAGAAACCTTTGCTTGAGGGAAGCCTGCAAGCAAGAAAATAAAGTTTTCTCACTCTTTCTTGCTTTGTCTTCAAAATAGCATGTAACCTCCTATCTTTCTATTATTTTAATACCTTTTTTATAGTAAATCATGCTTAGGGCTTTAGTTTATCCATATGTTATGTAGCTAGCATATTTAATCCTTTTTTTCACCATGTTTCTTCTATTTTCATTAGAATAGTATGTATAGGTTCATTTAACCATGTAGAAATCATATATTAGGCCCAGTTTGAATCATCATATAACAACCCCGACCCATGATTAACCGTTAAACCATGATTAAGGATGCTAATAAGTAATTAAGAAGAAATTCTGAATTATTTGCATGTGTGTTACATTATTTGTATTTCTATCTGTTTATCGTAGAAATATCTGTTTGTGTTACTATTTCGTTCTGCGAATTGAAGGCCTTATCAATGTCTGATCATGAAATTAACTTGGTTTATGTGTTAGTTGAAATTCTTAGAATTTTATGTTAGGTTTAATTGAAATTCGATTCAGAACGAAATAATTAAAATAATTAGTGCTCAATTAAGATTAATTAATGAATTCTTTAATCCAAGCCTATATAAGGCACTAGTGGACCTTGTATATACTTTACACTCATTTTCTTCCTTCTTGAGGCATCAAACGTGAGAGGAAGAGAGAGTGAGATCAAGTGTTAAGTTTGGAAATCTAAGGAGAAGAAGAAGAATTATAGAAAATTCAAGGTGTTGAATTAAGTGACTCAACCATTTGGATATCTAGGACACAATTAAGCTTCAAGGTGTTGAACTAAGTGACTCATTTGGACATCTAGGACACAATTAAGCTTCTAAGGTAAGAATTTCTATCTTCTAGTTTGTAATTTAGTTGGTTGCCACATGAAATCAAGTGTGGTAGGTGAATTAACATGAGAATTGAGCTTAAATAGATTAATTCCATACATGCATGCATATATCATAGCATTTTGAGTTTGATTTCAACAAATTCTTACATGTAAGGACCTATTTTGTTCAATTATGGAAGCTCAATGTGGTTTTGTACCTTAACACTTCATTTGTGCATGTTTTGAAAGCTTTGAAGTTGAGAACTTACATGCATGTTATGTTTTCAAAGATTTGAGTTTTACTTTGCACAATTGACATGCTTTTGAGCCTTGATTTTTGTGAAATGATCTTCAATTCATGATATTCTACAAGTTTCTAAGTGATTTCTTGAGTTTTGGCCCAAGATGATGAGCTTTGATGTGTTAAATTTGAATTTTCAGCTTAGAAATGCAATCTGGAAATTCCAGAATTCTGCCTCTCCGCTTGAACGACAGATCTTGTGCTCAAGCAACCACTCTGTGTTCTGAACCTCCACTCGAGCAACAAGAAGTTGGCTCGAGTGTATATTGTATGCTCCCAGAAGTTGTCACATTTTTTAGACTGCTCGAGCGACCATCGAGCGTGCGTCGAGCGAAAAAATAAGCAACCAGTACTTTTTCAGAGTTTACAAACCGCTTGAGCGAGGAAAGTTACGCTTGAGCGGTCATTCACATCTTTAACCATCTGCTCAAGCGAAGAAAGCCACGCTCGAGCGAGGACCCTGTTTTCAATATGTTTGGCTAAGTATTGAACAGCATGTTTTGGCATCCTCATTGCATCCTAGGCATTCCTAGACTAAGATTAAGACATAATAATGAGGATAAGACTTACAAACACACTAAGAATGAAATATAATGAGTTGGGTTTTATCCGGATGCATGTTTCAAGGATATATCTGTTATGTTTGTGTAGGTCACGCGCCGTAAACTCTTTGAATTGTCTGCTCTATCTGTCTACTTCCAGAGCCATCTGTGAGTAATAACATTGTAAAGCTATGTTTGAGTATAAGTATTTTTCTGATTGAAATGATATGATCTGTTTTCTAAAATGCTATTTTATGAATCATGAATGAATGTCCATTTTTTTGAAATATATTGTGGCATCCTTAGTTCACGTGGCCCTCGCCCAAGGGTAATAATACCGTGGCCAATATGCACGTGGCCTTCGCCCAGGGGTAACAATACCATTGCTTATATTCATGTGGCCCTCGCCTGGGGGTAACAATACCGAGGCCCATGCTCACGTGGCTCTCGCTTGGGGGTAATAATACTATGGCTACTTGTGCACAGGATGTGGACCTATATGGTCATCGATACCAATTATACAAATTCTATATGATATGACAGTTAAATGGATGTACCACATATAATTGCTATGATTTCTGGTCAAGTATGCAATCTAAATTTGTTTCTGATTTTGAAACCTACTACAGGACATTATTCATTAAATCATTTACTCTGTTATTATTCATTGGGCTTTGCTCACTCTATTTATATTATGTATGTAGGTGACCAGGCGCGTGACTAGGCTTAGAGTTGATGACCTGGAATTCCAATCTGTCAGCCACCCTTTGTGCCTCCCAAGGAGGTTCCGGATTAAGTTAAACCTTGTGGCCATGTTTTGTGAATGTTTAAGACTTTGTTTTCTTTGAAACATGAACCAGCTTTTGTTTATCTGTATAACTGGCTAAGTTCCCTTTTGGCTAAATCTATAATGAATGAAATTTAACAACTCTGTATATATATATGTAAATACATTTAAGTTTTAAATTTATGTCTCATGTATGTCGACATAGCTCAATAGACTATGTATATTTTATATATTTGCTTCTGCAACCCCTAATTATCTATTATTTTGTTTAGAGGCCTTTGGTAATCTAAGGATTACTAGACGGTTACGGCACTAAACCTATAGGGGCGGGTTTGGGTCATGACACATCATGTAAATAGTTTGTATCATTACTTTTCTTTTCATTATGTGTTATTTGCTCTTTTTTGCATTTTCATCATTCTAGTAGCCTCAAACCAGGCCTAGGTTCATGTCTGTATGTTTAGTTGCATGTCTAGATCATATTTATTTTATGTATTGCATGTAAGATGAATAAAGTGGGCATCCGGGGTATGTCCTCTAAATCTCCATAGCATATGCTTGTGTCTTGTTGCATTGCATTTTCAATAAGCCAAGTTAAACGCTCTTTTTGTGAAAAATTGTTTGTTTTGAATGTTTTTGTGAGTCTTGTTCATTTTAAGTTGGGTTTATAGCCATGGGTTAATAAAATCTACTTTTTCATTGAAAAATCTTTACTTTTGAAATATGGCTTTATTTCCTAAAATTAAAGTGGACGACATTCCTTTTTTTATTCAAATCACATAGTTTTAGGGTTAGTAAAGGTCTTAGGCTTAAATGGATTATATGAAATAATTAACCACCAAAATCATAAATAGAGAGTGAGGAGAAGCCAATCTTCAGATTGGGCAAAATATGTGCTTTAATTTAATGACCTTTCCCTTTTGTACCTAAGATCCTAAACCTAGAATTTTTTTTCTTTATGATAGACTGGTCCTTAACTTAGTTTTCATCGTTAAAGGTTTCTTAATTCCTCTTTAAAAATTAAGTAGTGACTTTTTGTTGTTAAAACAAGTTTGCACAACACTTGTATAGGAAATGGGCCTTAGGCTCGAAAAAGGTATAGCACCTACACATTGGCATTGCCACCTCGACGCTGTCATGCATCCTAGGAGTCAACCTTTACAAGGCTGCTACCCTGGGCAAATTCCCTCATTCGAGCCCTCTCGTCTAGAACAATCCGCAAGTCCTCTGATATGGGCAATTCTGAATAGATAAAAGAGTCCGATGAGTATATGAATGGCGATAACTACTTTCTAGAGAATAAGATCTCTCTGACGTTGACCTTTTGAACTTTAAATGACGCGATCGGGATCTCAATGATCTTGATTGAGAATCGCCTGTTCTGTGGCTTTTTCTGTTATTATAAAGTAAATGTGTAGTATGTCTGTTTTGGTCCCCAAAATGAAGGGATTGGGTGCGCTCATCGTGGATCTCTACCTCAGTGACACTTTTTCCTGTCACCTGGCACTTCAGACGCTCTATTTTCGCCGCCATCTTCCATATTATCTCGTCATGCTCCCTAATTCTCTTCTTTCAAGCCTCGTGCATCAAACGTTTTTCATCGTCTTTGCCGATCTGGGCTTCGAGAACGTCGATTGCTCAATGTACGCTTTCTTACACATCTCTATGAGGGTTTTTAAACATCCCATTTTGATTGACCCTAAGACTTCAGGTACTTGCAAGCCTCTCGATGATGAAACAATACGTACTTCATCTTTAGAATGTTTAAAGGATGTTTAGAGTTACTGTGTAAACCTGTTTTAGCCAAAAATCAACTTTTTGTGAAAATGACCATTTTATCCATGGACCAATTTTTAGCCAAAAATCGGCTTCGTAACTTTGGTAAGCTCGATTGTGTTTTGATTGATCGTATTTTCCAAAATTAGTGACCTATTTTATCAAAAATGTTGATCAGAATACAATTTGGGCTTACTTATGCCGCAAACAAGCCAAAAGCATAAGACCACGCACTTGTGCAGGCATGCATGGCACATGTACTAAGGCAAAATACGTGTGCAAACATTAGATATAAGTGCGAACATTAGATGTGAGTGTGCACATTGTTTGTACGTGCACACAATCGTTGCGTGCACACTTGGTTTGTATGTGCCCCCATTGAACCATCGCATAGTTATTTTTGAAAACTCCATTTTGGTGCAATTTTGGTAGGAACGGTAGAGGGGAAAGCGATAAAACCCTAGAAGGGTTCCAGAGGCTTCCTCAGCTCTATAAATAATGCCCTTCCCCCTCTCTTTGAAGGAGTTAAGAAATCTTGAGCTTTTATAGAGTTTTTTTTATAGGAAAACACCCATTTCTCTCTCATTTTTACCTTAACTCTGAAATTCCCACCGTCATAGCAACTTTAAACACTGAAAAACACTCTAAGACTTGAACTATAATCAGAACTTTTGCTTGAGGGTGGTTTGCAAGAAAGAAACTTGAGTTTCTTTGCATTTCTCCTTGTGTGCTCTTTGGTTTAATCAAACCAAGAGGTAAACTCTCATTCTTCTTGTATTTCAGTACTTCTTTTGATCTTTATGTTAATAGTTAATCATAGTTTAGGCATCTATGCATTGTTTCATCATGTAGCTTGTCTATTTTTCTTATTTTCTCACCTATCTTTGAATACTTTCTTTTCTCTTGTTAAACAACACGTTTTAGGTTTGTTTTAAGTCATGTAGTATGCATGCATAAGTCTGGTTTGATCATCATGTAGTTTTAGGTTCTTTTTTCTTTACTTGCTAGTCACTTTTCTTGCATAATCATCATGTTAGTAGCTTCAAACTGGGCCTAGGATCATATTTTGTGTGATTAGTTGCATGTATAGGTCATGATTATTTTATGTCTTACATAAAAGATGCGTGAAGTGGGCGATTGCATAAGTCCTCCCTATTTCCTTTGCACATGCTTGTTATTTACATTGTCTTTCAATTATACAAGTTTACATGTTCGTTATCTGCAAAATTGATTATTTTGGATGATTTATAAATGTTGTTCATCTTAGTGCGAGTTTCTGGCCATGTTCTACTTAAAATCTATTTTTGGGTAGGAAGTCTTTATTTTATTCAAAATATGGCTTTATTCTTACAACTAAAATGAATGATACTTGTTTTTCTTCAAATCATGTAGTTTTAGGAAAGTTAAGGGATTTAGGTCAAAAATGAATTTTTGTGAACAATTAATCAAAAACTAGAAAGTAAGTAGAGGCCAATCCTCAAATTAGGCAAAAAGGGCAGCTTCCATGCAAATAGCCTTCCCCTTTTGTACCTAAGCTCCCAAATCTAGAATTTTTTTTAGTTATGACGGATTAGGCCTTAATTTAGTTTTCATTGTTAACGGTTTTTTAATTTTCCTTTAAAAATTAAGTGGCAATTCAGTGTGGGAAGCAATGCCTTAGACTCGACAAGCCACGACATCCACATGATTCCTTCTTTGTGTGTCCAAATCCCACATAAGAGGGGCTAGAGGCAAATCGTCCCACCTCATTTTGGCTTCTGGCATTTGGCTGTTGACAGCAGAAGGCAGAGGATCTTCATTGTTCGCCATTGAAATCATCTAAAGGAGCTTGATCAAAAGGTTTGTTCTGTGAAATTCCCACAGACGGTGCGAATTATACAAGCATAAAATATTCACTGTGAGTATAATCCCAATAATCAAGCTCACAATCCTCCAAACATTATCGTAAGACCTGAAATCACAAGAACGTGAGCTTACCGGTGGGTGTGTGCTGGAAAACCCCTCTGATGCTTAAGTTAGCACTCAAGGTCAATATGAGAAAAAGCTCTGTGAATTCAAGAACTAAAGTTGCATTACTTTATATTAGGTTAGGTTTGAGCTTTTATAAGTTATGCATGGTTAGAATCTTAGTAAGATTCTAACTCCTCTTTGTAGAGTCCTCCTAGAAATCACATTCTTAAAGGATAGTGCTTATCCTTTCACACTCTCTCCACTGGTATTGAGATGAAACTACACAACTCTTTAACCGACAGCCG
The DNA here is from genome assembly GCF_055761805.1 of Camellia sinensis. NCBI lineage: Eukaryota > Viridiplantae > Streptophyta > Magnoliopsida > Ericales > Theaceae > Camellia > Camellia sinensis. The sequence goes on from NC_138964.1 coordinate 76,797,899, forward strand.
AGCAAACCAACTACCTAGTTGCTCTACTCATTGTCCAAGCTATAGAAACTCCACTCGCCAGGCAGAGCACAATCACTGTGCTATCCCAGCTCGACGCGCATACTGAGTTTGCCTAGTCAAAACATGAAAGCAGTAAAACCGATTGCTTTCTTTTTGCACGGCCCATAACCGTGTAGTCTAAATCCATAACCCAGCCCAAAACACAAGGGTGATTTAGCCTAGTCCAAACATTTTGACACAAATTCCCCTTTTAGCTCTAAATTCATCCGAAAAATTAGGTTGGACATCCAATTACTTGCAACACCCCAATTGAAAATTTAAATAGTTATTTATTTATTTGGACACCCCAAAATAATACCTATTATAACCCTAAAAATAAAATTAAGGGTAAATTACAAATACACCCCTTGAGGTTTGCTTAAAATATGAATTGCCAGAATTTATTTCACTTTTAGTTATTTATTCATTGTCAGAATTTTTTATTTAACAGAATTAATAGAAAAAGTGAAATTTCTAACTGTTCACCTATACAATAATAAAATTATTTGAATTATTAATTGAAATAAAATTTTAACACTACTAAAAACTGTTAATTAACTTCTTGATTTATTAATAAAAGGACCTATTTGTTCTGAAATTAGAAACCTTATGGGGGCATAATGTAACTAGAACCATAGGGGATAATTTGTAATTTAAGTAAACCTTAGAGGGTGTGTTTGTAATTTACCCTAAAAATGAAAACCCTAGAAATTATGCTTTCTACACTCCAAGTCTACTTGCTTTTTCATCTACACACTTTGTGTCACGACCCGAACCCGCCCCTATGGGTTAAGGCCATTACCGGCCAGTAATCACGAGATTACCTACGCCCTCAAACCAAATAAGACAAAACTCATCGGAGTAAAGGGGCCAACGGAAGCAAATTTAAAACTTTGTCCATAGAGCTGTGCTTATATGCACATCATAACATTCCACATTTACATATGTTAATAACTCACAACATAAAGTATAGTGGCATAAGGTTCTGTACAGACAGGATCATTCAAATCTAAGTCATCCAAACAAAACTATACACAGACGTATACCGAAGTCCTCGCCAACATGTCAAAATACACAGAAAGGCAAAAGGGCAAAGACGTGTCTCATGCGTGAGACGCAAGGGCTGGCTCTTCAAAACTTTGGTTGTTCCATACAGACTTCACTGTGGCTGGGTCTAGACCTCTCTTGGCTCACCTACAAACACATGAATGAGCGTGAGCGAAAGCCCAGTGAATAATATCAAATAAAGAATATACATTGGAACAATATACATCAAACGGCCTTGGGCCCAATTTATATTTCTAATTAGTACATACATACATAAACATATGTAAGTTAAGTAACTGCGGTTCCAAACACATCATATGGCCTCGGGCCCAATTCATTAGTATCATTCAGGTCAAACTGGCCTTTGGCCCATTCGTACTTTCGTTCACGTCGAACTGGCCTTTGGCCCATTCGTTTATGTCAAACTGGCCATTGGCCCATTCAAATGACAAACTGTTTTTCGTGTCAAACTGTTATTCATGTCAAACTGGCCTTTGGCCCATTCATTTATTCATGTCAAAACGGCCTCTGGCCCGTTCATTTACTCATGTCGAAACGGCCTTTGGCCCATTCATTCATGTCAAAGCGGCCTTTGGCCTATTCATTCATGTCAAAACGGCCTCTGGCCCATCCATTCACTCTTGTCAAAACGGCCTCTGACCCATCCATTCATTCTTGTCAAAACGGTCTCTGACCCATCCATTCATTCTTGTCAAAACGGCCTCTGGCCCATTCATTCATGTCAAAACGGCCTCCGGCCCATTCATTTGGTATAGCAAACATTGTCCACCAATCGAATCAACGAATCTTATAAAACTTATATGGACGTAAGCAATTGGACAATAACATATGTCAGATATCTTTGTTAGTTATTACTCACAGTGATCGACTGATTGATTTGCTCTGGAGCTTGACCCTACACATCACATAACACATATGGGTCACAACCGATTCAATCCGTTCGTAATTCACATATTCCTCTTTAGGCTTAATTCTTATTCTTCTAACTCATTTACAATGCTCAATGTATGCCTAAGAGTACTTAGAAGTGAAAGGGAACGGAAAACGGAACACAGAATGCATTTTCAAAATTTCAGAAAACAGGGTCCCCGCTCGAGCGTGGACTTCCCCGCTCGAGCGGACCCTTGAGGCCTGCAAAAGTACTGGTTATGTCAAATTTATGCTCGATCGCAAACTCTGGCGCTCGAGCGGAAGGCCTCTCTACATGGCTCCCCGCTCGAGCGGACGTCAAAATTCTGAAAAATCCAGAACATATTCTTGAGCTTCAATTTGATGTTCAAAGGTTCCAAATGCATGATTTTAGCTCAATCTTCACATATACATATTCTAACATGGCATAAACACCAAATTACAACACAATGAAGTTCAATTTCACAAACCATTTACATGCATGTTTTAATTTACCCCAAACTTGCTACCATGACAACAATTCCATGTATTTCAAACCCATTCCTCATAAATTGTACATGCATGTGGGATATCACTCTCATTTCAACTTACATGGTGCAATTGGTGATTACAAACATGAGCTTCAACCAAAATTCTTCATGGATCATGTATTTTAAACTTAAACATGCAAATTCAAGTAATTACATACATGCATGCACATATTGGCTTTCAATACAACAAAATCAACTCAATTTCCTCATAATCAAACCAATCCATGTCCTTGACCATTATTAAAACTTGAATTCACAAGATGATAACTCAAAATTCATGAATTACTCACCTAGAGGCTTAATTCTTTCAATCTATAGCAAATTCTTGAGTTTAATCCCTTAATTCTTCACAAACTTCAGCCAAATCTTCAATTCCCTACACTATCTCCCTCTAATTCGGCTCTCTCACACTCAAGAGCCCAAAATCAACCAAAATGAATCCAAAGGAGAGAGATTGAGTGCATATGGCCCTTTATATAGCCTCACTAGTCAAAATTATTAATATTAAATAATTGGGCACTTAATTAATCGTTCTGAATCTAATTATTTTGATCCGAATAAATTTTCAATTAAATTTCACCGTAGGCTCTAAAAATTATGCCAATCACGATGGCGCAATCAATTTTAGGTTCTGTGGCCGATAAGGCCTTCAATTTAATTCCCAAAGCAGATAATCAAACAGATATTCCTACGGTGAACAGATAGAAATTCAAAACCACATATTTTCTCATAATGGCACACAAAATCATATTAAACACATAATCATACTTGTATTACGGAACAGGGATATCACACTTTGTGCCGAACAAATTATATATGTCCAGAAACGTACCTATGAAGTTTCTTCGGATATTGCCAAAAAAATTAAATATGTTCAAATACTCAATAGAAAACTAGTTGCAACATTTTTATCTGGATACTCAATGCCGAACAAATTATATATGTCTGGATATTTTAATTCTGAACTTATGAAGTTTTTTGGATAATCAGTTCCGAACAATAGAAAATTGGTTATAGCATTTTCATTTGGATACTTAGTATTGAACAAATAATATATGTCCAAATACTTAATTCCAAACCTATGAAGTATTTTCAGATACTCAGTGCCGAACAAATTAAATATGTTCGGATACTCAATTCCAAAGAAAAACGAAAAATAAAAAACAAAACATCTTTTATAGAAAATTACTTTGAAACATCTTCTTTATCTATAGAAAACTGCTTGGAAACATGTTCTTTATTGTCCATTGTTGATTTCAATATGAAATAGAATGCAAGAATGATGAATTCAAGCAAATAGAGTTAGATATGAAAATGCAAAGTGAAGAGAGTACGAAGCGAAGAGAGACAAAAAAATATTGGGATTAATGATGAATGGGGTGTCCAAAACAGTTTGATTTACATTTTTCCCAATGTCAAGTACGTTTTGATCATTTTAAAAGGAGATTTAGCCAGAACTCTTCAATTGGACTCTTGTTTGGTGAAAATGATAATCCAATTTATTTTTCTTCATAAATCCTTTAAGGAGAAGGCGCATAATTGAGCAAGGAGAGAGTAAATTTCTTTTTTTTTTCTTGGATAATGTTGCTATACATTTATAGAGCCACTTTCTTTCAAACAATGAATTTTAAATTTGTGTCAGGCCTGCTCAGTAATACAATGCTAATGAATTTGAATTAATCTAGTGTCATATTACTTAACAAATTGTTTTTCCCAAGCAACATGTTGCCGTTCGATTAGATGATAATAAGAAATTAATTCGGGGTCACTTGTGAAGTGCCTGTTCGGTGATACATTGCTATACAAATTAGATTACTCTAGTGTTATATTGTCAAACTATAATAGATTTATCTAGCCACCTGTTAATGAATGTTGAAAGATTTATTTTTTCCTTTAAACATCCATAAATCAAATACACATCCATAAAACCATACATAAAAAATATCTGTAAAAATATTCATAAAAATATCAGGTGTACGAACATCCATAAAATCTATCATTGCTTGCATCCATCAATCAAACATGTTATCACAATTCGTTTATATCGATAGTTTTGGTAGTTGCAACATCAAGGCTGACAAGTGTATGAAATTGATAAATACGGATGGTATATGCTTTCTTCCATTCACTAACACACAGGTTATGAAAATGAATCTAATTATTTGCTATCGAAGGTACTAGATGATCAGGTTGCAGAAAAACTTATAACAAAGACATCAATAACTAGAATTACAAAATAAGACATGGTAATGATCTAAGTAGGCTCGATAGTTTATACCTGCACGAAATGGTTTCAATTTACAAATCCTATGCAAATATCTCTTCGATTAGGTGTTGCAATCGGTATTGATCTAAGTGGTAGAAACGTCAAGCACTGTTGTATGGATAAACGATAAAGAACGACTTAGTAGTATGATGCTATCAAATGGCCTATGTCGGGCATAGTCATCCAATAATTAAATCCAAGTCCATATTCAAAGTAGGATAAGATAGAGATAAGATCATCAACCCTTTCCTATGAACCAAATAGTTGCACGTAGTGTACTACATTTGGATGCAGCTTAAGTGTAAGTCTTGATTTTCTGTCATTACCTCCCGCATCTAATGTCTTTATAATAATGATAAATCCAGTTTTTGTCACGACCCAAACTCGCCCCTATGGGTTAGGCATTGTAACCGGTCAGTAATCCGTGATTACCAAAGGCCTGCTTAACAGTAATGACAGTAATATAGAGTAAAGGGGCTGGCGGAAGCCAAAACAGTAAATAAAGATGTCCAATGAGCTGTGACATTCTGTATGCAAAAAGACTTTTCTGAACATATTCACATTCTGTGGACGCGCCCCGAGGGCTTTATGCTTTCCCACAGTTCGGACTCAATATGTCACAGTTCTTAATCTGGTCCCACAATGTGCGATGTGAGATTGATAAATCACCAAAGAGTCCAAATCTGGCAAATCGTTTTGGAAAATCGATTTTTAAGAAAGAAATGCCAAACATGGACTGTTTTGCCAGATACCGAGTTGCCACCTAAATATTTTATTTTGGGGAAATTTAGGAAACCCTGACTCGTGCCTAAGGCCACGTGTCCGTCATCACCAAAGTTGCCTCGGCTCGGGAACTTGGGTACGATTGGGGAAGGTCACTTCGTGAGCACCCCCGCTCGCCCGATCAAAGATCGGCCTCTACTAACCATGATATCGAGTTTTGAAAACATTATGTGCTCTTATTCCTGTTTTTAGCCTAGAATTACTATGTGATGCACACAACATATAAGTATAGACTAGATTGCCTAATTTGGAACAAAGCATCGCATATCCGTTTGTTTTGAAAATGGATTGAAGTTTGCTACTCGTAAGTAGGCTAAAACACGGGTTTCGACAAATTAATCCAATTCAAGCAACCCAACCTTCACCCACAGGCATTCAGGCAGTTATATCACATAAGCACATAGTCTCATGGCAAGCATGCTGTCATGTTAACACTCACATACATGCAAGATGCTAAAGCATAAACACTCACAGTGTACTCCGAGCCAAAACAAGGAACATGTTAGTAATCAATGCATGATCCTAGCTATGTTAAGATGGCTAATGCAACGTATACAGGTATGCAACTAAGATAGGCTCGGCTATTCTAAGATGGCATATGAAATGCTACAAAAATCATGTATTTAACTTGGAATTCAAATACGATGCAGTTAGTATGATGCGCCGAGCTCGGTGCATGCAATAAAGATGAATGATGCAAACATGCGAGCATAAGTATGCTAATTGAAACATGCCCTAAACTAACCATCAAAAGCTAGTAAATAAAAGGGAGAAAGACGTGGGGTTGGAAGACATTCACACGCGCACGCACACTTATTACAAATTCGCCCTCTCGACGGAGGGTCCGAAAGAATAATACAAACCAAATAAATAATTAACTACTCTACCTAATTAATTATTACAGACCCTTAATTAATTAACAAATTAATTACAAAATAAACTAAGTATGAAATTCAAAAGGCCACCGTAGCTCCGCCTCGAAATGGTTGGATGATGCATGCTCGATTCGCCTTGCTCGAAAACCCGTTGCCATGCCTCTGTTGCCTCTGTTTGCACTGTTCTGCACCTCTGATAGTTGTGAAAATCCTAAGGCTGCTTCTGAACCACTCCCTGAACACTTTGGGATGCCACCGGCCGAGAGAAAACACCACCGGCCATGGAAATATGGTCATCGACCAAAAATGGGACCACCAGCTGGGTATTTATAGTCGGCCGGCACTAAAAGTTGCCGACCGGCCATTTCTTCCTGCAGAATACTGGTTTTGCTGTGACAGAGGACAAATAGTGCATGGCATGGAATTTACAAGCCAAATGTATGCACGACCACCCTCCCTATCATGCTATGAACTCAAGGGATTATGGCTCTCGACCCTCGGGCCACTAATCACGCATTTCAACGCATGATGGCCAAAGGAGCCAAGTGTGCATATCAATGTAAAACGGATGCACAAAACAAATGGATGCCACACACTCTATCATGTTGGATCAAGAGTGACGGCGACCGAAGATTGAGGCACGTTTCGTCACTTTAAGTACGAACGTCCCTCATTCCTCACGCTTGGTTTGACACCCCAAACCAAACACCATGTAATGCATGTATGCTAAATACAATGCAAGGCATGTAACTAATGCAATGCAATATGAGCATGTTGACTCAATGTAACCCAATGCTACCTAAGCATGCAAGCTAATGCCAATGTAACATGAACATGCCAAGTATATAACAAGGTTATGTAATGCAACTAGCTAATCATCACGTAATACACTAAGTATATAAACATGATGGAATGCGAACATGCAAGTAATGTAATAAGATGCAACATGCCAAATATGCGACTATATGCAATGGTGGGTGTAAACCGAAATGGGAGACCTCAGCCATACCCAAAAACAGTGGCCAAACGTGATGGATGAAGGCACCAAAATGCAAAGCAAACATGCATGCTAACTAGCCTATCACTCAAGCATGGAAAGGGGAACTTTTAAACACATTTAAAAAGAGACTAATGTAGACAAATGACATGCATGCCAAGCTCTGAAAATGTGTAAAGGATGATGCCAAATCAACCAAGCCATGTTAGTAAGGCATGCAATGAAGGCCGAAACTTGAGGCTAACAAAAGGGGGTCAAGCTATGGTCATACCAACCAGGCCTCAAAGAACCAAAATGACTTAAATCAGTCCTAGGGCAGACCAAAATAAGGCTAGGACATGCATGGAACATGACCAAAACATGCTAAGAAATAGGCACCAAAACAAGGGCATCCAAGACTACAAAGAGAGTATTCCACTACAACCACCTCAACCAAACATGGCATGTGTTAGGCAATGAAAAACAGAGCTATAATATGCCAAAATGAGTCCCAAAACCCACTAATATGGCAGCCCAAAGACTTAAACAAAGAGGCATGCACAATGACCCCTTTTCAAAGCATAAAACAACAACTCTTCAAAACATTGAAAGGATGGTAATTGCAAGCATACAAGCATGGAACATGGACTGAAATAGCATGATAAGTGATTCCAAATCACTGAAATAGCCCAAATAAAGCATGCTCATGGCTCACACACCCAAAGCTAACAAGCTGAAATGCATGGTGGCTATACAAATCATGGAAAACATGACCAAATCAACAACAAACAGAGCTTAAACATGTCACAACATGGCTAAAAGCTTCATGAAGTCAAGCGAAAACATGCAAGCATGATGGTCTAAATGCATGCTACATGTCATGACAATAGAAGGGATTACAAACCAAGTGCATGATGCATGCAATAGGCTATCAATCTGACCAAAAACAGAGGTATAATATGATAAACTAACACCAAATACCCACTAAAATGAAGCCAAATAAAGCTAAGCAAACATGCTACCTTTATGAGCCCTAAATGCAAGTAAATGAGGCATAAAGGGAAAGGGGTGTCCCTCTCCTATACATGACTTCAAAACCACTTCTCCACCACTGAAAATCCTCCGGATTTTAGTGGTGAGAAGGTCAAAATAAAGGGGTTCCAAAGCCCTAAGAGAAAGGCACAAAAAGAGGCCAAACAAGGCCTAAGAGGGTGTGAACAACCCCCAACCCAAAAGCAACCTTAAACAAACATCTTAAGCATGAAAACAGAACTTTTATCAGTTATACACTAAGCTCAAAACAGCATGCAAGATAGGTTAAAAGCTTAAGGCAAAATGGGGAATAAAAGAGGTAGTTCTCACCCTTGAAGAACACCAACCTCAATACTTTCTTTTGATCAAAACTAACTCAAAAACTCTGAAATCAACCCCTCAAGACCTCAGTAACCGAAGTATGGTGTAACACTAGGTGTCTTAGTGCAAAACTAAGAACAAAAACCCCTTTGGAACACTTTTACACATACAAATCAAGATAGAGAGGGAGATATAGAGAGAGAGTGATATATATCATATATATCAGAGTTCTTCAACCTCTGGAAAGGGAGGAGAGGGCCTCCTCTTATAGGAATCCAATTCCTAAGCTTCTTCGAGAAGCTAACATAAGGGAGCAAATCCCTCCATACACGTGTATAGAGGGGGTGTATTGTGGATGCCAGCTGTGACAACTAGCATAAAATATTTGCCAAAAGCAGATGGAAATGGGTCGGCTGGAAAATATGGCCGATTAACCAACAAAAATGGTCGGCCGACCAAAAACATTGCCGACCGACCAAAATATTTGGCCGGTGGCCTCAAGCCAAGGCCAATGAGGTGTGGGGGTGGCCAGCATGCCATTCCATACCCTCAGAAGCAAAAACACAAGTGTTTGGTACATAACCAAGCACAAAACAAACAAGTCGAGAGGTCTTGAGGCAAGTCGCGCGACCGAAGCCTCCGAGAATTCAAGACGAACACGAACATGGATGATCATCGAGTGTTCAAACGATGATGTCCAAGTCTTGAGGACGGTCAAAAATGGGGTGTCTACAGTTGCCCTTCTTTGACAAAACTCGAAAGTCATAAAAATGACAGGAGTGAATGTCAAAGCCCAGAGATGACCCATTTTTGACAAGGCTGAAGACTTAGACAAGCATGCAAGATAGCAAGATATGTGTCCGAAGGCAAGGGCAAAATACAAGAACAATGCACAAAGCCTGAGCATAACTTATGATCATGCAAAGAAAGCTGTAACGAAGCATAACATGCAACAGTTTAAGCAAGCGAATAAAAAAAACCGAACTACATTACATGCAGAAAGGATGTAAGAAGATTATGCAATCTTAGCGAGCATGTGCGATAGATACACAAAAGTGAACGAGGTGTGATAGATACACAGAGTGAGTAAGCATGTGTGATAGATACACATAGTGAAGAGAGTGTGATGGATATGCTTATATGAATAATGTGTGATAGATGCACTAAGTGAACAGGTGTGATGGATACACAAAGCGAGCGTGTGATAGATACACAAAGGGTGAACACAAAGTGTGATAGATGCACTTAGTGAACAAAGTGTGATGGATACACAAAAGGTGAACACAAAGCGTGATAGATGCACTAAGTGAACAAGTGTGATAGATACACAAAAGGTGAACATGAAGTGTGATAGATGCACTAAGTGAACAAGTGTGATGGGTACACAAAAGGTGAACACAAAGTGTGATAGATGCACTAAGTGAACAGATGTGATGGATACACTAAAGGTGAGCACAAAGTGTGATAGATGCACTAAGTGAACATGTATGATAGATACACGAAGTGTGATAGATACACTAAGTGAACAAAGTATGATAGATACACTAAAGGTGAACACAAAGTGTGATAGATGCACTAAGTGAACAAGTATGATAGATACACAAAAGGTGAACACAAAGTGTGATAGATGCACTAAGTGAACAGGTGTGATGGATACACAAAAGGTGAATACGAAGTGTGATAGATGCACTAAGTGAACAGGTGTGATGGATACACAAAAAGTGAACACAAAGTGTGATAGATGCACTAAGTGAACAAGTATGATAGATACACAAAATGAGGATGTGCGTGATAGATACAGAAAATGAGAATATGTGTGATAGATACAGAAAATGAGAATGTGTGTGATAGATACGCAAAATGAAAGAAGTGTGATTGATACACTAAATGAAGAGAGTGTGATTGATACACTAAATAAATGAAGTGTGATTGATACACTAAATAAATGATCTCAAATGGAACTTCTTTAAATGAACCATACATACAATATCGTGCATGAATGAGAAAGAAACTCGATGGGTACAATGCAATACAATGCATGATGTTTAAGGAACGCGATAAACAAGCATAGCGGCGCTTTAGAAAGCACCTCATGGGGCGAGTGGCGATGAACCGCTCTACTCTGACGGGGATCTCCCCTCGTGCTCTTCGAACACTTACCTTCAACTTATAGTACAAAGGCTCTGATATGCTGAGAAGGGGTAACCTCCGTATGTAGAAGCCACGGATGCCGCTTTTCATTCTGACCATATTTACAACTTTCCCTATTCTCCAACAGGGTGACTGACTAGGTTGGTTTAGTATCCAGAATTGAGGTGCATACACGCTATCTCAAACTATGGGGCTTCCATACAGATTTCAAGCCGAGGACATGCCTCTGGGTATTTAAACCAGACTTTAGTCTCAAAAATCCCGAACCTTTGCGTTCTAGGCAACAGCCATTCGAACTCTAGTTTCCACCATCGCAGTTGGTCTCCTAGGAACTCATTGCGAACATAGCCAAGATGCCTCTAGCAGGGAATGGTACTCAGGGAGAGCACTTTTGATCGTCATTCTGGCTTGAAGCAAACTTGATCTTAAGCTTGAGGTAGAGGCACACTCATACTTCGGAGCATTGGCAGGACCTGAAGAGGTATACACAGAATGCAATCTCGGAACTTACTAAAGTTGAAACAAACTCAGATCCCCGACAGTTTCCCTCTTTTCTTTTGCTTTGCAGTCTAGAACCTATATAGCTTCAGATAGGTCCTGGTTTTACTGTTCCCGCATGACCTGGGTTGGACCCTGCGATTTTACGAAAGAACGAGTCTTGTTTTGCACAGATGTGGAGAACGACACGGCACTCAGAGCACAAAACGATTTTATTTTTGAAATCAAGAGATGAGTTCTTGATCGGGGTATTGAGCCTACGACTGACCACAGTGCACTACGACTCAATCAATGGAAAACAAAAGGTAAACAACCTAAACCCATCGAGTAACACTCGAAACGACTCAAAACAAGAATCGAGATAAAACAAAAAGACACGGCACGACACTCTGACGTGCACAGGGAGCCTGTTTCTCTGGGTATTGTTTCCCACCCTTTCTCATTTGTGATTCTCACATCACTCGGCCCTCAGGCTCTGTTTTTTTTTTTTTTCTAAAAAAGCCCTTTTCCTCACTTTTTCTCTCAGCGCACGTTGTAGACGTCCCCAAACGTCCCGCGAGGGAATCCCATCTCGTTCATTTGGGCTCACTACAGTTCAGACGAGCCATCCAAGTTGGCAATCAAAGTTGTGAGATTTTGGACAAGAAACTCTTCCATTTGGTGCAAATCAGTGTTGAAATGAGGAAAACTGCGAAGCTGAGGCTTTTGTAGAAGATAAGGTGTTGAGTGAAAGACAGGTGTCAACATTCTGGAGGTGCTTGCCTTTTTTGGCCGATCGGCCAAAAATAGTGCTGACCAACCACCATTTTTGGAAAAATGTTGGCTGATGGCCATTTCTTGTGGCCTGTGGCCTTTCCCTTTGGCCGATGGCCTTCCTTCTTGTTCCCTGATCTGTTTATGTATTGAACATGCTGAGAATTTGTGACTGGCACCACTTCCAATGCCTTCTGGTGATGATTTGGCAAAGTCACGCCTGCGTTACTTCGATTTGTTTATCGAGTTGTTGTACATTTGCTTATCGAGTTGTATTTCACATTCTTTAAGCCTTTGCTTTGCTTATCGAGTTGTATTTACACTTGGTTAGCTTATCTAGTTCTTTGTTTTGATTATCGAGTTGTTTTTGTCGTTAGTCGGTTCACTACCTGATTATTACGATGCAAGTGCTTAATTTTCAAACAAAAGTTCAATCTCATTTACATTATTATGAAATGCGATGCGATACGATGTGTTGCATAGAATGTACAAATACAACACTTTTTGAGCAAAATAGTTGTTTCATTTCTATCATATCTTTTGCAAAAAGTACATAGTTTTGAGGAAAGTAAAACCTGCCTGAGGCAGTACAATGTGCTCAAACTACCAGTAAAAAGAAAAGTAAAGCAAAAAAAAAGAGGAGAAAAACAACAAAATGTCTGAACAGAGCAAAGAAAAGAAAAAGCAGCAGAATGTCGGGATCAAATCGATGGCCTCAAGAGCGGGAGTCGGTCCTGGTCCTCTTCCTGGACGAGGGTCCGGGGTCACCACCGCCATCTCCATAGTCAGAATCTGAGCTGTCTCCGGCCTCGCCCTAGAACGACGCCGCCTCCTCGTCAGAATCATCGGGGGAGGGCTCTCGTGAACTGCTCTCAGCATGAGCGTGCCTATGTCTGCCCCGGCTATGGAATGTTATCTCCCGCCTGGCTCCCCCTCCTCCTCGAGCAGGAACAGATGGCCCAGCTGGAGCACTGTAGACACTCAATTTTTGACCGTCCTCAAGACTTGGACGTCACCGTTTGAACACTCGGCGATCATCCTTGTTTGTATTCGTCTTCAGTTCCCGGAGGTCTCAGCTACGCGCCTTGCCTCAAGATCTCTCGACTTGACTGTTTTGTGTTTGGTTTTGCCCCAAGCACTTGTGTTTTTGCTTTGGAGGGAAGGGAATGGCTTGCTGGCCATCCCCACACTCCACCGGCCATGGCTTGAGGCCACCGGTTGTGTTTTGTTGCCATCGGCCAAATGTTTGGCCGACTGGCGCTCTAGATGGTCGACCGGCCATCTATTTTGGTCAAATTGCATTTTTGGCTGGCCGACCACCGTTCATCTGCTTTTGCAGATATTTTTATGCCAGTTTTGCTAGCTGGCATACACTTTACTCCCCTCTATACACGTGTATGGAGGGATCTCCCTCTTGACTAGCTTGTATGGAAAGATTTACAAGAGGGATTGTCTATAAGAGGAAGCCTCTTCTCCCTTCATCAGGGTTACAAAAATTTTCAGAGCTTTGAGTTTTAGGGTTAGGGTTTGTTCATACTCTATCTCTATATCTCTCCCTCTCTTGAGTGTTTTGTGTGTGTTTAGTCTTAGTTTTGCACACAAACACCTACCATTACACCATACCTTAGTTGCTGAGGCATAAGGGGTTTGTTCTTGGAGGTTTTGGGCTGGTTTGCACCTAAGGAAGCTGCTGGTCTTCCATTTTTGAAGAGGGTCTACAAGGGTAACAATATTACCCCTTTTTTCCCATTTCTGCATAGCTTTTTCACCTATCTTCAAACTTTTTTTAGACTTTGTGTATAACAAATGAAAGTCTTGTTTTTGCCTGCTCTAAATAGTTGTTTAATAGTGTTTTGAGCTTTGGGATTGTTTGACCCCTCTTAGGGCTTGTTTGACCCCATTTTGTGCCATTTTGGTTGAGCTCCGGGACCACCTTGTTTGGGCCTCCTCACCACTGAAATCTTGAGGGATTTCAGTGGTGAGGATAGTGTCTTGAGGTCCTAAGAAGGAGAGGGCCACCCCCTCTCCTTGTTGTCCTTGAAAAGGTCCATTTTAGCCTCTTGAGTGAGCATCTTATTTAGGTTCATGTTGGCCATATCTTAGCTGCTATGTAGTGTTATTTTGCCATGCTATAGCACTGTTTTATGTCGGTTTAGGCACGCCATGCTTGTTTAGCATACATGTCTTGTAATGCCATCATTTGCCTTAACATGTACTTAGCATGTAGATTACCATGCTTGCTTGTTTTGGCCAAGCTTTGTGAAGCTTTTAGGCTTGTTTTGCCATGCTTAAGGTCTGATGTAGGTTGTCTTAGCCAAGCTTGCCATGCTTTGTTTAGCCTCTTTGCATTCTTGGCTCGTAAGCCTCAAGTGTTTGAACCATGAGCATGCATTACTTGCATTATTCCAGTGGTTTGGAACCATTTAAGATGTCATTTTAGTCCTCATGACATGCTTGCACGCTTGCATTTGATGCCCCTTTAATGTGTTAAAAGGTTGTTGTCTTATGCCCCTTGTTTAGGCCCTTGTGCATGCCTGCATGTTTAAGCCATTTAGATGTCATCTAGATGTGTTATTGGCTTTGTCTTAATATGCTAAAACTCTGATTTTGGTTTCTTAATTCATGCCATATTTGATTTTGCTAAGTGTAGTTCAATACACCTTTGGCTCGCCTTGAATTTTGGCTTTGCTTGCATGCCTTGTTTGTCTTGTCTAGTTGGTTTGACACCTTTCATGACTTGATTTTCAGAGCTTATAATGCGTGCCATTTGTCCATGTTTTCATCCTCTTAAGTGTGCTTGAGAGTTTCTCTTCAATGCCTAAGTGTTGGTCCTTGTGTGCATGCATGCTTGCATGTTATTTGGTCCTCCTTCTCTTAGCAATTGGCCACTGTTTTGGACTTAGTATAGAGGTGCCCAAATTAGTTTAAGTCCATTATTCGCATGTTGTTGCATGCTCACCTTGTGTGTTGTTGCATACTTGTGTGTTGTTATATGTTTAGGTTGTTTAACATGTTTGCCAAATGTGTTGTTGCATGCTTGAGCATCCACATTGCATCTTGCACACTTGTTGGTTTGCATTGCCTCATGCCTTGCATTCTTGCTTGCATAGGTTGTATGCCTAGTATGCATTGTGCATTGCATGCCCATGTTGCATACTTAGTTAACATGCCTAGGTTGCATTGCATTGGCATGCATGCTTTGCCTCTCGAATTGAGTATGATAGAGGTTGAGCCTCACTTGTTTATTTGATGTGCATCTCATTTGAAATCAAAGTGCATACTTGGTTTATTGGGCCATCACGCATTGAAATGCGCGATTGGTGGTCCGAGAATCGAGAACCATGTCCCTTTGAGTCACAAACATGATAAGGGATGTGTTGGTGCACACATTTGGTCGGAATGCATTGTCATGCCTTGTTTTTCCCTCTACTGCTGTCAAAACAGGTTCTGCAGGAAGAAATAGCCGGCCGGCTACTTGGAGTGCCACCGACCAAATACAATTAGCCGATGGCTTAACCGATGGTCGATGACCATTCCCTTCGGCCGGTGGTGTTCCCACTTGGTCGGTGATGCTCCCCAGTGTTCAGAGAAGCATCATTGGGACTTGCGCAAATTTTCAGAGGAGCAGGGCAGTCTAAATAGAGGCAACAGTGCTATAGCAGCGAGTTTCCGAGCGGGCGAGCGAAGCATGCATCATTCGCGCATTCTGAGGCAGAGTTGCGGCAGTCTCTTTAGCTTCACATTTAAATAATTTTTGTGATTAATTTGTTAATTAATTAATTTATCTGTAATAATTAATTAGCTTGTAGGTTAATTAATTGTATTATTCTTTTGGTCCCTCCGAGCGAGGGCGAATTTGTAATAAGTGTGGGTGCGTGTGTGCATGTTTTCCAACCCCCACTTCTTTCTCCCTTTTACTTACCTGCTTTGATGGTTAGTATTAGGACATATTTAATTTAGCATACCTTATGCTATGCATGCGTGCATCATTTATCAGTATTGCATGCACCGGGCTCGGCGCATCATGCTAACTGCATAAGTATTTCAAATCTAACTTGAATACGTGCATCAAATGGTTTCATTTCACATGCCATCCTAGGATTAGCCGAGCCTATCCTAATTGCATTCTGTATGCGTTGCATTAGGCACTTAACATGGACTTGGATCATACATTGATTGCTAACGAGTTCTTTGTTTTGGCTTGGAGTACACTGTAAGTATTTTGTGCTTTAGCATCTCACACGAGTATGAATGTTAACATGACAGCATGCTTACCATGTGGCTAGATGCTTATGCGATATGAACTGCCTGAATGCCTGTGGGTGAAGGTTTGATTGTTTGAGTTGGAACAACTCATCAAAATCCGTGTTTTAGCCTACTCGCGAGTAGCAAATTTCAAAACATTTTCCAAACAAACGGATATGCGATGCTTTGTTCCAAATTAGGCGATCTAGTCTATACTTGTTTTGCTGTGCGCATCACATAGTAATTCTAGCTAATTAACCGGAATAAGAACACATAACGTTTTCAAAATTGGATATCATGGTTAGTAGAGGCCGATCTTCAGATCGGGCGAGAGGGGGTGCTCATAGCTGACTTTCCCCAACTGTACCCAAGTTCCCGAGCCGAGGCAACTTTGGTAATGACGGACACGTGGCCTTAGGCAAATGAGTCAGGGTTTCCTAAATTCCCCCATTAAAAAATATTTAGGTGGCGACTCTATATCTGGCAAAGCAGTCCATGTTTGGCACTTCTTTTCTAAAAATTTGTTTTCTCAAAACGATTTGCCGGATTTGCACTCTTTGGTTCAGACTAAGAACCATGACACAAAAGGGAGTCCGAACTGTGACGCCATAAAGCCCGAGGGCGCGTCCACAAGCACCTCCCGCGACCGGGATCTGGAATGGGGCCTGAAAAGGACAAATGGCCAATGCATCAGTTATGCTACGCAAAGCAGAGTATGAATACCAAATACAGTGTATGAGTACAGTGTATGAATGCTGTGAGTAGTGTATCAGTACAGAATGTAGTGTATGAGTACAGTGTATGAATACCGTGAGCAACGTTGTGAGCAATATGTGGGATACAGTGTATCAGTGCCGTGAGTGCTGTGTATCAAGTGTCATGTTGATAGTGTGATGCATCAGATTATGTATGAAACAGATTATGCAGAGTTTGAGACTGCGGTTGAAAGAACTTACCGGGATGCCATAGATGGTCAACAGGTCGATGCTCCACTGCAGCATCCCCATCACAGAGGTAGTCAGCTCCAGAGACTGGTGAGTGTACTCGACAAAAGCCTGCAAAAGGGTTAAAAGCATCAGTATTCTGTGGAATATCAAGAGAAAGGAAATGAAATGGCTGTACAAAATGCAAAGTGTGGTAGTACATACCGGGGTCGAGCCATAGACTCCGACAAGCTCATGATCAGCCGGAGGAGGAGCAATGGGCATCTGGTAAGTCTTCCCACCATGTCCTCGGCATGTCATCGTCGTAGGCAGCTCTGGCCATCCAGCTCCCTGCCCTCTCCGGGACCGACTCCTGCCTTGAGCCGAAGGTGCCCTCAGTGCCCCTGCTCCTTCTGCTAGCACCGCTGGCCTCTCTCTCTCGACTTGGCGAGCACCGGTCAGAGGCCGAATGAGATAAGCCTGGATGTACTCGGCATAATCGCCCTCGTCTCTAAAGCGCTCGTAGCTCCAGCCAATTGTGTAGTCTCTCATCTCCTCTAAGGTGTACCTCTCAGTGTGCCTTGGGTGGGTAGGAGGAGGTGTTGGAGCTGTCTGCTCGGGCATGCCCAAGGTCAGCCGCAGGAAGTGCTCCCCAAAGTACCAAGCGCGGCAAACCGGTCGCTCTAACAAGACCCTGAACTGGGCAGTCTCTTGAGCATCGGCATACCGCTCCCGAACTGCGTCAGGCAACAGGGCCCAAGGCTACCAGGTGATCTGCAAATAATACACAGTTCGTTATCTACTGTTATTGAGAGTACAATATAAAGCGAAGCTTAAATAAACTATAATGTTTGACATGCCTCGGCTGCGGTGATGGTGTCAAAGTAGTGGCGGAAGAACATGAAGGACTCTCGTGGCCTCCGCTCGCATCTCACATCGAAGCGGTGGGAAAACGTAACCATGGGGGGCATCTCCTCATCCGGCACTGGGGCGAGCCTAGGAAAGTAGGCATACACCCACAACTACAGAATGTAACAGACCAGATATGAGTATGCTTATCAGATAAAGCAGTATGTAGATAAAGCAGAGTACAGTATGTGCAGTGTATTGTGCAGTGTGTGCAGTGTACAACCAGTGTAAAGAAGATTGCGTGCGCGCATGTAACAGCGCCCGTGTGGGGACCTCGTGCTACAGTTCGGACTCGATTTGTGTCACGGTTCTTAATCTGAACCAAAGAGTCCAAATCTGGCAAATCGTTTGAGAAAACAGATTTTTTTGAAAAAGTAGTGCCAAACATGGACTGCTTTGCCAGATACAGAGTCGCCACCTAAATATTTTTAAAATGGGGAAATTTAGGAAACCCTGACTCGGTGCCGAAGGTCACATGTCCGTCATCACCAGAGTTGTCTCGGCTCGGGAGCTTGGGTACGATCGGGGAAGGTCAGCTATGAGCACCCCCTCTCGCCCGGTCCGAAGACCGGCCTCTACTAACCGTGATATCCGTTTTTGAAAACTTTACGTGTTCTTATTCCATTTATTAGCCTAGAATTCCTATGTTATGCGCACAGCAAACAAGTATAGACTAGATTGCCTAATTTGGAAATAAACATTGCATATCCGTTTGGTTTGAAAATGCTTTGGAATTTGCTACTCGCAAGTAGGCTAAAATACGGATTTCAACGAGTTTTTCCAACTCAAACAACCCAACCTTCACCCACAGGCATTCAAAGCAGTTTAACACATAAGCATCTAGCCACATGTTAAGCATGCTGTTATGGCAACATTCACACTCATGCGATATGCTAAAGCAGAAATAGTTACATAGTACTCCGTGCCAAAACAAAGAACTTGTTAGCAAATATGCATGATCCAAGTCCATGTGAAGTGCCTAATGCATCGCATACAAAATGTTGCTAGAATAGGCTCAGCTATCCTAAACATGTCATGTGAAAATGCATGATTATCACGTATTCAGTTTGAAAATTGAAGTATTGATGCAATTAGCGTGATGTACCGAGCCTAATGCATGTAATACAAATGCATGGATGCACACATGCATAGCATAAGGTATGCTAAATTAGACGTGACCTAATACTAACCATCAAAGCAGGTAAGTAAAAGGGAAGAAAGAAGTGGGGATTGGAAGACATTCACACACCCACACACACTTATTACAGATTTGCCCTCGCTCGGAGGGACCGAATAAATATTACAAATTAACTAACTACGCAAGCTAATTAATATTACAAATTAACTAATTTAATTAACAAATTAAATTAAATTAATTAAAGCAGGAAAGCGTCTCGGGAGACGCGCCACCATGCGCAAGCTGCCTCTGTTTTCCTTCCTTTCCTCCTCTGGAGGCTGTCAAAGCCTCAGGACTACATCCTTGGACAGAGGGGATCATCACCGGCTGAATGAAACCTCCACCGGCAGTGTAGTATGGCCATCGGCACAAAATAGGGTCTGTCGGCAGAGAAAAATGTGCCGGTCGGCACATTACACTGCCGGTCGGCAGAGTATTCCTGCAGAACCTGCAACTCACAGCAACAAAGGGCAAAACAAGGCATGGCAGCATATTTCAAGGCATGTATGCATCAACCATGTCTCTTATCATTGTGATGACTCAAAGGGACATGTGCCTCGGTTCTCGGACCACCAATCACGCATTTCCATGCATGATGGCCCAAAGAACCAAGTATGCAACTTTGGTTTCAAATGCAATGCACACCAATCCAACAGATTAGGCCCAATTCCTATCACCAATTCAAGGAACAAGGCATGCATGCAAGATGCAATGCAACCTAGGCATACAAGCTAAGGATGCAACATGGCATGGCAAAACACTTATGCAAGCATACAAGCATGCATATGGCGATACAAATGAGTGCAAAGATGGACTTAAACATGAATTAGACGACTCTAAAAAGGCCTAAAACAGTAGCCATAATGACCAAAACAAGAAGCCAAAAACACATGCACACATACACATGATGGAAGGCCTACACTTGGGCACAATTTAAACAACCCTCAAGCACACTTAAAAGGGACAAACGAGAGCAACTAGCATGCAACCTAAGCATTGAAATCATGTCATAAAATGATGTCAAATCATATTAAGCAAGACAAGCAAATGCATGTAAGCATGGTCTAAGCACTTGAAGCAAGTTATGAAGCTTTGAAGCATGTTTATCATAACAAACATGGCATGCATTGAACAACCTAAAACAGGTTTTTAGCTCATAACATGAGGCCCAAAAGACCACTTAGATGGCGTCTAGATGGCTCAAAGACAAAGGCATGCAAAGGCACCAAAACATGGAGCATTGCAACATATGCTTTCAAAGCATTAAAGAGGCATGCAAGGCAATCAAACAAGCATGGAAATGGGACTGAAATAGCATGCAAGATGATTCCAAATCATCAAAACAATGCAAAGATGGCATGCTACACATGCACATACTCAAGGCCAACAAGCCCAAATGCAAAGGAGCCATATAAGGCATGCAAAGATCGGCCCAAACGACTATGGACAGAGCTAAAGCATGGCAAAATAAGCACATAATCTTCACAAATGCAAGCCTAAAACATGCTCCAACAAAGGCTAACAACCTAGATCATGTTAAGGCACAAACATGGCATTACAAGGCAACTATGCTAAACATGCATGAGGTTCCAAAACCAACTTTAAATCATGTTATATCATGGATATATAAGCATGAAAAACAAACCAAACATGCTCAACACACACTCAAGCATAGGCTTCCTTAGGAAGGCCAAAATGTGCCCTTTTCAAGGACAACAAGGAGAGGGGGTGGCCCTCTCCTTCTTGGGACTTCAAAGCATCATCTTCACCACTGAAATCCCTTAAGATTTCAGTGGTGAAGAGACCTCAACACCAAAATCCCGGAGCTAGCACAAAATGGCTCAAAATGAGGCCTTTTGAGGCCTAAGGGTGGTCAACACCCCTCAAACAACAAAACACTCTTAATAAACAATAAAGAGGGCTTAAAAATAGAACTTTTTTATGTTATACAATAATCACAAAAACAGCTCTAAGATAGGTATAAAATTGATGCAAGAATGGGGAATAAAGGTGTAAGTTTCTTACCCTTGTAGTCCTCTTCAACAAGGATGCTCCAATGGCCTCCTTTGGCTCCAAATCAGTCAAGAAACTCAAGAACAACCCCTTAGAACTCTAATCTCAAGAGGAAGGTGAAACACTAGGTGTTTGTGTGCAATAGTAAGGCACAAAACACCTAGTGTGCAAAAATGGGAGGGAAAGAGAGATAGATTGTGTATGTCTAACCCTAACCCTAGAAAACCAGAGCTCTCCTCTGTCTTTTCTCTCTCAAAAATGTCTAAGCCTCCCTCCTTTGCCTTAGAGAGAGCTTCTCTCTATAAGCCTCTTGTAAAGCTTACCAAACAAGCTTTGCAAGAGGGAGATCCCTCCATACACGTGTATGGAGGGGAGCAAAAGTTATACAGCTGTCCAAAAATATCTGCAAAAGCAGATGAACAGCAATCGGCCGGCAAAAAATGCCATCTTGGCCAAACAAAGTGCCGACCGGCACAAAAAAGTGCTGACCGGCAACAAATAGTGCCGACCGGCAAACTAAATTGCCGGTGGCAGCAAAAACCAGCCGGTGGCATCTAGCCACTGCCGGTGATGGGTGGGGATGGTCTACAAGCCCCACCCTGCCTCTCAAAGGCAAGATGCAAGTGTTTGGTGCAAAACCAGACACTAAACGGTCGAGTTCGGGGATCCTGAGGCGGGGCGCGCGAGCCGAGACCTCCGGGAACTCCAAACGAACACAAACATGGATAATCACCGAGTGTTCAAACGGTGACGTCCAAGTCTTGAGGACGGTCAAAAATGGGGTGTCTACAGTTGCCCCTCTTTGACAGAACTCGAAAGTCATAACAATGACGGGAGTGAATGTCAAAGCCCAGAGACGACCCATTTTTGACAAGGCCGAAGACTTAGACAAACATGCAATACAAATAAGGTATGCGCCCGGAGGCAGGGGCAAAATGCAAGACAATGCACGGAGCCGAGCATAACTTATGATCATGCAAAGAAAGCTGTAACGAAGCAAACATGCAACAGTTTTAAGCTAGCATACCAAGCTACACTACAATGCAGAAAGGATGTAAGAGAATTATGGAATTCTCAAAAAGTCTCACTCGGGAGATACAATACCTGTCCGGTTCGTCTGGTTGCACCAGCCTCAAATGAACCGTACATACAATATCGTGCCTGAAAAGAAAACAAACTTAACAGGTACAATATTGTTAGCAACATGCATGACAATGCGAATGTGGATGCAAAACGATATGCGATATATACAAAACAATGTATAAACAATGCAAATGCAGATGCAATGTAATTGAAACAATGCAAGCTACATGCAAAGCGTTTGAATCGTGATCCAATCACGAGCGGTTCGAAACCACATCTATGTCAAATAGATTGATGGAGATAACAAGTCTGTCTACCACAGAACGGTCAACTGAACTGTGAGCATTGTAGACAGACGCAAGAACAAGCATTGGGTGGAATTGACATAAGTGGGGAAACAACCCGCTGGAGGAAGGACTACGATCCTAATGCCGGATGCAAAAATTACACTACAATGTAATGGGTGGATATGGCACGCAGGCCAAACCAAATCTTGCCTAGGAAAGGCATGCATACATACAAGCCATGTGTAACACAGAAAAGGTGCCGCAACCCTCAACCAACATATCAACGTGGAATCGGCGCGATACACATACAGAACTGTGTTCTAACATGAAAAGTAAGGGCACATACCAGACCAAGCTCAACATGGAAAGGCGCAAGCCAAAGGCGGAAGGTGATGCAATGAATGCATGCAATCTACAATGCAATATCTACAAATATGCAATGGAATGGATACAATGGATATGGCATACAAGCCAAACCAAATCTTGCCTAGGGAAAGGCATGCACACGTACGAGCCATGTGTAACACAGAAAAGGTGCCGCAACCCTCAACCAACATATCAACGTGGAATCGGCGCGATACACATACAGAACTGTGTTTTAACATGAAATGTAAGGGCACATACCAGACCAAGCTCAACCTGGAAAGGCGCAAGCCATAGGCGGAAGGTGATGCAATGAATGCATGCAAACTACAATGCAAATGCAAATATGACAATGCATTATGATGCAATGACTATGATTGCAACTTTCCCTATCTTGCCAACAGGGTGATATACTAGGTTGGTTCAGTATCCAGAACTGAGGCGTAGACATGCCGCCTCAACCTATGGGGCTTCCATACAGATTTCAAGCCGAGGGTAAACCTCTGGGTATTTAAACCAGACTTTAGTCTCGGAACTCCCGAACCTTTGCGTTCTAGGCATAAGCCGTTCGAACTCTAGTTTCCACCGTCCCAGTTGGTCTTCTAGGAACTCATCGCAAACATAGGCAGGTGGCTTTACCAGACCACCGAAAGTCGTTCGGGCACGACAAACACCAAAGGAATTGCACCTTCAGAGGATTTAAGGTCTCCTAGACCGGAATGCAAAATGTATGCATGACAATGCATGTTTTTGGTTTTTTTTTTGAAATGCAAATGATGCATGAAATGCATGTTGCATGGAATGCGCGACAACACGCGGCTTAAGATATGTACAAAGCAATAGTGTGCACACCAATGCAATAAAGGTTTTGCACCTTCCAAGGATTTAAGGTCTCCTAGACCGTACGTGTTTAAGGTCTCGCCAGACCGGGGGTATTAAATGTATGCATGTGTGACACGTATGCCACACGGAATGCAAAATTTTGAAAATTGGACTTACACGCTTCGCGAAGCCGGTTCGTATGCAAAACAATGCAATGTACTAACAAGTACATGTGAGGTGCGCAAGATAGCGCGAACGAAATGTAATGCACAAAACAGTGCGATTGAGGTGCGCAAAATAGCGCGAATGGATGCATGCAAAATGCAAGTAAGGTGCACAAAACAGTGCGATGCGCAAGAAAGCGCGAATGTAAACTGCACAAAATAGTGCAATGCGCAAAATAGCGCGAATGATAAACTGCACAAAAAACAGTGCAATGCGCAAAATAGCGCGAACACATGCAATGCACTAACAAGTGCAATTGAGGTGCGCAAGATAGCGCGAACAAATGCAATGCACAAAATAGTGCGATGCCAAGTGTGACGTGCATACCACACGGAGTGTAAATGGGCTTAAATGCGCAACAACGCACGTATTCCGGAATGCATGACAATGCATGGAATGGAAATGCAATGATGCATGAGAAATGTGCACGACAATGCAAAGGGGTGCGTGTTGCAACGCATGTAACACGTGCATAACAATGCAAATGTGTGACGCGTGACAGCGCGATGTAATGCACCGAAGTAGTGTGATGAACTTGTGCAACACACATGGGGCAACTTTTGAATTCAAAAAGGATACAAAAAGGATACACCTTGTACGAATTCGAGTGCCACGCACTGGAGACACGGCCCGCGGTCAGAACGGAGGCCGGTTGAGCGTCGGAGATGCACTTTCTTGCACTTTCTTGAGCTATGAAGACCACAAACTTCTCAAATGGCCTAAACAAGGCTGTGGGAACCCCACCGGCAGTAAGGGGAGGCCACCGGCTGGCAATCGGCACAAAAACAATTCCATCGGCACAAAAAAGTGCCGGCCGGCACAAAACATTGCCGACCGGCAAAGAGTTGCTGAATCGGGGCAGTTCTGTCTTTTCACCTCGAGTGTTATAAAATAGGGCTTCATGCCCTATTTCCTCATTTCCTACCGCCGAAAAACCTTGCTCTCTCTCTCTAGAGTGCTTCTCTCTCATTTTTCGTCCGTTTCTTCGCGTTCTACGCTCGTTTCATCGTCGGATTCGCGATCCTCTTCGCGTTTCGGACATTTTCCACCGATCACATTCTCGTTTCGGTGCCTCGTTTGGCGTTCTAGCCTTTTCGGGGTTTGTTCCCCTCACTTTCCTCTTCATTTCCGTGCCTTTTCACATTCCGACCTTCCCGGCCATTTTCGACCCTCTCAGGAGTTGACTTTTCGGTTGACTCTTCGCATTCCGGCTCGGTTTTCCCTTTTCCGACCATTTTCACACCACTCTCTACATGGCGGACGACATTCCACGTGGCGGGACTCCCCCGGACCACGAGATGGATCCCGGGGTCGAGCTCTTACCACTGAGCGAGCGCCCGTTCGACCCGGCGACCTACCGGCCGGCGATTCACGTTCTGCCCCCAGACGGCCTGCGTCAGTTCCGGAGTTTCGAGAGGTACGCGGCCCCTGAGCTACTGCTGCGTGAGCCTACCTCCCACCTTTCATTCGGCACTCCCGAGGTAACTCTTCATCTTCTGCTTTACTTTCTGCAATGTAGGATACAAAACTGCCATAGTTAGCTGTATTCTTTAATTGCTGAAATCTGATATGCCGTAGACCGTAGTTGACTGTAAACATACATGCAACTGATATCTGCTTGAGACTGACACATGCACACACACTGCACTAGCCCTGAATTACTCAAACACACGGCACACATTGCATTCTACTGCACATACACTGGTACCCAGTATTTGTCTGAATCTGTCAAATTTGCACACATGCTACATCTGTTCTGGAACACCCAAACACGCTGACACAGCACACGTATTTTCTGTAAGCACACCGGCACCCGGTATCTGCCTGAATCTGACAAACTTGCATACATGCCATATCTGTCTTTTCACAACTGCATTTTGAATGTTGTCTTGCAATTGTCATTTTCTGTTTGCAGGAGGGTTCCCATACCATTCGCGGGTATGGGAATACTGGTGCACGGGAGTGGTATGACGAGCTCCCTGATGCGGTCCAGCGCATCGTGGATCGGGCGGGCTTCGGCACCTTCTGCCGAGGGCTCTCTAGGTTGTCCACCTGCAGACCTCTCCTTGCCGCTTTGGCGGAGAGATGGTGGGACACCACCGATTCTTTCCACTTTTCTGCCGCAGGGGATATGACGATGACCCCTTATGACTTCTCGATGCTCACAGGCATCGGGGTAGGGGGTGATCCGATCCCCTTCGACACCAACGTGGATGAGTGGACCGCCGCTCAGGTCCATTTACTGGGGGAGGCCCCACCACTAGCTCGTCCAGGCTTCGTGCGGTACTCCTGGTTCGAGGCACAGTTCAGGGTCCAGCCCGTTTTGGAGGAGGTGCAGATGACTCCGGAGGATGAGGAGAGGTGTGCGAGCGGCTTCCTCATGTTCCTGTTCGGGACTACTATCTTCGCCGACCGGGCGAACACCGTGCCTCTCTGCCTTCTCAGTGCACTGGTGGACGTCCGAGACATCTTGCACTACGACTGGGGCGGCGCTGCTCTGGCCACCCTCTATGGGTACATGAGCTCGGCTTCTCGCGGCAGCGGCCAGCTGCTCGGAGGTTACTGGCGGGCTTGGGAGGTACACTTCTTCTCCGCTTTTCATTTCTGTCCGATATTCTCTGCACTCTGTACACTGCACACACTGTAGTCTGCCTTAGACTTACTGTATACTGTACACACGGCACACACATACATTCTGCCTTACACTGACTGTACACTGCTCACACTGTACACTGCACACAATACACTGCACAAAACACGGCTCTGCCATTTCTGCTTCATTCTGTATATCCTGCTTTATCTGATGGTCATACTGACATCTGTTTTGCAGTTGTGGGTTTACGCCTACTTCCCTAGGCTTGCACCTGTGCCAGTTGCGGAGCCTCCTCCGGCTGTTCCCTTCTCGAGTCGCTTTGACGGGGGATGCACCCGGCGACCACGGGAGACATTCGGCTTCTTCCGCCGATATTTCGACACCATCACCCCCACAGAGGTATGCTTTACTTTCAGTTCGTTTAGCTTCGCTTTCCCACTGCATGTTTCAATAACAGTAGATAACAAACTGTCTGTTACTTTCAGATCACATGGCGGCCATGGGCTTCCTTGCCGTCGGCGATGCGGGGTCGGTTCCCTGGTGCTGAGGAGACCTCGCGTTTCCGGATTCTGCTAGAGGGCCCGGTCTGTCGGGCTTGGTACCTGGGGGAGCGTTTTCTACGCCAGACCCGCGGGTTACCTGAGCAGATAGTCCCGGCTCACCCTCCTGCAGAGATGAGGGAGACCGAGGGGCTGACCCCTGAGCAGTTGGATGATTACTCCATCGGCTGGGAGGAGGCCGGCTTCCGAGGCACCGGCGACTATCAGGAGTACGTGCGGACGTACCTGATGCGACCTTTGAGCGGCCGTCGAGCAGAGGGGGCCAGGCCTGTAGCATCGGCGGCTGGGGCCGGAGCAGGAGCAGGGGCCGGATCTTCGAGGAGGGCCCGGGTCCGTGGCAGGGGCGGAGTGCGGGGTGGACGAGGAGCTGGGTGGCCTGCCCTTCCTGCCGTACTGACTTTTCAGGGGCAGGGTGGGGCGACCTATCGGATCCCCTTCGCCCCTCCACCAGCTGGTCATGAGTTCACTGACATCCCCGACCTTCCGCCGGTATGTATCATTGCACTTCGTACAGTTATTTCATTTCAGTCTACTTGATATTCCACAGAATACTAATGCTTCTGATACCTTTGCAGGCTTCCTCTGAGTACACCCGTCAGTCGTTGGCGATGAATGCCTCGATGATGGGGATGCTCCAGCGGACATTTGACCTCCTGGCTGTCTACAGCATACCGGTATGTCCTTCTGACACTGGCCTCAAACCATTCATACACTGCTTCGCATAATCTGATGCACGGCACAACACCTGATACACTGATCTCACGGTATCTGAACACTGCATACACTGCATTCTGCACTGTACTCTCACACTGACAAACTGCTCACGGCATTCATACACTGTACTCACACACTGCATTCTGCATTGCTAAACTGTCTACAGTATACTGATGCATTTCACTTTTGTGTACTTTTTCAGCCTCCTTTCCAGATTCCTATGGCAGGAGGTGCTCCAGCTAGACCTTCTGTCCCTGCTCGGGGGAGAGATGAGGAGGGCAGGATATTTCCCCGCACTAGGGGAGGGCGGACTCACGTCGGGAGTAGCTCGCGAGCTCCAGTTCCGGACGATGATGACGAGGAGTCAGAGGCGGAGGCAGGGTCATCGGAGGAGGAGACCGGAGACGGTTCTAGCTCGGGCTCTGATGACGACGCTGTTGATGCTCCTGGACCCTCGTCCAGGAAGAGGATCAGGACAGACTGACGGCCCTTCGGAGTGCTTGACACAGATGCAGATTTTTGCTATCTTTTCCTCTTTGTACTTTTCTTTTTGGTTGGTAGATAGATTACCTTGTACTGCCACAGGCAGATTTTGTTTTCAAAGCTTGTACATTTGAAAAGATAATGAAATGAAACGGACTTTTTATCTGAAAAAGTGCTTACATTTACACATTTCATGCATTGCATCGCATCTCATCATGTTACACCTCAATGTAAATGGAATTGATTGGTTGTCTGAAAATTAAACGCTTGCACTGTAATAATCAAATAACTAAACAGCCAACAGCAAAATAACCCAAGCAACCCACTGCCTGATTCTTGAACACACAGCCCTTACTCTGTTGGGGATTGATCTGCATACAGCCCAAAACACAGCATTCGGTTCATTCTACACACAGCAAACTCTGAACAAACGGCCCAATCTGACAAGACGGAGCTCAAAGACGGAACCGGTTGGAGTCGAAATACGCTCGAATGTAGAGAATGGCACAGCATCCTGAGCATAAATGATTTTTGAAATCAAATGAGGGTTTTTCAAACCGGGATATCGAGCCTACCACTGAACACAGCGGGGAGGACTTAAACAAAAAGGTACACGACCTAAACACAACGAGACACGCTCGGGAGAGACTCAAAACAAAAGACGAGACCGTCAAATGAAAGAGACACGACACACAGACGCGTAAACGAAGATGGGGGACCTCGGACCACGAGGAGCCAGTTCAATCTGGGTATTGTTTCCCACCCTTTCTCATTTGTGATCCTCACATCACTCAACTCTCAAGCTCGGATTTTCTCTCAAAACCCTTTTCCTCTCTTTTCTCTCAACTCACACCTCTCTATTCTTCATTCTCTCATTTTTCATCCCTCCCCGGGGTGATTGATGGATAAATAGAAAGGTGTGGGTTCATGCTCAACACCGTTAGCTCACGGCTATTTCTTCCGGCGGGCAGCGCGCCCTTCTGGCAAGTACGTCGATGACGGGGGAGAGACAGAACGCCTGGCTCAACTGTGCCCCTAGTTCATCATTTTAACCATTCTTTCGTTTTTGCTTTCTACTAAAACAGTTTTGATCAAAATGAGAGTCAGATTAACGTACTCGTTCGATTTTTGATTTGAAAGGCATGCAAGTCAAGCTGCAAGCACTGAAAGTTTTCCTTTTGGATCCAAGACAATGGTCCAGTTTTGGAAAATGAAATAGTTTTCGAGAAAATAGTCAACCTCAGTAAAAAATTTCAAAAACTATTTTTCAAACAGCTGATGCTCAACAAGCATGGAACTTACCCTTTGAGATGCGCAACCTCGGATCGGAGGCAATGGAAAATTGCCCCTGGTTTGAAGGGAGTGGGAGGCAACGGAAGGTTGCCCCTAGTTTGAATGGCGTCTCACGACGGCTTGTGGCAACGGAAAGTTGCCCCTTGTTTGGGATGGTGCCGCAGCAATCCGCAGACAGTCTTCATTGGCGGTGGTCGAGCTCTTGGACACAGCGATGACGAAGACAAGCGCAAAACATATATGGACACAGTCACCTTGGAAGGTGTTGGCAACTGGACCTTGGGATGAAATCGAAACCATTGCATGGACTGAGACGCTTATGAAAGCGTTGGGGGCTGGACTTCATGATGAAGTTGCCTACGTATCCCAAACATGGGAATCAAGCCTTACGTAGTTCCGGTTAAGGTCCACTCGGGTATTTTAACCTTCACTTTGTTTGGCTCTTATTTTTGCCAAGGCGCCCAATGCGGGTTTTCGACCTTGCGAGCTTCTTTTCATTTCTATTTCTTCTTCATTTCTTTTGCATTTTTCTTTTTCTTTTCTTTTTGGTATCTTTTGTCTTTTCTTTTCTTTTCTTCTTTTTTTTTGTATTTTTCTCTTGCTCTAACTTTTGCCTGGGCCGCCCTTCCGGGTTTTCGGCCCAGCGAGCCTCTCAAAGGGTAAAAGTGTAGCAAGTCCATGGCAAATGGTTTTTTTTTTTTTGAAATTGAAGCTTCTCTGTGTCCAGGAGAACGGCTGTTGCACTGATTTGCAGAAGAATCCATCAAGGTTGTTCTACGAGCTTCTTCCGACGAGATCTACTCCTTCTGATTCGGCTTTGGTGCCTCCTGCTCGAGGGCTGTTTCAAAACTGACCCCACGGGCCTTTCACGGCGTTTGTCCGTTGAACTTTCTGAACGTTCTGAACGGGTTCAAACTCGGAAAACAAATAGGTTGAATCTTGAGGCTGAGAGCGATCCTAGGCTGCGCAATCTCAAGAGCGATTCCACACAGGTCTTCGCAGGGCCGCGTAAAACATTTGCTTTTGAAAGTTTTTAAGGAAGCGACGAATCGCTCGTGCCGAAGATAGTGTGGAACCAATCTGGATCAGGCCAGGGTCCTTCTCAGTACTCACGCCGACAAGCATGATTTCATTCATAAAAAGACTTAGCACGCCTCCCTTTCTCTCAAAATGATCAAAATTTTGCAAAACCCGAGGAATTCCTTCCCCTTCGTTTTCATCACCGCAGTGTTTAAAAGTTTTTTTTGAAAAACTTAGGTTAATGCTATGAGTTTGGCGCGCAGGAGAGCAGGCGAGATGTACTGTCAGCCCAATCAAATTCTCTGGCACTTATGCTGAAAGCAAGCATGAAGGTTGAGATAGCAACAGCTGTTTCAATCGGCTTTGTTGGTGCAACTGGCCCCTCGGCAGAAACAGACTCAAAACAAAAACAAATAATTACAAAACAAAACGGTGTTCGAGGCAACAACCCCAGAATCACCTGGTATTATATACAACGGGGACTGACTCGATACAACAAGACAGACCTTTAAGCAAAAAAGACTGACTCAAAACAAAGAGACAGACTCAGAACAAAAGACTGACTCGATATCCAAGCCAGGATTTACAAAACTCGGTTTCACCGATGCTCAAAAATGCGTGCCAAACGCTTCATCGAAAAATATACCAAAAGTTGCCCGCAGGCGGTTCACTTTACATACTCGCAGTATCTGAGCCCTCGAAATCCAACAACTGGGTGGTAACGGGCTTGCCTAAGGTGGGTGGTAGGATAACCTTGTTATCGATCAAATCCTGCACTTCATGACGAAGGCGGGAACATCCATCGGTACTGTGACCGGATTGTTGATGGTACGCGCAGTACAAAGTAGCATCATGAGTGGCGGGGAGATTCTTCGGGAGTGGCCGGGGCTCCAAAGGCTTAAGATGCCCATTCTTCGCCAGTATTAACAATGCCCTAGACAAAGGCATGTGGAGGTCATGAAAGACCCTGCGCCCTCGGGGCAGGTACTTTGCAATTTGAGGATTCTTGCCAGATGCGCTGGCGAAAGGATCGGCTGGCGCTGCCTTGGCTTTTTGAACCTTCCCCGGTGCAGGGTTGGGAACAACAGGAACTGTCTGGGCATGACGGGGCCCATCCCGGTTTTCTGTTTGGCTTGAACTGCCCTTGATTGGAGCGGGGAAAGCGTCATCTACAGCTTTGGTCACTATTGCAGATGTTTGTTGTTTGTTCATCCCTCTGGCCTTCAAAGCCTCGACTGCCCACAGCAGTTGCTCAATAGGGTCGGCGTCTACCTTTGCCTTGTCCTTTCCTTTGGCCTCAGCCTGATCGAAGGTCTGGGTTGGTGCTGACATGTCATGGCTATAGCCGGAAGCCACCTCTGGCTGGCTGAGCTCTATCACAATCCGCCCCAGTAGCGGGGGCTCCTGTGGTACAAAATTCCCGGCATACGGTGCCGCTGGCGGTGAAGCCTACATTCCATAGGCGAGGTCTGCCACAGACCTTTGGAGATCGCCTATCATCCCCATCAATTCGAAGGTGGTGGGCTCACGAGCCTGGTATAACTGGGGAGCCCAAACCGGGTGCACAACGGGCGACCTGGGCGGATATGACATACTGATGCTGGCCTCATTCTGCGGAGTGGTTCCCTGCTCCGGTGCGGCTGTCATAACCACAATTTCTTCTGAACTTTGTGCCGCCATAAATCCTGCCTCCGCAAAGGGGGACACTGGCTATTCTGTTTCAACTCTGCGACTCTCTGAACTGAAAGAAAAACAGACAGCACTTCAGCCCAAACTGATCAAACACGGGTGTAGCCGAACAACTGTTCCCTACTGCTGATCACTGTTCCCAGATTTCTGTTCCCCAAAATACTGAATCTGATACCCGCGGATAACTGATTCTCACAACTGATACTGATACTGGTGTTCCCAGGTTAGATGCTCTGGCTTGCGAACCGACATGTGCGTTCCTGTAGAGGGACACTCTAAAAGCACATAGCAAGTAAGAGAGAGCCAAAACACCCCTATGTTGGGGTAGGGTTTCCCTGTCCTATTTTGTCAGGAACTAGGGTTTCACTACGCACACAGCGGTTTCAAACAACCTATTGGGTAAGCAACCTGTCCTAGTTTGGAATGGTCACTATGGATTCCGAATATGCACTAGGTCGAATGGTCAAAAGGGTGCCTCGGTAAACCGGGGTTTGTGTTCCCATACTGTCAGAGCCCATAGCCGGTCAGCCTTATGGACATGCCTTGACAAGACAAGCCTCTGGCAAACCGTTCAGGAATGGCAGATGGCAAACACTGTGTTCCTAGGCGCACCAATGCACATGCAATGCAAAGAAACACATAAATGAGATCAAAACAGGATATCACGAGTTCAAGTCAAGCTCTCTAAATTCCCCAGCAGAGTCGCCAGAAACTGTAGACGCGCCCGCGTGGGCCTCGTGCTACAGTTCGGACTCTCGATTTGTGTCACGGTTCTTAATCTGAACCAAAGAGTCCAAATCTGGCAAATCGTTTGAGAAAACAGATTTTTTTGAAAAAGTAGTGCCAAACATGGACTGCTTTGCCAGATACAGAGTCGCCACCTAAATATTTTTAAAATGGGGAAATTTAGGAAACCCTGACTCGGTGCCGATGGTCACATGTCCGTCATCACCGGAGCTGTCTCGGCTCGGGAGCTTGGGTACGATCGGGGAAGGTCAGCTATGAGCACCCCCTCTCGCCCGGTCCGAAGACCGGCCTCTACTAACCGTGATATCCATTTTTGAAAACTTTACGTGTTCTTATTCCATTTATTAGCCTAGAATTCCTATGTTATGCGCACAGCAAACAAGTATAGACTAGATTGCCTAATTTGGAAATAAACATTGCATATCCGTTTGGTTTGAAAATGCTTTGGAATTTGCTACTCGCAAGTAGGCTAAAATACGGATTTCAACGAGTTTTTCCAACTCAAACAACCCAACCTTCACCCACAGGCATTCAAAGCAGTTTAACACATAAGCATCTAGCCACATGTTAAGCATGCTGTTATGGCAACATTCACACTCATGCGATATGCTAAAGCAGAAATACTTACATAGTACTCCGTGCCAAAACAAAGAACTTGTTAGCAAATATGCATGATCCAAGTCCATGTGAAGTGCCTAATGCATCGCATACAAAATGTTGCTAGAATAGGCTCAGCTATCCTAAACATGTCATGTGAAAATGCATGATTATCACGTATTCAGTTTGAAAATTGAAGTATTGATGCAATTAGCGTGATGTACCGAGCCTAATGCATGTAATACAAATGCATGGATGCACACATGCATAGCATAAGGTATGCTAAATTAGACGTGACCTAATACTAACCATCAAAGCAGGTAAGTAAAAGGGAAGAAAGAAGTGGGGATTGGAAGACATTCACACACCCACACACACTTATTACAGATTTGCCCTCGCTCGGAGGGACCGAATAAATATTACAAATTAACTAACTACGCAAGCTAATTAATATTACAAATTAACTAATTTAATTAACAAATTAAATTAAATTAATTAAAGCAGGAAAGCGTCTCGGGAGACGCGCCACCATGCGCAAGCTGCCTCTGTTTTCCTTCCTTTCCTCCTCTGGAGGCTGTCAAAGCCTCAGGACTACATCCTTGGACAGAGGGGATCATCACCGGCTGAATGAAACCTCCACCGGCAGTGTAGTATGGCCATCGGCACAAAATAGGGTCTGTCGGCAGAGAAAAATGTGCCGGTCGGCACATTACACTGCCGGTCGGCAGAGTATTCCTGCAGAACCTGCAACTCACAGCAACAAAGGGCAAAACAAGGCATGGCAGCATATTTCAAGGCATGTATGCATCAACCATGTCTCTTATCATTGTGATGACTCAAAGGGACATGTGCCTCGGTTCTCGGACCACCAATCACGCATTTCCATGCATGATGGCCCAAAGAACCAAGTATGCAACTTTGGTTTCAAATGCAATGCACACCAATCCAACAGATTAGGCCCAATTCCTATCACCAATTCAAGGAACAAGGCATGCATGCAAGATGCAATGCAACCTAGGCATACAAGCTAAGGATGCAACATGGCATGGCAAAACACTTATGCAAGCGTACAAGCATGCATATGGCGATACAAATGAGTGCAAAGATGGACTTAAACATGAATTAGACGACTCTAAAAAGGCCTAAAACAGTAGCCATAATGACCAAAACAAGAAGCCAAAAACACATGCACACATACACATGATGGAAGGCCTACACTTGGGCACAATTTAAACAACCCTCAAGCACACTTAAAAGGGACAAACGAGAGCAACTAGCATGCAACCTAAGCATTGAAATCATGTCATAAAATGATGTCAAATCATATTAAGCAAGACAAGCAAATGCATGTAAGCATGGTCTAAGCACTTGAAGCAAGTTATGAAGCTTTGAAGCATGTTTATCATAACAAACATGGCATGCATTGAACAACCTAAAACAGGTTTTTAGCTCATAACATGAGGCCCAAAAGACCACTTAGATGGCGTCTAGATGGCTCAAAGACAAAGGCATGCAAAGGCACCAAAACATGGAGCATTGCAACATATGCTTTCAAAGCATTAAAGAGGCATGCAAGGCAATCAAACAAGCATGGAAATGGGACTGAAATAGCATGCAAGATGATTCCAAATCATCAAAACAATGCAAAGATGGCATGCTACACATGCACATACTCAAGGCCAACAAGCCCAAATGCAAAGGAGCCATATAAGGCATGCAAAGATCGGCCCAAACGACTATGGACAGAGCTAAAGCATGGCAAAATAAGCACATAATCTTCACAAATGCAAGCCTAAAACATGCTCCAACAAAGGCTAACAACCTAGATCATGTTAAGGCACAAACATGGCATTACAAGGCAACTATGCTAAACATGCATGAGGTTCCAAAACCAACTTTAAATCATGTTATATCATGGATATATAAGCATGAAAAACAAACCAAACATGCTCAACACACACTCAAGCATAGGCTTCCTTAGGAAGGCCAAAATGTGCCCTTTTCAAGGACAACAAGGAGAGGGGGTGGCCCTCTCCTTCTTGGGACTTCAAAGCATCATCTTCACCACTGAAATCCCTCAAGATTTCAGTGGTGAAGAGACCTCAACACCAAAATCCCGGAGCTAGCACAAAATGGCTCAAAATGAGGCCTTTTGAGGCCTAAGGGTGGTCAACACCCCTCAAACAACAAAACACTCTTAATAAACAATAAAGAGGGCTTAAAAATAGAACTTTTTTATGTTATACAATAATCACAAAAACAGCTCTAAGATAGGTATAAAATTGATGCAAGAATGGGAAATAAAGGTGTAAGTTTCTTACCCTTGTAGTCCTCTTCAACAAGGATGCTCCAATGGCCTCCTTTGGCTCCAAATCAGTCAAGAAACTCAAGAACAACCCCTTAGAACTCTAATCTCAAGAGGAAGGTGAAACACTAGGTGTTTGTGTGCAATAGTAAGGCACAAAACACCTAGTGTGCAAAAATGGGAGGGAAAGAGAGATAGATTGTGTATGTCTAACCCTAACCCTAGAAAACCAGAGCTCTCCTCTGTCTTTTCTCTCTCAAAAATGTCTAAGCCTCCCTCCTTTGCCTTAGAGAGAGCTTCTCTCTATAAGCCTCTTGTAAAGCTTACCAAACAAGCTTTGCAAGAGGGAGATCCCTCCATACACGTGTATGGAGGGGAGCAAAAGTTATACAGCTGTCCAAAAATATCTGCAAAAGCAGATGAACAGCAATCGGCCGGCAAAAAATGCCATCTTGGCCAAACAAAGTGCCGACCGGCACAAAAAAGTGCTGACCGGCAACAAATAGTGCCGACCGGCAAACTAAATTGCCGGTGGCAGCAAAAACCAGCCGGGGGCATCTAGCCACTGCCGGTGATGGGTGGGGATGGTCTACAAGCCCCACCCTGCCTCTCAAAGGCAAGATGCAAGTGTTTGGTGCAAAACCAGACACTAAACGGTCGAGTTCGGGGATCCTGAGGCGGGGCGCGCGAGCCGAGACCTCCGGGAACTCCAAACGAACACAAACATGGATAATCACCGAGTGTTCAAACGGTGACGTCCAAGTCTTGAGGACGGTCAAAAATGGGGTGTCTACAGCGCAGTGTGTGTGATGTACAGATAATGAAAAACAGAATTGAAAAGATAGAAAAGGGAACATGTACCTCCCAGGCTCGCCAGTAGCCTCCAAGCAACTGCCCGCTGCGGCGGAAGGATGAGCTCATATATTCGTAAAGGGTGGCCAAGCCCACGCCATCCCAGTCGTTGCTGCAGATCCGCGTCACATCCACAAGTGCGCTCAGTAGGTAAAGGGCGACAATGTTCGCCCGGTCGGCGAAGAGCGTGGTCCCAGCAGGAACATGATGTGGCCACGAGCATACTGCTCCTCCTCCTCCCGAGTAGTAGGCGCCTGGATCCGGAAATGATCCTCGACCCATGAGTACCTCACAAACCTTGATCGGGCAAGAGGTGGCTGAGTGCCAAGCAAGTATAGCTGAGCGGCGTCCCACTCGTCCATATCTTTATCAAAGGGGATGGAATCACCCTCTACTCCGATGCCTGTGAGCATGGAGAAGTCAAAGGGAGTCATCGTCATCTACCAGGTGGCAGAAATGTGGAAGAAGTCGGTGGTGTCCCACCACCTCTCCACCAAAGCAGCAAGAAGGGGCCTGCTCGCAGTGAGGCGCGAGAGTCCCATGCAGAAGGTTCCAAAGCCGGCCTGGTCGACAATATGGCGAACCGAATCGGGTAGCTCCATATACCATCCTCAAGCGACGATATTCCCATACCCCTAGAAGGCATGGGAATCTCCCTGTGTTCAAAGACAAACAGATGCGAAGCAGTGTCAGATGTACAGTGTTTGAATGCCTTCAGAATTAGGGAAAATGCAATGTGGGTGCATGTGTTCAGATTTAAACAGATATCGGGTGTGGGTGTGTTCACAGTGAACTACAACATATGATGTATCAGTGTGTTTGAATTGTTCAGTTGAGAATGTAGTGTGCGTGCATGTGTTCAGATTTAAACAGATATCGGGTGTGGGTGTGCTCACAGTGAACTACAGCATATGATGTATCAGTGTGTTTCAACTGTTCAGTTGAAAATCTAGTGCGGGTGCATGTGTTTAGATTTAAACAGATATCGAGTGTGCGCGTGCTCACAGTGGACTACAGCATGAGATGTATCAGTTTGTCTGAGTTAAGCAGTTAAAGAACCGAATCGACTATCGCAGTTATATGTTCTATATTGCAGAAAATGAAACAAAGGAAGAGTGTACCTCAGAAGCGCCGTAGGACAGATGTGACTCTGGCTCGTGCAACAAAAGCTCCAGTGGCGGATGCCATTGGGAGGCAACACGTGTATCGTCGGCCTGTAAGTCGCCGGATCGAACGGCCAAATGCGAAGAGGTAGGAGCTCGACCTCGGGGTCCACGTCCATCTCCGAGGGAGTCCCACCACGTGGAATGTCGTCTGCCATCTCAAAAGGAGCATGAAAATGGCCGAGAATGTGAAAAACGGGCAAGAATGTGAAAGGTCAACCCAAAAGTTAACCCCGAGAGGATGAAAAATGGTAGAAAAGGTTGGAGTGGGGAAAAGGCATGAAAACCAGGTAAACTCGGGGGGAAGCAAACCCCAATAGTGGAAACCAAGAAAGAAACACTGAAAACCAAGTTTTGTTCGGTTTAAAGTGTGCGAAACGGGAAGGGTTTCGCGAATCGAACAACGAAAAAGGCTCAAAAACAAAAGAAAAACGAAGATCGAAGGCGGGAAAATCACCTAGAGAGAAACATGAAGGATTTTCGAGCTTGGAGAAGTGAAAATATGGGGTTTGGAACCCCATATTTAAAGACCCATGGCCAAAAGACAAAACTGCCCCAAAACTGTCATTTTTGGCCGATCGGCCAAATTGTTAGCCGATCGGCTAAATATTTGGCCGATGAGATCATTTTGTGGCCGATGGATGGCCGGTGGCCTCCCTTTGTGGTCGATGCACCTCCCATACCCTTGTCTGGGTCAGTTAGGTTGTTTGAGACCTTCATTCCTCAAGACAGTGCAAGAAAGTAGACTTTGAAGCTTAACCGGCCTTCGTGTTGACCTCGAATCGTGCCTTCCAAGTGCGATACTCGGTACGCGCAAGGTGTATCCTTTTTCGTATCCTTTTGTATCTTGCAAGATTCAGAAACTGCTTTAAATGCGTTGCATTACAATGTTTTGTCTTGTTTATGATAATCGTGCATCACTTGCATTGTTATGCACTGTTCATATGCGTTGTCAAGCACACCACTTGCATTATCATGCACTATTCATATGCGTTGTCACGCACACCATTCTTGCATTGTTATGCACTATTCACTTACATTGTTATGCACTGTTCATATGCGTTGTAGCGCACGCCATCACTTGCGTTGTCATGCACCTTTCACTTACATCGTTATGAACTTTTCACCCACGTTGCTACGCGTCTTTCAACTTGCATTGCTATACGTATTGGAATTATATCTTGACGTGATGTTGGATACGTGTTGTTACTATATTGTACCTGTCAAGTTTCTTTCTTATGCAGGGCACGATATTGTATGTACGGTTCATTTGAGGCTGGTGCAACCAGACGGCACTGTATGTGCAGTTTATTTAGAGGGATTGCAAGTAAGACCCTTCCTATCCTTTGAGTTCGTTTTGTTTCAGTTAGAAACACCCCGGCGCGCTTGATGTGATTTGTTGAGTGTTTTGTTACTATATTGTACCTGTCAAGTTTCTTTCTTATGCAGGGCACGATATTGTATATACGGTTCATTTGAGGCTGGTGCAACCAGACGGCACTGTATGTGCAGTTTATTCAGAGGAATTCCAGGTAAGACCCTTCCTGTCCTTTGAGTTCGTTTTGTTTCAGTTAGAAACACCCCGGCGCGCTCGATGTGATTTGTTGAGTGTTTTGTCTTCCTTCTCTTGCGTGTGACACGCTGAGAATTGCCTTCCTTCTCTTGCGTGTGATACGCTGAGAACTGCCTCCCTTCTCTTGCGTGTGATAAGCTGAGAATTGTCTTCCTTCTCTTGCGTGTGAGACGCTGAGAATTGCCTCCCTTCTCTTGCCTGTGATACGCTGAGAATTGCCCTCCTTCTCTTGCGTGTGATACGCTGAGAATTGCCCTCCTTCTCTTGCGTGTGATACGCTGAGAATTGCCTCCCTTCTCTTGTCTGTGATACGTTGAGAATTGCCTCCCTTCTCTTGCGTGTGATACGCTGAGAATTGCCTCCCTTCTCTTGCTTGTGATACGCTGAGAATTGCCTTCCTTCTCTTGCGTGTGATACGCTGAGGGTTGTCTTAATTCTCTTGCGTGTGATACGCTGAGAATTGCCTCCCTTCTCTTGCGTGTGATACGCTGATAATTTCCTTCATTCTCTTGCGTGTGATGCGCTGAGAATTGTCTTCCCTCTCTTGCGTGTGACGCGCTAAGAATTGTCTTCCTTCTCTTGCATGTGATACGCTGAGAATTGTCTTCCTTCTCTTGCGTGTGATACGCTGGGAATTGCCTCCCTTGTCTTGCGTGTGATACGCTGAGAATTGCCTACCTTCTCTTTCGTGTGATACGCTGAGAATTGTCTTCCTTCTCTTGCGTGTGATACGCTTAGAATTGCGTCCCTTCTCTTGCGTGTGATACGCTGAGAATTGCCTCCCTTCTCTTGCGTGTGATACGCTGAGAATTGCCTTCCTTCTCTTTCCTGTGATACGCTGAGAATTGTGTCCCTTCTTTTGCGTGTGATACGCTGAGAATTGCTTGCCTTCCCTTGCGTGTGATATGCTGAGAATTGTTACTCTTTCCTTTCCTTGCGTGAGATATGCTTAGAATTGTTACTCCTTCCCTCTCTTGCGTGTGATACGTTGGGAGGTGATGTGTTTGAGGCTCCGGGTTTCATCGGTAGTCGCTTTTAGACTTCTTCGCGTGAGACGCAGTGAGAATTGCATCATTTTCTTACATCCTTTCTGCATGTAATGTAGTTAGATTTGTGTTCGCCTGCTTAAAACTGTTGCATGTT
Organism: Camellia sinensis; assembly: GCF_055761805.1. Classification (NCBI taxonomy): domain Eukaryota; kingdom Viridiplantae; phylum Streptophyta; class Magnoliopsida; order Ericales; family Theaceae; genus Camellia; species Camellia sinensis. Next base: position 76,838,879 of record NC_138964.1, read on the forward strand.
TTGCTTCGTTACAGATTTATTTGCATAATCATAAGTTATGCTCAGCATCTTGCATGTCATTTGCATCTTGCCCCTGCCTGCAGGCGCATCTCTTTGTTATCTTGTATGCTTGTCTGAGTCTTCGGCCTTGTCAAAAATGGGTCGTCTCTGGGCTTTGACATTCACTCCCGTCATCTTATGACTTTCGAGTTCTGTCAAAGAGGGGCAACTGTAGGCACCCCATTTTTGACCGTCCTCAAGACTTGGACGTCATCGTTTGAACACTCGATGATCATCCATGTTCGTGTTCGTTTTGAGTTCCCAAAGGTCTCGGCTGCATGCCTTGCCTTAGGATCTCTCAACTTGTCTGTTTTGTGCTTGGTTGTAGACCAAGGACTTGTGGTTTTGCTTCTGAGGGAAGAGGGTGGCTTGTTGGCCATCCCCACACCCATCGGCTATGGCATGATGCCATCGGCCATAAATGTTGGCCGGTCGGCACTTTTGTTGGTAGGTCGGCACTTATTTTGGTCGATCGGCCATATTTTTTGGCTGAGGCCTTTTCTTTGCCTTTTTCAGGCATTGTGCATGCCAGCTGTGCCAGCTGGTGAGCGTAGACCCTCCCCTCCATACATGTGTATGGAAGGATTTGAACCAAAGCTTAGCTTCTCTAAGAAGCTTTGAACTTGATTTCCTATAAGATGGGAGTGTAGACACCCCATTTTTGACCGACCTTAAGACCCAGACGTCATCGATTGAGCGCTCGGTGATGGTGCATGTTGTGCTCGTTCTGAGGTTTCGGAGTTTCAGCTGAGAGCCTTACCCCCGGACCTCGGGACCCTTTTGTGCTTTGCCTCGGTTTGCGAACCAGGTCTTGTTTTCTCTTTCCGAAGGGAGACAGAGGTCTCGTAGACCATCCCTCAGTGGCCGTAGGCTACTTTTCGTGGTCGTAGGCCACTTTTCCCGTTTGGAGACCAGTTTCCAATTTCCGGAGCCATCAGCCGTGCGCCTCGATTCGGGACCGCTTAACTTTCTCCGTTTGACATAGTTTTTGGCACACACCTTGCATCCTCTCTCTAGAGGGACACTGTGGCCTGGGAGACCACCTTTGTGGTCGCACGCCACTTCCGATGCTTAACTGCCTATTTTCGGGGCACCCGGTTGCGCGTTTTGACCCCCGAACCCTCGTTTTACATTCGTCTTGGTTCGTTTTTGGCATGAACCTTGTTTTCGTTATTTGGGAGGTGGTACAAGGGTAGGAGACCGCCTTTTCTCCTTGGAGACCACTTTTCACCCTCTAGTCGGTTTTCTTGTCAGGAAGTTGCTCTCCTTGGTCTTTGAGCCACATTTGCTGGTCTCCCATCATACCACTAGCTTGCATTCAATGTGGAGACCATCACAAGGGCTGGCCGACCAACTTTTTTTGAGTTGAACCTTTTGAACTGGTCGGCCGGCCAGGGGAAGTGGTCGGTCGACCACCTGAACTGGTCGGCCTGCCCCCCTCAGTTTTGTCTGTGTGAGTGTGTGCCAGCTGTGCCAGCTGGAATGCACATACTACATCCTCCATACACGTGTATGAAGGATCTTGAGCCTTGTTTTTTAGCTTCTTGAGGAAGCTTTGACCTTGTATCTCTATAAGAGAGGCCCTCCTCTTCCTTATACCAGGTTGAGAAATTGGTTTAAGGCTCCAATACATATCTCTCTTTTTATCTCTATATTTTGGGTTCAAAAGGGTCTTGTTCTTGCACCTTTGCACACCACCTCATAGCCTAACCCTTCCACCATTGCTTTGAGGTCCTTAGAGGTCATTTTCAGAGGTTAAAGGTCTGGTTTTTGGGTCCAGAAGTTGCTGTCTTGCTGAGCTTCAAGGGTAACACAGTTTTTTCCTCTTTTAAGCTTCATTTTGATCCATCTCTTAGCCCTATTTGCATGCATATTTGAGCTTTGTTGTCAACTGAAAAAAGTCCTTTTTTGAGGTCCTTTTGATGTTTGTTTAAGGTCATTTTGTTGTTGGGGGTCATCTACCCCCTTGCATGCTTCATTTTGCCTTGTTTTGAGCCATGCCCTAAGGCCTTTGTGTTGACCTTTGCTTTCCCTTTTAACCACTGAAATCCAGTGGATTTTTAGTGGTTAACATGTGTTTTTGAGAGCCAAAATCAGGGAAGGGTGACCCTCTCCCTCCTTGTCTTGTTCACTAGCATTTTTGGCCTTACAAAGGAGCCTTCATTTCCACACCTCCAAGCCTTGTTTCAGGCCCTTTTTAGTGACTTCTAGGGCCTGCCTAGGCTCTGTCCAGAGTTGATTTTGTCACCTTGGGTGTGTCTCTTGCATGTGTAGAATAACCCCTTTTATAGCCTATCAAAGGAGCATGACATTCTTGCATGCATTGATCATATTTCAGTGAGTTTTTGGGCTTTATTTGGCATGTCATGTCTCTGAATTTTTCTGGTTTAGTGGCCTCTTGAATGCTTCATATGCTTGTAGTGTAATCCATGCTCACTAGCTCACATTGCATGTTGTTTTGGCCCTTGATTCTAGCACATTTTGGCCATGTTCTAAACTGATTTTATTCATGATTTAGGCTGCCTTAGCTCTGTTTTAAGGTCCCATGGTCGAATGATGCTTGCCATGCATGCTTGTAGTGTAATACCCTTGCCTAGCTTCGAGTTTTGAAGCCTCTTGCGTGCTTAACTTGAGTTGTTTTCATGCCTTGGCATCATTGAACATGTTATTTCAGAGCTTATACTTATGCCATATTCCCATGTTTTCCACTCTTTAAATGCGTTTGAGGGTTGTGCTTGTATGCCTTATTTATGGACCTTTGCATGAGATTCATTTTTGTGCATTGCAGGCCATCATTTTAGCCCATTTTGCCACTATTTTGGGTCTATATAGGCACTGTTTGGGGTTGGTTTGGTCATTTGGGCATCGCTTTGCATACCTCTAGTGTAATGCATTTCACTAGTTTCAGTAATTGTGTCATCCAACATGCATCGGGTGAGTTGTTTGCAAGATTCACGACCATCTTGTATGTCATTTCAGAGCTGGAACATGTGTCATTGTATGCCATATTTCATCCTTCTCATGCTTTGGTAGAGTTGCACTTTGTTCCTTAGGTTTGGTCCCTTGCATTTGTGCATGTTTGCATGTACCTTGTTGCCTCATTCTCATCATATTGGCCACTGGTTCGGGTGTGGCCGAGGCCCATCCATCTTGGTTTAAGTCCATCTTGCATTGTGTATGCCCCATAGTCCAAGTTATCGCATGTTTGATCATTGCATTGCGTATGCCTTGTTCATAACATTGCGTATGTTAGTGCATTGTGTATGCATGCCATATAATCCATGTGCATTGAATATGCCATTGACTAGTTCATAGCATTGTGTATGCCATTTTCATGCATGCATATGATTCCGTGCATCTTCGCATCACTCAGTTGCATTGCATTTAGATCGCATGTTAGAGTTGCATTTGTCCATACATTGTTTGTTGCATTGTGTTTGGAGTAGGGTTTAGTCCAAACACGGGAAACGAGGGATGTTTCGTACTCAAAGTGACAAAACGTGCCTCGATTCCCAGTCGCCGACACTCTTGACTACCCATGATGGAGTTTTTGGCTTTAGGTGTTAATATGTGCATTCATTTCACATTGAGTCATGCAATTCGGCTCCTCGGCGGTCATGCATCGGAATACGTGATTGGTGGCACGAAGATCGAGGACTACACTCCCTAGAGCTTATGCAATGACGGGGGGGAGTGGTCATGCACACATATGTTGAAAATACCTTGCCTTCTCTCTCTCTTGCCTTTGTTGCAGAAAAACCAGAAACCAGGGGCAGAAACTGGTCGGCCGACCAGTTTTTCTGGCAGGCCGACCACCCTTTTGGGTTTCTCCCACAAAAGGTGGTTGGTAGGTGGTCTCCAAGGCCATGAGCTGGTCGGCAGCCTTCCCATGGGTTCCCAGGGTGTAGTTTCAGCCTTCTGGAACTTTATGCAAGTTTCTGAGATCAATTGCAAACAAAGGCGAGTCGAGGCATCACGATGGATTTCCCGACAAGGCGACTCGAGCATGCATGCATCCTTATCATTCGGAATAGAGCTGAGGCAGCCCATTTTCATGTAGCTTGCATGCTAATTTATTTGTTTCCTTAGTTTAATTTGTCAATTAATTAATGTTGTGTAATATTTAGCTGTAATTTTTTATTCATTTCGGTTGTGTAATAACTAGTTTAATTAGCTTAGATTAGCTAGTTGGTTCTGTATTATTTATTCGAACCCTCCGAGAGAGGGCAATGTTGTAATAAGTGTGGGTGTGTGTGATGTATGTTTTCCAACCCCACGTCTTTCTCCCTTTTATTTACCAGCTTGTGATGGTTAGTTTTAGGGCATGTTTCAATTAGCATCTATATGTTCGCATGCTTGCATTCATTTATCTGTATTGCATGCACCGGGCTCAGCACATCATACTAATTGCATCGTATTTCAATTCCAAGTTGAATACATGTATCGATTGTTGCATTTCATATGCCATCTTAGAATAGTCGAGCCTATTGTAGTTGCATTTTTGCATGTGTTGCATTAGGCATTCTTAGCATAGTTAGGATTCATGCACGATTTCTCATTAGCTTCTGTCTTTGGCTCAGAGTACTCGGTAAGCGTTTATGCTTTAGCATCTTTGCATGTGTGTAAGTGACTACCTGTGATAACCCTGTTCCGTAATTAGCTAATTGGTCCTTATTATGAGTTTGATTATATGTTTAATATGATTTTGTGTGCCATTATGTGAAAATGTGTGATTTTGAATTTCTATCTGTTAACTGTAGGAATGTCTGTTTGATTATCTGCTTCAGAATTTAAATTGAAGGCCTTATCGGCCACCGAAACCAAAATTAATTGCGCGATTGTGATTGGCATAATTTTTAGAGCCTACGATGAAATTTAATCGAAAATTGATTCGGACCAGATTAAGTTGATTAAATTGGTGAATTAGTGCCCAATTATTTATTATTATTATATTGTGTTGAGTGGGGGCCTTAATACACTCTCCCTTACTTCCATTGAACTCAAAAAAAAATCTGAGTTATACCATTGTGAGAGAGAGAGGGCCAGCCATAGAGAGAGAGAGGGAGAGGCTTGTGCAATTTTTGGCTCAAGCTTAGGAATTTGAAGATTGAACTCAAGAATTGGCTAGAACTTGGGTGTTTGAAGCTCCTAGGTGAGTAAATCCATGAGTTTAATGTGTGCTTTTGTGTATTCAAAGTTGATTAATGATCAAGAGTAAGGATTGAAGTGTAATTGAATTGGTTTTGATGAATTGAGAGCCAATATGTGCATGCATGTAAGAAATTGTTTTGAATTTACATGTTTGAGCCAAAATACATGATTCATGTAGAGTTTTGGTTAAAGCTCATGTTATGATCACCATTTGTATCATCTAAGTTGAAGATTAGAGTAATACATGACATGCATGTACAATTTATGAGGATAGGAGCTTTGAATACATGAATATGTTATGATGAAAATGAGTTTGGTGTAATTTGAGCCATGCATGCGATTATTTTGTGAAATTGAGCTTCATTATGTTGTAATTTAGTGTTTGTACCATGTTAGTACACAAATATGTGAAGTTTGAGCTGAGATTATGAGTTTGGAACCTTTGGAGGTCGGATTTGAGCTCAAGAACACATTCTGGAAAACCCAGAAATTTGATGTCCGCTCGAGCGGGGAAACCGCCGCTTGAGCGTGAATTTCGTGCTCCCAGTATTTTCTGCAGACCTTGATGTCCACTCGAGCGGGGAAGTCCACGCTCGAGCGGGGAGCTATGTAGGATGGACTTCCGCTCGAGCGTCCAAGTTCCACGCTCGAGCGTAAAAATGACACAACCAGTACTTTTGCAGACCTCATGGGTCCGCTTGAGTGGGGAAGTCCACGCTCGAGCAGGGATCCTGTTTTCTGAAATTTTAAAAATGCATTATGTGTTCTGTTTTCCATTCCCTTTCACTTCTAAGCACTCTTAGGCATACATTGGGCATTGTAATTGAATTAAAGAGATAAGAATGAAGCCTAAAGAGGAATATGTGAATTAAAGAACGGATTGACTTATTTGTGACCCATATGTGTTATATGATGTGTAGGGTCAAGCTCCAGGGCAAATCCACAAGCCGATCACTGTGAGTAATACCTTAACAAAGATATATGAATTATGTTATTGTCCAAATTGCTTACTTCTATGTAAGTCTTATAAGTTCATTGATTCGTTTGGTGGACAATGGTTGTTAAGAATGAATGAATGGGCCGAAGGCCGTTTTGACATGAATGAATGGGCCGAAGGCCGTTTTGACAAGAATAAATGATTGGGCCGAAGGCCGATTGACATAAATGGTTGGGCCAAAGGCCGTTCTGACACAAATGAAAGTTTGACATGCATGAATGGGCCAGAGGCCAGATTGACATGAATGAAAGTTTGAAAGGCCTAAAGGCCAGTTTGATATGAAAGTTTGAAAGGCCTAAAGGCCAGTCTGTTATGAAAGTTTGAAAAGGCCAAAGGCCAGTTTGACACGAATAACAGTTTGACACTAATGAATTGGGCCCAAGGCCGTATGATGTGTTTGGAACCGCAGTTACTTAACTTACATATGTCTATGTATGTATGTATTAGTATAAATGTAAATTGGGCCCAAGGCCGTTTGGTGTATATTGTTCCAATGTGTATTCTTTATTTGATATTATTCAATGGGCTTTCGCTCACGCTCATTCATGTGTTTGTAGGTGAGCCAAGAGAAGTCCAAACCCAGCCCCAGTGAAGTCTGTATGGAACAACTAAGGTTTTGAAGAGTTATCCCTTGCGTCTCACGCACGAGACACGTCTTCGCCCTTCTGCCATTCTATGTTATTTTGTCATGTTGGCGAGGACTTTGATGTACGTCTGTATATAGCTTTGATTTGGCTGACTTAGATTTGAATGATCCTGTCTGTATAGAACTTTACGTTACTATACTTTCTGTTGTGAGTTATTAACATATGTATGTATGGAATGTTATGATGTGCATGTAAGCACGGCTCTATAGACAAAGTTTTAAATCTGCTTCCGATTTGGCCCCTTTACTCTGATGTGTTTTGTCCTATTTGGTTTGAGGCCGTAGGTAATCTCGTGATTACTGGCCGGTTATGGCCTTAACCCATAGGGGCGGGTTTGGGTCGTGACACTACCATGATAGCATGCTTACGATGAGGCTATGTGCTTATGTGATATAACTGCATGAATGCCTGTGGGTGAAGGTTGGGTTACTTGAATTGGAATAATTCGTCGAAACCCGTGTTTTAGCCTACTTGCGAGTAGCAAACTTCAATCCATTTTCAAAACAAACGGATATGCGATGCTTTGTTCCAACTTAGGCAATCTAGTCTATACTTGTATGTTGTGCACATCACATAGTAATTCTAGGCTAATAAACCAGAATAAGAGCACATGTGCTTTCAAAAACTCGATATCATGCTTAGTAGTGGCCGATCTCTGATCGGGCGAGCGGGGGTGCTCATGAAATGACCTTCCCCAATCGTACCCAAGTTCCCGAACCGAGGCAACTTTGGTGATGACGAACAAGTGGTCTTAGGCACGAGTCAGGGTTTCCTAAATTCCCCCAAAATAAAATATTTACGTGGCGACTCTGTATCTAGTAAAGTAGCCCATGTTTGGCACTTCTTTCTAAAATTAGTTTTTGAAAAGAATTTGCCGGATTTGGACTCTTTGGTGATTTCTCGATCTTGCATTGCACTTTGCGAGATTAGATTCAGAACCGTGACATCGAGTCCGAACTGTAGTGAGCCCAATGAACAAAACGAGATTTTTTCCTGGGACGTTCGGGGACGTCTACAGTTTCTGGCGACTCTGATGGGGATTTAGAGAACTTGACTCGAACTCATGATATGTTGTTTTTATTACAATTATGTGTTTTTTTGCATTGCATGTGCATTGGTACACCTAGGACACCGTTTTTGCCATCTGCTATTCCTGAACAGTTTACCGGAGGCTCGGTTTGAGAAGTGTGCCATAGGGCAGACCGGTTACGGGCTCTGCCACGATGGGAACACAAACCCCGATTTTTACCGGGGCACCCTTTTTGACCATTCGACCTAGTGCATATTCAGAATCCATACTGACCATCCCAAACTCGGACAGGTTGCTTACCCGATTATAGGTTGTTTGAAACCTCTGTGTGCATAGTAAAACTCTAGCTCCTGACAAAATAAGACAGGGAAACCCTACCTCTCCATAGGGTTTTGGTTCTCACTTGCTTGCTATGTGCTGTTAGAGTGTGCCTCTACAAGGAATGCATGCATCTGTTTGCAAGTCTGGGTATCAGGTCTGAGGGCATCAGTATTTTGGGGGGATCAGTTTTACCCGAAGGTATCAGTTTACAGGCAGAGTTTTGGCAGAATTCAGTAGAGAGCACAGTTGTTCAGCTATGTTTATACCTGTTCTAGTGAAATCATGCTGAGACGCTGTATGTTTTCTCTTTTGCAAGGTAGTCGTGGAACTATAGCTTCAGAGGGCTCCAATATCCCCTGGGTACATTGGATTCGTGTTGATAGACTTTGTCAGGTTAGAGATTCAGTTCAGAGCAACCAGTGTTTCCTTCGCCAGTGGTAAGGCAAGAAAAAGGCCAATCAGACACAGATCATCCGTTCAACAGTCCCCAGTTCAGCGGTCATTATCCACCTCGCCTGTACGTAGTTCGGCTGAGATATTTGTTTCCACCTCAGAAAAGGGATACACACTTGTTCAGTTTGATCAGTAGTTTTCAGTTAGAATGGAAGAGATGATGCGTCAGCTCTAGGAGAGTATGAGAACCATGCAGCAGGACGCTGCTCGTCAAACAGAATTTGCCAAACAGCAGGCCGAGGCCATGGCTCAACAGGCAGAGTTAATTGCCAGGCTACAACAGCAAACCGGAGCATCAGCTTCACACCAAGCTCCTCCCCAACCAAGAGTCCCAATACTCGAGGAGACAGCAAATGTCCAGGAAGATACGGACATCCCAACGGGGCCGGCTCCGCCCCCAATCTTACCTCAGCTGTCCAAGGCACCCACGCCCACCAATCTATCAGATTCTCCCTTTGAGTTCGAGGTGGACCCCACAGCGCTAAAAGTGAGCAAGCTAGAAAAGCTATTCAAGAAGACTCAAGGCGTGAAATCCATTCCGGACATAGAGGATGGATACACCGATTCGGCCGTCACTCTGCCGAACCGGTTCAAGATGCCACACATCAACCGCTTCGATGGCTCTGGAGACCCAATGGTGCACCTCCACCTGTTTTCTGATGTCTTGAGGCCAATGGGTTTGACCATGGCCCAGAAGTTGTCACTATTCGGCCGAACCTTGTCTGGGATAGCCGCAATCTGGTATGCAAAATTGGAGAACTCTGCGAAATAGAACTGGGAAGAGATGGCTGAGGCCTTCGTTGCTCAATACTCCTATTACACACAGATCGAGGTCACAACTCGTGATCTTGAAGTCACCTGCCAAGAGCCAAAGGAGGGTTTTTCTGAGTTTGTGACGAGATGGAGAGCAAAGGCCTCGATGATGACTACAAGGCCTTTCGACAAAGACCAGATAAGGATGGTTGTGCGCAACCTCCAACCCACGGTAATGCAAAAGATGATCGTCATACCCCTTCCCACCTTTGTGGACCTACACGAGATTGGGGTGCAGATTGAGGATGCTATGAAGCAGGGCTCTATTGACCAGGAGAAGGAGCAGCCCAGGAGGGCGTTTACATGCAGTTCGAATGCGACCACCAGTGGTGACGCAGCTGCAAGATCTTCTGAAGTTGGAATGACCACCATCACTCTAAAAACAGCCACCCCTTTTGTTGGCACATCCAATCCAAACCCCTGAACTTAGGACTATCTACCCCGAGGCAAGAGGGTTTTCACCCCACTTTATATGCCTTTGTCTAAAGCTCTAAGGGTCCTACTCAGGAAAGGACATCTGAAACAGTTAGAACAACGGCCTTTGCCCGATCCTCTCCCTCCAAAGCATGACCCGGCTAAGTATTGTGCTTTCCATCAACAAACCGGTCATGACACTGACAGTTGCGTCCGTCTTCACAACGAGATACAAAATTTGATTGACAACAAGGTCATCGTCGCACCAGGTCCTGCAAAGTCTATCGGCACTTGATCCGTAAACTCTTGGGGGATAATGTGACCATGTGATCGGGGGATGAACCACCTGCGGATGGCACTCAGTTCACTCCAGCTGTGGGGATGGCACGTACTATTTTGAGCATTTGTGAATGCTGTTTACTTTACTTTCTGACTTGGGTATTGGGTCAGTCTTGTTGTGTTGTATAGAGTCAGTCTGGTCTTACTGAGTTAGTTGGGTCTGCCTTGTTGTACCAAGTCAGTCCTGTTTGTTGGAGTCGGGTGATTTCGGGGGTGTTACCTCAGACATCACTTGCTTGTTTTGTGTTTGTCTTTTCGCTTTCTTTTGAGTCTGTTTCTACCTTGGAGCTAGTAATGCCAACAGATTTCAATGAACAGTAGTGATTTTCACACTCTTGTGTTTGCTTCTGCCTTGTGCTAGTTGTGCCAGAAGTTCTGAATGAGATGGCAGTATTTGACTAAAAACTGTGTCTTTTCTGTGCTTTGAAATCATTACATTGACCTGAGTTTTTTCAAAACTTTTTGAACATTGTGATGAAAACAAAGAGGAATGAATTCCTCGGGATTTGCAAAAAAATTTTGATCAATTGAGAGAAAGAGAGGCATTCTAAGCCCTTAATGATTGAGATCATGTTTGTTAATGTGAGTACTGAGAAGGATCCTGGCTTGATCCAGATTAGTTCTGCATTGTCTTTGACGCAAGCGATTAGTTGTTTTCTTAAAAGATTTCAAAAAATGTTTTGTGTGGTTCTACGAAGACTTGTGTGGAATCGCTCTTGAGATTGTGCAGCTTAGGATCACTCTCAGCCTCGAGACTCAACCCCTTTGCCTCCAAACCTTGAACCTTAATTCAGAATGTTCAACGGTCAACCACAATGTAAGGCCCGTGTGGCCGGATCAGAAGCAGCCCATGAACTAGGGGCGAGAATATCAGATGTGATCAAAGGAAGCTTACGAAGCTAGATCAAATGCCACCCTTGAACTAGGGGCAAAAATGTCAGATGCACTCGAAGAGTCAAAGATGAGTCTTTTTTGCAAACCAGGGAAGACTGGCAAGAATGCCAAATCCCAGAAGAGGGAAAGAAGAAAGTATTGCTGAAGGACAACCAAGTTCCTATCCACAACACTAGGGGCAAATTTACCCTCCATTGGATAGACTTCTACATCATCAGTGAACAACAGCCATTCTCTTGGATTCAGATGACGTCAGGATCTCAAAACCATTTGACATGGACAAAGCTAAACTTTTACCCTTAAGAGGCTCGTTGGGCCGAAAACCCAGAAGGGCGACCCAAACAAAAGTTAGAGCCAAAAAAAAAAAAAAAGAAGAAAAATGAATAAAATGAAAGGAAAAGATAAAAAAGAAAAAAGTAGAAAAGAAATGAAATGAATTGAAAAGAAAAGAAGAACAAAGCTCGCAAGGTTGAAAACCCAGAAAGGGCAGCCTTGGCAAAAGTTAGAGCGCAAAAGGAGAGGTTAATACCTGAGTGTACCTTATACCCCGAACTATGTAAGGCTTGATTCCCATGTTTGGGATACGTAGGCAACTTCGTTCTGATGTCCAGCTGTAAAACACTTCAAATTTGACTGTGTCCATGTGATGGTTCCGGTCATCTTTGTCTTCTCTATATCCGAGAATTTGGTTGTACTTTTCACTTTGAGGACTGGTTGCCACGTGTTGCGACGCTATTCAGACTAGGGGCAACTTTCCGTTGCCGTGTAGTGCTGCGGTGCTATTCAGACTAGGTACAACTTTCAGTTGCCATGTAGTGCCGTTCAGACAAGGGGCAATTTTCCATTATTCTGGATTTGAGGTTGTGCATCTCAAGAGTAAATCCTGTGTTGGTCGAGCAGTGGCCATTTGCAAAAATAGTTTTTGAGAATTTTTAATGAGGTTGACTAATTCTCTCGAAAATTATTCCATTTTTATAAAACTGGACCATTTCTTGGACCCAAAAAAGGAAAATTCTCAGTGCTCATAGCCTGACTTGCATGATTTTAGATCAGAAAATTGAACAAGCATGTTAATCTAACTCTCATTTTGGTCAAAATTGTTTTAGTAAAAAGCCAAAAACAAAAAAATGGTCAAAATGATGAACTAGGGGCACAGTTGAGTCAGGCTCCCTGTCTATTTCCCCATTGTCAGCATACTTGCCAGAAAGGGCACTCTACTTGCCAGAAAAGGGCACAACTGAATCTAACAAACAAAGGGCCAAAAGCTCTCTCATCCTCCGAGCTGCGAGGTATCAAGCCAAGTGTGAAGCACGAATTAGAATGGATCAAGATATTCCACTCCCTCATCTGGACAGATCTGATCACATCCAAACTCCCCAGCAAAGCATCGTCAACCAATGCCAGCTGCAGATTTGCTACAAATCCAGTTGTAGCGCAACCCCTCTGTGGGAGAAACTCACTATTGTGAACAAGAAGAAGAATCTAGCGGAAGGCTAGGGGCAAGGGCCCACAACTTTTTGTTTATCCATCAACTGCCCAGGGGAGGGATAAAAAAAGGAGAGATTGAAGAATAGAGAGATGTGCGCTGAGAGAAAAAGTGAGGAAAGGGCTTTTCAGAAAAACAGAGCCTGAGGGCCGAGCGATGTGAGGATCACAAGTAAGGAAGGGTGGGAAACAATACCCGGAGAACTGGCTCCTCGTGACCAGAGAGGTCTCTCGTCTTTGGAATACGTCTGAGTGTCGTGTCTTTTGCTTTGTTTGTCTCGATTCTTGTTTTGAGTCGTTTCGAGTGCTACCCGATGTGTTTAGGTTGTTTACCTCTTACTTTTCTTTATCGAGTCATTTTGATTGTGTACAGTCGTAGGCTCAATACCCAGTTAAGAACTCATCTCTTAATTTCAAAAAAAAATCGTTTTGTGCCCAGAGTACTGTGTCATTCTCCAAATTTGTGCAAAACAGGATTTGTTCTTTCATAAAACTGTAGGGTTCGACCCAGGTCACATGAGAACAGTAGAGCATGGACCTATCTAAAGCTATATAGATTCTAGACTGCAAAGCAAAAGAAAAGAGGGAAAATTCGGAGCATCTGAGTGTGTTTCAACTTCTGCAAGTTCCGTCATTGCATCATGTCCGTCCAGAATGAGTTGTGTGTTCAGAATGAGCAGTGTGCTTTTACGGGCTATGTGTTCAGAATAAACAGAGTACTGTGTTATGAGCTGTATGTTCAAAATAAACCGAGTATCGTGTTATGAGCTGCGTGTTCAGAATGAGCAGTGTGTCATACGAGCTGTAAGTTCAAAGTGAACAGAATACTGTGTTGATTGTTTCAGAGCCAGGATGGCAATCATAAGTGCTCTCCTTGAGGACCATTCCCTGTCAGAATAGAGCGGTTTACCGCCACTCATTCCATGAGGTGCTTTCTAAAGTGCCGCTTTGTTTTTTTATTGCATTCCCTAAACATCATGCTCTACATTGCTTGTAACATGCATCGCATCATCGCACTTATTGCACTTATTTGCATCTTGTGTTATCTTGTATCGTTTATCCTTTAACGCTGAGCAGCATTTAGGATCGTTGCCCTCCGGGGCTTTCTCAGGTTGCATTGTGCGTGCACCTGGGCGGTTGTTTTCGGTACTCTTCTCACGTTTTCAGCATGGTTAGAGTGTTCTTTTCCTTACACGATTTCAACGTGTTTGGAATTCATCTTATCTTGCATTGTTATGCACGCTCCTTTCTGAAACACCGGGACATGTCCTTGTGTTTCTCCCTCTTTGGCTAAGAGCATTTGGAATACGTTCCAATGCTTGAGCCATTCCGAAACACCGGGATACGTCCCTATGTTTCTCCTTCTTTTTGAAACACCGGGATACGTCCCTATGTTTCTCCTTCTTTTTGAAACACCGGGATACGTCCCTATGTTTCTCCCTTTTCGGTTAAGAGCATCTGGAATACGTTCCAATGCTTGAGCCATTCCAAAACACCGGGATACGTCCCTATGTTTTTCCTTCTTTTCGAAACACCGGGTGTAGACACCCCATTTTTGACCGTCCTCAAGACTTGGACGTCACCGTTTGAACACTCGGTGATCATCCATGTTTGTGTTCGTTTGGAGTTCCCGGAGGTCTCGGCTACGCGCCTTGCCTTAGGATCTCCGAACTTGACTGTTTAGTGTCTGGTTTTGCACCAAACACTTGTGTTTTGCCTTGGAGGGGCAGGGAATGCCTTGTGAGGCATCCCCACACACCACCGGCAGTGGCTAAAGGTCACCGGCTGGCTTTTTGATGCCATCGGCACTTTTTATTGCCGGTCGGCACTGTTTTTTGCCGGTTGGCACTAAATTTTGTCAAAATGACATTTTTGGGCAGCCGACCACTGTTCATCCACTTTATGGAGATATTTTGTGCCAGCTGTGATAGCTGGCACCAACTCTGCCTCCCTCCATACACGTGTATGGAGGGATGCCCCTCTAAGCAAGCTTGTTGTATAAGCTTTGCAAGAGGGGCCTCTATAAGAGGAGGGCTCTCCTCTTTGATCTAGGTTAGAAAAATTAGAAGTAAAACCAGAGCTTAGAGATATAGATACATCCTATCTCTATATCTCCCTCCCTCTCCTCCTTTGTGTGTGTTATTTGACCCAAAAGTGTGATTTTACCTTACTTTTGCACCATTACACACACTATTACACCTTGCTCCGAGTTTGAGGGACTTGGGGCATTGATTCTTGAGTTTTTGGACTGATTTTGGTCAAAAGAAGAGGGCTGGACCATTTGTTCTTCAAAGGTTCTTCAAGGGTGAGCATCTTGCTTTATATTCCCCAAACTTGCAATAGTTTTTTACCTATCTTGCTTGCTGATTTAGCTTTTGTGTATAACATGAAAAAGGCTTATATTTTCATGCTTTAGAACTTTCATTAAGATTGTCTTGTAGTTTTAGTGCAAACTCACCTTGTTAGGCCTTATTTGGCCCCTTTTGTTGCCTCTTTGGTAGGGCCTTGTTTACTTTAGTGTTTTGATCTCTTTACCACTGAAAACAGGTGTATTTTTGGTGGTAAGGAAGGTGGTTTGAAGCCTTGCATAGGGGAGGGACACCCCTCTCCCTTCATTGTTTTGTTTCCTTGCTTTTTGGCTTAAAAGGGTAGCATGTGTGCTTGATCATTTTTGGCCTCATTTCAGAAGTTTTTTGGGTGATTTAGGTCATGTGTGACCTCTGTTTTTGGCTGGATTTATGTCTCTTTGCATGCTTAAAGTACTTGCTTTGTATTGCTCCATTTGGCCTAGAAATGCCCCTTGTGCTTAGGCCATGATTCTTGCATATATTGGCATGGTTCCATGAAGGTTTTGGTATTATTTTATCATGATTGAGGTCTGTTGGTCATCTATTTCAGCCATGTTCGCCTTGTTCGAATGTCATCTCTTTGTGTTTTGGCTTATAAGCTTTGAATATGTTGACCTCTAGCATGCATAGTTTGGACCATCCTCATGTTTTGGCATCATTTAGGACCATATTTCAGTCCATAAATCATGCTCACATGTGTGCACTTGTGACCTCGTTTGTGCCTTGAAGGCGTGCCCTCTTGTGCCTACATATGAACCTTAGTGCATACACCGCTTTGGAGCCATCTTAGCTGCCATATTAGGAGGGTTTGGAGCCCTATTTTGCCTGTAAAAATTCTGTTTCTTACTTGTCTAAATCATGCCATGATTGGTCATGCTATGGGAGTGAGGTACCTCCTTTCTTGTGCCTTAGTTTCGAGACCATTGGCTTGCATGTTAGCATGAGTGTTTGTCCACCATTTTGGGCACTTTTGGCCACTGTTTTAAGATGGTTTGATGTCTACCCCTTTGTGGCTTATGGTCACCCTTGCATGCTTATCTCATGTTTGTTGCATAATTGCTTCATTAAGTGTTGTAACATGTCGATCCCATTGCCTAAATGGCCCATGTTTGCATTGCATTTGCATCTTGTATGCCTAATATTGCATGCTTGCCATACTAGTTGCATGACACTTGGCATACCTTGCATATTGATATCATGTTGCATTTTGAGCCATGTTTGCATAACATGCATTGCATTACTTGGTTTGGGGTGTCAAACCAAGTGTGAGAGTTGAGGGACGTTCGTACCACAAGTGATGTAACGTGCCTTAACTTTCGGTCACCGGGGCCTTTGACTTCACCATGATAAGGTTTTGGTCTTCATTTGTGTGTTGCATGCATCTTTACATCAAGTGGCAAACTTGATCCCTTGGGCTATCATGCATCATTGATGGCTCGAGGATCGAGGGTCATGCTTCCTTGAGTTCAAAGCATGATAGGAAGTATGACCATGCTCACATATGCCTGAAACCCCATGCCATGCACTGCCTGTTCTCTGTTTGCTGTCAAAACTGTCTTCTGCAGGAAGCTTCTGTCGACCGGCAGAATTTAGTGCCGACCGGCAATATCTGAACGGCCGATGAACCTATGGACAGCCGGTGGAAATTCTAGACTGCCGGTGGGGATTCTGTCTAGCCGGTGGTGCTCTGCAACATGCAAGGAACCTGTCCTGGAGTTTTGGCAATTTTCAGAGAGACAGGGCAGTACAAACAGAGGTGGCAAGGGGACGGTACGGGTTTTTCGGGCAAGCCGAGTTCCGAGCATGCATCATTTGCGCGTCCCGAGGCAGAGGCTGCGGCCATCCTCTTCTTTCCTTTGCATTCTTTCCATTAACTAATTAGAAATTCTATAATAATTTTATTTGCTTATCATTCGGACTGTAATATTTATTTGGTTCCTCCGCGTGAGGGCAATTTTGTAATAAGTGTGCGTGAGTGTGTGTATGTCTTCCAACCTCACGTCTTTCTTCCCTTTTATTTACCTGCTTATGGTGGTAGATTAGGGCACGTTTAATTTAGCATACCTTATGCTATGCATGTGTGCATTCATGCATTTGTACTGCATGCATTAGGCTTGGTACATCATGCTAACTGCATTTGTACTTTAATTCACGAATTGAATACGTGATAATTGATCGCATTTCACACGCCATGTTTAGGGTAGCCGAGCCTATCTAGATTGCATTTTTGCATGCGATGCATTAGGCATTCTTAACATGAACTAGGACATGCATGTTTGCTAACTAGTTTACTGTTTTGGCACGGAGTACGATGTAAGTATTTATGCTTTAGCATCCCGCATGCGTGTGAGTGTTGCCATAACAGTATATTTACCATGTGGCTAGATGCTTATATGAGATGAACTGTTTGAATGCCTGTGGGTGGTGGTTGGATTGCTTGAGTTGGAAAAACTCGTTGAAATCCATGTTTTAGCCTACTTACGAGTAGCAAATCCCGAAACATTTTCAAAACAAACGGATATGCAATGCTTATTTCCAAATTAGGCAATCTAGTCTATACTTGTTTGCTGTGCGCATAACATAGTAATTCTAGGTTAATAAATGGAATAAGAACACATGATGTTTTCAAAACTGGATATCACGGTTAGTAGAGGCCGGCCTTCGGACCGGGCGAGAGGGGGTGCTCATAGCTGACCTTCCCCAATCGTACCCTAGCTCCCGAGCCGAGACAACTCCGGTGATGACGGACATGTGGCCTTGGGCACCGAGTCAGGGTTTCCTAAATTCTCCCATTTTAAAATATTTAGGTGGCGACTCTGTATCTGGCAAAGCAGTCCATGTTTGGCACTTCTTTTCTAAAAAATCTGTTTTCTCAAAACGATTTGCCAGATTTGGACTCTTTGGTTCAGATTAAGAACCGTGACAAAATGAGAGTCCTGAGCTGTAGTGACCCCAAAACGAACGGAACGGGACTCACCCTCCCGGGAGCATTCGGGCGCGTCTACAGTTTCTGGCGACTCTGCGGGGGAGAATATTAGAGAGCTTGACTCGAACTTGTGATATCCTGTTTTGATTTCCTTTATGTGTTTCTTTGCATTGCATTTCCATTGGTGCGCCTAGGAACACAGTGTTTGCCATCTGCCATTCCTGAACGGTTTGCCGGAGGCTTGTCTTGTCAAGGCATGACCATAAGGCTAACCGGCTATGGGCTCTGACAGTATGGGAACACAAACCCTGGTTTTACCGGGGCACCCTTTTCGACCATTCGACCTAGTACATATTCGGATCCATAGTGACCATTCCGAGATAGGACAGGCTGCTTACCCGATGTTAGGTTGTTTGAAAACTGCTGCGTGCATAGTGAAACCCTAGCTCCTGACAAAATAGGACAGGGAAACCCTACCCCAACATAGGGGTGTTTTGGCTCTTTCTTACTTGCTATGTGCTTTTGGAGTATATCTCTACAGGAATGTGCATACCAGTTCGCAAGTCTGGGGCATCAGGCCCAAGGGCATTGATATCAGAATTCGAGAATCAGTTATATCCGCGGGTATCAGATTCAGTATTTTTGGAACAGAAATTCGGGGGACCGTGATCAGTATCGGGGAACAGTGTGTTCGGCTTATCAAACTATGCATTGTGAATGCCCAACCGCATGTTGTATGTGTTTATTTAAGCAGTTATGCCGTCCGATTGTTTGTTTATTTATTGCTTTATTTATCTTTTGCTAGGGTAGTTTAGCACCATTGCTTCCAACCCGGAAGATATTCCCCGAGCACTCTGGATTAGAGGCCGTCGGCTCCATCGATCTGAGGATCTGATAGACGGACAACCAGTGTACTGCTCCCTACCCCCGGTTACTAGACGGAGGATAGCTGGGCAGAGGATATCAGTTCAACAGTCAGTTCAGAGGGCCTTATCTACCCCGCCTGAGTTCAGTAGGGATCAGGGCCCTGTTTCACCTACAGAAAGAGAACGTATACCAGTAATCCAATCAGAGCAGAATAGTATGGCTAGCTTAGAGGAGATGGTGCGCCAACTCCAAGAGAGCGTGAAAATGATGCAGCAGGATGCTGTTCGGCAGGCAGAGTTCGCCAAACAGCAGGCCACGGTTGTGAGCGAACAAGCAGGGTTAATCGGGAGGTTACAACAGCATGACGGAGCATCTGCTTCGCAACAAGTTCCTCCCCCACCAAGGGTTCTGATACCCGAAGAAACACCGAATACCAGGAATGTCCAAGAGGATACCGACCTTCCAACGGGGCCAGCTCCGCCCCCGATCCCGCCTCAACTATCCAAAGCACCCACTCCTGTCAATCAATCGGATTCTCCCTTCGAGTCTGAGGTGGACCCCATGGCATTGAAAATGAGCAAGCTTGAAAAGCTGTTTAAGAAAACTCAAGGTGTGAAGTCCATTCCAGACATTGGAGACGGATACACCGACGCAGCTGTGACGCTGCCAGATCGGTTTAAGATGCCACAAATTGATCGTTTTGATGGGTCTGAAGACCCCATGGTGCACCTAAGATTATTTTCAGACATCCTAAGGCCGATGGGCCTCACTAGACTGCAGAAGCTATCTTTATTTGGCCGAACCCTGTCGGGTGTAGCGGCCACATGGTATGCCAAACTGGAAGATGACGTCAAGAGAACTTGGGACGAGATGGCTGAGGCCTTCATCCTGCAGTACTCATACAATACACAAATCGAGATCACGACCCGGGATCTCGAGACAACAAGGCAAGAACCCAAGGAAAGCTTCTCAGAATTCGTAGCCAGATAGCGGGCTAAGGCTTCGATGATGACCTTAAGGCCCACGGACAAGGACCAGATTCGGATGATTGTGCGCAATCTTCAGCCGAAGCTAATGCAAAAGATGATTGTAGTCCCCTTCCCTACTTTTTCCGACCTGCATGAAATGGGGGTGCAGATTGAAGACGCCTTGAAGCAAGGATTGATCGATAATGACTGGGAGCAGCCCCGCAGAACTTTCAATCGTAACACTAATACAGGCCCGAGTGGCACTACAACTACCAGAACCTCCGAAGTGAGTATGGTCACCACCAACCCTTCCCCAAGAACTATGGCAGCCACACCATTCTCCGGTGCGTCCGGAAGCAACCCACAAACAACCAAATACCCTCCCAGAAACACCAGAACCTTCGCTCCGCCTTATATGCCCCTGTCCAAAGCTTTGGGGGTTTTGATCAGAAAAGGGCATCTGAAGCCCCTAGAGCCGCGGCCCTTACCAGAAAGACTCCCCGCCGCCCACAATCCGGCCAAGTATTGTGCATTCCACCAACAACACGGTCACGACACCGACCTGTGTTTTCGATTGCGCCATGAGATTCAAGATCTCATTGATAACGGGGTGATTTTACCTCCTGAGAAACCCAATGTTACTACAAATCCTCTCCCCACACATAACCAAGCTCCACCACCCAAAAGAATCAATTTCATCTACACTGGGGTCATGCCCTACGATCCTAGTATCTATATCACACCCTCCTACCTACCCAAGCCGGAAATTTTCCTTCCTGATTGCACCGATTTGTGCATGATGGATGTCTCCATAACTCAACCCAAGCCAGCGGTGGTCACCATCCAGAGCAGGAGAGAGAAGACCCCAAAGGAGAAGGAGGCTGTCTAGCCGGAGTCGGCGGAGTCTGGGAGTGATACGGAGAATGCTTATAGTCCGAGTGACTACATTTCACCGATGGACCAGAATAGACCAGATGTGATGTTTCCAGCAGAGGGAGAGCTGTGTGCAATCCAAGGGGACGGTCCAGGACAGGGAATGGATGATTTGACAGTTGTGGAAGAAGATCTTGCCCAGCTCCAATTTTACAGTAACCAAGACCCAGAAGACTCAGCCGTCTGCTGGTTCGACTATGAGGAATTGACGGAGGCCACGGGATGGTTGGACGATCAGCTAGATGTGGTAGGAGAGTTTCAGTCAGAACAAGGCCCGGCAGGGGCAGGGATGTCAGTAATAGCCGAGAACGTTGAAGAACAGAGTACATCGCCCGGAAGCGCCGGTGTCGAGAGTTTCGCTCGGGAATGGAGCATTTTAAGTACAGGGATTACGGAACAATCTACTGCATTGACGCAGTCAGAACGGGAAAAAGTTAAAGATTCTGAAAGAATCAGGAAGGTAAAAGCCCATGTGGGGGTTGAGACCGCCGCAAGTACAGAAATGGAGAATGCCGCGAGCATAGGAATAAGAGGTACCGCAAGTATCGGGACAGTCATGCCGGAACCGGACAGGTGCCTGTCGGCCGCAGATGGGATGTGGTGGGAAGACGACGACCTATGTCTTGCCCACACCGACGAAGACTGGGGAAATAACCAACCAGATGATACCTGGTATATCGGCGAAGTCGATCACATGACCAGGAGTGGACGGTATTTCAAGCCTCCACATCTGGATCAACCAGAGGCGTCTGGAAAGGATAGGGAGGCAGAGAAGCAAAAGGAAAAGCAACTTGAGGATGAGGCCGTATTAAGACAATTAAAGAAGATACAAGCAGACATCTTCATTTGGGGACTGCTTATGGCTTCTCGAGTACATAGACAGGCTGTCCTCTCAGCCATGGACAAAGCCAAGCTTTCCATAGACACCACGCCCGAACAGCTGGTAGGCCTAGTCTTTTCAGGAGGGGCTGCCCCGATGTTGACTTTCTCTGATAAAGAACTACCACCCGAGGGTGCGAACCATAACAAGTCGCTCTACATCTCTGTGGAGTGCAGAGATAAATGGATACCTGTGGTGCTTGTTGACATAGGGTCCGCCATCAACGTCTGTCCGGCAAGAACAGCCTACGCGATCGGTTTGAAAGTCGCGGATTTTGTGCCAACGGCCCAGGTGATTCGGGCGTATGACAACACAAGCCGGGAAGTAATGGGGACAGTTAAGATTCGAACAAAGGTTGGGCCGGGACAGCACGAGATAGATTTCCATGTCTTGGAGGTTCCTGCAACGTTCAACCTACTTTTGGGGCGGCCGTGGCTGCATCAGGTAAAGGCGGTCTCCTTTACCCTACATCAAGTGGTGAAATACCCCTACGGGAAGGGAGTAGCCATTGTTTTTGGAAACTCATCGATTCATCCGCCACCGGAGGTATCTAAACCTGTTCTAGAAATCGAGCACGGTATGGAAGATGTGTTCATATAAGGTTTTACCCTGGCTGAGGCTCGGGTCGTACAGGACATCATGGCAGCTAATGAAGGGGTATATGTCAGTGCCCAAGCAGTCTATCTTATGAACAAACTCCAGCACATCCCCGGGATGGGATTGGGGAAGAGCGGTCGGAAAGGCGTCGCGGCATTGGCCGAAGTGCCACACAACCCTCACGCCTTTGGGTTGGGTTACCTACCCACCAAAGAGGACTGGATAAGGAAAGGAAAGGAGATGGCCGGAAGAGCCAGAGCAAAATAGATGGGGAAGCCCTTTGACTTAATGCACCGGCCCATTCAGGGTACCCTGAACGGACGCTTCGTCCGGGAGGGGGAAGACTTTCCCTTCTGTGGCTTCCCCGAGCCGTGGTTGAACGCAGAAGGGAAGCGCGTACCAGGGTTTGAAATTTTCTTTGACCTGCAGTTACCTGAGAATGACATCACCGAAGAACAGACGGATTCATTAGCCGAGGCTAAGCAAAGTGAGGAAGTGCAGTCTGAGGACGCTGAGAATGAAATGGGGGTAGCACTGGCATGTCTACTTTCAGATCCTCCGATCGAACAGAAGTGCTTGGGGGACAACTCCTCGGTATGCATGATTGGGAATGAAGCGACTGCGGGCCTGCCATCAGCCATTTTGGATGCATCCATCGCACCTTCTCTCATCTGGCAATATGAAGAAGGATTTTTGTCCAACAGCACCGGGTCAGGTAGTGAGCCGGAATCTGATTCCACCGAGTCGACTGAGTCTGAATCCGGTATTCTTGGGGGTGATAACCCGGATGCCACAGTCCTGTCTAGGTCGTCATTTTCTTTCTCTTTTGAGTCTGTTGTAACAGAAGAATCGGACGACTTGGAAGTATTTAATGAGAATGATATGGATGTGGTTTCTGAGTATTTTTCTGTGCCTTTGATTTATTGCTTAAATCAGGATTTTGAAAATTTTGATGAAAACGACGAGGAAGAAATCCCTCCGATTTTGCAACGATTAATTGATCAAGAGCAGGAAAGATTTGTTAAACCCTTGATGGATGAAATCACTACTGTGAATGTTGGTACTGAGAAGGACCCGCGGCTGGTCCAGATCGGGTCCACGTTGTCTTCGGAGGAACGCGAGCGCTTAGTCGCTTTATTAAAAGATTTCAAAGATGTTTTCGCGTGGTCCTACGAAGACATGCCTGGAATCGATCCTGAGATTGTACAGCACCGGATCCCTCTTGATCCCGAGGCCCGACATGTCAAGCAGAAACTCTGAAGGATCCGTCCTGATTGGGCCATTAAGATCAAAGAAGAGGTCACCAAGCAAATTGGTGCAGGCTTCCTGCTGGTATCTGAGTACCCGACTTGGTTGGCCAACATTGTCCCAGTGCCGAAGAAGGATGGCAAGATTCGAGTATGTGTAGATTTCAGGGATTTGAATAAAGCTAGTCCGAAGGACGACTTCCCCCTGCCGCACATTGATGAGTTGGTAGATTTTACAGCGGGGCATGCTTTCGTTTATGGACGGTTTCTCAGGCTACAATCAGATAGTGATGGCACCCGAAGACCGGGAGAAGACTGCTTTCACCACCCCGTGGGGGACGTACTGTTACAGGGTTATGCCGTTTGGGTTGAAGAATGCTGGAGCCACCTACCAACGGGCAGCAACCACGATACTACATGATATGATCCACAAGGAGGTTGAGGTGTACGTAGATGACATGATTGTCAAGTCCAAAGATAGAGAGGGCCACTACACCGCCTTACAAAAGTTTTTTCAAAGGATCAGAGAGTTTCGGCTGCGGCTAAATCCTCAGAAGTGTACATTTGGTGTTACGGCGGGAAAAATGCTGGGGTTTCTGATTACACAGAGGGGCATCGAAGTCGACCCTTCCAAAATCAAGGCCATCTTAGAAATGCCACCACCAAGGACTGAAAAGGAGGTGCGAGGCTTTCTAGGTAAAGTGCAATTCATAAGACGGTTTATTTCCAAATTAACCTTGACTTGTGAACCACTGTTTGGTCTCCTGAAGAAAGGAAAGAAATTCCAATGGGACGGCCGATGTCAAGTAGCTTTTGAGCAGATCACGGAATATTTACAAAACCTGCCCGTGTTGTCACCACCGGAACCGGGGAGACCGTTGATATTGTACCTGTCGGTAACAGAGACTACCATGGGCTGCATGCTCGCACAAGAGTCAGAGGACAAGGTAGAAAGGGCCATCTATTATCTAAGCAAGAAGATGCTGGATTATGAGACCCGCTACACCCCGCTGGAGAAGGCTTGCTTGGCCTTGGTATGGGCTACCAGGAAGCTACGGCACTACCTGTTAGCTCATTCCGTAATGTTGGTTTCACGCTTGGATCCCATCAAATATCTTTTCGAGAAACCGGCACTTACGGGTAGGCTAGCTCGCTGGCTGCTGTTGCTTTCTGAGTTTGATTTGAAGTATGTAACACGCAAGTCAGTGAAAGGAAGAGCGGTAGCGGAGTTCCTTGCCGACCACCCGGTTGAAGGGGATGAAACGGTTGAGTACCTGTTCCCAGATAAAGCCATTTTGTATGTCGAAGATGAAACCTGGACGATGTACTTTGACAGAGCGTCGAACCAATACGGGTATGGGATAGGAGTGTTGTTGATAGCACCTGACGATTCCCATATCCCTTGAGCATTCAAGCTCCGGTTCAAAGTCTCGAACAATGAAGCAGAGTATGAGGCATGTATTGCTGGCCTAGAAGCAGCCCTAGAACTAGGGGCAAGACGGTTGGACGTCATTGGGGACTCGAACCTTGTTGTGTCCCAAGCAAAAGGAGACTGGAAAGTCAAAGAGGAAAGGATGATAATTTACCACCAAACCTTGGATTTGTTAATTCCTCAATTTGAGAAGCTAAATTTCACCCACCTAGTAAGAGAAAACAACAGGTTCGCAGATTCACTAGCAACTCTATCTTCCATGATAGACATCCCGTCCGGAGTCCGGATGCGTCCAGTCATTATTGATCAAAAGTTTGCGCCAGCGTACGAATCAATTTCTGCCATAGATGAGGCTCACGACGACCACCCCTGGTATTACGACATTTGGAACTTCTTAGAAAAGGAGGCGTACCCACCAGGGGCAAGTGCCAAGGATAAAAGAGCGATTAGAAGAATGGCTGTTCAGTTCATCATCTGCGGGGGTAAGCTGTACAAGAGGGGCCATCTGGGAATGCATAAGCTCTGTGTAGAAGCTGAAGAATCGAAGCGCCTGATGGAGGCCATCCATGGAGGAGAGTGCGGTGCACACATGAATGGGGTGATGCTAGCCAGGAAGATCCTCAGACAGGGCTACTACTAGTCTACAATGGAAGAGGATTGTATCGGTTTTGTTCGGCGATGCCACAAATGCCAGATCCATGCAAACCGCATGAACATCCCGCTGTCAAAGCTATATAACATGACTTCGCCATGGCCGTTTTCGGTTTGGGGAATTGATGTGATCGGGGCTGTTACTCCGAAGGGATCAAATGGTCATGAGTTCATATTGGTCGCGATAGATTACTTTACAAAGTGGGTCGAGGCCCAATCATGTGCCGTGTTGAAAGCATCGCACGTTGCAAAGTTCATCAGAAACAACATCATCTGTCGTTACGGAGTCCCAAACGAGATTATTTCGGATAATGGTTCCCACTTTAAGAAGGAAGTAATTGACTTGTTGGAGAAGTATAACGTGGCTTTTCATAAGTCATCCACGTATCGGCCGCAAACCAATGGAGCGGTTGAGGCCGCCAACAAGAACGTCAAGCACATACTACGGAAGATGGTGGAAACCTACCGGGATTGGCCAGATAAGTTGCCGTTTGCTCTGTGGGGCTACAGGACTTCAATCAAAACTTCTACCGGAGCGACTCCGTATTCATTGGTTTATGGGATGGAGGCTGTTCTACCTATTGAAATTGAGGTTCCGTCATTACGAGTGTTGGCTGAGTGTCAAATAGCCGAAGCAGATTGGCAGCAGAGCAGGTTCGAGGAACTCATGCTCTTTGATGAGAGAAGATTGAAAGCACTGTACCACGTTCAAAGTTATCAGCGCAGAATTGTCCGGGCTTTCAACAAGAAGGTTAAGTCCAAGAAGTTAAAGGAAGGAAATTTGGTGCTCAAGGACAACCGAGCTCCCATCCACGACCCAAGGGGCAAGTTCAGACCTAATTGGACTGGTCCTTACATTATCAAAGCTATCTGGTCAGGTGGAGCTGTGGTTCTGATGGACCTAGATGGTCTAGAGTTCTCCCAACCGATCAACATGGACAAGTTGAAGAAATATTACCCTTGAGAGGCTCGCTAGGCCGAAAACCCGAAAGGGCGACCTAGGCAAAAGTTAGAGCACAAAAAAATTAGAAAATATAAAAACTGAGCTCGCAAGGCTGAAAACCCGCAAAGGGCGGCTTTGGCAAAAGTTAGAGCGCAAAAGGAGAGTGAAAATACTCGAGTGAACCTTAGCCTGAACTACGTAAGGCTTGATTCCCATCTTTGGGATACGTAGGCAACTTCATCTTGGAGTTCAGCCATAATCCTTTTCCCCGATCAACTTTGTCCATTTGATCGTCTCGGCCATCTTTGTTTGTTCAGCATTCAAGAGTTCGGTTGTGATCTCCGGCGCAGTGCTCTTCAGACTAGGGGCAACTTTCCGTTGCCATGCAGTGTTGCGGTACTATTCAGACTAGGGGCAACTTTCCAGTTGCAGGGATCCGAGGTTGTGCACCTCAGTGACAGATTTCAAGCGTGTCCAGTTCTGATCCACATTGAAAATGTCTTTGAAAAGTTTTAATAAAGATGACTTTGTTCAAATAAATCTTTCTACAACTAAGACCATTTTGGACCAAAGCGGAAAATTTTTAGTACCACAACCTTCAATTTCATTGATTTCAAAACAGAGTTCTCCTGCTCTTACATACAATCAAAGTTGCTTTTTATTACATTCATAAAGAAAACTTGAAAGTACTAATAAAGCAATAAATCTGGGGCATAGTCAAGTAAGGTACTCCTGCGCCCCCTCCCAGAGCTGGTCGAAGCCTCTGATGCCAAGCTGGGCCCGACCTGTGCCTCCTCATTAAGCCAATCCAAGCACTCATCAGACAAAGTGCAACTGAAAGTAGGAGCGGGGGCCAGGAGTTCTCTCATCCTCCACGCGGTGGCCTGCCAAGCATGCTGTGCGCCTCGGGCCGGGAATGCAGCAGGATACTTTATCCCCTCCGGCGGGCAAGTCTGATCATGGCCGAATTGGAGTCGAATCCAAAATGGGAAGTAGAATACACAGTGAGTGAGGCCAATCAATTGAATCCCAGTCTGCCGGGGCATATTGTAACTCATTGCCGGAAGGCTCAGCCAAGGGCACCGCCAAGCAATACGGTCTGCAGACAAGTGGCACATCCAAGCGAACCACCATCCTTCGTCCAGGGCATTGACCAGACGGTGCCAGAAGAAGTAGCCGCGAGCTGAATATGCTGGGCAAGAGTCCACAACCTGCAGTTTGTCCATTAACCATACCTGGGAAGGGATAAAAAAAAATGAGAGAATAAAGAATAGAGAGATGTACAAGGAGAGAAAAGTAAGAATAGGGTTTCGTGAGAAAAGACCGAGCTCGAGGGCCGAGTGATGTGAGCAATGCATATACATGAGATTGGGTGGGAAACATTACCTGTAGTAGTAGTGGACTCCCTGCTAATCTGGTCGTCTCATGACGATAAAAGGCGTCTAAGCCCATCAACGTCTCAGCTAGAGTCATGGCAATACAGCTCTTGCCCTCCTTCAAACCTTGGGCAACCTCGGTCAGGCGGACGCTAGACCCTCTGGAGCCTGAGACAAATAGAAAGCGAGATAGCATGCACAAACAGAGGGCATGTAGCCGGAAGCCTTGCCAGTGATGGTTGTTGCGATCGTCGGCGTCAGAAAACCGATCGATCAAACTCGGAATGTCCAGCATCCCGTCACAAATCAGAGACCGAGCGTCACGCATACTGAGTCCACACGTTCGCCCTAAGGATTGGGCGTGGCCGAAGTTAAGTTGGGGGAGGAGCTCCTCGTCGCGCTCGGACTCCATTAAGGCTCGGAAGTCCTCGAAGGTAGGACATATCTCTTGTCCAGCGAAGCTAAAGACATGCATCACCGGATTCCAAAACCTTGTCGCGGCATGGAGAAACGGGAGGTGCAATGGGGTACGACCCAGAGTGAATAGTGCATTGATGCCGAAACCCCGAAAATTCACTTTTTCCGAACCATCCAAGCTAGCCATCCAAGCTGTAAGATTTTGAGCAAGAAACTCTTCCATTGGGGCAAATCAGTGTAAAAGTGAGAAAAACCACGAAGCTGGGATCTTTTGTAGGAGATAAGGTTGAGTGGAGGACAGGTGTCAACATTCTGGTGATCCCCTCATTAAGTGCCGGCCGGCCAAACTCTTTGCCGATCGACCATGATATTTTGCCGACGGAGCAATTTTCTGGCCGGTGGCCATTCCTTGCAGCCGGTGGTCTCTACCCCTGGCCGGTGGGCTTCCTCTTGGTTTCCTGAGTTGTTTTGCTAGGCATTGGGGAACTTCAACACCTCCCATCCCTCCCCGGCTGTCGATTCTCGTGACGGCACACCTGTCCGATTGACAAGTTATTGTGCATTTGCTTATCGAGTTGTATTTCGCTCTCTCTGAGCTCTTGATTTGTTCATCGAGTTGTACTCACGCTTGGTTTGGTTATATCGTGTCTTTGTTTTGCTTATTGGGGTGTAAGTCGGTTCACTACCTGATTATTACGATGCAAATTTTCAGTGTTCAAGAAGTTCAATTTCGTTCACGTTATGGTGTGAGACCCTGCGATGCGACACATAGAAAATTTACAAATGCAACATCTTTTGAACAAAATGGTTGTTTCATTCCCATCACGTGTTTGCAAAACGCGTAATTTTGAGAAAAAAATAAAACCTGCCCGAGGCAGTGCAATGTGCTTAAACTACTAGTAAAAAGGAAAGTAAAGCATAAAATGGCAGGGTAGCAAAGTATCCGAATTGATACCAGTGAAACTCCCCTCGCAGTCAACGCACCTTCCGCACCTCCGTTCGGGTCAACCACATTGTTTGACGCCTTCACAATGCGGGAAAGCACACCTTTGAAACGTGAACCTTCGAGTTGACCTCAGTCCACAACCTCTGCGGGCAATGCTCGATTCATGCGGAGGACGTCCCGTCCCATATCCTTTTCATGCCTTGTGGGTTCCACAAATTGTTTCAATTATGCTGTGTAATAGTACATTTTATTACATGCGTAGACCGCATGCTAATTTCATTACCTGCGTAGACCGCATGTTTTGATTGCGTAGACCGCATGAATATCTAATTTCATTACCTGCGTAGACCGCATGTTTTGATTGCGTAGACCGCATGATTATTTAGTTTCATTACCTGCGTAGACCGCATGTTTTGATTGCGTAGACCGCATGATTATTTAATTTCATTACCTACGTAGACCGCATGTTTTGATTGCGTAGACCGCATGATTATTTAGTTTCATTACCTGCGTAGACCGCATGTTTTGATTGCGTAGACCGCATGAATATCTAATTTCATTACCTGCGTAGACCGCATGTTTTGACTGCGTAGACCACATATTAATTTCATTACTTGCGTAGACCGCATGTTTTGACTGCGTAGACCGCATATTAATTTCAGCACCTGCGTAGACCGCATGTTTTGATTGCGTAGACCGCATGATTATTTAATTTCATTACCTGCGTAGACCGCATGTTTTGATTGCGTAGACCGCATGATTATTTAATTTCATTACCTGCGTAGACTGCATGTTTTGATTGCGTAGACCGCATGATTATTTAATTTCATTACCTGCGTAGACCGCATGTTTTGATTGCGTAGACCGCATGATTATTTAATTTCATTACCTGCGTAGACCGCATGTTTTGATTGCGTAGACCGCATGAATATCTAATTTCATTACCTGCGTAGACCGCATGTTTTGACTGCGTAGACCGCATATTAAATTCATTACCTGCGTAGACCGCATGTTTTGATTGCGTAGACCGCATGATTAGTTAATTTCATTACCCGCGTAGACCGCATGTTTTGATTGCGTAGACCGCATGAATATCTAATTTCATTACCTGCGTAGACCGCATGATTATTTAATTTCATTACCTGCGTAGACCGCATGTTTTGATTGCGTAGACCGCATGATTATTCAAATTCATTACCTGCGTAGACCGCATGTTTTGATTGCGTAGACCGCATGATTGTTTAATTTCATTACCTGCGTAGACCGCATGTTTTGCTCGCGTAGATGGCATAATTATCATTATTTAATTACCTGCGTAGACCGCATGTATTGCTTGCGTAGACCGCGTATTAGTTGATTTCATTATCTGCGTAGACCGCATGCTTATGATCAAATTCGTTGCCTGCGTAGACCGCATGCTCCACTCACGTGTTTGCATTTTCACAGCATTGTTATGCTCCCCACTCGCTTTGTGCTGTCACGCATTTCAAGTACACTATCTATGCAAGTTGTTAACAATATTGTACCTATTAAGTTTGTTTTCTTTGCAGGCACGATATTGTATGTACGGTTCATTCGAGGCTGGTGCAACCAGACGAACCGCACAGGTATTGTATCCTCCGAGTGAGAAGTATCGAAAATTGCATAATTCTCTTACATCCTTTCCACATTGTAGTGTAGTTTGGTGTATGCTAGCTTAAAATTGTTGCATGTATGCTTCCTTACAGCTTTCTTTGCATGATCATAAGTTATGCTCGGCTTCGTGCATTGTCTTGCATTTTGCCCCTGCCTTCCGGCGCATGCCTTGTTTGTCTTGCATGTTTGTCTAACTCTTCGGCCTTGTCAAAAATGGGTCGTCTCTGGGCTTTGACATTCACTCCCGTCATTGTTATGACTTTCGAGTTCTGTCAAAGAGGGGCAACTGTAGACACCCCATTTTTGACCATCCTCAAGACTTGGACGTCACCGTTTGAACACTCGGTGATCATCCATGTTTGTGTTCGTTTGGAGTTCCCGGAGGTCTCGGCTACGCGCCTTGTCTCAGGATCTCCGAACTTGATTGTTTAGTGTCTGGTTTTGCACCAAACACTTGTGTTTTGCCTTGGAGGGGCAGGGAATGCCTTGTGAGGCATCCCCACACACCACCGACAGTGGCTAAAGGTCACCGGCTGGCTTTTTGATGCCATCGGCACTTTTTATTGCCGGTCGGCACTAAATTTTGTCAAAATGACATTTTTGGGCAGCCGACCACTGTTCATCCACTTTATGGAGATATTTTGTGCCAGCTGTGATAGCTGGCACCAACTCTGCCTCCCTCCATACACGTGTATGGAGGGATGCCCCTCTAAGCAAGCTTGTTGTATAAGCTTTGCAAGAGGGGCCTCTATAAGAGGAGGGCTCTCCTCTTTGATCTAGGTTAGAAAAATTAGAAGTAAAACCAGAGCTTAGAGATATAGATACATCCTATCTCTATATCTCCCTCCCTCTCCTCCTTTGTGTGTGTTATTTGACCCAAAAGTGTGATTTTACCTTACTTTTGCACCATTACACACACTATTACACCTTGCTCCGAGTTTGAGGGACTTGGGGGGTTGATTCTTGAGTTTTTGGACTGATTTTGGTCAAAAGAAGAGGGCTGGACCATTTGTTCTTCAAAGGTTCTTCAAGGGTGAGCATCTTGCTTTATATTCCCCAAACTTGCAATAGTTTTTTACCTATCTTGCTTGCTGATTTAGCTTTTGTGTATAACATGAAAAAGGCTTATATTTTCATGCTTTAGAACTTTCATTCAGATTGTCTTGTAGTTTGAGTGCAAACTCACCTTGTTAGGCCTTATTTGGCCCCTTTTGTTGCCTCTTTGGTAGGGCCTTGTTTACTTCAGTGTTTTGATCTCTTTACCACTGAAAACCGGTGTATTTTTGGTGGTAAGGAAGGTGGTTTGAAGCCTTGCATAGGGGAGGGACACCCCTCTCCCTTCAATGTTTTGTTTCCTTACTTTTTGGCTTAAAAGGGTAGCATGTGTGCTTGATCATTTTTGGCCTCATTTCAGAAGTTTTTTGGGTGATTTAGGTCATGTGTGACCTCTGTTTTTGGCTGGATTTATGTCTCTTTCCATGCTTAAAGTACTTGCTTTGTATTGCTCCATTTGGCCTAGAAATGCCCCTTGTGCTTAGGCCATGATTCTTGCATCTATTGGCATGGTTCCATGAAGGTTTTGGTATTATTTTATCATGATTGAGGTCTGTTGGTCATCTATTTCAGCCATGTTCGCCTTGTTTGAATGTCATCTCTTTGTGTTTTGGCTTATAAGCTTTGAATATGTTGACCTCTAGCATGCATAGTTTGGACCATCCTCATGTTTTGGCATCATTTAGGACCATATTTCAGTCCATAAATCATGCTCATATGTGTGCACTTGTGACCTCTTTTGTGCCTTGAAGGCGTGCCCTCTTGTGCCTACATATGAACCTTAGTGCATACACCCTTTGGAGCCATCTTAGCTGCCATATTAGGAGGGTTTGGAGCCCTATTTTGCCTGTAAAAATTTTGTTTCTTACTTGTCTAAATCATGCCATGATTGATCATGCTATGGGAGTGAGGTACCTACTTTCTTGTGCCTTAGTTTCGAGACCATTGGCTTGCATGTTGGCATGAGAGTTTGTCCACCATTTTGGGCACTTTTGGCCACTGTTTTAAGATGGTTTGATGTCTGCCCCTTTGTGGCTTATGGCCACCCTTGCATGCTTATCTCATGTTTGTTGCATAATTGCTTCATTAAGTGTTGTAACATGTCGATCCCATTGCCTAAATGGCCCATGTTTGCATTGCATTTGCATCTTGTATGCCTAATATTGCATGCTTGCCATACTAGTTGCATGACACTTGGCATACCTTGCATATTGATATCATGTTGCATTTTGAGCCATGTTTGCATAACATGCATTGCATTACTTGGTTTGGGGTGTCAAACCAAGTGTGAGAGTTGAGGGGCGTTCGTACCACAAGTGATGTAACGTGCCTTAACTTTCGGTCACCGGGGCCTTTGACTTCACCATGATAAGGTTTTGGTCTTCATTTGTGTGCTGCATGCCTCTTTACATCAAGTGGCAAACTTGATCCCTTGGGCTATCATGCACCATTGATGGCTCGAGGATCGAGGGTCATGCTTCCTTGAGTTCAAAGCATGATAGGAAGTATGACCATGCTCACATATGCCTAAAAACCCCATGCCATGCACTGCCTGTTCTCTGTCTGCTGTCAAAACTGTCTTCTGCAGGAAGCTTCTGCCGACCGGCAGAATTTAGTGCCGACCGGCAATATCTGAACGGCCGATGAACCTATGGACAGCCGGTGGAAATTCTAGACTGCCGGTGGGGATTCTGTCTAGCCGGTGGTGCTCTGCAACATGCAAGGAACCTGTCCTGGAGTTTTGGCAATTTTCAGAGAGACAGGGCAGTACAAACAGAGGTGGCAAGGGGACGGTACGGGTTTTTCGGGCAAGCCGAGTTCCGAGCATGCATCATTTGCGCGTCCCGAGGCAGAGGCTGCGGCCATCCTCTTCTTTCCTTTGCATTCTTTCCATTAACTAATTAGAAATTCTGTAATAATTTTATTTGCTTATCATTCGGACTGTAATATTTATTTGGTTCCTCCGCGTGAGGGCAATTTTGTAATAAGTGTGCGTGAGTGTGTGTATGTCTTCCAACCTCACGTCTTTCTTCCCTTTTATTTACCTGCTTATGGTGGTAGATTAGGGCACGTTTAATTTAGCATACCTTATGCTATGCATGTGTGCATTCATGCATTTGTACTGCATGCATTAGGCTCGGTACATCATGCTAACTGCATTTGTACTTTAATTCACGAATTGAATACGTGATAATTGATCGCATTTCACACGCCATGTTTAGGGTAGCCGAGCCTATCTAGATTGCATTTTTGCATGCGATGCATTAGGCATTCTTAACATGAACTAGGACATGCATGTTTGCTAACTAGTTTACTGTTTTGGCACGGAGTACGATGTAAGTATTTATGCTTTAGCATCCCGCATGCGTGTGAGTGTTGCCATGACAGTATATTTACCATGTGGCTAGATGCTTATATGAGATGAACTGTTTGAATGCCTGTGGGTGGAGGTTGGATTGCTTGAGTTGGAAAAACTCGTTGAAATCCATGTTTTAGCCTACTTACGAGTAGCAAATCCCGAAACATTTTCAAAACAAACGGATATGCAATGCTTATTTCCAAATTAGGCAATCTAGTCTATACTTGTTTGCTGTGCGCATAACATAGTAATTCTAGGTTAATAAATGGAATAAGAACACATGATGTTTTCAAAACTGGATATCACAGTTAGTAGAGGCCGGCCTTCGGACCGGGCGAGAGGGGGTGCTCATAGCTGACCTTCCCCAATCGTACCCTAGCTCCCGAGCCGAGACAACTCCGGTGATGACGGACATGTGGCCTTGGGCACCGAGTCAAGGTTTCCTAAATTCTCCCATTTTAAAATATTTAGGTGGCGACTCTGTATCTGGCAAAGCAGTCCATGTTTGGCACTTCTTTTCTAAAAATCTGTTTTCTCAAAACGATTTGCCAGATTTGGACTCTTTGGTTCAGATTAAGAACCGTGACAAAATGAGAGTCCTGAGCTGTAGTGACCCCAAAACGAACGGAACGGGACTCACCCTCCCGGGAGCATTCGGGTGCGTCTACACCGGGATACGTCCCTATGTTTTTCCTTCTTTTCGAAACACCGAGATACGTCCCTATGTTTCTCCATTTTTGGTTAAGAGCATCTAGAATACCTTCCAATTCTTGAGCCATTCTGAAACACCGGGATACATCCCTATGTTTCTCCTTCTTTTTGAAACACTGGGATACGTCCCTATGTTTCTCCCTTTTCGGTTAAGAGCATTTGGAATACATTCCAATGCTTGAGCCATTCCGAAACACTGGGATATGTCCCTATGTTTCTCCTTTATTCCAAAACACTGGGATATGTCCCTATGTTTCTCCTTTTTCCGAAACACTGGGATATGTCCCTATGTTTCTCTTTCTTCCCGAAACACTGGGATATGTCCCTATGTTTCTCCCCTCCCACCTGCATTGTCATGCACACTTTATCTGCGTTGTTATGCATCTCCTTCACATTATTATGCGTCACACCTAGGTTCAATTGTCATGCATCCCTCGACTTGCGTCATTACGCACTTTTCACTTGCATTGCTATGCATATTCCTAACAATATTGTACCTGTTGAGTTTCTCTCTTTTGCAGGAACGATATTGTATGTACGGTTCATTTGAAGTTGGCACGACTAGACGAACCTGACAGCTATTGTATGTACTCCGCGTGAGATGTAGCGAGAATTGTATAATCCTCCTACATTCTTACTGCATGAAATGTAGTTTGATTTGCATTCTTGCTTAAAATTGTTGCATTTATTGTGTATATTTGCTTCATTACAGCTGTCTTTGCATGATCATAAGTTAGGTCCGACATTGTGAATGTCCTTTGCATTTTGCCCCTACCTGCGGGCACATCTCTTGCTTATCCCGCCTGTTTGTCTAAGTCATCGGCCTTATCAAAAATGGGTCGTCTCTGGGCTTTGACATTCACTCCCGTCACGTATGACTTTCGAGTTCTGTCAAAGAGAAGCAACTGTAGACACCCCATTTTTGACCGACCTTAAGACTCAGACGTCATCGATTAAGTGCTCGGTGATGGTGCATGTTGTGCTTGTTCTGAGGTTTCGGAGATTCGGCTGAGAGCCTTACCCCCGGACCTCGGGACCCTTTTGTGCTTTGCCTCGGTTTGTGAACCAGGTCCTGTTTTCTCTTCCCGAAGGGAGGGAGAGGTCTCATAGACCATCTCTCAGTGGCCGTAGGCTACTTTTCGTGGTCGTAGGCCACCTTTTCTTTTTCGAGACCAGTTTTTGGTTTTCGGAGCCGTCAGTCGTGCGCCTCGGTTCGGGACCGCTTAACTTTCTCCGTTTGACACAGTTTTTGGCACACACCTTGCATCCTCTCTCTAGAGGGACACTGTGGCCCGGGAGACCACCTTTGCGGTCGCACGCCACTTCCGATGCTTAACTGCCTATTTTCGGGGCACCCGGTTGCGCGTTTTGACCCCCGAACCCTCGTTTTGCATCCGTCTTGGTTTGTTTTTGGCATGAACCTTGTTTTCATTGTTTGGGAGGTGGTACAAGGGTGGGAGGCCACCTTTTCTCCTTGGAGACCACTTTTCTCTCGCCAGTCGGTTTTCTTGTTAGGAAGTTGCTCTCCTTGGTGTTTGAGCCACATTTGCTGGTCTCCCATCATACCACTAGCTTGCATTCAATGTGGAGACCATCACAAGGGCTGGCCGACCAACTTTTTTTCACTTGAATCTTTTGAACTGGTCGGCCGACCAGGGGAAGTGGTCGGCCGACCACCTGAACTGGTCGGCCTGCCCCCCTCAGTTTTGTCTGTGTGAGTGTGTGCCAGTTGTGCCAGCTGGAATGCATAGACTACATCCTCCATGCACGTGTATGAAGGATCTTGAGCCTTGTTTTTTAGCTTCTTGAGGAAGCTTTGGCCTTGTATCTCTATAAGAGAGGCCCTCCTCTTCCTTATACCAGGTTGAGAAATTGGTTTAAGGCTCCAATACATATCTCTCTTTTTATCTCTATATTTTGGGTTCAAAAGGGTCTTGTTCTTGCACCTTTGCACACCACCTCATAGCCTAACCCTTCCACCATTGCTTTGAGGTCCTTCAAGGTCATTTTCAGAGGTTAAAGGTCTGGTTTTTGGGTCCAGAAGTTGTTGTCTTGCTGAGCTTCAAGGGTAACACAGTTTTTCTCTCTTTTAAGCTTTATTTTGATCCATCTCTTAGCCCTATTTGCATGCATATTTGAGCTTTTTTGTCAACTGAAAAAAGTCTTTTTTTTGAGGTCCTTTTGGTGTTTGTTTAAGGTCATTTTGTTGTTAGGGGTCATCTACCCCCTTGCATGCTTTATTTTGCCTTGTTTTGAGCCATGCCCTAAGGCCTTTGTGTTGACCTTTTCTTGCCCTTTTAACCACTGAAATCCAGCAGATTTTCAGTGGTTAACATGTGTTTTTGAGAGCCAAAATCAGAAAGGGGTGACCCTCTCCCTCCTTATCTTGTTCACTAGCATTTTTTGCCTTACAAAGAAGCCTTCATTTGCACACCTCCAAGCCTTGTTTCAGGCCCCTTTCAATGACTTTTAGGGCCTTCCTAGGCTCTGTCTAGAGTTGATTTGGTCATCTTGGGTGTGTCTCTTGCATGTGTTGAATAACCCCTCTTATAGCCTACCAAAGGAGCATGACATTTTTGCATGCATTTATCATGTTCTAGTGGGTTTTTGGGCTTTATTTGGCATGTCATGTCTCTTACTTTTGCTGGTTTAGTGGCCTCTTGAATGCTTCATATGCTTGTAGTGTAATCCATGCTCACTAGCTCACATTGCATGTTGTTTTGGCCCTTGATTCTAGCACATTTTGGCCATGTTCTAAACTGATTTTATTCATGATTTGGGCTGCCTTAGCTCTGTTTTGAGGTCCCATGGTCGAATGATGCTTGCCATGCATGCTTGTAGTGTAATACCCTTGCATAGCTTCGAGTTTTTAAGCCTCTTGCTTGCTTAACTTGAGTTGTTTTCATGCCTTGGCATCATTGAACATGTTATTTCAGAGCTTATACTTGTGCCATATTCCCATGTTTTCCACTCTTTAAATGTGTTTGAGGGTTGTGCTTGTATGCCTCATTTATGGACCATTGCATGAGCTTCATTTTTGTGCATTGCAAGCCATCATTTTAGTCCATTTTTCCACTGTTTTCGGACTGCATAGGGACTGTTTGGGGTTGGTTTGGTCATTTGGGCATCACTTTGCATACCTCTAGTGTAATGCACTTCACTAGTTTCGGTAATTGTGTCGTTCAACATGCATCGGGTGAGTTGTTTGCATGATTCGGGACCATCTTGTATGTCATTTCAGAGTTGGAACATGTGTCATTGTATGCCATATTTCATCCTTGTCATGCTTTGGTAGAGTTGCACTTTGTTCCTTAGGTTTGGTCCCTTGCATTTGTGCATGTTTGCATGTACCTTGTTGCCTCATTCTCATCATATTGGCCACTGGTTCGGGCGTGGCCGAGGCCCATCCATCTTGGTTTAAGTCCATCTTGCATTGTGTATGCCCCATAGTCCATGTTATCACATGTTTGATCATTGCATTGCGTATGCCCCGTTCATAACATTGCGTATGTTAGTGCATTGTGTATGCATGCCATATAATCCATGTGCATTGAGTATGCCATTGATTAGTTCATAGCATTGTGTATGCCATTTGCATGCTTGCATATGATTCCGTGCATCTTCGCATCTCTTAGTTGCATTGCATTTAGATCGCATGCTAGAGTTGCATTTGTCCATACATTGTTTGTTGCATTGTGTTTGGAGTAGGGTTTAGTCCAAACACGGGAAACGAGGGACGCTTCGTACTCAAAGTGACGAAACGTGCCTCGATTCCCAGTCGCCGACACTCTTGACTACCCATGATGGAGTTGTTGGCTTTAGGTGTTAATATGTGTATTCATTTCACATTGAGTCGTGCAATTCGGCTCCTCGGCCATCATGCATCGGAATGCGTGATTGGTGGCACGAAGATCGAGGACTACACTCCCTAGAACTTATGCAATGACGGGGGGAGGGGGGAGTGGTCATACACACATATGTTGAAAATACCTTGCCTTATCACTCTCTTGCCTTTGTTGCAGAAAAACCAGAAACCAGGGGCAGAAACTGGTCGGCCGACCAGCTTTTCTGGCAGGCCGACCACCCTTTTGGGTTTCTCCCACAAAAGGTGGTCGGTAGGTGGTCTCCAAGGCCATAAGTTGGTCGGCAGCCTTCCCATGGGTTCCCAGGGTTTAGTTTCAGCCTTCTGGAGCTTTGTGCCAGTTTCTGAGATCAATTGCAAACAAAGGCAAGTCGAGGCATCGCGATGGATTTCCCGACAAGGTGACTCGAGCATGCATGCATCCTTATCATTTGGAACAGAGCTGAGGCAGTCCATTTTCATGTAGCTTGCATGCTAATTTATTTGCTTCTTAGTTTAATTTGTCAATTAATTAATGTTGTATAACATTTAGCTGTAATTTGTTATTCATTTTGGTTGTGTAATAACTAGTTTAATTAGTTTAGATTAGCTAGTTGGTTCTGTATTATTTATTCGGACCCTCCGAGAGAGGGCAATGTTGTAATAAGTGTGCGTGTGTGTGATGTATGTTTTCCAACCCCACGTCTTTCTCCCTTTTATTTACCAGCTTATGATGATTAGTTTTAGAGCATGTTTCAATTAGCATCTATATGTTTGCATGCTTGCATTCATTCATCTGTATTGCATGCACCGGGCTCGGCGCATCATACTAACTGCATCGTATTTCACTTCCAAGTTGAATACATGTATCGATTGTTGTATTTCATATGTCATCTTAGAATAGCCGAGCCTATTGTAGTTGCATTTTTGCATGTGTTGCATTAGGCATTCTTAGCATAGTTAGGATTCATGCACGATTTCTAATTAGCTTCTGTCTTTGGCTCGGAGTACTCGGTAAGCGTTTATGCTTTAGCATCCTTGCATGTGTGTGAGTGACTGCCATGATAGCATGCTTACCATGAGGCTATGTGCTTATGTGATATAACTTCCTGAATGCCTGTGGGTGAAGGTTGGGTTGTTTGAATTGGAATAATTCGTTGAAACCCGTGTTTTTGCCTACTTGCGAGTAGCAAACTTCAATCCATTTTCAAAACAAACGGATATGCGATGCTTTGTTCCAACTTAGGCAATCTAGTCTATACTTGTATGCTGTGCGCCTCACATAGTAATTCTAGGCTAATAAACCAGAATAAGAGCACATGTGTTTTCAAAAACTCGATATCATGCTTAGTAGTGGCCGATCTCTAATCGGGCGAGCGGGGGTGCTCATGAAATGACCTTGCCCAATCGTACCCAAGTTCCCGAGCCGAGGCAACTTTGGTGATGACGGACATGTGG
This sequence comes from Camellia sinensis, assembly GCF_055761805.1. Taxonomy (NCBI): domain Eukaryota; kingdom Viridiplantae; phylum Streptophyta; class Magnoliopsida; order Ericales; family Theaceae; genus Camellia; species Camellia sinensis. The sequence continues at coordinate 76,879,050 of NC_138964.1, forward strand.
CCTTAGGCATGAGTCAGGGTTTCCTAAATTCTCCCAAAATAAAATATTTAGGTGGCGACTCTATATCTGGCAAAGCAGTCCATGTTTGGCACTTCTTTCTAAAATCAATTTTTCAAAACGATTTGCCGGATTTGGACTCTTTGGTGATTTATCGATCTTGCATTGCATTTTACGAGATTAGATTCAGAACCGTGACATCGAGTCCGAACTGTAGTGAGCCCAATGAACAAAACGGGATTTTTTCCCGGGACGTTCAGGGACGTCTACAGGGAACAAAACGGTTTTGGTCTCATCTTGACCTGCCTTGGGACTGTTTTGGGTCCCCTTGGCCCTTTGGGGCTTGCCTTACATGGTCATGGTTCGAGTCTCTTGGCTAGCTTCAAACTTTGAGCCTTCTTGCATGCTTTGTTTGTGTTATATGTGTGATTTGGCATCATTCCTAACATCATTACAGAGCTTATGGTGCTGTCATATATCCATGTTTACTACTCTCTAAACGTGATTAAGAGTTGTCCTCTTTATGCCTTAATGCTTGGGCCAATTGGTGCATGATTGTCTTGCATTTTCATGCTCTTCTTACCATCATTTTAGCACTTATGGCCACTGTTTTGGCATGGTTGAGGCCTATCCATTTTCAGTATAAGTCCATGGATCATGCGGTTTGTGTATTGTTGTATGCTTATCACATTACATGTTGTTGCATACTTATTATTGGTGTCATTGTTGCATGCATATCACATTGTATGTTTGCATATCTAGGTTGCAAGTCGTATTGCATACTCATTGTATATCATGTTGTTTACATGTTAGGTTGCATTGCATTGCAATTGTCATGCTCATGTTACATTGCCTTGCATTTCCATGTTGCATTGTACTTGGTTGCATGCATTGCATTGTATTTGGTTTGGGCTGTCAAACCAAACACGAGGACCGAGGGACGTTCGTACTTGAAGTGACGAAACGTGCCTCAATCCTCGGTCGCCGACACTCTTGATCCAACATGATAGAGTTCTCGGCATTCATGTGTTTTTGTGCATTCATTCCATATTGAATCGCACATTTGGCTCCTTTGGCCATCATACATCGACATGTGTGATTGATGGCCCGAGGGTCGAGCACTAGACTCCCTTGAGCTCATGACATGATAGGGAGGGTGTTGTGCACACATTGCCTTGAAAATGCATTGCCATGCTCTGTTTTTCCTCTGCTGCAGCAAAATAGCATTCTGCAAGAAGATATGACCGGCCGGCCATCTTCACTGGCGATCGACTAAACATTGTTCGCCAAGATGCTCGGAAATGGTCGATGACCAATTCCACACGGCCGATGTTCCTATATTTTGGCGGGTGACTTCCCACAGTGCTCAGGGAGTGGTTCGGAAGCATCCTTGGGACTTGTGCAGCTTTCAAAGGTATAGAACAGTACAAATAGAGGCAACATATGGCAGGCAACGGGTTTCCGAGCGAGGCGATCGAGCATGCATCATTCAATCATTCCGAGGCAAAGCTGTGGCGGCCTCTTTAGTTTCATAGCTTAGTTAATTTGTTCAAATTAGTTAATAGTTATGTAAAAATTAATTAGCTAGGGTAGTTAATTAATTAGTTGATTTGTATTATTTATTCGGACCCTCCGTCGAGAGCGCGAATTTTGTAATAAGTGTGCGTGAGTGTGTAAATGTCTTCCAACCCCACGTCTTTCTCCCTTTTACTTACCTGCTTTCAATGGTTAGTTTTAGGTCATGTTTCAATTAGCATCCTTATGCTCGCATGTTTGGATGCATCGGGCTCGGCGCATCATACTAACCGCATAGTATTTCAATTCCAACTTGAATATGTGTATCTAGTTGTCGCATCTCACATGCCATTCTTAGATAGCCGAGCCTATTTCTAGTTGCATTTTTGCATGTGTTGCATTAGACATCTTAACATAGCTAGGATCATGCATTGATTACTAACTAGCTATTGTTTTGGCTCGGAGTACTAGGTAAGCTTTTATGCTTTAGCATCTTGCATGAGTGTGAGTGTTAACATGACAGCATGCTTGCCATGAGGCTAACTGCTTATATGATATAACTACCTGAATGCCTGTGGGTGAACGTTAGATTACTTGAATTGGAACAATTCATTGAAATGCGAGTTTTAAGCCCACTTGATTGTGGCAAAATCATATTTTCTAAGCCCACTTGAGGGTGGCAAAATTCACGTCTTAGCCTACTTGCGAGTAGCACCTTCAAACCATTTTCAAACAAACAAACATGAGATGATTTGTTCCAACTTAGGCGATTTAGTCTATACTTGTGTGTTGTGCGCATCACATAGTAATTCTAGGCTAATAACCTGAATAAGAACGCATGTGTTTTCAAAAACAAGATATCATGTCAGTAAAGGCCGATCTTCGATCGGGCGAGCGGGGGTGTTCATTGCATGACCTTTCCCTCTCGTACCCAAGTTCCCGAGCCGAGGCAACTTTGGTGATGACGGATACGTGGCCATAGACACAAGTCAGGGTTTCCAAAATTCCCCAAAATAGAATATTTAGTTGGCGACTCTATATCTGGCAAAGCAGTCCATGTTTGGCACTTCTTTACAAAAATCAGTTTTCCAAAACGATTTGCCAGATTTGGACTCTTTGGTGATTTATCAATCTCACATTGCACATTGTGAGATCAGATTAAGAACCGTGGCATTTGAGTCCGAACTGTAGTACAACATAATGCCCCTCGGGGCGCGTCTATAGTGACCAAGATATACGTCCACTAATATTTCCTTCGGAGCAACTTGGTTGTGACCTCATCAAAGCTTCTAGTTTTTCCTATAGCATAAATGGGGGGGGGGGGAAATAAGAAGACGAAGAGCAAGAGTGATTGTTTGCCACGAAGACATTTTTGATAATTACATCATCCATGTCGCCCATCTTAGCCTTTGTTCATGTTGTTGTAATCAGGATTAGGCCTTTCAAAACTTTATGCTTCTTAAAAATTACATGCCCACATGTATGATATCCGAAATTGATATGTGATTCAAGATCACATCCATATTAATATAATTATAATTAAAATCAAAGTTAATAAGGTTGCCTCTACATTCTCACAGCTCTGTCTATAAAGTGTCTCAAAAATAAAGCCAAAAGGATTCCCATAGTAGATATTTCAGTTATTTAAATCTAAAGAGAATAATATACATTAGAATACATATACAAAGCCAAACCCCAATAAAAGAAAATGGAAGGAACCAATAAGAAAACTGATACTTGAAAAAGTCATTTTTTTTCCCAAAAAAGGATATACATGAACTATGCAGCAAGCAACCCAATGACTTCTAATAATCCTACATTTCTGTGAAATTATGAATAATTAAGAATTATATTAACAATATTTAGTTCAATTGATGGAGAGTAAAATGTAGCACTGTTAGATATCTTTCCTACCCAATCGGGAGAGCTCAGGCTCTGCAAGTAGCATATCTTGCAATAGTATTGAATTCAATTCCTTTTCTCCAGAACTACAAGGGCAGAACGAAAAGGTTTATATTTGACTCACTCACACAAACTAAAATCATTCATGTAACAGTAAGTAGAACAACATATCCTCCATTAGTTACAAAAGAGCAGGGAACATAAGACAATATGGAGAATTATAAAGCAACGAAAAATAAAATTACCACAATGATTTTTTTTTCCTTTTTTTATTCATGAATAGTAGATGTGTGTTTGTTCTATGTGTAACCATCCACACATTGCTATACTGCACACATGGATCATACATTGTCACTAATTTAAGGTTGAATTATACCTATTTATATTAGTTTTCACGGATTAATTCCATCATACCATGCTTCTCACCCAACCTTGTTTGTAGTTTCCCAAATCTAGTTTAATTGTCACATTCTTAGCTCCATATCTCACTACAAGAATCCATCTAAAGTGTTTGCATATGACCACCACAGTGTCACAATAAACTAACAACCTAATTGTTACCACGTATACCATCACTATTAAAAATACCCAATGTCGTGCACATCACATTCAAATCTTTTAAAAAACATGAGAACTTTATGTTTTGAATTAATGTTTGTCATTTTGTAAAATAAACATCCTTGTTAACGTAAACTTTTGTATGCCCGCTACCAGTATGAGTAACAAGACAAGAAAGGCCACTAGAAGTGCTTAAGCACAACATCCAATATACAAATATATCCAATTCAAGAGATTTCACTTATAGTACAACAACCTAGCAAGATCATGACTTAAAAAGATCAAGAACTCTATTCTAACTTAAAACCTTATCCTTCCTAACCCTGTTACAATTCAGCTATATTTAAAATTTACAATATGTGATGGAAGAATCTTAGTGTATGGGGATCTTCATAAAATTATGAAATGATTGATCTCAACTAGCCCAAATTGAATCTACAAGTTAAAGTGGATCAGTCCTGGCTCCAGACTCTAAGCACACTCCACAAGTTTATGTTGTTATTCTAACAAGAGTGCTCCCGCTCTGGTATAAATTTACTTAAGCCTTTTTCAACCCCCATACACTAAAAACTTTAAGGAATCAAAAGTAAAAGGAAGGCAAAGGTCATCCAATTACATAAAGTCTTCTTACATTAGTAAGATCTGATTGTTACTCTTCAATCATTTAGTTGTTAAGAAAAGAAGCACAGTCCTATTTGTTTGTCTAATGTGACTTTGTTCGATTTGTAATTTTGTTTTTTTCTAAGTGGTGCAGCATATGTCAAGCACCACCCCGCACCACTTTGACAGCCAAGGGAACATGTCACATTCATTATGTATTCGAGCGGACCAATTGAAGGCATCAAGGGTGAAAGATTAGGTGTTCAAGCTCTCAAGTGAACCTAATCAGCCTTTTCACTTTATTTAATGGACTGTGGTTTAACACCCAGTCCTCAAAAAGGCTCATGGACCTCACACTCATCTGGTGCGGGAGAATAACTAGATTACCAAATTTTCCAATTGAAAAAATCTCTGTATCAGACAAATCCTATAACACTGTAACTAGATGAAAATACAACCAACATATTTTGTCACTTTCTTTGTTATTTAGGATTCCTTGGTTTGTGTAGCTCCTAAAAGGTTAAGGTTCTTCAACAGAAACCAAGAAATTCCTAACAATCACACCCAATTTTTCCCTCACCAGAAAATGAGAAGAATTTTGATAAAAATTAAAATTTCTCTGAAGTTTCTTGTAGTAGTCAAGCTATTCTCTTGGTCCCTACCTCAAACTCTGTGGACATTCCACCCAGGGATTGAGTTCCCCCCCCCCCCTCTTTTCTTGGTCCACTTTCTTCCATCCTTCCGCCAGTAAACCTAACTTCACTCTCTTAATCTTCATTTGCTAAATCATGATTATTTAGTTCCTCCTTTAGGCCCAACTACATGTTTAAACCAAAGCAAGAAATTCTAACCCAAGATAATTATTCATCATCATGTAATTGCAAACAAAAATCAAGAAAAAAAAATTAAGTACGCACTTGAAAATGAAATCAAGTGACAGCAACCTGTGGTGAATGTTATAATCACTACCAACCAAGTTACTAGCAACTAGGTGGGCCAGCTCCTTGAAGTAGGACAAACCAATAAACAAAAAGGTAGGCACTATTACTCCATTGTGGCATTTTATCAAATATCTAGCATACATAATGATTCCTCAAGCATGAGATTTTACTGTGTAGCATCAACAACAATCCATTCACTTCACTAATTATATTGGTCAAAATATGAATGTCATAGATGATCAAATATATATATATGTGTGTGTGTGTGTGTGTGCGTGTGTGTGCGTGTGTGAGAGAGAATCTCATAATCAGAATACAAAACATGCTAATCAATCTATTTTCTAAATTATTTTCCCAAATCAAAATCATTCAAGATGTTGATGAAATCCTTCAAAGTAATCAAGGCAAGTATCTCATCTTAACAATGAATTCCATGGACCCAAACTTGTTCGAAGACAGTGAGGAAGAAAGAAAAACAGAGGTAAGTAGAAGAAAGAGAGACAGGTAGAGAGAGAAACTGAGAGACCAGAAGAAAGAGGGGGATACAAAAAGAGAAATAGAGAGAGCAGACTAACCTTGAAATCACAGTGGTGCTGCAGGTTGAAATCATCAACACGCAGTGGTGGAGGATGAACGAAGGCTCTGAAATTTTGCAAAAGAAGTGTTGATAGACTAGGGCACAAATTGTAACAAGGAGTTGATCGGTTTTTTTTTTTTTTTTTTTGGACTGAAATTCTGATATGTTATTTACAAAAAAAAAAAAATTTGACTTCGCGCCTAATGGTAATTTTATTTGGCGGCCTTTTTATTTTTGATTAACTTTTTGTAACGGTTGAGGTTAAACTGTCACAATAAAAAAATATATAGCAGCGTTTTAGGAAAAAAATGTTACTAAAAATTTTATTTTTAGTTGCGGTCAATAACTGCTATAATAGCCCATCTATAGCAGCGTTTTTCAGATTGCTACAATTAAAAATGCTACTAAAACTTGATTTTCTTGTAGTGCCTAAGTCTAATGCCCTATAAATTGAGCCTTTCATCTCTTCTTTCCATCTCATAAAGCTCTCTCTTTCTCTCTTTTCAATTTATGATCAAAATTTTAAATTTAATTTGGAAGTGTTTAGAGTGAGAGTTAGCATTTTTATTTAGAAGGGAGTTGTAGATTTTGTCAAACCGTACATACTTTATATCAATTTTTAATTCGCCATTTATTTGGAGATCTATGGAGAAATAGTAGAAGATTAAAGGGTTGTTGACGATAGAAATTGATTTGAGGTAACTGGGTGGTATATAATATGCTTTCTTTAAATCTCCGTTTGTCATACTGATCATTTGATAAACTATGTGAAATTATTCTATGTTGATTCGTTTGATTACTCTGATCATTTGTTAAAATCTGTGAAATTATTCTGTGTTGACAATGTTGATTTGTCTGACTAAATGACGAGAAAATGCTCTGTACATGGATCGAGTGAACCCTACGAATAGCTTGCACCGATATGCCCTTATAAGCAGTTGTACTTGGGTGAGATGGGTGAGGCCGGTCACTAGTTATATACTGAGTAGGATCGTGTATTTGGTCTTGGAAAAGTTATCATATGTGAGTTTATTTATTTTTACAGTTTAGTAAATTGCTTGTTAATTCGAATCGAATCGTTTGTATAATGTCATAAGTTGTTTGATCCCTATTGATGTTGTAACGCCCCGAAAATAATTGGCGTTGTACCCGACTCATAACAATGATACAATTGATCAATAATCTCATATTTTCTATTCAATTTATCTTTGATCATTACAAAAGCTGACATATGCAATATATATTTATAAATCCTAGATTTTGAATCTATAACATATGACATGGATACAAGAGTAGGAAGGAAAATAAATTCAAATAAAGATATGCCCTAGTGGCTTACAACCTTCCAAGATGATACTTGGTTACAACAAAATGAGTTTAAACTCAACACAAGCAAAGCCCAAGGCCTGAACAAAATATTTACATCAAGAAACAAAAAGTGTGTCACGAGCCAGACCCGCCACTAAAAGTTTGGATCATGACCGGCCAGTAACCTCTTGATTACTTACGGCCTCAGATAGAAAATACAAAATTTATCATAACGAGGCTTGAGCGGAAGCAAATAAAACAACATAAAGTCCATTCAGCCGTGCTTATATGCTAGGATTTTAAAACATCATGTCATAGAAAGAGTTCACATACACAGTTCATATGTATCCAAGTCTGGGTCATGTGGGCATATACAAAGAGTTAACAGTCCAAAATTTACATATTAACCAAGTGTTCAATAAGATCCACTAGAGATTTAACAAAAGTGTGGAAATCAAAGGAACTCCTCAAAAAGACAAAAAGGCTTCTAATGTGGAGGCTTATTAGAACAGGTCCAACAAAAGACGGTTGAAGCTGACCTAGGGCTGGCCTCCGAACGGATCACTTACATGCATATATATAATACGAAGTGAGCAAGGCTCAGTGAGTAATAATAATGTAAGGAGGTTTATATAAATGAGCATGTGTCTTGAAGAATAGTTATATAATATATACAGGTCTTATTCACAATCACATTCCAGAACGGCCTCGGGGCCATATAAGACAAAACGGCCTTGGGCCCAACGTAATACGGAGCGGCCTCAGGCCAAACATAAGACACAATGGCCTTAGGCCCAACATAATACGGAACGGTCTCAAGCCCAATATAATGCACAATAGCCTCAGGCCCAACATAAGACATAACGGCCTCAGGCCCACCATATGAACAGTTGTTCTGAACATCATAGGGTAGATCGAACAACGACATGTCTCCATCTCCCTCGACCTTCAAGCCAAGTAATCCGTATTAGACATAACGGCCTCGGACCCATCATACGGAGTAGAAACAGAACAACCTCAGGTACATTTTATAAGCCATTGCAATAAACACAATTCGTATAAAACAAAACACAATTCGTATAAGGTATGCCACTCATGATCAAAAATGCATTATGCCATGCACAATCAAAAATACATAAGGCATAACATATCGTTACACTACTATTACTCACAGTGATTTGGTCGTGCAATGGTCCTTTCCAGCAAGTGACCTACACATGGCACACACACAAATGGTTATGCAACGCATTCTTTTCTTAGATTCTACCCTTTAATCATTCTTCCGTTACGTTCAGTTTCTATTCATTTTTATGCATTTCGGAGGAGTAGATATACACATTAATAGATTCAAAGGGTCAAAAAGGGTAACATATATTGACAGAATTTTTCCTCCAATTCCCGCACGTGCGGAAGTCCCCCACCACACGTGCAGAGAAGTGTGCTGCACATGATTTTATTTCAGAATGCCTAACTTGCCTCCCTTATTTTCTGCATGTGTGGTTGTAAGCCCTATACGTGCGGCTGTGCATCTTGTACATGCGGCAATGAGCCCCGTACGTGTGGTCCTGGGCTCTATTTTTGCAATCCGAAAATCCAACAAATTCAAGCTTTCCAAACTCGTTTCTAAGGTTCAATTCAAGCAATCTCACTTCAAAAACATGGTATATGAACATATTAAGCATGAAACACAAGCCTAATTAGATCAAACTTCTTTTAATTTGACATATAGAACTCTAATTTTCATGATTCCTTCATTTTCCTCTTCTTTTCATATACATACACATATACATGAGTTCAAAGCATACAATGAGGCAAGATTAAAGAACAATTCCTCACAATCCAACTCAAATCAAACTAAAAATAAAGGAATCAACTCTTAAATCAAACAAATGTAAGAATTACATGTTCATTTTCATCATATTTCATGAGATTTTTTCAACCAATATCATAATTCAAAACCCTAACTTTTATGAGTTAAAAAGCTTCATCTTAGGTATTAATTGCTAGCAATTGGAGGAATATTGCAAGTATTTGAGTTGATTAACACTTATCTTGAGCCAATCTTTGAGTTACTCTTCGAATTTCTTCCAATCTCTAAGCTAGCTGAATTCCCTTTTTCTCTCTCTTTTCTTTTCTTCTTCTTCTTCTTCTTCTTCTTCTCTCTCTCTCTCTCTCTCTCTCTCTCTCTCTCTCTCTCTCTCTCTCTCCATGAGATATTTTTTGTGTTTGTGTTTGTGTTTGTGTTTTGTTGAGTCTAGGTCTTATAAAGGTTCAAGTATATATCTTATATCTAAGACTTAAGCTTATTTGAGTCTAAGTTTTACTTAATGAAGTGTTTGGCCTAATTAAATCCAATTAATACATTAAGAATCAAATTTTTACAAAACTATATATTATGTTCTAAAAATCATGCTAATCATAACTGTAAATTCAATTTCAGTTTATCGCGTCTCTAAGGCTTCCAGTTTGCAGTCCAAAGGTCGTAATTTCAACAGATTTTCTTATAACCAACAGATACAAGTTGATAAACATGTAATGCATACATTGAAACGTGAAATTTCACATCAAGCACATAATCACACATATAATGAAGGAATTAAAGCGTATGGAGTATATGAGAGAGTCGGGTTATTACAAAGTGAAGCCTTAAGCTCCGAGTGCTCCCAAGCTATGCCATTGGCGTAGGCATATCATTAGCACCTGAAAGTTATTTTTCACATAGAGTGAGCCAAAACCCAGTAGAGATATTCTAACACAGTATATAAATCTTAGCAAAATTATAAGGTGAATGCAGAATGCATGCCATTTTCCAAACATTTCTCGTTTTCCATCTCAAAACTATGCAATGCCAGATTATATATTAATTCATGAAAATAATCATTTTATACAGAAAACAGGACAGTGAATACAAAACACTAGCAATCTGTAAATACATATCTGCAAGTAGGCTATACAAGCAGTACCCAAGCCATTTTACCAGTACTAACCGGAAGGATCGACACCTAATCGCGCTGGTTTATGGACTTTCATCAAGGACACACAGGCCAACAATATAAACCACAACCACACCCCCTAACCAGATTTACCAAGGTATACACCCCTTTTTCTCACCCATACATTTGCAATGTTCGATGTATAATTATGCACAATACACAATGGATAAGAAATTAGTTTTAATTTAACCTAATCCTTATACAATGTCTACAACAATCATGACTATCATCCACCGATAACACAAAACAGATATTTCTATTCCATAGATAAATTTAATTCAAAATATACAATTTTGTCAACTACTATGGGAGTGATAATACATATCCAACTCCACCATCATCACCAACATAACCATTATTCCAATTCTACAATATCCAATATCATTTTCCATTTCTGTTTTTAAAATCTCAAAATCCAAAATTTGGGAAAAATCTCTTTTTCTTTCCAAAATGAATTTCGAAAAAAGATTTTCACAACACAACTCATCCACAATCATATTCCTACAACCATTTTCAAAAGTTAATTTGGAAAACCCCTCTTTTGATTTCAAACCAAACCCTAGGTTTACCAAAACTCCCCTAATAACTAACCCATTTTCAAAGAGCAAATAACTAAGATAAAAATATATAAAGAGTCAAAGGAATCCCTACCTCAAAGAAGAAGACACAAAGGAAAGATGGGTAGAACTTGATGATGTCAAAAACACTAGATGCTCTGATCAAAATGAAACCTTTGACATGTTCAACGTTTTTCTCCAAAGGACTAGGGTGAGGAAACTCTCGGATTAAGAGTATTTGGGACTAAAGACCATGAACTAGAAAGGGGGAGAGAGAGAGAGAGAGAGAGTAGATCTAAGGTTTTGAAATGTTTAGAGAGAGAAAGAGATGAAAAAGTGATCCAAAAAGGTTGTCTCTCGGACTGATATATGCACAAATCGCTCGAGCGACCAAAACACTGCTCGAGCGAACATACAGGATAAGTGACACCGCCCGAGTGACCAAAATCACTGCTCGAACACACAATGACCCCCTCCCAGTAGTTTAGAGCTGCAAAAGATAGCTCGAGTTCAACAAATATTGCTTGAGCGAAGATATCAAACTCTTAGTAGTTTTGCAGACTGTAAAAGACCGCTCGAGCGAATATGCAAGAATCTAGCAACAACTTATTGAAAAACTAACCTCCGAACTTGTTTCAAACATAACCATAACTACCAATAGCCAAACTCAACAGGTATTAGGATGGAAAAGAGGTGAACCACAATTAAGTACATAGTCCTCGGATCCAAAAGCAATAAAAGGCTCGAATTTAAACAAGAATCGTTATAGATTTTTTCTCTATCCGAACTTTGTTATTCCTATCGTATTGTGTACTTCCCGAGTTAATTTATTTTCTAGGTGTGGTGCAGTTTAGTAGCGATTAGAGTTGAAGCACTTAAAGGATTTATTGAGTTAGATATTTTGAAACCCACCATTATATTATTATTTTTGAAGATTTGTATAAATTATATTTTGGAGATATTTGTGTAATTATTTATGGAGACGATTGGTATATTTGAGGTTATTAGTTATTTGGAATTGTAATTTGAGTTTGATTTAACTTACTAACGACCCGGAGATTTAGGGGCGTTATTGATGCTATCAGAGCGTAGGGATTAGGTCTTGCATGTGATCTATTGGGTGGTTAATATTTGATGTTTAAAAAAAATGGTTGATATGTGAGGTGAAAAAAAAAATATTATTTATATTAGAGTGCGCAACAGAAGCGTGTGATTTAGAGATTTATTCGTTACTAAATTTTGGAGTATTAGTTGTTAGTGAAATTCGAGGACGAAATTTGCTTAACGGGGTTAGATTGTGAAATCCTATATTTTTTAGGTATTAATATTTTTATGAGATATTGGTGGTTTATCATAGCAGTTTGTTGGTGAGATTTTTATATGAGAATCTAACTTTAGTTTCTTATATTTATTTTATCTTTTTGTATCTCTACCTCATTATTATTTTATTACTCACCTTTGTTTTTTAATTTTTTATTATTATTCTCGGGCTCCAAGAATATTTCCTTTTCTCTCCCACCAAGTAAATTTTATTTTATTATTTGCCATTGTTTCTTTGTCCTTTTTTTTTCCCTTTCATTTTATAATTATATATATATATATATATATATTTTTTTTTCTTTGGCTCCAAGTCTAATGCCTTATAAATTGAGCCTTTCATCTCTCTTCTTTCCATCTCACAAAGCTCTCTCTTTCTCCATCATTAAGTCTCTTCTTTTGGCTCTTTCTTTTTTTCTTCTTTTTTTTTTTCTCTTTTCAATTTATGATCAAAATTTTGAGTTTAGTTTGGAAGTGTTTAGAGTGAGAGTTAGCACTTTTATTTAAAAGAGATATAGATTTTGTCAAACTGTACAGACCTTATATCTTAGAATTTTAATTTGCTATTTATTTGGACATCTATGGAGAAATGGCAGATGATTAAAGGGTTGGTAATGATAGAAATTGATTTGAGGTAACTGCGTGGTATACAATATGTTTTCTTTAAATCTCTTTGTAAAGAGAGTTATTTCAACTACTTCCAATTTGTACTTCGTTTGTCATACTGACCATTTGATAAATTCTATGAAATTATTCTCTATTGATTAGTTTGATTGCTCTGGTCATTTGTTCAATTCTGTGAGATTCTTTTGTGTTGACAATGTTGATTTGTGAGTATATATATTTGCAATTTGGTAAATTGCTTGTTAATTCGAATCAATCGTTTGTACATTATCGTAAATTGTTGGATCCCTATTGATTTATTCTCTATCTGAGTTTTGTCATTCCTGTCGTATTGTATATTTCATGAGTTAATTTATTTTTCAAGTGTGGAGTAATTTAGTGGCAGTTAGAGTTGAAGCACTTAAAGGATTTATTGAATTAGACATTTTGGGACCCACTATTATATTATTATTGTTGAGATTTGTATAAATTATATTTTGGAGAAATTTGTGTAATTATTTATGGAGAAGATTTGTATATTTGAGGTTATTAGTTATTTAGAATTGTAATTTGAGTTTGATCTAATTTATTAACAACCTGGAGATTTAGGGGCGTTACAGAATGATATTAGAGCGTAGGGAATAGGTCTTACATTGGATTTGTTAGGTGGTTAATATTTGAGGTTAAAATAAATAAATAAATAAATTGGTTGATATGTGAGGCGAAAAAAAATTATTGTTTATATTAGAGTGCGCACACAGAAGTGTGTGATTCATAGATTTATTCGTTACTAAATTTTGGAGTATTAGTTGTTAGTGAATTTTGAAGACAATTTTTGTTTTAGGATGATGGATTGTGAAATCCCATATTTTTTAGGTATTGATATTTTTATGAGAGGTATTCGTAATTTATTATAATAGTTTGGTGGTGAGATTTTTATATGAGAACCTAACTTATATCTTTATGTTTATTTCTTCTCTTTTTAGCTCCACCACATTATTATTTTATTTATCTCCATTGTTTTTTTAATTTTTAATTTATTTATTCTTGGTCTCCAAGTAAATTCTCTTTTCTTTCCCACCAAGTAAATTTTATTTTATTATTTGCCATAATTTCTTTATCTTTTTTTTTTTCCGTTTCATTTTACAATTTTAGTTTTTTCCTTTTCTTTAGCCCCAAGTCTAATACCTCATAAATTGAACCTTTCATCTCTCTTCTTTCCATCTTATAATGCTCTCTTTTTCTCCCTTATTAACTCTCTTTTTCTGGCTGTCTTTTTCTCTTTTCAATTTATGATCAAAACTTTGAGTTTAGTTTGGAAGTTTAAAGTGAGAGTTAGCATTTTTATTTAAGACGGAAGTTGTACATTTTGTCAAACCTTATATAACTTATGTTGTAGAATTTTAATTCGCCATTTATTTGGAGATCTATGGAGAAATAGTAGATGTGTAACGCCCCAAAATAATAACCATTGTTCATCCCATGACAATTATTAAATAACAATAAATTTTTGAACATAATATCCTTCCATTTATAAGATTACATTTTACAAAAGGGTAACACATGCAGTTATACATTCATAAGCCCTAACCCTGAATCTATAGCATGTGCCACAAGCTAATGATATGAAATAAAAGTTAAACAGATAATTAAATGCCTCAAAGGCTACAGCTTTCCATTACGGTACTTGGTTACAACAAAAGTGAGTTTAAACTCAATACAAATGAAGCCCGAGGCTTGTACAAAATAAATACAACAATAACATAAAGATAAGCTCTTGGTTCCAAGTCCTCCCAAGCTACTACAATGGCAGAGGCATATCATCAGTACCTGAAAATGGTTTTCCATATAGGATGAGCCAAAGCCCAATAGAGATACTGTAACACAGTGTATGAATCTTAACAAAGTTATAAGGTGAATGCATATGCAATGCTTGTGCAAAAACATCTTATATCTCTTTCCAAAACCATGCAATGCGAAGTTTATATCGCAATTCATGAAATCATTTCCTCTACAATAGAAAACAGGATAGTGGATACAACACTGGGAATCTCTAGGTGTCTGCAAGTAGGCTATACTAGCACTACCAATCGTCATTTTTACCGATACTAACCGAAAGGCTCGGCACTTAACTACGCGGGTTTCTGGACATTCATCAAGGACACACATGCCAATAATAATACCATAACCACACCCTCTACCTAGATTCACCAAGGTATTCACCCATTTTTCTCAAACTAATATACATTTTTAATGTGTTAAATATGCAACAGTGCTCAATGCAAATGGATGATAAATTAGTTTCAATTCTCCTGTTCATGCAATTTCTACAACAATCATAGATAATTTCCAATAAAGATAATTTCCAAAATAGATATCACTAAACAGATAGATAATTTCAAATAAAGATAAACTTTCTAAAATTTCAAGATGGGAGTGATAATGCATATCCAACTCTACCATTATCATCATCATCGTTCCAATTCCATAAAAGCTCAACATCATTTCCATTTCCTCCTTACAAAGTCAAATATTCACATTTTAGGGCAAAATCCTCTTTTTCTTTAAAAATCAATTCCAAGGATAAAAATCCACCATTTTATCACAACTCAACCATCTTAAAAAATCCACAATCATATTCAAGAACCCCTTTGAAAAACCCATCTTTTTTTTAAACCAAAACCCTAGATTTTGTCTAAAATCCTCAAATCACAACATTGTTTAGAAAATCAAATAACTAAGTTAAAAACTATACAAAAGTGTGGGGAAATCCCTACCTCGAAGCTACAAGGCGAAAGAGAGTGTGAAGGAATCTCGATAAAGTCAAAAACCAACTTTGCTCTGATTAGAATGAAGCTCTAGGTGAGCTCTACCTTTTTCTCAAAGGGACTAGGGTGTAGCGATGAATAGATTGAGAGTATTTTGAGGTTAAAGATGAGTTTCAAAGAGAGAAGGTCTAGATTTAGGGTTTTGAAATGTTTTAGAGAGAGAGAGAGAGAGAGAGAGAGATGAAAAATTGACTCAAAATGTGGCTATTACAAACTGATATATGAGCAGACCACTCTAGCAACCAAAACACCGCTCCAGCGACCAAAGACAATAATTGAGACCGCTCCAGCGAAACAAAGTACGGCTCGAGCACACAATGACATACTCTGAGAAGTTTTGTAGAAAAAGGCTAACTGCTCGAGGGCAAGAACGACCACTCGACCGCAAGAAAGTTCGCACGAGTGAGGAAAACACCCTTCCGGTACTTTTGCAGGCCAGCAAGCGTACTGAGAGTTTTGAAAGATCGCTCAGCACAAGAAGCACTACTCGAGCAAAGACTACTCGAGCGCAAGAAAGATCGCTCAGCACAAGAAGCACTACTCGAGCAAAGACTGCTCGAGCGCAAGAAAGACCGCTTGAGCGAGAAAAACACCCTCCTAGAACTTTTGAAGGCCTGCAGAAGTACTGAGAGTTCTCAAAGACTACTTGAACACAAGAAGCACCGCTTGAGCAAACTAACCAAAACCTGGGCAAGGACTCCTTTGAAAAATGAACTCCTAACCTATTTCACACTTATTGACAATACCCAAATAATCTAATTCAACGAGGAATAAAATGAACAAGGATATAAACAATCAGGTAAAGCAAGGAATCCGGATCAAAAACAATAAACGGGTTGGGTCTAAATCAGAATCATTAGAACCTCCCTCCTTAAGAATTTCATTCCCAAAATTTTTAATCAACTGACAACGCCATGTTTAAATCAATTACAACCGTGACCCATCCACCAGTCATTTACTCTCATAACAATGATAAATAAGTTTTCAACATTGAAGATACAATTCACTTTTTTGAAACCATATGCAATGTTTTACATTTAATCAACATAACAAGATTTTCATTACAAGTTTCAAATATCACAAAAAAGGTCCGGATACTTTTGTCTTGCAAGACTTGGTCTCGTGCATCGAAGACTCTAACCGGTCTCTCCTCATACGAGGCATCCTTATCTATCTCTAACTCGGTCGAATCCATCACATGTGATGAATCTGGCTCATTCTTATGGAGCATACACATTTGGAAGACGTCATGAACCCCAGAAAGCTGTGGTGGCAAGGCCAAATGATAAGCTACTTTCCCAACATGCTCAAGTATCTCAAAAGGCCCAATAAATCTAGGGAACAACTTTCTGCTCTTCCCAAACCTCATCAAACCCTACCTACGTGATATTTTCAAGAAGATGTGATCTCCTACCTCAAATGATAACAGTCTCCTCCTACGGTCGACATAGCTCTTCTGACGACTCTGAACTGAAACCAAGCTCTTATGGATAAGTGTAACCTTCTCTGTCATTTCTCGAACCAACTCAGGACCCAACATAGGTGCGTCACCCACCTTTGCCCAACAAACTGGAGATCTACACAGTTGGCCATACAAGGCCTCAAACGATGCCATACCAATACTCAGCTGAAAGCTATTGTTGCAGGCAAACTCCACCAAAGGTAAGTGCCTCTATGACGACCCCTTAAAGTCAAGAACACAACCCCGAAGCATATCCTCTAGGATCTAAATGGTAGGCTCTAATTGTTTGTTAGTCTGTGGATGATAGGCGATGATAAATGTCAACCTAGTACCCAAGGCATTCTATAGGCTTTGCCACAATCGAGCTGTGAAATGCGAATGTCTATCCAAAACGATAGTCACAGGGACCTCGTGAAGTCGAACTATGTCCTTAATATAAAAGTCGGCAAAGGTAATCTACTGAGTCACTCGTATGCATAGGTACAAAGTGTGCTGACTTAGTTAACCGATCTACTATCACCCATATAGCATCATTACCCCACTGAGTCCTCGAAAGACCCACAACAAAAGCCATCGTGATATGCTTCTACTTCCACTCGGCTATAAGCAAGGGTTGCAACAAACCCGTGTAGACACCCTATTTTTGACAGCCCATAAGACTTGGGCGTTACTGATGGTTTACTTGGTGATAAAAGGTGTGCAGGGCAAAGATCCAGTTTCTTCGGCAAGGAGAGAGACAAGTCTCAAATTCACACCCCGTTTTGGACCAAAGCTATTTTGGATGGTTTTTAGACTTTAAAACCCTCTCTTTCAAAACATTTTTGAAATAAAGTTTCTGCGATGTTCCGGGGCTCGCATTTTGTCAAACGTTGCGCTTTTCGGTAAACCGAGCAGGGACGAAGTGGAAATGAATGAAAGAGAGATGAAATCTTTGAAAAATCTTTCAAAACACTTTGTTTAGGGGTTTGGAGTTGAAGAAAAGAGGAAAGGAGAGGAGAAAACTAGTTTGGGAGAAGTTCGGCATGAATCTGGGTAGAAGGAAGTCGAGCAGTCCTCGCCGAATCGGGCTTA
Organism: Camellia sinensis; assembly: GCF_055761805.1. Classification (NCBI taxonomy): domain Eukaryota; kingdom Viridiplantae; phylum Streptophyta; class Magnoliopsida; order Ericales; family Theaceae; genus Camellia; species Camellia sinensis. The sequence continues at coordinate 76,897,279 of NC_138964.1, forward strand.
TTAATCTGCATACTTGGATTTTAGCTATGGGGCCACCACCGTCGGAAAGCTCACTTCCGGGGCTTCATTTTTCGCTCAAGAATCTCTTAAAGCCAAGTCCGGGTGGGGGAGATATGATCAGTTGAAGTTGGGCATCATCCCGGTTGGATCGAATCTGCGCGGCTTCACCAAAAAGGGCATAACTTTTTGCACAGAACGAATTTTAATGCAAGGTTTGCGCCATTGGAAAGCTAACTTCCGGGGCTTCAATCTAGATACCCACCGGCCATTTTTTGACCTTGGCAGAACCTATCGGAAATCTATTTATCCGGCCGGCAATTTATTGTGCCGACCGGCAATTTATTGTGCTGACCGGCCATTTTTGCTGGCCGACGACCTTCCGGAGTTTTCTACAGATTGAGTGGGTGCCAGTTGTGCCAGCTGGAGGGCACAGACTGGATCCTCCATACACGTGTATGGAGGATCTTTGCTCTTGGTTTGAAGCTTCTAAGAGAAGCTTTAGTCTCTTGGCTCTATAAAGGAAGCTCTCCTCTTCCTTATACTAGGTTAGAAAAAAACCAGCTGGAGCATTACATACAATCCTCCATATATCTATCTCATCCAAGCTTCAAACCTTCAAGCCCTACACCATTTTACACTACAACCCATACCCCCACCCTTCCATCCTCCATTCCAGCAGCTAGAGGCTGTTCTCCAGAGCTTAGGAGTGCTGCATCTTGGTCCAAGAGGTAGCAAAGGATTGGTCTTCAAGGGTGAGTTGATTTCCCCCTCTTTCTAGCTCATTTTTGCAAGTTTTCTAAGCCATTCTTGCTTGCTGTTTTGGACTCCGACCCTAACTGGAACTAGGCTTATTTTGAGCCATTTTTCATGTTTGATCAAGGGCCTTTACCTGTTTGAGGTCTCCTTGTTGCACTTGCTTCATTACCCCTCTTGTATGCCATAATCTTGCATAGTATTTTTGGCCTATGTATGATCTGTTTTGGAGCATGATGTAAACTGTAGATAGGATTATTTTGAGCCATTATTCAACATTGAAGAAGGGATCATCACTGTTTGGGACCTCCATGTGCCACTTGTCATTATACCCCTCTTTGGTCCCCATTTTTGCATGATTTATTAGCCTATTGTGCTTCTATTTTTGGGCAATTTTCAGAACTGAAAAAAGTCCCATTTTGGCCTCATCTTCATGTTTCATTGAGGGTATTTCACTGTTTGAGACATCCTTTATATACTTTGTGTTATATCTCTCTTTTTGGCCATATTTTGCATAATATTTTTGGCTTGTATGCATACTGTTTTGGGTCCGGCCATCAACTGTAAAATGCATTATTTTTGGCCCCTATTCAATATTGTAGAAGGCCCCTTCTCTGTTTGGGGCCAGAATTTGTGAGTTGCTTCATTACCCCTCTCTTGGCCCCATTTTTGTATGCTAATCTAGCCTCATTTTTGTTCCCTGTTTGGCCATGATTTAAACTGTAAACATGCTTTTTTTTGGGCTGCCTAGCTTCTGTCTTCATACTTCATGTTCAAATTATGCATGCATTGCATAGCTATAGGCCATTTCATGCACCAAAATTCATGTTTCGGGACTCGTTCCATGCATCGGGTATCATTTTGCCACGATTCGGGGCTGTTTTGCATCTCATTTTGCCTCTGAAAATTGCATGATCATATGCCATATTCCATGTTTTGCCATGTCTTGTTAGAGTGGCATTCCGTGCCGTAGGTTCGGTCCTCGGTTTGCGTGCACGCGTGCACGCACTTCGAGTTGTCTCATTTTCATCTTATGGCCTCTTATGTGAGTGCGGCTGAGGTCCATTCACATTGGTGTAAGTCCATCTTGCATTGTGTATGCCATGTTTCAATGCGTTGTGCATGTTATGTTGTTAGCATTGTGTGTGCCATGTAGTTGTATTGCATGTTTGTATGTTTGCTTGCATGCTTAGGTCGCATGTGCATTGTTGTGCATTGCCTCGCCTCTTGACCAACCATGATTGAGGTTGGGTCCCTTGTATGTTTTGTGTGCATTGCATTTGACATTGAAATGCATACTTGACTCTTTGGCCATCATGCATCGAAATGCGTGATTGGTGGCCCGAGGGTCGAGGGCCATGCTCCCTTGAGTCCATTACATGATAGGGAGTGTGTCCATGCATACATTTGCCTAAAAATTCCATGCCATACACTGCTTGCCCTCTGCTGCTGTCAAAACTGTCTTCTGCAGGAAGTTTCTGCCGACCGGCATCATTCAGTGCTGGCCGGCAATCCTTCATGGGCCGAGGGCTTCATTAACTGCTGGTGGAAATTATGTATTGCCGGTGGGCATTTCCTCCAGCCGATGATATTCTGCAGTGTGCAAGGGACCTGTCCCAGAACTTTGGCATTTTTCAGAGAAGCAAGGCAGTAAAAACAGAGGCAGCAATGGTATGGTGCGGACTTTCCGGGCGAGACGGGTTCGAGCATGCATCATTCGCGCATCCCGAGGCAGGGGCCGTGGCCACCTTCCCTTTGCATTTAATTTGTTAATTAAATAGGAATTCTGTAATAATTAATTAAGTGGTTAGTTATTTATTCGGACTGTAATATTTATTCGGTCCCTCCAAGTGAGGGCGTATTTGTAATAAGTGTGGGTGCGTGTGTGCATGTCTTCCAATCCCCACTTCTTTCTCCCTTTTACTTACCTGCTTTGATGGTTAGTATTAGGACATGTTTAATTTAGCATACCTTATGCTATGCATGCGTGCATCCATACATTTGTCTTACATGCACCGGGCTCGGCACATCATGCTAACTGCACTTGTATTTCAATTCCAAGTTGAGTACTTGTTAGTTGCAGCATTTCACATGCCATCTTTAGGATAGCCGAGCCTGTTTAGATTGCATCCTTGCATGTGTTGCATTAGCCATTTTTAACATGGACTTGGATCATGCATTGATTGCTAACGAGTTCTTTGTTTTGGCACGGAGTACGATGTAAGTATTTTTATGCTTTAGCATCCTCGCATGCGTGTGAATGCTATCATAACAGCATGTTTACCATGTGGCTAGATGCTTATGTGATAAACTGTTTGAATGCCTGTGGGTGAAGGTTGGATTGTCTGAGTTGGAAAAACTCGTTGAAATCCGTAATTTAGCCTACTTGCGAGTAGCAAATTCTAAAGTATTTTTTTAAAGACAAACGGATATGCAATGCTTGTTTCCAAATTAGGCAATCTAGTCTATACTTGTTTGCTGCGCGCGTAACATAGTAACTCTAGGCTAATAACCGGAATAAGAGCACATAACGCTTTCAAAAACGGATATCACGGTTAGTAGAGGCCGATCTTTGGATCGGGCGAGAGGGGGTGCTCATAGCTGACCTTCCCCAATCGTACCCTAGCTCCCGAGCCGAGACAACTCCGGTGATGACGGACATGTGGCCTTCGGCACCGAGTCAGGGTTTCCTAAATTTCCCCATTAAAAAATATTTAGGTGGCGACTCTGTATCTGGAAAAGCAGTCCATGTTTGGCACTTCTTTTTCTAAAAATCTGTTTTCTCAAAACGATTTGCCAGATTTGGACTCTTTGGTTCAGATTAAGAACCGTGACACAAATCGAGTCCGAACTGTAGCATGAGGTCCCCCGCGGGCGTGTTATAGTTTCTGGCGACTCTGTTGGGGAGTTTAGAGAGCTTGACTCGAACTCATGATATCCTGTTTTGATTTCATTTATGTGTCTCTTTGCATTGCATGTGCATTGGTGCGCCTAGGACACCGTGTTTGCCATCTGCCATTCCTGAACGGTTTGCCGGAGGCTTGTCTTGTCAAGGCATGACCATAAGGCTGACCGGTTATGGGCTTTGACAGTATGGGAACACAAACCCCGGTTTTACCGGGGCACCCTTTTTGACCATTCGACCTATTGCATATTCGGAATCCATAGTGACCATTCCAAACTAGGACAGGTTGCTTACCTGATGCTAAGTTGTTTGAAACCGCTGCGTGTGTAGTGAAACCATAGCTCCTGACAAAATAGGACAGGGAAACCTTACCCCAACACAGGGGTGTTTTGGCTCTCTCTTACTTGCTATGTGCTTTTAGAGTGTATCTCTACAGGGACGCATATACCAGTTTGCAAGTCTGGGTATCAGGCCTGTGGGCATCAGCATCAGTATTTGGGGAATCAGTTTTACCCGAGGGTATCAGTTTACAGGCAGATATTTGGAAAACAGTGATCAGTATTGAGTACAGTCATCCTAGTATGCTCAAATTCGTTCCAGTGAAATTGTACTGAAATGCTGTCTGTTTTCTCTTTTGCTAGGGTAGTCCTGAAACTATAGCTTCAGAAGGCTCCGATATCCCCGGAGTACATTGGACTAGTGTTGATAGACTTTGTTAGGTCAGAAATTCAATTCAAGGGCGACCAGTGTTCTTTCGCTGAGGCAAGGCAAAGAAAGGCCAGTCAGGGCTCACCAGTTCATCTGATCCGTCAGTCGCCAGTCACATCACCTTTGTTCAGACTCAGCAGACCATGATGGCCCAGGGTTCGGAAGAATTTGTGGCCGTCATAGCAGCGTTAAATCAGGGAACTGCCATGCAGGATGAGACCAGTATTGAAATGCAGCGTCCATCTGGGGCATCTGCCTCACATCCAGCTTTGGGACCCCAGCCAAACTTTGATCCACTTCCGCCAGTTAAAGATTTGCAGTGTCCGAATCCTCGAGAAAGGTTGACTCAAGCTCAGGTGCTCAGACCCCTGGTACAGCCTAATGAGAGGCTTTATTCCCTTGATGAGCTCAATCCGACTGCAGTGAAAATTGCAAACCTTGAAAAGCACTTCAAAAAGGCACAGGGCCTTAATTCCATTCCCGACATTGAGGATGGGCACACTGAGTCTACCGTACGGCTCCCAGACAGATTCAAAATGCCATATATTGACCGTTTCGACGGGTTTGGAGATCCAATGGTACATATCCGACTTTTCTTGGATGTCCTGAAGCCGATGGGTCTGACTAAGCCACAAAAACTCTCTCTGTATGGAAGAACCCTGTCGGGTGTAGCAGCCACTTGGTACGCTAAGTTGGAAGATAAAGTGGAGCGAGACTGGGAAGAATTGGCTGAGGCCTTTATTGATCAGTATTCCTACAATACCCAAGTTGAAATGACCCTGCAAGAGCTTGAAACAACCCGCCAGAACCCAACAGAGCCTTTCGTGGAATTTGTTGCAAGATGGAGAGCAAAGGCAGCACAGATGACAGATCGGCCTTCCGAGAGGGATCAAGTGCAGATGATGGTGCGAAACCTCGAGCACGATATGTTGCAAAAGTTGATAGTCGCTCCACTATTCACTTTCAAAAGTTTGCATGAACTGGGGGTTCAGGTCGAGAATGCGTTCAACAGTGGGATCATTCCCAGAAAAAGTGAACCGACAAGGAGGGCGATTGTAGGGAGTACTAATGTTGGTAGCAGCGTCATTCCCAAACCCACCGAGATCAATGCAGTCGCCACAGCCAACCCTTTTGCCAAACCAAGCCTACAAACAGCTGGCCCAGCCTGAGCTCAGGGCAGAACTTTCACTCCCCTCTATATGAGCCTGACTAGTGCACTAAAAGCCTTGATGGAAAGAGGGCATCTCAAACCCCTCGATCCTCAACCTCTGCCTGACCCACTTCCAGCCAGACATAATCCCTCCAAGTACTGTATGTACCATTAGCAGCGCGGTCATGGCACTGACCGTTGCTACCGCCTTCGTCATGAGGTCCAAAATCTCATCGACAACCGGACGATAGCTCCACCTTCAGCCCCCGATGACCAAGTACCTCATCCGCATCTCAATCTGATCCACACACTGGCCGTCCCTTACGACCCCAGCGTATACATCACCCCGGCCCATCTACCCATGCCTGAGGTGTTTATCCCGGAAAGCATGGACTTATGCATGATGGGTGCATCTGAACCCCAATTATCTCAAACCCATGAACCCACTACTTCTGAGCTGATGAAGATGATCGAAGATCTTCAGAGAACTGTGGCAGATCTGGCCTTTGGAGTTTTGGCTCCGTCATCAACCGCATCACATACCAGGAAGTTCATGTCAAAAGGCTTCTTAGGACGGGCTGCATTTGAAGAAGGCCAATCCCTTGGCAAAGTGGAGGCAAGTGGTAAGAACAAGGTAGGGGCAGGCATTGGTCCCCATGAACACCTTCAGTGGGATATTGAGGCTTTGAAAGCCGAAGGGCTGAACAAACAACAAGTACTCGCAGTTGTTGCAAAAATTGTAGATGACACTTTCGCCACTCAGAATGAAAGTAGTCTGAATCAAGGGGCAATCCGGGAGAAGGACCGTTGTACCAGGAATGTTCCTTTCAACTCTAAACCCTTGCTCGGAAGAGATCAGCAAACTCAGTCAGCGCCTACCAATCCCTTTGCTGGTGCATCCAGCAAAACTCCACAAACCTCAAAATACCCACCTCGAGGCCAGAGGGTGTTCGCACCACTGTACATGTCTTTATCAGTGGCCTTGAGGGTCCTGATTAGAGAGGGGGATCTGAAACCCCTGGAGCCGCGACCACTGCCAGATAGACTTCCTTCCTCCCATGATCCGACCAAGTACTGTGCCTTTCATCAGCAAGTCAGCCATGTCATTGATGGTTGTTTCCGTATTCGCCACGAAATACAAGATCTGATTGACAATAAGGTCATCGTCGCACCAACTCAACAAAGTCTATCGTCATTGGATCAGTGAACCTGGGGGATAATGCGGTACGATCGGGGGATGAACCACCTGCGGGCGGCGCTCAGTTTACTTCAGATGTGGCGTTTGGAATGCACAGTTTTGAGCAATGTGCGAACACTAGTTTTTGCACTTTCTGACTTGGATGTTGGGTCAGTTTTGTTGTTTTGTATATGGTCAGTCTTTGTGTACTAAGTCGGTCAGGTCTGTCTTGTTGTATCGAGTCAGTCCTATTTTGTTAGAGTCAGGTGATTCCGGGGGTGTTACCTCGGGCATCACTATTTTGTTTTGTGTTTATCTTTTCGCTTTCTTTTTAGTCTGTTTCTGCCATGGAGCCAGTTACACCAACAGTTATGGATGAAACAGCAGTGGTTTTTCATGCTTTTGTGCTTGCTTCTGCCTTGTGCCAGTTGTGCCAGAAAGTTTGAATGAAACGGTAGTACTTTTTGCCTACTCTTCTGCACCCCAAAATCATTGCATTGACCTAAGTTTTTCAAAACTTTTTGAACACTGCGGTGAAAACGAAGAGGAAGAAATTCCTTGGGTTTTGCAAAATTTGATCATTCGAGAGAAAGAGAGGCATGCTAAGCCTTTAATGATCGAGATCATGCTTGTTAATGTGAGTACTGAGAAGGATCCTGGTTTGATCCAAATTGGTCCCACACTGTCTTCAGCGCGAGCGACTAGTCGCTTTCTTAAAAGATTCCAAAAAAAATGTTTTGCGCGATCCTGCGAAGACCTGTGTGGAATCGCTCTTGAGATTGTGCAGCCTAGGATCTCTCTCAGCCTCGGGACTCGACCCCTCATTTTCAAACCTTGGACTTAAATTCAGAATGGTCAATGGTCAACCATCAAAGGAGGCCTGTGTGGCCATATTTAAAGCAGCCCTCAAACTAGGGACAAGAAAAGTCAGATCAAGGGGATCAGATGTCGCCAAAAGAAGCTTGCAAAGCTAGATCAGAAGTATCCCTGGAACTAGGGGCAAAAATGCCAGATGTGCTCGAAGAGCCGAAGATTGGTCGTCCTGCAAATCAATGAAGACTGGCAAGAATGCCAAACCCCAGAAGAGAAGAAAGAAGAAAGTATTGCTGAAGAACTACTAAGTTCCTATCCACAACACTAGGGGCAAATCCAGCTCCCATGGGATGGACTCCTGCATTGTCAGCGAACAACAGTCACTCTCCTGGATTCAGACGGATTCGAGATCTTAGAACCATTTGACATGGACAAAGCTACACTTTTACCCTTGAGAGGCTCGCTGGGTCGAAAACCCGGAAGGGCGACCCAGGCAAAAGTTAGAGCAAGGAAAAAAGGAAAAGAACAAAAAAGAAGAAGAAGAAAAATGCAAAGAACAAAAAAGAAAGAAAAGAAAAGATGAAAAAAAAAATGAAAGGAATTGAAAAGAAAAGAAAAACAGAGCTCGCAAGGTTGAAAACCCGGAAGGGCGGCCTTGGCAAAAGTTAGAGCGCAAAAGGAGAGGTTAAATACCCGGGTGTACCTTAACCCCGAACTACGTAAGGCTTGATTCCCATCTTTGGGATACGTAGGCAACTTCATTCCGAAGTCCAGCCGTAAAACACTTCAAAATCAACTGTGTCCATGTAATGGTTTTGATCATCTTTGCCTTCTCTGTATCCGAGAGTTCGGTTGTCATCGTCACTCTGAGGACTGATTGCAATGCGCTGCGATGCTATCCAAACAAGGGGCAACTTTTCGTTGCCATACAGTGTGCCGTGGTGCCATTCAAACAAGGGGCAACTTTCCGTTGCCGTGCAGCTCTTTTCAAGCAAGGGGCAATTTTCCTTCGAATCTGAAGTTGCGCATCTCAAGAGTAGGTTCCGTGCTTGTTGAGCATTGGCCGTTTGCAAAAATAGTTTTTGAGAATTTTTACTGAGGTTGACTATTCTCTCGAAAATTATTCCATTTTTCCAAAAAACTGGACCATTTCTTGGACCCAAAAAAGGAAAATTTTCAGTGCTCATAGCCTGACTTGCGTGATTTTCAAATCAAAAATCGAACAAGTATGTTAATCTAACTCTCATATTGGTCACAATTGTTTTAGTAGAAAACCAAAACAAAAAATGGTCAAAATGATGAACTAGGGGCACAGTTGAGTCAGTTGTTCTGTCTTTTCCCTATTATTAACATGCTTGCCAAGAAAGGCACCATACCTGCCGGAAAAAAGGCACCACTGAAGCTAACCGCAAAAGGGCAGAAAACTCTCACATCCTCCAAGCAACGAGGTATCAAACCAAGTGCGAAGCACAAATTGGAATGGATTAGGATATTCCACTCCTTTATCTGGACAGATCTGATCACGTCCAAACTCCCCAGCAGAGCATCGTCAACCGATGTCAGCTGTAGATCTGCTACCCGTCCAGTTGTAGCACAGCCCCTCTCTGGAAGAAATTCACTGTTGTGAACAAGAAGAAGAATCTAGCGGAATGCTAGGGGCAAGAGCCCACAACTTTCTGTTTATCCATCAACCACCCTAGGGAGGGATGAAAAAGGAGAGATTAAAGAATAGAGAGATGTACGTTGAGAGAAAAAGTGAGGAAAAGGGCTTTTTTCAGAAAAACAGAGCCTGAGGGCCGAGCGATGTGAGAATCACAAATAAGAAAGGGTGGGAAACAATACCCGGGGAAATAGGCTCCATGTGCACATTTGAGTCTTGTGTTTTATTTTGTCTGTCTCGATTCTTATTTTGAGTCGCTTCGAGTGTTACTCGATGTGTTTAGGTTGTTTACCTTTGTTTTTCCCTTGTCGAGTCGTTTTGGCTGTGGCCAGTTGTCGGCTCAATACCCGGTTAAGAACTCATTTCTCAATTTCCAAAAAATCATCTTGTGCTCAGAGTGCTGTGCCATTCTCCACATTTGTGCAAAACAGTATTTGTTCTTTCATAAAAACTGCATGGTCCACCCCCGATGAGTGTGAACAGTAGAACGAGGACCTATCTGAAGCTATGTAGGTTCCAGACTGCAAAGCAAAAAAAAAAAAGGGGAAAATTTGGAGCATCTTAGGGTGTTCCAGCTTTGGCAAGATCTGAGACTGCATTTCAAGTGCACCTTCCCAGACCTCGCCTTTTTTTCTGGAGTATGAGTGTATCTCGACCCCAAGTGTAAGCCTGCTTCAAGTCAAAATGGCAATTAAAGCAGCAGCAGATGCTATCTCTTGCCAACATAAATAGGGTGTGCCCTTTTGAGCTGAGTGTGTTACAAAGTCCTCCGAAAGGTAAATCGGAGGCACCAGAGTACATGTTTGATGCCCTTCCATTGCATAGAATGTGCACTTTCATATACACTTCCGTTACATGTGTTCCGCGCGTCGTTATGATTTATGCATAGAATATGTTTGCTTTCGATTCTGCATAGAATATGCTTTCAATATTGCATAGAATATGCTCCTGTTTCTTGCATAGAAAATGCTCGTATCTTTTGCATAGAAAATGCACCTCATTTGCATAGAACTTGCATTCACTCGCACTGTCTTGTGCACTTACACTTTGTATCTCACTAGCACTGTCTTGTGCATCTTGTGGTTGTATCTCACTCGCACTATTTTGTGCATTGCATATCACTCGCACTGTTTAGCGTATCGCACTGTCTTGTGCATTTCAAAATCAATCACGCTGTTTAGCGTATCGCACTATTTTGTGCATTGCATATCAATCGCGTTGTTTAGCGTATCGCACTGTCTTGTGCATTTCAAAATCAATCGCGCTGTTTAGCGTATCGCACTATTTTGTGCATTGCATATCAATCGCGCTATTTAGCGTATCGCACTGTCTTGTGCATTTCAAAATCAATCGCGCTGTTTAGCGTATCGCACTGTCTTGTGCATTTCAAAATCACTCGCGCTGTTTAGCGTATCGCATTGTCTTGTGCATTTCAAAATCAATCGCGTTGTTTAGCGTATCGCACTATTTTGTGCATTGCATATTAATCGCGCTGTTTAGCGTATCGCACTGTCTTGTGCATTTCAAAATCAATCGCGCTGTTTAGCGTATCGCACTATTTTGTGCATTTCAAAATCACTCGCGCTGTTTAGCGTATCGCACTGTCTTGTGCATTTCAAAATCAATCTCGCTGTTTAGCGTATTGCACTATTTTGTGCATTGCATTCAATCGCGCTATTTTGCCCATCGCACTGTCTTGTGCATTACATTTCATTCGCACTATTTTGCACATCGCACTGTTTTGTACAGTTTATCATTCGCGCTATTTTGCGCATCGCACTGTTTTGTGTAGTTTATCATTCGCGCTATTTTGCGCATCTCACTGTTTTGTGCAGTTTATCATTCGTGCTATTTTGCGCATCGCACTGCTTTGTGTAGTTTATCATTCGTGCTATTTTGCGCATCGCACTGTTTTGTGCAGTTTACATTCGTGCTATTTTGCGCATCGCATTGTTTTGTGCAGTTTACATTCGTGCTATTTTGCGCATCGCACTGTTTTGTGCAGTTTACATTTCGCGTTATTTTACCCACCTCAATCGCACTTTCTTGTGCATTTCAATTCACTCGCGCTTTCTTGCGCATCGCACTGTTTTGTGCACCTTACTTGCATTTTACATGCATCCTATCGCGCTATCTTGCGCACCTCACTTGTACTCGTTAGTACATTGCATTGTTTTGAATACAAACCGGCTTCGCGTAGCGTATAAGTCCAATTGTCAAAGTCTTCTTTCATATCATTTGCATCCTGCCCCTGAACTACGCTGGTTTGATTCCTTGCAAAGGGATATGTAGGCAGCCTGCGGGCACAACCATTCATTCATTTGTATTTTGTTTGTTTGTCCAAGTCTTCGGCCTTGTCAAACATAGGTTGTCTCTGGCTTTGACATTCACTCCCGTCATTCTTATGACTTCCGAGTTCTGTCAAAGAGGGGCAACTGTTGACACCCCATTTTTGACAGCCCATAAGACTTGGGCGTTACTGATGGTTTACTTGGTGATAAAAGGTGTGCAGGGCAAAGATCCAGTTTCTTCGGCAAGGAGAGAGACAAGTCTCAAATTCACACCCCGTTTTGGACCAAAGCTATTTTGGATGGTTTTTAGACCTTAAAACCCTCTCTTTCAAAACATTTTTGAAATAAAGTTTCTGCGATGTTCCGGGGCTCGCATTTTGTCAAACGTTGCGCTTTTCGGTAAACCGAGCAGGGACGAAGTGGAAATGAATGAAAGAGAGATGAAATCTTTGAAAAATCTTTCAAAACACTTTGTTTAGGGGTTTGGAGTTGAAGAAAAGAGGAAAGGAGAGGAGAAAACTAGTTTGGGAGAAGTTCGGCATGAATCTGGGTAGAAGGAAGTCGAGCAGTCCTCCCCGAATCGGGCTTATTAATCTACATACTTGGATTTTAGCTATGGGGCCACCACCGTCGGAAAGCTCACTTCCGGGGCTTCATTTTTTGCTCAAGAATCTCTTAAAGCCAAGTCCGGGTGGGGGAGATATGATCAGTTGAAGTTGGGCATCATCCCGGTTGGATCGAATCTGCGCGGCTTCACCAAAAAGGGCATAACTTTTTGCACAGAACGAATTTTAATGCAAGGTTTGCGCCATTGGAAAGATAACTTCCGGGGCTTCAATCTAGATACCCACCGGCCATTTTTTTACCTTGGCAGCACCTATCGGCAATCAATTTATCCGGCCGGAAATTTATTGTGCCGACCGGCAATTTATTGTGCTGACCGGCCATTTTTGCTGGCCGACGACCTTCCGGAGTTTTCTACAGATTGAGTGGGTGCCAGTTGTGCCAGCTGGAGGGCACAGACTGGATCCTCCATACACGTGTATGGAGGATCTTTGCTCTTGGTTTGAAGCTTCTAAGAGAAGCTTTAGTCTCTTGGCTCTATAAAGGAAGCTCTCCTCTTCCTTATACTAGGTTAGAAAAAAACCAGCTGGAGCATTACATACAATCCTCCATATATCTATCTCATCCAAGCTTCAAACCTTCAAGCCCTACACCATTTTACACTACAACCCATACCCCCACCCTTCCATCCTCCATTCCAGCAGCTAGAGGCTGTTCTCCAGAGCTTAGGAGTGCTGCATCTTGGTCCAAGAGGTAGCAAAGGATTGGTCTTCAATGGTGAGTTGATTTCCCCCTCTTTCTAGCTCATTTTTGGAAGTTTTCTAAGCCATTATTTCTTGCTGTTTTGGGCTCCGACCCTAACTGGAACTAGGCTTATTTTGAGCCATTTTTCATGTTTGATTCAGGGCCTTTACCTGTTTGAGGTCTCCTTGTTGCACTTGCTTCATTACCCCTCTTGTATGCCATAATCTTGCATAGTATTTTTGGCCTATGTATGATCTGTTTTGGAGCATGATGTAAACTGTAGATAGGATTATTTTGAGCCATTCTTCAACATTGAAGAAGGGATCATCACTGTTTGGGACCTCCATGTGCCACTTGTCATTATACCCCTCTTTGGTCCCCATTTTTGCATGATTTATTAGCCTATTGTGCTTCTATTTTTGGGCAATTTTCAGAACTGAAAACAGTCCCATTTTGGCCTCCTCTTCATGTTTCATTGAGGGTATTTCACTGTTTGAGACATCCTTTATATACTTTGTGTTATATCTCTCTTTTTGGCCATATTTTGCATAATATTTTTGGCTTGTATGCATACTGTTTTGGGTCCGGCCATCAACTGTAAATTGCATTATTTTTGGCCCCTATTCAATATTGTAGAAGGCCCCTTCTCTGTTTGGGGCCAGAATTTGTGAGTTGCTTCATTACCCCTCTCTTGGCCCCATTTTTGTATGCTAATCTAGCCTCATTTTTGTTCCCTGTTTGGCCATGATTTAAACTGTAAACATGCTTTTTTTTGGGCTGCCTAGCTTCTGTCTTCATACTTCATGTTCAAATTATGCATGCATTGCATAGCTATAGGCCATTTCATGCACCAAAATTCATGTTTCGGGACTCGTTCCATGCATCGGGTATCATTTTGCCACGATTCGGGGCTGTTTTGCATCTCATTTTGCCTCTGAAAATTGCATGATCATATGCCATATTCCATGTTTTTCCATGTCTTGTTAGAGTGGCATTCCGTGCCGTAGGTTCGGTCCTCGGTTTGCGTGCACGCGTGCACGCACTTCGAGTTGTCTTATTTTCATCTTATGGCCTCTTATGTGAGTGCGGATGAGGTCCATTCACATTGGTGTAAGTCCATCTTGCATTGTGTATGCCATGTTTCAATGCGTTGTGCATGTTATGTTGTTAGCATTGTGTGTGCCATGTAGTTGTATTGCATGTTTGTATGTTTGCTTGCATGCTTAGGTCGCATGTGCATTGTTGTGCATTGCCTCGCCTCTTGACCAACCATGATTGAGGTTGGGTCCCTTGTATGTTTTGTGTGCATTGCATTTGACATTGAAATGCATACTTGACTCTTTGGCCATCATGCATCGAAATGCGTGATTGGTGGCCCGAGGGTCGAGGGCCATGCTCCCTTGAGTCCATTACATGATAGGGAGTGTGTCCATGCATACATTTGCCTAAAAATTCCATGCCATACACTGCTTGCCCTCTGCTGCTGTCAAAACTGTCTTCTGCAGGAAGTTTCTGCCGACCGGGACCATTCAGTGCTGGCCGGCAATCCTTCATGGGCCGAGGGCTTCATTAACTGCCGGTGGAAATTATGTATTGCCGGTGGGCATTTCCTCCAGCCGATGATATTCTGCAGTGTGCAAGGGACCTGTCCCAGAACTTTGGCATTTTTCAGAGAAGCAAGGCAGTAAAAACAGAGGCAGCAATGGTATGGTGCGGACTTTCCGGGCGAGACGGGTTCGAGCATGCATCATTCGCGCATCCCGAGGCAGGGGCCGTGGCCACCTTCCCTTTGCATTTAATTTGTTAATTAAATAGGAATTCTGTAATAATTAATTAAGTGGTTAGTTATTTATTCGGACTGTAATACTTATTCGGTCCCTCCAAGTGAGGGCGTATTTGTAATAAGTGTGGGTGCGTGTGTGCATGTCTTCCAATCCCCACTTCTTTCTCCCTTTTACTTACCTGCTTTGATGGTTAGTATTAGGACATGTTTAATTTAGCATACCTTATGCTATGCATGCGTGCATCCATACATTTGTCTTCCATGCACCGGGCTCGGCACATCATGCTAACTGCACTTGTATTTCAATTCCAAGTTGAGTACTTGTTAGTTGCAGCATTTCACATGCCATCTTTAGGATAGCCGAGCCTGTTTAGATTGCATCCTTGCATGTGTTGCATTAGCCATTTTTAACATGGACTTGGATCATGCATTGATTGCTAACGAGTTCTTTGTTTTGGCACGGAGTACGATGTAAGTATTTTTATGCTTTAGCATCCTCGCATGCGTGTGAATGCTATCATAACAGCATGTTTACCATGTGGCTAGATGCTTATGTGATAAACTGTTTGAATGCCTGTGGGTGAAGGTTGGATTGTCTGAGTTGGAAAAACTCGTTGAAATCCGTAATTTAGCCTACTTGCGAGTAGCAAATTCTAAAGTATTTTTTTAAAGACAAACGGATATGCAATGCTTGTTTCCAAATTAGGCAATCTAGTCTATACTTGTTTACTGCGCGCATAACATAGTAACTCTAGGCTAATAACCGGAATAAGAGCACATAACGCTTTCAAAAACGGATATCACGGTTAGTAGAGGCCGATCTTTGGATCGGGCGAGAGGGGGTGCTCATAGCTGACCTTCCCCAATCGTACCCTAGCTCCCGAGCCGAGACAACTCCGGTGATGACGGACATGTGGCCTTCGGCACCGAGTCAGGGTTTCCTAAATTTCCCCATTAAAAAATATTTAGGTGGCGACTCTGTATCTGGCAAAGCAGTCCATGTTTGGCACTTCTTTTTCTAAAAATCTGTTTTCTCAAAACGATTTGCCAGATTTGGACTCTTTGGTTCAAATTAAGAACCGTGACACAAATCGAGTCCGAACTGTAGCATGAGGTCCCCCGCGGGCGTGTTACAACCCGCTGGCCTCTAATGCTTGATACATTTTTGTGCCTCCCGGATGTACCGCAAGGCGTGAATGGTGAAACTTTCGGAGTACCTCCTCTCTACAAGACTCCGGCATGAAAAGACGGTCAAGATATCTATCACTTGGGTCAGAATACGCGTTCAAGCCCTTCTCCACCTTCCCACTAGATATCTTCTATCGGACCGACCTTACCTCCTGATCACCCTATTGTGCTTCTATAACTCGACTGACAAGCATAGGTTGTGCAATCATAGTAAACAAGGTTGCAGACTCAATGAACTCGCCAAGATAGAAGTCGAACTCGCCAATAGCACCCAACATCTCCCATTCTCGGATTGCAATACTAGCTACACTGCTAATGGATTTCCTACTCAAGGGAATCAACAACTACATTGGCTTTTCCCAGGTGATAATGCAACTCAAAATCATAATCTTCCATAAACTCCACCCACCTCCTCTGTCTTACTGTGAAAATAGATACTTCAAACTCTTGTGATCGGAATACACCTCAAACCTCTCACCATATAGATAATCCAAATTTTCAAAGTAAAGATCACAGCTGCTAGCTCTAATGAGTAGGATAGTTTCTCTCGTGTGTTTTCAACGGTCATTAGCCATAAGCTACTACCTCCCCCTCTTGCATCAAGACGCAACCCAAACCTTCCCAAGATGAATCACAATACATAGAATAGCTCAAATCCCTCTCCGAAATAATCAATACTAGAGCAGTGGTAAGTCTAACCTTAAGCTCTTGAAATGATTTCTCACAAGTCTCGCTCCACACAAATTTCATTCACTTCCTCATTAGTCTAGTCAAAGGTGAGGCCAATCTAGAGAAATCCTTCACAAAACGACAGTAATACCTGGCTAACTCCAAGAAACTTCAGATCTCAAAGACATTCTTAGGTTGTTCCTAATCTGGCACTACTTCTATCTTAGAAGAGTCTACAATCACCTCTTCTCCAAATACCACATGGCCTAAGAATTTCATCTCCTTCAACCAGAATTCAAACTTCTTGAACTTAGCATACAATTTGTGGGCTCTAAGCAACTCAATTATAATCTGCAAGTGTTCCTCGTGCTCCTCCTCTGAGGGTGTGTAGATCAAGATGTCATCAACAAAGACAACCACAAAACTGTCTAAGAACTCACGAAAAAATCGGTTCATCAAATCCATGAACAAAGCCGGTGCGTTGGGTAGCCCAAAAGGCATCACTAGGAACTCATAATGGCCATACCACATACGAAATGCCATTTTCTAGATATCCTCCTCTTTCATTCTCAACTGGTGATAACCCGATATGAGAAAAGCAACAAGCCCCTTTCAACTAGTCAAACAAGTCATCTATACAAGGTAATGGGTACTTGTTCTTAATATACTTGGTTCAACTTTCGGTAATTAGTACAAAGTCGCAAAGTGCCATCCTTTTTCTTAGCAAAGAGAGTCGATGCTCCACAAAGCAAAGTGCTGGGGTAGATAAATCCCTTATCTAATAATTCTTGGAGCTGACCCTGTAACTCACTCAACTCAGCGGGTGCAAATCTATACAGTGCCATGGAAATCGGTGTCATGCTAGGCACTAAATCAATAGAGAACTCTATCTCTTGGTGAGCTGGCAAACTAGTGAGATCCTCGAAAAGATGTTCGGCTATTCACAAACTACCCTTGGCAACTCAACCCGGACAACATCACTCTCAACACCAAAGAATGTATGAAGAAGGAGATTAAACTCGCCTTGACCACGCGGATCACACACTGGCAACAAGGCTCTATCAACTCGGTCCCCTAGAAAATAAAAACAATCACCACTCGAGGTGCACACTGTAACCCTTTGACGATAACAATCAATAATGGTTGGAGAGGATTACAACCAATCCATGTCCAAAATAGCATCAAAACTCGACATATCAATCAACACAAAAGCAAAATGAACTCGGTGACCGACAAACTCTATCTCACAACCCCGACACCCCTGGTCCAACATAACCTCACCACCAACAGGTGACTCTACCCTGAGTGAAGATGCTAACAAATCCACTTCTAACTCCAATGTCGATGCGAATGCAGACAAAGTGAAAGAATGGGATGCACCAATATCAATCAGCACATTAGCAATAGAGTTACACAATAAGAAGTTACCTCTCATTACCAAAGGTGCTAGCAATAAATTTGGCATGGTAACAACATACACATGCCTCGTAGGTCTCTGTTGTACTTGCTTACCGCTCGAAGCATAAGTTTGATACACTGATTGAGCCGAAGAGGCTCCCTGATTGGCCATCAAGGCCTAAACTGAAGGTGTGGCGTGCCAACTCGACAATACCACTAATAACCTTGAATATGTTGATGGCTAATTGTATGGGATTTAGCTTATAGTAGTGTAAAACTTCTCGAAAAAGAATATCAAAGGGTAATCTGATTCCGCCCTCAATGATGGACACTACGGGAAAAGGCATGTAAGTTTCACCAGGCATGATAGAGTTTTCCTTTTCCAGCCAGCCTGAGATAAACGTCGACTGGAATGGAGAATTCTCGGCGGAAATGTTCTAACTTACTAAGAGAATCTACTCGCCACTTAAACATGACCATGATCACGGCTAGGATGATTTGGGTATAGTTGTTTGTGAAGAAGGGTATAATATGTGTTTTAGGACCTCGGCAGAACCCTAGACGAGCACTTGGGTGAGGGTTTTAAAGATCTAAGGGAGGATTTGTTTCAATTTTTCTAAATGTATGATTTCTAAGTCAAATCCCAAACCTAAAATCTATGCAAGTGAACAAAATTCGAAGGCAAGAATCTGGAAAATAAGCCAGAAAAGAAGAAGCAAAATATGGCTCAGAATCAAGAAGTGCAATCAAAGGCATTGATAGATTTGTGAACATCATTGAGTGAGAACAAAAAGGACATTAAAAATTTAAGAGCATGAGGAACGTTGATTGAATCAATGCACAAACATGTAAAATGACAATACAGGAGAGAAATACATTCAAGAGCAGTAAGAATCTGAAAATGAAAAAGAAGAAATTGAAAACTTATAGGACAAAACCGAAGAAATGGTCACCGAGCTCCTGTTCGCCAAAATCAAACTGTCAAAACAATCTAAATCAAATGGTGAAGGGCTCACTGGAGGAGTTGACTGGAACAGTTGCAGAAAACTTCAAAGGTTTGAAAAATGGCATTTTAAGGGCTTATAAAGAGAAAATATGGGACGAGAGAGAGATTGTGATTGCAAAAGTGAAAAGATGAAGAGAGAGAGAAGGAAATTTGTCAAAAACATGAAAAAGCGGCAAAAAGTAATGAAGGTGCCTTGGATGACATGCCTGTCAGGCGGCGTGGGCAGAAACGACATGACCTGATAGCATGTGTATGGTATGAGCTAGTGCGAATGGGACATGTGGAAGAAACAATTGAGTTGATGATGCATGACAGCTCATGCACAGTCGAAGCTTTTCAAATTCTTGAAATAATGAGGCAATAACATTGGCTGAAGGAGTGATCTCGGTTGAAGTGCTTAAAAGAACTAGGTTCTTGATTCTTGATAAAGTGGGCAACTGAGTCCTGGTTACTTGAAGCCGACGAGTCATGATCTCGATCGGAGTAGTATCTACATTTTGAGCCGACTTGTTATGTAAACAAACTATGTAGGTTCCATCACCTCAAGTGGTCGAGGTAACAGAACCTAGGGGCCAGTTGTGAGGAAGTATTTTGCGAATGAAACCACGTGGCCAAGATAACCCTGAGATGTTGGCTAAGGTTCCACGTAGATAAGTCATGTTGTCGAGGTGATCATGGCATTACCGAGATGTTCTACGGTAATGCCGGAATACCGAGGTATTCGGATAAGGGACAAGAGTCCTAGAACAAGGGAGGATCTTCGTCTGGATAAGGATAAGGCTCATGAAGAGTTTATCCCTATCTAGCCGAGAGTCTAGGATGAGCATTAAGCTTGAGTCCAATGAAATGACGCTTCTAGGTGATCATGTCACGGCTGGTTATAAAAGTGAGGCACCCTCGTGAGTTTGAGGTAAATTCTTTCTTGTGAGTTTAAGTACTATTTGCTATCTGTGAGAAATAAAGTTTACTGACTTCATCGTTGAAGTGCCCCCAGGTGGATGAACTACCGCGGAATTCTCTTCTTCTTGTTGGCAGGTAGTTAGTCCATTCTATTTTGCTGGTGCTCTCCAGATGAGTTCCACTTTTAGTTGTGTAGTCGAAAATCAACACCCATATACAGTCATAAACATTTCAAAAAATTTGTAATTATTTTTTAAAAAATAAAACTAATTTATAATTTTTCATATTATAAATTATTGAATCTAGACCTGTGACCTGTGATTTTGGACAAGACCCTCCAATCTAAATCACTACAGGAGGAAGCAGTGGCGGAGGCACCTTAGGCCCAGGGGGGTCACGTGCCCCCCCTGGGTTTTGGGAATTTTTTTTTTTAAACATAAAGAAAATATTTTAAATAAAAAAATTTATAAAAACATTATTTAAAGTGAAATGCCAATGACATTTTAAAATTATGAGAATAATAATGATTATTTTGATTGAAAATAAAGAGACTATGATAAGTCATATTATTATTTATGAAAATTTCAATGTAATGATGATGTCTATCACTATTGACATGCAAACATAATTAATTTCAATGAAGATATGAAATTTATTGGATTGTTAGTTACATTTGACATGTGGAGTTTATCCTCCCTATGTTTGTTTTCATTCATAACTAAAATGACCACTATATAAATTATAATCAAGCAACACATATTCAATTATAAAAAATAAAAAAACATAAAAAATTACAATAGGTCATAATTAATATCAGAATGAGTCATAACTAACTATTATTTAATATATTGTCATAACCAAAATAATAACCACAAGAAGTTATAACTAAATTATATCTAAAACTATAATGTATTATAACTAAAGACCACGAAGATCATAATTGCGACATATAATAGACACTTTTATTGCAGTATGTTTTATAAAATTTCTCTACTAAAATATATCATTTCTATCTCAACTTATCTTCTTTTTTAAATTTACAATCCACCTATAAAATAGTTACTCCCCAATATTTGTATAAAATTTAATCTCAAATCCTTTAATTTAAAATTCACATTTATCGAAATGAACTCCTAATATTTAAGTTCAGTAATATCTCATTGTTGTTTATTATGGGGAAAAAAAATTAATGTTGTTATTAATTTGTGCCCCTCTCCACTAAATTACTGGCTATGCCACTGGGAGGAAGCCATCCCCCAGAAACAAATGTAAAATGCTAATGGGAAGAATATAGTCATCATGTGCAAAGTGGGAATAAAAAAGTTGAAAAATAACAAATGAAGGGTTTTCCTCTTTGGAACAAATTCTTTTCTAGAAAATAGTACTTTTTTCTCTTTTTATACCATGGAAGCATAATTTATTTAATAATAATCATACATAATTTTTTGTATAATATTTTTTACCATCTAATCACAATATAAATATAAATATTTCTCATTGTGAGTAAGCGACTGTAAGAAATGTTGTAGAAAAATGCGGAACTGTAACATGACCCTTCTTTCAATATTTATTTATCATATAATGTGTCACACTAATTCTATAATAAACACAAATAATAAATCTCACCAAATCAATACAATATTAATATATGAAATATGAAACAGTAACTATATCTTCATTACAGGCTCTTTCTCAAAAGAACGAAATTAATCCAACATAGCCAATTTGGTTACCCCCACAAAAATGTAAGTTGAGCGATTCTACAATTCCTTAATGTACAAATTTCATAATGGGTTTGATTTATCTTAAATTGTCATCTTAATTTGAGAGTGGGTAATTACATGTCTTGTGAAATTGAAACAACTTAAAACTCTATAAATTTTACTTTCTCAATGCAACTTAAATTTTTTTATTTACTTAATTTCTTTCAAATTTTGAATTGCAAATATAAAGTTCAGGAATTTCAAATTTTGTTTTGCGCAAAGCCAACAAAAATGTATACTATATATCAAGTAAAAGAGATTTTTCTATATTGAAGTTTAATTTTTTTGCATACAAAGTGAAAATAAATAAATAAATAAATAAATAAAATTAGTTATATCTAACCCATTATCATATCTAATCCATATCTAATTTAAAATCCCAAACAATTTAAATACAACTTTAGTCTTAAATAATTTAAAATTTTAAACCAACTAAGCCTAACCTAATTGGTTACCATAACTTTCCTAAGGGCTTAATCCCTAAGAGGAGATCATGGTTCAACTCTCCTTAGGGGAGTTGAATTTAAAGGAGCAAACACTTGGTACTTTGTAAAGGTAGGAAGGCGACTCCCATATGTGCTAATTTAACAACTGACAACTGGTTTTTGTTGATAAAAAAAAAAGGTAATTAAAAATTTTAAAAATATCTATTTCCAAACATTAATCAATATTTTTAGTTTTTATTTTTCAAAACTAAAAAATACATATGGCGTCTAAATACATAATTTTTTTATTTTTTATTTTTTATTTTTTAAATATTAGGGAAAGATCCTTCTACATGTTTGTGCAAGAGTTTGAGAACACCAAAATTTGGCCAAATTGTTAAATCCTAGGAGTTGAAATTTTGAAAGGATAAAAACAAATTGTGATATATATGATCCAAAATAGCCTTTTAACCGTAGAAATCTGAAATTTTCTCTATAAATTTTTCATAAGCCGCCTCTCTCTCTCTCTCTCTCTCTTTCTCTCTCTCTTCGATTGACAATGTATCCTCCATCCCTCTCTGATCAACAATCACACATCGGTGTCCACCAGCAACTCAACATCTATCTCTTTGTCATTGTAGTTCTCAAGACTTGAGTTAGTCATTTTCGTTCGTATAAATTTGAACTTTGTGATTGTTGTTTGTAACTACTGTCCAGATCTAAAGCTTTTCTTGATGTCGTTATATTCAAGACCAACATCCTCTAATTCTAATACAATTGCAAGCGAAATCAAGTTCTTTATTCAAATTTATATGTACTTAATTTCTATGATTTTAAATGTAAAATTATACAATAGCATACCTAGGGAAGACAAGGCGTACTTATGACCACAGTTTAGTGTACACTTTATGCCGACTGATGATAATTCATGCCTGTGATTTGAATTTACGAATATTCTTAATGACGCTATTAGGGCTTGTAGCCACAACGCATTTTTATTATCATAATAGTGATTTTCCATGAAGTAGATAATAAACTCGAATTATGAGATTGGTAGTGAATTCAATAACCCTAAGACGCTCACTCACTTCCATATTTAACCCTAAGTTTACATTACTTTTGTTTATTTTTGGTTTTTAAATTAATTTAGTTATCATTATATGAACAACTAATTTAGAAGTTAATCTGAAATTAATGTACACTTAGTCTGTTTGTCTTTGTTGGAGCGATACCTGATCTTAATTGCTATTCTAAGGAGTAATTGTTTCTACTTGACTTATATACTATTTTTGGTGTAAAAAATGGCTCATCAATAAAGCCTAGTTCTTTATGGTGACAAAATTTTGGTCTGTCCCTATAAATGCCTTTCATTTTCGCTTTGGCCTGACAGGTCCAACCAATTAAGATGTCTACTTCTTGACAGGCTTAATCCTAATGTATTTGCTCCATTACAATATTTTTCAATGGTTATCAACAACGAAAACACAATACATTTCTAAAAAATGCATTGCGATATTGAAACATGAAATCATGAGACGTCAATAAAATGTATAACGGTTCTAGTTTAAATCCGACCCTTGTCATGTTATTGGATCCAGGATTAGATACTCTTATTTGTTGCCTATGCTCCTTTTTGTCATGTTATTGTTGAGTGGGAGTTGCTGGTTGTATTTAAAACAGGTTGGGAGTTAGTTTTTCAAAAGATTTGTTGTCAAGTTTTCTTGTTGTTCAGTAGAGCGGTGTTTCAGTTGTTCGAGTGGTCTTTTGGATCTCCCAGTATTTTTGCCAGTCTGCAAAATGTAACACCCAAAAATAAATAACAATAACCCAACTCATAACATTACTTACAAATGATCAACATCATATCTTCTATTCCATTCATAACTTTGATCAACACAAAAGATAGCATATGCAATATATATTCATAAATCCTTGATTCTGAATCTATAGCATATGGCATGGATAATGAATTAAAGTAAAAGTAAAACCAAATAATTATATGCCTCAATGGCTACAACTTTCCAAGTCGATACTTGGGTACAACAAAATGAGTTTTACTTAATACAACTAAATCTCAAGGCTTAAACAAAAATAATTACATCAATAAACAAAAATGAAGCCCTCAGCTCTAAGTCCTCCCAAGCTATGTCCTTGGTGGAGGCATATCATCAGCAGCTAAAAGTTATTTTTCACATTGGGTGAGCCAAAGCCCAGTAGAGATACTCTAACACAGTGTATGAATCTTAGCAAAATTATAAGGTGAATGCACATGCATGCCATTTGTCAAACATTCCTCGTTTTTCATCTCAAAAAAATGCAATGCTAGATTATAAATCAATTCATGAAAATAATCCTTTTATAGCAAAAAATAGGGCGGTGGATAAAAACACTGGGAATCTCTAAGTACATGTCTGCCAACAGGCTATACAAGCACTACCAAAGCCATTTTACCAGGTACTAACCGGAAGGATCAACACTTAACCGCGCGGGTTTCTGGACTTACAACAAGGACACACATGCTAACATCATAACCATAATCAAACCCCTAACTAGATTTACCAAGGTATTCATCTTTTGTTTTTGTTTTTGTTTTTGTTTTTTTTTTTATTTTTTTGTTTTTTATTTTTGTTTTTTTGCCCCCCTCAAAGTCAATACATTTACAATGTTCAATATGAGATGATGCTCAATGCGCAATGTATGAGAAACTAGTTTCAATTTAACCTAATCATCATGCAATGTCTACAACAATCAAGACTATCCTCCATCGATAGCCCAAAACAGATATCCTATACAACAATTAGTTTCCAATCAAAATACATAATTCCATCATTTTACAATGGAAGTGATATTACATATCCAACTCCACTATCATCATCAACATAAGCATTGTTCCAATCTTATAAAACCCAACATCATTTCCCATTTTCTTTCATAAATCCAAATATTTCAAATTTTAGCCCAAGACCCCATTTACTTACAAAATCAATTTTAAGAAAGGATATCCACCATTTTAACATATCTCAACCATAAACACATCCCCACAACCATTTTGAAGAACCCGTTTGGGAAACCCCTGTTTTGATTTCAAAATCAACCCTAAATTTTTCTAAATATCCCCAATTCACTAGCCTTTTTTCAAAATCAAAGGGCAACTAACTAAGCTAAAAGTCATATTAAAGGTCAAAGAAATACCTACCTCAAAGTAGAAGACAAGAGAAAGCACAAGGTAGAACTTGGCAGAGCTGAAAACAATAACTCCTCTGATTAGAACGAAACCCTCGACATGCTCAATCTTTTACTCCAAACGACTAGGGTGATGAGACCAATAGATTGAGAGTATTTAGAGCTAGAAGGTAAGAACTAGAGAGACAACGAGAGAGTGAAGATCTACGGTTTCGAAATGTTTAGAGAGAGAATGAAATTAAAAAATGACTCAAATGGGCTTTTCTCGGACTGATATACGCACAGACCACTCAAGAGCAAAAAATACCGCTCAAGTGTAAGACATAATTAAGTTATACCGCTCGAGCGACCAAAATCACCGCTCAAGTGAACAATGACCCCCTCCCTGAAGTTTCAACCTGCAAAATACTGCTCGTGCGCAAGAAAGACTGCCTGAGTGAAGATTCATTTCTTCTAGTAGTTTTACAAACTGTAAAAGACTACTCGAGCGCAAGAATGATCGCTCGAGCGAACAAGCAAATATTTGGGAAATAACTCTTTTGAAAAACTAACTCCCAACTTGTCTCAAACACAACCAAAACTCCCAAATAGCCAAACTCAACTAGGAACAAAATGAAAATGAAATGAACAATAGTTAATGATGTGGGTTCTCAGATTCAAAAGTAGAAAATTGGTCGGGTCTAAACCGGAATCGTTATAATCTCCCCCTTTAATGAATTTCGTCCTCGAAATTTAAAACCAACTAACATTCATTGAAAGTAAATCAAATCATATATCATCCAGACTTGTAACAAGGATGGACATAGTCTTTCAAAACCAACTATTATAGTTCAATTCCCCAAAACATATACAATGTTTATATATATTACAGCATGAATAAGATTTTTAACATAAGCCTCAAATATTAACAAATAGGTTGGTATACTTCTCACAAACTTCTGCCTCACGCTCCCAAGTCGGCTCCTCAACCCCATGGTGTTGCCACAACACCTTAACTAATGGAATAGTCTTGCCTCACAAGACTGGTCCCGAGAGTCTAAAACCCATATCAGTCTCTACTTATACGATGCATGTTCATCTATTTTTAACTCCGTCCAATCCAATATGTGTGAAGGATTAGGCTCCTACTTCCGGAGCATACAAATATGAAACACGTCATGAACCTCAAAAAGTTAGGGAGGTAAGGCCAAATGATAAGCTACCTCCCCAATCCACTCTAGGATCTCAAAAGGTCAAATAAATCTAGGAGACAACTTTCCACTCTTCCCAAATCTCATTAAATCCTGTCTTGGTGCTATCTTCAGGAACACGTGATCTCCTACCTCAAAGGACAAAGGTCTCCTCCTACAGTCGACATAGCTCTTCTGGCAACTCTAAGCCGAAACCAACCTCTTACGAATAAGTGCAACCTTCTCCGTCATTTCCCAGACTAATTCAGAACCTAACATAGGTGCATTACCCACCTTGGCCTAACACACTGGAGGTCTACATGGTCGGCCATACAAGGCCTCAAACGGTGCCATACTAATAATTGTCTAGAAACTGTTATTATAGGCAAACTCCACCAAGGGTAAATGCCTCTCCCACGACCCCTTAAAATCTAGAACATAACCCCGAAACATGTCCTCCAAGATCTAAATGGTTTGGTCGGATTACTCGTCAGTCTGAGGATGATAAGTGGTTTTAAACTTCAATCTATTACCCAAGGCATTCTGTAGGTTCTGCCACAATCAAGCTGTGAAATGTGGATCTCTATCCGAAACGATAGTCACAGGGACCCCATGAAGTCGAACTATGTCGCTAATATAAAGGTTGGCAAGATAATGTACCGAGTCAGTCATGTACATAAGTACAAAGTATGCTGATTTAGTTAACCGGTTGACTATCACCCACAAGGCATCGTTACCCTCGTTGAGTCCTCGGAAGACCCACAACAAAATCCATCATGACATACTCCCATTTTCACTTGGCTATAGTTAAGGTTTGTAACAAACCAGCTGGTCGTTGGTGCTTGGCCTTCACTTGTTGACAAGTAAGGAACCTCGAGACAAACAAGGCTACGTCTCTCTTCATCCCCTTCCACCAAAACTAGCGGCTAAGTTCGTGGTACATCTTTGTGCCTCCCGAGTGTTCCACAGGCCGTGAATGGTGAAACTCTCAAAGTACCTCCTCCCTACAAGATTTTGGTAAGAAAAGACGTCCAAATACCTCACACTCGACTCAGAATACATGTCCAAATACCTCATACTCGGCTCACTAGTGTAGGTTGTGCAACTACAATGAACAAAATGGTCAACTCAACAGACTCGTTAAGATGCAAGTCGAATTCGCTAATAGCACCCAATATCTCCCATTCTCATATGGCAATACTAGCTACACTACTTACTAACTTCTTACTCAAAGCATCGGCCACTACATTGGCCTTTCCCAGATGACAGTGCAACTCAAAATCGTAGTCCTCCATAAACTCCATTCACCTCCTCTATCTCAAATTCAAATCTTTTTGTGAAAACAAATACTTCAAACTCTTGTGATCAGAAAACACCTCGAATCTCTCACCATGTAAGTAATGCCTCTAGATTTTTAAGGCAAAAATCACCACCGCTAGCTCTATGTCATGTGTAGAATAATTTCTCTCATGTGTTTTCAACTACCGTAATGCTACCAATTTCCCCTCTTACATCAATACACAACCCAACCCTTCTCAAGACACATCACAATAAACTGAATAACCTAAACCCCTCTCCAGAATAATCAGTACTGGAGTAGTGGTGAGTCTAACCTTAAGCTCTTGGAACCACTTTTCACAAGTCTCACTCCACACAAATTTCACTCCCTTCCTCGTCAATCTATTCAATGGTGAGACCAATCCAGAGAAGCCTTTCACAAAATGTCAATAATACCCAGCTAAGCCCAAGAAATTCTAGATCGGAAAGGCATTCTTAGGTTGTTTCCAATCTTGCACTGCCTCTATCTTAGAATAGTCTACCATCATCCCTTCTTCGGATACCATATGGCCTAAAAACTTAACTTCTTTTAACCATAACTCACACTTCCCAAACTTAGCATATAAACTGTGGGCTCTAAGCAACTCAAGTATGGTCCACAAGTGTTCCTCATGTTCCTTCTCGGAGGGTGAGCAGATTAAGATGTCGTCAACAAAGACAACTACAAAACGGTCTAAGAATTCACAAAAGATTCCATTCATCAAATCCATAAACGAAACCGGTGCATTGGTTAGCCCAAAAGGCATCACTAAGAACTCATAGAGGCCGTACCGCGTACAAAATGCCGTTTTCTGAATATCCTCCTCTTTCACCCTCAACTGGTGATAACTCAATCTCAAGTCAATTTTAGAAAAGCAACAAGAGCCCTTCAACTGGTCAAATAGATCATCTATACGAGATAATGGGTACTTGTTCTTAACAGTTACCTGGTTTAACTTTTTGTATTGATGCACAGTCATAAAGTGTCATTCTTCTTCTTCTTAGCAAAGAGAGTCGGTGCTCCCCAAGACGAAGTACTAGGGCGAATGAAGAACTTACATAACAACACTTGGAGTTGAATCTTCAACTCATACAACTCAACGGGTGCAAATCTATACGGTGCCATGGAAATCGGTGTCGTGCCAGGCACTAAGTCAATGGAGAACTCAATCTCTCAGTGAGGTGGAAAACTAATAAAATCCTCGAAAAAGACGTCCGAGTATTCATAAACTACCCTCGACAATTGAACTCGGACCACATCACTCTCACTACTCAAGAAAGCTGCAAGAAGACAACTAAGCTCGCCCCGACTGCGCGAGTCATATATTCGCGACAAAACTCTATTAGCTCGGTCCCCAGAAAATAAAAACAGTCACCACTCGAGGAGCACCTCGTAACTCTCTGACGGTAACAATCTATAATAGCACGGTACGAAGACAACCAATCCATGCCTAAGATGACATCGAAGCCCAGCATGTCTAACAATACAAAAAGCAAAAGGAAGTCCGCGACCGCCAATCTCAATATCACGACCGCGATATCCTTGACCCTAGGGTTAAAATTGGAATTAATGAAGAAACTGAGGGACTTCAATGAAATAATTTAAAGGTAAGGGACTTTTAAGAAAAATAAACTTTTCAGGGGCCTCACAGCTGATCTGGCGTGGCAATAGCATAGACACATCCCATAGGTCTCTGCTCTACCTGCTCATCCCTGAAACATAAGACTGCTAAACTAATTGAGCCGAAGAGGCTCCTTGAGTGGCACTCGAGACTTGTGCTGGCTGGATAGGCTGATGGCTTTGTGTTTGCCTCGAACCAGACACACCAGATGTGCCACCTACCTGAGGACAAAATCTCCTCAAGTGCCCTGACTACCCACACTAATAACAAGCAGGTGGTTGCCCTCTCCCCTGACTCTGGATCTAATAACTTGTGGCCCATCTAACCACACTTAAAGAAAGTGATCCTATCCTGACCACCTCTCCCTGAATCAAAACTTAATACAAGAAAAGTGGATCTGAACTGTGTTGCCTGGGACTACTGTGGGGTGGAACCATTCTGCCTTTTGTTGTCCCGAGTCTCCCCCTAAACCTCCTGACTCCTCTGCTTCGAGCCCCTCATCCTCTCCTCCTCCACCTGAATCATGATCTCTAAAAACCCACCGCCTCCATAAGACGATCATAATCCCTAATCATAGACCCAATCACCTTGAAAAAGAGCTCGGTCCTCAGTTGCTTCTCAAACTCGACACAATGGTGCTCCTCTATCACCATAACCTCCGGTGCAAATCTAAAGAGGCTAGTAAAACCAGCCTGAAACTCAGCTACAAGTGTGTTGGGCTGCTTGAGCTTCAAAAACTGATCCCTTAACTTCTCCATAGTAGTGGAAGGAAAGAACTTGTCCAGGAAGGCATTAACAAAGGCCTCCCAAGTCACCCAAATGCGCCCACGCGCATACTTCTACCATTGACCCGTATCTCCCTTTAGCTGGAAGGATGCCAAGGTTTCTCTCAAACCATCGTCCTCGATGCCAAGCATCTCGAACATCTTCAGCATCTGCTCAAGTCACTTATCTACCTTTAGTGGCTCCTTCGGGTCCCCTAAAAATTCATCAGGATTCGACTGGAAGAACTCCCTCTTCAAAAAGGATAGCCCTGTCTTGACAACATGGGCCTAGACTTGATTCTTAGCCCTAAGAATGTCCACAAATTCCCACAAAGCTCCAGTAATTTCACGGGCCAAGGAAGCCATGGCTTGCTAAGCTAATGGCTCGGCCACGTTTGCCTGCCAACTCCCTTCTCCTATGTCAGAATTTCTTGAAGTAACGACACCTTCTGTCGCCTAGGCCTACCATGCCTACCATCACCGTGTCTACATCCTAACATCCTAATAAAGATAACACAACGGATTAGCACATTCACAAATGTGCTGAAGCTAATTTACTCACGTCCTAATATGGTGGACAACAATTAATTCACTCCACATAAGCTCCTAATCGCATAAACACAAACAAACCTCCTTTCTAAATAGTGATCGTCCCGCGACATTGCCATAGTTCTAGTTAGAAATAACAGTGATCAAGTGCTCTTCTAACGAGACTTCTACAAGCCCATAGACCCAATCAATATCTAAGAAATTAAATTACATACTCATTTTATCATGACCCAAACTAGCCCTTATAGGTTTAGCATTGTAACTGGCCAGTAATCTTAAGATTATCGAAGGCCTCTGAAACAAATTCATAATATAAGGGGTTAGCGGAAGCAAATATCAACATACATTGTCCATAGAGCTGTGTAGACTTATGTGGGATAGGAAATTTAAACTTTATATCTATATTAACTCATCATCTTTACGTCATCCAATAATAGATAAAACAAAAGGGACTTAGCCCAAATACTGATAACCAAAAACTTGTCCAAAAGATGTAAGAAAATAAAAACTACAAACTCGACATAACATTGAACAAAAAGACTTCTAGGAACCTCCACGTGAGGCATATTGGTGGGTTTGACAGAAATTGATCCAAACTGGAAGTCTCAAGCTTGGTCACGCGCCTGATTACCTACATACATAATATAAATAGTGAGATAGAGCCCAGTGAACAACAACAAAGTAAAGGTTTTATAAATGATGTCCATACAGATTCAGAAATTAGAGTTCAGATCAGAAACCGATTTATATTCGTATTTAGAATTTACAAATAGTCATACATGGTACATCCATTAGCACTAACAGATCAGAATGGTCATAAAAACTCATATGCCAAGCAGACATATACAGAGCAGATGGTCATAAAGACCCATATACAGAGCAGATAAGCAGTTATTCATAACTAGTTCCATAAATAGAACATACGTGAATCCTTGGTACCAGGTAACAGATTACAGATATCACATGATGCTAAGGATGCCACGAATACATTTCAGAGGGCTAGACAATCATTCATGATTCATAAAAGTAGCACTTCAGAAAATAGATCATATCATATTATTCAGAAAATACTTAGAGTAAAACATAACTTTGCAGAGTTGTTACTCATAAATAGCTCCAGAAGTAAACCAGATGAATTAAACAAATCAGATGGACTATGGTGCATGACCAACACAAACACGTGACACATACACATTGAAACACACGCTTGGTAACACTTAAGTTATCACTTTCTCGATGTATTTCTAATACATTTCCTTATTAATCTAGTGTAAAACATGTCTTAAGAATACCTTAGATGAAATGAGGATGCAAAAATGTAATTTGAAAACACTTGTCAAATTTCAAAATATAGGGCAGTTCGCTCAAGCAGTCTGCAAAGTTTGTATAAGTATTGGTGTAGACACCCCATTTTTGACTGACCTTAAGACTCAGATGTCACTAATTGAGCGCTCGGTGATGATGCATATTGTGCTCGTTCTGAGGTTTCAGAGTCTCGACTGCGAGCCCTGCCTCCGGACTTCGGGGCTCTTTTCTACTTTGCCTCGGTTTGCGAACCAGATCCTGTTTTCTCTGTTTTCTCTTCCTGAAGGGAGGGAGAGGTCTCGTAGACCATCTCTCAGTGGCCGTAGGCTACGTTTCGTGGTCGTAGGCCATTTTTCCCATTTGGAGCCCAGTTTTTGGTTTTCGGAGCCGTCGGTCGTGTGCCTCGGTTCGGGACCGCTTAACTACCTTCGTTTGCTCTGGTTTTTGGTACACACCTTCGTGGTCATACGCCACTTCCGGTGCCTAACAGCCTGTTTTCGGGGGCCCGGACTGCGCATTTTGGCCCATGAACCTTCGTTTTGCATCCGTCTTGGTCCATTTTTGGTAGGGACCCTATTTTCATTGCTAGGGAGGTGGTAGTGTGGTGGGAGGCCACCTTTTTTCCTTGGAAACCAGCTTTCTCTTTTTCTCCCTTCTCTAGCCGATTTTTTTGACAGAAAGCTGGTTTTTCTCACTTTTGAGCCACAATTTCTGGTCTCCCATACCACCATTGTGTTGTACTCACCTGGGAGGCCACCAATATGGGTAGGCCAACCACCTTTTTGAAAGTGACTTTTTTGACCTGGCTGGCCGACCACAAAAAGTGGTTGGCTGACCACCTGAACCTTTTGACCTGGTCGGCCGACCAGGGCAAGTGGTCGGCCGACCACCTGAACTGGTCGGCCAGCTTTCTCCTTTTTTGTCTCATTGAGTTGAAGCCAGCTGTGCCAGTTGGAAGCCTCAGAATGCATCCTCCATATACGTGTATGGAGGATGTTTAAGCTAGCTTTGAAGCTTCTTGGAGAAGCTTTAGACCTTCTCCTCTATAAAAAAAGGGCCCTCTTTCATTGCAAGGGTTGAACCCTTTGGTTAGAGCATACATACATTTCCCTCCATCTCTCTCTCTTCCAAGCTCTAAAACCCCTTTGTTCTTGCACCATTTACACTACACCTCCTAGCCTACCACCTCCACCATCCATTCAACCACCTTGGGACTGATTTTTAAAGGTTGAGAGCTCACTTTCTTGGTCCAGAAGTTCTTGCATTGCTGTGCTACAAGGGTAAGTCTCCATTTTCCCATTTTTGACATTATTTTGCTCCATTCTCTAGCCCTATTTTCAAGCATTTTTGGACTTCGACATAAACTAGAAAAAGTCTTTTTTTGATCTTCTAAACATGTTTGTTTAAGGACTCTTTTCTGTTTGGGGTCATCTTCCCCCTTTCATGCTTCATTTCCTCATGTTTTGAGCCTTGTATTTGAGCATTTGCATTGGCCTTGGTTTGGCCTTTTAGCCACCGAAATCTAGTGGATTTTCATTGGCTTAGATATGTTTTTGAGCTTCAAAATCAGAGAGGGGTGACCCTCTCACCCCTTGTTCTCTTTACTGGCATTGTTGGCCTTCCAAAGGGGCTCCATCTTGCATGTTGTAAAGTCACATTCCAGGCCCTATTTTGTGAGTTTTAAGGTCTGCCTTGACTCTGTCTAGAGCCCCTTTGGCCATATTTTATGTCTATGATGCATGTGTAGAACAATCCCACTCAAGGCCTTTCAAAGGGTCTTTCATTTGCATGCTTCCTAGGTTGATTTCAGAGCCTTTTTGGTGAGTTTTAGGGCTGTCATAACCTATTTCCAGAGGTGGCTTTTCCATCATTGATGTCTATCATGTATGTGTAGAGTAACCCTCTTATTGGCCTTTCAAAGGAGCCCATCATTTTTGCATGCATTGACTGAGTTTCAGTGGTTATTTGGGCATATTTTGACATTACATATGTCTTTTTTTGGCTGGTTTGGTGAGCCCTCATATGCTTCATATAGTTGTAGAAAAACTCATGGTTCACTAGCTTTCTTTGCATGCTTTGTTGGACCTTGATTTTAGCACATTTTGGCCATGCCTTAAACTGATAATGTGCTTATTTTGGACTACCCTAGCTCTGTTTTTGGGTCTTGTGGTTGAATGATGTTAGTTTTGCTTGCTTATAGTTCAAGGTCCATGCTTAGCTTTGAGTTTTGGGATCCATTACATGCATATACTGAGGTGTGTTCATGTTTTAAGCCTATTATTCATCACATTTCAGAGCTTGTTTGAATGCCATGTTGCCATGTTTTCATCTCTTTAAATGCGTTTGAGACTCGGGCTTGTATACCCCATTTACCGACCATTGAATGAGCTCCACTTCATTGCATTCCGAGTCATCATTTTAGGTCGATTTCCCACTGTTTCAGACCAGCCTAGGGTCTTTTGGGGGTTCGTTTTGCCTTTGGTGCATTGCTTTGGGTACCTCTAGTGTAACGCACTTCACTAGTTTCGGTACCCGGGCCCCCTAGCTTGCATTGTGTGCCATATTTGCATGTTTCGGGACCATATTGCATGCTGTTTTAGAGCTGTAATTCATGCCATTCCATGTCATGTTTCATCCTCGCCATGCTTTGGTAGAGTGGCATTCTATGCCTTAGGTTTGGTCCTTGGCATTCGTGCATGTGTGCATGCATTTCGGTTCTCTAATTTCCATCACATGGCCACTGATGTGAGTGTGGCTGAGGTCCACTCATATTGGTGTAAGTCCATCGTGCATTGTGTACGCCATTTCGGTCCACAGAATTGTGTATGCTGAGTTGCATGTTAGAGCATTGTTTATGCCATGTTACATCGAGCATTGTGTATGCCATTCCATAGCATTGCGTATGTTAGGTTGTATGTTAGTCGCATTGTGTATTCCATCTCATTTGCATTGTGTTTGGGATAGGAGTTAGCCCAAGCACGGGAAACGAGGGACGTTTCGTACTCCGAGTGACGAAATGTGTATCAATTCCCAGTCGCCGACACTCCGGATTACCCATGATGGAGTTTAGGTCTTGTTGTGTTTATATGTGCATTAATTTCACATCGAGTCATGCAATTCGACTCCTCGGCCATCATGCAGCGAGATACGTGATTGGTGGCATTAGGATCGAGGACTACACTCCCTGAAGAGTAGTCATGCATACATATGTGAAAATACTTTGTTGTGCCCCTTTCTTGCTCTCTGTTGCAGCAAATTAGAAATCAACAACTTTCTAAAGCCTTGCACAGCATTCCGGCATTAATTGCAAACAGAGGCGAATCGGGGCATCGCAATGGATTTCCACGCAAGGCAACTCGAGCATGCATCTTTCATCATTCGGAACAGAGCTGAGGTGGTCCATGGATTTGCATGCTAATTTACTTGCTTTCCTAGTTAAATCATTAATTAATAGGGTTTTGTACTTATTCGGACTGTATTATTCATTCGGACCCTCCGAGCGAGGGCACAATTATAATAAGTGTGCGTGCGTGCGATGTATGTCTTCCAACCCCACGTCTTTCTCCCTTTTATTTACCAGCTTATGATGGTTAGATTAGGGCATGTTTCAATTAGCATACTTATGCTCGCATGTTTGCATCCATTCATCTGTTTTGCATGTACCGGGCTCGGCGCATCACACTAAATGCATTGTGTTTCAATTCCAAGTTGAATACTTGTTAGTTGTAGCATTTCACATGCCATCTTTAGAATAGCCGAGCCTATTGTAGTCGCATTCCTGCATGTGTTGCGTTAGGCATTTCAGCATAGTTAGGATCATGCATAGATTTCTAACATAGTTTCTGTTTTGGCTTAGAGTACTAGGTAAGTGTTTATGCTTTAGCATCCTTGCATGTGTGTGAGTGACTGCCATGATAGCATGCTTACCATGAGGCTATGTGCTTACGTGATATACCTGCCTGAATGCCTGTGGGTGAAGGTTGGATTATCTGAATTGGAATAATGCATTGACTTTGAGTTTTAAGCCCACTTGAGAGTGGCAAATCATCTTGTTTTCTAAGCCCACTTGAGGGTGGCAAATCCACATTTTAGCCTACTTGCGAGTAGCAAACCGTTTTTCGAAACAAACATGAAATGTTTTGTTCCAATTCAAGCGATCCAGTCTATACTTGTATGCTGTGTGCATCACATAGTAAATCTAGGCTAATAACCGGAATAAGATTGCATAATGTTTTCAAAACTCGATATCATGGTTAGTAGAGGCCGATCTTTGATCGGGCAAGCGGGGGTGCTCACGAAGTGACCTTCCCCAATCGTACCCAAGTTCCCGAGCCGAGGCAACTTTGGTGATGACGGACACGTGGCCTTAGGCAGCGAGTCAGGGTTTCCTAAATTTCCCAAAATAAAATATTTAGGTGGCGACTCTGTATCTGGCAAAGCAGTCCATGTTTGGCACTTCTTTCAAAAAAATCTGTTTTGAAAATGATTTGCCGGATTTGGACTCTTTGGTGATTCATCGGTCTTGCATTGCACTCTGCGAGATTAGATACAGGACCGTGACATTTGAGTCCGAACTGTAGTGAGCCCATATGAACAAAACGGGATTTCCCTCCCGGGGCGTTCGGGGACGTCTACAATTGGCAGCTCTCATTTTACGCTCGAACCAAGGTCGAAAATAAAGGGCGGTCGCTCGAGCCAACCATCGAACTCTGCAAAACATCTGAGAGCTTAAAATGTACGCTCAAGTGACGGTTCCTTCGCTTGGGCGAAATCTGTGAACTCTGGAATTTCCAAATTTGTCTTATAAGTTCAAAACTCAACTTTAACACATCAAAACTCATTCTTTTGGGCCAAAACTTGAGGGAACACTTGAAAACTTGTATAACATCATGAATTAAAGATCATTTCACAAAATCAAGGCCCAAAAGCATGTTAATTCTTCAAAACCAAACCTTAAACTTAATGTATAACACATGCATGCATTGTTTTGAGTTCAAACTCTCTGAACCATGAACAAATGAGATGTTTGGTACCAAATCACGTTGACTTCTCAAAATTTAATAAACATAACTCTATGCATGTGAGATATGAGGTGGAATTCAAGCTCAAACTTCATGGATTATGCATGTAAGCTTATAATGATCTCAAATTCTAAATTCCTAACGTATTTCTCACGCTATTCTCTTAAAATGCTCAATTGGACTCTATGTAGCAAATTCCTTGAGTTTCCAAGCCAATTCCTTAATCTTCGCTTTTCTACTTGATTTGAACTCTCTTCCTCACTCTCCCCTTTACTAGACGCTTTTGAGCTCAAAATGGTGATGAGATTGTGTTCTAGAAGTTATATTGGCCTTATATAGGTCTAATTAGCTTAGGTTAAGTAATTGTGATTAAGGGAAATTAATCCCATTTAGTTTTACTTAATTTATTCTAATTATTTGGATCCAAATCAAAATCCAAATAAACTTACCATACGATTCTAAATTTCCAAATTAACACATTGACGTAGTCTATTTCATGTTTGGATGTTGATAAGGCCTTCAATTAACAGAACAAAACAAAATTCTAAACAAATTCTCCTACGACTAACAAATAGGAATGCAAATCACATACAAAATGCACAATTAACACGTAATCTCTTTCTTAAAACTTGATTAACATCCTTAATTATGGATTATGGGTTAATTACAGATTAGGTTTGTTATAGTCTTCCCCTCTTAAAGAATTTGGTCCTTCAAACTTAAAGTACCTTCATTTCGGAAGAATATGGAGTCCAATGGAAACATGTCTAGATATCTTCTCATCATATCTTCCTCAGTTTCCCAAGTTGCATATATCCCTCTATGTTGTTGCCAATAAACTTTCACTAATGGGATTTCTTTGTTTCTCAATCTTTTGATTCGACGGTTCACAATTTGTATTGGTCGTTCTTTGTAAGTGAAGTCATCTTTCAAAAGTAGGCGTGTCGGTTCAATCACGTGTAACGAATCCTTCAAATAGTCTCGAAGCATCGAAACAAGAACGGCATCATGCATATTCTCCACAACTGGAAATAAGGCTACATGATACATCACCGGATTGATTTTCTCAATGATTTCATATGAACTAATGTACCGCGGTGCCAACTTACCCTTGACTCCAAACTGTGTCTGGCCCTTCATTGGAGTCACTTTGATAAACATATGGTCACCCACTTCATATTCTCGGTCTCTTCTTCTAACATCCGCATAACTTTTCTAAAGACTTTGTACGGTTTTCAACCGTTACTGAATCAACTTTACTTTTTCAGACATCTTTTGCACAAGTTTGGGTCCCAATAATGGTCTATCGCCTCCTTCGGCCCAACAAATCGGTGATCAGCATTTCCTTCCATAAAGAGCTTCATAAGGAGCAATACTGATACTCAAATGATAGCTGTTGTTGTATACAAACTCGGCCAAAGGAAAATAGGTTTCCCAATTTCCTTGGAAATCCAACACACACATTCGTAACATATCCTCAACGTTTGAATAGTTCTTTGTGATGACCCAAATTTTTTTTTTTAAATAGTCAGTGCATAATTTAATTGAGCAAATTTTCGGATTTGACTGTTGTGTAAATTCAGTGCAAAAACAATTCGATTTTGTATTTTTTAAAAAAATATTCCCGGATCTCAGAAAATTATAAACTTTTTATATGTTGTTCACATACGAGTCTAGCACGTTGGGTAAAAATTTCAGAATTTATTGATGAGTATTTATCTTATAAAAATTCGCGGACGAATTGGTGTTCGGTCTAGTGTACAAAAGAATTTGAAATTTGAGTTTTGGGTGTTCGGACCATGGTTTGAGATAAATTTGTTGGGTCTATTTTGGTACATAATTGGACCATGTTTGACTTATGGGGGAGACCCATGATTTAGATTTAATTTAATTTGAGTTTGTTTAGTGACTCATGTTTAACTATTTGGTCCTTTTTAATTATGTGATTGGTAATAACCACCTTGTGAGTTGTTATTATTTATTATATAGGATTATAATAAAATATTTGATAGTTGATTTTATGGTGTATACCATATGGTGAAAAATTATATGTTTTTATAGTGAATGAAATTGGTGTATATTTTGTAGTGAATAAAATATTATATTTTATGGTGTACAAATGTAACGCCCCGTATTTTATTACTCGGATAATCTTACCAATATTCATTAATTAGGTCAATTTACAAATAACATTTCATCCTTGGATGAAATGATGAATAATTAAATATACATATTCCCTCTCGTTATACAACAATGATATTTACATACAAATAAAAGAAATGCCCTAACGTTTATAATAAAAGAGAGGACACTACTCTTTACAAAAAAAAAATAGCACTCAACCCAACAACAAATGAAGTAGTACAATCCATCACTACATTACACTTATGAAAACTGGTAAAAAAACCATTGTTTGATCTTCAAATCCGAAAAGCATTCCCTATACACATGTACAGCTAGGGAGTGAGCAACCACTAGCTCACCAAGTAATCTCATATTAAAACATTAGAAGATATGCGGGTACCCAAATACTCATACATATACATGAAACCATATCATGTCAAAACCATATGATTTTATTACATAATCTTTGAAATCCAATTTATTTAATTAACCACAGCAAGTTAACTTAAATAAATAAACATGTTTCAATAGTAACAGGACATCCTTTTCAATTCATTCAATTATATCATTATCAATTGAATCAAATAATTAAACAATTCATCAAATCCATTTTATACGGTCTTATAAGATGAATGCATATACCATATCATGCTCAAAATATTTTTCTCATCTTTTGAAAATCTTACGCACAATGCTATTTTGAAAACACATTAATCAAACAATTTCAATAAAATTCCAAGATGGTAAATACGACTCAAGTAATCCCTAGGCTAGTATCTTCAAGTAGACTATACAAGAACTACTATACAAGAACTACCAATTTGTCATTTTTACCAGTATTAACTGGAAGGCTCAACACTTGTAATCTGTCATTTTTACTAGTATTAATTGGAAGGCTCGATACCTGTAATCTGTCATTTTTACCAGTATTAACTGGAAGGCTCCACACCTATCGTCTACACCACCTTTCAAGACTTACCACCGTATTTACCTCAAAATCATTTCATGAAAACTTGTTTCCCAACATTCCTTTCTCAATGCATAGTTTTCAAATCAAATTTCAAAGCTCATCATTATCAAATGAATTGATATGCCAATGCAATGATTAATAATACAATGCAATATTTCTTCCACTTTCAATACTTCCACACAATATTCCCATTGTGACCAAAATTCTCATTTCTCATTTCTCATTTCAATATAATTTCTCAAAATGAATATAAATACTTTTATTCCAATTCATCCATGGGACAACAAAATCCTCACACTTAGAGTAATCTTAACCATTTAGTCATTTCAAGACTATATCAACATTTTTGAACAACAATTTCCAAAACTTTAACAATTCTCATATTCCATGAAAAGCATCATTCATATGTAAACAAAATAAACAATTTTTCAAATACCATTTATTTTGGCACACAAAATAAATATAACAACATCTTCAAAGATTGTCAGCATTTTTCTTAAAAACTCCAAATTTCTAGATTTTCTCACCAAAACCACTCATCTTTATTTATTGAAAGAAAGTCACCAAAAGCATCTCTCTTCAATCCTCATAGTTCAAAACCCTAAATTTCTATTTTAAAAGGAACAAGAAAGTAAACCCACTTTCAAAAGAATCTCTCATTTTCTTGAATCAACAATCAATTTTCAAAACGAATCAAAGGATGATTTCGAAAATCATCTAGATCTTACAAAATGATATATATAACTCAAAGGAAATCCCTACTTATTAAATATTACCATTTTTCATCCTGCTATGTCAAAAGTTATGGTATAATCTTAATAACACACTTTTAACCATAATGGATATAACATTTTAACCAAAACTAATTTAATCCACTAAATTCGTAAGTTTATTATATCCAAAAAATTTTAAATTAATAATACCAAACCTAACTTCATGTGCCTCATCCCTCAAATATAACTATATTTCAACATAACCATTTTTCATGCCAAGCTATCTAAATAGGTAATTTTTTTACCAAATTCTCTACCAATAACAATTTCACAACTTTTTCTAAAATTACTTAACCAACATGATATTTACATCAAAAATTATGAAATATGCCCAATAATAACATTTTCAAGATTATGAGTTCGAAAGTTCACATTTCACATTTTTATTTTCATAAAAATGAATACAACTTAATCATCAACATATCATCTTTTATAAAATATCATGAATATAACACTTTAAAAGTTTTTAATCCCAAAACAACTCTATAATTCCTACTCAAGCATTTACTTCATATTCATCAACATTAATTTATTTTTCTCAAAAATAAATTCCAAATCAAAGATTAAAATATATATATATATATATATAATTCAACTTTATATTTCTCAAAATAAATCATCTAATCATAATATGATGTAGATACAATCCATACAACTATTAAATTTTATTTTCGGATTTCTTTCACAAAATTAACCACACAAAATGATTTTCTCAAAATCAATCTCAAAATACCAACATTCTTAACATTTCAACATAATTTTTCTTCCAAAAATTACAAAACAAAAATTTGAAAATATATCTATATGCAATACCTCTTATAATGATATATTTTCTCAAAATAACCCTAACATAGTTTTAATGTAAAAATTTGAAGAAAGTACATACCTCAAATAATGAAGAAGAGCCGATCTGGAAGGCAAATTTTACCCCGATCATAATCCGAGGCTACCATTGCGAAGATCACGATGAGCTCTCCTACTTTCATTTACAAAACTTTTACAAAATCTCACTCTAAGGACTCCCACCCAAAGCTGAAAGGATGAGCATCCATGGTGAGAAAGAGACGAAGCAGAGAGAGTTGAGCTCTCTACCACAAGATATGAAAAGGAAAGGAAATGAGGGGAATCAAAGGAGGGAAATGATGGCAAGGACAAAATTGAGCGCCACCCACATGCGTTTGTTCCCCAAAACTTGATTTTTCCCAAAAAATATAATTTTTGTAATAATACCTCAAAATTTTATAATAGAAATTATAAAATGATATAATTTTTCTCACCACAGAATATAATATTTTTGTACACCACAAAATATAATATTTTGATCACTACAAAATATACACATTTTCATTCTTTATAAAATATATAATTTTTCGCCATATGGTACACAACATAAAATCAACTATCAAATATTTATTATAATCCTATATAATAAATAATAACAATTCCTAAGGTGGTTACTACCAATCACCTAATTAAAAGGACCAAACAGTTAAGCATGAGTCATTAAACAAACTCAAATTAAATTAAATCTAAATCATGGGTTTCACCCATAAGTCAAACATGGTCCAATTATATACCAAAATAGTCCCAACAAATTTATCTCAAATCCTGGTCCGAACGCCCAAACTCAATTTTAAATTCTGTTATAAATTAAACTGAACACCAATCAATCTATGAATTTTCATAAAACAAATACTCATCATTTAATTCTAAAATATTTATCCAACATGCTAGACTCATACAGGAACAATATATGAAAATTTCATAATTTTCTGAGATTGGAAACTATTTTTAAAAAATACAAAACTAAACTGTTTTCGCACAGAATTTACACAGCAATCAAATTCGAAAATTTGCTTAATTAAATTATGCACAAGCTATTTAAAAAAAAAAATTCTAGGTCATTACAACAAAAATATTATATTTTGTGGTGAGAAAAAATTATATCATTTTATAATACAAAATTTTGAAAGTGTTATTGTCATACATTTTGTATTAATTTGTATGGAGAAGTGAACCCCACGTGGGCAGTCCCTCACGCCCCTTCCCATAGACTTCTTGCTTTCTCTTCCATTCTTTTCTACTTTTTCCTTTGCTTTCCCTTGAGTAGACAGTTCGTCTCTCTCTCTCTGTCTCTCTGACTCTCTCTCTCTCTCTCTGACCTCCATTGTTGGTAAACTTTTAAGCTTCAAATGGGAGTCCTTAGAGTGAGATGTTGCAAAAGTTTTGTAAATGAAAGTTGGAGAGCTCGTCGTGATCTTCGCAATGGTGTTCTCGGATTCATGATCTGGTGATGTTTGTATTTTCGGATTGCTTTTCTTTATATTTTTACATTAAAGCTATATTAAATTATGTTAAAATGTTAAGAAAAATATTATTTTGATGTTGATTTGGGAAGATCACATTGTGTTGAAATTTTGTTGCTAAAAATCTTAAAATTTAATTTTAATAGTTGTATGGATTGTATCTACATCATATTATGATGAAATGATTTATTTTGAGAAATATAAAGTTGAAATAATTTTTTTTTCATCTTTGATTTTGAATTTATTTTTGAGAAAAATAAATTAATATTGATGAATATTGAATAAATGCCTAAATTGGGATTATAGAGTTGTTTTGAGATTAAAAACTCTAAAAGTGTTATATTCATGATATTTTATGGAAGGGATATATTGATATTTTAAATGTGTTCATTTTTGCGAAGATGAAAATGTGAGACGTAGACTTTTGAACTTATAATCTTGAAAATGTTACTACTGGGCATATTTAATAATTCTTATGTAAATATCATGTTGATTTATTAATTTTAGAAAGGTTGTGAAATTGATGATTGTAGAGATTTAGGAAAAATTGAATAGGCATGAAATGCGGGTGTCATTGAGAGATGAGACATGTGAATTTATGTTTGGTGTTATTAATTTGGAAGATGGTGAACTTGATGGATTTACTAAATTGATGAATTAAATTAGGTTGGTTACTATTTAAAATCTTTCGTAATTAAAGGGGTGTTATTGGGTTTAAATTCCTAACATTTAATATTATGAGATTAAAAGTGATGATGTTGACCAAGAATGAGATTTGGGGAAATAAGTGAGATTAAGTTGATGTGATATGGTACTTGGTCCATAGTTTTACTAATTGAGTTATGTCGTCATAATAATACCTAAAATTCATATATGAGATATTCGAATTATTTTGGCTGATTTTGACAATAAAAGAAAAGAATATGATTTTAGCTCGTTTGGAGCAAATAGATGAATTGGATTAAAACAATAATGAGTTATCAAAACTTTTATTTATTTATTTGTTTTTCCTTGGTTTAATTTGATGCGGTTGATGTTGATAATCAGAAAGTGAACACTCACGTTACATTTTATATTTATAGCCAAGAGAAGATTTTGATATAATTGATTAAATGTTAGAATATTCACTTATGCTTATTGAGAATTATGATTGAACTTGAAGATCTCAAGATTTCACTTGCATGAGAAAAATGAGAACTCGATTCTATTTAATATTTGGAACGGGGATGAGTATTGAAAAAATTGTAATTACATTTCATTGATAAAGTATGTGAGTTAGAAATCGATGAAAACTTGAACCCTCTTTGGTGTCATATGTTATTGCTAATGATGAACCTATTGCTTAGAAGTTTAGGTTTTGATAACTGGTAGGGGATTGCCATGTTGGCATTTAAATAAGGAGATTTTTGGAAAGGTAAGAAAATATTTGACTTTGGAAGTTTGTTTTATATAAGGAATATTGTTGAATTGTCTTGAAAAGACTACGTTGGAAGTTGTTGATTTTCATGTGGTAAATACATGAACATTGT
Source organism: Camellia sinensis (assembly GCF_055761805.1). NCBI lineage: Eukaryota > Viridiplantae > Streptophyta > Magnoliopsida > Ericales > Theaceae > Camellia > Camellia sinensis. Next base: position 76,941,808 of record NC_138964.1, read on the forward strand.
CATTGTTATATTATCTCTTGGGATTGTATCATGATATTACATTAATAGGGATATGAAAATTGATCACAATATAGAATTGTGTGCAGGAAATTGGAATGGAATCATATGAAGGATTGTACATTTTGCATTATCATTTTATCGAACCACTATTGAAATTGATTTTTAATCTTGCATTGGAAGGTTATGGTTTTAAAAGAGAGATTGTTTTGTGAAACAAGATCTATTGTTTTGTTTTTGGTAAATATGTTGGTAAGTCCGGATAGGGGGTGTAGTTGGTATTGGTTAAGTTATCCTGAGTGTCCATGATGAAAGGCCAAAAACCTGCGCGGATAGGTGTCGAGCCTTTCGGTTAATACCAGTAAAAATGACAATTTGGTAGTACTTGTATAGTATGCTTGCAGACACCAGCCTAAGAATTACCTGAGTCGTATTTACCACCTTAGAATTTTATTGAAATTATTGGATTAATGTTTTTTCAAATTGAAATTGTGCATAAGATTTTTAAAAGATGAGAAAAATATTTTGAGCATGACATGGCATATGCATTATTGCCATTAAAACATGTTTATTTATTTAAGTTAACTAGTTGTGGTTAATCAAATAAATGGGATTTAAGAGATGATGTAATAGAATCGTATAGTTTTTGACATTGTATGATTTCAGGTATCTGTATGATTATTTTTGTACCCACATATCTCTTAATGTTTTCATATTAGATTGTTTGTTGAGCTAATGGTTGCTCACCCCTTGCCTGTACGTGTGTACAGGGAATGCTTTTCGGATTTGAAGATCAAACAATGGATCTTACCATTTCATATGTGTAGTGTAGTGATGGATTGTACTACTACTTTTTATTTGGGTTGCGTGCTATTTTTTTTATTTTTTATTTTTTATTTTTTTATAAAGAGTAGTGATCTCTCTCTTATTGTAAGCCTCAGGGCATTTCTTTGATTTGTACGTAAATGTCATTATTGTGCAATGATAGAGAACATGTATATTTAATTATTCATCATTTCATCCAAGGATGAATTGACATTTGTAAATGGACTTAATTAATTAATATTGGTAATGTTATCCGAGTAATAAAATATGGGGCGTGACATTCTTTCTGATTGGCCATCTGTGTATGGGTGATATGTACTATTGAGTCTTAATTCAGTTCCCAAGGCTTGTTGCAAACTTTGCCAGAATCTCAAGGTAAATTTGGAATCTTTGTCAGAAACAATTGATACTGGCACCCCATGCAGTCTCACAATCTCATCAATACAGATATTAACCAATTTGTCCACATTATAAAATGTTTTGATAGGTACAAAGTGAGCAAACTTAGTCAAATGATCAATAATAACCCAGATAGAGTCCATACTTCTAGAAGAACGATGCAAACCGACAATGAAATCCATTGTAATATGCTCCCATTTCCATTTCAATATTGGAAGCGGCTGAAGCAATCCAGTGGGTCGTTGATGCTCGGCTTTTACTTGTTGGCAATGCGAACACTTGGCTACAAACTCGGCAACACATTTCTTCATGTCAGGCTACCAAAAGTTCTGTTTCAAGTCTTTGTACATCTTCGTATTGCCCAAATGCATAGCAAACTTGGAATTGTGGGCTTCTATCATAACATGCTTTCTCAATTCTGAACAATCCGGTACATAAAGTCTACCCTAGAATTTCAACACATTTTTTTCAAACACAAATCCTAGTCTCGGTTTCGAATAGAGTTCATCAACAATCTTTTTCAAAAATGCATCTTCTAGTTGTTTTTCTTTAACTTCCTCAAGGATTGCTGGTCATGCAGAAATGGTAGCTAAAACTCCACCCTGTTTGTGTAAAACAATTTTAATTTCATTTCTTTCTAAGTCACACAACAATTCTTTCTGTGTAGTGAGCAAACATGTCAAATTTCCCACAGATTTCCTACTCAAAGCATCTGTAACTATATTGGCCTTTCCCATGTGATACAGAATTTGTAAACCATAATCTTCAATCAATTCAAGCCATCTTCTTTGTCTCATATTCAGTTATTTTTGGGTGAAAAACTATTTCAGGCTTTTATGATCAATATACACCTCACAAGTTATTCCATATAGATAATGGCACCAGATTTTTAGTGCAAAAACCACTGTTGTAAGGTCAAGATCGCGAGTTAGATAGTTCATTTCATGTGGTCGAAGTTTTCGAGAAGCATACGCAACCACTTTACCATTTTGCATTAATACACACCCCAAGCCTTTGTATGAAGCATCATTGTCGATTTGGAATCCATCTGTACCATTTGGCAAAGTCAGAATCGATACAGTTACTAATTTGATTTTCAATTCTTGAAAAGCTGATTCACACTAATCATTCCAAGCAAATGGCATCCCTTTTTGTGTTAACTAAGTGAGTGATATGGCTAGTTTCAAAAGTCTTTTACAAATCTACTGTATAGCAAGTCCCAAAAAACTTCTAACAGATACTGGTACCCCATGCAGTCTTACAATCTTATCAATATAGATAATAGTCAATTTATCCGCATTATAAAATATTTTGATAGGTAAAAATTGAGCAGACTTAGTCAAACGATCAATAATAACCCAGATAGAGTCCATACCTTTAGAAGAACGAGGTAGACCAACAATGAAATTCATTGTAATATGCTCCAATTTTCATTTCGATATTTTTAACCAAATTTTAGAGCTCCGACGACAAGTAAAAATATGTGGAACAAGGCGTATGAAGAGTGGAATGAAAACTAGGCCATGACGTGAATCCAATAATGCAAAAATGAGGCGAAATAGAGTTACGACGAGAGATACAAGTGCTCGAATATATGGATTTAAATATAAAAATTTTGCCTAAAGAGAGAAAAATTTTATTTTTGGCCAACTTTCAGAGCTTTGGCGAAAAGTAAAAAGATATGGAACAAGGCGTATGAAGAGTGGAAAGAAAACTAGGCCATGAAGTGAATCCAACGGCGCAAAAATGAGGCGAAACGGAGTTACGACGAGGGAGAGATGTAAGTGTTTGAACATGTGGGTTTGAATCTAAAATTCTGCCCAGATTTCCGTTAGTTTAATATGACGGAAATGGACGGATGAGCCAAATTGAAACATGGATAAAATTCTAGGGTTTAATTTATCGAAATTGAAATCCTGGGATTTAAATTGAAAAACATGCGATACTCGGGATTTTTTTTTTTTTTTGTAATTAACCCTATATTATATATATAAATATCTCTCTATCTCTATATATATCATTTAAAAATATATTTTAATAACACTAAAATATTTTGTAGTATAAGTGACAAAACATATAATTTTTCTTACTATAAAATATGTCTTTAATATTATATATTATAAATATTTGTAATATTCTCATGGTAATAAAAGAAATAATATTGATAATAATAAGTGGTTACAAATGAGTTATAATTTAGTAAATTGGGTCCAAAATAAATGAAATTTTGGCTTGTTTTGAGAAGTAAAAAAGGGGGGAAAAAAGCCAATTGGTATCTTTTGATTTTTTTTTTTTTTGAAAGAACATACAAAAAAGTAGAGAGGTAATGTGATCCAAATATGCCAATTACGTAATTTTTTTTCTTCTTCAAACAAATCTTGATAATTTAAAATAATTCACCAATTGAGATTGGAATATAAAATAATTTGAATAGACTAAAGGTGGCTCTCGATATTAACATAATTAAATATGAACAAATTAATTAATTAAATAGGAATTAAAAATATTAAATTTATGTTCAGATTTAATAATTAAAACTCAGAACTTACCAAGCAGGTTTCACAAGATTAAAATTGAAAAGTAATTTAATTTGTTTTCACAAGTTTAAATAGAATGACCAACCGCGAAATAATTATAATCATAATGATAATGTAATTAAACAAATTTAGAAATTGATATCAATTCATCTGTAAATAACATTTGAATCCGCAATGATACTAATGCTGTGTTTGGTTGGGGGATTTGGGAAGGGATTTAGAAAGGGAAAGGGAAAAGGTGTGTGAAACTATGTGAAATATAGCCATGATATATTCACATTTCACCTACCTTTTCCATTTCCTTTTCCAAATCCCTCCCCAAATTCTCCAACCAAACACAACATAAGAAAAATTCTAAATTGATATAAATATATATATATATATAAATGTCATTTTCCAAACAAGGTGTACCACTCGAATCTATTTACGATCTCAACGTTTGGAACCCTACTGCTGGAAGAGGGATGCCTTGCGAGTGGGGGCATCTAGAGATGTGTCCTTTCGGCCAAGCCAAATCAATTTCGGGCTAATGTCATGGTAATACTCTGCTCCAATCAATCATCACTCTGTCAATAGCAATACCTCTCACTATATATATAGATACACACACATATACTCAACTCAACATCCCGGGCTAGCGCTCTCTCTCTCTCTCTCTCTCTCTCTCTCTCTCTATCTCTCTCTCAAAAAGGAAAAAAAAAGAAAAGAAAAGAAGTAAATTAATGGGAGGTGGAGGAAGCATCGCCCTCCCCCCGCCAGTCCACTTCCCAGTCCCGGTCCCACCGTTGCCCCTCCTCGTCCGCTGCCCGCCACCGTATCCGGAATCGGAACCGGAATGGGATTCGGATTTCCTAGTCCTGGTCCACTGTTGCCACTCCTCGTCCCCCCCACTCCCCCCGCCATCGGATCCGGAATGGGATTCGGATTCGAGTTCGAGTTCGGAATCGGAATCTGAAGATCTCGCTGACCTTCGTTAGAGTTCGGAATCGGAATCTGAAGATCTCGCCGACCTTCGTTGCCGTGGTGCAGCTGCTTGAATCAACCTTACCGATGTTATGTCATGGGGTATCTATCTATCTATCTATCTATCTATTTCTCTCATTCATTACATGAGAATGAGATTATGTATGAAGGAGCTTGATATATATAGATAGATCGTTGTAATAAATAGTCTGCGGACTGCCTTACCGTAGGTGGTGGTGAGAATGGTCATGTGTTGGCTGGTTTTAAGAGTGCAGGCTTTGCCAAGTGTGCAGTGTTTATAGCTATTTGCATTTGTCCTCCAGAATATATGTAGACTGTTGCGCATACTAGTTCAAAAAGCCTTGGAGGCACGGGCTACTATTATCTTATGTTTGGATGTCTAATGTATAATATGTTTTTCTCACAAAAATAAATGACAAATGATAAGTGATTTATGATAGAATTATGGATAGAATTAGAAGAGATAAATTATATTATAAATAAATAAATAAATAAATAAAATGAATGGATTTTATTATCATATTTTTTAGGATAAATTACAAATATACCCCCTGACATTTTTTTAAACTATGGATTGCCTTATCTGTTTTGAAAAATTACCAATACTCTCTTATTAGATATATTTTTTTAATTTAATAGAATTAACAAAAAAAAAATTCTAACTGCTTTCCTATATATCTTTTAAAACAATTTATCGATTTGATAATTTATTAATAAAATGTGTCATTTGTTATACGATTAGAAATTTGAAAGGGCGAGATGTATTTCTCGAAATTATAAAGGGTAATTAGTATTTTAAACAAATCTCATGATATATTTGTAATGTACCTTATTTTTTATTAGGATGAGATGAGAAAATGTTTTTTGTAATTGTTAGATTAAAAAAATTCAAAAGATCTAAAAGTATAAGATGCCATTTCTTAGGTTGACTCATTGATTTAAAAACAAATCTATAATTTTACCTCTAAAAGTATGACACATGATTGTTTAAGTGTGCATTTTTCATAACAACCACTAGTGAGAGAAATTATTTAAACTAAGCTGATACAAAATTAAAAATTAAAATTAAAATTGAATCAATTAAAATTATATAAGGATAAATGACAGTAGTATCAAATAATTTCAAATAATACGTATCAATTCGCGTGGGATAGTTTCAATTGACCTTTGTAGCCTACGAATTGGACCGGCTTTTGTCTGAATCGTTGCAAGAATTCGATTCATATTAGGCCAGTTTGTGTGGGATATTTGTTCACACTGATAACCCGGTGAACATCCGAATTGGGGTACTAAAAAATCAGATTGAACCGGCCAGTTTTTAAATTAGTGGTTCAACAATTTGATCTGTTGATTTTCTGAGTCAATGTAGATTGGTCATCCTAAAAAAATGAAATTGATCCAACAATTATAGTGATTTTTTTTCAAAACATTAAAAAAAAAAAAGGAAAAGAGAAAGATAATCTAGTTTCAAAATCATACCTATCTTTTTTCTTTTCCTTTCTTTTCTTTTTTTCTTAAAAGACTAATGTGTCAAAATTGTAGTCACAATTATCATTTTTTTTAATGAATAATAATCTACTCAACATAAAAATATCAACCAACTAGATCGTTGAAATAGGGCTTGTGGTAGGTCGACGATTCTGAAGTATACCTGGTGTACTCCACTATGTGGCGTGGAGACAAACTTCTATTTTTTTTCTATATATACATATAAGGAGAAGTTATAATGTGCACCTCGAAAAGGGTACATATGGCATGCACTTCATAATTCTTTTATGGGTAAATTACACTTTATACCCCTATATTTTGTACTAAATCTCACTTTGGTTCCTACACATGAAATCGTGACAGTTAATCCCCTACACTTCTAGTCAAATGCCAATGTATCCCTTATGTTACTCGATTGTTTAAGTTTTAAAAATAATCCAGTCATGTAACAAGTATGTGACTACAAAATGATTGCAAGAGAGGAAAATCATTTTTATTTCCCACTAATCCACATTTTGTTCCAAAATTTACATCAAAGTATGATTATATTCAGCTAAAACAAAGCACTAATTGTGAACGATTAAGGAGATGAACTTGGGTTTTGTAGAATTCAGAATCATGAAGCTCTGTTTTCCACAGTAACACAGTTTTTCATCTATTCATCTTTTTTTTCTCTATAATTTCTCTTCTGCCTTTTCTTATTTCAAAAGTTTTATTTTCTTGCCTCTCCATCCCTATTTTAAGCATTTGAATATATATATATATATATATATACTAGTATATGCCCATGCCTGAAGGCACGGTGTAAATAAAAATAAGTGAACAAAAAAAAGAAAACAAATCAAAATATAAGAGCAAGTAAAAAAAAATTGTAATCACTGAACAAAATACAGAAATAAAAAATATTGTATACTTGTTAACGTTGTATAATAAAAAGAAAAAAATTACTAAATACCACATAAAGCACATCAGTAAGTGCTTTGCGATTTCAACAAATTAAATTGAAAATTAAACATCAACCAATGTGCATACCAGCCTGTACTCTACAATCTAAAAAAATTAAAATTTAAATAATGCACACCAGCCAGTGCTCTGCAATCTAAAAAAATTAAAATTAAAATACACACTAGTTGATGCTACTGCTGCCAATCAAATTAACTACATAAGAAAAGCAAACATTATATTGTCATACACTAAAAGAGTGGGTTAAAACTTTACAAAAAAGTGGATCAAAGGACAATGAGAACAATTTCATTAGGCTCTTGTTCATTCCACTCTAAACATCAATGCCTTTATCAGTATTCTCCAAAAGGAAAATAGGTTTACAAGTGATAGCAAAACAGAGTTAAAACTAATAGCAAATAGGTTTAGTAGTTAGCAATCAAACAGAGAGAGAAGGGTAGAGGCAAAACAAACAGACACAGTCATACACAACACAGCCAAAAAAAAAAAAAAGACACAGGCATCAGCGAAAAACAAAAACAGCCATCAACATAATCAACAGCGACCTGGAAAAAAATACAGAAATTACTAACCGAGTGCGAGTTTGAAGAGAGCAATGTCAGTACTGAAACGACATAATGAACATGTTAGGATCAAAATGTAATTGTAATTTGTGAAGGACACAATTTAAATAAAATAAAACAACAAAAACATCTAATAATTTATTTTCTACAGTAAACTCCAGCACATGACAGCCTTATTAATATGTCTACAGCATTAATACTAACAATTTCATTAATGTCTTTGCAACATTCAAAGGACAATGACAACAATTTAATTAGGCTCTTGTTCATTCCACTCTCAACATCAATGAATAAACCTTTGGATCATACAGCAAAGTAAAATTTTTCATAAACCACAGACTACCCCAAGATGCATTATGGTTAGGGGTGAAACTCGGGCAGGCTCAACCTGAGCAACCCGTGACCAGCCCGAGTTTTTTTAGGGCTTAAGCAACAATATCTTCTAATCTGGACGGGCTTGGGTAGATTTTTGATGCCCGAATTGTAATTTGGTCCGGGCCTGGGCGGAGTCAGTAGCTAACTCGAGCAACCCGAACCCGAATCCGAATCCAAATTACATTTAATAAATTATATAATATATGTATAAATTAAATAGCTAGCCCTTAATTTTTTATTTTCTTTTGGGTGGTCTTTGGCCCTTGGATTAGCATATTTCATTTGGACCATTAGCTTAAAACTAAAAACAAACCCTACCTTACCTATTCTTTCTTCCCTCTCTCTCGGACTCTCATTTCATTTATTCATGAGGGTTGAACAACGGCGGACGCCAATGCCGACGCCACCCTTTCAATAAGTTTTGACACCACACAAAATTGGTAGATCTCTCTCTGTGTTTGTATTTGTGCTTCAATTTGTCTATTTTTGGTCACTCGTTGTTCGATTACCACTCAAAATCGATGATATTAATTTTAGAGGACTTTGGACTAATTCCATTTGGATCTGGTCGAAGAGCATTGTGAAATCAATCTGGGAGTTGCAACAGTAAAGCTTGTACTTGCCAATCTTCTTTACTCATTTGATTGGGAATGACCTGCTTGGATGAAAATTGAAGATATTGATACTAATATCAATCATGGTCCTACAATGCGTTAGAGAAATGCTCTTTACCTAATGCCTAAGAACTACTCTGTTTGTTGTATGGAATAATGAAGCATTGTTTGTTGCGTTGAGAAATTTACTTTTATATGTAGCAGTGTTTGTGGCTAGGATGATGGTTAAGTTTGTTGTATGGGCTAATGGACTTATGTATATTATGAAGCACTGTTCGTTCTATGAAAAAATTCAGAAGCTGTTTGTTACCTTGTAAAATTCGGGCAATTCGGGCTAACCCGAGTTCAAATTATGAAGCTTGGTCCAGGCTTGGGTAGCCATGCTCGGGTTGATGGTCGGGCTTGGGCACTGCCAAACACAATTCAGGATAGGCTTGGACAAACCTCCAACCCGACCGAACCCGCATGAGTTGCATCCCAAATTATGGTTAAAAATGAATTAAAATCAATCAATTTTTTTTTTTGTTTTTTTGTATTTTTTTTCATTTTCAAAGAGTAGGGAATGAATTCACAGAAAGGCATGAAACTCAAATGAATACAATACACCAATTTATTAGTAACCCAAATAAACTCCAAATTTAGAAAATTTATTAAAAAAAGAAAATAAAATATAGTTATTGCAGAAGTCAGTGAACTTCATAGACGATTGAACATTAACATGCAAACAATGGAAAATAATGTTAGGATTACAAACCCAGAATAAACAATGGAAAAATACAATTGAACAAACAAACAATGGAAAATACAATTAAAAATAACCCCAATTTAAACCATACCTAGTGTTAAAACAATGGAACAAACAATGGAGGTTTGTTTTGAACAAATAGCTCCAATTTCAAATAAACATATCGCCTAAAACTGTTAAAACTGTTAAAACCATTAATCACTTGAAGATACAAAGCAATAAAAATAAACAAAGTAAGTTGGTGCCTAGTGACAATTTAAGTTGGTGCCCAGTGACAAATTATTAGAATAATAGCAGTTGAGGGGATAATTTTTTGGGAGCTTAATTACTCTTAACACATCCGAGAATGGGGTACTACTTTGCCCCATTCTGAGGCTAATATTGGGACTATTTTAATAATCCGAATCATTCATATTGTACGGTTTGTCGAGTAGAGTATCTATAAAAAAATAAATAAAAAAATTCAAATTAATTAGACATTCATAACCACATGATCAAGGAGAAATCCAACTTATTTTCTAATGGAGCATTTTGTCAATAACCAAACAGAGATGAGGTTATGTGTGAAAGCAATAAAAAGTGGGAAAACTTTCTATTATGTAATTTGGAGTATAAAAGTAGACCTTTTCTTTTATGTCAATATCAATTCTGGAATTAGCTTTAGCAAAAATGACTGCTCCCTTTGAGAGAATTGGGGATTTGCTTTGACCTGAATCTGATCCTCCCTTTCCAATAGCACCTCTCCTTCACCCTCGCTCGATGGCTTGATCATAACTGAAATAGCCTTTGTGATTTCTTCAACCAAATCAACAATCACTCCTTCGACACCCATTAAATGTTGCAAGTAAACTTCTTTGGGCACGTTATTGAAACATCGAATGAAATTCATAATTAGCAACCACATGACAAATATGCAATTCATTCTGATAAGGAAATTTGAATTGAAAATTAGAACTTACTTTAATTTGCCATATGTTAGGAGTGGGAGCTTAGCCTTCTTGATCTTGGTTAGTGCCCCAGGATTTCTAAAAAAATCCTTTGACCTCCAACACAATCCCTTGCAAACCACCCTCTAAGCACAACTTTATGGCATCCTCTAAGGAGTTCATTCTCATATCATATTAAATCTCAGTTCCACCTTTTGTGAGAAAGAAAACCTTATTTCAATCAGCAACAAACATAATTAAAACACTCTTTTCATCCTCATTTACCATGTTATGAAAGAAAAACTTTCGAATGGGTTTTCTCAGTTATGGAGAGTAAACTTACAGCGTTGGTGCTCTGCAGCTTCCTGGCAAGTAGTGCCACAACAGGGTGGAAGGTTGAGAAAATTATTGGTCTGTCCTTGGCATGATTAAACATGACCTGAATTACAAAATTTCAGATGTTTAGCAAGTTCACAACCAAAAAAATAGTAAATTAGGCTTACAATACTTGAGCAAAGACTCATCAGGATTCTCAAAAACACTAAAAAAAAAAATTGTGGCTTTGAGAGAATGGAATGTATTAGATTGATTAAAAACCCTAAAATTTGTGGGTTTGGGAGATGATACCCAACCTAAATGACCCATAAACAAAACCCTAAAATAATTACCAAAACAGACACAACATACCAAAATAGTCACAGCTCGACAGAGAGAGAGAGAGAGTTCAAGAGCAGCGAGATGGAGAGTTTCGAATGCGAGGGTTATAGATCACTACACCATGAATCAAATGATCTAGGGAGATAAAAATGTGTGCGATGCCCAAAAAATGAGGCACCAAAGCGTCGAGCAGATGTAAACAAAACAAAAATCAGAAATCAAAACAGAAAGAGAAGGGGAGAGGTAGAAATTGATATTACCTTACAAGCCGAGTTCGAGAGCAACGAGAGGTAGGGTTGGAAGTGCGAGTTTGATTTTAAGAACCTTGAAACCACCGAAACAATTGAATACAGATCACGTGTGCGGTGCCCAAAAAATGAGGCACCAAAGCGTCGAACAGATGTAAACAAAAAGAAATATCAGAAATCAAAACAGAGAGAGAATGAGAGAGGCAGAAATCGAGGACATCTTACCTTGTAAGCCGAGCGAAGAGGGAGTGGAGGAGCGAGCAACATTGTTACGAACGTCACGCCCAAAACTTGCCCCTAAAAGTTTGGGTATGACCTATTCAGAAACGGACATTTAACCTAGTATACATAACATACGGGGCCTTAACGGAAGCACGAACTATAAAAACAACAATGAAACAAACAACTCCATTGAGCTACTACTACCATGCCAGGATCACATACATCAAAATAAGCAGATAAAGTCCCCCCTCAAAAAAAAAACATATCCCGTAGCTGTAGTTATACACATACATATATACAGTCCCAGCCCTAAATCGGGCGTATACAAAACCATTGAAGTTAAATACATTCAACCTTAGATGGGCAACCCAAAAGTAGGCCAATCATCTTAACAAATTTAACAAAATCAATGGCCTCGTAAAGTGCCTGGACACACGAAGGTTGACAAAAGGAAATGGGTGTCATGGCTAGGACTGACCACCTGGTTGGTTACCTACAGAAACAGACATAACACAGAGTAAGCCAGGCTCAGTGAATAGTAATACTTGAATAAACAATGCTTAACTTGAAACATAATAGATCAATGCGTATGAAAGTGCACACATAGTTAGTCTGATTCTGTACTAATTTCATAACGGCCTTAGGCCCAGTCTAGAAACATAATGGCTTGAAACATAACATCTTGAAACATAATGGCTGTAAGCCCTTGAATAGAGTGGCATAAAGCCCTTAAACATTGTGGTGCGAAGCCCTTAAACATAGTGGCACGAAGCCCTTAAACATAGTGGCACAAAGCCCTTGAATAGATTGGCATTACGCCCTTGGATAACCTCGTATGAACTCAAGATGTGCCTCACACGGATTCTAGAGGTGACTCACATCGTAGCACTTAGTTCCGTGTAGCACTTTGTTTCATATCATAACAACTTATACGGAATGGCCATAGGCCTCGAGTCTTACAAACACTTAGAGTCATGTGAAAGTATTTCATTCTTTCCTTCATTTCTTTTCATGCTTGGCTTCATTCACATGGTTATATACATAATAGTCAGGCGTAAATAGAATGCTAATGACAAGCATTAGTTATATGTGAAGCATACTACTACTCACAGTGTTGTGATGACGTGCTTGTTCCTCCCGGAGTGTGCCCTGCGCACATTCAAAACTTACAATTTAGTTCATCTTTCATATCAAATTACTTTCTGGGTCCGAAAATTGCAGCAAAATTTTGTTCTTTTGGCAGTGTTTGTAAGGCTCTAAGTTGAAACTTTTGAGGGCTAATTCATGGCTTAAAATCATGTAATTAAAGGTACAACATACCATAATCTGACTTGAATTAAACCCATGAATACAACTCAATTGGTTTGAACAAAAGTTGAAGCTCATCAACATAATTTGATTCTTGAGACTCTTAACTCTACACACACATAACATAGATATACAAAAACATGGCATAAGCATGAATACCAATTTGATAAGTAAAGAGACAAGATGATGCTCTCACTAGATAACTTGAATTGGATTCAAAATACACAAATGATAGGATTATCATACCAAGTCTTCAACACACACACATCCAAGACTTCTATCACACTCTAGATCATACCAAATCACAAACTTTCTATTTCAAATTAAGGAAGAGGATTGGACTAGGGAAATTAAACTTACCTTAGCTTCAATCTCTCTCAAATCTTTCTTGTTCTTATCCTCTCTTCACTTTTCTTCCAGGGAATATTTTATAAGAAAGTTCCTAAGTCTTGAGTTCAAAGAGGCTTTTATAGACATACATATACAAAGAGTGAACAAAGACGAAAATCAATCGTTTAAACATCTGAAATTGAACTTTCACAGAAACGCCTAATATTACCTAAAAATTATGCTGATCACATATATAAAATCATTTTCAGATAATTAAGCCCCTAAGGCTTCCAATTTCTGATTCGACATTCTAATGTAACAGATACTTTTCTCTTTTAAACAGATGGACACCTTTAAACATGGAGTTCACTTACTTAACCTTAATTTCTCAAAGGATTTCACAAGAAGCATTCAAAAACACAAAATAGGGTCTGAAAATATATGAAAAAACATGTACGAGTGTCGGGTTGTCACGCTCTCCCCTCCTTAAATAAGTTTGGTCCCTCAAACTTGTTTTACCTTAGGGTAGAAACAAATGCGGATACTGGTGTTGCATTTCCTCCTCTCTTTCCCAAGTTGCGTTGGTTCTGTAATGTTCTTGCCATTCCACTTTTACCATTGGAATTTCTGTGTTGCGTAACTGTTTCACTTGCTGGTCCAAAATGCGGATTGGTTTTTCCTCATAAGTTAACTTGTCATCTAGCTCAATTTGGTGGTAATCAATAACATGAGACGGATCCACAAGATACCCTCAAAGCATAGAGACATGAAACATATTATGTACTTGACTCATATGTGGCGGAAGGGCAACCCGGTATGCTACCGGACCCACTCTTTCCAAAATTTGGAAGGGACCAACATACCGGGGTGTTAATTTCCCCTTTTTCCCGAATCTGGGATGTCTTTTCATCGGAGTGACCTTCACAAAGACATGACCATTCACTTCAAATTCCAAATCCCTCCATCGGTTATCTGCATAACTCTTCTGCCTACTTTGTGCAGTTTTCAATCTTTCCCAAATAAGTTTAACCTTTTCAGTGGTCAACTGAACAATTTCAGGTCCGAGTAAGGATTTCTCCCCAACTTCAGCCCAACACACGGGAGAACAACACGGTCTTCCATACAGAGCTTCATAGGGTGCCATTCCAATACTTGAGTGGTAACTATTGTTGTATGCGAACTATACCAACGGTAAATGGGTTTCCCAACTTTCTTGAAAATCTAAAACACACATTCGGAGCATATCTTCCAACGTTTGTATCGTTCTCTCGGATTGACCGTCAGCCTAAGGATGGAAAGCTGTGCTGAACTTTAATTCTGTACCCATGGCTTCTTGTAAGCTTTGCCAGAATCTGGAAACAAACTTCGGATCTCTATCTGACACAATTGAGACCGGAACACCATGAAGCCTCACAATTTCATTCACATAAATTACCGCCAGTTTATCTGCATTATACTGAGTCTTTACTGGTAAGAAGTGAGCGGACTTAGTTAATCGGTCTACAATAACCCATATTGAATTCATACCTCGAGGAGTCCGTGGTAACCCCACAACGAAATCCATGGTCAAATGTTCCCACTTCCATTCTGGGATTGGAAGGGGTTGTAACAGCCCTGCTGGTCTCTGATGCTCCGCTTTTACTTGCTGGCATTGCAAACATTTAGAGATGAATTCCGCGATCTCCTTCTTCATATTTGGCCACCAAAAATTTTGTTTCAAATCTCGGTACATTTTGGTACTCCCTGGATGCATTGAAAATCTTGAGGTATGTGCTTCTTCCATTAACTTTTGCTTAAGGTTCAACACATTGGGGACACATACTCGGTTTTGAAATTTGAGCACCATATCTACCAAACTAAATCTCGGTTTCGGCTTGGTTCCTATCTCATCACATATCTTTCTTAGCATTTCATCTTCCATCTGATGCAATTTAATTTCCTCAAGTAAGGTTGGTTGGGCCACCACTGCTGCCATTAAAGCTTCATGTCCATGTAATACAAGGTCCAATTCTATTTTAACCAATTCATTTGCTAATTCCTTTTGCCCTGTAACCACATTTGATAAAGTCCCCATACTTTTCCGACTAAGCGCATCCGCAACTGTGTTGGCTTTGCCAGGATGGTAATGGATCTGCAAATCATAATCTTTAATAAGTTCCAACCACCGTCGCTATCGCATGTTCAGCTTTTTCTGAGTAAAAAGGTATTTGTGACTTTTATGGTCGGTGTACACTTCGCACGAAGTGCCATACAGATAGTGTCTCCATATCTTCAAAGAAAAGACTACTGCTGCTAACTCAAGATCATGCATGGGATAATTCTTCTCATGGGATTTCAGTTGACGAGAAGCAGAAGCAATAACTCTTCCATTTTGCATAAGTACACAACCAAGTCCTTTGTACGAAGCATCACTGTAAATTACAAACCCTTCAGTACCGGATGGTAAGGCCAGCACTGGTGCAATAGTCAACTTTGTCTTCAATTCTTGGAAAGCAGATTCCCGTTCTTCTGACCATTCAAATGCAACTCCCTTTCGCGTCAGTTGTGTAAGTGCACAGCAATTTTGGAAAAATCTTGAACAAATCGTCTGTAATAACCGGCTAACCCCATAAAACTACGCACTTCAGTCACATTAGTAGGAGTTGGCCAATTCACGATCGCCTCAATCTTGTGTGGATCCACAGAAATTCCTTCCTTTGTGATAACATGCCCCCAGAAATGCCACCTCTAGTAGCCAGAATTCACATTTCTTCAGCTTTGCATACAGTTTCTTCTCCCGGAGGGTTTGAAGGATCAGGCGAAGATGATTCTCATGAGCTTCTGCATTCTCCGAATAGATTAGAAATCATCAATAAAGACCACCACAAATTCATCCAAATAGGGCTTAAAAATACGGTTCATCAGATCCATAAAGGCTGCTGGGGCATTAGTCACTCCAAAGGGCATAACCAGAAATTCATAATGGCCATATCGGGTTCGAAAAGCCATCTTCTCAACATCATCAGCTTTGACCTTTAATTGATGGTATCCGGACAGTAGATCGATTTTGGGAAAGACTTGTGCCCCTTGAAGCTGGTCAAATAAATCATCGATCCTTGGCAACGGGTACTTATTCTTGATTGTTACCTTATTAAGTTCCCTGTAATCGATACAAAGCCGGAGTGTTCCATCCTTCTTCTTCACAAACAATACTAGTGCACCCCACGGAGACACGCTTGGACGAATGAATCCCTTGTCCAGTAAATCTTGCAACTGAATTTTTAATTCTTTCATCTCAACTGGCGACATCCTATAAGGAGTCTTAGAAATAGGTTGAGTTCCCGGTGCTACATCAATTGTAAATTCAATTTCACGATCGATCAACTGCCCTGGTAATTCTTATGGAAAGACATTCGGAAATTCACAGACAACTGGAATCATGTCGGTATTCCCATTCACCCCTTGCCCCTCCAAAACATTGCATAAATACCCTTGACACCCTTTCTGAATCAATTTACAAGCCTTTGCTGCAGAGATCAAATACGGTGGGGAAGTCACCTCATGTCCCTGAAAAGTAGATTATGATTGACCGAGAGGGTGGAAACGAACTTGCTTAGTCAGACAGTCTATCATTGCACCATATTCACTCAACCAGTCCATTCCCAGAATAATATCAAAATACGTCATGTCGAGAGGTAACAGGTTAGCACATACCCGAATATCCCCAAGATGGAGTTCACAAGCGACATATATAGAGGTACAGATCATAGAATCTCCCAAAGGTAAAGACACACATAACATATAAGACAAGTTTACTTCAATTTTATCTAAATTAGGAGCAAAGAGTTTCGACACAAAAGAGTGGGTGGAACCAGAATCAAACAATACATGGGCAGAATGACCGTGAACAATAAATGTACCTGACACCACTCTTGCCGCATTTTGCACATCTCCTGGAACCAATGCGAACACCCTACCTTGTCTCGCGGTGTCTTTATTGTTAGTAGGTTTGACCGGTGCCTTGGTGTTGGTAGTTGGTGTCGACCCCGCGGAACTGGTAGCAGCCCCATTGCCATTTTGTTGCTGCTTCCTCTGAATGCAATCCCTTATCACATGACCCGTTTTCCCACACTGAAAGCAGGCTCCAGACTTTCGGTAGCATATTCCACGATGCTTCTTTCCACACTTCACACATACGGGAATTGGATCCTGACTAGGGGTAGGAGCATTTGAAGTCCCTGAATTTTGTTTTTTGTTTGGTGGAGTAGTTGACCCCTTCGACCATTGGCTGTTTTGTCTTTTCCCCTTCTATTCAAAAATTCGATTTTGTGCAGCAATATTTCCTTCCACTTTGACGGCCCTCTCCAACACATCTACATAGGTAGACAACTTCAACATATTGACTCGGTCTAGAATAGCACCCCGTAATCCCCCTTCAAATTTTCGTGCCTTCTTATAATCCGTGTCTACCATATGAGGCGCGAACCGGGCTAGCTCTGCAAATTGGTCTTCATATTCAACAACGGTCTTATTCCCTTGTTTGAGAGTTTCAAATTCAGTCACCTTCTTATCTCGCATACTTTGAGGGAAATATTTATCATAAAACAATTCCAAAAACCTGTCCCATGTCAATCCTTGATGTATAGTTCTCGTAAGCATCCACCATCTCCGTGCCTCGTCCTCAAGGGTGAAGGCAGCCAGTTGCACCTTTTAAGCTTCGGTGCAAGGGAAAACTTCAAATAATTTCTCTATTCCCAACACCCATGCCTCTGCTTTCATGGGCTCTATTCCTCCTTTAAAGGATGGCGGTTTTATCTTTTTAAACTCCTTAGTAACGGTAATGGTCCGGTCTTCAGCATGGAAATCTTGTACTACCGGTGGAGGCACCGGTGGCGGTGGCGGTTGTTGTTGAGGCTGTTGCTGTTGTTGCCGTAGGGTTTCCGCCATTTCCAGAATCATTCTCTCCATCCTATCCAACCGTGCAGAAGTAGCATCTTCCGCATCTTCTGTCCTTGTCCTCACCATAGCCTATACAACAATCAATTATATACAATAGACATAATTTCAAATTGTTAGCATTATCAGAGTTCATATAACATTGCCATCGATCTCTTCTATACTTTCAGGGTGTCATGCATGATGCCTAAATCTTTTCTAGACACCCTAAAGCTCAATGGATCCGTGTGTGAGATAGCAACTCATGCTCTGATACCACTTGTCACGCCCTAAACTTGCCCCTAAAAGTTTGGGCATGACCTATTCAGAAACGGACATTTAACCTGGTATACATAACATACGGGGCCTTAATGGAAGCACGAACTATAAAAACAACAATGAAACAAACAACTCCATTGAGCTACTACTACCATGCCAGGATCACATACATCAGAATAAGCAGATAAAGTCCCCCCCCCAAAAAAAAAAAAAAACATATCCCGTAGCTGTAGTTATACACATACATGTATATAGTTCTAGCCCTAAATCGGGGGTATACAAAACCATTGAAGTTAAATACATTCAACCTTAGATGGGCAACCCAAAAGTAGGCCAATCATTTTAACAAATTTCACAAAATCAATGGCCTCGTAAAGTGCCTGGACACACGAAGGTTGACAAAAGGAAACGGGTGTCATGGCTAGGACTGACCACCTGGTTGGTTACCTACAGAAACAGACATAACACAGAGTAAGCCAGGCTCAGTGAATAGTAATACTTGAATAAACAATGTGTAGACGCGCCCGCGTGGGGGGCCCTCGCTACAGTTTTGGACTCGATTTTGTTACGGTTCTTAATCTGAACCAAAGAGTCCAAATCCGGCAAATCGTTTTGAGAAACAGATTTTTTGAAAAGAAGTGCCAAACATGGACTGCTTTTCTAGATACAGAGTTGCCACCTAAATATTTTTTATGGGGGAATTTAGGAAACCCTGACTCGGTGCCAAAGGCCACGTGTCCGTCATCACCAAAGTTGCCTTGGCTCGGGAGCTTGGGTACGATTGGGGAAGGTCAGCTATGAGCACCCCCTCTCGCCCGATCCGAAGATCGGCCTCTACTAACCGTGATATCCGTTTTTGAAAACGTTATGTGTTCTTATTCCAGTTATTAGCCTAGAATTACTATGTTATGCGCACAGCAAACAAGTATAGACTAGATTGCCTAATTTGGAAATAAGCATTGCATATCCGTTTGTCTTGAAAAACACTTTGGAATTTGCTACTCGCAAGTAGGCTAAAATACGGATTTCATTGAGTTTTTCCAACTCAGACAATCCAACCTTCACTCACAGGCATTCAAATAGTTTATCACATAAGCATCTAGCCACATGGTAAGCATGCTGTTATGATAGCATTCACACGCATGCGATATGCTAAAGCATGAAAATACTTACATCGTACTGCATGCCAAAACAATAAACTCGTTAGTAGTCAATGCGTGATCCAAGTCCATGTTTAAAGGTCTAATGCAACACATACAGGATGTAATTTAGAGTAGGCTCGGCTAACCTAAACATGGGATGTGAAATGCAATCAATTGATGCACGTATTCAATTTGGATTTGAAATACAAATGCAGTTAGCATGATGTACCAGCCCGGTGCATGCAAGACAATTGTATGGATGCACGCATGCGTAGCATAAGGTATGCTAAATTAAATATGTCCTACTACTAACCATCAAAGCAGGTAAGTAAAAAGAAAGAAAGAAGTGGGGATTGGAAGACATGCACACACACGCACCCACACTTATTACAGATTCGCCCTCCCTCGGAGGGACCAAATAAATATTACAGATAATTAACCAACAAGCTAATTAATTATTACAAATCACCTAATTAATTAACAAATTAACTAAGCATAAGAAAAGCAATAACAGGGGCCTCGGGAAGAGGGTTCGATGCGCGCGTGCTCGGGTTTTGCTCGGAAGTGCGCTGCCATGCATAGGATGCCTCTGTTTTCCCCGCTCTGCCTCTTTGAAGACTGCCAAAGTCTCAGAATTGCTTCCCTGGACATTGAGAGACACCACCGGCTGAGTAGAATGGCCACCGGCAGTGGTGTGTGATCACCGGCTGTTGGTGAAGCTATCGGCCCAGAAAAGATTGCCGGTCGGCACTTATCACTGCCGGTCGGCAGAAAGTTCCTGCAGAATCTGCAATTGACAGCAACCGAGGGCAAGGCAGAGCATGGCAATGCAATTCAAGCAATGTATGCACCAATCATGTCCCTTATCATGTTAGTGACTCAAAGGGACATGCTCCTTGGTTCTCGGACCATCAATCGCGCATTTCCATGTGTGATGGCCCAAGGGACCAAGTGTGCACATTTTGATGTCAAATGCAATGCAAACCCACAAACCAAAGCCCAATTCCTATCACTAGATCAAGGAACAAGACATGCATGCTAGATGCAATGCAACCTAGGCATGCAAGCTAAGGATGCAACATGGGAATGCAAGATGTACATGCAAGCATGCAAACAAACATGCAAGGTAAGCATGCAAGCAAGCAAAGGATGGACTTAATCATGATTTAGGCAGCTCTAATTAGGCCCAAAACAGTGGCCATAAGTGCTATGAAATGAGGACTAAACATATATGCACACATGCACATGTTAAAAGGCTAACACTTAAGCACAAAAGGGAAACTCTCAAGCGCACTTGAAAGGGGCATAACATGGACTAATGGCATGCAAGGTAAGCATTGAAAACCATGTTACAAAAGGTGCTAAGCCAATTAAACAAGATAAACAAGGCATGCAAACAAAGCCAAAAACCCAAGACAAGCCAAGAGGCTTAAACCAAGACTAAGTCAACCAAGCCTCACAAGGCTAAGAGGACTCAAAATGGGTCTAATGCAAACCTAAACAACACCCAAGGGACACCTAGATGGCATCTAAGTGGCTCAAATTCAAAAGCATGCACAATGACCAAAACATGGAGCATGCAAGACAAGCTTTCAAAGCTTCAAAGAGGCATCCAAGGCAAGCATACTAGCATGTTAAAGGGACTGAAATGACATGGTGGATAGTTCCAAACCACTAAAACAAAGCAAGAATGCATGCTATACATTCACACACTTAAGGCCAACAAGCCGGAATGCAAAGGGCTATACCAAGCATGCCAAAGTCGACCCAAATGACTATGGACAGACCTCTAGCATGGCAAAATAAGCACAAAAGCTTCACAACGCTAGACCTAAAACATGCTTGAACGATGGTTTACAACCTAAGGCATGTTAAGGCCTAAACATGGCATTACAAGGTAGGTATGCTAAGCATGCATTGTGTACCAAAACCAACAAAAAACAGAGGCATATTATGACATAATAAGCACAAAAATTAGCTAAGGCATGGTCAACATGAAGCTTAGCTAGGTGCTCCCTCAAGAGGCCAAAAATGGTCCATTTCAAGGACAACAAGGAGAGGGGGTGGCCCTCTCCTTCTTGGGACTTCAAGGCACCATCCTTACCATTGAAATCCCTCAAGATTTCAGTGGTGAGGAGGCCCAAACACCAAAGTCCCGGAGCTCACTCAAAATAGCACAAAAAGGGGCCTCTCAAGGCTTAAGAGGGGTCAAACACCTCCGAACCACAAAACACTCTAAACAAACTATTTAGAGGGCCCAAAAAAAGAACTTTTTTATGTTATATACTAAGCTCAAAAACAGTTGTAAGATAGGAAAAAATACAATGCAAGAAAGGGGTAAAAAGGGGTAAGATTGTTACCCTTGAAGACCTCTTCAACAATGGTGGACCAGCTGCTCCTCCAAGCTCAAAACCACCCAAGAACCTCAAGAACAACCTCTTAGAACCTTAGTAGCCAAGGGAAGGTGTAACACTATGTGTTTGTGTGCAATAGTAAGACACAAATACACTTATACACACACAAAGGTAAAAAGAGAGAGAAATAGAGATAGGTGTGACACAAACCCTAACCCTAATCCAGAGCTCTCCTCTGTATATTTTCTAACCTTTTTGTCCAACCCTAAATCCAAGAGGGGAGGGCTCCTCTTATAGAGGAGCCAATCTTGTAAATCTTACAAGGTAAGCTAACAAGAAGGCCATCCCTCCATACACGTGTATGGAGGGGAACAAAATGCCATACAGCTGTATTAAAATATCTGCAAAAGCATATGAACAGTAGTCGGCTGCTCAAAATTGCCATTTTGACAAAATGGACTGCCGACCGGCAACAAATAATGCCGACCGGCAATATACATTGCCAATGGCAACAAAACACCAGCCGGTGGCCTCTGGCCATGGCCGGTGATGTGTGGGGATGCCTCACAAGGCATTCCCAGCCCCTCCAAGGCAAAGCACAAGTGTTTGGTGCAAAACCAGACACTAAACAGTCGAGTTCGGAGATCCTGAGGCAAAGCGCGTATCCGAGACCTCCGGGAACTCCAAACGAACACAAACATGGATGATCACCGGGTGTTCAAACGGTGACGTCCAAGTCTTGAGGACGGTCAAAAATGGGGTGTCTACACAATGCTTAACTTGAAACATAATAGATCAATGCGTATGAAAGTGCACACATAGTTAGTCTGATTCTGTACTAATTTCATAACGACCTAAGGCCCAGTCTTGAAACATAATGGCTTGAAACATAACATCTTGAAACATAATGGTTGTAAACCCTTGAATAGAGTGGCATAAAGCCCTTGAACATTATGGCACGAAGCCCTTAAACATAGTGGCACGAAGCCCTTAAACATAGTGGCACAAAGCCCTTGAATAGATTAGCATTACGCCCTTGGATAACCTCGTATGAACTCAAGAGGTGCCTTACACGGATTCTAGAGGTGACTCACATCGTAGCACTTAGTTCCGTGTAGCACTTTGTTTCATATCATAACAACTTATACGGAATGGCCATAGGCCTCGAGTCTTACAAACACTTAGAGTCATGTGAAAGTATTTCATTCTTTCCTTCATTTCTTTTCATGCTTGGCTTCATTCACATGGTTATATACATAATAGTCAGGCGTTAATAGAATGCTAATGACAAGCATTAGTTATATGTGAAGCGTACTACTACTCACAGTGTTGTGATGACATGCTTGTTCCTCCCGGAGTGTGCCCTGCACACATTCAAAACTTATAATTTACTTCATCTTTCATATCAAATTACGTTCTATTTCACTTTACTTCAAAGGAATTTATAATATCGAAAAGGCATCAAATATATATTCCGACAATATTAGAGGGTCCTACACGCAAAACGGAGCAACCTATGTTTTTCAGCATGAGCCGCACGTACGGCTGTGAGCCCCGCACGTGCGGCAAAATTCCCTCGCACGTGCCTTTTAAGCAGAACCAAACCCTCAAAATTCAGCATTTGCCACACGTGCGGCAATTTACCTGTTTGGGTCCGAAAATTGCAGCAAAATCTTGTTCTTTTGGGAGTGTTTGTAAGGCTCTAAGTTGAAACTTTTGAGGGCTAATTCATGGTTTAAAAACATGTAATTAAAGGTACAACATACCATAATCTGACTTGAATTAAACCCATGAATACAACTCAATTGGTTTAAACAAAAGTTGAAGCTCATCAACATAATTTCATTCTTGAGACTCTTAACTCTACACACACATAACATAGATATACAAAAACATGGCATAAGCATGAATACCAATTTGATAAGTAAAGAGACAAGATGATGCTCTCACTAGATAACTTGAATTGGATTCAAAATACACAAATGATAGGATTATCATACCAAGTCTTCAACACACACACATCCAAGACTTCCATCACACTCTAGATCATACCAAATCACAAACTTTCTATTTCAAATTAAGGAAGGGGATTGGACTAGGGAAATTAAACTTACCTTAGATTCAATCTCTCTCAAATCTTCCTTGTTCTTATCCTCTCTTCACTTTTCTTCCAGGGAATATTTTATAAGAAAGTTCCTAAGTCTTGAGTTCAAAGAGGCTTTTATAGACATACATATACAAAGAGTGAATAAAGACGAAAATCAATCGTTTAAACATCTGAAATTGAACTTTCATAGAAACACTTAATATTACCTAAAAATTATGCTGATCACATATATAAAATCAATTTCAGATAATTAAGCCCCTAAGGCTTCCAATTTCTGATTCGACATTCTAATGTAACAGATACTTTTTTTGTTTAAACAGATAGACACCCTTAAACATGGAGTTCACTTACTTAACCTTAATTTCTCAAAGGATTTCACAAGAAGCATTCAAAAACACAAAATAGGGTCTGAAAATATATCAAAAAACATGTACGAGGGCCGGTTGTCACAATGAAGAAGAAAGAAAAAGAATAGAGGGTGAGAGAGAAATAAAGAGGGAATGAGTGAGGAGACATGGGTGTGAACAGAGAGGAAGAGAGAGATGCAAAGGGATGGTGGGGAGACGTAGGTAGGTGGGAAGCTTAGGAGAAAAATGTTTGGGCCGAAACTATCATTAATCTGAATCATTAATATAAATTTATCATTAATCTGAACCATTAATATAAATTTAGGATTCATCTAAGCCTTTAAAATCAAATGTATCTCTGATACATTTTATATGTTTTCAAAAATCGTATTGCTTTATTATATAAATATATTGCATTATATAACTCTTACATACGTATCGCGTGGAACAAAGTGTGTATTGGTGGGAAATAATGATAATTTTATTCTCTTGCCCTCATTTTGTAATCACATACTTGTCATATAACTGTATTTTGTTAAAGACTTGAGGGTGTTTGGGAGGTGGCTATTTTAGTTAGCTTTTTAAATTTTAACAAAAAACGTGCAGAAAAGTAAAGAGACTGATGTGATTAAATGTTTTTGCTTTTTGACTATTTTAACCAAAAAGCCAACAGCCAAAACGAGGCCTTAAACAATGAAGTAACATAAAGGGGATCATGGAAACAAAGTTCTATTTTTTCTATATATATAAGGGGTACTTATAATGTAAACCTCTAAAAGGGTGCGTAGGGCATGTGTAGATGTCGTGCCTTTCTACACAATTGTAAGCTGCGTTTCCACACATGTTATACCGACTCGCTATTATGATATTTTGTTCCAAGCGCCCGCTCGAGAGAAGGAAGTTATGCTCGAGTTGAGAATTGCAGCTCCCAATATCTCTCGAGTTTGCAGCAAGGTCGCTCGAGCGGAGAATGTTGGCTCCTAGTTGTTTCACTATAACTATACAAAACTTCTGGGACTTGTCATTTTACGCTCGAGCGAAGGATTCGTTCCTTATGCTCGAGCGTAGGAAGTTGCGCTCGAGCAGACTGCACGATATCAACAAATTGAAAATGACATTCTAGATCATTTCTTTACCTTTTTCTTTTCTATCTTCCTCATCTCTTCTCATTTCCGAAAACCCTAGATTCTCACTCTAAAATACCATCCATATCACTAAGATTTGGCCTAGATTGCTTATGAAAAAGAGAAAAAGACTTGAAGATATCACTTTTCTACCTTGCTGATTTGCTAAGAAGTCTTCTAGGAGCTTTGCTATCTTGCTTGATCATCGAGGTAGGGTTACCTTTAACCATGTATTTCTTTGTTTCGAAGAAGATATTGCGGTATTGTTGTGGCTTTAGGTGAAATGTTGATTTTGGATTGAAATAAACCCTTAATTTTACATAAAGTAGATTTTTCTCACTTTTAATTGAAATTTCCCAAACTCCTTTTATTAAATATGCATATTATGGTAATGGGAACATGTATAAATGAAGAAGTGGAGAAAGCCCCAAATGTAGTAAAACCCTAATTTCAAATTTGAGTAGAGAATGATATTTTGATTGAGGATTTCTTTGAAGTATTGGGATATTATGAATAATGAGGAAATGAAATATATAGGTGTTATTGTGGACATGGAATTATGTTTGGGTAGTAATTCCCTTGCATGTTATGTCACTACAACAAAATTGAGTTTTTATGGCTCTACATTAACGACATACAGTAAATGTAAGCTATGATTTCTCACTTTTACGACTTATTTTTTTTGTATGTGGTAAATAATTTCCCAACCACAACATATCTATTGCATAGGCCGCGAATGCTAATAATGATGATTTTTTTATGGCTTGCAATGTTAACCTTAATTAATAAAACTTTTTACGACGTACATATGGCATGCCATTAATATATCAACAATACATGACACACATACATCAGCCGTTAAAAATATTGTACTTTTTACGACGTGCAAAAAGTCAGTCATTAAAAAGTACTCTTTCCACGACATACATATGCTAGCTGTTAAAAATATTTTACTTTTCACGGCATGCAATTTCTGTCATAAAAAATAAGCAGCAAAATAGAATAATCTGACAACAAATGCTAAAATGAAATACTCTTAGAATTGGGCATAGCTGTCTCTCTCTACAAATGCTATCTCAATCTGTCCGTCTTCCTCTCTCTCTCTTTGTCTTTCTTTCATGGCGATTTCAAGGTCCCCAACCAAAACCCTAAGTTTTTTTCCTTTTTTTTTATATATTGGAACTTGGAAGATCTTCGCCATTCTTCAAAAAAGTTGGAGCTTTGTTTTTTTCTTATTCTTAGCAGACCGTTACTCTCTCTCTCTCTCTCTCTCTCTGTGTGTGCAAATCATTGAGGAAGAAGAAGACCAGCAGACACTCCAAGAAAGCAATGAAATTGGGAATCTCTCTCTTCCGTAGAGGCTTCAACTCCTCCAGATGGTTTGTCTTCTCTCATTTCGTGCTTCGATTTTTTGTAAAACCCTAAAATTTGACAAACAATGGGTGTGTGTATGTATATTGAATTTGCTGATTGTAAAAATAGTAAGACAATGGCGAAGAGGCCAGGATAAAATTATTGCGAAACAAGAGAGAGGTGGTGATGAAGTAAATAAGGCATGACATCGTTGTGATTCTTCGATCTGGTCAAGATGCTAGTTCTCGCATTCGGGTATTTCTTCTTTAATTTTCATTCTTTCATTTTATCTCACTTTTATTGTTTTGTATTTAATCTGTGTGGAGCTAGCTATCCTTAAATTTGGTTTTGGACTTTTTTGCCTTTTGAAATGGAAACTACATGAGAGAGTGATTCCCCTTCTATTGAAGGGGAAGATAAACAGTTTGGTAATATTTTTTCTACCATCATATTATTCTGATGTACCTATATTGTTCAGTTATTGGTATTTTTTTCTGATTATTTTATTATTTTTATCTTCTTACATGTGGCTTCCATATTAAAATGATTTTATTGTAAGATTCTTGGTAGCGGTTGCTAATTTTATTTTTTTACATATCTTCTTTTCCATCATCACATATTAATTCTGTTTTTTTTTTCTTTGGTTTGTGATCTTTTCTGTGATGCGGGTTATGATCATTAAGATGCCTTTAGATGGAATTCGTAAGGACGATTTCGTGCAATTGGATTTCATCAAATTTCTTAAGCTCTATATCATTTGTGTGTTTAGATTATGTTCAATTGGTTGTTTTGAGATTCTCATCCCTAGTACTCACATAAAGAGGTGTCTCTAAGTGTGTATCATGGATTTCTTGAAGACCGCTTGTGAAAATCTTGGTTAATCATAATCTGCTTTTTGTTTGAAAGGGCCCTCCGCCATAGAAAGAGGGTTGCTTTGGGATCCTTGAAGAGAATCCTGATCATGCAATTTAGATGGGGTCCAATGTTAAGAAAGGTTCAATTAACAAGTTTTTGATGTAGCAAACATTAATGAGGTTTTTTTTTTTTTTTTTTTTGTTCCCTTCTTTTTATTGTGAAATCCATTGATTTTCACTCATAGATATTTATTAAGGATTCCATGATTAAGGAATTGAAGAGTTTGAATTGATCCATACTTGTCTGGATACATAGCATCAACAATCATTTGAAGAATTTTGTTTCTTTATATTCAAGGATGAATATGCAATATTTAAGTTGTCAATTTGCTAGACAAATGTGATGGTGGAAGCCCTCTATTGCTTCATGGATGCATATCGATAGTAACCAAACATGATATGCTGCTTCCTTTTCCTCACAGAAACCAAAGGGTTTTATTTTGTCTTGTGAAGGTGTCTTATGTTGTCACATGTGATTGGGATCTTCAAGGCTGCTACATCATTGTGCTTTGTTGATTTAACCAGTATCGGGTATCACTCTATGTTAAATACAGAAAACTTGCATGGGTGGTCCCTTGTACATCGACAAAAAACAAATTCAAGACATATTCCATTTCATTTTAATTCTCGATTTTATGAGAGATGTAGTTTGCATTGAACCCTTTATCATTTTTTTTTTTCCATCTAATTTGATTCAAAATTTGAGAAAAAAAACTTGATTTGAGGTTGAAGATTTTTAGGTGGGATGGTGTCGGTGAAGATGGTTTCACTGGAAATTATTTCAACATAAAAACAAAATCCATATTCACCAATTTTGCTGACAGCTATCACATGTTCCTTTTATAAATAATTTTTCTAAGCAGAAACAAACTTGTTCCAAAAAAAACCCAACCCTCCAAAACCTTTGCATGAAATGCTAATCTTTATTTGTTTTTAAAGATGAAATGCTCATCTTTAAAGATTTTTAAAGATAAAATGTCATCTATAAGCAATTTTTTATCTTAGGCATTAATTAGTTTTTACTTTTAAATAGTACATGGGTGAAATTATAATTCTATTAGATGGAGTAAACAACACTAGTCATTATCATTTTTTTTTTTTTTTAGCAGCAAATAGTAAACACAAGTATTGCAGATGGCTATGATACTCTGTTTCTGGGTGTGGCTACTGATAGCCGTTGGTTGTTTTTATTTGTGGTATTTGGCTTGGGGTTTGATCTTGTTGTAATATGCACCTCTGTATTTTCTTTCTTAATCTATTTGATCTTTTGATTCATGAATGGTGCAGATTTCTATTATACTTGTTATGTCATAAATTCCTCAAAACTCTCATCAAAATACACCCTTGACATAACTAGAGTATCTTGTGAAATTCATATTTGTTCCTCAATATTTAATCTCTAGACACATCCCATTTTATTGGTACTTCACTTCAGCACTTCCCTGCTCATTGCTTGCTTCATATCCTCTCTTTTTGGTGAGTCTAGAAATTGATATAAAAAGTTGTTTCTTGCCTTGCTAGGCATCTTGTGTATATACTAGTTGTTTAGTCACAGTGTGATGAGATATGCTTGCTGCTTAGATTGGATATCTACATTTTTCATATTCTTCTCTATTGTCATGGTTAACAACTCTGGAGTGCAGTTTAGTGGGCATTATATCTTACTAGAAAAGTGGCCTCGAGAAATGTTTTTTTCTTTTGAGCTCAGTAAAGTACTGATGGTCATTTCGCCTGCTAATCGCATTACATGTTTTATAAGCATAAGAACTTATGTAAAAATATTTAATGTTAAATGCTTCTCTGAGTTGGTTTTTGTTTGCATAAATAGCTAGTGAGGCTTTTCTTTTTCTTAAACTATTCATGTTTTAGTGTAATAATAGTTTGCAGATCTTTTGATGTAGTGACATCTGGTTAAAACTCTATACAACATACATGTTGCTTAGAATTTGGATCTCTTTGAAACTGTCCAACTTGAGTTAAAGTACATTTCCCCCTTTCTAACTTGAAGTAACATGTTGCAGATTGCGATTTTTCTTGATAGGAGGGTTTTGTTCTACATTCTTCCAATTTTGTCATTTGTTTTACTTTACTCCAATCTTCCACATAAGGTATTCCTTATGAAACTTGAAATTCAATTTACTTAAGGTCAACTTTTTGCACAAATTCTATCATAGTTGTCAGTGCTGCAGGAGCTCCGCTTTATTATTAGTTTTGTTCCAATGTTTATCAGTGCTAATCGCAGCTAGTAGAATGTACATCTCTTTTCTTTTGTTTAATTAATACCTCAATTAATTTATAGGAATATAGAGTCAATTTTATCTTCTTGTAGTTGTTTTAAATGATATACTATATTTTTTGAGGTGTAATACTCCATTCTGATAGCCTGGTCACTGCTCTACCAATACTACTGCTGTATAGGGTCCTTAAATATAGGGTGTTTAAAATTAAATACTAGGAAATTGGTTAGTGTTTATTGATGGTCATTGATGCTGTCTGTGAGACCCACTATCTTGAGCCCATTTTTAATATAAACTCTGATTTTATGGTGCAATGCGGACCGATTGATTGATTGGGTATGTGGTTCATCAATCTTATCTATTGTTTTGGATTGTGCACATCATTGGTCTTGCTTCGGGTACCAATGTAGTTGGGATGTGTTGCATTGACAATGATGCATTTTCAATCCAAAATTTTCTCTTGTACATATTTCTTCACAGTAATAATATTTCTCTTTTGCTGATAATAATAAAAATACTACTAATGTAACATATAGGGTGTTTTGTTTATGCTCTTTTCTTCTTCTTCTTCTTCTTCTTCTTTTTTTCTTTCCTCTTTTCAGTAACAACAACAAATTCACTTTTTTTTTTCTTTCTTTGTCTTCTTCTTCTATCGGTTGGTTGTAAAATGGGCTACAAATTCTGTGCAACTGGAAGCATGGGATTTAAAAACAATCTACCTTTAGGAGAAATTGTGGAACAATTGGTGCATGCCTCTCACTTATCACAAATACACAATGTTGCTTTACCAATACAACTGATGTAACATATATGGTGTTTTGTTTACGCACTTTTCTTCTTCTTTTTTTCTCTTTTCAGTAACAACAAAGTTTATATACCTAATGTATATCTATATATATTGGCAATAAAAGAAAAATGGTTTATTAGGCTTTTATGAGATAATTGATAGTGAGGGTCTTGGTTAGTAATAATTGGGTGAAATTTATGTCCAGTGCTTTGACATAATGTGAGATTGAAACAACCCTTTACCAAACCCATCAAGAAAAAATATATATATAGATGAGCCAATATGCCCAGAATGTCCATAACTTTTTCATAGTTACACTGATCTTGAAATCTTTGACAAATTGAATCAAACCAAAATGAAAGATAAAAGTATACCCATTTCTACCTCTACTTTTTTCTCATTTTTTTCGCTGTTCATTCTTTTGTTGAGAGCTTCAATGAAGTAGAAGACATCAAAAGATCACAAAACCCAAATCGTTTCTTCTTTGGAACATCCACTTCTTTATA
Source organism: Camellia sinensis (assembly GCF_055761805.1). Lineage (NCBI taxonomy): Eukaryota > Viridiplantae > Streptophyta > Magnoliopsida > Ericales > Theaceae > Camellia > Camellia sinensis. Next base: position 76,973,053 of record NC_138964.1, read on the forward strand.
CCAAGTATGTATCTTCTTCTTCTTGCCTTCTAAATTGTGTCGTCTCTCTCTTCCTTAGACTTTTTCCATATTGTTGTCACAAATTGCATGGAGGAGCATGGGTCTGGTGCTGTAGCAACTATTAAGAATAAAAAGGTGTCTGTCGGGACAGTGGATTGGGTTCGAAGGTATGTAAGACATTGATTTCCTCATTTTAGGTGACATGGAGTTTTACTTGGGAATACTTTACTGTGCATTGGGAATTTCTTTTGATGGAGGAAAATGTTATTTGTTTTCTGATTTCTTTTGAGCATAAATTACTTTCCTGTGAATGAAGAAGCAACAATTTAGTTTTTAAAGTAACATATAGAGTTCGTTTTATTTAGATCCACTGTCATTATATTCTTATTTTCAACCCTGGAGGCATGGAGTTGGTCAGTATTTATCTCAAGAAATGGAGGAACTTAAGAATCAATCAGTTGTCTATGTGGAAGTAGATGGCACTCTGGCAGGTCTTATTTATGTTGAGGATCAGATGAGAGAAGATGCTAGACAGGTTGTTGAATCCTTGCATAAACAAGGTGTCAACCTATTTCTGGGGACAAAAGGAGTACTGCTAAATATGCTGCATCTAAAAATGGAATTCCAAGGGAAAAGGTAAGAATTTTATTTTTTTTTCATTCGTTCCTATTTAGGCCACTTCTTGATGAGTAAACACCTGAATCTCAAGGTTAAGGAAATCTGACATTTATAAATATAATTATTAAATTCAAGAGCAGAGTGGGACTTATAGACCCTACTATGAAGACAGTGTTTATGAGTTTTGTATTAGATAAAGGAAGAAAAATTAGAATGAAACACAATGAGAGCAGCTAAGGTAGAAACTACTGTTGAAGATGGGAAGGAGCTAGCTTATATAACCTCAAATTGCATAATTTGAAGGAACTGGGATGTTTTCAATGGTAATTGAAGAAGGTCTCGTCTAAAGGTCTCAATCTCATGGGCCAAAGTTCTACCTAGTATATTTTCCAATAATCTGTTATTATTTGTTATCCATAATTTGATTGGTTCATATAACTTGATTAATGACCTTTATGAGCTTTATTAGGAGGTAGATTTAGGGAAGTCAATCCAACTGGTATCATGTTCTATAACAAAATTATTGACAATCTTTTGCTCAAAGGTACTGTCACATGCTAAGGCTGCCAAGCTCTACCATGAGCATTTTTAGGTAATTAAAGTGAAAGCACTCTTAATTATAGTTGCACGTTGTATTTGATAATTTGATTAATGAAATCGATGTTGGTGCAGCCAAAACAGGGTGTATTCATAGGAATCATGGCGTGTGCATTCATTTACAAGCCATTGATAGACAGTTAATTTGATACAGAAGTTGCAAGTAGGGCCTTGGCTTTCGATTTGGCCTGGTAAGATTTGGCTAAGATATTTAAAATTAAGATGAGTAATCGATATTGAAAGTATTGGTCACCCAAATATGCCAATTCAAGTAAATCAATATTTTGGTTTTTAGTTTTTGTGCTTTTGTTTGTGTTTCTTTTCTCCTTTTAGTTTCTAATGATAACAATTGGTTTTTGTTTGGCAGGTAAAATGATGACAACCCTTATACACCATAAGAAATCTGTGAGAGCAATGACTTTACATCCCAAAGAGTATGTATCTATAAATATAATTTGTTCCTTTGCAAGCTGAGTGTTGATACAATTGAATCAATCCATGATGGTGCACTCGCAAGAAGATATATGGGTTAATTTTATACCGTTTAGAACTTGAAGATAGTTTTTTTTTTGGGAGATGATTTAGAACTTTTTGGACGGTTTTGAAGTTGAGGATAATTTTTGATGTTTAAAAACATAGTTTTTGGATTATTTGTAATGTACAAACAATTTTTGAATGTTCGAAACTTAAATAATTTTTTTGATGTTTGAAATAATATTTTGGTGGTTGATTGATAATTATATATATATATATATGTGAAGCTTGTTTGTAATGTTTTTTTAGATTATGCAGAACAGGTGAAATAGAACTTGTTGAATTAAAAAAAAATATATATATATATATTTGTTAGATTGTACAAAATTGGTCAAATTGAACCTGCTAAATTTAAAATTAAAAATAAAAACTACATATTCTACGGTAGGCATAATAAGTCGTTGTCTACATATTTTACGGTGTGCAATCATCGTCGTTATTTGTCTCACCAATTAACAGCGTGCAAAAGTAGTCGTAGAAAAAGTAACAACGATGCACAAAATCTGCTGTTAAATTGTTTTTAACAGCGTACTATAGCATGTCGTAGAAAAAGTAACAACGACGCACAAAATCTGCTGTTAAATTGTTTTTAATGGCGTACTATAGCATGTCGTAGAAAAAGTAACAACGACGCACAAAATCTGCCGTTAAATAGTTTTTAACGGCGTACGAAGCATGTCGCTGAAAGTGAATGACTTTCTATGACTGGTCATAATATGACGCGCGCTGCACGTCGTAGTAGGGTTTTTACGGCGTGCATTGCGTGCCATAAAAACCCTTTTTTGTTGTAGTGTGTGATGTTGTTGTATGTTTGACAATGTTGAATGTTTGATGATTGAATGGAACATGGATGAATTATTCATTGAGTATGAGTCCAGGTAAGAGTCGGTTTCGATGTTGTGTTAGTTGTGTTGGTACCCACACGGGGGAAGTGAAAGGTGCATAATTGCCCTGTCTAGGCTTATCGCTGGACGAATGTGGGAAAATATTTTTGGGTGTCCACTGGTCCTACTGTATTATAGTCGACGGAAGTGAAAAAACAAATGATTTTCTTTAGGTGCCCACGTCCTGCCATATAATGGTCGGCAAATGTGAGGATAGTTTTTAAACAAAAGAAACTTGTGTTTTGAACTGGACTCTTATAAGGGACTCATGGATTATTTTCTTTCGATGTAATGATGAATGTTGTGGGATGTAAATGTGATTCTTAAGTTGTCATGGTACTTACATGTTTGATAATCATTACCCATGTACATTAACTCCTTATTGTGTTTGTCTCAATAATGCCATAAGCTTATTCCATATAGCTTAACCCTAATTTTATTTTTTAGGAATTGATGATACACCACATCCTTGATGAGTTGGAGAAAAGGTGTGCAATTCTATTTGGGAAAGATGGGCTTGACGATTTTTTGTAGTTAATGTAGAAAGCTTTGTACCCAAACTTTAGAAATTGATTTGATATTTTTTAGGAATTGATGATACACCACATCCTTGATGAGTTGGAGAAAAGGTGTGCAATTCTATTTGGGAAAGATGGGCTTGACGATTTTTTGTAGTTAATGTAGAAAGCTTTGTACCCAAACTTTAGAAATTGATTTGATATTTTGTACGCCCTTGAGGCTTATTATTTTTGTAAGGCCATCCTGTTTATTGAACTGGAAAGTGAATTCATCGTGTTTTGAGAATGTAAATGTTGAATTGTAATTTCTTAAATCCTAGTTCAATAAGAAAAATGACTTTTGGGGTATATTCTAGTGTTAGTCTCGGTATGTTTTAACAGGGTGTTACATATCCCACAACAATAGAGTCACCAATTAATTTTTAAGGGAAACTAAGTGTAACGCCTTGAAATAGTTACTATAAACCATCCATGATATTAATTACATAACAACACATGATGAAATAATTATCTTCCATTTATCCCAATTACTTGTACAAAAGAGTAACATATGCAGGAATACATTCACAAGTCTAACCCTAAATCTATAGCATATGTTACATGATAGAGGAGTGGGATGAAAGTTAAACAGATAAGAAATGCCTGAAAAGCTTACAACTTCCCAAGTCAACACTTGGTTACCACAAAAATGGATTTAAATCCAATACAGTTAAAGCCCTTGGCTTGTACAAAATAAACACAACTACACAAAAATGAAGCTCTTGCCCCAAATCCTCCTAAGTTATTGCCTTGGCGAAGGCATGTCATCGGCACCTGAAAATGTTTTTCCCACATAGGGTGAGCCAAAGCCCAATACAAATAATCCAACAGAGTATATGAATCTTAACAACGATATAACGTGAATACATATGCAATCCTGCCAAAATATTTTATATCTCTTTTCAAAAGCCATACAATGCTAGATAAATATCATAGTTCATAAATCATTTTCTTTACAATAAAAAATAGGACAGTGAATCACACTCTGGAAATCTCAAAATAAATACAACCTTTCACGAAAATTTCGTCCGCGAGAAATCATAAACTGGTACCCATGGAAACGTAGGCTATACAAGCACTACTATTATCATTTCATGGAAATTTCATCAATGGGATCGGCACCCATGTATACATGCAGTTTTTAGGAATTTCGCTATGGACACTCAGGCAAACTTATTTCAACGGTTCAACACATACTTCCTAGATTCACCCATTTTCTCAAAACGATAAATATTTCCAATGTATAAATATGAATTAATGCCCAATGCCAATGGATGAGACAATAGTTTCAATTCTCCTAATTCTCATGCAATTTCTACAACAAGCATAACTATTCGCCACAAATAGTCCAAACATATATTTCTAAATAGATAAACAATTTTCAATAAAGATAAACTTTTCAAATTTTCAAGATGTGAGTAATAAATCCAACTCCACCATCCTCATCAATAACAACCCAATTCCACATTTCCAACAGAAATTTCACTATTTATATAAAATCAACATTCGAGACATTTAGCACAAAATCCCCTTTCTTTCAAAATCAATCCCAAGTATCAAAATCAACCATTTCATCACAACTCAACTTATTTTCAACAGCACAATCATTTCTAAGAATCCATTTGCAAATCCCTCTTCTGATCTTTAACCCAAAACCCTAGGTTTGTTTCAAAAACTCCTAAAAATCATAAGATTGTTTAGAAATAGCAAATAACTTAGTTAAAACTCATAGAAAGTGCGAAGAATCTCTACCTCAAGCTTAGGAGATGAGAGAGAGAGAGAGAGAGATGGAACTTCAACAACGCCCAAACCCAACTTTGTTTGGACCAAAAGGAAGCCCATGGTGTACTCTACCTTTTTAACAAAGGGATACAGGTGAAGAACTTGACAGATCTAGGGGTATTTGTAGAGAGAAGTAGAGTTTTAGAGAGAAAGAGGGTGTAGATCTAGGGTTTGTAGGATGTTTAGAGAGAGAGAGAGAGTTGAAAAAGTGACTCAAAAGTGGCTTTTTACAAACTGATATACGCACAGATTGCTCGAGCACAAGATGTGACACTCCAGAATTTTTCTCTCCACTCGAGCGCAAGAGTTGACGCTCAAGCGGACTTGTGAGGCTCTCAGTACTTTTGCAGTCTGTCTAAGATTTTGAGAGTTGTAAATTTCCACTCGAGCGTAGGAGTGGTCGCTTGGGTGGGTCAGCTTTGATGATCTGTTCGCTCGAGCGCAAGATTGGACGCTCGAGTGATCTACTTGGTTGAGTCTGAATTTCTGGGACTAGTGGGGTTGCTCTTGACATTTTTACTATTGTGTTTGGAGCCCCCCCTGTTTTATTTTGGGACATTGGTCGAAGTGGTAACATGATGGTAAAGTAAGATTGGACCAAAAACTTTAGTTCGGATAATTTTCCTACGAACAGCCGTCACTCTTTTGCCCTTTTTCTTTTTCCACACTTTGAATTTGAGTGTGAAGCTAGAACCATTGGAAAGCTTGTTTCTGGGGCTTCAATTTGGACACAAGAACGACCTAAAACGGAGTCCGGATGGGAGAGTTATCCCCATTTGACGTTTTAGTATTTGTGCTAAAAGCAGGTATGCTCAAGCGGCAAAAGCGGCGCTCAAGCGAACTACGCAAATTCAGCAACTTCAAAAGTGATTTTCTATATTATTCTTGGCAATTTCCCTTTTCTTCTTCCTTCCTCTCACCCTAGGTCCGAAAACCCTAGATTTTTTACCCAAATACCTTCCATTCCCTAAAGTTTTGGCCAAGATCTCTTACCAAAAAGTGAAGAAGGCTTGAAAATCTTACTTTTCAACTGATTGGATTTTTTATTTTTGAAAGGATGCTCTTGATCTAGCTTCTTTTCTTGCTCTTTGAGGTAGGGGTTTCTAGTTCTCCTTCAATACTCTCATTTTTAGATAGATTTGTGGTATTTTCTTATATAAATACAAAATTTATATTTTTGAGCATATTATGATAAATCATGAGATTGGGGGTTTAGGGTTTGAAATGTTTAGGTTTAATTTTTGGGTTATGATTATGGGCTCATGAAATTGGGTTTATAATTAATTGGTGTGTTGGAATAAAAAGTGTTTGGGTGAAATACTTTAATTTCTCTTAAAACCCTAGCTTGGTACATGAAGACTATTAATGGTTTTGCCTAAAATGAAAGTAGAATCATGAAATTGAGGTATTGAATTGCACATATACAAGTTTAATTGAATTTTGAAAGTGTTGGGAAATTATGTAAAATTTGTGATTGAACTTTTGTTGCGTACCTTATAAATCATGTTATAATATGAAGCCAAATTTGGGGGTAAGAATTAGTAATGGTATGGATGACAAGAGCCTTGCGATGAAATGAAATAGAGATTTAAGAATTCACCTTTGAATTATGTTGAATTGCATTTAGTGGGGTTGAATTGAATTGTGTTGAATAATGTTGAATTGAATTGTGTCGAATTATGTTGGATTGTGTTGAACTATGTTGAATTGTGTTGAATCATGTTGAGTTGTGTTGGGTTGTGTTGAGCTTGGGTTGAGTTGTGTTGGGTGGTGTTGTGTTAGTACCCACGTGGGGAGTTGAAAAAGGTTTTTGGGGGCCCACGTCCCGGCGTATAATAGCTGGCAAATGTGTGGGCAGTTTTGAATTAAAGGTGCCCAAATGCCCTATCTAGGCTTATTGCTGGACAAATATAGGAAAAATATTTTTGGGTGTCCACACAGTCCCGCCATATAATAGTGGAAAAACGGATGGTTTTGAAAATGTTTTTGGGTGTCCACATAGTCCGGCAAAAGTGGAAAAACGGATGGTTTTGAAAATGTTTTTTGGTGCCCACTTCCTGCCATATAATAGCCAGCAAATGTGGGGATGGTTTTTAAAGTTGAAAATGGTTTTTGGGAGTTCATTTCCCGCCATATAATAGCTGGTAAAAGGTGCAAGGTGTTAAGAGTTGGGTGCCCACTATCCCGCCGTATCAACTCGACAAAAGGTGGAATGTATTGAGAACTGTGTTGAGTCAGTAATAATATGTGTGAATTGTGATGAACTTATGAAATTACAATTTGATGTGTACTTTGGTACGGAGGGAAAATGCATATGGAAATTATTTGAAAGGAATGGATAATGAAATAGTAATTGGATAAGGGGTTGGTGATAATGAACTCACTAGATTGTTTGCACCTATAGGGAAAGATTAAAAGTTTTGTACTTGTGATTAATTGAGAAATTGAATTAAATGGGTTTATTATTCTTGTGTTATGTTGAGTTATGATTAATAATGCAAATGTGGATGTGATGTAGTTGTTAGACAAGTAGGAGTTGAGTGTAGGAGAATAGTTATTGAATAAAAAGGAGATTTGGGCTTTTATGTTACTGAGTTATAGTAATAATGGATGGACAAGCGGGAATGGAATGTATGAGGGGTGTTTTTGAGTATTAACGGAACTTGAACTTTGAGGTTGAGGTTATGGAGATATAATAATTATAAATTGTAGAAGAGAATGAAAAGAGGAATATTAAAATGGAAATGAAATGAAGAATATTTTGAAATTGGGTTAATAAATTTAAAATGATATTGTTCCTTAGGCACATTTATTTGAAAAGAGGAATTATGGTTTTTCTGATGATGAGGAATAATTTGTAAAGATGAAAGGTTTCTTTAAAATGTTCAAATAAATTTTGAGAAAATGGTACTCTACGTATAATATTTTTGGAAATTTAAAAATGTCACCATACGATATGGTATCACCTTGCATGCATGATCATCTCTATCTATGTGTTAGCTATTGTTGTAAAACTATGAGATTCCTACTGGGCATAAATACTCATCCCTCTTTGTTTTGTTTTATTTTATTTTTTCAAGAAGAGAAATTCAGATTCATTAGTTGAAGAGTTATGGGGTCCGTGTATCTTCTATGTATAATTCCATCATAGATGTAAAAAGAATGAATATTGCAATTTATTTATTTGAAGTTTGCAGCAGAAGCTTGGCATGTATTATTTCCATTGTTGTATTCATTGAGAGAGAGAGAACATGTATTATTATATTTCTATTACTCAAGAGTAATATATATATATATATATATAAATTGGACCTAAATTAAAGGCTTTTGGTAATATTTTCGAGTAATTAGAATTTTGGGGTGTGACACAAGAAGTGTCGCTTGAGTGACCAGACACAACAAGTTTCACCACTCGAGTGCAAGAAGCTTCGCTTGAGCGAAGAACACCAACTCCCAAAAGTTTTACAGACAGAAGACCACCGCTCGAGCTCAAGAAGGACTGTTCAAGCTAACACCACTCGAGTGCAAGAAGCTTCGCTCGAGCGAAGAATACCAACTCCTAGCATCTCTATAGACCTGCAAAATACGAGAAGTTCACAAGGACTGCTCGAGCGCAAGAAGTGTCGCTCGAGCGAAGGAACAAAATTCAGGGCAACAACAGCTTGAAAAATAAGCTACCAACATGTTCCAAACCCAACCAACACATCCCAATAACCAAAATCAAAGAGAAATACCAATACCAACTATATACAACAATAAAACCCTGATCCAAAACATCAAATGGGTTAGGTCTAAACCAGAATCGCTATAACCTCCCCTCTTAAGGAATTTCATGCCCGAAATTTTAAATCAAACATTAAAGCCATGTTTAAACCAATTACAACAATGATAGTAATTCAAATTCATTACCATGACCTGTCCACTGGCCATTCATTCTCATCACCCTGGTAAACATATACTCATTGCTGAACATACAATTCACATTTCCAAAACATATATAATGTTTATATTACATTACCATAACAAATTTTTCAATACATGTTCAAGCATCAACAAATAGGTCTAGATACTTCTCATGGACTTCCGCCTAACGCTCCCAATGGCCTCCTCAACCTTGTGGTGTCGCCACAACACTTTCACCAACAGAATTGTCTTGCCTCGCAAGACTTGGTCTCGAGTATCTAAAACTCTAACTGGTCTCTCCTCATACGAGGCATCCTCGTCTACCTCTAACTCCGTCCAATCCAACACGTGTTAAGGATCTGGTTCATACTTCCAGAGCATACATATATGAAACACGTCATGAACCCCGGAAAGCTTTGGTGGTAAGGCCAAACAATAAGCTACCTCCCCAATCTGCTCTAGGATCTCAAAAGGCCCAATAAACTCAGGAGACAACTTCCCGCTCTTCGCAAACCTTATCAAACCCCGTTTAGGTGATATCTTCAAGAAGGCATGATCTCCCACCTCAAAGGATAATGGTCTCCTCCTTCGGTCGGCATAACTCTTCTGACGACTCTAAGCCGTAACCAACCTCTTATGAATAAGTATAACTTTCTCTGTCATTTCTCAGACTAACTCTGGACCTATAATAAGTGCATCACCCACCTCGGTCCAATACACAGGAGATCTACACGGTCGGTCGTACAAGGCCTCAAACGGTGCCATGCCAATACTCGACTGTAAGCTATTATTATAGGCAAACTCCACTAAAGGAAAATGGCTCTCCCATAACCCCTTAATGTCAAGGACACAACCTCGAAGCATTTTCACAAGGATCTAAATAGTACGCTCTGATTTCCCATCAGTCTAAGGATGATAGGCAGTACTAAAAGTCAACCTAGTGCCCAAGGCACTCTATAGACCCTGCCACAACCGAGTCATAAAACGCAGATCTTTATCCGAGACAATCGTCACAGGGACCCCATGAAGTCGAACAATGTCCCTAATGTAAAGGTCGGCCAGATAATCTACCGAGTCATTCGTGCACATAGGTACAAAGTGCGCTGACTTGTCAATTGGTCAACTACCACCCAAATGGCGTCATTACCCTGTTGTGTCCTCGGAAGACCCACAACGAACTCCATCGTGACATGCTCCCACTTCCACTTAGCTATGGGCAAGGGTTGCAACAAACCCGATGGCCTCTGATGCTCAGCCTTCACTTCTGGACAAGTAAGGCACCTCGATACAAACATGGCTACATCCTTCATCATTCCCTTCCACCAAAATTGGCGGCTAAGGTCGTGATACATCTTTGTGCCTTCCGGATGCACTGGAAGGCATGAATGGTAAAACTCTCGGAGTACCTCCTCCTGACAAGACTCCGGTATAAAAAGGCAGCCAAGGTATCTAACATTCGAGTCAGAATATATGTTCAAGCCCTTCTCTACCATCCCACTAGAGATCTTTTTCTAAAGGGTTTCTACCTCAAGATCACCCTTTTGTGCTTCTATAACTCGGCTCACTAGTGTAGGTTGGGTAACTACAGTAAACAAGGTTGCCGACTCAATGGACACGCCAAAATGCAAGTCGAACTCACCAATAACACCCAATATCTCCCACTCCCGGATGGCAATACTAGCCATACCGTTAAAGGATTTCCTACTCAAAGCATCGACAACTACGTTGGCCTTCCCCGGATAGTAGTGAACTCAAAATCATAGTCTTCCATGAACTCCATCCACATTCTTTACCTTAGATTCAAATATTTCTTTGAAAACAGGTACTTCAAGCTCTTATGATTAGAAAACACCTCAAACCTCTCACCATAAAGGTAATGTGTCCAAATTTTTAAAGCAAAGATCACCACTGCTAACTCTAAATCATGAGTAGGATAGTTTCTCTTGTGTGTTTTCAACTGATGTGAGTCATAGGCTACTACATTCCCTTCTTGCATCAAGACACAACCCAAACCTTCCCATGAAGCATCATAATACACCGAATAGCCAAAACCCCTCTTCGGAATAATCAACACTAGAGTAGTGGTAAGTTTGACCTTATGCTCTTGAAATGACTTCTCATAAGTCTCATTCCACACAAACTTGATTTCCTTCCTCATAAGCCTAGTCAATGGTGAGGCTAATTTAGAGAAATCTTTTACAAACCGATGGTAATACCCAGCCAACCCCAAGAAACTATGAATCTCAAAGCCATTCTTAGATTGCTCCCAATCTTACACTGCTTCTATCTTAAAAGAGTCTAGAGTCACTCATTCCCCGAATACCACATGACCTAAGAACTTTACTTCTTTCAACCAGAACTCACACTTCCCGACCTTAGCATACAACTTGTGGGCTCTAAGCAACTCAAGCACAACCCAAAAGTGTTCTTCATACTCCTCCTTAAAGGGTGAGTAAATCAAGATGTCATCAACAAAGATGACTACAAAATGGTCTAAGAACTCACAGAAGATTCAATTCATCAAATCCATAAACATGATCAGTGTGTTGGTTAACCCAAAAGGCATCACTAGAAACTCATAATGGCTATACCGCGTACGGAATGTCGTTTCTGGATGTCCTCCTCCCTCACTCTCAACTGATGATAACCTGATCTCAATTTTATCTTAGAGAAACAAAAAACCCCTTCAACTGATTGAACAAATCATCTATACGAGGCAATAGGCACTTGTTATTAACAGTTACCTGGTTTAACTTCGGGTAATCAATACAAAGTCACAATGCACCATATTTCTTCTTAGCAAAGAGAGCCAGTGCTCCCCAAGGCGATGTACTAGGGCAGATAAAACCCTTATCTAACAGTTCTTAGAGTTGAATCTTCAACTCACTCAACTCAGCAGGTGCAAATCTATACGGTGCCATAGAAATTGGTGCCGTGCCAAGCACCAAATCCATAGAGAACTCAATCTCACAATGAGATGGTAAACTAGTGAGATCCTCAGGAAAAACATCCGGGTATTAACAAACTACTCTTGGCAAATCAACTAGGACTTCATCACACTCACTACCTAAGAAGGCTGCAAGAAGACAACTAAGTTCACTCCAACCACATGAATCATACAGATGGTGCAGACTGTTGCCATCCTCCTCTTTGCAGGCAAGCGAGAGACTTGTGACCCAACTGGCCACACTTAAAATAAGAGAAGCCTCCCTAATTACCACTCCCTAAACCCGAACTTGGCATCGGAAAGGTGGATCTATACTGTGCAGCTTGGGACTGCTGTAGGGTGGAACCCCACTGGCTCTTACTGTCCCGATTCTTCCCTTGAACCTCTTGACTCCTCTTGGAGCCCCCCATCCACTCTCCCTCTACCTAAACCACGGTCTCCAGATGAGCTGCTGCCTCCACAAGGTGTCTGTAGTCCCTAATCATTGACCCAACTACTTTGAAAAGAAGCCCAATCCTAGACCTCTTCTCGAACTCGATACAACGGCGTTCTTATGTTGCCACATGTTCCGGTGCAAATCTAGAGAGGCTAGTGAAAGCTGTCTCAAACTCAGCTATGGGTAAGCTAAGCTACTTGAGCTTCAAGAATTGGTCCCTCAACTTCTCCCTAGTAGTGGGAGGGGAAAATGTGTCCTGGAAGGGGTTGACAAAGACCTTCCAAGTTGCTCCAATGAGCCCATGTGCATACCACCACCACTGACCCGCAGCTCCCTTCAGCTAGAAGGATGCCAAGGACACTCTCAAAACATCGTCTTCATTGCCAAGCATCTCAAACGTCTTCACCATCTGTTCGAGCCATTCACCCGCTTTCAAAGGCTCTTTAGGATCACCCAAAAATTGGTCCGGATTAGACCGGAAGAACTCCCTCTTAAAGAATTACGGCCCCGCTTCAGCAACTTGGGCCTGGACTTGATTCTCAGCTCTGAGAATGTCCATGGATTCCCGCAAACCTCCGATCATTTCTCGGGCCAAAGCACACATGGCTTGCTGACCCACTAGTTTGGCCATATTGGCTCGACCAACCCCTTCTTCTTGTGTCAGAATTTCATCCGGTAATGGCACCTCCTGTCGTCTAGACCTGCCACGCATACTACTACCACGTCCACATCCTGACATCCTAATAAAGGAAACACCACATATTAGCACATTTACAAATGTGTCGAAGCTAACTGACTCGCGTCCTAATGCAATGGACAATAATTAATTCACTCCACATAAGCACATAATCACATAAATATATACGAATTTCCTTTTTAGATAATGATCGTCCCGCGACGTTGCTAGAGTTCCAGTTAGAAATAGTAATGATCAAGTGCTCTTCTGATAGGACTTCTAGAAACTCATAGACCTAATCAATATCTTAGAAATCAAATCCCATACCCATATAATCACATAAGCATGTTATCACAAAGCATACCAAACACACAAACATCTCTATTAAGCGAGATAAACCTATTGTGGTAAGAACCACTTCCCACGTACCCAAAATATTAAAACCCGATACGCTCTGATAACAAGTTGTAACGCCCCGAAATAATTACTATAAACCATCCGCAATATTAATTACATAACAACACATGATGAAATAATTATCTTCCCTTTATCCCACTTACTTGTACAAAAGAGTAACATATGCAAGTACACATTCACAAGTCTAATCCTCAATCTAGAGCATATGTTACATAATAGAGGAGTAGGATGAAAGTTAAATAGATAAGAAATTCCCTAAAGGCTTACAGCTTCCTAAGTCAATACTTGGTTACAACAAAAATGGATTTAAATCCAATACAGTTAAAGCCCTTGACTTGTACAAAATAAACACAACAACTACACAAAAATGAAGCTCTTGCTCCAAGTCCTCGCAAGCTATTGCCTTGGCAGAGGCATGCCATTAGCATCTAAAAATGTTTTTCCCACAAGGGTGAGCCACAACACAGTAGAAATAATACAACATAGTATATGAATCTTAACAAGGATATAAGGTGAATGCATATGCAATGCTCATGCATTCAAAAACCATGCAATGCCAAATTAATATCATAGTTCATAAATCATTTCCTTTACAATAGAAAACGGGGTAATGAATCACACTCTGGGAATCTCAAAACAAATACAACCTTTCCCAGAAATTTCATCCGCGGGAAACTATAAACTGGTAGCCATGTAAACGTAGGCTATACAGGTATTACTATTGCCATTTCATGGAAATTTCGTCTGTGGGATCGACAACCATGTATATGTGCGGTTTTTAGGACTTTCACCATGGACACTCAAGCCAACTTATTTCAACATTTCAACAAATACTTCCTAGATTCACCCATTTTCTCAAAAAGATAAACATCTCCAATGTATAAATATGAAATAATGCCTGATGCAAATGGATGAGACAATAGTTTTTATTCTCCTAATTCTCATGCAATTTCTACAACAATCATAGCTATCATCCACCGATAGCCCAAACAAATATTTCTATCATAGCTATCACATCTCTTGTACACTCTTTCTTGCATAGTGGATTATTCATCTGGCTGTGGACCCATGGTTTTTAATCACAAGTTGGTGGATTCCAATTGTGACTTTTCCATGTAAAAAATCTTTTGTGTCATGGATGTTTGCTTTCACTCTCTCTACTCTACATTGATCATGATTGTATATTTTTATTGGATTGGCTAAATCAATAATCACTTTAACATGGGACATATCTACATTTTTTAAATGAATTTTCCGCCAAAATCTATGGTTGCGTTTGGTTTAGTTTTGGAATTGTGATTCTCTTTTTGGAGTCGTGATTTGAGTATGGAATTGTGAGTTGAGTTTTGAAAAAAGAAAATTTGTTTCTTTATGAGTTTTGAAAAGTGTTTTGAAAGGAATTTCTGAATTTTAAATTTTGAAAAGAGCAAATTAGGTCTACCTAGTCGTCCTTCTAGACATCCTCCCAGACGTCCGACCAGTTGATCGGAACAATGCAAATTTTATTTTTTATTTTATTTTTTTTGTTATTTATTTATTTATTTATTTCAATTGCAATCTATTTTTTGAAAATATATATATATATATGTTTTAGATATTTTTTAAATATAGAAATTATTATTTTAGATTTTTTATAAATATAATTTAACAATCTCATCACTAACCATAACACTATACCATCAAAAGAGTTTTGAAAAGAGTTTTGAATTGAGTTTTGAGTTGTGTGTTTGGTTATGAGTTTTGAAATTAATTTTTGAATTGAGTTTTGAGTAATTTTGAGTTGTGTTTTTGGTTATGAATTTTGAAAAGTGATTAGAAAATTTTGCCTTTGGAATCATGATTCTAGAGGCAAACCAAACACAACTTATATTTTTCAATTGGTATCAAAGCGAGTTGCTCATACTTTGTTTTTCAAAGGTATAAGAGTGTGGTCTTTAAGTGATTGATTATGGATTTAATCTAGGGAAATAATGTTTCAGATAAACCTCATTTGCTTAACGGAACCAACTATAGTTTTTGGAAGGCTTGAATGAGAACACATCTGAAATCAATTGATGAAAGAGTTTGGCAATCCGTTATTAAAGGTTGGAGTGAACCCGTGATCACTGTAGGAGTGAGTATTCCAAAACCTGTAGATAATTGTGATAATAATGAATATGCTAATGCAAATTGAAATAGCAGGGCCATCAATGCTATTTTTGGCTATGTCACACAAGAAGAATTTCGTCGTATTTGTACATGTGAAATTGCCAAAGAAGCATGGAATATTTTTGAAACAATACATGAGGGTACTAATGCTGTAAAATGTAGTAAACTTCAAAGGCTTACATCAAATTTTGAAATGCTTTTAATGAATGATGATATGACGTTTGATGATTTTTATGCCACCCTCAGTGATATTGTTAATTCCTGTTTTACATTTGGAGAGAAAATCCCAGAGTCTAAGGTAGTGGCTAAAACTTTGAGATTATTACCCAATCATTTCTAATCAAAAGTCATAGCTGTTGAGGAAGCTCAAAATGTTGATAATCCAAAGTTGGATGAGTTGGTTGGAAACTTACAAACTTGTGAGGCTAATATTTTTTCAAAGAAAAAACAAAAAGATACTCTTGCTTTTAAAAGCTCTCGTAAGTTTGTTAAATCTCCCAAAGATTATGATGATTTTTAATTAGAAATGATGGCTTTATTTGAAAATCAATCTAAAAAATTCTTGAAAAAGAAAAAGCCTAATTTCAAGGATTCAACTTCAAGGAAGAGAGGTAATGATGAGCACATTTTTCCAAAAAAGAAAATGATTTTTCAAGAGATACAATGTTATGAATGTCAAGGGTTTGGACAAGTGTCGACCAAGTGTCCTTCTGAGAAAAATAGAAAGAAAGCGCTCAAAATCTCATGGGATGATGGGAGCAATTCTGAAAAGGAGAAAGGAAATGAAGGAACAAGTGAAGATCCCTTTAATGCTCTTTGTGTAACATCTTCTATGGATGAGAAAGATGTAACCCACAATGCTTTGGTTACAAGTCTTGAACCACTTCAGAAATGAAGACATAACAAAAAGGCGAACTCACAACCAGCTTGGAAGAATGTGTGAAGGAGAAGGATTGGTTGAAAAATGAAGTTTTAGAGGCTCAAGCAAAGATCGATGTCCTAAAAACTGAAAAGGACAACTTGATCGACAAACTCTCCACTTGTGAAAGTGACAGATGTCATTTTCTTGGCTCACATAATGATCTTAAGAAGATAAACGATCTTCTTTAGAAGAAGTTGAAATTTGTGCCTAGACAATTATAGAGCTTCAAGAGAAGTGTGCAAAAAGGGTTCTTGAACTCATTGGTGCCAATGCCACACTCAAAATGTGGAATACAAGTTCAAAAATTTAGATGTTGTTCTGAATTCACAAAAAATGGCAAGTGACAAGAGTGGAGTTGGCTACTAGAACAATTTCAACACCAAGCCCGAAGCATCAACTTCCAATGGTGCAAGCACACAAGAGGTAAAGGGTTTTGTCAAGGAGAAAGCTAAAATTTCTTCTTTTTCAAATTTGTCTCGTGAAAATGTTTTGAGAAAGAAATTTATACATGTTTGTCATCATTATGGAGATTGTGGTCATATTAGGCCTTATTGCTTGAATTTGTATAAGGCTAACCGTGGCAAAGGTAGAAGGCAAGCTGAAAGGCCACAACACGCGCATAAGTGGAACATTCAATGGGGTAAGCCGGCCATAAGGTATCCAAAGGATGGTAAGCCTATTTTTTGTTGTGATTTTTGTGGTAAATTAGGGCATCTTTGACCTTATTGTTATCTGCTTGATGGCCAGCTACCACATAAACGGAATAAGTACTCTAATGCTTCTAAAAAATTTGAGCAATTTGTGTTACCCAACAAAAACCCAAATTGTCGATACGATTTTCAAAATTTTATGAACTTTCCCAACAACCGTGTTAAAAATCCTCGTGTTAAAACTAGAGTTGTATGGGTAAGGAAAAATGATTTGAGATGAAGAAGTTCTTGTTCTTGTGTTTTAAATACAATTTTTTGAGTTCTTTAAAAATTGTTTTTATTTTTGTGTGTTTGAGTTATTTAAAAAAACATATATATGTTGTTGGTCAAAATGATTTTTGTTTCTAGACTCACTCTTGACAAACTTTGTTTTATATAGCAAGGCATGTTTGGTTTGTGTAATTCTCACTTCACTTTGAATACTTGAGGATTGATAAACATGATCTCATCGTGTACACATTTGTAGGAGGATTAAATGTTTATCCTTAGCTGATGAGAAATTCTAAACAATGTGTTGATTTTTGTGGCTTAACTCTTGAGGATTGACTGAAATCAAGCACTCATAGTATGATGATGAGAGATGAGCAAGAAAAATGTTTTGTTGATTTTGTTCTAAGCTCGAGGGAAAGGGCTACATGTAAGAGTGTATTATAGCTGCTATTTTTTAGGGGATAAAATTCATGATTTATTGGATTCAGCTACCACTTTTAGCAGTGTGAAAGCCTCCTTTGATTTTTTGCCAAAATGAAAGGAAAAAGATGAAGTTGTTTATATAAAAAAAAAAGGAGGCTATGGAATTTTGATAAATGCTCTATCAAAACTCATACATACTTTGAAAAACAAAAGGTTTGAATTCCAAAAAGAGTTGCTCGATTTTTTATGCAAACTATTCATTTGATCTCTACATGGCAATACTAAACATGGTATTCTCAATTCACACAACACACTGCCTTTGTATGGGATTAATGTTTCCCGGTTTCCAATGGCTTTCAAGTGAGTGTCTTTTCTAACATTCTCATCTTTATAAATTTTTTTTTTTTCAAATTGGGAGAATAGAGATAAGATTCTTCTGAGCCATTTTGTGTCTTTTGCGGCATCTTAGTCATGTGTCTGTGTTTATTTGGTTCATCCTCCTTCTTTGTCTTGTGTGTTATTTTCAGTTTATTGTGTTTTGAGTTTGTCAATTCCTAACGAAAAGGAGGAGTAAAAAGAAAAGAAAAGAAAAGTTTATGTGTAGGGGGAGTATATTTGCTTGTGGGAGTACAATGATTAGAGGGAGTAAATTTTTTTTTTTTGCACAAGTGTGTTTATTGAGTTTTGTCATCGAATTGCCAAAGGGGGGAAAAATGTTAGGATTTATAATCCTATGTTTGTGCATACTTATGCAAATTGGCAATCCCGTTCCAAAGACCGAATTGTGATTTTTAATCTAATCTCCTTTGTTCCTTTGTTGATTGAATCTTCAGATCTTATGCACGGATGACTTATGAAGTCTTATGCATGGGAGATTGTTAGGATTTTTATCCTAAGTGTATTTTGTGTTTTGGCAATACCTTTCTTGACAAAACTTAAGATCATTTGTATTGATTCAAAGTATATTGTGAAGAGAAGATTTAGGCTCAACAATGTCAAAGGTTTGGAGATATTATTGATAATCTTTAGATTTGAACATGCCAACCTTGGGATGCTAAAAGAGGCTATTTGTCTCAGCCTTTCGGCGACAAAACATGACTGAAGAATGAACTTCATATTTTCAAAATGTTTGAAAGATTTTTCTTGATCTTGATTGTCAATGCATGAGCAAAAAGATGGAGCTTCACATATCTTTTTTATTTTGTTGGTTTTCCATCAAGTATCAAACATGTGCAAAAATATGGACAAAAATGATGGCTATTTGTTTGTGATAAGTTGGCAAAACGTGGCAGAGAACATGGGCCAAAATTGTGGAAGAAGAAGTTTGCAAAAAGCTACTGAAGCATGCATGGTCGCACCCGCGACCAATATCACCACGCCTGTGATTTGGAAAGTTCAAAAAACCAGCTCCCAGTACTTTTGTCTTTGCATCTCGCAATGACACATCGCGCCTGCAACCTGGAGGCTTGTGCTCGCGACCAGGCTATCCGCACCCACGAACTTGTCCTACCCAAGTCTATTTAAAGGACCCCCTGTCTCAATTATTAAGTATCTCTTGCATATCTTTTCTAAGTGTTCTCTCATATGCTTTTCTGAATACTTCCTATCTGGAGAGAGTTCATCTTTGAGGGAAATACATTTTTGAGAGAGTTTATTTGTAAGAGAGTTTGTTTTGAGAGAGAACTTTGTAGTGACGATTATTTGTAATGCTCTTATTTGCTTGATGATACATTAGCCATAGGAGCTTCAAGTTCTTCATCAAGCTTTGTAAGTTATTCACACCTTTCCAAAAGTGAACCTTCTTCGTGGATTCCACGATTGTAGGTTTCGGTAGATTTTAGAGTCATTGGCATCGTGTGATTCGACAAACCTTCTTGGTGGATTCCAAGATTGTAGACTGCGTTGGATTCCGTAGTCAATTGGCGTCATGTGGATTTGACAAAATGGATAACTAGTAGAGGAGGAGGTGGAGCTACTCATAGATTGAACAATTGTGTGAGCCTGGATTGGTCATTGTAAGATATCTCTTGTACACTCTTTCTTGCGTAATTGATTATTCGTCTGGCCGAGGGCCCGTGTTTTTTTATCACAAGTTGGTGGATTCCAATTGTGATTTTTTCACGTAAAAAATCTTTTGTGTCATGGATGTTTGCTTTTACCCTCTCTACTCTACATTGATCATGATTGCATATTTTTATTGGATTGCCTAAATCAATAATCACTTTAACATAGGAGGTATCTAGATTTTCTAAAAGAACTTTCCACCAAAATCTAGATTTTTCAGATAGGATAAATATGTTATTTATATATTTAAATAATGTAAGTAATAACTAAATTTATTTATGTACAAATAATAGCTAACTATGGATAATACATTTATATAATCGTGTTGGTAGATATTATTATTTTGATTTAGTATGTTAAAAAATATTGTATATATAATTGCATAATTAAAATTTCAACTCTAATTTTAGTCTCATATGCAAGTATGAATTTATAATTTCTTTAGCTAGTTAAGCCTTGTGAATAAATTCGAACTCGAGTCAAGCTTAAGCCAACTCGTTTCGAGCTCGAGCTCGTTTTGTTAAATTTCTACTGAGTTTGAGCTTGAACTCATTAAAATCTTAATAAACAAACCTAAATATACTAAAGTTTATCTCGGCCCGGCTCGTTTGTAGCCCTATGCATAAGGATCATCCTTATTCAATTTTATTTTATTTTTTAATTTATTTTGTGATGGCATAAAATCAATTGTTTAGAATCATATTTTTTTTCATTTTTTACATCATCAAATCGAATACTAGCCCACAAAAGATAAAAAAATTAACAAAATTACCAATATACCAAACCCACCAAACTCAAGCCCAAGAATTACTAGTAACTCCATACAATCCCATAGTAAGAGAGAAACAAACCACTATCACAAAGACATTAAACTCCTCTCTTAAATCAAATAACTCACAAATAATGTTACACAACTTTACACACTAAGTGAAATACCCTAATTAAACTAGTTGTTCAGTCATGCCATATGTTGGCATGTTAGACAATTATTTTACTTCTTGTTTTTTCATGTATAAATAAAAGGCTACAAATGGAAACTTTAAAATCAAATTTTCTGCATCTAGATGATTTTTAAATATTTTATGAATTATATATAAGCTCTCAGATTATAAGTCCAAGTTTAAAATTTTCATATCATTGTTTCAAATTCTATTTTAATTTTTTTTTCTTTCTTTTCCAAAAGGATAATAGCTTGAAAAATTATATTACTCCTACCTAATTGTTTATCTGTCTACATGTTAACTAATATATCCACTTGTCTGCCACCGTTGGCCATCTTGGCCAATAAGTGGAGAGAGAATGTACAAAATCTTTGTGTGTGAGAAAGTACAAAGGACAAAAAAAAATATGAAAAAAAAATCTTGTAAAATAATAATTTGTATTTCTCACCAGCTAACTGGAAAACCCGTGCTATGTACAAAAATTAAACAAAATAAAAATGTTTAAAAATGTATTTTGACCTATAAATATTAATAATTAATATTTTGTATATGCAACTAATAACTTTAAAAGATTGCTTATTAGAATTGGTTGATGATTGAATTCACCATTTAACGGCAAATGTACTTAATAAATAAATTAAGTACGTTTGATAATCAAATTGGTACTATCTATAATTAATGAATCTTACAAAAATAATATTAAATTTTAAATAATAGACATTTTATTTATATTTAAAGTTGAGTTTTTCAAGTTTTTATATTTATGTGAGTGTTACCAACACCACCAACATGATTACCATTACTGTTATGTCATCACCACCACTACTTCACGATCACACAACCACCATGTGAAATTCTATATTTTTAAGGTATTAATATTTTTATGAGAGGTATTGGTCGTTTATTATAGTAGTTCAGTGGTGAGATTTTTATATAAAAACCTAACTTATTTCCTTAAATTAATTTATCCCTTTTTATCTCCACCTCATTATTATTTTATTCATCTCCTTCGTTTTCTATTTGTTTTTTATTGTTCTTGGGCTCCAAGTAAATTCCCACTTCTTTCCCACCAAGTAAATTTTATTTTATTATTTGCCATCATTTCTTTGTCCTTTTCTGTCCCTTTCATTTTATATATGTTTTTTCTTTTCTTTTGGCCCTAAGTCTAATGCCCTATAAATTGAGCCTTTCATCTCTTCTTTCCATCTCACAAAGCTCTCACTTTCTCCCTCATTAACTCTCTTATTTCGACTCTCTTTTTCTCTTTTCAATTTATGATAAAAAATTTGAGTTTAATTTGGGAGTGTTTAGAGTGAGAGTTATCATTTTGTTTAGAAGGGAGTTTTAGATTTTGTCAAACTGTACATACCTTATATCTAATTTTAATTTTCCATTTATTTGGAGATCCATGGAGAAATAGCAGAAGATTAAAAGGTTGGTGATGACAGAAATTGATTTGAGGTAACTGGGTGGTATATAATATGCTTTCTTTAAATCTCTGTTTGTCATATTGATCATTTGATAAATTATGTGAAATTATTCTCTATTGATTCATTTGATTACTCTTGTCATTTGTTAAAATTTATGAAATTATTTTGTGTTGACAATGTTGATTTGTCTGACTAAATGACGTGGAAATGTTCTGTGCATGGATCAAGTGAACCCTGCAAATAGCTCGCACAGATATGCCCGAACAAGCAGTTATACTTGGGTGAGGTGGGTGAGTTTATGTATTTTTGCAATTTAGTAAACTGCTTGTTCATTTGAATCGAATCGTTTGTGCAATGTCGTAAATTGTTGGATTCATATTGATTTTGTAGCTCCCCGAAAATAATTGGCATTGAATACAACTCATAACAGTGATACAATTGATCAATAATCTCATATCTTCTATTAAATTTATCTTTGATCATTACAAAAGATGACATATGCAATATATATTCATAAATCCCAATTTATGAATTTATAGAATATGACATAGACACAAAAGTAGAAAGGAAAATAAAGTCAAATAAAAAGACGCCCTAGTGGCTTACAACCGTCCAAGATGATGCTTGGTTACAACAAAATGAGTTTAAACTCAACACAAGTAAAGTCTGAGGCTTTAACAAAATATTTACATCAAGAAGCAAAAAGTGAAGCCTTAAGCTTCGAGTCCTCCCAAGCTATGCCCTTTGCGGAGGCATATCATCAGTACCTGAAAATTTTCCACATAGGGTGAGCCAAAACCCAGTAGAGATATTCTAACACAATATATGAATCTTAGCAAAATTATAAGGTGAATGCACAATGCATGCCTTTTTCCAAACATTTCTCATTTTCCATCTCAAAACTATGCAATGCTAGATTATATATCAATTCATAAAAATAATCATTTTATACAGAAAATAAGGGCAGTGAATACAAAACACAGGGAATCTCTAGGTACATATCTACAAGTAGGCTATACAAGCACTACCCAAGCCATTTTACCGATACTAATAGGAAGGATCAACACCTAACCGCACTAGTTTCTGGACTTTCACCAAGGACACACTGACCAACAATATATACCATAAACACACCCTCTAACCAAATTTACCAAGGTATACAACATTTTTCTCAAAAATCCGTACATTTGCAATGTTCAATTAACAATGATACACAATGCACAATGCATAATGGATGAGAAATTAGTTTCAATTTAACCTAATCCTCATGCAATGTTTACAACAATCAAGACTTTCCTTCACGGATAACCCAAAATAGATATTTCTATTCTATAGATAAATTCAATTCAAAATATACAGTTGCATCAACCACTATGGAAGTGATAATACATATCTAACTTCACCATCATCACCAACATAACCATTATTCCAATTCCACAATATCCAATATCATTTTTCATTTCCCTTTTTAAAATCTCAAATATCCAAAATTTGGGAAAACCCCCATTTTCTTTCCAAAATCAATTTCAAGAAAAGATTTCCACCATTTCAACACAACTCATTCACAATCATATTCCTACAACCATTTTCAAGAATCAATTTGGAAAACCCCTATTTTGATTTTAAACCAAACCCTAGGTTTTACCAAAAATCCCCTAATAACTAGCTCCTTTTCAAAGAGCAAATAACTAAGCTAAAAATATATAAAGAGTTAAAGGAATCTCTACCTCAAACAAGAAGACACGAAGGAAAGATGGGTAGAGCCTAATGGTGTCAAAAACACTAGATGCTCCGATCAAAATGAAACCCTCGACGTGCTCAACATTTTTCTCCAAAGGACTAGGGTGAGGAAACTCTCGGATTGAGAGTATTTGGGAGTAAAGATCAAACTAGAGAGAGAGAGATAGAGAAAGAGAGAGAGAGGGAGAGAGTAGATCTAGGGTTTTGAAATGTTTAGAATGAGAAAGAGACGAAAAAATGATCAAAAAGGGCTATCTCTCGGACTGATATGCACACAGATCGCTCGAGCGACCAAAACACCGCTCGAGCGAACAGACACGATAAGTAACACCTGGTCACCGCTCAAATGCACAATGATCTCCTCCCAGTAGTTTAGACCTGCAAAAGATCACTTGAACTCAAGAAATATTGTTCGAGCGAAGATATCAAACTCTCAGTAGTTTTTCAGATTGTAAAAGACTGCTTGAGCGCAAGAAGCATCGCTCAACTGAACAGGCAAAAATCTAGGCAACAACTTATTGAAAAATTGACTTCCCAACCTGTTTCAAATACAACCAAAACTGCCAATAGTCAAACTCAACAACTATTAGGATGGAAAAGAGGTGAACAACAATTAACTACACGGTTCTCAGATCAAAAAGCAATATAAGGGTCGGGTTTAAACCAAAATCGTTATAGATTTATTCTCTATCCGAACTTAGTTATTCTTGTCGTATTGTGTACTTCCCGAGTTAATTTATTTTGCAAGTGTGGAGTAGTTTACTAGCGATTAGAGTTGAAGCACTTAAAGGATTTATTGAGTTAGATATTTTGGAACCCACCATTATATTATTATTTTTTAAGATTCATATAAATTATATTTTGGAGAAATTTGTGTAATTATTTATGAAGACAATTTGTATATTTGAGGTAATTAGTTATTTGGAATTGTAATTTGAGTTTGATTTAATTTATTAATGACTTGGAGATTGTGGGGATTATTGATGCTATCAGAGCGTAAGGATTAGGACTCACATGTGATCTGTTGGGTGGTTAATATTTGAGGTTAAAAAAAAAAAAAGGGTTGACATATGGGGTGAAAAAAAATATTATTTATATTAGAGTGCACAACAGAAGCGTGTGATTTAGAGATTTATTCGTCACTAAATTTTGGAGTATTAGTTGTTAGTGAAATTTGAGGATGAAATTTGTTTAAGGGGGTTAGATTGTGAAATCCTATATTTTTTAGGTATTAATAATTTTATGAGAGATATTGGTGGTTTATCATAGCAGTTTGTTGGTGAGATTTTTATATGAGAATCTAACTTATTTTCTTATATTTATTTTATCTCTTATTGTCTCCACCTCATTATTATTTTATTCCTCGCCTTTGTTTTTTAATTTTTTTTTATTATTCTCAGACTCCAAGAAAATTTCCTTTTCTCTCCCACTAAGTAAATTTTATTTTATTATTTGCCATCATTTCGTTGTCCTTTTTTTTTCCCTTTCATTTTATAATTTTATATATTTTCTTTTCTTTGCCTCAAGTCTAATGCCCTATAAATTGAGCCTTTCATCTCTCTTCTTTCTATCTCACAAAGCTCTCTCTTTCTCCATCATTAACTCTCTTCTTTCAGCTCCTTTTTTCTCTTTTCAATTTATGATCAAAATTTTGAGTTTTGTGTGGAAGTGTTTAGAGTGAGAGCTAGCATTTTTATTTAAAAGAGAGTGATAGATTTTTTCAAACTATACATACATAAATATCTTAGAATTTTAATTCGCCATTTATTTGGAGATCTATGGAGAAATACCAGATGATTAAAGGGTTGGCAACGACAAAAATTGATTTGAGGTAACTGCGTGATATACATTATGCTTTTTTTAAATCTCTTTGCAAAGAGAGTTATTTTAACTACTTCCAATTTGTACTTCACTTGTCATACTGACCATTTGATAAATTCTGTTAAATTATTCTCTGTTGATTAGTTTGATTACTCTAGTCATTTGTTAAATTCTGTGAAATTCTTCTGTGTTGACGATGTTGATTTGTTTGACTAAATGACGTGGAAATACTCTGTACATGGATCGAGTGAACCCTGCGAAAAGCTTGCATCAATATGCCCATACAAGCAGTGGTGTTTGGGTGAGGTGGGCGAAGCCGGTCACTAGTCACGTATTGAGTAGGATGAGGTATTTGGTCCTGGACAAGTTAACATATGTGAGTTTATATATTTGTGCAATTTGGTAAATTGCTTGTTAATTTGAATCGAATTGTTTGTACAATGTCGTAAATTGTTGGATCCCTATTGATTTATTCTCTATCCGAGTTTTGTTATTACTGTCATATTGTATATTTTCCGAGTTGATTTATTTTTCAAGTGTGGAGTAATTTAGTGGCGGTTAGAGTTAAAGCACCTAAAGGGTTTATTAAGTTAGATATTTTACGACCCATCATTATATTATTATTTTTGAAGATTTGTATAAATTATATTTTTGAGAAATTTGTACAATTTATTTTATGGAGACGATTTGTATATTTGAGGTTATTAGTTATTTGGAATTGTAATTTGAGTTTGATTTAATTTATTAACAACCTGGAGATTTTGGGGTGTTATAGAATGATATCAAAGCGTAGGGATTAGGTCTTACATGGGATTTGTTCGGTGGTTAATATTTGAGGTTAAACAAAAAAAATTGGTTGATATGTGAGGTGAAAAAAAAAATGTTGTTTATATTAGAGTGCGCAACAGAAGTGTGTGATTTATAGATTTATTCGGTACTAAATTTTGGAGTATTAGTTGTTAGTGAATTTCAAAGACAATTTTTTTTTTTTAAGGGGGATGGATTGTGAAATCCCAAATTTTTTAGATATTAATATTTTTACGTGAGGTATTCGTAGTTTACTATAATAGTTCGATGGTGAGGTTTTTATATGAGAACCTAACTTATTTCTTTATATTTATTTCATCTCTTTTTTATCTCCACCACATTATTATTTTATTTGCCTCCTTTGTTTTTTAATTTTTTATTATTATTCTTGGGCTCCAAGTAAATTCCCTTTTCTTTCCCACCAAGTAAATTTTATTTTATTATTTGCCATAATTTCTTTATCCTTCTTTTTTTCGTTTCATCTTACAATTTCATTTTTTCCTTTTCTTTAACCCCAAGTTTAATACCCTATAAATTGAGCCTTTCATCTCTCTTATTTCCATCTCATAAAGCTCTCTCTTTCTCCCTTATTAACTCTTTTCTTCTGGCTGTCTTTTTCTCTTTTCAATTTATGATGAAAACTTTGAGTTTAGTTTGGGAGTGTTTAAAGTGAGAGTTAGCATTTTTGTCTAAGAAGGGAGTTCTACATTTTGTCAAACTTTAGATACCTTATGTCTTAGAATTTTAATTCGCCATTTATTTGGAGATCTATGGAGAAATAGTAGATGTGTAACGCCCCAAAATAATAACCATTGTTCATCCCATGACAATTATTAAATAACAATACATTTTCAAATTTAATATCCTTCCACTGATATGATTACATTTTACAAAAGGGTAACACATTCAGTTATACATTCATAAGCCCTAACCCTAAATCTATAGCATGTGCCACAAGTTAATGATATGAAATAAACAGATAATTAAATGCCTTAAAGGCTACAACTTTCCAAGATGGTACATGGTTACAACAAAAGTGAGTTTAAATTCAATACAAATAAAGTCCTAGGCTTATACAAAATAAATACAACAATAACAAAAACAGAAGCTCTTGGCTCCAAGTCCTCCTAAGCTACTACCTTGGCGGAGGGATATCATCAGCACCTAAAAATGGTTTTCCACATAGGGTGAGTCAAAGCCGAGTAGAGATAATCTAACACTGTGTATGAATCTTAACAAAAATATAAGGTGAATGCATATGTAATGCTCCTGCCAAAACTTTTTATATCTCTTTCCAAAACCATGCAATGGCAAATTTATATCACAATTCATGAAATCATTTCCTTTACAAAAGAAAACAGGGCAATGGATACATCATTGAGAATCTCTAGGTACGTGTCTGCAAGTAGGCTACACAAGCACTACCAATTGCCATTTTTACTAGTACTAACCGAAAGGCTTGACACCTAACCGCGTGAGTTTCCGGGCTTTCACCAAGGACACAGAGGCTAACAATAATACCACAACCACACCTTCTACCCAAATTCACCAAGGTATTCGCCTATTTTTCTCAAAACAATATACATTTTCAATGTGTTAAATATGCAACAATGCCCAATGCAAATGGATGAGAAATTAGTTTCAATTCTCCTAATTCTCATGCAATTTCTACAACAATCATGACTATTCTTCACCGATAGCCCAAAACAGATATCTCTAAACAGACATATAATTTCCAATAAGGATAAACTTTTCAAAATTTCAAGATGGGAGTGATAATGCATATCCAACTCCACCACCACCATCATCATCGTTCTAATTCCATTAAAGCTCAACATCATTTCCATTTCCTGTGTACAAAATTAAATATTCACATTTTAGGGCAAAATCCACTTTTCTTTAAAAATCAATTACAAGGATAAAAATCCACCATTTTATCATAACTCAACCATATTAACAAATCCACAATCATATTCAAGAACCCCTTTGAAAAACCTTTTTTTTTTTTTTTGAATTTTAAACCAAAACCCTAGATTTTGTCCAAAATTCCCAAATCACAACATTGTTTAGAAAATCAAATAGCTAAGTTAAAAACCATACAAAACTGTGGATAAGTCACTACCTCGAAGCTAGAAGGCAAGAGAGAGTGTGAAGAAACCTTAATGAAGTTGAAAACCAACTTTCCTTTGATTAAAATGAAGCTCTAGGTGAGCTCTACCTTTTTCTCAAAGGGACTAGGGTGTAGAGATCAATAGATTGAGAGTATCTGGAGGTTGAAGATGAGTTTTATAGAGAGAATGTCTAGATTTAGGGTTTTAAAATGTTTTAGAGAGAGAGAGATGAAAAAGTGACTCAAAATGTGGTTGTTACAAACTAATATACATAGACCACTTGAGTGACCAAAACACCGCTCAAGCGAACAAAGTACTGCTCGAGTGCACAATGACATACTCTTAGAAGTTTTGAAGAAAAAAGCTAACCGCTCGAGTGCAAGAAAGAGAAAGTCCGCTTGAGCGAGAAAAACACTCTCCTTGTACTTTTGAGGGCCTGCAAAAGTACTAAGAGTTCTTAAAGAATGCTTGAACGCAAGAAAGACTGCTCGAGCGAGAACCCTCTGAGTACTTTTGTAGGCCTACAAAAGTACTGAGAGTTCTTAAAGACCGCTCGAGCGCAAGAAGCACTGCTCGAGCGAACTGACCAAAACCTGGACAAAGACTCCTTTGAAAAACTAACTCCCAACCTATTTCAAACGTCACATTAATACACAAATAACCCAATTCAATGAGGAATAAGATGAACAAGGATATAAACAACCATGTAAAGCAAGGAATCCAAATCAAAAACAATAAATGGGTCGGGTCTAAATCAGAATCGTTATAAGATGATTGAAGGGTTGGTGAAGATAGAAATGGATTTGAGGTAACTGAGTAGTATATAATATGTTTTCTTTAAATTTCTTTGCAACGAGTGTTGTTTTAATTACTTCCAATTTGTATTCCGTTTGTTAGATTGATCATTTGATAAATTTTGTGAAATTATTCTTTATTGATTCGTTTGATTACTCTAGTCATTTATTAAATTCTGTGAAATTATTTTGTGTTGACAATGTTGATTTGTTTGACTAAATGACATGAAAATGCTCTATACATGGATTGAGTGGACCCTGCCAATAGCTTGCACCAATATGTTTGGATAAACAATTGTGCTTAGGTGAGGTAGGTGAGGTAGGTGAGGCTAGTCACTGGTCATGTACTAAGTAGATTTGGGTATTTGGTCTTGGACACGTTATCATATGTGAGTTTGTTTGTTTGTGCAATTTGGTCAATTGCTTGTTAATTTGAATTGAATTGTTTGTGCGATGTCATAAATTGTTGGATCCCTATTGATTTATTCTCTATCCGAGCTTTGTTATTCCTGTCGTATTGTATACTTCCCGAGTTAATTTATTTTTCAGGGGTAGCGCAATTTAGGGCAATTAGAGTTTAAACACTTAAAGGATTTATTGAGTTAGATATTTTGGGGCCCACCATTATATTATTTTTGAAGATTTCTATAAATTATATTTTGGAGAAATTTGTATAATTATTTATGGAGACGATTTGTTTATTTGAGGTTATTAGTTATTTAAAATTGTAATTTGTGTTTGATTTAATTTATTAATGACCAGAGAGCCTAGGGATTAGTCTCACATGCGATTTGTTGAGTGGTTAATATTCGAGGTTAAAAAAAAGGTTGATATTTGAGGTGAAAAATAAAATTATTGTTTATATTAGAGTGTTCAATAGTAGCATGTGATTTAGAGATTTATTTGTTACTAAATTTTGGAGTATTAGGTGTTAGTGAATTTCGAGGACAAAATTTGCTTAGGGGTGATAGATTGTGAAATCCCATATTTTTTAAGTATTAATATTTTTATGAGAGGTAATGGTGGTTTATTATTGTATCACTACAACAAAAAGGTCTTTGGTGACAAACTCATTTTGTCTCCAAACATCAAATTTTTGTCACCAAAGTTATCTGCAACGAAATAATTTTGTCACCACGTTTGTCACCTATACGTTGTCGCTGAAAGTACCTGGTGATGAAAAATCGTTTCGTCGCCTATTTTTCATTTTTGGCGACGAACATTTTCATCTCTAAATGTTGCATTTTTCGTCCTCTATACCTTCAATTTCGTCACTAGATTAGATAATATTTTATTTTAATTGTTTCGGCGATGAAATATTTCGTCACCAAATATGAAGATAAAGGTTTTAGTGACGAATTTATCCTCACCAAAGATGTAGATTAAGGTGACAAAAAAATTCGTCACTAAAATGAGCACAAGAGAAAATTCTTCAATGACAAAAAATCATTTTGTCGCCAAATATTTCAATTTAGCGACGAAATATTCAGCAAATGTGACGAAATTATTTGTTTGGAAATATATCAGTAGTGACAAAATAATTCGTAATGTTGTTTGAAAACTAATCGCGACGGGTTTTTTTTCGTCGCTAATAATACTTAAAATTTTTTAAATGAGGGTAATATTTTCAATTTTCAATTTTTCTTTTCACTAAAAATTCCCTGCACATTTCAATAACATGTTCAACAAAATATCTATCACAAATCAAAACAAAAATATGTTTATTTCATAAACACCACAGTCGAATTTCAGCATTATATCGACAGAAAAACAATATCAATTGCATGCGGAATACCAAACACGTCTCCTAATATCCACAAACAACATGTCTACTAATTTCCACAAAAATATATTATCAAGTGCGGATTACCAAACATGTCCCGTAATATCCACAAAAATATAAAATTTACAACGCAACCAAAATACATGTAAGGTAATATGAACAAAACCACAAAATGAGTAAGCTTCTGCTCTCCAGATTACCAAACACCTCCATCTCTAATCTAGAATCTGCAACAAAACAAAACACAAAAAAGAAGAAGAAAAGAATGCAAGTTAGACAATTATTATCTTATCAATCAAATATACAATTTAACATGCATTTTTTGACTTAGTTTTCAAACCAGGAGTCCTGTGCTAGTTCCATAAGTTTCCACAACTTACATTGGTCCCTGCCGAGGTGTTCAGGGTGTTCCCCGGGCCTTCTCATGGCTGTTACATGATTTTGGCCTCCGATGGCCTATTTTCAAGCTTAAGTGTTGGAAAAATACATTTTTCGACTTAGTTTTCAAACCGGGAGTCCTGTGCTAATTTCGTAAATTTCCACAACTTACATGGTCCCTCCCGAGGTGTTCAGGATGTTCATCAGGCCTTCTCGGGGCTATTACACGATTTTGGCCCCCGATGGCCTATTTTCAAGCTTAAGTGTTAGGAAAATGAATTTTTCTACTTGGTTTTCAAATCAAGAGTCCCATGCTAGTTGCATAAATTTACACCATTTAAAATGATCCCTTCCAAGGTGTTTGAGGTGTTCCCCAGGCCTTCTCGTGTTTGTTTCACGATTTTGGCCTTCGATGGCCTATTTTCAAGCTTAAGTGTTGAAAAAGTGCATTTTTGACTTAGTTTTCAAATTGGGAGTCCTGTGCTAGTTTCATAAGTTTCCACAACTTACATTGGTCCCTTTCGAGGTGTTTGAGGTGTTCCCCAGGCCTTCACGTGGTAGTGACACGTTTTTGGCCCCTCGACAGCCTATTTTCAAGCTTAAGTATTGGAAAAGTGCATTTTTTGACTTAGTTTTGAAACTGGGAGTCCCGTGCTAGATTCGTAAGTTTTGAAAACATATATTAATCCTTCTCAAGGTGTTTGAGGTGTTCCCTAGGCCTTGTCGTGGCTGTTACACAATTTTGGCCCCCCGACGGCCGATTTTCAAGCGTAAGTGTTGAAAAAGTGCATTTTTTAACTTAGTTTTCAAACCGGGAGTCCCGTGCTAGTTCCGTAAGTTTTGAAAACTTAAAATTGTTCCCTCCCGAAGGCGTTCAGGGTGTTCCCTAGGCCTTCTCATGGCTGTTACACTATTTTGGTCCCCAATGGCATATTTTCAAACTTAAGTGTCGGAAAAATGCATTTTTCGACTTAATTTTCAATCCAGGAGTCCCGTGCTAGTTTCATAAGTTTACAAAAGTTACATTGGTCCATTCCAAGGTGTTTGAGGTGTTCCTTGGCCCTTCTTGTGGTTGTTTCACGATTTTGGCCACCGATGGCCTATTTTCAAGCTTAAGTATTGGAAAAGGGCATTTTTTGACTTAGTTCTCAAACTGGGAGTCTCGTGCTAGTTCCATAAGTTTTCAAAACTTAAATTGGTCCCTCCCAAGGTGTTTGAGGTGTTCCCTAGGCCTTCTCATGGTTGTTACACGATTTTGGCCCTCAATGGCCTATTTTCAAGCTTAAGTGTTGGCAAAATGTATTTTTTGACTTAGTTTTCAAACCAAGAGTCCCATGCTAGTTCTGTAAGTTTAAACAAGGTAGAATGGTCTCTTCCAAGGTGTTTGAGGTGTTCCTCGGGTCTTTTCATCGTTGTTTCACAATTCTGCTTCCCGATGGCCCATTTTTAAGCTTAAGAGTTGGGAAAATGCATTTTTCAACTTAGTTTTCAAACTGGGACTCCCGTGCTAGTTCCATAAGTTTCAGAACTTACATTGATCCCTCCCAAGGAGTTCAGGGTGCTCCCTGGGCCTTCTTGGGGCTATTACACGATTTTGGCCCTCGATGGCCTATTTTGAAGCTTAAGTGTTAGGAAATTTTTTTTTTTGACTTAGTTTTCAAACCGGGAGTACCGAGTTAGTTCTGTAAGTTTACACAAGTTAAAATGGTTCCTTCGAAGGTGTTTAAGAAGTTCCCCAAGCCTTCTCGTGGTTGTTTCACGATTTTGCCCCCGATAGCCTATTTTCGAGCTTCAGTGTTGAAAATGTGTAGCTTTCGGCTTAGTTTTCAAACTGTGACTCCTGTGCCAGTTCCATAAGTTTCCACAACTTAAATTGGCCCCTTTCGAGGTGTTTGGGTGTTCCCCAGGCCTTCACTCAGCTCTTATACGATTTTGGCCCCCCGATAGCCTATTTTCAAGCTTAAGTGTTGGAAATGTGCATTTTTTTACTTTGTTTTCAAACCAGGAGTCCCGTGCTAGTTAAGTAAGTTTTCATAACTTATATTGGTCTCTCTCAAGGTGTTTGAGTTTTTTCGCTAGCCTTCTCGTGGCTGTTACACAATTTTGGCCCCCCGATGGCCTATTTTCATGCTTAAATGTTGAAAAAATTCATTTTTTGACATCGTTTTCAAACTGAGAGTCCCGTGCTAGTTTTGTATGTTTCGAAAAGTTACATTGGTCTTTCCCAAGGTATTCAAGGAGTTCCCTAGGCTTTCTCATGGTTGTTACACGATTTTGGCCCCCCGATGGCCTATTTTCAAGCTGAAGTGTTGAAAAAATGTATTTTTCGACTTAATTTTCAAGCCGGAAGTTCCGTGCTAGTTTAATAAGTTTACAAAGCTACTATGATCCCTTCCAAGGAGTTTGAGGTGCTCCTTGGGCCTTCTCATCGTTATTTCAGGATTTTAGCCCTCGATGGCGTATTTTCTAACTCAAGTGTTGGAAAAGTGCATTTTGGGCCTTCTCGTCGTTATTTCATGATTTTAGCCCTCGATGGCCTATTTTCTAACTCAAGTGTTGGAAAAGTGCATTTTTTGACTTAGTTTTCAAACCGGGAATCTCGTGCTACTTCCGTAAGATTTCACAACTTACACTGGTTCCTCTCGAGGTGTTTGAGGTGTTCCCCAGGCCTTCTCATGGTTGTTACACAATTTTACAGCCCGATAGCCTATTTTCAAGCTTAAGTATTGAAAAAATGCATTTTTTGACTTAGTTTTCAAACTGGGAGTCTTGTGCTTGATCCGTAGGTTTTAACAACTTGCATTGGTCTTTCCCAAGGTGTTTGATGTGTTCCCCGGGCCTTCTCATGGCTATTACACGATTTTGGCCCCCGATAGCCTATTTTCAAGCTTAAGTGTTGGAAAAATGCATTTTTCAACTTAGTTTTCAAACCGGGAGTCCCATGCTAGTTCTGTAAGTTTACACAAGGTACAATGGTCTCTTCCATGGTGCTTGAGGTGTTCCCCGGGTCTTCTCATCGTTGTTTCACGATTTTGGTCCCCGAAGGCCCATTTTTAAGCTTAAGAGTTAGAAAAATGCATTTTAAACTTAGTTTTCAAACCGGGACGCCTGTGCTAGTTCCGTAAGTTTTTAGAACTTATATTGGTCCCTCCCAAGGAGTTCAAGGTGTTCCCAAGGCCTTCTTGGGGCTATTACATGATTTTGGCCCCCGATGGCCTATTTTCAAGCTTAAGTGTTAGGAAAATGCATTTTTCGACATAGTTTTCAAACCGGGAGTATCGTGTTAGTTTCGTAAGTTTACACAAGTTAAAATGGTCCCTTCCAAGGTGTTTAAGGTGTTCCCCAAGCCTTCTCATGGTTGTTTCACGATTTTGGCCCCAATGGCTTATTTTCAAGCTTAAGTGTTGAAAAGGTGCATTTTTTGACTTAGTTTTCAAACTGGGACTCCCATGCCAGTTTCATAAGTTTTCACAACTTACATTGGCCCCTTTTGAGGTGTTTGAGGTGTTCCCCAGGCCTTCACATGGCTATTACACGATTTTGGCCCCCCCCGATAGCCTGTTTTCAAGCTTAAGTGTTGGAAAAGTGCATTTTTTTACTTTGTTTTCAAACCGAGAGTCCCGTGCTAGTTAGGTAAATTTCCACAACTTACATTGGTCCCTCTCAAGGTGTTTGAGGTTTTCCCCTAGCCTTCTCGTGGCTGTTACACGATTTTGGCCCCCCCCAGTGCCTATTTTCATGCTTAATGTTGAAAAAGTTCATTTTTTGACATCGTTTTCAAACCGGGAGTCCCGTGCCAGTTCCGTAAGTTTTGACAACTTGCATTAGTCTTTCCCAAGGTAGTCAGGGAGTTCCCTAGGCTTTCTCGTGGTTGTTACACGATTTTGGCCCTCCGATGTCCTATTTTCAAGCATAAGTGTTGGAAAAATGCATTTTTCGACTTAATTTCCAAACCGGAAGTTCCGTGCTAGTTCCATAAGTTTACAAAGATACTATGGTCCCTTCCAAAGTGTTTGAGGTGTTTCTTGGGCCTTCTCGTTGTTATTTCATGATTTTAGCCCTCAATGGCCTATTTTCTAGGTCAAGTGTTGGAAAAGTACATTTTTTGACTTCGTTTTCAAACCAGGAGTCTTGTGCTACTTACGTATGATTTCACAACTTACACTGGTCCCTCTCGAGGTGTCTGAGGTGTTCTCCAAGCCTTCTCATGGCTGTTACATGATTTTAGTGCCCGATAGCCAATTTTCAAGCTTAAGTATTGGAAAAACGCATTTTTTGACTTAGTTTTCAAACCTGGAGTCTTGTGCTTGTTCCGTAAGTTTTAACAACTTACATTGGTCCCTCTTGAGGAAGGTCTCCCCTGGGCCTTCTTAGGGTGTTTCACAATTTTTGTACTGGATGGCCAATTTTCAAGCTTAAGTGTTAGAAAAGTGCATTTTTTTACTTAGTTTTCAAACTGGGAGTCCGTGCTAGTTCCGCAAGTTTTCACAATTTACATTGGTCCCTTTCGAATTGTTTAGGGTGTTCCCTGGGCCTTCTTGTAGCTGTTATATGATTTTGGCCCCCAATGGCCTATTTTCAAGCTTAAGTGTTGGAAAAATGCATTTTTCGATTTAGTTTTCAAACCGGGAGTACCAAGCTAGTTCTGTAAGTTTACACTAGTTACAATGGTCCCTTTCAAGGTGTTTAAGGTGTTCCTTGGGCCTTCTCATGGTTGTTTCATGATTTTGTCCCCCGATGGCCTATTTTCAAGCTTA
This sequence comes from Camellia sinensis, assembly GCF_055761805.1. Classification (NCBI taxonomy): domain Eukaryota; kingdom Viridiplantae; phylum Streptophyta; class Magnoliopsida; order Ericales; family Theaceae; genus Camellia; species Camellia sinensis. The sequence continues at coordinate 77,009,443 of NC_138964.1, forward strand.
AGTGTTGGAAAAGTGCATTTTATTGACTTAGTTTTCAAACCAGGAATCCCGTGCTTGTTCGTAAGTTTTCATAACTTACATCGGTCCCTCCTGATGTTTTTGAGGTGTTTCCTAGGCCTTCTCATGGCTGTGACAAGATTTTTGCCGCCGATGGCCTATTTTCAAGCTTAAGTGTTGGAAAAGTGCATTTTTTGACTTAGTTTTCAAATCAGGAGTCCCGTGCTAGTTCTGTAAGTATCCACAACTTGCATTGGTCCTTCCTGAGGTGTTTAAGGTGTTCCCCATCCCTTCTCATGGCTATTACACGATTTTGGCCCCCGATGTTCTATTTTCAAGCTTAAGTGTTGGAAAAGTGTATTTTTTGTCTTAATTTTCAAATTGGGCTTCCCGTGTTAGTTCTGTATGTTTCCATAACTCATATTGGTTCTGCCTAAGGTGTTTGAGGTGTTCCTTGGTACGTTTTATGGCTTTTACATGATTTTGGCCCCCTATGGCCTATTTTTAAGCTTAAGTGGTGAAAAAATTCATCTTTTGACTTAGTTTTCAAACTGGGAGTCTTCTGCTAGTTCCGTAAGTTTACACAAGTTACGATGGTCCCTTCCAAGGTGTTTGAGGTGTTTCTCGGGCCTTCTCATGGTTGTTTCATGATTTTTGTCTCAGATGGCCTATTTTCAAGCGTAAGTGTTGGAAAAGTGCATTTTTGACTTAGTTTTCAAGTCGGGAGTCCCGTGTTACTTCCGTAAGTTTACATAACTTACATTGGTCCCCCCCGAATTGTTTAGGGTGTTCCTCGGGCCTTCTCGTCTCTGTTACATGATTTTGGCCCCCAAAGGCCTATTTTCATGCTTAAGTGTTGGAAAAATGCATTTTTTGACTTAGTTTTCAAACTGGGAGTACCGTGCTAGTTCTGTAAGTTTATACAAGTTACAATGGTCCCTTCCAAGGTGTTTAAAGTGTTCCCCAGGCTTTCTCATGGTTGTTTCACGATTTTGGCCCCCGATTGGGGGCCTATTTTCAAGCTTAAGTGTTGGGAAAGTGTATTTTTTAGACCCAGTTTTCAAACCGGGAGTCTTGTGCTTGTTTCATAAGTTTTCACAACTTACATTGGTATCTCCTAATGTTTTTGAGGTGTTCCCTAGGCCTTCTCATGGCTGTGACAAGATTTTTGACGCTGATGGCCTGTGTTCAAGCTTTAGTGTTAGAAAAGTGCATTTTCTGACTTACTTTTCAAACCGGGGGCCCCATGCTAGTTTCGTAAGTTTTCACAACTTGCATTGCTCCTTCCTGAGGTGTTCGAGGTGTCCCCTAGGCCTTCTCATGGATGTTACACGATTTTGGCCCCCGATATTCTATTTTCAAGCTTGAGTGTTGGAAAAGTGCCTTTTTTGTCGTAATTTTCAAACTGCGTTTCCCATGCTAGTTCTGTATGTTTCCACAACTTACATTGGTCCTGCCCGAGGTGTATGAGGTGTTTCCTAAGACTTCTCATGGCTTTTACACAATTTTGGCCCCCGATGGCCTATTTTCAAGCTTTAATGTTGGAAAAGTGCATTTCTTTTACTTAGCTTTCAAATCAGGAGTCCTGTGCTAGTTCCGTGAGTTGTCACAATTTACATTGGTCCCTCCCGAATTGTTCAGGGTGTTCCCCGGGCCTTCTCATGGCTGTTACATGATTTTTGCCCCCAATGGCCTATTTTCAAGCTTAAGTGTTGGGAAAATGCATTTTTTGACTGAGTTTTCAAACCAGGAGTACCGTGCTAGTTCCATAAGTTTACGCAAGTTAATATGGTCCATTCCAAGGTGTTTAAGCTTTTCCCTGGGCCTTATCAAGGTTGTTTCACGATATTGGCCACCGATAGCCTATTTTCAAGCTTAGATGTGGGGAAAATGCATTTGTTTGACTTAGTTTTCAAATCGGGAGTCCTGAGCTTGCTCCGTAAGTTTTCACTACTTACGTTGGTCCAATTTGATGTTTCTGAATTGTTCTTTGGGCCTTCTCGTGGCTGTGACTAGATTTTGGCCGTCGATGGTCTATTTTCAAGCTTAAGTGTTGCAAAAGTGCATTTTTTGACTTATTTTTTAAACCAGGAGTCCTGTGCTTGTTTCGTAAGTTTCCACAACTGACGTAGGTCCTTCTTGAGGTGTTTGAGGTGTTACCCAGGCCTTCTCATGGTTGTTAGATGATTTTGGCCCCCGATGTTCCATTTTCAAGCTTAAGTGTTGGAAAAGTGCATTTTTTGTCTTAATTTTCAAACTGGGTTCCCGTGCTAGTTCTGTATGTTTCCACAACTTAGATTGGTCCCTCCCGAGGTGTTTGAGGTGTTCCCTGTGACTTCTCATGGCTTTTGCACGATTTTGGCCCTCGATGGCCTATTTTCAAGCTTAAGTGTTCCCCGGGCCTTCTCATTGTTGCTTCACGATTTGGGCCCCGGATGGCCTATTTTAAAGCTTCAGTGTTGAAAAAGTGCATTTTTTTTTCAAACCGGGGGTCACATGCTTGTTCCGTAAGTTTTCACAGCTTACTGTAGACACCCCATTTTTGACCGTCCTCAAGACTTGGACGTCATCATTTGAACACTTGATGATCATCCATGCCAGTGTTCGTTTTGAGTTCTCGAAGGTCTCGGTCGCGCGCCTTGCCTCAAGATCTCTCAACTTGTCTGTTTTGTGCTTGGTTGTGGACCAAACACTTGTGTTCTTGCTTTTGTGGGAAGAGGGTGGCTTGTTAGCCATCCCCTAAACCCATCGGCCAAGGCTTGAAGCCATCGGCCTTGTTTTCTTGCCATCGGCCAAAAGTTTTGGCTGATCTGCACTTTTTTTGGTCGGTCGGCCCTTGTGTTGGTCGATCGGCCATATTTTCTGGCCGAACACTGTTCATCTACTTTATCCAGATAGTTTATGCCAGCTGGCATAGCTGGCATGCACAATTGACCCCCTCCATATACGTGTATGGAGGGATTTGCGCTTTGCTTAGCTTCTCTTAGAAGCTTTAGAAATTGAACTTCTATAAAGAAGGAGCCCCTCCTCCCTCCTCAAGGGTTCAGAAAAGTCACATTTGAAGGATAGATATAGCTTTATATCTATCTTGTCTTGCTTCTCTATTTTTGTGCTTCAAAAGTGTAGTATTGTCTTAGTTTAACACACAAACACCTAGCAATACACCTGCCCTTTGTTGTTGAGGTACTAAGGAGTTGATTTTGGTGTTCTTGGGTGGGTTTGAACTCAGAAAAACTTGCTGGAGCTTTGTTCTTGAAGAGGTTCTACAAGGGTGAGTTCCTTGCTTTAGATACCCCATTCTTGCTTAAGCTTTTAGCCCTTCTTGCTTATTGTTTTAATCTTAGATTATAACTGATAAAAGTTCTATTTTTACTTGCTTTAGATCTTTGTTTAAGATCATTTTTTGGTTTGGGGTTTTTTACCCCTTCCAAGGCCTTGTTAGGCCTTGTTTTAGGCCATCCCTTTTGGCCCATCCCTTTTGGCCCTTGTCCTTAGCTTTGCATGACCTTTCTACCACTGAAATCCAGAGGATTTTCAGCAGTGGAAAGGTGGTTTTGAAGTCTTAAATAGGAGAGGGTCATCCCCTCTCCATGTTTTCTTGAAGGCTTGCATAAATGGCTTATGTTGGTAGCTTGTATGCTTAGCTTGTTTTAGCTCCATTTCAGCAAGTATTTGGTGTTATTTTGCCATGTTTTACCTCTATCTAAAGTTGGTTTAATGGCTTCTTGCATGCTCCATATACTTGTCTTGCAATCCTTTCATTTGCCTTAATATGCATCATGTTGTAACATGTCATTCTAGAATGATTTTGGCTCGACTTCATGAAGTTTTTAGTTTTGTTTTAACATGCTAAAGCTCTAATTTGAGTTGTTTTAACCATGTATGCCATGCTTTGTATAGCCACCATGCATTCTAGCTTGTTAGCGTTGAGTGTCCAAGTCACTAGCATGCCTTACTTAGACCATTTTAATGATTTGGCATCATTTGTTATGATATTTCAGTCCATGTTTCATGCTCAAACACTTTCACTTATCACTCCTTTAATGCTTTAAAAAGTTGATGTTTTATGTCTCTTGAATGGATCATTGTGTATGCTTCCATGTTTAGATCTTTGGAATGCCATTTAAGTGGGTTTTTGGGCTCATTCTAACATGCCATAACTCTGATTTTATTGGCTTAAGTCATGCCATGTTTGGTTTTGATAGGTGTAGTGTAACACCCCTTTTGTAGCCTTGCATGCCCCATGCTTTTGGCATTGTGTTCTAGCTTGTGTTGGCTAGTTTTGAGCTTGTTTTTGGTCTTGTTTGGACCTGCCTTGGGACTGTTTTAGGTCCCTTTGGCCCTTTGGGGCTCGTCTTGCATGGCCATGGTTTGAGCTCCCTGGCTAGCCTTAAGTTTTAGGCCTTCTTGCATGCCTTGCTTGGTTTGTTTGTGTGATTTGGCATCATTCCTAGCATCATTTCAGAGTTTGTAGTATTGTCATACTTGCATGCTTTGTCTCTTTTAAGTGTGCTTAAGAGTTCCCCTTTTATGCCTTAGTCTTTAGGCTAATTAGCATGCATGTTTGTATGTGTATTTCATGCCTATGTTTCATCATTTTGGCCACTGATTTTGGGCATGGCTGAGGCCTATCCATCTTTAGTTTAAGTCCATCTTTACATGTTGTTTCATGCTTGTCTTGCATGTTGTTGCATGCTTGCTTCCTTTGCATGTTGTTGCATGCTTTCCTCGCATGTTGTCACATGCTTGTTGCATACACTTAGTATATTACATGTTGTTACATGTTAGTATATTGCATGTTGTTGCATGCTAACCCCACTGCATTTTGTTGCATGCCATGCTAGTTTACATGATTAGGTCATATGCCTATTGCATATTAGTTGCATGCTTGCTTCATATGTTGTTGCATGCTTAGGTTCTTTGCATGCTTGCATGCATGCTTAGGTTGCATAGCATTGTGTGTGCATTCCCTTGTCTCTTGATCAAGCATGATAGAGGTTGGGGTCCCTTATGTTTTTTTGTGCATTTCATTTGATATTGAATTGCACACTTGGCTCCTTTGGCCATCATGCATTGAAATGCGTGATTGGTGGTCCAAGGGTCGAGGACTATACTCCCTTAAGCTCATGACATGATAGGGAGGGTGGTCGTGCAAACATTTTCTTGTAAATGTATTGCCATGCTCTGTTTGTCCTCTGCTACAGCAACACAACATTCTGCTGGAAAAGATGGCCGATCGGCTATCAGTAGGGCCGATCGGCTAAGTATTGTTGGCCGAGAGCCTTATTGTTGGTCGATGGCACCTTAACCTTGGCCGATGGCTATACCGTTTGGCCGATGACCTCTCACAGCATGCCCACAAGGTGGTTCAGAAGTGTCACAGAAGTTGGCACCATTTTTAGAGGTACAGAGCAGTGCAAACAGAGGCAACATGAAACATGACAATGGATTTCCGAGCGAAGCCATCCGAGCATGCATTCATCCCTCGTCTCAAGGCCATTTCAGTGTTTTAATAACTTAGAATAGTTATTTATTTCGATTTGGTTGTGTAATTAATTAATTAGCTTGTTAGTTAGTTAATTAGTTAATTTGTATTATTCTTTCGGTCCCTCCGTCGAGCGGGTGCAATTATGTAATAAGCGTGCGTGTGTGTGATGCATGTCTTCCACCCCCACTTCTTTCTCCCTTTTACTTACCTACTTTCAGTGGTTAGTTCTAGGGTATATTTCATTTAGCATCCTCATGCTATGCATGTTTGCATCCATCCATTTGTATTGCATGCACCGGGCTCCGTGCAACATACTAACTGCATCGTATTTCAATTCCAAACTTGAATACATGTATCAAATTGTCGCATCTCATATGCCATTTTAGATTAGCCGAGCCTATTCTAGTTACATTGTGCTTGTGTTGCACTAGCCATCTCAACATGAACTACGATCATGCATGATTACTAACTAGTTTCTTGTTTTGGCTCGGAGTACACTGTAAGTGTTTATGCTTTAGCATCCGGCATAAGTGTGAGTTTTTCCATGACAACATGCTTGCCATGAGGCTAATCGCTTATATGATACAACTACCTGAATGCCTGTGGGTGAAGGTTGGATTACTTGAATTGAAACGATTCATTGAAATCCGTGTTTTAGTCTACTTGCGAGTAGCAAAATTCAAACGATTTCCAAACAAACGGATATGTGATGCTTTGTTCCAAATTAGGCGATCTAGTCTATACTTGTGTGTTGTGCACATCACATAGTAAGATTAGCTAATTAACCCGAATAAGAACGCATGTGTTTTCAAAAACAAGATATCATGCTTAGTACAGGCCGATCTTTGATCGGGCGAGCAGAGGTGCTCATAGATGACCTTCCCTAATCGTACCTAAGTTCCTGAGCCGGGACAACTTTGGTGATGACGGACATATGGCCTTAGGCAACGAGTCAGGGTTTCCTAAATTCCCCCAAAATAAAATATTTATGTGGCGACTCTGTATCTGGCAAAATAGTCCATGTTTGGCACTTCTTTCTTAAGAATCAGTTTTTCAAAACGATTTGCCGGATTTGGACTCTTTGGTGATTTATCAGTCTTGCATTACACTTTGCGAGATCATATTAAGAACCGTGACATTTGAGTCCGAACTGTAGTAGCATGAAGCCCAAGGGCACGTCTACACTTACGCTGGTCCCTCCTGATGTTTTTGAGGTGTTCCCTAGGCCTTCTCATGGTTCTGACATGATTTTTGTCGCCGATGGCCCATTTTCAAGCTTATGGGTTGGAAAAGTGCATTTTTGGATTTAGTTTTCAAACCAGGAGTCCCGTCCTAGTTTCGTAAGTTTTCACAACTTACATTTGTCCTTCCTGAGGTGTTTGAGGTGTTCCCCTGGCCTTCTCACGGGTCATGCACGATTTTGGCCCCCTGATGTTCTATTTTCAAGCTTAAGTGTTGGAAAAGTGCATTTTTTGTCTTAATTTTCAAACTAGGTTTCTTGTGCCAGTTCCGTATGTTTCCACAACATAGATTGGTTCCTCTCGAGGTGTTTGAGGTGTTCCCTGGGACTTCTTATGGCTTTTACATGATTTTGGCCCCCGATGGCTGATTTTCAAGCTTAAGTGGTGGAAAAATTCATTTTTCGACTTAGTTTTCAAACCGGGAGTCTTGCGCTAGTTCCGTAAGTTTACACAAGTTACAATGGTCCCTTCCAAGATGTTTGAGGTGTTCCCTGAGCCTTCTCATGGTTGTTTGACGATTTTTGTCCCGAATGGCCTATTTTCAAGCTGAAGTGTTGGAAAATTGCATTTTTTGAGTTAGTTTTCAAATTGGCAATCTCATGCTAGTTCCGCAAGTATTGACAACTTACATTGGTCCCTCCCAAATTATTTACGGTGTTCGCCGGGCCTTCTCATGGCTGCTACATGATTTTGGCCCCCATTGACCTATTTTCAAGCTTTAGTGCTGGAAAAATGCATTTTTTGACTTGGTTTTCAAACCGGGAGTACCGTGTTAGTTCCGTCAGCTTACACAAGTTACAATGGTCCCTTCCAAGGTGTTTAAGGTGTTCTCGGGCCTTCACATTGTTGTTTCATGATTTGGGCCCCGGATGGCCTATTTTCAAGCTTAAGTGTTGGAAAAGTGCATTTTTTTTACTTAGTTTTCAAATCGGGAGTCCTGTGCTTGTTCCGTAAGTTTCCACAACTTACATTGTCCCTACTGATATTTTTGAGGTGTTCCCTGGGCCTTCTCGTGGCTGTGACAAAATTTTGGCCGCCGATGGCCTATTTTCAATCTTATGTGTTGGAAAAGTGCATTTTTGACTTAGTTTTCAAAACGGGAGTCCCGTGCTAGTTCCGTAAGTTTTCATAACTTACATTAGTTCTTCCTGAGGTGTTTGAGGTGCTCCCTAGGCCTTCTCTTGGTTGTTACACGATTTTGGCCCCCAATGGCCTATTTTCAAGCTTAAGTGTTGGAAAAATGCATTTTTCAACTTAGTTTTCAAACCGGGAGTCTTTTGCTAGTTCCGTAAGTTTACACAAGTTACAACGGTCTCTTCCGAGTTGTTTGAGGTGTTCCTTGGGCCTTCTCATGGTTGTTTCATGATTTTTATCCTGGATGGCCAATTTTCAAGCTTGTGTTGGACAAGTGTATTTTTTGACTTAGTTTTCAAATCAAGAGTCATGTACTAGTTCTATAAGTTTCCATAACTTACATTCGTCCCTCCCAAATTTTTTAGGGTGTTCCCCGGTCCTTCTCGTGGCTGTTACATGATTTTTTTCCCAAAATAGCCTATTTTCAAGCTTAAATGTTAGAAAAATTCATTTTTCGACTTAGTTTTCAGACCTGGCGTACCGTGCTTGTTCTGTAAGTTTACACAACTTACAATGGTCCATTTCAAGGTGTTTAAGGTGTTCCCTGGGCGTTTTCATGGTTGTTTCACGATTTTGGCCTCCGATGGCCTATTTTCAAGCTTATGTGTTGGAAAAGTGCATTTTTTTGACTTAGTTTTCAAACCGGGAGTCCCGTGCTTGTCCTATAGGTTTTCACAACTTACGTCGGTCCCTCCTGATGTTTTTGAGGTGTTCCCTAGGCCTTCTCATGGCTGTGACAATATTTTGGCTGTCGATGGCCTATTTTCAAGATTAAGTGTTGGAGAAGTGCACTTTTTGACTTAGTTTTCAAACCGGGAGTCTCGTTCTAGTTCCGTAAGTTTTCACTACTTACATTGGTTCCTCCCAAATTGTTTAGGGTGTTCCCCGGGCTTTCTGGTGGCTGTTACACGATTTTGGCCACCAATGGCCTATTTTCAAGCTTAAGTGTTGGAAAAATGTATTTTTCGATTTAGTTTTTAAATCAGGAGTACCGTTCTAGTTTCGTAAGTTTACACAAGTTGCAATGGCCCGTTCCAAGGTGTTTAAGGTGTTCCACGGGCATTCTCATGGTTGTTTCAGGATTTTGGCCCCTGATGTTCTATTTTCAAGCTTAAGTGTTGGAAAAGTGCATTTTTTTCTTAATTTTCAAACCGTGTTTCCTGTGCTATTTCCGTATGTTTCCACAACTTTCATTGGTCCCTCTCGAGGTGTTTGAGGTGTCCCCTGGGACTTGTCATGGCTTCTACACAATTTTGGCCCCTGATAGCATATTTTCAAGCTTAAGTGGTGGAAAAATTCATTTTTTGACTTAATTTTCAAACCAGGAGTCTTGTACTAGCTCCGTAAGTTTACACATGTTACAATGGTCCCTTCCAAGGTTTTTGAGGTGTTTCATGATTTTTGTCCCGGATGGCCTATTTTCAAGCTTATGTGTCGGAAAAATGCATTTTTTGACTTAGTTTTCAAATCGGGAGACCCGTGCTAATTCCATAAGTTTCCACAACTTACATTAGTCCCTCCCAATTGTTTAGTGTGTTCCCCGGGTCTTCTCGTGGCTATTACATAATTTTGGCCCCCAATGGCCTATTTTCAAGCTTAAGTGTTCGAAAAATTCATTTTTCGACTTAGTTTTCAAACCGGGAGTACCGTACGACTTCCGTAAGTTTACACAAGTTCCAACGGTCCCTTCGAAGGTGTATAAGGTGTTCCTCGAGCCTTCCAATGGTTATTCCACGATTTTGGCCCCCGATGGGCAATTTTCAAGCTTAAGTGTTAGAAAAGTGCATTTTTTTGACTTAGTTTTTAAACTGGGAGTCCCACGCTTGTTCCGTAAGTTTTCACAACTTACATTGGTCCAATCTGATTTTTCTGAGTTGTTCCTTGGGCCTTCTCGTGGCTGCGACAAAATTTTGGCCGCCAATGGCCAATTTTCAAGCTCAAGTGTTGCAAAAGTGCATTTTCTGACTTATTTTTTAAACCGGGAGTCCCGTGCTAGTTTCGTAAGTTTCGACAACTTACATAGGACCTTCTTGAGGTGTTTGAGGTGTTACCCAGGCCTTCTCATGGTTGTTAGAAGATTTTGGCCCCCGATGTTCTATTTTTCAAGCTTAAGTGTTAGAAAAGTGCATTTTTTTGTCTTAATTTTCAAACCGGGTTTCTCGTGCTAGTTCCGTATGTTTCCACAACTTAGATTGGTCCCTCCTGAGGTGTTTGAGATGTTCCTCTGGACTTCTCGTGGTTTTTGCACGATTTTGGCCCCCGATGGCCTATTTTCAAGCTTTAGTGGCGAACTAATTCATTTTTCGACTTAGTTTTCAAACTGGGAGTCTTGTGCTAGTTCCGTAAGTTTACACTAGTTACAATGGTCCCTTCCAAGGTGTTGGAGGTGTTCCTTGGGCCTTCTCAAAGTTGTTTCACGTTTTTTGTCTGAGATGGCCTATATTCAATCTTAAGTGGCGAACTATTTCATTTTTCGACTTAGTTTTCAAACTGGGAGTCTTGTGTTAATTCCGTAAGTTTACAGAAGTTAGAATGGTCCCTTCCAAGGTGTTTGAGGGGTTCCCCGGGCCTTCTCAAAGTTGTTTCACGATTTTTGTCCGAGATGGCATATTTTCAAGCTTAAGTGGCGAACTAATTCATTTTTCGACTTAGTTTTCAAACTGGGAGTCTTGTGCTAGTTCCGTAAGTTTACACAATTTACAATGGTCCCTTCCAAGGTGTTTGAGGTGTTCTCCGGGCCTTCTCAAAGTTGTTTCACGATTTTTGTCCAAGATGGCTTATTTTCAAGCTTAATTGTTGGAAAAGTGCATTTTTTGAGTTAGTTTTGAAATCGGGAGTCCCGTGCTAGTTCCGTAAGTATCCACAACTTACATTGGTCCATCCCTCATTTTTTAGGGTATTCCCCGGGCCTTTTCCTGGCTGTTACATGATTTTGGCCCCCATTGGCCTATTTTCAAGCTTAAGTTTAGTTTTCAAACCGGGATTACCGTGCTAGTTCCGTAAGTTTACACAAGTTACAATGGTCCCTTCCAAGGTGTTCAAGGTGTTCCCCAGGCCTTCTCATTGTTGCTTCATGAATTGGTCCCTGGATGGCCTATTTTAAAGCTTCAGTGTTTGAAAAGTGCATTTTTTTTTTCGTTTTCAAACTAGGAGTCCCATGCTTATTTCGTAAGTTTTCACAACTTACATTCGTCCCTCCGGACATTTTTGAGGTATTCCCTAGGCCTTCTCGTGGCTGTGACAAGATTTTTGTCGCCAATGGCCTATTTTCAAGCTTATGGGTTAGAAAAGTGCATTTTTGGATTTAGTTTTCAAACCGGGAGTCCCGTCCTAGTTCCGTAAGTTTCCACAATTTACATTGGTCCTTCTTGAGGTGTTTGAGTTGTTCCCCAGGCCTTCTCATGGGTAACACACGATTTTGGCCGCCGATGTTCTTTTTTCAAGCTTAAGTGTTAGAAAAGTACATTTTTTGTCTTAATTTTCAAACCGTGTTTCCCGGGCTAGTTCCGTATGTTTCCACCCATAAATTGCTCCCTCTCAAGGTGTTTGAGGTGTTCCTTGGGACTTCTTATGGCTTTTACACGATTTTGGCCCTCGATGGCTGACTTTCAAGCTTAAGTGGTGGAAAAATTCATTTTTTGACTTAGTTTTCAAACCAGGAGTCTTGTGCTAGTTCCGTAAGTTTACACAAGTTACAATGGTCCCTTCCAAGGTGTTTGAGGTGTTTCCCAGGCCTTCTCATGGTTGTTTCATGATTTTTTTCCTGGATAGCCTACTTTCAAGCTTAAGTGTTGGAAAAGTGCATTTTTTGAGTTCGTTTTCAAATCGGCACTCCCGTGCTAGCTCTGTAAGTATCCACAACTTACATTGGTCCCTCCCAAATTGTTTAGGGTGTGCCCCAGGCCTTCTCATCGCTGTTACACGATTTGGGCCCCCCATTGGGCCTATTTTCGAGCTTAAGTGTTGGGAAAATGCATTTTTTGACTTGGTTTTCCAACCGGGAGTACCGTGCTAGTTTCGTAAGTTTACAGAAGTTACAATGGTCCCTTCTAAGGTGTTTAAGGTGTTCCCCATCCCTTCCATTGTTGTTTCACGATTTTGGCCTCGGATGGCCTATTTTCAAGCTTAAGTGTTGGAAAAGTGCATTTTTTGACTTGTTTTTCAAACCGGCAGTCCCGTGCTTGTTCTGTAAGTTTTCACAACTTACATTGGTCCCTACTGATATTTTTGAGGTGTTCCTTGGACCTTCTCATGGCTGTGATGAGATTTTGGCCGCCGATGGCCTATTTTCAAGCTTATGTGTTGGAAAAGTGCACTTTTTGGCTTAGTTTTCAAAACAAGAGTCCCGTGCTAGTTCAGTAAATTTCCACAACTTGTGTTGGTTCTTCCTGAGGTGTTTGAGGTGTTCCCCAGGCCTTCTCCTGGTTGTTACACGATTTTGGCCACCGATGTTCTATTTTCATGCTTAAGTGTTGGAAAAGTGCATTTTTTGTCTTAATTTTAAAACCGGGTTTCCCGTGCAAGTTCCGTATGTTTCCACAACTTACATTGGTCCCTCCCGAATTCTTTAGGGTGTTCCTTGGGCATTCTCATGACTGTTACATGATTTTGGCCTCCAATGGCCTATTTTCAAGCTTAAATGTTGGAAAAATGCATTTTTTGACTTAGTTTTCAAACCGGGAGTCTTTTGCTACACAAGTTACAATGGTCCCTTCGAAGGTGTTTGAGGTGTTCCCCGGGCCTTCTCATAGTTTCACGATTTTTATCCCGGATGGCCTATTTTCAAACTTGTGTTGGACAAGCGTATTTTTTGACATACTTTTCAAATCGGGAGTCCCGTGCTAGTTTCGTAAGTTTTCACAACTTATATTCGTCCCTCCCGAATTGTTTAGGTTGTTTCCTGGGGGCTTCTCGTAGCTGTTGCCTGATTTTGGGCCTTAATGGCCTATTTTCAAACTTAAGTGTTCGAAAAATGCATTTTTCGACTTAGTTTTCAAATCGACAGTACTGTGCTAGTTTCGTAAGTTTACACAAGTTACAATGGTCCGTTCCAAGGTGTTTAAGGTGTTCCCTCGGCATTCTCATGGTTGTTTCACGATTTTGGCCCCGTATGGCCTATTTTCAAGCTTAAGTGTTGGAGAAGTGCATTTTTTTGACTTAGTTTTCAAACCGGAAGTCTCGTGCTTGTTCCATAAGTTTTCACAGCTTACATTGGTCCCTCCTAATGTTTTTGAGGTATTCCCTAGGTCTTCTCGTGGCCGTGACAAGGTTTTGGCTGCTGATGGCCTATTTTCAAGCTTAAGTGTTGGAAAAGTGAATTTTTTGACTTAGTTATCAAACCTGGAGTCCTGTGCTAATTTTGTAAGTTTCCACAACTTTCATTGGTCCTTCCTGAGGTGTTTGAGGTGTCCCTCTAGCCTTCTCATGGCTGTTACGCAATTTTGGCCCCCGATGTTCTATTTTCAAGCTTAAGTGTTGGAAAAGTGCATTTTTTGTGTTAATTTTCAAACTGGGTTTCCCGTGCTAGTTACGTATGTGTCCACAACTTATATTGGTCCCTCCCGAGGTGTTTGAGGTGTTCCTTGGGACTTTTCATCGCTCTTACACGATTTTGGCCCCCGATGGAGTATTTTCATGCTTAAGTGGTGGAAAAATGCATTTTTTGACTTAGTTTTCAAACCGGGAGTCCCGTGCTTGTTCTGTAAGTTTTAACAACTTACATTGGTCCCTCCCGAGTTATTTGAGGTGTTCCTCGTGCTTTCTCATGGCTGTTACACGATTTTGGCCCCGATGGCCCATTTTCAAGCTTAAGTGTTGGAAAAATACATTTTTTTACTTAGTTTTTAAACCAGCAGTCTCATGCTAGTTTTGTAATTTTTAACAACTTATATTGGTCCCTCCCAAGGTGTTTAAGGTGTTACCCGAGCCTTCTCGTGGCAATTACACAATTTTGTCTCCCGATGGCCTATTTTTAAGCTTAAGTGTTGGAAAAATGTATTTTTTGACTTAGTTTTCAAACCGTGAGTCTCATGTTAGTTGTGTAAGTTTACACAAGTTACAATGGTCCCTTCCATGGTGTTTAAGCTGTTCCTCAATCCTTCCTGTGGTTGTTTCATGATTTTGGCCCCCAATGGCCTATTTCCAAGCTTAAGTGTTGGAAAACTACATTTTTTACTTAGTTTTCGAACTGTGAGTCCCGTGCTAGTTCTGTAAGTATCTACAGCTTGCATTTGTCCCTCCCGAGGTGTTTAGGGTGTTCCTTGGGCCTTCTCGTGGTTGTTACATGATTTTGGCCCCCGATGGCCTATATTCATTCTTGATTGTTTGAAAAATTTAGTTTTTGACTTAGTTTTCAAACTGAGAATCCCCTGCTAGTTCTGTATGTTTACAAAAGTTACAATGGTCCATTCCATGGTGTTTCAGGTGTGGCCCGGGCCTTCTTGTGGCTGTTACACGATTTTAGCCCCACGATGGCCTATTTTCAAGCTTAAGTGTTGGAAAAGTGCATTTTTTTGACTTATTTTCGTGCCTACGTGTTGGAATAGTGCAAATTTCAAAGTTGTTTTCAAATCGGGAGCCACACACTTTTTTTGAATATTTGCACAATTGATGTTGCTCCGTCTCGAGATGTTTGTGATGTTTCCCGGGCCTTTACATGCATATTTCACTATTTTCCTGGGACCTTTTGCGCCTAAATGTCAATGTAGTTTTTTATTCTACCCTAGTTGAACAATAAATTTTATGCTAAATTAACATAGAAACATAATATACTAATCGAGAAGCTTGTCCATCAGAATCTGAACTTTCTCCACTCTCAAAATTTCTTGTGATACCTTTCTGCCTCAAACACTTTATGATACTTTATATCTCCTTGCTTTGTTTCTTCTCTGACTTTTGTAACCTTGCAATTTGTTCATTTTGTTGTGCTATTTGCATCTCGAGGTGTTGAACATAGTCACTATTTTCATTAGTTGCAACAGTTGTATTCATAGAAAAAGAAGGCCTCATGTCGTGTCCTTTCACATAACCTGACCTTGGTTTAAGCACCTTGACTGACAACTCCTCTAGGGTCAAGGGGATCGCACTAGTCTGTGAGAGGTGTTCTACTTGCGTCTGTATCATGTTGTTCTATTAATTTGAAATAAATCAAACAATCATTAGTTATTCTACCCTACACAGAAAAATAAATAATTTTATCAAAATTAATATGCATTTCCTTGTATATACATAATTAACTTCGCTCTCCGACGAAATCCAATTATGCATGTCTGAATTATAGTGGATGGACTTGAAAAATTCTGCCAAATCGGGCACTTTTCCATTTGCAATTATCTAATTCATTTGTTTTTCAATGTTATTTCAAATATTTAATTAACAAAGCCTACTAATCCAATAAAATAAATTAGTAGAACGCATTGAGCTGTATACACTAACCGGGATTGATTTTGATCCACATCGATGTTTTTTTTCATTTGCATCCTATTACTCACATTAGTTACTGATTGTCCTACACAATTCAGACACCAATAAAAAACAAGAAAAGATAACACTAGTAAGAAGAAACTTAATTTTTCACAATTACCATAAAACATTTTACCTTGAATTTTTTACTATTCCACTTGTCAATTAGAGATGTCCACTGATTAAGAGTAACACTTGCAGGTGAGTGGCTTATCGCGTAATGCTTCCCTCTTGCATCCTTAAGTTGCTTGTATTGTTTGTTCAACTTATAGGTGAAGCCACTCAATCACCGACCAAACTATGTGTCTAAAGCCTTTGCTGTATCACTCTGATTGCCTTGTAGATCAAACTAATCCAACAAAATCAAAAAATAAAAATTAAATAAATAAATAAAAAATAAACGCCACGGCCTAAACATGAAAACCATAACTAATTAATTCATTAAAAAGGGAAAGACGGAGATGCTTATCTGATTCAAGGTGGCCATATCTAATCATCCAAAACAATATATTCAAACTTTCGTAAATCAAGAAATGAACAGTCATATCCTTTTATTTGAAGTTTTATCGCAAACATTGCTACAACTTCAAAGACAAGAGTTCGTCAATAATTACCGCCAAGCATTGGATCATCGACTTCTTATCAGCAGCATTCACCTTCTTCCACCTACGAACGCCCAGGCCTGGTAACTGTGTTCGAACCTCTATATCAATCTTGGAGGCCACCTTAGAGGCGCTATCTCCTGCTGGTGCATGAAACTATTCAGGTATAGGAACTAACATCTTCCCATCCTTATCAACAATGCCATAGGTCTATGTGTCGCGTGTCGGGCCACGACCACGTCTGTCATGTGATGCTGTAAGGACATAATATTAATTGAGTTAGTAAGTAAACAAATGCAAGTTAAACCTTCAAAACAACTTTGCAAACTTACCAACGTTGCTAGATACTGTCACCTCGTGCTCAAGTTGCACATTATGAGGTGGTAAGGGTTGTGTACCAACCTCATAACTTAGGGTGGGATTGGAGTTAATGGCCTTGAATGAGACTGTAAACGAAGTCCTAGTGGCATCTCTTGTTCCTGAAATAACATAATCAAATAGTAAAAAAGATATTTAACACAGTTAAAATATATTTGAAACAAAGATACGATGTGTAAGATATGTGAAGAAGATATGTAAATAGTAAAAGACATGTTCACACACAAATATAAAATAATCTATATAATACCTCGTGGTCACCAGAACCTAATGACTCATCATCATTGTCATTCTCACTCTCTGATGGTTTATACACACCATCATCATCTACCTCAACCCTAATTCCCTTTTCCCTTGCATTTGCACATTTGGGCTGAACCGCACTCACCAAAGAATTTGTAATATTTTTCACTCCAAGATTGTTCATTATGTCACAGTTCTCCCTGATTCACTTATTTCTTTGTTTCTCATATTCTATTAACTTCTTAGTTCTCAAATCACGTGGTTTCAGCCATTGTTTTTTGCCTTGGCCCATTTTCTACAACTATATAACATAATTCAACTTTAATTGAAAAATATAGACAATGTCATCATGCACCATTAAATAAAAGAAGAAAAAGAAAGTAACATAAACATATAAAGTAAAAATTACATTAAATAATAACATCTATTCGGAAATAAAGTATAAAATAAAAATTACATATCATAATCCATATCAGGATCCATATCAACATCAGGAATGTTATGTTCTTCATCTCCTTCATCATCTCCATTCTCTTCCATTATCTCATCTAATGACCCTACTTCTGAAATAACATTGAATTCAACATCATCCCTACAATATCGAACAATTACGTCAATGTCAATTGGAACAACATCAGTGATGTTTTCTTGTTGGAACGCATCATTATTTTCTGAAGGATCGAATAATTCTCCATCACTAGCTTCTGGAACATCAAAGACACCTATGTTGCACCCTTTGTATGACATTCCAAGGTTCACCCAATTTGGTATCATTTAAATAGAAGACTTGCTTAGCTTGACTAGATAGGATAAATGGGTCAGATTGGTACCACCGACTTTTCACGTCAATGCTTGTGCAATATGTATCAAATCGTATTGTTCTGTTTCTAACAGTGTTACTAGTGTTGTACCATTCACACTGGAACAAAACAACCTTTTTATCACATATTAGTCAAATCCCAAAACCTTGCACAAGTGATTGTAGAAGTCATGCAATTTTCCTTTGTGATCCCATTATGTAAGCACACCACTATTCTAACTCGTACGGTGATTGTCTAGATCTCGAGTATGGAACCGTTTGCTATTGATTATGAAACCTGAGTACTCTTTCACTAGAAAATTAGGACCATTTGCTAATGACCATATTTCATCGGTTACTGTAGACCACCCCGAACTCTCTCCGCGCGCTCCCTTTTCGAAGAAGGCGCGAATTGAGTTCTAGCTACTACAGTTCGGACTCCTGTCACGATTCTGAATCTAATCTCACAAAGTGCAATGTAAGACTGATAAATCACCAAAGAGTCCAAATCCTGCAATTGGTTTGCGAAAAATCAATTTTGAGTCAAAAAAGCGCCAAACATGGGCTGCTTTGCCAAATTTCAGAGTCGCCACCTAAATATTTTATTTTGGGAAATTTAGGAAACCCTGACTCGTGCCTAAGGCCACGTGTCTGTCATCAGCAAAGTTGCTTCCGCTCGGGAACTTGGATACGATAGGGAAAGGTCCTGAAATGAGCACCCCTGCTCGCCCGATCAAAGATCGGCCGCTACTAAACATGATATGTTGTTTTGAAAACACATGTGTTCTTAATCCGGTTATTTAGCTAACTTACTACGTGATGCGCACAGCATACAAGTATAGACTAAATCACTCGATTTGGAACAAAACATCTCATGTTCATTTTCCGAAAATGGTTTGGAAGTGCTACTCGCAAGTAGGCTAAAACGCGGATTTGTCACCATCAAGTGGGCTTAAAACAACATGATTTGCCACTCCGCAAAGTGGGCTTAAAAATCACATTTTGATGAATTGGTCCAATTTAAGTAATGAAGCCTTCATCCACAGGCATTCATCCAGTTAATCAAATGAGCACATAGCCTCATGGCAAGCATGCTATCATGGCAACACTTACACTTATGCAAGTATGCTAAAGTGTAAACACTTACAGTGTACTCCGAGCCAAAACAAAAGCTAGTTAGAAATCAATGCATGATCCTAGCTATGCAAAGTGCCTAATGCACCACATGCAATATGCAACTAAATAGGCTCAGCTATCTAAGATGCCATATAAATGCAACACTTGATACACGTATTCAAATAGGTATTGAAATACGATGCAGTTTGTGTGATGTGCCGAACCCGGTGCATGCAAGACAAGTGAATGATGCATGCATGCAAAGCATAAGGTATGCTAATCAAAACGTGCCCTAAAACTAACCATCGAAAGCGGTAAGTAAAAGGGAGAAAGAAATGGGGTTGGAAAACATGCACACACACGCACCCTTATTACAACATTTTCCCTCTCGACGGAGGGTCCGAAAGAATAAGCTAAGCTATATCTAAGCTAAGCTAGCAACTAATCTAATAATCTAATTAGACTAATTATTACACAACCAAATCGAATAATAAGTAATCTATTTACTAATTATTACATCACTTAACTAATTAACAAATTAATTAATTAATTACAAATTCAACGCTAACTAACAAGTAAGCATAAAACTAAGCTGCTCCAGCTCTGTTCAAAGAAGGAGAGGGTGCATGCTTCGTTTTCGCCCAGAAAAAGCTCTCTGGTTGCTCTCTTGAGGCTCTGTTTGCAGGGTGTCCTTGAGAACTTGTTGCTGGATCTTACCAAATCAAGGCTAGGAAATGCACCAATGGCCTGCCGGCCACCTATCGGCCAAGAGTGGGCCTCTACCAGCCAACAATGGAAGGGTGCCAGCCATCAATGTGGCACTGCCGGCCACTGGCGTGATGTGACACCATTCTGCAACAGAGCACAAAACAGAGAAAAGGGAGAGTCTCCCTAGGGCATGTGTGTACTATGCCACTCCATATCATTTCAAAACATCAAGGGAAAGGCATCATTTAATCCAAGACCATCAAACGAGCATCGCAATGCATGATGGCCAAAGATCTAACTTGTACAAATTCGATGAATGCGCGACAAACAAGACACTAAGACCACGGCCTTATCATTAGAGGATCAAAGGTAATGGAGACAAAGGGAATTGGCCCATTTTCATCACTTTGAGTATGAAATAGACCAATTCACCTTGTGTTCAAGATGACATCCAATTGAACACCATGCAATGCAAACAACATGCTATGCTTTCAATGCTAAAGCAGCATGCACAAGACTCAATCATGTAAGCAATGCATGCAAGACATGTTAAGGGCCCAAAACACTAAGGTTAGTGAAGAGAATCATACAAGAGACATGCAATACATAGCCTAACCAACCACACCAGCTTTGGACAGAGCTCAAACATGCCATATTAGAGGCCAAGACATGCTGAAACTGAAGCTCAAAGGACTAGACAAATATGCATACACGTTAGGCCACAAATAAGGCATAATACACAACCCTCAAAAGCTATGAAGAAGTGAAGTATATGAGAGTGTGACTACATTATATGCACTGAAATTACATGATGAATGGTGCTATACCATGCAAACATCACATGCACAACATGTTAAAGGCCCAAAACTCAAAGCTAGTCAAGGCCCTTTATACTACAACCATACTAAGCAATGCTCAAATGACTTTAACCACTCAAAACAGACCTAAGGCAGGTCGAAACAGTATCAAAAACATGTTAGACTCGCAGCATAGATGGCAAGGAAAATATGCTTATTTGATGGCTCACAAACAAGGCATAAGGGAACAACTCTTAAACACAATGAAAGGATGATAAAAATGAGAGTATGACAGAAGTTTATGCTCTGAAATTACATATCAAATGATGACATATCACACAAACATCACAAATATAGCATGCTAAGGGCCTCAAAACTCAAGACTAGTGAAGCCAACTATGCCGTAGCTATATAAAGCTAAGCATGTATGACCAAGACCACTTAAAATAGACCTCAAGCATGTTAAATTAGTGTCAAAAATGTGCTGGAGCAAAGCTAAAACATGCTAGAATGATGAACTAAAGCATGAAGCATGCTAGGCCAACAAGTTGGATTACACTACAAGTATAGGATGCAAGCAACCAATGACCAAACCAACCTAAAACAGAGTTATAGCAGGTCTGAAAGGTCACAAAAATATGCCTGAACAAAGCCAGAAAGAAGTAGAAATACATGCTCAAGTATGAGACCAACAAGGCAAGCAAGCAAGACAAGAGGAGAGGGGACCACCCCCTTTCATTTTGGACCTCAAAACCACCTTTCCACCACTGAAATTCCTCTGAGTTTCAGTGGTAGAAAGGCCATGTAAAGGCTATTACAAAAGCTTCAAAGGATGGCTCAAAAGCTTAACAAATAAGGCATTCAAGGGGGTGAAACACCCCCAACTCCCACAAGGCCGCAAACAACCATTTTTAACACTTAAAAATAAAGCTTTTTGCAGTTGAGAACTAGGCCAAAATAAGCATGCAAAAGTGGCCTAAACTAGTACAAAAACAAGCCTAAAAGGGGGCATATGCTTACCCTTGAAGAACCACAGCAAGACAACAACTTCTCTGAGCTAAAACCAGCTTTTTGAGTCTAAACAAGACCCTCAAGTACCTCAGCAACAAGGTTGTCGTGTTTGACTAAGTGTTGTAGTGAAAATATATGAACAAAAACACACTCTTAAGGCTCAAAATAGCACAATATAGAGAGTGTGTGAGAATTCTAGAGAGAGAGGGAGATTTTTGGCTCTGAGATTTTCTGAACCCCTGGAGAGGGAGAGGGGCCTCTCCTTATATAGAACAAGCAAGCCAAACCTTCCTTGACAAGCTAGAAGCTTGTTTGAATCCATCCATACATGTGTATGGAGGATACACCCAGTGTGCAACAGCTGGCTCAAAAATATCTAAAATATATCTGTTGAAACATGGTGTCCTGCCGGCCATTAGTGGTGGCCGACAGTGCCTCATTGATGGCCAGCAGGCCTCATCAATGGCCGGCAGTCCTCTCTAATGGCCGGCAGGCTACCTAGAATACCACAAAGAAAAGACCAACACATGGTCCAAAAATGAGACAGAATGGAAATAAGGTTTGGAAGGATCAAACCTGGAGCATTCCGTCGCGAAAGTCGAACACTCGACGAGTAATCAACCTTGTTGCTAGACGTACCTGCAAGCACATCCAAGTCTTGAGGACGGTCAAAAATAGGGTGTCTACAGTTACCTCTGATGACTCTTCCACTCTCAATCTATTTATCTATAATTACATGTAACAAACAATAAGTAAATAATTTATAAATAACAACATTTTATAAAACTTTAATTTTGTTTAAGTTGTAAATGTTGAAAAATTATAAATGTTTTACCCTCTCTTTGAATCACTTGGGAAATTATTGTTGTTGTATATGGGTTATGTCATGTCCAGCTCGAGTTTGTAATAGATTTTTGTGTTCCCTACTCAAAAAAAATAAAAAAATAAATAAGTGATTACTACGTAGTTCTGAAAATAAAAAAGCTAAGCATAAACATAATTCAATGAAACACATACTCCAAATACTTCTCTATCTCTGGGTTATTGTACAACACAAACCAATGAGCAATATCATGAATTTCTTGAGACATTTCAGCATCCCATGAGGTTAGACCAATTGGAAGCACAGTTTCTATGAATACTGTCAACCCTTATTGATAGTCACCACGATCTCCATTCCGTTTTGGTCGATTATGCACGGCTTCAATCCCATCAACATACATCGAACAAAAAGTAATGCACTCTTTAACAATGTAAGCCTCGGCAATTGAACCTTCTGGTCAAGCTCGGTTGGTCACATATTTTTTTAATGCTCCAAGAAACCTTCAAGAGAGAACGAATTAGGAGTATAGTTACACATGCAACACACTTACGCAAATCTCATTTACAAGTATAAGTGTAAGAAATACCTTTCAATTAGGTACATCCATCGATATTGTACGGGTCCTCCAAGAATAGCCTCACAAGGCAAATGAACAACGAAGTGGATCATCACATCGAAGAAGGATGGAGGAAAGATCTTTTCAAGCTTGCAGAAAATGTGTATTATACGCTCCTCTAATTTCTCCAGTTCACTCTGCCTTAGTGTGCTAGAGCATAGGTCTTGGAAGAAATTGCCTAACTCAAAAAATGTTGTGCTAATTTCTCTATCTACGTAACCACGCATTCCAATGGGAAGAATTTTATGTATAAGTACATGGCAGTTGTGGCTTTTTAGGCCTGTTAGTCTACCATTTCTTGCATTCACTAATTTGGATATGTTTGACGCATACCCATCTAGATACTAGGCAGTTTTTAAAAATTCAAAGAAACCCTCCCTCTCTGCAGGTGTCAATGAAAAGCTTGCTCAAGGCTTGACATACGACCCATCGGGTCGTTGTGTTAGCCATAGCTCTTTCCTTATACCCATATCTTCCAAGTCTAACCCTGCCTTGTCTATGTCCTTATTCTTTCCATCAATGCCTAACATCGTTCCGAAAACATTTTCACTAAAATTTTTCTCCACATGCATGACATCAATGTTGTGTCGAAGTTTTCACTTTTTCCAATAGGGTGGCTCATACAAGATGCTTACCTTTGTCCAATTAGGTGCTTGACGGGGCCTTTTTTCTATTACTTGGTGTAGACGCGCCCGCGGGGGACCTCGTGCTACAGCTCGGACTCTCGATTTGTGTCGCGGTTCTAAATCTGAACCAAAGAGTCCAAATCCGGCAAATCGTTTTGAGAAACAGATTTTTGAAAAAGTAGTGCCAAACATGGACTGCTTTGCCAGATACAGAGTCGCCACCTAAATATTTTAAAATGGGAGAATTTAGGAAACCCTGACTCGGTGCCGAAGGCCACATGTCCGTCATCACCGGAGTTGTCTCGGCTCGGGAGCTTGGGTACGATCGGGGAAGGTCAGCTATGAGCACCCCCTTTCGCCCGGTCCGAAGACCGGCCTCTACTAATCGTGATATCCATTTTTGAAAACGTTTATGTGTTCTTATTCCAGTTATTAGCCTAGAATTACTATGTTATGCGCGCAGCAAACAAGTATAGACTAGATTGCCTGATTTGGAAATAAGTATTGCATATCCGTTTGTTTTGAAAAGCGTTTTGGGATTTGCTACTCGCGAGTAGACTAAAACACGGATTTCAATGAGTTTTTCCAACTCAAACAATCCAACCTTCAACCACAGGCATTCAAGCAGTTTATCACATAAACACTTAGCCGCATGGCAAACATGCTATCATGTTAACATTCACACGCATGCGAGATGCTAAAGCACAAATACTTACATAGTACTCCGTGCCAAAAACAATAAACTAGTTAGCAAACATGCATGTCCTAGTTCATGTTAAATTGCCTAATGCAACGCATACAGGATGCAATCGAAGTAGGCTCGGCTAACCTAAGCATGGCCTATAAGATGCGATTAATTGATGCATGTATTCAATTTGGAATTGAAGTACAAATGCAGTTAGCGTGATGTACCGAGCCTAATGCATGTAGTACAAATGCATGAATGCGCGCATGCATAGCATAAGGTATGCTGTATTAAGCATGTCCTATTACTAACCAACAAAGCAGGTAAGTAAAAGGGAAGAAAGAAGTGGGGATTGGAAGACATACACACCACTCACGCACACTTATTACAGATTTGCCCTCACTAGGAGGGACCAAATAAATATTACAAATAATTATCTACGCAAGCTAATTAAATATTACAAATTGCCTAGTCAACTAAGCAAATTAACTAAAGCTAGAAAAACAGTAAACCGCCTCGGGAGGAGGGCTCGATGCAATGCATGCCCGGTCCCGCTCGGAAATGCGCCGCCATGCATAGGCTGCCTCTGTTTTCCTTCCTTCACTCCTCTGGAGGCTGCCAAAACCTCAGGACTGCTTCCTTGGATGCTGGGAGACATCACCGGCTGCATGGAATTGCCACCGGCAGTGGGATGCGGCCACCGGCACAAAATGAAGCTGTCGGCAGAGAAATTATTGCCGGTCGGCACTTTACACTGCCGGTCGGCGGAGTGTTCCTGCAGAATCTGCAAATGACAGCAACAGAGGCAAGGCAAAGCATGGCAGCACAATTCAAGGCATGTATGCACCATTCATGCCCCCTATCATGGTAATGACTCAAAGGGGCATGTGTCTCGATTCTCGGACCACCAATCACGCATTTCCATGCATGATGGCCCAAAGAAACAAGTATGCAACTTTCATGTCAAATAAAATGCAAACCAATCAAGCAAATCAAGGCCCAATTCCTATCATCAAGTCAAGGAACAAGGCATGCATGCAAGATGCAATGCAACCTAGGCATACAAGCTAAGGATGCAACATGGCATGGCAAGACACTTATGCAAGCATGCAAGCAAACATGAGGCAATGCTAACCAATGAAAAGGTGGTCTTAAACATGATTTGGGCAGCTCTAATAAGGCCCAAAACAGTAGCCACAAGGCTATAATGAGGGACCAAATACGCATGCACACATACATATGTTGAAAGGCCAATACTTAGGCACAAATTGAACAACTCTCAACCACACTTGAAAGAGGCATAACATAGACTAATTAGCATGCAACATAAGCTTTGAAAATCATGCTATAAAATGATGCCCAAACCATGTTAAACAAGATAAACAAATGCATGCAAGCATGGCCCAAATACTTGAAGCAAGTCATGAAGCTTTGAAGCACATTTAGCATAACAATCACGGCATGCATTAAACAACTAAAAACAGATTTTTAGCATGTTAAAACAAGGCTAAAGGACTACTTAGATGTCATCTAAGTGGCTCCAATTTAGAGGCATGCACAATGGTCAAAACATGGAGCATGCAACACATGCTTTCAAAGCATCAAAGGGGTAACTAAAGCAAGCATACAAGCATACTATAAGGTCTGAAATGACAAGGTGGATGACTCTAAACCACTAAATCAAGACAAGAATGTCATGCTATACATGCATATACTTAAGGCCAACAAGCCGGAATGCAAAGGGGCTATACTAAGCATGCCAAATCCGACCCAAACAACCATGGACAGACCTAAAACATGGCAAAATATGCACAAAACCTTCACAAGACTAAGCCTAAAACATGCTTGAACAAAGGCTAACAACCTAAGGCGCATTAAGGCATAAACATGGCATTACAAGGTAGGTATGCTAAACATGCATGGTGTACCAAAACCAATTTAAAATCATGTTATATTATGGAAATGTAAGCATGAAAAACAGTCTATACATGCTCAACACATACTCAAGCATAGGCTCCCTTTAGAGGCCAAAATATGCCCTTTTCAAGGACAACAAGGAGAGGGGGTGGCCCTCCCCTTTTGGAGACTTCAAGGCACCATCTTCACCACTGAAATCCCTCAAGATTTCAGTGGTGAAGAGGCCCAAACACCAAAGTCTCGAAACTTGCACAAAATAGCACAAAATGAGGCCTTTCAAGGCCTAGGAGGGGTCAAACACCTCCAAACCACAAAACACTCTTAATAAACAGTCAAGATGGGCTAAAAACAGAACTTTTTTGTATTATACACTAAGCTCAAAAACGATTTTAAGATAGGTAAAAATACAATGCAAGATTGGGGAATAAAAAGGTTAGATTCTTACCCTTGTAGACCACCTTCACAAATGATGCTCCAATGGCCCTCCTTGGCTTGAATCCAGCACCAAAACTTCAAAACCAACCTCTTAGAACCTCAGTAGCTAAGTGAAGGTGAAACACTAGGTGTTTGTGTGCAATAGTATGACACAAACACACTAAAACACACACAAGAGGGAGATATAGAGATAGAAGGTGTATGGTTTCTAACCCTAGAACTCAAAACCCTAAAAAAGGCTGTCTAAAACTCTCTCAAGTGTTTCAAGTCTCTAACCCTAGCAACAAGAGAGAGTCCTCCTCTTTATAGAAGCTTTTTGTCTTGTAAAGCTTACAAGACAAGCTTCATAAGAGGGAGATCCCTCCATACACGTGTATGGAGGGGAGCAAAAGCAAGACAGCTGTCTTAAAATATCTGCAAAAGCAGATGCACAGGCCGGCCAAAAATGCCATTTTGGCCAAAAGGAGTGCCGACCGGCACTAAAAAGTGCGGACCGGCAATAAAAGATGCCGACCGGCAAACTACTGTGCCGATGGAAGTAAAAACCAGCCGGTGGCCTCTAGCCACTGCCGGTGGTGGGTGAGGATGGTCTACAAGCCCTACCCTGCCTCTCAAAGGCAAAACAGAAGTGTTTGGTGCAAAACCAGACACTAAACGGTCGAGTTCGGAGATCCTGAGGCAAGGCGCATAGCCGAGACCTCCGGGAACTCCAAACGAACACAAACATGGATGATCACCGAGTGTTCAAACGGTGACGTCTAAGTCTTGAGGACGGTCAAAAATGGGGTGTCTACAGTTGCCCCTCTTTGACAGAACTCGAAAGTCATAACAATGACGGGAGTGAATGTCAAAGCCCAGAGACGACCCATTTTTGACGAGGCCGAAGACTTAGACAAACATGCAAGACAAACAAGGTATGCGCCCGAAGGCATGGGCAAAATGCATGACAATGCACGAAGCCGAGCATAACTTATGATCATGCAAAGAAAGCTGTAATGAAGCATACATGCGACAGTTTTAAGCCAGCATACACCAAACTACACTACAATGCAGAAAGGATGTAAGAGAATTATGCAATTCTCGATATGTCTCACTCGGAGGATACAATACCTGTCCGGTTCGTCTGGTTGTACCAACCTCAAATGAACCGTACATACAATATCGTGCCTGCTAAGAAAACAAACTTAACAGGTACAATATTGTTAGCAACATGCATGACAATGCAAAAATGGATGCAAAATGATATGCAATATATACAAAACAATGTATAAACAATGCAAATGAAGATGCGATGTAATTGAAACAATGCAAACTAAATGCAAAGCAATTGAATCATAATCCAATCACGAGCGGTTCGAAACCACACCTATGTCAAGTAGATTGA
Source organism: Camellia sinensis (assembly GCF_055761805.1). Lineage (NCBI taxonomy): Eukaryota > Viridiplantae > Streptophyta > Magnoliopsida > Ericales > Theaceae > Camellia > Camellia sinensis. Next base: position 77,036,904 of record NC_138964.1, read on the forward strand.
TGGAGGTAACAAGTCTGTCTACCATAGAACGGTCAACTGAACTATGAGCATTGTAGACAGACGCAAGAACAAGTATTGAGTGGAATTGACACAAGTGGGGAAACGACCCGCTGGAGAGAGGACTACGATCCTAATGCTGGATGCAAAAATTACACTACAATGTAATATATATGGATATGTTAGGAAGATGGCAATGGATATGGCACGCGGGCCAAACCAAATCTTGCCTAGGAAAGGCATGCACGCATACAAGCCATGTTTAACATAGAACGGTCTACTGAACTATGCTTCGACACGAGAAGTATGGGTACATACCAGACCAAGCTCAACATGGAAAGGCGCAAGCTATAGATGGAAGGTGATGCAATGAATGCATGCGATCTAAAATGCAATGGAAATGGCACGCGGGCCAAACCAAATCTTGTTTAGGAAAGGCTTGTACACAAACAAGCCATGTCTAACACAGAAAAGGTGCCGCAACCCTCAAACCAACATACCAGCGTGGAATAGGCACGTACACATGCAGAATTGTGCTTTAACGTGAAAAGTAAGGGCACATACCAAACCAAGCTCAACCTGGAAAGGCGCAAGCCATAGATGGAAGGCGATGCAATGAATGCATGCAAACTACAATGCAATGGATATGGCACGCGGGCCAAACCAAATCTTGCCTAGGAAAGACATGTACACATACAAGCCATGTCTGACACAGAAAAGGTGCCGCAACCCTCAAACCAACATACCAGCGTGGAATAGGCGCGTACACATGCAGAACTGTGCTTTAACGTGAAAAGTAAGGGCACATACCAAACCAAGCTCAACCTGGAAAGGCGCAAGCCATAGATGGAAGGCGATGCAATGAATGCATGCAAACTACAATGCAATGGATATTTACAAAATGCATGACAATGCAGTATGATGTGATCTACTGGGGAGAATGCAATGGATGCATGCTAAAATGGAAATGCATGACAATGCACTATGATGCAACGGCTATGATTGCAGCTTTCCCTATCTTACCAGCAAGGCGATATACTAGGTTGGTTCAGTATCCAGAACTGAGGCGCAGACATACCGCCTCAATCTATGGGGCTTCCATACAGATTTCAAGCCGAGGATACACCCCTGGGTATTTAAACCAGACTTTAGTCTCGGAACTCCCGAACCTTTGCGTTCTAGGCATAAGCCGTTCGAACTCTAGTTTCCACCGTCCCAGTTGGTCTTCTAGGAACTCACTGCAAACATAGGCAGGTGGCTTTACTAGACCACCGAAAGTCGTTCGAGCACGACAAACACCAAAGGAATTGCACCTTTAGAGGATTTAAGGTCTCCTAGACCGGGATGCAAAATGGATGCATGACAATGCATGTTTTTGTGTTTGTTTTTTGTTTTTGAAATGCAAATGATGTATGAAATGCATGTTGCATGGAATGCGCGACAACACGCGGCTTTTGATGACGCAACTCATCAACAGTCGTTCGGGCACGACAAACACCGAAGGACTTGCACCTTCAGAGGATTTAAGGTCTCCTAGACCGTGCGTATTTAAGGTCTCGCCAGACCATGCAGTGCACAAGACAGTGCGACAGTTTGAAATGCACAAAACAGTGCGACGATTTGAAATGCACAAAACAGTGCGATTGTTTGAAATGCACAAAACAGTGCGACGGTTTGAAATGCACAAGACAGTGCCACAGTTTGAAATGCACAAAAACAGTGCCACGGTTTGAAATGCACAAAACAGTGCGATTGACTTGAAATGCACAAAACAGTGCCACGGTTTGAAATGCACAAAACAGTGCCACGGTTTGAAATGCACAAAACAGTGCGATGATCGAGGCGACGTATGTATTTGAAATACATTACAACGTTAATGCAAGAATGCAATGACAATGCAAGGGGTGCGTGTTACAACGCACGTAGTATGCAAGACAATGCAACTGCGAGGCGCGTGATAGCGCGATGTAATGCACCGAAATAGTGCGATGAACACGTGCAACGCACACGGGGCAACTTTTGGATCTTGTGAGAGGCAAAAAGGATACCAAAGGATACAACCTTACACGAGTTGGAGTGCCACGCACGGCAGACACGGTCCGGAGTCAAAACGGAGGCCGGTTGAGCATCAGAGATACACTTTCTTGCACTTTCTTGAGCTATGAAGGCCAAAAACTCATCATATGGCCTAAACAAGGTTGTGGGAACACCACCAGCCGAAAGGGGAAGCCATCGGCTGTCCATCGGCTGAAAAATCATTTCATCGGCACAAAATAATGCCGGCCGGCACAAAATGCTGCCGACCGGCAAAAAGTTGCTGAGTCGGGGCAGTTTCGACAATTCACCACGGGTGTTTTAAAATAGGGTTTCAAAACCCTAATGCCTCACTTTCCCACCGTCGAAAACCCTTACTCTCTCTATCTAGAGCGTCTTTCTCTCTCCGTTTCTCCGTTTCTTCGCGTTCTACACCCGTTTCGTCGTCGGATTCGCGATTTTCTTCGCATTTCGGACATTTTCAACCGAACAAAACTTTGTTTCGGTGCCTCGTTTGGCATTCCCGCCTTTTCGGGGTTTGTTCCCCTTGCTTTCCTCTTCATTTCCGTGCCTTTTCACATTTCGGCCTTCCCGGCCATTTCCGACCTTCCCGGGGGTTGGCCCTTCGGTTGACTCTTCGTATTCCGGCCCGGTTTTCCTTCCTCCGGCCATTTTCACATTATTTTCGATATCGCAGACGACATTCCACGTGGCGGGACTCCCCCGGACCACGAGATGGATCCCGGGGTCGAGCTTCTACCGCTGAGCGAGCACCCGTTCGACCTGGCGACCTACCGGCCGGCGATCCATGTTCTGCCACCCGACGGACTCCGCCAGTTCCGGAGCTTCGGGAGGCACGTGCCACCTGAGCTACTACTGCGCGAGCCTACCTCCCACCTTTCCTTTGGCGCTTCCTAGGTAACTTTCTTTGCTCTGCTTTACTTTCCGCAATGTAGGATACAAAACTGTCGTAGTTGGTTGTATTCTTTAACTGCTTTAGCTCTGATATACTGTATACTGTAGTTGATCGCAACCATACATACAACTGATATCTGCTTGAGACTGACACATGCACACACACTACACTAACCCCGAATCACCCAAACACACTGCGCACACTGTATTTCACTGCAAACATACCGATACCCAATAGCTGTTCAAACCTATCAATCTTACACTCATGCTATATCTGTTCTGAACCACCCAAACACGCTGACACATCACACGCTGTAGTTCACTGTAAGCGCACCGACACCCGGTATTTGCTTAAATCTGACAAACTTGCACGCATGCTATATCTGCTTTTAAAACTACATTTTGAATGTTGTCTTGCAATTGTCATTTTCTGTTTACAGGAGGATTCCCATACCATCCGCAGGTATGGGAACACTGGCGCTCGGGAGTGGTACGACGAGCTCCCTGACGCGGTCCGCCGTATAGTAGATCGAGCGGGCTTCGGCGCCTTCTGCCGAGGGCTATCCGGGCTTTCTACCTGCAGACCTCTCCTTGCCGCTTTGGCAGAGAGGTGGTGGGACACCACTGATTCGTTTCACTTCTCTGCAGCAGGGGACATGACGATGACCCCTTATGATTTCTCGATGCTCACAGGCATCGGGGTAGGGGGTGATCCGATCCCCTTTGATGTTGACATGGATGAGTGGACCGCCGCTCAGGTCCATTTGCTGGGTGAGGCACCACCTCTTGCTCGTCCAGGCTTCGTCCGATACTCCTGGTTCGAGGTCCAGTTTAGGGTCCAGCCCATGTTGGAGGAGGAGGCGCAGATGACTCAGGAGGACGTGGAGAGGTACGCCCGCGGCTTCCTCATGTTCCTGTTCGGGATGACCATCTTCGCCGACCGGGCGAACACCGTGCCTCTCTGCCTTCTCAGCGCACTGGTGGATGTTCGGGACATTTTGCACTATGACTGGGGTGGCGCCGCTCTGGCCACCCTCTATGGATACATGAGCTCGGCTTCCCACGGCAGCGGCCAGCTGCTCGGAGGCTATTGGCGGGCTTGGGAGGTACATTTCTTCTCCGCTTTTCATTTCTGCCCTATATTTTCTGTACTCTATACACTGCACACACTGTAGTCTGCTTTATACTTGCTGTATACTGTACACACGGCACACACATACATTCTGCTTTACACTGACTGTACGTTGCTCACACTGTACACTGTACACAACACACTGCACAACACACGGCTCTGCCATTTCTGCTTTATCTGTATTCTGCTTTATCTGATGAATGCACTGGTATTTATCTTGTAGTTATGGGTTTACGCCTACTTTCCTAGGCTTGCCCCCGTGCCAGTCACAGAGACGCCTCTGGTCGTCCCCTTTTCACGCCGCTTTGACGGGAGATGCACCCGGCGGCCACGAGAGACATTCGGCTTCTTCCGCCGATACTTCGACACCATTACCCCTGCCGAGGTATGTTTTACTTGCAGTTCATTTAAGCTTCGCTTTTCCACTGTGTATTTCGAAAAAAAATAGTAGATAACAAACTGTCTGTTACTTTCAGATCACATGGCGGCCGTGGGCTCCATTGCCGGCGGTGACGCGAGACCGATTTGCCGGTGCAGAGGAGACCTCGCGTTTCCGGATCTTGCTGGAGGGCCCGGTCTGTCGGGCCTGGAACCTGGGTGAGCGTTTCCTACGCCAGACCCTATGGTTACCTGAGCAGATAGTCCCGGTTCACCCTCCTGCGGACATGAGGGAGACCGAGAGGCTCACCGCCGAGCAGATGGACGATTACACTGTTGGCTGGGAGGAGGCCGGCTTCAGAGGCATCGGCGACTACCGAGAGTATGTGCAGACGTACCTCATGCGACCTCTGAGCGGCGGCCGTCGAGCAGAGGGATCCAGGCCGGTGGCGCCAGCGGCTAGGGCTGGAGCGGGAGTTGGAGCGGAGGTTTCGAGGAGGGCCCGAGTCCGGGGCAGGGGCGGAGTTCAGGGAGGATGGGTAGCTAGCTGGCCCGCCTTGCCTGCTGCACTGACTTTCCGGGGGCAGGGTGGGGCGACCTATCAGATCCCCTTCGCCCCTCCGCCAGTTGATCATGAGTTCATCGGTGTCCCCGATTTACCTCCGGTATGTATTACTGCATTTTGTACAGTCATTTCATTTCAGTTTATTTGATATTCCACAGAATATTAATGCATCTGACACTTTTGCAGGCTTCTTCTGAGTACACCCGTCAGTCATTGGCGATGAATGCCTCGATGATGGGGATGCTTCAGCGGACTTTTGACCTCCTAGCCCTCTACAGCATTCCGGTATGTTCTTCTGAAACTGGCCCCAAACCATTCATATACTGCTTCACATAATCTGATGCACGACACAACACCTGATACACTGATCTCACAGTATCTAATACACTGCATACACTGCATTCTGCACTGTACTCTACACTGATAAACTGCTCACGGCATTCAGACGTTGTACTCTGCATTCTGCACTGATAAACTGCTCACGGCATTCTCACACTGTGTACTGCATTCTACACTGATAAACTGCCTACAGTATTCATACATACACTGATAAACTGCTCACAGCCTTCACACACTGTACTCATACACTACATTCTGCACTGATAAACTGTCCACAGTATACTGATGCATTTTCCTTTTATGTACTTTTTCAGCCTCCTTTCCAGATTCCCATGGCAGGAGGTGCCCCAGCTGGACCTTCCGTCCCGGCTCGAGGGAGAGATGAGGAGGGCAGAGCATTCCCCCACACTAAGGCGGGGCGCACTCATGTCGGGAGTAGCTCGCGAGCTCCAGTACTGGACGATGATGATGACGAGGAGTCAGAGACGGAGGCAGAGGTGGAGTCAGAGACGGAGGCAGAGGCGGAGTCAGAGTCATCAGAGGAGGAGACCGGAGGCGGCACTAGCTCGGGCTCTGACGGCGACGCTGATGACGCTCCTGGACCCTCGTCCAGGAAGAGGACTAGGACCGACTGATGGCCCCCGGAGTGATCGACACGGATGCGAATTTTTGTTATTTTTCTTCTTTCTTGTACCTTTCTCTTCTTGTTGGTAGTTAGATTACCTTGTACTGCCGCAGGCAGATTTTTGTTTCCCAAAACTTTGTACTTAAAAAGATTATGAAATGAACAAACTTCTTGTCTTAAAAATTGTTACATTTACATATCTCATGCATTGCATCGCATGTTTCATCATGTTACACCTCAATGTAAATGGAATTGACTGGTTGCCTGAAAATTGAACACTTGCACGGTAACAATCAGATAACTAAACAGCCAACAGCAAAATAACCCAAGCAACCCACTGCCTGATTCTGGACACACAGCCCTTACTCTGTTGGGGATTAATCTGCATACAGCCCATAACACAACATTCGGTTCATTTTGCACACAGCAAACTTTAAACACAACAGCCCAATCTGACAAGACGGCCTTCAAAGGCGAAATCAACTAGGGTTGACACATGCTCGGATGCCCCAAATTTTCCCTTCCTTCTTTTGGTTCGCCCAGATGTAGAGAATGGCACAGCATCCTGAGCATAAACAATTTTTGAACTTAAATAAGGGTTTTTCAACCGGGGTATCGAGCCTACAACTGGACACAACGAGAAAGACTCAACAAAGGTACATGACCTAAACACAACGAGACACGCTCGAGAAAGACTCAAAATAAAGGTTGAGGTAAACAAAACAAAAGACACGACATACAGACGCGTTAACGGAGACGGGGGACCTCAGATCATGAGGAGCCAGTTTCTCTGGGTATTGTTTCCCATCCCTTCTAATTTCTGATTCTCACATCACTCGGCCCTCAGGCTTGGTTTTTCTTCTCAACACCCTTTTTCTTACTTTTCTCTCAACTTACACCTCTCTATTCTTTATTCTCTCATTTTTCATCCCTCCCCGGGGTGTTTAATGGATGAATAGGGAGTTGCGGGTTCATGCTCGACGCTGTTAGCTCACGGCTATTTCTTCTGATGGGTAGAGTGCCCTCCTGGCAAGTACGTCGATGACGGGGGAAGGACAGAACACCTGACTCCACTGTGCCCCTAGTTCATCACTTTGACCATTTTTCGTTTTTGGTTCTACTAAAACAGTTTTGATCAAGATGAGAGTCGGATTAACGTACTTGTTCGATTTTTGATTTGAAAACCATGCAAGTTAGGCTGTAAGCACTGAAAATTTTCCTTTTTGGGTCCAAGAAAATGGTCCAGTTTTGGAAAATGGAATAGTTTTCGAGAAAATAGTCAACCTCAGTAAAAATTTTCAAAAACTATTTTTGCAAACGGCTGATACTCAACGAGCATGGAACTTACTCTTTGAGATGCGCAACCTCGGATCGGAGGCAATGGAAAATTGCCCCTGGCTTGAAGAACGCCGTATGGCAACGGAAAGTTGCCCTTGGTTTGAACGGCGGTTCATGGCAACGGAAGGTTGCCCCTTGTTTGGATGGTGCCGCAGCAGTCCACAAACAGTCTTCAATGGTGGTGGTCGAACTCTTGCACACAGAGGTGACGAAGACGGTTACAACAAATATATGGACACAATCCCCTTGGAAGGTGTTGGCGACTAGACTTTGGGATGAAGTCAAAACCATTGCATGGACCGAGACGCTATGAAAGCGTTGGGGGCTGGACTTCAGGATGAAGTTGCCTACGTATCCCAAACATGGGAATCAAGCCTTACGTAGTTCCGGTTAAGGTACACTCGGGTATTTTAACCTTCACTTTTCAGGCTCTAACTTTTGCCAAGGCGCCCGACGCGGGTTTTCGACCTTGCGAGCTTCTTTTCATTTTCTTCTTTTTTGTATCTTTTCATTCTTTTTTCCCTCTTTTTTTTTCTTCTTTTTTTTTTTTGATTTTATTTCTTCTCTTTTTTTTTGCATTTTTTTTGTATTTTTCTCTTGCTCTAACTTTTGCCTGGGTCGCCCTTCCAGGTTTTCGACCCAGCGAGCCTCTCAAAGGGTAAAAGTGTAGCAAGCCCATGTCAAATGGTTCCTGAAACTGAAGCCTCTCTGTGTCTAGGAGAACGGCTGTTGCACTGATTTGCAGAAGAATCCATCCCGGTTGCTCCTCAAGCTTCTTCCGGCGAGGTCTACTCCTTCTGATTCGGCTTTGGTGCCTCTTGCTCGAGGGTTGCTTCTGATATGGCCATACAGACCTTGCATGACGTTTGACCGTTGAACTTTCTGAACGGGTTCAAGGTTCGAAATGGACGAATTGAATCTTGAGGCTGAGAGCGATCCTAGGCTGCACAATCTCAAGAGCGGTTCCACACAGGTCTTCACAAGGCTGCGCAAAACATTTGTTTTTGAAAGTTTTTAAGAAAGCGACGAATTGCTCGCGCCGAAGATAGTGTGGAACCAATCTGGATCAAGCCAGGGTCCTTCCCAGTACTCACGCTGACAAGCATGGATTCATTCATTAAAAGGCTTAGCATGCTTTTCTTTCTCCCAAAATGATCAAAGTTTTACAAAACCCGAGGAATTCCTTCCTCTTCGTTTTTTTTTTTTATATATCACCGCAGTGTTCAAAAGGTTTTTTGAAAAACTTAGGCTAATGCAATGAGTTCGGTGCACAGGAGAGCAGGCGAGATGTACTGTCAGCCCATTCGAATCCTCTGGCACTTGTACTGAAAGTAAGCATGAAGGTGAGATAGCAACAGCTGTTTCATTCAGATTTGTTGGTGCAACTGGCCCCTCGGCAGAAACAGACTCAAAACAAAAACAGGTAATTACAAGACAAAATGGTGTTCGGGACAACAGCCCCAGAATCACCTGGTATTCTAAACAAAGGGGACTGACTCGATACAACAAGACAGACTCTTAAGCAAAAGGACTGACTCAAAATAAAGAGACAGACTGAAAACAAAAGACTGACTCGATACCCAAGCCAGAATTTACAAAACTCGGTTTCACCGATGCTCAAAAATGCGTGCCAGACGCTATATCCAAAATACACCGAATGCCGCCCGCAAGTGGTTCACTTTACATACTCGCAGTATCCGTGTCCTCAAAATCCAGCAACTGGGTAATAACAGGCTTGGTTGGGATGGGCGGGAGGATAACCTCGTTGTCAATCAAATCTTGCACCTCATGACGAAGGCGGAAACAACCATCGGTACTGTGACCGGACTGTTGGTGGTACGCGCAGTACAAAGTAGCATCATGTGTGGCAGGGAGATTCTTCGGGAGAGGCCGAGGCTCGAGGGGCTTAAGATGCCCATTTTTAGCCAATATTAGTAACGCCCTAGACAAAGGCATGTGGAGGTCGTGAAAGGCTCTGCGTCCTCGGGGCAGATACTTGGAGGTCTGAGGATTCTTGCTAGACGCACTAGCGAAAGGGTCGGCAGGCGCCACCTTAGCTTTTTGATCCCTTCCCGGTGCAGGGAGGGGAATAGGAGGAATTGTCCTGGCTTGACGGGGCCCTTCCCGACTTTCTGCCTGGCTTGAACTTCCTTTGACTGGAGTGGGGAAAGCATCATCCACAGCTTTCGCCACAACTGCGGTTATCTGTTGCTTGTTCATCCCCCCGGCTTTCAAAGCCTCGACTGCCCACAGCAGTTGTTCAATGGGATCGGCATCTACCTTTGCTTTGTCTTTTCCTCTGGCCTCAGCCTGATCGAGGGTTCGGGTTGATGTCGGCATGTCATTACCATAACTGGGGGCCATCTCCGGTTGGCTCAGTTCAATCACAATTCTCCCCAACAACGGGGGCTCCTGGGATACAAAACTCCCGGCATGTGGTGCGGCTAGAGGTGAAGCTGACATTCCGTAGGCGAGATCCGCCACAGATCTTTGGAGATCACCTATCATCCCCATTAGTTCAAAGGTGGTGGGCTCACGAGCCTGATATAACTGGGGGGCCCAGACCGGGTGCACAACAGGCGACCTGTGCGGATGTGGCATACCAATGTTGGCCTCACTCTGCAGAGCGATCCCTTGATCTAATGCAGCTGTCATAACCACGAATTCTTCTGAATTCTGCATCGTCATGGGTTCTGCCTCAGCCAGGGGGAACGCTGGCGATTCTGTATCAACTCTCTGAACTTTCTGAACTGAAAGGAAAAACAGACAGCATTTCAGCCCAAACTGATCAAACACAGGTGTAGCCGAACAACTTTACTACTGATCACTGTTCCGCAGAATTACTGTTCCCAAGACTGAATCCGGATACCCGCAGATAACTGATTCTCGATAACACTGATACTGGTGCCCTCGGGTCTAATACTCAACCTTGCAAACTGATATGTGCGTTCCTGTAGAGATACACTCTAAAAGCACACAGCAAGTAAGAAAGAGCCAAAACACCCCTATATTGGGGTAGGGTTTCCCTGTGCTATTTTGTTAGGAGCTAGGGTTTTACTATGCACGCAACAGTTTCAAACAACCTATAAACGGGTAAGTAACCTGTCCTATCTTGGAATGGTCACTATGGATCCGAATATGTACTAGGTCGAATGGTCAAAACGGGCGCCCCGGTAAAACCGGGGTTTGTGTTCCCATACTGTCAGAGCCCATAGCCGGTCAGCCTTATGGTCATGCCTTGACAAGAAAAGCCTCCGGCAAATCGTTCAGGAATGGCAGATGGCAAACACTGTGTTCCTAGGCGTACCAATGCACATGCAATGCAAAGAAACACATAAGTGAAATCAAAACAGGATATCACGAGTTCGAGTCAAGCTCTCTAAAATCCCCAGCAGAGTCGCCAGAAACTGTAGACGCGCCCGCGGGGGACCTCGTGCTACAGCTCGGACTCTCGATTTGTGTCGCGGTTCTAAATTTGAACCAAAGAGTCCAAATCCGGCAAATCGTTTTGAGAAACAGATTTTTGAAAAAGTAGTGCCAAACATGGACTGCTTTGCCAGATACTGAGTCGCCACCTAAATATTTTAAAATGGGAGAATTTAGGAAACCCTGACTCGGTGCCGAAGGCCACATGTCCGTCATCACCGGAGTTGTCTCGGCTCGGGAGCTTGGGTACGATCGGGGAAGGTCAGCTATGAGCACCCCCTTTCGCCCGGTCCGAAGACCGGCCTCTACTAATCGTGATATCCATTTTTGAAAACGTTTATGTGTTCTTATTCCAGTTATTAGCCTAGAATTACTATGTTATGCGCGCAGCAAACAAGTATAAACTAGATTGCCTGATTTGGAAATAAGTATTGCATATCCGTTTGTTTTGAAAAGCGTTTTGGGATTTGCTACTCGCGAGTAGACTAAAACACGGATTTCAATGAGTTTTTCCAACTCAAACAATCCAACCTTCACCCACAGGCATTCAAGCAGTTTATCACATAAACACTTAGCCGCATGGCAAACATGCTATCATGTTAACATTCACACGCATGCGAGATGCTAAAGCACAAATACTTACATAGTACTCCGTGCCAAAAACAATAAACTAGTTAGCAAACATGCATGTCCTAGTTCATGTTAAATTGCCTAATGCAACGCATACAGGATGCAATCGAAGTAGGCTCGGCTAACCTAAGCATGGCCTATAAGATGCGATTAATTGATGCACGTATTCAATTTGGAATTGAAGTACAAATGCAGTTAGCGTGATGTACCGAGCCTAATGCATGTAGTACAAATGCATGAATGCGCGCATGCATAGCATAAGGTATGCTGTATTAAGCATGTCCTATTACTAACCAACAAAGCAGGTAAGTAAAGGGGAAGAAAGAAGTGGGGATTGGAAGACATACACACCACTCACGCACACTTATTACAGATTTGCCCTCACTAGGAGGGACCAAATAAATATTACAAATAATTATCTACGCAAGCTAATTAAATATTACAAATTGCCTAGTCAACTAAGCAAATTAACTAAAGCTAGAAAAACAATAAACCGCCTCGGGAGGAGGGCTCGATGCAATGCATGCCCGGTCCCGCTCGGAAATGTGCCGCGATGCATAGGCTGCCTCTGTTTTCCTTCCTTCACTCCTCTGGAGGCTGCCAAAACCTTAGGACTGCTTCCTTGGATGCTGGGAGACATCATCGGCTGCATGGAATTGCCACCGGCAGTGGGATGCGGCCACCGGCACAAAATGAAGCTGTCGGCAGAGAAATTATTGCCGGTCGGCACTTTACACTGCCGGTCGGCGGAGTGTTCCTACAGAATCTGCAAATGACAGCAACAGAGGGCAAGGCAAAGCATGGCAGCACAATTCAAGGCATGTATGCACCATTCATGCCCCCTATCATGGTAATGACTCAAAGGGGCATGTGTCTCGATTCTCGGACCACCAATCACGCATTTCCATGCATGATGGCCCAAAGAAACAAGTATGCAACTTTCATGTCAAATGAAATGCAAACCAATCAAGCAAATCAAGGCCCAATTCCTATCATCAAGTCAAGGAACAAGGCATGCATGCAAGATGCAATGCAACCTAGGCATACAAGCTAAGGATGCAACATGGCATGGCAAGACACTTATGCAAGCATGCAAGCAAACATGAGGCAATGCTAACCAATGAAAAGGTGGTCTTAAACATGATTTGGGCAGCTCTAATAAGGCCCAAAACAGTAGCCACAAGGCTATAATGAGGGACCAAATACGCATGCACACATACATATGTTGAAAGGCCAATACTTAGGCACAAATTGAACAACTCTCAAACACACTTGAAAGAGGCATAACATAGACTAATTAGCATGCAACATAAGCTTTGAAAATCATGCTATAAAATGATGCCCAAACCATGTTAAACAAGATAAACAAATGCATGCAAGCATGGCCCAAATACTTGAAGCAAGTCATGAAGCTTTGAAGCACATTTAGCATAACAATCACGGCATGCATTAAACAACTAAAAACAGATTTTTAGCATGTTAAAACAAGGCTAAAGGACTACTTAGATGGCATCTAAGTGGCTCCAATTTAGAGGCATGCACAATGGTCAAAACATGGAGCATGCAACACATGCTTTCAAAGCATCAAAGGGGTAACTAAAGCAAGCATACAAGCATACTATAAGGTCTGAAATGACATGGTGGATGACTCTAAACCACTAAATCAAGACAAGACTGTCATGCTATACATGCATATACTTAAGGCCAACAAGCCGGAATGCAAAAGGGCTATACTAAGCATGCCAAATCCGACCCAAACAACCATGGACAGACCTAAAACATGGCAAAATATGCACAAAACCTTCACAAGACTAAGCCTAAAACATGCTTGAACAAAGGCTAACAACCTAAGGCACATTAAGGCATAAACATGGCATTACAAGGTAGGTATGCTAAACATGCATGGTGTACCAAAACCAATTTAAAATCATGTTATATTATGGAAATGTAAGCATGAAAAACAGTCTATACATGCTCAACACATACTCAAGCATAGGCTCCCTTTAGAGGCCAAAATATGCCCTTTTCAAGGACAACAAGGAGAGGGGGTGGCCCTCCCCTTTTGGAGACTTCAAGGCACCATCTTCACCACTGAAATCCCTCAAGATTTCAGTGGTGAAGAGGCCCAAACACCAAAGTCTCGAAACTTGCACAAAATAGCACAAAATGAGGCCTTTCAAGACCTAGGAGGGGTCAAACACCTCCAAACCACAAAACACTCTTAATAAACAGTCAAGAGGGCCTAAAAACAGAACTTTTTTGTATTATACACTAAGCTCAAAAACGATTTTAAGATAGGTAAAAATACAATGCAAGATTGGGGAATAAAAAGGTTAGATTCTTACCCTTGTAGACCACCTTCACAAATGATGCTCCAATGGCCCTCCTTGGCTTAATCCAGCACCAAAACTTCAAAACCAACCTCTTAGAACCTCAGTAGCTAAGTGAAGGTGAAACACTAGGTGTTTGTGTGCAATAGTATGACACAAACACACTAAAACACACACAAGAGGGAGATATAGAGATAGAAGGTGTATGGTTTCTAACCCTAGAACTCAAAACCCTAAAAAAGGCTGTCTAAAACTCTCTCAAGTGTTTCAAGTCTCTAACCCTAGCAACAAGAGAGAGTCCTCCTCTTTATAGAAGCTTTTTGTCTTGTAAAGCTTACAAGACAAGCTTCATAAGAGGGAGATCCCTCCATACACGTGTATGGAGGGGAGCAAAAGCAAGACAGCTGTCTTAAAATATTTGCAAAAGCAGATGCACAGTAGTCGGCCGGCCAAAAATGCCATTTTGGCCAAAAGGAGTGCCGACCGGCACTAAAAAGTGCCGACCGACAATAAAAGATGCCGACCGGCAAACTACAGTGCCGATGGAAGCAAAAACCAGCCGGTGGCCTCTAGCCACTACCGGTGGTGGGTGAGGATGGTCTACAAGCCCTACCCTGCCTCTCAAAGGCAAAACACAAGTGTTTGGTGCAAAACCAGACACTAAACGATCGAGTTCGGAGATCCTGAGGCAAGGCGCGTAGCCGAGACCTCAGGGAACTCCAAACGAACACAAACATGGATGATCACCGAGTGTTCAAACGGTGACGTCCAAGTCTTGAGGACGGTAAAAAATGGGGTGTCTACACTTGGATGCTTTCCATATATGACACTTGTCACGTTGTCCAACTGGTCTTGTATCTTTTCCACCGGCAACTCCAAAGATCTCTTTCGTTTCTTAATCTTACCATTGTAAGCCCTACTCTTTCTCCTTTCTGGGTGGTCCTCAGGCAAGTAACATCGATGGTTAGTGTACCTCGTCTTACTTCTCAAAGATTCAAAATATGGTTCATCATTACAAGTGTAACAAGAATAATGACCCTTTGTTCTCCACCCAGATATGTCACCAAATGCAGGCCAATCGTGTATTGTCCACAACAAAGCTACATGCATTTGAAAAGTTTCATTTGTGGAGACATCGTAAGTTAGTGCACCATTTGTCCATGACTCATTCAACTCATCTACCAATGGTCGCATGTAGACGCCAATATCAATCCCTGGTTGCGATTCTCCAAGAATAAGTAATGATATCAAACAAAATGGATCATTCATTACCAACCAAGGTGGCAAGTTGTATGCAATGAGTATGGCAGGGCCCAAACTGTAAGAGTTGTTCATGTTCCCAAAAGGGTTAAACCCATCAACGACCAACCCTAGCCTCACATTTCGAGGCTCCAAGGAAAACTCGGGGATGTTGTGCATCAAATTCCTTCCACTCATCGCTATCAGCGGGATGCCTCAATATCTCGTTGTCCACTCGTTTGTCTTTGTACTATCTCATGTCCTCAGCTTTCTTCCTTGACATGTACAATCTTTTCAACCGTGGTGTCAAAGGAAAGTACCGCAATACTTATGGGGGATCTTCTTATCCCTTCCACGGTTGATCTTGTATCTAGATGTCTTACAAGTCAGGCATTTATCTAGTGTTGCATTCTCCTTCCAAAATAATACATAATCATTTATGCAAGCATCAATGAGTTCATATGACAAGCCCAAGTCACGTAGTATTTTCTTAGCTTCATAAGTTGACTTGGGAACCAAATTTTCTTTTAGTAAAAGTCTACTTAAAAACTCTAGCATCATGTCAACTGACCTATTGGTCCAATGATTTGTTATCTTCATATTAAGCATCTCTATCACAAACTTGAACAAAGTATAATTTGTACAATTCGGGAACACCTCATGCTTGGCATCAATCAACAACTGATCAAAAGTTCTCACTTTCTCCCCTTGGGTTGTATCAATCGATTCCCCTCCTATTCGATTTTCCACTGAGGCTTCAATACCACCTAAAATTTCATCACCATCAAGTCGCATCTCATCATCATGATAAGCCTCGTTTGAAACACGGGGTTCCCCATGCTAGTGCCATATAATGTAAGTTTGCATAATTCTATATTGGAGCAAATG
Source organism: Camellia sinensis (assembly GCF_055761805.1). Taxonomy (NCBI): domain Eukaryota; kingdom Viridiplantae; phylum Streptophyta; class Magnoliopsida; order Ericales; family Theaceae; genus Camellia; species Camellia sinensis. Next base: position 77,052,740 of record NC_138964.1, read on the forward strand.
AATTTCCACATTTTGAAGATTTTGTCTATAAACATTCACACACTTTATACACGGGCACAAAATATTACCATTCTGGTCTAAAACCCCCATTCCAAATTAAAAAAATAACTTGAACCCATCATTATATGGTTTACTCATCTTTCCATCAACCGTCCTACCTATGGCAATCCAACTTTTATCCATGTCTGATCACAAATGAAAGATTAGGAACGATATAGTATAATGTAGACTTATGTATTTATGAACTAATTATATAGAAAAATTCAATAAGAGCTTCACCAAATATATGTCCAGATCTTTAATGAAGATTCTTATACAAGTTCTAAGGTTATATGCAAGCAAGGAATAAAAACTAACAAAAATGGTCATTATTAATTTTAACACATCTTTACCAAAAAAGATCATTAAAAAATCAACAAAAATCACCACATGTCTACACGTCTTTAATATATATATATATATATATTTGGTTTAAAAAGAATCAAGAAAAAGTGAAATTTAATTCAATTGTAAAGATTTCACAACTTATTCTTATAACCTTATACACCAGCCAATTATATTAGATTTTATTGATCCGTACTCAAATAGAAATGAATCTGTGTTGGTGACCAAGTGTAATGGTCCTGCACAAAGTCTACAGAGAGACACAACTCCAACCATCAAGAAGACAAATAAAGATATTGCAATACAAATTACCGTGCTACCAAGTCCTATTCCACAACTAGTAAAAAGCAGAATACTCAATTCATAAGTTATGGAGTCTCTCCCACCAAGAAATAATAATAAGCGGAAACCCAATTCCTCCATCCAGTAGTCATTTTGACATAGCAAATAATTTTCAACCAACCCAGACATGCATATCTTTCTACAATCTGCAGCATTTCACAAATGGAATATAGGGAAAAAAAACCAATTCACAGCAATACATGTGTATTTATATGCAACCACAAGGATTTGCAAATAACCACTTAAGCTCTCTATAGAATTGAGTAGTCAAAATTACTACATAAGAAAAAATGTTTGCATAAATCTACTTCAATAAGAAATCAAGATGATGTCTACTTCACCCGTGACAAAGATAGAAGCAAAACACCACAAGATATATATCTCATACAGCACTATTAGGTAGCGACTGCAAATACATGAAATAACAATTTCTAAAGAGTAAGAAAATTGTTATAGCTAGAATCTAATTCAATAACAAACACAAGCATTATATATGAAAGCTAGATGTAGAAATTGATGATAAAAAAACACTAAATATAAAAAGGGAAACAAGAGCTTATGTATTAGAATAGGCATGTGCCTATTCCTTCGAAAAAAACCCACTGATAACAGCAATATATAATAATTGTTCTTGGATTGGAGGGTTTGACAAGGAAGCGGCAGCTATGGAGGGGAATGGTAACATTACTTTGGATGGTTTTTAAGGGGAAGGAAAGTATACAAAAAGGTCGAAAAGGGAAAGAGGGCCTGCAATTTGGGTGCTTTACTTCCCCTAAAAAATTCAACGGACGTGGGAAAAGTGAAATACTGGATATTAATATACTTTTAATACCAAGTGTACTCCTCACTTTTTTAGAATTCTACTTATTTGACTTCTGCTCCACCCTTTCCTTTATAAGTATCATCTAACCAAACAAAAAGAAATATACCTCTCATCCCATTCCCTTCACTCCCCCTCCTCCTGTGCATCCAAATTTAGCATTCATATAGAACAAAAAATTTTAACATTCCCTTGGATTCTTATGTATGAAAAGAAGAAAATCAAGAAACAAGAACCACGCAAGCCAGAATCTATATGAAGGCGTTCCGGTGATTTACCGCAATATACTCTTTGGAGGTAAACCAGTCAAAAGAGTCACAATGTTTATTTTGGTAAAAAGTATTTTTTACTAATGAGTGAAAACCCCACAGAAGAAGGTTTTTGCGTACAATAGATTAGAGCTTTGAATACATACACAATGAGGGACCAAATATAAATGCAAATACATACACAATCAATGGATTAGGGCTTTGAAACTAATGAGAGAGAAAGGAAAAACAAGGGAAAATGTTTAAAACCACGAAAATCAAACCCAATTAGGACATCAAATCCAAAAAACTTTACAAATCAAACCACTTCAACCAAACCCATTTTTTGAAATCAACACCAAATTAAATTGAACAAATCATAAAACCATAGAGCAAGATTCTGAAAGAGGGAAATGGAGAAAGAGGGACAGAGAGGAAGAGAGAGTAATCGAGGTAGATAGACCGAGAAACAGAGAGAAAGACACACCACGAGTGAGAGAGAGACAGACCAACAGCGAGAGAGTACCTGTGAGGATGCGACAGTGATGGTTGCGAGCGGCGGTGGCGGTGGCGGTGGTGAGCGGCGTTGGTGGTTTGCGCTGAGGTGAGGTGATGTGGGGTGAGGTTTGGTGGTCAAATATAATATGTGTGTGAGAAGAAGAACTGATATATCTGATTTCATAAGGAGCCAATATATTAATTTCCCTCTAAAATCTTTAGCAACTAAACCATTTATTTTGTGACAAAATTATTTCTTCACCAAAGACAAAAATATTGGCCATGAAAATAGTTTTCTCACTAAATGATATCAAAATATTAAAAATAATTGGTGACGAAAATATATTCGTCATAAATATTTTTATAATTCGTGACCAATTTTTTCCCCACCAAAAGTCTCAAAATTTTGGCACCATCCGAAAAATTTAGCGGGAAAATCTTCGGTGACAAAAAAATATAAATAATGATGAAAAATAATTTCGTCACCTAATTTTTTTATTATGCATGTAGATTGGTGACGAAATTTTTATTTTTTTTCTAAAAATGGTACATTTGGAGACAAAATATTATTTTCTTCATTAAAAGATTTGTCTTTCGTGACAAAATTTATTTCTGTCATTAGTTTTCGTCTCTAAAGACTTTTTGTTGTAGTGTATTTTGTTGGTGAGATTTTTATATGAGAACCTAACTTATTTCCTTATATTTATTTTGTCTCTTTTTATCTTCACCTCATTATTATTTTATTCATCTCCTTTGTTTTCGATTTTTTTTTTAATTATTCATGGGCTCCAAGTAAATTACTTTTTCTTTCCCACCAAGTAAATTTTATTTTGTTATTTCCCATCATTTCTTTGTCCTTTTTTTCTTCCTTTCATTATACACTTTGTTTTCCCTTTTCTTCTGCCCCAAGTCTAGTGCTCAATAAATTGAGCCATCTTTCTTCTTTCCATCTACAAAGCTCTCTTTCTCCCTCTTTAACTCTCTTCTTTCAACTCCTTTTTTCTCTTTTCAATTTATGATCAAAACTTTGAATTTAGTTTGGGAATGTTCAGAGTGAAAGTTAACATTTCTATTTAAGAAGGGAATTGTAGATTTTGTCAAGCCTTACATACCTTATGTCTTAAATTTTAATTCGCCATTTATATGGAGATCTATGGAGAAATAGTAGATAATTAAAGGGTTGGTGATGACTGAAATTGATTTGAGGTAACTAGGTGGTATAAAATATGTTTTATGTGATCTTGGATGTTAATCATATGATTACGTATGTTCTTGAATTCATAAATATTCATCCTAGGAAAATATGTTCTATATTCTGTAATAAACTAAAATTGAGGGCAGTAAAGGCCTCTGAAACTGAAATTGACTATATCATTGTGGTTAACATAATTTTTAGAGCCAACGGAGAAATTTGATTAAAAAATTGATTCGGATCAAAATAATTAGATTAATTCAATTTAAGTGAGCCTAATTAATTAGCACTAAACCTTGATTAGCCATTTTGATTAGTCAAGCCTATGTATATGTGTGTTCAATTGTTTAATTATGACACTTTGACTCAAACATGCCGAAGGCGAGCACATACAAAGAGAATAGTGAGTTCTAGAGAGAGAGAGAGAGACTCAATCTTGGAAAGAATTGAATAAAGAAATAAAGAATCAAGGAGAGAGAGTTAAGATTTTGCATAATCAGGCCATATGCAAGACTCTAGGTGAGTTTTTGAAACATAATTTGTGTGGTTAAGTTCATAACTATATGAATTCAAGAAGATAATGAAATGAATTGCATGAATTGAGTCTAAAATAGAGAATTGGAGATTTATTCATCCGTTGCATGTAAGACATCATTGTGAAATGTCATTTTAGAGTGCAATCTATGTTATCTAAGTCAAAAGATAGGTCATTTTGATCATGCATGCATAATTCATGTGGCAATTCATGAGGCTACGAACTTAAATTTCATGTATATAAAGCCTTAGAAGGGAAATTGGACCAAATTAAAACATACATGGTGAATTCCATAAGTTGGGCTTTGATTTGTGTAGTTTGAGCTAATATTTATGTTTATTAATGAGTATGTGAAGTCAAGAGTATGCCATGTTTGAATTTGGAGCCTTGGATATGTGTTGGAAGCTCAAATTGAATTCTAGAAATCTCAAAAATTTGACAGACTGCTCAAGCGAGCAAAAGGTGGCTCGAGTGCACATTTCGAGCTCCCAGTAGTTTTGCAGACAATTGCACAATGGTTCGACCAACCAACTGTGCGCTCGAGTGAACCCACTTTTGTTCAACACTTGGGTTGAGCAACTATCGAGCGACCATCGAGCATAAAAATCGAGCATCTAGCACTTTTGCAGTCTTTGTAGGTAGCTCAAGCGACAAAGTGTGCACTCGAGCAAACCCTCTGCATATTGTTGAACCGCTTGAGTGACCAAGTGTGTGCTCGAGCGAAGTACCCTATTTTAGGAAACTTTGAAAAGTGGTTTTATGTTTCAATTTTTGTTTTATTTCATTTCTGAGCATTCTTAGGTACACATTGAGCATTCTAAATGAACTAAAGGGTCAGGGGAAAAAAAAAAAAAAAAACCTAATAAAAATAAACGAATTAAAGAACGAATTGAATTGAATTGTAATGTGACCCAATTTATGTTTCGGTTATGAATCATTTAGGGTCAACTTTGAGGACAAATCGGCCAACTTAACACTATGAGTAATATCTTGGTAAAGATATTTTTATATATGTCATTTTCTTAATACTACCTATGTGGTAAGCTTTCCGAACTCATTAATTTGTATTATGATTGAGTATTCCACCTGTCTGATTCGTAAAAGGCTCGTGAAGGTCATTTTATAAGAATACAAAATGGGCCCAAGGCCGTTTGGTAGGTTTGATGAGAATATGAAATGGGCCCAAAGCCTTTGGTATGTTTCATTAGACTACGAAATCGGCCCAAGGTCATTTGGTATATTTGATAAGGACACGGAATGGGCCTAAGGCCGTTTAGAATGTTTGACAAGATAGACCTAAGGTCATCTTATATATGAATTGGACCAAAGGCCTTTTTGAATATGAATACGAATGTGAACATGATCATGACTATAAACGCGCGTATGATTTGGTTAGACTAAAGGTCATTTTGAATATGAACGTGAATACGAATTTGAAAATGATCGTGATTGTAAACGTGCGTATGAACATGAATTTGGAAATGATGGGCCTAAGGTCGTTTTGTACATGTGATGTAAAGGACCGGATGGTCAGTTGTGCATGGATCCATTAAATGTGAACATGGTCATGAATTTGAATATGTGCACAAACAAGAATATGGTAATGTTAGACCCGAGGTCGTTTAGTACATATGTTATGAAGGACCGATGGTCATTTGTGTATGAATCTATTAGACCTAAGGTCAATTTATGATTAAATGTTTGGAACTAAGGTCGTTTTGTCCCTTTTGATGTGCCTTGAGCATATTGGACTTGAGGTCATTTTGTTTTGATAATAATCTACATGTACTACTCATATGTATGATTTACCTATTTAAAAGTCTCATTTATATAACCTCTTTACTCTTGTATTATTCACTGGGCGTTAGCTCACATTTTATCTATATGTATATAGGTGAGCAGCGGGATGTCCAGCCCCAACCCTAGTGATCATGTGAGAGAACCAAGTTTTGTGGAGTCAACCTGGGATGCCTCACGCAAGGGGCTTTGTCTTTAATTTTTAGTTTTGTCCCTGGGTTGCTTTTGTTGGTCACGTATGGCCATTTGCGTATATAAGTTTTGGCCTACAAGGCTATGTTATGAATCTTCCTGGACATGTATGATGTTTTTTTGTACAAATGTGTGAGTTATTTTTATTATGAGTAAAAAGTTTTTGTTCTATTCCATTTATGCACAAGCCCATTGGACAATGATTTACTTTTTCGTCCACTTTTGGCCCCCTATTATTAATCATGATTTGATTTCTTTATGAAGTTGTAGGTAATCTCATTGTTACTGGCCGGTTATATAGCGATCCCGGGTTTACCCTTGTTGTACAGTGATCCGGACATGTGTCCGTGGATGTTGGTAGTTGATCATTTCCTTGTGTACATCCTTTCTTACCTTGTAATTGAGTTATAGGATGTGTTGGGCAGGTTTGTTACAGGTTGGTTGAGTTTAAAAACCAAAACTAGTTGCCCAGATTTTGGCCTGTCCGCTCGAGCGGGGGTTTTGGCGCTCGAGCGGGGAATACACACATCCAGTATTTCCTGTGCAGTGTTGGACGCTCGAGCGTGGGATTGACCGCTCGAGCGGGAGTGTTGTGTGTGACGCTCGAGCGGGGGAGTTGGCGCTCGAGCGGAGACCTAGTTCTGTAAAAGTTCTGGGAGTGAGTATCCGGCGCTCGAGCTGGAGTTTGGTCGCTCGAGCGGGAGTCTGTGAGTGACGCTCGAGCGGGGGTTTGGACGCTCGAGCGGGGCGACTTTTATATAAATCCGAGATCCGAGTTTTGGATCACTTTTTCACTTTCTCTTCTCTCTCCTACTTTTTCAAAAACTCCATTGTTGAGCCTCTCTCTCTAGATACTACCTTCTCTCTAGGTTTTGATCTAGTAGGAGTGATTTGCTCACCTTTGGCCTTTACAAAAAAGTTGTTGATCGTCGAGGGCTACATTTTAATCTGAAAATTTCGGGTTTTGGAGCACGTTGGGTTTTGTCTTCTTCTCCTTTGGGGCTCCGAATTTGAGGTAGGGATATCCTACTCCTCTCTATGGATTTTGTCTTTAAATTTTAGTACTTTGAGATGTTGGGGTTGGTTTGGTAATTTTGCGAGAGTTTGGGGCTTTTGTGTAATTTTACAAAAGTTGGGGTTTTATTTATAATAAACCTAGATGCATGTTTGGCATGGAGAAATGGAATAAATGTTGAATCATTGATGAAAATGGGACCTTAAGGGTTGTAATGTAAATTATGGAAAAATGACCTAATTACATTGTTTGATTAATTGGGATAATTAATCGTTAGAGATGAGGAAATGAAATGGAACTGTTGAGATTGGAAATGCATGGGGTTAAAGGGTGTAGTTGAATTATTTATCACTCACCGAAATGAAATGTTGATTTAATATCCATTTGTGCATTTATTTCCTGTTTAGAAATAACTGCTTTGGGCTATCGGTGGAGGATAGTCGTGATTGTTGTAGACAATGCATGATGATTAGGCAAACTAAAACTAATCGATTGAATGTGTCATAGAATATGACGGTGGATTGAATACATTAAATTTATGTATTGATTGATTGTATATAGAACCCTTGTGTTTATATGCATTGTGTGTAGAGGAGGAGATGGGGGATGTACTCCGCGGTTTAGGGGAAGATGGGGGATGTACCTCTAAACCGGAAAGTGCTGGGAGAAGATAGGGGATGAACTCCGTAGACACAGCTCATATGCTTGTCTAGAGAAGTGAAGATAGGGCTAATATGCTTATCTTTGTGAAATGTGGATGTAGCTTATAAGCTTATCTGTGAATGTGGGATATAGTTTTTATACATATCTGTTGAGACGATGATAGAGCTAATATGCTTATCTGTTGAAAAAGGGAAAATGAAAAGTAACTTGGACTCGTAAGTCGTATGACATAAAAATGTGATTTATGTGGATGTATCAGTGTTGACCATCTATCAATTGCTAATCTTTTAGTCATTGTTCATGGTTGGTTTAGTGTATTTCTACTGGGCTGTGGCTCACCCTATATGGGAATATCATTTTCAGGTACAGGTAGCATGCCACCTCCAAGGACATAGCTTGGGAGGCTAGAGGCGGACATACTTTTGTCGTTTTATTTATTTTTGATGTATTACATGTAATTTCAAGCCAAGGGCTTAAAGTGTAAATGAGTAGTACTCTTTTGTTGTAACCAAGTGTTAACTTAGAAAGCTGTAAGCCCGTAGGGCATTTGCTTTTGTTGTTAACATGTAATACTTTTGTAAGGATCAACTCTGATTAATAGAAGAATGTGGATATTTTGTATGTCAATGAACGTCTTAATTGATGGTTTAATGTTATTTTTTTGAGGGCGTTACAACTTGGTATCAGAGCGTACCGGGTTCGAATACTTTGGGTACGTGGGAAATGATTAGTATCACAATGGGTTTGTCTCGCTTGGTAGAGACTTAGATGTAGTGTCGCATGCTATGTGTTTAATTGATAATATGATTATGTGTTTATTTGGGTATGGGATTTAATTTCTAGGATGTTGATTGGATCCTTGGGTTTCTGTGAGTCTTGTTGGAAAAGCACTTGATCAATGCTGTTTCTGACCAGAGCTCTAGTAATGCCTCGGGACTATCATTATCCGGAAATGAAATTCGTAAGTGCTTATGTGTTTATGTGCTTACGTGGAGTGAATTACAGTTGTCCATGCATTAGGACGCGAGTGTTATAGCTTCGGCACATTTGTGAATGTGCTAATAGTCTTGGTTGCCTTTATTAGGATGTCAGGACGAGGAAGAGGTGCTAGGCGTGGTAGACCTGCGAGGCAGGAAGTACCTGTACCGGATGACGTTCCGGCAGTACAGGAGGGAGTTGGTCAGGCCAATGTGGCCGAGCCAGCGGGTCAGCAAGCTATGAGTGCCTTGGCACGAGAGATAGCAGGAGCTTTGGGTATTCTCAGAGCAGGGAATCAGGCAACTGAGGCAGGGCCTTCTTTCTTGAAGAGGGAGTTTTTCCGGTCTAACCCGGATGAGTTTATTGGGGATCCGAAGGAGCCACTGAAGGCTGATGAGTGGCTTGAGCAGACGAGTAAGACGTTCGAGATGCTTGGCATCGAGGACGGAGCACTGAAGGTGACCTTGGCATCCTTCCAGCTGGAGGGAGATGCGGGTCAATGGTGGAAGTATGAGAAGGCTCGTGTTGGTGGTACATGGGAGGCATTTGTGAATGCTTTTCAGGAGAGGTTTTTGTCTGCAGTGGCTAGAGAGAAGTTGAGGGATCAGTTCAGCCGGCTTAATCAGCAGGGCTTGTCAGTGGCAGAGTTTGAGGCCACTTTTACCAGTCTGTCCAAGTTTGCACCTGAACTGGTGGCGTCTGAGGAACGCCGTTGCTATGAGTTTGAGCGGAAGTTGAGGCGGGGCCTCAAGTTGAGAGTTGGTGGGTCTTACATCCGAGAGTATAGACACCTGGTGGATGTTGCAGCTCATATGGAGCTTTTGATGCAGGAGGAGGATGAGGGGCAGAGAGGCTCCAAGAGGAGCCAGGATGGCCAGGGTGATGGCAGGAGGCAGAGGGGTTCTAACCCTCAGCAGTCGCAGGGTGGTGTTGCTAGATCGACCTTTCCAGTGCCGAGTGCAGGCTCCGGGAGAGGTAGTTAGGGAGAGTTTGCTTGTTACAAGTGTGGCCAGCTGGGTCACAAGGTTTCAGTTTGCCCGCAGAAGGGTGGGGGTCAGAGAGCTGCTTCTTCGTCAGCTAGACCGCAGAGTCAGAGTTTGGGCAGGGGGCAGCCCTTGTCTTGTTACCAGTGTGGTCAGCCCGGGCACCTGAAGAGGTTTTGCCCGCAGTTGAGTGCCACTTCGGGGGCGTCTGGTTCTAGACAGACGCATAGTTATCAGCCAGCTCAGTCTGTGCAGGCCTCGAGGGCCAATCCGGGAGCTTCGTCATCCCAGTCTGTGCAGCAGTCGTTTGCCCCGAGGGGTGAGCAGGTAGACCAGGGGCCTACAGGGCGCGTGTATGCTGTTACCGCGCAGGATCTAGTACCGGCTCCATCAGTAGTGAGAGGTACTTTTCTGTTTTGCAACTCGGTTGCTAGTGTGTTGATAGACACAGGTGCATCTCATTCTTTTGTATCTGCTGCATTTGCATCTGTTTTGGAATTGGAGTTAGCACAGTTAGCATCTCCTATTTGTTTAGTGTCACCTCTTGGGGGTGAACTGATCTTGAAACAAGGTGTTAGAGGCTGTGATATAGAGGTCGCCGACCATAGGCTTCCTTTTCCTTTTGTTGTCATGCCCATGAAGGGTTTTGATGTTATTTTGGGTATGGACTGGCTATCGTCATACCGGGCTGTTATTGATTGCTACCGCCAGAGGGTTACAGTTTGTACCTTGAGCGGGGGGTGTTTCCACTTCTTGGGAGACCGGGTTGGCAGTGTTTTGCCACCGGGGTATGATCCGCGAGGGCGGAGTGAGCTTAGTGGTTTACTTGCTAGCTTTGAGAGTAGTGAGTGTGATGAGACCCAGGTTGTGTTGCTGAGGGTAGTTTGTGAGTACTTGGACGTCTTTCCCGAGGATCTCGTTAGTTTGCCACCTCATCGGGAGATCGAGTTCTCCATTGATTTAGTGCCCGGCACGGCGCCGATTTCTATGGCACCTTATCGTTTTGCTCCAGCAGAGTTGGTTGAGTTGAAAGTTCAGCTTCAGGAGTTGTTAGATAAGGGTTTTGTTCGCCCTAGTGTTTCACCGTGGGGAGCACCGGCCCTCTTTGCTAAAAAGAAAGATGGTGCCTTGAGATTGTGTATTGACTACCGGAAGTTGAATCGGGCTACGGTTAAGAATAAGTACCCTATGCCCCGTATAGATGATTTGTTTGACCAGTTGAAGGGTTCCCGTTGTTTCTCTAAGGTAGACTTGAGATCGAGTTACCACCAGTTGAGGGTCAGGGAAGAGGATATTCCGAAGACGGCATTCCATACGCGGTATGGCCATTACGAGTTTCTGGTAATGCCATTTGGGCTTACCAATGCACCGGCAGCCTTTATGGACTTGATGAACCGGATCTTCCGGGAATTCTTGGACCGATTTGTAGTCGTTTTCGTGGATGACATTCTTATCTATTCGCCTTCAGAGGAGGAGCACGAGGAACACTTGAGAGTGGTGCTTGAGTTGCTTAGAGCCCATAGGCTGTATGCCAAGTTTGGGAAGTGTGAGTTCTGGCTAGGAGAAGTCAAATTCTTAGGCCACATGGTATCCGGGGAAAGGGTGTCTGTTGATGCATCCAAGGTTGAGGCAGTGCAAGATTGGACACAGCCTAAGAGTGTGTTTGAGATCCGCAGTTTTCTAGGATTAGCTGGGTATTATCGTCGGTTTGTGAAAGATTTCTCCAGGTTAGCGTCACCGTTGACTAGGCTGACGCGAAAAGGGGTCAAGTTTGTGTGGAGTGAGACTTGTGAAAAGTCGTTCCAAGAGCTGAAGGTTAGATTGACCACCGCTCCGGTTTTGATTATTCCGGAGAGAGGGTTGGGTTATGCGGTTTATTGTGATGCCTCACGAGAGGGTTTGGGTTGTGTGTTGATGCAAGAGGGGAAAGTGGTAGCTTATGGCTCACGTCAGTTGAAAATACATGAGAAGAATTACCCTACACACGATCTAGAGTTAGCTGCTGTGATCTTTGCCTTGAAAATCTGGAGGCATTACCTTTACGGTGAGAGGTTCGAGGTGTTCTCGGACCACAAGAGTTTGAAGTATCTGTTTACACAGAGGGACTTGAATTTGAGGCAGAGGAGGTGGATGGAATTCATCGAGGACTATGATTTTGAGTTGCACTATCATCCGGGAAAGGCCAATGTTGTGGCCGATGCCCTTAGTAGGAAATCCATTAGTGATGTAGCTTGTATAGCCATCCGGGAATGGGAGATGTTGGGTGCACTTGGGGAGTTTGATTTACTTCTGAGTGAATCTGTTGAGGCTGCGGCCTTGTTTTCCGTTGTCGCACAGCCTACACTTGTGACTAGAGTATTAGAGGCACAGAGAGGTGACCTTGAGGTAGAGTCCTTCCGAGAGAGGATCTCCAGTGGGAAAGTTGAGAAGGGTTTGACGGTGTATCCCGACCTGAGTGTGAGATACCGAGACCGTTTGTTCGTGCCGGAGTCTTGCCGAGAGGAGGTACTCCGAGAGTTTCATCATTCGCGCCTTGCGGTGCATCCGGGAGGTACAAAGATGTATCAGGATTTAGGTCGCCAGTTTTGGTGGCGGGGTATGAAGAGAGATGTAGCGGTTTTCGTATCGAAGTGCCTTACTTGCCAGCAAGTGAAGGCCGAGCATCAGAGGCCAGCGGGTTTGTTGCAACCCTTGCCTATTGCCGAGTGGAAGTGGGAGCATATCACTATGGACTTCGTTGTGGGTCTTCCGAGGACTCAACGGGGTAGTGATGCCATTTGGGTGGTTGTAGACCGGTTGACTAAGTCGGCGCACTTCATTCCTATGCGCATGAGAGATTCGGTAGATCATCTTGCCGACTTGTATATTCGGGACATAGTGAGATTGCACGGGGTCCCAGTGAGGATCGTCTCAGATAGAGATCCTCGTTTTACTGCTAGGTTATGACAGAGTTTGCAGAGTGCCTTGGGCACTAAGTTGACCTTTAGTACGGCTTATCACCCTCAGACTGATGGGCAGTCCGAGCGTACTATTCAGATCCTCGAGGATATGCTTCGGGATTGTGTCCTGGACTTCAGTGGGACGTGGGAGAGGCACTTACCCTTGGTAGAGTTTGCCTACAACAACAGTTTTCAGTCTAGTATCGGTATGGCACCGTTTGAGGCCTTGTATGGCCGACCGTGTAGGCCTCCAGTTTGTTGGGCCGAGGTGGGTGATGCACCTTTGTTGGGTCCGGAGTTGGTCAGGGAGACGACGGAGAAAGTTGAGCTTATCCGTAGGAGGCTTGTTACAGCCCAGAGTCGCCAAAAGAGTTATGCCGACCGTAGGAGGAGGCCTTTGGCGTTTGAGGTAGGTGATCATGTCTTTCTGAAGATATCACCTAGGCGAGGTTTGATGAGGTTTGGGAAGAGTGGGAAGTTATCCCCTCGGTTTATTGGTCCTTTTGAGATCCTTGAGAAGATTGGCGAGGTTGCTTATCGGTTAGCTTTACCGCCGCAGTTGTCCGGAGTTCATGACGTGTTTCATGTGAGTATGCTTCGGAAGTATGAGCCAGATCCATCGCATGTGTTGGATTGGACCGATTTAGAGGTAGATGAGGATGCCTCGTATGAGGAGAGACCGGTGCGGGTCTTGGATAGGCGGGATCAGGTCCTGCGTGGCAAGACCATTCCTTTGGTGAAAGTCTTGTGGAAACATCACGGAGTGGAGGAAGCCACTTGGGAACGTGAGTTGGAGGTCTGTGAGAAATATCCGGACTTGTTTGTTGTTGTATAATCTTGTGTTTACATCTTGGACTATTGTTGAACTTAAGGGCTTTTGTATATGTCTTAAGTTGTGAAACATTGAAAATGTTTTGATTTATTGGAAGTATGTTTTGGAACTTGCCTCATATGGAAGTTGAATGTAACATTATATATGTTGAAATATATTGTTGAAATTGGAAAGGAAATGCGTAGTGTTGATGTATGTTGAAAGTACATATGTTGTTTACATATTGTGAAATGCCTCTTGATAAGAGATGGGATGACCGGTAATTGGTCGAATTGTTGAATGTTAAAATGTAACATTGTTAAAAATGGAGGAAAACCTGTTTTTGAAAACTCGTGCTTAATTTCGGGGACGAAATTCTTTAAGGGGGGGAGGTTATAGCGATCCCGGGTTTACCCTTGTTGTACAGTGATCCGGACATGTGTCCGTGGATGTTGGTAGTTGATCATTTCCTTGTGTACATCCTTTCTTACCTTGTAATTGAGTTATAGGATGTGTTGGGCAGGTTTGTTACAGGTTGGTTGAGTTTAGAAACCAAAACTAGTTGCCTAGATTTTGGCCTGTCCGCTCGAGCGGGGGTTTTGGCGCTCGAGTGGGGAATACACCCATCCAGTATTTCCTGTGCAGTGTTGGACGCTCGAGCGTGGGATTGACCGCTCGAGCGGGAGTATTGTGTGTGACGCTCGAGCGGGGGAGTTGGCGCTCGAGCGGAGACCTAGTTCTGTAAAAGTTCTGGGAGTGAGTATCCGGCGCTCGAGCTGGAGTTTGGTCGCTCGAGCGGGAGTCTGTGAGTGACGCTCGAGCGGGGGTTTGGACGCTCGAGCGGGGCGATTTTTATATAAATCCGAGATCCGACTTTTGGATCACTTTTTCACTTTCTCTTCTCTCTCCTACTTTTTCAAAAACTCCATTGTTGAGCCTCTCTCTCTAGATACTACCTTCTCTCTAGGTTTTGATCTAGTAGGAGTGATTTGCTCACCTTTGGCCTTTACAAAAAAGTTGTTGATCGTCGAGGGCTACATTTTAATCTGAAAATTTCGGGTTTTGGAGCACGTTGGGTTTTGTCTTCTTCTCCTTTGGGGCTCCGAATTTGAGGTAGGGATATCCTACTCCTCTCTATGGATTTTGTCTTTAAATTTTAGTACTTTGAGATGTTGGGGTTGGTTTGGTAATTTTGCGAGAGTTTGGGGCTTTTGTGTAATTTTACAAAAGTTGGGGTTTTATTTATAATAAACCTAGATGCATGTTTGGCATGGAGAAATGGAATAAATGTTGAATCATTGATGAAAATGGGACCTTAAGGGTTGTAATGTAAATTATGGAAAAATGACCTAATTACATTGTTTGATTAATTGGGATAATTAATCGTTAGAGATGAGGAAATGAAATGGAACTGTTGAGATTGGAAATGCATGGGGTTAAAGGGTGTAGTTGAATTATTTATCACTCACCGAAATGAAATGTTGATTTAATATCCATTTGTGCATTTATTTCCTGTTTAGAAATAACTGCTTTGGGCTATCGGTGGAGGATAGTCGTGATTGTTGTAGACAATGCATGATGATTAGGCAAACTAAAACTAATCGATTGAATGTGTCATAGAATATGACGGTGGATTGAATACATTAAATTTATGTATTGATTGATTGTATATAGAACCCTTGTGTTTATATGCATTGTGTGTAGAGGAGGAGATGGGAGATGTACTCCGCGGTTTAGGGGAAGATGGGGGATGTACCTCTAAACCGGAAAGTGCTGGGAGAAGATAGGGGATGAACTCCGTAGACACAGCTCATATGCTTGTCTAGAGAAGTGAAGATAGGGCTAATATGCTTATCTTTGTGAAATGTGGATGTAGCTTATAAGCTTATCTGTGAATGTGGGATATAGTTTTTATACATATCTGTTGAGACGATGATAGAGCTAATATGCTTATCTGTTGAAAAAGGGAAAATGAAAAGTAACTTGGACTCGTAAGTCGTATGACATAAAAATGTGATTTATGTGGATGTATCAGTGTTGACCATCTATCAATTGCTAATATTTTAGTCATTGTTCATGGTTGGTTTAGTGTATTTCTACTGGGCTGTGGCTCACCCTATATGGGAATATCATTTTCAGGTACAGGTAGCATGCCACCTCCAAGGACATAGCTTGGGAGGCTAGAGGCGGACATACTTTTGTCGTTTTATTTATTTTTGATGTATTACATGTAATTTCAAGCCAAGGGCTTAAAGTGCAAATGAGTAGTACTCTTTTGTTGTAACCAAGTGTTAACTTGGAAAGCAGTAAACCCGTAGGGCATTTGCTTTTGTTGTTAACATGTAATACTTTTGTAAGGATCAACTCTGATTAATAGAAGAATGTGGATATTTTGTATGTCAATGAACGTCTTAATTGATGGTTTAATGTTATTTTTTTGAGGGCGTTACAGGTTATTACCCTAATCTATAGGAGCCGGTTCGAGGTCATGACAGTTGGTTGACTGATGTGATTTATTGGCTGGGATTAAAGGCAGTTAGGGTGGTTGGTATGGCACTGACATTGGGAGGTAGATGGACGGTTTTATTGTGTTCAGGTAAAAGGTTGGTGGTCACATTTGGCTTTTGTGGGGGTGCCATGATCTTGTTGTCAATGAGATCCTAGATCTCATGATGGAGACGAACACATCGTTCAGTTTCGTGGCCAGGCATAGTATTTTGCGAGATCATGGCTTGCTAGTAAGGGATCTAAGAGAGTCCTAGGGCCGACGGGTTTAAGGTACCTCTTGTCTATGAGGATTTGCATATCTTTAGACAAGGGCATGTGAAGCGGGTGGAAGGTTCTTTGAGTGCCAGTGGTTTGGGTATTTTGCATGGTTCCAGCGAAGGGGCTTGCAATAGCTTAGGATCCTATGGCATGAATTTCAGTGGGTTTAGTGTTGGATGATAGAGAGGTAGTATTTTTGGTGAAAGACTTCTTTTGAGGCTTTGCAGTGGCTCCTACTTTGATGATGCCTTGGTTGATTCCATCTTGTATTTGATTTTTGATGTCAAACATTTCTTGGAAGCTAAACAAAGGCAGAGGCAACATGATGCCAAGCAATGGCTAGTGCAGATTCTTAACAATGGTCATCACTTGATCCTTCTCATCGAACCAATTGGTCATTCTTGCAGCCTTAGCCCTTTATCTTGTGACAAAATCGCTGAAGCGCTCACTGGGCTCTTGCCTAGTGGTTTCAAGCCCCCTCATGGTCATTTCCAACTGGGTATTGTATGAATATTGAGCAACAAACACCTCGGCCAGCTCATCCCACTTCCATTTGATCTCATTATTGAGTTTGGTAACCCAAATAGCTGCCACTCTAGACAAAGTGCGGTCGAATACAGACAAGGTTTGTTGGCAGGTAAACTTTACAGGCCTTAGGATGTCGGCAAAAAGTCAGAAATGGACCATGGGATCCCTAGAGTTGTCATACCTATCTATGTGTGGCAATTTGAATTTTTTGGGAAGACAGACAGTCACCTCTCCTAATCCAGCATCTAGGTCTGGAATGCAGTTAGGACCCTTGGTCTTTTTCATGGCTTTCTCCATTTTGGCTATCCTATCAACATTGACGTCGAGATTCGGCACCTCGATCTTGGCCTCATTCTTTGTTTAATCTAGGGATGGGATGCTAATGACCAGTACTTCCTCCATCGGGACTTGTTGTGGTTCTAGCGATGGTAGTGGCAGTGCCGCCGCTTGAGCTTGCAGTTGATTCAAAGTCTAAGCCTGGGCATCCACAGTCACGGACAGGGTGTTCAAAGACCTTTGAAGTTTGCAGATCAAATCTACCAATTCTAGGGCCTGGGCCTTTGAGATTTCAGATTTTGGACTCGGGAAACTGAAGTGCTATGGGCTAGGAGAAGTTGACCAATACGGGCTGGCCTATTTTAGATTCACTAATTCTAAATTAGGCTAAGTTGCTCGACTGGGCTTGGGCTTGGATTTGCGGATCATCCTTTTTGGTGGCCTGAAAGAGACTAACACGGGCTTTCCATCAACAATATCTTGTGTACAAGACAGACGACTGAGTCTGGCCCACTTAACTTGGGAAACTTCTTTCCTAGGGGCATTGTTGGCAACAACCTTGGGAATAGGTGAATGGACCCAATTAAATTTGATTTGCACTTACTATTAGATCCTTGTAATCATCACCACCCATTAGGTGATAGTTTCCCAATCAAGGAAATTTTGAGAAATTTTAAGGGTTCCTACCAGAGTGATCAACCTAAACAATTGCCTTTCTCTTATTTATTACTTTACCCAAAAGGTGTCACATTTGTATTTCAAAATCATATGATCAAATTACAACTCCTATTTTTTTTTTTTCAAAAATCATTTTTCAGAGTAAAATCCTCTCTCTCTCTCTCTCTCTCTCTCTCTCTCTCTCTCTCTCTCTCTCTCTCTTTCAAATTTCAAAGCTTCTCTCTTCCTTCAAATTTTGATTTATTTTGCAAAAATTTTGTGGAGTTAGGATTTTATTATAAGGAATCAATTAAACAAATATCCTTTAGCAAAATACCCCATAGATGAACTAGAATTTTATTTAAAATGGCAAACTTGGTCATCACATCCTCATCTACCATTTTCCCATAAAGTCAAAGTTCACTCCAAAGTCATTAACCCAAGGATTTTTACTTGATGAAAAGAACTTTCCATAATTTTCGAACTCTACTCAAATTTTATTTTAAAATTTTTTTAAGAAATTTCATATTTTATTCCAAGAAATCAACCAGAAAAATTATCTTCTAGTCAAATGCCTCTTAAGGAATTTCAAAATTTTATTTCAAAATGAAAGACTTGGTCATCACCTCATTTTCTAACATTTTTCCATAAAATCAAAATTCCTTTCAAAGTCAACAACTTAAAGTTTTTTGTCTAATCAATAACTTTCCATAATTTCTAAAATTCTACTTTGAGTTTTTCAAAATTCTTTCCTTCCAATGAACTTTGGATTTTATTCCAAGCATCTAATCTAATAATTGTTTTCAAGTCAAATATCTTTTAAGAGAATTGAAATTTTATTTCAAAATGGAATACTTGGTCACCACTTCCTTACCTACCATCTTTCAATAAAATTTGAAATTCCCCCAAAGTCAATGACCTAAAGATTCATATTCAGTCAACTGTCTTCCATAATCTCCAAGGCTCTACTTAGATTGAAAATTTTTATTTTTTTTGGAAGTTATATTTTGATCACTTACTTTCTTACGGATTTAAATTTTGAAAAGGTAGCCATTCTTAATTCATCACTAAGGTATGAATTCAAATTCAAACTCAAATCCTTTAATTTGGAAAATCATCCCTTAATTTTCGACATAATCCTGATCAGAATCCCAATCACTCCCCAAATTTTTGTAGTTGAATCATTGCCCCAAATAACTTAGATTGCCCTAGAATCAAATCACTTCCATTTCTGACTTCCTAGATTTTTCAGAATGAAATCACTGCCTTTCTGAATGTTGATCTCAAAATCAAATCAAATCATTTCATTTAAGACAAGATACCATGTACGCATATAGTTTGCATTCATGCCAATTTGGGGGTAGGGTTGTCATGTCCTAATTTCAAAAGTAGGATCTAAGATTCACTAAATCATACAAGAAGGCAACATTTGCAATCCTAGAAAGGTAGGTACCTGTCCTAGTTTGGAAAGTGCTAATGCTTTCTATATGCAAAAGGTAGGTTTGGTCACAAAAGGATACATTAGTTATTACTACCAATATACCTCTCATTCCACAAGAAAATGATCAAACAGTACTAATAGCATAATTTGACGCTTGCCTTATTGACATAACATCGCCCGCGAATAGTGCCCAGGATATTATGTAATAAGGCAAGTTTCCTTAACTCTAAAATGATGCAATGCAATTAACAATTAACCACTAATCTCATAAAATAAAAAAATTCAAATCAAGCTAACTTAAGTACGCAACAGAGTCGCCAACTGTGGGTGTCGTGCCTTTTTCAAATCTCAAGCATGCATCCCACACCGACATGCTTTATTAATATAAAGTCGCCACTTAATTTTTAAAGGGGAATTAAGAAACCTTTAACAATGAAAACTTAGTTAAGGCCTAGTTTGTCCTAACCAAGTCCTAACCAAGAGCATTCCAGGTTCTGTAGCTTAGGTACAAAAGGGGAAGGCCATTTACATGGAAGCACCCCCTTTTGCCTAATCCGAAAATTGGCCTCCACTCACTCTCTATTTTATAATTTTGGTGGTTAATTGTTCACATAATTTAGTTTAGTCCAAAAACCTTTACAAACCCTAAAACTATGTGACTTAGTTAAAATGAATATCATTTATTTTAGACTAAGAGAGTAAAGCCATATTTTCTCAAAAGATGATGATTTTTCAATGAAAAATGGATTTTATCAATCAATGGCCATAAACTCAACCTAAAATAAATAATATTCATCAAAAGTATCCAAAACATAGAATTTTGAATACAAAAAGCACTTAACTTGGATTATTAAAAAATGACAATGAAAACACAAGCACATGCTATGAAGGAATAGAGAACATACCTTGTTGCCCACTTTCAGCGTCTTTCATGCAAAACATAAAATAAATATGACCTCAATATGCAACATAGGCCCGATTTAAGACTATTAATGATTTTATGACAAAAAGCAAATGACAAACAAAGAAAAGAGAAGTAATGATACAAACTATCTACATGATAATTCAAATCGAGCCTAGCATATGGATTCTATATGATCAAATGAACCCAAACATGTTGTTCTAATAAAAATAAAAGAAACATGGTGAAAAAGACCACAAAAAAAAAAAAGAAGAAAAAAAAAAGAAGACTAAATATGCAAGCTACATGGCATATGAGTGCACTAGAACCCTAAACATGGTTTACTATTGAAAACATAAATAATTGAGGTACTACAATAATAAAAGATGAGAGGATTACCTGTTGTTTTGAAGCAAGCTCAAGAAAAGGGAAAAAAACTTGGTTTTCTTGCTTGCAAACCTCCATCAAGCTCGAGTTCCTATTAGAGTTTGTGTTCTTCCATCCTTAGGATGTTTTTAGAAGTTTAGAGTTGCCTTGGGGTGTGTTATTTTTGGAGCTAGGGCAGAGGGAGATAAAAAGTGTGGTGTTTTGATCTCAAAAGCTTGAAAAAGGCTCCAAGTTCTTAACTCCATCAAAGAGACGAGGAGGGGCTCTATTTATAGAGCTGGGGGAAGCCTCTGGAACCCTTCTAGGGTTTCATCGCTTCCTCCTCCTCCATTCCCACCAAAATTGCACCAAAATTGAGCTACCAAAAATAACACTGCGATGCTTCATCGTGCACATGTACAAATAACGTGCATACTCAAAGCTAACGTGTGCACGTGCATTTTTCCTTGTTATACGTGCCATGCATGCATGCACAACTACGTACTCCTATGCTATTAGGTTGCTTGCAGCACAAGTAAGCCTGAATTGCATTCTAATCAATGTTTTTGATAAAACGGGTAATTAATTTTGGAAAATATAATCAATCCAAGCACAATCAGGCATTTTAGGGTGAAGAAGTAGGTTTTTGGCTAAAAACAGGTCGAAGGGTAAAATTTTCATTCTTCCAAAAAGTTGATTTTTGGCCAAAATGGGTTTATAAAGAAACTCTAAACAACCTTTAAACATTCTAAGGATGAAATAAGTACCATTTCATCATCGGGAGGTTTGCAAGCGCCCAAGGTTTCCAACCTTTAAAATGAATATCATTTACTTTAGATTAAGAGAGTAAAGCCATATTTTCTTAAAAGATGATGATTTTTCAATGAAAAATGGATTTTATCAATCCATAGCTATAACCTCAACCTAAAATAAATAATATACATTAAAAGCATCCAAACCATATAATTTTACATACAAAGAGCACTTAACTTGGATTATTAAAAAAAAAAAGACAATACAAACACAAGCATATGCTATGGATGTGATAACCTTGTTCCGTATTATGCTAATTAACCTTAACTATGATTGTCATTATGTGTTTAGTATGATTTGAGTGTCATTTATATGATTATATGTGGTTTTGAATTTCTATCTGTTCACCGTAGGAAAATCTGTTCAACTTACTGTTATGAACTGAAAATTAAAGGACTTATCGGCTACAGAAATCAAAATTGACTACGCCATTATGATTGGCATAATTTTTAGAGCCTATGTGAAATTTAATTGAAAATTTATTCGGATCAAAATAATTAGATTCAGAACAATTAATTAAGCACCATTGCTTAACCTTAATCAAATTTCATTAGGCCATCCTAAATAAAGGCCTATATAGCTTCATGTTATTGTTTTGAGCTCATTTTTGCAGAGATTACACTCTAGTGACAGAGAATGTGCCGGTTAGAGAGAGAGCGGGAGCTCAAGTTAGAGAATTGCTTAACAAGGTTAAAGATCTTGGAGTTTAACTCAAGGATTAACTAGAATTTGGAAGATTGAAGCTCCTAGGTGAGTAATTGGGCATAGATTCATGAATTTAAGTTTGTAATTTTGTGAATTCAAGTTAGATGGTGATCAAGAACATAATTTGAGTTGAAATTGATGAATTTGGAGCTTGTATGTGCATGCATGTGCATATTTGCCATGAATTTATACATTCAAACATGAATCATGTTGAACAAGAAGAATTGAGCATTGAAGCATACATGCAAGCATGGTTTTGTTGAGTTTCATTAGTATAGGCATCATTCGTGCCATTTGAAATGGTATTGAGATCTATAATACACATGCATTAATGATCCATGAAGTCATGGGGTTTGTAAGAAGTTGAATTTATGTGTTTTGAAACCCATGAAGAGAACTCAAAATGATTTTGGAAGAAGGGCTATGAATTTGAACAATTTGGTTTCATGTTCTTATATTCTCATGTTATATAATGTGTTTCCATGTTTTGAACCAAAATCATGAGTTTAGAGCCTTTGAATGTCAAGTTTGAACTTCAAGAACAATTCTGGAAATTCCAGAATTTTGCATGTCCGCTCGAGCGGTGAAAATGTCGCTCAATCGTGAAATGTTAGTTCCCAGAACTTTTGCAGACATTGACGTCCGCTCGAGCGGGGAGAGTCACGCTCGAGCGTCAGTCACATGTTTCGACTCTCACCTCGAGCGTCCGAAGTCATGCTCGAGTGTAATTATGAGGTAACCTGTACTTTTGCAGACGAAAGTGGTCCGCTCGAGCGGCGGAAACCACGGTCGAGCGGGGAGCCCTGTTTCAGAAATTTTGTAAAGATGATTTTATGTTTTGTTTCCATTCTCTTTCACTCCTAAGCACTCTTAGGCATACATTGAGCATTGTAAATGGAATAAGAAGATAAGAAAGTGGCCTAAGAGGAATGTGTGAGTTAAGAATGCATTGAATCGTTTGTGACCCGATATATGTTATGTATTTGTAGGGTCGAGAACAAGGACGAATCCACCGGCAGAACACTGTGAGTAATATCTTAGTAAAGATATTTTAAGTATGTTATTTCCCCAATTGGTTACTCCTATTTGAATTTCATAAGTCTGTTAATTTGAATTATGGACAAATATTCAGTATGCCAAGAGATTGGGCCAAAGGCCGTCGGATATGAATAAATGGGCCAAAGGCCGTCAGATATGAATAAATGGGCCAAAGGCCATCAGACATGAATGACTGGGCCAAAGGCTGTCAGACATGAATGATTGGGCCAAAGGCCGTTAGACACGAGTGATTGGGCCAAAGGCCGTCGGACATGAATGATTGGGCCAAAGGCCGTTTGCTATGAATGATTGGGCCAAAGGCCGTTGGACACGAATGGTTGGGCCAAAGGCCGTTGGATATGGATGAATTGGGCCTGAGGCCGTTTGATACGTCGTGATCTGTAGTCACTTGATACACTAAATAGAAACATGAATTGGGCCCAAGGCCGTATGATGTATTTATTACAAATTCCATTCATGTATCGTCTTTATTTGATATTATTCACTAGGCTTTCACTCATTCTCATTCATATGTCTGTAGGTGAGCCAAGAGATGTCCAAACCCAGCCTCAGTGAAGTATGTGAGAGGCAGTCAGAGTTTTGAGGAGTCAACCCTTACATCTCACGCATGAGACTCGTTTTCGCCCTTTTGTCCTTTTTGTTATATTTTTGTTATGTTGGCGAAAACGTTGAATCACTTTTGTATATAAGTTTTGTTTGGCTGACTGTATAACTGAAAGTTCCGGGTTAAAGATTAACTTTATGAATATGTGTGAGTTATTATAAAATGTTTGTGAAACGATTTTGCTATATCATGTGAGCATAGCTCTACGGACAAAAGTTTTAAATTTTCTTCCAATTTGGCCCCTTAACTTTGTTCAAATTTGTTCTATTTGGTTTGAGGCCGTAGGTAATCTCTTGATTACTGGCCGGTTATGACCTCAATCCATGGGGGGGGGGGGTTCAGGTCATGACAATGGAGGAATGGAGGACATACCTTGCCGCCTACTTTCAGCGTCTTTCATGCAAAACATAAAATAAATGTGACCTAAATATGCAACTAGCTATACAAAACATGAACCTAGGCCTAATTTAAGGCTACTAATGATGTTTATGCACAAAAAGCAAATAACAAACAAAGAAAAGTGAAGCAATGATACAAACTATCTACATTATGATTCAAACTGACGCTAACACATGGATTCTACATGATTAAATGAACCTAAACATGATGTTCTAATTAAAATAAAAGAAATAAGGCGAAAAGCACAAAAAATGAAGACTAAATAAGAAAGCTACATGGCATATGAGTGCTCTAGAGCCCTAAACTTGGTTTCAATGTTCTTATTGGAACAATAGGGACACGGTTTGTGGATGTAGGATTGTGCAAGGCTCCCCTAATCAATGGAAGCACGGTTTAATACATTATGCGGCTGTAAAATGGGGAATCACTAAAATTCGAAAGCATGGAAGCAAGTTGTTGGCTGCTAGGAGCGCCGATGGTGTCAAGAAATGTGTTTTATTTCCTATATATTTAATTGTCTATAGGTTGTGTTTATTAGTGTATTTGGGTGCCTACCCTTGCGGGATGTGCAAGGGATGTTTTGTTCTCCGGGGTGACCATTTATGCTGTGATAGTGTTCTCGGTTCTTATGCTGGGTTCCAAGAATACATCTCTTTATGGTGCTGGTTGCTGCCGTTAGTTTATTGTAAAATTGTTTGTGAGATGTTTAGTTTGTTAGTTGTTTGGTATTTGTGTATGGCCTTTAGTGTCTTTGGTTAGGTCTGTTGTTACTTATTTTTATTTTTATTTTTCCTGATGTATAGTTGTGGGTAGGGCCTAGGGCATGCCCCTTGTATTTTGTGTTAGCTTTTTGTTTTTATTTATGACTTACTTACCCAAAAAAAAAACTTGGTTTCAATCCCTAAACTTGGTTTGCAATTGAAAACATAAATAAAAGAGTTACTGAAATAATAAAAGATGAGAGGATTACCTACTGTTCTAATGCAGGCTCAAGAAAAGGCAAGAAAACTTTATTTTCTTGCTTGCAAACGTCCATCAAGCTCGGGTTCCAATTAGAGTTCATGTTCTTCAAGCCTTAGTGTCATGCCCCAAACCCGCCCCTAAAAGTTTAGGCATGATCTAATCAGAAATGGACATTTAACTTGGTATACATAACGTACGGGGCCTTAACGGAAGCATTAAATATCATAAAACAATAGAAACAAACTCCATTGAGCTGCCACTACTATGCCAGGATCATAAACATCATAACAGGCAAATAAAATCCAAAACATACACCTGAACATCGGTTATATACAAATACATGTACAGGCCCAGCCCTATGATTGGGCGTATAACAAAAAAACATTGTGGAAGAAAGTGTTATACACATTTCAACCTTAGGCCAATAATTATAGTGCAATGCCAAAAGTTTTCCAAAACCTCGCAAAAATATGAGTGGTTTCCTTTGGGGCCTGGACACACAAAGGTTGAAAAAAGGGGACGAGTGTCATGGCTTAGGACTGACCACTTGGTTGGTTACCTACAGAAACAGACATAACACAGGGTGAGCCAGGCTCAGTGAAAAGTAATACTTTTATAATTTGATGTTCAACTTAAATCATAAGACAAATCAATGCATACGTAAATGCAGAGATTACATGTTTAATCTGATTCTGTATTAATTTCAGAACGGCCTTGGGCCCAATCTTGAAACGTAATGACTTTAAGCCCTTGAACGGAGCGGCAATAAGCCCTTGAACATATTGGCATTAAGCCCTTAAACATGTTGGCATTGAGCCCTTGAACATATTGGCATTAAGCCTTTGAACATATTGGCATTGAGCCCTTGAGGATATTGGCATTGAACCTTTGAGTATATTGGCATTAAGCCCTTGAACATGCATGTATGAATCCAAGAGGTGTCTCACACGGACTCTAGAGGTGACTCACATCGTAGCACTTAGTTCCGTGTAGCACTTTGTTTCATACCATAACAACTTAAACAGAATGGCCATAGGCCAGAATTCCATAGTCATATGAAAGTGGTTTTCATTAGTTATTGTCATTCTTTGAATCATTCACATAGTTACATAATTAACAGAGTTAACAAAATGCTAATGGCAAACATTAGCTGTAGTAAGCGTACTACTACTCACAGTGTTGTGACGATGTGTTAGTTCCTCTCGGAGTGTGTCCTGCACACATTCATAACTTGCAAATTAGTTCCTTCTCTTTGTTGAATCATTTCTGGATTCATTTCACTTCCAATGAATTTTACACACATTAAAAGGCATAAAATACAAATTCTAAAAATATCCGAGGGTCCAGCACGCAAAACGGAGGAAACAGTTTTTCTCAGCATGGGCCGTACGTGCGGCAGTGAGCCCTGCACGTGCTGCAGTGAGCCCTGCACGTGCTACAGTGATGCCCCGCATGTGCTGCAGTGATGCCCCGCACGTGCTTTTTAGACAGTAGCGGAAGTGCCAAAATTCCTCACTTCCCGCACGTGCGGCCATGACTCCTGCACGTGCGACTGGGGTTCCCGCACGTGCGGCCATGACCCCTGCACTTGCGGTGATTTGCCTCAATTTCCAGTCCGAATTTCCCATAAAATCCAACTTTTGGTAAGCTTGTATATGGCTCAAAATAGGTTCTTGAATTGATGAAGTAAGGTTTAAAAACACATGTACACAAACATTACCACATACCAATCTTAGTATAACTTGAATCTTTAACCTCTAAAGCTCATGAACATAACCCAATTCCATATTATACTCCTCCATACACACTTAGATATGGACATGCTTAGCCAAGAAGAGATGAAATGAAATTCCTTTACATGGTTCACATTAACACAACTACAACATAAAGAAAGACATTATTCAATTCTTTAGGTGCCATAAACACACACACAAGCCTTAAATTGCATGAATACTCAAGGAATTCCTCATCCATAAGGAAGAAAGAAGTTAATTAAAGTAACCTCCATACCTTGAGCTTTACAATCCCTAACACTCTCTCTTAATTCTTCAATCTCTTCATTGTAGAACTTCCTCCTTTCCCTAATTCCCCTTTCCTAGCAACTTTCTCAGGATATTTTTTTATGAGATGAAGTCCCAAGTCAATGGTTAAAGAGCATGGATATTTACATATATAAAAGGAAAGTGAATAAGACGAAATCCAATCAGTTTAATCATTCCTAATCAAAATTTCACAGAAAATCTTGTTAAGATCTAAAAATCATGCTGACTTCAAATGTAAAATCAATTTATGGTAATTAAGCCTCTAAGGCTTTCAATTTATGGTTCAAACATTATAATTGTAACAGATGTTTTCCTTATTAGACAGATAAGCATCCATAATCATAGGATTCACTTAAATAATCTCAGATTCTTATAGAATTTCACAGTAAACATTTGAAAGCACAAAATAGGGACGGAAAATATATCAGAATCGTATGCAAGGGTCAGGTTATTACACTTAGGATGTTTTTAGAAGTTCAGAGTTGCCTTGGGGTGTGTTATTTTCAGATCTAGGGCAGAGGAAGAGGAGAGATGTGGTGTTTTGAGCTCAAAAGCTTGAAAAAGACTCCTAGTTCTTAACTCTGCCAAAGAGAGGGGGAGGGGCTCTATTTATAGAGCTGGGGAAAGCCTCTAGAACCCTTCTAGGGTTTCATCACTTTCCCCTCCGCCATTCCCACCAAAATTGCACCAAAATTGAGTTACCAAAAATAACTCTACAATGCTTCATTGTGGGCGCGTACAAACCAAGCACGCACGTGCAAGGATTGTGCGCGCGTACAAACAACATGCGCAATCGCATCTAATGTGTGTACGCGCATTTTTCCTTTGTGTACGTGCTATGCATGCATGCACAAGTACGTGGTACTATGCTCTTCATTTGCTTGTGGCACAAGTAAGCTTAAATTGCATTTTGATCAATGTGTTTGATAAAATGGGTAATTAATTTTGGAAAATACAATCAATCCAAGCACAATTAGGCTTTCTAAGGTCAAGAAGTTGGTTTTTGGCTAAAAACGGGTGCAAGAGTAAAATAGTCATTTTTACAAAAAGTTAATTTTTGGCCAAAACGGGTTTATACAACAACTCTAAACAACCTTTAAACATTCTAAAGATGAAGTAAGTACACCATTTCGTCATTAGGCGGTTTGCAAGTCCCCGAAATCTTAGGGTCAGTCAAAATGGGATGTCTATAGGGTACAAAACAATATATATAATCTTTTTATGTGAGTGTATAATGTGTAGCTAAACATGATATTATGTTTTTACTTATAAAATGAAAGTGAAAAAAGGGTCACACGTTTAAATGAATATTAATTACAAATTCAATTGGTTTGATTTGTTAGCATAGTGGGGTGTTTAATGGGTCACTCCAGAATCTGTTGAAGGTCTGCTTCAGTGGTGGTTAGGATTTAAATTTCAAAAGTTGGAAAGGAAAATATGGTAAGTGCTACCTTTGGCAGTGTTGTGGTCTGTTTGGAGAGCCAGGAATGATTGTAAATTCAATGGTGTTCAAGTCTAGTTGGAGTCATTAGAATTAAGATTGCTCTTTGGCTAAAGTATAATTGTAAGGAGGTAAGTAATTCTATTCATAAGCTGGTTCACAAGCTTTAGTCCAGTAGAAGCAAAGTCTGAGGCATCTCTACGGTTAAACCTTCTTTGTTTTGTTTGATTCTTGTTTTCTTGGCTTGTTGCTATTGTCTTGTGGGGCTGTAGCCAAGCTTGGTTGATAACTCTTCAACATAGCTTCTGGTAGGTGCTGCAAATGATAGGGTGTTCCTATTTATGCCAACCTAGTTGGGATGAATGGGTTAGTCTATAGTCTTATAGCACCTCCATGTACATTTTATTTTCTTGCGTTGTGTTTGGTTGAGAGATTTGAGAAGAGATTTAGAAATGGAAAGGGAAAAAATGTATGAAACTAGGTGAAATGTAGGTATATTTTATTCACATATCGCCTACCTTTTTCCTTTTTTTTTCCAAATCCCTTCTCAAATCTCTCAACCAAACACAACATTAAGGTTCTTGTACTTTATTGATGTATGATGTAAGGCTTTGCCTTTCAACCTTATTAATAAAATGATTTGTTTTGTTGATAAAAAAAGAAAAAAGAGAATAGATTATTGAGGTAGTTTTGAGGATGATAGTTGACGATTATGGCATTTGTCTCAATTTCTCTACCTATATTTACTTGGAAATTAACTAATGAAATAAGGGGAACATAAGATTTTATTGTTGCAGTAAACAGAGTTAATTGATAAGGGTGTCAGTGTGATTTCAGATAATAAAAGAGAACTCAATGTGATTTCAAATGAATAAAGGGATGTCTGTATAATTTTCCAAATTATTTATAAACAGAAGTGAAGAAAAAAGTTGCCTAGAATTTGAAAACTTGGGTTTTAAATTCTGAATAATTTTTAGTTTTTTTATTTAATTTTTTTAATATGTAGTCCTGCAGACCCCACTTTAACATGGAATAAATTATTTTCATAAACAAAGAGCACTTTATTCCTTTGATTATACCTGGGAAGCACTTCCATGAACAAATTCTGTGCGTTCAATCATGGAGATGGAGAGTACAAGGTATCAATTATTCCTTTGATTATACCTGGGAAGCACTTCCATGAACAAATTCTGTGCGTTCAATCATGGAGATGGAGAGTACAAGGTATCAAATACTTGATTTTGTCCATTTTCGTTTGTATCCATGTTCCGCTAGATTTAGTGGCGCTTAGAGAATGGGGTGCCTGCTGCTGTAGTGCTCTATGGGAGGGTCTTGGGTCTATTTTTATTATAGATTTGGGTTCTTTTAAGTTAGTAAATTGAAATTGAGAGAGTTTGGACTTGATAAATTTATTGGGGACCAATCTCAGTGATTTAAAGCGTGCACTTTTTAAGATATTTTGAGTTGAATATTAAAAATAAAAAATATATATATAAATAAAAAAAAATATAAATAAAAATAAAAAAATAAAGATGATCAAACATGGTAACTATTTCTTTGAATCAGATTTATATTATTGAAAATTGATAATTATTATTCTTGAAATTGTATTTTTCGTTCATTTTTTAAAATAATTTTGATTGAAACATATAGCTAACAATATCCGATCATTTTGATTTTTACATGAATATTCTAGTCAGCGAGTTCTAAAAAATGAATGGTGCGGATTACTGAGGTCAATTCCAAAATGGACAAACCAAGTTCAAACGCTCTCTCAAGTTGGACAATCCAAACCCTTTCATTATCTAAATAATTTATTTTGTATAGTTCGACGAGACAATCATTTAAATTAAAAACCAAGTTGAACAAATATTCGTAGTCATATTATCCAATCATATTTATCTTTAAAACAATTGGCAATTTTTTTTCCAACATCATACTTATGTCTCAATTGACTCGAAAGGGACTGAGATTTGTATGGACCAATGTTTGCGAGCAACCTTTTCGGGAGATTAACGAGGGGTTAACTTCAACACAAGTATTGATATGATTGGGCTAATACTGTTTATTATGATGCACCTTGAGACAATTTTTTTAATTATTATTATTATCTTTATCTTGAGACATCTTAGGTTGCACGTGTGTAGAGGGGTCCGAAGTGAATAGTGATTATGAGAGTAATTGGAAAGGTAAAACTATGTTAATGAGCTAACAAATGTGGGTTAATAAGAGAATGAGTAAATGGTGAGGATGAAGCAAGTGGTTCAAGAAGAAAGAAATGGCAGTGCAAAAATGGGCAGTATATCCCTAAATCCTAAAAAGTTCTTTTTTGACCTTGGAAAATGGGTCCTATTCATAGATTTTTCTTTGGTGCCAAAGAATATCAAGTGGCCAAATAAGGTGATGACTCGTGTCCCTGAGGATCATATGGAATATTTTCTCCTGTACCACCAGGCTGAGGTAACCATGTGTCCCTTTGCATGTACCATATACTATCTATTTGGCACAAATGCTTCAGCATGTGCCACTGTACTATCTGTTTGGTACATACCTCAACAACTTTCATTTTGAACCTCAGCAAGTGCACTTGCAGCAGTAGTACTTGCTGCGACACCTTTCTTCTTAGTTTGGTTTGGCTAAGACATGCATTCTTAAGATTTCATTCACTACTATCAGCCATGTTTGTGTTTACCTCGGTGACTCCTCCACTTTTAGCCACCTTACCAATAACTCAACAGCTTCCTAGGGCGCGAGCCATAACAAGGGTTGTGTCTCGTACCAAGCCCAAGGAGGCTTCATTGGTCATGCCTGCGCAACCAAGGCAAGCTCATGACCTAGGTAAATGGAAATGGTGTCCTTTGCTTTCAGGCTACCCTACTCACATCTTCGCAAGGTCACCGCGGTGTACTAGAACAAGGGAGGATCTCAATCTAGATAAGGATAAGGCTCATGAAGAGTTTATCCCTGTCTACCCGAGACTCCAGGATAAGCATTGAGCCTGAGTCCAATGAAGTGAGACTTCTAGGTGATCATGTCACTGTGGGTTATAAAAGTGAAGCACCCTCGTGGGTCTGAGGAAAATTGTTTCTTGTGAGTTTAAGTACTATTTGCTATCTGTGAGAGATAAAGTTTACTGACTTCATCGTCGGAGTGCCCCAGATGGACGAACCACCGCGGGATTCTCATCTTCTTGTTGGCAAGTAGTTGGCTCATTCTATTCTGCCGGTGCTCTCCAGCCGAGTTTCCGTTTTAGTTGTGTGGTCGGAAATCAACAGCCACATATAGTCATAAACATTTCAAAAAATTTGTAATTATTTTTTAAAAAATAAAACTAATTCATAATTTTTTATGTTATAAATTATTAAATCTAGACCAGTGACCTGTGATTTTGGACAAGACCCTCCAATCTAAATCACTACTGGAGGAAGCCCTCCCCTAGAAACAAATGTAAAACGCTAATGGGAAGAATATAGTCATCATGTGCAAAGTGGGAATAAAAATGTTGAAAATAACAAAAGAAGGGTTTTCCTCTTTGGAACAAATTCTTTTCTAGAAAATTGTACTTTCTTTCTCTATTTATATTATGGAAGCATAATTTATTTAATAATAATCATACATAATTTTTTGTATAATATTTTTTACCATCTAATCACAATATAAATATAAATATTTCTCATTGTGAGTAAGCGACTATAAGAAATGTTGTAGAAAAATGCGGAACTGTAACATGACTCTTCTTTCAATATTTATTTATCATATAATGTGTCACACTAATTCAATAATAAACACAAATAATAAATCCCACTAAATCAATACAATATTAATATATGAAATATGAAACAGTAACTATATCTTCATTACAGGCTCTTTCTCAAAAGAATGAAATTAATCCAACATAGCCAATTTGGTTACCCCACAAAAATGTAAGTTCAGCGATTCTACAATTCCTTCATGTACAAATTTCATAATGGTTTTGATTTATCTTAAATTGTTATCTTAATTTGAGAGTGGGTAATTACAAGTCTTGTGAAATTGAAACAACTTAAAACTCAATAAACTTTACTTTCTCAATACAACTTGAATTTTTTTTTTTTTTCAATTTCTTTCAAATTTTGAATTGCAAATATAAAGTTCAGGAATTTCAAATTTTGTTTTGTGCAAAGCCAACAAATATTTCTACTATATAACAGGTAAAAGAGATTTTTCTTTTTGAAAGCTTGTATGGTCTTCAAAACATTAATATAAATTTCTTAATTTTTAAAAGTTTCGAATGGTAAGAAATACACATGACATATAAATACTGCCTCATTTAACCATATTTATAATTTTGAAATTTAATTTTTTTTGCCTACAAAATCGACAAAAAAAAAAAAAGTAGTCATATCTAAACCATCATCATATCTAATCCATATCTAATTTAAAATCCCAAAAAATTTAAATATAAATTTAGTCTTAAATAATTTAAAATTTTAAACCAACTAGGCCTAACCTAATTGGATATCATAACTTTCCTAAGGTTTTAATCCATAAGGGGAGGTCATGGTTCAACTCTCCTTAGCAGACTTGAATTAAAGGAACAAACACTTGGTACTTTGTAAAGGTTGGAAGGAAACTCTCATATGTGATAATCTAACAACTAATAACTGATTTTCGCTGATGAAAAAAAAAAGTAATTTTAAAAATATCCATTTCCAAATATTAATCAATATTTTTAGTTTTTATTTTTCAAACTAAAAAATACATATGGCATCTAAATATCTAATTTATTTATTTATTTATTTTGAAATATTAGGGAGAGATCCTTTTACATGTTTGTGCAAGTGTTTGAGAACACCAAAATTTGGCCTGATAATTAAGCCCTAGGACTTGAAATTTTGAAAGGATAAAAACAAATTGTGATATATATGGTCCCAAATAGCCTTTTAACCCTAGAAATCCAAAAAAATTTCTATAAATTTTTCATAAGCCGCCTCTCTCTCTCTCTCTCTCCGTGATTGACAATGTATCATGCATCTCTCTCTGATCAACAATCACACATCGGTGTACACCAGCAACTCAACATCCATCTCTTTGTCATTGTAGTTCTCAAGACTTGAATTAGTCATTTTCGTTCGTATAAATTTGAACTGTGTCATTTCTGTTTGTAACTACTGTCCAGATCTGACGCTTTTCTCGATGCCGTTATATTCAAGACCAACAATCTCTAATTCTAATACAATTGCAAGTGAAATCAAGTTCTTTATTCAAATTTATATGTATTTAATTTCTATGATTTTAAATATAAAATTATACAATAGTGTACCGACGGAAGACAAGACATAGTTATGACCATAGTTTAGTACACGCTTTATGCTGACTAATGATAATTCACGCCCGTGATTTGAATGTATAAATATTCTTAAAGATGCTATTAGGGCTTGCACCCACAACACATCTTTGTACCCACAACACATCTTTGTTATCATAATTGTGATTTTCCATGAAGTTGATCAATAAACCCGAGATATGAGATTCGTAGTGAATTCAATAACCCTAAGACCCTCACTCATTTCCATATTTAACCCTAATTTTACTTTACTTTTGTTTATTTTTGGTTTTTAAATTAATTTAGTTATCATTATATGAACAACTAATTTAGGAGTTAATCTGAAATTAATGTACACTTAGTCTATTTATCGTTGTTGGAACGATGCCTCATCTTAACTGCTATTCTAAGGAGTAATTGTTTCTACTTGACTTTTAAATACTATTTTTGGTGTAAAAAATGACCCATCAATAAAGCCTTGTTCTTAATGGTGACAAATTTTTGGTCCGTCTCTACAAATGCCTTTCATTTTCGCTTTGGCCTGACAAGTCCAACCAATTAAGATGTCTACTTCTTGGCAGGCTTAATCCTAATGTATTTGCCCCATTGCAATATTTTTCAATGGTTATCAACAACAAAAACACAATACATTTCTAAAACATACGCTGCGATATTAAAACATGAAATTATGAGATGTCAATAAAATATATAACGATTTCGGTTTAAACCCGACCCTTGTCATGTTATTGGATCCAAGATCATATACTCTTATTTGTTGCCTATGCTCCTTTTTGTCATGTTGTTGTTGAGTGGGAGTTGTTGGTTGTATTTGAAACAAGTTGGGAGTTAGTTTTTCAAAATATTTGCCGTCTAGTTTTTTTCTTGTTCACTAGAGCGGTGTTTTAGTTGTTCGAGAGGTCTTTTGGATCTCCCAGTATTTTTGCAGGTCTACAAAATGTAATGCCCCAAAATAAATAACAATAACCCAACTCATAACATTACTTACAAATGATCAACAACATCATATCTTCTATTCCATTCATAACTTTGATGAACACAAAAGATGACATATGCAGTATACATTCACAAATCCTTGATTCCGAATCTATAGCATATGGCATGGATACATGAATAAAAGTAAAAGTAAAACCAAATAATTATACGCCTTAATGGCTACTACTTTCCAAGTCGATACTTGGGTACAACAAATGAGTTTAACTCACTACAAGTAAATCTCGTGGCTTAAACAAAAATAATTACATTAGTAAACAAAAATGAAGCCCTCAGCTTTAAGTCCTCTCAAGCTATGTCCTTGGTGAAGGCATATCGTCAGTACCTGAAAGTTGTTTTTCCACATATGGTGAGCCAAAGCTCAGTAGAGATACTCTAACAAAGTATCGACTAAATCCTAAAAAGTTCTTTTTTGACCTTGGAAAATGGGTCCTATTCATAGATTTTTCTTTGGTGCCAAAGAATATCAAGTGGCCAAATAAGGTGATGACTCGTGTCCCTGAGGATCATATGGAATATTTTCTCCTGTACCACCAGGCTGAGGTAACCATGTGTCCCTTTGCATGTACCATATACTATCTATTTGGCACAAATGCTTCAGCATGTGCCACTGTACTATCTGTTTGGTACATACCTCAACAACTTTCATTTTGAACCTCAGCAAGTGCACTTGCAGCAGTAGTACTTGCTGCGGCACCTTTCTTCTTAGTTTGGTTTGGCTAAGACATGCATTCTTAAGATTTCATTCACTACTATCAGCCATGTTTGTGTTTACCTCGGTGACTCCTCCACTTTTAGCCACCTTACCAATAACTCAACAGCTTCCTAGGGCGCGAGCCATAACAAGGGTTGTGTCTCGTACCAAGCCCAATGAGGCTTCATTGGTCATGCCTGCGCAACCAAGGCAAGCTCATGACCTAGGTAAATGGAAATGGTGTCCTTTGCTTTCAGGCTACCCTACTCACATCTTCGCAAGGTCACCGCGGTGTACTAGAACAAGGGAGGATCTCAATCTAGATAAGGATAAGGCTCATGAAGAGTTTATCCCTGTCTACCCGAGACTCCAGGATAAGCATTGAGCCTGAGTCCAATGAAGTGAGACTTCTAGGTGATCATGTCACTGTGGGTTATAAAAGTGAAGCACCCTCGTGGGTCTGAGGAAAATTGTTTCTTGTGAGTTTAAGTACTATTTGCTATCTGTGAGAGATAAAGTTTACTGACTTCATCGTCGGAGTGCCCCAGATGGACGAACCACCGCGGGATTCTCATCTTCTTGTTGGCAAGTAGTTGGCTCATTCTATTCTGCCGGTGCTCTCCAGCCGAGTTTCCGTTTTAGTTGTGTGGTCGGAAATCAACAGCCACATATAGTCATAAACATTTCAAAAAATTTGTAATTATTTTTTAAAAAATAAAACTAATTCATAATTTTTTATGTTATAAATTATTAAATCTAGACCAGTGACCTGTGATTTTGGACAAGACCCTCCAATCTAAATCACTACTGGAGGAAGCCCTCCCCTAGAAACAAATGTAAAACGCTAATGGGAAGAATATAGTCATCATGTGCAAAGTGGGAATAAAAATGTTGAAAATAACAAAAGAAGGGTTTTCCTCTTTGGAACAAATTCTTTTCTAGAAAATTGTACTTTCTTTCTCTATTTATATTATGGAAGCATAATTTATTTAATAATAATCATACATAATTTTTTGTATAATATTTTTTACCATCTAATCACAATATAAATATAAATATTTCTCATTGTGAGTAAGCGACTATAAGAAATGTTGTAGAAAAATGCGGAACTGTAACATGACTCTTCTTTCAATATTTATTTATCATATAATGTGTCACACTAATTCAATAATAAACACAAATAATAAATCCCACTAAATCAATACAATATTAATATATGAAATATGAAACAGTAACTATATCTTCATTACAGGCTCTTTCTCAAAAGAATGAAATTAATCCAACATAGCCAATTTGGTTACCCCACAAAAATGTAAGTTCAGCGATTCTACAATTCCTTCATGTACAAATTTCATAATGGTTTTGATTTATCTTAAATTGTTATCTTAATTTGAGAGAGGGTAATTACAAGTCTTGTGAAATTGAAACAACTTAAAACTCAATAAACTTTACTTTCTCAATACAACTTGAATTTTTTTTTTTTTTCAATTTCTTTCAAATTTTGAATTGCAAATATAAAGTTCAGGAATTTCAAATTTTGTTTTGTGCAAAGCCAACAAATATTTCTACTATATAACAGGTAAAAGAGATTTTTCTTTTTGAAAGCTTGTATGGTCTTCAA
Organism: Camellia sinensis; assembly: GCF_055761805.1. NCBI lineage: Eukaryota > Viridiplantae > Streptophyta > Magnoliopsida > Ericales > Theaceae > Camellia > Camellia sinensis. The sequence goes on from NC_138964.1 coordinate 77,089,729, forward strand.
AACATTAATATAAATTTCTTAATTTTTAAAAGTTTTGAATGGTAAGAAATACACATGACATATAAATACTGCCTCATTTAACCATATTTATAATTTTGAAATTTAATTTTTTTTGCCTACAAAATCGACAAAAAAAAAAAAAAAAGTAGTCATATCTAAACCATCATCATATCTAATCCATATCTAATTTAAAATCCCAAAAAATTTAAATATAAATTTAGTCTTAAATAATTTAAAATTTTAAACCAACTAGGCCTAACCTAATTGGATATCATAACTTTCCTAAGGTTTTAATCCATAAGGGGAGGTCATGGTTCAACTCTCCTTAGCAGACTTGAATTAAAGGAACAAACACTTGGTACTTTGTAAAGGTTGGAAGGAAACTCTCATATGTGATAATCTAACAACTAATAACTGATTTTCGCTGATGAAAAAAAAAAGTAATTTTAAAAATATCCATTTCCAAATATTAATCAATATTTTTAGTTTTTATTTTTCAAAACTAAAAAATACATATGGCATCTAAATATCTAATTTATTTATTTATTTATTTTGAAATATTAGGGAGAGATCCTTTTACATGTTTGTGCAAGTGTTTGAGAACACCAAAATTTGGCCTGATAATTAAGCCCTAGGACTTGAAATTTTGAAAGGATAAAAACAAATTGTGATATATATGGTCCCAAATAGCCTTTTAACCCTAGAAATCCAAAAAAATTTCTATAAATTTTTCATAAGCCGCCTCTCTCTCTCTCTCTCTCTCCGTGATTGACAATGTATCATGCATCTCTCTCTGATCAACAATCACACATCGGTGTACACCAGCAACTCAACATCCATCTCTTTGTCATTGTAGTTCTCAAGACTTGAATTAGTCATTTTCGTTCGTATAAATTTGAACTGTGTCATTTCTGTTTGTAACTACTGTCCAGATCTGACGCTTTTCTCGATGCCGTTATATTCAAGACCAACAATCTCTAATTCTAATACAATTGCAAGTGAAATCAAGTTCTTTATTCAAATTTATATGTATTTAATTTCTATGATTTTAAATATAAAATTATACAATAGTGTACCGACGGAAGACAAGACATAGTTATGACCATAGTTTAGTACACGCTTTATGCTGACTAATGATAATTCACGCCCGTGATTTGAATGTATAAATATTCTTAAAGATGCTATTAGGGCTTGCACCCACAACACATCTTTGTACCCACAACACATCTTTGTTATCATAATTGTGATTTTCCATGAAGTTGATCAATAAACCCGAGATATGAGATTCGTAGTGAATTCAATAACCCTAAGACCCTCACTCATTTCCATATTTAACCCTAATTTTACTTTACTTTTGTTTATTTTTGGTTTTTAAATTAATTTAGTTATCATTATATGAACAACTAATTTAGGAGTTAATCTGAAATTAATGTACACTTAGTCTATTTATCGTTGTTGGAACGATGCCTCATCTTAACTGCTATTCTAAGGAGTAATTGTTTCTACTTGACTTTTAAATACTATTTTTGGTGTAAAAAATGACCCATCAATAAAGCCTTGTTCTTAATGGTGACAAATTTTTGGTCCGTCTCTACAAATGCCTTTCATTTTCGCTTTGGCCTGACAAGTCCAACCAATTAAGATGTCTACTTCTTGGCAGGCTTAATCCTAATGTATTTGCCCCATTGGAATATTTTTCAATGGTTATCAACAACAAAAACACAATACATTTCTAAAACATACGCTGCGATATTAAAACATGAAATTATGAGATGTCAATAAAATATATAACGATTTCGGTTTAAACCCGACCCTTGTCATGTTATTGGATCCAAGATCATATACTCTTATTTGTTGCCTATGCTCCTTTTTGTCATGTTGTTGTTGAGTGGGAGTTGTTGGTTGTATTTGAAACAAGTTGGGAGTTAGTTTTTCAAAATATTTGCCGTCTAGTTTTTTTCTTGTTCACTAGAGCGGTGTTTTAGTTGTTCGAGAGGTCTTTTGGATCTCCCAGTATTTTTGCAGGTCTACAAAATGTAATGCCCCAAAATAAATAACAATAACCCAACTCATAACATTACTTACAAATGATCAACAACATCATATCTTCTATTCCATTCATAACTTTGATGAACACAAAAGATGACATATGCAGTATACATTCACAAATCCTTGATTCCGAATCTATAGCATATGGCATGGATACATGAATAAAAGTAAAAGTAAAACCAAATAATTATACGCCTTAATGGCTACTACTTTCCAAGTCGATACTTGGGTACAACAAATGAGTTTAACTCACTACAAGTAAATCTCGTGGCTTAAACAAAAATAATTACATTAGTAAACAAAAATGAAGCCCTCAGCTTTAAGTCCTCTCAAGCTATGTCCTTGGTGAAGGCATATCGTCAGTACCTGAAAGTTGTTTTTCCACATATGGTGAGCCAAAGCTCAGTAGAGATACTCTAACAAAGTATCGACTAAATCCTAAAAAGTTCTTTTTTGACCTTGGAAAATGGGTCCTATTCATAGATTTTTCTTTGGTGCCAAAGAATATCAAGTGGCCAAATAAGGTGATGACTCGTGTCCCTGAGGATCATATGGAATATTTTCTCCTGTACCACCAGGCTGAGGTAACCATGTGTCCCTTTGCATGTACCATATACTATCTATTTGGCACAAATGCTTCAGCATGTGCCACTGTACTATCTGTTTGGTACATACCTCAACAACTTTCATTTTGAACCTCAGCAAGTGCACTTGCAGCAGTAGTACTTGCTGCGGCACCTTTCTTCTTAGTTTGGTTTGGCTAAGACATGCATTCTTAAGATTTCATTCACTACTATCAGCCATGTTTGTGTTTACCTCGGTGACTCCTCCACTTTTAGCCACCTTACCAATAACTCAACAGCTTCCTAGGGCGCGAGCCATAACAAGGGTTGTGTCTCGTACCAAGCCCAATGAGGCTTCATTGGTCATGCCTGCGCAACCAAGGCAAGCTCATGACCTAGGTAAATGGAAATGGTGTCCTTTGCTTTCAGGCTACCCTACTCACATCTTCGCAAGGTCACCGCGGTGTACTAGAACAAGGGAGGATCTCAATCTAGATAAGGATAAGGCTCATGAAGAGTTTATCCCTGTCTACCCGAGACTCCAGGATAAGCATTGAGCCTGAGTCCAATGAAGTGAGACTTCTAGGTGATCATGTCACTGTGGGTTATAAAAGTGAAGCACCCTCGTGGGTCTGAGGAAAATTGTTTCTTGTGAGTTTAAGTACTATTTGCTATCTGTGAGAGATAAAGTTTACTGACTTCATCGTCGGAGTGCCCCAGATGGACGAACCACCGCGGGATTCTCATCTTCTTGTTGGCAAGTAGTTGGCTCATTCTATTCTGCCGGTGCTCTCCAGCCGAGTTTCCGTTTTAGTTGTGTGGTCGGAAATCAACAGCCACATATAGTCATAAACATTTCAAAAAATTTGTAATTATTTTTTAAAAAATAAAACTAATTCATAATTTTTTATGTTATAAATTATTAAATCTAGACCAGTGACCTGTGATTTTGGACAAGACCCTCCAATCTAAATCACTACTGGAGGAAGCCCTCCCCTAGAAACAAATGTAAAACGCTAATGGGAAGAATATAGTCATCATGTGCAAAGTGGGAATAAAAATGTTGAAAATAACAAAAGAAGGGTTTTCCTCTTTGGAACAAATTCTTTTCTAGAAAATTGTACTTTCTTTCTCTATTTATATTATGGAAGCATAATTTATTTAATAATAATCATACATAATTTTTTGTATAATATTTTTTACCATCTAATCACAATATAAATATAAATATTTCTCATTGTGAGTAAGCGACTATAAGAAATGTTGTAGAAAAATGCGGAACTGTAACATGACTCTTCTTTCAATATTTATTTATCATATAATGTGTCACACTAATTCAATAATAAACACAAATAATAAATCCCACTAAATCAATACAATATTAATATATGAAATATGAAACAGTAACTATATCTTCATTACAGGCTCTTTCTCAAAAGAATGAAATTAATCCAACATAGCCAATTTGGTTACCCCACAAAAATGTAAGTTCAGCGATTCTACAATTCCTTCATGTACAAATTTCATAATGGTTTTGATTTATCTTAAATTGTTATCTTAATTTGAGAGTGGGTAATTACAAGTCTTGTGAAATTGAAACAACTTAAAACTCAATAAACTTTACTTTCTCAATACAACTTGAATTTTTTTTTTTTTTCAATTTCTTTCAAATTTTGAATTGCAAATATAAAGTTCAGGAATTTCAAATTTTGTTTTGTGCAAAGCCAACAAATATTTCTACTATATAACAGGTAAAAGAGATTTTTCTTTTTGAAAGCTTGTATGGTCTTCAAAACATTAATATAAATTTCTTAATTTTTAAAAGTTTTGAATGGTAAGAAATACACATGACATATAAATACTGCCTCATTTAACCATATTTATAATTTTGAAATTTAATTTTTTTTGCCTACAAAATCGACAAAAAAAAAAAAAAGTAGTCATATCTAAACCATCATCATATCTAATCCATATCTAATTTAAAATCCCAAAAAATTTAAATATAAATTTAGTCTTAAATAATTTAAAATTTTAAACCAACTAGGCCTAACCTAATTGGATATCATAACTTTCCTAAGGTTTTAATCCATAAGGGGAGGTCATGGTTCAACTCTCCTTAGCAGACTTGAATTAAAGGAACAAACACTTGGTACTTTGTAAAGGTTGGAAGGAAACTCTCATATGTGATAATCTAACAACTAATAACTGATTTTCGCTGATGAAAAAAAAAAGTAATTTTAAAAATATCCATTTCCAAATATTAATCAATATTTTTAGTTTTTATTTTTCAAAACTAAAAAATACATATGGCATCTAAATATCTAATTTATTTATTTATTTATTTTGAAATATTAGGGAGAGATCCTTTTACATGTTTGTGCAAGTGTTTGAGAACACCAAAATTTGGCCTGATAATTAAGCCCTAGGACTTGAAATTTTGAAAGGATAAAAACAAATTGTGATATATATGGTCCCAAATAGCCTTTTAACCCTAGAAATCCAAAAAAATTTCTATAAATTTTTCATAAGCCGCCTCTCTCTCTCTCTCTCTCCGTGATTGACAATGTATCATGCATCTCTCTCTGATCAACAATCACACATCGGTGTACACCAGCAACTCAACATCCATCTCTTTGTCATTGTAGTTCTCAAGACTTGAATTAGTCATTTTCGTTCGTATAAATTTGAACTGTGTCATTTCTGTTTGTAACTACTATCCAGATCTGACGCTTTTCTCGATGCCGTTATATTCAAGACCAACAATCTCTAATTCTAATACAATTGCAAGTGAAATCAAGTTCTTTATTCAAATTTATATGTATTTAATTTCTATGATTTTAAATATAAAATTATACAATAGTGTACCGACGGAAGACAAGACATAGTTATGACCATAGTTTAGTACACGCTTTATGCTGACTAATGATAATTCACGCCCGTGATTTGAATGTATAAATATTCTTAAAGATGCTATTAGGGCTTGCACCCACAACACATCTTTGTACCCACAACACATCTTTGTTATCATAATTGTGATTTTCCATGAAGTTGATCAATAAACCCGAGATATGAGATTCGTAGTGAATTCAATAACCCTAAGACCCTCACTCATTTCCATATTTAACCCTAATTTTACTTTACTTTTGTTTATTTTTGGTTTTTAAATTAATTTAGTTATCATTATATGAACAACTAATTTAGGAGTTAATCTGAAATTAATGTACACTTAGTCTATTTATCGTTGTTGGAACGATGCCTCATCTTAACTGCTATTCTAAGGAGTAATTGTTTCTACTTGACTTTTAAATACTATTTTTGGTGTAAAAATGACCCATCAATAAAGCCTTGTTCTTAATGGTGACAAATTTTTGGTCCGTCTCTACAAATGCCTTTCATTTTCGCTTTGGCCTGACAAGTCCAACCAATTAAGATGTCTACTTCTTGGCAGGCTTAATCCTAATGTATTTGCCCCATTGCAATATTTTTCAATGGTTATCAACAACAAAAACACAATACATTTCTAAAACATACGCTGCGATATTAAAACATGAAATTATGAGATGTCAATAAAATATATAACGATTTCGGTTTAAACCCGACCCTTGTCATGTTATTGGATCCAAGATCATATACTCTTATTTGTTGCCTATGCTCCTTTTTGTCATGTTGTTGTTGAGTGGGAGTTGTTGGTTGTATTTGAAACAAGTTGGGAGTTAGTTTTTCAAAATATTTGCCGTCTAGTTTTTTTCTTGTTCACTAGAGCGGTGTTTTAGTTGTTCGAGAGGTCTTTTGGATCTCCCAGTATTTTTGCAGGTCTACAAAATGTAATGCCCCAAAATAAATAACAATAACCCAACTCATAACATTACTTACAAATGATCAACAACATCATATCTTCTATTCCATTCATAACTTTGATGAACACAAAAGATGACATATGCAGTATACATTCACAAATCCTTGATTCCGAATCTATAGCATATGGCATGGATACATGAATAAAAGTAAAAGTAAAACCAAATAATTATACGCCTTAATGGCTACTACTTTCCAAGTCGATACTTGGGTACAACAAATGAGTTTAACTCACTACAAGTAAATCTCGTGGCTTAAACAAAAATAATTACATTAGTAAACAAAAATGAAGCCCTCAGCTTTAAGTCCTCTCAAGCTATGTCCTTGGTGAAGGCATATCGTCAGTACCTGAAAGTTGTTTTTCCACATATGGTGAGCCAAAGCTCAGTAGAGATACTCTAACACAGTGTATGAATCTTAGCAAAATTATAAAGTGAATGCCCATGCGTGCCATTTGTCAAACATTCCTCATTTTTCATCTCAAAACAATGCAGTGCCAGATTATAAATCAATTCATGAAAATAATCCTTTTATAGCAGAAAACAGGGCAGTGGATACAGAACACTGGGAATCTCTAAGTACATGTCTGCCAGTAGACTAAGCACTACCAAAGCCATTTTATCGGTACTAATCGGAAGGATCGACACCTAACCGTGCAGGTTTCTAGACTTACGCCAAGGACACACAGGCTAACATCATAACCACAATCACACCCGTAACCAGATTGACCAAGGTATTCACCCATTTTATTTTATTCTATCTCAAAGTCAATACATTTACAATGTTCAATATGAGATAATGCTCAATGCACAATGTATGAGAAATTAGTTTCAATTTAACCTAATCCTCATCCAATGGCTACAACAATCAAGACTATCCTCCACCGATAGCCTAAAACAGATATTCTATAACACAAGTAGTTTCCAATCAAAATACATAATTCCATCATTTTACATAAGGAGTGATATTACAAATCCAACTCCACCATCATCATCAACATAAGCATTGTTCCAATCTTATAGAGCCCAACACCATTTCCCATTTCCTTTCACAAATCTAAATATTTCAAATTTTAGCACAAAATCCCATTTACTTACAAAATTAATTTTAAGAAAGGATATCCACCATTTTAACAAATCTCAACCATAAACACATCCCCACAACCATTTTGAAGAACCTATTTGGGAAACCCCAATTTTGATTTCAAAATCAAACCTTAGATTTTCCCAAAAATCCCCAATTCACTAGCCTTTTTAAAAGGGAAAATAACTAAGCTAAAAATCATATTAAAGGTTGAAGAAATACCTACGTCAAAGTAGAAGACAAGAGAAAGCACAAGGTAGAACTTAGTGGAGCCAAAAACAATAACTCCTCCGATTAGAATGAAACCCTCGGCGTGCTCAATCTTTTACTTCAAAAGAATAAGGTGAGGAAACCAAGGGATTGAGAGTATTTAGAGCCAGAAGGTAAAAAACAGAGAGACAATGAAAGAGTGAAGATCTAGGTTTTTATATTGTTAAGACAGAGAATGAAATTAAAAAGTGACTCAAAATGTCATTTTCTCAGATTGATATACGCACAGACCGCTCGAGTGCAAGAAATACCACTTAAGCGTAAGACACAATTAAGTAACATGCGACCAAAATCACCGCTTCAGTGAACAATGACCCCCTCCCAGAAGTTCCGACCTGCAAAATACCACTCGTGCACAAGAAAGACTGCCCGAGCAAAGATTCTTTTCTTTCAGCAGTTTATAGACTGTAAAAGACCGCTTGAGTGCAAGAATGATCGCTTGAGCGAACAAACAAATATTTGGGCAATAACTCTTTTGAAAAGCTAACTCCAAACCTATCTCAAACACAACCAAAACTACCAAATAACCAAACTCAACTAGTAACAAAATAAAATGAAATGAACAATAGTTAAGGACATGGGTTCTCAGATTCAAAAGTAAAAAATGGGTTGGGTTTACACCAGAATCGTTATAATCTCCCCCCTTACAGAATTTCGTCCTCAAAATTTAAAACCAACTAACATTCATTGAAAGTAAATCAAATGATATATCATCCAGACTTGTAACAAGGACAGACAGAGTCTTTCAAAACCAACTATTATAGTTCAATTCCCCAAAACATATACAATGTTTATATATATTACAACATGAATAAGATTTTTAACACAAGTCTCAGATATCAACAAATAGGTTAGGATACTTCTCACGAACTTCTGCCTCACGCACCCAAGTTGGCTACTTAACCATGTGGTGTCACTGTAACACCTTAACCAATGGAATAGTATTGCCTCGTAAGACTTGGTCCCGAGAGTCTAAAACCCATATCGGTCTCTCCTTATACGATGCATGTTCATCTACCTCTAACTCTGTCCAATCCAATATGTGTGAAGGATTAGGCTCATACTTCCAGAGCATACAAATATGAAACACGTCGTGAACCCCGAAAAGTTGCGGCGGTAAGGCCAAATGATAACCTACTTCCCCAATCCTTTCTAGGATCTCAAAAGGTCAAATAAATCTAGGAGACAACTTTCCACTCTTCCCAAATGTCGTTAAGCCCCATCTCGGTGATATCTTCAAGAACACGTGATCTCCTACCTCAAAGGACAAAGGTCTCCTTCTACAGTCGATATAGCTCTTCTGGTGACTCTGAGCTGAAACCAACCTCTTACGAATAAGCACAACCTTCTCCGTCATTTCCTGGACTAATTTAGGACCTAACATAGGTGTATTACCCATCTTGGCCCAATACACTGGAGATCTACAAGGTCGGCCATACAAGGCCTCAAACGGCGCCATACTGATAATCTTCTAGAAACTGTTATTATAGGCAAAATCCACCAAGGGTAAATGCCTCTCCCACGACCCCTTAAAATCTAGAACACAACACCGAAACGTGTCCTCTAAGATCTGAATGGTTTTCTCAGACTACCCGTCAGTTTGAGAACGATAATCACAGGGACCCCATGAAGTTGAACTATGTCCCTAATATAAAGGTTGGCAAGATAATCCACCGAGTCACTCATGTGTATAGGTACAAAGTGTTCTAATTTAGTTAACCAGTCGACTATCACCCACATAGCATTGTTACCTCCTTTGAGTCCTCGGAAGACCCACAACAAAATCCTTCATGACATACTCCCATGTCCACATGGCCATAGGTAAGGGTTGTAACAAACCAGCTGGTCACTGGTGCTTGGCCTTCACTTGGTGATAAGCAAGGCATCTCGAGACAAACAATGCTACGTCTCTCTTCATTCCCCTACACCAAAACTGGTGGCTAAGTTCGTGGTACATATTTGTGCCTCCCGAGTGTACCATAGGTCGTGAATGGTGGAACTCTCGGAGTACCTCCTCCCTACAAGATTCTGGTACAAAAAGACATCCAAATACCTCACACTCGACTCAGAATATACATTCAAGCCCTTCTCTGCCTTTTCACTAGCTATCTTCCCTCTGATAAACTCTATTTTGTGATCCCCTCTTTGTGCTTATGTTGACTTGTGTTTTATATGCATCTAGTACGATGGCATGCCCCTCAGTATAGGCCCTTTCATCACCTGCTTTGATCTTAGCTTCTTTGGCCTCCAAGGCCTCCTCCAGTCGTGCCTGGTCTAGCCTTGGAGAAGAGGCAGCCGGTGGAGTTGAGGTAGATGTAGTAGCCCTGCTCTGTCTAGGAGTGTTGGGGAGAGGAGAGCGGTAAGTTGGCATGTAGTTCAACAGTAGTGAAGCCTTTTGTTTGACAATAGGAAGGTGTAAGAGCCGGTAGTAAGTGTAACCACTGGAAGATTTGAGGCTACACATGGTATAGATTTCGGCAAGGGTGATCCTAGTGTTTTCTCGGTGTGCCAACTCAGCAATACCACTGATAACCTTGAATGTGTTGATTGCTAATTGCATGGGATTTAGCTTGTAGAAGTGTAAAACTTCTCGGAAAAGAATATCAAATGGGAATCTAATTCAGCCCTCGATGATGGACACTACGAGAAAAGGCATGTAAGTTTTACCAGGCATGATAGAGTCTTCTTTTCCAGCCAGTCTAAGATGAACGCCAACTGGAATGGAGAATTCTTGGCAGAAATGTTCTAACTTGCTAAGAGAATCCACTTGCCACTTAAACATGCCCATGATCATGGCTAGGATGATTTAGACATAGTTATCTGTGAAGAAGGGTTTAATATGGGTTCTAGGACCTCGACAGAACCCTAGTCGAGCACTTGGGTGAGGGTTTTAAAGATCTAAAGGAGAATTTGTTTTAGTTTTCGTAAATGTATGATTTCTAAGTCAAATCCCAAACCTAAAATCTATGCAAGTGAACAAAAGTCAAATCCCAAACCTAAAATCTATGCAAGTGAACAAAATTCCAAGGCAAGAATCTGGAAAACAAGCCAAAAAAGCAGAAGGAAAATATGGCTCAAAATCAAAAAGTGCAATCAAAGGCATTGATAGATTTGCGAACATCAGTGTTTGAGAACAAGAACATTGAAAAATTCAAGAGCATGAGGAACATTGATTGAATCAATGCACAAATATGTAAAATGAAAAATACAGGAGAGAAATACATTTAAGAGCAGTAAGAATCCAAAAATGAAAAAAAAGAAATTGAAGACTTACAGGACGGAGCCGAAGAAATGGTCGCCGAGCTCGTGTTCGCCGAAATCAGACGGTCAAAATGATCTAAATCGAATGGTGAAGGGCTTGCCGGAGGAGTTGACTGGAACAGTTGCGGAAAACTTTGAAGGTTCGAAAAATGGCGATTTGAGGGCTTAGAGAGAGAAAATATAGGACGAGAGAGAGATTGTGATTGCAAAAGTGAAAAGACGAAGAGAGAGAGAGAGAGAGAGAATAAGTTTTGTAAAAAACACAAAAAGCGGCGAAACGTAATAAAGGTGCCTTAGACGACGTGCCTGTCAGGCGGCGTGGGCAGAAATGACACGACCTGATAGCGTGTGTGTGGTACAAGCCAGTATGAATAGGGCACATGGAAGAAACGGTTGAGTTGATGGTGCGTGACAGCTCATGCGTAGTTGAAGCTCTTGAACTTCTTGAAATAACGAGGCAATAACCTTGGCTGAAAGAGCGATCTCAAGTGAAATGCTTAAAAGAACTAGGTTCTTGATTCTTGATAAAGTGGGCGACTGAGTCCTGGTTACTTGAAGCCGACGAGTCATGATCTCTGTCGGAGTAGTATCTGCATTTTGAGCCAACGTGTTATGTAAACAAACTATGTAGGTTCCATCACCTCAGGTAGCCGAGGTAATAGAACCTAGGGAGCAGTTGTGGGGAAATATTTTGCGAATGACGCCACGTGGCCAAGATAGCCCTGACATGTCGGCTAAGGTGCCACGTAGATGAGTCATGTTGCTGAGGTGATCATGGCATTGCCGAGATGTTCTGCGGTAATGCCATAATACAGAGATATTCGGATAAGGGACAAGAGTCCTAAAACAAGGGAGGATCTCCATCAAGATAAGGATAAGGCTCATGAAGAGTTTATCCCTATCTAGCCGAATGTCCAGGATGAGCATTGAGCCAGAGTCCAATGAAGTGAGGATTCTAGGTGATCATGTCATTGCTGGTTATAAAAATGAGGCACCCTTGTGGGTTTGATGTAAATTCTTTCTTGTGAGTTTAAGTACTATTTGCTATTTGTGAGAGATAAAGTTTACGGACTTCATCGTCGGAGTGCCTCCAGGTGGACGAACCACCACAGAATTCTCATCTTCTTGTTGGCAGGTAGTTGGCTCATTCTATTCTGCCGATGCTCTTCAGTCGAGTTTCCCTTTTAGTTGTGTGCTCGGAAATTAACACCCACATATAGTCATAAACATTTGAAAAAAATTGTAATTATTTTTTAAAAAATAAAACTAATTTATAATTATTCATATTATAAATTATTGAATCTAGACCTGTGATCTGTGATTTTGGACAAGACCCTCCAATCTAAATCACTACAGGAGGAAGCCGTCCCCCATAAACAAATGTAAAACGCTAATTAATGGGAAGAATATAGTCATCATCTGCAAAGTGGGAATAAAAAGTTGAAAACAACAAATGCAGGGTTTTCCTCTTTGGAACAAATTCGTTTCTAGAAAATAGTACCTTCTTTCTCTTTTTATACTATGGAAGCATAATTTATTTAATAATAATCATACATAATTTTTTGTGTAATATTTTTTACCATCTAATCACAATATAAATATAAATATTTCTCATTGTGAGTAAGCGACTATAAGAAATGTTGTAGAAAAATGCGGAACTGTAACATGACTCTTCTTTCAATATTTATTTATCAGATAATGTGTCACACTAATTCAATAATAAACACAAATAAAAAATCTCACTAAATCAATACAATATTAATATATGAAATATGAAACAGTAACTATATCTTCATTACAGGCTCTTTGTCAAAAGAATGAAATTAATCCAACATAGCCAATTTGGTTACCCCCACAAAAATGTAATTTGAGCGATTTTACAATTCATTCATGTGCAAATTTCGTAATGGGTTTGATTATTTTAAATTGTCATCTTAATTTGAGAGTGGATAATTACATGTCTCGTGAAATTGAAGCAACTTAAAACTCTATAAATTTTACTTTCTCAATGCAACTTAAATTTTTTTGTTTTTTTAATTTCTTTCAAATTTTTGAATTGCGAATATAAAGTTCAGGAATTTCAAATTTTGTTTTGCGCAAAGCCAACAAAAATTTATACTATATATCGAGTAAAATAGATTTTCCTCTTTGAAAGCTTGTATGACCTTCAAAACATTAAAATAAATATCTTATTTTTTAAAAGTTTTGAACAGTAAGAAATACACATGACATACAAACAGGGGCGGAGCCACGTTGGGCTGAGGAGGGTCACCTGGCCCTACGGTTTTGAGAAATTTTTTTTTTTAAAAAAGTAAAGAAAATATATTAAATAAAAAAATTATAAAAATATTATTTAAAGTGAAATGACATTTTTAAAATTATAAGAACAATAATGGTTATTTTGATTAAAAAAAAAGTGAAGTCATATTATTGTCTATAAAAAATTCAATATAATGGTGGTGTCTATCATTATTGACATGCAAACATAATTAATTTCAATGAAGATATAGAATTTATTGGATTGTTAGTTAGATTTGACATGTGTAGTTTATCCTTCATGTGTTTATTTCCATTCATAACTAAAATGGCCACTATATAAATTATAATCAAGCAACACATCTTCAATTATAAAAATAAAAAAACAAAAAAAATTACAATAGGACATAACTAATATCAGAATGAGTCATAACTAACTATTACTTGATATATAATCATAACTAAAATAACAACCACAAGAAGTTATAACTAAATTATATCTAACACTATAATGTATTATATAACTAAATACCACGAAGATCATAATTGCGACATCTGTTAGACACTTTTTTTGCGGTATGTTTTATAGAATTTTTCTACTAAAATATATCATTTCTGTCTCAATGTATCTTCTTTTTTAATTTTCCAATTCACCTATAAAATAGTTACTCCCAAAAATTTGTATAAAATTCAATCTCAAATCCTTTAATTGAAAATTCACATTTATCTAAATGAACTCTTGACATTTAAGTTTAGTAATATCTGATTGTTGTTTATTATGGAAAAAAAAAGAAGTTAATCAGTGTGTTTGGTTTGAATTTTATGGATTAAGTTTTTTCAAAATTGAGTTTTTTTATTTTCATGTTTTTTTTAGTGAATATTTTTAAAATTTTAAACATTTTTTTTTTACTTTTTTAGATGCACCTTACTTAGATGTATCTAAAAAGCAAAAAATTTGTGAAAAAATATTTTAAAAAATTAATTAATACATAAAAATAGAAAAAAATGTACTGAATTCTCGTTTTTTTTTTTTTGTTTTGTATTTTTGGTATTTATTGAATTTTTAAAAGGCTTTTTCACATTTTTTTCACTGTTTAGGTATATTTATGTAAGTATGTCTAAAAAGTAAAAAAATGCTTAAAATATTAAAAAAATCAGTAAAAACAAAAAAACACGAAAAACAAGAAAGTAGAATTTTCTTAAAAGTGTTTTTAGAAAAATGAAACCAAATTATCATTAATTTGTGCCCCCTCTGCATTGAATTCCTGGCTACGTCACTCCATACAAATACTGTCTCATTTAACCATATTTATAAATTTGATTTTTTTTTTTTTTTGCATACAAATTCGACAAAAAAAAAAAAAAAGGAAGAAGAAGAAGAAAAAGTGAGGTAGTCATATCTAACCCATCATCATATCTATTCCATATCTAATTTAAAATCCCAAACAATTTAAATATAACTTTAGCCTTAAATAATTTAAAACTTTAAACAAACTAAGCCTAACCTAGTTGGTTACTGTAACTTTCCTAATGGTTTAATATCTAAATGGAGGTCATGGTTCAACTCTCCTTTAAGGGAGTTGAATTAAAGGAGCAAACATTTGGTACTTTGTAACGGTAGGAAGGCAACTCTCATATGTGCTAATCTGACAACTAACAACTGACTTTCGTTGATTAAAAAAAAAAGTTATTTAAAATTTTAAAAATATCTATTTCCAAATACTAATCAATATTTTTAGTTTTTATTTTTCAAAACTAAAAAATACGTATGTCGTCTAAATATCCTTTTCTTTTTTCTTTTTCTTTTTTTTTTTGAAATATTAGGGAAAGATCCTTCTACATGTTTGTGCAAGAGTTTGAGAACACCAAAATTTGGCCAAATAGTTAAGCCCCAGGACTTGAAATTTTGAAGGGATAAAAACAAATTGTGATATATATGGTCCAAAATAGCCTTTTAACAACAGAAATCCTAAATTTTCTCTATAAATTTTTCATAAGCCGTCTCTCTCTCTCTCTCTCCCCAATTGACGATGCGTCCCCCATCTCTCTCTGATCAACAATCACACATCGGTGTCCACCAGCAACTCAACATCCATCTCTTTGTAATTGTAGTTCTCAAGACTTGAATTAGTCATTTTCGTTCGTATAAATTTGATCTGTGTCATTGTTGTTTGTAACTACTGTCCAAATCTGAAGCTTTTCTCGATGTCGTTAGATTTGAGAACAACAACCTCTAATTCTAATACAATTGCAAACGAAATCAAGTTATTTATTCAAATTTATATGTATTTAATTCTATGATTTTAAATATAAAATTATACAATAGCGTACCTAGGGAAGACAAGGCATACTTATGACCATAGTTTGGTGTACGCTTTATGCCGACTGATGATAATTCATGCCCATGATTTGAATGTATGAATATTCCTAAAGATACTATTAAGGCTTGTAGCCACAACACATCTTTATTATCATAATAGTGATTTTCCATGAAGTAGATCAATAAATCCGAGTTATGAGATTGGTAGTGAATTCAATAACCCTAAGACCCTCACTTACTTCCATATTTAACCCTAATTTTACATTACTTTTGTTTATTTTTCGTTTTCAAATTAATTTAGTTATCATTATATGAACAACTAATTTAGGAGTTAATCTGAAATTAATGTACACTTAGTTTGTTTGTCTTTGTTGGAACGATACCTAATCTTAATTGCTATTCTAAGGAGTAATTGTTTCTACTTGACTTTTAAATACTATTTTCGGTGGAAAAAATGACCCATCAATAAAGCCTTGTTCTTTATGGTAACAAACTTTTGGTCTATCTCTACAAATGCCTTTCATTTTCGCTTTGGCCTGACAGGTCCAACCAATTAAGATGTCTACTTCTTGACAGGCTTAATCCTAATGTATTTTCCCCATTGCAATATTTTTCAATGGTTATCAACAACGAAAACACAATACATTTCTCAAAAATGTGCTGCGATATTAAAACATGAAATCATGAGATGTCAATAAAATGTATAACGGTTCTGGTTTAAACCCGGCCTTTGCCATGTAATTGGATCCAAGATTAGATACTCTTATTCATTGCCTATGCTCCTTTTTGTCATGTTGTTGTTGAGTGGGAGTTGTTGGTTGTATTGGAAATAGGTTGGGAGTTAGTTTTTCAAAAGATTTGATGTCTAGTTTTCTTCTTGTTCACTAGAGTGGTGTTTTAGTTGTTCGAGCGGTCTTTTAGATGTCCCAATATTTTTGCAACCCTGCAAAATGTAACATCCCAAAATAAATAACAGTAACTCAACTCATAACATTACTTACAAATGATCAACAACATCATATCTTCTATTCCATTCATAACTTTGATCAACACAAAAGATGACATATGCAATATATATTCATAAATCCTTTATTCAGAATCTATAGCAAATGGCATGGATACATGAATTAAAGTAAAAGTAAAACACAATAATTATACGCCTTAATGGCTACAACTTTCCAAGTCGATACTTGGGTACAACTAAATGAGTTTAACCCAATACAAGGAAATCTCGATGCTTAAACAAAAATAATTACATCAATAAACAAAAATGAAACCCTTAGCTCTAAGTCCTCCCAAGCTATGTCCATAGTGGAGGCATATCATCAGCACTTGAAAGTTGTTTTCCACATAGGGTGAGCCAAAGCTCAGTAGAGATACTCTAACACCGTGTATGAATCTTAGTGAGATTAAAAGGTGAATGCACATGTATGCCACTTGTCAAACATTCCTCATTTTTCATCTTAAAACAATGTAATGCCAAATTATAAATCAATTCATTAAAATATCCTTTTATAGAAGAAAATAGGGCAGTGTATACAAAACACTGGGAATCTCTAAGTACATGTCTACCAGTAGGCTATACAAGCACTACCAAAGCCATTTTATCGGTACTAACCGAAAGGATCGGCACCTAACCGCACGGATTTCTGGACTTACACCAAGGACACATAGGCTAACATCATAACCACAATCACACCCCTAACCAGATTTACCAAGGTATTCACCCATTTTTGTATTTTTGTTTTCTCAAAGTCAATACATTTACAATGTTCAATATGAGATGATGCTCAATGCGCAATGTATGAGAAATTAGTTTCAATTTAACCTAATCCTCATTCAATATCTACAACAATCAAGACTATCCTCCACTAATAGCCTAAAATAGATATTTCATACAATAGGTAGTTTTCAATCAAAATACATAATTCCATCATTTTATAGTGCGAGTGATGTTACATATCCAACACCACCATCATCATCAATATAAGCATTGTTCCAATCTTATAGAACCCAACATCATTTCCCATTTCCTTTCACAAATCTAAATATTTCAAATTTTAGCACAAAACCCCGTTTACTTACGAAATCAATATTAAGAAAGGATATCCATCATTTTAACACATCTCAACCATAAACACATCCCCACAAACATTTTGAAGAATCCATTTGGAAAGCCCCTATTTTGATTTCGAAATCAAGCCATAGATTTTCCTAAAAATCCCCAATTCACTAGCCTTTTTCAAAGGGCAAATAACTAAGCTAAAATTCATGTTAAAGGTCAAAGAAATCCCTACCTCCAAGTAGAAGACAAGAGAAAGCACAAGGTAGAACTTGGCGGGGCCGAAAACAATAACTCCTCCGATTAGAATGAAACCCTTGGCATGCTCAATCTTTTACTCCAAAGGACTAGGGTAAGGAAACCAATTTATTGAGAGTATTTAGAGCTAGAAGGTAACAACTAGAGAGACAACGAGAGAGTGAAGATCTAGGGTTGTGAAATGTTTAGAGAGAGAATGACATTAAAAAGTGACTCAAAATGGCCTTTTCTCGGACACATATACGTATAGACCGCTCGAGCGCAAGAAATACCGCTCAAGCGTAAGACACAATTAAGTGACACCGCTCGAGCGACAAAAATCACCGCTCGAGTGAACAGTGAGCCCCTCCTAGAAATCCCGACCTGCAAAATACGACTCGTGCACAAGAAAGACTGCCTGAGCAAAGATTCCATTCTTCTAGCAATTTTACAGACTATAAAAGGCCGCTTGAGCACAAGAATGATTGCTTGAGCGAACAAGCAAATATCTGGGCAATAACTCTTCTGAAAAGCTAACTCTAAACATGTCTCAAACACAACCAAAACTTTGAAATAGACACACCCAACTAGTAACAAAGTGAAAATGAAACGAACAATAGTTAAGGACATGGGTTCTCAGATTCAAAAGTAGAAAATGGGTCAAGTCTAAACCGGAATCGTTATAATCTCCCCCCTTAAGGAATTTCGTCCTCGATATTTAAAATCCACATACATTCATTGAAAGTAAATCAAATCATATATTATCCAGACTTGTAACAAGGACAGACAGAGTCATTCAAAACCAACTATTACAGTTCAATTCCCCGAAACATATACAATGTTTATATATATTAGAACATGAATAAGATTTTTAACACAAGTCTCAAATATCAACAAATAGGTTGGGATACTTCTCACGAACTTCTGCCTCACGCTCCCAAGTTGGCTCCTCAACCCCGTTCTGTTGCCACAACACCTTAACCAATGGAATAGTCTTGCCTTGCAAGACTTGGTCCCGAGAGTTTAAAACTCATATCGGTCTCTCTTCATATGATGCATGTTTATCTGCCTCTAACTCTGTCCAATCCAATATGTGTGAAGGATTAGGCTCGTACTTCTGGAGCATACAAATATGAAACACGTCATGAACCCCGAAAAGTTAGGACGTGTCACGACTCAAACCCGACACTATGGGTTTAGCACCGTAACCGGCCAGTAATCCGTGATTACCGAAGGCCTGCAGAACAGTAATACAGCAAAACAGAGTACAGGGCCTGGCGGAAGCCAACACAGTAAATAAATAATGTCCATTGAGCTGTGACAGTCTGTATGCCAAAAAGATTTTTCATACATTTATACATAAACAGTACAGAACAGTATACACAACATTTACAATCATTCAGACTAGGGACTCAATCCCTGCATAACAGTACAGTAAACACTCGGTCTATACGGAACAGTAAGACAGTACAGAAGGGGGAATTGTAAAACGCCCCTAAGCCTTAACATGATAGGCTTGGAACCTCGCAGTGAGGCACATAGGCTGGCTTGACAAAACTGGAGTAACCCTGACGCTCCTAGCCGCGGTCTGGTGCCTGTACACCTACATATATGTATGAGCAGTGAGCTAAAGCCCAGTGAATAACATAATGCGTAAAGAGGTTAAGAATGAATGCCCTTTTCAGTATGAAAACAGTTCATTTTAATAGTATTTCAGTCATTCAGTTAGAACAGTTATTCAGTCATATGTGGTACATCCATTAGCATAGCAGTAAACAGTAGGTCTTGAAGACCGAACAGTAATGATGGCCATCAGTCAGTAAACAGTAGTGGTTCCACGAGGGAACCGACAGAGAATTCTGTCACAGTAACAGTAAACAGTAGGTGCTAAGGATGCCACAATACAATTCAGAATATAGGACATACATTCATTCAATTAACAGTAATCAGTTCAGAAAACAGTACAGTTCAGTTGTTCAGAAGATATTCATTTATGAACATATCTTTACACAATCGTTACTCACAGAGTTTGGGCTACAGTATGCTAGAGCTTGTCTCCCCAGTCGCCAACCCTACACAGTTAACAGATTGAACACACTAAGCTACACAGTTGGGAAATAATAACTTAATCCCTAATTTGCCTCGGTGTGTTCTACATCTATATCCTCATTAAGATGTCTTAAACTAGGCCTAATAATGCCTAGAATGGGATGAGGATGCAAAGATGTACTTTTAAAAGCATTTTCAGATTCTTCAGAAAACAGGGGTCAGGCTCGAGCGTAGGTAACTCCGCTCGAGCGGACATGCAGACAAAGGTACCCGCTCGAGCGTACCGTAAAAGTACTGTAAAAGTACTGGATGGGTAAAATCTCCGCTCGACGGACGCTCGACTCCCGCTCGAGCTTGAGACACATGACTCCGCTCGAGCGCCCAATCCTCCGCTCGAGCGGAATGTAAAACAGTGCAGAGATACTGGATGCTCGGATTCCACGCTCGAGCGTCACTTTCTCCGCTCGAGCGGAAGTGCAGAATCTGGGAATGCCAGATTGCACCTCCAAGCTCAAAACCAAGTTTAAAATGTATCAAAACCGATCCTCTTGGGCCCATTTTCTGGAAAACATTTATAAACACATAGAATAACATGTTTCAAAGCTCAATTTGAGAAATCAAAGCCCAAGGGTGTTTAATTCAAACTCAAATTCAAACCAATTTCAAGAACATGAAGAACATGCAAACATGCATGAATTCAAATCATTTTGAAGCTCCAAATTGATGCTCTAAGGAGCCAATTCTTTTCAAAACATGGTGAAACCATGGACTTAACATAGTTATGAACATGCATGTAACCTTTTTGCCAAGAAAACAACTCAAACATGAACAAGAAGACAATGGAGCTACCTTAAGTCTTGTAGTTCAAGAAGGGAGCTCAAAAATGCAATCTCTTCAACAATTTCTTCAATTTCCAAGCAATTCACAAGCAAAATGAGATGAAAACCCTCTCACTCCCCAATCTCTCTCTCTCAAGTCGGTGGTGTGCTCAAAATGAGCTGATGAAATGCATAAGTATGAGTGTATGCAAGGCTCAACATGTGTGTAGATAATGGCCACTAAGTGGTCTAATCGTAATTAAGTCAAACTTCAGCAATTTATCAATATTTAATCTAATTTAATCATACCTAATCAGTTTCCAGATAAATATGCCATAAAATCCAATAAATTCTAATGCACACAGAACATTAATCAATTTCGGATTCGGCCGCCGATAAGGCCTACAATTAGCAGTTTAAACACTAAAATACGAACAGATCAAGTAACCAATCAAACAGATAGAATACAATTTAACTAACATCTACTCAATCAATTCGGTTTCCAATTTCAGTCAGTCCGTTCAGTACTTTAAATCAGTTCAATTATCAATCATGATCAGTTCAGTTATCAGTCATAATCAATTCAGTTATCGATAATCAGTGGTGAGGGTTGTTGCAGTCTCCCCTCCTTATAAAGAGTTTAGTCCTCTAAACTCGAGTTACCTTCATTCTGGAAGAAAACAGGATTCAGTGGGAACAGGTCAGGATATCTTCTGGCCATGTCATCTTCCCTTTCCCAAGTGGCATACACACCACCATGGTTCTGCCAGTCAACCTTCACTAGCGGGATCTCTTTGTTCCTCAGTTTCTTGATCCGTCTGCTTACAATCTGTATAGGCCGTTCCTCGTAAGTGTAGTCATCACTCAGCACTACACGAGTAGGCTCTATTACATGGAAAGGATCCCGGAGATAATCTCTTAACATAGAAATGTGGAAGACGTTATGCATATGCTCCATTTCAGGAGGAAGCGCAACTTGATACGCCACCGGATTGATTTTCTCAATAATCTCATATGGTCCGACGTATCTTGGTGCTAACTTGCCTTTGACTCCAAAACGAGTCTGGCCTTTCATTGGTGTCACTTTCACAAATACGTGATCACCCACTTCATATTCTCTGTCTCGTCTTCTGACATCAGCATAACTCTTCTGTCTGCTCTGCGCAGTTTTCAGTCTCTGTTGTATCAGTTTTACTTTCTCAGTTGTTTCATAAACAATTTCGGGCCCAAGCAACGGCCCGTCTCCAACTTCTGCCCAGCAAATCGGAGATCTACATTTTCTGCCATACAATGCCTCAAAAGGCGCCATACCAATACTCGAATGGTAGCTGTTATTGTAGGCGAATTCAACTAATGGCAGATGACTTTCCCAATTTCCCTGAAAATCAAGGATACACATTCTCAGTAAATCCTCCAGAGTTTGGATGGTCCTCTCTGACTGTCCATCTGTCTGAGGATGATAGGCACTACTCAGCCTCAATTCAGTACCCAATGCAGTCTGTAGACTTTGTCAAAACCTCGATGTAAACTTCGAATCCCTGTCAGAAACAATAGACACAGGCACTCCATGCAGTCTCACAATTTCATCAATATAGATAACGGCCAATTTGTCCGCATTATAAATTGTCTTGACAGGTAAGAAGTGAGCAGATTTGGTTAGTCTATCAACAATAACCCAAATTGAATCCATACCTTTTCTGGAGCGAGGTAACCCAACGATAAAATCCATCGTGATATGCTCCCATTTCCACTCTGGTATGGGTAAGGGTTGCAATAATCCGGCAGGTCGTTGATGTTCAGCTTTGACTTGTTGACAATGAAGACATTTGGACACAAAGTCGGCAATTTCTTTCTTCATTCCCGGCCACCAGAAATTCAATTTCAGATCTTGGTACATTTTCGTGTTCCCTGGATGGATAGACAGTTTTGAATTGTGGCCCTCTTGCAGAACTCTTCTTTTCAGTTCAGTATCATTCGGTACACACAGTCTTTCTTGAAATTTCAGTACATTATTCTCAAATTTGAATCCCGGTCTCGGTTTGGATTCTCTTTCTTCGATGATCTTTTTCAAGAAGTCATCCAGTTGCTGTTTTTCTTTAACCTCTTCAATCAGTGCCGGCTGAGCAGAAATAGCAGCTAAGGCTCCACCTTGTTCTCGTAAGACAATTTCAATTTCAGATTTTTCAAGGTCACAAAGCAACCCTTTCTGTCCTGTAAGCAAACATGCCAAGTTTCCAATCCATTTCCGGCTCAGTGCATCGGCAACGGTATTGGCTTTTCCCAGGTGGTACAAGATCTGTAGGTCATAGTCCTTTATCAGTTCTAGCCATCTCCGCTGTCTCATGTTCAGTTCTTTCTGTGTGAAGAAATACTTCAAACTCTTGTGATCGGTATATACTTCACATGTTACCCCGTACAGGTAGTGACGCCAGATTTTCAGTGCAAATACTACTGCAGCAAGTTCCAGATCATGGGTCGGGTAGTTCTTTTCATGCGGTCTCAGTTGTCGGGAAGCATAAGCAATAACTCTCCCATTCTGCATCAAAACACACCCCAAACCCTTATGAGAAGCATCACTAAATACAGTATAACCATCTGTACCTGAAGGTAAAGTCAAAACTGGTGCAGTCACAAGTCGAGTTTTCAACTCTTGGAATGCTGATTCCCTTTGGTCAGTCCAGTCCAGTAAAATACGAACAGATCAAGTAACTAATCAAACAGATAGAATACAATTTAACTAACATCTACTCAATCAATTCGGTTTCCAATTTCAGTCAGTCCGTTCAGTACTTTTAATCAGTTCAATTATCAATCATGATCAGTTCAGTTATCAGTCATAATCAATTCAGTTATCGGTAATCAGTGGTGAGGGTTGTTACAGGACGGTAAGGCCAAATGATAAGCTACCTCCCCAATCCGCTCTAGGATCTCAAAAGGTCGAATAAATCTAGAAGACAACTTTTCACTCGTCCCAATTCTTATTAAACCCCATCTCAGTGATATCTTCAGGAACACGTGATCTCCTACCTCAAAGGACAAAGGTTTCTTCCTACAGTCGACACAGCTCTTCTAGCGACTCTTAGCTAAAACCAACCTTTTACGAATAAGCGGAACCATCTCTGTCATTTCCTGGACTAATTCAAGACCTAACATAGGTGCATTACCACCTTGGGCTAACACACTGGATATCTACACGGTCGGCCATACAAGGCCTCAAACGGCACCATACCAATAATCGTGTAAAAACTGTTATTATAGGCAAACTCTACCAAGGGTAAATGCCTCTCCCACAACCCCTTAAAATCTAGAACACAACCCTGAAACATGTCCTCTAAGATCTGAATGGTTTGCTCGGACTACCCGTTAGTCTGAGTATGATAGGCGGTGCTAAACGTCAATCTAGTGCCCAAGGCATTCTGTAGGATCTGCCACAATCGAGCCATGAAATGTGGATCTCTATCCGAAACGATAGTCACAAGGATCCCATGAAGTCGAACTATGTCCCTAATATAAAGATTGGCAAGATAATCTACCAAGTCACTCATGTACATAGGTACAAAGTGTGTTGATTTAGTTAACTGATAGACTCTCACCCACACGACATCATTACCCCCATTGAGTCCTCAGAAGACCCACAACAAAATCCATCGTGGCATATTCCCATTTACACTTGGCTATAGGTAAGGGTTGTTACAAATCAGCTGGTCCCTGGTGTTTGGCCTTCACTTGTTGACAAGTACGGCACCTCGAGACAAACAAGGCTACGTCTCTCTTCATTCCCGTCCACCAAAACTGGTGGCTAAATTTGTGGTACATCTTTGTGCCTCTCGAGTATGCCATAGGGTGTGAATGGTGGAAGTCTTGGAGTATCTCCTCCCTACAAGATTCTGGTACGAAAAGACATCCAAATACCTCACACTCACTAAGAATACACGTTCAAGCCCTTCTCCACCTTTCCACTAGCTATCTTCCCTCTGATAACCTCTATTTCCTTATCGCCTCTCTATGCTTCTAAACTTGGCTCACTATTGTAGGTTGTGCAACTACCATGAACAAAACGTCTAACTCAACGAACTCACTAAGATGCAAGTTGAATTCACCAATAGCACCCAATATCTCCCATTCCCATATGGCAATACTAGCTACACTACTTACTGACTTCTTACTCAAAGCGTCGACCACTACATTGGCCTTCCCTGGCTGATAGTGTAGCTCGAAATCGTAATCCTCCATAAACTCCATTCACCTCATCTGTCTCAAATTCAATTTTTTTTTGTGAAAACAAATACTTCAAACTCTTGTGATCAGAAAACACCTCGAATCTCTCACCATATAAGTATTGCCTCTAGATTTTTAAGGCAAAAATCATTGCCACTTACTCTAAGTCGTGTGTAGAATAATTTTTCTCATGTGTGATCAACTACTGCAAACTGTATGCTACCAATTTCCCCCTTGCATTAATACACAACCCAACCCTTCTGGAGACGTATCATAATAAACTGAATAGCCCAAACCCCTCTCCGAAATAATCAATACTAGAGTAGTGGTGAGTCTAACCTTAAGCTCTTGGAACCACTTTTCATAAGCCTCACTCCACACAAACTTCACTCCCTTCCTCATCAATCTATTCAATGGTGAGACCAATCTAGGGAAGTCTTTCACAAAATGTCAATAATACCCGGCTAAACCCAAGAAACTCTGGATCTGAAAGGCATTCTTAGGTTGTTTCCAATCTTGCACTGCCTTTATCTTAGAAGAGTCTACCATCACTCTTTCTCCGAATATCACATGGCCTAAAAACTTAACTTCTTTTAACCAGAACTCACACTTCCTGAACTTAGCATATAAACAGTGGGCTCTAAGCAACTCAAGTATGGTTCGCAAGTGTTTGTAACAAGTCCGCGGGGGACCTCAATGCTACAGTTCAGACTCTCGATTTGTGTCACGGTTCTAAATCTGAACCAAAGAGTCCAAATCCGGCAAATCGTTTTGAGAAACAGATTTTTGAAAAAGTAGTGCCAAACATGGACTGCTTTGCCAGATACAGAGTCGCCACCTAAATATTTTAAAATGGGGAATTTAGGGAACCCTGACTCGGTGCCGAAGGCCACATGTCCGTCATCACCGGAGTTGTCTCAGCTCGGGAGCTTGGGTACGATCGGGGAAGGTCAGCTATGAGCACCCCCTTTCGCCCGGTCCGAAGACCGGCCTCTACTAACCATGATATCCATTTTTGAAAACGTTTATGTGTTCTTATTCCAATTATTAACCTAGAATTACTATGTTATGCGCACAACAAACAAGTATAGACCAGATTGCCTAATTTGGGAATAAACATTGCATATCCGTTTGCTTTGAAAGAAAATGTTTTGGAATTTGCTACTCGTAAGTAGGCTAAAATACGGATTTCAATGAATTTTCCCAACTCAAACAATCCACCCTTCACCCACAGGCATTCAAACAGTTTATCATATAAGCATTTAGCCGCATGGCAAGCATACTGTCATGGCAACACTCACACGCATGTGGGATGCTAAAACATAAATACTTACATCGTACTCCGCGCCAAAACAGTAAACTAGTTAGCAAACATGCATGTCCTAGTTCATGTTGAGAATGGCTAATGCATCGCATGCAAAAATGCAATCTAGATAGGCTCGGCTAACCTAAGCATGGCATGTGAAATGCAATCAATTGATGCACGTATTCAATTTGGAATTGAAATACAAATGCAGTTAGCATGATGTACCGAGCCTAATGCATGCAGTACAAATGCATGAATGCACACGTGCATAGCATAAGGTATGCTAAATTAAACGTGCCCTAATCTACCATCATAAGCAGGTAAATAAAAGGGAAGAAAGACGTGAGGTTGGAAGACATACACACACTCACGCACACTTATTACATAATTGCCCTCACTCGGAGAGGCCAAATAAATATTACAGTCCCAAATAATAAGCAAATAAAATTATTACAGAATTTCTATTTAATTAAAAGAAAGAATGCAAAAGAAAGAAGAGGGTGGCCGCAGCCTCTGCCTCGGGATGTGCGAATGATGCGTGCTCGGAACTCGGCTTGCCCGAAAAACCCGTACCATACCCCTGCCACCTCTGTTTGTACTGCCCTATCTCTCTGAAAAATTGCCAAAACTCCGGAACAGGTTCCCTGAATGTTGCAGAGTACCACCGGCTTAACAGAATTCCCACCGGCAGTCCAGGGTTTCCATCGGCACTGTTTTGATTTACCGGCCGTTCAGATATTGCCGGTCGGCACTAAATTCTGCCGGTCGGCAGAAGCTTCCTACAGAAGACAGTTTTGACAGCAAACAGAGAACAGGCAGTGCATGGCATGGAGTTTCAGGCATATGTGAGCATGATCATGCTTCCTATCATGCTTTGAACTCGAGGAAGCATGGCCCTCGATCCTCGAGCCATCAATGGTGCATGATAGCCCAAGGGATCAAATTTGCCACTTGATGTAAAGATTCATGCAACAAACAAAATGAGAACCAAAACCTTATCATGGTGAAGTCAAAGGCCCCGGTGACCGAAAGTTAAGGCACGTTACATCACTTGTGGTATGAACGCCCCTCAACTTTCACACTTGGTTTGACACCCCAAACCAAGTAATGCAATGCATGTTATGCAAACATGGCTCAAAATGCAACATGATATCAATATGCAAAGTATGCCAAGTATCATGCAACTAGTATGGCAAGCATGCAATATTAGGCATACAAGATGCAAATGCAATGTAGATATGGACACTTTAAGCAATAGAATCAACATGCTACAACAACATATGGAGCAACCATACACCAATCATGAAACAATCATGCAAAGGTGGCTTAAAATGGCAAAGGGGCAGACCTTCACCCTCCTCAAAAACAGTGGCCAAAAGTGCCCAAGTGATGGACACTCAAACATGGAAGCATACACACTAATAGGCCCAAAATTAAGGCACAACGAAGGACCATTTTACTACCACTACCCCAAGCCAACATGGCACGAGCTATACAACCAAAAACGGAGTTTGAACATGTTGAAATCAGCCCTAAAACCCAATGGTATGACAACCTTGGAGGCTCAAATACTTAGGCATGCACAATATTCATTTCAAAGCATAAAAGGGCACATCTTCTAAGCATGAAGGGAACCATGAATGCAAGCATGCTAGCATGATTTGGGGGCTGAAATGACATGGCAAACAACTTCCACTCATCAAAGTAGACCAACTAAGGCATACTTATGACTCATACACTTGAGGGCTCACAAGCCAAAATGCAAAGCAACCATAACAAACACGTCAAACATGACCAAGTTGATAAACAACAGACTTTAAGCATGGAAAAATAATACCAAAACCTTCATGGAACCATGCCATCATATGCAAGAATCATGGTCTAAGCACAAGGGGCATTTCTAGGCCAAATGGAGCAATACAAAGCAAGTAATTTAAGCATGCAAAGAGACATAAATCCAGCCAAAAACAGAGGTCACGCATGACCCAAAAAACTTCTGAAATGAGGCCAAAAATGATCAAGCATACATGCTACCCTTTTAAGCCAAAAAGCAAGGAAACAAAACAATGAAGGGAGAGGGGTGTCCCTCCCCTATGCAAGACTTCAAACCACCTTCCTTACCACTAAAAATACACCGGTTTTCAGTGGTAAAGAGATCAAAACACTGAAGTAAACAAAACCCTACCAAAGAGGCAACAAAAGGGGCCAAATAAGGCCTAACAAGGTGAGTTTACACTTAAACCACAAAACAACCTTGATGAAAGTTCTAAAGCATGAAAATACAAGCCTTTTTTATGTTATACACAAAAGCTAAATCAGCAAGCAAGATAGGTAAAAAACTATTGCAAGTTTGGGGAATATAAAGCAAGATGCTCACCCTTGAAGAACCTTTGAAGAACAAATGGTCCAGCCCTCTTCTTTTGATCAAAATCAGTCCAAAAACTCAAGAATCAACCCCCCAAGTCCCTCAAACTTGGAGCAAGGTGTAATAGTGTGTGTAATGGTGCAAAAGTAAGGTAAAATCACACTTTTGGATCAAAAATCACACACAAAGGAGGAGAGGGAGGGAGATATAGAGATAGGATGTATCTATATCTCTAAGCTCTGGTTTTTGCCCTAAATTTTCTAACCTAGATCAAAGAGGAGAGCCCTCCTCTTATAGAGGCCCCTCTTGCAAAGCTTATACAACAAGCTTGCTTAGAGGGGCATCCCTCCATACACGTGTATGGAGGGAGGCAGAGTTGGTGCCAGCTATCACAGCTAGCACAAAATATCTCCAAAAAGTGGATGAACAGTGGTCGGCTACCCAAAAATGTCATTTTGACAAAATTTAGTGCCGACCGGCAACCAAAAGTGCCGACCGGCAACAAACAGTGCCGACTGGCAATAAAAAGTGCCGATGGCAACAAAAAACCAGCCGGTGACCTTTGTCCACAGCCGGTGGTGTGTGGGGGTGCCTTACAAGGCATTCCCTACCCCTCCAAGGCAAAACACAAGTGTTTGGTACAAAACCAGACACTAAACGGTCGAATTCGGAGATCCTGAGGCAAGGCGCGTAGCCAAGACCTCCGGGAACTCCAAACGAACACAAACATGGATAATCACCGAGTGTTCAAACGGTGACGTCCAAGTCTTGAGGACGGTCAAAAATGGGGTGTCTACAGTGTTTCTCGTGTTCATCCTCGGAGGGTGAGTAGATTAAGATGTCATCGACAAAGACAACCATGAAACGGTCAAAGAATTCATAGAAGATTCGATTTATCAAATCCATAAACGAAGTCGGTGCATTGGTTAGCCCAAAAAGCGTCACTAAGAACTCATAGTGGCCGTACCACGTACAGAATGTCGTTTTTTGAATATCCTCCTCCTTCAACCTCAATTGGTGATAACCCGATCTTAAGTCAATTTTAGAAAAGCAACAAGACCCTTTCAACTGGTCAAACAGATCATCTATACGAGATAATGGGTATTTGTGCTTAACAGTTACCTAGTTTAACTTTCAGGTATCGACGCACAGTCACAAAGTGTCATTATTCTTCTTAGCAAAGAGAGTCGGTTCTCCCCAAGGCGAAGCACTAGGGCGAATGAAGCACTTACGTAACAACTCTTGGAGTTGAATCTTCAACTCATACAACTCAACGAGTGCAAATCTATATGGTGCCACAGAAATCAGTGTCATGCCAGGCACTTAGTCAATAGAGAACTCAATCTCTCGTGAGGTGGCAGACTAGTAAAATCCTCGAAAAACACATCCGGGTATTCACAAACTACCCTCGGCAATTGAACTTGGACCACAGCACTCTCACTACTCAAGAAAGTTGCAAGAAGATAACTAAGCTCGCCCCGACTACACGAGTCATACACTGGCGACAAAACTCTATTAGTTTGGTCCCCCAGAAAATAAAAGCAGGCACCACTCGAGATATACATCGTAACTCTCTGACGATAACAATCTATAACAGCATGGTACGAAGACAACTAATCCATGCCTAAGATGACATCGAAGCCCGACATGTCTAACAATACAAAAGCAAAAGGAAGTCAGCGACCACCAACCTCAATCTCCTTGATCCTAGGGTTAAAATTGCAATTAATGAAGAAACTAAGGGGCTTCGAAGAAATAATTTAAAAGTAAGGGACTTTTAAGAAAAATAAAATTTTCAGGTGCCTCATAACTGATCTGGCGTGGCAATAGCATACACGCGTCTTGTAGGTCTCTGTTCTACCTACTTATTCCTCAGAGCATAAGACTGGTCAACTAATTGAGCCGAAGAGGCTCCTTGAGTGGCACTCGAGACCTATGTTGACTGGGTAGGTTGATATCTCTGTGTCTGCCTCGAACTAGACACATCAGATGTGCCACTGCCTGAGGGCAAAATCTCTTCAAGTACCCTGGCTGCCCACACTGATAACAAGTAGGTGACTACCCTCTCCCCTAACTCTGGCTCTTCAGACGAGCCGAAGATGGCACAAACTATTGCCCTCTTTCTCTTTGCGGGAAAACTGAAGACTTGTGGCCCAACTGACCACACTTAAAGCAAGTGATCCCATCCTAACCACCTCTTCCTGAATTAGAACTCGGTACAAGAAAAGTGGATTTGAATTGTGTTGCTTAGGACTATTGTTGGGTGGAATCACTCTGCCTCTTATTGTCCTGAGTCTCCCCCTACACCTCCTAACTCCTCTGCTTGGAGCCCCTCATCCTTTCCTCCTCTGCCTGAATCATGATATCTAAATGAGCCTCTACCTCCACAAGACGACCGTAATCCCTAATCACAGACCCAGCCACCTTGAAAAGGTGTCTGGTCCTCAGTTGCTTCTTGAACTTGACACAATGGCACTCCTCCATCGCCACAAGCTCTAGTGCAAATCTAGAGAGGCTAGTAAAACCAGCCTGAAACTTAGCTACAAATGTGTTCGGTTGGTTGGGCTTCAAAAACTAATCCCTCAACTTCTCCATAGTAATGGAAGGTAAGAACTTATCCTGGAAGGCATTGACAAAGGCCTCCCAAGTCACCCAAATGTGCCCACACGCATACTTCCACCATTGACCCGCATGTCCCTTCAGCTGGAAAGATGCCAAGGTCGCCCTCAAACCATCGTCCTCGATGCCTAGCATCTCGAACATCTTTAGCATCTACTCAAGCCACTCATCTACCTTCAGTGGCTCCATTGGGTCCCCCAAAAAATCATTGGGATTCAACCGGAAGAACTCCCTCTTCAAAAAGGATGGCCCTAAACTTGATTCTCAGCCCTAAGAATGTCCACAAATTCCCACAAAGCTCCAACAATTTCACAGGCTCCATTGGGTCCCCCAAGGCAGCCATGGCTTGCTAAGCGGCTGGCTCGGCCACGTTGGCTTAACCAACCCCCTTCTCCTATGTCAGAATTTCTTCCAGTAACGACACCTTCTGTCGCCTAGGCCTACCACGCCTACCAACACTGTGTCTATGTCTTGACATCTTAATGAAGGTAACACAACAGATTAGCACATTCACAAAATGTGCTGAAGCTAATTTACTCACGTCCTAATGCATTGGACAACAATTAATTCACTCCACATAAGCACCTAATCACATAAACACAAACGAACCTCCTTCCTAGATAGTGACCATCCCGTGACGTTGCCACAGTTCTAGTTAGAAATAACAGTGATCAAGTGCTCTTCCAACAGGACGTCTAGAAACTCATAGACCCAATCAATATCTAAGAAATTAAATTCCATACTCATTTTCTCATGACCCAAACCCGCCCTTATTGGTTTAGCATTGTAACTGGCCAGTAATCCTAAGATTACCGAAGGCCTCTGAAACAAATTCATAATATAAGGGGTTAGTGGAAGCAAATATCAACATACATTGTCCATAGAGCTGTGCAGACTTATATGGGACAGAAAATTTCAAACTTTATATCTATATTAACGCATCATCTTTATGTCATCCAATAACAGATAATAAAAAAAAAAGGACTTAGCCCAAATACCGATAACCAAAAACTTGTCCAAAAGATGTAAGAAAATAAAAACTATTAACTTGACATAGCATTGAACAAAAAGACTTCCTGGAGCCTCCACGTGAGGTGCATTGGTGGGTTTGACAGAAATAGATCCAGACTAGAAGTCTCAAGCCTGGTCTCGTGCCTGATTACCTACATACATAATATAAATAGTGAGCTAGAGCCCAATGAATAACAACAAAGTAAAGGTTTTATGAATGATGTCCATACATATTCAAAAATTAGAGTTCAGATCAGAAACTGATTTATATTTGTATTCAGAATTTACAAATAGTTATACGTGGTACATCCATTAGCACTAACAAATCAAATTGGTCATAAAGACTCATATGCAAAGCAAACATATACAGAGCAGATGGTTATAAAAACCCACATACAGAGCAGATAAGCGGTTATTCATAACCAGTTCCATAAATGGAACAAATGTGAATCCCTGGTTCCAAGTAATAGATTACAGATATCACATGACGCTAAGGATGCCATGAACACATTTTAGAGAGCTGGACAATCATTCATGATTAATAAAAATAGCATTTCAGAAAACAGATCATATCATATTGTTCAGAAAATACTTGGCGTCAAACATAGCTTTACAGAGTTGTTACTCATAAATAGCACCAGAAGCAAACCAGATGAATCAAACAAATCAGACGGACTATGGCACGTGACCTACACAAACACGTGACACATACACATTGAAACACATGCTCAGTAACACTTAACTTATCACTTTCTCGATGTATTTCAAATACATTTCCTTATTAATATATTGTAAAACATGTCTTAAGAATACCTTAGATGAAATGAGGATACAAAAATGCAATTTGAAAATACTTGTAAAATTTCATAAAATAGGGCAGTTCGCTCGAGCGCAACATCGATCGCTCGAGCGGTCTGCAAAGTCTATATAAGTATTGGGAGCTCTCATTTTATGCTCAAGCCAAAATATTGGTCGCTCAAGCCAAGGTTGAAAATAAAGGGTGGTCGCTCGAACCAACCATCAAACTCTGCAAAACTTCTGAGAGCTCGAAATGTACGCTCGAATGACGGTTCCTTCACTTGAGCGAACTCTGTGAACTCTGCAATTTTCAGATTTGTGTTCTAAGTTCAAAACTCAACTTTAACACATCAAAAACTCATTCTTTTGGGCAAAAGCTTGAGGAAGCACTTGAAAACCTGTATAACATCATGAATTGAAGATCACTTTGCAAAATCAAGGCCCAAAAGCATGTAAATTCTTCAAACCAAACCTTAAACTTAATGTATAACACATGCATGCATTGTTTTGATTTCAAACTCTTTGAATCATGAACAAATGAGATGTTTGGTACAAAATCATGTTGACTTCTCAAAATTTAACAAACATAACTCTATGCATGTGAGATATGAGTGGAATTCAAGCTCAAACTTCATGGATTATGCATGCAAGCTTATGATGATCTCAAATTCTAAATTCGTAACTTATTTCTCATACTAGTCTCTTAATTCACTTGAATTCCCACATTTAATGTCTTAAATACTTAGTTTATGAGTGAAATTCTTACCTAAAATGCTCAATTGGACTCTATGTAGCAAATTGCTTGAGTTTCCAAGCGAATTCCTTAATCTTTCCTTTAATCTCCTCTTTTCTACTTGATTTGAACTCTCTTCCTCACTCTCCCCTCTACTACACGTTTTTGAGCTCAAAATGGTGATGCAGTTTTGTTCTAGAAGTTATATTGGCCTTATATAGGTGTAATTAGCTTAGGTTAAGTAATTGTGATTAAGGGTAATTAATCCCATTTAGTTTTACTTAATTTATTCTAATTATTTGGATCCTAATTTATTCTAATTATTTGGATCCGAATTGAAATCCAATTAAACTTACCATACAATTCTAAATATCCAAATTAACACGTTGGCGTAGTCAATTTCATGTTTGGATGCCGATAAACAAAATTCTGAACAGATGTTCATAGGACTAACAAATATGAATACAAATCACATGCAACATGCACAATGAACACATAATCTCTTTCTTAAAACTTGATTAACATCCTTAATTATGGATTATGGGCTAATTACGGACCGACGTTGTTATAGTCTTCCCCCCCTTAAAGAATTTGGTCCTCCAAACTTAAAGTACCTTCATTTTGGAAGAATATGGAGTCCAATGCAAACAAGTCCGGACATTTTCTCATCATATCTTCTTCGATTTCCCAAGTTGCATATGCCCCTCCATGTTGTTGCGAATAAACTTTCACTAATGGGATTTCTTTGTTTCTCAATCTTTTGATCTGATGATTCATAATTTGTATTGGTCGTCCTTCTTAACTGAAGTCATCTTTCAAAAGTAGGTGTGTCGATTCAATCACATGTAACAGATCCCGCAAATAGTCCTAAAGCATCAAAACAACAAAGACATTATGAATGTTCTCCATAACTAGAGATAAGGCTATATGATACGTCACCGGATTGATTTTCTCAATGATTTCATATGGACCAATGTACCGCGGTGCCCACTTACCCTTGACTCCAAACCGTGTCTGACCTTTCGTTGAAATCGCTTTGATAAACACATGGTCACCCACTTCATATTCTCGGTCTCTTCTTCAAGCATCAGCATAACTTTTCTGAAGACTTTGTGCGGTTTTCAACCGTTACTGAATCGACTTTGCTTTCTCAATCAACTCTTGCACAAGTTTGGGTCCCAATAATGGTCTATCGTCTACTTTGGCCCAACAAATCGGTGATTGACATTTCCTTCCATAAAGAACTTCATAAGGAGCAATACCGATACTCAAATGATAGTTGTTGTTGGATACAAACTCGGCCAAAGGAAAATAGGTTTTCCAATTTTCCTAGAAACCCAACACACATTCATAACATATCCTCCCACATTTGAATAGTTCTTGCTGATTGGCCATCTATCTGGGGTTGATATGCACTACTGAGTCTCAATTCAGTTCCCAAGGCTTGTTGCAAACTTTGCCAGAATCTTGAGGTAAATTTGGAATCTTTGTTAGACACAATAGATACTGGCACCCCGTACAGTCTCATAATCTCATCAGTATAGATATTAGCCAGTTTATCCACATTATGAAATGTTTTGACAGGTACAAAGTGAGTAGACTTAGTCAAACAATCAACAATAACCCAGATAAAGTCCATACCTGTAGAAAAATGATGTAGACCGACAATGAAATCCATTGTAGTATGCTCTCATTTCCATTCTGGTATTGGAAGTGGCTGAAACAATTTAGTCGGTCATTGATGTTCAGCTTTTACTTGCTGGCAATGCAAACATTTGGATACAAACTTGGTAATACATTTCTTCATGTCAGGCCACCAAAAGTTCTATTTCAAGTCTTTCTATAAATTTGTATTGCCCAGATACATAGCAAACTTAGAATTGTGGGCTTCTATCATAACATGCTTTCTCAATTCCGAACAATCCGGTATACAAAGTCTACCTTGGAATTTCAACACATTGTTTTCAATCACAAATCCTAGTTTCGGTTTCAAATCGAGTTCATCAATAATCTTTTTCAAAAATGCATCTTCTAGTTGTTTTTCTTTAACTTCCTCAAGGATTACTAGTTATGTAGAAATGGCAACTAAAACTCCACCCTATTCGTGTAAAACAATTTCAATTTCATTTTTTTCTAAGTCACACAACAATTCTTTCTGTCCGATGAGCAAACATGCCAAATTTGCCACAGATTTCCTACTCAAAGCGTCTGCAACTGTATTGGCCTTTCTCGGTTGATACAGAATTTGTAAGCCATAATCTTTAATCAGTTCAAGCCATCTTCTTTGTCTCATATTCAGTTATTTCTCGGTGAAAAAGTATTTCAGGCTTTTATGATTAGTATACACCTCACAAGTTATTCCATAGAGATAATGGCGCCAGATTTTTAGTGCAAACACCACAACTGCAACCTCAAGATCATGGGTTGGATAGTTCTTTTCATGTGGTCAGAGTTGCTGAGAAGCATACGCAATCGCTTTACCATTTTGCATTAATACACACCCCAATCCTTTGTATAAAGCATCACTGTCGATTTGGAATCCATCCATACCAGTTGGCAAAGTCAGAATCAGTGCATTTACTAATCTGATTTGCAATTCTTGAAATGCTGATTCACACAGATCATTCCAAGCAAATGGCATCCCTTTTTGTGTTAACTAGGCGAATGACATGGCTAGTTTTGAAAGTCTTTCACAAATCTACGACAATAACCAGCAAGTCCCAGAAAACTTCTAACTTCTGTCACTGTGGTTGGTCTTGGCCAATTCACAATAGCCTCAATTTTTTGTAGGTCAACAGTTATACCATCCTTGTTGATCACATGCACCAGAAAAGTCACATTGTCGAGCCAAAATTCTGACTTAGATAGTTTTGCATACAATTTCTTTTCTCTCAGAGTCTATGCCATAGTTCTCAAATGATTTTCATGTTCTTCTCTGCTTTTAGAGTAAATTAGAATATCATCAATAAACACAACAACGAACTCATCAAGAAATTGTTTGAAAACCCTATTCATTAGGTCCATAAAGGCAGTAGGTGCATTAGTTACCCCAAACGACATTACCAGAAACTCATAGTGCTAATATCTAGTTCGAAAGGTTGTTTTCTCAATGTCTTCTGCTTTAACTTTTAATTGGGGGTACCCGGATCTAAGATCAATCTTTGAAAACACTTGGGCTCCTTGAAATTGGCCAAACAAATCATCTATTTGGGGTAGTGGATATTTGTTTTTCACAGTCACTTTGTTCAATTCCCGACGGTCTATACAAAGTCTCAAAGTTTCGTCTTTGTTTTTAACAAATAGAATTGGAGCACCCCAAGGCGAAGTGCTCGGTCGAATAAACTTCTTGTCTAACAGTTTTTGAAGTTGGAATTTCAGTTCTTTCAACTCAATTGTGGACATCTGGTATGGAGTCTTAGAAATCGGTTGTGTTCCAGGTACTACTTCAATAGTAAATTCAATTTCCCTATCTATCAAATCTCTAAGCAATTCATTAGGAAACACATCAAGAAATTCATTAACTATAGGGATAATTTCCACATTAGTACAATCTGCAGGCACAATTATGACACAACACAAATAAACCTTACAACCCATCCTCAACAGTTTATTAGCTTTCATAAAAGAGATCAAATATGGAGAAGGAATTACACCATTCCCAACAAACACACACTCAGGTAACCCCGATGGTCGAAATATTGTTAACCAATCCATACCTAATATACAATCAAAATGATCAATACTCAAGGGTAGCAACTCAACACCTAACAACACATCACCAATCACCACATCACGTGCCAGATACACATAAGCACATAGCCTAGAAGCCCCAAATGGTGCAGATACAGATAATAGATAATTCATGGGTTCTGTCACGCCCCGAATTTACATGGTCCAACTCACATGAATAAACCACCCAACGATGAACAATAGATAACAACTCTCATGCAAATGAATATAATATAGTCAC
Organism: Camellia sinensis; assembly: GCF_055761805.1. Taxonomy (NCBI): domain Eukaryota; kingdom Viridiplantae; phylum Streptophyta; class Magnoliopsida; order Ericales; family Theaceae; genus Camellia; species Camellia sinensis. The sequence goes on from NC_138964.1 coordinate 77,127,572, forward strand.
ACAATACATGTGTTTATCCGATTTCATACATTCCTAGATGCAACATCTAAGTCGAATGGATGTTCTGTAACTAAAACATACACAAATGTTATGAATTAAATTGAACGCCCTGAGGCTTACATCATACACAAGGGTGTAACCCTTATAGGAATGGCACATGGCCAATAAATAACATAAATGGCCCTTAGCCTACAAATAACATAACCACCCTACACGGTTCCGAATATAGCTTCACGTCTAAGTCCACATCCGCACATGTACAACTGATAAAAAAAAAAAAAAAAAAAAATTGCCACATAGGGTGAGCATAAAGCCCAGTAGAGAATATTTCAAAAACTAAATGATAATGATACAATACATATATATACAATATGCCCAAATGCATTTTCAATTCCATTTGATTTCTTAACAAAATCCTTTTTTTTCCAATTACCAAAACCTTACGTTTAATCAAAACGTTTTCTGAGTTCAAACCATTCGCTTGGTATAAAATCCCTTTCCAAAAACCGACTTAGGTATCTCAATACCAACCAACTAATACATTGCTAAATCAAATGCGAACACATCGCTAAACAACGGCAAATACATTGCTAAAACCTTTTTCCAAAACGTCTTTTCAAACCAAAATGATAATAAATAAAATGGATAAATCTCAGGGCTAGTGTTCGTACAAGTAACTATACAAGTCACAAGGTCATTTTTACCGGTGCTAATCGGAAGGCTCGACACCTACTGCGGGGGTTTAGGTCTTTCACCATTGACACACAGGCCAACTTAATTTTGCTTCAACACCCCCTCATAGCTTTTCAACTTTATTTACTTTTTTCCCAATAACACAACACGTGTGATTCAAAATATTATTTGCCAAAACAATTCAAATGTTCCAAAACAAAATTCGAGAATTTCCAAAACCTTTCTAGAACATACAGTTTCAATTTCCAAAATCCATTTCATGCTCCATAATATGAATGATTTCAAATTGCCTAATCCACATGCAATTTCTAACACACGGCAATGCTATCCTCCACCGATAGCCAAAACAGTTATCTCCAATGCAATAATCAAAAGATATCAATATAGATATATTTTCCAAAAGAGTAACAACAACCATTTTCAAAATCCCACAATCATTTTCTTCCCTTCTCTTACAAAACCAACATCATTTTTCATTGTTTTCCAACACAAGCCAAAATCCATGTTTTTAGAACAAAACCTCATTTTCTTTCAAAATCACTTTTGAGTAAAAGAAAGTCACATTGTCAACATATCTCAACCACCAATATAAAATCATAACAATGTTCAAAAACTCATTTGAAAAATCTCTCTTTTACATTTCAAATCCAAACCCAAAGTTTAATCCGAAACACCCAAATCCATAGATCTTTTGTAATAACAAATAACTAGGGTAAAAATCATACCGAATGACTACCAAATATAAATAACAAAACTTGCCGCAAATATGCTACCAAACTCATATTGAATTTAGGAAATATACCCTACCTCTTGAAGCGAAGAGGAGAACTCGAAAAAACTCAAAGTCAATGAAACCACGAAACTCTTGGATCAATAGTAAGCCCTTGATGAGATCTATAATCTTTCTCGAAGGACCAAGGTGAAAAGATGCCTCTATGTGAGTAGATCTAGAGATCTAAGTGAAAAAGTTGAGTTTCTAAGAGAGAGAGAGAGAGAGAGAGACAAAGAGAGACAAAGAAAAAGTGAATGAGAAAAGTGTGTTTGGGGTCTATTTATAGTGGTAGAATAATAGCCCTAAGGTCAAAGAAAAAAACAAGTCAAACCCTCCAAAAGTTAGGCCCAAAACCAAACCAAAATCTGGAAATTAACTCACAGGTGTCGATCCTAATACCAGTGGTGTCGACCTTTAGGAAGAAAAACTCAAAAACTAATGTGTGCAGAGGACAAGGGTCAACCCTAGGAACCAATGGTGTCGATCCTATATTTCAGAATGTAACCGAGAACAAAACAACAAGGGAAGGGTTGACCCTCAGAACCCTTGGTGTCGACCCTATAAACTAGGAAAGACACTAAGAGCAAGGCAGCAAGGTGGTATCGACCCTCGGGAAGGCTAGTGTCGACACTAGAACAGATTTTCCAAGTTCCTAAAGAACTTTTCAACGTAAATAAGCACGAACGAACAATCCTAACAAGTCTAAATCGAATCGTACTCCTCCAAAACCAAAATGCAACAACTTCAAAGACTCCCAAAATGAAAATAAAGGAATTAAATATACTCTCCAATAGTTTAAAGGACATAGGTGCTACAGGTTCTAATGGTCTAGTCAATTTTCAAGAGAAAGCATGCGATACAAAAAAATGTGTAGCTCCAGAATCTATCAACACATACGCATTTTGGGCACAAATAAGAAGTATACTTGACACCACAGATTTGATGTTCTGGACATCTCCCAAAACTAATGTAATGACTCGACCTTGCCTCAAAGTTTCCTTTCCCATATTGGCGTGTATTTGATCTTGGTACTAAAGCAGATCCGACTAAACTTGACACAGGACGCTTATTATTTTCATATGCGAGTGAACAATCTTATACCATATGGCCCATCTTGCCACACCAAAAGCAAGCACCCGTTGCACGGTAACAAACACCTTTTCTTCCACATTCAGAATAGATAGGTACAAGCCCACTACTTTGACTTGAACTACTAGAAGATCCTGTATTTTGTTTCTTGTTCATGGAGAATGACTGGCCCTTCTTGATATTTAATCTAGATCTTTTACCTCTCCATTCATTCACTAGAGCTTTAGTCTGTTTCATTACTACTAAGTTGGCTTTAGTCATCAGGGCTTTGTCCAGTACATCTACATACTTGGGCAGTTTCAACACACCAACCCGATCAAACACATCTAAATTACGTCCACTTTCGAATTTCCTAGCTTTTTGTAATCTGTTTTTACCATATGTGGAGCAAATCAATATAATTCTAAACGTAGTTTCATATTTAACTACAGACATGTGGCCTTGTTTCAATTGCTCAAATTCGGAGACTTTATGATCTCAAAAACACTGAGAAAAGTATTTTTCATAGAAGATCTCCTTGAATTGATTCCAGGTCAAAGTCCCATTTCTATCTCTTATTAACATCCACCAACGTCGGGCTTCGTCTTTCAGAGTGTACGTAGCCAACAACACTTTATAAATTTTGGAACATGGAAAGACTTTAAACAATTTCATCGTTTGTAACATCCAAGTCTAAGCCTTCAGTGGTTCAATACCACCCAAAAATGTCGGTGGTTTCATTTTGTTGAACTTTTGGGTCAAACTAATAATGTCATTGTTTACCGGCTCTACTTGTACTGGCAAAGGCGGAGGTGGTAGTTACGGTCTCTGTTATTGTCTCATGGACTTAGTTAAAGCTTCTAAAATTCTTTCCATTCTGTCCATTAGGACAATAGAAGATTTAGTCACATCATCACTTCTTGTTCTCTCCATTTGCTATAGGTAAACAGAGTAATAATAAACATAGGCAAATAGTTCTTTTATAGTATTCATGTTTCATTTCATTTTTCAGTTCAAATATGTTAGCATGATTTCACACACACTAACACATGCAGATGTAATGTCCCTAATTATTTTCTAGGGCATCTTGTAGCTCATATGGACTCATGTGTGATGTTTAAATCGTGCTGCAATACCACTCTATTATGACCCAAACCCAGCCCTATAAGTTTAGCAACATAACCAACCAATAATGCTAAAATTACCGAAGGCCTCTGAAACAAATTCATAATATAAGGGACTAGCGGAAGCAAATATCAACATATATTGTCCATAGAGCTGTGCAGACTTATATGGGACAGAAAATTTCAAGCTTTATATCTACATTAATGCATCATCTTTACGTCATCCAATAATAGCCCAAATACAGACAACCAAAAACTTGTCCAAAAGACGTAAGAAAATAAAAAATATTCACTTGACATAACATTGAACACAAAGACTTCCGAGAACCTCCATGTGAGGTGCATTGGTGGGTTTGACAGAAACAGATCCAGACTGGAAGTCTCAAGCTTGGTCACGAGCCTGATCGCCTATATACATAATACAAACAGTGAGCTAAAGCCTAGTGAATAATAACAGAGTAAAGGTTTTATGAATGATGTCCATACAGATTCAGAAATTAGAGTTCAGATCAAAAACCGATTTACATTCGCATTCATAATTTACAGATAGTCATACATAGTACATCTATTAGTGCTTATAGATCAAATTGGTCATAAAGACCCATATACGAAGCAGACATATACAGGGCAGATGGTCATAAAGACCCATATGCAGAGCAAATAAGCGATTATGCATAACCAGTTCCATAAATGGAACCCGTGTGAAATCCTAGTACTAAATAACAGATGACAGATATCACATGATGCTAAGGATGCCACGAATACATTTCAGAGAGCTGGACAATCATTTATGATTCATAAAATAGCATTTCAAAAAACAGATTATATCGTATTGTTCAGAAAATACTTAAAGTCAAACATAACTTTACAGAGTTGTTACTTACAGATAGCTCCAGAAGCAAACCAGACGAATCAAACAGATCATATGGACTATGGTGCATGACCTACACAAACACATGACAGATACACATTGAAACACAAGCTCGGTAACACTTTAGCTTATCACTTTCTCGGTGTATTTCTAATTCATTTCGTTATTAATGTAGCCTAAAACATGTCTTAAGAATACTTTAGAAGAAATGAGGATACAAAAATGTACTTTGAAAACACTTGTAAAAATTCAAAAAACAGGGCAATTCGGTCGAGCGCAACTTTTGGTCGCTCGAGCCAACCATGAAACTCTGCAAAACTTCTGAGAGCTCAAAATGTACGCTCGAGCGACGGTTCATACGCTCAAGCTAACTCTGTAAACTCTGGAATTTCCAGATTTGTGTTCTAAGTTCAAAACTCGACTTTAACACATCAAAACTCATTCTTTTGGGCCAAAACTTGAGGAAACACTTGAAAACTTATACCACGTCATGAATTGAAGATCATTTCCCAAAATCAAGGCCCAAAAGCATGTCAATTCTTCAAAACCAAACCTTAAACTTAATGCATAACACATGAATGCATTGTTGTGAGTTCAAACTCTTTGAATCATGAACATATGAGATGTTTAGTACAAAATCATGTCGATTTCTCAAAATTTAACAAACATAGCTCCATGCATATGAGATATGAGGTGGAATTCAAGCTCAAACTTCATGGATTATGCATGCAAGCTTATGATGATCTCAAATTCTACATTCTTAACTTATTTCTTGTGCTAGTCTCTTAATTCACTTGAATTCCCACATTTGATGTCTTAAATACCTAGTTTATGAGTTAAATTCTTACCTAAAATCATTAGTTGGACTCTATGTAGCAAATTCCATGAGTTTCCAAGCCAATTCCTTAATCTTTCTCTTTAATATCCTCTTTTCTACTTGATTTGAACTCTCTTCCTCACTCTTCCTTCTCTTACACATTTTTGAGCTCAAAATGGTGATGAGATTGTGTTCTAGAAGTTATATTGGCCTATATAGGTCCAATTAGCTTAGGTTAATTAATTGTGTTTAAGTGTAATTAAGCCCACTCAGTTTTACTTAATTGATTCTAATTATTTGGATCTGAATCAAAATCCAATTTAACTTAGCATACAATTCTAAAAGTCCAAATTAACGCATTGATGTAGTCAATTTCATGTTCGAATGCTGATAAGGCCTTCAATTAATAGAACAAAATAGAATTCTAAATAGATGTTTCTACGACTAACAGATAGGAATGCAAATCACATATAAACTGCACTATTAACACATAATCTCTTCCTTAAACTTGATTAACATCCTTAATTACAGATTATGGGCTAATTACGGATCGGGGTTGTTACAATCTTCCTCCCTTAAAGAGTTTGGTCCTCCTAAACTTAAAGTGCTTTCATTTCGAAAGAATATAGAGTCCAATGAAAACAAGTTTGGATATTTTTTCATCATAACTTCTTCAGTTTCGCAAGTTGCATATGTCCCTCCCTATTATTGCCAATAAACTTTCACTAATGGGATTTCTTTGTTTCTCAATATTTTGATCTAGCAGTTCAAAATTTGTATTGGTCATTCTTCGTAAGTGAAGTCATCTTTCAAAAGCACGTGTGTCAGCTCAATCACATGTAATGGATCCCGCAAATAGTCCTGAAACTTCGAAACATGAAAGACATTATGCATGTTCTCCACAACTGGAGGTAAGCCTACATGATATGTCACCGAATTGATTTTCTCAATGATTTCATACGGACCAATGTACCGTGGTGCCAACTTACCCTTGACTCCAAACCGTGTCTAACCCTTCATGAAAGTCACTTTGATAAACACATGGTCACCTACTTCATATTCTCAGTCTTTTCTTCTAACATCTGCATAACTTTTCTAGTGACTTTGTGCGGTTTTCAACCATTCATGAATTGACTTTACTTTCTCAGTCGTCTTTTGCACAATTCCTTCCATAAAGAGCTTCATATGGAGTCATACCGTTACTCGAATGATAGCTATTGTTGTATACAAACTCGGCTAAAGACAAATAGGTTTCCTAATTTCCTTGGAAATCCAACACACACATTCATAACATATCCTATAACATTTGAATAGTTCTTTCTAATTGGCCATCAGTCTGTGGGTGATATGCACTATGGAGTCTCAATTCAGCTCCCAAGACTTGTTGCAAACTTTGCCAGAATCTCGAGGTAAATTTGGAATCTCTGTCAGACTCAATAGATATTGGCACCCCATACAATCTCACAATCTTATCAATATAGATAATAGCCAATTTATCCGCATTATAAAATGTTTTGACAGGTACAAAGTGAGCAAACTTAGTCAAATGATCGACAATAACCCAGATAGAGTCCATACCTTTAGAAGAACGAGGTAGACTGAAATCTATTTTAATATGCTTCCATTTTCATTCCAGTATTTTTGTCCAATTTTTCGAGCTCCGACGGCAAGTAAAAAGATGTGGAACAAGGCGTATAAAGAGTGGAATGAAAACTAGGCCATGAGGTGAATCCAACAACACACAAAATGAGGCTAAACAGAGTTACGATGAGGGTGATAGAAGTGCTTGAATATGTGGATTTGAATATGAAAATTTTGCTTAAAGAGAGAAAATTTTCATTTTTGGCCAACTTTCGGAGCTTCAACGAAAAGTAAAAATAGTATGAAGAGTGGAATGAAAACTAGGCCATGAGGTGAATCCAACAGCGCAAAAATAAGGCGAAATGGAGTTACGACGATGGAGAGATACAAGTGTTTGAACATGTGGGTTTATATCTAAAATTCTGCCTAGATGTCCATTAATTTAATATGACGGAGATGGACGGAGGGGCAAGATTGAAGCACAGATGAAACTCTAAAGTTTAATTTGTCGAAATTGAAATTTTGGAATTTAAATTGAAAAAATGCGAAACTCTAGAATTTTTTTTGTAATTACCCTATATTATATATATAAATATCTCTCTATCTCTCTATATATATCATTTAAAAATATATTTTAATAACACTAAAACATTTTGTAGTGTAAGTGACAAAACATATAATTTTTCTCACTATAAAATATATGTCTTTAATATCATATATTATAAATATTTGTAACATTCTCATGGTAATAAAAGAAATAATATTGATAATAATAACAACAATAATAATAAGTGGTTACAAAAGAGTTATAATTTAGTAAATTGGGTCCAAAATAAATGAAACTTTGGCTTGTTTTGCGAAGTAAAAAAGGAAAAACAGCCATCTTATTGGCATTTTTTGATTTTTTTTTTTTTGAAAAAACATAAAAAAAAAATTAAAAATAGAGAAGTAATGTGATCCAAATAAGCCAATCACTTAGTTTTTTTTCTTCTTAAAACAAACCTTAATAATTTAAAATAATTTACCAATTGAGATTGGAATATAAAATAATTTGAATAGACTAAAGGTGGCTCGGGCTATTAACATAATTAAATGTGAACAAGTTAATTAATTCAATAGGAATTAAAAATATTAAATTTATGTTCAGATTTAATAATTAAAACTCAAATTGAAACACTGACGAAATTTTAGAGTTTAATTTGTCGAAATTGAAATTCTGGAATTTAAATTGAAAAACATGCAAAATTCTAAAATTTATCTTGTAATTAACCCTATATTATATATATATATATATATATATCATTTAAAAATATATTTTAATAACACTAAAACATTTTGTAGTATAAGTGACAAAACGTATATTTTTCTTCCTATTAAATATATGTCTTTAATATTATAAATTATAAATATTTGTAACATTCTCATGGTAATAAAAGAAATAATATTGATAATAATAACAACAACAATAATAAGTGGTTACAAATGAGTTATAATTTAGTAAATTGGGTCCAAAATAAATGAAATTTTGGCTTGTTTTGAGAAGTAAAAAAAGCCATCTTATTGGCATTTTTTGAATTTTTTTTTAAAAAAAAAAATACAAAAAGTAGAGAGATAATGTGATTCAAATAAGTCAATAAATTAGTATTTTTTTCTTCTTAAAACAAACCTTAATAATTTAAAATACTTCACCGATTGAGATTGGAATATAAAATAATTTGAATAGACTAAAGGTGGCTCTCGCTATTAACATAATTAAATAGGAATTAAAAATATTAAATTTATGTTCAGATTTAATAATTAAAACTCAAAACTTACCAAGCGGCTTTCACAAGATTAAAATTGAAAAGTAATTTAATTTGTTTTCACAAGTTTAAATAGAATGATCCACCACAAAATAATTATAATCATAATGATAATGTAATTAAACAAATTTAGAAATTGATATCAATTCATCTCTAAACAACATCCGAATCCGCGACCATACTAAGAAAAATTCTAAATTGAAATAAAATATATATATATATATATACTAGCGGCCGGGCATATACGGTGCGTGTGCAAATTCGTTTAGAATTATGATATGAATTTGATATTATTTTTTCTAATAATATACATGTAAATCATATGAATAATTATGTACAATGAAAAATGCAATATTAATATATTTGATAGATAAAATATATGCACATTAAAATATGTACACATCGTTTAAAAAATCTTAACTAAAAAAACCTGTACAATAAAACTTCATATGAAATCTAAATTTGGTAACATGAGACCAGAGATCCTGCAAAAAAAAAAAAAAATAGATATATGTAAAAATTAGTTTGCTAATAATATATATTGATTAAATTAAAATTTTACGTTTTTAAAGTGAGTCATAATTATACATATGCATATTTTAACTAATAGACTACAATAATAACATTGGTTTTATAATTGGCTTATTATGTATACAGATACAAAAGGTAATTATTTTGTTAATTTTTTATAAATAAAATAAAAAAATTAAAAACTTACATATTGACATAAATTGACATAGTCCATATCAAATGTCACGTTCAATAATCTCTTCAAATTGTTTTGATGCAATTTTTGCCATAGATCTATGACAACATTAAATTACAAAAAATAAGATGGAATTGACAAAAAATGAAGTACGTAACTTTTGTTATACATAGAAACCTATAAGTAGATTACCTTGTGTAAACTAAAAACACAGAATATGCAGCGGATAAAATAATCAGATCATACCTTCTTGATGATAGAACCTTCTTGGATAAATCACGTGCTTCCAGAAAACTGATAAATCAACCCAGCAGTGGAGTGATATCACAGATTGAATATCACCCACACAAAATCACAGTGCAAAGACTTGATCGTTGTGTTTTTGGGAGAGAGTCAATATATGGGTAGAAACAGACTATACGTTGTTTCTCACTTGGATTACCCATAACCATATATCAGATATATAATATATTATAATATCTATCCATATCAGTTAAAACTGATAACATCTGTATCTTGAGTGGTTATCCTAAATAGGTTTGAATTCAAATTCAAAACCTATTTGGATAAGGATCAAATTTAAATTTAAATGGTCATGCCACATGGGCGCCCATTACTAACACCTTGTAACAACGTTGCACATATATTTGTAAGCTTTCAATTTTTGTATCATTGTTGCCTATAAAACTGAGGAAAAATATCTCACTTCCTTGTAAGTTGATTGTTTGACAAATTTATAAAATCTAAAATTAATTTGTAAATTCACAAATATGAATATATGCAGCACAGCAGTAAAGTTCATACGACATGATTTTTTACCACATATATGTCCATATTGTCTTCGCTGCATATACTTGCTCTATTAGATATGATATGATTTCTGTAAAAAGATTACAATAACTATTAGTAAATGTAACATATTGAAATTATTCATATAAAATGCCACAAATACATTATCATACCGAAGTTGTCGTTGCCTCAAAAGCTCTCGCACAATTAATTTTCCCAATTGTTTTTTCTCAACTTTAATAGAGACCTTCCATCCAAGACTATATATAGAGAACTGTTTGACCTACATTAATTTAGAAGGTATAGTCAAACTCAAAATATATGCGAATATTGTCAGATTCTCATTCAAAAATTTTACAAACATGATTTTTTGAACATAAGTGAAGCCAATACCTGATTTTTAACTTTCTTATCTGCAACCATATTTGCCTCCTCTTGATAATTCTCCCAAAGCTGAAGTAGCTTTATTTTTTCAAGTATTCCTACAATCAATAATTATATGAAGATATATTATAAATATATTAATTGTAGATTTAAGAAATGACATAATATAAGCTCAATAAGAACATACTTAGTGCATACCTCATGTATCAATAATTTGGTAACAAAACATCTTTGTAGACTACATTACGGGTATATGCTCATTCTACATTATTAACTGAACCCTTTTTAACCAAGACTTTTGTTGTCTGATCTGACACCCCTCGAGATAAAGCAACATATAGTTGTCCATGACTAAATACATGATCCGGAAGGTAAATTCCCACATGTGGAATTGTTTGACCTTGTGATTTATTTATCGTCAAAGCAAAACTAAGGCGAACTAGAAATTGTGTGCAAGTCATTTCAAATGGAAGTTTTAAGTTTTCCGGAGCCTTTAATGGAATGCGATGCAGGAAAACTCTCGTGCCTTTGAAATGTCCTGTTAAAATCTTTGAATCTATGAAATTATCGTTCAAAGCTCGACACAATAGTGTAGACGCGCCCCGAGGGCCTCATGCTACAATTCGGACTCAAATGTCATGGTTCTGAATCTAGTCTCACAAAGTGCAATGCAAGGCCGATAAATCACCAAAGAGTGCAAATCCGGCAAATCGTTTTGGAAAACTGATTTTTGAGAAAGAAGTGCCAAACATGGACTGCTTTGCCAGATATAGAGTCGCCACCTAAATATTTTATTTTGGGGGGAATTTAGGAAACCCTGACTCGTGCCTAAGTCCACATGTCTGTCATCACCAAAGTTGCCTCGGCTCGGGAACTTGGGTACAATTGGGGAAGGTCATCTATGAGCACCCCCGTTCATCCGATCAAAGATCGGCCTGTACTAAACATGATATCTCGTTTTTGAAAACACATGTGTTCTTATTCCGGTTAATTAGCTAATCTTACTATGTGATGCGCACAACACACAAGTATAGACTAGATCGCCTAATTTGGAACAAAACATTGCATATTCGTTTGTTTGAAAACGGTTTGAAGTTTGCTACTCGCAAGTGGGCTAAATCACGGATTTCAATAAATTATTCCAATTCAGGTAATCCAACCTTCACCCACAGGCATTCAGGCAGTCATATCACATAAGCAATTAGTCACATGGCAAGCATGCTGTTATGTTAACACTCACACACATGCTGGATGCTAAAGCATAAACACTTACAGTGTACTCCGAGCCAAAATAAAGAACTAGTTAGTAATCAATGCATGATCCTAGTTCATGTTAAGATGGCTAATGTGACACATGCAAAATGTAACTAGAAATAGGCTCGGCTATTCTAAGATGGCATATGAGATGCGATAATTGATATATGTATTCAACTTGCAATTGAAATACGATGCAGCTAGTATGATGCGCCGAGCCCAGTGCATGCAATACGAATGAATGATGCAAACATGCATAGCATAAGGATGCTAATTGAAAATAACCTGGAACTAACCATCGTACGCGGTTAAGTAAAAGGGAAAAAAAATGGGGTTGGAAGACATGCACACACGCACATACACTTATTACAAAATTCGCCCCTCTCGACGGAGGGTCCGAATGAATAATACATGCGAACTAATTAACTAATTAACAAGCTAATTAATTATTACACAACCGAATTGAATAACTAGCTACAACTAATTATTACAAAACTTAATTAATTAACAAATTAATTAACTAACTACGAAACCAAATTCTAACTAACAAGTAAGCAATTAAAACAATGCTGCCTCGGCAAGTTGAAAAAGGTGAACATGCATGCTCGGTTCCTGTCCCGGTAAGCTCTCCAATTGCTCTTTAGAGGCTCTGTCTGCAGGGTGTCCTCAAGAAATTCCTGCTGAACCTTACCAAAACCAGTCTGGGGAATGCATCAGCGGCCTGCCGGCCATGGGGAGATGCTGCCGACCACATGCCGACCAAGGATGAGGAGGTGCCGGCCATCTGTAGGGCACTACCGGCCGCTGATGTGGAGGTGCCGGCCATTTGTAGGGCACTGCTGGCCACTGATGTGCAGTGACACCAAACTGCAGCAGAGCACAAAATAGAGAAAATGGAGGGTCTCCTAAGGGTATGTACGCACTATGCCACCCCATATCACCTCAAAACATCAAGGGGGAGGCATAGTTGGATCCACGACCATAAATCACGCATCTCGATGCATGATGGCCAAAGATCCAACTTGTGCAAATCAATGTGAAATGAATGCACAAATAAACACATAAGTGCCTAGAACTCTATCATGGATAATCAAGAACGTCGGCGACCGAGAATTGAGACACGTCTCATCACTTGAAGTATGAATCATCCCTCGTTTCTCCTGCTCGGATTAACACTTAATCCAATTAACAATGCAATGCAAGGATGGCATACACAATGCTAACTTGAACATGCAATCATGCAATATGACTTAAGCATGCAAAATGCAGTGTAATAAACATGCAACAACATGTAATGGAACTAGCATGCGACAACATGTAAAGATGGAGCAAGCATAGAACAACATGCAAGACAAGCATGCAAAATGCAATGGCTCATCAAAGAGGCCTAAGAGCACAACTCTCTAGAGTGCTTAAGGAGTGACAAATGTGCAAGTGTAACAACACTAAGTGCACTGAAATTAAGTAAAAAATGATGCCAAATCATTCAAACGACACAAGTATGGCATGCAAGGGTCCTAAGGCATGAAAGCTAGCAAAGAGTAACACAAAGGGGGGGGGGCATGCAATACATGGCACAAGTGCATGAATTAAGCATGGATAGAGCTTAATTAGATCTAAACAAAGACTTAAACATGCTGAGATGAAGACTCAAATACCTAGGCACACAAGCATACAAGCTAAGCCATAAACTAGGCAATAATGCACAACACTCAAAGACACTTAAAGCATGAATGAAGTGGGAATATGGCAATGCTACATGCTCTGAAATGAAGCATTAAATGTTGCCAAATCATCTAAATAGCTTAAACATAGCATGCATGAAGCATCAAAACACAAAGCTAGCGAGGCCAATTGCACTACAGCTATACAAAGCATGAAGGATATGGCAAAGGAAGCTCAAAACAGTCCTAAAACATGTTAAAGTGATACTAAAACATGCATGGAAGTAAGCCAAAACAAGCTAGCATGGTGAGCATGAGGCATGATGCATACAAGGCAAATAAGGTGGATTACACTACACCTATTAAGACCAAGCATGGGATGACTCAACCAACAAAAATCAGAGTTATATCATGGCATAATAACCCCAAAAACCCACTGAGATGGTAACCTAAGGACCTAAGCATAGAGGCATGCACAATGATCCATTCATGAGGCATAAAACACAAACTCTCCAAGGCATTGAAAGCATGTGCAATGCAGGTGTATGACCACATTTCATGGACTGAAATAACATTCGAAATGATGGAAAAGCATGGAAACATCACATGCATGGCATGGTAGGGGCCTCAAAACCCAAGGCTAGCCAAAGCATTTATGCTATAGCTATACAAAGCATAAGTGATATGACCATGGCAGCCCAAAATAGTCCTAAAATAGCCCAAAATAAGAACAAAATCATGTTGGAGCAAAGCCAAAACATGCTAGAATGATGAGTCAAAACATCATGCACAAAAAGCTAGTAAGCAAGATTTGTTCTACAAGTATATGGAGCATGCAAAAGATGACCGAACCCACTTTACACAGAGTTATGTCATGGCAAAACATCACCAAAACATGCTGAAATGGACTCAACATAAGCTAGGCAAACATGCTACTTTGATGAGCCACAAATGGGATTACACTACACATATAAGAAGCATGCAAAATATGACCAAACTAACCATGGACAGAGTCAAGCCAGGTCCTAAAAGTCACAAAAAAAGTGCCTAAACCAGGCCTCAAGAGTAAAGGGATACATGCTCCTTTGATAGGCCAATAATACAAGCAAACAAAACAAGAAGAGAATGGGCCACCCTCTCTGATTTGAGACCTCAAAACCATATGCCTACCACTAAAAATAAACTGGATTTCAGTGGCTAAAAGGCCAAACAAAGCCTAGCTCAAAGGCCTTAAAGCATGGCTCAAAACAAGGCCAAACAAAGCATACAAGAGGGTTGTACACCCCTAGCACCAAAAAGACCTTAAACAAACTTCAAAACCACTTAAATACAGAATTTTTTTCAGTTGAAATAAAGGCCTAAAACAATATGCAACGATGGCCAAACTAAGGTACAAATAAATGCTAAAAATGGGAAGAAACTCACCCTTGAAGACCAATTTCGAAACCTGCAATCTCAGGGGCCAAAAACCAAGTTTCAGAGCTCAAGTAACCCCCTCAAGAACCTCAGCTCAAAGATGGTGGTGTATCTCTATGTGTTATAGTGAAAAAGTGCAAGAAAAATGGACTTTAGTGCACTATTCTATGCAATATAGAGAGAGAGAGGGTGAGAAATATATAGAGAGAGAGAGAGATACAACTCCGTCAAAACTTTCTTCAACCTCTAATATAGAAGAAGGCTCCTTCCTTATATAGAAGAATACAAGAAGAAGCTTGTTATACAAGCTTGGCAAGAGCTTCATCCCTCTATACACGTGTATGGAGAGGAGAGGAGTGAAAACCAGTTGGCTCAAAAGATCTGGTGTGAAACCTGCTGAGACAGGGGGTCTGGCGGCCATCAGTGGTGGCCGGCAGTGGCTCATTGATGGCCGGCAGGCATCATCAATGGCCGGCAGTGGCAAAGGCATGGCCGGCAAGGCCAAAAAGGGGCCGACAGTGCCTTCCACAAAGCATGCAGAAAGGGCCAATACAAGGTCCAAAAATGGGATAGGAAGGATACAGGGTTTGGAAAGTTCAAACCTGTGACGTTCCGCCGTGAAAGTCGAGTACTTGGCGAGCAATCGAACTAATTGTTAGGTGTACCTGCAAGCACAACCAAGTCTTGAGGACGGTCAAAATGGGGTATCTACAGTTGCCCCTCTTTGACAGAACTCGAAAGCCACAAAGTGACAGGAGTGAATGTCAAAGCCCAGAGACGGCCCATTTTTGACAAGGCCGAAGACTCAGGCAAATAATCAATATAACCATGCAGAGATGTGCCCGTAGGCTGGTGCAAATTGCAAATGACATGCATGATGCAAAAGCATAACTTATGATTATGCAAAGAGAGTTGTAACGAAGCAATTATATACAACATAAATGCGACAGTTTTAAGCAAGTGAATAACAGTCTTACATATTTCAACAGAAAGATGAAAGAAAATTATGAAATTCTCACCACGTCTCACGTGGAGTGAATACAATACCGTCGGGTTCGTTTGGTCACATCAGCTTCAAATGAACCGTACATACAATATCGTGCCTGTAAAAGAAAGAGACTCAACTGGTACAATATCGTTAGAAACATGCATAACAATGCAAGTGAAAAGTGCATGACAACGCCAGTGAAGGGGTGCAAGACAATGCAATCCTGAGGATGCGAGACAACGTGGGTGGAACATGCGTAACAGCGCAAAGAAAATATGCGTAACAGTGCAAGATAGAACAAGTAAGACATCCGTAACGGTGCAAGTAAAACAAATAAAACATGCGTGACAATGCAAGTTAAAAAAGTAGACATGCATAACAGTGCAAGTAAGACATGCGTAACAGCGCAAGATAGATGAAGTGCGTAACAGCGCAAGTAATGAGAAATGCGAAACAACGTAAGTTAGAACATGCGAAACAACGCAGGTTATAGGAATGCGAAACAACGCAAAAAAAACATGTGAGACAACGCAGGTTATAGGAATGCGAAACAACGCAAATAAAACATGCGAGACAACAGAGGTTATAGGAATGCGAAACAACGCAAATAAAACATGCGAGACAACGCAAGTAACAAGCGTAACAGCGCAAGTTAAAGGGGGGTGCGAAACAACGCACTTAAAAAGCGTAACAGCGCAAGTTAGGGGTGCATGATAATGCAACCCAAGCGCGACGCATAACAACGCGGAAGGGATGCAAGACAATGTAACCTAAGTGTGACGCATAACAATGCGGAACACTAACAAGTGCAGGTAAGGTGCGCAAGATAGCGCGGACAATGCACTAACAGGTGCAGGAGGATGCGCAAAATAGCGCGAACAATGCACTAACAGGTGCAGGAGGATGATATACTCCAACCGTGCTGGAATCACGAGAAGAGGAAAAAACCAACAATCAGGCGCGTATACAACGCAACTTGAGATAAAATTCCAAACACAATGAAATTGTGTGAGGAAGGAACAAACCCTAACCACGCTGAATTCGTGAGAAGAGGTAAACAATTCCAAACACGTTGAAATCGTGTGAGGAAGGAACAAACTCTAACCACGCTGAATTCGCGAGAAGAGGTAAACAATTCCAAACACGCTGAAATCGTGTGAGGAAGGAACAAACTCTAACCACGCTGAATTCATGAGAAGAGGTAAACAATTCCAAACACGCTGAAATCGTGTGAGGAAGGAACAAACTCTAACCACGCTAAATTCGTGAGAAGAGGTAAACAATTCCAAACACGCTACAATCGTGTGAGGAAGGAACAACTCTAACCACACTGAATTCTTGAGAAGAGGTAAACAATTCCAAACACGCTGAAATCGTGTGAGGAAGGAACAAACTCTAACGACGCTGAATTCGTGAGAAGAGGTAAACAGTTCCAAACACGCTGAAATCGTGCGAGGAAGGAACAAAAGGAGAAACGTAGGGACATATTCCAAATGCTCCAAACCGAAAAGAGAGAAACATAGGGACGTATCCCAGTGTTTCGAAATGGTATGAGCATTGGAACGTATTCCAAATGCTCTTAACCAGAGAGCACGAAACATAGGGACGTATCCCGGTGTTTCAGAATGAAAGAGAAACATAGGGACGTATCTCGGTGTTTCGGAATGGTTCAAGCATTGGAACGTGTTCCAAATGCTCTTAACCACACTAACAAGCTAGGATCCTTCTCACTACTCACACTAACAAGCATGATCTCATTCATTAAGGACTTAGCACGCCTCTCTTTTTCTCAATTGATCAAATTTTTGCAAATCCCGAGGAATTCCTTCCTCGTCGTTTTCATCACAGTGTTCAAAAAGTTTGGAAAAGCTTAGGTCAATGCAATGATTTAAAGACGCAGAAAAGCAGGTGAAATGGACTGCCGTTTCATTCAAGACTTCTGGCACAACTGGCGCAAGGCAGAAGCAAACGCAAGAGTGTGAAAATTACTGCTGTTTCATTCAAATCTGCTGGTGTAACTGGCTCCATGACAGAAACAGACTCAAAAGAAAGCGAAAAGATAAACGCAAAACCAAATAGTGATATCCGAGGTGACACCCCCGGAATCACTCGACTTCTGTACAACAGGACTGACTCGATATGACAGGACGGACCCTTAATCAAAAAGACTGACTCAAAACAAAGAGACAGGCTCAAAACAAAACCACAGAATTGACTCAACACCCAAGTTAGAAACTACAAAAACCAGCATTCACAAATGCTCAAAACAGTGTGTGCCACAAGCCACATCTGAAGTAAACTGGGCACCACCCGCAGGTGGTTCATTCTCTGATCACATCGCATTATCCTCCAGATTCATTGATCTAGTGACGATGGACTTTGCTGAGCTTGGTGTGAGGACAACCCCGTTGTCAAAGAAATCTTGTACCTCGTGGCGAAGACGGAAGCAATTGCCAGTGGTATTACCAATTTGTTGATGGTATGCACAGTACTAGGTAGCATCATGGCTAGGTGGAAGACGACTAGGGAGAGGTCGTGGCTCGAGAGGTTTACGATGCCCCTTTTCAGCAAGGATCTGAAGCGCCTTGGACAAAGGCATGTAGAGGGCATGAAAGTCCCTATGACCTCGGGGCAAATACTTCGAGTTTTGTGCATTTTTACTGGATACACTAGCAAAAGGATCGGCAGGTACAGGCTTGGCTTGCTAATTTTTTCTGGGTGCAGAATTAGGGTTGGAGGGAATGGTTCTGGTATGATGACCCTTCTCTCGATTTTTCCCTTGGCTTGAACTGCCCTCGGTCTGAGTGGGGAAAGTGTCATTCATAGTTTTTGCAACAACCGTGAGCACTTGTTGTTTGTTCAGTCCCCCGGCTTTCAAAGCCTCAACAGCATGCAGAAGTTGTTCATACGGATCAGTGTTTGCCCCCACCTTGTTCTTACCTCTCGACTCAGCTTGGTCGAAGGTTTGGGCTGCTATATCAGAGCAGAGCCCAGTTGTTGTCGACATGTTATTGCCGAAACTTGGGATGGCTTCAGGTTGGCTAAGTTCAATTACAATTCGCCCCAGTAGCGGGGGCTCTTTCGGCATGAAGTTCCCAGGATGTGATATGATCGACGATGGAGCCGACATTCCGAAGGCTAGATCAGCCACAAACCTCTGAAGATCGTCGATCATTTCCATTAGCTCAAAAGTGGTGGGCTTACAGGTTTGGAATAGCTGGAGTTCCCAGATTGGATGTGCGGCAGGTGACTTGGGCGAGTGTGGCATGTCAGCACCAGTCTCACCCTGCATGGTGATTCCCTGGTTTAGTGTCGTTGCCATGACCATAATTTCTTCTGAATTTTGTGTCATCGTGAGTCTACTAAACTGAACAGAGGTGATGTGACTGGTGGCTGACGGATCTGATGAACCAGTGAGCCTTGAATGGACCTTTTCTGCCCTGCCTAAGCGAAGGAGAACACCGGTTGCCCTGAACCGAATCTCTGAACTGAAAGAGAAAACAGGTAGCATCTCATCCCAATTTCACCAGAACAAACATAAGCATAGCTGAATAACTGTATTCGACCACTGATCACTGTTCCCCAAATTACTGGCCCAAAACTGAATCTGATACCCGTAGATATAACCAATTCTCAAAATACTGATGCCCGTAGGCCTGATACCCGAACTTGCAAACTGATACACACAACCAAGTAGAGACACACTCTGACAGCAAATATCATGCAAATAAGAGCCAAAAACACCCCTATGTTGGGGTAGGGTTTCCCTGTCCTATTTTGTCAGGAGCTAGGTGTAGACGTCCCCCAACGTCCCGGGAGGAATGAATCCCCGTTCTGTTCGGTTGTGGGTTTACTACAATTCGGACTCAAATTGTCACAGTTCTTAATCTGATCTCACAATGTGCAATGTGAGATTGACAAATCACCAAAGAGTCCAAATCCAGCAAATCGTTTTGAGAAAATAGATTTTTAGAAAGAAGTGTCAAACATGGACTGCTTTGCCAGATACAGAGTCGCCACCTAAATATTTTTTTATGGCGGAATTTAGGAAACCCTGACTCGTTTGCCTAAGGCCACGTGTCCGTCATCACCAAAGTTGCCTCGGCTCGGGAACTTGGGTACGATTGGGGAAGGTCAGCTATGAGCACCACCGCTCGCCCAATCCGAAGATCGGCCTCTACTAACAATGATATCTAGTTTTGAAAACGTTATGTGTTCTTATTCCGATTAATTAGCTAATCTTACTATGTGATGCGCACAACACAAAAGTATAGACTAGATCGCCTAATTTGGAACAAAGCATTGCATATCCGTTTATTCGAAAAATGGTTTGAAATTTGCTACTCGCAAGTAGGCTAAAATACGGATTTCAACGAGTTGTTCCAACTCAAGCAATCCAACCTTCACCCACAGGCATTCAGGCAGGAATATCACATAAGCACATAGCTACATGGTAAGCATGCTGTCATGTTAACATTCACACTCATGCGAGATGCTAAAGTACAAATACTGACAGCGTACTCCGAGCCAAAACAAAGAACATGTTAGCAATCAAACGTATGATCCAAGTCCATGTTAAATGGCTAATGCATCACAGGCAAAATGCAATCTAGAATAGGCTTGGCTAATCCTAGGATGCCATGTGAAATGCAACAAGTAACATGTATTCAAGTTAGATTTGAAATACTATGCAGTTAGCATGATGCGCCGAGCCCGGTGCATGCAATACTGATGAATGAATGCACGCATGCATAGCAGAAGGTATGCTAAATTAAATATGCCCTAGTACTAACCATCAAAAGCAGGTAAGTAAAAGAGATAAAGAAATGGAGGTTGGAAGACATGCACACACACACCGACACTTATTACACATTTACCTTCACTCGGAGGGACCAAAAGAATAATACAAATTAATTAACCTACAAGCTAATTAATTATTACAGACCACTTAACTAGTTAAGAAAATTAACTAAGCTAAGAAAGCAATAAAACAGCCTCGGGAAGCGGGTTCAATGCATGCGTGCTTGGGTTTGCTCGGAAATCCGTCACCATGCACAAGCTGCCTCTGTTTACCCTGCTCTGCTCTTCTGAAAATTGCACAAGTCCCAAGGAACACTCTCTAAACACTATAGAGCATCACCGACCAAGGGGAAACATCAGCAACCATGGTACAAGGGTCATCGACCAAATATTCAGCTCTCACCCATCCATAATTGGCCGATCAGCACTTTATGCAGTCGACCGGCCATATTTATCTACAGAATCCTGTTTTGATAGCAGCAGCGGGCAAACATGGCATGGCAATGCATTTCAAGCAAATGATTGCACAAACACCCTCCTTATCATGTTCATGACTCAAAGGAGGATGGTCCTCGACCCTCGTGCCACCAATCGCGTATTTCAATACGTGATGGCCAAAAAGGCCAAGTTATGCATTTTGATGTCAAATGAAATGCAAACCAAATAAACACATAAGGCCCAACCTCTATCACTTGATCAAGAGACAAGGCATGCATGCTCAATGCAATGCAACCTGGACATGTGAGCTAAGTATGTAGTCAAGAGCATGAGAGCAAGTAATGTGTACTAAGCACACAACCTAAACAAACAAATATGCAAGGCATGTAACAACATGTGCAAGCTAACAAGCATGCAATATGCAATGCGAACATGCAAACATGCAAGACACGTAACATGTTAAGCAACCAAGACAAAAGGAAGAAAACATGCTAAATGCAATGTGATTCAAGCATGCAACACATGCGATAGGCCAAGTATGCAACAACACACAAGGCGAGCATGCAACAACATGCAAAGTAGGGACTTACACCAAGATGGACAGCTCTCCACTAAGTCCAAAACAGTGGCCAAATGCTAAGGAAATGAAGGCCAAAACACATACAAACATGCATGCACACGTGGCCCAACACTTAAGCATAAAGAAGCAACTTTTAAGCACACTTAAAAGAGGACAAACATGGGCACATGGCAAGCATACTAAGCTCTGAAAATCATGTTAAGGATGGTGCCAAACCAACTAAACAAGACAAACAAGGCATGCAACTATGTCCAAAACCCAAGGTAAGCCAAGGGGCTTAAACCATAGCTATATGAAGCAAGTCCCAAAGGGCCATGGGGACTCAAAACCACCCCAAGGTAGATCAAAACAAGGTCAAAGGCACACCTAGATGGCATCTAAATGGCCTAAGTCTAAAGGCATGCAAAAGGGTTCAAACATGGAGCATAAGATACCAACCTCTTGAAGCATTAAAGGAGCATCAAATGCAAGCATACAAGCATACCACAAAGACTGAAATGATGTTATAAGTGGTGCCAAACCACTGAAACAAGCCAAGTAATGCATGCTCAACACTAACACACCCAAGGCTAACAAGCCAAAATGCAAGGTGGATATGCAAAGCATCACATGGATGGCCAAAACAACTCCAAACAGACCTTAAGCATACTAAGACATGCATAAAAGCTTCACAAAGCTAAGCCAAAAACATGCTAGAAACAAGGCTCAAAGCACAAAGCATGTTAAGGCAATTCATGGCATTACAAGACAAGTATGCAAAGCAAGCATGGTGTGTCTAAACCAACTTAAAACAGTGCTATATCATGGCAAAATAAGCACAAATACTAGCTAAGACATGGCCAACATGAACTCAACAATGGTGCTCACACATGAGGCCAAAATGACAACTTTTGAAGACAACAAGGAGAGGGGATGGCCCTCTCCTTCTTAGGACCTTAAAGCACTATCCCCACCACTGAAATCCAAAGTGAGGAGGCCCAAACAAGGTGGTCCCGGAGCTCACCAAAATAGCACAAAATGGGGGCCAAACAAGGCCTAAGAGGGGGTCAAACAACCCCAAACACCAAAGCAACCTTAAACAACTATTTTAAGCACTTAAAATCAGAACTTTTATATGTTATAAGTTAAGCTTAAAAACAGATGCAAGGATGGCTAAAAGCCTAAGCAAAAATGGGGAATAAAGGGGTAAAGTTCTTACCCTTGAAGACCTTCTTCACAAGGACCACTCCAGCCCCTTCTCCAAGCTTAAATCAACTCCAGGACTCTGAAATTCACTCCTTAGTACCTCAGTAGCCAAAGGAAAGTGTAACTCTAGGTGTTTGTGTGCAAAACTATGAACAAAACACCTTAATACACACACAATATGGAAGAGAGGGAGATATAGAGATAGAATAGATACAACTATGCTAACCCTAATCCAGAGCTCTGGAACTCAACCCTCTAACCCCTGAGGAGGGAGGAAAAGGCCTCCCTTTATAGAGATTCACTCTTGCAAAGCTTACAAAACAAGCTAAGCAAGAGTGAAATCCCTCCATACACGTGTATGGAGGGGGTGCAAAATGGGTGCCAACAAGCACAGCTAGCACAAAATATCTGCCAAAAGCAGATGCACAGTGGTCGGCCAGCCAAAAATGCCAAATTGACCAAATAAATGGTCGACCGACCAAACAGAGTGCCGACCGACCAAACATTTGGCCGATGGCAACAAGACAATGGCCGGTGGCCTCAAGCCATGGCCGGTGAGGTGTGGGGATGGCCAACAAGCCATTCCCTGCTCCTCAGAAGCAAAACACAAGTGTTTGGTGCAAAACCAAACACAAAATAGGCAAGTCGAGAGGTCTTGAGACAAGGCGCGTAGCCGAGACCTCCGAGAACTCAAGACGAACACGAACATGGATGATCACCGAGTGTTCAAACGGTGACGTCCATGTCTTGAGGACGGTCAAAAATGGGGTGTCTACAGTTGCCCCTCTTTGACAGAACTCGAAAGTCATAACAATGACGGGAGTGAGTGTCAAAGCCCAGAGACGACCCATTTTTGACAAGGCCGAAGACTTAGACAAACATGCAAGACAATAAAGATATGCGCCCGAAGGCAGGGGCAAAATGCAGCTGACAATGCAAAAAGGCGAACATAACTCATGATCATGCAAAGAAAGCTGTAACGAAGCATAACATGCAACAGTTTTAAGTAAGAACCAAGCTACATTACAATGTAGAAAGGATGTAAGAGAATTATTTAATTCTCGATACGTCTCACATGGAGAATGCAATTCCTGTGCGGCTCGTCTGGTTGCACCAGCTTCAAATGAACCGTACATACAATATCGTGCCTGAAAGAGAAAGAAAACTTAACAGGTACGATATCGTTAGCAACATGCATAACAATGCAATCTAAGCTGCGTAACAACGCAAGTGAAGGAGTGCATGACAATGCAACCTATGTGTGACAACGCATAACAATGCGGAATGGATGCAAAATGATAATGCAATATATACAAAACTATATATAAACAATGCAAATGATATGCAATGCAATTGAAACATGATCAAACCATAAGCAGTTCAAAACCACACAAATATCATAAAGATGATGGAGATGCAAAGTCCATCTACCATAGAAAAGGTGCCGACACCCTCAAACCACAATACCAGCAGTGGAATAGGCGCGTACACATGCAGAACTATGAGTGTGTAGACGGAACACAAGATACAAGTAATTGGGTGGGATGATATAAGTGGGGAATGCTCTACTCAGGAGAGATCGTGATCCTAAATGCTGGATGCAAAACACTACACTACAATGTAATGAATGAAATGGATATGGCGCGCGACCAAAACATATCTTGCCTAGGAAAGGCATGGACACAAACAAACCACGTTTAATACAGAAACGGTGCCGTCACCCTCAACACCAGGTGCGTACACATAATATCATAACCGTGCTTCAACGCGAGAAGTAAGGGCACATACCAGACCAAGCTCAACATGGGAAGGCGCAAGCCATAGATGGAGGTGATGCAATGAATGCACGCAAGCTACAATGCAATATATACAATATGCAATGGAATATTTACAATGGATAAGGCCTGCGGCCAAACCGTATCTTGCCTAGGAAAGGCATGGACACATACAAACCACGTTTAACACAGAAATGGTGCCGTCACCCATAACACTAGGTGCGTACACATAATATCATACTTGTGCTTCAACGCGAAGAGTACGGGCACATACCAGACCAAGCTCAACATGGAAAGGCACAAGCCGTAGATGGGGGTGATGCAGTGAATGCATGCAAGCTACAATGCAGTATATACAATATGCAATGGAATATTTACGATGGATAAGGCCTGCGGCCGAACCGTATCTTGCCTAGGAAAGGCATGGACACATACAAACCACGTTTAACACAAAAACGGTGCCGTCACCCACAACACTAGGTGTGTACACATAATATCATAACTGTGCTTCAACGCGAAGAGTACAGACACATACCAGACCAGGCTCAACATGGAAAGGCGCAAGCCGTAGATGGGGGTGATGCAGTGAATGCATGCAACTACAATGCAATACAATGAATGCATGACAATGCACTATTTACAATGAAACCTACATACTAAATGATGCAGTAGGGAAATGCATGACAATGCAAAGTAAGGAAGAATGCACTACAATGGATGTAAGGAAAGATGCATGACAATGCAAGCTATGTACAATGCAATATTTACTAGCTAAAATGCAATGGATGCAGTGGATAAGGCCTACGGCCAAACCGTATCTTGCCTAGGAAAGGCGTGGACACGTACAAACCATGTTTAACATGGAAACGGTGTCGTCACCCACAACACTAGGTGCGTATACATAATATCATAACCGTGCTTCAACGCGAAGAGTACGGGCACATACCAGACCAAGCTCAACATGGAAAGGCATAAGCCGTAGATGGAGGTGATGCAATGAATACATGCAAGCTACAATGCAATATATACAATATGCAATGGAATGTAATATTTACAATGGATAAGGCACGCAGCCAAACCGTATCTTGCCTAGGAAAGGCATGGACACATACAAACCACGTTTAATCATGGAAACGGTGCCATCACCCACAACACTAGGTGCGTACACGTAATATCATAACCGTGCTTCAACGCGCAAAGTATGGGCACATACCAGACCAAGCTCAACATGGAAAGGCGCAAGTCGTAGATGGATGTGATGTAATGAATGCATGCAAGCTACAATGCAATATATACAATATGCAATGGAATGTATGTAAATGCAATATTTACAGTGAGATGCATGACATATGCACTACATACAGTGTAATGCATGACATATGCACTATTTACAATGTATGCATGACATATGCACTATTTACAGTGCAATGCATGACATATGCATGTTTGTTTTTTGTTTTGTTTTTTTTTTGAAAATGCATGATAATGCAGATGAAATTGAACGCGTGACAACGCATGTCTTTTGAAATACATGACAACGCACATGAGTAGCGCATAACAATGCGAGTGAGGGATGCATGACAATGCAACCTAGGATAAAACCCGCCAAGAGTCGTTCGGGCACGACAAACACCAAAGGACTTGCACCTTCAGAGGATTTAAGGTCTCCTAGACCGATATTAAAATGCATAACAATGCAAGTAAGATAAGCATGACAAGGCATGATAGAGAAAATGCATGACAATGCAACTGGAATGTCCATGACGATGCAAGGGGACTCAAATGCGTGACAACGTATGTTCTCTTTGAAATGCATGACAAATGCATGTGAGGTATGCATGATGATGCGTGACAAGGACCATGCATGACAATGCATGTAAGGTGCGCATGACTATGCGGCCTAAGATGAAACCTACCAAAAGTCATTCGGGCATAACAAACACCAAAGGACTTGCACCTTCAGAGGATTTAAGGTCTCCTAGACCGAAGGGAGGTGCATAACAATGCAAGTCATGCACGTTACAACGTGTGTATGCATGCATAACGATCCAACCTATGTATGCTAACCGTTAACAAGGTAAAACATTGTAATGCGACGCATTCAAAGCAGTTACTGAATCTCGTAAGATATCAAAGGATACGAAAAGGATACACCTTGCACGTATTCGAGTGCTACGCACAGAAGACACGGCACAGAGACCGGTTAAGCTTTGGAAATGCATTTTCTTGCACTGTGTTGAGCAATGGAGGCCCCAAACCACATCAAAGACCCAAACAAAGGTGTAGGAGGTTCACCGACCATCGGGGGAGGTCACCGGCCATACACCGGCCACAAAACAAGGCCATCGGCCAAATGTTTGGCCGACCGGCCAACAATGTGGCCGACCGGCCAAATATGCCTGAATCGGGGCAGTTTGGTCAATTCGGCACGGGTCTTTAAATGTAGGGCTTCTAGCCCTATATTTCTCACTTCCTCTTGCTCCAAAAATCCTTCCCTCTCTCTCTAGGTTATTTCCCAACCTTCATTTCCCCATTTTCCTCAATTTTCAGGCCCGTTTCGACGTTCGATTCGCGAAACCCTCATCGTTTCGAACATTTTGAACCGAACAAATCTTTGTTTCGGTGTCTTTTTCTTGATTTCCGCCACTCGAGGTTTGTTTCCCTCGAGTTTTCCTTGATCCTCATGCCTTTTCCACACTCCAGCTTTTCCGGCCATTTTTCACCCTCTCGGGGTTGACTTTTCAGTTGACTTTTCGCATTCTTGCCCGGTTTTCACTCTTCCGGCCATTTTCACACCCTTCTCGGCATGGCGGATGGTATTCCACGAGGCGGGACTCCTCCGGAGCAGGTGATGGACCCCGAGGCCGAGCTCTTGCCTCCTAGTGTCCGACCGTTCGACCCGGCGACCTACAGGCTGGTGATTCACGTGCTATCTCCTGATGGTCTACGCTAGTTCAGGACTTTTGATAGGGGTGTGCCACGAGAGTTTCTTCTGCGCGAGCCAGAGTCACATCTGTCTTACGGCGCTTCTGAGGTATAGTCTTCCCTCTGTTTTATTTTCCGCAATGTAGAACATAACCGTAATAGTTGATTCTGTTCTTTAACTGCTTAGCCCGGATACACCGATATATTTACACACTGTGATTCATCTGTGAGCACACTAATACCCGATATCTGTTTGAACCTGAAAACGTGCACGCACGCTGTGTTTTCACTAAACCAATCAGACACACTGACACATCATATGATGTAGTTCACTTCGAGAATACAGGCACTCGATATCTGTTTGAATCTGAAAACGTGCACACACGCTGTATTTACGCTGAACCACTCAAACACATTGATACATCATATGCTGTAGTTCACTTCGAGCACACCGGCACTCAATATCTGTTTGAATTTGAAAACGTGCACACACGCTGTATTTGCATCAATTTTGACTGTTCTTCAAAGCTGTACATTTAATATTGCTTCACAACTGTTTGCTTTTGAATACAGGGGGATTCCCATGACTTTCGGGGGGTATGGGAATGTTGCCGCCAGAGGATGGTGTATGGAGCTACCGGACGCGGTCCGCCATATTGTTGATCAGGCCGGCTTCGGCACTTTCTGCAGGGGACTGTCGCGCCTTACTGCGAGCAGGCCTCTTTTTGCCGCTCTGGTGGAGAGGTGGTGGGACACTACCGATTCCTTCCACTTTTTCGCCACGAGAGACATGACAATAACTCCCTTCGACTTCTCGATGCTCACCGGCATCGGGGTAGGGGGGATCCGATCCCCTTCGATACAGATATGGACGAGTGGGAGGCCGCTCAGATGTACTTGCTTGGCGACCTACCGCCTCTTGCCTGTCCAAGATTTGTCAGATATTCGTGGTTTGAGGACCACTTTAGGATTCAGGCAGCCTTAGTTGAGGAGGCGCCGATGGCTCAGGAGGAGGCGGAGCTGTATGCACGCGGCTTCATTATGTTCTTGCTGAGGACGACCCTCTTCGCCGACCGGGCAAACACTGTGCCCCTCTGTCTACTGAGCGCTTTAGTGGACGTCACGCGAATCCACCGCTATAACTGGGGTGGCGCAGGCTTGGCCACACTGTACGGCTACATGAGTTCATCCTCTCGCCTAAGCGGACAGTTGCTCGGAGGCTACTAGCGGGCTTGGGAGGTACATCCTCTTTCTCTATTTTACATTTCTGCTCTACATTATCTGTATCCTGTACACTGCACATACTACGGTTTGCCTCACGCTGACTGTATACTGCACACACGGCACACATATAATTTGCTTTACACTAACTGTACACTGCACAATACTTCACATACTGCACAATCTGATGCCAACTAACTATACACCGCACATACTGCAAACATGCAATCTGCTTTACACTGACTGTATACTGCACACACTGTACACTCTGCACAATACACGGTTCTGCAATTTTTGTTTTATCCTGCATTTTGCTTCATCTGCATTCTGCTTTATCTGATAAGCATACTGATACCTGCTCTATTGCACTCTGTAGTTGTGGGTGTATGCCTACTTCCCGAGGCTTGCCCCAGTGCCAGATGAGGAGACCCCTATCGGCGTTCCATTCTCTCGACGCTTCGATGTGAGATACATGCGGAGACCACGGGAGTCATTCATATTCTTTCGTCGCTACTTCGATACCATTACTGCCGCAGAGGTATTTTAGAATTTGCTGTTCATTTAAGCTTTGCTTTACATTATTCTTTCGATAACAGTAGATAACAAACTGCATATCATTTACAGATCACCTGGCAGCCTTGGGCTCCATTGCCAGCCGCAGTTTGGGAGCGGTATGCTGGTGATGAGGAGACTGCCCAATTCAGGATTCTGCTGGAGGGCCCGGTCTGTCGGGCTTGGTACCTGGGCGAGCGCTTCCAGCGCCAGACCTTAGGTTTATTAGAGCAGATAGCCCCGGGTCCACCTCCTATCGACATGAGGTAGACAGAGAGATACCCCCCACATGAGATGGCCGATTACACGATCGGATGGGAGGCGAAGGGCTTTAGAGGCGAGGGCGACTATGCAGAGTAAGTCCAGACCTACATCATGCAGCCTCTGAGCAATGGCCGTCGAGCTGAGAGAGAGAGGCCTGCGGCGCCAGCAGCTAGAGCGGGAGCGGGAGCAAGGGCAAGAGCACCTAGGATGGCTCGGGCCCGTGGCAGGAGTGGGCCTCGGAGAGGGCGGATAGCTGGATGGCCGGCGTTGCCCACGATGATGACATATAGAGGGCAGAGTGGGGAAACCTATCAGATCCCCATCGCTCCCCCTCCGGCTGATCACGAGCTGGTTGGTTTTTATGACTTGCCCCCGGTACGTATTATTGCATTTTGTATTTTACATCGTCATTTCATTTCATTTCGTTTGATATTCCGCAGAATACTAATGCACACTTTTGCAAGCTTCCTCCGAGTATACTCGCCAGTCCTTGGAGTTGAACGTCTCCATGATGGGGATGCTACAGCGGAGTTTCGACCTGCTGGCCATTTTCAATATCCCGGTAAGTCTTTTTGACCATCATCTCAAACTTTACACAATCTGATGCACCGCACCATCAACACAGTACTTGATATACGGCCCTCACGGCATTCGATACACTATAACCCACAGACTGTTCACAGCATTAGTCACGGCATTCATACACTGCACTCAGTCACTGCATTCTGTATTCATACACTGCTTACAGTATTCATACACTCATATACTGTACTCACACACTGCATTCTGTACTGATACACTGCTCACAGTATTCATACACTGTATTCACACACTGTATTCTATATTTATACTCTGTACTTATACACTACATTCTGTACTGATACACTGCTCACAGCATTCATACTCTGCTTTTGCGTAGCATACTGATGCGTTTGCTATTTGTGTTTTTCAGCCTCCATTCCAGATTCCTACTGCAGGAGGTGCTCCAGCAGGACCTTCTGTTCCTGCTCGAGGAGGAGGGCGAGGTGGCACAGTATTCCCCCGTACCAAAGTGGGGCACACTCATGTTGGGAGTAGCTCTCGAGCACCGATCCCAGATAATGACGAGTCCGAGGCAGAGACGGAGGCGGAGGCATCTGAGGAGGAGACCGGAGATGACTCGGACTCGGGCTCAGAATATGGAGGTGGCGATGACGCTCCTGGACCTTCATCCAGGAAGAGGACGAGGACGGACTCTCAGGCCTGAGATGATCGATGCTGATCTAGATTTTGCTGTTTTTCTTCTTTTTGTTTTACTTTTTCTTTTTACTGGTAGCTTGAGTACCTTGTACTGCCGCAGGCAGGTTTTATTTTCTTCGAAACTTTGTACTTGAAAAGATGATGAAATGAAACAAACTTTTTGCCTGAAAAAGTGTTACATTTGTGTATTTCATACATCGCATCGCATCGCATCATATTACATAACAATGTAAATGAGATTGATCTTTTGTCTGAAAATCAAACACTTGAATTGTAATAACCAGGTAGTGAACCAACTAATGACAAAACAACTCATACGACTTACTGCTCATTCTGAACACACAGCCCATAACACAGTGCTTGGTTTACTCTGCATACAGCCTATACACACAGTTCATACAACGCACTGCTTATTCTAAACACACAGCCCATTCTGAAAACTGTTCATCCTGAACTCATAGCCCACAGCAGCATATTGCTCATTCTAAATACACGGTTCATTCTAAACTGTGCAGAAGTTGAAACACACTTAGATGCTCCAAAATTTCTTGCTTCGCAATCCGGAACCCAAAAGCTTCAGATATGTCCAGGTTTTTCTGTTCACACTTATCGGGGGTGGACCCTGCAGTTTTATGAAAGAACCAAATTATGGTTTGCACAAATGTGGGGAATGGCACAGCACTCTGAGCACAAAACGATTTAAGGAAAGGGTTTTCAACCGGGTATTGAGCCTACGACTGAACACAGCAAAAAGGACTCAACAGAGAAAACAAAAAGGCACTCAACCTAAACAAATCGAGTAACACTCGAGACGACTCAAGACAAGAATCGAGACAGTCAAAACAAAAGGCATGACACACAGACGTGTTGTAAAAGACAAGAGACCTCTTAGTTTGCGAGGAGCCAGTTTCTCCGGGTATTGTTTCCCACCCTCTTCTCATTTGTGATTCTCACATCACTCGGCCTTTAGGCTCGGTTTTTCTCTCAAAACCCCTTTTTGCTCACTTTTCTCTCGACTTACACCTCTCTATTCTTCACTCTCTCACTTTTCATCCCTCCCAGATATGGTCAGTGAATAAACAAGAGGTTGTGGGTTCATGCCCAACACTGTTAGCTCACAGCTACTTCTTCCGACGACGTCTAGTCGATGCTCCGAGTGAGGGAATGGAGTATCTTAATCCATTCCGACTCATGCTTCGCACTTGGCTTGATACCTCGTTGCTCGGAGGGTGAGAGAGCTTTCAGCCCTTTACAGACAGCTCCAGTTGTTCTCTTTCTAGCAAGTATGCTGGCGATGGGGAAAAGACAGGAAGCCTGACTCAACTGTGCCCCTAGTTCATCATTTTGACCATTTTTTGTTTTGGTTTTCTACTAAAACAATTTTAACCAAAATGAGAGTTAGATTAACACACTTGTTCGATTTTCTGATTTAAAATCATGCAAGTCAGGCTATTAGCACTGAAAATTTTCCTTTTTTGGGTCCAAGAAAATGGTCCGGTTTTGGAAAATATGGAATAATTTTTGAGAAAATAGTCAACCTCAGTAAAAAAAAATTCTCAAAAACTATTTTTGCAAACGGTCACTACTCAACGAGCACGGAACTTACTCTCGAGATGCACAACCTCGGATCGGAGGCAATAGAAAATTGCCCCTTGTTCCAAAGGGCACAGCACGGCAACGGAAAGTTGCCCCTAGTTTGGATGGCGACTCATGGCAACGGAAAGTTGCTCCTTGTCTGGACAACGCCGCAGCATACTATAGTCAGTCCTCATTAGTGATGATCACAACCGAACTCTCGGATACAAAGAAGACGAAGATGGTCAAAACCAATATATGGACACAGTCACTTTGAAAGTGCGTGGGGCTGGACTTCAGGATGAAGTTGCCTACGTATCCCAAACATGGGAATCAAGCCTTACGTAGTTTCGGTTGTGTCACAACCGAACTATCGGATTCAGAAAAGGCAAGGATGATCAAAACCATTACATGGACACACTTGATTAGGAAGTGTTTGTGGTTAGACTTCAGGATGAAGTTGCCTACGTATCCCAAACATGGGAATCAAGCCTTACGTAGTTCCGGTTAAGGGACACTCAGGTATTAACCTCTCCTTTTACGCTCTAACTTTTGCCAAGGCCGCCCTTCTGGGTTTTCAACCTTGCGAGCTTTGTTTTTCTTCTCTTTTCAATTCTTTTTATTTTTTTTTCTTTTCTTTTTCAAATCTTTTCATTCTCTTTTTTTTGCATTTTTTTGTATTCTTTTCTTTTCTTTTTCTTGCTCTAACTTTTGCCTGGGTCGCCCTTCCGAGTTTTTGGCCCAGCGAGCCTCTCAAAGGGTAAAAGTGTAACAAGTCCATGCCAAATGGTTTTAGGATCTCGAAGCCATCCGT
The DNA here is from genome assembly GCF_055761805.1 of Camellia sinensis. Taxonomy (NCBI): domain Eukaryota; kingdom Viridiplantae; phylum Streptophyta; class Magnoliopsida; order Ericales; family Theaceae; genus Camellia; species Camellia sinensis. The sequence goes on from NC_138964.1 coordinate 77,160,869, forward strand.
ATCCGGGAGAGTAGCTGTTGTATTGATTTGCAAAAGGATCCATCTTCGGCTCTTCGAGCACATCGGACATTTTTGCCCCTAGTTCGAGGGGTGCTTTTGTTCTAGCTTCGCAAGCTTCTTCTGATGAGGTCTGATCTTCTTGATCTGACTTTCTTGGCCTCTTGTCTGAGCGCTGCTTCAAATTTGGCCACACGGGCCTCACATTGCGGTTTGGCCATTGAACTTTCTGAATGCACGTTCAAGGTTTGAAAGCAAAGGGGTTGAATCTTGAGGCTGAGAGCGATCCTAGGCTGCACAATCTCAAGAGCGATTCCACACAAGTCTTCACAAGACTACGCAAAATATTTTTTGAAAATTTTTAAGAAAGCGACTAATCGCTCGCGCTGAAGACAGTGCGGAACCAATCTGGATCAAGCCAGGGTCCTTCTCAGTACTCACGTTAACAAACATGATCTTAATCATTAAGGGCTTAGAATGCCTTTCTTTCTCTCAATTGATCAAAGTTTTGCAAATCCCAAGGAATTCCTTCCTCTTCGTTTTCATCACCACAGTGTTAAAAAAGTTTTGAGAAACTTAGCTCAATGCAATGAATTCGAGGTGCAGTAGAGTAAGTGAGATGCTCCGCCGTTTCATTCAAATGCTCTGGCACAACTAGCTCAAAGTAGCAATAAGCACGGAAACATGATAGCCGCAGCTGTTTCATTCAGATTTCCTGGTTGCAACTAGCTCCACAGCAGAGACAGACTCAAAAGAAAGCAAAAGGGTAATTACAAAACAAAACGGTGTTCAAGGCAACAACCCCGGAATCACCTGACATTCTATACAATGGGACTGACTCGACACAACAAGACAGACCCTTAAGCAAAAAGACTGACTCAGGACAAAGAGACAGACTCAAAACAAAAACAAAGAACTGACTTGACACCTAAGCCAGAAGTTACAAAACTGCATTCGCAAATGCTCCCAACAGTGCGTGCCAAACGCCACATCTGAAATACACCGAGCACCGCCCGTAGGTGGTCCAACCCCTGATCACATACTTGCAGTATCCTCGAAGTCCAACAACTCAGCGGTGACAGACTTTGCTGAGGTAGGTGGGAGGATGACCTCATTGTCGATCAAATCTTGCACTTCGTGGGGAAGGCGGAAACAACCGTCGGTGCTGTGACTGGTTTGCTGGTGGTACGCGCAATACAAGGCAGCATCATGTGTGAGAGGGAGATTCTTCGGGAGAGGTCGAGGCTCGAGGGGTTTAAGATGCCCCTTTTTAGCCAAAATTTGAAATGCCCTAGACAAAGGCATGTAGAGGGCATGAAAGACTCTGCGCCCTCGAGGAAGATACTTCGAAGTCTGAGGGTTCTTGCTAGACGCACTAGCGAAAGGGTCGGCAGGCACTGCCTTGGCTTTCTGATCTTTTCCCGATGCAGGGTTGGGAGCGGAAGGAACTGTTCTGGCATGACAGGGCCTATCCCGATTTTCTGCCTGGCTTGAATTGCCTTCGGCTGGAGTGGGGAAAGCATCATCCACAGTCTTAGCCATGACTGCGAGTACTTGTTTCTTATTCATCCCCCCGGCTTTCAAAACCTCGACTGCCCATAGCAGTTGTTCAACGGGATCAGCATCTGTTCCCACTTTGTTCTTACCTCTAACCTCACCCTGATCAAGGGTTTGGGTTGCTATATCAGAGCGAAACCCAATTGTTGTTGGCACGTCACGGTCATAGCTTGGGACAGCCTCAGGTTGGCTGAGCTCGATCACAATTCGTCGCAATAGCGGGGGCTCCTGTGGTACGAAATTCCCAGCATACGATGTGGTTGGTGGCGAAGCTGACATTCCATAAGCGAGATCAGCTACAGACCTCTGAAGGTCGCCAATCATTCCCATCAACTCAAACGTGGTGGGTTCACGAACTTGAAACATCTGGGGTTCCCAGATCAGGCGCGCAGCAGGCGACCTGGGTGGATGTGATATCTCAACATTGGTCTCACCCTGTAAGATGATCCCTTGATTTAGTGCGGCTTCCACGACCACAACTTCTTCTGAATTCTGTGACATCATAAATCCGCTGAACTGAATGGAGGTGATGTGACTGGTGACTTGACTGATCAGATATCTACCTTGCCTCAGCGAAGGAGAACACCAAATCTCTGAACTGAAAGGGAAAACAAGCAGCATTTTAGCCCAAACAGACACAGGCGTAGCTGAATAACTGTACTCTACTACTGATCACTGTTCCCCAAAATCACTGCCCCAAAAAACTGAATCTGATACCTGCAGATATAACCGATTCCCCAAAACACTGATACTGATGCCCTCAGGTCTGGTACTAAACTTGCAAACTGATATGTGCGTTCCTGTAGAGATACACTCTAAAAGCACATAGCAAGTAAATAAGAACCAAAACACCCCTATGTTGGGGTAGGGTTTCCCTGTCCTATTTTGTCAGGAACTAGGGTTTCACTACGCACGTAGCGGTTTCAAACAACCTATAATCGGGTAACAACCTGTCTTAGCTTGGAATGGTCACTATGGATTCCGAATACGCACTAGGTCAAATGGTCAAAAGGGTGCCCCGGTAACAACCGAGGTTTGTGTTCCCATCGTGGCAGAGCCCGTAACTAGTCAACCTTATGGCACGCAGCCTCAGGCTAACCGCTCAGGAATAGCAGATGGCAAACACGGTGTCCTAATCGCACCAATGCACATGCAATGCAAAGAAACACATAAGTGTAGTTAAAACAAGATATCACGAGTTCGAGTCAAGTTCTCTAAATCCCCAGCAGAGTCGCCAGAAACTATAGACGTCCCCGAACGTCCCGGGAGGAATGAATCCCCGTTCTGTTCGTTTGTGGGTTTACTACAGTTCGGACTCAAATTGTCACAATTCTTAATCTGACCTCACAATGTGCAATGTGAGATTGATAAATCACCAAAAAGTCCAAATCCGGCAAATCGTTTTGAGAAAACATATTTTTAGAAAGAAGTGCCAAACATGGACTGCTTTTCCAGATACAGAGTTGCCACCTAAATATTTTTTTATAGGGGAATTTAGGAAACCCTGACTCGTTTGCCTAAGGCCACGTGTCCGTCATCACCAAAGTTGCCTCGGCTCGGGAACTTGGGTACGATTGGGGAAGGTCTGCTATGAGCACCCCCGCTCGCCCGATCCGAAGATCGGCCTCTACTAACCATGATATCTAGTTTTGAAAACATTATGTGTTCTTATTCCGATTAATTAGCTAATCTTACTATGTGATGCGCACAACACAAAAGTATAGACTAGATCACCCAATTTGGAACAGAGCATTGCATATCCGTTTATTCGGAAAATGGTTTGAAATTTGCTACTCGCAAGTAGGCTAAAATACGGATTTCAACGAGTTGTTCCAACTCAAGCAATCCAACCTTCACCCACAGGCATTCAGGCAGTAATATCACATAAGTACATAGCCACATGGTAAGCATGCTGTCATGTTAACATTCACACTCATGCGAGATGCTAAAGCATAAATACTTACAGCGTACTCCGAGCCAAAACAAAGAGCATGTTACCAATCAAACGTATGATCCAAGTCCATGTTAAATGGCTAATGCATCACAGGCAAAATGCAATCTAGAATAGGCTCGGCTAATCCTAGGATGGCATGTGAAATGCAACAAGTAACATGTATTCAAGTTAGATTTGAAATACTATGCAGTTAGCATGATGCGCCGAGCCCGATGCATGCAATACTGATGAATGAATGCACGTATGCATAGCATAAGGTATGCTAAATTAAATATGCCCTAGTACTAACCATCAAAAGCAGGTAAGTAAAAGGGAGAAAGAAATGGGAGTTGGAAGACATGCACACACACACCCACACCCACACTTATTACACATTTGCCATCGCTCAGAGGGACCAAAAGAATAATACAAATTAATTAACCTACAAGCTAATTAATTATTACAGACCACTTAACTAGTTAAGAAAATTAACTATGCCAAGAAAGCAATAAAACAGCCTCGGGAAGAGGGTCCAATGCATGCGTGCTCAGGTTTGCGCGGAAATTCGTCACCATGCACAAGCTACCTCTGTTTACCCTGCTCTGCTCTTCTGAAAATTGCACAAGTCCCAAGGAACACTCTCTAAACACTATGGAGCATCACCGACCAAGGGGAAACATCACCAACCATGGTAGAAGGGTCATCGACCAAATATTCAGCTCTCAGCCATCCATAATTGGTCGATCGGCACTTTATGCAGTCGACCGGCCATATTTATCTGCAGAATCCTGTTTTGACAGCAGCAACGGGCAAACATGGCATGGCAATGCATTTCAAGCAAATGTTTGCCCAAACACCCTCCTTATCATGTTCATGACTAAAAGGAGGATGGTCTTCGACCCTCGGGCCACCAATCGCTCATTTCAATGCGTGATGGCCAAAAAGGCCAAGTTATGCATTTTGATGTCAAATGAAATGCAAACCAAATAAACACATAAGGCCCAACCTCTATCACTTGATCAAGAGACAAGGCATGCATGCTCAATGCAATGCAACCTAGACATGTGAGCTAAGTATGCAATCATGAGCATGAGAGCAAGTAATGTGTACTAAGCACACAACCTAAACAAACAAACATGCAAGGCATGTAACAACATGTGCAAGCTAACAAGCATGCAATATGCAATGCGAACATGCAAACATGCAAGACACGTAACATGTTAAGCAACCAAGACAAAAGGAAGAAAACATGCTAAATGCGATGTGATTCAAGCATGCAACACATGCGATAGGCCAAGTATGCAACAACACACAAGGCGAGCATGCAACAACATGCAAAGGAGGGACTTACACCAAGATGCACAGCTCTCTACTAGGTCCAAAACAGTGGCCAAATGCTAAGGAAATAAAGGCCAAAACACATACAAACATGCATGCACACATGGCCCAACTCTTAAGCATAAAGAAGCAACTTTTAAGCACACTTAAAAGAGGACAAACATGGGCATATGGCAAGCATACTAAGCTCTGAAAATCATGTTAAGGATGGTGCCAAACCAACTAAACAAGACAAACAAGGCATGCAACTATGTCCAAAACCCAAGGTACGCCAAGGGGCTTAAACCATAGCTATATGAAGCAAGTCCCAAAGGGCCATGGGGACTCAAAACCACCCCAAGGTAGATCAAAACAAGGTCAAAGGCACACCTAGATGGCATCTAAATGGCCTAAGTCTAAAGGCATGCAAAAGGGTTCAAACATGGAGCATAAGATACCAACCTCTTGAAGCATTAAAGGAGCATCAAATGCAAGCATACAAGCATACCACAAGGGCTGAAATGATGTTATAAGTGGTGCCAAACCACTGAAACAAGCCAAGTAATGCATGCTCAACACTCACACACCCAAGGCTAACAAGCCAAAATGCAAGGTGGCTATGCAAAGCATCTCATGGATGGCCAAAACAACTCCAAACAGAACTTAAGCATACTAAGACTTGTATAAAAGCTTCACAAAGCTTGGCCAAAAACATGCTAGAAACAAGGCTCAAAGCACAAAGCATGTTAAGGCAATTCATGGCATTACAAGACAAGTATGCAAAGCAAGCATGGTGTGTCTAAACCAACTTAAAACAGTGCTATATCATGGAAAAATAAGCACAAATACTAGCTAAGACATGGCCAACATGAACTCAACAATGGTGCTCACACATGAGGCTAAAATGACAACTTTTGAAGACAACAAGGAGAGGGGATGGCCCTCTCCTTCTTAGGACCTTAAAGCACCATCCCCACCACTGAAATCCAAAGTGAGGAGGCCCAAAAAGGTGGTCTCGGAGCTCACCAAAATAGCACAAAATGGGGGCCAAACAAGGCCTAAGAGGGGTCAAACAATCCCAAACACCAAAGCAACCTTAAACAACTATTTTAAGCACTTAAAGTCAGAACTTTTATATGTTATAAGTTAAGCCTAAAAACAGATGCAAGGATGGCTAAAAGCCTAAGAAAAAATGAGGAATAAAGGGGTAAAGTTCTTACCCTTGAAGACCTTCTTCACAAGGACCACTTCAGCCCCTTCTCCAAGCTTAAATCAACTCAAGAACTCTGAAAATCACTCCTTGGTACCTCAGTAGCCAAAGGAAAGTGTAACTCTAGGTGTTTGTGTGCAAAACTATGAACAAAACACCTTAATACACACACAATATGGAAGAGAGGTAGATATAGAGATAGAATAGATACAACTATGCTAACCCTAATCCAGAGCTCTGGAACTCAACCCTCTAACCCCTGAGGAGGGAGGAGAAGGCCTCCCTTTATAGAGATTCACTCTTGCAAAGCTTACAAAACAAGCTAAGCAAGAGTGAAATACCTCCATACACGTGTATGGAGGGGGTGCAAAGTGGGTGCCAGCTAGCACAGCTGGCACAAAATATCTGCCAAAAGCAGATGCACAGTGGTCGGCCAGCCAAAAATGCCAAATTGACCAAATAAATGGTCGACCGACCAAACAGAGTGCCGACCGACCAAACATTTGGCCGATGGCAAAAAGACAATGGCCGGTGGCCTCAAGCCATGGCCGGTGAGGTGTGGGGATGGCCAACAAGCCATTCCCTGCTCCTCAGAAGCAAAACACAAGTGTTTGGTGCAAAACCAAACACAAAATAGGCAAGTCGAGAGGTCTTGAGGCAAGGCGCGTAGCCGAGACCTCCGACAACTCAAGACGAACACGAACATGGATGATCACCGAGTGTTCAAACGGTGACGTCCAAGTCTTGAGGAAGGTCAAAAATGGGGTGTCTACACTAGGGTTTCACTACGCACACAGCGATTTCAAACAGCCTACATTCGGGTAAGCAACCTGTCCTTGTTTGGAATAGTCACTATGGATTCCAACATGCACTAGGTCGAATGGTCAAAAGGGTGCCCCGGTAAAAATCGAGGTTTTGTTCCCGTCGTGGCAGAGCCCACAACCAGTCAGCCTTATGGCACACTTCTCGAAGTGAGCCTCCAGCAAACCGTTTAGGAATGGCATACGGCTAACACGGCGTCTTAAGCGCACCAATGCAAATGCAATGCAAAGAAACACATAAGTATAGTCAAAACAAGACATCTTAAGTTCGAGTCAAGTTCTCTAAGTCCCCAGCAGAGTCGCCAGAAACTGTAGACGCGCCCCGACGGTCTCATGCTACAGTTTGGACTCAAATGTCACGATTCTGAATCTAGCCTCGCAAAGTGCAATGCAAGGCCGATAAATCACCAAAGAGTCCAAATCTGGCATATCGTTTTGGAAAACTGATTTTTGAGAAAGAAGTGCCAAACACGGACTGCTTTGCCAGATACAGAGTCGCCACCTAAATATTTTATTTTGGGGGAATTTAGGAAACCCTGACTCGTGCCTAAGGCCACGTGTCCGTCATCACCATAGTTGCCTCGGCTCGGGAACTTGGGTACGATTAGGGAAGGTCATCTATGAGCACCCCCGCTCGCCCGATCAAAGATCGGCCTATACTAAACATGATATCTCATTTTTGAAAACACACGTGTTCTTATTCCGGTTAATTAGCTAATCTTACTATGTGATGCGCACAACACACAAGTATAGACTAGATCGCCTAATTTGGAACAAAACATTGCATATTCGTTTATTTGAAAACGGTTTGAAGTTTGCTACTCGCAAGTAGGCTAAATCACGAATTTCAATAAATTATTCCAATTCAGGTAATCCAACTTTCACCCACAGGCATTCAGGCAGTCATATCACATAAGCAATTAGCCTCATGGCAAGCATGATGTTATGTTAACACTCACACACATGCAGGATGCTAAAGCATAAACACTTACAGTGTACTCCGAGCCAAAATAAAGAACTAGTTAGTAATCAATGCATGATCCTAGTTCATGTTAAGATGGCTAATGCAACACATGCAAAATGCAACTAGAAATAGGCTCGGCTATTCTAAGATGGCATATGAGATGCGATAATTGATACATGTATTCAACTTGGAATTGAAATACGATGCAGTTAGTATGATGCGCCGAGCCCGGTGCATGCAATACGAATGAATGATGCAAACATGCATAGCATAAGGATGCTAATTGAAAATGACCTAGAACTAACCATCGTAAGCGGTTAAGTAAAATGGAGAAAGAAATGGGGTTGGAAAACATGCACACACACACACACACACTTATTACAAAATTCACCCTCTCGACGGAGGGTCCGAATGAATAATACATGCCAACTAATTAGCTAATTAATTATTACACAACCGAATTTTATAACTAGCTACAACTAATTATTACAAAACTTAATTAATTAACAAATTAATTAACTAACTACGAAACCAAATGCTAACTAACAAGTAAGCAATTAAAACAATGCTGCCTCGGCAAGTTGAAGAAGGTGAACATGCATGCTCGGTTCCCGTCCCGATAAGCTCTCCAGTTGCTCTTTAGAGGCTCTGTCTGCAAGGTGTCCTTAAGGAATTCCTGCTGAACCTTACCAAAACCAGTCTGGGGAATGCATCAGTGGCCTGCCGACCACAGTGAGATGTTGCCGACCACCTGCAGCCAAAGATGGTACACTGCCGGCCAAGGATGAGAAGGTGCCGGCCATCTGTAGGGCACTGCTGACCACTGATGTGGAGGTGCCGGCCATCTGTAGGGCACTACCGGCCACTGATGTGCTGTGACACCAAACTGCAGCAGAGCACAAAATAGAGAAAATGCAGGGTCTCCCAAGGGTATGTACGTACTATGCCACCCCATATCACCTCAAAACATCAAAGGGAAGGCATAGTTGGATCCACGACCATCAATCACGCATCCCGATGCATGATGGCCAAAGATCTAACTTGTACAAATCAATGTGAAATGAATGCACAAATAAACACATAATTGCCTAAAACTCTATCATGGATAATCAAGAGCGTCGGCGACCGAGAATTGAGACATGTCTCATCACGTCCCGCGTTTCTCGTGCTCAGATTAACACTTAATCCAAACAACAATGCAATGCAAGGATGGCATACACAATGCTAACTTGAACATGCAATCATACAATATGACTTAAGCATGCAAAATGCAGTGTAATAAACATGCACAACATGTAATGGAACTAGCATGCGACAACATGCAAAGATGGAGCAAGCATAGAACAACATGCAAGACAAGCATGCAAAATGTAATGGCTCATCAAAGAGGCCTAAGTGCACAACTCTCTAGAGTGCTTAAGGAGTGACAAATGTACAAGTGTAACAACACTAAGTACACTGAAATTAAGTAAGAAATGATGTCAAATCCTTCAAACGACACAAGTATGGCATGCAAGGGTCCTAAGGCATGAAAGCTAGCAAAGAATACCACAAAGGGGGGGCATGCAATACATGGCACAAGTGCATGAATTAAGCATGGATAGAGCTTAATTAGATCTAAACAAAGACTTAAACATGCTGAGATGAAGGCTCAAATACCTAGGCACGCAAGCATACAAGCTAAGCCATAAACTAGACAATAATGCACAACACTCAAAGACACTTAAAGCATGAATGAAGTGGGAATATGACAATGCTACATGCTCTGAAATGAAGCATTAAATGATGCCAAATCATCTAAATAGCTTAAACATAGCATGCATGAAGCATCAAAACACAAAGCTAGCGAGGCCAATTGCACTACAACTATACAAAGCATGAAGGATATCGCAAAAGAAGCCCAAAATAGTCCTAAAACATGTTAAAGTGATACTAAAACATGCATGGAAGTAAGCCAAAACAAGCTAGCATGGTGAGCATGAGGCATGGTGCATACAAGGCAAATAAGGTAGATTACACTACACTTATTAAGACCAAGCATGGGCTGACTCAACCAACAAAAATCAGAGTTATATCATGGCATAATAACCCCAAAAAACCCACTGAGATGGTAACCTAAGGACCTAAGCATAGAGGCATGCACAATGATCCATTCATGAGGCATAAAACACAAATTCTCCAAGGCATTGAAAGCATGTCAAATGCAGGTGTATGACCACATTTCATGGACTGAAATAACATTCAAAATGATGGCAAAGCATGGAAACATCACATGCATGGCATGGTAAGGGCCTCAAAACCCAATGCTAGCCAAAGCATTTACACTATAGCTATACAAAACATGAGTGATATGACCATGGCAGCCCAAAACAATCCTAAAATAGCCGAAAATAAGAATAAAATCATGCTGGAGCAAAGCCAAAACATGCTAGAATGATGAGTCAACATCATGCACAAAAAGCTAGTAAGCAAGATTTGTTCTACAAGTATATGGAGCATGCAAAAGATGACCAAACCCACTTTAGACAGAGTTATGTCATGGAAAAACATCACCAAAAACATGCTGAAATGGACTCAACATAAGCTAGGCAAACATGCTACTTTGATGAGCCACAAACGGGATTACACTACCCATACAAGAAGCATGCAAAATATGACCAAACCAGCCATGGACAGAGTCAAGGAAGGTCCTAAACGTCACAAAAAAAGTGCCTAAACCAGGGCTCAAGAGTAAAGGGATACATGCTCCTTTGATAGGCCAATAATACAAGCAAACAAAACATGAAGAGATGGGGCCACCCCCTCTGATTTGAGACCTCAAAACCATATGCCTACCACTGAAAATACACTGGATTTCAGTGGCTAAAAGGCCAAACAAAACCTAGCTCAAAGGCCTTAAAGCATGGCTCAAAACAAGGCCAAACAAAGCGTACAAGAGGGTTGTAAACCCTAACACAAAAAAGACCTTAAACAAACTTCAAAACCACTTAAATATAGAACTTTTTTCAGTTGAAAGAAAGGCCCAAAACAATATGCAACAACGGCCAAACTAAGGTACAAATAAATGTTAAAAAGGGGAAGAAACTCACCCTTGAAGACCAACTTCGAAACCTGCAATCTCAGGGGCCAAAAACCAAGTTTCAGAGCTCAAGTAACCCCCTCAAGAACCTCAGCTCAAAGATGGTGGTGTATCTCTATGTGTTGTAGTGCAAAAGTGCAAGAAAAATGGACTTTAGAGCACTATTCTATGCAATATAGAGAGAGAGTGTGAGAAATTTAGAGAGAGAGAGATACAACTCCTTCAAAACTTTCTTCAACCTCTGATATAGAAGAAGGCTCCTTCTTTATATAGAAGAATACAAGAAGAAGCTTGTTAAACAAGCTTGGCAAGAGCTTCATCCCTCCATACACGTGTATGGAGGGGAGAGGAGTGAAAACCAGTTGGCTCAAAAGATCTGGCGTGAAACCTGCTGAGACAGGGGGTCTGCCGGCCATCAGTGGTGGCCGACAGTGGCTCATTGATGGCCGGCAGGCATCATCAATGGCCGGCAGTGGCAGAGGCATGGCTGGCAGGGCCAAAAAGGGGCCGCCAATGCCTTCCACAAAGCATGCAAAAAGGGCCAATATAAGGTCCAAAAATGGGGCAGGAAGGATACAGGGTTTGGAAAGTTCAAACCTGTGATGTTCCGCCGTGAAAGTCGAGTACTCGGCGAGCAATTGAACTAGTTGTTGGGTGTACCTGCAAGCACAACCAAGTCTTGAGGATGGTCAAAAATGGGGTGTCTACAAGTAGCCTTGTGCCATTGCACAAACCAGAAGAAGGGTCAAGATTCCTCAAAAGCATAATTGGGGCTCCAACTTTCAAATGCAATGCATGTACGGACATTCCTCCTAGTGAAATGGAATTTAAAAACTCTTGTTGATACAAATTTTGGGTATCATTTTCAACTTTATCAAATGAGTGGTACACTCTTGATTGTCCCAGAAATCTCTGAATGATTTTCTCATTGAGCCTGTCGACATCTTCATTGCGAGGGGTTATTATGCCCCTACTAACCATATACTCGGCGTCAAAAGAATGGTTTATGATATCAGGATAAATTTCTTCTAATAGTTGAATTATTGATTCTTCGTCATTCCATGGTATTGCCATCGTTGTTGGTACTTTGATCATTTCATCTATAATGGTAGGTTGTACACCATCTGCAACAGATAAAAGAAATTCACCAAACTATTGGTCATTTATAGAGCGCATGTTTTGCTTTAAACAAAGTATTTAAATGTGACTCCAAAGAGGTGATTTGACTATCGATGCAGCAATAGTTTCAGCTTTTGTACCTTAAGGAACAACTGGAAGTACTTGTTGAAAATCACCACCAAACACCATAATTTTGCCACCAAATGGATAATCAACACTAGTGATGTCTATGAGTGTTCGATTCAAAGCTTCAAATGCATAACAATTTGTCATTGTAGCTTCATCCCAAATGATGACTGTTGCACGTCTAATCAATTCTGCCAAATTTGATTGTTTAGTAATGGAACACACGGAAGAAGCCTCTGGATTTAATGGGATCTTGAATCTTGAATGGGTTGTCCTTCCACCAGGTAAAAGTGTAACTACAATTCCAGAAGTTTCTGTTGCAATGGCAATTTCGACCTTGACTTCTCACTGAGGCCAACAGTGCACGATATAAATATGTCTTTCCAGTTCCTCTTGGGCCATCCACAGAGAAGATTGCACCGGTATTGCATTCCACAGCCTCAATGATTGAATTAAATGCTAAGTGTTGATCACTATTTAATGTGGAAATAGAATTTAAGTCTTCTCGAGGAGTTACAACGGAAAACTCATCGTGTACTACCTTTGGAACTGTTGAATTATCATCCAAATTCATTGTCATCTCAGGCAAATCGTATTCTGATCTGTTCTTATTATGCTGTAGCAGGAGACAGTTTATATCTTGCAGAGTTTTGTTAAGGATATACATATTATTCATACTGTTTGAAGATATGTAATCTTCAATCAAGTAAGAATAAATTTCATCCCACAAACTTCGCACCCCTGTTGGCACACAGTAAACCAAAATTGTAACGAACAATCTCCTTAAAGCTAATGGCATGTGCATGGTTGCAGCTTCTAACAAACATTGTCATATGCTATCATCATACTCTAAGAAACCATGATGTTCAACTGCTTGTTTAAAAGTTGGGTATGCAATTCCAGTAACCATTAACAAATGATCGAATGATTTTGGTCCTCGAATATGATTGAGTAAAATTCTTAAGTAAAATCTCTCCCCTTCTGATGGCAAAACTGTGTAAATTCTACCAATTACTCTTTGACGGCTCAATCTCAATTGCCAAATCTTTGTGCTATTGCACCATTTATAGTGTTGCGGTATCTCTCGATATAAGTACCGATCTGCAGTTTCATCATCAACATTTAATTGAAAGAATTGGGTAAGCATTGTTCTAGAATAATACTCATCGCCTAAAACATTTGTGATGTCTTGGAATGTATAAAACCTCACTTGCTACTTATTTGGTAAGTGTATTTGGAGGCGTTCTACGCTAGGAGTCATTTTGGTCATTGGGAATTTGAATATTTTCCACAATGCTTCTAGAGCACAAACCCATTTTCCATCTATGAACTATTGTACTTCATCATAATTAGGACCTTGATGAACTTCTAGTGCAACACGGTCAGGTCCTTTATAAACATATTTATATAAATACTTCACACTTGTAACACTACTGTAAATTTCAAGATTGATATGACAATCATATTTCAAGAGCAACCATGAGTTGTATGTAATGACCCAACTATTATCCACCAAGACACTTGGATTACTCTCTAAAGGAACTGACTCCCCTTCTCTTCTTCGATAATCAGGATATGAATCATTTCCAAGTGTAGTAATTGGAGAAAATGGCTTTGGGAAACGTCTTTTGCACCGACCATTTGTCTTACACGGGGACCGTTCATTGTACATTCCACATAGGCCATGTATCATGTGTTCGAGAATTGCACTGTATAATCTAGGCTCTAATCTCTTGTTTGGAATTTCAGCTCTAACAATGTTATCATAATCATCAGGAGTGCGTTACTTATCATTTTCATCCAAAATAATGACCATGTGGGCATGTGGTAAACCTCTTTTTTGGTACTCAATAACATATGCATATGCTAGAACCTTCCCGAGTACATTTTTTGTAAGAATGTCAGTCTTCATCTCATCAAATTTTGAATGAAATATTCTTGTTAGCAAATCAAGACGATCATGTGGTGACTGTCCAGGTAGCAACTCAGCTTTAATTTCAATCCAATTTGGATTGCAGGTCATTGTAAGGAAAATATCAGGTTTTCCATACTTTTGGACCAGAGCCATTACACCTTGATATCGCTGATACATGTCTCGTGGGCTACCAACAAATGACGATGGCAATATTGTTCTACGACCCACATTACCTAAACAAATATTTCACAAAAGAAGAAAAAAATTGTATGTATGAATATAAACAAACATGTGTACATGTAATTGTAATATCGTACGTGACAATTTGTACTTCCATAATTTTCACCAGCATGTACTCCATCTAGAAGACCTTGATAAAAATCTGCTCAAATGTCATTCTGATGAGTACGTATTTATCTTAATTTGTTGGACTCAATCTTCACGTAATTATTTATGACATACTGCTGTAAAAGACGACCTCCTCGAAGAAAAAGAGATTGATCACCAGGGCGAATATGAATTGATAGTATTTGAATACTTATAAGTAATTAAAAGTAAAGATTTCCTTCGATATAATTATAGATTAAACAACTTCGACGAAGTAATTTTTTCATATTATGTGTACGTCGTACCTGTAGCATATAAGAATAGAAATCACAGCATGTTACTTTTCTGCCATCATTACTTTTGCTATTTGCATCTCATCCATATGAACCATAGGGTAACAACAGAGGATATTGTAATGGATCATAATATCCGACAATATCAAGAATATTTAGGAGGTGACCACTGGTTGATTGGACAATGATATCTCTTGGTCTTAAATTTCCAGCTTCTTCGCCACATACTAAAACTGCAGCAACTTCAGGAGCAATCGGAAGGTAGTATTGGGGCCTATTATGTGGTTGCTCTTTGATCTGAAGTTTGCATTCATGTATATCTGGACGCTGAGCTAACTGTCGAAATGTGTGTACAAATGGATTATGAGCATTTAAAATATTCTTTATCTTGTCAAGCAAAACCAAGTGCAATTCTTCATTTTCAGACATTCGATTCTCATTCTTGTAGTCAGTGTCATAAACATACAGTTGCAAATATCTCGGTCCGTCGCTAAAATTTGGTAAGAGACTCCCAATCTTATGATATATGGATCCTTGTGCACGAAACATGTACACACCTCGAGTTCTTGTTGCTAAGTTTTCATCAACATGAACACCCATTGAAGTGAATGAGAAAACATGATTATAGAATCGAATATTTTATCTGAAATGATGACCCTCCACTGTTTGGTCAGAGAAAATATCAATCATCTCATTTGGAGCTGTTACTGGTGGCAAAACAATGGTTCCATTATTACAACACATGGTAGACGTTTCACGGTGGAACAATCTTGCGTTGCAATGTCTACATGTAGTTGGAGCAGGAAACTGCATTCTTTGGAACCTTTCACTTTCATGAAAATTTCTTGCACAATTGTGATATCTATGGATAAATGAACGATTATCTAGAATATCTTCATCACTCAAAGCATCTTGATTGTGGTCGACATGAGGGATATTTCCTATGACAATACATGTATGATGTATAGGTTTATTATTAACACAATACTATTTATTTGAAAGTGTTTGAGTTGCATGTTCAATTTTAATTGTAATTGTACTGGATATCATATTTGCATGGCCATTTTAACTTCGTGAGGATCATCTTGTTTGTTGCCACTTGTGCTTCCATGCTCATAAGTCGAATGAGTAGGTGCATATCGGGATAAGTTGATACGTGAGCGTAAAGTCATTCTACTTTCCCGACTAAAAACATTAGTCGCAACTAAATCCCCTTCTTCGTGAATGGTTGGCAAAACTGTTGCTCTCGGCCTGCGCCATCCTGTTCTATTTCTTCTTGGGATTGCATCCTAACAGTTAAAATTGTACATAATAAATTAAATGAATATTAATGTCAAATTTAGAAGCGTAAAAGCTTTTAAAAAAAAAACGTTTATAAAATTTGAATACTTACTACTTGTTTGTGCATTTGTCATATTATGTGCTTGATTTGGATGAGAAGTTTGTTCGAGATTTTCAGATATTTGTCTTCTTTGTCGATAATTTGTTCATCGCCTTGCTAGTTGTTGTTCGTGCTGTTTAGTAGTCAAAGCAGCCCTCCTTTGTCTAGCGTAATTATGCAAACTTTCCCTTTGAATTTCTCTTTTTTACACATTAGAACTCGTGCTTTGTTCGCGAATGAACAATCTTCGCCTACGCTGAGTAAGACGACGTTGCTCCAATCTTGCTGAGCGTTGTTCAGTGCTCAAGTTTTGAAGGCGAAACTATTCGAGTTCTCTTTGTGGTTGTTCAGTTTGAGCATTTGATTCCGAAGCTGAGCGTTGCCTCCTCTGTTGTAGATATAAACAACATCGTTCACGATTTTGTTGTTGTACATGTCTCAAATTTGATGTGTTGAGGTAATCATGATTCATTTTTTCTGAGATTGTTAGTAAACTAACACTTATGTAGATGAAATCTGGCAATTTTTAAAATGTGCCTACATTATATAAAATTATGTGAAAGACAATAATAATATATCCTAAGGTTTGTATTTTTAAGTTTTTTGAACTGTTTATTTTTAGTAATATGTGTTATGTAGATGAAATCTAGTTATTTTTAAAATGTGCCTACATTATATATTAGATACTAATTTCATATTTTTTAGTTATTTATATGTAATTATGTGAAAGGCAGTAATAATATATTATGAGATTGTTAACTGCAATGTCACTCGTGTACTCACAAAGCTTTATATCTTTATGCAAGTGTTTTCATATGTTTGTTTATATATTTTTATAATGCATAATATTTTAAGTACTAATATCATTTTGTGGAGAATTAAATAAAATTGCAAGTGAAAGAGATTACCTGGTAATGATGAGCCAAAGCGTGTGCAACTTGAAATATAATTTAAAACAAATTGAATATAATTTTTTCAAACATTCAATTAAATATAAAAAAAAATTAAAAATACTTACTATCAAACGTCACGTTCAACAATCTCTTCAAATTGTTTTGATGCAATTTTGGACATACATATATGACAACATTAAACTACAAAAAATAAGATGAAATTGACAAAAAATGAAGTACGTAACTTACCATGTAACAATGTTGCACATATTTATGCAACTGAAAAAAAAAAATTATAATATTAAAATAATTGTAATTTTTCTTCAAGTATATTTGTAAGTTTTTTTTTCTAATTTTTTTTTAAGAACAATTCAAATAATGTTATGAGCAAGATCATGAAAAAAATATATATATCTATTTTTAATTTTAATAACTTTTGGTGTCCTCTGTAGACGTCCCCGAACGCCCCGGGAGGGTGAGTCCCGTTCTGTTCGTTTTGGGCTCACTTACAGTTCGGACTCTCGAATCGTCACGGTTCTTAATCTGAACCAAAGAGTCCAAATCTGGCAAATCATTTTGAGAAAACAGATTTTTAGAAAAGAAGTGCCAAACATGGACTGCTTTGCCAGATACAGAGTCGCCACCTAAATATTTTATTTTGGAGGAATTTAGGAAACCCTGACTCGTTTGCCTAAGACCACATGTCCGTCATTACCAAAGTTACCTCGGCTCGGGAACATGGGTACGATTAGGGAAGGTCAGCTATGAGCACCCCCGCTCGCCCGATCAAGGATCGGCCTCTACTAACCATGATATCTTGTTTTGAAAGCATTATGTGTTCTTATTCTGGTTATTAGCCTATAATTACTATGTTATGCACACAGCAAACAAGTATAGACCAAATCGCCTAAATTGGAACAAAAGGTTTCATGTTTGTTTTGAAAATGGTTTGCTACTCGCAAGTAGGCTAAAATGCAGGTTTTGCCACCCTCGAGTGGGCTTTGGAAAAGATGGTTTTGCCACTATCCAGTGGGCTTAAAACTCACAGTTTTAGTGCATTATTCCAATTTAGGTAATTCAACCTCCATCCACAGGCACTCAAGCAGTTATATCACATAAGCAGCTAGCCTCATGGTAATTATGCTGTCATGTTAACATTCACACTCATGCGAGATGCTAAAGCATAAATGCTCACCTAGTACTCCGAGCCAAAACAAAAACTAGTTAGTAATCATATGCATGATCCTAGTCCATGTTAAGATGGCTAATTCAACACATGCAAGATGCAACTACAATAGGCTCGGCTATTCTAAGATGGCATATGATGATGCTACAACAAACACGTATTCAACTTAGAATTGAAATACAATCCAGTTAGTATGATGCGCCGAGCCCGGTGCATGCAAGACAAATGTATGGATGCACACATGCATAGCATAAGGTATGCTAATTTAAATATGCCCTAATACTAACCATTGAAAGCAAGTAAGTAAAAGGGAGAAAGAAGTGGGGGTTGGAAGACATGCACGCACGCACCCACACTTATTACAAATTCGCCCTCGCTTGGAGGGACCAAAAGAATAATACAAATCAATTAACCTACAAGCTAATTAAATATTACAGACCACTTAACTAGTTAAGCAAATTAACTAAGCTAAGAAAGTAGTAAAGGCCTCAGGAAGAGGGTCCAATGCACGTGTGCTCGGGTTTGCTCGGAAATCCATCGCCATGCACAAACTACCTCTGTTTACCCTGCTTTGCTCTTCTGAAAAATGCACAACTCCCAAGGAGCACTCTATGGATGTTGGGGAGCATCACCGACCAAGTGGGATCATCACCGGCCAATTTGAAGTGGTCATCGACCATCCATTGAGCTCTCGGCCAAATATATTTGGTTGGTCGGCAGTATATATGGCCGGCCGGCCAAAACTTCCTGCAGAAACCTGTTTGACAACAGCAGAGGGCAGACAAGGCATGGCAATGCATTTTCAAAGCAATGTTTGCACCACCACCCTCCTTATCATGTTCATGACTCAAAGGGGCATGGTATTCGATTCTCGGATCACCAATTGCGCATTTCAATGCGTGATGGCCCAAAGAGTCAAAGTGTGCAATTTCAATATGGAATGAAATGCACAAAACAAACAATGGGCCCCAACCTCCATCATAATCAATTCAAGAGGCAAGAGATGCATGCTTAATGTTATGCAACCTAGGCATGGAAGCTAAGCATGCAATATGAGCATGTGAACAAGCAATGTAAACATGCAAGCATGCAAGTTATGCAAACTAACAAGCATGCAAAATGGATGAGCATGCAACGACATGTGGAAATGGTCTTAAACCAAAGTGGGTAGCTTTCAAATAGGCCCAAATCAGTGGCCAACATGCTCAAGAATGGAAGCCAAAACACATACAAATAGGCATGCATGCAAGGTCCAACACTTAGGCTCATAGAGACAACTTTTAAGCACACTTAAAAGAGGAACAACATGGGCATATGGCATGCAATGTAAGTTCTGAAAATCATGTTAATGATGGTGCCAAAACAAGCAAACAAGACAAGCATAGCATACAACAAATGATTTAAAGCCTAAGGCTCACCAAAGAAGCATTGAACTACACTTAGTGCAACCACACATGGCATGAATTAAGTGACTAAAAACAGAGATGTGACATGCTAAAATGAGCCTCAAAACCCACCTAAATGGCATCTAAATGGCTTAAGTATGGAAGCATGCACAAGGGCCCGAACAAGGAACATAAGACAACAACCTTTTAACACATTAAAGGGGTATCAAATGCAAGCATATAGGCATGCCACAAGGACTGAAATAACATGACAAGTGGTTCCAAACCACTGAAATGATGCAAGGATGGCATGCTAAAGGGGTCAATGCTCAAGGCATACAAGAGAGTTTGCATGGTAGCTATACAAAGCAAAGCATGGATGACTCATATGACCAAAAACAGTCCCTTAGCATACTAAAACAAGCATAAAAACTTCACAAAGCTAAGCCAAAACAAGTAAGCATAGTGGTCTAAATGCTAGGCACATGTTAAGGCAATTCATGGCATTACAAGACAAGTATGCATAGAAAGCATGGTGTGTCTAAACCAAGTTAAAACAGTGCTTTATCATGACAAAATAAGCATAAATAACACTTAAGACATGGCCAACATGAACTTAAAAATGGTGCTCACACATGAGGCTAAAATGGCCAATATTTAAGGCAACAAGGAGAGGGGATGGCCCTCTCCTTCTTAGGACCTTAAGACACCATCCTCACCACTGAAATCCCTCAAGATTTTAGTGGTGAGGAGGCCCAAACAAGGTGGTCCCGGAGCTCACCAAAAATAGCACAAAATGGGGCGAAACAAGGCCTAAGAGGGGGTAAACGACCCCAAACACAAAAGTGACCTTAATGAAGTATCTTAAACACAAAAAAACAGAACTTTTTTATGTTATATACAAAGCTCAAATCATAAAGAAAGATAGGCTAAAAGTGTGTGCAAAAACGGGGAACAAAGAGGAAAAAGGAGTTACCTTTGTAGCCAAAAGGGGACAGCAGCCTCTTGGTCCAAAAAAACAGTCCCTTAGCCTCTGAAAATGGCCTCCAAGCTCCTTAGGTTGATGATGGAGGTGTTGTGCTAGGAGGTGTAGTGCTAGGAGGTGTAGTTCAAATGGCCAAGAACTAGACCCTTTTGCACCCTCTAACCCACACAAATGTAGAGAGAGAGGGAGATATAGAGAGAGAGTGATATATATATATATGATATATATCAGATTTTCTAACCCCCTAAAGGCAAGGAGAGGCCCTCTTTATATAGGCCAAGGCAAGGTGCCAAGCTTCTAAGTGAAGCTAAAAAGATTCAAGCTTCTTAGAGAAGCTAAAAAGGTTCAAGCTTCTTGGAGAAGCTAAAAAGGGTCAAGCTTCCTCAAGAAGCTAAAAAGGTTCAAGCTTCTTCAAGAAGCTAAAAAGGTTCAAGCTTCTTGGAGAAGCTAAAAAAAGGGGTCAAGCTTCCTCAAGAAGCTAAAAAGGGTCAAAAGGTTCATGCTTCCTCAAGAAGCTAAAACAGGGGGTTCAAAAGGTTCAAACCCCCCTCAAGAAAAGGTCTCGGCCAGAAAAAGGGGCCAATCGGCCAACAAAGTTGGCCGACCGACCACAAAATGTGCCGACCGACCATCAACAGTGCCGACCGGCCATCACCAATGGCCGGTGGAAAGAGAAAAGGGTCGGTGGCCTCAAGCCATGGCCGGTGGGTTTAGGGAATGGCAAACAAACCATTCTCTACCCTCCAAAGCAAAAACCAACAAGTGTTTGGTCCAACCAAGCACAAAACAGTCGAACTGAGAGATCCTGAGGCAAGGCGCGTAGCCGAGACCTCCGAGAACTCAGGACGAACACGAACAAGGGTAATCATCGAGTGTTCAAACGATGACGTCCAAGTCTTAAGGACGGTCAAAAATGGGGTGTCTACAGTTGCCCCTCTTTGACAGAACTCGAAAGTCATAAAAATGACGGGAGTGAATGTCAAAGCCCAGAGACGACCCATTTTTGACAAGGCCGAAGACTTAGACAAAGCATACAAGCTACCGATAAAGATATGCGCCCAAGGGCAGGGGCAAAATGCAAGACAATGCACAAAGCCGAGCATAACTTATGATCATGCAAGAAACATAGGGACGTATCCCGGTGTTTCGGAAAGGTATAAGCATTGGAACGTATTCCAAATGCTCTTAACCAAAGAGGGAGAAACATAGGGACATATCCTGGTGTTTCGAAACGAATGAGAAACATAGGGACGTATCCCGGTGTTTCAGAAAAAGAGAAGAAACATAGGGACGTATCCTGGTGTTTCGGAAAGAAGGGAGAAGAAACATAGGAACGTATCCCGGTATTTCGAAAAGAAGAGAGAAACGCAGGGACGTATCCCGGTGTTTCGCAAGGAATGAGAAACATAGGGACGTATCCCGGTATTTCGGAAGGAGAGAGAAACATAGGGACGTATCCCGGTGTTTCGGAAAGGAGAAAGAAACGTAGGGACGTATCCCGATGTTTCGAAAGGAAGGAGAAACGTAGGGACGTATCCCGTTGTTTCAGAAAGAAGAGAGAAACGTAGGGACGTATCCCAGTGTTTCAAAAGGAAGGAGAAACGTAGGGACGTATCCCAGTGTTTCGGAAAGAAGAGAGAAACGTAGGGATGTATCCTGGTGTTTCGAAAGGAATGAGAGAGAAACATAGGGACGTATCCCGGTGTTTCGCAAGGAATAAGAAACATAAGGACGTATCCTGGTGTTTCGGAAAAAGAGAGAAACGTAGGGACGTATCCCGATGTTTCGAAAGGAAGGAGAAACGTAGGGACGTATCTCGATGCTTCGGAAAGAAGAGAGAAACGTAGGGACGTATCCCGGTGTTTCGAAAAGAAGGAAAAACGTAGGGACGTATCCCGGTGTTTCGGAAAGAAGAGAGAAACGTAGGGACGTATCCCGGTGTTTCGAAAGGAAGGAGAAACGTATTGACGTATCCCGGTGTTTCGGAAAAAAGAAAGAAACATAGGGACGTATCCCGGTGTTTCGGAAAGAGAGAAAGAAACATAGGGACGTATCCCGGAGTTTCGGAAGGAATGAGAAACATAGGGACGTATCCCGGTGTTTCGAAAAAAGAAGGAGAAACATAGGGACGTATCCCGGTGTTTCAGAAAGGAATGAGAAACATAGGAACGTATCCCGGTGTTTAGGAAAGGTATAAGCATTGGAACGTATTCCAAATGCTCTTTACCAAAGGGGAGAAGCATAGGGACGTATCCCGGTGTTTAGGGACGTATCTCGGTGTTTAGGGACGTATCCCAGAGTTTAGGAAAGGAGAAGAAACATAGGGACGTATCCCGGGTGTTTCCAAACAAAGGAGCAGAAACATAGGGATGTATCCCAGTGTTCCGCAAGGAATGAGAAACATAGGGACGTATCCCGGTGTTTCAGAATAAGAAGGGAGAAACATAGGGACGTATCCCGGTGTTTCGAAACGAAGGAGAAACATAGGGATGTATCCCAGTGTTTCAGAGTGGTTCAAGCACCGGAACGTATTCCAAATGATTTTAACCATAGGAGGTCTAACCCGTCGCACGCGCGAGGAGAAAGAACAACAATGCAAGTGAAAAGGTGCATAACAATGCAACCGGAAAGTGCATCGCGATGCAAGCGAAATGGGTGCATAACAATGCAAGTAAAGAGTGTTCATGACAATGCAATATAGGTGCACAAGGTAGTGCGAGTGAGGTGCACAAGAGAAGTGCGATAAAATGCATTTTCTATGCAAGTATGGGGGCATTTTCTATGCAACATGGAAGGCTTATTCTATGCATGATTGAAAGCAAAGCATATTCTATGCATGAATCATAACGATGCGACGAATGTGCAACTTCAAAAGCGCTTTTGAAACAAAATGCCGAATAAGGAAATACATGCCTTAACGAGACCAAATCCAAACGCGACCTCCGATTTGCCTCTCGGAGGGGTTTGTAAGACACTCCGCTTGAAAAGGGTACACCCTGTTTATATTGGCGAGAGATAACATCTGCTGCTGCTTTAATTGCCATTCTGACTTGAAGCAGGCTAAAGCTTGCAGTAGAGGCACACTCATTCCTCAGAGCACTGACAAGGCCTAAAAAGGTACATCCGGAGTACAATCACGGAATTTGTTGAAGGTGAAACACACTCAGATGCTTCGGTTTTCCCTCTTTTCTTTTGCTTTGCAGTCTGGAACCCATATAGCTTCAAATAGGTCCTTGTTTTACTGTTCTCACATGACCTGGGTTGAACCCTGCGATTTTTATGAAAGAACAAATCTTGTTTTGCACAAATGTGGAGAATGGCACAGCACTCTGAGCACAAAACGATTCATTTTTGATAATGAGTTCTCGACCGGGTATTGAGCCTACAACTGACCACAGCCAAAAACGCCTCAAAAATGGAAGACAAAGGTAAAATAACCTAAACACAATGAGACATGCTCGGAACGACTCAAAACAAGATTTGAGACAAACAAAACAAAAGACACAACATACAGATGTGCACAGGGAGCCTGTTTCTTCGGGTATTGTTTCCCACCCTTTCTCATTCGTGATCCTCACATCACTCGGCCCTCAAGCTCGGTTTTTCTGAAAAAGCCCTTTTTCTCACTTTTTCTCTCAGCGCACATCTCTCTATTCTTCAATCTCTCATTTTTTTTATCTCTCCCTTGGGTGGTTGATGGATAAGCTGAAAATTGTCGGCTCTTGCCTCTGGTATTCTACCAGATTCTCATTCTTGTTCACAACAGTGAGCTTCTTCCACAGAGGGGCTGCGCTATAATTGGGTGTGTAGCAAATCTGCAGCTAACATTGGTTGATGATGCTCTGCTGGGGAGTTTGGACGTGATCAGATCTGTCCAGATAAGGGAGTGGAATATCTTGTCCCATTCCGGTTCGTGCTTCGCACTTGGCTTGATACCTCGTTGCTTGGAGGATGTGAGAGTTTTCTGCCCTTTTGCGGTCAGCTTCAGTGGTGCCTTTTTCTGGCAGGTAGAGTGCCCTTTCTGGCAGATGCATTAACAACGAGGGAAAGACAGGAAGCCTGACTCAACTATGCCCCTAGTTCATTATTTTGACCATTTTTTGTTTTTGCTTTCTACTAAAACAATTTTGACCAATATGAGAGTTAGATTAACATACTTGTTCGATTTTTGATTTGAAAATCATGCAAGTTAGGTTATGAGCACTGAAAATTTTCCCTTTTTGGGTCCAAGAAATGGTCCAGTTTTGGAAAAGATGGAATAATTTTCGAGAGATCAGTCAACCTCAGTAAAAATTCTCAAAAATTGTTTTTGCAAACAACCACTGCTTACCGAGCACAGAACCTACTCTTGAGATGCACGACCTCGGATCAAAGGCAATGGAAAATTGCCCCTTGTCTGAAGGACACTACATGGCAACAGAAAGTTGCCCTTTGTTTGAATAGCACCGCAGCGCATTGAATGGCAACGGAAAGTTGCCCCTTGTTTGAATGGCACCGCAGCACATTGTAGTCAGTCCTCAGAGTGACGAACACAACCAAATTCTCGGATACAGAGAAGACAAAGATGACCAGAACCATCACATGGACATAATCGAATTCGAAGTGTTTGTGGCTGGACTTCAAGATGAAGTTGCCTACGTATCCCTATCATGGGAATCAAGCCATACGTAGTTCAGGGTAAGGCACACTCGGGTATTAACCTCTCATTTTGCGCTCTAACTTTTGCCAAGGCCGCCCTTTCTGGGTTTTCAACCTTGTGAGCTTTGTTTTTCTTTTCTTTTCAATTCTTTTCATTCCTCTTCTTTTTTCTTTTTCATCTTTTCTTTTCATTTTCTTTATTTTCATTTTTTTTTTTTTTTTTTTTTGCTCTAACTTTTGCCTGGGTCGCCCTTCCGGGTTTTCGGCCCAGCGAGCCTCTCAAGGGTAAAAGTGTAGCTTTGTCCATGTCAAATGGTTTTGAGATCCCAAAGTCATCTGAATCCAGGAGAATGGCTGTTGTTCGCTGACGATGCAGGAGTCCATCCAATAGGGGGTTGAATTTGCCCCTAGTGTTGCGAATAGGAACTCAGTTGTTCTTCAGCAGAAACTATCTTCTTTCCTCCCTTTTGGGATTTGGCATTCTTGCCGACCTACTTGTGGAATAATCCATCTTCGGCTCTTCAAGCACATTTGAAATTCTTTGCCCCTAGTTCCAGGGGTGCTTCTGATCTAGCTTTGCAAGCTTCTTTTGATGACATCTGATCTTCTTGATCTAACTTTCTTGCCTCTTGTTCGAGGGCTGCTTTGAATCTGGCCACACAGGCCTCACGTTGTAGTTGGCCATTGAACATTTTGAATTTAAGTCCAAGGTTTGACAATGAGGGGTTGAGTCTTGAGGCTGAGAGTGATCCTAGGCTGCACAATCTCAAGAGTGATTCCACACAGGTCTTCTCAAGATCGCGCAAAATAGTTTTTGAAATCTTTTAAGAAAGCGACAAATCGCTCACGCTGAAAACAATGTAGAACCAATCTGGATTAAGTCAGGATCCATCTCAGTACTCACATTAACAAGCATGATCTCGATCATTAAGGGCGTAGCATGCCTCTCTTTCTCTCAATTGATCAAATTTTGCAAAAGCCGAGGAATTCCTTCCTCTTCGTTTTTTATCACAATGTTTCGAAAAATATTTTGGAAAACTTAGGTCGATACAATGAATTCAAGGCACAGAAAAGACACAGCTTCTAGTCAAATACTGCCATCTCATTTAGAATTTCTGGCACAACTGGCACACGGCAGAAGCAAACACAAGAGTGTGAGAATTATTCCTTTTTCATTCAGATCTGTTGGCGTAACTGGCTCCAAGGTAGAAATAGACTCAAAAAAAAGCAAAAAAGACAAACACAAAACAAGCAAGTGATGTCCGAGATAACACCCCCGAAATTACCCGACTTTAACAAAACAGGACTGACTCGATACAACAAGACAGACCTGGCTGACTCAGCATGAAAAGACTGACTCGATACAGAATGACAAGACTGACCCAATACCCAAGTCAGAAAGTACAAAACTAACATTCGCAAATCCTCAAAACAATGTGTGCCAAACGCCACATCTTGGAATAAACTAAACGCCGCCCGCAGGTGGTTCATCCCTCGATCACATCACATTATCCCCCACAAGTTCACTGATCAAGTGCCGATAGACTTTGCAGAGCTTGGTGCGACGACGACCTCATTGTCAATCAGATTTTGTATCTCGTAGCGGGGACGGACGCAACTGTCGGTGTCATGGCCGGCTTGTTGATGAAAAGCACAGTACTTAGTCGGGTCATGCTTTGCAGGGAGAGGATCGGGTAGAAGCCGTTGTTCTAACGGTTTCAGATGTCCTTTCCTGAGTAGGACCCCTAGAGCTTTAGACAAAGGCATATAGAGTGGGGTAAAAACCCTCTTGCCTCGGGGTAGATAGTCTGAAGTTCGGGGGTTTGGATTGGATGCACCAACAAAGGGGGAGGCTGCTCTTGGTGTAGTGGTGGCGACCATGCCCACGTCTGAGGTCCTAGCAGTTGCGTCACCACCGATGGTCGTATTCGAACTGCGAGTAAACGCACTCCTAGGCTGCTCCTTCTCCTGGCCAATGAGGCCCTGCTTCATAGCATCCTCGATCTGTACTCCCATCTCATGCAGATCTGAAAAGGTAGGGAAGGGGAGCACGATCATTTTCTGCATCAGTTTGGGTTGGAGGTTGCGCACAACCATCCTTATCTGGTCTTTGTCGGAAGGCCTTGTAGCCATCATCGAGGCCTTTGCTCTCCACCTCGCCACAAACTTTGAAAAACCCTCCTTTGGCTCTTGGCGGGTGACTTCAAGATCACGAGTTGTGACCTCAATCTGTGTGTTGTAGGAGTATTGATCACTGAAGTCCTCAGCCATCTCTTCCCAATTCTGTTTCACAGAGTTCTCCAATTTTGCATACCAGATTGCGGCTATCCCAGACAGGGTCCGGCCAAACAATGATAGCTTCTGTAATCTGGTGAGGCCCATCGGTCTTAGTATGTCCGAAAACAGTCGCAAATGCACCATGGGATCCCCAGATCCATTAAAGCGGTCGATATGCGGCATCTTAGATCTGTCCGGCAGCATCACAGCCGAGTTTGTATACCCATCTTCAATGTCAGGAATGGAGTGGGCCCCCTGAGATTTTTTGAACAATTTCTCAAGCTTGCTCACTTTCAATGTTGTGGGGTCCGTCTCAATATCAAAGGGGGGGTCTGGTAGGTTGGTGGGTGTTTTAGATAGCTGGGGTAGAACTGGGGGCAGAGCTGGCCCTGTCGGAATGTCCGTATCTTCCTAGACATTAGCTGTCTCCCCGAGTGTTGGAACTCTTGGTGGGGGAGGAGCCTAGTGTGAAGTAGATACTCCAGTTTGCTGCTCTAACCTGGCAATTGTCTCTGCCTATTGGGCTATGACCACAGCCAGTTGCTTGGCGAATTCTGCTTGACGGACAGCGTCTTGCTGCATGGCTTTCATACCATCCTGGAGTTGGCGCACCATCTCTTCCATTCCCGCTATACTGCCCTGATCTAACTGATCTATCGGTATATCTGTCTCTGTGGTAAAATCAGATATCTCAACCCAACAGCACACAGGTGAGACGGATAATGACTGCTGATCCGAAGACTGTTGAACTGATGATCTGTGCCTGACTGGCCTTTTTACCCTGCTTCTGGCAAAAGAACATTGATTGCCCTTGAACTGAATCTCTGACCTGACAAAGTCTATCAGCACAAGTCCGATGAACCTCGGGGGATATCGGAGCCTTTTGAAGCTATGGTTCCAGGACTACCTAGCAAAAGGGGAAAACAAAGAGCATCTCAGCCTGATTTCACCATAACCCATATGAGCAAAACTGAATGACTGTACCCCCCTACAGAATTCTGCCCCAAAAGTCTACCTGTAAACTGATACCCTCAGGTAAAACTGATTTCCCAAATACTGATCCCGATGCCCACAGGCCTGATACTCAAACTTGTAAACTGATACATGCATTCCCTGTAGAGACGCACTCTAAAAGCACATAACAAGCAAGTGAGAGCCAAAACACCCCCATGGAGGGGTAGGGTTTCCCTGTCCTATTTTTGTCAGGAGCTAGGGTTTCACTATGCACGTAGCAGTTTTCAAACAACCTAACATCGGGTAAGCAACCTATCCTAGTTTGGAATAGTCACTATGGATTTCGATATGCACTAGGTCGAATGGTCGAAAAGGGTGCCCCGGTAAAACCGGGGTTTGTGCGCCCATACTGTCAGAGCCCACAACCGGTCAGCCTTATGGCATGCTTTGACAAAGTCAAGCCTCCGGCAAACCGTTCAGGAATGGCAAATGGCAAACACGGTGTCCTAGGCGCACCAATGCACATACAATGCAAAGAGACACATAAATGAAATCAAAACAGGATATCATGAGTTCAAGTCAAGCTCTCTAAGATCTCCAGCAGAATCGCCAGAAACTGTAAACGTCCCCGAACACCCCGGGAGGGTGAGTCCCGTTCTGTTCGTTTTGGGCTCGCTTACAGTTCGGACTCTCGAATCGTCGCAGTTCTTAATCTAAACCAAAGAGCTCAAATCCGGCAAATCGTTTTGAGAAAATAGATTTTTAGAAAAGAAGTGCCAAACATGGGCTACTTTGCCAGATACAGAGTCGCCACCTAAATATTTTATTTTGGGGGAATTTAGGAAACCCTAACTTGTTTGCCTAAGGCCACGTGTCCGTCATTACCAAAGTTGCCTCGACTCGGGAACTTGGGTACGATTGGGGAAGGTCAGCTATGACCACCCCCGCTCGCCCGATCAAGGATCGGCCTCTACTAACCATGATATCTTGTTTTGAAAGCATTATGTGTTCTTATTCTGGTTATTAGCCTAGAATTACTATGTTATGCGCACAGCAAACAAGTATAGACCAAATCACCTAAATTGGAACAAAACGTTTCATGTTTGTTTTGAAAATGGTTTGCTACTCGCAAGTAGGCTAAAATGCAGGTTTTGCCACCCTCAAGTGGGCTTTGGAAAAGATGGTTTTGCCACTATCCAGTGGGCTTAAAACTCACAGTTTTAGTGCATTATTCCAATTTAGGTAATTCAACATCCATCCACAGGCACTCAAGCAGTTATATCACATAAGCAGCTAGCCTCATGGTAATTATGCTGTCATGTTAACATTCACACTCATGCGAGATGCTAAAGCATAAATGCTCACCTAGTACTCCGAGCCAAAACAGAAACTAGTTAGTAATCATATGCATGATCCTAGTTCATGTTAAGATGGCTAATGCAACACATGCAAGATGCAACTACAATAGGCTCGGCTATTCTAAGATGGCATATGATGATGCTACAACTAACACGTATTCAACTTAGAATTGAAATACAATCCAGTTAGTATGATGCACCGAGCCCGGTGCATGCAAGACAAATGTATGGATGCACGCATGCATAGCATAAGGTACGCTAATTTAAATATGCCCTAATACTAACCATTGAAAGCAGGTAAGTAAAAGGGAGAAAGAAGTGGGGGTTGGAAGACATGCACGCACGCACCCACACTTATTACAAATTCGCCCTCGCTCGGAGGGACCAAAAGAATAATACAAATCAATTAACCTACAAGCTAATTAAATATTATAGACCACTTAACTAGTTAAGCAAATTAACTAAGCTAAGAAAGCAGTAAAGGCCTCAGGAAGAGGGTCCAATGCACGTGTGCTCGAGTTTTCTCGGAAATCCATCGCCATGCACAAACTGCCTCTGTTTACCCTACTCTGCTCTTCTGAAAACTGCACAGCTCCCAAAGAGCACTCTATGGATGTTGGGGAGCATCACCAACCAAGTGGGATCATCACTAGCCATTTTGAAGTGGTCATCGACCATCCATTGAGCTCTCGGCCAAATATATTTGGTCGGTCAGCAGTATATATGGCCGGCCGGCCAAAACTTCCTGCAGAAACCTGTTTGACAGCAGTAGAGGGCAGACAAGGCATGGCAATGCATTTTCAAAGCAATGTTTGCACCACCACCCTCCTTATCATGTTCATGACTCAAAGGGGCATGGTATTCGATTCTCGGACCACCAATCGCGCATTTCAATGCATGATGGCCCAAAGAGTCAAAGTGTGCAATTTCAATATGGAATGAAATGCACAAAACAAACAATGGGCCCCAACCTCCATCATAATCAATTCAAGAGGCAAGAGATGCATGCTTAATGTTATGCAACCTAGGCATGGAAGCTAAGCATGCAATATGAGCATGTGAACAAGCAATGTAAACGTGCAAGCATGCAAGTTATGCAAACTAACAAGCATGCAAGATGGATGAGCATGCAACGACATGTGGAAATGGTCTTAAACCAAAGTGGGTAGCTCTCAAATAGGCCCAAATCAGTGACCAACATGCTCAAGAATGGAAGCCAAAACACATACAAATAGGCATGCATGCAAGGTCCAACACTTAGGCTCATAGAGACAACTTTTAAGCACACTTAAAAGAGGAACAACATGGGCATATGGCATGCAATGTAAGCTCTGAAAATCATGTTAATGATGGTGCCAAAACAAGCAAACAAGACAAGCATAGCATACAACAAATGATCTAAAGCCTAAGGCTCACCAAAGAAGCATTGAACTACACTTAGTGCAACCACACATGGCATGAATTAAGTGACTAAAAACAGAGATGTGACATGCTAAAATGAGCCTCAAAACCCACCTAAATGGCATCTAAATGGCTTAAGTATGGAAGCATGCACAAGGGCCCGAACAAGGAGCATAAGACAACAACCTTTTAACACATTAAAGGGGTATCAAATGCAAGCATATAGGCACGCCACAAGGACTGAAATAACATGACAAGTGGTTCCAAACCACTGAAATGATGCAAGGATGGCATGCTAGAGGGGTCAATGCTCAAGGCATACAAGAGAGTTTGCATGGTAGCTATACAAAAAAAAGCATGGATGACTCATATGACCAAAAACAGTCCCTTAGCATACTAAAACAAGCATAAAAACTTCACAAAGCTAAGCCAAAACAAGTAAGCATAGTGGTCTAAATGCTAGGCACATGTTAAGGCAATTCATGGCATTACAAGACAAGTATGCATAGAAAGCATGGTGTGTCTAAACCAAGTTAAAACAGTGCTTTATCATGACAAAATAAGCACAAATAACACTTAAGACATGGCCAACATGAACTTAAAAATAGTGCTCACACATGAGGCTAAAATGGCCAATATTGAAGGCAACGAGGAGAGGGGATGGCCCTCTCCTTCTTAGGACCTTAAGACACCATCCTCACCACTGAAATCCCTCAAGATTTCAGTGGTGAGGAGGCCCAAACAAGGTGGTCCCGGAGCTCACCAAAAATAGCACAAAATGGGGCGAAACAAGGCCTAAGAGGGGGTAAACGACCCCAAACACAAAAGTGACCTTAATGAAGTATCTTAAACACAAACAAAAAGAACTTTTTTATATTATACACAAAGCTCAAATCAGCAAGAAAGATAGGCTAAAAGTGTGTGCAAAAACGGGAAACAAAGAGGGAAAAGGAGTTACCTTTGTAGCCAAAAAGGGACAGCAGCCTCTTGGTCCAAAAAAATAGCCCCTTAACCTCTGAAAATGGCCTCCAAGCTCCGTAGGTTGATGATGGAGGTGTTGTGCTAGGAGGTGTAGTTCAAATGGCCAAGAACTAGACCCTTTTGCACCCTCTAACCCACACAAATGTAGAGAGTATAGCGATCCCGGTTGTCCCTTTACTGTTCTGTTGTATTCCAGACTCGGTTCTGTGGAGTTGGTAGTTATATCTATCTTGTTGTCATCCTTTAATTCCATTTGTTTGAGTTCTAGGATGTGTTGGGCATGTTTCGAACAGGTGGGTTGAACCTTGGTCTGAAATCTTGTTGCTAGGTTTTTGGTCGTTCCGCTCGAGCGGAGATTGCACGCTCCCAATTTTTCGTGTCCCTGAAAAACTTCTGCAGGTGTAATTTTTACACTCGAGCGGGTTTCTTTACGCTCAAACGGTAGCGCTCGAGCGGATGATGTGGCGCTCGAGCGGGTAGTACTTTTTGGTGTAAGTTCTGGGAGGGAGAGATCTACGCTCGAGCAGACTGGTTTTCGCGCTCGAGCGGATGTACCTTATTCTTGTGTCTTGGCGCTCGAGCGGGACTTCTTGCGCTCGAGCGTACCTAGTTTTTTGTTCTTGACGCTCGAGCGTTGTATTCTCCGCTCGAGCGGGAATGTCGTATATCAGTTGGCAGCTGGACATTTTAAAATCACTTTTTACATTCTCTCTCGCTCTCTTACTTTCTAAAAAGCTATTTTGAGAGCTTCTCTCTCTAGAAACTCTCTTCTCTCTAGGGTTTGATCTAGTTAGAGTGTCTCTCTATCCTCCGGTCTTTGTAAAAAGTGTGTTGATCGTCAAGGGCTTCGTTTTGATCCGAGAATCGTGGTGTTTGGAGCATTTTCACTTTCTCCTCCTCCGTTTGAGCTCTAACTTCGAGGTAGGGATATCCTACTCCTTCTCATGAGTTTTGTCTTTAAATTTTAGCATTTTGATGAGTTGGGGGGTTGTTGGGTAATTTTGAGAAAGTTTGGGCCTTTGTGTAATTTTACAAAAGTTGGGGTTTTGTTTATATAGACGTATATGCATGTTTGGCATAGAGAAATGAGATCAATATTGGTCTATTGGTAAAAAAATGGAACCTTAGGGTTGTGATGTTAATTATGGGAAATGCTCTAATTACATTGATGAATTAATTGATATAATTAATTTGAAGAAAAGAGGAATTAAGTTGAGAATGTTGGAATTGGAGGTGTATGGGATTAAATGGTGTAGTTAGATTCGTTTATCGCTCACCTAGTTTAGATGTTGATTATATATATCCATTTGGTGCATTTATTTTCAGTATAGAAATAACTGCTTTGGGCTATCAGTGGAGGATAGTCTTGATTGTTGTAGACACTGCATGATGATTAGGCAAACTAAAACTAATCGATTGAGTATGCTATTGAATATAGCAAGTGGAATAATACATAAATTCTATGTATTGATTGATTGTATATGATCTATGTTTATATACATGTGTTGTGTGGGAGGAGATGGGGGATGTACTCCACGGTTTAAGGGAAGATAGGGGATGGACCTCTAAACCGGATTTTGTGTGACAGTGATACAGCACTACAATGTGTATCAGGCTGCGAATTAGAAGTGTTTTTGTTTCATTAATACAGCACTACAATGTGTATTATTTGAGACTTATGGAAGTGTCTGAATTGATTTGATATAGCACTAAAATGTATATTGTTATTAATTGTAAAGTATAGAAGTGAATCTATGTAATGTTGATACAGCATTAAAATGTGTATCCTTCATGAATTTTGAAAGTGTTTTAAAGATGAGTCTAAATCTCATTAAGTTATTTGGCTAGGTGTTGAGCCTTGTTTTCAAACTCAAAGTTGGAAAAGACATGGAAATGAAATGTAACATAGACTTAACGTCATGAAATCAAAATGTGATATAAGTGGATGTATCTGTGTTGACCATCTATCAACTGCTAATCTTTTTGTCATTGTTCATGGCTAGTTTAGTGTATTTCTACTGGGCTGTGGCTCACCCTTTATGGGACATCATTTTCAGGTACCGATAGCATGCCACCTCCAAGGACGTAGCTTGGGAGGCTAGAGGCAGACGGATTGTTTTGTTTACTTTCTTTTGATGTATTACATGTAAATTCAAG
Organism: Camellia sinensis; assembly: GCF_055761805.1. Taxonomy (NCBI): domain Eukaryota; kingdom Viridiplantae; phylum Streptophyta; class Magnoliopsida; order Ericales; family Theaceae; genus Camellia; species Camellia sinensis. The sequence goes on from NC_138964.1 coordinate 77,195,123, forward strand.
CCAAGGGCTTAATATGTATTGAGTTAGCACTCTTCTTTTTGTAACCAAGTGTTAACTTGGAAAGCTGTAAGCCCGTAGGGCATTTGCTTTTGTTGTTAACATGTAATACTTTTGTAAGGAACTACTCTGATGAATAGAAGAATGTTTATCTTTTATACCAATGCATGTCTAAGTTGATGGGTTTTGGTGTTATTATTTTGAAGGCGTTACAGAGAGAGAGGGAGATATAGAGAGAGAGTGATATATATATGATATATATCAGATTTTTCAACCCCCTAAAGGGGAGGAGAGGCCCTCTTTATATAGGCCAAGGCAAGGTGCCAAGCTTCTAAGAGAAGCTAAAAAGATTCAAGCTTCCTCAAGAAGCTAAAAAGGTTCAAGCTTCTTGGAGAAGCTAAAAAGGGTCAAGCTTCCTCAAGAAGCTAAAAAGGTTCAAGCTTCTTGGAGAAGCTAAAAAAAGAGTCAAGCTTCCTCAATAAGCTAAAAAAGGTTAAAAGGTTCAAGCTTCCTCAAGAAGCTAAAACAGGGGGTTCAAAAGGTTCAAACCCCCCTCAAGAAAAGGTCTCGGCCAGAAAAAGGGGCCAATCGGCCAACAAAGTTGGCCGACCGACCACAAAAGTTGCCGACCGACCATCAACAGTGCCGACCGGCCATCACCAATGGCCGGTGGAAAGAAAAAAGGGACGGTGGCCTCAAGCCATGGCCGGTGAGTTTAGGGAATGGCAAACAAGCCATTCTCTACCCTCCAAAGCAAAAACCAACAAGTGTTTGGTCCAACCAAGCACAAAACAGTCGAGCTGAGAGATCCTGAGGCAAGGCGCGTAGCCGAGACCTCCGAGAACTCAAGACGAACACGAACAAGGGTAATCATCGAGTGTTCAAACGATGACGTTCAAGTCTTAAGGACGGTCAAAAATGGGGTGTCTACATCCTCCTTGTCTATCTATTGTCTGTTCTATTATTTTTATTTGGATTTCTTATTTGGGTTTTTCTTTATTCTTAAATTTGTGTGTGTGTGTTTTTGTGAATATATGTATATATATATATATAAATTGAGAGAAAGAATTGGACAAAACAATGAAGAATTGATTCATCACAATTGATATATCATAATTAAAAAATAAAAAAGAAAAAGAAAATTTGAGAGAGAAACTTTGAGTGAAAATAAAGCATACTCAACTCTATATTTTGGGGAGAGGGGGAGGGGGAGGGGGAGGGGGAGGGGGGGAACTCTACAATAATCCATCAATAAGTCTAGAATACTTACAGTCAAAGTAGATAAGTGTAGATAAAGAATCACCCAAGAAGTTGTTTATTCTGAACAACACAGAGTCATAAAGCAACCTGCAAAAAAATTTACATTATTACATCCAAAAGTACAATGCAAAATAATGTTTGATTTACTTGGAATATTTAGTATTACAGAAAGTATAATTAACAATATTACAAAAAAAAAATACAAAAATACATATCTTCATGACCCTGAATTATGGGAAAAAACCCCAAAAAGCCCAAAAGTTTTTAAAAACTGAATTATGGGTTTTATGGTTACTAAGCCTACCCACCATATGTCAATTAACAATTGCAATTTTCACTACTCAAACAATACCTAAAAAAAAAAAAAAAACACAACATGGGCATGGAGGTTGGTTTACTTTATTAACATATCCTCTTGGATCATGATAGATCCCCAAAAAATTGAACAGGAGAAACAAAAATAAAATAAAAATTAAGTGAAAAAAATACCAAATAGAAACATACCAAACAGGACAAACCCCAAAACTATTTAAGCATAAGTATATACAGAAGCACACAAAATAGAAAAGTACAAACCCAAGAGACTTAGAATACTCATAATGAAAAATAAATAGTAACATTGAAACAGATTTGATGTACATAAAGAAAACTAAAAATTACAGAATTAAATAGCCAAAGAATTATTAAACAGATTTATTCATCTTACTCTTTGAAGACTTATTATGATTTGTCTAGTAGTTAACTTCACCATATAAATTGACTCCAACACCTATTTATAAAAATAAAATAAAATAAATAACTATCAGCTTCCAGTCCAAATAAAAAATAAAAAATAATTGAGGATAAATTATATGAATAGTTTCTATAGTTTGTACGATATGTCAATTTGGTCCCTATTATAACAATCAGATTTTATACTACTCAAACAATACCTTTAAAAAAAATAAAAATAAAAAATCACAATTTTCCTAACAAGGGCAGGAGGTTGGTTTACTTAATTAACATGGCCACTATGAGGCCCACCTAGTGCTTGGTTTACTTAATTCACAAAATAGTTCGTATAAAATTTTTGATTAATTATTTATTTATTTTATAAGATAAATGTAATCCAATTTTTGAAACTTTTTATTTTCTTTTTTAATGAAGAAAATAAAATGTATACTTAACAGTGTACACACAAAATATCAAAATACAAACCGATACTCTTGAAACAATTACAATAAAAAGAGATTTGATATATACAAATAAAAATAATAATAAACTATTAATATAAAAATAAAATAATAAAAATGCAAAAAAAAAAAAAAGAAAACTATTTTTTTTTAAATAAATTTTAATATTGTTTTTTTGTAAAAAAAAACAACTGATTTTAAGAATGATGAATTGTTTTTTTAAAAACACACATAAAATTAAGAAAACAAAAAACCAAAAAAAAAATCACAATTTTTGCTACCAAAAAAAAAAAAAACCAACAAATCACAATTTCTGAACTAACAGAAAACTCAATTGTATATACAGAATATTTTTATATAATAAACGTAATGTTTTCTTAGTTGATGATTGAAATTAATATTATTTATAATTTTAAGTTTAACCAAATTATATCAAAATTCTATTTATCACAACCATCTATTTGCAATCCTACCACACCACACCAGATCAAATCTCTTTTCTTTTCTTGCATAACCATCTATTTGCAATCCTATCCCACCGTATACTTAATAGTGTACACATAAAATATCAAAATACAAACCCATACTCTTGGAACAATTACAATAAAAAAAGATTTGATATAGCCAAATAAAAATAATAATAAACTATTAATATAAAAAATAAAATAACAAAAATGCAAACAAAAAAAAGAAAGATGTTTTTTTTAAAATAAATTTTAATACTGTTATTTTAAAAAAACAACAGATTTTAAGAATGCTGAATTGTTTTTTTAAAAACACATAAAATTACGAAAACAAAAAACCAAAAAAAAAAAAATCACAATTTTTGCTACTAAAAAAAAAAACCAAAAAATCGCAATTTCTGAACTAATAGAAAACTCAATTGTATATATATAATATTTTTATATAATAAACGTCATGTTTTCTTAGTTGATCATTGAAATTAATATTATTTATAATTTTCAGTTTGACCAAATCATATCAAAATTTTATTTATCATAACCACTTATTTGCAATCCTACCACACCAGATCAAATCTCCATTCTTTTCTTCCATAACCATCTATTTAAACTCGTACCACACCGTATACTTAACAATGTACACACAAGATATCAAAATACAAACCCATACTCTTGGAACAATTACAATAAAAAAAGATTTGATATATACAAATAAAAATAATAATAAACTATTAATATAAAAAATAAAATAACAAAAATGCAAAAAAAAAGAAAATTGTTTTTTTTAAATAAATTTTAATATTGTTATTTTAAAAAAAAACAACAGATTTTAAGAATGCTGAATTGTTTTTTTAAAAACACACATAAAATTAAGAAAACAAAAAACCAAAAAAAAAAAATCACAATTTCTGAACTAACAGAAAACTCAATTGTAAATACAGAATATTTTTATATAATAAACGTGATGTTTTCTTAGTTGATGATTGAAATTAATATTATTTATAATTTTAAGTTTAACCAAATCATATCAAAATTCTATTTATCATAACCATCTATTTGCAATCCTACTAGACCAGATCAAATCTCTTTCTTTTCTTCCATAACCATCTATTTAAACTCCTACCACACCGTATACTTAACAGTGTACACACAAAATATCAAAATACAAACCCATACTCTTGGAACAATTACAATAAAAAAAGATTTGATATATACAAATAAAAATAATAATAAACTATTAATATAAAAAATAAAATAATAAAAATGCAAAAAAAAAAGAAAGCTGTTTTTTTTTTAAATAAATTTTAATACTGTTATTTTAAAAAAACAACTGATTTTAAGAATGCTAAATTGTTTTTTTAAAAGCACACGCATAAAATTAAGAAAACAAAAAACCAAAAAAAAAAAAATCATAATTTTTGCTACCAAAAAAAAAAAACAAAAAATCACAATTTCTGAACTAACAGAAAACTCAATTGTATATATAGAATATTTTTATATAATAAACGTGATGTTTTCTTAGTTGATCATTGAAATTAATATTATTTATAATTTTAAGTTTGACCAAATCATATCAAAATTTTATTTATCATGACCACCTATTTGCAATCCTACCACACCAGATCAAATCTCTATTCCTTTCTTCCATAACCATCTATTTAAACTCGTACCACACCGTATACTTAACAAGGTACACACAAAATATCAAAATACAAACCCATACTCTTGGAACAATTACAATTAAAAAAGATTTGATATATACAAATAAAAATAATAATAAACTATTAATATAAAAAATAAAATAATAAAAATGCAAAAAAAAAAAAGAAAAATTGTTTTTTTTAAATAAATTTTAATATTGTTATTTTTAAAAAAAAACAACAGATTTTAAGAATGCAGAATTGTTTTTTTAAAAACACACATAAAATTAAGAAAACAAAAAACCAAAAAAAAAATCACAATTTCTGAACTAACTGAAAAATCAATTGTAAATATAGAATATTTTTATATAATAAACGTGATGTTTTCTTAGTTGATGATTGAAATTAATATTATTTATAATTTTAAGTTTAACCAAATCATATCAAAATTCTATTTATTATAACCATCTATTTGCAATCCTACTAGACCAGATCAAATCTCTTTCTTTTCTTCCACAACCATCTATTTAAACTCCTACCACACCGTATACTTAACAGTGTACACGCAAAATATCAAAATACAAACCCATGCTCTTGGAACAATTACAATAAAAAAAGATTTGATATATACAAATAAAAATAATAATAAACTATTAATATAAAAAATAAAATAATAAAAATGCAAAAAAAAAGCAAATTGTTTTTTTAAAAATAAATTTTAATACTGTTATTTTAAAAAAACAACAGATTTTAAGAATGCTGAATTGTTTTTTTAAAAACACACATAAAATTACGAAAACAAAAAACCCAAAAAAAAAATCATAATTTTTGCTACTAAAAAAAAAACCCAAAAAATCGCAATTTCTAAACTAACAGAAAACTCAATTGTATATATATAATATTTTTATATAATAAACGTGATGTTTTCTTAGTTGATGATTGAAATTAATATTATTTATAATTTTAAGTTTAATCAAATCATATCAAAATTTTATTTATCATAACCACCTATTTGCAATCCTACCACACCAGATCAAATCTCTATTCTTTTCTTCCATAACCATCTATTTAAACTCGTACCACACCGTATACTTAACAATGTACACACAAAATATCAAAATACAAACCCATACTCTTGGAACAATTACATTAAAAAAAGATTTGATATATACAAATAAAAATAATAATAAACTATTAATATAAAAAATAAAATAATAAAAATGGAAAAAAAAAATGTTTTTTTAAAATAAATTTTAATATTGTTATTTTAAAAAAAAACAACAGATTTTAAGGATGCTGAATTGTTTTTTTAAAAACACACATAAAATTAAGAAAACAAAAAACCAAAAAAAAAAAAATCACAATTTCTGAACTAATAGAAAACTCAGTTGTAAATACAGAATATTTTTATATAATAAACGTGATGTTTTCTTAGTTGATGATTGAAATTAATATTATTTATAATTTTAAGTTTAACCAAATCATATCAAAATTCTATTTGTCATAACCATCTATTCGCAATCCTATTAGACCAGATCAAATCTCTTTCTTTTCTTCCATAACCATCTATTTAAATTTCTACCACACTGTATACTTAACAGTGTACACACAAAATATCAAAATACAAACCCATACTTTTGGAACAATTACAATAAAAAAAGATTTGATATATACAAATAAAAATAATAATAAACTATTAATATAAAAAATAAAATAATAAAAATGCAAAAAAAAGTAAATTATTTTTTTAAAAATAAATTTTAATACTGTTATTTTAAAAAAACCACTGATTTTAAGAATGCTAAATTGTTTTTTTAAAAGCACACACATAAAATTACGAAAACAAAAAACCAAAAAAAAAAAATCACAATTTTTGCTACCAAAAAAAAAAAAAACAAAAAATCACAATTTCTGAACTAACAGAAAACTCAATTGTATGGATAGAATATTTTTATATATTAAACGTGATGTTTTCTTAGTTGATGATTGAAATTAATATTATTTATAATTTTAAGTTTAACGAAATCATATCAAAATTCTATTTTTCGTAACTATCTATTTGCAACTCTGCCACACCAGATCAAATCTCTTTTCTTTTCTTTTCTTCCATAACCATCTATTTGCAATCCTACCGTATCAGATCAAATCTCTTTTCTTTTCTTTTCTTTTCTTTCTCTGGAACTCCATTGCAGCTAGTGTAACTGGTGCAAAGGTGAACAGATGAACCCAGAAAGTCTAAGAAAATAATACTTTTAGCTTTACCTAACATTTAATCTTTAAAAATGGATTAAACCTGCATATAGGGAAGAGAACTACGACGAAGATACAGTTGAGATACACAATATAGTGAAGATACACATTCATACAGAAGAGAACTTACCAAATAGAAACATAGAACCAATCATATATCCACAGGATGCTTTCAGAAGAGAACTTTCAGAATTTTTTATGCAAAATACAGTGAATTTTCATAAGAGAACTTTTAAAAAAATTTATGCAAAATACAGTGAAGTTGTTAAGAATTTTTCAATGAAATCAAAACAAAATGTAAAATGCAATGAAGATGTAACTGCTTGAGGACTGGAGACGTGGGGAGTGGGAAGTGGGAAAGTGGAATTGGTCGTTTTAATTTATCATTTTACCCCTAATTAAAACTGATGTAAGTGTAAGAAATTAAGATCATTTTAGGAAAAATTGGAAAAAAAATTCTGTGAGGTGGCTTCATGATACCAAAATCACGAGGCTTTTCCCAATATAAGCCTTTTTTGCATTTTATTTCCAAAATTAGGCCAACTTCTGACGGAATTCCAAAACTAAGCTAAAGCGCCATTACTATTCGCGCTTTTACTGTTAGGAGGCCAAAAGTTGATGAATAGTGAAATCGCTATTTGAAATCGCGATTTTAATTAAGAAAACGCTGTTCCAAATCGCGCTTTTAACATAAAAAAAATTTCTGAAGAAAACGCTATTTAAAATAGCGCTTTTACTGTGCATATAATAATTTTTTTTTTTTTTTTTTTTAAAAAACGCCATTTGAAATGGCGTTTTTACTGTTGAATCACAACAACCCACACACTCTCACACACACACACCAATATGCACACCCATAACACTCGAATAGTGAAATAATATAATTTATATATATAATAATAATTTATAATAATTAATTATATAATTTTTATAATTTTCGTAAATATAAATCATTTTTAGGTTATGAATGGTTTGATTTATAATACGTATGTAAGGATAAAAATTTTTATAATCAAAAATAATTTTTATAATTTTTATAATCAAAAACAATTTATAATACGTATGTATTATAAAAAAATTTATAATAATTTATAATACGTATGTATTATTTGAATCTTTACATTTTTTATTTAAAATTTTTCACAGTAAACCGATCTTCACATTTTATAATACGTATGTATTATTCAAAAATAATTTATAAAAATTTATAATTAATACGTATGTAAATAATTTAATACGTATCTTCACATTTACATTTACAGTAAACCCATCTTCACATTTACATATGTATGGTTTAAGGGTAAATTTTTTGATAAATGACTTAAATGATAAATCAAACCATCCATAACCTAAATTTTTTTACCCTTACATACGTATGGTTTAAATAATTTATAAAAATTATTGTCATACGTATGTAAAAATCGATTATAAAAATTGCAAAAATTATTCAAAAATTATTACAGTAAATCCATCTTCACATTTAGATTATTTATAATTTTTAAAATTGCAAAATATAATTTTCGTAAATATAAATCATTTTTTTACCCTTTATTTATAAAATAAAGGGTAAAAAAATTGTAAAAATTGTAAAAATTTAAAAAAATTTAAAAATTATAAAAATTATATAATTGATTATTATAAATTATTATTATATATATAAAAAATTATAATCAATTTTTGCAATTTTTATAATCGATTTTTACATACGTATGGCAATAATTTTTATAAATTATTTAAACCATATGTATGTAAGGGTAAAAAATTTTAGGTTATGAATGGTCTGATTTATCATTTAAGTCATTTATAAAAAAATTTACCCTTAAACCATACGTATGTAAATGTGAAGATGGGTTTACTGTAAATGTAAATGTGAAGATACGTATTAAATTATTTACATACGTATTAATTATAAATTTTTATAAATTATTTTTGAATAATACATACGTATTATAAAATGTGAAGATCGGTATACTGTAAAAAATTTTAAATAAAAAATGTAAAGATTTAAATAATACATACGTATTATAAATTATTTTTGATTATAAAAATTGAAAAAATTATTTTTGATTATAAAAAATTTTATCCTTACATACGTATTATAAATCAAACCATTCATAACCTAAAAATGATTTATATTTACGAAAATTATAAAAATTATATAATTAATTATTATAAATTATTATTTTATATATAAATTATATTATTTCACTATTCGAGTGTTATGGGTGTGCATATTGGTGTGTGTGTGTCAGTGTGTGGATTGTTGGTGATTCAACAGTAAAAACGCCATTTCAAATGGCGTTTTTAAAAAAAAAAAAAAAAAAAAAAAAAAAATTATTATATGCACAGTAAAAGCGCTATTTTAAATAGCGTTTTCTTCAGAAATTTTTTTTATGTTAAAAACGCGATTTGGAACAGCGTTTTCTTAATTAAAATCGCGATTTCAAATAGCGATTTCACTATTCATCAACTTTTGGCCTCCTAACAGTAAAAGCGCGAATAGTAATGACGCTTTAGCTTAGTTTTGGAATTTCGTCAGAAATTGGCCTAGTTTTGAAAATAAAATGCAAAAAAAGCTTATATTGAGAAAAGCCTCCCAAAATCACTGTTCTCATTTAATAATAGAATAGATAAATGTCATTTTCCAAACAAGGTGTACCACTCGAATCAATTTACGATCTCAACGTTTGGAACCCTACTGCTGGAAGAAGGATGCCTTGCAAGTGGGGCATCTAGAGATGTGTCCTTTCGGCCAAGCCAAATCAATTTCGGGCAAATGTCATGGTTATACTATGCTCCAATCAATCATCACTCTGTCAATAGCAATACCTCTCACTATATATAGATACACACACGTATACTCAACTCAACAACATCCCAGGCTAGCTAGCGCTCTCTCTCTCTCTCTCTCTCTCTCAAAAAGAAAAAAGGAAAAAAGAAAACAAGAAAACAAGTAAATTAATGGGAGGTGGAGGAAGCACCCCCATCCCCGCGCCTCGCCCCTTCCCATCCCCGGTCCCACCGTCCCCGTTCCCAGAGTGGCCTTTCCCCGGCCCCCCGCCTTTCCCCGGCCCCTTCCCGCCCCTTCCCGCCACGGAATGGGATTTCCCAGACCGGGATTTCTGTAATCGGAACCGGAATGGGAATCTGAATAGACAGTAATTATATATATATAATTAGCGAAGATCTCGCCGATCTTCGTCGCCGTGGTGCAGCTGCTTGAATCAACCTTACCGATGTTATGTCAAGTGGTATCTATCTATCTATCTGTCTCTCTCATTCATTACATGAGAATGAGATTATGTATGAAGGGGCTTGATATATATATATATAGACAGATCGTTGTAATAAACAGTCTGCGGACTGCCTTACCGTAGGTGGTGGTGAGGATGGTCATGTGTTGGCTGCTTTGTAAGAGTGTAGGCTTTGCCAAGTGTGCTGTGTTTATAGCTATATGGATTTGTCCTCCAAAATATATGTACACTGTTATGTATTTCTCCAAATATATGTAAATATATATATTATGTTATGTGTAGGTGTTCATGTATTTTGTCATTGTATATATATTTTTTTTCTTTTTTGGCGAATTACACTAATAATTTTTATATTTCGTCACGGATGCCGTTTTAATTCTTACAAATTGAATTAATTCGATTTTAATGTTTAATTTTAAATATTGTATTTAATTTAGTCAAATTAATACTGTTGGTTAAAGTATTGACGGAAACTGATTATTAAATTGGTTGAGGTTGACTCACTGATATAAAAAAAAATTATAATTTTACCTCTAAAAGCATGATTGTTTACGTGTGATTTTTTTCATAAAAACCACTAGTGATAGAAATTATTTAAACTAAATTGATACAAAATTACAAATTTAAAATTAAAATCGAATCAATTAAAATTATACAAGGATAAACAACAGTAGTATCAAGTAATTTCAAATAATACATATAGATTCGCGTGAGATAGTTTCAATCATTACAACATATAAGAGTCTTAGAATCCAAATGTTTTGCCCTCTAAAAATAAAAATTTTGTTGCAAAAAACATTTAGGGACCAATTTTCATCGTCATGAAGATAGTCGTTAAAAAGTCATCTCAAAAAGTCAAAAACAAGGCTTTTAGTAACAAAATTTTGAAAATGTCATTAATAAATAGATTTTTAGGGACAAAATAATTTGGTCTCAAAATGGTTTATTTTTTTAGACAAAATTTGACCCCAAAAGGATAATATCACTAATGTCCAATTTTTGTAACTAAAAATATAATAACGGTATTTTTAGCAACAAAATTGTTTGGTCCCTAAAAAATAATTTTACCTTTAAATTTTGATCTCTAAAATCTTAATTTTTTTATAATGAATTAATGTTTGTAGCCTACGAATTGGACTGGTTTTTGTCCGAATGGTTACAAGAATTCGATTCATACTAGGCCAGTTTATGTGGGATATTTGTTCACACCGATAACCCGGTGAATATCCGAATTCGAGTACTAAAAATTCAGATTGAGCCGGCCAGTTTTTAAATCAATGGTTCAACAATTTGATCTGTTGATTTTCTGAGTCAACGTTGATTGTCATCCTACAAAAATGAAATTGATCTAACAATTACAGTAATATTTTTTTTAAAAGAAAAAAAAAAGATAATCTAATTTCAAAATCATACATTTCTATTTTTTTTAAAAGACTAGTGTGTCAAAATCATAGTAACAATTATCAATTTTTTTTTAGTGAATAATAATAATCTACTTAACATAAAAAAATCAACCAACTAAATCGTTAAAATGGTGCTTGTGGTAGGCCCACGGCTCTGAAATAGACCTGGTGTAGCGTGGAGACAAACGTCTATTTTTTCTATATATACATATAAGAAGTTATAATGTGCACCTGTAAAAGGGTATATCTGACATGCACTTCATAATCTTTTTATGGATAAATTATATTTTATATTCCTATTAGCGTATGCACGTGTCCAAAGGTACGGTATAAATAATATTAAGATTAAAATACAGTTATAAAAATATATTTAACAGACTGCATTTTACAATTCTAAACAAATCAAATATAAGAACAACTAAATAAGCCAAATCAGATGTTTTGTGTTCCATTGAGAAAGAAAGCCAAGAAAAAGTTTGGGTTGTTTGTTCTATGGTGGGCTCCTTCATAAAGTGGTTGTCCTTGGACTTATAATATTGGGTTTTGATGATATGTTGCAACATGTTACACTAAAATTGAGATCTTCATTTCTTGCCACAAATGGAGAGGAGCCAGCCCAGAGCAATAACCAAACTAAGAAATTTCCATAATGTGATTTAAATTTTATTAAATATAATAAAATTAAATTATTAAATTATTTTTTTAAATCGGCTTATATTTTTTAAATATCATCATTTATAAATTATTATCCAAACATATCATTTCTTATTTTTATTTACATCGCCTCATCTTATTGAAAATTAATTTTGTTCACATTTTGAAAGTAATGTAAACATTTTATTGATTCAAAATTATGGACCTATCATCCAAAAGCATATTAATTTCAGTTTCTAATGTTCTGTATTAATCAAAACTAAACTACCACCCTAAGAGCTCCAACTTCTATAGCTGATCCATATGTGAAGGTATAATGTTTTCATGAGACCACCAGGCCCTTTGATTACAAATTATCATACCAGAAGCCCGTATGAAAATTAATTTTGTTCACATTTTGAAAGTAATGTAAACATTTTATTGATTCAAAATTATGGACCTGTCAACCAAAAGCATATTAATTTCAGTTTCTAATGTTCTGTATTAATCAAAACTAAACTACCTCCCTAAGAACTCCAACTTCTATAGTGATCCATATGTGAAGGTATAATGTTTTCATGAGACTACCAGGCCCTATGATTACGAATTAAGATATACGTAATTAAGTCACAAAAATGAAAAGTAAATAACAATCAATAAAATGTTTAATTAAGTCACAAAAAAAGAAAAATAAATTATTTTTTTTTAATCAGCTTATATTTTTTAAATATCATCATTTATAAATTATTATCCAAACATATCATTCCTCCTTTTTATTTACATCGTCTCATCTAATTGAAAATTAATTTTGTTCACATTTTGATTCGTAATTTTGAATCAATAAAACAATGGGGGTTCGAAGCCCCCGCATCCTTCTTCGAATTAAAAAAAGCATCATCATTGACTTTCAGCTATTGTTAAGGAAGGGGCTCGAAATTAACTCTGAGACTTGGTTCTCTGCTAGTGCCTTGAAGAGCACACAGCTGTAACAATCGATCAAGCAGCTGGCACATTAGCTAAATTCATTCAATCATATGAACAACAAACAAGAAAGAAATGAAGAATAGAAAGAAGAAAAGTACTTAAATAAGTCTAAAATGTCTTATGAATACAAATTGTCCAGCATCTAAGGTCTTGGGATCCAGGTCTTCTTTCTGTCTTTTCTTTCTCTTTTCTTTTTTCTTTTTTGTTTACTTATAATAATCACAGATCTTGGTCATGATACCTTAGATTAAACCAAAGATGTGACTTTGAATGAAGCCATATGGAAAATGATCCACATAGCCAACCAATAATTGGGATTAAGGTTTTTGTTCAATTGACTACCACATATGTAGGTCATGTTCGAATAGCCATATTTTCAGATAAACAAAATTGATGGCCCATAAAAGTGCCATTAGAGAGAATTTTTTTCACAAAAATATATCTGATTCATAAAATTACTTGTTCCCCTAATTCCACTATTTTCTCTGTTACTTAACAAAAGCAGGGGTATATAATATTTATTTACCAAATGTTGATCAGCAGGTTTCTACTATATAGCACAAAGAATCCCAAAGATGATATGAATAATATAAATTTGAGCACACATACCACACAATGGCTATCTACAAAAACCAAATTAGAAATCTGCTGATCAACATTTCTGTTTATCATCATTTCTGGTTCATTTCTGTTTATCATCATTTCTGCTGATCAACAAATTGTAAAAGGTAATATGGCTTGAAAGCGCGTAACAGAAGAAAACCACCATTCTTTGCTGCTGTGAAACTCATCATGGATGACGCACAGTAGCATATTTTTATTTTCACTTCCTTTTCTTTCTTTTTTTTTTTTTTTTTTTTGAATTACTTATTTTTGGTTGGAAAATTTCTAGTAAAAAGATATGAAGTGTTATATTTATTGTTAAATACTACTATTCCACTTTCTAAACGAACCTTTATCATGCAATCCAGAGATGCTTGCTTTATTTTGTATCTGCACCAACACAATTGAAGCAAATAAAATTAAGATATAGGTAATTAAGTCACAAAAAATGAAAAATAAATAACAATCAATTCAGCACATACAGTTGGCTGAGAGAAATTTGAGCACACATATCATCATTTCTGTTTAAACTTGAAGCATAGAACCAAACAATAAACCATGAACCAGAAATGATGATAAACTAAAATGAACTAGAAACATATATGATGATAAACCATGAACCATCAACAATTGAAGTAATTGCATGTAAGAGTATTTAATAAAAAAAATAGAACCAGATAGAGAGAAAATAGCATAGGCAAACAATTCACAAAACCCTCAAATTTTTGATAACCACCAAACAAAGCCCTGTTTCTATACCGAGAAAATGGCATAGGCAAACAACCAAATAGAGAGATACAAACCAATTTACAGAAGCTGTTTGATTAGCAAGCTAGTGAAAGTCAAAAAATTAAGAGAAAAAAAATGAAGGGGAACAAAGAGAGAAGGGAAATAGAGACAGATATCTTACCTTACACAGATAGAAGCCTCAGGTTTGGTGTAGCTCTAAAGTAGCTCTGTTTCACCAAATAATAAACCATGAACCAGAAACAGAGATGACGATAAACCAGAAACCATGAACCAACAATTTAAACTTGAAGCATAGAGAGAAAGAGAGAGAGGGAGAGAGGTACCAAAGAGCTCCAATAAGGGTTTGAAGCAGAGAGAGAAAGAAAAGACGGCGGCGTCGACTATGGTGGTGGGAGGAGCCAACTATGTGAGCCAATCAAAGCACATTTTTTCGATTCTAAATCTGAAACCCTAGCCTTCAGAAAGTGAATGGGAGGGTTGCGAATTGAAGCCGCTGAGAGAGAAGGGGGAGAGGGTGAGAGGCAGAAATCAGGTGAGAGAGCAAGAGAGAGGTAGTGTCGAAAGCGAGTGAAGAGAAAGGGTAGGAAAGAAGAGGAACAAAGAGGGAGATAGATATAAGGAGGGAATGGGAGGAGACGTGCAACAGAGAGGGAGATAGAGATAAAGATGGAATGGGGAGGAGACGTGGGTATGTGGGAGAGGGAGAGAGCATCGAGTGTTTGGGCGGGAATCAAATAATCATCTCAACCATTGATGTTTATCACAATTGATTTGAGCCCTTAAAATAAAATGTATCTCTGATACATTTTATATATTTTCAAAAACCGTTCTATTTTATTATATAGATATTTTGTATCAAATCTCACTTTGGTCCTTACACATGAAATCGGGGACAATCAATCCCCTACACTTCTAGTCAAATGCCAATGTATCCCTTCTGTTACTCGATTGTTTAAGTTTTTAAAATAATCCATTCATGTAACAAGTATGTGATACAAAATGATGGCAAGAGAGGACAATCATTTTTATTTCCCACTAATACACATTTCATTCCAAAATTTACATCAAAATATGATTATATTCAGCTAAAACAAAGCGTTAATTGTGAACAATTAAGGAGATAAACTAGGGTTTTGTAGAATTCAAAATCATGAAGCTCTGTTTTCCACAGTAACACAGTTTTTCATCTATTCATCTTTCTTTCTATTTGATTTCTCTCCTGCCTTTTCCTATTTCAAAAGTTTTATTTTTTTGCCTCTCCATCCCTATTTTAAGCATTTGACTATATATATATTACATTATATAACTCTCACATACATATCGCGTGGAGCAAAGTGTGTATTGGTGGGAAATAATGATAATTTTATTCTCTTGCCCTCATTTTCTAATCACATACTTGTCATATAACTGGATTCTGTTAAAGACTTAGAAGGTTTTTGGGAGGTGGTTATTTTAGTCAACTTTTTAATTTTTACAAAAAAAAAAAAAAAAAAAAAAAAAAAAAAAAAAACATGAAGAAAAATAAAGAAAGTGATGTGATTAAATGTTTTGGATTTTTAACTATTTTAACCATAAAACCAGCATCCCAAACGGGGCCTTAAACAATGAAGTAACATAAAGGGAAGCATGGAAACAAGCTTCTATTTTTTCTATATATATAAGGAGAACTTATAATGTGCACCTCTAAAAGAGTACATATGGCATGTGTGGATGTCGTGCCTTTCTACACGATTGTAGGGTGCGTTTCCACACATGTTATACCGACTTGCTATCCCACATCAATAGAGTCACCAATTAATTTTTAAGGGAAACTAAGAAACCTTTAATATTTGTCATAACCAAATAATCAAGGTTCGGGAACTTAGGTACAAGAGAGGAGGATCATTACATGATGCACCCCCTTTCGCCCAATCAAGTAATTGGCCTCTATTAATATTTTGTTTTATGAGATATGATGATTAATTGTGGGGACATAAATTTTGAATAACAGCACGTGGCCGAGGTGTCACCGAAGTGCTAGCCGGAGTGCCACGTGTCCTGGTCATGATGCTGAGATGATCTCGGCTAGGCCGAGGTTATCTGCGAGAATACCGAAATCCGGGATAAGCGGATAAGGGACAAGAGTCCTAGAATGGGAGAAGACTTCAGTTTGGGTAAAGATAAGACTCTTAGAAGGTTTATCCTAATCCTACTGGGAGTCTAAGATTAGCAGTAATCCTAAGTCCATTGAAGCTAGGCTTCTATTAGGATTAGGTAAGTGTTGGCTATGAAAGAGAGGCAGCCTCATGGGTCTAAGGTATGTCTTTTATGCTATGTCTAGTGAGTTAAGCACGTTTGCTATCTTTGAGAGATATTTTACTGACTTAATCGTCGGAGTGCCCCCGAGAGGACGGACCACTGCGGGATTCTTATCTTTCTGTGACAGGTCGTTCAGGCTTAATCTATTCTGTCAGTGCTCTCCAGTTGAGTTCCCCATTTTGGTTGTGTGGTCAGAAATCAACACCCACAATTTGGCGACGTATGTGGGAAAGAAAGAAGAATAGATGGCCACCAATAGAGAGAAAGAGAAGGTTGGGAACGACATTCCTACTGGAAGTGGGAAACATATAGACCTTGACGTCGAAGAAGACAACTGCAACAAAAAGACTCGTGATAAGAGTCACGGAGAAAAGGACGTTGGCCAAGAGGGCGATGTGCCAAAGAAATCAGACCGAGGCGGGTACTATAACAAAGACAACCTCCAAGTATGAAAAGATAGATGCCTACGGAGGGACAGCAAAATGAAAGGAATGCCGAACAAATTGGCGGACTTCCAAACAGTCGTCAATTTCATGATGCAGAACAACGTCATGCAGCCACTGTTTTCATTACAAGATACACCGATTCCAGTGGCCAAGAAAGATGCTCAGAAAGGGGGGCAGAAAACTGTTCCTGCAGTCCCTCAGCACGACAGGACTAAAGGACATTGTGACCAGCCTTCACAGGAGGTCGGGCGTGGAGAATCAACCAGAAGAGAATCCTAGAAGACATGTCGAAGCCAAGAAGACTGCACTAGAGAACATCGGGATGTTCAGGAGAAGGAGCTTTGTGTCGACACGACCAATGGAGGGATGTCCAAAAGGACTCACAATGACACTGGAAGTAGTGCACCAAAAAGGCTGAAATCTGAAGATAGCCGAACTCTTGGACGGACCAAGGAGGGTCTGAGGGATGACCTCCAGAGGAAGCGGCAAGAAGCCGAGGTAACTTCTCCGGTCAAGTCAAGAATGCCGTTCTCGGTAGAATTGGACAAATTTGAAGCCCCCAAGAGGTTTCACATGCTGAGATTCCAGATATACGACGGTAAGTCGGACCCTAACTTTCACGTCAGCTTATACCTGAACTCGATGGCATTATACATTGGGAATAAGCCGTTGCTCTACAAAGTGTTCCCCTCGTCCTTCGAGGAAATTGCATCGGACTGGTTTCACAAGTTGCTGAAAGAAACTGTGAAAACCTGGGAGGGCCTGGCCGAGATATTTGTGGCCAGGTTTGTGACGAACAAACTACAGCCATTGAGGGTGGATTCCCTGATGGCTCTGAGAATCAGTGAGGATGAAGGCCTTAGGGCCTATGCCAAAAGGTAGTATGAAGTGTTCAACCGATTACCCGAGTGTAACCAAGAGGTGGCGGTCGTGTCTTTCAAGAACGGCTTGAAAGATGATTGTCCACTTTGAAAGTCATTGGCAAAGACATTACCAAAAAGCATGGAGGAGCTCATGGCTAGAATTAAGAAATATGCCAGAGCCAAGGAAGACACACTGGGGACAAAGGCGTCCAAACAAAAGAAGAGAAACGGTTCGCCAAAACGAAGCCGAGATAACACTGGATACAACAAACAAGAGCTCAGATCCCGGATTCCAGATCCGAGATCCCAGATCCTAGAAGACATGATCTCAGCCTAGATGGTTAGGTCCGAGAAGACAAGAGCTCAGCCCAAGTGAGCAAATCCCGGATTCCAGATCTCGGATCCCAGATCCTAGAAGACAAGATCTCGTCCAAGATGATTAAGTCTAAGAAGAGAAGAGCTCAACCTAAGTGAGCAGATCCCAGATTTCAGAAGACAAGATCTCAGCCTAGATGATTAAGTCCGAGAAGAGAAGAGCTCGGCCTAAGTTAAAGAATTTTTATATAAGGTCCACAAAGGAGTATGTGGAAGCCATGTAAGGGACAGATCCCTTGCCCATAGAGCAATATCGCAGGGATTCTTTTGGCTTTACATGCAAAAGGAAGCTAAAGCCTATGTAAAAAAAACGTGAAAATATTGTTGAAATCCACCTATAACGCACGATAGAACATCAATTCGGCTGGGGGCATCCAATAACAACTTGCTAGGGCTTACAACAAGAAGGTCAGCTCAAGAGAGTTCAAGGTTAGGGACCTCATCCTGAGAAAGGTTGCCGGCAATGGGGCATATTTGTGCGATAGGACTGACTAGTCCTATGACGATGTTTCTGATTGAAACATGACGAATAACTTGGACTTATTATATGGCAGAGTTTCTACTTGCATATAGTAGAGTTGAACCAAGTTGGCGATGTTTCTGATTGAAACATGACGAATAACTTAGACTTATTATATGGCAGAGTAGAAACTTTACTTGCATATAATAGAGTTGAACTAAGTTGGCGATGTTTCTAAGCGAAACATGATGAATAACTTAGACTTATTATATGGCAGAGTAGAAACTTTACTTGCATATAATAGAGTTGAACTAAGTAGGCGATGTTTCTAAGTGAAACATGACGAATAACTTAGACTTATTATATGGCAGAGTGGAAACTTTACTTGCATATAATAGAGTTGAACTAATTTGGCGATGTTTCTGATTGAAATATGACGAATAACTTGGACTTATTATATGGAAAAGTTGAATTATACTTGCATATAATAAAGTTAAACTAAGTTGGGATGATTTGGACTTGTCATATCAGCAGAATCAAACACAGATTGGAACTAAGTGTATATCAGTCAGATTAACAAAGAGACCAAGGTTGGTAACCTCGGCCAGTCTTTGTTTGAATATGACCTCGGCGACAAGGTCAAGGCAACATGCTTAATGAGAATCCAAGTAGAACTTAAATTCACATGGAGAATCAAAGAGGGCTGGAGAATGATGTTTGAGAGTTGGAATTTACAAGCTAAGGTTGGTTTAACACTTGTTGAAATTTTAAAAATTTACAAGTTGAAGTTAAACTGAGGACATGTTTAACACTTGTTGAAATTTTAAAAATTTACAAGTTGAAGTTAAACCGAGGTCATGTTTAACACTTTTTGAAATTTTGAGAAAAATTTACAAGTTGAAGTTAAGCCGAGGTTATGTTAAAGGAAGATGGTTTAACACTTGTTGAAATTTTGAGAAAAATTTATAAGTTGAAGTTAAGCCGAGGTTATGTTAAAGGAAGATGGTTTAACACTTGTTGAAATTTTGAAAAAAATTTACAAGTTAAAGTTAAACCAAGCTTATGCTGCAATAATAGAAGACAGAGGACTTGAGTAAAGTGGCAAGTTGTGAGTAACACTTGTGGAAATATTATGATAAATATTTTCAAGTGTTAGGTCAAAGCCAAGGTAAGCCGAATAGTGGGTACAACCGAGGTGTTACACCCCGAGGAGATTGCACAGTTAAGGTGTATTTTGAAGATATACAAATTATTCTAAGTATAGAATCATACAAGAGTAAAAAGAAGACACATACAACCACGTTGAAAGAAGAAATTAAAGAATGCATTCAGAAAAGGAAAGAAGGCACTTTGGCCTAACATTGAAGAGTGATTGTTTAGATTACAAAAAGGCCGATTTGAAGTACGTGCGGTGTCAGACGGTGGTAGTAAGCAAAGAAGTGCAACGAAAGCCTTGTCGGAGGGAGAGAGTGAAACTGGTTGCAGAAAGCTTCGCGAAAGCAGCAATGGAGGATTTGAGAGAGAAAGTATGAACAAGAACGAAGATGCAGAAGTGAAAAGACGGAGAGAGAGTTAATTTTGATCAAATGCATGAAATGGCAGCAAAATAGCAATTATGGTGCCTTAGACGACGTGCTTGTCAGACGACGCAAACAAAAGTGATGCGACTTGATGGCGCGTATCAGGTATGGTCCAGTAGTGGAAAGATACGCGGTAAAAAAGATTGAAATGCTATGCGTGCCGGCTCATACGCGTGCTGGAACTCTTGGAGTTCTTGATTCAATGAAGCAAATACCTCGGCTAGAAGGATGATCTCAGCTAAGTAAACCAAAGTTTGGTTTTAAAGCATCGATGAAAACAGATTACAGTTCTTGGTCATATGGGGCCAGTGAATGATGACCTCGGTAATGAATAGTGGAGTGAGCTTAGTCGATGTGCTAAATGAAAAGAATGATACAGGTTCCATCACCTCAGGATGCCGAGATAATAGAACCTAGGGGGCAGTTGTGGGCACATAAATTTTGAATGACAACACGTGGCCGAGGTGTCACCGAAGTGCCAGCCGGGATGCCACGTGTCCTGGTCATAATGCTGAGATGATCTCTGCTAGGCCGAGGTTATCTACGAGAATACCGGAATCCGGGATAAGCGGATAAGTGACAAGAGTCCTAAAATGGGAAAAGACTTCGGTTTGGGTAAAGATAAGACTCTTATAGGGTTTATCCTAATCCTATTCGAAGTCCAAGATTAGCAGTAATCTTAAGTCCATTGAAGCTAGGCTTCTATTGGGATTAGGTAAGTGTTGGCTATAAAAGAGAGGCACCCCCATGGGTCTAAGGTATGTCTTTTATGCTCTATCTAGTGAGTTAAGCACTTTTGCTATCTTTGAGAGATATTTTACTAACTTGATCGTTGGAGTGCCCCCAGGAGGACGAACCACCGCGGGATTCTTATCTTTCTGTGACAGGTTGTTCGGGCTTAATCTATTCTGCCAGTGCTCCCCAGCTGAGTTCCTGCTTTTGGTTGTGTGGTCGAAAATCAACACCCACATTAATTATTCCACAAATTTCATTATTAACCCTAATCCTTTACTAAACCTAATCAATTAGATGATTTAATAAATAAAATACCACTCAATTTAGATTTAATGAATATAATCATATTTTCTACTAAAATCGTGATTTTCCATTAAAAATAGATCTTTAAAATCATATGGTCATAAACACGAATTAAACTAAGCAATATTCATGAAAAACATTCAAAACATCTAATTGATCACAAAAAACACATAAACTTCATTTATTGAAAAATAATGCATCAAACAAGCCATACGTTATGAAAGAAAAAGACTTACCCAGATTCTACTGCCAAGTGTCAAACATGCAAAATATGATTAAATAATGTACATATTACCTAATCATACTACTGTACTTACACAATGCAAACCTAAGCCCAACTTAAGGGTACTAACATGATTTAATGCACATAAAATCTATAACATATAAAAATTTAAACATGATGATTATTACATGATGCTTAAATCGGGCTACATGCAAGATTATATGATGATTAAACTAACCTAAACATGTTTATAAAAATTAAACAAAACATGCAAAAACAAAATGAAAACATGCAAGATAGCCATCCTGCATGATGCTTTCAACTAAATCAACACCCCAATCATGATCAAACAACGAAAACATGATAAAAATCAACTAAAATTAAACAGGATTAGGATCAATGCCTTGTTGGTTTGATTATTAAACTGGAGAACGAAGAAAAAGGCGAGATTGCCTTGCTTTGAAGTTTCCCTCAGATTTGGCTTGACTTTGATTCACTTTACTTCAAACCCTAGATCTAGTTTAACTTGTAGAGTTACTGCTAGGGTTGATGATTTCAAAATTTAGAATTTAAGGTGAAATAAGGCAACTCAAAACTCACTAAAAACACTCTAAGATTTGCTTCAAGTTCCGTCATTTGAAAAAGGAAGGGAGGGTAGGCGTTTATTTATAGGCAATAAGGAGCCTTAGGAACCAAGCTAAGGTTAGTTGGGGTTGCCCCATCGTTAACTCCTTGCGCCTCCCATCTAAAATGCACCAATAGTCTAGTTGAAATCGAATTCTGGGATGTCAAGTGGATGCGCGGGCACACTAGAGAAGTGCGCCGCACAACCAAGCTGCAGCCACACAATGCATGTGTGGGTGGACGTGTCACCTTGGTGGATAGGTGTCACCATGCATGCCAAGGTGCGAGGTTTCATGCCTTTGGGCATGTTTGTTGCCTAAGCAAGCCCAATTAACTCCCAATCGACGTTATTAACTAAAATCAGCTCGTTCTTTTGAAAATACCATCAATTCAAGTTCAATCGGACCTTTCCCTCTCCCTTTCCCTCTCTTAAGTGGGACCAAAGAGTTAGGTTTTGGCTAAAAATGGGTTTAGCGGTAAAATGATCACTTTTTGTAAAAAGATAGTTTTGGCTAAAAATGGGGTGATACAACAACTCATAACAACTTCACATATCTCTATAGACAAAGTAATTGCCATTTCATCATCACGAAGTTTTCAAGCACCCAAAGTCTTAGCATCAGTCAAAATGGGGTGTCTACAACATGCATTTCAAATTCTTTTATTGGTAAATTATACTTTGCACCCTTGCATTTTTCACTAAATTCCACCTTGGTCACTACATATGAAACCGTGACAATCAACCCCCTACACTTCTAGTCAAATGCCAATGTCCCCATTTTGTGACTCAATTGTTTAATTTTTTTTTAACAGAATCCAGTTATGTGACAAGTATGTGACTACAAAATGATGGTAAGAAAAGAAAATCATCCTCATTTCCCTTCAATACATATTTTTTTCTCAAAATTTACAACAAATTATTACTGTATTCGGCTAAAACAGAATGCAAATTGTGAAAAATTAAGGAGATAAACTAGGGTCTTGTAGAAAATGTACTAAATTTTAGTATTTAATAAAATTTTGAAAGATTTTTACACAATTTTTGGATTTTTTAAGTGTATCTAGATTAAGTGAATATAAAAACTACTAAAAAACAACTAAAATATATATTTTTTTTTTTAAAGAAGGATTAATTTTTTTTTAAACAGATTTTTGTTTGTCTTTACTAAATTTTTCCATATTTTTGTCAATTTTTTAATTTTTTTTAAATTTTTTTTTAGATTATATGCATCTAAAAATTAAAAAAGTTTAACAAAAATATGAAAACAAATCACTAAAAACAATGAAAATTTGAACAAAAATATACATATTATTGTTCACATTTTTGTTTATTTTTAGTAAATTTTTTAAAAAATTAAGTCAATTTGTTTTACTTTTTAGATGCATCTTGATTAGGTGCATCTAAAAAAAATACAAAATTGACTAAAATGTTAAAAAAAATAAATTAAAAATAAATTAAAAAAAGCAAAGAAAGAAAGAAAGAAAGCAAAAAAAGAAAAATTTACTAACAACAAACGAAACAAATTTTGGAAAATGAAACCGAACATAATTTTTAAATTTTTGCCATAGCTTTTGATTTTGTTGAACAATAGTGTGTAGGCTCTAGCGAAGTGATGCATGAGTAGGGCTACAAATAAACAGAACTGTTCGTAAATAGGTTCGAGCTTGGGTTAGTAAAGGCTCAATTGAACTCGGTTAATTAAATTTTATTGTGTATAAAGCTCAGCTCGTTAGTTCTGCTTGTTTAACATTTATTTAAATAATAGAATAAATATATTATTTATATATTAAATAACATAAAAACATGTATAAAAAATAGTGTTAGTGTCACGACCCAAACTCACCCCTATAGGTTTAGCATCGTAACCGGCCAGTAATCCTAGGATTACCGAAGGCCTTCGAACAGATTAAACAAAAATATAGGGGCTAACGGAAGCAAAAAACAAAATATGATGTCTATAGAGTTATGTCGACATACATGGGACAGAAAACTTTAAACTTTAATACAAATATGTGACATCATAATTACATTAGTATTACGTCACTACATTACAAATAGACCAAAAGTCAAGTTCAAACTTGAATAGAAAGAAAATTAAAAGTCAAAACAAGGTTCACAAAACTTGACCACATCTTAGTTCGGGAACCTCCTCGGGAGGTACTATGGTTAGTTGACCAAAACAACTCTCCAAGCAGCAACTTAGGCCTGGTCACGGGGCTGCTCACCTACATACATAAATAATGCAGTGAGCTGGAGCCTAGTGAATAACAACAGAGTAAAGGTTTTAATGAATAATGTCCATAACAAATTCAGAAATCAGAATTCAGATAAAAAAACAGATTCATATTCATACTCATACTCGTGTTCAGAGTTCACATATCCCATATGATCATATGTTGTATATTCATTAGCGCTAACAAATCCGATGACCTATATTTTGGACCGCCACAAAGGCATTCCGACGACTCATGCACACAAAGACATTTACAATACCCATAAAGGGACGGCCATAAAGGCATTTTAATGACCCACAAAGGGACGCATATCATATGATGTTAAGAATGTCACAAATACATTTCAAAGAATTAGACCATCATTTAATTAATCTCAAAATAGCATTTCAGGAAACAGATCATTTCGTATCATTCTTTTTAGAAAATAGTTCATATCATGTCATAAATGTTTAGAAAATATTTAACATTGAACATAGCTTTACAAGTTATTACTCACAGATAGCTTTGATGGCAGATCTGACGAATCAAACAAACCACACGGGCTAAGGCACGTGACCTACACAAACACATAGCGGATACACATTGAAACATACATTCGAAAAACACTTAACTTGTTTCTTTTCTATCTTTGTGTGTTTCTAATCCTTGTCCTCATTATTATGCCTTAATTAAGGCTTAGGAATGCCTAGGATGCAATGAGGATACCAAAATGTAACTTGAAACACTTAGTCAAATTTTCAAAAACAGGATAGTCCACTCGAGCGCAACTTCAGTTGCTCGAGCAGTCTGCAATGTCTGTAAAACTACTGGTTGCATGATTTTTACGCTTGACGGTCGCTTGAGCCAAAGACTGAGTAAACATGGTCTTCACTCGAGTGCGACTTTCTACGCTCGAGGATCAAAATGTAAGGAGGGTCGCACGAGCGCAGGTTCTACAGCTCGAGCCAACCCCCAAACTCTGCAAAAGTACTGGGAGCTCGCATTCTTCGCTCGAGCCCAACTTTCTCCATTTGAGCGAAGAGCACGAATTCTGGAATTTCCAAATTGTTCTTCCAAGTTCAAAACTCAGCTTTAAACCTTCAAAACACATCTTTTTGGACCAAAACTTAGTAAAACATTGAGAAACTCATAATATATGATGAATTACAAACCATTTCGCAAAATTAAGCCCAAAAGCTTTGCCAATTCTACAAAACAAAAATTGAAACTTTGAAAACATAACATGCATGTAACAAATTGAATTCAAAGCCTCCAAATCATGATCAAATGAGATGTTTAGTTCAAAAACCTGTTAAATTCTTAAACCAAGGCCAAAAATAAACATGCATGTGGAAATTCTTTGAAAACAGCTTCAAAACATTGAGAATTATGCATGCATGCATGATTGTTCTTCTTTTCTACCCTCTTAAGCTCAATTCATGTATTATTGCCTTGAGTTTAAAGTATAGAAGTATAATTCTTACCTTAAGTCTTGAATTTGTAAAAATTCCAAGTTGATCCTCCCAAATTCTCAAGGTCTAACTAAAACCCAAGTCAATTCCTCTCAATTCTCCTTCTTTTACTTTGCATTCACAGTCCTCTCTCTCTCTCTCTCTCTCTCTCTCTCTCTCTTTCTCATGTTTTTGATGTCAAAAACATGATGAAGTGTGTGTATTAGGCTTCTAAACTCACCTTAAGCCATATATAGGCTTCATTAAGACTTAATTAACTTAGCTTAATTAAGTTGAATCAAAACTAATCACTTGTAATTATTTAATTCTAATTATTTTCTTCCGAATTGAATTTCAGTTAAACCTACCATAATTTTCTAAAAATTCCAAATTACACATTGACCTAATTAATTTTGCGTTCAGTGGCCGATAAGGCCTTCACTTCACATAATAAAATAGAAACACAGACAAATCTTTCTACAACAGACAAATATAAATGCAAATAACATATGACACATGCAATTAACATAGAATTTCATCTTAATTACGTATTAAGCGGTCTTAATCAAGGATCATGGGCTAATAACATATCGGGGTTATTATAGTTAGGATTTTTTATCCTTAGTGTTTTTTGTGTTTTGGCAATACGTCACTTGACAAAGCTTAAGATCATTTGTATTGATTCGAAGTATAACGTGAAGAGAAGATTTGGGCTCAAAAATGTCAAAGATTTGGAGATATAGATTTGAACATGCCAACCTTGGGATGCTAAAGGACGCTGTTTGTCTCATCCTTTCAATGGCAAAACATGGCTGAAGAATGAACTTCCCATGTGTAAAATGTTTGAAAGATTTTGCTTGATCTTGATTGTCAATGCATGCACAAAAAGATGGAGCTTCACATGTGCCATTTTTTTTATTTTGTTGGTTTTCCATCAAGTATTAACAATGTGGAAAAAGATTGACAAAATAATGGCTATTTGTCTATGATAAGCTAGCAAACCCTAGCAGAGAACATGAGCCGAAATTGTGGAAGAAGAAGTCTGTAAAAAGCTACTAAAGCATGCATGGTCGCGCCCGTGACCTTTACCTTGGCACCCACAATTAAGGCAATCGCGCCCGGGACCAATGTCATTGCGCTTGCGATTTGGAAAGTTCATAAAACCAAGTCCCAATACTTTTGTCTCTGTATCCCGTGATGGCACATCGGGCCTACGACCTGGAGGCTCGCGCCCGCGACTAGGTTATCCATGCCTGCGAACTTGTCCTGCCCAGATCTATTTAACGAGCCCCCTGGTTGAATTGTTGAGTATCTCTTGCATATCTTTTCTAAGTGTTCTCTCATATGCTCTTTTGAATACTTCCTATCTTGAGAGAGTTTATTTTTTAGAGAAATACATTTTTGAGCGAGTTTATTTGTAAGAGAGTTTGTTTTGAGGCATAACTTTGTAGTGATGATTATTTGTAATGCTAAAATTTTCTTGATGATACATTAGCCATAAGATCTTTAAGTTCTTCATCAAGCTTTGTAAGTTATTAACACCTTTCCAAAAGTGAACCTTCTTGGTGGATTCTAAGATTATAGGCTTCGGTGGATTTCGCAGTCATAGGCATCATGTGATTTAACAAATCTTCTTGGTAGATTCCAAGATTGTAGACTGCAACAGATTCCAGAGTCAGTTGCCATCGTGTGAACAAAATGGATAACCATTAGAGGAGGAAGTGGAGCTACTCATAGATTGAACAATCGGGTGAGCCTAGATTGGCCGTTATAAGATATCTCTTGTACACTCTTTCTTGCATAGGGGATTATTTGTCTGGCCGAGAGCTCGTGGTTTTTTTTCACAAGTTGGTGGATTCCAATTGTGATTTTTCCATGTAAAAAATCTTTTGTGTCATGAATGTTTGCTTTTACTCTCTCTACTCTACATTGATCATGATAGTATATTTTTAGTGGATTGGCCAAATCAATAATCACTTTAACATGGGACATATCTACATTTTTTAAAAGAATTTTCGGTCAAAGTCTATGGTTGCGTTTGGTTTAGTTTTGGAATCATGATTCTCTTTTTGGAGTTGTGATTTGAGTATGGAATAGTGAGTTGAGTATTGAAAAGAGAAAATTTGTTTTGCTATGAGTTTTGAAAGGAATTTTTGAATTTTAAATTTTGAAAGAGCGGATTGGGTATACCCAGTCGTTCTCCCGGACATCCTCCCAAACGTCCGGCCGGTTGATCGGAACAATGCAAATTTTATTATTATTATTATTATTAATATTATTATTATTATCATTATTTTGCAATTACAACCTGTTATTTGAAAAAAAAAATATTTGTTTTAGATATTTTTTAAATATAGAAATTGTTTTTTTTAGATTTTTTATAAAAATAATTTGACAATCCCATCACTAACCATCTTCAACACTATATCATCAAAAGAGTTTTGAATTGAGTTTTGAATTGTGTGTTTGGTTATGAGTTTTGAAATTAATTTTTGAATTGAGTTTTGAGTAATTTGGAGTTGTGTGTTTGGTTATGAATTTTGAAAAGTGATTTGAAAATTTTGCCTTTGGAATCATGATTTCAAAGGCAAACCAAACACAGCCTGTATTTTTCAATTAGTATCAGAGCGGGTCGCACTTACTTTGTTTTTCAAAGGTATAAAAGTGTGATCTTTAAGTGATAGATTATGGATTTAATCCAAGGAGATAATGTTTCACATGAACCTCATTTGCTCAACGAAACCAACTATAGTTTTTGGAAGGCTTGAATTAGAGCACATTTGAAATCAATTGATGAAAGAGTTTGGCAATCCGTTATTAAAGGTTGGAGTGAACCCATGATCACTCTAGGAGTGAGTATTCCAAAACCTGTAGATAATTGGTATAATAATGAATATGCTAATGCAAATTGGAATAGCAAGGCCATCAATGCTATTTTTTGGCTATGTCACATAAGAAGAATTTTGTTGTGTTAATTGTACATGTGAAATTGCCAATGAATCATGGAATATTCTTGAAACAATGCATGAGGGTACTAATGCTGTAAAACGTAGTAAACTTCGAAGGCTCGCATCAAATTTTGAAATGCTTTTAATGAATGATGATAAGACGTTTGATGATTTTTATGCCACCCTCAGTGATATTGTTAATTCCTGTTTTACATTAGGAGAGAAAATCCCAGTGTCTAAGCCAGTGGTTAAAATTTTGAGATCATTACCTGATCGTTTCTAATCAAAAGTCAAAGCTATTGAAGAAGCACAACATGTTGATAATCTAAAGCTGGATGAGTTGGTTGGAAACTTACAAGCTTGTGAGGCTAATATTTTTTCAAAGAAAAAACAGAAAGAAACTCTTGCTTTTAGAAGCTCTCATAAGTTTGTTAAATCTCCCAAAGATGATGATTTTTAATTAGAAATGATGGCTTTATTCGAAAATCAATTTCATAAATTTTTGAAAACGAAAAGGCCTAATTTCAAGGATTCAACTTCAAGGAAGAGAGGTAATGATGAGCAAACTTTTTCCAAAAAAGAAAATGATTTTTCAAGAGATACAATGTTATGAATGTCAAGGTTTGGACATGTGTCGACCGGGTGTCCTTCCAAGAAAAATAGAAAGAAAGCGCTCAAAATCACATGGGATGATGAGAGCAATTCTGAAAAACAAGAAGGAAATGAAGGAACAAGTGAACATCCCTTCAATGCTCTTTGTGCAACATCTTCTACGCATAAGAAAGATGTAACCCACAATGCTTTGGTTACAAGTCTTAACCCCGCTTCAGAAATTGAAGACACTTCTGACAGTGAATATGTCGACTTTCAAGAAACATATAAGAAGATGTAATTCCAATGTTGTAAGTGACAGAACAAAAAGGCGAACTCACAACCAGCTAGGAAGAATGTGTGAAGGAGAAGGATCGGTTGAAAAATGAAGTTTTAGGGGCTCAAGCAACTATCAATGTCCTAAAAAATGAAAAGGACATCTTGACAAACTCTCCACTTGTGAAAGTGAGAGATGTCATTTTCTTGGCTCACATGATGAACTTAAGAAGATAAATGATCTTCTTAAATAAGAAGTTGAAATTTGTTCCAAGACAATTAAAGAGCTTCAAGAGAAGTGTGCAAAAAGGGATCCTGAACTCATTGGTGCCAATGCCACACTCAAATTGTGGAATACAAGTTCAAAGAATTTAGATGTTGTTCTAAATTCACAAAAAAAAAAAAAAAAAGGTGAGTGACAAGAGTGGACTTGGCTTGCTTGTCCCAAGTAAGCCTGAATTGCATTCTGATAAATGTTTTTAATAAAATGGGTAATTAATTTTGGAAAATACAATCAATCCAAGCACAATCAGGCTTTCCAAGGTTAAGAAGTTGGTTTTGGGCTAAAAATGGGTCCAAGAGTAAAATGGTCATTTTTACAAAAAGTTAATTTTTGGCCAAAACGGGTTTATACAGCAACTCTAAACAACCTTTAAACATTCCAGAGATGAAGTAAGTACCATTTCGTCATTGGGCAGTTTGCAAGTCCTCGAAATCTTAGGACCAGTCAAAATGGGGTGTCTACACAGTACAAAACAATATATGTAATCTTTTTATGTGAGTGTATAATGTGTAGCTAAACATGATATATTATGTTTTTACTTATAAAGGGAAAGTGAAGAACGAGTCACACATTTAAATGAATATTAATTACAAATTCAATAGGTTTGATTTGTTAGCATGGTGGGTTGTTCAATGGGTCACTCCATAATCTATTGAAGGTTTGCTTCAGTGGTGGTTAGGATTTAAATTTCAAAAGTTGGAAAGGGAAAATTTGGTAAGTGCTACCTTTGACAGTGTCGTGGTCTGTTTGGAGAGCTAGGAATGATTGTAAATTCAATGGTGTTCAAGTCTAGTTGGAGAATCTTAGTGAAATTATTAGAATTAAGATTGCTCTTTCGGTGAAGTATAATTGTAAGGAGGTAAGTAATTCTATTCATGAGCTGGTTCTCAAGCTTTAGTCCATTAGAAGCAAAGTGTGAGGCCTCTCTACTGTTAAGCCTTGTTTGATTCTTGTTTTCTTGGCCTGTTGTTGTTGTCTTGTGGGGCCGTAGCCAAGCTTGGTTGATAAACATAGCTTCTGGTAGGTGCTACAAATGATAGGGTGTTCATATTTATGCCAGCCTAGTTGGGATGAATGGGTTAGTCTATGTTGGTCAATCTTCACTGTATTTAAAAGATTTAATTCTATTGTGTAAACAACAACAATTAGAATTTAAAGAAATAAAGAAAATGAGAGAATTTGTTTGATTACAAAAATCAAACTCGAAATAATAAATAAATAAATAAATAACAGATTTTGTTTTGTTACAAAAACAAAATTTAAATCTGATTTTAATAAATAAAAACAACACTGAAAATAAATTAAATAACTTACTTGATTTAATTTCTTCGAATTATTTTCTGATCAAGTCCAGTGTTTGACACTGTGTCCTTAAGACAGATTCGTCCTCTCCACGGTGCTTTCAGAATTTGGACGTCTATCTCCCAGGATGGAATGATCTACCACAAACAATAGCAGCACTACAAATTGTTTGCCTTACGAACACACTAAGTGTTTACACTCTTTCTTTCAGAAATAAAATGCAACAAAATGAAGAATAGAATAAGCAGAGGTGAAATACGAAATTTCTGAATGAATAACATCAAATGAGGGTGGTCCTATTTATAGATGTAAAGGTGGCTCTTGGTTTTAAATTGAACAGGTATGATACCTGTTGGTTTTGAATTCAAACAGATTTGAATCTATTAATAATTCAAACAGATGGCAAAAAACGGGAAGGGCCCTGTTTGGGTGTGCACTAATTCCAAACTAGTTTATTTCTGTTTGAAAACGGGAAGGGCCCTGTTTGGATGTACAGAAAATCCAAATCAGTTTAATTTGAATTCTGGATTTTATTTTACCAAAAATAAAATTAAATTCAAATGTTTTTGGCCCAAAAAGATTAGTATTGGGCCGAACAAGCCCAACCACACACCACGCACCCAAGCCCAGCCCAGCCCGCCCGACCGGACGAACAGCGGCGGCAGCGCGCGCGCGCGTGTGTGGTGATTTTTGGGTCCAATGTGTCTAGCCCATTTTGCCCATAACCTCTCCCTCTAAAACACTTGGGTACCCCTTGGGGCACACCCCAAGTACCAAACCCATGCCTTATAAACCCTTTCAAAACTTCCCACCAAATCAATGTGGGACAAGCCATTCTACAATCTTAAGGAATTTCCACCAAAACTCCATTTCCATGGAGCACACTTTGGCTTCAATTTCCCATTCACTCGGTAATGGTTTTGAGCAACCAAATATACCACGTGAATCACAACGCGGCATAGAACGCGTTACCACTTTGACCCGAGTAAATCGACGCTCGGGGCCCACCTAAAAAATAGACCAAACTTGAGAAAAAATTCTGGTTTTACCCGGAATTTTTCTACCATTTCCAACAATCCCCCACACGAATGGAATTTGATGACAACGGAAATGCAACAATATGCAGACTTTAAAGAAAGAGTATAAGTCGAAAATATCTTGCATCAGGATAGGTAGTTTTCGGCCTTGAACCTTCCCTAGTGATAACCTATCGGACTTACTGGCTAACCAATGGACGCGATGCCTTGAATTGTTCAGCCGTTTGTGTAAGCCAAGACAATAGATTTCACACAAAATATCTTCTAACACATCGTGGTTCTCACTGTTGTGTTCATTTTGGCCTTGAACGCGCCTGATTTTCATAAGTGTTTCTAGAGAATTTAGCCTTTTCATTCTCATAGAACTGGCCCCAGTTCAACACTCATATAGGTGATTCCTATTATGAGTATCTCCTTATACTCGTCTTGATTTTATACCTTAATCAAGATATAAGTAATCATTAAAAGCAAAGCTTATCCTTATATCCCTGCATACAACATATGTTGCAGATATCACTCTCACCATAGGAATGGGTAGGGAATTTTTAATCCCTTGGTGATTTCTGGTAAGCCATACATAACTTAGTTGTCCCTTTGAACTTAGTTCTTGGGATCTCCAGTCATATAAGTAGGGTTACCATTATGACGACTTTTATGTAATAGGCTTTAATCCCACCCCCTTCGATGAACTAGACACTAGCTCTTTTGTCAAACCTTTTGTTAACGGATCCGCAATATTCTCTTTAGATTTTATATAATCTATTGAGATTATTCCGTTTGACAACAATTGCCTTACGGTATTATGTCGACGACGAATATGTCGTGACTTACCATTATACATATGATTTTGTGCCCTGCCTATTGCAGATTGACTATCACAATGAATGCAAATAGCTGGCACAGGTTTTGGCCACATTGGAATGTCTTCTAAGAAGTGACGAAGCCATTCTACTTCTTCTCCTGCTTTGTCCAAAGCAATGAACTCGGATTCCATTGTGGATCATGCGATGCATGTTTGTTTTGTGGATTTCCAAGAAACAGCAGCGCCTCCTAGAGTAAAGACATATCCACTTGTGGATTTTGAATCTTTAGTATCCAATATCCAATTTGCATCACAATAACCTTCAAGTACTGCTCGATATCGAGTAAAGTTCAAACCATGATCACGGGTGAATCTTAGATATCTAAGAACCCGAATGATCGCTTTCCAATGGTCTTCTCCGGGGTTACTAGTGTACCTACTCAATTTACTGATAGCATAAGCTATATCAGGACGAGTACAATTCATTAGGTACATCAGGCTTCCAATGATTTGGGAGTATTTTAACTGAGACACTACATCACCTTTATTTTTCGATAAGTAAAGATTGATGTTTACAGGTGTTCTAGCTAAATTCATATCATCCTTGATAAATTTACCAAGAATTTTCTCAATATAATGTGATTGAGATAATGCATATCCGTCAGATGTTTTAGTAATTTTCATTCCTAATATAACATCTGTGACCCCCATATCTTTCATATCAAATCTTTTGTTAAGCATCTGCTTAGTTGATTTGATCATGTTTTGACTGCTTCCAATGATAAGCATGTCATCCACATAAAGACAAACTATGACATATCCTTGGTCAGTGTTTTTAACATAGACGCATTTGTCACATTCGTTTATCTTAAACCCATTAGTAAGCATTGCATGATCAAATTTTTCATGCCATTGCTTAGGTGCTTGTTTTAATCCATAAAGGGATTTTACAAGCCGACAAACTTTCTTTTCTTGTCCTGATACTACAAACCCTTCGGGTTGCTCCATATAGATCTCTTTATTTAGATCACCGTTTAAGAAAGCTGTCTTAACATCCATTTGATGTATTTCTAAATTAAACAACGATGCTATAGAAATAAGCATGCGAATGGATGTTATTCTTGTCACAGGGGAATATGTGTCAAAATAGTCCAGACCTTCCTTTTGTCTGTAACCTTTAACAACAAGTCTTGCTTTATACTTGTCAATTGAACCATCTGCTTTCATTTTTCTCTTGAATATCCATTTATATCCAAGAGGTTTAGAACCTGGTGGAAGATCCACCAATTCCCAAGTATGATTTTGCATAATGGATTCAGTTTCATTATTAACAGCCTCTTTCCACAAAGGTGCTTCAGGACCTGTCATTGCTGCCTTAAAGCTTTGAGGTTCATTTTCTAACAAGTATGTCAGAAAATCTGGACCAAAGGATTTTGATGTTCTCGCTCTCTTACTTCGTCTTGGTTCATCATTAGTTAAATCCTATTGGTCGAGACTATTACTAGTCTCTTGTGTTTGATTGTCATTAGTCTCTTGACTTTGTGTACAATCATAAGTTCTTTTCTGTGAACTTAATTCCTGTCCTTTCTTGTAAGGAAAGACATGTTCAAAAAACACAGCATTCCTTGACTCTATAATAGTGTTCACATTTATATCAGGCATTTCTGATTTATAAGTCAGAAACCGATATGCACTACTATTCTGAGCATAACCAATAAACACACAGTCTACTGTTTTTTGTCCAACCTTCGTCTTTTTCGGAACAGGAACTTCAACTTTTCCCAAACACCCCCACACTTTTAAGTATTTGTAGGAAGGCGGTCGACCTTTCCACAATTCATAAGGAGTGTTGTTGGTTTTCTTGTGGGGTATTCTATTAAGAACATAATTAGCAGACAATATTGCTTCCCCCCACAAGTTCTGTGGTAAACCTAAACTTAGTAACATGGCATTCATCATTTCTTTGAGGGTTCTATTCTTCCTTTCAGCAATTCCATTTTGCTGTGGAGAATAAGGGGCTGTAGTTTGGTGAATAATGCCATGTTGTGCACAAAATTCATTTAATGGTGCATCATATTCACCACCCCTATCACTTCTAACCATTTTAATGGTTTTACCAAGTTGATTTTCAACTTCTGTTTTGTAGAGTTTAAACATTTCTAAGGCTTCATCTTTACTTCTAAGTAAATAAACATAACAATATCTTGTGCAATCATCGATAAATGTTATGAAATATTTTTTGCCTCCTCTAGTTTGAATAAATTTTAAATCACATACATCAGTATGAATTAATTCTAGAGGTTCGGTTTTCCTTTCAACCGATTTAAATGGAGCCTTAGTTAGTTTCGCTTCTACACAAATTTCACATTTATGATTAGGGTTAATTTCAAACTTTGGTATATGATCTAAACCAATTAATCTACGCAAAGCATCAAAATTCACATGTCCTAATCTACCATGCCATAAATTTGACTCAAGAATATAAACAAAAGATGTGTTATTCTTATTCATAGCAATTTTTGGTACAACTGTCATTACATTCAACTTAAAGAGACCATCACTCATGTATCCCTTATCAACATACATACCACTCTTTGTTAATACAAATTTATCAGACTCAAAGACAAGCCTAAAACCATTTTTACTTAACAAAGAACCAGAAACTAAATTCTTCCGGATGTCAGGTACATGCAGTACGTTGTTGAGGGTCAGTTCTTTCCCTGATGTCATCTTCAAGATAACTTTTCCTTGTCCAGCCATAGTAGAAGTAGAAGAATTTCCCATGAAAAGTTGTTCACCATTTGCAGCCTCATTGTAGGTAGTGAACATCTTCTTGTCCGCACAAATGTGACGAGTTGCTCCAGTGTCAACCCACCACTCTTTGGGATTTCCAACCAAGTTAGCCTTAGAAACCACAGCAGAGAGGTTGATGTCATTCACTCCGTCAAAGATGTAATCCAATTCTGTTACATTGGCCTGATTGGTGGTCTTCTTACTTGTACTTCCATGATCCTTCTTAGGGCGGCGGCAGTCAGAAGCTCGATGTCCAGTCTTGCCACAATTATAGCATTTTCCTTTGAACTTCTTGTTGCCATTGTTGTCGCCTTGTTTAGGACCATCTCCAGTAAACTTCCTCTTTTTGTTATGTGGTTTATGAACTTGTTCAACCACATTAGCCTTGGACTCAATGGGATTTTTCCCATTCCTCTTTTCAGCCTTTCGGTTATCTTCCTCAATTCTTAATCTTACAATCAACTCATCCATGGTCATCTCTTTGCATTTATGTTTTAAATAATTTTTGAAATCTTTCCAAGCCGGTGGTAACTTTTCCACTAAAGCAGCAACTTGGAATGACTCGCTAAGAGACATACCTTCTGAATGAATATCATGCAAAATTATTTGAAAACTTTGAACTTGAGAAATTACCGTTTGGGAGTCTACCATAACAAAGTCCAGAAATTTACCGACGACAAATTTCTTCGTGCCGGCATCTTCTGTCTTGTATTTCTTCTCCAAAGAATCCCACAATTCTTTTGCTGTTTTCAGAGGACTATATACATTATACAGCATATTGTCAAGGCCATTTAGGATGTAGTTTTTGCACAGAAAATCTGAATGTTTCCAAGCATCTACAGCGGCAACAACTTGCTGATCACTTTCACCCTCTTTAAGTGCTGGAGCCTCTTCATGGAGAAACCGGGCCAAATTAAGAGTTGTAAGATAGAATAGCATCTTCTGCTGCCATCTCTTAAACTCGGCACCGTTAAATTTTTTCGGTTTTTCTCCATGATTGATTGGTACATGAACATGGTTCTGGATAGGGACCGATGTAGGTGTAACAATAGGAGTACCACTGCCAGATGCAGTTTCAGTTGTAGTAACCATAATCTCTGATTACAAAAATCAGAAAAAATTAAAAGACAAATTAATTTTCTAGTTACTAAAACCAGAAAATAAATTATAACAACAAAATAATTTTATTTTCCTTGTTACTTAAACTAGAAAAATAAAATATCACAATAATTTTCTGTAACACCAAATAATATTCTGCAATTGTTAATGACACCAGTATATTACTACTAGTTGTCAAAGAAAAGAGACAGTATATTACTACTATATGTCAAATAGCATAAATCACTATTTGTTTTTCCAACCAGAATATTACTTTGAAAACACAGAAAATTAAATACAATGAAGATACCAAGAAAGGAATCTGTCTTAAGATTGTTGGTCAATCTTCACTGTATTTAAAAGATTTAATTCTATTGTGTACACAACAACAATTAGAATTTAAAGAAATAAAGAAAATGAGAGAATTTGTTTGATTACAAAAATCAAACTCGAAATAATAAATAAATAAATAAATAACTGTTGGCTAAAATGTTGGCTTATTTTTCCTACGAAGGAAAATATCATAAATGCGAGCGTGCCAGCAAGGATTGAAAAATCCTTACAGATTAAATTCAAGCCAATTATCAGACGATTGTGTTGATGGTTCTTTTGCCTCAACGAAGAGGACTTCAAGATTGCCAAGTGTAAAGAAAAGAAAAATTAAAAGAAGAATGGGGAACGGAGAAAGATGATTGAGTGAACAATCAAAGTAATAATTACTTACCTCTACTCCTATGCTTCGAAAAGAAAGTGCATAAAATGCTTCGAAATGGAAATGCTGAAAATAAATGCTTCGAAATATAAATCTATGTTAAACTACTCCTAAGATAAGGAAAATAACAAGAAATATTGAAATCAATTGTCTTTGATTTAAGTTCTGGATCTTTTACAATGTAGCCATTAATGGCTATTTATAGAAGAAAAAATACAGCAATAACTACTTAGTAACTACCGATTTCTTCCATCTTCATTCTTGTCTTGCCATGTGTCATTCCACTCATCCACTTTGTCCTCCCACTCATCCACTTTGTCCTTCATATTCTCCATTATCTCTATAACTTCTTTTAACTTCCAAATGAACAAGAGGATGCCACGTGTCCTGCAATTATATAATAAATAATAATAAAAATTGCAGATTTATGGTGTTAACATTACCCCCCGCGGCCCTTAAAAATGATGTTTATTTGAATTTTTGAAGGGCCGAACCAAGCACATGACTAGCCTAAGCAGCAAAGTACTTCGAATGATGTAACAACACCAATAAAGTGCTTCGAATGAGTATGAAATTATGACTAGATGACTCGAATTATTACTAGTAACAAGCTTCGAAAGTGATATAAAGGACCAAAATCATTCTTCGAAGGTCGATGGAACCGACAAAAGACGAATTACATCCTCAAAAATACTCAACAAAGCTTCGAAGGTTCACAACCACCATTATTATTTCTTCGAAGCTGTTGTTGATGCAAGATAGAGTGCTTCGAAGCTTACAAAATTATGGCAAAACGGCTTTCGAAGCAACTTATGGCAAAACGGCTTTCGAAGCTGTTTTTGGCCAACCATTGTGGTTTATTCAAAACTTATATGTTTTGGTTCACACATAATTAATGAAAATATTAATTTTGTGCTTTGAACCAATTATTAATTCTTCGAAGACACCAAAACTGTTGTTCTTCGAGCCAACTTATGATGCCAAAAACAGGCATTATTCGACAACTAATTAATTGTCATTTTACATATATTTGAAGAAATGTACACATTTCGAAAGTTTTCAAAGTTTTATACAGTTTCGAAGGTGAAGTAATCAACCTTCGAAACAACTCTTGATGTTTCGAATGTATCTTCAAAGCTTTATACAGCTTCGAATGTGAAGTAATCAACCTTCGAAACAACTCTTGATGCTTCGAATGTATCTTCGATGCTTTGATTGTGTACATACAAACAATTGGCCATCAATTTGAAAAGATAAGCCATTCTCAGCCATTTATTTAAATGCACAGGCTTTTTCTAGCCAAGTTCATGCATTTTAAATGGCCATCCCTTGTTCTTAGTGCTTCGAACTCATAAGAACAATTTGTTAATTTTATTAGCCACATCATCATAATTATATTTTGATGTGAACCACAAATCCAAAAAGGATTTTGAACACCAAAAGTCATGGTATAGTGTGACCATGAAAATTTATACTTTTTGACATTTTGAAAAATGTCAAAAATTTTGAATTCATGAACAGTGGCTTGTTCATTATTCTTTACCATGTTTGGTTTAAAAACATGACTTTCGCCAAATTGATTTTCATAATTCTTTGGCAAAGTGGGTTGTTTTTCCATATTAGCCATTAATGGCTTATGAAAATCTCCCATAAGAATATTATTTTCATGACTTGACTCTCTAAAAATTGGTTTTTGGACCCCCCGAGTCATGTATGAAATATCATTCTTAGCCAAATTTGGCTTAAAAATATGCTCTTTCGTTATGTTAATTTCATAATTTGGCTCTTTAAAAACGGATTCTTGAACCCCCCGAGCCATTGATGAAATCAACTCTTTGCTTTTGCTATTTTTAACCATGGAAAAATTCTGAAAAAATTCACCAATTCCGGCCATTAAGGCCTCAGTTAAAGACTTGGTAGTGAGAGTTGATAACTCATCATTCCATTGGCGAATTTCCATACCAAGTTGATGAATTTCTCCAATTAAGTGGTGTCTTTTTTCTTCCACCAAACAATATTGTAAGGGATGAAAATTTATTTCATCAAGAAAATGGATCTCTTCTTGAAGATCCAAAATTTCTTGTTTACGCCAATAAATTTCATCTAGGCTATTTGAAATGGACAAATCCAATTCATTTTCCATTTATTACACTTGACGTCCCACTGGGCGTGCCAAAAAATGTTGGCTAAAATGTTGGCTTATTTTTCCTACGAAGGAAAATATCATAAATGCGAGCGTGCCAGCAAGGATTGAAAAATCCTTACAGATTAAATTCAAGCCAATTATCAGACGATTGTGTTGATGGTTCTTTTGCCTCAACGAAGAGGACTTCAAGATTGCCAAGTGTAAAGAAAAGAAAAATTAAAAGAAGAATGGGGAACGGAGAAAGATGATTGAGTGAACAATCAAAGTAATAATTACTTACCTCTACTCCTATGCTTCGAAAAGAAAGTGCATAAAATGCTTCGAAATGGAAATGCTGAAAATAAATGCCTCGAAATATAAATCTATGTTAAACTACTCCTAAGATAAGGAAAATAACAAGAAATATTGAAATCAATTGTCTTTGATTTAAGTTCTGGATCTTTTACAATGTAGCCATTAATGGCTATTTATATAAGAAAAAATACAGCAATAACTACTTAGTAACTACCGATTTCTTCCATCTTCATTCTTGTCTTGTCATGTGTCATTCCACTCATCCACTTTGTCCTCCCACTCATCCACTTTGTCCTTCATATTCTCCATTATCTCTATAACTTCTTTTAACTTCCAAATGAACAAGAGGATGCCACGTGTCCTGCAATTATATAATAAATAATAATAAAAATTGCAGATTTATGGTGTTAACAATAACAGATTTTATTTTGTTACAAAAACAAAATTTAAATCTGATTTTGATAAATAAAAACAACACTGAAAATAAATTAAATAACTTACTTGATTTAATTTCTTCGAATTATTTTCTGATCAAGTCCAGTGTTTGACACTGTGTCCTTAAGACAGATTCGTCCTCTCCACGGTGCTTTCAGAATTTGGGCGTCTATCTCCCAGGATGAAATGATCTACCACAAACAATAACAGCACTACAAATTGTTTGCCTTACGAACACACTAAGTGTTTACACTCTTTCTTTCAGAAATAAAATGCAACAAAATGAAGAATAAAATAAGCAGAGGTGTAATACGAAATTTCTGAATGAATAACATCAAATGAGGGTGGTCCTATTTATAGATGTAAAGGTGGCTCTTGGTTTTAAATTGAACAGGTATGATACCTGTTGGTTTTGAATTCAAACAGATTTGAATCTGTTAATAATTCAAACAGATGGCAAAAAACGGGAAGGGCCCTGTTTGGGTGTGCACTAATTCCAAACTAGTTTATTTCTGTTTGAAAACGGGAAGGGCCCTGTTTGGATGTACAAAAAATCCAAATCAGTTTAATTTGAATTCTGCATTTTATTTTACCAAAAAAAAAATTAAATTCAAATGTTATGTTTTTGGCCCAAAAAGATTAGTATTGGGCCGAACAAGCCCAACCACACACCACGCACCCAAGCCCAGCCCAGCCCACCCGACCGGACGGCCGGCGGCGCGCGCACGCGTGTGTGGTGATTTTTGGGTCCAATGGGTCTAGCCCATTTTGCCCATAACCTCTCCCTCTAAAACACTTGGGTACCCCTTGGGGCACACTCCAAGTACCAAACCCATGCCTTATAAACCCTTTCAAAACTTCCCACCAAATCAATGTGATACAAGCCATTTTACAACCTTAAGGAATTTCCACCAAAACTCCATTTCCATGGAGCACACTTTGGCTTCAATTTCCCATTCACTCGGTAATGGTTTTGAGCAACCAAATATACCACGTGAATCACAACGCGGCATAGAACGCGTTACCACTTTGACCCGAGTAAATCGATGCTCGGGGCCCACCTAAAAAATAGACCAAACTTGAGAAAAAATTCTAGTTTTACCCATAATTTTTCTACCATTTCCAATAGTCTATAGTCTTATAGCACCTCCATGTACATTTTATTCTCTTAAGTTGTGTTTGGTTGAGAAATTTGAAAAGAAATTTAGAAAGAAAAAAGGAAAAAGTGTGTGAAACTTGATGAAATGTGGGTATATTTTATTCACATTTTACTTACATTTTTTCTTTTCTTTTCTAAATCCCTTCTCAAATCTCCCAACCATACACAACATTAACGTTTTTGAACTTTATTGATGTATGATGTAAGGCTTTGCCTTTGAACCTTATTAGTGCTTTGTTTTGTTGATAAAAAAAGAAAAAAGAGAAGAGATTATTGAGGTGGTTTTGAGGATGATAGTTGACGATTATGGCATTTGTCTCAATTTCTCTACCTATGTCTACTTTGAAATTAACTAATGAAATGAGGGTAATATAGGATTTTATTGTTGCAGTAAACAGAGTTAACAGATAAGGGTGTCAGTGTGATTTCAAATAATAAAAAAGAACTCAATGTGATTTCAAATGAATAAAGGGGTGTCAGTATAATTTGCCAAATTATTTATAAACAGAAGTGAAGAAAAAAGTTGCCTAGAATTTCAAAACTTGGGTTTTAAATTCTGAATAATTTTTAGTTTTTTTATTCAATTTTTTTAATTTGCAGTCCTGTAGACCCCACTTTAAGATGGAATATATTATTTTCATAGACAAAGAGCGCTTTATTCCTTTGATTATACCTGTGAAGCACTTCCATGAACAAATTCTGTGTGTTCAATCACGGAGATGGAGAGTACAAGGTATCAAATACTTGATTTTGTCCATTTTCCTTTGTATTCTTGTTGCGCTAGATTTAGTGGAGCTTAGAGAATGGGGTGCCTGCTGCTGTAGTGCTCCATGGGAGGGTCTTGGGTCTATTTTTATTATAGATTTGGGTTTTTTAAGTTGGTAAATTGAAATTGAGGGAGTTTGAACTTGATAAACTTATTTGGGGACCAATCTCAATGATTTAAAGTGTTTATTTTTTAAGATATTTTGAATAGAATATTTATAATAAAAAAATTAAAGATCACTACAACATATAAGGATTTTAAAGACTATTTTGGTCACTAAAAGTAAAAATTTTGTTGCAAAAGACATTTAGGGATCAATTTCTATCGTCACAAGGATAGTCGCTAGGTTGTCTCGAAAAGTCAAAAAAAGGCTTTTAGCGACAGAATTTTGAAAATATCACTAATAAATAGACTTTTAAGGATAAAATAATTTGGTCTCAAAATGATTTATTTTTTTAGACAAAAAATTTGGTTCCAAAAGGATAATAATTCATCACTAATGTCTAATTTTCGTTGTTAAAAATATAATAACGACACTTTTCG
Source organism: Camellia sinensis (assembly GCF_055761805.1). Taxonomy (NCBI): domain Eukaryota; kingdom Viridiplantae; phylum Streptophyta; class Magnoliopsida; order Ericales; family Theaceae; genus Camellia; species Camellia sinensis. Next base: position 77,238,287 of record NC_138964.1, read on the forward strand.
CAATAAAAACATTTGGAGCCAAAAAAATAATTTTGTCCCTAAATTTTGGTCTCTCAAGCCTTAATTTTTTGTAGTGGATGATCAGACATTAGTAACTATATGTTTGAATCACATTTATATTATCGAAAATTGATGATTATTATTCTTGAAATTGTATTTTTCGTTCATTTTTTAAAATAAATTTGATTGAAACATATAGCTAACAATATTCGATCATTTTGATTTTTACATAAATATTTCAGTCAACGAGTTCTAAAAAATGAACGATTCAGATTACTAAGGTCAATTCCAAAATGGACAAACCAAGTTTAAATGCTCTCTCAAATTAGACAATCCAAACCCTTTCATTATCTAAATAATTTATTGTGTATAGTTTGACAAGACAATCATTTAAATTAAAAACCAAGTTGAACGAATATTAGTATTTATATATTATCCAATCATATTTATCTTTAAAGCAATTCACAATTTGTTTCCAACATCATACTTATGACTCAATTGACTTGAAAGGGACTGAGATTTGTATGGACTGATGTTTGCGAGAAAAAGCAACCTTTTTGGGAGCTTAACGTGAGGTTAACTTCAACACAAGTATTGATATGATTGGGCTAATACCGTTTATTATGATTCATCTTGAGACAATTTTTTATTTTTTATTTTTATCTTTATCTTGAGACATCTTAGGTTACACGTGTAGGGGTATGAAGAAATAAACAATGATTATGAGAGTAATCAGAAAGGTAAAACTATGTCAGTGAGCTAACAAATCTGGGTTAACTGGAGAATGAGTAGCGAGTGAGGATGGAGCAAGTGGTTCAAGAAGAAAGAAATAGCAGTGCAAAAATGGATAGCATATCACCAAATCCCAAAAAGTTCTTTTTTTTACCATGGAAAATGGGTCATATTCATAGGTTTTTCCTCAGTACCAAAGAATACCAAGTGGCCAAATAAGGTGATGACACGTATCCCTGAGGATCACATGGAATATTTTGTCTTGAACCACCCGGCTGAGGTAACCATGTGTCCCTTTGCATGTACTATGTACTATCTATTTGGTACAAATGCTTCAGCATGTGCCACTGTGCTATTTATTTGGCACATACCTCAACAACTTCTATTTTGAACCTCAGCAAGTGCACTTGTAACGGTGGTACTTGTTGTTGCACCTTCCTTCTTAGTTCGGTTTGGCTTTGATATGCATTCTCAGGATTTCATAGACTGTTATCAGCCATGTTTGTGTTTAACTTAGCGACTTCTCTACTTTTAGCCACCTAACCACAAACTCAACAGCTTCCCAGGGTGCGAACTACAGCAAGGGTTATGTCTCATACCAAGCCCAAAGGGGCTTCATTGGTCTTGCCTATGCAACCAAGGCAAGCTCATGACCTGGTAAATGGAAATGGTGTCCCTTGCTTTCAATTGTTAAAACCCATAAATGTGTATGTGTGTAAATTATATGTATAAATTAAAACAACCAATAAACTAAAATAATTCAGAAGATAATTATTTAATTATTTTCATAATTAAAACTTATAGAAAATAATGTCGAGACTTATGTTGGACACAATCTCCTTAAAATAGATTTCGCCCTCGCTTCGGTGCTTCGAGTTTTAACTGGCATCTACTTCCTAGGATGCAACGACTACACCTTGATTTTACAGCACCATAAAACAAAGTATGGCAAATCAAAATATGTTGCAACTCTTTCTTTTTCTTCCTAAAATAAAATGCAGAATACTGCAGAGAGACACAAGAAAAGAGGACGAAATTCTGATAATTAAATTGATCTAAAAATGATGGAATTAGAGGCTTTATATAGGCAAAACAATGGCTGTTTCGAACGGGTATAAAACCTGTTCGGACAGATTGAAGAGGCACCAACAGATTTGAATATGCTTGAACAAATTCGGTTTCGGGTTGAACTCTTTGAACCAGTTCAGGAGGGTCTAACCTGTCAAGGCTCTATTTGGGTGGAAGAAAAATTATTGAACCAATTTATTTTGATTTTTAAAATCGAAAATAAAAATAAATAAATAAAATTCAAAAGGCCCAAAAAGATAAGTATTGGGCCGGAAAGTCCAATCCAACCTCATACCACGCACTCGCGCCTAAGCCCAGGCCAAGCCCAGCCCGTCCGAACGGACGGCGGCGGCAGCGCGCACGTGTGGTTTTAGTTTTAGGTCCAATGGATCTAGCCCACTACACCCATAACCTCACCTTACCACAAACTTGGGTACCCCTTGGGGCTCATCCCAAGTATCCAAAGTTAAGGTATATATACCCAAACAATTCCTCAAGCCTTTCCAATGTGGGACAAGCACATTTCACAAATGTGTTGTAAACCCACCAAAATTCATTCCCATGAACCCGAAATGCGTGTTGAATTCTCATTCATCCGGAAATGGTTTTGAGCAACCAAATACATGATTTAATTCACTATGCAACATTAAACACAAACCCAAGAAAAAACGTTACAAAAAATGTTTGGGTCCCACCTAAATTAATGCTCAAAGTTAGCAAAAAAATAAGGTTTATAAAGTCATTTTTCCAACAATCCCCCGCATGATGGAATTCACGATAACGGATATACAACAAGATGCAGACAAAGAAATAGTACATTAAGAAGATACACCACATCGAGATAGGTAGCTTTTGGCTTTGAACCTCCTCTAGTGAAAAGCCTATCGGACTTACTAGCTAACCAGTGGACGCGATGCCTTGAACTGTTCAGCTATTTATATAAGTCAAGACAATAGACTACACATAGTGTATCTGTAGACACAGTTTCGTTCTTATGATTGTGTTCATTTTGGCCTTGAACAACGCCTGGTAATTCATGAGTGCTCTAGAGAATTTAGCCTTCTCAACTCTCACAGAACCGGCCCAGTTCACACTCATATAGGTGACTTCTTATTAAGAGTATCTTGCTATACCCCACTTGGAAGTCCAAGTTATAAGAATCATTAAAAGCAAAGCTTATCCTACTAATGTTGCAAGTATCACTCTTCTTATCATAGAAATAGGTATGAGTAAACCTCTTTAGTGATACGTGAAGACGTCCATAATTCGGTTGTCCCTTTGAACCTAGATCTTGGGATCTCCAGTCAACTAGGTTAGGTTGCCATTATGACGACTTTTAAGTAATAGGCTTTAATTCCATTCCCCTTGATAAATAGTACACTTGCTATCTGGCTAGCCCTTTAGTCAATGGATCTATAATATTCTGCTTTGACTTTACATATTCTATGAAAATTATTCTATGTGAGAGCAAATGCCTAACGGTATTATGTCTTCGACGAATGTGTCGAGACTTACCGTTATACATATGATTCTGTGCCTGTCATATTGCTGCTTCGCTATCACAATGAATGCATATAGCTGGCACAAGTTTAAGCCACATTGGAATGTCTTCTAAGAAATTATGAAGCCATTCTGCTTCTTCTTCTGTTTTATCTAATGCGATAAACTCAGGTTCCATTGTCGACCTAGCTATGCATGTCTGCTTGGAGGATTTCCAAGAGACTACGGCTCCTCCCAGAGTAAAGACATATCCACTAGTGGATTTTGAGTCTTTAGTATCCGATATCCAATTTGCATCGTTGTACCCCTCGAGTACTGCTAGATATTTGGTATAATGAAGGCCATAATTTTGGGTATGTCTTGGATACCTAAGTACCCTAATTATCGCTTTCCAATGATCGGACCCTGGATTACTTATGTACCTACTCAATTTGCTTACAGCATAGGCTAAATCTGGCCTAGTGCAATTTATTAAGTACATCAAGCTTCCGATTATACGAGAGTACTCTAATTGTGATATGCCTACACCTGTATTTTTTGACAAATGAAGACTAATGTCAACAGGTGTTTTAGCAAGACGGTTGTCATGCTTTCCAAATTTCTCCAAAATTTTCTCAATATAGTGAGACTGAGATAAAGCATACCCTTCATATGTTCTAGTAATTTTTATTCCTAGAATTACATCTGCTACTCCCAAATCTTTCATGTCAAACTTTCTATTCAATATTTTCTTTGTAGATTTAATCATGTCATTATTGCTTCCATTAATGAGCATGTCATCCACATAAAGACAAACTATAACATAGCCTTTGTCTGTGCTTTTAACATAGACGCATTTGTCACATTCGTTTATCTTAAAACCATCTGAAAGCATAGCGTGATCAAATTTTTCATGCCATTGTTTCGGAGCTTGTTTTAATCCATAAAGGGATTTGACAAGTTTATAAACCTTTTTCTCTTGGGCGGGAACTTGAAACCCTTCTGGTTGTTTCATATAGATTTCCTCATCTAACTCGCCATTCAAAAAAGCTGTTTTAACATCCATTTGATGTATTTCCAGATTATACAAAGCTGCTATCTTAATCAACATTCGAATGGATGTTATTCTTGTCACTGGTGAATAGGTGTCAAAATAATCAAGGTCTTCCTTCTTCCTATATCCTTTAACAACAAGCCTAGCCTTGTATTTATCTATTGAGCCATCTGCTTTCATTTTTCTCTTAAATATCCACTTATATCCAAGAGGTTTACATCCTGGTGGAAGATCCACCAGTTCCCAAGTATGATTTTGTAGTATTGATTCAATTTTACTATTCACAGCCTCTCTCCACAATGGCGCTTCAGGACTTGACATTGCTTTCTTGAAGTTTTGAGGCTCATTTTCTAACAATTATGTCAGAAAATCTAGACCAAACAATTTAGAGATCCTAGCCCTCTTGCTACGTCTAGGTTCATCTGATTCATTATCATTTTGGTCTTCACTACTACCTATAGCAATATCAAAAGTTCTTTTATTTGAATTTTTCTCTTGAATTTCCTTGCTAGGGAAAATGTGTTCAAAAAATGATGCATTTCTTGACTCAATAATAGTGTTTACATGCATATCCAGATTTTCAAATCTATGAACTAAAAATCTATATGCACTACTATTATTGGCATATCCAATGAACACACAATCAACAGTCTTTGGTCCTATCTTAGTCGTTTTGGGACTAGGGACTGCCACCTTGGCCAAACACCCCCACACTTTGAGGTAATTATAGGTAGGTCGTCGACCTTTTCATAATTCATAAGGTGTTTGATTGAGTTTCTTGTGGGGCACCCTGTTAAGGATAAAGTTAGCAGACAAAATCGCCTCCCCACACAAGTTCTGAGGTAACCTTGAACTAATCAACATTGCATTCATCATCTCTTTAAGAGTTAGATTCTTTCTCTCAGCAACACCATTTGACTGAGGAGAATAGGGTGCAGTGGTTTGGTGAATGATACCATGTTTAGAACAAAATTCTTCAAATGGTGCATCATACTCACCACCTCTGTCACTCTTCACTATCTTAATAGTTTTACCAAGTTGATTTTCAACCTCAAATTTATATTACCTAAAAGCTTCTACGGCTTCATCTTTACTTCTCAATAAGTAAACATAGCAATATCGAGTGCAATCATCAATAAAAGTAATAAAGTACTTCTTCCCTTCTCTAGTTTAAACAAATTTTAAATCATAGATATCTGTGTGAATTAAACTTAGAGGTTCAGTACTTCTTTTAACTTTATTAAATGATGCCTTTGTGAGTTTTGCCTCAACACAAATCTTACATTTATGATTAGGATCAAATTCTAAGTTAGGTAAACATTCTACAGCAATAAGTCTATGCAAAGAATTAAAATTAACATGTCCTAATCTACCATGCCATAAAAAAGAAGACTCAACAATATAAACAAAATATGCGTTCTTATTATTAAAAGCCAAATTAGGTATAACAGTTATTACATTGAGCTTAAAAAGCCCATCACTCATGTAACCTCGCCCCACATACATTCCACTCTTAGAGAGTACAACTTTATCAGATTTAAAGACTAATTTAAACCCATTCTTGATCAACAATGACCTAGAAATCAAATTCTTGCGAATTTCTGGCACATGGAGTACATTGTTAAGAGTGAGTTCTTTCCCCGAGGTCATTTTCAGCACAATATTTCCTAGTCCTTTTACAGTTGAAGTGGAGTAGTTTCCCATAAAAAGATGTTCCCCACTTTCTACCATTTTGTAGGTTGTGAACATCTTTTTATCTGCATAGATATGGCGGGTTGCTCCAGTATCCACCCACCACTCCTTGGGATTGCCCACCAAATTTGCTTCAGAGACTACTGCAGCAAGATTGATGTCAGCCACTCCATCGAAAAGATAAAAATCCTCGACTATGTTGGTTTGTGCTGGCTTTTTGCTTGAACTCCCTCCGTCCTTGCAAACGTGACAATCCTTAGTGCGATGCCCATCTTTTCCGCACACAAAACACTTGCCTTTGAACCTCTTGTTCAACCCATTGTTGATCCCTTTGTTGATCTTACTAGAGGATCCTTATTTGGAACCATTGCCATTATACTTCCACTTCTTGTTGTTGAACTTTGACCCTTGTTCATGTTCCACAACATTTGCTTTAGACTGCATGACATGGTTTCCTAATTTCTTGTCGGAACCACGGTTGTCTTCCTCAATTCGAAGCCGCACTATCAATTCCTCCAATTTCATCTCCTTGCGTTTATGCTTCAGATAATTCTTGAATTCTTTCCAAGATGATGGAAATTTTTCAATGATTGCCGCTACTTGGAAAGATTCATTGAGAACCATCCCTTCTACATGTATGTCATGGAGAATTAATTGGAGATCTTGAACTTGGCTAATAACCGTTTTGGAATCTATCATTTTAAAATCCAGAAAACGGCCGACAATAACTTTCTTTGTACCAGCGTCCTCTGTCTTATACTTATGATCCAAAGATTCCCACAGTTCTTTAGCTGTGCTTGTCCAACCCATTGAGGATATAGTTTTGACACAGAATATCACCATGTTTCCATGCATCGACTGCTGCAACCACTTGTCGGTCAGATTCTCCTTCGTTCAATGCTGGTGCCTGTTCATGAGTGAAGCGAGCCAAATTCAATGTGGTAAGATAAAACATTATCTTTTGTTGCCATTTTTTAAAATCATTATCATTGAATTTTTCTGACTTCTCCCCATGATTTACCGGTACTACCGGAGTTATCACTGGCATAATAGGTGTGGGGGTTTGAGTAATAACAGTCTCAGTACTGTTAATTTCAATTGTCATAATTCTGACGAAATAAAAATAATACACCAATCACAAATTTATACAAAAACCGAATTTACACACAAAATAAATAGAATAATATTTTGTAACAAAATTCCAATGATAAATAGTATATTACTACTATGTTATCAAAGAAATCATTAAACAGTATATTACTACGATTGAAGAAATTAAACAGTATATTACTACTATTTAATTTCCCGAAAAAAAATATTTGACTGTCTATCATAGAAATAAGTAAAAATAGAATTCTACTTTAAGATTGTTAAAACCCACAAAGGTGTATGTGTGTAAATTATATGTACAAATTAAAACAACTAATAAAGTAAAATAATTCAGAAAATAATGTCGAGGCTTGTGTTGGACATACTCTCCTTAAAGTAGATTTCACCCTCGCTCCAGTGCTTCGAGTTTTAACCGGCGTCTACTTCCCAGCATGCAATGACTACACCTTGATTTTACAGCACTACAAAACCAAGTCTGGCGAACGAAAGTATATTGTAACTCTTTCTTTTTCTTTCTAAAATAAAATGCAGAATACTGCAGAGAGACACAAGAAAATAATACGAAATTCTGATAATTAAATTGATCTCAAAAATGCTGGAATTGGAGGCTATAGGCAAAACAGTGGCTGTTCCGAACAGGTATAAAACCTGTTCGGATAGATTGAAGAGGCACCAACAACAGATTCAGTTTCAGGTTGAACTCTTTGAACTAGTTCAGGAGGGTCTAACCTGTCAAGGCTCTATTTGGGTGGAAGAAAAATTATTGAACCAATTTATTTTGATTTTTAAAATCGAAAATAAAAACAAATAAATAAAGTTCAAAATTTTTTGGCCCAAAAAAATAAGTATTGGGCCGGAAAGCCCAACCCAACCTCACACCATGCACAAGCCCAGCCCAGCCCAACCGGACGGATGGCGGCGGGGTGCGCGCGGTTTTAGTGTTGGGTCCAATGGGTCTAGCCCATTACACCCATAACCTCACCCTACCACAAACTTGGGTACCCCTTGGGGGCCATCCCAAGTATCCAAAGTTAAGGTATATATACCCAAACAATTCCTCAAGCCTTTCCAATGTGGGACAAGCACATTTCACAAATGTGTTGTAAAGCCACCAAAATTCATTTCCACGAACCCGAAATACGCATTGAATTCTCATTGATCCAGAAATGGTTTTGAGAAACCAAATACATGATTTAATTCACTACGCGGCATTAAACACGAACCCAAGAAAAAACATTACCAAAAACGTTTGGGTCCCATCCAAATTAATGCTCAAAGTTAGCAAAAAATAAGGTCTACAAAGCCATTTTTTCAACAATAAGCTACCCTATTCCCATCTTCGCAGGGTCATCGCGGTGTGCTAGTATCTCTGGGCTTGCTATCAGCTCCAACCTGTAAGCATTGGGACCTGCTATCAGTGCCAAGCTATTGAGCTTCAGGGCCTGCTATCAGCGTCAGGTTAATAGTCCTTTTCCATGTTCACAAAAGATTGAGGAAAGAGTTCTCAGCATCTTTGACCCAAAATCTCTTACTTAACTTTCAAGAAAAATCAATGAAAAAAAAAAAAAACATCCCTTTCAACATCAAATCTAAAAGATCATTCAAATAGCTCCATGCAACAGCCACATCCACTCATCAAGATTGAGTATGGATTAAAGTATATGAACCAACATGCTTGAATGGTTAGATAAATGATAAGAAAGTGCAAGAATATGAAAGAAAATACACTATATAATCAAACTTGTGGATGAATGGCTACTTTCTAACTTCTAACCCATTCACAAGGTTCCAATCAACACATTTATATATAAGAACAATAAATTATACCTCTAGAAAGTAATAAAAGAGTACCAACATATATAACTGAAAGAAACCATCCACTCAATGGATGGGTGACTACTTTCTACTTCCCTCCACATCCATGAGGACTCCTTACATGATTACCACAAGCTAATAACGAAATTAATACCTTAAAGATGAAGAAAAAGAGAGAAAAAGTGAGAAAAGTTCAAAAGTTTCACCTTTTAAAAGAGCTTGAGCTTCTTGGTTGTCAAACTCCTTTTTAGTACCCTCAAGGTTCTTTAGATATGGCTTATAGTTCTTACTATCCTCTGCAAGAAGTTTGCAATTAAGCTTTAATGGAGTTCAAGTGGTTGGTGTGTGAAAAAATGGAGATTGGAGGAGAGTTAGAGTGACAAGCTCTAAAAAACAAGTCTCTTGGCCTTTGAAAATTGTGTCATCCTAAAAAATGAAGCTAGATCTTGTATTTAAAATTATGTCATCCTATATTTATGAAAAATTTGTAGAAAAAGCTAAAGTTCCTAAAAATGCTCCCTACCCGGATATTTCAGCCGACCATACCACTATTCATTCGGTCGACTACATGTTTTATCCGACAATGATTTGTTGTATAACCAGATAAAAAATATACCGCTAGATCAAAGAAGTAAAGCTAGCATGATTTGAAAAGAGAAATAGATATTTTAGAGGATTTCAACCTTTCCATTCATTCCTACTATAACCTTCACTCGGTCCACTAAAAAAGACAATATTTGGAATTTGAAAAAGTGAGTCTCAGGACATTGTAGAAAATGTTTAAAACTGTACAACCAAATGTATTTTGAAAAAGTGTTTTAATTCGGTCTAAAATGTTTTAGCAAAAGCGGGTGTAACGTTGCAATTAAAGCCCAAATTGCTGAGGAATTTGTAAGATTAGCATATCTCGATTTTCATCATTGGATGTTCGGAAAGGAGCGCTCAAGTTTTAAGGCCAGTCAAAAATAGGGTGTCTACAATGTGTTGGTTCTACCTTATCTTATATGAAATGATTGAGTTTGATGTATAGATCTATTTTATTTATTTATTTATTTATTTATTTTGTTTATCATGTCGGGCCTTGTGTATGTATCATTCATATAAAAAATGAGATTGATCTAATATTTTTAACCCATTCATTTTATCGCATTTGTACCCAAAAAATTAAAAATGAATGGACTATTTTTAAAAACTCATTGACTATTAATTTTTTTGAAGACAACCTTGATAAAATGAATGGATTATAAATATCATATCGACTTAATTTTTATTATTATTATTGATATGCACGCAGGTGTAGACACCCCATTTTTGACCGTCCTCAAGACTTGGACGTCACCGTTTGAACACCCGATGATCATCCATGTTTGTGTTCGTTTGGAGTTCCCGAAGGTTTCGGCTACGCGCCTTGCCTCAGGATCTCCGAATTCGACCGTTTAGTGTCTGGTTTTGCGCCAACCACTTGCATTTTGCCTTGGAGGGGTAGGGAATGCCTTGTGAGGCATCCCCACACACCACCGGCCATGGCCAGAGGCCACCGACTGGTTTTTGCTGCCACCGGCAATGTATATTGCCGGTCGGCACTATTTATTGCCGGTCGGCACTCACTTTTGCCAAAATGGAAATTTTGAGGAGCCGACCACTGTTCCTCTACTTTATGTAGATATTTTGTGCCAGCTGTGATAGCTGGCACCAACTCTGCTTCCCTCCATACACGTGTATGGAGGGATGTCCCTCTAAGCAAGCTTGTTGTGTAAGCTTTGCAAGAGGGACTCCTATAAGAGGAAAGGTCCTCTCCTTGTTCTAGGTGAGAAATTTTAAAGGCAAAAACCAGAGCTTATAGATATAGATACACCCTCTCTCTATATTTCCCTCTCTCTCCTCCTTTGTGTGTGTTTCTTGGCCTAAAAGTGTGCTTTTACCTTACTTTTGCACTAATACACACACCATTACACCTTGCTCCGAGATTGAGGATTTTTGAGGGTTGATTCTTAAGTTTTGGGGCTATTTTTGATCAAAAGAAGAGGGCTGCATTGGCTGTTCTTGAGGTGTGCTTCAAGGGTGAGCATTTTGCTTTAGTTTCCCCAAACTTGCATTAGTCTTTTGCCTATCTTGCTTGCTGATTTAGTTTTTGTGCATAACATAAAAAAGGCTTATATTTTCATGCTTAAGAACTTTCATTAAGGGTCTTTTGTGGTTTGAGTTCAAACTCACCCTCTTAGGCCTTATTTGGCCTTTTTGTTGCCTCTTTGGTAAGGCCTTGTTTGCTTAAGTGTTTTGGTCTTCTCACCACTGGAAACCAGTGAATTTTCAGTGGTGAGGAGGGTGGTTTGAAGTCTTGCATAGGGGAGGGACACCCCTCTCCCTTCATTGTCTTATTTCCTTGCATTTTGGCTTAAAGGGTAACATGCATGCTTGATTGATTTAGGCCCCATTTCAGAGCTTTTTGGGTGTCCTTAGGTCATATATGATCTCTGTTTTTGGTCGGATTTGTACCCCTTTGCATGCTTAACATACTTGCTTTACATTCCTCTATTTGGCCTAGAAATGCACCTTGTGTTTAGGCCATGATTCTTGCATGTGTTGGCTTAGTTCCATGAAGGTGTTGGCATTATTTTACCATGTTTAAGGTCTGTTGGCCATCTATTTCAGTCATGCTTGCCTTGTTTGGTGTCATCTCTTTGTGTTGTGGCTTGTAAGCCTTGAGCATATTGACCTCTAGCATGCGTAGCTATGACCATCCTCATGATTTGGCATCATTTAGGGTCACATTTCAGCCCATAAATCATGCTTGCATGCTTGCATATGTGACCTCTTTCATGCTTTGAGGGTGTGCCCTTTTATGCCTAGAAATGAGTTTTGGTGCATGCATTTCATTGGAGCCACCTAAGCTGTCATATTAGGAGGTTTTGGAGTCGATTTTTGCATGTAAAAATTCTGTTTTTACTTGTCTAATTCATGCCATGATTGGTCATATTGATAGAGGTAAAGTGGCCCCTTTTGTGCCTTAGCCTTAGGACCATTGGCTTGCATCTTGGTATGAGAGTTTGACCACCTTTTTAGGCACTTTTGGCCACTGTTTTGGGGTGGATCAAGGTCTGGCCCTCTATGGTTTAAGGCCCTTTTGCATGCTCATCTCATGTCCATTCCATAATTGCTTCATTAAGTGTTGTAACTTGACGATCCCATTGTTTAAATTGTCCATATTTGCATTGCATTTGCATCTTGCATGCCTAGCATTGCATACTTGCCATATTAGTTGCATGGCATCTGGCATGCCTTGCATTTTCATCCTATGTTGTACCTTTGAGCCATTGTTCCCATAACATGTATTGCATTACTTGGTTTGGGGTGTCAAACCAAGTATGAGGGTCAAGGAGCATTCATACTATAAGTGATATAATGTGCCTCGACTCTCGGTCACCGGGGCCCTTGACTTCGGTATGATAGGGTCTTGGTCCTCATTTGTGTGATTGCATGCATTTTTACATCAAGTGGCAAGCTTGATTTCTTGGGCTATCATGCACCATTGATGGCTCGAGGATCGAGGGCCATGCTTCCCTGAGTTCAACACATGATGGGGAACATGAGCATGCTCACATATGCCTGAAATCCCATGCCATATACTGTTTGTTCTCTGTTGCTGTCAAAACTGTCTTCTGCAGGAAGTTTCTGCCGACCGGCAGTATTCAATACCGACCGGCCATGGATGAATGCCCGATAACTCCAGAAGCTGCCGATGGAAATTGTGCACTGCCGGTAGGCATTTCCCCCAGCCGGTGGTACTCTGCAGTATGCAACAAAACTGTCCTAGGGCTTTGGCAATTTTCAGAGAGACAGGGCAGTATAAACAGAGGCGGCAGTGGTATGGTACGGGTTTTCCAGGCGAGCCGGGTTTCGAGCATGCATCATTCGGGCATCTCGAGGCGGGGGCTGTGGCCACCTTTCTTTTTTTTGCATTCATTATGTTAAGTAAATTAGAAATTCTGTAATAATTTATTTGCTTATTATTTGGACTGTAATATTTATTCGGACCCTCTGAGTGAGGGCGATTGTGTAATAAGTGTGCGTGAGTGTGTGTATGTCTTCCAACCCCACGTCTTTCTTCCCTTTTATTTACCTGCTTATGATGGTAGACTAGGGCATGTTTAAATTAGCATACCTTATGCTATGCATGCGTGCATCCATACATTTGTCTTGCATGCACCGGGCTCGGCACACCATGCTAACTGCATTTGTATTTCAATTCCAAATTGAATACGTGCATCAATTGACTGCATTTCACATGCCATGCTTAGGTTAGCCGAGCCTACCCTAATTGCATCTTGCATGTGTTGCATTAGCCAATCTAACATGAACTAGGATCATGCATGTTTGCTAACTAGTTTATTGTTTTGGCACGGAGAACATTGTAAGTCTTTATGCTTTAGCATCTCGCATGAGTGTAAATGCTACCATGACAGCATGCTTACCATGTGGCTAGGTGCTTATGTGATAAACTGCTTGAATGCCTGTGGGTGAAGGTTGGATTGTTTGAGTTGGGAAAACTCGTTGAAATCCGTATTTTAGCCTACTTGCGAGTAGCAAATTCCAAAACGTTTTTTTTTCAAGACAAACGGATATGCAATGTTTATTTCCAAATTAGGCAATCTAGTCTATACTTGTGTGCTGTGCGCATAACATAGAAATTCTAGGCTAATAATTGGAATAAGAACACGTAACATTTTCAAAACTAGATATCACGGTTAGTAGAGGCCGGTCTTCAGACCGGGCGAGAGGGGGTGCTCATAGCTGACCTTCCCCGATCGTACTCTAACTCCCGAGCCGAGGCAACTCCGGTGATGATGGACACGTGGCCTTTGGCACCGAGTCAGGGGTTCCTAAATTTCCCCATTTTAAAATATTTAGGTGGCGACTCTGTATCTGGAAAAGCAGTCCATGTTTGGCACTACTTTTCAAAAAAATCTGTTTCTCAAAACGATTTGCCGGATTTGGACTCTTTGGTTCAGATTAAGAACCGTGACACAAATCGAGTCCGAACTGTAGCATGAGGCCCCCCTGCGGACGTGTTACAGCATGGTTTCAATAAAATAAATGGTTCGGATCATTGAAACTATACTCATGGTGATACCCATGAGCTCGGACAACACCCTCCAATCCAAATTTGGATGGGAGGGAAGCCGAACCCTAGAAATAGTACTTGGTATTATACAATGAGGGCATGTTTGATTGACATGATAGAACATGTGATTGAGATTATTAATCCGTGGGTCCAATAATCTTGTGTTTGTTTTGAAATTTTGTTTCAAGATTATTAATCCAACAAATTTGTAGGATTATTAGTAATGGGGTAGGGGTGAGATTATCTATCCTGAGTTGGGAAATAAAATAAAAAGACTTTTTTACCTTTAACTAAAAATTAAAACACTTATTATTTTGATATAATTTTATATTTTAGAAGGCTAAAAATAAATTTTAAAAATTTAAAAATATTTTTTGATATTTATTTTATCAAATTAATTTATATTTTTAAAAAATATTTAAAAACAAACCAAACATGGCCTTTGTATTTTGTACTTTTATTTTGCTTTTATTTATTTATTTATAATTTTTTTCAAAACTATGTTTATGAAGAAATTTTGATAAAGTAAATATTGTGAAGAAATATTGATAGAGGGTAAGATTAGAAAAGAAAATAAATATAGTTGTAATCTTACATTTATATGTTTTCTTATCCAATGCAAATCAAACAATGGATAATGGGATAATTTATCCTACTAATCTAATTGGATAGTGAATACCATACTAATTTGATAAGATTAATAATACCTTCACTATTAGTCTTATGAATCAAACATGACCTGAATGTCCACATTTTGCAAAATCATTGGCGGATATGTGGAGTAGGCATGTCAATGGATCGGTCACCCAAATCCAATATGAATTCGACACAAATAGTTCGATTCCTTTATTTTAATTTGAATACGATTGGCCGACTAATCTGAATTCATAGAATCCAATTTCAAATGGATTGGATTTGGATAAATCTGATCCGATCTGCTTATATATTCGAATTTGATTACAATGTTACCTTCATCTCTCTTTCTCTCTCCGTTTGTTCACCCCAACTAGCACAATTCCTTTATGTCTCTATGTTGTTGATTGTTTGATTCAATCATAATCCCATCAGACCTTCATCTCTCTGTGTGTTGTTGATTCTTTGAATCAATCACAAACCCATCATAAACCAACATCAACTCTCATATTTCAAAATGATTCGATTGGACAAATACTGAAATTTATTCAATATGAAAAAGAAATTGGCCTCTACAATTTTTTATGCAATTGTTGTTGGGCTCGCACTTGTCGTCTCTCAACTCTCATGGCCTGATCGAGGAAGAGCTCAAGCAAGTTTTCAAGAAATTCGATGTGAGCGGTGATGGAAATATCTTGTTGTCGAAGCTAGTATCGATATTGGAAACCTCGTCGACACCACAATAGAGGTGGATCTACAGACGAAGAGATCTTCAACTTTGATGAGGTAAGTGACATTGTGGTGGCGGCGCTATTCAGTCTCTGTTCGAAAAACACTGAATGGTTCCTCTGAAAATACTCAAACCCTAACCCTTGAAAGTCTGGCAATATACCTATTGTCTGAGTATATATAATTATAGAAAATGTTGTAAGCTAAAATGGATCGGATCGGATTTGTGAATCAGGCATTCATATAAAGCAGATACGGGTTCGAATGGTTCAGTATCGGTCAATATCTAATTAGATCGATTGGATTTTGCCAAACCTAACCCGAATTTGATTCTTTTATACATCTGATAAATAGGAGTGTAAAAATGGCCCGTAACCTGTGGGAGGCCTAAAGCCCACTCGCAGCCCAGGGTGGACCCGGCCCATTTAGGCCTGGGCTCGAGCCCAACCCGAGCCCCTAGGCCTGAGCCTAGGCCATCATTTTGAAACCCAGCCCGTGGCCCAGCCCATCGACCCACTTAAGGCCCACTCAAGGCTTGGCCCACCCGAGACCCAATATCCTTTTTTGGTAGAAAAAATTTAAAAAAAAAAAAAAATGGTCAGGCCCGCCCAAGTCTGAGGCCAGGCCTAGGCCTACCAAGCCAACGCACCGGCCCGTCTAAGACCTGAATACCCCTAGGCCTAATTTTTTGGCCAAGGGGCCGGCCTGGCTTGGCCTGAATTTTGGCGGGAGCCCGCGAGGCCCCGACATGGGCTAGGCCAAGCCCAAGCATGGGTGGACAAGGCTTGGCTCAGTAGGGGCTTGTTCGAACTTGATTCGTTATTTTTTTTATTCCATTCAAGTTCGAATATGTTAAAATCTTAATAAATAAGTCCAAACATATTAAAGTTTATCTCGTTAATCCGGCTCGTTAGTTGAATCCATTTAATATTTATTTAAATAATAAAATAAATATATTATTTATATTAAATAACATAAAAATATCTATAACAAATAAGATAAATATGTTATTTATATATTTAAAAAATATGAATGTATATAATAGCTAATTATAGATAATACATTTATATAATAATGGTTGTAAATATGATTATTTTGGTTAAATATTGACTTTTCTTTTAGCATGTATATATATAATATTGCATATCTATACTATATATTAAGCAAAAGGGGGCTTTTAACCCCAAGTCTTGTGGGAGCTCCAATCTCCCAATCTAAATTTCTTAATTTTTTGATTTAAAAAAAAAAGAAAAAACCTTAGCATTTATTAACTTCTCTCAACCCCACCCCCAAGTCTTACCCTCATAATAACACTTTAATGCATTAAAAATAAGTATAAATTTTTTTTTTTAAAATTCAACACATATGAATTCCTTGAAAAGTCCCAACACATATGATTATTATCTCTCATAATAACACTTTAATGCATTAAGAACAAGCATAAAAAAAATTCTTGAAAAGTCCAATACATATGATTATTATCAAAATATTAAACTTTAATATAATTAAAAAAAACATTTAATTCCTTAAAAAGTCTAACACATTGTTATTATCAAAATATTAAACTTTAATATAATATAAAAAAGAAAAAAAAGAAGACAATTAAAAATCACAATTCACATATATAGATAATTGTAAACACAATCCGTATCAATTGTAATTTTAATGTCATGCGTAAGTATGAATTTATAATTTTTTTGACTCGTGAGCAAGTTCAAACTCATGTCAAGTTTAAATCAACTTGGCTCGAGTTTGATTCGTTAAATTTTTATTAAGGTTGAACTCGAGTTTGAACTCGAACTCATTAAAATCTTAATAAATAAATCTAAATATATTAAAACTCGATTTGAGTCAACTCGTTTATCGCCTTAATCCATGATTTCTTTTAAGAGAATGGTTGAGATATCTAAACTAAGAGTTTTAGCCTCCGTTTGGGAAGTGGGTTGGCTTTTTGACTTTTTGACTTTTTTGGCTATTTTTGTCTAGGCTAAAAAGTTTGGTTTGGGAAGGGCTTTTTGGCTTTTTGGCTTTTTTGACATTTTTTGTGAGAGAAGAATGTAATGATTATGGGTTGGATGTGATATTTTATTTTTTGTGGCTAAAATAGCCTATTTTATTTTTTGTGGCTAAAATAGTCAAAAAAGCCCCGTTTAGCTCTTGCCAAACGGAGCCTGAGTCTTACATGATGTGATGTTTTGACTTTATATATATTTTAATTTTTTTTTTTCTTTCTAACTTACCAGAGCTGATTTAGAGCTTAAAATTTATGGAATGTATTATTGTTACTCCTTCCGTCCCAAAATATTAGTCTCTTATTCTATTTTTCATTGTCCAAAATATTAGTCCATCTTCAAAAATGAAGTATAAAAATAATATAAATTTCCTATTTTGCCCTTCTTTTAAATTAATAAATAATATAAAAAGTACAATTATGACATTGATATTCCCAAAAAATATACTATTAAAAGAGTAATTTTGGAAAATCAATTTTTTTCAAATGTAATAATTGATTGTACTACCAAAAAAATTAGATTCTTCAAAAGGAACCATTATTTTGAGACAAAGAGAGTATTATTTTAAGGGGTTGTTTGGAATGACCTAAATAAGTGTAATTTTTATCTTTTTACGAGAAAATGTGCAGAAAAGTAAAGAACTGATATGATAAAAAAAAGATAAAAAGATAAATTATTTAGGACTTCTCAAATGACGCTTGAGCCACGTGTACAAACAATGGACTGGCGGGCGGGAAAAAGTACTATTTGATCCAGGAGATTTGTACCATTTCCAGTTATTAGACTCCTATTGATAAGATATTATATTGCCATCAACTCATCACATCACCGATCAATCATAAAAATATTAAAGCCCTCCCTCACTTTGATTGTAGATTAGGATTGATTTGAAATATTTTAAATAAGTATATTTTTTAATTTTTATAAAAAATAAATAAATATAAAAATATAAAGAGAATGTATTAATTAATGTGACTTAAATAAATATATTTATATAAAAAAAGTACACTTATATAATTTAATTCAAACAAGATTTTAATAACTTCTAGACCGACGAGAATCCTCTCAACATAGTTTGACTACAATATTTGATATTTCATTTGAGTAATATTACAATGGTAGTGTCTTTTTGTTATATTGAATTTATTATTTTGTTTATCATAAATATATTGATTGAGTGGGTTTCATTAATTATTTCTGTTACTAATATAATTGAAAAATTTAGAAAATTTCAAAAATATTGATTTGTGATTATGTATCAATTTTAAGCAATAGATAACAATCTCAATCAAACAATCAAGACAAATCGATACAACGATTCTAACATGGAAAAATCACAATTGGAACACCTCCAATTGTGATAAAAAAATTACGGGCTAAAGTCACAAAACAATCCGCTAAGAAGACAAAAGGAATTACACAAGTGTGCTCTCAATTACCTAGCGAATCCACACTCAATTTGAACCGACTCCTATATGTCTATTCCACCACAGTCTTCATCTCGAAATTGTTTTACCTAACGTTGAATCCACAACGCCGATGTCGAATCACGACGATAAGCCACTCTAGAATCCACCAAAATTTCAAACTCGCATTCCCCATAATCCACTGAAGAACAACTCTCTATTTTCTATAGAATAAACAAACAATCATTTGATGTATACTTCTTAAACCATGAGTTGAATACTAAATCAAACATCAAAGGAAACTAGCAAAATAGCTTCAGATATAAACCCTAATATCCAAGAAGAAGATCTGAAAGCATAACCCTAAAATCTGACTGAAACACATATTTATAACAAACTGTTCTGTGATCTCTGCTCGAGCGAAGGAATGGCCGCTCGAGCGGATCTCGCTCGAGTGTAGGAAAGTTTGCTCGAGCGTAAAATCTCAACTTCCAGTACTTTTGCAGACATGTCAAATTTCTGGAATCAAACATTCTTTACTCGAGCGCACAAACGGCTGCTCGAGCGAACAAGCAACTTTGAATGTATTTTTGTATTTTGCTTCGGGGCGCTGCTCCTCAACCCCGCTATGGCGCTACCCCGGACCCGCCAAGGGGCGTTGCCTCCTAGACCTCCACGAGCTGACTGGGCAGTTCGATTCTCGACATAGTCAGTGAAGTGGCAAACATGAAAAAATTATGTTTTGAAGCTTCTCTGCAAGACACAATTCAGGTTGAATTCCCATCTAAATACTCATAGCCTCACTAAAATATAAGAACGAATAAAATTACAACTTATAAGAATTTTGTCAAACAGAATTGTTAAGAATAAAAACCTAACAATAATAATTTGACACATATTAAATTAATTATGATATAAAGGCGTAGTTATTGTAACATTATTTGAGCAATATGAGGCAAGCTGACATGCTAAAGTAATTATGGTAACAAAGGCATAGTTTTTGTAACATTATTTGAGCTGCATGACGGGGTTCACATTGAAAGTGATGATTTTTGTATAATTAAATGAATGTTTGGGAGGAGATTAATATAGTCAAAATGTCACATAAAAAATTCAAAAAAAATTTATTCATTCTTTTTACTTTTGACATATATATATATATATATATATATTTGTAAAAAATTAAAAAGTTATTTTCACATGTTTCAAATTTTTTTTAGAAAAAAATTTATATATACATAAAACTTGACAAGAATGATATGGCAATATCATTATTATAAATAAATTCATCTTCAATAGTGTTTTGTTTTAAAATGAAAGGTCAATAATGAGCCACATCATTATGTATGAAATTTTTATTTGTATAAATTATTATTTTTTTCGTGTCATATTTTAACAAAAAAATCATAAGAAAAAATTACTTCTCAAATGAATTTTTAAATATTATTTCATATGTATAATATACTAGGCTTCATAAAAGAAATATTAGGAAAAGTTTCATGAAATTGTTTCTAGTTTCATGGAGTTTTTAGAAACAATCTACTATGGTGGGTAACAAAACAAGAAAAACGGCTTACTTTAATGCAAGTATGTTTTAATTTTGACACTATTACAAAATCATAAATAGATCATGGATTTTAACTGTGATGCTTGTGATTTAATCACGGGTTTTTTTGTTTTGTCAAATTGTGATATTTGGAAGTGTGATTGTTAAGGGTTATTTTTTCGATCACATTTTTTGACTGTCATGAAAAGATAATATCATCACGTGTTTTGACTGTGATAATAAATATTTAGATGACAAATTTTAAGTGTGATTAATAACCAATAAAACCTGAGATTGAACTTAAATAATTCATAATTAATAATGAGATAAAATCACAATTATATGCATTTCTCATCACGATTAGTGCGTGTCATAAAAAAAGACTTAGACCACAAAATGTTACTATCAATCACTGCATATAAACCATGATTAAATATGATATACAACTAATATCTAAAATATAATCAATAATATTTTACACATTTGAATAAAATACACCTATTATTAACTATCTTTTAAAATCACAACATTGACCTCATACAAATAACTAATAATCTCATATATTTTATAAATGAAATTCGAATGTTGAAAAAATGTATACAAAGAAAGTTAAGGAATAAAGGTTTTTTAACTGTAATTACACAATAAAAATCTTATTACAAAAAATGAAAAAACTTGAGGAAAACTCAAAGTGTTCTGCTATGTTTTGTCTTCTTTGACCATATTTTACATCTCTCTAAGCAATTTCTGAACTAAATAATAAAAATACAAATTAATTCAAAGGTTGCTAGAAACATAGGAATAAAATTACTTATTTGTTCAACACAATAAAGAGTCCTCGTTTGGGAAAAGCTATTCATCTTTTATCAAGTTAGGTACCTAGAACATTGGAGTAATGCCAATGCCTCCAGCAAGTATCCCAAAAGCTCTAACTTGGCCTGGTAGATACTTGAATCTTCCCTGGGCACACACCACACATTCATTAATTACAAAGATTTGAAAAACATGAAAGTGGTTCAGAACCTTGACTTTAAATAACCATCTCAGCTTCAGAAAAGAAATTTTCACATCATGAACTTCACTGAACGTCATAAAGTATACCCAATTAAACATAGCTCAACATGTACACTCTTCTTGTTCAAATGAAGAATGCTTCAAAAGAATGCATGACAAAGATGAAATTCCCATTTTTATGTGCCAGCTGAGGCAGCTCAAAAACAGAACCTTTTGATATCGTACGAGCAAAAAAAACTGTGAAACGTGAAAATTCTAAAAAACAAACAGAAAATCTACAAATGAATGAAGATAGTCCAACTAATAGATCAAACACACACAAAAAATAAAGAAAAAAGTAACCAGCACAATAAGATATATATATATATATATATATCAATGCATGAGAGAGAATCTCATATAGCAGGCCGAACAGGCAAAGAATGAGGCCATGGATAAGGTTGCACTCCTAAAGCAAAAGCTACAATGACCCCTGTTTTTGAGGCTCTTCAAAAGCCAAAAAAAAAAAAAAAAAGGTGTAAACAACCAAAGTCATGTTGTCATGTCATACACGTAGTCACAGTCATCTTTCTAATTTTCTTTAAATAGTTCATTGTGAATTGGAGTCCAATAAGAGTAATTTGCAGGGGACTATGCAGATTTATAGATTTTACTATCATATCATACCTCATGGTATGAAATTTGTTATCCATGGTTAAAATGATAATCAGATTGAAAATTGTTGAGTATCCAAACCATTTTGAAGTAGGCCATGGAAGTCAAATGTAGCTGCTGCAGATTTTGAGTTATAGGCCTTGTTTGGTTTGTTTTTCAGAAAAAGTTTTGAGAAAAATTCTCTATAAATAATTTTTCAAGAGTAATCAAACTAAACAAATTTTTTCAAAAAAAATCTCAAAATTTTATTTGGTTATCTACTTTCCAAAATTACTCTCTTATACATATCAAATCAATCACTTTTTTTTAAACTCTCTCTCCAAAACAATTTTCCAAAACAATTTCTGAAAAAAGACAAACCAAACAAATTTTATACTTTTTTATCTCAAAAACTACTCTACAAACACAAACCAAACACACCCATAGATTTTCTGAAGTTTTTCCAACCTAGGGTGGCTATGTTAATGGCTTGCCATTTACTTTTGTAGTTGGTTGTTGGCAAGCAAATGATGATTTTTTGGCTCTCCAGTTTGTGTATAAATAGGGAGAGATGTGAGCTGAGTTGATTATCAGAAGGTGAAGGGAAAAAAAAGAGTTGTGAGAAGTGTATGAGGGTTCTGAGTTGAGTAGAGAGAGTGAGAGACTCCTTTTTTGTATGTTTGCTCTGTTTATAGTGCATTCTCTTTCTCTCCCGTGGACGTAGGCATTGGGCTGGACCACGCAAATATTTGTCTCCTTAGTGTATGTGATTGTATGTTAATTATCTTTCTGGATGTGTTTAATCCCAACAAAAATATTTGGGCAGTGTATATCAATTTGATGCTTTTGTCACATTTCTTGCAGTTAGTAATAAGATATATCAATCTCAGTGGGCAAGTATCAATCACCATCTGCTTTAGTTAAAACATCTGATCAAACCAAGACCATCTTTACTGTACAATGCGCAATTATTGCAATAAGATTAATCCCTAAGGACTAAGTAGCATAGAACATCTTCAATGGTCACAAGAAATGTGCCAAGACATTAAAGATATAGAACATCACCAATTTGACCATCGATCAATTTTGATGATGTATTGCAACCTTATAAAATAAATTATTTATTTATGTTCGTCAACAACTTTAACATAAAATCAACAACCAAGAGTCAAAAAACTAAAATTAATATCTATTATTCCCATAAAGTATGAACAAGAAGAAACGAAATAGAATTGCATTCATCAAAGAACAAAACTGATCAGAGACAGAATTTAGCCTTTGAACATCGCAAGGGGATGTAGAATCAGTATGTGCATCTCCAGCTTTGCAAGCTCATTCCCCCGGACAGTCGTGTACCCCACTGCTAAATGGCATAAATGTATAGGGCTTTGGCACCAAGAAAAAAATTTAGGGAAAAAAAAACTAAATAGAGGAAAATCTCAATACTAATCTTGACCATACCTCGAATCTTGATAGATTTAACTTTTGAGGGTTGCTAAAGAATTCTAGATTGTGATGAATATTCCCCAATAAAGGCATAACCTTCCAGCCTTCAGGACTAAGGTACCCCTCCGTTGTTTAATTCCTAGATAAACATAGAAAAAATCGGGTTATTTCTTATACAAACTAATGGTTGTTCTGAAATGGGGTTAATTCAATCTCAAATGTTCACATTTTAATCAAAATTTAATCGATTATCTTACCCTTGTATTCTACATCAGCTACCACCTCTCTGAATGTGAAAGATATAATGCTTACTATTCTCAAGCTCTCTCTCTAATATACCTAAAATGTCCATAGCCAAACAAGGATTTCCATGATTAAAATGTGCAAGTTCTTGCATGAAAGTAGAAAGAATAAGTCAGGGAATACTTGCATGAACCAAGTGACATAACAAACTCGATTGCATATTACCTGGAAAACTTGGGCACTTCGCAATGGAGATGGGTTTGGTGGGGGTTTTGTGGTTTGTCCATTTAAAACTATTACTGATTTTTCTTCTTGAAGTTGAAAATCTAAAATTCACAATTAAATTAAAAAAAAAAAAAAACCACAAATCAAACAAATTACAACCTAACTTCACATACCTTGAAAAAAAATCAAACCTCAACTTTCAATTCAATCCTCACAATCAGTACTCAAATAAACAAACACAAATTAAAGACAAAAATCAACAAATGAAGTGCGAATCACCTGATTGATCAAAACTAATTTTCTCAAAAACCGAAATTTTACATTGGTGGAGACAATTGTAAAGGTTGGAGCTTCATATACAAGAATTGCAAGAAAAGAATGAAAAAATAAAAACCAAAAAATATTATTTTGAAATTTAGCTACCAAACTATACCAACGAGAGAGAGAAAGCAATAGGCCTAGATGTAGTTTACTGTACTATTGTGCCAAAATATAATTGAAGCAATAGGCTTAAATTATTATGTTTAATTATTACTATAGTAGTGGAAGTTGCTTGCAAATTGGTTTATAAAAAGTGGAAGGGAGTGAAGAAGCCAAACAAAGGATGACTTGTTTGACCCAATCCAACAAAGAATACCATAAAGATATAATTAAACAGAGCAAATAAATATCAAAAAATACAGAGTAAAACACAAATTAGACATTGCATGTTATCAAGAAGTTCAAATCCACCAATATTCAGACCATCCCTAGATCGTCCAGCAACGAATCAAACAATTTCCTTAATCAAGACAAATAGAAACACTCAAGTGAATAATAAAAATAACAACAACTGGAAGATCTAAACGCAATCTAAAGGAATTCAATTGCAATCGCCAGCAACAACTATAATATATCAATGAAATTAATCAAAGGTCCACAATTGTATATATAAAACCATTGACCTATATATGCAACAATTTTTGCATATGTTTAAAAAGGTATTGATGCTCAGAAATCACAATAAAAATATCAAGAATTGAAATATAAATATGGCCTCAATGAACAACAATTGAAATATTCGAAAATATACGAAGTGGATAGAAAGAGGAAATGCAATGATCGAAGAGAAGAAGAAAGTGCGCACAGAGTGATTCTCGACTGGAAATTGAAACTAAATGAAATGAAATCGTGAAGAACAAAAATCACGTACCTATGAAGAAATCGCAAAGAACAAAATTCCAATCGAATACAAAAGTTGAATCCAAATAAAAACTAAAATTTTATTAGATAAGCCAAATAAACTCTACAAAAGCTGAATCCAATGCCCTAATCATATTCTGATTTAGAAAATCATATTCTAATTTCCAAAATTTAGGTCTTTGATTTCTGATTGTGCAACCCAAATAAAGTATTCATGCGAAAATTACAATAAAACAAACAACAAAATGTGGAAAGAGACGAACCTGGTGAGCTTAGTTTGCAAATAACATGAACTTAGTTTTGTCTTATAGTGCTCTATGATTGATAAGCTGTGACTTAATGTATGTGATTGCATAACATAAAATAAAACACCACAAACTAATCCAAATTTGAAAAATCTTTATGAAACTTTCCATGATATTTGTTTCATGAAGTATAACATTACTCGTAGAATATATACAGAAGTTCACAAGGATTACAAAATGAATCTGCATAAGCCAAATACATTAAAAATGACATAGTTATCAGATATGGCCATAGCTCTAACGTCTCATCTACTAACCCATTGAAATTAATAGGTTAATCACATGTTTCATCAATGGCAGTTTGATTCAGTTAAAAAAGTTTTAATAAATTTGGACAAGCTAATAAGTCAAGTTAATCGACTTAAAAATAAGGAGCAACAATAGGGCATCCACAGTGGGACTCCCACTAATATCAGACGTTTAGATGTAACCAGCTTGTACATATTTGCTGTACAATGTAACGATTGAGGAAAATTTTGACGATAAGTTTGTTTGTTTGTTTTTTAATCTTTTGTCTTACACATTAAGGGGCGTTTGTTTCATGGGATTGAGGCATTGGATTGGAGTTCATGTCCAATAGATAAACTAGTCCATTGTTTGATTAGAAAAGTGAAAATTTAACTATAGTCAAATACACATAATTTTGAACCAAATAATCGAGGAACTATTTATCTCAAGACTAACAATCCATTGTATTGCAATCTCCCTTCGTCTAGTCCATCCAAATAATCACCCCCTAAGGGGCTTGTAAATTCTAACGTCTCATATAAAGAAGAGAGAGATAGAAGTTTTTTGTGTCAGACACCTATTAAGAGGCATGATAATTGTGAATATTATTCTTACATTTGAGAGAGAGAGAGAGAGAGAGAGAGAGAGAGGGCAATGTTGCAAGTGCTGCGGGTGTTGTCTCACTATACTTTTGTAATAATTTTAGTCTATGTGCTGTTTAACATCTACTAAATTCAAGCGTGACAATCGTTTTTAGACCATTCAAGAGTCGAATCTTCACTCATTTTGACATTTGTTGGTCCAACGCTTTGTCAAGTAAGAATAAATCCCACGAAGAAAGCTTTGCTTTCTCGAATGCCACAAGTAGACTTGATGTCTAAAGTGCACCAACCACGGCTCATGTTACTTTATAGCACGAAGCTCGCTTATGAGTAAAACACTTGTCGAATTGAGGTTCATGTCATCAAGACGCTTAGCCACACAAAGATGTGCTAGTGAAGACCCTTGACCTAGCTCATAAGCTTCCACAGCATGAAGGGTCTCATGTTGCGCTAGTGTCTACTAACAATGGAAACTGAGGCTCAGTTGTGTTGGGACCAAATTCCCAAGACCCAGTGATATCGCGTATAGATTAGACTCCAAAAAAATTACAATGATCTATAAAAT
The DNA here is from genome assembly GCF_055761805.1 of Camellia sinensis. Lineage (NCBI taxonomy): Eukaryota > Viridiplantae > Streptophyta > Magnoliopsida > Ericales > Theaceae > Camellia > Camellia sinensis. Next base: position 77,265,128 of record NC_138964.1, read on the forward strand.
ACTACAAGGTGGAATTAGGGTTTATACCTTTGAGATCTATCTAGTTTGATACCGTTTAAATCACGAACAAAAGATTATAGTTGATGAATTCCGAACTCGGTTGCACCTTACAATCTTCTACCGTATTCCTTCCTTATGCCTGATCACGAACTGGGTGTGGGCTCAAAAATGTGAACTTCCTTGCACTCTCTGTAAACCTGAAAAATTGTTTCTTCTAGAGAGCTACAAGGATGCATATATATATATATATATGTGTGTGTAGGCTACGACAGGGACAATTAGGAGTAGATTAGGATTAGGACTCCCTATGGAATTAGGAAAACTTAATTCAACATGAATTATAATTCCTAATTTCATAAATTATAATTCATATTACTAAAAAATTATAATTGCACTTCAATCTTAATCTCGAAATTATATTTCGAGCTCCACATTATTAAATGCTTATTTATCTTCACACGTTAAGATTACTTATACTCGTCAATTAAATAAATTAGTGACAATTAAATTTTATCGATTTCTTAATATTTTCTTGAGACCTTCCACTTAACCGATTTGACATGTCGAATACAAAATCCATCTGCAGGGTTTGACATAATCAAAGCTTAAGCTTCTTCAAGAGGTATTATCAATCCCTAAATCAGAACGTGGATTCTTTCAATAATCAATATCCATCATACACTTAAAGTGATCACCCAACTCACTGAGCTTATTGACCTATAAAGAATCTCACTCTTTTATGAATTAAAATGACCAACACTAAATGCACGTGATTATTAATTATTTTCCTATTAACAATATAAGCACTCATAATAACTATGTGATGTAAATTGTCTCATCCAATCAGTACATGAACAATTATCCCAATATGGTCTTACTTAATACACACAAAGCGTACTAGCACAATGAGTTGAAACTTTATCGTTTTCTATAGTCAAGACAAACCTACTCAAACACCATTCTACAGTCCTACCAATGGTGTGTCCAAATCCATCTTAGACTATAAACCACTTGTATTCGACAAGAACTACTGATATGATCTTCCATGTGTAAGCCGTACTATACACACCAGATCACATACTTCGTAGAATAAAAGACACACATGCAGAATATTAGACAAATAATATAATACAAATATTACTCATAATGATTCTCATTAAAACTGGAATAATTGATATTATTCAAACCAAATACTAAATCCCATTACACAAAAAGATGGGTTTTAGTATATTTTTCTAACAATCTCTCACTTAGACTCAAAGCCATGTTGCCATGAATCTCACTCACATTCCCTTTACATGACTATCAAAAGTCTTGGTCAGTAAACTCTTTGTAAAAGGATCTGCAGGTTGTTTTCCGATGCAATCTTGGTCACCACTACATCACCTCCTTGAATAATTTCTCGTATAAGATGATACTTATGCTCGATGTGTTTTTCCTTCTTCTGGGCTTTAGGTTCTTTCGAGTTAGCAACCGCACCACTATTATCACAATAAAGTGTAATCTTTGACTGTAAGAAAGGTACCACTCTTACATTTTCTAGGAAGTTTCTAAGCCAAACGACCTCTTTGGTTGCTTCAAAAGCTGCCACATATTCAGCCCCCATGGTGGAATCAGCAATACATGACTGCTTGACGCTCCTCCAACTTATGGCTCCACCTCCCAAAGTAAACACATATCCCAAGGTTGACTTTCTAGAATCCTTATCTAATTAGACATTTGAGTCTATGTATCCTAACGATACTAGACTATCTGCTTGGTAAACCAACATATAATCCGTAATCCTTTTCAAGTACTTGGGTATATGTTTTACTACAGTCTAGTGCTCTTGCCATAGATTAGACTGATATCTGCTAACCATGCCAACAGTAAAACATTTGTCAGTTCTAGAACATAACATCACACACATGAGGCTTCCCACTGTTGAGGAATAAGGAACTGCCTTCATTCTTTTTATCTCTTCAGATGTCTTAGGACACTAATCCTTGGATAAAGTGATTCGATGCCTGAAAGGGAGAAACCCTTTCTTGGAATCCTGCATGCTAAATTTGGCAAGAATAGTATCGATATAAGTACCATGTGATAATCCCAACACCCTTTGCTTCTTAAAAGCTTATCCCAAGGATGTGACCAACCTCTCCCAAGTCCGTCATATCAAACTGTTCGGATAACCAAACCTTGACTAAAGATAACACCCCAAGATCTTTTTCGATAAGCAAGATATCATCCACATAAAGTACAAAGAACATCACCATGTTTTCATTATGTTTCTTGTATACACAAGACTCATTCGAACATTGATCAAAGCCAAATGACTTGATAACCTGATCAAAATGAATGTTCCAAGATCTAGATGCTTGCTTAATCCATAAATGGACTTCTTAAGCTTGCATAACAAATGCTCTTGACTGTTTTTTGTGAAGCCTTTTTGTTGCGTCATATAAATGCACTCGTCAAGATTCCTATTAAGGAATGCCATCTTGACTTCCATTTGCCAAATTTCGTAATTGAAATGAGCTGCAATGAATAAGAGAATTCGAATAGACTTTAGCATAGCTACTGGCGAAAAAGTCTCCTCATAATCGATCCCTTCTTTCTGAGTAAACCCTTTTGCAACATGCCTAGCTTTTATAGGTTTGTACCTTTCTGTCTGTTTCTCTCTTCTTTTTATAGATCCATTTACATCCGATGGGTTTTATCCCTTTGGGTGGGTTTACAAGATCCTAAACCTGATTAGAGTACTTAGACTCCATTTCAGACTTCATAGCCTTTTGCCAAAATTCTGCATCTTTATCTTGGAGTGCTTCACTGTAGTTACAAGGTTTGATAACTAGTTCATTAGGGATCTTATCATACGATTCTACCAAGAACATATACCGGTCAGGTTGAGGAACAACCCTTCCACTACAAAGAGGCTCGACTTGTTGTTGTGTAGTTGTGACACACTGTGTTAATTTTGATCCTTGTGCTGGTTCAGTATTAGCACGAGCCTCAATAGTCCTCTGACTACAACTAGGCAATGGGATGTCAAAGATTTTTTTCTCATGGTGTTCCCTATTGTACCATTGGTATTAAAGAAGTTTTTGTTGACTTTCTCCTCTCAATTCTTCTAGAAAAATTTTACTTCTGAGTTTGTGGTCCATTACATAGTCTTCTTCTAAGAATCGGGTTAGGGCTATAAAATAAACCACCTTTAGTTCCTTTAGGATATCCAGCAAAAAGGCATATTTCTGCCTTTGTTTCCAACTTATCTGTGTTTCCTTTTAGCATGTATTGGACTACCCCAAATTCGAACATGCTGTAGATTAGGTTTGCGCCCAATCCACAGTTCTATAGGAGTAGTTGGTACTGACTTAGACGATATCAAGTTCAAAAGGTAAGCTGCTATTTCTAGTGTATGTTCCCAGAAGGAATTTGGTAAATCTGAATCTCATCATAGATCTCACCATATCCAAAGGAGTCTTATTTCTTCTTTTTGCTATGCCATTTTGCTGGAGCATACCAGGTCTAGACAACTGGGATGTAATCCCCTCATCTGATAAGTACTCCTTGAACTCTCCTAAAAGGTACTCGCGACCACGATCAGATCGTAGTGTCTTGATACATTTATCTAGATGTTTCTCCATTTCTACCCTATACTCCTTCAATTTCTCAAAGCATTCAGACTTACGGTGCATCAAATAAATGTATCCATACCTTGAGTGATGAAATACTCAAAGCCGCCTCTAGCCCTTATTGTCATGGGTCCACATAAATTAGAGTGAATCAATTCCAACGATTCTTTGACACTATAGCCTTTGGCCAAAAGAGGCTACTTGGTCATTTTACCTACTAAGTAGGATTCACAGGCTAGAAGTGCCTCCATTTCCAATGAACCTAATGGCCCATTTTGAACCAGTCTTGTAATTCGTCTTAGATTAATATGACCTAGGCATAAATGCCAAAGATACATTTGATTCTAGTTTGAAGTTTCCTTTCTCTTACACGGTAAACTATTAGTGCTATTCAATTCATTAAATTACAGTGTGGGAGATACAAGATTAATAATATAAAGATCATCCACCAATGAACCAAAACAAATAAAACATTTACTAAACCTAATAACCACTAAGTCATTAAAATAAATAAAATATCTATGTCTAACCAACTTGGAAACTGAAACTAAATTCCTTTTAATGGAAGGTACATAAAGACTGTGACAACTTGCTTCAGGTGACCGCTCGAGTGGAGATGATGTGCTCCCAGTAGTTTGTCTTGCAGGTCAAGGGACTGCTTGAACGAACAAGTGGTCGCTCGAGCGAAGATGAATGGTTCCCAGTAGCTCATTTTGTAGGCAGAGATACTAAGAGCTCTCATTCACCACTCGAGCGGTCTGCGCGAATTCAGCAACTTAAAAGTCACTTTTTAGATCATTTCTTTCGCTTTTCTTTTTCTCTCTTCTTTCCTCTCTCTTAAATTTTGAAAACCCTAGATTTCCCTCTCTATATGTATCTTATTTCACTAAGATTCAAGCCCAAATCCCTCACAAGAAGTGGAGTATATTTGAAGATCTTACTTTCTATTGATTAGATTTCGATTCTACGAAGGATTCTTTCTAAAGTCTAGTTTTCTTGCTATTTTCTTGAGGTAGGGTTACTTTTAACTTAGTATCTCTTTGTTTTGAAGATGATTATGTGGTATTGTTGTGGCCATGATACTTTATTTTGATGATTGAGTAAAAGTTGAGTTTTATGTTTAACAAAAACGGATTTTACCCAACTTTTACCTAGATTTCAAATAAATTCTTATGGAAGGAGAGAGGTTGCAGAGGTGATTAAGAGTGATCACAAGTATAGAAAGCCATAAATAAATACAATCAACTCAAATAAGATGGTGTCTAAGGCCTAGAACACCAAACTCATGAAGACAATTACACTACAAGCATGCAAAAACAAGCTCAAATGCAACTAACAACCAAAAATAGTGCTAAAACAGTCTAAAATAAGTCCTAAAACATGCTAGATTTAAGACAACAATAGCTAGATTAATATGTTAAAACATAGCACAAACTAGGCTAGTAAGCAAGACACAAGGAGGGGAGGCTAACCCCTCTAAATTTGGACTTCAAAACATGATTTTGGCCACTGAAATAACTCTAAAAAATAGTGTTTAAAAGCTCAAAAACAGATAGTAAAATGATGGGAAACACAAGGGTAAAGGCCTCCAAAACAAAGTGCAGAGAAGGGTGAACCACCTCTCATCCTTTAATGGCCTTAGAACCCAAGTTTCAACCCAAAAATACAGAGTTTTTATAGCCTAAAAATAGCTGGAAAACTGCAAGAATAATAGCAAATAAGACAAAGCAACAAGCAAAGCCTTATAGCTTTTGAAAAGAAGACCAATTCTGGGCAAAAAATCAAGACAACACACCCTTCAAGAGCTCAAACCAAGCTCAAAAGTACCTCAGCTCAAAGATGAGAAGGTTTGGTTAAGAGTGTATAGGCAAAGGTTAAGGATATGTAGGCTAAAGTGTGGAAATTTGGAAGAGAGAGAGAGAGAAATGTAGAGAGAGGAAAACTTTTGCTTTAAAATTTTTCTAACCTTAAAACATGAGAGGGAGGCCCTCCATATATAAAAAACATGAATTCTCCTCAAGAACATCCAGCCCTACACATGGGAGGAGATACAAGCATCTATGCAAACAGCTAGCACAACTGTCACAAAATATCTGCAAAAGACACTGGTGGCCGGTAGACCACATCAGTGGCCGGTAACTAAGAGTGATGGCCGGCAGCCCAAAAAGGTGGCCGGCAGGCCACCAAGGGTTGCAGGCTTGAAAAGCTAGGGTTTTGGTCCAAAAACAAAGCAACAGGTGTGCAAGGTTTGAAAGGCTCAAAGCTGTGGCATTCCGCTGAAGACTTTGAGCACTTGGCAAGCATATAGACTCATCATCGAGTGTGCAAGCGATGACGTCCAAGTCATAACGGCCGTAAAAAATGGGGTGTCTACAGTACTAAGAAGGAGTTTGACAACCAAGAAGCTCACCCTCTTTTAAAAGGTGAAACTTTTGAACTTTTCTCACTTTTTCTCTCTTTTTCTCACTTTTTCTCTCTTTTTCTTCATCTTTAAGCTATTAATTTTGTTATTAGCTTGTGGTAATCATGTAAGGAGTCCTCGTGGATATGGAGGGAAGTAGAAAGTAGTCACCCATCCATTGAGTGGATGGTTTCTTTCCTTTTATATATGTTGGTACTCTTTTATTACTTTCTAGAGGTATAATTCATTGTTCTTGTATATAAATGTGTTGATTGGAACCTTGTGAATGGGTTGGGAGTTAGAAAGTGGCCATTCATCCACACGTTTGATTATATAGTGTATTTTCTTTCATATTCTTGCACTTTCTCATCATTTATCTAACCATTCAAGCATGTTGCTTCATATACTTTAATCCATACTCAATCTTGATGAGTGGATGTGGCTGTTGCATGAAGCTATTTGAATGATCTTTTAGATTTGATGTTGAAAGGGATGTTGTTTCTTTTATTTTCATTGATTTTTCTTGAAAGTAAAGTAAGAGATTTTAGGTCAATGATGCTGAGAACTCTTTCCTCAATCTTTTGTGAACATGGAAAATGATGGAAACATCCTTGTTCCATGAATAGGAGAGGAGTCTTCATTAGCCTTTGATGAATCTCTTACTTTAAAGGCAAAGCTTCCACCAAGAAATAGTAAGCATTAATCTATTCTCTTCATTTAATAGCATGAATTTGGGTATTAACCTACCCTTATTCACAAAGAGATGATTGTAGGTTTTTGGGCTTGAATATCTCACTACCCCTAATTCTTTTCATTTGATTAATTGTTATAAATACATGTTGTATATAGTCTTTTATGTTATTATATAAGTGTTGAGGTCTATTTACCTTTTCCTTGAATGTTTTCTGCAAAAGGAAGGGGTATAAAGGATGAGCACCTCTTAGAAGGTGTGTTTTGGGTTATGATTTGGTTCTACTGCACAAAATAGAGTTTTTCTCAGAGGTTATACCCGGCTGGATGATTTTATGCACCACTAAGTGAACTTTGTCCCTAGACAAAGCAAAGTAGAATAGGGCAGTTTATGAGAAATGGTCTCCTAGGCATTTGTGGCTACTGTTTATAACTTGCTTTGCATTTTAATATGATTTGTTAGATTTAGCTTTCATTTTATTATGATTTGTTAGATTCAACTTTGGTTTGGCAAAATCTGTTCAAATGTTGTAATAACTTCCAACCTCAAGTCTCCTATTCATTCAATTGTTGTAATAATCTTCCAACCCCACTTATTTCTATCTCTTTTATTTATACGCTTTCTGTATATGCAACATCATGTTTTATTTATCATATTCATGACTTGCATTCATTTTTCATGCATTCGGGTTCAGTTTATTTACATTTGTGGAAATTATAGTTTCTAAATGATTATATGCGCTATCTCATGCCTTTAAATGACATGACACGTGTTAGTAGCCGAGTCCTTAGGTGCATTTTGTGGGTGTATTGCATTAGTTATTTATATATAAGATCATGCATATATTTCTGACACATTCTTTAGGCTTACCACAGAGGAATACTATGTAAGCATTTTCAGTTTTAGCTTACTGCATGTGAATGTTATGTACTGTCACGACCCAAACCTGATACCCGGAGGTTCGGCATCGCAACAAGACAATAACTATAGTCATCACAAATAATAGTGCAGCGGAGTAAACTAAAAAGGTACCAAAATCTTAATTATGACAAATACATTGGACAGTCTGCATTGCCAGAGTTGAACTATGACTACAAAGTGCCTTGTGCCTACCCCACGCACTAGTCCTGACACATCACCTGAAAGTGATTAACAACTATAAACACATAGCAGAGTGAGAAATATTATACTGAGAGCATAAAAGGCATAAAATTCACCATGGATAATTATTTGGCTAAACAGAGCTTAGTACGATATTAAACTACAAAGTATATAATAATAGACGTATAATACAGAAATCATATAAACAAAATAATCATAACCATGGTATAGAACATAACAGAACAAAACATATGTATGGATTCAAGAGTTGGCTCCCACAATAGCATAGCACTTAGCTCCGCATAGCACTTTGCTTCGCACCAGAAATTAAAGGGTCAATGGATCCATAACAACAAAGGGTCACTTAAAGTGACAACAGAATAGAACAGAGAGTCACATAAAGTGACAATTCAGAAGGCTAATAGATATTAAAGTCCCCCAAGGCATGGGACTCCGTGGTGGTACTTACAAAATAACTATTCAAAAACACATTTAATAAACAGTTTTATCCATGGTTTCCCTTTTTAAGTAAATAGGGTTCATTTAACAAATAATATACTTTGAAAAACTAATATGGTTTGCAAAACATAATTATATAAAAAAGTTTATGGTAGCTCAAAATATAATAAAACTCACCTCAAAATTAATGCTTGACTCTTACTTCTGCCTTTGGCTCACTCTCTTATATACCCCTCGTTTGTTATTCTTGTGATTTCATTACCATGCAAGCTCACCTATTTATAGGTGAGAAAGTTCTTACTATGCAGTACTATGTTACACTATGCTTCACACCACGTGGTACCACATGGCACCATGCTTCCCATGAGGTTTCTTGAAGCACTATGCACAATTTCCCCATATTCTATTATGGCCCCAAAAAATGTTGTAATTACATTTTTTTTTCCAAAGATTAAGTACATATATTTTGGGGTGTCACACTTACTATATCCGACATTATATCGTGGCTATGTGCTTAAATGGAATATTAGTGTAAATGCCAGTGGATGGAGGTTGTGTTGCTTGTGTTGAAATGTAGTTGATTCTTATGTTTCTGAACTCCTTGTTATTGGGAGTTGTATAAAAAGATTTTCCAAAATGATGAAATTACTGCATAACCAAAACCAATGACACAATCTATACTTATTTGCCTCAGATAGTAATGTTAGCATTATTAAAACCGAAACATGAGCATATGGAGACTATAAAACTCACTTCATGACTTAGCAAAGGCCGATCTTTTGATTGAGTGAGTGCGGGTGCTCAATTCATGACATTTCCCTCCCTCATACCTAAGTTCCCGAGCTGAGACACTTTTGGTTATGATGGACAGTGGCCTTTGTTACGAGTCACGGGTTTCTTAGATTTCCCAAAAGATTAGGTGGCGACTCTGAGATCTGCTGATATAGTCCATTTTCTAGCAAAGATTTTGCAATAAAATGGATTTTCTATACAAATTGTTGGATTTGGACTCTCATTTATGTTTCACATTGCACTTGTGAAACTAGATCAGGAGATCGAGAGTTTGAACCGTTGGGCGTGCTCGGTAACCTCGAAAGGCATCTTATACACAAAAACATCTTTAAAATCTTTTAATAAAGTGACTAATCACTTGCGCTCCTCCGAAGACAACCTGGAATCGATCCCGAGATCGTACATCACAAGATTCCTCTTAATCCTTGAGGCCCGACCAGTCAAACCGAAGCTCCACAGAATCCGTCCAGACTAGACATTAAAGATCAAAGAGGAGGTTACCAGGTAGATTGATGCAGAGTTTTTGATGGTATCAGAATATCCTACGTGATTGGCCAACATTGTGCCTATTCCAAAGAAAGATGGCAGAATTAGAGTCTACGTCAAATTCTGGGATTTAAACAAAGCCAATCCTAATGATGACTTTCTGTTGCCACACATCGACGAGCTAGTGGACTTTACAACCGAACATGCCTTGCTATCATTTATGGATGGTTTCTCTAGGTACAACCAGATGTTCATGGCACCTGAGGATAGAGAGAAAACTGCATTTGCCACCCCATGGAGGGCCTATTGCTATTAGGTTATGCCATTTAGGTTGAAGAATGCTAGGGCTACATATTAGAGAGCAACAACTACAATACTGCATGACATGATCCACAAGGAGGTTGAGGTGTATGTGGATGACATGATCGTCAAGTCCAAAGAGTGAGAAGGTCACTATGTTGTGTTGAAGAGGTTCTTTGAATGGAGCATTGAATCCACAAAAGTGTACTTTTGGAATGACTGCAGGTAAAATGCTGGGGTTTCTAATTACACAACGAGGAATTAAAGTCGATCCATCAAAGATCAAGGCCATCTTAGAAATGCCGTCACCGAGGATTGAAAAGGAGATGTGGGGCTTTCTGAAAAAAGTGCAATTCATAAGGATGTGTATCTCAAAATTAACCTTGACTTGTGAACCACTATTTGGAAGAAAGGAAAGAAATTCTGATAGGATGATCGTTACCAATTCGCATTCGAGCAAGTTAAGCAATATCTCCAGAATCAGCCTGTGTTGTCACTGCCTGTGCTGGGGAAACTGCTAATCCTATACTTGTTAGTGACCGAGTCGACAATGGGTTGCATGCTCGTGTAAGAAACGGAGCTGGAATATGAGACCCGCTACATCCCCTTAGAAAAGGCTTGCCTGGCTTTGGTTTTGGTTACCAGAAAGTTAAGACACTACTTTTTAGCACACTCGGTAACTCTGGTTTCGAGATTAGATCCCATTAAATTTCTCTTTGAGAAACCAGCGTTTACTGGTAGGCTAGCTCATTGGTTGACTTTCCTTTCTGAGTTCGACATCAAGTATGTCACTCGCAAATCTGTCAAAGGAAGCGTTGCAGTAGAATTTTTGGCTGACAACTAGTTGAGGGAGAAGATATGGACTATGTGTTCCCAGATGAAGAGATTACAACTAGAAGAGGATACCTAGAAGTTGTACTTTGGTGGACCGGGTAACCAATTTGGTTTTAGGATAGGCGTGTTACTGATAGCACCAGATGATTTCCATGTATCTCTAGCCTTTAAATTCTGATTTAAGGTATCTAACAACCAAGCAGAGTATGAGGTATGTATTGCCGGATTAGAAGCAACCCTAGAACTAGGGGCAATAAGGTTGGATGTGATTGGAGATTCAAACCTAGTTGTCTTTCAAGCCAATGCAAATTGTCACGGTTCTTAATCTGATCTCACAATGTGCGATGTGAGATTGATAAATCACCAAAGAGTCCAAATCCGGCAAATCGTTTTGAAAAACAGATTTTTAGAAAGAGGTGCCAAACATGGACTGCTTTGCCAGATACAAAGTCGCCACCTAAATGTTTTATTTTAGGGGAATTTAGAAAACCCTGACTCGTTGCCCAAGGCCACGTGTCCGTCATCACCAAAGTTGCCTCGGCTCGGGAACTTGGGTACGATTGGGGAAGGTCACTTCGTGAGCACCCCCGCTCGCCCGATCAAAGATCGGCCTCTACTAACCATGACATCTAGTTTTGAAAACATTATGCGTTCTTATTCCGGTTATTAGCCTAAATTTACTATGTGATGCGCACGGCATACAAGTATAGACTGGATCACCTGAATTGGAACAAAACATTTCATGTTTGTTTTGAAAACGGTTTGCCACTCGCAAATAGGCTAAAATATGGATTTGCCACTCTTAAGTGGGCCTTAAAACTCACAGTCAATGCATTATTCCAATTTTGATAATCCAACATTCACCCACAGGCATTCAGACAGTTATATCATATAAGCATATAGCCTCATGGTAAGCATGCTGTCATGGCAACACTTACACTCATGTAAGGATGCTAAAGCGTAAATGCTTACCGAGTACTCCAAGCCAAAGAAAGAAGCTAATTAGAGATCATGTATGAGCCCTAACTATGCTGAAATGCCTAATGCAACACATGCAAAAATACAACTACGATAGGCTCGGCTATTCTAAACATGGCACATGGAATGCAACAGATAGCATGTATTCAACTCGGAATTGAAATACAATGCAGTTAGTGTGATGTGCCGAGCCTAGTGCATGCAGGACAGATGAATGGATGCAAACATGCGAGCATAAGTATGCTAATTGAAACATGCCCTAATCTAACCATCATAAGCTAGTAAATAAAAGGAAAAAAGACGTGGGGTTAGAAGACATACACACACTCACGCACACTTATTACACAATTGCCCTCGCTCGGAGAGTCCAAAAGAATAATACAAATTTAATTAACTAACAAGCTAATTAAATATTACACAACCACTTAACTAATTAACAAATTAACTAGTCAACTAAAGCAGTAAAGAGACCGCCGCAGCTCCGCCTCGGAATGCTTGGATGATGCATGCTCAATTCTCCTCGCTCGGAAACCCGTCGCCATGCCATCGTTGCCTCTGTTTACATTGTTCTGCACCTCTGAGAACCATGAAAACATTTGTGATGCTTCTGAAACACTTCCTGCACACTTTGGGATGCCACCGGCCAAGATAGAACATTACCGGCCATGAAAATGTGGCCATCGGCCAAATATTGGATCACCGACTTGACATTGATGGTCGGTCGGCAGTGAAAGTGGATGGCCGGCCATTTCTTCCTGCAGAATACTGGTTTTGCTGCAACAGAGGATAGACAGTGCATGGCATGGAATTTTCAAGACAGTGTGTGCATAGCCACCCTTCCTATCATGCTATGATCTCAAGGGAGTGTGGCCCTTGGTACTCGGGCCACCAATCACGCATTTCGATACATGATGGCCAAAGGTACCAAGTTTGCAAATCAATGTAAATGCATGCAACAAAACAAATGAATGCTTCACGCCCTATCATTTTGAGATCAAGGGCGTCGGCGACCGAGGATTGAGACGCGTTTCGTCACTTTAAGTACGAACACACCTCATTCCTCATGTTTAGTTTGACATCCCAAACCAAACACAATGCAATGTATGTATGCAATATGGCTCAAATATGTAAAACGGCTCAAGTATGCAACATGAGGCTAAGTTAGCAAAGCATGCCAAATGTAATGTAAACTAAACATGCAAATGTGCAATATGCCAAGCATGCAAAATGCAATGTAGCAAACATGGAAAACTATGCAATGGAACTAGCATGTGACAACACACAATGAACCAAGTATGCAACCAACATGCGACAAACATGCAATGGTGGACTTAAACCGCAAAGGGCAGACCTTAGCCTTGCCATAAATAGTGGCCAAAAGTGATGGGTGAAGGCACCAAAATGTAAAGCAAACAAGCATGCTAATTAGCCTATCACCTAAACATGAAGAGGGAACTTTTAAACACATTCAAAAGAGACTAACATGGACAAATGGCAAGCATAAAAATCTCTGAAAATGTGCAAGGGATAATGCCAAATCACCCAAACCATGCAAGTAAGGTATGCAATGAAGGCCAAAATTTGAGGCTAACAAAAGGGTTCAAGCCATGGTCGTACCAACCAAGCCTCAAAGAGCCAAAATGACTTAAATCAGTCCTAAGGCAGACCAAAATAAGGCTAGGACATACATTGGATGGGGTCAAAACATGCTAAGAAATGGGCCCAAAACAAAGGGCATTTAAGGCCACAAAAGGGAGCATTCTACTACAACTATCACAACCAAACATGGCATGGATTATGTGATGAAAAACAGAGTTATAATATGCCGAAATGTCCCCCAAAACCCACTTAGATGGCATCTAAATGACTTAAATAAAGAGGCATGCACAATGGCCCAAACATGGAGCATAAGACCACAACTCTTCAAGACATTGAAAGGGTGCTAGATGCTAGTATATAAGCATAAAACATAGACTGAAATAGCATGATAAGTGATTCCAAATCAATGAAATGGCTCAAGCAAATGATGCTCATGACTCACACACTCAAAGCCTACAAGCTAGAATGCAAAGAAGCTACACAAAGCATGGCAAACATGGCTAAGACAACCAAAGTCAGACCTCAAGCATGGTAAAACATGACTAAAAACTTCACAAAGCTAAGCCAAAACATGTGTATGACGCATGCAATGGACTATCAATCCGACCAAAAACAGAGGTATAATATGACCAAATAACACCCAAAATCCTCTGAGATGGAGCTAAAACCAACTAAGCATGCATGCTACCTTTATGAGCCAAAAAAACACAAGCATATGAGACATAAGGGGAGAGGGGTGTCCCTCCCCTATGCAAGACCTCAAAACCCCTTCACCACCACTAAAAATCCTCTGGATTTCAGTGGTGAGAAGGCCAACACACGAAAGTTCCCAAAGCTCAACAAAGAAGGCACAAAAGGGAGCCAAACAAGGCCTAAAAGGGGGAGGACAACCCCAAACACAAAAGTGACCTTAATGAAACATCTTAAGCATGAAAAATTAGAACTTTTATCAGTTATACATAAAGCTCAAAACAGCATGCAAGATAGGTTAAAAGCTAGTGCAAGAATGGGGAATATAAAGCAATATTGCTCACCCTTGAAGAACACTTCAAGAACAGCAACTCCAGCCCCCTCCTCTGATCAAAACCAGCTCAAAACTCCAAGAACAACCTCTCAACACCTTAACAACCCAAGTATGGTGTAACACTAGCTGTCTTAGTGCAAAACTAAGAACGAAACTCACTTTTGAACACTCTAACCTACACAAATGTAGTGAGAGAGGGAGATATTGAGAGAGAGTGATATATATGACATATATATCTCTGATTTGCTGAACCTCAACAAAGGAGAAGGGAGGCTCTCTTTTATAGAACAAACAAGGGCCAAAGCTTCTTAGAGATGCTAAGGCAAAGGGGTCAAGCTTCCTCAAGAAGCTAAACCAAAGGTCCAAGTTTCTTGGGGAAGCTAAGACAAAGGGTTCAACCTTCTGGAGGAAGCTAGGACAAAGGGTCTAAGCTTCTTCAAGAAGCTTAGAGCAAAAGGGTGCAAAGGGCGCAAGTCCTCCATACAAGTGTATGGAGGACAAGTCCGTGCACTCCAGCTGGCACAGCTGGCTTGCATAATGCCTGAAAAAGGCAAAAAGGAGGCACCGGCCAGAAAAAGAGGCAATCGGCCAAATAAATGGTTGACCAACCAAATATCTGTGCCGACCGACCAAACAATTGGTCGGTAGACAGAAAGCAAGGCCGGTGGCTTCATGCCACAGCCGGTGGGTTTAAGGGATGGCTAACAAGCCACTTCCTACCCTTAGGTGCAAAAACCACAAGTCCTTGGTCCACAACCAAGCACAAAACAGTCAAGTCGAGAGATCCTAAGGCAAGGCACGTAGCCGAGTCCTTCGGGATCTCAAAATGAACACTAACATGGATGATCACCAAGTGTTCAAACGATGACGTCCGAGTCTTGAGGACGGTAAAAAATGGGGTGTCTACACACGTCTCTCTATTTTTCAATCTCTCATTTTTTATCCCTCCCCTGGGTGGTTGATGGATAAACAAGAAGTTGCGGGCTCCTACCCCTAGCATTCTGCTAGATTCTCTTTCTTTTTCTCACAACAGTGAACTTCCCCCACAGAGGGGTTGTGATGCGGCTGGATGTGCAACAGATTTGCAATTGACATTGGTTGACGATGCTCTACTGGGGAGTTTGGACGTGATTAGATCTGTCTAGATGAAGGAATGGAATATCCTGCTCCATTCCAGTTCGTGCTTCGCACTTAGCTTGATACCTCGCTGCTTGGAGGATGAGAGAACTTTCGGCATTTTGCTGTTTGTTTCTGTTGTGCCCTTTTCTGGCAGATACGGTGCCCTTTTCTGGCAAGTATGTTGACAATGGGGAAAAGACAGAACACCTGACTTAACTGTGCCTTAGTTCATTATTTTGACCATTTTTTTGTTTTTGACGTTCTGCTAAAACAATTTTGACCAACATGAGAGTTAGATTAACATGCTTGTTCGATTTTCTAATTTAAAATCATGCAAGTTATGTTATGAGCACTGAAAATTTTCATTTTTTGGTTCCAAGAAATGGTCCAGTTTTAGAAAAATGGAACAATTTTCGAGAGAATTAGTCAACCTCATTAAAAATTCTCAAAAACTATTTTTACAAATGGCTACTGCTCGATGTAGACGTCCCCGAACGCCCCGAGAGGGAATCCCGTTCTGTTCATTTGGGCTCACTACAGTTCGAACTCAATGTCACGGTCCTGTATCTAATCTCGCGGAGTGCAATGCAAGACCGATGAATCATCAAAGAGTCCAAATCCGACAAATTGTTTTGAAAAACTAATTTTTAGAAAGAAGTGTCAAACATGGACTGCTTTGCCAGATACAGAGTCGCCACCTAAATATTTTATTTTGGGGGAATTTAGGAAATCCTGACTCGTGCCTAAGGCCACGTGTCCATCATCACCAAAGTTGCCTCGGCTCGGGAACTTGGGTACGATTGGGGAAGGTCAGCTATGAGCACCCCTGCTCGCCCCGATCAAAGATCGACCACCACTAAACATGA
Organism: Camellia sinensis; assembly: GCF_055761805.1. Taxonomy (NCBI): domain Eukaryota; kingdom Viridiplantae; phylum Streptophyta; class Magnoliopsida; order Ericales; family Theaceae; genus Camellia; species Camellia sinensis. The sequence continues at coordinate 77,281,392 of NC_138964.1, forward strand.
TATCTTGTTTTTGAAAACACATGTGTTCTTATTCCGGTTATTAGCCTAGATTTACTATGTGATGCGCACAGCAAAACAAGTATAGACTAGATCGCCTAATTTGGGATAATGCATCGCATATCCGTTTGTTTTGAAAATAGATTGAAATTTGCTACTCGCAAGTAGGCTAAAACACGGGTTTTGACGAATTATTCTAATTCAAGCAACCCAACCTTCACCCACAGGCATTTAGGCAGTTAATCAACTAAGCAGATAGCCTCATGGTAAGCATGCTGTCATGGCAACACTCACACACATACAAGGATGCTAAAGCATAAATGCTTACCTAGTACTCCAAGCCAAAACAAAAACTAATTAGTAATCAAATGCATGATCCTAGTTCATGTTAAGATGGCTAATGCAACATATGCAAAATGCAACTAGAAACAGGCTCGGCTATTCTAAGATGTCATGTGAAATGCAACTTGATACATGTATTCAAATTGGAATTGAAATACAATGCAGTTAGTATGATGCGCCGAGCCCAGTGCATGCAAGACATATGAATGAATACAAACATGCGAGCATAAGTATGCTAATTGAAACATGTCCTAAACTAACCATCAAAGCAGGTAAGTAAAAGGGAGAAAGACGTGGGGTTGGAAGACATGCATCACACACACGCACACTTATTACAACATTGCCCTCTCTCGGAGGGTCCGAAAGAATAATACAAATTAACTAACTAACAAGCTAATTAATTATTACACAACACTTAACTAATTAAATAAATTAATTAAGCTAAGAAAGCAATAAAGAGGCCTCGGGAAGAGGGATGAATGCATGCATGTTCAGTTTCGCTCGGAAATCCATCGCCATACTCATGCTGCCTCTGTTTACACTGCTGTGCACTTCTGAAAACTGCACAAGTCTCCAGGATGTTTCTGAACCACCTTCTGAGCACTGTGGAAGGTCACCGGCCAAAAGGCAAGGCCACCACCCATGGGAAACTGGTCATCGACCATGTGTGAGGCTCTCGGCCAACAATGCATAGCAAGCCGGCACTGAAGATGGCCGACCGGCCATCTCTTTCTGCAGAATCCTATTTTGCTACAGCAGAGGACAAACAGAGCATGTCAATGCATTTTCAAAGAAATGTTTGTACAACCACCCTCCTTATCATGTTTAAGACTCAAAGGAGTATGGTTTTCGACCCTCGGACTATCAATCACGCATTTCAATGCGTGGTTGATAAAGAAGCCAAGTGTGCAACTCAATATGGAATGAAATGCACAAAACACACAAAGGTCCCCAACCTTTATCATGATTAATCAAGAGGCAAGAGATGCACACACAATGCAATGCAACCTAGGCAAGCAAGCAAGCATGCAAATAACTCCAGTGTGTAACAAATCTAATGCAACATGGGCATGTTAACATGCAATATGCAATAGGCATACAACCTAAACATGTGGACATGTATAGCATGCAACAACATGCAAAATGAAACAAGCATGCAACAACATTGTGAGATGGACTTACACTAACATGGGTAGCTCTCAAGCATGCCAAAATCAGTGGCCAAATGAGATGAGAACAAGGCCGAGATTCATGCAAACATGCACAATGCAAGGGCTCCAAGCCTAAGGAACAAAATGCAACTCTCCAAGAGCAATGAAAGGATGAAACATGGCATACAATGGCATACATTCCAGCTCTGAAATGGCATACTAAATGGCCCCAAAATGACTCTGAAGCATGCAAACACTCATGTAATGCATTGTTAAAGACTCAAACACCGAAGCTAGTGAAATGCAATACACTATAGACATGCAAAGCGATGCTCAAATGACGAAACCAACCCCAAACAGACCTGATGCAGGCCAAAATCAGTGGCAAAATGTGTTGGGATGGTGGCTCGGAATGCACAAAGATGAAGCTCATGTAATGGTCCATAAATAAGGCATACAAGCACAACTCTCAAACGCATTTAAAGAGTGATAATGCATGTGCATGACCATGAAACATGGACTGAAATTACACTACAAATGATGCCAAATCATTGAAATAGGCCAAGTAATGCATACTAAATGACTAAATACACGAAGCTTACAAGCATGATTGAACCAAAGCTATGCAAAACAAGTCATGGGTGACCAAGACAACCAAAATCAGACATCAAGCATACCAAAACATGGATAAAATCTTCTTAAAGTCAAGCCAAAAGCATGCTAAAAAGACATGTCACAACATGACGCATGTTAGGCTATTTCATGGGATTGCATGGCAAGTGTATGGAGCATGCAAGGGCTAACCAAACCAAACCTAAACAAAGGTACGACACGATAAAATAAGCCCAAGAACATGCTGAAATGGACACAACTTAGGCTAAAATGAGATGTTACTTCAAGGAGCATACAAAGCTAGTGTGTGTGATTTACACTACAAGTGTATGAGGCATGCAAGGGCCAACCAAACCAAGCAAAAACAGATCTAAGGCATGTTAAAACTACACCAAAAATCAACTGAGATGGCCCAAAAACAAGCTAGAAACACATGCTCAAACATGAGGCATACAAGACTAGTTTGCAAAATTTACACTACAAGTGTATAAACCATGCATGGAATGACCAAGATAGGCAAAAACAGTGGCATATGACAGAAAAATAACCACAAATACCAGCTAAGACATGGCCAACATGAACTTAACAAAGGGGCCCACATATGAGGCAAATATGACAAGTATTGAAGACAACAAGGAGAGGGGATGGCCCTCTCCTTCTTAGGACCTCAAAACACCAGAAGACCAATACAAGGTGGTCCCGAAGCTCACAAAAAAGGCACAAAAATGAGGCCAAACAAGGCCTAAGAGGGGGCAAACAACCCCAAACACAAAAGTGATCTTAAACAAACTTCAAAAGCATGCAAAAATAGAACTTTTATCAGTCATACACTAAGCTCAAAATAGCATGCAAGATAGGCTAAAAGCTTGTGAAAAAATGGGGAATAAAGAGGGAAAAGAGATTACCCTTGAAGCTCAACAAGACCAGCAGCTTCTTGGACCAAAAACCAGCTCTTTTAGACCTCTCAAGACCCTCCAAGAACCTTAGGTCAATGGTGGAGGTGTATGGCTATGAGGTGTGGTGCTAAAGGCCAAGAACAAACACCTTCTAAGCCTAAATTATAGAGACAAAGAGAGATATATGCTTCTTGTCTTAAACAAATTTTTGGAACCTCTCTAAAGGAGAGGGAGGCCCTCTCTTATAAAGAAACAAGAGGGTTCAAGATTCTTGGAGAAGCTAAAGAGGTTCAAGCTTCTTGGAGGAGCTAAAAAGGTTCAAACAGTTCAAGCTTCCTCAAGAAACTAAAACAAAGGTTCAAAAGGTTCAAGCTTTCTCAACAAGCTTAAAACAAGGGTTTAAAAAGTTCAAGCTTCCTCAAGAAGCTAAAACAAAGGGTGCAAATCCTCCATACACGTGTATGGAGCGCAGGTTCTGTGCCACCTGGCACTAAATATCTACATAAAGCAGATGAACAGGGTTCGGCCAGCAGAAAAGGCCGATCGACCAACACAAAGGGCCGGCCGACTAAATACATTGCCGACCGGCCATCACTTTTGGCTGGTAGCAAGAAAACAGGGCCGATGGCCTCAAGCCATGGCCGGTGAGGTGTGGGGATGGCCAACAAGCCATTCCCTGCCCTTAGAAGCAAAAATACAAGGGTTTGGTCCATGACCAAACACAAAACAGATAAGTTGAGAGATCTTGAGGCAAGTCGCGTAGCCGAGACCTCCGAGAACTCAAAACGAACACGAGCATGGATGATCATCGAGTATTCAAATGATGACGTCCAAGTCTTGAGGACGGTCAAAAATGGGGTGTCTACAGTTGCCCCCCTTTAACAGAACTCGAAAGTCATAACAATGACAGGAGTGAGTGTCAAAGCCCAGAGATGACCCATTTTTGACAAGGCCGAAAACTTAGACAAAGCATACAAGCTACAGATAAAGATATGCGCCCGAAGGCAAGGGCAAGATGCAAGACAATGCATGTGAAAACCCATCTTCTAATTATTCTTTAAAGAAAATAAATAAATTAATTAATTAATTAATTTTGTCTACAATCTATCTGAATTGTATATTAGTGTAAAAGTTAGTTTTAAATTGACTCAATTCAATCACTAACAATACATTATTAAGAATAATAATTTTGTGGGTGTTCAATAATTGTTGTTTATAAATTATTTTAATTAGGATTCAATAAAATAATTATTCTTACTAAATACCTTAGTTAAAAATCTTAGTGTGTCAATTTTCAGAAACCCACACACAAAAAAAAAAAAAAAAACAAAAAAAAGAGGGAATCAAACATTTGCAGAATTTTGGTGGAGGCTTTCCACATGTTGATTTGCATGCTTGTTTAGGGAAGAAGAGCTAATGATGCTCTTGGAATTGAGAGAAAGAAAACTTAGAATGAAGAGAAAGAGAGAGAGAGAATGAGAGGGAGAGAGAGATGTCTTCAACTAGCATTTTATATATATATATGCATGCAAGCCTTCTTTGTGCATTCAAGCATTCGGTAGAAAAAAAAAAAAAAAAAAAAAAAAGAGAGAAATCTCTTAAGCAACCAAGCTTAGTGATAGGAGAGGAAGAAGAGTAGGAGATTAAGGAAGCCAAAATTCTCAACCATTTTGTCACCCTATTACTAAGTAAGAAAACCTTCTCAATCCTCTCATTTCTTTTTATTAGTGAAATTTTCAGATTACTTCCTTGTGATTAAAATGACTACTCATAAATAGAAATTTTATATATATGTGTAGGAATTTTGTGATCAAAATAGTCTGTTTTGAATATTCTAGCATGTTGCCTGAATTTTTAGACAATTTTATACTCAGAATTTCGAGATGATTTCTTCTACAAAGTTGTTGATAATGATGTCTAGTTTATCCAGAAATTTTTGGAAACGATTTTCGAGCTTTCTACGAATTTATACGAATTTTTAACTAAATTTGAAACTGTGTTGAGAATAATCTGTCTTGAATTTGCCAGCGTGTTACCCGAATTTTTATATAATTTTATACTCAAAATTTCGAGATAATTTCTTCTAAAAAGTTGTTGATAATGATGTCTAGTTTATCCAGAAATTTTTGGAAATAATTTTCGAGCTTTCTACGAATTTATACAAATTTTTAACTAAATCTGAAACTGTGTTGAGAATAATTTGTCTTGAATCTGCCAGCATGTTACCCAAATTTTTAGACAATTTTATACTCAGAATTTCGAGATGATTTCTTCTACAAAGTTGTTGATAATAATGTCTAGTTTATCCAGAAATTTTTGGAAACAATTTTTGAGCTTTCTACGAATTTATACAAATTTCTAACTAAATCTGAAACTGTGAGACAGATTTTACCATGTATTTGAAAATTTATTTAAAATTCTATACTAAGTCAAATCTGGTAATTTCTAACTAAAAGATGAAATTTGAGAAGTCTAGTTTCATGATAAATTTTTAGATTATGGGTTTGATCTATAAATTTAAGCATGGAATTAATGTAAGGAAATGTGACAAATCTGTGTCATAAACACCCTTGGAATTTGTTTAGAATTATTTATAAGTTATGTTTGGAAAATGTTTTCTGAAAAATAACCATAACATGTTTATTGAGTATCCTGTAGATTGATATGAATTTTAGGATTGTATAAGTAATGTATTTATAATTTTATTTGCAAGATATATACTCTGAAAATTTTTCTGGACAAAATAAAATCACCACTTTAATATTATGCTAGTCTAATTTTGTAAATCAAAAATTTGTGCATGTGTGTATTTATGATTTAATTCTTGTATCTAAGTCATTATTTCATACCATGGTTTAAATAAATTGTTTACTTAAATTCTGTACTTTTATTTAGTATTGTGTGACACATGCAATATTTTATGATTGGGAATTTTAATGAGTTGGTATAACATTACTTGTGATTAAAAATTTGGAATTATTTGTGATTAATATCAAAATTAACTGAAATGATTAACGGCATATACAAAGTTAACAATTGACGGTTAATACCAGTTGTTCGGGGTGAGTCTTGGTTTAAAGACTGTACGGAATTAAGGGTTGACGGTTAACACCGGTTGTTCAGGGTGAGCCCTGGTTTTGAGAATTCCCACGTAAATTGTGTTGCGAAACTCTAAGATGGCACGGGACTTATTTGACCCCTTTTCGGTATTCGGTTTTGGAATAAGGGTGGATGTGCAGGTGGCACACAGGGAGGTTACTTACCCTTGGCAGACCGTTTCCTTGGGGCAGACCACGGATGCCACTACTTGGGTATATAACTCCGGATGTGGGCATCCCTGGTAGTTACAGTTGGTAACACTTAAATATTTGACCAATGGAGGGTTTCAAATTAACCGTTGCCATGCTTAGTGGTTGGTAAGTTAAATCTCTTTGGTGAGATTCGAGTGTCATCTAATTTATTAAAATTACTGAAATTATTCTAATGGTTGTAATTTCTGTGTATAATTATATTGTTATCTCATGTTTAGAATATTATTATTTTTCTCTTAAAAAGAATGATAGGTTGGTTACGTTTTCTTACTGTGTTGCAAAACTCATGGCATATATTTTGTTGCCCTGGCGTTTCATGCCAGATTTTGTCGAAGAAGGGACTGGGGCTGAAATTGGAGCTGCTGCCAATATCGAACCTTGGCTGACTTAGAGTCAAGATTTTATCAGAATAAAATCCTGTTATCCCTTGTATTAGGATTAAACTATGTTGTGACGTTGTGTGTGAACTTGTAGTTTTATTTTGTTGTTGGACTTTGGCTTTGTAAGAACTTAAAAGTTCCTAATTAGTAGTTAAAACTTTATCTAGCAAGTTATTGTTATTTAAATCTTATGACGTTTCAAAAAAAAAATTTGGGGCGTCACAATGCACAAAGCCGAGCATAACTTATGATCATGCAAAGAAAGCTGTAATGAAGCATAACATGCAACAGTTTTAAGCAAGCATACACAAATCTAACTACATTACATGCAGAAACGGTCTAAGAGAATTACTGCAATTCTCACTGCGAATACAGTGTGCTTGTGTGATGGATACACAAAGCGAATGTGTGATAGATACACAAAGTGAGTAAGCTCGTGTGATAGATATACAAAGGGTGAACACAAGGTGTGATAGATGCACTAAGTGAACGAGTGTGATGGATACACTAAAGGTGAACACGAAGTGTGATAGATGCACTATGTGAACAAGTGTGATGAATACACAAAAGGTGAACATGAAGTGTGATAGATGCACTTAGTGAACAAGTATGATAGATACACTAAAGGTGAACACGAAGTGTGATAGATGCACTAAGTGAACAAGTGTGATGGATACACAAAAGGTAAACACGAAGTGTGATAGATGCACTTAGTGAACAAGTATGATAGATACACTAAAGGTGAACACAAAGTGTGATAGATGCACTATGTGAACAGAGTGTGATAGATACACTAAAACTGAACACAAAGTGTGATAGATGCACTATGTGAACAGGGTATGATAGATACACTAAAGGTGAACACAAAGTGTGATAGATGCACTATGCGAACAGGGTATAATAGATACACTAAAGGTGAATACAAAGTGTGATAGATGCACTATGTGAACAAAGTATGATAGATACACTAAAAATGAACACAAAGTGTGATAGATGTACTATGTGAACAGGGTATGATAGATACACTAAAGGTGAACACAAAGTGTGATAGATGCACTATGTGAACAAAGTATGATAGATACACTAAAAATGAACACAAAGTGTGATAGATGAACTATGTGAACAGGGTATGATAGATACACTAAAGGTGAACACAAAGTGTGATAGATGCACTATGTGAACAGAGTATGGTAGATACACTAAAAATGAACACAAAGTGTGATAGATGCACTATGTGAACAGGGTATGATAAATACACTAAAAATTAACACAAAGTGTGATAGATGCACTATGTGAACAGGTGTGATGGGTACACTAAAGGTGAACACAAAGTGTGATAAATGCACTATGTGAACAGGTGTGATGGATACACAAAAGTAAATGAAGTGTGATGGATACACTAGAGGTGAACACAAAGTATGATAAATGCACTAAGTGAACAGGTGTGATGGATACACAAAAGGTGAACACAAAGTGTGATAGATGCACTAAATGAACAGGTGTGATGGATACACAAAAGATAATGAAGTGTGATGGATACACTAAAGTAAATGAAGTGAATATGTGCATGATAGATACACAAAATGAGGATGTGTGTGATAGATATAGAAAATGAGAATATGTGTAATAGGTACAGAAAATGAGAATGCATGTGATAGATACAGAAAATGAAAGAAGTGTGATTGATACACTAAGTGAAGAGAGTGTGATTGATACACTAAATAAATGAAGTGTGATTGATACACTAAGCGAATGAAGAAAGTGTGATAGATACACTAAGGGTGAATGAGGTGTGATTGATACACTAAATAAATGAAGTGTGATTGATACACTAACTGAATGAAGTGTGATTGATACACTAAATAAATTATCTCAAACGGAACTTCTTTGAATGAACCGTACATACAATATCGTGCATGAATGAGAAAGAAACTTGACAGGTATAATGCAATACAATGCATGATGTTTAAGGAACGCAATAAACAAGCGTAGCGGCGCTGTAGAAAGCAACTCATGGGGTGAGTGGTGATGAACCGCTCTACTCTGACGGCGATCTCCCTTCGTGCTCTTCGAACACTTACCTTCAACTCACAGTACAAAGGCTCTGAAATACTGACAAGGGTTCTTCACGTAAAACACTTTGGATGTTGCCTTTCTTCCTGATCATATTCACAACTTTCCCTATTCTCCAACGGGGTGACAGACTAGGTTGGTTCAGTATCCAGAATTGAGGTGCATACACGCTATCTCAACCTATGGGGCTTCCATACAGACTTCAAGCCGAGGACACGCCTCTGGGTATTTAAACCAAACTTTAGTCTCGGAAATCCCGAACCTTTGCATTCTAGGCAACAGCCATTCGAACTCTAGTTTCTACCGTCGCAGTTGGTCTCCTAGGAACTCATTGCGAACACAACCAAGATTCCTTTGGCAGGGAATGGTACTCAGGGAGAGCACTTCTGATTGCCATTCTGGCTTGAAGCAGGCTTGATCTTGAGCTTGAGGTAGAGGCACACTCATGCTTCGGAGCATTGGCAAGACCTGAAGAGGTACACACGGAATGTAATCTCAGAACTTACTGAAGTTAAAACAAACTCAGATGCTCGACATTTCCTCTTTTCTCTTGCTTTGCAGTCTGGAACCCATAAAGCTTCAGATAGGTCCTGGCTTTACTGTTCTGACATGACCTAGGTTGAACCCTGCGGTTTTATGAAAGAACGAATCCTGTTTTGCACAAATGTAGAGAATGGCACAACACTCTGAGCACAAAACAAATCATTTTGAAATTGAGAAATGAGTTCTCAACCGGGTATTGAGCCTACGACTGAACACAGTGCACCACGACTCAACAAAGGAAAACAAAGGCAAAACAACCTGAACACAAACACAGACACTAAAAAACGACTCAAGACAAGAATCGAGATAAAACAAAAAAACACAACACTCAGACGTGCACAGGGAGCCTGTTTCTCTGGGTATTGTTTCCCACCCTCTCTCATTTGTGATTCTCACATCACTCGGCCCTCAGGCTCTCTTTTTTTTTCTGAAAAAGCCCTTTTTCTCACTTTTTCTCTCAGCGCACATCTCTCTATTCTTCAATCTCTCATTTTTTATCCCTCCCCTTGGTGGTTGATGGATAAACAAGAAGTTGTGGGCTTTTGCCCCTAGCATTCTGCTAGATTCTCTTTCTTGTTCACAACAGTGAGTTTCTCCCACAGAGGGGTTGCAATGCGACCAGACGCGCAGCAAATCTACAATTGACATCGGTTGACGATGCTCCACTAGGGAGTTTGGATGTGATCAGATCTGTCCGGATGAGAGAGTGGAATACCTTGCTCCATTCCAGTTCGTGCTTCGCACTTGGCTTGATACCTTGCTGCTCGAAGGATATGAGAGCTTTCAGCCCTTTTCTGTTAGCTTCCGTTGTGCCCTTCTTGGCAAATAGGGTGCCTTTTCCAGCGAATATGGTGCCCTTTTCTGGTAAGTATGTTGACAACGGGGAAAAGACAGAACACCTGACTTAACTTTGCCCTTAGTTCATTATTTTGACTATTTTTTGTTTTTGACGTTCTGCTAAAACAATTTTGACCAACATGAGAGTTAGATTAACATGCTTGTTCGATTTTCTGATTTAAAATCATGCAAGTTAGGTTATGAGCACTGAAAATTTTCCTTTTTGGGTTGCAGAAATAGTCTAGTTTTGGAAAAGTGGAATAATTTTCGAGAGAATTAGTCAACCTTAATAAAAATTCTCAAATCTGTTTTTGCAAACGGCCACTACTCAACGAGCACGGAACCTACTCTCGAGATGCACAACCTCAGATCCGAAGGAGAATTGCCCCTTGTCTGAACGGCACTGCATGGCAACGGAAAGTTGCCCCTTGTTTGAATGGCATCCCAGCACACTGTATGGCAACGGAAAGTTGCCCCTTGTTTGAATGGCACCACAGCGTTCTGTATGGCAACGGAAAGTTGCCCCTTGTTTGAATAGCACCGCAGCACACTGTAACCAGTTTTCAAAGTGACGATCATAACCGAACTCTCGGATATAGAGAAGACAACGATGATCAGAACCATCACATGGACACAGTTGAATTTGAAGTGTTTTACGGCTAGACTTAGGAATGAAGTTGCCTACGTATCCCAAAGATGGGAATCAAGCCTTACGTAGTTCAGGGGGTTAAGGTACACTCGGGTATTAACCTCTCCTTTTGCGCTCTAACTTTTGCCAAGGCTTCCCTTCCGGGTTTTCAACCTTGCGAGCTATGTTCTTCTTTTCTTTTCAATTCTTTGCATTTCTTTTCTTTTTCATCTTTTCTTTTCATTTTCTTCATTTTTCTTTTTTTTCATTTTTTGCATTTTTTTTTTGTTCTTTTTGTTCTTTTTTTTGCTCTAACTTTTGCCTGGGTCGCCCTTCCAGGTTTTCGGCCCAAGGAGCCTTTCAAGGGTAAAAGTGTAGCTTTGTCCATGTCAAATGGTTTTGAGATCCTGAAGTCATCTGAATCCAGGCGAATGGTTACTGTTTGCTAACGACGTAGAAGTCCATCCAAGGGGGCTGAATTGCCCCTAGTGTTGTGGCTAGGAACTCAGTTGTTCTTCAGCAATACTTTCTTCTTTCTTCCCTTCTGAGATTTGGCATTCTTGCTAGTCTTCATTGCTTTGCAGAATGATTCATCTTCGGCCCTTCGAGCACATTTGACATTTTTTTGCCCCTAGTTCCAAGGGTGCTTCTGATTTAGCTTTGCAACCTTCTTTCGACGATGGCTGGCTTTCTCGACCTGACTTTATTGCCGTTAACGCATAGGCTGCTTTGAATCTAGCCACACAGGCCTCACATTGCGATTAACCGTTGAACACTTTGAATTAAGGTCCAAGGTTTGAAACCAAGGGGTCGAGTCTCGAGGCTGAGAGCGATCCTAGGTTGCACAATCTCAAGAGCGATTCCACACAAGTCTTCGCAGGACCGCGCAAAACATTTTTTTTGAAATCTTTTAAGAAAACGACTAGTCGCTCGCGCTGAAGACAGTGTAGAACCAATCTGGATCAAGCCAGGGTCCTTCTCGGTCCTCACATTAACAAACATGGTTTCATTCATTAAGGGCTTAGCATGCCTCTCTTTCTCTCAATTGATCAAATTTTTTACAAATCCCGAGGAATTCCTTCCTCTTTGTTTTCATCACAATGTTCAAAAAGTTTTGAAAAACTTGGGTCGATGTAATGACTTAAAGGCACAGAAAAGCAGGTGAAAAGCACTGTCGTTTCATTCAAGTTTGGTGGCACAATAGGCTCAAAGCAGAAACAAGCACAAAAGCATGAAAACCACAGCTGTCTCAATTAGATCTTCTGGTTTAACTGGCTCCCCGGTAGAAACAGACTCAAAAGAAAGCGAAAAGACAAACACAAAACAAAATAGTGATATCCAAGGTAACGCCCCTAGGATCACTCGACTCTAACAAAACAGGACTAACTCAATACAACAAGACAGACCCAACTGACTCAGTACAAAAGGACTGACTCAATACAAAAAGATTGACTCAATACAACACAACAAGACTGACTCAATACCCAAGTCAGAAAGTACAAAAACCAGCATTCGCAAATGCTCAAAACAGTGCGTGCCATACGTCACATCTGGAGTAAATCGAGCGCCATCCGCAGGTGGTTCATTCCCCGATCACATAGTCACATTATCCCCCGCAAGTTCACTGATCAAGTGCCCATAGACTTTGCAAGACTGGTGCGGCGATGACCCTGTTGTCAAACAGATCCTGTACATCATGGCGAAAACGAAAGCAACTGAGTTTCTGACCTGACAAAGTCTATCAACACAAGTCTAATGAACCCGGGGGATGTTGGAGCCTTCTGAAGCTATGGTTCCGAGACTACCTTGCAAAAGAAGAAAACATGCAGCATCTCAACCTGATTTCACCAAAACAGATATAAGCAGCCAAATAACTGTGCTCTCTACTGAATTCTGTCCAAGATACTGCTTGTAAACTGATACCCTCAGGTCAAACTGATTCCCCACATACTGATGCCCTCAGGCCTGATATCCAGACTTGCAAACTGATATACACAGCCCTGCAGAGACAGACTCTGACAGTACATAGCAGGCAAATGAGAGCCAAAACACCCCTATGTTGGGGTAGGGTTTCCCTGTCCTATTTTGACAGGAGCTAGGGTTTCACTACGCACGTAGCGGTTTCAAACAACCTATAATCGGGTAAGCAACCTGTCCTAGTTTGGAATGGTCACTATGGATTCCGAATATGCATTGGGTTGAATGGTCAAAAAGGGTGCCCCGGTAACAACCAGGGTTTGTGTTCCCATCGTGGCAGAGCCCGTAACCGATTAGTCTTATGGCACGCTTCTCAAAGCGAGCCTCCGGCAAACCGTTCAGGAATAGCAGATGGCAAAAACGGTGTCCTAGGCGCACCAATGCAAATGCAATACAAAGAAACACATAAGTATAATCAAAACCAGATATCATGAGTTCGAGTCAAGTTCTCTAACTCCCCAGCAGAGTCGCCAGAAACTGTAGACGCCCCCGAACGTCCCGGGAGGGAATCCCATTCTGTTCATTTGGGCTCACTACAGTTCGGACTCAATGTGTTAAAGTATATGAACACATGACTACCTCCTCCCGAGCAAGTATACATATGTAATATATCTCAACACTTCATCACATACGATGTTCAATCAACAATGGTATGATGCATACATGACAATTCAACACAACCGTGTCATCCTCCACCGATGACCAAGGACACAACCTCTAGATGCAAATATTTAGTACATCTATTAAAGACTCAATTACTATGAGACCACAAACCCAACAACAACATTATCATGGTAGTTAAAGATACAATCCCACACATGTGTGTGTTCAACACTCAAGAAACAACAATCCAATTTTCATACGTATTTCAAAAATATTTTTCCCATTTCACATAACAAGTTCCACTTCCCTTTTTTTTTCACAAAACCAACTCCGTCCCTTTTGTTGACTCAAAACCAAATCCATCCCTTTTGTTTTACAAAACCAATTCTATTGATAATAAAGCCATAACTCACATTAGTTCACTACATTCATTTCAAACCACTCCAAAGCCAAAGTTAACCCCTTAGGCATTAACACCTTCACCCAACCCACATCATCGATAGAGATTTACAAAAAAAAGGGTTCACTATCCTCCATTTTAATTTATCAATCAAAATATGATTTAGGGCTTTTTCTTCTATCAACTACAACATGCTAATTTACACTCCAATTAGCCCAAAACAACCATCAATGATAACATAACCATTTTCCAACACCCAACCCTAGGTTCCTTCTCATGATTTCAAACAAATCCAACATGGATATGATTTTCATGCAATACAAAATTACCACATGTCTATCTATAGACGAAGTATTGAAAAAGAATAAGGAAATCCCTACCTCAAATGCAGAACCCAAGGAGAAGAAGAGCTAAACTCGGAAGTGCTCCAAACACCAAATTTCTCGGATCAAAATGTAGCCCTCAATGATCAACACACTTCTTACAAAGGCTCAAGGTGAGGAAAACACTCCTACTAGATCAAACCCTAGAGAGAAGTTAGGTTTTAGAGTGAGGAGCTCTTAAAAATCGATTTTGGGAAAGTAAGAGAGAGAAAGGAAATGTAAAAAGTGATTTAAAATAGCCTAGCTGTCAAATGATATACGACTCTCCCGCTCGAGCGGAGAACACAACGCTTGAGCGTCAAGAACAAAAATCTAGATACGCTCGAGCGCAAGAAGGCCCGCTCGAGCTCCAAGACACAAGAATAAAGTACTTCCGCTCGAGCGCCAAAGTACCCGCTCGAGCGCTACCGCTCGAGCATAAAGAAATCCGCTCGAGCGTAGAAAACACATCTGCAGAAGTTTTGCAGAGGCACGAAATACTGGAAGTGTGTAAACCCCGCTCGAGCGCAAGAAGACTCGCTCGAGCGGACCGTTCAAAAACTGGGCAACAACAATGGGAGCTAAAGCTCTACCAACCTGTAACAACCAAGCCCAACACATTCTAGAACTCAAACAAAAGAGTTTAAAGGTTGACAACACGCTAGGTACAACTACCAACTTCACGGAACCGCGTCCGGAAAACAACAGAGCAGTAAAGGGATAACCGGGATCGCTATATAATGCAACTAGCTAATCATTATGTAATACACTAAGTATATAAACATGATGGAATGCGAACATGCAAGTAATGTAATAAGATGCAACATGCCAAATATGCGACTATATGCAAAGGTGGGTTTAAACCGAAATAGGAAACCTCAGCCATACCCAAAAACAGTGGCCAAAAGTGATGGATGAAGGCACCAAAATGCAAAGCAAATATGCATGCTAACTAGCCTATCACTCAAGCATGGAAAGGGGAACTTTTAAACACATTTAAAAAGAGACTAATGTAGACAAATGACATGCATGCTAAACTCTGAAAATGTGTAAAGGATGATGCCAAATCAACCAAGCCATGTCAGTAAGGCATGCAATGAAGGTCGAAACTTGAGGCTAACAAAAGGGGGTCAAGCTATGGTCATGCCAACCATGCCTCAAAGAACCAAAATGACTTAAATCAGTCCTAGGGAGACCAAAATAAGGCTAGGACATGCATGGAACATGACCAAAACATGCTAAGAAATAGGCACCAAAACAAGGGCATTCAAGACTACAAAGAGAGTATTCCACTACAACCACCTCAACCAAACATGGCATGGGTTAGGCAATGAAAAACAGAGCTATAATATGCCAAAATGAGTCCCAAAACCCACTATATGGCAGCCCAAAGACTTAAACAAAGAGGCATGCACAATGACCCCTTTTCAAAGCATAAAACAATAACTCTTCAAAATATTGAAAGGATGGTAAATGCAAGCATACAAGCATGGAACATGGACTGAAATAGCATGATAAGTGATTCCAAATCACTGAAATAGCCCAAATAAAGCATGCTCATGGCTCACACACCTAAAGCTAACAAGCTAAAATGCATGGTGGCTATACAAAGCATGGCAAGCATGACCAAATTAACAACAAATAGAGCTTAAACATGTCACAACATGGCTAAAAGCTTCATGAAATCAAGCTAAAACATGCAAGCATGATGGTCTAAATGCATGCTACATGTTATGACAATAGAAGGGATTACAAACCAAGTGCATGATGCATGCAATAGGCTATCAATCTGACCAAAAAAAGAGGTATAATATGATAAACTAACACGAAATACCCACTGAAATGAAGCCAAATAAAGCTAAGCAAACATGCTACCTTTATGAGCCCTAAATGCAAGTAAATGAGGCACAAAAGGAGAGGGGTGTCCCTCCCCTATACATGACTTCAAAACCACTTCTCCACCACTGAAAATCCTTTAGATTTCAGTGGTGAGAAGGTTGAAATAAAGGGGTTCCAAAGCCCTAAGAGAAAGGCACAAAAGGAGGCCAAACAAGGCCTAAGAGGGTGTAAACAACCCCCAACCCAAAAACAACCTTAAACAAACATCTTAAGCATGAAAATATAGAACTTTTATTAGTTATACACTAAGCTCAAAACAGCATGCAAGATAGGTTAAAAGCTTAAGGAAAAATGGGAAATAAAAGAGGTAGTTCTCACCCTTGAAGAACGCTTCAAGAACACCAATCTCAGCACTTCCTTTTGATCAAAACTAACTCAAAAACTCTGAAATCAACCCCTTAAGACCTCAGTAACCGAAGTATGGTGTAACACTAGGTGTCTTAGTGCAAAACTAACAACAAAAACCCCTATGGAACACTTTTACACACACAAATCAAGAGAGAGAGGGAGATATATAGAGAGAGAGTGATATATATCATATATATCAGAGTTCTTCAACCTCTAGAAAGGGAGGAGAGGGCCTCCTCTTATAGGAATCCAATTCCTAAGCTTCTTGGGGAAGCTAACATGAGGGAGCAAATCCCTCCATACACGTGTATGGAGGGGGTGTATTATGGATACCAGCTGTGACAGCTGGCATAAAATATCTGCCAAAAGCAGATGGAAAGGGGTCAGCTGGAAAATATGGCCGATTGACCAACAAAAATGGCTAGCCGACCAAAAACATTGCCGACCGACCAAAATATTTGGCCGGTAGCAATAAAACAGGACTGGTGGCCTCAAGCCAAGGCCGGTGAGGTGTGGGGGTGGCCAACAAGCCATTCTCTACCCTCAGAAGCAAAAACACAAGTGTTTGGTACACAACTAAGCATAAAACAAACAAGTCGAGAGGTCTTGAGGCAAGTCGCGCGACCGAAGCCTCCAAGAATTCAAGACGAACACGAACATGGATGATCATCGAGTGTTCAAACGATGACGTCCAAGTCTTGAGGACGGTCAAAAATGGGGTGTCTACACATTCGTAGTCAAAACATATATACAACTCAGATACACAAAACATTCAGGTTAGGGACCAAATCCCTACATCGTGGCTATACAGTCAAGTTTTACACAAAACAAAGAGAAAAAGGGTGGAACTGAGACACCCCAAAGTACCCATAGCTTGAACAGACTTGGAACCTCGAAATAAGGCACAATGGTTGGCTTTGACAAAACAAGAGCTAATTCGATGCTCCTAGCTCCGGTCTGGTGCCTGGACACCTATATATATATGTAAACAGTGAGCTAAAGCCTAGTGAATAACAACAGTGTAAAGAGATTAAGAATGAATGTCCTTTCAGTAGTTAAACAGTCATGTCAGTCATTTAGAAACCATAACAGTCATATGTGGTACATCCAATAGCAAAACAGTACAGTAGGTCTTAACAGACCGAACAATCAGTTGATGGCCATCATAACAGTAAACAGTAGTGATTCCAAACATGGGAACCGACAGAGATCTCTGTGACAGTAGCAGTAACAGTACAGTAACAGTAAATTGCTATGGATGCCACGAATACAGATTACAAATTGGACAACATTCATTCATTAAACAATAACGTTTCAGTAAGCGGAACAGTTGATCATACAGAAGATAATCATAATTGAACATATCTTTACAACATTGTTACTCACAGAGCACTGGGCTACAGATAGGTTAACGAGTGTCCCCGGATGCCAACCTTACACAGTTACAGAATGAACACACACTAAGTTACACACTAGGAAATCAATAACTTAGCCCCTTAACTTGACTTGGTGTGGTTCTGTATCATTATCCTCATTAAGATGCCTTAAACTTGGCCTAGGAATGCCTAAGATGGAATGGGGATGCAAAAATGCACTTTAAAACACTTTTCAAATTTTGCTAAAACAGGGGTCCACGCTCGAGTGTGGCTTTCTACGCTCGAGCGGACATGCAGACAAAGGAGCTCTGCTCGAGCGTGACTTCTCTGGCTCGAGCGGACTGTAAATTGAAGAAAAGTACTGGATGCATGCAATTTATGCTCGACGGACGCTCGACCCTCGCTCGAGCATAAGACTCAGGTCCTCGCTCGAGCGTGAAGTCCTTCGCTCGAGCGGACTGCAAAACATAAGAACTTCTGGGCATATGCATTTCACGCTCGAGCGTGACTTTCCACGCTCGAGCGGAGATGCACGACTTAGAGTGTACGCTCGAGCGTGGGTCCAAAATCTGGAATTTCCAGATTGAACCTCAAGCATGAAATTCAACTTTTAAAGCTTCAAATTCAATCCCCTTGGGCTAATTTTCTGGAAAACTCTTGGAAATTCATATTATAACATGTTTTGAAGATCAATTTGAAAAATCAAAGCCCAAAGGTAAGTCAATTAAACACAAATTTCAAATAAACTTCAAGAACAAGATGTACATTTAACATGCATGTATTCAAAAGAGTTCAAAGCATCTAACACATGATCAAAAGAGTCAATCCCTCCAAAAACATGATGAATTCATGAACTACAACTAGAAAATGAACATGCATATGGGGCTTTTTATGAAAACAACCTCAAATCCCAAGAACATGTATATGCATGCATGAATTAGCTACTCAAATCAACTCTTTAAACCAATTCTTGACTTAGATCACTGATGACTCATGAACCATGCAAGAAATAACTTGAATTCACAATTAAGGAGATGATTTTCCTACCTTAGGCCTTGTATTTCAAATGTGGAAGTCTAATTTTGCAACCTTCTCTTCAATCCTTCTAAATCTCCTAGCAACTCTCAAATGAAATCAAGTTTCGCCTATCTCCCTCTCTCATACGGTTTGGTCTCCAAATGGAAAAGATGATATGAAGAATAGCGGTGTGTCAACAAGTGTAATGTGTGAGAAGGAATGAGCCTTGAATAAATCCACTAAGTGGCAATTATGTAAAAAACACAACTAATGTAATTTAACATTATTTAATCTAATTTAATCATTCCGATTCAAATTTTAATTAAACCTACTATAAAATCACATAAATTCTAACTAGCATAAAATACCAAGATAAGGTCTTCAATTTACAGTTCGAAACTTAAAACATGAACAGATCGATCAAATGACAAATAGATAGAAATGCACGTAAAGCAATATACTCTTGCAATCAACTCAGAATTTCAGTCAAATCAGTTACTTATCATTCTCAGTTACAGTTTAGCATTAATCAGAGGTGAGGGTTGTCACAGTTTTCTTCCCAACTTCAGAAGTAATTTAATTAATACTTGACGAATACTAAAACTATAAAGATAATAAACACATTTATATGTCAAATTATTAATAAAACTCAATACAAATTAAAAATAAGAAAAAATTGTATTTATAAAAAAAAACATAACAGATCTCGTCTGTAATGAATTCATAACTGGAGTCCACTAATAATAAAGTACTTGCATTGTTACAATGAGTAGAACCATAATTCTTCCAAGCAAAAATATATATAAAAAAAAAAATGAAACTTGAAATACACGGTAATGAGTAGCCGAACAAATTAAAAAAATTCAATCTTGGGTTATCGGAAATGTATCTTCTATTCGGTAGTTAGTTACCAGACATATATTTTTGTTTGACAATGTGATGTTGGACTATTTTATTTTGTTCGATTTTGAAACACCGAACAAAAGTTGAAGAATAGTTTAGAAAAATAAAACAAAAGCCAACCAAACAAATAAAAAAATCACAACACTATTGCTTTATTCACCACATTTTCTTCATTTATTGCTTTATTCTATGATCAAAACACTATCATTCTCACTTTTTGAAAAGAGATATGTAAGAGAGAAAAAAAATTGAGAAATGAAGAAGATGAGTAGGGATTGAAGACTAAGGGGGTAATGAGATAATAAATATATTTAATTTTAGTGTTTTGTCCTTAAAGGTAATTTCACATATGAATTGAAAAGACAGAAGGGTGATTCTACTTACACCACTACTTTACCTCTTTACATCCTCATATGAGTTTCCCCCCAATTTTATCCATGTGTGAAATTACCTTTAAGGATAAAACACTAAAATTAAATATATTTTATCGTCTCCTTACACCCCTTGATCTTCAATCCCACTCCTCTTTTTCCTTTCTTAATTTTTCTTTTCTCTTACACATCTCTTTTCAAAAAGTGAGAATCATAGTATTTTGATCATTAAAGAAAGTAATGAATGAAGAAAACCATAAAACAAGTGAAATTGTGAGTTTTTTTTATTCATTTAGTAGGTTTTTGTTTCATTTTTTCTGAACTGGTGTTCGACTTTCGTTCGATAGTTTGAAATCGAACAAAATAAAATAATTCAGCATCACATTGCTGAACAAAAAATTTAAGGCTGGTAACCAACTACCGAATAAAATATACATTTCTGGTAACCCCAAACCGAATTTTTTTAATTTGTTTGGCTTCTCATTATCATATATTTTTAGTTTCATTTATATATATATATATATATATATTTTATTGTTTTGTCTGGAAGGATTATACTTATACTCATTGCAACAACACAAGTATTGCAATATTAGTAGACTCTAGTCATGAATTCATTACAGATGAGATTTGTTAAATTTTTTTATTCTTTTATGAATACAATTTTTTCTTATTTTTAATTTGTATTAAGTTTTATTAATAATACGTATAAATATATTTATTATCTTTAGATTTTTAGTAGTTGTGAAGCATTAATTAAATGGGCTTCTGACGTTGGGAAAAAGACTAAATTTGTCATTGTTATAAAGACATCAGGTGCGGGAGGCAATGACAGAAAACCAAGACTTGCACTTGCTTGCAAAAGAAGTGGTTACTATAGAGACATCATGAAGATCAGGGGGAACGATTGAGGTTGACAGGTTATAAAAAGTATGAATATCTATTTCTATTAAGGGAGTAAAATTACCTACAAATTATCAAGACAAATTGTGCTAACATGTTTAATTGATGAATGCAAACAATGACAGATTTTATGAATACTTTATGGATATTTGTACTTTTGATATTTTTATGAATACCTTTTATGTATGATTTTATGGATGCGTGTTTGATTTATGAAATTTTTTTATGAATGCTTCAAGGAAAAAGTAAAATTTTCAATGTACAGTGACCGGGGCCTAGATAGCTCTATTGTAGTTTGGTAAAATGATACTAGAGTAATCCCTTTTGTATAATAATATATCACTGAACATGCACTTTACAAGTGACCCAAATTAATTTTTTGTTATTATCTAATTGGAAAGCAAGATAATGCTGGAAAAAAAATATTGTCTAGTAACATGACACTAGAGTAATTCAAATTAATTAGCGTTATATTACCGAACAAGCCCACTACAAATTAAAAAATCATTGTTTGGAAGAAAGTGTATCTGCAAATGTATATCAACAAAATGCTAGAGGGATCTATTTTTTCCAACAGCATAACACCGGAATAATGTAAATTGTTTAGCACCGTGTTGCCCAAATTATTGGTGTAAAGAGATGAAATAGTTAATTTAAGGTTAATTTTGATAATATATTAGGAGTGTAATGGGAATTATATATTTTTTAGTAGTGTAATGAGATAGAGGATGCAAAGAGATTAAATAGAGAAAATTGTAATTCCATTTGGTGTATTTAACAGAAATGGACGATGGATTGAGATTGAAATCAATTTGAAATCTAAGTGTTTAAATTGATAAAAATAAATTCATAGGGTTTCATTTGTATTTATTTATTTATTTTCATAGGATTTGTTTATTTATTTATTTTCATAGGGTTTCATTTATTTTCATAAGGTTTCATAAGGTTTCATTTGTTTATTTTCATAGGGTTTCATTTGTAATCTTGTTTATTTATTATTATTATTATTATTATTTATTTTTTAAATTTGCCCAAATAATTAAATAACAAAACAGTGCACAAAGACCTCCCCCAATCTGCGAATCCACCAGCACCAGCACCAGCACCAGCACCAGCACCGCTACACCGACCTCCCCAGGCCCCCTCCTCGCGAAACGATCAACTTGAAAAAGAGGTATATACTGATTGAAATTAGATTACAGTGAAATTTGTAGAAAGCGAGAGAAAGAGAAAGAGAAAGAGTACAGAGTTCCTCCCCCAATCTCTGAATCCGCTACCACCCCCGATCCGGCGACCTCTCCATCCACCTCCACCTCCACCTCCGGCGACCTCCCCACCTGGATTCGCAGATCGGGAGGTGAAGGTTCTGTGCTCTGCTGTTGTTTTTCTTTTTCTTTTGGTTTTTGTTTGGTGACAAATTGCACTACAGGGGATCTCAACTCAATTGAGAACTTCAAGTATGCTGTGGGTTAGATTTTGATTTCTCACCTACCTTTCAATATACGGAGGGAATTTGATATCTCAGCAAACCTATCTATGGCGGTAATTCTTTATTGCGATCACAGATCTCCTTTTTCTTTTCTTTTTTAAACCAATTTTCCTGGAAATATTTGAAGTCCAACATTATCAATGAAGAAATGAGATTGAAAAAGAGTTTTTTTTTTCTTTGAATTGCCTTTGTGTAGGACTCTTCTGGGACGACGCTGATGGATCTGATAACTTCAGACCCCTCGTCGATGACGGCGCCTCCTCCTCCTCCACCGTCTTCGTCTTCCGTCACAATGCCGCCGTCCTCTGGTATGGGGAAACCGGCGGCACAGACCGAACGGAAGTCGAAGAGAGGGACCCTAATGCAGATCCAGAGCGATACCATTTCTGCTGCCAAAGCTGCGTTGAATCCCGTCCGAACTAACATCATGCCCCAGAAACAAAAGAAAAAGGTACTAACATCAATCTCTCTCTTTTTCGCTCTATCTAATTTCTTTATCTATGTAACTAATATGTATCTGATTTTCTCAACTCCACAACTTGTTTTGAGCTTTTATTAGTCACCTCAGTAGTCAAAAGGGTCTTAACTAGGCAACAAAAATTAAAAATAAATTGAAAATTTTCAAGGTAAGGGAAAAGGTACAACTCCATGCCTTAACATGTATTGAGGTCACCATATGGATGCCAAAGATTATGCTTGCTTAAAATATGAATTTTCTCTTCTAATCAACCAAATAGAGCATTTGGCTTTCTTGAAGAATGGCCATTGGCCACTCAAGTTCCATGATATTTTGTATTATGCTGTTACATAAGTTTTTGCTCTAAATATTTATGATTTCTGTTACAACATGATTTGGTGTTGGGTTGAAATTTTGCAGCCGGTTTCTTATGCACAACTTGCAAGGAGTATTCACGAACTAGCTGCTACATCCGATCAAGTATGCATTATTGTGCCTTTGGTTTTTATTTACCTTCTTTTCCCCTGTTTTCATTTGAAAAAGTATAATGTTTTTTTTTTTTTTTTCCCCTTCTGTGTATTCATGTGTAGAAAAGTTCCCAGAAGCAGTTAGTGCATCATGTGTTTCCCAAACTTGCTGTGTACAATTCAGTTGACCCTTCATTAGCACCTTCTCTTCTCATGGTATGAATTATTTATTGTTTATTTTCTTCTTTCTATGCCTTGTACAATTGGAACCCTTTGTTTTAATCTTCTCTTGAATTAGATTGACCTCAGCTTCCACTTGTAAGATGCCTCAATAAAATATTCTATAACACTTAATGTATGTGTATGAGATTGAATGTACATGGCTGTTCCAATGCATTCATATGTATATTTTAATCATATTTAAAAAAATAATAATTTTCCTGGAAAGAGCATATTTGTATGGTTGTCGAAAATTCTTCAAGTGTTGTATATCTGCTGTCTTTGTATTTTAGCTGTTGTGTTCACATTGGATTAAAAGAGGTACCAATGGGGTGTAACCCATATACAAGAGAACCCCTATTTTAAACTATACATCAAAATTATATACAAAATCCGAAAATTGATTCAAGAAAGTGCTTACCGCTCCCTAAAAATCTAATATACAAAAAGATAATAATCTACTCTTAATCTTTAACATAGGCTCTTTTTTTCCATTTAAAGGTTCTTCTATTCCTTTTCCCCACTCTATCCATCCGCCACAATGCCATGGGGACCAAACACCATGCTTTCCTCCTCCTCTTCCCACACGGGCAGCACTCTAAGAGTAAAGAAGATCCCCTACACTCCAAGGAAAACCCATTCTCATACAAAAGGTGGAGCAAAGCCTAAAGCTCCCAAGCTACATGATAGTGGATAAGAAGATGATCCACATGTTCTCCATCAACAACACCAATTAATGTACATTTACTTAGGAAGGATCTTTCCATGTGCCACACACCACACAAAAAAACTTATCATGGTAAGACAAAAAAACATATCTTAATGATTTATTTGTCATGACCCTATCCTGTCCCAAATAGGATAGTATGGTAACGGACCAGTAGTCTTTGACCACATAGGCCTAACTAGAAAAAACAAATAATAGACTTATGATATATTGGGGTTCATTAAGCAGAAGCTTTTCATTTTTTTATTAATTAAGCCCATTCAGAGCAGTGCATAAGTATGGATGAAATGAAACATGCAAAAATTTCATTATTTCTTGAAATTTTACGTCGTGTACATAAGTTACAAAATGGAAAGTGCAGTCATTACAAGCTAATATTTACAAAAAAAAGTCTATCTGCTACAACCCAACTAGGTGAATTTACAAGAGTACAAAAACTACACAAGACTCTTCATTAACTATTACTCGATACAAAAACTTCTTGAAATAAGCTCTCTCTTATACTTGCTGTTCCAGTTCTTCACCTACATACATATAGGGGAGAGGGGTTAGCCATAGCCCACTGAATAATATTACAGTAAAGTAGTTATGAATGAATATTGATGAGTGTACAAAGCGTAGATCAATAAATCAAATTAAGTAGATTCCAAGTCATTCCATTTCAAAGCATAGCATTTCCATACATATAGCAATATATATCCAACAAAATAGAACTTATGACGCATAGACACCTCTCTAAAGGGAGCATATGAGTGTTAGACACGTGTCAGACATGGACACGTGTCGGATATGCGGTAGACACGTGTCAAACACTCTATGGAAGGTCTCCCCCATTTTTATTTTTTATTTTTTTTTGCAGTTGGACATGTTTGGGACACGCAGGGACACATTTTGGACACTTACAGGGTACAAAATGTAATTTCAAAACTTGTAAATGGGGTAAAATGTGTAAAAATACAAAATTTTGCTTTCCTAAACTAAACCTTAACGTTGACAAAGAGAAAGAGAAAGAGAAGAGAGAGAAGAGAACATAGGGTGAAGAAAAACTTGAACCTCAAGAGGGTGGAGAACCAGTCGATCGATCTTGGGTTTCGACGTATGTCCTTTGTTCTCCTTCTTTTCTTCTTCTTTACTTCTTTTTTCTTCAATTCGATGGCCTTCAAAGGTCATCTCTCTCTCTCTCTCTCTCTCTCTCTCTCTCTCTCTCGCAGTTCGTCACTCTCTCCCTATGTTTCGCAGTTCGTCTCTCTCTCTTTGCATCGTCTCTGTGTGTTTTGCTTTCTTCTTTTTCTTTTTCTTTTTATAGTCTCTAATTAAAGATATTTTTGTATTAAAGTACCTTTTTTTTAATAACAAAAACCGTACTTTTTTTTAATTCGTACCTCATACTCTCTTTTTTCCCCTCTTTCTATTTTTTCTATTTTTTTTTTTGGGTATTCTTATTTGCTTAACTTGGACATACATAGCACTAATTATTTTTATTTGTTGGAAAAAATTAATTTGTTGTATGTTTTTATTAATTTTTAGTGTTATTTTGCATGTTTAATTATCTTCCAATGATTTTTTTTTTTCAATTTTAGACATATAATATAATAAATAAATAAAATTATATATATTGAACGTGTTCCCGGTGTGTTGTGTCCTCCGTTTTTTGAAAATTTGCGTGTCCGTGCTACATAGAATAGAACAAAAGAAAATCAGCCTGGATACCGATTAGACAAACCCACTCGCACATGGCAAAGGAGATCTCAAATGACGGTCATTGGCATGCTTGGGGTCCCCTAATGACTAGGACTAGTCTGTGGATGCCATTTACATGCATCGATACAAAGAATATAGGATATTTATTCATTTTGGGAACAAAGCTATTCAAAGTATGATACATTTTTAATTTCAAAGTAAACTTTTAAACATAACTTTGCAGTTAGAGTATTCACAATGGCTTTTGTAAAGAGCGGATACTTCGAGAAATTCTGACGTAGACAAATGCAAATGCAAGTACAAATGAAATACGATGTAAAGTGATACAATGCCATTCTGTTTGAGTTCAATTTAAATTAGTTGGCCCAAGTTAAACCCTTCTTCTTTAACTACACACTTTTAGGTCAACATATAGATGTAATTTAGGTTTATTTCAAGTTTCAATCATGCGAATGAGGCTTGGTAAGTCAAAAATATGAAAAGAGGCAAAATCAGGCAATTGTCATATGGGCCGCACGTGCAGGAAGGTGGGCCACATGTGCGGAGAGTCCTGCCCCAGGCAGTTTTGCCTTGGCTGGTTTGAATCCTAAACTTGGTTTTCAACTGTTTCCTAAACATGAAATTTTGCTGTACTAATTGCATAAAAATAATATGAAATACATGATACAAGTCTTTCTTCAATTCCAGGCTTCAAAACATGAAATTTTGCTCTACTAATTGCATAAAAGTAATATGAAATACATGATACAAGTCTTGTGCACAAAAGTTTTGGATTCAATCATTCAAAAAGTTAATTCCAATGAATTCATCTCTACCCGATCTCCTATTCAATTTCCTTTCTATTTTTTCCATCTAATCTTTCTAGAAACTTGACTTACATCATTTTCTTGTTGGTTGATATAATCATCATGTGAAAAAGGGTGAAATTTCTTACCTCTTGATGATTTTTGCTTGACTTTTGGCTAGGGATTGAAGCTCATCCTATGGCTTCTTCTTCTTCTTCTTCTTCTCATTCTTCTTCCTTTTTTATTTATTTATTTTTAGAACAACAACAAAACAGTATTATTGAAATAACTCCTGCTTCTTTCTCCTCTACTTCTTCTCCTCCTCTTCTCTTCTATCTCATCTCTCTTCTTACAAATTTTCAGAGTTTCTTATCTCTATCGCTATTCTATTTCTCTTCTATCTCATCTCTCATGTTACAAATTTTCAGAGTTTGTTATCTCTATCTCTATTCTATTTCTCTTCTATCTCATCTCTCATCTTACAAATTTTCAGAGTTTCTTATCTCTATCTTTATTCTATTTCATTTTTTTTTTTTAGAGAAGAGACACTTGTTTGGGGTAGATTGAAGCAGATGTGGTCTATAGAATTAAGAAAGGGTGACTTAAGTGGAGGAGTGCGTTTGGATATTATGCGATAAACGAGTACCCACTAGATTAAAATGTAAGTTTTATAGAACGACTATTACACTAGCGATGTTATATGGGACGAAATGTTGGGTAACTAAGAAACAACATGCAGATAAGATGAGTGTTGCTGAGATGAGGATGTGAAGGTGAATGTGTGACAAGACTAGAAAAGAAAAAGTTAGGAATGAGTATATTCGTGAATGGGTAGGAGTAGCACCGATAGAAGATAAATTGAGAGAATAGATTGAGATAGTTTGGTCATATACAACGGAGGCCAACAAAGATAGTAGTGAAGAGATACGATACAGTTATGGTAGAGGGAAGTGTTAGGGGAAGGGGTAGACTTAGATTGACATGGGCTAGTGTAGTAAATAGAGATATGAATTTTTTTATTTTGACTAACCAAATGGCCTTTGATAGAGTCGAGTGGAGAATAAGAATTCATCTTGCCAACCCCATTTGATGGGACTTAAGGCTTGTTTGGTTAGAAGAGACACTTGTCTCTCAAGGAATTGTGTTTATCATTGAGAGGTGTTTGGTTGAGCTATATGTGTACTTCACCTATGTGCTTGCTTGTCCCACCTTTTTCCTAATTTCCTTTATTAGCTTAATTAATCAAAGTTAATCTCTAATCATCATTAGTTTAATTATCTCGTTTGCTAATCTCGCTTAAATTTAGACCTTGATTATTAAGCTCCTCAACTAAGATTTTAGACATCCAGGCATTCTGAATTTTGAGTTCAAAGTCATCCCCTAACTCTCTAGTATTTGCCAAAGTCTCTGCACTTAAGTTTCTCTTCAAAGTTTACTCTAGTTTCTAAGTTCTCTTTTCTAATTCATAAACTCTGTAAGTCTTCTATCTATTGTATATACCCACTAAGTTCCTTACTAAAAAATAAATATCACAAATATTAATGCAATGCGAAACAAAGAAATCAAAGATGATTGAATGCATAAGTACTAATGTCAAGCAATGAATGTCTTGGGTGTTACTGTAATGGAGAGACTGAGGTGTCTAATCTTACAATATAGTATTCTGCGGTAATATAAAGTCATGTGAGTTTGATTATTCTCTTTACTCTGCAGCTTGGACAGCAGTGTGAGGATAGAACCGTCCTACGGTATGTCTACTATTACTTGGCCAGAATTTTATCAGATTCTGGTTCGCAAGGTTTAAGTTCTGGCGGTGGGATTCCTACGCCAAACTGGGATGCTTTAGCTGACATTGATGCTGTTGGAGGGGTGACTCGTGCAGATGTTGTACCTCGAATAGTAGATCGGCTTAGTTCAGAGGCCTCCAATGATGATGTTGAATGTAAAGTGATTTCCTATGTTCTTTGTGATTTAAATCTTATTCTCAGCTGCTTTACTATTGTTTTCTATATTTTCTTATTTTCTAACTGCTTTTCTTCTTGTTTACATACTCGGTGGAATGTTCTCTATGGAAGTAGGAATCACTGAATGCAATTTAAGACAAATACTTTTAAAAATTACACATAAGACTCTTGAGATTCTGAGAATGTGCTTTAATATATGCTATCTAATGTCAAATGACCCTTCTAAAATGTTCTTAGCACTAAACTTGTTAAAAATTATGAATTTTAATGACAGACACTGGGCTGGGGTCCAGGATTTATTATTCTGTTGGCTGTCTAAATTCAATTTGTTTTGTTCGTATTGTAATGTGTGCTTCATGGATGGATACGTGCTTCCTGTATTTTTGATTTTTATAAATTGGTGATTTATCAAATAATATCCTATATTGTCACCTTTACTTTGAGAATGTATTTCACTCAAATTCTTTTACTCAACATTTTGAAATTATAAGTAAATGTGTACTTTTTTTTGACACGGATTTCATACAATTTTTACATCATTTCTATTTATTGTGTATTTTCTAAGCATAGTCAATAATGCTGGAAATTTCCTGTTACAGTAAGCGACCTGGTTAATGAGAAAAAAAATTTAAAACCTTGTCAAAAAAGTGTGAAACTTGGTGAAGAAGGTGGTTTCTATCTGGTTCAACTATGAGGAATTTGAGGACCAAATTTCTTATGACCTGTTTCCAATAATTCTCACTTATGGCAAAGGTTAGAATTGTCATGTTCTGTACTATTGTGAAGCAAAAGTCTGAAGATCCTTTCTATCCTTGCTTAAAATGTTTGCAGCTCAAATACATTTTTTTATCAGCCTGGCCGTACAAAGTTTTGATGTTGTTAGTGTTTTAATATTGATTTTCCTTTGAACATATACTTGTGAACATGCTACTACTTGTAAAGTGATTCAACAAGCCTAACATTGATGTAATGTATAACCTAGAGTTTTGAAGACAAATGTGAAGACTTAGTGATGGTGCAACCCATAATTGGTTGGAGGCCCGTTATCTTCTTTGGAAGCCCAGGTGAAGCCTGTTGGTCCATTGCGTAGACAAATGGCTTTTGATCCAATAAATGTAATTGGTTGGTTATTATTATTAGTTTTAAAATATTTTATAGACCTAGAGATTTTGAAGATAAATGTGAAGACTTAGTGATGGCACAACCCTTAATTGGCTGGAGGCCATATTATCCTCTTTAGAAACCCACGATGAAGCCTGTGGTGGATTGAAGGCTTTTGGTCTAATAAATGTAATTGGTAGGTTATTATTAGGCCTCGTTTGGGAACATGCCTTTTTGAGTAACTTTTTGACTTT
Source organism: Camellia sinensis (assembly GCF_055761805.1). Classification (NCBI taxonomy): domain Eukaryota; kingdom Viridiplantae; phylum Streptophyta; class Magnoliopsida; order Ericales; family Theaceae; genus Camellia; species Camellia sinensis. The sequence continues at coordinate 77,311,485 of NC_138964.1, forward strand.
TTGGCTAAAATATGATGTAAAAAAAACTAGCATGTTTGGGATGAATTTTTGGCTTTTTACAAAAAAATGTGCAAAAAGTAGAGAGAAAAGGGAATCTTTGACTTTTTAGTATAGGTTGTTGGCTTTTTGACTTTTTTAGTAACTTTTTGACTTTTTGGCTAAAAAAGGCACTTGCCAAACGAGGCCTTATTATTATTTAGCTAGGATTTAAATAAAAGAAAATGCTATAGTCTTGAAAAAATGTGTAAAAATTGTATTGAAATGTGTGCAAGTGTTTTGGGATTTGTGAAAAGTGTATTGGGATTATAAATAATTTGGCATAAACAAGCCACTTAAATAAATACCAATCTTAAGGTTGACAAATAGTGCCTTGTGACATTCAACAATGGCAAGTTTGAAGAGATGATAATGTGTGACATTCTGCCTTTTAAGCTCTGCCATATTCTTGTAGGCCTTACATGGATTTGCTATCGTGACGACGTACACGTTGGATGTGCTAACACTTAATTCTTTTATTGACAGCTCAATGAAATGCACTCTTATTTATGCCGCCGATTCAAGGGCCATTCAATTGAAGAAAACTTCCTTGTTGATTCGACTTGTTTTTTCTTTAGATGGGATTTTTTGATGTGTTCCTCAATCTCTGGAGTCTAGTTATTTTTAGCGAAGGAGAATTGATGGCGCAACCTTTAGTTGGTTAAATACCCCCACTATTAGCTTTGGAAGCCTAGGGTGAAGGCCGTGGGCCCATTGTGTGGACCAAAGGCTTTTTGGTCCAATAAATGTAAATGGTAGATTATTATTATTATTATTATTATTATTATTATTATTATTTAGCTAGGATTTAAATAAATATTTTAAACATGTTTGACTATGTTCTCAAATAATGTTAGGTTCTAGTTTTCTAATTAATTAGGATTTAGTGCCCATAAATATTAGGCTTTACTTTGTATTATTCAGTTTTTGGTGATAATAATATTGAGAGATTTAGGTTGTGGCCAATTTTGTGTTCTTCTGTCTTTTCCGACATTGTTCTACATTAATTTGGGGGTATTTGAGATATAATTTGTTATTTGGTTGACTCCAAGGGGTTAGCTTGGTGGTAAGGCCTTGGGTCTTAGGGATGTGTTCCCTTCAAAGTTTAGATATTGAAAGCTCTTACGTGCTAACGATTCCTTGGGGCCATTGGACTAAAGGAAAAACTCTTGAATTAACCATGATATATTTGCGGGAAACTTCTCGTCGAGGGCTTGTGCATCCTTGGGGATTAGTTGGACTTCGATCCAAACACCTCAATTCCAGTCAAAAAAGGAAAAAAAGAAAAAAGAAAATTGTTATTTGGTTTCTTTTTGGCATCAATATCTCATTCTTTTAAAGGGGATTCCTTTATTTTTTATTTCTAGGGATTGGAGAGCTGTTTGTTGTTGTTTGTGTTTTCTGTAATTTCTTTTATTTTTGTTTGGCGGACTTCTTTTCCCCTTTGATTCTACATGGGTTTACTTTTGTTAATATATTTATTTTTTGCTAATTAAAAAAATAAAATAAAATCCGATATAAACGTGTAAAATTGTGCGAAAATAAGGAGCACAAACACTTTTAAGAAGGTGTGTCTGTGTTCGAGACCGACACTCATCGGGCACTTCTCGACTTGTGTTGGATGCACATCCAATTGTGTCATATTAAACTATTTTTTTTAATAGTTTTAGACCTAGACACAATTTGGATACTTGAGAGACGTACATGTCTATTGCTTGGACACACTTGAAATACGTTGTACGTTTGAACAATCCAATGATAAAAGTAAAACCATATAGATTTATATGAATCCCTCATCTTTTAAACTTTATTAAGTAGTGTTATATTGTATTTTTTTATTATATCTCACTAAAATATTCATATATATGACATAACAAATATATATTTTGTGCGTGTCTTAGATTTTTTTTTATTTTTTGTTTTGAAAATGGACATGTCAGTGTGTCTGTGTTTGTGTTGCTTGTCCGCATTGGTGCTTATTAGCTATGGAGGTTCCTAGGTTTGCTCAATCAAGTTCCACTCATGCAGGCCATCTTATTTCCCACCTGATTCCATTGCTGTCTTTTGTTGAAAGACGTTTTGGTCTTTCCTTATATCTTTCACTTCTTACTGTCAAGGTTTTCTCCGAATGGAAAAGGAATTGGCATTGACATCTATTACTTTTTTCAAGAATCGTTGTGTGTTGAATTTACATGGGGATGATGAGACTCTTAGTTGCAAAGTTGGAGTGTGTGCACCTTGATACAAATCATATTTGCTAAAGAAATTGAATGCAGAGAGACGCCTTGACTTTCCTCTGTTGGATTTTGGTCCTATAAGTGACCCTAGATATGAACTTATGATCTTACATGAAAAAGGAAAGCTGATTCAAGAACTTGGAATCCGCTTCAACATGATAAAACCATTTGTCTAACCAGCTATGTTTTCCTTATTTCTGAACAACTGGATGTTGGAACTCTGAATCCCTTGATGCAAAGGACAGTTAGGATGATTGATATTTTCTTTGAAATTGTGTTTTCAGGCATTTTTTGCACTTGCACTAGTGATTCATATCTTTAAAAAATGCATTTCTACGGCATGATGGAAACACAATCTTTAAAAAGAAATGTGGATATGTTTTTGCATACTTGCATGATGAGAATTAGTTAAAAAGGGGAGAAAAATCTAGTTTTCCGCCTTGCATTATATTTTCATTGCTACATTGACATTTCATGTTGGTCTGCAGTGTATGGTGTCTTATTAAAGCTGTTGAGTATGATGTTCACTTATCTTTGTTTTTGTTTTGAAGTCCATGCACGAAGGCTACAAGCACTGAAAGCTCTTACATATGCTCCTTCAAGCAACTCTGAAATCTTTTCCAGATTGTACGAAATTGTGTTTGGCATTCTTGAGAAGGTTTGTCTTGCACCAAATTTTGTAATTTCATTAGCAGTAACCAGTCGTGTACTTTGAGACTTATGCGAGTCCAAGCCATTTGATGAATATAATGTGACCAATTGGCCTCGTTTGGGGAGTACCTATTTAAGCCAAAAAGCCAAAAGTTATTATAAGCTGTTACATTATTACTCTCTTTACTTTTCTGCACATCTTTTTGTAAAAAGCCAAAAAGTTACTAAAATATCCTGTTCCCGAATGAGGCCTTTTGACTTGTTATGCATCAGTTTTTGAACTCTTCATTCTTTGATTGTGTATTTGGAGAAAATAGTTAAAGGTGGAGGGTTCTGTGGGGATAATCTTAGTTTAGGCCATTATTTAAGGAGTCTGATGGATGGCTAATTTGTAGTATACATTCGCTAAATTTTTGTAATATTAATTATTTGTCACAATACCTATACATTTGCTAAATTTTTGTAATATTAATTATTTGTCACAATACCTTTCTCAACGGTATATGGTTTTAGAGTGAGTGGACAAATATCTGTTTTATTAGATTAATATGATAGGAAAATACTAATGACCACTCAGTGGATGGTCATTGATGTCAATCTACATTTAAAATGTTTATAAAATTGTGTGAAAAGTATATAGAAATATTAAAATTGTTTGAGAATATGTGGAATTCCCTTGGGATTCTAACTATTTTGGCATTATCTTCATCTTAATCACATCCCATATGACTGTCCTTAGCATGGCCCATTAGTTGGTTGAAAAGCTTTCTCATTAGGGTGATATAACTGGAAGTTATACTCGGAAATTGCTTTTATGTGGTACCCAAGTATAAATTCTTTTATGTGGCTTCTACTTCAACTCATTTATTACTATAGAACAGCTAAGCTTGACCAAGAAACTGGAATCTATTAGATTCTAGTTGGACAGCAGCTGGTTCAGCAAGACTTTCGAAACGTAGAACAAGGACTGAATTGTAATTGTGGTAATTGTCATATGATGTGGTCATGGTCTGCAGTTATGTTTGGTACAAAAAGGATGATTGTTTGTGGTTGGGGAAAAATGAAGACTTCGATTTGCTTTAAGTCATCTTATTATGTTTTAGGAGTCATAGTTTCTTCTTTTAATTTTGTTTTGGTCTTTGTTTGCTTATCAAAAGGTTAGCCATGAAATAGTATTCCATAATTTTATTTGAGTCTAGAATAAGGTTGATTTTTGTTTAATTGTTTTACATTTTTTATCTCCTTTGGGCATGGGTTTAGATGAAGTTTCAAATTTTATTTCTCTTTGTAGGGCTTGTCTTTGTGCCCTCATAGCTTGTTGATTGGGCTATATTGGTGGAAATTACAGATCCCTAAACAACTAGCTTTTTGCAAGTTTTCAGCCTTTATTTGAATGGTCATTGATTCCACCTTTGGTCATAGTTCTTGGATTCTTGATTGTGCTAAATTGAGTTGTCATCAAGGAAAACTTTTTCCATTTTTTAGCACCAAATCCTTGTCTCCACATGAGGACCAATGTGATGCAGGCCATAAGAGCAAGAAAGAAGTGAATTTAAAGAAGTGGCAAAATTGGAAATTGCTCAAGTCAAGGCAGGGAGTCACTTGAAACATTGTGTCAGTTCGAATGGAAAAATGAAGGAATTTAAGGTTAGGGTTAGGGTTAGGGTTAGAGAGGAAGATATTGGGACTAAATGGTTTTGAGTTCTTAATGTACTCTACACCAGCAAATATATTTATGTAAAACCTAACATTACAATCTGACCATAGAATCCTCAACTTACCCAAATAATAACATAAGAACCTAAAACTATTATAACATTTCCCCTCAAGCTGGAGCATAGAGATCAAACATGCCCATCTTGAAAGATAAGTGGTGAAAGGTAGACCTAGCCAAAGGTTTGGTGAGAATATCACTCAATTGATCTTCAGAACGAACGTAAGGAGTCACAAGTAAGAGATCTCAAATAAAATGACAATTAACCTCGATATGTTTGCTCATGAAACACGGGATTATTGGCAATGAAGATGGCAACTTGATTATCACAATACATACTTATAGGAGTGGGAACATAAATACCAAAATCTTGTAGAAGAGAGTGAAGCCATAACATCTCAAAGGCGGTATGAGCCATGGTATGGTACTCGGCCTTGGCACTAAAACGAGCAACAATGGTCTGTTTCTTGTTACGCCAAGTAGCAAGATTACCACCAATGAAGGTACAATAGCCCGAGGTAGAATGTCGATTAGTCTTACTGCCAGCCTAATCAACATCATTGAAGCTAGTGACAGATAACAAGGAAGACGGATGATAGAGCAAATCCTGACCCAAGGCACTTTTCTAGTATTGCAAGATATGACACACAACATCGAAATGAGGTTGGCGAGGAGCATGCACAAATTGACTGACCACACCCACGACATAGGTAATATCCGGACGAGTGATATTGAGATATATTAACTTCCCAACTAACCGACAATACCGACCAATATTAGAAAACAAGTCTCCAATTTCACCATCAAGTTTATCACATAGGTCTATGGGAGTATCACTAGGGTGAGTGCCTAAGAGGCTAGTCTTAATGAGAAGATCAAGAACATACTTCCGTTGCGAGAGAAACAAGCCCCAAGATGATCGAGCAACCTCAATCCCAAAAAAATACGGAAGATGACTCAAGTCCTTGGTGTGAAATTGCTGACCTAAATACCGTTTTAAATCAACAATACCAGTAGAGTCACTGCTAGAAATGATAATGCCATCTACATAGACAGTAAGGATAATTCCAATAGATGAGTGGCGAACAAAGACAAAGTGATCAGAAGTAGAACGATGAAACCCATATGCAAGCACAACAACATTGAAGTGATCAAACCATGCACAAGAGGACTGCTTAAGACCATATAAGGCCTTCCGCAAGCGACAAACTAGATTCTCATGACTGGGAACAACATAGCCAGGGGGCTGATCCATGTAGACCTCTTCTTGGAGATTGCCATAAAGGAAGGCATTCTTAATATCAAGTTGATATAATCAAGTTGATATAAAGGCCAAGATTGACTGACGGCAATCGAGATGAGGATCTGAACAGAGTTAAGACGAGTCATAGGGGAGAAGGTCTCCAGGCAATTAACACCATAGGTTTGGGTGTAGCCTTTGGCCACCAGGCGAGCCTTAAGGCGCTCAACAGTAGGTACTTGATAGTATAAATCCAACGTCAACTAACAATAGGTTTTCCGGAAGGCTAAGCGGTAAGTTCCCAAGTTTGATTCTGATGAAGAGCACTAATTTCCTCATCCATAGCATGCTTCTAACCAGAGATAGACAAAGTTTATTGGTAAGAACAGGGAATGGAAAATACCAGACAAGCTACAAGCAAAGGAGTGAAATCTAGGAGAAAGACAATCATAAGAAACAAAATGGGCAATAGGATGTTAGGTGTAAGTACGTTTACCTTTGCGGACAGCAATAGGAAGATCAGCAGAGGCCACATCAGTAGAAGGAACAGGAGATGCAGGAGCCTCCTACAAAGTAGATGAATTGGCCGGGCCATAAGAAACAATGCGACGAGTTTGGGACCGCTGATAAACCTGCAGAGGAGACGGAGGTAACAAAACAGGATCTAAATTGGGGTTAGGGTCTATACTAGTGGGAGTTGAGATAGAGGAGAGGACACAAAGCACCAAAAGAGTAGGTGTGGAAGAGGATGGCTCCTCCTCACGACAAGATAGAAGATCAACGGACAACTGTTGCCCAAACAAAGAAAAAAATTGAGTGGATTCAAAAAAGGTGACATCAACACTGACAAAGTACCTACGAGACTAAGGGTGATAACATTGGTATCCTTTATGAGAGTAGGGAGACTGGTTTTGTAACATGACGGCGGGCATGCGGTTAATAAGAGAGCAAGCGGTAAGCACAACACTACCCTAAAACTAATTAGGAATGTCCATGTTAATCAACAATGTGCGAGCAACGTTTAACAAATGGCGGTGTTTCCGCTCAACAACACCATTTTAGGGGACTTATGAGCACAACTAGTCTGATGAATAATACCATGAGTATCAAAAAAGTATTCACAACAAATTGCACATATTCTAAGGCATTATCAGACTGAAATATCTTATTACGTTTTCCAAATTGAGTAATGATTTCATTATAAAATTTAGAAATGATTGAAAACAAATTAGACATGAAGTGGGAGAAAAGGTTATAGAACAGTAGAGAGCTTTAGTCAATTGACTAACAGAAGGCAAATTAAATGAAAAATTAGGAACATAGAGACCAGAAGGTAAGAAGAGAGATGGAGTGAGGTGAAGAGGACCTTAACCACTGACAGGTCGAGAAGACCTATCAACGAGTATAATACTATGGGTAACAGGCCTAAGAGTATCAAAAAGAGAGGAATTACTAGAGATGTGGGAATTGGCACCAGAGTATATGAGCCAAGGTTGGGTGGACTTAGCTACACATGCAATGTTAAAGTAGCCGTAGTAGCTGTAGAGGATGCATTTATACTAGGCCGGGGAGAATGGACTAGGGCTGTAAGCTCACTAACCTGAGTAGTGAGTGCCTCGTGATAAAACAAGGTCGATTGAGAGGATGGAACATCCATAACCTGATGTACATGATCAAGTTTGCCATACTTCTTCCAACACCAAGGTTCAATATAGCTGAAGGAACCACAATGAGTACACTCCCAATCACCACGAGACATAGAACCAAGTCCATGACCACCATGAGAACCACCACCATGAGAACTACCTCCATGAGAACCCCGGGAGCCAGAGAATAAGCCCATGAAAACTCCCTCGACTAGGCCCACGGTCACTACTGCAAGAGATTAATGCAGAAGAGAATAAGGAAAAGGAACCGGAGGTGGGTTGGACCTATCCCAATGAAGAATGCAATAGTCGAGAATAGGCATTAGCACTAGAAGGTAAAGCCTCACTAGCGAGAATTTGATCCTTGAACCCTTGTAAATCAAAATCTAAGCTCGAGAGTAAAGAGGCCAGCATAAACTATTCCCAATGTTGCTTCTGTTTGGCCAAATCAATAGTGAAGGGTCTATGCTGCGATAACTGATCCCATAAGTTCTTAAGACCACTATAATAATCGGGAAGGGACTAGCTAGACCGGCGATTAGCAAAAATCTACTCATATAACTCATAGACTCGAGAGACATTACTCTGATTCGATAATAACTTAGCAAGAGAGTCCCAAATTTGCTTAGCGGTGTCACCTAAAATTCCACAGTAGTAGTCACATGAGAGTGTAAGCTATGCCATATCCACCCCATAACACACATATCCTCACTACACCAATCATTATAAGTTGGATTATCAGTAGTAGGAGGTAGCTCAGTAAGAAAACGTAACTTCTTGTCACATAAAAAAATTTGAACTGCGTGAGCCCAAGCCATATAGTTCAAACCATTCAATTTCTTGGTAGTAATAGATTTAGGCATCTCATCATCCTTAATCACAGCCACAGGTGGTTTTGCCTCAGCCTCAGGCTCAGCCATGACACTTATGCAAGTCACACAACAAAGGAACATTGAACCAACAAACTACCAGCAAACACAACAACCAACACCCATAGCAATCAAGAAAGGCAAGAAAACAACTAAAAAATAAGAGCCCAGGACTGCCGAACAAAATTGAGGCATGAATTAGACCAAAAAATCTCAATACCAACAAAAGATCAAAGACCCCTTGCTAGGGTATTTTCAACTCCTATAGGTTGGATTCCAACAAGGAGAAACAACAAAAGACAAGCCCAATCATAGATTCTAAGATTTAGAGCAAGAAATTCGAAAAACATTCAAAATAGAAAACTCTCATCAGGGGTGATCCAAAAATTCCACAAAAATATCATCACACTCAGGAGAGAATTTCGAGCTTGTGGTGAGATTCCCGTCCGTACAGCGCTGATGCAACGCTAACATCATTGTACGGATGATGACGTCAACACGTCTCTGTCACCTCGAGTCAATCTCCAGAATCTGTAGAAAACTTGCTAGTGTAGAATGGGTTGCTTTGATACCAAGTTAGAATGGAAAAATGGAGGAATTTAGGGTTAGGGTTAGGGTTAGAGAGGAAGAAAGAGAGAAAGAGGCCAGAAGAGAAAAAGATACTGTGCCTAAATGGTTTTGAGTTCGTAACGTACTTTACACCAACAAATATATTTATATAAAATCTAACATTACAATCTGATCGTAGTACCCTCAACTTAAGAAAATAATAACACAGGAACGTAAAACTATTCTAGTGTCATTGACTTTATTCTAACTATTCCGTGTTAGCTTAGCTGTTGTAAAGTTGTATATGCTCTTTTTCTTTTTAGGACGGGATCAAGGGTAATTCGTAAAACTATTCTAACAGTGTCATTGACTTTATACTAACTATTTTGTGTTAGCTTAGCTGTTGTAAAGTTGTATATGCTCTTTTTCTTTTTAGGTTGGGATCAAGGGTAATTTTCGCAAGTTCTAACTTTCTTGGGCTGCAGGGGTCCCTCACACATTGATTGTAGCATGGGACAATCAGGTTTTGGGGTCCTCCAGTATGGGTTTTTGGGAGGTTTAAATGGGTTTTATTAGTAGAAGCTTCTTGGCTTCCAAATAGTTGGTTCAAGTTCTAATTGGGTAGAATTGGTTACAGTCTATATATCCGCCGTGTAGGCGTGTGCAATTTTTCAATTCAATGGAGACTATGTTTTAGAAGTTTTTTTGAACTTTTTTTTTTTTTTTTCGAGATTGTATGATGAGTTTAGGCATGATACTTGGATTTTTCTTCTTCTTTTCTATCCTCTACACCTTTGAAGCCTTCAGTCCATAACCATTTCTAAACAACCTTTGTTTTAGGTCTAATGAACCCCATTGAAAAGTGTAGTTCATTCCATCTTTTTCCTGAGAAGCCCAATATCTGTAAAAAGTTACAGAACTCATAACAGTCACCAAGTCAACTGATGTTCTCCTTGTTTAGTTAAGACCTCGTAACCTTGTCATTTTAATGTGCTCGTGGAAGATCCTTAAAACCCCATATACCAACCACCAGGTACATAAATTTGTTCAAATCAGGCCACAAAAGCCATTGCAGATCACTTTTCCATATCAAAGGTTGTAGGAGAGTGAAAATCTAAGTTTTATATCATAATGCCAACAGTAGTGTGAAAATCTAAGATCATGATGCAAAGATCAAGCATCTCAAACATGCAGTTCAGTGTATGTGGATTATGTGCAAACTGCAAAGGTTTGAAGAAATCATAAATAAATTTGATGGTAGATTTTTCTAAAGCTTAGGTCATCTTAACTGTATTGTATCACTAAACTGTATTGTAAACTCAATTTGTTTTTATACAAATTTTTATTGACTTTTTTTGTCACATATTTAGTTTTCTAGACCACACAGTTATACAAGTATATTAGAGATTATTTTTAGAAAAAACAAAGAACAATTGTGTAAAACGCAAACATTGTATTTGGCTGTCCTCTATTAAGGAAATCAATTCATAGCTTTATTTTTATTTTTTGATGAGTATAAGATATATTAACAGGACTTCCCTGTACAAAAACCAAAAAGGCCAAGAGCACAAGGGTCACACAACTAAAGGCATTCCCTGAAATGCAACTCTTATATAAAATCTAATAACAAGAACGAAGACTCACAAAACTCTTCCTTTAACCATAAATGGAAAGGAATGTATAAAATTTAGCTTAATTTTATGTATAGGCATGTCTAAATCCTACCCTCCCCCTCGAGGGTTTCCTCTCTTCTCTGCTCACCTGGCCTTTCCGCTTCCTCTATAGAAGGAGGAGCCATAAGCATAGAGTAGTCTTCCTGTGTAACCAAAGGCCCCTCATTCAAAATGTCAAGGCGGTGGGACTATTCCTTCTGCGCCCAGGCCCAGTACTTCAATAAATCCCAAAAGCCCCTAATTCAAAATATAGTGTGAGGGAAGATCTAGGATAGGCGGCCAACCTCTTGGAGAGAGTGATGTGCATGGACCAGGTGAGTAGGGATACAGGTCCGTGTACTGCTCACCATCGGGCAAGTGCTTGGTGACATCCGGTTTCATTCTGTCCAAAGACACCACATGATGCACAAAGGCGTCAAAGCTCCACTCCTTTGTTGCTCTTGACTCGAATTGCATGGTTCATTCCTGTAGAGACATGAGGCTCTACATGAATAGAGATCGAGACAGCAAAATTGAACCAAAGCTCTTCATCTTATAGATCGATGAAGAGTCGAGAGGAGGGATGATTAGATATTACTGAGAGAAATAGAGGGAGTAGTGGACCATGGGAAGATTGAACAGAAGCTCTTCATCTTATGAAGTGTCAAGAGGAGGGATAGTTAGATATTATTGAGAGAAATAGAGCCAGGAGTGGATCATCTTTCATCTTAGTCGTTGAAAGAAGCTTGGCTTTGGTGGAGGAGGGTTTTGATTGAATCTTGGTGGGTTTTGAAAGCCTTGGTTTGTTACAGTTTTAGTGAGGAACCTTCTTCATATTTTGATGTGGTGGTTGATGTTGAGAATGAGCAGGAAGATTTTGGTGATCAAGATTTCAACTTGAAGTCTTTGTTTGAATATGAAACAAAGGAATCAATGACTCTCTTCCAAACCTTTCTGCTATGAAGATGGGGATTGTGAAAGGATTTCTAATCCTGAACAATGTTATAAGGTATGTGATTCTATTTAGCCTAGTGCTACAAATTCCTCTTCGTTTCCGAGGTATGTATCATGTTTATTGGATCATCTTAATAGGGGTTATGGCTGTGCTCAGGTTTTGCCTTATTTTTCTTCTGATATTTTTCTTCCTGTCCCTTGTCATCCTTGAAGATTTGGTTCCAATGAGAAAGGGTCATTACCTTGTTTGCCTTTAGAGAATCTCACAGGGAATCACATCCTCTTATCAAAATAAATACAGATTTACATGAGATTTAAACTACAAAGGGGGAGTCCAATGGTCACAAAACGATGTGGGTTATGTATGAGTACAAGTGCTTGTGAGTGGGATTCTTGACGAAACTAATAAATGGTTGAGGGAAATGAGTCAATTCATCTCTTTTCCCCTTGGTGAGAAAGGAATGTTTCTATTTGACAAATTTACAGTAGAAATAAGGAAGAGAGAAGAATAAGCATTCTACAGCTAATGTGAGAAACCCTTATGAAAATTAGGGTTATGCTCTTTAGCTCTTTTATTTATATTAGTAAGATTCAGATTACATAATTACCCCTTGAACTTTAATAAACCATAACACACAGCACACCCCTTCACGTTGGTGCAAAGATGTCTTTTATGCCTAACTTGCAACAAATGGGGTGAAAAACCATACTTCTAAGACCTTTCATGAACACATTGGCCAACTGATCTTCTGACCTCATGAACGGCATACAAATCAAGCCCTTATTTAGCTTCTCCTTGATGAAGTATCTGTTAGTTTCAATATGTTTGGTTCTATCATGTTGAATTGGATTGTGAGTAATACTAATGGTAGCCTTATTGTCACAATATAATGTTATGGGTTTACCACAACATATTCCGATATCCCCTCGTAAGGATTGGAGCCACAAGAGTTCACATATACCTTGGGCCATAGTCGTGTACTCCGCCTCTGCACTAGATCTAGCTAGCATTTCAGAAGGAAATCACACTTCTGAGAATCTGTTTAAGTCTTCGCAAATCAGAAGGAGATTGCACTTTTGAGAATATGGTTTGCGTAGAGGATTTGAACCCAGAGTTACGAAGAAATCAACAAGTTGGGAGCCTGAGTTTCGCCTTGACTAAGTCGCGATGGTCGAACAAGCCACGAATTGGAATCGCAAGTCCCACCCAGGTCTAATTTTGATTCACAAGATCAAACCTAGGTCTGATTTTGATTTGCGAAATCAAATTGCAAGGCCAAATTGAGGTTGAGATTTGATCTACGAAGTCAATCTACGAACACAAGAGCAGTGAGCAAGTCGCAGGTTAACGTTCAGACGGAAGCTTGATTTGCGACTTCGACCAATAACAGGACAACTACGCGAAGGCTTTAATCAGTTCATGAAAGAGAAACACTTCAGTTGAAGGTACCAAATGATCCTCCAATTGTTGTAACTCAACTGTAATCTCCAAATTTCATTAGGGGATTGAAAGGAATTCTGGGTTTAATAACCAGAATTAGGGCTCAACCAAAGCTCTAATACCAAGATGATGGAACCAATTCAAGAAAGAGATTTCATTAGAGTGAAAATCCCAAAATGGGTACAAGAGCTCTCAAGTTTTGAAGTATTAAATATCAAAATATCATAAATTGAATATTAGAGGGGCCTAACCACCTATTTATAGGATGAAGATCCAACCAACTCTAACTCTCTCTTATGGTGCTAAACATAACGACCATACTAGTTCTAGTAACGCCAATTAGAAAGGCTGTATGTGACTGTGAGAGGGATAAAATCACTAGGTCTTGATGGATACACTATGGGTGTTTTCAAGATTGTCGGAATGTTTCTAAAGCTTATTTAGTTTGAGTTTTTATGGAGTTATTTGAGAATGCTTGTACCAGCGTGTCTTTCATTTGTTTGATACCTAAAAATGGAATTCTATCAAGGTTAGCCACTTTAGGTCAATTAGTCCAGATTCATCATTGTATAAAATTTTGGGAAATTTTTGTCGAAAAGGCTGGGCAATTCAGGATGATACTATCTCTTTAGCACATGAAACGTTTGGGGAAGGTTGTCAGATTTTAGATGTTTATTCTAGTTGTAAATGAGGCAGTTGAAGAATATAGAGGGTCAAATGAGGAGAGCATGGAATGTTTGGGGAAGGTCATTAGATTTTGGACGCTTGTTCTAGTTGCAAATGAGGCAATTGAAGAATACAGTGAGTGTAAGAAGTAGAGTTCAATTTTTAAAGTGGATTTTGAGAAACCTTGTGATCATGTGGATTGGAGTTTCTTGAATTTTGCGATGCAAAGAAGGGGATTTGGCAATTGATGAAGATGATGGATTGAAGGGTTTTATTTATTTATTTATTTATTTTCTTACTATTGTTAATGGTAAGGCTGGAAAAATCTATAAGGGCTCCAGGGGTCCTAGGCAAGGTGACTTGTTCTTTTTTCTCTTTATCTTGGTCGTCTATGTTTTGGGCAGGGTGGTCAATAGAGCTAAGTAGGTTAGTCTTGTTGATGACATGTAATAGGGAGGTCTTGCGTCTCGCTGTCTCATTTATAGTTTGCTGATGATACCATCTTCTTTTCTTTTGGGGAGGAATAGAAGGTAGTTAATTTTGCTTAGTGGTTTTGAGAATTTTTGAGATGGTTTTAGGTCTTAAGGTCAAAATGATATTAATTTTAGGCCAGGTTAATTACAATGATTGGTGGGAATTTTAGGGTGTTCATTGTGCATTTTTCTTTCAATTACTCGGGGCTACCTTTAGGGAATAATATTAGGGCGGAGTCTTTTTGGGCTCTAATATTGGAAAAGATTGCTTAATGGTTGTTGGAGGGGGGGTATATTTTAGTGCAGTCAGTTTTGTGTAATATTTATTATCCTTTTTTTTAAAGGTTCCAATTGGGGTAGCAATTAAAATTGAGAAAATGATGAGGTATTTCTTGTGGGACGACATGGATGAAGGGAGAAAGGACTCATTTGGTGAATTGGGAGTGGTTTTTCTACCTAAAGATAAAGGGGGTCTTGCCATGGAAAACATTGTGATAAGGAACATTGCTCTTCTCTGAAAGTGGTTATGGATATTTCATTGAGTGTGATTCCCTATGGCATTTTGTCATTAAGAGTAAATTACGGAGTTCAAGTTAACAACATGGCTTCTCTTGTGGTTATTTGGGGTAACTATCAAACTCCATGGAAATATGTTTCTCAAATCCTCTCTCTTTTTGGTTATCGGTTTTCGGTTTTCTTTTTTTTTAAAATTTTTTTTTTTTCCCTTTTTTTTTTATCCCTTAAGGCGGGTCATGGGGATGGTATTTGGTGATAATTTTGTTTCATGTATTCCAGACTGCAGCAAAGAGTAAAATGATCATCACATTTTCTTATTCTTTTCTTTTTTTGTTTAGTGTTAGTGTAGCTATGTCATTTTAGTCTTTAATCTTATATTATAAATACATGTGTAAGAGGGGAGAACCCTAATTGATTCTATTGTTAATATAACATCAGCCGTTCTCTCGTTTTTTCTTTTCTCTCTCATACTTCTTCTTCTTTCATATGTAAATCTAACATTTTTATTTCTGAAGAAAGAAACTGTTTTGTTTTCAATAAAGAACCATAGTAGTTGAGCTACCACAAAAATGCTTTGATGCCTTGTGTTTACAACTTGTGTATTTTGTTTTGCAGGTCGCTGATGCTCCTCAGAAACGGAAGAAAGGCATGTTTGGGGCCAAAGGTGGTGATAAGGAGGTAATATTATTGCATTACAATTGTCCACTGTTGTGTTTTGACACTATTCTCTTAAATACCAAATATATTCATGTGAATTGTCACAGTTTTATCATTGAAGATTCCCCCTATCTGTTGATTTTACATCTTCATAGAAATTTGAGATAGCTTAAAATCCAACTCATCCATTTGATGAGATGTGTGAGTGTCACCTACTAGGCTGACTTTTTATGATGATGGAAATATGAACTTTTTTGGATATTGTTGAGCCTACACAAAAGGTATGGGCCTCTGTCACGTCAGAGCTGCTCATTGTAGATATGTTCCTCAAATTTGGATGATGTGCCTCTGATGTTCTTTATTAGTAATGAACCTAAGGAATAGAAACCTAGTGATGGCAGGCATAGATAGGAGATACCATATGCCTACTAGTCAATATGATAAACCAAACAGTTAGGAATCTTAGAAAGAGATGTAGAGCAAAGGTTATGTTAGCATATTTTTTTGTTTTACTCATTTCCTACTAATGTTGTCACGACCCTAGTGATGACCGGCCAATAGTCCTTGACTACCAAAGGCCTAACTTCTAACCTATAAATAAGCTTGAATAATAATTGGGCCAAAATTAGCAGTAGCATTTCTATGGACCATTGCAATCCCATTCAGAGCAAGTGCATAAGAACATGAAATGAAATATTCAACCTCATTCATTTAATTCTTCAGAACATCACAAAGTTACGTATCTACGAAACTTTTGATACTTTACAAATGGTAACTCTTTATAGCATTACAAAATGCACATTACCCTATGAAGGCCACAAAATATTACAAAAGTACCTATTCTCTTTTCAAAAGCTAAGTATCTGTAAAACTTCTATAATTTCAAAACATAACTTGACTACTGTATTACTTGTGTGTGAAGCTTAAGCAAAACAAAGATCTCCATCAAACTTGTTTTTCTTCACCTACATACGTATAAGGGAGGGGGGGTGTCCTAGCCCAATGAATAGTATTATAACAAAGTGATAAAATGAATGGATACCAACGATTTCTTCAATTCAAAAGCACATCTAAACAAAGTTTTAACCAATTCAAAACATATCTTATCGAAAGAAAAATCTTTTCCAATAACATGATGATGTACATCCACAAGAACAAAACCAAGGAATAACTGACCCGGGTATCGATTAAACAAACTCACCCGTAGATGGCAAAAGAGATCTCAATCTATCGCAACAACCCCCCCCCCCCCCCCCCCCCCCAAAAAAATAGGTAGGACTAATCCGGGGATGCCATCTTTATATATTTCATACATGAATATAGGATATCCATTCATAACGAAGCATTTCAATCTATTTGAAAATATGATTTGATTACCAAAATAGAATTTGAACTTACCTTTGAGATAATACTACTCATCAATTGCTCTTGCAATTGAGGATGATCCACAGGATTATGAACCTACACAAGTATAAGAAGTAATGTCAATTTTGCGCTCCCAAGTAAGAAACTAGCTCCCAACTGAGATAGAACTTCTCAAATATACAAAATCTCAAATAAACAAAAGAAAAACAACTCAAAACTTATTCTAGTACTTTCTATTTACGTAATATTTAATTATACTTAACAAAGACAATTTGTAGTTGACATCAATATCTAATATTTATTCACATTTTAACACATACCATACCATACCAAGCCTTAAGTCCTATCAAATGGGGTCGGCTACATGAATCCTTCTTCTCCACGCGGCCCTATCAAAGGCCATTTCATTAGTCAAATTAAATAGATTCATATCTCTATTTATAACACTAGTCAACGTTAATCTAGGCCTACCCCGTCCCCTAACACTTCCATCTACCGTTACAGCATCACATCTTTTCACTACTGCCTCTGTTGGTCTCCGTTGAATATGACCAAACCATCTCAAACGATTCTCTCTCAACTTATCTTCTATCGGTGTTACTCCTACCCATTCCCGAATACACTCATTCCTAATCCTGTCCTGTCTAGTCTTACCAGCCACACTCATCTTATCTACATGTTGTTTCTTGGTTGCCCAACACTCCGTCCCATACAATATAGCTGGTCTAATAGCCGTTCTATAAAACTTACCTTTTAGTCTAGTGGGTATTCGTTTATCGCACAATACCCCAGACGCACTTCTCCACTTACACCATCCCGCCTTAATCCTATGGGCCACATCTGCATCAATCTCTCCCGCTGTTGTGATAATCGACCCTAAATAACGAAAATGTTCACTCTTAGGCAGTTCTTGGTTCTCAATCTTCACTTCTCCTCTGCTTTCATTGTTACTATTACTAAATTTACACTCCATGTACTCTGTCTTAGTTCTGCTTATCCGAAATCCTTTAGATTCAAGAGCTTTTCTCCAAATCTCCAACTTTGTGTTAACTCCTTCTCTAGTCTCATCCACTAACACAATATCGTCTGCAAAAAGCATACACCATGGCACGTCATCCTGAATATTTATCGTCAACTCGTCCATAACTAAAGCAAAAAGATAAGGATTTAAGGTAGATCCTTGGTGTAACCCTACAGTGATAGGAAATTCATTTGTTTCTCCAGCTGGCGATCTAATAGTGGTCACCACCCCTTCATACATGTCCCTAATCACGTCAATGTAGCCTTTTGTCACCCCTTTCTTCTCTAACGCCCACCATATTATATCTCGGGCACTCTGTCATATGCTTTCTCAAGGTCGATAAACACCATATGAATGTCTCTTTTCTTTTCTTTATACTTTTCTATTACTCTCCTCAAAAGATAGATCGCTTCCATTGTTGACCTACCAGGCATAAATCCAAATTGATTCTCTGACACCTCTGTTATGTCTCGCAATCGGTGTTCCATCACCCTCTCCCACACTTTCATTATATGACACATTAGCTTAATTCCTCTATAATTATTACAGTTCTGGACATCGCCTTTATTCTTATTGATTGGCACTAAAATACTCTTCCTCCACTCATCTGGCATGTTCCTAGTCAACAAAATTTTGCTAAACAACCTAGTCAACCAAGCAACTCCTTTTTTACCCAAACACTTCCAAGCTTCAATAGGGATATCATCAGGTCCTAAAGCCTTATTTGATTTCATCTTCTTAAGTGCAATCTCCACTTCAAAGTTCCTAATCCGGCGATAGAACCTATAGTCTTGGTTTATCGTATTACTGATTATTTCTTCCCCTATTGTCGTACTACCATGTTCCTCATTTAACAGTTTCTCAAAATAATTCTTCCATCTTTCCTTAATCTCATCATCCTTCACCAACACCTTAGAATCCTCACTCTTGATGCACTTTACTTGATTAAAATCTCTTGTTTTCCTCTCCCGTATCTTAGCAAGTTTGTATACCCTCTTCTCTCCCTCCTTACTATCTAGTCTAGTGTATAGGTCATCATAAACTTTCAATTTAGTCTCTCTCACTACTTTCTTGACCTCCTTATTAGCCAATCTATAGCTCTTAAGGTTTTCCTCAGTTCTATCCTTCTGCCACTTTTTAAAGCACTCTTTTTTTGCCTTAACTACCGCTTGGACCTCTTCCCTCCACCACCAAGTTTCCCTAGAGCTGGGTCCCGTTCCTTTCGACTCTCCAAACACTTCCCTTGAGATTCTCCTCATATAATTGGTCATCGAATTCCACATAGTGTTAGCATCACCTTCTAAGTCCCAAGTACCTTCCTTATCCATTCGATTCTTAAATATTTCTAGTTTATCCCCTTTTAAGTCCCACCATCTCGTCCTACGACGCCCACCATCCTTCCTAGCTTGGTATTGCTCTCTAAAACATAAATCTAGTACCAAAATCCTATGTTGAGAGACCAGACTCTCTCCAGGAATCACCTTACAATCATTGCATTTTAGGCAGTCCACTTTTCTCACTAAGAAATAATCTATTTGGCTCTTAACTAATCCACTCTTAAAGGTTATCAAATGCTCCTCCCTCTTCTTATGCATAGTATTGGCCACCACCAGGTCAGAAGCCAACGCAAAATCTAAGATTCTCTCTCCAGCCTCATTTCTGTCACCAAAACCGTATCCACCATGCACCCTTTCATAACCTACTTTATCTATGCCCACATGGCCATTAAAATCTCCATCTATAACCAGGTTCTCTCCTACGGGTATCTCCTGTAAGATCTCATCCATTTGCTCCCAAAAATCCCTCTTAGTCTGATCATCTAACCCTACTTGAGGGGCGTAAGCGCTAATAATGTTCACTATATTCCCTCCAATAACTAGTTTAACTAACATAATCCTATCTCCTTTCCTAGTGACCGCCATCACACTTTCCACAAGACCCTTGGCAATTATGATTCCTACCCCATTCCTGCGTCTATCCTTACCACTATAATAAAGTTTAAAACCAGTATCCTCAATTTCCCTAGCTTTCTCTCCCATCCACTTAGTTTCTTGTATGCAAGCTATACTAACTCTCCTCCTAATCATAACATCTACCAATTCCATCGTCCTACCAGTTAAGGTTCCTATGTTCCAAGTGGCTATCCTAAACCTATAGTCTTGGACTAGCTTCTTTACCCGCGCTCGTCCAGAAAAACGCGGAAACCTTTGCCCATTTTTCACAGCACCCAGGCGTCGATGCGGCGCCCCTTGCTCACTTTTCGAAACACCCGGAGGCAGGCACAACGCGTCACTTAAGGGGAACGACCTAGCATTTAAACGATTCAAAGTAGGATTCATTTTCATAAGGGATCCGAGCGGCTTTTTTACGTGTTGGCTGTCGGCTATCTAACACACAACCCTCCTCCTTAAACGATTCAAATTTTGAGAAGTTATCAAAATTTGAAATTCAAAATTGAAATTTGAGGTAGTTGTGCAGGGGTAATTTGTAAATAAAAAAAATAAGTGACTATTCACACCAACAGAGATGTGTGCTTTATATAATAATATAGATAGTATAGGTACTTAATATATAAAATATATGCATGCTCCTATAGACGCTCCCAGCTTTAGTTTCATCATCATACTCATGACAGTTATGCAGTCTAAATCGATTAACTCTCTCTCTCTCTCTCTCTTTCTGGTGCAATTGTTCAATTATCAGTTCATCATCCAGAGTAATTTGCAATATGCTGCTCTAAGTGCTTTGAGAAGACTTCCTCTGGATCCAGGAAATCCAGCATTTCTCCATCGTGCTGTACAGGGGTTAGTTTTCTACCTTTCAGTTTTCATTGTTTTCAAAGTATAAGAGTTGTGTCACTAAAACATGATTTTCAACCAGTCATATGGTAAGTTATTGTATATAGCTCCTGGTGATACTTTCTTCAATGGTTTTCTTTACATAAATTTGTTGACTTTTTGAGGAAGATGTACATCTGTGAAGATTTGCAGGACTAGTACTTTGTTTTTGTATGCATCATGCATACAGGGTTTTGTGTGCGTTTGTTGGCTTGGCTCTTTTCTAATGAAATTTTACAAGGTGGTTCTCTTTCAATTTTTAAATTGTTATGAAAAGCTACTTTGCTACTTATAATGTGTTTACACTCGTGAATAAATCTCTCTTTCTCTCTCCCTTTCTTTCGTTGTTGACATCTTGACTAAATGTGCTGCTAAATAATTGAAACTAGACCGACACTGACTAGATTGTTAGTCTACTCATTTTAACTTGTTCTTGATAAGTGACTGAAACTTTGCCTCAGTGTACTAAAAGATCTCCTCTAAAGTAAGGATGAAAAAGTCAAGGAGACTTGGAGAGATGCCGTGGTATTTCCATTTTAATATTCTATTGTAGAAGCTCTCATTTAATCTTAAAATTCACTTTCAAAGTAAGGCTTGACTATCGCATGGGGGTAGACACCCCTTGGTTAAGACTGTTTTGAGTGGTATTCCCATTTATTTCTTGTCTTTGTTCAAGATTCCAGTGAAGGTGGCAATGTCATCAGAAAAGTTGATGAGGGATTTATTTTGGGAAGGCAAGGACGTAGGAAAGAAGGATCACTTGGTGAATTGAGATTTAGTTTCGTTGCCTAAGGAGAAGGGGGGTTTTGCTATTGGTAACATTGTGGCTAGGAACATGGCTCTTCTTAGCAGATGGTTATGGAGATTTCCAATTGAGAGTGATTCACTATGGCATTCGGTCATTCGGTTATTAGAAGCAAGTATGGGGCTGAAGAAAATGGTAGGGATTCATAGGTGGTTCTAAGGGATAACTGTGGGGCTCCTTGGAAATCAGTTTCTCAAATTTACACATTTTGGTCTCGTTATCTTTCCGTAAGGGTGGGCAATGGGGAACTCATTCAATTTTGGGAGGATGTTTGGATGGGTCAATCTTCTTTTCCTTCGGATTTTTCACATCTTTATTGAGTGGCTTGGTCTCATAATTCTTCTATTGCTTCCATGGCTTGCTCATTTTTAGCTCTAATTTCATGGAATTTTGATTTTTTTAGGAATCTTAATGATAGGGAGGCTACACAGCTGACTACTTCGTCGTCTATAATTGATCATTTCTCTTTAGCTCCTTTTTTAGAGAATAAGAGGGTTTGGGCTCTTTATTCATCCGGTATATTTTCTTGTAAGTTTTTTTTTGATAAAATCATCGATAATCTTCATGTTCCTCAATTTCCTTTTTGCAAAAGAATTTGGAAGGCTTTTGTTCCTTTACCCTGTGTTTGGTTGGGGGATTTAGAAAGGAATTTGAAAAGAAAACAGGAAAAGTTAGGTGAAATGTGAATAAAATAAACCCATATTTTGCCTTTGCCTTTGCCTTTGCCTTTGGCTTTTCCTTTTCTCTTTCCAAATCTCTTCCCAAATCTCCTAACCAAATATAGCACTGAAGGTGAAGGTGTTCATGTAGGCCTTGCTGCATAAAGGCATCTTGACAAATGACACATTGTAGAAATGGAGACTTTATCATTTTTTAAATTCTCAGTGGTGCATTCTGTGTTGTAAGAATGGGGAATCCTTGGATCATTTATTTTTTCACAACTGTTTTGAATTTATGGCACATATTGTTTCTTTTGAGGAAAGTAATGTGGGTGGCACCAAAAGGTAGTGTGCATATGCTTCTAGTTGTTTTTGGCGCTTTCGGAGGATCGAAGAGAGCCAAAGTGCTATGGTCTTGTGCCATCTTTGTAACTTTTTGGATTCTATTGTTAGAAAGAAATGCCTGGTTGTTTGAAGAAAAATTTTGGGAAGTGGATTGTTTGTGGGATAAAGTTTGTCACTTAACTTCCTTTTGGGCTTCGGGGAATTCTCTCTTTAAGGGGTTTCACTTTTTTTGTTATTGATTGTCGGTGTGTGATATGTAGGCTTTTGCTTGAGATAATCTTGTAAGGGTTATGTTCTTTGTATTTCATTTTCCTTTTGTAGGAGGATATTTTATCCTTGCTCCCTTTTTTGATTTATCAATGAAATCTTTTGTTGTTGATCCCCAAAAAAAAAAAAAATGATAGCCTTACTGTTATGTTGTTCACTGTCTCTTTAAGCAATTACGAGTAACTCCTTGGGCTGAGATGGTGGTTGCTTGGTTGGACTGTGCGTTGAAGAACTGCTTTCTAGGAACAAAAGACTTAGCCGTCCGTTCTTGGCCTTTTGGTGCAGTCCACAATATGAGCAAGGAAAACCAAAATTAAGGAAGCATTAATGTGTGGAAATGCTTGGTTTGGGGCTGAACTAAGCCTATCTATAATTATGTTTCTAGTTGTAGAAGATGCTTATTTATGTTTATTTTAGGTTAATAAAGCTACTGGTCAATTTTAAGGTTAGAGGTATTTTGGTAATTTACAGAATTTTTGGATATGGGTTTTGTGAGTAATTCTATTTACACACCACAAAAAATCTCAGTATACACTATTTATGTCGTTCGGATATGAATTTCTGAACAAAAGTCAAATGTTTAGATATAAACTTATGAACAAAAAGCAATTGTTTGGATATAAATAGTTGAACGGAATATATTTGAACAATTTATTTTTGTTCATTAGTTTATGTCTGAACATTTGTTTTTTGTTCAAAAGTTTATATCTGAACAGAACAGATGGTGTGTATTGAGATTTCATGTGGTGTGCAAATATAATTTCCCGGGTTGTGTGGGTCACCCATGAGTTGTCTTGTCAGTCAAGTTATTAAATTAGTTTTTATTTATGGTTTTATTTAGTCTTAGATAAGCTTTGGAAGTTTTCTATTTTGATGTCCCAATTGGTTGAGGAAGTCTTTAAAGTTTATATAAAGTCATGTAATGCTTCTAATTCTATGGAGTTGATATTTTATAGAATTTTTAAAGTTTTGAAGCTTTCTTATTCTATGGAGTTGATATGATTTGTGTGATGCAATCAAATCATAGATGTGATGCCTAGGCCTCTAAGAGTGATTTCTAGAAACTACCTTCTCCTTCTCCTTTCTCTTGTAAGTTTTATAATGTTTTTGTATGTTCAACTTGTGTCGATGTACAAAGAGTTCATCAGTTTATATAGCCTTAAATCTATAACTGAAAAAGGAAATGCTAACCAATTCCTATTTGCACAATCATGCCATATATACACAACATGCCATATATACAATATATTCTCACACCCTCGCTCAAACTCAAGGTGTTTTAGTAGAAAACACTGAGAGTTTGCTAAGAAAAAATTGAAACCGAGCGGTAGTATGAGTCTTGGTGAAGAAGTTCGTAAGTTGCAAAGTCGAGGAGACAAAAGGAAGCAAGATAGAGCTAGACTGCAGATGCTGTCGGACAAAATGACAATCAATCTCAATGTGTTTAGGCCGTTCATGGAAGACAGTATTGTGGGCAATTTGAATAGCACTGCAGTGATCACAAGAGAGAGAGGTCGGAGAAGACTGAGGTACATCCAACTTAGTCAAGAGACAACGAAGCCAAACAATCTCAGTAGTGGCATGAGCCATAGCATGGTACTCAGCCTCCGCAGTGGAATGCGCAATAACAGTCTGTTTCTTTGCCTTCCAAGAGATCAAGGAATCACCAAGAAACATGCAAAAGCCAAAAGTGTACTTGCGATCAGTGACATCACCAGCCTAATCAGAATCAGCATAAGCGACCAAGTCCAAAGAGGAAGTTGAAGACAATAGTAAACCTTGAAATATAGTGTTCCGGAGATATCGAAGAATCCGAACTCAGGTAGCCCAATGGGTAGAGCGAGGAGCAGAGACAAACTGGCTAACCATATGAACAACATAGGCAAGATCAGGACGAGTAATTGTCAGATAGACTAAGCAACCCACGAACTTTCGATATAATGTGGGATCATCTAGAGAGACACCATCAGTAGAGTTGAGCTTCATATTAACAGCCTAATCACTATTCGTGGGTAATGTTCACAGCCCCCTAAAACAGTGACAAAATCTAAACTTTTAAAACTTAACCTCTTCCGCCTTTATTACTCTAAACAAACCCTCAAAACCCCTATACTCTTATTGCAATTTCAGCCATAAAAAGCAATTAAAATAGAGGTCCCTATTCGTCCTACCTCACCTTTCTCACTCTATACTTGAAGGGAGCTCAACTGGGTATGACATCTAGTGAGACTTGTAAAATAAATAAAAAAATAAAAGCCCTTTATGATTTCCACAATCAACATTGATCATAAATAGAGGTCGTGGTCATGGTGTAACTAAGTTTTGGTCTTTTGTTGCACGTGGAGGACAGGGAAACCAATAAAAATGCAATAACAACATCAAAATGTGCAATTCTAAGACTGCATTGTCTTTTTGGCATCCATCTTTGCAATGAACTTTTCGTATAGCAATATGTAATTTATGTTATTTATCTGTTTTGCAAGTTATTCATTTCTTCTCAAAAGCTAAGAAAGATCAGTCTTTCATAGACTTTGTTTGGCTAAAATTATGATCCTTCAAAGACTTTGATTGCTAAAAGTCTTAACTTTACAAATTTGTAATTTTCTTTTGTCCTTCATGTTGGAATAACTTCTATTTTCTATATGGAGGGCATTGTAGCATGATCTTTTAGGTCTATATTTCCACAGGCATTTTTGTTTATAAAACTGGTTTAAATTAATTATGAACTCTGCTGTTATATTTCATGATCTTGTGGCTATCAGATGCCTGTATGAAATAGTTGTCATTTTCTCCCAATCCCTCTGTTATAGTTGTCACGTGTAATCTCATTTCATGAGTTTTGATTTAATTTATGCTATTGTAACTTACTAAACGTGCGCAACAAGGGCACTTTGTATTGGGTTTCTTGCTCTATATATTGTTAACTAAGTGGAGCTCATAGCAAGAACCATGAGGATGTGTTCATGGTACACTAAGCACGCTTTAGGTTTTAGTTATTTTTTGATTTTTAATCCTTTTATTTTCCTTTATGCCTTCAATTTGTTCTGTTTGGAAAGAGGGGGGTGATGCGGTTATGTGTTCATCTCAATCAGAACTTGTACTTGCTTTTCTGCAAATGTTATTTTGGCAGCCATAATTGGGTTGTTTGGGATGTTCTAAATAAGTGCACTTTTTGACTTTTTATGAAATATGGGTTGGGTATGAGTTGGGTTTGTAGTGATGTGGTAGAGAGGGGATGTGACTTAAATAAGATGATGTGACTTAAATAGAATAGTGACTTTTTGACTTTTTAGCTTTTTTGGGTTATGACAAAGAAGGCCTTAGTCTTTGGCTTCATTATTCCTGACCTTTTTTGCTAAGATTAACATATACTTCTACTCCTTAAAGTCAAGTTTCAACTTGTACCAGTGTTAAAATAATTCTTGAAATTATGTAATTGTTTTTTGATATTTTAAGGGCATGACACTAACATAGAGGTATCTTGAGATCCAAAGTCAGCACACTAACGTTAATAGCTGCTATGGTTGCCTTGATCCTCTAACCCCTGCTTTGGAATCTGCACGCTGTTCGTTGCAACAGCATCTCAGCCCTCGTAACAGTTGAACATTTGAAACTCAATATTGTTTCCTGTTGAAAAATCAATGTATAAAGAGAATTGTATTATTGATTGATATATTGTTACAAGATTGATGAATTACAATTCCTATACAATCTATATATAGAAGAAAATGTGGTAGTAGGTGTAGTGGAGGTGATAGTGGGTTAGGTGAAGTGGAGTGTGTGGTGAAGTGGAGGTAGGTGAAGTGGAGTGTGTAGTGGAGTAGGTGAAGGTAAAGATGGGAAATTCTAACAGCCCCCCGCAAACTCAAGGAGGAGAGAAACTAACCAACTTGAGTTTGGAGAGAGTAACAAAACAAGAAAATACATAAAAATAAAAAAGGATAGGAGACACTGTATGGTCGTGTCAGACCGTTGGTGAAGACACTATATGGGGTGTCATAACGTTGTAGAGGACACTGTATGGTGGTGTCAGACCGATGTAGAAGACAGTTTATGGGGTCATGTCGGACCGTTGTAGAAGACAGTTTATGGGGTCATGTCGGACCGTTGTAGAAGACAGTTTATGGGGTCATGTCGGACCGTTTGTAGAAGACAGTTTATGGGGTCATGTCGGACCGTTGTAGAAGACAGTTTATGGGGTCATGTCGGACCGTTGTAGAAGACAATGTTGTGACAGTTTACGGAGTCTTGCTGGACCCTTGTAGAAACTAACCGGAATCAATGTCGGGACAGTTTACAGAGTCTTGTCGGACCCTTGTAGAAACTAACCGGAATCTATGTCGGGACAGTTTACAGAGTCTTGTCGGACCCTTGTAGAAACTAACCGGAATCTATGTCGGGACAGTTTACAGAGTCTTGTCGGACCCATAAAGGAGCTAACCGGAATCAATGTCGGGACAGTTTACAGAGTCTTGTCGGACCCTTGTAGAAACTAACCGGAATCTATGTCGGGACAGTTTACAGAGTCTTGTCGGACCCATAAAGGAGCTAACCGGAATCAATGTCGGGACAGTTTACAGAGTCTTGTCGGACCCTTAAAAAGTCGCACCCTCAAAAGGTGTGCCCAATCTATCAAAAGGCGTGCCATCAAAAGGCGTGCCCACTTTATCAAACGGTGTGCCGGACATGATGGCGAGGCACGTGGGCGCCTTGGTTTGCGTGCCCGGTTGTCGGCTGGTGGCAAGAGGCGCGCGATGCGCGTGGCTGCCTTGGCTATATAACCAAGACGAAGGCAGAGGCTGAGGCAGAGAAAAAACTGAGAGAAACCTCTGAAAAATCCTTCGTGTGGTTGAGAAAGAGAGTTCTGAGAGAAAAACTCTGTAATATTCTGTAACACACTGTTGCCCAGAAAATGGCCTCGTCCTCGTCTTCCCGTGGACTGCTCACCCTCTTTCCCGACCTCAACGAGTCAACAAGAGAGAGAACTGGTGCGGTGGCACTGGAACCTCAACCAAGCGCCCCGGAGTTTGCCCCGTTGAACTTTCCGATGCGGTCTGTGGAGCAAAGAATGGCAGTGCAGTCGGATGTGGAGGCCAATCAGTATACTTTGAAGGCATGTGTGGAAAGCATGACGGCGGTCACAAATTTGTCGAACCGGCTGCAGAGTAGGACAAATGAGGTGCAGCATTTAAACTCCCAGCTGGCTTTGCTCCAACGCATGTATAAGGATGCGCGAGCAGAGATAAGTGTGCTGAAAGCAGAAAATAAAGAGCTGAAGCGGAAGGCCACCGTGATGTTCCGATTTGGAGGGCCGCCATATGCTGCAGTGGAGGAGTATGGGGGAGTGAACGTGCTCGGCGGACAAGGAAACACGGAGGCAACACCGTCAAGGACTGCCCAGGACGGAGGCAAAAAGAAGAGACCGGCGGCAGAGTAGGTCGGTGGGTGGCCGTCTGCAGAAAAAGAAAACAAATCTGTTGTTTGTGGGTGTTGGAGTTTTTTTTTTTTTTTTTTTTTTTTTTTTTTTTTTTTTTTGTAAAATATGGATCGGGGTTGATCCCGATATGAATAAAATGAGTGTATTGTGAAAAGCCGAATGGCGTGAATGGACAAGACGGAGTAGAAAAAGTAAACTGGAATGATTTTTTTTTTTTTTTTTTTTTTTTTTTTTAATAAAATAATAATAATAATAATAATAATAATAATAAATAAAATGAAGTGGAGGCATGGTCTGAATGATGTCTTTGTGAAGTTGGGGGCATGGTCTGACAACGAGTGGGGTGGCATGTAAAGAAAAAAAATAAAAAAAAAATAAAAGAAGAAAAGTAAAATAAAATAATAATAATAATAATAATAATAAATAAAAGGAAGTGGAGGCATGTGGTGATAATAAAATAAAGGAGTGGGGTGAGAGAATATAGGATAATAATAAAAAAGAAATATAAACAAAGAAAAGCTGGGTGTGTTGTGTTGTTCGGTGTGCGTGTGTGCAGGGCGGAGCATGTGCTGTGTGTGGTGGGTATATCAGTCAACAACATGATCAACACCCATTATGCTCTATCCCTCAGCAGCTCAAAACCTGAGAGAGAGAAAGAGAGAGCTGTGAGAGATGGTGGTGTATCTCAGTGGAGAAGACTTGGATGCTGTGGTTGCGGAGATTCGGGCCTCGATTGTGAATGAGGTGAACCAATTGGGGGAGACGGCGCTGTTTACGGCAGCTGATCGAGGTCATCTTGATGTTGTGAAGGAGTTGTTGAAGTATGCGAGAAAGGATAGTATTTCTAAGAAGAATCAATCTCAGTATGATCCTTTGCATATCTCTGCGAGTCAAGGACACCATGGAATTGTCCAGGTGCTACTTGACCATGACCTAGAGCTAAGTAAAACGATTGGCCCATCAAATGCAACCCCTCTGATATCTGCAGCTACAAGAGGGCATACAGCTGTAGTTAATGAAATTTTTTTTTTTTTTTTTTTTTTTTCAGCTCAGATGCTCTGTGTCTTCAAGGTGAAGTTCTGCCATGGAATTTGTTAGTAGCAGAGTGAATGTATGTGTAGAGGTCCGGCGGGCGGCCAAGGCGAGGCTGCCGCCCGCCGGTGAAGCGGAATTACTAGGTTGTCAACCTTGCTCTGATACCATGTTGAAAAATCAATGTATAAAGAGAATTGTATTATTGATTGATATATTGTTACAAGATTGATGAATTACAATTCCTATACAATCTATATATAGAAGAAAATGTGGTAGTAGGTGTAGTGGAGGTGATAGTGGGTTAGGTGAAGTGGAGTGTGTGGTGAAGTGGAGGTAGGTGAAGTGGAGTGTGTAGTGGAGTAGGTGAAGGTAAAGATGGGAAATTCTAACATTTCCAATGCTTGTACTTCTGGTAGCAAATTGGCAAATGGAAAATAATGCATGATCCTAGGGTTGACTAAACTGCCATTAGCTAGACCTTAATCACCACATAGTATCGTACCTAAGCCCGAAACCAAGAGTCGTATCTGTCACTTAACCATCACTTATTGCAACTTCATCTTGCCATATGATACGGTGGAAATCAACTTTTCTACATACGGCAGTCAATACTATCATTTGTTTTTTTTATCAGAATAATAGCGCATTCCACAGCTACTGGCATCATCTCTCATGCACAATTCCACTTGACATCTGTTCCTGTATCAACTGCAGTAGGGCCATCCTCAGATCGGTTGTCAATAGATAACCTTCACTGAACCAGAAGATGGCACCCACTGATAGAAATTTTATTAATTGACGACTCTGGATATAGGCATTGATATATATCACCACACTGGCCAGAAGGACATATATACACTCTGAGAAGCTTTTTTGGTTTCTCATTGATGGATGAAACGGAATGACAGGATAGAATGTAAGTTAGCCAAACCAAACCAAAGCAAACTAGGTCTTGCATCACATTCAAGTGGGGACAGAAGTTAGCTGTGCATTAATAATTAATGATGGCGAGAGAAAGGGGTGAAGAAGAAAGAGAAGATGAAAGAAAGGGAATGGAAGGGAAACCAGTCAGCCTAAAAGATTAAACTATTATTCTGCGTTGCATATGTAGTTCTTGTTACTTAAATGAATGACATTGGGTCATTTGTGCAACGTGCAAGGGGTGGGACATGTGGGGTGATTTGAGTATTAACTTGCTCTTATTATGATTGGTGTTTTGTTATAAATCCGTTTTGCATTGTTCTAGTACTTTTAGTTCATTTTACTAATATCCCTAGATGTTGCATTTGTATCTTTATTCAGTAACTTCCTAAACTTGTTTTACCGGTGATTGCAGAGTTTCGTTTGCTGATCCAGTTGCTGTGAGGCATGCTTTGGAAATTCTGTCTGAGTTAGCCACGAAAGATCCTTATGCGGTTGCAATGGCCTTAGGTAACTTGATTAACTTGATGTGTTGGACACTTTCTTATTCTGGCGGTGTCTGCTTTGATGAACATGACTTGATTAATGTGAAGTTTTATGCTGTTTCTCATTAAAAAGGTCTTTGTTTTCTTGAATACGGTAGGCATACACCTGATCTGCTTACATATGTTCTGGGTATATGCTTAAAGTTGTGCGTAATGTTTCATGTGATATATGATACCAACCATCTAAGCATGAGGTTGGTTTCATACTATAGCCCGTGCTGTACATTTTTGTATACACTAGAAACATGGAAAGCTTTCGAGAAAAAGTTAAAGAGTACTACAAACTATGTCTTTCAGGATTTGGTCCCAAGTGGGTCCAAATGTCATTAGTTTGTATCAGTGACTACTGCACAACATTGTGTCGTTTACATGCTACTTAGGTTTAAAGGATTATGAATTTGGGTGTCAGATTTTACAATATCTTGAATTAGTAGTTATTGGAGTATAACCAGCTTGTGGGTGAAGCTTGGGTAACCAGCTTAGGGTATGATAGAAGATCACCCCTTATTTATAAATGAAGATTAGGGTTTACAAAGAAAACAATTACAAGATGATCCCCTGAGGGTATAAAATGATTACAGACCCTACTCACTTTCGGCTAATATAATATGCCAAACACTTTCGGCTAATATAATATGCTAACACTCCCCCTCAAGTTGGTGCGAAGATATCTCTCATGCCCAGCTTGCCTAATATGTCATGAAATGGTTTATTCCCAATTCCCTTGGTGAGAATGTCAGCAAGTTGTTCACCAGACTGGACAAAAGGAGTACAAATGGTACCACTAGTGAGTTTCTCCTTAATGAAGTGGCGATCAATCTCAACATGTTTTGTCCTGTCATGTTGAACGGGATTGTGAGCGATGTTGATGGCGGCTTTATTATCACAGTATAACCGCATGGAGTCCGTCTGATCAATACCTAGATCACTTAACAATAATTTGATCCATAAAAGTTCACACACACCTTGTGCCATAGCTCTAAACTCAGCTTCTGCACTTGACCTGGCAACCACATTCTGTTTCTTACTCCTCCAAGTAACTAGGTTACCGCCAACAAATGTGCAATACCCTGAAGTTGATCTCCTATCAGTTACTGACCCAGCCCAGTCAGCATCTGTATAGGCCTCTACACGAAGATGATCATACTTTGAAAAATACAGACCCTTACCAGGAGCAGACTTCAAATACCTCAAGATTCTCATGACAGCCTCATAGTGAATCTGATGAGGAGCATGCATAAACTGACTAACTATACTGACAGCAACAGCAATATCAGGACGAGAGTGAGATAGGTAGATGAGCTTACCCACTAATCGTTGATAGCTCCCCCTATCCACAACTTCTCCTCCTTCATCATCCCCCAATTTCTGATTTGGTTCTAGTGGAGTGGCACATGCCTTGCAGCCAAGCATCCCAGTTTCCTTCAACAGGTCAAGCACATATTTTCTCTGTGAGATAAATATCCCATCTTTAGAGCGAGCAACTTCAATTCCCAGAAAATACTTCAAGCTTCCCAAGTCTTTGATTTCAAACTCGTTGGCTAAATATTTCTTCAACAGAGGTATTTCCCCACTATCATTGCCTGTAAGAACTATGTCATCTACATAAACAATAAGTGCTGTAGTCTTACCACGTGAGGAATGTTTCACAAACAATGTGTGATCTGCCTGACTTTGTTTGAAGCCAAATTTCAACATAGCCTGAGTGAATCTCTCAAACCAAGCCCTTGGAGACTGTTTGAGACCATATAATGACTTCCGAAGTTTGCATACTTTGCCTTCTGTTTGATGATCCTCAAAACCCGGAGGAATGTCCATATATACTTCTTCTTCGAGGTCACCATGGAGAAAAGCATTCTTGACATCAAACTGATAAAGCGGCCAATCTAGATTAGCTGCTAGAGAGAGAAGTACTCTGACTGAATTCATTTTAGCCACGGGTGCGAAGGTCTCCTGATAATCAATGCCATATGTCTGAGTAAACCCTTTTGCCACAAGTCTTGCCTTGTAACGCTCAATAGACCCATCTGCTTTGTGTTTCACAGTATATACCCATTTACATCCCACAGGTCGTTTGCCCGTAGGTAACTCAGTCAATTCCCAAGTGCCATTCTTCCTAAGTGCTTTCATTTCCTCAATCATAGCTAGTTTCCACTCAGAGGTAGCAAGAGCATCCTGAAAATGGTTAGGAATGCTAACAGAGGAAATATTGGACACAAACGCTCTATATGAGGATGACAAATGAGAGTATGATACAAATTGTGAGATAGGATGTTGAGTACAAGATCTCACACCCTTCCTCTTGGCAATAGGAACATCAAGATCAATGGTCTCACGAGATTCAAAGTTACCTAGACTCTCATCAGAAGCAGGAGATGGCAGTGGAGTAGCAGAAACGGTCCCGTGTATCCAGTTAACTTGTTTTCTGTCTATGTCCCGGACATAAACATTCTCGTCCTTATTCTTGGTGACAGTGGGTTCTATAGTTTCAGTAGAGGGAGGTGCAAGAACAACTGGTTCCACCATAGGAAGCACAGTAGTAGAGGGTGGTGCAAGAGCAACTGGTTCTTCCATAGGAGGCACAGGGCTCACTTCACACCAAGGCTCCCCCGGAAATGAGGACGGTGACACCGGAGAGGACAAGAAATAGGACTGAGATTCAAAGAAAGTGACATCCATGGACACAAACCACTTACGAGAAGAAGGGTGGTAACATTTATACCCCTTTTGAGTAGGAGAGTAACCAAGGAAAACACACTTGAGGGAGCGAGGGTCCAACTTACCACGAGAGGGAGAGTGATTATGGACAAAACAGACACAACCAAATATTTTGGGAGGAATAGAAAACAAGGACTGAGAACCGAGGAGGACGTGAAGCGGAGCCTGTTTGTCCAAGACCTGGGTAGGGAGACGATTAATAAGATGGGCAGCGGTGAGAACAGCGTCGCCCCAATAGAGTCGAGGCACATTCATAAAAAAACACATGCACCGAGCCATGTCAAGAAGATGCCGATTCTTGCGTTCGGCTACCCCATTTTGTTGGGGGGTATTGGTGCAAGAGGTCTGATGGATAATGCCATGAGTAGAGAAATATTGTCCTAACCCAGAAGCTATGTATTCCCCGCCATTATCAGAACGAAATAGTTTGATAGTGGCCCCAAACTGAGTACAAATCATCTTATGAAAAGTGCGAAACACAGAGAAAACCTCACTCTTATCTTTCATGAGATACACCCAAGTAGCACGAGAAAAATCATCAATAAATGTAACAAACCAGCGATGACCGTTTACAGACAGAACACGAGAGGGACCCTAAACATCAGAATGTATTAATGAAAAAGGAACTAAGCTTTTATTCAAACTGGGAGCAAAAGAAGCTCTATGTTGTTTTCCAAGTTGACAAGACTCACAAAGAAAGTCAGACACATGATGATTTGCGAAACTAGAAGGAAATAAATGCTTAAGTAAATGAAATGAGGGATGCCCAAGACGCCGATGCCATAGCCATACATCAGCGGAGGTAGTAGAAGACGTAGTGGTAGAATAAGCAAGTTTGTCCGGTTGATCTAGGAAGTAGAGACCATTTTCTGCACTACCACTGCCAATTGTCCTCCCCGTGACAAGGTCCTGAAAAAGACAATGATCAGGAAAAAACGTCACACGACAATTCAAATCCTGGGTAAGACGACTTAAGGATAACAGATTGACAGAAAACTTGGGAACATGGAGAACAGAAGATAGATGTATGGTAGGAGTGACTTGGACTAAACCTTTTCCAGAAATGGAAGAAACAGTTCCATCGGCAATCCTAACTTTGTCCTGACCTGAAGAGGGCTTATAGACAGAGAAAAGATCAGAGGAGCCAGACATATGATCTGAGGCACCAGAATCAATAATCCACGGCAAAGATGGATGACACAGGAAAGCACAAGGAGAAGATGCTAAGTTACCTGAGCGGGCAAAGGACGAGGAAGCGGTACTGAGAGCAGTAGAAGATCGGCGGTCCAACAATTGGCGCAAAGCATCCTCCAGCTCAGTATCAGAAGCTTGGGTAACAGAAGTAGAATTAGAATCAAGGGTATCAACGGCACTAGACTGATGAGCCCGGGAATAGGAACTACGGCCCCTAGATTGACCTGACCGACCTCCTCGAGAACCAGACCGATCACCGCGACCCCCAGATGGAGTCCCATGAAGCTTCCAACACGTCTCACGAGTATGCCGCGGCTTCTTGCAATAATCACAGAATACAGACTCCTTAGCAGCAGACGGATGAGGCAGGCTGAGGCCATCTCGAGGAGTAGACAGTAATGCGGAACGGTCAGTAGAGACAGGGGACATCATAGCAGACCGGCGACTCTCCTCATTTTGTACATAAGAAAATGCCTCCTGAAGTGAAGGAAGAGTATCCATACTCAGAACTCGACCCCTAACTGGATCATACTCTACATTTAGGCCGGCCAAAAATTTAAAGACCCGTTCCCGTGAGATGAATTTCTTGTACCCGACAGAATCAGTAAGGCAAACGGGCTTATAGTCTTCCAGGTGATCAAGGCGTTTCCAGCCGTTGGTGAGGAAAGTGAAGTACTGAAGAACAGTCTGCTCCCCCTGAAGTGAGCTCTCAATAGAGCGGCGCAACTCAAATGCCTGTGAAAAATTCCCTTTGCGGGAATAGGTAGCAGCCACAGCCTCCCAAACGTCCTGGGCAGTCTCCATAGATAAGTAGCCCTCACCAAGTTCTGGAACCATCGAATGGATAAGCCAACTCATAATTAAAGAGTTGGTAATCTCCCATTGGTCATAACCTGAGTCAGTGGTACTAGGTGCCTGTATCCTGCCATCAACATATCCCATCTTCCCTCTGCTCTTCAAAAACATAGTCAAGCTTTGAGACCATGCTAGGTAGTTTTGACCATTAAATAGAGAGGTGGTGATTTTCAGGCTAGGGTTGGGGTTCTCAGTCATGGTAGTAGGTAGAATGGGACTTTCACTCTTTGGTGTTTGAGAAGAAGGGGACGCACTGGTGGAATCTGTCATGGATACAATACTACCGAACCCGCAACAAAACTAGTAGCAATCACAAACCTGGAAGGTGGTAATGATATAACAGGCACAATGACCACTATAAAGATATAACAAAATTTAAGAAACCATTTTTTTTTTTTTTTGTTTTTTTTGTTTTTGTTTTTTTTTTTTGTTTTTTTTTGTTTTTTTTTTTTTCGGTTTTTTTGTTTTTTTTTTTCGGTTTTTTTTTTTTTTTTTTTTTTGTTTTTATATATAAATTGATATCAGGATATATACATGGATTTATATATAAATATAAATATATATATATATATATATCAGGCTAGTTTTATATATATAGATTAATATATATATCTATTTATATATACACTAGGTCTGAGATCATACCACAGTGAGGATGAGTGACGACGACGATGAGGGGTGAGGAAGACGAGTGACGAACGTCTGGAGGAGCTGGACGAGTGACGAGCAGAGGGGCTGAGGAAGACGACGACGAGGAGCAGAGGAGCTGAGGAAGACGACGAGCTGGACGAGTGACGAGCAGAGGAGCTGAGGAAGACGACGACGAGCTGAGGAGCTGAGGAGATCGACGAGCAGAGGAGAAGAACGAAGACGAAGAACGAAGACGAAGCAGATGGTCCAACCGGTTGATGAAGACGAAGCAGCGTGACAACAGTGACTGAAGATCGACCCAGTAGATGATCCAACTAGGTACGTTTTTGAACCCTAACCCTAGAGGTGAAGCTCTGATACCATGAAGCTTGGGTAACCAGCTTAGGGTATGATAGAAGATCACCCCTTATTTATAAATGAAGATTAGGGTTTACAAAGAAAACAATTACAAGATGATCCCCTGAGGGTATAAAATGATTACAGACCCTACTCACTTTCGGCTAATATAATATGCCAAACACTTTCGGCTAATATAATATGCTAACAGTGGGTTGCCCATAAGAAGCTTGGTGACTTTAAAACACATTTGTGCATTTATGCTTCTATGCTTGGATTTTCATAATTCTTGCCATGATGTGAGTTCAGTTTGGACTTTTCCTCGTGTATCTGACTAACCTTTTTTCTCCCTTTTGCTTTTCTTGTAGGAAAGCATGCACAACCTGGAGGTATCCTTGATATTTTTTTCTTCTATTGATCATTATCATCATCAGTTTTCGGCATTTGTTAATACATCATGTTGCAGTAGCTGTGTCATTAATATAGACGTCCCTGTTTCTGTATTTATTATTTTATTTTTTAATATTATTAAACACATTTGCACTTTCCTGCCACTATAAGTTTTGCATTATGTTCTAGTTATGAACTTTTATGAGAGTACGTGCACTAAAGTGACATGAAGGTTTTTAAATTTATGCAATATAGTCCAAGGTTTTAATTCTCATAACTTTTGTCATGATGGAGAACGTGGGCTGTAATAGGCATTACAAAATGGGCAAACGCTAGAGTTGTTAATTATTTCTGGTTGTGTATCTCCTCTAAATACTAACAACACATTTCTTATAAATCTATTTTGAAAATAACTAGAGAAGAAAATAAACAAAAGTCAAAGTTGGTCTTAATGACTGATTTTATTAATTAATGTGTTGCACCGTGGATTATTAACTAGTTCTCAACAACTAGGTGGTGCATGTATGATAATGAACTGGTATGCAAATACGATACATTTTTTCAGATATATCTGCGACATTTCAACATAAGAGACCCATGAGTCCAGCCCTCTGCCAAACATGTCCAGTCTTAGAAAGACCAATAAAAAATTTGGCCGTGCCATGTGGCCTGTCCAACATGTATCTAGACATGTCCGAGGTGTGTGTATGTCCAATACATGTCAGACATAGCCACAATAGCTATTTTGGTATGTTGGTGTTTCATAGGTGATGGTGGTGGTGTGATGGTAGCAGTGGTAGGGTGGTGCTGGTAATTGCAATGGTGGTTGGGCTATCAAATATCGTTTTAATTTACCTACTATTAGATTTTATTTTATTTTTTGTCCTAGAAGGGTTTGTTGAGGAACATGTTTTGTCTTTGAAGTAACATGAGTAACCTCATAGAATATATTAATATTATTATTGGTAGAAGCATGTTGGGAGACAGGGAAAACTGGCCTGGTGGAAACAGGGACTGTATAAGTTGATAGTGGAAATTGTGAGGAAGAAAGACTACTTGTCCCATGGGGATGAGAATCATGAGATGAACTGCTATTATATAATTTTCATTAAATGTTCTTTTTATCCCTTTTTTCTCTTCAATGTACGGGTCAATTACTAAAGAAGTGATAAAAGATAAGCCATTTATGCTTGATGTAGAACTGAAAATCAAATACATATTGTCTGAAATTCTAGACATGACTCAAGGGATGGATAATTCCTTTTGGTGACTGTCTGCGTCTAAAAGAAAGTGCCTAAAAGCAGCCTCATCCCTTGTAATTTGGCTTGTTATGTGGTACAATTTTATTGGCTATTGTTTGAACTAGAGTTGAGAGGACATTGGAGTAGGGAGTATAGTAATCAATCGCCCAACCTAAAAGGGAGTAGGCTTGGGCTGGGCAGTCTGGTGGCATGGCTATGGTCAAACTCAAGATGATAACTAATGCAACACGGAAAACAAAATGAATGTATCTTTGATTGTGAGAGTTTAGAAGTGCACAGCCCAGACCCGACTTAATGATGGCTGTGCATGAGATCTTACGCAATCACTATTGAAGGTAAGATGAAGTATAGTTGTCTAATATTGTTTGGCATTCTTGTACTTAGAAAAACTAGTGCACTGTACAGAAATCGCTTATATTTGAGTCAAAAGTCTATTACGGTGAAGAGAAATATCCAAAAAGAACATGAGTTGAGGCTGTAAAAAGGGAGCATTGAGTGCTGCTGTTCTAACTGGTGAATGACTCTCCATTAAGCTGATTGGAGGAGGATGTGTAGTTGACACTAAGTAGTTGAATTAAGGCTTTTTTGAGTTGACCTTTCCAACTCTACCTTTAGTAAAAAACAACTTCCATTGGTCAGTTAGATATATGTGTTTTCATGTCATATAGTTTCATAAGTGAGTGTTTTCAATGTTATAATATCTTCTTAGAATGTGCAGAATGTGATAAACCTTGTACCCTACTTTGGTTATTTCTTCGTTATTGCTATTAATCTATCTTGTTTTCCATGTTTTTTAGGGGAAATTATGTGGTATCTGTTTGTAATTTCTTACTATACCACCTTGATTTTTAGTTGCCTAATTGTTGTGTGAAACAGGAGCTTTGCAGGATGTTCTCCATTTGCATGATGTTCTTGCTAGAGTTGCACTGGCCCGGTTGTGCCATGCAATAGCTAGAGCTCGATCACTAGATGGTAAGTGTGTTTGAATTCCAGTCAGCTAGTTTTGTTTGTCTTTGAATGAATGTATAATCAGTATAGTCTTACTTTGTGTCTACAGAAAGGCCTGACATTAAGTCTCAGTTTAATGGCATACTCTATCAACTTCTCCTGGATCCCAGTGAAAGAGTTTGTTTCGAAGCAATCCTTTGTGTGTTGGGAAAGTTTGATAATGCTGAGAGGTATGTTACATACTTCTAACCTAGTGTTTTTCTTATTTGTCCCTCATCTACAAAATCAGAGTTGCATGCCATGTAGAAATTGATGTTCTTTGTTCCTAGCCTTTTGTCTCCTTTATATGTAGATACACACATTCTGTTTAAAGCTTTTGTATTGGGCTAACTCTTAGTTCTCTTTAGGACTGAGGAACGAGCTATTGGGTGGTATCGGCTAACCAGAGAAATTCTTAAGCTTCCTGAAGCACCATCTGTATCTTCTAAGGGAGCTAATGATGACTCAAAAGATTCACTTCCACCGAAGGCTGCTAAAGAGAAATCCCAAAAGATGAGGCGTCCACAACCCCTTTTCAAACTTGTAATGAGAAGGTCTAAGTAGTTTTTAATTGAGCAACTCAATTTACCTATTTTTGGGATTTATTTATATATATTTCAATGGTGAGGCTTTTGAATATCATCTTCTAAGTTGGAAATGTGACTGTGTGGGTTTAACAGTCGTAGGTTTTTACTCGTGTGTTTTTGTATGATTTTATCTGGAACTTCATTTTTCAATTCTGATTTTGCTTCAGGTTGGAGGGTTCTTTCCGTAGTTACTCTAGGCCTGTGCTTCATGCAGCAGCTAGAGTTGTGCAGGAGATGGGTAAAAGTCGGGCTGCTGCTTTTGCTGTAGGCTTACAGGATATTGATGAAGGCGCTCATGTTAATGAATATAATGATTCACTTGATGAATATGAGAACCCACTTGCTGAAGGTAATCGGCTTTTCAAATTTCAGTGGTTCTGTTAGCATCATTCATTTAAGCTTGATCCTTACTTAGGCTTCTAGTCAATTCTCAATTTGTTTTCAGTTAACATGCTGCTACTGCTAGATTGTGTTATAGTGTTGGTGGTGACACTGTGAACTTCTTAAGGTTATTTTTACCCCAATATTTTTCTAGTATTAACATGATGTTTTCCTTGGTGTCAAACTCTGTTATCGGGTGTTTAGTAGTTGAATTTCTATTTGATTTGAGAATATATAAGAGGAGCAACATTTTTCCATATACTTTTATAAATTCTTTAGCCGTTCAAAACCTAATTGGGAATCTGGTAAATGATGTCTTGGGAAGGATTCTTGCATGAATTGTCTTTATTTGTAACAAATCAAATTCCAGTCTTAAAGCAAAGAGGATATATACTTTTGTGAAGCATAATTATATTACTTAGATTAACAGTCTAGTCAAGTCCTTCATGGGTGATTCTGCGCTGATGTGTTTGGATAACTAATGAGGGCTTTCACACTTGATGGCTGTTGGGTACTAACCCAAATGTTTAAATGTATATTAAGGTTGTGTGATATGGAATGTTCTTTGAATGCCTATTTCCTTCCTTTCTTTCTTTCTGTTGTTTCTTTGGTTCTTTATTGTTTTTATTATTGTTGTTATTATTTAGGTGTCCGAAAGGTTTCATCTATATCTAATGGAACTGGCAGCAAGGACACTATTGCAAGTTTATTAGCTTCATTAATGGAAGTGGTGCGAACAACTGTTGCATGTGAATGTGTTTATGTTCGGGCTATGGTAATTAAAGCATTGATCTGGATGCAAAGTCCACATGAATCCTTTGATGAACTAGAGTCCATTATTGCCTCAGAGCTCTCTGATCCAGCTTGGCCTGCAACACTATTAAATGATATTTTACTCACTTTGCATGCTCGTTTTAAGGTACCTATCAGGCATCAAAGAAAAATTCTCTGTTTTAAAGGTGTAAAAGATCTTTGTTTTGGAGCCTCACTTCATT
Organism: Camellia sinensis; assembly: GCF_055761805.1. Classification (NCBI taxonomy): domain Eukaryota; kingdom Viridiplantae; phylum Streptophyta; class Magnoliopsida; order Ericales; family Theaceae; genus Camellia; species Camellia sinensis. Next base: position 77,352,379 of record NC_138964.1, read on the forward strand.
TATATATTCTTCGTAGATGGTAGAAATTGCATTGCAGTTGGATAATTGGTGTTTTTTAAGTAATATTTGTCTGCCACTTGTTACGATAATTTGCACTATTCTCTCTTCTTTCAATTGTTTTATTCTTACATGTAGGTTACATGGACTCAAATGCAAGTATTCGGTGTGGGTGTGTGTCCAAGCATCTAACCTTCCTAAACTCTAGATATTAATATATTGGAATGTGTATAGAAAAGTTGGCTATGGATACATAGACATATCCTGAACATTTAAATATTATAGTGTATTGTATGATATTCTGACATAGGAACTAAATCATTAGGAATGTACTTGGAATTAAATGGGATTTTGGAGAAAAAGGGGATTTCAATCTCTTATTGATTTAGAAAGTTTTCTTTACTACTAACGTGGGCTTCTTTTTCAAACATTGTAAAAATAAAAGAGTTCAAATGTTTATTGGAGTGCCTGAGCTCCAATTGTTTCCTGCCCTTTTGGTTGATTTCAGTAGAACATTACATGTTTTGAAGGAAAAAGTAAGGTAAAAGATTCATTGTATAAGATACACATATTTGACAAATATATATTTCAGATAGTTTCCATACTGCCTCTCAACCAAAATGTAAAAGTGTTTAAATATGCTTTGCTGGCTAAATAATAGGTGCACTTGTACATTTATGGTCAATGGTGTACCTATCGTTGAATGCAGTGAAGATCTCAGCCCATGTTTATATGTTTGGACATTAGATAGAGAGGTTGTATGGTTCAAACATAATGAAGTATCTGCATTAGATACATCAAGCTTGAACTTTATGTAACGGCATGCATTTTAGTTGCATTGTCTAAGTATGATATTTTTCAGCATTGTTTATATTTTATCGTCGCTTCTAAGAATAATTTCTCTGGTTGCATCATTATTGACTTTTATGTTTTCTTAACCGAGGATGTAGTTTTATATGCACCTCATGAATATGGTTTGTTCTTCCTTCACACATTAATAGTGCCATTTCCTTGTATCATTTATTCTCCTTTTGTTGATGACTTATTAGGCTACTCCAGATCTGGCTGTTACTCTTCTTGAAATCGCAAGGGTGTTTGCTACTAAAGTTCCAGGGAAAATTGATGCTGATGTCCTTCAACTACTTTGGAAAGTAGGCTTACACTAAATCCTATTGAATGCTAAATTTTTCCATTTTTCTAATTTCAATTCTTTGTTACCCTCAATCCTATTGAAGGTATCTTTGCTTTTGTATAACAATGATGCTGCCATTTTTTTTCTTAGTTTATGTGATGTAGGACAGCTTGATGGATTTTTAAACAGATGCTATTTAAGGGCCCCAAACAGTGAGTAATTTAAGATTTTAATGGTTAAATGGAAGGCTAATAGGTAGGAAAAGGGATGAGGGAGTGATAGGATTGGGAAAAGTGTACTTTTAGAGGGAATAGTAACCCAAGAATAGTAGCTAGGGTATGTGCGCAAAGAAGAAGAAAGAGAAGAAGTAGAAGAAGAGAAAGAGGTGCTCCACCCTTGCCAGGGTTAGGCCAATCATACAGAGACAATCTCAAATTCTTATGACTTTATTTTTAAGATGTTCAGCTACAATTATTCCTACACTATTTTTATGTCTATTGTTTTCAATATAGTAAATTTTATACCCAATAATTTATATTTCCTTTGTGATGTGAAACATTCATGGAGGCTTTATTTACAGGTGTAATACTTTATTTATATTTATTTATAGGATCTTAATAATATTTGGTTTCTTATTTAGGGATTTAGTTCCAAATAATAATAGGATCTAGTTTTCTATTTTGAATTAGGGTTTCTAGTCTATAAGTAGTGAGTGTTTGCTTTGTAATAACTAGTTTTGAGAATAATAATATTAATACTCTGGCCACTTTTAAGATTAAGGTTTTGCCCATCATTCTTCTTCTTTCTCTATTCTTATTCTTCTTAATATTTTTGATCTTCTCTTTTGGATCAAATTCTCCATATATTGTTCTTTTGAGATCAATTGAATAGTTGAACGAATTTCTTTATAGCCAGTCAACATCAATTTGTATAAAAAATAGGTTCAATCCACCTTTTCTATTCAATCGGTGTGGTCATGTTTACCAACAAAGAGTTGTACTCAAAATTTGTTGCTTTGCATCAAAACCTACTAGGATAACTTGGCTTGGCACAAACACAATCAACTTTGGATAACTTGTTAGTCTATATTTTAGAACATAATTCAAAAATTTGTCAAAATACTTGTAGGAAGAAATTGTGGATTGAGTCATTCCAACGTCCAATGTAAGTGAACTTCTTTTGGTTTGGAAAAAAATCAAAAGTCCAAGAAGCCGCTCTCATGCAGACAATGATCCTACCAAAAGAACTTTTTGAACATGGACGCGTACTCCAGCTGTCAGATCCATTGGACGTGCCTCCAATTGATTATTTTATTAAGATAGACAAGATTGATTTTATTGGGGTTGAAGATTTTCTTTGCGTGTTCAACTCATATTGGTGGATATCGTCAACAACCTGATTGCAGGAATGAGTTGGAACAAGGATAAAATCAAACAATTGTTCTATTAAAAATATCGTATTTGTTGGCATGGTCAAGTTCAGTACTTAAACAGGAACTTGAGGTCGAGTTTTTGTTTTTTTTTTTTCCAGTTAGGGAGAATGGCATGAAACATTCATGGAAGCTCATGGAGACTTTATTTACAATTTTATAATTTTATTTAGGTGTTTAATACTTTATTTATTGTTCATTAGGATCTTAATAATATTTGGTTTCTTAGTTTAGGGATTTAGTTCCAAATAATAATATGATGTAGTTTCCTATTTTGAATTAGGGTTTCTAGTCCATAAATATTAAGTGTTTGCTTTGTGATGGTTAGCTTTGAGAATTAATATTGAGTTTAGTTTGTGGCTGTTTCAGAGATTAGGGTTTTGACCCTTGTTCTTCTCTATTCTCTATTCTTATTCTTCTTGATATTTTTTATCTTTTCTTTTGGATCAAATTCTCGATATATTCTAGTTTTGAGATCAATGGAATAGCTGAACGGATATTTATAGCCATTCTACATCACTTTTCTTTATCGTCTGCACACTCAGTGATGCAGAGTATAAAAAGAAGCTCAAGGAAAAGTAAATTCAAAAGGTGGTGATATTTGAAAATTTGCATAATTTCGAAGAAAAACTGATAGGAACCATTCGTAATCACGATTCTAGTATTATTAGAGTCTTTTTTTATGATTAGTTTATCTTTTCTAGGTTTATTAAGTTAGGGGTATTTTGATAATTTTATATTTGCTGACATGGGCTGTTGGGGTTGTCTATGGGTGGTCTTAGTTCCTTTTTTACACTTTCTTTCATTTCTTCATTTTCAATCCTTCAAAACAAGATTTTTGGAATTCAAAATATGAATAAATGATGTGAGTTTTGTAGAAAAACATTCATATGCAATGAATTCAAAGTTTGAACCAATTAAAACATGATTTTCTTGCAAATTCTTCAAACCCTTTTATTTTCCAAAACTTTCTCCAAGACTCGTAACTTAAATCCTTCAAAACTTATCCTAGATGATTTTCTAGCGAGCTTATAATAATAACAAAAGATGGAGGGTAGGATTTCTTATCTAGAAATAGTTTTTTTCTTGATTTTCCATTGTGGGTCACTTTATTTAATTGAGTTTTATTTATATTTCTTATTTCAGTCTTAAATTGGTTTTGAAAGTCAAAAATGTTTTTGTAGTTTCCTTTTTTTGGTTCTAATTGGTTTAAAAAGTCTCTTAATTCTATATAAAGCTATGTAATGCTTAAAATTTATTAGAGTTGATATTTCAGAGAATTTCAAGAGCTTTTGAAGCTTCTTTATGTATTGTATAATGTAATCAAACCGTATACCTACGGAATTCTGGTAGTGATTCCTAGACCTATCTTCTTTCTTTTTCTTTTCTGTTACAATTTACTATTTACTGGCTTATAAAAGTGCACTTTTAAACCTCAAAACTCCATGCAGTTACCCCCAAATTAACCTTAATCCCTTTCCTTACCTGTTATCCTTCAATTTAACCCATAAAACCCTAAATTACTCACTGTTTAGGCCGTCAAATAACCTCTGTTTTCAAAGTCCAGCACTGTCCTTCATCACTCAATTTCTTGTAAGCATACTATACTAACTTTTCTATTCATAGTATCTACTGATTGCATAGTTTTACTACTTAATATCTACTCCAAACTTACAATCCTAGGCTAACATTCCCGTGCTCATTCAGGAAAGGGTAGGGACCCTTGCCCATTTTTCAAAACACCCCAAGGCAGGCGCAATGTGCCACTTACAAGAAATGCCTGACCCCTAATTTGCATATTTATATTAGGATTTATGTTCATAACAGATCTTATGGGGTTTTTTTTTATGTGCTGAGGCTACCTAACACACAACCCTCCCTTTCTGGGTTGGAGATTGTGTAAATGATGAAGCATCTCTGTTACATGGACTGTCCAGTTTTGGCTGGAGTTCCTGTGTTGACATGACACGAGTACGGGTGTGGTACTTGAATCAGACACAGCACCTTTGAGATGGATGCTGCTGACCACAGATGATGACCAACAAAGAAGGCCCAATATATATTGCATTTAATAATATTACATTACTTCTTCTTAAGCCTTTCTTATATAAACTGTTTTTCTATTACTATTGCTAATAAAATCTAATGTGTAAATTACCTTTAAATTCATCATATATTTTTAAAAATATATATAAATAAAAGTATCCCCCTACCCGTATCCAACTTTTTATCCGTGTCCCCATGTCCTAGAATCAGAAAAAAATGGAGAATCCGACTCTTGGACACGTATCCTTGTCCGACACTTTTGTCAAGCCCATGTAACACTAAGCACAGCACAGGCAAAGTTTAGCAGTCTAACACACCTATGTAAAAAAGGCTGAGCTTCTTGACTGCAGATGAAGATTGATTGGTTCTTTGTCTTGCGTTGAATCTTTCTGGCTGGAATAACTGATGTTTAATTAACCATTCCCTGTCACTTCTTATTCACTGTAGTTCCTGCACATGCATCTGCGAGTTGCTTGCCCGTCTCAAACTTGGTGTTTGCAAATTGGCACGCATCTAAGGGCTGTTTTAGTGATATTTTGCATGTCTTTATCGTCTCTCTTTTTCCTTTTCGAATTAGTCTCTTTTCTGTCAGTTACTTTCTGGCACTGAATTAGGAAGTAGCCTATTTTAGATTTTTATGAACACGAACATATGTTTTTTCATTCGTATGATATGTTAATGTCAGACAACACATTTAATGGCTGTTACATTTTCAGACATGCCTAGTCGGAGCTGGCCCTGATGGAAAACATACAGCTCTGGAAGCAGTCACGATAGTTCTAGATTTACCACCTCCACAACCTGGGTCGATGTCGGGACTCACATCAATAGATAGGGTGTCTGCATCTGATCCAAAGTCAGCTTTGGCCTTACAGAGATTAGTCCAAGCAGCGGTAACCATGTTTTACTCTCAACAGGATCTTTGATGAGTGTGCTTAGTCACTAATTACCTGTGAAATCTTATGGATAGATTTATCTTATTTTATTGTTAATCTGTGTAATAATATGCTTGCAGGTTTGGTTCCTTGGAGAAAATGCAAATTATGCTGCCTCTGAATATGCTTGGGAATCTGCAACCCCTCCTGGTACTGCATTAATGATGTTAGATGCTGATAAAATGGTTGCTGCTGCCAGTTCTCGAAATCCTACTCTTGCTGGAGCATTGACTCGACTCCAAAGGTGTGCTTTCAGTGGCAGTTGGGAGGTATAAACTTTCACATTACCAGCCCCTGAGAGCTATGTTTCTGCCTTTGTTATTTGCATACATGTCAACTTAGTCTTTGAATATTTTTGTTCTTTTGATATGTTACATGTACTCAGTTACAAGTATCAAATACAGGTGCATATCCTAGCGTTCATACTTTCATAAACTCCAATCCTAGGATATTGGGATATGAATCCAAAAGAGGATGTGTGTGGGGACTCGTTATGGACACACATATATAGTACATATTATATCATCTTCTTAGATAAGATGTTGCAAACTATGTAGAAATGTACTTGAAAACGAATAAGATTTAGAAAAAATGTGGAATTTTTATCTCTCATTTATGTTAGAGGTTAAAATTGTGTCTTTTCTAGCAAATATGAGTTTATTATTCTCTAAACATTGTAAAAAGTTGGAGGATTTAAGTGTCTAAATTGGGTACAGGTGTCGGACACATATTCCACACCCTTATCCTCGTCATATATTTTGTGGACACTGGTACTTTGGTGGAAATTAATCTCTTTGGTGACTAGGTATTTTAAGAGTCAATTAGAATGGGAAGTAGGTAGGACTGGGGAGAGACAGATAAATGATGCTGTCTGTTGGTAGGTAGGGTCAAGTTGTTGAAGGGGAACCCAGCCTCTATAGTAAGTAAAGAACGCATAGAAAAAGTGTCTCCGAGTATTCCTTGATATTTTCCTCCAAGAGGAGGAGTTCCTCTAATTCTATGAATTTTTCTAGAATATTCTTTTCTTGAATATCATTCAAATAAGTTTTGGATTGCTTAGTATTCCACCAATTAATAACCCAAGATTCTATACTTTTATTAAATGAGAGAGAAATCCACCAGCGCAAAAATACTATAGATGCAACATAGAGAAGAGGAGTGAAATTTTTTTTTGCCATTTTTTATTTGTGAATTGTTAATGAACCCATCTCATTTGCCAAGTCTATGTGATTTAATATTTCTATCAAGCATAATATTTTTTATTATTATTATTTCTTCATTCAAATTCGAAGTGGATTTTTATTCTATTTCTATATTATTTCTAGATTCAAGTACTAACCACGGAATCACAAATAAAAAACAGTGAATAGATTTGATGCCTTGTAATAGAACTTTCTACGATAGTAAAAAATATGGATATGCTATTTAAGCAAAGAGAAATTATAGTTCCTGATGATAGGTCGACGTATGGTTGATGGTTGGTCTCCAATAATACTAATTCTTTCTGAAAAGAAGAAAAAAAAAAATCGTTTAGGGTGAATATTAAAATTTCTGAACAAATCTTATCAATTGAATTTATATAATTAAAAATAAATAAATAAATAACTCCAAAAGGTTAAGGTAGTGGGTGCAACTTGGGATTTGGAGAGGTGCTCCCTCCAAGTCTCAGATTTAACTCCTACTAAGATAAATTGCACATTTTATTGACAGACAGATAAATTGCTCATTTTTGGCAAATTTATCTCTATTATGACTGCATTTTGAACCATCAATTGGGATTAAGTAAGCAGGAGAGCCACAGACAAATAGCATCATTTAATTGATAGTGGCAAAAAATAAATAAATAAATAAATAGAGCACCAAAACATTATTTTATTTTATTTTTCTCTTCATCCCTTTTGTATGCATGCAGATTTTGATTTATTTTTTCATTTTTATTTTTTTGTAATGATATACCATGTTTATATACTTGAACTTTCATCTATACTAGTCCCCCCCCCCCCCCCCCCCCGATTTCCAGTTTCATGCAGGAAATATTAAATCAAAAAGGTTATGACTCTGCTATGTGCCGGGTGTGAATTTGAAGTTGTATGTTTGTCATTTTACTTTTATTGTGTTAAGTTTATTTTTCTGTCCATTTCTGGCTTATGTGATTTTCCCAGGTTCGCATTATTGCTGCTCAAGCCCTTACAACCATGGCAATTAGATCTGGTGAGCCTTATCGGCTACAGATCTATGAGTTTTTACATGCTTTAGCACAGGGGGGTGTACAGTCTCAATTTTCAGATATGCATATAAGTAACGGGGAAGATCAAGGGGCCAGTGGCACTGGACTTGGATCTCTCATAAGTCCAATGTTAAAGGTTCTTGATGAAATGTATAGTACCCAAGATGAACTGATCAAGTAAGAGCTTTTACTTTTATTTTCTGTCTCTGGAGGTGTAAATGTTTATTGATCCGCAGAGAGACAGTCCTTGACCCTGTTGACAAAAGTTCTACAATTTGATGTTCAGGGATATGCGCAACCATGATAACACTAAAAAGGAATGGACAGATGAAGAACTTAAGAAACTATATGAAACCCATGAGAGGCTGTTAGATCTTGTTTCGCTGTTTTGCTATGTTCCCAGAGCAAAATATCTGCCTCTTGGACCAACAAGGTACCTCATTTTTTTGGTTCTTTTGTGTGTCTGAAATGAAAATTAGCTGCTTTGCTAGCACCTGAAACACATGAATGTTGTTGTACAAGGAGGCATTTCTCAATTAGTAGTCTATAGACAACTTGTGGATTTATCCTTTGCCTCTTTTTGGTACCATTCTAAGCTGAATTTATAATAGTTTGACTATTCTCATGTGATTTGTTTTATGTTTCTCTCAGTTCTAATGCATTGTTGTTTTTTTGCTTGTGCCACCTTTTAGCCTTTGTTTGGATCTTGAATTTGCAGAATGAAAAGGAAAGGACTGGAAAAACATAGGGAAATGAAATGAATTAAATGAAGCATTTTTTTTCCTCTTACTTTGTTGGGTTGGGAAAATAAATAGATATTTGTCAAAATTATTATTATTATTTTTTTGGCTATTAATAAATGACTAATTTGTATGCAATTTTATTTACTTTCCGTTTCTTTTGCCCTTGACAAATCCAAAATCCGAACATACATCATTTATAGTATTGCAGTCAAATTGTTAGGGCTCTGTTTTAAGTTTTAACATTAGTTTGTGGTCTGTTGTCAACCTGAATCCTATCCATTTACAATAGAATGAAGTTGATTTGAGATCCATTCGTTGAATTGGAATGTGATCAAGATATTTTTTGATAACTCTGTTGAATTTAATCCATGAATATTTATATTTAGGTGGATAACTCTGTTAGTGTGTAATATTTAAATGATATAAGGTAATTAGAGCGTAATCTTTTATATGTAATGGGTTTCGGATTTGGATTGAATTTGGATATTTGAGTATATAATCAAAGTGAAATACTTACAAAAAAATAATCAAGTGAAACATGTTACCAGTATTCATAATTTGTTTGATTTTGGTAGGTGTTATAGTTTTTAGTGGTCTAAGGGAAATTATGTACTTTGGATTACTTCAATATAAATATATGTGCTTGTGAGAGTTTAACTCTAATTTTTGGGTCTCTCTCAAGAGCAGTATACAGTTTCTTTTGATTATCTCATTCTTCTGTCTTTTGTATCAATTCTAACTTGGTATCAGATCCTACTTGTATTGTAGCACAAAAACTTTTCCTTTGTTCCTTGGTTCTTGATTTTGCCCTTTTCTTTTTTTGTTTTTTGTTTTTTGTTTTTTGTTTTTTGTTTTTTGTTTTTTGTTTTTTTTGGGGATAGCAATTTTTTTTTAAATAATAATAAAAATAAAATAAAATTATAAGCTCTATGCATCCCACTATTAGTCGTACCTTCTTGTTAATGGATATTGTAAGATTTGGATAGCTGCAGCCTGCAGCACAAACATATTCTTAGAAAGGGAATGATGCATAAGGGTATGGATTGTGACAGAAAATTTGTGGGTTGGTTGGATCAGAAGGATTGGTCTCTTGTTGGGTACTATGGCGAGTTCATTAACTTGTGGCAAGAGCTAGATTACTATCAGAGTTTTTAGGTTTGTTCCACGGATTCCAAATTGTTCTAGCAAATGGTGGAGTGTATGATTTCCTCATTGGCCTTAATTTAGAGTATGATCATATTCGGGTTTAGGTATTAGGTCAAGATCCTTTTCCTACTCTACGAGAGGTTTATGGTATTGTTCAGCAGGAGGAGAGTCGGTGTAGTGCTATGGTGCATTCCACTAGTCAAGACTGCTCTGCCTTAGTTGTTCCTAGTCTGCAGGATGATAAACTAGGTCAGCCCAAGTCTGGGAGTAAGGGTAGCTCTATTGATCGTGACTTGCTAAAGTGTGATTATTGTGCGAAAGAATGACATAACCGAGAGCATTGTTGGAAGTTGAATGGTTGTCCTACTCAGGGGCAAGGTCGTGGTGCCTCCGTGCACTCCCAAGCATGTGTCCTTCTAGTGACATTAGTGCCCTTTCTCTGGATGAGGTGCTAACCCTCAGGCGTTTGGTTGCTTGGCTTGATACTTTGGTTCCCATAACCTCCTCTTTTTATAGGTATCCTTCCTGATGCAGTTACTGTCTCTTCGTCCTCATCTTTGATCTCCTTGATGAAACGGGTATGTTAGGTTGTAGGCTAGTAGATTCACCAATTGAGGCTAATTGTCATCTTAGCAGTGGGGTTGGTGATCCGGTAAACAAGGAGAAGTACCAAAGGCTTGTAGGGAAACTCATATATCTGTCTCATAGTCAACTGGACATTGCATATGCAGTGGGGGTTAGTCAGTTCATGCATGATCCTCGTTCAGTGCATCTAGATGCAGTATATTGTATTCTAAGGTATCTCAAGACAGCTCCTGGAAAGGGAATCTTGTTCTCCAGCCATGGTCACCCCAAAGTTATAGCACAGCTACTATCAATCCATTTACTAGATATAACATCATACACATCATACAAAATTCTGACTATAGGTATAGAGTAAGCAAAATTATCACAGCTGGGCTTGACAACATCAAAAACCTTATAGTTTAGGATGGATACGTAGCTGTTCTTCCTTCTTTTATTTTTTTAAACATATCTGTTAAATGTATAGATGAGAAGAAGAAGAAGAAGAAGAAGAAGAAGAAGGAGGAATAGAACAAGAGAAAGCTTCTGTAGATTATTGATTCAAAACTTAGGGTTTTCCCCTTACACACAACTACTTATACTAATAAGAATAATACATAAAGACCAAACTACCCCTAACACTTAACACTCCCCCTCAAGTTGGTGCAAAGATGTTTCTCATGCCCAACTTGCAACAAATAGAGTGAAAGACTTTACTACTAAGACCCTTAGTAAAAACATCCGCCAGTTGATCTTCAGACTTAACAAAAGGCATACATATCACACCCTTATTCAATTTCTCCTTAATGAAATGTCTGTCAATCTCAATATGCTTAGTCCGGTCATGTTGAACAGGATTGTGTGCAATACTAATAGCAGCCTTGTTGTCGCAATACAAAGTCATGGGACCACTCCAATCAAGCCCTATATCACTCAACAAAGATTGAAGCCACATTAGTTCACATGTTCCATGTGCCATAGCCCTGTATTCAGCTTCAGCACTAGATCTAGAAACGACCCCCTGCTTCTTACTACGCCATGTAACTAGATTTCCCCCTACAAAAGCACAATAACCAGATGTAGAGCGTCGGTCATCTATAGAGCCTGCCCAATCTGCATCTGTGAATGCTTCCAACCTCAAGTGACCATGATTAGAGAACAAAATTCCTTTTCCAGGGGCAGATTTAAGGTACCTCAAAATGCGATAGACTGCATCCAAATGAGGTACACGAGGATCATGCATAAACTGACTAACTATTCCAACTGCATAGGCAATATCTGGACGAGTATGAGAGAGATATATCAGTCTTCCCACAAGTCTTTGGTACCTTTCCTTCTCCACAAGCTCACCAATTCCACTACAAAGATGATGATTAGTCTCAATTGGTGAATCAGTTGGTCTGCAGCCCAACATGCCCGTTTCTTCAAGAAGATCTAGAATGTACTTCCTTTGAGAAATAAAGATGCCTTTGTCAGATCTAGCAACTTCAATCCCAAGGAAGTATCTTAATGGACCAAGTTCTTTTATCTCAAACTCCTTGGCTAACTGCATCTTGAGATGGGTCACCTCCTCCTCATCATTACCTGTTACAACTATGTCATCCACGTATACAATAAGCACTGTTACCTTATGTACATTGCGTTTGACAAACAAGGTGTGATCCGCATTGCTTTGCTGATATCCAAATCCCACCATTGCCTTGAGGAATCTACCAAACCAGGCTCTAGGAGATTGTTTCAAACTGTACAAAGCCTTCTTTAATCTACAAACCTTTCCAACTGTAGACTGAGATGAGAATCCTGGAGGTACATCCATATATACCTCCTCCTCCAAATCCCCATGAAGAAAAGCATTCTTCACATCTAGTTGTTGTAGAGACCATCCCAAATTAGCCGCACATGACAGAATAGTTCGAATGGAATTCATCTTTGCTACCGGGGCAAAAGTTTCTTGATAATCTATTCCATATGTTTGGGTAAATCCCTTGGCCACTAGTCTTGCTTTGTACCGTTCAATCGTCCCATCTGCATTGTGCTTAATGGTGAACACCCACTTACATCCGACTGGGTGTTTCCCATTTGGAAGAGACACCAACTCCCATGTGTTATTTTTACTCAAAGCTTGCATCTCTTCTACCATAGCTACCTTCCACTTAGGATCATTGATGGCTTCTTTCCAACCCTGCGGAATACACACAGAAGAAAGGGACGAAACAAAAGCACGATACGTAGAAGACAACGAATCATATGACACAAATTTAGAAATAGGGTGTTGAGTACAAGCTCTAACCCCCTTTCTGAGAGCAATAGGAAGACTCAAATCATCCGTAATAGGACCATCAACAACAGGTGAAGAAATGAGATGAGGATCATTACCTGAAGAGTTAGTGGAAACTGGGTGTGGAACTGGCATAGGAGATGATGATTGACTTGGTGGCACAAGAGAAGCCGGCTCTTTCTGACGCCGTGAATAAGTCTTAAGATCAGCTCTGTCCAAACGACCACTGATATCCGACTCCTCATCAACAGAACTCCTAGGCTCCCCCTCACCACAAATAACAGCCCGTTGAGGAGGAGGGAAAAAAGACAACTCATGCTGATATGATGCCGTCTCATCCGCAATCTCATCGATACCACGCTCCCCCTGAGGAGATGGCGGAGGACCAGGAAAAAAAGACTCAGATTCACGGAAGGTGACATCCATACTAACATACAACCTATGAGAGTGAGGGTCATAGCATTTGTAGCCTTTCTGAGTAGCAGAATAACCAAGAAAGACACACCGGACAGCCTTAGGATCAAGCTTCCCACGAGGCCGAGGGTGAAGATGAACAAAATAGACACTACCAAAAACCCGAGGCGGAAGAGAAGAAGTGGGATACGTCACAGGAAGAAGCTCAAGAGGAATTTGGAAGTGGAGGACACTAGAGGGCATACGGTTAATAAGATAAGCCGCGGTAAGAACCGCATCCCCCCAAAAGGACTTAGGAACGTTCATGGTAAACAAGAGAGAGCGAGCAACCTCAAGTAGATGGCCATTCTTACGTTCAGCAACTCCATTCTGTTCAGGAGTGCCAACACAACTAGTCTGATAAAGAATGCCATGGTCGTCGAGGTATGCCCGGAAAGCGCCATCAACATACTCAGTCCCATTGTCACTCCTAAGAATTTTGATAGTAGCATTGAAGAGATTGGATACCATTTTATGAAAACTTTTGAAGCATGAGAAAACTTCATTTTTTGTGCGAAGTAAATAAAGCCAAGTCACACGGGAATAACAATCAATGAATGTGACAAACCATCGATAACCAGAGGTAGAAACAACAGGGGAAGGACCCCACACATCGGTATGAATAAGCATAAAAGGAAAAGTACTTCTTTTATTAATTGAAGGATAACAAGTACGTTTATGCTTAGCAAGCTCACAAGCATCACAAACAAAGTTATTCCTAGGACAATCACGAACTAATAAAGGAAAAAGTTTCTCTAAAATGCTAAAGGAAGGATGCCCCAAACGGCGATGCCACTGATGAAGGAGACGAAGGGAGGAGCCAGAAGAGCATTGCAGAGCCTGAGAGGACAAAGGTGAGGCAGGCATGGCATCCAGAAAGTACAGACCACTTTGTGCTCTACCACTGCCAATCATTTTCCCCGTAGCCAGTTCCTGAAAGACACAATGAGTCGGAAAAAAGGTTACAGAGCAATTGAGAGCAGTAGTAAGGCTACTAACAGAAAGTAAGTTAGTTGAAAAATTAGGAACATGAAGAACAGATGAAAGCGAAAGTAAAGAGGTGCAACGAACAGAACCCTTGCCGGAGATAGAAGATAAAGTGCCATCAGCCACTCTAACCTTATCTCGCCCAGAACTAGGTGAATAAGAATGGAAAAAACTAGAAGTACCCGTCATGTGATCGGTAGCACCGGAATCAATGATCCAAGGAGACGACGAAGAAACACTGAGGGCACTAGCAGAAATACCTGTGTGAGCAAAGTTGGAAGAGGCAGAAGAGGAAGGAGCTAAGGCAGATGAAGAATCAAGTCGAGCCATCAAACGTCTGAGAGTGTGAAGCTCATCCGGGGAAAGAGAACTAGCATCATTCGAGGCACTAGCAGTAGTCTCAGAAACATGTGCTTGAGGACGAACACCACCACCATGACCACGGCCTCGAGTAGGGCGGCCATGCAACTTCCAACAGTGTTCTTTATCATGTCTATCTTTCCCACAATACTCACACTTCAACCGGTCCCGATCAACCAATGGACCCTTACCACCACCTGGAGGCAGAAAAGGTGGAGTATCACGTGACTTGGGGCCGACAACCATCGCTGACCGATCCAGAACAGGAGCATGCACCATAGCACTGCGACGACTCTCCTCCTGCTGAACCAGGGCATAAGCCTCACGCAATGTAGGAAACGGAGAGCGACCCAACACCTGAACCCGTATCTGATCATACTCCAAATTCAGACCAGCAAGAAAGTCATACACCCGCTCCTTCTCCACAGCCTGCTGAAACATAGTGGCATCCTTGGAGCAAACTGGCTGGAAACTCTGGTAGAAATCTAGCTCTTGCCACAAACCACTCAACTCAGCATAGTAGACTGCCAGAGAGCGATCCTTCTGATCCAAACCCCTAATCGTCTTACGCAATTCATAGGCCTGTGCATCATTCCCTTGTTGAGAATACATTTGAGAGGTAGCTATCCAGATCTTGTGAGCAGTATCCATCAAGAGAAAAGTCCGACTAATGGTAGGCTCCATAGAATTGATGAGCCAGGTCATAACTAAAGCATTCTCAGAAATCCATTGAGCAGATAAAGTACTATCCTCAGTAGGTGGCTGGGAACTACTACCAGTAATATAGCCAGTCAAACGCCGGGCGGCAATCGCAAGACTACAGGAGCGGGACCAAATCAAGTAATTAAGACCATTAAGTTTGACCGGACTAATCTGGAGAGAAGGACTATCACCAAGAGTCAGACCACGACTCAGTCCACTCTCCTCCTTGCCCTTAGAGTCCTGACCCAAGCTGTCAGCCATGAGATGAGAAAAGAGGGTGCAAAAAACACAAGCCGGATATCAAACAAGTTCACAAATCACCCAACCAGCACACCAAACACCTTTTAAGGCTAAAACAGTCCAAAAGAAGCCCAGAACAGAGCAACCAGATCAACTACAAGTCAGAAAACCGAAGCAGAGCATCTAAACAGCGATAAAAATCCAAGATAGGGCCAAAATACATCAAACCAGGGACAACAAACCCCCTTAGGGTTCCAGTCGGCTCCCAAGGATAGGAGAAGAAGGGACAAAACCAGAAAAAAGAGGGTCAAACAGTGATTTTCGAAAAATCACCCAATTTTGACGAAAAATCAAAAAAATTAGAAAATTCAATCAATAATGACCAAACAATCAAAATGAGATTATAGGGTGATTACCCATTAAATTTCGAGCATACTGTAAATTTTTTTTTTTTTTTTTTTTTTTTTTTTTTTTTTTTTTTTCTGGCTGTAACAGACGTACCGGGAACAATATGGGGCTCTAAGGAACAATCTTCAAGGAGGAAGATAGTGCTCTGATACCATGTTAAATGTATAGATGAGAAGAAGAAGAAGAAGAAGAAGAAGAAGAAGGAGGAATAGAACAAGAGAAAGCTTCTGTAGATTATTGATTCAAAACTTATGGTTTTCCCCTTACACACAACTACTTATACTAATAAGAATAATACATAAAGACCAAACTACCCCTAACACTTAACAATATCACATTGGTTCTTCTTCAGCTTTTTAATTGATATGGAAATATTGGATGGTCTTTTAATCAAAATATCAATAGTTCTCTCTCTCTCTCTCTCTCTCCAAATTCTTTACTTGTATTGTGATGTCGTCATCCTAGTTACTTTTTTATTAATGTGGTTTATCATTTCTTCTTCACACACAACTGTTCTCACTTTTCTTTTCCTTGCCATATTACAACAGTGCAAAGCTTATTGATATCTATCGCAGTCGGCATAATATTAGCGCATCGAGTGGCCTAAGTGATCCAGCTGTTGCCACAGGGATTTCTGATCTTATTTATGAAACTAAAGCAACTAAAGAAACACATACTGATCCTGATACACTTGATGATGATCTGGTCAATGCTTGGGCGGCAAACCTTGGAGATGATGGCTTGTGGGGAAAGAATGCACCTGCTGTGAACAGGGTAAGAATTCTGACTTGTTAGTTGTACATTTAAGATTTGTGTTTTGTTTGAATTTTAATTTGCAGAATGAAATATAATTTGGAGCAGAAATATCTTCCCACTGGTTAGCACTTCACAGAATATGAGCTTCAAAGAGTTCTTTTAGGGTCATTACAATCTCTACTTTTCTTGTGTTTTCTCTTCCAAATTCTAGTAATTTCAAGTTAGTGTTAGGAAATGTAAAGCTTGAGAGAGTAAAGGTGGAAAACTGCTCTAATTCGGTGAGTCATTGCAATAAATGGTTTAGTCTAGTCATCCAAGTTAACTGTGACATAATAATGGGTCGACCTAGGTTATGATCCTTGATTGATCATCTTAAACCAGGTTATTTGCCTTAGAAAATTATTGATAAATTTCTTGTGTACTTGGGATAATTTTCTTAACCTCGTACACCTGATGGAATCCAATCTAGAATTAAATGTATTAGGGAGAAAATCTGGGGAGCTAGAGCTCTGAAAATTACAATTCAAAATGATAAAAAAAACTGATTATTATGCAATCAATAGAGGTCAGCAACTAACTTCAATTGGGACACAACTGTCTTCTACCCTGGTTGATTCAATAATTGATTTCATCATTCTCAGCAAATTCAATAACTATTGTAAAAAAAATTGATGTACTTCTAGTCTCAGTAGGTTTGATGGAGAAGAAGGCAATATCATCTCCGAACTTGTCATTACAAGTTAAATGTTCAAATTCAAATATCATGGAGTCTCATACTTCAACACTTCAAAATTCTAGGTCAACTAAGGGAGATGATGCAGTCCACAGGAAAGAAAACTTGAAAAAATATATAAAGAATTGGCATGTTTTCAAGGACAGGCCTATAGGGATCAGGTGTAGTTATATTTTTAGCTTTGGTAGATTCTTTTCATCGGTACTGGGTCCGATATTAATCAGCTTTGTTTCCTTGACATTTTCCTAAGTTTTGGGGGATTAGGAGTATTTTAGTCAGTTGCAGAATTTCTGGAATGACGATGGGGAGTGAGAAGGCATTGGATTGAAGAATTGAATTGTAGATTTTGTATTTTATTTTAAATTTGTTGATTATGATTTAAATATTGTCATGATTTATTTTGTTAAAGTTTTCATTAGGGTTTAAGGTTTGCATATAAATAGGCCTTTATGTAATGGGTTTTGTGGGCTGAGTATTGAAGAATTGAAATATTGATTTTGTTCGTTTCCCCCGTTCTCTTCTTCTTTCTCTTATTATCTGTTTCTCCTTCTCTTTTTCCCTTTCTCCTCTAATTTCTCCTGTGCTCTGTTTCTTTCCATCTGCTCTTTTATTCCTTTGTTCTCACTGTGCTGTATAACATGGCATGACGTGGGATTTAGGGATTGCTGATGGGTTGTGACATGGGTCAAGTTTTTTTATTTTTATTCAGGACTCATATTTTGTTTTGAATAGGTTTTATAAGTCAAAAAACTTAATTTTCAAATAGGAACTCAAAATCTTATGAGGACAAGGACTTCTTTGAAGTCTGTAAAGCAAAGTACTTCTTCTAATTCAATGGAGAACACGTTATATAGAATTTGTTTTAGAGCTTTGAAGCTTATTATAGGATTATGTGATGCATTTTGAATATTAGATGCGATCCCTAGATTTTGGGTTAATTACATAGACCTTAACTAAGCTTTCTGAGAAATACACGGACCTTCCCTCTTAGTTTATGAAATTACACTGATCTCCTCCTTAGCTTTACTTGACAATATACATATTCCCTCCTCCCGTTTTCTGTACCTAAACTACGTTATGCTAAGAGTTATAATATTTTTTTTTCTTTTGATTGTTCACCCATTTTACTCATTTTTTAACAAAGGATGATTTTATCTCACCTTCATGTTAGGTTAATGAGTTCCTTGCTGGTGCTGGTACTGATGCTCCTGATGTTGAGGAGAACATTATTTCCAGATCTTCAGTCAGTTATGATGATATGTGGGCAAAGACACTGTTAGAGACTGCAGAAGTGGAGGTATGCATCTGAGCTCATAAATGTAGGCATAAATTCATCCCCAGCAAGGCCTGTGAGGAGAAAGCTTCTTGCTCAAGAATGTTTCGTTATTATTGTAGGAAGATGATGCGAGGTCGTCAGGTAGTTCTTCCCCAGGGTCAGCAGGATCAGTTGAGACATCCATATCATCCCATTTTGGTGGAATGAACTATCCATCTTTGTTCAGTTCAAAGCCATCCACCTATGGATCTTCCCAAGCCATGGTATATAATTACTTAAATTTATTTTAAGTTTGATGTCCAAGTAATTATAATTGTTGCATCTGCTGGCCAAACTCTTTAGCTGAAGCTGTTTGTTTAATTATTAGAATTTTGATGCAATTCAAAGCTGTTTTTTTTTTTTTTAAAAAAAAAAAAAAATCATTGAAGCCTGTAAATATCATGGATGGACGACTTAATTAGAATAGTTAAAGCATGCACCTGAATCTAAAATCAATATTTGGTTGGGCTATGGAACACCAGTAGTGGCCTTTTAGAAGACAGTAAAAGAAAAATGAACCTCCAAAACTCAATATGGAATATATTGTGGCTGCAGTGAATTTAATTGGGTGGCCATCAATTAAACAATATGTTAGTAATTTCTCTTTATTGGAACAATGCTTTGTGTATGTCGAACTTTGCAATCCTCTAACCAAACAAAGCACTTTTGATTCAAAGTTTTCTTCTTAACCTAATCAGCCATCGATCCACCCTTGGTTGTCTGCATCAAGCTTGTCTCAGTTGTTGCCGTAGGTTTTATGCAGAACATAATTTTTCACTTTTACTTTCTGCTTCTGAAGCGACTTGTTCTTCCAATGCTGCCTTTGGATAGAAAATAGCTGTCAAAGATTCAAGTTTTATATGCACTGTTAGGCCATTAGTTTATTTCCTAGTTAGTTGATTATATTGCACATAAAAACTGTGCTTATAATGCAAAATTTATTGTTCACAAGATATAATTGTGTACTTGTGAATTTTAGTTTTATTTCCTCTACATTTTCAATAGGCTGCTGGTATGCAGAAAGAAAAATATAATATAAAAAAAATTAACCAACACTATGTTTTACTTATTCAAAAGCAATCACCTTGGGGGAAACCAAAGGCTTCACTTTGCCAAGCTAGGGTTCTTCTTCCAGCATGAGTTCTAGATATAGTTGTGGGGAGTTACGCAAAGGTCTCATGCTTAATTTGGTGCTTGTTTTGGTCTAGATATCATTTGTGACCTGTTCTCAGTTGATTAAATTATACAAACTATTTTCTGGGATTTTTTTTGTCTTACTAATTGTTAGAATTTACCAATTTACTCCTCCACCTACCATCTCCACTAGCACCCACTTCACCTAACACCTCCACTACACTACACCTACTACCCAAACCCTCTCCTATATAATGCCACTCTGATTTGTAATATAAATCAATCAAGATAAATCAATCAATAATATACATCAGTTTATTTTACATGGTATCAGAGCAAAGTTAATAATTTAGTATTTTTCGCTTCACCGGCGGGCGGCAACCTCGCCTTGGCCGCCCGCCGGACCTCAACCTATTCCGCCGGACATCTACACATACCTTCACCTCGCCGCTCACGCCGGCGTTCGCTATGCCATGAAACAAACCCCTTCTCTCCTCTCTTCAGTCGCTGTCTCTCTCTCTTCCTTAACAGTGGCAATGGATGTTGCTGTTACCACTTCTTCGTCACTCTCACTTCCGTCTATCTCGCTCCTATTCTCGGTGCTTAGAGCTTTGCCAAGTTGTTGGCTTTTGAACCAATCTTGCCAAGATGCAGAATGAGGAGGGACAGAACATGGATCTTTACATCCCCAGGAAGTGTTCTGCCACGAACAGGCTGATCACTGCTAAGGATCATGCATCTGTCCAAATTAACGTTGGGCATTTGGATGAGGCTGGCTGTTATACTGGTCAATTCACCACTTTTGCGCTCTGTGGATTTGTTCGTGCCCAGGGAGATGCTGACAGTGCTGTTGATAGGCTCTGGCAGAAGAAGAAAGTTGAAGCCCGACCTCTTCAAGACCAACCCACCGGCCAATGAAAAATGCACCAACCCAACATGAATGATGTCCACATGGGTTATTATTCTGCAGCACTAAAATTCCACAACTGTTTTCCCAACACATGTGGCACCTCCTTCAACAAGAGCTGAAACCACAAAAGATGTTCGAGAAGCAGCTTCATGTGTCCGTACCCAGTCTAGGTTGCCAAACCCAGTTACAAATCCATCTATATCAAATACATCTGAGACGGCGAAAGTGAGGCCAGTCAAAGGGTGAGGAGCTTTGGGAGGAGCAGGCTGAGGCGTTGGAAGCAACTGAAACCTCTTCACAAATGCCACAAGTGCTGGATTGTTAAGCTTTCTGTTTTGTTTGAAGCTTTGGCACAGAGAGAGAGTGTGTGCGTGTTCACCCCAGACCCACTATCCCTCTCTCTCTCTCTCTGGTATATTCCCTCTCTCTCTCTTTTTGTCCCCCACCATCATTGTTTCCACCACCCACTTTAATTCTATCCATAACAGACCCACTATCCCCACTCTCTCTCCTCCCTTTGCATCCACCGCCCAAAATTCCCTTGTTCCCCACTTCCTTTCTTTTATATATATCTATATATATCTTTTTTTTTATTAAATAAAAAATAAAAAATAATAAAAAAAAAAAAATCTCTCCTCATCAACAGAGACCAAGTCCACACCAATCGCACGGGCTCTATCAGCTGGGGCATATGGATCATGCGAAATTACATGCATACCAAGGCCTTTTGCACACCAACCATATTTTATTCATAGCCGGGGATCAATCCCGATCAGAATTTTACAGCAGCAAAAAAAAAAAAAAAAAAAACAAAAAAAAAAAAAAAAAAAAAAAAATTCCAACACCCACAACAACGGCTTTGTTTTCTTTTCTGCAGACGGCCACCCACCGACCTCACTTCCGCTACTCTGCCGCCGGTCTCTTCTTTTTGCCTCCGTCCTGGGCAGTCCTTGACGGTGCTGCCTCCGTGTTTCTCACTCCACTGGGCACGCTCACTACTCCCCGCTCCTCCACTGCAGCATATGGAGGACCTCCAAATCGGAACATCACAGTGGCCTTCCGCTTCAGCTCCTTGTTTTCTGCCCTTAGCACGCTTATCTCTGCTCGCGCATCCTTATACATGCGTTGGAGCAGAGCCAGCTGGGAGTTTAAATGCTGCACCTCATTTGTCCTACTCTGCAGCCGGTTCGACAAGTTTGTGACCGCCGTCATGCTTTCCACACATGCCTTCAGAGTATACTGATTAGCCTCAATATCAGTTTGCATCGCCATTTTTTGCTCCACCGACCGCATCGGAAAGTTCAATGGAGCAAAACCAGAGGTGTTTGGTTGCGGTTCACTGGCCACCGCACCAGTTATTTCTCTTGTGGGCTCGTTCAGTTCTGGAAAGAGCGTGAGCAGGTTCTGGGTAACTGGACGGGAAGAAGAGGCCATGTTTTTGGGTTGCTAAGTGTTTCAGAGCAGGGTTTACAGAGTGTTTCAGACTGCCAAAATTCAGAGGTTTCCAACTGGTTTGCACAGCCTCTGCCTCAACCTTGGTTATATAGCCGAGGCAGCCACGCGCATCGCGCGCCTCTTGCCACCAGCCGACAAACGGGCCCGCAAGCCAAGGCGCCCACGTGCCTTGCCATCATGTCTGGCTCGTCTTTTGATGAATTGGGCACGCCTTTTGATGGCACGCCTTTTGAAAAATTGGGCACACCTTTTGAGGGTGCGACTTTTTAAAGGGTCCGACAAGACTCTGTAAACTGTCCCGACATTGATTCCGGTTAGCTCCTTTATGGGTCCGACAAGACTCTGTAAACTGTCCCGACATAGATTCCGGTTAGTTTCTACAAGGGTCCGACAAGACTCTGTAAACTGTCCCGACATTGATTCCGGTTAGTTTCTACAAGGGTCCAGCAAGACTCCGTAAACTGTCACAACATTGTCTTCTACAACGGTCCGACATGACCCCATAAACTGTCTTCTACAACGGTCCGACATGACCCCATAAATTGTCTTCTACATCGGTCTGACACCACCATACAGTGTCCTCTACAACGTTACGACACCCCATACAGTGTCTTCACCAACGGTCTGACACGACCATACAGTGTCTCCTATCCTTTTTTATTTTTATGTATTTTCTTGTTTTGTTACTCTCTCCAAACTCAAGTTGGTTAGTTTCTATCCTCCTTGAGTTTGCGGGGGGCTGTTAGAATTTACCAATTTACTCCTCCACCTACCATCTCCACTAGCACCCACTTCACCTACCACCTCCACTACACTACACCTACTACCCAAACCCTCTCCTATATAATGCCACTCTGATTTGTAATATAAATCAATCAAGATAAATCAATCAATAATATACATCAGTTTATTTTACACTAATGAATACAATTTCAGTTAGAGAAGCGTGTAAAAAGTAATGTGCGAGGTGAATAAAAAGAGTTGTAATATAGGGGGGAGCAAAAAAACAGTGTTGTGGTTTTCCTTTTTGTTAAATGGAAAAGAAGACAAACTCTGCATTTCAGTTCTATTTTCATTTTATATGTTTTCTTCAGGTGGAAACAGAAATCCAACGTGAGGGGAAGCACTTATATAATTGCAATTATTTGTTGTTTTGTTAGAATTTTGAAACTACTTAATTGATTTTAAGAGAGAAACAGAAGGTATTTTTTCATTCAAAAGCAGATTAACTACCTCCAAAATGCTGATCAAGTTATGCCTTGGGATTGTGTGTAACCTGTATGACGTTTACAAACTATTACAAACTGATCTTGTGGGTTGAATATGATGCAATGGGTTTTAAACTGATCTTGTAACGAGTTTTAACTGCCGTAACAGGAGAGGGCAGCTACAAGCAGATTTAGCAATCCTTCTATGGGAGGAGGTAGCTCAATGTACGAGGGTTCTCCGGTGAGGAATCTTTAGCCTGTCATCAAAATTTCACTTCTCTATGTTTATGGCATGATTCCAAGTTCTAATTAATTCTTCAAGAGCATTTCAGATTAGAGAAGAACCTCCACCATACACCTCACCTGTTCAGCAAAGATACGAGTCATTTGAGAACCCCCTGGCTGGGAATGGTTCAAACAGTTTTGGATCGGGGGATGAGGAACGAGTTTCTTCAGGGAATTCTCAGTTTGGAACAGCACTTTATGACTTCACTGCGGGTGGTGATGATGAGGTAAGTTGACTCTGATGCTAGTAAAGACAGCCAGCCAGCCAGCCAGCCTTGGAAAACATGCACTACTTTTGGTTTAATGATGAATAATAATATTGCCTTGTTTGGTTACATGCATTACTTTTGGGTCACTTTCTTTTCTAGTACTTTTGGGTCATATTCAGTGGACAGACCACAAGATGGCTGGGTTGGTCCTTCATACTAGTTACTAACCAGTAATGTCATGTACAGTTGGTTTTGCCATTTGATGTCTCATGAACTGAAGTGCCCTCCTATGATAGAAAGTGGTTCTTTTCTAATTGGTTCAGGTTTGGTTGACACGTGGTTTTGATTAATGATTTGTTATTGTTCTTACCTCAACTTGCAGCTGAATCTGACAGCAGGAGAAGATGTCGAAATTGAATATGAAGTGGATGGCTGGTTTTATGTAAGTTACTATTGCAAGTATTACAACAATTTTGGTTGGCTGATGCCATCATTCATCAAACACACTTCTTGTTGTTGCAGGTGAAGAAAAAGCGGCCTGGGAGGGATGGGAAAATGGCTGGGCTTGTACCTGTTCTCTATGTCAAACAATCGTGAAAATACCAAATATACATACATCATCGATACTACAGGGTCCAGTTACCCATTCATACTCAATCCGAGCATTATCAATCAATATCAATATCAATATCATATACGTGATGAATCCAGTGTTTCTTTTTGTAGTATGTATTATGATTTCGTCTATTGCTTTATGAGCTTTGTTTATCTGTCCATTTGTTTGGACTCCCCCTATCCATAGAGATCTCTAGACTTTTTTGCACCTTTAGCCATTTAAAACAGAGAGAGAGAGAGAGAGAGAGAGTTCTGTAGGAAAAGAAGAATAATTAGCCTAGTGTATTCATCGACCGTTATGTTTTTAATTATTATATTGTTTGTTTGTTTGTTTCTGTACCATTGTCCTCCATTTAATTTGTTTGGTTCAGACCTTTTGTCTTGTACATTTGACTGTTCTCATTTTACGTTTTTTAATTTTTTATTTTATTTATAAATAATTAAATTAATTAACAATATTCAATGATATCCGAAATTTATTTTAATTTTCAGTTAATTCTGTTAAATAAAAAATTATAACGAGAGGTATTTGTGATTTTTAAATCACATGGGGTCTATTTGTAATTTATCAATATTGTAAACTTTACCATTAATATGTAAATACTTCTTGAAATTTACAGTGAAATTAAATTTCCCCAATAGCAAATTAGTAGTATTTTTAAAAAATAATTACAGATTTATGGTAAATTTTATAAACTTTAATAATCAAAATCTTAAATTTTTTCCTGAACCTGTAATTATTTTGAAAAAGCACCACTAAGTTGTAATTTTTTCCATTTTTTTATTACTCATATAATATTATTTGATTTAATTTATGTGATATTTTTAATAGATGAGAAATTGTAACGCATTAATTTAGTCTTTTTTTTTTTTTTTAATTACCTAACAAAGTTGAATTAGGCAATTGGTAAAATTTTGAGTCCATTAAAAATCTTGATTTTTTTTAACTCATTTGGCCATTTAAAACATTTTTTTAAGTTACAATTTGAAACATTTTAGGCTTATTTAAAACCTAAAAATACAAAAGAGTCTCAGGTCATAATTATAACTTTTAAAGATTTTTAGAATAATTGCAGAACGAAAAATAGGTGACAACTTATTCAATAAAACATATACATTTTTTTCACAAATTACCAAAAGTTATACTAAATAGATTTAGAACGTATTTAATTTTTAAAGTTGATACTCAAAAAAGGTTATAATAAAAAAGAGTGATACCAACATATCATCAAAAAGTTACATTATTTTGATGTTAGAGTTCTAATATGTTAAATTATTATTTTTTGCTCTTCTTTTATTATGTTACAAATATATTTTAATAAAAAAATTCAAATAATTTTATTATTGTATAGGAGAATAGTAGAGAATAATATATATATATATATTTTTTGATAAATTCTGTTAAATAAAAAATTATGATAAGGAGGTATGTGTAATTTTTAAAATCACATGAGATAATTTGTATTTTTTACAAATTTGAGAGGGTATCTATAATTTATCCATTCTATTAATATCCAATAATTGTGCTACATGGGATTGTATTTTAGATGTGGAATGAATTAATAAATGTTGTATTGTTGAATTAATAGTTAGAGAAATGTTTCATTCCTCTATTTTTTTCCCTTACCCTCGACCAATGATATAACAAATAATACCAACTAATCAACTCTCTTTAAAAATTAGGGAGATATATCATAAGGTCACTAATCAAGCTAGTTGTGATGTCACTGATTAGTGAAAAAAATGCAAATAGAATCAAATAAACAAGCTAAGTAGACAATCTTATTCAAGATAGAAGAATGAAATAATGGATTCATTGTCTCTAAAAACAAATAAATAAAATAAAATAGAATAAAATTGTACAAACAAAATGTACACATTAACACAGGTTCCAACTCCCACCCTTAGATTAATCTATCAAACCACATATACATACACACACAATCAATTCTAAATTAAACCCTCACAACCCCAACATCTCATCGTCGTGGCTGGTATGAAATTTAATTAAATTTTTTTTAATAAAAAGATGTGAAAAAAAATTAAAGAGAATAATGTGATTACTTATAATAACTTTTTGATTAAAATTTTAAATCTCCAAACGAGATTGATAAAAAAACTTGTCTCCCCTCTTGCTCCTCCTCACCACGCTGACCGCTAAAACTAGCCTTGCCGGTTGCCGCCGCGTCTTCTCTTGCTTGCCGATTTGGTAAGTGATCCATTTCTCTTTGCTCTCTCTCTCTCTCTCTCTCTATTTGCTCTCTTTCTTCACTCTATCTGTGATGATTAATCTGTGAATCTGAGAAATAGATTTAATGGTGGTTTTGATATAGATTAACATTTATCTCCCAATTCCAATGACAAATATGAATTTTTTGTTGTTTTTTTTACAAATATGAGTTTTTCTTGTTTAAACTGGTAGCTATTGCTCAATAAGAAAAAAAAATGTCTTATCTGTTAGCTATTGTTTTGAGTATAAAAAAATGTTTGAGTAATCTTAACTTGTGTGGGTAAAAAATGTTTTGGCTAAAATATTCAGTATTTGAGATTTTTTATTTTTTATTTGTAATAGATTGCCAATCTACTTGAACCGCCAACTCGAAACTGATATTATCTGTCAATCGAACTGTTGGTTTTTAATAGAAAAATGATAATTTTGTCAGTCTGCCACCAGCCGTGCGTTTTCCATTTAACTCCTAAACCGCACCGATCTGCACCACGTATACCCCCAACTGCAGTCATGCTAACTTTACATTTATTTTGAGTAATGGGAGAATTATCTATATACTATTACAATTATAAAACATTATCATCTTATTAAGGTCAGAAGTTACAATTGGTGAGTAATGTTAGAGACCTACAGTTTAGATTCACAAATTCACTCATAATAATGTGGTAATCAAAAGTTGACGTGTAACCTATTACCTCAGTGCCAGTCAAATTGTGGGGGCTTTTTATGAGTCTCAAACATTTTTTTTTTTGTAAACACTATTATTATTATTATTGAAAAATTCTAACATACACACATTTGAAAGGGGTGCACCGTATGCACCTCTAGTTATATCATATTTTTCTTTAGTTACGAGCAATTTTCTTATTTAATTATGATACTATTTTAGTTATGACTCATAAATTTTTTAATTATATCTCATATTATGTTTGATTAGGCAAATAATTGTTACCTCAAAACAATTCACTTATTAAATAAATAATTTTAAAAATACATTAAAAAAAAAGGTAATATATTATTATGTAATTGGATAATAAACCCACTAAGATCACACCCCTCTGTGTGTCTGTCATTTACATGCACGGGCGCACACAAGGAATTGGGGTGCCAGCAGGCACAGTTGTGCGGCTCTATGAGTTTATTTCGGAGTTTGTTTTGATAATCTGAACCGTTCATATTTTGGAGTACATCGAGTAGAACAGACGTGTAAAACATGAAGTTAATTGGATATAATTAACCCTTTCATCCACTCACATTCGTATTCATTTTAATACTTTAAATCACAATGTCATTTATTTTTGAAGATACAAATGTAAGTGGATGAAAAAATTAATGATATCCAATTAACTTCATTTGTTATAGGCATGTTCTACTCGATATACTCTAATATATGTGAAAGATTGGTAGAGAAGGAGAGAAAAGAGAGAGACTGAAATGAAGGATTTGTATATTCAGTGTATGTTATTGTATATCTATATCTACAAGAGAATGAGCTCTCTCTCTTTATAGAGAGGAGAAGGAGACAATGGAGCACGACAGAATAAGACAATACATTACAATACTATCAAAGCTACTGCTAAAGCTAGCTAAAGCTGAAAGTGAAAGTGTGTGGTAGTGGGTGTTTGCCCTTTACAGCTACTAATGCACTGTGATGTATATTTACAGCTACAAAGGCACTGTGATGTATATTATATGTTAACAGCCCCCCGCAAACTCAAGGAGGCTAGGCATCGACCAAGTTGAGTTTGGAAACAAGATCACGGAAGCACCCAGGAGGATGAGCCTTGGTGAAAATATCAGCAGGTTGATTGGTAGAAGCAATAGGGAGAAGATGAACAGTACCACGTGTAACATGCTGTCGAATGAAATAACAATCAATCTCAATATGCTTGGTGCGATCATGAAAAATATCATTGTGAGCAATCTGAATGGCACTCTGATTGTCACAATAAAGAGAGGTAGCGCCAAAAGAGGAAACACCCATATCAGTGAGGAGGCAGCGAAGCCAGAGAAGTTCCTGAGTAGTATCAGCAAGAGCTCGGTATTCAGCTTCGGTGCTAGAACGGGCAGTGAGGGATTGTTTCTTGCTACGCCAAGCAAGAAGAGAATCCCCTAAGAAGAAGCAGAATCCCGTGGTGGAGCGTCGATCCGTAGGATCCCCAGCCCAATCAGCATCAGAAAAGGCATGCAGTTTAAGAGAGGAGGAAGCAGAGTAGTGAAGGCCATGGAACAGGGTGCCTTTGAGGTATCGAATGATGTGGAGTAGAGCAGTATAGTGGGGAGTGCGAGGAGCCGACATGTACTGACTAACAATGTGAATAGCATAGGCAATGTCAGGACGAGTCACTGTGAGATAGACAAGACTACCAACGAGCTGGCGATAAAGAGTGGCATCAGTGAGGAGAGCCCCATCGAGAGGAGTGAGACGAATCTGAGGATCAACTGGAGTAGAAGTAGTTTTGCAATCAGTAAGACCAGCACGAGCCAGAAGATCGGATGCATATTTGGCCTGAGATAAATAAGAGCCAGTAGAATCATGAGAGACCTCAAGGCCTAAAAAGTAGTTAAGAGTACCAAGGTCCTTCTTCTCAAACTAACGGTGGAGAAAACGTTTGAGGTGGAGAATACCAGCTGCATCATTACCAGTGATAATCATATCATCCACATACAAAAGGAGAAGAGTGGTACCATGAGGAGTAGTCCGTATAAAGAGAGCAGAGTCATAGGAGCTAGAGGTGAACCCGAAGTCATGAATGGTAGAACTGAACTTAGCAAACCAGGCGCGGGGTGCTTGCTTGAGGCCATAGAGGGCACGCTGTAGTTTGCAAACCTTATGAGGGGGAAAAGTAGACCCAGGTGGAGGTTGCATGTAGACCTCCTCAAGAAGGTTACCATTGAGGAAGGCATTTTTGACATCCATTTGAAAGAGCTTCCAGTGGCAAGCAGTAGCAACAGCCAGTAAACTGCGAACAGAGGTAAGCCGAGCAACAGGGGAGAAGGTTTCCTCATAATCAATCCCATATTCCTGGTTGAAACCCTTGGCAACAAGACGAGCTTTGTAGCGTTCAATAGAGCCATTAGAATGAGTCTTGATTTTGTAAACCCATTTGCAGCCAATCGCAGTTTTGCCAGGAGGAAGATCAACAAGATCCCAAGTATGAGTTTTGTCCAAAGCTTGAAGTTCATCAGTCATAGCTTGCTGCCAAAGAGGATTAGTACAAGCCTCACGATAGGAGGTAGGTTCATAAGTAGAAAAGGCAGCAGACCCAACAATATAATCACGAAGGTGGATAGGAGGTTAAGTTACCCGGTGTGGTCGACCCATAGGAGGATCGGTGGGAGGAAGAACCGGTGGAGAAGAAGGTGGTGCAGGGAGAGGTGGACCTTCAGGGAGAGCAGTCTGGTCGGGAGCAGGAGTGAGCAAGGGCGTCTCAATGAAGGAGGAACCTGTATCAAAATCATCAGAGAAGAGATCGATGGAAGGATTAGTAAACAGTACATTAGTGGAAAGTGCAGGTAAGTGAAAGGAGGATAGGGAGGAAAACATGCGGTGCTCCCAAAAAACGACATGGCGGGAGATATGAAGACGTTTAGAGAGAGGGTCCCAACAGCGAAAACCTTTATGTTCAATTCCATACCCAAGAAAGCAACAAAGACGAGAACGAGGTTCAAGCTTGGTGCGTTCATGAGATTAAAGGAGAACAAAGCAGGCAGAGCCAAAAACCCGAAGATTAGTATAGGGAGGGGGAGTGCCATGCAGACGTTCAAAGGGAGTTTGATGATGGATGACAGGGGAAGGAGCACAATTGATAATGTAGACAACAGTGAGGGCAACTTCCCCCCAAAAGCTTTCAGGGCAGGAAGAAGAGAGAAGGAGAGCGCGAGTAGTGTCAAGAATATGCCTATGTTTCCGTTCAGCACGACCATTTTGCTGGGACGTGCCAGCACAGGAACGATGAGGCAGTGTACCATGACTCTGAAGAAAAGAAAGGAAATCTGAATCCCGATATTCCATAGCATTGTCAGAGCGAAAAAGTTTGATGGTTTTGGAAAATTGGGTGTGGATCATTTGGGCAAATCGATAATAAAGGGTTTTGAGTTCAGACCGAGTTTTCATGAGAAAAATCCAAGTAAACCGTGAAAAATCATCAATAAAAACAACAAAATAACGAGATCCCCCCATAGTAGTAGTAAGGGAAGGGCCCCAAATATCCGAATGTATAAGATCAAAAGGTGCACAGGAAACGGAAATACTTTTATTGAATGATAAAGCAGGTTGTTTGACAAGTTGACAGGGTATACAATCGAAAGTATCTGGAATTACATGACCCAATTGTCCACTAGAAACCAAAGACTTTAAGCGATTAATAGAAATATTCCCTAAGCGACAATGCCAAAGATGAAAAGGAGATAATGAGGAAACAGACGCAGGAGCAGCAATCTAAGGAGAGTCAGGAACATGAAGGTGAATGAGCTCATAGAGACGTCCGTGCTTACGGCCGATCCCAATAGTCTGCCCCGTCTGAGGGTCCTGCACCAAACAATGAGTAGCAGAAAAGGTGACAGTTAGACCAAGTTCACATAATTGACCAATAGAGATAAGGTTTAAAGTGAGAGCAGGGATATGATAAACTTGAGGTAAAGTTAAAGAAGATGTGGAAACAGTACCAATATGACGTACAGTCATGAGAGAACCATCAGCAGTTTGAATTGAGGGAATATGAGGAGATGAAGAGATGGAAGAAAATATAGTTGAACTGGAGGTCATATGATTACAACAGGCAGAGTCAAAATACCAAGAAGAGTTACCTGGAATTACAGACAAAGCAGTATGAGGAGGTGTACCAGATGGGGGGAGAAGGTGTTTGAACATGGCCTCGACATCCGTTGGAGAAAAGAGAGGGGTAGACGGAGCAGGAGACTCAGAGAAACCCTCAGCGGCAGCAGCAGCAGTGTGATGAGACTGATTCCCAGAATGAGACTGATTCCGGGAATGATGAAAGCTCCCCCGAGGAGAACCACCGCGAGAAGAGTGGCTGTTGGAGGATGAGCGGGATGGATTGCGAAAACAATCCTGTTGCAGATGACCAGGACTAAGTTTGTTGTAGTATCGGCAGGTTCTGACGGGGCAATTGACCAGGAGATGTGTGGAAGGAAGGCCCCGATTCTGACAGTAGAGGCAGGCAGTGGTCCGCTGGGTGAATGATGGCCGGTACGGAGGAGTGGCAAGAACAGAGTCCACATGATGAGTTTGGAGAGTACCAAGACGAGTCTCCTCTGATAGCAACTCAGAAATAGCTTGTTCCAGAGTGGGCAAGGGATGACGATGAAGAAAAGAGGCACGTACGGGCTCAAAGGATGAAGTGAGAGCCATGAGAAAGTGCACCAACCTTTGCTGATTACGATAACCAGTAAATAAAACAGCATCTTCTCGGTGAGGCCAAGTCGGTTCGGAAAGAGCAAGTTGGTCCCAAACGGAGTACATTTGAGAAAGGAAGTCATTGATGGACTGACTAGATTCTTGGCGCATCCGATGAAGTTGGCTCTGAAGTTGATATTGATGAGCAAGACCAGTGGTCTGGTATCGTTCTTTCAAAAAATCCCAGATGTCTTTTGCAGGGGTAGTGACAGAGTCAAGCTGAAAGCGACTAAACTGAAGACTGATAGACGTAACAGAAGTATTTCGAAACCAGGTAATGATTTGGTAATTCTTACTGTCCCATTCCTCAAGACGATCTTCATATGTAGGAGTAGCAGGAGAAACAGTGGTTTCAGCAGTGTCTTTCATCGGTTGGGTCATGTCCCCGGTGATAATTCGCCAGAGCTTCTTTCCTTTGAGGAAGGAAGACATGGCTTGGGCCCATAGAACATAGTTGGAACCATTCAAAATAACGGAAATGGGATGGGAGGCATCATGACGATCCATAATAATGGTTGAGTGGGCCTAAATTGATAGGAATAGAACTGTAGGAGCAAAATTAGGTAAAACAGAGTGTACCAGTGAGTCCGGAAGGCCGAAATAGCTAGGAAAGGTGGGCTGTGTAGAGATGATGTCAGCAGGATGAAAAATGATGTCAGCGGCGCACGTTAGCAGAGAGGGCGTGCGGCGCACGGTAGCAGAATGGCGCACGCGGGTGCACAATAGCGGAACAGCGCACGCGGGTGCACAATAGCGGAACAGCGCACGCGGGTGCACAATAGCGGAATGGCGCACGCGGGTGCAAAATAGCGGAACGGCGCACGCGCGGCTCACGGTAGACGAATGGCACACGCGGGTGCAGGGTAGCAGGCGCGGCGCACGAAAGGGCAGAGTGGAAGGCGCGTGAAGGCGCGTGTGAGCATGGCAACGGAAGCAGAGACGCGCCGAGCAAAGAGGCGGCGCGTGAGAGCGCGTGACAGCGTTTCTGGTGACAGGCTTGGTGCCGTTGGAATCGTAAGGAGATTCCGAGCTGTTTGGTGTAGTTCCACTGTGTACGGGACTAAGCACCAAAATTGAAGAATGCTAGAATTGTATTTCTGGGCTCTGATACGATGAAAGATTGGTAGAGAATGAGAGAAAAGAGAGAGACTGAAATGAAGGATTTGTATATTCAGTGTATGTTATTGTATATCTGTATCTACAAGAGAATGGGCTCTCTCTCTTTATAGAGAGGAGAAGGAGACAATGGAGCACGACAGCATAAGACAATACATTACAATAATATCAAAGCTACTGCTAAAGCTAGCTAAAGCTGAAAGTGAAAGTGTGTGGTAGTGGGTGTTTGCCCTTTACAGCTACTAATGCACTGTGATGTATATTTACAGCTACAAAGGCACTGTGATGTATATTATATGTTAACAATATGAACGATTCAGATTATCAAAACGGACTCCGAAATAAGCCCATAGGGCCATACAAGTGCACAGCAGGCACGCCAAATCCGGCACACAAACGTAATGGATTAGATATTGGAGTAATAAAAATACATCACCCTAATTTACGCTCTGATACCCACGGCTAGAAATACTAGGCAGCAACAATTTCAGTTGTAGACATACAACATTGTGACAATTTGTAGGTTTCTTGCTTTTTATACTTGTACAAAATCTTGCATTTTTATGTATTAGTACTCAGTCATCGTTTTATTATTTAGTCCTTTTCTTCCTAAAGGATTATCCTCAACATTGGAAGGTTGTTTCTTGCTCTAAAAAAAGGAAGGCTGATTCTTTCCCTAAAAGATGGAAGGTTATTTCTTGCCCTAAAAAAATTCAAGGAAGATAGCTGCTTTACCATTTCTTCCCGAAGAGATCATATTCAATGTCCTTATCTTGCTTCCTGCAGATATTCTTTATACTGTGAATGTTTGCAGAGGGTGGTAATAATATCATCAAAAACCCTGATTTTATACAAGCAATACTTCTTCGGTAACTGTTGGCCTTTTCATCCAGAGTCGATCCCATCCAAATCCTGCAAATTTTGCAGAGTTAGTAGAATGTAATGTTCAGACAAGACCTGTAAGACTTGAGATTCCTATTAGAGTTGCCACCAGTTGTGATGGGTTAATCTTGTTCTAGTTACGGAGGAAAGTTTTCTGTATTGCAAATCCAGTTTTAAAGCAACAAGTTCCCCTTCCTCCGTTACCTGTAGTTCATAATGCATTTGGTTTGGTATATGTTCCTTCTTTGAGAAGATATAAAATGGCACATGCCTACTATGAGACTAGACATTTACATTTAGTCATATTAACAGTTGGTGTTGATAAGGTTTGGAGGCCACAAAATATTGAACATATTCCTTGTGACGTTTTCGTTAGACGTTTGTACTCCCCTGGACAGTTTGTTTATTGGGCTAGCCCTTTCAAACCTTATTTACTTGCTTTGGATATGGAATCAGAAATAATTTACCAATTGCCTGGTCGTGCAATTGGCAACGCTGGTTTTTTTTTTTTTTTTTTCAAGAAACTTAGAAAAGGAAACACAAGAAAACTAACGGCCAAACAGGCAGCTAATTCAGGGGGAGGTTTAGACACCCGGTCGACTTTTTTGAACTTGTATTTATTTTTTTTTGTAGAACTTACCTATGTCTAGGCTTATAGCTGTTGGTAGAAATGTGCAAAATTTTGAACGTATTAGTGTGCTAATTTTCTACAATGTAATAACATTAGTAGACTAGGATGACTTTATGGTTTTGTTTGTATATGTAAGATATATTCTATAAATTGACTTTCAAGCCAACATGATAAACAATGTAAATTCTCTCCATCTTCGTTGCCTAAACTTCTCTTTTTCTACTTCGTCTCTAACTCCATAACTTCATCATAAAATAATTGTAGAAAGCTCCTTATCCTTTTTGGTGGTGTTGTAGGGGAAAGGCATAGGTTTGGAACAATGGGGAGCAAACTGTGTTTGATGGCTATGGTTGCTCAACTTCAATGGCAGGTTTGGGTGTGTTGGATATGGAATTAAGGAGGGGGGAATGGTTAAAGCTATTTGACTTAGACTTGACAGTTGCATTGTCTAGCATGCTTGGGCAGCGAATGTCTCGTGATCTGGATTGTTATATTAACTCTTATTTGTGGCTGAGAAATGGCGAGGTTGTGGTCTTGGTTGTTCATTTCGCGCATTTGACATGGAAGACAAAAATCCTCTCAAGTGGTGTAGCAATTTGGCCTACCTTAAGCCCGCCAACAGCTCGCTCACTTTTTAAGTTTATTTTTTGTATTCCTGTTTTCCTTTGACTGTGTTTACCATGTTCAATTTGCCGTCTCTTCTTCCTTTGCCTATTTTACTTTTGGCAATCTCAATGCACAAGGCTATAATTAAAATAATATGGGCTTCGTTTTCATGGAAGTGTTTCGTGTGGCAAATATGTATGAGTGTGTAAACTTAAGTATGTTTGTGAAAATTTATGCGATTTTTTAAGGTAATTTATGTATATTTATGAGAATTTAAACAAGTACATATGGTATGCATTTGCACACTTAAAAATTATCCTTTTACGTTGCTTTTTTTTAAATAATTTTTTAAAAAATTATGTCAGTTCGCCTCAACCAGACAAATTTAAAAAGTAAAATTTTTTTAAAATTTCAAATAAAAAAGCCAAAAATAAGTAGGGGTGCAACTTAGGCGGAGTTGGTTGGATTGAGAGGTTGTCTAAGTCTAATCTGAGCCATGTTGAGATCTGCTCAAAACCGTCCATGTCTAATTCAGGTTGGGCTTGAATAGACAATCTCGAGTTTGAATTAAATCCGAAGTGCACACAAATTTCAATTAGTGTGTGTAGCTAAATTATTAATTTATTAAAATTAAACCTTATGTATATATATATTTTTAAATATTTATAATATCAAAACAAATAATTTATATAATGTAAGAAAGATAAAGTCACGGTAGTCTGTACAACTTATGAGTAAGAATAAAAAAAAGTTAAGATTTTCTATTGTATTACTTGTGTATATAATATATATTCAAAATGAATTAATAATCTAAATTAATTTAAATCATGTAACGGCTAATAATTTATATGTATATTTAATATTCTTATATGTATATATATATATATATAATTCAAGTTGCTCGAGTTGTTTGATATTTTTGTCCAACTTTATCCAAATTTAATTTAAATTTCTAAATTTTTATCCAAACTCATGCCGAATTCAAAATATATTAAGTCTGAAAAAAATTTGAGTTAGACTCGAATTGCTCGGTTGAGCCAAGTTGCACTCCTAAAACTAAGTCAAGCGGGCGAGCTTTCTTTTTTCGGCCCATGTAGACCTTTTTTCTAAGTTTATAATTTATTTATTATTTTTTTTTTGAATTTTTCAATCTGTTTAATTCAACAAAACCTAAAAATTTACTAAAAACAAAAATAAATAAATAAAGTATCGCAAATAAGCCAGTCCCAAACACACATAAGATAGAGTTATGCAGGTAACATAATAAAACGTTAAGACTCAACTGTTGTTTGACACTTTCTCTCTTTTATTTTAAGTAACAATAATATTAATTCAGACTTAATTAATTTTAGAACTATAATGGTTTATATTTATTTGAGTTTGACTTCTTCTCAAATTGTATCAATTTGAGAAAGCCTTCGGACTTAGTAGATCTATTTTAGAATTAATTTCAGTAATTTTAATCGTTCACTTTTAGGACTTATTGAGTAAAATATTTATGCAAAAAATCAAGATGATTAGATATCGGTTGTTATATGTTTGAATCATATTTATTTTAAAAAAATGAACAGCAAATATAATTTCAACATAACCATTTATTTTTTGTAATACAAATTTGATTCAAACTTATAGCTATCGATATTTGATCATATTAATTTTTTATGAATATTCTTTTCAATGAATCCTCAAAAAAAAGTAAACGGTTCAGATTATCAAAATCAAATCCAAAATAGATTTACCAAACCCAAACTGTCTCTCAAGCTGAGATGATGAACACAAGAGAAGTCCAACCCTATTCTATATATGAATCCCATATTACACAAATTTAATTTCCACTACACAACCTGTGACGCCCTGAAAATCAAAAATATTAAGGAATATATTAACAAATAAATACATGGTTTATCTAAAGTTACAAATCTAGGAAACGTCACTAATGAGTCATTTGGCTAGTAATCACGTAAGATTTCAAAAAGGTCGGAGGAGTCAATAAAGCCTCCCTTCAAAATCCAATCACCTTAGATATCAAAGCTATCTTTTTGACAAATCTTAACAAGTTATTAACACAAGGTCCACATAAGTTGACGAGAAAACAAGGGATAGGTAATACAAAAGATATATATAAATATATAATAATTACAAAACCATATATTAAATACAATAGGAGATTTATCACTTATAATTTCAAAACACATACAAAACTAGCTTCTAATTCTCCTAGGATAGCCATATATCCTCAAATGTTTCAGCTTCGTCTTCGATCGGTTAATAGCCTTCAACACCTAGCATGAAACGCCATGAGTTTTGAATGCCTAGTAAACGAGCACATACACTCCGTCCCTTTTTCCCAATCTAAAACACAATAACGGCATGATCATAGTATATAGCGGAAGTAATAATCAAGCAAAATTTATAATAAATTTATGTTCTCAAGAATAACGGTCAATCAAGTTAGTTCTAGGCAACTCTCGGCGGAATGCCATTCCTATTTAACCACTAACACTAGCCACAGGCAATTCTACCAATGCATCGCTTACTGCATAACTACCAATGCAGTGCTTACTGCACAATTACCAATGATGCTCACGCACCTAGGTTACATACCCAAGTGGTGATATGATGGTCTGCCCCAAAAGAATGAGCTTCTAGGGATACTCTCCTTGTGTGAGTCCCTCACTGCCATCCTTACACCTCCCAATTCCGTTAAGTAGCCAAAATACCTCATGTGCCACGTTAGGGTTCGAAAACACACTTGCGCAAATACTTAACCCCCGAATAGGAACACATCTCACCAATCAATACTTGAAATCAACATGTCATTATCTCATAAATTTAGCTTAGTGATCAAAAACCCGATACCACTCTTATTAAGTTTCCCGTTAAATTAGGTGCATTATAAGTTAAAGTTTAGAACAACAGTCGAAATAATATTTACTACACAAGCATAGGCATTTTAGGACAAAAATATACAGAGATACAACCAAAACATACATGGATGTCATAGAAAACTTGAACAAACAATAAGAGTTACATCCAAACAAATAAGAATATGAAACTTCTAAAATTTACAATTTCTAGATCTGATTTACTTTAAAGATGACTATCAAAATAGCATTTTAAGATTTTTCCTGAACTCAGCCTCTTTAAGATTTGTAGAGAATTTTATCTAATTTCAAAGTCAATTTACGGAAGTGGGATAGCTTTTCTATATTTTCAGTTATTAATTAAATACTTCAACTCTATCTAGATTTGTCAACCGTTACGAAAAAAGGATTTTCTCTTAAACCACTCACTCTTCTTCAATAAGACCATTTTTACTTGAAAGGTAACACCTTAAGGGAAGTTTTTATATAAAAATGAGATCAAGAATATTTTTCTATATTTTTATATAATTTTTTAAAGTACGCTGAAATACTGGTCTTTCTTGCACAAAACATAAAATAAGAGGAGTAATAGAAAAGAAGGGCAACCATGAGTAATTTTCCAATTTTCTTATGATGAAAACATGATAAATAATACACAAATAACTCAGATTTTTTGATTCAAGGTATGCCTTTGAAAATAATGTGAGTAATTGATAAAAAAAGATAGTCTTGTTTTATTTTAAGGAAGAACTCATGCAAGGTGACAACTAAGGCTCAACTCTTCTTATTTAAACTCATGAACACCATCTACAAAAATCTGAAATTAATACTTTAAGCCTCTAATATCATGTATTTGAATGAGAAAATAGAAGAGAGGGTTGTGTTGTGGCTTACTTGAAACTTTGTGAAGAGTTGCACAATTTTTTTTTCTTTTTCCTTCTCCACCACGAAGGTTCACTCTCTTCCTCTCCTCCCTCCCTTTCTGTTGAATGTGTAGGTGTGTGTGTAAGAGATGTGTAAAATGTAGAGGGTGGTGGTGTATTTGTAGAGAATTTGCTGTGAAAAGTCCAAAATGACCTTGGTTCCAATTCAATTGAATATTTTTGGATTTAGTTAGGATGAAATAGAATAGTGGATGATTAGGCACCTTAATTATGTACTTAAACATGATCTAGTTTTGATTAAGTAGATGTAAGGTACAAAATCTTTCCATATTTTTTAATATCTTTTCATATGTTTCAAAATCTTTCCATATCTTAGATTTGATCACAAAAGTACACCTATATATCTAAAGAAGAGGTGGCTAGCCATAGTATTTGGATTTGGGGGAATTTTTCTTTGATTTTCATGTACAAATTGTATCTAATTAGAAGATATTTGTGTACAAAATAAATCTAAAGGTACAAATGTTTTTATATATATATATATATATATATAATGGTACTAATTGAGGTCAAAACATAATTTAATTATAACATGAGGGCTAGGGCTTTAATTTATGATTTGAAAAATCTATTTAAGTGTAGAATTTAATTGGATTAGGGTTTGGAAGTTTAATTCTATTTGAGTTTCTTCATTTCGAATTAAATGGCGATTAATCGAACGATCTGTAACGCCCTAAAAATTGGGCAGGGTATATCTATTTATGTAACAAAACCCATATAATAAACAAACATATATATATATATATATATATAGCTAACTATTCCACACATCTATTTCCATTAAATCCCAAATGCCAAATACATGTTGTTCACATCTCAATGCCCCAGTTCCAATCCCAAACATGCATTTTACAACAAGTATGAAATGGAAGCCAAATA
Source organism: Camellia sinensis (assembly GCF_055761805.1). NCBI lineage: Eukaryota > Viridiplantae > Streptophyta > Magnoliopsida > Ericales > Theaceae > Camellia > Camellia sinensis. The sequence continues at coordinate 77,392,217 of NC_138964.1, forward strand.
GATAATAAGTACCCTACAGGCTTACAAATTTATCCAAGAACATTTTTGGTTACACAAAATGGAGTTTCAACTCAACGCAAATACAGCCTTGAGCTTACATTCAACAAATAACAATAAAACAAAAATGGAGCCTCAGCTCTGAGTCCTCCAAAGTCAGTGCCTTGGAGGAGACATATCACTTGTACTTGAAATGGTTTACCTTATAGGGTGAGCCACGGCCCAGTAGAGATATACTACACAACATATGGACCATGGCAAGACTAAAGAGGAGTATGCTCATGATAAAACGGTTTATCTCTCTTTTTATAAAGCATGCAATGTTGAGATGTAACAACAGATATAAAACCACTTCCATTTTAAACCATATCTGTTACATGAATACAAGCTTTGTGAATCTTTAGGTGAGTGTATGCAAGTAGGCCCTAATGCACTACCACTGTCATTTTTACCAGTAAACTGGAAGGCTCGACACCTAACCGCGCGGTTCCACACCCCCTACCTAGATTTACCAAGTATTCATCTTTTCGCAAATAGATACATTTCCAAACATTTCTCAAAAATAGATACATTTCCAATGAAATGAATGTAATGCAATGTCCAATGCAACAAATGAGGAATGTGATTCAATTTACCTAAGCCTCATGCATTTCTACAACAATCATGGCTATCATCCACCGATAGCCCAAAATAGATATTTCTAAACAGATATTTAAACAATTAAATTCTAAAAAATTTGACACATGTAATCTATTCCGCATCTCATCAAATATGAACAACTATACTAGTTTTCATATCACAATCACGTCTGGTAACCTCTAAAGGTCCATTTCTAACCGTGTCGGTTTTATTCCAATAGATACATTAAGCAAAATAATACCGTTAATGCCCAAGAAAACATCATTTTCTTTCCAAACTCATTCTCCAACCATTATTCAACTATGACATCCTATTTTGACCAAAAGCCCCAAAAGTTAAACGCAATTCCTTTATTTTCTTTAAAAATGCTCTTTTGGTCGCAAAATGGTAAAAATTTCAAAACCGATCGAATCGAAGTCCGTTTTTATTCAAATTTAAAACATAGCTCTTTCATAACCTTACAACATATTCCAAGTTTACACTTTCGCAATTTAGGCATCAACACTTTATTTTTCTCAAAATTTCCCTTTTAAGCAAATAAATCACAAATTTTTCAAAAATTCTAATTAAATTATATACAACTCTAAGCTCCATATAATCAACTAAAAGTACATAAAGAAGAGTAGGAAAAATCTCTACCTCGATCCAAGAGCTTCCAAGAAAATAAAAATTTTCAGCGACGAAATTTTGATTCGTTCAGATTAAATCGGAGCCCTCGGAACCCTCTACAATTTGATCTATGGAACTAGGGTCTAAAACTTAATAGGTTTTGATGAATCAAGGATTTGATATAATAAAAAAAATAACCAAAGAAAAGAATTTCAGAGAGAGAGAGATAACTGAGAGAGAGAGGTGTTTGACAGAAACAAACAAAAGCAATCAAAAGTCTCCTTATTTCTCTGCCTTATGCTGGCAGAGAAATTGATTAAAAAATTATATATAAACAAAAGCTAAGCAAGTGACAAACCAATCATCCAAACAAGGCATGGCTAGCAGACCCCACGTAGTTCTGTCCTCAAAATTGATATAAATATCTACAATTAAAATTATGATTTAGCAAAATTATAAAATTTTGTAACATAAAATTATAAAATTTTGTAACATAAAATTATAAAATGGTATAATTTTTGTTATCACAAAATATAACTCTCATTTAATGGTATACATCATAAATATTCACAACTCTTTTATGGTAATCAAATAATAATAATAAAATCACAACAATATTTCATGATTAGTAACGGGTCACGATTCAATCAATTGGGTTCAAAATAAATGGAGTTTAATAATTTAAAATAAACCCCCAACTGAGATTAAAGTATAAATTCAATTTGATTCAACTCGTTACAACCTTCCTCCCTTAAGGAATTTCGTCCCCGAAATTTAAACTAGATAACCTCGTTGAATCAAAATCAATTACAACCATAGAAACGTAATCATGGCATGATAACACAACCTCCCACTTAAACATAAGGAATTCATCATATTCCATAACATATACAATGTACATCCTAATATTACAACTCTCAAACATCGATAAAAAGGTCCGAATACTTCTCATGGACTTCAGCCTCACGTTCCCAAGTCGCCTCCTCAACCCCGTGGTGTCTCCACAACATTTTCACCAAGGGACAAATATGAACAAAAGATACACAGACACATACGGACAAATACATAGAAAATACATAGATAAGTACATATACACAGACGCATTTGGGAAATATGCCGTTACTGACAAGGAATATTATGTCTATGGACGTCAGTGAGCATATGCCGTTACTACGACGGAATATTCCGTTAGCTGACGTCATCACAGGTAAGCAAAACACACAAAAAGGAAAGAAAACACGTATGCAGGGATACAGGGTTTCAAACCCTCGATCTCAAGCTTAGGCCCTAGTCTTCAACCACTGAGCTAAGCTACTCTTGTGACAAAAATAGTCGAATAAATGTATATAATATATAAATATACAATATATATATACATATATGTATACAACTTTCTCGCTTCTCTCTCTTCCTTCGAAGACTGCATCTGACACGCGAACTTGCTTTTGCGTCAGCTGGCCGACAAAAGCAAACCTCATCGATTCTCTTCCATCTCATTTTTCTGCCTTTTTTTTTTGCCTCGACTCTCTCTCCCTCTTTGTCTTCTTCTCTTCCGTCTTCTTGTTCTTCATCACTCTCTTTCATCTACTTAATCACTCTCTTCTCTTTCTTCTTCCTCATTCCCCTTAATCACTCTCTTCTCTCTGCTATTTCTCTGACTCTCCTTTTTTTCTTTCTATACCTCTTACCACACATGGCCTCATCTCGTCCCCTCACTCTCTTTCCGGACCTCAATGATCCAAGCTCTCCTGGACTGAGTGCCCCTGCTCTTACTCTTCCTAACCTTCCTGGACATAGTGCCCCTGCTCCTACTCTTCTTAATCTTCCTGAACAGAGTGCCTCTATTCCTACTGTTCTTAACTTTCCCATGATGTCAGTTGAGCAAATCATGGCCGCTCAATCTGATATTGAAGCCAACCACTTCACACTGAGATCCTGCATGAAGACAGTGACTGCGGTTACCAAATTGTCTCACCGGCTGCAGAATAGGACCAGTGAGGTACACCAATTGAATGCTCAACTCTCTTTGCTCCAGCACATGTACAAGGAAGCACGAGCAGAGATTTGCATACTGAAGGCGGAGAATAAAGAGCTAAAACGGAATACCACCGTCATGGCCCGATTTGGAACACCTTCGTACTTCGCCTTTGACAGCCAACAGGGAGTCAACTCTCTTGGCAGTCCTGTACGCACTGAGGCAAGGCCTTCAAGGGTCTCCCAAGATGACAAAAAGAGAAAGAGCTCGGCAAGAGGGTCAAGTAAGTGAAGCCGACATGTGGCCGTCATAAAAAAAAAAGAAAAAGATCCCTCTCTCTTTTTTTTTTTTTTTTTTTTGTCTCTGCAATCGAAGATGTCATCCCCTAACTTCAATAAAATCAGTTTCATTTTTTTTTTTTTTGCACATCAATGGCGTAACTGGCATAACACTTTGAGCTTGAAAACAATTTTGTTCGACTAAATTTGAGAATGATTGAATTTTGAACTCTGAACTAGACATTGATTCCATACTGACATGAATCAAAATCATGGCTTAACGAAAGAAAAACAAATCCAAACACACTTATATACACTGACTGGTATTAACGAAAGAAAAACCATGTCAATCAATACATTGGTAATAGACTTTACAGAATAAGAAGGTACCTCTCACAACCGAAGGTGCTGGCACTAACTCTGGCGTGGTAACAGCATACACACGCCCAGTAGGTCTCTAATCCAGCTGCTTCCCTCTTGGAGCATAAGCCGGATGTACAGACTGAGCCAAAGAGGCTCTTGGAGTGGTCCTCGAGGACTGTGCCGACTGTGCTGACTGGTGACTCTAAGTCTGCCTCGATCCAAATACACCAGGTGTGCCACCCAATTGTAGACAGTATCTCTTCATGTGTCCGGCCTATCCACACTGAAAGTAAGTCAAAGACTGCCCCCTCCCCTGACTCTGGCTCGGTGGGCGGATTGAAAACGGAGCAGACCGCTGTCCTCCCCCCTTCTGTGGGCAAGAAAAGGACTTGTGACCCAACTAGCCACACTTGAAATAAGAAAATCCTCCCTGGCCACCTCTCTCTGCCCCTGAACTTGACACTAGAAAAGTGGACCTAGACTGTGCCTCATGAGACTGTTGTGGTGTAAAACCCCTCTGCCTCTTGCTGTCTTGGGTCTCACCCTTCATCTCCTGGCCTCTCTACCTGAAACCCCTCACATTCCTCTCACCAGCTCCTAATCGGGTTTCCATATGTGCCGCTACCTCGACAAGACGACTGTACTCCCTCATCATAGACCTGCCCATACAGTAGGCAAGCTCATCTCTCAATCAAGTCTTAGACTTGATACAACGGCGCTCTTCTGTCTCCACAAGCTCAGGAGCAAATCTGGACAAACTAGCAAAAGTGGCCTCGAACTCTGCCACCGGTGTGCCAAGCTACTGTTTGAGGTTCTTGAACAGTTCCCTCAACCTCTCTCTGATAGTAGTAGGCAGATACTTCTCCTGAAAGGCGTTGATGAAGGCCTCCCAGGTCACCCCATTACGTCCTCGCGCGTATTTCCACCACTGACCCGCTTCTCCTTTCAACTGAAAGGATGCCAAGTCACTCTTAGAACGTCGTCCTCAATGTCTAGCACCTCGAACGTCTTAACCATCTACTCTAGCCACTCATCAGCCTTCAGCGGCTCCTTAAGATCTCCCACAAAAACATCCGGATTGGTCCGGAAGAACTCCCTTTTTAGTAAAAGTGGTCCTGTCTCTGTAACTAGGGCAGTTGGGGCCTGTGCTAGGTTCTTAGCCCTCAGTATGTTCAGTGCCCTTGCTATCTCTCGTGCCAAAGCACCCATGGCCTGTTGCCCAGCTGGCTCAGCCACATTTGCCTGCCCTATCATCTTCTCCTGCGCTGGAATCTCATTCGGTATTGGCATCTCGTGCCTCCTGAGCCTACCATGCCTACCACTGCCCCTTCCACGTCTTGACATCCTAATAAAGGTAACACTCGAGATTGGCACAGTCACAATTGTGACGAAGCTAACTCACTCACGTCCTAAGGCAATGGACAACAGTTAATTCATTCCACATAAGCACATAGTCACATAAGCACATACAGATTTTCTTTCTAGATAATGATTGTCCCATGACGTTGCTAGAGTTCCAATCAGAAATAGCAGTGATCAAGTGCTCTTATGACTAGACTTCCAGGAACTCACTAACCCAATCAACATCTCAGAAATCAAACCCTATACCCATATAATCACATGAGCATGTTATCACATAACACCTCATCATACAAATATCTCTATCAAGTGAGATAAACCCACTGTGGTACTAACTGCTCCTCACGTACCCAAAGTATTCGAACCCAATATGCTCTAATACCAAGTTGTCACTAATCAAGGGTACACCATGTCACCCAATAACTGGACCTATCAGACCAGCCAGCCACCAACGCCAACGGTACACCGTCACCCCATGGGCGGAGAGTCTTGCTTTGGTGACACAGTCACAAACGAGATTTCCCATGTGTGATACACCTGCACTCATGTGACAGGTCAACTAGCTTTGATACTATGTTGTAATGCCCCAAAAATTTGGGCAGGGTATATCTATTTATGCAACAAAACCCACTTGATAGACAAACATATATATAGCTAACTATTTCATACATCCATTTGCATTAAATCAAAAATGCCAAATACATGTTGTTCACATCTCAATGCCCCAATTCCAATCCCAAACATGCATTTTACAACAAGTATGAAATGGAAGCCAAACAGATAATAAGTGCCCTACAGGCTTACAAATTTATCCAAGAACATTCTTGGTTGCACAAAATGGAGTTTTAACTCAACGCAAATACAGCCATAGGCTTACATTCAACAAATAATAATAAAACAAAAATAGAGCCTCAGCTCTGAGTCCTCCCAAGTTAGTGTCTTGGCGGAGGCATATCACCTGTACCTGAAATGATTTCCCTTATAGGGTAAGCCACAGCCCAGTAGAGATATACTACACAACATATGGACCATGATAAGACTAAAGAGGAGTATGCTCATGCCATGCTCATGATAAAACAGTTTATCTCTCTTTTCATAAAATATGCAATGCTGAGATGCAACAACATATATAAAACCACTTTTATTTTAAACCATATCTGTTACATGAATACAGGCTTTGTGAATCTTTAGGTGAGTGTTTGCAAGTAGTCCCTAATGCACTACCACTGTCATTTTTACCAGTAAACTGGAAGGCTTGACACCTAACCGCGCGGTTCCACACCCCCTACCCAAATTCACCAAGTATTCATCTTTTCGCAAATAGATACATTTCTAAACATTTCTCAAAAACAGATACATTTCCAATGAAATGTCCAATGCAACAAATAAGAAATGTGGTTCAATTTACCTAAGTCTCATGCATTTCTACAACAATCATGGCTATCCTCCACTGATAACCCAAAATAGATATTTTGTGACGCCCTCAAAATAATAACATTAAACCCATCAATTAAGAGATTCATTAACATATAAAATAACCACATTCTTCTATTCATCAGAGTTTTATTACATAAGTATTACATGTTAACAACAAAAGCAAAATGCCCTACGGCTTACAGCTTTCCAAGTTAACACTTGGTTACAACAAAAGGAGTACTAACTCATTTACACATTAAGCCCTTGGCTTGAATTTACATGTAATACATCAAAAATAAAACGACAAAAGTATGTCCGCCTCTAGCCTCCCAAGCTATGTCCTTGGAGGTGGCATGCTACCTGTACCTGAAAATGATATTCCCATATAGGGTGAGCCACAGCCCAGTAGAAATACATTAAACCAACCATGAACAATGACTAAAAGATTAGCAATTGATAGATGGCCAACACTGATACATCCACATAAATCACATATTTATGTCATACGACTTATAAGTCCAAGTTACTTTTCATTTTCCCTTTTTCAACTGATAAGCATGTTAGCTCTATCATCATCTCAACAGATATGTATAAAAAAACTATATCCCACATTCACAGATAAGCATATAAGCTATATCCACATTCTCAACAGATATGTATAACAACAATATCCCACATTCACAGATAAGCATATAAGCTATATCCACATTTCACAAAGATAAGCATATGAGCTCTATCTTCACTTCTCTAGACAAGCATATGAGCTGTATCTACGGAGTTCATCCCCTATCTTCTCCCAACACTATCCGGTTTAGAGGTACATCCCCTATCTTCCCTTAAACCGGGGAGTACATCCCCCATCTCCTCCTCTACACATAACGTATACAAACACATTGGTTCTATATACAATCACTCAATACATACAATTAATGTATTCTATCAACCGTCAAATTCCATGACACATTCCATTGATTAGTTTTCGTTTGCCTAATCATCATGCATTGTCTACAACAATCACGACTATCCTCCACCGATAGCTCAAAGCAGTTATCTCTAAACAGAAAATAAATGCACAATGGATATTCAATCAACATTTCATTTCCTCATTTCTCACAATTAATTATCCCAATTAATCAAACAATGTAATTAGGTCATTATCCATAATTGACATTTCAACCCTTAGGTCCCATTTTCACCAATGATTCAACATTTATTCCATTTCTCTATGCCAAACATGCATCTAGGTTTATTATGAATAAAACCCCAACTTTTGTAAAATAACACAAAAGCCCCAAACTTTTACCAAATTACCAAACCAACCCCAACATCTCAAAATACTAAAATTTAAAGACAAAATCCATAGAGAGGAGTAGGATATTCCTACCTCGAATTCGGAGCCCCAAAGGAGAAGATGACAAAACCCAACGTGCTCCAAATCCCGAAATTTTCAGATTAAAAAGTAGCCCCCGACGATCAACAACTCTTTTGTAAAGGCCAAAGACAAGGAACTCACCCTAGCTAGATCAAAATCTAGAGAGAAGGTAAGATTTTAGAGAGAGAGGCTCTCAAAATGGTGTTTAGAAAAAGTAGGAGAGAGAAAGAAAAGTAAAAAGTGATTTAAAATCACCCAGCGGATAACTCATATACGTATGACCCGCTCGAGCGGAGAACACGACGGTCGAGCGCTAAGAACAAAAATCTGGACACGCTCGAGCGCAATAAGGCCCGCTCGAGTGCCAAGACACAAGAATAAAGCACTTCCGCTCGAGCACGAAAATCAGTCCGCTCGAGCGTGGATTTCCCCCTCCTAGAACTTATACTCTGGAAGTACTACCCGCTCGAGCGCCCACAGACCTGCTCGAGCGCCACCACTCGAGCGTAAACAAACCCGCTCGAGCGCAAAAATCACATCTGCAGAAGTTTTGCAGAGACACGAAATACTGGAAGTGTGTAATCCCCGCTCGAGCGCAAGAAGACCCGCTCGAGCGGACAGGCCAAAATCTGGGCAACTAGTTTTGGTTTCTAAACTCAACCAACCCATAACAAACCTGCCCAACACATCCTATAACTCAAATACGAAGTAAAAAGGATGTAAACAAGATAATAATCAACCACCACCATCCACGGACACATGTCCGGATCACTGTTCAACAAGGGTAAACCCGAGATCGCTATAACCTCCCCCCTTTAAAGAATTTCGTCCCCGAAATTAAGCACAAGTTTTTCTCCATTTTAAACAATGTTACATTTTAACATTCAACAATTCGACCCATTACCGGTCACCCCATCCCTTTAACAAGAGGCATTTCACAATATGTAAACAACATATGTACTTTCAACATGCATCAACATTACGCATTATCTTTCCAATTTCAACAATATATTCAACATATATAGTGTTACATTCAACTTCCATATGAGGCAAGTTCCAAAACATACTTCCAATAAACCAAAACATTTTCAATGTTTCACAACTTAAGACATATATAAAAGCTCTTAAGTTCAACAATAGTTCAAAATTTAAATACAAGATTACATATCAACAAACAAGTCCGGATATTTCTCACGGACTTCCAACTCACGTTCCCAAGTGGCTTCCTCCACTCCGTGATGTTTCCACAAGACTTTCACCAAAGGAATGGTCTTGCCACGCAGGACCTGATCCCGCCTATCCAAGACCCGAACCGGTCTCTCCTCATACGAGGCATCCTCACCTACCTCTAAATCGGTCCAATCCAACACATGTGATGGATCTGGCTCATACTTCCGAAGCATACTCACATGAAACACGTCATGCACTCCGGACAACTGCGGCGGTAAGGCTAACCGATAAGCAACCTCGCCAATCCTCTCAAGGATCTCAAAAGGACCAATAAACCGAGGGGATAACTTCTCACTCTTCCCAAATCTCATCAAACCTCGTCTAGGTGATATCTTCAGAAAGACATGATCACCTACCTCAAACGCCAAAGGCCTCCTCCTACGGTCAGCATAAGATTTCTGACGACTCTGGGCTGTAACAAGCCTCCTACGGATAAGCTCAACTTTCTCCGTCGTCTCCCGAACCAACTCCGGACCCAACAAAGGTGCATCACCCACCTCGGCCCAACACACTGGAGACCTACACGGTCGGCCATACAAGGCCTCAAACGGTGTCATACCGATACTAGACTGAAAACTGTTGTTATAGGCAAACTCTACCAATGGCAAGTGCCTCTCCCACGTCCCGCTAAAGTCAAGGACACAACCCCGAAGCATATCCTCAAGGATCTGAATAGTACGCTCGGACTGCCTATCAGTCTGAGGATGATAAGCCGTATTAAAGGTCAACTTAGTGCCCAAGGCACTCTGCAAACTCTGCCACAACCTAGAAGTAAAACGAGGATCTCTATCTGAGACGATCGTCACTGGGACCCCGTGCAATCTCACTATGTCCCGAATATACAAGTCGGCTAGATAATCTACTGAATCTCTCACGCGCATAGGAATAAAGTGCGCCGACTTAGTCAACCGGTCTACAACCACCCAAATAGCATCACTACCCCGCTGAGTCCTCGGAAGACCTACAACGAAGTCCATAGTGACATGCTCCCACTTCCACTCGGCAATAGGCAAGGGTTGCAGCAAACCCGCTGGCCTCTGATGCTCGGCCTTCACTTGCTGGCAAGTAAGGCACTTCGATACGAAAACAGCCACATCTCTCTTCATACCCCGCCACCAAAACTGGCGACCCAAATCCTGATACATCTTAGTACCTCCCGGATGCACCGCAAGGCGCGAATGATGAAACTCTCGGAGTACTTCCTCTCGGCAAGACTCCGGTACAAACAAACGGTCTCGGTATCTCACACTCAGGTCGGGATACACCGTCAAACCCTTCTCAACTTTCCCACTGGAGATCTTCTCTCGGAGGGATTCTACCTCAAGGTCACCTCTCTGTGCCTCTAACACTCTAGTCACAAGTGTAGGCTGCGCAACAACAGAAAACAAGGCCGCAGCCTCAGCGGATTCACTCAGAAGTAAATCAAACTCCCCAAGTGCTCCCAACATCTCCCATTCTCGGATGGCTATACTAGCTACATCACTAATGGATTTCCTACTAAGGGCATCGGCCACAACATTGGCCTTTCCCGGGTGATAGTACAACTCAAAATCATAATCCTCGATGAACTCCATCCATCTCCTCTGCCTCAGATTCAAGTCTCTCTGTGTAAACAGATACTTCAAACTCTTGTGATCCGAGAATACCTCGAACCTCTCACCATAAAGGTAGTGCCTCCAAATTTTCAAGGCAAAGATCACAACCGCTAACTCTAGGTCATGTGTAGGGTAATTCTTCTCGTGTATTTTCAACTGACGTGAGCCATAAGCTACCACGCTCCCCTCTTGCATCAACACACAACCCAAACCCTCTCGTGAGGCATCACAATAAACCGCATAACCCAACCCTCTCTCCGGAAGAATCAACACCGGAGTGGTGGTCAATCTAACTTTCAGCTCTTGGAACGACTTTTCACAAGTCTCACTCCACACAAACTTGACTCCCTTCCGAGTCAGTCTAGTCAACGGTGACGCTAACCTGGAGAAATCTTTCACAAACTGACGATAATATCCAGCTAATCCCAGAAAACTGCGGATCTCAAACACACTCTTAGGCTGTGCCCAATCTTGCACTGCCTCAACTTTGGATGTATCAACAAACACCCCTTTCCCGGATACCACGTGGCCTAAGAATTTGACTTCCCTCAGCCAGAACTCACACTTCCCAAACTTGGCATACAGCCTATGGGCTCTAAGTAATTCAAGCACCACTCTCAAGTGTGCCTCGTGCTCCTCCTCAGAAGGCGAATAGATAAGAATGTCGTCCACGAAAACGACTACAAATCGATCCAAGAATTCCCGGAAGATCCGGTTCATCAAGTCCATAAAGATTGCCAGTGCATTGGTAAGCCCGAATGGCATCACCAGAAACTCGTAATGGCCATACCGCGTACGGAATGCCGTCTTAGGAACATCCTCCTCCCTGACCCTCAACTGGTGGTAACCCGATCTCAAGTCTATCTTAGAGAAACAACAGGAACCCTTCAACTGGTCAAACAAATCATCTATACGGGGCATAGGATACTTATTCTTAACCGTAGCCCGATTCAACTTCCGGTAGTCTATACACAATCTCAAGGCACCATCTTTCTTTTTAACAAAGAGGGCCGGTGCTCCCCACGGCGAAACACTAGGGCGAACAAAGCCCTTATCTAGCAATTCCTGGAGCTGAACTTTCAACTCAACCAACTCTGCTGGAGCAAAACGATAAGGTGCCATAGAAATCGGCGCCGTGCCGGGCACTAAATCAATAGAGAACTCTATCTCTCGGTGAGGTGGCAAACTAACAAGATCTTCGGGAAAGACATCCGAATACTCACAAACCACCCTCGGCAATACAATCTGGGTCTCACCACTCTCACCACTCTCAAAGCTGGCAAGTAGACTACTAAGCTCACTTTGCCCTCGCGAATCATACCCCGGTGGCAATACACAACCAACCCGGTCTCCCAAGAAATGGAACCACTCCCCGCTCAAGGTACATAATGTGACCCTTTGGCGGTAGCAATCGATAACAGCCCGGTATGACGATAGCCAGTCCATACCCAAAATAACATCAAAACCCTTCATGGGCATGACAACAAACGAAAAAGGAAGCCTATAGTCGGCGACCTCTATATCACAACCTCTAACACCCTGTTTCAGGATCAACTCACCACCCAAAGGCGATACCACACAAACAGGAGATGCTAACTGTGCTAACTCCAATTCCAAAACAGATGCAAATGCAGCAGATACAAAAGAATGAGATGCACCCGTGTCTATCAACACATTAGCAACCGAGTTGCAAAACAGAAAAGTACCTCTCACTACCGATGGAGCCGGTACTAAATCCTGCGTGGTAACAGCATACACGCGCCCCGTAGGCCCCTGGTCTACCTGCTCACCCCTCGGAGCAAAAGACTGCTGCACAGACTGGGATGACGAAGCTCCCGGATTGGCCCTCGAGGCCTGCACAGACTGAGCTGGCTGAAATCCCTGCGTCTGCCTAGAACCAGACGCTCCCGAAGTGGCACTCAACTGCGGGCAAAACCTCTTCAGGTGCCCAGGCTGTCCACACTGATAACAAGACAAGGGCTGCCCCCTGCCCAAACTCTGACTCTGCGGTCTAGCTGAAGAAGAAGCAGCTCTCTGACCCCCACCCTTCTGCGGGCAAACTGAAACCTTGTGACCCAGCTGGCCACACTTGTAACAAGCAAACTCCCCCTGATTGCCTCTCCCCGAGCCTGCACTCGGCACTAGAAAGGTCGATCTAGAAACTGCTCCCTGAGACTGCTGAGGGTTATAACCCCTCTGTCTCCTGCCATCACCCTGACCATCCTGGCTCCTCTTGGAGCCCCTCTGTTCTTCCTCCTCTTCCTGCATCATAATTTCCATATGAGCAGCAGCATCTACCAGGTGTCTATACTCTCGGATATAAGACCCACCAACTCTCAACTTGAGGCCCCGTCTCAACTTCCGCTCAAACTCATAGCAACGGCGTTCCTCGGACGCCACCAGTTCAGGTGCAAACCTGGACAGACTGGTAAAAGTAGCCTCGAACTCGGCCACTGACAAGCCCTACTGTTTAAGCCGGCTAAACTGGCCCCTTAGCTTCTCCCTAGCTGCTGCAGACAAAAACCTCTCCTGAAAAGCATTCACAAACGCCTCCCAAGTACCACCAACACGAGCCTTCTCGTACTTCCACCATTGACCCGCATCTCCCTTCAGTTGGAAGGATGCCAAGGTCACTTTCAGTGCTCCGTCCTCGATGCCAAGCATCTCAAACGTCTTACTCATTTGCTCTAGCCACTCATCAGCCTTCAGTGGCTCCTTCGGATCCCCGATAAACTCATCCGGATTAGACCGGAAAAACTCCCTCTTCAAGAACGAAGGCCCTACCTCAGCTGCTTGATTCCCAGCCCTAAGAATACCCAAAGCTCCTGCTATCTCTCTGGCCAAGGCACCCATGGCCTGCTGACCTGCTGGCTCGGCCACATTGGCCTGACCAACTCCCTCCTGCACTGCCAGAATCTCACCCAGTAACGGTACTTCCTGCCTCGCAGGTCTACCACGCCTAGCACCTCTTCTTCGTCCTGACATCCTAATAAAGGTAACACAGAACATTAGCACATTCACAAATGTGCCGAAACTAAACACCCCCGTCCTAATGCATGGACAACTGTAATTCACTCCACGTAAGCACATAAACACATAAGCACTTACGAATTTCATTTCCGGATAATGATAGTCCCGAGGCGTTACTAGAGTTCCGGTTAGAAATAGCATTGATCAAGTGCTTTTCCAACAAGAATCCCAGAAACCCAAGGATCCAATCAACATCCTAGAAACTAAATCCCATACCCACATAGTCACATAAGCATGTTATCAATTAAGCACATAGCATATGATACTACATCTAAGTCTCTATCAAGCGAGACAAACCCATTGTGATCCTAATCACTTCCCACGTATCCAAAATATTCGAACCCGGTACGCTCTGATACCAAGTTGTGACGCCCTCAAAATAATAACATTAAACCCATCAATTAAGAGATTCATTAACGTATAAAATAACCACATTCTTCTATTCATCAGAGTTTCATTACATAAGTATTACATGTTAACAACAAAAGCAAAATGCCCTACGGGCTTACAACTTTCCAAGTTAACACTTGGTTACAACAAAAAGAGTACTAACTCATTTATACATTAAGCCCTTGGCTTGAATTTACATGTAATACATCAAAAATAAAACAACAAAAGTATGTCCGCCTCTAGCCTCCCAAGCTATGTCCTTGGAGGTGGCATGCTACCTGTACCTGAAAATGATATTCCCATATAGGGTGAGCCACAGCCCAGTAGAAATACATTAAACCAACCATGAACAATGACTAAAAGATTAGCAATTGATAGATGGCCAACACTGATACATCCACATAAATCACATATTTATGTCATACGACTTATAAGTCCAAGTTACTTTTCATTTTCCCTTTTTCAACTGATAAGCATGTTAGCTCTATCATCATCTCAACAGATATGTATAAAAAAACTATATCCCACATTCACAGATAAGCATATAAGCTATATCCACATTCTCAACAGATATGTATAACAACAATATCCCACATTCACAGATAAGCATATAAGCTATATCCACATTTCACAAAGATAAGCATATGAGCTCTATCTTCACTTCTCTAGACAAGCATATGAACTGTATCTACGGAGTTCATCCCCTATCTTCTCCCAACACTATCCGGTTTAGAGGTACATCCCCTATCTTCCCTTAAACCGGGGAGTACATCCTCCATCTCCTCCTCTACACATAACGTATACAAACACATTGGTTCTATATACAATCACTCAATACATACAATTAATGTATTTTATCAACCGTCAAATTCCATGACACATTCCATTGATTAGTTTTCGTTTGCCTAATCATCATGCATTGTCTACAACAATCACGACTATCCTCCACCGATAGCCCAAAGCAGTTATCTCTAAACAGAAAATAAATGCACAATGGATATTCAATCAACATTTCATTTCCTCATTTCTCACAATTAATTATCCCAATTAATCAAATAATGTAATTAGGTCATTATCCATAATTGACATTTCAACCCTTAGGTCCCATTTTCACCAATGATTCAACATTTATTCCATTTCTCTATGCCAAACATGCATCTAGGTTTACTATGAATAAAACCCCAACTTTTGTAAAATAACACAAAAGCCCCAAACTTTTACCAAATTACCAAACCAACCCCAACATCTCAAAATACTAAAATTTAAAGACAAAATCCATAGAGAGGAGTAGGATATTCCTACCTCGAATTCAGAGCCCCAAAGGAGAAGATGACAAAACCCAACGTGCTCCAAATCCTGAAATTTTCATATTAAAAAGTAGCCCCCTACAACTCTTTTGTAAAGGCCAAAGACAAGGAACTCACCCTAGCTAGATCAAAATCTAGAGAGAAGGTAAGATTTTAGAGAGAGAGGCTCTCAAAATGGTGTTTAGAAAAAGTAGGAGAGAGAAAGAAAAGTAAAAAGTGATTTAAAATCACCCAGCGGATAACTCATATACGTATGACCCGCTCGAGCGGAGAACACGACGCTCGAGCGCCAAGAACAAAAATCTGGACACGCTCGAGCGCAATAAGGCCCGCTCGAGCGCCAAGACACAAGAATAAAGCACTTCCGCTCGAGCGCGAAAACCAGTCCGCTCGAGCGTGGATTTCCCCCTCCCAGAACTTATACTCTGGAAGTACTACCCGCTCGAGCGCCCACAGACCTGCTCGAGCGCCACCGCTCGAGCGTAAACAAACCCGCTCGAGCGCAAAAATCACATCTGTAGAAGTTTTGTAGAGACACGAAATATTGGAAGTGTGTAATCCCCGCTCGAGCGCAAGAAGACCCGCTCGAACGGACAGGCCAAAATCTAGGCAACTAGTTTTGGTTTCTAAACTCAACCAACCCATAACAAACCTGCCCAACACATCCTATAACTCAAATACGAAGTAAAAAGGATGTAAACAAGATAATAATCAACCACCAACATCCACGGACACATGTCCGGATCATTGTTCAACAAGGGTAAACCCGGGATCGCTATATATTTCTAAACAGATATTTAAACAATTAAATTCCAAAATTTTTGATACATGCAATCTATTCCACATCTCATCAAATATGAACAATTACACTAGTTTTCATATCACAATCACGTCCAGTAACCTCTAAAGGTCCATTTCTAATCGTGTCGGTTTTTTTCCAACAGATACGTTAAGCAAAATAATACCGTTAATGCCCAAGAAAATATCATTTTCTTTCCAAACTCATTCTCCAAGCATTATTCAACTATGACATCCTATTTTTATCAAAAGCCCCAAAAGTTAAACCTAATTCCTTTGTTTTCTTTAAAAATGCTCTTTTGGTCGCAAAACGGTAAAAATTTCAAAACCGATCGAATCGAAGTCTGTTTTTGTTCAAATTTAAAAAATGGCTATTTTATAACCTTACAACATATTCCAAGTTTACACTTTCGCAATTTGGGTATCAACTCTTTATTTTTCTCAAAATTTCCCTTTAAGCAAATAAATCACAAATTTTTCAAAAATTCTAATTAAATTATATACAACTCTAAGCTCCATATGATCAACTAAAAGTACATGAAGAAGTGTAGGAAAAATCCCTACCTCGATCCAAGAGCTTCCGAGAAAATAAAAATTTTCGGCGACAAAATTTCGATTCGTTCAGATTAAATCAGAGCCCTCAGAACCCTCTATAATTTGATCTATGGAACTAGGGTCTAAAACCTAACAGGTTTTGATGAATCACGAATTTTATATAATAAAAAAAATAACCAAAGAAAAGAATTTCAGAGAGAGAGAGATAACCGAGAGAGAGAGGCGTTTGACGGAAACAAACAAAAGCAATCAAAAGTCTTCTTATTTCTCTGCCTTGTGCTGGCAGAGAAATTGATTAAAAAAGTATATATAAACAAAAGCTAAGCAAGTGGCAAACCAGTCACCCAAACAAGGCATGGCTAGCAGACTCCACGTGGTTCTGTTCTCAAAATTGATATAAATATCTACAATTAAAATTATGATTTAGCAAAATTATAAAATTTTGTAACATAAAATTATAAATTGGTATAATTTTTGTTATAACAAAATATAACTCTCATTTAATGGTATACATCATAAATATTCACAACTCTTTTATGGTAATCAAATAATAATAATAAAACCACAATAATATCTCATGGTTACTAACGGGTCACAATTCAATCAATTGGGTTCAAAATGAATGGCGTTTAATAATTTAAAATAAATCCCCAACTGAGATTAAAGTATCAATTCAATTTGATTCAACTCGTTACACGATCGTAGTAAGAATTGGAAATCTAGGGCTTTGGGTAATCAATCCTTAATTAGGGACTTAATTTATTATTATTAGGTTATTAAAATTGATTCCTGAGTTAACGGGACGCATTCTTAATTCTAGCGTTAAAATTGCAAGAAAACAAGGAATCGAGGGTTCTAATTGAAATTGTCCAAAGGTAAGGGCCTTAAATGGAAATATAGAAGTCAGGGGTCTCACAACCTATCCCCCTTAAGGAAATTTCATCATCAAAATTTCAGCATATCTCGAAATGTTGGGGGAATTTGTTTGCATTGCATCCTTGCACTTCCATATAAGCCCTACCAACATACATTAATCATTTAAACCATTTTCTTCTCTTAAGTTCTTTTCCTTTCTGTCCAGAGCACCACTTGCCTTGTTCTGATAGTAGCGTTTTTAATCAAATTTATTTCTAATTAATGATGTAAAGGTGCATCAATCTTTTGTTGTTTCCAAAAATTCTGAACAGCTCGTTGTTTGATGTTGCTACTAATGTTGCCAATCTTCTGATGTGATAGTCCATATACTAGTAAAGGATTAATCTCACTGACCCTTCGGTAGGTTGTTGATGTCATTGTGTTTGTCAATTTGTTGAATCATGGAAACTAGTCTATCCCCTTAAACAATGAAATCCATTAGATGGGTAATTTATCTCCTTCTTCTGGTAGTCGCCGATCACAGCTTGATGTTCTAATAATGAATCTATTTCTAAGGTGAGGTCAGAGTCGGGTATCTTTATGTCTCAGGAATCAAAAATTAAACGTGCAAACATTTCTTAAGGGTTCACATACAAGTTCTAATGACCTAACATACTACATATACGAATGTATGCGATAAATGAAACACTTACTCAGGTTTTAAGATACCGTGATAAAAGAGAATTTACACCATCCATACTTGGATTACAAAAGGCTATTCCAAAAGGGTTTTTTAACTGCTATCCTAGTTACATTTTCCCTAGGTTAGTCATTAATCATATTCCTCCATTCTTGTCTATGTCTTTGTTGTCGCTGTGTTCCTTTCACATAAGGTGCTAACTTGGCTTGGTTTCTATTGTTCTTCAGTCCTTCTCCCCTTAAATACTCATCCCTGACTTTTTTTTCGTATCATTCCTTTCCCTTTCCACAATCAAGGTCCTGGAGTATGGTGTTGTATTCCTTCGGTTGGTCTTTTCTAGTCCCTTATGAAGTTGGCTCCCTTTCCTTAAGTTCAAAATCTTCTTGGATTCTACCTTCTCTCATTCTGAAAGGTAGGAAGTCTTAATGGAAAAACTCTTCCTCTAATTGTAGTAAGGTCTAAACTCCACTCAACTCTTGTGCCTTTTTTTCGTCATCTGCCACATACTAGGTTGCATACCGGGCCAACTCTTTGAACTTCGCCATGTATTGGGTTACCGTCATCGTACCTGGATTTTTCTTCTGAAATTGTCAGATCCTTTTCTATCTGACTATGTTCGAGAAACACTTCCTTGAAAATAGATTTATAAATTGTGCTCACATCATCATCGTGATGTCCCTAGATTTCCCTGTTTAGAGTCCACCAATGATCTGCTTCCCCTTCCACTTGGTAAACTGCCAAAGCAATCATATCAGTGTGCTTGGCTATTCCCATCGTATCAAGTATCCTTTCAATCTACCGGATCCAATTCTATGCCACCTTCAAGTTCGATACTCTTATAAATTTTGAAGGTTTCTACTTCCTAAACTTTGAGAAGAGACGAGTTCTATTGTTTTTCCTGTTTCCTCGTATTTGTCCTAATTCTTCCAGAATCTGATTACTAATATGATTTGGAATCCCTTATTCTGCTCGTATGGGTTCATTATTGGGGTATTGATTTCTTGGTGTTGCATTCCCAGAGCATGCTCGAGTATTGTTACTTGTTCATGTACCTAGGGCTGTGCATAATACCGCTAAAATTGCCAAAACCGTTCTGAATCACACCAAACCGTTCTGAACCACGCATTTTTTTTGCTCCTGGAGGGCGAGTCGGCATGGGTGGCAGTTTTTAATAGCCAACCCACCATATCTTCGACCCGAACAACGAGCAATTTTGTTTTCCCTTTGGATTAGATCTATCAAAGTAATTATACACACACTCACATACACACAATCAATTCCTAATTGAACCTAATTCATATCCTAAATACATCTCATTTCATTCACAGATTGCTTCGTCTCCCTTGTATCTTACTTTTTCGATTAGCGCCATCGCACACTAGCCTTACTGTGTCACTGCCGTTATCCTTTTTGTCGCTGCTCTTCGCTCGTCGCCACTGCTCTTTGTTGGTACGTAGCTCATTCTTTATCCCACAATGCCTTTATTCTTCTTTTGATTCCATGGAAATTATTTGTACCCATAACCTTTCTCAAATCCTGTTTATATATATATTGGCATCAATTTGAATCTCTTTTCATGGCTTCAAAGAGGAATCAAGATATTCTACGATAGTGATAGAGTTAAATGGATTATTAAAAAGTGAAACCAAGAAACCCCACAAAAGTTATTCAATTCATAAAGTGAAAGAATTAATAATGTTATGGTCTCTATGTGTGTGGATATATAGTTTTTTTTTTTTGTTATTTATTTATGTTTTCTTTGCTTATGTCCATATATTAATGAAGTTTTGGAGTTTGGTTGAAGCAATTGTGAAGGATTGAAGTTATTGTGGAGTTTGATGATTAGATTAACTTTTAAACTTTTGGATTTGTTTGTGGACTTTGATGACTAGGTTAACTTTTAAGAACTTTTTTTAGAACTATATTGGATGGTCTTATTTTTTAGTATTTATTGCCTTGTTAAATCGTTATTATATAATTTGTTTGGATTGTTGGATTTTTAATTTACTAGTTTGTCAATGTTTAATGTTAGATTAGATGAATGAACATCTATTTTAATTTTGATTATTTTAGTTAATTTATAAATTAGATCTTTTTACTTTTTCATTCAAGTTTTGTAATTTGAATTTTATATATATATATATATATTTATAAATCGCCAATCTGCCCGAACCACTAAGTCGAAATCGCCATTATTGGCCAACCAAACCACCGGCTTTTAATAAGAAAAATGGAAATTTCTAATGATACTTTTATCAATCTACCATCCACCATATGGTTTCCACTTTTCTCCTAAACTGCGCTGACCCGCACCATGCACACCCCTACGTGTATCCACCATCTTATTCATAGTTTGGTGACGCATAAGTTGTGTTCTAATTATGGAGGTGAATCCTTAAGAGTAATTTAGCTAATCTTAAAGTTAAAGTTTAATCATCCTAGGTTGTTTGAAGCAATAAGATCAAGTAGTAATCAACAAACAACACAACTTCATATACATAAATATATATATAGGTAAATTAATAACTACAAGAATTTTAAACCGAATCAATGGAAGGAATACGAAATGGAGATGGAGAATACAAAGTCAATTAACACAAGCAATAACCGAAATATGGGCGAACGATGACATTACGATTTCAGACTTTAGGGTGGTCAAGGTTATGGAAGTAGTGACTAAAATAGATATCTAACCTAAAACTACGTTGGCCATACGTGTTTCAAACTGAATATCCAAGATTCGTCACTGAATAGAGAAAATGTAATTGTTTACAAGAAACCTTGTACTAGATAGAATAATCAAGGCTCAAGGATTGTTAATTTTACAAATGATAGTATATAAAATAGGACTAGATGGTTATGACTTAATCTTGAAAAAGAATGATATCGAATAAAGGTTACGAATATGAGATAAGGGTATGACAATCGATAGAAGACTCGTAGAAATAATCGTACCTCTACTTCTATATTATATCTAATGCGCAATATGATGCCTTGTTCAAAGTTAAAAACACGTCCCTACATAGGTGATCGTCAAATTGTAACGTAACACTTCTGAATCTGAAATATGTCCTCATGAGTCGATGTTACTATGCCCAGAATTCGAAGAAATGTCCTAAGATAGGTCAACAAAATTTTCATTTTGATGTCTTTTTTAGTTGATAGAATAGATAGTGTTATAATAATATAACATAGTCAGAGTAAGGTTGTCTCTAACCTTAGGCTAAAACGCGTGGGTAAAGGTTGAATTTAGGTTCTGATACCAAGTTGTGACGCCCCAAAAATCAGGAACATTAACAAACAAATACATGGTTTATCTAAGATTACAAATCCAGGAAACATCACTAATGAGTCCTTTGGCTAATAACCACTTATGATTCCACGAAGGTCGGAGGAATCAATATAGTCTCCCTTCAAAATCCAACCACCTTAGATAGCAAAGCTACATTTTTTTTATTTTTTATTTATTTATTTATTTATTTATTAAGATCTTAACAAGGTATTAACATAATGTTCACATAAGTCGATGAGAAAATAAGAGATAGGTAATACAAAATATATGTGTAGATATATAATAATTACAAAATCATGTCTTAAAAACAATAGAAGATTTATCACTTACAATCTCAAAACACGTTACTAAACTAGTTTCTAATTCTCCTAGGGTAGCCATACGTCCTCAAATGCTTCAGCTTCGCCTTCGCCTTCGCCTTCGACCGGCTAATAGCCTTCAATATCTAACATGAAACACGATAAGCATTGAATGTCCAGTAAACGCACACACACCCTGTCCCTTTTTTCCAATTTAATACATAATAATGGTATAATCATAATATATAGTAGAAGTAATAATCAAGTAGGGCTTATAATAAATTTTAGTTATCAAGAATAACAGTCAATCAAGTTAGTTCTAGACAACTCCCTGCGGAATGACATTCATACCTAACTACTAACACTAGCCACAGGCGATTCTGACTCCCCATTAGTTAAACAAATACCAATGCATCGCCTACAACATAACTACCAGTGCATTGCTTACTACACAATTACCAATGATGCCCACGCACCTAGGTTACATACCTGAGTCGTGACGCCACGGTCTACCCTAGGGAATGGACTTCCAGGGATACTCTCATTGTGTGAGACCCTCACTGCCGCCCTTATACCTGCTAATTCAGTTAAGCAGCAAGAATACCTCATGTACCACGTTAGGGTTCAAAAATACACTTGCGCAATACTTAACCCTCTAATAGCAAACACATACCACCATTCAATACTTGAAATCAACATGTCATTATCTCATAAAATTTACCTTAGTGATCAAAAACCCAATACCACCCTTATTAAGTTTCCCATTTAGGTGTATTATGTTAAGGATAGAACAATCACGAAATAACATTTACTACACTAGTATAGGCATTTTAGGACAAAAATATACAGAGATTCAACCAAAACATACATAGATGTCATACAAAAGTTTGAACAAACAATAAGAGGCACATCCAAACAAATAAGAGTATAAAACTACTAAAATTTACAATTTTCAGATTTGATTTACTTTAAAGATAACTATCAAAATGGCATTTTCAGATTTTTTCTACACTCGGCCTCTTTAGGGTTTTTAGAGAATTTTGTCTCGTTTCAAATTCAATTTACGTAAGTGCGATAACTTTTCTATATTTTCAGTTATTAATGAAATACTCCAGCTCTGTCCAGATTTGTCGATTGTTACGAAAATTGGATTTTCTCTTAAACCACTCTCTCTTCTTCAATAAAACCATTTTTACATGAAACACCTTAAGGGAAGTTTTGATATAAAAATTAGATCAATAGTATTGTTCTACAAATTTTGAAAGTAGACCGAAAATGCCGATCTTTCGTGCACAAAACTTTAATTAAGAGGAATAACAGAAAAAGAGGGCAACCATGAGTAATTTTGCATTTCTCTTTTGATCAAAACATTCTAAATAATATAAAAATAACTCATGTTTTTAGATTTAAGGTATGCCTTTGAAAATAATATAAGAAATTGATAGAAAAAGATAACATTGTTTCATTTAGAGGAAGAACTCATGCAAGGCTACAACTAAGGCTCGACTCTTCTTATTTAAACTCATGAACACCATATATAAAAATATAAAATTAATAATTTAAGCCTCTAATATCATATATTTGAATGAGAAAATAAAAGAGATTGAAACTTCATGAAGAGTTGCACAAATTTCTCTCTTTTTCCTTCTCCACCATCAAGGTTATAATGGTTTCAATTTAGACCCGACCCATTTCTTCCTTTTGAATTTGGGAATCCATGTCCTTAGTCGTTGTTCATGTCATTTTTATCTTGTTGCTAGTTGAGTTTGGTTGTTTGGGAGTTGTTGTCGTGTTTGGAACAAGTTGGGGGTTAATTTTTCAAAAGAGTTATTGTTCATTTTTTTTCTTGTTCGCTCGAGCGGTGTTTTAGTCGCTTGAGTTGTCTTTGAGATCTCCAAGTATTTTGCAGGTCTGTAAAACTTTTGGGAGTGGGGTGATCTTCGCTTGAGCGATCTTTCTTGCACTCGAGTGGTCTTCTACAATCTGCAAAACTTCTAGAAGCAAGGAATCTTTGCTACAGTGGTGTTTCTTTACAGGTCTAAACTTCTGGGAGGGGGTCCTTGTGCGCTTGAGCTGTGTTTTGGTCGCTCGAGCAGTGTCACTTATTGTGTCTTATGCTCGAGCGATGTTTTGGTCGTTCGAGCGGTCTATACGTCTATTAGATCGGGAAAAAAGAAATTTCATCACTTTTTCACTCCCTCTCTCTCTAAAACATTCCAAACCCTAAGTTCTTCACTCTCTCTCTACTTCTTGCTTAAAACCTCACATACACGCTCGCCCATTGATTTCTCCACCATAGCCCTTTGGAAAAAAAGGTAGAGCTCGTCTAAAGCTTTGTTTTAATCGGAGAAGATATCATTTTTGGCTATGTCAAAGTTTTACTGTTGCTCTTTTCCTCTTCTAATCTTGAGGTAGGGATTTCTTTAACATTTGGTATGATTTTTACTCTAGTTATTTGTTCATTGAAAGGATTTAGTGATTTGGAGATTTTGGGTTAAACCTAGGGTTTGATTTTAAAATGTAAAAGAGGGGTTTTCAAATGGACTCTTGAGAAAGGTTGTGGGGATGTGTTTATGGTTGAGAAATGTTAAAATGTGGGATTTCTTTTCTTAAATGTGATTTTGAAAGTAAAGGAGGTTTTATTCTAAAATCATTGATATTTGGTTTTATGAAAGAAAAGGGGAAAAGATGTTGGGTTTTGAAAGAATGAAATGAATGTATATGTTGATGATTAGGGTGGAGTTGGATATGTAATATCACTCTCATTTTGAAAATGATGATTTTATCTTTTGTTGGAAATTATTTGTTGAATAGAAATATCTGTAGTGGAGTGGCGGTGGAGGATAACTTTGATTGTTGTAGAAATTATATGAGGATTAGATGAATTGAAACTAATTATTCATACATCTTACATTGAGCATTGTTTCATACTTAAACATTGAAAATATATTATTTTGAGAAAAATGAGTGAATACCTTGGTGAATCTGGTTAAGAGGTGTGGTTGTGGTTATTATGTTGGCCTGTGTGTCCTCGGTGAAAGTTCAGAAACCCACACAGTTTGGTGCAGATATTTCCGGTTAGTACTAGTAAAATGGCTTTGGTAATGCTTGTATAGCCTACTGGCAGACACGTACCTAGGGATTCCCAGTGTTTTGTATCCATTGCCCTATTTTCTAATATAAAAGGGTATTTTTCATGAATTGATATATAATCTAGCATTGCATTATTTTGAGATGGAAATGTGAAACATTTGTCAAATGGCATGCATGTGCATTCAACTCATGACTTCGTTAAGATTAATATATTGTGTTAAAGTATCTCTACTGGGTTTTAGCTCACCTTATGTGAAAAACAACTTTTAGGTGCTGATGATATGCTTCCACCAATGACATAGCTTGGGAGGACTTGGAGCCAAGAACTTTTTTTTGTTTCTTGATGTAATTATTTTTGTGCATGCCTTGGGCTTTAACTGCATCGAGCTAAATTCATTTTGTTGTACCCTAGCATTGACTTGGAAAGATGTTGCCATTTGGGAATAAAATTACTTGATTCTCGTTTTATTTCAATTCATGTACACATGTCATATGCTATAGATTCAAGATTCAAGATATAGGATTTATGAATGCATACACGCATATGTCATCTTTTTTATAAACAAGGAGTATAAAGGGAAATATTAAATATGATGTTATTGATCAATTCTACAAATATTATGATGTGGGTTATTGTTATTATTTCTAGGTGTTACAACTTGATATCAGAGCTACCGGGTTTGAATACTTTGGGATCGTGGAATGTGGTTTTTACCACAATGGATTATCTCACTAGATGATATTAGAAGTAGAGCTGATATGCTATGTGATAACATGTTTATGTGACTAGATGAGTATGAGATTTAATTTCTAAGATATTGATTCGGTCTACTAGTTTCTAGAATTCTTGTTAGAAGAGCACTTGATCACTGATATTTCTAACTGGAACTCTGGCAATGTCGTCGGACAATCATTATCTAGAAAGGAAATTCGTTTGTGCTTATGTGATTAGGTGCTTATGTGGAGTGAATTAGCTTCGACACATTTGTAAATGTGCTAATATATTGTGTTACTTTTATTAGGATGTCAGGACATGGACGTAGTGGTGGTAGGCATGGCAGGCCTAGGCGGCAGGAGGTGCTGTTACCTGTTGATATCTAGGCGCATGAGGAAGGAGTTGGTTAGACCAACGTGGTCGAGCTAGCAGGTCAGCAAACGATGGGTGCTTTGGCCCGCGAAATGGCTGGAGCTTTGTGAGAATCCATAGACATTCTCCGGCTTAGAGTCAAGTCCAGGCCCATTTTGTTGAGACAAGGCCGTCTTTTCTAAAGCGGAAGTTTTTCCAGTTGAATCCGGATGACTTTTTAGGGGATCCGAAAGAGCCATTAAGGCCCCATTTGATGGTCTGGATTGGATATAAGGGTTTGAGGAGGATATGTAATACCTAAGGATAAAGATGAGGTATAATTTGTCGTAGGATATGAGATGGATTATATATACTGTGGGGTCACTTATATTATGTTTGGTTAAGATAGGATATAGGGTGGGATAAGAGGAGAGTAATTATTTTTAACTTTTGGATGAAAGATTTTCTATATCTGACGATGGGGGATATACAATACCATAGGGGAGTTGGTATTGCATATCTCCCCATTTTGCATCGTATACTATCCGGAGCAACCAAACACAGGATATAGGGAGACAAAAAAACATGTGGGACCTAGTCATATTATATCCTGTCCCACCCTCATATCCGTCCCTTATATACGATAAACAAACAAGGCCTAAAGGTAAATGAGTGGCTTGAACATATGATGTAGACGTTCGAGATGCTTGGCATCAAGAGCAACAGATTGAGGGTGACCTTGGCATCTTTCCAGCTGAAGGGAGATGCGGGTCAATGGTGGAAGTATGCGCGATGGCGCATTGGGGTGACTTAGGAGGCCTTTGTTAACGCCTTCCAAGACAATTTTTTGCCTCCCACTGTTAGGGAAAAGTTGAGAGATCAGTTTCTAAAGCTCAAGCAGCTAAACACACATGTAGCTAAGTTTGAGGTTACTTTTACTAGCCTCTCTAGATTTGCACTGGAGCTTATGGTGACAAAGGAACGACGTTGCGTTGAGTTCGAGAAGAGGTTGAGAACCAGGCTCCTTTCAAGGTGGCTAGGTCTATGATTAGAGATTACGATTGCCTTATGAAGGTGGAAGCTCACTTAGAGACTATGATCCAAGCTGAGGAGGAGTGGATGAGGGGCTCCAGGCAGAGGATCAAGAGGTTTGAGAAGATGTTAGAGACAAAAAAAGGCAGAGGGGTTCTACCCTACAGTAGTCCCAGGTAGCACAGTTTAGATCCATATTTCTTGTACCGAGTTCTGGTTCAGGAAGAGGTAGTGAGGGTGGGATCACTTGTTTCAAGTGTGGTCAGTTGGGCCACAAGTCTTTAGTTTGCCTGTAGAGAGAAAGACAACAATCTGCAACCATCTTCGGCTTGTCCTCAGAGCTAGAGTTAAAAAAGAGGGCAACTGCCTACTTGTTATCAGTGTGGGCAGTCAGGGCACTTGAGGAAGTTTTGCCCTCAAGCAGGTGGCACATCTGGCACATCTGGTCAAGACAGACACAGAACCATCCACTTACCCATTTAACATAGGCCTCGAGGGCCAATCAAGGAGAGCCTCTTCAGCTCAATCCATGTATTAAACCTATGCTCTGAGGGGTGAGCAGGTAGAGCAGAGACCCATAGGGCGTGTATGCCGTTACCGCACCGGATTAGTTGCTAGCACCTTTTGTAGTGAGAGGTAACTGCTTGTTGTTAAACTCTATTGCTAATGTGTTGATTGATACTAGTGCATCTCCTTCCTTCATTTCATTTACATTCACATTAGCTTTGGGGTTAGAAGTGGCTTGGTTAGCGTCTTCCCTCAGAGTAGAGTCACTAGATATGGGTAAGGTTGTCTTGGATCGGGGATGTCGTGGTTGTGAGATAGAGGTTTCCAGTCACTGACTTCCTTTTAATTTTGTATTGTTAGACATGTCGAGTTTCAATGTCATCTTGGGCATGGATTGGTTGTTTTTATACCATGCCATTATAGATTGTTACCGTAGGAAAGTTACGGTGTGCACCCCGAGTGGTGACTGTTTTTATTTTTGGAGAACCAAGCTGACAGAGTTTTGTCGCGAGTGTATGACTCACGTAGTTGGGGTGAGCTTAATTTCCTCCTTGCAACCTTCTTGGGTAATGAGAATGATGTAGTCCAAGTTGATTTTCCAGGGGTAGTTTGTGAATACCCAAACGTCTTTCTCGAAGATCTTACTAGTTTGCCAACCCACAGAGAGATTGAGCTCTCCATTGACCTAGTGCCTGGCATGACACCGATTTCTATGGCACCGTATAGATTTGCACTCGCCAAGTTGCACAAGTTAAAGATTCAATTCCAAGAACTGTTAGATAAGGACTTCATTCACCTTAGTACCTCGTGTTAGGGAGCATTGACTTTCTTTGCTAAGAAGAAGGATGGCACGTTGCCGCTGTGCATCGATTACCGAAAGTTGAACCGGGTAATTGTTAAGAACAAGTACCCATTACCACGTATAGATGATCTGTTTGACCAGTTGAAGGGGTCTCGTTGTTTTTCTAAGATTGACTTGAGACCGGGTTATCACTAGTTAAGGGTGAAGGAGGAAGATATTCGAAAAACGGAACTCCCTACACGGTATGGCCACTATGAGTTCTTAGTGATGTCGTTTGGGCTAACCAATGCATCGGTTTCGTTTATGGATTTAATGAATTAAATCTTCCATAAGTTCTTAGACCGTTTTGTGGTTGTCTTTGTCGGTAACAACGTAGTCTACTCACCATCCGACGAGGAACACAGGGAACACTTACGGGTTATACTTGAGTTGCTTGGAGCACATCATTTATATGCTAAGTTCAGGAAGTGTGAGTTCTAGCTAAAGGAAGTGAAGTTCTTAGACCACATGGTATCAGGGGAAGGGGTGACTGTAGACTCTTCTAAAATAGAAGCAGTGCAAGATTGGGAATAACCTAAGAATGCCTTTGAGATCTAGAGTTTCTTGGGCTTATTTAGGTGTTACCGACGTTTTGTGAAAGATTTCTCTAGATTGGCTTCATCATTGACTAGATTGACAAGGAAGGGAATTAAATTTTTGTGGAGTGAGACTTGTGAAAAGTTATTTCAAGTTAGACTTACCACTGCTCCAGTATTGATTATTTCGGAGAGGGGTTTGGGTTTTTCGATTTATTGTGATGCATCTCAAGAAGGTTTGGGTTGTGTATTGATGCAAGAAGGGAAAGTGGTGGAGTATGGCTCACAACAGTTGAAAACAAAAGAGAGAAATTATCCTACTCACTACCTTGCATTAGCGACAGTGATTTTTGCCTTAAAAATCGGGAGGCATTACTTATATGGGGAGAGATTTGAAGTGTTTTCCGATCATAAGAGTTTGAAATATCTATTTTCACAGAAAGATTTGAATTTGAGATAGATGAGGTGGATGAAGTTCATGGAGCATTATGATTTCGAGTTACACTATCATCCGAGGAAGGCCAATACAGTGGCCGACGCTTTGGGTAGGAAATCCATAAGTAGTGTAGCTAGTATTGCAATCTAAGAATGGGAAATGTGGGCACTATTGACAAGTTTGACTTGCATCTTAGCGAGTCTGTTGAGTCGGCCATTTTGTTCACTTTAGTTGCACAACCTACACTAAAGCCGAGTTATATAGAAGCACAGTGGGTCGATCACGAAGTAGAGGCTATCCGAGAGAAAATATCTAGCGGAAAGGTAGAAAAGGGCTTCAATGTGTATTCTGACTCGAGTGTGAGGTATATGGACCATTTTTTTATGTCAAAATTGTGTAGGGAGGAGGTACTCTGAGAGTTCTACTATTCACGCCTTGCGGTACCCAGGAGGCACAAAGATGTACCATGACATTAGTCACTAGTTTTGGGTGGAGAAGGATGAAGAGAGACGTAGACTTGTTTGTTTCAAGGTGCCTGACTTGCAACAAGTGAAAACCAAGCATCAACGACTAGTGGGTTTGTTGCAATACTTACCTATAGCTGAGTGAAAGTGGAAGCATATCATAATCAATTTTGTTGTGGGTCTTTTGAGGATTCAACGGGGTAATGATGCCATATAAGTGGTGATAGTCGACCGGTTAACTAAATCAGCACACTTTATACCTATGCTATGAGTGACTCGGTAGATTATCTTGTTGACCTTTATGTTTGGGACATAATTCGACTTCATGGAGTCCTTATAACCATTGTTTCGAATAAAGATCCATGTTTCCTGGCTCGGTTGTGGTAGAGCCTACAGAATGCCTTGGGCACTAGATTGACATTTAACATTGCGTATCGCCCTAAAATTGACGGACAATCTGAGCGAACCATTCAGATCTTAAATGACATGCTTCAGGATTGTGTTCTCGATTTCAAGGGATCATGGGAAAGGCATTTACCTTTAGTGGAGTTTGCCTATAATAACAGCTTTTAGGTGAGTATTGGTATGACATCGTTTAATGCCTTATATGGCTAATTGTGTAGATCTCCAATGTGTTGAGCCGAGGTGGGTGACGCACCTATGTTAGGTCTTGAACTAGTCCAAGAAACGACGGAGAAGGTCGCGCTTATTCGTAAGAGGTTGGTTTTGACTCAGAGTCACCAGAAGAGCTATGTCAACTGTAGGAGGAGGCCTTTATCTTTTGAGGTAGGAGATCATGTATTCCTAAAAATATCACTGAGGCGAGGTTTGTTAAGATTCAGAAAGAGCAGGAAGTTGTCTCCTAAATTTTTTAGGCCTTTTGAGATTTTAGAGCGGATTAGGGATATTTGTATACTTCAAAAGTATGAACCTGATTCGTCACATGTGCTAGATTGGACGGAGTTAGAGGTAGATGAGGATACCTCGTACGAAAAGAGACTAGTTCGGGTGTTAGATACTCAGGATCAAGTCTTGAGAGGCCAGACTATTCCATTGGTTAAGGTGTTGTGGTGACACCATGGGGTTGATGAGGCGACTTGGGAATGTGAGACGAAAGTCCGTGAGAAGTATCCAAACCTATTTGTTAATGTTTGAGACTTGTATTGAAAATCTTATTCATGTTGTGAAATTTAAACATTGTCATGTTTTGCAAGGTTGAATTGTAATATTTTGTGTTGAAAGACTCTGTTTATCATTATTACAAGTGTGGATGACCAATGGTTGGATTTAAATCTGGTAATTTTTGGTTTGAGTTAAATTTCGGGGATGAAATTCCTTAAGGGAGAGATTATAACGGTTCTGGTTCAGAACCGATCCATTTCTTGCTTTTGAATATGAGACTCCATGTCCTTAATCGTTGTTCATGTCATTTTCATCTTGTTGCTAGTTGAGTTTGGTTGTTTGGAAGTTATTGGTGTGTTTGGAGCAGGTTAGCGTTAATTTTTCAAAAGAGTTGTTGTTCAGTTTTCTTCTTATTCGCTCGAGCGGTGTTTTGGTCGCTCGAGCAATCTTTAAGATCTCCCAGTATTTTGCAGGTTTGTGAAACTTCTGGGAGTGATGTGATCTTCACTCGAGCAGTCTTTCTTGCACTCGAGCCATTTTCTGCAGTCTACAAAACTTCTAGAAGTAAGGTATCTTTGTTCAAGTGGTGTTTCTTGCGCTCAAGTAGTCTTTTATAGATCTGAACTTCTATGAGGGGGTCAATGTGCGCTTGAGCCGTGTTTTGATTGCTCGAACGGTATCACTTATTGTGTCTAATGCTCGAGCAATGTTTTGGTTGCTCAGGCAGTCTGTACGTATATTAGATCAGGAAAAGGGAAATTTCATCACTTTTTCACTCAATCTCTCTCTTTAAACATTCCAAACCCTAATTTCTTCACTCTCTTTCTCTAGTTCTTACTTAAAACCTCACATACACCCTTACCCATTGATTTCTCCATCATAGCACTTTAGAGAATAAGGTAAAGCTCATCTAAAGCTTTGTTTTAATTGGAGACGATATCATTTTCAACTCTGTCAAAGTTTTAGGACACATAAAACAATCCACTATTTTCCCTACATCTAACATAATAGCCCTATGTGGCAAAGCACTTCCCACGAGCTTCAGGTATTCGACCCGGTTCGCTCTGATACCAATTTGTGATGCCTTAAAAGACTCATTTCATACAATTGCACTTCTAAGTATTATCAACAGACAAGATCCAGGAAAAATAAAACAATAAAACCATTTACTCATACATTTCTTTCCTTTTGAACTATTCCCAAACGAAATTTTACATAATTGTTCCATTACATTCCTCAAAACATTAAAAACAATTCAAAGAAAAGAGGTAGGGAGTTAACACTAGTAATCCAAAGGGCACCTTTCTTATCACAATGCTCTACCCAAAGTGAAGAATGTATTCACTATACAAGTATAGTTGTGTACAAAGCTTTACAAGGCTCTCACCCTCACAAGTGCTTCACTCTTAGAGCTCTCTTGGATCTCCTCTCTTGGATCCCCTACAAATGAGACTCCTCCCCTTATATAACCATCCACCTCCTCAATGGATGGCTAGGATCATTTTGATCCAAGGGCTACAAGCTCTCCTCTAGAACCCTCCATAGAAATATCTAGGATAACTACCCTTCTACTACCTTCTAGAATCCTCTATACTAGTGCAGTACATGGTAGGCTTCTCCATGATATTCTAGGATGTTCCAGACCCATCCAGACTCTTCTAGACCCTCCAAGGTTCTTCCACCATATTCTGGAATCTTTCAAGCCACTCCGGACCCTTCCACTAGGTTCTAGAGCCTTCTAGCATACTCTAGCTCATTCTCACACCTTTCGGAACCTTCCAGTGCCTTCGGCACATCTCAAACGCTGCTCTTTGTGTCACAGAAATTCTCGGGGCGTGACACTCTCCCCTACCCGATCTCGTGATGCCCTCGTCACGCAGAAGCATATCGAGTCACCACATCTCGATACGATCTTTGTCCGTTGTTGCCGCTGGTGCTTGCTGCTTCGTCTTTGCCCTTGTCACGCTGCTTAATCTGTTGCATTGCCGCAAGTGTCTTCTCCTTGTCTTTGAGTAGCTGACTCTTAGCCACCAACGGGACCTCACATAGTCGATCACCTACAAACAACAACATGGTTGTAGCGTGCGGGACTGGCATCACATTGTTCTTCCTCATGAAATCCATCTCTAGGATTATGGAGTGGTCATCCATGTCAATGACCGAGAACTCCACCTGTCCAGTCCAACTCCCAATGGTCATGTCAGCACTCCTTACTACACCTTGGATTGGCTTGGCCTTTGCGTTTATTGGCTTGGACCAACCCTTGTCCTCTTTCATTTTCAAGCCCAACCTCTTAGCCTCTTCGGTGCTCACAAAGTTATAAGTGGCACCTGTATCTACCAACGCATGTGAAGTTATCCCATTAACCTTTACCTTCGCATAAAGTACATCCTTCTTCTGGATGCTCCTCGGCTCTTGCATCTTCTCATTTTTCTTGGATATTGACCCAAGAAGTTGGATGCTCCCTAGTTGTGCTTCCTTCTCTGAAGGGCTTTCACTATCGGAGCCTTTCATCTCTTTCTTCTTTATGGCACTAAGCGCCTTATTCTTTGGGCAGTTCCTCACCATGTGCGGTCCGTTGCACAGGAAACACTCAAGCCGCCCTTTACCTTTATGCTTCTTCTTTGGAGATCCGGTGCGTTGCCCATTCTTTCGTCGTTCCCGTCTCTTTTGGGACTCTTCATCACTGTGCTCATCATCGGTGGTTTGTGGAGACTGTCTCCCACCTTTGGTATGAGTCTCTCTTGCGCCCTTGGGTTTCCCTAGTGCTTTAAAGTCATCCAACTTCTCTGCCTCCGCTAAGGCTATTTCAAGGTCTTTTACTCCCTGACTCTATAACTCTCTTGCTGCCCAAGGCTGCAAACCATCTAGGAAGCCATACACTGCTTCTTTTTCTACCATGTTGGGGATCTCCAATAGCAGTGTGGAATATTCCTTCACATAGTCCCGCAATGACCCCTCATGCTTTAGCTTGCGTAGCTTCCTGTATGCCTGGAATTCGACATTGACAGGGTAGAAGTGCTTCTTCAATTCTCTCTTGAGCTCTGCCCAAGTCTCTATCTTGCACAACACCTTCTCCATGTCGGCATACCGCCTCCTCCACCATAACATTGCAGTGTCCTTCAAATACAAGGCAGCGGTCTGCACCTTCTCGTCTACATCTACGATGTTGACGTTCTCAAAATACCGCTCCATGTTCCAAATGAAATTGTCAATCTCTCAGGCATCCCTTGCACCATCATAGCTTTTAGGTTCTGGCGCATGAACCGTCCGCTTTATTGGAGCCAAATTTCCTCCATTGCCAGTGACTATGGCCTTCTTGCACAACTCTAATTCCACTTCTAAGCTAGTCACTCTTGCCTCCAAGGCCTTCCGTTGGGCGGGACTGTCTCTAGCTACCTCAGAGAGAGACGAGTTCACCATTTCTTGCAGGAGTCAACCTTTTCCTCCAACTCTTCTACCCTAGCAATAAGACTAGCAAAGTAAGAGAAAAATTCTCTTATATGGGATGTGGGCTTACCAGGGCCAACTAAAGCTTCCTGCAGTCTAGTGAGCTGCTCTGCCACATTCTCCATCATCTTATCAAGTCGTGTCTTCAACGCTGCTATCAAGTCCTTTGTTGAGAGCTTCTTTACCTTGGGGACGTTAGCACCTTCGTCGCCAGACGTAGCCATGTACACCTCCCTTGGTTACTTTCTCACGCAACCTGGCTTTGATTCCAACTGTCACGGCCTTGGATTTTCCAAGCCAACCGTGCAGCCTTCGATGCTTATCAACCCACTTGGTTGCACCTAAGTCAGCCTTCCCCACTCGACCACACTAACTAAAACACAAAGTTTAGGTGGAAGAATGTATTCACTATACAAGTATAGTTGTGTACAAAGCTTTACAAGACTCTCACCCTCACAAGTGCTTCACTCTTAGAGCTCTCTTGGATCTCCTCTCTTGGATCCCCTACAAATGAGACTCCTCCCCTTATATAGCCATCCACCTCCTCAATGGATGGCTAGGATCATTTTGATCCAAGGGCTACAAGCTCTCCTCTAGAACCCTCCATAGAAATATCTAGGACAACTACCCTTCTACTACCTTCTAGAATTCTCTATACTAGTGTAATACATGGTAGGCTTCTCCATGATATTCTAGGATGTTCCAAACCAATCCAGACTCTTCTGGACCCTCCAAGGTTCTTCCACCATATTCCGGAATCTTTCAGGCCACTCCAGACCCTTCCACCAGGTTCTAGAGCCTTCCAGCATACTCTAGCTTGTTCTCACACCTTTCGGAACCTTCCAGCGCCTTCGACACACCTCAAACGCTGCTCTTTGTGTCACATAAATTCTCAGGGCATAACAATAAGCTCAGTAGGTGATGCATTTAACAAATTATATAATCATTTGAAAAACTTTTGCATCATGCAATGTCGTTTATGGGAATGTATGAAAAGAAGGTAAAACAATACCAGAGTATGCTATTGTTATGATGCAATGCATTGTACATATCTCATCTTTCCCATATTCTCAACAGGTGGTAACTCAACCATGACATCCATAGGTAAGAGCCCAAAATCAAACATACATAGATTATTATAGTCATATATAAAAAAAATAATCTCACATTTGCCGACTCCAAAAACAGCGAGGCGATGGGCACCCAAAACATCACAACCTTCCATATTTGCCGGCTTCGTAAATGACGATGACGTATGTAGACACCCCATTTTTTACCGTCCTTAAGACTTGGATGTCATCGTTTGAACACTCAATGATCATCCATGCTCGTGTTCATTTTGAGTTCCTGAAGGTCTCGGCTGCGCGCCTCGCCTTAAGATCTCTTAACTCGTCTGTTTTGTGCTTGGTTGTGGACCAATGACTTGTGTTTTTACTTCTGAGGAAAGATGGGGTGGCTTGTTGGCCATCCCCACACCCCATCGGCTATGGCATGATGCCATCGGCCTTGTTTCCTTGCCATCGGCCATAAATGTTGGCCGGTCGGCACTTATTTTGGTCGATCGGCCATATTTTCTGGCCGAGGCCTTTTTTTTGCCTTTTTAAGGCATTGTGCATGCCAGCTGTGCCAGCTGGTGAGCACAGACTCTCCCTTCCATATACGTGTATGGAGGGATTTGAACCAAAACTTAGCTTTTCTAAGAAGCTTTGAATTTGATTTCCCATAAGAGGGGAGCCTCCCCTCCCTTTCCAGAGGTTCAGCAAAATTGATATAGAAGATATATAAATCTCTCTATATATATCTCCTTCTCTCTATATATTTGTGTGTGTGTTTGTGACCTAAAGTGTGTTTTTGTTCATACTTTTGCACTAGAGCACCTAGAAGAATACCTTTCTTTGGTTGCTGAGGCACTAGGAAGTTGGTTTCAGAGTTCTTGGGTTGGTTTTGATCCAAGGGAGTAGCTGGAGTTGTGTTCTTGAAGGTGTTCTTCAAGGGTGAGCAACTAACCTTTTGTTTCCCCATTTTGGCTTAAGCTTTTAGACCTATTTGCATATTGTTTCAAGCTTAACTATAAACTGAAAAAAATTCTATTTTTTAATGCTTAAGATGATTGTTTAAGGTCTCTTTTGGGTTGGGGGTTATCCACCCCCTCTTAGGCCTTGTTTGGCATTATTTTGGGTCATCCTTTTTGGCCTTTGTTCTTGCTTTGGCTTGACCTTTCTACCACTGAAATCCAGAGAATTTTCAGTGGTGGAAAGGTGGTTTTAGAGTCTTGTATAGGAAAGGGACACCCCTCTCTCCTTGTGTCTCATTTGCTTGTGTTAAAGGCTTGTAATGGTAGCATGTTTGCTTAACATGTTTTTGCTTCATTTCAGCAAGTATTTGGTGTTATTTGGTCATGCTATACCTCTATTTTAAGTTGGTTTGATAGCCTCTTACATGCATCATGCACTTGTTTAGCAATCCTCTTATTTGCCTTAACATGCACCTTGCATTTAGACCATCATGCTTGCACACTTTGGCTCAACTCAAAGGAACTTTTAGTCATATTTCAGCATGCTAAAGCTCTGTTTCATGTTGTTTTGATCATACATACATTGCTTTGTATAGCTACCATACATCCTATCTTGTTAGCTTCGAGTGTCCAAGCCATTAGCATACACTACTTAGACCTTTTTCATGATTTGGCATCATCCCATATGTGATTTCAGTCCATGTAGTATAGCCATACACTTACATTTGTCGTCATTTCAAAGCCTTGAAGAGTTGATGTTTTATGCCTCATGATTGGATCATTGTGCATGCCATCATATTTAGGTCTTTAAGGTGCCAGCTCAGTGGGTTTTCGGGCTTATTTTAACATAATGTAACTCTATTTTTCATTGTTTAAGTCATGCCATGCTTGGTCGTAATAGGTGTAGTGTAACACCCCTTTGTAGCCTTACATGCTTCATGTTTTGTGCTCACCTTTCTAACATGTTTTGGCCTCATTCCATGCATGTTCTAGCCTTGTCTTGGTCTGCCTTGCACTATTTTAAGTCACCTTGGTCCTTTGGGGCTCACTTGTTATGGCCATAGTGGAAACCACTTTGCTAGCCTTAAGCCTTGAGCTTTATTGCATGTTATGCTTGCGTTGTTTGGTTGATTTGGCATCATTCCTAATATCATTTCAGAGCTCATCTCATTGCCACATTATCGTGTTTGTCACTTCTTGCTCATGCTTGAGAGTTGTATCCTTATGCCTAGGTAATAGGCCATTACATTCGCATGCTTATTGTGCATCTCATTCCATCATTTCTTGGCACTTTGGCCACTGTTTTGGTATGGTTGAGGCCTATCCATTTTCAGTATAAGTCCATGGATCATGCAATTTGCGTATTGTTGTATGCTTATCGCATTGCATGTTGTTGCATACTTATTGTTGGTATCATTGTTGCATGCCTATCACATTGTATGTTTGCATATCTAAGTTGCATAGTCGTATTGCATACTTATTATATATCATGTTGTTTACATGTTAGGTTGCATTGCATTGTGTTTGGTTTGGGGTGTCAAACCAAACACGAGGAACGAGGAACGTTCATACTTGAAGTAACGAAACGTGCCTCAATCCTCGGTCGTTGACGTTCTTGATCAAACATGATAGAGTTCTAGGCATTCATATGTTTTTGTTGCATTCATTCCACATTGATTTGCACACTTGGCTTCTTTGGCCATCATGCATTGAAATGTGTGATTGATGGTCCGAGGGTCGAGAACCACACTCCCTTAAGTTCATGACATGATAGGAAGGGTGGTTGTGCACACATTGCCTTGAAAATGCATTGCCATGCTCTGTTTGTCCTCTGCTGTAGTAAAATAGCATTCTGCAGGAAGATATGGCCGGCCGGCCATCTTCAGTGCCGATCGACTAAACATTGTTAGCCGAGATCCTCACAAATGGTCGATGACCAATTCCACATGGCCGATGTTCCTATATTTTGACCGGTGACATCCCACAGTGTTCAAGGAGTGGTTCAGAAGCATCCTTGGGACTTGTGCAGTTTTCAGAGGTGTAAAACAGTGCAAACAAAGGCAACATGTGGCATGGCAACGGGTTGCCGAGCGAGGTGATCGAGCATGCATCATTCAATCATTCCGAGGTGGAGCTGCGGCGGCCTCTTTAGTTTCATAGCTTAGTTAATTTGTTTAAATTAGTTAAGGGTTTTGTAATATTTAATTAGCTAGGGTAGTTGATTAATTATTCGGTTTTTATTATTTATTCGGACCATCCGTCGAGAGGGCGAATTTTATAATAAGTGTGCGTGAGTGTGTGAATGTCTTCCAACCCCATGTCTTTCTCCCTTTTACTTACCTGCTTTCAATGGTTAGTTTTAGGTCATGTTTCAATTAGTATCCTTATGCTCGCATGTTTGCATCATTCATCTGTATTACAAGCACCGGGCTCGGCGCATCATACTAACTGCATAGTATTTCAATACCAACTTGAATACGTGCATCGAGTTGTCGCATTTCACATGCCATTCTTAGATTGGCCGAGCCTATTCTAGTTGCATTTTTGCATGTGTTACATTAGCCATCTTAACATGAACTAGGATCATGCATTTGATTACTAACTAGCTATTGTTTTGGCTCGGAGTACTAGGTAAGCGTTTATGCTTTAGCATACCGCATATGTGTAAGTGTTGCCATGATAGCATGCTTGCCATGAGGCTATTTGCTTGTGCGATATAACTGTCTGAATGCCTGTGGGTGAAGGTTAGACTACGTGAATTGGAATAATTCATTGAATACGAGTTTTAAGCCCACTCTGCGGGGTGGCAAAAATCATGTTTTCTAAGCCCACCTGAGGGTGGCAAATTCACATCTTAGCCTACTTGCGAGTAGCACCATTAAACCATTTTCAAAATAAACAAACATGAAGTGTTTTGTTCCAATTTAGGCGATCTGGTCTTTACTTGTATGTTGTGCGCATCACATAGTAATTTTAGTCTAATAACCGGAATAAGAACGCATATGTTTTCAAAACAAAATATCATGCTTAGTACAGGCCGATCTTCGATCGGGCGAGCGGGGGTGCTCATTGCATGACCTTCCCCTCTCGTATCCAAGTTCCCGAGCCGAGACAACTTTGGTGATGACGGACACGTGGCCTTAGGCAACGAGTCAGGGTTTCCTAAATTTCCCCAAAATAAAATATTTAGGTGGCGACTCTGTATCTAGCAAAGCAGTCCATGTTTGGCATTTCTTTCTTAAAATCAGTTTTCCAAAACGATTTGCCGGATTTGGACTCTTTGGTGATTTATCAGTCTTGCATTGCACTTTGCGAGATTAGATTAAGAACAGTGACATTTGAGTCCGAACTGAAGTAAGCCCAAATGAACAAAACGGGATCCCCCCCCTGGGACGTTCGGGTGCATCTACAACGTGGACACCCGAAACCATCCGCTTTCCACATTTGCCGGCTCCAGAAACGGCAGGCTCGTGGACACCCCAAAACCTTTTCCCACATTCGTCCAGCTATATGTGCAAACAGGGCAATTGGACACCTTGACTCCCCGCGCAGGTACCAATTACAATACACAACTCAAAATCAACCCGACTCACTACGCGGACTCCTAGGCTAATTACCACCATTTTTACTTTCTACCGTTGGCACTCAAACAAAATATTACAATATTAAGAGGAATGGACAATGCATGTGATGCATGAATTTGTAAATAACGTATGATTTCCCTATGGTGATATCAATCCACAATCGTGCAATTCTTCCCTTTTCATGAATCAAGGCATTCCCATCATCATTCATTATCTCATCTCAAGTTCAACATAAAAAGGGAACCTCCAAACTTGCATTTTAAACCCAAAACCAAGTAATTACACTCAATTTCATATTTTAGAAATTAATTGAGTAAAACCTCCTTTTTATAAATAAAGTTTGAAAATTAAGGTTTGAGAAAAATGAGAAAAATTGGGGTTTTTCTCTCCATTAAGAAATTTAGGCAATCATCAATCATAAACAATGATATTCTATCATAATAAGTGTAACTCCTTCAACAATCACAAAATTTCACCGTCATTGTTCTCAATCTTTAGTCAACAAACTCAAATCAATACATACATATATACATGAATAGCTAATGAAATTACCACATAAGCAACTCAAATTGAAGATATATAGAGTTAAAGACACCCTTACCTCGAGTTAGTATGCTACAGTTGCAATACACTCTTGTACTTTGAAGATCAAGCGAAACAATCAGTGAAAGTGACGATCTAGCTCTTTTTTTTTAACTAATCTTAAGGAATCTTGGATGGATCTTGAACCAAGATTAGGGAAATGTATGGTTTTGTGGTCTAGGGTTTTGAGAAAAAAGTGAGCTGGAGGGTGAGAGGAAGAAAAAGTGTAAAGAAAATGACTTGGAGTTGCTATATAAAATTTGCCATCCCCGGCAGGTCGCTTGAGCGCAAGTTCTGTCGTTCAAGCATAAGGCACGAATAAGTGATCTCGCTCGAGCGCTGCTTCTTTTGCTCAAGCAGAAGAGAATATGTCCCAGAAGTTTTGCAGAGCTATAGTAAAACTACTAGGAGCATGACATCTACGCTCGAGCGACAACTCCTTCGCTTGAGCAGCCCGCCTGCAAAATTGACATATACTTGGAGGTAAAGATCTACGCTCAAGTGAGGAAAACGTTGCTCGAGCAGAGCGAAAAACTCAGGTGTCACATGTAAAGAGGTAAAACTACAACATAAATAGAATTTTTCATATATATACGCAGTGCTTGAGAGCAGATGGCTTGTTTTTTGACCTGTTTTTACTGTAATTGCTCTCAATCCTCAAAACACAAAAATAGAACAACAAACGAAACAAAAAAAAGAAAATCATAAGGAAACCACGTCATCACTAGACAAAGGCAATGTTAGCACCAATTGAAACATACATCATAACTTACACCAGCGATACCCTTAGGTGATCCAATTGATGATTGAGAACAGCATCATAGCAATCAACAACAGAATACTTCGTCAGAAAAATCAATTCATCCATTAAGCATAAAAAAGAACAAAATCAACAATCAAAAACCAAAACTAACTCTAGCAGAAAAGTCACTTTGAATCCTATCAACAACCAAATCCAGCAGAAAAGTCACACGACATCCACAACAGAGACAAGATGAAAAGGAAGAGGAAATGATTATGAAGTGACCTATTACTTCAAAGTAGTTTAACAATTTGAGATTAGCCAACTAAGATGCACTTTAAAAATAAATTATACTGTAACAGTGAGTCATAATCCATTAAAAAGAAAAATTACAATAATATAATATATTGCATCAGTGCAATCACTAATTTATTTTATAATCTCAAAGCCATTGATGCCAACCCATTTGTTTAGCTATACAAATAGGCTGCAATCTTATGTGAATTACAAATATTACCTTAGGTCATGTTTGCATACAATCTGATGTTGTGTCTATTCATTTTCCCATTGTGACTTTTTATCGAACACTTCATGAGCTTTCTTGAACCATGAACTTCATTATTATTATTATTATTGATGTGTATAAGCCCATAAAGGCCATGAACCACCCACGGCCCATCACTTGAAGCACAGTGATGTGTATAAGCCCATAAAGACC
This sequence comes from Camellia sinensis, assembly GCF_055761805.1. NCBI lineage: Eukaryota > Viridiplantae > Streptophyta > Magnoliopsida > Ericales > Theaceae > Camellia > Camellia sinensis. Next base: position 77,434,463 of record NC_138964.1, read on the forward strand.
ATGCACCACCCACGGCCCATCACTTGAAGCACAGTGCATAACCCAGCTGACGAGGTCCAGGACAGCTGGAGTCCAACATGACACAAAGAGCCAATGACATTCAGACACACGGCAAGAGAAGGATGAACCACATCAGCAGACAAAGATCTGCAAGGTTATTGACACTGCACATCACCATTGATGCAGCCCATCAAGCAGGACCCCCTTATCCTGAGCAAGGCGAGCTACAGCATAGGCTTTCGGCAAGGAGAGCAGGTCGGAAGGGACAGCGAAATGATTGCCAAAGGATATAAGCGAACGTTGTAGACAAGGAAAAAGGTTAAGTTCTCTATCTCGAATCCTCTTCCATATACACCACTTCTCTTCCTAACTTGATCGTCAGAGGGTTCACTGGGGGACTACCCCGTTCCCCGTTGAACTTGTTTGCAGGATATCCGGTGGGCTCGATTTTCTGGGCTTGGCCTTGGGGAGCTTGGACCAGTCTGATCCATCCACTGGGACGAACGGTATCAACAGTTGGCGCCGTCTGTGGGAACGCTTTGCTCCTCGCGCCAGTTATGTTCACTGCCGCCGGAGGCCCCGTTCCAACACCATCTCTCTCATACCCGTCAAGGTGCATGGTCACGACTAGATCCATGGCTTCTCACAATAATGTTACCGACCGTCAAAACGACCCCCCCCAATCCAAACAACCCACCACAGTACTTTATCGAGCTTACCAGCAGCATCAACCGCATGGCCGAACAAAACCAGGCCTTGATAAATGCCTTACTCCAAAGGAACCTTCCGATTCCTCCTCCACCACCTCCAGATATTCCCCCCAACCGAGAATGAACCCCGAGCCATACTGCCCCCCAGCCCCATCCACCCAACCTGGAAGGTTTGCAACCTCCCCACCCACACATAAATCTACCACCACCACCCCCACACCCGTCGGTCGTAGCACCAGCCCCTGAAGGGGAGGCCAGCAGCGTCCAACCTCTACTGACTGACCAGGGGGACCACGTTCCACTCTGGAACGCCGAGCTCCGAGCAATAAAGCTCCAGCTCCAAGGAGTCATCCAGAACATTCAGAATAAACCTTCTACCACGGCAAATTCACCATTTGTTGCCTCCATTCGGGACAAACCTTTGCCCGCCAAATTCAAGATGCCCACCATTGACTCCTCTAATGGTACGACAGATCTAGTCGACCATCTGGAGACCTATCGTACACTCATGATCCTTCATGCCTTCCTTGACAAGATCATGTGTCGGGCTTTCCTCGTGACACTGAAGGGGTCAGTCCGACTGTGGTTCAGTCAGTTACCGGCGGACTCTGTCTCCACTTTCCAGCATCTCACCGACTCCTTCCTCAGCCATTTCATTGGAGCCCAACGCCAACGCTGTCCTGCAACCCAACTCCTCAACATCCGTCAGACCGAGGGGGAGTCACTACGTAGCTTCGTTACCCGCTTCAACACCGAAGCCCTACAAGTAGCGGAGAATGACGATAAGGTCATCCTTACGGCTTTCATGGCTGGGCTGCGATCGTCCGATTTCCCCTTCTCCCTCTCCAAAAACCCCCTGACCTCTATGGCAGCCCTCTTATCCAAAGCTCAGAAATATATGAATGCCGAAGATTCACTGGCCGCTCGCCAAGATCCAATATCCAAAAACCCGCCCCCCAGAGAAAAAAGAAAAGACTCGGAACCAAGAAACACCTAGTATAACAGCCAAATGCCCCAATATCTCGACCGACCTCCTCGCACTGACCGGTCGGCACCAGCACGACCCCCCGGCCGGTTTGAGCGGTACACACCCCTCAATTCTCCTATGGAACAAGTTCTCCACCAAATCCAATGGGATTACTCCCTCAAATGGCCCCTGCCTTCACGGACCCCTTCCAACCGGAAAGACCAGTCCAAATACTGTCGCTTCCACCAGGACCACGGCCACAACACTGATGATTGCATCAACCTCAAGGATCAGGTCGAGACCCTCATTCGTCAAGGGCGTCTCAGCCGATTCACGGACACCCGCCCGCAACAGAGGCAACGAATCGAGCCCCTCAGAAACAACCGCCGACGTACCCCACATCGGCAGCCAGCCTAACCTGCCCAAGGCCATGGCCGCCTCCCACAACAGCCTCGGCCCCCAGGTAACCCCCCTCCACCAGTTGGTGAAATCCGAGTCATTTCTGGTGGCCTTGCTTGCGGCGGACCGTCCCGCTCTGCTCAGAAAGCAGAGCTCAGGAAAATAAGGCAAGGTTCGAACAAAGCAGTGGACACGGTAGACCGACCTTCCAAGCAGCCCAAGAAGTGGACAGAGCCCATCACCTTCACGGACGCCGATTGTACAGGCATCCGTTATCCTCATGATGACCCCCTCGTCATTTCTGCCCTTCTCTCCAACTATAAGGTCAGGCGGGTTCTCATCGACAACGGTAGTTCGTCTGACATCATATTCCTCAGTTGCTTCTGCCAGCTAAAAATTGGGGAGGAAAGCCTGTCCCCTCTCCAAACCCCCTTGGTCGGTTTCACTGGCGACCGGGTGACCTCCATCGGCTCCGTTGACCTCCCCATCACTATTGGCGAATACCCACGGCAGGCTACCAAGTTACTCACATTCCTTGTGGTCGACTGTCCCTCTACCTACAACATCATCCTCGATTGTACCACCCTCAACGCTTTCCAAGCTATCACTTCAACCTATCACCTCGCCATAAAGTTCTCCACCGACTAGGGGGTCGGGACAGTACAGGGAGAGCAGACCATCGCCAGGGAATGTTATGTCGCCTCACTTAAAGAAGTCAAGTTGAAGGAGGCCATGATCATTGAAGGACTTGACGCCCAAGATGAGGATGAACTAGTCAGGGCGAACCTGTGGAGGAGCTCATTGAGATTCCCATCGATCCCACCAACCCAATGAAAACTGCTAAGATCGGTAGCCAGCTATCCCCCCAAGCCAAGGCCAACCTTACTGCACTTCTGACTGAGCACAATGATGTCTTCGCCTGGACTCATTCAGATATGCCAGGCATCGACCCTTCTTTTATAACTCATCGCCTCAGCGTTGAACCTCATTTCCGAACGTACTGCCAAAAGCAGCGCATCTTTCATCCGGAGCGCAATACTATTATAGCCGCAGAGGTCGACAAACTCCTTGAGGCCTAATTCATCAAAAATGTTGACTACCCTAAATGGCTGTCAAACGTGGTCCTCGTCCGCAAGAACAATGGCAAATGGCGACTTTGTGTTGATTACTCTGACTTAAACCGAGCTTGCCCCAAAGACAGCTATCCTCTGCCCCGCATAGATCTGCTGGTCGATGCCACGGCCGGTCATCAAATGCTCAGCTTCATGGATGCTTTCTCCGGCTACAACCAAATTCTCATGCACCCGTCCGATCGGGAACATACATCCTTCATCACTGACCGAGGTACCTACCATTACCAAGTAATGCCATTCGGATTGAAGAATGCTGGGGCCACCTACCAATGGTTGGTCAATGCCATCTTCCATCACCAAATAGGTCGGAATATGGAAGTATACGTCGACGACATGCTAGTTAAGAGCAAACTCTCCACTGATCACCTGACCGACCTGCGGGAAACCTTCGCCATGCTACGCAAGTACCAAATGAAGCTCAACCCAGAGAAATGCGCCTTCGGCGTAGGATCTGGGAAATTCCTGGGTTTTATAGTCAGTCAGCATGGCATTGAAGCTAACCCTGAAAAGATCAAGGCCTTGATTGAGATGCAGTCTCCCAGGATGGTCAAGGAGGTCCAAAGACTCACTGGCCGAGTTGCAGCCCTCAACCGTTTCATTTCTCGCGTGACGGATAAGTGCCTACCGTTCTTCAAGGTTCTTCGGCAAACTTTTGAATGGACAACTGAATCTGAAGAGGCTTTCCAGCAGTTAAAGCAGTGCATGGCCAATCCACCTCTCCTTTCACAGGCGATCACGGGGGAGTCCCTCTTCCTCTATCTGGCCGTCTCAAGCACCGCAGTCAGTGCAGCTCTTATTAAGGAAGACGACTCTGTCCAATGACCGGTCTACTACATCAGTCGGGCTCTCAGGGGAGCAGAGCAGAATTACCCCCTGTTAGAAAAATTATCCTTAGCCTTGGTCACCGCCTCTAGACGACTCCGTCCTTACTTCCAAGCCCATTCCATAGTGGTCCTCACCGACCAACCCTTGAAGAAGGTCATGCAACAACCAGAACTTTCCGGCAGACTTATGCAGTGGTCTGTGGAACTCAGCCAGTTTGACATCTCTTACCGCCCTCGAACAGCAATTAAGGGACAGGCTATCACTGACTTCATCTTGGAATTCACTAATCCTACCCCAACCACTGCCCCTCTACCCCTGCCAGCTCTCATCGAGCCAGAAGACCCTCACTCTTGGACTCTCAACGTCGACGGATCATCCCGCAGGCAAGGTAACGGGGCTGGCCTCATTCTCACCAGCCCTGAGGGTGGTTATTTCAAATGTGCACTTCGTTTCTTGTTTAAGGCCAGTAACAACGAGGCCGAATATGAGGCACTGATAGCAGGCCTTCGCCTAGCCAAAGACATTGGTGTCAGCCACATCCGAGTGCTCAGCGACTCTCAACTCATCGTCGGGTAGATCACGGGCGAATTCGACGCCAAGGAAGGCACAATGCGGACCTACAGGGATCTTGCACTTCCCCTGGTTCGCCTTTTCAACACCTTCCAGATCAGGCACATTCCCCGGGCAGAGAATGCTAAGGCAGATGAGATGGCCCAACTGGCTTCCGCAGACCAGTCCGCCCTCAGCAGTGGCGTCCGCCTCGAATACCTATCCCACCCCGCCATTTTTCCCGACCCGCATGAAGTACAATTCCTCCAAAATGAGCCAATCCCTTGGGCGTCAGACATTCTTCGATTTTTGACAGCGGGGGAACTTCCGGATGATCACCAGCATGCCGCCAAAGTCAGGGCACGATCGTCCAATTACATCCTCGTCGACGGCATCCTGTACAAACGTGGTTTCTCACGCCCCTACCTGTGGTGACTCAATCCGACTCAAGCAACTTATGTGATGCAAGAAATTCATGAGGGCATCTGCGGCAATCACTCGGGCGGTAAGTCTCTAGCCCACAAGATACTCCGTACCAGTTGTTTCTGGCCCACCCTTAATTGAGATGCGACCGATTTCGTGCTCAAATGTGATAAGTGTCAGCGTTTTGCCAACATCCCCCACGCACTCCCTACAGAGTTGATCACACTTTGCAGCCCTTATCCGTTCGCCAAATGGGGGATCGACTTGGTAGGACCACTCCCTACTGGCCGAGGCCAGACCAAGTTCGCGATCGTCGCCATTGATTACTTCACCAAGTGGGTAGAGGCAAAACCTCTCGCCACCATTACCGAGCGGAACACAACCAAGTTCATCTGGCAGTCGATCGTTTGTAGGTTCGGCATTCCTCAGGCCATCATCTCCGACAACGGTAAACAATTTGACAACGCCAAGTACAGGAAGTTCTGCGCTGACCTCTAGATTCAACCTTGTTTCTTATCCCCTGGTCATCCCCAGGCCAATGGCCAAGTTGAGGTCACCAACCGCTCTCTCCTGAAGATAATCAAAACTAAGCTAGAAGCTGCTAAGGGACTTTGGGCTGAGGAGCTACCGAATGTACTCTGGCTTATCGCACTACAGCTCGGACGCCCACTGGGGAGACCCCTTTCCGCTTAACATACGGCGCTGAGGCGGTTATCCCAGTAGAAGTCGGTTTGCCTACTCCTAGGGTTTCACATCCGGATCCAGCACTAACCGAAGAACTCCGTCGGGCTGACCTTGACCTAATTGAAGAACTCAGAGAGACCACCGCTGTCCGCTTGGCCTCATACCAACAGAAAATGAGAACACACTACAACCGCAAGGTCCGACCAAGGGAGTTCGCTGTTGGGGATCTTGTCTTGAGAGAAGCAACCCTCGCTACCAAAAATCCGGCTGAGGGTAAATTGGCAGCCAAGTGGGAGGGACCCTACATTGTGAAAGCCCGACCCCGACCAGGCACTTACCGACTTCAGGACATGGAATGTCGAGACCTCCCCTACCCATGGAACGCCGAACACCTTAAACGCTACTTTCAATAAGCTTCTATTTTTGTATTGCTCAGTTATTACATTTTCTTTTCAGGAAATTCACACTTTCTTGATATTCCCCCACGCAATGTAACTTCTTGATTATATATCTCAAATTGTCTACATGTTGTCTCGGTAACATTCTTATTTGCAGTATTAAAAGCCTCTGCCAGACAGAGCACTAAAAGCCTCAGCCAGACAGAGCACCAAAAGCCTCTGCCAGACAGAGCACTTAAAGCCTCAGCCAGACTGAGCACTTAAAGCCTCAGCCAAACCGAGCACTAAAAGCCTCTGCCAGACAGAGCACTAAAAGCCTCCGCCAAACTGAGCACTTAAAGCCTCTGCCAGACAGAGCACTTAAAGCCTCTGCCAGACTGTAACAACCCTCGTCACTGATTACCGTTAAACTGAACTGATTATGACTGATAAGTGAACTGAATAAACTACTGAACTGACCGACTGAAATTGAAACTGAATTAACTGAGTATACCTGTTTAATTGTACTTCTATCTGTTTGATTATTTGATTATCTGTTCGTGCTTTTATGTTTATGTTTAAATTGCAAATTGAAGGCCTTATCGGCGGCCGAACCGAAAACCGATTAGTGTTTTATGATCATCGTAATTTACGTGATTTTATGGTATAATTATCTGAAAACTGGTTAGGTATGATTAAATTAGATTAAAATGAGTTAAATTGCATAGTTGGCCTTATTTACCATTTTGCCACTTAAGTGGCCCATTACTTGAACCTTTTTTATCTTCTCATACACTCAAACAAAACATTTCTTCTTCCATTTCTTGCACACAACCGACCTTAGAGAGAGAGAGAGAAGCTAGAAGAGTTGATTTCAACTTGTTTCATTGTGAATTGGCTTGAATCTTGGTAGAATTGAAGGTTGATAGCAACATTGACCCATAATCCAAGACCTAAGGTAGATCATTGACCTTCTTTATTGTGTATTTGAACTTATTCTTGCATAATTCTTGAGCCTTTAGTGATTTAAGGCATGAATTGGTTCATTAATGTTGAATTGGAACTCATTTCATGCATGCATGTTTGAATTGTTGAATTTGAGTTGATTCCATGGAGAATTGTCTCATGCATGCTCATATTTTTACAATAGACCATGTTTTCACCTTGTCTTTGAAAAAATCGGCTCATTAGAGCATGAAATTGAAGCTTTGAAGTGGTTTTAATCCATGCATGTTTGCATGTTCTCCATATTCATGAAATTGGTTTGAATTGGATTTAGTTGAAACACCCTTGGGCTTTGATTTTACAATTGAGCTTTAGAATCATGTTAAAGTATGAGTTTTGATGTGTTTTCTGGAAAATTGGCCCAAGAGGATCGAAGTTTATGGTTTAAAACTTGGTTTTGAGCTTGAGGTTCAAATCTGGAATTTCCAGAATTTGGACTCACGCTCGAGCGGGGTGACCGGCGCTCGAGCGTGGAAATCGTGCTCCTAGCATTTTGTTCTGTTTTGAATTCCGCTCGAGCGGAATAATTGACGCTCGAGCGGGACATTGTATCTCATGCTCGAGCGGGTGTCGAGCGCCCAATCGAGCGTGATTTTCGCCTATCCAGCACTTTTGACTGTTTTGCAGAACGCTCGAGCGGGTAAGTCTACGCTCGAGCGGAAACCTTTGTCTGCATGTCCGCTCGAGCGGATTAACATACGCTCGAGCGTGACCCCTGTTTTCTGAAACTTTCGAAAATGCTTTTAAAGTGCATCTTTGCATCCTCATCTCATCCTAGGCATTATTAGGCCTAGTTTAAGTCATCCTAATGGGGATATAGATGTAGAACACACCGAGGCAATTAGGGATTAAGTTATTATCCTTCCCAACTGTGTAGCTTAGTGTGTGTTCAATCTGTAACTGTGTAGGGTTGGCGACTGGGGACGCGCTCTAACTTACTGTAGCCCAGAACTCTGTGAGTAACAACTGTGTAAAGATATGTTCAAAATGATTATCTTCTGAACAACTGAACTGTACTGCTTTCTGAACTGATTACTGTTAGCTGAATAAATGTATGTCCTATATTCTGAACTGTATTGTGGCATCCTTAGCACCTACTGTTTACTGATACTATTACAAAGATCTCTGTCGGTTCCCTCGTTGGAACCACTACTGTTACTGACTGATGGCCATCATTTACTGCTCGGTCTTTTTAAGACCTACTGTTTAATGTACTATTATGCTAATGGATGTATCACATATGACTGTATCGACTGAACGACCGAAATACTGATTTAATGAACTGTTTTCATTACTGTAAGGACAGTCATTCTTAACCCCTTTACGCATTGTGTTATTCACTGGGCTTTACCTCACTGCTCATATATATATGTAGGTGTGCAGGCACCAGACCGCAGCTAGAAGCGTCGGGGTAAACTCCAGTTTTGTCAAGCCAACCGTTGTGCCTCACTGCGAGGTTCCGAGCTTGTCAAGCTACGGCTTAAGGGAGTTTTTAAATTCCCCGTCTGTCTCTGTATCTGTCCTGTTCGACTGTATAGACTGTTACTGTACTGTTTGATAGGGATTAGGTCCCTGAACTGAATGATTATAAATATGTACATACTGTTTTGTCTGACTGTATACATTTGAATGAAAAGTCTTTTTGGCATACAGACTGTCACAGCTCATTGGACATTGTTTATTTACTGTATTGGCTTCAGCCAGCCCCTGTACTCTGTATTACTATATTACTATTAAGCAAGCCTTCGGTAATCTCGGATTACTGGCCGGTTACGGTGCTAAACCCATAGGGGCGGGTTTGGGTCGTGACACAAACAGAGCACTTAAAGCCTCTGCCAGACAGAGCACTACAAGCCTCAGCCAGACTGAGCACTAAAAGCCTCAGCCAGACTGAGCACTTAAAGCCTCAGCCAGACTGAGCATGAGCCTCCTCGGGCAGCTCGACCGTTCACACCCCCTACCGGACCGCGCGGTAGATGCTCCACCCAGACTGAACGCGAAACACTCGTCCAGACTTAATACATAGGGCTGGGTCCAAACCACCCATGCAAAAATTTATACCTATGGAATTCACTAACACACTTAGTCACAATTCCAAGTTCCCGTCTTCACACCACTCTTTGCTTAGTCCAAATTCCATAGCCGTTCTTATCATTTTATTACATTAACTTTCTCAAGCCTATCATTTTATTAAACTTTAAATTCCACTCTGCCTTGCGCAGTTTTTAAACTCCCCCATCATTTTATTACATTTAACTTTCTCAGGCCTATCATTTTATTAAACTTTAAATTCTACTCTGCATTGAATCCTTATTACAAGCTTCAATTTCACTCTTATTAATGAGGAGTTCTACAAACACTTTGCCCAGGCCTCATTTATCTAAGATCCACAAGCAGAAATATTCAAATGACAATCAAACGAAATTTTATTCGTTTACAACTTTGTGTAACAGCAGTTCATATACAAATATCCATTACAAAAAAAAAAGAAAAAGAAAAAAAAAAACAACAATAACAACAACAAAACAAAAACAACAAAGTGTCTCTTTCTCCCCAGTTACTCCTCCCCGCTGGAGAGGAGATCTTCCTCTTCAATGCCCTCATCCAGCGGGGTTTGGGATACATCGTCTTCACCAATCGTTACACTACTAAGGTCTAAGCCTGGGAATAGCTCTTCGGCTCTGTGTTTGAACATCTTCCAACCACTGTCCCAGTACTCAGCCATTTCATGCTTATAAAAGTCGGACTGCTGGAAGCTGGCAATAACCTCTGCGTCAGTTCTGCTTCCAGCGGTCGTCCTTGATGGGCCCGCCCCCCCAGATTCTTGCCCAGCTAGGCTACTTGCAACCGCGACATCAACCACCGTCTGAAAATCGGCCGACCCTTTGAATTGCTCCACCGCTGCGACGCACAGATCGGGATAAGCCGCCCTTTCAGAGGCTACCTTTACCCTTTCTTCGTCCAGCTCTTTCTGCAGGGCCGACCTCTCTAACGCAACCTTTGCCCGTTCTGCCTCTAACTCCTTCCGCAGGCTCTCCTTCTCCGCCGTCGCCTGCACTCTCTCTACTTCCAACTCCTTCTGAAGCCTCTCCTTCTCCTCCACTGCCTTGGCGCGCTCTCCCTCCAGCTCCTTCTGGAGATCACCCACTTTGCCATCGGCCTCATCTTTTTGCCTGACCAACTCTTCGTTATTACTCATGGCCTCTTCATGTCGCTCGACCGCGACGGCGCAAGCTCTTTAGGCCTCCTCCACCTTCTTCTGCTCACCAGCAAGCTGGAACTCGAGCGACACAACCTGGCGGCGTGTGTCCTCCAACTCCACCTTAACCGTTTGCAGCTCAGTGTGGGCACTCTCCCAACTTGCAGTCTTCTCCTTTAACTTTGCAAGCTGGGCCTTGGCCTCATCTGCCTTGAGTTTGGCAGCCCCCGCCTTCCTCAGTAGGGCCCCTGCTAAGGTGGTTACCTCCATTTGAGCGGAATATAACCCCCTTAGCAGCTCAGCCTCATTGAATCTGGAGGCCGAGCGCAGGGCTGCCTCTTCTACAATCCCTACAAGACGATCTGTCCCTGCTCTGGCTGGGCCTTCCTCTCCCTCCAGCCGCCCCGCCACCACACGAGCATGGTAGATCGCTGTGGTCCCACCGACTCCTCCTTCTTGAGGTACAAGACCCCCCTGGGGCTGTCCCTCCCTTCTTGGCCCAGGGCCAACAGCCTCACCCTCCACTTGCCTTTCGGGGACGACCTTTGTGACCTCTGAGGCAACATCCACCACTTCTGGGCCACCTACCCTCCCTGAGGCCCCCTTTACTTCTCCCTCTTTAGACCCCACGGCCGCACTGGTTTCTTTCACACTCTTCTCCCTCCTTCTCTTCTGGGCAGGCACTTCCTCACTCTGACTCACTCTCTTCTTCTTCTTTCTCACGCCCAATGCCTCCATCTCCTTCAACGACCTCTCCTTCAAAGGGTCTGCTGGGGGCGGCAGCGGCACAAAATCGCCCAAGTTTTTCTCTTCCAAGGGTTTGGGGCGCGGTCGAATCCGCTCCCTCGCAATAGGTTTGGGTGGCCGGTCAGCCTGGGACTCTTTGAATTGTTGGGCTTTAGCAAGAATGGCCTGATCCTCTGCCTCCTGCACCCTTCTCCTCGCCTCCAACTCCGCTCGGTCGAGATCCCCACTACTTGGCTTTGGCCCCAACCCTGCCTCAAACAATGCCGACGGCTGAACGAGTTCATCCTATTTGGCCTTTTCTCTCTCCCTCCACTCCTTCACCCTCCTCACCCTCCCCTCCCCAACTGCCCACAGTTTCAGCTCCACAGACCTGATGGGCACTTTCCACAAGGTGCGCACTCCAAGCCCCCCATTGGCAGACACATAGAACCATCGCGGCCGCCACCCCTTGATTGACGACGGCAAACCCGCCACCAACCCCTTCCCCACCGCAGCCTGCAGGGTGACCCACGTCTCCTGCTACCCCGACGCCTTATAACACGCAAAGAATTCATCTACTGTCATGGCCTCCCCTCCATTTGCCTTCGGCCAGGCACTGGCACAGGCCAGCAGGATCTTCCATGCGTTAGGCATTAGCTGTCCCGGTGCTACCTCCAGACGGTTCAGCACATCCACCACCACTTGCGGCAGTGGTAACCTCAGTTCACCCTTCAAAACTTCCTCATAAAGGGAAAACTCCCCTGGCCTGGCGTCAGACGACCTTTCCGTCGCTGTTGGTAGCAACAACTCCACATCCCCAGGGATCTGGTATTTTTTCGCGGATAGCCTCCAACTCCACCTCTGTAATCGTGGATTTGTCAGCCTTCATGTGCCAATGATCTGGTTCCGCCTGGCTGATTGGCTTTGGAGTTGGTATCATGGTGGAACCGTGGGATCGTACCACCGGCTCCCCCACCCTCTCTGTCCTATACTGCGCCGTTAGCTCCACAGCATCGTCATCTCCAAGCGGGTCCACCCTGACAATCGCACTCCCTTCTTCGGCCATTTCTGTGGTATGTCTGCGAATCGCTTCGGCAGCAGGAACAAGGAAATTGAAAAGGTGTTGCAGAGGTGTATTGTGAGCAACAAAGGAATTCACACTTGGAATATTTTGATTTTTTGTACACAGGTAGGTGAATCGAATAATGCCAAAAGCCCACGGTTTACCCGTATTCCAAGGGTCCCAATTAATTTTCGCCAGTTTGAAAACTTTTCAAATTCATCCACCAAAACCGTCTCTTCAACACCCACAATGACCTAACGTTTCGTTTCTGATCCAACGCCTAATCTTTCTCCCTTTTTTTTTTTTTTTTTGCGGGATGTGGCCACATGTACGGCCACGGTGCACTGACCACCCCCCTTACCCTGTCTTTTCTACTTCTAATCATCACTTTCCACGCCGCCCCTTGAGCCCCGCGCCAATCCGCCCGTCATTCGTACGATCAGCCCTCTCCACGGTCGGTCTGCCCTCAACGGTCGGCCTTCTCGCGCGGCCAGCCTGTCCTCACGGTCGGCCCCTTGGGTCGGCCTGCCCTTCCGGTTGGCTCCTTGGGTCGGTCTGCCCTCACGGTCGGCTTTCTCGCGCGATCGGCCTACCCTCACAGTCGGCTCCTTGAGTCGATCTGCCCTCACGGTCGGCCTTCTCGCACGATCGGCCTGTCCTCACAGTCAGCCTCCTTGGGTCGACCTATTCTCAACGGTCAACCTGTCCTCACGGTCGGCCCCTTGGGTCGACCTGCCCTTAACGGTCGGCCTTCTCGTACGATCGCCCCTCTTCACGGTCGGCCTTCCCCGCGGTCAGCCTTCCCGCTCGGCCAACACCGCGGTCGGCCCTCCCCTCGATCAGCCCTCCGGTCGGCCCTCCTCACGATCGGCCTCCTAGTCGGTCCACATCGCGGTCGGCCCTCATCGCGATCAGCCCCCCCTTCTTCCCGGTCGACCTCCATCCTGCCAATCCTTAACACACTCATCTATGTCACTCATAATCCCTTCATTAGAATAAAGCTGCACTCGGGACTGGGGGACTACTGATGTGTATAAGCCCATAAAGGCCATGAACCACCCACGGCCTATCACTTGAAGCACAGTGATGTGTATAAGCCCATAAAGACCATGCACCACCCACGGCCCATCACTTGAAGCACAGTGCATAACCCAGCTGACGAGGTCCAGGACAGCTAGAGTCCAACATGACACAAAGAGCCAATGACATTCAGACACACGGCAAGAGAAGGATGAACCACATCAGCAGACAAAGATCTGCAAAGTTATTGACACTGCACATCACCATTAATGCAGCCCATCACAGCATTTATTACGACAACACCTCTCCGCCGGAACAGGACCCCCTTACCCTGAGCAAGGCGAGCTATAGCATAGGCTTTCGGCAAGGAGAGCAGGTCGGAAGGGACAGCGAAATGATTGTCAAAGGATATAAGCGAACGTTGTAGACAAGGAAAAAGGTTAAGTTCTCTATCTCGAATCCTCTTCCATATACTCCACTTCTCTTTCTAACTTGATCGTCAGAGGGTTCACTGAGGGACTACCCCGTTCCCCGTTGAACTTGTTTGCAGGATATCCGGTGGGCTCGATTTTCTGGGCTTGGCCTTGGGGAGCTTGGACCAGTCTGATCCATCCACTAGGACGAACTGTATCAACAATAATAATAATAATAATAATAATAATAATAATAATTATTATTATTATTATTATTATTATTATTATTTTGCTCAATAAAAGATAATAAATTATTACAAAAAAAAAATTGTAAAAAAGCATATGTAGTTCAGCCAAAACATGATTGGCAAAATACAAATCACAATCATTATTCAAGCAAGACCAACAGAGGATCCAATCAAAACTAGACCCATTAACCAATAGAAGATATGAAGGAGAATAAACAAATAAAAAACAGAGTGCTCCACCTCAATAACAAAAAACCTATCCAGAACACATATCTCAACTACAAACAAGTACCATCCAACCATAAACTCCATTATTTGGAGTCCCTGGGTACATAAGTGGCCCTAAGTGTTGTGTCCATGAATTTCATTAATACTGTTTATTCCTCACTTTTCAAACATTTTTTTAATGAAGATCGTGAAAACAGCATGGCCTCTCAAAGTTTTCATATGAAGAACACCCAAAGTAGGGAAAAAAAAAAAAGAAAAAAAGATTGATTCAAAACTAAAAAAATATGACTAAAAAAAGTGCAAATTGATTTAAAAATTGGAAAACTGCAAACGAAAATGGCAAATAAAAACACTAGTCGTGAGTTTGTTTTCAACTGATGTGAGAGCATCAGTATCAAACTCGTTATTTATTTATGTTAGTTATTTTATACCCAAAAATTAGAAAAGGCATAAAATCGTTGCTCCATCAAACTCGGCAAGGCAATCGGCAATTTCTATCAAACCCAAATCCCCTGCTACAAATAACCACCGATAAAGACTCGGCTATTGGACTGAAATCGGAAACTATTGAGCAATGGTACAATCTCTCTCTCGCCCTCCTCATTTTTATTTATTATTATTTTTTTTTAATCTCTTAACTTAATATTGAATCAATGTTTCAATGATTTAATTGTTGGATCAAGAGTTTGAATTGGATTTTGAACGTTGAGTGATGATACATTTACTGAATATTGAATGTAGAGTTTCAAGAGTTATGAATTTTTCTTAATTGCTTGCATGGTGCTTGTTAAATTGCCACAATGAATATGTTGCTATGCAAGACTGATATGCAGGACTGAATTTCAACCTTTCTGTAATATTGCTTTGAATGTGGAGGAGTTATGAATTTTCTTAATTGCTTGCATGATATTCATTGAATTGCCACAATGAATCTGCTGCTGTGTAGGATTGGAATTCAAACTTTATACATATTACTTTGGGTAGATTTTACACAGCACTATAAAATGCTTTTGGATAATTTATTGTAAAGCATTGTTTTTTAAAATAACAATGACCAAAGGTGGAGAGCATCTCTATGTTGGTGAACAGTTTTTGATATTAGACTCAATGACTTTTCCTATAAATTTTTATATTTCAATAAGGTCATTAAGTAGAAACAGAGTACTCTATCAAATTTCTTACATTTATTCTTCAAAGGTATCTGCATACCTGAATTGTTTACAGTTTGGTCTCAAATGGGATAATGAGTTTTACAATGTTATTGTCAAAGGAGTAACCTTGATAAGCTAGATTGTGGCTTCTTCTTCTTCTTCTTCTTTTACATGGAACTTGTAAAACTAGATAATACATTTTTGAAACAAGAAAAAAATATTAAGATTAGGTACATTGACAACTACTATCCCATATATTGATATCCATGCATGAAAATTGGTAATACACATCGAGTACAAAATACATATGTTTAAAATCTACAACTATTCATGAACTCATAAGTTATTTTTGAGTTTTGACAAAAAGCTCACTGCACTGTTGGCTGCAAGACATTGCATGGGGCCTCTAGTTTGTTGAACTACATGTAGCTTCACCCTATTTAGGTTGTCCATGGTACTTTTATGATCTATCAAATGTAGTTGCTAAACCAAAGAGTTTATTGTTGTTGCCAAACTTGGTGTCATCATTTCAGTTGTTTTAGTATGGCGC
The DNA here is from genome assembly GCF_055761805.1 of Camellia sinensis. Classification (NCBI taxonomy): domain Eukaryota; kingdom Viridiplantae; phylum Streptophyta; class Magnoliopsida; order Ericales; family Theaceae; genus Camellia; species Camellia sinensis. The sequence goes on from NC_138964.1 coordinate 77,450,133, forward strand.
ACTAAACCATGCCTTGTTCATTGTATCAGTTGGTTTGTTTGTTAATTCGGTGAACCTGTTACATAGAGAATATTGTTAAATTTGAAATAATCAGGAAAATAGGGTTTGCTTTTCATTCCTTCAAAGTCATCTCAAAATATCATTTCTCACCATTTGATTAATGGAGGGGGATCATTTAATTTTTTGAAGTTGGTGAGTGGGTGGGTTAGGGAATTTGCCTGATGAAGTTGGTGGCCTTTTAATTTATTAAGTGAAACTTAGATTGACTCATATCTTTTTTTATCATGTTTGTATAATTGATATACACTATTCTTACTAATAAATAGAATCTTAATTGGTGTCATGTATGGTATTTGACTGGTAAGAAGACAGGTTGCAAGGGTTTATTCTCTTTTGTGTAATCAAATTAATTATGATTTTACACATGTTGGGTATATATTTTAAGTCATATCTAGTTAATGATAGGCCACAATAACTTTTGAATTTGACAAGTTTTTAGGTGGTGTTTGGTTCATTAGAATGAAATGGATAGAATGGACATTTCATGTTTGGTTGATTAAAAAATAATGAGAATACATATAAATTGAATTATCATTCACCATTGCAATGGAATAATCATTTCATAGGATGGATTCTCAGACACCAATGAATACGTACTTCACCAATCTATTACAAGGGGGATCCAACCTTTTAGGTGAATTTATGATGAAATCTCCAATTCAAATGTGTAAATGTTCAAGCCAACATGGTGAAGTGGCTGGGAAGAGTCTCTGTTGTCACCCCAAATAGAATCCACCACAAAGAAATCACAATGTGGTGGCAACTTTAGTACAGAAAAAGACAATCTCCTTGTATCAGCATGGCTCAATACAAGTTTGGATGCAATACACGGAAATGAGCAAAGGCACAAAACATATTGGAATAGAGTTTGGGAGTATTTCCACAAGTACTTTAATTCTGAACGCAATCAGAATTCTTTAATGAATCGGTGGTCAACTATTCAAGTTGGAACCAATAAGTTTTGCGGGTTCTTTGTTCAAATTGAATCAATGCATCAAAGTGGAGTAAATGAGCAAGACAAGGTATATATTGTGTACATATCTAAATTAGATGTAATTGTCTTTTGTTTGAAGATGCTAATTCGTCTTTATTCATTTAATTTTTTAGATTGGCAAGGCCAAACTTATGTATCAGGGATTCCAAAAAGCATCATTTCAATTTGAACATTGTTGGAATGTGTTGAGGTACCAACAAAATGGTTATAGGAATGTGAGAAGAAAAAACCAAAAAAAAAAAAAAAAAGACTTCTGCAACATCTTCTCCTTTTGCTCTAGAGGCGATAAATCTAGCAGATGATGATGTCTCTCATGATGCTTATGTAGACTTGGAGAGGCCACTAGGCAGGAAGGCTAAAGAGCGATTGAATAAACGAAAGAGTAAAGATTCAGCTGGTTCAAATTATGCAGGGATATTGAATGGGAATATGGAAGAGAAAAAGAAAGCAAACGACAAGAAAATGGAAATCCTTGAGAAAGCGTGTCTTCAAGAGCAAGAGCAAAATCGTATTAACCAAGAGCTTGAGCAAGAGAGAATTCAAATTATGAAAAAGGAAATCCAAGAGCGATTTCATATTAAGGCCTAGTTTGGGAAGACTAAATAAGTATACTTTTTGACTTTTTATAAAATATAGGTTGAGTTTGGGTTGGGTTTGAAGTGATGTGTTAGAGAGGTGATGTGACTTAAATAAGATGATGTGACTTAAATAGGATAGTGACTTTTTGACTTTTTGTCCTTTTTCAATCATGCCAAACTTGGCCTAAACAAGAAAAGATTCGAGCAGAACAATTGAAAGAAGATGAGAGAATTATAATGATGGATACAAATGGTTTGTCTCCAATGCAACAAGAATATTACCTTCACCGCCAAATGGAAATTCTTGAAAGTCAAAGGAGTACTAAATAGTTAGTTTTTATTGGAATATATTGTTATATGCAAACATATCATGTTTTTGTTGAACAATGCCATGGTTCAGTGCACTTTTTTTTGTTAAGTATTGATTTACACTGCTATGAAAATGAATAAATGACTGCTTAGGGGCATCTATATTCTGGATTATAAGTATCTTGTTCTTCTCATTGTTATTTTTGGTGATTATTTGTTTATTAGTTGAAGTTGGACATCTTTTATGGTCTGTTAAGGCTTCCAAATGTGTAGGAAGTCATTTGGAAGCCTTGATAAATTAGAATGTGTATGTTTGTTGCCTTCAATAGAAATTTTTATGAGTGTTGTAAAGTTTCCATGAGGGAAGAATTCAAATGGAGGCTCCAATCAATTTGAGTTGGAAGTGTGGTACATTTGAGAGACTTTCTATGGTGATGCTATTTTAGTGCCTGAATAGAATGTTTAGGTCAATACCATGGTTGGTACTGGGCCTGTTTGAATTCTTCTGTAATGGTCTATATTATTTTTATATAGATTATGTAGAGAAATAAAACTGACCTGAAAGAGCAAAAAAATGAGAGCAACAGGGTAAATAACAGATTGCTGCTACTTTGCTTCAAATTCTGTTTCATCTTCCTCTGCTATCTATTTGTTCTACTACTGGCCTTGGTATGTGGGGCTACTATCAAATTTGCTATACTGCTGCTCTGGCCTTGGTTCAGGGTATATTTTGTTGGATTGCTTTACTCACTAGTGGATTGTTATGGTTCAGGTTCAATTTTGTCGAGTCCAACCCTGTGATCTATGATCTGCCTTCAATGTTTGGCAAGGCCAACCATTTGGATGAAATGTGCTTTGTTGCCTCTATAGGAGTGAATCTCAATAATTAGTTTACTGAGTTTTATGGTACTGATGTTTGATGCTGCTATATATTGAGTTGAGTCTGGTTTGGCGAGTCTAGTACTTTGTTCTTGCTATAAAGTGAATGTTAGTTTGATGTTACTATTACTACAGAGTTGATGTAGGATGTGGCTGCTGCTGGGTGGTCAATTTGTGTTGGCTAATGAGTTACTACAAGTTGAAGTCAGTTTGTTTATTGACAACTACTACTGTATTAGTGGTTTTGGTTTTCATTAGAAGAAGATAATAGGCGTGACATTTGCATTCTTTGATGAGTAACAAAAGACCTTTTTGTTTTTGATAAATAAATGTAAGACATATGGATCGCCCAGGTAGGAAAACTGATGAACTTCACTTACAATTCTGAATCTTTTTAACTTTTTACTTCAAAAACTTAGCTTTAATGGTTTAGATATATAGTGCTTGAAAATATGTTCGAATGTTCAGTATTATCTCAATGGTGTTTTGAGTTTTTTTTTTTATATTTTTTTCTCCCTTGGTGCATTACAGCCTGACTGCTACTTTTTGGAGTTTGTAGTATGTTTATTTGGCATAGAAATTTGAGCATAAGAAGGTAAGAGAGAGAGAGAGAGAGAGAGAGAGAGGCTGAATAGCAAATGTATTTTATTTTCCTTTCTGAAATAATTATTTTTATTGAATCTTGCTAAACTAAGAATCTCATTTTAAAACTTTTACATGAATCATCTGGGCAGCAGCATCAGATCTTACATTTGCAATTGAAGTTTATAGTGTCTTTTATATGTAACTCTTTCTGTAAAAATTCTAAAGTATCTTTAATGATTGGAAAATTTTAAATTACAATGACGACTAATGAGTTGTCATCATGTGACCACAAAATTTAGAATTACAAATTGCTATGATTGACTATGTAGTTGCCACAAGTGCTCGACGAGGTCTGATTGTAGTTGAGAATGAATTTCTCTATCTCTAATGCGATGATGGCGTCGAATGAATTCCATAAGTTCAGTTGTATGCTCATGTGAAACAGATACATGAGATTTTCATCGATTTGTTCATAGTTGTAGTCTTTTGCTTCATTAACATCTCGTTTATCCTCAACAATCATGTTATGCAGTATTATGCATGCCTTCATAATGTTCTTAAGTGTTTTCGTTCTCAAGAACGTGTAGGTCCACTTACAATTGCAAATCGTGCTTGGAGAACTCCAAAAGCACGTTCTATATCTTTCCTTGTTGACTCTTGAGCTGCAGCAAAATGCTTTCTCTTGCGGAGATGGAATTGTTTTGACAAATGTTGACCACTACGGGTATATACCATCTGCTAGATGGTATCTCATTGTATAATCATTGCCATTGATTGAGTAATTGACAAAAGGAGTACACCCTTCAGCAAGCTTGGTAAATATAGAAGATCGTTCTAGCACATTGATGTCATTATGAGACCTTGGTAACCCAAAAAATGCATGTCATATCCAAAGATTATGCTACTGCTTCTAAAATAATTGTAGGTTCATGAATATGACCAGAATACACAACTTTCCACACATGTTGTACAATTCTTCCATTTCCAATGCATACAATCAATGCTCCCCAACATCCCAAGGAATTCACGACTTTGGCCAATTGTTAGCAATCTAGCAATGTCATTTTCGTTTGGTGGTCTCAAAAACTTATCAGAAAAAATTGTAACCACCGCTTTAACAATTTTTTTAAAACATTTCATTGCAATGCTTTCTCCAATCCTTACATATTCATCCATAAAATCAGCCGCTACTCCATAAGCGAGCATTCTAAGTGTAGCATTCATCTTTTGATAAGAGGACAAACCAAGCACTTGAGCACCATTTCTGTTTTGAACAAAATACGGACCATGAGCTTTTATTGTAGAATGAATACAGAGAAAAAGAGAACGGTTCATCTGAAACCTTCTTCAAAATACATTCAGAAGATATATTGGTGATTCAGCAAAATAATCAAGAAAGAGCCTTTGGTGGCCTTGTAAAGTATTACGCCTAATGAACACACGACGCTGTATAGAACCACGACATGATCTTGATTCTTCCTTCATTTTGACTACTGTAACTATCTCTAACTCATCATCAGAGTCAGACTCATGGAGAATCATATTGTGTACAGAATTGCAACGCATAGTGAGAAAATAAAGACTTAATATTAAAGAAAACTGGATGAGGTGGATGAAAATTAAAGAGGAATGATCTTATTTATATTGAAAAAATATGACCGTTAGAAAAGTATCTATTTAAAAAATATAACCGTTGCAAAAATATTCATTTGAAAATATGACCGCTATAGAAGTTTCTATTTCAAAAATATGGCCGTTGCAAAAGTATCCATCTGAAAATATGACCGTTACAAAAGTTTCTATTTACAAAATATGGCCGTTAAGTGTCTATTTGAAAATTACAATTTTTCTGAAAAAATAAATAAATAATAAATAAGGAATATTTAAATTGAATGAAGAAAGAAATGGAGAGTTTGTTGGAGCATGACAAGAAAAATAAGGTTAGCTAAAATAGAAAATTAGGTTATTAGCTACAATTTGACTAAATATTTAGCTACTTTGATAAAGATGTTCTGAGTTAGTTTGGTGATAAAGATGTCCATGAGGGGTGGTCATTTGTCAGGTCGGGTCGACACTACATAATAAGAAATTTTGTGTTTATCCAAACCCAGCTTGGTCCTAACATCAGACCTCTATTACTTTCGCCCAAGTTCAGTTTAAAAATAATTATAAATTCTAAATCCACCTAGCGGGTTATATGTAAAAATAAAATAAAATAAAATATTTCATAATTAAATTCAATTACACATTATATTTCTTAAGTAAATATACTGACATAATTATAAATTGAAAGATTTTGTATATAAATTGAAAATTTTCTTAAATAAATTCAATCAAAAATCATTACAAATATGAGTTTTAATAAAATTAATAAAAATAAATTTAAATTCTAACAAAAATATATATTTTAATATATTATAATTAATTAATTAATCTAATAGCGAGGCCAACTCAATTGGATTGAAAGTACAAATTTTACATCCAGTCTATTAATATATTAAATTAAAAATATTAACTCAAACCAAGGGGCCAATATCACCCTCATCCCAACTAATTTATTAAGTGCTCGTTTGGCAATAACTTTTTTAGTTGAATTTTTGACTTTTTAAATTTTTTTAGCCCGAGACTTTTTTAGTCGTTTGATATTCTTGTTTGACTTTTTTAACTTTTTTGACATTGAAATGATGTATTTTTTTTTTTATTCTTTTGTAATTTTTTGACTTTTTTTTTATTTATTTTTGTAATTTTTTAATCGAAAATGTTTACCAAACAACTCCTATTTTGATTGATGAGTTACACCACGAGCCTAATCCCAACTAATCTATTAATTTTGATTGACGAGTTACACCATGCCTAGCATTCCTCGTCACACCATGTCATCATTGTGACATGGAGTAGCCAATTTTTACCCCTCAGATCCTTCTCCTCTCTCTTACGCCTCTCTCTCTCTCTCTCTCTCTCTCTCCATCTCTATCCCCACCCAATCGTCCCTCTCGCGCGCAGAGATCGTCCCTGCCTCTCTCTTCCCTGTGTTTTATCTGTCTCTAAACCCTAAACCCTTTGGATCTCTATCTTCGATCCATCTGAGAAACCCGAAACCCTTGAAATCGACTCCGAAAATGAAGACGAAGTAGAAACAAACCCTAAGACGAAGCAAATGAAGCCGAAACCCCTAAACCACACACAAACCCTAAGACGAAGCAAGCAGATGAAGAAGATGAACAAGACGAAAGCTTGAGATTGCTGAAATCGTCTGAAATCCGGGTATATTTTTCTGAATTCGTCTTTCTGATGATGGAGAATGGCTTATAATTTGCTTCTAATTGCTTGAGATTAATTGAGATTGCTTGAAATTTGTTTGATATTGCTTGATTATTGTTGTTGTTATTTTCTGTTTTATGGTGAATTTTGTTGAAAAATATTATTTTCTGTTTGGGGAAGTTTTTGCTGGGAAAGGATGAAGAAGGGAAGGAAGGAAAGTAGTTGGGGATGACGATCTGGCATTGCCAAAGCTTGTGCTGAATTTGGTACGTGCTTTGGCATTGCTATAATTTGGTAGCCAATATAGGCCCTGTTTGGTGGAGCTTTTTTTAAGCTAAAAGCTGATAACCAGGAAGCAGAAGTTAAAAACACCCTATCCCATATTCCAAATAATCAGCTTTTTTTTCAGTTTATTTAAGTTATTTCTGCCTTAAGTAGAAGTTGCACCGGCACGTACTCCTAAATTAAAATAATCTATAATCACCCCCGAAAGCTATAATAAACAGCCGCATAGCATGCCACTGGTGACCTGTTTTTGCCAACTCTTGCCAAAATTTGGCAATGGCAGCTCCTTTGGCAGCCCACTGTGGATGCTCAGTTTTTTTTTTTTTTTTTTTTTTTTTTATAGTTAGGGAACAGAACACGAAGCTATGAAAAGCCGTTCGCACCGACTTCCGATATCGGACTCTCCCGATGACTGGGTCGATGGTTCATGGACTGTGGATTGTGTCTGTGGGGTGAATTTTGACGATGGGGAGGAGATGGTCAACTGTGATGAGTGTGGCGTGTGGGTGCACACTCGGTGTTCACGCTATGTCAAGAGTGAGAAATCATTTGCTTGTGACAAATGCAAGAGCAAGAACACCAGGAATGATAGCGAGGAAACTGAGGTCGCTCAGTTGTTGGTTGAGCTACCCACTAAAACATTGAGGATGGATAATCCGTACCCATTGAGTGGTCCTCCTCGGCGTCCATTTAGGCTTTGGACCGACATACCCATTGAGGAGAGAGTACATGTTCAAGGCATTCCTGGTGGTGAACCTGCCCTTTTTGGTGGTTTGTCAACCATCTTCACTCCGGAGCTGTGGAAATGTACAGGTCATGTGCCCAAAAAGTTCAATTTTCAGTACACGGAGTTTCCTTGTTGGGATGAGAAGCCGGAAGCCAATGCTAAAATTGAAGAGGAAATAGAAAATCCTGTTGACAAAGGTGCTGGTGTTCTGTTCTTGTTGTCAAAGGAGAATGCTGTGGATACCCATGTGCCAAGTTTGACTGGCATGAAAAGAGAAGTTGACACAGGTGGAGGTGACAGGCTGGCGCCTTCAAAAGATGTGAAGAAGTTGGAGGGTGAGAACATAGATGTGAGACATGCAGAGGATGGTGTGAAGAAAGATAAGGCCTTACTGCGACCCTTTGTGATTCATTCCGGTAAGCACAAGAAAGAGCACTCTGGGGCATCCAAAGATTTAAGTGGAAAAAAGAAGGTCAAGGTTGTTGATAAAGAGGGGGATGCTAAGAAGAGAGCTCCACAGGTTTCAAAAACAGGTGATTTCATAAATTTTGTAAAATTGTTGTCAGACTACTATTAGCTTCTTTTACCTTATTAATTAGTGAAAACATGAATCATGGAGTGTGGTGTACATTTCATGCACATATTGATCCCAAATTTTGTTTTATTTATATTACTAGCTTCTACACCACTCTCAAGTGATGCAAAGCAATTGGAATTTTATGAAGATAGAGGTTCTAAGAGTGTCAAGACGGATACTCATTATATCAATAATGTGGATTTGAAGGACACATTGCCCAAAGATATTTTATCAGGTAGTTGTCCTGTTGTGGAGCACAATGTTGACAAGCCCAAGGACAACCTTGCTTCTAGTGAGCACCCTTCAGTAGCCTTAGTTTCAGATGTGTCTAGACATAATATTTCAGTCGGAGCAAGACTAATGGAAGAGAAAGCTGGCCATCAAGTTTCTGCAAGCAGTGAGAGTTCTAAAACTGAAAATGGCATGGCGCCATTGTTTGAATGCAATGATCTTGGAAGTGTTCCCATAAAAGAAGAGGTATGTGTTACTACGATGCTGCATGCAAATTTTATGTTTTTGTGGTTTTACTTGAGTGGTTTGTTAAGTATTTCATCCAAACTAGTACAAAATGAGCTGCCGTAAAATTGTTTCATTCGCTTCCCCTTGGCAACGATGGCCTTGCCCTGATATTAGTATTTTCCTTCATTCGTAAATAAGGGGTGGGCTACACATGTAATTACATTATATACACCTTGTTATACTAAATGTGATTACATTGTGAATGCCTTGTTATACTAAATGTAACCATGCTTCAAACTCATAGATGACATGGTCAGCCTGTTGCCATTGGCAACTAATAAATCTAACCATGTTGCTATAGTAAACATTCTATAAAAATAATTTCGATGTAACACTATACAGTATGAGAAAAATCATAGCCCTAGAGTAGAGCTATATTGCCATAGTAAGTGTTTGGTTTCTTGGTTTGTTTGTTTTAATAATAATTGTGCATGAGATCAGTATACTAGTATCATTGATATTAAACTCTAGAATTTGTAGTTAATTATTATTGAGAAATAGAAAACAGACCAAAAGGATATATGAAACTCATGTATAGATTGATGCGAATCTATGAATGAATCTATTTTGGGATATAATCTATGCTAAATAGCATGATTCACAATTAATTCACGATTCAAGTCATTTTTTAGGATTCATACAATTCATGATACTATTATTGGGGTCTGAGAAATTCTAACCACGTTTTGCAGCCTCTTCTTCTTTTATTTATTTATTGTTTTGAGAATGACTTAATACAACTTCTAATAGTGTTCAATAAGAAAATAACTAACACCTATGCTTCATTTGTTGTTATTTTCGTGATCAGAGGGTTGTCAATAAGATACAATCAGATCAAATCAAACTCAACATGTTCTTAGCTTTTTCTCATCAATATATATATATATATATATTTTTGCCTTAGAAAAATATCATAATACATTTTCTAAGGATGTTTAATGTTAAAGTTACTTGCAACCATGAATTATCTATTGCTATTTTAGTTAAATAAATAGAGTTCAATATTCTTGGGTTAGGTCAATCAGGCCCAGTGGTTCCACAATTGCTCTTTTGTGACTTTTTTTTAACAATAAGCATGCACCCCTTTTAAAGTGTTTCAGGTTTTAAAATAAAGATTTTCCTTTATTCTTTCTTTTATTATACTCCATATCTATATAGGGTTCCCTAGGTATATCGTTTCCATGTCACTCAAGAGATAATGTTATGATCTTTGAATAGTTTTGTTTATGATTGGTGAGAGTAGACCCTCATATATACTATGGAGACAATGCGTAGCCAATTAAATGGTGTAACTATTGTATAATGTGTCAAAAAAAAAATTTACTTTTATTTTTTTTAACATATATGATTGTTAAACATTTTTTTATAGTTTGAATCTTAAAGATTCTTGATTTGATTTGATTGACGATTCACAAATTAGGATTCTGATTGATGTATGCTTCTCGATTTGACTACTATGGTTGAAAACAAGCTCCAAAGCAAAATTGGTGATTTGGTCCATTTCTTTTTCTCTCCGTGATCTACATCATACGCCTTACGATATTGTTAGATTTATTATTTAACAATAAAGAAATATATATATATATATATTGTGATGTGGATCCCAATTTGACAACTTTAAATAGGCTAACTAAAAATCGCTGGATTAAATATAGACACGTTCACATACCAATATGATATCACGTTAAAATTAGTACCGCAAAGGTACACTAAAGTGATATCAACTTTCACTTGATACAATTATTCAAAAAGTTGAGCCATTCAAAAAAATTAAGCCTTTGCTGCATCATGATCAAATCCAGCATGATAGTTGATAAGGCTCAATTCCTACATAAAAAGCCTTATTTAGTTTCAGTGAATAATAGGCTTGTTGATCCAAAAAAAAATAAAAAAATAGGCAGTTATAGAATTCATAACCAGTACTTATCAAGAAAAGGAAAAGAAAATCATAGCCAGTGTTTACATGGACTCTTCTATTCCACTCATGGTGCTTGTGTTATATGGCTAGATTAACTGAATGTGATATGTGTTGGACCCCCATTCCCAACTGTTGCACTCAAATCCTGCTATGTTTGATGATGCAAGAAGCAGCAACAGCTCATATTTGCTGGAAATGAATGCTTTCTTACTTCTTACATGGATTCAAAAAGGCCATTTCTCAGTTTTGGTCCTCGTCAAGTGAGGGTGTTGGGAGGGGTAAACAGAGTACAAAATTAATCTTTGGCATAATATGCACAACATGGATACTCTTGAACCTAGGTTCTCATACGCAGTAGTCTGAGCATTTTACCTTTGCACCAAGCATTGGCCCTTTGCTTCTCGTGGGTAGTGGAAAAATTCCCATTTCCCTCTCAGTCTCATTTAATTTCAAGTATATCCCTTATTAACAACACTGTCCTATGTTATAAGTCACAACCTATTTAAGTGTGAAGGTCGCCTTCCACATTGTATCCGTAGTTTTGGGGTTCAATGAGGTCCAATGCTTAGACACCCACCCGAGTCAACATGACTTGGGTGAAAACCAAATATATGCTGACTTGGGCACTGATTGGTTTAAGCAAAATTACTAAAATGTACTCATAAAAATTAACAGTGGCTGTAATTGCAATGCTTTTGTTCCCCTCTTGTTGCTCCTGCTGACTTTTTTATTTTGCTATCTGGATGAGGTATTTATGTTGGGGTTGCCATCCTCAGTGTGTTGCATGATTGTTATTTGGTCATTGACTTGTGGTAGTATTTACTATGTGCTTGTTGGGAACTGTTTTTGAAGAGCATCTACATTTGCAACAGTGTTTGAGAAATATTAAGCATCTAGTTCACATTGTTGCCCACTTTTACTTGATGAAGTAGATCGGCTATGTTTTCTAGACTGTTTTGCCGCTAGAATGACATTTTCTTGTTGCTACATTAGGAGGTTGCCGTAGGTCATGATAATGCGAATGATAGCGGAGGAGGTTCTTTTGTAAATGCTGGCATGGGCCTTCAAAAATTAGAGCCCTTCGTGGAACATATCAGTACTGCTGTTGTGGAAGTAAAAGATGATCAGAGTTGTCAAGATCCAAGTGGTGATATGCGCCAGAGCTCTTTAGAGCCTGGTGCTAAAGTAAATACAGAAGCACATTTTGATCATTTGCAAGAGGCATTCAATGTTGAATCTTCCACTCTTAGTGATGTAAAGTTGGAGGACTTGAAACCGTTGGTTCAACACTCAGGGACTTCTGCTGATCACTTGTCTGCTAATGTTGAAATAAATGATACAGCTGTAACCAGTTTGCAGTCCAGTGACCTAAAGGTGCAAGATGTTGACAGAAGCGTAGCAGCAGTGAGGAATTGTCAAACAGATACAGCTGGTCAATTTTCTTGTGATCCCTGTCAACCCAAGCAACAATTGGAGGAGTTGGAAGGTTCCATTGCAGTGGGGAAAAGTTCTTCAGAACTTGAACATGACTCAAGAGCTTCCGAGGAGCCATCAAAATTAAGCAGTGCAATTGTAAGCCCCCCAGCACCACTCAGCCAGCGTAAAATGGCAGCATCTGTTGGGAAATCATCAACTTCATCGACCGTTGTGATCTCAAAACCACCTGTTTCTGATAATCGTAAGCCTACAAATGCCCAGAATCATAATCATGTTACAAAACGGGGAATACCTGACTGCAGTATTGGTAAGAGTGGATCAACTGATGTGGTCAGGGGTGAAGACAGGCATGAAGTGCCTAGGAAAATATTGAAAGAACGTTCAAAACCCTCTGTCAGTTCTGTGTTGAAAGCGTCACATTCAAGCAGGATTTCACATGCTTCTGATTCCAAGAAAACTGTGTCAGATTCCAAGGATCGGGTGCTGTATTCATCTTTTAAAACATCTTCAGCACAGAATATTGGACATACTTCAGGCTCTGGTGATCCTGTCAGTTCATTGCAAACTCAAAGTGCATCACATGTTCAAAATAAGATTTCAGCTTCAGGCCTACAGCAGAGAAGTGAAAAGGTTACCCAGTCAAATACTCAGCCATCAACTAAGGTGAACCACACAGTGCAAATGCAACCTCCTGCATCTTCAAACTCTCCGGCAACACTTAGTGATGAAGAGGTGGGAGAAGGACTGTCAATTCATTTTATTACACTATTGTTGTTCGCAAGCTCACCTTTCTCAACAATCCTCCCTCCTCACCCCCTTTTTTGCAGCTTGCTTTACTCTTGCATCAAGAACTCAACAGTTCTCCTAGAGTTCCTCGAGTACCACGCATGCGCCACACTGGTAGCTTACCTCAGTTGGCTTCCCCAACTGCTACAAGCATGCTGATCAAGCGGACATCTAGTTCTGGAGGAAGAGATCAGAGTTTGGTAAGCTTCCCTGATTTATTCATGGACAGAATACTTGAACTGTCACTATTTCCTGTAGTTACTGCGTTCTGCAACATAGATAGTTTATTCTATCAGGTTTGTGTGATTAGTCCTATAATACATTTTATAGGTTGCTAGAAGAAAAAGCAAGGATATGGCTAAAGATGGGTCTCGCAGTTCTCGTGAGATTGATGATGAAGCTAAGATGGACAGATTGCCGCCTTCACCTGATCAGAGGAGACATGATTCCACATGCCCAGCAGACACTAAGAAGGAATCAGACAGTGGATCTGGGAAAGGATTACATGCTGTCAAGAAGAGTGCTCCTGGCTCCACTGCGACTCTGAGCAGTGGTCCATCTTCCTCCACTGAGGCTAATGAACAAAATTTGTCATCCATGCGTAACTCACCTCAAAATGCCTCTGAGGATGATACTGGCACCATTGGGGGCCCTACACATCGCACTTTACCAGGTTGTTGCCTTCCCAAGAAGTTAAAAGAAATGCAAGTTATTCTTGAAATTTGTCCCAAATGAGTTTTTTCTACTATTTGAGATTTTTCTTACTGGTGTATCTGCAATTGCCATAGGGTTGATTGCTGAGATTATGAGCAAAGGAAAACGCATGACGTATGAAGAACTCTGTAATGCAGTGCTGCCGGTATGGTTGCTTCCATTTGACAGAATGCTTGCTACTTTCTGTTCGCACTCTTTTAATTAGCAAGTGAGAGACAGGATACTATCATTCATCTCATCTTTTTGTGCTTCTGTTTTGCAGCACTGGCCTAACTTGAGGAAGCATAATGGAGAGCGCTATGCATATTCAAGTCACTCACAGGCTGTTCTTGATTGCCTGAGGAACCGATATGAATGGGCTCAGTTGGTAGATCGCGGTCCGAAGGTATGCTTCCAGAATCAACAGGAATGATTTTGTTATTGAGTGCATTATACAGGGCCGGCCCTGAATTTCCCGGGGCCCAAGGCTAAATAGTTTTCTGGGTGGCTTTTAGATATTCATAAAAATAAAAAAAAATAAAAAACCTGTTTGGTTTCAAAAATAATTTTCTGAGTTTGCAATTCATATTTTTTTATATTTTTTGTATTTGGTAATTTTTTTATAAAAAAATTCACAAATATTATACTTTTTAGGTATATCTAGATTAGGTGTATTTACAAAATAAAATAAAATTGTTTTGCGTAAAGTACTAAAAATATTCACTAAAAACACATAATTGGGCCATAAAGAGAGTTGGAAAAAAAAATAGGCCAAATAGAATTGTGTTAACAACTAATACATATACATATATTTTATATTTTATTTTTTCAATTGGGCTAGCAACTAACATTTATAAATATTTTTTATTTGGGCCTTTTGTCAATTTGGTCAAACAAAATTTTTGAGGCCCTTTAAACTAGCCTAAATTAATGAACAGAATTGGGTCATTTTGAGTTTTTAATATAGTACAACACTAATGAATTTGGAAGCCTTTTTTTGGGCCTAATTTTTGGAGCCCTAGGCATAGGCCTTACTAGCCTTAGCCCAGGGCCGGCCTCGAGTGCATAGTTGAGGCATGCTACAGAAATAGGGTGTTGAAACCTACATTTTTTGCTATGACTAGACTATAGGCATGTGGTCTATTTCGAATTTTGTTCAATGATATCACATTATTCTTTAAACAATCATTGAATTTGTGTTGCATTCATTAGAAATCTACTCCTGCGCACATAATGCTGTCTTTAGTTTGTTCATGGTGACGTAATTCCTTTCTGATTGATTAGCAGGACTAATAGGGAGGGGATTAACAATCTATGAGATTAGTGTAGAATTGGTTATCCAGCTGGATTATTGAGATAAATAATTCCCTCTTGTCCACGTTTGTTTTGCAATAGATATGGAATATATAATTCCAATTATATGTTTGTTTTGAATTATTAGTTGTAGGATTAAAAAATCCGCCAATTTTGTTGGATAGAATGTCCATTGGAATCTAATCTAGATGACAAAAATTGTAACCAAATACTAGAATGTGAGTTCCATAGATTAATAATCCTAATCTTATATTATAATCCGCTCAATCAAACAGGCCTTATATCCACTATTTTATGTGAATCAATTGACAAATTATAAACATGTTTCCTTGAGTCATCATCTGTGAAAAATAAATAGAAGTTACAGGAAAATGTAAAAGCATTACAACCTACATAATGTGAAACAACCAGGAAACAGAAGCTATAAAAAAGTTCTGTAAGTGGAATTTAATTGGGAACTTGTTCTACCACTGTTGCTGGTTTGGGAAATGATAGAAATGCGTTTTCAAAATTTTCGTTGGATCTGATTGTGTGCCTTACGGCTTCCAACTAAACTTGAATGATTTTGTACCAGACCAATGCAAGTAAAAAGAGGCGTAAGCTAGATCCTGAGGCGCCGAGTTTTGAATCAGAGGATAACGTGTATGGCAAGGACATGACATCGAAGGAGGTAGACAGTAAAAGTTTTGAGTCGCATCGAGAAGAGTTCCCAAAGGGCAAGAGGAAAGCACGAAAACGAAGGCGACTGGCTTTGCAAGGGAGGGGCATTAAAGATGTTAGGAGGCGGCGCAAAGCAAATTTGCTTAGTGATGTTGATGATGATGTCTCATTTTCTACTTCTAGTGAGGAAAGTTTGTTTAGTGATGAAGAAGAGATACAAGGAGGCGGTGCATGTCCAGTTGCGAGTGAAGCTTCTACCAGTTCAGCTGAAATGACAACTATGTCATAGTAGTAGGTTTTTTTTTTTTTTTTTTTTTTTTTTTTTGGATTCATGATTGTTTTTTTTATCAAAGTCTTGGAAGAGGCTTTATCCATGTAATATTAGTCCTTGCAATGCATCCTTGTAGATCTGTATGAGGTTGTTTAGTTGTCTTCTTTGATCTCCTTATCCGATAGATTAACAGTGCGATGGTGGTGCTACCTTCAATGTGGAAAATGTAAAATACTATTGTACATATAGAAGAATATGTCTTTGGAAACATATTCATGAAGCATTTTTTGTAATATGATGTGTAGGCAGGCATTCTAGTGATCTGAATTTCTGAAAAACTGATATGTGAAGATTATTATTGTGTTGGATACATACATACATGCATGTTGCAATTCACTTGTGTATTGTTAGTCCTTGCAGCAGTCAGCTGTGTTTTTCTTGGTCATTAACAACAGCACATGGCTGCATGTTCTCTTTATTTTTATGCAAAAATGCAAAAGTGTGAGGTTTCCCTCTTTGGTTAACCCTTTAGGCCATGTTTGTTTGGGCGAGCATTTCCATGACTAATAGTCTTATGACTACAAATCCGTTAGATTATGTATCCTATCTTAACTAATAGTCAAATTTAAAATAATTAGTCCGTACTTTAATTATTTAACCAAATATCGGATTAATAATTTTATTGGACTATTAGTCCAATCTTAAGTTCATATCCACCTAAACAAACATAGCCTTATTGTTTATCATCCTACACTTATAGCTTATGTTATGCATTAAATTAATTTAAAAAAAATATTAAAGAAGATAAAATTATATGAAAACCAAAAAAAAAAAGGTAGTTCTAACTGTTTTATAAGTGAATTTTATTTTTGTTTTTTTAAATATTAAAGCTAAGTCAGTTAAAAGGGAAATTAAATAGAAATAAATTATTTATTTATTTATTTATTTGTGTAATTTAAAGTAAAAGTTTCTAGAAACTAACTTAACTGTAGTTTTAGATAGAAGAAGCTGGATAGAGAACCATGCCGTCTAAGGTAGTCATTGTACTTGTTGGACCATCATAATTAATTTGATTAGAACATGGTCTTCATTTAATTTTAATTTTTTATGAGGTCTTGATTTACTTAATTGGTTGGTTTACAGATCAGATCTGTTGTCCTGCATGCATATGAACAAAATCAGATGCCATTTAATTTTGGTGGTTGGATCACAAAAAAGTTCATCCAGGTTCCATCCGTCGACTTTTGTTTTTCTTTCTTTTCAATTTCTTGGACTATAATTTATAATGCAAAATAAAACAAAATTACAATTCCTCTGTTTCGTTGTATCCATATCATATGGTGTCTATCCATTCTACATAATCAAACAATTTGTTTCACTATCTGTTTTTTTTTTCTTTTTCTTTTTTTAAATAAAAAATCTAAACACTAATTTAGTGGAAAAAATAAATAAATAAAAAAACACTTATCATTTTTATAGCTGTACATGTTTTCAGGGCAAAATTAAATTTTAGAAATTCAAAAATCCCTTTTTGGTGTTTGTTTTTTGTCATAACTATTTTTTCAGAAAAAAATTCTGAATATTGATTCAGAAATTGAAACCAAACAAAGCCGTTGTGTTGAGGTTCAATTATGAAGTATGGATAAAGATACAGAATGGTACGATATACAATGATACCGTAAACAAAAATTAAAAAGAAGAAGAAGAAGAAGAAGAAGAAGAAGAAGAAGAAGATATGTGATAGTCAATATATGTTAGAAAAAATAAGAATAATTTTAAGTATTGTATTATACATAAAGTTCAAAGCATGGTGAGTAATTCCAATCTTAAAAAAAATAAATAAAAAAGAATGGTGAGTAATTAATTTTAGAAATTAAGTATTAGTAATAGAGTTAGTGGTAAGTTAATTTATCTATTTTACAATGCATCATATAGAAATTTCAGCTTAATATTGTCTAAATTCTTTATATTATCCTAGTGTGTGTGTGTTTTATGTGTAAAAATATTTAACATAGTGTATGCAACTTACTTGCTTATTTAACTATTTAATTATTGAAATCTAATTTTAGTATTATCTTCTTTTTCTTTTTTCTTTTTTTAATTCAAATTACTTTATACAAAGTATGAATATAGATATTTGTAAAGATATGAATATAGGCCACATGTACGACATAATTTTTATTTTTTTTTATTTTTTGGGAACATGTATGACACATTAACGATATACTGATTTCATAAATTTTGAAAAAGTAGATTACTAGTCTAATCTAACTATTTTCTTCTTTTATAAGAAATAAAAAAATATATATATTGAAAAATGTTATTGTATTTATCCTAACAGATATACTTTAATACTATACAAGCATTATTACAAATTCAATTTCATAATAATTCAAATTAGTGACCTAAACGATCTGAAAGGTATCCCATATTTTTTAACTCCCATATAAAAACATAGGTGCTTCATTATTATTTGATAAAAGAATTTTTAAGCAATTGAATTGGCAAGGAAAGAGAGGGAATAAAAATATATATTCTTCATTTTGAACCAAATGCCTGTGGTAGGTAGTGACGGAACCAGAAAATTAAATAAGAGGAGGCCTTTATTAATTACAATATCGAAAATTTTTACAAAAATATTTCACGCAAGTTTTTACTATTGATTTCGAAAAACATCAAAAAAATAATGTTATTTATAACTAGTGTATCATGGACAATATAAAAAAATATAGATATAAATCTTAAAATAAATTATATAATGATAAATTATATTTTTATGCAAAATTTGATTAAAAATTCAATATAATGATAATACCACGTCATTATTAATATGTGATATTACCAACTAATAGTAAATAAACACATAGAGAATGAACATCACATGTCAAATATAACTAACAATCTAATAAATTTCATATCTTTATAGTGAGATTACTTATACTTGTATGTCAATAATAATGACATCACCGTTGCATTCAAAATTTTTCATAAAATTTTCATAGATAATATGGCTTATAATAGTCTCTTCATTTTCAATTAAAATAATCATTATTGTTCTCATAATTTTTAAAATGTCATTGATATTTCACTCTAATAATATTTTTGTAATTTTTTTATTTAAAATATTTTTTTTATATTTGCAAAAAAAAAAAAAAAAAGCCAAAATCCAGGGGAGGCACGTGACCTCCTGATCCTCACTTCCCTCCGCCACGGGTCGTAGGTACGGTTTGGTTCATTAAAATGGTGTTAAAAGTGGTTATTCTATCAAAATTTTCATTTTCATTTTCATTTTGGTTGACTAAAAGAAATAATAAAAAATAAATTACAAATTAAATCATTATAAAGCATTATAAAAGAATGATCATTCTATTTCATTCTAATCAATATAGTTTAAATTATTGAAGGAATGAAGTATCAATAATATATACTAGCGGTTGGTACACGTGATGCGTGTGCAATTCAAATAAGTAAAAATAAAATAAAATATTTATTAGAGATGTTTGGTGCAGATGTTAAAATAGATTATAGATTATAATTTTAATTTTAATTTTAATTAGAAATTTTTAATCTATTTGGTATAGTTGTTGAATTATTGATTTAAGTTACTAAGTAGTGTTTAGTAAATAAGTTGTAAAATAACTTTTTGTTGCGTAAATGTCATTTTTACCCTTATTAATTGTAAATTAAATTAACCTTTATTAATAGTAAATCGAATTAACTTTTATTTTTTGTTATTCACTACTAGTTCACATCTCTCATAAAATTAAAAAAAATTAATCCACTATCCATTTGGATCTTTTTTCTATTTTCAAGAGGGAAAAAAAAAAAAAAAAAAAAAAAACTAAGGGTTTAACATGTCCACAGTAAAAACTGATAATTAGAAGTAGGGGGTGAGTAACTTTTCAGAATCAACTTTTTTTTTATTAACATAAGTTACTAGAATTAGAAGTTATTTGAAATAAGTTTAATCAAACTGTTCAAAATAACTTTTCTAAAACTAAAATCTATAAATTGACTAAAAAAATCATATCAAACACCCCCATTATATATTATGTGACACTTAAATGGTAAGAGTCTTCTTTTAAAACTAAAGTTCGAGGATCATGTCGCACTCCTCTCATCTTTTTTAAGTGATAATAGCTTTCTTTCTTTTTGCTAAATTTAAGGTCAAAGTTTTAAGTATTGGACACTTCTTTTTATATCTAACATGGTATAAACAGAAGCAAACAAATTTAAGATCAAAATTTCGAATCTTGTATACTTTTCTATATAACTTACGTTGCATAAAGAGAAATCAACAAATATTTAGATACCAATTTCAACCCTAATAAACTAGTATATATATTCCCTTGTGTTTTATTATTGTAGTGTTGTACAAGAAAAATGAAGATTGAAACTCAAGTGAAGGAAGGTGAAGTCGGAATAGGAAATTGAGATTATACCCACGCAAAGTCTTATCCGTCATCTTGGCTCTTCACGTGGTTGAAGCGTATCCGCAAGGCCTTACCGATCAATATTCAACACAAAAATACATATAACCACATAAAAATAAGGGATTTATGTATAGAATTTAATAGTTGGACTTATTATTTGATATGTCCTATGATAATTAATGATTTTTTTATCAAACACTATTAAAAGACGTTATTAATTATTAATTTTCAATGACAGTTTAAAATTTTTGTCACAAAAAATGTCACTAATTATAAATTTAGAGACAATTTAAAAAAATAGTAAAAAAAATTCACTAATTTTTAACTTTTAGCGACGGTTTAAAAAATTCATTATAAAAAAAACGTCACTAATAGTAAGTTTAATGACAATTTATAAAAAAAAAAGTGACCAAAAAAAGTGACTAATTGTCAATTTTTAGTGACGTGTAAAAAATCGTTACAAAATACTATTTTTAGCGACAATTTACTATGACTTATTTTTAATAGAACTTGATAAAAATTATGTCAAATTATTAGGACTTACTGATGATTTACCCTAAAAGTAAAAAGTAAAAAATAAAAAATAAAAAAATGATCCCAACAAAATAAAATAAAATGTTTTTTTTTTTTTCTCATAATACTCTTTATATTATGTTTATATTATTATGTTACAAACTTTGGTAGGATGATGAATCATATTTTTGTATTAATGTAAAAGAATCATAATTATTCTATGGTAATTTAATCCTTGTGTATCCCGCTATACAAGTAATAAAGTTGGATTTATATGCATCACGAGTAGCAAAATAATTTCACCTTAACTTACCAAGTTGTTGTACAAAATGTATATTTAAATAAAATAAATAGATTCAGATTTAATTAAATTCAAATTACAGAACAAGAAAGCAATGAAACTAATTAAAAGTAGACATTACAATTTGATGAACATAAATATAAAAGAAACACATGTTGGAATAAAACAATAAATTGAAAAACGAGAAATGCAAATCGAAGCCTATGTAGCCACAGTTTTTTTAAAACAAATTCTCCGTCTCATCATTAGATGCTGGAGGTATGCCGGCGTCTGTCAGGATACGATGGTTGAAACTAGGTCGAGCAGAAACACATTCTGAATTTGACAATAGTTGCACTCTCTCACACTTGGAAGAATAATTTAGGCAGACTGACAGTATAGTAAGGGAGGAAAATATTATGTGTCCCAAACCAAAGGATTGTGGTCTTTATTTATATATAAGGGGCCATGAAGGTTAGCAACCAATGCAGAAATGAATTCTGCAAAATTGATGGAATAAAACCCACCTTAAGTAGACGTTACACACTATATGTAATGTCCCCCTCCCCCCCCCCCCAAAAAAAAAATGTCAACCCATCTCATGATGTTTAATAGAAAACATAAAATTTTTAAAATATTAACATTTCATTTATATTCTTTTACCGTACAAAAGATGATATATGCATGTATACATTTATAAATCCTAAATCCTGAATCTATAACATATGCCATGTATGAGTAAACAAGAAATTAATGGGAATACAGATAAGTTTATGCCCTAATAGTTACATATTTTCAAGATATTACTTGGTTACAACAAGGTAGATCAAGTCCAAAACAATTAAAAAGCCCGAGACTTGTACAAAAGATAATTACAATAAAAGAAACAAAAATGAGCCTTCAGCTTAACGGTCCTCCCAAGTTAAGTTCTTGGTAGAGACATATCATCAGTACCTGAAAGTTGTTTTCCACATAGGGTCAGCTAAAACTCAATAGAGATACTCAACACAATGTATATAGCTTAACAAAGTCATATGATGAATGCATGCCATGTTCCAAAACAGTATGCTTTCTTTTTCAAAACAATGTCAAGTCTCAATTACATGTGTATCAATTCTATAAACAATACTTAAATACAAAACACTGGAAATCTCTAAGTATGTGTTTGCCAGTAGGTTATATAAGCACTACCAAAGCCATTTTACTCGTATTAACTAGAAGGATTGGCATCTAACCGTGCAGATTTCTGAACTTTCGCCAAGGACACACATGCTAACAATATAAATCACAACTACACCCCTTAACCAGATTCACAAAGGTGTACACAATTTTTTCTCAAAATAATACATTTTCAATGTTTAAATATGAAGCAATACTCAATGCAAAATGCATGAGTAATTAGTTTTATTTAACCTAATCCTCATGTAATTTCTACAACAATCAAAGTTATCCTCCACCGATAGCCCAAAACAAATATCTCTACTTAATAGATAATTTCCAAACAAGTATAATCTCAAAGTTTCAAAATGGGAGTGATAATATATATCCAACTCCACCCTCATTATCAACAGGTATATTCATTTCATCTTTTCAAATATCCAACATCATTCCTTTTTCTTTCATAAATCTAATATTAATGATTTTCAAATCACACCTCATATACTTTCAAAGACATGTTTAAAGAAGTGATTTCCAATATTTCAACATATCATAACAATAAACACACCCCCATAACCTTTCTCAAGAACTCATTTCAAAACCACTCTTTTACATTTCAAAATCCAAACCCTAAATCAAAATGCCTCTGTCCCAAATCTCAATACTTGACAAGGAACACATAACTAAGTTAAGAACCATACTAGAAAGTTGAAGAAATCTTTACCTCAAGATTAGAAGAAGAAAAGAGCAAGTGTTGAGGTTTGGCGAAGCCAAAAATGAAATCCTTTCCGATTAGATTGACCTCCTCAACGAGATCTATGTTTTACTCTAAAGCATAATGGTGGTGAAAGTAATGGATTAGGGTGTATGGGAGAGTTTTAAGCAAGAACTAGAGAGAGAAAGGGAAGAAATTAGGTTTTGAAATGCTTTAGAAAGAGAAGGAAATGAAAAAGTGACTAAAAATCCCCTTTTTCTAATCTGATATACACACAGATTGCTTGAGCATATGATGACCCACTCACAGAAGTTTTGCAGACTGCAAAAGACTGTTTGAGCACAGGAAAGACCACTCAAGCGAAGATCACCCTACTCCCAGAAGTTTTGCAAACCTGCAAAAATACTCGAAGATCTCAAAGACCGCTCGAGTGGCCAAAACAGCGCTCCACGAAGGAGAAAGGAACTGGATAACAATTCTTTTGAAATCTAACTCACAACCTGTTTCAAACACAACTAACAACTCCCAAACGACCAAACTCAACTAACAATAAGGTGAAAATGTTATAAACAACAATTAAAGATATGGAATTCCGGATCTAAGAACATGACAAGGGTCAGATCTAAACAAGAACTGTCATACTATATACTCATGTGTGTAAATTTGTATCATCAACCATTATCATCTGACCTAGTCCAGAAAAATATTAGGTTGGTGGGCTACCAACCCAAACCTTATCCAGTCCAGCCTCAAGCCCAAGCCCAAGCCCAAGATCCACGGACCCAGCCTAGTCTGGGCAGGTGGCGCGCGTGTGTGGTATTTTTTGTATAACCAACTTGGACCATAGTCTTGGCCTATGCCCATCCTTGAAGCATCCATAACTCTCTTCCTTCGAAAAATTTGGATCCTCTAAAGGGCTCATACCTTTATCAAAAACTTAGGATTTAAATATCCATCAATGATTTCCTCTACAATCAATGTGGGATATGTGGTTACACACATTCCCCAATACCTCATTCATAAGGCCAACTTTAGGGAAATTCTGTTTCCACACACTTGATTAACGCAGTGCACATCTTTTCTCTAAATTTTTTTATTACATTTCTATCCTTCAATCAAATTATCAACACACCCCTCATTCTCTCAATCTCTCCCTCCCAACTGAACCCTAACCTTTGCCATTACTGACCACCGGCAGCCACCTCCCTCCCTTCTGATCATCATCACTGGATTAAATAGGACTTATCCAAGTGTTCTGCATATGTTAGAAAAATATATTTAGGAGTAATACATTGGTATGACTACATTTTCACAATTTTTTTTCCTTTTTCAGGTTGTATTCCAGTATTATTTAGGGATGCCTTTTGTCTTATAATTTATGGAAGCAACACAACATATTGGTGTAGACACCCCATTTTGGACCGACCTTAAGACTCAGACGTCACCATTTGATCGCTCGGTGATGTTGCATATTGTGCTCGTTCTGAGGTTTCAGAGTCTCGGCTGCGAGCCTCGCCTCCAGACTTCGGGGCTCTTTTGTGCTTTGCCTCGGTTTGCGAACCAGGTCCTGTTTTCTCTGGTTTCTCTTCCCGAAAGGAGGGAGAGGTCTCATAGACCATCTCTCAGTGGCCATAGGCTACGTTTCATGGTCGTAGGCCATTTTTCCCATTTGGAGCTCGGTTTCCGATTTTCGGAGCCGTCGGCCGTGTGCCTCAGTTCGGGACCGCTTAACTACCTCCGTTTGCTTCGGTTTTTGGTACACATCTTATTTCCTCCCTTTAGAGGGACACTGTGGCCTGGGAGACCACCTTCGTGGTCATACGCCACTTTCGGTGCCTAACAGCCTGTTTTCGGGGCCTCGAACCGCGCGTTTTGGCCCCTGAACCGCGCGTTTTGGCCCCTGAACCTTCGTTTTGCATCCGTTTTGGTCCGTTTTTGGTAGAGACCCTATTTTCACTGTTAGGGAGGTGGTAGGATGGTGGCCGGCCACCTATTCCCCTGAAAAGCCAGTTTTCTCATTTTCTCTCTGTAAAAGCCGGTTTTTCTGACAGAAAACTGGTTTTTCCCACTTTTGAGCCACATTTTCTGGCTTTTCATACCACCATTGTGATCTACTCATCTGGGGGGCCACCAATATTGGTAGGCCGACCAGTAATTCCTCTTGACCCTTTTGAACCCCTCTAAAAAGCTAGCTTTTCTCTCTCTTGGGTCACATTTTCTGGTTTTTCTCCACAGGGCTGTGTTCTACTCATCTAGGAGGCCACATTTCTGGGTAGGCCGACCAGCAATTGTTCTTGAACCTTTGACCCCTGGTCGGCCGACCAGGGGAAGTGGCCGGCCGGCCACTTGAACTGGCCGGCCTGCTTATTGTTTTTCCTCTCTTTGAGTGTAATCCAGTTGTGCCAGCTGGAGATCATTTGGTGCATCCTCCATACACGTGTATGGAGGATCTTTGAAGCTTCCAAGAGAAGCTTTGGCCTCTCCCTCCTCTTCATTTGGAGATGTTAGACACTTTTGCTTAAGGCTCATCACCTCCCACCTCCCACCTCCATTGCTACTATTCCAAGCTCCAAAACCCTAACTTCCTTGGTCCATTTACACTACAACCCATAGCACCACACCACCATCATCCATTTCAGCCCCTTGGAAGTCATTTGCAGAGGTTGAAAGCTCATTTCCCTGGACCAAAGGCTGCTGGAAAGTTAGGCTACAAGGGTAAGCTCCTATTCTCCCCATTTTTACACTATTTTGTTCTATATCTTAGCCCGTTTTTCTTACATTTTTGGGCTTTGGCCTGAACTAAAAAAAGTCTTATTTTGAGCTCATCTTCATGTTTGATTAGGACTTTTCTCTGTTTGAAGTCTTCTACTGCCCCTTTCCCTATAACTCTCGTTTAGGGCTATTTTTGCATCATATTTTAGCCTTACTTGTGAGCATATTCGAGATTTTCCATAAACTGTAAAGTATCTTTTTTTGAGCCCCTCTTCAACTTTGTTGAAGGGCTCTTTGCTGTTTGAGGCCTTTTTCTGCCCTGTTTGCTCAATCTCTCTTTTAGGACTGGTTTTGCATGATACATTAGCCTTATTTGTGAGCCATTTTAGACCTCAACCTAAACTAAAAAAAATCTTTTTTTGATATCATCTTTATGTTTGATTAAGGTCTATTCTCTGTTTGGGGTCATCTTCCCTATGCATGCTTCATTCCTTCATGATTAAGGCTATGCATTAGAGCACTTGCATTGGCCATGGTTTGGCCTCTTAGCCACTGAAATCCAGTGGATTTTCAGTGGCTTTAACGCATTTTTGAGGGCCAAAATTAGAGGGGGGTGACCCCCTCTCTCATTGGCTTGTTTGGGGATCTTTTAGGCCTTCCAAAAGGACCCTATTTTGCATGCATCGAAGTCACTTTCCAGGCCTCATTCTGAGGATTTTGAGGCCTGCCTTGGCTCTGTCCGAGGCCCATTTTGCCATATTTTAGGTCTATGTTGCATGTGTAGACCAATCCCATTCAAGGCCCTTCAAAGAGGCCTTTCTTTACATGTTCCCTAGACCAATTTCAGGGTCAATTTGGTGAGTTTTAAGGCTGTCATATTTGATTTCCAGAGTTGGTTGTGCCATGCTAAGTGTTCTTGATGCATGTGCTTAATTACCCCTTGTATGCCCTTCCAAAGAAGCCCCTCATTTTTGCACATGTTGGCTGCATTTCAGTGATTATTCAGACATATTTTGGCATGTTTTATTCACTGATTTTTGCTGGTTTGGTGAGATTTCATATGCTTCATATGCATGCCATGTAAACCATGTTTGCTAGTCAAAGTTGCATGCTATTTTAGTCCATCACGCTAGCATCTTTTGGTCATGCTTTGAACTAGAAATGTTCATGTTTTGGGACTGCCTTGGCTTTGTCTTTGTGCTTCATGGTCAAATAATGCATGCTTTGTATAGCTACAAGTCAATACATGTGCCTAGTTTTGAAGTTTTGGGGCTCATCTCATGCATCGGGTGCCATATATCCATGATTCGGGATCGTTTTGCATCATATTTCAGTGCTGAAATTTACATGTTTGGATGCCATGTTGCATGCCTTGCCATGCCTTGTTAGAGTTGCACGTTGTGCCTTAGGTTCGGTCCTCGGTTTGCGTGCATGTGTGCACGCACTTCGATGGTCTCATTTCCATCTCATGGCCACTGATGTGAGTGTGGCTGAGGTCCACTCATGTTGGTGTAAGTCCATTATGCATTGTGTATGCCATTTTATAACATTGCGTATGCTAGGTTGTATTTTAGAACATTGTGTATGTCATGTTGCGTCGTGCATTGTGTATGCCATTTCATAGCATCGCGTATACTAGGTTGTATGTTAGTCGCATTGTGTATGTCGTCGCATTGTGTATGCCATCTCATTTGCATTGTGTTTGGGATAGGAGTTAGCCCAAGCACGGGAAACGAGGGATGTTTCGTACTCCGAGTGACGGAACGTGTCTCAATTCCCCGGTCGCCGACACTCTGGATTACCCATGATGGAGTTTAGGTCTTGTTGTGTTTTCATGTGCATTCATCTCATATTGAGTCGTGCAATTCGGCTCCTCGGCCATCATGCATCGATACGCGTGATTGGTGGCACGAGGATCGAGGACTACACTCCCCGAAGAGTAATCATGCATACATATGTGAAAATACTTTGCCATGCCCCTTTGTTGCTCTCTGTTGCAGCAAATCAAAAATCAGTGGCCTTCTGGAGCGTTGCGCAATATTCTGAAAACAATTGCAAACAGAGGCAAACCGGGACATCGCAATGGATTTCCGCGCCAGGCAATTCAAGCATGCATCATTCCACCATTCGAAATAGAGCTGAGGCAGTCCATAGGCTTACGTGCTAGTTTATCGCTTTCCTAGATTAATTTGTTAATTAATTAGGGTTTTGTAATATTTAATTATTCATTCCGAACTGTAATTATTTATTCGGACTGTATTATTCTTTTGGACCCTCCGAGCGAGGGCAATGTCGTAATAAGTGTGCGTGCGTGTGATGTATGTCTTCCAACCCCACGTCTTTCTCCCTTTCATTTACCAGCTTATGATGGTTAGATTAGGGCATGTTTCAATTAGCATACAGTATGATAGCATGTTTGCATTCATTCATCTGTATTGCATGCACCGGGCTCGGCGCACTATACTAACTGCATTTGTATTTCAATTCCAAATTGAATACTTGTTAATTGTAGCATTCCACATGTCATTTTAGAATAGCCGAGCCTATTGTAGTTGCATTTTGCATGTGTTGCATTAGGCATTTCTGTATAGTTAGGATCATGCATGGATTTCTAACATAGCTTCTGTTTTGGCTTGGAATACTCGGTAAGTTTTATGCTTTAGCATCCTTGCATGCGTGTGAGTGATTGCCATGACAGCATGCTTACCACGAGGCTATGAACTTATGTGATATACCTGCCTGAATGCCTGTGGGTGAAGGTTGGGTTATTTGAACTGGAACAATTCATTAATTGGGAGTTTTAAGCCCACTAGATAGTGGCAAAATCATGTTTTCTAAGCCCACCCGAGGGTGGCAAATCCGCATCTTAGCCTACGTATGAGTAGCACCATTAAACCATTTTCAAATAAACAAACATGAGATGTTTTGTTCCAATTCAGGCGATCCAGTCTATACTTGTATGCTGTGCGCATCACATAGTAAATCTAGGCTAATAACCGGAATAAGAACGCATAATGTTTTCAAAACTAGATATCATGGTTAGTAGAGGCCGATCTTTGATCGGGCGAGTGTAGACACCCCATTTTTGACCGCCCTTAAGACTTGGGCGTTACTGATGGTTTACTTGGTGGAGACAGGTGTGCAGGGGAAATGTTCAGTTTCTTTGGCAAGGAGAGAGGTAAATCCTTCAAAACACTTTGTTTAGGAGTTTGGAGTTGAAGAAGAGAGGAAAGGAGAGGAGAAAACTAATTTGGGAGAAGTTCGGCATGAATCCAGGTAGAAGCGAGTCGAGCAGCCCTCGCTGAATCGGGCTTATCTGTCTGTACGCTTGGAGTTTAGCTATGGGGCCACCACCGTCGGAAAGCTTACTTCCGGGGCTTCATTTTTCACTCAAGAATCTCCTAGAGCCAAGTCCGGGTGGGGGAGATATGATCAGTTGAAGTCGGGCATCATCCCGGTTGGATCGAATCTGCGCGGCTTCACGAAAAAGCGCATAACTTTTTACACAGAACGAATTTTAATGCAAGGGTTGCGCCATTGGAAAGCTAACTTCCGGGGCTTCAATTTGACACCCACCGGCCATTTTTTGACCTTGGCAGCATCTATCGGAAATCTATTTATCCGGCCGGCAATTTATTGTGCCGACCGGCACTTTATTGTGCTGACCGGCAAATTTTGCTGGCCGACGACCTTCCGGAGCATTCTGCAGATTGAGTGTATGCTAGCTGTGCCAGCTGGAGGGCACAGAATGGATCCTCCATACACGTGTATGGAGGATATGCACCCTTGTTTAGCTTCCTCAAGAAGCTTTACACTTTGTTTTGCCTATAAAGGAAGCTCTCCTCTTCCTTATACTAGGTTAGAAAAAAAACCAGCTGGGATTGATATACATCCCTCCATATATATCCCTCCATCTCTCTCTTTCAAGCTCAAGCATCCAAGTCCCTTGCATCATTCCTTCATCACTACCTAGCTCTACCATCACCACTCCATTCCAGCAGCAAAGGAAGGGATTCCAGCAGCTTAGAGTCATCAAATCTGGTCCAAGAAGCAACAAAAGTGTTGGTCTTCAAGGGTAAGTAGACTTTCCCCCTTTTGTAGCTCTTTTTTGTGCCAATTTCTTAGCCATGTTGCTTATTGTTTTGGGCTCCGACCTTAACTGAAACTAGGTCTATTTTGAGCCATTCTACATGTTTGTTGAAGGGCTCAACCCTCTTTGAGAACCCTATCTCACACTTGTTTCAATATCTCTTTATATGTCAATATTCTTGCATGCTTCACTAGCCTATCATTTTTCTATTTTTGGACCATGATCAGAACTGAAAGTGGCCTTATTTTGACCTTCTTAACATGTTTTATTAAGGGTCTTTGCTTGTTTGGTGAATGCTTTATATACCTCATGTTATAGCCACTTTTGAGCCTCATTTTGCATTGCATTTCTATCATGTTTGTATACTGATTTCGGGGCTGCCATAAACTGTAAATGTGCATATTTTTGGTCCCTCTTCAATGTTGTAGAAGGACATTTTTCAGTTTGGGCTTTGCATATACCACTTGCCTCTTTGGCCACCTTTTGGCCCATTTTCTTGCATAAGAGCTTAGCCATACCTATGTTTGTTTTTGGGGTTTTTACAGTTCTGTAAATGTGCATATTTTGGGCCCCTCTTCAATGTTGTTGAAGGGCCCTAACCTGTTTGGTTTAGCAGCTGTGAGTTGCTTCATAATCTCATGATTAGGGCCATTTTTGCATGCCATTGTTGCCCTATCTTTGCTTGCTGTTTGGCCATGATTTGTACTGAAAAAATGCTTATTTTGAGGCCGCCTTGCTTCTGTCTTTTCATTCCATGTATCAATTATGCATGCTTTATATAGCTGTAAGTCATTTTATGTACCTAATGTTGCATTTCGGTTTAATTCCATGCATTGGGTGTGCTTTCGCCTCATTTCGGGGCTGTTTTCCCCCACATTTCAGTGCTGAAATCCCATTAGCATGTTTGCATATCATTTTCCATGCCATTGCGTTGCATATGCCATTGCCTCGGTTTGCGTGCCCGTGTGCACGCATTTCGAGGCACTTCATTTTCATCCATCGGCCTCTTATGTGAGTGTGGCTGAGGCTCTCTCATGTTAGTATAAGCCCATGTTGCATTCTATATGCTATTCATGCCATTGCCTCGGTTTGCGTGCCCGTGTGCACGCATTTCGAGGCACTTCATTTTCATCCATCGGCCTCTTATGTGAGTGTGGCTGAGGCTCTCTCATGTTAGTATAAGCCCATGTTGCATTCTATATGCTATTCATGCCATTGCATTGCATATGCCATTGCCTCGGTTTGCGTGACTGTGTGCACGCATTTCGAGGCACTTCATTTTCATCTTATGGCCTCCTATGTGAGTGTGGCTGAGGTCCACTTGTATTGGTGTAAGCCCATCTTGCATTGTGTATGCCATGTTTCAATACGTTGTGCATGTTATGTTGTTAGCATTGTGTGTGCCATGTAGTTACATTGCATGTTTGTATGTTTGCTTGCATGCTTAGGTCGCATATGCATTGTTGTGCATTGCCTCGCCTCTTGACCAACCATGATTGAGGTTGGGTCCCTTGTATGTTTTGTGTGCATTGCATTTGACATTGAAATGCATACTTGACTCTTTGGCCATCATGCATCGAAATGCGTGATTGGTGGCCCGAGGGTCGAGGGCCATGTTTCCTTGAGTCCATTACATGATAGGGAGTGTGTCCATGCATACATGTGCCCGAAATCCTATGCCATATACTGTCTATTCTCTGTTGCTGTCAAAACTGTCTTCTGCAGGGAGCTTCTGCCGACCGGCACTTTTTGAAATGCCGGTGACCCAATAAACAGCCGATGGAAGTTGTGAACTGCCGGTGGGAATTTCCCCTAGCCGGTGGTGCTCTGCAGCATGCAAGGAACCTGTCCTGGAGTTTTGGCAATTTTCAGAAAGACAGAGCAGTATAAACAGAGGTGGCAGTGTTATGGTACGGGCTTTCCGGGCGAGACGGATCCAAGCATGCATCATTCGCGCATCCCGAGGCAGAGGCTGTGGCCACCCTCCTTTTTTCTTTTGCATCTTTTCTTTTAATTAATTAGAAATTCTGTAATAATTTTATTTGTTTATTATTTGGGACTGCAATATTTATTTGGGCCCTCCGAGTGAGGGCAAATCTGTAATAAGTGTGTGTGGGTGGTGTGTATGTCTTCCAACCCCACTTCTTTCTTCCCTTTTATTTACCTGCTTACGATGGTAGATTAGGGCATGTTTAAATTCAGCATACCTTATGCCATGCATGCGTGCATTCATGCATTTGTACTGCATGTATTGGGCTCGGTACATCACGCTAACTGCATTTGTACTTCAATTTACAAATCGAATATGTGATAATTGATCGCATTACATATGCCATGCTTAGGTTAACCGAGCCTATCTAAATTGCATCTTGTATGTGTTGCATTAGGCAATTTAACATGAACTAGGACACGCACATTTTGCTAACTAGTTTACTGTTTTGGCACGGAGTACTAGGTAAGCTTTAATGCTTTAGCATATCGCATGCGTGTGAATGTTGCCATGATAGCATGATTACCATGAGGCTAACTGCTTATGTGATATAACTGCTTGAATGCCTGTGGATGGAGGTTGAATTACCTAAATTGGAATAATGCATTAAAACTGTGAGTTTTAAGCCCACTAGATAGTGGCAAAATCATCTTTTCTAAAAGCCCACTTGAGGGTGGCAAAATCCGCATTTTAGCCTACTTGCGAGTAGCAAACCATTTTCAAAACAAACATGAAATGTTTTGTTCTAATTTGGGCGATTTGGTCTATACTTGTTTGCTGCGCGCATAACATAGTAATTCTAGGCTAACAATTGGTTTAAGAACACATAAAGTTTTCAAAAACGGATATCACGGTTAGTAGAGGCCGGTCTTCGGACCGGGCGAAAGGGGGTGCTCATAGTTGACCTTCCCCGATCGTACCTAAGCTCCCGAGCCGAGACAACTCCGGTGATGACGGACATGTGGCCTTCGGCACCGAGTCAGGGTTTCCTAAATTTCCCCATTTTAAAATATTTAGGTGGCGACTCTGTATCTGGCAAAGCAGTCCATGTTTGGCACTTCTTTTCAAAAAATCTATTTCTCAAAACGATTTGCCGGATTTGGACTCTTTGGTTCAGATTAAGAACCGTGACACAAATTGAGTTCGAACTGTAGCATTGAGGCCCACGGGCACGTCTACAGCGAGCGGGGGTGCTCACGAAGTGACCTTCCCCAATCGTACCCAAGTTCCCAAGCCGAGGCAACTTTGGTGATGACGGACACGTGGCCTTAGGCAACGAGTCAGGGTTTCCTAAATTTCCCAAAATAAAATATTTAGGTGGCGACTCTGTATCTAGCAAAGCAGTCCATGTTTGGCACTTCTTTCAAAAAAATCTATTTTCAAAAACGATTTGCCGGATTTGGACTCTTTGATGATTCATCGGTCTTGCATTGCACTCTGCGAGATTAGATACAGGACCGTGGCACCAATTGAGTCCGAACTGTAGAGAGGCCCGAGGGCGCGTCTACATTTTCTGGCGACTCTGCTGGGGATTTAGAGAACTTGACTCGAACTCATGATATCTTGTTTTGACTACACTTATGTGTTTCTTTGCATTGCATTTGCATTGGTGCGCCTAGGATACCGTGTTTGCCATCTGCTATTCCTGAACGGTTTGCCGGAGGCTTGCTTCGAGAAGCATGCCATAAGGCTGACCGGTTACGGGCTCTGCCAGTATGGGAGCACAAACCCTGGTTTTTCCGGGGCACCCTTTTTAACCATTCGACCTAGTGCATATTCGGAATCCATAGTGACCACTCCAAACTAGGACAGGTTGCTTACCCGTTTATAGGTTGTTTGAAACCGCTGCGTGCATAGTGAAACCCTAGTTCCTGACAAAATAGGACAGGGAAACCCTACCCCAACATAGGGGTGTTTTGGCTCTCACTTGTTTGTTATGTGCTTTTAGAGTGCATCTCTATACGAATGCATGTATCAGTTTGCAAGTTTGGGCATCAGGCCTGCGGGCACCAGTTCAGTGTTTCTGGGTATCAGGTCTGCGGGCACCGGTTCAGTATTTCTGGGTATCAAGGGCCTGCGGGCATCAATTCAGTATTTTCGGAATCAGTTATCTGCGGGTATCAGATTCAGCTTTGGGGACAGTGATTTGGGAGTAGTGATTTGGGAATAATGATCGGTCTTTGAGAACAGTGTATCAATTGCATGTTAATTATACTCGACTGTGTGTTGTGTTTATTTACGCCGTTATGCTGTCCATTTGTCTGCTCATTTATTTCCTTATTATTGCTTTATTTATCTTTTTGCTAGGTAGTTTAGCACAATTGCGCCAGACCAAGCCGATATTCCCCAAGCACTCTGGACAAGAGGTCGCCGACTCAATCGATCTGAGGATCTGGTCGACGGACAACCAGTGTTTCACTCTCTACCCCCGGTTATCAGACGGAGGCTGAAAAGGCGCAGCATATCTGAGCAGAGGTTGCCAGAGCAGCGAATTACCCCATCAGTGGACAGTCGGATTGAGATCCCAATTGTTGCTATAGAAATAGACCTGCCAGTAGCTCAGACAAATCAGGGCAGTATGGCGGGACCGACAGGAGTTGAGGAAATGATACGTTAGATGCAGGACACCATGAGAGCCATGCAGCAGGATGCTGTTCGCTGAGATGAATTTGCCAAACAACAGGCCGAGATCATGGCCCAACAGGCAGAGTTAATTGCTAGATTGCAACAACAAGCCGGAGCATCTGCTTCACACCCAGTTCCTCCCCCACCAGGAATCCCGGCACCCGAAGAGGCACCAAATGTCCAGGCAGATACGGACATACCAACGGGGCCAGCTCCGCCCCTTATTCTGCCCCAGCTATCTAAGGCACCTATGCCTGTCAATCAACCGAACTCTCCCTTCGAGTTCGAGGTAGACCATACAGCACTGAAATTGAGCAAGCTTGAGAAGTTGTTCAAGAAATCCCAAGGGGTAAAGGCTATCTCGGATATCGAGGACGGATATACCGACGTGGCCGTGACGCTGCCGGATAGGTTTAAAATGCCGCAAATTGATCGTTTCGACGGATCGGCGGACCCCATGGTGCATCTCCGGCTATTTTTAGATATACTACGGCCAATGGGCCTCACCAGACCACAAAACTTTCACTATTCGGCCGGACCCTGTCGGGTGTGGCCGCTATCTGGTATGCGAAGTTAGAGGATGATGTCAAGCGGTGTTGGGATGAAATGGCCGAGGCCTTTGTCGCGCAATACTCTTACAATACCCAAATCGAGATTACGACCCGAGATCTCGAAACAACAAGGCAGGAGCCTAAGGAGAGTTTCTCGGATTTCGTAACTCGGTGGAGGGCGAAGGCTTCGATGATGACCCTGAGGCCTACCAACAAAGACCAAATCAGGATGATTGTGCGCAATCTCCAGTCAAAACTAATGCAAAAAATGATTGTGCTCCCCTTTCCCACTTTTTCTGATCTACATGAAATGGGGGTACAAATCGAAGATGCAATGAAACAGGGTCCGATTGACCAAGATAGAGAGCAACCCAGAAGAACCTTTAACCGCAACAACAATACAGGCCCGAGTGGCGCTGCAACTGCAAGAGCCTCGGAGGTGAGCGTGGTCACCACCATTCCCCCTCCCCTTCCAAGACCCATGGCAGCTACACCTTTCTCTGGCGTGTCCGGAAGCAACACACAAACCACTCGATTCCAACCCAGAGGCCAAAGAACCTTCACCCCACTGTATATGCCCCTGTCCAAGGCTCTAGGGGTATTAATCAGGAAAGGGCATCTAAAACCCCTGGAGCCGAGGCCATTGCCAAATCCACTCCCTCCTTCCCATAACCCAGCAAAATACTGCGCATATCACCAGCAAAATGGTCACGACACTGACCAATGTTTTAGATTGCGTCATGAGATTCAAGACCTCGTTGACAAGCAGGTGATTGTACCTCCAGAAAAACCCAATGTCACAACAAACCCTCTCCCACCGCACAATCAACCTCTGCCTCCCAAAAGAATCAACTTCATCCAAACTGGGGTCGTGTCTTACGATCCCAGCATATATATCACTCCTTCCCACCTACCTAAGCCGAAGGTGCTCCTTCATGACTGTACTGACTTTTTGTGCATGTTGGACATCTCCAGAACCCAACCTGAGCCAATGGTGGTGACTGGCAAAGATAGAACAGAGGAGATTTCAGAGGAGGATAGAATTGTTCAATCAAGGTTTGAGCAATCTGGGAGTGTCGCTGGGAAGCCTATGATCTGAGTGATTACATTCTGCCAGCAGGCCAGTTTGAGCCTAATATTGAATTGCCAGAGAGGGCGGAGCTGTGTGTGATCCGAGGAGATGGATTTGAGTAGGGGACAGATGGTTTGACGGTTGTAGAAGAGGACTTGGCCAACCTCCAGTTTTTCAACAACCAAGATCCAGGAGACGCGGCAGTCAACTGGTTTGATTATGAGGAATCGGCAGAGGCTACTGGGTGGCTCGATGACTTGCCAGACGTTGTTAACAAAGCTCAGTTAGAACAGGGCCCGGCAAGGGCAAGTATATCAGTGATGGCCGGAAGGGCCAGAAATCAGAATGAATCGTCGGAGAGCGCCGGTGCTAAGAATTCCGCTCGAAACTTGGGCATTATGAATGCGGGAATTGTTGAACAGCCAGCTGTACTGACGTAGTTGGAACAAGAAAGGTTTCAGGATGCCGAGAGAATTAGGAAAGCTAAGGGCCCTGAGGGGACTGAGAGTGCTGTGTGCACGAAGATAGAGAATGTTGCGAGCATGTGGACAGAGAGTACTGCGGGTACAATTGAACCAGAGCCAGACAGGTGTCTGTTGGCTGTCGACGGAATATGGTGGGAAGACGATGATTTATGTCTTGCCCACACGGATGAGGATTGGGGGAGTAATCAACCAGATGATACCTGGTATATCGGTGAGGTCGATCATATAACCAGAAGCGGGCAATATTTCAAGCCCCCGCACCTAGACCAGCCGGAGGCATCTGGGAAGGATAAGGAAGTTGAGGGACAAAAAGAGAAGCAAGTCGAAGAAAAGGCTGTACTGAAGCAGTTAAAGAAGATACAGCAGACATCTCCATCTGGGGACTGCTTATGGCATCGCGAGTGCATCGACAAGCTGTCTTATCGGCCATGGACAAGGCCAAGCTTTCTATAGACACCACGCCCGAACAGCTGGTGGGCTTAGTTTTTCCGGGAGGAGCTACCCCGATGTTGACCTTTTCTGACAAAGAACTGCCACCTGAGGGTGCAGACCATAACAAGCCACTCTACGTCTCCGTGGAGTGCAGAAATAAATGGATACCCGTGGTGCTTGTAGACACAGGGTCCGCCACCAATGTATGTCCAGCGAGGACTGCCTATGCAATTGGCTTGAAGACTGCGGACTTTGTGCCAATAGCCCAGGTGATTCGGGCATACGACAACACAAGCAGAGAAGTCATGGGGACAGCGAAAATTCAGACCAAGGTTGGGCCGGGGCAGCATGAAATTGACTTTCACATCCTAGAGGTTCCCGCCACTTTCAATCTGCTCTTGGGGCGGCCGTGGCTGCATCAAGTGAAGGCAGTTTCTTCTACCTTGCATCAAATGGTGAAATACCCCCATCGGAAGGGAGTAGCCATTGTTTTTGGGAATTCATCGATCCATCCACCGCCGGAAGTATCTACGCCAGTTTTGGAAATTGAGCACGGTATGGAGGATGTGTTCTTATCCGGTTTTACTCTAGCTGAGGCCCGGGTTGTGCAGAACATCTTAGCTGTTAATGAGGGGGTGTACGTCAGTGCTCAATCGGTATACCTCATGAACAAGCTTCAACATATCCCCGGGATGGGATTGGGAAAGAGCGGCCGGAAAGGCGTCGCAGCATTGGCCGAGGTGCCACATAACCCACATACCTTTGGCTTGGGTTATCTGCCTACCAAATAGGACTGGATGAGGAAGGGTAAGGAGATGGCTGGGAGAGCCAGAGTGAAGAAGGCGGGGAAGCCTTTTGACTTAATGCACCAGCCCATTCAGGGTACCCTGAACGGAAGCTTCGTCCGGGAGGGGGAGGACTTTCCGTTTTGTGGCTTCCCAGAGCCGTGGCTGAACGCGGAGAGGAAGCGCGTGCTGGGGTTTGAGATTTTCTTTGACCTGCAGTTACCCGGGGATGACGTTGCCGAAGAGCAGACAGACCCATTAGCTGAGGCTGAGCAGAATAAGGAAGTGCAGTCTGAGGACGTTGAAAATGAAATGGGGGTAACGTTGGCATGTCTACTTTCAGATCCTCCGATCGAACAGAAGTGCTTGGGGGATAACTTCTCGGTATGCGTGATCGGGAATGGAACGGCTGCGGGCCTACCAGCAACTATTTTGGATGCATCTATCGCACCCTCTCTCATTTGGCAGTATAAAGAGGGATTTTTGTCCAGCAGCACCGGGTCAGGCGGTGAGCCGGAATCTGATTCCACCGAATCTTGTGAGTCGGAATCAGGTTCCAGCTCGACTGAGTCTGAGTTTGGTATTCCTGGGGATGATAACCCGGATGCCGCAGTCTTGTCCAGGTTGTCTTTTTCTTTCTCTTTTGAGTCTGTTGTAACCGAGGAATCGGACAATTTGGATGTGCTTAATGAGAATCAAGTGGCTGTGGTTTCTGAGTACTTTTCTGTGCCCTTGATTTATTGCATTAATTCAGACTTTCAAAATTTTGATGAAAACGACGAGGGAGAAATTCTTTCGATTTTGCAACGCTTAATTGAACAAGAGCATGAAAGATTTGTTAAACCCTTAATGGATGAAATCACTACTGTGAATGTCGGTACTGAGGAGGACCCGCGGCTGGTCCAGATCGGGTCCACGTTGTCTTCGGAGGAATGCGAGCGCTTAGTCGCTTTATTAAAAGATTTCAAAGATGTTTTCGCGTGGTCCAACGAAGACATGCCTGGGATTGATCCTGAGATTGTACAGCACCGAATCCCTCTTGACCCCGAGGCCCGACCCGTCAAACAAAAACTCAGAAGAATCCGCCCTGACTGGGCCATCAAGATTAAGGAAGAGGTCACCAAGCAAATTGACGCAGGTTTCGTGCTGGTATCCGAATACCCAACATGGTTGGCTAACATCGTTCCAGTGCCGAAGAAGGATGGCAGGATCAGGGTATGCGTGGATTTTAGGGACTTAAACAGAGCTAGTCCGAAGGACGACTTTCCCCTGCCGCACATTGATGAGTTAGTGGACTTCACAGCGGGGCATGCTTTGCTTTCGTTTATGGATGGCTTCTCAGGCTACAACCAGATAGTGATGGCACCTGAAGACCGAGAAAAGACTGCCTTCACCACCCCGTGGGGGACATACTGCTACAGAGTGATGCCGTTTGGGTTGAAGAATGCTGGAGCTACATATCAACGGGTCGCGACCACAATATTGCATGACATGATCCACAAGGAGGTTGAGGTGTACGTGGACGACATGATTGTCAAGTCCAAAGAAAAGGAGGGCCACTACACCGCCTTGCAAAAGTTCTTTCAAAGGATCAAAGAATTCCGGTTGCGGTTGAATCCTCAGAAATGTACGTTCGGTGTCATAGCAGAGAAAATGCTGGGGTTTCTCATTACACAGAGAGGTATCGAAGTCGACCCTTCCAAAATCAAGGCCATCCTAGAAATGCCACCACCAAGGACTGAAAATGAGGTGCGAGGCTTTCTGGGTAAAGTGCAATTCATAAGACGGTTTATCTCAAAATTAACCTTGACTTGTGAACCACTTTTTGGTCTTCGGAAGAAAGGAATGAAATTCCAATGGGACGGCCGATGCCAAGCTGCTTTTGAAAAGATCAAGGAATATTTACAGAACCCACCCGTGTTGTCACCGCCGGAGCCGGGGAGATCATTGATATTGTATCTTTCAGTAACTGAGACCACAATGGGCTGCATGCTCGCGCAAGAATCAGAGGACAAAGTGGAGAGGGCCATCTACTATCTGAGCAAGAAGATGCTAGAGTATGAGACTCGCTACACACCGTTGGAAAAGGCTTGCTTAACTTTGGTATGGGCTACCAGGAAACTGCGGCACTACCTGTTAGCTCACTCTGTAATGTTGGTTTCACAACTCGATCCCATCAAATATCTTTTCAAGAAACCAGCACTTACGGGTAGGCTAGCTCGTTGGTTGCTGTTGCTTTCCGAATTTGATCTAAAATATGTGACACGCAAGTCGGTCAAGGGAAGAGCAGTAGCAGAATTCTTAGCCGATCATCCAGTGGAAGGAGGTGAAGCAGTTGAGTATTTATTTCCAGATGAGGCCATTTTGCATATCGACGACGAGTTTTGGACGATGTACTTTGACGGAGCGTCAAACCAGTACGGGTATGGGATAGGGGTGTTACTAATAGCACCCGACAACTCCCGTATCCCTCTAGCATTCAAACTCCGATTCAAAGTCTCGAACAACGAAGCAGAATATGAGGCATGCATTGCCGGTCTGGAAGCAGCCGTGGAACTAGGGGCAAAACGGTTGGACGTCATCGGGGACTCGAATCTTGTTGTATCTCAAGCGAAAGGAGATTGGAAAGTCAAAGAAGAAAAGACGATGATGTATCATCAAACCTTGGATTTGTTGATTCCTCGGTTTGAGAAGTTAAACTTTGCTCATCTACTAAGAGAAAACAACAGGTTCGCAGATTCTTTAGCAACTCTATCTTCCATGATAGACATCCCGTTTGGAGTTCGGATGCGTCCAGTCATTATTGACCAGAAATTTGCACCAACTTATGAGTCAATTGCTACTATAGACGAGGTTCAAGATGAGAACCCCTGGTATTATGACATTTGGAACTTTTTGGAGAAAGAGACGTATCTGCCAGGGGCGAATGCCAAGGATAAAAGGGCAATCAGAAGAATGGCCGTTCAATTCATCATCTGCGGAGGTAAATTGTACAAGAGAGGTCATCTGGGAATACATAAGCTATGCGTTGAAGCTGAAGAATCAAAACGCCTGATGGAGGCCATCCATGGAGGGGAATGCGGTGCACATATGAACGGGGTAATGCTGGCACGGAAAATCCTCAGACAGGGTTACTACTGGTCCACCATGGAGGAGGATTGTATCGGCTTTGTTCAGCGATGCCACAAATGTCAGATCCATGCAAACCGCATGAACATCCCGCCATCAAAGTTGTACAACATGACTTTGCCGTGGCCATTTTCAGTTTGGGGAATCGATGTGATCGGGGCTGTCACTCCGAAGGGGTTTAACGGGCATGAGTTCATCCTGGTCGCAATAGATTATTTCACGAAGTGGGTTGAGGCCCAATCCTATGCGGTGTTGAAGGCGTCACATGTTGCAAAGTTCATCAGAAACAACATCATCTGTCGTTATGGGGTCCCAAACGAGGTCATTTCAGATAATGGTTCCCACTTCGAGAAGGAAGTGATTGACTTGTTGGAGAAATACAATGTGGCTTTTCATAAGTCGTCTACATATCGGCCGCAAACCAATGGAGCGATCGAGGCCGCCCACAAGAATGTCAAACATATATTGCAGAAGATGGTGGAAACCTATCGGGATTGGCCAGACAAGCTGCCGTTTGCTCTGTGGGGGTACCGGACTTCAATTAGAGCTTCTACTAGGGCGACTCTGTATTCATTAGTTTATGGGATGGAGGCCGTTTTGCCTATTGAAATCGAGGTTCCGTCTTTGCGAGTGCTGGCTGAATGTCAGATAGCCGAAATAGATTAGCAACAGAACAGATTTGAAGAACTCATGCTTTTTGACGAACGCAGGCTGAAAGCATTGTACCATGTTCAAGGATATCAGCGCAGAATTGCCAGGGCTTTTAACAAGAAAGTTAAGTCCAGAAATCTAAAAGAAGGAGATTTGGTGCTCAAGGACAATCGAGCTCCCATCCACGACCCAAGGGGCAAGTTCAGACCCAATTGGACTGGTCCCTACATCATCAAGTCAATCTGGTCGGATGGAGCTGTGGTTCTAATGGACCTAGATGGCTTGGAGTTCTCGCAACCGATCAATATGGACAAGTTGAAGAAATATTACCCCTGAGGGGCTCGCTAGGCCGAAAACCCGAAAGGGCGACCTAGGCAAAAGTTAGAGCATTGAAAAATTGGAAAATATAAAAACTGAGCTCGCAAGGTTGAAAACCCGCAAAGGGCGGCCTTGGCAAAAGTTAGAGCGTAAAAGGAGAGTGAAAATACCCGAGTGAACCTAAGCCTGAACTACGTAAGGCTTGATTCCCATCTTTGGGATACGTAGGCAACTTCATCCTGAAGTTCAGCCATAAACTTTTCCCCGATCAACTTTGTCCATTTGATCATCTCAGTCATCTTTGTCTATTTAGCATTCAAGAATTCGGTTATGATCTTCGGTGCAGTGCTCTTCAGACTAGGGGCAACTTTCCGTTGCTGCGCAGTGTCGCGGTACTCTTCAGACTAGGGGCAACTTTCCAGTTGCAGGGATCCGAGGTTGTGCATCTCAGTGACAGATTTCAGGCATGTCTACTTCTGATCCATATCGAAAATGGTTTTGAAAAGTTTTAATAAAAGTTGACTCTGTTCAAATTAATCTTTTTACTACTTAGACCATTTTCGGACCCAAGCGGAAAATTTTCAGTACCCACAACCTTCAATTTCATTGATTTCAATACAGAATTCTCCTGCTCTTGCATACAAATTGAAGTTACTTTTTTATTACAATCATAAAGAAAACTTGAAAGTACTAATAAAGCAATAAATTCGGGGCATAGCTAAGTCAGGTGTTCCTGCGCCCCCTCCTAGAGCTGGTCAAAGCCTCTGATACCAATGTAGGCCCTTCCTGTGCCTCTTCATTAAGCCAATCCAAGCACTCATCAGACAAGGTGCAACTGAAAGTGGGAGCAGGGGCCAGGAGCTCTCTAGTCCTCCATGCTGTGGCACACCGGGCAAGCTGTGCGCCTCGAACCGGGAATGCAGCAAGATACTCTATCCCCTCTGGCAGGCAAGTCTGATCATGACCGAACTGGCGTCGAAACCGGAACGGAAAGTAGAACACATAGTGAGTCAGACCAATCAACTGGATCCTGGTCTGCCAGGACATGCTATAGCTCATTGCCGGAAGATCGAGCCAAGGACAGCGCCAAGCAATGCGATCCGCAGACAAATTGCACATCCAGTCGAACCACCATCCCTCATCAAGGGCGTCGACTAGTCGTTGTCGGAAGAAGTAGCCGCGAGCTGAGCAGGCTGGGCAAGAGTCCACAACCTGCAATTTATCCATCAGCCATACTTGGGGAGGGATGAAAAATGAGAGAATAAAGAATAGAGAGATGTACGATGAGAAAAAATTAAGAAAAGGGTTTTGTGAGAAAAATCGAGCCTGAGGGCCAAGTGATGTGAGCAATATATATGTGAGAAAGGGTAGGAAACATTACCTGCAGCAGTAGTGGACTCCCCACGAATCTGGTCGTCTCTTGGCGATAAAAAGCATCCAAGCCCATCAGCATCTCGGCCAATGTCATGGCAATGCAGCTCTTTCCTTCTTTCAAGCCTTGAGCAACTTCAATCAGATGGATGCTAGATCCGCTAAAGCCCGGGGCAAGCAAAAAGTGAGATAGCATGCACAAGCAAAGGGCGTGTTGCCGAAAACCTTGCCAATGATGGTCGCCGCGGTTACCGGCATCAGAAAAGCGATGAATCAAGCCAAGGATATCCAGTTCCCCGTTACAGATCAGAGACCGAGCATCGTGCATGGTGAGCCCACACATCTGTCCTAAAGCTTGGGCTTGACCGAAGCGAAGCTGAGACAAAATCTCTTCATGGCGCTCAGATTCCATCAAAACTTGAAAATCTTCGAAGGTCAGACACATCTCTTGCCCGCTAAAGCTAAAGACATGTGTTACCGGATTCCAAAACCTCGCCGCGGCATGGAGGAAAGGAATGTGCAGCGAAGTACGGCTCAGCGTAAATAGTGCATTCAAGCCGAAACCCCGAAAGTTTAACTTTTCCGAGCCATATAGAGAAGCAATCCAAGCTGTGAGATTTTGGGTGAGAAATGCTTCCATTTTGGTGCAAAACTAAGATGAAATGAGAGAACCACGAGGCTGGAGTTTTTAAAGAGGATAAGGCACTGTTCGGAGGACACGTGTCAAAAATTTGGTGGTTGCCAAGCTAGGTGGCTGGCCGGCCACCTTTTCTGGTAGGCCGACCACCCCTCTCTCCTCCAATGCAAAAAGCTGGTCGGCCAGCTCCCTTAGGTGGTCGGCCATCAAGAGGAGGGTGGCTTTAGTCTTGTTTTAGCTTCTAGAAGAAAGTTCCAAGCATTTCCATGCATTGGGGGGCCTTAAAGGTGCGAGTATTCCTCCGTTTCGAATGCGTTTCGTCACCCAGATCGTCCGAAGTGTATTTGTTTATCGAGTTGTTGTTAAATTCAGTTTATTGAGTTGTTGTTTTTGCTTATCGAGTTGTTGCTTTGCTTACCGAGTTGTTAAGCTTACCAAGTTGTTGAATTTTGTCAAGTTGACGAGTTTTGTGTATTGAGTTGTTACTCTTTGTTTATCAACATTGTTGTGTCTTGCTTATCGAGTTGTAAACTTGCTAAGGTTCTATCCTTTCTTAGTAAGTTAAGATTGCTTTGTTTGTTGCGTCGGTTCACTACCTGACTTGGCAATTTTCAATGCACGATTTCCATTCAATCTCATTTTTGTGCAAAATAATGCGATGCGATGCAAGAACATAAAATACAACATTTTTTCAAAAGCTGTTTCATTCCATCACGTTTCCTTTGTTACAACATTTTACAATAAGGGTACAAGTTTTACATAAAATAAAACTGCCTAATAATGTACAATGTGCTGCAACTACTAGTAAAAAAGGCAAATAAAGCAGGAACATCTGTGCTCTCAAGCATAAGAAGAAGAGGCCCTTTTCGTCCTCTTCTGCAGAACAGCCTCAGCGCCATCATCGCCATCCGAATCGGAGCCACTGCCTTCGGAATCCTCCTCGGCATCACCTCCGCCCTCAGAGCTAGACTCAGAGTCATCCTCTCAGCCAGCAGATGTCTCTGACTGACGATGCGCAGACTCCTTCTACTCACTGGACTCCTCCTCAATAATATGTGCTCTGCGCCCGCCTCGTCTGCGAGACGACTCCCCTCTCCCGGCCCCTCGAGAAGGCCTAGATGGCCCAGCTCCTCGGGAAGGCCCAGATGGCCCGACCTGTAGTCCGGTATATATCAGAGGCATCTGAAAAGAA
The DNA here is from genome assembly GCF_055761805.1 of Camellia sinensis. NCBI lineage: Eukaryota > Viridiplantae > Streptophyta > Magnoliopsida > Ericales > Theaceae > Camellia > Camellia sinensis. The sequence continues at coordinate 77,495,125 of NC_138964.1, forward strand.
AGAGTGCAATTTGAATACATTAGCCAAAATATGTATATTAGATGTACAAATAAAAAGCTACATGGAATGAATGCATGCCAATATAGTACATGGATGTGGTGTGTATCAGATGTGCTTTTCGCATACAATCGGTCAATCAATGTATTGAAATGTTCAAATTCAGCATGTCATCAGAAATGTGATAAATGCAAGAAAGCTAAGCAATACCGAGACGCCCATGATTGACAGTTGCGCCTCTCTCCGCAAGACCATGCCTTCGAGCGAGGCCACTAACCCGAGTAACCCCTCAGCATACTCCGTGGTAGGCTGTAGATGCAAGTGCAAATCATCAGTGAATGAATGAATGTCCAAGTATCTGAGTGATAAAGCAAAGCTGTAAAACATACTGGTGGTGAGTCAGGGTCTCTGGTGTATGGATGATCTGGCATAGGAGGCTCTAGCGGAATTGGGTAAGAAGCCCCGTATCTCCATCCCGTCAACTCAGTCGGGATACCTGGCCATCCAGCATCATGATAAGTCAGAGGAATCTGAGGAACCAGTCCAGCCCCACCTCTGGATGTGCCAGCCCTACTGGCCGAAGGAATGTCTCTGGCTCGGGTGCGACTCGAAGACGGCATGCCTGTAGGCCTCCTCGAGGGAGTACGAACACCTGTCAATGGAGGCATCAAGTAAGTGTGACGGTAAGTCGCGTACTCCCCGTCCTCCAAATGCAGCAGTGCATCAATGCCCAGCCTGGCATCAATGACACCCTGGGGAGTAAGCCTATCAGCGAGCCGCATACCGTCTGGGGGTGCTGAAGGGACACTCGGCTCAGGGAAGCCCATAGTCTGACGAAGAAAGCGTTCCCCCAGGAACCAGGCCCTACCAACTGGCCCCTCGAATAAGATCCTATACCGGGAGGAGGCCCATCCTCCGGCAAACTGGAATCAGAGATCCCCACCCAGAGGTGCCCAGGGCTGCCATAAGATCTCCAGATAGCCAATGCATAAGCCGATTAGAAATCGCAAATGTCTAAGCATGAATCAAAGATTTACACGGGAAGAACTGAGAGTTCTAACATACCTCGGTCGCCCGCACAGTGTCAAAATACTGCCGTAGGTAAGGGAGAGTCTCCCGGGGCCGCGACCGGTACTGGCCCTCGAAGACGAGTGAATAAGGGGTCATGAGAGGGGCTTCCACCTCGAGCTCCGGGGCTAGCGTCGGAAAGTACGCGAAGACCCATAACTGTGGAAAACAGGGCAAAAGCCATCAGAATACACAATGCTGAGTGCAAAATCTAAATACAGAATGCTGAGGGCAGAATGTAAGTACAGAATGTAAAGTGTGCCGTGTGTGCAATATACAAATTATGAAAAGCAGAAATGTGAATCAAGATGGCAGAAGGTACCTCCCAGGCTCTCCAATAACTGCCGACTATGTTCCCTCGTCCGCGGGAGGTCGCACTCATATAGCAATAGAGGGTAGCCAAGCTGGCGCCACCCCAGTCATACTGACTAACCTGCGTAAGGTCCACCAGGGCACTCAGCAAATATAGCCCAACGGTGTTCCCCCTATCGGCGAACAGAGTGGTCCCGAAAAGGAACATCAAAAACCCGCAGGCGTACTGTGCAATCTCCTCAGGAGTCTCGGGCTCAATCCCCCTGAACTGTGTAGAGAACCAGGTATATCAGACTCGGCCCGAAGATCGGTCTACCGGTGGGCAAGCTCCCAACAAATGAATCCAGGCTGCCTCCCACTCGCTCATGTCCTCGTCGTAAGTGATCGCCGAGCCTCCCACGTCAAGGCCCGTCAAAACAGCGAAGTCAAATGAGGTCATGGTCATGTCCCCGGCAGCTGAGAAATGGAAGGAGTTGGTGGTGTCCCACCATCTCTCTACCAAGGCGCCCATCAATGTCTGGCTAGCTGGATAACGAGATATCCCGGTACAAAAGGTCCCGAATCCTGCCAGATCAATCCAATCGCGGACAGCCTCCAGGAGCTCCGCGTACCAATCTCTCGCAATAATAGAACCATATCGCCGCGCAACGCGGGAGGATGTCTGCATTCATAACAAACACATGTATTCAGTTTCAGAATGGAATGAATAAACTGTATGCAAATAAAGGAAATGTGCTATGTGCAAATCAAATCAACTTTCAATTAAATGTGAGCGCGTTCACCATCAAATTTGGGCTGCGTGTTCAGATTTCAGAAATTTAAAGTTTGGGCTGCGTGTTCAACTTTCAATTAAATGTGGGCTGCATGTTCACCAATCAAATTTGGGCTGCGTGTTCAGATTTCAGAAATTTAAAGTTTGGGCTGCGTGTTCAACTTTCAGTTAAATGTGGGCTGCGTGTTCACCTTCAAATTTGGGCTGCATGTTCAGATTTCAGAAATTTAAAGTTTGGGCTGCGTGTTCAACTTTCAATTAAATGCGGGCTACGTGTTCACCTTCAAATTTGGGATGCGTGTTCAGATTTCAGAAATTTAAAATTTGGGCTGCGTGTTCAACTTTCAGTTAAATGTGGGCTACGTGTTCACCTTCAAATTTGGGCTGCGTGTTCATATTTCAGAAATTTAAAATTTGGGCTGCGTGTTCAGATTTCAGAAATTTAAAGTTTGGGCTGCGTGTTCAACTTTCAATTAAATGTGGGCTGCGTGTTCACCAGTCAAATTTGGGCTGCGTGTTCAGATTTCAGAAATTTAAAGTTTGGGCTGCGTGTTCAACTTTCAGTTAAATGTGGGCTGCGTGTTCACCTTCAAATTTGGGCTGCGTGTTCAGATTTCAGAAATTTAAAGTTTGGGCTGCGTGTTCAACTTTCAATTAAATGTGGGCTGCGTGTTCACCTTCAAATTTGGGCTTCGTGTTCAGATTTCAGAAATTTAAAGTTTGGGCTGCGTGTTCAACTTTCAGTTAAATGTGGGCTGCGTGTTCACCTTCAAATTTGGGCTGCGTGTTCAGATTTCAAAATTTTAAAATTTGGGCTGCGTGTTCAGATTTCAGAAATTTAAAGTTTGGGTTGCGTGTTCAACTTTCAATTAAATGTGGGCTGCATGTTCACCAATCAAATTTGGGCTGCATGTTCAGATTTCAGAAATTTAAAGTTTGGGCTGCGTGTTCAACTTTCAGTTAAATGTGGGCTGCGTGTTCACCTTCAAATTTGGGCTGCGTGTTCAGATTTCAGAAATTTAAAGTTTGGGCTGCGTGTTCAACTTTCAATTAAATGTGGGTTGCGTGTTCACCAATCAAATTTGGGCTGCGTGTTCACCTTCAAATTTGGGCTGCGTGTTCAGATTTCAGAAATTTAAAGTTTGGGCTACGTGTTCAACCTTCAATTAAATGTGGGCTGCGTGTTTACCATCAAATTTGGGCTGCGTGTTCAGATTTTAGAAATTTAAAGTGTGGGCTGCGTGTTCACCTTCAAATTTGGGCTGTGTGTTCAGATTTCAGAAATTTAAAGTTTGGGCTACGTGTTCAACCTTCAATTAAATGTGGGCTGCGTGTTCACCTTCAAATTTGGGCTGCGTGTTCAGATTTCAGAAATTTAAAGTTTGGGCTGCGTGTTCAACTTTCAATTAAATGTGGGCTGCGTGTTCACCTTCAAATTTGGGCTGCTTGTTCATATTTTAGAAATTTAAAGCTTGGGCTGCCTGTTCAACCTTCAATTAAATGTGGGTTGCGTGTTCACCAATCAAATTTGGGCTGCGTGTTCAGATTTCAGAAATTTAAAGTTTGGGCTGCGTGTTCAACCTTCACTTAAATGTGGGATGCGTGTTCACCATCAAATTTGGGCTGCGTGTTCAGATTTCAGAAATTTAAAGTCTGGACTGCGTGTTCACCAATCAAATTTGGGCAGTATGTTCAGATTTCAAAAATTTAAAGTTTGGGCTGCGTGTTCAACTTTCAATCAAATGTGGGCTGCGTGTTCACAATCAAATTTGGGCTGTGTGCTCAGATTTTAGAAATTTAAAGTTTGGGCTGCGTGTTCAACTTTCAACAAATGTGGGCTGCGTGTTCACAATCAAATTTGGGCTGTGTGTTCAGATTTCAGAAATTTAAAGTTTGGACTGCGTGTTCAACTTTCAGCGAATGTGGGCTGCGTGTTCACAATTAAATTTGGGCTGTGTGTTCAGATTTCAGAGATTCAAGTGATTGAACTGTGCGTTCAAGGCAGAGTATTGTGTTATAAACTAAGCATACAGAACAAGTTGTGTGCTAAAATGAGCAGAAGTATGGCATGCGGATGTGTCCAGAACGAGCAATAAGCATACATAGCATGAAATGCAGGGAAAATGCAGAATTAAGGCAGGAAATGTAAAAAAGTGAAGTACATACCTCTCGCGCCTCATGAGAGAGATGGGACTCCGGCTCCCGCAATAGCAGGTCTACAGGAGCTCGAGGGTCGAAGTCGGTAAAATGATAAAAAATCGCCCGAGGGAGGACATGAGTCGAAGGATTGTACCTCTAGGGGATAAAGGGGCGAACCCTCGGATGCAAAGACATGATGTCAGGGTCGCCTCCGGCGCCGGGAGAACGTCCACCGTGGGGAAATTGACCCGCCATTTCAAGAAATCTGCAAAAAGGAGCAAAAATGAGCGAAATGAGCCAAAATTGGAAAAAGTCAATAAAAGTCAACTCTCGGGAAATGAAAAAGTCAACAAAAGTCAAATCCCGAGAAAATCTTCCAAATATTGAGACAAACTTACCTTAAGTGGTGAAAATGAGAAAAGAAGCTCCGAAATCAAATTTTAATCGGTTCAAAGTGAAGAGAACTGAAAGTTTTCGCGAAACAACTTGGCGTGGGGTGTTGGAAAACGCATATAGAGCGCAGATCTGAGAAACAAAATGCTCTAGGAAGGGAGAGAGACTGATTTCGGACCTGATGTTATGAGCAAAAGGTGTTTGGCTTTGTGTATTTAAAGAAATGGGAGCAAAAAGACCAAACTGCCCCGGATTTGGGCTAGGTGGTCGGCCGGCCACCTTTTCTGGCAGGCCGACCACCCCTTGCACTTCAACCTGGTCGGTGGCCTCCCCTGGACTCCAAACCTAGTCGGTGGTGTTCCCAAGAGGGCCTCCAAGGTCTCTGCAAATTTTGCTGATGATTGGAGTCCCCAGGACCCGAGAGAGTACAAGAAAAGTGCATTTTTTTGTCGCGAAATCCCTCCGCAGGAACTCCAACTCCAACTTTCGATGCGTGTCTCATCGTCACTCGTCAAGAGCAAGATGTATCCTTTTTGAGTATGCTGTGACCCTTCCGGGACGTAAACCGGAGGTCGCGATTGAATCGCACTCGTCGAAACTTGCATTTCTTCGCTCGTTATCTCGCGTCAAACACGCATTCGAATTCACACTTATCCTGCATTGTTATGCACATCACTTGCATTATCATGCATACCACCTGCATTGTTGTGCACGTTTCATTGGTATTGTCATACCTCCATGCTTAGCTCGCGTTGTTACGCGCGTGTCCCTCGCATTGCGATGCGCTTTCCCATCAACACCCTGTTTGTCTGCATTCGATGTAGTGTTAAACATGTGTTGCTAACTATGTTGTACTTGTTGAGTTTCTTCCTCTTTCAGGCACGATATTGTATGTACGGTTCATTTGAAGCTGGTACGACCAGACAAATCGCGCAGGTATTGTATCTTCTCCGTGTGAGACGTAGCGAGAATCGAACAATTCTCCGCATTCTTAAACTGCATGAAATGTAGTTGTTGTTTTGCATTCTTGCTTAAAACTGTTGCGTGTGCGCTTCATTACAGCTTGCTGTTTTGCATGATCATGAATTATATCCGGCTTTGTGTATACCATTTTGCATTTTGCCCCTGGCTGTGGGCATGCCTGCGGGCACATCTTTGTTATATTGCCTGTTTGTCTAAGTCTTTGGCCTCATCAAAAATTGGTCGTCTCTGGGCTTTGACATTCACTCCCGTCACGTGTGACTTCCGAGTTCTATCAAAGAGGGGCAACTGTAGACACCCCATTTTTGACCGACCTTAAGACTCAGACGTCACCAGTTGAGTGCTCGGTGATGTTGCATATTGTGCTCGTTCTGAGGTTTCAGAGTCTCGGCTGCGAGCCTCGCCTCCGGACTTCAGGGCTCTTTTGTGCTTTGCCTCGGTTTGCGAACCAGGTCCTGTTTTCTCTGTTTTCTCTTTCCAAAGGGAGGGAGAGGTCTCGTAGACCATCTCTCAGTGGCCGTAGGCTACGTTTCGTGGTCGTAGGCCATTTTTTCCATTTGGAGCCCGGTTTCCGATTTTCAGAGCCGTCGGTCGTGTGCCTCGGTTCGGGACTCCTTAACTACCTCCGTTTGCTCTGATTTTTGGCACACATCTTATTTCCTCCCTTTAGAGGGACACTGTGGCCTGGGAGACCACCTTCGTGGTCATACGCCACTTCCGGTGCCTAACAGCCTGTTTTCGGGGCCCCGAACCGCGCGTTTTGGCCTCTGAACCTTCGTTTTGCATCCGTTTTGGTCCATCTTTGGTAGAGACCCTATTTTCACTGTTAGGGAGGTGGTAGGATGGTGGCCAGCCACCTATTCCCCTGAAAAGCCAGTTTTCTCATTTTCTCTCTCCAAAAGCCGATTTTTCTGACAGAAAGCTGGTTTTTTCCACTTTTGAGCTACATTTTCTGGCTTTTCATACCACCATTGTGATCTACTCATCTGGGAGGCCACCAATATTGGTAGGCCGACCAGTAATTCCTCTTAACCCTTTTGAACCCCTCTAAAAAGCTAGCTTTTCTCTCTCTGGGTCACATTTTCTGGTTTTTCTCCACAGGGCTGTGTTCTACTCATCTGGGAGGCCACCTTTCTGGGTAGGCCGACCAGCAATTGTTCTTGAACCTTTTGACCCCTGGTCGGCCGACCAGGGGGAGTGGCCGGCCGGCCACTTGAACTGGCCGGCCTGCTTATTGCTTTTCCTCTCTTTGAGTGTAATCCAGCTATGCCAGCTAGAGATCATTTGGTGCATCCTCCATATACGTGTATGGAGGATCTTTGAAGCTTCCAAGAGAAGCTTTGGCCTCTCTTCTCTATAAGAGAGGCCCTCCTCTTCATTTGGAGAGGTTAGACACTTTTGCTTAAGGCTTATCACCTCCCACCTCCATTGCTACTATTCCAAGCTCCAAAACCCTAACTTCCTTGGTTCATTTACACTACAACCCATAGTACCACACCACCATCATCCATTCCAGTCCCTTGGAAGTCATTTGCAGAGGTTGAAAGCTCATTTCCCTGGACCAAAGGCTGCTGGAAAGTTAGGCTACAAGGGTAAGCTCCTATTCTCCCCATTTTTACACTATTTTGTTCTATATCTTAGCCCCTTTTTCTTACATTTTTGGGATTTGGCCTGAACTAAAAAAAGTCTTATTTTGAGCTCATCTTCATGTTTGATTAAGGACTTTTCTTTGTTTGAAGTCTTCTACTGCCCCTTTCCCTTTATCTCTCTTTTAGGGCTATTTTTGCATCATATTTTAGCCTTACTTGTGAGCATATTCAAGATTTTCCATAAACTGTAAAGTATCTTTTTTTGAGTCCCTCTTCGACTTTGTTGAAGGGCTCTTTGCTGTTTGAGGCCTTTTTCTGCCCTGTTTGCTCAATCTCTCTTTTAGGGCTGTTTTTGCATGATACATTAGCCTTATTTTTGAGCCATTTTAGACCTCGACCTAAACTAAAAAAAATCTTGTTTTGATATCATCTTTATGTTTGATTAAGGTCTATTCTCTGTTTGGGGTTATCTTTCCCTATGCATGCTTCATTCCTTCATGATTAAGGCTATGCATTAGAGCACTTGCATTGGCCATGGTTTGGCCTCTTAGACACTGAAATCCAGTGGATTTTCAGTGGCTTTGACGCATTTTTGAGTGCCAAAATTAGAGGGGGGTGACCCCCTCTCTCCTTGTCTTGTTTGGGGATCTTTTAGGCCTTCCAAAAGGACCCTATTTTGCATGCATCGAAGTCACTTTCCAGGCCTCATTCTGAGGATTTTGAGGCCTGCCTTGGCTCTGTCCGAGGCCCATTTTGCCATATTTTAGGTCTATGTTGCATGTGTAGACCAATCCCATTCAAGGCCCTTCAAAGAGGCCTTTCTTTGCATGTTCCCTAGACCAATTTTAGGGTCAATTTGGTGAGTTTTAGAGCTTTCATATTTGATTTCCAGAGTTAGTTGTGCCATGCTAAGTGTTCTTGATGCATGTGCTTAATTACCCCTTGTATGCCCTTCCAAAGAAGCCCCTCATTTTTGCACATGTTGGCTACATTTCAGTGATTATTCAGACATATTTTGGCATGTTTTATTCACTAATTTTTGCTGGTTTGGTGAGATTTCATATGCTTCATATGCATGCCATGTAAACCATGTTTGCTAGTCAAAGTTGCATGCTATTTTAGTCCATCACGCTAGCATCTTTTGGTCATGCTTTGAACTAGAAATGTTCATGTTTTGGGACTGCCTTGGCTCTGTCTTTGTGCTTCATGGTCAAATAATGCATGCTTTGTATAGCTACAAGTCAATACATGTGCCTAGTTTTGAAGTTTCGGGGCTCATCTCATGCATCGAGTGCCATATATCCATGATTCGGGATCATTTTGCATCATATTTCAGTGCTGAAATTTACATATTTGGATGCCATGTTGCATGCCTTGCCATGCCTTGTTAGAGTTGCACGTTGTGCCTTAGGTTCGATCCTCGGTTTGCGTGCATGTGTGCACGCACTTCGGTGGTCTCATTTCCATCTCATGGCCACTGATGTGAGTGTGGCTGAGGTCCACTCATGTTGGTGTAAGTCCATTATGCATTGTGTATGCCATTTCATAGTATTGCGTATGCTAGGTTGTATTTTAGAACATTGTGTATGTCATGTTGCGTCGTGCATTGTGTATGCCATTTCATAGCATCGCGTATGCTAGGTTGTATGTTAGTCGCATTGTGTATGCCATCTCATTTGCAATGTGTTTGGGATAGGAGTTAGCCCAAGCACGGGAAACGAGGGACGTTTCGTACTCCGAGTGACGGCACGTGTCTCAATTCCCCGGTCGCCGACACTCCGGATTACCCATGATGGAGTTTAGGTCTTGTTGTGTTTTCATGTGCATTCATCTCATATTGAGTCGTGCAATTCGGCTCCTCGGCCATCATGCATCGATATGCGTGATTGGTGACACGAGGATCGAGGACTACACTCCCCGAAGAGTAGTCATGCATACATATGTGAAAATACTTTGCCATGCCCCTTTGTTGCTCTCTGTTGTAGCAAATCAGAAATCAGCGGCCTTCTGCAGCGTTGCGCAATATTCCGAAAACAATTGCAAACAGAGGCAAACCGGGACATCGCAATGGATTTCCGTGCCAGGCAATTCAAGCATGCATCATTCCACCATTCGAAACAGAGCTGAGGCAGTCCATAGGCTTACGTGCTAGTTTATCGCTTTCCTAGATTAATTTGTTAATTAATTAGGGTTTTGTAATATTTAATTATTCATTCTGGACTGTAATTATTTATTCGGACTGTATTATTCTTTTGGACCATCCGAGCGAGGGCAATGTCGTAATAAGTGTGCGTGCGTGTGATGTATGTCTTCCAACCCCACGTCTTTCTCCCTTTCATTTACCAGCTTATGATGGTTAGATTAGGGCATGTTTCAATTAGCATACAGTATGATAGCATGTTTGCATTCATTCATCTGTATTGCATGCACCGGGCTCGGTGCACCATACTAACTGCATTTGTATTTCAATTCCAAATTGAATACTTGTTAGTTGTAGCATTCCACATGTCATTTTAGAATAGCCGAGCCTATTGTAGTTGCATTTTGCATGTGTTGCATTAGGCATTTCTGTATAGTTAAGATCATGCATGAATTTCTAACATAGCTTCTGTTTTGGCTTGGAGTACTCGGTAAGTTTTATGCTTTAGCATCCTTGCATGCGTGTGAATGACTGTCATGACAGCATGCTTACCATGAGGCTATGTGCTTATGTGATATACCTGCCTGAATGCATGTGGGTGAAGGTTGGGTTATTTGAACTGGAACAATTCATTAATTGGGAGTTTTAAGCCCACTAGATAGTGGCAAAATCATGTTTTCTAAGCCCACCCGAGGGTGGCAAATCCGCATCTTAGCCTACTTATGAGTAGCACCATCAAACCATTTTCAAATAAACAAACATGAGATGTTTTGTTCCAATTCAGGCGATCCAGTCTATACTTGTATGCTGTGCGCATCACATAGTAAATCTAGGCTAATAACCGGAATAAGAACGCATAATGTTTTCAAAACTAGATATCATGGTTAGTAGAGGCCGATCTTTGATCGGGCGAGCGGGGGTGCTCACGAAGTGACCTTCCCCAATCGTACCCAAGTTCTCGAGCCGAGGCAACTTTGGTAATGACGGACACGTGGCCTTAGGCAACGAGTCAGGGTTTCCTAAATTTCCCAAAATAAAATATTTAGGTGGCGACTCTGTATCTGGCAAAGCAGTCCATGTTTGGCACTTCTTTCAAAAAAATCTATTTTCAAAAACGATTTGTCGGATTTGGACTCTTTGATGATTCATCGGTCTTGCATTGCACTCCGCGAGATTAGATACAGGACCGTGGCACCAATTGAGTCCGAACTGTAGAAAGGCCCGAGGGCGCGTCTACAATTGGATGAATGTTGTGCTGACTTTTAAATTGCTTGATGAATTCTAGTCAACTTTTACAAAGAAATTTTGAACTTTTTCATAGTTATGCGTCGTTTTTTTTTTTTTCCTCCAAGCTTTGCATTTATATTTTTAGTGAACTTTTTTGTGGAATGCTCCCATGGATTATTTTTGAATGCTGCAGAAATTAATGACAATATTTAGTAGTATCAGTTTTTACTTGGCTTGATAGAATTACATTCCATTATGTTATTGTTAGTGCCTGCTACACATCAAATTTTACATTTAAACTGAAATTTATTTTGTTTTATTTATTGTATTTTACTTTGGAAATGCCTTTTTTGATTCAATCTGCACTTTGATGATTATACATCTAATGTAATATGACATGCCAGGCTTAAATTGTTGTGGGAGTAATAATTGCTAGGGTTAGGATTTGTTGGAGAAAATGAGGGTAGTTTAGTATTATCTGAAAATTATTGGTATGTATTAAGAGAAAATTAAAAGTTTTAATTTGTGTATAGTGTGAACTGAGTAAATGGTGTACACTAAGATAAGTAATGGTGTGGAAATAGAATTACCCGCCAACTTTATGATACAATTTCTCATTCAAATCTTAAAGGTTTTTTGTTATTCTTTTTGTGGTGTAAATATCTTATTATAAAGAATCTAAACCCACTTGGACCCATGTCAACCGGTCCTACTTTAATCTCACATTAAAGTCACTAAAAAATCTTTTGTTTTAACAGTTAAAACACAATATATATAACAAAGGGAATTCTATTAAATAGACTTTGCATATATCCCAATTATGTCCTTTGTGACTTTGGTTTTGACTCATTGCGATATTGTTTGTGACTTGGTTATGACTCATTATAGTGTTAGTTATGACTCATTGTGATTGTTTTTTTTTAATTTATTATGACCAGAAAGGTGTTTAGTTATACATCAAATAGTGTTTGGTTATGATCCTTAGTTATGACACACTATGAACTAAACCACCAAACCTATGAGGACTACAACACTACAAGCATACTGTGCAAAGCATAAATGAAATAAACATACAAAAACAATCCTAAAACTCACAAAGACAGTGCTGGAAATACCTTGAAAAAGCCAAAAAAAAGTAAGCAAAAATGAGAGGGAGTTAAAGCTAGTAAGCAAGCCTAAGGAGGGGTGGCAAACCCCTCCACTTTTTGGACCTCAAAACCACATATTTTAGCCTTTTAAAACTATGAAAATCAGTGGCCAAAAGTTAAGAAAGAAGTGGGAAACACAAGGACAAAACTTAGAGAACAAGGTTCACAGAATGGTGATTAACCCCTCCACCTTTGGTAGCTTTAAGTCACAAGTTTCAGCCCATAAAAATAGTTTAAAAATAGTACAAAAACAACAAGAAAATAGAGGGAAGAAGTAGTGTAAAGAAGGCAAGAGTTATGCCTCTTGAAGAGAGGCTACTCTTTGATTCACAAACCCACAAGTGATCACCCTCAAGAGCTAAAATTTTAGCTTAAGAACCTCAGCAAGGAGAGCCTCAAATATTTGGTTTAGGAAGTGTTGGTGTAGTGAATGTGTGTTGTAAGATAGAGAGAGGGAGAGAGAGAGAGAGAGAGAGTGTGTGTGTGTGATTTGCAAGAATTTGAGTTTTGGTAATTTTTTCTAACCTAAAAACATAAGGTATGGTCAAATATATATAAAAAAAAAACTGGTTACTATCTCAGAAACATCTGTATTAAGCCAGCTAGTGTAGTGCATGCAAATGGGGAGATAGTTGGCAACAAATATCTTTTCTGCCGGGAAACATGGCTGGCCGACCACATAGGGGATGGCTAGCCACCAATTTTTGGCCAGCTGGCCACCTGTTGGCTAGCAGGCCTTTGAGTGGTTAGGTGCGGAAAAATTAGGTTTTGGCTGAAAGGGGGTGCAAGGTTTTTAGGCTTTGAAACTCAAAATTGAGGCTCTTCGCTGAAGAAATCGAACGTTTGCACAGCGTACTAATTCATCATCGAGTGATCAACCTGAGGCTCCCAAGTCTTAAGGGCGGTAAAAAATAGGGTATCTACAGTTATCCCTCTTTGACAGAGCTCGAAGTCATGAAATGACATGAGTGAATATCAAAGTCCAAGAGACAACCCATTTTGACAAGGCTGTAAGATTTGGGCAAGAAATCAAAATGCAAATGCAATTGGTTGAACTCGAAAGTTGCTTACGTATCCCTTTGTAAGGAATCAAACCAGCGTAGTTCAAGGGCAAGATACAAATGATATGCTCGAGACCACACTTAGTCGGATATTTTGAAAATTCATGATCATGCAAGACATGCAATGAGACAATAAATATGACAAGATGACGGCATAAGAATGAAACAAGCCTTAAGCTTAAACCAAACTAAATGCAACCATGTTTCACACGGAAAAAGTAAGCAAACAACAATTCCAAACACGTCTCATGTGAAAGGAGGATAAGAGATACAAACCAAACTACGTCTCATGTAGAAATGATGTAAGAAAATGCAAGCCAAACTACGTCTCACGTAGAGAGGGTCAAAGATGCAAGCCAAACTACGTCTCACGTAGAAATGATGTGAGAAAATGCAAGCCAAACTACGTCTCATGTAGAGAGGGTCAAAGATGCAAGCCAAACTACGTCTCACGTAGAGAGGGGAAAAGCTCCATGCCAAACTGCATCTTACACAGAGAGGATGGAGGGTGCAAGCCAAACTACATCTCACGCAGAAAGGATAGAGGGTGCAAGCCAAACTACATCTCACGTAGAGAGGGGAAAAGATCCATGCCAAACTCCGTCTCATGCAGAGAGGGCGGAGGGTGCATGCCAAACTACGTCTCACTTAGAGAGGGGAAAAGCTCCATGCCAAACTGCGTCTTATGCAGAGAGGGTGGAGGGCGCAAGCCAAACTACGTCTCACGTAGAGAGGGGAAAAGCTCCATGCCAAACTGCGTTTTACGCAGAGAAGGTGGAGGATGCAAGCCAAACTACGTCTCATGTAGAGAGGGGAAAATCTCTGTGCCAAACTGCGTCTCAGGCAGAGAGGGTAAAGAGTACAAGCCAAACTACGTCTCATGTAGAGAAGGGAAAAGATGCAAGCCAAATCACACTAACACGATAAGGAAAAAAAAAACAAAAAAACGCATATAGATATAGCATAATGTGATATAATTGATACGATATGATGCAATATAATAGGTAACATAATTGAAAAGGCTAAACAAAAGCGATATTGAAAACACCTCAAAAAGATCTCCGACTTACAGCTCGGAGGTTCTTATATGCTAAAAAAGGATACAACTTGCTCAAACTTGTGGTTGGGTCATTTCCTTCTTCGAAGACATGACGAGTTTTGAAGCAATGCATTTGGAATCTCATTTTGGACTTTTCTGTAATCAAAACAAACCCAATTCTTGTAATTCTTCGCTTTAGGCTGCATACAGAACTCTCCATACACAGAATAGGTAAGATCTCGGTAAAAAACCACCCAGGGCCATATTCCTGGCCGACGGCCACAAGACCTGGATGGCTGGCCACCCGTGGCAGTTTCGAGGGCAAAAAGGGCATTTCGGCCCGTGGCTTATTAAAACAAGGTCTAAGCCTCATTTTACACACACCCATATATTCAAAAACACTAAAGCTCTCTCTAGATTCGTGCTTTATGCATGTTACCCAACGCCCCACACAAACTTTTTTCGTAAAACATCTTTGGCCCTCGACATTTTGAACCAATTGGATTTTGTTTTCGTTGAGCTTTTGGATTTTTCATCACTTTGGGCTCATTTCCCTCGTGTTTTTCTTGGGTTTCGTAGTTTTTCCTGGGTTTTGACTTTTTCTCTCTCCTAGGGCTTGACTTTTCAGGTTTTCTACCTTTTTTCCTCATTTTCTCCATTTTCTCTCTACTTATGGCGAATGACGTTCCTCATGTCGGTGCTCCACCTGATGTACCCATACTTCCACCTATCACAGAGGTTGAGAAGTCGGTAGTTGACGAGGCCGGTGAAGCGGCGGAGGACATTGCCGTTGACATCGAAGTAGAGAAGATATACCCTCCAGGACATGAGCCAGAGTTGCCACCGCTGAGGGTAAGACCCTTTGATCTGGCCACTAACCACCCCTGGACACATACGATAGCCCCCAAGGGGATGTTGCAGTTCGAGGATTTTGCCTTGGGCATGCCCGAGGATGTCCTACTGAGGGAGTGGGCCTCCCATCTTTCTCATGACGCTATTGAGGTACAAACTTTACTTGCATGCACTTTGCTTGTTTTGTCATTTCATTACTGTTTTTCACTACTTTCTTGCATCTGTTACACATTTGATACTTTCTTTCTTTGTCAGCACAAGGTGTCGCTCTCTCTTGGAGAGGATATAGGGCGGTAACCACCAGAGATTAGAATCACGAGCTCCTTGTCTGTGTTTACGAGCTGGTTGACGAGGCGTGCTTTGGCCTATTTTGCTCTGGGCTTTTGTGATTGTTGGCCAGCCGGGCCTTACTTAGCTCTTTGGTGGAGAGGTGGTGGGACACCACCAACTCCTTCCACTTTTCTTTCGCCGGGGAGATGACAATGACTTCCTATGACTTCTCGATGATCACCGGCTTGAGAGTAGGGGGTGATCCGATCCCTTTTGATATGGACATGGGCCAGTGGAAGGCTGTATAGATGCATTTGCTCAGGGCATGCCCTCCGCTGGACGGGCTTGCTATGGTCCAATACAGTTGGTTCTACAATTGTTTCCATGGGAGCCAGCCGGAGACTCAGGAGAAGGTGGAGCAGTACACCTGGGGATTTTTGATCTAGCTTCTCGGTACCATCTTGTTTGCGAACAGGTGAAATATCGTAGGCTTGTACCTGCTGAGTGCTCTTGTGGTCCTGTCCTAGGTACGGTTCTATGGCTAGGGTGGTGCTAGTCTCGCCACTTTGCACGGGTACATGAATTCCGGTTCCCGTAAGGAGAAGAACAAGGTCAGCGGCTACTGGAGAGCCTATGAGGTACACACTGCACTTTCATTTCAGTTTCTTTTTGCTTGTTATGCTTTCTACTTTGCACTTTCTTTCCTCATCTCTGCTCACACATACTGCCTTTTGCTTTGCACGTTCTATCGTTATCTCTTTTTACACATTGTGATTTCTACTTTGCACTTTTTGTTTTTATCTCTGTTCATACATGTTAACTCACACAAACTGATCTCTTCTTACAGCTATGGGTCTATGCCTATTTCTTTGCCCTTGCCCCGGTGCCAAAGGATAAGGTAGAGCCAGCTGTGCCTTACTCCCGACGATACGATGGCAGATACCACCCCAGGCGTAATGATGATACCTTTTTTGCTTACTACCGCTGATATTTTGACATGGTGATGGCACGAGAGGTACCATACTCACTTCTGTTTCATGTTCATTGCTACCACTTTGCTTCATACTCTAACAACTGATTCTGACCACTGACAATAACGAATAACTATGAATTCCCTATTCCCAATTTGCAGATCACATGGCAGCCCTAGGCGATGATGTCTGCCGGGATACGAGACCAATATGTCAGATCCTAGGCTACTTCGCGATTTCGGATCTTACTAGAGGGCCCCTTCTGCCGGACTTGGTATCTTGGAGAGCAGTTTCGTACGCCAGACTCTGGGCCTACCTACTCTGATTATTCCTACTCCTCCTCCAGCATCCATGAGGACAGCTAATGGCCTCGCAGTTAAGGCTATCGTACATTTCATGGCTGGACAGGACGTCTATTTCTTCCGAGGGGTCGGAGATTATGCGACCTTCATCAGGACTCATCTCATGCCGCCCTTGACTAGAGTTTGCGCAAGAGACATTGCAGGTGCCCCTGTGGCTAGAGGGGCTGCTCACACGGCCGAGGCTAATATTGGAGGGATATTGGAGAGGCCCCTCCTATTATGCATACAGCCGATTGGCCAGCGATTCCGACTGCGATCCCCTGCTAGCAGTCGAGCGAGACGGCCTATCAGATTCTGATAAAGCCACCAGAAGAGGAGCACGAGTACGTCAGGGATCCTAACGCGCCATAGATATGGACCTTACTTTATAGTTTGCATTTCACACTCCCTTTTTGGATACTGATTGTTCAAACTCACTTGCACGTGCCTAGGAAGTATGTGGATGGTCTCTTCCAGTTGGCCGCCTCTCTGGTCCAGATGGTGTAGAGGAGAGAGATGCTGCTTACTCTCTACAGTATCCAGGTATTCTATTTTCCTAATGTTTTGACTTGTACTAATTCATACCCATAGAAACACCGTCTTACACTGTTCTGATACTTTGTACTACTCTGTACTGATTTTACACTATACTGATTTCCTGTTTCTTGCTTTCAGCGTTCTTCTGTACTTGTGGCACTAGCAGCATTGGCAGCGCCAGCGGCACCTCCTCAGGTAGTAGGGAGAAGAGGCAGATAGGCCCCAGCATATGGCTGAGAGATAGTCAAGATCGAGGCAGAAGTAGGGGTACCCAGAGTTGGAGCAACGAGTCCCAAACAGAGGAGACCTCCTCCTCTTCAAAGCCGATTTTGAGTAGAGATAACGCCGAGACTAGCGGCACCGAGGAGACGGCGAGCAGGCATTCTAAGTCTGAGAGCGAGGACGATGATGCTGGCTCGAGGTCAAGGAGCAAGAAGGATGCCAAGACTGGCTCTGAGTTAGGAAATGGAGAGGGCAATGCTGACTCTGGCTCTGAGTCCCACTCTTCTGGTGATAACAGCGCCGATGGTGATAATGCCCCTGAATCTCCTCCATAGAAGAGGATGAAGAGGGCCTCTCGGGCTTCCTGATGCGACTGATGCAAATTTTTATACTCCTTTTTCTTTCTCTTTTGTTTCGGTAGTTTATCACTTCTATAGCTTCAGATAGGACTTGTACTTTTATTTTCAAACATTAGAACTCTTTTGTAAAAACTATGATCAAGGTAAAACCTTATAGTTTTATAAAAACAAGTTTTGTTTTGCACAGCATGTTAGAAGGAACCACACTTGCATAAAATTGGAACTGAATGTGTAAAATGCTAATGCCTGTATTTGAATGATGTTCGTAACAAGATATTGA
This sequence comes from Camellia sinensis, assembly GCF_055761805.1. Taxonomy (NCBI): domain Eukaryota; kingdom Viridiplantae; phylum Streptophyta; class Magnoliopsida; order Ericales; family Theaceae; genus Camellia; species Camellia sinensis. The sequence continues at coordinate 77,512,823 of NC_138964.1, forward strand.
GCCGATAACTGACCTAAAATACAAAATACAATTCGATAAATGAAAAGCAAACTAAAAAAACCTAAACACAACTATTTACACTTGCTAGAAACAAAAGACTTAAAACAAGACCTTAAAGCGAAAAGACTAGAACAAAACACTGTTGTCTAGCTGCTTGGCCAACAAAGTTGGTCAGTTGACCACCTGAAAGGACGGCCGGCCAAGTGTTGTAGGTGGACAGCTAGCTAACAATTGGCATTTCCTCACACAACCTTATCCTTTATAAAAGGTCTTCATTCGCTGTTTCTTCGACATAATTTCATTTTTGCTACTGTTTCTTCTAAAAATGGACATGTTTCTTGCCGAGAGGCTCAAGGATTGGATAGCCACTTTGGACGACACGAAAAAGGTAAGTTTCTAAGGTTTCGGCATAAATGCTCTTTTTCCGTTGAGCCGTACTTCGCTTTGTTTTCCGTTCCTCCATGCCGTAGTCCAATGTTGGAACCTGATTACGCATACATTTCACTTCAGAACACAAGAGATGTGCCCTACACTCGAAGAATTTCAAGCTTTGATGGAATCCCAGCATGATGCGGAGATTATGCGTCAACCCCGTTTTGGCCATGCATGGACTTGGGACAAATGTGTGGGCTTACTTTACATAAGGCTCGATCATTGGCCCATGACGGGGAGTTGGACATACTCGGTTTGATCCACCAGTTTTTGGATATTGGAGACAGGGGTGACCTTATCTGGCGAGGTTACTGCCAATATGCCCTCTATTTATGTTTGCTTGTGCACTTCCTTCTTGCCCTTAGTTGCGGTGGAGCCAGTATTTGGTTGATCAAAGTGACCCAACGTCTGAAAGAGGGTAAGAATTATATTAGTTTGGCACTGGCCAAGACCCTGATGGGTTTAGATGCTTTTCATCGGCGGGAGACCACTCAGTTTGCAGGGAGTCCACTGCTTCTCCAGGTATTGGTTCCCACCTTTTCTTATTTATGATTTCTCGCATCACTCAGCACTCACTCTCCATCTTCCTCTCAAAACCCTTTCCTTACTTTTCTCTCAATGCATATCTCTCTATTCTTTAATCTCTCTTATTTTTCATCCCTTCCCAGCTGTACTTGATAGATAAGCTGAAGGTGGTGGACCCTTGCCCTAAGTATTTGGCCAGAGCCTACTTCTTTCGATAGCAGCTAGTGGACTTTCTTTCAGAGGAGTTGTGGTGTGACTGGATGTGCAGCAGATCTACGGCTGACATTGCTTGGCGTTGCCCCTAGCTTAATCTGGCTGACATGGGCTACAACATGTCCTAACAGCCGGGTATATAGTTGATTGGCCTTATGCACTGTGTGATCTATTTTCCATTTAGGTTCAGATGCCAATTTGGACATGATCAGACCTGTCCAAACGAGGGGGTGGAATATCCAGCTTCATTTCCCGTTCGTGCTTCGTACTTGGCCCGGTATCTTGTTACTTGGAGGAGAAGAGAACTTCTAGCCCCCACCCCTAGCTTCAGTTACATCATTTCTAATGAGTGCTTGGCTTGGCTCGGCTTGAGGACGAGGCACAGGTTGGGCCAACCTTGACTGCAGAGACTTTCGCGAGCCCAAGTAGGAGAGGACTGACACCTGACTTATCTGTGCCCCTAGTTTATTGCTTTGACTTTTCTTTTCAAGTTTTATGATATAAAAGTAACTTTGATTTAACCAGAGAGCTGGAGAATGTGTTTGTGTTAAAATCAAAGGAATTAAAGTTGTGAGCATTGAAAATTTTCCTTTTTGGTCTAAAGGATGGTCTATGTTGTAAAAGGTAAAATTTTGAGAAAATCAACTTGTTTAAACTTTTCAAAACAACTTTTGAAAATGGTCACTACTTGACACCCGCGAAATTAGTCCTTAAGATGTACAACCCCAAATTAGAAGATCATAACTACTCATAATTGCATTTCCTATCACTGTTCTATCTTACTACTGGCCCTTCTGCCAAAACGAAGGTAACACAACCAAGCTAATAAACGATGAAAAAAGATGGACCTATCAAACAAATGGATAGGATAGTTGAGCTGGAGATGGTTACTACCGAACTTCAGGATAAAGTTTCCTACGTATCCCAAAGATGGGAATCAGGCCTTACATAGTTCGGTTCGAGTTCACTTGAGTATTAACTCTCTCCTTTTGCGCTCTAAATTTTGCCAAAGTCGTCATTTTAGATTTTCGACCTTTCGAGCTCTGTTTTTCTTTGTTTCTAATTTTTCAAGCTCTAACTTTTGCCTAGGTCGCCCTTTCGGGTTTTCAGCCTAGCGAGCCTCTTAGGGATAGTAGTTCTTTAATTTGTCCATGTTGATCGATTGCGAGAACTCCAAGCCATCTAGATCAATGAGAATAATCACTCCTCCTGAGCAGATAGATTTGATGATGTAAGGACCTGTCCAATTGGGTCTGAACTTGCCCCTAGGGTCATGGATGGGAGGTCAGTTGTCCTTCAACACCATGTCTCCTTCTTGGAGGTTTATGGACTTGGCCTTCTTGTTGAATGCCCTAGCAATTTTGTGTTGATATCCTTGGATGTGATATAATGCCTTCAACCTTCTTTCGTTAAATAACATCAATTCTTCGAACCTGCTCAGTTGCCAATCCACCTCTGTTATCTGACACTCAGCCATAATTCGCAGCGATAGTACTTCAATCTCAATCAGCAAAACAACTTCTATCCCATACACTAGAGAATAGGGGGTTGCCTCGGTAGATGTTCGAATTGATGTTCTGTAGCCCCGGAGTGCAAATGGCAGTTTTTCTGGCTAGTCTTTGTAAGTTTCCACCATCTTCTGCAAGATGTTCTTGACATTCTTATTGGTAGCTTGAACAGCTCCATTGGTCTGTGGTCTATATGTTAATGACTTATGAAAAGTCACGTTGTATTTTTCAAGCAAATCCACCACCTCTTTCTTGAAGTACGAGTCGTTGTCTGAGATGGTCTCATTGGGCACTCCATACTTGTAGATAATGTTGTTTTTGATGAACTTGGCCATATGTGATGCCTTTAACATAGAGTAAGACTGAGCTTCCACTCACTTGGTAAAATAGTCGATCGCCACCAAAATGTACGCATGTCCATTTGAGCCCTTTGGCGAGATTGCCCCGATGACATCGATTCTCCAGACTGAGAAAGACCATGGCGAAGTCATGTTGTAAAGCTTTAACGACGGTATGTTCATGCGACTAGCATGGATCTGACATTTGTGGAATTGCCAAACAAAGTTGATACAATCCTCCTCCATAGTTAACTAATAAGAGCCTTGCCTGAGGATCTTCCCAGCTAGCATCACACCATTCATGTGTGTCCCGCATTCTCTTCCATGGATGGCCTTCATGAGACGCTTCGACTCCTCTTCTTCAACGTAGAGCTTGTGTATTCCCAGATGACCTCTCTTGTACAGCTTATCTCCGCAGATGATAAACTGGACGGCTAAACGCTGTATTCCTCGTTTATTTTTAGCATCTGCCCCGGTGGATATGTATCATTCTTCAAAAAATTCCAAATGTCGTAATACTTGGGGTTTTTGTCTCGAACCTCTTCTATCGCAGCAATGGTCTCATAAGCAGGCGTATACTTTTATTCAATGATAATCGGACGCATTTTGACTCTAAGCGGAATATCTACTATGGAAGATAGAGTTGCTAATACATCAGCGAACTAGTTATCGTAAACGTCAACTTTTCAAACCTCAGAATTAGAATATCTAGGGTCTGATGAAAAATTTTCATGTTCTCTTCTTTGACCTTCCAGTCTCCGTTGGCTTAAGAAACAACCAAGTTCGAATCTCTAATAATGTCCAACCTTATTGCCCCTAGTTCTAGGGCAGCTTCCAATCCAGTGATACACGCCTCATATTCTGCTTCATTATTAGACACTTTAAACCGGAGTTTGAATGTTAGGGGTATATAGGAATCATTGGGTACTATCAGCAGCACACTTATCCTATAACCATATTGATTAGATGCTCTGTCAAAGTACATTGTCCATGTTTCCTCTTCTACCTAAAAAATGTCTTCATCTGGGAATAGGTACTCTACTGCTTCATCTCCTTCTACTGGGTGGTCTACCAAAAATTCTGCTACTGCTCTCCCTTTGACTGATTTGCGCGTGACATACTTAAGGTCAAACTCAGAGAGAATGAGCAACCAACGAGCTAGCCTACCCGTAAGTGCTGGTGTCTCAAAAAGATATTTGATGGGATCTAATCTTGAAACCAGAATTATAGAGTGAGCTAACAAGTAGTGCCTCAACTTCCTGGTAGCTCATACCAAAGCTAGACAAGCTTTCTCGAGGGAAGTATAGCGGGTCTTGTAATCCAGTATCTTCTTGTTTAGGTAGTAGATGGCCTTCTCCACTTTAGCTTCTTAATCTTGAGCTAGCATGCACCTTATAGTCGAATCTATTACCAAAAAATACAAGATTAGTGGTTTCCTCGACTCTAGCGGCTATAATACAGGTGGATTCTGTAAGTACTGCTTGACCTATTCGAAGGCGAACTGACATTGATCATCCTATTGGAACTTCCTCCTTTTCTTCAAGAGACCAAACAATGGTTCATAAGTCAAGGTTAATTTTGAGATAAATTGTCTTACGAATAGCACTTTACCCAAAAAGCCGCGCACCTCTTTTTTAGTCATTGGTGGTGGCATTTCTAGGATGGCCTTGATTTTGGAAGAATCTACTTCGATTCCCTCAGAAATCCCAATATTTTTCCTGTAGTCATACCAAAGGTGCATTTTTGTGGGTTCAACCTCAGTCTATACTTCCTGATTCGTTCAAAGAATTTTTTCAATGCGACGTAGTGGCCCTCTCCCTCTTTCGACTTGACAATCATGTCGTCTACATACACCTCAACTTCTTTATGGATCATGTTGTGCGAGATTGTGGTCGCAGCCCTCTAAAATGTAGCCCCAACATTTTTCAACCCAAAAGGCATGACTCTGTAGCAGTAAGTAGCCCACGGCATGGTGAAAGCAGTCTTCTCTCTGTCCTCCAATGCCATCAAAATTTGATTATACTTGGAAAATCCATCCATGAACGAAAGTAACGTGTGGCCTGTGGTAAAGTCTATCAGTTCATCGATGTGCGGCAATGGAAAGTCACCTTTCAAACTAGCTCTGTTCAGATGCCAGAAGTTGACGTAAACTCTGATTCAGCCATTCTACTTTGGAACCGGAACAATATTAGCCAGCCAAGTCGAGTACTTAGACACCATCAAGAAGTCTGCATTAATCTGTTTGGTGACCTCTTCTTTAATCTTCAATGCCTAGTCCAGACGAACTCTGCGGAGTTTTTGTTTAACTGGTCGGGCCTCAAGGTCAAGAGGGATCCAGTACTGTACAATCTCAAGATCGATTCTAAGCATGTCATCGTAGGACCATGCGAAAACATCTTTAAAATCTTTTAATAAAGCGATTAAACGCTCACATTCCTCCGAAGACAACGTAGACCCGATCTGGACCAAGTGGGGATCTTCCTTAGTACCCACGTTAGTTGCAATGATTTTGTCTGTACAGGGCTTAACACGCCTCTCCTCCTCTTGGTCCACCAAATTTTTTAAAGCTCGAGGAATTTCTTTATCTTCGTTTAAGTCAAAATTTTGAAAATCAAGATTAGTGCAACAAACTAAAGGCATAGAGAAGTAAGTGAAATCTACTGCATTTCCATTAGTAAAGTCTGAGTCCTCTGTTACAGTCGACTCAAAAGAAAAACTAAAAGAAGACCTCGACAGGACTTTGGCATCCAGGTTACCACCCCCAGAAGTACCAGGCTCAAACTGCTCAGAAGGACTTGAATCTAATCCCGACTCAATAGACTCAGTGGAATCAGATTCAAACTCATTATCCAGTTTAGAACTGCCAATGATGTCCTTCTCAAACTGCCAGACTAGGCGTGGGGCCTCGGCTGCGTCCACGATGAGACCGGAATAATCTGCAGCTGGTTTATCCACGATCATAGAGATAATAACACTATCCTCCAAGTTAACAAGCTCAGCCCCCAGCGTTGGAATCCAGTAGTAGGTCAGCTAGTACCATCCCTAACAGCTCCTCTTTAGTGTTATCTAAGCTGGCATTTTTGTGTTGCTCTGTACCGCCACTCAGGTCAATATGCTCTTCTTCTTCTTCATTGTCCGGCAACTGGTGATCAAAGAAGATCTCAAATCCTAGGTACCTCATATGGGTTTCCCGCTCGACCCATGGTTTTGGAAATCCACAAAACAGGAATTCCTCATCTTGGCAGACAAAGCGTCCGTTCAGGGTTCCCCGTATTGGCTTATGGGCCAGTTCATATTGCCTCGCGACTCTCTTTGCTTTAACCCGCTCTCTCAATTCATCTCCCTTTCTCTTCCAGTCTTCTGCAATTGGCTTGTATCCCAGCCCAAAAGTATGGGGGTTATGACTCAATTCTCTGGCAATAGTACCTCACTGTCTGCCACTTCTTCCCAGTCTCAGTTTGGAAATGTGTCTCGACTTATTCATCATATAGATGGATTGGGCACTCACATAGGTCCCATCATCTTCTGCCATGATAGATTGTACCAGCCGGGCCTCTGCTAAGGAGAATTCGAAAAGGAACACATCTTCTTCCACATGCATTATTTCCAACAAGGGAGTGGTGCTTCCTGAGGGAGGGCAGATCAAAGAATTGACATAAATAGTAGCAATCCCACCCTTAAATGTATATTTCACTAGTTAGTGAACCGTTGATGAAACTGCCTCATCTAATGCAACCAAGGCCTTCCCAAGAGCAAACTGAAGGTTGCTGGCACGTCCATAACATGGAATTCAACGTCATGCTCGGACGGGCCAATTAGTATTTGGCTCTTGAAAGTCCCCATGACATCTCAGCTGTTATTGTCATAGGCTCGAACAGCTTGGGTTGTAGGCGTGAAGTCAGTTGGCTTCAAACCTATGGCGTAGGTGGTTCTTGCCAAACACACATTAATTGTCGAGCCGGTGTCTACTAGTACCATCGGGATCCACTTCTTCCTGCTCTCTAGAGTCACATACAGGGGTCAGTTGTGATTAGCACCCTCAAGTGGCAACTCTTTGTCCATAAAAGATAACACCGGACAAACATTCCCTGACATAACCAATGACACCAGTTGGTCAGTGGTAGTGTCGATAGGCAGCTTAGTTCTGTTCAATGCTTGTGCTCCTGGGAAGCCCTCAGCAACCCCCTAATCAATATATTCACCTGGATCTTTCTAAGTGGCTTGAAGACCAGGTCTTCTTCAATGTCTTTCTCTTTTAATTTCTCAGCCTCTTTCCCAGAGGATTCTGGCTGATCTAGAGCCGAGGGTTTGAAATACCAACCGCTTTGGGTCATGTGGTTAATCTCCTCTGCGTACCATGTATCTTTAGGGATATCTTCTTTCCACCCTTCATTAATATATGCATGGCTCAAATCATTGTCTTCCTACCATTCCCCTGTAGCCATTGCTAGGTCAATGTCGGGCTCCACCTGGATCATATTCACATCACTCTCTCCATCGGCATACCATTCCTCTTCTATAGCTGATTCAATCTCTGCATTCCGATACTATCTAAGTTTCTTCAGCATCTTTCCCTTGTCACTAGATTCCCATTCAGGCTTTCCCGAGGTTTGGACATCATCTACTGTTAACTTGGCCTCTTATTTTCTCTTCTCTTTTCCCTGCTGTAGACACCCCATTTTTGACCGTCCTCAAGACTTGGACGTCATCGTTTGAACACTCGATAATCATCCATGCCCGTGTTCGTTTTGAGTTCTCGGAAGTCTCGGCCGCACGCCTTGCCTCAAGATCTCCCGACTTATCTGTTTTGTGCTTGGTCATGGACCAAACACTTGTGTTTTTGCTTCTAAGGGAAGAGGGTGGCTTGTTAACCATTTTCTCAACCCACTGGCCAGGGCCTGAGGCCATCGGCCCCTTTTTCTTTACATCGGCTAAGTTTGTTGGCCAATCGGAACTTTATTTGGTCGGTCGCCCACATTTTCTGGCCGAGCCCTTTTCTTTGCCTTTTTCAAGCATTGTGCATGCCAGCTGTGCCAGCTGGTGAGCACAGACCCTGCCCTCCATACACGTGTATGGAGGGATTTGAGCCTTGTTTAGCTTCCCTTAGAAGGTTTGTAAAGTTATTTTTCTATAAAAGGAGGGCCTCCCCTCCCTTTCCAGAGGTTGATTCATCTGATATAGAAGTTAGATATACCTCTCTCTCTATATCTCCCCCTCTCTCTAGTTGTGTGTGTAATAGTGTTCAAAAGTGTGTTTTTGTTCTTATTTTTGCACTAAGGCGCCTAGTGTTACACTATACTTTGGTTAATGAGGTGTTGAGGAGTTAATTTTAGAGTTTTTGAGTTGGTTTTGATCAGAAGGAGGTGCTGGAGTTTGTGTTCTTGAAGTGTTCTTCGAGGGTGAGAACTACCTCTTTTATTTCCCAGTTTTCCTTAAGCTTTTAGCCTATCTTGCATGCTGTTTTAAGCTTAGTGTATAACTGATAAAAGTTCTGTATTTTCATGCTTGAGATGTTTCATTAAGGTCACTTTTGGGTTGGGGGTTGTTTACCCCCTCTTAGGCCTTGTTTGGCCTCTTTTTGTGCCTTCCTCTTTAGGCTTTGTAACCCTTTTGTTTTGGCCTTCTCACCACTGAAATCCTGAGGATTTTCAGTGGTAGAGAATTGGTTTTGAGGTCTTGTATAGGGGAGGGACACCCCTCTCCCCTTATGTCCCATTTGCTTGCATTGTTGACTTGTAAAGGTAGCATGTTGGCTTAATGTGTTTTAACTTCATTTCACCAGGTATTTGGTGTTAGTTTATCATGTTATACCTCTGTTTCATGTTGGTTCTTTGGCTTATTGCATGCATCATACACTTGCCTTGCAATCCTCTCATTTGCCTAAACATGTATCATGCATTTAGACCACCATGCTTGCATGTTTTGGCTTGACTTCATGAAGCTTTTGTCCATGTTGTGACATGTTTAAGCTATGTTTGGTGTCGATTTGGTCATGTTTTCCATGTTTGGTGTGGCCACCATGCATTTTAGCTTGTTGGCTTTGGGTGTGTGAGTCATGAGCATGCTTTACTTGGGCTATTTCAGTGGTTTGGAATCACTTATCATGCTATTTCAGTCCATGTCTCATGCTTGTATACTTGCATTTGCCATCCTTTCAATGCTTTGAGGAGTTGGTGTCTTATGCTCCATGTTTGGGTTGTTGTGCATGTCTCCAAGATTAAGTCTTTGGGATGCCATCCCATTGGGTTTTGGGGTTTGTTTTGGCATATTATAGCTCTGATTTTCCTTGATTAAGTCATGCCATGCTTGGTGGTAATGGGTGTAGTGTAATCCCCTCTTTGGCCTTGTGTGCGCCGTGTTTTGTGCTCACCTTTCTAGCTTGATTTGACCACATCCCATGCATGCTCTAGCCTTATTTTAGTCTGCCCTAAGACTATTTTAAGTCATCTTGGCTCTTTGGGGCTTGGTTGGTATGGCCATGGTTTGAACCCCTTTGTTAGTCTCGAGTTTTGGGCTTTATTGCGTGCCCTACTTGCATGGCATGGTTGATTTGGCATCATCCTTTGCACATTTTCAGAGCTTATCATACTTGTCATATGTCCATATTTGTCTCTTCTTAATGTGTCTAAGAGTCAACTCTTTTTATGCCTAAGTGTTGGACCTTTACATGTGCGCGTTTGAGTGTGTTTTGTCCATCATTTCATGGCACTTTGGCCACTGTTTTGGTATGGTTGAGGCCTATCCATCCTTAGTGTAAGTCCATTGATCATGCACTCGTGTATTGTTGTAGGCTTACCGCATTGCATGTTGTCGCATCCTTGTGGTTAGTGTCATTGTTGCATGTCTATCACTCGATATACTTACATACCTAGGTTGCATTGTAGTATTACACACTTATTGCATTACCATGTTGCTTGCATTTTAAGTTGCATTGTTCATGTTGCATTGCATTAATTGCATGTTTTGCATTGCATTTGGCATACATACATTGCATTGTTGTTTGGTTTGGGGTGTCAAACCAAATATGAGGATCAAGGGACGTTTCGTACTTAAAGTGACGAAACATGCCTCAATCCTCGGTCGCCGACACTCTTGACCCAACATGATAGAGTATGTAGCATTCATTTGTTTGTTGCATTCATTCCATATTGATATGCACCTTTGACACCTTTGGCCATCATGCATCGAAATGCATGATTGGTGGCCCGAGGGTCGAGAGCCATACTCCCTTGAGTTTATAACATGATAGGGAGGGTGGTCGTGCATACATTTGGCTTGCAAATTCCATGCCATGCACTGTCTGTCTTCTATTGCAGCAAAACCAATGTTCTGCAAGAAGAAATGGCCGGTCGGCCAATTTCAGTGCCGGCCGACTACCAATATCCAGCCGATGGCCCCATCTTTGGTCGATGACCATCCTTCCATGGCCGGTAGTCCTGTCTCTTGGCCGATGACCCCGCACAGTGCTCAGGGAGTGGTTCAGAAGCAGCCTTGGGACTTGTGCAGCTTTCAGAGGCATGAAACAGTGCAAACAGAGGCAACAGTTGGCACAGTAATGGGTTTCCGAGCGAGGCGAATTGAGCATACATCATCCAATCATTTCGAGGCGGAGCTGCAGCGGCCTCTTTTATTTCATACTTAGATTGTTTTGTAATTAATTTGTTAATTAATTAAGGGTTTCGTAATATTTAATTAGCTAGGATAGTTGATTAATTATTCGGTCTGTATTATTTATTCGGATCCTCTGCGAGAGGGCGAACTTTGTAATAAGTGTGCGTGTGTGTGATGCATGTCTTCCAACCCCACGTCTTTCTCCCTTTTATTTACCAGCTTATGATGGTTAGTTTTAAGGCATGTTTCAATTAGCATCTATATGTTCGCATGTTTGCATTCATCCGTATTGCACGCACCGGGCTCGGCGCATCATACTAATTGCATAGCATTTCAATTCCAACTTGAATACGTGTATCGAGTTGCCGCATTTCACATGTCATTCTTAAAATAGCCGAGCCTATTTTAGTTTCATTTTGTATGTGTTGCATTAGCCATCTTAACATGAACTAGGATCATGCATGATTCCTAACTAGTTTCTTGTTTTGGCTCGGCGTACTAGGTAAGCTTTTATGCTTTAGCATCTTACATGAGTGTGAGTGTTGTCATGATAACATGCTTACCATGAGACTATTTGCTTATGTGATATAACTGCCTAAATGCCTGTCGGTGAAGGTTGGATTACTTGAATTGGATCAATTCATTAAAATCCGTATTTTAGCCTACTTGCGAGTAGCAAAACTCAAACCATTTTCCAAACAAACAAATATGCGATACTTTGTTCCAAATTAGGCGATCTAGTCCATACTTGTGTGTTGTGCGCATCACATAGTAATTCTAGGTTAATAACTGGAATAAGAGCACATGTGTTTTTCAAAAACAAGATATCATGCTTAGTAGTGGCCGATCTTTGATCGGGCGAGCGGGGGTGCTCATGAAGTGACCTTCTTCAATCGTACCCAAGTTCCCGAGCCGAGGCAACTTTGGTGATGACAGACACGTGGCCTTAGGCACGAGTCAGGGTTTCCTAAATTCCCCAAAAACAAAATATTTAGGTGGTGACTCTGTATCTGGCAAAGCAGTCTATGTTTGGCACTTCTTTCTAAAAATCTATTTTTCAAAAATATTTGCCGGATTTGGACTCTTTGGTGATTTATCAGTCTCGCATTGCACTTTGCAGGATCAGATTCAGAACCGTAACATTTGAGTCCGAACTGTAGTAAGCCCAATGAACAAAACGGGATTTGTCCCAGGACGTTCGGGGATGTCTACACCTGCTCCCGGGCTATCTTCCTCTGGATTTCCTCTATTCTTTCTCATTGGAACTGCTCCAACTCTTGTTCCTTCTTAGTCATAAGCATGGCCTCAATCATAGGCACAACCTCAACCTTGCTATTGTCACCCACTTCCTCTCCTCTCATAATCTCCTTTGCCTGCTCCTTTATATCTTATTCCTATTCACTCAACCACCCGTTGCTAGATTCAGGCTGGCTTGGATCTTACCACCCAGTTTGCATTATACCCACATCCTCTTCTTCGAAGAAGTAGAGGTTGTCCGGATCTTCCTCTAATTCTGCCAAGTCTTCTTCTAATCCTGCCAAGTCATTAAGGCCTTGTTCAAGCAAATTACTTACATTTTTCCCTAGCTCATCTTTTCCAATGGCGTTGATGCTGAACGAATCTGGCAGTAGGATCACAGGCTTTGGCCGGTCAACAGCCACAATGTACTGGCTGGGGTCATACTCTTCTGCGAATGAGGCTCCCTTCTCTATAAATTGGGTGTCAGACAACCTCTTCTCTGGTGCATTCCTTTTTTCTTCCGTTTCTGCCACCATTAGCCCTGATTGGGTTTTGGCTGTTATATCCATCATGCACATATCCGTGCTTTCTGGAATAATCACCTCAGGCTTAGGTAGATGGAATGGGTAGATATATGCGTTGGGGTTAAAGGTGGGCGGTAGTGTATGGATAAGGTTGATGTTTCTAGGTGGTGAGACTTGGTTATAAGTGGGAAGTGAGTTGGTAGTCACATTTGGTTTGGCGGGTGGGCTATGATTTTATTGTCAATGAGATCCTAGATCTCATGACGTATACGATAGCAATGATCGGTGGGGTGATCGTGTTGTTGATGAAAAATGCAGTATTGGGTAGGATCATGTCTAAGTGGGAGTCGATTAGGTAGAGATCGTGGGTCGATGGGCCTAAAGGTGAACGACCTTTTTGCTGGCTCACTGGTTCTTTGAATGATGCTTTTCTTAAATGCACTTTCAATTTGAACCCCCAACTTATGTAAGGCAGCAAATGTAGACAGTGGTGCTACTATCATTCTTTGTAGCATGTCCGGTTCGAGATTTTGAACTACCAATCGAACTTGTTCCCTTTCTAAGGGCTTGTTCGTCATTCTGGCTACCTTTGCCCTTCATCTTGCGACAAAATCAATGAAGGGTTCCTTGGGATTCTAAGTGGTCGCCTCCAGCTTGCTGATTGTTACTTTTATCTGAGTTTTGTATGAGTATTGGTTAACAAATCCCTCAAACAGTTCTTCCCAATTCCATTTAGTAGAATCCTCCAATTTGGCATACTAGATAGCTGCCACGTCCGATAGAGTTCTTCTGAACAATGACAGTTTCTAAGCCCGAGTCAGGCCTATTGGACTCAGAACATCCGAGAACAGGTGAACATGAACAATAGGATCCCCACGACCATCAAATCTATCGATGTGAGACATTTTGAACTTTTTTGGTAACCTGACAGAAGCCTCGGTATAACCGTCTTCAATATTCGAGATGGAATTGAAGCCTTGAGATTTCTTGAGCGCCTTCTCTAACCTGGCGATTTTTATCAGATTCGGATCAATATTGTTGATGTCGAAGGAAAAGAATCCCCCGTGGGGTTATGCCAAAGGCCTGAAAGCTTGAGCTTGTGTTGCTATCTCTTGGGGATCCGGGATTTGTGGATTTTCAACTGGTAGACGTAGATCAAGATTGAGCTAGGCAACCGGGATTGGGTGTACAATAGATGCCGATGCCGATGCCGATGCCGATGCCCCAGATGAGCATCACATTTAAGCAATGGTTTCATTTTGAGCGGTAATTTTGTGATTCAAGGTATCCATGGTTCTTTGAAAAGCTGTCATCATAGTAGCAACCTTTTCTAGACGTTGCGTTATGACAGGTCGTTAAGAGTTAGCTATTGGTGAGCTGAATGGGTGAGAATGGACAGGTGACTACTGAGTGATCTATGCTGGTAATGAGGACTGCTTGTTTCTTCTTCTCTGAGTAACTGGTGGGAGAGAGACTAATGCTGGTAGACCATTAACTAGATCTTGAATTTTGTAAAGTCTGCCAGAGCGAGTCCACAAAACTTGGGAGATATCAGGTCTGTCTGAAGCTATTTTTGCAAGCTACCTAGCAAAAGAAAAGAAAAACAACAATCAACAATCGAATAGCACTTCGGCCTAATTTGCAACAGTCATAATCATAGCCGAAGCACTTTATTTCCCACTGAACTCTGCTCCCAAAACTGATATCAACTTGTACCACTGATATGAACATTCCTGTACAGTTTCACTATAAAACACATACCAAGTAAAAGAGAGCCAAAACACCCCTATGAAGAGGGTTACCTTGTCCTAGATTTTTGACATAATCTAGGGTTTTACTACTTCAAACAAGTAATTTCATAACATCTTGTATACAGGTGAGCATCATGTCCTAAGTGGAACAGTCACTATGGCTTTACTATATGCAGCTAGGCCGAATGGTCGAAAGGATACCTCAGCAAGATTACCTAATATATCTCTCACTCCTAACACCGATAAGTGAAAGTAGGTTTAAGCGGTACAGCGATAATCCATATCCAAGGGTTGTGTTTCCAACATGGCAGCGCGCACGATCAGCCAGCTCTTTGGCAAGCTGTTTAGGCAAGCCTCTGGCAAGTCGTCCAGGAATATCAGTTGGAAAACACAATGACTTAAAGTAAGAATGCAAATGCAATGCAAAGAACATATATATGTAGATAAAATTTCACATCATGAAGTTCAAGTCAAGTTCTCTAAGTCCCCAGCAGAGTCGCTAGAAACTGTAGCTTGCTTTTCATGCTCCTCAGAGGGGCTTAATCTCCTCGAATACGATAGCCCTACAATTCGGACTCCCATGGTTCTAAATCTGGTTTCATGAGTGCAATGTGAAACAAATAAACACAAATGAGTCCAAATTCGGCAAATCATTTTGGAAAATCCATTTATCATCAAAGATGCCAAAAATGGATTCCATGACAAGATTTCAGAGTCGTAATCTAAATATTTTTGGAAAATTTAGGAAACCCATGACTCGTGCCAAAGGCCACTCATCCGCTATCACCAAAGTGTCTCGTCTCGGGAACTTAGGTATAAGAGCGGAAGGTCATGAATTAAGCACCCCACTCACCCGATCGAAGATCGGCCTCTACTAATCATGATGTGATTTTTATTTACATTATGTGCTCTTGTTTTGATTATTTATGCTATCGTTACTATGTGATGCACACAATTATAGACTAATTCGCTCATTTTGGAAAGCTTTGATCTTATGTTTTTTTTTAAAAGAGTTTTATGTGCTACTTGAAAAAGTAAGCTCACATTTACATTTAATCAAATCATCTCAACTTAAGCAAAAAACCACCATTAACAGGCATTCAAGAGATATATCACATAAGCATTTAGCCTCATGGTAAACATGCTTGATATAGCAACACCAATATATATGTAATATGCTAAAGCAAAACCACTCACCTAGTACTCCAAGGCAAGCCAAAAAAAACCAAAAATAAGTAGAAAAAATGCATGATCCTAAGCAAGGCAACATGACTATGCAACACATACAACATGCAACTATCAGATTCGGCTTCCTAACATGACATATAGATCAATTTCAAGGCATATGATAGCGCATGTATTCAGGCAAGGAATTTGAAATTGACATTTGATTAGTATGATGAGCCAAACCCTTATGCATGTGAAATGAACGGATGCGAGTCATGGCAATGACATGAAAATGTAAAACATGATGCTAACATTATAAGCAGGTAAATAAAAAGGAGAAAGCAATGGGGATTGGAAGACATACACAATATTATAAGTTTTCCCTCATACAAGAGGGTCCGAATGAATGTCCTAATTTAACTAATTATTACAACACTGAATTACTTAACTATTTAACTAGCTATTACAAATTCAAAGGAATTTAACAATTAATGAACTAGCTATTACAAGTTTCAAATAAATCTACTAATTAGCATTAATTTCATGAACCATGGGAAGTAGAGAAGCGAGTATGCATGATCGGGGAATATCCACCCGAAAACACCTCTGTTTTGCTGCCAGAACTGTTCTGTTTTATAGTTAGAAAAATAATTTCTTTTAGCCCTAGCCTCTACTCTGTTCGGCCATAAAAATGGTACTGCCTGCATAAAATAAAGTGGTCGGCCGGATGGACAGGTGGCCGGCCGTCCACTATTTTGGGGGTCTACCCTACTGTAACAGAAAGGAAACAAAGTACAAACAGAGTGTTTTCAGGGAATGTTTGTCCTTTTTGCCTCTCCCTATCATGAAACAGATCAAAGGAGGGGTAGACTTAATTCTTAAACCATCAATTGACATAAACTCGTTGCGTGATGATCTATGAATCGATGGGAGAAAGTCTCAATAAATGGAAATAAAGACCAACGAAACCCCCTCTCTATCATGGAGTTACCTTTTTAGGGAAGTGGTAGACATCGCTTCTCAAATTATTAACATCACCGATGAGTATGTAATGACTCGAGACGTAATAGGTTCAATTAACGTCCGATTGAACCCCAACCAATTTTATTACTTTTGTTACCATTTTAGTTCAATTTTATTAGCCCTTTTTAATTACCTTTCCATTCTTTAATCATTTTACTCCAAAAAATGAGAGTTATGTCCACTAATGAAAAGAAGTGTCAAACAAGAAGTTATTCTTGGCATGAGAGAGATGTAATACCTAGGTAATGAACTTCCGAAGAGATTAAACCATTAAGCATGGAAGGTCTCTTTTGCATGCCTTAAACAACACTCGTTTGAAATGACTCTCAAACAAATAAAACCAAGAAATGAGGGAAGGTGCAGAGATGGTTATTACAAGAGTGAATACATGTATATGAAAGCCATGAAATAAAAAAATAAAAATAAAAAATATCAATTCAAATAGGTTGGTGTCTAAGGCCTAAACCACCAAACCTATAAGGACTACAACATTACCAGCATACTATACGAAACATAAATGAAATAAACACACTAAAACAGTCCTAAAACTCACAAAAACAATGCTAGAAATACCTTGAAAAAGCCAAAAAAAAAAGCAAAAATGAGAGGGAATTAAAGCTAGTAAGCAAACCTAAGGAGGAGTGGCTAATCCCTCCACTTTTTGGACCTCAAAACCATATATTTTAGCCTTTTAAAACTTTAAAAATCAATGGCCAAAAGTTGAGAAAGAAGTGGGAAAGATAAGGACAAAAGCTTAGAGAACAAGGTTCAAAGAAGGGTAGTTAACCCCTCCACCTTTGGTAGCTTTAAGTCACAAGTTTCAGCCCATAAAAATAGTTTAAAAACAGTACAAAAACAGCAAGAAAAGAGAGAGAAGAAGTAATGTAAAGAAGGCAAGAGTTATACCTCTTGAAGAGAGGCTACTCTTTGATCCACAAACCCACAAGTGATCACCCTCAAGAGCTTAATTTTAGCTCAAAAACCTCAGCAAGGAGCCTCAAATATTTGGTTATTGGTGTAGTGTATGTGTGTTGCAAGATAGAGAGAGAGAGAGAGAGAGAGAGAGAGTGTGAGTGATTTGCAAGAATTTGAGCTTTGGTAATTTTTTCTAACCTAAAAACATAAGGTATGGTAAAGTATGTATAGAAAAACTGGTTGCTATCTCGGAAATATCTGTATTGAGCGAGCTGGCACAGTGCATACACATGGAGGGACAGCTGGCAACAACTATATGTTCTACCAGGAAAAATGGCTGGCCGGTTAGGTAGGGGACGGCAGGTCAGCCACCAATTTTTGGCCAACCAGCCACCTGTTGGTCCGCAGGCCTCTAGGTGGTCAAGTGTGGAAAAATTAGGTTTTGGCTCAAAGGGGGTGCAAGGTTTTTAGGCTTTGAAACTCAAAACCGAGGCTTCTCGCTGAAGAAATTGACGTTTGCACAGCATACTAATTCATCATCGAGTGATCAACCTAAGGTGCCCAAGTCTTACAGACGGTCAAAAATGGGGTGTCTACATGCCCGCGGTTAGGGTGTTCACGCCAGCGACTGTGCCACCTAGGTAGGTCACGACCACGGTCATGAGTTCGCACCCGCAATGTGTTCATTCTATAAATACCCAGAAAAGCTGCAAATATCTATTTTTGATCCCATCTTCTCTTTTTTATTTCTCATGTTACGCCATTTTTGAGCATTTTGAGCTTTAAACCTTGATTTCATCTCTTTTAAATTATCTCTCACCCTTACTACCTTAGACTTTAGTATAAAGGAAGTTGAGGGCTTCGTTTTAAGCTAAAAAGTTCATGTTTTCGTCGATCGTTGAATTTTTGGGTTTTTGGTCTTTTTGCTCTTATGGAGTTCAGGTAGGGATTTTCTTATCGGTGTGCATGCTTTTTAGCTTCGTTATCTGCTATTTTTGATAGTTTAAGGTTGTGAAAAGTTAGGTTTTGGTTATATTGTTTAAATGCATCAATTTTGGGGGGGGAAAGCTTTGTTTTCGGTTGTGGTTTAAAATTTGTAAGCTAGTAGTTCTATAAGGAGATTTTGTAGAAAATTGTGTTTTGAAGGTCCCTAAAAGTTTGTGAAAAACTAGGATATTGGACATTTTATGGAAGGGAAATACATTGGAATTTTTGTGAGATTTCGATTGAAATGGGTTCATTTGAGAAATGTTTTTGAACCATTGGAAAATGCTGGGTATTGTTACTCTTTTGAAATAGTGGTTTTGATGGGAAACAATGTGAATGGTTTTGGAAAAATTGTATATTTACGGTTGAGATTCATAAGGCTCGTAAGGAGTGTGAATGTGTTTTTGGGAATCAGGAGATTTTGTATAAATCGTTGGGATTTTGGTTTTGTTATGATTTTGAATATTATTATTATTCATTTAATAATGGCATTAGAGATAATTTTTTTGGCAACCGGTGGAGAGTTGTATTGATTGTTGTAGAAATTGCATGTGGACTAAGAAATGGAAATGATTTACAAATCATACATCGCATTAAGCATATCATGGGTTTGTAATTGGAGATTTCATGTTTTGAAAATGTATTATTGTTTTGAAATGCATGTATTGTATTATTGGAAGGATAAATAAAGTGGTAAAGCTGTAAGGGGCTATTAAAGCAAAATCAATTTGGCCTATATGTCCATGATATAAGACCTAAAACCCACGCGGTAGGTGTCGTTCCATTCGGATAATCCTGGTAAAATGGCATAGATAGCTTGTATAGCTTTCTATTATGAACACTAACCTTGAAGATTTATTCATTATATTTACCACTTGATCGTTTTGAAAGAATACTAGGAAAGATGTTTTAGAAATCTCGCATTGCATTATTTCAAAGAAAAAAATACATGTTTTACCACGGCATTTCATATTCATACACCATATGGCGTTGTTATCATACATGTCGTTAAGTTTATTTCTATTGGACTTTATGCTCACCCTACGAGGGAAACAATTTTCAAGTGAATTGGTGTGCCTCCGCCAAGGCGATGAATTGGGAGAATCTTGGAGCTTGAGGCTCATATTTATTGTTTTCTTTGTTTATTTTGTTGTAATTTAAGTTACGGGTTCCTTTGTATTGAGTTGTAACTCATTTCTTGTAACCGATCAAAGCCCTGAAATTTTGTAGCCTGTAAGGCAGTAACTTGTTTAGATAAGATCTTATTTCATGTTAATGACGTCCCATAATTCCTATTGTAGAATGATGAGTTCGATAAATGCATGTTAATACTGAGTTTCCACATGTTTAATAATATTATATCGGTGTGGAATGTCTATTTATTTCGGGGTATTACAATACACATACATAATAATTTTTAGACCGTTAGTTCACCCCATAACTTTTCTTTTTTAACCCTAAACTAATAAACAGGTACACACCTATAATAACCCGACCCTCATATCTGTTTCTAGTATATTTTCGATCTGTTATTCTGTGTATTTACTTGCTTTCTGTGACAAGTGATTTATATCTATGGCATTTTTATTAGTGTATTTGGAACCTCCCTATTTTATTTTGGGGTATTGATTGTGGTGGTAATATGATGGTGAGGTAAGATTGGACCAAAAACTTTAATTCGACCAAATCGCCCACGATCAGCTATTACTCTTTTGCCCTTTTCTTTTTCCACATTTAGAATTTGGATGTGAGGTTAGAACCATGGGAAAGCTTATTTTCGGGGCTACAATTTGGACACAAGAATGACCTTAAACGGAGTCCGGATGAGAGAGTTACGCATGTTTGAAGTTTTCATATCTGTGCTGGAAGCAGGACCGCACGTGCGGGAAATGCGGCGCATGTGCGGCGATGTGCGGGGCAGCAGCTCAAAAACGTGATTTTTGAGTCATTTCTTAGATTTTCTTTTCCTCTCTTCTTCTTCCCTCTTCCATGTCCGAAACCCTAGCTCCCAAAACCTTGATTTCCTCCACTTTTCTCAATAAATCAACCATGGATCTTGCATCAAGGATGGAGAATAAGAGGAGATCACCACTTTCTACCGAATGGAATTTCGAAATTTTTGAGGTATGTTGGGATTCTATTATGGGGTTTAGAGTATGGTTTATGGGTTTTGGACCTAGGGTGCCTAATAAATGGGAAGATTTGAAATAAAAAGTAATGGGTTAAGAAGATTTAAAATTTTATTTGAAATTTGTAGATTTCTTAGAAACCCTAGGTTGATTTTTGATAATAATCCATGATTTGGCCCAAATTGATAGTTGAATCATGAAAGTGGTAGGTTGAATTAGATGTGTTCAAATTTAATTGGAATTTGGTTATGTTTGAAAATTATGTTTAAACTTTGCGATTGAGCTTTGTTAAATGCATTGTGAATTATGTTTTAATAAAGGGGAAATTTGGGGGAAAAGATTTATTGATAATGTGGATGATATAAATTCGATTATGGAATGTTGAAATGGAATTTAAGAATTCCTTTTGAGATATGTTGAATTGTGATGATTATGTGGGATGGTATTGACTATGTTGATATTAATTTTTGTGACCTAAAATGTGAAGTTTTCAAGAATGGGTTTAATCTCAAATCATTTTACTAAATATTTGTGGGCTTGCTTAATTACTAAATCAAGAGAATGATTTAATAGGATTTCTTACGGGGATGGGGAAATGTTTGGTTTTTAGTGGAAACACTACAAATTTAAGGAGTTTTGGGGAACATGGAAATGTTCATAAAAATCCTTTCTTTCTTTGAATAGAAGAGGAATGGGTATAAATTCCATAATGTATTTTGTAAGACTAGTAATCTTTTATATATATATATATATATTGAGTTGGAGAAGTAGGTTTGAAACTTCATGCTGCAAAATATTATTTGCTCTGTTTTATGTGCTTAACCCTCTAGTATTTCTAGAATTTGTGTTTGATGCCCTTAATGTATAAGTTGTTTACATGTGTAGGGCATAACCTGAGAAGGACAAGCACTCCGTTATAGCACTGTGAGTAGTAGTACCATTATCTGCTTCATATATATAGCTAATGATTGTCATTAACACCTTGTTTATACACGATATGTAATTACGTTATGTTTTGATGTGTGTATATAAAGAAAGGAGGAAAAATGAAGTGTTTTCATTCTTTAAGATTATGGGCCTTTGGCCATACGATGGAAGTAACTACGTTATGAAACAAAGTGCTACACGGGACTAAGTGCTACATTGTGAGTCACCGCTAGAACCCGTGTGAGACACCTCTTGAGTTCATACAAGAATTTACAAGGGCATTCTTAATGCCAATTTACAAGGGCTTAACGCCAATTTACAAGGGCATTCTTAATGCCAATTTGCAAGGGCTTTATGCCACCTTCCAAGGGCTTTATGCCAATGTTTAAGGGCTTTATGCCACCTTTCAAGGGCTTTATGCCACCTTCCAAGGGCTTTATGCCAATGTTTAAGGGCTCATGTCACACCATTCAAGGGCTTTAAGCCAACCATTATGTTCAAGCTGATATGTTTCAAGAAAGGGCCTATAAAGTGAAACAGACTCAGACAAATCATGTGGACTTTGCATTGTATGCTTAAGTATATGTTTTAAAGTTTGATAAGCATATGTTTTAAAGATTGATAAGTATATGTTTTAAAGTTTGGTAAGTATATGTTTAAAGATTGATAAGTATATGTTTTAAAGTTTGGTAAGCATATGTTTAAAGATTGATAAGTATATGTTTTAAAGTTTGGTAAGCATATGTTTAAAGATTGATAGGTATATGTTCTGAAGCTTAGTAAGTATGTGTTTTGAAGCTTAGTAAGTATATCTTTTGAAGCTTGGTAAGTATCTAAGGGCCTTGCGCCGCCACTATGTTAGTGGGCTTCGTGCCACCATGATTAAGGGTTTGTGCCACATTATACAAGGATATTAATCCAAACCATTATATTCAAGCCAATATGTTTCATGATAAGATCTAAGTCTATAATGAATAAGAACAGATTCAGACTCGCATTGTGAATGCTGCATTAGTATACGAAAGTACATGTTTGAAGCTTTGAATACCAGGTTGGAACTTTACTTGGCATTGTAGAATTTTAGAAATTGCATGGTCCGCTCGAGCGGAGACCCATTTTCAGGAACATTTGAAAAGTTGCATTTAGTTCGTATGTCTATCCTCACTTATTTCCAAAGCATATTAGACACAATTTATGGTTCAATAAATATTGAGATGTTACGAATCCACGTGTATTTCTATTATACAATGTTTCAAGTTAAGCAGTATTTTATTTATGTATTACTATTCACTGAGCTTGGCTCACCCTCCGTATGTCTGCTCCTGTAGGTAACCAACCAGGACATTCGTCCCCTTTTGTCAACCTTTACGAGTCCAGGCACTAAGCGAGATCACTCAGTTTTGTGAAGCTTTGTTAAGACATTGTCTTGTTTTTTTGATTACTCATTTAAGGTTAAATGTACATGACTTCAATGTTTTTGCATATGCCCAATCTTAGGGCTGGGGCTGTATATGTATATCTATATGACTGATGCTCACAGTATAATTTTGGCCTGTGACTGGTTATTATAATGTATATGATGCATGTGATCCTGGCATATTAGAGGTAGCTCAATGGAGTTTGTTATTATGTTAAATTTTAGTGCTTCCGCCAAGGCCCCATATATTACGTATAGTAGGTTAAGTGTCCGTTTCTGTATGGGTCATGCCCGAACTTTTAGGGGCGAGTTTGGGGCGTGACAACAATCAAAATGTTCAATTTTTTATGTGAACATTTAATATTTGATTAACCTTAATAATTTGAACAAAATAATTTTGTTCAAATATAAATAATTGAACATTTCATAAATGTTTAACTCTGGTTGTTCAAATATGTGACGAACGAACAAACCATCATCTATACGAATGAGATAAATAAAAAAGTAAACTAACATTTTCATTGTTGTAATGTTTCAAATCAACAATATGAGTGTCATCAATAGTGTGCAAATCTTCAAAATCAATGTCCTCAATGTTCTTAAAACCCCAAATCTTCAGAAGTAATTATGTTTTGAGTTTGAAAAATAATGGCGAAGATTGTAATGGGGAAGATGATGAGTGTAGTGTATTAAATTATAATGGTGATGATGAACAATGTGGGAAAAGAGATTTGTTCCAAAAGATATAGTGTGTAGGTAATAGTGTGTAAAAAGAGATTTGTATTTACATATGTGAATTACTTGAACGAATACATATACACTATGTTGTCGTTTGACAAAAACCTTTTTAGTTGGCATTTTGCAGTTTGAACTTTTTTAGCTTGGGACTAAAAAGTTCGTTTGAGAATTTTTTTTGACTTTTTTTTTTTTAATTTTGTGAGAAAAAAAATGAAGTTATTATTATTTGAATGTGACATTTTATCTTATTAAATTATTTAGTTTATTTTGTCTTTTGTATTTTTTTAATCCCAACTGAGATAGCCAAACAAAGCCCATATTGTTCTTAATTTATTTGAAGATATTATCATATATATATATATATATATTATTAAAAGTAGTGCTTTTCCTTCGCTTAGGTGGCACATTCTAAAAACTTTTTTATTTTTTTTCTAAAAAACCCACATCAACATGCCTTTTCCATTTACATATAAAGTTCTATATAAATTCAATTTCAATTATAATAATCAATTTTATATAAACTCTATTTGAGAAATGGGTGAAGCACCAATAAATCCCAAAATGTGATCTTATGAACTATTTAGTCCTCTCTTTTTTCATATGAACTCAAGGGTCCCATTAAAGCGGAAATTACATAAAATGGTAGTCACTTTCATGTTTGAATTTAATTTTTTAGGGACAAAAGTGAGTTTCTCAAAATGTAAAATTACACATTTGAGCAATTTGCACTATAGAAGTTTTGGATCTTCTCTCATTCTAGAACCAATCTCACATTATGAACAAAAACCTAACACTCTAATGTAATACTCCAATAACGTAACACTTCAATATAACACACTAAAAAATTTCTTTGTATACTTTCACAAACATAATAACGCAACACTCAAAAATAACTCTTCGATGTACTTTTTCCAAGCATAACGCTCCAATGTAACACCAAAAAAAAAAAAAAATTCTTAATGTACTTTTCCCAAACGTAACATTCCAGTAAGTGTAGTCCCAAATATAGCACTCTAAGATAACATATTCCAATGTAACACACAAAAACACCAAAAAAAACTCTTTAGTG
Source organism: Camellia sinensis (assembly GCF_055761805.1). Classification (NCBI taxonomy): domain Eukaryota; kingdom Viridiplantae; phylum Streptophyta; class Magnoliopsida; order Ericales; family Theaceae; genus Camellia; species Camellia sinensis. The sequence continues at coordinate 77,537,336 of NC_138964.1, forward strand.
TACTTTTTCCAAACGTAACACTTACAGTTTAAAATTATACATTTATCCAAAACTTACTAAGGAATATTTGTACTCCTTTTTGAATTGTTTAAAGAATCTCACATTCTTTTTCTTTAGTGTTACATTGGAGTGTTATATTTAAAAAAAAAGTACATTAAGATTTTTTTTTTTAGTTATATTGGGGCGTTACATTCGAAAAAAGTACACCAAAGAGTTTTTTTTGTGTTACATTAAAATTTTAAGTTAAGGAATTTTTTTGGAGTGTTATATTAAAGTGTTACGTTTGAAAAAAGTACGCTAAGGAATTTTTTTTGTATGTTACATTAGAATGTTACACTGAGGAGTTTTTGTGTGTTACAATGTTGCACTAAGGAATTTTTTTAGAGTATTATATTAAAGTGTTATATTTGAAAAAAGTACACAAAGAAGTTTTTTTGTGTGTTATATTGGAGTTTTACACTTAAGGAGTTTTTGTATGTATTACATTAGAGTGTTACATTAAGGAGTTTTTTGGAGTGTAATATTAGAGTGTTACGTTTAGGAAAAATATACTAATTAGTTTTTTTGTGTGTTACATTAGAGCGTTACAATAAGGAAATTTTTTTGTATGTTACATTATAGCGTTATACTAAGGAGTTTTTTTTTAGTGTTATATTGGAGTGTTATGTTTGAAAAAAGTATAGTAAAGAGTTTTTTTATGTGTTACCTTAGGGCATTACACTAATTTTATTTTATTTTTTAGTGTTACATTGGAGTGTTACGTTTGAGTATTACATTAGAGTATTACAGTTTAAAATTATACATTTGGCCAAAACTTACCAAGTAATTTTTGTACTCTTTTTGAAATATTTGAAAAATCTCACATCCTTTTGGAATGTTTGAATAATCTCATATTTTAAGTCATTTTTGTATTCCTTTTGAAATGTTTTCAAATAAAAAAGATTTTTATATAAAAATTCATCCCAAATTTGATTCTCATATATTGTGTACCTACCTTTCTAGCACAAAAGAAAAAAAGAAAAAGAAGAAATAAGGGTATAACAGTAAATCTAATTTTTAAATAATATATTAAATCTACATTTCCAAAATCAATAGGACTTATTGTTCTATAAAAAAAAAATCTTTAGGACTAAATAAATCACCATTCCTCAAGATGGGATTTATAGGTAAATTTTCCTTTGAGAAATACTTATTTTCTATATATATAATTATAATTTAATTATTATGATATATATAATTTAATTTAAATTTTATATACCCATATACAATTTGTATGAGTAATTCAAAAAGAATATTGAAAAACAAAATCAATACTTTACATAATTAATTTATGCTTTTCTTCTTAATCTAATCACAACATGTTTATATTTAATATTTTAAATATATTTTTTATAGTTCCATTTCTACATATTTTTATTTTCCAAATAAAAATAAAAATAAATAATTAGAATCACTTTTAGTTTTTTATTACTAATTCTCTTTCTAATTTAACTATTATTTTTAATATATATTATATATAAAATCATTCTCTTTCTTATAATTTAATAACTATTCTCTTTCTTATAATTTAATATATATTATATAAAATTATTAGATGATAATTACACTTTTATAACACAATAGAACTAAAATTATCAAAATAAATAAATGATTTAACTAAACTTATTATTATATATATATTCAAATAGCACTTTCATAGAACGATAAGGTTCAAATTATTAAAATAAATAATTAAAATTAAAATTTTACAAAACATTCATAATATAAATTATAATACATCATGAGCTATAACCAAGTCATAATTTGTATATTATAAAATTTTTCATTGTCTTTATTTTTTTCAGAAAAAAATATTTTGATACAAATAGAATTCATAATTTTTAATAAATTTGATTAATATAAATGAGAATTTGATTTCAGGTTGAGAATACACATTTTTTTTAATAACTTTGAAATAAATTATTTTTATGAGCTTTTATATAGAATCACACAATGATAAAAAAATTTGTAAGTCATTAGCAAATCTATTTGTATTTAGCTTTTGATTGTTAAAATTTTTTACAAATAAAATATTAAGACCCAAAATTAATTTTCCATTTTAAAAAAAAAAATTTGTGTGCATCACACGGGTCACACTAATTGTCATATAAATTTAATAGTTAAATAATATGTACTAAAAGGGGATTCATGATGGATAAATACAAGCTCCCTTTTTTTTGGTCATTATTCCTAAAGTGCCTGGGTTCCCTCCAGACTTAGATTGGATTGGAGGGTGTTGTTGGGCCTGTGGGGTTCATTACGAGTCTCGTTTCGATAATTCGAACCGTTCAATATGTAGAACTCGTTGAGTACTATATGCTTGTAAAAAATTACGTTGATCGAATATTGATAGCTATGTGATTAAATCAATTTTGTATAAAAAAATGAACGGTTAAAAAATAAACAGTTGACAGAAAACTAATCTGATGAGATAGCTATCGATATTCGATCAACGTGATATTTTATAAGCATATAGTACTCGACGAGTTCTACATATTGAACAGTTTAGATTATCGAAATGGGATCCGTGATGGGCCCTCATGGGTCCAACAATACCCTCCAATCTAATTTAAGACTAGAGACAATCCACTGCCATTTCTAAAATATCCTCTCTTTATATATATTTTTTTATTTATTAAAAAAACATATATAAATATCTAATAATTACGCTATAAGGAAATTTTGTTCAACCACAAAAACGGTAGAATGGACATACGGTTGATATATGCCATCAATGCATACCAAAAAAAAATCCACATTTAATTATGTTATTTTTTTCTTTAATTATGATTAAATTTTTTTTTTAACTTATAATTTGAAAAATATAGAATTATGCCATTTTCTGTAGTTATAAGAGCAATTCTATGCTACTCTTCATTTTTTACTAGCTAAAATATAAAAATGGTATTCTCTTTAGTTTACCTAACTAATTTTTCATCTATGTGCTCTAATGCTACTCTTTATTTTACATATTTATCCACACAAATTAGATTAAAAAGTTTTCCAATACTCTTCAAATGTAGTTGGCCAATAAGAATTTTGTTAAAATAATTATCATACTAGTTAACCTATTAGAGTGAGTAAACTAACATAAAATTAGTTGTAATAGTTAATAAGTCTCTTTTAAAGAGCCCCCTAAAAATGCTCTAAGGTGCATATGTATCATAGTATTTCTTAAAAATTTGATAGTGTTTGCTTTTTCGGAACGGTGAATTCTATTATACACACCATATATTATATGTATCTTTGTTACGTCATTTTTTTTCTTTAATTATGATCAATTTTTTTCTTTAATTATAATATTATTTTGAGATATTTAGCTATGAAGTTTTTGTGTTTGGTTAGTTATAACTAAAAAAGTATAGAGTTATGTCATTTTTTTTTTGTAGTTATAAGCTGCATATGGTACATAAATGTATATCATAGTCTTTCTCCTTGGGAATAATAAAAAAAGTCATGTAGCATTTGGATGTATTTTGAAATCATGATTCAAATAAAAAAAATTTAAAACTTTTTTTAAAATTTATAACCAAACACTCATTCAAAACTCTTTTTAAAACTTATAATCAAATTGTTTTTAAAATTTTTTTCAAGAATCTATTTAAAAAAAATAATAATAATAATAATATTTTTATTTTGTTCTTTAAAATTATTTTTTATTTTTATTTTTTTGAAAAAATATTTTTTCCAGAAAATATATGTATTTTTAATTTTTTAGAAAAATATTTTTGTATTTTTATTTTTCTAGAAAAATATTTTTTTTGTCTTTTTATTTTTTCAAAACAAAATATTTTGTTTTTTTTTTTAAATATTAGCCAAGTAATTTGTTATGATTTAGATATATATATATATAGGTGATCCAAAATTTTTTAAAATTAAAAAAAATTAAAAAATTAAATATTTAAAAAGTAAAAAAATATTTAAAATAAAAATATTTAAAAAAATACAACGCATAAATGTAATAATTATAGCGCACATTAAAAAAATATTTATAAGAAAATATTGTTGAAAAGTCCAATTTAAGGAAGGTATAAGTCATTAAGTACAGTGGATATTTTTTGTTAGTGAAAGGTCTACTTTTTGAGAAATAATTTGGTGAAAAGTCCTTTTATTAGTTTTGGAGGACAATTTGTTTCTAATTTTACCTCTTAATTTATCTATTGACTTTCATTGACTATCTGTTCAAATTTTTTCCTATTTGTTCAAAAATTTTCCCTATCTGTTCTAGTTTTTTTTCCTATCTGTTCAAAATTTTTCCTATATGTTCAAATTTTTCTCCCTTACCCATTCAAATATTTGTCCAAATTTTATTATCTGTTCAATTTTTTTTCTGTTTAAATTTTTTACCTATTTAACTTTTTTATCGATTCAAATTTTTAATATATTTTATTAGCTGTTCAAATCTTTCTTCTCTCTCTCATCATTAGCTATTCAACCCAAAAATAAAACAAACATATAATAATCATTATCATCATTACCACCACCACCACCACCACCACCCTTTATCTATTCGAATTTGTGTCTAAATTTTGTTATCTATCCAAATTTTGAACAGCTATGTCCTCCCTTATTCCTCTGGCTATAAAATCCTGCTTCATGAACAACAAATCCAACAAAACATAGATTACATACCATAACAACTCCAATATCAGACCATGACACAATAACAACCCCAATAATCACAATCAAATAAGCTATACATATGTATGTATAGAGAGAGGGATGGAGAGAGAGAGAGAGAGAGAGACAGAAATAACCACAGGAGCCAACAGTCTCCGAAAATCGACGACGGTGACCAAGAGCGGCGAGAAAAATAGAAAATAGTGGACCTGATGATAATGATCGTGTCCGCGAAGCTGTATTCCACTCGGTTTCTTTTGCAGCGAAGGATCTTTGATGCTCTATAAGACGTTTCAAGATGATTCATCGTTGAAAGACAATCTCTTCACGGCAATGCAAATCGGAGTAAATCTGAGACCGTTGGCACAGATCAGAGAAAGATGACCAAGCTTATCAGCCTCTTTGATCATTTCCGTCAGCTCTACTGTTATGATGTACCCGTTCCCATCCCGACCAAACATCCTGAACAACGTCTTGCACTATTCCTATATATATGGCGACTTCACCGGAAGTAGCTTCGGTGCCACCAACACCGCGAACTCCAATGACTCCAAAGTAATGGTGGAGGAAGAGAGAGAGAAAGAGGTTTTGATTTGTATACATGTCACGACCCAAACTCGACCCTATAGGTTTAGCATCGTAATCGGGCAGTAATCCTTGGATTACCAAACGCCTCTAAACAGATTAACACATAATAAGGGGCTGCACATGCAGATATATAAAACATATATAGTTCATAGAGCTGTGCAGACATAGATGGAATAAAAATTTAAAACTTTATATACGTACATGTGACGTCATATTTACATTAGTCTTACGTCACCCACAAATACAGATAAAACCAAAATGGACTTAGCCTAGTATACAAATAAACAGAAACTTGTTCGAAATTCACGAAAAGAAAACAAGGTCTTAAACTTAGTTCACAAAACATGACCACTTGACTTTTTCCAGAATCTCCTTGGAGAGGCACAAAGGTTGGCTGACAAAACAAAATTCCAAGCGAACATCATTGAGCCTGGTCGCGCGCCTGATCACCTACATACATAAATAATAGAGTGAGCGGGAGCCCAATGAATAATAAGAGAGTAAAGAGGTTTAATTGAATGATGTCCTATATCATATTCGGAAAGCAAAATCATTTTTATTTCAGAAACAAAATCAGATCCATATTGAAATTCTTGTTCAAATCATATACGAAAATCAAGATTCATGCTTAATCATATGTAGTACATCCATTAGCGTTAACAAAATAGATGCAGACAAATACAGAACAGATACAGAACATATAGTGGTTATGAGTAACCAATTCCATAAAGGAACCTTCGAATCTGGATAACAGATAATAGATATGCTAAGCTCCATGATGGAGCCTCCGATACGGGTAACAGATAACAGATATACTAAGTTCCATGATAGAACCTCCGATATCGTGTAACAGTTAACAGATATGCTAAGGATGTCACGAATACTTGTCAGAAATTGGACAATCATTCATTGTACAAAACATAACATTTTAGAAAACAAATCTTATTTCATCATACAGAAAATAAATAAAATTAAACATAGCTTTAGTAAGTTATTATTTACAGTTGGCTCCAAAAGTAGATAGATCGAATAGTTTACGGCGCGTGACCTACACAAGCAGATAACAGATACACACTGAAACACACGCTCGGAAAAGGTTCATTACGTTTCGTTTTTAGTGTGTTTCTAAGTCTTGTCCTCAATATTATGTCTTAACTAGGGCTTAAAAATTCCTAGGATGCAATGAGAATGCTAAAATGTGCTTTGAAACACTTAGCTAAATTTTCAAAAACAGAGCAGTCTACTTGAGTGCAACTTTTGTTGCTCGAACGGTCTGTAAAATCTGCAAAAGTACTGGTTGCATGATTTTTTCGCTCGACAGATGCTCGATGGTCACTCGAGCATAACTTCGGTCGCTCTAGCGGAAGGTAAAAAAAATAAGGGTGGCCACTCGAGCGTAGATTATGTCGCTTGAGCCAACCCCTAAACTCTACAAAAGTGTCAGGAGGTCGCATTCTCTGCTCGAGCGTAAACTCCACCGCTCGAGCGGAGGGTGCAAAATTTGGAATTTCCAGATTGATGTTCAAGATGCAAAACTTAATTCCAAAGCTTTAACACACATCCTTTGGCCCCAAAACTTGAGAAAACATGCCAAAACTTGTAAAACATTAAGAATTAAAGATCATTTCATAAAATCAAGGTCCAAAAGCATGCCAATTGTTTAAAATCAAACTTTTAATTGTGAAAACATAACATGCATATTATGATGCAAGTTCAAAGATTCTAAAACATGAACAATTGAAGGAATACAAGTGAAACCAAGTTGGATTCTTCAAAGTATGCAAGTAAAGTTTCATGCATGTGTGAATGTTTGGAAACTAAACTCAAAACTTTATGAATTATGCATGCATGCATGAACTATTCCCAAATTCCTTAACCTAAGCTCAATTCTCATGTTTAACCACTTTAATCTCTTGAATTCTTTCACTAATGTCTTGAATACAAAGCTTAAGGACATGGTTCTTACCTAGAATCGTCAATTCTTTAAGGTTTAATGTTACTCTTGAGCAACTCTCCAAATCTCCTAACAATTTCATTCCAATCCTCAAGCTTTGATTTCAATCTCTTTCGGTCTCTTTCTCTCTCATTTTTTTTCTCTTAAGGACGACAAAATGAGAGTATTTTGTAATCTAGAAGCCTTATATAGGCTTGGTTTAGTGCTGGCTAATCAAGCTTGGCTTAATTAATCAAATTGTAATTATTAATTCTAATTATTTGGTTCCGAATCAGATTCCAATCAAACTTACCATAATTTTCTAAAAATTCCAAATGACACATAAACCAAGTCAAATTCGTGAAGACACACCTTCGTTAATCTAGATAAGCATAGGAGCGTGCTCTAATGTTGAGCGTGGTAAGTCTTTCACCATAGTAGAGGAGAAAACATCAGCCCAAGCCGGATTAGTGAAAACTCTGTCAAGCCTCGCCCAAACAAAGCCCCCACCTTATGGGTTATTCTACCAAGTATACTTGCTGCCCTTATAACAGCGGTCAATGATGCCACAATCATCAATCATTGTATTGAATTCCTCTAAAGATACAAGATTTTGAGGTCTGCCACCAAGTTTTTCAAACACATTTGAAATTGTGTTAAAATAACTCGTAACCATCTACAAACCTTGTATGTCTTAGGATAGTAATTGAAGTTTTTCCCAAAGAAACCGTTGAATGGAGCACTCTGTATAAACAATGGTAAGCCTTACCAGATCAGAATTAAGGAAGTCGACAATAAGGCCTTCAATTCGCATAATGAAATAGAAACACATACAGATAATTCTACGACAGACAGATATAAACACAAATATCATATAACACATGCAATTAACTCGAGATTTCATCTTAATTTCTTATTAAGCATGCTTATACATGCAGTAGACGTTAATTATGGATCAAGGTTGTTAGAATGCACCATGTATATCATATATATATATGATCTCAGGTCTAAGGTGATCGATGCGACAGTACATGGGTTGTGTTGAGAGCTTAATGAGTAAGAGTGTGAATGTGTGTGTGTATATGTGTGTGTGAGAGAGAGAGAGTAATTTGAGAGAGTTTAGGGACGATGTATATGATATATATATATATATATATAAAGAATGATATGTTAGTCATTTTGATTGACCTTGTCCTTTTGGACAAAATGTTTCAGAACCTGAACCTTTGGAAAAATTCTATTTCTACACACCTAATTACTTAGTGCACACACTTAATGAAATATTATTTTAATGGCAATTATATCCTAAACTAAAATGACCATAATGGACATCCACTAGCACCATAATATTATATGAGAATATTCTCTGTACACATTTAAAAAAAAAAAAAAAAAAATCTCAATGTACACATTTTGAGTAAAAAAAAATAAAAAATGAAACCCTAATTTTTTCATTGTTGTCACTTTACTTGCTACATACTTTATATTCCTCTATTGCTTACAAATTAATACTCTCATAACAACTCTCATATTGTTTTAATCTCTCAATTTATACTCTATTAGTGATGGAAATGTTAATTATTTTCGTACATAAATTTTTTTTTTTTCACAGTTTTCAATCGAACAACCAATGCTGAATTATTTCACTATATTCGGACATCAACTGTCAAAAGTTTATTTATTTATTTATTTTTGAACAAATTTGTCAAACTAATTACTTTTATTCGGAAGTAAGGGTGTAATTTTGGCCCGGCTCGGCCCATTCAGGCTCGGGCCGGGTCGAGCCCATGTTGGGCTTTGCAGGCTTCCGCAAAAAATCAGGCCGACCCGGCCCACGGGCCAGAAAACTAGGCATAGGCCCAGGCCTAGGGGGTATTCGGGCTTTAGACGGGCCAGTGGGGCGGCCACTTGGGCTTGGGTCTGGGCTCAGGCTTTGGGCGGGCCAAAACAATTTTTAAAATTTTCTTAAATTTTTTCCACCAAAATTTTATTATTTTCCATTAAAAATAACACTGGGCCTCGGGTAGCCCGGGCGGTCCAGGCTGGGATTTTGGGCGGGCCTTGAGCGGGCCGATGGGCTGGGCTTCAAAACGATGGCCCAGGTCTTGGCCTAAGGCCTCGGGCTGGGCGTGGGCTCGGGCCTAAACGGGTCGGGCCCACCTTGGGCTTCGAGCCACCCACGGGCCGCGGTCCAAAATTACACCCCTATTCGGAAGTTAAGTTTTAAATTAAATGTATAATTTCGAAAAACCAGTGCCGAAATCTCCAAACTGAAAAACATAAAAACAAAAAGCAAAAAAAAATATGGAAATGAGGGTTGAATGGTGTGTGTACAAAGATTATGAGTAAATGATATAATTGTAACTTTTAGTGTGTGGATTTAGAAAATCAATTAATAATCAAATTAATAAGTGTGTATACTAAGAGAAGATGTGCACTGAGGTAATTAAGTGTATGGAAATAGAATTTCTTAAACCTTTGGCTAAACAAAAATAAATTTGGACTTTTGACCTAAGTGCCCTATTTATAATAAAAAATATTTATTTAAAAAAATAAAAAATATTTTTTTAAATATTTTAAAAAATAAACTCAAAATAATTTCAAAATATAACTCAAAACCTTTTTTTTTTTTTTCAAAATTGATAATTAAACAAATTTTCTCTTTTTAAAAATTTCTCTTTTAAAACATAACTTCACATGATTGTAGAGTTTCATTTGGAAACAGATTATTTTATTAACTTTTTAACATTTTATAGAAAAATAAAAAATAATATAACTTAGCAAGTGTTTGGCAAGCACAAAAAAAGTACATTTTTTTTTGGATATATACACTTATTTGAGTTACATCAATCAACATTTCCTCTCTATTTTTTTACCTAACTTTTTTTTATATAATTTTTTTTATAAAAAATCAAAAAGTACATATATTTATACCATCCAAACCACCCTTATAATGATTTTTAATTTTAATTTTTTTTTGGATTAAAGTATGTTAAAACAAACGTAACCTAGGCTATAGGCTCTATATAAATGGCGAGGGACTCGAAAGTTTAAAAAAAAAAATTACACAAAAACAAGGAAAACAGAAGACAAGTCTTTGAAAGACGGTAAAACAGTTTTTCTTCTGTGGTTTGGTGGTTTGGTCAATTTGGGATCGAAATCAAAGCCCCCCAATCCTGCAATCTAGGGTTCATCAAATCCATCTCTCATCGTTCGAACTTCTAAACACAACTCTCTCTGTATTTTCCTTCGTACTACATTTTTCTACCAGTCCTTCGATTTCATACGAACTCAATTCAATTTCTTATCTTCAAAATAATGATGTAATTTGGATTATTTTTTTTCCTGATGTGTGACTTTTTTATTTATTTGAATCTACCAGGTTGGTGACGATCATGACGATTCCTGATTCGGGTAATATGATGGAGAATGGAGCAATTGGAATACCTTTCTCACCGGAGGAAGAAAAACGGATCGTAACTGAGTTAACAAACAAAGCAGAATCTAATTTGAAAGAAGGCAACTTGTATTACGTTATTTCCAACCGGTAATCTTAGCTATCCTCCTCCGAATTTCAATTATCTGATTTCAATCTTGAATATTTTTCTTGAAAGCCTTTGAGAGAGTTGTGTGCTATATCAAAAACAAGTTGAATTTTTATGGGCATGTAGATCCATGTAATTAAATTTTTTTTTTTTATTTTCAAAATTTTAAGCTTGACGTTTTTCAAGAACTCTATCGTGATGTTACTGCCATTAGCGTTTGTGTGGTCATAGTTTCACTGACTGAAGATCTAATTTGAAACTTTTGGAGAGTTTGGATGTATATAAATAAAGATTTAATTTACAATTTGCCCATATGGGACCATCTCCTATGGCTGTGAAGTTTTGTATCCGATAAATAATGCTATCAGGGCCTGAGCCAGGACTAACATTGGGAGGCTAGAAGAAAGGTACAAATTATGTTCAGGAAAAAAAAAAAGAAAAAATGAAAAAAAGAAAGAAAAAGGTATGTTGGACCAGGTTTAAATTGTTTAAATAACTATTAAAATATTATTTAATATAGGATAATTGGATTAAGTTAGATATGCTACCAACTTCTCATAAGTCCGTATAATTATTTGCTTATTACTCGACGTCCCTTAGGCTCATAACACTTCACGAAGGCTGGCTGAAGCACGAAAACAAATAGTTAGTAAGAGAATGCCACCAGGATAAAGATAAAAAAGAACAACAAATTCTTGAGCAACCAAGGAACTTGGGAATCATAGAAGGCAGATTTACCATGTGGGCCATCATATGCAGTTTCCCCAGTCTACCTGTTAAGGCGAGCTTTTGCAAGTGGCCAGGATGTACATAGTACAAGATGTCATGCACATCCTTTGAGATTTGTGGTGAATTTTACGTGGGTGCATTAACACATGCTTAATGAGTAGGCAATATGGCCTTGTTTGGTTTGTTTTCCAGAAAAATTTTTGGAAAAAATTCTCTACAAACAAATTTTCAAGAATAATCAAACAAAACAAATTTTTTCAAAAAAAATTTCAAAATTTTGTTTGATTACCTACTTTCTAAAATTACTCTCTCTCTCTCATACACATCAAATCAATCACTTTTTTTAAAACTCTCTCTCCAAAACAATTTTCCAAAATCATTTCTGAAAAAAGTCAAACCAAACAAATTTTCGTACTTTTTATTTCAAAAACTACTCTACAAACACAAACCAAACACACCCTATATTTTCTATGAAATTATACATGCACTGTGAAACAATTGATCATATGACACTTGTGCTGGAAAACTTGGCATGTAGTCAATCACACAAATCCATTGCCTAAACTGGCTCAGGTAATCTGAGATGTATGTCTATAGTGAATAAAATAGTGACCACCTTGTAGGTGATGTTGGTGACTTGAGTTGGATCTTCTGAAGTTGAGATATGCTATTGCATGACAAACTTTGATACCTATTGATCAATTAGTCTCTAGCAGGCCAATTCTAAGATTGGAGTCCTAGAACTAGTGTGTGCTATTATTTAACAGATTCATGGACAAAATCTTGGTGGCTGAAATGAATAGTACACATCAGATCAGATCAGATGTGGTGTCCCTAAAAACAAACAAATTGGATCAAATGTCAGTTTTGGTACAAAGCTGTATTCACAGTCGAGTGAAGAGATCAGTTTTGCTTGAATGAGGACAAACGCATTGCTGAAGTAGTTTGTCTGATTGTCTGATGACCTTTAACTGAAAAAACACATCACCACGTCATTGTTTTACTAGAGGATTATTATCTTATAAAATGTCGAGTTATGGGCATGGGCTCGAATGAACTAAATTGAAACATAAATGGTTGTATAATTGATTCAATCACAGGCAGACTAATGTAACTACTTAATTGTCATTTTGACTCACTGCGGAATTAGGAACAATCACTTTGGAACCATTATGGGACTGTTGTTGGGGGGTGATTATAGCTTATTTTGATTTGGGAGTCTGTGCCTGACTGTTTGGTGCAGCTTCTGTTTGTAGCCCCGTTTGGTAGAGCTGTGGGAAAGCGATTATAACTTTTAGCCTAACAACTTATAGCTTATAGCTGTGAACATAAGTTGATTTTTGACTTATAAATTAAGCTTCTCCTCCCCCACTCAAAGAATAAGTTGATTTTTGACTTACAAAAAAACTATAAGCTGTATTGTTAAGTTGAACCAAACACATCAAAATAGCTTAAATTAAGCTAAAAGTTGAAACAAGCCCTACCAAACAGTATTAGGCAGAAATAGCTTAAATAAGCTGATTATTTGAAAGTTGGAGTAGGGGTGCTTTTAGCTTCTGCTTTCTGATTATCAGCTTTTAACCTAAAAAAAGCTCCACCAAACATGGCCTATGTTTTGTCATATTCTACCATTTCCGTGTTTATGAGGAAATTATGGCCAATGTGGCACTTGAAATTAATGAATGGTATGCTAGCACCTTTTTCCCTCTTAGAATTTTCGTGGGTTCCTATTCTATTTTGTTGAGTATTCTGGTGGTATACTTTGTCCTTTTGTTAGACTTCTACTGAAATTTTTTTATTTTTTATTTTTTTAAAAATATTGTCAATCATAAAAGTTCCCACATTGTTGTCTTGTTCCTTTTCCTCTGTGTAGGTGGTTCACAAGCTGGCAGAAATACACTGGACAAGATGTTGACCCTCATTTATTTGACAAGCATTCTACCGATTCTCAGTCTTTGATTTTGTCAAAGACAGTAGACAAACCTGGACCAATTGATAATTCTGATATAGTTCTAAATGGAAATGACACTAAGTGTGGTGATCTGGAGCTTCGTAGAGCATTGCAGGAAGGATGTGATTATGTTTTAGTTCCTCGACAAGTTTGGGAGAACCTTTTTGACTGGTATGTTTTCACATAAATTTCCTTCTTCTCCAGATACTTTATTATGTTGTGCTTAAAATATGTTTTCCATGATGAAGAATGTTAATAGAGAAACATGTGCAGATTAACTAGCTCTATTACACAATGCTTATTGAATAAGGAGGCAACGATGTAGGACGAGTGCAGGGAAAAATCTCCGACAAGTGTTGAACCCTAAACTGATATGATACAACAGAAAAAAGTTGGCTTTTGGGACTTACTTTATTTTTATTTTTTTTTGTGTGCCTAAAATGGTGATCAAAATATAGAGGTTTCCACGGTTTATATGAAGTGACAAAAAGGCTTGGGTTTTAGAATTGAAGGGAAGATGATTTAGGCCTTGTGGAATATTGTTTGATGATATTAAATGGGTTTTGAAGTTGCAATGCCTTAAAAAGTGTAGAAGGAGAAGAATAAGAAGAACAAGATAGATTACATAGGAAAGTGTACTTAGATTCAACGTTAAGTGTTCTATTAAATATGTCTTTCTTGGGTGCTCACCTACTCAAAAGGGGTATAAGTGTTATCATCCTTATTCTCGTAAGTGGTTTGTGTCCATGAATGTCACATTCTTTGAGTCACTGTCCTACTTCTTGTCTTATCCGGTTTCCCAGTCATCCCTTCAGGGAGAGCCTTGATATGAAGAGATTTCTGACATAGGAGTATTACCTGTTCATGAATCCTTACCAGTTGTTGAGGATATAACAGGTGAACCTCAATGTGAACCAGCTATTGGGAATACAAAAGCTGATACACTCAAGGAGCAAGGAACTTGGGTTGAGAGATTTACATAGGCAATGCTTAAATATGGCTTCAAACATAATCAAGCTGATCACACCTTGTTTGTTAAACATTCTTCACATGGTAAGACTACAACTCTCATCGTATGTGGATGACATAGTACTTATATGAGATGATGTTGAGGAGATGACTCGGTTGAAGAAGTATTTGGCAAGTGAGTTTGAAATAAAAGACTTGGGGACTCTGAAGTATTTCCTGGGTATTGAGGGTGCCCGATCCAAGGAGGGAATTTTTATCTGTCAAAGAAAATATGTGCTTGACCTATTGAAGGAAACTGGAATGCTTGGAAGCACAACTTGTGACACGCCACTAGAAACCCATCAGAAACTTAGTGATGATAGTGGGGGAGCTGCTGTTGATATCAAAGACTTGTGGGTAAGCTTATTTATTTATCTCATTCTCGTTTTGACATTGCTGTAGATGTCAGCATAGTTAGCCAGTTCATGCATATGCTTCTCATGAGGCATTCTTAGATGCTGATGTTATGCGCATCCTTAGGTACTTAAAATATTCGCTTGGAAAGGGTCTATACTTTTCCAAGCATGATCATTTTCGGGTGGAAGCTTATACAGATGTTGATTGAGCAGGATCAGTAACTGATGGAAGGTCCACATCAGGATATTGTACCTTTGTTAGAGGCAATTTGGTTACTTGGCGGAGCAAGAAACAAAATGTGGTAGTAAGGTTTAGTGCAGAGGCAAAGTTTAGAGCTATGGCACAAGGTGTGTGCGAATTCTTATGGATTAGGTTGCTGTAGAGTGATTTGGGAATCAATCAGACCGATTCCATGAGACTATATTGTGATAAATAAGGCTTCTATCAACATAACTCACAATTCAGATCAACATGACCGGACGAAACACGTTGAGATTGGTCATCACTTCATCAAAGAGAAACTCACTAGTGGCACCATTTGTACTTCTTTTGCGAAGTCTGGCGAACAACTAGTAGATATTCTCACAAAGGGAGTCGGGAGTAAATCATTCTATGATTTTCTTGGCAAGCTGGGAATGAGAGATATTTTTGCATCAGCTTGAGAGGGAGTGTTAGTATTATAGTAATATTGTATTTCCTTATTTATGATTATTAGCTGTAGCTTAGCTGTATTTCCGTTCTTGCATAAAAGGCTTCCATTGTAAGTTACTTAATTTTCTAATATAAAAGGGGGTGGTATCCTAATCACAACTCTTAAGTTTTGTTTTCTCCTAACAAACATAACTTTGCTAGAGAGAAGGAGAAGAAGAGAGAGAAAGAGGCACTTCACCCTTGCAAGGGTTAGGCTAATCACACAAATACAATATCAAGTTCTCATAACATCAACTCTTCTCTTCAATCATTGAGATTACACATATATTTGTAGGACAATACACCTACTTTTATAAGGAGTATGGCTCAAATTTGGAAACTCATAATGTTTGGCAGCTACTAATATTGTAGACCAAGACTATGACATCCAATACCACTTCAATCATAATAGGAAACTTTGATGATTTCTAATTCTACTCTAACTTCAAAATAAGAAACTTAAGACTTTTGACCACTAAGACTATTCTAGACATAATAAAACACACATATAATGACCCATTTAATAACTTGACCCAAAAATAAAACCTATGGGCAACCCCTACAAACCATGTCTAACAATTATTGAAATTACCTTAATGCCCTTGGAACTAAAAACTACTACAATTAGAATAAATACAAATAATGACTGAAAATTATTCCAAAACTTTAATCCTTGATGCCCTAAACATGCTTCATATGAAATTCCAGATTTGTTTTTTTTCTTCTTTCCGCGATCTTCATCGTGTCTCTTATAATATGCTCTTTTCAACTTCATTTATATGCGGTTGCTTTTATGTTAGTTTGTTACTGTAGTATTAGATATAGGTCAATGCCATAGTAATAGCAGTAGTTTGATACGATTCCTAGATTTAAACATGTGAGCCTTCGTTTGGCATAAGCTAAAATGGGGCTTTTTGGTTAAAATAGCCACAAAAAAACAAAATAGATTTTTTAGCTCAATAAGACAAAATAGGTGTTTTAGCCCAATAAGACAAAATGTCACATCCAAACCATAATCATTTCATTTTTTCCCTCACAAAAGTCAAAAAAGCCAAAAAACCTATCCCAAACGAGAAATTGCCAAAAAGCCAAAAAGCCAACCCACATCCCAAACAAACCCTCATGTGTTTTACTCTTGCCATGCTGCTAGTGTTTTATATTTTGATCCTTTCATTTTTAGGTACAAGGGAGGGCCAGCATTACCGAGGAAATTGATTTCACAGGGTGATGTTAACAAGCAGTTCAATGTGGAGGTTTACCCTCTTTGTCTCAAGTTAATTGATTCCAGAGACAACAGCCAATCAATTATCCGGTTAAGTAAAAAGGTACTGTTTTCTGTTTTATTTTCCTTCATTGCTCTATTTTAGGTTGCAGAATTTTGCAGTGAAGTTTACCCATTTAACAGGAAATTAATAATGTGGTTACCTCCATACTTATGGCTAATCATGAATTTCAGTGGGTTATCCCTTTATATTATTTAATTTTTGTTACATATTCGCAGACATTGATATCTACAGAATTTAATCACTAAAGAAATCATTTGAAGCAAATCTTAGACGCATTGTTTTTTATTCATGGCTTTTCTTTCTGTCTGTTTTTTCAAAAGTTTCAGTTCGTTATGAAATGTTAATTTTGCCTACCTGCCATACTAGCTTCAACATTATTTGATGTTGTACTGCAGCTCATCCTTCTTGGCAGTTATGTTCTTCATGGAGATATAAAAAGAATGAAAAGAATTATTTGGCTTACCCATGAATGAGGTAGAGGCCGTGTATATATAATAGATTCATGATACAATTTAGGAAACGATATAAATAAGGAAACAATACTAATCAGTGATTGACACAATCACAGATTATATACATAATACTAAAAATAAAAAAGATTATATGTACTCTAATTTCTATATTCAGCACTTCCTCTCAAGGTGATGTGAAGATATTCAACAATTGCAGCTTGTCAATGGATGATTGGAAGAAGTCGGAAAAAACTCAATGGCTAGTCCAAATAAATGTTACTGAACAAATCTGGTAGTCCACTAAATAAAAAAGATCAAAAAAGTGCTTAATACATCAGCACCACACCTTAGAAAGGGAAAAAAATAGGGATTGAACTGTCCTAGAAGAAACTGATTGGAATCAATGTTGGGACAGTTTAAAGGGGTCATGCCGAACCGTTGTAGGAACTGATCGAAATCAATATAGAGACAGTTTACGGGATCATGCCGGACTGTTATAGGAACTAACTAGAATCAATGTCAGGACAGTTTAAGGGGTCATGTTGGACTGTTGTAGAGACTAACTGGATGTTGAACCAGTAAGTGTGACACGCACATAACTTATGACGTGGTGCTCAATGATGATGGTAACAGATGATTGAGTGCGCCAAGGGGCAACTTATTAGAAAGTGCGCCGGGGGGGCGACTCAGGTGGTGTGCCAAGGGGTTGACTTGGGTTGTGCGCCAGAAAGGGGGACTTGGGTTGTGCGTCAGATGGGGTGGCTAAGGTGATGCACATGGTATATCACTGTGATATAGGTATAATACCCTCTCAAACTCAAATAGGTTTGAAGATAGAAACCTTTTCAAACCTATTTGAGGTTGAAACAGAGGGAAAGACAAAGTGGAGTAGAAACATACAAAAAAATGGATTGTAAGTATAAAAAAATATGATAGAGATATTTGGGATATGAATAAACTAGTGGATAGAGAAAGAGATCACTAGGAAGTGATATTGGAAGATAATATGACAGTGGAACGGGTTGAGGTTCGGCGGGAGGCCAAAGCAGTGAAGCAAAATTACTAGGTACTTAACTTAGCTCTGATACCAAAAAGAATGAAAAGAATTATTTGGCTTACCCATTAATGAGGTAGAGGCCATGTATATGTAATAGATTCATGATACAATTTAGGAAACGATATAAATCAGTGATTGATATAATCACAGATTATATACATAATACTAAAAATAAAAAGATTCTATTTACTCTAATTTCTATATTCAACAATATACTCCATTTGACACTTTAATTCTGATGTGTACAAGATTGATTATTGATTGTGCAAAAATAATATCCTCGCAATAGTACAAATCTGAGTAGGATAGTGGCTAGAGTAGGGGTGTCGAACCTGAGACTGGTATGAAATTGCTATAAATCCTGAAATTATTTGTTAAATAAATATGGAAGAAGAATTTGGTAAATTACTAAATGTAAATATGAAACTGACAATAAAGTGAATTGGAATTCAAGAGGAGAAGAGCATAGGCTTTTTTATGATTTCAAAAATTAATTAAGTGACATGACTATGATCCTATGTGGCTGCAAGCCTCAATGAAATCCTCAAGAGAAATCTTGTATTAAAAAAAATCAGGTGTGAACCATCTTCGATCAGAACAAGACATCTACACCAAACAACGTCTCGTCTTTTCTTTGTATGAATCATTTCAACAATCAAAACATGAACCAATTTTACCATTGAATAGCCGTTGTATTTAAGACAATAGAAATTAAACACAACCATTGAATCAAGCATTAAAAATCGATCTTATAAAAGAATCTCAAGATTATAAAATCTTCTTGACTAAATAATCAACCCCAAAACAAAAATACGAAACACCCAATATTACTTGACTAGGGTTTCATTTAAAAGTCTAAGTAGGTAGATTAGCTGCTTATGGTTGAGGTGTAAACCACCATGTTTGATGAGAACTCCATGACAATTCCTTGGAAAGTTATATTTTTGGCCTCTTGAGCCGCTCTCTTGTGTTGAAGACTTCTTCTTTTCTAAAGACCTAACTCCCTATTTATACTTTCTTTCAAAAGTAGGTCCTATTTAGGTCAAATCTTGTACAAACAAACCTAAATTTGTTGTGCCTCACGTATCTCTCCATGGGCGGATTTCAGGCTTTGCCTGAGCAAATTTGTCTAGTGACTTCATCTAAAAAATTGCAGAAAACACACTTTGGTGGGGACTTCTGATTGAGCAGAGATTACAATCGGCTCAAGCAGATCAAGGCAGCCTTGTGCTTTGCTTTCTGGGCTCTGGATACTCCAAATTAAATTCAATTTCATCCCAAGAGCCTGAGCGATCTGTATACACACAAACACAACAAAAACATCAAGTAACAATGGGGGTATTGACTTAACAAGTGTACTTTAAGGGGTCCTCAATGTGTACATTTTGGCACCTATCAATTATTCCCACATTGAGCAAGTACCTAACTTTGTTCTACTAATGCAATACACAGTAGATTCACCTATGTTTTAATGTCTTATTTTTCCTATATTTACCACCCCTCAACTGCCACGCAAAAAATGAAATATAAAAGGAAGAAACCCACAAAAATGCATGCTCTCAAAAATGGGAATTGAAAAAGGAAAAAGAGGGTGATTTAGCTTGATGTAATTTGTCCACGTGATCTTGAATATCATCTTGAGGTTTTTCATATCCTTGCTTATCTAAATCTAAATAAAATAATTTTTTTTTTAAAAAAAGGTGCAATTATTCAAAAAGTGAAGTGAAAAAATTTGAACAAAATAATATTAATGTGTGGTAAAACTAAGAAAGACAAAATCAGAAATGAATATATTCGTGAAATAGTAGAATGATGGAGAGCACTTAAGAGAAGAAGAGAAGAATGCAATAGGGCCACAACCCTAAATCAAGGCCACGATGTAAACACTCAATATCATTAATTCAAAGGTAAATAATACAAACCCTATTATTATTTGGAAACTTAATCCTAATAAAAAAAGAAACTAAACATTGCTAATACCCTAATTAACTATAAATAGACATAAATATTAGAACATAAAATTACAAAATAAATAAAATGTCTGAGCCAACTTAGAGTGCATGTTCCACATCATAGAAGCAGCACCGATTGAAGTTAAATTGAGAGAGAATATGCTAAGATAGTTTGGTCATGTACAAGATGCAATTGTAACGAAGAATGATACGATTACTATAAATGGGAATATTGAGGGGGCGGGGAAAACTTAAAATGACATGGAATGCGAACTGTGTTTATGAATTGAGCATATGATCGTGACAGAGGGAATGACAAAAAGGATTCATTTAGCCAACTCCATTTGATTGGGACATGAGACTTTGGCTTGGTAATGATAATAGAGCGTGTTTATGGTTCGTCCATTCAATCACAAATAGAGTAACGGTATGGAGCCTTCCTAGATATTGATACTAGGCTTCAATGTTAGAAAGCGAACTGTGTGTGTGTTTTGGCGCCGGCCGGGGGGGGGGGGGGGGGGGGGCGGAGATTATTACTAACCCTGAGTATATTTGTGGTTATGGTAAAATGGAAGTTTCATATTTTCTTTATATATATATATATATATTACCATCTTCGTTTTGCTTTAATTTGTCCAGGCTTCTTTACAAGAGCTTTATGAGAGTGTGTGCGCACTTCGAGGGATAGAGCCAGATAAGGTGTGTTTTGTGAATTCTCTCTCTCTCTCTCTCTAGGTTATTTTGCTGAAGGTGTCCCATCTCTTTCTGTTTTTCTCTTCTTTTTTATTTCAACAGGCACGGATCTGGGACTATTTCAATAAACAGAAGCATGAAATACTAGAGGATTCAAACAAGACCGTTGAGAAATCTGAACTGCAGATGGATCAAGATGTGAGTACTCTGGATGATAAATTTACTTTGGAGTTGGTGGAAATTTTGATGAAAATTCTATAATTCAGTCCTGATGACTAAATTTTGGCTGATATATCTGAAGGGTGTGATCAATGCACATGCACTAGCTTTATTCCATGTTGGAAATGCCTTAATCCAATAGTCTTACCATTTTACTGTAATTTCTAAAATGTTGCAGTGCACACATGTTGATATGATTATATATCATTACTTGAGTGTGTGATATCTCATAAGTTTCTAGAAATCTTACTATTATACCTATTAATACTTTTAAAAAATAAAAAAAATCAAGAATGGTTTTGAGTAATGGTTTAAGTTCGCACTTCACTTGTCTAGGAAGTGGAAAAAATTGTTCATAGTAAGAAGAGACATTTTACAAATAATGGGGAAAGAGACGAAACCTAGAAAGAAGTTGCCTATATACGTTGTATCCTTGTAGGAAATTAGTGAAATGATAATCATTACTCCCTCATTTAAGAACCTTGATCACAATTTTGGAACATAAAAGTGAGAACTAGACCACAAAAGCTACTTATAGTGAAAAGTGTTACAAAAAAGGGGGTGGATTTGCCAGGATTGGGATGTGATGATGTGTATTTTGTGGTGCATTGCTTTGGCGTTGAGATTATATTGAAAGTAGAGAAAGAAAATTCACGGTTTGAGGACTTCATATAATTATATACCGTATGCATTAGAGTGTCAAACATGTAATCTATCAATCATGGAAAAATTAGTGTGAAAATCAAGAAAATGTTGCATAGCATTGTGTTAAAATTCACTAGTAACTTTGATTTATCCAAAAAAAAAAAAAAAAATTCACTAGTAACTTTAGTCCAAAATTTGACAAATTATGAGTAATTAATTACTGTGAAATGAAGCATGAGATTGTCCTGCAACATCGACACATTAAAATTTTAAAATATACCTCCTTTGTGATGACAATTTTGTTGGTAGTTGGGACAGGGCAAGGTTATAAAATTTTAGTTCAAGTAAGCTTTCTTTTAGTTGTGCAAAGTTCAAAATTTTAGTTGGATAGACTTTCTTTTTGTGGGAGTTGTTCTAATCTTCCTGGTTATAAATTGGACAAAAAAGGTTATATAAATATGTTTGAGTTTGGAAACAAAAACGTTTTGAAAGATTGGAAAGAAGAACTTGTTATGTCTATTTTCTTTTCCCAAAAAAATATAAGCAGTTAACAAAAGTTTACTAAATTCTATAAACGTAAAAAGTTGTTTTCATTTATTTTTAATTAAGTTTGCATTTCTTACTCCCTTCTCCTTCTCCATTGGCCACTGCTGGCCACTGCCACTGCCACTGGAGACCCCTCTAGCCACTACCTCTGGTGAGTCCATCTCCAGCACCTTGGCCGCGACCACCACCTGTGGCTTTTCCCCCTTAACCTCCGACAAACACTTGTGGTTGACAGCCACCGCCTTTGGCGAGTCCCCTTCCACCTCTGATCCCCTCTGTCCACCCCCCCTCATCTGTTTTTTCAAAAGTTTTTGAAACATGTACCAAACATGTTTTTATCTTCCTGTATACAAAAGTAAATATAAACATGTTTAATGTTTTTTGTTAACAAAAACAATAAACTGTAAACGTCACCAAATAGACCCAACATTTGATTCACTGGGTATGTTTATTGTTTTTTAGTTAACAATGCATAATATGATTTTTGAGCATGTCCTTCGGTTTTCCCTAGAAGATAGGCTTTTATGTCTTTCTTTGATTCGTCATTTGTCTTATGTAAAATACTCGTGAGTCCTCCTCATCCCCTCAAATGAGAAAGATCTTTCTTGTTTTTCCTTTCAGAAGGAAAAGTTTCACTTGATTCAAGTGTATATTTGCCACTTCGTATTTTATTTTTGTCATACCATCATTTATTCATTTGAATTTTCATTTACTTCCCTTTCAATCATTTATCATTTAACCAACTCATATAATCAGCCTCATCAAGATTCTTTTTGGTGTTATATAATGAATTTTGTAGTTACACGTGTTTCATTAGATTTATTGATAACTTCAGGACATCTAGTTGGTATTTCACATCATTTGCACATTTGTAATTAGAAATTCAACCCAACTCAAACAAAAGCCTTATTACATTTAAGTTATATTCTTCCTTTCTCTTTTTCCTTAATGGTTCCATAAATACGTCCAATTTTGCATCTCACAAAATTAGTTTTATGGCCAATTTATTGATGTATTGTTATCTGTGCTAGATTCTTTTGGAAGTCCAAGTCGATGGATTTTGGCCCAGTGGATTTGGCATGGATTCAACAGGAAATGAATTAGCATTGGTTCCTATAGAGCCCTCAAGATCATCTGTGACAATTGCTGGGGGCCCAACTTTGTCCAATGGTCATTCAACAAGTTATGGATCCAGTTTTTATCAAGGAAGTACTTTAAGTTCAGGTATTGCAGATATGGAAGATGGTTATGACATTTCGAGGACTGCAGCAAAAGCTGAAAGGGGAGGTTTGGCAGGATTGCAGAATTTAGGAAATACTTGTTTTATGAATAGTGCTATTCAGTGTTTGGTCCATACACCTCCCCTTGTTAAGTACTTCTTGCAAGATTACACTGATGAGATCAACAGGCAGAATCCTTTAGGTTTGCATGTACGTGGCTGTTCTAGTTTGTTAGGGAATTTTTTTACTTACCAGAAAACTTTGCATAAGGTCTCTAATATCTGTAATAGTTGTGCAGGGTGAGCTTGCACTTGCATTTGGTGAGTTATTGAGAAAACTGTGGTCCTCAGGGCGGACAGCAATCGCCCCTCGTGCATTCAAGGGAAAGCTTGCTCGATTTGCTCCCCAGTTTAGTGGGTTTAATCAGCATGATTCTCAAGTTAGTACCACATGACATCTTGTTACTCCCCCCTTACAATGCTCTCAATTTCTAGTAGGTTCTATCATTTTTGCAAAGTTTTTGTTGTCATGATTAATTTGAGCTTAGTTGCATGGAGTGGAGGCGGGGAATGAGGGCATATAGAAGTTTCTAAGAATGGGAATGCCTATGGGAGCATTCATATTTTATATATTTTATATATAAATTATATTTTAACAATTATTTTTTTCTATTTAGTTATAATATGTGTATGAATAAATATTAGAGATTGATGTCAACTATAAATTGTCTTTGTTAAGTATGAATAAATCTCGGAAGCATGTATACAAATACGAGATACTGGTATGATACGATACGGTGATTGGACAAAATCTAAAAAATTAGGATATGGGTTTGGCTTCAGCTAGGATACGTTTGTAAAAAAAAAATATTTGTAAAAAAAGTTAATAGTAGTGAGTTACATATAAGCTCAAGAATTTGAGGAACCACACTGTAATTTTATGATGCAAAATACTAACTTTTATGAATTAGGTATTAATTTAAGTTTTTCAATGGGTCTTGCAAATATTTTATTTATAGGGTTGTTTGGGATGTGCTATATAAGTGCACTTTTTGACTTTTTGGCTAAAAAAGTAGAGAAAAAAAAAAGATGTATGTTTAGGATAACTTTTTGAGTTTTTACGAAAAGATGTGTAATCAAATATTATAGTAAAATCAAAATGACCATTCTACTCTTGTTGATTTTTTGACTTTTGGGTAGTTGTATTCACAGGGCAAAATAATAGCTTTGCCTTCTAGGCTTCCCCCAAATAGTATGGACTTTTTGACTTTTTTAATAACTTTTTGACTTTTTGGCTTTTGCAGGTTATCCCAAATGAAGCCTTAATATCAAGTCTAATTTGGTCATATTACAATAATAGAACAATCTACAATTTGTCATTGCGTTTTTCCCCTTTGACACTAGTAAAAATTTTGTATCCAAGTTTCCTTATTTATTGATATTTAATTTTACTATTGTTATATTTTTTTTTTTGTTAATCCTTACCTTCTATGTAGTTATAAGGGACATGCATCAAATTATAACGATAAATCAATTTGACAAATTCTATTACTTGAACTCTAACCAAGTATTAGAAAAAAATTCTTGTATTTATCCTTACAATTATATTATATTATAATGCGATGCAAAAAATGTAACAATTCTAATTTTTTAAAAGAAGTATTATGTGACTTGGAGTATCCGATAATTCAAAATTAAGTATTCGTTACTCCGAAATTAATGAAAAATTAAGTATGAAGTACCTGATGCTTTTAATAAGTATCTGATACGTATTTCCGAGTATTCGAATATCAGTATCTAATTCGGATACAATACGGATGCATCTCCTTTTTTGAATTATCTGTGCTTCATAGAAATAAATATTATGTAAATCGAAAGTACTAGAATAAGTTTGAGTTGTTTTTCTTTTATTCCTTTGAGATGTTTGAGAGGTTCTGTCTCAGTTGAGAGCTAGTTTCGTCCTCAACGGGAGCGAGTTTTTTTGCTTGTGGATGTGACGTGAAAGGAACATTACATAAGTACATGCATATATATATATATATATATATGGGATTAGTTGTTCAGTATTAGTAGCAGAATATGAAAAAGAATTGCGATTATAGCTAGTCAAATAGCTGAGATCCATTTGTTTGAAACTTGAAAACCTCAGAACTTGCACTCTAGCAGCGCGATCAATAATGTTCAGTTGTTTGAAACTTGAAACATGTGGGTGCTTTCACTCTAGCAAGGAGCTTATTGCTTATGAAGCACTGACACTTTAAAACAAGTGTTGTAGGGGCGTCGGAAATGGAGACAGGGCGGGGACACGTATGGGACATGGCATGTGGTATCTCTTTAATTAATTAATTTTTTTAGGGAACACACCAGGGACACTTCAGCGACACTCTGGAGACACACCAAATAGTTTTTTCTCTCCCTTATCTTTAGTGCTTTTGATGGAGGTTAGATGTTTATTAATTTTTGCTTAGATTTAAATAATTAATAGATCAACCATAAACAAGATATAAACGGTAAGTGTTAATTTAAAATTGATATATATATACGTATATATATATATTTATTTATTTTTTAAAATATCGAATTAGTGATAGTTTTTGTTAATTTTGATTGTTTGTGGATGTAATCTTAATTTACATAGTAAATAAAAATATATATATAAAAAAAATTTGTTATTGCGTCCCTGTTGTGTCCATGTCCTCATTTTTTTTGAAATCGTTGTATTCCATGTCAGTGTCCCTGCTTCTTATGGAAACACCTTTCACTCAACACGAAGCATATATAGTCATCAGGGGACACGAAGCATGTGCTTTGGCCACCAAATTAAGCAATGATTGTTGTGGTGTTAGGGTATATGCTATTCGACATCTGGATTAAGCTCTGAGCTCATCCAGGTCCACTTGATTTTAGATCACAGAGCTTTTATGGTGAAGGACCAGGCTGGAGGTTTTGTTGATGTTTGTCCTTTGCTGAAGAAATAGTTATATTGTAACAGCTGGGTGCTGCTTAGATTTTGGATGCCTTTGCATCGGGAAAAACTGTCAATTGAGTTCAGAAATGTGAGTGATGCTGTGGGGTTTGATTAGTATTGGCTATAAGCCAGCTTGTGGATGATGAAAGGTAGTGTGATAGGTTCACAGATACACACTTATGGTTTGCGTCCATATATCTCCATCTGGTGCCATTTTGAAGTAATATTCTTTTAACATAAAGTATGTTCTGTGAATTGAAATTGGTAAATTTGGTGTGTCTACAACTTTCTTATTAGGAAACAGTTTGTTGATTAAACTGAGCTTTAGTATTGTTGATGATAATGATTATATGAATCTTATCCATCCCAAAATTTGTTATACCTTCAGAAATTGAATGTATTATGTTGTGAGTTACTCATGTTGTAGTTGGGCATATTAAGGTTTATTAATCAAGATGTTTGGTTATTCATCATCATATGATTTGATGTCCTGTATTCCGAATTTATGCTGTAGAGTTTTTAGTGTTTAGTTGATTGTACTAGTTATCCATTATCAGACACATAAAATTGATGTTCAGACTACAGATTTTTTCTTGCCATCCAATTGTTTTTGTTGTTTATTTGTTTGCTGCAAATGTTGGAAAATAATGAATTTATAAGATATAATGCATCAATAATTTAGAAGATGTAATGATTTTTTTTACTGTAGGAACTCCTTGCCTTCTTGCTGGATGGGCTGCATGAAGATTTAAATCGTGTTAAGCAAAAACCATATATTGAAACCAATGATTCTGATGGTCGCCCTGATGAGGAAGTTGCGGAGGAGTGTTGGAGATATCACAAGGCTCGGAATGACTCCATAATTGTGGATGTTTGCCAAGTGAGTACATTCTTTCTATTTGTGTTCTGCTTGTATGTAATAGCTTTGTATAAAATGAAGTTAGATCTTGTTTGCAAGAAATCGCTATGGATAATCTCAGCAATCAGTACCTGTATCCTTTCTGTATAGCCAAAATAATTGACGATAACATAAATCTTGTGCTTAGTGTAGAGTGAATTTTTACAAATTATTTATCAAAAAAAAAAATTTTTTTTTTACAAATTAAATTATTTTTCGAAAGGAAAATGCGTGAAAGCTCGAATGCGTAGAGCTCGAATGGTACGGAAAATATTACCTTACCGGTAAGAGAACAAAAAAAAATCCTAAAACGACGTCGTTTTGGGATTTCGAGCCATTTGAGCCGTTGATATTTCGAGCTACGTAGCGGAGTTGTTTTCAAAAATTGAACAGCTGTGCATTCTTCTCTTGGTTTTCTTCCATATTGTTCTATTAATTTTTTTTTGGGTTCTACATATGATATCGGACAAATTGAACTGACAAGGCAGTATTTTAGAATTTTTATTTGGGAATTTTAGGTTCTTTCATTGGTTGGCTTGTTTGTAGTAAATGTCAGTTGTTTATTGCTGATAGTTTTTGCCGATGGGTGAGATTTATCAATTTCTTCCCTTTTTATGTTTTATTTATTTGAAAGAGAAAAAAGAAAATGATAGATCCTACTTGTCACCACATGGACTATTTTATTTCTTCAAAGTATTCCATATTTATTGGATGTGACTAAGGTGGGGGATATGTGTTTGACATCCGTATCCAATTTAGACACTTGGATGGAGAAGAAGAAACTCAAAACTCAAATTTCCAATATCCTAAGGTTTAGGTTTATGAAGGTTTGACATTTATCCATTCCCTATATTCGTACCTGAGTTTATGTAACATAGGTCACCCAACACTGCAGTGATGGGAGCCTTACTGGGACTGGATTTTTATGTTTTAGCCATCAATTGATTGCACTTGTGGTTTCAACGCAAGTAGCTATTGCTGCATCTTTGCATATGAGTCCCTACCAATCTTTATCAATTGACATGCACCTCCCTCCGTCGGGAGTTGGAATTAACTGTCAATTCATCATATTGTTGGTGCTCTTGATGCAGTCATGTAATGGTACAATTTGTATCATATTTGTTTGCAATCAGTTTTAAAACTCTCTTAAACTCTCTTTCTCTCCATTCAAAGATGAATGATACATTGATACCTGAGCTACTACATTTTGGTATGTTTGTGCACCAAAGGTGGTAATGCAGAGTTTTGGTAACTGAACATTGTATTTTATCATTGTTTTAATAACAGCTTGCTTGATGTTTGCAAAATGCTCAGGGACAATATAAATCAACATTGGTCTGCCCAGTTTGCAACAAAATTTCAATAACATTTGACCCATTCATGTACTTATCATTGCCTCTGCCCTCTACGGTCACTCGGACAATGACAGTAACTGTATTTGATAGTAATGGGAGTGTTCTTCCAATGCCATATACGGTTACTGTCCAAAAGATTGGCTGCTGCAAAGATCTTGTTCAGGCTTTGGGGACTGCATGCTGCTTAAGGAGTGATGAAAGCCTGTTGCTTGCTGAGGCAATATATTTCTCGAATTTTGTTATTTATTGACTAATCAGCTGTTTATTCTTATGCCCTATTCTTATGAAGCCCTGGATTTTTTTATTTGCAGGTTTATGATCATCGAATATATCGATATTTAGTGAGCCCTTTGGAGCCATTGTCTATTATAAAAGATGATGAGCATATTGTAGCCTACAGACTTCCAAAAAGTCAGGCAGAGTTAACAAGACTAGAGATATGTCATTGTGACCTAGAAAAGTGAGTGATCTTTTTTGAAACCATATCAATGAGGTTTCCACTGGGTTAAGTTTGTTCCAGCCTACAGCTATTTAATACTTGCATGCCTTGTGTGGTCTTGGTCTTGTCTTGGATGACATCAGGTCTATTATCTCATTTAGTTAGAAGGATGGTCGTCTTTGGTAGTGGTGAAAATGATTTTATTTTAGATTTTGCTAATCTTGCTGCTTGTTAAGGTGATGTACGGGAATGTGTCCTGGGATTAATTCTTGATAGTGATACCATTATAAAAAGGCTCTGGGTGTATTCATTATCGTGAAAGTACAATATCATCGGTGTGTGTGTTCTTCAATATAAGCCTGACTAGACTATTAGTTTATATGTACCCTGATAGCCTGTTTCTGTAGCTGGGCTGACATGTCTGCTGTGTCCATGGTTTGGTTGCCTCACTAAGGACACCAAAGTGCCTTGTTGCATAGATGCTCTGATTGATGTTTTTATTTTTGGTCTGAAGGAAATGGGCTACATGACAGGGATGGCCTTTAAAAAACCCAGAAGAAAGAATGGAAAAGAATGAAAGAAGGAAAAAAAAAAAAAAACGTTAATGACGCATGTGACCCTTACTCTTTAAAGTCCAGCTGCTATGTACTAGGATAGATGGTACCTTTACTCTTTAAAGCAAACATTTATTATTACTAGAAGTGGTGGCACACAAGAATCACGGTGCGTGATATAATCATTTTGTTTCAGAAAAATAAGATTGTGAAATGTATGATTAAATTCAAAATCTGAAAATTGAAATGAAAAAAAATAAAATACTGAATTTAGGGCATAAATGCCCAGTAGGGGAATTTTGGGAAAACCAAAAAAGTGAGACATATACACCAACTCATGCCTTCACCTTACAATAGTATGGATATAAATTATTATTATTATTTTTTACTGTTTCCTAGTAACTAAAGCCTCAATGCTTTCCAGATGTTCCTCAGATAATTTGAAGGGAAGTGAGGGGAAGATTTTCTTGACACCACTGGTTACTTATCTGGAGAACACACGAACTGGAGCTGACATTGATCTTGCTGTTAGTAGAGTGTTGTCTCCATTGATAAGGAAAACTTATTTTAGTTCAAGTAAGCTTAATGGTGGCAAGGAAAATGGCTCTGCTTCAGAAGCTATTGACGAATCAACAGACAGCTGCGTTACCCATTCTGGACCTGGAAACCAGTTGATGATGGACAACGCAGAACAGGAAGAAATATCCTGCAGGGAGTTGACCTTTCAGCTCTGCTTCATAACGGATGACAGCTGCAGGCCAATTTCAAAGGATTCACTTGTAAAGCCTGGTCAACTGGTTAAGGTTATGCTGGATTGGACTTACAAAGAACATGAATTATATGATGCCAGCTACCTGAAGGATCTTCCAGTGGTTCACAAGACTGGGCTTACTGTGAAGAAAACACGGCAAGAAGCTGTCTCTTTGTTTTCGTGTTTGGATGCATTTTTACAGAAGGAACCGTTAGGGCTTGATGACATGTGGTAGATTACTTATACTTAAATAACACTTTTGATAGTGCAGAATTACATATTTTCAGGCTGATTCGCCTCAAGTATCACAGCATCATCTTCTTCTATTTTTAATTTTTAATTTTTTTTTTAATTTTAATTTTTATAGATTTGGGCATCATCTTTTATTGTGAATTAAAATTTCAATGCAGGTACTGCCCTGGTTGCAAGGAACACAGGCAAGCCACTAAGAAGTTAGACTTGTGGCGGTTGCCAGATATACTAGTCTTTCACTTAAAGCGGTTCTCATACAGCCGATACCTGAAGAACAAACTCGACACTTTTGTGAATTTCCCGATTCATAATCTTGATTTGAGCAAATATGTCAAATGTAAGGATGCATTTGGACAATCTCTTGTGTATGAGCTCTATGCCATTAGCAACCACTATGGTGGCCTTGGTGGGGGGCACTACTCTGCTTATGCTAAGGTATACACAAATTATGCTTTATGTACGTGTGGATTTTTCATTAGATATATTATTCCTCTTTTGTTTATTTTTTTATTTTCTTCCTGTTAACTGCCTGAAAACCTAGATTATGCCATTCCCCTAGTTAGTCTGCATCACTACTGCTTTTTGTGTTTCATAGGAGCAATTGAAGGAACTTTCGTCTACTTAGATCTTTGTGACATTTGGTTGTCATTTGACAATATGTCATGCTCTAATGTGTGTCCAAGGAACTTCCATGTCGAAAATACCATTACTAGGATTTGAGAACTGAGTCCGAGAGTCCTTAATTTTATTATTATTATAATTATTATTGTTTAAGGGTATCATTTAACTTTTGGAGTATCATGCAAAACTATCGTGCGTTGCCATGCCATGCTATGTGATCATTCTTTTATAGGACTCTGGATTAACTTGGGTGGCTTGCTTTTTGAATTTGCAGTTAATCGATGAGAACAGATGGTATCATTTTGATGATGCCCATGTATCACCGGTTGGTGAAGCTGACATAAAGACCTCTGCAGCGTATGTGTTGTTCTACAAAAGAGTTAAAGTTGAACCAAACGTAGGATTGGGAGAGTCATCCCGGGGTCAAGTTAATTCTTAAAGGCCATGTTTGGGTGTTTGCATTTCAGTTTTGCCTATTTGTAGCCCTCATGCGTCCTCTGCTTTCCCGGAAAAGTTAATTTGATGATCAAAGGGCACCTGGTGGGCTCTGGGTTGAAGACGAGAAAACTGGCTTGGCAGGAACATGTTGCCTAGGTAAAGACGCTAAAACATGGCAAAAGTGAACTAGCTTTATCTTTATTTAAATTATAGATTTTAGAAAGAAATTTTGGATTGTGGTACGTGGATAGGATCATAGATATTCTTGTTATGAAGCTTCTTATTAACTTTAGGTTAGATTTTGCACAAGTAATATGTAACTTGTTTAGCTTCCTTCCATCTATAGTCAATTGGGCTGATATTGAAAGTTAAAATTCTGTTTTGGTGCTATTGGTGCTCCCATTTATTCTGTGCTTATTTGAACATTGTGGCATATAATATTCAAGTGGATGGAGATCTACTTGTTTCTGTGTTTTTTAGTGGTTTATGCGGCCATTTTCAATGGCTCTCACAAGTGACATTATTATTTTTAACCTGTAATGCTACAGCCCCAAGCGAATGACCGGAAAAATAATCAAAATAACTTTTTGGCTACCACCTCAGCAAATGGTCCAATCATTTCACTCACGTGATTATGTATTTGATCTCATGAAAACCTGTGCCATCAACTCCAAAAAAAAATTTCAAGTAGGATACTAATAAAAGAATCCAGTGTTGTAGGTGACATTGTGGTTAAGGCTTGGGGTTTAAGTCTCAAGATCATAAGTTCAATTTCCTCCTTTTTGGGCCAATCTCCCGGGCGAAACATAATTGGTTAGGAAGTTGGATCTCAAGTTATCTAATCAGCACTTGGTGTGAGTTTAATGCTCTCCCGTTGTACGAGTCTGGAGTTAAGCGGAGCTTGTCTTGGAAGGTCGGGGCAAGTTCCTAGGTTATAGTCTTTTCGCTCGGAACAGCTAACAGGACATCCTGGTGATCTCTGCAAGAGGTGCTGTCTTGGATCTGCGGGAGGGTATGGAGGATTTTTCTGTAAAAAAAAAAAAAAAAAAAAAAAAAAAAAAAGCTAGATCAATAAAAGAAATATTTTAAGAATTTTTGTTCCAAATTTGTATTTTAATTGGATAATGGAAAAAATAAATTTATTTTTAAGAAAAATTACATATCAGTGGTCTCGGGAAAAATAAAGTATAAAAAGATGATAAATAATATAAAAATTAATGCCTTTTATTAAAGAATGTATTAAATGAATATAATTATTTCAATTTGTATACGACGAACGAAAAGTTTTAATGTTGTTAGGATTAATGATTTTTTTATTATTATATAGAGATCAAAACCCTCATTTCCTTCAATTTCATTCGTTAGGTTGGCTTCTATTATTTTATTTTATTATAATTATATACATTTTTTAATTTACAACCCATACAGATGAAATAATGACATTGACTTATTTATACCCTCCTTATATTTCCCTCAATTTGAAATAATGAGACCAAATATTCAATTAGGCAAATAATTTGTTACAATTGCTTGAGAGACGGTGGCTGCCTGAGACATCAGATGTTCTGTTTCCTTTTTTTTTTTTAATGTGTATATTATACCCAAAAAAATTTGTAAAAAAGTGTAAAAGTTTTAAAATAATTGCATGTAAATTTATTTTGAAATTTGACATACAAAAAATACTTATACCAAATACAGAAAATACTCATATCATACGTATAAGATTTTTTTATTTAACTTCACTTATGAGTTTTACACCATTATAGAAAGGGCACTCGGTCCACAAATCCAATTTTGATATTTCTTTTTCCAAAAGTCTAGACTCTAAAATACTTTGTCCATAAAGACAAGTTCTTTTAAAATGACCAACCTATCCATGTATATATATGGTATACACGTGAACCAAATCAAACCCAACCAACTCTCTCTCTCTCTCTCTCTCTTCTCTCTCTCTTGTGATTGTTGCCGTCGCTTCCTCTACCTTCTCCAATCAACGTCTCTCTCCGGTCAATGCCGCTACAACTGTTGTTGATTTCCTCCATCGTGTAACACCACTCAGCGCTGGCTAATGATCGCCACTCAACGTTGGCTAACGATATCTCTCTCTCTCTCTCTATCTATCTATGTGATGATGATGATGATGATAATGATGACAATGACTCAGATCTGGTCTTCCTTTGTATCATTGGACTCCGCCACCTTAGATCTACACTCTCTCGCCTCAGATTTGGTTCGATACTACCCCACCACAAGTTTCACTCCGATGAGAAGCTCTACAAGCTCTGTCCTTT
The DNA here is from genome assembly GCF_055761805.1 of Camellia sinensis. Lineage (NCBI taxonomy): Eukaryota > Viridiplantae > Streptophyta > Magnoliopsida > Ericales > Theaceae > Camellia > Camellia sinensis. The sequence continues at coordinate 77,571,432 of NC_138964.1, forward strand.
ATGGTAATCAGAAACTATTTCTTCATTCTCTCTTTCTACACATAACTTGAACTCAAACCAGAACGGAGGCGTGGTATCGAACACTCACTCTTCGAATACGTTTCTCTGGTGGCCAAGTCGATCCTTCGTACCAGGCATCCTCCATGTTGTGAATCCACACCATCTGGAAGCTTGAAAGAAGTCAAGAATGGTAGCCACCTAACTTGCCAAACCCACAAACCTTGTTTTCATCTTCATCAGATTAGCGTATAAATAAAGAGAAAGGGAGAGACTGAGTGTATCAGAAATTAGAGAGAGTGAGAGAGAGAGTTATGAGTTGAGAGAGAAATCTTCTCCTCCTCCTTTGTTTGTATTTTGCTCTGTTTTAGTGAAATTCTCATTTCTGCTTCGTGGATGTAGGCATTGGGCTGAACCGTATAAAATTTCTATGACCTCTGTGTGTGTGTGTGTGATTGAGTTTTAGCTGTCCATAATCCTAACAAGTGGTATTAGAGCCTCGTTGGTTTATTTTTTAGTGAAACATGGGGTGTTGTTTGCCCAGATTTCAAAGTGGTTGAAATCCACTTTTGATCACAAAAGGTTGAAGCTTTCGACGAGGCGAGCACATAGAAAAAAACTGTATCAAAAAAGGACATCGAAGTTGCCCGCATGAGCCCCATATGCTTTCCAATGTCATTTTCACGCGCGGCGCAGCCTGACCACACACGTCACGCGTAGTCTCCAGGAGAGCCAATCGTTGACATCATCTTACCGCTAGTCGTTGACATCATGCCACTGACAACTGACGTCGTCCACCAAAACTGGAGCCGCACTGCTGCCGACCTACCACGCATCAGTGCCATTTGTCAATACCACGTTGGCAACTGTCAATGCAACATGGATGACATGTCAATAGCCCAAGTTTGTCGGGTTGAACTAACTTGACCGTGACCTGACCCAACCCAGAAGGTAGAAGAGTGATCTGGTACAACGCGGCTAAGTTATAGATGTTGATATGAACTACTAAGGTTGTTTTCGCTAGATCTGAGAGATTTGAAGTTCGATTTTGACGATCGAATAGTGTTTTCCAACTATTTAGAGTATTCCGGACACATCCTTAAGATCGGAATTTTGAATTAGAGTTCTTTTAAAAAGAAAGAAGACGATGGAGGAATCTACATCAACTTCAGGATCGATGATCAAATTAAATGCTTCCAATTATGCAAACTGAAAGCCAAGAATGGAAGACATCCTATATTGCAGAGATCTGTTTGACCCTATTGAGCTTGGAGGAGTCAAACCAGAAGATGAAAAGGATGATGATTGGAAGAAGAAAAACCAAAAGACTGTTGATCAGATTAGTCAATGGATAGACCACAGTGTGTTTCATCATGTCGTGTAGGAAACAGATGCCTATGCCCTCAGGATAAAGTTAGAAGAAATGTACCGATCAAAGACCATTCGAAATAAAGCCTTGGTGATAAGAAGACTTGTAAACCTGAAATTGTAGAATGGTGTATCTGTTGTAGAACACCAGTGAATTCCAAAATCTGGTGAATTAACTTGCAATCATCAAGATGCCCTTGAATGATGAAATGCAAGCCCTACTACTGCTTAGTTCCTTACCCGACAGTTGGGAGATGCTGGTGGTCTCTCTCAGTAACTCTACACTGGAAAGGAACTGACCATGAGCATGGTCACAGATGCCATACTTAATGAAGAGGTAAGGAAGAAAGACATGAGGGGTAATCAATCACATGCTCTTGTCACAGAAGGCAGATGCAAAAACAAAGGTAGAAGAAACAATATGGAAAGAAGCAAGAGCAGAGGCAGATAGAATAACAGGAGTAAATCTAGAGACAACAAAAGTCAAGAAAACTCGAGTTTCACTTGCTTTCACTGTGGCCAGGAGGGTTACATAAGGAGAAATTGCCCAAGCCGGAAAGATAAAAGCCAAAGTAATAAAACAAAGGGAGATGAGAAGATGACAACCCCAACAACTGATGAAATACTTCTTGTAGTTGGTGAAGAGGAGGATTGCCTTCACGTGGCTGACTACAACTACACAGAGTAGGTGATAGACATAGCTGCATCCTATCACGCTACTTTCTACAGAGAACTTTCCAGCTCGTACAACTTTGGAGATTTTGGCATTATTCGAATAGAAAATTCTAGCAATTAAAAAAAAAAAACGAGTATTGGAGACATTAGCATTCAGACTAATGTCGGATACCAGTCGATTCGCAAAGATGTGAGGCATGTTCCAGATTTGCGACTCGATCTTATCTCTAAAAGTGCCTTGGATCGACAGGGCTATACAAGTACATTCGGTAATGGCCATTGGAAGCTAACAGGAGGAGCTTTAACAATCGCTAGAGGAGAAATGTCTTCCACACTGTACTAGACTCAAACGAAGATCTGTCCAAGGAGTCTCAATGCAGTAGAAGACAAAGAGTCACCAGACTTATGGCACAAAAAACTGGCTTACATAAGCGAGAATAGATTGCATATGTTAACGAAGTAATCCAGGATACCCTTGTCCAAGGGTAGTGCTCTTAAACCGTTTGACCATTGCCTATATGGAAGCAACATCGAGTATTATTCAGTTCAACGAGCAAGAGAAAATCAGAATTGCTCAGCTTGGTCTACTCAAATGTTTGTGGCTTTATTGAAGTGGAGTCATTTGGCGGCCGCAAGTATTTTCTAACTTTCATTGATGATGCATCAAGGAAGTTGTGGATATATTTCTTGAAGACCAAAGCTGAGGTGTTCCAGCATTTTCAGACATTCCATGCTATGGTGGAAAGGGAGACCAGAAAGAAGCTGAAGTATCTCTGAACAGACAATGGAGGCGAGTACACGTCAAAAGAGTTTAAAGCCTACTGTGCTACTCGCGACATCCGGCATGAGACGGTTGTTCCTAGAACCCGATAACACAATGGTGTAGCTGAGAGAATGAATCAGACCATTGTGGAAAAGGTCAGATGTATGCTCAAAATGGCAAAGTTGCCAAAACCATTTTGGGGAGAAGTTGTTCGTGTTGCTTGCTATCTGATCAACAGATTGCCATCCGTTCTACTAAATTTTGAGATTACAGAAAAAGTATGGTCTAGAAGGGAGATTTCTTACTCTCACTTGAGAGTGTTTGGGTGCAAAGCATTTGTACATGTATCCAAGGAGCACAGACATAAGCTGGACGATAAAGCCACTCCACACATATTTATTGGTTATGGAGATAAACAATTCAGATATAGATTATGGGATCTAAAAAACAAGAAGGTCATTTGAAGCAGAGATGTGGGAGTTTCAAGAAGGTCAGATCTTAGAAGACTTTGGATAACTAGCCAAACCCAAAGTTGATGACGTTTAAGAGGTTGTTTCGAATCCTGTACTGTCAGAGCATGTCGTTGATAAAGAAAAGCTACCATAACATATAACTAATGATGTAGAGTTACTGGATGGATTTCTAGAAGAAGAAGATCCAGAAGAAGAGGGTGTTAAGCAAGGAGAGCCACAACCCCTCCGCCAGAAACTGTTGGTCCACAGTTACGAAGATCAATAAGAGAGCCTAAGCCATCATTAAAATACCCTACTTCTGAGTATATTTTGCTATTTGATGAGGGGGAGCTGGAAAGTTTTCAAGAAGCTCTGAATCATAAGAAGAAGAGTAACTAGTAACAAGCTATGCAAGAAGAGATGAAGTCTTTGTAGAAAAATCAGACTTATGATTTGGTAAAACTTCCCTAGGATCGAAAAGCACTGAAGACCAAGTGGGTGTTCAAGTTGAAGAAAGATGACAGTGGAAAGCTAGTCAAGTATAAGGCTCGATTAGTTGTCAAAGGTTTTGGGCAGAAAAAAGGTATTGATTTTAATGAAATCTTCTCACCACTTGTGAAAATGACATCTATTCGAGTAGTTTTGGAACTAGTGGTCAGTTTGAATTTGGAACTTGAACAAATGGATGTGGAGACGGCATTTTTCCATGGTGATTTGGAGGAAGAAATTTATATGGAACAACTAGAAGGTCTTGAAGTAAAAGGAAAAGAAAACTTGGTCTGTAAATTAAAGAAGAGTCTCCATGGCCTCAAATAAGCACCGAGACAGTGGTACAAGAAGTCTGACTCATTCATGGAGGGTTATGAGTACAAGAGAACTGTTGCAGACCAGTGTATCTATGTTAGGAAATTTCCCGATGGAAACTTCATCATACTCCTGCTTTATATTGATGACATGTTGATTGTTGGTTAGGATGTTGCAGCAATTAGGTCATTGAAGACGGAGTTATCATAGTCCTTTGACATGAAGGATCTAGGCCCTGCATAACAAATTTTGGGCATGCAAATTATGGGTGACAGGAAAGCCAAGAAGTTGTGGTTGTCACAGGAGAAGCATGTTGAACGGGTAGTTGAGAAGTTTAACATGAAAGATGCCAAGCCATTCAGTATTTCGTTGGCTAATCATTTCAAGCTGAGCAAGAGTTCTTGTCCCTCCTCCACAAAAAAAAAGAGAAGAGATGGAGGCTGTTCCTTACTCATCTGCCGTAGGGAGTTTGATGTATGCAATGGTGTCCACCTGACTAGATATTGCTCATGCTGTTGGAGTAGTAAGCAGATTTCTTTCCAATCTGGAGAAAAAGCATTGGGAAGCACTCAAGTGGATTACGAGATACCTTAATGGTACATCAAAAATGTGTTTGTGCTTTGGAGGTGCTAAACCAATCTTGGAAGGTTACATAGATTCATATATGGCAGGAGATTTTGATGGTAGAAAATCTATATCAGAATTTCTGTTCACTTTTTCTAGGGAAGCTATGTCTTGGCAGTCCAAGCTGTAAAAGTGTGTTACCTTATCCACAATCGAGGCAGAGTATATTGCCGCAGTAGAAGCTGGGAAAGAAATGTTGTGGTTAAAGTGATTTCTTCAAGAACTAGGACTAAAGCAAGAAAAGTTCACGATACATTGTGATAGTCAGAGTGCCATATACTTGAAGAAGAATTCTACATACCATTCCCGCACAAAGCACATTGATGTTCGGTATCATTGGATACGCGAAGTGATGGGGAAGTAGTTATTGGAACTGGTTAAGATCCACAGAGATAATATCCAGCCGACATGCGTACAAAGGTGGTTTCGAGAGACAAACTTGAAATTTGCAAAGACATTGCTGGGATGAACTCCTAGTGAAGATCCTTACTCCCCTTTGGTGTGGAGGGTGAGAATTGTTGTGAATCCACACCATTTGGAAGCTTGAAATATGTCAAGAATGATAGCCAAGGAAGTCAAGAATGGCAGCTAGCTAACTTGCCAAACCCAACAACGTTGTTTTCACCCTCCTCAGATTTGTGTATAAATAGAGAGGGTGGGAGAGAACTAAATGTTTCAGAAATTAGAGAGCTATGAGTTGAGAGAGAAATCTTATCCTCCTCCATTGTTTGTATTTTGCTCTGTTTTAGTGAAATTCTCATTTCTACTCCGTGGACGTTGGCATTGGGCCGAACTACGTAAATTTCTGTGTCCCTTGTGTATGTGTGATTGAGTTTTGGGTGTCCATAATCCTAACATGCCATTCATTACGGGCGTTTCTCATCTCATTGTACCCTTTCCTCTTTCTTTCTCTATTTTTATGTATATATATATATATATATAGGGGTGTTCAAAAAACCGACTCACCTGTGAACCCGCCCGGACCCGTATATGCCATGGACAGTTTGGCACACATTTTTGGTCGGTTGCGGTTGTATTATCTAAAAAAATGGAATTTTAGTCTGACATCGGATTGAATTAAAAAATATTAACTTAACCCGATCCGACCGACTTATATATATTGTTTTAAACTAAATGAGCTAAAGGCATTCTGTCAATCCTTTTCTTTTCAAAGACCTTTTACATTTTCCAATACAAAGTTATCCTTTCCAAGTCTCTTTGTGTAAAAGCTCACCCTTATCAATCAATCAATTGTAACCTTTTTCTTCTTTTCCAAGTCGAGATATACACCCAATATCTATTATAAAAAAAACAAAATCTGAGACTATTTACTCTCTGAGAGATACATATCTTTCCAAGGTCATATTTATCTTCTCAATAAAAATTTATTCCTTAATTCCAATGTATTCTTCTCTCTCTCTCTCTCTCTCTCTCTCTCTTCCTCTCTCTCTCTCAAATCTGACAACTCATTACTCTTGTGTCTCTCTCTCCTCAATCCTTTTGTTTTCTTCTTCTCTCTTTTTGTCCAACCTTTCATCTCCATCTTTTTCTCTCTCTTAACCCTTTCGTTTCTCTCTATCACCGACCATCCTCTCTCTTTCTTCTCTCCTTCAGATACGAACTCATCTCTCATTTTCTCTCCTAATCTCTGTTTCTCTTTTTTAATTTTTTTTCTTTTTTCTTCCCTCTTTCTCCCGTTGGTGATAGGGTGGTGGTAGTGACAGACACGTTTAGTGAAGAATGGTGTTGGTGACGATGAGCGAAGGTGTTGCGATGAGCGAAGATAGTGGCTATGACGATAATCTGTAATTTCTAAGTGTATATACATCACGTGTAATCTGTAATCTGTTACTCATCTGTATTATGTCACTCTCTGTTACTGATTTGTATTCATGAGTTTAATTTGTTGTTTTGATTTCTCAATCTATTTTTTCACAAATTTTATTTTCCATCCCTACAACTTTTTCAAAATCGACTGAACTGACGACCAAGCCGTGACTTTTCATTCGGTCGATTTTGAAGTGTAGTTCAGTCGACAACATATAATTGCTTTTCCAACCCGAACGTGTTGGTTTGGCTGACAGCCCAAGGGTAAACTTGAGCCGAACAGATCCAGGAACACCCATATATATATATATATATTCATGTATTGTTAGGGTTATGGAGGTCAAGGTGCTAAGGTCAAATCCCGTTGGTAGAGGTGATTCAAAGAATGATCGCCTTTGCGTGAAGAAGAAGACTTGAGATCTGTGATGACCGAGCTTCAACGCAAGCATCGCTGAGTGATCTAACTCTAAGATCGGCGATGGCGAATTGGTTGAATGCTCGGAGATCAGCGATGATGAATCGGAGATCCAGATATGAGATCCGTTCTTTCTAGATCTAAGATCGTATGACCAAACATGTGTTTTTATTTATTTATTATTATTTATAAGTAGAGAAGCATTTTTGTTCTCTTTCTCTCATTATCTTTTTGTTTTGTTTTGTTTTGTAGTTTTGATTGTTGATGGTTGATGATTGATGATGATGATGATGATGATGATGATGATGATGATGAATGTTGTTGATCATAAAACAGATCTGTAATGGATAAGGATTCCTAGTAGATTTGTTTAAGAGTATAATTGTTTCAAATCTATTAAACCTATCTGTTGCAAAATTGTTTAAGAGTGAAATTGTTTAACAGATAAGAAACATGAATTATGATTTTAACAGATAGGTTAACAAATTTGTTTAAACCTATTTGTTAAAAATTGTAATGGATAAGAATTAATACATATTTCAACAGATAAGGAAAATTTTTTAGATAGAAATAAAAAATGAACACATATTTCAACAAATATTGTTTCAAGAACAAAGAATTTGAACAGATAGAAGAAAATATTCAACAAATAAGGAAAAAAAATTCAACAGTTAGGTATAAATTTGAACATATAGTCAAAAAAATTTGAACAGATAAATACAAATTTGAACATATAGTCGAAAAAAGTCAACAGATAAATTAAGGGGTAAAATTGAAAACAAAATGTCCTTCAAAACAAACAAAAAGACTTCTCATCAAACTATTTCACAAAAAGTGGACCTTTCACCAACAAAAAAAATTTAGTCGATCTAATGTCTTATATCTTCTTTAACTTGGACTTTTCAATAATTTTCTTAAATAAGGAGAAATTACTATTCAACATAGATTTTAAAAAATTATTATATATTAATGAACAAATTTATAATTTTAATTATTAATTTTGAGTCTTGTTAATATGTGCCCTACAAGTACATGTTAAGAATGTATTTAATTATCTTAACTACCTCTACTTGTATGGAGCCGGAGAGGGGGTGCTGTTGTGCCTTAAGGTACAACAGTTACTGTTGTGCCCCTTGGGGGAGGTTTTTCTAAATATTTTTTGATAATTTGAATCGTTCATATTGTAGGGTTCGTCGAGTAAATCATCCATACAAAAAATCAAATTGATTGGATATTTGTAACCCTATCACTAAAGCACATTTGTTTCTATAAAAATTAACAGTTAACATAACTTTCATAATTTTTTTTTAAAAATTGTTATCTAATCATGGGGTTATGAATATCTAATTTAATTTGATTTTTGACATGAATAATATTTTTGACGAACCTTACAATATCAACGATTCAGATTATCGAAAAACATTCGAGAAAAACCTCCCAAAAGGGGGCAGCAGTAACTGCACCCCCTTATCTCTATGGAGCAATGTAAAACATAAATGGACATAAATATGTTGATTTTCAAACACGTCGATATTTTCGTACATGGACGAAAATGTCCTCACATTTGAAATAATGAAATGATTATAAAAATAATTATTTTGTTATTTTTTTCAATTTTAATTTAAAAAAAAATTATTTCATTAATAAACGTTAATATAATTAGTAGTAATTAGTATCAATTAATATAAAAATGGATACATTTGATAAAAATGTAATGGAAGTATTATTGTCACAATTTTTTCCATTATAAATTAATTAGTATCAACTAATTGCTTAATTAGTATCAATTAATACTAAAATTATTAATTAGTATCAATTAATGGCTTAATTAGTCTCAATTAATACTAAAATTATTAATTAGCATAAATTAATATTAATAATTAATTTTTATTAGTATCAATTAATATTAATAATCAACAATTGTTATTAATTAATATCAAGTAATAATTAATTCATTACAAAAGTGTACAATATTAATTTATTAATAATTAATACCGATTAATATTGATTTTTTAATTAATATTGATTTTTTCTTTTTCTTCAAAAATATACAATTTTTTTTATTTTTTAATTAATGTAAAAATATACAATATGAATTTATTAATAATTAATACCAATTAATATTTATTTTTTAATTAATATCAATTTTTTTTCTTTTTCTTCATAAATATACAATTTTTTCTTTTTTAATTAATATTAATATTTGGATATTGGCGAAAACATTTAAGTAATTTTAGCCCCCCACACCAGCTGCGCGCTTCAATCGAAAATTTAAGCACCTCCTGACTAGCTTTTGAGATAAACTGAGAAATAGCTTGATTTAAGCTATAAGTTGGTTAACTTAAGTTATACCAAACACAATATTTTAATTTAAATTAAGTCAAAAGCTGAAATAAGCAACTTATAAACTCTACATACAGGTCTAGCATGTGAGGAGTGAAATGATGGGACCATTTGCTGAGGTGGTAGCCAAAAAGGCATTTTCGATAATTTTTTCTGGTTATTCGCTTGATTGAAAATGAATAATTGAAATCTTTGGGAGAGAATTTGTAGATGATGATGATGATGATGATGCGTTTTAAATTTTCCAATTGAATCTGTTGATGAAAGATGAATTCTTTCGGTCTACAAGAATAGGAATCGTGGAAGTGATGATAATGATGATGATGTATTTTTAAGGGTAAATTACAAATACACCATCTACTTAAAATACGAATTACTTTATGTAGTTTGAAAAATTATAAATATTTCTTTATCAAAATTTTTTATTTAATATAATTAATTGAAAAAACAAAATTTCTAACTGTTTACCTATACAATAATAAAATTATCTAAATTATTAATTGAAATAAAATTTTAACATTATTAAAAACTTTTAATTAACTTGATGATTTATTAAGAAAATGACCTGTTTATTATGAAATTAGAAACTTTAGAGAGCGTAATGTAATTTCTAAAATCAGAACAAATAATTTATAATTTAAGTAAATTTTAGGTGACGTTTTTATAATTTATCCCATTTTTAATTTTCTAATTGAATGTGTTGATGAAAGATGGATTCTTTCGGTCTACAAGAAAAGGAATGGTGGAAGTTTGAAATGAAAGCATCTCAGGTACAACATCTGTTACTAAAGGAGACATTGTAATACTTTTATAGTTGAAAGGGAATCAACTAATATTAACAACTGATGACAGCTTGAGCTTCTTCATGAGTATTGTGTTTGGCAGCATGAAATTCAAGTTCTTGACTTGGAAGCATAGTATAACCCCTGATTTCAGCTTAAATTCCTTGATGCCAAACACACTTGCATGTAAATTCTTATTTTGAATAGTAATGTGTTGGGTTTGAATTTTTTATATTAAGTTTTTTTCGAAAATTAAGTTTTTTGATTTTGATTTTTTTTGTTTTTAGTGAATATTTTTAAAATTTTAATTTTTTTTTTCATTTTTAGATGAACCTTACTTAGATGTATCTAAAAAGTAAAAAAATTGTAAAAAAATATTTTAAAAAATTAATAAATACATAAAAATATAAAAAAATGTATTGAATTCTCATATTTTCTTTTATATTTTTGGTATTTAGTGAATTTTTAAAAGATTTTTTTTCACAATTTTTTTACTTTTTAGATATATTTATATTAGGTATGCCTAAAAATTTAAAAAATTGCTTAAAATATTAAAAAAATTCAATAAAAACAAAAAAAACGAAAAATAAAAAAATAAATTTTTCTAAAAAGTATTTTTAGAAAACTCTAACCTGAAAAATAAAAAATAAAATCAATGGACGTTTCTGTATCTTTATTAATTAATTACTTTTATCAACAAAGATTATGGACTTATCACCAATTAAGATGTTCCCACAGTAGTTTGCAAGACGATCAGTGAGGCCGCCAAGTAGATAAGGTGCGTTTGGTCGAATTCTGATTTTGACATGGTAACATATTAAACAAACTAGGCCTAACTTAATTGGCCCGCATGCCTTTCTTAGGACATAGTCTTAAGGTGGTCATGGGTTCAATTCTTCTTAGGAGAGTTGAATTAAGGGAATGCAAGCAGTTAAGCCCTTTGCTAAGGGTGGGGAGATCTTCTCTCATAGGTACTAATCTAACAACTAACAATTAACATTTGCTGACTAAAAAAAAAAAAAAAAAAAACATGGTAACATATTAGCATAAAAAAAGGTCCGTTTTACTCAACATCATTACAAGTAGTTAATGGATAGACATCATCATCGACTCGTTATTTATTGTCATTGTAATTGTCAATTTCATGTTAAATTTGATGGCAACATATTAGCTAACAAAGACAAAAATCAATTGACATCTCAACCAAATTCCTTTTACGTGAATGAATAGAGGAATATTAACTAACTAACGTGGTGGGGTTCATCTCTCACTAATCTGTTGGAAAATGGATTTATAACTATTTTATTTTTTGTTAAATTTTAGCATTAATTAAGGTAGGACTTAAGCATTATTTTTGATGTTTCAAAATGGGTTCATGCTGAATGCCGCGTGGTGAATAATATCGTATATTTGGTTGCTTAAAATCAATTCCAGATGAATGAGAATTCAACGCGCATTTTTGAATTCATGAAAATAGCTTTAGGTGAGTTTCCTACACATTTGTGAAATGGCTTATCTTACATTGAAACAAAGAGAGAGTTTATATGAGTATATATACTCTAACTTGTCATACTTGGGATGGGCCCCAAGGGGCATCCCAAGTTTTGAAAGGAGAGGAGTTATGAACAAAATATGCTTTGACCAAAATCACTACACGTGTAGCCGCCGCCATCCAACCGACCGGGTTGTGGGTCGCTTCATTGCTTAAATTTTTTGAACCAAATTCGTTTGAATTTTTGTGTGGGAAACTTCCAAATTTTACGCCAAAATTTCAAATTTGAATTTTCCAAATTTCGAATTCCAGTCGCCTCATTTCCGAATTAGTACCGTTATGGTCACGACTTTCTGGCTATGGCCGAGCAGCCACCAAGGCCTACCCGAACAGGTGCATGGTTGGCTATAAATAGCCTGCCATTCTAGCAATTTAAAGCATTTAATTTTTTCAAGCGTCTCTTCTTTCTTTCTTCTTCTTCGTATTTTCGTCCTCCTGTGCTCTTGCATTTGTCTAGCATTTAATCTATAGGAAGAGAAAGAGAGAGTTACAACATTGTTTGGTTCGCCAGACTTGATTTTGTAGTGTTGCAAATCAAGTGTTAGTCATTGCATCATGGGAAGTAGACGCTAGTAAATCTCGAGGCACTAGAATGAGGGCGAAATCTATTTTAAGGAGATTGTGTCCAACACAAGACTCGACTTAAAATTTCTATAAGCGGTTAATTCAAAATTTAATTTATTTAATTATTTTCTGAATTATTTTTTTTTGTTGTTTATTTTATTTATACATTTAAATTACACACACACACACACACAACCACTGGGTAATAACAATCTTAAAGTAGAATTCCTATTTTTATTTTATTTTATTTGTGTGTTATACAGACGAATATTTTGTTTTGGGAAATTAAATAGTAGTCATATACCGTTTAATTTCTTAAATAGTAGTAATATACTATTTAGTGATTTTTTGATATCATCGTAGTAATTTACTGTTTATCATTGGAATTTTGTTACAAAATATTTTTCAGTCTGTTTTGTGTGTAAAATTAGTCTGTATAAATTTGCGTTTGTTGCATTATTATTTCATCAGAAATATGACTACTGAAACAAACAATACTGAGACTATTCTTACTCCGACCCCCCACACCCGTTGTGCCAGTAATGACTTCGACAATACTGGTAAATCATGAGGAGAAGCTAGAAAAATTCAATGGAACTGATTTTAAAATATGGTAATAAAAGATGATATTTTATTTTACTACATTGAATTTGGCTCGCTTCACTCATGAAAAAGCTCCGGCACTGAACGAGGAAGAAACTGACCGGCAAGTGGTTGTCGTAGTCGAAGCATGGAAACATGGTGATTTTCTATGTCGGAATTATATTCTCAATGCGTTGGACAATATACCGTACAATGTGTATAGTGTCAAAAGCTCTGCAAAAGAGCTGTAGGAATCTCTAAATCTGAAATATAAGACAGAGGATGCCAGTACGAAGAAATTCGTTGTCAGCCGTTTTTTGGATTATAAAATGATGGATTCTAAGACGGTTATTAGCAAGGTTCAAGATCTTCAAGTAATTCTTCATGACATATATGCGGAAGGGATGATTCTTAGTGAATCTTTCCAAGTAGCGGCGATCATTGAAAAATTACTGCCATCTTGGAAAGAATTCAAGAATTATCTTAAGCATAAGAGCAAGGAGATGAAATTGGAGGAACTAATAGTACGACTTAGAATTGAGGAGGGCAACCGTGGTATCGACAAGAAGTCGAGAAAGCATATCATGTAGGCTAAAGCAAATGTTGTGGAACAAGGACAATGGTCAAAATTCAACAACAAGAAGCGGAAACATGATGGCAATGGTCCCAAACAAGGATCTACTAGTAAGATTAACAATGGGTTCAACAAAAGGTTCAAAGGTAAGTGTCTTGTGTGCGACAAAGATTGACATTGCGCTAAGAATTGTCACGTTCACAAGGATAGAGGGAGTTGAAGCAAAAAGCCAACACAAGCCAACATAGCCGATGATTTTTATCTTTCTGATAGAGTGGCAGACATCAATCTTACTGCAGTAGTCTCTGAGGCTAATTTGGTGGGCAACCCCAAGGAGTAGTGGGTGGATACTGGAGCAACCTGCCATATCTGTGCAGATAAGAAGATGTTCACAACCTACAAAGTGGTGGAAAATGGAGAACAACTTTTATGGGAAACTCCTCCACATCAACTATAGAAGGACAAGGAAAGATTGTGTTGAAAATGACCTCGGGAAAAGAGCTCACTCTTAAAAATGTACTCAATGTGCTGGAAATTAGCAAGAATTGGATTTCCGGCTCATTGTTAGTCAAGAATGGGTTTAGATTAGTTTTTGAATCTGAAAAGGTTGTACTCTCTAAGAGTGGAATATATGTAGGGCGAGGTTACATGAGTGATGGGCTTTTTAAGCTCAATGTACTAGTTGTTGTACCTAATCTGGCTATTAATAATTAGAACACATTTTTTGTTTATATTGTTGAGTCTTCTTTTTTATGGCATGGTAGATTAGGACATATAAATTTTAATTCTTTGCGTAGACTTTTTTCTTTAGAATGTTTACCAAATTTAGAGTTTGACCCTAATTATAAATGTAAGATTTGTGTTGAGTCAAAACTCACTAAGGCATCATTTAATAAAGTAGAAAGAAGTATTGAACCTCTAAGTTTAATTTACAGAGATATCTGTGATTTAAAATTTGTTCAAATTTGAGGAGGTAAAAAATACTTTATTACTTTTATTGATGATTGCGCTCAATATTGCTATGTTTACTTATTGAGAAGTAAAGATGAAGCCTTAGAAGCTTTTAAGCAATATAAGCTTGAGGTTGAAAATCAACTTGGCAAAACTATTAAGGTAGTGAGGAGTGTAACGCTCGGAAATCAAAGATAATAAACTATCTATAATATTAATAAATAATCATACCATTTTGAATACAATGTCCCTTCCATTTCATATGAGTCCATGATACAAAAGGTAGCACATACAGTTATACATTTACAAGTTTTAACTTTGAATTTATAGCATGTGATACAAGTTAAAGATATGAAATAAGAGTTAAAACCAATAAGAAATGCCCTAAAGACTTACAAATTTCCAAGACAATGCTTGGTTACAACAAAAGCGAAACCAGAAACTATTTATAAAATTGGAACCTTTGATTTTACCAGTAGAAAAATTATTAAAACTTTTGAACATGAAGTTCCTTTACAGAATGACGATGAAGTAATTAAATTACTACAAATACAGAATTTAGTACTTTTTCTAAAAAAATATAAATATGTCCACATAGGACTTGTTTAGATAACCTTTAAACCCCTAACTTTGTTAGGACAAAATACCAGTCTTACTTGCACACTCAGGGATGGCCGGTGCCTAGATTGGAAAGCTTCTTTAATGGGAGCCATTGAAACCAGTTTATCTCATGGATTAGTATATTTCAATATCTATCCGAATTTGCGCATAGCACTTATACACCCTAATCTGTCTAAAGTTCTTGAATTAAGAATTTTGACTAATAGTTACCAGTATTTACTAGGATCAATACCGTTATTAGCTATTTTCAGGATTCATCTTAAGGTTTTAAGTATTTTAAATCCTTACATCAGAAAAGAAAGTGAGTTAGGACAAACTGTCCTTATTGATACTAATCTTTTCAGTAGCCAAGTAGCTGTTTCTAAAATGATTCCTTGGAACAATATCACTTTTTTCAGAAAGATGGCAAATAAAGAATGCTGTACCAGCCAGACTAATCGTCAAACAAATCTTAGATGATGTTATTCAGACACAAGGAGGTAATGTTTACCTTAAATTTCAACAACCCCTCAGCCGAAGCCTGTCCAGTATGAGTCATCACTCTTTTGATCTACCTTACCGAGTAGATTTACCTGAATCCTCCAGACATTCTATGTCTGAACCCATAGAATTTGTAAACCAGGGAATGCTTTCTCGGCCTCCTAGTCAGCCTTCTCCTGACCCTTTTCCTAAAACCCTAATTCAGGGTATTCACATTTCTGAAAACCAAATTTCTCATGGAGTTTATGGAGCCAGAAGGTCTAAGAGCCTAACTTCCAGTGATATGAATTTTGAAATCTAAATGGATTTTACACCAGGAAGTGAAATAAGAAAGCAATTAAACCAGGACTTTATGCAGGATAAATATAAGGAGTTTACGTTATGGTATTTTAATAACCATACCAATTATGAACTTCAACAGCTAAAGAATCAGTATTATTATCATCTAGAGAAATACCAAATTCTTAAACCTTTTCCAGAATGGTTTTATGAATTAATTACAGTCATGGAAGCCCTTTTAACTAGCCAGCTTAATGTCATGGAGAAAATCCAAAGGATATGGACAACAGTAAATGGTCAAACCATAGTCTCTGTCCATCCACCACCACAATCTTTAGAATTAGCTCCTAGTGATGTTTCACATCAGCCTTTGATCATCACTACATATATGGGGACTCCCTCCAGAATGGCTCAAAAAGAGTCTTTACAGATTAAAGATATTGTGCCATTAATAAAACATAATAATTATTCTAATTTATGCTTTCAAACAGTAGGAAAACAATTGATGAGAATAGAAGAAACTATTGAAACGTTTAAAGATCGACAATTAATACGCACACCATCAGTCTCTACCCTCCAACCAGTAAATATTAAACCACCTCTAGAAGTAGCTAATTTTAAGTTATGTTCTGATAAACAATACAATGAATTTATGGATACCCTTCTAAAAAAAATGACTGCATTAAATTTAGGGAAATCTGCACTAGAACATAGTTCTATAAATATGTTGTTTACTCAACAAACTCCAGAATTAAGACAAGAGGATGGGGAAATTACCCCTTCTCTCATTTATGAAATTTAGAATAATTTTCAAGATATGCAATCTGTTAACAAAACTATTTTCCCCAAACAAACAGCACGAATAGCTATAACAGGATCTAGTAGGTATTATTATCATAGACTTACCTCTCAGGATATTCTTTATGAAGAAAATTACTTTCATGCTCAAAATTCTTATCATGGAAAAACAATTTATGAATGAAATTTAGATGGTTATTCTGAATAACATTTATATGAATTAAGACATCAAATTCTTATGTATGCCACGATATGTAAACAGAATAATAATAATGATCACCAGATAGTTCGATTCATTGTTAGTGGATTTACAGGCATCCTAAAAGGATGGGGGGATAATGTTCTCACTCCTTCTCAACAGAATGAGGTTTTAAATGCGATTACTAACACTGCTGTTCACCATGAAGATACAGTTTATACTTTAATCCAAACCATTATCTATCATTTTGTTGGAACAACGAATGTTAACAGTGATCGTAGTCGTGAACTTCTCCAGAATCTTAGATGTCTTTGTATAACCCATTTTCATTGGTATAAAGATGTGTTTCTAATGAAAGTTATGTAGCGACCTGATGCTAACAGTGAACATTGGAAAGCCAAATTCATTGATGGCCTTCCTACTTTTTTTGTAGAAAAAGGGTAGGAAAAAACTAAGGGATTAGTATGATCGCATGGCCATTCCCTATAATCAGTACACCTATGGCCAACTTATAGGCCTAATCCTCGAATAAGGCCTTTCTTTATGTAATGACCTTAAACTCCAATATCGGCAAAAAAGAATTAGGTGAATTTTGTGATCAATTTGCCTATGTCACCTAAATTCAGTATCCATCCAAAACCAGGAAATCCTATTACAAGAAGCCTTCCAAACAGTATCGTCAATACTATAAAAAATCCAAAAGTATTCCTTCCGCGTCTCACTAGAAAAAGTTTTCTTCTCCACCTAAGAAAACCACCGTTAAAAAGGTAGCCACTTCTAAAAAAGATAGTAAATACTATAAGTGTGGTGCAATCGGACATTATGCTAATCGATGTAGGTCGAAATTAAAATAGAAAATTAATGCAATGTCTTTGGATCCTATTATAAAAAGAAACAGATACTAGCTCTGAGTCTGATGGACTCGCTGAGCTTTACTCTCCTTTTACCTCTAGTGACGAGTCAGAGGCACCAGAACCTAATTGTTCTTGTTCTACTAATCTGAATCAAATTTCTGAAATTAACTATCGAAAATCTATAGTTGAAATGAAAGGATTGGATCTTGGGGGTTTGAATATTCATGTTTTAACTGATGATCAGAAATCCATGCTCGACCTTGCTGAGAAAATTAAGGATCCAGAAATGAAGTTAAAATTTTTAGACATTTGCTATCAACAACAAAAAGCTGCTACTGAACCACCTTTAATTCTTTTTCAGACTTATTGCATGAGGGATGTTTTGAATAGAATATAGTCTTCACCTGTTACTGAAAAACAGTCACCATTCAAGACTTAAAAATGAAAATTAATGTCTTAAAAACAAAAATCCGATATCTTCTAATTGCCAACCAAGCTATACAAGCTGATATGCACTGGCTTAAAACTGCAACATCTAAAAATAAAGTTATTGCTCTAGAAACTTCTGAACAGAAAGATTATCCGTATTTGATGCTTGTTAATTAGGTTATATTTCAGAAATGGTATATACATATTACTTTTGTTATTCAACCTGATTTCATTATTAAAGATGCAGTTGCCGTTGTTGATAGTGGTGCTGACATGAATTGTATACGGGAAGGATTAAATCCCACTAGATACTTTCAGAAAACTACTCAGTCACTTACTAGTGCTAGTGGTAATTCTATGCATATCAAGTATAAAATACCTGAAGCTCTTATTTGTAACCAGGGCATTTGCTTATTTGCCTCTTTTGTCCTTATCAGAAATATGACCCCAACAATTATTTTAGGGACACCATGTTTATGTCTTTTAATGCCTATTACTAAGATTGATCCTATAGGCATTCATACGACTATCAGTAATCAACCACTTATTTTTAAATTTATAACAGAACCTTACACAAAAGAACTACATCAAATTTGTCATTTAGTTACTTTCAAATAAAAACAAATTAATTTCCTTCAAATATAAATTCATTTTCTTACAACTGAACAATGGTTACAGTAACCTTCTTTATGGAATAAAATCAAGCTTATTGAAAACGAATTTCAAACAGAAATTTGTAGTAATCTACCTAATGCTTTTTGGGAAAGAAAACAACACATTGTTTCTCTTCACTAAGAACCTGATTTTGATGAAAAATTCATCCCAACCAAAGATCGCCCTAGTCAAATGAAAAAAGACTATCTTGAACTTTGCAAAACAGAAATTAATTCTCTTCTTCAGAAAAAATTAATCAGAACTAGCCGTTCACCTTGGAGTTGAACAACATTTTATGTTAATAAAAATGTAGAAATAGAAAGAGGTGTGCCTATATTGATAATTAATTTTAAACCTCTTAATGATGTCTTAAAATGGATCAGATATCCAATTCGGAATAAAAAAGATCTTTTAGATCGTTTACAAGATGCTGTCATTTTTTCAAAATTTGATCTTAAATCAAGTTATTGGCAAGTACTAGTTGCTGAACAAGATTGTTATAAAATTGCTTTTACAGTACCCTTTGGGCATTTTGAATGGAATGTTATGCCATTTGGTTTGAAAAATGCTCCTTCAGAATTTTAGCATTTCATGAATGATATTTTTACTCCTTATACCGAATTTGTTATCTGCTATATAGATGATGTTCTCATTTTCTCATCTTCTATTGATCAGCATATTAAACATCTTAACATCTTTAAGCATGTTATCATCAGAAATGGTTTAGTTATTTCTGCACCAAAAATGAAACTTTTTCAGACAACCATACGATTTTTGGGTCATAACATTCATAATGGTAGTATTATACCCATTAACCGCAATATAGAGTTTGCATCTAAATTCCTGGTGAAATTAAAGATAAAATTCAATTACAGAGATTTCTTGGTAGTTTGAATTATATTCGAGGCTATTATCATCAGTTATCTAAGGATGCATCCATCTTATATACTCGATTAAAGAAAAATCCTCCCCCATGGTCTGATGAACATACCCAAGCTGTACAGAAGATAAAGGCTAAAGTTAAACAACTTCCTTGCCTTCATCTTCCTAACGCCACATGGAAGAAAATTGTTGAAACAGATGTTTCTAACCAGGGATATGGTGGGATTTCAAAACAAATTAATCTTACCACTTCAACAGAAGAACTTTTATGGTTTACATCCGGTAGTTGGAAAGGACTTGCTTTAAACTATCCAACCATTAAACAAGAATGCTTGGCTATTGTTAAACGTGTTTTAAAATTTCAGGATTATTTACTCAATCAACATTTTCTTATTAGGGTAGATTGTTCTGCCAGAAAACAGATTTTCAAAAAAGATATTCTCAATCTAGCATCTAAATAGATATTCGCCACTTGGCAAAGTATTTTATCAGTATTTGACTTTGATATTGCATATATCAAAGGTGAACAGAATTGTTTACCAGATTTCCTAACCCATGAACATTTGCAGTGCCTAGGAATCTCACGACCAACAGAGGCTGGGGCCATAGAGGCTGTGGTCGGGGATCTAATCCTTACCAAACAGAATTTCCAAGGCTCCAAGCCTCTACCAGTAAAGGTGAATCTAGCCAAACGGTTAAGGATATTCTTCTTAAACTTGAACAACAGTATACCGCAAACAATATTACTGAGGAAATAGTCCTCTATATTGAACTAGTAGATGAACAATGGATGTCAGATCCATGGGAAATCAGGCGGTGGTATCTTACCACGGAACAATTTCCCCCTCATTTTGACCAATATCGTTATGTTTATGAACAGATACTTGTTGAGATTGTTGTTGCTGAGATCAAGTATACTTTCCATGATCCCTCCAAAATGGCCAGTCCTATCTAGATAGCCCAAAACAGATATCTCTAAACAAATAATTTATTTACATAAAGATAAACTTTCTAAATACCAAGATGCGGGTGGTAATACATACCCAACTCCACCATCTTCATCAATATCTATCCAATTTAAAATATATAATCTCATTTCACAACCAGGGCAATGTGCACCACACTTATTAACGTTCGTCCCATATAATTTCCTGATTCTAGAGTAAATGTGAGGAGATGAATTTTCAAATTATGGTTCTAACTAGTATCTAGACATTAATTAAATAAGATATCATATTCACGATTAATAGTTTTTCAAACTGAAAATTTGTAAAATTTTATTGTTTTTATGTTTGAGTAACTACCAAATTTCCCTACTTTTGAAAATTAAAATATATATAATCTCATTTCAAAAACCACACAACAATTTCCCTCTCATTTTGACCAGTATTGTTATGTTTATGAACAGATACTTGTTGAGACTGCTGTTGCAGAGATCAAGAATACTTTGTATGATCCCTCTAAAATAGCCAGTCCTATCCAGTATAGTAAAATTACTATCAGAAATATTATGCCCATTACCATCTGGGGCATTCATCCGCATACTACTCGCCAACTTGACATTCGTAACAGGGAAACTCGGTATAGTTATTGGGACTATATCAATGATTTTACTTAAACATTTTATTACCAGAATCCCATTAAGAACCATTCATGGTTTATCCGCATCTGCCCTAATGTCCTAAAAAATGATGTCCCTTCCTGGTTCCTCGTTTGGTGGGATAAATTTGGGTTACAGCTAGAAGTATTACCAGTACCAATCATGGAAGCTTATAATGAATGGCATGTTGCATATTCCCATTTACCAGTTAATAAGCATATTTCCATTACTAAATCCTTAGTTCATTTCGCAATCCATTTTGGTATTCCATGGATTTAGAAATGGGACTTTCATTGTGATTATCAGAATAAGCTCCCACGTTTCAAAAGGGTTTTCTTTGTGAGATGGTGGGATAAGGATATGAACCCTACTCTACCAGAAACTGTTCAGAAAATCAAGGCACATTCTCAAGCCTGTTGGGATGCTGTTCCAAAAACTATTCCTAGCCAACCAATTACTCAAAATCCGTTTTTACAAATTCAAACAGAATTACGACAAAAATATCCTAATTTGTTAGAAACGGAATTAATTGTTAAAAGTATGGATTTTATGAAGGAACAGTTTCTCCAAACTATTTTCAGAGATGATACCTCCATGAAATCTGTTACCAGTAGTCAAGATCATGAAGATCCTGATCAGGATTAAAATGAATTTACTGTATTAGCTGGCGAATCATAAGCACCAGAAGATGGTGAACCCAACTTTGGTGATTTTTGGGATTCACTCACCAGTATGATTGCCGACAAAATCGATAAAGAAAAAGATAAAAAATGAAAAGGCAATGCATGATGAGTTTTGTCCCTTACCAGCAAAACCGTCGGCATAAAACGACAAAACCATTACAACAAATTTTAACAAAAGCAGATGCCTTGTCTGCTGTCCAGATTTATTGCACAGCTGTCCAAACAACTATCTGCAACCAGACAATGTAGATAAGATGCTGACTCATTGAGGATAAGGACGATCGACTCCAACACTACTAGGACACGTCACCTGTCCTCCTGGTATCTTATCTTTTCTGTCTTACTGTCTATAAAAGGGAAGGACCTCACCCTTTTTTGAGGCAGAGTCATTAAGAGTTTTATTATAAAGAGTTTATTTTTAGAGTGTGATTGTAATTCCAAACCTTGTGAGCTCTCTCTCTCTTGTAAAAATTTCTCCAATATACAAATTAAGTATTGAAGAATTAAGTTGTTATGAAGATTGTGACTATAATTATTTCTTTCTTTAATGCATACCCTCTGTTGATATACTTGTAGATTTATTAAATGTTTTCAAATTTTATATTACAAGTCATAATAATTATCTAACATTTCTTCAAGATTCGCATCTTCAGCCCTAGGCTACGCAACAGGTAGAATTCTGTGAACAATAAATACACAGAATCAAACAGCAAATATAGGAACATATCTGTGTGTGGGCGGCCGTCGTTAGGCCTCCACTTAAACAGTAAATTATGAGATCATATATGTCGTAATTTGTTTATTATATACTTGAATTATGTGTTTGTATATTCATGGGTTTGTGCCAAATAAGGGTAGATTACAGTTAGGAGAAGTGGGACGTCACTCAAGTAGTTTTTAGGTTAGTCCATAAACAAGGATTGCAGATAGGACACTTTACCTTGTAAATCGTTGACAGACGTGCTTAACCTAGCCCCTTTCGTGCGAGAGCCATTATGGTTCCATATGTAGGAGTATTTGACTCGCTAAACAATGCAAAAGCACCTACCTATACCTAGGCACCTTCCAGCGTCATTATCCCCTCATAAATGGGTGAAATGCTGTTATCAGTTGAGGCATATGATACGCACTGACACCAATTATCCTCGTGGCTTAAACTAGAATTTCCCATTTTATCAGATATTGTACCCCAACGGTTGTTAGACTCCTCGTAGTGATTAGCTCCACGGATCTCAGTATAAGCTTGCACAAGACATCACATCACATCAAATGAGTAGTTTTTTGTCAAACATTTTATTATGAAAAATGTTTGAGATCCTAAAAAACTCTTAAATTTCTACCCACAATTATATGTCCTGATAGGTGTTAGTTTTTTATTTGTTACACACCAATAATTAAGAGCCCCATTTCCTTATCACATCATGATAAATGAATTTGTGGGTTAACATTACTCCTGTTATAAATGGATTAGAATCCTCGCCGATGATTTTCTCACCCATAATTAAAATGGGCTCATCATTTAATAAAGTAGAAAGAAGTATTGAACCTCTAAGTTTATTTCACACAAATATCTGTGATTTAAAATTTGTTCAAATTAGAGGAGGTAAAAAATACTTTATTACTTTCATTGATGATTGCACTCAATATTGCTATGTTTACTTATTGAGAAGTAAAGATGAAGCCTTAGAAGTTTTAAGCAATGTAAGCTTGAGGTTGAAAATCAACTTGGTAAAACTATTAAGGTTGAAAATCAACTTGGCAAAACTATTAAGGTAGTGAGGAGTGTAACGCTCGGAAATCAAAGATAATAAACGATCCGTAATATTCATAAATAATCATACCATTCTGAATACAATGTCCTTTCCATTTTATATGATTCCATGATACAAAAGGTAGCACATGTAGTTATACATTCACAAGTTTTAACTCTAAATCTATAGTATGTGATACAAGTTAAAGATATGAAATAAGAGTTAAAACCAATAAGAAATGCCCTGAAGACTTACAACTTTCCAAGACAATGCTTGGTTACAACAAAAGTGAGTTTTAAACTCAATACAGATAAAGCGCTGGGCTTGTAAAAAATAATTACAACATGTAAACAAAATAAAGCTCTTGCTCCAAGTCCTCCCAAGCTATTGGCAGAGGAATATCATCAGCACCTGAAAATGGTTTTCCACATAGGGTGAGCCAAAGCCCAATAGAGATACTAAAACACAGTTTATGAACCTTAACAAAGATATAAGGTGAAGTCATATGCAATGCTCGTGCGAAAAAGTTCTCATTTCTCGTTCTAAAAATCGTGCAATGCCAATATCGTTTCCTTTATAAAAAAAAAAAAAAACGAGGCAATGAATATAACAATGTGAATCTCTAGGATGTGTCTGCAAGTAGGCTACAAGCACTACCAAATTGTCATTTTTACTGGTATTAATTGGAAAGTTAGACGCCTAACCGCACAGGTTTCTAGTCTTTCACCAAGGACACACAGGCTAACTTAATACCATAACTACACTCCTAACCAGATTCACCAAGTTATTCACCATTTTTTCTCAAAACAACAACATTTCCAAATGTGTTAAATAAGCAACAATATTCAATGCAATGGATGAGAAAATAGTTTCAATTCTCCTAATTCTCATATAATTTCTATAACAATCATACTATCCTCCACCGATAGCCCAAAACAGATATCTCTAACAAATAATTAATTTTCATAAAGATAAACTTTCCGAATTCCAAGTTGTCAGTGGTAATACATATCCAACTTCACCATCTTCATCAATATCTATCCAATTTAAAATATATAATCTCATTTCGAAACCAGAGCGATGTGCACCACACTTAGTAACGTTCGTCCCATATAATTTCCTGATTCTAGAGTAAATGTGAGGAGATGAATTTTCGAATTTTCAAATTATGGTTCTAATTAGTATCTAGACATTAATTAATTAAATAAGATATCATATTCATGATTAATAATTTTTTAAACTGAAAATTTGTAAAATTTTATTGTTTTTATGTTTGAGTAATTACCAAATTTCCCCACTTTTGAAAATTAAAATGTATAATCTCATTTCAAAAACCACGCAACAATTTCCCTCTCATTTTGACCAGTATTGTTATGTTTATGAACAGATACTTGTTGAGACTGCTGCTGAAATCAAGCATACTTTGCATGATCCCTCCAAAACAGCTAGTCCTATCTAGGATAGTAAAATAACTATTAGAAATATTATGCCCATTACCACCTGGGGCATTCATCCGCATACTACTCGCCAACTTGATATTCGTAACAGGGAAACCCGATATAGTTATTGGGACTGTATCGATGCTTTCACTCAAACATTTTATTACCAAAATCCCATTAACAACCATTCATGGTTTATCCGCATCTGCCGTGATGTCCTAAAAAATGATGTCCTTTCTTGGTTCTTTGTTTGATGGGATAAATTTGGGTTATAACTAGAAGTATTACCAGTACCGATTAGGGAAACCTATAATGAATGGCATGTTGCATATTCTCATTTACTAGTTAATAAGGATATTTCCATTACTAAATCCTTAGTCCATTTTACAATCCGTTTTGGAATTTTATGGATTTGGAAATGGGACTTTCAGTGTGATTATCAGAATAAGATCCCATGTCTCAAAAGGGTTTTCTTTGTGAGATGGTGGGATAAGGGTATGAACCCTACTCTACCAGAAACTGTCTAGAAAATCAAGGCACATTCTCAAGCCTGTTGGGATGCTGTTTCAAAAATATTCCTAGCCAACCAGTTACTCGAAATCTGTTTTTACAAATCCAAACAGAATTACGACAAAAATATCCTAATTTGTTAGAAACATAATTAATTGTTAAAAGTAGGGATTTTACAAAGGACGATTTCTCCAAACTGTTTTCGGAGATGATACCTCCATGAAATCTGTTACCAGCAGTCAAGATCATGAAGATCCTGATCAGGATGAAAATGAATTTGCTGTATTAGCTGGCGAATCACAAGCACCAGAAGATGATGAACCCAACTTTGGTGATTTTTGGGATTCACTCACCAGTATGACTGCGGACAAAGTCGATAAAGAAAAAGATAAAAAAGGAAAAGGTAAAGCATGATGAGTTTTGTTCGTAGTACAATAACTTTTGACAAAAGCAAATACCCTATCTGCCATCCAGATTTATCGCACAGCTTTCCGAACAGTTGTCTGCAACCAGACAATGTAGATAAGATGTTGACTAATTGAGGATGAGGACAATCGACTCCAACACCACTAGGACACGCCACCGGTCCTCTTTGTATCTTATCTTTTCCATCTTATTATCTATAAAAGGGAAGAACCTCACCTTTGTTGATATCGCCGCTTGATTTCCCATGGATCTGACATTCATTGTTCATCTGCTGGTTCAATATAGAGGACTGTTTCCTCAGTAATACTGTTTGCGGTATACTGTTCTTCAGGTTTAAGGAGAATATCCTTAACCGTTTGGCTGGATTCACCTTAATTGGTAGAGGCTTGGAGCCTTGGAAATTCTGTTTGGTAGGGATTAGATCCCCGACCATGGCCTCTGCGGCTCCGAGCTTTGCTGGTCATGAGTTTCCTGGGCCTTGTAAATATTCACAGGTTAGGAAATTGGATAAAGAATTCTGTTCACTTTTTGATATATGCAATATCAAAATCAAATACTGATAAAATATTTTGCCAAGTGGCGATTATCTGTTTAGATGCTAGATTGAGAATATCTTTTTTGAAAATCTGTTTTGTGGCAGAACAATCTACCCTAATAAGAAGATGTTGATTGAGTAGATCATCTTAAAATTTTAAAAGACATTTAACAATAGCTAAGCATTCCTATGTAATGGTTAGATAGATTAAAGTTGGTCCTTTCCAATTATCGAATGTAAGCCGTAAAAGTTCTTCTATTGAAGTGGTAGGATTAATTTGTTTTAAAATCCCACCATATCCCTGATTAGAAGCATTTGTTTCAACAATTTTCTTCCATGTTGGGTTAGGAGTATGACGGCAAGGAAGTTGTTTAACTTTAGCCTTTATCTTCTGTACAGCTTGGGTTTGTCATCAGACCAATGGGGAGGATTTTTCAGTAATTGAGTATATAAGATGGATGCATCCTTAGATAACTGACGATAATAACCTCGAATATAATTCAAACTACCAAGAAATCTCTGTAATTGAGTTTTATCTTTAATTTCACCAGGAATTTTAGATGCAAACTCTATACTGTGGTTAATGGGTATAATACTACCATTATGAATGTTATGACCCAAAAATCGTACAGTTGTCTGAAAATGTTTCATTTTTGGTGTAGAAATAACTAAACCATTTCTGATGATAACATGCTTAAAGATGTTAAGATGTTTAATATGCTGATCAATAGAAGATGAGAAAAAGCGAACATCATCTATATAGTAGATAACAAGTTTGGTATAAGGAGTAAAAATATCATTCATGATATGCTGAAATTCTGAAGGAGCATTTTTCAAACCAAATGCATAATATTCCATTCAAAATGGCCAAAGGGTACTGTAAAAGCCGTTTTATAACGATCCTGTTCAACAATTTGTACTTGCCAATAACCTAATTTAAGATCAAATTTTGAAAAAATGACAGCATTCTGTAAACGGTCTAAAAGATCTTTTTTATTCGGAATTGGATATCTAATCCATTTTAAGACATCATTAAGAAGTTTAAAATTAATTATCAATATGGGCACACATCTTTCTATTTTTGCCTTTTTATTAACATAAAATGTTGTTCAACTCCAAGGTGAATGGCTAGTTCTGATTAGTTTTTTCTCAAGAGGAGAATTAATTTCTGTTTTGCAAAGTTCAAGATAGTCTTTTTTCATTTGACTAGGAAGAGCTTTGGTTGGGATGCATTTTTCCATCAAAATCAAGTTCGTAGGGAAGAGAAACAATGTGTCGTTTTCTTTCCCAAAAAGCATTAGGTAGATTACTACAAATTTTTGTTTGAAATTCATTTTCAATAAGCTTGATTTTATTCTGTAAAGAATGTTATTGTAACCACTGTTCAGTTGTAAGAAAATGAATTTTTATTTGAAGGAAATTAATTTATTTTTCTTTGAAAGTAACTAAATCACGAATTTGATGTAGTTCTTTTGTGTAAGGTTCTATTATAAATTCAAAAATAAGTGGTTGATTATTGATAGTCGTATGAATGCCTATAGGATCAATCTTCGTAATAGGCATTAAAAGACATAAAAATAGTGTTCCTAAAATAATTGTTGGGGTCATATTTCTGATAAGAAAAAAAGAGGTAGATAAGAAAATGGCCTGGTTACAGATAAGAGCTTCAAGTATTTTATACTTGATATGCATAGAATTACCACTAGCACTAGTAAGTGACTGAGTAGTTTTCTGAAAGTATCTGGTGGGAATTAATCCTTCCCGTATACAATTCATGTTAGCACCACTATCAACAAGGGCAACTGCATCTTTAATAATGAAATCAGGTTGAATAACAAAAGTAATACGTGTATACCATTTCTGAAATGTAACCTGATTAACAAGCATCAAATACTGATTATCTTTCTGTTCAGAAGTTTCTGGAGTAATAACTTTATTTTTAGATGTTGCAGTTTTAAGCTGGTGTATATCGGCTTGTATAGCTTGGTTGGCAATTAGAAGATGTCGGATTTCTGTTTTTAAGATAGTAATTTCCATTTTTAAGTCTTGGATGGTGACTGGTTTTCAGTAACAGGTGAAGACTGTATTCTATTCAAAACATCCCTCATGCTGTAAGTCTGAAGAAGAATTAAAGGTGGTTCAATAGCAGCTTTCTGTTACGCCATTCATTACGGTTATTTCTCATCTCATTGTACCCTCTCCTCTCTCTTTCTTCATTTTTGTGTATATATATATATATATAGATGTATGTATTATTAGGGTTATGGAGGTCCAGGTGCTAAGGTCGAAGCCTGTCGGTAGAGGCGATTTAGAGAAAGATCGGGTTGTATAAAGAAGAAGACCTGAGATCTATGATGATCGAGCTTCGACGTAAGCATTGTTGAGTGATCCAAATTTGAGATCGGCGATGACGAATTGGTTGAACGTTCGAAGATCAGCGATGGTGAATCGGAGATCCAGAGTTGAGATTCGTTCTTTCTGGATTTGAGATCGTATAACCAAACATGTTTATTTATTTATTTATTTATTATTATTGTTATTATTATTATTTATAAACAGAGAAGCATTTTTTGTTCTCTTTCTCTCTTTATCTTTTTTTTTTCTTTCTTTCTTATTTTTTTATTTTTTATTTTTTGGTGTGTATTTGTTGGTTGTTGTTTGTTGATTGTTGATGATGATGATGATGAATGTTGTTGATCATGAAACATATTTGTAATGGATAAGGATTCCTAGCAGATTTGTTTAGGAGTATAATTGTTTCAAATCTGTTAAACCTATCTGTTGAAAATTGTTTAAGACTGGAATTGTTTAACAGATAAGAAACATGAATTATGATTTTAACAGATAGGTTAATAGATTTGTTTGAACCTATTTGTTAAAAATTTTAATGGATAAGAATTAATACATATTTCAACAGATAAGGGAGAAATTGAATAGATAAGGAAAAAACTTTGGATAGATAATAAAAAATGAACACATATTTCAACAAATATTGTTTCAAGAACAAAGAATCTGAACAGATAGAAGAAAATATTCAACACATAAGGAAAAAAATGCAACAAATAGGTATAAATTTGAATAGATAATCAAAAGAATTTAACCATATAAAAGATAATTTGAACAGATAGTTAAAAAAATTGAACAGATCCAAAATAATTTGAATAGATAGTCTAAAAAAGTGAACAGATAAATTAAGGGGTAAAATTGAAAACAAAATGTCCTTCAAAACAAACAAAAGGAGTTCTCACCAAATTATTTCACAAAAGGTGGACCTCTCACCAATAAAAAAAATTCAGGTCTCGTTTGGGAACATGGTATTTTAGTAACCTTTTGGTTTTTTGGCTAAAATATGAGGTAAAAAAAAATTAGAATGTTTGGGATGACTTTTTGACTTTTTATGAAAAAATATGCAAAAAATAGAGAGAAAAGAGAATCTTTAACTTTTTGGTATAAGTTGTCGATTTTTTGATTTTTTTAATAACTTTTTGACTTTTAAGCTAAAACAACCACTTGCCAAACGAGGCAGTGGACTTAATGTCTTATACCTTCATTAGCTTAGACTTTTTAACAATTTTCTCTTATAAAAATAAGGAGAAATTACTATTCAACATAGATTTTAAAAAATTATTATATATTAATGAAAAAATTTATAATTTTAATTATTAATTTTGGGTCTTATTAACATGTACCCTATAGGTACATGCTAAGAATGTATTTAATTATCTTAACTACCTCCACTTGTATGGGAAAATGAAAAACATAAATAGACATAAATATGATGATTTTCAAACACTTAGATATTTTCGTACATGGACAAAAATGTCCTCACATTTGAAATAATGAAATTGACTTATTTATTATAAAAAAATAAAATGATAGTACCCTCTTGAATAAAAAAAATAAAAACATTAATATTTCATTATAAATGAAAAATAAATTTATAAATCACATAAAATAGTATTACTTTCTTTATTTAGAAACTCATTTAACTTGAAACAATTCTTTGAAATAGATTGATGAATTTCATTTACAATTAAATTTTGATCTATTAATTTTATAATATTAGAACCAAAAAAAAAATAAAAATTAAATCCATTGATGCTATACTATTACCAAAAAAAAAAAAGAAAAGAAATTTCAATTTATTCCAAAAAATAATAAACCAAATAAATAAATTATTTTATTTAAAATTATATAATCATTGTATCTCTTGCAAATTAAAAAAAAAAAATATATATATATATAATTATAATAAAATAAAATAATAGAAACCAAACTAATGAGTAAAATTGGGGGAAATATAAGAAGGGCATTTTGGTCTCTATGTAATTAAAAAAAAGAAAAAATCATTAACCCTAATAACTTTAAAAGCTGTTTCTACTTCTTATACAAATTAGAGTAATTATTTAATACCTTTCTTAACAAAAGTCATTAATTTTTATAATATTTATATCCTGACACCACTGATATGTAGTTTCTCTTAAAAATAAATTTATTTTTCCATTATCCAATTAAAAAACAAATTTGGAACAAAAATTCTTAAAATATATAATTTTTATTGGATTAGCTTCTTTTACAAGTATCGCACTTGAAATGTTTTTGGAGTTGATGACAGGTTTCATGAGATCAAATACATAATCATGTGAGGAGTGAAATGATGGGACCATTTGCTGAGGTGGTAGCCAAAAAGTCATTTTCGATAATTTTTCCGATCATTTTCTTGGAACTTGTAACATTACTGATTTTTAAGTTAGCATAATTTTTTTGAGTAGGTAAGTCACATATCTAATCAAAAAAATAAATATTACAATGACGTTTATTCCACGTCTAAAGGCAACACACCCTACAAAAGGAAAAACACACCCAGCTGCAACACACAATAGATTAAAATTAAAATCCGGAGCTAGGCTACCACAATATAACACATTGGACAAGTTAATAGTAAATAATTTCAGTCCAATACATCAAAATCCTTGCAAGAGCAAATTTATCTTCCCCGTGAGAGGTCGTAAAGCAGCAAAAGGCACTGTAGCGGCAAGGACTTTGAAACATAGCAAAACACGCATGAGCTGGACCGCACGCTACACACAAAGGGAGCGTGAAAACCACGCCAGAGCGACCCGCCTTCATCATCCTCAATGCACGGCACTGGAAGAGCAAAAGCCATACCAGCACCAGGAGACAAGGCACAAGCTTCATCCTCACCTCATGCCGGACCGGCAAAGATACAGATTAGCGGCCAAACTCCGGCGCAATAGCTTTTGGAGCTCTGGCAAAATGCATCGTTGTCTTCTTCTCCGGCACAACTCCGACAACACATAACCAAAAAGATTCCTCTCCTTACACAAAAAGCCATAAACAGAGCACTAGGAATACCGGAAATTTGATCTGAGAGGTTGGAATCAGAATAACCACCCACTTTCCATTTCATCCAAGCACCACACTAAACTATGGTGGTGTCACGCATGACACACTACTTTACATAGTCTCAACACCATAGATCAGGAAAAATTATGAAGGTAGAGATGGGATTACTGACTCTCCCTGGCAAACAAATCTCTAGGAACTCTACACTCTTAATCAGCCATGAAGATCCAAGAGAGGGGAGCAAGGATCCTCTAGAGTTTTTTTTTTTCTAAAGTTTCCTAGAGTAGTGCATTGTGTGGTTGAGATTTAATGACGAGTCACATCAATTTTTCAGTATTAAATCTCAGCCACACAATACGCCACTTTAGGAAACTTTAGGAAAAAAATACTCTAGAGGATCCTTGGTGCCCAACAGATGATCAATGAAGTACGGTGGAGGAGTAATGGATTCTCTAAGAAAATGGAGAGAACCCGGAGGAGGACCAATGGTTACCCTGGGGGGAGCTTTCTCTCTCTAGATTCTAGAGAGAGAGGCTCTGCTTTCTTTCCCTATTTTGGCTCTGCTCTTAAGTTAGCATAATTGAAAATGAATAATTAAAATCTTTGGGAGAGAATTTGTAGATGATGATGATGATGATGATGCATTTTTAATTTTCTAATTGAATGTGTTGATGAAAGATGAATTCTTTCGGTCTACAAGAAAAGAAATGGGGGAAGTGATGATGATGATGATGATGATGATGTATTTTTAAGGGTAGATTACGAATATATCTTATGAGATTTGCTTAAAATACGAATTGTTTCTTATAGTTTGAAAAATTAAAAATATCTCATTCTTAGAATTTTTTATTTAACAGAATTATTTAAAAAAGTGAAATTTCTAACTGTTCACTTATACAATAATAAAATTATCTAAATTATTAATTGAAATAAAATTTTAACATTATTAAAAATTGTTAATTAACTTTATAATTTATTAAGAAAATGAGATATTTGTTATGAAATTAGAAACTTTAGAGGCGTAATATAATTTTTAAAATCACAAGAAATTATTTATAATTTAAGTAAATTATAGGTAGTGTGTTTGTAATGTATCCTATTTTTAATTTTCTAATTGAATGTGTTGATGAAAGATGGATTCTTTCGGTCTACAAGAAAAGGAATGGTGGAAGTTTGAAATGAAAGCATCTCAGGTACAACATCTGTTACTAAAGGAGACATTGTAATACTTTTATAGTTGAAAGGGAATCAACTAATATTAACAACTGATGAC
Source organism: Camellia sinensis (assembly GCF_055761805.1). Lineage (NCBI taxonomy): Eukaryota > Viridiplantae > Streptophyta > Magnoliopsida > Ericales > Theaceae > Camellia > Camellia sinensis. Next base: position 77,604,485 of record NC_138964.1, read on the forward strand.
AGCTTGAGCTTCTTCATGAGTATTGTGTTTGGCAGCATGAAATTCAAGTTCTTGACTTGGAAGCATAGTATAACCCCCGATTTCAGCTTAAATTCCTTGATGCCAAACACACTTGCATGTAAATTCTTATTTTGAATAGTAATGTGTTGGGTTTGAATTTTTTATATTAAGTTTTTTTTCGAAAATTAAGTTTTTTGATTTTTATTTTTTTTGCTTTTAGTGAATATTTTTAAAATTTTAATTTTTTTTTTCATTTTTAGATGGACCTTACTTAGATGTATCTAAAAAGTAAAAAATTTGTAAAAAAATATTTTAAAAAATTAATAAATACATAAAAATACAAAAAATATACTGAATTCTCGTATTTTTTTTATTTATATTTTTGGTATTTAGTGAATTTTTAAAAGGTTTCTTTCACAATTTTTTTACTTTTTAGGTATATTTATGTTAGGTATGTCTAAAAATTAAAAAAAATTGCTTAAAATATTTAAAAAATTCAGTAAAAACAAAAAATACAGAAAACAAAAAAGTAAAATTTTCTAAAAAATATTTTTAGAAAATTCTAACCAAGCAAAGTGAAAAATAAAAAATAAAATCAATGGACGTTTCTGTATCTTTATTAATTAATTACTTTTATCAACAAAGTTTATGGATTTATCACCAATTAAGATGTTTCCACAGTAGTTTGCAAGACGATCAGTGAGGCCGCCTAGTAGATAAGGTGCGTATGGTCGAATTCTGATTTTGACATGGTAACATATTAAATAAACTAGGCCTAACTTAATGGCCCCCAAGCCTTCTTTAGGGCTTAGTTCTAAAGAGGTCATGAGTTGAATTCTCTTTAGAAGAGTTGAATTAAAGGACTGCAAGCAGTTAGGCCCTTTGCTAAGGTTAGAGAGATCTTCTCTCGTAAGTGCTAATTTAACAACTAACAACTAACAACTAACATTTGCTGATTTTAAAAAAAAAAAAAAAAAAACACGGTAACATATTAGCATAAAAAAAGGTCCGTTTTACTCACCATCATTACAAGTAGTAAATGGATGGACATCATCATCGACTCGTTATTTATTGTCTTTGTAATTGTCAATTTCATGTTAAATTTGATGGCAACATATTAGCTAACAAAGACAAAAATCAATTGACATCTCAACCAAATTCCTTTTACGTGAATGAATAGAGGAATATTAACTAACTAACATGGTGGGGTTCATCTCCCACTAATCCGTTGGAAAATGGATTTATAAATATTTTATTTTTTGTTAACTTTTAGCATTAATTAAGGTAGGACCTAAGCGTTATTTTTGATGTTTCAAAATAGATTCATGCTGAATGTCGCGTGGTGAATAATATCGTGTATTTGGTTGCTTAAAACCAATTCCGGATGAATGAGAATTTAACGCGCATATTTGGGTTCATGGAAATGGCTTTAGGTGGGTTTCCTACACATTTGTGAAATGACTTATCTTACATTGAAACAAAGAGAGAGTTTATATGAGTATATATACTCTAACTTGTAATACTTGGGATGGGCCCCAAGGGGCATCCCAAGTTTTGAAAAGAGGGGAGTTATGAACAAAATATGCTTTGACCAAAACCACCACGCGTGCCGCCGCCGCCATCCAACCGACCGGGTTGTGGGTCGCGTCATTGCTTAAATTTTTTGAACCAAATTCATTTGAATTTTTGTGTGGGAAACTTTCAAATTTTACGCCAAAATTTCAAATTCGAATTTTCCAAATTTCTAATTCTATTCACCTCCTTTCCGAATCAGTACCGTTCTGGTCACGACTTTCTGACCATGGGCCGAGCAGCCACCAAGGCCTACCCGAACAGGTGCATGGTTGGCTATAAATAGCCTGCCATTCCATCAATTTAAAGCATTTAATTTTTTCGAGCGTCTCTTCTTTCTTTCTTCTTCTTTTATTTTCGTCCTCCTTTGCTCTTGTATTTGTCCAGCATTTAGCCTATAGGAAGAGAAAGAGAGAGTTACAGCATTATTTGGTTCACCAGACTTGATTTTGTAGTGCTGCAAATCAAGTGTTAGTCATTGCATCATGGGAAGTAGACGCTAGTAAATCCCGAGGCACTAGAGCGAGGGCGAAATCTATTTTAAGGAGATTGTGTCCAACACAAGACTCGACTTAAAATTTATGTAAGCGGTTAATTCAAAATTTAATTTATTTAATTATTTTCTGAATTATTTTTTTTGTTGTTTATTTTATTTATACATTTAAATTACACACACACACACAATCGCTGGGTAATAGCAATCTTAAAGTAGATTTTTTTTTTAAATTTTATTTGTGTGTTATACAAACGAATATTTTGTTTTGAGAAATTAAATAGTAGTCATATACTGTTTAATTTCTTAAATAGTAGTAATATACTATTTAGTGATTTTTTGATAACATAGTAGTAATATATTGTTTATCATTGGAATTTTGTTACAGAATATTTTTCTGTCTGTTTTGTGTGTAAAATTAGTCTGTATAAATTTGCGTTTGTTGCATTATTATTTCGTCAGAAATATGACTACTGAAACAAACAATACTGAGACTGTTCTTACTCCGACCCCCCACACCCATTGTGCCAGTAATGACTCCGACAATACTGGTAAATCATGAGGGGAAGCTAGAAAAATTCAATGGAACTGGTTTTAAAATATGGTAATAAAAGATGATATTTTATTTTACTACATTGAATTTGGCTCGCTTTACTCATGAAAAAGTTCCGGCACTGAACGAGGAAGAAACTGACCGGCAAGTGGTTGTCGTAGTCGAAGCGTGGAAACATGGTGATTTTCTGTGTTGGAATTATATTCTTAATGGGTTGGACAATACACCGTACAATGTGTATAGTGTCAAAAGCTCTGCAAAAGAGCTGTAGGAATCTCTAAATCTGAAATATAAGACAGAGGATGCCAGTACGAAGAAATTTGTTGTCAGCCGTTTTTTGGATTATAAAATGATGGATTCTAAGACGGTTATTAGCAAGGTTCAAGATCTTCAAGTAATTCTTCATGACATATATGCGGAAGGGATGATTCTTAGTGAATCTTTCCAAGTAGCGGCGATCATTGAAAAATTACTGCCATCTTGGAAAGAATTCAAGAATTATCTTAAGCATAAGAGCAAGGAGATGAAATTGGAGGAACTAATAGTACGACTTAGAATTGAGGAGGGCAACCGTGGTATCGACAAGAAGTCGAGAAAGCATATCATGTAGGCTAAAGCAAATGTTGTGGAACAAGGACAATGGTCAAAATTCAACAACAAGAAGCGGAAACATGATGGCAATGGTCCCAAACAAGGATCTACTAGTAAGATTAACAATGGGTTCAACAAAAGGTTCAAAGGTAAGTGTCTTGTGTGCGACAAAGATTGACATTGCGCTAAGAATTGTCACATTCACAAGGATAGAGGGAGTTGAAGCAAAAAGCCAACACAAGCCAACATAGCCGATGATTTTTATCTTTCTGATAGAGTGGCAGACATCAATCTTACTGCAGTAGTCTCTGAGGCTAATTTGGTGGGCAATCCCAGGGAGTGGTGGGTGTAGGGCTGTCAATGGATTGGATTTAATCCGAATCAGACCCGAATCCGACTCGATAATTCAAATCCGTTTACAAAAAATCCGATCCAATAATCCGACAATCCAAATATGTTTAATCCGTTTATTAAACGGATTGAATTTGCAAAAAACCGATCCGATTTGATAATCCGACAATCCGATCCGATTATTCTCAATTTGAATAAAAAAACACAAAATGAAAAAAAAATGCAAATTATATAAAATTATAGCTCAATAAATAAATAAATGGATCGGATTCGGATTATCGGATCGGCTATCCGAAATCATCGGATTCGGATTCGGATATCTATAATCGAATATGAACTAAACGGATTCGGATCGGATTCGGGTTTATCTTAATCGGATCGGATTCGGATTTTGATAGATCCGATCCGAATCCGATCCATTTACAAGCCTAGGTGGGTGTATACTGGAGCAACCTGCCATATTTGTGCAGATAAGAAAGTGTTCATAACCTAGAAAGTGGTGGAAAATGGAGAACAACTTTTATGGGAAACTCCTCGACATCAACTGTAGAAGGACAAGGAAAGATTGTGTTGAAAATGACCTCGGGGAAAGAGCTCACTCTTAACAATGTACTCAATGTGCTGGAAATTAGCAACAATTTGATTTCCGGGTCATTGTTAGTCAAGAATGGGTTTAGATTAGCCTTTGAATCTGAAAATGTTGTACTCTCTAAGAGTGGAATATATGTGGGGCGAGGTTACATGAATGATTTGCTTTTTAAGCTCAATGTACTAACTGTTGTACCCAATTTGGCTATTAATAAGAAGAACACATTTTCTGTTTATATTGTTGAGTTTTCTTTTTAAGGCATGGTAGATTAGGACATGTAAATTTTAATTCTTTGCGTAGACTTTTGTTCTTTAGAATGTTTACCAAACTTAGAGTTTGACCCTAATTATGAATGTAAGATTTGTGTTGAGTCAAAACTCACTAAGGCATCATTTAATAAAGTAGAAAGAAGTAGTGAACCTCTAAGTTTAATTCACAGAGATATCTGTGATTTGAAATTTGTTCAAATTAGAGAAGGTAAAAATTACTTTATTACTTTTATGGATGATTGCACTCAATATTGCTATGTTTACTTATTAAGAAGTAAAGATAAAGCCTTAGAAGCTTTTAAGCAATATAAGCTTGAGGTTGAAAATCAACATGGCAACACTATTAAGGTAGTGAGGAGTGTAACGCCCGGAAATTAAAGATAATAAACTATCTATAATATTAATAAATAATCATACCATTTTGAATACAATGCCCCTTCCATTTCATATGATTCCATGATACAAAAGGTAGCCCATGCAGTTATACATTCACAAGTTTTAACTCTAAATCTATAGCATGTGATACAAGTTAAAGATATGAAATAAGAGTTAAAACCAATAAGAAATGCCCTGAAGACTTACAACTTTCCAAGACAATGCTTGGTTATAACAAAAGTGAAACCAGAAACTATTTATAAAATTGGAACCTTTGATTTTACCAGTAGAAAAATTATTAAAACTTTTGAACATGAAGTTCCTTTACAGAATGACGATGAAGTAATTCAATTACTACAAATACAGGATTTAGTACATTTTCTGAAAAAATATAAATATGTCCACATAGGACTTGTTCAGATAGCCTTTAAACCCCTAACTTTGTTAGGACAAAATATCAGTTTTACTTGTACACTCAGGGATGGTCGGTGCCTAGATTGGAAAGCTTCTTTTAATGGGAGGCATTGAAACCAGTTAATCTCATGGACTAGTATATTTCAATATTTATCCGAATTTGCGCATAGCACTTATACACCCTAATCTGTCTAAAGTTCTTGAATTAAGAATTTTGACTAATGGTTATTAGTATTTACCAGGATCACCATCGTTATCAGCTATTTTCAGGATTCATCTTAAGGTTTTAAGTACTTTAAATCCTTACATCAGAAAACATAGTGAGCTAGGACAAACTGTCTTTATTGACACTAATCTTTTCAGTAGCTAGGTAGGTGTTCCTAAAATGATTCCTTGGAATAGTATCACTTTTCTAGAAAGATGGAAAATAAAGAATGCTGTACCAGCCAGACCAATCAGCAAACAAACCTTAGATGATGTTATTAAGACACAAGGAGGTCATGTTTATCTTAAATTTCAACGACCCCTCAGCCGAAGCCTATCCAGTATGAGTCATCACTCTTCTAATCTACTTTACCGGGTAGATTTACCTGAATCCTTCAGACATTCTATGTCTGAATCCATAGAATCTGTAAACCAGGGAATGCCTTCTCGACCACCTAGTCAGCCTTCTCCTGACCCTTTTCCTAAAACCCTAATTCAGGGTATTCACATTTCTGAAAACCAAATTCCTTATGGAGGTTATGGAACCAGAAGGTTTGAGAGCCTAATTGCTAGTGATATGAATTTTGAAATCTAAATGGATTTTACACCAGGAAGTGAAATAAGAAAGCAATTAAACCAGGACTTTATGCAGGATAAATATCAGGAGTTTAGGTTATGGTATTTTAATAAACATATCAATTATGAACTTCAACAGCTAAAGAATCAGTATTATTATCATCTAGAGAAATACCAAATTCTTAAACCTTTTCCAGAACAGTTTTATGAATTAATTAGAGTCATGGAAGCCCTTTCAACTAGCCAGCTTAATGTCGTTGAGAAAATCCAAAGGACATGGACAATAGTAAGTGGTCAAACCATAGTCTCTGTCCATCTACCACCACAATCTTTAGAATTAGCTCCTAGTAATGTTTCACATATGCCTTTGATCATCACTACATATGTGGAGACTCCCTCCAGAATGGCTCAAAAAGAGTCTTTACAGATTAAAGATATTGTGCCATTAATAAAACATAATAATTATACTAATTTATGCTTTCAAGCAGTAGGAAAACAATTGACGAGAATAGAAGAAACTATTGAAACCTTTAAAGATCGACAATTGATACCCACACCATCAGTCTCTACCCTCCAACCAGTAAATATTAAATTACCTATAGAAGTAGCTAATTTTAAGTTAGGTTCCGAGAAACAAGACAATGAATTTATGGATACCCTTCTAAAAAAAATGAATGAATTAAATTTAGGGAAATCTGCACCAGGACATAGTTCTATAAATATGTTGTTTACTCAACAAACTCCAGAATTAAAACAAGAGGATGAGGAAATTACCCCTTCTCTCATTTATGAAATTCAGAATAATTTTCAAGATATGCGATCTGTTACCAGAACTATTTTCCCCAAACAAACAGCACGAACAGCTACAACATGATCTAGTAGGTATTATTATCATAGACGTACCTCTCAGGATATTCTTTATGAAGAAAATTACTTTCATGCTCCGAATTCTTGTCATGGAAAAACAATTTATGAATGGAATTTAGATGGTTATTCTGATACCATATATATATGAATTAAGACATCAAATTCTTATGTATGCCACGATATGTAAACAAAATAATAATACTGATAACCAAATAGTTCAATTCATTGTTAATGGATTTATAGGCCTCCTTAAAGGATGGTGGGATAATGTTCTCACTCCTTCTCAACAGAATGAGGTTTTAAATGCGATTACTAATATTGCTGTTCACCATGAAGATACAGTTTATACTTTAATCCAAACCATTATCTATCATTTTGTTGGAATAGCGAATGTTAACAGTGATCGTAGTCGTGAACTTCTCCAGAATCTTAGATGTCTTTCTTTAACCCATTTTTGTTGGTATAAAGATGTGTTTCTAATGAAAGTTATGTAGCGACCTGATGCTAACAGTGAATATTGGAAAGCCAAATTCATTGATGGCCTTCCTACTCTTTTTGCAGAAAAGGGTAGGAAAAAACTTAAGGGATCAGTATGATCGCATGGCCATTCCCTATAATCAGTGCACCTATGGCCAACTTATAGGCCTAATCCTTGAAGAAGGTCTTTCTTTATGTAATGACCTTAAACTCCAATACCAGATGAGAAAATAGAATATTATCGGAAAAATAGAATTAGGTGAATTTTGTGATCAATTTGCCTATGTCACCTAAATTCAGTATGTATCCAAAACCAGGAAATCCTATTACAAGAAGCCTTCCAAACAGTATCGTCAATACTATAAAAAATCCAAAAGTATTCCTTTCGCCTCTCACCAGAAAGAGTTTTCTTCTCCACCCAAGAAAACCACCGTTAAAAAGGTAGCCACTTCTAAAAAAAAGATATTAAATACTCTAAGTGTGGTGCAATCGGACATTATGCTAATCGATGTAGGTCAAAATTAAAACAGAAAATTAATGCAATGTCTTTGGATCTTATTATAAGAAGAAACATATACTGCCTTTGAGTTTGATGGACTCGCTGAGCTTTACTCTCCTTCTACCTCTAGTGACGAGTCAGAGGCACTAGAACCTAATTGTTCTTGTTCTACTAATCTGAATCAAATTTCTGAAATTAACTATTGAAAATCTATAGTTGAAATGAATGGATTGGATCTTGGAGGTCTTAGTGTTCATGTTTTTACTGATGATCAGAAATCCATGCTCGACCTTGCTGAGAAAATTAAGGATCCATAAATGAAGTTAAAATTTTAGACATTTGCTATCAATAACAGAAAGCTGCTACTGAACTACCTTTAATTCCTTTTCAGACTTATAGCATGAGGGATGTTTTGAATAGAATATAGTCTTCACCTGCTACTGAAAAACCAGTCACCGAAAAACCAGTCACCATTCAAGACTTAAAAATGGAAATTAATGTCTTAAAAAAATAGAAATCTGATATCTTCTAATTGCCAACCAAGCTATACAAGCTAATATTCACCAGCTTAAAACTGCAACTTCTAAAAATAAAGTTATTGCTCCAGAAACTTCTGAACAGAAAGATAATCAGTATTTGATGCTTGTTAATCAGGTTATATTTCAGAAATGGTATATACATATTACTTTTGTTATTCAACCTGATTTCATTATTAAAGATGCAGTTGCCTTTGTTGATAGTGGTGCTGACATGAATTGTACATGGGAAGGATTAATTCCCACTAGATACTTTCAGAAAACTACTCAGTCACTTAGTAGTGCTAGTGGTAATTCTATGTATATCAAGTATAAAATACTTGAAGCTCTTATTGGTAAACAGGGCATGCTTATCTACCTCTTTTGTCATTATCAGAAATATGACCCCAACAATTATTTTGGGAACAACATTTTTATGTCTTTTAATGCCTATTACTAAGATTGATCCTATAGGCATTCATACGACTATCAGTAATCAACCACTTATTTTTGAATTTATAATAGAACCTTACACAAAAGAACTACATCAAATTCGTGATTTAGTTACTTTCAAAGAAAAACAAATTAATTTCCTTCAAATAGAAATTCATTTTCTTACAACTGAACAACGGTTACAGTAACCTTCTTTACAGAATATAATCAAGCTTATTGAAAACGAATTTCAAATAGAAATTTGTAGTAATCTACCGAATGCTTTTTGGGAAAAAAAACGGCACATTGTTTTTCTTCCCTACGAACCTGATTTTGATGAAAAATTCATCCCAACCAAAGCTCACTCTAGTCAAATGAAAAACGACTATCTTGAACTTTGCAAAATAGAAATTAATTCTCTTCTTCAGAAAAAATTAATCAGAACTAGCCATTCACCTTGGAGTTGAACAGCATTTTATGTTAATAAAAATATAGAAATAGAAAGAGGTGTGCCTATATGGATCAGATATCCAATTCAGAATAAAAAAGATCTTTTAGATCGTTTACAGGATGCTGTCATTTTTTTAAAATTTGATCTTAAATTAGGTTATTGGCAAGTACAAATTGCTGAGCAGGATCGTTATAAAACTGCTTCTACAGTACCCGTTGGGCATTTTGAATGGAATGTTATGCCATTTGGTTTGAAAAATGCTCCTTTAGAATTTCAGCATATCATGAATGATATTTTTACTCCTTATACCGAATTTGCTATCTACTATATAGATGATGTTCTCATTTTCTCATCTTCCATTGATTAGCATATTAAACATCTTAACATCTTTAAGCATGTTATCATCAGAAATAGTTTAGTTATTTCTGTACCAAAAATGAAACTTTTTCAGACAACTGTACGATTTTTGGGTCATAACATTCATAATGGTAGTATTATATCCATTAACCGCAGTATAGAGTTTGCATCTAAATTTCCTGATGAAATTAAAGATAAAACTCAATTATAGAGATTTCTTGGTAGTTTGAATTATATTCGAGGCTATTATCATCAGTTATCTAAGGATGCATCCATCTTATATACTCGATTAAAGAAAAATCCTCCCCCTTGGTCAAATGAACATACCCAAGCTGTACAGAAGATAAAGGCTAAAGTTAAACAGCTTCCTTGCCTTCATCTTCCTAACCCCACATGGAAGAAAATTGTTAAATAGATGTTTCTAATCAGGGATATGGTGGGATTTTAAAACAAATTAATCCTACCACTTCAACAGAAGAACTTTTATGGTTTACATCCGTTAGTTGGAAAGGACTTGCTTTAAACTATCCAACCATTAAATAAGAATGCTTGGCTACTGTTAAATGAGTTTTAAAATTTCAAGATGATTTACTCAATCAACATTTTCTTATTAGGGTATATTGTTCTGCCACAAAACAGATTTTCAAAAAAGATGTTCTCAATCTGGCATCTAAACAGATATTCGCCACTTGGCAAAGTATTTTATCAGTATTTGTCATGACCCAAACCCGCCCCTATGGGTTTATCACCGTAACCGGCCAGTAATCCATGGATTACCAAAGGCCTCTGACCAGATTAGCAAATAATAAGGGACTACGGAAGCAATAATACAAAATAGACAAGGTCCAATAAGCTGTGATAACGTACATGGGACAAAACATTTCAAAACTTATTTATATATATAAACATGCCAGCCCAGATACACAATATTTACAAGGTATTTACAGAATGTACTTCCCAAGACCTGACTTTACAAGACTAGCATGAACACAAAAACAAACAGCTATGGCTCCAGGCTTCGTTCGGAACCTCCTCGGGAGGCACAACAGTTGGCTGACAAAAACGAAACAGAAGGCCGTCAATTCTAGCCCTGGTTATGTGCCGGCTCACCTACATACATAATATAAACTGTGAGCGAAAGCCCAGTGAATAATAAGAGAGTAAAGGGTTTCAATGAATGAGTTCGTACAGATTCAGAAATCATAATTCAGTTCATATCAAAATCATAGTTTGTCCAGATCATATACAGACAGAAATCATAAGTCATGATTAAGTTTACGTGATACATCCATTAGCATTAACAGAACAGAACAGAACAGAACGTATACACGTGAGGTTACGAATAACTAGTTCCATAAAGGAACCTCCGGATCCGAGTAACAGAACAGAACAGAAGCTGAGCCCCCGTGACAGGGCCTCCGGTACGGGTAACAGAGTGCAGACAGAAATAAGTTCCATAAAGGAACCTCCGATACCGGGTATCAGCTAACAGATATCACATGATGCTAAGGATGTCACGAATACATATTAGAAATTGAACAATCATTCAATGTACAGAACATATCATTTCGGAAAACAAACCTTGTTTTATCACATAGAAAGTAGATACAGTTTGAACATAACTTTACTAAATTATTACTCACAGTTGGCCTTGAAACAGACAGACGGAGCAGATTGATCACACGACACGCGGCACGTGACCTACATAACACATAACGGACACACACTTGAAACACACATTCTAATTGCACAAAACTTACGTCGCTGGTTCTTAGTGTGTTTCTAACCTTAAATCCTCACTAAAGAGTCTTAAACATGGCCTAGGAATGTCTAGGATGGAATGAGGATGCAAAGATGTCTCGGAAAACATTTTTCAAAACTTGCTGAAAACAAGGGTCTCGCTCGAGTGTAACTTCCTTCGCTCGAGCAAGCTTGTTGAACCAGAGGGGTCACTCAAGCGTAGACTTCTTCGCTCGAGCGGTCTGTAAAAATGCAAAAGTATTGGTTGTTGAAATTTTATGCTCGATACCCGCTCGATGCTCGCTCGAGGGTGAGACACAGCTCTTCGCTCGAGCGTAGGTCTCGTCGCTCAAGCGTGCGTCTGTGTGCACCAAAAACCTGAGAGCTTGCAATTTACGCTCGAGCAACCATTCCTTCGCTCGAGCGGAGCTCTGAACAAACGATGGTCGCTCGGGCGTGGAATCCTTCGCTCGAGCGAGGAAGCCAAATTCTGGAATTTCCAGATATGCCTTCCAAGCTCAAACCAAGCATTCAACACCTCAAAACTCGGCCTCTTGGGCCCATTTTCTGGAAAACACTTGTAAACTCATAGTATAAGATGTTTCAAAGATCAATTTGTAAAATCAAAGCCCAAGGGTGAGTCAATTGAATACAATTTCAAATAAAACTTCAAGAACATAACTTAAATGTAACATGCATGAATTCTCATGACTTCTAATGCTCCAAAACATGATCCAAAACAAGATTAAGCTCAAGAATAGGATGAATTCATGAACTATAACAAAAATGTGGACATAGATGTGGAAATTCATGAAGAACAACTCCAAAATTCAAGAATATGTGCATGCATGCATGGAGTCACTCTCAAATCCAACTCTTAAAACCAATTCTAGACTTTAAACTCTAATCTTCCATGAACCATGCAAGAATTAATCTTAAATTCACAATGGAAAGGGATATCTCCTACCTTAAACCTTGAATTTCAAGTCTAGGAACTCAAATTTGCAAAGCCTCTTCAATTCTCTTAGGTTCCAAGCCAATTCTCTAGATGAATTCAATCTTCTCCTAATTCTCCCTCTCTAGTCGGTTTTGGGCTTAGGAAGATGAATAAATGAAAATGATAGTAACACATAACATGGAGAGTAATGGCCTAGGATTGTCCACTAAGTGGCAAAATGGTAATTAGCTTGAACTAATGTAATTTAGCATATTTAATCCAATTTAATCATACCAAATCAAATTTCAACAAAATTTACCATAAAATCACATTAATTCTAATTAACACAAAACAATAATCAATTTCGGATTCGGCCGCCGATAAGGCCTTCAATTTGCAGTTTAAAACATAAAATAGGAACAGATCATTTTATGGCAAACAGATAGAAACACTAAGATAATGCAATACATCTGCAATTTAATTCCGGATTCCTTCTAAATTACTATTAGGCATAACTAATCATGGTTTAACATTAATCGGAGGCCGGGGTTATTACAGTATTTGACTTTGATATTGCATATATCAAAGGTGAAAAAAATTCATTACCAGATTTCCTAACTCGTGAATTTTTGCAGTGCCCAGGAATCTCATGACCAGCAGAGGCCGGGGCTGCAGAGGTTGCGGTCGGGGATCTAATCCTTACTAAACAGAATTTCCAAGGCTCCATGCCTCTACCAGTAAAGGTGAATCTAGCTAAACGGTTATGGATATTTTTCTTAAACCTGAATAACAGTATACCGCAAACAGTATTACTGAGGAAACAGTCCTCTATATTGAACCAACAGATGAACAATGGATGTCAGATCCATGGGAAATTAGGCGGCGGTATCTTACCACGCAACAATTTCCCCCTTATTTTGACCAATATCGTTATGTTTATGAACAGATACTTGTAGAGACTGCTGTTGCTGAGGTCAAACATACTTTCCATGATCCCTTCAAAACGGCCAGTCCTATCTAGATAGCCCAAAACAGATATCTCTAAACAAATAATTTATTTCTATAAAGATAAACTTTCCAAATTCCAAGATGTGAGTGGTAATACATATCCAACTCCACCATCTTCATCAATATCTATCCAATTTAAAATATATAATCTCATTTCAAAACCAAGGCAATGTGCACCACACTTATTAATGTTTGTCCCATATAATTTCCTGATTCTAGGGCAAATGTGAGGAGATGAATTTTCAAATTATGGATCTGACTAGTATCTAGACATTGATTAAATAAGATATCATATTCACGATTAATAGTTTTTCAAATTGAAAATTTGTAAAATTTTATTGTTTTTATGTTTGAGTAACTACCAAATTTCCCTACTTTTGAAAATTAAAATATATAAACTCATTTCAAAAACAACACAACAATTCCCCCCTCATTTTGACTAGTATCGTTATGTTTATGAACATATACTTGTTGAGATTGCTGTTGCTGAGATCAAGCATACTTTGCATGATCCCTCTAAAACGGCTAGTCCTATCCAGTATAGTAAAATTACTATTAGAAATATTATGCCCATTACCACCTGGGGCATTCATCCATATACTACTCGCCAACTTGACATTTGTAACAGGGAAACCCGGTATAGTTATTGGGACTATATCAATGCTTTTAATTAAACATTTTATTACCAGAATGCCAATAATACCCATTCATGGTTTATCCGCATCTGTCCTGATGTCCTGAAAAACGATGTCCTTTCATAGTTCCTCGTTTGTGGGATAAATTTGGGTTACAGCTAGAAGTATTACCAGTACCAATCAGGGAAGCCCATAATGAATGGCATGTTTCATATTCCCATTTACCAGTTAATAAGGATATTTTCATTACTAAATCCTTAGTTCATTTCACAATCCATTTTGGTATTCCATGGATTTGGAAATGGGACTTTCAGTGTGATTATCAAAATAAGATCCCACGTTTCAAAAGGGTTTTCTTTGTGAGATGGTGGGATAAGGGTATGAACCCTACTCTACCAGAAACTATTCAAAAAATCAAGACACATTCTCAAGCCTGTTGGGATGCTGTTCCAAAAACTATTCCTAGTCAACCAATTACTCAAAATCCGTTTTTGCAAATTCAAACAAAATTACGACAAAAATATCCTAATTTGTTAGAAACAAAATTAATTGTTAAAAGTATGGATTTTATAAAGGAACGGTTTCTCCAAACTATTTTCAGAGATGATACCTCCATGAAATCTGTTACCAGCAGTCAAGATCATGAAGATCCTGGTCAGGATTAAAATGAATTTACTGTATTAGCTGGCGAATCATAAGCACCAGAAGATGGTGAACCCAACTTTGGTGATTTTTGGGATTCACTCACCGGTATGATTGCCGACAAAATCAATAAAGAAAGAGATAAAAAAGGAAAAGGCAAAGCATGATGAGTTTTGTCCCTCACCAGCAAAACCGTTGGCATAAAATGACAAAACCATTTCAACAACTTTTGACAAAAGCAGATGCCTTGTTTGCCATCCAGATTTATTGCATAGCTGTCCAAACAACTGTCTGCAACCAGACAATGTGGATAAGATGCTGACTCATTGAGGATAAGGACGATCGACTCCAATACCACTAGGACACGCCACCTGTCCTCCTTGTATCTTATCTTTTCTGTCTTACTGTCTATAAAAGGGAAGGACCTCACCCTTGTTGAGGCAGAGTCGTTAAGAGTTTTATTGTTAAGTGTTTATTTTCAGAGTGTGATTGTAATTCCAAACCTTGTGAGCTCTCTCTCTCTCTTGTAAAAATTTCTCCAATATACAAATTAAGTATTGAAGAATTAAGTTGTTTTGAAGATTGTGACTGTATGTATTTCTTTCTTTAATGTATGCCCTCTGTTGATATACTTGTAGATTTATTAAATTTTTTAGAATTTTATATTACAAGTCATAATAATTATCTAACATTTCTTCAAGATCCGTATCTTCAGCCCTGGGCTATGCAATAGGTAGAATTCTGTGAATAACAAATACACAGAATCAAACAACAAATACAGGAACATATATGTGTGTGGGCGGCCGCCGTTAGGCCTCCACCTCAACAGTAAATTATGAGATCATATATGTCATAATTTGTTTATTATATACTTACATTATGTGTTTGAATATTCCAGGGTTTGTGCCAAATAAGGGTAGATTACAGTTAGAAGAAGTGGGACATCACCCAAATCACGTTTAGGTTAGTCCATAAGCAGGGATTGCAGATAGGACACTTTACCTTGTAAATCGTTGACAGACGTGCTTAACCTAGCCCCTTTCGTGCGAGAGCCATTATGGTTCCATATGTAGGAGTATTTGACTCGCTAAACAATGCAAAGACACCTACCTATACCTAGGCACCTTCCAACGTCATTATCCCCTCATAAATGGGTGAAGTGTTGTTACCAATTAAGGCATATGATACGCATTGACACAAATTATCCTCGTGACTTAAACTAGAATTTCCCATTTTATCAGATACTGTACCCCAATGGTTGTTAGACTCCTCGTAGTGATCAGCTCCACGGATCTCAATATAAGCCTGCACATGACATCACATCATATCAAATGAGTAGTTTTTTGTCAAACATTTTATTATGAAAAATGTTTGAGATCCTAAAAAACTCTTAAATTTCTACCCATAATGATATGTCATGATAGGTGTCATCTTTTTATTTGTTACACACCAATAATTAAGAGCCCCATTCCCTAATCACATCATAATAAATGAATTTGTGGGTTAACATTACTCCTATTATAAATGGATTAGAATCCTCGCCGATGATTTTCTTACCCATAATTTATAATGGGCCCATCATTTAATAAAGTAGAAAAAAGTATTGAACCTCTAAGTTTATTTCACATAGATAACTGTGATTTAAAATTTGTTCAAATTAGAGGAGGTAAAACATACTTTATTACTTTTATTGATGATTGCACTCAATATTGCTATGTTTACTTATTGAGAAGTAAAGATGAAGCCTTAGAAGTTTTAAGCAATGTAAGCTTGAGGTTGAAAATCAACTTTGCAAAACTATTAAGGTAGTGAGGAGTGTAATTCCTCGAAATCAAAGCGAATAAACTATCAATAATATTAATAAATAATCATACCATTTCTGAATACAATGTCCCTTCCATTTCATATGATTCCATGATACAAAAAGTAGCACATGCAGTTATACATTCACAAGTTTTAACTCTGAATCTATAGCATGTGATACAAGTTAAAGATATGAAATAAGAGTTAAAACCAACAAGAAATGCCCTGAAGAGTTACAACTTTCCAAGACAATGCTTAGATACAACAAAAGTGAGTTTTAAACTCAATACAGATAAAGCGCTAGGCTTGTACAAAATAATTACAACACGTAAACAAAATGAAGCTCTTGCTCCAAGTCCTTCCAAGCTATTGGCAGAGGCATATCATCAGCACCTGAAAATACTTTTCCACATAGGGTGAGCCAAAGCCCAATAGAGATACTAAAACACAATTTATGAATCTTTACAAAGATATAAGGTGAATGCATATGCAATGCTTGTGCGAAAACGTTCTCATTTCTCTTTCCAAAAACCGTGCAATGCCAATATCGTTTCCTTTACAAAATAAAAAATAAAAAATAGGGCAATGAATATAACAATATGAATCTCTAGGAAGTGTTCGCAAGTAGGCTACAAGCACTACCAAATTGTCATTATAACCGGTATTAACTGGAAAGCTCGACACCTAACCGCACAGGTTTCTAGTCTTTCACCAAGGACACACAGGCTAACTTAATACCACAACTACACTCCTAACCAGATTCACTAAGTTATTCACCGCTTTTTCTCAAAACAACAACATTTTCAAATGTGTTAAATATGCAACAATGTTCAATGCAATGGATGAAAAAATAGTTTCAATTCTCCTAATTCTCATATAATTTCTACAACAATCGTATTGTCCTCCACCGATAGCCCAAAACAGATATCTCTAAACAAATAATTAATTTTCATAAAGATAAACTTTCCAAATTCCAAGTTATGAGTGGTAATACATACCCAACTCCACCAACTTCATCAATATCTATCCAATTTAAAATATATAATCTCATTTCAAAACCAGGGCGATGTGCACCACACTTAGTAACGTTTGACCCATATAATTTCCTGATTCTAGAGTAAATGTGAGGAGATGAATTTTCAAATTATGGTTCTAATTAGTATCTAGACATTAATTAAATAAGATATCATATTCATGATTAATAGTTTTTCAAACTGAAAATTTGTAAAATTTTATTATTTTTATGTTTGAGTAATTTCCAAATTTCCCCACTTTTGAAAATTAACATATATAGTCTCATTTCAAAAACCATGCAACTATTTCCCCCTCATTTTGACCAGTATCGTTATGTTTATGAACAGATAGTTGTTGAGACTGCTGCTGAGATCAAGCATACTTTGCATGATCCCTCCAAAATGGCTAGTCCTATCCAGTATAGTAAAATAACTATTAGAAATATTATGCCCATTACTACTTGGGGCATTCATCCGCATACTACCCGCCAACTTGACATTCGTAATTGGGAAACCCGGTATAGTTATTGGGACTATATCGATGTTGTTACTCAAACATTTTATTACTAGAATCCCATTAACAACTATTCATGGTTTATCTGCATCTGCCCTGATGTCCTAAAAAACGATGTCCCTTCTTGGTTCTTCGTTTGGTGGGATAAATTTGGGTTATAGCTAGAAGTATTACCAGTACCAATCAGGGAAGCCTATAATGAATGGCATGTTGCATATTCCCATTTATCAGTTAATAAGGATATTTCCATTACTAAATCCTTAGTCCATTATACAATCCGTTTTGGTATTCCATGGATTTAGAAATGGGACTTTCAGTGTGATTATTAGAATAAGATCCCACGTCTCAAAAGGGTTTTCTATGTGAGATGGTGAGATAAGGGTATGAACCCTACTCTACCAGAAACTGTCTAGAAAATCAAGGCACATTCTCAAGCCTGTTGGGATGCTGTTCCAAAAACTATTCCTAACCAACCAGTTACTTAAAATCCGTTTTTATAAATCCAAACAGAATTACGACAAAAATATCCTAATTTGTCAGAAACAGAATTAATTGTTAAAAGTATGGATTTTACGAAGGAACAGTTTCTCCAAACTGTTTCCGGAGATGATACCTCCATGAAATCTGTTACCAGCAGTCAAGATAATAAAGATCTTGATTAGGATGAAAATGAATTTGCTATATTAGCTGGCGAATCACAAGCACCAGAAGATGATGAACCCAACTTTGGGGATTTTTGGGATTCACTCACCAGTATGACTGCGGACAAAGTCGATAAAGAAAAAGATAAAATAGGCAAAGGTAAAGCATGATGAGTTTTGTCCCTCACCAGCAAAACGTCGGCATAAAACGACAAAACCTGTACAGTAACTTTTGACAAAAGCAAATGCTCTGTCTGCCATCCATATTTATCGTATAGCTCTCCGAACAGCTGTCTGCAACCAGACAATGTAGATAAGATGCTGACTAGTTGAGGATAAGGACGATCGACTCTAACACCACTAGGACATGCCACCTGTTCTCTTGTATCTTATCTTTTCCGTATTACTTTCTATAAAAGGGAAGAACCTCACCCTTGTTGATACCGCCGCTTGATTTCCCATGGATCTGACATCCATTGTTCATCTGCTGGTTCAATATAGAGGACTGTTTCCTCAGTAATACTGTTTGCGGTATACTGTTTTTCAGGTTTAAGGAGAATATCCTTAACCGTTTGGCTGAATTCACCTTAATTGGTAGAGGCTTGGAGCCTTGGAAATTCTATTTGGTAGGGATTAGATCCCCGACCACGGCCTCTGCGGCTCCGGGCTCTGCTAGTCATGAGTTTCCTGGGCCTTGTAAATATTCACGGGTTAGGAAATTGGATAAAGAATTCTGTTCACTTTTGATATATGCAATATCAAAATCGAATGCTGATAAAATACTTTGCCAAGTGGCGATTATCTGTTTAGATTCTAGATTGAGAACATCTTTTCTGAAAATCTGTTTTGTGGCAGAACAATCTACCCTAATAAGAAATTGTTAATTGAGTAGATCATCCTAAAATTTTAAAAGACATTTATCAATAGCTAAGCATTCCTGTGTAATGGTTGGATAGTTTAAAGCTGGTTCTTTCCTACTACCGGATGTAAACCGTAAAAGTTCTTCTATTGAAGTGGTAGGATTAATTTTTTTTAAAATCCCACCATATCCCTGATTACAAGCATCTGTTTCAACAATTTTCTTCCATGTTGGGTTAGGAGTATGAAGGCAAGGAAGTGGTTTAACTTTAGCCTTTATCTTCTATACAACTTGGGTATGTCATCAGACCAAAGGAGAGGATTTTTTAGTAATTGAGTATATAAGATGGATGCATCCTCAGATAACTGATGATAATAACCTCGAATATAATTCAAATTACCAAGAAATCTCTGTAATTGAGTTTTGTTTTTAATTTCACCAAGAAATTTAGATGCAAACTCTATACTGTGGTTAATGGGTATAATACTACCATTATGAATGTTATGACCCAAAAATCGTACAGTTGTCTGAAAAAGTTTCATTTTTGGTGCAGAAATAACTAAACCATTTCTGATGATAACATGCTTAAAGATGTTAAGATGTTTAATATGCTGATCAATAGAAGATGAGAAAATAAGAACATTATCTATATAGTAGATAGCAAATTCGGTATAAGGAGTAAAAATATCATTTATGCTATGCTGAAATTCTAAAGGAGCATTTTTCAAACCAAATGCATAACATTCCATTCAAAATGGCCAAAGGGTACTGTAAAAGCAGTTTTGTAACGATCCTGTTCAGCAATTTGTACTTGCCAATAACCTGATTTAAGATCAAATTTCAAAAAAATGACAGCATCCTGTAAACGATCCAAAAGATCTTTTTTATTCGGAATTGGATATCTGATCCATTTTAAGGCATCATTAAGAGGTTTAAAATTAATTATCAATATGGGCACACCTCTTTCTATTTCTGCATTTTTATTAACATAAAATGCTGTTCAACTCCAAGGTAAATGGCTAATTTTGATTAATTTTTTCTAAAGAAGAGAATTAATTTCTGTTTTGCAAAGTTCAAGATAGTCTTTTTTTCATTTGACTAGGACGAGCTTTGGTTGGGATGAATTTTTCATCAAAATCAAGTTCGTAAGGAAGATAAACAATGTGTCGTTTTCTTTCCCAAAAAGCATTAGGTGGATTACTACAAATTTCTGTTTGAAATTCGTTTTCAATAAGCTTGATTTTATTCTGTAAAGAAGGTTACTGTAACCGTTGTTCAGTTGTAAGAAAATGAATTTCTATTTGAAGGAAATTAATTTGTTTTTCTTTGAAGGTAACTAAATCATGAATTTGATGTAGTTCTTTTGTGTAAGGTTTTATTATAAATTCAAAAATAAGTGGTTGATTACCGATAGTCGTATGAATTCCTATAGGTTCAATCTTAGTAATAGGCATTAAAAGACATAAAAATGGTGTTCCCAAAATAATTGTTGGGGTCATATTTCTGATAAGGAAAAAAGAGGTAGATAAGCAAATGCCCTGGTTACAGATAAGAGCTTCAGGTATTTTATACTTGATATGCATAGAATTACCACTAGCACTTGTAAGTAACTGAGCAGTTTTCTTAAAGTATCTGGTAGGAATTAATCCTTCCCGTATACAATTCATGTTAGCACTACTATCAACAAGGGCAACTGCATCTTTAATAATGAAATTAGGTTGAATAACAAAAGTAATACGAATATATCATTTCTGAAATGTAACCTGATTAACAAGCATCAAATACTGATTATCTTTCTGTTCAGAAGTTTCTGGAGCAATAACTTTATTTTTAGATGTTGCAGTTTTAAGCTGGTGTATATCGGCTTGTATAGCTTGGTTGGTAGTTAGAAGATGTCAGATTTTTGTTTTTAAGACTTTAATTTCCATTTTTAAGTCTTGAGTGGTGACTGGTTTTTTAGTAACAGGTGAAGACTATATTCTATTCAAAACATCCCTCGTGCTATAAGTCTGAAGAGGAATTAAAGGTGGTTCAGTAGCAGCTTTCTGTTACGCCATTCATTACGGCTATTTCTCATCTCATTGTACCCTCCCCACTCTCTTTCTTTATTTTTATGTATATATGTATATATATAGATGTATGTATTATTAGGGTTATGAAGGTCAAGGTGCTAAGGTCAAAGCCTGTCGGTAGAGGCGATTTAGAGAAAGATTGGTGTTGCATAAAGAAGAAGACCTGAGATCTGTGATGATCGAGCTTCGACGCAAGCACCGCGGAGTGATCCAAATTTGAGATCAGCGATGACAAATTGGTTGAACGTTCGGAGATCAGAGATGGTGAATCGGAGATCCAGATTTGAGATTCGTTCTTTCTAGATCTGAGATCGTATAACCAAACATGTTTATTTATTTATTTATTATTATTATTATTATTTATAAACAGAGAAGCATTTTTTGTTCTCTTTCTCTCTTTATCTTTTTTTCTTTCTTTCTTTCTTCTTTTTTTATTTTTTATTTTTTGGTGTGTATTTGTTGGTTGTTGATTGTTGATTGTTGATGATGATGATGATGAATGTTGTTGATCA
The DNA here is from genome assembly GCF_055761805.1 of Camellia sinensis. Lineage (NCBI taxonomy): Eukaryota > Viridiplantae > Streptophyta > Magnoliopsida > Ericales > Theaceae > Camellia > Camellia sinensis. Next base: position 77,626,446 of record NC_138964.1, read on the forward strand.
TGAAACGGATTTGTAATGGATAAGGATTCCTAGCAAATTTGTTTAGGAGTATAATTGTTTCAAATCTGTTAAACCTATTTGTTGAAAAATTGTTTAAGAGTGGAATTGTTTAACAGATAAGAAACATGAATTATGATTTTAACAAATAGGTTAACAGATTTGTTTGAACCTATTTGTTAAAAATTGTAATAGATAAGAATTAATACATATTTCAACAGATAAGGGCAAAATTGAGTAGATAAGGAAAAAACTTTGGATAGATAATAAAAAATAAACACATATTTCAACAAATATTGTTTCAAGAACAAAGAATCTGAACAGATAGAAGAAAATATTCAACATATGAGGAAAAAAATTCAACAAATAGGTATAAATTTGAACAGATAATCAAACGAATTTAAATATATAGAAGATAATTTGAACATATAGTTAAAAAAATTGAACAGATCAAAAATAATTTGAATAGATAGTCAAAAAAAGTGAACGGATAAATTAAGGGGTAAAATTGAAAATAAAATGTCTTTCAAAACAAACAAAAGGACTTCTCATCAAATTATTTCACAAAAGGTGGACCTCTCATCAAAAAAAAAAAAAAAAAAAAAAAATCAGGCCTCGTTTGGGAACAGGATATTTTAGTAACCTTTTGGCTTTTTGGCTAAAATATGAGGTAAAAAAAACTAGTACATCTGGGATGACTTTTTGACTTTTTACAAAAAAATGTGTAAAAAGTAGAGAGAAAAGGGAATCTTTGACTTTTTTGTATAAGTTGTCGGTTTTTTGATTTTTTTAGTAACTTTTTGACTTTTAGGCTAAAACAGCCATTTACCAAATGAGGCAGTGGACCTAATGTCTTATACCTTCCTTAGCTTAGACTTTTCAACAATTTTCTCTTATAAAAATAAGGAGAAATTGCTATTCAGCATAGATTTTAAAAAATTATTATATATTAATGAAAAAATTTATAATTTTAATTATTAATTTTGGGTCTTATTAACATGTGCCCTATAGGTCCATGCCAAGAATGTATTTAATTATCTTAACTACCTCCACTTGTATGGGAAAATGAAAAACATAAATAGACATAAATATGATGATTTTCAAACACTTAGATATTTTCGTACATGGACAAAAATGTCCTCACATTTGAAATAATGAAATTGACTTATTTATTATAAAAAAATAAAATGATAGTACCCTCTTGAATAAAAAAATAAAAACATTAATATTTCATTATAAATAAAAAATAAATTTATAAATCACATAAAATAGTATTACTTTCTTTATTTAGAAACTCATTTAACTTGAAACAATTCTTTGAAATAGATTGATGAATTTCATTTACAATTAGATTTTGATCTATTAATTTTATAATATTAGAACCAAAAAAAAAAATTAAAATTAAATCCATTGATGCTATACTATTACCAAAAAAAAAAAAAAAGAAGACATTTCAATTTATTCCAAAAAATAATAAACCAAATAAATAAATTATTTTATTTAAAATTATATAATCATTGCATCTCTTGCAAATTAAATATATATATATATATATAATTATAATAAAATAAAATAATAGAAGCCAAACTAATGAGTAAAATTGGGGGAAATATAAGAAGGGCATTTTGGTCTCTATGTAAAAAAAAAAAAAATCATTAATCCTAATAACTTTAAAAGCTTTTTCTACTTCTTATACAAATTAGAGTAATTATGCTCATTTAATACCTTTCTTAACAAAAGTCATTAATTTTTATAATATTTATTATCTTTTTATATCCTGACACCACTGACATGTAGTTTCTCTTAAAAATAAATTTATTTTTTCATTATCCAATTAAAAAACAAATTTGGAACAAAAATTCTTAAAATATATTTTTGTTTTATTGGATTAGCTTCTTTTACTAGTATCGCACTTGAAATGTTTTTGGAGTTGATGACACAGGTTTCATGAGATCAAATACATAATCATGTGAGGAGTGAAATGATGGGACCATTTGCTGAGGTGATAGCCAAAAAGTCATTTTCGATAATTTTTCCGATCATTCGCTTGGGACATGTAACATTACTGATTTTTAAGGTAGCATAATTGAAAATGAATAATGGAAATCTTTGGGAGAGAATTCGTAGATGATGATGATGATGCATTTTTAATTTTCTAATTGAATGTGTTGATGAAAGATGAATTCTTCCGGTCTACAAGAAAAGGAATGGTGGAAGTGATAATGATGATGATGATGTATTTTTAAGAGTAGATTACGAGGTTGGCTTAAAATACGAATTATTTTTTATAGTTTGAAAAATTAAAAATACTTTATTTTTAAAAATTTTTATTTAACAGAATTATTTAAAAAAGTAAAATTTCTAACTATTTATTTATACAATAATAAAATTATCTAAATTATTAATTGAAATAAAATTTTAATATTATTAAAAATTATTAATTAACTGAATGATTTATTAAGAAAATAACCTATTTATTATGAAATTAAAAATTTTAGAAACGTAATATGATTTTTAAAAACAGAAAAAAATAATTTATAATTTAAGTAAATTTTAAATATTGTGTTGGTAATTTAACCTATTTTTAATTTTCTAATTGAATGTGTCAATGAAAGATGGATTCTTTCGGTCTACAAGAAAAGGAATGGTGTCAGTTTGAAATGAAAGCATCTCAGGTACATTTGTTAATAAAGGATACATTGTAATCTATACTATATATTAAGTAGAAGAGAATTTTTAATTCCTAAAATCTGTGAGAGTTTTAATATGTTAACCAAAATTTTTAAAATTTTTAATTTTTAAAAAAAAACTCAGCATTTATTGATTTGGTCAATATCCATTGATTAACATTTATTAATTTTTTTCAATCTACATATCTTTTCACATGCCTGCATTTATTGATTTGGTCAAAATCTCCTGATCAGCATTTAAAATCCGCTCAAACAAATAATTATAGATGAGAGGGTAATTTTTGTGAAAATTGGGCCGAGCTAGGAGATGGTCATTATGGCCCACAAGTACGAAGGGCTGGGTAGAAAGGCTGTAAGGTTACTCCGGCCCAAGAGAGGTACAAAATTACTCCCGCCCGAGAGAAATGTAAAGTTACTCCGGTCCGGAAGCAACTTGGAGTTAGGCCGGTCCCAGAGTTAGTCCGGTCATGACGTATTGTGTTTAGAACGGTCAGAACCTTGCTACTCGTTAGCTCGGTCTAAACATACCATGGTTTGTGCATGAGAGCACCGAGATAAGGAGGAGTAAAAGGAAGAACCGAACTAAGGATAGTTCGGCCTACTCTGCGGCTCAGCATAGCTATGTTTACTTCGGTCATGTTGGAGTTCGGCCATGGTAATAACCATCTCACTTGGTTTAAGCAGTGAGGGGGGTGTTGGATGATAAGGATTATCCTTCAGGAGGTTAAATCCTAGGAGGACTTTGCATGGAAGAATAGAAGTCCTACTAGGATTGTGCCACACGAAACCTATAAAAGCTCACAAACATCACCTTTGGAGAGGTAAAACAACTCTGCTTTCTGAATACACAGAGCTTTTGTCTATTTGTCAAGCTTATTGACTTAGGCATCGGAGAGGTTTCCGGCACACACCCGCCGGCTAGCTCATGTTTGTGTTTTCAGGTGATAAAGCGACGACGTACAGAGGAGCGCAGACTTGATCAACAGGATTATACGAGAAGGTTTATTTCTTTCCCGTACAATTGGCGCCGTCTGTGGGAAAAACAGACAGGACAAAACCTCTTGATCAAACTTTACCTCTTGAAGAACAATGGCGCACAATGAAGAATTACCACAGTCCGCCATCGACGGGCAAACACCAGATAGGGGGGCCAGGCGTGAAGGACTACCTTCTATCCCTCCCATGGCAGATTTGGAGCCCCAACGACATAACACCAGGAGGGATACTAGGGGAAGACGGACACACAGCCCCCGTCGCTCTCGTTCACAAAGTCCTGACAAGCAAAGACGGAGGATTGATCCTCAAGTTCTGGAGGACCGCGTGAAGGAGCAAGACGAATTAAAAGGAAGATGGCGGCTGTAGACGTCCCTGAACGTCCCGGGAGGGTGAGTCCTGTTCTGTTCATTTGTGGTCACTACAGCTCAGACTCGATTTGTCACGGTTCTTAATCTGAACCAAAGAGTCCAAATCCGGCAAATCGTTTTGAGAAACAGATTTTTGAAAAGAAGTGCCAAACATGGACTGCTTTGCCAGATACAGAGTCGCCACCTAAATATTTTTTACGGGGGAATTTAGGAAACCCTGACTCGGTGCCAAAGGCCACATGTCCGTCATCACCGGAGTTGTCTCGGCTCAGGAGCAAGGGTACGACTGGGGAAGGTCAGCTATGAGCACCCCCTCTCGCCCGATCCGAAGATCGGCCTCTACTAACCATGATATCCGTTTTTGAAAACGTTATGTGTTCTTAAACCAATTATTAGCCTAGCGTTACTATGTTATGCGCGCAGCAAATAAGTATAGACTAGATTGCCTAATTTGGAAATAAGCATTGCATACCCGTTTGTCTTAAAAAAGTACTTTGGAATTTGCTACTCGTAAGTAGGCTAAAATACGGATTTCAACGAGTTTTTCCAACTCAAACAATCCAACCTTCACCCACAGGCATTCGAGCAATTTATAACACATAAGCATCTAGCCACATGGTAAGCATGCTATCATGTTAACATTCACACGCATGCAAGATGCTAAAGCGAAAATACTTACATCGTACTCCGTGCCAAAACAATAAACTAGTTAGCAAACATGCGTGATCCTAGTTCATGTCAAGTTGACTAATGCAACACATGCAAAATGCAATTAGAGTAGGCTCAGCTAACCTAAACATGGCATGTGAAATGCAACCAATTAATGCACGTATTCAATTTGGAATTGAAATACAAATGCAGTTAGCGTGATGTACCGAGCCCGGTGCATGCGAAACAAATGTATGGATGCACGCATGCATAGCATAAGGTATGCTAATCTAAACGTGCCCTAATTTACCATCATAAGCAGGTAAATAAAAGGGAAGAAAGAAGTGGGGGTTGGAAGACATACACACCACTCACACACACTTATTACAGATTTGCCCTCGCCCGGAGGGACCAAATAAATAATACAAATTAATTAACTACGCAAGCTAATTAATTATTACAAATCACCTAATTAGCTAACAAACTAACTAAGCTAGAAAAACAGTAAACCGCCTCGGGAGGAGAGTCAGATGCAGCGCGTGCTCGGGTCTTGCTTGAAAGTGCACCGCCATGCATAGGCTGCCTCTGTTTTCCTTGATGTACTCCTCTGGAGGCTGCCAAAACCTCAGGATTACTTCTCTGGACACTGGGGAATGCCATCGGCTGGGTAGAATTCCCACCGGTAGTGGAATGTGATCACCGGCCATTGGTGAAGCTATCGGCTGGTGATTTACTGCCGGTCGGCAATGTATACTGCCGGTCGGCAAAGAATGCCTGCAGAACCTGCAACTCACAGCAGCAGAGGACAAAACTTGCATGGCAATACAACTCAAGCAATGTATGCACCAATCATGTCCTTTATCATGTTTGTGACTCAAAGGGACATGCTCCTTGGTTCTCGGACCATCAATCGCGCATTTCAATGCATGATGGCCCAAGAGACCAAGTTATGCATTTCCATGTCAAATGCAATGCAAACAATCAAACCAATGGGGACTTAACCTCTATCATGGATAGTCAAGAGGCCAAGCATGCATGTCAATGCAATGCAACCTAAGCATGTTAACTAGGCATGCAATACGGCAATGCAAATGAGCATGCAAGAAATGCAAGGCATAGAGCAATGCGACTAACAAGTGTGCAAGGCTAATGTAGGCATTCAAGTATGTAAGCCAACATGTGACTTCATTCAATCATGTGATTTCAAACATGCAACAACTCACCAATATGCTACAATATACAAGGAGAGCATGCAACAAACAAAGAGATGGACTTCAACATGATTTGGGCAGCTCTAAATAGGCCCAAAACAGTGGCCAAAAGCTTAAGAAAATGGAACCAAACACACATACACACATGCACATTTTAAGGCCTAAATGCTTAAGCATCAAAGGACTACTTCTAAGCACACTTAAAAGGGTATAATCATGGACATATGACATGTATTATAAGCCTTGAAAACATGTAGGAAATGATGCCAAATTAACCTACCAATGCAAGCTATACATGCAACCAAACCCAAGTACCTAAAACATGGCCATATGACTCATGAAGCAAATGACCAAATTGAATCAAAACAGTCCCGAATCATGCAAAATTAAGCCTCAAGAACCACTTAGATGGCATCTAAATGACCTAATCCTAGAGGCATACACGATGGCATAAACATGAAGCATGAAACATCAACTCTTGAAACATCAAAAGGGCCATGAAATGCAAGCATATAATCATGCTAAGTGGATTGAAATGACAGGGTGGATAGTCCCAAACCATTAAATCAATGCAAGAATGGCATGCTATACACTCACACACTTAAGGCCAACAAGCCGGAATGCAAAGGGGCTATACTAAGCATGCCAAAGCCGACCCAAACAACTATGGATAGACCTTAAACATGGCAAAATATGCACAAAAGCTTCACAAGACTAAGCCTAAAATATGCTAGAATAAGGGTTTACAACCTAAGGCATGTTAAGGCAATAAAGTGGCATTACAAGGTAGGTATGCTAAGCATGCATGGTGTACCAAAACCAACACACAACAAGGTTATATCATGGCACAATAAGCATGGAAAACAGCCAAGACATGATCAATACACACTCTAACATGATGCTCCCTCAAGAGGCCAAAAAGGGTCCCTTTCAAGGACAACAAGGAGAGGGGGTGGCCCTCCCCTTTTGGAGACTTCAAGGCACCATCTCTGCCACTAAAATCCCTCAAGATTTCAGTGGTGAAGAGGCCCAAACACCAAAGTCTCGAAACTTGCACAAAATAGCACAAAAAGGAGCCTTACAAGGCTTAGGAGGGGTCAAACAAACCCAAACCACAAAACACTCTTAATAAACAATCAAGAGGGCCTAAAAACAGAACTTTTTTGTATTATACACCAAGCTCAAAAACAGCTCTAAGATAGGTAGAAAAGCAATGCAAAAATGGGGAATAAAAGGGAAGTTTCTCACCCTTGTAGACCACCTTCACAAATGATGCTCCAACAGCCCTCCTTGGCTTGAATCCAGCTCCAAAACACCAAAACCAGCCCCTTAGAACCTCAGTAGCCAAAGGAAGGTGAAGCACTAGGTGTTTGTGTGCAATAGTATGGACTAAAACACCTAGAACACACACAAGAGGGAGATATAGAGATAGGATATGTATGAAACCCTAACCCTAGAACTCAAACCCTAAAATGGCTGTCTAAACTCTCTAAAATGTCTAACCCCAAGCAAGGGAGAGAAGGGCTCCTCTTATAGAGCTTTTTGTCTTGTAAAGCTTACAAGACAAGCTTCTAAAGAGAGAGATCCCTCCATACACGTGTATGGAGGGGAGCCAAATGGAAGACAGCTGTAATAAAATATCTACAAAAGCAGATGAACAGTAGTCGGCTGCTCAAAAAATGCCATTTTGGCAAAAGAGAGTGCCGACCGGCAATAAAGAATGCCGACCGGCAATATATATTGCCGACGGCGACAAAAACCAGCCGGTGGCCTCTGGCCATGGCCGGTGGTGTGTGGGGATGCCTCACAAGGCATTCCCTACCCCTCCAAGGCAAAACACAAGTGTTTGGTGCAAAACCAGACACTAAACAGTCGAGTTCGGAGATCTTGAGGCAAGGCGCGTAGCCGAGACCTCCGGGAACTCCAAACGAACACAAACAAGGGTAATCACCAAGTGTTCCAATGGTGACGTCCAAGTCTTGAGCACGGTCAAAAATGGGGTGTCTACAGCGGCCGACATGGAAGCCTTGAAGCGCCAGATAAAGAAAAAAGAAGTGGCGACAGGAGAGGGGCGCAAAAACAAGACGCCCCCTCGCCACTCAGAAAATCGTAGTAGGAATACCACACCCTCGCAAGGAGAGAGTAGAAGCCTCAGGACAGGCGATACTCAATCCTGGTCTTCCAGAACTCGTCAGTCCAGGTCTGAGAGGACGAGATCTGAAAGATCATACACTGAAGGAAGCACGTATTAGCCCTCACATACGCACCAAACCAGATCTAGACAGACGGAGTTACCCAGATCATCCGACTTACGAACCGTGCTCGAAGAAAAAGCACGATGCAAGGTGGATGCCAGGGCACGGGATCCACACAGAGTTTCTGCCTTACAACAGTTGGCTCCTCGAACGCATGGAAGCGTCGAGGTTGGAATGCCAATACCGCGCCCTGCCTACGAACCAACGGACAAAGCATTAGCAAGGCTGCAGACTTTGCCGTTTGTTCCGGCGATTGAAAACGCGCCCCTACCATCAGGCTTCCTTCAGCCCAAATTCACTACATATGAAGGGAAGACGGACCCCTACTCATACTTGAGCCACTTTCGCCAGGTCATGGCTGTGTACAGGCGAAACGAGGCCCTAATGTGCATACTCTTCCCATCTAGCCTTGGCGACCTAGGCTTAACTTGGTTCGAGAAACTTCCAGAAGGCAGCATAGCCTCTTGGGCACAATTGGCAGAGGCCTTCGTAACAAGGTTCCGAACGAACACTAAAACTCCGGTGGAGATTGACCAATTGCTCTCCATCGACATGGGCGATAAAGAAACCCTTAGATCCTACAATAGTCGCTACTGGGAGACATTCAATCAGATTGGGGACTGCCCCACCAATCTCGCCATTGCACAATATAAAAGAGGCCTTCCAGTCGGGAACAGACTAAGGGACTCAATCACCATGACGCCGCCCCTCACCATGGAAGCCTTGATGGAAAGAGTGCATCAGCACATCAGGGTAGAAGAAGATGGTGCACGTGCCAAAGCAAAATCTGGGGCGACCACAGTACCAGAAAAGAAGACCTCAGCGAAGGTCAATACAGTAGATCGACAGAACAGAAACGGACATGGCAGGCGAGACAATGGAGAGGACCCAGATAAAAGATGGTTGAGGGTCCGCACGGCCATAACCACGGTATTCAAGAAACCGATCTACCGAATTCTAACCGAAATAAGAGATGAGCCTTTCGTCAGATGGCCAGCCAAATTAGGGGAAGCGCAGAAGGATTATGACGAAAGATCGCGGTGCACCTTCCATAAAGAAAAGGGGCACCGCACTGAGAATTGCACGCCATTGAGACAACACCTGGAGGAATTGATGGCAGCAGGACACTTGGATAAGTACATTGAAGGAGGGACGCAACCAGCCCCCCAGGATCACAATAACCCCAACGGGATGCCAGTCGACGCCCCACCTCAAGGCGTTATTAATGTGATACATGGAGTCTTTGAACCTGAGCGTGTATGCGAGCTCAGAGGATCAATCAAAAAGGCTGAACACTTAAGAGAGGTGCTAAGTGCCCAACCTGCCACCAAGAAAGGGAAGACAGAGGCAACAAACGTCATGTCTTTTTCGGATAAAGACTTAGAACGGATATATTGCCCTCACAATGATGCCCTGGTCGTCACTCTCCGAGTCAAGGATTTTGATGTCAAGCGGATTCTGATTGACTAGGGTAGTTCATGTGAAATCATGTACTACGAAACATTTAAACAACTGAAGTTACAAGACAAAGACTTGGCGCCTGCTGTATCACCTCTAATTGGATTCAACTCTATGCCAGAATGGCCCGTCGGCAAAATAATTCTTCCAGTTAGAGCAGGAAGCGTGACGAAACAAGTGGAGTTCTGGGTATTGAAGGTCCCCTCCACTTACAACATCATCTTGGGCAGAACATGGCTGCATGCCATGCGATCGGTGGCGTCATCCTGCCACCAAGTAATGTGGTTCTCCAACGACACCGGTGCAATTGAAGAAGTCTATGGAGATCAGATCATGTCAAAGCAATGCTTCGTCACGGTGAATGGCAACCGCGCTGCCAAAGGATACGTTCATTCGGTGGAGGAACCTGAGAGTAATGAGCTATTCGCAGATGTCGGCAAAGCGGCGGATCAGAAAGCAGTGGAGGACTTGGTAGAGGTAAAAATAGATGAAAATAACCCGGATAAGTTCTTTTTGCTCGATTCGTCGTTGTCCAGCACTGAGAGATTAGAGGTCTTGGAATTCCTAACCTCTAACATCGAAGTGTTCGCCTGGACACCCTACGACATGCCAGGCATTGATCCAAACTTCATCTGTCACCAACTCAATGTCCACCCATCCGCCAGACCAGTCATTCAGCGCACTCGCAGATCGGCACTTCACCATGCCGAAATAATAGCGGAAGAAGTAGGTAACCTGCTAGAGGCAGGAGCAATTAGAGAAGTGCACTACCCAAAATGGATCTCCAACACGGTCGTAGTGCCAAAGAAGAATGGCAAATGGCGTGTCTGCATTGACTGTAAAACAGTCAACAAGGCGTGCCCAAAAGACAGCTTTCCCCTACCACGGATAGATCAACTGGTAGACCTAACGGCGGGGCACAACCGACTTAGCTTTCTGGATGCATATAGAGGCTACCACCAAATCGCCATGCATGAACCAGACCAGGAGGTCACATCCTTTACAACTCCAAGAGGACTATACTGCTACAAGGTCATGCCCTTTGGCCTAAAGAACGCAGGGGCAACATTCCAACGAATGGTCACCAAGATGTTTGAACCATTGTTAGGAAGAACGATGGAGGCTTACATCGACGACATGGTGGTCAAAAGCAAGGATGAGAATGACCATCTCAAGGACCTAGGAGAGATGTTTGAAATTCTGAAAAAGCACAAGTTGCGCCTCAACGTATCAAAGTGTGCATTTGGAGTAGGATCTGGCAAATTCCTGGGCTTCCTTGTGACCAACCGGGGTATAGAAGCGGACCCCTCCCAGATCAAAGCAATTCAAGATTTGGAGAGACCAAACTCAGTAAAAGAAGTACAACATCTCATCGGCATGGCGGCTGCGCTCAATCGGTTCATAAGCCGATCGTCAGACAGACTACGACCATTCTTTCAAGCTTTAAAAGCCAAGTTCGAATGGGATGAAGAATGCGACCAAGCACTGGAAAGCCTAAAAGAATACATGTCTTCTCCACCATTGCTGGTCACCCCAATACTAGGAGAAGAACTCTTCTTATACCTTGCAGTCTCTCAACACGCAATTAGCGCAGTGTTGGTCCGCGCAAAAGGAATTCAACATCTGCCCATCTATTATGTCAGCAAGACATTGCTGGGAACCGAAACAAGGTACTTGTCATTGGAAAAACTTGCATTGGCCTTAATGATGGCCTCTAGGAAATTGACACACTACTTTCACGTCCACACCATAGTTGTCCTCACAGCTTTTCCACTAAAAGCTTTGTTTGAGAGCGCGAACTTTTCTGGGCGAATTTTGAAGTGGGCAGTAGAACTGGGACAATTCGACGTCAAGTTCCAACCTAGAACCGTAGTAAAAGCCCAATCTTTGGCAGACTTCATCGCAGAGTTTACTCCTAGAAGTCATCATATCTGCCCAGTCGACCTAACTGACACAACCGAATTAGGGATGGAAGATGATGCCGGAATAGCGCAATCCCTAGCAGAAGGTACTCAGTCAGACTCCAAGGCAGACCAGTCTAAAGACAGCAAGGAAGAAACAAACCAAGCTTCAACAAACCAAGACTCACCAACAAATAAAGACTTGGTTCAATCAAATAACGAAGGGTAAACAGCAAGCATAGACCTTGAAGAAAACACCAGCAACATTCTTGACCCCACGACATCATCCGACCCCTCCATTTACTGGAAGTTGTTCGTTGGTGAGATGTGGAAGCTCTTTGTGGATGGAGCATCCAACCGGCATGGTGCAGGACTTGGCATAGTCCTCATCTCACCAGACGGCCTGGTTGTGGAGCAAGCAATCAACCTTGGCTTCCCAGCATCAAACAACGAAGCGGAATATGAAGCACTTCTAGCAGGTCTCAAATCAGCATACCGTATGAAGGCCACCGAATTAATGGTCTACAGCGACTCACAGTTGGTGGTAAACCAAATTTCTGGTGACTATGAAGCAAAGGATGATAGGATGGCCAAGTACCAAGAATTGGTTAGAACAGAGATCAAGAAATTCGAAGTAGTAAGGATAGAACAAATCGGCAGGGAGGAAAACAGTAGAGCAGACGAACTAGCAGGCTTCGCCTCAATGGCAGACACCTCCATCCCTCATCCGCTACTGATCGACTACCTACCTAGACCAAGCATTGAGGATCCCGAAGTAGAAGAGGTATGTTGCACAGAACTAGGCCCCTCATGGATGGATCCCATCATACTATTCTTGAAAGATGGCGTCCTACCGGAAGAAACGAAAGAAGCCAACAAAATTAGAGCAAAGTCACAGCAATTTTGGCTCTTCCCATCTTTGGCATTATACAAAAAGTCGTTCTCAGGACCCTATCTAAAGTGTGTCCACCCCAGCAAAGTGGAAGCATTCTTGTACGAGATACACGAAGGGGTGTGCGGAAGCCATCAAGGAGGAAGATCGCTAGCTTACAGGGCCATTTCACAAGGATACTGGTGGCCATACATGCAGGCAGACTCAGAGAAATATGTGAAGAGGTGTGAGAAATGCCAAAAATTCGTACACCAAATACATCAACCAGCAAGAGAACTCCTACCATTAACTAGCCCATGGCCTTTCGCAATGTGGGGCTTGGACATAGTAGGACCACTTCCAACAGCACCCGGCAACAGGAAGTTCTTTCTCGCAGCAACAGACTACTTCACAAAGTGGGTGGAAGCAGAAGCATTGGCATCAATCAAGGAAAGAGATGTAAAGAAGTTTGTCTGGCAAAATATCATCACTCGGTTTGGAATACCAAAAGCCCTAATCTCAGACAATGGCACTCAGTTCGACGGCAGAATCTTCAGAGGCTTTTGTGAAGAGTACAAGATAGAGTTCTACAATTCTACACCAGCGTATCCTCAAGCAAATGGCCAAGCAGATGCATCAAATAAAGTTGTCTTGGATGGACTGAAGAAAAGGTTAGAAAAGGCAAAAGGCAAGTGGGCGGAAGAACTTCCCCATGTTTTATGGGCTTACCGCACCACACCTCGACGCTCAACAGGAGAAACACCATTCTCCTTAGCCTATGGAATGGAAGTAGTAATCCCACTGGAAATTGGCCTCCCCACAATTCGAAGCGAAAATTTTGATCTCGACTTAAATGGAGAGGCCATAACATTTGAGCTCGACCTCGCCGAAGAAAGAAGAGAAAAAGCACTAGTCCACGTTGCCTCGTATCAACAAGAGTTATCCAAGAAATACAACAAAATGGTGCATCCAAGACAATTCAAGATCGGAGATTGGGTACTATGCAAAGTGATGGGAAACACCTTAATACCAGGAGATGGCAAGCTAGGGCCTAATTGGGAGGGTCCTTACAAAGTGGTTGGGTTAGCAGGCAAAAGGGCATACCACCTAGAAGACAAGGACGGCAAAGCAATCCCTAGACCATGGAACACCGCCAATCTCAAGTTATTTTATTTTTAGCTTTCCTCTTTCAAATACGTGTAATTTTTTCTTTCCTCAATAAAACAAATCGATTCTTTTCAGCATAAGTTGTTCTCTGTAAAGGTTAGCTTTAATGAAGTTAGGAATGTTGCAAACATTATTCTAAGTTGGCTGGAAAAACTAACTTATAGGTTGGTTGGATTAAACCAACACCCTTCCTAAGCCCAGGATAACGATCCAGGCTACAGGACGTTTGGCCGGAATAACCAAACATTATTCTAAGTTGGCTGGAAAAACTAACTTAGAGATTGGCTGGATTAAACCAACACCCTTCCTAAGCCCAGGATAAGGATCCAGGCTACAGGACGTTTGGTCGGAATAACCAAACATTATTCTAAGTTGGCTAGAAAAACTAACTTAGAGGTTGGCTGGATTAAACCAACACCCTTCCTAAGCCCAGGATAAGGATCCAGGCTGCAGGACGTTTGGTCGAAATAACCAAACATTATTCTAAGTTGGCTGAAAAAACTAACTTAGAGGTTGGCTGGATTAAACCAACTTTTTGAACTCTTTAGCCGAAGTAAGGGTATGGCTGAAGAGTGGTTGGATGGATTAAACCAACTCTTTGTACTCTTCAGCTGAAGTAAGGGTATGGCTGAAGAGTGGTTGGCTGGATTAAACCAACTCTTTGTACTCTTCAGCCGAAGTAAGGGTATGGCTGAAAAGTGGTTGGCTGGATTAAACCAACTCTTGCTACTCTTCAGCCGAAGTAAGGGTATGGCTGAAGAGTGGTTGGCTGGATTAAACCAACTCTTTGTACTCTTCAGCCGAAGTAAGGGTATGACTGAAGAGTGGTTGGCTGGATTAAACCAACTCTTTGTACTCTTCAGCCGAAGTAAGGGTATGGCTGAAGAGTAGTTGGCTGGACTAAACCAACTCTTTACTCATCAGTCGAAGTAAGGGTATGGCTGAAGAGTGGTTGGCTAGTAAGCGTAGTTAGTTTGACCAGCTAAAACCGAGATAAAAGTTGGAAGTGAAAAGATCATGGAAAAATCATTACAAGTACAAACATACAGTTCAACCGAAATAAGTTCAAGAAAATTTTCATTCATCAAAAATCAAAAACAAAGGAGGGGCCATAGCCCAGTTACAAGAAGCAACAAGTAACAAAGAAGAAAAGTACAAAATCAACTGAAAAGGTCTGCAATTTCGGCATCAATATCAACTGGAACACCGGTTACAGATGGAAGATCAGTCTCAGTAGCAACTGGCAGAACGATATTAGTCGATGGCTCAACAGTCAGGTCTTCAACCGTTGCCTCCAACCGAGCTGATTGATCGTTGACTTGTTCATTGACTACCGGAGTAACAGTTTGTTCGTTTTCATCGTCTTCATCATCTGAATCCTGCAGAAATTGTTCTTGGACCGAAGCAGCATATTCCGCTAGTGAGGCTGGAATGAAGTATTGTGGAGCATTGTAGACCTCGGTTTCAGGCCCACAGCCGAGCTGTTCCACAGCACTCCTCCAGCCACACTTAAAGAATAAGTCCTTCGCCCCCTCGTACTGCGGAATGTAGAGGCCCTCCGCCTCTTTGAAACCTTGGGCGTTGGCATCACCGACCTTCTTCTTCAGATCGGCTATTTCGGCGTCTTTTTTGCCTCGCGCAAGTATTTATCTTTCACCGTTACTGCAATTTTTTGTTTTTCAGCTTCAGCCGAGCTAACAAGTCCGGTCAAGCGATCGTGCTCGAACTGTAGCTCGGCTATCTGCTTCTTGGCTTGCTCAAGCTCGGCTGTCTTTGCCTCGGTATCTGCCATGGCATGCCTGGTTGTCTTGCGGAGCTCCAGCACTTTCTTATGTGCAATGTTGTTCTTCTGAATGGCCTGTAAGAGTAGTGACTCTCTTTAGCTGGACTGACAGTTGGGAAAAGTTGGACAGAGAAGGGAGAGCCACTTACCAGGATCATTGATTTTGTTGATGACCGGATGGCCTTCAGTTCGGTGTTTAGTTGTTTGTTGTGGTGCTCCATGTCTTTTGGAAGGCAAACACTTTTGGCTAGATTGAAAGCCATTAAGTGATCCTTCTCAGCAACAACCGAGTCAGTTTCTTGAATATCTCGGTTTTGAAAGGTAAGAATTGGAGCCCATTTGGAGGAGTCAGCTCGGTCAGAAGACTCCGACTGTGGGATTGGTGGAGGGATGGATTCGTCCTCATCCACAAGTTGTTGTTCGGTCGGGGTAGATCGGGCGCGCTTAGAAGGGCGTGATAAAGAAGGCTGTTGAGAAGGAAGGGCCACAACGGCAGGCTGCGTTTGACTTGGTGGCAGTACTTCGGGTCTGTTGGTCTTGGTCAAGAGGGCCCTGACTCTGTTTCTTTTGGCCATTTCTTCTTCAGCGGTTAGTGGGATTAGTCTGATCTCTGGCAAGGTTAGGTCCGGTTCTGGGGCCTCCTCTAGCAGAAAGTCGGTCACTCTCGCTTTTCGGCGACCGCTGTATCTATAGGTCGGCTCGAATTTTAGCAGCTTGGCCCAACTACGTTCTGGATACCGTAGTGCGGTGCGCAAAGTCGCCAAATTTGGGTAGCTGTATAAAGAATGAAGGTGGGCAGAATCTGCGAAAGAAGAACTGTTAGTCCGGCTGAAAGTTTAAAAAACCGAAATATAAAATAGCACGCAAGAAAACCGAAGTAATTATACCGGGTTCTCCTTTTTTCTAATTGATCATTCGGCCAGGAATCTGGGCTTGGTGGTCCTCAAAGTTCCCAGACACCCAGAAAAAATCGTCGTCGTTTAAGTCTTTATCCGGTGTATTCTTTATTATTTTCTCATGACGATGGCGTATTCTAAGATAATACACCCATTCGTCTTCCTTCGAACCAATGGAGTATTGGTGAAACATTTCAGCCAGACCGAGGTTGAGACCGGCTTGGCGGTTCAGTTCGGCTATACCCATTATTATACAGTAGGAATTGGTGGACAGTTGGGTTGGACATAGTCTGGTTTGCCTAAGAAACTCACAAATCAGGGGTTGGACTGGAAATCGCAGTCCGGTTTCAATAATTGACAAAAGGGTGAAGGGGACAAAGCCTTCATTGCCCCAAGGTATGACATCCTTTTCGGCTAAAATTAGGTGGACGTCATCAAGTATATTGTAGTCTTTTCTGAATTCAGCTAGGCCGCCCGAAGTGTCTACTAGATACCTATACTTCCCCATTTATTGTATAAATTACGAATAAATTAGTTCGGTCCAAATATTGTTCTCAGTAGCTCGGTTGAGCGCGCAGAGGAGTGCCTAGGCAACCTAAGTCTGCAAAGTAAAAAACAAAGGGGTTAAGCACAGATCATTGGACTGTGCTACAAAATAAAATTAAAAAATAGGAGCCCTACTTCGGCTATGTGGGTGCTACAGGTCTTATCTCGGTTTCTGCAAGGTGATTGGTAGCTCGATTTGAGCAGGGCTTTGTTAGTTCGGGCTTGGCAAACGGCTAGATATCTCGGTTGTGGAAACGGTTTTGTTTGATCGGTTGATCGTCTAGGGGTAGCTTTCTGAGTTCCATCTAAAAAACTAAGAAAGCTGGTTTAGCCCCAAAGGCCTAGAGCGGTTGGAGTTCAGGTATCTCAGTATGCTAAGAGCAAACCTAGTCCGGTGGGTTACCTCGGCTAAGGTCTTTCAAGAAGTGGTTTGACTTATTCAAAACTACTGGTGTAAACATGAAGTATTAGTCCGGTTGTAAGCTGACTAGACTTTTACATGGCTTAAACAGTATCCTAGTTCGGTTGCATCATGATTTTGGATCAAAAACCAGTTTTCTACAGTATTTCATATACTCACGTTCTATGGTGACGTTTTTTCCATAAAAGTACAGAGTGAAGCAAAATGGAAAAATACGTTTTGCAAAAACAAAGAACACAAAACGCAGAAAACAAATTACAAAAACAAAGTAAGATGTACAATACTAACTAGATGAAGAAGCAAGAGTTGAAGATGGAAGCAAAAAGCAGCAGATCACGAACTCTTTTAGAAGAAGAATAATGAAGAACTCAGAAGAAAAGGAAGAGGACTAATAGTAGAAGTAAAGAGATATTTGCTTTAGGGTTTGCTTTTGTTAGAGAGCCCAAAATTTGGGCAGGACTATTCAAAAAAACACAAAGTACGAAGACGGCGTGACAGCCGTCCTCAGTCAATCAGAGCGTGCCACGTGCCATTAGAATGGGAAGCGTTACAGTCGCTGTGATTGAAGAGACGTTTTGACCGAACAAGCGGAGAACGATGTGAAATTAGCTCGGCTGAAAGGCTTAAAAGTTTTAGCTCGGCTGGAAAGGCTAAAGGGTTTTTTAGCTCGGTTGGAAAGGTTTAAAACTTCAGCTTGGCTGATAGACAGGTAATCCCAATCATGCTGTGCAGATGGAATTAAGGGGCAATTGAGAGGGTCATTTTTGTGAAAATTGGGCCGAGCTAAGAGATGGTCATTATGGCCCACAAGTACGAAGGGCTGGGTAGAAAGGCTGTA
The DNA here is from genome assembly GCF_055761805.1 of Camellia sinensis. Taxonomy (NCBI): domain Eukaryota; kingdom Viridiplantae; phylum Streptophyta; class Magnoliopsida; order Ericales; family Theaceae; genus Camellia; species Camellia sinensis. Next base: position 77,644,492 of record NC_138964.1, read on the forward strand.
AGGTTACTCCGCCCCAAGAGAGGTACAAAATTACTCCGGTAATTTGCCTCTTTGTCCTCCACTTATCCAGCCTCATGCTACGACAAAATTACTTTCGGTAGCAACTTTACAGCTTAACAACATGCCAAATAACTTTTGGCTAAAAGCAGATTCCTTCATCTGCCTTATCCTCCAGCTGTTCACCTACTGACACTTTTCATGATAAGGAATCTCGAGAAGATAAGACGATCGACTCCAAGCCAACCAGGACACGCCACTTGTCTTGCTCATCCTTATCCATTATCTTTTATTGTATTATATAAGGGATGCCTCACCCTTGTTGAAGGCACGCTTTTGAATGTTTTAAGTTTTTCAGTTTATAAGTCTGTACTCTCTCCCTCTGTCTCTCAGTGTGTAATTTTCTTTTAATCGTTTGAAGTATAATAAAAGCATAGTTGCAGTACTGATTGTAAGTATTTCGTACTCTTCTTTTAATGTATGTCTGTTTATACTCTTGTTATATTAAATGATATCTTAGCTTTTCATATTGAAAGAAGAAATAATCTTTTCGAAAACTTTTTATCTATTTGGCCTAATGACCCTTGGGGTCTCCAGAAATTAGAAGAAACTAATCGTCAAATTAACCAAGTCCAGTTGCAAATCTAGGAACAAATCTGCCTGTTGACTGTGGCCGTTAGGCCTCTCTCTCCAGCACAGTAGACCATGAGACCATAGATGTCATAATTAGGATAAAATAAAATAAAACTATGATTAATGATTATTCTTGGGTTAGTGCTTAATGATGGGAAGAACAGAGTTAGGGTTAGTGGGACGTCACCCAAGTCGCGTAGTGTCAGACCATTAGCAGTGATTGCGGTTAGGTCTTTGATCACATAAGTCGTTGACAGACGTGCTAGCTTTACCCTGTGTCAGCATCATTATTGGTATCAGAGCCAAGTTTAATGTTAATTATAGTTTAGTTTTATTTTAGTTTAATTATACATTTATGGTCAACATACAATACCATGTCTACCACTCCTACAGAAGATGTTACATCTACAGTAGCCAATACAGTGGCCAATACAGTAGCTTCTACATCAGAAGCCAGAGAATTAGTTGCTTATCAAGATGTCAAGGAGGCACTTGATAAGTGGACCATACCAAAAGTAAAACCAGATACCATCTATAAGATAGGTATGCTTGATTTCTCCAGTCGAAGAATCATTAAAACTTTTGAACATGCAGCTTCAGTCCAGAATAATGATGAACTTAAGTATCTAATACAACTTCAGGATCTTTATCCTTTCTTTCAAAGATACAAATATGTTCACATAGGACTTGTCCAGGTTGCTTTTAAGCCTCTGACTCTTTTAGGTCAAAATACCAGTATCTAGTATACACTACGAGATGGTAGGTGTACCAATTGGAAAGCTTCGCTCATGGGAGCCATAGAAACCAGCCTAGCTCATGGTCCAGTATATTTTGACATATATCCCAACCTGAGTGTAGCCCTATCAGATCAAAACCTATCTAAGGTTTTAGAACTGAGGATCTTATCTCATGGTTATGAGTATCTTCCAGGATCACCACCTTTTACAGTAATATCCAGAATTTATTTAAAGGTTTTATCAACTTTAAATCCTTATATTAGAAACCAGAGTGATCAAGGTCACACAGTGCTTATTGACACCAATCTTTACAGTAGTCAAGTTGCTGTGCCCAAAATGATTGAATGGGAAAAAATTACTTTTCCAGAAAAATGGCAAATAACTAATGCTGTTCCTCCCAGACCAATTGTTCGACACAATTTGGATGAAGTTATACAGACAGAAGGAGGCAATGTTTACCTTCGTTTCCAATGACCTCAAAGGCAATTATCCAGAAGTATGTCAACTGCCAGTATCAGATCTATTCCCTCTTTTAGAGAAGCATATCGGGTAGACTTTCCTGAGTCATCCAGACACTCTAGTGTTGAACCTGTAGAATCTATCATACAAGGTATGCCATCCAGACCACCAAGTAATCCAGACCACATTGACCCTATGGATCCAGTTGTCCAAGGATTACAATTTTCAACTAATCGAATCCCACATGGTATTTATGAACGTAGGGAATCCAGTAGCAAAGGACCTTATAGTCCTACTGCCAGTGATATGAATTTTGAAGTTTAATGGATTTTAGTCCAGGAAGTGAAAACAGAAAAATCCTAAATCAGGATTTTTACCAAGTCAAGTATGCAGAATTCAGAACATGGTACTTTAGTAGCCATAATCAAGAACAATTACACCAGTTCAAAATCCAATATTATTCTTATTTAGAAAAACACCAGATGTTAACACCTTTCCCTTTATGGTTTAAGGAAAATACTGAATATTCTAATAAACAAATCAATGTTTTAGAAAATATCCAGAAAAATTGGGTAACTACTGATGGTAATATTATCACATCTGTACACCCTCCTGCCAAATCTTTAGAATTACTTCCTAGTGATTCTACTACCAGTCAACCCTTAGTTATTACTGCTTTTGTAGAACCTCCTGCCAAAAGCACTCATGCGGTGACAGTTAAGGAAATTATTCCTATTTTAAAACAGAATAATTATAGTAATCTTTTCTGTCAAGCTATGGGGAAACAATTAACCAGAATTGAAGAAACAGTTGTTCATATCAAGGACACGTGCCATCTTCAACCTAAGATTCCAGATATTCAACCTGTAGCGTTTAAGCCTACTCCTACAGTAACAAATTTTAATTTAAAACCTAAAAAGGATAATACAGAATTCATGGATACTCTATTACACAAAATTAAAAATCTTCATATAGGAGAATCCTCACAAGTTAATATGTTATCCAGAAGTCAATTCCAGGAAATAGAAGAAAATTATCAGAATTTGGATCCTCATCAAATATCTGAAATCCTAACTAATTTCCATAATGAACCCTCTTCTGTTAATAAAGTTTATTATGGAACGAATATAGATAGAACTGCCTACACTGCACCAAGCAGATATTATTATTCGAGACCTAGCCCTATGGATCTTCTTTATGAAGAAGATTTCCTTCAGCATCAGAAATCTTACCACAGTAGAACCATTTATGAATGGAATATTGATAGTCTTTCAGAATATCAAATATTTGAAGTTCTTCAGTATATGCTTATGTTTGCTACTGTATGCAAACAAAATGAGAATATTGACCATCAAGTTGCCCGATTTATAGTTAGTGGCTTTACCGGGTTACTCAAAGGATGGTGGGATAATATTCTCACTACAGCACAAAATAATGAAATTTTAGAATCTACTCGTATAAAAACTGATCCAGACACCAGAGCTGATACTACTGAGCAAGACGCTGTTTACACTTTGGTAAACACTATAGTTCTCCATTTCATTGGTGCCATCACCGGTATTGAAGATCGAAGTAGAGAACTATTACAGAAGTTAAGATGTCCATCTTATCCCATTTTAGATGGTATAAGGATGTATTCCTGATGAAAGTACATCGTAGAGCTGATGCTAATTCAGATCATTGGAAAGCCAAATTTATTGATGGTCTTCCTACTCTTTTTGCTGAAAGGGTCAGAAAGAAATTAAGAGATCGTCATAACCAATTGGCTATCCCATACAGTAGATATACCTACGGATAACTCGTAGGATTAATTACTGATGAAGGTCTTACTTTATGCAATGATCTTAAATTACAGCAACAGATGAAACACCAACATCTTACAGGAAAGAAAGAATTAGTTGAATTTTGTGAACAATTTGCCTATGATACAAAATTACAGTATCCTCATAAACAGAACATAAAATTGGAAAATCTTCAAAGTATTATTCCAAAAAATTCAGAAAACATAAATATGTTAAAAATCCAATCCAGCCACAAATACCTTCCAAAGGTAAACAAAAGTATTCCAGAAAGAAATCCAAATCCACAATTAAATGCTATAAGTGTGGACAGATAGGTCATTATGCTAATCGTTGTAAATCAAAATTACAACAGAAGCTTAATGAACTATCAATAGATAATGAAATCCAGCAACAGATTCTTAGAATACTTTCTGATGAATCATACACTTCTTCTGATGAAGAAGATGAAATTGCAGCCTTATACTCCTCAGAAAGTGAGAATGAGTTCGATGACTCCCCAGAAATTTGTGAATGTAAAACTCACATAAATCAGATATCTGATGAAGTCAACTATTGGAAAGCCATAGTTGAAATAAATGGACTTGATATTGGAAGACCCAGTTGTAGACGTCCCCGAACGCCCCGGGAGGAACGAGTCCCCCATTCCATTCGATATTGGGCTCACTACAGTTCGGACTCTCAATTGTCACGGTTCTAAATTTGAACCAAAGAGTCCAAATCCGGCAAATCGTTTTGAGAAAACAGATTTTGAAAGAAGTGCCAAACATGGACTGCTTTGCCAGATACAGAGTCGCCACCTAAATATTTTATTTCGGGGGAAATTTAGGAAACCCTAACTCGTTGCCTAAGTCCACGTGTCCGTCATCACCAAAGTTGCTTTAGCTCGGGAACTTGGGTACGATTGGGGAAGGTCACTTCGTGAGCACCCCCGCTCGCCCGATCAAAGATCGGCCTCTACTAACCATGATATCTATTTTTGAAAATATTATGTGTTCTTATTCCGGTTATTAGCCTAGATTTACTATGTGATGTGCACAGCATACAAGTATAGATTGGATCGCCTGAATTGGAACAAAACATTTCATGTTTATTTGTTTGAAAATGGTTTGATGCTGCTACTCGCAAGTAGGCTAAGACGTGGATTTGCCACCCTCGGGTGGGCTTAGAAAAACATGATTTTGCCCCTATCTAGTGGGCGTAAAACACACATTTGATGAATTGTTCCAATTCAAATAACCCAACCTTCACCCACAGGCATTCAGGCAGTTATATCACATAAGCATATAGCCTCATGGTAAGCATGCTATTCATGGCAGTCAGTCACTCACACGCATGCAAGGATGCTAAAGCATAAAACTTACCGAGTACTCCAAGCCAAAACAGAAGCTAATTAGAAATCCATGCATGATCCTAACTATACAGAAATGCCTAATGCAACACATGCAAAAATGCAACTATAGCAGGCTCGGCTATTCTAAACATGGCATATGAAATGCTACAGCGAACATGTATTCAACTTGGAATTGAAAATACAATGCAGTTAGTATGATGCGCCGAGCCCGGTGCATGCAAAACAGATGAATGAATGCAACATGCTATCATACTGTATGCTAATTGAAACATGCCCTAATCTAACCATCATAAGCTGGTAAATAAAAGGGAGAAAGACGTGGGGTTAGAAGACATGCATCACACATACGCACACTTATTACAATATTGCCCTCGCGCAGAGGGTCCGAAAGAATAATACAGTCCCAAATAATACAATCCGAATAAATAATACAGTCCAAATATGTACAAAAATCCTAATTAATTACCAAATTAACTAAGAAAACAATAAACTGGCATGCAAGCCAGGGACTGCCTTAACTCTTCTTCAGATGATGAATAATGCATATCCGGGTTGCCTTTGCACGGAAATCCACTGTGATGCCCCAATTAGCCTCTGTTTTGCAATAATTTTTTGGAAAGCGCGCCAAGCCCCGGAAGACTGCTGATTCTTAATTTGCTGCAACAGAGAGCAGGAAAGGGGCATGGCAATGTATTTTCACAAATGTATGCATGCTTTGATCCTCGTGCCACCAATCACACATCTCGATGCATGATGGCCGAGGAGTCGAATTGCTCAACTCAATATGAAATGAATGCACATATAAACACAACAAAACCTAAACTCCACCATGGATAATCCGGAGTGTCGATGACTGGGAATTGAGACATGTTCCGTCACTCGAAGTACGAAACGTCCCTCGTTTCCCGTGCTCGGGCTAACTCCTATCCCAAGCACAATGCAATATGCATGACATGCATGAATGCAACTAATATACAACCTAGCATGCACAATGCTATGAGATGGCATACACAATGCACGATGTAACATGGCATACGCAATGCTCTAACATGCAACCTAGCATACGCAATGCTATAAAATGAAATGGCATGCTCAATGCACAATGGACTTACACCAACATGAGTGGACCTCAACCACACTCACATTAGTAGCCATGAGATGAAAATGAGATACTCGAAATGCATGCACACATGCACGCAAACTGAGGACCGATCCTAAGGCACAAATGCCACTCTAACAAGGCATGGCAAGGCACGAAATATGGCATACAAACATGCAAGTTTCAGCACTGAAATGTGATGCAAAATGATCCCGAAACATGGAAACATGGCACCCGATACATGAAATGAGACCCGAAACATGAAATTAGGAACATGGAATGACCTATGGCTATGCAAAGCATGCATTATTTGAACACGAAGTGTGAAGACAGAATCAAGACAGTCCCAAAACATGCATATTTACAGTTTTGTGTAAGGCCAAAAGGTGAACACAAATAGGGCTAAGTTAACATGCAAAAATAGCCCCAAAAGAGAGATAATGAAGCAAGTAGTAGCTTCTGGCCCTAAATGGCCAAGATCCCTTCAACAAAGTTGAAGAGGGGCTCAAAATGAAGCACTTTACAGTTTACAACAAGCCACGAAAACAAACAAAAGTATGGCTAAACTATTGTACAAGAAATGGGCCAAAAGGGAGACAAAGAAGCAAGTGATGGTTGTTGGCCTCAAACAGAGGAGGGCCCTTCAACAAAGTTGAAGAGGGGCCCAAAATATGGTGTTTTACAGTTAGTGACCAAACCCAAAATAGTGCACATGCAAGCTTAAAATACTATGCAAAATGAGGCCTAAAAAGAGATTTAAACACAAAGAGCAAAAAGGGAGCTCCAAACAGAAAAGGTCCCTTGATCAAACATGAAGAGGGGGTCAAAATAAGTCTATTTATAGTTCAGACCAGAGCCCAAAAATACAAGAACAAGGGGCTAACAAAATATGCAAAAATAAGGCCAAAAGAGGGATAAAGAGGCAAGTGACAAAAGGAAGCCTCAAACAGTGAAGATCCCTTCAAAAATATTGAAGAAGGGCTCAAAATAAGCCACTTTACAGTTCATAACCAAGCTCAAAACAGTTTAAAAATAGGCCTAAAATACTATGCAAGAAAGAGGCATACAAGAGAGGTAAAGAAGCAAGTGGTAGCTAGAGACCTTAAACATAGAAGGACCCTAAAACAAACATGAAAAAGACTTCAAAATAATACTATTTTCAGTTAGGGTCGGAGCTCAAAAATGGAAGCAAGTATGGCTTAGAAAGCATGCAAAAGAAGCTCAAAAAGAGGGAAAGTATGGCTCACCCTTGTAGACCAAACTTCAACAGCCTCTTGGCTTGAGAAAAGGTGCTCCTTGCCTCTGGAAAATAGCTCCAAGTGGCTGGAATGGATGGTGTTGGTATGGTGCTAGGTGGTGGTGTAGAAATGGTGTAGGGTTTGGGAGATTTTGAGGGTTGGAGTGTAGAGAGAGAGAGATACAATGTGGGAGCCTCAAAGCAAATTTTGTAACCCCTCAGATGGGAGCTGGAGGTGCTGTTATATAGGCAAAAGAGGGGGGGAAAAAGGGGGGGGATGGAATTCAAGTTTTCCCCCAAAAGTTGGCCCCCCCCGGATACACAATCTGGGGGGAAACAAAATACATATTTGTAGTGTACCTGGAGAGAGGATCATGGCCGGTCGATTTCCTAGGGTTTAGGTGGCCGGTCGGCCTTCCCCATGGCCGGTCGGCCAAGGGTCAAAAGGGTCAATGAAGATTAATGGCCGGCCATGCCAAAAAGAGGGCCTCTCATGTGTGCACAACACAACCATGTGGTCAAAAACTGGAGAGAATGAACTAGGAGAGAGAAAAGGCCACTTTTAGGAGGGGTTCAAAAGGGTCACACACAATTACTGGCCGGCCATGTGATATTGGTGGCCTCCCAGGTGTGTACAACACAAATATGTGGTTTAGGGCTGGAAAAAGTGGCCTTAGGGTGGTCAACATTGGCTTTCAAGTGAGAAAAACGGGCGACGGAGGACGATGGAGGAATAAAACTGGTTGTCAGAACAATTACTGGCCTCCCACCCTTCTACGACCTTCTTAACAATGAAACAGAGGTCCCTGCCAAAAATGAACCCAAACCGATGCAAAATGAAGGTTCGGGGGCCGAAACGCGCAGCCCGAGGCGCCGAAAACTGACTGTTAGGCACCGGAAGTGGTGTTCGACCACGAAGTTGGTCTCTTGAGCCACAGTGTCCCTCAAAAGGGAGAAGATAAGATGCATGCCAAAAACCAGAGCAAACAGAGGTGGTTAAGCGGTCCCGAACCGAGGCACACGGCCAACGGCTCCGAAAAATCAGAAACCGGACTCCAAACGGGCAAAATGGCCTACGACCACGAAACGTAGCCTACGGCCACTGAGAGATGATCTACGAGACCTCTCCCTCCCTTCGGGAAGAGAAAACAGAGCCTGGTTCACAAACCGAGGCAAAGCATGAAAGAGTCCGGAAGTCCGGAGGCAAGGCTCGCAGCCGAGACTCTGAAACCTCTGAACGAGCACGATATGCAACATCACCAAGCACTCAATCGGTGACATCTGAGTCTTAAGGTTAGTCAAAAATGGGGTGTCTACAGTTGCCACTCTTTGACAGAACTCAGAAGTCATAAGTGACGGGAGTGAATGTCAAAGCCCAAAGACGACCCATTTTTGACAAGGCCGAAGACTTAGACAAACAGGTGAGATAAACAGAGATGTGCCCACAGGCGTGCCCGCAGGCGGGGGGCAAAATGCAAAACGGTATACACAAGGCCAGATGCGACTTGATGATCATGCAAATGCGGCAAGCTGTAATGAAGCAAGTATTCGCAAATAGATGCAACATTTTTAAGCAAGAATGCATAGCAACAACTACATTTCATGCAGTTAGGAATGCAGAGAATTATTCAATTCTCGTCGCGTCTCACACGGAGAAGATACGATACCTGCACGATCCGTCTGGTCGCACCAGCTTCAAATGAACCGTACATACAATATCGTGCCTGCAAAATAAAGAAACTCAACAAGCACAACATATCTAACAACATATGTTCAATGTGATATCGAATGCAGACAATCGCGGTGTTGATGGAAAAGTGCATCGCAATGCGGGAAGATACGCGCATGACAACGCGAGTTTAAGCACGGAGGCTAGGTGATATCAAAGAGATGTGCATAACAATGCAAGTATGTGCATGAGAATGCAAGTTATGTGCATGATAATGCAGAACAAGCGTAAACCAGGATGTATGTTTGTCACAAAACAACGAGCAAGGAAATGCGCGTTTCGGCGAGGGCGACTCGATCGCGGCCTCCGGTTCACCTCCCGGAGAGGTTACAACATGTTCAAAAGGATATATCTCACTTTCGATGAGTAATGATGAGACACGCATCGGAAGTTGAAGCTGAGGTTTCGGCGGAGCGATTTCGCGACAGAAAGTGCACTTCTTCTGTACTTTTTCAGATCCTGGGGACTCCAATCCTCCCCAGAATTTGCAGGGACCTTGGGGGGCATGTGGGGAACACCACCGGCCAATTTTTGAAAAGGAAATGGCCGGCCTGCCAGAAAAGGTGGCCGGTCAGCCACCTAGCCCAGATTCGGGGCAATTTTGTCTTTTCAGCCTCTTTTCTTTAAATACACTCATCCAAACACTTTGTGCTCACAGGTGCAGCTCCGAAACACATCTCCTCTAGCTTCCCAAACCATTTTCTCCCTCAGATCTGTGCTCTATATGCGTTTTCCAACGTCCCACGCAAGTTGTTTTCGCGAAATCTTTCAGTTTTAAGCACTTTGAACCGATTAAATTTTGATTTCGGGGCTTCTTTTCTCATTTTCGCCACTTGAGGTGAGTTTGTCTCAATATTTGGAAGATTTTCTCGGGAGTTGACTTTTGTTGACTTTTTCATTTCCCAAGAGTTGACTTTTGTTGACTTTTTCCAATTTTGGCTCATTTTTGCCCCTTTTGTAGATTTTTTGAAATGGCTGGTCATTTCCCCCACGGTGGAGGTCCTTCGGATGCCGGAGGTGATCCCGATGTCATGGCTCTACCTCCGGGGGTTCGACCTTTCATACCCGAGAGGTACGACCCACCGGCACATATTCTTCCGCGGGCTGTTTTCTATCACTTCACCGATTTCGACGAGCGAGCACCCGGGGATCTCCTTCTGCGGGAGCCAGAGTATCACCTCTCCCATGAGGCACGAGAGGTATTTACTTCGTTCTTACCTTTTCTGTAACATATTATGAATTTTTCATGCATTCTGTTTGCATTCTGAACACACGGTTAAATCACTTGAATTCCTGAACACTCAGCCCATAAATTGATTGTGAACACACTGCGCACACCGGTTGAGGGTTGAACACGCAGCCCACACACTGATTTTCTGAACACATAATCCAAATTGAAGGTGAACACGCAGCACACACTGATTGGGAGTTGAACACGCAGCCCAAAACACTGATTTTCTGAACACACAGCCCAAATTGAAGGTGAACACGCAGCACACGTTGATTGAGAGTTGAACACGCAGCCCAAACACTGATTTTCTGAACACATAGCCCAAATTAAAGGTGAACACGCAGCACACACTGATTGAGAGTTGAACACACAGCCCGAACACTGATTTTCTGAACACACAGCCCAAATTGAAGGTGAACACGCAGCACACACTGATTGAGAGTTGAACACGCAGCCCAAAACACTGATTTTCTGAACACACAGCCCAAATTGAAGGTGAACACGCAGCACACACTGATTGAGAGTTGAACACGCGGCCCAAAACACTGATTTTCTGAACACACAGCCCAAATTGAAGGTGAACACGCAGCATACACTGATTGAGAGTTGAACACGCAGCCCAAAACACTGATTTTCTGAACACACAGCCCGAATTGAAGGTGAACACGCAGCACACACTGATTGAGAGTTGAACACGCAACCCAAAACACTGATTTTCTGAACACACAGCCCAAATTGAAGGTGAACACGCAGCACACATTGATTGAGAGTTGAACACGTAGCCCAAAACACTGGTTTTCTGAATACACAGCCCGAATTGAAGGTGAACACGCAGCACACACTGATTGAGAGTTAAACACGCAGCCCAAAACACTGATTTTCTGAACACACAGCCCAAATTGAAGGTGAACACGCAGCACACACTGATTGAGAGTTGAACATGCAGCCCAAAACACTGATTTTCTGAACACACAGCCCGAATTGAAGGTGAACACACAACACACACTGATTGAGAGTTGAACACGCAGCCCAAAACACTGATTTTCTAAACACACAGCCTGAATTGAAGGTGAACACGCAGCACACACTGGTTGAGAGTTGAACACGCGGCTCACTTACTTTACTTTGCACGCAGCCTATTCATTTTATTTGCACGCAGCCTATTCATTTTATGCTAAAACATGTATTCATTCTGAATGCAGGTGACTTCTCGCATTGTGCGGGGATATGGCTCTACCGCGGCGATAGATTGGTACGCCGAGCTCTCGGAGGCTGTTCGGGACTTGGTTGGCTTGGCAGGGTTTGGGCCCTTCTGTATTGGGCTATCTCGTTGTCCTGCCAGGAGGACGTTGATGGCCGCCTTGGTGGAGAGATGGTGGGACACCACCAACTCCTTCCATTTTTCTGCCACGGGGGACTTGACTATGACCCCGTTTGACTTTGCTGTACTGACTGGCCTTAACGTGGGAGGTTGGCCCATCCCTTACGACGAGGACATGGGCCAGTGGGAGGCTGTTTGGATATATTTGCTGGGGGTTCGCCCGCCTGTTGATAGACCTTCAGGGAGAGTCCGATACACCTGGTTCTCTTCCCATTTTCGGCGGGTGGAGATGGAGCCCGGGACTCCTGAGGAGGCAGCACAGTATGCCCGCGGCTTTCTGATGTTCCTCTTCAGGACCACTTTGTTTGCCGACAGGGGGAACACTGTTGGGCTTTATCTGTTGAGTGCTTTGGTGGACCTGTCACAGGTCAGACGGTATGACTGGGGTGGCGCCGGCTTGGCTACCCTTTATTGCTGTATGAGCGCGACCTCCCGCGGACGGGGGGACTTACTTGGCGGCTATTGGAGAGCCTGGGAGGTACTTTCTGCCCTCTTGATTTACATTTCTGCTCCTCATTACCTGCACACTGCACACACGGCGCACTTTATACTCTGTATCGTGCACTTCGCCCTCAGCACTTCGTATTCTGCTTTGTTTTCCACAGTTGTGGGTCTATGTGTATTTCCCGATATTGGCCCCGGAGTTGGTGGTAGAGGGACCTCTCGTGACCCCGTACTCACTTGTATTTGAAGGCCAGCATCGGCCAAGACCTCGGGAGTCCCTCCTTTATCTGTGGCAGTATTTCGACACGGTGCGGTCGACGGAGGTATTTCAGAACTCTTAGTTCTTTCTTTTTTCATCTTTGATTTGTCCTGTACATTTTCGATTTCTGCTTGGTTTATGCGTCTGTTATCCATAGATTACATGGCAGCCATGGGTGCCTTTAGGTGAAGGTCTCCGATTCCAGTTTGCCGGAGGGTGGGGTGCCTTCTGTAGACATCCCATATTTGACCGACCTTAAGACTCAGATGTCACCGATTGAGCGCTTGGTGATGTTGCATAATGTGCTCGTTCAGAAGTTTCAGAGTCACGGCCGCGAGCCCTGCCTCCGGACTTCCGAACCCTCTTTTGTGCCTTGCCTCGGTTTGCGAATAAGACTCAGTTTTCTCTGTTTCTTTTCCTGAGGGGAGGGAGAGGTCCCATAGACCATCTCTCAGTGGCCGTGGGCTACATTTTGTGGCCGTAGGCCATTTTGCCCATTTCGGGGCCCAGTTCCCGGTTTTCAGAGCCGTCAGGCCGTGTGCCTCGGTTCGGGACCGCTTAACCATCTCCATTTGCTCTGATTTTTGGCATACATCTTATTTGCTCTCTTTTGAGGGACACTGAGGTCTGAGAAATCCACTTCGTGCCCGAATACCACTTTCGGTACTTAATAGGCAGTTTTCGGGGCCTCGAACTGCGCGTTTTGGCCCCCGAGCATTCGTTTTGCATCGGTTTTTGTTTATTTTTGGCAGGTACCTCTGTTTTATCACCGGGAAGGCCGTAGAAGGGTGGGAAGCCAGCAATTTTTTCAACAACCAGTTTTTGCTCCTCCGGCGCCCTCCGACGCCCGTTTTTCTCACTTCCGAGCTAATGTTGAACAACCTGGGCCCTCTTTCTTGAACTTTGAGCCACATATTTGTGATGTACACACATGGGAGGACCCTAAAAGTTGGTGGCCGGCCACTAATTCCATTTGACCCTTTTGAACCCCTCATTCCGAGCCAATGTTGAACACCCTTGGGCCACTGCTTGAATTTTGAACCATAGGGTTGTGTTGTACACACATGGGAGGACCCTAAAAAGTGGTGGCCGGCCACTATTTCAACTTGACCCTTTTGACCCTTAGCCGGCCGGCTAGGGGAGGTGGCCGGCCGGCCACCTGGAGCTCCAAAAACCAGCCGGCCATGATCCTTACAACATCCACTTTACAGTTGTATAGCTGTTTCCCCCAGAAAATATCCCAATCCGGGGGATATTTTTTGGGGGAAAACTTGCCTAATTTTCCCCCACCTTTGCCCCTCCTTTGCTCCTTCTTTTTTGTCCATATAACCAGGAGGTGGCATTGGTGATAGGGGTTAGAAAATTTGTTCTTCAAGCTTGAATACAAGAATCCCTCTTCATCTCTCTCATTTCTTTAAAAAACTTCCAAGTCCTACACCACCATTCCTTCTACACCACCACCCCCCACCCTTCCATCCTCCATTCCAGAAGATTGAAGGTGTTCTCCAAGGCCTAAGGAGCCACAAACTCAAGCCAAGAGGCAACCAAAGTCAAGTCTTCAAGGGTAAGTTCACTTTCCCTCTTTTCTAGCTCATTTTTACAACATTTCTTAGCCTCTCTTTCTTGTATATTTGAGCTCCGAAAAAAACTGAAAAGGTCATTTTTTTGAGCTCATTTTCATGTTTCATTAAGGGCTCAACACTGTTTGAGCCCCCCATGTTGCACTTGCTTCAATATCCCTCCTTGGTCCCCTTTTCTTGCATGCTTTGGCAGCCCATTATGATTTCATTTTTGGGCATTTTATAGAACTAAAAATAGGCTTATTTTGAGCCCCTCTTCAACATTGAAGAAGGGCTCAACACTGTTTGAGCCCCCCATGTTGCACTTGCTTCAATATTCTCTTTTTGGTCCCCATTTTTGCATGTTTTGGTAGCCTATCATGCTTCGGTTTTTGGCCTTTTTACAGTAATAAAAATAGTCTTATTTTGGCCCATTATTCATATTTCATTAAGGGTCTTTGGCCGTTTGTGGAATATTTTGTAGACTTTGTGTTGTAGCCACCTTTGAGCCTCATTTTGCATTGCATTTCTAGCATGTTTGTATACTGTTTTAGGGTTTTTACAGTTCTGTAAATGTGCATATTTTTGGTCCCTCTTCAATGTTGTAGAAGGGAATTTTTTGGTTTGGGCTGTGCATATACCACTTGCCTCTTTGGCCACCTTTTGGCCCATTTTCTTGCATAAGAGCTTAGCCATATCTATGTTTGTTTTTGGGGTTTTTACAGTTCTGTAAATGTGCCTATTTTTTGTCCCTCTTCAATGTTGTAGAAGGGAATTTTTCATTTTGGGCTTTGCATATACCACTTGTTTCATTGCCCTCTCTTGGCCCCTGTTTTTGCATGCCATTATTGCCCTATCCTTGTTTGCTGTTTGGCCATGATTTGTACTGGTAAAATGCTTATTTTGGGGCTGCCTTGCTACTGTCTATTCATTGCATATCCATATTGTGCATGTTTGGTATAGCTATAGGCCATTTCGGGTCCCAACATTCATGTTTCGGGACTATTCCATGCATCGGGTGTGTTTTCGCCTCATTTCGGGGCTGTTTTCCCCCACTTTTCAGTGCTAAAATCCCATTAGCATGTTTGCATATCATTTTCCATGCCATTGCCTCGATTTGCGTGCCCGTGTGCACGCATTTCGAGGCACTTCATTTTCATCCATCGGCCTCTTATGTGAGTGTGGCTGAGGCTCTCTCATGTTAGTATAAGTCCATGTTGCATTCTCTATGCCATTTTAGCCATGCATTTGCATTGCATATGCCATTGTCTCGGTTTGCGTGCCCGTGTGCACGCATTTCGAGGCACTTCATTTTCATTCATCGGCCTCTTATGTGAGTGTGGCTGAGGCTCTCTCATGTTAGTATAAGTCCATGTAGCATTCTCTATGCCATTTTAGCCATGCATTTGCATTGCATATGCCATTACCTCGGTTTGCGTGCTCGTGTGCACGCATTTCGAGGCACTTCATTTTCATCCATCGGCCTCTGATGTGAGTGTAGCTGAGGCTCTCTCATGTTAGTATAAGTCCATGTTGCATTCTCTATGCCATTTTAGCCATATTGCATTGTATATGCCATTGCCTCGGTTTGCGTGCCTGTGTGCACGCATTTCGAGGCACTTCATTTTCATCCATCGGCCTCTTATGTGAGTGTGGCTAAGGCTCTCTCATGTTAGTATAAGTCCACGTTGCATTCTCTATGCCATTTTAGCCATATTGCATTGCATATGCCATTGCCTCGGTTTGCGTGCCCGTGTGCACGCATTTCGAGGCACTTCATTTTCATCCATCGGCCTCTTATGTGAGTGTGGCTGAGGCTCTCTCATGTTAGTATAAGTCCACGTTGCATTCTATATGCCATTTTAGCCCTATTGCATTGCGTATGTCATTTTCTCGGTTTGCGTGCTCGTGTGCATGCATCTCGAGGCATCTCATTTTACAGCATAGTGCATACTAGGTTGTATCTTAGATCGCATTCTGTCATCTTCTCGATTTGCGTGCCCGTGTGCACGCATTTCGAGGCATCTCATTTTTCTAGCATTGTGCATGCTAGGCTGTATCTTAGTTACATTCATGCATGTCATGCATATTGCATCGTGTTCGGGATAGGAGTTAGCCCGGACACGGGAAACGAGGTACGTTTCGTACTCCGAGTGACGGAACGTGTCTCAATTCCCAGTCATCGACACTCCGGATTACCCATGATAGAGTTAGGTTCTTGTTGTGTTTATACGTGCATTCATTCTATATTGAGTTGCACATTTCGACTCCTCTGCCATCATGCATCGATATGCGTGATTGGTGGCACGAGGATCGAGGCATGCATACATTTGTAGAAATACATTGCTGTGCCCCTTTCCTACTCTCTGTTGCAGCAAAATCAGGAATCAGCAGTCTTCCGGGGCTCGGCGCGCTTTCCAAGAATAAACTGCTAAACAGAGGCTAATTGGGGCATCCCGGTGGATTTCCATGCAAGACAACCCGGACATGCATCATCCATCAGAAGCAAGGCAGTCCTTGGCTTGCATGCCAGTTTTATTTATTTTCTTAGTTAATTTGTTAATTAATTAGGAATTTGTATATTATTTGGACTGTAATATTTGGACTGTAATATTCTTTTATTTGGAACTGTATATTTATTTGGACCCTCTGCGCGAGGGCATAATTGTAATAAGTGTGCGTGTGTGTGTTGTATGTCTTCCAACCCCACGTCTTTCTCCCTTTTATTTATCCGCTTATGATGGTTAGATTAGGGCATATTTCAATTAGCATACAGTATGACAGCATGTTTGCATCATTCATCTGTATTGCATGCACCGGGCTCGGCGCATCATACTAACTGCATTGTACTTTCAATTCCAAATTGAATACATGATAGTTGTAGCATTTCATATGCCATCTTAGAATTGCCGAGCCTGCTATAGTTGCATTTTTGCATGTGTTGCATTAGGCATTTCTGTATATTTAGGATCATGCATGATTTCTAATAAACCTCTTTTTTAGCTTGGAGTACTCGGTGAGTTTTATGCTTTAGCATCCTTGGATGCATGCGAGTGACTGCCATGAATAGCATGCTTATCATGAGGCTAATTGCTTATGTGATATAACTGCCTGAGTGCCTGTGGGTGAAGGTTGGGTTATTTGAATTGGAATAATTCATCAAATGTGTGTTTTAAGCCCACTAGATAGTGGCAAAATCATCTTTTCTAAGCCCACCCGAGGGTGGCAAATCCACGTCTTAGCCTACCTGCGGGTAGCACCATCAAACCATTTTCAAATGAACAAACATGAAATGTTTTGTTCCAATTCGGACAACTCAGTCTATACTTTATATGCTGTGTGCATCACATAGTAACCTAGGCTAATAACCGGAATAAGAACACACAAAGTTTTCAAAAATAGATATCATGGTTAGTAGAGGCCGATCTTTGATCGGGCGAGCGAGGGTGCTCACGAAGTGACCTTCCCCAATCGTACCCAAGTTCCCGAGCTGAGGCAACTTTGGTGATGACGGACACGTGGCCTTAGGCAAACGAGTCAGGGTTTCCTAAATTTCCCATTAAAAAACATTTAGGTGGCGACTTTGTATCTGGCAAAGCAGTCCATGTTTGGCACTTCTTTCAAAAATCTGTTTTTCTCAAAACGATTTGCCAGATTTGGACTCTTTGGTTCAGACTTAGAACCGTGACAAATTTGAGAGTCCTGAGCTGCAGTGACCCTAATATGAACAGAACGGGAGCTCGTTCCTCCCGGGGCGTTCGGGGGACGTCTACAGTTTCCTGTGTGCATCACATAGTAACCTAGGCTAATAACCGGAATAAGAACACACAAAGTTTTCAAAAATAGATATCATGGTTAGTAGAGGCCGATCTTTGATCGGGCGAGTGGGGGTGCTCACGAAGTGACCTTCCCCAATCGTACCCAAGTTCCCGAGCCGAGGCAACTTTGGTGATGACGGACACGTGGCCTTAGGCAAACGAGTCAGGGTTTCCTAAATTTCCCATTAAAAAACATTTAGGTGGCGACTCTGTATCTGGCAAAGCAGTCCATGTTTGGCACTTCTTTCAAAAATCTGTTTTTCTCAAAACGATTTGCCGGATTTGGACTCTTTGGTTCAGACTTAGAACCGTGACAAATTTGAGAGTCCTGAGCTGTAGTGACCCCAATATGAACAGAACGGGAGCTCGTTCCTCCCGGGGCGTTCAGGGGACGTCTACAGTTTCTGGCGACTTTGCTGGGGATTTAGAGAACTTGACTCGAACTCATGATATCTGTTTTTGACTACACTTGTGTGTTTCTTTGCATTGCATTTGCATTGGTGCGCCTAGGACACCGTGTTTGCCATCTGCTATTCCTGAACGGTTTGCCGGAGGCTTGTCTTGTCAAGGCATGACCATAAGGCTGATCGGTTGTGGGCTCTGCCAGTATGGGAACACAAACCCTGGTTTTACCGGGGCACCCTTTTGACCATTCGACCTAGTGCATATTCGGATCCATAGTGACCATTCCAAACTAGGACAGGTTGCTTACCCGATATAGGTTGCTTGAAACCGCTGTGTGCGTAGTGAAACCCTAGCTCCTGACAAAATAGGACAGGGAAACCCTACCCCGACATAGGGGTGTTTTGGCTCTCACTTGTCTGCTATGTGCTTTTAGAGTGCGTCTCTACAGGAATGCATGTAACAGTTTGCAAGTCTGGGCATCAGGCCTGCGGGCATTACTATCAGTATTTGGGAGTCAGCTTTACCTGCGGGTATCAGACTCAGATTTGAGGCAGAATTTTGGGACAGAATTCAGTAGAGGGCACACTCATTCAACTATGCTCGTATCTGTTTAGATGAAATCAGGCTGAGGTGCTGTCTGTTTTCTCTTTTGCTAGGTAGTCTTGGAACCATAGCTTCAGAAGGCTTCGATATCCCCCGGGTACATTGGACTAGTGCTGATAGACTTTGTTAGGTCAGAAATTCAATTCAAGGGCAACCAGTGTTCTTTCGCTGAGGCAAGGTAAAGAAAAGCCGGTCAGGGCTCATCTGTTCATCTAATCCGTCAGTCGCCAGTCACATCACCTTTGTTCAGACTCAGCAGACCGTGGTGGCACAAGGTTCGAAAGAATTTGCGGCCGTGATATCAGCGCTAAATCAGGGAACTGCCATGCAGGCTGAAACCAGTATTGAAACGCAGCGCCCATCTGGGGCATCTGCCTCACATCCAGCTTTGGGACCCCAGCCGAACTTTGACCCAATTCCGCCAGTTGAAGATTTGCAGGATCCAGATCCTCTAGAAGGGCTGGCTCAAGCCCAAGTTTTTAGACCCCTGGTGCAGCCTAATGAGAGGCGTTATCCCCTTGATGCTAATGACCTCGATCTGACCGTAGTGAAAATTGCGAACCTTGAGAAGCAATTCAAAAAGGCACAGGGCCTTAATTCCATTCCCGACATTGAGGATGGATACACCGAGTCTGCCGTGCGGCTCCCAGACAGATTCAAAATGCCATATATCGACCGTTTCGACGGGTTTGGAGATCCAATGGTACATATCCGACTTTTCTTAGATGTCCTGAAGCCGATGGGTCTGACTAAGCCACAGAAACTCTCTCTGTATAGAAGAACCCTATCGGGTGTAGCAGCCACTTGGTATGCCAAATTGGAGGATACAGTAAAGCAAAACTGGGAAGAATTGGCTGAGGCCTTTGTTGATCAGTATTCTTACAATACCCAAGTTGAAATGACCACCCAAGAGCTTGAAGCAACTCGCCAGAACCCAACAGAGCCTTTTGTGGAATTCGTTGCAAGGTGGAGAGCAAAGGCAGCACAAATGACAGATTGTCGCCCTTCTGAGAGGGATCAAGTGCAGATGATGGTCCGAAACCTCGAGCATGATATGTTGCAAAAGTTGATAGTCGCTCCACTATTCACTTTCAAAAGTTTGCATGAACTGGGGGTTCAAGTCGAGAATGCGTTCAACAGCGGGATCATTCCCAGGACAAGGGAACTGACAAGGAAGGTGATTTCAGGGAGTACCAACGCTGGTAGTAGCGCTATTCCCAAACCCACCGAAATCAATACAGTCGCCACAGCCGACCCTTTTGCCAAACCAAGCCTACAAACAGCTGGCCCAGCCCGAGCTCAGGGTAGAACTTTCACCCCCCTCTATACGAGCCTGACTAGCGCACTAAAAGCCTTGATGGAAAAAGGGCATCTCAAACCCCTCGATCCTCAACCTCTTCCCGACCCACTCCCAGCCAGACATAACCCCGCCAAGTACTGTGTGTACCATCAGCAGCGCGGTCATGGCACCGACCGTTGCTACCGCCTTCGTCATGAGGTCCAAAATCTCATCGACAACCGGACGGTAGCTCCACCTTCAGACCCTAATGACCAAACATCTCCTACCTACCTCAATCACATCCACATACTGCCGTCCACCTTTGACCCCAGCATATACATCACCCCGGCCCATCTACCCAAGCCTGAGGTGTTTATCCCAGAAAGCATGGACTTATGCATGATGGGTGCACCTGAACCTCAACCATCTTAAACCCGTGAACCCACTACTTCTGAGTTGATGGGAATGATTAAAGATCTTCAAAAAACCGTGACGGATCTGGCCTCCGGGACATTGGCTCCATCATCAACCACATCACATACCGGGAACTTCATGTCAAAAGACTCCCCGATGTTGGGACGGGCTGCATTTGAGGAAAGCCAATCCCATGGCGGGGTGGAGGTGAGTGGGAGGAACAAGATAGGGGCGGACATGGATCCCAATGAACGTCTTCTGTTGGCTGTTGAGGCCTTGAAAGCCGAGGGACTGAACAAAGAGCAAGTCCTCGCATTTGTTGCAAAAGCTGTGGATGACACTTTCGCTGTTCAAATTGGAGGCGGTCCGAATCAAAGGG
Source organism: Camellia sinensis (assembly GCF_055761805.1). Classification (NCBI taxonomy): domain Eukaryota; kingdom Viridiplantae; phylum Streptophyta; class Magnoliopsida; order Ericales; family Theaceae; genus Camellia; species Camellia sinensis. The sequence goes on from NC_138964.1 coordinate 77,665,308, forward strand.
AACATCAGGAGAAGGACTGTCATACCAGAGACGATCCTGCTATCTCTAATCTTCCACTCGAAAGAGATCGGCAAACCAGGCCAGCACCTGCCAATCCCTTTGTTGGTACGCCCAGTAAAAATCCACAAACCTCAAAATACCCACCTCAAGGCCAGAGGGTGTTCGCACCACTATACATGTCTCTATCAGCGGCCTTTAGGATCTTGATTAGAGAGGGGGATTTGAAGCCCCTAGAGCCACAGCCATTACCAAAGAACCTCCCTCTCTCGCACAACCCAGCCGACTACTGTGCCTTCCATCAACGAGCTGGCCATGACACTGACATGTGCTTTCGTCTCCGCCACGAAATACAAGATCTGATCGACAATGGGGTCATCCCCGCACCAGGTCCTGCGAAGGCTATCGGCACTTGATCAGTGAACTTGGGGGATAATGTGATGTGATTGGAGGGATGAACCACCTACAGGCAGCGCTCAATTTACTCCAGATATGGTGGATGGCATGCACTGTTTTGAGCATTTGCGAATGCTAGCTTTTGTGCTTTCTGACTTGGGTATTGGGTCAGTCTTGTTGTTTTGTTTTGAGTTTGTCTTTTTGTTTTGAGTCAGTCTCTTTTTTGTTTTGAGTCTGTCTTGTTGTATCGAGTCAGTCCTGTTGTATAGGAGTCGGGTGATTCCGGGGGTGTTACCTCGGGCATCTCCATTTTGTTTTGTGTTTGTCTTTTCGTTTTGTTTTGAGTTTGTTTCTGCCAGGGAGCCAGTTGTGCCAACAAATTTGAATGGAACAGCGGTAATTTTCATGCTTTTGTGCTTGCCTCGGCCGTGTGCCAATTGTGCCAGAAAGTTTGAATGAAACGGTAGTACTTTTCGCCTACTCTTCTGCACCCCAAAATCATTGCATTGACCTAAGTTTTTCAAAACTTTTTTTAAACACTACGGTGATAACGAAGAGGAAGGAATTCCTTGGGATTTGCAAAACTTTGATCAATTGAGAGAAAGAGAGGCATGCTAAGCCCTTAATGATTGAGATCATGCTTGTTAGCGTGAGTACTGGAAAGGATCCTGACTTGATCCAGATTGATTCTACACTATCTTCAGCGCGAGCGATTTGTCGCTTTCTTAAAAATTTTCAAAAACAAAATGTTTTGCGCGGTCCTACGAAGACTTGTGTGGAATCGCTCTTGAGATTGTGCAGCTTAGGATCGCTCTCAGCCTCGAGACTCGAGCCCTTGCTGTCAAACCTTGGGCCCATTCAGAAGGTTCAACGGTCAACTACGGCGTGAGGCCTGTGTGACCAGATTCAAAGCAGCCCTCGAACAAGAGGCAAGGAAGTCGGGTCAAGGAGATCAGGTCTCATCAGAAGAAGTTTACGAAGCTAGAACAGCAGCCATTCTCCTGGATTCAGATGACTTCGGGATCTCAAAACCATTTGACATGGACTTGTTATACTTTTACCCCTCGAGAGGCTTGCTGGGCCGAAAACCCGGAAGGGCGACCCAGGCAAAAATTAGAGCAAGAAAAAGAACAAAAAGAACAAAAAAAAACAAGAAAAATGCAAAGAATGAAAAAAAAAAAAGAGAAAAAGAAAAAAAATGAAGAAAATGAAAGAAGAAAAAGAAGCAAAAAAAAAAAAGAAAAGAACTGAAAAAAGAAAGAAAGAAGAACAAAGCTCGCAAGGTCGAAAACCCACAACGGGTGCCTTGGCAAAAGTTAGAGCCTAAAAAGGAGAGGTTAATACCCGAGTGTACCTTAACCCCGAACTACGTAAGGCTTGATTCCCATCTTTGGGATACGTAGGCAACTTCATTCTGAAGTCCAGCCCTAAAACACTTCAAATTCGATCATGTCCATGTAATGGTTCTAATAATCTTTGCCTTCTCTGTATCCGAGAGTTCGGTTGCAATCATCGCTCTGAGGACTGACTACAATACGCTGCGGGGCCATCCAAACAAGGGGTAACTTTCCGTTGCCATTCAATGCGTCGTGGCGCCATTCAAACAAGGGGCAACTTTCCGTTGCCATTCAATGCGCCACGGTGCCGTTCAAACAAGGGGCAACTTTCCGTTGCCATGCAGTTCCCCTCAAGCAAGGGGCAATCTTCCTTTGAATCCGAAGTTGTGCATCTCAAGAGTAGGTTCCGTGCTCATTGAGCAGTGGTCGTTTGCAAAAATAGTTTTTGAGAATTTTTACTGAGGTTGACTAACCTTTTCGAAAAGTATTCAATTTTCAAAACTGGACCATTTCTTGGACCCAAAAGAGGAAAATTTTCAGTGCTCACAGCCTAACTTGCATGATTTTAAATCAGAAAATTGAACAAGCATGTTAATCTAACTCTCATTTTGGTCAAAATTTTTTAGGAGAAAACTAAAACAAAAATGGTCAAAATGATGAACCAGGGGCACAGTTGAGTCAGGCTTCTTGTCTTTCCCATTGTCAACATACTTGCCAACAAGGGCACTCTACCTGCCAGAAAAGGGGCACAACAAAGGGCAGAAAGCTTTCTCATCCTCCAAGCAGCGAGGTATCAAGCCGAGTGCGAAGCACGAATTGGAATTGATCGAGATGCTCCATTCCCTTATCCGGCGCATCGACAGATGTCACCGAAGGAAATAGCCGTGAGCTGATTATGTTGGGTGTGAGCCCGCAACTTCCTGTTCATCCATCAACCACCCAGGGGAGGGATGAAAAATGAGAGATTGAAGAATAGAGAGATGTGCGATGAGAGGAAAAGTGAGAAAAAGGCTTTTTCAGAAAAATGGAGCTTGAGGGCCGAGTGATGTGAGGTTCACAAATGAGAGAGGGTGGGGAACAATACCCGGTGAAACAGGCTTCCTGTGCACGTCTGTGTGTCGTGTCTTTTGTTTTGTGTCTCGATTCTTGCTTTGGGTCGTTTCGAGTGTTACTCGATGTGTCTAGGTTGTGTGCCTTTTATTTCCTTGTTGAGTTGTCTTGCTGTGTTCAGTCGTAGGCCCAATACTTGGTCGAAAGCTCATCTCTGAATTTCAAAAATAAAATCGTTTTGTACTCCGAGTGCCATGCCATTCTCCACATTTGTACAAAACAAGATTCGTTCTTTCATAAAACCGTAGGGTTCAACCCAGGTCATGCGAGAACAGTAGAACAAGGACCTATCTGAAGCTATATGAGTTCCGGACTACGAAGCAAAAGAAAAGAGGAAAATGTCGGGTATCTGAGTTTGTTTCAACTTCAGTAAGTTCTAAGACTACATCCCATATGTACCTCTTCAGGCCTTGCCAGTGCCCTGAAGAATGAGTGTGCCTCTACTCCAAGCTTAAGCATGCTTCAAGTCAGAACGGCAATTAAAGCAGCAGCAGCAGATGTTATCTCTTGCCAATATGAACAGGGTGTGCCCTTTTTGAGCTGAGTGTGTTGCAAAGTCCTCTAAGAGGTAAATCAGAGGCACCAGAGTACATATTTGATGCTCCTCTACTACATAGAATGTGCACTTTCATATACACTTCTGTGACATGCGCGCATCGTTATGATTCATGCATAGAATATGCTTGCTTTCGATTCTGCATAGAATTTGCTTTCAATATTGCATAGAATATGCTCCTGCTTCTTGCATAGAAAATGCTCGTATCTTTTGCATAGAAAATGCACTCTTCCATACTTGCATAGAAAATGCACCTCATTTGCATAGAACATGCATTCACTCGCACTATCTTGTGCACTTACACTTTGTATCTCACTAGCACTGTCTTGTGCATCTTGTGGCTGTATCTCGCTCGCACTATTTTGTGCATTGCATTTCAAAATCAATCGCGCTGTTTAGCGTATCGCACTTTTTAGTGCATTTCAATCGCGCTGTTTAGCGTATCGCACTGTTTAGTGCATTTCAAAATCAATCGCGCTGTTTAGCGTATCGCACTGTTTAGTGCATTTCAATCGCGCTGTTTAGCGTATCGCACTGTTTAGTGCATTTCAAATCAATCGCGCTGTTTAGCGTATCGCACTGTCTAGTGCATTTCAAAATCACCCGCGCCATTTTGGGCATCGCACTGTTTTGTGCAGTTTACATTTCGCGCTATTTTACGCACCTCAATCGCACTGTTTTGTGCAGTTTATCATTCGCGTTATTTTGCGCACCTTCATCGCACTGTCTTGTGCATTTCAAATCAATCGCGCTGCTTAGCGTATCGCACTATTTTGTGCATTGTACCATTCGCGCTATCTTGCGCATTTCACCTGTACTTGTTAGTGCATTGTATCGCGCTATCTTGCACACCTTATCTGTATCGCACTGTTTCGTGCATTCACCTTGCTCGTACTGTTTTGTACACCTTTAGCATCGCACTATTTTGTGCATCTGTTTAGCACTGTTTTGTGCATACACTCTGCATCGCACTGTCTTGTGCACTCCCTGGTCTAGGAGACCTTAAATCCTGCATCTTTATTCGCACTGTCTTGTGCACTCCCTGGTCTAGGAGACCTTAAATCCTCTAAAGGTGCAATTCCTTTGGTGTTTGTCGTGCCCGAACGACTTCTGGTGGTCTGGTATAGCCACCTGCCTGTGTTTGCAGTGAGTTCCTAGGAGACCAACTGAGACGGTGGAAACTAGAGTTCGAATGGCCTATGCCTAGAACGCAAAGGTTCGGAATTTCCGAGACTAAAGTCTGGTTTAAATACCCAGGGGTATATCCTCGGCTTGAAAGCTGTATGGCAGCCCCATAGATTGAGATAGCATCTGTATGCACCTCAATTCTGGATACTGATCCAACCTAGTCTGTCACCTTGTTGGAGAATAGGGAAAGCTGCAACCATGGTCAGGGAGAAAAGTAGTACCTGTGGTTCAACTGAGAAGAAGCGAGAGATCCCCAGCACCATCGGGCACGATATTGTATGTACGGTTCATTTGAGGCTGGTGCGACCAGACGAATCGCGCAGGTATCGTCCGTGTAAGACGCGACGAGGATTGAATGATTCTCTGCATTCTTAATTGCATGAAATATAGTTGTAGTTGCTTTGCATTCTTGCTTAAAACTGTTGCATCTATTTGCGAATACTTGCTTCATTACAGCTTGCTGCATTTGCATGATCATAAGTTATGTCCGGCTTCTTACATTGTCATTTGCATTTTTCCCCCGCCTGCGGGCACATCTTTGTGTATCTTGTCTGTTTGTCTAGGTCTTCGGCCTTGTCAAAAATAGGTCATCTCTGGGCTTTGACATTCACTCCCGTCACTTGTGACTTCCGAGTTCTGTCAAAGAGGGGCAACTGTAGACACCCCATTTTTGACCGACCTTAAGACTCAGACGTCACCGATTGAGCGCTTGGTGATGTTGCATAATGTGCTCGTTTAGAAGTTTCAGAGTCACGGCCGCGAGCCCTGCCTCCGGACTTCCGAACCCTCTTTTGTGCCTTGCCTCGGTTTGCGAACCAGACTCGGTTTTCTCTGTTTCTTTTCCTGAGGGGAGGGAGAGGTCCCGTAGACCATCTCTCAGTGGCCGTGGGCTACATTTTGTGGCCATAGGCCATTTTGCCCATTTCGGGGCCCAGTTCCAGGTTTTCGGAGCCGTCAGGCCGTGTGCCTCGGTTCGGGACCGCTTAACCATCTCCATTTGCTCTGATTTTTGGCATACATCTTATTTGCTCTCTTTTGAGGGACACTGAGGTATGAGAAACCCACTTCGTGCCCGAATACCACTTTCGGTACTTAATAGGCAGTTTTCGGGGCCTCGAACTGCGCGTTTTGGCCCCCGAGCATTCGTTTTGCATCGGTTTTTGTTCATTTTTGGCAGGTACCTCTGTTTTATCATCGAGAAGGCCGTAGAAGGGTGGGAAGCCAGCAACTGTTTCAACAACCAGTTTTTGCTCCTCCGGCGCCCTCCGACGCCCGTTTTTCTCACTTCTGAGCTAATGTTGAACAACCTGGGCCCTCTTTCTTGAACTTTGAGCCACATATTTGTGATGTACACACATGGGAGGACCCTAAAAGTTGGTGGCCGGCCACTAATTCCATTTGACCCTTTTGAACCCCTCCTTCCGAGCCAATGTTGAACACCCTTGGGCCACTTGCTTGAATTTTGAACCATAGGGTTGTGTTGTACACACATGGGAGGACCCTAAAAAGTGGTGGCCGGCAACTATTTCAACTTGACCCTTTTGACCCTTAGCCGGCCGGCTAGGGGAGGTGGCCGGCCGGCCACCTGGAGCTCCAAAAACCAGCCGGCCATGATCCTTACAACATCCACTTTACAGCTGTATAGCTGTTTCCCCCAGAAAATATCCCAATCCGGGGGATATTTTTTGGGGGAAAACTTGCCTAATTTTCCCCCACCTTTGCCCCTCCTTTGCTCCTTCTTTTTTGTCCATATAACCAGCAGGTGGCATTGGTGATAGGGGTTAGAAAATTTGTTCTTCAAGCTTGAATACAAGAATCCCTCTTCATCTCTCTCATTTCCTTGAAAAACTTCCAAGTCCTACACCACCATTCCTTCTACACCACCACCCCCCACCCTTCCATCCTCCATTCCAGAAGATTGAAGGTGTTCTCCAAGGCCTAAGGAGCCACAAACTCAAGCCAAGAGGCAACCAAAGTCAAGTCTTCAAGGGTAAGTTCACTTTCCCTCTTTTCTAGCTCATTTTTACAACATTTCTTAGCCTCTCTTTCTTGTATATTTGAGCTCCGACCAAAACTGAAAAGGTCATTTTTTTGAGCTCATTTTCATGTTTCATTAAGGGCTCAACACTGTTTGAGCCCCCCATGTTGCACTTGCTTCAATATCCCTCCTTGGTCCCCTTTTCTTGCATGCTTTGGCAGCCCATTATGATTTCATTTTTGGGCGTTTTACAGAACTAAAAACAGGCTTATTTTGAGCCCCTCTTCAACATTGAAGAAGGGCTCAACACTGTTTGAGCCCCCCATGTTGCACTTGCTTCAATATTCCCTCTTTGGTCCCCATTTTTGCATGTTTTGGTAGCCTATCATGCTTCGGTTTTTGGCCTTTTTACAATAATAAAAATAGTCTTATTTTGGCCCATTATTCATATTTCATTAAGGGTCTTTGGCCGTTTGTGGAATATTTTGTAGACTTTGTGTTGTAGCCACCTTTGAGCCTCATTTTGCATTGCATTTCTAGCATGTTTGTATACTGTTTTAGGGTTTTTACAGTTCTGTAAATGTGTATATTTTTGGTCCCTCTTCAATGTTGTAGAAGGGAATTTTTCGGTTTGGGCTGTGCATATACCACTTGCCTCTTTGGCCACCTTTTGGCCCATTTTCTTGCATAAGAGCTTAGCCATATCTATGTTTGTTTTTGGGGTTTTTACAGTTCTGTAAATGTGCCTATTTTTGGTCCCTCTTCAATGTTGTAGAAGGGAATTTTTCATTTTGGGCTTTGCATATACCACTTGTTTCATTGCCCTCTCTTGGCCCCTGTTTTTGCATGCCATTATTGCCCTATCCTTGTTTGCTGTTTGGCCATGATTTGTACTGGTAAAATGCTTATTTTGGGGCTGCCTTGCTACTGTCTATTCATTGCATATCCATATTGTGCATGTTTGGTATAGCTATAGGCCATTTCGGGTCCCAACATTCATGTTTCGGGACTATTCCATGCATCGGGTGTGTTTTCGCCTCATATGCTATTGCCTCGGTTTGCGTGCCCGTGTGCACGCATTTCGAGGCACTTCATTTTCATCCATTGGCCTCTTATGTGAGTGTGGCTGAGGCTCTCTCATGTTAGTATAAGTCCATGTTGCTTTCTCATGTTAGTATAAGTCCATGTTGCATTCTCTATGCCATTTTAGCCATGCATTTGCATTGCATATGCCATTGCCTCGGTTTGCGTGCCCGTGTACACTCATTTCGAGGCACTTCATTTTCATCCATCGGCCTCTTATGTGAGTGTGGCTGAGGCTCTCTCATGTTAGTATAAGTCCACGTTGCATTCTCTATGCCATTTTAGCCATATTGCATTGCATATGCCATTGCCTCGGTTTGTGTGCCCGTGTGCACGCATTTCGAGGCACTTCATTTTCATCTATCGGCCTCTTATGTGAGTGTGGCTGAGGCTCTCTCATGTTAGTATAAGTCCACGTTGCATTCTATATGCCATTTTAGCCCTATTGCATTGCGTATGTCATTTTCTTGGTTTGCGTGCCCGTGTGCACGCATCTCGAGGCATCTCATTTTACAGCATAGTGCATACTAGGTTGTATCTTAGATCGCATTCTGTCATCTTCTCAGTTTGCGTGCCCGTGTGCACGCATTTCGAGGCATCTCATTTTCCTAGCATTGTGCATGCTATGTTGTATCTTAGTTACATTCATGCATGTCATGCATATTGCATCGTGTTCGGGATAGGAGTTAGCCTGGGCTCGGGAAACGAGGTACGTTTCGTACTCCGAGTGACAGAACGTGTCTCAATTCCCAGTCACCGACACTCCGGATTACCCATGATGGAGTTAGGTTCTTGTTGTGTTTATACGTGCATTCATTCTATATTGAGTTGCACATTTCGACTCCTCTGCCATCATGCATCGATGTGCGTGATTGGTGGCACGAGGATCGAGGCATGCATACATTTGTAGAAATACATTGCTGTGCCCCTTTCCTGCTCTCTGTTGCAGCAAAATCAGGAATCAGCAGTCTTCCGGGGCTCGGCGCGCTTTCCAAGAATAAACTGCTAAACAGAGGCTAATTGGGGCATCCCGGTGGATTTCCGTGCAAGACAACCCGGACATGCATCATCCATTAGAAGCAAGGCAGTCCCTGGCTTGCATGCTAGTTTTATTTATTTTCTTAGTTAATTTGTTAATTAATTAGGAATTTTTATATTATTTGGACTGTAATATTTGGACTGTAATATTCTTTTATTTGGGACTGTATATTTATTTGGACCCTCTGCGCGAGGGCATAATTGTAATAAGTGTGCGTATGTGTGTTGTATGTCTTCCAACCCCACGTATTTCTCCCTTTTATTTATCCGCTTATGATGGTTAGATTAGGGCATATTTCAATTAGCATACAGTATGATAGCATGTTTGCATCATTCATCTGTATTGCATGCACCAGGCTCGGCGCATCATACTAACTGCATTGTACTTTCAATTCCAAATTGAATACATGATAGTTGTAGCATTTCATATGCCATCTTAGAATAGCCGAGCCTGCTATAGTTACATTTTTGCATGTGTTGCATTAGGCATTTCTGTATATTTAGGATCATGCATGATTTCTAATAAACCTCTTTTTTAGCTTGGAGTACTCGGTGAGTTTTATGCTTTAGCATCCTTGCATGCATGCGAGTGACTGCCATGAATAGCATGCTTATCATGAGGCTAATTGCTTATGTGATATAACTGCCTGAGTGCCTGTGGGTGAAGGTTGGGTTATTTGAATTGGAATAATTCATCAAATGTGTGTTTTAAGCCCACTAGATAGTGGCAAAATCATCTTTTCTAAGCCCACCCGAGGGTGGCAAATCCACGTCTTAGCCTACCTGCGGGTAGCACCATCAAACCATTTTCAAATGAACAAACATGAAATGTTTTGTTTCAATTCGGACAACTCAGTCTATACTTTATATGTTGTGTGCATCACATAGTAACCTAGGCTAATAACCGGAATAAGAACACACAAAGTTTTCAAAAATAGATATCATGGTTAGTAGAGGCCGATCTTTGATCGGGCGAGCGGGGGTGCTCACAAAGTGACCTTCCCCAATCGTACCCAAGTTCCCGAGCCGAGGCAACTTTAGTGATGACGGACATGTGGCCTTAGGCAAACGAGTCAGGGTTTCCTAAATTTCCCATTAAAAAACATTTAGGTGGCGACTCTGTATCTGGCAAAGCAGTCCATGTTTGGCACTTCTTTCAAAAATCTGTTTTTCTCAAAACGATTTGCCGGATTTGGACTCTTTGGTTCAGACTTAGAATCGTGACAAATTTGAGAGTCCTGAGCTGTAGTGACCCCAATATGAACAGAACGGAAGCTCGTTCCTCCCGGGGCGTTCGGGGGACGTCTACCGTTTCCTGTGTGCATCACATAGTAACCTAGGCTAATAACCGGAATAAGAACACACAAAGTTTTCAAAAATAGATATCATGGTTAGTAGAGGCCGATCTTTGATCGGGCGAGCGGGGGTGCTCACGAAGTGACCTTCCCCAATCGTACCCAAGTTCCCGAGCCGAGGCAACTTTGGTGATGACGGACACGTGGCCTTAGGCAAACGAGTCAGGGTTTCCTAAATTTCCCATTAAAAAACATTTAGGTGGCGACTCTGTATCTGGCAAAGCAGTCCATGTTTGGCACTTCTTTCAAAAATCTGTTTTTCTCAAAACGATTTGCCGGATTTGGACTCTTTGGTTCAGACTTAGAACCGTGACAAATTTGAGAGTCCTGAGCTGTAGTGACCCCAATATGAACAGAACGGGAGCTCGTTCCTCCCGGGGCGTTCGGGGAACGTCTACACCTCCCGGTACAGGATCCTGTTCGAAGGGCCAGTTGGTAGGGCCTAGTTTTTGGGGGACCGCTTCTTGCGTCAGGTCTGGGGGTACACTTCTCAGGACCCTCCCTCAGCACCCCCCGTCAATATGCGGATTGCTGATAGGCTCTCTTCCCGGGATGTTGTTAGTGCTATGTTGGGTACTGATGCTTTGCTACATCTTGAGGAGGGGGATTACGCTACTTACCGTCACATATTCCTAATGCCTCCATTGACGAGAGTTCGTACTCCGACGATGAGGCCTGCTGGCATGCCATCTTCGAGCCAGGCCCGGGCTCAGGCTGCAGACGCCCCTTCCACCAGCAGGGCTGGTACATCTAGAGGTGGGGGTGGATTGGTTCCCCCTATTCCTCCGACTTATCCTCATCCTGGATGGCTGGACATGCCGACCGAGTTGATGGGGTGGCAATATGGGACTACCTCTCCGATTCCGATCCCGATAGAGCCTCCGATGCCCGGCCATCGATATGTCAGAGACCCTGACTCACCACCGGTATGTTTTACGGCTTTGATTCATTACTCAGATACTTGGACGTTCATTCCTTTACTGATACCCTTGCCTTTGCATCTGCAGCCCCCTGTTGAGTACATGGATCAGGTGCTCGAGATGGTAGCCTCACTTGAGGGGATGGTCCTGCGGAGGGAGGCGCAGTTGTCCATCATGGGCTTCCAGGTACCCTTTAGTTTTCTGGCATTTATCATACTTCTGATGATATGTTGATTTCTACTGCATTGATAGGCTACTTGTGTAGAGCACATCTGACACACACCTCACTTATACACTGTGTTTACATATACCCACTTCATGTAGTTTTCTTGTATCTGCATCTGATGTACATATTTGGACTGATGTATTTAAATTGAACTCTTTATTCTTAGATGCCCCCGATATATGCTCAGCCGCAAGCCGGGCCACCTGGGCCTTCTCGAGGAGGTGGATCATGGGGGCCTTTTCGAGAAGCTGGGTCATCTGGGCCTTTTCGAGGAGCTGGGCCATCCAGGCCTTTTCGAGGAGCTGGAGGGGGGGTCGTCTCGTAGACGCAGAGCACACATTGTAGAGGAGGAGCCCGGTGAGGATGAGGAGGAGGAGGAGGCTGCAGATCGTCAGTCGGAGACATCTGCTAACAGAGAGGACGGCTCCGGTCTTGGTTCCGGGAGTGGAGGCGAGGCTGAGGGGGATCCCAAGGATGACGACTCCAATTCAGATGATGATGATGGCGATGGTGGCGGAGAGTCTATTCCGCAGAAGAGGGCGAAGAGGGCCTCTTATTCCTGCTCTTGAGAGCACAGATGCGGCTATTTCTTGTTTTATTTATCTTTTTGCTAGTAGTTGTAGCACATTGTACATTATCGGGTAGTTTTATTCTTTGTAAAACTTGTGCCTTAGTCTGTAAAATGTTGTAACAAGCGAGGCATGATGGAATGAAACAGCTTTTGAAAAAAGTGTTGTATTTTAAACTCTTAGCATCATATCGCATCATTTTGCACCAAAATGAGATTGAATAGAAATGTGCATTGTGCATTTTGCCCAGTCAGGTAGTGAACCGACGCAATAACTTAACTTTCTAAGATATAACAAAACCTTAGTAAGTTTACAACTCGATAAGCAAAACACAATAGTGTTGACAACTCAATAAACAAGACTCAAACAAAAATTGCTTAAACAAAGAGTAACAACTCAAAAACACGAAACACGACAGCTCGACAAACAACTCGATAAACAAAACGACAACTCAATAAACAAAACATCAACTCGATAAACAAAACTTAACAAAACAAAGTGTACTTCGGACGATCTGGGCAACGGAACGCATTCGAAACAGAGGGAAATAAAGGCCTTCGGCACACTCGTTGCATGGAAATGCTTGAAACTTTCTCTTGGAGGGTAAAACAGGGCTAAAGACACACATTGGAGCATGGCCGGCTACTTTTGGGGGCCGGCTGGCCAGATTTATTGCAAAGGGGAGACCACCGGCCAGGTTTTGAAAAAAGAAATGGCCGGCCTGCCAGAAAAGGTGGCCGGCCGGCCACTCAGCTCAGCAACCGTCAAATTTTTGACACTTGTCCCCCGAATAGTGTCTTTTCCTCTTTAAAAGCCTTAGCTCCGTCGTTCATTCAATTCATCTTAGTTTTGCACAAAAATGGAGGCATTTCTCGTTGAAAATCTCACAGCTTGGATCGTTTCTCTAGATGGTTCGGAAAAGTTGAACTTCCAGGGTTTCGACTTGAATGCACTGTTCGCGCTGAGTCGCACTCCGCTGCACCTTCCTTTCCTCCATGCTGCGGCGAGGTTTTGGAACCCGGTAACACATGTCTTTAGCTTTGGCGGGCAAGAGGTATGTCCAACTTTTGAAGATTTTCAAGTTTTGTTGGAATCTCAATGTCATGAAGAGATCTTGTCCCAGTTCTGCTTTGGCCACGCCCAAGCTTTAGGGCAAATGTGTGGACTCAGCGCACATGACGCTCGGTCTCTGATCTGTAATGGGGAACTGAATATCCTCGGTTTGATTCATCGCTTTTTTGACGCTGGTGACCGCAGCAACCATTATTGGCAAGGTTTCCGGCAACACGCCCTTTGCTTGTGCCTGCTGTCTCACTTTCTGCTTTCCCCGGGCTTTGGCGGATTTAGCATTCGTCTGATTGAAGTTGCTCAAGGATTGAAAGAAGGAAAGAGCTGCATTGCCATGACCTTGGCCGAGACGCTGATGGGCTTGGATGCTATCTATTGCCGGGAGACAACTAGATTTGTTGGGAGTCCACTGCTGCTGCAGGTAATGTTTCCCACCCAATCTTACATATGTATTTGCTCACATCACTCGGCCCTCAGGCTCGGTTTTTCTCACAAAAACCCTTTTCTCACTTTTCTCTCACCGTACATCTCTCTATTCTTTATTCTCTCATTTTTCATCCCTCCCCAGGTATGGTTGATGGACAAATTGCAGGTTGTGGACTCTTGCCCAGCCTACTCAGCTCGAGGCTATTTCTTTCGACAGCGCCTAGTCGATGCCCCTGATGAAAGGTGGTGGTTTGACTGGATGTGCAATTTGTCTGCAGGTCCCGGCAATGAGCTATAGCATGTCCCGGCTGATCGAGATCCAGTTGATTGGTCTGACCCACTGTGTGTTCTACTTTCCGTTTCGGTTCCTGCGCCAGTTCAGTCATGATCAGATTTGCCCGCCAGAGGGGATTGAGTACCCCACTGCTTTCCCGGTCCGAGGTGCACAGCTTGCCCGATATGCCACAGCATGGAGGACTAGAGAGCTCCTGGCCCCTGCTCCCACTTTCAGTTGCACTTTGTCTGACGAGTGTTTGGATTGGCTCAATGAGGAGGCACAGATTGGGCCTAGCTTGGCATCAGAGGCTTCGACCAGCTCTGGGAGGGGGCGCAGGGATACTTGACTTGACTATGCTCCAGATTTATTGCTTTACTAGTACTTTCAAGTTTTCTTTATGAATGTAATAAAAAGCAACTTCGATTGTATGCAAGAGCAGGAGAACTCTATTTTGAAATCAATGAAATTGAAGGTTGTGGTACTGAAAATTTTCCGCTTTGGTCCAAAAATGGTCTTAGTTGTAAAGAGATTAATTTGAACAAAGTCAACTTTTATTAAAACTTTTCAAAACCATTTTCGATATGGATCAGAACTGGACACGCCTAAGATCTGTCACTGAGATGCACAACCCCGGATCCCTACAACTGGAAAGTTGCCCCTAGTCTGAAGAGTACTGCGGCACTGCATGGCAACGGAAAGTTGCCCCTAGTCTGAATAGCACTGCACCGGAGATTCCAATGGATGCTGATATACAAAGATGACTGAGATGATTGAATGGACAAAGTTGATCGGGGAAAAATTTATGGCTGAACTTCAGGATGAAGTTGCCTACGTATCCCGAAGATGGGAATCAAGCCTTACGTAGTTCAGGCATAGGTTCACTCGAGTATTTTCACTCTCCTTTTACGCTCTAACTTTTGCCAAGGTCGCCCTTTGCGGGTTTTCAACCTTGCGAGCTCAGTTTTTATATTTTCTAATTTTTTGTGCTCTAACTTTTGCCTAGGTCGCCCTTTCGGGTTTTCGGCCTAGCGAGCCTCTCAGGGGTAATATTTCTTCAACTTGTCCATGTTGATCGGTTGGGAAAATTCCAGGCCATCTAGGTCCTTCAAAACTACAGCTCCACCTGACCAGATAGCTTTGATGATATAGGGACCAGCCCAATTAGGTCTGAACTTGCCCCTTGGGTCGTGGATGGGAGCTCGGTTGTCCTTGAGCACCAAATCTCCTTCCTTTAGATTCCTGGACTTAACTTTCTTGTTGAAAGCCCGGGCAATTCTGCGCTGATAACCTTGAACATGGTACAATGCTTTCAGTCTCCTCTCATCAAAGAGCATGAGTTCCTCAAACCTGCTCTGCTGCCAATCTACTTCGGCTATTTGACACTCAGCCAATACTCGTAATGACGGAACTTCAATCTCGATAGGTAGAACGGCCTCCATCCCATAAACCAATGAATACGGAGTTGCTCCGGTAGAAGTTCTAATTAAAGTCCTGTAGCCCCACAGAGCAAATGGCAGCTTATCTGGCCAATCTCGGTAGGTTTCCACCATCTTCTGCAGTATGTGTTTGATATTCTTGTTGGCGGCCTCGACCGCTCCGTTGGTTTGTGGCTGGTATGTAGATGACTTATGGAAAGCCACGTTGTATTTCTCCAACAAGTCAATCACTTCCTTCTTAAAGTGGGAACCATTATCTGAAATGACCTCGTTTGGGACCCCATAGCGACAGATGATGTTGTTTCTGATAAACTTTGCAACGTGCGACGCCTTCAACACCGCATACAATTGGGCCTCGACCCACTTCGTGAAATAATCTATCGCAACCAGGATGAACTCATGCTCATTCGACCCCTTCGGAGTGACAACCCCGATCACATCGATTCCCCAAACTGAAAATGGCCATGGCGAAGTCATGTTGTACAGCTTCGACGGCGGGATATTCATGCGGTTTGCATGAATCTGACACTTGTGGCATCGCCGAACAAAACCGATGCAATCCTCCTCCATGGTGGACTAGTAGTAACCCTGTCTAAGGATCTTCCGTGCTAGCATTACTCCGTTCATATGCGCACCGCATTCTCCTCCATGGATGGCCTCCATCAGGCGCTTCGATTCCTCGGCTTCAACACACAGTTTATGCATTCCCAGATGACCTCTCTTATACAGCTTACCCCCACAGATGATGAACTGAACGGCCATTCTTTTGATTGCCCTTTTATCCTTGGCATTTACCCCTGGCGGGTATGCTTCCTTTTCCAAGAAATTCCAAATGTCATAATACCAGGGGTTTTCGTCCTGAACCTCATTTATAGCAGCGATCGACTCATAGGCTGGCGCAAATTTCTGGTCAATGACGACTGGACGCATCCGGATTCCAAACGGGATGTCTATCATGGAAGATAGAGTTGCTAAAGAATCTGCGAACCTGTTGTTCTCTCTTGGAAGATGAGCAAAGTTTAGCTTTTCAAACCGAGGAATTAACAAGTCCAAGGTCTGGTGGTACATCATCATCTTTTCTTCTTTGACTTTCCAGTCTCCTTTTGCTTGAGACACAACAAGGTTTGAATCCCCGATGACGTCCAACCGTCTTGCTCCTAGTTCTAGGGCTGCTTCTAGACCGGCAATGCATGCCTCATATTCTGCTTCGTTGTTCGAGACCTTGAACCGGAGTTTGAAGGCTAGAGGGATACGGGAATTGACGGGTGCTATCAGCAACACTCCTATCCCATACCCGTACTGATTTGACGCTTCATCAAAGTACATCGTCCAATACTCGTCGTCGATGTGCAAAATGGTTTCATCTGGGAATAAGTATTCAACTACTTCACCTCCTTCCGCTGGATGATCGGCTAAGAACTCTGCTACTGCTCTTCCCTTGACTGACTTGCGTGTCACATATTTCAGGTCGAATTCGGAGAGCAACAGCAACCAACGAGCTAGCCTACCTGTAAGTGTCGGTTTCTCAAAAAGGTATTTGATGGGATCCAGTCGTGAAACCAACATTACGGAGTGAGCTAACAAGTAGTGCCGCAGCTTCCTGGTAGCCCATACCAAAGCTAAGCAAGCCTTCTCCAGCGGAGTGTAGCGGGTCTCGTAATCCAACATCTTCTTGCTCAGATAGTAGATGGCCCTCTCCACCTTATCCTCTGATTCTTGTGCGAGCATGCAGCCCATTGTAGTCTCAGTCACTGAAAGGTACAACATCAACGGTTTCCCCAGCTCTGGTGGCGACAACACGGGCGGGTTCTGTAAATATTTCTTGATCTGTTCAAAAGCAGCTTGGCATCGACCGTCCCATTGGAATTTCTTTCCTTTCTTCAGGAGACCAAAAAGTGGTTCACAAGTCAAGGTTAATTTCGAGATAAACCGTCTTATGAATTGCACTTTACCCAGAAAGCCTCGTACCTCCTTTTCAGTCCTTGGTGGTGGCATTTCTAAGATGGCCTTGATTTTTGAAGGGTCGACCTCGATGCCCCTTTGTGTAATCAGAAATCCCAGCATTTTTCCCGCTGTAACACCGAACGTACATTTTTGAGGATTTAGCCGCAACCGAAATTCTCTGATCCTTTGAAAGAACTTTTGTAAGGCGGTGTAGTAGCCCTCTCTTTCTTTGGACTTGACAATCATGTCGTCCACGTACACCTCAACCTCTTTGTGGATCATGTCGTGCAATATTGTGGTCGCGGCCCATTGATAAGTAGCTCCGGCATTCTTCAACCCAAACGACATTACTCTGTAGCAGTATGTCCCCCACGGGGTGGTGAATGCAGTCTTTTCCCGATCTTCAGGTGCCATTACTATCTGATTGTACCCGGAGAAGCCATCCATGAATGAGAGCAAAGCATGCCCTGCTGTGAAATCCACCAACTCATCAATATGCGGCAAGGGAAAGTCGTCCTTCGGACTGGCTCTGTTTAAATCCCTGAAATCCACGCACACCCGGATCCTGCCATCCTTCTTCGGCACTGGAACGATGTTGGCCAACCAAGTCGGGTATTCGGACACCAGCAGGAAGCCTGCATCGATTTGCTTGGTGACCTCTTCTTTAATCTTGAGAGCCCAGTCTGGGCGGATCCTTCTGAGTTTCTGTTTGACAGGTCGGGTCTCGGGGTCAAGGGGGATCTGGTGTTGTACAATCTCAGGATCGATCCCAGGCATGTCTTCGTAGGACCACGCGAAAACATCATTGAAATCTTTTAATAAGGCGACTAAGCGCTCGTGTTCCTCCGAAGACAACGTGGACCCGATCTGGAATAGCCGCGGGTCCTCCTCAATACCAATATTCACGGTAATGATTTCATCCGTTAAGGGTTTGACAAATTTCTTCTGCTCTTGCTCAATTAAACGTTGCAAAACCGGAGGAATTTCTTCCTCGTCGTTTTCATCAAAATTTTTGAAAGTCTGAGTTTATGCAATAAATTAAGGGCACAGAAAAGTACTCAGAAACCACAGTTACTTGATTCTCATTAAGCACATTCAAATCATCCGAATTCTCGGTTACAACAGACTCAAACGAGAAAGAAAAAGATGACCTGGACATAACTGTGGCATCCGGGTTATCATCCCCAGGATTACCAGACTCAGACTCAGTCGAGCTAGAACCTGATTCCGACTCACAAGATTCGGTGGAATCAGATTCCGACACACTACCTGACCCGGCGTTGCTGGACAAAAACCCCTCCTCATACTGCCAAGTGAGAGAGGGTGTGATAGATGCATCCAAAATAGTTGCTGGCGGGCCCGCAGCCGTTCTATTCCCGCTCACGCATACCGAGAAGTTATCCCCCAAGCACTTATGGTCGATCGGAGGATCTGAGAGTAGACTCGCCAGCGCTACCCCCATTTCAATTTCAGCGCCTTCGGAATCCACTGCCTTACACTGCCCAACCTCAGCTGATGGGTCTATCTGTTCTTCGGTAATATCATCCTCGGGTAGTTACAGGTCGAAGAAGATCTCGAAACCTGGCACGCGCTTCTTCTCCGCGTTTAGCCACGGCTCTGGGAAGCCGCAAAACGAAAAGTCCTCCCCCTCCCTGACGAAGCGTTCGTTCAGGGTACCCTGAATGGGCCTATGCATTAATTCGAAAGACTTCCCAGTCTGCTTTGCTCTGGCTCTTCCAGCCATTTCCTTAGCCTTCCTTACCCAGTCCTCTTTGGTGGGTATATAACCCAAGCCAAAGGTATGAGGGTTGTGTGGCACTTCAGCCAATGCTGCGACGCCCTTCCGGCCGTTCCTTCCTAATCCCATCCCGGGGATGTGTTGTAACTTGTTCATGAGGTAGACGGATTGAGCACTGACGTACACCCCCTCATTCACAGCCATAATATTCTGCACCACTCGAGCCTCAGCCAAAGTGAACCCTGATAAGAACACATCCTCAGTGCCATGCTCGATTTCCAAGACTAGTGTGGACACTTCCGGTGGCGGATGGATTGATGAATTCCCGAAGACAATAGCCACTCCCTTCCCGTGAGGGTACTTCAACATCTGATGTAAAGTGGAAGAGACTGCCTTTACTTGGTGCAACCACGGCCGCCCCAAGAGTAGATTGAAGGTTGCGGGAACGTCCAAGACATGGAATTCAATGTTGTGTTGTCCGGGACCAACCTGGGTCTGAATTTTGACAGTCCCCATCACTTCCCTACTAGTATTATCATATGCTCTGATCACCTGAGCAGTCGGCATGAAGTCCGCGGGCTTCAACCCGATTGCATACGCTGTTCTGGCTGGGCAGACATTGATGGCGGACCCGGTATCAACAAGTACCACCGGTATCCACTTGTCTCTACATTCCACGAAAACGTAGAGGGGTTTGTTGTGATTTGTGCCCTCAGGTGGTAGTTCTTTGTCTGAAAAGGTTAATGCCGGGGAACCTCCTCCCGGAAAAACCAGCCCAACCAGCTGTTCTGGTGTAGTATCTATAAAGAGTTTGGCCTTGTCCATGGCAGATAAGACAGCCTGTCTGTGTACTCGCGACGCCATAAGCAGTCCCCAAATGGAGATGTCTGCTTGTATCTTCTTCAGCTGTTTCAGTACAGCTTCCTCTTCGATCTGCTTCTCTTTCTGTCTCTCGGCTTCTTTGTCTTTCCCAGATGCCTCGGGTTGGTCTAGGTGCGGGGGCTTGAAGTACCGCCCGCTTCTTGTCATGTAATCAACCTCATCGAGGTACCAGGTGAAGTCTGGTTGATTGCTTCCCCAGTCTTCGTCTGTGTGGGCAAGATATAAGTCATCGTCTTCCCACCACATTCCATTGGCATTCAAAAGGCACCTGTCTGGCTCGGGCATGTTTGTACTCACAGCATCCTCTGTTCTTGTGCCCATAGCACTTCCGATCCCCTCATGGATTTTGGCTTTCCCGGTTCTCTCAGAACCCTGTTGTTCTACCTGCGTCAGTGCAGTTTGTTGTTCAACTTTCCCTGCATTCACAATGCTTCTGTCCTGAGCGAAATTCTTTGTACCGGTGCTCTCCGGCAATGCACTCTGACTTTCGGCCCTTCTGGCCATC
The DNA here is from genome assembly GCF_055761805.1 of Camellia sinensis. Classification (NCBI taxonomy): domain Eukaryota; kingdom Viridiplantae; phylum Streptophyta; class Magnoliopsida; order Ericales; family Theaceae; genus Camellia; species Camellia sinensis. The sequence goes on from NC_138964.1 coordinate 77,685,337, forward strand.
ACTGGTACTCTCGCCTCTGCTTGGCATTGTTCTGGTTGAAATTCTACAATGTCTGGTTGATCATCTAACCATTCGGTAACTTCTGCTGACTCCTCATATTCAAACCAGTTGACTGTCGCATCCCCTGATTCTTGGTCACTGAAGAACTGGAGGTTGGCAAGGCTCTCTTCTACAGCCGTCAGATTGTCCGTTCCTTGTTCAAATCTGCCCCCCTGAATCACACATAGTTTTGCTTTTTCTGGCAGCCCTACACTTAGCTCAGATTGGCCCACTGACAGGATGTACTCACTTGGGTCGTAGGTTTCCCCAGCAAAGTTTCCAGACTGCTCAAACCCTGTCTCAACCATTCCCTCCTCCTCTGCAACCTCTGTTGCGCTGTCTTCCACAGTCGCCACCACTGACTCAAGTTGGGTTGTAGAGATGTCCAATATGCACAAGAAGTCAGTACAGTCGGGAAGGAGCACCTCCGGCTTAGGTAGATGGGTAGGAGTAATATAGATGCTAGGATCGTAAGACACGACCCCAGTCTGGATAAGATTGACTCTTTTGGGAGGTGGAGCTTGGTTGTGTGTAGGGAGTGGATTGGTTGTGACGTTGGGTTTCTTTGGAGGTAGAATCACATTTTTGTCAACGAGGTCTTGAATCTCGTGACGCAGCCTGAAACATTGGTCAGTATCATGACCGTGCTGCTGGTGATATGCACAGTACTTGGCTGGGTTGTGAGAGGGTAGGAGTGGATTTGGTAATGGCCTCGGCTCCAGGGGTTTTAGCTGCCCCTTTCTGATTAAAACCCCCAGAGCCTTAGACAAAGGCATGTACAGTGGGGTGACGGTTCTTTGGCCTCTGGGCTGGTATTTAGTGGTTTGGGTATTACTTCTGGATGCACCGGAGAAGGGTGTGGCTGCCATGGGCCTTGGAAGGGGAGGGGGAATGGTGGTGACCATGATAACCTCCGAAGCTCTTGCGGTTGCAGCGCCACTCAGGTCTGCATTATTGTTGCGGTTAAATGTTCTCCGAGGTTGCTCCCTGTCCTGGTCGATCAGACCTTGCTTTATTGCATCCTCGATTTGTACCCCCATCTCATGTAGATCCGAAAAGGTGGAGAAGGGGAGTACAATCATCTTCTGCATCAATTTTGGTTGGAGGTTGCGCACAATCATCCTGATTTGGTCCTTATCAGTGGGCCTCAAAGTCATCATCGATGCCTTCACCCTCCACCAAGTTATGAAATCTGAGAAAGTCTCTTTGGGCTCCTGCCTCATTGTTTCGAGATCACGAGTTGTAATCTCGATCTGGGTATTGTACGAGTACTGTGCGACAAAGGCCTCGGCCATTTCATCCCAACTTTTTTTTACCTCATCTTCCAACTTCGCGTACCAGATAGTGGCCACACCCGACAGGGTTCGGCCGAACAGCGAAAGCTTTTGTGGTCGGGTTAGGCCCATTGGCCGCAGTATATCTGAGAATAACCGGAGGTGGACCATGGGATCCTCGGATCCGTCGAAACGATCAATCTGCGGCATCTTGAATCTATTTGGCAACGTTACGGCCACATCGGTATATCCGTCCTCGATATCCGGAATAGACTTTACTCCTTGTGATTTCTTGAAAAGCTTCTCGAGCTTGCTCAGTTTCCGAGCTGTATGGTCTATTTCGAATTCGAAGGGAGAGTCCGGGTGGTTGTGTGTATGGGTCTTGGACAGTTGAGGCGGAAGCGGGGGTGGAGCTGGCCCCGTTGGAAGGTCTGTGTCCTCTTGGATGTTCTAGACATTGGGTAAGGTGTTCTGGGTGTTTGGCAGGGCATTCTAGACAGTAGGTGCCTGCTCGGGTAACGGGACCCCTGGTGGAGGAGGAACTTGATGTGAGGCAGATGCTGCATTTTGTTGTTGCAGTCTAGTGATTAGCTCGGCCTGCTGAGCCATGACTGTGGCCTGCTGTTTAGAGAACTCTGCTTGGCGGGCAGCGTCCTCCTGCATTTGTTTCATGCTCTCTTGGAGCTGGCGCATCATTTCTTCCATCCTGGCAGTATTCTGCTGATCTTGCTGACTGACTGGTATGTGTATCTCTATGGCAGAAACTAAAACCTCAGCCTAACTATTCATTGCTAGGGTAGACCACTGTTCTAGTAACCTTTGCTCAGACACACTGCGTCTTCTTGGCCTTTTTCTGACAATTGGGGGTAGAGAATGAAACACTGGCTGTCCGTCAACCAGATCCTCGGATCGATTGAGCCGGCGACCTCTTGTCCAAAGTGCTTGGGGAATATCTACTGGGTCGGAAGCAATTGTGCTAAAACTGCCCTAGTAAAAAGATAAATAAAGCAATAAGGAAATAAATAAACAGATAAACGGACAGCATAACAGCTTAAAGTAAATACACAACACACGGCTGGGCATAACAACACACGGTCGATAAGCTGAATACACACTGTCCTCAAGCACTGATCATTATCCCTGAATCGCCGTTCCCAAAGACCGAATCTGATACCCGCAGATAACTAATTCTCAAACACTGACTGATGCCCGCAGGCCTGATGCCCAAACTCATAAACTGATACATGCAATCCCTATAGAGACACACTCTTACAGCACATAACAGATAAGTGAGAGCCAAAACACCCCTATGTTGGGGTAGGGTTTCCCTGTCCTATTTTGTCAGGAGCTAGGGTTTCACTACGCACGCAGCGGTTTCAAACAACTTATATCGGGTAAGCAACTTGTCCTAGTTTGGAATGGTCACTATGGATCCGAATATGCACTAGGTCGAATGGTCAAAAAGGGTGCCCCGATAAAACCGGGGTTTGTGTTCCCATACTGGCAGAGCCCACAACCGGTCAGCCTTATGGTCATGTCTTGACAAGACAAGCCTCCGGCAAACCGTTTAGGAATAGCAGATGGCAAACACGGTGTCCTAGGCGCACCAATGCAAATGCATTGCAAAGAAACACATAAGTGTAGTCAAAACAAGATATTATGAGTTCGAGTAAAGTTCTCCAAACTCCCCAGCAGAGTCGCCAGAAACTGTAGACGTCCCCGAATGCCCCGGGAGGAACGAGTCCCCCGTTCCGTTCGATATTGGGCTCACTACAGTTCGGACTCTCAATTGCCACGGTTCTAAATCTGAACCAAAGAGTCCAAATCCGGCAAATCGTTTTGAGAAAACAGATTTTGAAAGAAGTGCCAAACATGGACTGCTTTGCCAGATACAGAGTCGCCACCTTAATATTTTATTTCGGGGGAAATTTAGGAAACCCTAACTCGTTGCCTAAGGCCATGTGTCCGTCATCACCAAAGTTGCCTCGGCTCGGGAACTTGGGTACGATTGGGGAAGGTCACTTCGTGAGCACCCCCGCTCGCCCGATCAAAGATCGGCCTCTACTAACCATGATATCTATTTTTGAAAACATTATGTGTTCTTATTCCGGTTATTAGTCTAGATTTACTATGTGATGTGCACAGTATACAAGTATAGACTGGATCGCCTGAATTGGAACAAAACATTTCATGTTTGTTTGTTTGAAAATGGTTTGATGGTGCTACTCGCAAGTAGGCTAAGACGTGGATTTGCCACCCTCAGGTGGGCTTAGAAAAACATGATTTTGCCGCTATCTAGTGGGCTTAAAACACACATTTGATGAATTGTTCCAATTCAAATAACCCAACCTTCACCCACAGGCATTCAGGCAGTTATATCACATAAGCATATAGCCTCATGGTAAGCATGCTATTCATGGCAGTCACTCACACGCATGCAAGGATGCTAAAGCATAAAACTTACCGAGTACTCCAAGCCAAAATAGAAGCTAATTAGAAATCCATGCATGATCCTAACTATACAGAAATGCCTAATGCAACACATGCAAAAATGCAACTATAGCAGGCTCGGCTATTCTAAACATGGCATATGAAATGCTACAGCTAACATGCATTCAACTTGGAATTGAAAATACAATGCAGTTAGTATGATGCGCCGAGCCCGGTGCATGCAAAACAGATGAATGAATGCAACATGCTATCATACTGTATGCTAATTGAAACATGCCCTAATCTAACCATCATAAGCTGGTAAATAAAAGGGAGAAAGACGTGGGGTTGGAAGACGTGCATCACACACACGCACACTTATTACAATATTGCCCTCGCGCAGAGGGTCCGAAAGAATAATACAGTCCCAAATAATACAATCCGAATAAATAATACAGTCCAAATATGTACAAAAATCCTAATTAATTACCAAATTAACTAAGAAAACAATAAACTGGCATGCAAGCCAGGGACTGCCTTGACTCTTCTTCAGATGATGAATAATGCATATCCGGGTTGCCTTTGCACGGAAATCCACTGTGATGCCCCAATTAGCCTCTGTTTTACAATAATTTTTTAGAAAGTGCGCCAAGCCCCGGAAGACTACTGATTCTTGATTTGCTGCAACAGAGAGCAGGAAAGGGGCATGGCAAGGTATTTTCAGAAATGTATGCATGCTTCGATCCTCGTGCCACCAATCACGCATCTCAATGCATGATGGCCAAGGAGTCAAATTGCACAACTCAATATGAAATGAATGCACATATAAACACAACAAAACCTAAACTCCATCATGGATAATCCGGAGTGTCGGTGACTGGGAATTGAGACACGTTCCGTCACTTGAAGTACGAAACGTCCCTCGTTTTCCGTGCTCGGGCTAACTCCTATCCCAAGCACAATGCAATATGCATGACATGCATGAATGCAACTAATATACAACCTAGCATGCACAATGCTATGTGATGGCATACACAATGCACGATGTAACATGGCATACGCAATGCTCTAACATACAACCTAGCATACGCAATGCTATAAAATGAAATGGCCTGCTCAATGCACAATGGACTTACACCAACATGAGTGGACCTCAACCACACTCACATTAGTAGCCATGAGATGAAAATGAGATACTCGAAATGCGTGCACACATACACGCAAACCGAGGACCGATCCTAAGGCACAAATGCCACTCTAACAAGGCATGGCAAGGCACGAAATATGGCATACAAACATGCAAGTTTCAGCACTGAAATGTGATGCAAAATGATCCCGAAACATGGAAACATGGCACCCGATGCATGAAATGAGACCCGAAACATGAAATTAGGTACATGGAATGAAGCAAGTAGCAGCTTCTGGCCCTAAATGGCCAAGAACCCTTCAACAAAGTTTAAGAGGGGCTCAAAATGAAGCACTTTACAGTTTACAACAAGCCACGAAAACAAACACAAGTATGGCTAAACTATTGTGCAAGAAATGGGCCAAAAGGGAGACAAAGAAGCAAGTGATGGTTGCTGGCCTCAAACAGAGGAGGGCCCTTCAACAAAGTTGAAGAGGGGCCCAAAATATGGTGTTTTACAGTTAGTGACCAAACCCAAAACAGTGCACATGCAAGCTTAAAATACTATGCAAAATGAGGCCTAAAAAGAGGTTTAAACACAAAGAGCAAAAAGGGAGCTCCAAACAGCAAAGGTCCCTTGATCAAACATGAAGAGGGGGTGAAAATAAGGCTATTTACAGTTCAGACCGGAGCCCAAAAATACAAGTACAAGGGGCTAACAAAACATGCAAAAATAAGGCCAAAAGAGGGATAAAGAGGCAAGTGACAAAAGGAAGCCTCAAAAAGTGAAGATTCCTTCAACAATGTTGAAGAAGGGCTCAAAATAAGCCACTTTTCAGTTCATAACCAAGCTCAAAACAGTTTACAAATAGGCCTAAAATACTATGCAAGAAAGAGGCATACAAGAGAGGTAAAAAAGCAAGTGGTAGCTAGAGACCTTAAACATAGAAGGACCCTAAAACAAACATGAAAAAGACTTCAAAATAATGCTATTTTCAGTTAGGGTCGGAGCCCAAAAATGGAAGCAAGTATGGCTTAGAAAGCATGCAAAAGAAGCTCAAAAAGAGGGAAAGTATGGCTCACCCTTGTAGACCAAACTTCAACAGCCTCTTGGCTTGAGAAAAGGTGCTCCTTGCCTCTAGAAAACAGCTCCAAGTGGCTTGAATGGATGGTGGTGGTATGGTGCTAGGTGGTGGTGTAGAAATGGTGTAGGGTTTGGGAGATTTTGAGGGTTGGAGTGTAGAGAGAGAGAGATACAATGTGGGAGCCTCAAAGCAAATTTTGTAACCCCTCAGATGGGAGTTGGAAGTCCTCTTATATAGGCAAAAGAGGAGGGAAAAAGGGGGGGAATGGAATTCAAGTTTCCCCCCAAAAGTTGGCCCCCCCCGGATACACAATCTGGGGGGAAACAAAATACATATTTGTAGTGTACCTGGAGAGAGGATCATGGCCGGCCGGTTTCCTAGGGTTTAGGTGGCCGGTCGGCCTTCCCCATGGCCGGTCGGTCAAGGGTCAAAAGGGTCAATGAAGATTAATGGCCGGCCATGCCAAAAAGAGGGCCTCTCATGTGTGCACAACACAACCATGTGGTCAAAAACTGGAGAGAATGAACCAGGAGAGAGAAAAGGCCACTTAGGAGGGGTTCAAAAGGGTCACACACAATTACTGGCCGGCCATGTGATATTGGTGGCCTCCCAGGTGTGTACAACACAAATATGTGGTTTAGGGCTGGAAAAAGTGGCCTTAGGGTGGTCAACATTGGCTTTCAAGTGAGAAAAACGGGCGACGGAGGGCGATGGAGAAATAAAACTGGTTGTCAGAACAATTACTGGCCTCCCACCCTTATACGACCTTCTTAACAATGAAACAGAGGTCCCTGCCAAAAATGAACCCAAACCGATGCAAAATGAAGGTTCGGGGGCCGAAATGCGCAGCCCGAGGCCCCGAAAACTGACTGTTAGGCACCGGAAGTGGTGTTCAACCACGAAGTTGGTCTCTCGAGCCACAGTGTCCCTCAAAAGGGAGAAGATAAGATGCATGCCAAAAACCGGAGCAAAGGGAGGTGGTTAAGTGGTCCTGAACCGAGGCACACGGCCAATGACTCCGAAAAATAAAAAATCAGACTCCAAACGGGCAAAATGGCCTACGACCACGAAACATAGCCTACGGCCACTGAGAGATGATCTACGAGACCTCTCCCTCCCTTCGGGAAGAGAAAACAGAGCCTGGTTCGCAAACCGAGGCAAAGCATGAAAGAGTCCGGAAGTCCGGAGGCAAGGCTCGCAGCCGAGACTCTGAAACCTATGAACGAGCACGATATGCAACATCACCAAGCGCTCAATCGGTGACGTCTGGGTCTTAAGGTCGGTCAAAAATGGGGTGTCTACACCAGTATCAATGTTCTTACAGAAGAAGAACATAATATGATTACTTTTGCTGATCAAATTTCTAATCCAGATATGAAATTAAAATTCTTGGAATTATGTTTGCAGCATCAGAAGAAGCAAGAAATTCTTCCTCCTCAACATTACAGTATGAAAGAAGTTTTTCAAAGACTTCAACCTGTTACCAAAGAAAAGCCTTTAACTATCCAAGACTTAAAAATGGAAGTCAATGCTTTAAAAGTTGAAATTAAACATTTGCAAACCTCTAATATTACTATTTATTCTGAAATTAAAAAGATTAATAGTAAGATCCAGAATAAGGAGAAGGGAATCGTAATTAATGAATCTACTTCCGAATCTATTCCAATTCCAGCACCAAAAGAGACTGATTATCTCATGCTCATGAATACTGTTACTTTCTAGAAATGGTATATCAGAATTACTTTTATGATAAAACCAGATTTTATTATAAAAGATGCCATTGCCCTTGTTGATAGTGGAGCTGATATGAATTGTATTCAGGAAGGATTAATTCCTACTAAATACTTTCATAAAACAACCCAATCACTTACAGGTGCAAGTGGTAATTCTTTATATATCAAGTATAAACTTCCAGAAGTATTAATTTGTAATCAATGATTATGTCTTCCGACTTCTTTTGTTCTTATTAAGAATATGTCCCAGGCTCTAATTCTTGGAACACCTTTTCTGTGCTTACTTATGCCAATCTCCAAAATTGATTCTATTGGCATACATACAACCTTAAATAATCAACCGATTATTTTTGAGTTCATTACAGAACCTTATACAAAAGAATTAGATCAGATTAAGGATCTAGTTAATTTCAAAGAAAAACAAATTAATTTCTTATAAAAAGAAATTAGTTTTCTAACTACATAACAAAGACTTCAACAGTCTTCTTTCCAACAAAAAATCAAATCACTTGAACAAGAATTTCAACATGAAATCTGCAGTGATATTCCAAATGCTTTTTGGAACAAGAAGAAACACATAGTTTCTCTTCCCTATGAACCAGGTAATGATGAGCGGAAAATCCCTACTCGCGCTTGACCAAGTCAAATGAAAAAAGAGTATTTAGAACTCTGTAAAATAGAAATTAATACTCTCCTCCAGAAAAAACTCATTTGATCCAGTCGATCTCCTTGGAGTTGTACAGCCTTTTATGTAAACAAAAATGCAGAAATTGAGAGAGGTGTGCCAAGATTGGTAATTAACTATAAACCTCTTAATGAAGCCTTACAATGGATAAGGTATCCAGTTCCTAATAAAAAAGATCTTTTAGATCGACTTCAGGATGCAGTCATATTTTCAAAATTTGACATGAAATCAGGATATTGGCAAGTCCAAATCGCTGAACAAGACAGATACAAAACTGCTTTTACAGTACCTTTTGGGCATTTTGAATGGAATGTTATGCCATTTGGATTAAAAAATGCACCTTCTGAATTCCAGCATATTATGAATGATATATTCAATCCTTATACAGAATTTTCCATTTGCTATATTGATGATGTATTAATATTTTCTTCATCAATTGACCAGCATATAAAACATCTTTACATCTTTACGCATGTTATTATTAAAAATGGCTTAGTTGTTTTTGCATAAAAAATGCAACTCTTTTAAACTACAATTCAATTTTTAGGTCATAATATCCATAATGGTACCATTATTCCCATAAATTGAAGCATGGAATTTGCATCTAAATTTCCAGATGAAATTAAAGACAAAACTCAATTACAAAGATTTTTAGGAAGTGTAAATTATATCCATGATTACTATCCTAACCTTGCTACAGATGCAGCTATTTTATATTCCCGACTTTGAAAAAATCCCTCTCCAGCACAGTAGACCATGAGACCATAGATGTCATAATTAGGATAAAATAAAATAAAACTATGATTAATGATTATTCTTGGGTTAGTGCTTAATGATGGGAAGAACAGAGTTAGGGTTAGTGGGACGTCACCCAAGTCGCGTAATGTCTGATCATTAGCAGTGATTGCGGTTAGGTCTTTGATCACATAAGTCGTTGACAGACGTGCTAGCTTTACCTTGTGTCAAGCACCATTATTGGTAACAGAGCCTTCGTTCTAGGACAACATTGGGTCAAATAGGAATAATTCCAGATATCTTTTCATCATGTCTTCTTCGGTCTCCCAGGTTGCATAGGTTCCTCCGTGGTTTTGCCAATCAACTTTTACTAATGGTATTTCCTTGTTTCTCAACCTTTTGATCCTGTGGTTCACAATTTGGATAGGTCTTTCCTCGTAGGTGTAATCATCTTTCAAAAGTACGTGTGTTGGCTCAATGACATGAAATTAGAGGAACTAATAGTGTGACTTAGAATTGAGGAAGACAACCATGGTATCGACAAGAAGTTGGGAAACCATATCATGTAGGCTAAAACAAATGTTGTGGAACAATGACAATGGTCAAAATTCAATAACAAGAAGCAGAAACATGATGGTAATGGTCTCAAACAAGGATATACTAGTAAGATTAACAACGGGTTCAACAAAAGGTTCAAAGGCAAGTGTCTTGTGTGCAACAAAGATGGACATTACGCTAAGGAATGTCACGTTCGCAAGGATAGGGGAAGTTCAAGCAAAAAGCCAACACAAGCCAACATAGCTGGTGATTTTTATCTTTCCGATAGAGTGGCAAACATCAATCTTACGGCAGTAGTCTCTGAGGCTAATTTGGTGGGCAATCCCAAGGAGTGGTGGGTGGATACTGGAGCAACCAGCCGTATATGTGCAGATAAGAATATGTTCATAACCTACAAAGTAGTGGAAAATGGAGAATTACTTTTATGGGAAACTCCTCCACATTCACTGTAGAAGGACAAGGAAAGATTGTGTTGAAAATGACCTCGGGGAAAGAGCTCACTCTTAACAATGTCTCAATGTGCTAGAAATTAGCAAGAATTTGATTTTCGAGTCATTGTTAATCAAGAATGGGTTTCGATTAGTCTTTGAATCTGTAAAGATTGTACTCTCTAAGAGTGGAATGTATATGGGGCGAGGTTACATGAGTGATGAGCTTTTTAAGCTCAATGTACTAACTGTTGTACCCAATTTGGCTATTAATAATAAGAACACATTTTCTGTTTATATTGTTGAGTCTTCTTTTTAAGGCATGGTAGATTAGGACATGTAAATTTTAATTCTTTGCGTATACTTTTTTCTTTAGAATGCTTACCAAACTTAAAGTTTGACCCTAATTATAAATGTAAGATTTGTGTTGAGTCAAAATTCACTGAGGCATCATTTAATAAAGTAGAAAGAAATACTGAACCTCTAAGTTTAATTCACAGAGATATCTGTGATTTAAAATTTGTTCAAATTAGAGGAGGTAAAAAATACTTTATTATTTTTATTGATGATTGCATTCAATATTGCTATGTTTACTTATTGAGAAGTAAAGATGAAGCTTCAGAAGCTTTTAAGCAATATAAGCTCGAGGTTGAAAATCAACTTGGCAAAACTGTTAAGGTAGTGAGGAGTGTAACACTCGGAAATCAAAGATAATAAACTATCTATAACATTAATAAATAATCATACCATTCTGAATACAATGTCCCTTCCATTTCATATGATTCCATGATACAAAAGGTAGCACATGCAGTTATACATTCACAAGTTTTAACCCTGAATTTATTGCATGTGATACAAGTTAAAGATATGAAATAAGAGTTAAAACCAATAAGAAATGCCCTGAAGACTTACAGCTTTCCAAGACAATGCTTGGCTACAACAAAAGTGAAACCAGAAACTATTTATAAAATTGGAACATTTGATTTTACTAATAGAAAAACTATTAAAACTTTTGAATATGAAGTTCCTTTACAGAATGACGATGAAGTAATTCAATTACTACAAATACAAGATTTAGTTCCTTTTCTGAAAAAATATAAGTATGCCCGCGTAGGACTTGTTCAGATAGCCTTTAAACCCCTAACTCTGTTAGGACAAAATACCAGTCTTACTTGTACACTTAGGGATGACCGGTGCCTAGATTGGAAAGCTTCTTTAATGGGAGCCATTGAAACCAGTTTATCTCATGGACTAGTATATTTCAATATCTATTCGAATTTGAGCATAGCACTCATAGACCCTAATCTGTCTAAAGTTCTTGAATTAAGAATTTTGACTAATTGTTACCAGTATTTACCAGGATCACCACCGTTATCAGCTAGTTTCAAGATTCATCTTAAGGTTTTAAGTACTTTAAATCCTTACATCAAAAAACATAGTGAGTTAGGATAAATCCTTATTGATACTAATATTTTTAGTAGCCAGGTAGCTATTTCTAAAATGATTCCTTGGAGCAATATCGCTTTTTCAAAAAGATGACAAATAAAGAATGTTGTACCAGCCAGACCAATCATTAGACAAACCTTAGATGATGTTATTCAGACACAAGGAGGTAATGTTTATCTTAAATTTCAACGACCCCTCAGCCGAAGCCTGTCCAGTACGAGTCATCACTCTTCTAATCTAACTTATCGAGTAGATTTACCTGAACCCTCCTGACATTCTATGTCTGAACCCATAGAATCTACAAACCAGAGAATGCCTTCTTGGCCTCCTAGTTAGCCTTCTCCTGACCCTTTTCCTAAAACCCTAATTCAGGGTATTCACATTTCTGAAAACGAAATTCCTCATGGAGTTTATGGAACCAGAAGGTCTGAGAGCCTAATTGCTAGTGATATGAATTTTGAAATCTAAATGGATTTTACACTAGAAAGTGAAATAAGAAAGCAATTAAACCAGGACTTTATGTAGGATAAATATCAGGAATTTATGTTATGGTATTTTAATAGCCATACCAATTATGAACTTCAATAGCTAAAGAATCAGTATTATTATCATCTATAGAAATACCAAATTCTTAAACCTTTTCCAGAACGGTTTTATGAATTAATTACAGTCATGGAAGCCCTTTCAACCAGCCAGCTTAATGTCGTGGCGAAAATCCAAAGTACATGGACAATAGTAAGTGGTCAAACCATAGTCTCTGTCCATCTACCACCACAATCTTTAGAATTAGCTCCTAGTGATGTTTCACATCAGCCTTTGATCATCACTGCATATGTGGAGACTCCCTCCAGAATGGATTAAAAAGAGTCTTTATAAATTAAAGATATTGTGCCATTAATAAAACATAATAATTATACTAATTTATGCTTTCAAACAGTAGGAAAACAATTGACGAGAATAGAAGAAACTATTGAAACCTTTAAAGATCGACAATTGATACCCACACCATCAGTCTCTACCCTCCAACTAGTAAATATTAAACCACCTCAAGAAGTTTTAAGTTACGTTCCTATAAACAAGACAATGAATTTATGGATACCCTTCTAAAAAAAAAGAACTGAATTAAATTTAGGGAAATCTGCACCAAGACTTAGTTCTATAAATATGTTGTTTACTCAACAAACTCCAGAATTAAAACAAGAGGATGAGGAAATTACCCCTTCTCTCATTTATGAAATTCAGAATAATTTTCAAGATATGTGATCTGTTACCAGAACTATTTTCCCCAAACAAACAGCACGAACAGCTACAACAGGATCTAGTAGGTATTATTATCATAGACCTACTTCTCAGGATATTCTTTATGAAGAAAATTACTTTCATGCTCAGAACTCTTATCATGGCAAAAAAATTTATGAATGAAATTTAGATGGTTATTCTGAATACCATATATATATGAATTAAGACATCAAATTCTTATGTATGCCACGATATGTAAACAAAATAATAATACTGATCACGAAATAGTTCAATTCATTGTTAATGGATTTATAGGCATCCTTAAAGGGTGGTGGGATAATGTTCTCACCCCTTCTCAACAGAATGAGGTTTTAAATGCAATTACAATTGAAACTGATTCGACCACTAATACTGTTGTTCACCATGAAGATACAGTTTATACTTGAATCCAAACCATTATCTATCATTTTGTTGGAACAACGAATGTTAATAGTGATCGTAGTGGTGAACTTCTTCAGAATCTTAGATGTCCTTCTTTAACCCATTTTCGTTGGTATAAAGATGTGTTTCTAATGAAAGTTATGTAGCGACTTGATGCTAACAGTGAACATTGGAAAGTCAAATTCATTGATGGCCTTCCTACTTTTTTTGCAGAAAAGGTTAGGAAAAAACTAAGGGATCGGTATGATCGCATGGCCATTCCCTATAATCAGTACACCTATGGCCAACTTATAGGCCTAATCCTCGAAGAAGGTCTTTCTTTATGTAATGACCTTAAACTCCACTACCAGATGAGAAAATAGAATATTACCGGCAAAAAAGAATTAGGTGAATTTTGTGATCAATTTGCCTATGTCACCAAAATTCAGTATCCATCCAAAACGCGGAAATCCTATTACAAGAAGCCTTCCAAACAGTATCGTCAATATGATAAAAAAATCCAAAAGTATTCCTTCCGCTTCTTACCAGAAAAAGTTTTCTTCTCCACCCAAGAAAACCACCGTTAAAAAGGTAGCCACTTCTAAAAAAGATATTAAATACTATAAGTGTGGTGCAATTGGACATTATGCTAATCGATATGGGTCGAAATTAAAACATAAAATTAATGCAATGTCTTTGGATCCTATTATAGCTCAACAGCTATTGCAGACTTTATCTGAAGAAGAAACAGATACTAGCTTTGAGTCTGATGGACTCGCTGAGCTTTACTCTCCTTCTACCTCCAGTGACAAGTCAGAGGCACCATAACGAGCTTTACTCTCCTTCTACCTCTAGTGACGAGTCAGAGGCACCATAACCTAATTGTTCTTGTTCTACTAATCTGAATCAAATTTCTGAAATTAACTATTGAAAATCTATAGTTGAAATGAATGGATTGGATCTTGGAGGTCCTAGTATTCATATTTTAACTGATGATCAGAAATCCATGCTCGACCTTGCTGAGCAAATTAAGGATTAAGAAATGAAGTTAAAATTTTTAGACATTTGCTATCAACAACAGAAAGCTGCTACCGAACCACCTTTAATTCCTCTTCAGACTTACAGCATGAGGGACGTTTTGAATAGAATATAGTCTTCACCTGTTACTGAAAAACCAGTCACCATTCAAGACTTAAAAATGGAAATTAATGTCTTAAAAATAGAAATCCGACATCTTCTAACTACTAACCAAGCTATACAAGCCGATATACATCAGCTTAAAACTGCAACATCTAAAAATAAAGTTATTGGTCCAGAAACTTCTGAACAGAAAGATAATCAGTATTTGATGCTTGTTAATTAGGTTACATTTCAGAAATGGTATATACGTATTACTTTTGTTATTCAACCTGATTTCATCATTAAAGATGCAGTTGCCCTTGTTGATAGTGGTGCTGACATGAATTGTATACGAGAAGGATTAATTCCCACCAGATACTTTCAGAAAACTACTCAATCACTTACTAGTGCTAGTGGTAATTCTATGCATATCAAGTATAAAATACCTGAAGCTCTTATTTTTAACCAGGGCAATTGCTTATCTACCTCTTTTGTCCTTATCAGAAATATGGCCCCAACAATTATTTTGGGAATACCATTTTTATGTCTTTTAATGCCTATTACTAAGATTGATCCTATAGGCATTCATATGACTATCTATAATCAACCACTTATTTATGAATTTATAACAGAACCCTACACAAAAGAACTACATCAAATTCATGATTTAGTTACTTTCAAAGAAAAACAAATTAATTTCCTTCAAATAGAAATTCATTTTCTTATAACTGAACAATGGTTACAGTAACCTTCTTTACAGAATAAAATCAAGCTTATTGAAAACAAATTTCAAACAGAAATTTGTAGTAATCTGCCCAATGCTTTTTGGGAAAGAACACCACACATTGTTTCTCTTCCCTACGAACCTGATTTTGATGAAAAATTCATCCCAACCAAAGCTCGCCCTAGTCAAATGAAAAGAGACTATCTTGAACTTTGCAAAACAGAAATTAATTCTCTTCTTCAGAAAAAATTAATCAGAACTAGCCGTTCACCTTGAAGTTGAACATCAATTTATGTTTATAAAAATGCAAAAATAGAAAGAGCTGTGCCCAGATTGATAATTAATTTTAAACCTCTTAATGATGTCTTAAAATGGATCAGATATCCAATTCTAAATAAAAAAGATCTTTTAGATCGTTTACAGGATGCTGTCATTTTTTTCAAAATTTGATCTTAAATCAAGTTATTGGCAAGTACAAATTGCTGAACATGATCGTTATAAAACTGCTTTTACAGTACCCTATGGGCATTTTGAATGGAATGTTATGCCATTTGGTTTGAAAAATGCTACTTTAGAATTTTAGCATATCATGAATGATATTTTTACTCCTTATACTGAATTTGCTATTTGCTATATGGATGATGTTCTCATTTTCTCATCTTCTATTGATCAGCATATTAAACATCTTAACATCTTTAAGCATGTTATCATCAGAAATGGTTTCGTTATTTTTGCACAAAAAATGAAACTTTTTCAGACAACCGTACGATTTTTGGGTCATAACATTCATAATGGTAGTATTATACCCATTAACCACAGTATGGAGTTTGCATCTAAATTTCCTGATGAAATTAAAGATAAAACTCAATTACAGGGATTTCTTGATAGTTTGAATTATATTCGAGGCTATTATCATCAGTTATCTAAGGATGCATCCATCTTATATACTCGATTAAAGAAAAATCCTCCCCCTTGGTCTGATGAACATACCCAAGCTATACAGAAGATAAAGGCTAAAGTTAAACAACTTCCTTGCCTTCATCTTCCTAACCCCACATGGAAAAAAACTGTTGAAATAGATGTTTCTAATCAGGGATATGGTGGGATTTAAAAACAAATTAATCCTACCACTTCAATAGAAGAACTTTTATGGTTTACA
Source organism: Camellia sinensis (assembly GCF_055761805.1). Lineage (NCBI taxonomy): Eukaryota > Viridiplantae > Streptophyta > Magnoliopsida > Ericales > Theaceae > Camellia > Camellia sinensis. Next base: position 77,701,537 of record NC_138964.1, read on the forward strand.
TCTGGTAGTTGGAAAGGACCAACTTTAAACTATCCAACCATTAAACAGGAATGCTTGGCTACTATTAAATGTGTTTTAAAATTTTAGGATGATTTACTCAATCAACATTTTCTTATTACGGTAGATTGTTCTGCCACAAAACAAATTTTTAAAAAAGATGTTCTCAATCTAGCATCTAAACAGATATTTGCCACTTGGCAAAGTATTTTATTAGTATTTGACTTTGATATTGCATATATCAAAGATGAACAAAATTCTTTACCAGATTTCCTAACCCGTGAATATTTGCAGTGCCCAGGAATCTCATGACCAGCAGAGGCCGTGGTCGGGGATCTAATCCTTACCAAACAGAATTTCCAAGACTCCAAGCCTCTACCAGTAAAGGTGAATCCAGTCAAACGGTTAAGGATATTCTCCTTAAACCTGAAGAACAGTATACCACAAATAGTATTACTGAGGAAACAATTCTCTATATTGAACCGGCAGATGAACAATGGATGTCAAATCCATGGGAAATCAGGCGGCGGTATCATACCATGCAACAATTTCCCCCTCATTTTGACCAATATCGTTATGTTTATGAACAGATACTTGTTGAGACTGCTGTTGCTGAGATCAAGCATACTTTCCATGATCCCTCCAAAACGGTCAGTCCTATCCAGATAGCCCAAAACAGATATCTCTAAACAAATAATTAATTTCCATAAAGACAAACTTTCCAAATTCCAAGATGTGAGTGGTAATACATACCCAACTCCACCATCTTCATCAATATCTATCTAATTTAAAATATATAATCTCATTTCAAAACTAGGGTGATGTGCACTACACTTATTAACGTTCGTCCCATATAATTTCCTGATTCTAGTGTAAATGTGAGGAGATGAATTTTCAAATTATGTTTCTAACTAGTATCTAGACATTAATTAAATACGATATCATATTCACGATTAATAGTTTTTCAAACTGAAAATTTGTAAAATTTTATTGTTTTTATGTTTGAGTAACTACCAAATTTCCCCCCTTTTGAAAATTAAAATATATAATCTCATTTCAAAAACCACACAACAATTTCCCCCTCATTTTGTCCAGTACCGTTATGTTTACGAACAGATACTTATTGAGACTGCTGTTGCTGAGATCAAGCATACTTTGCATGATCCCTCTAAAATGGCCAGTCCTATCTAGTATAGTAAAATTACTATCAGAAATATTATGCCCATTACCACCTAGGGCGTTCATCCGCATACTACTCGCCAACTTGACATTCGTAGCAGGAAAACTCGGTATAGTTATTGGGACTATATCGATGCTTTTACTTAAACATTTTACTACCAGAATCCCATTAACAATCATTCATGGGTTTTCTTCATCTGCCTTGATGTCCTAAAAAATGATGTCCTTTCCTGGTTCCTTGTTTGGTGGGATAAATTTGGGTTACAGTTAGAAGTATTACCAGTACCAATCAGGGAAGCCTATAATGAATGGCATGTTGCATATTCCCATTTACCAGTTAATAAGGATATTTCCATTACTAAATCCGTAGTTCATTTCACAATCCATTTTGGTATTCCATGGATTTGGAAATGGGACTTTCAGTGTGATTATCAGAATAAGATCCCACGTTTTAAAAGGGTTTTCTTTGTGAGATGGTGGGATAAGGGTATGAACCCTACTCTACCAGAAACTATCTAGAAAATCAAGGCAAATTCTCAAGCCTATTGGGATGCTGTTCCAAAAACTATTCCTAGCCAACTAGTTACTCATAATCCGTTTTTACAAATCCAAACAGAATTACGACAAAAATATCCTAATTTGTCAGAAACAAAATTAATTGTTAAAAGTATGGATTTTTTGTAGGAACAGTTTCTCCAAATTATTTTCGGAGATGATACCTCCATGAAATCTGTTACCAGCAGTCAAGATCATGAAGATCCTGATAAGGATGAAAATGAATTTACTATATTAGCTGGCGAATCACAAGCACCAGAAGATGGCGAACCCAACTTTGGCAATTTTTGGGATTCACTCACCAGTATGATTACTGACAAAATCGATAAAGAAAAAGATAAAAAAGGAAAAGGCAAAGCATGATGAGTTTTGTCCCTCACTAGCAAAATCGTCGGCATAAAACGAAAAAACCATTACAACAACTTTTGACAAAAGCAGATGCCCTGTTTGCCATCCAGATTTATCGCACAGCTGTCCAAACAACTGTCTGCAACTAGACAATGTAGATAAGATGCTGACTAATTGAGGATAAGGACAATCGACTCCAACACCACTAGGACACACCACCTGTCCTCCTTGTATCTTATCTTATCTGTCTTACTGTCTATAAAAGGGAAGGACCTCATCCTTGTTGACGCAGAATCGTTAAGAGTTTTATTATTAAGAGTTTATTTTTAGAGTGTGATTGTAATTCCAAACCTTGTGGGCTCTCTATCTCTCTTGTAAAAAATTTCTCCAATATACAAATTAAGTATTGAAGAATAAAGTTGTTTTGAAGATTGTGATTATAAGTATTTCTTTCTTTAATGTATGTCGTCTATTGACATACTTGTAGATTTATTAAATGTTTTAGAATTTTATATTACAAGTCGTAATAATTATCTAACATTTCTTCAAGATTCGTATCTTCGGCCTTGGGCTACGCAACAGGTAGAATTCTGTGAACAACAAATACACAGAATCAAACAGCAAATACATGAACATATCTATGTGTGGGTGGCCGCCATTAGGCTTCCACTTAAACAGTAAATTATGAGACCATATATGTCATAATTTGTTTATTATATACTCGCATCGTGTGTTTGTATATTCATGGGTTTGTGCCAAATAAGGGTAGATTACAGTTAGGGGAAGTGGGACGTCACCCAAGTCACGTTTAGGTTAGTCCATAAGCAGGGATTGCAGATAGGACACTTTACCTTGTAAATCGTTGATAGACGTGCTTAACCTAGCCCCTTTCGTGCGAGAGCCATTATGGTTCCATATGTAGGAGTATTTGACGCGCTAAACAATGCAAATGCATCTGCCTATACCTAGGAACCTTCCAGTGTCATTATCCTCTCATAAATGGGTGAAGTGCTGTTACGAATTGAGGCATATGATATGCACTGATACCAATTATCCTCGTAACTTAAACCAGAATTTCCCATTTTATCAGATACTATACCCCAACGGTTGTTAGACTCCTTGTAGTGACATCACATCACATCACACTTTACCTTGTTAGACTCCATAGATCTCAGTATAAGCTTGCACATGACATCACATCACATCAAATGAGTAGTTTTTTGTCAAACATTTTATTATGAAAAATGTTTGAGATCCTAAAAAACTCTTAAATTTCTACCCATAATGATATGTCATGATAGGTGTCAGTTTTTTATTTGTTACACACCAATAATTAAGAGCCCCATTCCCTTATCACATCATTATAAATGAATTTGTGGGTTAACATTACTCCTATTATAATTGGATTAGAATCCTCGCCGATTATTTTCTCACCCATAATTTATAATGGGCCCACCATTTAGTAAAGTAGAAAGAAATACTGAACCTCTAAATTTATTTCACACAGATATCTGTGATTTAAAATTTGTTCAAATTAGAGGAGGTAAAAAATATTTTATTGCTTTCATTGATGATTGCACTCAATATTGCTATGTTTACTTATTGAAAAGTAAAGATGAAGCCTTAGAAGTTTTAAGCAATGTAAGCTTGAGATTGAAAATTAACTTGGCAAAACTATTAAGGTAGTGAGGAGTGTAACACCTCGAAATCAAAGCTAATAAACTATCCATAATATTAATAAATAATCATACCATTTCTAAATACAATGTCCCTTCCATTTCATATGATTCCATGATACAAAACGTAGCACATGCAGTTATACATTCACAAGTTTTAACTCTGAATCTACAGCATGTGATAGAAGTTAAAGATATGAAATAAGAGTTAAAACCAATAAGAAATGCCCTGAAGACTTACAACTTTCCAAGACAATGCTTGGTTACAACAAAAGTGAGTTTTAAACTCAATAAAGATAAAGCGCTAGGCTTGTACAAAATAATTACAACACGTAAACAAAATGAAGCTCTTGCTCCAAGTCCTCCCAAGCTATTGGCAAAGGCATATCATTAGCACCTGAAAATAGTTTTCCACATAGGGTGAGCCAAAGCCCAATAGAGGTACTGGAACACAGTTTATGAATCTTAACAAAGATATAAGGTGAATGCATATGCAATGCTCGTGCGAAAACGTTCTCATTTCTCTTTCCAAAAACCGTGCAACGCCAATATCATTTTCTTTACAAAAAAAGAAAAAAAAAACAAGGCAATGAATATAAGAATGTGAATCTCTAGGACGTGTCTGCAGGTAGGCTACAAGCACTACCAAATTGTCATTTTTACCGGTATTAACTGGAAAGCTCGACACCTAACCGCACAGGTTTCTAGTCTTTCACCAAGGACACACAGGCTAACTTAATACCACAACTACACTCCTAACTAGATTCACCAAGTTATTCACCACTTTTTCTCAAAACAACAACATTTTCAAATGTGTTAAATATGCATCAATGTTCAATGCAATGGATGAGAAAATAGTTTCAATTCTCCTAATTCTGATATAATTTCTACAACAATCATATTATCCTCCACCGATAGCCCAAAACAGATATCTCTAAACAAATAATTAATTTTCATAAAGATAAACTTTCCAAATTCCAAGATATGAGTGGTAATACATACCCAACTCCACCATCTTCATCAATATCTATCCAATTTAAAATATATAATCTCATTTCAAAACCAGGGTGATGTGCACCACACTTATTAACGTTCGTCCCATATAATTTCCTAATTCTAGAGTAAATGTGAAGAGATGAATTTTCAAATTATGGTTCTTACTAGTATCTAGACATTAATTAAATAAGATATCATATTCATGATTTATAGTTTTTCAAACTTAAAATTTGTAAAATTTTATTGTTTTCATGGTTGAGTAACTACCAAATTTCCCCACTTTTGAAAATTAAAATATATAATCTCATTTCAAGAACCACACAACAATTTCCCCCTCATTTTGACCAATATCGTTATGTTTATGAACAGATACTTCTTGAGACTGTTGTTGTTGAGATCAAGCATACTTTGCATGATCCCTCTAAAACAGCCAGCCTTATCCAGTATAGTAACATTACTATCAGAAATATTATGCCCATTACCACCTGGGGCATTCATCCGCATACTACTCGCCAACTTGACATTCGTAACAGGGAAACCCGGTATAGTTATTGGGACTATATCAATGCTTTTACTCAAACATTTTATTACCCAAATCCCATTAACAACCATTCATGGTTTATCCACATCTGCCCTGATGTCCTAAAAAATGATGTCCCTTCCTGGTTCCTCGTTTGGTGGGATAAATTTGGGTTATAACTAGAAGTATTACTAGTACCAATTAGGGAAGCCTATAATGAATGGCATGTTGCATATTCCCATTTACCAATTAATAAGGATATTTCCATTACTAAATCCTTAGTCCATTTCACAATCCGTTTTGGTATTCCATGGATTTGGAAATGGGACTTTCAGTGTGATTATCAGAATAAGATCCCACATCTCAAAAGGGTTTTCTTTGTTAGATGGTGGGATAAGGGTATGAACCCTACTCTCCCAGAAACTATCTAGAAAATCAAGGCACATTCTCAAGCTTGTTGGGATGCTGTTCCAAAAACTATTCCTAGCCAACCAGTTACTCAAAATTCATTTTTACAAATCCAAACAGAATTACGACAAAAATATCATAATTTGTCAGAAACAGAATTAATTGTTAAAAGTATGGATTTTACGAAAGAACGGTTTCTCCAAACTGTTTCCGGAGATGATACCTCTATGAAATCTATTACCAGGAGTCAAGATCATGAAGATCCTGATCATGATGAAAATGAATTTGATGTATTAGCTGGCGAATCACAAGCACTAGAAGATGATGAACCCAACTTTGGTGATTTTTGGGATTCACTCACCAGTATGACTGGGGATAAAATTGATAAAGAAAAAGATAAAAAAGGCAAAGGCAAAGCATGATGAGTTTTGTCCCTCACCAGCAAAACCGTCAGCATAAAACGAAAAAACCAGTACAATAACTTGTGACAAAAGTAAATGCCCTATCTGCCATCCAGATTTATCTCACAGCTGTCTGAACAGCTGTCTGCAACCAGACAATGTAGATAAGATGCTGACTAATTGAGGATAAGGACGGTCGACTCCAACACCACTAGGACACTCCACCTGTCCTCCTTGTATCTTATCTTTTCTGTCTTACTATCTATAAAAGGGATGGACCTCACCCTTGTTGATATCGCCGCTTGATTTCCCATGGATCTGACATCCATTGTTCATCTGCTGGTTCAATATGAAGAACTGTTTTCTTAGTAATACTTTTACGGTATACTGTTCTTTAGGTTTAAGGAGAATATCTTTCACCATTTGGTTGGATTCACCTTTACTGGTAGAGGCCTGGAGCCTTGGAAATTCTGTTTGGTAGGGATTAGATCCCCGACCACGGCCTCTGCGGCTCCGGGCTCTGCTGGTCATGAGTTTCCTGGGCCTTGTAAATATTCACGGGTTAGGAAATCAGATAAAGAATTCTGTTCACCTTTGATATATGCAATATCAAAATCAAATACTGATAAAATACTTTGCCAAGTGGTGATTATCTGTTTAGATGCTAGATTGAGAACATCTTTTTTGAAAATCTGTTTTGTGGCAGAACAATCTACCGTAATAAGAAAATGTTGATTGAGTAGATCATCTTAAAATTTTAAAAGACATTTAACAATAGCTAAGCATTCCTGTGTAATGGTTGGATAGTTTAAAGCTGGTCATTTCCAACTACCGGATGTAAACCGTAAAAGTTCTTCTATTGAAATGGTAGGATTAATTTGTTTTAAAATCCCACCATATCCCTGATTAGAAGCATCTGTTTCAACAATTTTCTTCCATGTTGGGTTAGGAGTATGAAGACAAGGAAGTTGTTTAACTTTAGCCTTTATCTTCTGTATAGCTTGGGTATGTCATCAGACCAAGGGGAAGGATTTTTCAGTAATCGAGTATATAAGATGGATGCATTCTTAGATAACTGATGATAATAGCCTTGAATATAATTCAAACTACCAAGAAATCTCTATAATTGAGTTTTATCTTTAATTTCATCAGGAAATTTCGATGCAAACTCTATACTGTGGTTAATGGGTATAATACTACCATTATGAATGTTATGACCCAAAAATCGTACGATTGTCTGAAAAAGTTTCATTTTTGGTGTAGAAATAACTAAACCATTTCTGATGATAACATGCTTAAAGATGTTAAGATGTTTAATAGGCTGATCAATAGAAGATGAGAAAATGAGAGCATCATCTATATACTAGATAGCAAATTCGGTATAAGGGGTAAAAATATCATTCATGATATGCTGAAATTCTGAAAGAGCATTTTTCAAACCAAATGACATAACATTCCATTCAAAATGCCCAAAGGGTACTGTAAAAGCAGTTTTATAATGGTCCTGTTTCGCAATTTTTACTTGCGAATAGCCTGATTTAAGATCAAATTTTGAAAAAATGACAGCGACCTGTACATGATCTGAAAGGTCTTTTTTATTCATGGATATCTGATCCACTTTAAGACATCATTAAGAGGTTTAAAATTAATTACTAATCTGGGCACACCTCTTTCTATTTCTGCATTTTTATTAATATAAAATGCTGTACAACTCCAAGGTGAATGGCTAGTTCTGATTAATTTTTTCCGAAGAAGAGAATTAATTTCTATTTTGCAAAGTTCAAGATAGTCTTTTTTCATTTGACTAGGGTGAGCTTTGGTTGGGATGAATTTTTCATCAAAATTGGTTTCGTAGGGAAGAGAAACAATGTGTCATTTTCTTTCCCAAAAAGCATTAGGTAGATCACTACAAATTTCTGTTTGAAATTCGTTTTCAATAAGCTTGATTTTATTCTGTAAAGAAGGTTGCTGTAACCGTTGTTCAGTTGTAAGAAAATGAATTTCTGTTTGAAGGAAATTAATTTGTTTTTCTTTGAAAGTAGCTAAATCACGAATTTGATGTAGTTCTTTTGTGTAAGGTTCTGTTACAAATTCAAAAATAAGTGGTTGATTACAGATAGTCGTATGAATGCCTATAGGATCAATCTTAGTAATAGGCATTAAAAGACATAAAAATGATGTTCCCAAAATAATTGTTGGGGTCATATTTCTGATAAGGACAAAAGAGGTAGATAAGCAATTGCCCTAGTTACAAATAAGAGCTTCAGGTATTTTATACTTGATATGCATAGAATTACCACTAGCACTAGTAAGTGACTGAGTAGTTTTCTGAAAGTATCTGGTGGGAATTAATCCTTCCTGTATACAATTCATGTCAGCACCACTATCAACAAGGGCAACTGCATCTTTAATAGTGAAATTGGGTTGAATAACAAAAGTAATACGTATATACCATTTCTGAAATGTAACCTGATTAACAAGCATAAAATACTGATTATCTTTTTGTTCAGAAGTTTCTGGAGCAATAACTTTATTTTGAGATGTTGCAATTTTAAGCTGGTGTATATCGGCTTGTATAGCTTGGTTGGCAATTTGAAGATGTCGGATTCTATTTTTAAGACATTAATTTCCATTTTTAGGTCTTGAATGGTGACTGGTTTTTCAGTAACAGGTGAAGACTGTATTCTATTCAAAACATCTCTCATGCTGTAAGTCTGAAGAGGAATTAAAGGTGGTTCAGTAGCAGCTTTCTGTTGTTGATAGCAAACGTCTAAAAATTTTAACTTCATTTCTGAATCCTTAATTTGCTCAGCAAGGTCGAGCATGGATTTCTGATCATCAGTTAAAACATGAATTCTAGGACCTCCAAGATCCAATCCATTCATTTCAACTATAGATTTCCAATAGTTAATTTCAGAAATATGATTCAGATTAGTAGAACAAGAACAATTAGGTTCTGGTGCCTCTGATTCGTCACTAGAGGTAGAAAGAGAGTAAAGCTCAGCGAGTCCATTAGACTCAGAGCTAGCATCTGTTTCTTTTTCAGATAAAGTCTGCAATAGCTATTGAGCTATAATAGGATCCAAAGACATTGCATTAATTTTCTGTTTTAATTTCAACCTACATCGATTAGCATAATGTCCGATTGCACCACACTTATAGCATTTAATATCTTTTTTAGAAGTGGCTGCCTTTTTAACAGTGGTTTTCTTAGGTGGAGAAGAAAACTTTTTCTGGTGAGAGGCGGAATGAATACTTTTGGATTTTTTATAGTATTGACGATACTGTTTGGAAGGCTTCTTGTAATAAGATTTCCTTGTTTTGGATGGATACTGAATTTTGGTGTCATAGGCAAATTGATCACAAAATTCACCTAATTCTTTTTTGCCTGTAATATTTTGTTTTCTCATCTGGAATTGGAGTTTAAGGTCATTACATAAAGAAAGACCTTCATCAAGGATTAGGCCTATAAGTTGGCCATAGGTGTACTAATTATAAGGAATGGCCATGCGATCATGCTGATTCCTTAGTTTTTTCCTAACCTTTTCTGCAAAAAGAGTAGGAAGGCCATCAATGAATTTGGCTTTCTAATGTTCACTGTTAGCATCGGGTCGCTGTATAACTTTCATTAGAAACACATCTTTATACCAACGAAAATGGGTTAAAGAAAGACATCGAAGATTCTAGAGAAATTCACGACTACGATCACTGTTAACATTCGTTGTTCCAACAAAATGATATATAATGGTTTCGATTAAAGTATAAACTGCATCTTCATGGTGAAGAGCAGTATTACTGGTCAGATCAGTTTCAATTTTAATTGCATTTTAAACCTCATTCTGTTGAGAATGAGTGAGAACATTATCCCACCATCCTTTAAGGATGCCTATAAAGCCATTGACAATGAATAGAACTATCTGGTGATCAGTATTATTATTCTGTTTACATATCGTGGCATACATAAGAATTTGATGTATTAATTCATATATATGGTATTCAGAATAACCATCTAAATTCCATTCATAAATAGTTTTGCCATGATAAGAATTCTAGGCATGAAAATAATTTTCTTCATAAAGAATATCCTGAGGGGTAGGTCTATGATATCAGTACCTACTAGATCCTGTTGTAGCTGTTCGTGCTGTTTGTTTGGGGAAAATAGTTTTGTTAACAAATTGCATATCTTGAAAATTATTCTGAATTTCATAAATGAGAGAAGAGGTAATTTCCTTATCCTCTTGTTTTAATTCCGGAGTTTGTTGAGTAGACAACATATTTATAGAACTGTCCTGGTGCAGATTTCTCTAAATTTAATTTAGTCATTTTTCTTAGAAGGGCATCCATAAATTCATTGTCCTGTTTATCGGAACGTAACTTAAAATTAGTTATTTCTAGAGGTGGTTTAATGTTTACTGGTTGGAGGATAGAGACTGATGGTGTGGGGATCAATTGTCGATCTTTAAAGGTTTCAAAAGTTTCTTATATTCTTATCAATTGTTTTCCTACTGTTTGAAAGCATAAATTAATATAATTATTCTATTTTATTAATGGCACAATATCTTTAGTCTATAAAGACTCTCTTTTAGCCATTCTAAAGGGAGTCTCCACATATGCAGTGATGATCAAAGGCTGACGTGAAACATCACTAGGAGCTAATTCTAAAGATTGTGGTGGTAGATGGACAGAGACTATGGTTTGACCACTTACTGTTGTCCATGTCCTTTGGATTTTCTCTGCGACATTAAGCTGGCTGGTTAAAAGGGCTTCCATGATTGTAATTAATTCATAAAACCATTTTGGAAAAGGTTTAAGAATTTGGTATTTCTCTAGACGACAATAATACTGATTCTTTAGCTGTTGAAGTTCATAATTGGTATGGTTATTAAAATACCATAACCTAAATTCTTGATATTTATCCTGCATAAAGTCCTGGTTTAATTGCTTTCTTATTTCACTTCATGGTGTAATATCCATTTAGATTTCAAAATTCATATCACTAGCAATTAGGCTCTCAGACCTTTTGGTTCCATAAACTCCATGAGGAATTTGGTTTTCAGGAATGTGAATACCCTGAATTAGGGTTTCAGGAAAAGGGTCAGGAGAAGGCTGACTAGGAGGCCGAGAAGGCATTTCTTGGTTTACAGATTCTATGGGTTCATACATAGAATGTCTGGAGGATTCAGGTAAATCTACTCGGTAAGGTAGATTAGAAGAGTGATGACTCATACTGGACAGGCTTCGGCTGAGGGGTCGTTGAAGTTTAAGATAAACATTACCTCTTTGTGTCTGAATAACATCATCTAAGGTTTGTCTGATGATTGGTCTGGCTTGTACAACATTCTTTATTTGCTATCTTTTTGGAAAAGTGATATTGTTCCAAGGAATCATTTTAGGAATAGCTACTTGGCTACTGAAAAGATTAGTATCAATAAGGACAGTTTGTCCTAACTTACTATGTTTTCTGATGTAAGGATTTAAAGTACTTAAAACCTTAAGATGAATCTTGAAAATAGCTGATAACGGTGGTGATCCTGGTAAATATTGGTAACCATTAGTCAAATTCTTAATTCAAGAACTTTAGACAGATTAGGGTCTATGAGTGCTATGCTCAAATTCAGATAGATATTGAAATATACTGGTCCATGAGATAAACTGGTTTCAAGGGCTCCCATTAAAGAAGCTTTCCAATCAAGGCACCGGCCATCCCTGAGTGTACAAGTAAGACTGGTATTTTGTCCTAACAGAGTTAGGGGTTTAAAGGCTATCTGAACAAGTCCTATGTGGACATAATTATATTTTTTCAAAAACGGTACTAAATCCTGTATTTGTAGTAATTGAATTACTTCATCGTCATTCTGTAAAGGAACTTCATGTTCAAAAGTTTTAATAATTTTTCTACTGGTAAAATCAAAGGTTCCAATTTTATAAATAGTTTCTGGTTTCACTTTAGGAATTGTTCATTTATCAAGGGCTTCCTTCATATCCTAGTAGGCTACTAGTTCTCTTGCTTTTGATGTAGAAGCGACTGTATTGGCTACGGTTGTGATAGTTGCTTCTTCTGCCATAGGTTGTGTATGACCATACATGTATAATTTAGATATGATATATATGTATTATGATTTGGTATAAACATGGCTCTCATACCAACTAAGTGCTCGAAAGGGGCTAGGTTAAGCACGTCTTTCAATGATTTACAAGGTAAACTGTCCTATCTGCAATCCCTGCTTATGGACTAACCTAAACGTGACTTGGGTGATGTCCCTCTTCTTCTAACTGTAATCTACCCTTATTTGGAACAAACCCTGGAATATACAAACACATAATGTAAGTATATAATAAACAAATTACGACATATATGGTCTCATAATTTACTGTTGAGGTGGAGGCCTAACGGCGGTTGCCCACACACAGATATGTTCTTGTATTTGTTGTTTGATTCTGTGTATTTGTTGTTCACAGAATTCTACCTATTGCGTAGCCCAGGGCTGAAGATATGGATCTTGAAGAAATGTTAGATAATTATTATGACTTGTAATATAAAATTCTAAAACATTTAATAAATCTATAAGTATATCAACAGAGGGCATACATTAAAGAAAGAAATACTTACAGTCACAATCTTCAAAACAACTTAATTATTCAATACTTAATTTGTATATTGAAGAAATTTTTACAAGAGAGAGAGAGAGAGAGAGAGAGAGAGAGAGAGAGCTCACAAGGTTTGGAATTACAATCACACTCTGAAGAAGTTCACAACTATGATCACTGTTAACATTCGATGTTCCAACAAAATGATAGATAATGGTTTAGATTAAAGTATGAACTGCATCTTCTTGGTGAACAACAGTATTAGTGGTCGGATCAGTTTCAATTTTAATAGCATTTAAAACCTCATTATGTTGAGAAGGAGTGAGAACATTATCCCACTATCCTTTAAGGATGCCTGTAAATCCATTAACAATGAATCGAACTATTTGGTGATCAGTATTATTATTTTGTTTATATATTGTGGCATACATAAGAATTTGATGTATTAATTCATATATATGCTATTCATAATAACCATCTAAATTCCATTCATAAATTGTTTTGCCATGATAAGAATTCTGGGCATGATAGTAATTTTCTTCATAAAGAATTTCTTGAGGGGAAGGTCTATGATAATAATACCTACTAGATCATGTTGTAGCTGTTCGTGCTGTTTGTTTAGGAAAAATAGTTCTATTAATAGATTGCATATCTTGAAAATTATTTTGAATTTTCAAAATAATTACAACATGTAAACAAAATGAAGCTCTTGCTCCAAGTCCTCCCAAGCTATTGGTGGAGGCATATCATCAGCACCTGAAAATTGTTTTTCACATAGGGTGAGCCAAAGCCCAATAGAGATACTAAAACACAGTTTATGAATCTTAACAAAGATATAAGGTGAATGCCTATGCAATGCTCATGCGAAAACGTTCTCATTTCTCTTCCAAAAACCGTGCAATGCCAATATCGTTTCTTTTACCAAAAAAAAACAAACAAACAAGGCAATGAATATAACAATGTGAATCTCTAGGACGTGTCTGCAAGTAGGCTACAAGCACTACCAAATTGTCATTTTTACCGTTATTAACTGGAAAGCTCGACACTTAACGGCGCAGGTTTTTGGTCTTTCACCAAGGACACACAGGCTAACTTAATACCACAACTACACTCCTAACCAGAATCACCAATATGTTCACCATATTTTCTCAAAACAACAACATTTTCAATTGTGTTAAATATGCAACAATATTCAATGCAATGAATGAGAAAATAGTTTCAATTCTCCTAATTCTCATGCAATTTCTACAACAATCATATTATCCTCCACCGATAGCCCAAAACAGATATCTCTAAACAGATAATTAATTTCTATAAAGATAAACTTTCCAAATTCGAAGATGTGAGTGGTAATACATACCCAACTCCACCATCTTCATCAATGTGGATGTTTGGGAAGTGGCTTTTGTTTTCAGGCTTTTTGGCTTTTTGACTATTTTAGTAGGCTATTTTAGTTTGTGTTTGGAAAGTTGGGTTAAATTTTTGGGTTGAGTGTTGTATTAAAAAATGTGTTTGAAATGATGTTTAAGATTGAAATAACAAATTTTCCCCTAACCTTATTTTTTCCAAAATTGATCTATAGGGGTAAAATGGTCATTTAACTGTCTGAAGCCTACACTGTGTTGGTGACAGTGTAGGCTGTCTGCTGCTGACAGCCGCTGCTTTTTATTTTTATTATTTTTTTTTGAATTAGGCGGGACAATTTGAGGCTAAAAGGCTTTTTTGCAATTTGAGGCTAAAATAGCCTATCTCAAAGGTTCCCAAACACTGCCAATATCTATCCAATTTCACATTTTCAATATCAATTCCAATTATTTATACAAAATTAACATTTGATATACTTAGGGCAAAACCCCATTTTTTCCTAGAGTCAATTCCAAGTATCTGGGCCGTATCTTAATTTGCTTGGGCTTTGGGCTTGAGTTTTTATCCTCCACAATTGGCCCCCTTTTGGCATTTTATTTTTAAAGGATTGCCGAAGGTGCCTTAGCCGACTTTCGCAGGTTCCTGGGAAAACAACGCCATCTATGACACAAGTCTGTTAAGTATTCTTATTTAAATAATGACGCACGTCATTTCCTTCTTCAATGCGTCGTTTCGTGTTTGACGTATTTAATCGAAGGTTTTGGTCCTTTTCTCTTTCGTCTCCCATCGCATCACGTCCTCTACTCTTATATTCATTTCCCCATCCTTCAGTAGAAGTTATTTGTAAATTCATCCTATTTCTTCTTGTGATTTCTCATTTTTGTTAGCTTTTGTTTGACTAAAATGAATCGATTGAGATTCTTTTTCAAATTTGAAGAGAGCATTGCCGAATTCAGGGCTTTGTATAATATCCCTGAGGATGTCGTTGCTGGCTTTCCCACCTCCGATGATGGTTTTTCAGAGGGTTTTGAAGAATGAATCCCTCTCCCTTTGATAAATATAGTAAATGGAGGAGTTAGATTACTTTTGCATCCCCTCATTCGAGAGGTGCTTCACTTTTATGGGGTACCCCTTTCCCAACTATCCCCTAATTTCTTTAGGATAGTGATGGGAGTAGTGGCCATGAATGATATTCTTGGAATCAACTTCGGTCTGTCTAAGATTAGGTACTGTTATGATTTTGTTCCCACCACCAAAGAAAGAGCAAAGTTTTACTTCAAACCCAGGTCGGTGAAGCGCCAACTTGTTCAAATGCTTCTTGATTCTGGTAAAGGTGTGAATGATGTGTTTGTTATAATAGAGGGAAACTGGAAATTTCCTCATAGAGTTGATCGAATACAACCTGTCCCTAAGGTCACTGGCTGCCCAGGTTATAAGTCACCTTTATTTGGTTTGTCCTTATATCTGTTTTGTCATCTAATTTTACTAATAGTTGTGTTTATTTGCCACAGCTCCCGAAGTCTTTACTCATCCTAGCGAGTGGGAAGATCAAGTAAAACTCTCCCTTTTGCAGCGAGCTTGGTCATACAGAGGGCCACAAGAACAACAAGGGCAAGGGCGGGCTGCTCATGTCTTGCTTGCATACATTCCTTATTACGGAACAGTAATAGCCATAGATGGCATAGATCTCGGTGCTGATGGTGGTTTTGATTTTTTCATCCTTCCTTATTTACGAGAGAACGTTGAAGAAGTTGCTCCTAAAGAAGGATTCCAAGAAGAATCATCTAGTTCAGAGGCCACCATATCCGACACCATGCCACCAAAGAATTTTTTGGAGATTGTCGCGGCTAGAAATCGTGAAAGAGCTGCGGCGGTAACATCTACTTCACAAACGTCTTCTAACCTTTCAACTGCCGATCGGCCCTAGCATTCGCCGATTGTCATGGTAAGCGATTCTCTTAATCCTGTAGTAGTCTCTGATGACCCTATTCCTCCTGCCCAAAAATTGGGCAAACGACCGTCCCAACCAATCGACCGAAGTTCGGAAGAAGAGTAGCACCGATCCTTCTACAGTTGCCACGGTATCATCTCCAGCCTCTGCTTCTGAACTAGTAGTCATTATTTCTCCGATCACTTTGGTGCATGCCCTTAAGGATTGGCAGTTGATGAATGCAGATTCGGCTATGGGTAGTGCTGAAGTTGTTGCTATGATTGTTCGCAGTTTGATTGTATCGGTTGACGCCGCACACCTAGCCGAACAGTCAGATATTGTTGTTTTCTCACAAGCTCTGCATTCTTCTTTGACAGTAAGTGGTTGTGTCTCCTTTTTATCGCTTGATTGTGCGCCTATATTTGGTTGGTTGGTTGATTATGCTTTGTTTGAATTGAATGGTTGCATGTAGGGTCTGTTTTCCATGTATGAGGCCATGGTGCATCATAACAAACTGGTTAGAGTGGCATATAAGTTGAGGTCGTCGAATGACCTATTGGTTGAGAAGACCAAAGAGCTTGAGCTGCGAACAGCAGGTGCAGAAGGCAAAGTTGCAGAGTTCGATGCAAAGCTTTAAGCTGTGGACTTAAAGTTGACATCTATGGAACAAGAGATCAATGCTTTGAAGATGGAGAGGGAACAACTTTCTAAAGCACTTGCTGCGTCGAAGAAGAATCTGGCTAATGCAGTAAAGGCAGCAAAAGATGAGGGATGCAATGAGGCTACCGCCATATACGAGGTGTAGTTTGCCAAGCTTGAGAACATGTTATTTGAGGATGGATGGACATCGGCACTGGAGGTCGCGAATGTTCCAATAGACTCTGAGTTGAGAAAAAATGTTCCTTACCTACACCGAAGCCGCCAATTAGAATGCTGCGGAGAGAGTAGAGACTGGTAGTACTTAGGACAAGGCTAGGAGAAATGTTTTTATTTATTTATTTTTATAGAGATTATGCATCGAATTTTTCATTTTTGAGTTAATAGATCTGTGTTTGATGAAATGATCGCGCTACTTGAGTTATATACATTTAAGTTTAAATTTATGCCAAAGTATTATATTTCAAGAGATTGGCGGATTGTTTCAGCTTTTAAACTATCTGTCGGATAAATTTATTTTTTTTTTAAAGAAAAGTATTCTCAAGGGTTTGTTTTTAAGCAAAGCAACAGATTGGCATATCGTATAATTGAAGTACTACCGGTCGAATAAGTTTCAAGAGAGGATCCTCATGGACATGTTTCTTGCACAAAGCAAGAGATCGGCATAACTTAGAGCCGATGTACCACCCGTTGGATAGGTTTTAAGAGAGGATCCCCATGGACCCATTCCTTGCGCAAAGTAAGAGATCGGCATAGCTTAGAGCTAACGCACTATCCATCGATAAGAGAGGATCCCTATGGACCCATTCCTTGCGCAAAGCCAGAGATCGACATAGCTTAGAGTCGATGTACTATCCGTCAGATAGGTTTTAAGAGAAAATCCCCATGGACCCGTTCCTTACGCAAAGCAAGAGATCGGCATAGCTTAGAGCCGATATACTATCCATCGGATAGGTTTTAAAAGAGAATCCCCATGGACCCGTTCCTTGCGTAAAACAAGAGATCAGCATAACTTAGAGCCGATGTACTATCCGTCGGATAGGTTTTAAGAGAGGATCCCCATGGACCCATTCCTTACACAAAGCAAGAGATTGGCATAATATTTTTGCCGGATACGGCTAGGGTTAGGGTTTTTAGGGTTTTCATTTTTAGGTTCCCAATACGCTAACATCACGTGGACATGTGTCGACAGTCCGACATGTCCATCAGTATTCTATATTAAATGCGAGGGCACGTTTATCTAAAGGAGGCGATATTTGCGTCAGATGGGATGGCCATTTACACTTCTTTTGCTTAAATCATTAGCATTGATAGTCGAGATTTTATGCCTCCATAGCTATATCAATCGAAGATTTTTCTAGTGGTGACACTTGTCCCCCTTTTCTGCTATTCAAAACATCATCCAAAATGTAAGTGTTCATGTATCCCACTTTTTATATTGTGTTAGTTTCACCAGGGGTTTGTATCGAGATGGGGAAATATGTGTATCTACTTACTAGTTCTGATGGTATATCCTATTTTTGATCTACTTGTGATATTCCTATTAGCGTGAATATAGAACCGCCTCGTTCAGACAATAATTACTTATTCCCCAATGATGAGAGGGTTCCATGGTTAGTATCTTCGATAGTGGATAATGGAGTTAGGTTTCCCTTTCAACCCTAACTTTGCGAGATCCTTTTCCACTATGGAGTCCCGCCCTTTTTGTTGACAACAAACGTGTTTAAGATTATAAATGCCATGCTTGCGCTGAACAACATGTTGGGTTTGGATTTGGGTTTGAGGGAGTTACAATATTGCTATAGTTTGTATCAAGCTTCTTTGGGGGCATTCTTTTTTGTCTCAAAGCGTCGTGATCGAGATAGATCACTTGTTCGGGTGCTTCCAGAGACCTTTGATGTAGAATCGAAAGATGTGGTTATGGTTTTTGGGAGGTGGGAATTTGCCTCCTCCCTTTTTGCTGAGGGTATTGCAACTGTACCTCAAAGGTTGGGTGCTAGTGAGCTGTGATAATTTCCATGACCATATAGCTATCATTCATTCGTTTGCTTCTGTTTGTTGGATCATCATTTTTTTAATTTGTTTTTACAGATCATCGCGCGATAAATACAGATCGGCAAAACGAATCCTGGGGTGTAAATTTGTAAGTGTTCCAAGTAGTTTGGAGGTGTTTTGCCGCTGCCTCACAATCAGCTGAGGTGTTGATTGATCAATTTCTCCATGAGTAGCCTTGCCCCTCGTGTCTGATCTTGCTCCCGAGGTCCCTGCCGAAGCTCAAGAGGTAGGATCATTGCCTACTTTGTTGCTAGGACAAACAGACAGAGGAAGTCATCTAATGGAGGCGATTCTGTTATCAATTGGTTCGTCAGAGTCTTCGCCGCCTGATATGTCTACTCGATGATGGATGACCAGGCAATCCGAGGCTGCTCAGAGGGCCAATTAGGACGTCAGTGATCGTAGTTAACGCAGAGTGGCCGATCATCCACCCAGAGGGATAGGACCATCATCAAGTTGGCAATGTGTTCAGGCCAGCGAAGAGCATGCGAAAAATGTTGTGGAAGGCCCGATTGAATATATTTTCCAACCGATGATCGGGAGTCGATCTTTAAATACGCTTGACTCTATATTTACGAATGCTGGCGTTGCCCTTGCTATGGCGTGAGGTATGCAGATTCCAAAAGACATTCGACGTCTGAAAGGACAATCGAACTAGCAAATTCTGGGCCAAGGAATCCAGAATTTAGTAATGGTAAGCTTATCATGGTATATTTCTAATTTTGGTTGTCTGTTATAATTTTAACGAGCATGGTGATACAAGCCGTCAACTAATTCATGGAGGCAGGGGTTTGGCTAACCCGTTAGAAGGATCGGCATGACGAAGAGAAACGCAAGATCGAAGAAGAAAGAAGACTTATTCCTGATGAAAGGAAAAAATTGTTGGCGGAGAGGGAACATTCTAAGGAGGAGTTGGCAAGAGCTAAGAATAGAATCGTAACAGCCAAACTAAGCCAGTTGTCGGCCGAAGAAAACGTTGAAGCGGCTGCTTGTTAGCTTGATAAATTAAGGTCGGATTATGAGGCTTTAAGGAAAACCTTGGAGACAATGAAGGGCCAACATGAGATAGAGCTGAAAGCGAGTATTGAGGCCACCTGGAATGAAGCAAACACTGTGTATGCCGACCAGATGAACAAACTAGAAAACTTCATTTTTCAAGAAGGATGGAGATCAACAATAACTCAAATGGGGGTTGTAGAGTCTTCTGAACAATGCTCCCGAGTTCCTTTGTCGAATTCTGAGATTCCTATCCCTTTCGAGCTGGATAATTTGTAAAGATGTTGTTCGGGGACCACTTTGCTTACATCTTGTGCCGCTTTGTTTTGTTTACTCTTTTTGTTTGTTCTAGTGTTTTTTTTTTTTTTTTTTTGGAACCTGTACATTTGTATGTCTTGTAAAGTACTTTTGACACATAAAGGATATGTATAATATCATTTTCGCCTTTGCATGTGTTGAACTTTTGGTTTTGCTAACTAAGCAGATGAAGGGTTGAATCTTGTCTTTTCGACTCTTCTTTTCTTTTAGGCACACGAAGGGGCGGGGGAAATGGATAGCCAGCCTTGAAATAATATCCCCGCATTAATTAGTCGTATTCGCTTCCCTTCATTTATATGAGTTGTGGAACAAGTTATGAAAGTTGTAACAAAGCACGAACTTTGCTAGCCGTAATCTACGCATATGGACCTCGAACGACAACTTGCTTGTATGGAACTTGAAGGTTCTTCTTCTTCTTTTTCTTCTTCTGAGACGTCGACTTGGGATAAAGCAGTCCCAACTTCTACTGCCACTGGCTGGGATGCTTGGCTAGAACCATCCCATCCTCAAACGAGGGAGCAAATTCACTACAGATTTATGGAGCTTGATGACCCGACCTTGGTTCATCCATCTTTTTGTAGCTTAGTGGTATATCCTTACGTACCATTCGACTGTATTCGTTGTTTGGAAGACAATCTTCTTTCGGCATTGTACACTTCGACCCTTTCGACCAAAATAGTGCAGGAGGTCCCGAATCCAATTGAGAGTTTAGGGCTTAGTCCATCACGTTTGGCCAAAAAGGAAAAGCTCTCCTTATCTGATTAGCGTAAATTTGTAAATGAACCACATTATCCTCCTTCTTTTGGTCTGGATCCTACTGCACTTGCTCTTCCTCAAAATCTGAAGTAGATTGAGGAACTAAAGCTCACGTTTTTTGAAAGATAGCACTTTCTTGCCTTCCAAGCCCTTGTTCTTCCTTCAGATTATCAATGGTATAAGGCCCAAACCGTTCTTGTGGCCTTTTCCCATTTATGCTTCGATGTTCTTCATGATGACATTTCCCTAAAGAATCTTCAATGGGCTTGTAATATTGTTTCATGAAGCCATGTTCTTAATCTGATTGCTCAAGCGGAACTCTACACCTTTCTGGACTAGCTCCCACTTTTGCTTCACTGGCACAAGAATAATATGACCACCTGTCAAGCTTTGGATGAGATTTCTGCTACTTATATCCATACTCAGTATGAAGCAGAGAATCTTCTTGAAGACTGTGCAGATTTCAATAATAAGGACTCGACCTATTGGGACTATGCTGATATGGTTGAAATTGAGATGGCTTTGAAACAAACAGAGTTTGAAATGAGGGCTAACAACTCTTTTTCCGAATAAGGGCCCAACAGCTGGAAAAGCCTTTGTTGGAAAGGATAGAGGATAGATTGGAGAAGGAATATGTATTCATCAAATATTGTTGGAATAAGTTCCATGATCTTGTAATTTTGTCTGTTCCTTACTTTTATGAAATTGAGAATGCAATATAAGAGGCCTGGTTTAATAAGACGAAGATTTTATGATGCAACCTTGTGTTTATTCATTATGCTTCATAGTTGAGCATTATTACATTGTATTTACAAGGTTTAATGATAATACTTCCTTAGATGCATCGCGTTCCAAGGCCTCGAGAGAACATTCCCATGTTGACCGGCCGCCTCGTATACCCCTTCCATGGCCAGATTAGTGACCTGGTATGGTCCTTCTTAATTTGGCCCAAGTTTCCCATTGGCAGCTTTTCGTTCATTGGGGAGGACTTTTTTCAGAACTAATTCGCAGACCACATACCGTCGGCGCTTTACTCGTTTATTGTAGGCCCGAGCTATGTCTTGCTGGTATGTTGCCAACCACAGCATTGCCTTCTTGCGTCTTTCTTTGGCAAGATCAAGTTCCCCTCGGAGTAGTTCGTCATTCGCTCCACTTTTCACTAAATAAGACTTTCCTGTCGAGAAGTCGATCTCTAGTGGGATTACGGCTACCACCCCGAAGGCTATGGAGAAAGGTGTCTCGCCTATTGGACATCGGGGCGTTGTTCTGTATGACTAAGTACTGTTGGGAGCTCTTCGGCCCATTTCCCTTTGGTTTTAGAATGGTTTTGTTCGAAGCTTCGACTTGCCCATTACTTTGTGGATAAGCCAAGGTGGAATAATAAGCCTTGATTCCATATTGGGGGCATAGTTCTTTGTACATTTGACAATCGAACCGCGTGCCATTATCAGATATAAGTGCTTTTGGTATCCTGAACCTTGTGATGATGTTTCGCCATAAAAATCACCGGATATCAACATCCCGGATAGTGGCCAATGGTTCAGCCTCAATCCACTTTGTAAAATAATCCGTTGCTATGATCAACCACTTCAGATTTTCTGGAGCATGAGGCAATGGCCTGACGAGGTCCAAACCCCATTGTGCGAATGGCCAAGGGCTTGAAACAGGGTTGAGTTCTTTAGAGGGTTGTCGGATGATTGGTGAAAACTTTTAGCATGTCGAACATTTCTGTATGAGCTGTTGTGCATCACGATGCATTTGGGGCCACTAATATCCTTGTGTGAGAGCTCGATGAGCCAA
This sequence comes from Camellia sinensis, assembly GCF_055761805.1. Lineage (NCBI taxonomy): Eukaryota > Viridiplantae > Streptophyta > Magnoliopsida > Ericales > Theaceae > Camellia > Camellia sinensis. Next base: position 77,724,082 of record NC_138964.1, read on the forward strand.
TGATCTGCCCCCTGCATGAGCCCTGCATGAATCGGCGTACATCTCATCTAATACACTTGCGATCTGACCGGGATAAAGGCGTTTGAGATAGGGGCCTAAATAGGACTTCCTAAATAGTTTCTTTGAATCGTTCAGCCTAAAACGCATAGCTTGTAGTCTAATGCGATGGGCCTCCTTGCTGTCGGGGGGCACGGTACCATTAAACAAATACCGAACAAGAGGGGTCATCCTACTTTCACCAAATAGATAGGGCATGTAGTTTTCTTAGCGACGCTAGAGGTGGAAATGGCCCCTACCTCGATCATGCGTCGTTCTGTCTGTGCAATTGCCATGGCCAAAGTAGCCAATGCATCGGCATGGCTATACTGGTCCTGTCCGATCTGTTGAATCTCGAAAGAAAGAAATTGCTTGGCTGTGGCTTCTGCTACTGCCAAATACTTTATCATTCGTTCATCCCGAGCAGCGTATTCTTCATTTATCTGTTTGACAACTAGTTGTGAATCGGACTGAACACTTATAGATTTAGTGCCTAACATTTTTTGTAGTTGTGAGGCCATTAATGAGAACTTCATATTCGCATTCATTATTGGTAGCTGAAAAGCCCAAGCGAGTGGAGATTTTAATTGTTTCTTGGTGTGGTGTGATCAGTATGAATCCGATCTCTGCACCTTTAGCGTTACTGGCCCCGTCACAACGCAATATCCATTCAGTGTCGGTGGACAGTGTGATTCTTATTTCGCCCTCTATGGCGTTTGGCTTTGGTGAAAATTCGGCTAGGAAATCGGCCAAAACCTGCGCTTTTATTGAATTCCATGGTCAAAACTGAATATCATCTTGTCTGAGCTTGACAGCCAATTTGGAAATTCAACCCGAAGAGTCGGATTGGTGTAGAACTCACTTAAGTGGAAAACTCGAGTAAGCAATGATATAATAGGCCAAGAAGTAATTGCGCAATTTGCGAGATGAAACGACCAACGCTAGGAGCAACTTTTCAAGGGGCAGATATCTAATCTCTGCGTCGAGTAATGTTTTGCTCATATAGAAGACTGGTATTTGTCCATCTGAAGATTCTTTTATGAGCGCCGAACTTACGGCATGATTGGAAACTGCTAGGTATAAGTACAACCTTTCGACGTCATCGGGGCTAGTGAGTAGAGGTGGTTTGGTTAGGTAACCTTTTAGTTCTTGCAGAGCATGGTCATTTTCTGAGGTCCATTCAAATCTGTTCTTTTTCTTGGTCAATTGGAAAAACGATCGGGCACCAATCGGAGGATCAGCTGATGAACTTATTGACGGCTGCTGCCATCCCAGTGAGCATTTGGATTCCTTTAATAGTCGAAGGTGGGGTTAGGTTGATCAATGCATGGATTTGATCGGGATTGGCTTCTATTCCTCGATTAGTGACAATATACCCTAGGAACTTTCCCGGTCCAACCCCGAAGGCACATTTGCTACGTTGAGCTTCATTTTGTATCTACGAAGGACCTCAAAGGTTTCACAGAGGTCATCAGGATGGTGCCTAGCCTCTTTTGACTTGATCACCATGTCGTCAATGTATACTTCAAGGTTCTGTCCGATTTGATTGCGGAACATCTTTATGACCAGCCGTTGATACATTGCCCTGGCATTCTTAAGATCGAAAAGCATTACCTTGTAATAACATAACCTGACAGGTGTGATGAATGAGGTTTTTCTTGATCATCTGGATGCATCGCAATTCGATGGTATCCCTGATATGTATCCAAAAAACTCATTCTTCCATGTCTGGATGTTACATCCACGAGTTGGTCAATTTTTGGTAGAGGAAAGCTATCCTTGGGGCATGCTTTGTTTAGATCGGTGAAATCCATGCACAACCTCCATTTGCCATTCTTTTTCTTGACGACTACAGTGTTGGATAACCACTCTAGATATTGAACTTCCCGAATGGCATTCACTTCAAGTAATTTAGCTACTTCCTCTTTGACGGCATCGACGTGTTGATGTGTGGACCTTCTATTCTTCTGTATTACTGGTCATGAGTTCGGACTCACGTGTAAATTGTGGCTTGTCACCCTTGGGTCGATACCTTCAATTTCATAAGATGTCTAGGAGAATATATCTCTGTAGTGGAGTAGGAAATCCACCAGCTGACTTTTCTCTTATGGGGCGAGGTTTTTACCTACGAGAAATAATCTATCTTCATCTTCAGCATTGATTGGTACTTTTTCAAGTTCTTCGACAGTCTTAGCTCCAGTCTCGGGTTCAACTTCCTCTTTTGAGTCATTTGTCTGAACTGCTGGTGGCCAAGTTAAAGACACTACCATACATTGCTTTGCCATTGTTTGGTCCCCCCTGGATGGTCCTAACGTCTTAGCTTTTGGGAAGCGTAGAACCTGGTGGACGGTGGATGGGATGGGCTCCATTTGGTGGAACTAAGTTCTACCCATTATGACATTATAAGGGGATGGCACATTAATCACCTGAGATTTGACTTTGGTGGACTGTTTCTCCAGCCTTGACTGGTAGAAAGATTCGTCCTGAAGGAAATACTGGACTCGAGTTGAAGCCATAGAGTAGGGATTCCATATTGAGCAGGGCTTCATGGGACAATCCCAATTTTTTGAAGAGTCTGTAGTACATGAATTTTGCTGAATTGCCTTGGTTGATCAGTATCCTTCTGACAGCGAATTCCCCAATTTGTAGTGTTCTACCAGCGCATCATTATGGGGATGATGGACCCATGCCAGATCCTCATCAGAGAAAGAAATCCTTGTGGATGAATGAACCCTTTTTGCAGCCACCCCTGATAGGGACATAATTTCTCTTCAGAGTGTTGGTGTTGCTTCCCGACTTATATGCCTTTTCGTTGGAACCGAATAGATCATATTGATAGTTGTCGTGGGTTGTGTTTCCCTAACTTTGTCCCTAATATTCTCCTTTCGATCTGTGGACGAGTCAACATAAGATCATAGGTGTCTGTTTTGCACCAATTCCTCCAGAAATTGCTTTAACGCTTTGCAATCCTCTGCGAGGTGTCCATGATCCTTATGGTAAGAACAGCTCAATCTTCGATTGCAAAGTGATGGATCGCCAAGCATCTGGAGATTTTTAATTTTTGATGGATTGCCAAGTGATGGATCGCCAACGCAGTCTAACGCAATCTTCAATATATCGGCTCAGTGAAGGTGGTGATAACTGCTCGGAAGGCCTCATTTCGGATTTTTGGCTGATCGGTGATTTTCTTTTATTGTCCGGAGATTTCTTCTCATATTTTCTTGGAGCCTTAGTTGGGATCCGAATAGGTTTTGGTTCTTCGGTGCCTCCTATGTCGTCTTCAATCTTACAATATTGTTCGACTTATCTTATTAGACTTCCCACATCGGTCGATGGTTCTTTCATTAGAGACTGTCGGAGCTGGCTCTCGGGTAGCAACCCTAACTTGAATGAGGCTACTGCCTATTGTTCATTGTAGTTATCGATCTCGTTATAAGCTGCCCAGTATGTACTAGAATACTCTCGTAGCCTCTTTGTGCCTTCTTTCTTCATTGTGAGGAGCACATTAACCTCTTTTGGCAGCCAGCTATTGGTGATAAAGTGAAAGACAAATGCTTGCTGCAACTATGCCCAATCGCTGATGGATCGAGCTTCCAATTTGTAGTACCAGCGTAATGCCATCTCTCCTAAACTTGAGAAAAAAATTCGACACATTATCGGGCTATTGTTGCTCCACAACATCATGGCCTGCGTGTAATGTTGGATGTGGCTAGTCGGATCCCCTTTGCCATTATACAAGTTGAATTTTGGCGGGGTGAACCTTTTTGGTAGATCTGCACTATCTATTGCTCGGGAAAAGAGGGATGCTAAATCATCTGTGAAAAGTTTTCGTCTGACAGGTTTTGGATGGCCCTTGGTTCGACCATCGAGCCAGCTGCTCAAGTCATTCTCCGAGTTATTCGAAGAATCCCTTCGGGTGACTAGACGCTTTTTCTACTTTCGATCGGGGTTGCTACTAGCAGTCTAGCTCGTGGCCCGATGGTGATTTGGTTGTTTTTGTCGATCGGTAGTTCTGGCTTGCTTGACGGGCCTTCTTCGAGTCGTGCATAGTTCTTCCTTGAGTGCTTCCACTTCTGCCATTAATTGTTTAACAAGTCGGCCTTGTTGGTTTTCGGGGATCTGGTAGAGCTACTAGCACTGAATTTTCAGGTGATTTATTGGGATCGTGGCCGAAATTTTCACTAGCCATATTTTCGATTGGGAAATTGTGGGAGTGAGTTGATATTTCATCCAAGAGTGGGATGAACACTCATCTTTTCTCGAGTTTTCCAAAGACAATTGTGGAAGGGTGAAATTTATTCTCCACAAGGAAATCGAGATGAGCTGCTCATTCCTTTGCTCTGTAGAAAAGACAAATGCTAAAACGTCAGTGATCTCTCCCGACCATGGTTGGCCGAGAGGACCCTTCGACGATCAAGTTAGAATACATGTCAAACATATTGTTTGTTTCTTTGAAAGACAATATCTTTTTTATGCTTGCCTTTAAACGATTTTCTTCTTCCCTTTTATAGTGTGGACACCTGGTATCTTGACTGTTGGATAGCTGTCCCGATCCAATGGTGTTTTATAACTTCAGGCACTGGTGGGGCAAGTGGACTAGTTGTCTTGATTTACTATTGTCGGAGTTGCTATATTTTGGATGGCCTAGATTTAGTTCGGATATGGGTTCACATTCTTGATCGTTGGATTTTCCTTATTGGATGCTCAGTTTGTTAGAGTCGATTGATCTCGTATCATTTCTTCTGTCAGTTTTGATCTCTATCGTTGATTTCTATTTGATCCAAAGGTTTTCCTCCATGTTACGGATCTCTTTTCAGAAAGCAATCTTGTTTAAATCTCTTATCACGTGACTTTGTTTTCTTTGGAACTGGGTTTTCTAAGGACTTGGGCCTAGACTTTATTTGAAACTTTGCTTTGGCCAGGATGCTTTGGGCCGTATCTTAATTTGCTTGGGTTTTGGGCTTGATTTTTTATCCTCCACAGTTCTGATTAGAACAAAACTCTAAATGAGCTCTACCTTTTTAACAAAGGGACTAGGGTTAAGAAATCAATGGATGAGAGTATATTTGTAGAGAGAAGGTGAGTTTTAAAGAGAGAAGCTGTAGAACAAGGATTTTAAGAATGCTTAGAGAGAGAGAGAGATATGAAAAAATGTTTAGAGAGATATATGAAAAAATGACTCAAAAAGTGACTTTTACGGACTGATATATGCGCTGACCGCTTGAGCGAAGAAGTTTACAACTCGAGTGAAGAATAGAAACTCCCAGAAGTTTTATGGACAGACGACTATCACTCGAGCTCAAGAAGTGCCGCTCAAGCCAATACCGCTTGAGCGCAAGAAATACTGATTAAGCATAGAATGCCAACTCCCAGTATCTCTGTAGGTCTGTAAAAGTACTGAGAGTTCTCAAAGACCGCTCGAGCAACACTTCTTGTGCTTGAGCGAAGAAGCCAAAATCTAGGTAGAAACCATTTTGAAAAACTAACTCCCGACAAGTTCCAAACGCAACCAAGACACTCCAATAACCAAACTCAATGAGGAATAGGAAGAAATAAGACATGAACAATCGTCTAAAATAATAAAACTCGGATCTAGAACATCAACGGGTCGGGTTTAAGCCAGAATTGCTATATGAAGTGACAAAAGTGGTGAGTATGATACATAATTTGAGAAATTTTGTTATGAACATGGTGTTATTCACCAAACCACTACATCCTATTCTCCTCAGTCTAATAGAGTTGCTGAGAGAAATAATCGAACTCTTAAAGAGATGATGAATGCCATGTTGATTAGTTCAGGGTTACCTTAGAACTTATGGGGGAAGGTGTAGACGTCCCCGAACGCCCCGGGAGGGTGAGTCCCGTTCTGTTCATTTGTGGGGTCACTACAGCTCGGACTCTCAAATTGTCACGGTTCTTAATCTGAACCAAAGAGTCCAAATCCGGCAAATCGTTTTGAGAAACAGATTTTTGAAAAGAAGTGTCAAACATGGACTGCTTTGCCAGATACAGAGTCGCCACCTAAATATTTTTTTATGGGAGAATTTAGGAAACCCTGACACGGTGCCGAAGGCCACATGTCCATCATCACCGGAGTTTCTCGACTCGAGAGCTAGGATACGATTGGGGAAGGTCAGCTATGAGCACCCCCTCTCGCCCGATTCGAAGATCGGCCTCTACTAACCGTGATATCCGTTTTTGAAAACATTATGTGTTCTTATTCTAATTGTTAGCCTAGAATTACTATGTTATGCGCACAGCAAACAAGTATAGACTAGATTGTCTGATTTGGAAAGAAACATTGCATATCCGTTTGTCTTTAAAAAAAAAAAAAAAGTACTTTGGAATTTGCTACTCGCAAGTAGGCTAAAATACGGATTTCAACAAAATTTTTCAACTCAAACAATCCAACCTTCACCCACAGTCATTCAAACAATTTATAACACATAAGCATCTAGCCACATGGTAAACATGCTATCAGGTTAACATTCACACGCATGCGAGATGCTAAAGCATAAATACTTACATCGTACTCCGTGCCAAAACAATAAACTAGTTAGCAAACATGCGTGATCCTAGTTCATGTCAAGTTGACTAATGCAGCACATGCAGGATGCAATTAGAATAGGCTCAGCTAATCTAAACATGGCATGTGAAATGCAATCAATTGATGCACGTATTCAATTTGGAATTGAAGTACAAATGCGGTTAGCATGATGTACTGAGCCCGGTGCATGCAAGACGAATGTATGGATGCACGCATGCATAGCATAAGGTATGCTAAATTAAACATGCTCTAATCTACCATCATGAGCAGGTAAATAAAAGGGAAGAAAGAAGTGGGGGTTGGAAGACATTCACGCACTCACCCACACTTATTACAGATTCGTCCTCGCTCGGAGGGACCAAAAGAATAATACAGATAATTAACCTACAAGCTAATTAAATATTACAAATTGCCTAATTAGCTAACAAACTAACTAAGCTAATAAAAACAGTAAACTGGCTCGGGAAGGGAACCCAATGCAATGCGTGCTCGGGTCTTGCTCGGAAGTGCACCGCCATGCATAGGCAGGTGTTTTCCTTTTTTTACTCCTCTGGAGGGTGCCAAAACCTCAAGATTGCTTCTCTGGATACTGAAGAATGCCATCGGCTGGGTAGAATGCTCACCGGCAGTGGCATGTGATCAGCGGCCATTGGTGAAGGTATCGGCAGAGGGGAGATTGTCGGTCGGCACTTATCACTGCCGGTCGGCAGAAAGTTCCTGCAGAATCTGCAATTGACAGCAACAGAGGGCAAGGCAGAGCATGGCAATACAATTCAAGGCATATATGCACCGATCATGTCCCTTATCATGTTAATGACTCAAAGGGACATGCTCCTTGGTTCTCGGACCATCAATCACGCATTTCCATGCGTGATGGCCCAAGAGACCAAGTTATGCATTTCCATGTCAAATGCAATGCAAACAATCAAACCAATGGGGACTTAACCTCTATCATGGATAGTCAAGAGGCCAAGCATGCATGCCAATGCAATGCAACCTAAGCATGTTAACTAGGCATGCAATACGGCAATGCAAATGAGCATGCAAGAAATGCAAGGCATAGAGCAATGCGACTAACAAGTGTGCAAGGCTAATGTAGGCATTCAAGCATGTAAGCCAACATGTGACTTCATTCAATCATGTGATTTCAAACATGCAACAACTCACCAATATGCTACAATATACAAGGAGAGCATGCAACAAACAAAAAGATGGACTTAAACATGATTTGGGCAGCTCTAATTAGGCCCAAAACAGTGGCCATAGTGCTATGAAATAAGGGCTAAATGACATGCAAACATGCATGCAAATATGGTCCAATTCCTAAGGCCCACCAAAGAAGTATTGAACTACACTTAGTGCAACCACACATGGCATGAATTAAATGACTAAAAACAGAATTCTAGCATATTAAAACAAGGCCTAAAGATCACTTAGATGGCATCCAAATGACCTAAATTTAAAGGCATGCACAAATGCCAAAACATGGAGCATGCTACACAAACTTTCAAAGCATTAAAGAGGTGTCCAAGGCAAGCATACAAGCATTTCAAAGGGACTGAAATGATGCTGCAAATGGTGCCAAACCAATAAAACAAAGTAAATAAAGCATGCTACATACTCACACACTTAAGGCCAACAAGCCAAAATGCAAAGGGGCTATACTAAACATGGAAAATGTGAATCTAAAGACCCAAGAAAGACCTTAAGCATGTTAAAACATGACCAAAAACTTCACAAAGCTAAGCCAAAATATGCAAGCATGGTGGTCCAAAGGCAAGATGCATTTCTAGGCAAAATAGAGGAATACAAAGCAAGTGTATGATGCACATGGAATCTCACCAAACCATCAAAAATTAATGAATAAAACATGTGAAAATATGCGCAAATAACCACTGATACGCAACCATGGCATGCAAAAATGATGAGTTACTTTAGAGGGCCATGCAAGGAGTTATTGAGCACATGCAAGATAGACATTCAATATGACCAAAACAACTCTGGAAATGCCTTATGGGGGTCCTAAAACCCACTGAAAAATGCCTGAACCGAGCTCAAGAAGTGTGAAAATATAGGCCCCTTTGTAAGGCCAAAAAGGGCATCAAACAAGACAACAAGGAGAGGGGATGACCCTCTCCTTCTTAGGACCTTAAACCACCATCCTCACCACTGAAATCCCTCAAGATTTCAGTGGTGAGGAGGCCCAAACAAGGTGGTCCCGAAACTCACCAAAAATAGCACAAAATGGGGCCAAACAAGGCCTAAGAGGGGGTAAACGACCCCAAACACAAAAGTGTCCTTAATGAAGTATCTTAAACACAAAAAAAACAGAACTTTTTTATGTTATACACAAAGCTCAAATCCGAAAGCAAGATAGGCTAAAAGGGTGTGCAAAAACGGAGAATAAAGAGGGAAAATGGGTTACCTTTGTAGCCAAAAGGGGACAGCAGCCTCTAGACCCAAAAATGCAACCCTCAACCTCTAAAAACAATACCCAAGGACCTCCAAGTGATGATGGAAGTGTTGTGCTAGGAGGTGTAGCTCAAATGGCCAAGAACTAGACCCTTTTGGACCCTTTAACCCACCCAAATGTAGAGAGAGAGGGAGATATAGAGAGGGAGTGATATATATGTCATATATATCAGATTTTTCTAACCCCTAAAATGGAAGGAGAGGCTCTTCTTATATAGAGAAACCAAGGGGGCAAAGCTTCTCTTGGAAGCTTTGAGCAAAAGGGCCAAGAAGGCCAAGCTTCTTGGAGAAGCTAAGCAAAGGTTCAAGCTTCTCTTAGAAGCTTGGAGCAAAGAGTTCAAGCTTCTTAGAGAAGCTAGAACAAGGGTGCAAAAGGTGCAAGCTTCTTGGAGAAGCTAAAACCAAGAGTTCAAAAGGGTCAAGCTTCCTCAAGAAGCTAAGAAGGGTCAAGCTTCTTGGAGAAGCTAAAGAAAGGGTCAAAAGGTTCAAGCTTCTTGAAGAAGCTAAAAAAAGGTCAAGCTTCTTGGAGAAGCTAAAAAGAGGTCAAGCTTCTTGGAGAAGCTAAAAAGGGTCAAGCTTCTTAGAGAAGCTAAAAAAAGGTCAAGCTTCTTGGAGAAGCTAAAAAGAGTCAAGCTTCTTAGAGAAGCTAAAAAGAGGTCAAGCTTCTTGGAGAAGCTAAAAAGGGTCAAGCTTCTTAGAGAAGCTAAAAAGAGGTCAAGCTTCTTGGAGAAGCTAAAAAAAAAGTCAAACCGGCCAGCAAAAAAAAGGTCACCGGCCAAAACAAAGTGCCGGCCGGCAAAATATAGTGCCGACCGGCCATTGGTTATAAGAAACCACTGCCGGTGGCACCAATAAACGGCCGGTGATGTGAGGGGACAGCCGGTGGGGTGTGGGAATGGCCAACAAGCCATTCCCTGCCTTTCAAGGCAAAAAAAAACACAAGTGTTTGGTGCAAAACTAGACACCGAAAAGTCGAGTTGAGAGATCCTGAGGCGAGGCGCGCAGCCGAGTCCTCCGGGAACTCGAGACGAACACAAGCACGGATGATCACCGAGTATTCCAACGGTGACGTCCAAGTCTTGAGGCCGGTCAAAAATGGGGTGTCTACAGAAGGCAATTTTGTCTCATAACTTTATCCTTAATTGGGTACCCCACAAGAAAATCAATCAAACACTTTATGAAGTATGGAAAGATCGACGACCTACCTATAATTACCTCAAAGTGTGGGGTGTTTGCCCAATGTGGCAGTCCCTAGTCCCAAAACGACTAAGATATGACTAAAAATCGTTGCCTAAGGTGGCAGTCCCTAGTCCTAGAACGAGTAAGATATGACCAAAAATCATTGATTGTGTGTTCATTAGTTATGCAAATAATAGTAGTGCATACAGATTCTTAGTTTACAGATTTGAAAATCCTAATATGCATGTAAATACTATTATTGAGTTAAGAAATGTGTCGTTTTTTGAACACATTTTTCCTTCCAAGGAAACTGAAGAGACAGATTCAAATAAAAGAATTTTTGATACTGTTATGGGTAGCAAGGAAAAAACAAAATGATAATGAAGAAGATGAACCTAGACATAGCAAGCGGATTAGGATCCCTAAATCATTTGGTCTAGATTTTCTAACATACCTGTTAGAAAATGAGCCTCAAAACTTCAAGAAAGCAATGTCAGATCCTGAAGCTTCATCATGGAAAGAGATTGTGAATAGTGAAATTGAATCTATTTGCAAAATCATATTTGGGAACTGGTGGATGTTCCACTAAGATGTAAACCTCTTGGATATAACGAGATGTTCAAGAAAAAAATAAAAGCAGATGGTTTAATAGATAAATACAAGGCTAGACTTATTGTTAAGGGATACAAGCAGAAGAAAGACCTTGATTATTTTGATACCTATTCATCAATGACCAAAATAACATCTATTCGCATGCTAATAGCGATTGCAACATTATATAATCTGGAGATACATCAAATGGATGTTAAAACACCCTTTTTAAATGGTGAGTTAGATGAGGAAATCTATATGGAATAATCGGAAGGGTTTCGAATTCTCGGCCAAGAGATAAAAGGTTTGTAAACTTGTCAAATCCCTTTATGAATTAAAACAAGCTCTGAAACAATGACATGAAAAGTTTGATCACATTATGTTTTCGGATGATTTTAAGATAAACGAATGTGACAAATGCGTCTATGTTAAAAGCATAGACAAAGGCTATATCATAGTTTGTCTTTATGTGGATGACATGCTCATTATTAGAAACAATAATGACATGATTAAATTCACAAAGAAAATGTTGAACAAAAAGTTTGACATGAAAGATCTTGGAGTAGTAGATGTAATTCTAAGAATAAAAAATACTAGAACATCTGAAGGATATGCTTTATCTCAGTCTCATTATGTTGAGAAGATTCTGGAGAAATTCGGAAAGCATAACAACTGTCCTGCTAAAACACCTATTGACAATAGTCTTCATTTGTCAAAGAGTACAAGTGTAGGCATATCACAATTAGAGTACTCTCGGATAATCAGAAGCTTGATGTACTTAGTAATTGCATTAGGCCGGATATAGCCTATGTTGTGAGAAAATTGAGTAGGTACACAAGTAATCCAAAGTCAAATCACTAAAAAGCGATAATTAGGGTACTTAGATATCTAAGACGTATCCAGAATTATAGCTTACATTATATCAAATATCCAGCAATACTCGAGGGGTACAACGATGCAAATTGGATATCAGATACTAAAGACTCAAAATCTACCAGTGGATACGTCTTTACCTTGGACAGTGTTGCAGTCTCTTGGAAATCGTCCAAGCAGACATGCATAGTAAGGTCGACAATGGAATCTGAGTTTATCGCAGTAGATAAAATAGTAGAAGAAGCAGAATGACTTCGTAATTTCTTAGAAGATATTCCAATGTAGCCTAAACCTGTGCCAACTATATGCATTCACTATGATAGTGAAGCAGCAATAAGACGGGGACAAAATCATATGTATAACGATAAGTCTCGACACATTCGTCGAAGACATAATACTGTTCGGCATTTGCTCTCATATGGAATAATTTCCATAGAATATATAAAGTCAAGAGAGAATATTGCCGATCCATTGACTAAAGGGCTAGCTAGAGAGCAAGTGCACCATTTATCAAGGCGAATGAGATTAAATCCTATTACTTAAAAGTTATCTTAATGCCAACCCAACCTAGTTGACTGGAGATCCCAAGATCTAGATTCAAATGAAAAACCGAATTATGGATGACTTCACGTATCACTAACGAGGTTTACTTCTACCAATTTCGATGATAAGAAGAGTGATTGTAGCGTTAGTAGCATAAACTTTTCTTTTAATGATTCTTATAGCTTGGACATCCAAGTGGGGTATGACATGATACTATTAATAAAAAGTCACCTCTATGAGTGTGAACTGGGTCGGTTCTGTGAGAATTGAGAAGGCTAAATTCTCTAAAGCACTCATGAATTACTAGGTGTTGTTCAGAGACAAAATGAACACAACCGTGAGAACCATACTGTGTCTGCAGATATAATATGCGTAGTTTATTGTCTTATTTTACACAAACAACTGAACAATTCAATGTATCGCGTCCACTAGTTAACTAGTAAGTCTGATAGGCTTTCACTAAAGGACGTTCAAAGCCAAAAGTTAACTATTTCAATGTGGTGTATCTTCTTAATGTACTATTTCTTCGGCTGCATTTTGTTGCATGTCCGTTGTCGTGAATTCCAATCATATGGGGGATTATTGGAAAATGACTTTCTAAATATCTTATTTTTTGCTAACTTTGAACATTAATTAAGGTATGACCCAAGCGTTATTTTTGTTTCAAAATGGGTTTATGTTGAATGTCGCGTAGTGAATAACATCGTGTATTTGGTTGCTCAAAATCATTTTCGAATGAATGAGAATTCAACGTGCATTTTCGGACTCATGGAAATAATTTTAGGTGGATTTCCTACAAATTTATGAAATGACTTGTCCTACATTGAAATAAAGAGTTTATATGAGTATATAACGTCTAGTTTGCCATACTTGGGATGGGCCCTAAGGGGCACCCTAAGTTTTGAAAGGAGTGGAATTATGAACAAAGTATGCTTTGACCAGAACCACCACACATGTGTGCACGCCGACAGCTGACCGACAACTGCGGGTTGTGGGTCGGGTCAGGTCATTGTTTAAATTTTTTGGACCAAATTCGTTTGAATTTTTGTTCAGGAAACTTTCAAATCTTACGCCGAAATTTCAAATTCGAATTTTCCAAATTTCAAACTTCGGTCACCTCATTTTCGAACTAGTATCATTTCGGTCACGACTTTTCAGCCATGGCCTAGCAGCCACCAAGGCCTACCCGAATACGTGCATGGTTGGCTATAAGTAGCCTGCCATTCTAGCAATTCAAAACATCCAATTTTTCCAAGTGTCTCTTCCTTCTCCTTCTTCTTCTCGTCCTCCTGCATTTGTCCAATATTTAGTCTATAGGAAGAGAAAAGGGGGGTTATAGCATTGTTTGGTTTGCCTGACTTGATTTTGTAATATTACAAATCAAGTAATAGTCATTGCATCATGAGAAGTAGAGGTCAGTAAATCTCGAAACATCGAAATAAGAACGAAATCTACTTTAAAGAGATTCTGTCCAACACAAGTCTCGACTTAAAGTTTCTGTAAACGGTTAATTCAAAATTTAATTTATTTAATTATTTTTTGAATTACTATTTTTTTGTTTATTTTATGTATACATTTAAATTACACACACAACCACTGAGTAATAACGTAATCTGCCTGCATAATCCTTTTATGTAGCTACCTAAAAATTACTCAAGTTTCTAATCTTAATCTCCTGTGTGAGAGAATAAATAAATAAATATAAATAAAAGGTAACAACACATCAGAGCTAACCATAAAAAGAAAAACACAAAAGGGTACAATCCATCTTTTTCCATTACTCTTTGTTCAAGTGGGGCAAGATACCTGCTTAACTTATTTGAAACAAAGGGAGGTGAAAGTTGATGGGAGGGTCCCCCGTCTACCAAATCCTACGTAGGCACGGCTAATGGGAATTTACTAAATATTATTTATAATCATCATCATCATCATCATCTACGAAAAAACATGACTGCTCGAGCTCCAAATCGAACAAGAGAATATAATTGCGTACAATTACATAAAAGGAAAAGGACAACGGAAAGAAGAAAGGAAGAAGAAAAGAATTTTTAGCTTTACTGAATTCCCAAGCTCTCCTCCTCCTCTTTCTCCCTGTAGGCTGTGGGTTGGTGGTGGTTCGGTTATTATTCTGCATGCGTCTCCCCTCCAACAATGGTGGCTAAACTAAATAGAATTCGGTCCTAAAACTAACTAAAATGCCACTACCAATAACACTACTATTAATCCCACCAGCCATAAAAAGAACCTAGTGCAGCTCCCAATATGTAATCTTCCCTGAAATCAAGACAACCATTAACAAATCCAAGTATTAGTATTACTAGACAAATACAAATACAACACAATTAACAACATTGTTAAAATCACAATTATTTATTAGTAATTAATTATAGTGGGGGAAGCTAGAGGAAGAGTTGAGTTGTGGATATAAAGTTTAGGGATAGCGTAAATAACTGAACTAAACGAGAGTGTGCACATTCCTTACACTAAAAGAAAAAAACTAAGAGTAAAACCATCAATTATTTCCTTAACGTTTGTCTATCTTGACTCTCAAAATTCTAATTTATGTCCTCCTCTACCATACTATCATTCTATTAGAGCATCAAATTATTATATCATGTCTTTCTAATTGATTGTGCTTCAGCATTTGATTTGTATAGAATTAAAAATAAAATCAAGTCAAAGGTCAAATTAAAAAACAATAATAATCTAAATAAAAGAAAATTGGAGAGATTACAAAAACACCGACCGTTATAATAATTTAACCTAAAATTAATTTCAATGCAATGATTGGTTTCAACAACGTTATCAATCACAATTATCTTCGAAATTGATATAACAGAATCCACAAAATCAACCAACTACTAGGAAAATGAAGGGTATGTTTATGTCTAAACAAATAATTTGACATCGTTTTCAGTTTGTTACCCAAGGTTTTGTGTCATTAGTGGTGATCTGTAAGCCAAGTTAGAAATTACACTAGCGGCCAATTCTTGCCCTAATTTTTAAAATAGTTTGTTTATTATTTGATGTGTCATACCTATGATGATTTATAATAATAATTAGTTTGGGATCTAGTTGACTAATAGTTATGAGTATATCAGATTCACATCAAATAATTAACGAAAAGTACGTACCTTGGCTTAATTTTCAAATTATGTATTTTTGAAAAAAAAATAAAATTAGGAACTGGTTTGGTGAATCATTTTCATATGATTTTAACATTTTGGGGATAAAAAATATATATTTTTTTACTTTAAAATATTTTTTGCATTTATCTGTATCAAATTAGTATTTGTTCTAAATAGAGTGAATGTAATTCATACACCCCCAAGGGTAATTCGTAATTCCCACTTCACATGATTTGGTATAGGGCCTATTCAATAACTTTACTTAAGGCACTCATTTTCTTATTCATATTTCAAAAGAGTTGGTTAGTGTTGAAAAATTTAACTTTTTAATATCAATGCAATTCAATAAAAACAATATAAATAAATGGATTTTTCTAATAAGAGAAGTCAAACCCTAATATATAAAAAAGAGCGTAGCCCACTCTTAAAATATCCACCCCTCCCATCAATTTCTATATCCCTGACATCACCTCTATTTTTGAGGTCCAATGAGATAGTAGTCAGAGATGAGAAAGGAAAAATAATTATTTAATAATTTTATAATATAAATTTGTGTTATTTTATAATATTATGATTAGGGATAAATTACAAACACCTCTCGAATTTTGGTAAAAATATAAATTCTCCTTGAGGTTTGAGAAATTATAAATTGTCTCTTGAGAGTCAAATTTTCATAACAAATTAAGAAAAATTAGGAGAGAATCTGTATAAAAATAAAAACCTCAAAGAGCAATTTGTTATGAAAATATAAACCTCAGGGGGCGGGATGTAATTTCTTAAACCTCAAGAAGAAATCTGTATTTTCACCAAATCTCAAAGGAAGTGTTTGTAATTTGCCCTATGATTATTAAAGAATGTAAGTAGACAGAATAGTATATTGAGTAATTAAAAAATATAAAGAAACATAATAAATGATAATTAATTTAGAGATACAGACCCATAATAATCTAAAAATATTCATAATTTTCAAAAAGTGAGTGCGACTCCCCCTTTACATAATCTATTTCATATTTTTTTTTTTTTTGTTACAGGAAAATCCTCCCACCCAAGGCAAGGACTCGCATAGCTTGAGGTCCAGCATTAAACCCACACCAAATAGCTGATCAGGCTCCTTGAGGTCCAACCTCCTAACCAACAGTGCTTCGCCCAAGAAATTAGCCCAAGGAAAAAATTGAACTTGTGACTTTGGGACTTAAACCCCAAGACTTTACCACAATGTCACAACCCCTTGGGTTAATCTATTTCATATTATTAGAGATAAATAGAGAATGCAACTCTCAGATATTTTTCCTTCTACTATGGGACAAAAGTATATTTCAGAGAGAGGGGGACCCTATTCATCCCATGCCACCCTAAAAATCGGACACCATTCGCTGTACCGTAATTGCTGAAACTTTCTCCCTTCCACTAATCAATTAATGTCAGGCTATTTTTATTTTATTTTTCTTTTCATTTTGTTTACAATAATATTAAAGATTTAGACATAAAAATCCAAAAAATATCTAATATCATACTTTATCAATTTAAATTTAATTTTCACTCTCCAGATCAATTTCCAAATATAGTTTGGATCTTAAATTTTGGACCCTGATTTGTTTTTTTTATTAAGAAAATATTTGATAACTTAAATTTTTGTGATTCGAATAATTCAAATGTATTAAAATAATGTCGTTCTTCATTTAAAACGACATCGTTTTAAATGTTTTGAACTATTTGAACTATAATTTTCGGGTAACATTGCCTAACATTTATTATTCCAGTTTGCTCTATATAAAAATTAATTATTCTGTGTTGTGTTCCATAAAATATCCAACCAAAAGAAAACAAAAAAATTGTTAAAATGCGCATCAGAAAAAAATAAATATGCGCACGTTAGAGGACAAGAGTTGGAAAAAAACAAACTCACCATTGCCGAAGAGATAGACATATAACCGGCCGACGAGGTTCCCAGTGGCGACGCCGCCGACGGCGGCGTTCCGGTGGTCGTAGTTGGAGTCGAGATGTTACCTCCGGCGAGTCCGAGTGAATAGGCCGGCGATCCGTCTGGCTTGAACAAGCCGTAGTTCCTCTCCGATGTCGGTCCAGGCTTCATGTTCTCATTGAACAGAGCAAACACGTAGATATTCAACTCACAATTCGGCTTCAAAGGCGTCCCTTTCTTCTGAGCAATCAATTTGATCACATTGCTGTTATACTTCTTCGCATTGTCTAGATTCGCTCCAGCTTCGTCTTCGTCTCCCTTAGAAGGCCAACCTGTCTCGGAGATCTGCAATGGAACCTTCTTAAACCCTAAAGATGCCAGAGCAGAGTACACAGCATCGATCTGAGCAAACAACATGTTGTCGTAATGAAGATTCGATACTGGATCTACAATCCCCGAATTAGGCTGAAACAGAACGAAATCGATCGGGACTTGCTTCGGATTCGACTTGTATGCGAAATAGGGATAAGCATTGATGAGAAAAGGAGAACCAGTCTTGACATGAAAATTCAAGACCTGAGTGATGCAACCGGTGAGATCTTTTCGGAAAGTTCCAGAAGAAGGAGGATAAGACTTCTCCAGAATTGCTAGAGAGTGAGCTGTAGTGACACTGACTTGTTTGTCTAGATTGAGGCTCACAAGAGCATTGTGGATTCCTTGCATCGCAGGAAGGAGATCGTTGCTGAGAGAAGTGTCGTTGAATGTTAGGACTTCGTTTCCGATTGTGATGCAGGTGATTTTAGTGGCAGGTAAGTAGGATTGAACATTTGTTTTGACCCAAGTTTGGGCGTTATTGGGATCTCTCATCTTGGATAAGAACTCGTTTCCTAATCCAACGATGAACTCGACGTTGGTGTTGGCGAATGCTTTGAGGACTCGTGGATCTGCGTCGTAGAGCTTCACTTTCGTCGCGCCGATCGATCGTACCAGCGGAAACACATTTTCCGGAGACGGAAGGTCGTTTGCTATTTGGCCGTAGTTGATGCCAACGGCAGCGACCATTGCCGGAAATACAAACACTACACAAAATCAAACCCCCCAAAAAAATGATTACAAACTTAGAATTAATAAATCAATTTTTTTTTTTTTAAATTTAAAAAAGAGAGGAAATTAGAGAAAGTAGAGAGTACCTGAGATGAAGAGAAGCATTGAAGAACAGTTGAGTGTGCTGGAGTCCATGGAGGAAATGGAACGATGAGTACTCTTCAATGGAGGTGAAAGGAGATCAAATGAGAGAGAGAGAGAGAGAGAGAGAGTGAGCGAGTGAGTGAGTGGGTGAGTAATGAAGTGAAGGCGTGAAAGATAAGGCGTCAACATTTATTGTGTTGTGTCTGGTGTGACTGTTGACGCCTGTTGTTGATTATTTTGGGCTGAGCTCCCAAGTCGTAAAAGAATTCGGATCGCACTCTCCTCTCGCCCTCCAAAACGACGTCGTTTTGGAGGGTTTTTTTTTTTTTTTTTTCTTCTTTTCTTTTTCTTTTTCTTTTTTCTCTTCGGTCTGTGTTTGGTTTTTGAAGAAAACCAGAGGAGAGGGGAGGGGAGGGGAGGGGAGGGGAGGGGAGGGGAAGAAGAGAGAGAGAAAGGGAGAAGAAGAGGGGAGAAGAAGGAAGAGGACGGAACCCACCACCATCACCACCACAGAGGACGGAACCCACCACCATATTATACATATAATTGCGGATGCATGGTCTTGTGTTCTTGTATCTTTTTTGTTCTTCAACACTCAAACCTGAGCGAGAGAGAGAGAGAGAGTTGATAGGCCATTCCTCCTTTTTCTTTTTCTTTTTCTTATCACCCCATGGCTGAATCGGTTTGATGTGTAGCCGTGTGTAGTGTGTGGGTGATGACTGTGTAACCCACCTCCCCACTCACTCCTCCTTAACCCACCTCCCCACTCACTCCTCCTTCCTCTTTTAAAAACCATCCCCCCCCCCCACGGGCAACTCTCAACTTCCTCCTCCTCTCTCTCATCTTCTCTCTCTCCTCTCTGATCTTTTCCTTTTTTTTTTTTTACACAGCTTGGATTTTGGGTTTGAAATTTGTTCTTGGGTTTGAAATTTTGGGAAGCTCCTCTCTGATCTTCCCCCTTTTTTTTTTTTTTACACAGCTTGGATTTTGGGTTTGAAATTTGTTTGTTGAAATCAGATTTTTGTTGAAATTTGAAATTTGGGTTTGAAATTTTTTTTACCAATTTCAAATCAGATTTTTTTTTTCTGGGTTTGTTGATGATGATGTTTGTTGAAATCTGATTTTTTTTTACAGATTTAAAATCTGAAATCTGATTTTTTTTTTTACAGATTTGAAATCTGAAATCTGATTTGAAATTGGTTTAAGAAATTGATGAATTGGGTTTTTTTGAATTTGGATTTTAATGAATTGGTTTTTGTTCCAGATCCGGCCAACTCTTCTTCTCCCTTCCTCTCTCTCTTCTTCCCCTCCCCTCCCCTCTCCTTTCCTCTCTGGTTTTCTTCAAAACCAAACACAGACCGAAGAGAAAGAAAAAAAAGAAAAGAAAAGAAAAAAAAAAAACCCTCCAAAACGACGTCGTTTTGGAGGGCGACAGGAGAGTGCGACAGGAGAGTGCGACCGAAGATCCGAATTCGTCGTAAAATTGCTATTTTGGGCCATGTTTAGTGAAGGGCTCTATGTTTAAAATAAGTTAAAATAATTAATCAAATAAAATGTAATATTTAAACTTTGTTGGAAAAAATGACTAAGGTAAAATAACTTAGTAAAAGATAAAATAAATTAAAATAATTAATAAGACAAAATGTCACATCTAATTTATAATCATTTTATTTTTTCTCTTATAATTATCAAATCAATTACAAAAAAAATCAACTAACTTTCTAAACGCAACTTTTTTAATTAGACTAAATTAACTAACTAAAATAGCAAACTTTTCAAATAAGGCATTAATTTATAATCGTTTCACTTTTTATCTCATAATTATTAAATTAATTACAAAAAAAAATCTACTATCATCTCAAACACAATGTTAAAATAACTAAAATGTCAAATAGTAAAATAACTAAAATGTCAAATAGCCCATTAAAATAGTTTATTTTCAAATGGGGCCTTAACATAAAAATTATACTTATTCTTTAAATTTAAGAAAATATATAAATCTTTTTTAGATCTATTTTTTAAATTCAATAATGTGTAAGTGAAATGATTAATTAATACATTAGAGAGGAAGTTATTTTAGACATTCTAATAGATTGTCATATCATTGAATCTAAAAGGTATGTCTTGTTAGAATATCACTACTCTTA
Source organism: Camellia sinensis (assembly GCF_055761805.1). Lineage (NCBI taxonomy): Eukaryota > Viridiplantae > Streptophyta > Magnoliopsida > Ericales > Theaceae > Camellia > Camellia sinensis. The sequence continues at coordinate 77,744,707 of NC_138964.1, forward strand.
AATTTGATAATGTCACAATCAATTAGAATATCTAAAATAATTTTCTCTTATATCTTTTTTAATTATTAGTCAATCATTTCTTCTATGAGAAACATTATGGTACAGACCCTTTGAGGGGTGTGTATCATATGCACCTTATAATTAAAGAAAAAAAATTACATAATTTCATACTTTTTTGAGTTAGAAGTAATTTTTTTTTTCATAGCCAAACACAACATAAGGCATAATTAAAAACTCATGAGTTATAACTAAAATAATATTATAACTAAATAAAAAAATTGGTCATAATAAAAGAAGAAAATAACATAATTAGGTGTATATGGCACACATTTTTCAAGAGTGCGTATATTAGAATTTCTCTTCTTTTACACATTACTAGATCTAAAAAATGAATTTAGAAAATAAGTTTGTATATCATTTTTCATAAGAAATAAGAAATGTTCTTATAAGAATAATAATAATAATAATAATAATAATAATTTTATAGTAATATTTTACATTATTTATCACTTAATAGTTGTTTTTTTATTTTTTGATCGGTAATAGTTGTTACACTATCTCTTAAAGATTTAATAAAAATCATTATTTTAATCAATAAATATAAAATTGGAACATCACGTAAACTTATAAGAGGAAATTGCAAATCAATAGTACGACCTTAAATAAATTACAAAATTATAAAAAAGTTTATCATTTTAATTATTAAAGTTGGTGAACTTTAACATTGATTTGTAATTTTTTTTTTTTTGAAAACTTACACTAAATTACAATTTCTTTTTTTTCTTTTTTTTTTTTTATAAAACTTACACTAAATTACAATTTTTTTTTTTTGGTGGAAACTTACACTAAATTACAATTTCCTCAACTTATAAGTCTACAAAATGATTTTCTACTAAAAGGAAGTGTATAGGCCGTTTTAGTTGATCTCACTGCCTTACTTAAAAGAAAGAGAAAATTGGTGATAAATCTAATCTAAAAATGGTGTAAGGCATAGGTACAGTAAACATTTTTTTTTTATTGATAAGAAATCCACGCTTTGAGAAATAATTTAGTGAGAAGCCTTACAAGACATTTTGTTTTTAATAATACCCCTTGACTTTTTTTTTTTATTTTTTTTTATTTTTATCTTTTGGACTTTTGTTGACTAAATTTTTTGTCTATCTGCTCAAATTTATATCTATTTGTTCAAATTTTTTGACTATCTGCTCAATTTTTTCCCTATCTGTTCAACTTTTCTCCTAGATTCTATCAATTTGTTCAATTTTTCCCCTAAATTCTCTTTATCTATTTAATTTTATATCTGTCTGTTCAATTTTTTCCCTAAATTCTATCTATGTGTTCAATTTTATATCTATCTATTCAAAATTTTTGACTATCTGTTCAATTTTTTCCCCTAAATTCTATCTATCTGTTCAATTCTTTTTTCTATCTTTTGAAAATTTGTGTCAACTTTTTTGTTTTTCTGTTGCAATTATCATCACCAATATCATTTTTTTTTTCCAAATCTATCTTATGCAGACACACATTCACATATATGGATACATAGATACACACTCATAGATATACATAACTTATAGATGTATATATATATATATACATATATATGAATGTATGAGTCATATAAGTCTAAATACAACTACACAACAAATACAAACATATATACACATACATACATATATATATACACATACATAGACAGATATACATTATCGTTGATACATACCTACATACATTTTGTTTGTTCACACACACACACACATATATATATATATATACATAATGTATGTATCTCGTTGCCGATCTCCTCCGATGTCTGGCTGTGCTTTCATTGACAACGGAGATGGTGGTTGATGTGGTCTTTCACACAACAAAATATTTTATTAAAAAATCAAGTCATAACTACTACTCCGTAGAATAGCAGTCAAGACCAAGTGTCGATCCACAAATACTAAAGATAGGAAGTAAATTTAATTTAGAAATTTAGGGTTTAACGGAGTTGTTGTGAATTTTTGGAGTGAAAATTAAACTATTAAATTAAGCTATTAATTAAGTGAAATGAGATAAGAAAAATATCTTAGAATTTTGAATCTAACACTGACCACGTAATTGGGAGTTATTGTATTAATTTGTAAAAATCTTTAATTTGAATACTATGATGTATCTTGGCCTAGATACTTTGTAAAAATAATTTTTACATGGTAAAATCCGAAAGCATGAACAATCTTTGCTTAGTACGGACCGTCTCCTTAAATTACACTAAACTATTTTGAAGTACGACCCGTCTTACTTGGCATGACTTATCTAACAATTTTACTACACAAACATTGCAAAGCATTTGTATAACGAATATTACATAAAAACATTTCTTGTATGAATAAATCTTCTAACGTTATACAAAGTATCCAAATTAAATAAAAACCATAAAATTCAATACAACTCACCTCAATTACATGATTAGGATTTCATCTGAACCCTAAGATAAGGAAGTTAGTTCTACATACTCATGGAACTACCACTTCCTACGTACCCAAAGTAACGCTCTGATACCAAGTTGTCGAGTCCCAAAACAAATACAATAAACCATCCAAAATGATAAGTAAATAACACTATGAATCCGAATAAAATGTCCTTCTATTACATGAGATTTGATTATACAAAAGAGTGACACATGCGAAATACATTCATAAAGAGTATATCCTGAATCTACATTATGTGTTACCAAGCAGTAATAATGTAATAAAAGCTAAACGGATAATCATATGCCCTAGAGGCTTACATTTGTCCAAGTCCATCATTGGGTACACCAAAAGTGAGTCTAAAGCTCAATACAAGTAAATCCCTAGGCTTGTACAAAAATGAATACAAAATAAATAAACTAAGCCTTTAGCTCTACAGTCCTCGCAAGCTAAGTCCTTGGTGAAGGCATATCGCTAGTACTTGAAAATGGTTTTCCCAATAGGGTGAGCTAAAGCCAATAGAAATAATCTAACACAATATATGAAACTTCACAAAGATATAAGGGTAATGTGTACATACAAAGCCATTGACAAACCGTTTCATAATTCTTTTGCAAACCATGCAGCACCAACTAAATATCTCAATTCATGAAATCAATTCCATTTCATTCAGGCAACCAAACTAAGAATACGACTTAATAGGTCTCTAACTAGTACAACCACCATATAATCACTTCTATTTGCCATTTTATGGATAGTTTGTCCGCGGGAATTGGCACTCATGTATACTTATGATTTTCGAGGCTTCTATCATGTAGAATGATGTAGCCGCGCTGGCCATGGCCAGAAACATCATCACTCCACGGGATCAACAAATGTTTGCAGCAGCGACAGATGTGAAAGAAGCTAATGAAGCATTGATTCTTAGTCTGAGAGCCATTACATCTTTGTCGAATGTGGCACGCCGATTACGATCGCGAAGTTTGGAAGTGCGAACTCTAAGCAATCAACTGACTGCCTACTGTTATCAAGTGAGCACACTAAGACGAAAGAACAGGAACTGAAGACCAAGGTGCGCACTTTAAGACGACTAGGAGCAGAGGCAGAGACTCAAGTAAACTTTTATCAGGATTTTGCAAACACACGTCTCCTCGAGTTTGAAGAGAAAATTGATGAAGTCCATGATCAGAGTGAAAGAATGCAGGCAGCAATCCATGGTGATGCAAATATGCCATTATTAAATGGGAGAAAGAAAGCAGATTGTGTGTAACAGAATCAAATTTTATTTATTTATTTATTTATTTATTTTTTGTTTGTTTGTTTGTTTATTTTTTCGTTTATTTTTTTTTTATTTTTTTTTGTATATAAAAATAAAAATAATCTCTTACCCCCCAACTTAAATGACATTATCCTCAATGGCATATACCAAAAAGGAACAACAAAATTAGTTAAAGGGAAGAAATATAAGTATACAAAGAAAACAATTAGTAAAAGAATCTACTGTTATCCTACTCGGTCATAGGGAGGTATGCATTCCAAAGGTTTCTAGTCGTCTGAACAATGCTCTAGTGACATTCTCTAGGTGTATGAAATATGCCAGGTTGGTCTTACAGTGCTAGACATTTCATCTCTCCGGTATACTAGTTCCTCAATGCCACTGACAAGTCCTACAACACCAATCTATATTAAGCTGAGGGAGGCACTCCCCCAATGGAACAAGAGCCAAGCCTATTTGAAGTAGGAGCTCAAGTATATCATTTTAATGCAAAATATCTATACAATGGAACATGTGTTAGTGTGTTTGAAAATGGTCTTTTAATGTCAGATTCCAAGACGGTTTAGGGCATCAGACCAGTCATCCCTTAAGTAACCCGTCTAAGACCAAATTTCTTTGGTCCTACTCAACAGTTCCCTAATATGGTTAACCCTTTTCATTTGCCCTGTTGATGGTAGTTGTAGACCCCTACAAGGTTTTCCATTTTCCTTTCTGATCGAATTACAAGTAAACCTTCCACATTTATAACAACCACTAATCCTTTTAGCTCTATGTTTAATAGCAAAAAGGCCATTACCATTAAACGACAACGATTGTTTATTCTTCATATCTTGCTCGAAGGCTTATTTAACTTTCATAAATATGATGAACTTGACATCAAGAGGTAAGTTAAGATTTCTTACACACCAAATCGCTTGAACACAAGATTGAACCATTAGTTGCCTTTAATGTAATGCTAAGTTTAATGTCTTCAGCCAGACTAAGAGACATATCAATTGGTTAGATAAATTGGTTCCACCAATGCAATGGACTCAATTAACTTTGAACAACTGACCATTATGGAGGTATAGACACGCCATTTTTGACCGACTTCAAGACTTAGACGTTATCGTTTGGGCACTCGATGATTGTGCTTGTTTATGCTTGTTTTGAGCGCCCGAAGTTCTCGGCAGAACGCCTTGTCTTTGAGCCTCTAAACCCTTTTTGTTTTGTGCTTGTTTTTGGGCCAAACGTTGGTGCCTTTTGCTTGGAAGGAGGAGGGGCCTTGTCGGCCACTTTTCCTCTTTGTCGACCACTTGAAGTGGTCGGTCGGCTAGGTGAGGTGGCCGGTCGGCCACCTAAAGTGGCCGGCGACCATTTTTCTCATTTTTCAGATATTTTCTTAGCCAACTGTGCCAGCTGTTGTTCACTGAATGCCATCTCCATACACGTGTATGGAGGGATGAATACAAGCCTTTGGCTTGATTTTCTATATAAGGGGGGGTCTTTCCCCCATTTTGAGAGGTTAGACAATTTTGAGCAAATTTCTCCCTCTCTCTCTAGAATTCTCTCTCTCGCTTCTTATTTTGTGCTTGGTAGTTAGAATTCTCTACACTTTTGCACTAAGACCCTTAACCAAACATCTTCATCTTGGAGCTGAGGTTCTTTGAGGCTTAGTTTGAGCTCTTAAAGGTGGTTTAAGCTCAGAATTGTGACTGATTTTGTGTTGTGCTTCAAGAGGTAAAGGACTTGCCTTGTAGAGTTTGTTTTAATCAATTGCTTGGCTATATTTTTGCACTGTTTTGACCTAGTTTTTCAACTATCAAAAACTCTATTTTTGAGGTTAAAAAATGGTAGTTTAGGTCTTGGTGGGTTAGGGGGTTGTCTCCCCCTTTTTGCCCTTTGGCTTGTGAAGCCTTTTGTGCCATTTCTTACCACCTTTAAGTCAAAATTTTTGGGCCTTTAAAGCACTGGAATTCAGAGTTATTTCAGTGGTAAAAAGTATGTTTTGAAGTCCAAAAATGGAGGGGTTAGCCTCCCCTCCTTGTGCTTCACTTCCATGCCTAGTTAGCATCACATGGTAGCATGTTTTTGCAGCTTATCTTAGCTTGTTTCCAGCATGTGTTTACCTCTGATTTGGTATGATTTAACTCTGTTTTGAGTTGCTTTGGTCATGTGGGCCTTGTCTTGTATAGTTGCAGTGCAAATGGCCTTCACTAGCTCATTGTTTAAAGGCTCAAAACATGTTATGCTTGAATTGTTTGCATGTTGTAGCATCATTTCCCGTGTAATTTTAGTGTACACAACTTTGTCATATGTTCATTTATTTCACTCTTTCATTGCTTTTGAGAGTTGTGTCATGAGTCTTATTTGCTAGCTAACATGTGGGCATGTTTTTCTAGTCTTTTGTGTTTCAATCTCAACATATTTTAGCCATTGTTTTGGCATTTTTAACTCTATTTTGAGCTGGTTTGGCCAGTTGAGGCTTGTATTGCATAGCTGTATGTGGGAACTGAATAAATGGTAGAATCAGAAGCGCACACTCTGTAAGACAGATACTACTCGGCTCCATCCTACATGATTAGGAGGCCGAATGCATTAGATAGGCTGAGTATCTATTGAACTATGAAGCCGAGTAAATAAGAGAATAATGAGTGTAAAGTGGGCCAGGCCCCGAGGCCCTGGAAATGAGTATAAATAAAGGAGCAACAGACGAAGAAAGGTATGTGAGAACTATTACACTTAACTTAAAATACAAGTAATCCAGAGAGTAGAGGCTGACTTGCCTGTCAGAGTGCTAATTTCGGCACCGCCGACAGGAGTGTTGATTCCTTTTTAGGTGGCTAGCTGAGGATCACGAGCGTTTCCCAGAACCAGAAGAGTATTTCCAAACCACTTCTCCACAATTGGCGCCGTCTGTGAGAATACTCAAATACATCCATGGCGGGTGTAATAGAAGACCCTCTGACAGTCACTGATGAAACCACGTAGAGAGACGACCTCACTCCAACAACTATGCTTGGACCGGAGACTATCGCCGTAAGGTGCGCCTTGAACTTCGCCTCACCCTCAACTTCGGAGCATGAGACAATGCAGGCGATCATGGAACAAACAAAGCAAAATGAACAGAGATTAGAGAACATGATCGCTGAGAACGAGCGTCTCTGTCAAGATCTAGCCTTGGAGGTGGCAAAGTCCAAACAAGCTGTACGCCTAGATCCCGAACGACCTCCGAGGACAGGTGGTCGACGACCTCGAGCCCGACAAGTCGACACTGATAGTGACTCTGACTCATTATCCCCGGAACCCAAGAAGAAGGGGCGACCTGAAACCTAACATGATTAGGTACTGAAAATAAGGCTAGAAAAGCCATTTAAATTACTTAAATAGAAGCACTTACCCGCTGGTTTTAAACAAACTGAAAAGAATGCAAAGAAAAGGCGAGTTTCCTTGATTGCAAGCTTCCCTTAGGCTTTAGTTCGAGTTTGATCCACTTTTTTCAAACCCTAGATGCACATTTAATTGTTTAAAGCTACTGTAGGGGGCTAAGAATTTCAGAGTTGGGGTTTAGAAAAAGAGGTTTCACTCCTGAACTCACTAAAACTTGTAAGAATTGCACTAAAAGGTCAACCCTTGAAAGGGGGAAGGAGGGGTAGGGTCCTTTTTATAGGCAAGGAGGAGCCTTAGGGAACACCCTAGGTCATTCTAGGGTTGCCTCATTGCTTTCTCCTTACACCTTCTAAAGAAAACGCACAAATAGCTTGCTTTGAAAACAAAACTGGATGTCTGAAGGACATGGGGCTGCACGAAACATGTGTAGGTGTACAAACCATGTGTGGCCGCAAGACCCAAGTGCGATCGCACAATGCATCTGCAAGCGCACATGCCTCCAAGGTACGTGTGCCATACATGCATGCACAAGTAGGTGATTTTAGGCTCTTGAATCCTCCTATTGCCTATGTTCGTCCATTGGGCTCTCAGTTGACATTTTTACACAAAATAGGTCAATGGTTTTGAATACATGTGTAGACGCGCCCGCGTGGGGCCCTCGCTACAGTTCGGACTCGATTTGTGTCACGGTTCTTAATCTGCCTGCATAGCCTTTGCCATTAACTCAGAGATCAAATGGACCATCGAGGTGGGTTTCATCTTGGAGCCAAGCATTGGTCCTTTGGAAGAAGTCCAGGTCAATGTCATAGAATTTGGACCGAGTTGGATGGATCCCATTGCCGCATTCCTATCATCTGGATAGCTCCCAGAGGACAAGAAAGAAGCGCATAAGCTGTGAAACAAAGCCCTACGTTACTACTTGGATCCGCAAGGAAAGCTTTATAAAAAGTCCCTTTTTGGTCCATACCTAGAATGCGTGCATCCGGACAAAGTCGAAGAGCTTCTGACTGAAATACATGAAGGCAGTTGTGGTGCACACTCTGGCGGGCGCTCTTTGGCCCATCGAGCTATAACACAGGGGTATTATTAGCCGACAATGAGATCCGACGCTGAATGCTATGTGAAAAAATGTGAGCAGTGCCAGAAGTTCTCCCCGTTAACCCATCTGTCTACTGAAGAGTTAAGCTCTATCACCAGCCCCTGGCCGTTTGCCCAGTGGGGGCTTGATTTCGTAGGACCATTGCCGAGGGCCCCCAGGAACAAGCGATACTTGATTGTCGCCACAGATTACTTCACGAAATGGGTTAAGACGGAGGCATTAACACACATTCGTGATGCTGATGTCAAGTGCTTTGTATGGAGAAATATCATTACACTATTCGGCATTTCGAGAGCTCTCATCTTAGACAACGGCACCCAGTTTGATTGTGGCGTCTACCGAGAGCTGTGCAGCAAGTATGGTATCCGGCTCTACTTTTCCACACCGGCTTACCCCCAAAGCAAAGGTCAAGCCGAAGCCTCTAACAAATCCATCTTAGACGGCATCAAGAAAAGGCTGGAGAAAGCTAAAGGCAAATGGGTCGAAGAATTGTCGAGTGTATTGTGGGCTCATCGAACTACGCCGAGGCGATCCGCTAGGGAAACGCCGTTTGCCCTATGCTTTGGAACCCAGGCAATCATACCCCTGGAAATCGGCCTCCCAACCTTGAAATCAAAGGTTTTTGATATGGGCCAAAACGACATGATGCTTGCCTTGGATTTAGTCCTGATTGATGAACGAAGAGACCGTGCCCTTGCATCCGTGGGGCGGTATCAGCAGCAGCTTGCTAAGTCGTATAATCAACGAGTTCAGCTATGCTGCTACACACCAGGAGAGTTGGTCCTGAAGAAGGTGCTTCCCGCTGCCAGAAAATCGGCCGATGGAAAGTTGGGTTCTAATTGGGACGGCCCCTATCAGGTCGACTCGATCGCAGGAGTAGGGGTATATCGGCTAAAAGATATGTCTGGACAGAGTCTTCCATGACCTTGGAATTCAACGCACTTATGAAAATTCTATCATTAAACCCGACTTGTGGGGAATGATACTAGTTCTGAATGGTTCAACGTGTACACGCTCCACTTTTGTAATGCAAAGATCCTTGTTTATTCATTGCGCCATCCAGTTCAAAAGTGTTCCGATAAAACACAAGTCTCCGAATTTGGAGCCCCATTGGTGCATGACACCTTTGAACCGATTAAGACTCTGGATTCGGAGCCCCATCAGTGCATGACACCTTTGGGATGATTAAGACTCTAGATTCGGAGCGCCCTTTGTGGATGTCACAATTGGCCAAGGCAAGTCTCCGGATTCGGAGCCCCATCGGTGTATGACACCTTTGGGCCGACTAACACTCCGGATTCAGAGCGCCCTTCATGGATGTCACGATTGGCCAAGGCAAGTCTCCGGATTTGGAGCCTCATCGGTGCGTGACACCTTTGGGCCGATTAAGACTCCGGATTCGAAGCCCCATCGGTGCATGACACCTTTGAGCCGACTAAGACTCCGGATTCGGAGCGCCCTTCATGGATGTCACGATTGGCCAAGGTAAGTCTCCAGATTTGAAGCCCCATCGGTGCATGACACCTTTGGCCGATTAAGACTCCGGATTCGGAGCCCCATCGGTGCATGACACCTTTGGGACGATTAAGATTTCGGATTCAGAGCGCCCTTCGTGGATGTCATGATTGGCCAAGACAAGTCTCCGGATTCGGAGCCCCATTAGTGCATGACACCTTTGGGCTGACTAAGACTTCGGATTCGGAGCCCCATCGGTGTATGACACCTTTGGGCCGACTAAGACTCTGGATTCGGAGCGCCCTTTGTAGATGTCACGATTGGCCTAGGCAAGTCTCTTGATTCGGAGCCCCATCGGTGCATGACACCTTTGGCCGATTAAGACTCCGGATTCGGAGTCCCATCGGTGCATGACACCTTTGGGACGATTAAGACTCCGGATTCGGAGCGCCCTTCGTGGATGTCATGATTGGCCAAGGCAAGTCTCCGGATTCGAAGCCCCATTGGTGCATGACACCTTTGGGCCGACTAAGACTCCAGATTCGGAGCCCCATCGGTGCATGACACCTTTGGGCCGACTAAGACTTCGGATTCGGAGCCCCATTCGTGCATGACACCGTCGAGCCTGGGCCGAATGAGGTGTCGAATTCCGAGAGCCGTGTCCAGACGATTGGACCGAATTCGCGGCACCTTGCACAATTTACGCTTTGGCCAACTATGTATATTTTCATGGTCATGGTCTTTTTATTAACAAGTATAATTTCGTACTATCATAGTTAGAATAAAAAGATCATAATATCATAATTAAATCCACTCATAAAACAGTTGGTACAACGACAAAAACATTCTGAAAAATATATGTCCTCATTAAACTGCTTTCGAATACATTATTAATTGAACAACAAATAAATACAAAATGTATTTATTTTTACATAAAAGTTTATGCAGCGCCACCTTCATCATCACTCTTCTCTATCTCGTACGTGTCAAAGGGAAGATTGCGGCGATGATATAACGGTGAAGCTGATTGAACACCTGCTGCACGGAGGGTATCCGCGGCCTTCAATGCCTCGATCCACCCATGCTGAAATCCCCGATTTTCGCATCGGTAGACCTCTTCGGTGAGCTTTTCCTTGGTTTTTTCTATTCCGACCTTCCGGCCATCATGGAAGCCTTTTTTGTAAGCCCTAGTATTGGCGGACTCAATCGCAAACATGCTAGCCGTATCCCGATCGGCGATCGCATGGCTTATTAGCCGTTGTGTCACCCTTTCTTCCATGATCGGGTTAGACTTTTCGGCCGACTGCTCCCCACCAGCCTTGACCTTTCTTAGCTTACGCTCGGCTTTCTCCACGCGAGCTTCTAGGCTTCGAATGCATTCGTCCCTCTGTTCTATCTCCCATCGAGCAGCACGAAGACATATACCAATTTCGTAAGAGGTATACAACCCCTTCACCGTCCCATGAATGCCCTCTCGGAACACTTCGAAGTCTCGTCGACCAACCATCGACTACTAAACTTCTGGTAGAAAAATCTGTCGTGCAAATTCTACTGCTACAATTGGATCTCAAATGATTGAATCTGCCTCCGTCATCGGTTTGTTATCGACAAAAACTGCAAAGCTCAATGGGCATGGTGGCCCATTGGCTTTGCTACGCGGACGAGGGGAACTACCCCGTTGGCGTTTCTCCCTTTTGGGTGACCTGCTTCGTCGACGAGGAGAATGACGCCTCTCATGTTCAGCAGATGCTCTAGCCCCCGTTCAGGGAAGTTCGCCACCTCGATTCATTGAGTCCAGCTCCGCCAATGTCTTACCTTCCCTTTGCTATTGAAGAATAATCTTTTAGACATTCACTCTTCGCTGCAGGGTTGAGTTTTGTTTAGTTCCTCATACAGGGTTGAGTTTTGTTTGGACACAATCCCCTCTCTAAATAATTCATGAGCGCACCGTGTTCCCGAGGCGACCTCATTAATGCACACATTCCACAAGCCGCCGACTTTCGACTTTCCAGCTTCACCCCCGACCAGGGGAAATCCCTTAATATAAACAGCTAATGGCTCTCCACTCGAGTCGGCCAAATCCCTCGGCCTTAAGCTGAAAGGATCGTGCCGCAGCCATTCCATGAACGAGTCCTATTCGGCTTACGAAGCTAATGCACTGGCTGGGGTAAGGGCAGATTTATTAATCTAATCGACCTAGGATTTAAACCCAATGCCGATCGATTTATGCCATAGACATTCCATGAACGAGTCCTATTCAGCTTACGAAGCTAATGCACTGGTTGGGGCAAGGGCAGATTTATTAATCTAATCGGCCAAGGATTTAAACCCAATGCCGATCGATTTATGCCACATCCATTCCATGAACGAGTCCTATTCGGCTTACAAAGCTAATGCACTGGCTGGGGCAAGGGCAGATTTATTAATCTAATCGGCCAAGGATTTAAACCCAATGCCGATTGATTTATACCACAGCCATTCCATGAACGAGTTCTATTTGGCTTATGAAGCTAATGCACTGGCTGAGGCAAGGACAGATTTATTAATCTAATCGGCCAAGGATTTAAACCCAATGCCGATCGATCTGGCTGGGCAAGGGCAGATTTATGCCGAAAGGATTGTACCTCAGCCATTTCACGAACCAGACTCATTCGGTGGACAAGTTCATATCTAAGGCAAGGGCAGATTCCTTAAATCTAAATCATGAATATCTCCCAACTTTTGAATCATTCATCTTTTTAATAGAATAATTGTCTATTCATTTTACTAAGTACAGGAATAACACAAAACAAGGAAAAATTTCATTGAATAATGCAAAACAAGGAAAAATTTCATTGAATAACACAAAACAAGGGAAAATTTCATTGATAAACTGAATACAGACATAGTATCACTTTATACATGAAGATCACCCTGAGTAAAAATAAAATAAAAGAAAATACATTGAAATTCCTAGGCAAAAACAACCAGTGTGGCATCCTAAGGGTCCTCGGGGTCAGATTCCAGCGGATTGATGTCCACTTGCTCATATGGAATTGGCATTGCCAATGCTACATTTGCAGCAGCAAGGGCTTTGAGCCAGCCGTGCTTAAATCCCCGATTTTCAAATTTAGGAGCTTCCTCCGCGTAGCTCTCAAGGGCGGCGTCTTGCCTGGCCTCGTACGCCTTGGAAGTCTCGGAGTCGGCTTTTTCTTTTGCCTTCTTCAATTCTTCCAATTCGTTCTCCAGCCTGGCAACCACCTCTTGGGCTGACTTGAGCCTTTCATCGCTCGCGCTTGCCCTCTGCTCGGCAAACAATCTCTGCTCTTTAACATTTTTCACTCTCTCCATTTTGGCCTCTGCCATTGCACTCTCCATCGTCGCCCTTGCTGCCTCAAAGTTGGCCCTACTCCTTTCGTCCTCCACCTCCGATCTTAAACGGCCTATTTCTTCGACGGCTTCGTGCTGATGCCGCCCTATCTCGGCCATCCTGCCGATTGTCTGTAAAACAAAATGTTAAAACCAAAACAAATACACGCAGAAATGCAAAAGATAAGATTAAGATATATACCAGAAGAGCTGTCTGAGCGGCCAATGCAATTGCTAACACGTCCGGCTCCGAGTGAAAAGTCGCCTTGTCAGCCGGCAACGAGACTGACGAAGCCAGGCTCAACGCCACGACTGGGTCTTTCATAGCCGATGCATCAGAGAAGATCGACACGTTTTTTATCTTTGGCTGAACCACAAAAGGAACAACCACGTCCGACTCCTCCAAGCGCGGCCTTTTCTTGACTGGAATTTCTTCAAAAACGGCCTCAAAATCGGCGAGTCACTTTTCCTTACCCTTATCAGCCTTGGGAGTCAGACTTTCAACTGACCGTTCCATCTCAACAGAAACAATTTGAGCCGTTTCAACAACGACAACCTTCTCGGACGTTTCTGGGAGGGCAGTTTTGGAAGTAATGGCCTCGACCTTTTCACGGGCAACCAAACGCTTAGCATTCGTTTTCCGTGCCAGCTGAGAAAGAGATTCCTTTGCCATACCCACGGAATAGGAGCCGGACAGATCTTCTAAGCCAGTAAAAATATCTCTAAAGGAAAACTCCCCCTGACCCGAAGTGGACGGTGAGTTAGGCTAATTAAGATAGGCCACTTCAAATTCTGATTTTAGAGCCTCGTCGACCTCCTTGGCCTCCGTAGCAAACTCTCTCGTTCGTTCGACAACTACCTCAACCACCGGCTCTACCTCTCGCTCCGAATCAGATGCTTCAACACCAATTTGCCTAAGGATCTTGAAGCTGGGGAAGACAAGAGTCGTAAGATGTTGTTCACTGGTTGGGATAGGAATGTCGTCCGTCGCTGAGAACATAGTATAAGTAGGCTCATATCGTAGGAGTATATGGGCGGCTCTCTCTTGTTTCTGTACGTTTGGACGGCCAAAATACTTGAGTGCAGTCTTAACTTCAGCAAGGACTACCTCGTCGACCGAAGTCAAAACGTTCTTCAACTTATTGCCTACATAAACAAAGGATTAGACTGGTAGAAAAGGCCGAGTAAAAGAAAGATCAATAAAAATGAGGATTTACATGGCAACTTGGTTCACCCCTCTGTCTGGGTATAGGGTCTAGGTGATCTTCGCCTTCGCCGAATTCCCAGTTGCCTCGGACATTGACCATCACATCATCAACTCGTTTGCTAGAGCTGGCAAGCATGGTTACCAGGTGGTGGTCAGTGTCCTTGGCCCTGAGAAAGTAGCGCCCATGCTAACCGGAGGATTTGGCTAAGGCGTAGCAGTGCCGAATGGCCGGAATGCCAAGGTTGATCCTAAGGCGCCGGTTCAACTCTACGATTCCCATGATGATTCGAAAAAAATTCACATTGGGTTGGGAAGGAATCAGACCCCAATAGCGGAGGACGGCCCTAAGGAATAGGTGTAGGGGAAAACGGACTCCGCTCTCCTCAATGGATAGGAGAGGAAAGATGATTGTATTTTGATCTTCTCTCTCCATATCAAGAGTATTGTCCATCACTAAAGATAGGTGGACATCATCAGGGATAAAAAAATGTCGTCGGAACCCCAAAACACGACCCTCGGAAATGAGGTCTTTCAAGTGCTTAGCCATTCTAGTGAGGACTCAAGGTATGCCAAATCTAAAATAAACACGGAAAATATGATTACAAAGAGAAGAGAAGAAAACTTACAAGAGGCAAATGAGACAAGAAGAGATGGGAAGAAGTTGCAGAAGAAGCGAATCAGAGAAGGGATATCGACTGGCAATCCAGGAGGCTCAAATATTTGAAAAAGCATGCATTCGAAGGGACTAGAGTTTCAAATCGTAATAAATGCGAGAGATGCACGAATGAGGCGGGAAAGTATAATGATGACCGAAAGGCGTATGAGTTCTGACATTCACATTGGGATAGGTGAAGCCGCCTAACTTTTGGTTCTCTTGACTCTTCAAAATTCGAAACCAAACACACCCAATAACTACCGTCAATGGGGAGGTTGGGGGGCAGTTATGGGAATCGAATAAATGGAAAAATCAGAAGGGCACACTCTGTAAGACAGATACTACTCGGCTCCATCCTACACGATCAGGAGGCCGAATGCATTAGATAGGCCGAGTATCTATTGAACTATGAAGCCGAGTAAATAAGAGAACAATGAGTGAAAAGTGGGCCAGGCCCCGAGGTCCAGGAAACGAGTACAAATAACGGAGCAACAGACGAAGAAAGGTATGTGAGAATTATTACACTTAACTTAAAATAGAAGTAATCTAGAGAGTAGAGACTGACTTGCCCGTCGGAGTGCTAATTTCGGCACCCCTGACCGGAGTGTTGATTCCTTTTCAGGTGGCTAGCTGAGGATCATGAGCGTCTCCCAAGACTAGAAGAGTATTTCCAAACCACTTCTCTACACTATAGTGTAATGGTTTTCATTAGCTTAATGAGTTAGGCTCTTAAACATGACTTGCATGTGTTTCTTGCATGATTTAGTGTCTTTTTGCATGCCATTTCAGTACTAAAATATCTGCAACCTCCCTTTATTCTTCACTTTTTTACTTTGTTTTGAAAGTGGCCTTGAGCCCCTTGTTGGCTTGAGTGTGGAATTGAGGCTCTCATGCCTAATGGTTTTATTCCTCTCTTGAGAGTTTCTACTAACCAACAGCATAAGGCCTCTTTCATGCTCAAGGTACTTGTGGCTTAAGCCCTCTTTCCAATTAGAAGACTCTCACTTTGGACTTAATCTGTTAAAGGACTAATCGGTAATGTAAAATGTGTAAACAAAATGAACCAAGTAAAACTTGAGCAGGATAAGCATGTTGTATTGCATTGCATGTGTTCGGATCGGACGTTAATCCAAACATAAGGAAAATGGGACGTTTCATACTCGAAGTGATGAAACGTGCCACTTTTCTTGGTCACCGACACCCTTGATCATGCGTGATAGGGTGGTGGTCCTTCGAGTCTTATTTGTGCGTTCATCAACCTTGTACAAGCTTGGTTCTCTAACCATCATGCATTGAAAATGCTTGGTTGGTGGCTTGAGAGCCAAGAGCTACACTCTTTTGAGCTTGAGAAATGATAAGGAGTGTTGTAGTACACACATTCCTTGAAAATGCTTTGTTTTGCCTCTGTTGCTCTCTGTTGCAGCAAAAGCAGAAGTGCAAAAATGGGAGTGGCTGACCGGCCACTTGAAGTACCCGACCAGCCAGTTAAGGTGGCCGGTGGTAATCTGGAAGTTGGTGTATTTTTCAGAGATCAAATGAGTGCAAACGGAGGCATCCAATGGCAAGGCAATGGCATTTTCGGGTGAAGCAACCGAGCATGCATGCATCCCTCGTCCCTCGAGGCCGTTTAAATCGCTTTACTAGTTAGTTAGCGTAGCTAATTATTCAATTTGTTTTGTAATATTTTAATTAGCTTAGCATGGCTAGTTATTCAATTGTGTTGTAATAATTAGTTAACTAGTATGGTTAATTGATTCGTTTTGTAATAATTAGCTTAATTAGCATAGCTAGCTTAGCTTATTCATTTGGACCCTCCTTCGCGAGGGCGTAATGTTGTAATAAGCGTGTGTGTGCGTGTGTGTGTGCATGTCTTTCAACCCCATTTCTTTCTCTCTTTTATTTATCCGCTTTCGATGGTTAGATTAGGGACATGTTTCAATTAGCATATCTTATGCTTACATGTTTGCATCATTCATTTGTCTTGCATACACTGAGGCTCGGCGAATCATTCAAATTGCATCGTTATTTCAATACACTTCTTTGAATACGTGTTTTCAAAGCATGCTATCAAAGTGTTGCAAATACCATGATTAAGTACCCGAGCCTATTTAGTTGCATTATTGCATGTGTTGCATTAGGCATCTAGCACAGTTAGGATCATGCATTGTTTCTAACTAGCTTTTGTTTTGGCTTAGAGTACTCGGTAAGCTTTTACGCTTTAGCATACTTGCATGAGTGTGAGTGATGCCATGTTTCGCATACTTGCCATGAGGCTATGTGCTTACTAGCTAAACTTTATGAATGCCTGTGGATGAAGGCTTGGTTGTTTGAATTGGAACAATTCGATGATTGTGAGTTTTAAGCCCATTTTGCGAACTGGCAAATCATGTTTTGAGCCCACTTGAGGGTGGGAAATCCACGTTTTAGCTCACTTGAGGTTGGCAAATTCAAACCATTTTCGAAAGCCAACATGAGTTGAATTCAAACATGAGTTGATTTCGTTCCAAGTCTTACGATTGTAGTCTATACTTGTATGTGTGCGCCACATAGTAAGGTTAGCTAAATAACTGGAATAAAAACACATGTGTTTATCAAACAACATATCATGTTTAGTAGAGGCCGATCTTTGATCGAGCGAGCGGGGGTGCTCATTTCAGGACGTTCCTCTCTTGTACCCAAGTTCCCGAGTCGAGGCAACTTTGGTGATGACGAACACGTGGCCTTTGGCACGAGTCGGGGTTTCCTAAATTTCCCCAAAACAAAATATTTAGGTGGCAACTCTGTAATCTGGCAAAGAAGTCCAGTTTTGGCATTATTTGATTCAAAATCGATTTTCCAAAATGATTTGCCGGATTGGACTCTTTGGTGTTTATTAGTTTCACATTGCACTTGTAAGGCTAGATTCAGAACCGTGACAGGAGTCTAAACTGTAGGACCAATTCGAGCTCTCCGAAAGGAGGCGCGAAGAAAGTCGAGCTACAGGGGGTTTTGAATTTCTATCGCATCATTGGAGAATACTTCAATGACTAAAAAAGGACCCTTCTAAAGAGATTGAAGATTACCAGGAAAAAGATGCAATTTAGAATTAAAAAGCCACACCTTTTGGTTAGGCTCAAAGGTCTCACGATTGATGTGTTTATCATGAAATGCTTTAGTCTTGGGTTTATAAATCCTAGCATTTTCATAAGCATCATTGCATATCTCTTCTAGGTCATTAAGCTGAAGTTTCCGGGTTAGTCCTATAGTGGCCATATCAAAGTTAAATTGTTTTATAGCCCATAGTGCCCGGTGCTCTAACTTCACTGGCAAGTAACATGCCTTGCCGAGAACTATCCTGTATGGGGACATTCGTATAGGGGTCTTATAAGCTGTGTGGCATGCCCAAAGAGCATCAGTCAAAATGAATTGGCCAATCCTTTATATTTGGCCTCACTGTTTTCTCAAGGATGTGTTTGATCTCCCTATTAGATACTTCTACCTGACCATTGGTTTGGGGATGATATGGAGTACCGACTTTGTGAGTGATAAAATATTTTTGGACCAAAGCTTCGAAAAACCAATTACAAAAATGTCTCCCACCATCGCTAATAATTGCTCGCAGAATGCCAAAATGACAAAATATGTTATCATGAAGGAACTTAACCACAACTTTGTGATCATTTGTCCTAGTAGCTACTGTTTTAACCCACTTCGATACATAATCCACTGCTACAAGAATGTACTCATACACAAACGACGGCGGACATTGGCCCATGAAATCGATGCCCCAAATATCAAATATTTCAACAACAAGGATAAGAGACATTGGCATCATATCTCGATGGGAAATGGAACCCATTTGCTGATATTGCAAACAAGCTCGACAAAAATCATTGGCATCTTTAAAAGTGGTTGGCCAATAAAACCCGCTTTGTAAAACCTTGGTGGCTGTCTTTTGCCCACTAAAGTGGCCACCACATACTTGTGAGTGACAAAAGGTAAATATGCTATGGATTTCACTCTCGGCCACACACTGTCCAATCACTTGATTCAGGCAATATTTGAACAATTCTGGGCCCTCCCAAAATTAAAACTTAACTTCGACAAAGAAATGGTCCTTGTCTTACTTGAACCAATGGGAAGAGATTTGATTAATGGCTAGGTAATTCACTATGTGAGCAAACCACGGAGGTTTTACTTGTGACACTGCTAAAAGTTGTTCGTCAGGGAACGAGTCCTGCAAAGCTAGTGGGTTAATAGTATGCTCAACTAGAATGCAAGAAAGGTGGTCTGCTACGATATTCTCGGAGCCTTTCTTGTCTTGAATTTCAAGATCAAATTTTTGTAGCAAAAGAATGCACCTAATCAACCTTGGTTTAGTCTCTTTCTTGGAAAGTAAGTGTCGCAAAGTAGCATGATCAGTGAATACTATGACTTTGGAACCAAGTAGATATGACCAAAATTTGTCTAAGGAAAAGACTACAACTAACATCTCTTTCTCAGTGGTGGTATAGTTGAATTGGGCATCATTAAGAGTCCCGCTAGCATAGTAAATGACATGATACTTTTTGGTCTAAAATTGCACCGACTGCATATTCAGATGCATCAGACATGATCTTAAATGGTAAGGACTAGTCAGGTGACTGAATGATTAGGGCTATAGAAAGGGAAGCTCACAATTTTTCAAATGCCGCTAGACATGCTTCATCAAAGATAAATGGAGTGTCCTTAGCTAGAAGATTGCATAAAGGACGTGAAATCTTATTGAAATCTTTGATGAATATGCGGTAGCGTGTCCTAGAAAGGAATGTATTTGGGGCACAAAATTAGGTGGGGAAGGCCAGAGATTTGGTTAACTTTTACTTTATTAACCTCTGTTCCATTCTTAGACACGATGTGACCTAACACAATGCATACTTGAACCATAAAATGACTCTTTTCCCAACTTAGAACAAGATTGGTCTCCATGCAATGCTTAAGGACCTTGGTTAAATTTTGAAAACATCCCTCAAAAGATGGGCCAAAAATTGAGAAATCATCTATGACGACCTTATGAAACTTTTTTACCATGTCAGAAAAAATAGCCATCATGCACCTTTGAAAGGTCGCTGGTGCATTACACAACCCAAATGGCATACGCCGATAGGCAAATGTACTAAAGGGACAAGTGAAAGTTGTTTTCTCTTGATCATCTAGAAAAATAGGCACTTGATTGTATGTTGAATAGCCATCTAGGAAACACTAAAAATTTTGACCCACTAACCGTTCTAAAATTTGATCAATAAAGGGCAATGGAAAGTGATTCTTCCTAGTCATGGACTTGAGTTTTCTATAATCAATACAAACGCTCAACCCAGTAGTGGTATATGTAGGAATTAGATCATGACTTTCATTTTCAACCACTGTAATTCTTGATTTCTTGGATACAACTTGTGTGGGACTCACCCACTTGCTATCAGAGATGAGGTAAATGATACCTGCATCTAGCATTTTCATCACTTTCTTCTTTACTACTTTCATGTTGGCATTTAATCTCTATTGCATTTTTCGTGAAGGTTTGGCGTTCTCTTTGAGATGAATGCGATGCATGTAAACAAAATGGTCAATTCCTTTCAAATCAGCCACTGACTAGCCTATAGCACTCATATGTTCCTTGTGCACTTTTAAAAGGCAACACTCTTGTTCATTAGATAGGTTAGATGCAATAACCACAGGAAGAGTGTTGTCAGACCCTAAAAAAGAGTATTTAAGTGAAGCTAGAAGGGGTTTTAACTTAAGTTGTGGTGGGGTGACTATGGAAGGTACTGCCGGCTCACTAGAGAGGGTAGGAAGGGGGCACAAATCGGTGTTTTCATGGTTGAAAGTTAATGTGAGGGCCAAGGAAAGCATTGACATCCTCAATGGATCATTCAATGTCAAAATTCTCAATCCTGAAATCAATAAGACATACCTGTAAAGGGTCTATTGGGAGGATAAATAAAAGAACTTCCTCCACCAATTCATTAACCACATCAATTATATAACATTCAACATCATTAAAAGGGTGTTGGGATGCATGAAACACATTCATATTGACTTGCATATTTCCAAATGACATTTCCATCACTCTCGTCTTACAGTTAATGCATGCATCGGCTGTGGCTAATAAAGGTCGCCCTAAAATGACTGGGATATGTTTCCTATCAGCTGCGACCGATTCCATGTTAAGAACAAGGTAGTCAATTGGAAACTAGAACCTATCGACCTTAAGTAGGAGATCCTCAAGCATGCCACAAGGGACTTTGAGGGAATGATCAGCTAACTGCAGAGTCACTAATGTGGGCTTTAACTCACTAAGCCTAAATTCCTCATACACTAAATAAGGGAGAAGATTAACAGTTGTGCTTACGCCAAGGAGGGCCCTATCAATAAGGTGTTCACCAATATATAAGAGATGGCAGGTGCATCTGGATCCTTAAGTTTATGGGCGATGTTATTGGCCAAAATAGAGCTCACCTATTCAGTGAGAAAGATCTTTTTGGTTACATGGGTCTTGGATTTACGTTTTTGTGTGCACAAGTGTTGGAGAAATTTGGCATAGGATGGTGTACTTGTTGAATTGCCCCCAATAAGGGGAGGTTGATTTTCACTTGTTTACAAGATCCATCATTGCCTTTGTAGATGCCTTCTTCTTACTAAAAGGAGAAGGTCCATCTAAACACTGGGGATATGGTGCCTTTGGCACAAAGGGTGCTGTAAGTTCACATTGAGGACTCAGAGGACTCTTTTCTGTAGGCTCATCATTTTTCTCTTTTGGATTTTGGGACTGACTACCCTGTTTTTTTTGTGGTTCTTTCAGTTTGGTTTAAAATTTCTAGACCACTCCTAAGGGTCATAACAGCTTGGACTTGCTTATGGTATTAACATTCATGTTTGTTGTTTCAACTGCATATTGTCCTTTTGGATTATTAATGGGCTAGTTGGGCAGTTTTCCTTATTCTCTTTTATTAAGAGTGTTAGTTATTTGCCCAATTTGGGTCTCAAGCTTTGCTATAGATTAGGAATGGGAATGGATAAGTTAAGTCATGGCCTTAATCCCTTGCAAGATTTGTAACACTTTTTTTTCTCTAAACCTGAATTTCTCAGAGGAGGAGCATGTTGGTATGGTTGTTGTTACATAGGCCGGAAGGGAGGTGGATTGACAAAGTTATGAAAATTCTTCCTTGGTGGACGTGGAAGGTGGGAATTTGCTTGTGGTTATGAGCGCCAAAATAAATTTGGGTGATTTCTCTATCTAGGGTTATAAATGTTGGAAAATAGATCATTACTCGGTTTAGAAAACCCTCAATTGCATTAACATGCTCTTGGACTGACTCGGGACATTGAGCTGCTGACAGTCATTCACTTACACCACGGACAGGACTGAAACAGTCATTAAGGTTGTGCTGGCTATGAAGAAATGTATCCTACTGCTAATAGTTGGTCCATTTTTTGAGACAGTTTCTCAACTTGTTGAGCAACATCAATATTATGAGCAACCTCATATAAGCTTCTCGCTTTGCACTACCAGAGATTGGTTATTTCTCATGACGAGAAGCAGATGCATGGCGTAGGGAATTTTCACCCAAAGTTTCATACAATTCCCAAGTTACCGTGTCACTTTTGATCATAAAGTCCCTCCACAGGACACGTCGACCATTTACCGATGTGGCTCGGTCAAACTAGAGTAGAAAATGTGAACAAATTGCCACTTAGTCACTTGATGATGGGGACACTTGTGAAGTGAATCTCGAAATCTTTCCCAAGTCTCATGGAATTGCTCATCATCAATTTGAGAGAAATTGGTGACGACTCGTCTAATTTGATTGGTCTTGCCAATGGGAAAGTACTTTTCCAAAAAAAAATTTCGCATTTGTTCCTAGGTTGTAATGGTATTTTCGGACAAGGAATTTAGCTAGTGCTTGGCCTTGTTCTTGAGTGAAAAGGGAAAAAGACTCAACCTAAGGCATCATTAGTGAAGTTTTGGAGTTTTACAGTAGAACATATCTCCAAAAATTCATTCAGGTGTTTGTAGGGATTCTCATTACCAAACCCAAGAAAAGATGGAAACATTTGAATGGTACTAGGCTTAATCTCATAATGAGTGGTTATGGTTGTTAGGAGTTGGATGCAGGATGGTGAAGTGTGTGCAGTAGGTGTAAAATGAGCCTTTAGTGGTATGGGTTCGTCTTCAACTACTTCATCCATTGCTAAAGTCAGCTTAGGTTTGCGAAGATTCCTAAGGGTCCGCTTGTATGTATGGCTTGGCTTTTACGCACCCCCTTTCGGAAACTCGAAAAGAAGCCCTACAATTCGGACTCCCGCGATTCTGAATCTAATCTCACAAGTGTAATGTGAAACTGATAATCACCAAATAGTCCAAATTCGACAAATCGTTTGGGAAAATTGATTTTGAATCAAAAAGTGCCAAAATTGGACTGCTTTGCCAGATACAGAGTCGCCACCTAAATATTTATTTTTGAAAAAATTAGGAAACCCATGACTCGTGTCAAAGGCCATGTGTCTGTCATCACCAAAGTTGCCTCGGCTTGGGAACTTAGGTACAAGAGGGGGAGGTCATGAATTGAGCACCCCCGCTCGCTCGATCAAAGATCGGCCTCTACTAATCATGATATGATTTTTATGTACATCATGTGCTCTTGTTCTGGTTATTAGACTAGCTTTACTACGTGATGCACACAAGCAAGTATAGACTAGTTTACTTAATTTGGAACAATTCAACTTATGTTTGTTTTTGCGAAAATGGTTTGAATTTGCAACCTCAAGTGGGCTTAAAAGGTTGTGGATTTGCCACCAAACACAGTGGGCTTAAAACATAATTTGCCACTCAACAAAGTGGGCTTAAAACTTACATTCGTTGAATCGTTCCATTTCAAACAACAAGCCTTCATCCACTGGCATTCATGCAATTTATCATTTAAGTGCATAGCCTCATGGCAAGCATGCTAAACATGGCAACATTCACATTCATGCAAGTATGCAAAAGCATAAAAACTCACTAGTACTCCAAGCCAAGAAAATATGAGTTAGAAAAATATGCATGATTCCCAACTATGCCAAATGTCTAATGCAACACACGCAATATGCAATTAATAGACTCGACTACTAATATGGCATATGAAGGAATTTGATAACATGCGGTTAAACATGTATTCAAAGAATTATTTGAAATTGCAATGCAGTTTGAATGATGTACCGAGCCTCGGTGTATGCAATACGAATGAATGGATGCAAGCATTAGGTGTGCTTATCGAAGCATGATGCTAGTCTAACTATCAAACGTGGGTAAATAAATGGGAAAAGTACGTAGGGTTGGAAGACATACACATACGCGTGCACACTTATTACAACATTACTCCCTCGCGAAGGAGGGTCTTAATGAATAAAAGCTAACTAGTTAGCTAAACTAAGCTACTTAAGCTAATTATTACAAAACTTGAATTAATTAACTAAACTAGTTTAACTAATTATTACAACACAAATTAATTAGCTATAACTAACTAATTAAATTAAACTAATTAACAAGATAACTCATCGCGGGATGCGAAGGAGGCCCATGCATGCTTGGTTTCTACCCGAAGAACATCCTTTGTTTGCCCCTGAATGCTTCTGTTTGCACAACCCTTGCACTGTTTCCTTCTCCATATCAACTTTTCCATACTTCACAAGCACACTACTCAAAATTCATTGATGGCCAGCAGGCCAGAAGTGGTGGCCGGCCGGCCACCATTGAGGGGTTGTCGTCCATCACTAGTGGCCGGTAGGCCAGTAATAGTGGCCGGCAGACCACCGATGATACACTGTTTTTGCTGCAACAGAGAGCACATAGGGCAAAGAAAGGGTATTTTTACAGGTTGTTTGTACTATGTATCACCCCTTATCATCAACACAAGCTCAAAGGAGTGATATATTTGGCCCTCAAACCATCAATCAAGCAATTTCCATGCATGATGGCTAAGGGACCAATTTGTACAAGTTCAATGAATGCAAAAACAAGACTCAAATGCCATCACCCTATCATGCATGATCAAGGGCAACGGAGACATAGGAAAATGGGACATTTCATCACTTGTGAGTATGAAATATCCCATTTTCCTTTTTGTTCAAATTAACGTCCAATTTGAACACATGCAATGCAATACAAAGAAATGCTTATCTTGCCACTTTTATTTGCTAATTTTGTTTACACATTTTAGTTACCAAATCATTCTTTAATTAATTTGTCCATTGGTGAGTGTCCTCTAGATGAAAGAAGTGTTAACCAAGGGATAATGTAAGGCAAGAGGGAGATCATGCCATTGATAATGAACCCTTAAAGAGGATTAAACCATTAAGCATGACCTCAATCTCAAGCTTAAAGGATCCCAAGCTTGAAACCACCCTCAAAAGCAAATGAAAGGGTGAAGCAAAGAGGGAGGTTGCAGAGTTTATAGTGCTGAAATGGAGTGAAAAGCAACACCAAAAGATGCTATCAACTCAAACAAGAGGTGTCTAAGACCCTAAAACACCAACTTGTGAGGACTATTGCACTACAACCATGTAAAACAAGACTAAAATGAAATAACCAGCCCAAAACAGAGCTGAAATAGGCTATTTCAGAAGCTAAAACATGCTAGACTTGAGCTAAGTTAAGCTTGAAAAACATGCTAACATATGAAGCTAACTAGGAGGGGAGGCTATTTCAGAGGCTAAAACAAGGAGGGGAGGCTAACCCCTCCAAATTTGGACTTCAACCTGATTTTTTTACCACTGAAAAACCTCTGAAATTCAGTGGTTAAAAGGTCCAAAAAAGTTGGTTTGAAAGTGGTGAACAAAGGTATAAAAGCTTTACAAGCAAAGAGGTAAGAAGGGTGAACCACCCCCTAACTGAAAGCGACCTCAAACCATTACCTTTAGGCCATAAAAATAGTGTTTTTTACAGTTCAAAATCAGCCCAAAAATAGTTGAAAGAGATGGAAAAACAAGTATGCAAAACAAGTGTAAAAGGGGAGTGTTATACCTCTTGAAGTTAGCAACAATTTTAGGCACAAATTCAAGTAAAAAAACACCTTCTATAGCTCCAAGAAGGCTTCCAAGTACCTCAGCTCAAAGGTGAACAAGTTTGATTAAGGAAGTGTATGCAAAAGTATAGGATTTGTGAGCAAATGTATACAAAATTGCGAGAGAGAGAGAGAGAGAGAGAATTTTGCTCCAAAATTTTCTAACCGTCTAAAATATTTCCCAACCTTGAAAACAAGAGGAGAGGTCCTTTATATATAGGAAAATAAGAGCCTCAGTCAAAATATCAACAAAACAAACAACTGGAGCTTTAAGGAGACAATTGGCACAAAATATTTGCAAAACCTGAGTTTTTTTACACCAGTGGTAGGCAGGCCACAAAAGTGGACGGCAGGCCACCAATGATGGCCAACAGGCCACTAGTGGGCCACTTGTGGCGGGCAAGCAAAAAATGGTTTCTGACCACGACTTCAAACAGGTATATCTCCCTCGTCCGGACTCCATTTCAAGTCATCCTTGAGTTTAAATTAAAGCCCCGAAAATCTACTTTCCAAGTGCAGAAAAAGATATTCATATTTTAGTGAAGACTACTCCGTTTTGGTCCTAACTAGATTGATGCCTAACTTCTCCTTAACTACTTTTCTTCCCTCCCCTCCTATTTTCTTCAACTCCAAATCTCTAAATAAGGTGTTTTGAAAGATTTTCAAAGAGTTCACCTCTCTTTCATTTATTTATATTTTGTCCTTATTCGGTTTACTGAAAAGTGTAATATTTAACGAAATGCGAGTCTCTTAACATCGTAGAAACATTTTCAAAAATATTTTGAAAGAGAGGGTTTTAAGGTCTAAAATAATTTTGGTCAAAATAGTTTTGGTCCGAAAAATGGGGTGTAAGGTTGGGATTTAAAGGTCATCTTGCCGAAGAAATCAAACCCTTGCATAGCTTAACTTTCATCACCGAGTGATCAACCTGAGGCGTCAAAGTCTTAGGGGCGGTCAAAAATGGGGGTGTCTATAGTATGACACCAATTTAGGAAAACAAGAACAAAAATCAAGCATACAAGATACACATTCACTTTTTATTTTTTATTTTTATTTTTTTTTATTTTAATCGAAATGTGCAACAGAAACTAAAATCTACAAAAGAAAAACAACTAGCATAATAGATTGGGTGGTTCAATTGTCCCTAAAAAAAATTGCAATAAAATAAAAAGGGGGTATAAAACCTCTCTAATTAAAAAGGAGTGCATGACCTCTCCAATTAAAAAGGGGTATGGGGCCTCCTAGAAAGAAAAATAAAATAAAATCAAAATAAATAAAATAAAATAAAATAGAATAGTAGTCCTTTGTAGTAGTCCAAATATTATTTGTCCAGCAAAGGTAATTAATCCACAAACGTCCAGCAAAGGTAATCCACAAATTATATATACAGAATGGTTATTTCCTGTCTGTGTCACAATATCAAGATGTTTTTTTTTTATAAATAAAATTAAATCTCTAAATTAAATAATTCTATTCTTAGTCCCCTGCAACGGTGCCAAAAATTGATGTGGTTGTTTATGCACTAAAATATTTTATTTAAAAATTAGGTAGTAACTACTACTTCGTAGAACAGTGGTCAAGACCAGGTGTCGATCCACAGGGACTAAAGATAAGAAATAAATTTAATTTAGAAATTTAGGATTGTAACAGAGTTGTTGTGAATTTTTGGATTGAAAATTAAACTGTTAATTAAGTGAAATGAGATAAGAAAAATATCTTAGAATTTCGAATCCACTACTGACCACGTTATTGGGAGTTGTTGTATTAATCTGTAAAAAATCTTTAATACTATGATGTATCTTGGCCTAGATACTTTGTAAAAATAATTTTTTACATAATAAAATCTGAAAGCATGAACCATCTTTGCATAGTACGGCCCGTCTCCCTAAACTACACTAAACTATTTTAAAGCATGGTCCATCTTACTTAGCATGACTCGTCTAACAATTTTACTACACAAACACTGAAAACCATTTGTATAACGAATATTACATAAAAACATTTCTTGTACAAACAAATCTTCTAACGTTATACAAAGTATCCAAATTAAATCAAATCTACGGAATTAAATACAACTCACCCCAATTACTTGATGAGGGTTTCATCTCAACCCTAAGATAAGGAAGTTAGTTCCACATACTCATGGAACTACCACTCTGAAAAATATGCATTCTAAACTCTCCGACTCTCTCTTTCTTTATTTCTCTCTTTCCTTTCTTCTCTGACCTTCCTTCCCTCATTTTTGAGCTCATTTGTTGAAACTCTTCTCATAGGCATTCAACCTGCAAATAAGCCAAATATAATATATATATATATTGACAGATAGGGTGAAAAATTTGGCTTCCCCCATTAATTGCATTTATTTTGTTTTTATTTCTTTATTTTTTATTTTTTATTATTACAATAATTTATAATATATAATATATAATATATATACAAATGAATGGCCTATCGGATTTCACCGCCAGGTAGGTTTTACTTATTTATTTATTATTTATTATTATAATATTATTAATATAATATAATATAATACAAAAGAAATTATATTAAAATATCATATATACAAAAATTTATATACAAACACTTAGAGTGTGTTTGGTAACGTTTACGTTTTCAGTTTATATTTACAAAAATTTTATAAATTGGTTTTTGTTTATTTTTAGGAAAACATAAACTACAAACGCGTTTGGTAATTGAAAAAATGTTTAAAAAAATTTAAAAATATAAAAAAGAGTGAAAAATGGCAAGTGATGGCAAGTGGCGGCGGAAGACGGTGGTGGAAAGTGGTGACGGTGGGTGGTGGGTAGCTGGTGGTGGTGGGTGGGTGGGTGATGGTGGCGGGTGGTGGGTGGTAGCGAATGGGTGGTGGCGGTGGCGGTGGCGGGTGGTGGGTGGTGTAGCAGGTAGGTGGCGGATGGAAAGTGGTGGTGGGTGGTGGCGGGTAGGTGGTGGGTGGTGGTAGTGGGTGTGTGGGTGACGGTGGCGGGTGGTGGCGAGTGGGTGGTGGTGGTGGTGGCGGGTGGTGGGTGGTGGTGGCAGGTGGGTAGCGGATGACGGGTGGTGGTGGCTGGTAGGTGGCGGATGACGGGTGGTGGTGGGTGGTGATGGTGGTTAGGTGGGTGACGGTGGCGGGTGGTGGGTGGTAGCGAGTGGGTAGTGGTGGTGGTGGTGATGGCGGCGGGTGGTGGGTGGTGGTGGCAAGTGGGTGGTGGATGGCAGGTGGTGGGTGGTGGCGGGTAGGTGACGGGTGGTGGGTAGGTGGGTGGGTGGATAGGTGACGGCGGCGGGTGGTAGGTGGTAGCGAGTGGGTGGTGATGGGTAGTGGTGGCAGGTAGGTGGCGGGTGGGTGGTGGTGGTGGTGGTGGTGTTGGCGGGTGGGTGAGTGACAGGTGGCTGGTGGTGGCAGGTGGTGGCAAGTGGGTCGTGAGTGGTGATGGCAAGTAGGTGGCGGGTGGTGGCGGCGGACGGTGGATGGTAGTGGCGGGTGGTGAGTGGTGAATGACAGGTGGGTGGTGGGTGGTGGTGGTGGTGGTAGTTGTAGTGGCAAGGGGTGGGCGGTGGTGGCGAGTGGGTGGCAGGTGGGTGGTGGTGGCCGGTGGGTGGTGAGTGGTGGTGGCAGGTGGTGGTGGGGGGTGGGGAGTGGGGGGTGGGTGGTGGGTGGTGGTGGCGGAAGACGGTGGTGGAAAATGGTGGCGGGTGGTGGCTAGTGGTGGGTGGTAAAAAAAAAAAAACTGAAAACTCAAAATGGAAACACATTTTTTCTGTTTTCATTTTTTGGCCAAATTTATAAACTGAGACCACTGATTTATAAATCAAAAATTTTACCAAACAAGTTTTTATTTGAGTTTTTTAATTTTTTGTAAATATAAACAGAAAACTGAAAATGTAAGTGTTACCAAACGGCACCTTAAAATGTATGAAAACACATAACATTTATATAAAATTATAAAATAATATAAATAAACGAACCAATAAAGTGTATGTTAGTAGGTGAAATGTGTAACATTTGGACTCCGATCAGTGGTGGAGGAGATCGGCGACGAAAATCATTAGAGATCGGTCTTTTTGGTCTTCCGTCTTCAATCTACCTAAAGCTACGAAGAAAATGAAGAATCGATCCTTGCATCAATTATAGAGACGATGGTGGAGGAGATTTATGATGGAGACGATGGCAGAAGAGATCGGCGATGGAGTGATCTCATATATATATATATATAGAGAGAGAGAGAAACAAACCCTATATCTTCAAAAGTAGAGAGAGAGAGAGAGAGAGAGTAGATCACAAATTGGTGGTGAGGTAGCAGCGGACTCCGCTGTGGACAAGAGGTGTCTGGCAGCGACATTATAATGGTTCTGGTTTAGACCCGACCCATTTCATGCTCTTAGATTTGGGATTCTGTGCCTTTAATTATTGTTCATGTCCTTTATCATCTTGTTGGTAGTTGTGTTGGGTTGTTGGGTTGTGTTTGAAACAGGTTGAGAGTTAATTTCTTAAAAGAGTTACTGTCTATATTTCATCTTGTTCGCCTAAGTGGTGCTTTCGTCACTCGAGCGATCTTTGGGATCTTTTAGTATTTTTGCAGATCTGCAAAACTTTTGGGAGCAGGGTATCTTCGCTTGAGCGGTGTTTCTTGCGCTTGAATGGTCTTCTGCAGCATGCAAAACTTCTAGAAGAGGGTCATTGTGAGCTCAAACGGTATTTTGCTCGCTCGATCGGTCTGCGTGTATATCAGTTCGGGAAAAGGGATTTTTAAATCACTTTTTCATTTCTCTCTCAAAAACACCCCTAACCCTAATTTCTTCATTTTCTGTCTCTAGTTCTTGCTTTAAAACCCTAAATACTCCTTCATCCATTGATTTCTCCACCATAGCTTTTTGGAGAAAAAGGTAGAGCTCGTCAAAAGCTTCAGTTTAATCGGAGAGGACCTTGTTTTCGGGTTTGTCAAAGTTTTATCCTTACTTTCTTCCTCTTCTACCCTTAAGGTAGGGATTTCTTCAACCTTTAGTATGATTCTTAGCTTATTTATTTGCTCTTTGAAAATGTTTAGTGATTTGGGAGTTTTGGGTTCAATCTAGGATTCGATTTTGAAAAGTAAAAGAGAGGTTTTCAAATAAATTCTTGAGAATGATTGTGAAAGTGTATATATTGTTGGGTTGTGTTGGAAATTCTTCCCGTAAATGTGATTTTGAAAATAAAGGAGATTTTGTTTGAAAAATCAATGATGTATGATTTTATGAAAGAAATGGAAATGATGTTGGGTCTTGAAAAGATATGGAAAATGTATCTGTTGATGATGAGAGTGGAGTTGGATATTTATTATCGCTCCCATTTCGAAATTTATGAGATTTTATCTATTGTTGAATAATTATCTGTTGAGTAGAAATATTTATTTTGGGCTATTGGTGGAGGATAGTTTTGATTGTTGTAGAAATTGCATGAGGATTAGGTTAAATTGAAACTAACTTCTCATACATCTTGTATCGAGCATTGTTTCACACTTAAGCATTGAAAATGTATTGTTTTCAGAAAAATGTGTGCATACCTTAGTGAATCTGGTTAGGGAGTGTGGTTGTGGTTTATATTGTTGGCCTGTGTGTCCTTGGTAAAAGTCCAGAAACCCGCACAGTTAGGTGTTAATCCTTCCGGTTAGTACCGGTAAAATTTCTTTGGTAGTGCTTGTATAGCCTACTGGTAGACACGTACCCAGAGATTCCTAATGTTTTATATCCCTTGTCCTATTTTTTGATATAAAAGAGTATTTTCATGAATTGAAATATAATAATGATCTCATTACATTGTTTTGAGATGGAAAAATATAATGTTCGGCAAATGACATGCATATGCATTCACCTTATGACTTCGTTAAGTTTCATACATAGTGTTAAAGTATCTCTACTGGGCTGTAGCTCACCCCATGTGGAAAACAACTTTCAAGTGTTGATGATATGCCTCCACCAAAGACTTAGCTTGGGAGGACCGTGGAGTTGAAGGCTCATTTTTGTTTTGTTTTGTTTTTTTGTTTTGTTTTTATTGTTGTCATGATCTTTTGTACAAGCCTTAGGCTTTTTAATTTTTTTAGACTTGATCCATTTTGTTGTAACTAAGCAATGTCTTGGAAAGATGTAGCCAGTAGGGCATAAACCTATATGTATTACCTTTTATTTCAATTTACTCATATATGGCACGTGCTATGGATTCAAGATCTAGTATTTATGAATGTATACTCACATATGTCATCTTTTGTACGGTAAAGAAATATAAATGAAAGGTTAATGCTTCACAGGTCTCTGTTTTTTTATTGGATATCATGAGATCGGTGGTTGATATTATTTTGGGGCATTACAACTTGGTATCAGAGCAGCTCGGTTTAAATACTTTGGGTTTGTGGGACATGTCTTTTACCACAATGAGTTTGTTTCGCTAGATAATATTAGAAGTAGACCTGGTATGCTATGTGATAACATGTTTATGTGACTAGATGAGTATGAGATTTGGTTTCTAAGATATTCGTTGAATCTACAAGTTTCTAGAAGTCCTATTAGAAGAGCACTTGATCATTTCTTATTCTAATTGGAACTTTGGCAATGTCACAGAACGATTATTATCTGGAAAGAAAATTCGTTTGTGATTACGTGACTCAGTGCTTATGTGGAATGAATTAAATTTTTATCCACTATATTAGGACGTGAGTGAGTTAGCTTCGACACATTTGTAAATGTGCTAAACTATTGTGTTACCTTTATTAGAATGTTAGGATGAGGATGTGGTGGTGGTAGGTGTGGTAAGCCTAGGCGGTAGGAGATGCCAACACTAAATGAAATTCCGACGAAAGAGAAGGGAGTTGGCCAGGCCAGTGTGTCAAGCTAGCCGGTCAACAAGCCATGGATGCCTTAGCCTATGAAATGGCAGGAGCATTGCAGAAATCCATGGACATCTTAGGGCTGAGAATGAAGTTTAGGCCCATATTGTAGAAACAAAGCCATCTTTTCTGAAGTGGGAGTTCTTCCGGTCGAATCTGGATAAGTTTTTAGGGTCTCTGAAAGAGCCACTGAAAGCTGACGAGTAGCTTGAACAGATGGTGAGGACGTTTGAGATGTTTGGAATCGAGGACGATGATTTGAGGGTGACCTTGGCGCCTTTCCACGTGATAGGAGCTGTGGGTTAGGGCTGGAAGTATGCGCGAGGGTGTATTAGGGTGACTTAGGAGGCCTTCATCAATGCTTTCCAGGATAAGTTTTTGCCACCCATTGTTAGGGAGAAATTGAGAGACCAGTTTTTGAAGTTCAAGCAGCTAAATGCGTCGGAAGTCGAGTTTGAGGCGGCTTTCACTAGTTTGTTAAGGTTTACACTGGAACTTGTGGCGATAGAAGAATGAAATTACATTGAGTTTGAGAAAAAGTTGAGGACCAGACTCCTTTCAAGGTGAACAGGTCAATGATTAGGGATTACGGCCGTCTTATGGAGTCGGCGGCTTACTTAGAGACCATGACCCAAGCAGAGGAGGAGTGGATAAAAGGCTTCAGGAAGAGGTCCCAGGATGTTCACGAGGACGCAAAGGATGACAAACCGCAAAGAGGTTCCACCCCACAATCGTCCCAGGCTATACAATTTAGATCCACCTTTGTTGTACTAAGTACAGGTTCAGGGAGAGATAATTAGGGTGGGTTCACTTGCTTTAAATGCGGTCAGTTGGGCCATAAGTCCTTAGTTTGTCTGTAGAGGAGAGAAGGACAATAGCTTGCATCATCTTTGGCTCGTCCTTAGAGCCAGAGTCAGAAGAGAGGTCAGCCACTTATTTGTTATTAGTGTGGGCAGTCGAGGCACTTGAAGAGGTTTTGTCTTCATTTTGGTGGCACATCTGGTACATCTGGTTCAAGGCAGATATAAAGCCATCAGCCAACACAGTTATCATAGGTCTTGAGGGCAACCAATGAGCCACTTTGGCTCAATCCGTGTATCAGTCCTATACTCCGAGGGGTTAACAGGTAGAGCAGAGGTCTTCAGGGCGTGCATATGCTGTTACCACGCCGGATCAGTTGCCAGCACCTTCCATAGTGAGAGGTAACTTTTTGTTGTTCAACTCTATTGCCAACGTGTTGATTGATACTGCTACATCCCATTTATTCATATCATCTTCTTTTACATCTGCTTTGGGTGTGGAGTTTGAACTGTTGGAGTCTCCTTTGTTGGTTGAGACATCTATTGGGTATAGAGTGGCATTGGGTCGAGTATATCGCTCTTGTGAGGTTGAGGTTGTGGATTATTGGCTCTCTTTCAATTTTATTGTTCTTAACATGTATGCCTTTGATGTAATTTTGGGTATAGATTGGTTGACTCATTACCAGGCTTCGAAAGATTGCCATCGTAGGGGGGTATCGGTATGTACGCCATCAGGAAAGTGCTTCTATTTTATGTGTCACCGGGGTAATAGCCCTACCCTTCTGTTGTATGACCTTAAGGGTTGATGAGAGTTGAGTTTTCTTTTTGCTGTCACAATAGCCGATGAGGGTAGTATAATTCAAGATGAATTGCCGAGAGTAGTTTGAGAATATTCGGATGCTTTTTCAGAGGATCTCATAGAGTTGCCACCACATAGAGAGATTGAGTTCTCAATGGACTTAGTGAGAAACACGTCTCTGATTTTCGTGGCACCATCTAGGTTTGCACTAGTCGAGTTGTGTGAATTAAAGGTTCAACTTCAGGACTTGTTAGATAAGGGCTTTATTCGTCTTAGTACATCACCTTGGGGAGCACCAACTCTCTTTACTAAGAAGAAAGATGGCACATTGCGACTGTGCATTGATTACCGTAAGTTGAATTGGGTGACTGTTAAGAACAAGTACCCATTACCATGAATAGATGACCTGTTTGACTTGTTAAAGGGGTTTCATTATTTTTCTAAGATTGATTTGAGATTGGGGTATCACCAGTTGAGGGTGAAGGAGGAAGATATTCATAAAATGACATTTTGTATGTGGTATAGCCATTATGAGTTCTTAGTGATGCCTTTTGGGTTGACCAATGCACCAGCTTTGTTTGTGGACTTGATGAATCGAGTCTTTAGTGAGTTATTAGATCGATTTGTGGTTGTCTTCGTTGACGATATCTTAGTCTACTCACCCTCTGAAGAGGAACTTGAGGAACACTTGTAGGTAGTACGTGAATTGCTTAGAGCACATTGGTTATATGCTAAGTATGGAAAGTGTGAGTTTTTGCTCAGCGAAGTAAAGTTTTGAGGCCATGTGGTGTCCGGGAAAGGGGTGACCGTGGATTCTTCTAAGATAGATGCAGTGCAGGATTGGGAACAATCTAAGAATGCCTTTGAAATCCAGAGTTTCTTGGGCTTAGCCGGGTATTACCGATGCTTTGTGAAAGATTTCTCTAGACTGGTCTCACCATTGACTAGATTAACAAGGAAATGGGTTAGATTTGTGTGGAGTGAGACTTGCAAAAAGTCATTTCAAGAACTTAAGGTTAGACTCACCACTGCTCCAGTTTTGATTATTCCAGAGAAGGGTTTAGGTTATTTGGTTTATTGTGATGCGTCTCGGGAAGGATTGGGTTGTGTATTGATGCAAGAAGGGAATATGGTAGCGTACGGTTCACGGCAGTTAAAAACACATGAAAGAAACTATCCCACTTATGATCTAGAGTTAGCAGTAGTGATTTTTGCCTTAAAAATCTAGAGGCATTACCTAAATAGGGAGAGATTTGAAGTGTTTTTCGATCATAAGAACCTGAAATACCTATTTTCATAGAATGATTTGAATTTGAGGCAGATGAGGTGAATGGAGTTTACGGAAGATTACGATTTTGAGTTGCATTATCATCTGGAGAAGGCCAACGTAGAAGCCGATGCTTTAAGTAGGAAATCTGTGAGCAATGTAGCTAGTATCGCCGTCCGGGAGCGGAAAATGTTGGACGCTATTAATGAGTTTGACTTGCACCTGGGCGAATCCATTAAGTTGGCCACCTTATTTTTCGCAGTTGCACAACCTATCTTAGTTAGCCAGGTCATAGAGGCACAACAGTGTAATCTTGAAGTAGAGACTGTCTGAGTGGAGATCGCCAATGGGAATGTGGAGAAGGGTTTGAACGTTCATTCAGATTCGAGTGTAAGATATTTAGATTGACTTTTCATACTAGAATCTTGTAGAAAGGAGGCACTCCAAGAGTTCCACCATTCACGCCTTGCGGTACACCCGCGAGGCACAAAGATGTATCACGACCTTAGTTGCCAGTTTTGGTGGAGGGGGATGAAGAGAGATATAGCCTTGTTCGTTTTGAGGTGTTTTACTTGTTAACAAGTGACGGCCGAGCATCAGCGACCAGCGGATTTGTTGCAACCCTTACCTATAGCCGAGTGGAAGTGGGAGTATGTCACGATGAATTTTGTAGTAGGTCTTCCGAGGACTCAACAGGGTAATGACGCTTTATGGGTAGTAGTTGATTGGTTAACCAAATTTGTACACTTTATACCTATGTGCACAAGTGACTCGGTAGACTACCTTGCCGACCTATATGTTAGAGATATAGTGCGACTTCATGGGATCCCAGTGACTATTGTCTCGGATAGGGATCCATGTTTTATAGCTCGGTTGTGGCAGAGCCTACGGGGTGCCTTGCGCACCAAGTTGACGTTTAGTACCGTCTATCATCCTCAAACTGATGGGCGGCTTGAGTGCACCATTCAGATTTTAGAGGACATGTTTCCCGCTTGCGTTCTCGATTTTAAGGGGTCGCTGGAGAGATACTTGCCTTTGGTGGAATTTGCTTACAATAAAAGTTTTCAAGCGAGTATTTGTATGACGCCTTTTGAGGCCTTGTATGGCCGACCATGTAGATCTTTTGTGTATTGGGCCGAGGTGGGTGATGCACTTATGTTAGGTCCGAAGTTAGTCCGCGAAATGACGGAGAATATTACGCTTATTCGTAAGAGGTTAGTTTCAGCTTAGAGTTGCCAGAAGAGCTATGCCAACTGTAGGAGAAGGCCTTTGTCTTTTGAGGTAGGGGATCATGTGTTTCTGAAAATATCGTCGAGACGGGGTTCAATGAGATTTGGGAGGAGTGGAAAGTTGTCTCCTAGATTTATTGGGCCTTTCGAGATTCTAGAGCGAATTGGGGAGGTAGCTTATCATTTGGCCTTGCGGCCTCAACTTTCTGGGGTTCATGACGTGTTTCATATTTGTATGCTCTAGAAATATGAACTTGATCCTTCATACATGTTGAATTAGACCGAGTTAGAGATAGATGAGGATGCCTTATATGAAGAGAGGCCAGTTCAGGTGCTAGATACTCAAGATCAAGTCTTGAGGGGCAAGACTATCCCATTGGTTAAGGTGTTGTGGCAACACCATGAAGTTGAGGAGGCGACTTGGAAACGTGGGCGAAAGTCCGTGAAAACTATTCAGACCTATTTGTTGATATTTGAGATTTGTATTGAAAATTTTATTCATGTTATAATATGTAAACATTGTAAATGTTTTGGGAACTCAATTTGTAATATTTGGTGTTAGAGGACTCTGTTTTATCATTATTACTAATGTGGATGGTTAATGGAATTAAAATCTGGTGGTTATTGGTTTGATTTAAATTTCAAGGACGGAATTTCTTAAGAGGGAGATTATAACTGTTTCGATTTAGACCCGACCTATTTCATGCTCTTAGATTTGTGATTCCATGCCTTTAATTATTTTTCATGTCCTTTATCATCTTGTTGGTAGCTGAGTTGGGTTGTTAGTTGTGTTTGAAATAGGTTGGGAGTTAGTTTCTCAGAAAGGTTGTTGTCTAGATTTCTTCGCGTTCGCTTAAGTGGTGTTTTGGTCGCTCGAGCAGTCTTTAGTATCTCCCAGTATTTTTGTAGGTTTGCAAAACTTTTGAGATTAGGGCATCTTTACTCGAGCGGTGTTTCTTGCACTCAAGTAGTCTTCTGTAGTCTACAAAACTTCTAAAAGGGGGTCATTGTGAGCTCGAGTTGTGTTATGGTCGCTCGAGCGGTATCACTTATTGTGTCTGACACTCAAGCTGTGTTTTGGTCGCTTGAGCAGTCTGTGCGTATATCAGTTCGGGAAAAAGGGTCTTTAAATTACTTTTTCATTCCTCTCTCTTTGTAAAACACCCCTAACAGTAATTTCTTCACTTTCTCTCTCTAGTTCTTGCTTTAAAACCTCAAATACTCCCTCACCATTGATTTCTCCACCATAACTCTTTGGAGAAAAAGGTAGAGTTCGTCAAATGCTTCATTTTAATCGGAGGGAATTTTGTTTTCGACTCTGTCAAAGTTTTACCCTTGCTCTCTTCCTTTTCTACTCTTGAGGTACGGATTTCTTCAATGTTTGGTATGATTCTTAGCCTAGTTATTTGCTTTTTTAAACGGTTGAGTGATTTGGGAATTTCGGGTTAAACTTAGGGTATGTTTTTGAAATGTAAAAGATGAGTTTTTCAAATAAATTCTTGAGAAAGGTTGTGGAAGTGTATATATTGTTGGGTTGTGTTAGAAATTCTTCCCGTAAATGTGATTTTAAAAATAAATGAGATTTTGTTTGAAAAATCATTGATGTATGATGTAACGCCCCAAAATAATAATAACAACCTACTGTAGATACCCTATTTTTTACCGTCCTCAAGACTTGGATGTTCTTGCAGGTACATCCAGTGACAAGTTTGATTGCTCATCGAGAGCTCGAATTCCGCGGTGGAACGCCATAGGTTTGAGCTTTCCAAACCCTATATCAGTTCTATCACATTTTTGGACCATGTTTTGGTCCTTTTATCATGTTGCTTTTGGAGCACGAATGGCAACTTTTGGGCACTGTCGGCCATGGATTTTGGCCTGCCGGTCATTGATGTGCCCTGCTGGCCATCAATGAGCCCCTGCTGGCCGACTACCAGTGTATCAGTAGATATTTTGTGATATTTTGTACCAGCTATTTGCACAGGTTGGAGCATCTACTTGCACGTGGATGGTTGCATCTTTTTTAGAGGATTTTGTATCTTCTATATATAGAAGCCTTTCTCTTGCATGCAAAGGGTTAGAAATTTTGGAAGACAAAAAAATTCTCTTTCTCTAAATATTTTTCCTAAAAGCTTGAATTCTCTACACTTTTGCTTGTGAGCCCTTGATCAAACTTGATCATCTTTGTGTTGAGGTTGCTTGAGGTCCTATTTGAGCTCTAAAAGAGGGTTTTAGTTTGGTTTGGCTTGCCTTTGTTGCCTATATAGCATCTTCTATTCGAAGAGGTAGAACTTCTTGTATTTTTAGTTTAATTTAAATACTTGTTGGGCCATCTTTGCATACTATTTTGAGGCTGGTTTTGACCTCTGAAATCTCTGTTTTTATGGTTTAAAATGGTGGTTTAAGGTTTGTTTTGGAGTTAGGGGTGCTTCATCATTTTTGTAGTTTTTTTGGTTAAGTGTTGTGCCACTTTTCAAGCTTTTAAAACAACCTTTTTTTGGCCTTTTAACCACTAAGTTCCAGGGGAATTTCAGTGGCCTCCCCTCCTTGTGTCTTGTTTGCAAGTGTAGATAGCCTAGCATGTGAGCATGTTTTTCTACCTTTTTGTGACTTGATCTCAGCATGTTTTAGCTACTAATTTGGCATGGTTTACCTCTGTTTTGAGCTGTCTTGATCATATGCGCCTTGTATTGCATGGTTGTAGTGCAAATGCCTTCACTAGCTTAGTGTTTTAAGGCCTTTAACATGTTGTGCATGTGTTGATTGCATGTTGTAGCATCATTTTACATGTGATTTCAGTGCATATAACTTTGTCACACTCTCACTTATTTCACTCTTTCATTGCTTTTGAGAGTTGTGCCTTGAGCCTTGTTTGTAGCCTAACATGTGAGCATGTTTTTCTTGCCTTTTGTACTACCATCTTAGCATGTTTTAGCTACTGTTTTGGCATGTTTTAGCTCTGTCCAGAGTTGGTTTGGTCATTTGAGCTTGATATTGCATGCCTCTAGTGTAGTGCTCTTCACTAGTTTAATGCTTTTGGCTTTTGAACATGTTGTGCATGTGTTGCTTGCAGATTTAGTGCCATTTTCCATGCCATTTCAGCATTGAAAAGTCTGTAACTTCCCTCTATTCTTCACTTTTTAATTTTCTTTGAAAGTGGTGTTGAGCCCCTTGTTGGCTTGAGTGTGAACTTGAGGCTCTCATGCCCAATGGTTTTAACCCTCTCTGGAGGGTTCCTCCTAACCAACAGCATGAGGCCTCTTTCGTGCTCAAGGCACTTGTGGCTTAGGCCATCTTTCCAATTAGAGGACTTTCACATTGGACTTAATCGGTTAAAGGATTAATCGGTAATGTAAAATGTGTAAACAAATTGAACAAGTAAAACATGACTAAGATAAGCATATTGACTTTGCATTGCATTGTGTGCAATCAGACGTTATATTGAACACAAGGTAGATTGGTCCATTTCATACTCAAAGTGATGAAATGAGCCAATCTCCTTTGTCTCTATCACCCTTGATCATGCATGATAGGGTGGTGGTCCTTTGAGTCTTATTTTGTGCATTTATTGAAAGTGTACAACTTGGATCTTTGGCCATCATGCATTGAAAATGCTTGATTGGCGGTTTTGGATCCAAGGGTACCACTCCTTTGATGTTTTGAGATG
The DNA here is from genome assembly GCF_055761805.1 of Camellia sinensis. NCBI lineage: Eukaryota > Viridiplantae > Streptophyta > Magnoliopsida > Ericales > Theaceae > Camellia > Camellia sinensis. The sequence continues at coordinate 77,785,251 of NC_138964.1, forward strand.
ATAAGGAGTGGCACAGTACAAACATATCCTTGGAAAACCCTCAATTTTCCTCTGTCTGTGCTCTGTTGCAGTGTGGTAATTCAGCACACCAGTGGCCGGCAGTGGCTCACTGATGGCCTACAATGCTTCATCCTTGGCCAACGGAACACCTTTTTGGCCGGCAAATGGTCGGCAGCAAGCACTCATGGCCGGCAGCAAGCACTCATGGCTGGCAGGCCACTGGTGCATTCCTCAGCATTGGTTTGGTAAGGTGGAGCAGAAAGTTCTTGGAGTAACCCTGCAAACAGAGCCTCTCAAGAGCAAACCGGTGGGCTTTTTGAGGCGAAAACTGAGTGCATGTGTATTCAACTTTTCAAAGCAGAGCTGAGGCAGTGTAGTTAGTTCTTCACATGTTTAGTTAGCATGGTTTTGTAATTTAATTAGTTAAGTGTTGTAATAATTAGTAATTAGTTTACTAGTAATTCGTTTGGTTTGTAATACTTAGTCTAATTAGTTTAATTAGATTAGTTAGATTAGCTTAACTTAGATTAACTTAGCTTATTTATTCGGACCCTCCTTCGAGAGGGCGCAATGTTGTAATAAGCGTGCGTGTGTGTGTGCATGTCTTCCAACCCCACATCTTTTTCTCTTTTGTTTATCCACTTTCGATGGTCAGATTAGGGACACATTTCAATTAGCATACCTTATGCTTGCATGTTTGCATGATTCATTTATCTTGCATGCACCGAGCTCAGCGCATCATTCAAATTGCATCGTATTTCAATACTTCTTTGAATACGTGTATCAAATTGTTGCATTCGTATGCCATCTTAGATAGCCGAGCCTATTTAATTGCATTATTGCATGTGTTGCATTAGGCATTTTGTATAGTTAGGACCATGCATATTTCTAACTAGTTTTTGTTTTGGCTTGGTGTACACTGTAAGTTTTTACGCTTTAGCATACTTGCATGAGTGTGAGTGTTGCCATGATAGCATGCTTGCCATGAGGCTATTTACTTAGAAGATTAACTGCATGAATGCCTGTGGATGAAGGCTTTGTTGCTTGAATTGGAACAATTTGATGATTGTGAGTTTTAAGCCCACTTTGCGAAGTGGCAAAATCATGTTTTAAGCCCACTCGAGGGTGGCAAATTCGCGTTTTAGCCCACTTGAGAGTGGCACCTTCAACCATTTTCAAAAGCAAACATGAATCGAAGTGTTCTAATCCTCGCGAGTTAGTCTATATTTGCTTGTGTGTACGTCACATAGTAAAGTCAACTAATAACCGGAATAAGAACACATGATGTTTATAAAACAACATATCATGCTTAGTAGAGGCCGATCCTTTGATCGTGCGAACAGGGGTGCTCATTTCATGACCTTCTCCTCTCGTACCCAAGTTCTCCAGCCGAGGTAACTTTGGCGATGATGGACACGTGGCCTTTGGCACGAGTTAGGGTTTCCTAAATATCCCAAAGATAAAATATTTAGGTGGCAACTCTGTAATCTGGCAAAGCAGTCCAGTTTTGGCATTATTTAATTTAAAATCTGATTTTCCAAAATGATTTGCCGGATTGGACTCTTTGGTGTTTATTAGTCTCACATTGCACTTTGTGAGATTAGATTCAGAACCGTGACAGGAGTCTGAACTGTAGGACCAATTCGTGCCTCTCCGAAAGGGGGGTGCGCGAAGAAAATCGAGTCTACAATTTTGGCGACTCTGCTGGGGACTTAGAGAACTTGACTCGAACTCATGATATGTTCTTTTATCTACATGTATGTGTTCTTTGCATTGCATTTGCATAGGTGCACCTAAGTCACAATGTTTGCCATTTGCTATTCCTGAACGGTTTGCCGGAAACTCGCTTGGAAAAGTTTGCCATAAGGCTGACCGGTTACGGGCTCTGCCACGATAGGAACACAACCCTTGGATTTGAACTACCACTATACTGTTTGATCCTCCTTTCACTTCTCGGTGTTAGGAGCAAGATGTATATTAGGTGGTCCTGCTGAGGCACCCCTTCTTGACTAATTGACCTAGTTGCATATCGAAAGCCTTAGAGACTGTTCCAAACTAGGATAGGTTGCTCACCCGAATGCAGGATTGTTTGAAACCGCATGCATGCGTAGTGAATCCCTAGCTCCTGATGAAACTAGGACAGGGAAACCCTACCCCACCATAGGGGTGTTTTGGATTTCTCTTGCTTGATATGTGCTGTTAGGGTGTGTCTCTACAGGAATGTATGCATCAGTTATAAGTCTGGTATCAGTTTGAGAATATCAGTCTTGAGGCAAAAAATTTGAGGGGCAGAAATCAGTATTTGAGTACAGATTGTCCAGCTTATGATTTCAACTGTGTGTTGTCTCTATCTAAGCTGAGGTGTTGTGTGTTTGCTGATTGTTGTTTCGTGTTTTGCTTTATTTTTCTTTTTGCAAGGTAGTGTTTCACAATTGCTTCCGACGAGGCAGATACCCCCCGAGCACTCTGGACCAGAGTCAGGAGGATTTACCGATCTGAGGATCTTATTAGAGGACAACTAGTGTTTGTTTCACTACCCCCGATTACGAGATGGAGGACAGACATGCATAGATCACTGGTTCAATAATCGCCAATTCAGCAGTCACTATCTATGTCACTTGTGCGCAGTTGGGCTCAGTTTTCTGCTTCCACCTCAGAAAGAGAATATACACCAGTTCTGACAGATCAACACCCCTCAGTATGGAGAATATGATGCGTCAACTTCAACAAACTATCTAGGCCATGCAACGGGACGTTGCTCGCCAAGCGGAAGTTACTGCTCGCCAAATAGAGGTTGTAGCCCAACAGGCTGATGTAATTACTAGGCTTCAACAGCAACAGCAACAACAACCACAACAAACAGCAGCTTTTGCTTCGTACCCACCCCCACCTAGGGTTCCGATACCCGGGGATACAACTAATGTCTAGGAGAATGCGGACATTCTAGCAGGGCCAGTCCCACTTCAGACTTCCAAAGCACCGGCCTACCCAACGGACACACCGTTCGAGTTTGAGGTCAATCCTACCGCCTTGAAAGTGAGCAAGCTTGAGAAGCTTTTCAAACGAGCTCAAGGAGTCAGCTCGATCCCAGATATATAGGATGGCTACACAGATTCAACGGTGACATTGCCAGATAGATTTAAAATGCCTCACATAGACCGCTTTGATCGTTCGGGTGATCCCATGGTCCATTTGAGACTATTTTCAGATATTCTGCGGCCGATGGACCTGACTAGACTGCAAAAACTATCCCTCTTTGGCCGGACCCTGTCAGGTATTGCAGCTATCTGGTATGCTAAACTGGAGGATTCCATGAAAAGGAGCTGGGAAGAGATGGCTAAGGCCTTTATCGCCTAATATTCTTATAACACTCAAATCGAGGTCACAACTCGTGATCTCGAGGCAACTAGGCAAGAACCGAAGGAGGGCTTCTTTGACTTCGTCACTCGGTGAAGGGCTAAGGCCTCCATGATGACAACCAGACCAGCTGAGAAGGACCATATAAGAATGGTCATTTGTAAGCTGCAACCGACACTGCTTCAGAAGATGATTGTCTTACCCCTCCCTACATTTGCTGATCTTCATGAGATAGGGGTACAGAACGAGGATGGGATCAAACAGGGTTTGATTGACCGTGAAAAGGAGCAGCCTAAAAGGGCATTTACACGCAGTTCAAATGCGTCTACGAGTAGCAAAGCAGCTGCGAGGACCTCTGATGTTGGTATGGTCGCCACCACACCGAAAATAGCCACACCCTTTACCGGCACATCTGGAGCCACCCCACAACCTGCAAAGTACCCACCTTGAGGGCAGAGGGTTTTCACCCCACTCTACATATCTCTATCCAAAGCCTTGGGGGTCCTGATTAGAAAAGGGCATCTGAGGCCCCTAGAACCGTGCCCATTGCCAAATCCCCTCCCTCCTACACACAACCCGGCCAAGTATTGTGCCTTCCACTAGCAGCATGGTCATGATACCGACCTATGCTTTTGACTCCGTCATGAGATTCAGGATCTCATTGACAATAAAGTGATAGTGCCTCCTGAGAAGCCTAACGTCACTACAAATCCCCTCCCACTGCATAACCAACCCCCTCAACCCAAGCAAGTAAACCTTATCCAAACAATGGCCACCCCATACGACCCCAGCATATGTATCACTCCCTCCCACCTGCCTAAGCTGGTGCTATTTATCCCAGAAAGCACAGACTTGTGCATGATGAGCGCGTTCGTATCCCAACCCGAACCCGTGGTGGTGGTTATGGTAGAAGATGGCATGCCTGAGGGCTCTGCGAGCTTAATTAAGGAAGCATACAACCTTTGCTGCCACATTGTGCCAGCTGATTAGGCCAAGTCGAGGGTAGAATTGCCGAAGGGGATGGAGGTTAATGTAGTTCGGGAGGACGGGCCAAGCCAGGGGCTGGATGACTTAGCTGAACTTGAGGAGGACATTGCTAATCTGCAGTTCTTTGATGAACAGGATCTGGGGAATGTACAGATCGGCTAGTTTGATGTGAATGGATCAACGGATAATACATGGTGGCTTAGTGATGAGCTGGATGTTGACGAGGGGTCTCAACCAAAGCGGGAACAACTGGAAGTGGGAACGTCTGCAACGGCCAGAATGGTCGACAACAAAGGGAAGTTGCCGGAGAGCACTGGTATAAAGAATTTTGCTCAAGAATTGGGTAGTTTGTGTACAACTGATACAGAACAAGAGGCTGTGCTGAAGCGGTTCGACCAGGAAAGGGCTGAGACTGATCAGAGGGCTAGAAGAGCCAAAGCCCCTGCGGGGACAAAATGTGTTGTGAACACGGGAACAATTACAGCAGAACTAGACAGTTGTTTGTCGGTTGCCGGAGGAATGTGGTGGGAAGACGATGATTTGCGTCTTGCCCATACTAATGAGGACTGGGGACAACATCTGCTGGATGATACGCAGCATACCGAAGAAGTCGATCACATGACTCGGAGTGGGTGGTACTTTAAGCCCTCGCACCTGGACCAACCAGAGGCATCAGGGAAAGACAAGGAAGCTGCGAAACAGAAAGACAAACTGTTGGAATTGGAAGCTGTACTGAAGCAGCTGAAAAAGATTCAAGTAGACATCTCTATTTGGGGATTACTCATGGCTCCATGGGTGCATAGACAAGCCGTCCTATCAGCAATGGATAAGGCTAAGCTCTTTATCGACACAACCCTTGAGCAGTTAGTGAGACTGGTGTTCCCGGGAGGTGCCTCACCGACTTTGACTTTCACAGATAAAGAATTACCGCCTAAGGGCTCTGAGCACAACAAGCTACTATACATCTCTGTGGAATGTAAAGAGAAGTGGATACCGGTTGTCTTGGTTGATACCGGGTCTGCAATTAATATGTGCCCGTCGCATATGGCCTATGCTATCGATTTAAAGCCGACAGATTTCGCACCAACGACCCAGGTGATTCGGGCTTATGACAATACTAGTCGGGAAGTGATGGGGATAGTACGGATCAGAACTCGGGTTGGCCCGGCACAACAGAACATCGAGTTTTACGTTCTGGATGTTCCAGCCACCTTTAATTTACTCCTTGGACGGCCGTGGCTGCACTAAGTAAGAGCTGTCTCTTCCACTCTGTATCAAATGCTGAAGTACCCCCATGGGAAGGGGGTAGCTATTGTTTTTGGGAACTCTTCCATACATCCACCATCAAAGGTTACTATACCGGTACTAGAAATTGTGCACGGCGAGGAGGATGTCTTTTTGTCTGACTTCATCTTGGCCGAGGCCCGGGTAGTGCAAGATATCCTGGCTGTTGATGAGGGACTGTATGCCAGTGCGTAATCCGTCTACCTCATGAATAAGTTTCAACATATACCCGGAATGGGATTGGCAAGGGGCGGCCGAAAGGGCATCGCTGCATTGGCCGAAGCGCCACACAACCCTCATACCTTTGGTCTAGGTTACACGCCTACCAAAGAGGATTGGGTAAGAAAGGGAAAGGAGATGGCAGGAAGAGCCAAGGCTAAACAAGCTGGGAAGCACTATGAGTTAGTGAATAGACCTATTCAAGGAACCCTGAACGGCCGCTTTGTCCGGGAGGGGGAGGATTTCCCATTTTATGGCTTTCTTGAGCCATGGCTGAATTCAGAGAAGTGGTGTTTGCCCAGCTTTGAGATCTTTTTCAACCTACAGTTGCAAGGGGATGAAGTTGCAGAAGAGTAGACTGACTTACCAGCTGAGGCTGAACAATGCAAAGAGGATGAGTCCGATGGCACAGAACTCGAGATAGGAGCAGCGATGGCTTGTCTCCTCTCGGATCCTCAGATCACACCAAAGAGCTTGGGGGATGACTTCTCTGTTTCCATGATTGGAGATCAAATGGTTGTGGGCCCTTCTTCTGGCATTTTGGATGCATCTATCGCACCTTCCCTCGTTTGGCAGTTCAAGGAAGGCTTTTTGTCTAGTAGTTCTGAGTCAGGTAGTGAACCGGAATTTGATTCCACAAAGTTTGTGGAGTCAGAATCATATTCTAGTTCTTCTGAGTCAGAGTCTGGTATTCCTGGGGTTGATAACCCGGATGTAGTTGTTTTGTCCAAGTCGTCTTTTTCCTTTTCTTTTGAGTCGGTTGTAACCGAAGAATTGGACGAACTTGAAGTTGTGAATGAGAATAGTACCACTGCTGTTTCTGAGTACTTTTCTATGCCACTTGTTTACTACATTAATCAGGACTTTCAAAACTTTGATAAAAACGATGAGGAAGAAATTCCTCCGATTTTGAAACATTTGATTAATCGAGAGAAGGAGAGGTTTGTAAAACCTTTGGTTGATGAAATCACTTCAATTAATGTTGGTACTGAAAAGGATCCGCGTCTAGTCCAGATTGGATCCACATTGTCTTCGGAGGAGCACGAGCGCTTAGTCGCTTTATTAAAAGATTTCAAAGATGTTTTCGCGTGGTCCTACGAAGACATGCCTGGAATTGATCCTGAGATTGTACAGCACCGGATCCCTCTTGACCCTGAGGCCCGACCCGTCAAGCAGAAGCTTTAGAGAATACGCCCGGACTGGGCTCTGAAAATCAAGAAAGTGGTCACCAAGCAAATAGATGCAGGGTTCTTGCTAGTATCTGAGTACCTTACTTGGTTGGCCAACATTGTTCCGGTGCCGAAGAAAGATGGCAGAATTTGTGTGTGTGTGGATTTCAGAGATCTGAACAAAGCTAGTCTGAAGGACAACTTTCCTCTACCGCACATCGATGAATTGGCAGACTTCACCGTGGGGCATGCGTTGCTTTCCTTTATGGATGGGTTTTCCAGGTATAACTAGATCTTGACACCCGAGGATAGGGAGAAAACTACCTTCACCACGCCGTGGGGAACCTACTGCTATAGGGTTATGCTGTTCGGTTTGAAGAATTCTGGGGCTACTTATCAACGGGTTGCAACTACGATCTTACACGATATGATCCACAAAGAGGTTGAGGTGTACGTGGACAACATGATTGTCAAGTCCAAGGAAAGAGAGGGCCACTACACCGTCTAAAAGAAAATTTTCTAACGGATTAGAGAGGATCGGTTGCGACTGAATCCTCAGAAATGTACTTTTGGTGTCACAGCAAGGAAAATGCTGGGGTTCTTGATTACACAAAAGGGCATTGAGGTTGATCCTTCCAAAATCAAGGCCATCTTAGAAATGCCACCACCAAGGACTGAAAAGGAGGTGTGAGGCTTTCTGGGTAAAGGGCAATTCATAAGACGGTTTATTGCAAAATTAACCTTGAATTGTGAAGCACTATTTGGCCTCCTGAAGAAAGGAAAGAAATTCCAATGGGATGATCGATGCCAAGTTGCTTTCGAGCAGATCAAGTAGTATTTACAAAACCCACCTGTGTTGTCACCGCCAGAACTGGGGAGCCGTTGATTTTGTATCTGTCAGTAACTGACACGATAATGGGCTGCATGTTTGCATAGGAATCTGAGGATAAAGTGGAGAAGGCTATCTATTACCTGAGCAAGAAGATGCTGAAATATGAGACCCGTTACACTCCATTGGAGAAGGCTTGCTTGGCCTTGGTATGGGCTAACAGGAAGTTGAGGCGCTACCAGTTAGCTCACTCCGTAATTCTAGTTTCGAGATTAGATCCCATCAAATATCTCTTCAAGAAACCAGCACTTATGGGTAGGCTAGCCCGTTGGTTGCTTCTTTTCTCTGAATTTGATTTGAAGTACATGAATCGCAAGTCTGTGAAAGAGAGAGTGGTAGTAGAGTTCCTAGCCGATCACCCAGTGGAAGGAGACGAAGTAGTAGAGTATCTATTCCCAGATGAGGCCATTCTGCAAGTCGAAGAAGAGATTTGGACTATGTATTTTGACGGAGCGTGTAACCAGTATGGGTATGGGATAGGGGTGTTGTTGATAGTACTCGATAATTCCCACATACCTTTAGCTCTCAAACTTCGGTTCAAGTTATCAAATAACGAAGCAGAGTACGAGGCATGTATCGCTGGCTTGGAAGCCGCCCTGGAACTAGGGGCAAAATGGTTGGACGCCATTGGGGACTCGAACCTGGTTGTGTCTCAAGCAAAAGGAGACTGGAAGGTTAAAGAAAAAAAAATGAAAATCTATCACCAAACCCTGGACGTTCTGATTCCCAGGTTTGAGAAGTTAACCTTCACGCATCTATTAAGAGATAGCAATAGGTTCGCTAACGCTTTATCAACTCTATCTTCCGTGATAAACATCCCTTTGGGAGTCCGGATGCGTTCAATCATTATTGAACAGAGGTATGCGCCGACTTATGAGTTGATCGCCGCAATAGATGAAGTATAAGATCAGAACCCCTGGTACTATGATGTCTGGAACTTCTTGGAAAAAGAGGCTTATGCACTAGGGGCGAATTCCAAACACAAAAGGGCAATACGGCGAATGACTGCTTAGTTTATCATCTGCGGGGGTAAATTGTACAAACGAGGCCATATGGGAATGCATAAACTGTGGGTTGATGAAGAAGAGTCGAAACGCCTAATGGAGGCCATTCATGGAGGAGGGTGTGGATCGCACATGAGCGGAGTGATTCTAGCTCGGAAGATTCTCAGAGAGGGTTACTACTGGTCAACCATGGAGGAGGATTCTATCGATTTTGTTCGGTGATGCCATAAATGCCAAATCCATGCAAATCGCATGAACATCCCGCTGTCAAAGCTGTACAACATGACTTCACCGTGGCCGTTTTCAGTCTAGGAAATTGATGTTATTGGGGCAGTTACTCCGAAGCGGTCAAACGGGCATGAGTACATCCTGGTGGCAATAGACTACTTTACAAAGTGGGTTGAGGCCCAATCCTACACAGTGCCGAAAGCATCGCACGTAGCCAAGTTCATTAGGAATAACATTATCTGTTGTTATGGGGTCCCGAATGAGATCATCTCGAATAATGGTTTCCACTTCAGGAAGGAAGTGATCGACTTGTTAGAGAAATACAATGTGGCTTTTCATAAGTCATCCACATATTGGCCGCAAACCAATGGAGCTGTTGAGGCCGCCAACAAGAACATCAAGTACATTCTACAGAAGATGGTGGAAACCTACAGGGACAGGCCAGATAAGCTGCCTTTTGCTCTTTGGGGCTACAGAACATCAATTCGGACTTCTACTGGGGCAACTCTGTATTCTCTGGTTTATGGGATGGAGTCTGTTCTGCCAATCGAAGTTGAGGTTTCATCGCTGCGGGTTATGGCTGAGTCCCAGATAGTAGAAGCGGATTGGCAGCAGAGCAGGTTTGAAGAACTTATGTTGTTCGACGAGAGAAGGCTGAAAGCACTGTACCACGTCCAAGGTTATCAATACAGGATTGCCAGGGCTTTCAACAAGAAAGTTAAGTCCAGGAATCTGAAAGAATGGGATTTGGTGCTTAAAGACAACCGAACTCCCATCCATGACCCTAGGGGCAAGTTCAGACCCAATTGGACTGGTCCTTACATCATTAAATCAATTTTGTCGGGTGGAGCTGTCATTCTTATGGACTTAGATGGCCTTGAGTTCTCCCAACCAATCAACATGGACAAGTTGAAGAAATATTACCCCTGAGTGGCTCGCTAGGCTGAAAGCCCGAAAGGGCGACCTAGGCAAAAGTTAGAGCACAAAAAATTTGAAATAAGAAAAACTAAGCTCGCAAGGCTGAAAATCCAGAAAGGGCGGCCTTGGCAAAAGTTAGAGCGCAAGAGGAGAGTGTTAACACCCAAATGAACTCGAACCGAACTACGTAAGGCTTGATTCCCATCTTTGGGATATGTAGGCAGCTTCATTATGAAGTCCAGCCATAAACACTCCCAAATTAACTGTATCCATGTGATTGTTTTGGTCATCTTTGTCTTTTCTACATCCAAGAGTTCGGTTGTGATCTCCAGTGCAGTGCTATTCAGACAAGGGGCAACTTTCCAGTTATTGGATTTGGAGTCGTATATCTCAGCAATAGATCTCGAGTGTGTCTAGTTGTGATCCTTATCGAAAATGGTTTTGAAAGTTTTAATAAAAGTTGATTTTGTTCAAATTAATCTTTTTACAACTTAGACCATTTTTGGACCAAAAGGAAAATTTTCAGTACCCACAACCTTCAATTTCATTGATTTCAATACAGAGTTATCCGACTCTTGATGCAAATTGAAGTTGCTTTTTATTACATTCAAAAGGAAAACTTGAAAGTACAGATTAAAGCAATAAACTTGGGACATAGTTGAGTCAGGTGTTCCCGCGCCCCCTCCTAGAGCTTGTGGAAGCTTCAGATGCCAAAGTAGGCCCGATTTGTGCTTTATCTTCAAGCCAACTTACGCATTCGCCAGAAAGGGCGCAATTGAAATTGGGAGCGGGGCCCATAAGTTCTCCTGTCCTCCATGCAGTGGAATACTGAGCTAGCTGTGAGCCTCGGATCGAAAATGAAGCTGGGTACTCTACCTTCTCTTCCGGGCAAGTTTGGTCATGTCCAAACTGATGCTTGAACCGGAATGGAAAGTAAAAGGCATAGTGTGTCAAGCCAATCAACTGAATGCCAGGCTGTCGGGACATGCTGTAGCTCATCTCAGGCAGATCAAACCAAGCGCAACGCCAAGCAATATCAACAGCAGATCTGTTGCACATCTATTGGCACCACCATCCCTCGTTCGGGAAATCAACTAGCCATGGGTGAAAGAAATAACTGCGCGCTGAATATGCAGGGCAAGTGTCCATTACCTTCAACCAGTCCATTAGCCAAACCTGGGGAGGGATGAAAAATAAGAGATATTAAAGAATAGAGAGGTGTACATGGAGAGAAAAAATGAGAAAGGGTTTTGAGAGAAAAACAGAGCCTGAGGGCCGAGTGATGTGAGAAACACATGTGAGAAGGGTGGGAAACATTACCTGCAAGCGTAGTGGACTTCCTGCGAACCTAGTCGTCTCTCGGCGATGGAAAGCATCCAAACCCATTAAAGTCTTGGCTAGTGTCAAGCCAATACAGCTCTTGCCCTCTTTTAAGCCTTGGGCAACTTCTATCAAACGAATGCTAGGCCCTCTGAAGCCAGGACAAGAAGAAAATGAGCCAACATGCGCAAACAGATGGCATATTGCCGAAAACCTTGCCAAAGACGGTCGTCACAGTTGTCGGCGTCAGAAAATCGGTGAATGAGAGTGGGAATGTTAAGTTCTCCATTGTGAACTAGAGATCGAGCATCATGCAAAGTGAGCCCGCACATCCTTCCTCAAGCTTGGATGTGGCCAAAACGAGACTGGGGAAAAATCTCCTCGTCGCATCGGGATTCCATCAAAACTTGGAATTCTTCGATTGTAGGGCATATCTCTTGTCCCCCAAAGCTAAAAACATACGTAATCGGATTCCAACATCTAGCCGCGGCTTGGAGGAATGGAAAACACAGCGGTGTACGACTCAGCGAAAATAGTGCATTTATCCCGAAACCCTAAAAGTTCAGCTTTTTTGAGCCATCTAAGTTCACAATTCAATCAGAGAGTTTTTGGGCAAAGAATGGCTCCATTTGGGGTAAGAATAGAGCTGGAATGAAGAAACCACGAAGCTGGAGCTTTTGTAGAAGATAAGGCAATCTGTGGAGGCTAGGTGTCAGCGTTTCGGAGGTTCTGCTCATCGATGGCCGGCAAGGGTTATTGATGGCCGGCAAGGGCTCATTGATGGCCAGCAGAGGGAAAATGGTGGCCGGCAGGCCATCCTCCATGGCTGGCAGCCTTCATTTCAGGCTTACTGACCTCCTTTGTGAAGATTCAGCTGTTTTTAGCAGTTGTATTATGTTATTCGTATCTTTTGAGGTCTTGTTTTTGTCCTTTTGGGTTTGAGTATGATTGTTTAAGTTGTAATCGTCTTTGTTTTGTTTATTGAATTGTATTTATGTTGTTTATCGAGTTGTTGCAATTTGCTTATCGAGTTATATTTACATTGATTAGTCTGTCAAGGCCTTGTGTTGTTTATCGAGTTGTTTTGTTCTTTCAGTTGTTAGTTGGTTCACTACCTGATTAAGACAATGCAATTTGAACGTGCAGTTTTCAGCAAAAAGCTCAATCTCATTTTCATGCTGTGCGATGCTCAAAATACAAAATGTAACACTTTTTAATCTAAAAGCTGAGTTTTCATTCCAATCATGGTCACTTTTTGCAAAAGAGTACAACTTCTTAGAAAATAAAACTGCCAAAGGCTGTACAATGTGCTAACACTACTAGCAAAAAGAAAACAAAGCAAAAAGTACCTAAATTGGCGCTAGTCACCTCAAGCTCGAGAGGCTCTCTTCGTCTTCTTCCTCGATGGAGCGGACTCTGGGGCACTATCACCATCAGCATCGCTGTCTGAATCTAAATCAGAGCCTGAACCGGAACCCTCCTCAGCCTTTCCAGCCTCACTACTAGCAGAATCCTAGCTAGCATCGTCGTTTCCACCCTCAGATGACTCTGACTGTGGACTCGCTGCCTCATCATCCTCCTTGCTCGTCTCGTCATCATCATCGCCCAGAATGGGCTCTTAAGAGCCACTCTCGCTGTGGGTGCCCCTAACCCTGCCCCTGCTGCGTGTCAGAGCCTGTCTCCCTTTCCACTCTGCTGCTAGGGGAGGCACTGAAGGTCCTGCTGCGGCTCCTGCTGGGGCATCCAGTGGAGTTGGGGTCTAAAAAGGGATTTGAAAAGGGCAGTTTGTCAAAATGCATTAGTTGTGATGTATATTAGATGCAGTGTTTTGATGCAATGAATCAAATTAGTGTAGTGTGGAACAGTTGAAGTGCTAATGTATCAGTAGAAAATTTCATGCCATGAAGTGCAAATTGAAAGAAATTACAAGAATCCTGTAGAGGCTGAGCAGGTTCATGCTTGTCTGAACCATCCCCATCAGAGAAGCCGCTAGCTCGAGAGCCTACCCGGTGTACTCTATGGATGCCTGGAAATGTGTTGAGATGATTAGTGGCCTATGAAGCATAATTGAAATGAACTGAATGTGCAAAATGTAAAGTATGGAACATACCGGGGTCAGACCTCGGACTTCGACAAGCTTGTGACCAGCGGGTGTGGGCTCAATGGGAATCTAATAAGTCTCTCCAGAACATCCCCAGCAAGTCAGTGTAGTAGGTAGCTCTGGCTATCCCACCCTCTGTCTTCCCCCAGAATCTCTCATGCCGCAAGTCCTGGTCGCTCTGGCCCCTCTGCATCTCTCTCTCTCGTAGCTGGAGCTCTCGCTCCCTCACCTCCACGAACGCCGGTCAGAGGCGGCATCAGGTGTGTCTGGATGAAGGTCGTATAGTCGCCCTCTACAAGGAAGCAATCCGCCTCCAGCCCTACCATAAACTGGATCACCTTCTTAGCAGAAAGTTTGTGTCTCTCTCATGGATACTAGAGGCGCCATCGGTATGAATGGGGCAGGCAGTCCTAAAGTCTGACGTGAGAAACGCTCACCCAAGAACCAGGCACGACAGATCGGGCCCTCGAGAAGGATATGGTGACGAGTGATGACCCTAGCTGTGTCATATTGGGCTCGGAACCCTGATGGTATCGCGTCCCATGACTGCAATGTGATCTGAAAATAAGAGAATGAAGAGATGATTAATCGTTGTTGATTGATTAATGGGTGTATCAAGTTGATTGAAAAGTAGAATAACTTTGTTTTGGGTTACCTCGTGCGCTACAACCACGTCAAAGTACTCACGGAAAAACATGAAGTTTTCCCGGGTTCTACGGCGGAGCTGGCCGTCATACACTTGAGAAAACGGGACTGTCGCCGGAGTCTCCTCTATAGGCTCTGGAGCAAGAGCCAGCAAGTATGCGTACACTCATAGCTGCAAGGAAAATGTGATCAATACAGTGTATAAGCAGATACAGAAAATGAGAGGTAGAAAGCATACAGTGTATGAGCAGATACAGAAAACGCAAAGAAGAAGGTACACGTGTTGAACAAATGTAAAGCAAGAAAATGCTAAGCAGAAAATGTAAAATGAAAAGGGGGAACTAAGCTTTGTACCTCCCAAGCCCGCCAGTAGCCACCGATCAAGCTCCCACTAATCGAGAAGTCGAGCTCATGTATCCATACAAAGTGGTGAGGCCGGTTCCGCCCCAGTCGTAGAATTGAACTCGTTGGAGTACTGCCAATGCGCTCAGCAGATATAGGCCCACGGTATTTCACTTGTTCGAAAGCAAGGTGGTACCGAAAAGGAACATGAGGAAGCCCCTAGTGTATTGCTCTGTCTCCTCGACTGTCTCAGGCTCAACTCCTCTGAACTGCTCCTCGAACCAGCTATATCGGACCATGCCTGCCCATAGTGTCGGTGGGTATGCCCCAAGTAATGCGGCCCATGTTGCCTCCCACTCTCCCATATCAGGGTCGAGAGGGATCGGATCACCCTTTACGCCTAAGCCGGTGATCATGGCGAAGTCGTAAGGAGTCATCGTCATCTCCCCCATGGTGGAGAAATGGAAGGAGTTGGTGGTGTCCCACCACCTCTCCACTAAAGCCCCTAAGAGAGGACGGCTCATTACGACCGGAGTCAAGTTAGAGCAGAACACACCGAAGCCTGTCTCGTCAATAATGTCGTGAACCCGAGCTCGCCGTACTAGTCTCGAGTTGTCGTCATACCATAGCCTCTGAAAGAGTGGGATCCGTCCTGCAGTAATGCATGAGATGCAATCAGATCAAACAATTAAAGTACAGTTGAATATAAAGCAGTAATGGATGAGATGCAATCAGATCAAGCAATCAAAGTACAGTTGAATGTAAAGTAATAATGCACGAGATGCAATCAGATCAAAACAATGCAAGAAATGTGAACAGTTAAGGGTAGTACTGTAGAAAAATAGTGTTCGTACCTCTACGGCGAAAGCCGAAAAATGAGATGCTGGCTCTCTCAGTAGAAGGTCATCTGGCACATCTTCAGCGAAGTCGGTGAAGGCTTTGATGCCTCCTGCAGTAGGCACTATATGAGTCTCAGGGTGGTACTTCGTTGGATCGAAGGGACGTATGCTCGGCAGTAATGGCTCCAGCTAAGCCTCTGGCTTGGCCTTAAAGTCTATCGTGAACTCTACCGAAGGAAACGCGGGGATAGCCTCGTCATGAGGGACATCATCAGCCATCCGAAATAGATGCAAGAGAAGCAAAAATGAGGAAAAATGAAGAAAAGGGTGAAACTTTGAAAAAGTCAACCCTAGGAGAGGAGAAAAAGTCAAAGCCAGGAAAAGTGTACTAACCTTGAGAGAAACTTGAGGGGAATGAGCCTAGAACGGTGGAAATGGAGAAAGAAGCGTCGAAATCAAATTCTGATCGGTTCAAAGTGAAGAGAACTAGAGGGTTTTAGTAAAGAAACTGTTTTTAGGGTGTCGGAAAACGTGTGGATCTAGAGAGAAGGAGCACCTAGAGAGCAGGGGAGAAGAATTTTGTGCAAGGGTTTGTGAGGAAATGAAATGCCATCACTTGTTTTTAAAGATCCAAGTGTGAAAAGTCAAGTTTGCCCCAATCTGCCATCGATGGCCAACAGTGGCACATCAATGGCCGGCACTTGTATATTGATGGCCGGCAGTGACTACCAATAGCCGGCAGGTGGCCGGCGGCCTCCCCTACTGGCCGACAGGCTTCCACAAGCTTCCTTTGCCTCTTTTCCTTTGATTTGTGTCCTTGGATTCCGAGAAGTGCAAGGTATGCTCAGTGTTTGACTCAGAATGTCTTCACGGTAGCTCAGAATCGCATTTCCGATGCACGATGGTCATCGCTCATCAACACGAACAAGGTGTATCCTTTTTAACATATTGTAACTCTTCTGAGAGGTAAATCGGAAGTTGCCTTTGAGTCGTCTTTAGCAAACATGCTTTTGTCGTTGCATAGAATGTGCATTGCTTTTATCGTTGCATGGAGCATACATTTTGAGGAATTGTTGCATTATCATGTTTGCATGGAATGTGCATGTTGCATTGAATATGCGTTATTGATTAGTTTGCATAGAATATGCCTCTGTTTTGTTTCTTGCATGTTGTGCACAGAAGCATGCCTCTAACATTTGTGTTACGGTTATTCATCTTGCATGGATTATGCATTTGTATTGCATTGTACCTGTTGAGTTTCTTTCTTATGCAGGCACGATATTGTATGTACGGTTCATTTAGAGGAATTCTGGGTAAGATCATTCCGGTCCTTTGAACACCTTGCTTTGGTTAGAAGTATTTGGGTACGCCCGGTGCTTAATCCTCCCCCTTTTGTTGGTTAGAAACATTCGGGTACGCCCGGTGTTTACACCACTCCTTGTTGGTTAGAAGTATTCAGGTATGTCTGATGCTTACACCACTCCTTTGTTGGTTAGAAACATTCGGGTACGCCCAGTGTTTACACTGACACCTTGTTGGTTAGAAGCATTCGGGTACGCCCGATGCTTACACCACTTCTTTGTTGGTTAAAAAATTCGGGTACGCCCGGTGTTTACACCACTCCTTCCAGTTAGAAGTATTCGGGTATGCCCGGTGCTTACACCGCCCCCTTTTGTTGGTTAGAAACACTCGGGTATGCCGGTGTTTATACCACCCTTTTCGTAAGAAGCGTTTGTGACGTGTGTTCGACGCTTATACCTCCCCTTTGGTTAGAAGCATTGGGTTGTGTGCTCAATGTTTATACCCTACTTTGGTTAGAAATATTGGGACGTGTGCCCGATATTTATACCACTCCCCTTTGGTTAGAAGCGTTTGGATCGTGTGTCTGACGCTTATACCACCCTTCCCCGATTAGAAACACTTGGGACGTGTGCCTGATGTTTATACCACCCTTCTAGTTAGAAGCGTTTGGACTGTCTCCCGACGCTTATACCACTCTGATTTGGTTAGAAACATTGGAACGTGCTCCGATGTTTATACCACCCTCCGGTGTTTGCACCGCTCTCTTTTCCTTCTCGCGTGCGGCACTTTAGGATGCTTTGGTTAAATGTATCTGGACGGGTTCCGATGCTTATACCACTCTTTGCTTTGATTGCATAATGGTTGGATGTCTTTCACCTATTATTTCTGTTCTCTGTGGCTTAGAACCTTAGGGTGTGTCCTTAGGTTCGCGCCACTTCTTTCCTCGCGTGTGCCACGCGTTGGGATCTTGTTTGCCGCCTCGGATGTGCCTGACGGTTGTTGTTCTTTACCTTTTCTACGTGAGGCGCAATTAAGATTGCATAATTTTCTTACATCCTTTCTAAATGAAATGTAGTTTGGTTCGTGTTAACTTGCTTATGTACG
This sequence comes from Camellia sinensis, assembly GCF_055761805.1. NCBI lineage: Eukaryota > Viridiplantae > Streptophyta > Magnoliopsida > Ericales > Theaceae > Camellia > Camellia sinensis. The sequence continues at coordinate 77,802,959 of NC_138964.1, forward strand.
AGTTTGCTGTAGCATTTCTTTGCATAACATTTGCATCTAGATGTTTCATTACAGCCCTTATTGCGTGATCATAAGTTATGTTCTGCATCGTGCATATCATTTGCATCTTGCCCTAGCCTGTGGGCATATCTATATTGTTATCTTGAATGTTTGTCTAAGTCTTGTGGCCTTGTCAAAATGGGTCGTCTCTGGCTTTGACATTCACTCACGTCATCTTCGTGACTCTGAATTCTGTCAAAGAAGGGCAACTGTAGACACGCCATTTTTGACCGTCCTCAAGACTTGGATGTTCTTGCAGGTAAATCCAGTGACAAGTTTGATTGCTCATCGAGCGCTCGAATTTCGCAGCAGAACGCCATAGGTTTGAGCTTTCCAAACCCTACATCAATTCTATCTCATTTTTGGACCACATTTTGGTCCTTTTATCATGTTGCTTTTGGAGCACTGTCGGCTACTTTTGGGCACTGCCGGCCATGGATTTTGGATTGCCGGCCATTGATGTGCCCTGCCGGCCATCACTGATGGCTAGCCGGCCACCAGTGTATCAGTAGATATTTTGTGATATTTTGTGCCAGCTGTTTGCACAGGTTGGAGCATCTGCTTGCACAGGTTGGAGCATCTGCTTGCATGTGGATGGTTGGATCTTTTTGAGAGGATTTTGTATCGTCTATATATAGAAGCCTTCCTCTTGCATGCAAAGGGTTAGAAATTTTGGAAAACAAACAAATTCTCTCTCTCTCTCTCTCTCTCTCTCTCTCTCTCTCTCTCTCTTTCTCTTTCTCTAGAATCCTCTCTCTAAATATTTTGCCTAAAAGCTTGAATTCTCTACACTTTTTCTTGTCAGCCCTTGATCATCTTTGTGTTAAGGTTGCTTGAGGTCCTATTTGAGCTCTAAAAGAGGGTTTTAGCTTGGTTTGGCTTGCCTTTGTTGCCTACATAGCATCTTCTCTTCAAAGAGGTAGAACTTCTTGTATTTTTAGCTTAATTTAAATACTTGTTGGGCCATCTTTGCATGCTATTTTGAGGCTAGTTTTGACCTCTGAAATCTCTGTTTTTATGGTTTAAAATGGTGGTTTAAGGTTTGTTTTGGAGTTAGGGGTGCTTTACGCTTTTTGTAGTTTGTTTGGTTAAGTGTTGTGCCACTTTTCAAGATTTTAAAACAACCTTTTTTTGGCCTTTTAACCACTGAGTTCTAGGGAAATTTCAGTGGTAAAAACTTGGTTTTGAGGTCCAAAATCGGAGGGGGTGGCCTACCCTCTTTGTGTCTTGTTTGCAAGTGTAGATAACCTAGCATGTGAGCATCTTTTTCTACCATTTTGTGACTTGATCTTAGCATGTTTTAACAACTGATTTGGCATGGTTTAGCTCTATTTTGAGCTGTGTTGATCATATGAGCCTTGTGTTGCATGGTTGTAGTGCAAATGTCTTCACTAACTTAGTGTTTTATGGCCTCTAACATGTTGTGCATGTGTTGATTGCATGTTGTAGCATCATTTTACATGTGATTTCAGTGCATATAACTCTGTCACACTCTCACTTATTTCACTCTTTCATTGCTTTTGAAAGTTGTTCCTTGAGCCTTGTTTGTAGCCTAACATGTGAGCATGTTTTTCTTGCCTTTTGTACTACCATCTCAGCATGTTTTAGCTACTATTTTGGCATGTTTTAGCTCTGTCCAGAGCTGGTTTAGTCATTTGAGCTTGATATTGCATGCCTCTAGTGTAGTGCTCTTCACTAGTTTAATGCTTTTGGCTTTTGAACATGTTGTGTACGTGTTGCTTGTAGGGTTTAGTGCCATTTTTCATGCCATTTCAGCATTGAAAAGTCTACAACCTCCCTATATTCTTCATTTTTTAATTTGCTTTGAAAGTGGTCTTGAGCCCCTTGTTGGCTTGAGTGTGAACTTGAGCCTCTCATGCCCAATGGTTTTAACCCTCTCTTGAGGGTTCCTCCTAACCAACAACATGAGGCCTCTTTCGTGCTCAAGGCACTTGTAGCTTAGGCCATCTTTACAATTAGAGGACTTTCACATTGGACTTAATCGGTTAAATGATTAATCGGTAATGTAAAATGTGTAAACAAATTGAACAAGTAAAACATGACTAAGATAAGCATGTTGTGTTTGTATTGCATTCTGTTCAATCAGACGTTATATTGAACACAAGGTAGATTGGTCCATTTGATACTCAAAGTGATGAAATAAGCCAATCTCCTTCGTCTCCATCACCCTTGATCATGCATGATAGGGTGGTGGTCCTTTGAGTCTTATTTTGTGCATTTATTGAAAGTGTACAACTTGGATCTTTGGCCATCATGTATTGAAAATTCTTGATTGGTGGTTTTGGATCCAAGGGTACCACTCCTTTGATGTTTTGAGATGATAAGGAGTGGCACAGTACAAACATATCCTTGGAAAACCTTCCATTTTCCTATGTTTATGCTCTGTTGCAGTGTGGCAATTCAGCACACCAGTGGCCGGCAGCGGCTCATTGATGGCCTACAGTGCTTCATCCTTGGCCGGCAGAACACCTTTTTGTCTGGCAGATGGCCGGCAGCAAGCACTCATGGCCGGTACGCCACTGGTACATTCCTCAGCATTGGTTTGGTAAGGTGGAGCAGAAAGTTCTTGGAATAACCCTACAAACAGAGCCTCTCAAGAACAAACTGGTGGGCTTTTCGAGGCGAAAACTGAGTGCATGTGTATTCAACTTTCCAAAGCAGAGCTGAGGCAGTGTAGTTAGTTCTTTTCATGTTTAGTTAGCATGGTTTTTTAATTTAATTAGTTAAGTGTTGTAATAATTATTAACTAGTTTACTAGTAATTCGTTTGGTTTGTAATAATTAGTCTAATTAGTTTAATTAGATTAGTTAAATTAGCTTAGCTTATTTATTCGAACCCTCCTTCGAAAGGGAAAAATGTTGTAATAAGCGTGCATGTGTGTGTGCATATCTTCCAACCCCACGTCTTTCTCCCTTTTATTTATCCGCTTTCGATGGTTAGATTAGGGACACGTTTCAATTAGCATACCTTATGCTTGCATGTTTGCATCATTCATTTGTCTTACATGCACCGGGCTCGACGCATCATTCAAACTGCGTCGTATTTCAATACTTCTTTGAATATGTGTATCAAATTGTTGCTTTCATATGCCATCTTAGATAGCCGAGCCTATTTAATTGTACTATTGCATGTGTTGCATTAGGCATTTTGAGAGTGGCAAATCTGCATTTTAGGCCCACTTGAGAGTGGCACCTTCAAACCATTTTCAAAAGCAAACATGAATCGAAATGTTCCAATCCACAAGACTTAGTCTATATTTGCTTGTGTGTGCGTCACATAGTAAAGTTAACTAATAACTGGAACAAGAGCACATGAGGTTTATAAAACAACATATCATGCTTAGTAGAGGCCGATCCTTCGATCAGGCGAGCGAGGTTGCTCATTTCATGACCTTCCCCTCTCGTACCCAAGTTCCCGAGCCGAGACAACTTTGGTGATGACGGACACGTGGCCTTTGGCACGAGTCAGGGTTTCCTAAATTTCCAAAAAACAAAATATTTAGTTGGCGACTCTGTAATCTGGCAAAGCAGTCCAGTTTTGGCATTATTTGATTTAAAATCTGATTTTCCAAAATGATTTGCCGGATTGGACTCTTTGGTGTTTATCAGTCTCACATTGCACTTTGTGAGATTAGATTCAGAACCGTGACAGGAGTCTGAACTGTAGGACCAATTCGCGCCTCTCCGAAAGGGGGGCGCACGAAGAAATTCGAGTCTACACCTACATCATAATACACAGTAGAATGTGCCAGTAGTGTTATATTTAATGTTTCATTGATATTCCTTGATCATACATAAGATGACATATGCGTGTATACATTCATAAATCATTGATCCTAAATTTATATCATATGGCATGTGTACATGAATAGAAAGAAAAATGAGATACAAATAAGCTCATGCTCTAATAGCTACATCTTTCCAAGTCAATGATTGGGTACAATAAAAGTGAGATCAACTCAATACAGTTAAAGCCCATGGCTTGTACAAAATAATTACATCAAAGAAAACAAAAGAAGCTCTTGGCTCCAAGTCGTCCCAAGCTATGTCCTTGGTGGACGCATATCATTAGCACTTGAAAGTTGTTTTTCACGTAAGATGAGCTAAAGGCCAGTAGAGATACTTTAATACAATGTATAAAACTTAAAAAAGTCATAAGGTGAATGCATATACATGCTTTGTCAAACATTTTTCATTTCCATCTCAAAATGATGCAATGCCAGGATTATATATCAATTCATGATAAATATCCCTTTATATCAGAAAATAGGGCAGTGGATACAAAAAACTGAGAATTTTTAGGTACATGTCTGCCAGTAGGCTATACAAGCAATACCAAAGCTATTTTACCAGTATTAACCGGAATGATCAATGCCTAATTGCTCGGGTTTCTGAACTTTTACTAAGGATACACATGCCAACAATATAAACCACAACCACAGTCCCTAACTAGATTCACAAAGGTATACACCATTTTTTTCTCAAAACAATACATTTTCAATGTGTAAGTATGAAACAATGCTCAATGCAATAATGTATGAGAAATTAGTTTAAATTTAACCTAATTCCCATACAATTTTTACAACAATCAAGACTATCCTCTACCGATAGCCCAAAACATATATCTCTATTCAAAATATAATTTTCCAACAACAGATATAATCTTATCATTTTCAAAATGGGAATGATACTACATACCCTACTACACTCTCATCATCAACATATACATTCCTTTTATCTTTTCAAAACCCAACATCCTTTCCCTTTTTCCTTCGTAAATCAAATATCAATGATTTTCAAACAAAACCACCTTTATTTTCCAAATCATATTTAAGTAAGGAAATCCCAACATTCAACACAACCCAACATTTTATACACTTCCGTAACCTTTCCCAAGAATTTATTTGAAAAACCACTCGTTTACATTCAAAAACAAACCCTAGGTTTAACCCAAAATTCCTAAATCATTCAACCTTTTCAAAAAGAAAACAACTAGGCTAAGAATCATACGAAAGGTTAAAGAAATCTCTACCTCAAGAGTAGAAGAGGAAGAGAGCAAGAGTAAAACTTTGATGGAGCTAAAAACAAGATCCTTTCCTATTAGAATGAAGCTTTTGATGAGCTCTAGCTTTTTCTCCAAAGAGCTATAGAGGAGAAATCAATGGGTGGGGGTGTATTTGAGGTTTTGAAACAAGAGCTAGAGAGAGAAGCAGAAGAAATTAGGGTTAAAGGTGTTTTAGAGAGAGAGAGAGAGAGAGAGGAATGAAAAAGTAATTCAAAAACCCTTTTTCCTGAACTAATATATGCGCAGACCACTTGAGCGACCAAAACACCGCTTGAGCGTGAAAGACAATAAGTGACACCGCTCGAATGCACAATGACCCAATCCCAAAAGTTTTGTAGACAGAAGAAGACCGCTCAAGTGCAAGAAATAGCGCTCGAGCGAAGATACTCTACTTCTAGAACTTTTTCTAGATGTGCAAACTACTGGGAGATCTCAAAGACCACTCGAGCGACCAAAACACCGCTCGAGCGAACAAGCAGAAAACAAAACAACAACTATTTTGAAAGACTAACTCCCAACATGTTTTAAACACGACTAACTACTCAACTCAACTACTAACAAGACGATAAAGGGTATGAACAACAATTAAAAGTACTGAATCCTAGATCTAAGAGTACTAAATCGGTTGGGTCTAAATCGAAACTGTTATATATGATTTTATTAAATCTGTTGAGTAGAAATATCTATTTTGGGTTATCGGTGGAGAATGTCTTTGATTGTTGTTGAAATTGCATGAAGATTAGATTAAATTGAAACTAATTTCTCAAACATCTTGGATCGAGCATTGTTTTACACTTGAGCATTGAAAATGTATTGTTTTGAGAAAAATTGATATATACCTTGGTGAATTTAGTTAGGGGGTGTGGTTGTGGTTTATATTGTTAGCCTATGTGTCCTTGGTGAAAGTCTAGAAACTCGAGCAGTTAGGTGCTGATCCTTCCGGTTTGTACTGGTAAAATGGCTTTGGTAGTGCTTGTATAGCCTATTGGTAGACACGTACCTAGAGATTCCCAATGTTTCGTATCCACTGCCCTGTTTTCTAATATAAAAGAGTATTTTCATGAATTGAAAGATAATAATGATGGCATTGCATTATTTTGAGATGAAAGGTATAATGTTTGGAAAATGACATGCATATGTGTTCACCTTATGACTTCTCTAAGTTTCATACATAGTGTTAAAGTATCTCTAGTGGGCTGTAGCTCATCGTATGTGGAAAATAACTTTCAAGTGCTGATGATATGCCTCCACCAAGGTTTTAGTTTAGGAGGAACATGGAGCTGAATGCTCATTTTTGTTTTTTCTTTTTTTTTGTTGTTGCTGTAATGATCTTTCGTACAAGTGACTTGATCCATTTTGTTGTAACTAAGCAATGTCTTCGAAAGATGTAGCCATTAGGGCATAAACATATCTGCATTACCTTTTATTTCAATTTACGCATATATGGCATATGCTATGAATTCAGGATTTAGGATTTATTAATGTATACTCGTATATGTCATCTTTTGTACGGTAAAGAAATATAAATGAAAGGTTAATGCTTCGCATGTCTATATTTTCTATTGGATGTCATGAGATCGATGGTCGTTATTATTTTGGGGCGTTACAGATGTCGTTGAGAGAGCATTGTTGCCGCTGCTATGGCGATGACTAATTAAGGGGGTGGGCCACCATTGATGGCTAGGGAGGAGAGAGAGAGAGACAGAGGAGGCGAGAGAGAGAGAGAGAGAGAGAGAGAGAGAGAGAGAGAGAAAGAGGTTTTACAATGGATTAGGTATCCTATTCTAAAAAAAAATATATTTATTAAATCTGTTATTTGAAGTTAAAATATTTTCCAAATTCGATATGAAATTTGGATTCTGGCAAGTCCAAATCATAGAAAAAGACCGCTACAAAACCGCATTTACTGTACCTTCCAGTCACTATGAGTAGAATGTTATGCCTTTTGGCCTTAAGAATGCTCCTTCTAAATTTCAAAACATAATGAATGATATTTTTAATCTTTACACAACTTTCACAATAGTCTATATTGACAATGTATCAATTTTTTCGAATTCTGTTTCTCAACATAGCAAACATCTCTACAAATTCTATAATATTATAAAAAATAATGGTTTAGTCCTTAGTGCCAAGAAAATGCAACCATTTCAAACTTCTATCCTGTTCATTGGGCATGTCATTCACAAAGGTACAATTATTCCCATTCAATGATCTATTGAATTTTCCAGTAAATTCGCTGATGAAATACGGGATAAAACCCAATTGCAATGTTTTTTAGGCAGTTTAAACTACATATCTGAATTTTACAAAGATCTTCACAATGACACTAAAATCCTTTATACACGCTTACGGAAAAATCTTACTCCTTGGACTCAAGAACATACTTTGGCTATCCAACACATTAAGCAACGATCCAGAGTTTTACCCTTATTATGTTTACCTATCCCAATTGCTTACAAGATTGTTGAGATAGATGCTAGTAATGTTGGCTATGGTGGCATACTCAAATAAATTTATAAAGATAAAGAACAACTTGTTCTATTTACCTCTGTAATCTGGAGAGGTCTACAAACACGGTATTCTACCATTCAAAAGGAAATTTTATCTATTGTTTCTTGCATTAAAAAATTTGAATTTGAATTTGATTTACTTAATCAAGAATTCTTATTGTGTGTTGATTGTAAGGACGCCAAAGAAGTTCTTGAAAAGGATGTCAAGAATAATGTTTCTCAACAAGCCTTTGCTCGGTGGCAAGAAATTTTATATGTTTTTGATTTTAAGATTGTATACATTTGTGGTGATTCAAATTCACTCCCTAATTTTTTGACTCGTGAATTTTTACAGGGATTTATAGACTCCACCACAGCAAGACCTCAACCCTTACCAAAAGCTTTTTAAATATTACCATATTTTCAATCACTATCGTCATCGCTCTATTAAAGTTAAAAATTATTATTCCTGGATGGCTCGCATTCTCAACAATTATTCACAAGCTACTTCCTCCAAGGGAGGACCCAATTTTCCAAAACAATCCGCCGACCATGGCTACTACACCCATGATGATCTTTATCCTATTTTTTCTATTACCAATGACCATATCTCTCGCTTACAACAACATTCTGATACCAAACCCGAAACCCTTATTTTTTACTATTTCGCTAACAATTGGCATTTTCCATAACATTCTGGCCAGCATTCCCATATTTGTTATGAGAAAATCCAAGAAGAAACCTAATCTATTTCAGCTGGGCATGTTTATTCTCGAGATGACAAGAACCTTCTCCGATATTCCAAACTTCAGATTTTTCACATTCTCAAGATCATTTATCCTGGAGAATGGGGTCATCCAAATCGTTTTTTGCAAATTTTCTGACCGTAACATTAAACCCAACCAATATAATTATTATGATTACCAACAAGCCTGGTTTTATGTTTTTAATTTCCAAAACTGATTCCAGCACATCACTTTTGGTGGATCCATTTTGGTCCTAATTTTGAAATTACTACTAGAACATTCCCAATTGGATCGAACCATGGTGGCATCAATTTGGACTTTAATTTATTGTCCTTCCCGAAACTCTTCAGAACTCCTATCAAATTTATCGAAAAGAGGTTGATCTCCCTTTTCCTAAACTTTTATATTTTGTTAGTGACTTTAACTTTCCCTAGATCATGGCCTGGCAGTATACAATCTTAGTTCTATACAATGCTCAAAATCTCTCTTGCCAGTTTCCAAATGGTGAAAGAATTACAAAATTCCTGAGGAAGAATATCCTGATAAATTACTCACTTTTTACAAACAATGGTAACAAAAGGCCTTTGTTAATCCTGCTCCTTCCATATTTTCCTCCAGTCCAAAATCATTGAAGTCTTTTGATTATGATGCCTTCAAATCAAAATTAAAACAAAAATTAAAGGATAAGTATCCCTTAATTTCTAAATTCGAATTTGACCACAAATATAAAAAAGCTATTAAAATGAAAATGGTTCAAATGGCCGAAGCAAAATGTCTATCAGATTCAGATGAAGACATTATATTGGAAACTATTCCCTTAATTCTCACCAAACCAAGGCAATCAACAATCTCTCCAATAATTTCTCTAGCATCTTTCTTGAGGATTCCCACTCAAAATATTGATGACGGCTTTTCAGACACATGTCAAGGTGTAGACCTAAATAATTTATGAGCCTATGTGGTCTTCAAGGGAAATAATATGAAAAAAGTAGACTTCTATCTCAATATTTCTCCATCAAAAGCAACTCATGATTCAAGTAAAGCCAAATGATAGCTCATAAAGTGGATTCCTCACCAACAATGTCATGCAAAGCAACAATGGCCTCTCCACCGACAAAAGTAAGCAATAATGTTCTCTCTACCGACAAATGCAAAAGGAGATTCTCCCATATCTCTTTGGACTTCAAATGATTTCAATCCTGACTCATCTCTTCTATAAAAGCCAGTCATTCCATCAAAGGACACGCTTTCAGAATTTCATACATTTTCATATTGTAAATTAGAGAGATTAGTGTAAGTGCGTCGAGTGTCATTGTAAGAGTATGAGTGTACTTGTAGTAAGTGTGCTTGTATATCTTAAATGCTTTGTCCAATCTGCTTCTGAGAGTGTTACCATTTGTAAGTTTTCTTCCATCTTATTTTTAATTTTAATATTATATAAGTGTGATGTTTACTTAGTATGCTTTTGATTTCTGAATTATGCAGTGAAATTAATGATAGTTATCAACATATTGTTGATTTACAAAAAGAATTATCAAATCTAAGGCTATGATTATCCTTGTGTCAGGACAATCAATTATTAATTATAGTCAAAGAATATCTACTTTAAAAAGAAAGATCAAAGAAGAACAAGATTCTTTAAAAAGACTCCAAAAACAATTGCAATCTTTAACCTGTGCTTAATTTCTATCATTAAGATATAATACCTAGGCTTCCTTTCCTTTTGGTATCAAAGCCAAGTTAATTTTAGGGTTGATTTAGTTTCTTTCTATATAACTGATGTGGCACCTAAGATGCAGAAGTCTGTAAGCCGTTAGGTCTGTCGCGCCTCAAAAATTTACAATAAAGATTCACAAACTTCCATTGTTTGATGTAAACGTAAGTAAATCACAATATTAACATCATCATCAAATCTCCAACATTTATCATTCATTAACTATCAAGAGATTACAAAAGCATACCCCTGTAACAAGTCCGCGAGGGGACCCCGCTACAGTTCGGACTCTCGATTTGTGTCACGGTTCTTAATCTGAACCAAAGAGTCCAAATCTGGCAAATCGTTTTGAGAAACAGATTTTTGAAAAAGTAGTGCCAAACATGGACTGCTTTGCCAGATACAGAGTCGCCATCTAAATATTTTTTAAATGGGGAAATTTAGGAAACCCTGACTCGGTGCCGAAGGCCACATGTCCGTCATCACCGGAGTTGTCTCGGCTCGGGAGCTTGGGTACGATCGGGGAAGGTCAGCTATGAGCACCCCCTTTCGCCCGGTCCGAAGACCGGCCTCTACTAACCATGATATCTGATTTTGAAGACGTTATGTGTTCTTATTCCATTTATTAGCCTAGAATTACTATGTTATGCGCGCAGCAAACAAATATAGACTAGATTGCCTAATTTGGAAATAAGCATTGCATATCCGTTCAGTTTTGAAAAGTGTTTTGGATTTTGCTACTCGCAAGTAGGCTAAAATGCGGATTTCAATGAGTTTTTCCAACTCAAACAACCCAACCTCCACCCACAGGCATCCAAGCAGTTTAACACATAAGCATTTAGCCGCATGGCAAGCATACTGTTATGGCAACATTCACACGCATGCGGGATGCTAAAGCGTAAATACTTACATCGTACTCCGTGCCAAAACAATAAACTAGTTAGCAAACATGCGTGTCCTAGTTCATGCTAAATTGTCTAATGCAACACATACAGGATGCAATTAGATAGGCTCGGCTAACCCTAAACATGGTATGTGAAATGCAGTCATTCAATTGATGCACGTATTCAATTTGGAATTGAAATACAAATGCAGTTAGCGTGATGTACCGAGCCCAATGCATGCAATACAAATGCATGGATGCACGCATGCATAGCATAAGGTATGCTAAATTTAAACATGCCCTAGTACTAACCATCAAAGCGGATAAGTAAAAGGGAAGAAAGACGTGAGGTTGGAAGACATACACACCACTCACGCACACTTATTATAGATTTGCCCTCACTCGGAGGGACCAAATAAATAATACAAATTAATTAACTACGCAAGCTAATTAAATATTACAAATTGCCTAATCAACTAAGCAAATTAACTAAAGCTAAGAAAATAGGGAATCGCCTCGGGAAATGCACCGCCATGCATAGGCTGCCTCTGTTTTCCTTCCTTCACTCCTCTGGAGGCTGTCAAAACCTTAGGACTGCTTCTCTGGACATTGAGGAGTGCCATCGGCTGAATAGAATTTCCACCGGCAGTGCGGTGTAGTCACTGGCACAAGATGAATCCATCGGCTGCTCGTTTACTGCCGGTCGGCAAGGAATGCCTGCAGAACCTGCAATTGACAGCAACAGAGGGCAAGGCAAAGCATGGCAGCCCAATTCAAAGGATATATGCACCATTCATGTCCCTTATCATGTTTGTGACTCAAAGGGGCATGTGTCTCGATTCTCGGACCACCAATCACGCATTTCCATGCATGATGGCCCAAGTGATCAAGTATGCAACTTTTATGTCAAATGAAATGCAAGCCAAACACACAAATCAAGGCCCAATTCCTATCACCAAGTCAAGGAACTAGGCATGCATGCAAGATGCAATGCAACATAGGCATGCAAGCTAAGGATGCAATCATGGCATGGCAAGGCACTTATGCAAGCATACAAGCAAACATGAGGCAATGCAAATGGATGAAGAGATGGACTTATACAAGATTTGGGCAGCTCTAATAAGGCCCAAAACAGTAGCCAAAATGACCAAAACAAAGGACCAAAACACGTGCACACATATATGTGATTAAGGGCTAACACTTAGGCACAAATTAGGCAACCCTCAAGCACACTTGAAAGGGGGAATCATGGACTAATTAGCATACATTATAAGCCTTGAAAACATGTAGGAAATGATGCCAAATTAACCTACTCATGCAAGCTATACATACAACGAGGCCCAAGGACCTAAAGCATGATCATATGACTTATGAAGCAAATGACCAAATTGGGTCAAAACAGTCCCAAATCATGCAAAAACAAGCCTCAAGAATCACTTAGATGGCATCTAAGCAACCTAATCCTAAAGGTATACATCATGGCACAAATATGAAGCATGGGGCATCAACTCTTGAAGCAACAAAAGGGCCACAAAATGCAAACATTTAGGCATGCTAAAAGGACTGAAATAACACGTGGGGTGGTTCCAAACCACCGAAATGATGCAAGCAACGCATACTACACATCCACATACTTGAGGCCAACAAGCCTGAATACAAAGGAGCTATACTAAGCATGCCAAATCCGACCCGAACAACCTAGGACAGACCTAAAACATGGCAAAACATGCACAAAAGCTTCACAAGACTAAGCCTAAAACATGCTCCAACAAGGGCTAACAACCTAAGGCACATTGAGGCAATAACATGGCATTACATGGTAGGTATGCTAAGCATGCATGGTGTACCAAAACCAATTTAAAATCACATTATATTATGGAAATATAAGCATGAAAAACAGTCTATACATACTCAACACACACTCAAATATAAGCTCCCTCAAGAGGCCAAAATGGGTCCATTTCAAGGACAACAAGGAGAGGGGGTGGCCCTCCCCTTTTGGAGACTTCAAGGCACCATCTTCACCACTGAAATCCCTCAAGATTTCAGTGGTGAAGAGGCCCAAACACCAAAGTCTCGAAACTAGCACAAAATAGCACAAAATGAGGCCTTTCAAGGCCTAAGAGGGGTCAAACACCTCCAAACCACAAAACACTCTTAATAAACAATCAAGAGGGCCTAAAAACAGAACTTTTTTGTATTATACACTAAGCTCAAAAACGATTTTAAGATAGGTAGAAATACAATGCAAGATTGGGGAATAAAAAGGCTAGATTCTTACCCTTGAAGACCCCTTCACAAATGGTGCTCCAATGGCCCTCCTTGGCTTGAATCCAACACCAAAACTTCAAAATCAGTCTCTTAGAACCTCAGTAGCTAAGTGAAGGTGAAACACTAGGTGTTTGTGTGCAATAGTATGGACTAAACACACTTTCACACACACAAGAGGGAAAAAGAGAGAGATAATGTGTATCTAACCCTAACCCTAGAACTCAAACCCTAACAATGGCTGTCTAAGCTCTCCAAAATATCTCAAGTCTCTAACCCTAAGGCCAAGAGAGAAGACCCTCTCTTATAGAGGCTTTTGTCTTGTAAAGCTTACAAGACAAGCTTCACAAGAGGGAGATCCCTCCATACACGTGTATGGAGGGGAGCAAAAAGCAAGACAGCTGTCTTAAAATATCTGCAAAAGTAGATGCACAGTAGTCGACCGGCCAAAAATGCCATCTTGGCCAAAAGGAGTGCCGACCGGCACTAAATAGTGTTGACCGGCAACAAATAGTGCCGACCGGCAATAAAAAGTGCCGATGGAAGCAAAAACCAGCCGGTGGCCTCTAGCCACTGCCGGTGGTGGGTGGGGATGGTCTACAAGCCCTACCCTGCCTCTCAAAGGCAAGATGTCAGTGTTTGGTGCAAAACCAGACACTAAACAGTCGAGTTCGGAGATCCTGAGGCAAGGCGCGTAGCCGAGGCCTCCGGGAACTCCAAACGAACACAAACATGGATGATCACCGAGTGTTCAAACGGTGACGTCCAAGTCTTGAGGACGGTCAAAAATGGGGTGTCTACAACCCCACATGCAGTTATATATTCAACATTCCTAGAATATGAATCTATAACATGTAGAAAGGAAGTTTAGTACGAATTAATGCCCTTAAGGGCTACAAATTCCAAGGCTTAAAACCGGTTACACAAAAGTGGATTCAAACCCATACACATAAAGCCCTTGGCATGTCAAAAATAATTACAACAAAAGAAAAGAACCTTGTACTCTCAAAACATATCCCCACGCCTCTAACTTGGTGGGATCACCACATCATTTCCTGCACAAAATCCCATAGGGGTGAGCACAAAGCCCAGTAGGAAAACCTTAACAAAGTATATACATTTTATACAATCTCATTGAATAAATGGATATGCCAAACCATGTTAAAAAACATATATCTATATCGTTTGAAACCTTTGTGCACAATGCAATCTTGAAAATTAAACAATTATATAATTTCAATGTAGTTCAATGAGGCGGTAAATACGACTCAAGTAATCCCTAGGTTGGTGTTCGCAAGTAGGCATAACAAGCACTACAAAATCCCACTTTACTGGTAGCTAACCGAAAGGCACATGGTACCTCATCAACGCGTATTTTTGGTCTTTCACCATGTACATCAGACCAACTTAACCAATACCAACTACACCTCCTATCCAGACTTACCAACGTATTTATCCCAAAAACAAATCAATACGATCTTGTTTTACAAAACAATTTCCTTCCTCAAAACAATACATTTTTCTAATGCAATGTTCAAAAACCATTGTATCAATGCTAAAATGACATGGTGATAAAAAATGTCCAATGCATTAACAAAATCCATTTTCGATTTCCCCCACACAATTCTCCATTGTGATCACTTTTCACATCTCTTATCAATGCAATATCATAATGCATTACAAGAGATAAAATAATACCACATTAACCTTCAAGCAATTTTCATATATTGATCATCATAATATAATTTTAAAGGATAATATAACAACCTCAACATTCATGTATTCTCCACATCTTAATCTCTATTTTTCCACTTTGTAATTTCAAGACCAACCAATAATAAGCTTCAATTTAACCATTTCTCATTTTCTTTCCATGAAATTTCCTCTTTGCACACAATCAAAGGAATATCTCGATCACATCAAATTTCATAACATCTTATCATCTTTCCAAAGTAAATCCCCAATTTCTATGGTTTTCACAAAACTAGGTTTTTCCTCATTTTCGAAAGGATTTTTCCAAGACAACATCCCTCCGTAACAATATAGTTCATACCCTCAAGAGTTTTTACAAAACATTGAGAAAACCCACTTTTAAAATCATCAAGAACTCATGAGCCAAAATCAAAGTTCAATATTACAAGAGAAAGTTTCAAAATCAACATAAACTTGCAAAAATAAATATGTAACTCTAAGAGAGTCCCTACCTGAAGCTTGGAAGAGGAAGGAGAGAAAAACCCTAAAAATGGATGTTGATGAAAACTTGATTCGATCAGTGAGAATGTAGCTATCGTCGCCCTCTTCCACTCAGTATAAGAAGCCCTCTCAAATTCTTGGTAGATCTTGCTAAATCTTAGAGAGAAGATTGAAATTTGGTTAGCTTGTAGAGAGAAGGGAGAGAAAATATGGATATACATAGAGAGAGATGGAGAGAGCTAAAAAGTGGTTAAAACAACCCTTCGGCATCAGTTTTGAGAAAAATGGGCACGAAATTCAAGACTGACGCGCAAAAATCCGCAAGTGCAGCTCTAATTCCGCATGAGCGGAATCCCAAATCCTCACGAGTGGTTTGGTATTGCTCTTCACGAGCAGAATGGTCCAGAGATGGCCTAGAAAATTCATCCAAATCCACTCGAGTGGTTCCTAATTCCGCACGAGCAAAAATTTTGCCCAAAAAATCCCATCCACCGAGTGGTTCTACTTGAGCAGTTTTGCTAGGCAGCCCATAAAAAGATTTTACATCCCAAGGCAAGTTCTAACCCCTAAAACTCAAAATTTTTAACTCGGAAAAATTAAGAGAGGTTAAGAAAGAGTAAAAAGAAATTTCAACGACTCAAAACAATGAACGAAACACCGAAAGAGGTACATACTACTCCATTACACAAAACTATTCAAACCCAAAACTCTCGTCCCCGAAATTTGGTTACATCTCTTACCAATACGTCGAAAGAATATTGGAATTTGGTGGGTTTGTAGAGAGAAAGGAGAGCAAATATGGATATATATATATATATAGAGAGAGAGAGAGAGAGCTGAAAAAGTGGTCGAAACACCCTTTTGGCATCAATTTTGAGAAAAAAAGGGCATGAAATTTGAGATTGACGTGTCGAAATCCGCAGGTGCGATTACAATTCCACACCAACAGAATCCCAAATCCGAATGAGCGGTTTGGTATTGCTCTTGACGAGCAGAATGGTCCGGAGATGGCCTAGAAAATTCACCCAAATCCGCTCGAGTGGTTCCTAATTTCGCACAAGCGAAAATTTTGCCCAGAAAACCCCCTCCACTCAGTGGTTCCGTTCGAGCGATTCCACCAATCAACACGAGTGGTTTTGCCAGGCAGTCCAATAAAAGATTTTACACCCCAAGGCAAGTTCTAACCCTCAAAACTCAAAATTTACAACTCGGACACATTAAGAGAGGTTAAGTAAGAGTAGAAAGAAATTTCAATGACTCATAACGATGAATGAAACACCGAAAGAGGTACATACTACTCCACTACACAAAACTATTCAAACCCAAAACCCTAGACATCATAAGGTTGTTAGGCAGGAGGCTGCTGTTAACCATTTGAGTTTAGGCAGAACCACCTGTTTACAGCTACAGTTATCATGGCAAGATTATTTAGATCATTCTTTAACCTAATTTCTAGTGAAGGTTCCTCAATGAAACCAGTTATTATTAATCGAAGTAATCTAGAGATAGAAAAGATTGAAGAATGTCTTCAAAATTGGAAATTACCTACCAAAGATATCGACTGTTTATATGATAAAAAATTTGAACTCAAACAAACGTACAAGATCAAAATAGTTGAACAAATTTTACGTGTAACACATGACAATTAAAATTTTCAATTACTTGATCGGGATACTATTCTTAAATTTCAGAAGAAATTTAATTTCTTACATTTAGGTCTTGTCCAAGTCGGTGTCAAACCTATGACCCGCTTACATCTTAACAAATCTGTCCTTTGCACTCTTAGAGATATGTGACACCATGATTATGATGATTCATTATTAGGTGTTATCAAATCTAGCCTTGCTCATGGACCTATTTACTCTGAATGTTTTCCTAATCTTGAGGTATCCCTAATAGATCCTAATATTCTCATGACTCTCACTCTTAACATCCAAACTAAATGTTACAACATGGACTCTCCATCTTTCAATATTATAGTTTGTTATCGTGTTTATCTCAAAGCTACGACCATTTCTTGTCCTGGCTTCCAATATATGTCTCAAGGTATCTTAATCCCACTCCTCTGGTAGGACAAGCAATCCCCTTGGAGTAACAATCCAAGAGCCATTAATCCAATCAAACAAGGTATATATGGGGTCCATTTCAATATTAAGCCAATTCCCCCGTGAATCAGCAAAATAAACATGACCTTAAAGCTAATTTGTGTTAAAAATTAGATAGAAAATGATATATTGACAGTCACGTGGCATACAAATAATTTATTCTATATAACTCACATCTTTGACATAAATTTTATAAGTTTAAACCGCAATATAAATTGTATTTTCTATGCTATATGACAGTTATTATGATTTTTTTTATTTTTTTTTTTTGTCTAATTTTGAATAGAAGTTAGTTTGAGGAGTAAACTTGAAAAAACTTGAAACATAAAGGGCCAAAGTGAGAAAAAAAATAAACTTTAAAGGCCAAAGTAGGAAAGTGGCCAAACATAAAGAGAGTAAAGTATGGTCTACCTTATATGTATTTGTTATTTAAAACTCAAACCAAACCATAAACTCAAACTCAAACCAAACTTCAGTTTCAAAACTATACCCTGATTTCGGATTCACCGCAAATTCATTAATTAACTTCTTAATGAAGTCATCCTCTCTTTGTCTTTGCTTGATTTCATCAATAATTGCTAGCTGGGCTGTAATAGCTGCTATCAATCCACTTTGCTTGTGCAAGATTACTTCAATCTCGGATCTCTCAAAGTCTTGCAGGATTTCATTCTGTTCAGTGAGCAAGCAAGCAAAATTCCCTATTGATTTTCTACTCAAAATATCGGCAACTGTATTGGCTTTCCCAAGGTGATACTAAATCCGGAGATCATAATCTTTAATCAACTCTAGCCACCTCCGTTGCCACATATTCAATTCTTTTGAGGTAAAGAAGTATTTTAGGGCTTTATGATCGGTATAAACCCCACATTTTGCTTCATACAAGTAATGGCACCTGATTTTTAGAGCAAACGCAACTGCGGCCAATTCCAAGTCATGTATTGGCTAGTTCTTTTCATCTGATCTCAATTGTCTGGAGGCATAGGCAATTACCTTTCCATTCTGCATTAACACACAGCCTACACCCTTGTAAGAAACATCACTAAATATCACAAAATTTGCCGTACCTAAAGGCAATGTCAACATTGGTGTGGTAGTCAGTCTTGTCTTTAGCTCTTGGAAAACAGATTCTCTCTCATTATTTCATTCAAATGGTTGTCCCTTGTGTGTGAGTTCGGTAAGCGGTACAACTATTTTGAAGAAATCTTTTACAAATCGTCTGTAATACCCAGTTAAGCCTATGAAACTGTGAACTTCCGTTACATTTGTCGATCTAGGCCAGTTCACAATTGCCTCTATCTTCTGTGGATCTATAGAAATGCCATCTCTGTTGATGACATGCCCTAAGAAGACAACCTCATCCAACCAAAATTCACATTTCTTCAGTTTAGCAAATAATTTCTTTTCTCTAAGTGTTTGCAAGATAGTTCTCAGATGTTGTTCATGTTCAATTCTACTCTTTGCATAGATCAGAATATCATCAATAAAAACCACAACAAATTCATCAAGGTAGGATTTAAAAATTTGGTTCATAAGATCCATAAATGCTGCAGGTGCATTAGTCACTCCAAATGACATAACTAGAAATTCATAATGTCCATACCTTGTTTTAAATGTGGTTTTCTCAACATCTTTTGCTTTCGCCTTCAATTGTTGGTATCCGAATCTCAAATTGATCTTCGAAAACACTTACGAACCCTGCAACTAATCAAATAAATCGTCAATTCCGGGCAATGGATATTTATTTTTGATTGTTACAGTGGACTCGCCTTTTTCTACGCCCTACCTTTCGGAAAGGGTTTGAAAAGAGGCCTCACAGTTCGAACTCCCGCGGTTCTGAATCTAGTCTCACAAAGTGCAATATGAAACTGATAATCACAAAAGAGTCCAAATTCGGCAAACCTTTTTGAAAAATCGATTTTGAATCAAATAATGCCAAAATTGGACTTCTTTGCCAGATACAGAGTCGCCACCTAAATATTTTGTTTTTGGGGAAATTTAGGAAACCCTAACTTATGCCAAAGGTCACGTGTCCGTCATCACCAAAGTTGTCTCGGCTTGGGAACTTGGATACGAGAGGGGGAGGTCATGAAATGAGCACTCCCGCTCGCCCGATCAAAAGATCGGCCTCTACTAATCATGATATGTGTTTTTATAAACATTATGTGTTCTTATTCTGGTTATTAAACTAGCTTTACTATGTGACGCACACAAGCAAGTATAGACTAGTCACAAGACTTGGAACAATTCAACTCATGTGTTGTTTTTGAAAATGGTTTGAATTTGCCACCCTTAAGTGGGCTTAAAGAAGCGGATTTGCCACCAAACACAGTGGGCTTAAAACTTGATTTTGCCGCAACAAAGTGGGCTTAAAACGCGCATTTGTTGAATCATTCCAATTCAAACAACAAAGCCTTTATCCACAGGCATTCATGCAGTTTAGCAAGTAAGCACATAGCCTCATGGCAAGCATGCTAGATATAGTAATATGGCAATCACACTAATGCAAGCATGCTAAAGCATAAAGACTCACCAAGTACTCCGAGCCAAAACAAAAGCTAGCTAGAAAGATGCATGATCCTAACTATGTTAAGTGTCTAATGCAACACATGCAATAATGCAATTAATAGGCTCGGTTACTAATATGGCATATGGATCGATTTAATAACATGCGATTAAACACGTATTCAAATAAGATATTGAAATTGCAATGTAGTTTGAATGATGTGCCGAGCCTCGGTGTATGCAAGACAAATGAATGGATGAAAACATGCAAGCATAAGGCATGCTAATTGAAACATGTCCCTAATCTAACCAACGAAAGCGATTAAATAAGAGGGAGAAAGACGTGGGGTTGGAAGACATAACACGCGCACGCACACTTATCACAACATTACGTCCTCGCGAAGGAGGGTCCGAATGAATAAACTAACTAGCTATGCTAATTAAGCTAACTAACTATTACAACAATTGAAACGATTAACTAACTTATTCTAAGCTAATTAAATTTTACAAATCGAAGTAATTAGCTAAATACTAAGCTAATTAAGTACGAAACAATTAAACTAATTAATTAGCTACCGCTAATTAACTAAATAAAGCGATTAAATGGCCTCAGGAGGTGAGGGACATATGCATGCTCGGTTGGTTTCCTCCCGAAAATGCCACTTCCTCACTGCTGTAAGACTCTGTTTGCACACTTGAACACCAAAGAAGCTACCAACTTCCAGAACACCTCTGCTCTCCTTTTCCATGCCACTGAGCAACTTTCTTCATTGATGGCCGATCGGCTACCCCTATCCAGAACTTTCTTTTTTGCTGTGACAGAGAGAAAACAGAGGCAAAGTAGTGTATTCTCAAGGAGTGTTTGTACGGTTACGCTCATTATTATCATACAAGTTCAAAGGAGTGTAACTCTTGGGCCTCAAACCATCAACCATGCAATTTCCATGCATGATGGCTAAGAAACCAAGCTTGTACAAGTTTAATGAGTGCAAACAAGACTCAAAAAGACCACCACCCTATCATGCATGATCAAGGGTGTTGGTGACCAAGGAAAGTGGCACATTTCATCACTTTGAGTATGAAATGTCCCATTTTCCTTATGTTCGAATTAACGTCCGATTTGAACACATGCAATGCAACATGAAAGATGCTTAATCTTGCCTCTTTTACTTGCCATTTTTGTTTACTCATTTTACATTACCAATCCATTCTTTAATCGGTTAAGTCCAAAAGTGAGTGTCCTCTAAAGGAAAGAAGTGTCAACCAAGGGGGTAATTTAAGCCATGAAAGAGATCATGCTGTTGGTAATGAACCCTCAAAGAGGATTAAACCATTAAGCATAACCTCAATCTGAAGCTTAAAGGATCCCAAGTTTGAAACAACTCTCAAAAGAAAATAAAGAAGTGAAGTAAAGAGGGAGGTTGTAGAGATTTAGGTGCTGAAATGAAGTGCAAAACAACACTAAAACATGCTATTAACTCAAAAGAATGATGATTAAAGCATTAAAACATCAAGCTAGTGAAAGAGATAACACTAGAACTATGCAATACAAGCCTCAACTGAATTAACCAGCCCAAAACAAAGCCGAAATAGGTCAAAATAGAGGCAAAAACATGCTGGACTAGAGCTAAGTTAAGTTACAAAAACATGCTAACTCATAAAGCTAACTAGGCATGCAAACAAGACACAAGGAGAGGAGACTAACCCCTCCAATTTTAGACTTCAAAACAAGGTTTTTGTCCCTGAAAAACCTCTAAATTTCAGTGGTTAAAAGGCCCAAAAAGTTTGATTTGAATGTGATGAAAAATGGTACAAAGGTCCAAACAATTAAGCAATAAGAATGGTGGACTACCCCTTAACATAAAATAGCCTCAAACCATCATTTTAAGCCTCAAAAATAGAGTTTTTTTTATAATTGAAAACCAACCTAAAAACAATACAAAATGATGGCAAAACAAGTATTCAAAGCAAGTATACTAAGCAAGTAGACTACCTCTTGAAGCTAAAGCACAAATTAAGCAACAATCCAAGCTTAAACCTTCTTCTAGAGTACCAAAAAGACTCCAAGAAACCTTAGTTCCAAGGTGGTCAAGTTTGATTAAGGGTTGATGTGCAAAAGTGTAGAGAAACTAGACTTTGAGGCACAAAATAACAAGAGAGAGAGAGACAAAATTCTAGAAAGAGAGAAAGAGATTTTTGGTCTAAAATGTCTAACCCTTCAAAATGGGGAAGCACCCCGGTATATATAGAAAATCAAGTCTTGAGCTTGTATACATCCTACCATACACGTGTATGACGATGCAGCTCAGTGAGTAACAGCTGGCACAACTGGCGAACAAATTTTTGGAAAAGGAGACCAATGGTCGTCGGCCACCATTGGTAGCTGACAGCCACAAGCCATGGCCGACAGATCCCAGGGCTGGCCGACAGGTCACCCTCTCTTCCAGGCAAGAGGCAACAAGCTCTTGGTCCAAAAACATGCACAAAACAGATAAGGTTTAGAGGCTCAAAGACAAGGCATTCCGCTGAGGACTTCGGGTGCACAAAATGAACACAAACAAGCACAATCATCGAGTGCACAAACGATGACGTCCAAGTCTTGAGGATGGTAAAAAATGGGGTGCATACAGTTACCTTGTTTAATTCCCGGTAGTCAGTACATAATTGTAAGGTCCCGTCTTTCTTCTTTACAAATAATACCGATGCTCCCCAAGGCGAAGTACTTGGTCTAATAAAATCCTTATCAAGCAACTGTTGCAACTGTTCTTTCAATTCTTTCATTTCAATATTTGACATTCTGTAAGGAGTTTTCGAAATAGGTTGAGTGTCCGGCATAATATCGATAGTAAACTCTATCTCCCTGTCAACCAATTTCCTTGGCAACCCATCCAGGAATACATCCGGAAATTCTCTAACAATAGGGATACTATCTAGTTCAACATTTATGGATTGTTCAGTCATCACACTACACAGATAACCCTGGCACCCTTTCCTGAGTAGTTTACATGCCTTCATTACTAAAATCAGATAAGGTGGAGGCACTACCCCATTACCCATAAATATAAACTCATCATGTCCTGGATGTCTAAATATGACTTGTTTTATTATACAATCAATGATGGCACCGTATTTAGACAACCAGTCCATACCCAGAATTAAGTGTCGAATATCCAAAGGCAACAAATCCACATATAAAGTGACACTCCCAATATGCATATCGCAAAAATGATAGATAGACGTACACAACACAGATTCCCCAAATGGAGTAGATACCCATTAGTCTTAGCATAGTAAGGTAATGAATTGAGGATTTGAATACCATATCCTTTAACAAACTCCTAAACCTCATCCCCAGCAAACATGGTGGTCTGATACACTGTAATCAACTTAGGCAATCCAAATCTGTGTATTATATGTTTTTTTTACAAAATCAATCACATGGCTCTGGTTCACCACCCTTAATGGTTCTACTTCTACCCATTTGGTAAAATAGTCAATAGCCACTCGAAGATAAGAATGCTGTTTTGAGGATGGGGGAAAAATCTACCCAATCAGGTCCATTGCCCAACCTTTGAAAAGCTAGGGCTTTACCACAGAATGTAGTACAGTTGTAGGTATTTTCTGCAGGCATCCATGTTATTGGCAGTCTTTTTTTACCATTGGCCAAAAATAGCCATACCTATTTACCATCCACCTCATTTTTTCTCCAGCCTGATGAGCATCACATATGCCTTCATGCACTTCAGCTATTATCTTCATTTGCTCATCTCGTTTTACACATTGCAGTGTCATGCCATCATGGGCTTTCCTAAACAGATCATCTTCCATGATGACATAATTCAAGGCTTGGTACTTAACCTGCCTACTAACCCTTTCTTCAAGATTCATCAAAAATTTAATCAAAGAGTATCTCTAATCCTCCTTTGCCACTTCTAAATACATTACTGGAAGGAAGTTTCTTTATCGATCTCTTAATCTAGAAAAATTTCTCTTTTGAATCCTGATTATCCTTTCCTGGCTCCCCTTTGGGATCCTTAATCCTGAGGCTGCTTGGGCCATTTCATTGGCCTGCTTATTTTCTAGTCAAAACATGTGTTGAAAACTTACATGGTTAAAAAAAAACTCTCCATCCACTTACCTCAACCAGATACTCTTTTAAAGCTTTGTTGGTGCATATATATTCGCTGTTAACTTGCTTAATCACCAGTTGCGAATCACCAAACACTTGCAAGCTGGCGATCTTAAATTCTATATCTAATTTTAGGCCTATAACTAAGGCCTCATACTCATCCTGATTATTGGATGTGATAAACTGTTCATCCAATTGGTATGAGAACAGATACATCTAGCCATTAGGTGCCACAAACACAACACTAGCTCCAACCCTTTCTTTTGTTCTAGAACCATCAAACATTAGCTTATAAAGGGTATTTTCTGTATGATTGACCTCGAATAGGTCCTCATCGACTGAGGAACTAGGATGCTCAGCCAAGAAATCAACCAAGGCTTAGCCCTTTATAGTTTTTTGAAAGACATACTTGAAACAATATTCTATTAGGGCTAACAACCATTTGCCCTGTCTTCCTCTTATAATAAGCTAGGACAACATATATTTAATCACATCAGTTTGTGCTATCACCCATACCTCCAATGGTAACATATAATGTCTTAGCTTGATGGCCACAACCTTTACACTGCATTATATCTAGTTTATGCATCATTAATCTTCTGCTAAGATAATAGACAGCCTGCTCATGGCCACTCTCATTATCTTAAGCCAATAAGCATCCAATGGATTTCTCACAAGTTGATATATACAGCTGTAATGGCCTTCTCGTGATTGGAGGCATTAGTATGGGTGGGTTTACCAAATACCTTTTGATTAAATCAAAAGCCTCCTGCTGAGGCTTCACCCAATTAAAGTCCATGTCTATTCTTGCTTTCACTAGGGGTGAAAAAGCTAGAGTTTTTCCAGCCAAATTAGCTATGAACCTCCTTAACAGATTTACTTTTCCTAGAAGATCTGCATTTCTTTCCTATCAGCTGGTGGTGGTGTTGTTAATATAGCTTTGGCCTTGTTGGCATCTACCTCTATGCCTTTTTGATGAACCAGGAACCCTAAAAAGTTCCCAGCAGACAACCCAAATGCACATTTCAATGGGTTTATTTTCAGTCTATGAGATCTCATTTTTTGAAAGGTCTGTTGAAGGTAGTGTACATGCTCATCAAAACTTTCTGATTTGATGGCCATATCATCTATATATACTTCTAAAAATTTTCCAATTAGATCATGAAAAATTAAGTTCATGGCTCTTTGGTAGGTGGCCCTTGCATTTTTTAGGCCAAATGGCATAACAACCCACTCAAAAGTGCCTAAGGCCCCAGGACACCTGAAAGCTGTTTTGTGGGCGTCTTCTGAGTTGATAAAGATTTGCTTATACCAAGCATGCCCATTCATAAAGGACATAATTTTGTGCTTGGCTGCTAAATCAACTAACAGGTCAGCCACATGCATTGGGTACTCATCTTTGGGAGTCGCAATATTTAAGTTTCTAAAATCGTTGCAAACTCTCAATTTGCCATTCTTTTTCATAACATGAACCACATTGGACAACCACTCAACATATCTGGCAGTCCTAATGAACCCTGCTTTAAGCAGTTTTTCAATTTCTTCATTTACCAATAGTGCAATTTCATTGGACATTCTTCTTGGAGGCTGTTTGTGGGGAACAAAAATACTTCTTATTGGAAACTTATGCTCTACCGACGACCTGTCTAAGCTAGGCATTTCATCATAGTTCCATGCAAAACAGTCCATGTAATCAGAAAGAAAGCTAACTAGCCTCCTTGCATTTTTTAGATAAATTGGCACTAACAAAAATAGGCCTTTTGTAGGCTTCATCTCCTAAATCTAATTCCTCTAAAGGATCCTGTACATCAGCTTTGAGGTCATCTAACTTAGTAGGTGCTGCCTGGATTTCCTTAAAACTAAGAGGGCTATTGTCAATTACACACTCCGCCTATGAACATGAAGGCAACATTTTAGGATTGACTTTATTTGGAAAAAAGTAGCAAAACAATCTAAAGAGAGTAAATCCAGCTATACTAACTTCATTCTCACTATCTGTACTCATAACTCAAAAATATGGTTCAGCTGCCAACTCAATGATTGGCTCACCCTGCTTCTTTTGCATTAGGCTAGGTTTGGTCAAGTCCTGGCCAATCTGTTGAAATCCCTCATCTATGTAGGTTTAAGACTCTTCAGGAGTAATGCTCCTTCCCTGTGACTTCATCTCTTTAAACACCACTTCCTCTGGTCCCAAGTTTTCCTCATACAGTGATGCCTTAATGTGGTACACATCTGCTATGAAAGGGTTAGCATCAGCCCAGTAAACTTCTATGCCATCTCTCCTATTGGTCTTGCTTCCTTCCTGGTTGGTCAAAAAAATAAGTGCCTAGTGTAGTGAAGAGGGCATGCATCCATTTAAATGGATCCAATCTCTTCACAGTAATAGGTTGTAATTTGAGGTGGAATCGACCACAAAGAATGTGGTACTCATAGCCCTTGTCCAAATTTGCAACCTCAGAACTATCACCCCTTTAGCATCAGACGAACCACCTACAAAATTACTTATGTCAGTGAGTTTCAAATCTTCCACTGTTTTTCCTAACATCCTTAAGGTTTTGGAATGAAGGATGTTAACAATATCCCCATTACCGACCAGAACCTTGTTGATAGGTACTCCATCTAGGTGCACTTGTACATACAAAGGCCTTAAATGTTTAATCAACTCTTCCTCAGGCTTTTGCATCACTACCTAGTCTCCATCGATAGACTTGACCACCTCAATCGACCTTGCTATCATGGCCTTTGTCTCCGCTATCTGAGCTACTACTTCTGT
The DNA here is from genome assembly GCF_055761805.1 of Camellia sinensis. Lineage (NCBI taxonomy): Eukaryota > Viridiplantae > Streptophyta > Magnoliopsida > Ericales > Theaceae > Camellia > Camellia sinensis. Next base: position 77,829,885 of record NC_138964.1, read on the forward strand.
AAAGTCATCAACATCTCCAACCAAGTGTGTTGGTTGGTCTTGTCTGGATTGAAAACTTTTGGGAATATCCATAACCATATCGCAATCAGCAAGGGGGATGGTCGGCTAGTGCTGATGGTCGGTCGGCCACTAATGATGGCCTGTCGGCCACTACTGGCTTGTTCCTCCTTGCTGCAACAGAGGACAAACAGAGCAAAGATAGGGTATTCTCATAGGTTGTTTGTACTGTGTATCTCTCCTTATCTTCAAAACATCTCAGAGGTGTGATACACTTAGCTCTTAAACCATCAATCAAGCAATTTCATTGCATGATCACCAAAGAACTAAGATGTACAAGTTCAATAAATGCAAATACAAGACCAAAACCTTCACCCTATCATGCATGATCAAGGGCAATGGTGACCTAGAAAACTTAGCACATTTCATCACTTTGAGCATGAAAATGTCTCGATTTTCCTTGTGTTCAAATTAACGTCCGATTTGAAACACAACAAGACATAACCAATTTTTATCTCGCACAATTTTATTTTCAACATTTATTTACTCATTTTAGATTACCAACCATTCCTTAACCAATTAAGTCCATTAGTGAGTAAGTCCTCTAGAAGGGAAGGAAGTGTTAAACAAGGGGTAGTTTAAGGCAAGAGAGAGGTATCATGCCATTGGTAATAAGTCCCCAAAAGAGGATTAAACCATTAAGCATGGACCTTAATCTCAAGCTTACACAATCCCAAGGTTGAAACAACCCTTAAAAAAAATGAAAAAGTCAAGAAATGAGGGACGGTACAGTGATTAAGTGAGAAAAACACTAAAACATGGCAATCAATCCAAACAAGTGGTGTCTAAAGGCCTAAACCACCAAGCTTGTGAGGACATTTACACTACAAGCATGTAAAAGAAGACTCAAATGCACTAAACAGCAAAAAATATAGGCAAAATAGTCTAAAATAGAGCCTAAAACATGCTGGAATTCAGCTACTAATGGCTAGAAAAATAAGCTAACAGATAAAGCTAACTAGGCTAGCAAACAAGACACAAGGAGGTGAGGCTAACCCCTCCAAATTTGGACTTCAAAACATTATTTTTACCAATAAAAATACTCTGAAACTTAGTGTTCAAAGGCCCAAAAAAAGATAGTTTGAAAGTGAGAAACAAATGTGGAAAGGTCCTACAAGCAAGGAATAAAGAGAGGTGAACCACCCCCTAATCTTAAATGGCCTAAAACCACAAATTTCAGCACACAAAAATAGAGTTCTTTATAGCCCAAAAACAGTGAGACAAGATAGAAAAACAAGTATGCAAAACAAGTTAAAAAGGCAAGTATTATACCTCTTGAAGCAAAGATAAACTTTAGGCAACAATTCAAGCCAAAACCACCTTCAAGAGCTCCAAGAAGGCCTCAAGGAACCTCAGCTCAAAGATGATCAACTTTGGTTAAGGAAGTATAGGCAAAAGTGTGGTGTATTTATACTAATGTACACATATTTGTAAGAGAGAGAGAGAGAGAGAGAGAGAGAGAGAGAGAGATGTAGAGAGAGAGATTTTAGTTCCAAAAATTCTAACCCTCAAAAAAGGGGAGGAGACCCCCCCTATATAGAAAACATGAATTCTATACAAGGAGATCCAACCCTATACATGGGTGCAGATGCATGAATCTGTGCAAACAGCTGGCACAGCTGGCACAACTGGCATAAAATATCTGCAAAAGCAACTGGTGGCCGTTGGCCACTATTGGTAGCCGACCGACCGCCACTGGTGGTCGACTAGTCACACCAATGGCCGACAACCTATGGTGGTGGCCAACAGGTCACCAGAAAGTTCAAGCTTGAAACACCAAGGTTTTGGTTCAAAAATAAGGTGACAGGGGTGCAAGGCTCAAAATTGTGGCATTCCGCCGAGGTCTTCAAGCATTAAAACGAGCACATGCAGTCAAAATCATCGAGTGCACAAGAGATGACGTCCAAATCTTGAGGATGGTCAAAAATGGGGTGTCTACAATCATTAACCTGAAGCTCTTTCTCTAACTCTCTAATCCTCTGTCTTAATAAAGCCTCCTCTGTAATGGGTATGGGTTTTTTGTAGTCTATTACCAGTTTAGGAGCTTCTTTGGTACCATCCCTTGGTGTCAGTACCACTATATTCTTTGTTATACAACCTTTAGCATCTCTCTTTTCCTTAGACCAAGTTAGGGTCTGAGCCCTTGGTGGTTTCAGGCCTTGATCCTCAAGCTTGGACATCATTGCATGGAACTTCCTTTGTTCCTTTCTTTTCTGTGTTCTTGTCCCTCCCATAGGTCTTCAACCTCCTTTGGGGAATTTCGGATGTACCACTCCCTGCCAACCATGGTGTGGTGGCACTGGAGGCCTGACCATTCTGGGATTGTTAAAGGCTATAGGTTTTGTGGGGCCACTGTATGGCCTAGTACTTATGTTTTCTTTTGGACTTCGTTCTGAGCCGTGTAAATGCATTTTGTCCTCCTGATTGTAGGACCCTTGAGTCCTAAAATCCCTTGGTTGGCCATTCTGCTTCTGTCGTTTGTGTTGCCTCAAATAGGCTCTGACTGCACTAGCCCCTTCCAAGCAAGGAGTCATTGGTACCCCCTGGTAGAGAAAAGGCACATCTTGCTCTCCATGTTTCGCTACTTTAGTGGTGAAAACTCATGGGTCTACTCCATCATATAGCAACTCTGCACCATTAAAAATCTGTAAATCTTCTTGGCCCATAGTATTAAACCATATGCCACAATCTTTTATTTATTTCTATACTTTGTCGGCCATAATGGCATGCACCTTCTCCCTTCCATTCCACACCTAAAACATACGAAATGGTCCCGGTCCACCATTGGTTTCTTTCCTCCAACTACCAACCCCTTCCTCAAGTTGTGAATCCTTTCTAGTTCTCTCAGTAACACCCTCGGGGTTTCTAGTTTTCATTCAGACTGGCAGACACCATTTTTAAGTCTACCACCTTTAGGAAAGGGTTTCCATCAACAACCATAACCCCTTTTTCCTTCTTAGCATATTTCAGCATTCCTTTCTGAATCAAGTCTTTGGTTACCTGTGTTTCCAATTTGGCTAGTGGTAGAGGACTAGGAGTGGGGCTATATCCCCCAAGCATCTTGAGTTTTTCCTTTATACTCTCCGTGAGATGCTTTGGCCATACCTCAAAGGTGTGACCAAACTGGACGATCATTTCCTTTATCTGTTCAACAACGTGGCCATGATATTGGCTCCCATTAATTGCGTCCTGACCATCTTTCAACTTCACCCCATATCTAGCTACCACTAACTGGCTGTCCCCAATGGCATCCATGTCTTCCCCAAATTCAGGGAAGCCAGTAGAAGTCCCTATGTCATCAACAGGCCTCTTACTTGGGTCTCCAAGAAGGCTTGACCCATCAGTAACTTTCCTACTAGCATCAGCAGTCTCTATTTGTTTAGTTTTCTTCTGCACCATTACTTCAAGTTAGAATTGTCCTGCCAGGCGTGCCAATTTATGTTCGCAAAAAATCGGTTTACGCTCAATTGACAATGATTGATCAACAGGCTTAAACAAATTTTAATAAACACAAAAAAGATGCGACTTTAAGTTCTATGCATTAAACAGATTAAGGACTCCCTTGAAGTAATTAAATAAAGAAGGTTTTGAACAGAAAATGTATTTATTCAATCAAATTGTCACTTGTTTTAATTACAAGAACTAGAACAAGCCCAAAGAAAATGAAAAATACACCAATCGACAGAAGGAAAGAATAGAAGTGGGGAAAATGAAAAATACACCAATTGACAGAAGGAAAGAATAGAAGTGAGGGGGGGGGGGTGGAGAGAGCAATCACTATTTTACTCCTAAAAATGCAAAGTTAACCTACTCCTACATAAATATCACGTCTTGTGAATGAGGTTTGAGAGATGATCTTTTTTTCTGCCTTCAGCCTTTTTTTTATACTTATTTCTTGACCATGCTCTCGATCTCGATCTTCTTAGATCCTCGGATTCTCTGCATGCTTATCCCTTCATTCCAGGAGTTGTATTTGAATTTCAAATTCCTCTTTGATCCACTTCTCCTTTATCTCTTATCCTAGCATTTGTTCGTGCCATATTGGCCAATACTTTATGTTCTTTCCACGTCACTTGCAACATGTCATCACTTATGTCTTGTTTGCACCTTATTGACGAAGGAATCCAACTTCCAAAGTCAATGAACACAAAATGGTGTTCGCCCAAATTTTAATATACTAGTGCTAGATCATTTTATTTTTTTAACATTCAATAGTATATTAGGGGTTAGTAAGTTAGATTACAACAAAAGATCACAGTCATTCTATTGACTCGAACCCTGCACCATTGACATTCTCACTATCCCAATAGATAGTTAGATGAACTAGTGAGCTATCTGTCTTGTCCTAGTGCATGTCTAGCCTTTTCGTTTTACTTGTGTTTTAAATTTTTAAAAAAATCTTGAATTCCTATTCACTCTTTTACTCAAATTCATATTAAAATGAGTTTTTTTCTTCTTTTTTTTTTCCATCAAATTTAAGGAGATTCAAATATTTATTCAAAAATTTTAATTTTTTTTGTTATTTTCAAGTTTATTAGTCAAACTTTTATTTAAATGTGAATTTGTCTATTGAAAATTCTTCAATACATTCCATTGCTTATTTTTCTAGTATGTTACGTATTTTTATGATAAATGTTACGTAAAAATTATGATAATTTCGAATTCAAAAATAAAAGTTACTCATTTTTATGGTAATGTTATATATTTTTTCATCAAAAAATTTTCACATTACAAAATATATAATATTATCAGAAAAATATGTAACTTAATTTTTAAATCATAAATTACCATAAATTTACTAGAAATCATAATAATTACGATAAAATATGTAACATATATGAGAAAATTACATAATAAGATGTCAAGGAGTTCCCTTGTGTTGTCCATTAGAATGGTTAATAATAAATAAAATTTTTGCTCAGATCTGTCTAAAAAATGTTGAGTAAAAACAGGAGACGACCTTAGATGATATATAGGTGGTGTGTAATTCAAAAATTTGAAAATTCAATGACCAAAGAGGTTGGAATTAGTTTTCGGTTTTCGGTTTTTGTTTGTTATTTTTTGGTGATTATTTTTTATTATTATTTATCAGCACTGTTGGGGACTCCCAGTGGGGGTGACCCCAGCACCCCCACCTCCACGTGGGGGGCTGTGAGTGCATGCCTTTTTAAAAAAAAAAAAAAAATTTATGCACCAATCAAAAATCAGTGGGGGTGGTGGGGGTCACCCCTGCTGGGTCTGAAGGATTATTCATTATTTATAGATGGTGATCATTTGTGATTTGAAGAAAAGAGGAATTGAAGCGCGGAAGTGGGTGGTCCATGGATATTAGGGGTGGGCGCGGGTCGATTGCGGTTATGGAACCTCCAATCTGCCATTCGTCCGCTATATTGGCGGATTGGAGAAAATCAATGCGCATCCATCCGCCAATCCGGCAGATGTGGATTGAGCGGATTGGCGGTTTGGCGGATGGATGCGAATCGGTTTGATGGTTTAAATTTTTTTAAATTTTCAACATAATTCAAGTTGTGCACTTCCTCAAAAGAAGAAAAAGAAAGTATTATAGTCAATGGCTTAAAAAATATTATAATCACTGCATACCTCATCCAAGTAAGAAAATTTGAAACTTTAGAATATCACGATCACTGCATGTCTCATCTATATACTACATTCATAACATGCCTCATCCACATAATGTATTACAATCTGTGATTCTTAAAATATAAAAACAATTCAAACCACCAAAATCATGAACAGAGCAATAGTAGAGATTGCATGTCTCTGTATTGTTATATCTATATCTGTTTTTGAAAACAAAAACGAACCAGCATATATCATATTTTCTATTTATTATTTTTAGAGATAGATTTAAAAACCAAAAAATATAGATAAATAATACGTTTATTTTTTTCAATTTAAAAAAGATATTCAAGTTGAAATTTTTTTTTTAACAGAATATTTAAACTCTTTTTTAATTGAAAAGACAAACAGAATATTTAAACAAACTGAAAACACAAAGTCTTATAAATTACTAGGGGTGTTCACGGTTTGGCGGTTCGGTTGCGGCCAAAGGAATCTCAAATCCGCCATCCGTCCACCAGATTGGCGGATTGGAGAAAATCAATCCGCAACCGTCCGCTCGTCATCACGCATCCGTCCAAAATGTGGTGGATCGGTTCGGTTTGGTCGGTTTTGGCGGATCGGTATATCCGCTGTTCACTCCTAATGGATATGATATATTACGGGCAATTTTAGAAAAATAATTAAAAGTCATCTTTCAATTTTTGACCCATTTTGACTCACATTGTTTCTCATATTTTTTTACATATTTAAAAAAAAAAAAACTAAAAAAATTAAAAAAATCAAATTTTAACCATTTTTTTTAAAACAATCCTATATAATATAATTATGAGTAGTTATGTGTAGTAAGTATAAAAGTTATGTTCCAACATGGAAGATTTCACATGGTCGCCATTCCCACCCAACTTATGCAAAGTGATATTTACGAATCTCTCAAAGTGATATTTGGGAATCTCTCTCTCTCTCTCTCTCTCTCTCTCTCTCTCTCTCTCTATATATATATATATATATTAAAGGTGTACGCATATTATGTATGTAACATATTATTCTTTTAATTTAAAAGTCAACTTGTAAATTTGATTTTCAAAATTTGAAACAGTTTTGACTGTTAAACTATCATGAATAACATGCGTATAAGTGCAAAAGAAAAGTTTATTTATTTATTTATTTATTATTCAATTTATACGTGCCAGAAATTTAAAGAAATCAAATTTAAGGTTCACTTAATATAATAATATAAATATATATCTAATTAAAGATAAAACTACCATGATCTGATTGATTATCTCACCAGATATCTTCCTTTGCTCCAATTTAATAATGAGAAAGAAGAGGAAGAGGGGTATAAGATAAGATAAGAGCCGTAGCATACAAGCAAAAGTGACGAGAGGAGAAATGCTTTCGGTGACTTGTCAATCACATTATAATTATCAAACAATCTTTTAACCCTTTCTAACAAAATTTACATGAGCCCTACGTCACCCCCGAACTACTAGGTCTGGTGGGTGCTGCTGTGAGGTTTGTGGGGCTTGTTCCGAGCCTAATTTGTGGGAAGGAAAATTTACCCATAAGTTCTAGTTTCTGAAAAGTTGAATCATTTAGTCTTAAAAGTTTTCTTATGTTCCATTTAGTCCATTTGCACATCAATCTAATGTTTGAAACATTAATCTGATGTTCGAAATCTAATGTTCGAAACATTAATCTGATGTTTGAAACATTGTAATGGGACCTTTCAGTCTATAAGAAAACTTTTAGGACTAAACAGTGTATAAGTTATTAATTTGGGATTTATTGCTGCATCCCCCTTGTGGGAATTTATTTTACGCTTAATTTGATAATTTAAATTATTTGTATTATAAAATTTATTAAATATATTATTTATTTAAAAATTTAAATTAATTGAATGTTTATAATCTCATGAAAGGGTTTTAATTGCTTTTAATAGTATTATCAAAATTATATATGATATTCATTTATTTTTTTTACAAAAAGAATGTGATGTTATTATAGAACTACAAATATCTGATTAACTAAATTTTTTTTTTAATAAATGATAAATGATTTAAATTATTAAAATAAGTTTAAAATAAACTCACACAGATCTTACAGTAGTTACTGCTGGGACATATTCACAACAATAACCCCATCCTAAACTACCATCACCCATCTATCTATCTATCTATGTCTACTTGTGCCTCAAATCTATAGGTACATATCCTTATAATTCAATGTAATTGAAGCCAATTAAAATTAAAAAAAAAAAAAAAAAAGTTGTTTAGAAAGGAAAGGGTAATTTAGGAATAAAAAATCTATGAAGACTTGGTATCAAGTTTAGCCTTTGCACTTCTACACATTGTCTCAAACAGAGGCGATTTCCGGCAATGCTCTAATAAATTATGGCATTCTCATTCGGGAGATTTGTTTCCTTCTCTCCTACCCTCTTTCTTTGGATCTCATCTCTTAGGAGGAGGGAGTTTTGTTAAGGTATGTTCTGAACACCGGTTGTGCTTTGAGTCGTCTTTGGCTTCATGTTTTTGGGTGCCGACCTGATCTCCCCCTTTTCACCGATATCTTTATTTACCTTAGAGTTCTACTTTAATAGTTTTGCTTTAATAGATCCAATTTTTCATGATCCGAACCCGCCCCTATAGGTTAGGATCATAACCGGCCAGTAATCATAAGACTACCTACGGCCTCAGATAAAATCCAACAATATTTAATAGTAGGAGGTCAAAAGTGGAAGCATAATAATTAATTTTTATCTAATGTATTGTGTAACGCCCTGATAATATTACAATAAGATCATCACACAACAGATATTAAATAACAACAAATGTTTGAATATAATCGTCTCCCATTCATAAGATTTCACCTTTTTTCAAAATTATAACACATGTAGAATGCATTTACAAGTCCGAACCCTAAATCTATAGCATGTGTCATCAGTAAAAGATATGAAATAAGAGTATACAGATATAGTGATGCCCTATTGGCTACAACTTTCCAAGACGGTACTTTGTTACAACAAAATGTGAGTTTAAACTCAATACAAATAAAGCCATAGGTTTATACAAAATAAATGTAACAACAACCAATAATAGAAGCTTTAGGCTTTTAGTCCTCCCAAGCTATTGCCTTGGCGGAGGCATATGATCAGCACCTGAAAATGATTTTCTATATAGGGTGAGTCAAAACCCAATAAAGATACTCTAACACAGTGCATGAATCTTAACGGTGTCATTAAGTGAATGCATATGCAATGCTTGTGTCAAACACATTTTTATATTTTTTTCCAAAACCATGCAATGCCAAGTTTACATCTCAATTCATGAATTCATTTCCTTTATAATAGAAAACAGGACAGTGGATACAACACTGGAAATCTCTAGGACGTGTCTACAAGTAGGCTACAAGTACTACCAATTTGTCATTTTTATTGGTATTAACCAGAAAGCTCGACACATAACCGCACGATTTTCTAGATTTTCACTAAGGATACACAGGCCAACAAATACCACAACTACACTTCTACCCATATTCACCACGGTATTTGTCCATTTTTCTCAAAACAACGACCATTTTCAATATGCTAAATATGTTACAATGCTCAATGCAAATGGATGAGATAATAGTTTCAATTCACCTAATTCTCATGCAATTTCTACAGCAATCATAGTTATCTTCCACCGATAGCCCAAAATAGATATCTTGAAGCAGAGAAATAATTTTTAACATAGATATACTTTTCAACATTTCCAAATAGAAGTGTGTAGACACCCCATTTTTGACCGTCCTCAAGACTTGGACGTCACCGTTTGAACACTCGGTGATCATCCATGTTTATGTTCGTCTTGAGTTCCCGGAGGTCTCGGCTTGCGCGCCTTGCCTCAAGATCTCTCGACTCGACTGTTTAGTGTCTGGTTTTGCACCAAACACTTGTGTTTTGCCTTGGAGGGGCAAGGAATGCCTTGTGAGGCATCTCCACACATCACCGGCCATGGCCAGAGGCCATCGGCTGGAGTTTTGTTGCCATCGGCAATGTATATTGCCAGTCGGCATTCTTTGTTGCCGGTCGGCAGTCCATTTTGTCAAAATGACAATTTTGATCAGCCGACTACTGTTCATCTACTTTTAGTAGGTATTTTGTGATAGCTGGCACCCACTCTGTTCCCCTCCATACACGTGTATGGAGGAATTTCCCTCTAAGCAAGCTTGTTTGATAAGCTTTGCAAGGGGGACTTCTATAAGAGGAGGGCTCTCCTCCTCCTTCTTGGTTGGAAATTTTTGAGAGAAAAACCAGAGCTTATACATATACATACACACTCTCTCTCTATATTTCCCTCTGTCTCCTCCCTTGTGTGTGTTTTGTGGCCTAAAAGTGCATTTTTACCTTACTTTTGCACTAATACACACACCATTACACCTTGCTCCGGGATTGAGAGGCTTTGAGGGTTGATTCTTGAGTTTTTAGACTGATTTTGATCAAAAGAAGAGGGCTGCATTGGCTGTTCTTGAGGTGTTCTTCAAGGGTAATCACTTTGCTTTAGTTTCCCCAAACTTGCACTAGTTTTTTACCTATCTTGCTTGCTGATTTAGGCCTTGTGCATAACATAAAAAAAGCTTATATTTTCATGCTTAAGAACTTTCATTAAGGGTGTTTTGTGGTTTGAGTTCAAACTCACCATCTTAGGCCTTATTTGGCCTTTTTGGTGCTTCCTTTGTGAGGCTTTGTTTTCTTGAGTGTCTTAGTCTTCTTACCACTGAAAACCAGTGGATTTTCAATGGTAAGGAAGGTGGTTTGAAGTCTTGTATAGGGGAGGGACACCCCTCTCCCTTCATTGCCTCATTTCCTTGCCTTTTGGCTTAAAGGGCAACATGTATGCTTGACTGATTTTGGCCCTATTTCAGAGGTTTTTGGGTGTCTCTAGGTCACATGTTATCTCTGTTTTTGGCCGGATTTGTGCCCTTTTGCATGCTTAACATACTTGCTTTACATTCCTCTATTTGGCCTAGAAATGCATCTTGTGTTTAGGTCATGATTCTTGCATGTGTTAGCCTAATTTCATGAAGGTATTGGCATTACTTTACCATGTTTAAGGCCTGTTGGCCATCTGTTTCAGTCATGCTTGCCATGTTTGGTGTCATCTCTTTGTGTTTTGGCTTGTAAGCCTTGAGTATATTGGCCTCTAGCATGCGTAGCTTAGACCATCCTCATGATTTGGCATCATTTAGGATCGTATTTCAGTCAATAAATCATGTTTGTATGTTTGCATATGTGACCTCTTTCATGCTTTGAGGATGTGCCCTTTTATGCCTAGAAATGAGTTTTGGTGCATGCATCTCATTGGAGCCACTTAAGTTGCCATATCAGTGGGTTTTGGAGTCCATTTTTGCATGCTAGGATTCTGTTTTTGCTTGTCTAATTCATGCCATGAATGGTCATGTTAGTGGAAGTAAGGCGCCCCCCTTTTTGTGCCTTAGCCTTAGGTCCATTGGCTTGCGTGTTGGCATGAGTGCTTGTCCACCATTTTGGGCACTTTTGGCCACTGTTTTGGGGTGGATTGAGGTCTGCCCCTTTATGGTTTAAGTCCACCATTGCATGCTTGTCTCATGTTTGTTGCATGATTGCTTCATTAGGTGTTGTAACATGATGATCCTATTGCTTAAATCGTCTATGTTTGCATTGCATTTGCATCTTGCATGCCTAGCATTGCATACTTGCCATGGTAGTTGCATGGCATTTGGCATGCCTTGCATCTTAATCTCATGTTGTATCTTTGAGTCATATTTGCATAACATGCATTGCATTACTTGGTTTGGGGTGTCAAACCAAGTGTGAGGGTTAAGGAGCGTTCATACTATAAGTGATGTAACGCGTCTTAACTCTCGGTCACCGGGGCCCTTGACTTTGGCATGATAGGATCTTGGTCCTCATTTGTGTGTTGCATGCATTTGTACATCAAATTGCAACCTTGGCTCCTTAGGCTATCATGCATCAAATTCACTATTGATAGCCCGAGGGTCAAGGGCCATGTTCCCTTGAGTCCGTTACATGATTGGGAGAGTAGCCATGCATACACTTGCTTGAAATTCCATGCCATACACTGTCTGTCCTTGTTGCTGTCAAAAATCAGATTCTGCAGGGACTTTCTGCCGACCGGCAGTGTTAAGTGCCGACCGGCAATCCTTCCTGGGCCGATAGCTTCATCAACTGCCGATGGATATTTTCAATGGCCGGTGGACATTTCCTTCAGCCGATGGTGTTCCATAGTGTTCAGGGGACCTGTCCTAGAACTTTGGCAATTTTCAGAAAAGCAGGGCAATGTAAACAGAGGCAACAGTGGTATGGTACGGACTTTCCGGGCGAGACGGGTTCAAGCATGCATCATTCGCGCATCCCGAGGCGGGGGCTGTGGCCACCTTTCTTCTTTTTTGCATTCATTCTGTTAATTAATTAGAAATTCTGTAATAATTTATGTGTTTATTATTCGGACTGTAATATTTATTCGGACCCTCCGAGTGAGGGCAATTGTGTAATAAGTGTGCGTGAGTGTGTGTATGTCTTCCAACCCCACGTCTTTCTTCCCTTTTATTTACCTGCTTATGATGGTAGACTAGGGCATATTTAAATTAGCATACCTTATGCTATGCATGCGTGCATCCATACATTTGTCTTGCATGCACCGGGCTCGGCGCATCATTCTAACTGCATCTGTATTTCAATTCCAAATTGAATACGTGTTAATCGTAGCATTTCACATGCCATGTTTAGGATAGCCGAGCCTGCTTGGATTGCATCTTTGCATGTGTTGCATTAGCCATTTCAAATATGAACTAGGATCATGCATGTGATTACTAACTAGTTCCTGTCTTGGCTTGGAGTACTCTGTAAGTTCTTTTGCTTTAGCATCCTTGCATGCGTGTGAGTGTTGCCATGACAGTATGATTACTATGAGGCTAGCTGCTTATGTGATATAACTGCTTGAATGCCTGTGGATGGAGGTTAAAATTACCTAAATTGGGATAACGCATTAAAACTGTGAGTTTTAAAGCCCACTAGATAGTGGCAAAACCATATTTTCTAAAAACCCACTCGAGGGTGGTAAAACTTGCATTTTAGCCTACCTACGAGTAGCAAACCATTTTCAAAACAAACATGAAATGTTTTTGTTCCAATTTAGGCGATTTGGTCTATACTTATTTGCTGTGTGCATAACATAGTAATTCTAGGCTAATAAATGGAATAAGAACACATAACGTTTTCAAAACTGGATATCACGGTTAGTAAAGGCCGGTCTTCAGACCGGGCGAGAGGGGGTGCTCATAGCTGACCTTCCCCGATCGTACCCAAGTTCCCGAGCCGAAGCAACTTTGGTGATGACGGACACGTGGCCTTTGGCACCGAGTCAGGGTTTCCTAAATTCCCCCATTTTAAAATATTTAGGTGGCGACTCTGTATCTGGCAAAGCAGTCCATGTTTGGCACTTCTTTTCAAAAAATCTGTTTCTCAAAACGATTTGCCAGATTTGGACTCTTTGGTTCAGATTAAGAACCGTGACACAAATCGAGTCCGAACTGTAGCGAGGGCCCCCCACGCGGGCGCATCTACAAAGTGATAATTCATATCCAACTCCACCACCATCATCATCATTGTTCCAATTCCATAAAACCAACATCAATTCCATTTTTCCTTTTCAAAACCAAATATTCACAATTTAGGAAAAAAAACCACCTTTCTTTAAAAATCAATTTTCATGGATAAATCCACCATCTATTACAATTCAACCATTTTTACAAGGTCACAATCATATACAAGAACCCATTGTAAAGATCTCTCTTTTGATTTCAAAGCCAAAACCCTAGATTTTTTTCAAAATTCCCCATATCACAACACCTTTTTTAAAAGACAAATAACAAAGTTAATCATAAAAAGGTCAAAGTAATCCCTACCTCAAGAAAAAGACCCAAAGAAAAGAAGGGTAGAACTCGATGGAGCCGGAAACACGAACTTGTCTGATTAAAATGAAGCCCTCGATGTGTTCTACCTTTTTAACAAAAGGACTAGGGTGTAGAGAGTGATGGATCAAGGTGTATTTGGGCCAAATGTACAAGAACTAGAGAGAGAGAGAGAGAGAGAGAGAGAGAGAGAGAGAGAAGATCTTAGATTTACAAAGAGAGAGAAGTGAAAAAGTGATCTTTACAACTTGATATACGCACAGACCGCTCGAGTGCAGGAATGGTCGCTTGAGCGACTAGACACAGCAAGTGAGACCGCTCGAGCGAACAAAGTGACCACTCAAGTAAAGAACACCACCCTCAAAGTACTTTTGTAGGCCTGCAAAAGTACTGGGAGTTCCAAAAGACCGCTCGAACGCAAGAAGGACCGCTCGAGCCAACATCGCTCTAGCACAAGAAACATTGCCCGAGCAAAGAATGCCATACTCCTAGTAGTTTTACAGACTTGCAAAAGTACTGGAAGTTCTCAAAGTTCGCTCGAGCAAATGAAAGTTTACTTGAGCGAACAAGCAAAAATCTGGCCTGCATAATTTTAAAAAGACTAACTCCCAATTTGTTTCAAACATAACCAAGGCACCCCAATAACCAAACTCAACAATGAATGAGATAGAAAAAGACATGAACAACCATCAAGGCAAGAAAATCAGGATCCAAAACAATGAACGGGTCAAGTTTAAACCAGAATCGCTATAAGCTATGCTTATATGGCATAACAAAACATTTCCCATATATATAATAACTCACACCATAGATAATTACATAATACAAATTCCAGGATCATTCAATCATCCCTTGTCACACAGTTCAACCTTAAAATATTTACATATATGGTCAAGTGACCGACAAAATGGGGACAGAAATTCAAAAGAGTAAATTAAAAGCCTCGTGCGTAAGGCCACCCTGGTTAGCTACACAAAAACTCAGTTTCCTTTCTCATTTCCACTAAGGCTGTGGTTGGACATCTCGTTGCTTACCTGCATACATATAAATACAAAGTGAACGATAGCCCAGTGAATAATACCAAAGTAAAGAGGTCATATGAATGAGACTCTTAGATAGATAAATCATACTCATGTGTAACACATATAGGTCATTATCAAAACAAAACGACCTCAGGCCCATTCTACTATGCTCAAAGCATGTCAAATGAGCAAAACATCCTTAGGTCTAACATTTATTCATAACTTGACCTCAGGTCTAATGGATCCATATACAATTGACCATTGGTCCTTCGAAACATATGCACAAAATGACCTCGAGTCCATCATTTCCATTTTCACATTGATGTGCATGCTCAAGTCATGATAATGTTCACAATCGTGTTCATATTCAAAATGACCTTTGGTCTAATCAATTCCTTATTCAAAATGACCTTTGGTCCATTTAAAACAAACATACAAAACGACCTTCTATCCAATTCACATATATAAGATGACCTTAGGTCTATCTTGTTAAACATTCTAAGCGACCTTAAGCCCATTCCATCTGCTTGTCAAATATACCAAACAGTCTTAGGCCAATTTCATATTTTCATTAAACATACCAAATGGCCTTGAGCCCATTTCATATTCATACAAAACAACCTTCGGTCGAATCATATAGTTTCATACTTATCAATCACCTTTACGAATTAGATAGATAGAATACTCATTCTTAGTACAAATTCATAAGTTTAGAAGCTTACCACATACGAAACATTTAGAAAACAATACATACACAAAAATATCTTTACTAAGATATTACTCACTGTGGTCAGATGGCTGAATCGTCCTTGCAGTTGACCCTACACAATTTACAACACAATGGGTCATAATATAATTCAAACCGTTCTTTAGTCTACTTAATTTTCTTCGGCTTATTTCTAGTTCTTTAATTCATTTAGAATGCTCAATGTGTGCCTAAGAATGCTCAAAAATGACAGAGAATGGAAATTGGAACATGAAACAACTTTTCAAAATTGCCTAAAATAGGGCACTTTGCTCGAGCGACCCCCTTGGTCTACAAAAGTAGTGGATGATTCATTTTTATGCTCAAGCCATCAATACATCGCTCGAGTGGTCCTTCGCTCGAACTACCTTTTGTTCGCTCGACCCACCTTTTGTTCGCTCGACCCACCTTTTGTTCGCTCGACCCACCTTTTGTTCACTCAACCCAATGTTTACAGTATGCAAAAATACTGTATGCCTTCAATGTGTGCTTGAGTAGCAACTTCACCGCTCGAGTGATGCTATCAAATTCTGGGATTTCCAGAATGCTATTTGAGCTTCAAAACACATGTTCAAAAGGTGTAGGTTTGCATATTAAGCACTAAACTTCAACTACATAACCATTAACATGAGTTCGATAATCAATTTACACAATTGAAGCTAAAAACATCAAGAATTCATCATGCATGCTCGTTTCAACTCAATATCTTTTCTAAAACTCTTTACATATGAAATTCAAGTTCATAGCCTCATGGATTATACATGCATGTACACAATAACTCCCTTTTTGACTTAAACAACATAGTTCATGCTCTAAAATGAAGAACTATAGAAAATTTACACATGCATGCACTTATTGATCCTAATCTCCACACGTTCAACTCAATTCTTGCATTTATTTACATACTCTTTTTAAATTTACATAATAAAGAACTTAAACTCATGAATTAGAGTTCAATTACTTACCTAGAGCTTTGACTATCACTTGCACTAGTAGATTTTGAGTTATTCTTCACAATCCTTAATTTCCTTAAGCAAATCTTCAAATATGATCTCCTTCTCTCTCTAGAATGGCTCACTCTCTCTCTAAAATGGCTCTCCTCAGATTTTTGAGCTTTCAAAATGAGTCTAAGCACTTGAATTAACCTACATATATGCTTGACTAATCAAATTGGCTAATCAAGGTTTAGTGCTAATTAATCAAGGCTCAAGTTTAATCAAATTTAATCTAATTATTTTGATCCGAATCGATTTTTAATTAAATTTCATCGTAGGCACTAAAAAATTATGCTAATCATAATGGTACAGTCAATTTTGGTTTCTGTCGCCTTTATAGGCTTCAATTTCAAATTATAACAGGAAATAGAACATATTTCTCTACGGTGGACAGATATAAAGTCAAAAACACATATAATCACATAAGTAGCACCCAAAATCATATTAAGCACATAATCACAAGCATAATTAAAGGTTAACAGTATCACACATAATAGGATTGTCACATTCTTCCCCCCCTCCCCTTAGGAAGGTTGGTCCTCCAAACTTATGTTACTTCCATTCAGAAATAGATGTGGATAGCGTTGTCGCATCTCATCTTTTACCCAAGTAGCTTCCCTTTCATAATGCTCTTTCCATTCCACTTTTTCCATTGGAATAGATTTGTTTCTCAGTTGTTTCACTTGTCGGTCGATGATCTGTTCTAGCCATTCCTCATATTCCATATTCTCACCAAGTGCTGTTTGGTGGTAATTAATGACATGGAACAGGTTTCGGAGATAACCCCACAACATTGATACATGGAACACATTGTGCATTTGCTCCATTCCTGGTGGTAAACCAACTCTATAAGCAACTGGCCCAAGTCTTTCCAAAACTTGAAACGACCCAATGTAACAATGTGATAACTTACCCTTCTTACTGAATCTTGATTGGCCTTTCATCGGAACTACACGAATGAACACATGGTCGCCAACCTCATACTCAATAGGTCTTGTAACATTTGCATAACTCTTTTGCCGACTATGTGCTATCTTGAGCCTTTGTTGGATAACTTTGATTTTGTTGGTAGTTGTTTGCACTAGTTCAAGTCCAAGTAAGACCCTATCCCTAAGTTCAGTCCAACAGATCAATGATCTATACTTTCTACCATACAAGGCTTCATACGATGCCATGCCAATACTAGAGTAGAAGCTATTATTTTATGCAAATTTAACCAACGAAAAGAAATTTTCCCAACTTCCTTGAAAATCTAAGGCACACATTTGGAGCATATCCTCAAGAGGCTGTATGGTCCGTTCTGATTGTCCATCTATTTGGGGACGGAATGCGGTACTAAATCAAAGTTCTGTTCCCATTGCTCTTTCTAGGCTTTTCCAGAGTCTAGACACAAATTTTGGATCTCTATCTAACACAATAGACACTGGAACTCCATGCAAACAAACAATTTCATCAACATATATAGTAGCTAATCTATATGCATCAAAAGTAGTTCTCACTGGCATAAAATGTGTATATTTAGTCAATCTATCAACTATAACCCAAATAAAGTCCATACTTCTAGGTGTTCGAGGTAGGCTAACAACAAAATCCATGGTTATGTGTTCTCACTTCTATTTTGGAATAGGGAGAGGTTGAAGTAGTCCTATCGGCTTTTGATGTTCAGCTTTAACTTACTGAGATTGAGGACATTTATAAACATACTCTGCAATTTCACGCTTCATATTTGGCCACTAGTAACTATGTTTTAAGTCCCGATACATCTTGTTATTGCCTGGATGCATTGCAAACATTGACTTGTGAGCTTCATACAGAATTCTCTTCTTTAACTCAAGGATGTTCAAAACACACAATCTGTTTTGGAATTTCAACGCTTCTTTTTTCACAACTATGCCCCGGTTTTGGATTCACTTTAATTTCATCAGTCATCTTCTTGAGGAATTCATCCTCTCCTTGCCTTAGCTTGATTTCATCAATAATTTTTCGGTTGGGCTGCAATGGCGACTATCAACCCACTTTGCTCATGTGACATTACTTTAATCTCGGACTTCTCAAAGTCTTGCAGGATTTCTTTCTGTTTAGTAAGTAGGTAAGCCAAGTTCCCCGTTGATTTTATGCTTAAGGCATCACCAACTGTATTGGCTTTCCCTAGGTGATATTGAATTTGGAGGTCGTAGTTTTTTATCAACTCAAGCCATCTTCTCTGACGCATGTTCAACTCCTTTTGAGTAAAGAAGTACTTTAGGCTTTTGTGATCTGTGTAAACTTTACATTTCGCCCCATACAAGTAGTGTCGCCAGATTTTCAAAGCGAACACAACTACGGCCAATTCTAAGTTGTGTGTTAGGTAGTTCTTTTCATGTGGTGTCAATTGTCAGGAGGCATAAGCATTTACCTTTCCGTTCTGCATTAACACAGAACCCAAACCCTTGTAAGAAGCATCACTAAATAGCACAAAATTTCCTATACCTTAAGGTAGTGTCAACACTGGTGCAGTAGTCAATCTTGTTTTCAGTTCTTGGAATGCGGATTCTCTTTCATCACTCTTTTCAAATGGTTGTCCTTTACTTGTAAGTTGGGTAAAAGGTATAGCTATTTTTGAAAAATCTTTCACAAACTGTCCATAGTATCCAGCTAAACCCATGAAATTGTGGACTTCAATTACATTTGTCGGTGTATGCCAGTTCACAATTGCCTTTATCTTCTATGGGTCTACTGAAATCCCATCTATGTTGATGACAAGGCCTAAAAACACAACCTCATCCAGCCAGAATTCACATTTCTTTAATTTAGCATACAACTTCTTTTCCCTAAGGGTTGCAATACAGTTCTCAAATGTTGCTTATGATCAATTTTACTCTTGAGCATATCAAGATGTCATCAATAAAGACTACAACAAACTCATCAAGATAAGACTTAAAAATTCGATTCAAAAGATCCATGAAAACCACAGGTGCATTAGTAACTCCAAAGGTCATAATAAGAAATTCGTAGTAACCATACCTGTCCAAAATGTTATTTTCTCAACATCTTCTACTTTCACCTTTAATTAGTGATACCCGGATCTCACATCAATTTTTGAAAACACTTGTGATCCCTGCAACTGATCAAACAAATCGTCAATACGGGACAAAGGGTATTTGTTTTCGATCTTTACCTTGTTCAATTCCCGATACTCAATACATAATTGTAAGGTCTCCATCTTTATTCTTTACAAATAATATCGATGTTCCCCAGGGTGAAGTACTCGGTCTAATAAAACCCTTATCAAGCAAGTCTTGCAGTTGTTGTTTCAATTATTTTATTTCAATAGTTGACATTCTGTAAGAAGTTTTCGAAATAGGTTGAGTGCCCGACACAATATCAATAGTAAACTCTATATCCCTGTCAACCAATTCCCCTAACAACCCATCCGGGAATACATCCGAAAATTCTCTAAAAATAGGGATACTATCTTGTTCAACATGAATGGATTCTTCAATCATCACACTACACAGATAACCCTGGCACCCTTTCCTAGGCAGTTTATATGCTTTCATTATTGAAATCAGATAAGGTGGAGGCACTTCCCCATTATCCACAAATATAAACTCATTATGTCCTGGAGGTCTAAATATAACTTGTTTTGTTACATAATCAATGGTGGCATAGTATTTAGCCAGCCAGTCCATACCCAAAATTACATTGAAGTGTCTAATATCCAAGGGCAACAAATCCACATATAAAGTCACACTCCCAATATGCATATCACAAAAACAATATACAAACGTACACAACACAAACTTCCTAGATGGAGCAGATACACACAACAAAAAAGGCAATGATTCTAGGGGTCTATTCAATCTAGATGCAAATGCAGTAGACACAAAGGAATGTGTTGTTCTGGAATCAATTAACACAAAAACATCTTGATTACATACAGTGATAGTACCTGAGAAGATGGCTTTAGTATTTCGGGTGTCACCTGGGATGAGCGTAAAGACTCTCCCTTGCCTTATTGTGTCTTTGGTAGTAGTAGGCCTCGTAGTATTCCCTGGTATTAGGATTGATCCGGCTGAGCTAGCCGCCGGTTTTCCACTTCTTTGTTGCTCCGTTTGGGTACAATCCCTTGCCATATGTCCCATTTTACCACATTTAAAAGAAACCACAAAAATACGGTAGCAAACCCCATAATGTTTCTTACCATATTGAATACATGTTGGTGTCGTGTCTCTGGTAGAGCTTGAAGTGCTTGAGGATCCCATATTCCACTTTTTCAATGATTCCTTCTTTGAGAAAAAGCCCTGCCTCTTTCTTTTCCAGTCAGTTGGTGGTCTACTCTGATTGGCCATATTAGTTTCTGACATTAAAG
Source organism: Camellia sinensis (assembly GCF_055761805.1). Classification (NCBI taxonomy): domain Eukaryota; kingdom Viridiplantae; phylum Streptophyta; class Magnoliopsida; order Ericales; family Theaceae; genus Camellia; species Camellia sinensis. The sequence goes on from NC_138964.1 coordinate 77,850,591, forward strand.
TCTGATCTAGTAGATCAATGTAAGTGGACACTTTCAACACATTCACCTTTTCCAAAATATCATTGCGGAGATCGCCCTCGGACTTTCTCGCTTTCTTATAGTCGGTGTCGACCATGTGCAATGCAAATCTAGCCGATTCTGTAAACTTGGCTTCATTCTCAGCCATTGTCATACTTCTTTGTTTAAGCCCCTCGAATTTAGACACCTTTCTATGACAGACACATTGGGAAAAGTATTTATTGTAGAAGATTTCCAAAAACTGTGCCCAGTCAATGCCTTTGTTATCCTTACGAGTCAACATCCAGCACCTCCTTGCTTCATCTTCAAGTGGAATGTTGCCAAGTGCATTTTTTGTGCCTCTAAGCATGGGAACACTTCAAACAATTTTTCTATGCCAGGGACTCAAGCTTCTACTTTTAAGGAGTTCGCTCCCCCGTGGAACGTCGGCGGTTTCATCTGCTTAAATTCTTTGGTAGGAGCTATTGTTCGGTCATCATTTTGCAAGTCTTGTACAAGTTGTACCAGAGGTGGAGGTGGAGGTGGTTGCCACTGTTGTTGCCATTGTTCTTGTTGCCTCAGTGTCTCTGGCATGTCATGTATTAATCTTTTCATTCGGTCTAGTCTAGCAGTAGAGGATTCCTCTATTTCATTGGCCTTTATTCTCACCATTATCTGATGAGACTTGTATTATATTTCATACAAAAACAATGTACACGATGTACATATACAGAAAGAGTATGCATTTACAGATAGGTAACAGTTCATATATCATGTAGTCACATATTTTGGAACACTTAACCACATTCTCAATGCATTCAAGCATATATTCACCACATGAATGCAACTTAAGTCATTTCTAGACACTCTATTACTCATTTGGATAAGTGAGTGAGTTATTAACTCGTGCTCTGATATTACTTTGTCATGACCCGAACCTGGCCCTATAGGTTAGGATCATAACCAACCAGTAATCGTAAGACTACCTATGGCCTTAGACAGAAATCCAATAATACTTAATAGTAGGGGGCCAAAAGTGGAAGCATAATAATTAATTTGTGTCCAATGAGCTGTGCTTATATGCCATAACAAAACATTTCCCATATATATAATAACTCACACCATAGGAAATTACAAAATATATATTCTAGGATCATTCAATAATCCTTTGTCACACAGTTTAACCTTAAAATATTTACATATATGGTCAAGTGACCGACAAAATGGGGACAAAAATTCAAAAGAATAAATTAAAAGCCTCAAGCGTGAGGCGACCCTGGTTATCTTCACAAAAACTCAATTTCCTTTCTCATCTCCACTAAGGCTGGGGTTGGACATCCCGCTGCTCACCTACATACATATAAAAGTGAGCAATAGCGTAGTGAATAATACCAGAATAAAGAGATCATATGAATGAGACTCTTAAATAGATAAATTATACTCATGTGTAACACATATAGGTCATTATCAAAACAAAACGACCTCAGGTCCATTTTATTATGCTCAAAGCATGTCAAATGAGCAAAACGACCTTAGGTCCTAACATTTATTCATAACCTGACCTCAGGTCTAATGGATCCATATACAATTGACCATTGGTCCTTTGAAACATATGCACAAAATGACATCGGGTCCATCATTTCCATATTCACATTCATGCGCATGTTCAAGTCATGATCATGTTCACAATCGTGTTCATATTCAAAACGACCTTTGATCTAATCAATTCCTTATTCAAAATGACCTTTGGTCCATTTAAAACAAACATACAAAATGGCCATCGGTCCAATTCACATATATAAGATGACCTTAGGTTTATCTTGTCAAACATTCTAAACTGCCTTAAGCTCATTCCTTGTCCTTGTCAAATATACCAAACGACCTTGGGCCCATTTTATATTCTCATCAATCATACCAAACGGCCTTGAGTCCTTTTGTATCTATACAAAACGAGCTTTGGTCTAATCATATAGTTTCATACTTATCAATCACCTTTAAAAATTAGATAAATAAAATACTCATTCATAGTACAAATTCATAAGTTCATAGACTTACCACATAGGTAACATTTAGAAAACAATACATACACAAAAATATCTTTACTAAGATATTACTCATTGTGGTTAGATGACTAAATCGTCCTTGCAATTGACCGTACATAATTCAGAACACAATGGGTCATAATACAATTTAATCTGTTCTTTAGCTGGCTTAATTTTCTTAGGCTTGTTTCTAGTTCTTTGATTCATTTAGAATGCTTAATATGTGCCTAAGAATGCTCAAAAATGAAAGAGAACGGAAATTGGAACATAAAACAATCTTTCCAAATTGCCCGAAACAAGGCACTTCGCTCGAGCGCAACATTGGTTGCTCGAGCGAAACCCTTGGTCTGCAAAAGTACTGGATGGTTCATTTTTATGCTTGACCCAACAATCCATCGCTTGAGGGGTGCTTCGCTCTAGCTACCTTTTGGTCCCTTGAGCCAATGTTTACAGTCTGCAAAAATACTGGATGCCTTCAATGTGCGCTCGAGTGGTAACTTCACTGCTCGAGCGATGAGGTCAAATTCTAGGATTTTCAAAATGCTATTTGAGCTTCAAAACACATGTTCAAAAGGTGTAGGCTTGCATATTAAAAACTAAACTCCAACTATATAACCATAAACATGAGTTCGATAATCAATTTACACAATTGAAGCTCAAAACATCATGAATTCATTATGCATGCTCATTTTAGCCCAATATCTTTTCTAAAACTCTTTACATATGAAATTCAAGTTCATAGCCTCATGGATTATACATGCATGTACACAATAAGTTCCTTTTTTACTTAAACAACATAGTTCATGCTCTAAAATGAAGAACTATAGCAAATTTTCACATGCATGCACATATTGATCGTAATCTCCCCATGTTCAACTCAATTCTTGCATTTATTTACTTACTCTTTTTGAATTCACATAACAATGAACTTAAACTCATGAATTAGAGTTCAATTACTTACCTAGAGTTTTGACCATCACTTGTATTAGTAGATTCTTATTCTTGAGCTATTCTTCACAATCCTTAATTCCCTTGAGCAAATCTTCAAAGTTGATCTCTCTCTCTCTCTCTCTCTCTCTCTCTCTCTCTCTAGAATGGCTCACTCTCTCTCTCTAAAATGGCTCTCCTCAGATTTTTGATTGTTCAAAATGGGTCTAAACACTTGAATTAACCTATATATATATATATATATGTATATATGCTTGACTAATCAAAATGGCTAATCAAGGTTTAGTGCTAATTATTCAAGGCTCAAGTTGAATCGAATTTAATCTAATTACTTTGATCTGAATCGATTTTTAATTAAATTTCACCATAGGCTCAAAAAATTATTCTAATCATAATGGTATAGTCAATTTTGGTTTCTGTCATCTCTATAGCCTGCAATTTCAAATTGTAACAGGAAATAGAACAGATTTCTCTACGGTGGACAGATATAAATTAAAAAACACATATAATCACATATGTAGCACCTAAAATCATATTAAGCACATAATCACAAGCATAATTAAAGGTTAACAGTATAACACAGAACAAGGTTGTCACCCGATCTCTGCAACCCACTCTTGATCTTAGAAATCTAGTTCTGAGACTCATCATTATTGGCCTGCATTTTATTGGTAGTTTTAGGTTGGTTAGTTCTAGGTTTTTTTTTTTTTTTTTTGCTCTATTAATTTCTATCTTTTTGCATCATCTTTTAGGTAGGGTTGCTCTTGGTTTTCCTTTTGTTGTGGTTGTGATTTTTTATTGTTTCTCCTTCCCTATTGTGGTTTCTCTTGGTTGTCTTACTTTACCTTTCTTGGTGCTTTTGAGTGGTTTGTACTATGTTGGGGTTTCCTTTTCAACTCTAAGTTGGCCACTAGACGACTATCGAATGAAGAAAAAGGTAAAGGTATCGCAATGGATGGAGACCTTAATCAACATAATTGGAGATGTTCATCGCCACCTGATATGTTTTCTCATTTAGACTCACTTGAAATAGCTCTAATCAAGGATACCTTATATGAGGATTTTAATTTAGACTGGATCTTGATTATGTGGAATCTTAAAAGTAGGAATTTAGATGGTATAGATGACGTTATGTATGATAATGTCCTTCCACCAAAGCAAAGCCAACCAATGCCTTGGTCTACATATATAGGTGTTGATTTTGGTCAGGGAAGCCCATCATGAAACCAAGATTTATTATATGGTAGTAGTGGCAGTAGGATTGGAGGGGGTACATCGAGTGGCGCTAAGTTCAAAACGGATGTCGAGCGGAAGAAAAAAGTGAGATTGGGCAAGAACTTCCTCTTTATTGATCATAACTTGCGTCAAAATCTTAAAGTTGTTGGTACATTTTAGTTCATACACCAACAAAGCTTGTTAGTTGTTAAGGTTCAGACAAAAGGGCCTTCTAAGACAGACATGCAAGTTGATATATTGGATGTTCCAAATATTGAAGTTCAACCTAACACACCCATTTCTAGTAAAGATACTCCACCACCATTGTCATCTCTAGTGTCTCAAGCCTCTGAAGAGCAATTACCAACACAGAACTTCCTTGAAGAGCAAACAAGCATTGAACTCTAATCAAATCATACATTTTTGTGCGGGAGGCTTTAAGTGAGTTCAAGCACATATACAATGGTTTTTAAGGTCCAAATGAATTGACCTATACTGCTAAATTCCTACTTCATGCCCTGGCTCATGGCAAACGCAAGTGAAAGTTGTGGATTAAAGATAGTATCAACAGCCCAAGCCTTTTTTGACCACCTTAGCATCGAGCTTTTTGATCAAGCATCTCAAATTGATCTAACCTTTTCTACTCTGCTTCTGTGTTTGTTGTCTTTGCAGGGTTTGCTGATGTTGAGCTGCGATTGCTAGTAGCGGTCATTGCTTTTAGTCTTATCTTTCTAATGTTTTAGCTTTTGATAGGTTTCTTGTGTTTGTTAGTTGTTGACTGATGTAACTCCATGTTCTTACTTCTTTAATCCATATATCATGGTTTTCTTGTTCTAAAAATTAAAACTAAAAATAAAAAAAAGTTTAGCCTTTGCTTATATATATATAAACAAATTTAGTGGGCTCTCTAAATTTTCCAAAATCTCAATACTAATATATGGGGTAAAGTTGATGTTATCTCTCTACATGGTAGTTCCTGAGTCTCCCTTATCTCATTTCCCTAATTTTAATTCTTGCATATAATAAGAAGTCAAATTAAAACTTATAAAATTTGAAATAATGAAATTTTGATAAAGATATGATTTGTTAATCTTTATCTATCAAAAGAATTGGTATCTTCAAGTTTTTGGGTATACTTTCTTAGTGGAGTATGAAACCCAATTGGTTTATTCAAAGAATATTTAATCTAGTTTGGTGTTAGTTATAATATATAATCTGTATATTATATTTGATTTTTGGAGGCCCAATGAGAATTTAATCTATATTGATGGCAGTTGATATTTCGTTCATTGCAATCTCAGCAGTGTGCCTTGAGAAGTCAAAAGGTCATACTTGCATGTATTTATTATTGTTGCTAATATAGATTGGTTGTATCTTTTATTTTCGGAGAACCCAATCTTTGGTGAGTGGGGCTGTGTATTTGGCTTGGGCATAGAGAACAATTTCAATACTTTTGTTCTATGTTGTTGTTGTTTTGCTTCTTTGAAGGTTGTTACTCTATTTGCTTAGCTCATTTGGTTCAGATTTGCTGTCAACTATAGCTTTCTTTGAAGACATTTGTCTATCTATTTGGTGACATCTTTCCTCTTGATTATTTGTGATTTTTGGAATTCACCTAAGGGTGGTTGTTAGACCTTGGTGTCTCGTTTGTAACATTTGTAAACTTTTGGTTGATAGTGGAATTGGACTACGATCTCATGGACCTACCTTACATTGAAGGACTCATGTAAAAATGGCGATGTGCCCAAAACAATTTAGACCAGAAAGGATGTGTCTTATGATCACTCGAGTGTTCAGTTGTCAAGCATTTGTTCACATTCCAAACGATGAAAAGTCCAAGCTTGATAGCAATACAAAATAGTGCAACTTTCTTGGCTATGGGTGTAGATACCCTATTTTGACTGACTCTAAAACTTTGGGTGCTTGAAAGCTTGCTGATGATAAAAAGGTAAATACTTCATTCCTAGAGATGCTTAAAGTTGTCATGAGCTGTTGTATCACCCCAATTTAAGCCAAAATCATCTTTTTACGAAAATGTCCATTTCGTTCCTAAATCCATTTTTATCCAAAAACCTAATTCTTTGCTTTAACTTAGGAGAGAGTGAGAGTAGAAGGCTCGACTGAACCTAAATTGATGATTTTCCAAAAGAATGAGTAAATTTTACTTGAAAACTTTGATTGAGAGTCAACCGGGCTTACTTAGGCAACAAGTAGGCCCAAAGGCATGGAACTGTGCACCTTTGCATGCATGTGGACACTTGTCCCCAAGGTGGCACTTGCGCCCTCATGTATGTACGCCAGTACCTAGGTTGTGTGCCACACTTCCTTAGTGTAGTTACACATCCCTCCAACATCTCCGAATTCAATTTCAGCTAGACAGTTGGTGCATTTTGGATGAGAGGCGCAAGGAGCTAGCGATGGAGCCATCCTAACTAACCTTATAGCTTGGCCCCCAAGCTTCTCATTGCCTATAAATAAACCCCCTCTCCTACCCCACCCCACACCACACCACACCACCCCCTCTTTGAGGGATCAATCATTTTTTTCCACTTTTGAGAGTTTTGAGTGCCAAAGAAGTGTAATCCTTCTACCCTAAACCCTAGTTCCTAAAATACAAACCCTAAAAAGCAACTTTAGCATCCTAAAGTAGATCTAGGGTTGAAGCAAAGTGAATCAAAGTGAAAGCCAAACTTGAGGAAAGCTTTCAAGCAATATTTTCTTGCCCTTTGTTGTGTGCTCTTCGGTTTAATTCAAACTAGCAAGTAAGTTCCTCTTTTTTCCTAATTTTAGAAAGTTTTAATTACGTTTTACATAAATGATCATAGTTAGGGTGGTAGTTTAATACAAAGCATCATGTAACTTAGGCTATTTGCATGTTTTGTTTAGGTTGTATAAACATATAGTTACGACTTCCTTATGAGCAAATTGTGCGAAATTAAGAAAATTTAACATTTGTGTTTAGATAATTTGATATTTGTAAGTACAAAATATAAAATTAAAAAATGGACTTCATTATCTATTGTCTTCAATTTTTAAAAGATTATTGTGTTTTTATTATTTTTATTTTAGTTATGATTTTGTTATATTTCTTTACATGTTAATTTTTGTTTTCTCTTTGATGAAATGGATACAAACACTCAAATCATTCTTGCAAATGTTGACAAAGAAAGAGTAATGGTTAGATATTAAAACACAATCTTCTCTTGTGATGCATTTAATAAATTACATGACTATTGGTGCTGCATTTTTGGTTTGTGTAGTGTGGGAGCTGAATAACTTCTGGATCAACGAGAGTAGGACAGGACGGCCCTGAACGTGACTTCTATTCGGCATTTACCCTATCCAGTTGAGGGGCTGAGTGGAAGAGCCGGCGTTTCTACTAATAAGTGTCGTGTAGGAATGCACTATAGAGGTTAGGAGTGGACCAAGTTCCCAGACCAAAGGAGAATACTATAAATAGGAGACCTGCAATCTTGGAGAGGTATGTGATAATTGTGGTATTCAACTTAGAATACAAGTAACCTAGAACTGGTGACTGACTTGTCTGTCGGAGTGCTAATTCCGGCACCCTCGACCGGAGTGTTTATTTCCTTTTAGGTGAGTATCGGAGGATCATGAGCGCTCCCCAATATCAGAAGAGTATCTCCAAAACCACTTCTCCACAACTGGTGCCGTCTGTGGGAATACTCAAACACATCCATGGCGGGCGTAACGGAGGACCCTCCGATAGTCATTAATGAAACCACGCAGAGAGATGACCTCACTCCAACGATCATGCTTGGACCGGACACCACCCGCGTAAGACGCTCACTGAACTTCACCTCACCTTCGACTCCAGAGCATGATGCAATCCAAGCGATCATGGAACAGGCAAAGCAAAACGAACAAAGGTTGGAGAACATGAGTGCAGAGAACGAACATCTCTGCCTGGATTTCGCCCCGGAGGTGGCGAAGTCTAAACAAGCCGCATACCAAGGCCCGGAGTAACCCGTGAGGACAGATGGTCGACGATCTCGAGCCCGACAACAAGACACTGATAGCAACTCCGACTCTACCCTCAGAGCTCAAGAAGAAGGCCCGAGCTGACACTTCCATCTCTTCTGAAGAGAGGCCCCGTATAAGGCTCAAGCGAATAAGAAACAGCTTGGATGCAGATCAACACAATCTTTTTGTCCGACGGATTGCAAAGGCAGTGCTACCCAAGAAATTCAAAGCACCGGCGGTCCCAAACACAGCAATAGCCTTGAGACAGGATTCACCTCCTCCCGGCATAATCCACATGATATACAGCCTGCCGATGTCATCAGCGGTGCACGCAATCCGGTCAGAGTCTGAGCCTTAGAACCAGCTCACCCCGGCTAAACGGCCCCACGAAGCCAAGGGCATTACTTTTGATGATTCAAATTTGGCCGGAGTAACACTGCCCCACATTGATCCCTTGATAATCGAGTTACGCGTAAACCAGTTCACAGTTGAGCGCGTACTCATTGATCCGGGGAGCATTTCGGAGATTATGTACTATAAGACTTTTACCAAACTCGGCTTCTCTGAATCCGATCTCTCTCCAGCCCCTTATCCACTATTCGGCTTCAATGCCAATCCAGAGTATCCGTTGGGAAAAATCAAGCTACCCGTTCGAGCAGGCTCCCGAACAGTTGATGTAGAATTCTTGGTCGTCAAGCTGCCATTGCCGTATAATCTCATCATGGGACGATCCTGGTTGCATACAATGCAAGCCGTGCCAAGCACCTACCATCAGCTGCTATGCTTCCCGACGGAGCGCGGTATTGAGCAAATCCGCGACTCCCAGAAATCGGCACAAGCATGTTATCTCCTTGCTGCCAAAATGCCAAAGAAACTGCAGGTGAACTCCATTGAGGTCCCGGATCAAGAGAGCCTCGACGATGTTGGGCGGTTCCCAAATGAAATGCCACGGAAGGTTTAGACTGAGTTGAAATCGATGGAAGCCCGAACAAGTTCTTCATGATCGGCTCCTCCCTAAATCAGGCCGACAGACAGCAGTTGGTCTCTTTCGTGCTCAATAACCTGGATATCTTTCCCTGGACTCTGTATGAGATGCCAGGTATCGATCCGTCAGTTTCTTAGCACCAGTTGAATGTCGATCCAAAATGCAAACCGATTATTCAGAAAAGTAGGCAGTCAGGCGCAGAACACACTGCCGCCGTTGTTGAGAAAGTTGACAGGTTGCCTGCCGCCGGGACAATTAGAGAAGTGACCTACCCTATGTGGCTCTCTAATACAGTGGTGGTGAAGAAGAAAAATGGGGCTTGGCGAGTGTGTGTCGATTTTACCAACCTAAACAAAGCTTGCCCTAAAGATTGTTTTCCCCTACCCAGAATCGACCAACTTGTCGATGCGACGGCTCGCCATCAACGTATGAGCTTCCTCAATGCTTACTGAGGCTACCATCAGATCGCCATGCACCCAGAAGACCAGGACAAAACTGCATTCCTCACCCCAAGAGGAACCTACTGCTACAAGGTCATGCCTTTTGGGCTGAAGAATGTAGGGGCAACCTACCAAAGACTGGTCACCGCCATGTTCAAGGAGCAACTCGGCCACACTATGGAAGTGTACATTAATGACATGGTAGTCAAGTCCAAGGAAGAACATAATCATATAGCCGATCTGGAGAATACATTCAGCATTTTACGAAAATACAAAATGAAGCTGAATGCTTCCAAATGTGCGTTTGGAATCGGCTCCGGCAAGTTCTTGGGCTACATTGTCAACCATCGAGGAATCAAGGCCAACCCAAGGCAAATTTCAGCAATCTTGGAACTCGGCTCCCCCCGTTCGGTAAAAGAGGTTCAAAAGTTTATGGGGATGGCCACCGCACTCAACAGGTTCATCAGTCGGTTCACAGATCGCTGCCGACAATTCTTCCATACACTACGGCAGGGCAAGGCTTTTGAATGTTCCGCCGAATATGAAGTCGCTTTCAACAGGCTCAAGACCTACCTTCGCTCAGTACCACTCTTGTCAACACCTGCTGCTGGTGACCCGCTCATTTTGTATTTGGAAGTCTCCGACAGGGCCGTCAGTGCCGTACTGATAAAGGAAAAGCTGGGGGAATAGCGGCCAGTGTATTACGTGAGCATGGCTATGGTTGACGCCGAAACACGCTACCTTAACTTAGCCTTGCCTTAGTCATGGCGGCAAGAAAACTGATGCATTACTTCCAGGGCCATAGCATTGGGGTGCTAACAGACTATCCCCTCTGATCAGTACTACAAAGTGCGGAAGCGTCAGGACATGTTTCAAAGTGGGTTCTTGAACTCGGCCAATACGACATTCGGTTTCTACCGAGAACATCAATCAAGGGACAGGTTCTTGCCAACTTTGTTGCCGAATTCATTGGGGGTCTTGCCGATTTCAAGTCCGTTGAGGAGAGTCGATCGGAGCCGAGCTGGAGGATTTATGTCGGGGACATTTGGCAGTTGTACTGTGATGTATCATCCAACCAGCGGGGCAACGGAGCAGGAGTTGTGATCATGGCTCTAGATGGCACAATAATTGAGCAAGCAATCAAGCTCGGCTTCGAAGCGTCAAACAATGAAGCCGAATATGAGGCTCTTCTTGCTGGTTTGAGGAACACACATCTTTTGGGCGCTCGGCGTTTGCTTGTATTTTGTGACTCAAAACTGGTGATCAATCCGCTATGCCCTTGCTTGCCTAGCCTCCGCCATCAACTCGGAGATTAAACGAACCATCGAGGTAGGATTCATCCCAAAGCCAAGCATTGGCTCTTCGGAGGAATTCTAGGTCAATGTTATAGAACTTGGACCAAGTTGGATGGATCCCATTGCCGCATTCCTCTCTTCTGAACAGCTCCCAGAAGACAAGAAAGAAGCGTACAAGCTACGAAACAAAGCTTTGCGCTACTACTTGGACCCACAAGGAAGGCTTTACAAAAATCCCTCTCTGGCCCGTATTTGGAATGTGTGCACCCAGACAAAGTCAAAGAGTTTTTGAATGAAATACATGAGGGCAGTTGTGGCGCCCATTCTGGCGGGCGGTCATTGGCCCACCGAGCCGTGACGCAGGGATATTACTGGCCGGCAATGAGGGCAGATGCCGAATGCTACGTGAAAAAGTGTGAACAGTGCCAGAAGTTCTCTCCTTTGACCCACCTACTTGCTGAAGAGCTGAGCTCCATAACCAGTCCATGGCCATTCGCCCAATGGGGACTCGACATCGTCGGACCACTGCCTCGTGCCCCCGGTAACAAGCGATTTTTTATTATCGCGACAGATTATTTTACAAAATGGGTAGAAGCGGAAACACTAACCCACATTCGAGACAGCGACGTGAAACGATTCGTTTGGAGAAACATCATAACAAGGTTCGGCATTCCAAGAGCACTTATCTCAGACAACGACACCCAATTCGATTGTGCCGTCTACCGAGAGTTGTGCAGCAAGTACGGTATACGGCCTTATTTTTCTACCCCGGCTTATCTACAAAGCAATGGTCAGGCCGAAGCCTCTAACAAATCTATCTTGGACGGCATCAAGAAGAGGCTAGAGAAGGCCAAAGGCAAATGGGTCGAGGAATTGCCAAGTGTGTTATGGGCTTATCGAACTACGCCAAGGCGGTCTACTGGGGAAACCCCATTTGCTCTCTATTTCGGAACCCAGGCCATCATACCCCTGGAGATCGGCCTCCCAACCCTGAAATCGGCAGTTTTTGATATAGGCCGAAACGATATGATGCTGGCCTTGGACTTGGTCCTAATTGAAGAACAAAAAGACCGTGCCCTCGCATCCATGGCGCGGTATCAACAACAGCTGGCTAAGTCATACAATCAACGTGTTCAGCTGCGCCGCTACACACCAGGAGAGTTGGTCCTAAAGAAGGTACTGCCAGCTGCCAAGAAACCGGCCAATGGAAAATTAGGTCCTAACTGGGACGGCCCCTATGAGATTGATTCGATCACAAGAGTAGGGGCATATCGGCTCAAAGACATGTCTGGAAGGAGTCTACCACGGCCTTGGAATTCCATGCATTTACGCAAATTTTATCATTAACCCGACTTGTGGGACATAATGCTATGTACATCTTTTTTCTTCTCTAATACAAAGTTTCCTGTTCATTTATCACACATAGTTCAAAGGTGCCCCATCGGCGCAAGTCGTCTTTGGCCCGACAAAGCCTCCGGATTTGGAGCGCCCTTCGTGGATATCACGATTGGCCAAATCAAAGGCTCCGGATTCGGAGCGCCCTTCGGCGCAAGATGTCTTTGGGCCGAGAAAGTCTCCGAATTCGGAGTGCCCTTCGTGGATATCACGATTGGCCAAATCAAAGCCTCCGAATTTGGAGCGCCTTTCGTGGATATCACGATTGGCCAGATCAAAGCCTCCGGATTCCGAGCGCCCTTCGTGGATATCACGATTGGCCAAATCAAAGTCTCCGGATTCAGAGCACCCTTCGGCGCAAGATGTCTTTGGGCCGAGAAAGTCTCCGGATTTGGAGCACCCTTCGTGGATATCACGATTGGCCAAATCAAAGCCTCCGGATTCGGAGCGCCCTTCGTGGATATCACGATTGGCCAAATCAAAGCCTCCGGATTCGGAGCGCCCTTCGTGGATATCACGATTGGCCAAATCAAAGTCTCTGGATTCGGAGCACCCTTCGGTGCAAGACGTCTTTGGGTCGAGGAAGTCTCCGGATTCGGAGCGCCCTTCGTGGATATCGCGATTGGCCAAATCAAAGCCTCCGGATTCGGAGAGCCCTGGGCGCAAGACGTCTTTAGGCCGAGAAATCCTCCGGATTCGGAGCGCCCTTCGTAGATATCACGATCGCCCAATTGGAGTCCCCGAGTTCGGAGTCAATCCAAATCTTTGGGCCGAACAAGGGCCCGCAGAAATTATGCGTGTGCCGAAGAAAATTTTCAAATTCCGAATAAGAATGTTCAAGCCGCCCAAGCATCTAATATAAATAAAGGGTGTACTAATATAAATAACAAGTGCGCTACCACAAAGAACAGAAAATCAAGCATTTTATTAAATTCAGCTAGTAAATACATAAGTTCACTTTTACAAAGCATTACAAAGCATTACAAAGTTTTCTTCGGTTCGTTGTCTTCTTCGTCATCGCTCTTCTCAATTTCAAACGCAGAGAAGGGAAGATCATTCTGTTGGTACAACGGAAATGCCGAATCCAGCCCTATTGCCCGGAGACTCTCCGCTTGCTAAAGCACCTTGATCCAACCGTGCTTAAATCCGGAATTTTCGCATCGGCAAACTTCTTCAGCGAGCTTCTCCTTGGTCTTCTGAATTTTGATCTTTCGACCGTCGTGGAAGCCTTTTTCATAAGTCATTGTCCTCACAGTCTCGACCGCAAACATGCTAGCCGTATTTCGATCGGCGATCGCTTCATTAATCAGCCTTTGAGTAACCCTCTCTTCAATAATCGAGTTGGGGTGGCTGGTCGATTGGGGCCTCGCAGACTTGATTTTCCTCAGTTCGCGCTCGGCCTTCTCGATGCGAGCCCCAAATTTCTGAATGCGGTCATCTCTCTGTTCGAGCGGCGTAGAGACGCATGCCAATCTCGTAAGCCGTGTATAGTCCCCTCACTGCCCCGTGAACACCTTCGCAAAACACTTCGAAATCCTATCGACCTACCATCGACTGCTGAACTTCGGGCGGGAAAATATGTCGAGCAAACTCGACTGCCACGTTTGGATCTCGAATAATTGAGTCCACCTCTGTCATTGGTCTATTACCCACGAAGACCGCGAAACTCAATGGACGAGGAGTCGTGTCAGATTGCCTGCCTGGACCGGGTTAAGGAGACTTATTGTGAGGTTGTTTGTCCTTCTTGGGCGACCTACTCCGATGACGAGGAGATTGTCGTCTTTCCCGATCCCTCGAAGTCCTATTGCCCGTGCGTGAAGGCTCACCACTTCGACTCATGGCTCCTCCCAGCTCAGCTAGCGTCTTCGCTTCTCCTTTGTTGTTAAAGAAAAGTTTATCTGACATTCGCGCTTGTTTAATCTTCCTCGAAAGAGCTGGAATGAACTGCTGACTGAGCACGTAAATAGGACCCCCGTTCACGAAGTACACGCCCATTTATTATCTGTGGGGGCAGCACCTCCGAGGTAATCTCCTTAATGTCGAAGCGCCAAACAACCCGGCGCCGACCGGGTCTTGCGCCGAGCACATACCCCAGCCGTTCCATGAATCGGCATAAATGTGTTATTCGGTGTGCTACGATTGTGGACCCCTTAGGCCAAGGGCAGATTCATCAATCCATTCGGGTCAAATGACCTAGCCGCTCCACGAATCGAGTCATCAACACAAGAATCATGAAAATGTGATTCGGCGAGCTACGATTGGGGACCCGCCGGGGTAAGGGTAGATTCATCAATCCAGTCAGCTCAAATACCCCAGTCGTTCCATGAATCGGCATAAACGTGTTATTCAGTGTGCTGCGATTGTGGACCCGCTGGGCCAAGGGCACATTCATCAATCTATTCGGCTCAAATGACCCAGCCGCTCCACGAATCGATTCATCAACACAAGAATCATGAAAATGTGATTCGGCGAGCTACGATTGTGGACCCACTGGGGCAAGGGCAAATTCATCAATCCAGTCGGCTCAAATACCCCAGCCGCTCCATGAATTGGCATAAACGTGTTATTCGATGTGCTACGATTGTGGACCCGCTAGGCCAAGGGCAGATTCATCAATCTATTCGGCTCAAATGACCCAGCCGCTCCACGAATCGATTCATCAACACAAGAATCAGGAAAATGTGATTCGACGAGCTGCGATTATGGACCCGCTGGGGCAAGGGCAAATTCATCAATCCAGTCAGCTCAAATACCCCAACCATTCCATGAATCGGTATAAACGTGTTATTCGGTGTGCTACGATTGTGGACCCGCTGGGCCAAGGGCAGATTCATCAATCTATTCGGCTCAAATGACCCAGCCGCTCCACGAATTGATTCATCAACACAAGAATCAGCATCAAAGTGCTATTCGGTTCGTAAGCCTACCGGCTCACGTAGTCTTGAAATTTTGTCATAACTACTGATGCTCTTAGTTGTCTACTCACTCAACAAACAATACGAAAAATTTCTGGAAAAGCATATAAAATTTTCATTCATAAAATTTAGCGCCAACAGTGGACATTTTACATATGAAAATCCAAAATAGACGAAAATCTACTAGACAAAAAACAAACATTGAAAGTAAGAAAAGCTTAGCAAAACTAGAATGTCTCCCAAATCAAGTCTCAGGGTCAAACTCAAGCGGCTCAACATCCACTTACTCGTAAGGAATTGGCATGGCCAATGTAACTCCAGTGGCAGCAAGGGCTTTGAGCTAGCCGTGTTTGAACTCCCGATTCTAGAATTTGAGGACCTCTTCTATATAGTCTTGAAGGGCGGAGCTTTTCCCCGCCTCGAACGCTGCCGAAGACTGACAGTCAGTTTTCTCCTTGGCCTGCTTCAGCTCCTCAAATTCGGCCTCGAGCTTGGCAAGCGCCTCTTTGGCTAACCTAAGCGATTCCTCCCTCGCATTTGCCCTCTTCTCGGCATCAGCTCTGAGTTGATCCGCCGTCCTGGCCTTTTCTTCCTTGGCCTCGGCCCGTGCATTTTCCTTGGCGGCTCTCATTGCTTCAAACTCCGCCTTGCTCCTTTGACCCTCGACTTCAAATTGCAAACGGCCAATCCTTTCCACAACGTCATGCTGGCGGTGGCCCAATTCTGCAATCCTTCCAACCGTCTGCAAACAAAGGAGCATCGTATGCCGAGAAATATCAAGTGTAAACCAAACCAAAGTGTCACGTACCAGAAGAGCCGACTGGGTGGCTAAAGCTACTGTCACCAAATCCGGCTCGGAACAAATGGTTGCCCTGTCCGCCGGCAAGGAGATCGAGGCAGCCAGGCTTAGGGCCACGGCTGGATCTTTCAAAGCCGACGCTTCGGAGGAGATCGGCACATTTTCTATCTTTGGCTCGATAACAAAAGGAGCGACCACAGCCGACTCCTCTAAGTGTGACCAATTTTCAGTAGGACCCCCTTCAGAGCCGTCCTCACCCTCTGCATTTCGTTTTTCGCCCCATTCTTTCGAAATCGGCTGTATTTCCGTAATCGGGCAATCGACCCCTTTTTCTGTCTCGGTTACGATGACGTAAGCCATTTCTTCTACAACTGCTGGGGCAACAGATTCAGACAGAATAAGTCCGGAACGAACGGCTACGGCCTTTTGTCGGGCGGCCAAACGTTCGGCATTCCTTTTTCGTGCCATCTGCGTCAGGCTTTCCTCAGCTATATCCTCAGAGAAATCGCCGGGAAGGTCCCCCAAGTTTGTAAAGATATCTTCGTAGGCCCCAGAAGAGTTCAACCCGACTTCCTCGAAGGCCGAATTTATGGCTTCGTCAACGTCCGTGGCCAAATCCTCTAGGTCGTCAGCGATTGGTTCGATCGCTTGTTCGTTATCAGGGTTAGATGATTCGAGGCCGATCTGTCTCAAGTTTTTTAAGCTGGGGAAGATCAGGGCCGTCAGATGGTCATCGCCTTACGCGATGGGAATATTGTCCGCCGTCGAGAACGTCGTATATGTGGGCTCGTACCGCAACAGAATATGGGCTGCCCTCCCTTGCTTTTTAAGGTCTGGACAGCCGAAGAACTGTAACGCGGCCCTGATTTCTGTGAGCACAACTTCATCGTCTGAGGTCAACACTCTCTTTAAATCGCTGCCTGCATAAATAAAACACTTAGGTGAGATACGATGCCAAATAAATGTATACGTAAGTGATAAAAACAAAGAGATCCGGTCAGCCACCTGGTTCGCCTTTTTGCCTTGGCACAGGATCTAGGCAATCTTCCCCTTCGCCGAATTCTCAATTGCCTCGAACTACGACCATCACGTCATCGACACACTTGCCAGAGCTAGCAAGCATGGTCACTAAGTGGTGATCAGTATCCTTGGCTCTAAGGAACTAGCGTCCTAGCCGACCAGTAGATTTAGCTAGGACGTAACAGTACCGAATGGCGGGGATACCTAAATTAATTGTAAGACGTCGATTTATTTCTACAATTCCCATTATGATGTGGAAGAAATTCACATTGGGTTGGGAAGGGATGAGACCCCAGTATCGAAGGACGGCCCTCAAAAGTGGGTGAAGAGGAAAACAGACGCCGCCCTTGGCAATTGATAGAAGAGGAAAGACAATCGTGTTCTCATCTTCCCTCACCATATCAGTGGTGTTGTCTGCTAGAAGTGACAGATGGACGTCGTCGGGGATGGAGAAATAGCGTCTAAAGCTGGAGATTCGATCCGCAGAAAGGAGATCCTTCAGGTGTTTTGCCATTTTTTGGCCGACCCAAGGATTACAAAAAAAAACTAAAAGCAGATAAAGAAAGGGATCAAAAAGAATGCAGGAGAAAGAAGACTTACAGAAGGAGAAGGAAAAGGTGAGAAACAAAAGGTTGCAAAAGCCGCGGAGTACAGGATTCCCATTAGAAGGTGAGCCAGATATCTTTAAGTGTACAGAAGATACATTTGAAGAGGCAAATTCAAATCGCATTAAATGGAGGCAGCGTACGAAGGGGCGGGAAAGCGTTGCAATGACCAAGGAGCATGAACGCATTCTGATACGCATCGGGAAGAGGAATAACCGCCGGATTTCTAACCTCCAGACCAGGAGCCAAACACGCCAACTAAACTGTTGCTAGTAGGGTGTTTGGGGGGCAATTGTGGGAGCCGAATAACTTCTGGATCAACGAGAGTAGGACAGGACGGCCCCGAACGTGATTTCTATTCGGCATTTACCCTATCCAGTTGAGGGGCCGAGTAGAAGAGCGGGCGTTCCTACTAATAAGTGCCGTGTAGGAATACACTATAGAGGCTAGGAGTGGGCCAAGCTTCCAGACCCAAGGAGAATACTATAAATAGGAGACCTGCAATCTTGGAGAGGTATGTGATAATTGTGGTATTCAACTTGGAATACAAGTAACCTAGAGCTGGTGACTGACTTGTCCGTCGGAGTGCTAATTCTGGCACCCCCGACCGGAGTGTTTATTTCCTTTCAGGTGACTATCGGAGGATCACGAGCGCTCCCCGGGATCAGAAGAGTATCTTCAAAACCACTTCTCCACATGTAGTATTCATTTTGACAGTTTAATATATTTTATTTTTCTTGTTATAGTTATTATATAATCGTAATGGATAATGCAATATCTAAATTTACTTTTTAGTTCTTTTCTTATATGATTAAAATAGTTGTAAATAGTGTAGAAGTGTTATGTGGCTCTTTTAAATTCAAAATCGTAATTAAATTTTTTGGAGTCTTCAATTTTTAGTGGCCTAAACCATAAAAATAAAAATTTAAAAAAACTTGAACAATTAAAATATTCTTTATATATAAAGCATACAAATTAAATATCTAAAATCATGAGTCTAAGTAAATTTTTTTGTCTTTAACTTATAACTTATTCACCAAAATAAATAAATAAATAAAAATTCCCCCTTTTTATTTTATCTCTTAATCCTAAAATCTCTCCTAAATCAGTGACAGTGTAATTTATAAAATCTCTACCTTAAATATTATAAACATAACATTATTTCAAAATGTTTACCTCTAAATTCTACCATTAATTACGATCTAATTCTTAAAAGAAAAGTGTGGAGATCTATGATTTAAGTCTTACAATTCAGCTATAATGACATAGGAAAGGAGTTAATCCCATCACTTAATTCACATTTTAAAATATTTTATACACTATCCAGATTCACCAATAGTTAACTCCATAACTTTAAACAATCCCTCTATTTCACAATGAATAGTAGAATCACAAGTTATCTGAAATGCATACCTTTCATAATGAAATGTAAATGCCCAATGCATAATTTTCAAAAGGTTTCAATTATCCCAAAGTTGTCAATCAAGTCCTACGACATTACAATCCTCCATTGATGATGTTGAATCTCTCGACGTACTCAATCAAGTTTTTGTCAAACTCTAACTCCAAGTGGCTTAGATTTAAACTTTTCTGTGCTAGATGTAAACTATAGAGACAGAAAAGAGAAATTTGATAGAGAGAGAAACGAGAAACGAGGAAAAGAGAAATAAAATACGGACTTACACTACAACAAATTACACATTTCGCGACCAAAACAAATTTAATCGCCAAAAATATTCCTTTTGGCGACTAATTTTTTTTGTAGTTGCCAAAGGTTCACATTTTAGCTACCATTTTAATTTAGTCGCCAAATGTTGTTTTTTGGTGACCAAGAAAAAATTTAGTCACTAAATACAGTCATAGGCAACTAAAAAAAATTAGTCGCCAAAAGTCTATATTTTATGCTACTAATTCTAGGTTTAGTCACTAAATAAGCTTATTTTCCGACAAATATATAGTCTAGTAGCCAAATATTATGGACGTTTTTAACACTTTTTGGTGACAAAAAGATAATTTAGTCGCTAAAAGTTATAAAAAAAATTAGAGGGAAACCAATTAATATGGCCCCTATATGTCTGTTCTGTCTCACACACACACACACGGTATACACTGTTCTGTCTCAAACACTTTTTGCTCTGTTGACACTACCAAGCCTCATCCCCGGTAACCAATGCCATTGGCACTCGCCACCATTGCACAAAGCCGCCACCACTTGCAAATCACCAGTGCCTCTTAATCGCAAGTATTTTTCTCTACCTTTGTCGCTCTCAGTCTCTCTCACTCTCTGTCACTCTCAGTCTCTATTCCTTTCTGTCATTCTCGCTCTGTCTCCCTCTCTGTCCATCTCTCTCTCTCTCTCTCTCCCTTCCTTTATTTCCCCATTTCTCGCACTTGGCCTAGGGTTTTATATAATTTTTGTTATTTAATTTTGTGTTGATTTCTTAACTCAAAATCCAAAATTTTGAGTTCATGTTGTGTTGATTTCCCACACTTGCTATAGGGTTTGTGTTGATTTGTATACAAAAATCCCGAATTCAAGCTCATGAACAAGAATTTGGGACATGATTAAGGGTATTCTAATTCTAAACTTTTTAGTAACAGTAATTAACTTGTAGAGAATGTATTGTCCACTTTCAGTCAAGATGGTGAGAAAATTGAAGCAAATGTGGGAAACCCAGATGGATTATGAACTTTAAACCAAATGTAGAACTTTGGCATTCAATTTGGTTTTCTGTGATTCGATCCTTAGCTTCGAGCTCTGTATTGCGTTTCTGCACTTATAAATTGTGTCATTTGCTTTGCATTCGTGTTTCAAATCCATCAATCTGTGATATTTTGTTGTGAAATATACATATACCATCTCTCTTTGCGTTGTGTTCTGATAATTAGTATCACATAGATATTTGGAAGTGAAATTAGGTTCGAATGGGTTTGACCTGTTCACTTTATTCATATTGATTTCTCTCATTTGATTGTTTTCTTGAGCTATATCGAACCTATATTCATGTCCTTTTTGTTCAGCTAATTGGATCTACTTGAAAAAACATTTAATTAAGTTATATGCCTTGTAATTAAGTTTGTTTGGGCCAGATTTCATGTATATATGTGTGTGTGTGTGTGTGTGTGTGTGTGTGTATTTTTGTTTGTCTTTAGCATCCTACGTTTGTTGAGAAAAAGAAGGAAAATGGAATTGTTATGATGTTTTTAGAAACTTTGAAGGCCCTTATTTGCAATTTTATTACAGATTCTCAACTCAAGATGCCTTTCAAGAAAAGTAATAATAAATTGGCCCTAAATGTTTATTCTTTTTGTTAATTGCTGCTATCTATCATGTGTTGTCATACTTCATCCATGACATGGCCTAAAGGTGAACGATTATAATTATGGGGTGGTTAGTGAGATATTAATACACAATAGACTACTCCAAAAGGTTAAGTTGTTAGGCAGTGTATATCAAATCCTTAAATTCATCAACAACCATTCTATTAAATAACCATCTCCAAAGAAGAAAGTTAAGGAAAATAAACAAATTTTGATGGAAAAGGAATGGGGTGGTTGGGAACCTGTTGAAGGGAAAGGTTAAGAGTCACTGCCAAATGAACATTTTAATCAAAGTGTACCCTCTAGCTTGAGACGGGCCTTGGCACAGTGGTAAGGTTACTCCGTTGCGACTTAGGGTTCATAGGTTCGTAACCTTTAATGATAGCTTCGTTGTTTGTTCAACTTACGATGGTTGTGTTTGGTGAATTTTCTCCTTATTTTTAGCCCTCCTTGTTTATGTTCTACTTGTATAGTCCAAATAGTTAGTTGTTTCACCCTAACTTTTGAATACAATTCCTAAAGCATCTGTTTTCAAATTGTAATATATGTTGCAAATAACTGAAAACTAAAAGATAGGTTGAAAAGATGGACAAGAGTTGGATGATGATAAAAGACACTCAATTCCATTGTTGAGTATTTTTGTTTATTTCGTGTCTATTTGTACGTTAATCTTTGCTTGATTCGTAGGGTTCAAAAGATAGACAAGAGTTGGATGATGATAAAAGATGGGTTGAAAACTAAAGAGTATCAACAAGGTGTTAAGTCATTTATTGACTTTGCTATGAAGAATTTTGGCCCACATGATGACATTCATTGTCTGTGTGTCGATTGCGTGAATGGCACAAAACATAGTCGAGAAGTTGTATGGTTGCACTTGATTCGAAGAGGAATCGCGTGTTCTGATAGAACTTTGGTGCACCATGGGGAACATGTTCCCATGTGTCATGATCAACCGAGTGGGTCAAACGATGATGGTCAAAGAGATGGAGCTTCATCCTTTGACAATGACGATAATTTGGGCAAATTGCCTATTATTTTGGAAGAGATTTACATAAGTGTCCTCATGGATGATCATATCGATGAAGAAGAAGATAGCTCGGAGAGAGAAAATTTATTGAAGTTCAGTAGGTTGTTTAATGATGCTCGACACAAAGTTTACCCGGGGTGTGAAAAATTCTCTGTGTTGTCCTTCGTTATTAAGATGCTTCACGTTAAGGTGTATAACAAATGGAGCAAAAAATCCTTCAATATAGTTATGTAAGTTTTCAAAGACATTCTACCAAAGTGTGATAAAACTATTCCATGTATCCTTTATGAAGCGAAAAAGTTCTTACGTGAATTGGGTTTGGGGTACAAGGCCATTCATGCATGCAAGAATGATTGTATTTTATTTTGGAAGGACAACGCAAAACTAGAGAATTGCCCTACATGTAAGGAGTCTAGATACAAGTTGAATGATGAGAGTGGTAAAAAGATTCCTCACAAAATATTGAGCTACTTTCCTTTAACACCTAGGTTGAAGAGGTTGTACATGACGAAAAAAAAAACCCGTAGATATGAGATGGCATAAAAAGAAGCATGTGGATGATGGAATATTAAGGCATCCAACCGATGGTCTGGCATGGAAGGACTTTGATATGCACCATCATACGCTTAGGGCTTGCCTTGGATGGTTTCAATCCGTTTGGAAATATGAGCACATCGTACAACATGTGGCCCGTAATCTTAATGCCTTACAATCTTTCCCCATGTAAGTGTATGGAAGAACCATTTATAATGATGTCATTGCTTATTCCCAATCCATCTGCACCTAGAAGAGACATCGATGTTTACTTGCAACCACTGCTAAAGGAGTTAATGAATTTGTGAGAGAATGGTGTGCAAACATATGATGCCTCAAACAGTCAAATATTTAGAATGCATGCAGCAGTCATGTGGACCATCATTGACTTCCCCGCGTGCGGTAACATGTCTGGTTAGACTACAAAAGGTTGCTTGGTCTGCCCTAATTGTAACTTGGATGCATTATCTTAGAGTCTGCGAAGTAAGATAGGGTATATGGGTGCCCTCCACAACTTGCCTGGGAACCATAATTGGAGAAGGAGTAAGCTCTTCAATGGCAAATTGAGAATCAGTCCAAACTTGTGGAGTTGTTGAGAGAACAAATACTGGAGCAAATTGATTCTAGGACATACAAGCTGTATGGAAAGCATCCAGACAACCGAAAAAGACAAAGAAATGAAAATCCAACTTCCAATTGGACAAAAAGAAGCATTATGTTCGACCTACCCTATTTGAAAACGCTAAAGCTTCGACATAACCTTGATGTCATGCACATAGAGAAGAATATATGTGCCAGTCTGGTTGGGACATTATTGAGCATAGATAGCAAGAACAAGGACATGGATAAAGCACACTTGGATCTGGAGGACATGCGAATACGAAAAGAGTTATACTTGAAGAGGCATTCCAATGGCTCATTTGAGAAGCCTTCGGCATCATACACATTGTCTCTAGTAAAGAGACAAGGTTTTTGTGATTTCCTGAAATCGATTAAGTACCCTGATGGCTATGTAGCAAATATATCCAACTGTGTCACCGCTCATGGTAGAAAATTAGCTGGCCTCAAAAGTCATGATTGTCATGTCCTTCTACAATGACTACTTCCAATTGGGATGCGTGGATACCTTGAAAAGGACATTGGGACCACACTTTTTGAGTTGGGAACCTTTTTCAAACAGTTATGCTCAAAGCCATTGAGGGTGACTGATTTAGAGAAATTAGAGGAACAAATCCTGCTTATACTTTGTATGCTTGAGAAGATTTTTCCTCCTGCATTTTTTAATGTCATGGCCCACTTGGCTATTCATTTGCCTCATGAGGCTATGCTTGGGGGGTCTGTGCAATATCAATAGATGTATCCCATTGAGAGGTAATACCACGAGTCCCCTTTTATATTCATTTAAATATAGTAGAAACTGTAAATATTGACATTCAAATCATATTGCCATGTAGGATGCTCGGACTTCTGTAAGGATTTCTTAGCAATAAAGCTCACCCAAAAGGTTCTATTGCGGAGGCTTACATTTCCAAAGAGTGTACGATGTTTTGTTCAATGTATTTAGATGGAGTTGAAATAGTGTTTAATTGGGAAAAAATGAACTATGACAAGGGTGACAATGGTCCAAGATTGTCGGTTTTCACTCAAAGTGTTCTTCCGTTTGGTCTACTCGCTAGGGCAATCGATGTGTCTCTAGCCGACCTCGAAATGGCGCATTGGTTTGTCCTATACAACATCTCAAAAGTAGAAGAATATCCAGAATAGGACTCAAACCTTTCAACCTACTATATGTGAGTTATATGCTTTTTTTTAGTAATCATTCTTCAAATTACATATGTAACACAAGATGTTGTTGCAACAACAACATGGAACTACATGCGACATTGCCAAGAGACAATGTAAAGAATTTCCTAAATGGTTCAAAGATAACGTAAGCTAAAATTCATTATAGTATAGCTTACACATGAAGTTAAGTTATGTCAAAAATAACATGACACTTTTTTTTTTCTTTTTTCTTTTTATGTAGATGAACCAATTGCGGAACAACAAGTCACCTAAAGCAACCAATGAGATATGAGCATTAGCAAATGGTCCTAATGGCTTAGTGAACACATATTCAGGGATGCATTTGTAATGGCGTTCAATTCCATACTTTCGACCGTGACAACTGTCGTAAAAGTCAAAATAGTGGATTGGTAGTTGAAGGGGACCATGAAGGCTAATTGATAAAGTTTTATGGCTATATTTGCAAAGTTTGGGAAATGACATATTTGTTTAGGAATCGTGTTGTTTTATTCCAATATGAATGGTATAACACCGGTAGTAGCAGAACTTTGTGAGTTGAACCACATTTGACTACTATTGATGTAACAAGTCGATGGTATAAAGATGACTCGTTTGTGTTACCAAGTCAAGATCAACAAGTTTTCTACGTTCATGATACAAAGTTAGGTGCCAATTGGAGAGTAGTAGAAAAGTTCCAACATCGAAGAATTTGGGATATGCTAGAGCTGGATGTGCCAGAACCTGATGATGTGTTCCAACAAAATAAAAGCACTGATGTTGTACCTACTGAGACTATGGATGACGATGTTGTTTTGCGTCGAGATATTGACTTTGAAATTATTCTAATGGAAGTTTTGCAGTCTGACAACCATGTACAACCCGAGGTTGTTATGGGTGATGATTTCATCTATGATGATGAAGATGAACCTATAATGGAGGGCGATGATAAAGAAGAAGATGAGCTTGAATGTGATTTTGATACAGATATGGACATAGAGTTGGTGTATGGGTTCTAAATTTGAATGTGTGTTCTTGGTAGTCCTTATTTTGTTTTTTTTTTTTTTTTTTTTGTCCTTCTTTTGTTGATGTAAATGGGGAAAAAGGATGAGACTGCTTTTGTTCTTTATCTTTTATGTAGTGCAATGAGACCTCATGGTTTTCATTTTCGAGACGTAGTTGTAATATTTTCTTGAACCTCTTAAATTGATGAACCTCTTCATTTGAAATTTATGCTTGCCATTGGTATATGTACAACACTTTTCTTTGACAAGCATGGTAAAGCATTTTTCCTATCGTGTTACATGGCAATTTTGTGAATGATTTAGCTTCTCTAAATAATCCATATTATTGAAAATATCGATGATGTATGTGATGTTTTTACTTAATGTATATTATGTTTGCAAATATATTACAGCTAGCAACATGGTTCCTGTGATGAAGACGGGTCGGCGTAAGAAACCAGTAAGTGGCAACAATTCATCAGTCTTAGCAATATCTACACATGACATTGCCACGCCACTAACATTTTTCGATGAGACGCAGCCGCTGGATGACACACAAACAGTTGTGGAAGAGACATAGGCTCATGGCATAGGTAAGACCATTGTACAAACCTACACTAGAAAAAGGAGTGCAAAAATAAATAAATAAATTGCTAGCAAAAAAAAGAAGAAACTGCATGTTTATGTCAATTGCCTATTGAATGCAATGATTGGAGGGAATGCCACCCCAGCAGCAAATGAGTTGGGATTGGAAATTAGGCGTTTGTGCCCTCTCAAGGGCGTGAAGTCATGGAACAAAATTGATCAGAGTATCAAAGATACTATTGTACAAGTTGTGCTAGTAATTATTGACCTTGAACTAAATGTCTTCATTACTTATATTTGTAATTGTTGCATTTAATTTATGTAATACTTCGCATATTTATGCTTGCAGGACAAGTTTGATATTGGTGAGGATTTGCATACTGACAAACAAGCTCAAGAGGTCGTTGATAGAAAGGTGTATCTCTTCTACAAGGATTGGAGTTACAACCTAAAGCAATACTTCCTCGAACTTGAAAAAGAGGGTGTTGATGACCCTTATAGTCATCCTCCTACAGGAGTTTACTTGGACGATTCGAAACATATGATTGATGTGGCTTGGAAAGATGAATCTCATTTGGTACAAAACATTTAAAAACACTTTATTGCTTTCAAATTGTATTATGCATTGATATGTAATAATTGTTGAATCCCTATATTTTTTTAGAAACGATCAAAAGCCGATAAAGCAAATAGGAGTATGCTACCATACAATCATACAAGTGGATCTCGATCATTTCCAATAGCAATGTCGAACATGGTGAGAAATTGTTCATTTGAAAAATATATGAATCACTCATATAACCAAAAGTCATGGTTAATACTTTGACGAATTAATTTCATTATTTGAAATTAACAGGTAAATGAGAATGGAGAGTTGGATTTTATGGAATTTTATGAGAAATCACACAAGTCGAAGATGACTAACGAATGGATTCATCCCAAATGTGGAGAGCTACATGTAAGTATTGAACTTTTTCTGCAATTGTATTTAATATTAATTATTATCTAGGCACAAAATTTCATGTTATTCCTTGTGCATTTGTTGAATAGTTTACTGTTTTTTGCAATGACAGGATGAGATGGTGAATCTACAAGTGGCAGCCACAAAAGTGGGGATGCCATAGACACAGGAGAAACTCTTACGGCAAATGCATGGCCAGAAAAAGAATTACTTGTGTGGATTTGGCATTGGCCCATGACCCTATTCGCTATATGATAGTGCGGCACGAGCTAGTGACAAACATATGGAGGTAGTGAGAGCTGAGATGGAGGTTCTTCGTGAGGAACGCAAAAAAGATCACAAAGAGTTGATAAAGGAGAAATAAGAGTGCCAGAGAGATCGTGAAGAGATGATAAGAGAAAGAGAGGAGATGATGAAACAAGTAGAAGAAGGAAAAAAAGCAAGGGAGAAGATGATGAAAGAAGTAGAAGAAGGAAAAAAAGCAAGGGAGGCGAAACAAGAACAACTTAATCATTTGAGCAACGTAGTTTTACGATTCACAACTCTGTTGCAAGATTCAGATGGTCATCATCCTATTTGGTAAGAAGAATTTCATTCATATGAGATTAAAAGTTGTACAAAAATACTTCAAATATTGACAATATCGTTTTGGAGAACTTGGAATTGTTTTCACATTATACAAATAAGAGGAGAAAAGAAATGTGAGATTAATTTGTTAACTAAGTCATTAATTATGTAAAAAAAGGAGAGGAGCGAAGAGAATATTTAATGATGTAAATTTCCCATGTTATCACAATGATGGAATTCTATTAAATGATAAACCTATAAAAAAAAAAAAAAAACACATATGACCTGTGGCTAAACACCATAATTAGTGTGCCTTAAACTTAACCGAAAAAGGGCATTATCGGGGCAAAAATGTGAAACAGCCCCTGAACCACCATACAGATGTCATGGCCAACTTTCCCGTGACAAATAGGACCTATGACAATAGACGGAATGTAATTAGCACACGTAGGTTGGGAGTTAGAGCCAAAAATATATTAAACTTAACCAAAAAGGGGCGTTAAGGGTTGAAAATACGACACAGCC
This sequence comes from Camellia sinensis, assembly GCF_055761805.1. Taxonomy (NCBI): domain Eukaryota; kingdom Viridiplantae; phylum Streptophyta; class Magnoliopsida; order Ericales; family Theaceae; genus Camellia; species Camellia sinensis. The sequence continues at coordinate 77,878,537 of NC_138964.1, forward strand.
CCGGAACCACCGTACAGATGTCACGGCCACCTTTCCCGTGATGAATAGGACCTGTGACAATAGTTAGAATGTAATTAGCACACTTAGGTTGGGAGTTAGAGCCGAAAATGGCTTAAACTTAACCGAAAAAAGGCGTTAAGGGGGAAAAATGTGAAACTGCCCCCGAACCACCATATGGATGACAAATAGAACCTGTGACAACATATATAATATAATTAGCATGCGTAGGCTGGGAGTTAGAGCCGAAAATGCCTTAACCGAAAAAGGGCATTAAGTGGCGAAAATGTGAAACAGCTCCCGAACCACCGTACGGATGTCACAGCCAGCTTTCGTATGACAAATAGGACCTGTGATAACAGCCAAAATGTAATTAGCACATGTAAGTTGGGAGTTAGAGATGAAAATTCCTTAATATTAACCAAAAAAAGGTATGAAGGGGGCAAAATTGCGAAACAACCCTCGAACCACCGTACGGATGTCATAGCCAGCTTCTTCATTACAAATAGGACCTATGACAACAAACAGAATGTAATTAGCGTGCATAGGTTGGGAGTTAGAGTTGAAAACACCTTAAACAATTACACGCGTAAGTTGGGAGTTAGAGCCGAAAGCACATTAAACTTAACGACACCTTAAACTTAATCGAAAAAGGGCGTTAAATGGGCGACAATGCGAAACAGCCCCCAAACCATCGTACGGATGTCATGGCCAGCTTTTCCATGACAAATAGGACTTGTGACGCAAGACGGAATGTAATTAGCACGCGTAGGTTAAGAGTTAGAGCCGAAAATGCCTTAAACTTAACAAAAAAAAGGGTGTTAAGGGAGGCGAAAAAGCAAAATAGCCTATGAACCAACATACCGATGTTAAGGCCACCTTCCCCATGAAAAATAGGACCTGTGACAATAGACGGAATGTAATTAGCACGCGTAGATTTGGAGTTAGAGCCAAAAACGCCTTAAACTTAACCGAAAAAAGGGTATCAAGGGGGTGAAAATGTGAAACAGCCCCCGAACCACCGTACAGATGTCACGACCACCTTCCACGTGATAAATAGGACTTGTGACAATAGATGAAATGTAATTAGCACATGTAGGTTACGAGTTAGACCCGAAAACGCCTTAAACTTAACAAAAAAAAAAGGGCATTAAGGGATGAAAATACGAAACAACCCCCGAACCACCATACGGATGTCACGAACAGCTTCCCTATGACAAATAAAACCTGTGACAATTGATGGAATGTAATTAGCACGTGTAGGTTGGGAGTTAGACCCGAAAACGCCTTAAACGTAACCGAAAAAAGGTGTGAAGGGGGCAAAACTGGGAAACAACCCCCAAACCACCGTACAAATGTCACGGCCAGCTTCCCTGTGATAAATAGGACCTTTGCCGACTATAAGTTTAGTAGCGAAAAATGTGAGACTTTAGGCGACTAAACTTTTAGTAGCTAAAACACAATCACACTTTAGGCGACTAACATATTTAGTAGCTAAAAAAATAATAGGAGAAACAAAAAATAATTTTGGCAACTAAATCTTTAGTAGCTAGATATAAATAAGGTTTTTCGCGACAAATTATTTTTAGTCGCTCAAAAGGTGATATTTAATTTTTTTTTCAATACTTTTGGCGACTAAAAAATTAGTCGGCATTTCAGTACATTTGGCATCACAAATTACCTTTCCCGACAATCCTTCAATGACTACTCTTGCGACCAAAAATATTAGTCACTAACAAGTTTCGGTCACAAACAGATAACTTTTGGCGACTAAAAAATTTAGTTGCCAAAAGTAAGTGACTTTTAACCAAGTGATCAATCGCACTTCAAGAGTGATGGATTGCAACACAAAGGAATTGATCGCACAACGATTGCTATGTTCTACTCAAAAGTCTCAAACGAAGCGATGGATCACCCATTGATTGCCACTCACTATTTGAATGCCTTACAAAATTTCCAAATGCAGTGATCGCTTCAATGATTACTAGGCGGTGTTTGGGAACTTGGTTTTGGGATTTTTTTTTTTTCACTACAAGACAAATCTTTTACAAAACCAAAAAAAAAAAAAACAAATACAAACAAAATATCACATCAAATCTCATAATCATTTCACTTTTTCTCTCACAAACATCACATCCAGACACAAAAAAACCCAACTAACCCAACTATCTTCCCAAACACAAAAAAAAATTTCTCCAATAATATCCTACAACTAAAAAAACCTACAAAAAAACCCACTTCCCAAACACCCACTATGTTTTGCTGAAAACTCAACAAAAACTCAAATGAAGCGATCGTTCGCCTCGAGCTACGATCGATCACCAGTCCAACTAATTCCCCAAATGTTCCAAGTTACTCTCATACAATACCAAGGTAAAGAATTGTAGTTGTCACTACCCAGACCTACTCCCAAAAGCTTAGGTCATGACCGGCCCGTACAAAGGCCTCAAAACAACATCAAATAATATAATTTATTGAACAATAGGGCCTAAATCGGAAGCAATTAAATAATAAAACGTCCCTTGAGCAGTGTCTATATGGCAAGATTATTACATATCTCATAAATGGAGAAGTTTACATACACCATTCAAATAAAAATAGAATCCAAGCATGTGTACGTACAAGGAGTTAAGAACCTCAAAAGTTACATAATCACAAAATGTGTAACAAAAGCCACCAAGAATTTAACAAAAATGTGGCATTGAACTCCTTAAGAGGCAAAAGACTCCAATGTAGGACTTAACAAAAATGTCCACAAAAGGCGCTTGAAGCTGACCTAGGGCTGGCCTCCAAGCTGACCACCTACAAAACATACATGAATATGGAATGAGCCAGGCTCAGTGAATAATAATAACGTATGAAGGCATGTAAATACGCATGTGTCTTGAAGAATATGTACGTATTGCATGTATGTCCTTTTCATCAGCACATTTCGGAATGGCTTCAGGCCCAATAATAATAGAACGACCTCGGGCCCATTTGATATGTCATTGCGGTCAAGTGTTCAACCAGTTTAACCAAAGCACAAGTTGTATAAATCATATCATTCATGGACAAAAATATAAAATTCGTAACTTTCAACATAGTGTTACATTACTATTACTCACAGTGATTCGGTCGCGTAATGGTCCCTTCCGGCGAGTGACCTACACGTGGCACACACGCAACTTAATAAACACTTAGTTCCTTTCTAAGCTTCTTTAATGAATTTTAATCTGTTCCATTCGTTCTTTCATTTTCTCTTGTGTTTGTACAATACATATGCACGTGAGAATAGTTGGAAACCATGTAATTGGAGGCCCGGAATCGAAAAAGGAAAGAAAACAAAACTAGAAAAATCAGCCCTGTTGGCTGCACGTGCGGTGGTCCTGGCCGTTCGTGTGGTGGTCTTGGCTGGATAAGCGAGCAAATTTCAAAATCAAAATTGTCCAAAGCGGGGTTGGCCACTCGTGCGGTGGACCCAGCCACATGAGCGGTCTGGGTTGAAAATTTCAGTCCGAAAATCTATCAATTTCTCAAGCTTTCTGTATGCACATCCAAGGCTCAATCCAAGCAAGTAAAACACAACTTATTTTAATTTGGTATATACAACTCTACTTTCCACATTGCTTTCATGCTCTTCAAATTTTCATGATATAGATATATATACATATACAAACATATATACATGAGTCCAAAGCATGCCAAAAACTAAAGATAACAAGGAAATAGCTCACAATCTAACTCAAGACAACCCAAAACACAAGAATCTAACCAACTCCAAAGAGTACATGCTCAATTTCATGGAATACATTCAAACAAGCCATATCTCATAAACCCTAATTTCATCTTAGGTCTTGATTCTCATCAATTGAAGAGACATTCTATGTAGTTGAGTTAATTGTCACTTACCTTGAGCTAGATCCTTGGTTTCCCCCTTCAATTCCCAAGCTCTAATCTCTTAGGTTGAATTCTCTCATCTTCCTCCCTTTTCCTCTTCTTTCCTCTCTAGAAGCTCTTCGACAAAATATCCTAAGCCTAAGTTTTAGTTCTTGTCACAAGGCTCAAGCACATATCCTATATCACTTAGCTTGTTGAGTCAAAATAAGGGTAATTACAAGTTTAGCTTAAATAAATCAAATTAATTCGTTACGAATCAAATTTTTATAAAACTTTATATTATGTCCTAAAAATCATGCTAATCATAACTGTAAAGTCAATTTCGATTTATCACGCCTCTAAGGCCTTCAATTTCTAGCCCGAAAGTCACAATATCAATAGATTTTTCTCATAACCGACAGATACAAATTTATAAACATGGAATTCACATATTCAAACATGAAATTTTACATCAAACACATAAACACACATATAATAAGGAAATTTAAAAATATGAAAATGTCGGATTATTACACTAGAAAAAGAATGCAAAGTTATCACAATATGGTTCGTATGCACACGTGTCGAAAAGGCCAATTGGTTCGAGCTTAGACCCAGACCGTTACACATGGGATCTTTAGGCATAAATGCCAAGTCGCTTGTGATCTTGGGCTCAAGTGCCAAATTATAAAGGATACTAGGCTTTGTCTGTAAGGAAAATATGGGTCATTAGCCTGTTATTGGGTTAGGTATCTCGGAATTTAATGCTGAAAATATGTAACCAAATGATGATTGCCGGGCCAAGTGCTTAACTTATAAACAATGTCAAATGTTGACTATCTACTTGGCTCATCTCATGGTCCAATATTTCTTTTAGTCCGTGCACTCTTTAATAGCCCACCACCACAAGATTCGATTATTACGTATGTAATTATTTTGTCGAATATCGAATTATTTTGAAATGTCACATGACCTTATGAGAATTAGTCGTGTGTACGCATTCTCATTCGATGTGTCTACTTATTCCAAAAGTAACATCAACAACTATCATTTTTTTTCAATTTTTATCATAATATCTTATCACCTTCTATGATCATCATTGATGGATGCAACAATCAAAAGGTCATGCACTTCAAATTTATTTTTTTAAAAAAAATTATATTTTAAATCCCTAATCTATGTGATGATTTTTCAATCCACAAAATTTATATGGTGACAAAATCAAGTGAGCCTGTTAAAAGTTTTCATTAGAATTATTAAAAAGGAAAGTAAAAGGTTCCTGACAGGTCATTTCCAATCAAACAATTGTCCTGCCAAGAATGCAATTTTTCATATGCTATGTCTCACATTGGGCCTCAATTGGCCGAAAGTAGCACAACACACCATGTGAAAAAAAGTTGAAACTTTAGATGACGATGCCTAAAGTTTTGACAAAACCTCCTTATCCTAAAAATATTAATTTAAAATATTTTTAATTTATATATAAAAAACTTAACCCTCATTCCTTATTTTTTGTTTAAGAAAAAAATATTAATAATATTGTACATTTTAATGTATCAATTTGTATTTGTATAAATATTCAATCTCAAATAAGAATTTTTATGTGTCCGTCCTTACTGAGAAAAATTGTTCCTTTGGGAGGGATATCCGATTTAAGCAAAAATAATTAAAATTGCAAATAATATTGTTCAAGTTAAGCAATAGTTTTTAAAGGTATATCTAATTCTTATCATCTAAACATAACATGTTTCTTGCGTGTGTAAACCATCTTCCTCATCATAGACATAACTTATTAGGTTTGTAAAAGTGTCAAAAAAAACTTATTTGAGAAAGCCTGTAGTACATATTTTTAAAAGGGGAACTTAATGACTTGGGGATGAGTATACATGCATTCAATGCAAAATGGGTCAAAAAAATGGGTTTAGGAAATGCCCACCCAAACTAACACAAAAAACTGGGCAATTTGTCTACTGGGTGGTCGACCGGGCTGATGACCGAGAGGTCAACCGACCAGACAAGAAAAACTTCATTTCACTCCAGTTCGACTCCGTTTCACTCTAGTGCCCAACGGGACCTAAACCCTTGGCCAAAATAGGCTTAGGGTGGAGAGTAAAACTCAAATTCCATCTTTTCTACTAAGGATTGTGCAAAAATCACATTCTGATTTTTATCATCCGAGTAATCAAAAGAAAGTACCCAAGTCTTAGGGCCAGACAAAATGGAATGTCTATAGTTGCCCTTCTTTGACAGAACTCTAAGTCATTTTCATGACGTGAGTGAATGTCAAAACCTAAAGACGACCCTTTTGAAAAGGTCGTAAGACTTGGATAAACAAACAAGATGTAAATGCAATTGGTTGAACTCAAGAGTTGCCTATGTATCCCTTTGCAAAGAATCAAACCAGTGTAGTTCAAGGGCAGAATACAAATGACATGCTTGAAGTGCAACTTAAAAGCTGGACTTATAGGCTTCGCGTAGCCTGTTTTTCCTGAAAATTCATGATTATGCCAAGCAATGCAATGGAATGATGATAAAGACATGAAGATGGCAACATGAGAGGCAAGCCTCATGCAAATGATATGAAGCATAACAACAGGTGCATTGCATATAAATGTGCCAACACAAACAACATTGACAGTGCATCACAGACAAATGGGCCACAACACCGCATACAAATATGCCACAGCGCAAATGATAGAGGGGAAAGGTGAACTCAAAATCCAAACATGTCTCATGCAAGAGGAGGAATAGTGAACTTGAAATCCAAACTCATCTCACGCGAGAGGAAAAATGGTGAATTCAAAATCCAAACGGATTTCACGCGGGAGGGAAAATAGTGAACTCAAAATCCAAATGCATTTCACGCGAGAGGAAGAAATACTAAACTCAAAATCCAAATACGTTTCACGCGAGAAGAGAAATAGTGTACCTAAGATCCAAACACATCTCACACGAGAGGTGGAAATAGTGAACTCAAAATCCAAACGTGTTTCACGCAAGAGGAAGAAATAGTGAACTCGAAATTCGAACGTGTTTCACACGAGAAGAGAAATAGTGAACCTGAAAACTTTCACGCGAAAAGAGAAAATAGTGAACTCAAAATCCAAGCGCATTTCACGTGAGAGAAGAAATAGTGAACATGATATCCAAACGCTTCTCATGTCAGAAGAAGAAATGCGGTATAACCAACAGGCATACCTAACCATATTTCATACGGAGAGGGGAAAGGTTTCAACCAAGTAAACTTCAAATCCTAACGCGTTTCACATGAAAGGTGGAAATGTGGGGTAACCAACAGGCATACCTAATTGTATTCCATACAGAGAGGGGGAAGGTTTTAACTGAGTAAACTTGGAATCCTAACACATTTCACGCGAAATGAGGAAATATGGCATAACCAACAAGTATACCTAACTGTATTTCATATGGAGAGGGGTGTAGACACCCCATTTTTGACCGTCCTCAAGACTTGGACATCATCGTTTGAACACTTGATGATGATCCATGCTCGTGTTCGTTTTGAGTTCCCGGAGGTCTCGGCGGCGCGCCTTGCCTCAAGATCTCTCAACTTGACTGTTTTGTGCTTGGTTGTAGACCAAGGACTTGTATTTTTGCTTCTAAGGGAAGAGGGTGGTTTGTTGGTCATCCCCTTAACCCACCGACCAAGTCTTGAAGCCACTGACCCCTTTTTCTTGCCACCGGCCAAAAGTGTTGGCTAATCGACACTATATTTGGTCGGTCGGCCGCCTTTATTGGCCAATTGGCCATATTTTCTGGCCGACCCCTTTCCATCTGCTTTTGGCAGATATTTTGTGCCAGCTGCAGCTAGCACGCACAATTCCCCCCTCCATACACGTGTGTGGAGGGATTTCAGCCTTGCTTAGCTTCTCCAAGAAGCTTTGCAAAAGTGGATTTCTATAAGAAGGGAGGCCCTCCTCCCTTCCTAGGGGTTCTGGAATTTTAGGGTTAGAGTTCATATATCTCTCTATATATATATTTGTGTGTGTATTTGTGATCAAAAGTGTGTTTTGTTCATATTTTTGCACTAAGGCACCTAGTGTTACACCATACTTGAGTTGCTAAGGTGCTAAAGAGTTGGTTTTGGAGTTCTTGGGTTGCTTTGAACTCAGAAAACGTGCTGGAGCTTTGTTCTTGAAGAGGTTCTACAAGGGTGAGTTCCTTGCTCTAGATTCCCCTTTCTTGCTTAAGCTTTTAGCCCATCTTGGTTCTTGTTTTAAGCTTGGTATATAACTGATAAAAGTTCTGTTTTTACTTTCTTTAGAACTTTGTTTAAGGTCATTTTGAGGTTTAGGGTTGTTTCCCTCCTCTAAGGCCTTGTTAGGCCTTGTTTTAGGCCATCTCTTTTGGCCCTTGCTTTAAGATTTGCATGACCTCTCTACTATTGAAATCTAGAGAAATTTCAGTGGTGGAGAGGTAGTTTTGGTGTCCTAAATAGGAGAGGGTCATCCCCTCTCCTTGTTGCCTTTAATGCTTACATAATTGGCTTATGTTTGTAGCGTATGTGCTTAGCTTGTTTTAGCTTCATTTCAGTATATATTAGGCTTTGTTTTGCCATGATATAGCACTGTTTTGACTTGGTTTAGACATATCATGCATGCTTCATGTACTTGTCTTGTAATCCCATGATTTGGCCTAACATGCATCATGTTGTGACATGCTATTTTAGCATGATTTTAGCTTAACTTCATGAAGCTTCTAGTCTTGTTTTAGCATGCTAAAGCTCTGTTTTTCATTGTTTTGGTCATGCTTGCATTGTTTTGTATAACTACGATACAATCTAGCTTGTTAGCTTTGGGTGCTTAAGTCGCTAGCATGCTTTACTTGGGCCATTTCAGTGATTTGGAATCATTTGTTATGTTATTTTAGTCCATATTTCATGCTTGTGTGCTTGCATTTGTCATCCTTTCAATGCTTTGAAGAGTTAGTGTCTTATGCTCCATGACCGGGTCATTATGCATGCCCTTATGCTTAGGTCATTTAGATGCCATCTAAGTGGGTTTTTGATTTTGTTTTAACATGCCATAACTCTGATTTTGGTTGTTTAAATCATGCCATGTTTGGTTGTATTAGGTGTAGTGTAACACCTCTTTCGTGGCCTTGTATGCCTCATGTTCTGCCCCTTTGTTTTAGCTTATTTTGGCTTTGGTCATTGCATGTTTTAGGCTCACTTTGCCATGATTTAGGACTGTTTTGGGTCGTGCTTGCCATATGCTCTTTGTTTTGTGTAGCTTTGGTTCAAGTCCCTTGACTAGTCTTAGGCTTTAAGCCTTAGGCATGCCATGCTTGACTTGTTTATGTGATTTGGCATCACTCCTAGCATTATTTCAGAGCATGTAATGTTGTCACATTTGCATGCTTTTCATTCCTTTTGAGTGTGCCTAAAAGCTGCCCTTTTATGCTTAAGTGTTAGGCCAATTGGCATGCATGTTTGTATGTGCGTTTGTCCTCATTTCTGTGGCATCTTGGCCACTGATTTGGACCTATTTGAGAGCTGTCCATTTTGATTTAAGACCATCCCCGCATGTTGTTGCATGCTTGCCTTGCATGTTGTCACTTGCTTGTGGCATATTTGGTAAATTGCATGTTATAGCATGCTAGTTCAATTGTGCCTTGTTGTATACTTGGTCCATGACATGTTGTTGCATGCTTAAGTTGTAATGCATTTGGCATGCATTCTCTTCTTTAAGTTGCTTAACATGTTGTTACATGTTTGCCTCACATGTTGTTACGTGCTTGAATGTTGTCACATGCCTTGCATGTTTGCATGCTTGTTAAGTTACATGCTTGTTTGCATGCTTGTCTTTGCACATTGTTATATGCTAATTGCCTTGTATAGCATTGTTGCCTGCATGCTCATGTTGCATTAGTTTGCTTGCATGCTTAGGTTGCACAGCATTGTACATGCATCACTTGCCTCTTGATCAATCATGATAGGGGTTGGGGGGCCCCTTATGTGTTTTGTGTGCATTTCATTTGATATTGAAGTTGCACACTTGGCTTCTTTGGCCATCATGCATTGAAATGCGTGATTGATGGCCCGAAGGCCGAGGACTATATTCCCTTGAGTTCATGACATGATAGGGAGAATGGTAGTGCATACACTGTCTTGCAAATGCATTGCCATGCTCTGTTTGTCCTCTGCTGCAACAAAAACAGGATTCTGCAGGAAGAGATGGTCAATCGGCCATCTTCAGTGCCAGCCGGCTATGTATTGTTGGCCGATATCTCCACAAATGGTCGATGACCACTATCCCTTGGCCGATGACCCCATCTCTTGGCCGGTGACCTCCCACAGTGCTCAAGGAGTGGTTCAGAAGCATCCTTGAGACTTATGCAGTCTGCAGAGGTACAGAGCAGTGCAAACAGAGGCAACATGTAGCATGGCGATGGATTTTCGAGCGAAGCCGTATGAGCGCGCATGCATCCCTCGTCACGAGGCCATTCAATGTTTTAATAGCTTAGAATAGTTATTTGCTTCAATTTGGTTATGTAATAATTAATTAGCTTGTTAGTTAGTTAATTAGTTGGCTTATATTATTTATTCGGACCCTCCGTCGAGAGGGCAAACTTTGTAATAAGTGTGCGTGAGTGTGTGAATGTCTTCCAACCCCACGTTTTTCTCCCTTTTACTTACCTGCTTTTGATGGTTAGTTTAAGGCATGTTTCAATTAGCATACCTATGCTCCACATGTTTGCATTCATTCATTTGTATTGCATGCACCGGGCTCGGCGCATCATACTAACTACATTGTATTTCAATCCCAAGTTGAGTACATGATTATCAAGTTACATCTCATGTGCCATTTTAGAATAGCTGAGCCTATTTCTAGTTTCATTTTGCATGTGTTGCATTAAGCATTCTTAACATAGCTAGGATCATGCATTGATTTCTAACATAGCTTTTGTTTTAGCTCGGAGTACACAGTAAGTGTTTATGCTTTAGCATCTTGCATAAGTGTTACTGTTGTCATGATAGCATGCTTGCCATGAGGCTAATTGCTTATTTGCTATAACTGCCTGAATGCCTGTGGGTGAAGGTTAGATTACTTAAATTGGAATAATTCATTGAAATACGAGTTTTAAGCCCACTTGAGAGTGGCAAAATCATGTTTTCTAAGCCCACCTGAGGGTGGCAAATCCACATCTTAGTCTACTTGCGAGTAGCACATTCAAACCATTTCCAAACAAACAAACATAAGATGTTTTGTTCCAAATGAGGCGATCTAATCTATACTTATGTGTTGTGCCCATCACATAGTAGTTCTAGCTAATAACCGGAATAAGAATGCATGTGTTTTCAAAAACAAGATATCATGTTTAGTAGTGGCCGATCTTTGATAGGGCGAGCAGGGGTACTCATTGCATGGCCTTCCCCAATCGTTAGTATATTTGTAACGAGCGGGGGTGCTCGTTACTATTTTCTAACGTTAGTATATTAATATCAAGGTTTCATAAATTTAGACTTGGTCCCTATATACTTTTATTTTATTTCATTGTAACCCTTAATTGTAGTATTTTAATAATTAATGTACTTGTGCCTATTATGTTATATTTATGAATACAAATATCTCATACAAATATCTCATATATATATATATATTTCTTGGAGCCCAAGTAGCTAGTCATGTGAGGGTTGAAATGGTCTTGATGACATTGATAACAACTTTGACAAATTACACTCATATGACTTGGTCCGTAAAAAACCTTCCAAACCTTTCTCTATATATGCACACTTCTCCCCCTCATTTTACACATTTTCAGCCACGCACTAGATGAGTGAGAGAGAGTGATCTTGGGGGGAAAAAAGAGAGGGAGAGAGAGAGAAAGATGAGAAAAAGAAAAAGAAGAATTTTGTTGAGTCTTGTACAACAAAGGTAAACATACATCACCTCTTCTCTCAAGTTCTTTTACCACTTGTTTTTCCCCTCCTAATACATTCGCTTTGTATATATATGTTGTAGTCTAGGCCTACACTCTTGTATAAATGTGTATTAATCAAGAAATGGTGTGCATCTCTTTCTTTCCAAAATTTCCAACAGCAATTCTTTTCCCTTTCTTGAATTTATTTTCCTATCAAAACTCCATAAACTCAAAATATGTTTTTATGGTGTAATATTTGGTATGTCTAGAGTATGTGATAATTTTGGTAGGACCTAAGGATGTATTTTTATAACCTAAACAATTTTTTCTAAGTTTGTTACTCATAGAACCAGAAAAATAGTCAACTTTCTCTATTTTTATAAAATTCCAAAAAAATAATCTTGAGTCCAATTTTATGTCCAAATCTTAATCTGGGTGTTATATTTTAACTAAAATTTGTTTGAACTCAAGAGAGTGAAGGGTTTGAGAGAAAAATCGATTTGCATAACGGTCAACGAATCTGGACAGATCTTGGTAATTCTGAATTATCTTAAAATCTAAAATACGTATCCTACTTTCGTAAATTGAGTTTGAAACTAGACTTATTTATCTATAAACTCACATGAGGCCAGATACTTAGGTCCAATAAAAGTATTTTTTTCATAATTATTTTCAAACTGGTTCAAATCTGGAAATCTGGAAATTTGTGTTAATATGCTCTTATTTGGTTTGCAACTCTTATATTCTATGTTTCTTGAATGTTTTAGTCTTGATATGTAATCTATGATAAATTGTGAATTTGCTTTATCATGAATAAATTACTTGTTGTTTATTTTGGATTCGTAATTACACTAACCATGCTTTGCTATAACTAAGAACATAATGCACTTAATAAAGGGGAAATCAAATGGGATGGTAATGGGTTGCGATCATTGTATTAAATTTTATCAGATAATGAACGATGGATTCAAGAGTATGATATAGTGGAATGTGTTCCATTTTTGTGAAGTCTTGCGCAAGTGTGTTTTCGAACCCTAATATGGCACGGGAGGTATTCTGGCTGCTTAACGGAAATGGGAGGCATAAGGGTGGCAGTGAGGGTCTCACATAGGGAGAGTATCCCTAGAAGCTTGTTCCCTTGGGGCAGACCGTGATGCCACCACTTGGGTATGTAGCCTAGGTGCGTGGGTATCATTGGTAATTATGCGGTAAGCGGCGCACTGGTGGTTATGCGGTAAGCAACGCAATGGTATTGTATTAACTAATGGAGAGTCAGAATTGTCCGTGGCCAGTGTTAGTGGTTGGGTAGGAACGGCATTCCGCAGGGAGTTGCCTAGAACTAACTAAAATTGACTATTATTCATGAGAACTGAAATTTAATTATAAGCTCTGCTTAATTATTTCTTTCGTTGTATGTTATGATCGTGCCGTTATGTTACTTATGTATTTGGAATGGGAAAAGGGTTGGGATGTGTGTGTCTACTGGGCATTCCAAGCTCATGGCGTTTTATGTCAGGTGAAGACGAGTTTTACATCGAGAATGAAATCCCTAAATGCTTTGCGGAACCATGGCTGCCATAGAGATTAGATTTTATATTTCCTGTATTTTGGATAAACTTTTTGTATCAAGGAACTGATCTGTATTTAAACTATTATTAATATTTTCTTTTAGTGTAATTATTTGTATTTTGTGCTTAAAATGATGTGTATCCGCTAGTTAAACCCCGGTGTATCGTTGTATTATATTAACAAAATTTGGGGCATCACAATTTCAATAATCACAGTGCGCCTGATCTACAGCTAAATTTGCATTTGTAGATTTAATCAATTCCTATGTGATTATGTGTACTACCTCATGTTCTTGAGATGATTCATAAGTCATATCTCAGAAGCCAAATCTTTAGTTGCATCTCATGTGTGAATTGCATTAGGATTTTGTATATAAGATCAGGCATATTTCGCTAACTTTGTTTTGTAGTTGTTTGTGGGACATTGGTAAACATGTAAGTTTTTATGCTTTAGCATCCTACTTGTGTGTTTTTTTTACTGTATTTAGTATCCCACCATGAGGCTATACATCTTCAAAACTCTTTCAAACTAAATAAAATCAAGTTGTTCCAAAGTGGGTGGCATAGTCTATACTTGTATGTTTTACATAGAAACTTTTAGATTTATCTAATAACCGAAATATGAACATATAAAGTTAATAAAACTTACATCATGGTTTGGTAGAGGCCGATCTTTGATTGGGTGAGCGGTGGTGCTCAATTAATGATCTTCCCTTCTCATACCTAAGGTTACGATGAATGGTGGCCTTGGCACAAGTCACGGGTTTCCTAATTTTCTTAAAAATATTAAATGCCAACTTTAAAATCTGGTGATGTAGTCCATTTTTGGCAAAGATTTTGTATCAACACAGATTTTCTATAAAAGTTGCCAAATCTGGACTCGCATCTATGTTTCACATTGCACTCGTGAGACTAGATCAAAGAAGTCGAGAGTCCGAATTGTTAATGCCCACGGGTACCCCCAGGTTTGTTACACCACCTAAGGCATGTTATGTTTAAATAGAGAAGAGAATTAAAGTTTAAGTGCATTATAAATTAATATAGGAAGTTTAAGAACTATTCAAGTGCGTCAATGTTTTATTCTTGTCTTGTATAGCGCAAGCTTGAGGAGATTTAAACCCTAGTTCATAGAGCCAATTGTGAGTAGTAATTTAGTAACGCTATCCTTAATTAAACATGTTTTCAATATAAACCATGATTATGTTTCAAACTTCATATATCTTGTTATGAATGAACATTTATACTCTTTTATCATGTACTTAGATGGCATTCTTGGATCATGTCCTATAATTGGGGGAATATCCAATCATGTATTATGACTGAGCTCATCTTGTTTCGTTTAGCCAGTACCCGAGCCGGTTAAGCACCTTGTAATCCTTGATATGCTCATCAAATATGTATTTTATTTGCAAGTCAAGCTTTGTTTGTCTTGTTCAAATTATATGTTATCTCAAAGGAATGTTTAAAACTTTCAATGTTCATTCATTTACTGCCTTACTATATTACTATTCACTGGGCTATAGCTCACTTCTCTCCCTTATATATGTAGGTGAAGAAGAAAAACCAGTACATGAGGAAGAGTCGCACTAATGCTTTGCTTTTCTTTTTATTTGTTTCTTTTCAAGTTAACCTGGAGTTAGTGGTTTTGTTTTTATGTTTATAGTTTTGTAGAAATGTCTTTTGGTGTTGTGTCCTTTTATTTTGTTGGATAGATATGTAAATGTTAATGTAAATAAATAAGAAATATACTTGTTTTGCTATCATTTTACTTATGCACTTACTCTGAATGGGTATTGGATTAATGTAATAAACAAGTTGTTCCACGTAAGTCCCAAGATTTTAGTCCAATCTTGTCTTGTCTTGTCAAGCCTTTGGTAGTCAAACACTATTGGCCGGTCATAGCTATTATCCTGTCTGGGGCGGGATGGGGTGGTGACAGAGTGGTATCAGAGCACAAGTTTGTACACACACGCACTTGTCCTTCAAAGCATAGGATTTTCCTAGAAAAATGTTAGGAATGCATTCATGATAGTGCTTGTAATGAGATGTATATCTTATATGATATTGAAACATCATGTGCATATTTATGAATGTTTAATTGATGTTTCTTGTGCACAGCATCATGGTAAGGGAAAAAAGAGAATCCTCTACTAGTTGTATGGATAAACTTGAAATGATATTAGAAGGAGTAGCAGAGGTAGTTGAGGCACTCAGACAAAGAAATCAAGAACAACCACAATAGTAACCACAACCACAGTAGTAGCAACAACTATTGTAGCAACCGATGCCATTGTAGATGGATTTTTCGAATCAGGAAACAATGGCATTAATTAGGGAATACAAGAAAATGAAACCGACTCAATTTGAGGGAGGTATAGATCCATTGAAGATGGAGGCTTAGGTGCTAGAAACTAAGAAATTTTTCGAAGTCTTCCTATGTACCGAGACACAGAAGATGGCACTTGCTACATTCACTCTCGCAGAAGAGGCACGTACGTAGTGGATGTTAGTGAAGGGTCAACATGAAGGTATTACCTACAATTATTTCTTAGAAGTCTTCTACAGTAAATATTTTCTTCAGACCATCAAAGATAGAAAGGCTTTAGAGTTTCAAGCATTAAAGCAAGGAGGAGGCATAGTTTCAGAATATGATGCCAAGTTTACTGAATTGGCAAGGTTCACCCCACACATGGTGAACACGGACTATAACAAAGCAAGAAAGTTTGAGGAGGGTTTGAAAGGAGCAATTAAAGATGAAGTGAACCTCTTCCAACTGCCAACTTATATAAAAGTCCTAGAAAAAGCACTAATGGCTGAACAAAATGACAAAGATGAGTAGAAAACGAAGGAATAGTTCAGCAAGAAGCAAGGTTTTGGTGTTAAGAAAGGGTCGAGTAATCCACCGATCAAAAGGCCAAACACATGAAGCACTAGCAGTTCAAGTGAGGGTAACAAGACCATACCAACATGTCAGGAATGCAGTAAGAATCATTTTGGGGTATGTGAGCTACAGGAGCATGTTTTGAATGTGGATAAATGGGACATCAAGTCAAGGATTGTCCTAAGGCCAAGCAAAGGGGTGCAAGTAGTTCATCTGGGTTAGTTCAGAAACCAAGTGCTAAGGCTAACACTGGGAAAGAACTAGTGAGACAAGGCAGAGTCTTTGCACTTGTCCCAGGCGATGCTTAGAACACAGAATCAGTGGTGTCAGGTACACTTTCAATTTGTGCTCAAGATGCATATATTTTGATAGATTCAGGTTCTACACATTCATTCATATCTAGTGAGTTTGTGAGTAAATTGGATAAACAGCTAGAACCTTTGGATTACTTGTTATCAGTGTTTACACTCTCTGGTGAATCCTTGATTTGTACATTTATTTATCGAGATTGTGATATATTAGTTGCGAGTTTTAGTTTGACTGTAGATTTATTACCTATTGATATGAATCATTTTAATGCAATATTGGGAATGGATTGGTTGTTGACAAATTATGCTACCATTGACTATGTATCAAAATGTGTTACATTCCAACCACCCGATCAAGAAGAATTCTCTTTTTAAGGGAATGAAGTAGTGCCCCCACCATATCTTATTTCATCCATGAAGGCCAACTGATTACTCAATAAAGGATGTCGAGGCTATTTCTGCAGTGTCCTAACTATTCAAGAATTTGATGCTAACTTGGACAGTATTCCAATGGTAAGAGAGTTCCCATATGTGTTTTCTGATGACTTTTTGGGATATTTAATTGATAGGGAGATTTTACTATTGATGTAAAATTAGGAACTCAGCCCATCTCCAAAACTCCTTACAGAATGTCACCTGCATAATTGAAAGAATTAAAAATTCAATTGCAAGTCTTACTAAATAAAGGCTTCATCAAACCCAGTACATCGCCATGGGGTGCACCAGTGTTGTTTGTCAAAAAGAAATATGGAACGCTACGTCTATGCATTGATTATAGAGAGCTAAATAAAGTGACAATCAAGAACAAATACCCCATTGCCTAGAATTGATGCTTTATTTGACCAATTACAAGAGGCACAAGCCTCTTCTAAGATAAATCTCAAATCAGGCTACCACCAACTCAAGGTCAAGGCAGATCATGTAGAAAAGACAGCTTTTAGAACAAGGTATGGCCATTACGAATTTTTGGTTATGCCTTTCGAAGTTACTAATGCACCTGCATCGTTCATGGATCTAATGAATTGCATTTTTAAGCCTTATTTGGATAAGTTTATAGTAGTGTTCATTGTTGATATCCTTATTTACTCGAAAAGCCTAGAAGAACATTAACAACATTTAAGATTGATCCTTTAAACTTTTAGAGATGGAAAGTTGTTTGAAAAATTAAAGAAGTGCGAGTTTTGGCTATCTGGTGTAACATTTTTGGGGCATGTGATTGATAAAGAGGAGATTTTTGTTGATCCTCAAAAGATTGAAGCAATAGTTAACTAGCCAAGACCAACTACTATAACTGAAGTTTGAAATTTCCTTAGTTTAGCAGGATACTATAGGAGGTTTGTGAAAGATTTCTCCAAGATAACAATGCCACTCACACAACTAACATGAAAAGGAGTACCATTTGAGTGGACAAAAGAAAAGGATTCAAAGTATCTAGAGCTCAAAAATATATTAATTACAACACCGGTTCTGGTATTGCCAGCCAACATAGAGGGGTTTGTTATCTGCAGTGATACATCACATAAGGGATTGGGATGTGTTTTGGTACAGAACAATAGAGTTATTTCTTATACTTCATGCCAGCTAAAGCCACATGAGAAGAACTACTGAACGCATGATCTAGAACTGGCGCCTATAGTCTTTGCATTGAAGATATGGTGACATTATGTATACTGGTCTCCGTGTGAGGTATTTATTGATCACAAGAGTTTGAAATATTTGTTTACACAAAAAGAACTCAACATGAGACAGAGGAGGTGGCTCGAATTGATGAAGGATTATGATCTGCAAATCCAATATCACCCTAGCAAAGCAAACACTGTAGCAGATGCTCTTACCCAAAAGTCCACGGAAAATTTGGCATGTCTACTTACCAAACAAGGAGACATTTTACAAGATTTGCAAAAGATGGAGGTGGAGTTAGTCCTACATGAGATAGGAGGTATATTGGCTACAATTTCAGTACAACCAATGATTATTGAGGAAATTAAACAGAAGCAAATAGAGGATCCTTACCTAAAGAAAGCTTTTGAGGAAGTTGATTCAAAGCCAAGGAGGGGATTCACCATTAAAGATCAAGTGCTACAATTTGAAAGTAGAATGTGTGTTGTAGATATACCAGAATTGCAAAAGAAAGTTATGGAGGAAGCACACCGTTCTAAGTTTGCAGTCCACCCCGGGAATACTAAGATGTATCAAGATCTCAACTGAGTTTATTAGTGGCCAAACACGAAAAGGAACATAGCAGAATTAGTATCTCGATGCCTTCAATGCCAACAAATCAAAGCCGAACATCAAAGGTCAGTCGGTCTTCTTCAACCTCTTTCTGTTCCTAAATAGAAATTGGAACATATCACGATGGATTTTGCAATTGGCTTGCCTCGCACACCAAGACGTATGGATTCTATTTGGGTCATTGTTGATAGACTGACCTAGTCCGCCCAGTTCTTGCCTATGAAATCTTTTTATAACGTGGACAAACCTACTACTTTGTACATAATGAGATTGTTAGACTTCAAGGTGTGCCTGTTTCTATTGTATCGGATAGAGATTCTAAGTTTGTATCTAGATTTTGGCAAAGTTTGCAAAGAGCAATGGGAACAAAATTGAGGTTTAGTACTACTTTCTATCCACAAACAAATGAACAGTCAAAAAGGACTACACAAACTCTAGAGGATATGCTTCGTTTTTGTATTTTAGATTTCAAAGGAAGTTGGGATACTCATTTGTTGTTGGTAGAATTTGCCTACAACAACAGCTTCCAAGCGAGTATTTGGATGGCACCTTATGAGGCACTCTATGGAAAGAAAAAAAAATGTAGATCACCTATTTGTTGGATAGAGGTAGGAGATTAAGCAATATTGGGGCTCGAGATTATTTAAGTTACTACTGAAAAGATCGAGGTTATCCAACAACGAATCAAAACTGCTCAAAGTCATCAAAAGAGCTACGCAGATGCAAGGAAGAGGAATATAGAATTCAAAGTCAGATATCATATATTTTTGAAAGTCACACCAATGAAGGGCCAGACACAGTTTGGAAAGAAAGGAAAATTAGCTCCACGTCATATTGGACCTTTTGAGGTTTTAAAGAAAATTAGCCTAGTGGCTTACTGGATTGCATTACCATCAGAGATGGAGCAAGTGTACAATGTATTTCATATTTCTATCCTACGAGGTTATGCCTGGGGTCCTTCCCATGTAATTGATTACCAGAGGTTAGTAATTGATGAGGATTTGGAGTATGAAGAGCGCCTCATTCAAATTATTGACCATCAAGTAAAACAACTCAAAAATAAAGCAATACCAATGGTATAAGTGGAATGGCGAGAACACTATAGGAGGGATGCTACTTGGGAGAAAGAACATGAGATGAGAATGAGACATCGCAGTCTATTTTTTAGCAAAGCTAAGACAAGTTTGAAGGACCAAACTTTTTAAGGATGGGAGAATGAGACAACCAAGTTGTTCATGCATCATGATTACTTTATTGTCTACTCATTTAAGTTATGTATTGGACTTGTATGGTTTGTGCCTAGAGTTAGAGGATAGCTTAGAACTTGACTTGGAAACCATAGGTTAAGCTAATGCCTTAATTGAGGAACTCAAAGACCTTAGTCTAATAACCTTGACCATTTCATGTTATTTGTTATTTTGTTAATTAGGATTAGTAATAATTAAGTATGATTAGTGGAGGATTAATTAGACCAAGTATGATTAGGATAGGAATAGATTATTTAACTTTAAACTTTATTAATTAAGTCTAAGTAAGGGAATTAGTTAACTAATGGAGTTGCAACCTTGCCCAACCATATACAACAAATCCTCTAGTCCTAAATCAAACAAAATGGAGGAAGAAGCTGGAGAAATCAAGAACTAACGGGATAGAAGGAGAGGAAAAGAGAGGAAGGAAGGAGAACATAGAAGGGTACAAAGAATTCAATCAAAAATCAACCTAGAAGTATTCCAATGTGAGTTTTATATTCTAAATCTTGTAGTAGACTCCTTTAGCATCATGAATCATGCAAAAGTTAGGATGAAAATGATCACAGAATAAAAAACTTAGAGGGAAAGAAGAGAAGTTAGCTAAGGTGGCAAACTAGGGATGAAACTTAGGATTTCCAACTCTTTTGAATTGGTTTTTGGTGATTTGGATGTCCTTACACAACTATTTTCACATGTTCACTTGATTATACATGAGTTCACAAGTTGATTCTTGAAATCTAGAGTAAAAAATGTAAAACCATGGAAATTTTCATTTAAAGCTTGGACTAGGCTTCATATCTTGAAAACAAGTGAGTTTTTGATTTTTTTTTATTTTGAAAACAAGTATGCTTCCATGTTTGGTATCAAATATGTAAGAGTCGGAGTCGAATTTGTTGCAATTTTGGTCCTAGCAACCTTGGAAAGTCATTAGAACAGAGTAGAATCACAAACTGCAGGTTCTGTTCTGTAGATCACCGCTCGAGCGGTAGAAGGACCGCTTGAGCGGACAACTTAGAAACCTCATTATATTGGTCAACCGCTCAAGCGGTAAATGCGTCGCCCGAGTGCACTTTTGCAGCTCTCAAAATCTATTTGCAGGCCTAAAATTCTTAGAGGTACCCATTCACCGCTCGAGCGGACTGCCCATTTTCAACACAATTTCACATCTTGCTTCACTTGATTTCCTCCCTTTCTTTAGACACTTTTAGGTATGTTTTGATATCTAGACACAAGCGTAACATAATTAGAAACCCACCTAAGGCATGTTATGTTTAAATAAAGAAGTGGATTAAAGTTTAAGTGCATGATAAATTAATATAGGAAGTTTAAGAATTATTCAAATGCATCAATGTTTTATTCTTGTCTTGTATAGGTCAAGCTTGAGGAGGTTTAAACCCTTGCTCATGGAGTCAATTGTGAGTAGTAATTTAGTAACGCTATGCTTAATTAAACATGTTTTCAATATAAACCATGATTATGTTTCGAACTTGATATATCTTGTTATGAATGAACATTTATACTCTTTTATCATGTACTTAGATGGCATTCTTGGATCATGTCCCACAATTGAGGAAATATACAATCATATATTATGGCCAAGCTCATATTGTTTCATTTAGCCGGTACCTGGGCTAGTTAAGCACCTTGTAATCCTTGATATGCTCATCAAATATGTATTTTATTTGCAAGTCAAGCTTTGTTCATCTTGTTCAAGTTATATGTTATCTCATAGGAATGTTTAAAGCTTTCATTGTTCATTTGCTTACCTCCTTACTATATTACTATTCATTGGGTTATAGCTCACCCCTCTCCCTTATATATGTAGGTGAAGAAGAGGAACCAATACACGAGGAAAAGTTGCACCAAAGCTTTGCTTTTCTTTTTATTTTCTTCTTTTCAAGTTAACCTTGAGTTAGTGGTTTTGTTTTTATGTTTATGGTTTTTGTAGAAATGTCATTTGGTGCTATGTCCTTTTATTTTGTTGGATGGACATGTAAATATAATGTAAATAAATAAGAAGTATACTTGGTTTGTTATCATTTTACTTATGCACTTGCTCTGAATGGTATTGTATTAATATAATAAATAGGTTGTTCTGCCTAAGCCCCAAGATTTTAGTCCAATTTTGTCTTGTCTTGTTTTTTCAGGCCTTTGATAGTTAGACACTACTGGCTGGTCATAGCTACTATCTCGTCTAAGGCGGGATGGGTTGTAACACATTCCTTCAACTTCAACATAAATCTCTTCCTTTTTGTTTTCCTCTTTGAGATTTCCTTCAACAATTTTGGTCTCAAATTGTTTAACTTCAACTAGATGATCATCTTTTCCAACTTCCATTGATGCATCTTAAACATTGCACTCTTTTTCTTAAAACTCATCTTCTTCAAAGCATTGTACCAAATATTCAATGGGTGATAACTTTCATGTTTGGAGACAAAACTCTCAATCACCTTCAAAATATTATATGATATTCTTGAATCTCCAAGATGCATCCATATCTCTGAACGTATTGCCTTCTTCAGAACTCCGAGTGCTTTTTCCTCTTTCTTCTCTCGGATTCTTCTAGGCAAGCCATTGCTTGGCTTTTCTTCAACCACATCAAACAAACCACATGCTTTGGATTACGAAAGAGAACAATCCTCATCTCTTATAATTAGAGAACATCATTTTCTCACACTGAAAATACATATTTAGTAAGGTTGTTCATTACACCTGCTGACCCGTGTAAATCGTCTAAACTGTACCGATCCATGAGGTCAAGAGCGGTTTCGAGCAGTTCAACGGTTGGTTGTAGTTTTCTGATATATATTTTTTTCATGAATTCACAATCGGAATTGGATATAGAAGATACACACTCGATTAACCCGAACCCGACTGAATAAATTTTATATTGTGGGTGCAGATCCTCCCCAGCTTCTCTCTCCGACTCATCTTCCGGGCAACGGTTCAGATAGAGCCATGTTACCTAGAAATAAATAAACGACTCAGATTCGTTTCTTTTAAATTAAAAAAAAAAATACATACATACATACTCACTAACACACACTCACTGCACACACATACTCTCAATCCGTCCCTTTCTCCCTCTTCGTCCTTTCTCACTGACACACACTCATCACAGCACACTCTCCCTCACTCTTTATCACATTTCTAACAAAAAAAAAATTAAAATTAAAATCACACACTCTCTCTCTATATCACATTTTAAAAAAAAAAAAAAAAAAAAAAAAAAAAAAAAAAACTATTTTAATCTTTTTGATTTTATTTTCATAATATATATATATATATAGTTTTTAATATAAAATTTTAATTTTTATAAAATTAACATCATTGAAACTATACTTTCAAAATAATACTAATATTAAATATATTTAATAAAAATTTAAAATAAATAAAAAGTAATTACTATGTTCAGTTATGCTTTCAAATTATTATTTTTAAATTTTTCATATACGAAAATAATGACTTATTTAATGAAAATATACTTTTAAAATAAGACTAATATTAAATTTTTCAAAAAAAAATATATGAAAATAATGACTTTTAATTTAATTTTATTAACCAAACGAGTTTAATCTTCATATATTTTTAAATTATCTTTAAAATAATGACTTCATATATTTTTTTTGGAATGAAGATTATTTTTAAGAATTTCAAAAATATATGATTTTTGTGTGTTTTATTTCATCAAAATAATTTTTATATTTTAAGAATAATACTTTGAAAGCATAACTAAACATAGTAATTACTTTTTATTTATTTTAAATTTTTATTAAATATATTTAATATTAGTCTTATTTTAAAAGAATAGTTTCAATGATATTAATTTTATAAAAATTAAAATTTTATATTAAAAATTATATATATATATATATAGATATTATGAAAATAAAATTAAAAAGATTAAAATAGTTTTTTTTTATTAAAAATATTATATAGAGAGAGTGTGTGATTTTAATTTTTTTTTTTTTTTGTTAGAAATGTGATAGAGAGAGAGAGAGAGTGTGTGTGTGTGTACACTGTGATGAGTGTGTGTCGGTGAGAAAGGACGGAGAGAGAGAAAGGGACGGATTGAGAGTGTGTATGTGTGCAATGAGTGTGTGTGTTAGTGAGTATGTATTTTTTTTTTTTTTTTAAAGAAACGAATCTGAGCCATTTATTTATTTGTAAGTGACGTGACTTTATTTGAGCCATTGCCCGGATGATGAGTCGGAGAGAGAAACTGCAGAGAATCCAAACTCGTATTTATATTGCCCCCGTTTGGTAGAGTTGTGAGAAAGTGATTATAACTTATAGTCTAACAGCTTATAACTTATAGCTGTGAATATAAGTTGATTTTTTACTTATAAATTAAATTTCTCCTCCCCCACTCAAAGAATAAATTGATTTTTAACTTACAAAAAGTTATAAGTTATATTGTTAAACTGAACCAAATATATTAAAATAACTTAAATTAAACTAAAAATTAACATAAATTAAAAATAAACCCCACCAAACAGGGTAATTGGAGGCCTTGGGAATAGAGTCCGGATCGTCTGCCGTGGTTTCCTGCGGTGGCTCCTGCGGCGGTCCAAAACGACGTCGTTTTGGACCCTTTTTTTTTTTTTTTTTTCTTCTTCTTCTTCTTTTTCCTTCTTTTTCGTCTTTTCAGCCTCTCTTTCACTTTTACTTCATCATTTTTACTTCACAAGGAGCCAAAACACGAACAGGGAAGAAGTGGTTCAGGATGTTTGATCGGGATAGCAACAGGTACATCATGACGGCAAAGTTGACGGGAATGATCGGAGAAGCCGATAAACTTGGTCATTTTCCTCCGATCTGTTCCGATCTGCATCACCGTGAAGAGATCGGCCTCCGGCAACGAATCTTCTTGAAACATCTTTATAGAGCATCAAAGATCCTTCGTCGCAAAAACATATCGAGTGGGTTTGATTCATGAAGTGTGATCTGTGTTTTTTTTGGAACACACAAAGTGGATTTGATTCATGAAGTTTTTTTTTTTTTTTGGAACACATCTAGTGGGTTTGATTCGTGAATTTTTTTTTTTTTTTTGGAACACAGTGGGTTTAATTTATGAAGTTGTTTTCAAATATTGTATCAAATAGTTCTGCAAATGACTTTTGGTAAAATAAATCTTACATATACATATATATATTTTTTTATTGAGATCTGGTTCGTATCTGCAATTTGCAATGCTAGTGCTTGTGCGTGTGTGTGAGAGAGAGAGAGAGATGGATAACAGAGGAGGAGATGTAGATAATTTGCAAATTTTGGTGATGGTGGTGAGTTGAATACACCAATTGGAAGGAATAATGCTAGTCAAAATCAGAATCATAGAATGAGATGAAGCAAATAAGTAAACAAATTGATTCTTTTGAATGAGTGGTGCGGTGATTGCATTCTCTTGCCATCCATTTTCGTCTCTGTGTGTTTGGATTGTGGTCTCTCAGACATGTGAGAGATGAGAGAGACGAAAAAAAAGAAAGAAGAAGAAGAAAAAAAAAAAAAAAAAAAAAAAAGAAGTTCAAAACGACGTCGTTTTGAACCACTGCAGGAAGTACCGCAGACAACCACGGTAGACGATCCGGACTCTTGGGAATATGCTTGTGTCAGTCTAAATCCATTCACATACTACACTTTCTCATAAATCATTTAATGTTTTCTCTCTCCTAAGCCCACTTTCTAAAAACCCAAGAGTCTTTCTCTCGTAAACCTACTTTCTAAATATTCAAGTTTTCGTTTGTTTTTGAAGGTAAAATAAAAGGAATTGATAGTGAGATAATTGATAATGAGAGAATTAAGTAAAATTGTATTTGTTTTGATGATAATTGTTAATATAAGAATTGTTAAATTATTTTTATATAAAATAATAAAAAATTATAAAAAATTAAACATTAATGTTAAAAAAAATTCTCAATATGTAAAAAATAAAAAAAATTCTAATCCCCTCACTATTTTTCTAATACCACCTCTTTCTCCTCCTCTTCCTCCATCACAATCTCCCTTTCAACCTCCATCTCAATTCCTTCCTTCATCCTAATTTATTTCTCAACTTTACAAATAAACACAACATTAAGGCTTGGTTTGGCATGTCCTACATAATACAAAAAGTAAAAAAGTCACTATCCTATTTAAGTCACATCATCTTATTTAAATCACATCACCTCTCTAACACATCATATCAAACCCAATCCAAACCCAACCCATATAAGTCAATAAATTAAAAAGTGCACTTTTTTAGAACATTCCAAACCAATCCTAAATAACTCTACTTTCATCATAATCTCCCCCTATCTACTGCATCCTAAAACAAACGGCCCATAACCATTCAATGCCTTTTCGCTTTCTTGTCTCTCAACTTTTTCCTCTTTTTCCCCGTAACCACTCAATGCCTTTTCTCTCTCATAAACTCTACACTTTTCCAAAGAATTTAATCTTACACCTTTTCAAATAATTGAGAGTCTGTCTCTCTCTCCTCTTTGTCTCTCTATTACTTTTCTTTTTCTCCATGACATTTCAATGACTTTCTCTATCATAAACCCTACGAGACTTTTCTAGAAAAACAAAGGCGATGTTTAGTAAGAGTTTCGAATTATAGTTTCACCTATTAATTTAAGTGTATTACTCCCTCCGTCCCAAAATAATGGTCCCTTTTGGGGAATCCAACTTTTTTTGGTAGTACAATTATTGCATTTGAAAAAAGTTGATTTTCCAAAATTATCCTTTTGATAGTACATTTTTTGGGAATATCAATGCATAATTGTACTTTTTATGTTGTTTATTAATTTAAAAGAAGGGTAAAATAGGAAATTTATATTATTTTTGTACTTGATTTTTGAAGAGGGACTAATATTTTGGGACAATGAAAAATGAAATAAGGGACTAATATTTTGGGACGGAGGGAGTATTTGTTTGGAATTTCTAAATCATAATTCTATATTTATTTCTTAAAATTCAATTTAAAACATAATTATTACTTTTCAAAACTCATAACTAAATACATAATTCAAAACTCTTTTCAAAACTTAATTCAAATCAATATTTTAATTTTTTAAATATTTTAATTTTTTAAATATTTTAAATATTTAAATATTTTAAAAATATTTTAATTTTGTTAAGATTTTAAATATTTAAATATGTTACGGTTTTCTTAATTTTTTAATTTTTTAAATATTTTTAAATATTTTAATTTCAAAATATTACAATTTTAATTTTTTAAAATTTAAAATATTTTGTTAAAATATATTCAAACTCTATTTTATAAAAATATTTTTAAATATTTTAATTTTGTTATTATGTATTTAGTTACGATTTGAGTGTAAAGTTGTGAAAGTAGTTTGGAGTTATGTGTTTGGTTATGAGTTTTAAAAATAATTTCTTAATTGAGTTTTGTTTTACGTGTTTGGTTACGATTTGAGTATAAAGTTATTTTTCAATTTAAAATATTAATATTTTAAATTATTTAATTTTTTGAATATTTATTTTAATTTTTTACTTATTAAATTATTTAAATATTTATGATTTAAATTTTTTAAATATTTATTTGGAAAAAAAATTATTTCCTTTGTAGTATTTTCAATTAAAAAATTGATTAATATTATTTTCTATTAATAATAAAAAAAATTTAATTGAATTTTAAAAAAAGTTTGGTTATGAGTTTTGATCAGAATTTTTAATAGTATGAAAGTAGTATGTTTTGTTATGAGTTATAACAATTTGAATTAAGTTTTAAAAACTCTTTTCAAAACTCATAACCAAACAAATTTGCTTACACACATGTCAAATCAAACTTTTAAAACTCAATTTCATACTCAATTCAAAATTCAATTCAACACTCTATTCAAAAACTATAACCAAACAAATTTTTTATATTTAAATCATAATTTCACAACTTAAAAATTTTAAATACAACTCATACTCTCAAATCATATTTACAAAACTCTATCAAACGCAACCACAGAATTTCTCTCTCTCTCAATTTCTCTGCCTTTGCTTTTCTCCATTGGAGTCAGAGACAGATTTAAGTCTCTCCTCCTTTGCATCTCTGCTTCTCTCTCTTTTACGTCCCCTCTTTAATGGCGGCAGAGGGAAATGAGGGCTCGTGGTAGTAACAATGAACAATGGTGGTTATAGTGGTTGCCGCTCCGGCTACGGCTACGATGAGTGATCACGGTAGAGTCGTTGACTGACAATCAATAAATTTGTTTCTTCTTTAATTGTTCTCATTTTTTGAAATTTGAGTTTCGTTTTGATAATTTTTGTTCACTCTTTTCTCTACTTCTGTCGTATTTTCAAAATCGATCAAACCGACCGTCAAATCGAAGCCTTTCATTCAGTCGATTTCGAATAGTTCATTGGTCGACAATAGATGACTAAATTCTTCACCGAATACTATCGGCTCTGCTGACGAGCCAAGGGTAAACTCGAGCCGACTGACCAGTGAACATCTCTAATATTTAGTGATTCTTCCATGATCATCTACTACAATGATCTATCAAAATTTTCAGGATTTTAGTAGCTCTGATACCATTTTGTTAAAAATAAAAAGGCTACTCAACAATACCGTATAAATTTGAAAGAGAATTGAAGAAGAATATGGCTCTTTTATTTCACTCATGCTATTCTCCTTACATTCTCATACTCATTCTTATCTCTCATTACATAGATTGCATGACTATATATAAGATCCTAACATGTAACTCACACACTCACGTTAAGACTCACTATCTCTATGAATCTTTGTAACCACTAACACATTAACATGCTATTAATATCCCTTAACACACCATTATGCACAATCACATGCATACCATTATTTCTCCATAATTAGCATAACTGAATGTAAGAAAATACATGACTTCTAAAATAATAAAATACAAGTTTATTTTCAACAGTGGAGGACCCACCAGATGTAATTAGGATGTTGGACTCGTTTGGGAACAGACTAATTTAGTAATTTTTTGACTATTTAGTTAAAATATGAACTAAAAAAACTAGTATGTTTGGGAACAGACTAATTTAGTAACTTTTTGACTATTTTGTTAAAATATGAGCTAAAAAAACTAGTATGTTTGGGATGACTTTTTACCTTTTTACGAAAAGATGTGTAAAAAGTAGAGAGAAAAGAGAATCTTTGACTTTTTAATATGAGTTATTAATTTTTTGACTAATTTAATAACTTTTTAATTTTTTAACTAAAAATGAGAGTTCCCAAACAAGACCTTAATTAGTGGCTGATATGGTGGGTGTGGCGTACCAAGGACTTTTAGCCTCTATGGTAGCCCTCCCCCAGTGAAAGCGTGTTCTTAATTGCCTTTTAATTTCCAATGTACTTAAAAGAAAAAATAAATAAATAAATAGAAAGCATCACTAGGTTCCTAACCCATTTTGATTTACATAAGTAGCCTCACAACTATTACAAATCATGACAGGACATAACAAAACACCACTAAAGCCTTAACCAAAAACCACCAAGAGTACAACTAGATGTGTGGTACACATCTTAGAGATGGCTATCATTTTCCTATGTTTTAATAAACAACTCCGATTCGTAACTCGAATTCGGAGACTCGAATTTGGCTCGAATTTGGAGAAGAAGAAGAAGGAGGAAGGAGGAGAACTGGAGGGGAGGGGGCCATCAAAATCGGGCTAGAGGAGGAGGGGCTGCGCGGGGCTGCGACGATCGGAGCTGCTGCAACGATCGGAGATGCTGTGACGATCGGCAGCGGCGGAGGCACAGGAGGGGCCCTTCTCTCCTCTCCTCTCTCTTTCTCCCTCTCTCCTCCTCTTCCCCTCTGTTCTTCTCCTGTGTTCAACGAAGAAGAAGAAGAAGAAAAGAAAGAAAGAAAATGAAGAGAAATAAAAGGAAGAAAAAAAAAAAAAAAAAAAAATCGCAAAACGACGTCGTTTTGTGATTCGAGCCAAAATCGGGCCACTTTTTTTGAGCTACCAGTCATTTTTCTTTAATAAATCACAACGGTTTATAATTTTTCTCATCACAATAGTTCATAATTTTGTAATTTTCATAACAAAATCATTAGAACATAATATAATTACAATGATTTGGGACTAAGGCCTCGTTTGGCAAGTGTCCCTTTTAGCTAAAAAATCAAAAAGTTACTAAAAAAATTAAAAAGTCAACGACCCATACCAAAAAGTCAAAGATTCTATTTTCTCTCTACTTTTTGCACATCTTTTCGTAAAAAGCTAAAAAGTCATCCCAAACATATTAGTTTTTTTTACATTACATTTTAGCCAAGAAGTCAAAAAGTTATTAAGAAAGCCTGTTCCCAAACGAGATCTAAGACTTTTTTTTTTTTTTTATGCCCTCTTTGCAATATAATTATAGTAGTTTGTAATGTAACTAACACCATAAAAATTATGGAATGTGCTCCATAGCCTTTCTCGGACAATATATACCAACTTTTAGAGCATCTTCAATAATATTTTCTAATTTTTTCTCTACAATTAGGAGATATTTTCAAAGTTCAAAATAGGGACCTATTTGTTGAATTGAGAACTCTAACAATGCTTCTTATCAAACCAATTAGGTCTAACCTAATTGGTCATCATGTCTTTCTTAGAGTTTAGTCTCAATGAAGTTATGGATTCAATTTCCCTTAGGAGGGTTGAACTAAGGGTGTGCAAACACTTACGTGATTTGTCAATGGTGAGGAGATTTTTTCTCATAGGTACTAATCTAACAACTAACAACTAACATTTGCCGATTAAAAAAAAAATGCTTCTTATTATAATTTGTAAGATAAAGATTAAGTTTTCGCTAATACACGGAAACTGAAATCAAGCACCCTATAATAAAGAGGGATAGGGAGCGTGTTGGAACATTTGACTCTCCCTTGTAGTTAAGAAGGAAGAATATAGGAACTATTGAAATTGCATTTATTTGGCAAAACAAATGGTTTGAGTAGTATAGATACATGCAAGTCTTCTCTTGAATTACTTAAGACGATCATATATATCAGATGTATCAACAAATTAAGGTATTTCTAATTACCAAAGGGAGTTAGAAATTTCTCAAACAGTTGCTGAGTATGAATGAAATTCTACTATTCTTTTTAAATATTTGTAATGAGAAAGTTAATCTTAGTATACCATTATATTTGCACTGTTAAGCTGAACAAAAATGTATAGTCAATTTATATTTCTAATGAGAAACTATCAACACGCCTCAAGCTTGTAAAACCTTGTAAAATTGGTACATCAATATACAGTATGCAATTACATATAGGAGTTGAAGATAGAGGAGTTTGAACTTGAGACTTAGAGCAAAAGTTCTAATTATCTCTCTAGAATGAGAGCTTCCTCTGCCGTTTGGTAGCTGATAGGGTTTTATCCCTAGTTAAGGTGAGATGTGGGCTTTTGCTGGAGAACCTCTTTTCTGGTGCTCTCTTGAGAGTTGTGTGTCTTTTTTCGATTCGGGTTTGGATTCTTTTGAACTGCCGGAGGGGACGGATGAATGTGAAGATGTTTCGCACCGAAGTCTGGTGGGAAAGATTCTTGCCTCAAAGATCTTAGACAAACTAGTAGTGACTAGTATTCTTCTTGGAGCGTGGAAGACTAGGGTCGGGGTCTCTATCACTCCGTGAAAGGAAAGCATTAACCTATTCCAGTTTGAGGAAGTGACCGACCAAAGGAGGGTTCTTGAGGAGGCTCCTTGGTCAGTAATGGAGAGTATTTTGATTCTCTAGAAGCTACAAACTGGGTTGGCGGCAGATGAGATGGAGTTCCGTTGGAGTCCCTTTTGGGTCCAGGTTAATGGACTTCCAATTGATAAGATGACCCGAGCTCACGAGGAGATCCACTACAATATATAAGAGTTTTAGAGATCAAATTTTTTAGTTTCTAAAAGTGAAAATTTTGTTACAAAAGACATTTAGGGATCAATTTTTATCGTCGTGAGGATAATCGCTAAAAGGTCGTCCCGAAAAGTCAAAAATAAGGCTTTTAGCGACAATTTTGAAAATGTCACTAATAAATAGACTATTAAAAACAAAATAATTTGATCTCAAAATGGTTTATTTTTTGAGACAAAAATTTGGTCCCAAAAAATATAATAATTCATCACGAATGTTCAATTTTCATTGCTAAAAATATAATAACACCACTTTTCGTAACAAAATTATTTAGTCCCTGTTAAGTTTTTGTTCTTGGCAATTCCGTTTGACAAAACTCCTTTCAATTGTAATTTTGTTCAACTTTTATTTCAGTGAGGCTATGAGTTTTTAGACGTGAATCCAACCCGAATTGTACCTTGGAGAAAAGTTTCAGAAGTTAATTCTTTCATATTTGCCACTTTGCTGACTATGTCGAGGATCGAACTACCCAGTCAACTCGAAAAGGTCCAGAGAGCAACGCCCCTTGGCAGGTCTAGGGTAGACCCAGGCAAGGTTGACGGGTGTAGACGCGCCCTCAGGCCTAACACTCAAACTTGCAAACTGATATGTGCGTTCCTGTAGAGATGCACTCTAAAAGCACGTAGCAAGTAAAAGAGAGCCAAAACACCCCTATGTTGGGGTAGGGTTTCCCTGTCCTATTTTGTCAGGAGC
Source organism: Camellia sinensis (assembly GCF_055761805.1). Classification (NCBI taxonomy): domain Eukaryota; kingdom Viridiplantae; phylum Streptophyta; class Magnoliopsida; order Ericales; family Theaceae; genus Camellia; species Camellia sinensis. The sequence continues at coordinate 77,911,078 of NC_138964.1, forward strand.
TAGGGTTTCACTACGCACGCAACGGTTTCAAACAACCTATAATCGGGTAAGCAACCTGTCCTAGCTTGTAATGGTCACTATGGATTCCGAATATGCACTAGGTCGAATGGTCGAAAAGGGTGCCCCGGTAAAATCGGGGTTTGTGTTCCCATACTGGCAGAGCCCATAACCGGTCAGCCTTATGGCATGCTTTGAAACACATAAGTGTAGCCAAAACAAGATATCACGAGTTCGAGTCAAGCTCTCTAAACTCCCCAGCAGAGTCGCCAGAAACTGTAGACGCGCCCTTGGGCCTCATGCTACAGTTCGGACTCGATTTGTGTCGGTTCTTAATCTGATCTCACAATGTGCAATGTGAGATTGATAAATCACCAAAGAGTCCAAATCTGACAAATCGTTTTGGAAAACAGATTTTTAGAAAAAAGTGTCAAACATGGACTGCTTTGCCAGATACAGAGTCGCCACCTAAATAATTTTTATGGGGGAATTTAGGAAACCCTGACTCGTTGCCTAAGGCCACATGTCCGTCATCACCAAAGTTGCCTCGGCTCGGGAACTTGGGTACGATTGGAGAAGGTCAGCTATGAGCACCCCCTCTCGCCCGATCCGAAGATCGGCCTCTACTAATCATGATATCTAGTCTTGAAAACATTATGCATTCTTATTCCGGTTATTAGTCTAGATTTATTACGTGATGCGCACAGCAAACAAGTATAGACTAAGTCGCCTAAATTGGAACGAAACATGTCATGTTTGTTTATTTGAAAATGGTTTGATGGTGCTACCCGCAAGTAGGCTAAGACATGAATTTTGTCACCCTCAAGCGGGCTTAGAAAATATAATTTTGCCACTCTCAAGTGGGCTTAAAACTTGCATTCAATGCATTGTTCCAATTTAAGTAACCCAACCTTCACCCACAGGCATTCAGGCAGATATATCATATGAGCATATAGCCGCACGGTAAGCATGCCGTCATGTTAACATTCACACTCATGCGAGATGGTAAAGCATAAATACTTACATCGTACTCCGCGCCAAAATAATGAACTAGTCAGTAATCATGCATGATCCTAGTTCATGTTAAAAATGGCTAATGCATCGCATACAAAATGTCATTAGAATAGGCTCGGCTAATCTAAGGATGACATGGGAAATGCAACAATTTGATGCACGTATTCAAGTTTGGAATTCGAAATACTATGCAGGTAGCATGATGCGCCGAGCCCGGTGCATGCAAGACTGATGAATGATGCACGCATGCATAGCATAAGGTATGCCAAATTAAACGTGCCCTAATACTAACCATCAAAAGCAAGTAAGTAAAACGGAGAAAGAAGTGGGGATTGGAAGACATGCACACACGCACCCACACTTATTACAAATTCGCCCTCGCTCGGAGGGACCGAAAGAATATACAAATTAATTAACCTACAAGCTAATTAAATATTACAGACAATTAACTAGTTAAGCAAATTAACTAAGCTAATTAAGCAGTAAAAATCAGCCTCGGGAAGAGGGTCCAATGCATGCGCGCTCGGTTCCGCTCGGAAATCCGCCACCATGCACAAGTTGCCTCTATTTGCCCTGCTTGCTCCTCTGAAAGTGTCACAATTCCCAAGGAGCACTCTCTGGACATTGTGGAACACCACCCTAAAGTTTCAAGCCAAGCATCGTTGGTTACGATGAATAGTGGCCTTGGCACGAGTCACAGGTTTCCTAATTTTCCCAAAATATTAGGTGGTGACTCTGAGATCTGATGACGCAGTTCATTTTTAGCAAATGTTTTTGCAATAAAATGGATTTTTTATAAAGTTTCCAAATCTGGATTGTCTTCTACATTTCACATTGCACTCGTGAGACTAGATCAAAGAAATCGAGGGTCTGAACTGTTTAACACACATGGGTAACTCCTGGGCAATGTTATAGTTTTTAGTGACTCTGCTGGGAATATTAAGAAACCTTGACTCGAACTCCATGATATATTTTTTATTTTCAATTATATGTTCATTGCATTGCATGTATGCATTGGTGCACCTAAGTCCCGTGCCCATCACTTGTTATCCTGGACATCTATTCGGCTTCAGGCAGATAGACAGATATGGGCTCTAATATGATGGGAGCTCAAGCTTTGGAATCAAGATTACCACGTACCACTTGATCCACTGGATTGAGTAGGTATATCGGTATCTTGTTGAGGTACCCCTTTTGACCAAAGACTGACCCAGTGCATGTAGCAAGCTTTAGCAACTTCTATAATTAGGCTAGGATGCTACCCCATCCTAGGATGTATGATGCCACTTGTGTGAATAGTGAAACCCTAGATATTATCAAAGCTAGGACAGGATAACCCTACCCTTCATAGGGGTGTTTGTTCTCTTTCGTACTATGTGCAATGTATGGGATCTAGGGTTCTCAAATCTGAGCAGTGGTTCAAGGATGTTAGTTTGTGGGGTTTAATTTTTTTCGATGGGGCATATAATGATCAATTGTGTGCATTAAGGCAAAGTGTTGTCGGAATTCTAATTTGGGGTTTTGTTTTTGGTTTTTGCTAGGTAGTCGCAACACCATAGCTTTAGAATGGCCCAATATCCCTTAAATTCTTTGGACTCGCGCTAGTAGACTCTGTAAAATCGCAGATTTGGTTGAGGGTCAACTAGTGTTAGTTTCTTTGCCGCTAGTTACGCATAGAAAAAATGTGAAAGCTTTATCAACTGTCTATAGTAGCCCTTCTTCACCAAAATCAGCAATGGCTTAGAGCCCTAAAAATATAGTAGACAAGTTTTTGGCTCTTCACCGGAACATGGATACTATTGCTCATACGGTTGCCAACTAGGGTGACGCTCTAGCCGAATTGCGAAGCCCATCTGGGGCGTCTAGTACCCAACGACCTTCGGTGACTCATACAATTCCAACTCCACCTCTACAAACTGAGGAGTTTTCCGAGCCCATTTTACCAGAAGACCTATAGAGGTTCCTAGGCAATCATCGGGAGGAACATCCCCTTCCACAACTAATGGGAGGGCTTTTCCCCTGGAGACAAATGAGTTCGATCCAACTATGTTGAAACTAGCCAAGTTGGAAAAACTTTGCAAAAGGTCACAAGGAATGAACTCAATCCCAGACATCGAATACGAGTCTACTGAATCAACTGTGAAGTTGCCTGAACGATTCAAGATGCCATATATCAATATATTCGATGGATATGGTGACCCTATACTGTATATCCTTTATTTTTTTGATGTGTTAAAGCCTACGGGTTTGACTCGTCCGCAAAAAACTCTCTCTATTTGGACAAAAATTTTCTAGTGTGGTTGTCATCTAGTATTCCAAGTTAGAGGATTCAGCGAAACAAAATTGGGAAGAATTAGATGAGGCCTTTATCACCCAGTATGCCTATAACACTCAGATTGAAGTGACCACCTGGAGTTAGAGGCAACCCCGCCAGCCGAATGAAAGTTTCGTAGTCTTTATCACCAGATGGAGGGCCAAGGCGGCAATGATGACCAATAGACCACCTGAGAAAGATCAAATTCGCATGGTGGTAAGAAATTTACATGGCAAGATGCTGCAAAAGATCATAGTCCTCCCATTGTTCACTTTTAAAGAACTACATGAAATGGGGGTCCAGATAGAAGATGTCATCAAGTAAGGAATCATTGTTAACAACAAAGGACCTATACAAAAAAATCTTCGGGCGCAATTCCAATGCTACTACCAATAATAGCATAGTTGTAAAGCCCTCAAAAATCAACGCAATCACCACCACTACCAAAATAGTTGATCCCTTTGCCAATACCAAACCACAAACAGTTAACCCAACCCGAACGCAAAATAAAACCTTCAGCCTCTTGATCCCCAACGTTTCCTAATATTCTCCCAGCTAGACATGACCCTACAAAATACTGCGTCTTTCACCAACAGCATGGTCATGACACTGATTGTTGCTATCACCTTCGTCATGAGATTCAAGATCTTATACAACAAAACAATAGCTCCATCTCAAAGGCCCAATGTCACCACAAACCCATTGCCACCCCATGATAGAATACCAATCTTTTCCAACCTCAACCTAATCCATACACTACCATTCACTTACAATCCCAGTACATACATCACTCTAATCCATTTGTCCAAGCTTGAGGTGTTCATTCCAGAGAGCACTGACTTGTGCATGATGGATGCACCTAAACCTCAAAAGAGCCCAACCCAATCAATCCATCTAGACCAATCTAGTTCAAATACACCGAGGGCAATAATGACTGAACCCACTATTTAAACTTTGGAATCTTGGCTCCAACATAGACCACATCACATGCCAGAAATTTCATGTCAAAAAGATCTCCAATCTTGGGGCGAGCTAAAATTGGAATGAGCCAACCTGAAGCCATCTCAAGCTTGGGTGATATCATGTCTTCCGCAGATATAGCCACTAATTCCCCTGACAAGGCTGAAGCAAGTAGCAAGAATGAGGCCGGGGCGAGTATTGATCCTTATATAGATCTCTGATGGGCTATTGAGACTTTGAAGATCAAAGGCCTGAACAAACAGCAAGTCCTTACAATTGTTGAAAAGACTATGGATGAAATTTTGTCGTTTAGGTTAGGGGCACTTTGAATTAGAGGTTAAGCCATGGAAAGGGATGCCATCCCAGAAACACCCCTTCTAGCTCCAATCCTAAACTCTAAGAGTTCTTCTAACCCAGTGGACCCGCCAACCCTTCTATCAATACTTCTAGGACTGGTAGCCGCACCTTTAATCCCCTTTACATGACCTTGTCCAAAGCTCTTCAAATCCTCATAGAAGAAGGCCATCTCAAACCTCTTGAATTGAAGCCGCTTACATATCCAATCCCAACTAGACATAATCCCGCCCAGTACTGTGCTTTCCACCAGCAACACAGCCATGATACTGACCATTGCTTTCACCTTTGCTATGAAATTTAAGACTTGATTGATAACAAGGTCATCATCCCGCCTAGAAAACCTACAAAGTCTACCGACACTAGATCAATGAACTTGGGAAATAATGCGACTAGTTCTGCGATCGGGGATAGACCACCTACTGATTACACAAATTTCATTCCAAACATGGTGGATGACACACATTGTAATTAACAAATTAGGAATGCTTTCATTTTATTTTCTGAATTGGGTATTGAGTCTAAACCTAATTCTGCCAAGTCTGTGGAACTAGAATCAAGATCGAGTTAGTTTTGTGAGTCAGAGTCTAGTGATTTCGGGGGTGGTAACCCGTACACCATTGTCTTGTCTATGTCTATCTTTTCACTTTCTTCTAAGTCTATTTCAATCATTGAGCTAGAAGTTCTGAATGAAAATACAGTAATTTTCACTTATTTCTTTGTGCCTTTAAGTCATTGCATTGACCAAAAATTTTAGAACTTTTTCCAAACCTTTGATAAAAACAAAAAAGAAGGAATTCCTTGGGATTTGTAAAATTTGATTGACTGAAAGGAAGAAAGGTGTGATAAGCCCTTAATGAATTTGATCATATCTGTTAATGTGGGTATTGAGAAGGATCCTAGTTTGGTCCAGATTGGTTCTGCATTGTCTTCAAAGGAGCATGAACGATTAGTCACTTTATTAAAAGATTTCAAGAAATGTTTTTCATAGGCCTATGAAGGCATGCCTGTAATTGATCCTGAGATTGTATAACATAGGATCACTCTCAACCTGAGACTCGACCCCTTTAGCTTTCAAACCTTGATTCAGAATGTTCAATAATCAACCAAAATAGAAGGCTTGCAAAACCAGATTGGAAGCAGCCCTTGAACCAGGGACAAAAAGGTCAGATGTGATAGAAGATTCAAAATTAAATCATTTCTCAAGCCAATGGAGACTGAAAAGAAAGTCAAATCCCAGAATTTGAGAGAAGGAGATTTATTGCTGAAGAACAATCAGGTTCCTATCCACGACACTAGAAACAAATTCAAACCCAATTAGAGGGGCCCCTACATCATCAAGCCTATCTGGTTATGAGAAATAGTAATTTCTATGGATTTAGATGGCTTAGAGATCTCACAACCAATCAACATGAACAAGCTACAAAGGTACTATCCTTGAGAGGCTTACTAGGCTAAAAACTCGAAAAGGCAACCCAAGCAAAAGTTAGAACAGAAAAACAAAAACAAAAACAAAAACAAAAACAAAAACAAAAACCAAAAACAAAAAAGGAAATGAAAAACATGAAAAATGAAAAAAAAAATGAAAAATGAAAAAAAAATAAAAAAAAAAATAGCTCACAAGGTCGAAAACCCGGAAGGGCAACTTTGGCAAAAGTTAGAGTACGAAAGGAAAGTGTTAATACCCGAGTGAGCCTTACCCGGAACTACATAAGGCCTAATTCCTATCTTTGGGATACGTAGGCAGCTTCATCCTGAAGTTCAGCCCCAACCATTTTCAACTTGCTTCTCTTATCCATGTTCAATTGGTTTACCCCTATTCAAATCGGTTGTCTTGTCCATGTTCAATTGGATCACCTCTACTCAATTCGGTTGTCCTATCTCTTCTTTACAGCAAATTCAACTGCAAGACAAATCAAGCTCGTTTTATTTGTACATCTTAGAGGTTGATTTCTTATTGGTCAAGTACTTGCCATTTGCGAAAACAGATTTTGTGGATTTTTAATGAAGTCAATTGATTTTTCTTAAAAATTATTCCCTATTTTTCAAAACCAAACCATTTTTTCAACTCAAAAAGGGAAATTTTTTGTGCTCACGACTTGACTTAAATGATTTCAAAATAAAGAGTGGAACAAGCATGCAAATCTAACTCTCATGTTGGTCAAAATCTTAGAAGGAAAAAAAAAATTCAAAGCGATGAACTAAGGGCACAGTCGAGTCAGGTTTTCTGTCTTTTTTCGTATTCTCGAAAGTCTCCATTGTCAACTCACTTGCCAAAAAGTGTATAATAGTTGTCTCTGGCAATGTATCACGCCCTGCGATTTTCTAAACTGCGCCAGCATTCATCGTGCCTGTGATATTCAAACCGTGCCCCACGATCGTCGTGCCCGCGGTGTTTTTAATTGCGCCCGCATCGAAGTTTTGTGTCCTTTCTATTCCGAAAAATGTCAATAGATGTTTTTGTATTGTTTTTACTTTGTTTTTCTTACATTGAGTCTTTTTTTGATTTCCAACCACTTGTTTGTCCAATCAACCAATTTTCCAGCTAGTTCATCAGTTCGTTTAGCTGGACGGTTCATGAATCAGCTGACCCATCAATTTTTCAGCTAGTTGGACAAACAATTCAATTGGCCGGTCAATTAATTAGTTGGCCGGCCAATTTCGATATGAGTCCAGAATGAAAAACTACAGAATTTGTATAGGCTCAATGGTTTGTCTTTTAGAGTCTTGTTTTAAGTGTCTTTCATTTCAACAAGTGTAAATAGGTATGTTTGGATTGCTTTTGCCTTTCGGTCAGTTGAGGGCTCGATGTCTAATTCAGAACTTACATTCAATCATTCTCAGATTCAAATTCAAAACAAAATATTTTCAAGCTCAAGTGTTGTGCCATTCACACCATGATGTGCAAAAATAGAAACTCATCTTATTTAAACTTCAAGGTGCAGCCCTGATCAGCATTACAAAACCAAAAAAAAAGAGAGAAAAGAGAAATTTCAAAAGCAACAAAAAAGGAAAATTTTGAAGCATTGGTGCTCCTTCCTAAGCAAAATAGAATAATAATAAATAAATAAAAATAAAATAAAACAAAACAAATAGAAAAAAGAACAACAAGGAAAAAAATTGAAAATACAAAAAATAGAGAGAATGATTTTTTTCTCGAATTCAGGCAACGACCCGGCGGCGGAGATTACAAATTGACATCATTTGTAGACAGCTTCGTCGCTTGACTCTACCGTCAGCTATCTCTCTTGATCTTCACTCTCGGGAAGCCTTTGAAGACTCTACCTCGGCATTGGCAAAGCTTCCAAACAAAATTACTCCCCCTTGGCCGTCAAATGAGGAGTACGATGGGACTCTGAATCGGCCCACAGAGGTGGCCTGTCATTTTAGCTCTTTGTTCTGCTTCTTCAAGTTGCCAATCTATGCTCGAGGGTTCTTGTACATACACTAGACTAGAGAGAGCTGGGCATTTAACCGATGCACTTCACTCATTCTACCTTGTAGCCGATGGGACAAATTGGAGACTGCGGTCACGGTCTCCACACAAGACTTCAAAGTGTAGTGATTGGCATCAATGTCAGACTGCACAGCGATCAATTGATCGACTAACAACGCAAGAAAGTTGAGAATAGAAGCAGGGGCAAGGGCACTCTGTCGAGGCTCAGAGGAGTCGGTGCCAACATTTTCAATCGAGAAAGTGTTGAGGTCAGGAAAAAAATTGAGAGGACGGCAAGAAGAAGCCATGACAACGGAACGTAATGCCTCTAAAAGGAAATTTACAGAGTGATTGTAGAGAGCGTTTTCCAGCTATCTGCTCTGCTCTCTCGCAGGCCTTGATTTAAGAAGAGAATAGAGAAGAAGAAGAAGAAGAAGAAGAAGAAGAAGAAGAAGAAGAAGAAAAAGAAGAAGAAGCCAAGAGAAAATGGATTGGCGAGGCAATCTTTGACAAACAAGGTCGTTCAACTACTGTCTGTCAGGCACACCGTGATTGTAGAAATCGCTTGCCAGGCACAGCGCTCAACAAAGATGAACAAGGCTGATAGAGAGAGAGAAAGACAAAACAAGGAAGGAGTGTATATTTATATATATACTGTATATGTATATATTTTGTATGTATATCCATATCTGTATGTCTGTGTATACCGTATATGTATTCGTATATATATATATAGTTTGTATGTATATATTTTGCATGTATACGCAGTACGTATTTTACATATTATGTGTATATACTATTTTATATACTGCTTGTATCCATATATGTCTATATGGTATGTATACAATTTTTTTTTTTTTTTTTTTTTTTTTTGGGAAAAAAATCAAAGAACAAAAAAAATTTCAAAAAGAAGATTTCAAAGGGAAAAAAAAAAATTCAAAAAGAAATTTTCAAGAAAAAAATTTCAAAAATTCAAAAAACTTTTCAAAAATCAAAAAAAGGATTCAAAAACACTAAAAATAAATATCAAAAATAAATTTTCAAAAATACAAACAAAAATCAAAAAAATTGTATCTCTGTGTTTGGCTCACACACTTCATTTATAATCTCAAAAAATCAAAAAAACAAAAAACTCGAAGTTAGGAACTTGGCATTTTCCCCATAAGGTGCTTCTCTGGAACATCCCTTCCTGAGATATTTTCTATAACATATTGCTTCTTGGAACAAAATGGCTCGATAAATTGAGTTTCTGAAAAACTTTTTCAAAATTTGGTGCAATCTGCACCCCCCTCTATCATTTGTGCGGTATGCACATTTGTATACTATGCACCCCCTCTATCATTTGTGTTGTGACACATTTGTATGCAATGCACCCCCTCTATCATTTGTGTGGTATGAACATTTGTATGTGATGCACATCCCTCTATTATTTGTGCAATATACATATTTGTATGCGATGCACCCCCATCTATCATTTGTGTGGCATGCACATTTCTATGCGATGCACCCTCTCTATAATTTGTGCAGTATACATATTTGTATGCAATGCACCCCCTCTATCATTTGTGCTGTGGCACATTTATATGCGATACATCCCCTCTATCATTTGTGCAATATACACATTTGTATGCAATGCACCCCTCTCTATCATTTATACTTTGGCACATTTGTATGCGATGCATTATCTTTGTTATTTGTGCTTTGTCACATTTGTATGCGATGCATTATCTCTATCATTTATGCTTTGTCACATTTGTATGCGATGCACCTCCTCTATCATTTGTGTTTCGGCACATTTGTATGCGATGCACCCCCTCCATGCTTCATATCATTTGCATAAGGCCTGCCTCACCACCTATTACATATTGCAATGCATGAATCATAGAAAAAAAAAAATCAACTTTTAATTGCATTAGCATATCATTTGCATTGTTACAACTATCATTGTTGCATCACTTGGCTACAATCTATCCACATCAACATTTGATTACAACATTTTTCATCAGTTACTACTAGACCCTTTTTTTGGGTTGTAGGTTCAAACCACTCGGTTTATGCTGGCTCTTTTTTAGGATGACAATACTATCCCTTTCTCTAGTTGTTGATAGTTCAAATCACCATTGGTTAATGCCTTCCTTTTCTTGGGTTGTTAGGTGAGACTATCCATCAGTTAATACCTTCCCTATTTTGGGTTGTAGGTTAAAACTATTCATCGGTTACATTTCATTCTCTTATGTAAATGTGTTTAGATTGTATTCTTTGTTATGCTTCATATCATTCACATGAGGCTTGCCTCGCATATTACTTATGGCATTGCATTGTAGATTATGAATTTTCAAAAAAGGAAGAAAAAAAAAACAAACAAAAAAAAATGGCATCGTGAAGCGTGTAAGTCCAGCTTTCAATTGTATTTCAAGCATGTCATTTGCATTCTACCTCTGAACTACACTGGTTTGATTCCTTGCAAAGAAATACGTAGGCAACCTCGGGTTCAACTAATAGCTTGTGCAGTTTGTTTGTTTGCCCAAGCCTAACGGCCTTATCAAAAAGGTCGTCTTCGGGCTTTAACATTCACTCATGTCAAGAAATGACTTCAAGTTCTGTCAAAGAGGAGCAACTATAAACACCCCATTTTGACCAGCCTTAAGACTTGGGCGCTTTCTTTTGATTATCCAATGATAAAAAAAATAAGAATATACTATCTCACAAAATTCTCAGTGGAAAGATAGAATTTAAGCTTTAATCCCAACCTATACTTGTTTTGGCCAAATTATGTTACATATTTGGCCCGTTAAAATATATTTTATTAGTCCATTCATTTTTAGTTTGTTATAAATTTACATGTTTTGGTGTGTTTTTATAATATTTTGACTATATGTACATATATTACTATAATTAATGTATTTTAGATATTTTATATATTATTATATTATAAATTTAGTATTCAGCTTTTGAAATTCCCTAGTCTCCCATAGTTTGTTTTTTTTTTTTTTTTTTTTCTTTTGTTTTAGACTCGATTTGGCCAAATTATATTACATATTTGGCCTGCTAAAATATATTTCATTAGTCCATTTATTTTGTTATTTTATAATTTTACTTTTTTGGATATTTGTATATATATTTATGCTAATAATACCTTTATATATTATTATATTATAAAATGCACAGTAATTTTTGCTATGTATACTTTGAAAACCTCAGCTCTCCACTGAATTGTATTTTGTTTACTTGTGGGTTTTTTCTTCTATAAAGGGACAGGGGAATATCAATAGGAGAGGGCGTGGGAAATAAAAATAAAATAAAATAAGAGGAAAAAAATTAGGGAGAAAGATCAGAAAAATTAAAAAAAGAGAGAAGGAAAAAAATCTGAGAAGAGAGAAAAGAAAGGAAAAAATTTGAGAAAAAAATATTTTCAAGAGAGAAAAGAAAAAAAACGATCTTAGATATGTTATTTTCTGAACCAATTTTTTCTTTTCATTCTCTACACCATCCAAAAAATAAAAACACACCATTAAAGTTGAAATTTTGAATTTTAGATTGAGAATTGAAAATACATTCCACAACCTTGAAGGTGATCAAAAGAAAGTTTGTAAATCAACAAATTTGTTATTTCTCCAAAAGGTGAGTTTTTGCAAACTTTCACTTAAATTTAAAAATGCAATATAATTTGTTTAAATTCGTTTACAACTTTATTTATTGCTTTAAAGAAAATGGTGCACCACCAACATATCTCTTGTAATTTACTGTCTATTTTACATAACCATTTTACCACTTTAAAGGGAAGTTTCATCACCCACATATCTGTTGTAATTTACTATTTTAAATAAACTATTGTAATTTACCGTGGTGATGAATAGTAATCTCCGGCGGTAAATAGTAACTCCAGCGATGAATAGTAACCCTAGTGATGAATAGTAACTGCGAACGAAAATGCCTGGTAAGATGAAGAATGACCAATGAGGGTGCATAGTAACTGTCGTAGTGAATAGTAACCCCGGCTGTGAATAGTACCCTAGATGAATAGTGCTCCCGCAAAAATGAGTTTTCCTAGGCGAAACAAAGCAATCTTCTAGCAACAAACAGAACCATTTCCGACAGTCGATCTCCAAGTTGTGAGGTTTTTATTTTCTTGTAATATTTTTCTTCTCCTCTTCCTCCTTTATTCAAATATGTAATTATTCAAATGATGTAATAATTTCTCGCCCTGTTTCTTTTTATCCCATTCTTTTATTTGCTTTCCATATTCTGTAAATATGCATCTTATATTATCTTTATCATCATATCTATGCCTTGCATCCATGTTTTATGCCTTAAGATCCAACCAAATTTGTATCTGTGAGTTTAATTGATTATTATGTGATTTTTTGTGCGACCTCATGTTTTAAGATAATTCACATGTCATATACTAAAACTTGGATCTGTAGTTGCATTTTATAAGTAAATTGCATTAGGATTTTGTATATAAGATCATGCATATATTTTACTAACTTTGTTTTGTACCTGTTTGCGAGACGTCGGTGAATATGTAAGTTTTCATGTTTTAGCATCCCGCTTGTGTGTGTTTTTCTACTATGTGGCTATTTACTATTTGATATAACTCTATGCATGCTAGTGGATGAAAGTTGTGTTGTTTAATTTGGAATAAAATTGATTTTCATGATTGCATTATACAAAACATTTTCAAGATAATGAAATCAAGTTGTTCCAAAATGAACAACACAGTCTATATTTGTTTGCTTTACATAGTAAATTTTAGGATTTATTATTAATAATCGGAATATGAACACATAATGGAAATAAAAATCATATCATGGTTAGTCAAGGCCAATCTTTTGATCGGATGAGCCGTTCGAATAATGATATTCCCCCTTCCTACTTAAGGTTCCGAGCCAAACATCCTTAGTTACCATAAACAATGACATTGGCATGAGTCGCGTGTTTCCTAATTTTTCCCAAAATATTAGGTAGCAACTCTGGGATCTGATGATGCAATCTATTTTTGACAAACATTTTTGCGATAAAATGGATTTTCTATAAAGGTGTCAAATCTGGACTCTCATCTACGTTTCACATTGCACTCGTGAGACTAGATAAAGAAATCGATGGTCCAAACTATTTAACACACACGGGGTAACCCCGGTCCGTGTTATAGCACTGCTTTTTGATGTCCATGTTCAACCCTCAATATCAGAGGTAATGTCAAGCTCAGGGGATGACTCTCATGTGTGTGTTGAGGCCTTGAATGATAGGGATTGCTGCTCACAAGTGGAGTGTAATGTTCTGGATTCGGATTTATGAAGGGATGCTAAATTGAATAAGGATGAAAGGGTGGTGGTGGCTGGCTCGAAACAGCCACACGACTCATGTTGATTATTAGTTGGATCTGTCAGGGTTGGGTTGCCCCTAACAATCCAAGTATTACGAGGGTTCTGCACAACCCATCGGCCTTCAATGATCTTCCTAATTGAGATAAAGAATAAGAGAGCGATGTTGGAGCGTACCAGACGAAGCCTCAATTTCTGAATAAATGTTATGTTGACCCATGCGATGCATCGGGGGGCTTAGCCCTTTGGTGGGTGTATGGGGTTGCGTTAGATGTCCATTTCAAATCAAAAAAATATTTTCCGATGTATAGTTTCGAAAAATACAAGATGGGGTTGGGTTGCTTCTTTCATTTATGCCCCTCCTCAAAGACAAGATAAGAGAGAGTTCTAGAATTACTCGATTGGTATGGCCAAGGAAATGCAGCACCTGTGGTTGTGTATTGGTGATCTCAATCAGGGCTTAATTTTGGAAACAACAATGCTAGGTAGCCTAAAAAATCATGGCTCGACTGGCTCGAAACACCCAAAACGACGTCATTTTGGGTGTAAAATAACGTTGTTTTGATACATTCGAGCCACAAAAATTCGGGTCACCAAACATTTTCCTTTTGGAAAAGCAAGGTGGTTCAGAATGTAGTGTCTCACAGCTGAATGAGTTCCAAGAAATGGTATTGAAATGTAATCTCGTGGATTTGGGGTTCAAGGAAAATGCTTTTACTTGGTCCAATAATCAAGGTGAAGGGGCTAATGTTCGTGAGCATTTGGACTGAGCTTTGGCTATGGTTAAATGGAGGGATCTTTTTCCATATGCTCAAGTTTTCCATGAGATTTGTTTTGGATCGAATCAGATTATTGTCCTTTGGTGCTTAATTGTTGTGTCCCTCTAGTTCATGTTCCTAGAAGGTTCATGTTTGAGTAGTTGTGGACCACAAGTTCAGAGTGTGTGACCATAGTTCAACCTACATGGGATCAAGATCAAGCGGGCTCTCATATGTTTCAGCTTGTTTAGAAGTTGAAGAGGAATCAGAGGAAGCTGTGATCTTAGAGTAACCAAGAATTTGGAAACTAAAAAAGACAGATTGAGAAACTACGAGGCCAAATTGCTCAAGATCAAAGTCAAGCCCACACTTCGAATAATGAGGATCGACAAAAGCAACTCTTTCAAGAACTGGAAACGGTTATGAAAAGGGAAGAGATGTATTTACATCAACAATCTAGGGTGAGATGGCACAAGTTTAGGGATAAGAATTCGGTTTTCTTTCATGCTATAATTAATCAACGGAGCCAACGGAATCAGATTTTGTAATTGAAAAGGGATGATGGAAGCCTACTTCAGATTTAGAAGTTAATTCTCACATGTTTGCATATTTTACGAACCTTTTTTCTGGGGGTGATGTAGGCTGGATGGATAAAGCCCTAGGGGTGGTTGACAGAGTTATTACAGATAATATGTTCCCTTCTAGTTCGAGATGTGACGGATGATGAGATTAAAATGGTGGTTTTCCAGTTGGGCTCTTTGAAAGCACCTGGACCGAATGGATTTCCTGGGTATTCTTGTCAAAGTGCAGGCTCTGAAACAAATGACGCAGTTCAGGCACTAGCTTGTGTAACTTTTGGTCATGTTTGTTTGGGTGGATATGAGCTTGGGATTGGACTAATAGTCTAACAAAATTATTAATCCAATGTTTGGTTAAACAATTGAAATACGGACTAACAATTCATCCGGATATGGTATCCCACATATGATGGACTATTCAATCCCACAGAGGGGGATGGGATATAAATTGGAGGACTAAACCAAAGTCTGAACTATTAGTCCTTCCTTATAATCCTAACTCAATCCAAATATAGGATATGATACACAATTCAAAGGGATTCATAGTCCTAGGACTATTAATCATGGGAATACTAATCCAGCCTAATCCAATCCGCCCAAACAAACATGGCCTTAATGTGAAAGTGATCAAAAAGACTCTTGCCAATAGATTAAAAGGGATTCTTAGTGAAGTGGTCATGCAAAATCAATCAGCTTTTGTGATGGGATGGCTTATCCAATATAATCCAAGATAACATAATAGTGGCTCATGAGGCATTTCATGGGATGAAGATACAGAAAGGCAAGAGGGAGGATTTAGCACTTAAAGTGGACTTCAATAAAGCCTATGATTGTGTTCATTAGGGTTTTTTGAAGGCTTTGTTGATTAAAATGGGTCTTCACTCTCATTGGATCCAATGGGTAATGGAATGTGTCACCATGGTGACTTTTTCGGTTATCGTAAATGGGGCCAAAAGGACGAGTTTCAAGCCATTGAGGGGACTACGACAAAAGGACCCTTTATCCCCATACTATATTCTTGTCATGGATGTTTTTTACGAAATTAATTACTCATAGTGTACAAAATGGAAATTTTCGGGATTACAAGTCCGAAGTGGTTGTCCTACCTTGTCACAATTATTTTTTGCAGATGACACTGTGTTGTTTTTCAAGGCTGAGGCAGGTGAATGTCTTGAGGTTTGTAGATTGCTAAACATATATGCTGAAGCTTCGGGCCAGTCTGTTAATTTCAACAAGTCGGGAGTGCAATTTTCAAGCAATGTATCTCGGTCACCACAACTTGAGATGTGTGGACCGCTTGGAATCCCATTGATGAAAGCAAATGCACGTTATTTGGGCTTGCCTACTTCCCGGGTCGTTCAAAGGCTGAAGCTTATAACTTTTTGTGCAAAAAAGTCCTATCTAAATTGCAAGAACGGCATGCGAAATTACTTTCTCAAGCTGGTCAAGAGGTCCTAATTAAATCAGTTGCCAAGGCAATGCCAACTTATGCAATGGCATGTTTTTTGTTCCCCAATAAGCTATATGATAAATTGAGTTCCTACATTAGGAATTTTTTTATAGAAAGGCAATCTGGAGAGGAGAGGCATCCACTGGGCCTGTTGGAGTAGACTATGCTTGACGAAGAGGAATGATGGACTACGCTTTCGGGATTTTCGGGCCTTTAATAGAGCACTCCTTGCTCGCCAAGGGTGGAGATTAATAAAATTTCCGGACTCTCTATTCGCAAAGATTATGAAAGGAATCTACTACCCCAACTCAGATTTTTGTCATGAGTCGAGAGGACCACGACCTTCGTAGGCAAGGGCTACTTTGCTTCAAGGGGGAGAGATTCTTAGAGGAGGTCTACGGTGGCAAGTTCTGAATGCAAGGTCTACTAAATTTTTGGATGATAAATGGATACCCTCTAATCTAAACTTCAAGATTCAATCGGTAAGGAACAGTAAGGTGTTGGTGCAACGGGTAAACGAGGTGATTGATCCTTCTCGAATGTTGTGGGATAAATCGAAGATTAGACAGCTGGCTTCCGAGGGGGATTGTGAAGCTATCCTTTCAATCCCAGTTTCGATTAATGATTGGGATGATACTCTTGTGTGGCATTATGATTCGAAAGGAAGCTATACAGTGAAATCAGGGTATCAAGAAGCTGTTAAGCAAGCTCAATTGGGATCGAACTTGCCATCCTCTTCTTCGGGTTGGTCTGAGACAAAAAGTGTGGTTTGGGAGTGGGCTGGTCTGAGATGTGATATGCTCGGAATGGATTCAGTAAAGAACTGGATTAGGAACTGCTTTGAATCATTGGGTGCATCTAGTTGGGGCAAGACTGCGATTTGTTCGATGGTATGGGTAGCTTGGAATATATGGAAGGCGAGAAACGATTACCTTTTCAACCATAGTTTTGTTAACCCAGCAGCAGTGATAGCCTAAGCTAGACGAGAGGATGCTGAATTTTTGTCCATAAATAAAGGGGCCTTCATTCCTTCGGTTGCAGCTCCAGGTGAGCAATGCAGAGCGCATGGATGGATTCCTCCACCGAGAGGAAAATGGAAATTTAATTGTGATGCGGCTGTTGATTCGCGGCGATAGAGACGTGCAGTTGCAGTTCTTCTTCGGGATGAAAAGGGTTAGCTGGTGGTGTTGAGATTTCTGTCATCTTTTAATAAGTCTTTGTTTGTTATAGTTTAGGAGTCAATTGTGGTGTTTTACCTATTCAATAGGAGTATCCCAGTTATGTAGGAGTCTTAGTAGTGGTTGTTAGTCATGGAGTAACCTGTTCCTTTTTATTCTGATGACTTTGTTACTGTTTGGTCTATTTAAGCTGTAATCAGTCAGGTTGAATAAATTGACAGCTTCAGTTCATAATATTTTCTTATCTCTGTTGCTTCCAGTAAAGGTAGTTTTTAACATTTGGTATCAGAGCCCCCACTGGGCCTGCTCAGAAATTATTGCAGCAGCAAGGTTCCATGGCTTCCGACAACACCAATTACGTGCAACCTGCCATTCCTCGCTTTGATGGTCATTATGACCATTGGAGCATACTGATAGAAAACTTTCTAAGATCCAAGGAATACTGGAGTCTCATGGAAACTGGTTTTGTCGAACCAGCAAGTGGAGTTGTCATGACAGAAGCACAGAGAAAGACGCTGGAAGACCAAAGACTGAAGGACCTCAAGACAAAGAATTATTTGTTCCAGGCGATTGATCGGGCCATTTTGGAAACCATTCTCCAAAAGGACACCTCTAAACAAATTTGGGATTCCTTGAAGAAAAAATATCAAGGTACAGCAAGGGTGAAACGAGCGCAACTTCAAGCTCTTTGCAAAGAGTTTGAGATTCTTCATATGAAAGAGGGAGAGTCAGTCAATGATTATTTTGCACGCACACTAACAGTAGCCAACAAGATGCGTATTCATGGTGAAAGAATGGATGATGTTACAATCATTGAGAAAATCCTTCGATCAATGACCCCAAAATTCGATTATGTTGTCTGTTCCATTGAGGAATCGAAAGACATTGATAGTCTTTCAATTGATGAGATGCAAAGTTCATTGTTGGTGCATGAACAGAGAATGACCAACCACCTTCCAGAGGAACATGCTTTGCAGGTTACGACCCATGGTGAATCATCTACATGGCGGGGATCAGGAAGAGGTCGAGGTTGGGGTCGAGGAAAAGGCAGAGGACGTGGTCGTGATAATCAATCTTCTTACCATGGACGTGGCTGTGATAATCAATTTTCATCCAATCAAGGGTCGCAGTTTGACAAGTCCAATATTGAATGCTACCGCTGTCACAAGCTTGGTCATTATCAGTATGAATGCACTGAAAAGGAGGAGAAGACAAACTTTGCTGAGACAGAAGAAGAAATGCTCTTAATGGCATACATTGACAAGAAGGGGTCTCAATCAGATACGTGGTATCTGGACTCAGGCTGCAGTAATCACATGTGCGGTAATAAGTCTCTATTTTCAGATTTGGATGAAACTTTCAGAGAAACTCTGAAACTTGGAAACAATTCTAACATTTCTGTCATGGAAAAAGGGACTGTCAAAATTCAAACTAGAAATAACACTTTACAGATAATTTCTAGTGTTTTTTATATTCCAGACTTAAAGAGTAACCTCATTAGCCTGGGCTAGTTACAAGAGAAGGGCTTTACAATAAACATTCAAGGTGGATGCTACCAAATTCAACATCCAGAGAAGGGCCTAATCGCACAAGTTCACATGACAACAAATCGGATGTTTCCATTACACACTCAGAACAAGGTTCAGACCTGCCTCTTTGTAAAAATGCATGATTCAACATGGTTGTGGCATTTCCGCTATGGACACCTGAATTTCAATGGCTTGAAGACTCTACAGCAGAAAAATATGGTGACGGGCCTTCCTCAAATTCAATATCCTTCGTCAGTTTGTGAAGAATGTGTTATTAGCAAACGCCATCGTGATTCATTTCCAAAAATGAATTCTTAGAGAGCAAAGAAGGCATTGGAACTAGTTCATTCCGATCTTTGTGGTCCCATAAATCCGACATCTAATGGAGGTAAACGATACTTCATTACGTTCATTGATGATTATAGTCGGAAAACGTGGGTTTATTTGTTACAGGAGAAATCTGAAGCTTTCGCGGCATTTAAAAATTAGAAAGTGCTTGTTGAGAAAGAAGTTGGCAGCCCGATAAAAGTTCTTCGCACTGATCGTGGCGGAGAATATAACTCACAAGACTTTGTATACTTTTGTGAGATGCATGGCATTAAAAGACAACTCACAACAGCCTACACACCTCAGCAAAACGGTGTGTGCTAGAGAAAAGATCGCACATTTTTAAATATGGTGCGTAGCCTTTTGCAGAGGAGTGGAGTTTCAAAAAATTTTTGGCCCGAAGCAGTGAATTGGAGCATTCACATATTGAACAGAAGTCCCACACTGGCTGTTCAAAATGTGACACCTGAAGAAGCATGGAATGGACGAAGACCAACAGTTGATCATTTTCGAATCTTTGGGTGTATTGCATATGCCCACATCCCCGATGAGAAGAGGAGAAAACTAGATGACAAAGCAGAAAAATACATTTTTCTTGGTGTTAGTGATCGGTCCAAAGCTTACAAATTGTACAATCCTATCACCAAGAGAATTGTAATCACTCGTGATGCTATTTTTGATGAAGAAAACACTTGGTCATGGGGTGATAATGGCACTGGACATCAAATTTTAGCAAATTTTTATAATGAAGATGAAGAGAGAAGGCAGCAACTTGAGGCAAATGAGCAACACTCACCAGAGTCTGAGTCGACAGTATCTCAAAATACACCAGCAGTTGACATTGTTGAATCATCAAGTGTACAGCCAAATATAGTGACCAGTACACGTCCTCAACGCACTAGGACAAGACCAGCATGGATGGCAGATTATGAAGTAAGTGCACTTGACCAATCTGATGATCCACTCACACATTTTGCACTATTTTCAGATTGTGATCCTATAGCCTTTAACGATGCTGTTAAAGAATTAAAATGGCAAAAGGCCATGGATGATGAAATTGCAGCCATTGAAAGGAACAATACTTGGGAATTGACAGATATTCCTAATGGAAAAAAAACAATTGGAGTCAAGTGGGTTTACAAAACAAAGTTGAAGGAGAATGGCGAGGTAAATAAATATAAAGCGCGCTTAGTAGCTAAAGGCTATAAGCAAGAATTTGGCATCGATTACAATGAAGTTTTTGCTCCTGTTGTAAGACATGATACAATCCGATTGGTGTTAGCATTGGCAACACAAAACTCATGGCCTATCCTCCAGTTGGACGTGAAATCAACCTTTTTACATGGAGACTTGCAAAAAGAGGTATTTATTGATCAACCTCCTGGTTATGTGAAGCTTGGAAATGAGCATAAGGTATATAAATTAAAAAAGGCTCTATATGGACTAAAACAAGCTCCCAGAGCTTGGTATAGTCGTATAGTAGCTTATTTTTTAAAGGAAGGTTTTCAAATATGTCCATATGAGCATACACTTTTTACAAAAATTGGAGATGGAGGAAGACTTGTTATTGTATGCTTATATGTAGATGATTTGATCTACACTAGAAATGATAAGGTCATGCTGGAACAACTTAAACAGTCTATGATGATGGAATTTGATATGTCTGATCTTGGAATGATGCATTACTTTCTAGGCATAGAAGTGGTCCAATCTCCTGTTGGCATTTTTATGTCACAAAAGAAATATGTGCGAGATATTTTAGATAGATTTCAGATGAAGAATTGTAATTCTGTTAGCACTCCAACTGAAATAGGATTGAAGCTCATCAAAGATCCTGAAGGAAGAAAGGTTAACAGCACACTTTACAAGCAAATTGTGGGAAGTTTACTGTATTTAACTGCAACCAGGCCAGATATAATGCATGCTGTAAGTCTTATTAGCAGGTACATGGAATGCCCAAGAGAGATGCACCGTCTAGCTGCCAAAAGGATTTTTAGGTACTTGCAAGGTACCGTTGATCTTGGGTTGTTCTACAAGAAGGGAGCAAAATCACATCTATTTGGCTACATAGACAGTGATTATGCAGGAGATCCTGATGATAGAAGAAGCACATCTGGGTATGTCTTTATGATGGGTTCAGAGGCCATTTCTTGGTCATCAAAAAAGCAGCCAATTGTTACTTTATCAACTACCGAGGCCGAGTTTGTAGCTGCAACATCATGTGCATGTCAAAGTGTCTGGTTGAGGAAAATTCTTAAAGAACTTCATTTCAAGCAACAAGGACCAACTCCAATTTATTGTGATAACAGTTCAGCAATTAAACTCTCTAAAAATCCTATTCTACATGGAAGAAGCAAGCACATAGATGTCAAGTATCACTTCTTGAGGGACCTCACGAACGATGTAATGATTGATCTCATTTACTGCAGGAGTGAAGACCAAGTAGCTGACATACTAACTAAACCCCTGAAATTAGTTATGTTTTTGAAGCTGAGGAAGCTACTTGGTGTCTGCACATTAGAAGATTCAATTTGAGGAACAGCTGCAACGAATCACCATTAAACTGAATGTTAGAAAACTTTCAGTTTAAGGGAGGGTGTTGAGATTTCTGTCATCTTTTAATAAGTCTTTGTTTGTTATAGTTTAGGAGTCAATTGTGGTGTTTTACCTATTCAATAGGAGTATCCCAGTTATGTAGGAGTCTTAGTAGTGGTTGTTAGTCATGGAGTAACCTGTTCCTTTTTATTCTGATGACTTTGTTACTGTTTGGTCTATTTAAGCTGTAATCAGTCAGGTTGAATAAATTGACAGCTTCAGTTCATAATATTTTCTTATCTATGTTGCTTCCAGTAAAGGTAGTTTTTAACAGGTGGATGGAATGGCAGCAAAAGTCAAATTAACAACAATAAGCCAAGGTGATGCAATTGCAGTGCGTCATGCATGTGTCATGGCACTCGCACTTGACCTCGCTAGTGTGGAAATCGAAAGTGATTGCAAGACTGTCATTCATTTGTGTGTCTGAAGGGGTTCCTCCATGGGAGTTGTGTGCAGTGATGAGCGATATTCGTTCAATGGCTAGCTGCGGACATTTGGCCTTTAAGTGGTTTCACAGAGTTGGCAATGGGGCAGCACATTGGGCTGCTTATGCATGCTTACATGACACTTTACCAACTAACTGGGTTGCTCAACCACCTATGGGTCTTGTAAGGTGTTTAAATTTCAATTCTCTGTACTTGATGGTTTTCTTGATCAATATATATATATATATACAGTATGCAAAGCAGGACTGGAGAAGAAAAAGCCGCCTTTATTGGATTATTATATTTACTTGGCCTAATGGTAATCAAAATGGACACACTACTTTAGACAGAAAGGAAGCATTTGTTAGTTACATGCATTTGAACGAGTCCAACCAAACCCATAAGACCGACTGACGACCATCCATAAAAAAAAAAAAAAGTACTTCTGCCTCTGGATGCAATCCGAACAGCGAGCTGGTGTTTTTTTTTTTTTTTGGGCCACCACCATTACTAGAAGGCTGAGACCAAATGGGGTGCTCAAGGAGTGGCAACATTTTCCTTGGCAAGTGGAGCAATCTCTTCCCCTTCAATGCCAGGTTCACTCCCAGCTACTTCCAATCCCAGCAGCAACTGTTCCCATTTCTTCGCCGGTCCCTGCATCATCAGCATCCACCGTATCCCATTATAATTAATTGTTAAGAAAACATAAACAAAAACAGAAACTTCAAGTTCATTCATTCTGTTTTGAAATTTTGTAAATTAAAGACTATACTTTGTGCTAATGTATTGTATTATGCTCACCTTCCAGGAGAGATCTTGTGCCATGCAATTTTGGATCATCTCTTTTAATGCAGGTGTACCGTAGGTTGCAAGGGCTCTCGTCACAGTTGTTGCTACTGCATCTACATCAGCTGGATCAACTGCATCGCACTGCACAACCAATAGGACCCCACAATTTTATTATTTTTTTCTCCATAGTAGTGAGTACAATTAGTACTAAATTGAAAGGAATGGGAGCTGGAAAAGTAGATTAATCATGCAATGTGGGCAGGGACTGTCAGGACTTACATCCACATCGAAAGCTCCCATCTGAAACCCTGTGTAACCTTCTTTGACAGTGTCAACTAGCCCGCCAGTTGAGGCAACAATAGGAACCTGGTCCAATTGTAATTACGGTTAATACCATAAAAGAAGACGAAAAAAATAGAATCAAATCATGGAAGAATGATCAATTTAAGCAAGTAATTGGGCATGATCCATTAAGTTTTAAAAGCAGCAGCCAAACAGGGGAAAAAACAGGGTTTACCGATCCATATCGCATGGCATGCAACTGAATGAGACCACAAGGTTCAAATCTACTAGGGAGCAACATAAAATCAGACCCAGCAATAATCATGTGGGCCAAGGGTATGTTGAATTTTGCCACTCCTCTGGCCTTGTCGGGATATAATACCTCAAGCTTTTCTAGCTGCTTCTCCATGTATTTCTTGCCAGTGCCCTAATAGAAAGAGCAAATCCATTTCACAAACCAGAAAAAAGCGACAAATAAAAGTTCAAAAAAAAAGTTACCTAAGAAAAAAAAAGAACTAAACTTACAAGAACTACAATCTGAGCATTCTCTCTAATGAATTTAGGAATGGCAGCCGCTAGGATATCCGAGCCTTTCTGCTCTTCTAGTCTACCAATGAATCCAATCAAGGGGATGTTTGCGTCCACAGGCAACCCAACTTCTGCTTGAAGTGCTTCCTTCAAAAGACGCTTTGCAGCCATGACCTAAAAAAATCACAATTGTATTACGCTAAGGCTTTTTAAAGCCACAAAAATATTGAGAGATAATGGAAATTTAAGACAGTAGAAAAAGAATTAGAAGAATCTTACAGTTGTGGCATTATATTTGACATCAATGTATTTATCTGTAGATGGATTCCACTCTTGGACATCCATGCCATTGACAATACCAGTTATACCAGTCTTACGAATGATGTTATCCAATTCCACACCCTTATCTATGCCAGAAACAAGTTCCTGGGCATAGTATGGGCTCACTGTTACGACCCTGTCTGATTCTAATATTCCACCCTTCATCCAGTTAATTTTCCTTCCCTTGGCAGGCTTGTCATACCTGCAACATGCGAAGACTTGTCATAACTTGACAAGAGAAAAAAAAATCTCAAACCATAGCAATTGGAAAATTCCATCCGATGTTAAGACATCTCCCGTAATAGCAATTTCAAATGCTCAAATCTGCATACATACCCATCAATAAAATCAAAAGAGCCCTTAAATTGTTCCGGAAGATCAAGTAGAGAGAAGTCTGCAAAAGCAAATCTCCCTTGGTAGGCAATGTTATGGATGCAGAAAACAACCTGCCATCATTTGTCAGTACTAGTGTTAAATCCCTACAAATAGTCCTTGTCATTTGGCTAAAATTCTTCTGTTTTAATTTTATTCTTTGCCTGAAATTCTTAACGACGTAATTGAGTAATCTTACTCTGGCATTCTTGTAGATCCCCATAGGTTTGTACTTGGTCTTCAGATAACATGGAAGAAGAGCAGTGTGCCAATCATTGGCAATGAAGACAACATTGTCCCCTGCACTTGTAAAAGACAGATATGTTACGCCATTTATAACAGAACGCAAAATAAATAGATAAATAAAGGTACAAACTTTGAGAATGGAACATACCATAAGGTCCAGAGAAATATTTATTGTTGTTTAGATTCAAAATCCTTGGTGCCTCCAAAGCAGCCTGAGTTCAACATAATAAATGAATGCCAGCTATATACTATATAAGCAATAGTGTAGAACTGCATACATGATCAGGCGTAGGCTAACAAAAATCTTGAATAGGCAGTAAGAGGAAATAAAACAATGATATACCACAGGTGGTCATTATGTAAAACAAACAAGAACATGGATGATTGACTCGTGTTGAATGCAAAACCATGTAAATTTGGAGCACAATGCCAACCTTTTGCCTTGACAGCCCATCAACCGATTACTTCTCTAATATATAATGACCAATGATATACAAAAATATATATATATATATATATTTTCCTACCAAGCACTGTGGTTTATAATTTCAAAAAATTTCACTGCCACAGCATTTTTAGTGAGTTTTCAGTATAAAATTTCTGCTTGACAATCATTTTCCATATATAATATAGTAGGAAGTTATGACAGAACAACTGCCCTTTTTTATTTTGAATCAAGTGTTCAAAGAATGAAAACCATTCATGGAATTACAGGCTTGAAACTACAGGTTGCATTGAATAACTTACTTGGCACAATATACTGAATCGAATTTGGTTGTCCTGGTAATCCACCCCCGTCTTAGGCCCATAGATCTTAGATCCAGTTTTACCCCAAACCTTTGAAAGTACAGAAATTCAAGCATCAGAACTAAGATCAAGCTGACTATTACACGTAAAGTACATATAGTTCACCCCTATGCGAGAAAAGTTGATTGAGGACAGAAATAAACCTTTTCCAGGAACATTGGGTGATCCACAAAAACACGATCAACACCACGTTTGTAGCAGTGGAAGAGGCGAACTGTCTCTATTCGGTCTCCAATTTTTATCTGCAATATAGAAACTTATCTTTGAAGAAACTAATCCCAAGACAAGCACAAAATAGAATTTACCTAACCCTGCATGGAAAAGGTTGGAATTTGGCAAAACAAGCACAAAATAGAATTTACCTGAAGAAGAACATGAGTATCCCATGCATCTTTGTACTGGTCGTAACGTGGGGAAACTGTCATAACACGATTCCCATTGGCCTAGATGATTTGGCATAGAAATCAGATCAGTTAAAAATTCATCATCCTAAATGTTTTACCAATTTACCACACAACTAACCAAGAAGATGATTCAACTATAGTAGCAAATAAACAAGTATAGTAAAAGCAAAAAAAAAAAAAAAAAAAATAGAGCTGGAAACAGATGCTTACCGCCATGGCTGGTGGCAGTCCCCCAAGAACATCACCAAGCCCTCCAGTTTTGCTCCATGGACCCACCTCAGCTCCCACAAAAACAATGTTCATCCCACTTCCGCATATAACAGCGCTTGATGGTCTATCATTCTCAGTTTTGGGACCATTTTTATTACTGGCATGCTTGGCGATTGCTTTTGCGTTCTTTTTCATTTGTAGCATGTCCAACTTGTTCAAAGATCTTAATCCATTGTGAGTCATGGTTTGTCTCTTCAGGCCAATCTGACCCAAGTTTGTTACAGTTTCTCCTCCGCTATTGACATTTGAGCTTCTTGATACAAAGTGAGATGCAGTCACAGTTGCCATTGGTAGTGTCCTTATTCAAACGCAAAAATACAAACTGTTAATAAATTGTAAGCATTTTTACTACCTCACTTCTCCAAATACCAAATACTTAAATACAAAATTTTTTGAGGACAAACCCCACTACAAAAGCTTTAAAATTATGAACGAAAATATAACGCCCAATTAGTATTCATTAATGTGTTTGGGAGGGAAAAAATTGAATACACACCTAACTTTTGGCATAATGCACAAAGCAATGGTCCAAGACTTGAACCCATAAAATTATGAATCTTATTAGAATCTGTTCTTTATCACACAAGATCCTCTGTCCGGTTCTGTCTTCCAGTCCCCTAGTCCCAAACTATCTCTATCATAAGAAAGTGTCTCAGTATCTCTCGACCACACAAGAGGTGATTTGAGACATCTAGTTTAATTCTAATAGATATCTATGAGGGGAAGGTGCAGAACAATCATTGGTCAAAGAAAAGAAAACAAAAAAATCAATAACAATGGTTCCTCGTAAGAAATAGTTTTACAGTTTCATGGATTTAAATTATTCAAGAACAACAATACCAACAATGGTAGCACACAGGCGTGGCATGGCATATATAATGCATATATGCACACAGTTTTTCAATGATCAATCAATTAAATCATTCAAAACTTGATGCAAGATCTTCAAACCCTCAGTAGTATATTTAATCAGAATTGAAACTAAAGCAAATAATAACAACTAAAAAAAAAAACCCAGGTAGATTTTGTTATACTCACTCTCATACCTTTTTTTAATGATAAACCAATTATCTCATCTCATTTACAAAAAGTTGTTGTAAATAGAGTAAGAAAATCTCTCACAAGTAGTTGATTATGAATATGGTTTAGCAATTGGGTTGGGTGAGAGGATTGAATTTCAAAATACAGTTGAGAAAAAATGAAACAGTTGAGAGAGAACTTACTGAAGGACCTCTCAAACCTCGTTGTGGGAAGAGCTCCTCCTCGTCCTCCTCAATTTCTAGAGACTGCCTTGGGGGGTTCCACTATGACACGTGGCGTTGCTTTAATGGATTGGATCCAAAAAATTCACGTGAAGAGGGCAGGAGACAATCACAGGACACCGTTGTGTCTGAGTGGACTGTGGGGCGCGGCAACTTTGTCATGGCATGATTTGGAATGTGCGCCAAATATCAGACCTATGATTATTTCCAACGGTTGGTTCGAGAAAAAAGAAAATGAGTGAGAGCACTAATTAGTGCTATCACTAATGATGTGGCAGTGGGCCCCACTAGGAATGATTTGATGTTTTGACCTTGGTGTTGTATTTTTTTTCTTTTTTTATTGAGTGCCATGTCATTAGTGGTCTTTTTAAAGTTCCAAAATTAGTTGTCTCTATCATTGTTGCTAGAAAAATACTTCATATCACTAATTTAGCACTATTAATACATCATTAATAATATGGCATCATGTGGACTTTATCACTGAGGTGATAGTTTGGCCTTTATTTTTATTTTTTTTTCTTTACACTGTCACCTTATTAGTAATGCTTTTAGAGCTTCTAATTTAGTACTCTAAATCGGAACTGGTTGGTTCAATGTTACATTCTGTTTGGATCATACATAGTGATTGTTTGGAAAGTTATTATTTTATTAATTATTTTAATTTTTAGTTAGTAGGTTAAAATTTTTATATTTGAAAAGGTGATTGGATTTTTTTAGTTGGATATAATATTTGTGAAAGAAAAAATAAAATGATCATGAATTTAATGTGACATTTTGTCTTGTTGATTATTTTAATTGATTTTTTTTTTTTTATGAATTTTAACCTAAATTAGGCTAAAATCTCACTACCCAAACAACCCTAAAAGAAATGAAATTATTGGAGTTTTCCATTTACATAAAATATATATATATATATATAAAATAAAAATCATTGTAGTTTCTTACATTTTTATTTGAATGATGGACAATAACTAAAGGGGATATTTTATTTTATTTTGTTTTTTTAAAGGATAATTTAGATATTATAATTTTTTTATAAAGAGTAATTTTGATTTTTCACAAAATTTCATTACTTTTAGCGAGAATTAAAATTTAAGGATTTGTTTGGCATTGACTAATATAATCAACTTTTTTTTGGAACTTTTTTAGCCTGACTTTTTTAGCCTCGTTTGGTTTTTGTATTGAGGTTTTTTTTTACTTTTGTGAGAGAAAAAGTGTAATGATTATGAATAAAAAATAATATTTTATCTTATTAACTTTTGTAATCAATTTTATCTTTTTGTAATTATTTAGCCCCAAAAAGAATGTCAAACCAAGGCTAAGTGTGGTGTGATTTGTGTTTCTCACTATTTTTCTTCTTTTTTGATCATTACTCAACTCATTAATTATTCAAACAAGCAATGAGAAATTTAATTTTCACTAAACTCCTTAATCCAAACGGAGTATTAAAGATATAAAATATAACATATTATGAATTTCAGAGATCGGTTGAATGATAAAAAATTTGTGAATAATATCTAAAGTTTAGAGTTCGAGTTATCTTGAAGTTACTAAAAGTTTGATCTATCATTAATTTCAGAACTCATAAATGGGAGTATGTATAAAATAATTCAGACACTTGACTAAAAGAAAGAAATAAATAAATCAATGATGAGGGTGACCTCCCAGTCCAGCTCCACCGTCAAGAGTGTGGGGGAATATCTAGAGTTTAGAGTTCGAGTTATTTTAAACTTACTAAGGTTTGATCCACCATTAATTTCAGAACTCATAAGTGAGAGTGTGTATAAAATAATTCAAACACTCGATTAAAAGAAATGAAAGAAGTAAGGGTAAATTACACTGACACCTTCTGAGGTTTATGTGTATTGCAATTTCTCCCTCACATTTGGAAAATTACACTGACCCCCTGTTAATTTAATTTTATATATGATGTTCACTATGGTGAGGGAGGAACTGCTATGAAACTTTAACCCTCAGGGGGCAATTTGTAATGAAACTTTAAATCTAAAAGAGGGGATGTAATTTTCAAAAGGTGAGAGGAAAACTGTAATAAATATAAATCTCGGGGTGTCAATCTAATTTACCCAAGAAATAAATAAATCAATGATGAGGGTGACCTCCCAGTCCAGCACCACTGTCAAGAGTGTGAACAAATATCTAAAGTTTAGAGTTCTGGTTATTTTAACGTTATTAAGATTTGATTTACCATTAATTTCAGAACTCATAAGTAAAAGTGTGTATAAAATAATTCAAACACTCGATTAAAAGAAAGAAATAAATAAATTAATGATGAGGGTGACCTCCCAGTCCAGCACCACCGTCAAGAGTGGAGGATTTTTTTGGTCCGTCTAATTGAACTCAAATCGGCAGGAAATTGTTGGTCCAATCACACAGAGAGAGCTTAACAACGACACCTCACACCCATGATTTCAATAATAGTTACGGTATATCACACTAGCTTATATTTAAAGTTTGTACAAAATTTTAGTGAGTGTATGTTTTTAGTATTTCTAAGTAACTTAAAAAAATATTCACTATATCACTACCACAGAGGCAAGTCAAGTCCATTGTATCATGTCTGTGTATAATAATCATTTATTTATTTATTTATTTATGTTAGTCACAATCTATTCAATGAAATTTAATGAGTTACTAATGAAAAATCAAATATAGTGTGAGGGGAATTTGCACTAAGCAGGCAAGCCGTGCTAAGTCATGACTTGAGATGTCGATTGGGTCATGCAACCGGGCTGGTTCAGTTGAGTGTGGTCTTGCCTGAGGTCTTGGATTGAGGCTGAGCTGACCAAGCTATGCCTAGTTCGGTGGGAATTGCCAGGTCCAATTGGAGTGCAAGAGGAGAAACCCGCTAATGGTGTGCGTCAATACCGTTTGGCAGTTTGGCCATTGTTGTTTGGCGGTATTGACGCGAACACGTGTAAGGAATAGAGAGGGTAGTACGGCCACCTATCCAGGGAAGGACAGCAGAGGTAGTGCGCGCACAATCTCTGGGGCTGCATGTCCAGCCTAGAAAAAGGAGGAATGAGGAACGTTGGAGGTATGCTATAAAAGCCACTTTCTCTCTCTCTCTAGACAGTGCTCTTCTTCTTCCTCAAGTGACCTAACTTGATCGTCGGAGGGGCTTTCCGGCACCACCCCCGACGAGCAGATCGCCGCCTCTTTGTTTGCAGGCAAGGCGACGTTGCACGAAGCTTGAGTCCAAGGAAGTACGGAAAGCAAAGGATATTTATCCCCCGTACATATAGCAAATCATTATTATAGAATAACTTGTAAATTGAGAGGTAAACCTCAAATAAAATCAAGAAGAATAGGACACGGGTGAGATCTGATTTGAAAATTGACTATTTTAGTTTAAAAAATTAAAATTTTCTATTAAAAATATATATATAAAAAATTTAAAAAAATGATATAATTATTTATAGTGACTTTTTAACTTTTGATAACAACCCAAGTTTTCAAACAAAACCTAAGTAGAACAGATTTGACCACTAGTATTCTATTGAGGTGCATTGGATAACCGAGAACTAAAAATCAAAAGAGAGCTTTTTTGATAAATCATTTTTTTAAAAGTTTTATTCCATCCAATCCATATTATTTTTGACTATTTTATTAGGTTCTATTTGAGGTAAGAAGATCAAAACACCCTCAATCTCTCGTACCTCTATTAATGTTGATATTTAATGTTGATTGTTATTATATTTTGATAATTCTCATGCATCAAGATGTTGACTATCATTATATTCATATTAATTTGAAATGAATTTTTGTCATTGTGTTGTCAATTATATGATGTGAATATTCACATCATTATATTCACATTAATTTGAGATGAATTTTTGTCATTGTATTTTAATTACATGATGTGAATATTTATACTAAAATATACGAATGTGAACGTTCACATCACTATGTTAGATGAGAGAAAATGTTAACATGTGAATGAATGCTCACATCACTACATGTTGTGATTAAGAATGTGTTGTCAATTAAAAATATAATGAACGTTATTTTAATGTGTTGTCAATTAAAAATAAGAAGTTTCACATACTGTGAATGTTCACATCGCTACATTAGATGAGAGAGAATTTTTCGAAAAGGTATTATGAATGTTCACATTAGATGAGAGAGAATATTCACATTATTTTTAATGTATTGTCAATTAAAAATATATTCACATCAGATGAAAGAGAATGTTCACATTATTTTTGATGTGTTTTCAATTAAAAACATATTCACATTATATAATAATATAAAATAATAACATCAATATTATTATTTTTGTGTATGAAATTTTTGTGTATGAAATTTTGCTATGCCTTGATCCTTTTCCTTCTCTCTCCTCCCCAACATTAAATATTAATATTAAATATAAGGGCATAAGAGTCTAAGAAAATAATGTAAATCAAGAAAAAAGATTTTATAGAATAAAAGTATAAATACATGGGACTAAATGGGTTAAAAAATTTATTCATAAACTTCTTGGATTAGAACACTTCTAAATGAGATTTATCAATAAAAAATCCAAATCAAGATGATTATTCAATTTATTAATTGTTCCAACTTCACTCGAATTTTATGCTTGGATTGATAATTTAAGAGGAAAAGTAAAGGATTGGAGGAATAAACAAGTCAAAATTATGTTTGGATTCTTTTAAAAGAGGAGAAGTGAGGGAGAGTGTACTATATTTTAAGCACCTCACTTCTTTTATAAAATTGGGAGGAAACGGAAGGAAAGAAATTTTTTTATAATAATATATTAAAATACTTAAATTAAAGTATATCTCTCCTTAATGAAGTATTGTCTAACCAAACAAGAAAGAAAACTTTCAATCCCTTTTTTTCTCCTCCTCTTCACAACTAACTCTTTTCTTTGCTACCCATTTCCTCAATCTAGAGTATAGATTGTTGAGAAATATTATGAGATTGTTTGAAATGAACTAAATAAGTATATTTTTTAAATTTTTTTATGAAAAAATATATTAAAAAATAGAGAGATGATATAATCTAAATAAATGCACTTGTATCAATCATGCCAAATAACCCTATGTATTTTAAAAATTTATTGAAACTTCTACGTCTAATTATATGGATGTCAGACTCACACCATATGTGATACCCATACGCAAGGACAGATGCACCATAAGATCAAGAGAAATACATTCACCTTCTCAACTTTTTATAATTACACACTGTGTTTGGTTTGAGTTTTCTGGATTAAGTTTTTTGAAAATTGACTTTTTGGTTTTTGTGTTTTTTTGTTTTTATTGAATATTTTTTAAATTTTAAACATTTTTTTTACTTTTTTAGATGCACCTTACTTAGATGTATCTAAAAAGTAAAAAAATTGTGAAAAAATATTTTAAAAAATTAATAAATACATAAAAATACAAAAAATGTACTGAATTATTGTATTTTTTTTTATATTTTTGGTATTTAGTGAATTTTTAAAAGATTTTTTTTACAATTTTTTTACTTTT
Source organism: Camellia sinensis (assembly GCF_055761805.1). Lineage (NCBI taxonomy): Eukaryota > Viridiplantae > Streptophyta > Magnoliopsida > Ericales > Theaceae > Camellia > Camellia sinensis. Next base: position 77,944,093 of record NC_138964.1, read on the forward strand.
TAGGTGTATTTATGTTAGGTGTGTCTAAAAAGTAAAAAAAATTGCTTAAAATATTAAAAAAATTCAGTAAAAATAAAAAAAATACGAAAAATAAGAAAGTAGAATTTTCTGAAAAGTGTTTTGGAAAACTAGAAACCAAGCAAAGTGAAGTACTCATATATTTGTAAAGTGTTTTTTATTTAATTCTTGAACATTATAATTGTATCCACCCTAAATCATTTAAGATCTGCGGAAAAAATATTATTATTTTATAAAGACTTTTTTATTTATATTTTTTATTAATTGCATAACAACTTTGAATACATATTTTTTTTTTTTTTCTCTCTCTCTTCTTCATTCTTCTCTCTCTCAGCAAATTTAATTTTGGACAAAATTTATTTTATACCCTTGTGGTTTCAGACTAGAGCAATTTACCCTATATAATTCAAATATAGTCAGAAAATTCATAAATAATTTTAGATCAAAATCAATTATTAACTCCATTAACTATAGATATAAAATTATAGCCCTATGCCTTTTTTGTTATTTTCATTTTCTCTACTTTCTCATAACATAATTTATAATTACTAACATTAATTCAATTAAATTATAATTAATCATAAATTCTTAATTACTTATTGTAATTCTTAGCTTTTAAATTTAATTATATTTTAGATCACAATTAAACCTAAACCCTTAATTATATATTGTAATTCCTAACTTTATAATCTAATTTAATTTAACATAAGTTATATCACAATTAATACTCAATCTTAATTATTCATTGTAAGAGAAGAAGCGGGAAAAATTTCCTTTTTATTGTGTTAATTTCACTTTATATCTTATAAAACCAGGCACATTTTAAAAAATAGTGTGTGTGATACATCTTTCATTAGATTATATGAAAAAACTAAGTATAACACTTTAGTTAGAAGTGAACAGATCATTTCAAATTTTATGTCAACCCTTCAATCATTTTAAGTAGGGTGAATGGACCGTTCTTTACTTTAATTAGACTATTAAAAGAAATTAACAAAAAACTTAGAACTAATCAATTAGAAATAATAAACGAAATTAAACATTTTGTACAAGATCCAGAAAAATAAGTAGCCTTTTTTGATGAAAAACAAAAAGAATTAGACTTATATCCCCATCCATATAAAGGAAATAATCTGGAAGAGCCCTTTGAATTAATCTCACCTGCAAAACATAAAGATAATGGAGTTAAGTAACTATAACTTAAAACAGTTTGAAGAAATGGTTGAAAAAGAAAATGATAATGAAATAAAATAAAATACAAAATAATATTATAAATAACTGAACTATTAGATAGATGAAGAAATAATAGAATAAATAAATAATGAAATAATAGAATTAGAAGGAGATATCTATAAACAATTAGGATTAATCAGCTTGGGAGAAATGGAACACATTCCCCTTGAAGAATTAGAACAAGTAATGGGAAATAATGACGCAAAAAAAGAAAAAGAAAATAATGTACTAGAAAATTTCGAAGACATAGAAAAAGATAATGCTTTAGAAGAAGAAACTAATAACGTTAATGATATGGATATGGCAGTAGTAAAACAAAAAGGAAGTAACTCGTCTGCCCCACCTAATCTAAATTATCCAGATTTTAAAAATTTTACCAGACAACAGCTAGAAAATGATACTAGAAATTATGAATATAGAAAAAGAACGAGACATTTTAGTTATCTAAATAGAGAGTCTTTTGTTAGAGGAACATCAAATTATGCTGATTTTACCCCTAGGAATGAAGTATTGTTACAAGAGGTACCATTAAAGCCAATAAGTAATACAGGATATTTATTAGATATTGAATGCGCTACAAACACAAGTGAGGTAGTAAAACAATGGAAGAGGGGCATGCACCATGTCTTAAATATCCATAGTAGCAGTTGGAGCGCTCAAAGTTTTCTAAATTATATTGAACATAGCCTTACGGGTATAGTAACAAGCTGGTATGACAATCTAAGATAAAGTAACAAAGAAAAATTAACAACTGAAACTACCCTGGAAGGTATGTTAAACATATTTGTAAAATATATTGAAGAAGAATTCGTAGAAAAAGAGTGGGATGAAGATAAAAGAAAAAGAGAATGGGTCAGGAAATTAAGTAATATAGAAATATGTAATATGGAATATATAGAAAATTATATATGTGAATACTCCTATTATTATTATCAAATAGGTAGAAACAAAATTTATTTAACTATGTTTTTTCATCAATTACCATATCCTATAAATGTTAATATCGAAGAAAAATATGAAAAATGGTTAAAAGAATTAGGGGATGCCACAAGTGACACCTTGAGTGATAGAATTAAATATCTAAGATAATAGGTAGAGCATGAATGAATTAAAATGAAGCAAAGAAGGAAAAATAAAAATAATAAAAAAAATTAATGTTTACATTGCTGGAAAACATCTAATTCATGGGCATGTGAGCCTTCAAGAAAAAAAATATATAATAAGAAAAAGAAAACATTTTATAAAAAAAAAAAAAAAAGTTGTAATAAGCAAAGACGAGAGAAATAAAAAAGAAAATATTATTAAAAAAAAACCCTATAATTTCAACAAAGGAAGAAAGTTTTTTTTAAAAAAATAATTATTGTCCAGAAGGAAAAAAGATCTGTAAATGTTGGGCATGTAGAGAAATAGGCTACTTTGCTAATCAATGTAGAAATAAAAAGAATAATAAATTAATAGAAGCCTTAGGAAGTCTAGATTATGTGGAATTATAAGAAGAAGAGGCTTTGGAATTAACTTTAGAAAATAATAAAGGAAATAGAAATATAAGACAAAGGCTATAGCGACACCAAGGAAGAATCAAATTTTATGATGACAAAAAAAATAATATAGAAAATTTGAGAGAAGAACAATTTGTCAAAGAAAATTCTCAAGAAAAAGAAATAGAAATAGAAAAAAATGGATATTACCAATAATACGAAAAGACGAAATATATCTGTTGACTTTTTGGCTTTCGAAGGTTACTTTTGTAATTACGAGCGTGCCAGCAAGGATCAATCAGTCCTTACAGAAAATTAATTGTCAACCAATTATCAGACGATTGTGTTTTAGTTCTTTCAGCCTCAATGAAGGGGACTTTTACTGGTGGCTTGATTTAGGAGAATTAAGCAAACAACAATTAAATGAAGAACAATTGAAGCATTTCATTAAAATGAAAAACTTACAATGATCCAAACTAAACCTCGTAGAGGTTTACAGCAACAATCTACTTGAAACTACTCCTATGAACGAAGTGCAGTGCAGGAATTTTAAAGTACAGAAATGTAAAGAACAGGAAATGTAAAACTGGAAAAGAAATAAAGTAAAATAAGACTGGTTTTTTGGATCTGAGTCTTGGGGTTTTTTTCTGGGGCCTTCTCTGCTATTTATACTTCTCAAGGATGACCATCGAACTGCATTTCCAACCGTCGAACTGCTCCTCCATGATCGCTGATCATGTTGCCTTATAATTGGCTCCACTATGCCATCACTTACAGTTAGGTTTCCTTCCTAATTTTGAATTTGAATGTGAGTAACCGCTGAAGCCACATCTCTTTGCATCTCTTTGTTGATCAAATGCTACTCAGATCTCGTAATAACCAATACTAACTGCCACGTGTACGATCATGATCGAAGACTTGAATAGTCTTCATATATTACCCTTATTCTGCCACGCGTCGAATTGTAATTGGCTTATACAAAATATGTAGCCAACATTACCCCCCGCACTAATATACCCAATACTTGGTGATATTAGTGGATCAAGGTCTTTTATCCATGTCTTAGAACATGCATGAGCTTTGCATTCTTCCAGAAATGCAACCGTCATTCATCATTTGCATTAAACTCTCTTTCAATCTTTTGAACACCCCCACTATCTTAGTATTCGATCAGACTAATACATTTTTATGGCCAAATCAATTTTCTCCTCTATTGATCGAGCACACGAAGAGTCATCTGATGATGCTGTTCCTCCTCGAAAGAACCTCCATGCATTAATTAGCCACCTTTACCCACCTTTCTATATTCAAGTCATGAAAGCCTTTGTAAATTATCAACCCTTGGACTACGAACACATTGCCCTTAATCCTTTGATTCAGAAAGTTACAAATATAGACATGGGAAGTTCTTTTTCTAATTCACCCTTGGACTACGAACAAACTGCCCTCAATCCTTTGATTCAGAAAGTTGCAAATATGAACATGAGAAGTTCTTCTTCACAACCCTCTACATGGGATAAAGTTGTGGCTTCTTCTTCCTCTGGGGCTTCTAACTGGGCAAGCTGGTCGGAACCTGAGACCTGTGATTTAAGGGAGCGAATTAACCATCACTTTGTCGAGTTCACTGACCCTTTAGAGTTTCCTTCCTATGCGCGAAGCTCGGTGGTTTATCCTTATGTGCCTATCGACCGCCGACGCAGTTTAGAGGGCAATCTGCTTGTAGCATGGTACACATCCTCCATGCCTACAAAGATAGTGCACGCTATCCGACGCCCAGAAGAGGCACAAGGGTACAACCCATCGTTCTTAGCCCAGAAGGTGAAGCTTTGCTCTTCTGACGGGCTCGATTATATTAATGCCCTTGTTTCTTCTGCCCTTTCTCCTTCTCCCGAAATGGAAGCTTCTATACCTCCTCCTCCGCCAAATCCTTGCTGGACAGAGAGACTAAGGCTTGCCCTCTCTGCGGATAAGGTCTTTCCTCCTTACAAGCCTCCACCTTTCCCTACTCCAGCTGAGCGGAAGCAAGCCCAACTTCTGCTTGCGGCCTTCTCTGACTTGCCTTTCAATGTTCTTGAGGACGATGTTCCTCTCAAGAACCTTCGATGGGCTTGTGATATTCTGACTCGGGGTCACGTCCTCAACCCCCTCGCCCAAGCAGAGCTTCACATGTTTTTAGACCAACTCTCATTGCTTCTTCACTGGCATCGGACTTCTGTGGCCACCACTCAATCTTTGGACCAACTCTCATCCCTTCGAGTTCATAACTAGTACGAAGTAGAGAACCTCATTGAAGAATTTGATAACTTCAAGAATAAAGACTCTGCGTACTGGGATGACTTCGATACGGACGAGTTGGAACAAGGATTGAGAAAAACAACGTTCGAAATAAAGGCTGAAGAGCTCTTTTATGAAGTGAGAGCACATCAACTTCAGCAGCCAATCCTAAAAGAAATAGAAGATAGAATAAAGAAAGAACAGAAATTCATTGATCATAACTGGACCAAATTTCATGATCTTGTTATTTATTCTATTCCTTACTTTTATGAACTTGAATTTGTACCCAAAGAGGGTCATTCAATGTAACTGCTTTTGCTTTAATACAACTAAGAATTTTCTCTTTGTTTGGCATTGTTTGATCTTGTCCCCGCTTGTCTTTAAAAGCAAATTTAGGGCTTCAAACTGAACAATCTTATCTTTCGAATCTGGACTCAATCGTTTTAAATAAAATACTAAAAAAACCAACATGAACTTTTCCAATTTATGGAATAAAATTGACAGTTTTTGTTGATTTTCATTTAAAATCAGTGCTTCGAATTGAACAATCTTACCCTTTAAAGCTTGTTTTAATCATAACCAACATATGGTCATGGTTAGTATGATCAATCAGTTTTAAATTGACCATTTTTGCTTCGAACAACAGTCCATACTTTCAAAAATATGGAAACTCCTTTTGAGAGCTGCACTGTTTTAGTCCGAAAAGACAATCTCTTTCTGTATATATATAAACCAACTATTGGTTTTGATGTTTTGAACACCAATTCCCATCCTTAAGGGGTCTCAAGTTTTGCTTCGAAGGATATTACTTTCATTAAGAAACCTAAAACAAGTCTTTAATCTCTTTAAAGTAAACAAATACTTGAGCATTCTTACATCTTTAGGTATGGAATGTGCTTCGAAGCCGGCTTCTCAGTTTCGAAGCCGTTGTTATTTGACTTTTGGCGCCAAAATCTAGTTTTGAAGCCAAATATTTTACTTCGAAGCTGGCATCAACATCTGGGATGTGTTTTTCCCTCCAAAAGTATCAATATGGAAGGAAACTCTTCGTATCTGTACTTTTAATACTTAACGAATTACGCGATATATTTTCCAGACACAAAGGTTTTTTAAACCCTTTTATTTCGTGTTCTGAAATCATTCACTCGCTTAACACACAAACCCTTCCCTTCTGTTAACCCTCTCTTCCTTGCTACTTGCTACCAATGGATTCTTCCTCTCTGAAAGTACTCGCTGGCGATCATATAAGCCCAACCATGGCTTTGAAAAGATGTATTGATGAAGAGATCGCTAAGTTAACAGCTGATGGGTCAAGTGCCATAGATGGACGCCTTGTTGTTCCTCACCATAGCAACAAACAAGAATATGTCTTAGGTCCCATCTTTCGAGAAGCTCCTGCTCAACTTCCAGCTTCATACCCTCGCTTGGAGGACCACTTTCTTCTCTATAAAGGGCGGCTCGACTGGGAAAATTGGAGAATGACCCGACCTCACCGTTGCTGGCCGACATTGAGAGCTAAATTGGAGGAATGGTATGACAGAGTTGTGCCTGCAAAAGAAGATGACCTGCAAGAGCTCTGTATTCTCGATGCCCTCTGTCTTTCCAAGTTTATCATTCCTAAAGACCCTTTCTTGATTCTTGCTGCTCTTTGCTTTTGGAACATGGCTTTTAATTTTTTTTAGTTTCGGTGTGGTATGATGGCCCCCACCGTTCTTGATATTTGCCATCTGTTAGGGCTTTCACCCCTTGGCACTCTTTTTACTCCCAGCTACCCAGACCTCTCTGTTAAGTTTCCTCTTCCACTCTTAAATTCCTCCTGCAGTGACTTTGTAAAGGCTGAAAACAAAAGGGTAGGCCCCGTGAGAGATAGAGAACTCTTTTCTTTTATTTTATACTGGTTGTGTAAATTTTTCTTTTGTACATCATCTCAACGGATTATGCCTGAATTCGCCCCACTTGCGAAGGCCCTTGTTTTAAAGAAACACATAGCCTTGGCCCCATATCTCTTAGGCCATGTTTATAGAGCTTGTTCCCAATTTTGTGAGAAACCTCTTGACATCAACCAAAGAGGCCCCCTTTGGGTGCTCCAACTCTGGCTCTTCGCTTACTTCACTGATTTGCATTCCAAATGCTTAAAATTCCTTGTTCAGGACCCTAGCACTTATGGGGAGAAATATGCTAGAATTGTTCTTTATTCTGCTTCCTTTGCCTATTACCTCGTCTTTTTTCACCAACTTTCTATTTCTCCGTCTGCCACCTTCTTTTCCCCCTTTGATGCCAACAAAGGACCTGCTTGGCTGCAAACATTCTTGGCTGATAAGGAGTGCTCCATCCCACCACACAAAGATATGTGGGCTTCTATTTTGCTACCGAGGGAGCTGTTCATTGGTACTTTAAACCCTCGAGCTTATAAGTGTATAGCTGAGGTATACTGCCCTTCTCAATTTGCCAGGCAATTTGGGTTTACTCAGGGGATTCCAATTCCACTTTGCAGCCTCTGGAATGTCCATCTTACAACCAGAGACCTGAGAATACCCAAATCAAAACTAGAAGAAACAACATTTAAACTGTTAAAAGAATTGAGTGAGTTCAAATTTGTCCCCTTCCTCCTTCTGGCTTGACTTTGAAAAGATTTCAAAACTGGTGGATAGCCAATATGGAAGTGCGCCTATCCGTACACCCTCATGATTTACTGATAGGGTTAGGAGTGCCTTCAAAGGCTAAATCAACAACAGTTGAGAACATTCCCTCTCTTTCCACAGCTGCCAAAACTGCTCCTGCAGCCTCACCCCCTCCTGCTAGAGTTACCAGAGCTGCGTCAAAAAGGGGTAAGTATTTTCAGGTTTCTTTTCTTTAAGACTCTTTTGTTTATTTCCCTTACATTCATATCTCTTGGTTCAGGATCTCCACAAGAGGAATCTCCTAAAAGAGCTAAAACTTTAGCTACTCTCAAAGACAAACAACAATAGAAAAAGAAAAAGAAGCTATTACTCCCTCCTGAAGAATCTGAATCTCAGACTGAAGAGAAAGAGATGGAGGAAGAGCAAGAAATACCATTACAGAGACCAAAGAGGAAAAAAATGATTGTCTCTCCTTCTAATTTGGTCGAAGACCCTTCTCATGAGACAACTGCCAAAGCAGCAGAAAATGAACTTACTCCTGAAAAGTCTGAATCCCAGATTGAAGAGAGAGAGACTGAGAAAGAGCAGGAAATACCATCACCGAGAAGAAAAAGAAAGAAGATGACTGTCTCTCCTTCTGATTTAGTCGAAGACCCTTCTCATGAGGCGGCTGCCAAAGCAGTAGAGGAAGAACATTCCAGAGAAATAATTGTTTTTCAAAGAGCTGAGAAGAGATGGCAGCAGCAATTATTAAGAGATGAAGTTGTTGTTGCTGATGCAATCCAAAGGGAAACTGCAAAGAGGCAACACATTGCTGAGCACTATTCCCTTCGTAGCTCTCCCATTGTTGCTATCACTTCTGAAACAAGTAATTCCTTTCATGCCTCTGCTCTTTTATTCTTTTGTCAAATTCTTGGTATTAAGACTTGACATTATTTTGTACTTCTTCTTTTGCAGCAACAACTACTGAGCCTATTTTTCCAATAAGGACTCCCTCAGTTTCAGTTGAAGTTGATCAATTGCAAAATGTGAAGTCTATTCAAATAACACTCTCACTTCCTAGGCCTACATTCTCTGTACCCTCCTTGAGGCCCAGTATTCCTGCTCCTTTCCCTTCTGGCTTAACTCCATATCTTCTTCATTTGACTTTTGATTTATCTCAATTTAATTCTCTTTCGAGCCTTGCTTTTCCTCCTCCTCCTGAGGGAATTCCAGCTGCTGCTCCTTCTCTGATGGTAGCTGATTCCCCTATAGAGGGTACTAACAGCTCTCCAACTCATAGTTTATTATCTCTGCCTAGTTCTAGCCCCTCTTTCCTCGACCTATTGGTGGCTAGAACTATAGAAACTACTGAAGATGCTCCACTCATTTCTCCTATCCCTATGCGGTCCTTTGTGCCTTCCACTAAAGCTCTTTCTACACCCTTCATTTCCATGGATGAGGTAAACATCTTCAAAGCGAGACTAGCTAGTCTCTTCGACATACCTTCCACCTCTCCAATAGCTAATGATGAGACTGAGCCATTAGTTCTGGCTGATTCCTTGCTAGAAATTTTTGAGAGCTCTTTCACCAGTAGTAAGTCTTCTTCGCCTCTGATAGACTTGGACAGCTGCCTGGAGCTATTGACATCCTTTTCAAGGATCCCTTTTGAGGCCTTACAGAGGCCTATAATAAGAAATGGCTTCCTTCAGTGCTACAAAATCGTTGAGCAATCCGGCATAACTGTCTCAAGTCATTTATCTCAAGCAGCAACCACTATTGACTTTTACATCAACATTTGCCATGCTGCCAAGGCTGCAGAGGAGAAATTGGTTAGAGACCAGAGCTTTGTTTCCACAGTACATACTGAAGTATCAGAGCTAAAGGAACAACATTCCTCTGTCTCCCACTTTCGAGCTCAACTACTGGAGAAGAAAGCTCAACTTGAGGAGAAACTATCTGCAGTTAACCAGGCTTTAATCCGAACTGACACCAAGTTGTAAATTACCAATCAAGGACTGGCTGACCGAAAGCAGGAAATGACCACAGCGATCCAGTTGTTCTTATCATTTAAGAATAGAACATCTATTGTAAAAGCACAACTGAGACATTGTAATGACTTTTGAATTTATGGCAGAATGTATTCAACTCTTTATGAAAAGAAAATTCTTATTTATCATTTGAATACTCTCATGTTCTTTTACTCAACATTTATTCTATTCCTTGTGTTTCCCATATAGTTGGAAAATAAGGTTTCAAATATCTGCCATTAATCTTTTTAGAATGTACATATCCATTCAAATTTCTCAAATGGTATGCTCCAAAAGGCAGGACTCTGTGAACTTGATATGGTCCTTCCCAGTTAAGTGACCATTTGCCAAACTTATGGCTTTTAATCCCTATTGGGAGTATTGTCTTTCATACCAAATCACCTTCATCAAAGCCAATGTGTTTGACTTTTTTATTATAGTTTTTGGCTGCTTTTTTCTTTTGGAAAATAATGCTATTTAATGCCAGAATTCTAGCTTCATCTATGCTTTCTAACTCCAAGCACATACTCTGATGGTATTGCTCAAGATCTAACTGGTCTTGGCATCTTACCCTCAAGGACTTAACATTAATTTCCACAGGTAACACTGCATCATGCCCATATACTAAGGCATAAGAAGTGACTCATGTGCTTGACCTTGGGGAAGTTCTATAAGCTCACAATATATCCAGCAATAAGTTATGCTAATCCCTATGATTGTCTTCCACAACCTTTTGTATTCCTTTTTTCAATGACTTATTGGATGATTCAGCTTGACCATTGGCTTGTGCATAATAGGGAGTGGAATTAACAAGGCTAATTCCAAACTCTGCCACAAAAGACTTTACCATTTTCCCATCAAATACAGTCCCATTATCAACAGCTATAGTCTGCAGGATACCAAATCTATGGATTAAATCCTTAATGAATCCAATGACCTCAGTCTGGTCTACAGCCTTGTATGGCTTAGCTTCGACCCACTTAGTGAAGTAATCAGTGGCCACTAAAATGAAACAATGATGCTTCGAAGAGGGTGGGTGTATTTTTCCCATCATATCCATGGCCCATCCTCTAATGGCCAAGGCTTCACTACTGCATGCAGGTCAGTTATGAGCGCATGCCTTATTGTGCCATGCTTTTGACATGCCTGGCAACCTCTTGCATATTCTATGCAGTCTTTAAGGATAGTTGGCCAATAGTAGGAATGCCTTCGAAGCAACCATCTCATCTTCACACCAAGCTGATGAGCACCACAGATGCCTTCATGAACCTCAGCCATAGTTGTCAATGCTTCTTTTGGGCCTAAACATTCCAGCAATAAACCATCTCCCCCTCTTTTGTAGAGAGCATTACCATACATCATGTATTGCATAGATTGCAATTTAATTTTTCTGTTGGCCTTTGAAGATGGGCCAGCCAGATACTTCATTATTGGATGCCTCCAATCTTATTCTTGTAAGTCATTATGATACACTTCCAGGACCACATTCTTTTTATTTAAGGGTGGTATTAATTTCTGATATGTTGTTTGGCTTATGTCCCTTTGAGCATTATCCCTTCTCTTGAAATTCGAAGCTTTCTGAACCACATCCTTAGCTCTATTATTCAAGAATCTTGGGACATGAGTTACATTTGCTATTTGAAATTAAGAAAGCAGATGTAATGCAACAACATAGTATGGCAACATGCTTATACTTTGACATTTAAAAATCCCTTTCACTTGGTTAACCAACAATTGAGAATCTCCAAATATGTCAATTGCATGAACTTGTAATCCAATAAGAATTTCTAGTCCCATTATTAAGGCTTCATATTCAGCTTGATTATTGGGGCAAGTAATTTCATCCACTCTGAAACCATGCGTGGTTTCTATTCCTTGTGGTGACTTAATTACCACACCAATTCCAATTAAACCATTGGTTTTTGATCCATCGAACCACATTTGCCATGGTTCAACAGTAGCCATACCAAGTTCCATTATCTCTTGGCTTTCTGTTTGAGATGGATGGTCTGCCAAAAAATTAGCTAAAACTTGTCCTTTTACTGGCTTTTGGGGAACATATTCTAAATGAAATTCTGATAAGGCTAGTATCCATTTGCCAATTCTTCCCCTCAACATAGGTCTAGATAACATATACTTAACCAAATCTGTGGTTACAATTACCAGGACAGTTGTAGGCAAAAGATAGTATCTTAATTTCATTACAGCAAAATACAATGTAAGACATAGCTTTTCAACAGCTGAGTATTTACATTCACAAGAATTTAGAAACCTACTAAGGTAATAAACAGCTTGTTCCTTGCCTTCTTCATTGTCTTGGGCTAAGAAAGCTCCCAATGAATCTTCTGCTGCAGCTATGTACAACTTCAAGGGCTTATCACCCTTTGGTGGCATCAGCACTGGAGGGTTGGCCAAGTAGGCTTTGATTCCTTCGAAAACAATTTGAAGCTCTGCTGTCCACACAAATTCCTCTTCATCTTTTAGCCTTAACAAGGAAGAAAATACTTTAGTTTTCCCTGCAGTATTAGAAATGAATCTTCGAAGAAAATTAACCTGTCCATGGAACTTTTGTAATTCTTTCTTACTTGATGGAGGTCTGGCTTCAATAATGGCTTTGGCTTTAGTCTGGTCAATCTGTATTCCTTTCTTGTGTACTACATAGCCCAAGAAGTTTCCAGATGATATGCCAAAAGCGCACTTAAGAGGATTGAGTTTCAACTTAAACTTTCTCATTCTTTCAAAAGCTGCTTCTAAGTGAAATAGATGCTCCTCTATGGATTAAGATTTCACTACAATGTCATCAATATAACACTCTAAATACCCTCCAATGAGGTCATGAATGATAGTGTTCATAGCCCTCTGATATGTAGCCCCAGCATTCTTCTGGCCAAATGTCATTTTAACCCATTCGAAGGTGCCAATATTCCCAGGACATCTGAATACTGTCTTGTGAACATCCTCCTAGGGGTGAGCATGGCCCGGATTGGACCGGATTTGGGTAAAACCAGGACCAATCCGTTATCTACGGTTCTTGAAAAATTAGAACCAATCCAATCCGTTTAAGTCATGGAACCAATCCGAACCAATCCATTTAAATACGGATTGGATCGGTTTAGGACCACGGATTCACATAATTAAATAACAAAAATATATATGTATATAACACTTTAATTTCATAAAAATATAAACATAGCGCTATATCAGTTCCATAATAGCAACATGTTTTTCTATAATAGTGACATACTGTTCTTGAATTTAAACAACCATAAGAAAATACAAACAAAAGTAATAAAATAAGATATTATACGGTTTTAGGTTTGAGTTTAGATTTTATATAGAATAAGAGAAGATACTATGGGGGAGGATGTATAATAAAAATATAGACTATTTATATACGGTCCGGATCGGTTCCAATCCGGAACCGTGGGGTTCAATCCGGAACCAATCCGTGGACTACGAATTTTTAATTCTTCAATCTGGAACCGAACCGCGGATTTAAAAAACCAATCCAAACCTATCGGATTGGACTGGACTGGATCGGATTACGGATTTCACGGATTCCTTGCTCAGCCCTACATCCTCCTCTGCAATGCAGATTTGGTTATAACCAGAGTGCCCATCCATCATTGATAAAATTTGATGCCCTGTTGAACTGTCTACCAACAAATCTACTATAGGCATAAGATACTCATCTTTTGGAGTTGCTAGATTTAAGTTTCTGAAATCAATGCATACTCTCATTTTACCATTATTCTTAACTACAGGCACAATATTGGATAGCCATTCAACATATCTGGTTGTCCTAATAAAACCTGCCTTGAGTAGTCTAGGAATTTCCTCTTTAACTTTCTGAATCACTTATGGACTCATTCTTCTTGGTTTTTGTTTGTATGGCTTGAAATTAGGCCTCATAGGGAACCTATGTTCTACTAATGACCTATCCAATCCTAGTAGTTCATTATAAGACCATGCAAAACAATCTTTATATTTCTTTAGAACAACCAACAATTGGTTCCTATCAAGAGCATTCAACCAAACACTTATATAGATGGGCTGTTGTATAGAACCTTCCTCTAAATTTACTTCTTCTAAGGGGTCTTGTATCTGAGAACTTACTGAAGCTCTTTGATTCCTTCTGCCTTCGAAGCAATCTCCTTGCTTTGTTCTGCTCTCAGGTTCTTTGATTCAACATCTTTACCCTCCTCCTCACAGACAAAGTCTGTCCATAAGGCTTCTTCTTCCTGTATCTCCTAGACTTTTGTTTCAATGTCCAATGCACAATATTTATCAAGGGCCAAAACTCTAGCCTGTTGCTGCTCCTGCTTGCAGCCAATTATCATGGCTTCTTTCTTTTGTTCTTGCACTTTCTGGACTATTGATTTTACATCCAACATGGAGAACTTAATTAGAGCCAAAGACTTGGCTTCTTGGGCTTCATTTCTTTGCCTACAACCAGGCATCATTGTCATCCTTAATGACAACCTCTTCATCAGCACTCTCCTGGACTAAGTGCTTCAGGTGTGTCACTTCCTCATCAGCTATCACTTCGGCTAAGCCATCAGGTTTTCTTAGTATACTGAGTGGTGTCACTCCCTCAATATACAATTTGGCCTCTGCAAAGTCTGCACAGGCTACGAAGGGTTGAGGATCTGCATCAATTTCCTCTGTCTCTCCATTGCCCAAGGCCATCATTATTTTCTGATGCAAAGAGGAAGGCACACACTTGTCAGTGTGAATCCAATCTCTACCAAGTAAAGCATTGTACTTAGCATTGCTGTCGATAACGAAGAATGCCGTCATGCAGTCCCTGGTTCCCACACTCAGGTTAATGGGCAGAATTTCCTGAGCCATCTGTTTGTCTCCAGCGAAGCCAGCAATGGTTGTGCTGGTTGGGATTAACCTGGGGTTCCTTTTCCCTAGTTTTTTCAAGGAAGATTTCAGTAGGAAGTTCACTACTGCCCCATTATCCACCAAGACTCGATTCAATTGTATCCCATCGAAGAAGGCCTTGATATACAAAGGCTTGACATGCTGTGTCATAGAGTTCGAGGGATACTCAAAAGGATATGAGAGGTTAATACTCACCTCTTCTTCACTCTCGTATTCAGTTTCCATTGGGGTAGCCATTCTGGATTCATCTTGTACTATACTCACTTGTGAGTCTTCACTAGAGACTGGAATTGGGTCAATTTCTTGACTCTCTTGGTTCTCATCTCCATCTTGGAATTCATGCGGTAATATATGTACCATATTCACTGATACTGGAGGAAACGAGCCAAATTGGATGGCTGGTTGTGCCTGTTTCTCCTCTTGGCCACCTTGTTCAGTTACTTCAGAAGCATCTTCCATGCTGCATTGTGACACTTCATTACTAACAAACTCTTTCGAATGATCTTTTTTGACTGGATTTTTAACCAAAAACGTCTGTTCAGCCATGAAGGCTTCGAACATTTCTTCATCAACCATTTCTTCATCAACCATTTCTTTCTTTGGGCCTAGGCCAACTTCTTGTGTCTCACTATCACTCTCCATCAAAGCCTTCTCCAATCCTGCTAGACTGGACTTCTCTCTGCCTTTTAGTTCAGAGTGAACTTTGGCCAGCTCTTCTTTGCTACAACCCATTTTGTCTTGTAGAGTTGGTTTTGGAGTATGGTCTGACTTTGGATTCTTCTTTCCTTCTGTCTAGACCAATGAAGAGCTTTCTCCACTTTCTTTCAGGTCTTTCTGGTACTGAGTGTACCTACGCTGAATCTTCCTCCTTTGTGATCTAGAAATTACGGGGACCATATCTGGTTCCTTTGTTTTTGGATGTTTAAGCAATACCCAATTGTTTGGAGCCACCAAAAGAGGTTTGACCATCCTACCTTGGTTTCCAACAACATCTCTTTGGGTAGACACTTTCCTAGGTTTGTTCTGCATCACAAACCAATCTGGAACTCCAGGTACCCACGAACTTACTGACTCAGCTGTTGAACTGTTTCTTTCCTCCTTCAAAGTCATCTTCGAAGCTAGCTGTGAAGGCCACTGCTTGGCCCTGACTTCATGTTTTGGGCCTAACGCAGTCCTCTGATGAAGGTAGTCACTTTCTGTCCTGCGTGAGGCTGGTCTAGAGGGTCAATCTCTGGCTTTGATCCCATAAACTGAACCCTTCTCCAGTCTCCTTTCAGGATGACTGCTCTCCATTCTGTAATAATTAGGTGGCCTGGACTCATATAAAGGCCTCTTGCCTTTAGAATGCATTCTATCGGCTGTTGGCTCAACCATTAATGGATGCTGCCTAACACTAGTTGGGTATAGCCTTTTGTTATAAGCATTGGTTGGTTTAGGATGCCTCTGCACATCCTTGTAATATTGTTTCCCATCAATTGGAAGCCCTTTCAACCACTTGTAGCTCAGTCTGAACCTGGGACACATCTTTTGCATTACAGATGCCTCTAAAGAATCGTCATCAAGTGCTTCTTCATCAGAGTCTTCCCTCTAGTGTGAGAAACATTGTCCAATAGCTGGTAGATTTCCAGTGTCTTTCTTGATAGTTGTCTGGTTGGCGACATGCATCTAAACATTGACTTCTTCCAATTCTTTCAAGGACAAGTTCTGGAAGTCTGGCATAATAACATTGGCTGCCACCTCTCCAATTTTTGGAAATAGATTACTATCGATCCCCATGGCTTTATCTGCTTTAGCTTGGAATTTTAAACTTCCTTTCCGAATTTGTTCGTGGATCCTGTCTCGAAAAACAATACAGTTTTTAGTTGAGTGAGACCAAGAATTATGCCATTTATAATACACTTTTCCTTTAAGTTCATCTGGAGATAGAATTTTGACTCCTTTTGGTAACTTAAAGAAGTTGGCCGCAAGCAAATGATCAAAATGTCATCTGCCTTAGTTAAATCGAAAGAGTATTTCCTATGAAGGTCTTTCTTTTTAAACTGCTGGTCAATTGTTGTATCCTTATGAATTAATGCCTCACAGATCACAGGTTCTTTCCCCACAATCTCTGCTGCATCAATCTCATAATTAGGATCTCTATAATATGTCTTGTACGATGCATTATTTCGATTTTGTTCTTCCTCTGGTAATGCTTCATACCTAGACACCTTATAAGGTAGTTCCACTAAGTCTCTGAACTCAGTCGAGTTAAACTTCTTTCGAAGCCTAAACTTTAAGCCATTTTGAGTCAATCTCACGAATTCTGGCTCTGGTAGGATGACCCTACATTTGTTTTGTGCTCTTTTAAATCTGGCAATAAACTGAGTAGCCTTCTCATCAGGCCTTTGACTCAATCTTGCCAAGTCTACCATGGAAACCTCTGGCTCCGATTGGAAGAATTGGGCATCAAATGCCTCTTCCATTTGTTGCCAAGTTTGGATAGAGCCAGGTGTAAGGTTAATATACCATACAAATGCTCCCCCAGTTAGAGAATTTGAGAATAATCTTAACTTCATATAGTCACTATTAGTGAATTCACTGCATTGAGCAGCAAACCTAGCAATATGCTCCACTATTGACTGGTTTCCATTCCCATAAAAAAGGGAAAAATCTGGTATCCTGAAACCTTTTGGGTATTCATGTACCCTATCTACCCATTCTGGGTACGGTTTCCTGTACACAGGAGTTTGGACCCCCCGAGCCATCGGTCCACATATCTCTCTAACAATATCAGCAATTTGGTCCCTAGGGACCATATTTTGTGCTTACTGAACCGCTACTAGAGGGACAAACACAGGATTTGGTGGACAACCTTGTGCTTGTGGTCCTCTTGGTCCATAAGGTGGTATATTTGGGACTGGTTGTCCCTATGGTAGAGGTTGCTGTGTGTGGGTAACCCCTTTGAGCCTGTCCTGCGAAAGGACCTGCGAAAGGTGCTGGAATAGGTGTTGTGTCTCTTCCATTTGTAAGAAAACCTTCCAACCCCCTGGTATAAATTCGAATAAGGGATTAGTGAACCCCCTCGTGCCGGGTATGGCTTCAAACATGGGATTTGGAGCCATTCTTATGCCATTTTCTTGTACTGGGCCAGATCCACCAATTTGCATGGCTTCACTGTTAAGTACTGAGGCATTTTGACCTGCTATAGGCCTCGAAATAGGTTCGTACCAAGACTGAGGTGATGGTCTTTCCTAGTTTTGATTACTAGTTTGACCATTAGAATGTCCATTAATTTGCGTAGGCTGTTTATCTCTAGCCACTCTTTGCTGAGGGACATTTGAAACTTCCTCCCTGTGTCTTGCGTTTGTTAGTTGGTGGTTATTCATTCGATCCAAAAAGGATGTTACCCACCTTTCCATTGTGTTCATTAACTACTGTCCCATGGCATCTACTAGGCCACCCCATGGATTTATTGGTTGAGTAGATGGAACAGTGGATGGTCCAATTCCTTGGTCTCGTCCAATATTATGAACATATGGTACTTGTTCTGAAGTGCTGGTCTGTTCGACCATAGGTTCTGATAGAATTGGTGTCTCCACAGGATGTGTTATCACATTATCCTCTGGATTAGGTATTTCTACCTCTCCTTCTACGCCTTCTTCCAAGCGTTCATTTTCTCCTTGTCTCCTACGTCTAGCCATTTCAATTAGTCCCACTGGGCGTGCCAAAATTATATGTTGGCTTTTTGGCTTTCGAAGGTTACTTTTGTAATTATAAGCGTGCCAGTAAGGATCAATCAGTCCTTACAGAAAATTAATTTCCAACCAATTATCAGACGATTGTGTTTTAGTTCTTTCAGCCTCAATGAAGGGGACTTTTACTGGTGGCTTGATTTAGGAGAATTAAGCAAATAACAATTAAATGAAGAACAATTGAAGCATTTCATTAAAATGAAAAACTTACAATGATCCAAACTAAACCTCGTAGAGGTTTACAGCAACAATCTACTTGAAACTACTCCTATGAACGAAGTGCAGTGCAAGAATTTTAAAGTACAAAAATATAAAGAACAAGAAATGTAAAACTGGAAAGGAAATAAAGTAGAATAAGACTAGTTTTTTGGATCTGAGTCTAGGGGTTTTTTTCTGGGGCCTTCTCTGCTATTTATACTTCTCAAGGATGACCATCGAACTGCATTTCCAACCGTCGAACTGCTCCTCCATGATCGCTGATCATGTTGCCTTATAATTAGCTCCACTATGCCATCATTTGCAGTTAGGTTTCCCTCCTAATTTTGAATTTGAATGTGAGTAACCGTTGAAGCCACATCACTTTGCATCTCTTTGCTGATCCAATGCTACTCAGATCTCGTAATAACCAATACTAACTGCCACGTGTACAATCATGATCGAAGACTTGAATAGTCTTCCTGTATTACCTTTATTCTGCCACGCGTCGAATTGTAATTGGCTTATACAAAATATGTAGCCAACAATATCAGAAATCAAGGATTGTGAATATGAGGTAAGAGAAACAAATTTAATAAATTATGAAAATATATTAAAAAATAATAAAGATAATAAATATAAATATATGCATATAGGGTGTACAAATCCAAATAGCACTGTTATTTGACAAAGGACAAGATATAGATATATATGCATTTTTGTGTAATATTAGACAACAAAATTTTGGAAGATCCATAATCAGTGGAATAAAAAATAATCTATATGGAGGACCATTAGGTTTTAACTGCAGACCAGGATATTATATTAGCTTAAAAGATGGATTCATAAATAAAATTTTAACTCTAAAAATAAAAACCGTAGGAATCGATATGCATGAAAGCACCTATCCATTAAAGATATTTTGGAAAATAATGTACAAGTTAGATAATACCATAGATCCTAAAATGTAACATAAAATTATAGAAGCAGATAAATTTGAACCTACCAATGGAATACCAATAGATAGAATTACACCTAAAAGAATAAATCCTAATGAGATCAAGGTAGATAATCGATGGATAGCAAGTTTTAATAATCCTAAAAACATTACAAAAAGAAAAAATATATATATAATTAAAATCGATAATGCCGGAAATATTAAAATAGAAACTCCTAGCACAATAGAAAATAAAAAATGATGAAATGGATACTGTAAGCATATCGTCAGGAAAACACTCCATAGATAATTCTAGTATACAATCTGAAAGGAGTTCAGTTAGCAAAAAAATAATAGGATATAGAACTATCAGTGTGCCAGCATATGAAGATGAGGAGAATCTTATGGAATGGATAAAAGACAATGAAGAAAAGGCACAAAAAGAATATGATACATTTATAAAACGGCATAACAAAAAGAATGAAGAAAATAAAATGTCATTATCATACACTAATCTTAATAGTATATATATACTAATAAAAATACATAGAATAATTTAATACTAACGAACTATGTGCTTACTTAGATAGTGGATGTTTTCCTGAATATATGAGGAAAAAGCAAAATTCACCATTAATAGTTCGAATAACTAACAATGGTACGATGATACATACAGACGCTATAGAAAATTTACTTATCGAAATTAATTCAGTTACCTTTATCATTCCCAAACTTTGGGTAACCGATCAACCATCATATGATGTAATTATAGACAATAATTTCAAAGATTATACAGCCCTTGTGCACAAACGTTACACTCTGTTATATTTACAAATAACAATAAGCCAGTTGAAGTCTTAAAACTAAAAGCGGCTATTACACATCACAATATTGACTTCATATGCAGCAAGCGTGGTGAGGAGGTAATCTCTCCAATTAGGCGCGAAACTACACTAAGTATTAACAAATTAGTATTCAAGAATTCAAAAAGAACAAAAAGAAGGATGCAAAAATTTATATAGTGAAGATCCGTTAAAATTTTGGCATAAATATAAAAGCATAGCTAAAATAGACTTAATCGATCCTAATAAAATAATTAGAGTAAAACAAATGGTATATACTTATAATGATATAGAGGAATTCAGAAAAGAGATAGACGATCTAAAACGAAAATGATTAATTAGAGATAGTGAAAGTCCACATAGTAATCTAGCATTTATGGTCAGAAAATCATGTTGAGGTTAAAAGATGAAAGGCTAGAATGGTAATAAATTACAAAAAATTAAATGATAATACTAAAAGAGATGGTTATTTTATTCCGAATAAGCAAGTCCTTCTCAACAGAATACAAGGCGCCTCCTAGTTCTCCAAAATGGACTGTAAAAGTGGATACTGGCAAATAAAAATGGATGAAGACAACTTTCCACTAACAGCCTTTAGTACACCATAAGGACATTTATAAATGGCTTGTAATGCCATTCGGGTTAAAAAAATGCACCTCAAATATTTCAAAGAAGAATCGATAACATCTTTAAAGAATTAAATAATATTTGTCTTGTATATATAGATGATATTTTAATTTTTTTCAGATCCATAGAACAACATAGAATAGATATTAAAATAATAACAAAAAAATGTGAAAAACATGAAATAATATTAGGTGAAAAGAAATGCGTGTATGCACAAAATGAAATAGAATTTTTACGACTTGAAATCAAAGGAGAAACAATAAAAATACAAAGTCATGTTCTCGAAAAAATTGATAAATTTCCTAATAAAATCATGGATAGAAAACAATTAAAAAGATTTTTAGGATGTTTAACATATACCTCAGATTTTATAAAAGGCTTAGCCAAAATAAGAAAACATTTACAAAAGAAACTAAAAAAAGATGAGAGTTGGACTTGGAACTTAGTTGACTCCACCTTAGTAAAAATTTTAAAAGAAAAATGTAAAAATTTACCTTCCCTAACTCTTCCTAATGAAAATCATGAGTTAGTACTAGAAACTAATGCAAGTAACAATCACTGGAGCGCAGTTTTAAAAATAAAAGAAAATAATCAATTATGTAGATATTGTAGTGGAAGTTTTAATCAAGCTGAATGTAATTATTCTACCATGGAAAGAGAATTATTAGCCATAGTAAAAGGAATAGAATTTTTTTTAATATTTTTGGCACTAAAACCGTTTTTAATAAGAACTGATTGTAAAGGCCTACTAGGTTTCATAAATAAGAATTTATCTTACATGCAGACTCAATGGAGGCTTTTACAGTGGCAACTTTGGTTAAAATAATTTACTTTTGATATAGAACATATTAATGGTAATAAAAGTAGTTTAGCAGATACTCTAAGTCAAGAACTTGTGGATGGCATCCACATCCACAAGACTTACACCGCCAAAGAAGGAAACACTTCTGGCAGAAACTCAAAAAGTGTTGGACTTGGTGACACAAGACAGTGCTGAAATTATCAGAAAAAAGCAAGTTGAATGAAAAAGCCATTTCGTGAACGAGATTATTAGAACGACCTATTTAGTAGCAAAAAACCTTTTTAAGATTAGAAGTATTATATTCGTTTCTTCAACTCCCTGCTGACCTCCAAGATAAAATAAAAAAATGTACTTTCTTAAGTTATTTCTAAAATGATATGAAGAATGTGTCACCTATTTGGGAACTCAATGGTGCTACTTCAGCAGACGAACTACATTATACAGTTATAGAATGTTAAAAGTTTAATTCAATCCAGACAAGGTCATCAACCCAAAAGATCTTTTGGTTCAAATGTGGAAATTGGGAATAATCAATACATTCGACATTTCACCTCACCCATAGAGTACTATGTTCACTCAACTCACCAAATTCCAACAATTCATGTTCAAAAGAATTTATAAAGTCTTTGAAGAATATTCAAGCATGGCACCTATCACATTTACAACTGCCCAAACAGAGGCAAAGGATGAACGTCTAAATGCAGCTCATTATCTGATAGAAGTCAAAAACAAGAAAAACGTAATCCCCTATAAATATGATTGGTTCCAAGATTGGGACGAACCTTTTATATTAGATCCAACAGAAGCAAGGACGAGAGGATTTTTCCTAATATCTCACGAAACTACAGAATTAGCAAGGGTTGGATTCAAATTAATTCATCATGGAAGAACTAAGTTTGCACTAACACCATCCTTGGCAGAAAAATTAATTGTTCTAAGATTGCCTTATGAATCAGTATATGATTATTTGAAACAAGTGGCATCGGGGACATATTTATCTGAAAGAGGATGTAAAATTATGGAGAAATATCTTATGGAACAAGATCTAGAAGGATGGGATGAGATGTTTGAAGAATATGATGAGAACTATGATCTTGGTAATATCATAGGTGATGAAGGGGTGTGGAATCTAGACAATGCAATGGGTTGACAAATGCATAGGCAGTTTGGCAAACCATAGGCTGAAGACTACACTTCCATGTGACTACCCCACCAAGTGTCTCTTGTTTGTCTTCTAGTAACAATAAAATATAATATATAACATATTGTATATTTATAGAATAGGTTGAAATCCGGACTTAGAAGTCCACAAGGTGCCTATATAAAGGCCTTGAGGGAGAGAAAAAGGGGACAGATGACTTATAGTATACTTGACACTAAGAAAGAAGTCTGGTTCTCAGGCCTTCTTAAAGCAAACAATACTCTAGCAATCCAACAATCTACACACCCCTTTCCTTGTAAATCTTTGTTCAATAAATAAAAAAGTTTTTCATTTTTAGAAGAGAGTGTGTGTCATGGCCCGAACCCGCCCCTATGGATTAGGGTCATAACCGGCCAGTAATCATGAAATTACCTAGGGCCTCAATCAGAAATCAAATCATGTTCAATTACAGGGGCCAAATAGCAGAAGCAAAACTTACAAAGGTTGTCCAATGAGCTATGCGTACATGGCTTAACCAAAATAACTTCCTCATAAGTGTAATAACTCACACTATACATACATTCATATTATGTACTACATAAGTCCAGGATCATTCAAAAGAGAGTGTTAACAAAAACCAAGGTTATACACAGATTTGGTCATACGTGACCACAAAAGAACAAAAAGGAAAAACAAGGCAAGGCCTCTTGCGTGAGGCAACCTTGGTTTACTCCTTAAAAATCGGTTTCTCATTGCTCATTGGTTCTGGGGCTGGACATCCCACTGTTCACCTACATACATATAAATAAGGAGTGAGCTAATGCTCAGTGAATAATACCAAAGTAAAGGAGTTCATAAATGAGATCCATTTGATCATAAGTTATAAACTAATCTTGTTGATCGATATTGTCACGACCCAAACCCGCCCCTATAGGTTTAGCGTCGTAACTGGCCAGTAATCCTTAGATTACCAAATGCCTCTCAACAGAATAACATATAATAAAGGGCTAAAGAAGCAAATATAGAAAATATACAATGTCCATAGAGTTGTGTTAACGTATATGAGACGGAAAATTTCAAAACAACTTGTATATATATATATGTGACGTCATAAATACATGAGTATTACGTCACTTCAATACACAAATAATGCCAATAAGGAACTTAGCCCAATGTACAGATAAACAAAACAAAGCAAAAACATTTGTAGTAAGGTAACAAACTAAACATTTCAAAGGGAACCTCCCCGGGAGGCACAGTGGTTAGCTGAACCAAAACACTCCAGACAGCAGCTTAGGCCTGGTCACGTGCCTGCTTACCTACATACATAATATAATAAAGTGAGTGGAAGCCTAATGAATAATAACAGAGTAAAGGGTTTAAATGAACGATGTCCCTAACAAATTTAGAAATCAAAATTCAAATAAAAAACAGATGTATATTCATATTCTCGTTCAAACTTCATACGAAAATCAGAATTCATGCTTAGTCATACATGGTACATCTATTAGCATTATCTTGCTTGTTAGTTCCATAAGGAATCTCTGGTTCCGAGAACTTGTAATATACTTGAGCCACAGTATTGTTACCCCTAGGCAAGGACCTTGCTTAAAAAAGGCACGGTATTGTTACCCTCGGGGTAAGGGCCTTGTACTTGTAGACCACAGTATTATTACCCCCGGGCAAGGGCCTTGTACTAAGGATGCCACAAATACATTTCAGAAATTTGGACAATCATTCATTCATACAAAACTTCGCATTTCAGAAAACTGATTATTTCGTAGCATCAGAAAATAGTTAAAGTTAAACATAACTTTACAGAGTTATTACTCACAGATGGCTCCACTTGTGGAATAGACAAATCTGATAACTTGTGGCGTGTGACCTACATATGCATAGTAGAAATACATAATGAAACATACACTCGATTGATGCTTAATTTTTTTTTGTTTCATTCTTAGTGTTTTTCTAAGTCTTGGCCTCTTATTGAGTTTTAAACATGACCTAGGAATACCTATGATGAATATGAATGCCAAAATGCACTTTGGGACTCTTAACCAAACTTGTTGAAAACAGGGGTCACGCTTAGGCGCAACTTTCCTCGTTCGAGCGAACATGCAAACATGTGAAGGGCTGCTCGAGCGCATATTCCCTCGCTCAAGCAGTCTGTAAACTCTAAAAATGTACTGGTTATGTGAAATCTCCGCTCGATGGCAGCTCGACGGTTGCTGGAGCATAAGACTGAGGTCCCCGCTCGAGCACAACTTTTGTCGCTCGAGCGGTCTGTAAAATGTGAAAACTTCTGGGAGCTCGCATTTCTCGCTCGAGTGAACTTTTGGTTGCTCAAGCGGAAGTGGAAGACCGCAGAGTGGTCGCTCGAGCGCAGATTATGCTGCTCGAGCGGAAGTGCAGAATCTGGAATTTCCAGATTGCACTCCCAAGCTTCAAACTCGAATTACACCCTTCAAAACTCATCTTTTTGGGCCAAATTTCTAGAAAACATTTAGAAACTTGTAAAATACCATGGTTTGAAGATCATTTCATGAAATCAAGGCCTAAAATTATGTCAATTGTTCAAAATCCACCTAGAGACTTTAAGAACATAACATGAATACTACATGCATGAAATGGTTTGAGCTTCAAGTGTCCAAAGCATAATCAAATGAGGTGTTTAGCTCAAAAACATGTTGAATTCTTAAACCATGGCTAAAATATAAACATGCATGGGACAAATTCTTAGACAACATGCTCTATTTGTCATTTGATGCACATGCATGCATGCATCTTCTTCTTTCTACATCAATCAACTTAATTCTTGCTTCAATTCACGTAGTTCTTTTGAATACATGTGGTAAGTACTCCAATTACACAACTAAATGTTTGATTTCTTACCTTAGGAGCCCAATTTTAGCTTAGATGTGTTGATGTTTGAGCTCACAAGTCAATTCCTTCAATTCTTTTTCAAGTCTCCCCAATTCTCAAGCTTAGAGTCAAATATTCCCACTCTCTCTCTTACTCTCACGTTTTTGCCACCAAGGATGAAGATATGAGAGTTTAAAATGTGAATGAGGGTCCATTAATGCCTTAAATAGGCTAAATTAATGGTTTAATTAAATGGTTGATCATATTACTCAATTAGACATAAATTACTCTAATTAAGTCATTCCGAATCGACTTTCAATTGAACCTAGCATAAAATTCTAAAAATTCTAACTAACACATAATTCAAGTCAATTTCGCGATTGGATGCCAATAAGGCCTTCAATTCTCATAACAGAACAGAATGACAAACAGATATTTCTACGATGGGCAGGTAGAAACACAAATAATGTCGTACACACATGCAAATAAATTTAGAATTTCATCTTAATTCTTCTTAGGCATATTTAATCATGGATTAAAGGCTAATCACAGGTCGGGGTTGTTACAGATATCAATGCAAAATGACCTTAGGTCCAACACATTATATATCATATCCGTATTCATATACCAAACGACCTCAGGTCCAACACGTATTTGCAGAATGACCTTTGGTCCGTTATATGCAAAACGACCTTGGGTCCATTTCATAGGCATAACGACCTTCGGTCCAACATATGCGGAACTACCTTGGGTCCAACTAATCCATATTCACATTTGTGCGCACTTATTATCCAAGATCATGTTCACATTCACTTTAGCGTTCAAAACGACCTTAGGTCTAATCATTTTTTTTATCCAAAACGGCCTTTGGCCATTTCACAGTTATACAAAACGGCCTTAGGCCCGTGTTATTTCCTCTTCAAGTAAGCCGAACGGCTTTAGGCCCATTTCATAATCATATATCATTTAGTTCACATATTTCATTATGAACCAAGCAAATAGAATACTCATTCACAGTATCAATCAGAAGTTTAGAAACGTACCACCCAGGTAATATTTAGAAAATAATACATATACGCAAATTATTTTTACTAAGATATTACTCACAATGTTCTGATGCTTGATTCGTCTTTGCACTTGACCTTACATAATTCATAGCACATTGGGTCATAATACAATTCAATCCGTTCTTTAGTTTTCCTAATGTTCTTAGGCCTCTTTCATATCATTTAATTCGTTTAGGATGCTCAATGTATGCCTAAGGATAATCAGAAATGGAAGAGAATGGCAATTGGAACACAAAATAGCTTTTTTTAAAGTTTTTGAAATAGGGCACTCCACTCAAGTGCAACTTTTGTCACTCGAGCGGTCTACAAAACTCTGTAAAACTTCTAGTTGCATGATTTTTACGCTTGAGCAAGATTTCTGTCGCTCGAGCGAAGAGCCACGCAAAACAGGGTGCGCTCGAGCGCAAGGGTTGCTACTCAAGCTACCATGTAATTCTCTGTAAAACTTCTGGGAGTTTGATTTTTACGCTCAAGTGACACTTTCCTTGCTCAAGCGAACATGTCGAATTCTGAAATTTTCAGAATTATGTTTGAAGTTCAAAACACATTTCCAAAGGCTCAAAGCTTGCAAGTTGATGCCAAAAACATGGTAAAACATTGTGTAATATGAAAACACTCTCAATTTGAAACCAATTACTCAAAATCATGAACCATTGTCCCAAATTCAAGCTCAAATCATAAGGTTGAAACCATGTATGATATGAATTGCACCATTTTCTTTTCAACTCCTTTCAAAACTCTCATGCATGAGATGAAAAGTCGTAAAACCATGAAACATCTCCAAAAATGTCAAATGTAGCTTCATGCATGTGGAAAATTCCATGAAATTTAAGTTCAACTTGGTGATTCATGCATGCATGTACACAATTCTACTCAATTCTTCCAATTCAAAGTAATTAATGCTTTCATTGGACAATTACATGCAAATGAACTCAAGAATTAGATGAATTTAACTTCTACATGTCTTAATTACAAGAATCAAGGTTGACAATCATACCTATGGCTTGAATTCAAGTGTATTCTAATCCAATTCTCCAAATCTCCTTCAATTCCTTCACATTCTCTTTTTTTTCTCTCTCTCTCTAAAACTATGTTTGGATTGAGTGATTTGGAGAGAAAAAAAGAAATTAGAGAGATATGTATTTCTCTTACTTATTTGGATAACTTAAGTTGAGAGAAATTGGGAGAAATTGAAAGAAACGAAAAGAAATTCATTTCTCTTATAACTCTCATTTTCAATCTTTCCAAAAGTTGAGAGATTGGGAGAGAAAAGAAACCAACAGATTCTTATATTTTCATAATACCAATTTTGTCCTAGTAAAAATAAAAGAAAAAAAATGATTGACAAAATATAAAAAGGTTATTTTTGTTATATAACATAAAACAGTTTCTTTTCTTTTCTCTTATGAAATCTAACCAAACAAGAAGGAGAGAAATCACAATCATTTCTTTTCTTTTATTTCTTACTTATCCAAACAAGAATAAGAGAAATCACAATCATTTCTTTTCTTTTCTCTTTTCTTATAACTTAAGTAATCATTTCTTTTCTTTTCTCTCTTAGGTCCCAAACATAGTATAAGTGTTAAGTTACCCTCCTTAGAGTGTGTAATTTAGAAATTTTGAACTCAAAAATATGAGCTAAGTCCCTAATTAGCATATAGATAGGCCTCACTAATCATATAGGCTAATCAAAGCTTAGGCCTAATCAAATAAACTCATTTAAATCAAATTAATCTAATTATTTTGATCCGAATCAATTTTTAATTAAATTTCACCGTAAGCTCTAAAAATCATGCTAATCACAATGGGACAGTCAATTCCACTTTTTGTCACCTCTACGGCCTTCAATTTAAATTTTATAATAGAAAATCAAACAAATTTTCCTACAGTGAACAGATAGAAATTCAAAAACACATATAATCTTATAATTAGCACTCAAAATCATATCAAGTATATAACTATAAGCATAATTAAGGTTAATTAGCATAACACAGAGTAAGGTTGTCACAGTGTGTTATTACTGTATGTCAAGTTGTTGATCTTAGGTCTCTTGCATAACCAAAGAAGCAATTATGAAGTTACAGTCTAAGGTAGGAAACGAAACAAATCTATATTGAGCTTGATCTAAGGAATGAAAGGTTAAGGGTAGCTACTTCTGTAAACTGAAAGTTTGCCAACGCCAGAGGCCTACGCCGACTACA
Source organism: Camellia sinensis (assembly GCF_055761805.1). Classification (NCBI taxonomy): domain Eukaryota; kingdom Viridiplantae; phylum Streptophyta; class Magnoliopsida; order Ericales; family Theaceae; genus Camellia; species Camellia sinensis. The sequence goes on from NC_138964.1 coordinate 77,973,021, forward strand.
TTCAGGTAATCGTCAAAATCTTTAAATGTTCTTATTTTGGAAACATAGTGGGCCTATAATCAAAACATTTAAAACTTTTTCCTTTTATGAGTTTTTATCACTATTTTTATATCCAAGACCTGTTGCTAGATTGTAATCAAGTAATAATATTAATAGCAAATTGTCACCAACGTCGTAAATTTTTACAAAATCAACTAAATACTGACATTGCTAAAGACATAGAAATTACAAGAAAAAGAGTTGATAAAATATCTCAAGAAATCATACATTATTAAGAACAACTAGGTTTAGTATCCTAAAAATAAAATAAATAATAATAAATAATAAATAATAAATAAATAAATAATAATAATAATTTTTTACATTATCAAGTTATATCATTTGAGCCAAGTTGAACTACAAAAATTAGGATTACCTAGCATCACTGTTCCCAACGGGTTGGTTCAATGTTACAATCTGTTTGGATTGTACAACAGAAATGAAATTATTGGAGTTTTCCATTTAGATAAAAAAAAAATGTATTAATAAAAATCATTGTACTTTCTTACATTTTTATTTGAATGAACAATAAATAAAAGAGGATATTTTATTTTATTTTACTTTTTAAAAGGATAATTTAGATGTTATAAATTTTGTATAAAGTGTAATTTTGAATTTTTACTAAATTTCATTATTTTTAGTGAGAATTAAAATTTAAATGTGGTGTGATTTGTATTTCTCACTATTTCTCTTCTTTTCTAATCATTACTCAACTCATTAATTATTTAAATGAGTGATGAAAAATTTTATTGTCATTAAAACCTCTCAATCCAACAGAGTAAAAAAAAAAAAAAAAAAAAAAAAAAAAAAAAAAAAAAAAAAAAAAGAGACATAAAAAAAAAATTGTGATAAAATCTGAAGTTTGGAATTCCAGTTATTTTAAGGTTACTGAGGTTTACTTTATCGTTAATTTCAAAACTCATAAGTGAGAGTGTGTATAAAATAATTCAGAGACTCGATCATAGCCTATTTTGAAAAGATGGTAAAAAATAATTTTTCGACTTTTAATTAAATTTTTGATTTTTTTAGATAAATGATTTGAAAAGTTGGTAAAAAGTGACTTTTGACTTTTTTTATTAATATTTATTTATGATGTCAAATCATAATAAAATGATCAAACTATCCCCTATTTAGTTTAAAATATTTATAACTTCACTCATGTTACATATTTTGACTCATGAAGAGTAGAATTTTAATTACACCATTAACTAAAAATCAACTTCCCAAATAAAAAATTAAAAAATTAAAAAAGCTAACTTTTAAATTTTACTATAAATCAAATAAAAGTGATTAAAAGTCAATTTTCCAAAACAAGCCTATGAGCGTGACCTCCCAGTACAGCACCACCGTCAAGAGTGGGGGATTTTTTGGTCCGTGTAACTCAAATCGGCAGGAAATTGTTTGGTCCAAATCCACTCATTATCTCTCTGACACAGAGAGAGCTTAGCAACGACACCTCACACCCATGATTTCAATAATGGAATGTTTGGTAAAAGTTATTTTTAAATTTTTTAATTAAAATTTATAAAAAATAAAATAAATTAAAATAATTAATAAAATAAAATATTATTTATATTTATAATTATTTAATTTTTTCTCTCACAAAATTTATATCTAATTACAAAAAAAAATTAACTTTCTTTCTAAACATAAAAATTTTAACTTACTAAAATAGTCGAAAATAAAATAATAACCTCACAAACATTCACAATAATAATATAATAACCATTCATCACCTCAGATTTCTTTTTTTAATTTTTTTAGCGTAAATTACACTGACCCTTGAGGTTTGATCCAATTACATTCTATCCCTTGACGTTCTGGAAATTACATTTCCACTCCTGTGATTAATAGTCTCATTTAACAAACTCTCCTACATATATAAAAGGTAACAACTCTTAGTAAAAAAAAAAGAGAAAATTACTTTGAAAAAAAAAGTAAAGCAAAGGAAAATGGGAGAAAAAATAGGAAGTAAAGTAAAGCATGAAAAAAAAGAGTGTATGAGTTCAATGTTTTCATTCCGTCTAAATAATTATAATGACAGGTGGGATAGTGTAATTTTTCAAACGTCAAAAGATGATATGTATTAAATCCAAACCTCAGAGGTTGTAAGTGTAATTTACCCATTTTTTTATGGACAATACTTGTGTGCCTATCACCGTAAGTTAAACTTTTTTTTTAATATATTAATTTGTAATTTTTGTTTTATTTGTAATATGAGTTGACTTTTTAATTTTTTGACTATTTTAATTTGAGCCTTAAAAACTTAATTTGAGATATACTTTTTGACTTTTTAAATTTTTATGAGATAAAGAATAAAATAATTATAAATTAATGTGACATTTTATTTTATTAAAAAACTAATTTTATTAAAAATCCCCGAATGCCAATCAATGGCAGCTATGGCGTTGCATGACATTCTTCAAATTGAACCTTGCACTTCCACTTTTGCAAATTGCAACGCACATGGCCGGCTTATTAAAAATCGTTCATAAAAACCATTCAGCTGGTTTGTTTTTATTTTTTAAAAAATATTTTTCAAAAAATTTTATTTTTTTATTTTTGGTATTTTTTATTTTTACTGAATTTTTTAATATTTTAAGCATTTTTTTTATTTTTTAGACACACCTAACATAAATATACCTAAAAAGTAAAAAATTGTAAAAAAAATCTTTTAAAAATTCACTAAATACCAAAAATATAAAAAAAAAAATACAAGAATTCAATACATTTTTTGTATTTTTATGTATTTATTAATTTTTTAAAATATTTTTTTACAAATTTTTTACTTTTTAGATACATCTAGGTAAGGTGCATCTAAAAAAGTAAAAAAAAAATGTTTAAAATTTTAAAAATATTCACTAAAAATAAAAAAAATAAAAAAACATGAAAACCAAAAAATTCAATTTTCAAAAAACTTAATCTAGAAAACTCAAACCAAACACACTGATGACTATATATCAACCCCAATTGCGACCCCCAATGATATCAATATATAAATACTATCTGGCAAATGTATTGGGAACAAAAAAATAAAATAAAATAAAATAAAATATTGTGATTCTAAAAAACAACAATGATAGAGACCACTAATTTTGGAGTTCTAAAAAAACCACTAATGACATGGCACTCAATAAAAAAAGAAAAAAAATATAACACCAAGGCCAAAACATCAAATCATTCCTGGTGGGACCCACTGCCACATCATTAGTGATAGCACTAATTAGTGCTCTCACTCATTTTCCTTTAAAAAATTAACAAAAAGATGATGAACACATAATAAATGTAGGGACCGAATTTAATCAAAGGTTTTGAAGGCTCGAAATCGGACCCATTAAGGAATAAGGATATATACAAGTTGGCATACTAAGAGCCGAATAGAAGGGCCAAATGGAAGGACCAAGCCAAAGGGCCAACTAGTTAATTATCCTACGAGACAAGTGGGGGCCCAATTACCCTACATGGCAGATGGGGGCCCAACCTTGGAGCTAGGAGTAGTATAAAAGGAAGAGCGTCTATCAAGGAAAGATTTGTAAAAAAATAGTAGATAACTTGTAAAGAAAGCAAATACTAAAGCAGCGACTAACTTGCTCATCGGAGTGCTAATTTCGGCACACTCGATCGAAGTGTTTGTTCATCTTTTAGGTATCAGTTCAAGGATCAGGAAGGTCTGTCTGGATCAGAGAGTATTTTTAAATCCTTTTCACCATAATTGGCGCCGTCTGTAGGGATACTCAAGCCCATCCATTGCAGACGTAACAGACGATCCTTCGCTCGTTGCGGACAGTGTTACACCAAGAACCACGTTTGGCCTAGAAAATATCCCCGCGCGAAGAGCCTTGAACTTTGACTCGATAACTCCGTCTTTGCCCTCGACCTTGGTACAGGAAGCCATGCAGACTATGATGGAACAATCAAAGCGCAACGAACAATGTCTAAAAGATATGGCGGCTGATAACGAACATCTTCGCAAAGAACTTGCTCTAGAGTTAGCAAAATCCCAAAAGGTTATATATCACATCCTAACTGGGGTCGATCGCCAGAAACAAAGAAGAATGGTTCACATTGTCGGCATCGGAAACGCCACAATGGCAGCACCTCAGACTCGTCATCTCAGGAGCCCAGGAAAAAGGGATGAGTTGGTATGCCCAGCTCATCTGAGGGAAGCCCATATGTGTGGCACATACAAGGAAAAGATGATGATAGCACGGATGAAGAGGATAAACATGATCCTTTCATACAATGCATTGTTAAGGTTGTATTGCCTAAAAAGTTCAAAGCACCAGCGTTTACTTTGTATGATGGCAAGTCATATCCTACGGATCACATTTGTCACTACAAACAGGTGATGACATTACATGCTGATAATGAAACCCTTATGTGCAGAATGTTTTCGAGTAGCCTGGGACCATTGGCCCGTCAGGTGGTACTATAAGTTGGAGCCGGTCAGTAAGAAGCTTTTATCAGCTCCAAAAATCCTTCAGGGCAAAATTCATCACCAACGAGACCCAGCCAAAATAGGCCGACTCACTTCAATTGGACCCATTTTACAAAATTCATGTTGATCCAGCCTTCTCTAGTTCCGCCGTCTCCTCTTCATCACCCATCTTCTCGACATCATAGGCTTTGAACGGAACCTTGTAGTTAACATACAGCGGAGACGAGGAGTCAATACTGGCAGCTTGAAGGGCCTTGATCTACCCGTGCTTAAAGCCACAATTCTCACATCGACAAACATCGTCGGCCAATTTTTTCCTGGTATTTTCAATGCCGATTTTGCCACAGTCGAAGAAGCCATCCTCATAAGCCCGTATGCGTATTGTTTCCTTTGCGAACGCACTCGCCATGTTACGATCAACTATGGCGTTACCTATCAAGCGTTGATTCACTCTGTCAACCACCACCGGATTCATCATGCCAGCTGATTGTGTCTTGGCAGCCTTCACTCTTCACACCTCCTTCTCGGCCTTCTCCAAACGGCGTTCCAAGTTTCGAATACGTCCATCCTTCTGTTCAATCTCTATTTGTGCGGCGCGAAGGCTCATGCCAATCTTATATGAGCTATAGAGTCCTCTGATCGCCCCATGGACACCTTTCCTAAAGACTTCATAATCACCTCAGCCAACAAGCGATTGTTGCACTTCTGGTGGGAATATTTGATGAGTAAACTCCACCGCCACATTCGAATCACGGATGATTGAGTCCGCTTCGGTCATCGGTTTGTTTCCAAAAAAAATCGAAAAGCTTAAAGGGCGCAGCGGTCTGCTTGGCTTATTTTGCACAGTGGCATGTCCACTCGCAGTCCTTGTGCTCCCTCGCTGCTGCACCCCATTTCTGGGAGACTTCTCTGCTTTGCCCCTTCTTGGGGACCTACTTTGACATCTGGGTGACTGACGTCACTCTCGTCCCTCCGAAGCCATACTTCTCATTTTTTGAGGTTCGCTCCCAACTTCGTGATGCATTTTCGTGTCAAGCTCTGCTAAGCTCCTCCTTTCACCTTTACTGTTGAAAAATAGCCTCCCAGAAATGCGACCCTGCTCACTATGACACAGTACACCTACCGTCAATACTTTGTTCACTACTCGCTCTCTAATTCTCTCAATGGTTAATACCCCTGTGGGTTGTGCCAAATCTATTTAACGATGTTAGAGGCCACATAATTACTTGTGTACCCCGTTCATTAATTACAGATGCAACATTTTCGATGCGCCCCCACAGCCGCCACCGTGCTGCTTCGGCATACGCTTCACTTTTGGGCCGTATGTTTTAGTCGGCGATGGCACGATGTGCTCAATTGGGGTAAGGGCAGATAAATGAATCTATTTAGCTCATAGCATTTGAGTCGAATCATGTTACACTGCCCCATCTGACCACTGACGTGCAGTCATTGTCAATTTGGAGCCGAACTATGACTAGCGTGCACAGCTCAATTTTGGGCAGTATGTTCTAGTCGGTGATGGCATGACGTGTTCAACGGGGGCAAGAACAGATAAATAAATCTATTCGGCTTATAGCATTTGAGCTGAATCATGTTACACTGCCCCACTTGACCACTGACGTGCGCTCATTGTCAATTTTGAGCCGAATTATGGCGGATTCCTTATTAACTTAAAACAGGCCAAGTTCATTTATTTGGGATTGTTTATTTGGTGGATTCCCTACTGACTTAAACAAAAAATGAAAGTAAGTACAGCGCATCAACACAAAATAGGCAATTTTCATTAATAAACTGAACAAGTACAGACGTCACTTTATACATGAAAGCAGTCCTAAAGTGACTCCTAAACAACCTACTTCAAATTATAGAAAATGTATGAAACACTAACATCAGGAAAAAAATAAAAACAAAACAACACAAACTTCATATTTATTTATGGCTCTTCCAGGTCAGACTCCAACGGCTCAACTTCCAACTGCTCATATAGAATCGGCTGCTCCAATGTCACTTTGGCGGCCGCCAACGCTTTGAGCCAACCATGCTTGAAGCCTCGGTTTTCAAATTTCAAGGCCTCATCCGCATAATTCTCCATGGCCGCAAGCTCTCTAGCATCAAATGCCTTAGATACCTTTGACTTGGCGAGCTCCTTCGCCTTCTTCACCTTTTCCAAATAAGCTTCTTGCTTTTCAGTTGCCTCTTTGGCCAACTTTAGCGCTTCATCACTCATATTTGCCTTCTCCTCGGAGACCGTCTTAAGCAAATCGGCACTTTTTGCCTTTTCTCCTTCAGCGTTGGCCTTTGTGCGCTCCTCATTCGCCTTTCTGGCCTCAGTCTCGATTCACATCGACGCCACTGCCAACTCAGCTAAAGCCTCTCTGGACTTGCCTCTTTCTGTCTTAATTTCAGCTTTGAGTATGTTGATTTTCTCTACAACGTCGTAATGACAACAGCTGATTTCTGCAATTCTACCATGTCTGTCAAGTAAAACAAGGGCACATTAGTCGATATGTAAAAGAACAGTCGGCGTGAGAAAGATACCAAATACTACGTACCAATATAGCTGACTGGGCAGCCAATGCAATTGAAACCACGTCTGGTTCTGTACAGAACATAGTCTTGTCCACTGGCAATGAAATTGCCGAGGCCACACTTAGGGCCAAAACGGGGTCTTTGATCGCCAACGCATCGGTGGAAATCGACACATTCTTCATCCTAGGTTGAATGATAAACAGCGCGACACGATCAGGCGTCTCTTCCACGTTGGGCCATTTATCTATTGGTTCTTCTAGTGATTCGGCATCTGTCTCGATTGGGCATTTCTCCCCCCTTTGATCATTGCCTACGGCTTCTGATTGTCGTTCAAGGCCTGAGTCGGCCGCAACAATTTCCTGTTTCATCTCTTCAACAGGAGCTGACAGTGGGGGTTATTGAATCCCAACACTTTCAGTCATCTTTCGTGCCACCATTTTTTCAACGTTTCTTCTCCTGGAAAATTGCGCGAGTGATTCTCCAGCCATGTTCTCAGGATCTGTGCCGAGTAAGTCTCCCAGGTCGGTGAAAATGTCCTCATCCAAAGAAGACAAATATATTTTGCCTGAAGTGGAAGAAGGGTCAGAGCCGATTTGTTCAAAGGCCAAATCGAGAGCCCTATCAACTTCCAAACGACCCTCAGACCCATCCGAGTTCGAATGATTTGGCTGCTCAATGACTTGGTCACCGACTTCACCACCCTCGTCACCAGAGGCCAAACCCTTACGAACTATGTCCCTTAAGTTTTTGAAGCTTAGGAAAATGAGCACTGTAAGATGCCGTTCACCTCTAGGAATTAGAATGTGGTCAGCAGCCGAAAAAGTTGACTACATTGGGTCGTATCTCAGTAGCACATGGGTGGCGCGCCCTTCCCTTTGTAGGTTTGGACAGCCGAAGTACTCAAGTGCGACTTTAACCGGTGCAAACATGGTGTCATCAGCCGAAGTGAGGGCTCTTTTTAGATCGTTGCCTGCATTCAAACGGAAATATGAGTGCACGGAATCCAAGCCAAATAAATCTATAAGAGATAAGAAATGGGTCTGTACAGCCACTTAGCTCGCCTTTTTGTCTAGGCACAGGGTCTAAGCGATCTTCGCCATCACCGAATTCCTAATTGCCTTAGATGATGACCATGATGTCGTCAACTCTCTTGCTAGAACTAGCAGGCATAGTCACCAACTGGTGATTTGTGTCCTTGGCCTTGAGAAAGTAACGTCCTTATCGATCAGATGATTTCGCTAAGACATAACAGTGCCGAATAGCAGGTATTCCTAGGTTAAGCCTAAGTCAGCGGTTTAATTTTACTATACCCATTATAATCTGATAAAAGTTCACGTTGGGTTGGGAGGGGATTAAACCCTAATAGTGCAGAACAGCCCGCAGAAAAAATATGGAGGGGGAAATGGACTACACCCTCAGTTATTGACAAAAGATGAAAGATGATTGTGCTCGCATCAGTCATCTCCATGTCAACCACACTGTCTGCGACGAGGAATAAATGAACATCGTTTGGGATTGAAAAATGACGACGGAAGGCCCTAATATGATCCTCAGAAAGAAGGGCTTTCAAATGTTTCTCCATTTGAAACGGAATAGAAAATATACTAATAAACAAACAAAAAGAATAGAAAATACACACAAAACGGGAGCTGGAATAAGGCAACAATGCAAGGGAGAGAAAGACTTACAAGTCGGAGAGAAAGAAGACCAGTGGGGAGTAGGATCGAAAAATTGTAAAACTCTTGAAGGAGAAGAAGATTGAAGAGAGGAATATTGCAGACCAGCCAAAAACCTTTCAATTCAAAAAACTTGAAGGGACAGCACATTTTCAAATTGCATTAAATGAATATCTAGTTTGAAGGGGCGGGAAGTTGTAATGATTTCATGTCATGTTCATTCTGACCAGTATTGAAAGGAGTGTGTATGCCATATTTGCGACTTTCGTTAACTTGTCCACCTGTGAGCCGAACAAAGTGTTTGCATAAGCCGAACATGCCGACTTAAAGGGACTAATCGAATGTTCGAGGGGCAATTGTGGGGGCTAAATTTAATCAAAGGAATTGAAGGCCTGAAAGTGGGCCCATTAGGGAATAGGGACATATACAAGTCGGCCATAGTAAAAGCCAAATAGTAGGGCCGAATGGAAAGACTAAGCCAAAGAGCCAACTAGTTAATTATCCTACAAGACAGGTGGGGGCCCAATTACCCTACATTGCAGGTGGAGGCCTAACCTTGGAGCTAGGAGCAGTATAAAAGGAGAAGCGTCTATCAAGGAAAGGTATGTGAAGAAATAGTAGATAAATTGTAAAGAAAGCAAATACTAAAGTAGAGACTAACTTGCTCGTCAGAGTGCTAATTCTGGCACACCCGACCGGAGCATTTGTTCCTCTTTCAGGTATCAGTTCAAGGATCAGGAAGGTCTGTCTGGATCAGAGAGTATTTCCAAATCCCTTTCACCACAATAAATTTTTAAAATAAGACATGTTGCTACTCTAGTCGATCTATGCAAAACAAACACTCAAATTATTAAATTAATGCAATCTTCATGAAGATAAAAGATAAAAATAGCAATTGAATTTTAATCTTAGCGATTGTGTGGGTGTTGATTTCTAACCACACAACCAATAGGGGAACTCAGCTGGAGAGCACCGGTAGAATAGATTAAGCCCACCAACCTGTAACAAGAAGACAAGAATACCGTGGTGGTTCACCACCCAGGGACACTTCGACGATCAAGTCAGTAATCAATATCTCTCAAAGATAGCAAATTGTACTTAAACTCACAAGAAAGAACTTACCTTAAACCCATGAGGGTGCCTTGTTTTTATAACCAACAGTGACTTGATCCATTTAGAAGCCTCATTTCAATGAACTCAGGCTCAATACTCATCATGGACCCTCATCTAGACAGAGATAAACTCTTCTTGAGCCTTATCTTTATCCAGACTGAGATCCTCCTCTATTATAGAACTCTTGTCCCTTATTTTCTTATCCCGAATTCCAGCATCTCCGCAGATAACCTCAGCCTAGCCGAGATCATCTCGATATCGTGACCAGGCCACGTGGCACCTCGGCTGACACTTTGGCATTTTCTTAGCCACGTGTTGTTATTCGCATAATACTTCTCCACAACTGCCCCTTAGGTTCTATTACCTCGGCAACCTGAGGTGATGGAACCTACACCATTTGTCAATATAGCATGCCGGCTAAAATTCACTATTCTCTTCAACCGAGATGAAGGCTTGTCGGCTTCACGCAACTTAAATTCAGTTACCCATTCTACCAAGAACCAAGAACCAGAAATCAATTTCTTTAAGTATCTCAGCTGAGATCACTTCTCTAGCCAAGGTTATTGCCGCATTACTTCAAGAATTTTAAGAGTTCTAACTGCGCATGAGCTGTCGTGCACAGTCTTTTCAACTATTTCATCCACGTGTTCCATTCTTATTGTTTCGTACCTGACACGCGCTATCAAGTCACGTCGTTTCTGCCCACGCCGCCTAACAAGCACATCGTCCAAGGTATATTCATTTCCTTTGTCGCCTTTTCAGTTTTTAACAAAACTCTCTCTCTCTCTCTCTCTCTCTCTCTCTCTTCGTCTTCTCACTTTGCAAATTTGATTTCCCTCTTTGTCATAGACTTTCTCTCTCTATATTTTCCTCCTGAACCGCCATTTTCAAGCTCTCAAAGCTTTGTAACTACTCTATCCGTCATTGTCAGTGCATGTTTCATCATTTGACTTCGACCGTTCGAGCTCTCTGACTCCGGCGTAGTCATTCTCGGCCCTCTTCAGTAAGTGCTCAATTTCTTCTTTCATTTTTTCACTGTTCTGGGGGTGATAATGTTATGAATCTGTTTGTATATCTCTTGTTGCTCAAATTCCTTAATCATTCTTTGATTCTAATTGCTATGTTGCATTTCAATTCTTGTTTTTTCAATCTGCTTTACTATCTTTCTCCATACTGCCCTTATACTGTATCTATTAAATGTTTATATGTGGTCATTGAATCTGTATTCCTATGTTTGTACTCTTCACAGTATCTGAACATTGCCTCGGACTCATTTAAATGCCATGAATTGATGCTTAACAACTTGTCCTTGTTCTTGATGTTTGTACATTTGCACAAACCTACGCACTGTTCACAAATTTGTCAATTCTTACCACCGCCTTCGTCACATTGTTGCTTTCTTGATTTTGAATCATATTCTTTTTTGTGTTTCTTGCTTGCTTCCAGATCTTTTGCCTTCAATTTTTGTTTCTGTAATTTCTTGGTTTGGGATTTTGCTTAGAAACCATACACTGAGGAAAACCGAAACAAACTTCCCCTTAGATCTGCATAATCCCCACCCTAGTGCTCTCTAAGGTTTAATCGAGATCTACAGACCCATACCAATCACTTTTCCCAAAAATCCAATACCGATTTCCTCACGCCGACATTATGGGTATGTTTAGGTGGAGGGTAGACACCCCGACCAAACTAGAGTATTTCCGTCAAGAGTTCTCCATCCCAGTCGATGTTAAAATAAGGTTGGCTAGGAATGAGGACTCTATCATGCCTGATAGAGACTCCATGCTCTTCCTCATAGTTGTATTCATCGAGTGTGGACTCTGATTCCCTCTAGACATCCTGTTTAGGGAAGTCCTCCATTATTACAAACTCAACCCCATGCAACTAGCCATCAACTCCTATAGGGTTATCAATGGCACAATTGAATTGCACGTCGAGAAGAAGCTAGGATCACCTTAGTCGACATCCAACTCTGTTATACCATGTGTGGCCTTAAGTCAAACAAAGGCTACGCGTACTACCTCAAGCCCAAATCCACCGCCTTCAAACTTATAACTGACCTTCCAGACTCAAACAAGGATGCAGAAGATGACTACTTGATTGTCTCGGGCAACTGGGAATTTGCGCCTGAAAACGATCTTCATCTCTTTCCTCTGCGCTAAGCAGTGTTTAGAGAGGATGAGGGTAAGAACTGAGTCATCCCACCACTCCATCTCTATTAAGACTTATCGATTCACATATCTGTACTAATGTTTACTTCTTGTTTTTGCAGTTTTTCCCCAAGCATCAAAGGACTTCCGTAAGACTTTCTTCCCCAGCAAAGATCTAAAAAGGATGATGGGCTTGCCAATTGAGAAGCACAAAGCCCCATTGCTGCTCAATTATATTCCGGCCTACAAGTCCGCTTTGCCCGACACTCCTAAGTGGAGCAAGAGTCCTCCATCTGCCACAACTCCACAAACCATTTCATCACCAAGGCCAGACCAAACCTCTTCTACAAATCTAGTAGAGCAACCCTCCACTTCTTCCCTTCAGTTGATTTTACCATCTCAATATCAACGCCGACGCTGAGCTCCTTCGAACGCTCCAGCTAGCAAAACTCGTAGCCACAAACGTCGAGATTCTAAGGCATAGGCTTACAACCAGCCAATCCCCCGATTGCCCTTCCTGCAATCCACTTCGGCACCAGAGTCACCGTTACTGTAACCGCTGATGACACAGGCTGCAGTAAAGCCGTTGTGGAATACCTCCTGGCCAACTTGCTAGGAGTGGTTACAGTCCATTCCTCCCCTTCTTAGTCCCAACCAAAGCCCAAGCCAAAAAGAGTCAAAAGAGCCAAGGCAAAGGCCTTTGCAACCCAAATAGACTCTGAAGATACCGCGTCGATCTCCAAATTGGCCGAGATCGAGAAAAGCACTTCTGTCACCAAGAAGAGGCCTGCCGAGACTGAGCCATCCGACACCACATGGTCGAAAAAGTCGAGGTCTAAAGGTAAAGCGGGCCCAGACTTTTTCAACGCCGATGAGCCTTAGGCTCTAGTGATTTTGGTTGGCGATCGAACGATGACAGCTGGCAACAGTGCCATCAACAACATTAAGGTCGTCGCCGCTTTCTCCACAGCTGTTCTTCTGCCTACCGATCTGAATCGTATGGTCAAGATCACTGAATATGAAAACTTTGCTCTGATAATGCAGCATTTCGTCCTAGTAAGTCTTCAACACTTGTTCTTTTTTGGCTTTTCACTTTAGTTCTTCATATTTAGAAATCTTACTAACGTTGTTCATTTCTTTTCTTTTAGGCCATCCAATCATGACCACTCATTTGCAACGAAAGACGAGGCTTTCAAGAGGCTATTGGCTTCCTTGCCTCCCTTAACAATGCTAAGGCTAAGATCTGCTGGATCAGGCTAAGGCTGCCAGACAAGCATAAGACCAGGCCGAGGAAAAGGGTGAGGCTGTGACTAAGGTTCTCAGGGCCGAGGCTAAGCTCCAAGAGGACTTGGCGACCAAGGCGGCTGAAATCAAGGCGGCCAATGAAAAGTACGCCGAAGGCCAAGCCGACGTGCGTGACGCCTATAAAGCCCAGGTCAACCAAGCCTGCAACCGAGGATTTTATCTCGACTAGATGGCAGCCCTCAACAAACTTTATATCCCAATGGATTCCCCCCTCCGAGATATCAACCAACTACAATTTCCTTTCCCCCTAACTCCCAAAGGATCATACGACGAGGCCGAAGAGGAGGAGGTTGATATTGATGATGTTGAAGAAGATGAGGGGGTTGCTGTTGGGGCCAAGTCCCCAGCTCTGAATGATCAAGTCTTTGACTTGACTCAAGATGAGGAGAACGAGCTCTCCAAGAGTGTCTCCCCCCAGAAGACCACTTCTAAAGCCGAGGTTCAGACCGTTGAGAAGAGTCTTGACCAGACCCTTCTCGAGATCGATACCGAGATCGAGGCTGAGAAGATTGCCGAGAAGCTTTCCCAACTGTTTGTCGAGGCTAAAACACCGTTAAACACCGAAGTAGAATAGTCTACTTAGAATTTTTTTCTTAATTGTACTTTTCTTCTTTCAGTTGTAACTTCTTGTTGTTTGAACAATTTTAAGTTTCGATTTGGCCGATGTGCCTTCTTTTGTAACTGAACAAGTAGTCTTCTTTAAATGAATGCACGCCTTCTTTTCTTCTAAGTGTTGAATGTTCTCCCCATGTGTGCTTGTTTCTTTAAGCTTTATATGTCTTTACTGTCTTACATGCTTCCATACTTAGAATATTTTTGTACTTATAACACCTCGGACAAGTATTACCTCAGATCCAGCCTTGGTTAGTCACCTCGGGTCAACTTATCTCGGAGTTCACCTTTTATTATAATCTCGGCCAAAGGGCACTTTATAAAAATTCTTTGTATAATACTCAACAAATATTGCTTCCTTACTTATACCTACTGTCTTTAATCAAGACTTCACCCTTCCAACCCTTCTAGGTTTGACAACCTGGTTAGTGATCTCAGGTAACAAACAATTCGAGTGTCCCTCATCTGGATACCTCGGTTGACTCCAACTCGTAAATTTTTCCCAAAATTCTGACAAGTGTCTAGCCTATTCCTGCTTATTCCTACTTCGTACCCCCTAATGTGAACCTAAGTTCCACTTATGTTCACATTAAGCATGCAACTCCAATCTTTCGCCGAGGTCTGATTCAAATGAAGATTAGTCGAGGTTTTACACCTCAGTTTCTCTATTAATCTAACTAAATCAAACTTTGTTCAACTCTGCCATTGAGGCAAATCTAAGTTACTCGTCATGTGTCATTTGGAAACATCACCAACTTAGTTCAACTCTATCATATGACAAGTATAATTCTACTCTACCATATGATAAATCTAGATTATTCGTCATGTTTCATTCAGAAATATCGCCAACTTAGTTCAACTCTGTTATATGGCAAGTATAATTCAACTCTACCATTTGGCAAGTCTAAGTTATTTGTCATGTTTTATTCAAAAACATCGTCAACTTAGTTCAACTTTTTCATATGGCAAGTATAATTCAACTCTACCATATGACAATTCTAAGTTACTCGTCATGTTTCAGTCGGAAACATCGTCATAAGACTGTTCAGTCCTATCTCACAAACTTCAACAATTTATTCATAAAAACAAAATCAAACTAGCACTTTATTAAAACTTCGGATAATATTACAAAAATAAAAAAACAAAAACTAATGATAGAAAAACTTCATATTGCAAGTGTTCTAGGATCGTGGCAATTCTTTGTCATCAGTGTCTTCAAGCCAATATGCCCTATTGCCGGCAATCGTGATACTTCTATAAGGCCCCTCCCAGTTTAAGCCAAGTTTGCCCTCCCTAGGATCCTTCTTGTTGTTGACAAATTTTCTTAGGACGAGGTCCCCAACCTTGAACTCTATTGGGTTGACCTTCTTGTTGTAAGCCCTAGCAAGTTGTTGCTGGTATGCCCCTAGCCGAATTACTACTCTCTCCCTTCTTTCTTTCAATAGATCCAGATCTCGGGCTAGGAATGCTTCATTGGTTCCATTCTCCACTCCATGGGTTTTGATTCCAGGAATGCCGACCTCCAGTAGGATAGCTGCTTTAGTGTCATATGCCATGGCAAAATGAGATTCTCCAGTTGATCTTCTCAACGTAGTCTGATATGCCTACAGCATATTAGAAAATTCTTCCACCTATTTCCCCTTGGCTGCTTCTAGCCTCTTCTTGATCCCATCCAAGATGGTCTTGTTGGATGCTTCTGCCTGACCATTACTTTGGGGGAAACTAGGAATAGAGTAATAGTTCTTAATTTTGTACTTGGCACAAAAGCTCTTGATCAACTTACTGTCAAACTGGGTGCCATTGTCTGCTATTATGGCCCTTGGGATCCCAAACCTGGTAATGATACTTTTTTAGATAAAATTCTTTATATCTACATCTCTGATTTTGGCCAAAGGTTCTATATCTACCCATTTAGTAAAGTAGTTTGTGGCTACTAGCAAGAACTTTCTCTATCCAGTTGCTTGGGGCAGTGGTCCCACCAGGTCCATGCTCCACTAGGTAAACGACCAAGGACTAGACACTGGGTTCAAATCTGCTTCTGGCTAATATATTAAAGGTGCAAATTTTTGACACTTCTCACACTTCCTAACATAGGCTTCAGCATCCTTTTGCATGTATGGCCACCAGTATCCTTGGGAGATGGCTTTATGGGCAAGTGACCTACTCGCTGCATGGCTTCCACAAACTCCTTCATGGATCTCATATAAAAAGTCCTCTACTTGAGAGGGGTGCACACACCGAAGTAGAGGTCCAATGAAGGATTAATATCCTTTGCGCATTTGTTCTTCCTTGACTCTGTATGTAGAAATGCAAAGACAGTCGTGGCAAACTTGACTAATGAAGAGAAATTGGATGGCGATAACTATGACATATGGCGCCATAAGATCCAATACCTCCTCAATTAGCAAGAAGTTTTGAACACACTTGAACAAGTGATGGTTAAGCCTAAACAGGGTAATACAGCTCAACATCATCGTGATCTTGAAGTCTATCAGACTTGGAGTAACAAAGATCGATGTGCGCGCTTTACTATGTTGAGCAGCATGTACAACGATTTGATTAGTGAGTTTGAGCATTGCCCGACTACATTTGAGATGTGGGAAGCTCTCAAGCAAAAGTTTGTTATCACCTCTTTGGCAAAGCTACATGGGCTAACAATGAAGTTTGACTCTTATCATAAAAAAGCGCATCATTCTATGAAGCAGCATTTGAGGGTCATGTCAGCTATGATACATGAGCTTGTGGCATTGGGCACAATTTGACTCAAGAGCAACAAGTACAAGCTGTGATTCGCTCTCTGCCAAATTCTTGGGAGCAGATGAAGCAGAACATGATGCATAATAGGAGTGTGAAGACATTCGAGGACATATCATGTCATTTGGAGCTAGAGGCTGGGAGCCTAAAGGCGATTAAGCCTGATAGTTCTGCTATGGTAATTGAGTCAAGCTTACGTAGAATGTCTCAGTTCAAGTGTGGAAAAGCAAAGGGTTCTCCTAAGAAGCAAGTAACAGCTGTGCTAAAGCCCAATGGGGCTAGAAATTTTAAGCGTAGAGGCAAGAGAGGTGGCAAGAAGGTAATGGCTAAACTGACATGCTTTAACTGTAACAAAAAAGAACACTTAGCTTGGGATTGCCCTGAGCAGAATAAAGTACTCCCTTATTTAATTTCTCACATTCAATGCGTTGTTTCCAATCAAGCATTAATTACTCATTCTCCTCATTTTTTGGGTTGTAGACTCAAGAGCAACAGACCACATTGCGCGGAACAAAGTGGGGTTCGTTCAGTATCGCCGAGCACCTGCTGGGATCAGAAAAGTTTACATGGGGAACGAGTTTAGTGTGGAGGTGCTTGGCATTGGCACATACAAGCTGGAAATGCGACGAGGACGCACCTTGTATCTTCATGATGTTCTTTAGGCTCTGGATATTCAGCGAAACTTAGTTTCAGTTATTAGCATGATGAGCCTTGGTTTTAGCTTTTGTTTTGAGAATAATGGTGTTAGCATTTATTTGGGTACAATTTTTTACCGTTTTGGTTATCTTTTGGATGGTTTCTTAGTTTGGGTACGAATGATTCTAGTTTTAATAAAAATGCCAATAGCTCTGTTTCTTATATTGCATCTATTTGTAATAATGATTCTATAAGATGGCATGCTAGATTAGGCCACATAGGGCAAGACATGATGACTAGATTGGCTAGAGAAGGCCTTTTAGGCCCACTCGCTAGAGTTACTTTGCCTACTTGTGAGCACTGTCGTGCTGGAAAGGCAACAAGGAAACCATTTGGGAAAGCCAAAAGGGCATCTATCCCATTACAGCTTATTCATTCTGATATATATGGACCAATAAATATGAGAGCAAGGCATGGAGCCCCTTATTTTATCACATTTATAGATGATTGCACGCATTTTGGCCATGTCTATTTGATTTCTCACAAGTCAGAAGCATTAGATTGCTTTAGATGGTATGTTAATGAGGTTGAGAATCAATTAGACAAGAGCATTAAGGCTCTAAGGACTGACTGAGGACGCGAGTATCTATTGGAGCAATTTAAAGTGCTCTATAAGGAAAAAGGAATTATCAGGCAATTAACAATTCCTAGGACTCCACAGCAAAATGGTGTGGTGGAGAGAAGGAATCGCACATTACTTGACATGGTTAGATCTATGATGACGCAAGCTAATCTTCTCATTCTTATTGGGGAGGTGCTTTGTTGACTGCTACCTACATCCTTAACTGTGTGCCCTCCAAATCAATTTCTTCTACCCCCATATGAGATGTGGACTGGCGAAAAGCCTAATATGGGCAATTTGCAGCCTTAGGGTTCAGTAGCTTACATACACAACACTTCTCATAAGTTTGGGAAGTTGGGCCCTAGAGGAAAGAAGTGTATTTTCATTTGCTATAGTGAGCATTCTAAGGGCTATGTGTTTATTAGGGAGCATCCAAATGGAAGTGTAATTAAAATTGAGTCACGAGGCGTGAATTTCCTAGAGGAGGATTTCCTTAGCAGAGGTGAGATAACTAAAGATGTAGAGTTCTATGAGATGGGGGATCTACATGAAGGCACACCTAGTAGCCTAGTAGAGAATGAGGAAATAATCCCTCAAGCTCCTAGGGACAGTGGGAGCGATTTACTAGCCCATGAATTAGATCCAATGGATGAGAATTCTCAAGACTCTCAACTGCGTAGAAACAAACGTGTAGCTATGCCCTGTCGTCATATTGAGATTGAAGGGAAAGCATTCATGATTGCTCCGAGTGATGAGATGGAGTCTAAAAATCTGAAAAAGGCTCTCTCATCCCTTGCTAGTAAAGAATAGAGTGCTGTAATGGATAAAGAAATGGAGTCTATGAAGAAAAATCATGTCTGGGACTTGGTTGATTGGCCACCAGGGCGCAAGACTATTGGGAACAAATGAGTTCTCAAAATCAAGCGCAAAGCGGATGGTTCCATAGCGGATGGTCCTAATTGGGAAAGGCTACACCCAATCAGAGGGTGTGGACTATGAGGAAACCTTTTCACCAATTGTGAGGTTTGCCTCTATTCGCCTAATTTTGGCCACAGTAGCTCAATTGGAGTTAGAACTATATCAAATGGACGTTAAGACTGCATTTCTCAATGGAGAATTAGATGAAGAGATTTATATTGATCAACCAAAAAGCTTTGCGGTAGTAGGTCAGGAGTGCAAAGTTTGCAAGCTTCAACGATCTATTTATGGCTTAAAGCAATCATCCAGATATTGGAACCTGAGAATTCATCGAGCCATTGTTTCAAATGGGTTTACGATGATCAAAGAAGATCACTGTGTGTACGTTAAGCGGTCCAAGGATATTTTTCTGATATTGTCATTATGTGTGGATGACATATTATTGGCTGGCAATGACAAGGAGATGATTGTCGCCACTAAAAAGTGGTTGTTCTCTACATTTGAGATGAAAGACATGGGTGAAGCAAGTTATGTGCTCAGTGTTAAGATCCTTACGGATTGCTCTAGGAGACTTCTCGGTTTGTCTCAAGAGACTTACATTAAGACTATTCTAGAGCGATTCCAGATACAGAGCTGCAAACCCATTTACACTCTTGTTGCGAGAGATAAGCGCCTAAGCCCTGATATGGGTCCTAAGACTCCAGAAGAGAATGAAAAGATGGCCCGTGTACCCTACGTGAATGTTGTTGGAAGCTTGATGTAGGTTATGATGTGTACACGCTTGACATTTGTTATGCAGTCGGATTGGTGAGTCGTTACCAATCTAACCCAGGACCAGCTCATTGGAAAGCAGTTAAGTGGATTATGATATCTTAGAGAGACTGCAGATTACACACTTTGCTACCAAAGTTCAGATCTACATCTAGTTGGCTATTGTGATGCTGACTGGGGAGGAGACTTAGATGAGCGTAAGTCCACTTCAGGATATGCTTTCATGCTTAGTGATAGTGCTATTTCTTGGAGCAGTAAGAAGCAATCCTGTATCGCCTTATCGACTATGGAGCCTAAGTTTATGGCTTGTTCATATGCCGTTCAAGAAGCTATTTGGTTGAGGAGATTCCTTCAGCATTTTGATATTGTCACACACATTTCAAACCCAGTGACTATCCATTGTGACAACATGGCTGCACTCGCTTACGCTAAGGATCCTAAGTACCACGGGAGAACCAAACACATTGATGTGAGGTTCAACTTTATCAGAGACATTGCAGCGCAGAAAGAAGTGATCCTGGAGCACATCCCTACGAGTCACATGGTTGCAGACCCCTTGACTAAGCCCATTGTTAGAGATGTTTATCTTACTTATGTTAGGGCTTTAGGACTACGTAGGTGGTGATAGATATGTATTCAGTTGAACTCTTATTTTTTGGGGGGGATATTTATGCCATTAGTATTCATAGTTGTTTCTATTACACATTTATGTTTACTACTTTTTGCCATGGTTTGTGAATTAGCACACACAAAATAAATAAATTTGATGTTAGCAGGCAAAATTGGCTCACTCACATGAGTAATCGCCCTTAGCGCTAGGTAGCAAACAAGGATGAGACTAGTGGCTTATTATATTTGGAGCCAAAAGAAAGGCTAAAATTATCCACTATATATATCACCTTGGTTGAAACCAAGATGAGGTCTTGTTAGAGACTGACCATGGGTATGAGTACCGACTTTTCATGATGTTCCTGTTATGGAAAGCCAGATGCGAGATCTCATTGAACGCTTGAGAGGCGAGCATATAGAGAATTCAAGTTAGATGCTAGAAAGTGACTTGTGCGCTTAAGAGTGACTAGAGATCAGTATAGTGTATGAGTTTAACATCACTCTTTAGAAGAGTAACTCCACTGTAGCATGCATTCATACTGCATGTGCTTATCGACCTGTTCATGAGATGAGAGAATGGATCCCTGCTTCCTTACCGTATAAGTCCTAAAAGTCATTTTTTTCGAATGACGTCACTTTGTGCCTTTTGTGACTTTTGTTTATGTCATAAGATGAGGAATTGATGTTCGGCTACTTTGGTATGTTGCCTGCAATCATGTATGATTCGACTTTAAGGGGACATTACTGGGAAAACGGTCAATTCCAAGTTAAATGATATGAGGGTGAAGGGAAGATCATCTAGTTCTACATCTCTGCTCTATATTCACTGTCGACAACTCACATCGCTTTGTATGGGATGTTGATTGAGTGTGAATATAATGTAGGACCTAAGAGGGTCAAACATGCTCTTTGAGAGATTAGAGATGTTTTGGACCGATATAACTAGATGGGTCTGGGTACATGAGACACTATTTCTATTCTTTTTGGGTTGATGTCCCTATGCTGGCTCATTTTGATTTTCTAGTAAAGAGCTCCCACATACAGGTGTTTCTCAGTGGTCGCACGATTCATTGGCTAGCATGGGATTATTCAATATTTGGGGAGATTGAGATAGAGAGGTGGTAGTGTCATGCTAACTCATATGCGAGTGAGAGATATTGGAAATTAGGCCGGGTATTGGACTTGAATTTGGACACCTATGTGGCATGACCCATGGCCCATTCAAATTACCCATGCAATTTGAATTTGATTTCCTGATTATCCTATTTGTTAGGATAACCCACTATCTATCTACATCTATTATATCCATAAGAGATAAGGATAGATGGTTATATATCCGATCTATATATAATATCAGATACATTATGTGTATACCAACCCCGTAACGTTGTTCAATACTCTCTCTCTAACTCTCCTATCAGAGAATGATCAAGCCTTTGCACTGTGACTAGAGTGGGTGATACTCATACTGTAGTATCACTTCATTGCTAGGTGTTTTTAGTTCATGATTACAAAGCACGTGATTTACCTATAAGGTTCTTCATTTCTGATTCTAACACATAAGGTATGCCCGAATCCATTTATCCCCTGCGTTTTTATAAATCTTACAATATGGATATAAGACTCACACCATATGTGATACCACACCCAAGGACGGATGCACCGCCTTCTCAACTTTTTATAATTACATTACTACACATATACTTGTGAAGTGTTCTTTGTCTAATTCTTGAAAAATTATAATTGTGTCCACCCTAAATCATTTAAGGTCTGCAAAAAAAATAAATATTATTATTTTATAAAGGCTTTTTTATTTATATTTTTTTATTAATAGCATAACAACTTTGAATACATAAATATTTTTTTCTCTCTCTTCTCCATTCTTCTCTCTCTCTTCACAAATTTAATTTTGGACAATTTATTTTATACCCTTGTGCTTTAAGACTAGAGCAATTTATCCTCTATAATTCAAATATAGTCAGAAAATTCCTAAATAATTGTAGATCAAAATCAATTATTAACTCTATTAAATGTAGATATAAAATGACTGTAATACCTTGTAGCCCTATGCCTTTTTTAATTGTTATTTTCATTTTCTCTACTTTCTCATAACATAATTTATAATTACTAACATTAATTCAATTAAATCATAATTAATTGTAAATCCTTAATTATTTATTGTAATTCTTAACTTTTAAATTTAATTATATTTTAGATCACAATTAAACCTAAATCCTTAATTATTTATTGTAATTCCTAACTTTATAATCTAATTTAATTTAACATAATTTATATCACAATTAATACTAAATCTTAATTATTTATTGTAATTGCTAACATCGTAAGCTAATTTTAATTTAATTATATCTTAGATCAATCTTTAATTATATTTTATTTTAATTATATCTTAGATCAATTTTTAATTATATATTAATTTAATTTAATTTTAATTAACTTCTTAATATAATTTTTGATTTGGAGAACATGTGGGTAAAATTGCCTTTTTATTGTGTTAATTTCACTTAATTTCTTATAAAATCAGGCACATTTTAAAAAATAGTGTCTGTGATAGATCTTTCATTACGTTCTGTAACAATTTAATCGAAAATTACAAAGAGATTTTCTGAGTTTATTGAACCATAAGGCGGCAAAATCCTCCATCCTCAAACTATAAGGGATAAAAAGAATTTTTTTCGTTTAATTTTTCTCTTCTAACATATCTCATTTAGTTTTTCTTAAACACCCTTCTTATTTTCTTATTGGGCAAATTACACGTGTTCCTTATAGGTTACCTGTGGTGTCAATTTAATCCTATAATTACAATTAAGTGAATTTTGCAATTTAATTTTTACACTATATGAATTTAATTCAATTGTTGAGGTCTATTAATAAATTAAATGACCATTAAGGAAAGAATGGTCCATTCTCTCTACTTAAAATGATTGAAGGGCTGATATTAAATTTGAAATGATCCGTTCACTTCTAAATGAGTAAATTTTAACTTTGATTTTTGTCAAATTTTTACAAAAAGGCATTGTCAATCTTACCAAATTGACATTAGTGTGAAAATTCAAGAGTTAAATTAATGCACTTGAAATTACAATGAATAAAATGAGACTAAGGCCTTGTTTGGGAACAGATTATTTTAGTAACTTTTTGACTTTTTATGAAAAGATGTGCAGAAAAATAGAGAGAGTGATGTGACAACTTATAGTGACTTTTTGATTAAAACAGAAAGTTGTCAAACGAGACTTTAACAAACCAAGTAGACTATGGGCATAATTTGCCCAGCCTAGTTTATGCTAAATATTTGTCTTTTGTAATAAATATTTATGTTTTATGCTTAATATTTCTTCAAAAACTTTGTATTATATAATTGTTGTGGATTATGATATTTTGTTTGGAGAGTTAATTTTTTGGCTCTACTAATGCCCACATTCATGTGAGTGAAGTGCAAAAATTTTGTAAAAATTTAAGTAGTTTTGTTGGGATTCCTAGCATTGCTCAACATTTTTTTTTTTTTTTTTGGGCGAAAAGCGGATGTGGAGCCCAATTGTGGATTGTGTGGAGTGTTGTTGAAACAAAAATTCATTGTCACAGAAATTATAAGAGGTGTGTGGCTATGGGTGCTTGAAGTATCCAAATTGGTAACAAGATCAATATTTGCTTTGGGGGAAAGTCATTACTCATGCATGGTATGGTAACATAACATAAAAAGCATATTATGTGCAAGCATGGTAGAAATTAGGATATAGTATGCTTCTCATCAAATGTGTGCTTAGTTAATCTTTTGAAAGCGTTCATTACATTCACCTTGTTTGGACGGTGACACAAAAGGAAAATGTTTGAGGGCCACAATTTTTGTGGCCACAATGGCTCAAAACTGTCAAAACGACGTCGTTTTGAGTGCAAAACATGCCAAAACGACGTCGTTTTAGCAGTTTTGAGCCATTGTGGCCACAAAAATTGTGGCCCTCTAGCATTGCTGGACACAAAATTGGTCACAAGATCAATATTTGTCATTAATTGTTAATTTTTAACGACAGTTAAAAAATTCGTCATAAAAAAATTATTAATTATCATTTTTTAGCGACAAATTTAAAAAATCATCACAACAAAACGTCCTTAACACTTGTGTGACTTTTTTATCTATACAAACACTTGTAAGATTCAATAGTGCACAAATCCTTATAACAACCTTTGAATAACTACCCCAAGTTTTATGGAGGTGTTTATGAAATGAAAACAATAGTGAGAGGAACAAATTTTTAAAAATTAAGCTTCCATTTTTGTTAATTTTGTTTTTTCTTTTATTTATTAATTTTTCTTTCCACATGTCTAGATAAATGCAAAAACGAAATTTAAAATATTAGACCCTTTGGGACAGATGCATCATGCATGCGTGGTTTTGTGGAGAGGAGGACAGGAGTTGTTCCCTGGCGTGGAGAGCTGCCCGCCACAAACGGGTGCGTTTACTATTACTCATGAGGGAAGGACATTTTCCGTACACTATATTTAATTAGAGAATTTGAGAAGAAATTTAAAAAATAAAAAATAAAAAACATAACTAAAATATACTTACATCTCATCTAATTTTATATTTTTTTTTTCATTTCAAATCTCTTAACTAAATACAGCGTTAGCCTTCATCGATACAATGGAGATATTATTAATTAGAAGGAAACTTGTGCTCTCGACAATGCTTTAACGTAATCTCTCAATCTCTCATGCATCAATATTTTTGGACTGCCTATTCCTTTAATGCGTACAAACTCCGTTCTAGGATGATGCGACGTAGTTGTTTAATTTTTAGAATGCAATGATTTTTCCATTAGAATACTGGTTTTGGGGCTAAAACATTAGCTTCCCAAATAAGGCTTTTTTGTATGTCTGATTAAATGAAAATGAAAGAAATGTACATTTTAAAGTCATTATTATTTATCAATTTAGGAAAATAAACATTTCTATTTGAAGACAAAAGAATAATCATTTTGATAGTGTCAGGTAGAGTTTTAGAATTATGATTTGAGAATAGAGTTATATTTTGAGTTTGTAAGTTTTGGAATTATGATTTGAGTGTCAAAGATTTGTTTGGTTATGAGTTTTGAAAAAAGTTTTAAATTGAGTGATGTGACATATGATATTTGATACAAAAACTTACAACTCATAACCAAATACACAACCCAAAATTTTATTCAAAACTCATAAAAAAATTTTAAAAAAAAATCACAAATATTTTTTTTGTAATATAAAAAAAATTAAAAAATAAAAATAAAAAAACCAAACACTGTTCTAGTCAACCACTCAGACGTCAAGTGGAACGATCGGTTAGCCCAAATTTTCCCGCCTTAGAAAGAGTTTTAAAAAATGAATATAAAATTAATTTTTCAAAACGCTAAACAAATCTCACACTCCAAAATGAATATAAAATTATATTTTGAAAGCCGCCCCAAACGGAACCTTTATTTCTGACCAGGGGTGACAACATGAGAGTATTAAGTTTGAAATTATTTTATTAAACGTATGATCGTCCTCATCCATGAAGCACAATTTTCATGTTTTGCCCCATATTGGCAGTACCTAACATTTTTCCTATGGCTATTAATCATCGAAATTGTATGGTTACATTAATTTGTGTTGAATCTTAAATTTGAAAAGGTTTAGTTTGACTACATCTTGCACGGAAATTTTTTACTTGTCTGTAGAGCATCAAGTATAAGGACATATATTTATTTATTTCATAATTCTCATTCTTTTTTATTTTTTGAATAAATATGCTATAATTTCCAATGGTATGATGATGATATTGATTATTAGGGCTGAGTAAAGAATCCGTGAAATCTGTAATCTGATCCGGTCCAGTCAAATCTAATAGGTTTGGATTAATTTTTTGAATCCGTAGTTCTATTCCCGATTGAAAAATTAAAAATCCATAATTCATGGATCGGTTCAGGATTAGAATTAATTCGGATCGTATACAAATAACCTATATTTATATTATACACCCTTCCCCATAATATTTTCTCTTATTCCATATAAAACTTAAACCCAAACCTAAACTCGCATAATATCTTCTTTTATTGATTTTGTTTGTTGGTTTTTAATTTTAATTTGTAATAATCTAAATATTTATGGTGGAACCAGTTTTCTTATGATTATTTAAATTCTAGAACAGTATGTCGCCATTATGGAAAAACAAGTTGCTATTGTGGAACTAATATGATATTATGTTTATATTTTTATGAAATTAAAATGTTTTATATTTTTTTTGTTATTTAATTATGTGAATCTGTAATTCTAAACCGATCCAATCCGTGTTTAAATGAATTGGTTCGGATTGGTTCCATGATTTAAATGGATTGGATTGGTTCCAATTTTTCAAGAACTGTAAATAACAGATTAGTTCTAATTTTATCTCAATCCAATCTAATCCAGACCATAGTAACCCCTATTGATTATTGAGCTAGAGTTCCCCTGCCTGCAGTTGTAAGAGTTAAGCAGAGTGTAAAACCGTTTTCAGCTACCAAAGGAGTGCATGTTTTCATCATCCAGCTAACTAAACTGATTTGAATTAAATTATCTACCACCACGGGACAAATAACAACAAAATGCATGATTTACCCTTTCACTCCTACCTGCCTCTACCTCAAATGTGCCTACCTTTCTGTCAAATTTATTTTATTTTATTCTATTTTATTATTTATTTATTTATTTATTTATTGAGAAAGTAGCTAGTTGGAAAGCATTCATGACCTTTCAAATATTCTGTATTTAGTTAAGAAATTTAGAAAGAGATTTGAAAATATAAAAGAAAATGAAAAAGGTAAGTAAAATATAAATAAAATATATATACATTTCATTCAGTTTCGCACATATTTTTTTTTTTTTTAAATTCTCTAAGAAAAAAATTGACTACGGTTTTTGATCAAGCTGCCCCTTTCATTATTTGTAAGTATACAATAGATAAGTGGCCTCAATCACACAGTGACAGTACTCCTCTGTGTATCTACTTGGTCTCTGTCCGTGGGCCCCCAATACCAAAATGTACAACCATATATTTGTAACAAATTTCTATTTCACATGTCCATTTCCCTATCACTACTAAATTATTTTCTAAATGTTTGAATAATATCAACTTTGTTGCAACTTGTAGTTTAACTTGACCTTTGAATTGGACGGCGAAATTTCCATAACAATTGGACCTCTTGTAATAGTACAAAAGGTTATAGTGTTTTGTGCCAAATAAATAAAAATAATAAATAATAATAGAGAGATATCCAAGACTTTAAACCAAAAAGTATATAATTTAATCCATTCCTATTTCCTCAATAATATTATACTTCACTTTATAAGACATTGTTTATGTTAGTATTTTGAATCCACAATTGTAAGATATTACTAGAGCTCGTGTTCGAATCATTACACCACCAAGTGTAACTATGCTCCATATGATTAACAAAATATATGCTGTTAAAAAAAAAAAAAAAAAAAAAAGTAGTAGTAGAGTTGTTTGCTTGTTTGGCAACAGTCATAAGGTAGTATTTAGAAACCACTGTTTTTGACTGTTGTGTGATATTGGGCATTCCATTAGGTATCTTGAATTCTATTCATTCGTCTCCTCTTCTTGCGGAAACAGAGACACTCCTGGAGGCTGCTAAAGTGGGCTGTCAACATGAATATCAAATGCCTTTACTGACTGCAAGGTGCTTGTAGATGG
Organism: Camellia sinensis; assembly: GCF_055761805.1. Lineage (NCBI taxonomy): Eukaryota > Viridiplantae > Streptophyta > Magnoliopsida > Ericales > Theaceae > Camellia > Camellia sinensis. The sequence goes on from NC_138964.1 coordinate 78,000,910, forward strand.
TTTTGTACAATCTTGCAAGCTGGATTGGGAGGTGGCGCTAGTTATTCAAGATAAGTGGTCCTTAAGTAGATGTTTTGAGTTTCTATGAGTAATTAAGGTAGACAAGCAAAACTAGTTGAACCTGCACATAGGTTAGCTAAATATGTAAACTCTATATCTTCAGTTTAGTAATGATATGTTTGTTTTTTGATTGTTCTCAAAAACAAAAAAATGTTTAACCAATAAAAATGCCCACCAATATCACGCCCCTACATTGGAAGAAGACCAAATACAACAACAATACTGTAGATAGTCAGTTGAATAGCCAACTCAACACACGAAATAAGATTGTTTTGAGAAGTTAGTAAAAAGTTAACTTTTTAACTTTTTTAATTTATTGTCTCTTTATGAATAAAAAATATAAGAGATGATACTTCCCAAAAAACTCCATAATCTCCATAATTGGAGAACTATCAATTGATTCATGCTTGTTATCTATGTATTTATACATGTTCTTTGCCGCAACCCTATGGGGGTGCTGCTTTGCCTTCAATACACAACAACCCTGTTGTGTCTTTTTTTGAGAGGTTGTACACCCAGCATCTTTTCGATGATCTAAACCATTTCATATTATAAAATACGATAAAAATATTGTTTATATAAAAAATCAAGTTAATCGGATATTCATAACCTTAAGTCCTAATTATTTTTAAAAATTTATAAAAATTATGTTACCGCTAAATTTTATAAAAAACAAATGTGCTTTTGTTATAGGACTGTAAATACTAATTAACTTAAATTTTTGCATGACTGATCAACTCAACAAACTTTACAAGATGAACGATTTAGATCATCGAAAGGGGTTTGGGATGACGCTCCACAAGAGAGCACAGCAGGCTGCTCTGCTCAAACAGGATCCCCAAAACCCCTGTTTGATGGACAGGAAAGGAAATTTGATAGAAAACATATGCAATACAACGTCATATTTGGTGAATTACTGAAATAGAATAATCAAAACCATCATAACAATGTCATTTGAAGAGTATACATTTAACCTATTCCTAAGACGATGGAAGAAGAAAGTAGAAAAGCTGCATTTGCACATAAATTCAGGAATGACGAACAATACAGATGGACATGTGAAGCACCACCACGCAACCTCGCCAACCCATCGTCTGTGTTGAAGACGTGCCTCGTTTTTATGATAGACAATTCCAACCAAAATACATAATCAGGACCATATACAAAATTGGACTCTTCCACCATAATCAAGGAGCACTGTAAAACTCGTCAATATATATATAAAATCAACAATGCTTGTGTAACACGAAAAATGTTTAGCGAAAATCATCACGAAAGCATTTGATCAGTTGGCCAGCAAATCGTCCTGTCAAGCTTTCAAGATGATTTTCTCATAACATTTTTCGTGTAGCCGAGACTTACAATTCAGCCTATCTTTTTAAAAATATTTTCAAATTAGTGGTAAAGTTCATAATACTTGAATTCAGAAACTTTTTCACTAACGCGTAAATATATTTTAAGTTTCCCACTGAGATGAAAAATTGAGTAAACAAAACAAACCAATAATAAAATCCATCAGCGATTAGACGATAATGACCGAAATTAACAACAGCTTCAATGAATAAATAGGTCTACTCTTGTGTTTTGAATCTTACAACAATTTCAAAGGGCGACATAAGATCTAGGTCTGTGCATCGTCCATCGTCACCTGTGTGCGGTCACCAACGTCTCAATGAATCTCAAGCCGTCAAATCTTGGAGCGAATTTATCCTTACCCGATGATGACAAATGCGAATCGCTAATTCCACCCTTGTCCGAAAATGACGATGACGAAGAAGAAGAAGAATGCATCTGTTTACGCGAATAAAGTATGCAATTGAAGGATCATCATAATTTCCAATTTCCATTATCATACAAAAAGGATGAATACGGCAAAAGCTTGCTCAAAGAATCAAACCGTGAAATTCAAAAGAAACCGAAGATCTGGAAAGAAAATGTTTGATCAAAATGTTAAAATATTATGCCTCGTTTGACAACTAAAAAAAATTAAAATAAATTATCGCATTACTCTCGCTATTTTTTATACATTTTTTCAAAAAAAAAACACTAAAAAAATTACTAAAAAAAACTAATTCCCAAACCAGACCTCAGATTTGATGTTTTAAACCACAAAATCCAGAAAAATAAAAATAAAAATGAGAATGTTCAGAGAAGCCAAAGAGATACCAAACAAAACAAGAAAGAAAGAAATATATATATATATATATACCTCAATGAAGCAAGGATTGAAGGAGAGATCACGATCGGGAGAGGTGGAGGAAGAGGAAGAGGATGTGAGAGCCACGGTAGATGCGGCGAGCATGGATGCAACGAGAGTACAGGAGCCCTTCATCTTTCCACCGTCCGATTAAGAGAGCGAAGAACAAATGGACGAAATCCGACGCCCTTCGCCGGATCTCTCTCGCTTTCTCTTTCTCTTTCTCTTTTTCTATCGCTCTCCTTCGATCTCACATTTCTGTTCAAACCCCTTTTCCCCAGCTTTTATTGTCCGGCTAATGTTCGCGATCCCACGCTTCCCCACTTATCAAGGCATCGGTTGGCATGTTAGATTGGATTTTTTTTTTTTTTTTTTTTTTTTTATGTATGGTGAACAATCAATAGGTTCTAATAGTTTGATTTAATTCTTATTAAATTCTATTGAAAATAAGTTTTGATAAAATTATCGTTAAAAATAATTTTTTTGTAACAATTTTTTATATATGTCGCTTAAAATTGATAATTAGTGACTTTTTTTTGTCATAATTTTTATAAATTGTCGTTAAAACTTACAATTAATGACTTTTTTATGACAAATTTTTCTCATTACACCTATTAAATAATAAGTCTATATATTAAGACTTACACGTAAGTAACCTATTTTTTTTTGGATATTTTAGGTTGAGATTAAAAAAATTTATTTTAAATAAAAAAATTTTATTTTTTCAAATTTTATAAGAAAAAAATAAAATAATCATAATTTGAATGTGATATTTTTTAACATGAGACTAAAAAATTTATTTTATTTTTTTTATAATTATTTTAACCTCAACCCAGCCAACCTAACTTTTCAAACGAGTGCCAAATCGAATTTTAACTTTAAAGGGTTGTTTAGAATGTTATAAATAATTGTACTTTTTGACTTTGATATATAGAAAAATAGAAAGAAAATATTGATTAATGTGACCAAAAAAAGATAAAAAGTATAAACTTATTTAGTCTTCCCAAGCAAGACCTTAGTTTCGGCTCCATATGTACTGGGATGAAAAGATTAGGGGGATTTGGTCATAGCCCCATCACTATCTAATTTCTCTTTCAAAATGATAAGAATTATATAAGTACTTTCAAAACCCTCTGATATTTTAAAACTTGTTTCTTTTACTATATTACCCTCATATCTATCAGCTCTCCTATTAAGACATTTTCACTATGTATTTCAGAGTAAAATTTTACTCTGTATGAAAGTAAAATTTTACAATAAATGAGAGTAAAATTTTACACTCTGAAACTAAAAGTAAAATTTTACTCTGTATAAAAGTAAAATTTTACTCTGAAAAATAAGTAAACTGTAAGACTCTGAAACTAAAAGTAAAATTTTACTCTGTATAAAAGTAAAATTTTACTCTGGTTTTGTCAAATGAAAAAACAGAGCAATAGAACCAGAGTAAAATTTTACTCTTATTCTATCAAATGAAATTTGATGTTTACTCTGAAAAATCGATGGAACTTTGAGCTTTGAGCTTTGAATCAAGCCTATAATCCTTGAATCAATCGATGTTTACTTTGAAAAACATTGAATCATGCCTATAATTCTTGAATCAGGCCTATAATCTGAAAATTTTAGAGAAATCTCAATTTTTCATACCCCGGTTCTTCAGATTTTACAGATTTTTTAGATTTTTAAAACTTTGAGCTTTCAAAAATCTATATATTCGAATTCAAATCTCAAAACACACAAACACACACATATATATAGATATATATATATATATATTACAGATCGGAATATGTAGATATATATATATATATATTCGAATTCAAATCTCAAAACACATATATATTCGAATTCAAATCTCAAAACACACAAACACACACACACATATATATATATATATATATGTATCAGCGCGATTTGCAAGTTCTCCACAGCTCCGGCCATGGAGGAAGCTAGGATTAGAAAAGAGAGACGAGATAGAAGATGAACAGTTGAAGGAGAGTTGAAGGAGGAGAGTTGAGAAGATGCAGAGAGAGATCGTCGGAGCTTAGGAATGACACAGCTCCGGCCATGGAGGAAGCTAGGGTTAGAAGTAAGAGACGAGAGAGAAGATAAATTTTGTATTTGGATTGTGTATATGTGAGGGTATAATAGTCTGATAAAATATTTAAATAATAAATTTTGTCATTTATGCAAGATTTTATAATTATGAAGAGGTTTAGAAAGTATAATTTTTTTCTTAGTCCTTCTAACAATGAAAGGAAGGTAAAGGGGGTTTATAGCCAAATTAGCCAAAAGATTATGATACACACTGGTAAGTCAAATATCTATAACATATATTAAGGGAGATGACAATTTTAGTAATAATAGTATTGTGAAATTCAAAATCTTTATATCAATTTTTAAAATTTTTATTTTTTAAATAATTAAAAAAATTCTATGGCTTAATTTTTATTAAATCATTAAAAAAAATCTTATTACACTTTGATTTACACATTTTAAAAGAAAAGTTAATTTATTTATTTAAAAATTTAAAAATAAAAGTTTAGTAGCAGTTTTAAAATTTAAATTTTTGTATGACTAAAATATAAGAATCAATTCATATCTTTCATATATTTTTTCTTTCGATGTTTAACTTTTTAAATAATTAAAAAAATTGTTTAACTTTTATTGAATCATTTAAAAAATTATTATTATTATGCCTTGATTTGCACATTTCAAAAGGAAAGTTAAATAATTCATTTAAAAATTTAAATTTTAAATTTTAAAAATGAAACTTAACTAACCAGTTTGAAAATTTTAATTTGTATACCACCAAAATATAATCAATTCACATCTTCCATACATTTTTTCTCTTGCTGTTTAATTTTGTAAGTAATTCAAAAAATATTTTTATTAATTGATAAAAAGCACCGTAAACATTAAGATTATATATATATATATATATTATGATATTGAGTTATTAAAATATGATTTATTATAGGTTTAAACCAAGAATTGTAAATAAATAAAAAAAACGACTCGAATTAGATTTTTTAGACTAATTTTTAATATTTAATCTAATATTAAAACCTCCAAACTATCTCATACGAATCACGAACCAATAAAGAAAATTTTTAATGTTTAGGTCAATGTCACATTGAAATAAATATTAAGCCAAGTAGCTTCTAGGTCACCTCTAATGTTTAGTCCAACACCACAAGTCAATACTAATCCATTTTTACATAAGAGTTATGACATAAAATAATTTATAATTTTAAGTAGACAAATTTTTAGACTTTACAATGTAAGAAAAAATTAGCATATCAACAAATATAATTTACTACTATCATATGATAAATTAAAATTACAAAACTAACAAAAAAATATATTTATATTTTATCATAAATATATATATTTTTTAATTTATTCTTTAATTTTTATCAATTAAATTATGACATGCATTTTTTTATTAAGAACTTAGAACACATAATTAATGACATCTGAATAAAAATCTACTCTTATCTGTAACTCTGATGAAAATGAATATATTCTAATTGATTATAAATTATTTTTACTGCTTAGTTTTAATAAATTTTATATTATTATTTTATTTTAAAAATTAATTTTTAATTATTTATTTATAAATGTGCAAAACACAAGTAATATGCTGGTACCTAAATAAGAAAATAGTTTAACTCCATATTTTTTTAGTTGTAATTTACATAAATAAATAAATAAATAAAAAATCATAACCAAACACACATAAGAAATAATCACAGATCTCATGATTTATAATTAAAGATCTCATGAGTCATAATTAAAATAATATCATAACTAACGAAGAAAATTGGTTACAACTAAAAAAAAAAATAACATAACTATGGATATATATAATACACCCATTGTAAAGGGTGTATATAATAGCATTTCCCTGCAGTCTAAAGAAGAGAACTAGTGGAGCTTGCTATATACCACACGTGTATATATATATATATATATAGAGAGAGAGAGAGAGAGAGAGAGAGAGGGTGAGTGAGTGAGAGTGTGAGAGTGTGTGTATGTTAGAGAAGAACTCAAGAAGAAGAGAAAGAGAACTAGGCAAATCTCTTAAATTCAAGTAATCCAGGTAGGAACTCTTCTCCAATCTTATGAATTGAAGTCATTACACTCATAATCCTTTAGACTTTGAGTTGTTTTAATAAGAGATCATGAATAAATAAAAGGTTAGTAGTGTAACTTGATGTTAGAAACCCATTTGAGTATCTGTAACAAAAAAGAAGCTCATTTGAGTAATTAAAGACAGAATTGTAAGAATTTAACTCAAAGACTTACATGCATGGCATGAATTCTCTGCATAAACCTCATGGATTCAAGGGGTTTCTCCATAAGTTTGGACCTTGAAGCTTTAAACACAGAGTTTATGTTTTATACTTTAATTGAAGTTTGATCTTTCCAAATTGAACTCTCGGAGTTGATCTTCCTTTTATAGTGAAGGTTCAAGTTCAAGTTTGTTTAAATAAATTTATGGGTTTGAAACATTTGAATTTGAGACCAAAATGTGGGGAAATTGTAAACCAAAACAAGAGCCATTTTCACGTTCCAGATTTTCCAGAACCGCACGTGCAGCCTAGAGCCCCGCACGTGCGGAAAACAGGATAGTGCTTAGTGTGTATTCTGCTTAAATTGCAGCTGCGAGAGCAAGTGCGGTGATGGTCACTGCACGTGCGGTTGGGACCTCCGCACGTACGGCCCTTTTGACCAGATCCGGTTTTGTTTTTGTTCCTCTTTTCCACCTTCCGGACCTCCATTTGCATCTTTTTAAAATGTTTTTCCATATGCATTACATTCATGTGCATTTTAAAGACACGAAACAAATAAAGAATAGACTGAGAATCAAACAGGAGGAATAGAAAGAGATTGAACAATCGAATTGAATAGTACTGAAAGAATGTGATTGTAATTATGTTATGCTTGACCTTATTTGTTTAGGTCGGACGCTGAACCATTAGTACGTGTATCAAGAAGCCCACTGTGAGTAACACTGTTGCAAAAATATGTTCAAATATATTTGTTTTCTGATTGATAAATTATATTGTTTTCTGGAATGATAGTTTTTATCAATTGAATGATGACACTATTTTTTGAACTGTATTCATGGCATCCATAGCATATTACTATTGTTATTGATATTGTTATCGCTATTGTTACAGAGATCTCTATTAGTTCCAATCCTTGGAACTATTGTCTATTGTTTGATGACCATTAATTGATTGTTCGGTCTTTCAGACCTATTGTATTGTTGCTATTATATGTACTACGTATGACCTATACGAGTATGATTGATTGAATTGAACGATTGAACGACTGATTGACAAAAAGATATTGATTGAAAATGTTCTATTGATAATTTATTGTTTCAATTACTGTAAGGACATCATTCTTAACCTCTTTACACAGTTGTTATTCACTAGGCTCTAACCCACTGTTTACTATATTTATGTAGGTGATCGAGCACCGGATCAAATCTGGTTGCGACGACCCGAACTCTTGTTTTGTCAAGCCAGACATTGCGCCTCATCACGAGATTCCGAACCAACATGTGTCAAGGCTTTTCGGGTGGTTCAAATTCACCCTTGCTAAGTGAAAAGAATGTTTTATGACTTTTGTTAATACTGTTTTTGAGAATGGGATTTAATTCTCTAACCTGTGTTTTGTCTTGTATATATGTGTTTGTGGACATAAGTGGTAGTGCATATAACAATATATATGAAAGTTTATTTCCATTTAAATCCACACAGCTCATTGGACGATGTATGTTATTATTTATTGACTTCTTCCAGTCCATTTATATTGTATTATTGTCATTATTGTTAAACAGACCTTCGGTAATCACGGATTACTAGCCGGTTACGACACTAAACCTATAGGGGCGGGTTTGGGTCATGACAGCACATCACGTTTCTGCAGTAGAGCATGTCCTATCCCAAGAGTTGCAAAGTGCCACAAAAGAACTCAGAGAACTATCTTATCAAAGGGAATCATGAAGTTTCCCAGGAGATTTCTCAATCCTTTAATGAGATGAAGAAGTCCTAACAAGAGCTTACGAAGGCCATTAAGAAGATAGTGGCCATGTGTTGGAGACAAAATGTAACCGTTTACTTAGTCTATTGCCCCATAGTTTGGATCCATTGGACTACAACTAGAAGGCAACGTGCCGAAATGGTCAGTTATCGACCTTCCAACTCCTCTTGTGAATGGTCAGGATTTATCATCCACCACCCCTATTCCAGGAGGATGACTTACAGACATTAAAAAGCATCCTGTCCAAAGGACCCCAGAAAGAATAGAAGATCCTTCTGTCTAACAATCAAGACTTCAGAAAATGTTAAGATCCTTTTGTCACACCAATATGGAATCCTCCTAACCCATTGTACAAACTTCCTACAGCTGGTCTCAAGGGAAGAGGGGTAACATCCGCTTTTCCAAACCTTTGCTAATATATCAGACATTTATGGTTCAGAGTCGTACAACCTTCTTCTGTGCATCAAGAGTTCTCTTTGGAGTTATACCACACAATAGAAGACATCAAGGATTGTTTTGAAAGAGCAAATTAGGAGATTTCTTATTCTATCACTATATCCTTAAAAGAGCTCACAAGGGCCATCAATGAGATAGTGACCATGTTTGAAGAAATAAGGCAACCATTTTCACAGTCGGCTATCTCATAAGTTGGAGTAGTAGCACTACATGTACAAAAAAAAAATTCCCAATGCACCAGTCACTACTTATCTACAATCTCCTAAAACTATCAAGGATCCTTGTCTCGCACTCTTATTCCAAGAGGTCTTCGTTTAGACTCAGGAGCCATCCTTTTAAAAGAGCACTAGAAGAAAATTTTAGCTTTGCCAATGGGCAAACAAGTGAGCCAAGGTCCATCAATAACACTCAAGATCAGCCAATTTGGAGGTACAACCCGTTGTTCAATCATTCTATGGTTGACTTAGGGGGGCAAAATTAGTTTGCCTAACACCACTTTCATCAACATGCAGTATTCTTCCTCCTATAACTCCTCTGGGATTCTATTAGGCTTCATTATTTCATAGCCCAATCCTAGGGGGCAAGGAGAAGAGTGTACAAGGCATCCTCCTCACGGGAAATCAAAAAGTAAAAACAACCTTACCAAAGATCTTTACCCTACAACCAAGCAGGAGATCAAGCCCCGAGTCAACTCTGAAATCAAGTCAGAAGTCAAGCTTGTGGTAAGCTGAAATATAGACCAAAAGATCCAAAAAAAAATTCCTCTGAAAAGTTCACAATAGGGGCAAAATAATGTTGAAGAAATTGATGATATTTCGATTGGGGGCATAAATTTTCTTCTTATATCGTAGAAGGTGATGAGCAACCTTTTCCTTATCCTATATTGGATAAAAGATGTTTTCAACATCTCTCAAAAAGTCGAAAAACATTATATGTGTATGCCAACTTTTGGTTTAGTACATGAAAACTCACACTCACATTGGGTTTATAGGGCACATCAGAAGATAATGCTCTTCACATGGCTTACACAAAAATGAGAAAGTGATTGCAAAAAGTCTCAAGTTACATGAAGTGTTTCACAGTCTGAACAAACATCTCCATTCTCCAAAATGATTCATTAGAAAACTCAAAGGAGGTGTTGAAGAAACATAAAAATATAAATCAAGTAAGCAAGTTCAACCTATAATAAATTTGATTTTTTGAAGAAAAATTGTAAGTTATCTCACGTTTGAGAAACCGAATTAAAGTTTTGGCATTTCAGAAGGTTTGAAAAAGCCTAATATCAAATTCAAGTATACCAAGCACTTCAGGCCTTCTAGTTTAAAGAACAGGTCTTAAGGTGTAGCAAGCCTCTCATACAGGAGTTTTTGGCATTTCTGAATGTCTGAAAAGGCCTAATGATAATTTCAAGTCTAACTAACATTTCGGGCCTTCTAGCACACTGAACGAGCTTCCTTTATAGAATGGCAGAAGTTTCATACAGGGGAACTAACTATCCACGTCAACATTCTTTTGTAAGAAACTCACACAAGTTTGGTAGAAAAAAAATAGGTCAGAATAGAAGAATTTAGATGTTGGTTCATGACTTCTTGAGTTTTGTTCAAGAGGTCTAAGTTCTTGGTGTATACTTGAGAGGTATTCAAGATCTAGAAGGTCTTCATGAAGCCTTGTTGGATTTGCAGAATGTAGTTTAAAATGATGAAGGCATATCAAGTGCAAGAACAAACTCAGAAGGTTTGATAAGGATCCAGAAGATCTCAAAGATTTGTCAAGTCTCCAAAAGGTATCTAGCAAGCTTAATACATCTGTAATAGTTAATCTAGAAGGGCAACTAAGAATGCAAGAGCACTTTTTTGAGTTTCACAACTGAAGGTCCGCCTATTAGAACGATTCTAGAAGTGGCAATCAAATCAAGCCTCATCATTTGCTTAAAAATAAGGCTTGAGGGGGGCAGTGTTTATACTCAAAATGACCCACCAATGGAAGCATGCTACGTGTGCCTTTAGTGACTCAAAGCTTGTAGTTTTATTATTCCAAAATGGTGACAAACATCAATGGATATATATATATATATATATCAAATTCCTAGGAAAGAGTATCATGTGCATCCACAGATATATATATCAGGTAAGGGTGGGCGTGGGTCGGTTGCGGCCACGGAACCTCCAATCCGTCATCCGTCCGCTAGATTGGCGGATTAGAGAAAATCAATCTGCATCCGTCTGCCAATCCGGTAGATGTGGATTGAGCGGTTTGGCGGTTTGATGCGAATTGGTTTGGCAGTTTAAGATTTTATAAATTTTCAACATAATTCAACTTGTGCACTTCTTAAAAAAAAAAGAAAAGAAAGTATTACAGTTAATGACTTAAAAAACTATTACAATCACTGTATGTCTCATCCAAAAAAAGAAAGTTTGAAACTTTAGAATATTAGAATCACTGCATGGCTCATCCACATATTACAATCACAGCATGATTCATCCACATAAAGTATTACAATCTGTAGTTCTTAAAATATAATAACAATTCAAACCACCAAAACCATGAATAGGGCAGTAGTAGAAATTGTATGTCTCTGTATTGTTACATCTATATATGTTTTTGAAAACAAAAACCAACCAGCATATATCATATTTTCTATTTATTGTTTTTAGAATTAAATTTAAAACCAAAAAATATAGATAAACAATACGTTTATTTTTTTCAATTCAAAAAATATATTCTAGTTGAAATTTTTTTTTTCAACAGAATATTTAAACTCTTTTTCAATTGAAAACACAAACAAAATATTTACAAATTGAAAACATAAAGTCTTATAAATTATTAGGGGTGCTCGCGGTTTGGCGGTTCGGTTGCGGCCAAAGAAATCTCAAATCCGCCATCCGTTCGCCAAATTGGCGGATTGGAGAAAATCAACCCACAACCGTCCGTTTGTCATCACGCATCCGTTCAAAATGTGACAGATCGATTCGGTTTGGTCGGTTTTGACGGATCGATATATCCGCTACTCACCCCTACTCCCTACTATCAAATGATGAAATCACGATATTACCCTTAATGCTACTTGAAATGACGACATTTATTCCTCTCCCTCCACCGCCACAACCGCCACCACCAACGTCTCTTCTATCTTTCACTTCTTTTCTAGGCCGAAGCCCTTTTCTCTCCTGCCTCAAATCTGTCGCTCTCTTATCTCCACCATTTTGCGAGACTAATAGGTCTTTGGCAATTTCCCCTCTCTTCTTTCCTTTTATGCATGTATGTGTATATATATATCATATTTGATTATGCTTGTTTTAATTTCAAATCTGGGTTTTGGTTGGTTGGTGATGTTGAGGGTTGCATGAAATCTGAATTTTTAGATTCCATTGATTATGTATGCGAATCGAAGCATATAAGGCAACATTCGAAGTTAAGAAATTGTGTGGACGAACTGTTTGATGAAAATCCCAAGTGGGTTTTGTGCTTGTAGTCATCAACTCAAATCATGTGAGTGTTGATTTATAGAGAGAGAAGGGGTAACAATTGCACATAGGAGGTTGCTCTTTGCTTGATTTGTCTGGAATGGTGGTGTTTTTGTCTTGGTTGAACAAGATACAAGGTTAAAACTGGCATTTTAAAAAAATTAATTACTGACATAAACAAAATTCCTTGATTGGCTACGTGTTGACTCATGGAGGGTGTAATTTGCAATGCATCTATAAACTTCGAGCCGATGTAATTTTCAGAATGATAAGAGTATTTCTATATTAAATGTAAAGTTTAAGAAATATTATTATAATTTATCTTTACATTAGGAGATCCAACCAACCCGATGGTAAAAATTACTTTGAGGAGTGATTTGCCCGCCGAGAGGAAAAAGAATGAGGTGTGTGAAATAGAAATTATATATTTTTTCATTTTTTCCTTTTATTTATCCCTAACAAATTTCTTCACAAATTCATAAGACAAACACTGTAAGAAGGTGTGTACTTCAAAGGCAAACTAAAAAAAGGTTTTCCATGATTTCATCCTTATTGCCATATGTTGCAAGTAGTATGAGTAAACTAATTTTTGTTTTGAAGTGCAGAGTTCTCAAATCACAAAATCTTGGTGGCATTCTCCCTCCAGAATTGGTCAAACTCCCTCATCTCCAAGAATTGTAAGTATTTACTTTCCCGTTTCAAGGTATCACAAACAATGGATCAGTAATTACAATGAGAATCAAATTTAACATAAAATAGAATTACATCTTAACTAATACAAGGAAAGTAAGAACCAAATACAGGTATATCGAACTGTTGACCTTCTAGTGAGATGCAAGTGTTCTAGCCAATCTAGTCCATTGATAAAAAAAACTTGTAATTGCTTTTTCATTCTACACCGCCATATACAGTAGAATTGGCCATTGTTTGCTGATTACTCTCTTTTTTAGGGGTGGGTGCAGGTCGGTTGCGGCCATGGAACCTCCAATCCGCCATCTGTCCGCTAGATTGACGAATTAGAAAAAATCAATCCGTATCCGTCCGCTAATCCGGCGAATATGGATTGAGCGGATTGGCAGTTTGGTGGATGGATGCGAATCAGTTTGGCGGTTTAAAATTTTGTAAATTTTCAATATAATTCAACTTGTGCACTTCCTCAAAAAAAAAAGAGAAGAAAGTATTACAGTCAATGACTTAAAAAAGTATTACAATCACTGCATGTCTCATTCAAAGAAAGAAAGTTTGAAACTTTAGAATATTATAAGCATTGCATGCACCATCCACATATTACAATCACAGTATGCCTCATCCATATAAAGTATTACAATCTGTGATTCTGAAAATATAAAAACAATTCAAACCATCAAAACAATGAACAGAGCAGTAGTAGAGATTGTATGTCTCTGTATTGTTACATCTATATCTGTTTTTAAAAACAAAAACCAACCAGCATTTATCATATTTTCTATTTTTTATTTTTAGAGTTAGATTTAGAAACATAAAAATATAGATAAATAATATGTTTATTTTTTTCAATTCAAAAAATATATTCTAGTTGAAAACTTTTTTTCAACAGAATATTTAAACTCTTTTTCAATTGAAAACACAAACAAAATATTTAAACCAATTGAAAATACAAAGTTTTATAAATTATTAGGGATGCTCGCGATTTGGCGGTTCGGTTGCGGTCAAAGGAACCTTAAATCCGCTATCCGTCCGCCAGATTGGCGAATTGGAGAAAATCAATCCGCAACCATCCGCTCGTCATCACGCATCCGTCCAAAATGCGGCGGATCAGTTCGGTTCGGTCAGTTTTGACGGATTGATATATCCGTTGCTCACCCCTAATATCAGGTGGCAATCATCTAGAAGGTCCAACAACCACTTCTTATTAAATCTAACGGTTAGAATTCAAATGAGCTCGACAACTCCTATAATGAAGGCTTCACTTTAACTAAGAGAAAACACTTGCCATCCATCCAAGACCCCACCTACCATGGAGGTTATAGCAGTCCCTAGTCTTAGGGAATAATCAACTACTTGCTGGGAATAAAGAGGAAGATGGAACAAGTGTCAGCTCAGAAGGCAGCCTAGCACGCCACTTTCAAAAGATCATAAAGATACTTCAGGAGGTGATTGTTGATTTCCAAGAGGCCAACCACGATTTTCAAGAGGACTTAGCTACTACAAATACCTCATTTGAGGATGGAGCAAATCTCAATCAATCAACCATTCAAATCAACATATAAATAGCATCAGTGCTATTTAGCCCTAGTTCATCTTAGGAGTAGTCTTGAAAGGTATATTTGTCATAGATTTAGTCCTAATTCTTGGCATCAATGTCAAATTAGCTATTTTTGGCCTTTATTGACGTTATTTTGAGACTTAAATTGTGCTTTAATTCCATTTGTAACTCAATTTCATATTTTCAAACTTGTTCCATTTGTAACTCAATTCCATATTTTGAATTTTTAAAGTTTAATATATAAAAAGTACAAAATAATTCAAAATAATGCATACCAAGTTGTTAAGGATTCAAAAAGTATTTATAAGAATAAAATTATTTATAAAATATCTGAAATATGAGAACTATGATTAGGTGTATCAAATGTTTATTAATAAAATTTATTAAAATACAATAATATGTTATGAAATAAGATACAAATATTTTTTTTAAAAAAATTTCTAACAAATTTCCCATGATTTATCATCTTTTATTTCAATAAATTAGGTTTTTATTTTAAATAATGAGAATCAATCAGTGTGTTTGGTTTGAGTTTTCTGGATTAAGTTTTTTGAAAACTGAGTTTTTTGGTTTTCGTATTTTTTTGTTTTTAGTGAATATTTTTAAAATTTTAAACATTTTTTTTACTTTTTTAGATGTACCTTATTTAGATGTATCTAAAAAGTAAAAAAAAATGTGAAAAAATATTTTAAAAAATTAAGAAATACATAAAAATACAAAAAATGTACTGAATTCTTGTATTTTTTTTTTTGTATTTATGGTATTTAGTGAATTTTTAAAAGATTTTTTTTACAATTTTTTTACTTTTTAGGTGTATTTATGTTAGATGTGTCTAAAAAATAAAAAATTTACATAAAATATTAAAAAAATTCAATAAAAACAAAAAAATACGAAAAATAAGAAAATAAAATTTTCTAAAAACTGTTTTTAGAAAAATAGAACCAAACATATTGAATTCTATCATAAATTGTGGATTCTACCAGGTCTCGATGCAGTGTTAGTTGCAGTAGACAATATGCGGAAGTATTTGGCATAGAGTGATGTTAAGAATTTTAAATATTTTACTAATATTTTTATTAGATGCCTTGTGAAATTCAAATGAGACCTATATGATACATTTCCGGGGTGCTGTTATGGTGTGCAACCCCTTAAGGTTGCACACCATATGCAACCAACATAAAAGATGTAAGTGGAAGGTGTAAACATAAAACAGGACAGCAAACAGAAAAACGTAAATGTAAGGTGTAAGTTGCACACTTAAAAAAAGTCCTACATTTCCTATCCCTGTGTAAGTTATTTAATAAAAATATTAATAAAACATTTAAAATTCGTAACAATTTCTTTTGGCATATATCCTCAAAAAGGCGGCCAACCAGTTCATGCTGGGATACGTACACCTGCTCTACCGTTCTTTTTCTTCATTTAGGCCTCGTTGGATAACTGATTTTTTTAGTTAAAAAATTATTAAAAAAATAAAAAATTAATGAGAGGGTAATTTTTGGTAAAAATTGGGCCGAGCTACAGAGATGGACTTTATGGCCCAAAGTACGAAGGATTGTGTAAAAAAGGCCGAAAAGTTACTCTAGCCCAGGAGAGATAAAGTTGCTCCGGTTCAAGAGTGATAAAGTTACTCCGGCCCAGAAGAGATGTTGAGTTACTTCGGTCCGTGCAACTTGGAGTTAGGCCGGTCTCAGAAATAGTCCGGTCATGATGTATTCTGGGTAGGTCGGTTGGAATGTTGCTATTCAGTAAATCGGTCCAAGCACACCATGGTTCGTGTATGAGAGAACCGAGATATGGCGCAGCAAGAGGAAGAACCAAACTACTGTTAGTACGGCCTACTCTGTGGCTCAGTATAGCCAGGTTTATCTCGGTCGTATGGCAGTTCGGCCGTGGTGAAAATCATCTCACTTGGTTTAAGCAGTGGGGAGGGTGTAAAAGGATAAGCATTATCCTTTAGGAGTATAAATCCTAGGAGGACTCTGCATGGAGAAATAAAAGTCCTACTAGGATTTTGCCACACGAAACCTATAAAAGCTCACAAGCATCACCTTGGAGGAGGTAACATAACACAGCATACAATTTTTCTTCCTGAACACATTGAGCTTTGTCTATTTGTCAAGTTTTCTGACTTAGGCATCGGAGAGGTTTCCGGCACACACCCGCCGGCTAGCTCACGTTTGTGTTTTCAGGTGACAAAGCGACGTCGTACGGAGGAGCGTGGACTTAGTCAACAGGATTATACGAGGAGAATTATTTCTTCCCCGTACAATTGGCGCCGTCTGTGGGAACAAACAGACAGAACAAAACCTCTTGACTAAGCTTCTCCTTTTCTCATTCAATGGCACACATTGAAGAATTGCCGCAGTCCGCCGTCGACGGACTAACTCCAGAAGGGGGCGCAAAGCGTGAAGGATTACCTTCTGTCCCTCCCATGGCGGACTTAGAGCCCCAACGACATACCTCCATGAGGGATGCTAGGGGAAGGCGGAATAACAGCCCCCATCACTCTCATTCACAAAGTCCAAACAGGCAAAGACGGAGGATTGACCCTCAAGCTCTGGAAGACCGCGTGAAAGAACAAGATGAATTGATAAGAAAGATGGCGGCGGACATGGAGGCCTTAAAATGCCAGATGAAGAAAAAAGAAGTGGCGACAGGAGAGGGGCGCAAAAACAAGACGCCCCCTCGCCACTCAGAAAATCGTAGTAGGAATACTACACCCTCACAAGGAGAGAGCAGAAGCCTCAGGACAGGCGACACTCAATCCTGGTCTTCCAGAACTCGTCACTCCAGGTCTGAGAGGACGAGATCTGAAAGGTCATACACTGAAGGAAGCACATATTGGCCCTCACATTCGCATCAAACCAGGTCTAAACAGACGGAATTACCCAGATCATCCGACTTACGAACCGTGCTCGAAGAGAAAGCACGATGCAAGGAGGATGCCAAGGCAAGGGATCCACATAGAGTTTCAGCCTTGCAGCGGTTGGCTCCTCGGACGCATGGAAGCGTCGAGGTGGGAATGCCAATACCGCGCCCTGCCTATGAACCGACGGACAAGGCATTAGCAAGACTGCAGACTTCACCGTTTGTTCCAGCGATCGAAAACGCGCCCCTACCATCAGGCTTCCTTCAGCCGAAATTCACCACATATGAATAGAAGACGGACCCGTATTCACACCTGAGCCACTTTCGGCAAGTCATGGCCGTGTACAGGCGAAACGAGGCCTTAATGTGCATACTTTTCCCATCAAGTCTTGGCGACCTAGGCTTGACTTGGTTTGAGAAACTCCCAGAAGGCAGCATAGCCTCTTAGGCACAATTAGCAGAAGCCTTTGTGACAAGGTTCTGAACAAACACTAAAACCCCAGTGGAGATCGATCAACTACTCTCCATCGACATGGGTGATAAAGAGACCCTAAGATCCTACAACAGTCGCTACTGGGAGACATTCAATCAGATTGGGGACTGCCCCACCAATCTCGCCATTGCACAGTATAAAAGAGGCCTTCCAGTTGGGAACAGACTGAGGGACTCGATCACCATGACGCCACCCCTCAATATGGAAGCCCTGATGGAAAGAGTGCATCAGCACATCAGGGTAGAAGAGGATGGCGCACGAGCCAAAGCAAAATCTAGCACGACCGTAGTACCAGAAAAGAAAACCTCAGCAAAGGTCAATACAGTAGATCGGCAGAATAGAAACGGACGTGGCCGACGAGATAACGGAGAAGACCAAGACAAAAGATGGTTGAGAATCCGCACTGCCATAACAACAGTGTTCAAAAAACCGATATATCGTTTCCTGAGCAAAATAAGGGATGAGCCTTTTGTCAAGTGGCCAGCCACGCTAGGAGAAGCTTAGAAAGACTACGACGACAGATCACGGTGCACCTTCCACAAAGAAAAGGGGCACCGAACTGAGAATTGCACGCCGTTAAGACAGCATTTGGAAGAGTTGGTAGCAGCAGGTCACTTGGACAAATACATTGAAGGAGGGACACAGCCAGCCCCCCAGGATCACAATAACCCCAACGGAATGCCAATCGACGCCCCACCTCAAGGCATTATCAATGTAATACATGGAGTCTTTGAACCTGAGCGTGTATGCGAGCTCAGGGGATCAATCAAGAAGGCTGAGCACTTTAGAAAGGTGCTAAGTGCCCAACCTGCAATCAAGAAGGGAAAGACAGAGGCAACAAATGTTATGTCCTTTTCGGATAAGGACTTGGATCGAATATATTGTCCTCACAATGATGCTCTGGTCGTCACTCTCTGAGTCAAGGATTTTGACGTCAAGCGGATTCTGATTGACCAGGGTAGTTCATGTGAGATCATGTACTACAACACATTTAAACAACTGAAGCTACAAGACAAAGACTTGGCGCCTGCAGTTTCTCCCCTAATTGGATTCAACTCCATGCCAGAGTGGCCCGTCGGCAAAATAATTCTTCCGGTCAGAGCAGGAAGCGTAACAAAACAAGTGGAGTTCTGGGTATTGAAGGTCCCCTCCACTTACAACATCATCTTGGGCAGAACATGGCTACACGTCATGCATTCGGTGGCGTCATCCTACCATCAGGTAATGCGGTTCCCCAACGACACCGGCATAATTGAAGAAGTCTATGGAGATCAGATCATGTCAAAACAATGCTTCGCCACGGTGAATGGCAGCCGCGCTGCCAAAGGATATGTTTATTCGGTGGAAGAACTAGAAAGTAATGAGCTATTCGCAGATGTCGGCAAAACGGCGGATCAGAAAGCAGTGGAGGACTTAGTAGAGGTAAAAATAGATGAGAAGAACCCGGATAAGTTCTTCTTGCTTGGCTCATCGTTGTCCAGCACTGAGAGATTAGAGGTCTTGGAATTCTTGACCTCTAACATCGAAGTGTTTGCCTGGACGCCCTACGACATGCCAGGCATTGATCCAAACTTCATCTGTCACCAACTCAATGTCCACCCATCCGCCAGACCAGTCATTCAGCGCACTCGCAGATCGGCACTTTACCATGCCGAAATAGTGGCAGAAGAAGTAGGCAACCTGCTGGAGGCAAGAGCAATTAGAGAAGTGCACTACCCAAGATGGATCTCCAACACAGTCGTAGTGCCAAAAAAGAATGGTAAATGGTGTGTCTGCGTCGACTACAAAACAGTCAACAAGGCGTGCCCAAAAGATAGCTTTCCTCTACCAAGGATAGATCAACTGGTAGACCTAACGGCAGGGCACAATCGACTTAGCTTCTTGGACGCATACAGAGGCTACCACCAAATCGCCATGCATGAACCAGACCAGGAGGTCACATCCTTTACAACACCAAGAGGATTGTACTACTACAAGGTCATGCCCTTTGGCCTGAAGAACGCAGGGGCAACATTCCAACGGATGGTCACCAAGATGTTTGAACCATTGTTAGGCAGAACAATGGAAGCTTACATCGACGACATGGTGGTCAAAAGCAAGGATGAGAATGACCATCTTAAAGACCTAGGCGAGATGTTCCAGATCCTGAAGAAGCACAAGTTGCGCCTCAATGCGTCCAAGTGTGCATTCGGAGTAGGATCTGGCAAATTTCGGGGCTTCCTCGTGACCAACCGAGGTATAGAGGCAGACCCCTCTCAAATCAAGGCAATCCAGGAGTTGGAGAGACCAAACTCAGTCAAAGAAGTACAGCATCTCACCGGCATGGCGGCTGCACTCAATCGGTTCATAAGCAGGTCGTCGGATAGACTACGACCATTCTTTCAAGCTTTAAAGGCCAAGTTTGAGTGGGATGAAGAATGCGACCAAGCTTTGGAAAGCTTGAAGGAATATATGTCTTCCCCACCATTACTTGTCACCCAGTACCTGGTGAAGAACTCTTCTTGTACCTGGCAGTCTCTCAGCACGCAGTTAGCGCAGTATTGGTTCGTGCAGAAGGAATACAACACTTGCCCATTTTTTATGTCAGCAAGACATTGTTGGGAGCCGAAACAAGGTACTTGCCCTTGGAAAAATTAGCATTGGCCTTAATGATGGCCTCCAGGAAATTGGCACACTACTTTCATGCCCACACCATAGTCGTCCTCACCGCATTTCCACTAAAAGCTCTGTTTGAAAGGGCGAACTTTAGTGGGCGAATTTTGAAGTGGGTAGTAGAGTTGGGACAATTCGACATCAAGTTCCAACCCAAGACCATAATAAAAGCCCAATCTTTGGCAGACTTCGTCGCAGAGTTTACTCCTGGAAGTCATCATATCTGCCCAGTCGACCTAACTGACACAACCGAACTAGGGACGGAAGTTGACGCCGGAATAGCGCAACCCCTAGTAGAAGGTAGTCAATCAAGCGCCAAGGCAGACCAGACTAAGGACAACAAGGAAGAGACAAACAAAGGCTCACCAACAGTACAATCAGCGGACGAAGGGCAGACAGCAAGCATGGACCTTGAAGAAAACACCATCCTTGACTCCACGACATCATCTGATCCCTCCACGTGCTGGAAGTTGTTCGTTGGGGAGATGTGGAAGCTCTTTGTGGATGGAGCATCCAACCAGCATGGTGCAGGGCTTGGCATAGTTCTCATCTCCCCAGACGGCCTGGTTGTAGAGTAAGCAATCAACCTTGGTTTCCCAGCATCAAACAACGAAGCGGAGTATGAAGCGCTTCTCGCAGAACTCAAATCAGCATACTACATGAAGGCCGCCGAACTAATGGTCTACAGCGACTCGCAGTTGGTGGTAAACCAAATTTCTGGCGACTATGAAGCAAAGGATGACAGAATGGCCAAGTACCAAGAATTGGTCAGAACAGAGATCAAGAAGTTTGATGTAGTAAGAATAGAACAAATTGGCAGGGAGGAAAACAGCAGAGCAGACGAACTAGCTGGCTTTGCCTCAATGGCAGACGCATCCATCCCTCATCCGTTGCTCATCGACTACTTACCAAGACCAAGCATAGAAGACCCCGAAGCAGAAAAGGTATGTTGCGCAGAATTAGGCCCCTCTTGGATGGATCCCATCATCCTGTTCCTAAAAGACGGCATCCTACCAGAAGAGAAAAAAGAAGCCAACAGAATAAGAGCGAAGTCGCAACGATTTTGGCTATCTCCATCTTTGGCATTATACAAGAAGTCATTCTCAGGGCCTTACCTAAAATGCGTTCATCCCAGCAAAGTGGAAGCATTCTTGTTCGAAATACACGAAGGGGTGTGCGGAAGTCATCAAGGGGGAAGATCGCTAGCTTACAGGGCCATTTCGCAAGGATATTGGTGGCCATATATGCAGGCAGACTCAGAGAAATATGTGAAGAAGTGTGAAAAATGCCAGAAATTCGCATATCAAATACATCAACCAGCTAGAGAACTCCTACCATTGACTAGCCCATGGCCTTTCGCAATGTGGGGCTTAGACATAGTAGGACCACTTCCAACAGCACCCGGCGGCAGAAAGTTCTTTCTCGCAGCAACAGACTACTTCACAAAGTGGGTGGAAGCAGAAGCATTGGCATCAATCAAAGAAAAAGATGTGAAGAAGTTCGTTTAGCAGAATATCATCACTCGATTTGGCATACCAAAAGCACTAATCTCAGACAATAGTACTCAGTTCGATGGCAGAATCTTTAGAAGCTTTTGTGAAGAATACAAGATAGAGTTCTACAATTCTACACCGGCATATCCTCAAGCAAATGGGCAAGCAGAAACATCAAATAAAGTCGTCTTGGATGGACTAAAGAAAAGGCTAGAGAAGGCAAAAGGCAAGTGGGCGGATGAACTTCCTCATGTTTTATGGGCTTACCGCACCACACCTCGACGATCAACAGGAGAAACACCATTTTCCTTAGCCTACGGAATGGAAGCAGTAATCCCACTGGAAGTTGGCCTCCCCACAATTCGAAGCGAAAATTTTGATCCAGACTTGAATGGAGAATCCATAATATTGGAACTCGACCTTGCAGAAGAAAGAAGAGAAAGAGCACTGGTTCACATCGCCGCATACCAACGAGAGTTAATCAGAAAATACAACAAAAAGGTGCATACAAGACAATTCAAGATTGGGGATTGGGTACTGCGCAAAGTAATGGGGAACACCTTGATACCAGGAGATGGAAAGTTAGGGCCAAACTGGGAAGGTCCTTACAAGGTGGTTGGGTTAGCAGGCAAAGGGGCATACCACCTAGAAGACAAGGACGGCAAAGCAATCCCTAGGCCATGGAACACGGCCAATCTCAAGTTATTTTACTTTTAGCTTTTCTTTTTCAAACATGTAATTTTTTCTTTCTCTAATAAAACAAGCAATTCTTTTCAGCACGAGTTGTTCTTTGTAAAAGTTAACTTTAGTGACGATTAGGTACATTGCAAGCATTTTATTCTAAGTTAACTGAAAAAACTAACTTAGAGGTTGGCTAGATTAAACCAACACCTTCCTAAGCCCAGGATAAGGATCCAGGCTGCAGGACGTTTGGTCGGAATAACCAAACATTATTCTAAGGTAGCTGGAAAAACTAACTTAGAGGTTGGCTGGATTAAACCAACACCTTCCTAAGCCCAGGATAAGGATCCAGGCTGCAGGACGTTTGGTCGGAATAACCAAACATTATTCTAAGTTAACTGAAAAAACTAACTTAAAGGTTGGCTGGATTAAACCAACACCTTCCTAAGCCCAGGATAAGGATCCAGGTTGCAGGACGTTTGGTCGGAATAACCAAACATTATTCTAAGTTAGCTGGAAAAACTAACTTAGAGGTTGGCTGGATTAAACCAACACCTTCCTAAGCCCAGGATAAGGATCCAGGCTGTAGGACATTTGGTCGGAATATCCAAACATTATTCTATGTTAGCTAAGAAAAACTAAGTTAGAGGTTGGCTGGAATAAACCAACTCTTGTTACTCTTCAGCCGAAGTAAGGGTATGGCTGAAGAGTGGTTGGCTGGAATAAACCAACTCCTGTTACTCTTCAACCGAAGTAAGGGTATGGCTGAAGAGTTGTTGGCTGGAATAAACCAACTCCTGTTACTCTTCAACCGAAGTAAGGGTATGGCTGAAGAGTTGTTGGCCGAAATAAACCAACTCTTGTTTCTCATCAGCCGAAGTAAGGGTATGGCTGAAATTGGATTGGCTGAATTAAACAAACTCTGTGTACTCCTCAGCCGAAGTAAATATATCGGCTAAGGAGTGGTTGGCTTGTAAGCATAGTTTAACCAGCTAAAATAGAAAAAACAGTTGGAGTAATAGAAGACATTACAAGTGCAAGCACACGAATCAAAACCGGAATAAGAGTCCAGCAAAATTTTTCATTCATTCATTGAAAAGCCATTACAAAGAAGGGGCATAGTTCGGTTACAAAGATAAAAAGCAACAGAAAAAGAAAAAGTACATAATCAAGAGAAAAGTTCTTCAATATCGGCATCAAAAGCAGCATCAGCATCAGCATGAAGACCGGCTTCAGAAGGGAGCTCACTCATGGTTGGAAGAGTGGTTTCGGCTGGAACCACAGTTTCACCTGGAGGATCAATAGTCAGGTCTTCCACCGGGGGCTCCAACCGAACTGTCTGGTCCACACTAACAACCGGAGTATCCTCAGAAGAAGAGTCTTCATCAGAATCTGAGCCTTCAAGGAACTGCTGCTGCATGGCATTCGTATACTCCGCAAGGGAATTCGGTATGAAGTACGCTGGAGGGTTGAAGACCTCGGTCTGTGGATCGTGACCAAGCTTCTCAACAGCCGCCCTCCAGCCGCACTTGAAGAACAGCTCCTTGGCAGCATTGCATTGCTTGGCATAAGCATCCTCAGCCTTCTTGAAGCCTTGTTTGCCGGCCTCTTTTGCGCTCTCCTTTATTTCGGCATCCTTCTTTCTTTCGAGCTTCACCAGCTCGCGCAGGTACTTGTCTTTCATAGCGATGGCGGCTTTCTGCCTTTCTGCTTCGGCCGAACTAACCAGTCCGGTCAGCCTGCTGTTCTCAGCTTGTAGCTCGGCCATTTGTTTCTTGATGTCTTCTACCTCGGCCGACTTCACTTCGGCTTCTGCCACAGCTTGCCTTGTAGTTTTTCTGAGTTCCAGCACTTTCTTGTGAGTGTTGTAGTTTTTTTGAATTGCCTGGCAAAACAAAGACTTCCCATGAGCCGAAGTAAAAGTTTAAAAAACTAGACAGAAAAATGGACAAAGCTACATACCAGGATCATGGACTTTGTGGCAGACCGGATGGACTTTAGTTCGGTGTTTAAGTGCTTCTGATGGTGCTCCATATCCTTGGGGAGGCACACACTCTTGGCCAAGCTAAAGGCCAACTGGTGATCTTTTTCGGCGACAACCGAATCAGCATCAAGGATATCTCGGTCGTTGAAGCTAAGCTTTGGAGCCCAGCTGGTGATAGTTCGGTCGGCAGGCTGCAGTTGGGGGCTCGGTGGCAGAATCGGTGGAACAGCAGTCTCATCTTCTACCAAACTTGGTTCAGACTCGGTGGTTCGGGCGCGTTTGGTTCGGCGCGATGAAGATGGCTGTTGTGAGGGGAGGGCCACAACGGCAGGCTGCGTTTGGCTTGGTAACGGTACTTCGGGCCTGCTTGTCTCGGTCAGAAGCGCCCTTAGTCTGTTCTTCTTGGCCATTTCCTCTTTAGCAGTTAATGGAATTAATCTTATTTGTGGCAAGGTTGGGTCCGGCTTTGGGGCGTCTTCGAGAAGAAAATCAGTTACTCTGGCTTTACGGCGACCACTGTATCGGTAGGTCGGCTCGAATTTCAGCAATTTGGCCCAACTACGTTCAGGATATCGTAGTGCGGCTCGAAAAATTGTAAGGTTTGGATAGCTGTATAAGGAATGGAGGTGGGTGGAATCTGCGAAAGAAGAACTATTAGTTCGGTTGATAGACTAACAAACCGAAATAAAAAATGAAATATGTGCAAGAAAGAAGACCGAAGTTAAAATTACCGGGCTCTCTTTTTTCCAATTGATAGGTCGGCCAGGAATTTGGGCTTGAAAATCCTCAAAGTTCCCAGAGGCCCAGAAAAAATCATCGTCGTTTAAATCTTTGTCCGGTGTATATTTAATTATCTTCTCTCGGCGGCGACGTATTCTAAGATAATAAACCCACCCATCTTCTTTTGAGCCAATGGAATATTGGTGGAAGATTTCGGCCAGGCCAAGGTTTAGTCCGGCTTGTTGGTTCAGTGCGGCTATTCCCATAATGATGCGGTATGAATTAGTGGACAGTTGGGTAGGGCATAGTCTAGTCTGCCTAAGAAATTCACAGATCAATGGTTGGACTGGAAACCGTAGTCCGGTTTCTATAATGGATAAAAGGGTGAAGGGGACAAAGCCTTCGTTATCCTAGGGAATGACATCTCTTTCGGCTAATTTCAGGTGGACATCATCAGGTATGTTATAGTCCTTCCTGAATTCAGCTAGGCCGCCTGGAGTGTTTACTAGGTATCTATACTTACCCATCTATGGTATAAATTAAGAATAAATTAGTTCGGTCGGAAGATTGGGCTCAGTAGCTCGGTTGAGCGCACGAAGATGTGCCTGGACAACCTAAGTCTGCAAAGTAGAAAACAAAGGGGTTAAGCACTGATCATTGGACCGTGCTACAAAATAAAAGCAAGGTATAAGAGCCCTACTTCGGCCTCATGAACTGGTTCTACCTCGGTTCGTCAAAAGGTTTGGTAGCTCGGTTTGAGCAGGTTGCTCGTTAGACCGGTTCATCGTCTAGGGGCAGCTTTCTGAGTTCGGTCTAAAAGACTAAGAAAGCTGGTTTAGCCCCAAAGGCCTAAATTGGTTGAGGTATGAATAAAGTTACTTCGGTTGAGCCTCTAGGGGCAGCTTTCTGAGTTCGGTTTAGAAACTAAGAAAGCTGGCTTAGCCCCAAAAGCTTAGTTCGGTTGAAAACCGAGGTCCCTAGTTTAATATGTTCAAACCTCGGTGATCTTATTTCGGCTAAAGTGAATCAGGAGTTGGTGACTCGTTGAAACTTTTGTTATTTATTCAAGTTCTAGTTCGGTTATTGACTAAAGTGATCTACTTATATAGGACAAACAGTATCCTAGTTCGGTTGCTACATAATTTTGGATCTAAGACTAGTTTTCTACAGAAGTTCATACACGCATGGGTTCTGCTAATGTTTTTTCATAAAAGTACAGAAGCGAACCAGAAATGGACAAAATGTTTGCAAAAAACATACAAAACAAAATATACAGATGAACAGAGCAAGAAGGATAGGCTTGCTTACCAGATTGAAGAAGGTCTAGATGGAAGCGGCAACAGTAAAAGAGGCACACACGAAGTATACTTTACAGTTGCAAGAAAAATAAAGAACTCGAAGAGAAGGAAAGAAGTGAATGGCAAAAGTGAAGGGACCTAGCCTCAGGGATTGTTTTTGTTAGAAAACCCAAAATTTTGGCGGGACTGTTCAAAATTCGCGAAGTACGAAAGACGGCGTGACAGCCGTCCTCAGTCAATCAGAGCGTGCCACGTGTGAATAGAATGGGAAGCGTTACAGTCACTATGATTGAAGAGACGTTTCGGTCAGGCAAGCAGAGCCCGGAGTAAGATAAGTTCGGTCGAGAGGCTAAAGGAAATTTTAGTTCGGCTGGAAATACTTACAAAACTTCGGTTCGACTGGAAGACAGGTAATTCCAATCATGTTGTACAGATGGAATTAAGGGGCAATTGAGAGGGTAATTTTTGGTAAAAATTGGGCCGAGCTACAGAGATGGACTTTATGGCCCAAAGTACGAAGGATTGTGTAAAAAAGGCCGAAAAGTTACTCCGGCCCAGGAGAGATAAAGTTGCTCCGGTTCAAGAGTGATAAAGTTACTCCGGCCCAGAAGAGATGTTGAGTTACTTCGGTCCGTGCAACTTGGAGTTAGGCCGGTCTCAGAAATAGTCCGGTCATGATGTATTCTAGGTAGGTCGGTTGGAATGTTGCTATTCAGTAGATCAGTCCAAGCACACCATGGTTCGTGTATGAGAGAACCGAGATATGGCGCAGCAAGAGGAAGAACCGAACTACTGTTAGTACGGCCTACTCTGTGGCTCAATATAGCCAGGTTTATCTCGGTCGTATGGCAGTTCGGCCGTGGTGAAAACCATCCCACTTGGTTTAAGCAGTGGGGGGTGTAAAAGGAGAAGCATTATCCTTTAGGAGTATAAATCCTAGGAGGACTCTGCATGGAGAAATAAAAGTCCTACTAGGATTGTGCCACACGAAACCTATAAAAGCTCACAAGGATCACCTTGGAGGAGGTAACATAACACAGCATACAATTTTTCTTCCTGAACACATTGAGCTTTGTCTATTTGTCAAGTTTTCTGACTTAGGCATCGGAGAGGTTTCCGGCACACACCCGCCGGCTAGCTCACGTTTGTGTTTTCAGGTGACAAAGCGACGTCGTACGGAGGAGCGTGGACTTAGTCAACAGGATTATACGAGGAGAATTATTTCTTCCCCGTACAATTAATAACTTATATAAAAAAATTATAAAAAAAATTTCTTTCTGTTTTTTGTATATCTTTTTGTAAAAAATAAAAAAATATTTTTAATTTTTTTACATCATATTTTACTTAAAAAATCAAAAAATTACTTTAAAAAAAAGTCAAAGTTCAAGACTCTCTGGCCACGTGCACCTAACGGTGACCCATTATTACTTTTAATTCTGGCTAATAATAATATTCTTTTTCGTCTTAAAATATTATTATTTTATTTTATTTTTATTATTTTAAAATATTAATTCTTTTTATAAATTAACAATAATATAAATTTTTTATTTTATCTTTTTAAATTTATTAACAATACAAAAAATATAATTATAACAATTAATATTCCAAAAAAATATACTATCAAAGAATAATTTTAAAAATTAATATTTTTAAAGTGTAATAATTGTATTATAAAAAAATTAAATTCTTCAAAAGAAATTATTATTTTAAGACAAATAGAGTATATATAAATAAAAATAATTTTTTAAAATACAGAATGAATTTACAATTTGATAATGAAATTTTAAATATTTTAATAATATTTTTTTATTAAATATCTCAACTAAATATAAAATTTAAATGAAACTTATATAATATTTAATTTTATACCTAAATAAGATATTTAATAAAAATATTAATAAAATATTTAAAATTCATAACATTTTCTTTTTGGCATATATCCTCCAAATGATAAATGACAAATTCCAAAGGCGGCCAACCAGTTCAGGCTGGGACACGCGCACCTGCTCTACCGTTCTTTTTCTTTGATTTTAGTCCAAGTTCAAGACTGCGGCCACGTGAACCGAACGGTGACCCATTATTACTTAGAATTCTGGCTGTTAATAATTAGGAGTGATAGAGACCCCTTCCAATCACCACCCTATTATCTCCACATACATGTGACAAGTAGTGATTGGAGGACAAGAGAAACAAAAAAAAAAAAAAGAAAGAAAATTCAACCAGTAAAAGAGAGAAAGGGTCAAAGGGGGTGAATAAAAAAGGGACTCTTAGATATTTTTGATTAATAATACTCTTTTTGTTTTAAAATATTAATTTTTTATTTTATTTATTATTTTAAAATATTAATTTTTTTAAAAAAAATTAAAAACTAAAATAATATAAAATTTTTATTTTATCCTTTTAAATTCATTAACAACATAAAAAATATAATTATAATAATTAATATTCTAAAAAAAATATACTATTAAAGGGTAATTTTAAAAAATTAATATTTTTAAAATGTAATAATTGTATTATAAAAAAAATTAAATTTCTCAAAACAAAAACTATTATTTTAAGATGGATAAAGTATATATAATTAAAAACAATTTTTTTAAAATACAGAATGAATTTGCAATTTGAGAATTTTCATTTACTCATCAATTTTCGCTAGGTAATTTATATTATTTAAAAACTATTAATTTTCCCCCTCAAATGATCCAATTTACGAGGAAAAAATAATAGCTGACTGGTGATTTAAAAAGTTGGTTAAAAAATTTTTTTAATCTTTTTATATGTAAAAAATATGAGAAGTAATTTGATCCAAAATAAATTAAAAGATAAAAATTAAAGTTGCGTTTGGTAGAATTTTAGAATTGTGATTTAAGAATAGAGTTATATTTTGAGTTTGTGAGTTTTGAAATTATGATTTGAGTGTGAAAAATTTATTTGGTTATGAGTTTTGAAAAAAGTTTGAATTAAGTAATGTGACATATGATATTTGATTCAGAAATTTACAACTCATAACCAAATACATAATTTAAAATTCAATTCAAAATTCGTAAAAAAATTTCCAAAATTAAAATATAAAAATAACAAGTAAAAAAAAAATCAAACACTGTTCCGGTCAATCGATCGGACGACCGGCTGAAAGTTTGAAAAAACGTCCGAGAGATGATTGAGTAAATGTGTTTTGAGAAGTGAGTATAAAATCAGTAACCAAACAACACTCAAATCAAAAGATAAAATTAACCGTCAAAAACTCCACTAAGGAATGTTTTGAGAAGTTAATAAAAAATTAATTTTTTAACTTTTTTAATCTATTTTATTTTTTTATAAATAAAAAATATAAAAAATAATGTGATTCAAAATAAGTAAAAAAAATCAAAAATTAGCATTTTTCGCTTTTCGCAAAAGAACCCTAAGAGCCTAATTTTTACTGGTTTCCTAAATTGCCGCTACGTTATTGGGCGGCTAAGGTTTGATGACATAATCCGGAAGCAAGGAGCCTCACAGGCTTTCGAAGCAACGGGTAATGTTAGAAATTTTAAATATTCTACTAAAAATTTTATTAAATGTTTTATATAAGTGTAAAACTCATGTGAATTTTATATGGGTCCTATATTCATATGAAATATTTAATAAAATTTTTAATAAAATTTTTGATGCGTCTAAGCATTTTTGGGAAGCAGCAGCCACCAAACCCCATATGAAACACCTTGGAAATTGGAATCCAAACACTCCTCGTCCTACTTTTCCATTGGACACAGATTCCCAACCTCGTCCGCCTTTCCTTCCCTACCTCTATATATAATGGGTCAGGCCTCACTTTTAAAATCAACCCTCCACACTCACACAAAAATCTCACCACCTTACCTGACCTCCCTTAAGAAATCTCTGCTCCTCTTTCTCTCTCTCTCTCTCTCTCTCTCTCTCTCTATATATATATTGCTGTGGATCGATCTAAAAGCACAAAGGGGGAGGAGGGATTATAATAAAATTTTTGTAAAAAGGATATGAATTCGATATTCAGTTCGTTCGATGCGGTTTGCGCTGAATTCATGGGGCAGACTGTGAAGGCTTCCTTACCAATAATACCATTTAGTAGCAACAACAATAACAACAAGGCCATATTTCAATCTCACCACAAATTAATTAGTACTACTAAAAATAGCAATAACAACATCAAAGAAGGCAAATCATCGTCTCCGCCGCCCCCTCCACCAGTATCGCCATCGACATCCAGTCAGCGAAAGGCGGCAGCACGCTTTGCGCCGGAATTAGACGGCCTGCACTGCTTCGAGACACTCGTCCCTTTTTCTTTTTGAGGAAACAACCAGAACAAGAAGGAAAAGTTGTGTCACTCCGAGAGCTTGTTAAGTTTCGATTAAGAATTTCGAGTTTTTTTTTTTTTTTTTTTTTCGGCTGCTTGTAAAATTACAGATTTTTTTAATTTTTTTATAATTATTTGCACATATGTCTGATGTTTTTGATGATTTTCATGTATATTGTCCATTAATTTAGGCACTACTTGGAAGGAACTAATATAGTTTAAAGTTATTACAATTTATTATATAGCTGTTTTTTTAATTTTTAAAATAGTCATTTTTTCTGTTTAAAAAAAAAATCAATTTCTAAATCAGTCGTTAATTGAGTTGGACGACACTGCTGTGTAGTCTCATCCAAAGTAGCCGAGGATAATTGCTAAATCATTCATTCATTGGCTTGGCTCTCATGTCAAGCATCTTCCTCAACTAATCTGAAAACCGAATTTTCTGATGGATCCGAAACCAAAACCCGCCAAATGTTTGTGTTTGTGTCGGTGTGTGTTTGTTTGTTTATATATATATATATATACATATATTTATTCATAAATCTCTCTTAAGGTTTTTTTTTTTTTAAGAAATTATTTTTTTATATTTTAATTAGGAGTGGGAATTTCACATGTCCATTAACACAACTCAAATTGTACATATGATCAGAAGGTTAGAGTTAATAACTTTTTAACTTAAATTCAAATATGACACGACTTGAACATACAAATATTATATAAGTCTTGTTTGGATTGAATACGCGAAATCCGAAATAGACACGTTTTTGTTACGGTTCAACTTGTGTCTAGTCCAAAATCGGATTGGATGGTGCTGTTGGGCCCGTGGGGCCCATCACGGGTCTCGTTTTGATAATCTGAACCGTTCAATATGTAGAACTTGTTCAGTACTATCTGCCTGTAAAAAATAGCGTTGATCGGATATCAATAGTTATGTGATCAAAATAGTTTTTTGTCAACTCTTAATTTGTTCACCGTCTATTTTTTTATACAAAACTGATTTGACTACATAGCTATCGATATCTGATCAACGTGATTTTTTACAAACATATAGTACTCGACGAATTTTACATATTAAACGGTTCGGATTATAAAAACGAGACCCATGATGGGCCCGTGGGGGCCCAACAACACCGTCCAGTTCGATCTCAGACTAGACACAAGTTGAACCCTTTTTGTTAATTCTACAGTGGATGTGTGTATATGTAAATAAATGTATAAATAAAATAAATAACAAAATAAAATAATCCATAAGATAATTATATAAATTAAATTCTGAATTAATTACTTAAGTCGAGACTTGTGTTGGACACAATCTCTTTAAAGTAGATTTCGCCTTAACTTAGGTGCTTCGAGATTTAACGGAATCTACTTTCCAGGATGCAACGACTAACACTTGATTTGCAGGACTACAAACTTAAGTCTGGCGAACCAAAACTATGTTGTGACTCTATCTTTTTCTTCCTAAAAATAAATGCAGAACAGATGTAGAAAACAAGAAGATGGAAAGAGAATAAGAAAGACGAAATGCTTAGGAAAAAATTCGATTCTTGAATTGCTGGAATAGAAGGCTTTATATAGAAGAGCATGTGGCTTTTCTGAACAGGTTTCAACAGATAGAAACCTATTCAGACAGATTCAACAGGTAGAAAACCTATTTGGTTGGATTCAACAGGTAGAAAACCTATTTGGACAGAAACAGATCTGTTCGGTTTGAATTTCAATCTGTTCGGGTGGAGTTGAAACCTGTTGGGTGAAGAAAAAAATCTGGACCATTTTATTTTGAATTTTGAAATCAAAATTAAAAAATAAATAAATAAAATTCAAATGTTTTTAGCTCAAAAAGATAAGTATTGGATAAGACAAGCCCAACCCAATCTCACATCTCGCAACACGTACCTGCGCCCACGCCCAGCCCAGCCCGCCCGACAGACCAGACGGACGGACGGACGGCGGGGGCGCGCGCGTCGTTTTTGTTTTGGGTTTAATAGGTGTAGCTTACTTTAACCATAACCTCATCCTTCTACAAACTTGGGTACCCCGCGGGGTCCATCCAAAATATCTCAAGCTAAAGTTTATATATCCATACAAATCCTTAAGCCTTTCCAATGTGGGACAAGCACATTTAACAAATGTGTAGGAAACCCACCTAAAGCCATTTTTCACGAACCTAAAATGCGCGTTGAATTCTCATTCATACGGAAATGATTTTGAGCAACCAAATACTCGATGTTATTCACTGCACGGCATCAAATATGAGCCTAATTAGTAATGTTAAAAATAACACTTAGGTCCTACCTTAATTAATGCTCAATGTTAGCAAAATATAAGGTTTATACAAAGCTGTACAAAACCATTTTCCAACAATCCCCCACATGAATAGAATTCACGATAACGGGCATGCAACAAAATCAAACAAAGAAATAATACATTAAGAAGATACACCACATCGAGATAGGTGGCTTTTAGCTTTGAACCTTGTCTAGTGAAAGCCTATCGGACTTACTAGCTAACCAGTAGATGCGATGCCTTGAATTGTTCAGCTATTTGTGTAAGCCAAGACAATAGAATACACATAGTGTATCTGCAGACACAATTTGGTTCTCACGGTTGTGCTCATTTTGGCCCTGAACAACACCTGGTAATTCATGAGTGCTCTAGAGAATTTAACCTTATCAATTCTCATAGAACCGACCCAATTCACACTCATATAGGTGACTTCTTATTAAGAGTATCTTGCCATGCCCCACTTGGATGTCCAAGCTATAAGAATCATAAAAGCAAAAGCTTATCCTACTAACGCTGCAAGTATCACTTTTCTTATCATAGAAATGGGTAAGAGAAAAACCTCCTTAGTGATACGTGAAGTCATCCATAATTTGGTTGTTCTTTTAAATATAGATCTTGGGATCTCCAGTCAACTAGGTTGGGTTACCATTATGACAACTTTTAAGTGCTAGGCTTTAATCTCATTCCCCTCGATAAATGGTACACTTGCTCTCTGACTAGCTCTTTAGTCAATGGGTCTGCAATATTCTCCCTTGACTTTACATATTTTATGAAAATTATTCATGTGAGAGCAAATGCAGAACGGTATTATGTCTTCGACGAATGTGTCGAGACTTACTGATATACATATGATTTTGTACCCGTCCTACTGTTGCTTCACTGTCATAGTGAATGCATATAGCTGGCACATGTTTTGGCCACATTGGAATGTCTTATAAGAAATTACGAAGTCATTCTGTTTCTTCTCCTATTTTGTCTAATGCGAAAAATTCAGATTCCATTGTCGACCTTGCTATGCATGTCTGCTTAGAGGATTTCCAAGAGACTGCAGCACCTCCCAAGGTAAAGTAGTATCCACTAGTGGATTTTGAGTCTTTAGTATCTGATATTCAATTTGTATCGTTGTACCCCTCGAGTACTGCTAGATATTTGGTATAATGTAAGCCATAATTCTGGGTATGTCGTAGATACCTAAGTACCCTAATTATTGCTTTCCAATGATTAGATTCTGGATCACTTGTGTACCTACTCAATTTGCTTACAACATAGGCTATATCTAGCCTAATGCAATTCATTTAGTACATTAAGCTTCCTATTATCCGAGAGTACTATAATTGTGATATGCATGCACCTGTATTTTTTGAGAAATGAAGACTAATGTCAACAAGTGTTTTAATAGGACAGTTGTCATGCTTTCTATATTTCTCCATCTCAACATAGTGAGACTGAGATAAA
Organism: Camellia sinensis; assembly: GCF_055761805.1. NCBI lineage: Eukaryota > Viridiplantae > Streptophyta > Magnoliopsida > Ericales > Theaceae > Camellia > Camellia sinensis. Next base: position 78,035,634 of record NC_138964.1, read on the forward strand.
GCATATCCTTCAGTTTTTCTAGTAATTTTTATTCCCAGAATTACATTTGCTACTCCTGTCACGACCCAAACCCGGCCCCATGGGTTTAGTATCGTAACCGGCCAACAATCCTTGGATTACCAAAAGCCTCTTGACAGATTAACATAAAGTTGGGCTGTGGAAGCAAATATACAAAATATATATAGTCCATTGAGCCGTGAAGACATACATGATACGTATCATTTATAACTTTTATTAACTTATGAGTGATGTTGAGAAATATAACCTTTACATATCACTCATAGTGGTGTACTAACAGAAATCTTGTCCAAAAACTTAACAACAAACAAAGTCTAACATGATTACACAAAAACAGCCACAAATCTTGACTTCATTCGGAACCTCCTCGGGAGGCACAAAGGTTGGCTGACAAAAACTTAAACATAGGCCGTCAACTCTAGGCCTGGTCACGTGCATGCTCACCTACATACAAAATATAAATAGTGAGCTACAGCCCAGTGAATAATAACAGAGTAAAGACTTTAATGAATGACGCTCATAACATATTTCAAGTCTCATAGTAAATCAGAATCATAATCAGATAACGGAACAGAATCATAATCTTGTCCATAATCAAATCATGTGTGGTGCATCCATTAGCATAGCATGTCTCTTTGGTCAAGCATATCAAGTTCCATGAAGGAACCTTCGGTACCGGGTAACATATCTCATACACTGGCCACGGTATTGTTTCCTCTGGGCTAGAGCCTGTGCCACGGTATTATTTTCCCTGGGCGAGGGCCTAGACCACGGTATTGTTTTCCCCGGGTGAGGGCTTGGGCCACAGTATTATCCCCCAGGCTAGGGCCTCATGACCATAAGCCACAGTATTATGTCCCTTGGGCGAGGGCCTCTGCTAAGGATACCATAATTACATTTCAAGAAAGTCGGACAATCATTCATTCATACAAAACGTAGCATTTCAGAAATCGATCATTTCATATCATCAGAAAATAATTAAAGTTAACATAACTTTACAGAGTTTTTACTCATAGATAATTGGTAGCTCCAAATAGATGGCAAAGTGGGCAATTCACTTATCTTGAGACGCGTGACCTACATAACATGGCAGATTCATACATTGAAACACACGCTCGATTGTACATAACTTATTTCGTTGTTCTTAGTATGTTTCTAGCCTTTAACCTCATTATGGAGTTTTAATCATGGCCTAGGAATGCCTATGATGGAATGAAGCGCAAAAATGCACTTGAAGACATTTTTCAAACCTTGCTGAAAATAGGGTCCACGCTTGAGCGTGGATTCCCTCGTTCAAGCGGACATGTAAAATGTGAAGGTTCGCTCGAGCAGACTGTAAACTTTGACAAAAGTACTGGTTGCTTGATTTTCACACTCGACGGACGCTCGATTCACGCTCGAGCGTAAGACTCAGACCCTCGCTCAAGCGTGACTTCTGTCGCTCGAGCGTGCTGCAAAACATATGAACTTCTGGATACATGCATTTCACGCTCGAGCGAGGTTCAGGTCGCTCGAGCGGAAGTGCACGCACTCAGAGTGCTCACTCGAGCGTGAATGCAAAATCTGGAATTTCTAGATTTAATCTCCAAGCTTCAAACTCAAACCAAACACTTCAAAACTCATCCTTTTGGGCCAAAATTTTGGAAAACACTTAAAAACTCATAAAACACACATGTTTAAAGGATCATTTCAAGAAATCATGGCCCAAAAGCATGTCAATTGTACACAATTTCAACTTAAACTTTAGGAATGATTCAAAAACATAACATGCATGAATTTTCTTGATCTTAAGCTTCTCAAAACATGATCAAAAGCCATAATCAACTCAAAAACATGTTGAATTCTTAGAGTACAAGTATAATATGAACATGCATGCGAGAATTCTCATGAAAACAACTTCAAACTCCATGATACGGACATACATGCATGGATTGACTTAGCTTCCTTAAATTCTTGCTCAATTCTCCCATGAATTCACCTATTTCATTTGAAGTCTTGTGGAGTCTAACTCGATTACACAATTAAGAGTTTGATTCCTTACCTAGAGACTTGAATTCTCTTCAAATGCCAACAATTCCTAGTAAATCCCCCTTTCTCCCTTGTTGAACTCACCCTCACTCTTAGTCTCTCTCTCCCTTCCTCACATTTGTAGCTCCCCAAAAGAGTGAATTGAGGGAATGTATGAGTGCATATAGAAGTCCACTAATGCCTTAATGTGGCTTGGGTAATAGTGCAATTAATTAAGGTTAAATAAGTGGGCATTAACTTAATCTAATTTCATCGTTTCAAATCGAATTTTAATTAAACCTACCATAAGGTTCTAAAAATTCTAAATAACACATAAATCGAGTCAATTTCTGAATCGGATGCCGATAGGGCCTTCAATTCGCAAATCGAAAACAAAACATGAATAGATTATTCTACATCAAATAGATATAAACACAAAATGATGTAATGCACATGTAATTGACTCAGGATTTTTTTTCTTAATTATTTATTTAGCATACTTAATGTGAATTAGCGTTAATCATGGGTCGGGGTTGTTACAGTCTTCCCCCCTTAAAGAGTTTGGTCCTCCAAACTGGAATTACCTTTATTTTGGAGGAACACCGGATCTGAAGGGAACAACTTAGGATATCTTTTCATTATGTCTTCTTCCGTTTCCCAAGTTGCATAAGTTCTCCCATGATTCTACCACTCAACCTTCACTAATGGGATTTCTTTGTTCCTTAGTCTTTTGATTCGTTGGTTGACAATTTGAATTGGCTGCTCTTCGTATGTATAATCATCTTTCAAAAGCACGTGAGTTGGCTCAACCACATGTAGCGGATCTCTCAAATACTCCTGAAGCATAGAGACATGAAAAACGTTGTGCATATGCTCCATTACTGGAGGTAAGGCCTCTCGATATGTTACCGGATTGATTTTCTCTAGAACTTCATATGGCCTAACATATCTCAGTGCTAGTTTGCCTTTAACACCAAATTGCGTTTATCCTTTCATCGAAGTCACTTTTATGAACACGTGATCTCCAACTTCATATTCTCTGTCCCTTCTTCGAACATCAGCATAGCTCTTTTGGCGGCTTTGTGCATTTTTCAACCTTTGCTGAATCAATTTCGTATTTTCAGTGGTTTTTTGCACAAGTTCCGGTCCCAACAATGGTCTATCGCCTACTTCGCCCCAACATATCGGAGATCGGCGTTTTCTTCCATACAAAGCTTCATAAGGAGCCATCACAATGCTTGAATGGTAGCTGTTGTTATACACAAACTCAGCTAATGGCAAGTATGTTTCCCAACTTCCTTGGAAATCTAACACACACATTCTGAACATATCTTTCAAGGTTGATTGGTTCGTTCAGTTTGACCATCTGTCTGTGGGTGATAGGCGCTACTCAACCTCAGTTCTGTTGCCAGAGGCTGTTGCAAACTCTCACGTTTGAGGAACCGAATCAAAGTTTTGGCCTTTCAGAAGGTCTGAAAAAGGCCCAATATCAAATTCAAGTCTACCAAGTACTTCTGGCCTTCTAGTTTAAAGAACAGGCCTTAAGGTGTAGCAAGCCTCTCACGCAAGACTTTTGGGCATTTCAGAATGTCTACCTAATGGTAGTTTCAAGTCTAACTAACATTTCGGGCCTTCTAACACACTGAACAAGCTTCCTTTATATAATGCCAAAAGTTTTATACATGGGAACTAACTATCCACTTCAACATTCTCTTGGAAGAAACTCACACAAGTTTGGTAGAAAAAAAATAGATCAGAATAAAAGAATTCAGATGCTGGTTCATGATTGCTTGAGTTTTGTTCAGGAGGTCTAAGATCTTGGTGTATACTTGAGAGGCATTCAAGATCTAGAAGGTCTTCATGAAGCCTTGTTGGATTTGCAGAATGTAGTTTAGAAGATCTTGATGAAGGCATATCAAGTCTGCAAGAACGAACTGAGAAGATTTGATAAGGATCCAGAAGATCTCAAAAGATTTGTCAAGTCTCCAGAAGGTATCTAGCAAGCTTGATACATCTGCAATAGTTAATCCAGAAGGGCAACTAAGAATGCAAGAGCACTTTTTTGAGTTTCACATCTGAAGGTCCGCCTATTAGAACGATTCTAGAAGTGGCAATCAAATCAAGCCTCATCATTTGCTTAAAAATAAGGCTTGAGGGGGGCAGTGTTTATACTCAAAATGACCCACCAATGGAAGCATGCCACGTGTGCCTTTAGTGACTCAAAGCTTGTAGTTTTATTATTCCAAAATGGTGACATACATCAATGGATATATATATATATATATATATATATCAAATTCCTAGGAAAGAGTATCATGTGCATCCACGGATATATATATCAGGTGGCAATTATCTAGAAGGTCCAGTAGCCACTTCTTATTAAATCCAACGATTAGAATTCAAATGAGCCTAACAACTCCTATAATGAAGGCTTCACTTTAACCAAGAGAGAATACTTGTCATCCATCTAAGACCCCCACCTACCATTCAATGGTTGAGATTGGAAGGAGGTTATAGCAGTCCCTAGTCTTAGGGAATAATCAACTACTTGTTGGGAATAAATAGGAAAATGGAACAAATGTTAGCTGAGAAGGAAGTATAGCATGCCACTTTCAAAAGATCGTGAAGATACTTCAGGAGGTGGTTGTTGATTTCCAAGTGGCCAGTTACGATTTTCAAGAAGACTGAGCTACTATAAATACCTCATTTGAGAATGGAGCAAATCTTAATCAATCAAACCATTCAAATCAACATATTAAATAGCATCAATGCTATTTAGCTCTAGTTCATCTTAGGAGTAGTTTTGAAAGGTATATTGTCATAGATTTAGTCATAGTTCTTGAAATCAGTGTCAAATTAGTTATTTTTGGCCTTCATTGATGTTATTTGGAGATTTAAATTGTGTTTTAATTCCATTTGTAACTCAATTTCATATTTTCAAACTTGTACTATTTGTAACTCAATTCTATATTTTGAATTTTTAAAGTTTAATATATAAAAAGTATAAAATAATTCAAAATAATGCATACCAAGTTGTTAAGGATTCAAAAAATATTTATAAGAGTAAAATTGTTTATAAAATATTTGAAATATGAGAATTATGATTAGGTGTATCAAATGTCTAAATAATAAAATTTATTGAAATACAATAATATGTTATGAACTAAATAAAATACAAATATATATATATATATATATTTTAAAATTCTAACTTAAACTTGCTTGGTTCCATGTTTCTAAAAACACTTTCTAGAAAATTTTAATTTTTTATTTTTCGTATTTTTTTGTTTTTACTGAATATTTTAAATATTTTAAGCAATTTTTTTTATTTTTTAGCCACACCTAACATAAATACACCTAAAAAGTAAAAAAAATTGTAAAAAAAATATTTTAGAAATTCACTAAATACGAAAAATATAAAAAATACAATAATTCAATATATTTTTTTTAATATTTTTATGTATTTATTAATTTTTTTAAATATTTTTTCACAAATTTTTTACTTTTTAGATATATCTAAGTATGGTATATCTAAAAAAGTAAAAAAAAATTAAAATTTTAAAAATATTCACTAAAACACAAAAATCAAAAAAATTAATTTTTAAAAAACTAAAATCAAAAAACCCAAACCAAAAATTTCCCACGATTTATCATCTTTTATTTCAATAAATTAGGCTTTTATTTTAAATAATGATCATCAATTCTATCACAAATTGTGGATTCTAGCAGGTCCCGATGTAGTGCTAGTTGCAGCAGCCGATGTGCAGAAGTATTTGGCATAGAGTAATTTTAAAAATTTTAAATATTTTAGTAATATTTTTTTATTAAATATCTCGTTGAAATATAAAATTTAAATGAGACTTATATAATATAAGTCCTCCACTTATATAAAATATTTAATAAAAAAATTAATTAAATATTTAAAATTCTTAACATTTTCTCTTGGCATATATCCTCCAAATGACAAATGACAAATGACAAATTCCAAAGGCGGCCAACCAGTTCAGGCTGGGATACGCACACCTGCTCTACCGTTCCTTTTCTTGATTTAAGGGTTGTTTAGAGTGTCTTAAATAAGTGTATTTTTTTATTTTTTTAGATTAAAAAATTGAGAAAAAAATATAGATGTTTGGATTAATTTTTTGACTTTTTATGAAAAAATGTGTATTAAAAAATTATATAAAGAAGTGTGTAGGAGAAGATGGGATAAAGGCATGGTACGGATGGGCAGTGGACTGGCTGGGTGAGTATATGAGGAATTATTGTCTCCTTCTCAGGTTTTGATTGGATGGTATTGTTTGGCCCGTGGGGGCACATCACGAGTCCCGTTTTTCTAATCAGGACCGTTGAATATGTAGAAATCGTCGATTACTATATGCTTGTTAAAAATCACATTTATTGGATATCGATAACTATCTGATCGTGTTAGTTTTTCTTGTTAACTGTTAACTATAATACTATCTATTTTTATACAAAACTGATTTGATCATATAGTTAGCAATATCCGATAGAATTGATTTTTTACAGGAATATAATACTAGATGATTTGTACATATTTAACGGTTCAAATTATCAAAACGGGACCCATAATAAGCCCCCAACTTTACCATCTAATTTACTCCTTCCGTCCCAAAATATTAGTCCCTTATTCCATTTTTCATTGTCCCAAAATATTAGTCCCTCTTCAAAAATCAAGTACAAAAATAATATAAATTTCTTATTTTGCCCTTCTTTTAAATTAATAAACAATATAAAAAGTACAATTATGACATTGATATTCTCAAAAAATGTACTATCAAAAGGGTAATTTTGGAAAATTAACTTTTTTTTAAATGCAATAATTGTACTACCAAAAAAAATTAAATTCCCTAAAAAGGACCATTATTTTGGGACGGAGGGAGTAATTAATATTCTACTATAATTTTTTTTCCTTCTCTGTCAGCTACTGACAGCATGACGGCAGTAATCATTTCGGCCAACTTTTTAATTTGCCCCGTTTTTTATTTATTTGATTTTTAATATTTTTTTTAATAAATAGTAGTAACTTTTTAATTTTGTAAATAATTTTATGACTTTATAAATTATTAAAAGGATGTCAAACTTGATCTTATCAAGACTGCGGCCACGTGAACCGAACGGTGACCCATTATTACTTTTAATTCTGGCTATTAATAATACTCTTTTTATCTTAAAATATTAATTTTTTAATTTTATTTTTATGATTTTCAAATATTAATTTTTTTTAAAATAAAAAATTAAAAAAATATAAATTTTCTATTTTATCCTTTTAAATTTATTAACAATAAAAAAAATACAATTATAGCAATTAATATTCTGAAAAAAAATATTCTATCAAAAGGTAATTTTAAAAAATTAATATTTTTTAGTGTAATAATCGTATTACAAAAAAAATTAAATTTTCCCCAAAAAAAAATTATTATTTTGAGATGGATAAAGTATATTTAACTAAAAACAATTTTTTAAAATACAGAATGAATTTGCAATTTGAGAATTTTCATTTACCCATCAATTTAGATAATTTATATTATTTAAAGACTATTTTTTCCCCATCAGATGATCCAATTTAACAGTAGAAAATAATAGTTGACTAGTGATTTAAAAAGGGACACTTTGGGAAGAAGTTAAAAAAATCAATTTTTTAGTTTTTTAGTTTTTTTTTAATCAAAGAAGTCAACTTTTTTGTTAAAAAAGTTATCAAAAAATCAAAAAGTCAACTTTTTATCAACTTCTTACCAACTTCTTAAAATATTACAAAGTTGGTTAAAGTTATTTTTTTTGTGACTATTTTATCTTTTTATATGTAAAAAATATGAGAAGTTTAAAATAAATTAAAAGATAAAAACTAAGGTTGCGTTCGGTAGAGTTTTAGAATTATAATTTAAGAATAAAGTTATATTTTGAGTTTGTGAGTTTTGAAATTATGATTTGAGTGTGAAAAATTTGTTTGGTTTTGAATTTTGAAAAAAGTTTGAATTGAGTAATGTAACATATGATATTTGATTCAAAAATTTACAACTTATAACCAAACTCATAATTCAAAATTTATAAAAACAATTAAAAAAATTTCAAAATATTTTTTATTTAAAAAAAAAAAACCAAACACTTTTTTAATCAATCGACCAAACGACCGATTGAATGTCCGAGAAGATGGCCAAAAAATGACCGAATCAACATGTTTTAAAAAATAAATATAGCATCAATTTTTTCAAATGTTAATCAAATAACACACTAAAATCAAAAAATAAAATTAAACTTTAAAAACTCTATCAAAAAGCCTAATTTTTACTGTGTGTGGGTAAAAATCTGACCACACTGCCCGTTTAGTGATCAGCAGCAAAGCACCGGCAGAATAGATGGCTTTAGCAACCTGTAACAGAAAGAAAAAGCTCCGGCGGTGGTTTTTCCACCCGGGGGCACTCCGACGATCAAGTCAGTATGTTTCTCAAGGATAATCAAGTACTAAACTGAATACTCAAAGTATGAATTGCATACCTTAGACCCACGGGGGTGCCTCTCTTTTATAATATACTCAATCCAAGTCCAACTAGAAGTATGACTTCTATGAACCCCAATCTTAGTGCTTACTCTGGACTCTTTAGGAGATAGAGATAAACTCCCTAAGAGCTTCATTCTTATCTTGGTTAAGTCCCCTTTTTGCTTTAGGACTCTTGCCCCTTATCTCGGATTCCGATATCTTAGGAGATAACCTCGACATCTCCGAGATTACCTCGGCATAACTACCAGGACACGTGGCACCTCGGCTGACACGTCGGCGTCACCATGCCACGTGTTGGTATTCAGAAAATATGTCCCCACAACTGCCCCCTAGGTTCTATTACCTCGGTATTCTGAGGTGATGGAACCTATATCGATTTTTCAACATTTCTTTTCTGAGTTATCGGTCAAAAATTATTTAGCCGAGATAATCCACCTTTAGCCGACGTGTTCTATTCGGAGAACAAGGCTTCGGTCGTACTCTTCCACGCGCATGAGCTGTCACGCACATCTAACTGTTTCTTTTACGTGTTTCGTCTTCATTGGTGCGTGTTAGTGACGCGTCTGAAGCTGTCTATTCGTTCGTCTGCGCCGTCTGACGCGTGCGTTACCCTAGGCGTAATGATTGCCCTAATTTTGCCGCCGTTTCACATTTTTGACAAAACTTCTTTTGCCTCTATCTTTTCCTCACTTTTTCATTCCATCTTCTTGCTCTTTCTCTCTCTGAAAGTCCGTTCTTCTTCGAATCTGCCATCGCTTCAATCCCTCTTCTGGAACTGCTCTTAATCCCTCATTCTTGCAAAGCCTTCTTTGCTGTTGCAACCGGTCTCTGGGTTTGGCGAGCATTGCCTCGGCTTCATTTGTCCTGGTAAGACCCTTTCCTTCAATTTCTTCCATTCTCTTTATGTGCTCTTGTCTGTCTGTTGCCATTACTGATTTTGTTCGAGGTCTTGGATTTGTGGCTATACCTTGAATTTTTATGCTTTTTCATCATTCTCTTTGCCGTTGTTCTTGATTTTTTTCTGTATCTCTATTGTTTCTGAGAACTATACCTCTGTTCTTGAATCTGAAACTTCGTCTTTGTTTTCTCTTTTTTGTATCTGCCCCAGATCTGTGCCCTCGATCTTTATCTTCATAGTTTGTAGATTTGGGATTTGTCTGTAGAACCCTTAATCTTTAGGGAAACCTGAAAAACGCCCATCTTCTGAAACATATTCCTCTTAGTTTAGGCCGACATAATGGGTATGTGGAGGCATAGGGTAAATACCCCAACAAGTCTTGAATACTTTAGGCAAGAATTCTCTATTCCAGCCGACGTGCATCTTAAGCTGGCTGGGGATGATGACACTATCGTGCCCACAGACCATACAATGCCTTTTCCAGTAGTTGCTTTTATCGAATGTGGACTTCGGCTTCCACAATCCCCTTTTTCGTCAGGTTCTCCATTTCTATAAGCTAAACCCCATGCAACTTACTATCAATTCCTATAGGGTGATTAATGGTATTATAGACTTAGCTAGGCAAGAAAACCTTAGAATCACCCTAGCCGACCTTCAATATTGTTATACCATGTGTCCTCTTGATCTGAAGGATAGGGGTTTTGTCTATTATCTTAAGCCGAGATCCACTCAATACAAAATTATAGCCGACCTCCCAGACTCCAACAAGGGGGCTGGAGATGATTTTCTCATTGCTTCTGGAAATTGGGAATTTGGCCCAGATGAAGATGTCCACCTCTACCCTCTTCCTCGAACACTTACAGAGGGCAAGAGTAAGAGCCCTGAGTCAACACTTAGTTTTTTTTTTTTTTTTTTTTTTTTATTTCAGACTTTAATACTTTTTGTTTCTGATGTCTGTTTCGTTGCAGATCTTCATCAACCACCGAAAAATTTTCGTCAATCCTTCTTCCCAGGACCAGATTTGAAAACACTTCTTGGCCTTCCAATCCTTAAACGAAAAGCCCCAGTATTATTAAACTTCGTCCCTATATACAAATCCACCTTACCCGACGTCCCAAGAAAAAAGAAGAAGAGTCTTTCTCCACCCACAGCCACAACCTTAACTGCTTCTACATCCCGAACAGATCAAGAGTCTACATCTGACCCTGCCGATCTTCCATCAACCTCGGCCCCCTTCCTGATACCAGTTCCTGAACGAAAACGCCGACGTAGACTAATAAAAACTGCCGAGATGGTACGTCCACGGCCTGTCGTTCAAGACCTGCTTGCCGATCTTCCAACTGATGCCGAGGCCGCGCCAGTGCAATCAATGCTCCCACCCAAACAAAAGAGAGTTAAAAAGGCTCAGCCTAAGGCCAAGGCTACAGATGCCGAAGCTGAAGATACTGTGCCTATTTCAAAGCTGGCAGAAAGCAGGAAATCAGCCTCTGTCTCCACCAAGAGGTCTGCTGAGGGTCAACCCTCAGGATCTACACAAACAAAGAGGCCAAGGTCATCGTCTGTGACGACCTCGGCTTCGAAGAAGCCCGACGTCCCCTGGGCCCCTGATCTATCCTTGGAGGATAGGCCCATTATGGCTAGTGAGAGTGCTGACGACATTAATGTTGCTGTCGCTCTTAGCACTGCCCTCCTTCTGCCGAATGACTTGGAGCGAAATGGCAAGCTTAGTGAGTATGAAAATTATGCTCTTATGCTCCAACACTCTGCTCAAGTAAGTATTTCTGTTTACATTTGTGTTTTTTCCTTCTGTTTCTTTCTGAGAAAATTTTCTGAGACTGCTGTTTTTATTCAGGCTATCCAACATGCCCATTCATTTTCAATGCAATCCTTTGAAAATCGTCAAAGGTTAGTTGACATGAAGAGGGAAGCTTCCTTAATGAAGAGAGAGATAAGGGCCCTTGAAGCAAAAATGAAAAAACTGGAGGACCAGGCTGAGGCTGCAACGAAAGTCCAAACTTTAGCTCTTGAGAAGGCCGAAGCTGCTGAAGCCGTTAAAAAAGTAGCTGAAGCCGAGAAAAGGGAGGCCGAGGCTCAGAAGGTCCAAGCGCAAAAAGAACTTCAACAAGCTCTGGCCACCAAGGAGGCCGAAGTCAAAGAGGCCGATGAAAAGGCCTATGCTCAAGGCATGGCCGACGTCGCAGAAGACTACAAGCTTCAAGTCAGGCAGGCATGCAACAGGGGATTTTCCCTTGGTTGGATGTCCTTGGTAAAGAAGCTTGATCTTCCTGCGGACTCGCCATTGCGCCAGGCTGACGCTATTCCTTTACCGTTTCCTCCTCCAAGTCAGACTGAAGACGAATCAGAGACCGAGGTAGAGGCTGAGGGTGAGGATGAAGAAAAAAATGATGAGGAAGCCTTAGTGAGAAAACCCAAGAATGGTGCCGAGGTCAGGTCCCCTCCTCCTGCTGGGCAAGTTATGGATTTAACCTTGGATGAGGAGGGTGATGAGGTTGAGGGGGTAATCCAGGAAATTGCCGCTGGGCAGCTATCGTCTGATCTTCTATTGGCAGAAAGAAGTGTGGAGAATACAATTGCGGAGATTGACGCCGAGATACAGGCTGAAAAGGTAGCCGACGAGGTACCTCCGGAGTCGTCCGAGGTCCCAGTCTCTGTAGTGGCCAACACTGAAGAATCTTAAAAAATTGTCTTTTGTACTTTTTTCCTTCTTTCTACTATTTTTTGCGCTTTGTACTTTCTTACTTTCTGCGTAATGTAAAAATTCTTTCCTTTGGCCGACATGGTTTCTTCAATGTGTAATTGCAACAGTTCTTCCTCTGGATGTGATATTCCGTTGACTGCTTTTGCACAGTCTTGTACATAGAAAATTGTTTTGTATGCTTCTTCATGTTGCTTCCTTGGTGCAATCTTCTCGGGGTTTCATACCTCGGGTACAACCACGAAACTTTTACTTCGGCAGGATACTAACCTGCAAACTTCCCATAAATTTCAACAAGTATAGAACATATATTTCGGAATGTAAACTTTGCAAGCTTCTTCTTAATTCTTAACAAGTACCAAATGGTAATCTACTTGTAAATTGTTACAAATTTCAACAAGTAATGAACAATATACTTAGCCTTTATTTTAACCTGTGTCTTTCTGTATACCTCTGCGGGTGATCATATGTCGGCTTAACATAAACTTGTAAATTGTTACAAATTTTAACAAGTGTTAAGCATCTTTATTGGGGTTCAAACAACCCACATATTGCTATGAGGGCTTCAGCAATAACATCGGCCTATCTTCGACTTGTAAATTGCTACAAATTTCAACAAGTGGAGATAAGGAATCAGCTTAATTCCTACTTGTAAATTGCTACAAATTTCAACAAGTGAATTAAAGAATAACGTCGGCTTAACTTCAACTTGTAAATTGCTACAAATTTCAACAAGTGAAGATAAGGAATCAGCTTAATTCCAACTTGTAAATTGCTACAAATTTCAACAAGTGAATTAAGGAATAACATCGGCTTAACTTCAACTTGTAAATTGCTACAAATTTCAACAAGTGAAGATAAGGAATCAGCTTAATTCCAACTTGTAAATTGCTACAAATTTCAACAAGTGTAAATTGCTACAAATTTCAACAAGTGAATTAAGGAATAACATCGGCTTAACTCCAACTTGTAAATTGCTATAAATTTCAACAAGTGAAGATAAGGAATCAGCTTAATTCCAACTTGTAAATTGCTACAAATTTCAACAAGTGAATTAAGGAATAACATCGGCTTAACTTCAACTTGTAAATTGCTACAAATTTCAACAAGTGAAGATAAGGAATCAGCTTAATTCCAACTTGTAAATTGCTACAAATTTCAACAAGTGAATTAAGGAATAACATCGGCTTAACTTCAACTTGTAAATTGCTACAAATTTCAACAAGTGAAGATAAGGAATCAGCTTAATTTCAACTTGTAAATTGCTACAAATTTCAACAAGTGAATTAAGGAATAACATCGGCTTAACTCCAACTTGTAAATTGCTACAAATTTCAACAAGTGAAGATAAGGAATCAGCTTAATTCCAACTTGTAAATTGCTACAAATTTCAACAAGTGAATTAAGGAATAACATCGGCTTAACTTCAACTTGTAAATTGCTACAAATTTCAACAAGTGAAGCTAAGGAATCACTTCGGCCTAGCTTTGCCTGAGTTTGATATGTCTTCAATAAACATATATGTTGAAAGAATTCTGAAAAGACTTTATTGATGATATCGGCCAAACAATGATGTTTATCTAATGATAGAAGAATTTCAAATTACAAGTATTCCAAGGTCTGGGCAATTGCCCTCATTGTCCTCAAGCCGATATGCTCCATTGCCTAATACTGAAGTAATTCTGTAGGGTCCTTCCCAGTTTGGGCCAAGCTTGCCCTCCCTGGGATCCTTCTTGTTCCCGACGACTTTTCTTAGGACTAGGTCGCCAACTTGAAAATCTCTTGGATTGACTCTCTTGTTGTAAGCTCTGGCAAGTTGTTGCTGGTATACTGCAAGCTGAATTACAGCCTTCTCTCTTCGTTCTTCCAGTAAATCCAGGTCTCGGGCTAAGAGTATGTCATTGGTGCCATTCTCTACTCCCTGGGTTCTGATCCCTGGGATGCCGATCTCTAATGGGATGACTGCTTCTGTGCCATAGGCCATGGCAAAGGGGGATTCTCCTGTTGATCTTCTCGGCGTAGTCCGATATGCCCAAAGTACGTTGGGCAGTTCGTCTACCCACTTCCCTTTTGCTGCCTGGAGCCTCTTCTTTATTCCATCCAGGATTACTTTGTTGGACGCCTCTGCTTGCCCATTGCTTTGAGGAAAACTTGGAGTTGAGAAGTAGTTCTTGATCTTGAATTTTGCACAAAAGTTTTTGATAAGTTTGCTGTCGAACTGTGTTCCGTTGTCGGCAACTATTGCTCTTGGAATCCCAAATCTGGTAATTATGTTTCTCCAAATAAAATTCTTGACATCCACATCTCGGATTTTGGCAAGAGGTTCTGCCTCTATCCATTTTGTGAAGTAGTCTGTTGCTACCAGTAAATATTTTCTTTGCCCAGTTGCTTGGGGAAGTTGTCCAACCAGATCCATGCCCCATTGGGCAAACGGCCAAGGGCTGGATACTGGGTTTAGGTCGGCAGCTGGCTGATGTATCAAAGGTGCAAACCTTTGACATTGCTCACACTTCTTTACATAGGCTTCGGCATCCTTTTGCATGTAGGGCCACCAATACCCTTGGGTAATGGCCCTATGGGCTAATGATCTGCCCCCAGCATGGCTTCCACAAATTCCTTCATGAATCTCATAAAGAAAATCTTCAACCTGCAAAGGGTGTACGCACCTTAAAAGTGGTCCAGTGAAGGACCTCCTGTAGAGATGGCCTTCTGCTGTTAGACTGAATCTGGCCGATTTCAGCCTAATTTTATGTGCTTCTTTATGGTCTTCTGGCAGCTTCCCCTCTTTTAGGAACGCAATGATTGCATCCATCCAACTTGGTCCAAGGCCCACGCACATTGTTTCTTGTTCGGTGCTCTGTTTGTCTATACTCGGGGCCGACATGTAGTCGATCATAATTGTCCTTGTTTTTCCAGTTTGAATTGAGCTGGCCAGGTTGGCTAACGCGTCGGCGTGGGTGTTGTCATCTCGGCTAACTTGGAGTAATCTGCAGTTCTGGAATAGGGCTGCCAGTCGGATGACTTCCTTTGCATATGCCGACATTCTTTCGTCTCTGGCTGTAAATTCTCCTGTTGACTGGTTAACAATTAATTGTGAATCACAAAAAACAATTACCTCGTCTGCCTCTGCTGCTGCTGCTAGCTTTAGTCCTGCAATTAATGCTTCATATTCTGCTTCATTATTGGAGGCTTTGAACCCCAAACGGATGGACTGTTCTAATATTTCCCCATTTGGAGATATCAGCAGTACTCCTGCTCCTGCCCCCTGGCGGTTTGAACTTCCATCGACGAATAGCCTGAATGAATCGCCGATGTAGATGCTGCACGGTCTGAGTTTTTCTTCCTCCTGTTTTTTTATCTTTGACTGGGATTCTTTTTGCTTGTTGGGGTGGTGCTCATCTTGGCTCGACGGAGCCCGAGGTGTGATGGCTTCAGGTGTGAGTTCTGCGACGAAGTCGGCCAAAACTTGGCCCTTTATTGCTGTTCTTGGTCTAAATTCCAGGTCAAACTGGCCCAGTGTCACTGCCCATCTTGTTATCCTTCCTGTTAAGTCTCCTTGATGCAATAAGGACTTTAGTGGGTGCTCTGTTAGAACCACAATCTTGTGTGCCTGAAAGTAATGGCTTAATTTCTTTGAAGCCATTACCAGGGCTAGCATTAATTTTTCCAGTGGTAGGTATCTTGTTTCTGCATTTGCCAAAGTCTTACTTACATAGTAGACAGCCTTTTGCTCTCCTTTTTCCTCTCGGATTAGCACTGCACTGACTGCGTGTTCAGAGACTGCTAAGTACAAAAATAATTCCTCCCCTGGGACTGGGTTAGAAAGGACCGGGGTTGTGGTCAGGTACTTTTTTAGGTCGGCTAAGGCAGCTTCACATTCTTCTGTCCATAGGAAGTCTGTGGCTTTTTTCACCAGGTTAAAGAAGGGTCTGCACTTGTCTGAGCTTCTGCTGATGAATCGGTTTAGGGCTGCAGCCCTTCCAGTGAGCATTTGGACTTGCTTTGCCGATGTTGGACTCTGTAGTTCCAGGATGGCCTTGATTTGGTCTGGGCTGGCCTCAATGCCCTTTCTTGTTACCAGATAGCCTAGAAATGTACCTGACCCAACTCCGAAGGCACACTTTGCGGCGTTGAGTCGGAGCCGATATCTTTTGAGTATGTCAAAGACCTCTTTTAGGTCGGCAAGATGACCTTTTGATTCCTTGGTCTTTACGACCATGTCGTCGATATAAACTTCTACTGTTTTGCCAATCAGATGTTTAAACATTTTTGTTACTAACCTCTGATAGGTTGCTCCTGCGTTTTTCAGCCCAAAAGGCATTACCTTGTAACAGTACAGGCCTTTCGGCGTTATGAACGCGGTCTTCTCCTCATCTGGGGGGTACATAGCAATCTGGTGGTACCCTCTGTATGCGTCTAAAAAACTCATCCTTTCGTGTCCCGAAGTGGCGTCTACCAGTTGGTCAATTTTGGGCAGAGGGAAGCTGTCCTTGGGGCAAGCTTTGTTGAGGCTGGTAAAATCCACACAAACCCTCCACTTGCCATTCTTCTTTTTTACTACTACTGTGTTGGACAGCCACGTTGGGTACTGAACTTCTCGGATGGCCCTGGCTTCAAGGAGTCTGTCTACTTCTTCCTCCACTGCTTCGACGTGCAATAACGTCGGCCTTCTGGCTCGTTGAATCACTGGTTTTGCCGATCTGTCGACATTCAGACTGGGGTAAGTGACCTCGGGGTCAATGCCAGGCATTTCATAGGGTGTCCAGGCGAACGCCTCTATGTTTGCCCTTAAAAAATCTTCTAGTTCCTTTTCTTCTTCTTTGGCTAAGCCAGAGCCGAGAAGAAAAAATCGTTCTTCGTCGCCCTCCTGGACGAGGATTTTCTTTAGCGCTTCTTCGCTTTTTTCGGTCGGTTCTTTCCCGACGTCTTCCAGGACTTCCATGTCTCCATCTTCAACTTCTGCTTTCTTTGGCTCCTGTATACTACAGGTGGACTTTATTGCTGCCATGGAGCAATTTTTGGCTTGTAGTTGATCCCCTCTGACTTCTTCAATCCCATTCTCTGTTGGGAATCGGAGTAGTTGATGCAACGTCGAGGGAACTGCCCCCATTGCATGTAACCACGGCCTTCCCAAGATGATGTTGTAGGGTGAGGGTGTGTCAATTACCAGGAATTCTGTCCTGATCTTCTTAGTGCCGGCTTGTACTTCTATACTTGTTGCACCCAGAGGCCATGTCGGCGTTCCATTAAAGCCGACCATCGGGCCGCTGGATTGTTCTAGGTCATCAGGGTGAAAGCCTAGCTCTTTGTAACATCTGATGTACATGATGTCACAGGAGCTGCCTTGGTCTATTAGGATGCGTTTTACTTGGCACTCCCCAACCTGGAGGGATACTACCAAGGCATCATTATGCGGGTGTTGGACCAGTTCTAGGTCGGCTTCAGTAAAGGCTATCATTGGCCCTTGGCATTCATCCGGCCGATGTCTCTTTTCCCCAACTTGGTAGATATGCTGTAAATGTCTTACCCTCTGGGTTTCTCCTCTGACTTCGTTTTCGTTGACCCTTGAGTGGATCACATTAACCACCCTTGGTTCTCCTGCTTGTGGTAGCTGTGCTGGGGGAGGGGGTGCTGCTGGTGCCTGAGGCAACCTTGCCTGCTCTTCCCTTGTTCTGACCTCATCAACCAGGTCCCTCAAAGGCCTTGTCTGACTAGGTCCTCCAAGTGTGCTTTTAAGGCTCTGCAACCTTGAGTTGGATGCCCTTCTTCATTGTGGTAGGCACATCGTCTACCAACATTCCTTCCCATGAATTCCCCCGGTGCTCTTGCCGGAGCCCTGAAATATGGTTGATTTCGAATCCGATCTAAAATTTTATGGATTGGGATCCGGAATACCGTTGTTACCGCCTGTTTATTTCTTAGTTCTATTTCTTGTTTGGTCGGCCCACTGTTGACTCGGGCTCGCTTTGGTGAGCCGTTTCCCTTTTCTTGTTTTACCTCTTTGTTTCCCGATGTATCCTCCTCGGCCCTGGCGTATTTCTCAATTCTTGCCATGAGTTCTTCCATGCTTTTTGGCAATGTTTTTGCCAGAGACTTCCGTAGTGGGCAGTCATCTTTCAGGCCGTTCTTGAAAGATACGACTGCTACTTCCTGGTTGCATTCAGGTATTCGGTTGAACACCTCGTAGTACCTCTTCGCATAGGCCCTAAGGCCTTCTTCCTTGGTGATTCGTAGAGCCATCAAAGCATCAACCCTCAGGGGTTGCAGCTTGTTGGTCACGAACCTGGCCACAAACATCTCGGCCAAGCCTTCTCATGTCTTTATGCTTCCTTTCGGTAACTTATGGAACCAATCAGATGCAATTTCCCCAAAGGATGAGGGGAATACCTTGCAGAGCAACGGTTCGTTTCCGCTATATAGTGCCATTGAATTTAGGTATAGCCCAACATGAAAGTTTGGATCTGATTTACCATCATAGATTTGAAACCTCGGCATACTGAACCTCTTGGGTGGTTCGAATTTGTCCAGTTCCACCGAGAAGGCTGTCTTCGGTTTTACTGGAGAGTTTACCTCGGCTTCTGCATTCTGCTGCCTCCTCTTGAGGTAGTCCCTTAAGTCTTCTTTGCTCCTCCCTGGAGCTCGGCTGTCTTTAGATTTTAGTCTTTTTGGTATACTGCTTTCGGCCTCGAGGTGGGTCCGTTTGGGTCTTTCTTCATGGGTTGTGTCAAAGTGGAGTACTTGCCCCTGAACATGTCGATGTTCTTTGGGGTCTGGATTCTTCATGTGTTGCGTCCTTCGGGACTCCTCTTGCCTCGGCCTTTCTCGTCCGACTTCCTTGGAAGACCGGTGAGAATGCCTTCCGCTCCTGGTATGTTGAGAGACCTCGGGGATTGTTTTTCCTCCACCCTTCTGGGTGTTGGTTGCTGGTATCGGCGTATCTTGCAGCGGGTATGGTGGTTGCATAACATTATTCTGCATCATGAAGTTGACGACCGACTGGAGGTCCGCCAACTTGTTTGCTAATTCTTTTACTTCCTCGTCTCTGCGTAGGCACCTGTCCCTCCATACCTGGAGGTTGTCTTCATTGTAGTATTTTCCTTGGTTTGACCTCTTTGCTGTGTCGCCTTCCTGGATGTCGTCGTTCTCCCTGTGACCCTGGTCACGGGCTTCTGTATTGTGATTGTCTCCTTCAGCGTCAAGGTTAATTGGTCTGCTGCTCCCAGAAGGAGCATCATCCCCAATATTTCCCTGCTGTCCGTTACTGGCCATCTATTCTTCCTTCGTTCCCACAAACGGCGCCAAATTGTGTGGGTAAAAATCTGACCACACTGCCCGTTTAGTGATCAGCAGCAAAGCACCGGCAGAATAGATGGCTTTAGCAACCTGTAACAGAAAGAAAAAGCTCCGGCGGTGGTTCTTCCACCCGGGGGCACTCCGACGATCAAGTCAGTATGTTTCTCAAGGATAATCAAGTACTAAACTGAATACTCAAAGTATGAATTGCATACCTTAGACCCACGGGGGTGCCTCTCTTTTATAATATACTCAATCCATGTCCAACTAGAAGTATGACTTCTATGAACCCCAATCTTAGTGCTTACTCTGGACTCTTTAGGAGATAGAGATAAACTCCCTAAGAGCTTCATTCTTATCTTGGTTAAGTCCCCTTTTTGCTTTAGGACTCTTGCCCCTTATCTCGGATTCCGATATCTTAGGAGATAACCTCGACATCTCCGAGATTACCTCGGCATAACTACCAGGACACGTGGCACCTCGGCTGACACGTCGGCGTCACCATGCCACATGTTGGTATTCAGAAAATATGTCCCCACATACTGGCTTCCAAAATTGTCGCTAAGTTATTGGGCGGCTAAGGTTTGATGACATAATCCGGAAGCAAGCAGCCTCGCAGGCCTTCGAAGCAGCAGCCACCAAACACCATATGAAACACCTTGGAAATTGGAATCCAAACACTCCTCGTCTCACTTTTCCATTGGACACGTAGTGCCATCTCGGGAACATAATAAAAAGTCACATCTTTGAATAAAATATCTAAAAATGTGGCGGTCAAAAACACAATAACATCATTTTGGAAAGTGTCAAAAACGCAGTTCTAAAATTACAAATTAAGGTTTATGAAAAAAAAAAAATCTTTTATGATGGGTAAGAGTATTTTAGTCATTTTAATTTGATTTGATACCACAAATAAATATTAAATTAAAAAATAAAAAGTCAACTTTTTACTAACTTCCTAAATCACTTTTAAAAAAGTCAAAAAACTTGATAAAAAGCTAAAAATTAACTTTTTACTAACTTTCCAAAACAATTTTGTGGTGTTTTAGAAAGTTGGTAAAAAATTAATTTTTGATTTTTTTAACTAAAAAAATTAGTTTTTTAAATAATGACTTAAGTAAAAAAATTAATTTTTTTAATTAGAAAAAGTTAAAAATTAGCTTTTTGTTAGCTTCTCAAAATGGCCAGATTCCCAACCTTGTCCACCTTTCCTTTCCTACCTCTCTATATAATGGGTCAGGCTTCACTTTTAAAATCAACCCTCCACTCACCCAAAAATCTCTCTCTCTCTCTCTATATATTGCTGTGGATCGATCTAAAAGCGCAAAGGGGCAGGAGGGATTATAATAAATTTTTTGTAAAATGATGAATTCGATATTCAGTTCGTTCGATGCGGTTTGCGCTGAATTTATGGGGCAAACTGTGAAGGCTTCCTTACCAATAATACCATTTAGTAGCAACAACAATAACAACAGGGCCATATTTCAATCTCACCACAAATTAATTAGTACTACTAAAAATAGCAATAACATCAAGGAAGGCAACTCATCGCCGCCACCACCAGTATCACCATCGACATCCAGTCAGCGAAAGGCGGCGGCACGGTTTTGCGCCAGAATTAGATGGCCTGCACTGCTTCGAGACACTCGTCTCTTTTTCTTTTTGAAGAAACAATCAAAACAAGAAGAAGTTGCGTCACTCTGACAAAAAATTATTGGGTGCAGATAGAAGATACTGCGATGCGATATGTTACACGATATTTTCAACCAATCACAAATATCATGACTTCATCATGTTGTCTGATGTTGTTTTTTTGATGGTTTTCATCCATATTGTCTGTTAATGTAAATTGTAAATTGTAAACATACCTACTACTCCACCTACCACCTCCACTTCACCTACTCCACCTACCACCTACTACCACCTACTCTTCTATATATATAGGAGTCATTGTAACATTCAATATATCAATCAATAATACATACAATTTATTCTCTCTCTATCAATTTATCTTACATGGTATCAGAGCAAGGTTGACAACCTAGTAATTCCGCTTCACCGGCGGGTGGCAGCCTCGCCTTGGCTGCCCGCCGAACCTCTACACATACATTCACTCTGCTGCTAACAAATTCCATGGCAGAACTTCACCTTGAAGACACAGAGCATCTGAGCTGAAAACAAAAACAACACACAGCTACACGCATGCACAAACTCTCGCTGGGTTTATGGTAATGATCAACACACACAAGCTCCCTCTCTCTTGCTGGTTTTATGTTCGGCAAACTCAACCACCTTTATCACCATCTCCGATCTCTGACCTGAGTTGAGCCACCACGACAACCAACTCCGCTATGTCGGCGGCACCCGCATTGTCGCCGTGCACCGCCACACCACCTTGGATCATCTTCTTGGCCTCTCGGACAAACCTCTCTCTTGGATATCACACAAAAACAACCCGATTCCACCACATCGGCTCTCCAAGCCTTCTCAGCCGCCTTAGCTCTCTTCTCAATCCTCATCTCCGCGGCTCCCATCCCGCCGGCTTCAGCCGCCATCGCCGGCTTGACTCCATGCAAGGACTCAAAGCAGTTCGGTAAGCACACAGCAGCTGCAGCAGCTGGAGTCGTCGCTCAAACTACTTTCTCCATAGCCCCCTTGGTCTTGGACTCTCTCTCTCTCCTATCATACACAGAAGGAGATGACAGACAGCATTGTTTTTGGAGCTACACAACACACCCACACACCATACTTTCACACCCCAATACAGACAGCCCGACACCGACCCACACCACTCACATTTTTCGACCCTCTCTCTCTGGTCCCTTTTCCTCTCCATCAGACCCACTTTCATCATATCCATCATGTGCCTTCATTTATTCCACTCACCAGCGCACATACTTTCCCCATTAATACCTTTTTATTATTTTTATTATTCTTATTATTCTTCCAAAAAAAAAAAAAAAACCATCCACCGCTCAAACTTTATTTTTTATTATAACTTTATTTTTTTATTATCAAGCTTAATTGGTGCTCTTGATTCGCCCTGTTCCCCACTCCCAACTTTATTATTTTTATTCATCATTATCTATTCATCATCACCGTGCTCATCAAAAAAAAAAAAACAAAAAACAAAACAATTACAAATTTGCACAACAACTCATATTTTATTCATCTCCGGGATCAACCCCGATCACCATTTTACACCACAACCAAATAAAAAAAAAAAAAAAAAAAACCAAGACCCCCATCACAACAACCAAAGATTTGTTTTCTTTTTTTTGCAGACAGCCACCCACCGACCTCACTTCTTCGCCTCTTCCGCCGGTCTTTTCTTCTTGTCTCCGTCCTGGACGGCCCTTGACGGTGCTGCCTCCGTGTTTCCCACTCCACTGGGCACGATCACTACTCCCTGCTCCTCCACTGCAGCATATGGCGGCCCTCCAAATCGGAACATAACGGTGGCCTTCCGCTTCAGCTCCTTATTTTCCGCCTTTAGCACACTTATCTCTGCTCGCGCATCCTTATACATGCGCTGGAGCAGAGCCAGTTGGGCGTTTAACTGCTGCACCTCATTTGTCCTACTCTGCAGTCGGTGCGACAGGTTTGTGACCGCCGTCATGGTCTCCACACATGACTTCAAAGTATACTGATTGGCCTCAATATCAGTTTGCACCGCCATTTTTTGCTCCACCGACCGCATCGGAAAGTTCAACGGAGCAAAACCAGAGGCGCTTGGTTGAGGTTCACTGGCCACCGCACCAGTTATCTATCTTGTTGACTCGTTGAGGTCGGGAAAGAGAGTGAGCAGACCACGGGACGAAGAGGCCATATTCTGGGTAGCTGAACGGGAAGACGAGGCCATATTTTTGGGTTGCTAAGTGTTTCAGAGAAGCAGCGATTACCGATTGGTACTGTCAGACAGGGTTAGTTACAGAGTGTTTCAAGATTTGCAACTCTTAGAGACAAGCTCTCCGAGAGTTCAGAGGTTTCAGACTGGTTTGCACAGCCTCCGCCTCAACCTTGGTTTAAATAGCCAAGGCAGACACGCGCATCATGCGCTGCTCGGCGCTCGACGACAACCTGGGCGCGCCTTTTGATGGCACGCCTTTTGATGGCACACCTTTTTATGTATTGGGCACGCCTTTTGATGGCACGCCTTTTTGAAAACGGGCGCGACTTTTGAGGGCTCGATATATCTATCTACATGTATATCTTTTGGGCAGCCTATCTACAGCCTCATACAGTGTCTTCTACAACGGTCCGCTTTATCACTTCCTTTGTTTCAACCTCAAATAGGTTTCTCTCTTCACACCTATTTGAGTTTGAGGGGGGGTTATACATATATCATGTATCATGGTGAGTATGGTTACACACCATGGGAACCACCCAAGCCACCCCATGGCGCACTCCCTAAGTCGCCCCCTTGGTGCACCACCACAAGCTTCTACAACGGTCCGGCATGACCCCGTAAACTGTCCCGACATTGATTCCGGTCAGCTTCTACATTGGTCCGACAGTACCCCGTAAACTGTCCCGACATTGATTCCGGTCAGCTTCTACATCGGTCCGACATGACCCCATAAACTGTCTTCTACATCGGTCTGACACGACCACACAGTGTCTGCTACAACGGTCCGACATGACCCCGTAAACTGTCCTGCTACAACGGTCCGACATGACCCCATAAACTGTCTTCTACATCGGTCTGACACGACCATACAGTGTCTCCTATCCCATTTTTAATTTTATTTGTCAGCTTATTTTTCTGTTTTGTTACTCTCTCCAAACTCAAGTTGGCTAGTACCTATCCTCCTTGAGTTTGAGGGAGGCTGTTAATGTAAATTGTAAACATACCTACTACTCCACCTACCACCTCCACTTCACCTACTCCACCTACCACCTACTAGCACCTACTCTTCTATATATATAGGAATCATTGTAACATTCAATATATCAATCAATAATACATACAATTTATTCTCTCTCTATCAATTTATCTTACATTGTCCACTAATTTAGGCCCTGCTTGGAAGGAAATATAGTTTAAAGTTATTACCATTTATTATATCTCTCTTTTATTTTTATGTAAACTTTTAAGTAAAATGTTAAACTAATTAAAATAGTCAATTTTTCTGTTTAAAAAAAATAAATCAATTTCTAAATCAGCCGTTAATTGAGTTGGACGACACTGCTGTGTAGTCTCATCCAAAATAGCAGAGGATAATTGCTAATATTCGTTTGGGATGCGGGATGATTTTTTGATTTTTTAGTTTGGGATTAAAAAATTTTGTTTGGAATAAATTTTTTTAGTTTTTTGACTTTTGTAAATTAAAAAATAAAATGATTATGATTTAAATGTGATGTCGTATCTTATTGAATTAAAAATTTTATTTTATTTTTTTATGACTAAAATAACTCAAAAACCAAAAAATTTAACCTGCCAAACGAAAGCTAAATCATTCATTCATTAGCTTGGCTATGATGTCAAGCGTCCTCCTCAACTAATCTGAAAAACGAGAGTTGCGTTTGATAGAGTTTTCTAAATATGATTTGAGAGTAAGAGTTATATTTGAGTTTGTAAGTTTTTGAATTATAATTTAAGTGGAAAAAATTTATTTGGTGAAAGAATTTTGAATTGAGTGGGGAATTTTTGATGTGACGTATGATATTTGATATAAAAACTTACAATTCATAACCAAGCACACAATTCAAAATTTTATTAAAACTCATAAAAAAATTCAAAAAATATTTTTTTTGAATATATAAAAATTAATGTGTCAAAAAAAAAATACTGTTTCGGTAAACCGGCCGGTCGACTGGCCGGATGACCAGTGGAACGTCTGGTAGGACGACTGGTTAGCCCAAATTTTCCCGCCTAAGACAGAGTTTTCAAAATTGAGTATGGAATTAACTTTGGAAAACGGTAAACAAACATGAAACTCAAATAAAGTGGTAGAATTAGTTTTGGAAAAGCGTTCCAGACAGAGCTGAGAATTTTCTGGTGGATTGTTTGTTTGTTTTTTATAGGTATATATCTATATGTTAGGTTTTCAACTCACAAGTCTTATGAGAGTTTTAATATTTCAATTTTAACTTTTTAATTTTTTGATTTAAAAAAAAAATAACTTCAGCATTTATTGATTTTTCTCAACTCATAAGTATTTTTTGACTTCTCTCATAGTTACTGCAGCACCATTTTTTGACTTCTCCCATAGACTATGGTTAGTGATGAGATTGTTAAATTATTTTTGATGGTGCTACATGTACCAATTAGTATATTAACTAGTATATCAAAATTAGTTATGACATTACTTATTGACTTTATCCATTATATAACTTACAAATATCAAAAATCTCTTAAATTATGTCACATGATCAATTAGTACACTAGTTAGTACACTAATTGATGCATATAGTATTATTCAATTATTTTTATAAAAAATCTAAAAAAAATAATTTGTGTATTAAAAAATATATCTATAACAAATATAAATATCTATATCTATCTATATATATTATATAAGGAAAATAGAGATTTCTAATGAGAAGTCTCTTGAAAATTTCAAACTCTCAATCTAAAATTATTGATTTTTTAATTTATAAAATAAATTAAAAAAAATATTGACTGATTTATTGATTTAATTATTTTAGAAATAATAATTATTCATTAATTTATGGATTTTAAATGGGAAGATAACAAAAATATCTCCATCATAATCTCCCTCACCAATTTTCAAAAAAAAAAATAAAATGAAAACTTGTATTCCTTTTCTCTCTTCCAAAGAATTAGATAATATTTTTTATGAAAGTTGTGAGTATTTATCTATATCTTATATATTATATTGTAACATAACATAAAAAAACTAAAAAATAAAAACTAATTAAAAATCAAATATACAAACAGATAAAATTTATAAATTTGATTTTTATTTATTTAGTTAAAATATTTCTTTGCTTCTCAATATCCAATTTTAAATTTTAAAAATCTATAATGTCTATCTAAATAAATTTGATTTGAAAATATCTCCCACTATCATACTTTAAATTAATAAAATTTATATATCTATCACATATTTAACCAGCATCATAATTCACCTAAATAATAATAATTACAAACAAATAGAAACCACAGATAAATTAAATTTTAAAAATAGAAACCCACAATTCCATCCAAAAAAAATTGAAAAAAAAAATAAATAGAAACCACACAAAAATACAAAAGATATGAATTTAGATATGAATCTAAAAAAGATATAATAATATCTAAATTTGAATTATGATTTACTAATATAATTATCTATTTTTTGATGTATATCTATCAAAATTTTAAATCACTTAATAAGACAAATTAATTAATTTTTTAAAATTATTGGTTTTTTAATTTATAAAATAGATTAAAAAAAATATTGACTGATTTATTTATTTAATTATTTTAGAAATAAAAAATATATTTTAATTTATAGATTTCAAATGAAAAGATAACAAACATATTTCATAATCTCTTTATCCTAATCCCTCTCTCACCGATTTCCAAAAAAAAAAAAAATATTAAAATTCGTTTTTCTTCTCTTTTCTCTAAAAAATCAGATAATATTTTTCATGAAAGTTGTGAATATCTATCTTTATATTATATATTATATTATAATATAACAAAAAAAAAACTAAAAATCAAATATACAAAAAGATAAATAAACAAATTTGATTTTTATTTATTTAGTTAAAACTTTGTTTTGCATCTCAATATCGAATTAAATTTTAAAAATCTTTAAAGTTTATTTAAACAAATCTAATTTGAAAATATCTCTCACTATCATACATTAAATCAATAAAATTCACATGTCTATCATATATCTAACTCACATCATAACTTACCTAAATAATAATAATTAAAAACAAATAAAAACCACAGATAAATTAAATTTTAAAAAAAATAGAAACCCACATTTCCATCTTAAATAAATTGAAAAAAAAAATAGAAACTCACAATTCCATCTTAAATAAATTGAAAAAAAAAATAGAAACCACACAAAAATAAAAAAGGTAAAAATTTAGATATGGATCTCAAAAAAATATAACAATGTCTAAATTTGAATTATGATTTAGAAATATAATTATCTATTTTTCTAATGTATATCTATCAAAATTTTAAATGATTTAATGGGTCAAGTTAATTAGTTTTCAAATCTTATTTAAAGAATAATCTTATTAGTCATCCCAACTTTTAGACTTCGCAGGCACTGGTGGAGGAGTTAACGGATTGGGTTAGGTGAGATCTAAGTTGTTAGTGGTAACATTGTCCCACTCCATCAATTTATTTGTTTTTTAATTTTATTTTTTTTCTTGTGTGATTCTCTTTATCTGTTGTTAGTTTAGTTTTGGTTTCGGTTTCGGTTTTAGTGAGGTTTATGTGTTTGTTTACAATTTTACATGATGGAGAAGAATTATTGATGATTATGGTTGCAATCAAAGTATCTATATTTGTTATGTACCAAAGATTTTGATCGGATTTTGTTTTCTTCAATGAAGACCATAAAATTGAAGTAAAAAAAAAAATGGGTATCAAATTTCTTATTTTTTATTGTCATTTTATCTTATAGAAAATGTGAAAAATTATTGAGAATTCAAGAGTTTACTATAAGATTAGATTTTTGTATAACTAAGTAAATTTAAAATTTTTAAATATCATTGTGTTCTTTATTTTTATTCTCTTTCTATTCCATTATACCATTGCTGCTATTTGTTAGTTTGTTAATTATAATTCAATTAATTGAAAATAAAAGCCTAATATAACTTTTCATATATATTATAGTTAATTTGTTACAGCTATAGTTGTCTATAA
This sequence comes from Camellia sinensis, assembly GCF_055761805.1. Lineage (NCBI taxonomy): Eukaryota > Viridiplantae > Streptophyta > Magnoliopsida > Ericales > Theaceae > Camellia > Camellia sinensis. Next base: position 78,063,922 of record NC_138964.1, read on the forward strand.
TAGTATAATATATAGGGATAATCTCTAAATATAATTTCTATTTTTTTATGTGGTTAAATAGTCTATCTTAAATAATATATAAAAGAGTTAGATGTCTTCTTTATCTCTAAAAAACCCAATCTATTTTTTTTTTAATTTTTTAAATTGAAACATCAATTGTTTATGTCCATAAAACAAAACTGCTAAACACATATCTAAAAGCTATACATTTTTTTCTTTTTTTTAAATATGTAGGATATTTACAAATGGAAAATGTTTGACACCTCAAATTTTTTTCCCCATAATTTGACTTATAATGATGTAATTATAAGTGTCAATTTTTATGCAAATATGAGAAAATAATTAATTAAATTATACATTTCAACCAACCACATACTCAAACTTTGACTATTTCAAGATGTTATTTCACTATAATTCCAATTAAGAGAATCTTCAACCTTTAATATTTTATTTTATCAAATTATAATTTGATAAAAATTTAAAAAGATAAAACACTGAAAATTATTGTTTTTTTAATCAAAATTGGTAAATAGAAAAAATATTGGGATAAGAATGAAATATTTTAAAAATTGATTAAAAAAAATTAATGAAAAAGTTAAAGTAATTCATATCAAATAAAAAATTTTACTCAAATTTAAAATTAAATTAGGTAAAAAAAATTAAAAGAAAATAATGAAAGTTTGAAAATATTTTGAAACCTTTTTATTCTTAAAAACTAGAAATTCGTATGTGTATTATATTCATATTGTATTTTTAGTTATGAAAAATGTAACTTAAATTATTGGATTAATAATAGAAACATCATATTAATTATTGTTAAATATCACTTTACTTTACATTTAATAATAAAATTATATATTTGTTTTAATTATAATTTTTAAATTTGTATATTTTCATAACAAGAAGAGGTATGTCATAACTCATTTAATCTCATTTAATCAGATTTAACTTTTTTTTAAATAAAAATTATCCAAATTGCACTAAATATATATATATATATATATTAATTCTTTAAAACTAATAATTTAAAAAGTTATAAATATAAAAGGTAATTTATAAATTTCATGCATACCACGAGACAAAAGACAAAAGACAAGCCGGCTCCGTTTGGCAAGGACTTTTTTTGGCTATTTCAGCCATAACAAACAAAATATCACATCCAACCCATAATCATACACTCTTCTCTCACAAAAAAAGCTAAAAAGTCCTTTCCAAACAAAGTTTTTTAGCCCATGCTAAAATAACCAAAAAAGTCAAAAAATAAAAAAGTCAACCACTTCCCAAACGGAGGCTAAATTTCTTCAAGATAATTATAATAATTTTTTTTTTTAATTTATAAAATCTCGTCCATAGCACGGATTACCACCAATATATATTTATTCACAAACCTCTCTTACTGTTTTGCTTAATTTAAATTATTTTTTTATACTTTAATCAGGAGTGAGAACTTAACACGTAATCCTTTAACATGACTCAAATCGTACACGTGATTAGAGGATTTAGATTAATTATTTTTTAACTTAAATCTAAATATGATACGATTTGAAAGTACGAATATTAAATGAGTCTTGTTTGGATTGAACACGCGAAACCCGAAATAGGCACGAGTTACTCATGTAAAAATTCATGTTGACATGTTGACACGAACTCACTATTGCCTCGCGTGTAACCCAAATACAATTTGAATTTAATAACCATAAAATCTTGAATAATTCATTATCATCTGTTAGATTAAAACTTAAATCACTATATAATATGGGCTATTTTTGGAAGATAGTTAAAAGTCACCTTCTAATTTTTAATCCATTTTGAGTCACATCATCTCTCACTTTTTTACATATTTTTTAGAAAAGAAGTCAAAGAAGGCCAAAAAAAAAAAAAAAAAAAATTTAACCATCTTTCCAATACCTAATGAAGTGTAACTCTAAATTAATGATAAATCGACTGTCGTGTGTAATTTGATAAATTGTTTCTCTCTCTCAAAATCTTGAAGGATTCTTCAATGAAGCAAAAGTCGTAAAACCTTTTTTTTTTTTTTTTTCAATTTATTATTTATTCCCCTTGACATACAACTTACAACTTGCAGAGTGATCTGTCAACCATCTTGTAGATTCAATCAGTTTTGGAGATTTCTTTCAACCATATGTACATTGAGATCAATTCATTCCATGTGATTCGAAGCATTATGATTGATAACAGTTCATGAAGTTGGCATACCACTAATTTCCTTGGAGAAGTTGTTGGATAACTCTAGTACTCTATGCCTTTTGTCTGTCATTTGAACTGCAACTTTTGAACTCGTTAAACTTCCATTGGTCTTTAAACTTCCATCGGAAAGACCAAGGGTTGGTCCAGTGGATGGGCCAATTTCCCTCTTTGTGCCGTTTTGAACATTTTAGTCCTATTTTAGGGTGTGTTTTTATCTTTATTCCCACAATAGGGTAAAACGGTTTTTCTAATGCCGTTTTTCAGAAAACGGTTTTTACAAAACCGTATTTATCGATTAAAATAATAATAAAATTTGAAAATAGAAACCGGCTTTTCTAAAGCCGTTTTTAATTAAGTTTTTAATTATTCTGAATTAATTAAAAACGGTTTTCGTAAAACCGTTTTACCATTAATTTTTTTTTTTAATTTATATTTTCAACATAAATATTTTTTGTTCAAAATTTTTTTTTAATGAAAACCGGTTTTAGAAAAGCCGGTTTTCAACATTAATTTTTTTTTATTTATATTTCCAACATAAATATTTTTTTGTTCAAAATTTTTTTTTAATGAAAACCGGTTTTAGAAAAGCTGTTTTTCAACATTAATTTTTTTTTAATTTATATTTTCAACATAAATATTTTTTGTTGAAAATTTTCTTTTAATGAAAACCGGTTTTAGAAAAGCCGTTTTCAACGTTGATTTTTTTTTTATTTATATTTTCAACATAAATATTTTTTGTTCAAAATTTTTTTTTAATGAAAACCGATTTTAGAAAAACCGTTTTTCAACAATAAATATAGGCATTTGATTGATTTATTCATCATTACAGCTCCTAATATTAACTAAGTTTTCGTCAATCTTACAAAATTCTTTAAAATATCATGGAAACTATTTTCATATATATGATCACAACCTATCAAATTAATTTGAAAAATTATTCACAAACATCATTTTTATATCATGGAACTGACGAGAAAAGGGGTTTGCAACCAACGCAGGATTTATATAAAAAATTCTGGCGTTGTTGAATGAAAAGTTTACAACCCTAATTTCGAAATTTAAAATCCCAAATCTGAATCCCTAATTTCGAAATTTAAAATCCCAAATCTAAATCCCTAATTTCAAAATTTAAAATCCCAAATCTAAAATGAAATCCCTCATTTATGCGATACAAACCTGAAAGTGGGTGTTTGATGAAGGTGTTCCGCCGGTGGTGTGCTTCCTCTTCGTCGTCAGTCTTCTTCGGCTGAGAGAGGGAGAAGAATATGGGTTGGATCAAACACGGCCTCTTCGTCGTCGGTCTTCTTCGACTGAGAGAGGGAGAAGAAAATGGGTTGGATCAAACACGGCTTTCATAAGGGAGAAGAAGGGAGCTGTTTCGTATATAATGAAATGGCTTTTCTAAAACCGGTTTTTATTAAAAATATTTTTGGTCAAAAAACAACTTTTGTAAAACCGTTTTTTAAAAAAAAATTTTTTCTCAAAAACGACTTTTCTAAAACCGTTTTTTATTAAAAAAAAAATTTGGTCATAAAATATTTATTTAAAAAAAATTAATGCAAAAACGGCTTTTCTAAAACCGGTTTTCATTAAAAAAAAATTTTGAACAAAAAATATTTATGTTGAAAATATAAATTAAAAAAAAATTAATTGGAAAACGGTTTTACGAAAACCGTTTTTAATTAATTCAGAATAATTAAAAACTTAATTAAAAACGACTTTAGAAAAGCCGGTTTCTTTTTTCAAATTTTATTATTATTTTAATCGATGAATACGGTTTTGTGAAAACCGTTTTATCAAAAACGGCATTAGAAAAACCGTTTTACCCTACTTTGGGAATAAGGATAAAAACACACCCTAACAAGGGACTAAATGTTCAAAACGGCACAAAGAGGGAAATTGGCCCAGTGGATGACATGTTTAATGTGATGTCTTAGTAACGGTTGGGTTTGGGTATTACTTCTTGTGTTGTCTGATGCAGTTTTCCTTTTTGCCTATTCCCCTCCTACTGATTGATGGGTTGTATAAAAATTCCATCGGAAACGTGTTGGCAGAGATAGGCATCGGAGTCGTTTGGGTTCATGATATGGGGCTTAGGGTGAGTTTGGTTAGGATGAAAGAGAGAGACTGCGCTTTATTATTTTTGCATTTGTTTAGCACATAAAAATGGTGAAAAGTGCAAACAAGTAAAATTTTCAATATTGCACATAAGGAAAATGTTTGAGACCCTCACAAAAGATGACCCCATGACCTCTATTGATATATTGATCATTAATGTGTTTGAATTTTTTTTGAAAGTTGTGTCTGACATAAATGGTTCGGATCATTTTGGAAATTATGGGGGTTGTATTTTGTGGGGGGTCTCTATCATTGTTGATTACACATTATTTGGGAAGACTAAATAAGTCCACACTTTTTTATCTTTTTATCTTTTTTGAATCACATCAATCAACATCTCCTCTCTACTTTTCTACACATCTTTTTATAAAAAGTCAAAAAATATACTTATTTAAAACATCCCAAACAATGGTAACTTAACTTCATTTTTTCTTAGAAAAATACGTTTTAAAAAAAATTCATCCCAAGTAAATGTATACAAAGAAAATAAATTTCCCTTTGTCAAAAATAAATAAATGAATAAATTTCATTTTTGTTTCGTTTACTTTCTATAATATTTTTTACTCTAATTAAATGACCCTTTTATTAGTTATCCCCTACTGAAGGGAAAAAGTGTCGGGTATGATTAATAATAGCCTTAAACTTTTCAAACTCAATTTTGTTGGACTTCTCTTTGGTTGAGTTTTCAAATCTATTTTCTAAAAGAATTTCAAAATTAGTTTGGTAGAAATTTTTTTTGAAAAACATCAATTATTTTCATATAATTTTTTTCTTTTTTGAGACGAAAGTAATTTTTAAAAAATTTAAAAATATATTTTTTGATGTCTACTTTTGTCAAATTAATCTTTAGTTTTACAAAAAAAAATAAATTTAAAAACAAAATTTTTAAAACTCAAACAAACAAAACCTTTAGAAAAATAAATTTCAGTCATTGATTTCAATTTATTACCTAAAATACGTCTAGCATGATGTACATTTTCCATTAAGTTTTGCTTCCTTTCAACTGCCCTTAGTAATTTTCTTCCTCAGTGGTTACATTTTGAAACTTAGCCCCGCAACTTGATTTTTTTAACTAAAATAGCTACACACAAATAATAATAATAATAAAAATTGAAAAAAAAAATCAAAAAAAAATTTAAAAAAATTAGAAAACCATTAAAAAAAGTCAAACATCTCAATAATTCACAAATTTTCGACACAATTAAAAAAAATCACAACAATGCTATAGATCACTAATTTGCTATTACTAACACCACCACTAATGAGGTGGAAAAGTAAAAAAAAAAAAAACTAAAACATAACATACATTGTGACAATAGGTGAGACTCACTGCCACATCATTAAAATCACCACTAATTAGTGGTCTAAGATATTTTTGAAAAAATCATTGTCAAACCCATTAATTTGTCTCCACCTCAAAAGAAACACATAAGCCCCTTTAGAGATAGGAGCAGTAAGAGGCACTATCACCAAAAAGTCAAATAAATCACCAAAAAAAAAAAAAAAAAAAAGAAGAGCCAATTCCCAAAAGAGATGTTAGTGGAAAATCAGGATAAACTAGGCTGACCTAAGAACTTGTCATAAACAATTAACATAAGTTACAATTCTCTTGGTTTTCAAGTTCTATATTGATATTTCAACGTCAATCTACAGAAAGTTCACATTACAACTTGACCAAAAATATAAAAAAATTATCACAATTGAAAGTTGAATGACTAAAGTAAGATTTAGCTAGTGTAAGGTGAAAAGTCTAATTTACCCTTGAACTAAAATCAAATTTCAACTCTGCACAACATCCAAAAATCAAAACTTAATTTGCATACTTGTTCTATTGAAAATCAATCAGTGTATCTTGTAGAGACTTGAACAATTGTCAAAAGAATGAAGATATACTTTGAGATCAAAATGTTTAAAAAAAATGAATGGTTGTATTTTACAAAGCCCTGCCAAATGTTTTAATATTTGCATAATAAAAGCACAAAGCTACAAGAATAGCTTGTGATAATGAATTAGCAATATCATTCTTCTTCTGATATCACTACAAAAATTTCAGTTTTTTACAACGGCATTTTGCCGTCACAAGTACTCATAATGCTGTCTCAAAAAAATTTTAGCGACGGTAAATAACTTTTAGCAACGGCAAACAAGGGATTACAACAGAGAGCGTTGCTAAAACGTTTTAGCAACGACATCATGCCGTCACCTTTTTTTGTGACGGCAAATGTGGCCTTTTGCGACAACATTTTACTATTGCCTATAATATGTAAAAAATTGAGACATTTTGCGATGGCATTGCTTTACCGTTGTTAAAAGTGTTATTTGAGATGGCAAATATGCTGTCGCGAAAGTTTTTTATTGCGACGGTATACGTGCGGTCGCTAAAAGTATTATTTGAGACAACAAAAAATACCATCACGAAAAGTTTTTTTATTGCAACGAAATGCGTGCTGTCGCCAATTTCTTTTGCGACGGCAATGCCTATGTCGCAAAAAAAATACATTTTGGTTCTAATGTTTTTTGAGACGGTGCGGTGCCGTCGAAAAAAAAAAATGCAATAAAATTATTAAATATATTAAAATTACCTGTATTAAATGAAAAACAATTGAAAAAGAAACTAATAATTGCATAATAATATAAAAATTCCTGTATAAAAATAACAATTTCTCCATAATAAAAATATTCTTGCATTCATAACTATACATTAGCAAAATTACCCCACTACATAATGTTGCATAATACATATATAATATTTAAATACATAATGTTGTTCACAATTCAAAATAACATAAATAAAAAACAAAAGTTAGTCGCATTCTTCACAGGCATGCATTCCATAAGAAGCAAACCTACTCGGGAAATATCTGAAAACAAAAAATAAAAATAATTAATGACAGTATAATTATGTATTAATATGTTAATTACAAAAAAAAAAAAAAAAAATTAACTACTATACAATTACAAAGATAATTAAGTAAATAATTTTGGCTAGACTGAAATCCGGCTCTAACTCCTAAACCTGATTCGAGTCCCGTCTTCTCCCACATTCGAGTCCCGTCTTCTTCCACAAGTCTCTCGTGCCTAGGCGGTCGTGTGTGCCAAGTTTCATGCTAATCTGACGTTGTTTGGTGATTTTGGGACGTCAACACCTCGAATTCAAGTTTCTTAAGGAACTAGTTTGCCTAGAATGAAATCCGGCTCTAACTCCTAAACCGGGAACCCGATTCGAGTCCCGTCTTCTCTCACAAGTCTCTCGTACTTAGGCGGTCATGTGTGCCAAGTTTTGTACTAATCCGACGCCGTTTGGTGATTTTGGGGCGTGAACACCTCAAATGCTAAATTTCTTGAAAAACTAGTTTGCCTAAAGTGAAATCCGACTCTAACTTCCAAACCGGGAACCCGATTCGAAACAAATCACCAAATAATCAAAGCAATGTTGTCAATGGCCCAGGCAACTCTAAACAATGGACCTAGCTGGTTTATTCACTTTTGCACAGGTAAAAGAGTTCAAAAAGATGATCATTGAATCAGTTTTTACATGAATGATTGTTAGAATAAGGAATATCTTTACTTTTTACGAGTTCCAGTTATTTTTTAATCTCACAATATTTGATATCTGCAGAATCATGTATTTTATCGAGTGACTTTTATATACAAATTTCCATGTTTCTATGGTGTCAATAACCAATTAAAAATGAATTGGGGTGGTTTGCAGGATTTTCAAATATGAAAATTAAAATACTAACAGCAAATTTCTCAAAAGAAAAAAATGTAAATGAAAGGGAGTAGTTACTGCAGAAAAAAGAAAAAAGAAACTGTGAGGGAGAGAGAGAGAGAGAGAGTAGTCAAGCAACTAAAATAATCAAAGTAAACATTGCAGTCCTTAGTACCTTGACATATCAATTGTTTGCCACCGTCCAAAATCTAAGCTAGAAAGCACAACAATGTGCTTTTTTCCACTAGCAGCGGCAAAATCAGCCACATTCTTTGCAAATTCAACCATCATCCCCTGTTTAATCATCCACTTAGAACTTTAGAGTCAATTTGTGAAGAAATGAAAATGAAGACACTATCTCCTAATGAAATGGAAACGAGCATACATCAAATGAAAAATAACCCTATGGAAAATCTACGCTACATGGTACACTTCAACTATGACTAGGAAACAGATTCATAAAGTAAACATATGTGTGTTTGTCCATGCATATCAGGTGGTTTTACTGGCCCCATTTGCTTCCACTTATTTGAAACTTATGTAGTTTTACTTTGTTTTGATCAGAAACTTATGTAATTTTACTTTACATTCACACAGGTTCGGTGCTTGGTTCAACTTATCAGATTTTCAACTTATTTGCCATTTCAACGTAAAAACTTCAAAATAAGCTAAAAAGGCTAACCACTACAACAAAAAAGGATTTTTACGGCACCAAATGCACGTCGTGGAAACGATTTTACGACGCACAAGGTAAAGCCATGTTATGACCAGTCATGGAAAGTCATTCACTTCAACGGCATGCCGTAGCATGCCGTAAAAAATATTTAACGGCAGATCTTGTGCGTCGTGTTTGACTTTTCTACAGTTACTTTTGCACGCCGTTGATTAAAGGGACAAACCACGATGCTCACTAGGACAAATATAATTCATTACTACAGACAATGGAACAGCTCAATACAATTAGATTTCTGTCATCGGACAGTATCCAAGTTTATGCCCACTAGAACAGATTCAAAATGAATGACACAGATGGTTCCAATAGCGAACTAAGAAAATATGTAATGCTGTCACTCGACAAAGTTTAAGTAATTCTGAATAGTGACCATGGCCATGATTTAACTTATGTTGTCTTCTGTATATTTGCACACCAATACCAATCAGTGAAAAGAAGAAGAAAACAAAAAAAGAACAAACAAAAAACTATCCTTGATGGTGAATCACCATAAGTTCGAGTACACAGCTAAGCAATTGAAGAGACAAGAAAAAAATACATGACTTTGGAAAAAATCCAAATGCTAAAAATAAATTTAATTCATTCACTAAGGATAAAAATAAAAAATAAAAAAGTATCATAAATCTTTACCAAAAGATAGAACCTCAACAAGAAAGATGGATACCTCACATTGGCATGTGGGCGATCAAATATTTCACATTGATTGATGGTAGGCATTGAACTATGAAGAGGAAGAACAAGAAACTTGCTGGGATCTCTAAGTAAACTGTTTGCTTTAATTTTTTCAAGCAGCTTAGAAATGTCATCCCAACCAGTGAGGAATACAAGAATGGCTCCATCACCTTCCTGACGACAGATGTGTTCTATTGTTGATTCCACCTACAAGAGATTAATGTATCTTTTAGGCAAAGAAGCATTTTCAAGGTAAGAGTTAACACCAATGTGACTTGTGAGAACCCTCTAATATGTTCCAAGAGCTTTATAAGTATGTTCAACAAATAAATGAAAATGCTACTAGCTTAAAATTGTTCAATGATGCAGTTCAAACCTTATACCTTTTTTTTTTTTTTTTTTTCCCCTAACAAATAAATTTGTACTTCAAACTCATCTGAAGAATTTTAAACGCAACAAATAGAATTAATAATAATAATAACAGCACCATGATGCCCAAAGTTCCAACATCCATATTTCTCTTAGTTTCCTACAAATAAAAAAGGGTTGCACTCAATGAATAAGGTTCCCTGCTCACAACAGGGTGTAGGATAGGAATAAGCAGGCAAGCTTCCCCAAACTGTTTGTAGAGAGGCTGATTCCAGGATTCGAACCCACTCCACAACGCTGGGAATCCTAGACACCCCTCAAACTCGTTTAAAATTAAAAGAGTAGCCTTATTATAAATATTTGTCTAGCTCCAAAGTGTCACTCCAATATCTTCCTCAAGTATCAATCTATTTGACAATTCAAATGTAAATGCTCAAATGTCCAGTATTAGGTAGCTGGCTGGTGTGTCACACCACAAACTTCCCTCTTACATGGGAGCTTCTATTTCAGGAACATTCCAGCTTCATTGTAGGAACCTATTCTACAATGGTTGCTTTTTTTCTTTTTCTTTAATTCTGCTTTCTTTTACTTTATAATGATCTTTTGCCTTTTCTGCACACGTTATGCTTCTGTGATCACTCAGCAACTTCTCTCCATGTTTTTTTATTTTTTCAATCTTTTTTTGGTATTTAGTTTTGTATTTTATTAGGTAAAGCTACGGATATATTGCACAATTTCTGTGGATTTTCTCGTTTATGACCATTTCAGATATCATGAAGTCTGGCAATAGCTGCATAAATTGATAAATATAGCACTTCTATAGATGAAGTCGCATTGCGTATGTTTAGTTACTACAGGATTCAGTAAACCCACCCACAAACTTTTTCAATTAATTAAATTAAGTGTGTGCTTCATACTAATTTAATATAACAAAGCATCACAAGAAGGTCCATGCTTTATTTTCTGGCATACTAAAGCATACCACACTTTGAGCAGAATTGAGTTTTGTACTCATGATTTGCTACTTTTAAGCATGAATCTTATCTAAATTCATTCTTAAAAGTGTGACTTTCAACCATTATTGTAGTAGTGACTCTATGGAAATGTTTTATACATATGGATATCCTATGCTATTTGTGTTTGGAAAAGTATATAAATGACATCCTCAGTTAGTCCCATGTACTAGGGGACAACAAACTTACTAATAGCATATGATTGAGATCTTCTTTGCCTCGTGTGCGTATAGTATTGGGTTGTCATGCCCATCATTTATTCGATATCATAGTGATATAGTTGTGTAGTAGAGTAGGTTATATACACAAAAACAGAGGCCTAACCATGGCTACATCCTTTTGGAATTGTATTAAAAAAAAATTAAGAATGAAATTCTAAAGCCAACAATATTTTCATGAAAACCATGACTCTCACGCCACCTGACAACCAAACTGAACAATCATGGCTTGAAGCAACCCAATTAGAGGCATAACCACAACAAAACAACCATGGTCTGAACCAACTCAAAGAGGCACAACCTCCACGACTGTGAAAAATGATTAGCAAATACACTATGGTGGTATTCTAAGATTTCATTTTCCTGGTGTTCTCAATGTTAGTATTGATACATATCTTTGCTAATATTAAAAAAAAAAATGGCAACTAAATTATTATATATACATGGAATTTAATTAAAAATAATCTCTCTTTATCTCATTTCTTTCTACTATCATTATACTATTTAGCTCCTAAATTGAAAATTCAAACATATTTCACTTAATTTTTGATGAATTGAGGCACATTCCTAAGTTGAAAAAAATTACAAGTAATCTCACTTTTTCTGAGTTAAATAAGCTGAAAAAATCAAATAATCTAGAATCTAGAATTGTAATCAAACACCATCAATTGACCTTTTTTTAATCAAATAATCAAACTAAACCCAAAGATTTATTTATAAAAAAACAAAATTCAAACCCATTAAGAAACGAATTGAACAAATACAAATTCTATTATGTATAAAAATTAGGTTAATTTTTTTTTATACATACCTTAGTCCCCACTCCATCCTTGAGTGTGAGAGATTTTTGCCCTTAATTCTTATTTTACAACTACTATATTAAAGAGCACAGATCCTTCAGGAAATAGTTTTTCAAACTTTGGAAAGCATAATGGTTCACACAAAGACAATAAGAGGCAAAGTCATGGCCTGACCAAAACGTGGCAGTTTAAAGGTGTAGCAGTAACTAATGTCCCTAAGGGCAGCAGCTATCCCCCGAATCCTTCCAAATCAAAATAATAATAATAATAACAATAATCTCACAAAATTTGTTTCCTTTCTTACTTTCTCTTTCCTCTTTTCCCCCCTTTTTTTAAACTCAAAGAAATCAAGATTTCAAAAAGCAAATGACTGTGTAAAGAAACCCAATAATGGAGGTGGATGTATGAATAACAGTCATAAAATAGCTCAGCTACGTCAAATCCAATGCTTAACGTGAGAGGAAAACAACATTTGGGATAAGATGAAAAATAAAGCAAAACCCAGATCACATTGAAGGGGAAAAAGAAAAAAAAAAACCTAGATTCCAATGTTTGATTTTTTGTGAGAAAAACCCAATTACAGATACGATTCACATATACGACTCGCATAAACAACTCGAAAACAGAGGAAGGCTCAGAAGAGAGGGGGAAAAAAACCTATATTGGGATTTCTGCAACAGAAGAAGGAAGCAATTTTGTGCATCGTGTTTAATTTTCTGTATTTGGTTTTTGTCCTCATTGGTTCATGGTGGGCATTAGACAAAACAACAAATCAAAAAACTCAAGAAAAAAGATATTTAGTTACCTAATCGCAGACTCTTCACAAGATTGGAGGGTATTCTGATCGATGTCCCAATACCAATTTGATGCCCTCTTGTGCAAAGGTGGCGGTGGCGGTGGCAAAGGTGGAGCTTCTGGCCGTTGTCTCTCACTCTCGCTCCCTCTCTTTTACATGCCTTTTGATGAACCCTTTCATTTTCCTATTGATTAGAAGAAGTCAGAAGAAGCCAAAAGTTAATGTATTTTGATATATATATATTTTTAATATTTGTTTTGGCATTTGGCTCCTGAATGTTTTTAATTTTGGCGCTATTTTTTTCAGTCATAGCTTTCACGACAGAAATTGAGTGTCGTGTAAAGTTAAATATTTTTAACGGCTGACTTTTTATGCATCGTGAAAAGTTCAATTTTTAATGAAAATTTTGTAGTTAATGAATTTTTTTTTTTCATTTTTTTTTTAGTTATTAAGGTCGAAAATTTATTTGTTTCATTTTTATTTTAATAATTTTTTTTTTTTTTTTGGGTAGAAGTAGGGGTAATATTTTAATGAAATATGTTTTCTATTAAAATAAAGTTAATTTTTTATGGTCAATGAAAAAAAAAAATTTGTAGCCCATTTTTTTTTGTTACTAAAATTCAAGAACTAATTTTTTGTGGTAGAGGAAAAGGAGCGGCAGTAGTGGTGAAGGTGGTGAATAAGAGGTGGTGGTGGTGATGGCGAAGGATATTAGTGGTGAAGTTGTGGTACTGGTAAAGGAAATGGAGTGGCGGTGGTGGAGGAGAAGTAATGGTAGTAGTAGTGGCAGTAGTGGTGGTGGTGGTGGTGGTGGTGGTAGTGGGGTGGTAGCGATAGTGGTAGTAATGGTAGTCGTAGAGGTAGAGTAGCAACAGTGGTAATAGTGGTGGTAGTGGAATGGCATTTGCAGTAGTGGTGAAGGTGGTAGAGGAGATGTGTGGTGAGAGAGAGATGAGTGAGAGACAGATAGAGAAGAGAGATAAAGAGAGAGACAGAGACAGAGTGATGAGCAAGAAAGAGACAAAGTGGTCGCTAAAAGTGCATTTTTTTGTAGTGGATCGATAAATTGAGAGGGAGCTCGGTAAATAAAGAAGGAGACAGACAGACAATGAGCTCGGTAAATAAATTGGGAGGGAGAGAGTGAGCAAGGTGAACACAATGAGGGAAAAAGAGACAGACAGACAGACAGGCACACAAAGAGAAAGAAAAAGAGGAGTGATAAGTGAGAGAGAGACAGAAAAAGAGAGAGAAACAAGAAATAAGCGAGAGATAGACAAAGAGAGAGAGAAAAAGAGCGAAAAAAGATGAACAAGAGAAAGACATAGAAAAAAAGAGACAGAGAGAAGAATGATGAGCGAGAGAGACAAAGAAAGAGATAGCTAGAAGAGAGATGAGCGACAGAGACAGAAAGAGATGAGAGAGATAGAGAGAAGAGAGATGGGCGAGAGACACAGAGAGAAAGAGAGAGAGACAGAGACAGAAAGAGAAGAGTGATGAGTGAGAGAGAGAAAGAGAAGAGAGAGAGACATGTAGATGAAAAAATGGGTGAAAAGAGAAATGTTATATCAAAAGAGTAAAACAACGTCGTTTTTTTTTAATTTTTTTTTGCGACAGAAAAATATCGTTGCATTTATTCAAACCATTTTGTGATTGTGACTGTATATATATGAAGCCGTCTCAAAGCCACAAATTTTTTTTTTTTTACTTTTTTGTTTTGCAAAAGTACTTATTACAGTTGCAAAAAACTCACTTTTTTTTTTGAGACTGCAGTTGGTGCCGTTGCAAAAATTCTATTTTTTCGTGACAGCAATCTCTGCTGTCACAATACTCTCATTTTTTTGCGACAACATTTTATGCTATCACAAATACTCAATTTTTTAGCGACAGCAAATTGTGCCGTCGCAAAAACTCACTTTTTGCGACGACAAATACTCGATTTTTTAGTGACAACAAATTGTGTCGTCGCAAAAACTCACATTTTTCGCTATAGCAAGTTGTGCCGTTGCAAAAAGTCACTTTTTGAGACGACAAGTGTACCGTCGCAAATGCTTCTGTCTTTTAAGTCCACTTTTCTTATAGTGTATACATAAAAGCACAATCTACGAACCAACTTGTGTTAATTGCAAATGGAGGACAAAAATGACTCTGCAATTACTTTGCAAATTTTCGTATCAAACAAATACCAAAGGACCGATCTGTACTTTACCAGAGAACGAACAATAGAATTGGAACACCATAAGACTTCCAGGTCGATTTGTGCTTGCATATATTCAGTCTTCACAATCCCACCACTCCCAAATATTCTTTTGAAGAGACCACGACTACATTTTCCAGTCTTGAGATCATTACCTGAAACAATAGCGTTTTTGAAAATATTATAAGCATGTTGAGTAATTGAAGACGAATTTATAGAATAAGGGAGCATTCAAGTGTCCCATGGAAGGATGATTCTATTCACACCATTAATACTCGCAGTATACACCATTACTTACACACACAAAATAATTTTTAGGATTTAAAAATATCTTAGTTCACACCTTAACTTTCCATTACTAACCCTATATTAACACACCACTATATACACCATTACACACCAAAAAATATTCATCTTCACCACCATATACAACAAAACCTCAAAAATCTTCAGAACAGAGACTAACAGAGACCATTTTCGTCGGTCTTGATCTCCATCGTCGACGGAGGTTGCATTTGGCCTCCACCTTCGCTAGTGTTGATCTCCATAGTTGGAGTTGAACTCTCATAGTGTCTCATCTCATCGTCTCATCGTTTCAAATCACTGGCAAAGTGTTTTATTTGGCCTCCATCTTCGCCGGTGTTGGATCTTCATTGTCGGTCTTGAACTCTCATCCCTCATTGTCGTTTCAAATTTATCAAATTAGTCATATTCATAAATACAGAGTTGAATAAACTTAATGTGTTCAAAAATTTATATTTGAACAATGAATAAAAATTTAATTTATTTTAACCAAACTAACTCAAAATGTTCAATTTTTCATGTATGAACATTTAATATTTGGTCAATTGTAATAATTTGAACAAAATTGTTTTGTTCAAATATAAATAATCGAACATTGTATAAAAGTTCAACTCTAGTTATCCGAATACGACGAACAAACTGATCTTCCCAACATACGAACAAGATAAATAAAAAACTAAAAAACCAAGTCATAAACTAACATTTTCAATGTTCAAATCAATGTTTTCAATGTTTATATCGAAACCAACCATTTCAGTGTCATCTATGATGTGCAAATCTTCAAAACTAATTGATTTTAATGTTCTTCAACCCTAAATCTTCGAAGGTAATAATGTTTTGAATTTGAAAAATAAGTATAATGGAGAAGAGAATGAAGTGAACTAATTGATAATGAATGATATCATAAGTGTATATTAATGGTGAAGATGATGAAGAAATATAATATTTATATGTTAAAACCTTAAACCCTATAGGAATGATGGTGTGTAAAGAGTATTTTATATTTTTAAATATGAAATTTTTGAATGGGTAGACTACACCTCTTGTTGTCCTTAATGGTCATTTCATTGGATGATATTATTGAAATATAAATTTAATCTATTAATGGTGTGTATCGAGGGAAGTGTTTTTTTGGACTTACTGGATAAAAGGGAATTATAGTCCACCGGACTGTTAGTCCTGGGATACATTGTCCCCGGACTATTTGGTTGGACTAAATATATATCCTAGGTTTGTTTAGTCATGAGATTAGATATCTGGATTGGACTATTCTATTGAATCCTATGTTTGTTTGGGATATTATGGAGAAGGATAAATGGTCAAAAGACTATTTTGACCTTTTGAATTATTTACTAAATAATAGAAATATTAAATTTGAATTATAAAATTAAATAAATAGAATATTAATAAAAATTACATTAATTTATTTTAATTTGTAGTTGAGACTTTTAAATTTTATTTTACTTTGCTAAGTATAATTAAGGGCAAAACACCAATAAATCCCAAATTTTAATTTGTTAAACCATTAGGTCCTGCCTTTTATTTTGTAGACTAATAAGTCCTATTTGAATGTTAATTACATATATACCCATTTATTTAACACGTAATTTTTTTTTGATGGAGGACAAATGTAAGTTTTTACTGATGTTGTAATGACAAAAATACCCAAAAAACTTACTATAGGCCTTTTTTAGATTTCCCTCCTTTTTCGAGCATCAGCAACATTAACTACATCAGCACCATCATCAACATCATCAACATTGTGAAACATCATCAACATCAACTACATCTTCAAACATCAACAATATCATCAAACATCATCAACATTGTGAACATCATCAGCATCAACTACATCTTCAAACATCATCAAAACATCAACAAATATCAACAACATCATCAAACATTGTAAACATCATCAACATCAACATCATCATCATCAACATTGTGAACATCATCAACATCAACTACATCTTCAAACATCAACAACATTAACTACATCTTCAACATTATCAAAACATCATCAACGTCATCAAACATCCGGAACATCATCAAATCATTCTTTTCTTTTCTTTTTTTCTAAATCTAAAGTTTGGGCCGTCGATTTTCCATATAATTTTTGTTGCCCAAACCCTAATCCTCTTTTGTCTCCTCACTCAATAGTAGCTCTCACTCTCTCACTTACTACTCTCTCGTTGTTTCATCTCTCTCTCTCTGTCTCTCTCTGTGGCAATTGGTCTGTGATCGGCCAGCGCAACGACCTTCACAACACCTTTGGTCAGTTTGCCTTTTTAATTGGCCTAACATTGCTGCGTGCTTTTCTTTCATCTGCAATTTGCTGTGTATATATACACATACATATACCAAATAATATATAATATATATACGTAACTTGCTCTGTATTGTTATTGTTGTTTCTCAAATGGAATTCAACTCTTGCTGCATTCTCTGGTCTTTTAACTGAAATTAATTCGGGCCTTACAAGGCCTGGTCTCGATTTAGTCGGCCACAAATAGTTCAATTTCTATTCTATAAATACCTCAAAAATGGCAATTCAAATTTTTAGGGACACAAATTAATATGATTTAGTTCTCTAAAATTCTGATTTTAATAAAAGATATATGAAAGATGTAGTTGATGTTGATGATGTTTCTGAGGTTAATGTTGATGTCGATGACGTTTCTGAGGTTGATATTGATTCTCAATTCCACCGATCACCTTCTTCTCCGATCTGGAATCAAGGGTTCGGATGTTGATGTTGATAATGTTGTTCAATGGTGGGTTTTGAATTTTGTTTAACTTCAATTGGAGAGATTGGGTAAAAATGTAAACTCTATATACAATATATCAAAAATATATATCATACCAAAAATAAAAAGGACTAAATGGTTTAAGAAAAAATAATTAGGACTAACTAGAGCAACATTTATTAAAATGTGATTTATGAGTAATTTTTCCTATAATTAATACGATATTATTAAAATACATAATTTAATAAAGTATAATAAATTTTATTAAGTATAAATCATTTAATAAATAAATTAAGTATAAATAATTTAATAAATATATTTTATTTTTAAAAAGATATTAAATAGTAGAGGATCAAAAATATAATCTCACTACTTAATCTCACGGGATGAATTATCCTACGGATTGTGTCCCCTCGGGATAGAGTAATCCCATAAATATGGGATTCATAGTCCGGTGCAAAAATTTTCAATCAAACAACAGACTATTAGTCCGGATGGACTATTAGTCCTATCCCATGCTTGAATCCTTCCAAACAAACACCACCTGAGAATATTGGTGGTGTGTAAATAGAATCACCCCCCATGGAATTGGAGTCCTTGCAGAACAAAGATAAAAGAGTAGTGCAGCAAACTCAAGTCATTGTTGTTAATTAGGAAAAAAATAAATTGCACAAAAAATTATAATGATAAAGAGTGTTGCTAAGAGCACCCCAAGAATTTCTTTTTGGAGAAAAAAAAAATTATCAAAATTTTACCTTAAAATAAAATTCCAATTTTGCCCTCATCTCTACCCCTACCCCTACCCCACCACCCACCTCCATCAACTCCAGCCACCTTCCCCCACCCTTGCAGACACCACCCATCCTCTCTAAGCCATTTACGAAGGCTCCCCACCACCGAAAACCTCCATACTGCAAACCCCCCCCCCCCCTTCACGATTTCTCTCTCTCTCTCTCTCTCTCTCTCTCTCTCTCTACCAAAATGTGGGGGGCTAGGAGGTGGCGCTGAAGGATGGAGAGGGGAGGGGAAGGGTGGCTAGTGCTGAGGGTGGTGGTGGAAGCGGCTAGGGTTTGAGAGAGTGGGTCCAAAGAAACTTTATAGAGTTCGAAATTAAGTGGATGGGGTCCAAAGAAATTGTATAAGAGCTATTAGCAGCACCCAAGCTGAAAAAATTCTCAAATTCATAATAATGTACCACACCCACACAATTGCTTGCACTCGTATTCACAAGAATACACATTTTTAAGAAAATGGAGCATGGGTAGCTTAGTGGTATCAGCTACTCTCTTTCATAAGGAGAGGTCAGGGCAATTGATCATGGTAGTAGGTATCCATAGGCAGCATATCAGAGGAGCAATAATAGGCTAGCCTTGTACACCATATCCGACACACATATGAACAGAAGGGAGGAAAAAAACAACAAAAAATTGGACAAATTTCAACAGCCATGTCAACACAGCACAGACAAATAATTTTAATATCAGACAACATATTGGCCTCTCAATGATTCAATATCAAGAGTTAATGAGAGCTACCTTTTAGTCTGCCAGCAAGATACAATGTTTCTTCTGCAATCGGTCTCCACTGCTCAGCACATGAGTAGTTGATTTCTAGACCAACACTAAGTCCTCTCAAAAGATGCACCATGCGAAGAACGGAAAACAGTTCCTCTGGAAAAGCCTAACATTTCCATAACAAAATAAGGAAATTAGGTTCATTACACCAAGGAATACAGTGGCATGAAGAATTCGTGTCTAAATTTCTCACCAAGTTCAACCCAGTCATCAAATTTTTACTGTCTTGTAACAGACATGTTTCTTGCTATAAGCATATAAAACAGTTTCAAATATGCACAACCACATTACTAGAACAAATGTCATTCACCTTAAATATGGCTGAATATATTTCCTAAAAATTCTTAAGCAATAATGTGCATGTTTGGCTGTGGGTTCTTTTGGGGGAAAAGGAAAGAAAAAAGAAAAAGAAAAAAGAAAAAAAGAGCAATGAAAAATTCAAAAAAACCCATCATTTTCATTGTGTGCAAATAATTTTTGAAAAGTAAAAAACAACTTTTGGTGTTACCGAAAAATGGGTAGTTTTTCAAAAAATAATTCAGAAGTGATTGGTAGCTCGAAATCAAGGCCCCGGAATCCCCTGAATTAAAAAACGACGTCGTTTTGTCGTTTTGTTTTTGTTTTTTTTTTTTTTTCAAAAGAAGAAAATCAGAAGAAGAGAAGAAAGAAGGAAGAAGAAGAAGAAGAAGAAGAAGAGAAGGAGGAAGAAGAAGGAGAAGAAGGAGAACTGGAAGAAGAACTAGAGGGGCCAACAAAATTGGGCTGGAGGCGGAGGCGGGGCGGGGGGCGGAGGCAGAGGCAGGGGCAGAGGCAGGGGGCAGAGGCGGGGGTTGCGAGGCAGAGGCGGACGCGATGGCGGGGCTGCGACGGGCTGCAACGAGCTGCGACGAGGTGACGGCGGGCGACGATCGGGCGGAGGCGATGGCGGGCGGAGGGCTGTTGCAGCTCCTCCTCTTCCCCTCTCTTCTCTTTCTCTCTCTCTCTTTCTCTTTCTCTTCTAAATTTTGGGCTATTCGGGGGGAAAAATTTGTGGGGAAAAATCATTTTTGAAAATAATTTTACAAAACAATTCACCAAACAAGTTTTTGTGTTGTTCAGGAAATAAAAATAGAAAATCAAAACAAAACAAAACAACCATAACATCTGTACAAATGAAAATACTCATTTCTAATATAGCAACAACACAAACTAGTTTTCAATAATTTCCTTTTTACGTGATGTACCAATATACCCATAAAATGGCATAGAAATGTTAACCATTGATGTTGTGTACTAACAAACAATCTATTAGATTTGCTGTAAAAAAGAAATAAGGAAGAGAAAGAACAAGATAAGAGAATACACAATGTACGGCTAATATAGAGACCCTTTCTGAATAAGGGTTCTCTTAGACACTAATATTTATATTAGTAAGACCCGAAGTACACAAATACCCCTTGGACTAAGATAACACGTGACACACATAAAACGTAACACAATCATATAAGCAAATGATGGTACCTTAATGTGCTTCTGGTGAAATGCCGAAAGTACAGGCAAATGGGAGATATCACATACCTCGTGGCTAATGAATACAAGGAATATAATGCATACCTGAACAGCAATTTTTTTTATTGAAGATTCTTCAGAGAAAGGTTGCAACATCTTCACACCAGGCTGTAGCTTTGTATCAAACATTGTCTGTGCCAACTTAAGCATTTCCTTTTGTCCATCCTCACACTTGATTAAGGTATGTGTGCCCAGCTCCCTAATAATTGAATACAATCAAACACCACTCAAACCCAATATAATTAACAGTGATTTAAAAAAAAATAAGGTTAAATTACACCTACATCCCCTAAGGTTTGGCTTTAATACAAATACCTCCCTAATGTTCTAGAAATTACATTTTCCTCCCTAAAATTTATAATCTCATTACAGTTTGCCTGCTCCGTTAACTAACTGTTAGGTGCTAACACCAATTGCTGACATCATCAATTAATTTGTTTGATGAATCGCGACAGTGGCACCAACAAGCAAGGGCATTAAAGTCATTTTAATTTTTCTATTAAGGGGGTCATTGTAATTTCCAAAATGTTAGGGAGGTATCTCTATTAAAGCCAAACCTCAGGTGAAAAAAAAATCAACCCATTTCAGTCAATTGAATAGCTACAACACACGCATATAATAGTCAGGATTAATAGAACTCGCCCCCCTCACCACCCCCATTTTTCTTTCGTTCTCTTTCTTTTCTTCTTCCTTTTTGTTTCTTTTTGTTTTTGTTTTATTTTCTGTGTGTGACTACCACATACAATCCTCAAAATAGTAGCTTGTCACCACAATTCCACTGGCATTAGATTTCAGTACATAAACAAGGAATTTATGGGCAAAATTTAGTACCTGTAGCTCTCTGATGCCCTTACAGGATCCTTGTCAGCAATAGCAATAACCAGATTAGCATTTCCAAGCCTTAAATTGTGTGGAAGGTCCTTCACTTGCCCGTAGTCAAGCAAGGCAACCTGATTAGGGATGACAGGAAGATGCATATTTAAGATATTAGAATACAAACATGGCGATAAATGATATTGAAATGTGAAGCAACCAAGTATTTGATCGAATTTTCTAGCTTAATCATCTTATAGTGTTATTTGTTTGGTTTAGTTTTTGAAAAATGATTTTGAGTTTTTTTTTTTTTTTTTCGAGTTTGTCTTTAGTGAACTTGTTTTATATTTTAGTCAAGAAAAATTTAGGTGCATCTAAAAGTAAAATATTTATGAAAAAAAGTTCAACAAAAAAAAAAAAAAGGATGGGGGGGGGGGGGAATGAGCAGGTATTTTTGTTTTTATGTCTTTAGTGAACTTTTTAAAAATTTCTTCACAAATATTTTACTTTTTAAGTGCATCTAAAAAACATTAAAAAAAAACTGACTAAAATATGGAAAAAGTTTGCTAAAGACGCAAAGAATCACAAAAAACTCAAAAACAGTTTTTAGTTGGAAAACCAAACAACTATAACCACAAATTTGAGAATAAAACTAAGACTATTACCCATTAAAAGAAAAAGTATAGGGGAGAAAAGGTTGGGAAGACGGAAGCAATGTTGAATGTTTTAAGGTAGCTATGAAGCACAGATACTTCAAATAGGAAGACGTATTCGTATCGTATCCGTATCGATACTCCTCGGATACTTACGGATACGTATCAGATACTTATTAAAAGTATCGGATACTTCTTAATTAATTTTGAAGTATCAAATCCTTCAAGTCACGTATTACTCCTTTTATGAAATTAGAATTGTATTATTTCTTGCATAACATCATGATATAATATAATTGCGAGAATAAACAGAATATTTTTACAATACTTTGCTTAGTCTTTTTTTTTTTTATAAAAATAACATAGTAAGCTCAAATATTAGAATTCATCAAATTGACATATCTTCATTATATCATGCGTGTCCCCTATAACTACATAGAAGTAAGGGTTAATAAGATAATATAACAATAGTAAAATTAAATATCAATAAATGAATAAGAAAATAAACTTGCATAGAATATTTTTGACTAGTGCAAAAGGAAAAAACATAGGGTCAAGTTATGGATTGTTTGGATATTATAATATCAACATATTAGACTTTATATTGAAATGAAATATTTTCAAGACCTATTGAAAATTTAAAAACTAAACTAGCTAATATCTTAAATTAATACCTAATTCTTAAAGATTAGTATTTTGCATTATAAAGTTACTGTGATTTCTCAATATTCTTGAGCTTATGTGTAACTCATTGCTAATAATTTATTTATTTTTTATTTTTTACAAACGTATCCTAACCGTACCCGTATCTTACTTTTTTAGGTTTTGCTGTATCGCCGTACCCGTATCGTATCATATCCGTATCTCGTATCTGTATCCGTGCTTTCTAGTACGGTAGTAAAGTTTGGTTGCCTACTTGCCTCAGAACCTTTACAGATCAGAATATTTCCAGGATGGGGATCTGCATGGAAGAAACCGCTCTTCAGTATCATTTGTCCATAAGCAACTGCCAAACTTTTAAGGATGTTCCTGCATTTGAGATATTTTAGTAAGAGCGTTATGCTTTCATTTAATTATGTCAATGTTGTTGAAGGATAGCCAATAAAGAAAAGCAAAGTACAAGAAGAAGGAAGCCGTGGAGATGCCTTTTGAGAGAGGATACCACATTCAAGGTGAAATGATTTCCCTTGGTCTAGGGTTTTTTGTGCAATTTAGTTTGTCATTTGAATATTATCATGGAATTTGCCTAGACACCATCAGAAAAGGTACCTAGAAAAAGCAAGCACATTTACTAATAAAGATGAGGGTGCAAGGATCCATCTCAGGGATATTTACAATACCAGGCAATACTTGCATTCAAAAAAGAAATCCTGAAGGATGAGGCCATTCACATGTTTGAATACCTCTCTCACACTTCTACAATAACATATTAAAGCACTTCATCTCAAGAAAAACTGCCCAAAATGTCTTACAGCTTAAAAGAAGAAACTAAGATATAAGCTAGTAAGTTATGGATTTAAAGTAGATGATATGAACTTTTTGCATAAAAATGGGGATTATGATAAGAAAAAATTGGCAGAAAAGGACTTCATACTCTCTGAGGTAATCAATGGGCTTACCTCTTTGCCGAGCTGCGATCTTACCACCAGGATTTATGCCTCTTTTAGCTATTTCATCTCCAAGCTTTAGAATTGGGATTCCGTCAATATATTCCATTACTAAGACCCTCCTAACAAAACAATGAAACACATTTAATTACCGCCAGGTAAAGTAAAAGAGCTTGCAGAATGATCAACAATGAAGTGAAGCAGAATCACAAATATACATAAACCAGCAGATCAGTAGCTAAAAAAATGAAGTTAAATTCACTACAAGAACACATAAGCCAGCATCTGTAGCTAAAAAAATAAAGTAAATTAATTTGGGAATTTATAATCAATCTAATTGCAGAGTCCAAGACCATTAAATACAGTAGGACAATCTAACCAATGTTTTAAACAGTGAAAGAGCAGGGTGACATACTAGAGAGCCTATACCAACGATTCTCATGTTCATCCTCTGCAACCATGTTATTGTTAATATTTTCAGAAAATATTTCCAAATCCACAGTGCTTTTTTCCAACTCTCCGGTCGGCAGACTGAATGCTTGTCCAAAACATCATAATGATAACATATCTGACCTTAAGTTTTGGGATTTAACTACATACTTTTCTCTGCCACTTCATCCTGTCAGACATCATATTTTCCGGATGAAAAATAAAAATCTAAATATCTTCTTTCTAATGTATTCTTCCCAGCAAAAGAGAAATAAATGAACAAATCATCCCTTCTTACTAGTGAAATTCACGTCCTTTCAGTTTTCCAGTACTGATTTTTTGAAATTTAAACTAAAGTAGTTTCCTCTGCCACTTCATCCTGACAATAATTTTTTCTCTTTTTCTCTTTTTCTCTTCTTTTTTTTTTTTTTTTTTTCTTTCAGATGAAACATGAGCATTTACATCTCTTCTTACTGACTACATTATTACCCTGTTCCCCTGTTTTTAGCACCTTCTAAGATGCAAATGTTTTCTCACTGATTTACCTATTTAAGTTGAGTATGTAAAGTGAGAAGAGCAGTGATCATAGTGTGCCTTCGTATTCAAGTGTCTGTTTGTTCATGCACATGATAACATTTTCCTTTCAGAGTGTGTTTGTGTATTCAATCAAACTATATTGTACTGCAGAGGTCAATTTTGACAAAAAGTAAACAATGTGACAAGAAAAAGCCAATTCACAAAGCCTCAAACTAAACTCAGCCAATATCCTACATTGAATTTGATGAAAATCCTTTTTCACAAAGAAGAGACTTGGCTTCTTCATTCATTCAGTAGAAAATAGAACAAAGGCACGACCATGAATTGTTTTTGTATTATACCCTTCAAAGATCATATTCCTGAGCATTAATTTAAGCTCTCAGCAAATAAACATCCAATTAGAGGATTGAACATTCTATTGCATGAAGGTCGCTCAAATCAAACTAACCTAAATACCATGGGCAACCAAAAGTGACATAATCAGAAACAAAGTCACGTAGTTGTCAGTAAATATGCAATTATCATTATCAAATGAAGTGTAATATTAAAATTCCCACTGGGGCATAAAATACCTCTTTCCAACCATTTAACAAGGTTCAGTATTAAAAAGTTTCATAATTACAATACAACAATGCAAAATATTTAGGTCCTAGTTAATTCTGCAGAGCAAGGCAAGCTAGAGGAAAACTAAATATGGCATAACATACCTAGTGACCATATTCCGTATCACCCTTGGCACCATAACAGGAGAATTTTTATTGTTCTCGTGTAGAAAATGCCTAATTCTTTCCATGGCATCAGCTTCTCTCTTGAAGTCAAATTCATACCCGATCTTGAACGATAGAAATGAAAACCAGATTATCATCCAAAAACATGATCTGATAAAATCTCACACAAAGAAAAAGCCTATATTTACTAAATCAGGAAAGAACTCGGAGAGTTCATTTAGCACTGATACAACTTGGAGTTGGACGTATGCAATCAAGGAAATAATGAAAATTATGAAGTTCAATATAACTACAGACCTCTCTTTGAACATTTAAACAATAAATATAACCAAAATAGGAGAAACACTCTGTAGAGCATCATTTTGTTAGCATTGTAGATAAATTGTCACTCATGTAAGGAAAATAGTTTTGATTTCTCTTCTCTAAAAGGATGTACATTACTTCCAAAATGCTAATCATAATAATTAGAGAAAGCAACAATCCTAGAAATCATGATGAATTTGGCA
Organism: Camellia sinensis; assembly: GCF_055761805.1. Lineage (NCBI taxonomy): Eukaryota > Viridiplantae > Streptophyta > Magnoliopsida > Ericales > Theaceae > Camellia > Camellia sinensis. The sequence continues at coordinate 78,090,200 of NC_138964.1, forward strand.
GTAAGAAACAGACTATTTGAGATTCATTTGAATATCTAAAGCACCATGGCCAATTCTAAACAGCAGCTAATCCTTTAAAAGCCTATACCAAGGCATCTGACTTGTTATGATATGAGAAATGGAGAGGAACCAAATCTGATTTTGAATTGGCAGAAACTCACCAAGTTACATTAATCAGATTTCATTTTGAAATTTAAACACTTTTCAGAAAATTCTACTTTCTTGTTTTCCGTATTTTTTTGTTTTTACTAATTTTTTTTTTTAATTTTTAGACACACTTAACATAAATACACTTAAAAAGTATAAATTTTGTGGAAAAAAAATCTTTAAAAAATTCACTAAATACTAAAAATTAAAAAAAAAATACAAAAATTAAAAATATTTTTCATATTTTTGAGTATTTATTAATTTTTTAAAATATTTTTTCACAAATATTTTACTTTTTAGATATATCTAAGTAAGGTGCATCTAAAAAAGTTAAAAAATGCTTAAAATTTTAAAAATATTCACTAAAAACACAAAAAACTCAGTTTTTAAAAAACTAAATTTAGAAAACTAAAACCAAACACACTGAATAGTGTTTTGCATAGAGGCCCATAGCAAGAAACGGAAAAGAACCAAGTTTTTTTTCAAACGAAGGTTTACTTTTTTTTTTTAATAAATAAACAAACTTTATTGAGAGAGCATCAAGAAGATGCAAAGAATACAAAAGGCACCCCCATACAAAGGAAAAAAAACTAACAGCACCTAACCAATAACATTATTCAAGAAATCTAAGAAAACAAACACATTCGAATCAACCTTCCTCTCCAACCAACCATACAAAACTATTAATAAACAACTCTCTAGCCAAGATACACAATGATGAACCTCTTGAAACGTTCACCAATTCTGTTCCAATCAAACCAACCACAAACATAACGACACCAGCAACCATACCCGCCGCCAGTGACGACCAACCTGAGCCCCCGTCCAACTCCAAAGCATTTCCATCACCCCTTTCGGCTATATCCAAGCAATCCCAAAGATAGAACAAATAAGCCCTCCACAACTGCGAAGCCATTAAACAATGAAGAAACAAATGATCCACCGACTTCGCATTAGCACAATACATATAACATTGATTCACTATAATATTACCACGCCGAACCAAATTATCAATCGTAAGATTCTGTCCTAAGGCAACCGTCCACAAAAAGAAAGCCATCTTAGACGGAGCTCCTGGCACCCAAATACTCCGCCAAGGAAAGTCCCTCCCCACCTCCCCCACCAAACTCCGATAAAACGACGAGACAGAAAACTGCCCCTTAGCGCCTACACCATTCCACACCAAGACATCCTCCCCCAAACAGAGTGTAAGGGTCTACATAGTACAGAAACTTCTATACTGACAGCTCGGAGAGCAACACATCTCCAACAACCCTAAAAACATATAGGATGTCTAGGAATTCCAACAAAATGAATTAGACATCATCATTTGGGCCACTTGGCCAACACTTCTCTGATTCTGTCCTTGACAAAAACAGAAGGCCAGTGCCAATCAAGGATGAAAAAGACACAATTGAAAATGAGTGAAGTGCAGTTGCAAAGAAAATAATGAGTAGTAATATTATAATCATGTGATTATGGATATGATATTATAATCATGTATCTATTTGTGTCCTCATTGTATCCCTTCCTACTGCTTTTGTGTTGAAGTATCTGTTTTTAGTCATGTCTGTGCCCACGTCTGTGTCTGTCCTCCATAAGCGATTATCATATAATTGATAGAAAACATTGAAAATATTTAACCAAATTATGGAATATCTACTAAGTTGTGCTCGGTAGACTTGTCAAATATTTGAAATATCAGAAACCAGAATCATTCAAATAAACTTTGTAGATAATAAAAAAATTATTATATTCAAATAGTGTGCAGTTTTACTGAGAGTAACTTTAAGAATTCAATCTAAAAACTCAAATAGATATATAATCCTACACTCTCCATTCAATAAATAGTACTGTATTGGGCTTATTGATTGAACAACTATTATGTCATCACTCAATCATCATGTACATTATTCAAGTAGGGTTTCAAAAGACTGATGGCTCTTGTATCCCATCACAAGATAAAAACAGTAAAGCACATTCAACATTTATCCTCAGTTTTTTTCTCTCCAATTTTACGTTTTTCCCTTTTCTTTGGCAAGACAAAATTATGATCAGGTTTCACGGGCTTTATGAACAGAAAGCACAAGTTGTTGCCACAAAATCATTTAAAATACCAGGTTGAAATGTTATGCACACCTGTTTCTCCATTTCCTTAGTTATAGAGAAGAGATCGAATTTGATATCTGTCTTTTGCATGTATAATGCAAAAGCTTGCAGGTTACGAATATCTGTCATCATCAACTACTGAACACCAGGATGTTGCACCTACATCACCATATCAGTCTAAACCTGTAAAACATATAGGGGAAGCAAAGTTAAAGTATCCTTACCTTGACAACAACATCTCTTTTGTCACCTTTTAATCTCGCTCGGTGCACCTAAATTGAGTAAGAAACGTAAGTAAGGTGTAAGTGTAACTCTCCGCAAGCATTATTACAAAATTCCATCCTAAATCACTTCACTGTGGAAAGCAACCCCTTAACAAGGTTGAGATGAGGTTTCCTTTTGTCATGTGAAAGTTATGACTGTTTGTGTCTTGTCAATTTATAAATAAATGGATAGGAACCAAAATGACCTTGAACTACACAGGTCCTGCTAGGGTTTTGTCTTTTACAAGACTTCTAATAATGTCTCTTTCTAAATACAGATTCTACAATATATCAATATCAAGTAGCTACAAAAAAACCAAACAGTAAAAGTAAAAAATAAAAAATGATATAAAAAAAAAAAGAGAGGAAAATATTTGCCAGGTCAAGCTCAGTAACACTTGTCAGTAAACAAATTTTCTTCAAACCAATAGGAAGATTTATCTGTGGAACTCAAAAGCATTTTAGTTAAGTTCACAACCAGAGATCTAACTTCATTTTGTTGAATGGCAGGTTTCCATACACATATATGATGCTCTATCACTAGTATCAGAGACAATCAAATTTTCCATAATGCCATTTAAACATCTTTACCTTCAAACCATTGAGTTCTCAGAAATTGAACATTTTTTTTAGCATCCTACTATTCATTTTCATGGTAACATGTCTTAATAACTTAATACCAAACAAACGTATCCATGGATGCTGACAGAAACTCGTGTCGGTTTTCAACTTCATCCATACATTTTATTTTATGCAGAGCTACTCAAAAAATTTAACAATACTCCAGTACTGCCGTGATAGAAGTTCATATTTACTCATGACTGGGGGGACTTCTCTAATTATTCTCTAGAAGTAAAATTTCTAAAAATGATTCAAACGACTCATTGAATCTTTGAGCAGGTCAGAGACCTCAGTTACCAATAGAAGCAGAACCAAGAGGATTCACTTCAAATCTTTTGAACAATCCATCTAAACTTTGACCCAACTCCTTCTCTAGCACCACTCAGATGACATCATATGGGGTTGCAGGGGATTGATCGCACAGCGTAACAAGCCTTCTAACCCATGCAGCCGGGGCTAAGTCAGGCTTCCCAATGATTTGGGCAACCTAAACCAAACCCCATCCCACAAAGTAAATTAATCTCCACCATAAACATCATTAAACAGAAACTATCGATCAATATCAAGTATCACAAGTAACCAAATCAAATATCAAAACAGCCTAAATAGTGAACCCAATTGGAGAATTAAAATAAGAATAGCCAAATTCAATAAATAGTGCATAATTCAACAAATCCCTTGGCATTAATTTATACCCATTCAAAACCCAAAAACGAGCACAAAATCAAAAACCCACATAAGAAGTAAAATCATTGATTATACCATGAGAATTAATTAACAAGTCTCTAGAGTACAAAATTAAATATTCAAAACAACCTAAATCATGAAACCCAATCGAAGAATTAATAAACAGTGCACAATTCAACCAATCCCTTAGGCATTACACCATTCAAAACCCAAAAACAAAATTGAAGAGCACCAAAGCAAAACCCCACAAAAGAAGTGAATCGTTGATTAAACCATGAGAATTGATAACAAATCACTCAAGCACCCAGATTAAATATTGAAAACAGCCTAAATTGCAAAACCCAATTGGAGAACTAAAACAAAGAACAGCCAAATCCAATACATAGTGCAGAATTCAACAAACCCCTTGGGCATTACATGATTCAAAACCCAAAAACGAAGTTGAAAAGCACAAAATCAAAAACCCACATAAGAAGTGAAATCGTTGATTATACCGTGAGAATTAATAACAAGTCTCTTGAGTACCCAAATAAAAAAAACAGCCTAAATCATGAAACCGAATTGGAGAATTAAAGCAAAAAATAGCAAAATCCAATAAACAGTGCACAAGTCAACAAACCCCTTAGGCATTACACCATGCAAAACTCAGAAAAGAAGTTGAAGAGCACAAAATCAAAAACCCACATAATAAGAAGTGAAATCATTGATTATAACACGAAAATTTACCAGATAAAATATTGAAATGAGCCTAAATCATGAAACCCAATTGGAAAATTAAAACAAAAATAGCAAAATCCAATAAACAGTGCACAATTCAACAAACGCCTTAGGTACACTACACCATGCAACACCCAGAAAAGAAGTTGAAGAGCACAAAATCAAAAACCCACATAATAAGAAGTGAAATCATTGATTGTACCTTGAGAAAAAAGCCACCAAGGTCGGAGCGCATGTTATATATCTTCTTAGCGGCAAACTCTGTTAGCTCCAGCCCACACTTCACATAGTGAGGAGCCTACTATCCACATGGTGAGGGTGGCACCATGTGCAAAAGGAAGATGGTGGATAGCTAAAAGAAGATGGTGGGGTGCCGCACAACCAAACCCACTCAGTGTGTCTCTCAACCACTCCTCCTCTCTCGTGTATAAATTGAGATGAGTGAGGAGGGATTGATCAGTGAATACAGTGAGCACAGTGACGATACACAGGAGAATGTAATCTGTGAGTGAGAGTGTTAGAGAGAGTTGTGAGCCGTGAGTATTGTAATCCTATAATTTTATAGTGGATAGGTAATCGTCGAATCACGTAAATCACTTGAGGTATTAAATCTCTTGAGATATTGTGTTTAATTGATTTTTGGTGTCTTATAGCTTTACCAAGTGATATCGAAGCTTCATCGGTCATATTTTAGAACAAAAACATAAGTTGCGTTTGGTAGAGTTTTGTAAATATGATTTGAAAGTATGAGTTGTATTTTGAGTTTGTGAGTTATGAAATTTTGATTTGAGTGTAGAAAATTTGTTTGGTTATGATTTTTGAATAGAGTGTTGAATTGAGTGTGTAATTGAGTTTTGAAAGTTTGATTTGACTTTTGAAGTAAGAAAATTAGTTTGGTTATGAGTTTTGGAAGGAGTTTCCAAAACTTAATTCAAATTATTATAACTCATAACAAAACATACTATTTTCACACTATTGAAAATTATGACCAATACTAATAACCAAACACTTTTTAAAATTCAATTAAAAAAAATTATTATTAACAGAAAATAACATTAATCAATTTTTTAGTTAAAAATACTACAAAGGAAATAAATTTTTTTTCAAAATAAATATTCAAAAATTTTAAATCATAAATATTTAAATAATTTAAATAATCTAAAAAACTTAAATCGTAAAAAATTAAATAATTTAAATATTCAAACAATTTTAAATAATTTAAAATGTTAATATTTTAAATTTAAAAACAACTCTACACTCAAATCGTAACCAAACACATAAAACAAAAGTCAGTTAAGAAATTATTTTTAAAACTCATAACCAAATATATAACAAAAAAAATTAAAATATTTAAAAATATTTTTATAAAATAGAGTTTGAATTTATTTTTATAAAATATTTTAAAATTTAAAAAATTAAAATCGTAATATTTTGAAATTAAAATATTTAAAAATATTCAAAAAAAATTAAAAAAAAGCATAACATATTTAAAATCTTAACAAAATTAAAATATTTAAATATTTAAAAAATTAAAATATTGATTTGAATTGAATTTTGAAAAGAGTTTTGAATTATGTGTTTGGTTATGAGTTTTGGAAAGTAATAATTATGTTTTAAATTGAGTTTTGAGAAATGGGTGTAGAATTATGATTTGAAAGTTCCAAACAAACAACACACTCAAATCAATGGGTGGAACCATATTTTGAGAGGCTTTCCAAACGGAGTCATAGTGTTTTTTGAAATTGTCCATAAATAAGTTGCTCAAAACTTATTTTTGAGCATACCACGAGAGGAATCCAGAACTGCAAAGCAGAGGCCAAGAAGAGGCCAAACGCGTCATCACGTGCCCTCGGAAGTTAGAGAGTGAAGCCCAGTTGCAGCATGCGCTACATGCGCCGTTTCACAACCAGCTCGTCTGCACATGCGCAAGCACGCGCCCTCATGCTCGCGGAAGGAAGAAGACGAGCTGCGTGGTAGCCACCTCAGCGACATGTCATCAAACGTCATCACCACGTGTCATGCGTTGACCACGCCGTTGACCGAGCCGAAGCCGAAGCCGAAGCCGAATTCGTTGAGCCGCGCCAGAACCAAGCTGCTTCCCAAGCCACGTTGACCAGCTGTTAACTAAGCCAAGCAGAGCCGTTGACCGCGCTTAGCCGCTTTGACCGGAGGAATTATCCGGTGCTTCTCAGCCGCACCTGATTCTGCAGATCTGAACCGTCCAAGCTGTTTTAGCTCGATTTGAGTCATTCTGAGTCCGTTTTTTATGATCTAATAGTGCTTTCCAACTATTTGGAGTATTTCGAACACATCCGTATGGTCAGATTTTGTAAATCAGATTTTAAAAATTTCCAGTCTTTTATTTGGCAATCCAAAGTGTTTTTTCGGCTAATTTGACTAGTCCGGACTCAACAGCGAAGCCTGTTTTTCAGACAGAGATCATTTGCTATAAAAAGAAAGAAGGCAATGGAGGAATCTACTTCAACTTCAGGATCCATGATCAAATTGAATCCTTTCAATTATGCAATTTGGAAGTCACGGATGGAAAACATCATGTATTATAAGAACCTGTTTGACCCTATTTTTGTAAAAGGGGTTAAACTAGAAGAAGTAAAGGATGATGAATGGATAAAGATGAACCGCAAGACTATCGGTTGTATCAGACAATGGATAGACCACAGTGTGTTCCATCATGTTGCCAAAGAGACAGATGCTTATGCTCTTTGGGCAATGTTAGACAACATGTACCAGTCAAAGACCGCCCGAAACAAAGCCTTGGTGATGAGAAGGCTTGTAAATCTGAAGTTGAGGAATGGTGTGTCTGTCGCCGAGCACACCAGTGAATTCAAAATTCTGGTTAATCAGCTTGCAACCGTCAAGATGCGTTTGGACGATGAAATGCAAGCCATACTACTGCTCAGTTCTTTACCGGACAGTTAAGAGACATTGGTGGTTTCTCTCAGCACCTCTACACCAGAAGGGAAGCTAACCATGAGCATGGTCACAAACGCCATGTACAATGAAGAAACAAGGAGGAAAGACATGGAAGGTAATCAGTCTCATGCTCTTGTCACAGAAGATAGAGGCAGAGAAAGAGGTAAAGGAAAAAGCAGAGGAAGAAGCAAGAATAGAGGTAGCTGGAACAACAAGAGTAAATCCAGAGACAACAAAGGTCGAGGTAACTCCAGCTTCACTTGCTTTCACTGTGGCCATGAGGGTCATATAAAGAGAAACTACCCAAGCCGGAAAGATAAAGGCCAAAGCAGTAAGTCAAAGGGAGATGAGAACACGACAGCCACAACAACTGATGAAATACTTCTTGCCTTTGGTGAAAAGGAGGATTGCCTTCACGCGGCTGACCACAGCTGTACAGAATGGGTGATAGACATAGCTGCATCCTATCACGCCACTTCCCACAGAGAACTCTTCAGCTTGTACAATGCTGGAGATTTTGGCACTGTTCGAATGGGGAATTCTAGCTATTCGAAGATTATGGGTATTGGCGACATTAGCATTCAAACTAATGCTGGGCACAAGTTGATTCTCAACGATGTGAGGCATGTTCCAGATTTGCGCCTCAATCTTATCTCTGAAAGCACCCTGGACCGACAGAGCTATACAAGTACATTCGGAAATGGCCGTTGGAAGCTAACAGGAGGAGCTTTGACAATCGCCAAAGGAGAGATGTCTTCAACACTGTACAAGACTCAAACGAAGATATGTCTGGAAAGTCTTAATGCAGCAGAAGACAAGGAGTCGCTAGACTTATGGCACAAAAGACTAGCTCACATGAGTGAGAAGAGATTGCATCTGTTGGCAAAGCAATCCAGAATACCCTTATCCAAAGGGAGTGCCTTGAAGCCGTGTGATCATTGTCTTTATGGCAAATAGCATCGAGTATCATTCAGTTTGACAAGCAAACGGAAAACAGAAGTGCTCAATATGGTATACTCAGATGTTTGTGGCCCAATCGAAGTGGAGTCACTTGGCAGCCGCAAGTATTTTCTAACTTTCATTGATGATGCATCAAGGAAGTTATGGGTGTATTTCTTCAAGACAAAGGATGAGGTTTTTCAGCACTTTCAGGAGTTCCATGCAATGGTGGAAAGAGAGACCGGGAAGAAATTGAAGTGTCTTTGCACAGACAATAGAGGCGAGTACACTTCCAATGCTTTTGCAGCATATTGTGCCAGCAGAGGTATCCGGCACGAGACAACAGTTCTCGGCACCCCACAACACAACGGTGTGGCAGAGAAGATGAACCGCATTATTGTTGAAAGAGTTAGATGCATGCTCAGAATGGCAAAGTTGCCAAAGTCATTCTGGGCTGAAGCCGCCCGTACAGCCTGTTATCTCATCAACAGGTCGCCTTCAGTCTCATTGAATTTTGCGATACCTGAGGTGGCCTGGTCCAGAAGAAAAGCATCATATTCTCACTTGAGAGTCTTCGGGTGTAAGGCATTTGCACAAATCTCCAAGGAAAACAGACAGAAGCTTGATGACAAGTCCACTCCATGCATATTTGTGGGCTATTCAAATGCAGCATTTGGGTACAAGTTGTAGGACCCAGTGAACAAGAAGATGTTCAGGAGCAAAGATGTGTTCCAAGAAGACCAGACAATAGCTGATTTTGAGAAGTCTGCAAAGTCTAGAGATGTCATCACTCCAGACTTGTTCTTATCTCCCGAGCCCTCACAAAATGCTAGATGTGATGATGTGCAACAAGAAGTGCCAGAGTTGCAGGATCCTATGCCAGAAATTGAGGATCAAGAGGAAAGAGATGAAGACCCGGATGAAGAGGGTGTTAAGCAGGGGGAGCAACCCCCTCAACCAGAGGCAATTGGGCCTCAGTTACAGAGATCTGGAAGAGCTGCCGTGCCATCAACCAAATATCCCGCTTCTCAGTATATTCTGATTATTGATGAGGGAGAGCCTGAGAGTTTTTCGGAAGCAAAAAGTTATACAGAGAAAGATTGTTGGATGCAAGCCATGAAGGAGGAGATGAGTTCTTTGCAGAAGAACCACACTTATGAGCTTGTTCCACTTCCAAAAGGCAAGTGAGCCTTGAAAAACAAATGGGTGTATAAATTAAAGAAAGATGGAAATGGTAAAATATTGCAGCATAAAGCTCGCTTGGTGGTCAAAGGTTTTGGGCAGAAGAAGGGAATTGACTTTGATGAGATCTTCTCCCCAGTTGTGAAGATGACTTCCATTCGAGTAGCTCTGGGATTAGCAGCTTGCTTGAATTTGGACGTAGAACAGATGGATGTCAAAATTGCCCTTCTCCATGGTGATTTGGTAGAAGAGATCTGCATGGAGCAACCAGAAGGATTTGAAGTTAAAGGGAAACAGAATCTAGTCTGCAAACTGAAGAAGAGTCTTTATGGCCTGAAGCAGGCACCGAGACAATGGTACAAGAAGTTTGATTCATTCATGGTGGATCACGAGTACACAAGAATAGTAGCATACCAGTGTGTATATTTCCGAAGGCTTTCGGATGGAAACTTCATCATCCTACTGTTGTATGTCGATGATATGCTAATCATCGGACATGATATTGCTATAATCAACAAGTTGAAAAAGGACTTGTCGCAGTACTTTGACATGAAGAATTTAGGCCCAGCACAACAGATTTTGGGCATAAAGATTGTTCATGACAGGAAATCTAGGAAGATATGGCTGTCACAGAAAAATATGTTGAACGGGTGATTGAAAAGTTTAACATGAAAGATGCCAAGCCAGTCAACACACCACTGGCCAACCATTTCAAGGTGACAAAGCGTTCGTGTCCCATGACAACTCTGAAAGGAAAGAATGGAGGCAATCCCTTAGTCTTCCGCAGTAGGGAGTTTGATGTATGTAATGGCGTGTACCCGGCCAGATATAGCTCACGCAGTTGGTGTTGTGAGCAGATTCCCCGCCAATCCAAGAAAGGAGCATTGGGAGGCAGTCAAATGGATTCCTCAGTACTTGAAGGAAACTTCAAAGATATGTTTATGTTTCAGAGGAGCTGAACCAATTTTGGAGGCATTTACAGATGCCGATATGGCAGGTGATCTTAATGGTAAAAAGTTTACATCAGGATTTCTGTTCACTTTTGCAGGAGGAGCTGTTTCATGGCAGTCCAAACTCCAAAAGTGTGTTGCTTTATCTACAATAGAGGCCGAGTTCATTGCTGTCGCAGATGCTGGAAAGAAAATGTTGTGGCTAAAGCGGTTTCTCCAAGAATTGGGTCTACAGCAGGAAGAATACAAGATACATTGTGATAGTCAGAGTGCAATTGATCTGAGCAAGAATTCCATAATTCACGTGCAAAGCACATTGATGTCCGGTATCATTGGATACAAGAAGTGATAGAAAAGTAGCTAATGAAACTAGTGAAGATTCACACGGACAAGAATCCTTCTGACATGATGACCAAGGGTGTCACCAGAGACAAACTGGAAGTTTGCAAGTATCTGACCGGGATGAACTTCAAGTGAAAAGTCGGTTAGCCATGTGGGCGTGGAGAGGGAGAATTGTTAGCTCCAGCCCACACTTCACATAGTAAGGAGCCTACTATCCACATGGTGAGGGTGGCACCATGTGCTAAAGGAAGATGGTGGACAGCTAAAAGAAGATGGTGGGGTGCCGCACAACCAAACCCACTTAGTGTGTCTCTTAACCACTCCTCCTCTCTCGTGTATAAATTGAGATAAGTGAGGAGGGATTGATTAGTGAATGCAGTGAGCACATTGAGGATACACAGAGGAGAATATAATCTATGAGTGAGAGTGTTATAGAGAGAGTTATGAGGTGTGAGTACTGTAATCTCCCTCCGGGATAATTCTATAGTGGATATCTCTCTCATGGACGTAGGCAATTGCCGAACCACGTAAATCTCTTGTGTTATTATGTGTGATTGATTTATGGTGTCTCATAGTCCTAAAAAACTCATGTTGTCTTTCCCACATTGCCTCTTGCTTCGTCACATCTTTCTCGAAACACACTCGAAGCTGAAACACCTAAAAGCACACAACAAACTCAAACAACAACATCAAATTAAAACCCATTGAAATTTGCACTACATACATATATACAGAGACAGAGACCTTGTAACCGGTGTAGACATCAATAGCTCGAACCCAGAACTGAAAGAAGGGTTGCCATGAGCGGAAGTGAGTGGAGAGCTTTTCTTGAAATTCTTTGAGATCAAGAGAAGGCATGGTTTGTGTGTGTGTGTGTGTGTGTGTTTTGGCACTATATTTGGATTAGTATTAGCCTCTGTGTGTCTTTGGTTTTGGTGACGCAGGCTCTCTCTCTCACTTCATGGTTCATAAACGGTTATTGACATTGGCAATTGTGGCTGAGAAAGTAAAAAAGGCAATGAATTCTTTGAATATTTTAGAAAAATGGTAAATTAACCTCTTTAAACTATTTAGAGAATCTTATTATAATTCTTTCACAATCAAATAGAGCTGTCATCAAATGAATGAAATTTTTGTTCTTTTATCGAATTTAAATTACTACCGTTAGGCTTAGGCATTCTCCCAAATGTCCATTAAAATATTGACTCAAGATTTTTTTTTTCATGTCCGGACCACTTTTTGAACAATCAAAGATATGAAAAAATTTGATAAAAATTTTAGTTTTAACATTAGAGTGAATAGTATCAGATTAAATTTTTATTCAAATTTAATGAAATTTTTTTTCAAATTTAATGAAATTTTTATTCAGCACTGGGGACGGTCTTAATACTAATTTTCACTTTGTATCTTTTAATTTTATTACATTTAACTTTTGTTATTAGAATTTGTTAAGAATTTTTACATAAGTAGATCATGTGTAAATCACATTACACACAATATTTAAGATAATAATGCACTTATCTAATGATTTTATTTGTATTTTGTCTACTAAAATAAGAGAGGCAAAGTACAAATGAGATCAACAGATAAGTGTATTATTATTCTCAAAAATCAATAAAAGTGTCATGAATTTCACACACAACCTAATTCCATTTAAATTCATAACAAAATTTTAACAAAGCGTAATAAGATAATACTTTGAAATAGATAACTATTGAGTTTTGACAAATGAATTATAATTTAAGAGGATTTATATACAATGTGTCTATCTAGTGCAGCTTAAATGAGTTATTTATAATTTATTTTAATTTAGAGTGTAGACTACAGTTAAAACCTAGTGATGGGGTTGTGCCTTTATAGGCACAGCACTGTATGAGGTGTTTTGTAAATCTATTTTGATAATCTGAATTGTTCATATTGTAGAGTTCATCGAATATACCATCTGTAAAAAAAAAATCAAATCAATTAGACATTTATAACTCATAACAAGACTACATTTATGTTTAATGTGACAACTGCCTCCTCAATTAAGCAAATTAATTAAATTAATTATGCACTTATTGTTAATTATGTGATTATGTAGTGTTAAGTGCTATTGTTATGCCATGTGATTATTTGATTTGTGTTATTGTGGATAGAAAGGTTAGAGTGCATAATAAACCTGTCTGATTCGCTAATTTTAACAAGTTAAAATTAAGAAAATTGAAAAGGAATTAGAGCCTAATTCACATTAGTATACTTTAAGTAGTGTAATTAAGAAATGAATTATTATTATTTATTATAATTATCATAAAGTATTCTACTCATCTAACCAAAAGAAGAGAACTAGTGGGCTTGATAGATATACCACACGTAGAGAAAGAGAGTGAAGGTGCTCTAAGTATAGAACTCAACAAGAAGAGAAGTAAGGGAGAAAGAACTGGGAGAAAGTTAGGAACTTGGCTTGAATTCTCTTCAATCATCAAAAATAGGTAAACTTTTCTTTCCAATTTCTTGAAACTAAAGCTCCTTTACTTACCATCTGCTAAGATACAAATGTAATTGAGGAAAATTTACAAGGAATTAGAGGCTTTAGTACATGCAAGCCAAGATAGAAAAGAATTGTGGGAAGTTGGCCTTAAATTCAACATGCATGGCATATTTTATGGACATTTGATTTCATTCATTTAATTTCTTGCATAATCTCCATAAATCTAACAGTTTGGAAAGGATTTTCTCATCAATTTTACAACTTGAAGCTTTGAGATACTTAGTTATGTGTTTATGTTTTTAGTTGAAGTCTTGAGCTTTCAACTTGGCCATTTGAACCTTGTTTAGAAGTTTGGGTTTGTGTTTCATAATCAAGACTCAAAGTTAAGCATGTTTATACGAGTTTTTTTGGAATGAATTGCATGAAAATAGGGTTGTTTTTGCGAAGGAACACGCTGCTCAAACAGAGCAGAATTCGGACTCAATTCAAACCCAGACCGCACATGCGACTAGAGGCATCGCACGTGCAGGAGAACCTCCCCTGTTTTTCTTTGCACACTGAAATAAAAGCACCTACGGGGGCAGGTGCGGTGAAGGTCCCGTACGTGCGACTGGGACCCTCGCACGTGCGGCCCTGTTTGGTAAGACTCGACTTGTTTTTCGCTTCTATTTTTCACCTCTTGGGCCTCCGATTGCATGGTTTTAAAGTGTCTTCATGATCATTTGCATCTCACGAGTACATTAGAATGAATAAACGAAATATTAGAATCGAACGAATAAAGACGAATGGTAATTGAGTAAATTAACAATCGAATCAATGGTATTGGCAAAGGATTGAATGTAATTGTATCGTTGTGCTTGAATTTGTTTGGTTAGGTCGAACACCACATCCTTAGTGCCTTATAGCACGTGTTCCACGGAGCCCACTGTGAGTAACAATGTTGTAAAGATATGTTTAAATTGTATTTATTTTCTAAACGATAAATTATATTGTTTCTAAATAATTACTTTCTATTGATTGAATGATAATCCTCTTTTGAATTATATTCGTGGCATCCATAGCGTATTGTTATGGTTATTGTTATTGATATCACTATTGTTACAGAGATCTCTGTTAGTTCCAAATCTTGGAACTATTGTTATTGTTTGATGGCCATCAATTGATTGTTCGGTCTTTAAGACCTATTGCATTGTATTGTATTGTTGCTATCGGATGTACCACGTATGACTTATATGAATATGAATATGATTAAAAATCATTGATCGAATTGAACGATTGATTAACAAAAAGATATTGATTGAAAATGTTCCATGATAATCGATTGTTTCAAAAACTGTAAGGACATCATTCTTAACCTCTTTACACATATGTTATTCACTGGCCTTTAGCTTACAATTTATTATATATATGTAGGTGAACGAGCACCAAACCAAAGCTATTGGTGCCGACCTGAATCTTTGTTTTGTCAAGCCAGCTATTGTGCCTCATAGCGAGGTTCCGAGCCTTAATGTGTCGAGGCTTTTCGGGTGGTTCAAGTCCACTCTTTTGTTTTTGCTAAGTGTAAAGAATGTTTAAGACTTTTGTTTATACTGTCCATGATGATGGGATTAATTCCCTAACTTGCATATTCTCTTATATACATGTGTTTTGGCATAAGTGGTTAAGAATATGGCTATGTATGTAAAAGTTTATTTTCATACAGGTCCTCACAACTCGTTGGACATTATCTTATTATTGATTGGTTTCTGCCAGCCCCGTATCATGTATTATTGTCATTAGTGTTAATCAGGCCTTTGGTAATCACGGATTACTGGCCGGTTACGATGCTAAACCTATAAGAGCGAGTTTGGGTCGTGACAGAGTGGTATCAGAGTACGAGTTATACCGCACGCACGTGTCCAAATGAGCTATAGGATGTCCTAGAAAAGCAATTGGGGCATTGCATGAACATAAATAAGTGTGTGTGGACATGTTATGTGTATATGTGCTAACATGAATAAGTAAACCATTTTTCTTATGTTTATTATTACCATGTTTTATATAGTGCAATGGAGAATGCAAGGAATACAGATGAACCTGAATCATCCGAAACAAGAATTACAAGATTGGAAAGGATGGTTGAATTATTGACTAAGGCTCTAAGACAACAACAGAACCAATAGCCCCCACCTCCTCCTCCGTTGCCAGTGTAGCCTGAACCAAATGTCAATGATGATATGATTGCTTTAATGCAAAAGTTTAATAAAATGAAGCCACCGACATTCCAGGGAAGACTGGAACCACTAAAAGTTGAGGCATGGATCCGCGAAATTGAAAAGCTATTTGAAGTATTCTCGTGTTCCGAGACACAAAAAGTGTTATTAGCTACTTTTATCTTACAAGAGGAGGCAAGACGATGGTGGATGCTTGTGCATAAAGATAATAATGCAATGATTTGGGCTCAATTCAAGGAAGCATTCTATGATAAATACTTCCCTCAATGTGTTTGTGACTGAAAAGTGACCGAATTTGAACAATTGAAGTAGGGTGCAATGTCAGTAGCAGAATATGAAGCTAAATTCACCGAGCTCGCTTGCTATGCACAGCACATGATAGACACTGATTATAAAAAGGCTAGAAAGTTTGAGGGTGGACTTAATGTGGAGATACTTGATCGGATCAATGTTCTAAAATTACTCAAGTATGTGGACGTCCTAGACCGGGCTATCATAGCTGAGACAAATGTTGCAGCATTGAAACAAGCTAAGGCACCAATGACTGAATGGCAGGGTAAGAGATAAAGTTTCCATTTCAAAAAGGGTCGAAACAACTCATTGAATAAGAAGCAAAATACAAGGTCAACAAGCAGTTCTAGCCAAGGCAACAATTCTATACCTCCCTGTCGAGAATGCAGCAAAAGACACAAAAGAGTTTGTTATAGAATTTTCGGGGCATGTTATAAGTGTGGCAAGGTGGGCCACATAGTTAAAGATTGTCCTCTTGCATCTCAAAATTTCACTAGACCTGTAGCAAGTGCTGTAACATCAACCGTTACACCAAAATCCAATCCTAAAGCTACCAGAAAGGAAACTCTAAGGCCAGGTCGAGTGTTTGCACTTGTACTAGGAGATGTGTAGAATACTGAGACAGTGGTGTCAGGTATACTCCCTATTTGTGCTCAAAATGCTTATATTCTGATTAATTCGGGGTCTACACACTCGTTTGTCTCGCATGCTTTCTCACGAAAATTAAATAGACCATTGGAACTCATGAACTATTTATTAGCTGTATCTTCACCTGCTGGGGGGTCTATGACTTGTGCTTATATGTATCCTGCATGTGAGATTGTTATTGGAGATGTGCTTTTATATGTTGATTTGCTACCTCTGAATCTTGATCATTTTGATGTAATTTTGGGAATGGAATGGTTAACCAAATATCATGCCTCCATTGATTGTGTAACAAAATAAATTGTTTTTCGTCCACCTGGATTTCCTGAATTTGTATTTAACGGAGTTGGTGTTGTACCTCCCCCATACTTGATTTCATCTATGAAAGCACTAAAATTGATTAAAAATGGGTGTAAAGGGTATTTATGTTGTATCTTGACTATGCTTGCTGATACTAAAACTAATGTAGACAGTATTCCTATAGTCAGAGAATTCCCAGATGTTTTTCCAGATACTTTGCCAGGGGATTTGATTGATAGGGAGATTGAGTTCATTATTGAGGTGATACTGGGTACACAACCAATTTCCACAGCTCCATACAGAATGACACCTACTGAATTGAAAGAGTTGAAAATCCAGTTACAAAAATTGTTGGACAAAAAGTTTATCCGTCCTGGTACATCACCGTGGGGTGCTCCAGTATTATTTGTGAAAAAGAATGATGGTTCATTGAGGCTTTGTATTGATTACCATGAGTTAAATAAGGTGACAGTGAAAAACAAGTACCCGTTGCCTCGTATCGATGATTTGTTTGACCAACTACAAGGTGCTCAAGTCTTTTCCAAAATTGACCTTAGATTCGGATAACATCAATTGAAAGTCAAAGATAAGGACATTGAAAAAACTGCTTTCCGAACAAGCTACGGACATTATGAATTTCTTGTTATTTCTTTCGGAGTTACTAACGCGCCTGCTGTATTTATGGATCTTATAAACAGAATTTTCAAACCATTCCTCGATGAATTTGTGGTTGTATTTATAGATGACATTTTGATTTATTCCAAGAGTAAAGAGGAACATGAACATCATTTAAGAATTGCCTTGTAAACTTTGAGAGAGAAGAAATTGTATGCAAAACTGATAAAGTGTGAATTCGGGCTTGATAGTGTTATGTTTTTGGGGTATGTGATTAATAAAGATGGCATTTTAGTTGACCCACAGAAAATTAAAGCAGTGGTGAATTGGCCTGGACCGACAAATGTTACTGAAATCTGAAGTTTCTTGGGTTTGGTCGGATATTATCGGAGATTTGTGAAAGATTTTTCCAAAATTTCTTTACCTTTGACTCAGTTAACTCAGAAAAGAGTACCATTTGATTGGAACAATCAAAGAGAATCAGCCTTTCAGGAATTGAAGACTCGATTAGTGACTGCACCGATTCTTACCTTACTCTCAGGTATGGATAGATTTACTATTTTTAGTGATGCTTCTTATAAGGGTTTGGGGTGTGTATTGATGCAGAATGGTTAAGTGATAGCATATGCTTCCCGACAACTGAGACTACATGAAAAGAATTATCCAACACATGATTTAGAGCTTGCCGCAGTAGTATTTGCATTGAAGATTTGACGCCACTACTTATATGGGGCAACATGTGAAGTCTATACAGATCACAAGAGCTTAAAGTACTTCTTTACCTAGAAAAAGTTGAACATGAGATAGTGCAGATGGCTAGAATTGATAAAAGATTATGACTTGCAAATTTTGTATCATCCGGGGAAAGTTAACACTGTTGCCGATGCACTTAGTCGAAAGTCAATTGGGAATTTGGCTTGTTTACTTACTGGGCAGAAAGAATTGCTATATGACCTTGAGAAATTTGGAGTTAACATTGTTTTACGTGAGCAAGGTGGGACCTTAGCTGTTATCACCGCCCAACCGGCACTTATTGAGGAAATTAAAGAGAAACAACAACAAGATGAATTTTTTAAGAAGATCATTGACGAACAAGAATCCAAACCAAGGCCAGACATTATTTTCAAAAATGGTGTATTGAATTTTCAAGGTAGATTATGTGTACCTGTAACAACCCCGACCTCTGATTTACGTAAATTTATGATTAATAATGCCTAATAAGTAATTAAGGTGAAATTTTGCATTCATTACGCGTGTGTTACGTGTTATATGAGTTTCTATCTGTTCTGTGTAGGAATATGTCTCTGATTTTATTTTATTTTGTAAATTGAAGGCCTTATCAGCATCCGATTTAGAAATTGACTTGGTATATGTGTTATTTGAAATTTTTAGAACATTATGGTAGGTTCAATTAAAATTCGATTCGGAACGAATTAAATTAGAATAATTGAAGTCAATTGCTTAGCTTAATTACAAATAACTAGCCTAAACTAATCAAGCATATAACATTTTCTACCATCATCTTGAACAAAAAACGTGTAGAGAGAGAGAGAGACTAGGGAGAAGGCTTCAAACAAAGGAATTTGCTAGAGAATTAAGGGGAATTGAAGAATTTGAACAAGAACTCACTAGAATTCAAGGAATTGAGAACCTAAGGTAAGAAATCAAGCCTTTAGTTTTGTACTTAGGGTACTTAGCACATGAATTCAAAGAATTAAGTTGTGTAATGCTAGAATTGAGCTAAAATGAAAAATATAGGCCATACCATGCATGCATATCTATATCATGGCATCTTGAGGAAGTTTTCAAAGAATTCTCACATGCATGTTATCATTCTACCTTAGTTTTGAGAATTCATCTCATTTTCCATCAATTTATCTCATTTGATCATGTTTTGAAGGCTTTAAACTTACACTTTTACATGCATGATGTATAATGTTATGTTTTCAAATATTTGAGTTTCATTTTGGATAATTGGTATACTTTTGGACCTTGATTTCATGAAATGATCTTCAATTCTTTATGTTTTCCAAGTTTAGACTTATTTTCTCAAGTTTTGGGGCCCAAAGGTTGAGTTTAATGGCTTTGAATTCAAGTTTGGAGAGTGTCAGAATCTGCGCTTAAGCGGACACTCTGTGATCTTGCAATTCCACTCGAGTGACCTGAAGTCCACTCGAGCGTGAAATGCATGCTCCCAGAAGTTGCATGTTTTGCAGACCCCTCGAGCGGTAAGAGTTGCACTCAAGCGAGGGCATGAGTCCCCTGTTTGAGCGAGAGTCGAGCGGCGGAGATTCCACCTAACCAGTACTTTTGCAAAGTTTACAGAGCGCTCGAGCGAAGGAAGTGGCACTCGAGTGGCCCCTCACATGTTTGCATGTCCGCTCGAGCGAGAGAAATTGCGCTCGAGTGTAACCCCTGTTTTTAGTAAGTTTTATTAAATGTGTTAAAGTGCATTTTAGCATCCACAACGCATCCTAGGCATTCCTAGGCCATGCTTAATAAGAGGTTAAGACCTAGAAACACACTAAGAATGAAACGAAAGAGATTAAGTACCAACCGAGTGTGTGTTTCATTATGTGTTTCTGCTGTGTGTATGTAAGTCACGTGCCCCAAGTTATCTGATTTGTTTGTTCTGTATGAAGTGTGAACAAGAACATGATTATAAATCTATATCTGATATGAACTCTGATTTATGAACCTGATGTGGACATCATTCATTTAAACCCTTTACTCTGTTATTATTCATTAGGCTTCCGCTCACTATTTATTTTATGTATGTAGGTGAGCAAGCGCGTGACCAGGCTTAAGCCAATTGTTGTGCCTCACAGGGAGGTTCCTTTTTGAAGAAGCCAAGTTTTGTAAACCTGATAAGAATATTTTCGCTGTTTGTTTTGCTTATCTATGTATAGGAACAAGTTTCCCTTTTTGGTTACATCTGTGTATGTGGGTGACGTAAGACTATTGTGTTATGACATATATATATATATATTTGAAAATTTCTGTCTCATATACGTTATCACAGCTCTATGGACAATGTATGTTTCTATAATTGCTTCCGCAGCCCCTTATTATATGTCATTTTGTTAAGAGGCCTTTGGTAATCCAAGGATTTCTGGCCAGTTACGATACTAAACCTATAAGGACGGGTTTGGGTCGTGACAGTACCAAATGATCCGAATTGAAAAAGCGAGTCTTGTAAGAAGCCCACAGTTCAAGATTTTCTATCCACCAAGGGAATACAAAAATGTACCAAGACTTGAAGCTTAATTTCTGGTGGTCAAGAATGAAGAAAGAAATTGCTGAGTTTGTGTCAAAATGCCTGCATTGCCAACAAGTCAAAGCCGAGCACCAACGACCCGCGGGATTGCTTCAACCACTGCCAATACCGGAGTGGAAATGTGAGCATATTACCATGGATTTTATTGTTGGACTACCTCACTTCAATAGAGGTATGGATTCAATTTGGGTTATTGTTGACCGTTTGACTAAGTCTGCTCATTTCTTACCTGTCAAAACAATTTATAATGTGGATAAGTTGGCTACAATTTACATTAATGAGATTGTTAGATTGCATAGAGTGCCTGTATCCATTGTTTCTGATAGGGACTTGAAGTTCACATCAAGATTTTGGCGAAGTCTACAAACAGCATTGGGTACTAAATTGAGATTGAGCAGTTGTGGACTCACCTTTTTCTCGCGCCCCCCGCCTTTCAGAAAAGGGGTTTGAAATGAAAAGGTCTCACAGTTAGGGCTCTTGTCGTGGTTTTGAATCTAGTCTCACAAGTGCAATGTGAAACTGATAAACACCAAAGAGTCCAATCCGGCAAATCTTTTTGGAAAATCAATTTTAAATCAAATAATGCTAAAATTGGACTGTTTTGCCAAATTACAAAGTCGCCACCTAAATATTTTTATTTTTGGAGAAATTTAGGAAATCCTGACTCGTGCCAAAGGCCACGTGTCCGTCGTCACCAAAGTTGTCTTGGCTTGGGAACTTAGGTACAAAGGGGGAAGGTCATGAAATGAGCACCCTCGCTTGACCGATCAAAGATCAGCCTCTACTAATCATGATATGAGATTTTAAAAACCTTATGTGTTTTTATTTCGGTTATTAGCTAACCTTACTATGTGATGCACACGCATACAAGTATAGACTACATCACAAGAATTGGAACATTTCAAGTCATGTTTGTTTGCGAAAATTGTTTGAATTTGCCACTCTCAAGTGGGCTTAAAAGATGCAGATTTGCCACCTCAAGTGGGCTTAAAACATGATTTGCCACTCTTAAGTGGGCTTAAAACATACATTCATCGAATTGTTCCAATTCAAACAACAGGCCTTCATCCACAAGCATTCATGTAGTTTAGCAAGTAAGCACATAACTTCATAACAAGCATGCTAATCATGGAAATATGGCAATCACACTTATGTAAGCATGTTAAAGCATAAAACTCACCGAGTACTCCAAGCCAAAACAAAAACTAAGTTAGAAAAATGCATGATTCCTAACTATGTTAGATGACTAATGCAACACATGCAATATGAAATTAATAGGCTCAGCTACTAAATCATGGTATTTGTAACACTTTGATGGCATGCTTTGAAATACGTATTCGAATAAGTATTGAATTGACAATGCAATTTGAATGATTTGCCGAGCTTCGGTGCATGCAAAACAAATGAATGGATGCAAACATGCAAGCATAAGGTATGCTAATTGAAATATGATACTCCTAAACTAACCATCGAAAGTGGTTAAGTAAAAAGGAGAAAGACGCGGGGTTCGAAGACATACACACACAAACACACTTATTACAAATTTGCAACATCATGCCCTCACGAAGGAGGGTTCGAATGAATATCTAACTAGCTACGCTAATTAAGCTAAGCTATTACAAACCAAAACTAATTAACTATTCTAAGCTAATTATTACAACAATTGAAACAAATTAACTAACTATTCTAAGCTAGTTAAATATTACAAATAAGAATTGAAGAATTAGTTACACTAATTAATTAAGTACAACATTTGAATTAACTAGCTATTCTAAACTAACTAAAGCAATTAAATGGCTTTGAGGGTGAGGGACGCATGCATGCTTGGTTGCTCCACCCGAAAATGCCACCGCCTTACCATCAGATGCCTCTGTTTTCACTTGTTTGATCACTAAAAATTGTGCCAACTCCTAGAATGCCTTTGCTCCAACTCAAGAGCACATTTGTGCAATTTTTCATTGGTGGCTAGTTGGCTACAAAAGGTGGCCGTTGGCCACTTCAAGTGGCCAGTTGGCCACCCCTACCCCGAACTTCTTCTTTTGCTGCAATAGAGAGAAAACAGAAGCAAAGCAATATATTTTCAAGGTTTGTGTGCATTGCTACTCTCCTTGTCATTACACAAGTTCAAAGGATTGTAACTCTCAGCCCTCAAACCATCAACCAGGCATTTTCAATGCATGATGGCTAAGGAACGGAGCTTGCACAAGTTAATGAATTCAAAACAAGACTCGACAAAACTACAACCCTATCATGCATGATCAAGGGTGATAGTGACCAAGAAAAGTGGCACGTTTCATCACTTTAAGTATGAAACGTCCCATTTTTCTCGTGTTCAAATTAACGTCCGATCCGAACACATGCAATGCAACACGAAGATGTTGAATCTTGCCTCTTTTACTTTGTTCATTTTGTTTACACATTTTAACTTACCAATCCATTCTTTAATTGATTAAGTCTAAGGTGAGTGTCCTCTAATGGAAAGAGGGCTTAAACCACAAGTACCTTGAGTATGAAAGAGACCTCAGGCCGTTGGTAATGAACTCCCAAAGGAATTAAACCATTAGGCATGAGGGTCTCAATTTCACAATCAAGCCAACAAAAGGGTTCAAAGCCACTTTCAAAATAAATGAAAGAGTAAAGAAGAGAGGGAGATTGCAGAGATTTCAGTGCTGAAATGAAGTGCAACATGACTCTAAAGCATACAAAAAACTCATGCAATTCATGCTAAAAAGCCTAAAACATTAAGCTAGTGAAGCCTCTTTACATTACAACCACACAATACAAGGCTCAAAAAGTACAAACACTTCAAAACAGTCCTAAACCAGCCTAAAAGGAGTCCTAAAACATGTTTGAAGTAAGCTAAAAATAGCTAGAATAAGAAGCCAAAACATAGCACAAGTTAAATTATTAAGCACAATTGCACTACAAGCATACAAAGCGAGCCTCAAGTACTCCAAACAGCCCAAAACAGAGCTAAAACATGCCAAAATAAAGCCTACAACATGCTTGAATTAAGCTGGGTTAAGCTAGAAAATCATGTTAACATATGAAGCAACCTAGGCATGGAAGCAAGACACAAAGAGAGGAGGCTAACCCCTCCCATTTTGGACTTCAAAATTTGATTTTTACCACTGAAATAACTCTGATTTTCAGTGATTAAAATAGCCAAGAAGTTTGATTTAAAGGTGGTAAGAAATGGCACAAAAAGCTTCATAAACTAAGAAACAAAAGGGGGGGAACAAACCCCTAACCCATAAAGACTTAAACCACCATTTTCAAGCCTAAAAAACATAGTTTTATATACCTCAAAATCAGCATTAAAACAGTTCAAAAAAAAGGTAAAACAAGCTATGCAAGACAAGTTCTAAAGATGAGTCTTATACCTCTTGAAGCACAATACAATTTTAGGCAACAAAACTAAGCAAAATCCCTTTCAAGAGCTCCAAGAAGACCTCCTAGAATCTCAGCTCCAAGGTAGTCAAGTTTGATCAAGGGTCTATGTGCAAAAGTGTAGAGAAAGCTAATTACAAAGCACAAAATAAGACGAGAGAGAGAGAATTCTAGAGAGAGAGAGAAATTTGATCCAAATTTTCTAACCCCCCAAAATGGGGGAGAACACCCCCTATATATAGAAAATCAAGATTCAAGCTTGTATTCATCCCTCCATATACGTGTATGGTGATGCACTTTAGTGAACAACAGTTGGCACAGCTAGCAAACAAATATCTAAAAAATGAGACAAATGGCTGTTGGCCACCAAAAGTAGCCGACAAGAACAAAAAGTGGCCGACAAGGCCAAAAATTGGCCGACAAAGTCCCTCTCCCTTCCAGGCAAGAGGCAACAAGGTTTGGCCCAAAAACAAGCACAAAACAAATAAGTTTAGAGGCTTAAAGACAAGGCGTTCCACCGAAGACTTCGAGCGCTCAAAACGAGCACAAACAAGCACAACCATCTAGTGCACAAACGATGACATCCGAATCTTGAGGTCGGTTAAAAATGGGGTGTCTACAACAGTGCATACCATCCACAGACCGATGGCCAGTCAGAAAGAACAATTCAAACTCTGGAGGACATGTTGCGTATGTGTGTGCTTGATTTTCAAGGGAATTGGGAAGCTCACTTGTTTCTAGCTGAATTTGCCTATAATAACAATTTCCATTCGAGCATTGGTATGGCGTCTTTTGAAGCATTATATGGCAAAAAATGTCAGTCTCTTATTTATTGGGTTGAAGTTGGAGATGGGCCTTTACTTGGGCCTGAAATTGTACATGAAACAACGGAAAAGGTGAAGTTAATTCAACAAAGATTGAAAACCGCGCAAAGCTGACAGAAAAGTTACGTGGCTGTTCGAAAACGAGACAGGGAATACGAAGTGGGTGATCATGTTTTTATTAAGGTGACACCAGTGAAAGGACAGACTCACTTTGGAACCAAGGGCAAGTTAGTACCGAGATATGTTGGGTCGTATGAAATCATTGAAAAGATTAATTCGATGGCATATCAGGTAGCGCTTCCTCCTGAAATGGAACATATACATAATGTCTTTCATGTTTCAATGTTGTGGGATTATCTTCAGGATCATTTTCATGTTATTGAGCCTACTCATGTGGTATTGAGTGATGACTACACTTATGAAGAACGACCTATTCAAATTGTAAACCGACGAATTAAGAAGTTGAGAAATAAAGAAATCCTGTTGCTGAAAGTAGATTGGCAAAAGCATGGTGGTGCCTATGCAACTTGGGAAAGAGAGGATGATATGAAGAAAAGATATCTAGACCTATTTCCACTTGATCTTATATTCCTTCCGAAGAAAGGAAATTGAGTGTGAAGGACCAAAAGCCCTAAGGGGGAAAGAATGTGACAATCGCCGCCTTAATTAAGCAAATTAATTAAATTAATTATGCACTTATTGTTAATTATGTGATTGTGTAGTGTTAAGTGCTATTGTTATGCCATGTGATTATTTGATTTGTGTTATTGTGGATAGAAAGGTTAGAGTGCATAATAAACCTGTCTGATTCGCTAATTTTAACAAGTTAAAATTAAGAAAATTGAAAAGGAATTAGAGCCTAATTCACATTAGTATACTTTAAGTAGTGTAATTAAGAAATGAATTATTATTATTATTTATTATTATTATCATAAAGTATTCTACTCATCTGACCAAAGAAGAGAACTAGTGGGCTTGATAGATATACCACACAGAGAGAGAGAGAGAGTGAAGGTGCTCTAAGTATAGAACTCAACAAGAAGAGAAGTAAGGGAGAAAGAACTAGGAGAAAGTTAGGAACTTCGCTTGAATTCTCTTCAATCATCAAAAATAGGTAAACTTTTCTTTCCAATTTCTTGAAACTAAAGCTCCTTTACTTACCATCTACTAAGATACAAATGTAATGGAGGAAAATTTACAAGGAATTAGAGGCTTTAGTACATGCAAACCAAGATAGAAAAGAATTGTGGGAAGTTGGCCTTAAATTCAACATGCATGGCATATTTCATGGACATTTGATTTCATTCATTTAATTTATTGCATAATCTCCGTAAGTCTAATAGTTTGGAAAGGATTTTCTCATCAATTTTACAACTTGAAGCTTTGAGATACTTAGTTATGTGTTTATGTTTTTAGTTGAAGTCTTGAGCTTTCAACTTGGCCATCTGAACCTTGTTTACAAGTTTGGGTTTGTGTTTCATAATCAAGACTTAAAGTTAAGCATGTTTATATGAGTTTTTGGGAATGAATTGCAAGAAGATATGGTTGTTTTTGCAAAGGAACACGCTGCTCAAACAAAGCAGAATTTAGACTCATTTCAAACCCAGGTCGCACTTGCGGCTCGATGCACCGCACGTGCGGGAGAACCTCCCTTGTTTTTCTTTGCACACTGAAATAAAAGCACCTGCGGGGGCAGGTGCGGTGAAGGTCCCGCACGTGCGGCTGGGACCTCTGCATGTGCGGCCTTGTTTGGTAAGACCTAGCTTGTTTTTCACTCCTCTTTTTCATCTCTCGGGCCTCCGATTGCATGGTTTTAAAGTGTTTTCATGATCATTTGCATCTCACAAGTGCATTAAAATGAATAAACGAAAGATTAGAATCGAACGAATAAAGACGAATGGTAATTGAGTAAATAAACAATCAAATCAATGGTATTGGCCAAGGATTGAATGTAATTTTATCGTTGTGCTTGAATTTGTTTGGCTAGGTCGGACGCCGCATCCTTAGTGCCTTATAGCACGTGTTCCACGGAGTCCACTGTGAGTAACAATGTTGTAAAGATATATTTAAATTGTATGTATTTTCTGAACGATAAACTATATTGTTTCTAAATAATTACTTTCTATCGATTGAATGATGATCCTCTTTTGAATTATATTCGTGGCATCCATAGCGTATTGTTATTGTTATCGCTATTGTTACAGAGATCTTTGTCAGTCCTAAATCTTGGAACTATTGTTATTGTTTGATGGCCATCAGTTGATTGTTCAATCTTTAAGACCTATTGCATTGTATTGTTGCTATCGAATGTAACACGTATGACTTATATGAATATGATTAAAAATGATTGATCGAATTGAACGATTGATTGACAAAAAGATATTGATTGAAAATGTTCCATGATAATCGATTGTTTCAAAGACTGTAAGGACATCATTCTTAACCTCTTTACACATGTTATTCACTGGTCTTTAGCTCATAGTTTATTATATATATGTAGGTGAACGAGCACCGGTCCAAACCTAGTGGCGCTGACCTGAATCTTTGTTTTGTCAAGCCAGCTATTGTGCCTCATAGCGAAGTTCCGAGCCTTAATGTGTCAAGGTTTTTTAGGTGGTTCAAGTCCACTCTTTTGTTTTTGCTAAGTGTAAAGAATGTTTAAGACTTTTGTTTATACTATCCATAAAGATGGGATTAATTCCCTAACTTGCATATTCTCTTATATACATGTGTTTTGGCATAAGTGGTTAAGAATATGGCTATGTATATAAAAGTTTATTTTTATACAGGTCCTCACAGCTCGTTGGACATTATCTTATTATTGATTGGCTTCCGCCAGCCCCCGTATCATTTATTATTGTCATTAGTGTTAATCAGGCCTTTGGTAATCACGGATTACTAACTGATTACGATGCTAATCCTATAGAGGCGAGTTTGGGTCGTGACATTTAAAAAAACAAACTATTAACATAATTTTGATAAATTTTTAAAAACTAATTATGGTGCGATCATAAGTCTATACATATCTGATTAACCTCATTTTTTAAATGAATAATGGGGTGTTTTGGAAAGATGGTAAAAAGCTGGTTTTTTGCTTTTTACCAAGCTTTTTGGCTTTTTTGGAAAGTGATTTGGGAAGTTGGTAAATAGCTACTTTTTTGCTTTTTTGTATAATATTTATTTATGGTGTCACATCACATTAAAATGACCAAAATACCCCACCAAACTTAGGAAATTTACTTCTTAACCCATGTGGTTGTTTGAACAATGATGTAATTTCATGGAGGACAATTACGTAAATTCACCACTTGCATTTTTGGCCCTTCCCAAATCAACATGCTTGTTTTTTTTGTGCTATCACTTGCGTTTTTGGAATGCTGCAAAACGCAACTTGTTGCTCACTTCCCAAATGGACACCATATATTCGATGAATCCTATAATATGAACAATTTAAATTATCAAAATAAAATCGAAATAAACCTCAATCGGGGCGTCACAGCGGTTGCTGTGAAAGCAGCCTCCTTTGTCCCACTGTTTAGTACAATTTTGTTTACAACTTAATGATAAAAATAGTTTAAATAAATTTTAAGAAGTTGATTATTTAGAAACTAGAAGGGGATGTTTTTAATATTAATGTTTTGATTCATATAACACTTAAAATATTTAAATTTTTTTTTATTGAAAACATTAAAATATGAAAAATAAAAAAGTACAATTTTTTGAAAATTGTTTTCTAAAAACCAGAACCAAACAAGTTAATTAATTTTTTTATACTAAAATATATATTTTAACTTATTTATCATTGTATATTCATACCATTTGCATTAATTTTTGTCATTTTAATCAACCTAAAAAGGAATGTTGGTATAATTATTAAATTTCAAGATAAGTCAATTAATTTACCTATAATTACCGTGAAAAGTTAATCAAAATTTTATCTTGAAATTAATGTATAAGATGTAAATTTAAAACTAATTATAGATCATACATAGAATAAATTTTATCTACACATTAAATAACAATAAATTATAAATTATAAATGAAATTTAACGTATAATTTATGAATACTAGATAATGACAACCATGTAGTCATTGTAGAAGATAAGTAAGAAAATAATATAGATAATTATTTTTACTCTTATAAACGCCCACTTTTCAAAGATATAATAAAAATTTAAGGGTTTTTTTAAATAAAATTTTTGACTAGATAGGTTTTTTTACTAATTTACAATATTTATGGACTTATATTTTATTTTTGTAATATTTTCAAGGACTAAATAGGTTTGAATAGATACTTTAGGAACTCAATGGATTCAATCGATAGTTTAGAAATTAAATATACTTTGAGTTGATTCATAGTAGTTAAGGTGGATATTTTGACAAAAATGAATTTGTCAATTCTATTAAAGAATTAACTTTTAAACTACAATCAAATGAGGATTTGGATCGTCTGTAGTGTTTTCTGTAATATCTCAAAATGACATCATTTTGGGATAAATTGTACTTTTTTAAAAAATTATTGACCAAAACCTGCCCCTGTATCATTTTTGGGGAGAAATAAAAAAAATTAAATAAATAAATAATATGCGGGTTTACTCACTCTAAAGTCTCAAGTTTGAAACCTCCTAAGTGCAAACAATTTATTGGAACCAATCTAGATTGGATTTTGCCTTAGCTTTAATTGGAAACTCCGCTAGTACTAGACTAATTAATCACCAATTAATAAAGTCCAATGGACTGGATATCGAATTATAAAAAATATATATAATGCAATGAATCCCTTCATACATAGCTCCCTTCTAGGGTTACAAATAAGTCGAACCTAGTTAAGTTGAGTTTTTGAGTGTCCAAGCTTGTTTATCAAAAATAAGCTCAAATAATCGAGCTCGAGCTCGGCTTGTCAAATATTTAATGAACTCAAGCTCGGTTTGAGCTGACTCGATTACATAAACTCGATTACATAAACGAGCAAAGTTTGAGCTCAAAAAGAAAAAAAAAAACTTAAATTAATTTACTTACTAAAGATAAAAATATAAAATTATGAGTAAACTATACACTAATACTTATATTAATAACAAATTTCATCAATCAAATATGTAAATTTATACAAACACCAAACATAAGAGAAAAATAAAATAGATTATTGACAATTTATTTGATATGTTATTAAAAATAAATATTAATTTATTCATTTCTATGTTCACTAGTCTTATCGAGTCGAGTTTAGAGTTACTCGAGCTCGGGTGTTGATTAATAAATGTGCCTAAAAATCGAAATCAAGCTCATTTATTTAGAGCTTGTTTGGCTAGAACTTTTTGGTTAAAAAAACACAAAAGACAAAATAGGCTAAATAAGTCAATAAAATAAAATGACACATCTAAATCATAATCATTTTATTGTTTCTCTCACAAAAATCAAAAAAGCCAAACCAAATAAACTTTTAGTCCCAAGCTAAAGAGTTGTTTTGGAAATATAGTTGATTGACTTTTTGATTTTTTTTTTTTTAAAAAAACATATAAAAAATATGAGGGATGGTGTGACCTAAAAGTGGTTAAAAGTTAAAAGATGACCTTTGATCATATTCTTAAAATAACCCAAAATAGTTTTTAATAAAAAACCAAAAAACTAACTAAAAAAACCAATTTCCAAACGACTTAGGTCTCGTTTGGGAACAAGCTTTTTTAGTAATATTTTAATTTTTTAGCTAAAATATGAGGTTAAAAAAAATAGTATATCTAGAATGACTTTTTAATTTTTTACAAAAAAATGTGCAAAAAATAAAGAGAAAAGTGAATCTTTAACCTTTTGGTATAGATTATAAAAATTTTAATTTTTTTAATAATTTTTTTGACTTTTAGACTAAAACTATTATATGCCAAACAAAACCTTTGTAAACTAGACGAGCAAAAACCTATTTATTAAGACCATCCGCATCGGTCTCAACAAATTTTGAGTCAAATTATAACCCAAAATTCACTTTTGTTATTTTAGCTAGTCACATTTTTAGTGCTCACTGTATCAAACTCTCTATTTTAACTCAATCTTATTAAAATATTAATTTCTTATTGTATTTGTTATTCTTTATTTTTTTATTAAATTGATGAGATGCTACCCAAACAATTCTTAAAAATGCAAAAAATAAAAATAAAAAATAAATTGCCGTTGACCGGCTGGTCAACCGGTTAGGTTAATTTTGGACAATTTTTTTCTTCTGCTACAGGCACTCACGGGACATCCAATAGGATATCCAGGAGGACATCTGGGTGGATGATCGGTTTAAAGATTTTGGCCCAGTTTTGCTCCAAAAAATATAATAAAAAATCATGTAGCTAATTCACAGTGGCTCAACAAAGTTGTTGAGGTACTGTAGCAAATTTAACAAAAAGTTAATTTTGAAAAAAATTGTTGAGACTATTAGAAAACAAATTTGTTATTTTAGCTAGTCACCTTTTTAGTACTCACTATGCATCAAACTCTCTATTCTAACTCAATTTTATTAAAATATTAATTTCTTATTGTATTTGTTATTCTTTATTTTTTTATTAAATTGATGAGATGCTACCCAAATAATTCTTAAAAATGTAAAAAAAAAATTAAAAATTAAAAATTAAAAAAAATTGCTGTTGACTGATTGACCGGCTGGTCGGCCTGTTAGGTTAATTTTGAGAATTTTTTTTCTTCTACTACAGGTACTCACAGGACATCCAATAGGATATCCAGGAGGACATCCGAGTGGACGACCAGTTTAAAGATTTTAACCCAGTTTTGCTCCAGAAAATATAATAAAAAATCATGTAGCTAATGAACAGTAGCTCAATAAAGTTGTTGAGGTATTGTAGCAAATTTAACAAAAATTAATTTTTAAAAAAATTGTTGAAATTGATAAAAAAATAAATTTGATACTGATGCTCCTTATAATAACTTCAAAACTATTTTTTATTTTGATACTAATGCTCTCTACAATAACTTCAAAACTATTTTAGAAAATTTGATGCAAAAGCTCCAACAACTCTATTCATTTCCAGCTCCACTCCCTCTCATGCAGATAAGGCAAGGACTAAAAGAAATGAGCACCCCCCATTACTC
This sequence comes from Camellia sinensis, assembly GCF_055761805.1. Taxonomy (NCBI): domain Eukaryota; kingdom Viridiplantae; phylum Streptophyta; class Magnoliopsida; order Ericales; family Theaceae; genus Camellia; species Camellia sinensis. The sequence goes on from NC_138964.1 coordinate 78,122,202, forward strand.
CCTTACCAAGAGTCCCCCCCTGTATTGATAATGACAGTCAACTTTTGGTGTAGCAATGTGGAACCAACACTGTTGGACTATCACTGTTGTTGCATTTTACCCAAATATTTTTGGGAATATTATTTCTAAAAAAATAATTATAAATTAATAAAAAAATTATCAACACTAAAAATTAAAGTTATACATTTTTCAATAATTATGTAATTATTTTTCTGATACAACACTGTAATGTAATTCTCTCAATATTTTTCATGTTAAGTTGATAGTAATCATAACCATGTACAAATAAAATTTATATACAAAATATTTATTTAAAATAATGTAATTTTAGATCTTATCAGTTTAAATAAAATGTTTTCAATGTTTAGTCTCGTGACCTTTTAGGTAACTCAAAAGATCGTGTTGACTATGTTCTTAAGTGAAGATTCAGATTAATTTGTCTCTTAATGGTGGTTATGAGTTGCTAAGTTAGTTTTCTTTTTTCAAACATGAAATTGTCATAAATTTAATTTACATATCCATTGTCGACAAAAACATATTTTTAGAATATACTCGTCAAAATCTATAAAATAAAATTAATATTCAATATGAAATTGTGTAAGAAGAAATTGAGAAATTTCACAATTATGAAAGGAGATTTCTCAATTTTTTAGAACCCTAAAATTTCATAACTTGTGCGGTTTAAGTGATTGCAAAATTTCACACTTATTATGTAGAAAAAATGAAATTTTACTTTTGTGTAAAAATTGAAATTTTATAAAATAAAATAAAAAAAAAATTCTTTAGATATTTAAAAAATTACGAAATTTCTTGATTTCTATGTCTGAGAAACTCCAAAATTTCCCCTTCACAATTTTGTATAAAAATTGTAAATTTTAGTTACATGATAAAGTTCACTGTTTTTAAAAGTTGCAATTTTTCTCAATTTTTTAAAAAGCAATGTTAGGGCCTTCAAACAAATTATCAAAATTTCTACATAATACTCACATAAGTGTGCCACATCCATGTGAATATTGTGTAGAATATTTGATAATTCTTTTGGAGTTTAGCATTTTTATTTTTAAAAATGCTAAAATTTGCAATTTTATAAAACTAATTTTTTTTAGTTTTTTTTAATTCTATATTAAATATTTTTTTATATAAAACTCCTCAAATATGTGTCAACATAATTTTTTTTTTATAAAAAAAAAAAAAAACAGAATTTGTGAAAGAAATGAATATAATTTTAAAATTATTTATTAAAAAATATCTCACACATCATTTAACTTGTTTATGCATACCTTACTTTATTAACAAGGATGTTTGAACCAAAATGTGATGCAATGAGCTTAAAAAATGGGATAATTTCATTTCAAAAAATGTTAGGAACCCACCCTTATGAACTCATAATTTATCTTGAATGTGTTTGTATAGTAGAAATTAAATTGATAAAGTATAGAGTCCATGAGTAAAATAAATTTGAACCATTGATTTCTTTTTCCGAGTAAATGCTATGTTGACAAGGATGAGTTTGTAATGTTGTTGTTTCATCTCATTGTATATTCATAAAAATATTTTAAATTAGTAGTAAATTTTATAAATATTAAAAAATAAAATCATAATTATTTTCATGCATTTGTAATTGACTTTTGAGAAAACCTCTAACATGTAATTTTCCATTAAAAATATTGAATTACGGGACCTATAGAAAATTTTAGCAACTACAAATTAAGGTATTTGATCAAAATTAATTACAAATACATGAAGATACAAGTTTTTTCTATGTAGAAAAATTCAACAAAAGTTGTACCCCACTAAAAAAAATCACATTTTTGTAATTATTTACCTCATTTTTCACTATTTTGTAATTTCCCTAGAGATCATTATCCATAATCTTAATAGAGATTGGATCTTCCAAACCGACCCATTGCGAGCCCATTTTTTGATCTGTCTTAATAATCTAAATTATACATTTTGTAAGACATCATAAGAAGATTATACATATCAAAAATTAAATTGATTTATATTATCCGTTAATTATATTTTAGATGAATGTGATCTAATTGAGTGACTCTCAATATATAACCTCAATTAATAATTTAGATTATCAAAATGAGTTTAAAATAAAGTCAGAATAAACCGAACTGTCCAATTAAATCCCAAACCAAAAGGAATCCAATCTCACCATAATAATAGATTGAGCATGGGTGGGGATGATATAGCGCAATGCTTCACGGTTGTATGTCGTGTCTCTATAAATTTCCCATTAATCAACCCAAGTTGGAGAATGTTTTTGGTTAGCTATTTTTCTAAACAAGGTTGGATCAACCTTTTTTTTCCCCCTTTTTTCCTAAAATGAAATAGAAGTTTGTAATATGTTAAAAATATTTGTTAAAACGTGTTATATCACAAAAATTGATAAAACAATACTTTTGTATATTATTTGTTAATCTAAAGTATAAGATAGTGACATTATAAAAATATTAAAATGTGTGTTAAATAAGTACTAAGGCCTTGTTTGGCAAGTGACTTTTTTAGTCAAAAAGTCAAAAAGTTACTTAAAAAATCAAAAAGCCAACAACTTATACCAAAAAGTTAAAGATTTCATTCTCTCTCTACTTTTTGCACATCTTTTCGTAAAAAGTCAAAAAGTCATCCCAAACATACTAATTTTTTTTATATCATATTTTAGCCAAAAAACTAAAAAGTTACTAAAAATACATATTCTCAAACGAGGCCTAAATCTAATTAAATATGTATATATATAATAAAATAATTAAAAATTAGCCATCTTTTCCTCCCTCTCTCTTTTCATAACAGGTCACCACAGTGGAGTCTCTCATCAAATTATGGACACTTTAAGCAATATATTAAAGGGTCTAGTTTGTCTCAAGTTGAGATCAAGACTGGACCCGTTCAGTCCGGCCCATGGGGTCTTTTTTGGGGTCCGTTTTGATAATTCGAATCATTCAATGTGTAGAACTCGTCGAGTACTATATGCCTGTAAAAAATCATATTGATCGGATATCAATAGCTATGTGATCAAATCAGTTTTGTATAAAAAAAATGGACGGTGAAAAAATTAACGGTTGATAAAAAACTATTTTGTTCACATAGCTATCGATATCCGATCAACGTGATTTTTTACAGGCATATAGTACTCGACGAGTTCTACACATTACGGTTCAGATTATCAAAACGAGACCCGTGATGGGCCCTCACGGATCCAACAGTACGGTCCAAGTATCTCAACCGACTTTTTATTGAAACTAGTTTTATTTTATTTTACTCTTTTTAATAAGTTTGGCTTTTACATTCTCTATTTTAACATTGTTAGTTCAAGTTAGTTGTAGTTAAAGGGTTTTGAAAAAGTTTGTTTTGTGTGAATAAATCGACAAAATAGTAAGTAATATTAGAATACAGTGATAAATGACATACTAACACCAATGCACAAAAAAAAGTACTTAGGCTTGTTTTAGAAAATATGTTAAAAGTTGATTTTTTATTTATTTTTTTTAAAAATGTATAAAAAAGCAGAAGGCGTGATTCAAAACAACTAAAAAAATTAAAAAATTAACTTTTAGCCGAGTTCTCAAAAATGGAAGAGGGGTCATTGTTGTGAGCCCCTCACTGCCTGTTCCTACTGTGTAGATGAGACGGCAACATTTATGCTTTATTTGTTCTTTTTTTTTTTTTTTTTTTGATTGTTTGGATAAAGCAGGGCTCTTTTACTTTTTTTTCAGTTATTTGTTTTAGGGTTTAGATAAACAATGCTCTTTCATTTTTTTATTTTTTCTTTTAAGGTTCAGTTTAATTAGGATAAAAATGGTAGAAAGTAAAAGAAATGGAAAAAAAATTAATTTTTTTGTAAGTTTGTTTAGCATGAAAGTGATGAAAATTACAAGAAAATTAATTTTTTTATACAAGTTATAATAGTATAGTAACTAAACTTTTCAATTTTTTTCAAAAAAACAAAAGAAAATACGATAAGTTTAAATTTGTTATAAAGATAATTACTTATAATTTGTTATAATTAGAATTCTTGTAATTGTAATTATAAGTAAGAAAATAAGAATTCTAATTATAGGTAATTACTTTTATAGTAAATTTAAGTTTCTTATATTTTCTTACGTTTTTTACAAGAAAGTGAAAGCTTAATTACCACGCTATATAAGTTATACAAAAAATAATAATTTTCTTCTAACTTCCATCATTTTCATGCTAAAAATTAAAAAAAAAAATTCAAAAAAATTCTATTTCTTTTACTTTTTACTATGTTTATCCTAGCCAAACTGAGCTTTTCAATATATATATATATATATATCATGAAAGTGGGCTGTTTATCTAAACCCTAAAATAAAAAATAAAAAAAAGAGCCCGTTTTATCTAAAAAGGGCAAATTACATATACCCCTCGAGATTTAGCTAAATTACAAATACACCCTTGAGGTTTCGGAAATTACATCCCACTTCTGAGATTTATATTTTCATAACAAATTGCCTCCTAATTTGTTATGCAAATATAACCTTCAGGGGGCATCTATAATATCTCAAACCTCAGGAGATATTTGTAATTTAACTAAATCTTGAGAAATATATGTAATTTGCCCATCTAAAAATTAAAAAAAAAACAACAACAAAGAAAGCATAAAACGCTGTGTTTCATCCACACAGCAGGACAGCAGTGAGGGGCTCACGGGAGTGACCCCTGACCCTCTCAAAATAGACTTAGGTGAACAAAACTTCAGGTTTCCTTTACCTTCAATAATTCGACGAGGTGGACGTAACGTATCCTTGAAGAGAAAGGATAGAACAATGACATATATTAAAATATTGCATTCAAATATCATTAGATATTTAAATATTAGTTCTTATTAATTTTTTTTATTAAAAGCATATGCATTCAAATGTCATTAAATGTTCAAATATCATCTTTTTTGACAACTAATTATATTTCACTTCTTATATTTTCAATAAAATTATATTTTAAAATGGTTGTCACAAAATTTTTGTCACCATTTATGTGCATAATAATAATTGATTTTTTCAAAACAATTATAAAGGAAATAATAAAGATAAATGACATAGTATCACGTATTCGATAAGATGAAGGAAAAAAAAGGGGGAGAGGTTAATCATATTGACTTCCCTTGAAATTTAGAAAAAAAAAATGTAATAAGCTCCATAATTTGAATATAATTACAGTAACTTCCTTTTTGGTAAAGTTAAATGGACCAAAAAATCAATACGGATGCTGTAAAAACATAGATTAATAAGGCAAAATATACATTTTAATGTAAAAGAAATGACGATGTCATTTTTTTATCCATTTGACCAACAAATTATTGATAAAAATTAAACTTTGTCGTATAAATTAAAACCTCAAAAGCAAGTTTAAACTGTTTTCCTTGCAGATGTTAGGCTGTATATAGACAAATCTTTTCCCTTGAATCAAGAATTTATGTTGTGCTTGGTTGGTGGATTTAAGGAGGGATTTAAAAAGGGAAAGGAAAAAGGTGTATGAAACTATGTAAAATATAAATATATTTTTTTCACATTTCACTTGTCTTTTTCATTTCCCTTTCCAAAACCCTCATCAAATCCCTCAACCAAACACAGCATTAAGGAATTTGTGTTGAAAAACAAAAACAAAAACAAAAACAAAAAATAAAACAAGAGAAAAGTGGATGAAAGATGTTTTTTTATACCTTGTTTCCTTATCCTCAATAAACTTCCCCCTCACATTGTTGATCCAAACACCACTTACGAGCGTACACCTTCATCGTCAATCTAAATTCAAAGTTAATCCAACAAGATAATCAAAACTTTCCCCATTTGCCATTGACTAAAATAACCCACCTCAACAAGCTTTTGACTGAAATCAAGTTAAATCTTTGAATTGGCAAGTGCAAAACCTAGGACAATCCCAGTGCACCAGGCCCTGGCCACTATGGGGTCTAGGGAATACCAAATGTACGCAGTCTTAACCCAGTCTTAACCCTGTATACAGAAAGGGTTTTTGTGACAAGTACAAAACCCAAACAACAGAAAAACTAGAGAGGAGGAGAGGAGGTGGTAAAGCTTAGGTTCTAGAAAGACATCCAAGGTGTAAAGGCCTTATTGACCCGACCCAACCAAGGCCTAGAGGGGCCCTCCCCTAGGATCGGTTCTTAGTTACCCAGAAATAAATAAATCACTTTGTTTGGATGCAGTCACTGAGAACGTCTCTCACAGCCTGGCGTACTTGAGAATGCTCAAAATGGTCACAGCCAATGAAACCCATCAAGAAATTCTTTTAATAAAAATTTAACAAACTCATAGTTACTTGGAATCAGTAAGCTTTAAAATTTTCGGTAAATTCAAAGATCACTAAGAATACAGTGTAGCATGATAAAGCAACAAGCATGAAGTTCCTAGGCCCACTTTGGGGCATCATTTTCCAAAACATAAGAAATGCTTTCAAAGATCAATCACACGAGAAAGCTTCTGAATTCGGTTTAGTAGGAAGTCCCCTTGCTTGATAGTTGCTTGATAAAGAGCATTCTTTGCATCTGGACGGTTAGTTTCCAAAACACTGGCAACTTTATCAATCTTGCAGCGAAGCTTCCCTGCTGCAATAAAACGTGACAGTTCCCTGGTGCAAACGAGGAACTCAATTAAACACCAATGGTTCACAATAAAAATCAATAACAATCTTACAGAAAAGATCAAAAGCATGAGTGAGTGTATCTAGGAAAATGAGATCACTTACAAATCAATGAACTCCACTGTTACTCCAAATGCTTTTGCCATTGCCTCAATTGTGACACTCTTATAGGATTCCAAGAATTGGGAATAAACCATGGTCCTAACCTCCCTCATGTATACCGGAAGTGGGGATGCAAATAACGGTCCAATTTTATTTACTCCATCAGGCCAGCTGAAAATCAATTGGACAAAATTTCAGATTGGAATAAACTATAAGATAACGTATTCAGATTGGAACAATAGTTTCAGCTATTGATCAGCTTCACAGTAGTGGGGCATTTATACATGCATTGTATGTACTTGTGTCAGCATGAGAAAGGGCTTGTGATCCTCCTTTATATGTAGATCCCACATACTCAAATCTATTATGATTAGACTACTTCAGCCATTCAATTTCCAGTTCATTCTATGGGCAGTGTAAACAGATTTGAATATTTTCAAAGATTCCATGTGAAATTAACCACTTAATTTTCAAGAACTTGGGCTTTATTTAATTTCTATTCCATGCTTACTTGATGTGGCTCATTTTAGAGAAGCCATATATATATATATATGCTAGACAATCGTGAAATATGTTGGGAAGGGAACAAATCAAAAAATTAAAATATTTAAGATGACTTGCAATTACAATCCACACAGTTTTTATCCAAGAAGGATAACATAGCACCCCCACCAAAAAATAAAAATAAAAATAAAACTACAAGAGAAATTTGCATTATATTATGGCAACCAAGACAAAAGCACAAGCTGAAAAAGAAGGTAAAAAACAAGAAACTCTATAATCAAAGGCAGAATATGAACACGTCCAACATTTTGTTTACCTATCTATGTAATATATAATACTGCAAGGGTAAAATATGAGATATACAAGATAAATACTTACCAAATGCTGAGAAAAATGACTTATACTGACAATCATATAAAGAGTTCAAAAACCCCAACAGAAGCGGGATTTTCCCAATAACTGTCAAGATCTCAGGAGCATCAACTACCTGCAACATCTAGCAACACAGGCATAGTAACATGCCACATAAACAATCCCTCCCCCTCCCTTTTTTTCTTTCATTATCACCAGGAAAAACAAAAAAGGGAAAGGAAAGGAAAGGAAGGGAAAGGAAAGTAAAGACGATCAAAAAAAAGAAAAGTAAACCAAAATACTGCCAGCCAAGCATCTCTCTAAAAAATTATCAAGGGGAAAACAATTCCATGCCAAAACCCTAATGTGCAATTGTGCGTACCTTCTGTTTCAAGGAAACTCTATCCAACGATATGATGCTGGTAAAAACCGTGTAAAATATGAAGTTGTCATATGGGAAAAGTTCATAAGTTGTGAAAGTTGAGATCGAATCAAGAAACAAACTGGTGGCTTTCTTGAAGTTTCGAGTAGACATGTAGTATAAGCCTTCATACACCTTTAGACGATTCTTCCTTTCCCAATCACCTCCCTCCTCAGGCCACCCCTTACTTCTTTGCTTTATCAATGCTCTTGGAAATAAGATCGAAATGCATATAGAAAAAGCCAATCTGTAGCGTATGGAAAACCAGGTCCATTTTCTGCCCAACAGCTACTGTCTTGCTTTCTGTTAACTTGAGCTGTTCCAAAGCCTTCTCCTGGGTTTACATCATGACAAGTTAGGAATAAAAGAAGTCTACAGAAATGCGTAAAAAACAAGCAGATGATTAAAGAATTGAAAGACATAACAGTTATATACGTTGTCACTTCTGTTATTAGAATCGTACGATTTGCAATTCGAATCGTATGATTCGATTCAGTAGGTAATCAATTCGACAGGTTGTGTGAATCGCAAATAGCTATGAATCGTAGGTGAATCGGTGAATCGAATCGATGAATCGCGAATCGATGAATCGTGAGTCAATTCAATTCGCTAAAATCGATATTTGGCTTTCTTTTTTGAGTTTTTATTGTTAGAAAATGGTTCATACAACCTTTTTAAGGTCTCTAGGATTACTATATGTCATCTTTTGACTTTCTCTTCCTCCATATTTACTCTCAAATACTTAAACTTTAGCGGAAAAAAGAAGAAGAAAAACTCTCTCTCTCTACAATATTCTAGACTTACATATTCAATTTTATCTAAATACTTGCATTTACAAAATGAATTTTTTGAAGGCATCAAGTGAGATTTTTGAAAAAGTATGAAGATTTTGGTTTTTTAACCTTATAAAAATTAAAAACATTGTTTTTGAGTTATTGTGACTTGGAAATTGAAAGTTTTTCTTTGTTTGCTTTCTTCATTAAGAACGGTTGATAATAAATAGTATCTAAAAGGGAAAAAGGTGAAGTGGTAAACATTGGAATCAATGTTAACTTCTTAAATTTCTTACTTAGACCACATGATCATCATTTAAAACAATATTTTTGGTGATTTGTGTCTAAATATTTCATATTTATTAGATATATTTAATATCTAAGTGTGTAGATATATTTTCTATGTAATTAAAAAAAGGTGACCGAATCTTTACGATTCACAATTGGATTCGATTCGCGATTCGGTACAATACCATTTCGATTCACGATTCGAATCCCGATTTGACAACTATGCTTGTCGCCAATTTGTATGAAAAACAATGACTTGGCTAAATGGGCTTCTCTAATTTCGCTTTCACCTAAGTTTTCTTCAGCATCAGCAATCCTAATAAAAAATGCAACCCGATAAAAGTACAAAAGAGATCAATCAACTGTAAATCCTATACACTTGCATTACATTTAGATACACAGAAAGGGGAGTGAAGGGAAGTATAAATTAGTGATGGAAAGAGAAGGGAGGGGAGATACCCCTCTTCTTGTTTGGTTCGATAATAATTAACCAAGGGGTAGGTAGGGTGACCTTTCCCTCCTTTTGTTTGGTTAGACAATAATTATAAAGGGAAGGTAGGTACAAAAGCCAAATAGGTAATGTTTAAAAAGTAGGGGCTGTTTGGATAGACATGGATTTCAAAAATAAAGGGATTTGACCTTGATCATTCAAGGAAAATAACTCAAATTTAGAAATGCTAGTTTATTTATGTAATTTAAGATTGAGTTAAATAGTTTTATCATAATAGATTTGCAATAATTATATAAAACTAGTTATTTGAAATCATGCCAAGAATTATCTTTCTAAATATAAGGATCCTTCTAAAATATACATCTTTTTTATCTATTCATTTAACCTCAAATCCTTTGATTTGAAATCCATATCTATCCAAACGGACCCTTATATACTTATGTTTTCGTAAAATGAGGGGTATAATTGGTGTTAAAATTATATTTAAAAACCAGCACTTCGCTTCCCCTCCATTTCCTCGCAATTTTAGAGGAGACGGGAAGCGCTCAATTTGTGGACCCTCTTTCCCTTCACAAACCCTCCATATACTTTCCATTGTTTTCTCAAAAACAATCCAAACAAGATGCTATATTAACCCATCCCATCCCTATGTTTCGCTTCCCCCTCAAACCCCAAATCCAAACATAGTGTCACTGAAGATAACTTCCAAATGTTGTGAAGTGGTAGAAATGATACTTGAAGTCGGATCAGAGCAACAACTGATCCACTAGAGCACCCCCCATTACAAAGTATATTATTTTTTTCCCCTTTCCTTGAGTTTAATAAAATAGTTCAGAACTAATCCTCATCAACAACCTACGGCTACCAACACCAACCTTTTTCATAAGATATCCAGCATCCATCATAAATGTTAGATTAGGAGGTGAGCATAAGAAAACTCCCTAAAGAAAATGGTCACCTATGACATCACCAACTGAATTTATAAGACGGAAAAAGGAGACAATATAAAAGGCATCTACAACCTTTTCCATAAACTAAGTAAAACACAAATAATATATATATAGTTATATACACACATAGATAACAATTGTGTTTGTTACAATGTTATACCTTTCACGGCATTTTAGCTGAGATCTAAATATTTAGATTGTTGGCAATTTCATAAGACAAAACATGGGATTTGGTTGTATTGTATTTAAACATGGTTGTAAGGGTAACTGGGTTTTGCTCTTTTACTTATCAATAAATAAATAAATAAATAAGGTAAAGGCAGCTAGCTAGATAAGAATTGTTGTCGAAAATGTTGTCGTTTGAAGACCGTCACAATAAATGTGGGAATAGCTCTGTTACTCATGCAAGTAAATCTAATAGAATTTAAGACACTTGGTTTTTGAGGTGTACAATTTTTACCTACTTAACCCTAATATAGTCTTGTTAATATGTTTTGTAGAAAACCAGTTAGAAATGGGCTAGAGCAGAGGCATTCCTGCAAAACTCCTAAGCAATGTTCTGAAAAGCGGTTGCGATCGTCATAACGGTAGCGGTGACGCGGTTGCGGTTGCGGGGTGTAAATGCCGTAGTGTAACGGTTGCGGTAACCGGAACCGTGAAATTTTTTATTTTTCGCACAATTTGAAAAAAACTTACCGATACGTATATTTTTTTTTCATGATCATATTTATTGGATTACAAATAAATATTGATCAATTTTTGTAAATTTTTAAGTATGATCCAATATATTTCATATTTTTAAATCACTATAAACTGAGATTTTTACATTTTATTTTAATAATTAATGACTTTATATTATACAAAAGTTCAATCACTAACTATTATATATAAGATAAACAATGACAAAAGTATGAGAATAAATAAGAGCCTAAATATATATATACTAGTGTATGCCCGTGCCTAAAGGCACGGTGTAAATAATTTTAAAATTAAAATGCAGTTATAATTTATACGTATTATGTTGAAATTTATACAGTTTATGTCATTTTTTGATAAAGATACTAAAAAAATATATTGAAATATTTTGCTTGTATTACACGCTCTACAAAACTCAAATAAAATGACAACTCTCCCTAATCTTAATGCAAATTAAGAAACAAACATTTAAGATTTAAAGTTATATTGCATATCAAAATATAAAAGGCAGTAAAAAAAAGTGTAAACACTGAACAAAAAATAGAAATAAAGTTATACTGTCATACACCAAAAGAGTAGGTTAAAACTTTACAAAAAGTGGGTTAAAGCTTTACAAAAGATGTGTCACTAACATGTCATACACAAAAAATTATATTGTCATACACCAAAAATATGTATGCTTTACAAAAGATGTGTCAATAACATGTCTTCAAATATGCGTTTGCCCAAACTTCCTCCTCATTACTTTTCAAAAAGTCTTTGTATCAACTTTTATGTATCCCCAATGAGGAATATGCACAACAATCTGGTAATTTGTGGAAACAAAAAAAATATAGATTAGTACATGTGTTGGAAATATACATGTCAAAATATTTTTAGATTGAAATTACCTTATTACATCCCCATCGAAGCAAGGTAGTCGTATTTCTCCTTTTAAGCTCTATAGATTTTTCGGTCCAATCCTACAAAAGTCCAAATTTCAAATTATTATTAAATTGAAATTTTTTAAAAAGTTATATAATCAACAGAAATAAATCTACGTGGTTACCTTCTAATAAAACGTCATTTAATCTGCATAGAGTACTACAGCAACACTTCAGGATAAACAATATTTGTAGTAGAATCCAAATTATCTTTAGGAGGGAGAATACTTATACGATCAAATGATGTACATCTAGACAATGCCACATATAATTGCCCATGGCTAAACACTGGTATACGCAAATCAACCCCAACAAATTTCACAGATTGTCCTTGAGATTTATTAATGGTCAAGGCATATGCCAATCGGACTGGAAATTGACGTCTTGTCATTTGGAAAGGCATTTCTGAAGAAGATGGTGTCAAAGATATCCTTGGTATGAATGCCAAATTGCCAAACTTTTCTCCAGTTAAAATTTGAGCTTCAATTATGCGAGTGCCGCACCTAGTAACCATCAATCTTGTACCATTACATAGTCCATCTTTCGGTGCAATGTTTCTCAACAATATTATAGGACAACCCATTTTCAACTCTAACTTAAAAGTTGGCAACCCAGGAGGATCCAATGAATTTAAATATTCATTAGGATATCTATTTGTAATGGTAGGATCAATTTCATTATCTTCAGACATTTTATCTGCTGCAAGATAAGTATATAATCTCCCTGGAAAGATATTCAACGCAGTAGTATTAATGTCACTGACATCATCGTTACGCGCAGATAGAATTGTGCGTTCAGTTAAAAATGTTGGGGTTGACGTCTCTATCATATTCAATTGTGGATAAACTGTAGAGAGTAATTCATTCAAATCTTGACATTTGTGTATTGTTGATGGAAGGTTAACGATTTCTTGAGGATTGGTCCCAATCTAAAAAAAAGTGAAATCAATAAAAGAGTAAGTGTAAACACAATTTATTAATTTAAAATCTATATAATACAGGTTAAAGTAGTGTTACCTCCATCAAGAAATTTGCAAAATTAGCATTTTCATGGCCTTCATGATTCAAGCGCATATTCAAATCCAAAGTCAAGATATATATATGCTTCCATAGAACAGAGTGTCTTAATGATGCATTCACAATTTGCTCACGAACTCCTTTGGGTATAACTGGTAAGATTTGTCGAAAGTCTCCTTCAAGAACAACAGTAATACCCCCAAATGGCTTTTCACTATCACAAATGTCCCTCAATGTACGATCAACCGCCTCAACACAATGTCTATGTTGCATAGGAACTTCATCCCAAATTATGAGTTTTGTTTCTCTAAATAACTCAGCTTGTAATGATTGTTTGCTAAACCCACAAAGTGAATTTTCCAAGACATCTAACGGAATGGAAAATGTTGAATGTGCAGTGCGACCTCCTACCAGTAACAGTGATGCAATTCCAGACGAAGCCACAGTAACAACGATATGCCCAAGGCTACGACATTTTAATGCAATCGTATTGTATAGAAATGTTTTCCCTGTTCCTGCACCCCCATTCAGAAAGAAAACAGTTCCTTTATTTTGAAAAACTGAAGAAGTGATTGTATTATAAGCATTCCGCTATCCATTATTGAGACAATCAATAGTAATTTGTGGATCTGCATGTTCTGCCTCACTCTGCAGTTGTTGATGTTCAACTATCAATCGATTACCAACTACTGCACTCCAATTTGCAGTAGGTTGTGGCATGGGTGGGAAGTCAATTAAACTTTTGCCTGATTCATGAAGCATTTGATTCAAAAGATGGAGACCATAATCTTCAATTTGAGCCTCAGTTGGTTTAGAAATGACAAACAATGTACAAATCTTATGTGCAAGATCATCACATATATGCGTTGAAAATTGATTCCATAATGCATATGGATTTAGTGGAGAGCACTGGGTGAGAATAATACTAAACAATCTTCTCAATTGATATCCAGTTTTTATGACTACAGCCTCTTTCAAGCATTGTATCCATTCTTCATCATCTTCTAAAAGCCCCCTTGCAATACATGCTAATTTAAATGTATCATGCACAACATTATCGACTGTGCATAAAGACTGAAACGACTTTGGTCCTTTGACAACGGTTAGTAACAAACGTAGATAAAATCTTTCACCACAATTAGGGCTAGCAAAGTACATTCTACCAATTGCATATCCCCTTTCTCTTGATTTCCATCTCTTTTCTGACTTGAGCCAGACAAAATGTTGTGGAAATTCTTGATAAGTGAATGGACATTCATCTTCACTGGCAGCACAATATGCAAAGAAGCCAGTAAGAGTTGACATTTGTTGACCAGCTCTAGATTGAATCGTTTGTAATGACTCTTCTGGGTTAAAAACAACACGATGCATTCCAGGTAAATGAAGTGCCAATCGTACAACTGTTGGCATCTCTGCATGTAAAGGATGACCAAATATTCGCCAAGCAGCTTCTGGAGGTCCAATATACCTTGCATCGAGATATTGTTGAATCTCATTTATCATTCCTAACACCATCGTTGTACGATCATAACCCTTATAAATGTACTTATGTATATACTTGACACATCTCATTCCGGCACAAACTTCCACATTTATATGACAGTTGAAAAGTTTTGAAAGATATGCATTGTATGGTACGACATCCCTGTTATCAACTTCTTGCCCTCTTACAGTATGTACTTGACCATTATTGCAACGACGATAGATAGGGTATCCATCTTGATCCATAGTTGTTTCTGTGAAAGCTCGAGGGTATCTCTTAGTGCATCTACCATTTTCCATACATGGTGCTTGCGGATTTCGAGCACCACATGGTCCATGTACCATACAACATTTGATAGTTTCAAAAAGCATTGGATCGTCTTTTGGGTCTGGAAATTCTGCACACACCAATTTGTCTACTTGAGCACATGTCCGAATTTTGTCTGGGCCCTTGAGAAATAAAAGTGCATGCATATGAGGGAGGCCTCGTTTTTGAAATTCAATTGTAAAAACATGTGCAACTTTATTTCCAAACACTTTATTTGTTTCTATCTCCTTCATCAAACATTTTCTCTTCAACTCAAAAACACGGACAATTAAATCAGGACGATCAATAGGTTTTTGATATGGTAATAATGCTGAAGTAATTTCTGGCCAATTGGGATTTGCAGTCATGGTAAGAAAAATATCTGGGTGTTGGTTGTATCGTGTGATAGCCATTGAATCTTGAAAGATTTCAAACATATGTCTAGGACTACCAGTAAATGAAGATGGCAAAACAAACCTTTGACCAATTTGTCCAGGTCGCACATAATCTGGATCCATATCTGACAACTCTTGGTAAAGCTCAGCCCGAAGTTTCCCTTGATTAAGCTTGTAGTATGTCAATCGATTTTGCTCAGTTGCAGCCCAAGCATCTACCAAAAACTCTTGAAATAGTTTCCCACCTCTCAAAATTGTTGAATACTCTGTGGGTCGTTCAAACAAACGATAACTATAAAAATTCATTTGAGTAAGTCGATCAATTGAAGGTCGATCATACTGAACATTCCACAATTTCAACTCAGGTTCCCATCCAAGCTCACCATATGGAAATAATAGAACATAATGTAATGGCAAGTATGCTGGGTGACATTCATTAATTTACATCAACTCATTATTTCCTCGGAAATGTAAAATAATATCTCTCATTCCATTTACCTCTGTTCCATCACCTGGTATTACAATTGTAATCTCATCTGTAGTTGGTAGGTTATACCGACGTCGATCAGTTGTTGAACTGTAATGAAGATGAGCAGGTAGATTGTGTCCTGCCGAGTCTAATTGATGTAAAATGGCATGAGCCTGGCGATATTTATCTACAAATGCATTGACTTGCAACAAACTATCCTGAATAGTTTTGAGAACATCCCTTCTCAAGTTAGGATTTCTACGATTACTAATTTCTAAAGCTGAATAAGGGTCATAGATATACAGCTGAGCATAACTCGCATCCTGTCCTGGTTGTGGTTGTAGTGATCCTGTTCGATGTCGCAATTCCCCATGAATTGTGAATGATGTGGGGCCCCTTCCACTGAGTACTCTAGGATCCAATGTAGCACCAAGACTCGTAAAAGCATTGGCTGCATTGTACACTCGAGTATAACTTCGAAAGGATTTTGATTGATCATTATTCCCATCATACAATGCCTGAAGTGGTGGAGGGGGTGTAATAAGTAAAGGTAGCCTAATCTTCCCTTCCAAACAGCAAGTTCCGAATAAGGGACGCTTTATAGATGATTTTGTCAATTTTTCATCCATCCAATGTAAGGCTGAACAATAAGGACATAATACATCCATCTTGCCAAGATAATGGCGGCAAGAATCTTTGTGTGCCCGGGCACCAGTTGATATACTCGTAGGTAGATCTTCTAATTCATCATCAATACATAGATCTTGTTGAAGAAATCGATTTATAGGAGTAAACCTACAAATATTTGTGTATAAATAAAATTCTGTAAAACAAAACGGTATGAGTAAAAGTATGTATTGAAGATGTGAGGATCTGAAGATGTGCTTGAAGAAATCGATTTATAGGAGTAGACACAGTAATTTACCGATTCCTTTGTGAATTTGAAGATGTGCTTGGCATAGAAAACGAACATGTCTGATGATAGGTAACCATTGTTCGTTTTTGTGCCGACTGAGAATCTTCAGTTATTGTTTCCCACTCCAAGTGAGTGCGATCGCGACGAATTGGTGTTAAAGAACGTTGTCTTATTTGAACACATTCTTCTAATCCCTCTTGCTCTCGTTGCAAGCATTGAAATTCAATTTTTTCACGCTCTCGCCGTGCCCGTTGGGCCAATGCAGCTTTTGATATTATATTATCATTTTGTGCCTAAAAAGAAAATATTTTATCATTGAAGCAAACAATGTGAATATTTTGTGTTTAAAATGAAACTATCTTCTTATTTCTTCCCTTTCTCTTAATTTTGTTTTATATTTTATTTGTTTTATACCTTTAATAGTGTTATCTTTATTTCTTTTTTTCTTATTTCTTCCCTTTCTATCTTCTTATTTCTTCACTTTCCCTTTCCCTTTCTTTGTTTTCTATTTTATATATTAAATAAGAATTAAAAACCTATCTTATTTAGTTTCTCCTTTCTTTATATATTTTTTCTTTATTTCTTCGTTTCTTTTTTCCTATTCTCTTTATATAAGTAGCAACTTATGGATGGTACATTATAAATGCACATGTATCCATGCAAAATAAGAATAAATAAATTTGAAAAATACATACAAATAATAGCAAGTTACAGGAAAAAATATTACAATCATTCTACAAAAACAACATAAAACAATAAATTCATTTTACACACTCATATATTTTAACTATCAAAATTTTGATTAGTTTTGCATCATATTTTTAAAAAAGAATATATACCACTTGACATGCATTTGTCATTCTCTTGCCGGAAGGAGCCATCTTTTCTTTTCCTTTAGACATTGGGTTGACCTTTTCTTTATCTTTTGCCTAACAAATATAAATAAAATATTGAAAAGATTAAAAAAAATCTTATATAATCTTATATAAATAAAATACATACAATGTTTGACTTGATTTTGTACTTACCGCACGAACACGGATAACATTAAGGTCGTGCTCATCACGGATGACCACACCAACATTTCTACATGGAGTTGTAGGAGGAGGCCTACAGAAATAGATTGTGAACAAATTAAAATCTATATAATAAAGTGGTAATAGTAAGAGTAAAAAATTCAAAATTGTCTTGGGTAAAAGCTTCTTTTTCTTTTTACCAATTTGGTGTTAAAGAAGGTTGTCTTGGGTTAATACATTCCTTCGATCTTTCTCTTTCTCGTTCTCGTCGCAGGCGTTGTCCCAATTGGTATGCAGAACATGGCTTTTGATTTTTTTCACGTTCTCGCCGTGCACGTTGGGCCAATGCAGCTTTTGATAACACATTCTCATTGTGTGCCTAAAATGAAAATATTATATAAGAATGTGCATAAAATGTGAAGATTAACTAACTTGCTTCCCTTTCATCATGTAATTTTTCTTCCTTTTAACTAACTTTTCCTCTTCACTTGGTTAAGTTGTTAGTCATATAAGAACCAATGCATGTATTTATGAAATTTAAAAAGGAAGGGAAAAATAATTTGAAAACACAAAACTGCAAACTCACTATGCACGCACTTATTGATTTTAAGACACTACCCATCTCTTTACAAAATGTACGTTGAAAAGGTAAATATTAAATCATTGGGTACGTAAAATGTGAATATTAGCATGTAATGTCTTGTACTTTCCTTTTCTCTCTTCTTGTTGTTTCTGTTGTATTAAAATGCATTTTTGTCTTTTTCTTCTTTCCTTAAGAACTTCTTATAAGAAAAATAAAAATTAAAAAAAATTATATTATGTAGTTTCCTTTTCATCACATAATTGTTCTTTCTTCTTATTTTCCTTTTTCGTTTTCTTCTATTTTATTTTTATTATGCTATGTTGTAGATGCAACATATTGTCTCAATGCAACATATTTTTATCATACAAATAGACAAACATATTAAAAATTCAAATTAATGTTTATACAAATGCATTAGCATGTTGTACAAATGCTTACTTTAACATGCTTCAGAAAAACATTTCACATTCAATAAAAAGAATTGAATAAATTTTTGAAAAAGAAACTTTTGAAAAATGTACATAAAAAATAGTATATGACACTATGCAATTCCTAAAAAAATCTATATAATATTCGAAAAAGAACCTTTTAAAAATTGTTGAGAAACCATACCATGGGATGTGCATTTTCCTTTCCTTTGCCATAAGGAATAGCTTTTTTTGTTTCCTTTGATATTGCATTGTCTTTTTCCTTTGCCTTTGCTTGTAAAAAATAAGTAGAATATATTTATAAATTATTTTTAAAATGATAAGAAAATACATGTCCAATGTTGAAGCGACTTTTAGGCTTACCTCATAAATGTGAATAGTATTAAGGTCACGCTCATCGCGAATAACAACATTAACATTTCTTTCTTGAAGAAATCGAACCTATACATACAAAAATTTTAGAATGATAAATAAAACTTTATACACATAAATAAAAAAATTAGTAAAGGGAGGTGATGTTACGGTTCGGTGTAAGTCCCCATCCACCTATAAAGTATGAGGAAAAAAATAATTAGAATAGTGATATTGTCCATAACTGTTGTACTTAAATTTATATGAAGAGAAAAAAGAAGAAAAAAAACTTACTTGACCAAAAATAGTGATATTGTTCATAACTGTTGTACTTCAGCCTAAAAATGTTTGGTTATATAATTTTAGACACAAAGAAACAAAAAAATAGCAATAATAAAATTAGCAATTAGCAAAAAATTGGAAATATAAAACCAAATGAAGGAGATGGATTATGAAATCAAAATAACATTGGAATGCACATGTATTTAATTAAAACATATTAAAACATTTAATTAAAACTAAACATTCAAAATAACTTACAATTACAATTGTAGCAACTGTAAGGATCTTTAATTGGGTACAACGGGGAAGCTTGTAAGGCTCTCAAAACACTCTGGTTTTCTTACAACAATGAAGGAGAAGAAAATTTTCGAATGCCTGAATGCTTACAATTGATTACAATATAAAGGAATAAAAAGCAGAACAGTGAGCATGTGACTTCTGAAAGCAGCTGGCAGATCATGCAGCAAAGGAGATGCTGTCGGATGCTTTCGGTGGAGTGATTGCACAGCGGAGCAGCCTTTAGCAAAAGTTGATTGGGTGAATAGTGACGGTGAACAGTAAAAGTGAACAGTAACTTTTACTATTCACTACTTTAGGTGGAACATGTGAATAAAGGAATCAATATAAATATAAATTAGCAGCTTTTCTCAAAAGAGTATTGATTGAAGCTAATTTGTATTTATAGGGAATCCTATGTTGATTAGGCAAATGGGTCCTGCGCATCTTGAAACTCTGGGCCTGAATACTGATTAGTTGATCCTTCAGAAGAATGTATGCTGATTGAACCTTCTTCTGACTGGTCTGAACTGGAAGCAGATTGGGCTTCAGCTTGATCTGTAATTTGTCTTGCTAATTGGAGTAGTTCATCTCTGGATAACTTAGGCTTGACCTTTGATTTAGCTTTGGGCTGAGCAGGAGGTGAAATGGGCTTAGCCGTAGCTTTGGATTTTGATTTGGATTTGGACTGGTCTTTGGGCTAGGCCGGAGCTGCAGAAGCTTTGGTCTTAGCCTTTGATTTTGAATGTGTTGATTGAACTGTTTTGGATTTGGGCTTGGAACCACTGGATGAAGGGCTTCCAAGATTGATTGGAGGAAGGCTGGGCTGACTTCCTTGTCTGATTGCAGCAGTTGGAATCTGCTGGGCTTTAACCATTGCAGGGGTTGGAGCACATTGATCAGATGGGAATTCTTCGTGAACAATTTCAAATATTCGGGGCAAATTGAACTTAGCCCACCACTTAACTGAATGATGTCGGATGATTATGTTACCATCAATCCCATAATGCCATTTGAATATCCAAGGGATTTTATACTTGACTATAAAAATTAGCAATAATGGGAATGATCTCTGATGAGTGGTGAATGGGTAAACAGCAGCAAAATAGTTGATTAATTCAAGCAGATTATCAGGGAGGATATCTGAAATGGCACCATAGTGAGTCCACCATCTCAGAAACCAGGAAGGTAATTCAGACTTGAATTTTTGATCAAATGAAATGAACCAAGAATGGCTAAAAGTTTCATTCTGGTATAAGAAAATCTTGAACCAGGCATCAATGTAATCATGGTAATTATAGTGAATAGAATGACCAGGCAAATCACGAAGCTGGTATGGAGGACCCCATTCAGCTAAGGAAACAATGTTGTGAATGTAAATGGAATGGTACAGAATCTTATAAGCATAATTGCGATCTTGGATTGGTTTGATCAGGATGGATTGATGATGAAGCAAAATATCTTTGTAATAGGAGAGTGTTTTCTCTGGATGTGAAAGGGTGAAATGGCATCCAGGACCAAAATAGGATTTAGCAATGTCATTAAGGATTTGGCTCTTTGGGTGACTGGGTTCTTTATAGAATAAGTTGGTAATATGTGATTTGGTGTATTCAGTTTTAGATGACCGGACTGGGTTAGCTGGGAATGGAGTGACTGAAACTGATTGACTAGGAGCAAAAGGATCAGAAGCCAATGCAGTAGAGTAATCAGGGCGACAAAGGTTACCAAGAGCTTGGTAACGATTAGCCATATCAAGTGAATAGGATGGGGTGATTGACTCCAAAGGAGGAGGGACAATAAGTTGATTTGGTTTACTGGAAGATGGGACCAAAGCCTTGGAAGGAGGCTTTGGGCGAGACATCTGTGAAATAATAAACAGGGATTAGCAACCAGAAAGAAGATCTAAATAATCTTGATGATGATGTAAACAATTGTAGTTGTGAGCAAGTAAATTGTGGCGAGCTTGAATCTGTTGGTAATTGATGTATTGGGCTCTTTTGGTAGTTGGTCGAGCTAATTTGAGGCGGTGAATACGATGAGTAAGTTGTTTAATGAGGGTTGTGAAATAGGTAATTCGGGATTTGTGGTAAGCAGTAAATGGTGTAGTCATCCCTTACCCCCCTGTAAAAATTCTCGGGTAAGAAAATCAGGGAGGGAATTTTGACAACCAGGTATATAGGTAATATCAAAATCAAAAACACTTAAAATAGCTTGCCAACGAGCAAAAATTTGTTTACTAGCAAGATTTTGAACATCTTTTTCAAGAACATATTTAGCAGATTTGCAATCAACACGAAGTAAGAATTTTTGATTTAAAATATCATCTTGAAATTTTTGAATACATAAAACAGTAGATAAAATTTCTTTTTTAATAGTACTATAATTGAATTGTGCTTTATTCCAGACACCAGAATGATAGCGAACAATTTGTTCGGATGAGTGAGGAGTAAGTTGCTGAAGTAGAATGCCACCATAGCCAATATCGGAGGCATCAGTTTGAATAATTTTGAATGAATTTTCAGTGGGAATACCAAGACAAGGAAGGGACTTGACATATTGTTTGACTTGTTGGACAATAGAAGTATGAACAGAAGACCAAGGAGGAGGATTATCCTTTAACCTATCAAACAGAGGTTGACAAGTTTTCCTAAGGTCTTTATAAAATTCAGCAATGTAATTGAGGGAACCTAAGAACCTTTGTAATTGAGTTTTATCAAGAATTTCATCAAGAAATTTGGATGCAAATTCAATGGATCGACTAATAGGTAGGATAGTATTATGATGAATATCATATCCTAAAAAGCGAACTTTAGTTTGAAATAATTTAATTTTAGGAGCAGAAATAACAAGATCATGACTTTTAATTGTGTAAAAGAATGCAGTTAAATGTTTCTAATGTTCGCTAAGTGATTTTGAAAAAATTAATATATCGTCAATGTAAACAATGGAAAAATGACTAAAAGGATTGAATATGTCATTCATGATATGTTGAAATTCACTAGGAGCATTTTTTAAACCAAATGGCATGACATTCCATTCATATTGACCAAAGGGTGTGTTGAAGGCAGTTTTATATCTATCTTTAGGATGAATTTGTATTTGCCAAAAACCACTTTTTAAATCGAACTTACTAAAAATAACGGCTTGACTAAGTCGTTTAATTAAATCTTTTTTATTAGGAATAGGATACCGAATCCATTCTAAAACATCATTCAAAGGTTTATAATTGATAACTAAGCGAGGAACACCTCGTTCTAATTCAGCATGTTTATTAACATAAAAAGCAGAGCAAGACCATGGTGATTTACTTGGACTAATGATTCGATTTTGTAGTAAGTCATTAATTTCTTTTTTGCACATTTCAAGTAATTCATGATTCATTTGAATTGGTCGAGATTTAGTAGGGATATGTCTTTCATCAAAAAATTTAATATATGGTAAGGTAACTACATGTTTTTTCCTATGCCAAAATGCAGTAGGTAAAGTGGAGCAAACAGTTGATTCAAGTTTTAATTTAAAATCATTGATTTGAGAAACAAGAACTGGATTAGTTAATTGTTGGTCAATGCGTTTGTGATTTATTTCTTCTTTAAGGAATTTTAAATGTCGAGTCAGGCGGCTAATTTGATGAGAAATAGAACAATCTTTTAATTGGTTTAAGTGTAATAGTTCAGGAGGAGATAAAAATTTGAATGTAACAGGTTGTCCTAAAACATGCGTAGTTATTCCTGTACTAGATGTAGTAAAAGGATATAATAAATAGATAAATGGGGATCCTAAAATAATTTTATCAGTCATATTGGTAACTAGAACAAAAGAGGTTTTAAAACATACATTATCTTGGCAAACATGTACTTTTGGTAATTTATATTTGATATGCATTTTAGTACCATTAGCAGAAGTTAATTTTTCTTGACATTTTTCATAATATGTAGTAGGAAGTAAACCTTCTTGTATGCAATTTAAATCAGCACCAGTATCAATTAAAGCAATTAATTCTAATTCAAAATCATTAACAATTATTTTGATTTTAGAATACCACTTTTGAATGTAAAGTTTGTTGATTAGACTTAATCGTTTTTCTTCAGGATTATTGGATTGAGATTGACGTGATTGGTTATCAAATATTAAGTGATCCGGATTAGGATCAGAATCATGTTCAGATTCATGTGGAGATTCCTGATTATTAGGTTGGAAATTATCTAAACTTTTATTAATTTTTAAAGTAATAATTTCATCTTCTAGTTTTTTATCTTTATGTTGTAATTCTTTGATTGTTTGTTTAATTTGATTGATTTCTTGTTGTAAATCTTGTAATGTTGCTTCTTTTTGTTTAGTTTTAAATCTTTCTAAAGTTTTGGACAGACTGATTATTGGTCTATCAAACTTTGGTTTGGTATCCGAATGGATTAATAAGGATTTTAATTTATCAGTATATTTTTGTTTTAACTTGGGATCGTCTAATTTACTAATTAGGTCGATTAAAGCAGATTCTTCTTGAGTACTTTTGGTGAGAACAGTAATTTGTTTAACCGATTTACAACAAACATCATTACAACCTATTTTAATATCATTATCGGAATCATTACTAAGTGATTGGGAATCAGATGAAGTATCTGGATGATCAGAGGAAGTACTACTACTAATAGTTTGATTTAATTGAAAGATTTCATATAATTGATTTTTGGAATTGTCATCAATTTGGAGTTGATTAACTTTGTCTTTTAATTTTTGTTTGTCTTTACATTTATTTGAATAATGTCCTTTTTGACCACAATTATAACAAGTAACATCTTTAGTTGATTTAGATTTTGGATGGGATTTGGATTTATAATATTTCTTTTTGGGTTTCGTATAGAATTTATCATTGGATTTGGAAGGTGTATAGTTCTTCTTATATTTATATTTATTGGAATGTTTGTATGATGATTTATGTTTGGAGTATTTGTGTGATTTCCTACGAGAGGGTGCAACAGGAGGTAAACCATATTGTTCACAGAAATTGCCTAATTCATACTTAGCTTTATGTTTATCTTTATTAGCTTTTTGAGTAAGTTTAAGATCAATACACATTTTTAAACCTTCTTTTTGAATAGTGCTAATTATATCACCATATGTTAAATTATCATATTCAATGATACCAGTAGGTTGACTAAGAACATCTCTAATTTTGTGAGCAAATAAGCTAGGTAATCCATTAATAAATTTTTCTTTCCAGAATGGTTTGGTACAATCGTCTCTTAACATAACTCTAGAGGTAAATACATCTTTATACCATCTAAAATCACTTAAGGTTGGACAGTTAAGATTACTGAGTTGATCATGGATGCGAGAATAGATATTCGTAGGTGTACCAATAAAATGTCGAACGATGGTATAGATTAATTGATTAATTCCATCAGGATGGCAACATCCTATAGATTCATCAAAAATAGGGAGACCATTTTCATCAGTTTGGTTAGCATATATTATGGTGTCACGTTGTTCTTCAGTAAGGTATTTTTCCCACCAAGATTTGAGCATACCAGTAAAACCAGAGGTGAGTAAGGAAACAATTTCAGGTTGAGAATATTGAGGATAATTACTAAGATAGCTATTTGCTACCATGGATAAATGATTTAATTTTTGTAGAATTTGATCTTCACTTTGACCATCAATATTCCATTCATATAATCGTTTAGCAGAAACAGAAAATTGATTACTAATATTAGTTTCTTCAAATTGGAGGTCAGGTGGAGTAGGTCGAGAATACCAATTTTTAGTAGTTTGAGGATTAACTTTAGGATAATGAATTTTATTAAGATTAGAAGGTTGAAACTGTTGGGCTAATTGATTTATTTCATTATCAGTAGTGTCAGTTTCGGAGTGATCAGAAACAGTATTGGTAATAGGTTGTTGATTTAAAACAGTAAGACCTTTATCTTTAGATGTAGAAGTATCATTGGGAGTTAATTTAGTAAATAATTGTTCAATAGCTTTGATGGTAGATTGATCATTATTAACTAGGCTGGTTCGTTTAGAACGATGACTGGGAAGATTGAGTAAAGGTTGATCTAAGGTTTTAGTAGGTTTAGCAGATTGTTGTTCCTCTAAATTAATTTCTAGTTTATCTAATTGCTTACCAATTGTTTTTAAACATTGATTAGTATAATTATTTTGTTCAATAACCTTTTTTATTTCAGAATCAGTGCCAGGTAGTTTAAAAGGAGAGGCTGGAACTTCAGAACCTTGGTGATCAATAATTATATTTTCTAATGGAGGATGATTAGAACTAACAGAAGTATTAGGGAAAGTTTTCCATTTATGTTTGGTAATGGTGTTAATCTTTTTGTAATATTGATCCATATAATCAAAGAAGGATAATTCAAAACCATATTGAACCATAAAATCATACCATTCTCTAGTTATTCTGGATTGCTGAGCAGAATTATATTTAGCACGATAAGTATGTCGTTTAGTTCGATTTTCTTTGGATCTAAATTCAATAAGTAATTTATCTAAATCAGGTTGAAAATCTTTTTTAATTGTCATTAACTGGGGATTCACAGGTGGTATCAATTCTTCGAAATCAGTTTGAGTTGGGGAATTATTTGAGGCTATTTCTTCATCAGGGAAATGTGTAGGAGTAGTATAAACAGGTTTACTGATCTGGGAAGTGGTAGAATTATCAATTCCTTTTAATTTATTTTGGGAAGTGTGAGTAGTTTGACCAAGATGAATTTGACTGTTTTTTCGAAATAAAGGAGTGTTAAATATTTCATCTTCAGTGGTAATTTCAGTAGGAACACTAGATGTACTATGCCTAGAAGATTGACTTCGATTAAATTTAATACGGACAGAACCATCATTGTATTGTTGAATATCTTGGATATCTTGGATTGAAGATTGTTGTTGACTATGTTTATAATTTTCATTAGTTGTAAGCCATTGATCAGGAAGAGTAATGTTTTTCCATTCAATCATTTGGGGAACATTAATATGAGATTCATTGTTACTACTTTGAATTAACAGAGTTTTATCTTTTGGACTTTTGTGTAAGGCTTGAACATTTAAATTCGTTTTCATGCATTTATAATGAACACGATAAATGAGAGCAATATTATGAACTTTGTCTAACATATTAGTAAATGAACCATTTAATTGAATATTTAAAGTTAATGCTTTCAAAATATGTGGATCACGTAAACTAAGTGTGAAATCAGGAAAACAATCAAAATGAACTGGACCTTTATGTAGACCAGTTTCCATCATTCCCATTAAACTATCATTGTAATCAATAAAACGAGCATCTCTTAAACATAGTAAAACAGAAGCATCTTTTCCTTGTGGGGTTAATGGCTTAACACCGACTTGGATTAATCCGAGATGAATGAAATTCTTACCATTTTTTAAATGTCGTTTGATTAGATTAGAATCAAATAATTGACAGGTTTCTCTAGGTTTTGCTAATGCATAAACTTGTTCAATGGTTTTAACATGCAAATTAACATGAAAAGCATTCTGCAAAAAAGTAGTTTGATAAATTTCTTTAATTGGTAATTTTGAGATGTTCCAGTTTAAATTAATGTTATCATTTTGTATTTCAACATCTTCTTCATTAATTACTAACCCTTGATTAGGTATGGAGGGCAAAGTGGTTGACCTGGAACTGACTGATGAGTTACTTCTAAATAATCGACTCATTGTTTTGGTTAATCAATCAGTTTTACAGATATCTTAATACATACCCTATTCTTGTCAGTTTTACCACATACCTAGTATTCATACATACCCTATCTTTAAACCCCAAAGTCTGACTCTGCCTAAACCGAAGGACTTACACAAGACTGGGAAGAAGTGGGTGACTTAAACTAGGTGGATATAACAGACTGATCTTGTGGGTGATTAAGATGAACTGAAAACAAGATTAATCAAATAAACAATAGAGAAGATTGACCAGAAGTAGCAAAGCAGTTAGAAACAGGATACAACATCACTTGGCTCTGATACCATTTAAATAAAATTCAAATAACATTTAAAATGAAATGTTATTTAAATGAAATGTTATTTAAAATTCGAATAATAAAATTCAAAATTTTATTTAAATAAATAACTACCAGGAATAGAAAATACTTAACGGGTTACAATCAAGAGGAAAAGAAATAAATAAAAATATAAACTTCTAAGAAAAAGAAAAAGGTCAACAGATATCAGAGGCACGTGCCTTCTCTGTTTAGAATGGTACAATTTTTTTTTTTAATTTTTTATAACAAAATGTTAAATACATTTTTTTGGATTAAGTTAAATACTCGGTGAATTTGATTAAAAACAAAACGGATTATGTTAAATACTTGCGTTAAGTTAAATACTTGTAAGTTTAATACATTTTTTTTCATGAAGACAACTAAAGTAATACGCACACATATAAGGATTGACCAGAATTTTTAAAATACAACATAGAATATTATATTCCCTTTAAAAATAAAAATAAATAAACTCTCTTGCCATATTACGCATAAATGTTAAAATGCCAAGTCTTTCATATTTTTCTTTTAATTAGGAACTGTAGATATTCACAAAATAATTAAATGAAAAATATTTATCATCTGTACATTAGAATCACACAGCAAATAACTATTACATTTGAATGTTAAATAAATTTTTCTGAGTGTTAGTTTAATTTTTTTGTTGCAGGAAGATCAACTAAATAAATCACCCTTACTTTCTTTTTAAATAGCTCCAAACAAACAGTCCCTTCCCTCTCCCACTCTGTCTCTCTACATTCTTTGCGAAACCCATAATCAAACTCACATTTTCTGAGTCAACCCAGCATTTAGAATAGATGTTTTTTAACAATCACATTAAAATTAAAATGATAAATTAAAACTCGAGCACAATAATTGTCCGAATTTGAACTTTTCTCTTTCTTAACTGACTCCAATTTTATAGAGATGAAATTAAAACCAAAATTAAAACCCATTATAATCATAAATATTTTGAAGTTCACCATTTATGATTTGGAAAGTCCAAACATAAATTTATGCCAAAAAAAAAATTCACCACATAAGAAAGCCATTTTATAAGCAATAATGAATAATTATTTCATCAAGCAACTAAAGTAATACACACATATGCATTGACCTGAATTTTTGAAATGCAACATATAATATTATACTCCCTTAAAAACGTGAAAAAAAAGGAACATAAATCTCTTGCCATATTACACATAAATGTTAAAATGCCAAGTCTTTCAAAAAAAAAATTAAATGAAAAAAAAAACAATCACTTTCTTTTTAGAATCACACAACAAATATATTATATTTGAATGGTACAATTTTTATTTTTATTTTTTTATAATAAAATGTTGAATACATTTTTGTGGGTTAAGTTAAATACTTGGTGAATTTGATTCAAAGCAAAACAAATAATGTTAAATACTTGTGTTAAGTTAAATACTTGTAAGTTTAATACATTTTTTTTCATAAAGACAACTAAAGTAATATACACATATATACATTCAACAGATTTTTTTGAAATACAACATAGAATACTATACTCCTTTAAAAAGGTGCCAAAAAAAGAAAAAAGAAAACATAAACTCTCTTGCCATATTACACATAAATG
The DNA here is from genome assembly GCF_055761805.1 of Camellia sinensis. Classification (NCBI taxonomy): domain Eukaryota; kingdom Viridiplantae; phylum Streptophyta; class Magnoliopsida; order Ericales; family Theaceae; genus Camellia; species Camellia sinensis. The sequence continues at coordinate 78,151,409 of NC_138964.1, forward strand.
TTAAAATGCCAAGTCTTTGAAATTTTTCTTTTAATTAGGAGCTCTAGATATTAAAAAAAATTATGAAAAATATTTATCATCCTTTAAAAAGGTGCCAATATTTATCATCTTGCATACATGTGTGACCCACTAAATCATGGTTGATTGCATCTATTTTTGAAAAATAAAATTGAGCATGTAGAGTTCTTCAACTGAGCATTCCAGTGATTAGTGATGTGCTTGATGGTTTAGTAAGTTAAATAGAAATGAATAATGCCTTTTTGTCAAACAATCCTATGGGCGCCTAAGCCTAGGTTTTTATTTTGAAAGGAATAAATAAATAAAAGGGAGAATAGAAGCCCATATTACATCAAAAGATATCATCACATAACTAAGTAAAGGAGTCAGGACAACCAAACCATGATGGTTATGATTAGTAAATTACTTAACTTACTCTCTCTCTCTCTCTCTCTCTCTCTCTCTCTCTCTATGTTCATCAAATTTGAGTAAAAATTTGATTAAAAGTTTGATCTGATACGAATACTCCAATCGTTGCTCTCATGGTCTTCTTCAAATCTTTTCAAAAAAATTCCAAACTTATCCTAAAAACCATCTCCTATCTATACTATTTTTTATGAAAGAAAACCATCTCCTATCCATACTCTATTTTAAAATTTTATCAGAAAAGATTAAAAGTATTATTATTGGAGATTTGGTAAAAAATTTTGTTCATCCTTGATTTAGTGAAAATTTTGAATCTATTACGTTTTTCTTGTGTATAATAGCCAAATAATTTTGAGACCAACCTTATGTGTAAGGACCAAATTTGTGCTTAATAGTTCAAATAATTGACAGTAATTCTTTGATGAAAAAATAATTTCTGCTTAATGTTTTTTTTGATTAAAAAAATTGGCAATAATTCTAATTAAAAATTGACAGAAATTTGGTGATGAGAGACATTTCCTCAATGTTTAATAGTTCTGAGAGAAATTTGGTTCACAATAATTCTGGTTAATGTTTAATCAAAATTGATAGAAATTTGGTTGACATGATGTTTTTTAAATAATTGACAAACCAACTATTATACACAGTTGACAGTAAACACAATGTGTATAACCTTTTTTTTTTTTTTTAATAGCAAACCAATTTCTGTTTAATTTTTTTTTTATTAAAAAAATTGACAATAATTCTGATTAAAAATTGACAGAAATTTGGTGATGAGAGACACATTTCCTCAATGTTTAATAGTTATGAGAGAAGGCACTATGTTTAATCAAAATCGACAGAAGACACGATGTAAATAATTTTAAGATTAAAAATATATTATTTTTTTTTTCTTAAATAACTTGTAACATTTTTGCTTGTATTACATGATCTACAAAACTCAAATAAATAACAACTCTCCCTAATGTTAATGCAAATTAAGAAATAAACATATAAGATTTTTAATGTTCACCAATACTGCAAATCAAAATATAAGAGCAAGTAAAAAAAAAATTGTAAACCCTGACAGAATAATTTCTTAGTCGATGATTAAGTAAATCCTAAAAAAAATTGTAAACACCTAATAATTTCTTTGTTGATGATTAAGTAAACAAACAAACCAAATTTTTTAAAATTGAATTTATGCACAATTTGTATATACAGAATCTTTTTATATAATGCACCTAATATTAAAAAATCCAAGGCACTTAGATTCACAGATTCACATGATTTGTGAAGATCATCTATTTTTTTTGAGAGCACTGAATTTCATTTTAAATAACAAACATAGAAAAATCAAAGCACTCAGTAAAATATATCATCAAGTTTCTTTTGAATATGATATCTCAAACCAATAATTTTGAGTCATAAAAAAATCATCTCTAAAGCCAAAAGGGGGCTTGGATTCTCCACAACTTTTTTTTTTTTTTTTTTTTTTTCTTTTTGGAGTGTTGAACACATTCAAGAGGCTGAACTAAACCAAGCAAAAGGTCAAACCACTGAACTGAAGTATGCTCTCTCGTGCTGCACATTTTCATTAATTTCCTACCTAATTTTATATACAATTTTTTTAATTTTTTTGTGTAATAAATATAGATATATGAGTGGCATGGTTGTCACAAAAGTTTCATTCAATTTTATTGTTGTGGGATCTCTAGTGTCCAACATTGCAGTGGTGATTTAAAGGGGTAGGCAACTTTTGTACTTATTTAGGATATCAAGTTAAAAAGAATCCCATATAGTGTATGTGTATATATAAGTATTTTGTTTTAGAAAATAAAATAGCAAATTGTATGATTGAATTCAAAAATATAAAACTTAAAATAAATTTTAAAAAATAATAAAGTTAATATATTTTCCAAAAAAAGAAATAATAAATCATAATTACCCATATAACTAATTTAAAAAATGTCTTCAAATATGAAGTAGTTCAATAATTAGAAAAATGTCTTCAATAACATCAAGTAGTTCAATAACATGTCTTCAAATATGTGTCAATAACCTTTTTTGAAACCAATTTTCAAGTGTATAACACCAAGCTAATTTAAAAAATCCATTGAGCAGAATTTTTGGCGGAACCAAAATTTATGATTTTGGTGATAAACAGTTGACAGTAAACACATTGAGCAGAATTTGGTGATTTTGGTGATAAGAAATTCTGCTTTGAAAACACATTGTGCAGAATTCTTCTAATTGAGCAGAATTCTTTGAAAACAGTGGACAATTAAAATTCTTCTCAGTAAACACATTGAGTAGAATTCTTTGAAAACACAGTTGGCTCAATATCAAAGCAAAACAATAACAGAAGCTGCACCCAAACGTTACCAAAGCAATAAACTAACCGAGAAGCCGAGCTTTTTATTTTTTATGGCTCCAAGTTCCTGATTAACTAACCGAGCAGCCGAGCAAAGTTCCTGTTTCAAGTTCAAGTTCCTGATTTCAATTAAAAAATAAGTGATATTGTTGGGTGCAAGGAGATACATGGAGCCATGTGAAACTAAGTGAATAAAATAACTGAACATTCATACTTAAATAAATGAACATTCATACTTATATATATAAATGAACTTTCGCAACCATGTGAAACTAAGTAAATAAAATAAATGAACATTCATACTTAAAATAACATACATTTTTACTCATTAAAAATATATTATAAGAATTTAATATATTTCTATCATAAATATATTTTACTGAGTAGTCATTAAGTATAAATATTTTACTGAGTAGTCATTGGGTGCAAGGGGAACTTCACTCTGGATGATATATGCTGGTAGTCATTAAGTATAAATATTTTACATTGATGATATATGCTGTTAATGTGAATATTTTACATTGATGATAAGAAAATATATGTGAATATTTTCTTAATCATCAACTAAGAAAATATATGCTGGTATAAATATTTTCTTAAAATGCTATTCTTAATCATTAAAATACTATGTGCCAAATATGTTTTTCAACTCACATTTTTCCAGATGTCATTGTGCCAAATATGTCACATTTTTCAACCTCTAACACCATTCTGCGAGGGGACCATTTTCAAAATAGAAAGTCACAGCGGTAAGCATCATCATGTTTTTCAAAATATGTTTTTCAACCTCTAACACCTCTGTTTGAAGTTCTTAATCAACTAAGAAAATATTCTTAATCAATATTTTCTTAATCATAAACTAAAGCATCAGATTAACCAATCTACTATAATCTCAAGTCTGGAGTAAATGAAACGAAATGGTGGAGTCCTATCTTTTAATGATCAAAATATAAAAGTATTTAAATATATTATTGTATCTTATCTTGTATCCTATAAATTGTAAATTGTATCGTATTAATGATCAAAATCTCACCTCTGTTTGTAGAAAATTTTAAAATCTCAAGTATAAATTTTATGATATATTGTATGATAGAAAATTGTATCCTATAAATTGTATCCTATTAATGATCATAAATATATTTTATGATAGAAAATTGTATCCTATAAATTTTAAATTGTATCCTAAAAGTATTTAAATACTTTAATGATCAAATTTACTCCAGACTTGAGATTATAGTAGATTGGTTAATCTGATGCTTGAGAAAAAGCACTAATGCAAAAATTGAAGAATTGCTTCTGGTTGTTCAATCATTTAACAACCAGATTCCTCTGACAAAAATGAATTTCCCAGGTAACATAAATTTAACATTGATATTTCTAGAGAAATTCATGGAAGAGAAGCTACCATGAAAATGCACAGGAATACATTGACCCAATATAAACATAAACACAAACAGGGAAGAAATGAACAGTGAAGAATGATAATAAGATGCACCTGCAATAAGATCTAAAATACTCCAGCAGTTATATCAATATAGACAAATATTAAAATTAAAATACTCCAGCAGTTAAGAACCCATTAAATCTAGCGTATATCAGAACAGAGCTGGAGCTGCTAATGTTAGATTTCAAGCTCCCTTGAAATCTAGCATATACGCTAGAAATTTTTCCCTTTAAGCTCCCTCAGAACTGAGCTGGAGCATATATCAATATCATCCAGCATATATCAATATATCATCCAGCATATATCAATATCGATATCACGGACATTATTCTGAAGTTGGGATCCCAAAAATTCTCAAATACTGTACACTGAGAGAGTCACAGACGATGAGAATACAAAAGGAAGCATTATTGCACGTCAGAGGAGCATAAAAAGGCCCTGCTAATGTTATTTTTTAAAATATTTTCAGACAATAAAAGGCCCAGAAAAGAGTTACATGGAAACACATTCTGCAGAATTTTCAAAAAAGCAGTGTGGGCCTGATCCATTCTGCAGAATTTTCATAGAAAAAAGACTATATCATCCAGTGGATCATCTATATCATTCAAAAGCTGATGAAGGCACACATCTATATCATTCAAAGGCTGATGAAGGCACACATCTATATCATTCAAATCATACAAACCCACCCGTGATCATCTATATCATACAAACCCATTTTCTGAAAAAGCTCAAAAGTATTTCTTATCCATACTTTTTCTGAAAAAACAAATGCAAATGAATCGGATATATGACAACACAAACTTCTATTATTTCCATTTGTATCACAACACAAACTTCTATTATTTCCTTCTTTTTTTTTCCCCCCGAAGGCAAATGAAACTTCTATTATGAAATGCTATCATCAAATTATGACATAGAATATATACAATATATACAATTTATCATCAAATGCTATCATCAAATGCTATAACAATATATACAATACACACCTCACTATCTGCTTCTCTCAACTCTGCAGCAGTATTGATGACAGAGGGTATGGGAAAAAAATGGTATGGGAAGATCAACTCTGCAGCAGTATTTGATGACTGATGATCGATATACATCTGCTTCATTCACATTATATAAAAAAGTGTAGGAATGGGAAGATCAACTCTGCAGCAGCCAAGCCAAGCTTCACATCTCATCAGAGAGTAGGAATGGGAAGAAGACAGAGGGTATGGGGGAGACAGAAATGTGTTGGGCGGGAAATGCTTCTCTCCAACCATGGATCTCAACCATTGATATATATTTGGAATTGATCTCAACCATTGGATCAAAATGTATCTCACATACATTTTGATACATTTTTCAAAAAGCTTTGTGCCTTATTATATAGATTTGTAGGGAAGAAAGCGAGTGCGATCACATGTGACTCGGGTGTAGCATTCTCTGATTGACATTCTATTTCAGATTTTTTAATCGACCGACTCACGGCCGTCTGATTTTCGCAAAAATGAAGGTTACCTAAAATTAATTTAATTTGTAGAATTTAAAATTTAAATAATTTTTAAAAATATTAGATTTGGTTTTCAAAAATTTATTTTTTTAAAAAAATTAAAATTAAATTTTAGTTTGATAAAAAAAAAATTAAAAAATACTTATAATTTTTGCATAATTTTATCTTTTTATCAATTTTTTTTTCTCAAAAACAAAACATGGTCATAACATTATTTCATTAAATTTTTATTAAAATGAGTACTGTTATTGCCATCCCATTTATTATTTTGAATCCCTTATTTCGTTGATTTCACTTAGACCATCTCCAACGGTTCATCAAAGTTGATATCAAATTCAAATTTTGATGAAAAAGTTACTGTTTACTACTCCAACAGTTGCACAAAATCGATATCAAATTGAGATTTTATCAAACAATTCATCAAACTGAGGACAAGATACTGATTTCACCAAAACACTGTTTGTGACCGTTGGAGGGAGGACCCGGTCGACCAACCGGTTGCCCCGCCGGTTGACCAATCGGTCGATCGAATTCCTTTCAAATAGGTAGGTTCAAACCGGTCAAAAAAGGTTCAAACAAGTAAAAAAAAAAAATTATATTTTGCCTTACCGGTTGACCAGCCGGTCAACCAACCGGTCAACCCACCAGCACTAATCTGAAATTGTTGAAACTTGATGAATCTGCAATTGTGGACTGAGAGCAAACATGCAAAATTCCAACCCATCAACCGATCATTATGGCAAGTCTTGTCAATTAGATGCTTAAATTCCAACAGAGGAAAATCTTCATCGATCTAGGGAGAAAACGTGCAAAATTCAGTAGGCTGAGAGCAAAAATTTGGTGGGTGAGAAGGTGGAGGTTTTGGTTTACAGGAAAATGAAAAAAGGTGGAGGTTTTGGTTTTGGTTTTGGTGAGAAGGTGGAGGTTTTGGTTTCATTTTCTTGGAAGGAAGGGAAATGAAAAATACGGTTGTTCAGGGTATTCACATAGCGTTTAAAGTTGCAAAAAAAAAAAAAAAAATTACGCTTACCGGTCGACCAACCGGTTGACCCACGGGATTTGATACGGGATTTGATAAACCGTTGGAGCTAGTGATATCAGATTTGGTGAAACGAGTCATTTTTTACTCAGATTTGGTAAAAAAAGAAGTTCACCGTTGGAAATGCTCTTATAAACTTTAAAATACTTAAAATTTATTTCCTTCCACCAAATAATACTCCGCCTCTGTTTGGAAAGAGGTTTTTTTGGCTTTTTTTGGCTAAAATAGCCACAAAAGACAAATAGGCTATTTTAGCCACAACAAAAAAATATCACATCCAACCCATAATTATTACACTCTTCTCTCACAAAAAAAGTCAAAACAACCAAAAAGTCCTTCCCAAACTAAGCTTTTTAGCCCAGGCTAAAATAGCCAAAAAAATCAAAAAGCTAAAAAGCCAACTCACTTCCCAAACGAAGCCTCCCTCACTCCTAAAGTGGGTGTTTGGAAAGTTACTATTTTAATAAGGTATTTTAATTTTTGGCTATTTTAATATGTTAAATTTTTTGTATTTGGAAATATTATTAGATTTTATTGTAGTTGGACGTGATGTTTGTGAAGGAAAAAAAAAATTAAATGATTATAAATTTGATTTGACATTTTGTCTTGTTAGCCATTTTAACTTGTTTTGTCTTTTTATGGATTTTAGCCTTTTTAAAAGGGCTAAAAATTTTATTGCCAAACAATATTGATCATTTTTTAAAAAATTCAACTTTTTTTGGTTGTATAATTATTACATTTGAAAAATATTAAGTTGTCGTTTGGCATTGACTTTTTTTAGTTGGAACTTTTTTAGTTTAGGATTAATAAAATTGTTTGGTTTGATTTTTTTGATTTTTGTGAGAGAAAAAGTGAAATAATTATGGTTTAAATGTGACATTTTATTTTATTAATTTATTTAGCCTATTTTGTCTTTTGTGGTTTTTTAGCCCAACTAAGTTGGCCAAATGAAGTTGGTTTCCAAAACTACAATTTGATTTAAAATTAAAACAGTACATTTTTTTTTTTTGAACATCAATTGTTATAATTATACTTTTTGTGCATGTTAATGTTAATGAATTTAAAAGAAGAGCAAAATATAAAACTCATTCCCTCTCAAATGCACACCCCACACCTCTAAATATCATTATCTTTCAAAATAAAAAAAAATAAAATAATAATAATAATAATAATAATAATAATAATAATTCCCAAAAGCCATTCATTCTCTCACGACGGTAGAAGAAAAATATTTTCTGAAGTGCATTGATTGATGTAAGGAACATGTTTTTACGATCTTCACTTTTTTCTTCGTATTAGGTACACATGCCTTCCTCAAATTCCATCAATTTCTTTAATCAACCATAAACCCTAAACCCTAAAATTAACAAATATAAATATATATCAATATATATAGTTCGAATGGAGCAAATTTGTGTTTTGCTTAGTCTCAAATCTCGTTTCTCTTCTATTATCTAAAGTCTCTCTCATTTCTCTTTCACTAAGAATTTTTGGACCTATGTTCTCGAACAAATAAGCTATGTTCGAGCATGTATTCCTGAATAAATAACCAATGTCTAGGTCTATGTTTCTGAACTTGATAAAACGAAAACTCTTGCAAATGTAAACAATTTTCATATTCAAACATGTGTTCCCCAATAAACAATCAATGTTCGAACCTATATTTTCGAACAAATAAACAATTCCCAATTTTTTTGTTATATGTTAAGAAGTTCAATACCAAAAAAAATAGGGCAAATTACATATACTTCCCTCGAGGTTTAGCTAAATTACAGATACCCCCTAAGGTTTCAAAAATTACATCCCGCCCCCCGAGGTTTGTATTTTCATAACAAATTGCCCCCTAATTTGTTATGCAAATACAACATTCAGGGGGGAAATTTGTAATTTCCCAAACCTCAGGGGGTATCTGTAATTTAGCTAAACCTCGAGGGGGTATATGTAATTTGCCCCAAAAAATACAAACATTTTTCACCATTTTTGATGTATTTTTCAATAAACTTACCCTTACAAAACCAACATCCTTTAAGCTAAGAACACCATCAAAGTTATGAACCTCTTATAAACTTACATTGTAGTACTCCTCTCGTCTTGTGAAGTTGTGGCTGCCGAAAAAGCTTTTACTTATTGTCATTACTGCAGAAATGTGTGTAATCGAATGGTTGTCATCGTTGCCACCAGAATATCACCGTCGGAGGGTTCTTAAGGTTTTGAAGGTGGGATTTAGGAAATATGGGTGGGTCGTGATGGAGGTGGGTACTCTTATAATTTATATCTTATGATTTAGTGAGTGTGTGAGCTTAATTGTAAGATAGAGTGTCACAAAATGATTGATATTCTCTTTAGTAATTTCATTTAAGATTATTACTGTAATAAAAAAAAAGTCAAAAAATAAGGGATCCAAAATAATAAATAAATGCACAAAATAAAGAGTTTAAATTAAAATTGAGATAAATCTTAAATTAAAAATTACATATATTTTTAATATATCTAAAAATAAATATATTAGTGGGTTGGGCTAAGCTAGATCGGGTTACGAACACACATTTTATTCCCAACCCATTAATTCAATGGGCTTAAAATGTTAACTCAACTCGATTATATAGGTTAAAATAATATTCTCAAGTCTTAATGGGCTAGGCGGGCCGATGCCCACCCCCAATTGGAAGGGTCACGTTTGCCTTTAGTCTACAAGAATTGTTGGACTTTGTGGGATCTACCATCGAGCCTGTTTGTAGATTATATTTAAAAAAAAAAAAGAAGATTAAATTCATTCATTACAATTATATAATTTTATTTTATTTATTTTAAAAAAATGGATGACATATTTTGAATTGCAATATATTCAGTGTATTTGGTTTTAATTTTCTGAATTTAATTTTTTGTAAATTGAGTTTTTATTTTTCGTATTTTTTTTTTGTTTTTAGTGAATATTTTTAAAATTTTATTATTATTTTTACTTTTTTAGATGCACCTTAGATGTATTTAAATACTAAAATGTAATTCGTGTTCTTTCAATTTATTATTTGCAATTGAGCAATGATTCATAACTCGAAATTTGGAGCTCTAACAATGGCTCTAATGATGTGGCATGGAGCAAAAAAAAAAAAAAAAAAACATACATTAAATCATTTATGAGTAGGACCCACTACCACATAAGTAGAACTCTCATTAAAACTTTACTTTTAGGTTACGTTTGTTTGATGGATTAAGTTGGATGAGATAGTTAGTAAAATGATTGTTAGTGAAGAGATTATTAATGTGGGGATTGTTAGTGAGGAGATTAAGTAAAAGTGTGTTTGTTTGGATGATAGTACGAGAGATGCTTAGTGATGAGATTGTTAAATTATTTTTATATAAAACAAATAAATAAATAATTTATATATTAAAAAAATTAGAATAAATACAAAAACAAACCGGTGCACTTGGTAAAAAAAATAAAATTTTAAAAATATTTTTTTATATAAAATAGATTCAATCCGCTCACTATTTTTTTAATCCCACTCAAAATTTAGTCAACTTAATCTCCCTGTGTGAGGGTATTTATAGTCCTATGGGACTACTAGTCCCCTTCTATTTTTGTCAACCAAACATAGCTATGTAGAACCCACATGATTGATAGTTCAATCATCTCACATATGGAGCTAAATAAACATGACCTTAGTGCTCTTAAAATTTTTGGTTTGGATGTTCCCCAATTTTAAAAGAGAATAATGATCATTTGAATAAACAGCGATATTTTGAGAAATTGATAAAAAGTTAGCGAGAGGGAAGATTTGCACCGAACAGTACAGCCGAGCTACGGTAACGCGGGTGTGACAAACCTCACGGTGCCGAGCTATCTTCTCAATTGGCGTTTCCCTCCGGCTTGTTGTACATGGCCGAGGTAGGTTGGCTGACCAGGCATGGTCTAAGGCCTGGCCGAGTTGTGACTGCTAGACGTTCGGCGATAGGTGCGGGTTAGCACGGCACGACCGAGCAAATGACCGTTCGGATTGAATCTAGGCCGAGAAGAGGACCAGCATGCTTCACCTTCAGTTAACTCGAAGGGAGTCTGGACCAGGATGGTGGTCAGCGTGCACCCGGCCGGATAGCTCTAAAGCTCGGTCGTGTTATCTGTGGTTGTGATTTTCTCAAACGAATAGGCCGATTGTGGTATGCCGGTCAGGTGTCCCACTTGGGCCAATGGCATGAGGAAGAGGAAATCTGCTCCAGGTACGCGTCAATACCGTTTGGCGGTTTTGCATGTACTGGTTGGAGGATTTGGCCTTTACACGCGTAAGGTGGTGAGAGGCAAGCACTGCAACCTGTCCAGGGAAGGGCAGCAGAGGTAGTGTGCGTACAATCCTGAGGCTGCATGGCCAGCCTAGAAAAAAGAATGGAAGATGAGCGTTAGAGGTAAGCAATTGATGCCATATGAAACACACACTCTCTTTCTAACAGCCTTCTTCTTCCTCAAGTGATCTGACTTGATCGTCGGAGGGTTTATCCGGCAACCCACCGCCGGGCAGCTCAGCGTTTCTGTGTTGCCAGGTTAGACGCCGTCACGTGAAGCTTGAATCCAAGGAGTATGGAAAGCAAAGGATATTTTGCCCCCGTACGATTGGCGCCGTCTGTGGGAAATCTTTGATACTCAAACGTTGCTCTTCAAGCTTCTTCGACCATTTCCATGGCCAACAATGACGAAACTCCATTGTCCGTCGTCGATGGTATCACACCAGAGTCTGTCCGACGGAGAGAAGGCCCCGAATGTTCCAGCCATGGCGGGTCTAGAAACTTCTTCGCGAGGTGCGCGAGACAAACGCGGGAGGAGCACTGATCGCTCGAAAAGTCCAGAGGGCCGTCGGTGGCGGGGGGAGTCCCGCGCGCAGCGCCTAGAGCACAAACTTAAAGACCAAGACGCGCTCATCCGCAAGATGGCAGCTGAGATGGAGATGCTGAAACGCCAGATTAAGGGGAAGGGTGTTGCTGGAGAGGGCAACCTCAATGAGCGCACCCCGTCTCCTCATTCTAGTAGCCACCGCCAGGAAAGGACGCACTCTCTCTCTATCACCAAAAACTATGGGGTTGGGGATTCCAACCCAAGGGAGGGTAGGTCCCTCACTCGCAACAACACCTACCACCCATTGCGCCTCTCGCTGACGTCGCGATACTCTTTCTCCACCCATTCTAGAGACCTGAGGGATGTGTTAGAGGAGACGGCGCACCGTTGAGAGGCTTAGAGAGTGCCGCCGTTGCAGAGGTTGGGCACCCAAGTTCGTTGTAGCGAAAAAGTAGCAATGCCATCACCCAGGGTGATGGCTCCTGCACTAGTGGACAAAGAGCTGGCGAGACTTACAGCCACGCCGCTGTCTCCAGAAATCGAGAGTACACCGCTCCCTGCTGGATTTCACCAGCCTAAGTTCACCTTGTACGACGGCAAGACGGATCCGTACATGCACGTGAGTCATTACCGGCAAGTAATGGCTGGCCACCGGCGCAATGACGCCTTGATGTGCCTTATATTCCTAGCAAGCTTGGGAGAACTGGGCCTAAAATGGTTCGAAAGGCTTCCAGAGGGGAGTATCGAGGGGTGGCAGCAACTAGCGGAAGCCTTCGTCACCAAATTCAAAACCAACACACGAACACCGAAGAAGGTCAACCATCTCCTGGCCGTCAAGATGGAATTTGGAGGTTCGTTGAAGGCATACAATGCAAGGTACTGGGAAACTTACAACGAAATCCTCGACTGCCCTACCAATCTGGCGATCACTCAATACAAGCGAGGTCTCCTAGTTGGACATAGGCTGCGAGATTTGCTCATAATGCACCAACCCACAACTATAGAGTCCTTGATGCAGCAGATCAATGAGTACATTCGTGTGGAGGATGATGCCGCATCCGCGACCGAGAAGGTTAATCCGATCGCGGCGGACAGAAGGGTGGCGGGAAAGGTTCACTCGGTTGGGCAGGAGGATAACCGCCCAAACGACCGGTCAAAAGATCAACGTCGTGACCTAAACCGCGATGATAGAAACAAAGGTCATAGAAACGACCGAGCTGACGCTCTGCGTGATGCAGAGGAGGATACCAAGAGAAAATTGAAGGTGCGGACTGGAATCACCACGGCCTTTAAAATCCCTATCTACCGCATCTTGAGTGAGATCCGAGGCGAGCCTTTTGTTCGCTGGCCGGCCAAGCTGGGGAATGCACAGAGAGGCTTCAATTCAAGATATCGCTGCACCTTCCATGAGGAACGGGGATACCGAACGGAGGATTGCTTGCCGCTCAAACAACATTTGGAGGAGCTAGTGGCCACGGGACATCTTGACCAATACATAGATGGGGGTATGAAAGCCGCGCCATTGGGGCAAACCGAGCCAAACGGCCTAGCCGCCCTAGAGACAGCACCCCAAGGCGTAATCAACGTCATCCATGGCATCATTGAACTAGCAAGGGTCTGCGAGCTCAGAGGGATGATTAAGAAAGCCGAGCACATGAGGGAAGTGCTCTCCGTTCAACCCGTTGTGAAGAAAGAGAAGACCGAGGAGAAGGACATCCTTACCTTTTCGAGCAGGGACTTGGAGCGGATCCAGATGCCCCACAATGATGCCCTAGTGGTAACTCTTCGTGTCAAAGACTTTGACATCAAGAGGATCTTGATCGACCAAGGGAGTTCGGTTGAAATTATGTATTATGACGCGTTCAAACAAATGAAGTTGGAGGACAAGGACTTGGCTCCTGCGACATCCCCTTTGGTTGGCTTTAACTCTCAACCAGAATGGCCGGTAGGGAAGATCATATTGCCGGTCAAAGCGGGTTTAGTCACAAAGCAAGTAGAGTTCTAGGTGCTCAAAGTCCCATCCACCTACAACTTAATTTTGGGCAGGGGCTGGTTGTACGCCATGCAAGCGGTAGCATCGACTTACCGTTAGGTTTTGCGCTTCCCAGCGCCAAGCGGACAAATAGAGGAAGTTTGGGAAGACCAGGTGATGGCAAAACAATGCTTCGTTGTGATAAATGGCAGCCGAGCAGCCAAAGGATTTGTCCAAATGATTGAGGGACCCGAGGGAAAGGAGGTCCTTGAAGACGTAGGAAGAAAGGCCGAGGAAAAATCGGTCGAGGATTTGGTGGAAGTGCGCATCGACGAGAACGACCCAACTAAGTTCTTCTTCTTGGGATCATCTTTGTCTAGCACCGAGCGGTTAGATTATGTTAACTTCTTGGTTTCCAATTTGGAGGCTTTTGCGTGGACGCCTTACGACATGCCTGGCGTCGACCCCAGCTTTATTTGCCACCAGTTAAATGTCTTCCTTAATGCGCGGCCGATCATTCAGAGGACTCACCGCTCGGCTCTGCACCATGCCGAGGTAGTGACAGAAGAGGTCAAAAATTTGTTAGAAGCAAGGGCAATAGAATAAGTGCAATACCCTCGATGGATATCCAACATGGTAGTTGTTCTGAAAAAGAATGGCAAGTGGCGAGTCTGCGTCGACTACAAGACGGCCAATCGTGCATGCCCAAAGGATAGTTTCCCCCTCCCTCGAATTGACCAACTGGTGGATTTGACCGCTAGCCATCAGAGGTTTAGCTTCCTGGATGCATATCGCGGCTACCACCAGATAGCCATGTACGAACCGGACCGAGAGATCACATCGTTTACTACTCCCAGGGGCTTGTATTGCTATAAAGTCATGCCGTTTGGACTGAAAAATGCAGGGGCAACTTTTCAAAGGATGGTGACAAAGATGTTTGCTCCACTGCTGGCCCGCACCATGGAGGCCTACATTGACGATATGGTGGTAAAGAGTAAGGAGAAGTCTCAACACCTCGCCGACCTAGCAGAGATGTTTGCCATACTTAAACATCACAAGCTTCGTTTGAATGCCTCCAAATGCGCCTTCGGAGTCGGCACCGGAAAGTTTTTGGGTTTTCTGGTCACAAACCGAGGGATTGAAGCCGACCCATCACAAATCAAGGATGTACAGGAGCTGGAGCGCCCAAACTCCACAAAGGACGTGCAACATCTTGCCGGGATGGCAGCCGCGTTGAATAGATTTATTAGCCGGTCTTCAGATCGTTGCAGGCCCTTCTTCAAAACTTTGAAGGCCAAGTTTTTATGGGATGACGAATGTGACCATGCACTGGCGGATCTAAAAGTGTACCTTTCCTCAGCCTCAATCTTGGTCACGCCAAAACCGGGTGAAGAACTGTATCTCTACTTGGCGGTCTCTCAACATGCAGTAAGCGTCGTCCTAGTCCGTACTGAAGGCATTCAACACCTGCCCATCTTCTATGTAAGCAAGACTCTGCTCCCAGCTAAGACGAGATATCTTCCGCTGGAAAAATTAGCCCTAGCCCTGATGATGGCTTCGAGAAAGCTAGTGTACTATTTTCATGCCCATGCAATAGTTGTGCTAACCGAGTTTTCACTCAAGGTGCTCTTTGAAAAGGCAGACTTTACCGGGAGAATCTTGAAATGGGCCGTGGAATTGGGGCTGTACGACATCAAGTTCCGACCGCGCACCGCAATCAACGCTAAAGCCCTTGTAGACTTTGTGGCGGAATTTGCCCCTGGGATGCATCCGGTTTGCCCGGTTGATTTGGCTAGAGTGGATTTGGCACAACCCGTGGTTCAGGCAATGGCGACGAATGTTGGCTCGCAAGTGGAAGAAGAGCAAATGGCAGCCGAACTTGAGAACCCGAATAACTCATCGGGGTGTGAACCCAGCCAAGGCAAGGAAAGAGACCAGAATGAGCCGACCAGAGCCTTGGAGTTGAGAAGCTCACAAAATCCCTCGGACTGCTGGAAGTTTTCCATTGGCGAGATGTGGAAGCTCTTCGTCGACGGGGCATCCAACAGGCATGGCGCCGGGCTGGGTATCGTGTTGACTTCCCCAGACGGGCTGGTCATCGAACAAGCAATTACGCTCGGCTTCCCTGAGTCCAACAATGAAGCGGAGTATGAAGCCCTCCTCGCCGGACTGAGGAGTGCATTGAGGATGAAAGCGTCGGCTCTCATGGTGTTCAGTGACTCCAAACTGGTGGTCAATCAGGTCTCCGGGGAGTATGAGGCCAGGGATGAAAGAATGGCCAAGTATCAGGCACTGGTGCGCGCAGAGATCAAGAAGTTCGCCGCCATACGAGTGGAGCAAATCAACCGTGAAGAAACAATGCAGCAGACGAACTGGTCGGCCTTGCATCTACGCAATCAGCCTTCCCTAATCCCTTGATGATAGAATTCTTGCCTCGGCCAGGCATTGAGGAGCCAGAAGTGCCCAAGGTACTCTGCACCGACTTGGGACCTTCCTGGATGGACCGCATCATCACCTTCTTGAAAGATAGAGTTTTGCTCGAAGAAAAGAAGGAAGCCAACAAAATCTGGGCTAAGTCAGAGCGGTTTCGGCTTTCGCCGTCCGGAGCCTTGTACAAGAAGTCTTTTACCGGGCCGCTCCTAAAGTATGTCCATCCTGCCAAAGTGGAAGTTTCCTCTATGAGATTCATGAGGGCATCTGAGGGAACCATACTGGGGGAAAATCTTTGGCTTACCGAGCAATCTCCCAAGCTAACTGGTGGCCATGCATGCAGGTAGACGCGCAGAAATACGTTCGTCGGTGTGAAAAGTGTCAGAAATTTGCTTACCAAATCCACCAGCCAGCCAGAGAGTTGCTCCCCCTTACAAGTCCTTGGTCGTTCGCGCTTTGGAGACTGGATATTGTGGGGTCACTCCCAGCTGCCCCGGGCAACCGCAAGTTCTTCATCGCTGCTACCGACTACTTCACCAAGTGGGTTGAGGCCGAGCCATTGGCAACCATAAAAGAAAAAGATGTGAAGAAGTTTGTTTGGCAAAATGTTATCACTCGCTTCGGTATACCAAAGGCCCTCATCTCAGATAATGGTACTCAGTTCGATGGGAAACTCTTTCGCGAATTTTGCGAAGAGCTGAAGATTGAGTTCTACAATTCAACACCGGCCTATCCTCAGTCAAATGGGAAAGCGGAGGCCTCCAACAAGACCATCCTAGACGGGCTGAAGAAGCGTCTTGAAAAAGCTAAAGGGAAGTGGGCTGAAGAACTCCCTAATATGCTCTGGGCATACCGCACTACGCCAAGGCGATCGACCGGAGAGACACCATTCGCCTTGGCCTATGGCATGGAAGCTGTTATCCTGCTGGAAATTGGTATGCCAACTATCCGGTCTGAGAGTTTCTAGCAAGATTTGAACAATGAAGTAGTCGCATTAGAGCTTGACCTAGCCGAGGAAAGAAGAGAACGGGCTCTGATCCACACAGCGGCCTATCAGCAGGAACTCTCCAAGAAATACAACAAGGCTGTGCACCCCAGGCTGTTCAAAATCGGGGACTGGGTCTTGAGAAAGGTGATGGGCAACACGGTGGTCCCTGGAGAAGGAAAACTTGGTGCAAATTGGGAAAGACCATACAAGGTGATTGGCTTGGCAGGCAAAGGGGCATATCATCTGGAAGATTTAGATGGTAAAGCTATCCCCAGACCGTGGAATGCAGCCAACCTTAAGATCTTTTACTTTTGAAATGTAATCGTTTTTGTTGCTTAGCTTTCTAGACCTTTAGCCTTCTGGCATTCGATGTAAGGATAGCACTGCTTTTTGTAATGAAAAATGTCTCTACTCTTTGTTTATACTATGTGATTTGCAAGGATATTGGGCCTCTGAGGATGCCAGGGGCAGAGAGACCAACCTGAAAGGGGCCGAACTGATCTCCTCTCACCGGTATAGAAACGGACTGCACAAACAGTTGGTGTATTGTCCAGTGAAATAATTGGTGTATTGTCCAATTTGCATAAGGCCCGAGCTGATTTTTGCTCGCCCAATTGGGATGTTGGCGTCATGACCAACTTAAATGAAATATTGGTGTTCTGACCAATCCGCAGGCCGAGCTGATTTTGCGCGGCCAAATTGAAATGTTGGTGTTTTGTCTAACTGAAAAGAGCCGAGCTGACTTTGCTCGGCCCAACGAAATGTTGGTGTCTTGTCCAACTTACAAGAACTATTTGGCCAAGCTGACTTTGCTCGGACAAAAGAAGCATTTGCGTTTTATCCAACTTAAAAGGCCGAGCTGATTTTGCTCGGCCAAATGAAATATTGATGTTTTGCCCAATCCACATGCCGGGCTGATTTTGCTCGGCAAAATGAAATGTTGACGATTTGCTCAACCTCCTTTAGGGCCAAGTTGATTTTCGCCCGCCCGAAAAGAAGCCTTGGCATATTATCAAGCGAAGAACTACTGAGGTGATTTTTGATCGGCGTAAATAACATGTCGGGTGTTTGTAAAACCCTTAAAGGCTGAGATGATTTAGCTCGGCCACACGAAGTGTTGATGTTTTGAACACCGAGCTGATTTTGCTCGGCCGAGGTGATATTAGTGTTTTAGCATATCTATAAGGCCGAGCCAATTTATTTAGCCGAGCTGATTTTAGCTCGGCAAAATGAGATGGTAACTTCATCAAAAGGTTGAGGAAATTCTGATTTTAGCTTGGCATATTGCGCGGCATAACCGACCTACCAGTTACGATTCATTAAAATTTGAATGAAGAAATTTTGCACGTTGCAACCGAACAGAAATAGACGATCAACGAGCAAAAAGTTCAAGTTTTCATTGATCAAGGAAACTGCATTACAAATGTGGGGCCTAGCCTGGTTACATTCAAAAAAAAAGGGGAAACAAAAACAATGCAGAAAATAGAAGGGGACACGTCAATCTAACTCAAGGTTGACTGTCTGCTTGGCGACCTCTACCGTTTGCTCGGGCAAGCCTTCCTCGGCCTCATCGTCAGCGCCTTCTGCCGCGACAACCCCCTGCTCGGCCACTTCATCTTCGGCAGCTTGAGATGCTTCGGGAGAAGTTTGCTCGGCTTGTTGTGTGGCGGCGGCTTCTCCCTCGACTGCTTTCTTGGCCTCTTCAATGAGCCTTTTTTGCACGGCGCTCTGCATGTAGTGTGGTATGAAGTCAGTAGGCGGATTCTGGAACATTTCAGTGTCTTGACCAAGGCCAACTTTTTCTACGGCAGCTTTCCAACCGCACTGGAAAAAGATGAACCTGCCGTTCATAAGTCTTCTCACCCTGCGCATACCCTCGGTCTTCGGCGTCGTCAACCGCCTTATCCTTCTCCTCCTTATGGGCATCGCGAAGTTTGCGCAGCTCGGCGAGGCATCGAGCCTTCATCAACTTTACGGCCCGCCGTTTATCCTCTTCAGCCCGGCCCAACTTATAGCTTAGCGTATCACGCTCGGCCTCGGTCGCTTCCTGCGCGGCCTTCAACTTGGCTATTTCGGGCGTTTTGGCCTTGTTTTCAGCAATGGCATCCCGTAGGCTCTGCCGCACTGCGATCACTCGATCGTGTGCTAAATAGTTCTTTTGCGCAGCCTGAAAACAAATGAAAGATTGTAAGAATTCAGAAAACCGAGAAAAAACCGGGCAATAACTTAACGAAAAGAGTGGAGAACT
Source organism: Camellia sinensis (assembly GCF_055761805.1). Taxonomy (NCBI): domain Eukaryota; kingdom Viridiplantae; phylum Streptophyta; class Magnoliopsida; order Ericales; family Theaceae; genus Camellia; species Camellia sinensis. The sequence goes on from NC_138964.1 coordinate 78,170,629, forward strand.
TACCAAAATGATCGATTTAGCCGCCGAGCGAAGCACCTTCAGGTCGGACAGCTCGTCGTGCTTCTTCATGTTGGCGGGAAGGATCAACCCCTTGGTCATGTTGAAACCGAGGGAGTAATCCTTGTCAGCGTAAACAGAATCCGCCGCAGAGACAGCCCGACCTTTGTACTTGAATTCTGGCGACCAGACCGGGGGGGCATTTGGGCTCTTGGATGGCCCGCCGATTGGTTGTTCAGTCTGGTCCCCCAGGTCGGTCGAAGCCTGCTCGGTGGAGTCCTCGTCCACCAGATGTTGTTCGGCCAGATCTTTCCTCGGCCGCTTCTTTGACCGGCCAGTTGCTTGTTCGTTGGCAAGAGCTAGCACGGCCCCTTCCTCTTGTGCAACCGGAGTGGAGGAAGTCCTCCCAGATGCCTCTGGTGGCTGGGAGTCGCTTGGCTCACCAGTGATCATCGATTTGATTGCCCGGATTTTGGCCATTTCTTGCTCGGCAGTAAGAGGAACAAGTCTGATCGGTGGAAGATTTGGATCTGGTTCTGGGGAGGGTGTACGAAGAAAGTCGGTGACCCGGCTTTTGCGCGGTGTTGTGTAGTGGTAGGTCGGTTCGAAGCCGAGTAGTTTCGGTGATTCCCGCTCCTTGGCAGGATGGCGCAACAGAACTCTGATGGCCTCCTGGTTAGCGCGATAGTAGTCTTCTGCAAAGTGCTTGTAATCTGCAAAAAGAAGACAAGTGTTAGATCGGCAAGAAGAAAATCAACGCAAAAAGAAAGCAGTGCAGTTTGCCGAGCTACTCACCAGCAAGGCCAAAATCTTTCCTAATGTACTAGCCCGGTATGGGCGTCTCGGTGTCCTCATAATAACCGGACACCCACAAGAAGTCATCGTCGTTTGTCTCCTTATCTGGGTTACCCTCTATGAGTTTTGCTCGGCCCTTTTTGACCTTCAGGTACCAACAAAACCCACCATTTTTTTTGCTAAGGCTGTATTGATATAATATCTCGGCGAGATCGAGATTGAGATCGAGCCTCCGATTTAGCTCGGCCACACCGTTTATTATCTTGTACGTGTTGTTTGAGACTTGGGTCGGACAAAGCCTTGTCTGCCTCAAAAATTCGCAGATCAAGGATTGGACCGGGAAGTGAAGCCCTTCTTCCATGATGGATACAACCGTGAAGGGGCACCGATCTAGGTCACGCCATGGGGTATCTCCCTTCTTGGCCAGCTCTAAATGGAATGTTGTACTCCTTACGAAACTCGGCTAGTGCACCGGGCGAGCTCACCATGAACCGGTACTTCCCCATCTATCTCGGTTTTACTTATTTGGTGGTTTAATTTGTATCTCGATGGAAAATTCTGGTGTGTTTGCTCGGACTTTGAGCTCCACCAGCGGTAATGCTGAAGGGGCCTGGTCAGTCCTAGTTTGTTCTGCATTATTAAAAAATAAGCCCAAGGGTTAGCACGGCATAAATTGCACGGCTCCTATTGGAACTCCTGGCTCGGTCAAAATCCCCCGTTATATATGGCCGGTATAGCCCCTATCTCGGCTCGACTATTCGGCCGATTTGGCCTTCCTAGTTCGGTTTTGACTTCCTATATCCAGCACGGTCGCGACCTCAATGAGAAGCCACAAACTAGTTTTTGCTCAGCTGAAGTTTTATTTATCGATCTAAGTTGCCTACTTAGCTCGGTTCTACCCAGATTCAAATTGTTCATCCCAAGTGCAGAGTTTGTGCTTTGAGGCTTGGGGAATCAAGGGGCACGAAAACCCCAAATGCTCCACCAGTTCCAGTTTTTTCTAGGGTGTATCATTATTAGTCTAAAAGGGAGGGGGACTGTTGTGATTCCAACATCCCCAAGCAGGAACACGAAGAACATAGTTGAAGAACTTGAAGAGTAAAGACTGAAAGTACGAAATATGGATAGAGGGACCTACCAATGTCAGATGCCTAGCAAAGTCGACCCCTCAAGCTCGTTTGCAGCTTCAGAAGGAACAGAAATGGGCGTTGGGGAGCGAAGGGGAGCAACGGCAGTAATGGTGGAAGTTTGGAGTGTTAAGGGCTAGGGTTTTGGCTTGAAAGAGGAGATGAATAGTATAGGTGCAAATGACCCTTCGTTTGTGCATAAAAAGGGGGGAAAACCAAACGACTGCGCCGTTTGAATTTCGCGCATGAAAAGACAGCTTTGGGTCTGCATGGGGCCAATGGGATGAAGCCACGTGGCATCAAAAGGACGGCTGTCAGTACGGTTGTACGACCCTTGATAGGACTACGGGCAGGATACAAAGACCGACCAAATGGGATAGCTCGGTAATTGCTTCGACCCCAATCACGCTCGGCTTGGTACTGGCGCAACTAAGGGACTGTTAGCTCAGTCATGGTGGTAACCCCAATCACGATTAGCTCGGATGGGATTAAGGGGCAATTGAAAGGGAAGATTTGCACCGGATAGGACGGCCGAGCTACGGTAACGCGGGTGTGACAAATCTCACGATGCCGAGCTATCTTCTCAATTGGCGTTTCCCTCCGTCTTGTCGTACATGACCGAGGTAGGTTAGCCGACCAGGCATGGTCTAAGGCCTGGCCGAGCTGTGACTGCTAGACGTTCGGCGATAGGTGCGCCTTAGCACGGCACGACCGAACAAATGACCGTCCGGATTGAATCTAGGCCGAGAAGAAGACCAGCATGCTTCACCTTCAGTTAACCCGGAGGGAGTTTGGACCGGGATGGTGGTCGGCGTGCACCCGGTCGAATAGCTCTAAAGCTCGGTTGTGTTATCTGTGGTTGTGATTTTCTCCAACGAATAGGCCGGTTGTGGTATGCCGGTCAGGTGTGCCACTTGGGCCAATGGCGTGAGGGAGAGAAAATCTGCTCCAGGCACGCGTCAATACCGTTTGGCGATTTTGCATGTACTGGTTGGAGGATTTGGCCTTTACACGCGTAAGGTGGTGAGAGGCAAGCACTGCAACCTGTCCAGGGAAGGACAGTAGAGGTAGTGCGCGCACAATCCAGAGGCTGCATGGCCAGCCTAGAAAAAGGAATGAAAGATGAGCGTTAGAGGTAAGCAATTGATGCCATCTGAAACACACACTCTCTCTCTCTAACAGCCTTCTTCTTCCTCAAGTGATTTGACTTGATCGTCGGAGGGTCTACCCGGCAACCTACCGATGGGCAGCTCACCGTTTCTGTGTTGCCAGGTTAGACGCCGTCACATGAAGCTTGAATCCAAGGAGTACAGAAAGCAGAGGATATTTCGCCCCCGTACAGTTAGTTTTTAAATTATTATTATTATTATTTTTTAATTTTTTTGTGTTGAAAAAATTTACAATTTTATAATTTTTTTTATGACTTTATTGTATAAAAAAAAGTTAAAAAACCAAAAAAAAAAAAAAAGAGGTCCCCGCGACACCCAAATTTGTTTTAACAGAAAAAAAAAAAAAAAAATGCATCGTATCAAACCAAGAACAACTACGCACTGCACACTTCCCCCATCTCTCTCTCATGGCGACGGCGGCGGTTGCCGACTCCAGGAAGCTCCCACGGCCAGGGCGAGGCGGCGTAATCTCCCACAACCTCACCGAAGAAGAAGCCCGAGTCCGAGCCATAGCAGAGATCGTCAACAACATGGTCGACCTCTCTCGCCCCGGCGACACCGTCGATCTCAACGCCCTCAAGTCCGCCGCTTGCCGTAAGTACGGCCTCTCACGTGCCCCCAAGCTGGTGGAGATGATCGCCGCGCTTCCCGAGTCAGACCGCGACTCTCTCCTCCCCAAACTCAAGGCCAAGCCGGTTCGAACTGCCTCCGGAATCGCCGTTGTGGCTGTGATGTCGAAGCCTCACCGCTGTCCTCACATCGCCACCACTGGGAATATATGTGTGTACTGTCCTGGAGGACCTGATTCGGATTTTGAGTATAGTACTCAGTCGTATACTGGATATGAGCCCACTAGTATGCGCGCGATTCGTGCCAGGTTAGTTTTATTGATGTGAATTGAACATTCAGATTGTGTTTGGTTGTTGAGAAAATTGTACCATATTTTCCTTTGATTGGAATACAAAACTTTATTCAATTGTGCCCTCTGGAATATACAGCTCTCTCTCTCCAGTGCTTTTTTTTTTTTAAGGTTTTGAAATTTTCATTAATTGGAACACAAGACCTTAGACAATTGTGCCTTTCTCTAGCTGATTTTTTAAATTTATTTTTTTTACTAAGATTCTGTTAAATTTAAAATAAAAAAAGAAAAGAAAAAAAGAATCTTTATGTTTCATGAGATTTCTCAGCAATCAAATGATTGGAATTTGGAACACAGCTTATTTCATGATATTTGGTTCCTGAAAAGTTGTAAAAGTTGTTAAGAAAATTGTACTAGATTTTCCACTGATCGGAGCACAAGACAAAACCTTCACTAGAATATATAGCTTTCTGGTGTTAATTTTGAGTACTTTTTATATATTTTTTGCTGTAGTCGCTAAAATTATTTAGAATGTAGAATTTGAAAAAAATAAAAATAAAAATAAAAATTATTTCAATCAAATGAGGATTGTTTTTATTTATTATTATTATTATTTTTTGATCGTAGATATACACTTGCGTTTTATATGTGAGTGGGCAGTTGATTGATTATGTATTGTCATAGGGGGACTTTTTTTGTTAGAGGAGTTAGTGTTCAAATGAATACATGGGAGTTTGAATCATTTGGTTGCAGCTTGAGATTTTCTATGAGGACGGCATTGTAAAGAACATAGTATATACATGCTCTGTGAGGGATTCAACAGAGGGGAGGTTTCAGTATTGTGGCTGCTATTTGTTGATATATTAGGGAGAAACAGAAGTGCCGACTCCAATAATGCCACACCTTGTGTTATAATGTGAATCTGTTATAACCAGTGTTATGAGAAAATGCTAATAACCTATTGGTTTTCCACCTTATCTCCAGTTTTATTAATTTGGATCTACTAGAATCCGTTTATCATTATGTGAAATTTTTTATGAGTGTCTATGTTTTGTAGTTAATATTTCACGAGTTAATCACTCTCTGTGATATTGGTTTTAGATATACCCGTATGTTCAAGCTAGAAGCAGGATAGATCAACTCAAAAGGTTGGGCCACAGTGTTGATAAGGTTTGTTGTCTTCCATATTTTTCAATTTTTACTTGCAATTGTACAAAATGAGATGATATATATTTAAAAATCCTTGTTCACTTGTTGTAAATGACTGTTCGTTTTGCAGGTTGAATTCATCTTGATGGGAGGTACTTTCATGTCATTGCCATCAGATTACCGTGATTACTTTATAAGGAATCTTCATGATGCTTTATCGGGACACACTTCTGTTAATGTTGAGGAGGCTGTTTCCTACTCGGAGCACAGTGCTGTAAAGCGTATTGGGATGACTATAGAAACGTGAGTTAAATTTACAGTAAATTTTCAGAATATAAATACTTACTGTTCTTCCTTCCCTCCTTATTCTAATTGCTGCTAAAAGTTGTAGTTTATTCATGTATTAATATAAAGATGTATGCTTGAAAATTTTAGTTGACTGAATGCCTTTTTATTATGTTTAAAACTATTAGGAGGCCCGATTATTGCCTTGGACCTCATTTGAGGCAGATGCTTTCTTATGGTTGTACACGACTGGAGATTGGAGTTCAAAGCACATATGAGGATGTGGCTCGTGACACCAATAGAGGCCACACAGTAGCAGCCGTGGCTGATTGCTTTTGCTTGGCAAAGGATGCTGGTTTCAAGGTTCTCCGCTGTCCCATCTTATAAATTTAGTCCTTCGGTTTGGAATCTCAATTTAAACTTTTGTGGTTGCAATGTTGGTTGTTTCCTCACAAAATCACTTCTTCTAGCCACTGTTGATTTTCCATTTACATGATCAGTAGCTTGAACTTTGACTTCTTGAATAACATTTCCAAATTTGGCCATGTTCTCTGTTCAAGTAGTCAGAATTATTTCTTAAAAACTCTAAAGGGAGTTATTCCCATCGTTTTAGTCTAGCATAATAATAAGAGACACATGTTTCACATAGTTGTTGCTATTTAATGCCATCTTAATGTCATTCCTCTTGAAACTTCTTGTTTGGTGCCTTACTATTCTAAGCATGCATTTTTTGGGATAGTTCTTTCTTTGATTTTGTTTTGCTTCCATGTTACCAATTTTGATGCATTTCTTCTAGGTTGTTGCTCATATGATGCCTGATCTTCCAAACATTGGGGTTGAGAGGGACATGGAAAGTTTTAAAGAATTCTTTGAAAGCCCTTCATTCAGAGCCGATGGGCTTAAAATCTATCCTACGCTTGTTATTCGTGGAACTGGGCTCTACGAACTTTGGAAAACAGGCAGGTATAATGTCATTTTTGGTTTTTTTTAGGTCTTAAGACTCACCTTTTTTTTTTTTTTTGGGGGGGGGGGGGGGTTATTTGAAGTGATTATTCATTTCTTTAAGAATGATCTTTCTTGATATATATGCATAAAAATACTCTCTATTGATCATAAAATACAGTGTTGACTATGCTGACAAATTGCCTGGTCAAATGAAAAGTGGTAATTAATAGTTAATATCATGTTCAGGTATAGAAACTACCCACCTGAGCAGCTTTTGGACATTTTAGCTAGGATCCTAGCATGGTACCCCCTCGGACACGTGTTTATAGAGTTCAGCGGGATATTCCTATGCCTCTAGTTACTTCTGGGGTTGAGAAAGGAAATCTTGGGGAGCTAGCCTTAGCTCGGATGGATGACTTGGGCTTGAAATGTCGAGATGTTCGAACACGTGAAGCAGGAATCCAGGTAAATGAACATTTTTATTGTCATTTGGACATGCTATCTGCTATAGACTGCATTAAATTGAAATTTTTGTCAATTGTTGTGTATTTAGGACATTCACCACAAAATAAAGCCAGAGGAAGTTGATCTTGTCCGCCGTGATTATACAGCAAATGAGGGCTGGGAAACGTTTCTGTCGTATGAAGATACACGCCAGGTCTTTCTCTCTCCAAAAATCCTTAACAATCCCAACACCACATATGCACACACCTCATTGTGCATTCTGCCACTGCGTTTGCATTTCATCTCAATTGGTATGTCAGCATGCTCCATTATTGATCCCAAATGCAGCATGATGTCTAGGCACCTGTTCTGTTCACATGTTGTTGGAAACCTCCGATTTAGGGGCATCAGTGTATGATGGCAGTGAATTGGTAGTTCACCTATCTTTCATATGGTGCCCACTTACTGTTATGATTCATCCAATTTCTCACTATATTCCTATCCGACCTCGGTTATTCCTTTAGTTGCAATATAACATGACACAGTTAATTTTTCTTTATTTTCAGCAGTTGTCAATCATGTGAAACTATGAGTCCTACCTATTTAAATTGTGTTGTGTAAACATCACAACAACTACAACAAATTGTTGCATTGATTTTGATGACTAAGATCTGACTAACATAAATCGGTTAGCATGCCCAACTTCCCAAAATATGTTAGAATTAGGTGATTCCTTGTAACAGGATTCTAACAGTTCTTGTTAGTAATACTATAAATTTGTTGAACATAATACGCAGCTGATTGTATTTGTTCCAAAGCTGGTGTGCGTTATACTGGTATTTGGTTTTTGCGTTCATTTGATCTCTCAACTTGTTCCAAGTTTGTTTAGTGAATGTTCCGGTTATTTTACTACTCATGGTTTTGACCTCCTCATCCATGAGGGTAATGAAAAGAGCCTCATTTGCGAGGCTATGGACCACTGTTTCCTCTACCAACTTCAACAACATCATCATCATCATCAATGGGGAGATCATTGTGTATTGTTGTTTTCATTGCCTAAATACCATGGTGTGAAAATAATCCATAAATTTTAATAAGTCTTCAAGAATAAATTCTAGGACTAGAAATGCATAACAGTTCTTAATAAAGGAACTAATAGCCTAAATACCATTGTGTATTCTCTGTGTGGGTGGGTGCTGTGTGTTTATGATTCATGTTTGATTTTACTAAAATTCAAATTAGCTTGAGTATTTTTATCCATTCACTAAAACATGAGCAAGTAATATATATTATATGCAGCAGAAGATTGTTCCCATTTAAAATCCCAAATCCTCGATCTATTGCTGAATTAGGTGCAAGGGAAAAACAATTTGACAAAAATGACAAAAACCCAAGGTTTTAAAAAGCGGCCGCAACCGTTACGTAACGGTTTTGGTGGTTACCGCCACCCGTTACGGCCGCTTTTGCAGTGATTGAGATTTACAGGTGTGTCGGCCATAGCGACTGTTGTAGCAGCTGTAACGGTGCCGTAACGGCCTGTTACGCACCGTTACGTAACGATTTTGAACTGCTTATTTCAGAAAAAAAAAAACAAAAAAAAAAGAGCTGAAAATGGGGGAAGAGGGATAGAGAGAAAAGAGGGAAGATGAAAAGGGAAAATGGAGTAAGAAATAGAGAGAGAAAAGAGAGAAGATGATGAACATGTTATTAATTTGTTAAAATTGCAAGACCTATGCTATTCTATTTAGCTGTTATTACTCAACCATTTTGTTTGTGTGCGTCTATCTATATACTGTTTGATAATAATAATAATAATAATAAGTGTGATCATTATCTACATATATATAGGCTATTATTTATTCTTTTACTTTTGTCATTGTTTAGTGATTGATTTTTTTGTAAAATATCTAGAAAACATAATACCTATAATTATATATTAATAAATTTTTTATACATGTCAATTTTTTTTGATTATTTTATTTTATTTTATTTTTATTTACTAGTTATCCAAAAAGAGAATGAATATTCAAGTGATCCAAACCTAAACAAAAAAAATTTCTTTATAATTTATTTTTTAATTTTTGTATGATTATATTAGCATGTATAATTTATTTTTTAACACTATTCAAATTAAAAGTTGCATATGCTTCCACAAATATAATAATTAAAAAAATAATTTTATACATCTAAGTTCAATATATATATATTTTTTTGTTGCCACAAGCATAATATGGATTTATGACATATAAAGTCATTAATTATTAAAATAAAATATAAAAAACTTAGTTTATAGTGATTTAAAAATATGAAAAATATTGGATCATATTTAAAAATTTAAAAAAATTGATCAATATTTATTGTAAAACCCAATAAATATGATTATGGAAAAAAAAAATATGCATATCGGTAAGTTTTTTTTTAAATTGTGCGAAAAATGAAAAAATTTACGGTTTCGGTTACCGCAACCGTTACACTACGGCCTTTACACCCTGCAATCGCAACCGCAACCGCACCACCGTCACCGTTACGGCGACTGCAACCGCTTTTCAAAACCTTGTAAAAACCCCATTAAAAAACATAGATGAGACACAAGTTAGCTCTGCTATCAGACTACAAGAGGACCAACATTCAGGCAACAATATCATTAAAATCCACTAAATCTAGTCAAGACAACTAAAACATCTAATGCATGGAAGTAGGGGCAAAGTGATGCCAGAATTACTACAATAATTCACTAGGCAATCCACTCAAGATAGAAGGGACATTCAACAATCAATCACTAATCATGATGAAAATACATTAGACTCATGTTACCTTGAAACAGATTTACCCTACTGAAGATCCAGAAAAAGGGAAGGAAACAAAATAATTGTAATTGCTAATATGCAATTTACCCCACTCAAGATCCAGAAATTCAAAGCAAAATGAAAAATCACAATGACAAAAAGCACATGTCAAAACTTACCACCTAATACTAAATGAATTATACACAATACAACAATGACTATCTTCATACAACCCAAACAACAAACAACCCAAAGGGCTATCTTCATACAAATTGCCAACAACAAACAAAAAAAGAAAAAATGTCTAGCAGCTACCACCAGCAGTATATGTTTTTTTAAAAAAAAAAAAACAAACAGACAAACAAATTTACAATGGATCTAGAACAGGTCTACAAAGAACCACCAACAATATTTAAATTTAAAAAAAGTAGATATGTTGTTAAAAAAAAAAAAACAAAACGGAAGCTCTTGGTGAAACAGGGAGTGAGAGAGAAGAGAGGGAAGAGAGAGAGAGAGAGTGACCTGAGATTGATTTGGTTGGGAAATTTGCAAAAGATCTGAAGATTTGCAACATATCTGTTGTTTTAGAAAGAAAAAAAAATCATGGAAGCTCGGTGAAACACAGAGACGAGAGAGAGAGAGACCTAAGATCGATTTGGTTGGGAAATTTGCAAAAGATCAGCAGATTTGCAACAGAGTTGTTGTTTTAGAAGGAAAAATAAAAAATAAAAAATAAAAAATAAATAACATGGATGCTCGGTGAAACACAGAGAAGGGAGAGAAGAGAGGGACTGACTTGATCTTCAAGATTCTTTCAACATGAAGTAGAGGAAGAAGATAAGGTTTTTTTTTTTTGATCAGATGAAGATGATAAGGTTAGATACAACGTTTTATTTTACCATTGGAGAAAATAAATTGAAATGCGGTGCTCTAAAAATTCGAAACGTGGTCGTTGTTATGCCCACAACTCATTTACTGTAGCTCCGCTACAATGGCTCCGCTACAGTGGCTTCCATTTTTCTGTTTATAAACCAATGGAAATACATTTTTTGAGTTTACATTTTTTTTGTCAAATTTATAAACTGAAAACTATTATTATAAACCAAAAAATTTTCCAAACAAGTTTTTTATGATAATTTTTAAATTTTTTGTAAATATAAGCTGAAAACAAAATGGTTACCAATCAAGGGCTTAGCAACAAATTTGATAAATTACATTTTAAATTAATAATTTTATTTTCATTTATATTTTAAACTCATCATGAAGGCACGGACATACACTGGTCTTAACTAAAATAAGCCAATCCCATGTTTGATTTAACAAGTTTCGAATTGCATCACTTTGAGGCAGACTCTCTCTCTCTCTCTCTCTCTCTCAACTCCCATATCCATAACCCACTATCAACCTCCAACCATGCTTAGATCAATCTTCACTCCACTTCTCCACACCATCCCCTCCAAACCCAAACCTCCAAACCTATTTTCTCACTCCATCTCCGTTTCACTCTCACAATCCCCACCAACTGTTCGACAAAATGCCTCGCCCACCGCCGCCGCCACCACCACCACCACAAACCCACTTCACAGTCTCTCTCCAACTTCCGCCTACATCCACCTCCCTTTCTGCCACAAACGTTGCCACTACTGCGACTTCCCAATCGTCGCTCTCGGCTCATCTTCAACCCAAGCCAACGATATCAACAACGACCCATGAATCTCCAAATACATCCACCTCCTCTGCAGAGAAATCAAGGCCACAAACTCACAATTCAACCACAACCCACCTCTCAAAACAGTCTTTTTCAGAGGGGGTACGCCTTCTTTGGTACTGCTGAGGCTCGTTTCGTTAGTCCTTGAGACATTGAATTTGAAATTTGGGTTGTGTTTGGATGCTGAGATTTCCATGGAAATGGATCCAGGGACGTTTGATGTTGTGAAAATGAAGGAGTTGATGGGGTTGGGTGTGAACAGAGTGTCTTTTGGGAGTTCAGGCATTTCAAGATGAGTTACTCAAGGCTTGTGGGAGAGCTCATGGGGTTGACGAGGTTCATGAGGCAATTGGGGTTGTTGGGACATGTGGGGTTGAGAATTGGAGTATGGATCTGATATCTTCTCTACCTCACCAAACTCCACAAATGTGGGAAGAGAGTTTGTTGCTCACCGTCAATGCAAGGCCTAAACATGTATCTGTCTATGACTTGCAAGTTGAACGAGGCACCAAATTTGGGATACTGTAAGTGGAGTCAAGGGCCTCCTAACCTTGATGAGACTAAGGCGAAATTTCAATGAGTAGCTTTATTTATTTACATTTAAATAATATTTTTTATATCCTTTCAATGTAAAAAACAATTTTCTCTCCTATTTTTGTAATTAAAATTCGAGATTATTCACAACCTAGTTTTTGACAAGGAATGTATATTTATATATCGATATATATTTCTTAATCTAGGTCTTTGGAAAAGGAAATTTTGTTTTTTTATCATATTTTTTAACAATGTGGATTTTTTAAAATATTTATTTTTGCGTTTTTTTGGGATAAGAAATTTTTGTATGAGACTTTACTGTTAGGGGTTTTTTTTGGGCAAGAGTGAGTTTTATTATTATTATTATTATTTTGTTGTTTAACAAATACCTTAAAAATTGGGCCCTGGGTGATTTGGTAGTTCTAACACTTGCACATTCACTTTTGTTAAGTATGGAACTGACATTGGATTGTTTACAGATATTCACCAGGGGAGTTCCCTCTGCCTTCTGAAACCCAATCAGCCGAGTTCTACAAAACGGCTTCAAGAATGCTCTCAGATGCCGGTTACAACCACTACGAAATCAGCAGTTACTGCAAGGACAATTTCGAGTGCAAGCACAACCTAACCTACTGGGACAACAAATCATTCTATGGTTTTGGCCTTGGTTCTACCAGTTTCTTGGGCGGATTCAGATTTTCAAGGCCAAAAAAGATGAAAGAGTACGCGGGTTACGATCAAAATTTAGAGGACAGGGTAGTGGGGCTTAGTGAGGATAGTTTTCCCGATCCCAAGGACATGGCCATGGATGCTGTGATGCTCTCTTTTAGAACTGCCAAAGGGTTGGACTTGAAGTCCTTTAGAAAAACATTTGGTACTTCTCTTGTTCACTATCTTTGCAAGGCCTATAGACCTTTTGTGAAAAGTGGGCATGTGGTTTGTTTGGATCGGCATAGAACCCTTATAACAACAGATCGTTTCTGTGCATTGTTATCTGATGAGGAAGAGATAGAAGAGACCGTGGCTTTTATTAGGCTCAGTGATCCGGATGGTTTCCTTCTATCGAATGAGCTAGTATCCCTTGCATTTCAAGTCATAGCTCCATGAATCAATGTTTTTTGTGCTTGATCCTAACTAGACAATAGTGTCATTGGATGTGATTGGCTTCACCCTTGGAACGTGTCATCTATTCTCTCTAGCTCTTGACTTGACAACTCGTTGTGTAATGGCTCGCCACTCCTTGTTTGTTTTGTAAGGGATCAGCTGGTGAGGGAAAACTGTATCTATGCAGAGCTCAGTATATGTATATTCTTTTTTCTTTAATCCACAGATAATACTTGTCTCAGGATTCTGGGTTAATGTTTCTGTATGAATGCAAAAATAAAGATCTTGAAAGAGAGATTGTTGTTGCCCTTGAATTGGACTTACCTTGATATGATTGCGAGTCTTGACATGAATAACTAATTGTTTGTAGTGCTTGCTTAGGAGCATCCATAGTGGTTGGTCTAGTGCACAGTTCCTTCTAATTCTATGTTTCATCATTTGCGCTAGCATGGCAATAGGGCGGGTTTGTAGTCTCCCGTCCCTCAACTATATCATATTGGGGTGGAATAAATTGGGTTGGTGACAAGAGTAGGCAGGGTGGATTAATTTTGTAACTTAAAAATTGGGAATATTAAAAAAAAATAAAAATGATATAATATATTATGGATACTAATTTATAATTAATGAAAATTAATATATGTTGGATGAGAAATAAATTGGCGAAAATAAATAAATGTAATATTTAGGGTGAAGTACCAGTAAATCTCAAAATGTAATCTTGTGAATTGTTTAGTCTTTCCTTTTTTTTTATGAACCTAAAGGTCTCATTAAAGTGAAAATTACACAAAATGATAGTCACTTACATATTTAGGTTTAATTTTTTAGGAACAAAAGTGAATTTTTCCAAATATAAAATTACACATTTGGGCAATCCGCACTATAGAAGTTTTGGGTTGCGTTTGGTAGAGTTTTAGAATTATTATTTGAGAATAGGGTTATATTTTGAGTTTGTGAGTTTTGAAATTATGATTTTAGTGTGGAAAATTTGTTTGGTTATGAGTTTTGAAAAAAGTTTTGAATTGAGTTTGAATTGAATGATGTGACATATGATATTTGATTAAAAAATTTACAACTCACAACCAAACACACAACCTAAAATTCTATTCAAAGCTCATAAAAAATTTTAAAAAAATTCCCAAAATATTTTTTTATTTAAAATATAAAAATAGCATGTGCCAAAAAAAAAACATGAATACTGTTCCAGTCAACCGGCCGGATGTTCGGGAGACGTCCTGGAGGATGATCAGGTAGACGTGTTTTGAGAAGTGGGTGTGGAATCATTTTTGAAAATTGTAAACAAATAGAGCACTAAAATCATGTTGTGGAATCATATTTGAAAAGCTCCACCAAACACAGGATTTTTTCTTCTTTTAGAACAAATCTCATATTATGAATAAAAACGTAATACTTTAATAATGTAGCACTCCAATGTAACACACTAAAAAATTTCTTACTGTACTTTTGTTAAATGTAACAACATAACATTAATTTTTTTTTCTTAATGTACTTTTCTTAAATGTAGCACTCCAATATAACACAAACGTAACACTCCAATCAACGTAACACTCCAATCATTGGCCCCGTTTGGTAGAGTTGTGAGAAAGTGATTATAACTTATAACCTAACAACTTATTGCTTATAACTGTGAACATAAGCTGATTTTTGACTTATAAATTAAGTTTCTCCTCCCCCACTCAAAGATAAAGTTGAACCAAACACATCAAAATAGTTTAAATTAAGCTAAAAGCTAAAATAAACTGGAAATAAGCCCTACCATACAGGGCCAATGTAATCCCAAACGTAACATTCCAATGTAACATGCGCCAATGTAACACACACAAAAACACAAAAACACTAAAAACTCTTTATTGTACTTTTTTCAAGCGTACTACTCACAATTTGAAATTATACATTTGTCCAAAACTTACTAATGGATTTTTGTATTCCTTTTAGAATGGTTTGAAAATCCCATATTCTTTTTTTGGAAAGTTATATTAGAGTGTTACGTTTAAGAAAAGTACATTAAAGAGTTTTTTTGTGTCACATTGAAGTGTTATAGTAAGGAGTTTTTTTGGAGTGCTATGTTTGAAAAAAGTATACTAAAGACGTTTTTCTTTTATAGATTATATTAGAGTGTTACATTAAGGAGTTTTTTTTGTGTATTACATTAGAGTGTTATATTAGAGTGTCACGTTTGGAAAAAGTACATTAAATGATTTTTTTTTATATATTACATTAGAGTGTTACACTAAGACATTTTTTTGGAGTGTTATGCTTAGGAAAAGTATACTAAGGTTTTTTTTTTTTAGTGTTACATTAGAGTGTTACGCTTAAGTGTTACATTGGAGTGTTACAGTTTAAAATTATACATTTGTTCAAAGTTTACTAAGGAGTTGTTGTACTCCTTTTGAAATGTTTAAAGAATTCCACATCGTTGTGGAATGTTTGAAGAATCCCATATTTAAAGTCATTTTTGTACTCCTTTTGAAATGTTTTCCAAATAAAAAGATTGTCATATAAAAATTCATCCCGAATTCAATTTTTATATATTGTGTACCTTACCTTTCTATCACAAAAGGAAAAAAATAAAATAAAAAATAAAGGTATAACCGTAAATTTAATTTTCAAATAATATATTAAATCTACATTTCTAAAATTAATGGGACTAATTGGTTTATAAAAAAATCTTGAAACTAAATGGATTATCATTTCTCAAAATGAGATTTATAGATAAATTTTTCTAATATTTAATCTTATTATTTTGAAAAAAACTAAAGAATATATAAGATATGGGGTGGGGGTAGGGCGAGTTAGAATGGAGGGAAGCAAAACCCATTTCTGTCCCACTTTCTTATCAAAGGTAGGGCAGAAGACGCAAGGGCAAAGTAGAGTTCAAGGACATAGGCTCCAGTCTTTGGAGCAACGCTTAGATACAAGATTTAGACTCATTAATTTTGACTATGGACTCCTGGACACTACATTCAATGAAATTAGAATCAAGTTATGACTCAAGTCCGCAATCCTTGTTTTTGAGTAATTTTTGTAGGTTAAGAGGGTATATTTCATGTGATACCTTCTATTATTGTGATTGACTTTAACAATAGGATCCATCACATTATGTAGGGATCTTTGGGGAACAAGAGGGGGCACATATATTTGTAATTGTTGGAAGGTAGTGTCACGTAAACCCTATTAGCATACAAAAATTTCGCGTTCCTGATCCTAGTGTCACGTCCCGCTAGATTACCTAGACAGAATTGCCTACCAAGAGAAAGTCTCAAGGAAAGGAGGCTAATGAAATATTACGGAAGTTCTTGGAAGACTTGAGAAAATGTGAAAATATGGTATATAATTCTATAATGTACATGAAAGTATCTAGAATATTTTTAAGGTAAATACAAAGGCATTCTCTTAAACTCTTTTTGTCTTTTTATTTCTCTTTCTTGCAAACTTGTGAGTTAGGTCAAGTAAAACTTTTGATTATCTAATTGTATTATATATTCACCCCTAAGCCTGAATCTATAGCATGTCATACAATTACAAAACCAATTCATATCTCAAATAAAATGCCTTAAGAATTTACATATTTAAAGGAGTAAAACTTTGTAAATAACCAAGGCCATGACACTAGACTCATTTGGGGCTTTCCTATTCAACACTCCAAAAAAGATAAGAAGTATAATAATCACACTCAAAAAAAGTCGTCATATGTTGAAAGCCCATTACCCTTTTTCAAAGGGTTAGTTACATTTTACCTCTCACAACTATCAATTAAAATCACAACTAGTAGATGATTGGCTTGCTTTCCGGTCCCAACCTAGTTGGAATCATCTAGCTTGCTTTGATGCTTTGGCACTCGCCTCGCTTTATTGATGTTCATCTTTGTATTCTGTACATTTGATTTTCATCAATACATTTTCTTTTGCTGATCAAAAAAATAAAAAAAATAAAAAAAATAAAATCAACTGTAGCCCCCTTAATTTTAAAATGCACATTTAAATCTCTCAATTATGAAAATTGTTTCACTTCCACCCACCCCTCTAAAAAAGGGGTTTTTGTATAATTTTTAATAGTTTAGTCTAAATGTATGGTTTAAAGTTAAAAAAAAGTAAAGTGATATGCAGTGATAATTGAAAGAGTTAAACTACAATTGTTCATTAACAAAAGATCACATAATACCCACCATCTGTCTCATAAAAAAGATCCACCATTGACAAACGAGCTATTCCCAATTCATGACAGCATGAGTAAAACTTGGTCAAAATTCCTATAATCTAGTAGAGATATACAAATAGAAAATCTATATAGCAAAATAATCCATAAAGATATAGCAAGTTCTATTTTTTGACATTTTAAAGGAAAATATCCATCAAGATAACTTATATTTTCAACAAGTCATAAGTTATGTACAAAAATAATATAAGTGTAACACTTTCCTAACTCAAAATATATGTTTCATAGGTTCTAGTCTTTACATGTTCATCATATTTGGCAAAGTACTGATATGTACTGTTGAAACTAGAAGAGTTCGAAGCTCCATCTTACTTCCTATCAACATTAACCTTATAAATGCACTCAGACACATCCTCAATTTCAAAAGCACATTCATCTCCAACCTGAATGCGATTTGCCTTACAAAATGCTTCCCAACCACTTGCCAAAACTTTGATACCCTGTTTCTCATGGTAGATGACTGGCCACAGTCTAGATACTGGGTCTTGAAGGCAAACTAATACCTTCCTTTCCATTATTGGCCTTCCCCTGAATGAAACTGATGGCAAGCAACTCGGCAACTCCTGCACCAACATTAAAGGATTATGAAGAAAAGTTCAGAAATGCAGAAGAAAAGGGTACATTATTTCACTATCTAAAAAAGGAAAAATCTCCGAAAAAACATTCATTTACACACAAGAGGTGCAAAAAGAGTCCATTCAATTGGTTAAATGATAACAAGTAGCCAACATCAAGTTTTCCATGATAGGTAATACATGAATGGTCTTCTAATTATCAGCAATGAGTGAAATGACGGTCAACCTGCTACCATAAACTCAAATATTGTGTTTGGATCTACGGAGGAAAAGAAGAAGAAGAAAGGATTTGTGAAAAAATATATCTCATCAACTAATCCAAACATAGTCTATGGGTTTCACTCATAGTTTTGCGGTACTTGATATCCATGATTTCAAATTCATGCTCAATTGATACAAGTTTGGAGAGAGATAGAGAGAGGAGGGGGGTTGATTACTTTTTCAAACTAAGACCAAGACAAAAGACAAAAAAAGAAGTTAACATTCAGGTACCTTGCTCAGATTCAAAATTCTGTCGAATCCTTGTGAATTACCATTTCTCCACATATTTCAATTCATACTAACACATAAAAGGTGTTTAACAAGGAAAGTCGAATGTTTTTGGTCTGCTTTCATCCATTCCATCTTCTCTTAAAATGGTGGGACTAAGCGTTTCATCACGGCCTTGGTTGTTTCCAAGCTATTCGTGCGGCACTTAGACAATCTCAAGTCTCACTTGATGATGCTAAGTCAGTCTAACTCACAAACTTATAGGAAAGAGAAGTTAGAAGAACACAAGAGAGTTTGAGAGAATGCCTTGTATTCACTTGGGAGAAAGCTTTACAATTTTTGGATGCACTTGGGTGGTTTGCGCAAATGAGGCCCTCCCCCTTTTATAAGCTACAAGGAACGTTCTAGATCTACAATGATGGAGAGGATTCTAGATCCTTCCTCCTACTACATCTTATAGACTATTCTAGAATCACTCTAGAATGTACATGTCTAGAAGGGTCTACAAATATCTACATGTACAATTCTCTATAAAACTCTAAGGAGTTCTAGAAGCTTCCAGCATCCTGCATGGTCTTCATATTTTCTCAAGTCTTCTAGGAGCTTCCAGAATATTCCATTTAACCTTCCTTCCTTGAGACTTTCTTTTGGTAGGTAATTTTATCTTGGTAATTTGATGGGACGTGACACTACGCTAGGGGCCTTTGGAGTCGGTTCAAGAAGTTTAGGGTTTGGTCCCAACACCAATACACCCCAATTCCCAAAATGTATGGTAACTGCATACTTCATAATCTAAAAAATAGTACCATGTTTCCAAGGGTCTGATTAGGATGGGTGGCCTTTTGGGGTTTGGAAGTGTTGAGAATTGATGCTGCAATTTTATTTGTAAAATGTTTGAAGGTTATGTTTTGAGATTCGGTTTCTCTCAGAAATCTTCCCCTATGAGGAAGAAAATCCATATGATAGGAAGTGCCATATGACACTCCAAACAGTAGCAGTATATAGTGGTCACTCTTCCCCATTGGCCAATTGTGGACGGTCTGATTCCTCCACAATCTTGAGGGTCGTTGGTCAGGATCACGTGTTTCGCTGTTCCGCTGTGTTTCTGATTTGAAACGGATCTATGAGGGTAAAGAAAGTTTCTAAAAAAAAGAAGATAGAAATACTGTTTTTGGTTTCATTGCTCTGTTTGCATTTATGTCTCATGGCATAAATTATTTGATTTAGTTATTGTTTAATCTTATTTTTCGTTCTGTTGATTTTAAGATTGATTCCTAGTGCCGAGTGAAGTAGAGGGTTGTGGTTTTCTATATTGTGGATGGTATAATGATGGATCTTCCTATTCTGGTAGGCATTTTTTTTTGTTGTCCTTTCATTATGATTATTTACTTATCCTTGTTAATAGTGGACAACATGACATTGCAGAAATATTTGCACCTAAAACATTAAAATTTGGGGATTTAATTAATCTATAATGAAGGGAAAAAAAAAATAGAAAAAAAGGAAAAAGGGAAAAAAAAAGAAGCAGAAATTGCAATTTGCCAAAATTTTATTACAGGAAGTGTTAGCTGAGTTAATTTGGAGTTTCTCTGAATTAATCATTAAATTTTCTTGGTCTCATGGTATATTTTTCTTGGTAGCAGTATCATATCACGTATGCACGTGTGTTTGTTTCATTGCTCAGTTAATGTAGTTGACTTGAAAAGGGTTCTCAGTGTCAAAATCTCAAAACATTTGTAGTCATTGTTTGCATGTGTATGAATTGTATCATTCCAAGGTTGTATAAGAGCAACTCTAATGCCATGCCAAATCCTTGAGCCAAAGCCATTTTTAGCTACACCCTCATAAACAAAGGGAATTATGAACAATAGATGTTTTTTGGGAAGTAGATCTAATGGTCACAAATTGATATGAGAGCTGGTTGTGCCAAAATAACATGGGACCATTGGATTTGTATAGCTAAAAATGACCTTTTTTGTATTGTATGTTTTAGTTTTCACCATTGGAGTTGCTCTAACAAACTTTTTGTTGTAGTTAACTTTTTAATTATAGTATCTGTATTAAACTGTTGCAGATTTTCTGCTTAAACCATCCATATTATGTTCTCTAAGTTGTTATTTCGTTGTAGTTCTTGCCTCCTAAATTTGCCCGAACAGTGTCAGACTTGATTGATCAAAAAACTTAGCTGGAGGATGCAAGTTGTAGACGTCCCCGAACGCCCCGGGAGGATGAATCCCGTTCTGTTCATATGGGCTCACTACAGTTCGGACTCAATTTGTGTCACGGTCCTGTATCTAATCTCACAAAGTGCAATGCAAGACCGATGAATCATCAAAGAGTCCAAATCTGAAAAATCGTTTTTGAAAACAGATTTTTTTGAAAGAAGTGCCAAACATGGATTGCTTTGCCAGATACAGAGTCGCCACCTAAATATTTTATTTTGGGAAATTTAGGAAACCCTGACTCGTTGCCGAAGGCCACGTGTCCGTCATCACCAAAGTTGTCTCGGCTCGGGAACTTGGGTACGACTGGGGAAGGTCACTTCGTGAGCACTCCCGCTCGCCCGATCAAAGATCGGCCTCTACTAACCATGATATCTAGTTTTGAAAACATTATGCGTTCTTATTCCAGTTATTAGCCTAGATTTACTATGTGATGCGCACAGCATACAAGTATAGACTAGATCGCCTGAATTGGAACAAAACATTTCATGTTTGTTTCGAAAAACAGTTTGCTACTCGCAAGTAGGCTAAAATGTGGATTTGCCACCCTCAGGTGGGCTTAGAAAACATGATGATTTGCCACTCTCAAGTGGGCTTAAAATTCACAGTCAATGTATTATTCCAATTCAGATAATCCAACCTTTACCCACAGGCATTCAGACAGGTATATCGCATAAGCAAATAGCCTTATGGTAAGCATGCTATCATGGCAGTCACTCACACATATGCAAGGATGCTAAAGCGAAAACACTTACTGAGTACTCCAAGCCAAAACAAAAGCTAATTAGAAATCATGCATGATCCTAACTATACAGAGATGCCTAATGCAACATATGCAAGAATGCAACTAAGATAGGCTCGGCTATTCTAGAGATGGCATGTGAAATGCTACAACTAACAAGTATTCAACTCAGAATTGAAATACAATGCAGTTAGTATGATGCGCCGAGCCCGGTGCATGCAAGACAGATGAGTGAATGCAAACATGCTATCATACTGTATGCTAATTGAAATATGCCCTAATCTAACCATCATAAGCTAGTAAATAAAAGGGAGAAAGACGTGGGGTTGGAAGACAAACACACACACGCACACTTATTACAGTTGTGCCCTCGCTCGGAGGGTCCGAATAAATAATACAGTCCAAATGAATAATACAGTCCGAATAAATACAAAGCCCTAATTAATTAACAAATTAACTAGGAAAACAGTAAACTAGGTATGCAAATCCATGGACCGCCTCAGCTCTGTTCCGAATGATGAATGATGCATGTTCGAGTTGCCTTGCGCGGAAATCCATTGCGATGCCCCGGTTTGCCTCTGTTTGCAATTGTTCTCGGAATATTGTGCAAAGCTCCAGAAGGCTGCTGATTTCTGATTTGCTGCAACAGAGAGCAACAAAGGGGCATGGCAAAGTATTTTAACATATGTATGTATGACTACTCTTCAGGGAGTGTAGTCCTCGATCATCGTGCCACCAATCACGCATCTCGATGCATGATGGCCGAGGAGTCGAATTGCACGACTCAATGTGAAATGAATGCACATAAAAACACAACGAGACCTAAACTCCATCATGGGTAATCTGGAGTGTCAGCAACCAGGAATTGAGACACGTTCCGTCACTCGGAGTACGAAACGTCCCTCGTTTCCCGTACTTGGGCTAACTCCTATCCCAAACACAATGCAAATGAGATGGCATACACAATGCGACTAATATACAACCTAGCATACGCAATGCTATGAAATGGCATACACAATGCTCGATGTAACATGGCATACACAATGCTCTAACATACAACCTAGCATACGCAATGCTATGGACTGAAATGGCATACACAATGCATGATGGACTTACACCAACATGAGTGGACCTCAGCCACACTCACATCAGTGGCCATACGATAGGGAATGAAACAACCGAAATGCATGCAAACGCGCACGAATGCCAAGGACCGATCCTAAGGCATAACATGCCACTCTACCAAAGCATGGCAAGGGATGCAATATGGCATACAAACACATATGATACAGCTCTGAAACATGATAAACAGTGGTCCCGAATCATGCAAACATGGCACACTATGCAAGCTAGGAGGCCCAGGTACCGAAACTAGTGAAGTGCGTTACACTAGAGGTACCCAAAGCAATGCACCAAAGGCAAAACCAACCCCAAACAGACCCTAGGCAGGTTTGAAACAGTGGAAAATTGGCCTAAAATGATGGCTCAACATGCATGAAAATGAAGCTCATTCATTGGTCGGTAAACAAGGCATTCACGCACAACTCTCAAGCACACTTAAAGAGATGAAAACATGGCAATATGGCATTCAAACTAGCTCTGAAATATGATGAAAAATGACCTCAAAACATGAACACACCTCAGCACATGCATGCAATGGACCTCAAAACTCAAAGTTAAGCATGGGTATTGAACTACAAGCATGCAAAACAAACATCATTCGACCATGAGGCCTAAAAACAGAGCTAGGGTGGTCCGAAATAACCACATTATCAGTTTAAGGTATGGCCAAAAAGTGCTAACATCAAGGGTCCACAAAGCATGCAAAGAAAGCTAGTGAACCATTAGTTGTTCTACAACTATATGAAGCATATGAAGGCTCACCCAACCAACCAAAAACAGAAGCATTTCATGCCAAAATATGCCCAAATACCCACTGAAACTCAGTCAATGCATGCAAAAATGAGGGGCTCCTTTGGAAGGCCATGCAAGGGGGTATTCTACACCTATATGATAGACAAACAAAAGGGCAAAACCACCTTTGGAAATGAGTTATGACAACCTAAAACCCACCAAATAGGCCCTGAAATCAGTCTAGGAAACATGCAAAGAAAGGTCCCTTTGAAAGGCCTTGAATGGGATTGCTCTACACATGCATCATAGACATAAAAAATGGCAAAATGGGCTCTTGACAGAGCTTAGGCAGACCTTAAAACTCACAAAATGAGGCCTGAAACATGACTTCAATGCATGCAAAAAAGAGTCCCTTTGAAAGGCCAACAATGTTAGTAAAGAGAACAAGGGGTGAGAGGGTCACCCCTCTCTTGAGGCTCAAAGACACATCTAAGCCACTAAAAATCCACTGGATTTCAGTGGCTAAGAGGCCAAACCAAGGCCAATGCAAATGTTCTAATGCATAGCTCAAAACATGAGGAAATGAAGCATGCAAGGGGGAAGATGACCCCAAACAGAAAAGAGTCCTTAAACAAACATGTTTAGAAGATCAAAACAAGACTTTTTCTAGTTTATGTCAAAGTCCAAAAATTCTTGCAAATAAGGCTAAGATATGATGCAAAATATGCCTTAAAAGAGAGAATGGAGCATACAAGGAGGTAGATGAACTCAAACAGAAAAGTGTCCTTAAACAAGTTCAAGAGGAGCTCAAAATAGGACACTTTTTAGTTCATGTCAAAGCTCAAAAATGCTTTCAAGCAAGGCTAATCAATGGAGCAAAATAATGCAAGAAAAGGGGAAATAGAGACTCACCCTTGAAGAGTAGATTTCCAGCAACTTCTGGACCAAGATGGGAGTTCTTTAACCTCTGAAAATCAGCTCCAAGATGCTTGGATGGATGGTGGAGGTGGTAGGTTATGAGGTGTAGTGCAAATGGTGCAAGAATGTTAGGGTTTGGAGCTTGGAATAGTGAGCTATGGAGGGGGAGGTGTATAAGCCTTAAACAAAATTGTTGAACCCTTCAAATGGAAGAGGAGGGCCTCTCTTCTAGAGAAGAGAGGCCAAAGCTTCTCTTGGAAGCTTCAAATATCCTCCATACACGTGTATGGAGGATGGTCCAAATGCCTCCCAGCTGGCACAGCTGTGATGCATTCAGAGAGAGCAAAAAGTAAGAAGCAGGCCGACCAGTTAAGGTGGTCGGATGGCCACTCCCCCTGGTCGGCCGACCAGGGGTCAAAAGGTTCAAGGAGAAATGCTGGCCGGCCACCCCAGAAAGGTGGCCTCCCAGATGAGTGCAATACAGCTGTATGGTGGAAAACCAGAAAAAGTGACCCAGGAGAGAGAAAAACCATCTTTTTAGCAAGGTTCAAAAGGGTCAAGAAGAATTACTGGTTGGCCTACCCATATTGGTGGCCTCCCAGATGAGCACAACACAATGGTGGTATGAAAAGCCAGAAATTATGGCTCAAAAGTGAGAAAAACTAGCTTTCTGCTAGAAAAATCGGCTGGAGGAGAGAGAAAAAGAGAAAACTGGTTTACAAGGGGAAAAGGTGGCCTCCCACCATACTACCACCTCCCTAACAATGAAAATAGGGTCCCTACCAAAAATGGACCAAGACGGATGCAAAACGAGGGTTCGGGGGCCAAAAAGCGTAGTCTGGGGCCTCGAAAACAGGCTGTTAGGCACCGGAAGTGGCGTATGACCACGAAGGTGGTCTCCCGGGCCACAGTGTCCCTCTAAAGGGAGGAAACAAGGTGTGTGCCAAAAATCGGAGCAAACGGAGGTAGTTAAACGGTCCCGAACCGAGGCACACGGCCGACGGCTCCGAAAATTAGAAACTGCGCTCCAAACGGGAAAAATGGCCTACGACCACGAAACGTAGCCTACGGCCACTGAGAGATGGTCTACGAGACCTCTCCCTCCCTTCAGGAAGAGAAAACAGAGAAAACAGGACCTGGTTCGCAAACCGACGCAAAGCACAAAAGAGCCCCGAAGTCCAGAGGCAAGGCTCGCAACCGAGACTCCGCAACCTCAGAACGAGCACAATATGCAACATCATCGAGCGCTCAGTTGGTGATGTCTGAGTCTTAAGGTCGGTCAAAAATGGGGTGTCTACAGTTGTCCCTCTTTGACAGAACTCGAAAGTCGTAATTGACGGGAGTGAATGTCAAAGCCCAAAGACGACCCATTTTTGACAAGGCCGAAGACTTAGACAAACAGGCAAGATAACAAAGATGTGCCCGCAGGCATGCCCGCAGGCAGGGGCCAAGATGCAAAATGATATGCACAAAGCCGGACATAACTCATGATCATGCAAAGCAGCAAGCTGTAATGAAGCGCACACGCAACAGTTTTAAGCAAGAATGCAAAGCAACAACTACATTTCATGTCGTTTAAGAATGCGGAGAATTATTCAATTCTCGCCACGTCTCACACGGAGAAGATACAATACCTGCGTGATTCGTCTGGTTGCACCAGCTTCAAATGAACTGTACATACAATATCGTGTTTGCAAAAGAGAGAAACTTAACAAGCACAACATAGTTAGCAACACATGTTCAACGCTATATCGAACGTAGACAAACAGGGTGCCGATGGGAAAGTGCATCGCAATGCCAGAGACACGCGCGTGTCAATGCAAGCTAAGCGTGAGGGTATGACAATACCCATGAAACGTGCACAACAATGCAAGTGGTATGCATGAGAATGCAAGTGACGTACATAACAATGCAGGATAAGTGCAAACTCGAATGCATGTTTGACACGAAGCAACGAGCAAAGAAATGCAAGTTTTGACGAGTGCGACTCAATCGCAACCTCTGGTTTACCTCCCGGAAGGGTCACAACATGCTAAAAGAGGATACATTTTGCTCTTGACGAGCGACGATGAAACGCGCATCGAAAGTTGGAGTTGAAGTTCCCGTGGAGGGATTTCGCGACGAAAAGTGCACTTTTCTTGTACTTTCCCGGGTGCCGGGGACTCCGATCACTACCAAAATTTGCAGAGACCTTGGAGACCATCTTGGGAACACCACCGACCAGGTTTGGAGTTCACTGGAGGCCACCGACCAGGTTTGAGTGCAGGGGGTGGTCGGCCTACCAGAAAAGGTGGCCGGCCGACCACCTAGCCCAAATCCGGGGCAATTTTGTCCTTTCACACTCATTTCTTTAAATACATTCGTCCAAAGCTTTATTCCTCACAACTTCAGATCCAAAATCCGTCCCTCTCCCTTCTTAGAGCATTTTCCCTCTCAGATCTGCGCTCTATATGTGTTTTCCAACGCCCCGCGCAAAGTTGTTTCGCAAAAACTTTCAGTTCTCTTCACTTTGAACCGATTAAATTTTGGCTTCGGAGCTTCTTTTCTCATTTCACCACTTGAGGTAAGTTTGTCTCAACATTTGGAAGATTTTCTCGGGAGTTGACTTTGTTGACTTTTTCATTTCCCGAGAGTTGACTTTTGTTGACTTTTTCTAATTTTGGCTCATTTTGCTCATTTTTGCAGATTTCTTGAGATGGCGGGTCATTTTCCCCATGACGGAGGTGCTCCAGGTGCCCGAGGTGAGCCTGACATCATGTCTTTACCTCCGAGGGTTCGGCCATTCATTCCTGAGAGGTATGACCCTCCGACACACATCCTCCCTCGGGTGGTTTTTTATCATTTTACCGACTTTGATGCTCGAGCACTTGTGGACCTGCTATTGCGGGAGCCGGAGTCCCATCTCTCTCATCAGGCACGAGAGGTATGTACTTCACTTTTTTACATTTCCTGCCTTAATTCTGCATTTTTTGTGCATTTTATGCTACGCATGCTTATTTGCTTGCCCTGAACACATTCGCATGCCATACTTCTTGCTCATCCTAGCACACTGCTTGTTCTGAATGCTTAGTCTATAACATAGTACTCTGTTTGCATCTTGAACATACAGCTCAATCACTTGAATTTCTGAACACGCAGCTCATATTTGATGGTGAACACGCAGCACACACTATCTCTGAAATCGGAACACACAGCTCATATTTGTTTGTGAACATGCAGCACACATTTCAATTCTGAACACACAGCCCATATTTGATTGTGAACACGCAACACACATTTGTTGAAAGTTGAACACGCAGCCCAAACTTTGAATTTCTGAACACGCAGCCCATATCTTGATTGTGAACACGCAGCACACACTTGTTGAGAGTTGAACACGCAGCCCAAACTTTGAATTTCTGAACACGTAGCCCATATTTTGAAGGTGAACACGCAGCATACACTTGTTGAGAGTTGAACACGCAGCCCAAACTGTTGAATTTCTGAACACGCAGCCTAAATTTTGTTGAAAGTTGAACACTCAGCCCAAACTTTGTTTGTGAACACGCAGCACACATTTGTTGAAAGTTGAACACGCAGTCCAAACTTTGAATTTCTGAACAGGCAGCCCATATCTCGGTGAAAGTTGAACACTCAGCCCAAACTTTGAATTTCTGAACACGCTACCCACATTTGTTGGTGAACACACAGCACACACTATTTTTGAAATCTGAACACACAGGCCAAATTTGTTTGTGAACACGCAGCACACACTTCAATTCTGAACGCACAGCCCAAATTTGTTTGTGAACACGCAGTACACACTTCAATTCTAAACGCAAAGCTCATACGGAACACGCAGTTCACAGCATTGTATTTGACTTGATTTGCACACAGCTCATACATTTCATTTGCACGCAGCTTATTCATTTCACTTTGAAACTGAATACATGTGTTCATTGTGAATGCAGGTGTCCTCCCGTGTTACACGAGGATATGGCTCCATTGCTACGAGGGAGTGGTATGCAGAGCTCTCAGAGGCCGTCCGTGATTAGGTTGATCAGGCAAGGTTCGGGCCCTTCTGTACTGGGATATCTCGTTATCCCGCTAGCAGGACGTTGATGGGCGCCCTTGTGGAGAGGTGGTGGGACACCACTAATTTCTTTCATTTCTCAGCTGCCGGGGAAATGACTATGACCCCATTCGACTTTGCTGTGTTAACAGGCCTCGACGTGGGAGGCTGGGCGATCCCTTACGATGAGGACATGGACGAGTGGGAGGCCGCTTGGATTTATCTATTGGGAGCTCGCCCACCGATCGACCGATCCTCGGGCCGAGTCCGGTACACCTGGTTTTCTTCATATTTCAGACAGAGGGAGCCCGAGACTCCCGAGGAGATAGCACAGTACACCCGAGGGTTTTTGATGTTCCTCTTCGGGATCACTCTGTTCACCGATAGGGGGAACATCGTTGGGCTATATCTGCTGAGTGCCCTGGTAGACCTCTCGTAGGTTAGTCAGTATGACTGGGGTGGCGCTGGCTTGGCTACCCTCTATTGCTACATGAACGCGACCTCCCGCGGACGGGGGAACATAGTTGGCGGCTACTGGAGAGCCTGGGAGGTACCTTCTGCCCTCTTGATTTACATTTCTGCTTTTCATTATCTGTACATTACACGCACGGCATACTTTACATTCTGTACTCACATTCTGCATTCAGCATTCTGTATTCGGATTCTGCACTCAGCATTCTGTATTCTGATGGCTTTTGCCCTATTTTCCACAGTTATGGGTTTTTGTGTACTTCCCGACGCTAGCCCCAGAGCTCGAGGTAGAGGCGCCCCTCATGACCCCCTACTCACTCGTTTTCGAGGGCCAGTACCGACCGTGGGCCCGGGAGACTCTCCCCTACCTACGGCAGTTTTTTGACACAGTGCGGCCGACAGAGGTAATTCAGAACTCTCAGTCCTCCATGTTTTCATCCTTGATTTATTTTGCACATCTACGATTTCTAATCGTCTTATGCATTGGTTATCTGCAGATCACATGGCAGCCCTGGGTGCCTTTGGGTGGGGACCTCCGACTTCAGCTTGCTAGAGGATGGGCCGCCTCTCGGTACAGGGTCCTATTTGAGGGGCTGGTTGGTAGGGCCTGGTTCCTGGGGAAATGCTTCCTTCGCTAGACTATGGGCTTTCCTGAGCAGAGTGTCCCTTCAGTACCCCCGGACGATATGCGGTTAACTGATAGGCTCACTCCCCAGGGTGTCATTGACGCCAGGTTGGGCACCGATGTATTGCTACACTTGGAGGACGGGGAGTACGCGACCTACCGTCATACATACTTGATGCCTCCATTGGCAAGTGTCCGTACTCCCACGAGGAGGTTTACTGGCATGCCATCCTCGAGTCGCACCCGAGCTAGAGACATTCCCTCAACCAGTAGGGCTGGTATATCTAGAGGTGGGGCTGGACTGGTCCCCCCGATTCCCCCGACTTATCATCATACCGGATGGCCAGACATTCCGACTGAGTTGACGGGTTGGCGATACGGGACTTCCTACCCAATTCCGATAGAGCCTCCTATGCCTGATCATCGATACGTTAGTGATCCTGACTCACCACCGGTATGCTCCACTGCTTTTCATTTATCACTCAGATACCTAGACATTCATTTATTCATTGATGATTTGAGCTTGTATTTGCAGCCACCTAGAGAGTACATGGAGGGGATGCTCGGATTGGTGGCCTCACTTGAGGGCATGGTCTTGCGGAGAGAGGCACAGTTGTCCATCCTCGGTGTTTCGGTACTCTTTAGTTTCCTTGCATTTATCATACTTCTGATGACATGCTGAATTTGAACATTTCACTGCATTGATTGACTGCATGTGTAGAACACATCTGACACACACCTCATTCATGTACTATATCTGCATACATCCACTCTACGTAACTTTCTTGTCTGTGCATCTGATATACATATTTTGGCTGATGTATTCGAATTGCACTCTTTCTTTTCAGATGCCTCCGATATATACCGGGCCACAGGCCGGGCCATCTGGGCTTTCCCGAGGAGCTGGGCCATCTAGGCCTTCTCGAGGAGCTGGGAGAGGGGAGTCGTCTCGCAGACGAGGTGGGCGCAGAGCACATATCATAGAGGATGAGTCCAGCGAGGAGGAGGAGTCCGCGCATCCTCAGTCAGAGACATCCGCCGGTAGAGAGGATGACTCTGAGTCCGGTTCCGAGGGCGGAGGTGATGCCGGGGAGGGTTCCGAGGACAGCAGCTCCGATTCAGATAGTGGTGCTGATGGGGATGACGCATGGGCTGTTCTGCAGAAGAGGACGAAGAGGGCCTCTTTCTCTTGCCCTTGAGAGCACAGATGTTCCTGCTTTATTTGCCTTTTTTTACTAGTAGTTGTAGCACATTGTACATTATTAGGCAGTTTTATTTTTTGTAAAACTTGTACCCTTGTTGTAAAATGTTGTAACAAAGGAAGCATGATGGAATGAAACAGCTTTTGTTCAAAAAGTGTTGCATTCTATGTTTTTGCATCTCATCGCATCATTTTGCACAAAATGAGATTGAATGGAATTGTGCATTTGAAAATTGCCAAGTCAGGTAGTGAACCGACGCAACAAACAAAGCAACTTAACTTACTAAGAAAGAACAGAACCTTAACAAGTTTACAACTCGATAAGCAAGACACAACAATGTTGATTAAACCTACAACTCGATAAGCAAGACACAACAATGTTGATGAAACAAAGAGTAACAACTCGATATACACAACTCGTCAACTCGACAAAACTTAATAACTCGATAAACTAAACAACTAAATAAACAAAACAACAACTCAATAAGCAAAATAACAACTTGATAAGCAGGTTTTAACAACAACTCGATGAACAAATGCATTTCGGACGATCTGGATGACGGAATGCATCCGAAACAGAGGAAAACTCGCACCTTCAACACCCCCAATGCATGGAAATGCTAGGAACTTTCTTCTAGAAGCTAGAATAAGACCAAAGCCACCCTCCTCTCTATGGCCGACCACCTAAGGGAGCTGGCCGACCAGCTTTTTGCATTGGAGGGGAGAGGGGTGGTCGGCCTACCAGAAAAGGTGGCCGGCCGACCACCTAGCTTGGCAGCCACCAAATTTTCGACACGTGTCCCCCGAACAGTGCCTTATCTTCTTTAAAAGCTCCAGCCTCGTGGCTCTTTCGTTTCATCTTAGTTTTGCATCAAAATGGAGGCGTTCCTCACCCAAAATCTCACAGCTTGGATTGCTTCTCTAGATGGCTCGGAAAAGTTGAACTTCCGGGGCTTCGGCTTGAACGCACTATTCACGCTGGGCCGTACTCCGCTGCATCTTCCTTTCCTCTATGCCGCGGCAAGGTTTTGGAATCCGGTAACACACGTCTTTAGCTTTAGCGGACAAGAGATGTGTCCTACTTTCGAGGATTTCCAAGTTTTGATGGAGTCTGAGTGCAACGAGGAAATCTTGCCTTAACTCCAATTTGGCCACGTCCAAGCCTTAGGACAAATGTGTGGCCTTACCTTGCATGATGCTCGATCATTGATTCATGACGGGGGGTTGGACATCCTAAGCTTGGTTTGCCAGTTTTCTGATGCTGGTGACCGCGACGACCATCATTGGCAAGGCTATCGGCAACACGCGCTTTGCCTATGCTTGCTATCCCATTTCTTGCTTGCCTCAGGTTCCGGAGGGTTCAGTGTCCGGTTGATTGAGGTGGCCCAAGGTTTGAAGGAGGGCAAGAGCTGTATTGCCATGACATTGGCTGAGACATTGATGGGCTTGGATGCTTTCCATCGCCGGGAGACGGCTAGGCTTGCGGGGAGCCCACTACTATTGCAGGTAATGTTTCCCACCCAATCTCATATATGTATTGCTCACATCACTCGGCCCTCAGGCTCGGTTTTTCTCACAAAACCCTTTTTCTTACTTTTCTCTCATCGTACATCTCTCTATTCTTTAATCTCTCATTTTTTATCCCTCCCCAGGTGTGGTTGATGGATAAGTTGCAGGTTGTGGACTCTTGCCCAGCCTACTCAGCTCGCGGCTACTTTTTCCAACAACGTCTGATCGATGCCCTGGATGAGGGGTGGTGGTACAACTGGATGTGCGGTTTGTCCGCAGACCGCATTGCTTGGCGCTGCCCTTGGATCAACCTCCCGCCAATGAGCTACAGCATGTCCCGTCAGGCCGGGATCCAGTTAATTGGCATGACTCATTGTGTGTTCTACTTTCCTTTCCGGTTCCAACGCCAATTTGGCCATGATCAGACTTGTCCGCCAGAGGGGATAGAGTACCCGGTTGCATTCCCGGTCCAAGGCGCACAGCTTGCCCGATATGCCATAGCATGGAGGACGAGAGAACTCGCCCCCGCTCCCACTTTCAGTTGCACTTTGTCTGACGAGTGCCTAGATTAGCTCAATGAAGAGGCGCAGGAAGGACCCGCTTTGGCATCAGAGGCTTCGACCAGCTCTGGGAGGGGGCGTAGGAACACCTAACTCATCTATGCCCCGGGTTTATTGCTTTATTAGTACTTTCAAGTTTTCTTTATGAATGTAATAAAAAAGCAACTTCAATTTGTATGCAAGAGCAGGAAAACTCTGTATTGAAATCAATGAAATTGAAGGTTGTGGGTACTGAAAATTTTCCGCTTTGGTCCAAAAATGGTCTGAGTTGTAAAAAGATTAATTTGAGCAAAATCAACTTTTATTAAAACTTTCCAAAACCATTTTCGATATGGATCAGAGTTGGACATGCCTGAAATCTGTCACTGAGATGCACAACCTCAGATCCTAGCAACTAGAAAGTTGCCCCTAGTCTTGAACAGTACCACAACACTTCATGGCAACGGAAAGTTATCCCTAGTTTGAAAAGCACTGCACCGGAGATCATAACCGAACTCTTGAATGCTGAATAGACAAAGATGGCCGAGATGATCAAATGGACAAAGTTGATCGGGGAAAAGTTTATGGCTGAACTTCAGGATGAAGTTGCCTACGTATCGCAAAGATGGGAATCAAGCCTTACGTAGTTCAGGTCCAGGTTCACTCAAGTATTTTCACTCTCCTTTTACGCTCTTACTTTTGCCAAGGCCGCCCTTTGCGGGTTTTCAACCTTGCGAGCTCAGTTTTTTGTAATTTCAATTTTTCTATGCTCTAACTTTTGCCTAGGTCGCCCTTTTGGGTTTTCGGCCTAGTGAGCCTCTCAGGGGTAATATTTCTTCAACTTGTCCATGTTGATCGGTTGTGAGAACTCTAGGCCATCTAGGTCCATCAGAACCACAGCTCCACCTGACCAAATAGACTTGATGATGTAGGGACTAGTCTAATTGGGTCTGAACTTGCCCCTAGGGTCATGAATGGGAGCTCGGTTATCCTTGAGCACCAAATCTCCTTCTTTTAGATTCCTGGACTTAACCTTCTTGTTGAAAGCCCGGGCAATTCTGCGCTGATAATCTTGAACATGGTACAGTGCTTTCAGTCTTCTTTTATCAAAGAGCATGAGTTCCTCAAATCTGCTCTGCTGCCAATCTGCTTCGGCTATTTGACACTCAGCCAGCACTCTCAGTGATGGAACCTCAATTTCAATAGGTAGAACGGCCTCCATCCCATAAACCAATGAGTACGGGGTTGCCCCAGTAGAAGTTCTAATTGAAGTCCGGTAGCCCCACAGAGCAAACGGCAGCTTATCTGGCCAATCCTGGTAGGTTTCCACCATCTTCTGCAATATGTGTTTGATATTCTTGTTGGCGGCCTCGACCGCTCCATTGGTTTGCGGCCGGTATGTAGACGACTTATGAAAAGCCACATTGTATTTTTCCAACAAATCAATTACTTCCTTTTTGAAGTGGGAACCATTATCTGAAATGACCTCGTTTGGGACCCCATAATGACAGATGATATTGTTTCTGATGAATTTTGCAACATGTGACGCCTTCAACACCGCATAGGATTGGGCCTCAACCCACTTCGTGAAATAATCTATCGCGACCAGGATGAACTCATGCCCATTAGACCCCTTCGGGGTAACAGTCCCGATCACATCGATTCCCCAAATTGAAAATGGCCATGGCGAAGTCATATTGTACAGCTTCGACGGCGGGATGTTCATGCGGTTTGCATGGATCTGACATTTGTGGCATCGCCGAACAAAGCCGATACAATCCTCCTCCATGGTGGACCAGTAGTAACCCTGTTTGAGGATTTTCCGTGCTAGCATTACCCCGTTCATATGCGCACCGCATTCCCCTCCATGGATGGCCTCCATCAGGCGTTTTGATTCTTCAGCTTCAACGCACAGCTTATGCATTCCCAGATGACCTCTCTTATATAATTTGCCTCCGCAGATGATGAACTGAACGACTATTCTTCTGATTGCCCTTTTATCCTTGGCATTTACCCATGGTGGGTATGCTTCCTTCTCCAAGAAATTCCAAATATCGTAATACCAGGGGTTCTCATCTTGAACCTCGTCTATAGCAGCAATCGATTCGTAAGCCGGCACAAATTTCTGGTCGATAATGACTGGACGCATCCGGACTCCAAACGGGATGTCTATCATAGAAGATAGAGTTGCTAGTGAATCTGCGAACTTGTTGTTTTCTCTTAGTAGATAAGTGAAGTTTAGCTTCTCAAACCGAGGAATCAGCAGATCCAAGGTCTGGTGGTACATTGTCATCTTTTCTTCTTTGACCTTCCAATCTCCCTTAGCTTGGGATACAACAAGGTTCGAGTCCCCAATGACGTCCAACCGTCTTGCCCCTAGTTCTAGGGCTGCTTCTAAACCAGCAATGCATGCCTCATACTCTGCTTCGTTGTTCGAGACTTTGAATCGGAGTTTAAATTCTAAAGGGATATGGGAATTGTCGGGTGCTATCAGTAACACCCCTATCCCATACCCATACTAGTTCGACGCTCCGCCAAAGTACATCGTCCAAAACTCATCTTCAATATGTAAAATGGCCTCATCTGGGAATAAGTACTCAACTGCTTCACCTCTTTCCACGGGATGATCGGCTAAGAATTCTGCTACTGCTCTTCCCTTGACTGACTTGCGCGTCACATATTTCAGATCGAATTCGGAAAGCAACAGTAACCAACGAGCTAGCCTACCCGTAAGTGCCAGTTTCTCGAAGAGATATTTGATGGGATCTAGTCGTGAAACCAACATTACGGAGTGAGCTAACAGGTAGTGCCGCAGCTTCCTGGTAGCCCATACCAAAGCTAGGCAAGCCTTCTCCAACGGTGTGTAGCGAGCCTCATACTCCAGCATCTTCTTGCTCAGGTAGTAGATGGCTCTCTCCACTTTGTTCTCTGATTCTTGCGCGAGCTTGCAGCCCATTGTAGTCTCGGTTACTGAAAGATACAAAATCAACGGCTTCCCTGGCTCAGGTGGTGACAACACGGGCGGGTTTTGTAAGTATTCCTTGATCTGTTCAAAAGCAGCTTGGCATCGGCCGTCCCATTGGAACTTTTTTCCTTTCTTCAGGAGGCCAAAAAGTGGTTCACAAGTCAAGGTTAATTTTGAGATAAACCATCTTATGAATTGCACTTTACCCAGAAAGCCTCGCACCTCCTTTTCAGTCCTTGGTGGTGGCATTTCTAAGATGGCCTTGATTTTGGAAGGGTCGACTTCGATACCTCTTTGTGTAATCAGAAACCACAGCATTTTCCCTGCTGTAACACCGAACGTACACTTTTGAGGATTCAGCCGCAACCGAAATTCTCTGATCCTTTGAAAGAACTTTTGCAAGGCGGTGTAGTGGCCGTCTCTTTCTTTGGTCTTGACAATCATGTCGTCCACATACACCTCAACCTCTTTGTGGATCATGTCGTGCAATATTGTGGTCGCGACCTGTTGATATGTAGCTCCAGCGTTCTTTAGCCCAAATGGCATCACTCTGTAGCAGTAGGTCCCCCACGGGGTGGTGAATGTAGTCTTTTCCCAGTCTTCAGGTGCCATCACTATCTGATTATAGCCTGAGAAGCCATCCATGAACGAAAGCAAAGCATGCTCCGTTGTGAAGTCCACCAACTCATCAATATGGGGCAAGGGAAAGTCGTCCTTCGGACTGGCTCTGTTCAAGTCCCTGAAATCCACGCATACCCGGATCCTGCCATCCTTCTTCGACACTGGAACAATGTTGGCCAACCAAGTCGGGTATTCAGATACCAGTAGGAAACCTGCGTCAATTTGCTTGGTGACTTCTTTCTTAATCTTGAGGGCCCCGTCCGAGCGGATCCTTCTGAGTTTTTGTTTAACGGGTCGGGCCTCGGGGTCAAGAGGGATCCGGTGCTGTACGATCTCAGGATCGATTCCAGGCATGTCTTCGTAGGACCATGCGAAAACGTCTTTGAAATCTTTTAATAAAGCGACTAAGCGCTCGCGTTCCTCCGAAGACAACGTGGACCCGATCTGGACCAGTCGTGGGTCCTCCTTAGTACCAATATTCACAGTAGTGATTTCATCCATTAAGGGTTTAACAAATCTTTCCTGCTCTTGTTCCATTAAGCGTTGCAAAACCGGAGGAATTTCTTCCTCGTCGTTTTCATCAAAATTTTGAAAGTCTGAGTTAATGCAATAAATCAAGGGCACAGAAAAGTACTCAGAAATCACAGCCACATCATTCTCATTAAGCACATCCAAATCGTCCGATTCTTCGGTTACAACAGACTCAAAAGAGAAAAAAAAGACGACTTAGACAGGACTGTGGTATCTGGGTTATCACCCCCTGGAATACCAGACTCAGACTCAGTCCAGCTGGAATACCAGACTCAGACTCAGTCCAGCTGGAACCTGATTCTGACTCGACAGATTCGGTGGAATCAGATTCCGGCTCATTACCTGACCCGGTGTTGCTTGACAGAAATTCCTCTTCATACTGCCAAATGAGAGAGGGTGCGATAGATGCATCCAAAATGTTTGCTGGTAGGCCTGCAGCCGTTTCATTCCCGATCACACATACTGTGAAGTTATCCCCCAAGCACTTCTGTTCGATCGGAGGATCTGAAAGTAGACACGCCAGCGCTACCCCCATTTCACTTTCGGCATCCTCAGACTCCACTTTCTTGCTCTGCTCAGCCTTGGCTAATGGGTCCGTCTGCTCTTCCGCAACGTCATCCCCGGATAACTGTAGGTCAAAGAAAATCTCAAAAATTGGCATGCGCTTCCTCTCCGCATTCAGCCACGGCTCTGGGAAGCCACAAAACGGAAAGTCCTCTCCCTCCTGGACGAAGTGTCCGTTTAGGGTACCCTGGATGGGTCGGTGCATTAGCTCATAAGGCTTCCCGACCTTT
This sequence comes from Camellia sinensis, assembly GCF_055761805.1. Lineage (NCBI taxonomy): Eukaryota > Viridiplantae > Streptophyta > Magnoliopsida > Ericales > Theaceae > Camellia > Camellia sinensis. The sequence goes on from NC_138964.1 coordinate 78,207,871, forward strand.
TTTGCTCTGGCTCTCCCAGCCATCTCCTTACCCTTCCTTATCCAATCCTCTTTGGTAGGTAGATAACCCAAACCAAAGGTATGTGGGTTGTGCGGCACTTCGGCCAACGCTGCAACGCCCTTCCGGCCGCTCTTTCCCTATCCTATCCCGGGGATGTGTTGAAGCTTGTTCATGAGGTATACTGATTGAGCACTGACATACACCCCCTCATTAACAGCCAGAATGTTCTGCATGACCCAGGCCTCAGCCAGAGTGAAACCGGATAAGAACACATCCTCCATACCATGCTCAATTTCTAGGACTGGCGTAGACACCTCCGGCGGTGGATGGATCGATGAATTCCCAAAAATGATGGCTACTCCCTTCCCATAGGGGTATTTCACCATCTGATGCAAGGTGGACGAAACTGCCTTTACTTGGTGCAACCACGGCCGCCCCAAAAGTAGATTGAAGGTCGCAGGAACTTCTAAGACGTGAAAGTCTACCTCATGCTGTCCCGGCCCAACCTTGGTCTGAATTTTCACTGTCCCCATTACTTCTCTGCTTGTGTTTCATATGCCCGAATCACCTGGGCTGTTGGCACAAAGTTCGCGGTCTTTAAACCGATGGCATATGCGGTTCTTTCCGGGCACACATTGATGGCGGACCCTGTGTCGACAAGTACCACGGGTATCCATTTGTTTCTACACTCCACGGAGATGTAGAGTGGCTTGTTATGACTCGCACCCTCAGGTGGTAGCTCCTTGTCGGAGAAGGTTAACATCGGGGTAGCTCCTCCCAGAAAAACTAAGCCCACCAGCTGTTCAGGCGTGGTATCTATTGAGAGCTTGGCTTTGTCCATGGCCGATAAGACAGCATGTCGATGCACTCGCGATGCCATAAGCAGTCCCCAGATGGAGATGTCTGCCCGTATCTTCTTTAACTGCTTCAGTACAGCCTCTTCTTCGAGTTGCTTCTCTTTCTGTTTCTCAGCCTCCTTATCTTTCCCAGATGCCTCTGGCTGATCTAGGTGCGGGGGCTTGAAGTACCGCCCGTTTCTAGTTATATGATCGACTTCACCAATGTACCAGGTATCGTCTGGCTGGTTGCTCCCCCAATCCTCATCCGTGTGGGCAAGACATAGATCATCGTCCTCCCACCACATTCCATCGGCAGCCAACAGACACCTGTCCAGCTCCGGTTCAATCGTACTCGCAATACTTTCCGTCCACATGCTCGTACCATTATCTATCCTCATGCCAACAGCATTTTCAGTCCCCTCCGAGGCCTTAGCTTTTCTGATTCTCTCAAATTCCTCGATTCCTTTTTGTTCCAACTGCGTCAGTACAGCTGGCTGATCAACACTTCCCGCATTCACAATGCCCAAGTCCAGAGTGAAATTCTTAGCACCGGCGCTCCCCGGCGATGTATTATGATTTCCGGCCCTTCCGGCCACAATTGATATTCCCGCCCCTGCCGGGCCTTGTTCTGGTTGGAACTCTTCCGCAACATTTGGTTGATCATCCAGCCACCCGGTAACCTCCGCTGATTCCTTAAAATCAAACCAGTTGACTGCCATGTCCCCTGGATCTTGGTCGTTGAAAAACTGGAGGTTGGCAAAGTCCTCTTCCACAGCCGCCAAATCATCTGTCCTCTGCTTAAATCCATCCCCCTGTATCACACAAAGCTCTCCCCCTGCCGGCAATTCCACATTTGGCCCAACCTGGCCTACTGATAGAATGTAGTCACTCGGGCTGTAAACCTCCTCAGCAAAACTCCCAGGTTCCTCAGATTCTGACTCAACAAACCCATTCTGCCCTGAAATCTCCCTTGTTCTGTCTTCTACAGTCACACTATTGGCTCGGGTCGGGTTATGGAGATGTCCAACATGCACAAGTCAGTGCAGTCAGGAAGGAGCACCTCCGGCTTGGGTAGGTGGGACGAGGTAATATATATGTTAGGATCGTAAGACACGACCCCAGTTTGGATAAAGTTGATTCGTTTGGGGGGTGAAGCTTGGTTGTGCGGTGGGAGAGGGTTTGTTGTGACATTGGATTTTTTCGGAGGCACAATCACCTGCTTGTCAACGAGATCCTGAATCTCATGACGCAATCTAAAACATTGGTCAGTGTCGTGACCATACTGTTGGTGATATGCGCAGTATTTTGCTGGGTTATGAGAGGGAGGGAGTGGATTTGGCAATGGCCTCGGTTCCAGGGGCTTTAAGTGCCCTTTCCTGATTAATACCCCTAGAGCCTTGGACAGGGGCATATCTAACGGGGTGAAGTTTCTCTGGCCTCGAGGTTGGTATTTGGTGGTTTGTGTGTTACTTCCGGACGCGCCGGAGAAAGGTGTAGCCGCCATGGGTCTGGGAGGGGGAATGGTGGTGACCATGCTTACTTCTGAAGCTCTAGCATTTGCGACATTGCTAGTGCCTGTATTGTTGTTGCGGTTGAAGGTTCTTCTGGGTTGCTCTCTGTCATTATCAATCAAGCCTTGCTTCAAGGCATCCTCAATCTGTACTCCCATCTCATGCAAATCTGAAAAGGTAGGGAAAGGGAGCACGATCATTTTTTGCATCAGTTTCGGCTGGAGATTGCGCACAATCATCCAGATTTGATCTTTGTCAGTAGGCCTTAGGGTCATCATTGAAGCCTTCGCCCTCCACCGAGTTACGAAATCCGAGAAGCTCTCCTTAGGCTCCTGCCTTGTTGTTTCAAGATCACGGGTTGTAATCTCGATTTGGGTATTGTAAGAGTATTGTGCAACAAAGGCCTCAACCATTTCATCCCAACTCCGCTTGACATCATCCTCTAATTTCGCATATCGATAGCGGCCACACCCGACAGGGTCCGGCCGAATAATGAAAGCTTCTATGGTCTGGTGAGGCCCATCGGCCGTAGTATATTTGAGAATAACCGGAGGTGCACCATGGGATCGCCAGATCCGTCGAAGTGATCGATTTGCGGCATTTTGAACCTATCTGGCAGCGTTATAGCCACATCGGTATATCCATCCTCGATATCCGGGATAACCTTTACCCCTTGGGATTTCTTGAACAACTTCTCGAGCTTGCTCAATTTCAGTGCTGTAAGGTCGACCTGGAATTCGAAGGGAGAGTTTGGTTGATTGATAGGCGTAGGTGCCTTGGACAATTGAGGTAGAATCGGGGGCGGAGCCAGCCCTGTTGGAATGTCCGTCTCTCCTTGGACATTTGGTACCTCCCCGGGTGGCAGAACTCCTGGTGGGGGAGGAGCTTGGTGCGAAGCAGATGCTCCGGTTTGCTGCTGTAGCCGGGTGATTAGCTCTGCCTGTTGGGCCATGATTGCAGCCTGCTGCTTGGCAAATTCTGCTTGACGGAAAGTGTCCTCCTGCATGGCTCTCATGGTCTCCTGCATCTGACGCATCATTTCCTCAACTCCTGTCGTTCCTGCCATACTGCCTTGATCTATCTGAACTACCGGTAGGTCTATCTCTGGAGTAGCCTCGGGAAACTCAACCTGACTGTTCAAAGTCCACTGATCTGGCAATCTTTGCTCGGATACACTACGTTTTCTCGGCCTCCGTCTGATAAATGGGGGTAGAGAGTGGAACACTAGCTGTCCGTCGACCAGATCCTCAGATCAATTGAGTCGGCGACCTCTTGTCCAGAGTGCTTGGGGAATATCTGCTTGGTCTGAAGCAATTGTGCTAAACTACCTAGCAAAAAGATAAATAAAGCAATAATAAGGAAATAAACAACCAGACAAACGGAGAGCATAACGGCTTAAGATAAACACACAACACACAGTTGGGCATCACAACACTCAGTTGATAAGCTGCAAATACTGTTCTCAAACACTAATCATTATCCCTAAATCACTGTCCCTAAAATGAATCTGATACTCGCAGATGACTGATTCCCAAAATACTGTACTGGTGCCCGCAGGCTTGATGCCCAAACTTGCAAACTGATACATGCATTCCCCTGTAGAGATGCACTCTAAAGCACATAACAAGCAAGTGAGAGCCAAAACACCCCTATATTGGGTAGGGTTTCCCTGTCCTATTTTGTCAGGAACTAGGGTTTCACTATGCACGCAGCGGTTTCAAACAACCTATATCGGGTAAGCAACCTGTCCTAGCTTGGAATGGTCACTATGGATTCCGAATATGCACCAGGTCGAATGGTCAAAAAGGGTGCCTCGGTAAAATCGGGGTTTGTGTTCCCGTTGTGGCAGAGCCCGCAACCGGTCAGCCTTATGGCACGCTTCTCGAAACGAGCCTCCGGCAAACTGTTCAGGAATAGCATACGGCAAACACGGTGTCCTAGGCACACCAATGCAAATGCAATGCAAAGAAACACATAAGTGTAGTCAAAACAAGATATCATGAGTTCAAGTCAAGTTCTTTAAATCCCCAGTAGAGTCGCCAGAAACTGTAGACGTCCCCGAACGCCTCGGGAGGATGAATCCCGTTCTGTTCATATGGGCTCACTACAGTTCGGACTCAATTTGTGTCACGGTCCTGTATCTAATCTCACAGAGTGCAATGCAAGACCGATGAATCATCAAAGAGTCCAAATCTGGCAAATCGTTTTTGAAAACAGATTTTTTTGAAAGAAGTGCCAAACATGGACTGCTTTGCCAGATACAGAGTTGCCACCTAAATATTTTATTTTGAAAAATTTAGGAAACCCTGACTCGTTGTCGAAGGCCACGTGTCCGTCATCACCAAAGTTGTCTCGGCTCGGGAACTTGGGTACGATTGGGGAAGGTCATTTCGTGAGCACCCCCGCTCGCCCGATCAAAGATCGGCCTCTACTAACCATGATATCTAGTTTTGAAAACATTATGCGTTCTTATTCCGGTTATTAGCCTAGATTTACTATGTGATGCGCACAGCATACAAGTATAGACTGGACCGCCTGAATTGGAACAAAACATTTCATGTTTGTTTCGAAAAATAGTTTGCTACTCGCAAGTAGGCTAAAATGTGGATTTGCCACCCTCAGGTGGGCTTAGAAAACATGATGATTTGCCACTCTCAAGTGGGCTTAAAATTCACAGTCAATGCATTATTCCAATTCAGATAATCCAACCTTCACCCACAGGCATTCAGGCAGGTATATCACATAAGCAAATAGCCTCATGGTAAGCATGCTATCATGGCAGTCACTCACACACATGCAAGGATGCTAAAGCGAAAACACTTACTGAGTACTCCAAGCCAAAAAAAAGCTAATTAGAAATCATGCATGATCCTAACTATACAGAGATGCCTAATGCAACATATGCAAGAATGCAACTAAGATAGGCTCGGCTATTCTAGAGATGGCATGTGAAATGCTACAACTAACAAGTATTCAACTCAGAATTGAAATACAATGCAGTTAGTATGATGCGCCGAGCCCGGTGCATGCAAGACAGATGAATGAATGCAAACATGCTATTATACTGTATGCTAATTGAAATATGCCCTAATCTAACCATCATAAGCTGGTAAATAAAAGGGAGAAAGACGTGGGGTTGAAAGACATACACACACACGCACACTTATTACAGTTATGCCCTCGCTCGGAGGGTCCGAATAAATAATACAGTCCGAATGAATAATACAGTCCGAATAAATACAAAGCCCTAATTAATTAATAAATTAACTAGGAAAGCAGTAAACTAGGTATGCAAATCCATGGACCGCCTTAGCTCTGTTCCGAATGATGAATGATGCATGTTCGAGTTGCCTTGCGCGGAAATCCATTGCGATGCCCCAGTTTGCCTCTATTTGCAATTGTTCTTGGAATATTGTGCAAAGCTCCAGAAGGCTGCTGATTTCTGATTTGCTGCAACAGAGAGCAACAAAGGGGCATGGCAAAGTATTTTCACATATGTATGCATGACTACTCTTTAGGGAATGTAGTCCTCGATCCTCATGCCACCAATCATGCATCTCGATGCATGATGGCCGAGGAGTCGAATTGCACGACTCAATGTGAAATGAATGCACATAAAAACACAACGAGACCTAAACTCCATCATGGGTAATCCGGAGTGTCGGCGACCAGGAATTGAGACACGTTCCGTCACTCGGAGTACGAAACGTCCCTCGCTTCCCGTGCTTGGGCTAACTCCTATACCAAACACAATGCAAATGAGATGGCATACACAATGCGACTAACATACAACCTAGCATACGCAATGCTATGAATGGCATACGCAATGCTATGAAATGGCATACACAATGCTCTAACATACAACCTAGCATACGCAATGCTATGGACTGATACACAATGCACGATGGACTTACACCAACATGAGTGGACCTCAGCCACACTCACATCAATGGCCATACGATAAGGAATGAAACAACCGAAATGCATGCAAACGCGCACGAATGCCAAGGACCGATCCTAAGGCATAACATGCCACTCTACCAAAGCATGGCAAGGGATGCAATATGGCATACAAACACATATGATACAGCTCTGAAACATGATAAACAGTGGTCCCGAATCATGCAAACATGGCATACTATGCAAGCTAGGGGGCCCGGGTACCGAAACTAGTGAAGTGCGTTACACTAGAGGTACCCAAAGCAATGCACCAAAGGCAAAACCAACCCCAAACAGACCTTAGGCAGGTTTGAAACAGTGAGAAATTGGCCTAAAATGATGGCTCAACATGCATGAAAATGAAGCTCATTCATTGGTCGGTAAACAAGGCATTCACGCACAACTCTCAAGCACACTTAAAGAGATGAAAACATGGCAATATGACATTCAAACCAGCTCTGAAATATGATGAAAAATGACCTCAAAACATGAACACACCTCAGCACATGCATGCAATGGACCTCAAAACTCAAAGTTAAGCATGGGTATTGAACTACAAGCATGCAAAACAAACATCATTCGACCATGAGGCCTAAAAACAGAGCTAGGGTGGTCCAAAATAAGTACATTATCAGTTTAAGGCATGGCCAAAAAGTGCTAACATCAAGGGTCCACAAAGCATGCAAAGAAAGCTAGTGAACCATTAGTTGTTCTACAACTATATGAAGCATATGAAGGCTCACCCAACCAACCAAAAACAGAAGCATTTCATGCCAAAATATGCCCAAATACCCACTGAAACTCAGTCAATGCATGCAAAAATGAGGGGCTCCTTTGGAAGGCCATGCAAGGGGGTATTCTACACCTATATGATAGACAAACAAAAGGGCAAAACCACCTCTGGAAATGAGTTATGACCGCCCTAAAACCCACCAAATAGGCCCTGAAATCAGTCTAGGAAACATGCAAAGAAAGGTCCCTTTGAAAGGCCTTGAATGGGATTGCTCTACACATGCATCATAGACATAAAATATGGCAAAATGGGCTCTTGACAGAGCTTAGGCAGACCTTAAAACTCACAAAATGAGGCCTGAAACATGACTTCAATGCATGCAAAAAAGAGTCCCTTTGAAAGGCCAACAATGCTAGTAAAGAGAACAAGGGGTGAGAGGGTCACCCCTCTCTGATTTTGAGGCTCAAAGACACATCTAAGCCACTAAAAATCCATTGGATTTCAGTTTAGTGGCTAAGAGGCCAAACCAAGGCCAATGCAAATGTTCTAATGCATAGCTCAAAACATGAGAAAATGAAGCATGCAAGGGGGAAGATGACCCCAAACAGAAAAGAGTCCTTAAACAAACATGTTTATAAGATCAAAACAAGACTTTTTCTAGTTTATGTCGAAGTTCAAAAATTCTTGCAAATAAGGCTAAGATATGATGCAAAATAAGCCTTAAAAGAGAGAATGGAGCATACAAGGAGGTAGATGACCTCAAACAGAAAAGTGTCCTTAAACAAAGTTCAAGAGGGGCTCAAAGTAAGACACTTTTCAGTTCATGTAAAATCTCGAAAATGCTTGCAAGCAAGGCTAATCAATGGAGCAAAATAATGCAAGAAAAGGGGAAATAGAGACTCACCCTTGAAGAGCAGATTTCCAGCAACTTCTGGACCAAGATGGGAGTTCTTTAACCTCTGAAAATCAGCTCCAAGATGCTTGGATGGATGGTGGAGGTGGTAGGCTATGAGGTGTAGTGCAAATGGTGTAAGAATATTAGGGTTTGGAGCTTGGAATAGTGAGCTATGGAGGGGGAGGTGTATAAGCCTTACACAAAATTGTTGAACCCTTCAAATGGAAGAGGAGGGCCTCTCTTATAGAGAAGAGAGGCCAAAGCTTCTCTTGGAAGCTTCAAATATCCACCATACACTGTATGGAGGATGGTCCAAATGCCTCACAGCTGGCACAGCTGTGATGCATTCAGAGAGAGCAAAAAGCAAGAAGCAGGCCGACCAATTAAGGTGGTCGGCCGGCCACTCCCCCTGGTCGGCTGACCAGGGGTCAAAAGGTTCAAGGAGAAATGCTGGCCGGCCACCCCAGAAAGGTGGCCTCCCAGATGAGTGCAACACAACTGTATGATGGAAAACCAGAAAAAGTGACCCAAGAGAGAGAAAAATCAGCTTTTTAGCAAGGTTCAAAAGGGTGGAGAAGAATTACTGGTCGGCCTACCCATATTGGTGGCCTCCCAGATGAGCACAACACAATGGTGGTATGAAAAGCTAGAAATTATGGCTCAAAAGTGAGAAAAATCAGCTTTCTGCCAAAAAACCGGCTGGAGGAGAGAGAAAAAGAGAAAACTGATTTCCAAGGGAAAAAGGTGGCCTCCCACCATACTACCACCTCCCTAACAATGAAAATAGGGTCCCTACCAAAAATGGACCAAGACGGATGCAAAACGAGGGTTCGGGGGCCAAAAAGCGCAGTTCGAGGCCCCAAAAACAAGCTGTTAGGCACCAGAAGTGGCGTATGACCATGAAGGTGGTCTCCTGGGCCACAGTGTCCCTCTAAAGGGAGGAAACAAGGTGTGTGGCAAAAATCGGAGCAAACGGAGGTAGTTAAGCGGTTTCGAACCAAGGCACACGGCCGACGGTTCTGAAAACCAAAAACTGGGCTCCAAACGGGAAAAATGGCCTACGACCACGAAACGTAGCCTACGGCCACTGAGAGATGGTCTACGAGACCTCTCCCTCCCTTCGGGAGGAGAAAATAGAGAAAACAAGACCTGGTTCGCAAACCGAGGTAAAGCACAAAAGAGCCCCGAAGTCTGGAGGCAAGGCTCGCAGCCGAGACTTCGCAACCTCAGAACGAGCACAATATGCAACATCACCGAGCGCTCAGTTGGTGACGTCTGAGTCTTAAGATCGGTCAAAAATGGGGTGTCTACACAAGTGGGCAGAGGTGGACGATAACATTATCCAAATATGATGGGTCCTTGGCTTTCCAACAGGGATGGTCTGCTTTTTCACTCGAACATGGTCTAGAAATTGGAGATTTTGTGTTATTCCATTACATAGAGCAATCTCACTTTGTTGTTCAAATCTATGAAAAAAGTGGGTGTGAAAAACTCCTGGTAATGTTTGGTAGAGTTTTATAATTATGATTTGAAAATAGAGTTGTATTTTAAGTTTGTAAGTTTTGGAATTATGATTTGAAAAGAGAAAATTTGTTTAGTTATGAGTTTTGAATTTTTGATGTGATATATGAAATGTGAAAAGTTGTTTGATTATGAATTTTGAAAAGAGTTTTTAAAATTTAATTCAAAAACTTATAACTCATAACTAAATACACAACTCAAAACTCTATTGAAAATTCTATTTAAAACTCATAACCAAACTCTTTTTAAAATTCAATTCAAAATAATAATTTATCATTTTGGTCCAAAAAAATAATTTGTATATTTGAAAAATATCAAAAACGAATATATATATTTTTACTTCCAAATAACAAGTGGCGATTGGCAATTGCAAAAAAAAAAAAAAAAAGTTATTGTTTCCGTTAACCGGAAGAATGTAAGGGCGAACGACCGGGTAGACCAAAAATTTAATAATTGTCTAGTTTACCAAACATGTTTTCAAAATGTGTTTTGAAATTGATTTGGAATTATAATTTGAAAACTCAAACCAAACATAACATTCAAATAGAAGGGTAGAAACTTGATTTGAAACTCACACCAAACACAATAATTTTTTGGTACATAATGATGACAGTTTTATGCATTTAAAGAAAGTTTGAAATATATTTTTGTTTTTGATATTTAAAAAAAAATAAAACAAATAACATTTATATATATATATATATGATTTGTAAACACAAAAAATAAACATAAGGTAACATATTTCGTGAATTATTAGACAAAGAGAATGATATAAGAAATTCGTTTAGCAAACTATTTTTGAAAATTATTTTTGAGATTGTTTTTTTCAAAATACTAAAAAAAGTTATTAAATTTTTTTAAAAAAAGAATTAATCACATTTGGGAATAAATTATTTTAATAATTTTTTAAATTTTTATAAAAAAATATAGAGAAAAACATAATAATTTATAGTACTTTTTTAACTAAAATATTTTATCCTAAACGAGACTAAGGCCTCATTTGGCATGCGAGTGTTTTAGCTTAAAAATAAAAAAGTTACTAAGCCTCCGTTTGGAAAGTGGGTTGGCTTTTTGATTTTTTTGGCTATTTTAGCCTGGGCTAAAAAGCTTGGTTTGGGAAAGATTTTTTGATTTTTTTAACTTTTTTTGTGAGAGAAGAGTGTAATGATTATGGATTGGATGTGATGTTTGGTTGGTTGTAGCTAAAATAGCCACAAACCAACTTGCCAAACGGAGCTTAAAAACATCAAAAAGTTTATAATTTATACTAAAAAATCAAAGGTTTTATTTTCTCTTTACTTTGTACATACTTTTTTGTAAAAAATTAAAAAATCATTTTAAATATATTAATTTTTTAAACTTATATTTTAATTAAAAAATCAAAAAAATTATTAAAATAGCATATTTGCATAAAAAACCAAAAAAGCCAATCCCCTTCTGTTTGGGAAGAGGCTTTTTGGGCTTTTTTGGCTAAAATAGTCACAAAAGACAAAATAGGTTATTTTAGCCATAACAAACAAAACATCACATCCAACTCATAATCATTACACTCTTCTCTCACAAAAAAAGTCAAAAAGGCCAAAAAGTCAAAAAATCCTTCCCAAACCAAGCGTTTTAGCCCTGGGTAAAATAGCTAAAAAAGCCAAAAAGTCAAAAAGTCAACCCACTTCCCAAACCAACCCTTAACAAGTTTCGAATTGCAGCACTCTCTCTCTCTCTCTCTCTCTCTCTCTCGGTGTCATCTTCCATATCCATAACCCACTATCAACCTCCAACCATGCTTAGATCAACCTTCACTCCACTTCTCCACAGCATCCCCTCCAAACCCAAACCTCCAAACCTATTTTCTCACTCCATCTCCATTTCACTCTCACAATCCCCACCAACTGTTCGACAAAATGCCTCGCCCACCGCCACCACCACCACCACAAACACACTTCACAATCTCTCTCCAACTTCTGCCTACATCAACCTCCCTTTTCGCCGCAAACGCTGCCACTACTGCGACCTCCCAATCGTCGCTCTCGGCTCATCTTCAACCCAAACCAACGATATCAACAACGACCCACGAATCTTCAACTATATCCACCTCCTCTGCAGAGAAGTCAAGGCCACAAACTCACAATTCAACCATAACCCACCTCTCAAAATAGTCTTTTTCAAAGGGGGTACGCCTTCTTTAGTACTGCCGAAGCTCGTTTCGTTAGTCCTTGAGACATTGAATTTGAAATTTGGGTTGTGTTTGGATGCTGAGATTTCCATGGAAATGGATCCAGAGACGTTTGATGTTGTGAAAATGAAGGAGTTGATGGGGTTGGGTGTGAACAGAGTGTCTTTGGGAGTTCAGGCATTTCAAGATGAGTTACTCAAGGCTTGTGGGAGAGCTCATGGGGTTGACGAGGTTCATGAGGCAATTGGGGTTGTTGGGACATGTGGGGTTGAGAATTGGAGTATGGATCTGATATCTTCTCTACCTCACCAAACTCCACAAATGTGGGAAGAGAGTTTGTTGCTCACCGTCAATGCAAGGCCTAAACATGTATCTGTCTATGACTTGCAAGTTGAACGAGGCACCAAATTTGGGATACTATAAGTAGAGTCAAGGGCCTCCTAACCTTGATGAGACTAAGGCGAAATTTCAATGAGTAGCTTTATTTATTTACATTTAAATAATATTTTTTATATCCGTTTATTGTAAAAAACAATTTTCTCTTCTATTTTTGTAATTAAAATTCGAGATTCTTCACAACCTAGTTTTTGACAAGGAGTGTATAGGGTTTTTTTTGGAGCAAGAGTGAGTTTTATTATTATTATTATTATTTTGTTGTTTAATAAGTATCTTAAAAATTGGGCCCTTTCAGCCCTGAGTGATTTGGTAGTTTTAACACTTCTGTTAAGTATGGAACTAGCACTGGATTGTTTACAGGTACTCACCAGGGGAGTTCCCTCTGCCTTCTGAAACCCAATCAGCCGAGTTCTACAAAACAGCTTCAAGAATGCTCTCAGATGCCAGCTATAGCCACTACGAAATCAGCAGTTACTGCAAGGACAATTTTGAGTGCAAGCACAACCTAACCTACTGGGGCAACATATCATTCTATGGTTTTAGCCTTGGTTCTACCAGTTTCTTGGGCGGATTCAGATTTTCAAGGCCAAAAAAGATGAAAGAGTATGCGGGTTACGATCAAAATTTAGAGGACGGGGTAGTGGGGCTTAGTGAGGATAGTTTTCCCGATCCCAAGGACATGGCCATGGATGCTGTGATGCTCTCTTTTAGAACTGCCAAAGGGTTGGACTTGAAGTCCTTTAGAAAAACATTTGGTACTTCTCTTGTTCACTATGTTTTCAAGGCCTATAGACCTTTTGTGAAAAGTGGGCATGTGGTTTGTTTGGATCGGCATAGAAGCCTTATAACAATAGATCGTTTCTGTGCATTGTTATCTGATGAGGAAGAGATAGAAGAGACCGTGGCTTTTATTAGGCTCAGTGATCCGGATGGTTTCCTTCTATTGAATGAGCTAATATCCCTTGCATTTCAAGTCATAGCTCCATGAATCAATGTTTTTTTGTGCTTGATCCTAACTAGACAATAGTGTCATTGGATGTCTTCACCCTTGGAAAGTATCATCTATTCTCTCTAGCTCTTGACTTGACTAGAACGTGCTAGCTCTTGACTTGACAACCCGTTGTGTAATGGCTCGCCACTCCTTGTTTGTTTTGTAAGGGGTCAGCTGGTGAGGGAAAACTGTATCTATATAGAGCTCAGTGTATGTATATTCTGTTTTCTTTAATCCACAGATAATACTTGTCCCATTTGAGGATTCTGGGTTAATGTTTTTGTTTGAATGTAAAAATAAAGATCTTGAAAGAGAGAGATTGTTGTTGCCCTTGGATTGGACTTACCTTGATATGATTGCGGGTCTGTGACACGAATAAATAATTGTTTGTAGTGGTTGGTTTAGTGCACAGTTCTTTCTAATTCTATGTTTCATCATTTGTGCTGGCTTGGCAATATGGCGGGTTTGTAATCTCCCGTCCCTCAACTATATCATATTAGGGCGGAATAAATTAGGTTGGTGACAAGAGCAGGCCGGGTGGATTAATTGTGTAACTCAAAAATTAGGAATATTAATAAAAATTTAAAATAATATAATATATTACAGATACTAATTTATAATTAATGAAAGTTCAAATATGTTAGATGAGAAATAAATCAGTGAAAATAAATGATAAGTGTAATATTTAGGGTGAAGTACCAATAAATCTCAAAATGTGATCTTGTGAATTGTTTAGTCCTTCATTTTTTCTTATGAACCTAAAGGTTTCATTAAAGTGAAAATTACACAAAATGATAGTTACTTACATGTTTAAGTTTAATTTTTTAACAATAAAAGTGGGTTTCTCCAAATGTAAAATTACACATTTGGGCAATCTGCACTATAGAAGTTTTGGGTTGCGTTTGGTAGAGTTTTAGAATTATGATTTGAGAATAGGATTGTATTTTGAGTTTGTGAGTTTTGAAATTATGATTTAAGTGTGGAAAATTTGTTTGGTTACAAGTTTTGAAAAGAGTTTTAAATTGAGTGATGTGACATATGATGTTTGATTAAAAAATTTACAACTCATAACCAAATACACAACCCAAAATTCTATTCAAAGCTCATAAAAAATAAAAAATAAAAATTCCCGAAATACTTTTTATTTAAAATATAAAAATAACATGTGCTAAAAAAAAACATGAATACTGTTCCGGTCAACCGGCCGGACATCCGGGGGGACGTCCGAGAGGATGACCGAGTAGACGTGTTTTGAAAAGTGGATGTGGAATTAATTTTTGAAAATTGTAAACAAACAGAGCACTCAAATCATGTTGTGGAATCATATTTGGAAAGCTCCACCAAACATAGGATTTTCTCTTCTTCTAGAACAAATTCCACATTATGAATAAAAACGTAATACTTTAATAATGTAACACTCCAATATAATACACTAAAAAAAAAATTGGTATATTTTTCTCTAACGTAACAATATAACATTAAAAAAAATTCCTTAATATACTTTTCTCAAATGTAGCATTCCAATATAACACAAATGTAACACTTCAATCAATGTAATCCCAAACGTGACATTCCAATGTAACATGTCCCAATGTAACACGCACAAAAACACTAAAAACTCCTTATTGTACTTTTTTCAAACGTAATATTCACAGTTTGAAATTATACATTTGTCTAAAACTTATTAATGAATTTTTGTATTCCTTTTGGAATGATTTGAAGAATTCCACATCCTTTTTTTTGGAGTGTTACATTAGAGTGTTACGTTTAAGAAAAGTATACTAAGAAGTTTTTTGTGTGTTACATTAAAGTGTTACAGTAAGGAGTTTTTTTAGAGTGTTATATTGGAGTGTTACGTTTGAAAAAAGTATACTAAAGAGTATTTTTTTTTTTTGGTATTACATTAGAGTGTTACACTAAGGAGTTTTTTGTGTGTATTACATTAGAATGTTATATTGGAGTGTCACGTTTGGAAAAAGTACATTAATGAGTTTTTTTGTATTTTACATTAGAGGATTACACTAAGGAATTTTTTTGGAGTGTTATGCTTGGGAAAAGTACACTAAGGTTTTTTTTTTTAGTGTTACATTGGAGTGTTACGTTTGGGTGTTACATTGGAGTGTTATAGTTTAAAATTATACATTTTTTCAAAGTTTACTAAGGAGTTTTTGTACTCCTTTTGAAATGTTTAAAGAATTCCACATCGTTTTGGAATGTTTGAAAAATCTCATATTTCCAGTCATTTTTGTACTCCTTTTGAAATGTTTTCCAAATAAAAAGATTGTCATATAAAAATTCATCCCAAATTCAATTTTTATATATTGTGTACCTTACCTTTCTAGCACAAAAGAGGAAAAAAAAAAAAAAGAAGAAGAAGAAAAAGAAAACATAATAGAAATAAGGGTATAACCGTAAATTTAATTTTTAAATAATATATTAAATATACATTTCTAAAATTAATGGGACTAATTGGTCTATAAAAAAAAATTGAAACTAAATGGATCATCATTTCTCAAAATGGGATTTATAGATAAATTTTTCTTATTTTTAATCTTATTATTTTGAAAAAAACTAAAGAATATATAATATATGGGGTGGGGGCAGTGCGAGTTAGAATGGGGGGAAGCAAATCCCATTTCCGTCCTACTTTCTCATCAAAGGTAGGGCAGAAGATGCAAGGGCAAAGTAGAGCGGTAGCTGTTCCCGGAGGAAGAAATGGGGTCATTGCTGTGCTAAAGGCATAGCGGTGACTGTTGTGCCTCAATTTGAGGTGTACTATGGGCTAATTTTTATGATCTGAATCGTTCATTTTGTAGAGTTTGTTGAGTACTTCATGACTACCAAAAATCATATTAATCGGATACCAATAACTATATGATCGATAACCAAAAAAATAAACATTAAGTTTTTCTTTTGAGAAATAATATAAAAAATATGCAATTTGATCATATAGTTATCAATATTCGATTAATATGATTTTTGGTAGGCATAAAGTACTCAACAAACCCTACAAAATGAACAGTTCAGATTATAAAAATAAGCCCATAATACACCTCAAATTGAGGTACAATAGTCACTGTTGTACCTTTAGCATAGCAGTGACCCCATCTCTGTTGAGGGTTTACTCCTATAGTTCAAGGACATAGGCTCCAGTCTTTGGAGCAATGCTTAGATACAAGATTTAGACTCATTAATTTTGACTATGGACTGGACACTACATTCAATGAAATTAGAGTCATGACTCAAGTCTGTAATCCCTATTTTCGAGTAATTTTTGTATGTTAAGAGGGTATATTTTATGTGATACCTTATATTATTGTGATTGGCTTTAACAATAGGATCCATCACGTTTATGTAGCAATGTTTGGGGAACAATAGGGGGCACATATATTTGTGATTAGTGGAAGGTAGTGCCACGTAAACCCTATTAGCATACACAAAATTCTCGTTCTTGAGCCTAGTGTCACGTCCCGCTAGATTACCTAGAGAGAATTGCCTACCAAGAGAAAGTTTCAAGGAAAGGAGGCTAATGAAATATTCCGGAAGCTCTTGGAAGACTTGAGAAAATGTGAAAATATGGTGCATAATTCTATAATGTACATGAAAAGATCTAGAATAAGTTCTAGAGCATTTAAGTGAAGATTCGAGGAATAGAAGCAATAGAAGCTTCTAGAACCTCCTAGAGAAATGAAGGTGGTAAAAGACCCTATTACATACTTCTAGAATGAGATAGATATTTGTATAGATATTTTTAGGGAGGATGCTAGAACCTTCTTGTAGGATAAAGAAAGCTTCCATAAGAAACTTCTCCATAACTCCTTTGTATGTTCTGGAATATTCTAGAGAAAACTTAAGATTTTTAAGGGGAATACAAAGGTATTCTCTCAAACTCCTTTTTTCTTTTAATTTCTCTTTCTTGCAAACTTGTGAGTTAGGTAAGTAAAACTTGTGATTGTCTAACTGTATTATATATTCACCCCTAAGCTTGAATCTATAGCTTGTCATACAATTACAAAACCAATTCATATCTCAAATAAAATGCCTTAAGGATTTACATATTTTAAGGAGTAAAACTTTGTAAATAACCAAGGCCATGACACTAGGCTCATTTGGGGCTTTCCTATTCAACACTCCAAAAAAGATAAGAAGTATAATAATTACGCTAAAAAAAAGTTGTTATATGTTGATCGCCCATTATCCTTTTTCAAAGGGTTAGTTACATTTTACTCCTCACAAATATCGACTAAAATCAACTGTAACCCCCTTAATTTTAAAATGTACGTTTAAATCTCTCAATTATGAAAATTGTTTCACTTCCACCCACCCCTCTAAAAAAGGGGTTTTTGTATAATTTTTAATAGTTTAGTCTAAATGTATGGTTTGAAGTTAAAAAAAAGTAAAGTGATATGCAGTGATAATTGAAAGAGGTAAACTACAATTGTTCATTAACAAAAGATCACATAATACCCACCATCTATCTCACAAAAAAGATCCACCATTGACAAATGAGCTATTCCCAATTCATGACAGCATGAGCGAAACTTGGTCAAAGTTCCTATAATCTAGTACAGATATACAAATAGCAAATCTATATAGCAAAATAATCCATAAAGATATAGCAAGTTCTATTTTTTGACATTTTAAAGCAAAATATCCATCAAGATAACTTATATTTTCAACAAGTCATAAGTTATGTACAAAAATAATATAAGTGTAACACTTTCCTAACTCAAAATATATGTTTCATAGATTCTAGTCTTTACATGTTCATCATATTTGACAAAGTACTGATATGTACTGTTGAAACTAGAAGAGTTTGAAGCTCCATCTTACTTCCTATCAACACTAACTTCATAAATGCACTCCGACACATCCTCAATTTCAAAAGCACATTCATCTCCAACGTGAATGCGATTTGCCTTGCAAAATGCTTCCCAACCACTTGCCAAAACTTTGATACCCTGTTTCTCATGGTAGATGACTGGCCACAGTCTAGATACTGGGTCTCGAGGGCGAACTAATACCTTCCTTTCCATTATTGGCCGTCCCCTGAATGAAACCGACGGCAAGCAACTCGGCAACTCCTGCACCAACATTAAAGGATTGTGAAGTTTAGAAATGCCGAAGAAAAGGGTACATTATTTTCACTATCTAAAAAAAAAAGGGAAAATCTCCGAAAAAACATTCATTTATACACAAGAGGTGCAAAAAGAGTCCATTCAATTGGTTAAATGATAACAAGTAGCCAACAACAAGTTTTCCATGATAGGTAATACATGAATGGTCTTCTAATTATCAGCAATGAGTGGAAATTCAATTTATTGACACGGAGAAACGATGGTCAACCCACTACCATAAACTCAAATATTGTGTTTGGATCTGCGGAGGGGAAAAAAAAATGAAGAGAGGATTTGTGAAAAAACATATCTCATCAACTAATCCAAACATACTCTACAGGTTTCACTCATAGTTTTGCGGTACTTGATATCCATGATTTCAAATTCATGCTCAACTGATCCAAGTGGGAGTTGATTACTTTTTCAAACTAAGACCAAGACAAAAGACAAAAAAAGAAGTTACAAGTGGGAGTAGGAAATCATAAAATGGGCCTTTAAAGAAAAAAGAAAAAAAGGGGAGAGAGAGAGTAGGGAACTATTCATTGAACATTTAGGTACCTTGCTCAAATTCGAAATTCTGTCGAATCCTTGTGAATTAACCATTTCTCCACATATTTCAATTCATACTAACACATAAAAGGTGTTTAACAGGGAAAGTCGAATGTTTTTGGTCTGCTTTCATCCATTCTATCTTCTCTTAAAATGGTAGGACTAAGCGTTTCATCAATAACTTTATTTGGAACTGAATTATGTTACATAGTAATTATTATTAATGACCTCTAGCATGTAAGACCAAGGAAAATTGAGAATACCGAGTTATAATGCAGTGTAATCAGAAGAACAATATCACAGAAAAACCAAAAATGATTTCGCAAGTCAGATTATTATGATAACATTTTGAAATAAAATTGAGAACACTACACATTCTCTATTCACTTCGACTACATCTTGGGTGTCTCCTTCAGGGCAAAAAATTGGTTTTTCAAGAGTCTATAATTTATTAGTTTCTTGCATCCTTTACATGATTTCGTCCATTAGTGTCACATAATAGAATGGTGCAATAACTAAAAGCATCCTTCTCAATTAAAAAAAAGGTAAATTACAATTACACCCCTAAGGTTTACCAAATATACAAATTCCCTACTTTGGTTTGAAAAATTACAGGGACCCCTTTGTTGGAGTTTTATCTTTTAACAAGATTAACAGAAAAGACAAAATTACCTAATTACCCTCCCCCACATGAAAAAAAAAACATGGTACGCTCATCTCCTTTCTCCTTTGCCCAAGCCCCTTCATTACCCCCTTCCCTTGCCAACATCTCACCCCTCTCCCATCCATTAATCTTTTTTTTGTTAAATGTTGTCCGTGGCTATGCTTTAACCATAATGACCAATTAGATATAATGGCTTCTTGCTACGACGCCTCCCAATCAATACTTTTTGTTCCCCAATCCTAAGTTCTTCAAGCAAATTAAAGTTGCACATTGGTTTTGCAAGGCATATTATGTTCATCGTGTCTATAAAAAACGTGAAACAGAGTCTTCACACATTCAGTCTTGTTTGGAAGGGGTGAATTGACATTTCATTTCCTTTCCTCCACCGCAAACACCACGAACACCTACCCCGCCCCCTCCACTCACCGTGCATGACTCATAGCCAAACGAAATCCACTTGGGTCTTTTGTCGAATAGTTGGTTCACAACTTCCACAGCCTATTCTCCCTCACCCTTCACCCCCATGTCACCAACACTCAGCCATCGACAATTGGCCACCGGCAAAACAGCCACCAATAATAACCTCCACCACAACCATGCCCAACTCCACCTCTTCACCGCACACTTGCATCGCCGTTGCCACCACTCATCACCAAGACCTCGTAACATCTAACCCTTACCAAATAGCAAAATAAAACCCCCCTAGCATGTTACCTAGAAAGGCCACCTAGCATGTTGCGATTGAAAGTAAGAGAGGAAAGGAGCATGGTTATTAAAATCTCAATCCGGATCCTACGATCTTACGATTCATTTGGGCATAATCGATTCGGATCGTGTAAAAAATTACAGGTAGGATCTTTCGATCTTGATAATTGGATCTTATAGGATCATGGAATTATGATCTTATTCGATCCAATTTGTAAGTCTTGTTTTGTATTGTTATGGCCTATTTTATTATAAATTTTATGTTTATCGTTTAAATACCAATTTATGTGATCCAATTAAATAAATAAATAAGTAATATTAAATTAAATAGATTACAAAAAAAAGAAAAAAGAAAAATAAACATTTAAGTATTGCAGTAATTTAAGAAAATTAACTAGTTGGAAAACAAATTTAGCCTTAACAGGGTTTGAGGAGGACGACATGTATACAACTTTTACTCCAATCTTTGGAGAGGCTATTTTCGTCCTAGAACTCGATCCACCATGGGAATTAACGACAAACCTTATCATTCGGCCAAGCTGCTCTTTTGAGTTCTGAATCTATTTTCATATCCAACTTTGTGAAATATTTTTCCTTCATTTTTTATGCTTTATTGTAAATTGCAAAGTATTCTGTTATAAAACTTTATTCTTCACCTTCTTTTTTGATGAAATGCAAAACTTTTACCATTGAGTCTTCTATTTTATAATATGATGTTTACATTTTACATAGAATATTATATTTTTAATAATATTTCAACTTTCTTTTTATTATTTATAATTTAGGCTTATTTTGTATATACTTTTTAAGAAATGTTTATTTAAATCAAATTATGAGAGACTTGCGTGTAGGTCTATAGTGACCCCGGTCTTCTCCCATTTGATTATTGTATCCGGACTTAGGTTCCGTAGATTCTGTCATTGTATAATTGATGTTGTTGTCCCTTATTTTCTCATTTGGACTTATAGGATGTGTTGGGCAGGTTTGTTTCAGGTTGGTTGGGTTTAGAAACCAAGTGTTGCTGTCCAGAATTTTGGATCCTCGCTCGAGCGAGGAGTTTGTCGCTCGAGCGAGCTGTTATTTTTGGTTCTTCGCTCGAGCCGGGGTTTGGTAGCTCGAGCGAGAGGTTGCGTCTGATTTGGACCTGTAGCTGTGCATTCTTGGCTCGAGTGAGCTTTTCTTCGCTCGAGCGTGTTAGTTCGTTCTTCGCTCGAGCGATAGTTCCTTCGCTCGAGCGTGTGTCTGGTTACAGACCTGAGGGTTTGAGTTCTTCGCTCGATCGAGTTTTCTTTCGCTCGAGCGAGCTTTTGGGTTGTTGGCTCGAGCAAGGCTTCCTTGGCTCGAGCGTAGCTTCTCTGTGTCTGGTCGCTCGAGCGACCAAGTCTTCGCTCGAGCGAGCCTGTCCAGTTTATATACACAGCAGCGGGTTTTGATCAGTCTTTTTCATCTTCTTTTGATTCCAAACCCTAGGTCCGACTTCTCTCTCTCCCTACTCACCTTCTTTCTTAGATTTGATCTATTTAGAGGGTGTTTCTACCCTAGTTGCTTTATTAAAAATATAGAGGGAGTCGAGGGCTTTCATTTAATCTGAACATTTGGCGATTTGGAGCACATTGGTATTTGGGCATTCATCTCTGTCTTCACCATTTGGGTTGTTTTCTTCGAGGTAGGGATTTCCTACTCCATTTTATAGGTTTTGTTCTAAGTTTTGGTATTTTGATATGTTGGGGATACTTTGGTAAATTTTGGGAAAAAACCCTAGTTATATTATTAAATTAATTTGTATAATTAATTCATGGAATTGGGAAAAGATGGTTAAATTCATGGAATTGGGGAATTCATTGATTAAATGGCGTAGTTGGATAATTTGAATCATTTGTCTATTGAATTGTTGGCATAGTTATTTTCAGTTTAGAAATAACTGTTTTGGGCTATCGGTGGAGGATAGTCGTGATTGTTGTAGACATTGCATGTGGATTAGGAATAACTGAAACTAATCACATTGGTTAAGTCATTAATTTCGACTATTGCATTGATACAGAAAATACGTGTATTGATTGAGCATTGCATTTGCATCCATTGTTTTGTGTGGGAGGAGATAGGGGATGGACTCCATTAGCAACACTTTTATGTGTGCTTATTTATATAGAAGTGTTTTATTGATACAGCACTAAAATGTGTATCAATCTGGAAGTATGAAGTGTTTTGATTTGAGCTTGAGTCTCATTTGTTTGTTGATATTGGAAGGATGTGAATATGATATATGTAATTCACTGTTGTAAGTTTGGCCAGGTTCTGAGCCATGTTGATAAAATTGGAAAGTAAAACGTGTCTTAGACAATAGTGTCAGGAGACTGTAAAACGGAGTAATTGATTATCTTGGTTAACCATCTGTTGAATGCTATTGCTTTATTCATTGCTTATATGTGGTTTAGTATATTTCTACTGGGCTGTGGCTCACCCTATATGGGAACATCATTTTCAGGTTCAGGTGATAAGCTACCTCCAAGGACTTAGCTTGGAAGGGACTTGGATTTTGAAGACTATCTTTAGTTAATTGTCTTTATTTATTGGTACATGTAAACATCCAAGCCTAGGGCTTTTCTTGTATTGAGTTAGAACTCATCTTTTTGTTATCCAAGTGTTGGCTTGGAAAGATGTAAGCCTGTAGGGCATTTTAATCGATGTTACATGTAAAGCTTTTATTTAGTAATACTCTGATGAATGAATTAATAAATTGTTTTCTTTAAATAATGCATGTCAATGATATATATATATTGGGTTGATTTTTGAGGGCGTTACAAGGTCCTAATAGATGGATTTATTGTCCAATAGGCCATGTGATAATTTATGGCGTTTTTCATCAACACTATAAAAAAACCTCACTAATTATTAATTTTAAGCGACAATTTGAAAATTGTCACAATTTTTCTAATTATAAATTGGGTAAATTACACTTACACCCCTTGAGATTTGGGTTTAATACATATCACCCCTTGACGTTTGGGAAATTACACTAACCTTCCCGTCATTGTAATTATTTAGATAGAATGAAGACATTGAACTCATGTACTCTTTCTTTTTTTGCTTTGCTTTACTTTCTCTTTTTTTCCCCCTTTCCTTTACTTTTTTTTTTTTTTAATGTAATTTCCTCTGTTTTTCTACTAGGAGTTGTTACCTTTTATATAAGCAGGGGGATTTGTGAAATGAAACTATTAACCACAGGAGTGAAAATGTAATTTTCCAAAACGTCAGGGAGTGAGTCGTAATTGGACCAAACCTCAAGGGGTGTCAATGTAATTTACCCTTATAAATTTTAGTGACGGTTTAAAAAAATCGTCACAAAAAAATCGCCGCTGATTTTCGACTTTCAACGACAGTTTGAAAATTTTCTTACAAAAAAAATCACTAATTGTAAGTTTTAGAGACAATTTATAAAAACTGTGACAAAAAGTCACGAAGTGTCAATTTTTAGCGACATTCCAAAAATCGTCATAAAAATTTATTTTTAGTGATGATTTTACTAGGACTTATTTTTAATAAGACTTGATGGGAATTAAGTCCAACTATTAGGACCTATTGGTAGTTTACCCTTAAATTATTTCGTAATTTGTCTTTTTTGGTAGGATCTTATGATCTATGAAGCACGAACACTACACAGACACGGACACAGACACAGGCATGGACACGCAAATTTTTAAAAAATAGGGGACATGACACGCTCGGGATATGCTCAATATATATAATTATTTTTATTTATTATATGTAAAATTAAAAATATATATTATTTTTATTTATTTATATTACTTATTTACTTTAATATTAAATATCATTCCTAATCTTTTCTATAAATAAAAATAATTTATTCTATATATTAATGTTTAGCAAACAAAAATAATAAAAAATATAGAAAAAAATAAAAGAGGGAATTTTTTTTATTACTAGAAATAAAAAAGGCAAAAAAAAAAGAAAAAGAAATAAAGAACAAAAGTGAGAGACAGTAACGAAGACGGGAGAGAGTCGAACAAAAAAAGAGAGCGAACAAGAGAGACGAACAGAGAGAGAGAGGAGACGAATAGATAGAGAGGAATATGAAAGAAACGAAGAACAGAGCACCAAATAGAGGAAGAGAGAGTCGAAGAAGATGAGCAGGTTCGACGATGAACAAAGAGCACCGAATAAAGGGGGAGAGAGAGAGTCGAACACACATAGATTGGAATAACATACCTCGGTCTAGTGCTTCAACAAGTTCTTCCCCTTTCTCTTTCTCGTTCTCTTTCTTTGTCTTCGATAGGTTAGGGTTTCTCTCTGTCTATGAAGCACGGACACCTCTCCGGAGGCAACGTATAGGTGTTAGACACAGACATGCGTCGGACACTCTACCTAACGTGTCCCATTTTTTTTGAATTTTTGCAGCTGGACACTCTTTCGGACACTCTTGGACACATTATGAACATGTTGAAAATAGAGAGAAACCCTAACCCATTGAAGACAGAAAAAGAGAAAGGGAAAGAACCTGTTAAAGCCCTAGATCGAGGTATGTTCTTACAATTTGTGTGATCGACTCTCTTTCTCCCTTTGTTCGGTGCTCTTTATTCATCGTCGAACCTATTCATCTTCTTTCACTCTCTCTCCCTCCCTCTGTTCAGTGCTCTGTTCTTCGTCTCTTTCGTATCTCTCTGTTCGTCTCCTCTCTCTCCCTCTCCTCTCTCTACCTCCTTTTTTGTTCAACTCTTTCTCCCCTCTCCTTGTCTCTCCCTCCTTTTATTCTTTATTTCTTTTTCTTTTTTTTACCTTTTTTTTAATAATAATAAAAAAAACATTTTTCCCCACTTTTATTTTTTTCTATATTTTTTAATATTCTTATTTGCTAAACATTAACATATAAAATAAATCATTTTATTTGTAGAAAAAAATTGGGAATGATATTTAATATTAAAGTAAATAAATAAATAAAAATAATATATATTTTTTAATTTTACATATAATAAATAAATAAAATTATATATATTGAGCGTGTCCCCAGCGTGTTGTGTCCCTCATCTTTTAAAAATTTGCGTGTTCACGTGTCCGTGTCGTGTCCCATGTCCGTGCTTCATAGCTCTTTGTCTCCTAGGTTAGGGATTCTCTTTGTTTTCAACGTGTCCAAGAGAGTTCGAAAGAGTGTTCGGCTACAAAAATTCAAAAAAAAAGAGGGTGACATGTTAGGTAGAGTATTAGACACATGTTGTGACAACCCTCACTACTGTTTACTGATAACACCACTGATTACTGTTAAACTGAGACTGATCATGATAAGTAATTGAACTGACTGAATTACTAAACTGATTGACTGATTGTGCTAGTTTGAATGCAATTCTATCTGTTGAATGTTAAATTATCTGTTCATGTTTTATGCTTTAAACTGCAAATTGAAGGCCTTATCGGCGGCCGAATATGAAATTGATTGATGTTTTGTGCTAATTAAGATTTATATGATTTTATGGTATATTTAATTGAAATGTGATTTGGTATGATTAAATTAGATTAAATGTTGATAAATTACAAGAGTTGGCCTTATTTACAACCTTGCCACTTAGTGGCCCACTCCATATCATATTTTGAGACTTAGAATCAACATTTCCTCAGCCATTCCATGAGACCAAAACCGACTAGAGAGAGAGAGAGAGTTACGAGAGCTTGGTTTCAACAAAGATTTGCTTGGAGACTTGAAGAAATTGTAGAGAATTTGTATAATTGAGCTCCCTTATCTTGCATTCAAGACCTAAGGTAGGACATTTACCTTCTTGTTTGTGAATTCAAGCTAATTGTTGCATGGTTCATGGTAAATAGGAGCTTAAGATCATAAATTGGTTGTAGATTGTTGAATTGGAGCTTAATCCATACATGCATGTGCATGGTCTTGCATTTTGAGGTTGTTCTTCATGAAATTCCACATGCATGTTCATATCTTGAGCCTAGTCCATGAATTCATCTTGTTTTTGAGGCAATTGAGCTCATTTGAGCAAGTAATTGAGCTTTGAATTTGATTGAACACATGCATGTTACATTTAAAGTATGTTCTTGAAGTTTGGTTTGAAATTGGGTTTAAGTGACTTACCTTTGGGCTTTGATTTCTCAAATTGATCTTCAAAACATGTTGAACTATGAATTTACAAGTGTTTTCCAGAAAATTGGCCCAAGAGGATTGAATTTGATGCATTAAAACTTGATTTTGAGCTTGAGGTTCAAATTTGGAAATTCCAAATTTTGGACTCCCACTCGAGCGGGGTAAGTGGCGCTTGAGTGGGAAATTCGTGCATCCAGCACTTTTGTTATGCTTACAGTCCGCTCGAACGGGGTTTTGCACGCTCGAGCGAGGACTTGTGTCACACGCTCGAGCAGGTGTCGAGCGCCCATCGAGCGTGATTTTCACACATCCAGTACTTTTGCAGTCCGCTCGAGCGGGAAAGTTTAAGCTCGAGCGGAGACTTTTGTTTGCATGTCCGCTCGAGCGGGGAAACCCACGCTCGAGCGGGACCTCTGTTTTCTGAAAATTCTGAAAATGTTTTTAAAGTGCATCTTTGCATCCTCATTCCATCCTAGGCATTCATAGGCCTAGTTTAAGGCATCTTAATGAGGATATTGATGTAGAACCACACCGAGTCAAGATAAGGATTAAGTTATTATTTCCGAACTGTGTAGCTTAGTGTGTGTTCATTTTGTAACTGTGTAGGGTTGGCATCCGAGGACGCGTACTAGCTTATCTGTAGCCTAGAACTCTGTGAGTAACAATGTTGTAAAGATATGTTCAATAATGATTATCTTTTGAACAATTGAACTGTACTGTTTTCTGAAATGATACTGCTACTGAATGAATGATGTCCTATTTGTGAACTGTATTCGTGGCATCCATAGCAACCTACTGTTACTATATTGTACTGCTACTGTCATAGAGATCTCTGTCGGTTCTCATGCTGAAACCACTACTGTTTACTGATATGATGGCCATCAACTGACTGTTTGGTCTGTTAAGACCTACTGTACTATTTTGCTATTAGATGTACCACATATGACTATTATAATTTCTGAATGACTGTTGTGGCATGAAATATGAGCCACAAACTGAACAACTGTTATACTAATAACTGACTGTTTTCAATACTGAAAGGACATTCATTGTTAACCTTTTTATGCATATGTTATTCACTAGGCTTTAGCTCACTGCTCATATATATATATATAGGTGTATAGGCACCGGACCGTTGTTAGAAGCGTCAGGGTAAACTCCCGTTTTGTCAAGCCAACCAACGTGCCTCACTGAGAGGTTCCAAGTCCTTTAAGCTAGGGCTTTTGGGGTGTTTTAGTTTTCCCCCTTTTTGTTTATGTTCTGTATAGACTGAATGATGTTGTACTGTACTGTTCTAATAGGGATTAAGTCCCTGTCCTGAATGATTGTATATATTGTACATACTGTTTTGGTATTGATTGTATATATATATGAAAAGTCTTTTTGCATACAGACTGTCACAGCTCATTGGACATCTTTTAATTACTGTTTTGGCTTCCGCCAGCCCCTGTACTCTGTATTACTGTATTACTGTTAAGCAGGCCTTCGGTAATCTCGGATTACTGGCCGGTTACGGTGCTAAACCCATAGAGGCGGGTTTGGGTCGTGACACATGTCCACCTAAGTTACACGGACTCAGGTACGGGTATCGGGTGCGGGTGCATATCTAGGGGTCGGACACTTCAAAATTAAAAATTAAGGATACGTGGATATGTATCCAAATTTGGATATGATTACGGGGATACGTTAAATAGTTTTTTTAAAAAAAATATATTTATTATAACGCGGATACAGGACACGACAGGAGACACGGGGAAATTTTTTAATTTTTTACAAATATTTTTATTTTAATATACATTAATTATTTTATTTATTTATTCCATTTTTTAAATAATGTGTTTCAATTAATTAATTAATTTATTAATATATATAAATATATATTATCTTATAAATATATTATATGTTATATAATAATTATTATGTAATATATAATAATAATAATAGTTATTATTATAGTTATCATAATAATAGTTATTATTATTTATTATTCAGTTCCTTAACTATTATTATTATTATATATAAACTACTATTATTACTATAAATAGATAGATTATTATTATATATAAACTATTATTATTATTATATATAGATAGATACGAATATGAATCAATAGAGACGAACGACAGAGACAGAGGGAGAGAAAAGCGAAGCCACTAATCGCGATTGTGAGCGCGAGGGAGAGGGAGTGAGAGAGAGAGAGAGAGAGAGGCTTTTCGAAGTCGTCTGGGTGTTCGGCTGTTCGAATGACTGATGGAGCTGCGATCTTCGACTAGATCGAAAGGATAGAGCTCAATCGAGGTCTTCGATCTTCGACTGGATCGACTGGTTTGACCAGGTTCTCTCTTGCTCTCATCTTTTTCATTTCTTTTGCACTGTAAAGAGCCGTGTTCGAAAGAGAACAGGCGAATCCGACACAGATTCGACACCCGCACCCGTGTTGTGTCGTGTTGACACGGGTACTTCGCCCCAAAGTGGCGAGTCCATGTAACACAGATGTCCACCATGTGTCCGACGCGTGTCCATGTCCGACACCCATACATTGCCGCCGGAGAGGTGTCCATGCTTCATAGCTTACGATCATCGATCCAATTCTACGATCCGATCCTATAAACTCCTCTAACAATCCAATGTAGGATCCTAATTTTAACAACCTTGGGAAGGAAGAGGGTTCAAATGATGGGGTGCGATGGTCAGTGAATTGACGGAGATGGTGGTCAGTGAATCTCCAATTGAGTTAATAGATGAGTAAGAAAAGAATCTTGATTTTGAATGCAACACATATCAACTTTGAACATTTATTTCTTTTCCATTGTATCATTTTTATGGTAATGATAATACAATGCCCTTTGGACATTTGGGTGGGGAAGAGGGAGATTAATGCGAGTAAAGAGGGGGAAGGAGAGAGACATAGATGGAGTCTCATGTCTCTTAGGGGAAAATTTGGTACTTTGAAAAAAAAAAATGTTACTGACATCACTACATTCTGTTAATTGACCTAATGGCAGACTGACGGATGTGAAAAACTGTAATGCGATCTAAAATTTTAGGCTGCAGAATGTATTTCAGAACCTCAGGTACTCAAATGTATTTTTGATAAGCCTCGGGGGTGTATTTGTAATTTACCCTAAATTAGGTAAACATACTCAAAAGCAAGTACTGAGACCAAAATATTAGAGCAAAAACAAAACAAAACAAGAATCTTTATAATACAACATGCTAATTGATTTATTTAGACTATTTGCTACGAAGGATGAATTTGTTGCTATAAAAACTGTTCAAAATCAACTAACAATGAGTAGATGAGTAACATACAAGAAAAGGCAGCCTGCTCGTCACAGCCAAGAAAGGAATTTTGACTGAAAGTGTAAAGGTTGCATCAACAAGTTCAGTTTTCACCCCTTTGTAAACATGATCATTATCTTTCATGGACGGACTGGAACGCCTGTCACACTCCTTGATCTCTGGATACTTTCCTGCAATCATTCATTGCATTTTGCATTTTATACTGAAGATGGAAATACATGCCATAAATCATGAAAGTTGGGCACACATGATCATGTTCATGTCTAAATAGCTAAGAAAGAGGAAAAGAAGTGAAAATACAATCATACCATGCATCATCTTCCTTGCCCTCATCTCCACTCGCTCTTTTTAAACCACTTTCAACCTCTCTCCTGCTCAACATAGCATTATGTTATACATCTTCTTAAATTATTCTTTTAAATAGCACAGAAAAAGAATAAAACAATAATAAATAAAATAACATAGCCTTAAAGTTTAAATGAAAACAAAGTGCTGCAACAATAACTGGAGCAATGGAAAATTGACAGGGACTAGAAACACACCAGATTGACAATTCCAAGTTTGAACAGAGGCTGGAAATTCACAGAACTTTGACACACCGGCAAACTTCTGTTGCATACTTTGACACCTTTCCATGAGGGAAGTATCTTTCTGGGATATCAAATCCTTATTGCTGCCTAGTAATGATTCAAGACTCTTCCCGTGAGGAAAATTAAAGTGAATATAGTAAATTAATAATGAAAAGAAGAAAAAATAAAAAAAGAACAAAGAATTTAGAACTCATAGTTCCACGCAAAATGAAGACAAAGCAACTAACTATATCATGTCTTGCTCCTCCGCTCTCGCCCAGAAGTGTTGCCATTGCCATAATCTTGATTAGACACATTACCCATCATTTGAAACTCCTTATTTTTCTCAAGAATTGGCAAGTTAGGTACATCTGAAAGCGTTGTTTGGCTCACTACCTCTTCAGTCACGGGTAACTTATCCACTATTTCGGCTTCATCTTGAGATTGCGGCATTGTGTTAACATGGGAAAGGGGCCTTACATCTTCTAGCAGAATGCCTTTAGTTCCATCAACACTGGATGTCCTCTGCATTTCAAAGTCTGCCAAGTCATAGAAAGAGCTCAAGCGGTCCACTTGTCCTACCCCAGAATCTCTATCAATCATAAAAAATGGTTCTTCAATGCATTTTGTTCTGGGAACATGATGAAGCCTTTCATTGACCCTCTTTGTATTTGAACCCTCTTTGTTCAAAGAATTTATAGAAACATTATCAATTGTGTGGCATTGTTCATCTTTGGCATTGGAATCTCTGTTAGCCCTTGTTCATTTCTTCTGATTGCTATTTTCCTTTGAAAAATAGAGTTTTTCACACCCACTTTTTCCATAGATTTGAACAACAAAGTGAGATTGCTCTATGTAATGGAATAACACAAGATCTCCAATTTCTAGACCATGTTCGAGTGAAAAAGCAGGCCATCCCTGTTGGAAAGCCAAGGACCCATCATATTTGGATAATGTTACCATCCACCTTTGCCCACTTGCATCCTCCAGCTAAGTTTTTTGATCAATCAAGTCTGACATTGTTCGGGCAAATTTAGGAGGCAAGAACTGCAAAGAAATAACAGCTTAAAGAACATAATATGGATGGTTTAAGTAGAAAATCTGCAGAAGTTTAATACAGATACTATAATTACAAAGTTAACTACAACAAAAAGTTTGTTAGAGCAACTCCAATGGTGAAAACTAAAATGGCTTTGTCAAAGTAACTTTTTTGCTTCATACAATACAAAAAAGGTCATTTTTAGCTATACAAATCCAATGGTCCCATGTTATTTTGGCACAACCAGCTCTCATATCAATTTGTGACCATTAGATCTACTTCCCAAAAAGTATCTATTGTTCATAATTCCCTTTGTTTATGAGGGTATAGCTAAAAATGGCTTTGGCTCAAGGATTTGGCATGGCATTAGGGTTGCTCTGATACAACCTTGGAATGATACAATTCATACACATGCAAACAATGACTACAAATGTTTTGAGATTTTGACAGAGAACCCTTTTCACATCAACTACATTAACTGAGCAATAAAACAAACACACGCGCATACGTGATATGATACTGTTACCAAGAAAAATATACCATGAGACCAAGAAAATTTAATGATTAATTTAGAGAAACTCCAAATTAACTCAGTAAACACTTCCTATAATAAAATTTTTGTAGATTGCAATTTTTGCTCTCTTTTTCTTCCTTTTTCCTTTTTTTCTATTTTTTTTCCCTTCATTATAGATTAATTGAATCCCCAAATTTTCTATTGTTTTTAATGTTTCAAGTGCAAATATTTTTGCAATGTCATGTTGCCCACTATTAACAAGGATAAGTAGATAATCATAATGAAAGGACAACAAAAAAAAAAAATGACAACCAGAATAGGAAGATCCATCATTATACCATCCACAATATAGCAAACCACAACCCTCTACTTCACTTGGCACTAGGAATCAATCTTAAAATCAACAGAAGGAAAAATAAGATTAAACAATAACTAAATCAAATAATTTATGCTATGAGACGTAAATGCAAACAGAGCAATGAAACCAAAAACAGTATTTCTATCTTCTTTTTTTTAGAAACTTTATTTACCCTCATAGATATGTTTCAAATCACAAACACAGCGGAACAACGAAACACATGATCTTGACCAATGACCCTCAAGATTGTGGGGGAATCGGTCCGCAATTGGCCAATGGGGAATAGTGTTAGAGAAACAATATTTTAAAATAACTAACGAGGAATTGTAGAAATGTAACTATACTAGGACTTTCGAAAAATTATCACCGATCATGATTTTGAAAAAAGAGGTAGCACATGCTGGTATAGGGCAACCCATCTCTTCTTCTTTGATGAAATTCCCTCTGCTATAAACTTATATATACGAAGAAACAAAACAAAACAAAATCAATTAGAAGTTTTAGAAAAAAGAAAGGGAGGGAAAAAGGTACAAACAAGGAAACTAGCCACCTAGAAATTATAAAACTGGGCTAACCATTTAGCCACAAATATAATAAGGCATTCAAAGTCTCTGTAAGAGCATTCAAAGTCTCTGTAAGAGCTTTCAAATTTACTCATGAAGTGATTTCATAAAAAACATAAAATAATGTAATTCAAATAAAAAACAACCAGGGTTCTCAAACAAAGATTGATCATAAATAAATACAGAGATTATTACATTTACAACAATAAATAACAAATTTATTACAAATAAGTGCGTTTAATGAAAATATTTCTTCAAACATGTATGTATTGGAATTTAATTATTAATAAGTCAAAAACATAGACAAAAAGTCATTTTTACCCGTCATCCATTCTGCCCCACAAACGTGCCCCCTCCTTCGCACTACTTCTAACACCTTGGTTTACAAACACACAAAATGTAACCATGTAGATCTATATATATATATATATATATATTAAGAAGCACAGACACAGATACAACAATGATTTTCAAAAAATGCAAGACACGGCACATGGAGAACACGTACAAAATATATAATTTTATATATTAATTATATGTCATATATATGAATATATCACTTAAAGAAAATTTTTAAAAAATACAATATAACACTTAATTTTATAAATTTACATTGTTTTTCTTCTATTATTGTATCCTAAGTCATTTAGTTTAACCTTATAATTAGTTTCATACGTTTAATCAATGGACACGTGTTCTCCAAGTGTCTGGGTCTATTTTTTTTCTTAAAATAAGACACTTTTTGACAAGTGTCGGTGTCTGACATGACACGACATGTACACACCACATTTTTAGAAGCTCTCATGCTTCTTTGTATCAGAGGAAATTAATATCAATTAGGGTGAAAGAGAGCATTAGTTAGATTTTGGCATGCCGATTCCTTCTCAGCAATGGGCACATATTTTAGAGCAACCATTTGAGTTTGCTTCTTCTAAGAAGCACCGACACGGACACAGACACAGACACGCAAATTTGTAAAAAATGCAAGGCAACACATGTTGGGGACATGTGTAAAACATATAATTTTGTATATTTATTATATTTCATGTTTTTAAATATTTATTTATTTATGTCAAATATTTAATTTTATCAAATTTATCAACTTTAGGTATGTTATTTTAGTAAAAAATTTAGCGTGTCTTCAGTGTGTCCTAGCATGTCCGACACCTGTACGTCACCTACGGAGAGGTGTCCGTGCTTCATAGGTTTGCTTTTATGTTGAATTTGATAACACTAATCTAGCGGTTGTGATAATTGAATTAGAGAAGGCGGCCATGGTGATGGGTGTTTGAATAGGTGGTGATAGGATAGTTTTAGTGGCAATAAGAAGAGACATATATAGGCAAATATGACTTTTTCCTTGTGCTTTTGACTGATCAGTAAGTAAATTTTTTTATATAGGGGGTAGAAGCAAATTTTTTATTTAATACAATTAACATTTGTTAACTTATGCATAAGAATCCCATATATATATATATATATATATATATTTTATGACAGCGCATAATTTGCTCTCATAAAAATAAGAAACTACCCTTGTCATGAACAACAAAGAATAAGAAATTGCCACGAAAAATAACCTGAAACATTGCTAACAACTTATATTACCATAAAACACACACACACATTGGTAACAATTTCATAAGCCCTACCTAGTTGAGTTTAGAAGTTTTTTGACCAAACGCATGTTATTTTATTTAAATCTCAAATTCAAGTAGTTTTAAACTTAATTCTCAAACTCATATTGTTTCATGAAGTCATGTTTACTTTAAAGTTGAAGACTCACGACTTTAAAATTATTGAAGTCATGACAAGTTTATAAAACATTTGGTTACAGTTTTCATAAATTATTTTTAGATAGGTTTTTGTTTGTCTTTACTAAATTTTTTTCACATTTTAGTCAGTTTTTTTTACTTTTTAGATACATCAAGATTAGATGTATCTAAAAAGTAAAAATTTTTAACTTCAATATGAAAAAAAAAAAAAACTAAAAACAAACAAAAAACCAAACAAAAATGCACACAGATATTTGTTCGAATTTTTAGATAGGACAATTCGCTATTTCCAAGAGACAGACACCCTTCGTTTTCCATAGTGAGAGGGAGAGAGGCGTTTCGTTGAAAGGAGGGAACTACACTTTACACTAGAGACTAGTAGAACTTTGGAAAGAAGAGAGGGATAGTGAGAGAGAGTATGAAAAAAACTAGGGTTTAATTCAAACCCCAAACGTAGACACCCCATTTTTGACCGTTCTCAAGACTTGGACGTCACCGTTTGAACACTCGGTGATCATCCATGTTCGTGTTCGTTTTGAGTTCTCGGAGGTCTCGGCTATACGCCTTGCCTCAAGATCTCTCAACTTGGCTGTTTTGTGCTTGGTCATGGACCAAACACTTGTGTTTTTGCTTCTGAGGGCAGAGAATGGCTTGTTGGTCATCCCTACACCTCACCGGCCAAGGCTTGAAGCCATCGGCCCCCTTTTATTGCCATCGGCCAAATATTTGACCGGTCGACACTGTTTTTAGTCGGCCGGCCACATTTGTTGGTTAATCGGCCATTTTTGCTGGCCGAACCTTGTTCATCTACTTTTGCAGATATTTTTATGCCAGCTGGAACAGCTGGCATCCACTATTGCCCCCCTCCATACACGTGTATGGAGGGATTTGCCCCTTGTTTAGCTTCTCCAAAAAGCTTTGCAAAGTGGTGTTTCTATAAAAGGAGGGCCTCCCCTCCCTTTCCAGGGGTTAAAGGATCTGAGATATAGAGTTCATATATCTCTATCTCTCTAGATCTCTCTCTCTATATTTGTGTGTGTTTTGGTGACCAAAAGTGTGTTTTGTTCATATTTTTGTACTAAGGCACCTAGTGATACACCATCCTTGAGGTACAGAGGTCTCAAGAGGTTGTGTTTGAAATTTTTGGGGTGGCTTTGATTAGAGAGAGGTGCTGGTTTTGTGTTCTTGGAAGTGGTCTTCAAGGGTGAGCACTTTTACTTTATATTCCCCATTTTTGCACAAGCTTTTAGCCTATCTTGCTTATTGTTTTAAGCTTCGACTATAACTGATAAAAGTTCTGTTTTTACTTGTTTTTGAACTTTGTTTAAGGTCACTTTGAGGTTTGGGGTTGTCTCCCGCCTCTAAGGCCTTGTTAGGCCTTGTTTTAGGCCATCCATTTTGGCCCTTGCTTTGGTCTTTGCATGACCTCTCTACCACTGAAATCCAAAGGATTTTCACTGGTGAAGAGGTGGTTTTGAGGTCCTAAATGGGAGAGGGTTGTCCCCTCTCCTTATTGTCTTTGATGTTTGCACAAATGGCTTGTGTTGTAGCTTGCATGCCTAGCTTGCTTTAGCTTCATTTCAATATGTATTAGGCTTTGTTTTGCCATGTTATACCTCTGTTTCAAGTTGGTTTAGACATGCCATGCATTCTTTGTATACTTGTCTTGTAATTTCATGAAATTGTCCTAATATGCTGTGTGCTTTGAGCCTTGTTTTTAGCATGATTTTGGCTTGACCCAAAGAATATTTTAGTCTTGTTTTACCATGCTTAAGATCTGTTTTGTATTGCTTTGGTCATATTTTCCATGTTTGGTATAGCCACCATGCATTTTGGCTTGTTAGCCTTGAGTGTGTGAGTCATGAGCATGCTTAGTTTGGGTTATTTCAGTGGTTTGGCACTACTTATAATGTCATTTCAGTCCATATGGTATGCTTGAATACTTGCATTTGTCATCCGGTTAATGCTTTGAAGAGTTGTTGTTTTAAGCTCCATGTTTGGACCATTGCGTATGCCATCATGCATTAGTCTTTGGGTTGCCATCTAAGTGGGTTTTTGGGTTCATTTTGACATGCCATAACACTATTTTTGGTTTCTTAGACCATGCCATGTTTGGTTGTGTTAGGTGTAGTGTAACACCTTTTTGATGGTCTTGCATGCCTCATGTTTTGCCCCTTTGTTTTGGCTTGATTTGGCTTTGGCTATTGCATGTTTTAAGCTCACTTTAGCATGACTTAGGACTATTTTGGGTCATGCTTTCCATATGCTCTTTGATTTGTGTAGCATTGGTTCGATTTCCTCGCCTAGTTTTAAGCCTTGAGCCTTAAATCATGCATGCTTGATTTGTTTATGTGATTTGGCATCACTCTTGGCACCATCTCATGAGTGTGTAATGTCGTCGCATTTGCATGCTTTTCCCTCCTTTTAAGTGTGCTTAAAAGTTGCTCTTTTATGCCTTAGTCTTTAGGCCAATAGGCATGCATGTTTGTATGTGCACTTGCCCTCATTTCCATAGCATTTTGGCTGCTGATTTAGGCCTATTCGAGAGCTGTCCATATTGGTTTAAGACCATCCTCGCATGTTGTTGCATGCATGTCTTGTATGTTGTCGCATGCTTGCTCCATTTTGCCTTTTGTTGCATGCCATGTGTGGTTGCATTGTTTAGGTCATAAGCTTA
The DNA here is from genome assembly GCF_055761805.1 of Camellia sinensis. NCBI lineage: Eukaryota > Viridiplantae > Streptophyta > Magnoliopsida > Ericales > Theaceae > Camellia > Camellia sinensis. Next base: position 78,244,808 of record NC_138964.1, read on the forward strand.
TTAACATGTTGTAGCATGTTAGTTCAAATGTACTTTGTTGTATACTTGGCTCATGGCATGTTGTTGCATGTTTAAGTTGTGATGCATTTGGCATGCATTCTTCCTTTTGTTTTGGTTGCTTAACATGTTGTCCATGTTGCATGTTTGCATGCATTGTCCCTCACATGTTGTCCATGTTGCATCTTGCATGCTTGCATGCCTTAAGTTGCATTTTGCGTTCTTGTTAGCTTGCATCTTGTCATATGCTTGATATGTTGTCACATGTTATTGCATGCTTGTCTAGGTTGCATTGCATTTGGCATGCTTGTCGCCTTAACATGATCATGTTGCATTAGTCTTGCTTGCATGCATGCATCTCTTGCCTCTTGAATCAAACATGATAGAGGTTGGAGGCCTCTTATTGTGTGTTTGTGTGCATTGCATTTGACATTGAAATTGCACACTTGGCCTCTTCGGCCATCATGCATCGAAACACGTGATTGATGGCCCGAGGGTTGAGGACCACACTCATTTGAGTTCATAACATGGTAAGGAGGGTGTTTGTGCATATATTGCATTGTAAATGCTTTGCCATGCTCTGTTTGTCCTCTGCTGCTGTCAACTAGTGTTCTTCAGGAGGAGATGGTCGGTCGGCAACTATCTGTGCCGGCCGACTACCAAAATAGTGCCGGTGATCTTTCTTTTGGTCGATGACCATGACTCCTTGGCCGGTGGTGTTTCCTCTTGGTCGGTGACCTCCCACAGTGCTCAGGGAGTAGTCTAGAAGTAACCTTGAGACTTGTGCAGTCCTCAGAGGTGCAGAGCAGTGTAAACAGAGGCAACATGAGCATGGCGGTGGATTTCCGAGTGGAGCCAAGCGTGCCTACATTCGTCTCTCTTCCCGAGGCTGTTTTACTGCTTTCAATAATTTAATTAATTTGTTTATTAATTAAGGGTCTGTAATATTTAGTTAGCTTGTTAGTTAATTAATTTGTATTATTCATTCGGACCCTCCGAGAGAGGGCAATTTTGTAATAAGCGTTCGTGTGTGTGATGCATGTCTTCCAATCATCATTTCTTTCTCCCTTTTACTTAACCGCTTATGATGGTTAGTTCTAGGGCACGTTTCAATTAGCATCCTTATGCTATGTATGTTTGCATCATTCATCTGTATTGCATGCACCGGGCTCGGCGCATCGTACTAACTACATAGTATTTCAAATTCCAAGTTGAATATGTGTATCGAGTTGTTGCATTTCACATACCATCTATAGCGATCCCGGGTTTACCCTTGTTGTATAGTGATCCGGACATGTGTCCGTGGATGTTGGTAGTTGTTTATTATCTTGTTTGCACCCTTTCTTACTTTGTATTTGAGTTATAGGATGTGTTGAGCGGGTTTGTTACAGGTTGGTTGAGTTTAGAAACCAAAACTAGTTGCCCAGATTTTTGGCCTGTACGCTCGAACGGAGGTGTGGGCGCTCGAGCGTCGATTACACCCATTCAGTATTTTCCTGTGCAGCGTTGTACGCTCGAGCGTGGTATTGGCCGCTCGAGCGGGGTTGTCTGAGTGCCGCTCGAGCGTAGGGTTGGGAGCTCGAGCGGAGGCCTGGTTCTGCAAAAGTGCTGGGCGAGTGCATTCTGCGCTCGAGCGGGAGGTTGGCCGCTCGAGCGGAAGTCTGTGAGTGGACGCTCGAGCGGGGTGTTTTACGCTCGAGCGGAGACCTGGGTTAAAGTCCCGAATTTGTGACTCTTTAAATCACTTTTTCACTTTCTCTTCTCTCTCTTACTTTTCCAAAATCACCATTGTTGAGCCTCTCACTCTAGACTCTACCTTCTCTCTAGGTTTTGATCTAGTAGGAGTGATTTACTCACCTTTGGCCTTTACAAAAAAGTTGTTGATCGTCGAGGGCTTCATTTTAATCTGAAAATCTCGGGTTTTGGAGCACGTTGGGTTTTGTCGTCTTCTCCTTTGGGACTCCGAATTTGAGGTAGGGATAACCTACTCCTCTCTATGGGTTTTGTCTTTAAATTTTGGTATTTTGAGATGTTGGGCTTGGTTTGGTAATTTTGTGAAAGTTTGGGGCTTTTGTGTAATTTTACAAAAGTTAGGGTTTTATTCATAATAAACCTAGATGCATGTTTGGCATAGAAAAAAAATGGAATGATTGTTGAATCATTGATGAAAATGGGACCTAAGGGTTGAAATAGTAATTATGGAAAATGGACTAATTACATTGTTTAATTAATTGGGATAATTAATTGGTGAGAAATGAGGAAATGAAATGTTGATTGAATATCCATTTGTGCATTTATTTTCTGTTTTAGAAATAACTGCTTTGGGCTATCGGTGGAGGGTAGTCGAGATTGTTGTAGACGATGCATGATGATTAGGTAAACGGAAACTAATCAATGGAATGTGTCATGGAACTTGACGGTTGATAGAATACATTAATTGTGTGTATTGTGTGATTGTATATAGAACCAATGTGTTTATATACGTTATGTGTAGAGGAGGAGATAGGGGATGTACTCCGCGGTTTAGGGGAAGATAGGGGATGTACCTCTAAACCGGATAGGTATTGGGAGGAGATAGGGGATGAACTCCGTAGACAGAGCTCATATGCTTGTCTAGAGAAGTGAAGATAGAGCTCATATGCTTATCTTTGTGAAGTGTGGATACAGCTTGTATGCTTATCTGTGGATATTGTTGATACACATATCTGTTGTAGAATGTGGATACAGCTTGTATGCTTATCTGTGGATATTGTTGATATACATATCTGTTGAGAATGTGGATATAGCTTTTATGCTTATCTGAATGTGAGATATAGTTTTTATACATATCTGTGAAAATGATGATAGAGCTAGCATGCTTATCTGTTGAAAAAGGGAAAATGAAAAGTAAATGGGACTAGTAAGTCGTTGACATAAATATGTAATTTATGTGATTGTATCAGTGTTGACCAACTATCAATTGCTAATGTTTTAGTCATTGTCCATGGTTGGTTTAGTGTATTTCTACTGGGCTGTGGCTCACCCTATATGGGAATATCATTTTCAGGTACAGGAAGCATGCCACCTCCAAGGACATAGCTGGGAGGCTAGTGGCGGGCATAGTTTTGCCGTTTTACTTTTGATGTATTATATGTAACTTCAAGCCAAGGGCTTAATGTGTAAACGAGTTAGAACTCTTTGTTGTAACCAAGTGTTGACTTGGAAAGCTGTAAGCCCGTAGGGCATTTTGTTTTGATGTTAACATGTAATACTAATGTAATGGAACTCTAATGAATAAAGGAATGTGGTTAGTTTATATATCAATGCATGTCTTATCTGATGGGTTTATTGTTATTATTTTGAGGGCGTTACACCATCCTTAGATTAGCCGGACCTATTCTAGTTGCATTTTGTATGCGATGCATTAGCCATCTTAACATGGACTTGGATCATACATTTGATTACTAACATGTTCCTTGTTTTGGCTCGGAGTACACTGTGAGTATTTATGCTTTAGCATCTTGCATGTGTGTAAGTGTTAACATGACAGCATGCTTACCATGAGGCTATGTGCGTATGTGATATAACTGCCTGAATGCCTGTGGGTGAATGTTGGATTACTTGAATTGGATCAATTCATTGAAATCCATGTTTTAGCCTGCTCGAGAGTAGCAAACCCCAAACCATTTTTCAAAATAAACGGATATACAATGCTTTGTTCCAAATTAGGTGATCTAGTCTATACTTGTGTGTTGTGCGCATCACATAGTAAATTCTAGCTAATTAACCGGAATAAGAGCACATATGTTTTCAAAACTCGATATCATGCTTAGTAGTGGCCGATCTTTGATCGGGCGAGCGGGGGTGCTCATAGCTGACCTTCCCCAATCGTACCCAAGTTCCCGAGCCAAGGCAACTTTGGTGATGACGGGCACGTGGCCTTAGGCAACGAGTCAGGGTTTCCTAAATTCCCCCAAAATAAATATTTAGGTAGTGACTCTGTATCTGGCAAAGCAGTCCATGTTTGGCACTTCTTTCTAAAAATCAATTTTTCAAAAATGATTTGCCGGATTTGGACTCTTTGATGATTTATCGGTCTTGCATTGCACTCTGCGAGATTAGATACAGGACCGTGACATTGAGTCTTGAACTGTAGTAAGCCCAAATGAACAAAACGGGATTTTTCCCGGGACGTTCGGGGACGTCTACACAAACCCTCCATGGTTAAAGCTCTATACCAAAAACAAAGTGCTTCTCAGTTCCTCGCTTGCATTACTCTCTGTCATCAAGGTCAATTGCTATGCTCTCTCCTCCTTTTAACCCTTTTCTTCATATATAATTATTATATTATAGTATGCCATTCTAAAGAGAAAATTTATAATATACATTCATTTTTTGTGTTATGACTGATTGTGATGTTGATTATTTCTATTGTGATTGTTATTGTGATTACGTTAAAAAAAAAGAAAAAAAAGAAAGGTCTTTTTGTTTGATTATGACCCATTATGTTTTTTTAGTTACGACTAAAAGGATGTAGTTGTGGCATTTGTGATTTTGTGTATACTGCCTAGTTTCGCAACATCACTTTTTAGCTTAAAAGTTTAAAAAAAAAAAAAACAAGAAGCCAACAACTTATACCAAAAAGTCAAAGATTCCTTTATCTTTTTACTTTTTGCACATATTTTTGTAAAAAAACTAAAAAGCCATCCCAAACATACTAGTTTTTTTATATCATATTATAGATAAAAAGCGAAAAAATTACTATAAAACATGTTCCCAACATACTAACATGACCCATTCTAAGGCCTTGTTTAGCATGGCTAAAAATGTTATGTGTTTGGGAAGTTAATTGGCCTTTTTTTTTTAATTGTTGTGATGGTTGTGAGAAAAAAAGTAAAATTATTATGGGTTAGACGTGACATTTTGTCTTATTAGTTATTTTAGCTTATTTTGTCTTTCAGTGAGCGATTTTAGCCCAACCAACTTCCCAAACAAGGCCTAAATAGTATTCTTTGGGTGATGCTTTCGTGTTTCCTATGCTTTCCTGTTTCCTTTGAATCTCCATTGACATGTCTGTTGATTGGGATTATAGGGTTTTATGTGCATTATTACCAAAGTCCGATTCTTTTAAAACAAAATTTTCGAAACCAATTAATTTTAAACTTAGGCTTTGAAAATATTTTTCATGTAAATTGATTTTGCACAAAAGAAAAGAAAAAATTCTTTTTATTTTCCGGTTATTTGGTTGACACTTCAAACAACCACTTTCTGTTGTATGCATTGGGTAAAAGTCAACAAAGAGTCTTCCTTTGAGTTCTGAAAAGATCAATGTATCGAAAGCATAGTTGTTAAATCGGGATTTGAATCGTGAATCGAAATGATATTGTACCGAATTGCGAATCGAATCGAATCGAATCGTGAATCGTAAAGATTCGGTCACCTTTTTTAAATTACATAGAATAATATATGTACACACTTAATATTAAATATATCTAATAAATACGAAATATTTAGACTTAAATTAATGAAAATATTGTTTTAAATGATGATCATGTGGTCTAAAGAAGAAATGATGATCATATGGTCTAAATAAGAAGTTAGCACAGGTTTCTATATTTACCACTTCACATTTTCCCTTTTAAATGCTATTTCTTATTAGCCATTCTTAACAAAGAAAGCAAATAAAGATAAATTTTCAATTTTCAAGTAACAATAACTCAACAACAATGTTTTTTTTAAAACTTTTTACAAGGTTAAAAAACCAAAAACTTCAATATTTTTTTTCTAAAATCTCACTTGATGCCTTCAAAAAATTCATTTTGTAAATGCAAGTACTTAGATAAAATTGAATATATAAGTTTAGAATATTGTAGAGAGAGTTTTTTTTTTTTTTTTTTGTGCGCTAAGGTTTGAGTATTTGAGAGTAAATATAGCAAGGTTATGTGACCGATTCGGTTGTGTGAACCCTTTTCCAACAAAAAGCAAAAAAAAAAAAAGGCCAAACATCAATTTTAGCGATTCACGATTCACCAATTCAGTTCACCGATCCGGTTCACCAATTCACCTATGATTCATAGCTATTTGCGATTCACATAACCTATTCGTATCGATTACCCACTGAATCGAATTGAATCGTACGATTCAAATCGTGAATTGCACGATTCTAATAAAAGAGATTGAAAGAGCTAAGCTGGAAGTGAACTTTTTAAGAAAATTGACTTTGTGAAATTTTTAATGGTAAGCCATTTTGGGAATTATGGTGAAAAATACTTGTCTCAATAAATATGTTACTTTTTATTCAACCAAACAATGAAAAATGTAGAAAATATTTTTGAGAAAATATTTTCAGTCGAAACAAACGAAGCCTGGAAAAACTTATTTTTTAGATGTGTTGTGTTGTGTACGGTTAGGTGATTGGTTTATGTTGTGTTTGGTTTGATTTTTCAAAAACCTTTTTTAGATGAGTTCTTGTTTGTTTTTAGTGATTTTTTTTATAAATATTTTAATAAAATTTCTTGTACTTTTTAGATGCACCTAATTGAGATGCATCTAAAAAGTAAAAACAAAAATTGACTAAAATATTAAAAAAAGACTAACGGAAACAAAAATTCGAACAAATATCTGTGTGCATTTTTGTTTGGTTTTAGTATTTTTTTTTTTTTTTCATATTGTAGTTAAAATTTGTTACTTTTTAGATACATCTAATCTTAATGTATCTAAAAAGTAAAAAAATTGACTAAAATGTGAAAAAAATTTAGTAAAGACAAACGAAAACCTATCTAAAAATAATTTAGGAAAACTGTAACCAAATGTTTTATAAAGTTGTCATGACTTCCATAAACATAATTTTAAAGTCGTGAGTCTTCAACTTTAAAGTAAACATGACAAGTAAACATGACTTCATGAAACAATATGAGGAGTTTGAGAATTAAGTTTAAAACTACTTGAATTTGAGATTTAAAAAAATAAATAAAATAACATGCGTTTGGTAGGGCTTTATGAAATTGTTACCAATGTGTGTGTTTTATGGTAATATAAGTTGTTAGCAATATTTCAGGTTGTTTTTCGTGGCAATTTCTTGTTCTTTGTTGTTCATGACAAGGGTAGTTTCTTATTTTTATGAGAGCAAATTATGCGCTGTCATAATATATATATATATATATATATATGGGATTATTATGCATAAATTAACAAATGTTAATTCTATTTTGAACATGGAAGAGATCACCCAAAAATCAGAGAGAGAAGGGAAAGAGAGAGAGAGAGACAACGCTGGATGTGTGTGTATATATATATATCTATATATAACAAACAAAGGGCATGAAATCTTACATTTTTGGTGCAGATCAACGGAAAACAGGGAGGAAAGGAGTTCGATCAGCTGCGATCTTCCAGATGTGGCGGAGTTCTCATCGTTGTCGCCAGAGAGGAAACCAGAAGAGGAGAAGAGAGGCGTGGGGGTGTGCGCGGTGCGGGTCGGTGCGGTTTAGGAGAAAAATAGAAACCTTACAGTGGGTTGCGGATTGATAAAAGTGTTATTAGAAATTGCCATTTTTTCTATCAAAAACTAGCGGTTCGGTTGGCAAATAATGGCGGTTTCGACTTGGCGGTTCAGGCGGATTGATGGTTTATAAGAAAACATATTTTAAATTATAAAACTTGAATCAAAGCATAAAAGATCTAATTTATAAATTAACTAAAATAGTCAAAATTAAAATATTGTGTTTTCATTATGTGCTCCTAGACAATATTATGAGAACACTTTGATTAAAATAAAATAAATAAAGCACTTTCATGTGCTCACCAGACAATATGATGAGAGCATCACTAATTTATGTTTTATACCACTAGAAAAGCTTTGATACCACAAATAAACAACTAATAAAACACTGCCTATTTGTCCACTTCGGTAAGAGATAGATATTGAGGAATGGAGAGAGAGCAAAGAGAGAGAGAGAAAGGAAAAAGAGCCACATACCAGGCAACTCGGCGAGCAGAGAGCAGCAACGGAGAGGAGACAGCAGCGGCGGCGAGCAGATAGCAGTGTCGGCGAGCGGACAGCAGCGACGGCGAGGCTAACGGCAGTGGCGGAGAGACTAGGATAGTGCCGATCCGCAAGGAAAGGAAGGAGGAGGAACAAGAGCATACAACAGCGCTGATCAAAGAATGAAATGAGATGTTTAGATGTGAATTAGGTTTAATTGAGAATTTATTGTGTGTGTGTGAGTGTATGTACATTTGGTATGATAGATGTAATCTAATGGTTGGAAATGTAACTTGGATGTATATACAGTGGCAGGGGAAAATGTTTCAACAAAGTGGCGGTGCGGGTCGGCTTTTTAAGTGGGTTGGTATTTTTAAACCGCCACCTGCGCCGACCCGTTAGTCCTGGCATCTTAACCCGCCCACCCACTTGCCAGAATTGGAAAAAAATCGCGATTTAAAGCAGTTCGGAGCAGTTCAGAGCGGTTTTGGCGGTATTGTGCACAACCCTAGGCGTGAGAGAGAGAAGCGTGCTAGGGCAACAAAAGAGGGTTTATAGAATAGTAATTCCGTAATTTTTCAAGTTTTGAAGGGGCATTTTAGTCATTTCAGTTCCCCCAACCCAGCTACGCGCATAAGCTTTGAATAAGCATCCCCAAGCTGCTTCCCCTCCAAAGCTGGAAATAGATTACGAATAAGCTATAATTTTATGATTTAAGTTACACCAAACACATATTTATAACTTAAATTAAGTTAAAAGTTAAAATAAGTAACTTATAAGCTATGCCAAACAGGCACCTTGTCAAAAAAACAAAAATAATAGTAGATGAATTACAAATACAATTCTTAGGATTTGTTTAAAATTCGAATAATTCTTTTATTAACAAATTATTAAGTTAATTCATAATTTTTAATGATATTATAAATATATTTTAATTAATAATTTGAATAATTGTATTATTGTATAAGAGAATAATTATAAATTTTATTGCTGTCATAAGTAACAGAACACAAATTTTTTTTTATTTTTTCTTTACTCACAAATTGCGAAGACTATCGCAAGGTGACATTGGTTCCTCAATTCTCATATTTCTTCCCTTCACCTCTTTCGCATCATATAAACTAACGAAAAATCCGTGCTATGCATGGACAAATAACAAAATGTGATAAATAATATGAAATATGTTAAAAATTAATTAAATACTATGATATTAATTTAGATGAGTATTTAAATAATAAATTTGAGTAATTTCACTATATTTATATAAATATGCAGGAGTAATTAATTTTTTTCAAATACACTCAATCAAATAAATTTAATTGAAAAGGAAGAGTAATAGTGAAATTCTACAAATATAGGATAAAAATAAAAAAAATTAAATTTAAATTTGAAAATGAATATAGAAAGAGAAAATTAGATAAATCTTCGAAAAAAATAAATTCAACTGAAAATCAAAGCGATAGTAGATTCTGTAAATATACGATAAAGATATAAAAAAATAAATAAATAATCAAGTTTGAATTTGAGGATGAACTATAAGAATATAGAAAGAGAAAATTAAATAAATTCCAGAAAGATGAGGTAGAGAGAAATTCAGTAAATATCAAATGAAGATTGAAAAAAAGAAGAAGAAATAAAGTCGAAATTTAAAAATTCAAAAATAAAATATGATAAACTTGAAAAAAAAATCTAATATAACTCTAATAATAGAAGAATAGAAGATGGCCCTAGTTTAAAAATTAGATAAAAAGTGAAAGGTCACCTATAATTTTTTTAGTTTGTTTAAAAAAATAAAATAAAAAAAAAACTCAAAAATAAGAACTGAGATGTAATAAGTTAAAAAATATATAAGAGTTAAATGGCAATTATAATTTTTTAAAATTTAAATTTTGTGTAGTTAAAAAATAAGCATTTATGATATCTTATTATACAAATTTTAACTCGATTTTGTATCTACTACTAATAATTTTTAACAATTTTGTATTCTAAAGCTATTGAATTAAAAAAAATTAAAAATATAGGGGATCACCCTATAAATTTCAACAATTTTTGTATTTTGGAAGCTACTAAATAAAAAAAAATATTATCACTTTTCTTTTTAAAATCTTAGTTAGTTTCGTTTTAATTTTGTTTTATGTCAATAACCTATAAATTTTAGCAATTTTTGTATTCTAGAGCTACTAAATTAAAAAAAAATCACTTTTCTTTTTAAAATCTTAGTTACTTTTATTTTTACTTTGTGTTAAGAGCTAGTAAAGTGGCCTTGACAGTGCTATGCACAATTATAAATAAATAATCAAAAATAATTTTAAAATTAAATAATAATATAAAATTTATCTAAAGTATATAGTAAAAATGATTTATAATCAATTAACTTTTATTCATTTTATCAGAGTTACACATAAATCACTTATATATTTATGCCAACGTGACATTCATCTAATAATTAAAAATGTCTTGGTCTACGCCTAACTTATGAATTATTTGACCTATTTATTTATTAAATTGGTAAATAAATATCTATAAGTATTTTTTATTTTTTAAATAATAATTATGAACATATTTTATGCATATCTATTAAAAAATTTAAACTTATTTAAAAAATTATATATTTATGCTACCACTATGAAATAAATAGCTACATATATTCAGATATTAAAAAATTATCTAAGATAAAGTCGTCCTCAATTATATGTCATATTTAAAATTTAATCTTAGTAAAAATATTTGATAATAATAAATTTAAATATTATGTATAAATTATATCATAATTTATCGATTCGTAATCGATATGAGCTAGTTTGGGGGTTCTAATATTGGATTAAACATTCAATGGACCAATTTTGGGCCCCGTTTTGATGATTCGAATTTACATTTTAGGGTTCATTGAGTACATCATCCTTGTAAAAAATCAAGTCAATCAAATAACGAAAATCATGTGTTTCAATCAATTTTTTATGAACTATTTATTTTCTCACCATTCATTTTTTGCACACAAACACATGATTGCCGTTATTTTATCTATTTGATTTTTTACAGGGATGATGTACTCGACGAATCTTAAAATATAAATGGTTCAGATTATTAAAATGTTGCCCAAAAGTGAGCGCACAAGGCCCAACAACACTTTTCTAGTCCGATGGAGGACTGGAAAGAAGCCCAGACCATGTTAAATAATCAATAATGTCTAAATTTTAAGTTAAAGAATTAATTATTTTTCATATGTGTACGTATGAATGTATCAAAATCATGAATTAATGCAATCTTAGGGAAGCAATTTTGAAAATAAATTTGGTATGGTAAATAAATTAATGAAGTAATTTGAAATGGTAATTATGGTAGCATAATTTAAGGGTTTAATATAAAACTTCATGAATTTAATTATGAGCTAATTAAAATGCAACACATAATGACACTTAATATTTTCATTATTAAAAAATTAAAAATTTTAAAAAAATTAAGTTGAGAGTTTGAACCTTACCCTATTAATGTTTATTGTGTATGAAAATCATGAGATTTGCTATATATGTTGAGTAGTAATGGCCATAGTGAGAGGGGGAAAAAAAAACATGTTACGAAATTTTAAGCATATAAAAATTGTAAGAAATATTCCAGATTACCTAGACATAATTGCCTACCAAGAGAAAATCTCAAGGAAAGGAGGCTAAGAAATATTCCAGAAGCCCTTGGAAGACTTGAGAAAATGTGAAAATATGGTACATAATTCTATAATGTACATGAAAGGATCTAGAATAAGTTCTAGAGCATTTCAGTGAAGATTCGAGGAATAGAAGCAATAGATGCTTCTAGAACCTCCTAGGGAAATGAAGGTGGTAAAAGACCTTTATACATACTTCTAGAATGAGATAGATATTTGTATAGATATTTTTAGGAAGGATGCTAGAACCTTCATGTAGAATAAAGAAAGCTTCCATAAGAAGCTTGTTCATAACTCCTTTGTATGTTCTGGAATATTTTAGAAAAGGCCTAAGATTTTTAAGGTGAATATAAAGGTATTCTATCAAACTCTTTTTGTCTTTTTATTTCTCTTTCTTGCAAACTTGTGATTGTCTAACTGTATTATATATTCACCCCTAAACCTGAATCTATCGCATGTCATACAATTACAAAACCAATTCATATCTCAAATAAAATGCCTTAAGGATTTACATATTTTAAGGAGTAAAACTTTGTAAATAACCAAGGCCATGACACTAGGCTCATTTGGGGCTTTCTTATTCAACACTCCAAAAAAGATAAGAAGCATAATAATCCCACTCAAAAAAAGTTGTTATATGTTGATCGCCCATTATCCTTTTTCAAAGGGTTAGTTACATTTTACCCATCACAACAATCAAATAAAATCAACTGTAACCCCCTTAATTTTAAAATGTACATTTAAATCTCTCAATTATCAAAATCGTTTCACTTCCACCCCTCTAGAAAAGGGGTTTTTGTATAATTTTTAATAGTTGAGTCTAAATGTATGGTTTAAAATTAAAAAAGAGTGAAATGATATCCAGTGATAATTGGAAGAGGTCAACTGCCAGAATCTTGATTAGACACGTTATCTATCATTTGAAACTCCTTATTTTTCTCAAGAATTGGCAAGTTAGGTACATCTGAAAGCGTTGTCTGGCTCACTACCTCTTCAGTCACAGGTAACTTATCCACTATTTCGGCTTCAGCTTGAGATTGTGGCATTGTATTAACATGGGAAAGTGGCCTTACATCTTCTACCATAACTTCTTTAGTTCCATCAACACTGGATGTCGTCTACATTTCAAAGTCTGCTAAGTCATATAAAGAGCTCAAGTGGTCCACTTGTCCTACCCCAGAATCTCTATCAATCATATAAAATGGTTCTTCGATGCATTTTGTTCTGGGAACATGATGAAGCCTTTCATTGACGTTATCAATGTTTGAAGTGGTATACGTGGCTGCCATTGGCAGCCTTCGGCTTATTTCAATTTCAGAACTACATACAGCAGAAGTATTTGAACCCTCTTTGATCATAGAATTTATAGAAACATTATCAATTGTGTGGCATTGTTCATCTTTGGCACTGGAATCTCTGTTAGCCTTTGTTCGTTTCTTCTGATTGTTATTTTCCTTTGAAAAACAGAGTTTTCCACACCCACTTTTTCCATAGATTTGAACAACAAAGTGAGATTGCTCTATGTAACGGAATAACACAAAATCTCCAATTTCTAGACCATGTTCGAGTGAAAAAGCAGGCCATCCTTGTTGGAAAGCCAAGGACCCATCTTATTTGGATAATGTTACCGTCCACCTCTGCCCACTTTCATCCTCCAGCTGAGTTTTTTGATCAATCAAGTCTGACACTGTTTGGGCAAATTTAGGAGGCAAGAACTGCAAAGAAATAACAGCTTAGAGAACATAAGATGGATGGTTTAAGAAGAAAATCTGCAAAAGTTTAATACAGATACTATAATTACAAAGTTAACTACAACAAAAAGTTTGTTATAGCAACTCCAATGGTGAAAACTAAAATGGCTTTGTCAAAGTAACTTTTTTGCTTCATACAATACAAAAAAGGTCATTTTTAGCTATACAAATCCAATGGTCCCATGTTATTTTGGCATAACCAGCTCTCATATCAATTTGTGACAATTAGATCTACTTCCCAAAAAGCATCTAGTGTTCATAATTCCCTTTGTTTATGAGGGTATAGCTAAAAATGGCTTTGGCTCAATTAGAGTTGCTCTTATACAACCTTGGAATGATACAATTCATACACAAGCAAACAATGACTACAAATGCTTTGAGATTTTGACACTGAGAACCCTTTTTAGATAAACTACATTAACTGAGCAATAAAACAAACACACGTGCATACGTGATATGATATTGCTACCAAGAAAAATATACCACGAGACCAAGAAAAATTAATGATTAATTCAGAGAAACTCCAAATTAACTCAGCTAACACTTCCTGTAATAAAATTTTTGCAGATTGCAATTTCTACTCTTTTTTTTTTTTCCTTTTTTTCTATTTTTTTCCCCTTCGTTATAGATTAATTGAATCCCCAAATTTTCTATTGTTTTTAATGTTTCAGGTGCAAATATTTCTGCAATGTCATGTTGTCCACTATTAACAAGGATAAGTAGATAATCACAATGAAAGGACAAAAAAAAAAAAAAAAAAATGACAACCAGAATAGGAAGATCCATCATTATACCATCCACAATATAGCAAACCACAACCCTTTACTTCACTCGGCGCTAGGAAACAATCTTAAAATCAACAGAAGGAAAAATAAGATTAAACAATAACTAAATCAAATAATTTATGCTATGGGACATAAATGCAAACAGAGCAATGAAACAAAAGCAGTATTTCTATCTTCTTTTTTTTAGAGACTTTTTTTACCATCATAGATCCGTTTCAAATCACAATGATAGCGGAACAATGAAACACATGATCCTGACCAATGACCCTCAAGATTGTGGGGGAATCAGATGGTCCACAATTGGCCAATAGGGAAGAGTGACCACTGTATACTGCTGCTGTTTGGAGTGTCATATGGCACTTCCTATCATATGGATTTTCTTCCTCATAGGGGAAGATTTCTGAGAGAAACCGAATCTCAAAACATAACCTTCAAACATTTTACAAATAAAATTGCAGCATCAATTCTCGACACTTCCAAACCCCAAAAGACCACCCATCCTAATCAGATCCTTGGAAACATGGTGCTATTTTTTTAGATTATGAAGTATGTAGTTACCATACATTTTGGGAATGGGGGTGTGTTGGTGTTGGGACCAAACTCTAAACTTCTTGAACCGACTCCAAAGGCCCCTAGCGTAGGGTACTATAGAGAAGTATGAAACTTATGATTTTTCCAATCACATACGATGGAGGACCAATAGTGTTAGAGAAACAATATTTTAAAATAACTAACAAGGAATTGTAGAAATGTAACTATACCAGAACTTTTGAAAAATTATCACCAATCATGATTTTGAAAAAAGAGGTAGCAACAATCGATGGGTCCTTATTCTTCCCATGAATCAATAAGCAATTCAACGTGCACTTTGCACATGCTGGTATAGGGCAATCCATCTCTTCTCCTATGATGAAATTCCCTCTGCTGTAAACTTATATATACAAAGAAAAAAAACAAAATCAATTAGAAGTTTTAGAAGAAAAAAAAGGGGAGTGAAAAAGTAGGGCCGGCCATGAGATTTAGGGGTTCTAAGACGAATTTCAAAAATGGAGCCCTTCTTACATTGAAAAAAAAAAGTTCATAGATAAAACGATAAGTTATAACTTTTCTATTTATTTGTAGCTACAAAAAAATTTACTTGCACATATAATCATTAAAATTATTAACAAAACAATTTAATGAAACAAAATCAAGACATAAAAATTAGGAAAAAATTATTCAATTAAAACTGATAAAGACCTAGGTAAAAAAATTAGGGCAAAATTATTTATTCCACTAAAATCTAATAGATAAAGAAGGTAAAAAAAAAAAATTAGGGCCCATATATTGTATGTATTGTTCTTCTTGGGCCCAAACACTTTTTTTTTAAATATATATTTGCATTTTAATAAATATGGGCCAAACTACACTTATAAATAAATATGGGCTAAACCATACATGGACCCAATAAAAAATTTTGGAGCCCTTTAAATTGATCCTCAAAAAAAAAAAAAAAAACATTAGGCCTATAACATTTTACTAAATTTGGAGGCCCTATTTTTGGGCCAAAATTTTGGGGCCTAAGGCAAAGGCCTTACTGGCCTTAGGCCAAGGTTGGCCCTGGAAAAAAGGTACAAAGAAGGAAACTAGCAACCTAGAAATTATAAAAATGGGCTAACCATTTAGCCACAAATATGGTAAGGCATTCAAAGTCTCCGTAACAGCTTTCAAATTTACTCCTGAAGTGATTTCATAAACAACATAAAATAATGTAATTCAAATAAAAAACAACCAGGGTTCTCATACAAAGATTAATCATAAATAAATAAAGAGATTATTACATTTACAACAATAAATAACAAATTTATTACAAATAAGTGCGTTTAATGAAAATATTTATTCATAAGTAATTATTAGTAAGTCAAAAACATAGACATAAAGTCATTTTTACCCATCATTCATTCTTGCCCACAAACGTGCCCCCTCCTTCGCACTACTTCTAACACCTTGGTTTTCATCATATACAAACACACAAAATGTAACCACGTAGATCTATATATATAAGCATAGACATAGATACAACACACCGATTTTCAAAAAATGCAAGACACGGCACGTGGAGAACACATACAAAATATATAATTTTATATATTAATTACATGTCATATATATTAATATATCATTAAGAAAATAAAAAAAAAACAATATAACACTTAATTTTATAAATTTACATTGTTTTTTTTCTATTATTGTATCCTAAGTTATTTAGTTTAAACTTATAATTAGTTTCACACGTTTAATCAATAGACACATGTGTTCTCCAAGTGTCCGGGTCTTTTTTTTTTTCCTTAAAATAAGACACTTTTTGACAAGTGTTAGTGTCTAACACGACACAACATGTACACGCCACATTTTTAGAAGTGCTCGTACTTCTTTGTATCAGAGGAAATTAATATGAATTAGGGTGAAAGAGAGCATTAGTTAAATTTTGGCATGTTGATTCCTTATCAGCAATGGCCACATATTTTGGAGCAACCGATTGAGTTTGCTTCTTCTAAGAAGCACCGACACGGACACAGACAAGCAAATTTTTAAAAAATGCAAGACAACACACATTGGGGACATGTGTAAAACATATAATTTTATATATTTATTATAATTTATATGTCATGTTTTTAAATATTTATTTATTTTATGTCAAATATTTAATTTTATCAAATTTATCAACTTTATTTAGGTATGCTATTTTAGTAAAAAATTCAAAAATTTTAGCGTGTCTTTAGCGTGTCCCAACATGTCCGACACCTGTACGTCACCTACGAAGAGGTGTCCATGTTTCAGAGGTTTGCTTTTATGTTGAATTTGATAACACTAATCCAGCGGTTGTGATAATTGAATTAGAGAAGGCAGCCATGGTGATGGGTGTTTGAATAGGTGGTGATAGGACAGATTTGGTGGCAATAAGAAGAGACATATATAGGCAAATATGACTTGTTCCTTGTGCTTTTGACTGATCAGTAAATAACTTTTTTTATATAGGCGGTAGAAGCAAATTTTTCATTTAACAGAATTAACATTTGTTAACTTATGCATAATAATCCCATATATATATTTTTTATGACAGCGCATAATTTGCTCTCATAAAAATAAGAAACTAAGAACAAAAAATTGCCACGAAAAACAACCTGAAACATTGCTGACAACTTATATAACAGAACACACACACACATTGGTAAAAATTTCATAAAGCCCTACCTAGTTGAGTTCAGAAGTTTTTTCACCAAAAGCATGTAATTTTATTTATTTTTTTAAAATCTCAAATTCAAGTAGTTTTAAACTTAATTCTCAAATTCATATTGTTTCTTGAAGTCATGTTTACTTTAAAGTTGAAGACTCACGGCTTTAAAATTATTGAAGTCATGACAACTTTATAAAACATTTGGTTACAGTTTTCATAAATTATTTTTAGATAGGTTTTCGTTTTGTCTTTACTAATTTTTTTTCTTCATATTTTAGCCATTTTTTTTTACTTTTTAGATACATCAAGATTAGATGTATCTAAAAAGTAAAATTTTTTAACTACAATATGAAAAAAAAAAAATACTAAAAACAAACAAAAACTCGAACAAAAATGCATACAAATATTTGTTCGAATTTTTTTTTCTTTAGTATTTTTTTAATATTTTAGTCAATTTGTTATTACTTCTTAGATGCATCTCAATTAGTTGCATCTAAAAAGTAAAAGAAATTTTATTAAAATATTTATAAAAAAAATCACTAAATATAAACAAGAACTCATCTAAAAAAGGTTTTTGGAAAAATCAAACCAAACACAACATAAACCAACCACCTAACCATACACAACACAACACATCTAAAAAACAAGTTTATCTAGGCTCCGTTTGTTTCGACTTAAAATATTTTCTCAAAAATATTTTATACATTTTTCATTGTTTGGTTGAATAAAAAGTAACATATTTATTGAGAAAAAGTATTTTTCATCATAATCCCCAAAATGACTTACCATTAAAAATTTCACAGAGTCAATTTTCTTAAAAAGTTCACTTCCAGCTTAGCTCTTTCAATCTTTGTTATTAGAATCGTACGATTCGCAATTCGAACCGTACGATTCGATTCGATTCAATAGGTAATCAATACGAACAGGTTGTGTGAATCGCAAATAGCTATGAATCGTAGGTGAATTGGTGAACTGAATTAGTGAATTGATGAACCGAATCAGTGAATCGTGAATTGCTAAAATCGATGTTTGGCTTTCTTTTTTTGCTTTTTTATTGTTGGAAAGGGTTCACACAATCGAATCAGCCACACAACCTTGCTATTTACTCTCAAATACTCAAACCTTAGCAGAAAAAAATAAATTCTCTCTCTACAATATTCTAAACTTACATATTCAATTTTATCTAAGTACTTGCACTTATAAAATGAATTTTTTGAAGTCATCAAGTGAGATTTTTGAAAAAAAATTAAAGATTTTGGTTTTTCAACCTTGTAAAAAGTTAAAAAAAAAATATTGTTGTTGAGTTATTGTTACTTGAAAATTGAAAATTTATCTTTGTTTGCTTTCCTTATTAAGAATGGTTAATAAGAAATAGTATCTAAAAGGAAAAATGTGAAGTGGTACATATGGGAACCCGTGTTGACTTCTTATTTAGACCACATGATCATCATTTCTTATTTAAACCACATGATCATCATTTAAAACAATATTTTTCATTGATTTAAGTTTAAGTATTTCGTATTTATTAGATATATTTAATATTAAGTGTATAGATATATTATTCTATGTAATTTAAAAAAGGTGACCGAATCTTTACGATTCACGATTCGGTACAATCTCATTTCGATTCACGATTCAAAACGATTTAACAACTATGCTTTCAATACATTGATATTTTCATAACTCAAAGGAAGACTCTTTGTTAACTTCTACCCAATGCATACAACAGAAAGTGGTTATTTGAAGTGTCAACCAAATAACTGGAAAATAAAAAGAATTTTTTTTTCCTTTTGTGCAAAATCAATTTACATGAAAAATATTTTCAGAGCTTAAGTTTAAAATTAATTGGTTTTGAAAATTTTGTTTTAAAAGAATCAGACTTTGGTAATAAATGCACATAAAACCCTATAATCCCAATCAATAGACATGTCAATGGAGATATAGAGGAAACACAAAAGCATCACTCAAAGGATAGTGTTTAGGCCTTGTTTGGGAAGTTGGTTGGGCTAAAATAGCCCATTAAAATACAAAATAGACTAAAATAACTAATAAGACATCTAACCCATAATAATTTTACTTTTTTCTCACAACCATCAAAGCAACTGAAAAAAAAAAAACCCAATTAACTTCTCAAACACAAGTTTTTAACCATGCTAAAATAACCAAATAGCTAACTTTCCAAACAAGACCTTAGAATGCGGCCCCGCTACAGACCCCTAGGACCCCACACCCCTACGCATTTGTGAGAGAGAGAGGGAGGAGAGAGGAAAAAAAAAACATAATGAGTGTTACAAATCAATTGGGGATTGTGGGGTCACAAATTTTGGGGTCTATTTTCCCTTAGAATGGGTCATATTAGTATACACAAAATCACAAATGCCACAACTACATCTTTTTAATCGTAACTAAAAAAAAATAATGGGTCATAATCAAACAGAAAGACTTTTTTTTTAATCGTAATCACAATAACAATCACAATAGAAATAATCAACATCATAATCAGTTGTAACACAAAAAAAAGAATGTATATTATAGAATTTATCTTTAGAATGGCATATTATAAGATAATGATTATATATGAAGAAAAGGGGAAAAAGGAGGAGAGAGCATAGCAATTGACCATGGTGACAGAGAGTAATGCGAGTGAAGAACTGAGAAGCGCTTTATTTTTGGTATAGAGCTTTAACAATGGAGGGTTTGGGGTTTGAATTAAACCCTAGTTTTTTTTTCATGCTCTCTCTCTCTCTATTCCTCTCTTCTTTCCAAAGTTCTGCTAGTCTCTAGTGTAAATTGTAGTTCCCTCTCAGCGAAACGCCTCTCTTTCTCTCTCTCTCTCTCTCTCTCTCTCTCTCTCTCTCTCTCTCTATGGAATTGTCCTTTTTTAGAGACAAGTGTCATCTTTCCAAAAAAACAAAAATAGTAGTAGATGAATTACAAATACAATTCTTAGGATTTGTTTAAAATAAAAATAATTCTTTTATTAATAAATTATTAAATTAATTCATAATTTTTAATAATTTTATTGTTGTATAAAAAAATAATTATAAATTTTATTGTTGTCTTAAGTAACAAAATATAAAATTTTATTATTTTTTATTCACTCACAAATTCCAAAGAGCACTCCCTCTTTTACATCATACTTGTTGGTCCCCCATGCGCGACATTGTTGATTGTGTTGTTTTAGCACATTATTGTATCATAATGTTATATAAAGTAAAAATAATGCTACATATAATTTTATTTTTTATCTTATTTTTTCACTCCTAAATACAAAGCAATAAGATTCAAATTCATAAAGCGGTGCATAAGAAAGATATTGCCTAGCAAACCCTTGATCTATCGTATTGGAGCAATTCGATAACAACAATTAGAGTCATATTCTATCATTTCTACAATGCCCATAGACTAAGTGCTTTGCTTCAGATCAATTCTTCACTACAATCACTCTTTAATAGATCATGAGTGGGGGGTCTGTTGTCCTCCTCATTTATCCCTATTCTATCATGTCCAAAACTGCTTTGATGCTTACATATCTAATGATTGGTGGCAAGCAGGCAAAATAAAATCCAATTAAGCTTTGGCAAAGTTTGAGTGAAGAAGATCAAATTTATTTTTTTAATTTATCATTAGCAATCCACAGAAGTCAACTTACCAAGTTACAAATGCAGCTTTAGTAAGATGCCCATTCAACTATTTTCCCAGCAAACCATGTTGAACTATCCAAGCTTTGAACTGCTGAATAACTTCCTCAAATGGAATAGCTGCATCATGCCAAATGTTGCAAATCTACATAATTGATATCACCTTACCAGCAAAGGTAAAGAAAATCAAAGTTTGTTCTTCATAGATATCATCCAGCAGATTTTGTTGTAATTTTTTTCAGACTTCGGACAGTACAAGATACCATGGATTTGCATTAGCATAAATTAGAGATTGTCAAGCACCTGATGAATTATATAGTCCTTGGCAAACCCCAAAATTAACATAGGGAAGGCTAATATAGGCATATATAATTTGTTGAAACAAAGAAATCTCATCATATGTGCATAAAAATACCTTTGAGTGTTTTAATTGTAGATGTGACTCTCAGATAACTATAAAATTCATAAGAAGATGCAGGAATATTGTATTAATTATCTACCATACCTAAAGCATTCCAAGTTTTCTTTCTAATCAAACCTTATAATATAAGAAAATAACAAAATTTAGGCATACAGGCATCAATCGCATGGTTGGAGGAAGTTTTTCCTAAATCATTTAAGCACACAATGAAAAAGAGTGCAATTATTTGGATACAATGGAAATCTAATAGAATAAACAGAAAAGCATGTATTGTTCATTCTAGTCAATCACTCTGTTAGATTAAATGATACACAAACATATGAAGTCTCCTAGAAGAACATCTACAATAAGAAACACTACAAACACTGATTTTCATCTCTTTTTTTATACCTCTGTATTAACTGGTTCTGTGTATTAGTCAAAAATCTAGCTCAGGCAATTCACTGGTTTTGTCTGGTTCTGGTTCTGTCTAGCGATTCTCAAGGATTTAGATTTTGAATAGTTTGGTTCAATTTACTGACATAGGCACAAATAGGGCTAAATCCAGCAATTTTATTATGACTGTAATGTTTGAAAGAATCAGTGAATGATAAACGAAACCCTAAACCCTAAAACATTATTTGTATTCCTTATACTCTGTTGCTGCATCGATCCTTAAAAACTGTTTTCATCATTCTCCTTTTGGTGAAAACAAATGCAGATATTTCATACTATACTGTGAATGATTTTGTTGGCAGGGTAAGGCATCTCTACGTTGCATCGTTATAGTTAAAGTTACCATATTTTCCTTATACAAATTTTTTTCTTTGGGAATAAGTTTGACCTTGGAATCATCCTTCAAATTAATGAATTAACCAAGATAATAAAGAAACGTTACTTAGAAAACATCTTGCATAATGCTTTAGATGAAATGAATTCACTCAATCATTAAAGACATATCCTACTTGTTACCGCATTGTAGAATTAACAAAATGATAACATAGACTGAACCCAAATGTTGCAAGGTGGTTTTGCAACATTTTAGCAATGTTGTTAAAAGGGATTTTTATTGATAAATCCATCTTAGAGTTGTTATAACTCATTAAGTCCACAAAGGAATGTTATAACCTGATTAGTCCCATATACTTTTCTTTTTATTCCATAAAGGCCATTTTTCTAATTTTATATTTTTACCTAGACTATTATGCCCTTATATATATATATATATACTGTGTTAAAATAAAACACGTTCCCTGTGATTTCGTGAATTCCGTGGATTCCGTTTTGGCAGTTTCTATCATTCTAATTCAAATGGGTACGTTACTATCTTGCATGCTCGTTCTGAGGCTTTGATGTGCTCTAACTTAATATCATAGTATTTAATTAATTTTTAACATATTTTATATGATTTATTACATTTTATTATTTGTCCGCGCATAGGAGGAATTTTTCACTAGTTTATCTATAACCTATATTAAAAGTGTAAGAGTGGTATAACGCTGCTGCTTGCAGTGATATAACACTCCTGTTTGCTTGGTTTCTTACTCTTTCCTTGCAGATTTTGGGCTACACATGTGGGGCTTCAAATCATCCACATACGCAATAAAAGAAGAAGACAAATTTCACCACCCTCCTTGAATTTTCCAAGATCGGTGCTCCTGCTACTTGCCTATTTTCCAGAGCTTTTCCTTTACAACTCACCCATGCTAATCCTTTATTATAACTCATGAAGAAAAGATCTGTTTTTCTGGTTCTCTTTTGGTTCAGCAGAAATTTCTAGAACCCAATACTGTTCTTTGGAAGAAGCTCGAACCTGCCGAAGTGGTTCAATTTGTCTATTCTCTCAACTACATCGAGTGAGGGCCATTCCACACCCTCCAAGTCTTCCTCCTAGAAAGTTCATTCAGTCGGTGCATCATTTGTAGAGAAATAGTTGGGATGACATTCCGCTGCTGCACTGGATGATGACCCAATCGGATACATCTACATACAATGTCGAATATTCTGTAGTAGTGAATCGATTGTGCAAAATCGTCAATCCTATATATTCAACATCTACGATTTTTTAGTCACTGTGTACATAGATAAGCTTCTAAACAGAAGACTCCCAAATTGCACCACCTGGTAATACATTATTACAAACCTTGTGTTTTGTGTATACATTAGATGATTACACATCATGATTTTCAATTTCTTTTGTTTGCAGATGTTGCTATTAGATTTGTAAGTTTGTGTGTTAAACAGTGTTTGTTAATATGTATACCTTGCACCCATTGTGTTTGACAATATGCCTATAAGAGAAAACTTATTATGTTCATGTGCTTATGACATTTATTGCCAATGAAATTGGTTTATTTTATTTTATTCCTTTATATCAAAACATTCCAAGTGAATTAACTTGCCTGTTCTTGTCATATAGGACTTTGAATGGTTATTTTTGCTATGGTTTCATATGGTTTCCTTCATGCTAAGTTTCTCTTGGCAGGTTTCAAGCTTTACATCAATCATGACAAAGTTGATACTTGTGAAAGTTCACAATGTGAAGTGAGTTCAAGCACAGGTAATTAATGAAATCTTCCCGATGGTATTTGTAAACCAAAGTATAACCATTAGACTTGTCAAAAATATGAATATGAATATGTTCACTTAAAACCGATATGCAGCTGAAAGCAACCAATATAGAATTCTGAAGGTACCAAGTTTTGCAGGAACTGAAAATTCAGGTCAGTAATGCAGTAGGAAAATTTACTTGTTTATGTTATTTGTTTTTAGAAAAAAAAATTATTTATCTTAAAAAAAAATCATAAAACCAACTTCAGTTTAGGCAAATCAATTTATTTAATAACACGTAATGCACTTCCAACCTATGAACACTATGCAGCTCAAGTTTAAAGTCCTACAATGGACGATTGTCACAGAGGACGCTGGCCTTGTTTGGTTTAGCTTATTCTATCTGCTTATATAGTTGGTTTTCAAAGAATATGTGCAAGAGTGTTTGGTACAATTTTTGTATATCATTTATGTTGCAAAAATAGATTAAATAAGTTGAAAAAATTGATTATTTTCAAGTTGAAGGAGAGATGTTAGTTTCATTTTTTTTATTATCAACTTCAAACAGGGTCTTTTCTTGAATGAAATTAATTTTTTCTCTCTTTTTTGGTGAAGTTTGGCCATGTGCTGGGATGTGCTGAAATTGGTACCTGCAAAATATCAATTGGACAAGGTGGTGCTCTTTGTTTGCTTGTGCAGCTACATGGGTTGGATAAGCGAGTCGGTTAGTTGGTGCACAAAACCATATATATATATATATATGTCTATACTCTTTTTTCTGCTTCACTTCCTATCTTGGTTCAGCTTCGTTGTTTCTGGGTTCACAAATTACAGTCCAAACTCCACAATCTGGTATGTAATTTAGTGGTTTTCTACTCCTTTTTCTGCTATATAAAGATATATTGATATCTGATTTGCATGCTTCTGCTCTCATGGTTGCTTATTAGTGCATACACAAATTAGGCACACCATCTGTTCAACATAAATGCAATCAGTGAGAGCCATTGTCGTGAGCAACTGTAACGCCCTCAAAATAATACATGAAACCCATCATTCTTGACATGCAACAATATAGGAGAAATAAACATCTTTCTATTTATCAGAGTAGTTCTTACAAAAGTATTACATGTTGACAACAAAAGTAAACGCCCTAAGGGCTTACAACTTTCCAAGCCAACACTTGGTTACAAGAAAAGAGTACTAACTCATATACATATTAAGCCCTTGGCTTGAATTTACATGTAATACATCAAAGGAAAACAAAACAACCAAAAAGTCCGCCTGCCACTAGCCTCCCAAGCTATGTCCTTGGAGGTGGCATGCTACCTGTACCTGAAAATGATGTCCCATAAAGGGTGAGCCACAGCCCAGTGGAAATATACTAAACCAACTATAAACAATGACAAAAATAACAGCATTCGATAGATGGTCCACACTTATATTCCCACTTATAACACATCACAGTTTCATGACATTCAAGTCCATGTTACTTTTCATTTCCCATTTCCTTTCAACTTCGAGTTTGAAAACAGGGCTCAGAACCTAGCCAAATAACTTGGTGAAATTATGACTCATCTTTAAAACACATTTGAAATTCATGATGGATACACATTTTGGTGCTGTATCAATAACACATAAACCACTTCCGTACTTCATGAAGGATACACATTTTGGTGCTGTATCAATATAACATAGAAACACTTCTATACTTCGCAATTGATACCGATATACATTTTAGTGCTATATCAAATCAATTCAAACACTTCCATAATCCACACTTGATACACATTGTAGTGTTGTATCAATGTCAAACAAAATCCGGTTTAGAGGTCCATCCCCTATCTTCCCCTAAACCGTGGAGTACATCCCCTATCTCCTCCCACACAACACAATGTATATAAACAATTATCATATACATAATCAATCAATACATAAGATTAATGTATTATTCCAACCGTCATATTCGATGACACATTCAATTGATTAGTTTTAGTTTGCCCAATCATCATGCATTGTCTACAACAATCAAGACTATCCTCCACCGATAGTCCAAAGCAGTTATTTCTAAACGGAAAAAAAAATGCACCAAATGGATAAAATATCAACATTATAGCGATCCCGGTTTCCCCTTTTCTTTTACTGTTGTATCCGGACTTAGGTTCCGCGGAGTTGGTTGTCGTGTATATCTTGTTTACATCCTTTACTCCTTGCATTCGAGTCTTGGGTTGTGTTGGGCGAGTTTGTTACAGGTTGGTTGGACTTAGAAACCAAGAGTAGTTGCCCAGATTTTGGCCTTCACGCTCGAGCGGGGATTTTGACGCTCGAGCGGGCCCTTCGTTGTCGTCTGTCCGCTCGAGCGGGGTTTTCGACGCTCGAGCGTAGTTTTCCATCTTCCAGTATCTCCTCTGCAGTGTTGTGCGCTCGAGCGGGAGTTTTGACGCTCGAGCGGGATGTTGTGTGACGCTCGAGCGGGGAGGGTTGACGCTCGAGCGGAGACCTGGTTCTGTAAAAGTTCTGGGAGTGTGTATCCGCCGCTCGAGCGGGATTGTTGACGCTCGAGCGGGAGTCTGTGAGTGACGCTCGAGCGGGGGTTTGGACGCTCGAGCGGGGCGACTTTTATATAAAGCCGAGATCCGACCTTTTTGTTCACTTTTCAACATCCTTTCTCTCTCCTACTTTTCCAAAAAGGTATTTTGAGAGCTCCTCTCACTAAAACCCTAACTTCTCTCTTAGGATTGATCTAGTAGGAGTTGTTTTCTCACCTTGGGCCTTTACAAAAGTTGTGTTGATCGTCGAGGGCTATCTTTTAATCTGAAAATTTCGAGATTTGGAGCATTTCCGTTTCTTCATCTTCTTCGTTGAGCCCCATCATTCGAGGTAGGGATAACCTACTCCATCTTATGAGCTTTGTCTTTGAATTTTAGCATTTTGATATGTTGGGGGTTGTTGGGTAATTTTGAGAAAGTTTGGGCCTTTGTGTAATTTTACAAAAGTCGGCGTTTTAAATATATAAACCTATATGCATGTTAGGCATAGAGAAATGAGATTAATGTTGGTACATTGATGGAAATGGAACCTTAGGGTTGTTTTGTGAATTATGGTAATTTGCCCTAATTGGTTTAAATTAATTAATGCATATAGTTAATTGAAGAAAACGAGGAATTGAATTGAAAATGTTGATATATTATCCATTTATGCATTTATTTCCTGCTTAGAAATAATTGCTTTGGGCTACCGGTGGAGGGTAGTGTTGATTGTTGTAGACAATGCATGATGATTAGGCAAACTAAAACTAATCAATCGGATGTGTCATAGAGTATGACGGTTGATAGAATACATTAACTTTATGTATTGAGTGATTGTGTATATGACCAATGTGTTTATATGCATCATGTGTAGACGGTTGGTAGAATACATTAACTTTATGTATTGATTGATTGCGTATGTGATTCTGTGTTTACATGCTTTATATTGTGTATAGAACCTTTGTGTTTATATGCATTGTGTAGAGGAGGAGATTGGGGATGTACTCCGCGGTTTAGGGGAAGATGGGGGATGTACCTCTAAACCGGATAGGATTGGGAGGAGATGGGGGATGAACTCCGTAGATACAGCTCATATGCTTGTCTAGTGAAGTGTAGATACAGCTCATATGCTTGTCTAGTGAAGTGTAGATACAGCTCATATGCTTGTCTAGTGAAGTGTGGATACAGCTAATATGCTTGTCTGTTGATGTGTGATATGCTTATCTATTGGAATGTTGATATAACTCATATGCTTATCTGTTGTAGTAGTGATATAGCTCATATGCTTATCTATTGAAAAGTCTGTTTGATTTGATATAGCACTAAAATGTATATCATCATCGTTTGTGAAGTATGGAAGTAGTTTATGTGTTATTGATACAACACCAAAATGTGTATCCACCGTGAATTTTGAAAATGTTCTAGTGATGAACTATAATCTCATCAAAATGTTTTGGCCAGAGTACTGAACCCTGTTTTCAAACTTAAAGTTGAATAAGAAATGAAAAGTGAATTGTAACATAGGTTTGGTTGTCATGGAATTGAAATAAGATGTAAATGGAAGTGTAAGTATCGACCATCTATCAGTTGCTAATCTTTTAATCATTGTTCATAGTTGGTTTAGTATATCTCTGCTGGGCTGTGGCTCACCCTATATGGGAACATCATTTTCAGGTACAGGTAGCATGCCGCCTCTAAGGACATAGCTTGGGAGGCTAGGGGCAAGACATACTTTTGTTGCCTTATTTTCCTTTTGATGTATTACATGTAAATTCAAGCTAAGGGCTTAATGTGTAACTGAGTTAATACTCTCTTTTGTAACCAAGTGATAACTTAGAAAGCTGTAAGCCCGTAGGGCATTTACTTTTGTTGTTAACATGTAATACTTTTGTAATGAAGTACTCTGTTTAATTGAGGGAATGTGGATCTTTTGTATGTAAATGTATGTTTATATTGATGGGTTTAATGTTATTATTTTGAGGGCGTGACAAACATTTCAACTAGGTGAGTGATAAATGATCCAACTACACCCCTTTAATTCCATACATTCCCAATTTCAACATTCTCAATTCAATTTCTCATTTCTCAAAATTAATTTTACAAATTAATTTATCAATGTAATTAGGGTATTTCCCATAATTAAAAAAACAACCCCACGGTTCCACTTCTATCAATAACCCAACATTTACCTCAATCCTCCATGCTAAACATGCATATAGGTTTATATAAGTAAAACCCCTTCTTTTGTAAAATTATATAAAAGCCCAAACTTTCTCAAAATTACCCAACAACCCCCAACATATCAAAATGCTAAAATTTAAAGGCAAAGCTCATAAGGAGGAGTAAGATATCCCTACCTCGAAGTTAGAGCTTAAACGGGAAAGTTGAAGAAAACCAAAATGCTCCAAATACTAAGATCCACGGATCAAAACGAAGCCCTCGACGATCAACACACTTTTTACAAAGGCCAAAGGATAGGGGGACACTCGAACTAGATCAAACCCTAGAGAGAAGGGAGATCCTAGAGAGAGAAGCTCTCAAAAAGTGTTTTTAGAAAGTAAGAGAGAGAGAGAGAATTGTAAAAAGTGATTTTAAAACGCCCAGCTGCCAACTGATATACGACATTCCCGCTCGAGCGGAGAATAGAACGCTCGAGCGTTAAGCACAAAAATCTAGACACGCTCGAGCGCAAGGAGGCCCGCTCGAGCTCTAAGAAACAAAAGCAAAACACATCCGCTCGAGCGCGAAGAACCAGTCTGCTCGAGCGTAGATTTTTATCTCCCAGAACTTTTTCAGAAAAAGAACTACCCGCTCGAGCGCAAGAAACCCGCTCGAGCGTAGAAAACACACATGCAGAAGTTTTGCAGGGACACGAAATGCTGGAAGGGTGTAAACCCCGCTCGAGCGCAAAATGACCCGCTCGAGCGGACCATTCAAAAACTAGGCAACAACAATGGGAGCCAAAGCTCTACCAACCTGTAACAACCAAGCCCAACACATCTTAAAACTCAAACAAATGGATTTAAAGGACGACAACAAGATAGATACAACTACCAACTCCACGGAACTGAGTCCGGAATACAACTGAACAGTAAAGGGACAACCAGGATCGCTATAGCAACAATGAGAACTTATATTCAGAAACTATACCAATGATGCTAAAGAGTGCTATCTCCACTAACAAAATTGATGGATTTCTAGCTTTAAATACATTACATTAAAATTCAAAAACAAAGCATTGAAAACTTAGTATTTTCGGATGCGAAAGTACTTCATTGTGATTCTTTATTTTCATGGAGTTACTTTTGGGTTACTTCAACTTGATTGGTTTATTGATGGGTTGGTTAGGTCAAGTGGTATTGGACCATGCAATCATTACCATGAAGAAGGGGGAGATGGCATTGTTGACGCTGCCTCTGATTTGGGTTATGAACCACAGGTAGAAATGGTGTCCCTCTCAATTGTGTTATTCAGTTTGAATCTCATCTCATGGATCACAGTATAGATGTTTGCAAGGATGGTGGAATTATTAAGAAAGTGATGGAGAAGGGAGAACAAATTAGCCCACCCAGTGATTTAGATTATGTTCTCGGTAATATAACTTGTCTGTTTATTATTAATTATTTGATTCCATGTGATTTTCATTGATGACAAGTTCTATGTTTTTAGGTTGTTTAGGCTTAGGGCCGGCCTTGAGGCACTGCGAGCAAGGCTACCACCTCGGGCCCCCAAATTTTGTCTAAAAAATAGGACCCCCAAATAATTTTCGATCTTAAGTTATGTTTGGTTCATTGAAATTAAAAAATAAAATAAAATGAAAATCACTCCAACATAATGTCCAAAAAGACTAATAAGAAATGATCATTCTATTTAATTTCATTTCATTTCAATGAACCAAATACTACATAATAGTATCAGTAGTTCAAAAACGAAGTTTTAATTTTTTTTTAAACATTTGAATTCGTAAATTATTTAAAAGTAATGGATGGTTGTTTGCCAAATGCATGAATTATTTATAGAATATTATTTGACTATACCAATTATAATTGTCTTTAGAAAAATAAATTTTTTTTTAAAGTTGAAGTTTATCAAATTTTATAATTCAATCTACTATGCCAGGAAGTGTGAATAAACTAATAATGTTAACAATCGAAAATGTTTAAAATTTATCTCAATATTAAAATATGTATGATGATTTGGGCCTCATTTTTTGAGTTCGCCTTGGGCCCTACAAAAGTCAAGGCCAGCCCTATTTAGGCTGCAGTTTTCAACTGTTATTTTTCTTGTTAGAACAATGATTCAAGGATTTTTTTTGGTTTCTGATGCAGTCACGTATCAAGTGAGGTTGGATGATGGTGCTATGGTTGCAACAACACCAGAAGGGAGTCGAATTTCATGTGAAAGATGGTAATTGGCTATTAAAATAATGATTTGCATTTGTTTTCAATGTTTGGGTTAAACATTTATAATGCAGTGACGTATAAGGGTATAGTTCCACTGACATCTTTTATGGGAAAATCGTTGTGTTTGATTCTTTTAGGCCATTTTGTCCAGCATTGCCAAAAGCACTCAACACCATGAGAAGGGGAGAGAAGGTCAATCTAATTATTCAACCTAAGTGTATGTCCTCCCCTCAGTATTATTTGTTTGTAGAGTTTTGGGAGTTGCCAATTGGTAAGCTTGATATCTCTTGTAATAATTATTTGAAAAATATCTGTCCAACTTGTGCTTTTTGAAACTCAGTAGCATGCCAAGTTCACACTTTAGGTGAATGGTCTTTTGCATTTTCAATTCTCTTGAGATTAGACTTTGGATTGAGGATGAGTTTATGGCCATTGATTTTGTTGACATATTAGACAGCAAGTGAAGTTTCAAGGTTGTTATGAATCTCTTGATATCATAATCTGGTCCATGTGTTTTCATTTATTTTCTTAATTCCAATTTCAAAAATTTTCCATCTATGTGCTTTAGAATTAAGAATCTTTTTTACCTTGCTTGCCTAATCAACTAGCACATGGAAATCAAACGATGTTTTTTGTATCAAAACTGTCTTTTGGAAATTGTATGTCATTATGTGTTCACTGTATCAATACACTGTATGTAATTGTCTTTTGGAATTAAGCATGTTCTGTTTATTGCTCTGTCCTGTTTTAAATTATCTTTGTTTCATATCATTTCTTTAGTTTCTTCGTTGTTCATCTTCTTTGCCAATGGTTCTAATTGTGTGTTGATTATTCATCTCCTTTGGTACAATATATTTTGTTCATTTTACTTTTAACGTACCTCATTAAACTGTGAACTAAAAAATAATACAACATACATATCCCTTAATATGTGCGGCAGGCTAGCCCAATATTCTTGTTCTTGCAACCTTTGGTAAAATCTTAAAGAGCAAATTTGAAATATTTAAATATTTAACATATTTTTACATCAGAAAATTTTTCATTTAAATTCCATTTCCCTTGTATATTTATTATTGTTAAGATGCATTTTTCCATTTTTATTAGGATTTTTTGAATAAGAAGAATTTTCATCGCCTTAAGGAAGAGTTTTTTTTTTTAAAAAAATTTATATTTTATTTTAATTTATTTTTCAATTAGGGGCCTATATACATGAAGTTTCTGTTTTGTTGATCCTTTCAACTAGGGAGTTTTTCTTTCAATAGTTAGGCCTTTAGATTTAAAAATTTTCAAAATCTTTAGAGAATGAGACTCTG
Source organism: Camellia sinensis (assembly GCF_055761805.1). Taxonomy (NCBI): domain Eukaryota; kingdom Viridiplantae; phylum Streptophyta; class Magnoliopsida; order Ericales; family Theaceae; genus Camellia; species Camellia sinensis. Next base: position 78,277,011 of record NC_138964.1, read on the forward strand.
TTCTTGTTCTTTCCTTCTTTTGTTTGTTTTCCTTTTTTTTCCTTTTTTGGTTAAGTGACCAGGCACTTTGTGTTTTCAAAAAATGGATTATCAAGATTGACCGGAGTTTCTTAGCTCTAATGCAATATGAATATTCTGCATTTCTTAGCTCTACTGCAATATGGATATTATGCTAAGTCATGCTTCATTTGAAGGCTTCTTGTGGTATGTCTATGTAGTTAGGTATTGTCATGAGGTCTAGATCCATGTAATTCTCATATGGAAATTGATATTCAAATAGAATCATACAAACTTTAAGACAAGAATGGTGTGGTAATGCAATTATTGCAATTATGAATCAAAATAATGAAGCATTTTGACTTCCAATGAATATATATAATGAAACATATCGTTCTGTATGAATTTTTTGCATATAAATTTTGTTTGTATGACATTTCCCTTCTCATATTATAAAGCATGATGCTATTTGAATTGTGATGTGCCCAGTTTTAATTCTTTGCAACCTAGAAGATGTAGATGTGTCTTCATAAACCAGTGTGTCTACTGCTTCACTCATTTTGGAAATCCATATAGATACATTCTTAATTTTGTAATCTTTTAGTAACTAAAGAAAATCTTAAAGATATGAAGACAGCAAGAGAGATGATGAGTTTAAAGATGAGAAATGGAAGGAAACAAATTTCTATATAACAAACATTGTGCTAGTGTTATTGCACCTGCAACTAGGCAATATCTCCATAAGATGTAATACATATAATTTTTTATCAGAACAAATTTAAGTCCGCATTTTGTTTCCAATTTTAACAAGGGCTCTTTTTTGATAAATCCTATTTGTAACTGTTTTATTCCATAAATCCCAAACTATTTTTGAATATTTCATTAGGTCCATTAATTGTAAAAGGACGAAATAACCCTCCTCCGCCTCTCCCGCGTGTAACTGATTCTGCAAAACCCATTCCCATTCCAACTATTCAATCCACAAAATTTCCAAAACAAAAATTGAATCCACGAAACCAGATTCACATCGCCTCCAGTAACCCTAGATTCACATTGCCTCACCAACGTCGTAGTTGTCCACCGTCCACCGTCAACCCCAGATTCCTCTTCATCTCACCGCTGCGAAGGTTCACATCGGAAGGAGGGTGCTTCTTCGTCATTGGATTGAGTTTATTTCATCCACTGAGAGTGACCATACCCACCCACCATGAGGAACAAAAGTAAGCAATACCATTGCCCCTTCTGTTTTTCAATCATAATGTGGTCACCGATGCATACATCCACCTTCTGGTTTTCGGATTTGAATTTGTAAACATAGATGTTTTCGGAATTGATTTTGTAAACATAGATGATGTGAACATTCACATTAGTGTTGATTACTGGGTAAACTTACATTACTAGACACTGATGTGAACATTCACATCAGTGTATAATGATGTGAATGTTCACATTACTGTCACTGTTGATATTGTTGATTGTTGATGTCCATAGAACCCCCAAACTTCACTCAACAATGTGATGGAATATGATGTAAATATTCACATTGTGACATCAATGTCTGACTTGTTCATGTTGTTGGGTGTTGTTTGGTCCTGTTGGTTCCACCCTTTGATTTTTAGCAAATTATAACATAATGTGATCACCCATGTAAACATTTACATTGCCCTGTAACTGTTGTTGTTTTCGGAATTGATTTTGTAAACATAGATGATGTGAACATTCACATTGGTGTTGATTACTGGGTAAACTTACATTACTAGACACTGATGTGAACATTCACATCAGTGTATAACGATGTGAATGTTCACATTACTGTCACTGTTGATTTTGTTGATTGTTAATGTCCATAGAACCCCCAATCTTCACTCAACAATGTGATGGAATATGATGTAAATATTCACATTTTGACATCAATGTCATACTTGTTTGTGTTGTTGGGTGTTGTTTGGTGCTGTTGGTTCCACCCTTTGATTTTTGGCCAATTATAACATAATGTGATCACCCATGTAAACATTTACATTGCCCTATAACTGTTGTTATTTCCGGAATTGATTTTGCAAACATAGATGATGTGAACATTTACATTACTATACTGGGTAAACTAACATTAGTATATACTGATGTGAACATTCACGTCAGTGAACATTCACATCACTATACAATGATGTGAATGTTGACATTACTGTCACTGTTGATTGTTGAATGTTGTTTGCTGCTTTTGGTTCCATCCTCTGTTTTTCAGCCAATTAAATGTTCTTATTTGAACACCCAGGTCTTCCCCATAGATTTGATGGCAAGCGAAAGAGAGGGGAATCTCGTGCCAAAGCCAAACCTGATCAAACAGCTGTTCTTGAAGAAGTGAACATGAAAAAAGTTAACTATCGGTCAATTCTAACTGGATTAGTCAAACTGTTAAAGGATACAAAATTTACAAGTGGCCAAGTGAAGTGCCTTAGAAAAACACCATTTTGGCCATTATTTGACTGCTTGATCAGTAATGAAGTCGACCTCAACCACTGCATGAAATATGATGATGTCATTGTACGTATAGTGCAGACATTCAAGCCATCTAGTGGGAGGTTTTACATTGGAGATAAGAACATCCAGATTTTTAGAAGCGATGTATCACTGATTTTTGGGGTGGACTGCGGCACCAAGTCGATGGACCTCTCTTATGGTGCAAAACCAACAACCGGCATCATACACCGAATGTGCAAGGATGTTAGTCGGTTAAGTGCTGCCAAAATACAAGAAATTTTGAGCGAGGCATTAAAGGGCACCAAGAAACAAGACAATGAAGAGGTCGCAAGATTAGTTTGCATGTATGCATGCGTCAAGCTATTCTTTTCTACGTCCGAAGAAACAATTGGATGGGCTTTCTACTCATACATGGACCCATTAGACAACATGATCGAGTATGATTAGGCTGAGAGCATCCAGGCAACCCTGATGGGTTCATTGGGCCAAAACTGTGGAAAACCAGGACGAGTCACCGAAGTGTGATGTTGTTAATGGTAAATCTCATAAAACTTATTCTGTATTTAATATGAACATTTACGGGGTCTGCCCACTCTGATATAAATGTTCACATTTCTGGGCAATGGTGTGGAAGTTGACATCAGTGATGTAAACATTCACATTACTGTTCAGTAATGTACAAACACACATTAGTAGACGCTGGTGTAAACATTCACATCAGTGTAGATTGATGTGATGTTAGCACCAAAACAAATGTGGAACATTCACATTATTGATGTGAATGTTCACATTATTGGGCAATGGTGTGGAAGTTGACATCAGTGATGTAAACATTCACATTACTGTTCAGTAATGTACAAACACACATTAGTAGACACTACTATAAACATTCACATCAGTGTAGATTGATGTGATGGTAGCACCACAACAAATTTGGAACATTCACATTACTGATGTGAACATTTACATTACTAGGCAATGGTGTGGAAGTTGACATCAATAATGTGAACATTCACATTACTGTTCAGTAATGTATAAACACACATTATTAGCCACTGGTGTAAACATTCACATCAGTGTGAATTGATGTAAACATTCACATTACTGGCCATTGGTGTAAACATTCACATCAGTGTTAACTGATGTGAACATTCACATTACTGGCCACTGGTGTAAACATTCACATTACTGGCCACTGGTGTAAACATTCACATCAGTGTTAATTGATGTGAACATTCACATTACTGATATTTGTTATTTGTTTCAGTACTGGTTGTGTGAGCATACAACAATCTTACAACCCCGCAACCCCAATGCCATTCCACGATGTGTAAATTGGGACCTCACAGCCTTACATAGCAACATGAAGTCCATATCTTTGGCTAAGCTTGGTTTAAATGAGGTAGAAGTACAACCAAAAATATTGTGCCCATTCACATAGTGAGACAAGGAACTATCTAACTAACATAATGTCTTCAACTGCAGGTATATGGCGGCGAGCTCATGGCATCCCCAACTGAAGCGAAGATGTACCATCATACAAAATTGAATGTGGAGCCCAAACCTGAGATTTTGTCAAGTGCAGCAGCAAAGAAAGATGAAAGCAATGATGATGAAAGCAAAGACAGTCAACGCAGTAACGACAGGGATGGATTTTCTGTCGATGCAATGGACCTGAATGATGTTGGACATGATATCAACCCCAGCTGTAACACCCCCAACGCTGAGAGAGGTATCATCATAGTACAACCAACTGAGCCGGACATTGTGGATGTACTTATAAAAGAAAACCAAAAAGCTTGGGGTCTTGTACAATAATGGGAAGCGAAATACAAACAGTTGGAAGAATCATGGGAGTTGAGGGCACGGGTGATTGCTGCCCTTGAAGCCAAACTATTTGACCAATCGGGCTCATCCAATATGGACATGGACATGAAGAATTGCATGGAGTGGAAAGATACAAAAATTCAGCGGCTGACAAAGTTGGTCATCAACTTGGAATGTGAAAAAACAATTCTTCAAGACCTTTTTGACGATCAGTCCGTCCACATTATCACTCAAGTTGAAGCACAAAAGGCTCATGACAGCCTTAAGAAGCATCCCACTGCAGCATTGGAACACATTATTAGCCCACCATCGAGGGTAAAGCGCATCAAGCAGAAAGTAAGGAAAGAACACCGGTTGGATGAGTTTGAATACCCCAACTTGCCTGGTCAAAAGAAAGGGAAAGAGGGAGCCGAAGAGAAATCCCATGCAGTCCAAATTGCACAAGATTTAGACAAGTATCCACAAAAAAAACAGCTAACAAAGTACATGAAGTTAACCTTGAACAACAAACTGAAGGTTTGGGCCAACATGAGCAAACTCAACAAGCAGAAGGTCCAAAATTTGCACAAGAACAGCGGTGATGAGTAAGTGATCTTACATATCCCCAACTGATTTTTTTTTTTTTTGCTCATGTTCAGTTCACATACATAATAAATTAGATCATTTCATAAATGTGCAATGTTGACATTAACGTTTTTTGTAATCACAATGCACATGTTGCTAGTGTGGCGAGGGGACTCAAAGACTAAAGATGTGTATTTTGATGACATCATACACATCATCAAGGAAGAATCAATAACCAACAACGTATGGCAACTGTAAATGTGTACAAAACACACACACACACACACTGTAAAGACACTGCAAATAATGTACTGCCACCCCTTTGTTTCTGCAGGTGATAGATGCATATGGTGAAATTCTACTTAAACTACAAGGGCTAGTCAACCCAAGTTTGGAGGATTCAGCATTCATCTTTACAAGCACATGTTTGGTAACCACTAGACTTTTGCTTTGTTTATGTTTCGATAGATGTGAATGTTCATCTCAACATTATATGCTTATATTGTTAACTAAAATGATAAGTAGATGTGAATGTTAACAACAACATAAAAATGACAGATGAGAAGATTCACATTGACAGATGTGAACATTAACATCATTCGCAATGAACATTATATGCTTATTATGTTGTTAACTTAAATGATACACAGATGTGAATGTTAACAACAACATAATATAACAAGTGTGGAATTCACATCTGTAATACATTGCATGCCTGTTTCACAAATTAATAGATGTAAACATTCACATCATTCACATCACTAATGATTAACAGATTTGAACATTCACATCACTAATCATTAACAGATGTGAACATTCACATCGTTCACATCACTCACCATTAGCAGATGTGAACATTTACATCATTCACATCACTCACATTAACAGATGTGAACATTCACATCAGTAACATCACTCACCATTAGCAGGTGTGAACATTCACATCATTCACATCGAACATTGATATAAATACTTGGTACATCATTGTATGCCCTTTGTGTACAGAAAATCATGCAAGAGTACCCCCTCACAAGAGAAATAAACTGATTGATGTACACATCAAGGAGTATCAAGGACAGAGATTCTTAATCTTCCCAATACACGACAACTTCCACTGGACAATTGTTGTGTACGACGTGACAGAGAATGTATGGAGGCATTATAACTCGCTGCGCCCAAGAGAAGGCATACATGACCCACATATTGACAAAGCACAAATAGTGGTAAAGTGGCTGACACATATAATACTTGTATGATGTGTAATATTTGAACTTAGACGTATGCACTATGTTGGTTGGTGCCTAATATGAAATTTCATTGTTGGCAGAGGGACTACATCGAGGCTTTGGTGTACAACATTGGACCATCATCACCATTATGGACCAAATTATCAAGCCAAAATACTTCGCAAACAATCATATCAGTAGACATCTGTCCTCAGCAAGCATCAGATTCGTAAGCCTAAAATCAATTTGTACACATGTTCCACAACCATTACCCACCTAAATTTCAAAATCTAACAAGAATTTTGCATTTTCAGGGTGGATTGCAGACCTGCAGTTTGTTACATCATGAGGGCGCATGTATATCGTGAAGACATTGTTGCCAGCCTAGATCGCTTTGAATGGTGTCAAATAAGAGACTCATTAGTACACCTTTTTCTGAACCATAGAAAGACAGTGCAATGTGAAAACCTATAGGTGGGGGGTGTCCACCTATCACTGTTACCCAAATCTGTTATCCACATTTAAGACAATTTAGTGTCAATAGGTTTTACATATTGGAGCAGACTAGCTTAATTGTAAATCAAGTCTATATCACTGCTTGTACAGATATTTTTCAGTCAATATATGTATATGCATTTTAGGCCTATTTTGCGTTGGTCATGCACATTGAGATTGTATTTTCCTTTTTTTTTTTGGACACATGACATGATGTGAATGTTCACATCACAGAATGATCGTCCACTTTCTTATGTTTTAAACCATACTACATGGATGTGAATATTGCTTAAAGTGTTCATGTAACACAATATGACAGGTGTGAATATGATATTTCTTAACACAAGTCAATATTCACATCTATTAATTTGATGATATGAATATTCACATCATAACTTCTGATTATTTGAATGGCAACAACGATATCATGAATATTCACATCTTATGAGTTGATGATGTGAATGGTTAAACGTTCATGTCATCTATTGTGATGTTGTTAACAGTAACAAGAAAGTGAACATTCACACCACATAAATGTTTAAAAGTTCAACCCATGTGCAATTATTCACATAATGTGATTATATTACACAAGTGTGAAAGTTAACATCATGCATTCATCCAAAACACAACAACATAAATGTCAGATTGGTACCTTAAAAAATTAAAAATAAAACACAAATCAAATACTAATGCATTATTATGTTTGCCAACGCAACGTAATCTTATTGCAACACAATCTTTGCCAACACAACACAATCTTATTTCAAAAATGAATATAAGAATCCAATGTAAAATACAATGTTGAAATGAAAAATGTACATCCTATATCGGCTCCGTGCATGATTTCCGATTATGGCTCCCCAACTTATCACATCTCCCGCACCTTATTTTCTTCAGTTTCTCACCCCTTGATGGGATCCTATTCTTTTTCGGCCTTCTGGGTGGTCTTTTCACAGTTGGCGGGTATATAGTGAAGTCTGTGAGATCAAAAGGTGGCTTCTCCACCGATGGTATAGGGAATATGGCACCCGAATAGGCTGCACGATATGTCTCTACATGAAAGTAATGTTCCATACAATCATTGAGATTGTAGCGGCTCTTCTGAATAGCAATAACAGGATGGTCACATGGGAATCCGTTGATTTGTCATTTGAAGCAAGAACATGTACGCCTCGCAACATCAACTATAACAGATGGTATCGAATGAACTTCAAACACATCCTCATTGGCTTTGCTAACTTGCCAAGACCTGCTGTCATTGAACGAATCCATAAGCCTTGTTTCGAATGTAGGACAAATAAGCTCATTCCATTTGTTTGCTTGGTCACGCCGTGCAGACATTTGCCGCATCAACTAAGTACAAATTGTGTCCACAATTTGAGTGATAGGAAGATTACGGGCTTCTTTAATCCAGTTATTAAATGACTCCGCCGCATTGGATGTCATCTCCCCATAACGCATGCCCCTGCACAATATCACAAACATTGTACAATACGGAATTTAACAGGTCTGAACATTCATATTGACAGATGTGAACATTAACATCATTAACAGTGAACATTATATACTTTTACGTTGTCAACTTAAATGATAGACAGATGTGAATGTTAACAACAACAAAATATGATAGGTGTTAACATTCAAATCTGTAATACATTGCATGACTATTTGACAAATTAACAGATGTGAACATTCACATCTATCACATCAGTCATCATTAGCAGATGTGAACATTCACATCATTTACATTGAACATGAAACACAATTGGAAGGTTATTACCATTCTAAACTGAAAATTCACATCACTACCATTCTAAACTTGACAAATGAAACACCTTAGGAAACTATTATTACCTAAAGTATGAATTTGCCCAGTGCTCAGGTGCCAAGTCCTTGAAAAAATTATGAGCTCGTTGTTTACCCTCCTCTTTTAATTTTGCAAGCTTTTCATGGAATCCTACCACAGTTGGCTCGTAAGCACAGTCACCCAAACTACTTACTAGGTGATCCCTGAATCCATTATCAATTCCTTTCATCCGGTCTCTTAAATTGCTCTTCAAGTATTGTAAGCAATAACCGTGATGAGCCGATGGGAACACCTTTGGCATAGCTTCTAATAGACCAAGATTACGATCCGAAATAAAAGTAATCTGGCGCTTACCATCAACAACCTTCCCAAGTTCATGCAAGAACCACGACCAATTGGCCGTGGTCTCTGAATCAACAATCGCAAATGCAACAGGAAACAGACCTACAACACAACACCAATACACAACTATTCACAATATTCCAAAGTGAATAGAAAACAGTATAAACGAAACAGGTCATGTAAATGTTCATATCTACATTACCCTATTACTATTGTTATTTTTTGATTCGGGTTCGTAAACGTCAACGATGTGAACATTCACATTAACGACTATTAATAATTCATTGTTGATTGTTGAGTCATTGATAATGTGAACATTCACAGTACTGTTCATTAATGGATCAATTGACATTAGTATACACTGATGTCAACATTCACATCAGTGTATAATAATGTGAATGTTCACATTACTGTCATTAGCAGACACATATGTGAACATTCACATCAGTGCATACTAATGTCAATGTTCATATTACTTATAATTTCTCAATCACTCATTTGTCCAGACTATGCTGCTCTGAGTGAATATTGACATGAATAAACAGCTAAAAAAAATATTAACCATTGTTTCCGTCTTTCGCCGTTGCCGCAAGTAGCTGACCTTTGTACTTTCCTTTGAGGAATGTTCCATCCAGGAATAATAAAGGCCGACAAGAATTGAACCCAGAAATATACGTAGCGAATGACACAAAGAAACGATAAAACTGTTGACTACTTGCATCATAGTCAATATTGACATAACTCCCCGGATTGTACCGCATCACAGCATCCGAATACCACCGCAGCTGGTCAAACGATAATGAGTGATCTCCATGAATACCAGCCTTTGCTTTCTGCACACCCAACCATACGACATGGTAACTCACATCTAGCCCATAATCCCTCTTCAAAATAGTCACCACCTCACACAGCCGAGTCAACGGCTTGTCCCTCATAATTTCAGATATGGTACTCGACACCAAATCCGAACTAACTCACGGATTCTTTGATGTTCGGACATCTATACCACAACTATGCACATCACTAAACCTCTTGATGTAGAAAAAACCATTTGCTCGTTGTGCTCTACAATGTATAGCCCACAAGCAGCCTCTCTCCTCACGCATTGTACGCACAGCAGTAACTCTTGTTGTCTCGTTCTTGACGTACGTAAACTGAAACCCACATTGAATGGCATACTTACATAAAACATCACGAAATTCTTGTGCACCTCCAACAAACCGTTGTCCCACATGCGTAATACCATTTGCCCAAGGGGCTGACAACAACACCTTCTCCTTATGGTGGCAAAATCTCCGTAGTGCATCAATATCTTCCTCAACCCCCACACGCAGCGATCCCGAGCTACTTGACTGACCAATATCACTTTTCAACTCAACCACAACTTCTACATGTTGTACCCCCATTGATTTAGCAAGCAGTAACATGTTCTGAAATTCTTCCTCATTGTCCAAATCACACCTATTAATCCCAGGTAACCAACAGAACAATGAAATAGAACTAGCAGACAACTCCCCCCATTTTTCACACAAACAGTCCACCAAACGCGAATAACACAATGCGCGGGCAACATTTATTACAGTTGTACTGCAACCATATGTATACACCAACATCATAAAGGTATCCATCTCCTGTAAAAACACAACAATACAACAATCAACACTAATCCAAACCGATATGAAAATTCACATTGTGCAAAAATTAGATGACTACGTGTACAATTCAAGTGTTAAATCCATAATTCACATTAACAAGATGTGAATATTCACATTGATACATATCCTCTGAATTATATCACCCACACAAAGCCTCATTAAGCAAACATCAAAGTAAAGTGAGAACATCCACATTCTTCACATAATATTAACACGATGTAAACATTTACATTGACACGTATACTCTTAATTATATCACCCACACAGAGCCTCATTAAGCAAACATCAAAGTAAAATGCAAACATCCACATTCTTCACGTAATACTAACGCGATGTAAACATTCACATTGTTCCACATAATCTGAATTATAGACGATCCACATTCATCACTAATTTGATGATCTCCCTCCACAGGACCACGATGTAAACATTCACATTGATCCATATGCTCTGAATTATATCACTCACACAGAGCCTCATTAAGCAAACATCAAAGTAAAATGCAAACATCCACATTCTTCACATAATACTACACGATGTAAACATTCACATTGTTCCACATACTCTGAATTATAGAAGATCCACATTCATCACTAATCTGATGACCTCCCCTCCACAGGACCACGATGTAAACATTCACATTGATCCATATACTCTCAATTATATCATGTATGATGCATATAATTGAAAAAACAGAGCATCCGATCCATATCAATCAAAAAACAGAGCATCCGATCCATCATACAAATCAAAACATAAAGTGAACATGTATTCATAACCAAAATGATACTAACCTTAATCATGCAATCCTACAATCGTCTAGAAACTCGAAAACAACTTCTTTGAAGTAGTTATACTCCAGAAAATCTGAGAATCGAACACCTTCAAATTTGTCGTCTTCATTCGAAAATCACTGAACCAGACTACAACAGCAACAATGAAACCCTAGCACATCAAAGCCTCAGAATGAGCATACAAGATAGAAACATACCCATTTGAATTAGAATGATAGAAACTGCCGAAACGGAATCCACGGAATTCATGAAATCACAGGGAACGTGTTTTATTTTAACACAATATATATATATATATATATAAGGGCATAATAGTCCAGGTAAAAATATAAAATTAGAAAAATGGACTTTATGGAATAAAAAGAAAAGTATATGGGACTAATCAGGTAATAACATTCCTTTGTGGACTTAATGGGTTATAACAACTCTAAGATGGATTTATCAATAAAAATCCCATTTAAATAATAGATTTGAGTGATTTCACTATATTTATATAAATATGTAGAAATAATTAATTTTTTTGAAATACACTCAATCGAATACATTTAATTGAAAATGAAGAGTAATAGTGAATCCTATAAATATAAGATAAAGATAAAAAAAAAATAATTAAATTTAAACTTTAAAATAATATAGAAAGAGAAAATTGGATAAATCTCCAGAAGAAAAAAAAACGCAATTGAAAATCAAGAGCGATAGTGGATTTTGTAAATATAAGATAAAGATTAAAAAAAATCAAGTTTAAATTTGATAATGAACTATAAGAATATAAAAAGAGAAAATTAAATAAATTCTACAAAGATGAGGTAGAGAGAAATTTAGTAAATATCAAATGAAGATTGAAATTTAAAAATTCAAAAATAAAATAAATAATCCTAGAAAAAAAAAATCTAATATAACTTTAATAATAGAATAGCAGAAGATGGTACAAGTTTAAAAATTAGATAAAAGTGAAATGTCACCTATAATTTTTTTTTAATTTGTTAAAAAAAAAACTCAAAAATAAGAATAGAGGTGTAGTAAGTTAAAAATTATATAAGAGTTAAATGGCAATTATAATTTTTTAAATTTAAATTTTGTGTAGTTAAAAAATAAGTATTTATGATATCTTATTATACAAATTTTAACTCTATTTTGTGTTTACTACTAATAATTTTTAACAATTTTGTATTCTAAAGCTACTTAATTAAAAAAATTAAAAAAAAAAATCAAGGGATCACCCTATAAATTTCAACAATTTTTGTATTTTGAAGCTACTAAATAAAAAAAATAGCATCACTTTTCTTTTTATAATCTTAATTAGTTTCATTTTACTTATGTTTTGCGTCAACAACCTATAAATTTTAGCAATTTTTGTATTTTGGAGGTACTAACAAAAAAAAAAATTCACTTCTCTTTTTAAAATCATAGTTAGTTTTTGTTTTTTATTTATTTTTATTTTTTTAACTTTGTGTTAAGAGCCGGTAAAGTGGCATTGGTAATGCTATGCATGATTATAAATAAATAATCAAAAATTAATTTTAAAATTAAATGATAATATAAATTTTATCTAAAATATGTAGTTGAATGATATAATCAATTAACTTTTATTCATTTTTATCAGAGTTACACATAAGTGACTTATATATTTATGCCAACATGACCTTCACCTAATCATTAAAAATTATCTTGGTCTATGCCTAACTTATGAATCATTTGACCTATTTATTTATTAAATTGGTAAATAAATATCTATAAGTATTTTTTATTTTTTAAATAAGAATTATGAACATATTTTATGCATATCTATTAAAAATTTTGAACTTACATAAAAAAAAATTATACATTTATGTTAACACTACGAAATAAATATTTACGTATATTCATATATTAAAAAATTATCTAAGATAAAGTCGTCCTAAATTATATGTCATATTTTAGCTTTAATCTTAATAAAAATATTTGATAGTAATAAATTTAAACATTATGTATAAATTATATCATAATTCATCAATTCGTGACTTGTCCCCTCGGTTTATTGGCCCTTTTGAGATCCTTGAGTGGATTGGAGAGGTTGCTTACCGTTTGGCGTTACCGCCACAACTTTCTGGGGTTCATGATGTGTTCCATATTAGCATGTTTCGGAAGTATGAGCCGGATCCATCGCACTTGTTGGATTGGACCAACTTAGAGGTAGACGAGGACGCCTCGTATGAGGAGAGACCGGTAAGAGTCTTGGATACTCGGGACCATGTCTTGCAAGGGAAGACGATTCCCTTGGTTAAGGTTTTGTAAAAACATCACGGGGTTAAGGAAGCAACATGGGAGCGTGAACCGGAAGTTCGAGAGAAATATCCGAACTTATTTGTTGGTGTTTGAACATGTATTGAGGTTTTGATTATGATAATGAAATGTAAAAGCAATGTATATGTTTTGAAATGTGAGAACATTGTATATGTTGTTTAAGTTTGGAAGTGTGAATTTATCATAAACATTGAATATGTTTTGAAAATATGAAATGTATACATGGAAATCGGTTAAAATTACAGGAAATGTATGTTGAGATGTATATTGAGACTTGTTCATCATGTGATGGGATTGAGTGACCGATGGATGGATCATGGTGTCGAAATTTGATTTGTAATCTGTCATGACCCAAACCCGCCCCTATGGGTTAGGGACATAACCGGCCAGTAATCCTGTGATTACCTACGGCCTCAGACCAAAACAACATGACTTGTCAGAGTAAAGGGGCCAAACGGAAGCAAAAATTTAAAACTTTGTCCATGGAGCCGTGCTTATATGCACATCAAACAAACCATACTCAGATACGTTAATAACCCACATCAAAAGTACAGTTTCACAAAATTCATTACAGACAGGATCATTCAAAACGAGTCAACCTATAACAGGCTATGTATAGACATACACTAGGCCCTTGCCAACAAGACAAAACATAAGTACATAATAAAAGGGCAAGGATGGTCTCATGCGTGAGGCACAAGGCTGACTCTCCAAAACTCATGTTGTTCCTAGCAGACTTCACTGGGGCTGGGTTTGTGCTTCTCTTGGCTCACCTACAACACATGAATGAGCGTGAGCGATAGCCCAGTGAATAATATCAAATATGACAGTTACATAACAATATGTAGAACAACATGCTCCAAACGGCCTTGGGCCCAATTCATGTTTCTACTTAACATATATACACTTATACAAAAATTTAGTTCAAGTGACTGAAATTTCAACATACTGGCCTTTGGCCCATTCGGATTCCCATTCTTGTCAAAACGGCCTTCGGCCCATTCATTTTTGTCAAAATGGCCTTCGGCCCATACATTTCTGTCAAAACGACCTTCGGCCCATACATTCGTATCTAAACGGCCTTCGGCCCACTCATTCACATTCAAAACGACCTTTGGTCCACTCATTTACGCCAAAACGGCCTCTGGCCCATATACTTTTGTCAAAACGACCTTCGGTCCATTTATTCCTATCAAAACGACCTTCGGTCCATTCATTTCTATTAGGACGACCTTCGGTCCATGCATTTCTTATCAAAGCGACCTTCGGTCCATTCATTTATTCATGTCAGACTTTTGTCCACAATCCCAATTAGCAACTCATAAAGCTTATAAGGGAATAAACAATTGGACATTGACAAGATTTCGAATATCGATATTACTCACAGTGATCGGCCTGTGGATTTGCCCTGAAACTTGACCCTACACATTTCATGAACACAAAAGGGTCACTAACAGTTCAATCCGTTCTTTAATTCACATACTCCTTATTAGGCTTTATTCTTATCTCATTAACTCATTTACAATGCTTAACATATGCCTAAGAGTGCTTACAAGTGAAGGAGAACGGAAAACAAAACACAGAATGCAAAAAAAACAAAATTCCAGAGAACAGGGTCCCCGCTCGAGCGGACCCTTAAGGCCTGCAAAAGTACTGGTTGCATGAAAAATGCGCTCGAGCGTGAAACGGGAGCTCGAGCGGAAGGCCTGTCCACAAAAGCTCCCCGCTCGAGCGTGGAATATCCCGCTCGAGCGGACACCAACTCTACAAAAAGTGCTGGGGGCACGATTTTACCGCTCGAGCATCTATTTCTCCGCTCGAGCGGACATCAAAAATCTGGGTTTTCCAGATTGAGTTCTTGAGCTCCATTTCGAATTTCAACCAACAAAACATGCATGTTATGGCTCAAATCTCAAATATACACATACTAGCGTGGCACCAATGCAAGATTATAACATTATGGAGCTCAATTTCTTGATTTATCCACATGCATGTCCCAAAATATGTCAAACTCAACACCAACATAACAAACTCATGCATTCAAGCTCATATCTTCTCAAATTGTACATGCATGTGATGAATTAGCCACATTCTCTACTTACATAACACAAAGGGTGATCGAGACATGAGTTTCCTTTAACATTTCACATGGATTATACACATTTGTGCTCAAACATGCAATATCAAGGTGATTTCCTACATGCATGCACATATTAAGCTTCAATTCAACAAATACAACCCAATTTCATTTCAATCTTACTCTTGATCACCAAATTAGTTTGAGCACACAAAAATTACAAACTATAATCCAAGAATTACTCACCTAGGAGCTTGATTCTCACAATCTATGATTAAATCTTGAATTAGACTTCTAACCTCCAAGTTTCAAGACCACAATTGCACAATCCCTCTTTCTCCCTCTCTATAGTCGGCTCTCTCTCTCTCTCAAATTGAGTCCAAGAATCAGTCAAAATGAGCTAAAGGAGAGAAATGAGGTGTAGTGCTCAAATACATCAAGTCCCACTAAGTCAATATAATAATAATAAGGCAATTGGGCACTAATCCACCAATTTAATCGATTTAATCTGACCCGAATCAATTTTTCAATTAAATTTCACCGTAGGCTCTAAAATTATGCCAACCACAATGGCGTAATCAATTCCGGGTTCTGTGGCCGACATGGCCCTCAATTTAATTTTCAAAGCGGATTATTCAAACAGATGTTCATACAGTGAACAGATAGAGTTCCAAAATCACATATATCCACATAATGGCACACAAAATCATATCAAAACATATAATCACATACGTATTAGGGACCAATTAACATAATACAGGACAGGGGTATCACATAATCATTATAGGAATTTGTTAAAAAACATGATTTTGAAATGTGATTTGAAATTTCAGGGACAGAATTCTTTAAGGGGGGGAGGTTATAGCGATCCTAGTTTTCACCCGACTCTTGTGGTATCTCGGACTTGGGTTTAATGCTTTCAGATTGTTGTTTACCTCTTTCTTCCTTTGTATGTCTTGGAAATTGGCTTTTGGGTTGTTGTGATTGTGTTTGGGCAGGTTGGTCGCTAATTTTTCAAACATTGTGTTGCCCAGAATTTTGCTCCTCCGCTCGAGCAACCATTCTTGCGCTCAAGCGGGCCTTGCAAATTTTACTCCTCCGCTCGAACGACACTTCTTGCGCTCGAGCGGGCTTTGCGAACTCTCAATACTTTACAGGTCTACAAAACTACTGGGATAGTGTTTTCTACGCTCGAGCAGCATTTCCTACGCTCGAGCGGGTGGTCGCTCAAGCGTTGATTTGTTGTCTGCAAAACTTCTGGATGCGTGTTTTCTACGCTCAAGCGGTAAGCGTTCGTTGTGTCTTGGCACTCGAGCTGCCTTTCTTGTGCTCGAACGAAACAGCTTTTTTGTGTCTGACGCTCGAGCGTCAACTCTTCCGCTCGAGTGGACGGTGCATATATTATATCGTGAAAATGACTTTTTACATCACTTTTTCAGATCTTTTCATCCTAAAACCTAGAGTTGAGACCCTCTCTCTCTAAAACACACTCTCTCTACTTTTTTACCTAGTTTTAGTGGTTTTGCCACCCATCCACCTTTGTTAAAGAGATAGAGCATCTCAAGATCTACACTTTGATCCGAATAGAGTTGGATTTTGGCATCTTTGAGGTTTCTCCCTTGCTTTGCTTGGTGTTCTCTTATTGAGGTAGGGATTTTCTACACTTTAATATGGTTTTTAACTTAGTTATTTGTCGTTGTGTAACAGTGGTAGGATTTGGGGGTGATGTGAACAAACTTAGGGTTTGGGTATAAAATGGAAAGAGGGGTTTTTGGTGAACGAAAAGAAAATGATTGTGGGGTTTGAAAATGATGTTGTATGATTTGTTACATGGTTGATATTTGGGAAAAGAGAGAGTTTTCCCTAAAATGATCATGATATTTATTTTGTATAAATAAATGCAATCGGTGTTGTAAATATGAAATTGGACTAGTATTGAAATAGATTATGGAATTAAGTAGGTGATATGTCTCATCTTTGGAAATTTTGAATAATTTATCTATCTTGAGATTGTATATCAGTTTAGAAATATTTGTATTAGGCTATCGGTGGAGGATAGCTATGACTGTTATAGAAATTGCATGAGGATTAAGTAAATTAAAACTAATCCATGGTTAGTTATCATTGAATATGAACATGTTGTAAATACATTGTATATGTATGATTATTTCGAAGGAGAAAGGGGATGTACTCCATATGTGACTATGTGTTTAAATACCTTGCATGTATATGATTGTTTGGGAGGAAAAAATGGATGGACTCCACTGTTTAGGAGGTGAAAGGGGATGGACTCCATTATAATTAAGTTAGCCGGAGTGTGCTGGGTGAAAGTCCCGAAATTTATACATGGGTACTGATCCCGCGGACAAAATTTTTATAAAATGGAAAATTGAAGTATTTGTGTGTTAATGGTGTGATTGTAGAACCATTGAGTTGTAGTTTCATTGGGGTTATTGAAAAATGATGAAATTGACTCATGTATTGAAATGAATTGAAGGAAAGTAAAATGAAATATGGACTTGGTATTCTATGACTATATAAAAATGTAAAATGTTTATCCCTAGCATTGTATATGCACATTACTCTTATATCTTTGTTAAATCTCATATATTGTGTTAGATTATTCCTACTGGGCTGTGGCTCACCCTATTTGGGAAAAATATTTTCAGGTATTGATGGCATGCCTCCACCAAGGCAATAGCATTGTAGGGACTTTTGGGAAGCAAGAGTTTCTTTATTTTGTTTCATTTTTGTATAGCTTAGGGCTTTAATTGTATGAGCTAGTTTTACTTTTGTTGTAACCAAGTCAAGACTTGGAAAGGTGTAAGCCTTTAAGACACTTGTTTATGTCAAACTCTTTTGTATTATTAACATTATAAAATGAAAAGACTTTACACTCTGATTCATGCAATTATTTATATATATTTGGGTTGAACTTATGGTTATATTTTGGGAGCGTTATAGTTTTTGAAAATGAAAACAAAAGAGAAAACACAATTAAACACTTATATATATACACCCGTAATTGAAATTTGCCCAAATAATAATTTTTTTTTTTTTAATGCCCCAAATTTTAAATTGGCCATTGCTAAAATGGTGTTAACGTGCACAGTGTTAACTCATGTAAAAATTAATGTCACTCAAAATTAATAAATTTTATAAATTTAACTTTTTTATTGCAACTTACCACATTATTATCATGAATCATATAAATATATATATATATAAAGGTCTTGACTTATGCGATCAGCTAGTTATCCGTTTGGTAAGTTGGTTTGTGGTTATTTTAGTCACAAAAGACAAAATAGGTTATTTTAGTCTCAACAAACAAAACATCACATCTAACCCATAATTATTACACTCTTCTCTCACAAAAAAAGTTAAAAAAGCCAAAAAGTCCTTCCCAAACTAAGCTTTTTAGCCAAGGCTAAAATAGCCAAAAAAGTCAAAAAGTCAAAAAACCAACCCACTTCCCAAACAGAGACTTAAAGTTGAATTTTCAAAAGTTAGAACACCCAAAGTTTTGACTATTTCAAGGTTTCCATATTCTTATTCTTTGCCTTATTTTTATTTATTTATTTTCTGGTACATCGGAAATGATTATTCATTGCCTTTTGATGAACTACGAATGTTGACAACAACTGCACACCAATAATAATAATAATAATAATTATGATAAGAGTAATTTTGCTAACATCTCCAACCACACTCTTTATTTTTCACTAGCTAAAGTATAAAAAAATGGCACTCTTTATTTTACCTAATTAGTTTAGCTATTGTGTGTTCCAACCATACTCTTTATTTTAGCTAGTCATTCAAACTAATTTAATCAATTTTCAAAACAAAAAATGCTATATATATATATATTACTCTTTTTCATAGAATGACACATATGCACCTACTCTCTAATATGGTTGCCAATGTGACATTTGCGATAATATTTTTAAAAATAATATTTTTTAATATTAGTTTTAAAAATATTATAAAAAATAATTTTAAGTAATATTTAATTTTTTTATTATAAAATTTATAGTATGTGAATACATTTCAACATATGAATTTGGTGGAACCATCTTGAAAGGAAGGGAGGGGAAGAATAAAAGAAAACAATAAAAAAAATTTAAAAAAAATAACAATACAAAGGAAGTTCTTCAATAATTGTAATTTATCAAATTAAGAACCGAAAGAACACAAATTAACTAATCAAAAACCTTACAAAGGTCAATGAATAAATAATAAATAAATCATAAATATCAAAGTTAGGAATAAACTTCAAAATAAATAAACTATTTCTAACACCAGTTGTTACAAATCTTCATGTAGATGCCACAAATGCTCAACTAGGTCTGCGTGGAGTTTAGAATGAGTTTGTCTATCTCTGATGCGATGATGATTTCGAATGAATTCATAAAGTTCAGGTGTACGCTCGTGTGACACTGCTGGAGGGAGAGTTTCATCGATTGCATCATAATTACAGTCTATATTTTGTTCATTTCGCTCATCCTCAACAATCATGTTATGCAATATTATACATGCCTTCATAATAACTTTAAGGGTTTCAACTTTCCAAAAACGTGCAGGTCCTCGCACAATTGAGAAATGTGCTTGGAGCAGTCCAAATGCTCGTTCGACATCCTTCCTTGCTGACTCTTGAGCCTTAGCAAAATGTATTTGCTTATTGCCTCGTGGAGATGGAATTGTTTTAACGAATGTTGACCATTGAGGATATATACCATCAGCGAGATAATATCCCATTGTATAGTCATTTCCATTGATTGAGTAATCAACTTGGGGAGCGTGCCCTTCAGCAAGGAGAGAAAATACAGAAGAACGTTCTAACACATTGATGTCATTATGAGATCCCGGTAATCCAAAAAATGCATGCCATATCCATAGATCATAGGAAGCCACCGCTTCTAAAATAATAGTTGGTTCATGGATATGACCACAATACATACCTTTCCATGCAGTAGGACAATTCTTCCACTTCCAATGCATACAGTCAATGCTTCCCAACATTCCAGGAAACCCACGATTTTTTCCCACCTCTAGTAATTTAGCAATGTCATCTTTGTTTGGTGCCCTCAAGTACACATCTGAAAAAATTGCAACCACTGCCTCAACAAACCTTTGTAGACTTTCTATTGCAGTGCTTTTTCCAATCCTCACATAATCATCTACAGAATCGGCCGCTACTCCATAAGCGAGCATCCTCATAGCCACTGTCATCTTTTGAAGGGAAGACAGACCAAGAACACCAATAGCATCTTCCTTCTGGACAAAATAAGGATCATATGCTTCCACCATAGATAAAATACGAAGACAGAGACATCGACTCATCCGAAACCTCCTCCTAAATAAATTGGGAGGATATATAGGCGTTTCAGAGAAGTAATCTTGATAGAGTCTGTTGTGGCCTTGAATTCGATTACGATAAATAACTGTATGACCTTGAATGGAACCATGACGTAATCCCAATTGCCTCTCATTATTTAGCCGCTCTTCTTCTAAAGCAGCTATTGCAAATATCTCCAATTCATTATCAGAATCAGAGTCATCAATAATCATCGTCATTACACTATAGCGAGCCATGGAAATTAAAAGAAGAATGAAGCTAAGTAATAAACTACTGAAAATAAATATTAGGTTGTGTTTTGCTTCATAAGCTTTGCAAGTTTCTGCCTAACAACTTTAATTTTCTGCAAAGTCAAATTTGAAAAACATATCAAACAACTTCCAAAATCAAAACACCAGCAACTTACATAATCTGTATTTAATTGATCAACAAATAGAAATGTCCTGTAAATAAGAAGCACTCCAATCCAACATACAATAAGCAATTATATTTAACCATGGAGTACTTCAACAAGCATTCAACAAGAATTCCACTCAGTAATTAAATTACTACTAGTTCAACCATTCAACAATACGTAGTTCCAAAATAATTTTAACATATAATAACTAATTCCAACATAAACTGCATAAAAAACATAGTTTTGCCTACAATGGAGAATCAAATCCAACAATAAATAAAGTGAAAAACATAGTTCGAACAACTAAATTTTTTTTGGGTAGTTCCAACAACTAAATCTTTTTTTGGAGAATTTCCATTTGGCGGTGATGAAGGTATTCTGCTTGCAATGAAGGTAGACCACTCGTATCTATTGACATTATTCGCTCTTCCTCCTTCAATTGTTCCATTCATATCTTCTCTTTCTCATTATCAACCTTTTCTTGTTCCGTTTGCGTCCTCTTTTTCTCATTATCAATCTTTTCTTGCTCTTGAAGATACGACCTTTCATACATCTCTATTTTCTTGTCATTCATTTTCTTTCTATCTTCTTTTAAATCCTCTAATAATATTAAAATAGGCGACCTTCCTTCATTTCCACGGTCTTTATTCTTTCTTTTATTCAAACGTTCCTTTTCAGCCTTCCTACCCGGTGGTCTTTCCAAGTCTACATTGTCATTATGTGAAACATCATTGTCCTCTAAATTGATTGAATCCGGTGCACTAGGAGAACAAACGCCGGGAATTGCCACTTTTTTTGGTTTTTGTTTCTTCATGCTATATTCCTCTCGCCATTTTGGTTGATCTCTTAACTCATGCCAACAATGTTCAAATGGACATGATGATTTGTACAACTCTTTGTATAATTTCTTCGCATCAAGAATTTGAATAATAGATAAAAGAACACTAATTATCATGAGATTCGACAATTCCAATGATAATAAGTATAAAAATCTCAATGGCATTAATACCTTATCTTTTTCAGTCTTTCCACTTTGATTCAACCTTTGGATTTGGGCGAAGCACCCACTGAACTTATTCATGGCAAGTTGAATTGCTGACCAACGATTCATTAAAGAAGTTTGACTACGATTAGATGAAAACGTTTTGTACTGGTGGAAATATTCCCACACTCTTAGCCAATATGCCTTTGATTTTTGTTCATTCCCTTGCACTGGATCTAAGTTAATGTTAAGCCATGCCGATATGAGCATACTGTCTTCTTCTGTAGTGAAGTTGCCACCTCGTTGTGGTTTCTTGGTGGTTTCTATTTGAGGAGAGATTGGGGAAGACTGATCCCCTTGGTCAAGAGGTTCATTCATAAATTCATAATCAGTCCCATCATTCATCAAGTTGGTGAAATATGCATCATTTTGTTGCTGACTCATCTATAGACAAGGTAAAGAAAATTATGGCAACATATATTGGGTTGAAGAAATAACTAACATTCCCAATTGGAAGCAAATTAATTAATAAATGGAGATCATGTAAATTAAAACACTAGTTGTTTTGTTGAAAATGATTCAATGATAATTTTAGATAAATAAATGGAGATCATGTAAATTCAATGAAAAAGAATTCAATGATAGTTGCAACCAACTCTCTATCATTGATAGACAACTTAGGTATTGGGAATATTATTTGAGTTAAGAAGTTTAAGATTCCTTTTGTTTCTCGTGTTTGACATTTCTTTTATTTAATTCTATTTTGGTTACTTTTTTCTCGTCAGACATTCGGCATAAGAATGAAGGCAATACAAATTTGATATCTAAGATTGGCTATCCCTATAAGAGACTGTCCCTCAGAATCGGAGACTAATAAAGCAGAAGCAAAGAAAACAAAAACAATTTAGTAGCATGAAAGTATGAAACAAGGGAGATGAATGAGTTCAAGCCGCTATATTGATATTATTAAAGAATTGCAAGAAGTGCATAAGAAAACTCTCTATACATAACAATATACAAATATTAGTTAGAGTAGTTATGTTCTAAACATATACAAAAAGAAAGGGTCAACTATCGACTACCTGACAATCACTCATCACCAATAACAATGTAATTATGTCAATTTTGAATAATTCTAACCATAACTAGGCATGCTGAATGCAAAATCAGGAAAACGTATACGCTAAAGCTGAATAAGATAACTATTAAAGAATTCTATCCTAATACAGAACTTAACACTGCATCTTTTAATCCAAACAGCTATAATTAAGTCATTCACATGCTTAAGGCTAGACAAAATTAACTCTAATTAAAATAACAAACAGTATCCAGGATCCAGCAGCCTCTGTCCCATTCAAGGGTGGCAGACAGAACCGTGTAGTAAGCAAAGGATAGAAGACACGGGCAGTTACCGACCCAATTTCAGTAGGTTAACGAAGTGAATTTTAAATGCTTGTTTGTTTTTAATAGAGTTTACATAAGAATATGGTATGAATGATGTAAAAAGAAATTTAATAATAATAAGACATCTTTGTATATAGGCTTCGTTTGGGAAGCTAACAATGTTTTTATTTGTCCACTTGGCTGCTAAGAGCTAATTAAAGTTTCATGTTAGTAATGGGCGCCCATGTGGCATGACCATTTGAATTTGAATTTGAACCTTATCCAAATAGGTTTTGAATTGAATTCAAACCTATTTAGGATAACCACTCAGGATACAGATATTATCAGTTTTAACTGATATGGATAAATAATAATAACATATTATATATCTGATATATGGTTATGGGTAATTAAGAGAGAAACAACGTATGATCTGTTTCTACCCATATACTGACTCTCTCCCAAAAACAACGATAAAGTCTTTGGCACTGTGATTTGTGTGGGTGATATTCAATCTGTGATATCACTTCACTGCTGGGTTGGCTTATCAGTTTCTGGAAGCACGTGATTTATCCACGAGGTTCTATCATCAAAAAGGTATGATCTAAACATTTTATCCGCTGCATGTTTTGTGTTTTGATTTACATTGGTATCAGAGCATGTTAATGGATATTTTCGTGTTTCCTTTAATCATGTGTATACTTTTATATGTATGTGTATACATTATACACATGAATATTTGTAGAGGAGAAAAAAAAAATTTATCAGATTAGGAGCATAAATATATTTTTATGTTCATTAATGTCTTTTTTCATACCATAAATAGTTTTATTTTGAAAAAAGGAGTCCGGCAGTACAAAAATCGGACCAGAAAACACCCTGGAAGGCGGCGCGTGGTCTGCACGCGCCACCTGACGCCGTGAGTCGTTTCCACGCGCCCCCACGCGTAGCCGCGCGCTCCTACGTGCCAGCTGCTCTACCGACGCGCCTGCACGCGCACTCACGCGCGAGTCAACGGCGCTGTCCACGCGCGCCGTGCTCTGAGCCGCGCGCTGAGCCGCGAGCCGAGCCTCGAGCCGAGCCGCGATCTGGGCCGCGCGCCGAGCCGCGTGCTGAGCCGCGCCGTTTTCCTCCGCCGGCTCGGCTG
This sequence comes from Camellia sinensis, assembly GCF_055761805.1. NCBI lineage: Eukaryota > Viridiplantae > Streptophyta > Magnoliopsida > Ericales > Theaceae > Camellia > Camellia sinensis. The sequence goes on from NC_138964.1 coordinate 78,301,821, forward strand.
GCTTGGCTGCTGGCGTGTTAGGCACTGTTTGTTTTGTTTTTAATTCTGAATCGCGTTAAATGGTCATAATTAATTCATTACATATTTGTTTTATGCGTGGCTTGTACTATTAGACTCAGAATTTATTTTTCTACATTCTGTAAAATTTTGAAAATTTTCAGAAAATATAAAATATTTTTTCTGTGTTAATAATTCATGTTTTATGCTTTAAAATGCTTCTGGTATTGCATAAATATTTTTCTGGGGTTGAAATATTTATTGTAGACTTCTGAAAGGTTTTATTATTTACTGGTAATATTGTCTCATTTTATCAGTTTCTGGATTTTTTTTATTTCTAATTTTATGAGTATTTATTAGTCATTTAAAATTCCAGAATATTTCAGAAAAATTTCAGAATATTTCAGAATGATGTACATTTTAATTATGGCATAATCTGAATATTGTTTCTGTTTATCAGTTTCTAGATTTTTTATTTCTAATTTTATGTGTGTTTATTAGTTATTTAAAATTTCAAAAAATTTTAGAAAATTCCAGAAAATTTCAAAAATGATGTACACTTTAATTATGGCATAATCTGAATATTGAATACAACAAATTTTTTTTGGGGTTTTTAATATGTTGCAATTAAAGAAGCATGATTATTTATTTATTTATTTATTTGAATTCCATCATTAAATAAATATAGCATGAGTTGTTTGTAAATTTATATTGAGATGCTATTGTATGGAATTTATCATGCTTTGTATATGCCATAAATAGTGGGAGATTGTTTGATTGTTTTTTGCGCATGGAATGAAATTAAATTTTGATAATTATCACTAGAGGCGCAAGAGATGATTACGAGCATAGCAAATTTTCGATCTTGAGACATGTGTAAAATTATTATTATTTAATTTAGATTCTTTTTGCTGCAAAATATTTTGTTTTGTGTTGCTATCATTAATATCCCCTACGCATTTATTTACTCTGTATGTAGAAATGGCTGCTAAGACAGTGGTGGCAGACTTAACTAAGGGAGAGAAATTGGATGGCAACAATTATGATATATGGCACCGTAAGATCCAATACCTCCTCAATGAGCAAGAAGTGTTGACCACACTTGAACAAGTGATGGTTGAGCCAGAGCAGGGCAATACAGCTCAACATCATCGTGATCTTGAAGCCTTTCAGACTTGGCGTAACAAAGATCGGTGTGCGCGCTTTACTATGTTGAGCAGCATGCACAACGACTTGATTAGTGAGTTTGAACATTGCCCGACTGCATTTGAGATGTGGGAAGCTCTCAAGCAAAAGTTTGGTATTACCTCTTTGGCAAAGCTACGTGGGCTGACTATGAAGTTTGACTCATATCAGAAAAGGGCGCATCACTCGATGAAGCAGCATTTGAGAGTCATGTCAGCCATGATACGTGAGCTTGCAGCTGCTGGGCATAATTTGACTCAAGAGCAGCAAGTACAGGCTGTGATACGCTCTCTGCCAAATTCTTGGGAGCAGATGAAGCAGAACATGATGCATAATGAGAGTGTGAAAACATTCGAAGACATATCGCGTCATTTGGAGCTAGAGGCTGAGCGCTTTGAGGCGGCTAAGTCTGATGGTTCTGCTATGGTGGTTGAGTCAAGCTCACGTAGGACTTCTCAGTTCAAACGTGGAAAAGCAAAAGGCGCCCCTAAGAAGCAAGCAGCGGCTGCGCTTAAGCCCAATGGCGCTAGAAATTTCAAGCGTAGAGGCAAGAGAGGTGGTAAGAAGGCAAAGGCTAAATTGACATGCTTTCACTGTAACAAAGAAGGACACTTCGCTCGGGATTGCCCTGAGCAGAAGAAGGTACTCCCTTACTTAATTTCTCGCATTCAATGCTTTGTGTCTAGTCAAGCATTAATTGCTCATTCTCCTCATTTTTGGGTTGTAGACTCCGGAGCAACAGACCACATCGCGAGGGACAGAGTAGGGTTCGTTGAGTATCGCTGAGTACCTGCTGAGAGCAGAAAAGTTTACATGGGGAATGAGTCCAGTGTGGAGGTGCTTGGCATTGGCACATTCAAGCTGGAAATGCGACGAGGGCGCACCTTGTATCTTCATGATGTTCTTTATGCTCCGGATATTCGGCGAAACTTAGTTTCAGTTATTAGCATGATGAGCCTTGGTTTTAGTTTTTGTTTTGAGAATAATGGTGTTAGCATTTATTTGGGAACAATTTTTTATGGTTTTGGTTATCTTTCAGATGGTTTTTTAGTTTTGGATGTGGATGATTCTAGTATTAATAAAAATGCCAATGGCTCTATTTCTAATATTGCATCTTTTTGTGATAATGATTCTATGAGATGGCATGCTAGATTAGGCCACATAGGGCAAGACAGGATGACTAGATTGGCTAGAGAAGGTCTTTTAAGCCCACTCGCTAGAGTCACTTTGCCTACTTGTGAGCACTGTCTTGCTGGAAAGGCAACAAGAAAACCATTTGGGAAAGCCATAAGGGCATCTATCCCATTGCAACTTATTCATTCTGATATATGTGGACCAATGAATGTGAGGGCAAGGCATGGAGCCCCTTATTTCATCACATTTATAGATGATTGCACACGTTTTGGTCATGTCTATCTGATTTCTCACAAGTCAGAAGCATTGGATTGCTTTAGACGGTATGTTAATGAGGTTGAGAATCAGTTAGACAAGAGCATTAAAGCTCTAAGGACTGACCGAGGACGTGAGTATCTATCTGAGCAATTTAAAGTGCTCTGTGAGGAAAAAGGAGTTATCAAGCAATTGACAATTCCTAGGACTCCGCAACAAAATGGTGTAGCGGAGAGAAGGAATCGCACATTGCTTGACATGGTTAGATCAATGATGGCGCAAGCTAATCTTTCAATTTCTTTTTGGGGAGATGCTTTGTTGACTGCTGCCTACGTCCTTAACCGTGTGCCCTCCAAATCAGTTTCTTCCACCCCATATGAGATGTGGACTGGCAAAAAGCCTGATTTGGGCAATTTGCGGCCTTGGGGTTCGGCAGCTTACATACACAACGCTTCTCATAAGTTTGGGAAGTTGGGCCCTAGAGGAAAGAAGTGTATCTTCATTCGCTATAGTGAGCATTCTAAGGGCTATGTGTTTGTTGGGGAGCATCCGGATGGAAGTGTGACTGAAATTGAGTCGCGAGATGTGGATTTCCTAGAGGAGGATTTCCCTAGCAGAGGTGAGGTAACTAGAGAAGTAGAATTCTACAAGATGGAGGATCTACTTGAAGGCGCACCTAGTAGCTTAGTAGAGAATGAGGAAATAATTCCTCAAGCTCCTAGGGACAGTGGGAGCGATCTACCTACCCATGGATTAGATCCAATGGATGAGGATTCTCAGGATTCTCAACTACGTAGAAGCAAACGTGGAGCTATACCCCGTCGTCGTTTTGAGATTGAAGGGGAAGCATTCATGATTGCTCCGAGTGATGAGATGGAGCCTAAGAATCTCAAAGAGGCTCTCTCATCCCCTGCTAGTAAAGAATGGAGTACTGCAATGGATGAAGAAATAGAGTCTATGAAGAAAAATCATGTCTGGGACTTGGTTGATTTGCCGCTAGGGCGCAAGACTATTGGGAACAAATGGGTTCTCAAAATCAAGCGCAAGGCGGATGGTTCCATAGAAAGGTATAAGGCTCGCCTAGTGGCGAAAGGTTACACCCAACGAGAGGGTGTGGACTATGAGGAAACTTTTTCACCAGTTGTAAGGTTTGCCTCTATTCGCCTAATCTTGGCCATAGTAGCTCAGTTGGACTTAGAGCTATATCAGATGGACGTTAAAACTGCATTTCTCAATGGAGAATTGGATGAAGAGATCTATATGGATCAACCAGAAGGCTTTGTGGCAGTAGGTCAGGAGCACAAAGTTTGCAAGCTTCAACGATCTATTTATGGCTTAAAGCGATCATCCAGACAGTGGAATCTGAGATTTCATCGAGCCATTGTTTCAAATGGGTTTACGATGATTGAGATCACTGTGTGTACGTTAAGCGGTCCAAGGATTTTTTTCTGATATTGTCATCATATGTAGATGACATATTATTGGCTGGAAATGACAAGGAGATGATTGTCGCCACTAAAATGTGGTTGTTCTCTACATTTGAAATGAAGGACATGGGTGAGGCGAGCTATGTGCTCGGTGTTAAGATCCTTAGGGATCGCTCTAGGAGACTTCTTGGTTTGTCTCAAGAGACTTACATTAAGACTATTCTAGAGCGGTTCCAGATGCAGAGCTGCAAACCCATTGACACTCCTGTTGCAAAAGGCAAGAGCCTAAGCCTTGATATGGGTCCTAAGACTCAAGAAGAAAATGAAAAGATGGCCCGTGTTCCCTATGCAAATGCTGTTGGAAGCTTGATGTATGCTATGATGTGTACACGTCCTAACATTTGTTATGCAGTCGGATTGGTGAGTCGTTACCAATCCAACCCAGGACCGGCTCATTGGAAAGCAGTTAAGAGGATATTACGATATCTTAGAGGGACAGCAGATTACACACTTTGCTACCAGAGTTCAAATCTACATCTAGTTGGCTATTGTGATGCTGACTGGGGAGGAGACCTAGATGAGCGTAAGTCTACTTCAGGATATGCTTTCATGCTTAGCGATGGTGCTATTTCTTGGAGCAGTAAGAAGCAATCCTGTATCGCCTTATCGACTATGGAGGCTGAATTTGTGGCTTGTTCATCTGCCGTTCAGGAAGTCGTGTGGTTGAGGAGATTCCTTCAGCATTTGGATGTTGTCACACACACTTCAGACCCCGTGACTATCCATTGTGATAGCATGGCTGCACTCGCTTACGCTAAGGATCCTAAATACCATGGCAGAACCAAACACATTGATGTGAGGTTCAACTTTATCAGAGACATTTTGGCGCAGAAAGAAGTGATCCTGGAGCACATCCCTACGAGTCGCATGGTTGCGGACCCTTTGACTAAGCCCATTGCTAGAGATGTTTATCTTACTCATGTTAGGGCTTTAGGACTACGTAGGTGGTGATATTTTTTTATGTGTATTCAGTTGAACTCATTTTGGGGGATATTTATGCCATTAGTATTCATACTTGTTTCTATTACACATTTATGTTTACTACTTTTAGTAATGGTTTGTGAATTAGCATACACAAAATAATTAAATTGATGTTAGCAGGCAAGATTGGCTCATTCACACGAGCAATCGCCCTTAGCACTGGGTAGCGAGTAAGGATGAGACTAGAAGCTAAAATTATCCACTAGCTATGTCGCCTTGGTTGGAGCCAAGATGAGGTCTTGTTAGAGACCGACCATGGATATGAGAGTACCCACTTTTCCATGATATGTCTGTTATGGATAGCCAGATGCGAGATCTCATTTGATGCCTGAGAAGCGAGCAAATAGAGAATTCGAGTTAGACGCTAGGAAGCGACTCGTGCGCTTAAGAGCGACTAGACTAAGATCTGTATGGTGTGTGAGTTTAACATCACTCTTTGGAAGAGTAACTCCACTATAACATGCATTCATACTGCATGTGCTTATCGACCCATTAGCGAGGTGAAAGAATGGATCCCTGCTTCTTCACCGTGTGAGTCCTAAAAGTCATTTTTCCCTAAATGACTTCACTTTGTGCCTTTTGTGACCTTTGACTATGTCATAAGATGAGGAGTTGATGTTCAGCTACTTTGGTATGTTGCCTGCGGTCATGTATGATTCGGCTTTAAGGGACATTATTGGGAAAGCGGTCAATTTCAAATTGAATGATATGAGGGTGAAGGGAAGATCATCTAGTTCTACATCTCTGCTCTATATTCACTGTCGACAACTCACATCGCTCTTTATAGGATGCTGATTGGGTGTGAATATAATGCGGGACCTAGGAGAGTCAAACATGCTCTTTGAGGGATTAGAGATGTTTTTTGGACTAATGTAGCTAGATGGGTCTGGGTACATGAGACACTATTTCTGTTCTTTTTGGGTTGATGTCTCTATGCTGACTCATATTGAGTTTCTAGTATAGAGCTCCCACTTGCAGGTGTTCTCAGCGGTCGCACGGTGCATTGGCTAGTATGAGATTGTTCATTTTTTGGGAGATTGAGATAGAGATGTGGCAGTGTCATGCCAACTCATGTGCGAGTGGGAGATGTTAGTAATGGGCGCCCATGTGGCATGACCATTTGAATTTGAATTTGAACCTTATCCAAATAGGTTTTGAATTGAATTCAAACCTATTTAGGATAACCACTCAGGATACAGATATTATCAGTTTTAACTGATATGGATAAATAATAATAACATATTATATATCTGATATATGGTTATGGGTAATTAAGAGAGAAACAACGTATGATCTGTTTCTACCCATATACTGACTCTCTCCCAAAAACAACGATAAAGTCTTTGGCACTGTGATTTGTGTGGGTGATATTCAATCTGTGATATCACTTCACTGCTGGGTTGGCTTATCAGTTTCTGGAAGCACATGATTTATCCACGAGGTTCTATCATCAAAAAGGTATGATCTAAACATTTTATCCGCTGCATGTTTTGTGTTTTGATTTACATTTCAGTTTTTTGGACTCTCTAGAGTGTCTTTGATATATTTTTAGTGAATTTTTAATTATTTCGCAAAATCAAACTCGCTACAATTTTCTCACTTTCACATGTTCTTGATAAAAAGCAAACCTTGCCCAGCAAATTTAGTAGACTCCAAAAACTCTCAAAGTTATCACACTTCATATAAGAATAATTTATTTGACTAAGAAACAATTATTTGGAAAATGATGTGTGGATATCATTTTTCATTTTTTACTAGGTACATTGAGTTGGATAAAGGATCATATTTAGCTTATTAAATGAGAATTAATGGGTAAGGAATAACAATTTTTTAAAACTAATATACACTCCATGCTTATTCCCACATTTTTTAGGATCTTCAATGTAGATCAGTTCAACATGTGGAGTTTTTAAAGAACATGTGGAGTTTTTAAAGAACTATCCATGTCTCTTCCCCACTTTCATTCCCATTTCCATTCCCAAACTCTTCTTCCACTTTATATTCATAATTTGAGCTAGTCATAATTGGGAGTAAATTAATGTCCAAGTTGAAAAGACATCTTCCCCAAGAGGGACACTACAATGTACACTATAATATAAGCATGAAATATGAACAATCCAACAAGAGTAACACTACAGTCTTAGACTTTGACAAAAAGATAGCAGATCTATAAGCATATCTTTTACATAAGAATGAAGCTTGAAAGAGTCCATCAACACTCTTTAAGAGATATCTATTAAACTGGGCAAGGCATGTGCGAAGTGCACCTCAGTCAATACAACAATGACAGCAGATCTTTTATGTCAAAGCAAATCACAATACCCCATCTTCACAAAATTCTATCTTCTTTCTATGCTAGCATTTCATTAATTTTGCATAAGAATATAATTGGAGCACCTCTTTAGGAGAGGTCAAGGATTCAAGTCAATTAAAAAAAATAAAAAATATATAACGTTTTGACTTGTAGGGTTGGACTTGTATGCTCTGGTTTAATTTTTTTTTGTTCTTTTTTTTTCTTTTGGGTGCAAACTCTGTTTTGAGGTGGTTGTGTTTCTTGATAGTTTGGTCTCATGGGGGTTTCAATTCAAATTAATAGGGTAAGGCCAAGAAAATGAATTCCTATTCATGAGGCACTTAAAAAAGGGTTAATTAGTCCACCTAACAGTCTTACTCCCCACTGCCCAGGGGCAATTAGTCAATGCCATGTTGATCATTCATGTTAAAGAACAACATTTTTGGGGAAGCTTATGAATTCCATCTTTGTTATGGGAAATTAGCATTACCAGAGTTAGCCAACACCGAATCATTTTTTCCCCTGAGTTTTTGCTAACCCTAGTTGATACGGTGATAATCATTTAGATCCCCTTACACGAAAAGGTTAAAAAAAAAAAATTTTAAAAACCAACCAACCAACTCTTCCCTCCTAAATCATGAAAATTTATAATTGCATTCCAATTCAACAAATTCCCAAATTTTATATTTTGCTTCTTGGTCAGTTGTAATTCCAAAAAGATTTGGAAATTTATCTTGTAATTTCACCTTTTGTTAATTTCCTTGGAACATATTCGTCTGCAATGCACAATTCAATTTTTCTCTTGGTTTTCTTCCTTCAGACTGTAAAGTATCTGATTGCCCCTCACTGTTATCTACATGGCGCATGGGGGTTGTTGGCTGGCACGTTCTTTGAGATTTTTGCAGCCCTATGCTTTATTATATATACTTAGTTTAGTCTGTGTGATGGAGCAGTTTAGAAGTTAAAGCTTGTTTGAAAGTTAATTAGTGGGATTGTGGGTGTGTTGGGGGAAGCTCATCATACGTGATTGAATGAAGAAAGCTAAAAGAGCACTTGCATTGATAATATTTCAGTCCTGTCGTGCTCAAAAGAGACAAGATACAGCTTGAACTGAGATTTAATCACCATAGCTAGTTGCTTGTAATGTATCATACATATAAGTATTATGTGCATATAAATGTGTTTGTTCATGTGCCCGTCATGTTCGAAAGATGCATGATACAGCTTAAAGTGAGACTTAATCACCACTAGTTGCTTGAATTTGATAATGTGTCATACGTATGGGTATTATGTGCATCTAAATATGTGTTGTTCCTGTGGTTGTGAGTTCTCTAATGGTTTTAATTACTTACTAGTCCAGATTCTTGTTCTGCATTTGAATAGCATTCTCATGATCTTTGGTGGTTTTAAATCATGATTACTCAACACTCAATATGCTTGCTAGATGGTAAAAAACTTGGTATTCTATCATTAAAAATAAGTACAGGATTCAAGCCAACAGGTGGGATTCTAAAGTGATTAACTAGAGAAATTCATGTGCTCCTCTCAATTGTTGGATTTATTCTATGATTTAATTTGTTTCATGAGGATAAAATTCTTAGAATATGTAGAATTAAGGTCCATCTTGCAAAATCATTCGCAACACAAAAACACAAAAAACAAAAACAGAACAGTAAAGTATCAAGGTATGCTTGAACTCACAGATCAGACAGACGATGCACATATAAATTGCATACAAATTGTAAAACCAAGAAAATGGGAGAGACCCAGTTTACAGAGGAACAAGGAAAGTTTGTGCTATACATATATATATATATATATATCTAAAGAGAGAGAGAGAGGGTTTATGAGTTGCATAGAAGGGGAAGACAGAGAGATAGAAGGATCCATACCTTCAGGAAGAGGTCGATGGAGGGAGTTGCAGACAACGTTGAAGGAGAAGATCGATTTTGCTGAAAGAGCAGATCGATTTCGCTGAAAGAGTAGATCAATTTCGCGGGAGAGACGTGTTTGGAGATCGATTCCGCGCTGAAGAAGCATATCGATTTCGCGGGAGAGACGAGTTTGGAGAGCATTCAATCACTCTCTAATTGAAGCCAGCGGAGAAGCCGTGAGGGAAAATAGGAAGCCATTTAGCCAGCCCGTTGGAGTGAGAATATTAGGCTGATATGAGCTAAAATAGCTAACAGTACCAATATACCTCTTCCCTTGGAGTTGCTCTCCTTTTTTTTTTTTTTTTTTTTTTAATCTTGCAAGCTACTTGTCCTTGGGGCAAAAGAACATATATATATATATATATATGAAGGAGAAGGGTATTTGATGTTTTTAATGTAAGAATCAATTAGCATTTGTAATAATAATAACAAGGCTATCACCCGTACTATGCACAAGATAATTATAGATATTTAGATTTTTTTAAGATTTTTTTTAATATATAAATTATGTTTTTGAAGATTTTTTATATAAATAATTTAACAATCTCATCACTAACCACAATGTATGGGAAAAGTTAAAAAGGGTATTGTAGTAATTATGCACGGGTTGTATCTATAGTTATTTGTATGAGGAGATTTTAAATGCTAATCAGGGGATTTAAACAAAATCAAAAATTGCAGGCATGTGGATTGGAAAAAATTAATAAATGCTGATCAGGGAATTTTGATCAAATCAATAAACGCTGAGATTTTTTTTTTAAATAAAAAATTTAGAATATTAAGATTGAGAGATTGGAGCTCCCACAAGGCTTGGGGGTTAGAAACCCCATTTTTCTTAATATATACTAGCCTATCACCCGTGCTATGCACGGGATAATTATAAATATTTATATTTGTTTCAATTTTTTTTAATATATAAATTATGTTTTTTAAGATTTTTTATAAAAATAATTTAACAATCTTATCACTAACCATAGCGTACATGAGAAATTAAAAAGGCTACTGTAGTAACTATGCACGAGCTACATCTATAATTATTTGTATGAGGGGATTTTAAATGCTAATCAAAGATTTTGATCAAATCAATAAATGCAGGCATGTGGATTGGAAAAAGTTAATAAATGCTGATCAGGCGATTTTGACCAAATCAATAAATGCTGAGGGTTTTTTTTTTTAAATAAAAAATTTAGAAAATTAAGATTGAGAAATTGGATCTCCCACAAGGCTTGGGGTTTAGAAACCCCCTTTTTCTTAATATATTTACAATTATCTATATATGTGAATTGCGATTTTTAAATGTCTTTTTTTTTATTATTTTAAATGTCTTCTTTTTTTCCTTTTTTATATTATATTAAAGTTTAATATTTTGATAATAATCATATGTGTTAGACTTTTCAAGGAATTAAATGTCTTTTTTTTATTATATTATATTAAAGTTTAATATTTTGATAATAGTCATATATGTTGGACTTTTCAAGAAATTTTTTTTATGCTTGTTCTTAATGCATTAAAGTGTTATTATGAGGGATAATAACCATATGTGTTGGGACTTTTCATGGAATTCATATGTGTTGGATTTCAAAGAATTTTTTTATGCTTGTTCTTGATGCATTAAAGTGTTATTATGAGGGTAAGGCTTGGGAGTTGGAATAAGTTAATAAATACTAAGGTTTTTTTTTTTTTAAATCAAAAAATCAGGAAATTTAGATTGGGAGATTGGAGCTCCCACAAGGTTTGGGGTTAAAAACCCCTTTTTGCTTAATATATAGTATAGATATAGATATATATATATATATATAGATAGATAGATAGATAGATATAGATATAGATATAGATAGATATAGATATGGCTATAGAGATAGATACTAGTCACTATTTATTTACTTTGAGATTCATTAATTTGCAGTAAATTAGTGTTGGACAATCTTCACTGTATTTCGAACAAATTAAGTTTGTGTACTTAACAACAAACAAAAGAAATAAAAGAAAGGAGAGAGATTGTTTGATTACAAAAAATCAAACTAGAAAATAAAATAAATAAATAAAAATAGATTTTTATTTTATTACAAAAATAAAATCAAAATCTGATTTAAATAAATAATAATAAAACAAAAAATAAATTAACAACTTACTTGATTAATTTCTTGAACAAACGTTTGATCAAGTTCAATGTTTAACATTGTGTCCATAAGATAGATTCGTCATCTCCATGGTACTTTCAGATTTTCGGATTTCTATCTCCCAGGATAAAATAATCAACAACGAATAAATGCAGCACTATAATTTATTCGCACAACGAACATACTTTGTGTTTACACTCTTTCTCACAGAAAATTAGATGCAGCAAAATGCAGAGAGCAGTAGTAGATTTAAGGACAAAAATTGGAGTGAAAATCCAAATGAGGGACTAGTCTATTTATACGTGTAATTGTGACTTTTCAATTTGAATCCAACAAGTAGCAAATCTGTTTTCAATAGGTACAGTATCTGTTCGGCTCTGTTTTGAACAGATACAACCTGTTCGGTTTGAATTTTGAATAGATAATCGAATCTGGTTTGAATTTCAAACAAATAAAACAATTTTGGGTTTGAATCTAGACAGATTCGGATTTGTTTGAACCTATACAAAATTCTGAAGAGGTGCAACAAATTTGAATTCAAAAATTGAAATTTAAACTGGACAGATTTTATTTTACCAAAAAATAAAATTGAATTCAAATGTTTTTGGCCCAAAAAGATAAGTATTGGGCCAAACAAGCCCAACTCAACCTCACACCACGCACTTGCGCCCAGGCTTAGCCTAGTCCGCCTGACCGACCGGACGGACGGCGGTGGCGGCGCGCACGTGTTTGGTTATTTTTGGGTCCAATGGGTCTAGCCCAATTTGCCCATAACCTCTCCCTTCTATAAACTTGGGGTGCCCCTTGGGGCTCTCCCCAAGTTATAATTCCAAGCTATATAAACCCACAAAATTCTTCCTACCAAACCAATGTGGGACAAGCCTTAATTCAAACTTTAAGGAATTTCCACCAAAAACTCCATTTCCATGGAGCTCACTTTGGCTTCAATTTTCCATTCACCCGATAATGGTTTTGAGCAACCAAATATACTACGTGATTCACAACGCGACATAGAACGCGTTACCACTTAGGGTTTTGAGCAACAAAATATACTACATGATTCACAACGCGGCATAGAACACGTTACCACTTAGACCCGCGAAATTCGACGCATGGGTCCCACTTAAAAATTAGACCAAAGTTAAGAAAAAATTCTGTTTTCCAGATTTTTTCAAAACCCATTTCAACAATCTCCCACATGAATGGAATTGATGACAACAGAAATGCAACGATATGCAGAATTTGTCGAAAGAGTATAAATCGAAAATATCTTGCATTAGGATAGGTAGCTTTCGGCCTTGAACCTTCCCTAGTGATAACCTATCGAACTTACTAGCTAACCAATAGACGCGATGCCTTGAATTGTTCAGCCGTTTGTGTAAGCCAAGACAATAGATTTCATACAAAATATCTTCTAACACATCGTGGTTCTCACGGTTGTGTTCATTTTGGCCTTGAACGCTCCTGGTTGTTAATGAGTGTTTCTAGAGAATTTAGCCTCTTCATTCTCATAAAACTGGCCCCAGTTCGACACTCATATAGGTGATTCTTATTATGAGTATCTCTTATACTCGTCTTGATTTTATGCTTCAATCAAGATATAAGTAATCATTAAAAGCTAAGCTTATCCTTAGACCTCTGCATACAACACATGTTGCAGATATCACTCTCACCATAGGAATGGGTAAGGAATTTTAATCCCTTGGTGATTTCTGGCGAGCCACACATAACTTAGTTGTCTCTTTGAACTTAGTTCTTAGGATCTCCAGTCATATAAGTAGGGTTACCATTATGATGACTCTTATGTAATAGGTTTTAATCCCATCCCCTTTGATGAACTACACACTGGCTTTTTTGTCAAACCTTTTGTTAACGGAGCCGCAATATTCTCTTTAGATTTTATATAACCTATTGAGATTATTCCATTCGAGAGCAATTGCCTTACGATATTATGTCAACAACGAATATGTCGTGACTTACCATTATGCATATGATTCTGTGCCCTGTCTATTGCAAATTGACTATCACAATGAATGCAAATAGCTGGCATAGGTTTTGGCCACATTGGAATGTCTTCTAAGAAGTGGCGAAGCCATTCAGCTTTTTCTCCTGCTTTGTCTAAAGCAATGAACTCAGATTCTATTGTGGGTCGTGCGATGCATGTTTGTTTCGTGGATTTCCAAAAAAACAGTAGCACCTCCCAGAGTACAGACATATCCACTAGTGGATTTTGAATCTTTAGTATCCGATTTCCAATTGGCATCACACTAACTTTCGAGTACTGCTGGATATCGAGTAAAGTTCAAATCATGATCACGGGTAAATCTTAGATATCTAAGAACTCAAATGATCGTTTTCCAATGGTCTTCTCCGGGGTTATTAGTGTACCTACTCAATTTACTGACTGTATAAGCTATGTCAGGACGAGTATAATTCGTTAGGCATATTAGGCTTCCAATGATTTGGGAGTATTTTAACTGAGACACCACATCACCTTTATTTTTTGATAAATAAAGACTGATGTCTACATGTGTTCTAGCTACATTCATATCATTCTTGATAAATTTACCAAGGATTTTCTCAATAAAATGTGATTGAGATAATGCATATCCGTCATATATTTTAGTAATTTTTATTCCTAATATTACATCTACGACCCCCATATCTTTCATATCAAATCTTTTTTTGAGTATTTGCTTAGTTGATTTGATCATGCTTTGACTGTTTCCAATGATAAGCATGTCATCCATATAAAGACAAACTATGACATATCCTTGGTCAGTGTTTTTAACATAGACGCACTTGTTACATTCGTTTATCTTAAACCCATTAGGAAGCATAGCATGATCAAATTTTTCATGCCATTGCTTAGGTGCTTGTTTTAATCCATAAAGAGATTTTACAAGCCGACAAACTTTCTTTTCTTGCCCGGGTACTACAAACCCTTCAGGTTGCTCCATATAAATCTCTTCATTTAGATCACTGTTTAAGAAAGTTGTCTTAACATCCATTTAATGTATTTCTAAATTATACAGCGCTGCTATGGCCATAAGCATGCAGATGGATGTTATTCTTGTCATAGGAGAATATGTGTCAAAATAGTCCAGACCTTCCTTTTGTCTGTAACCTTTTACTATAAGTCTTGCTTTATACTTGTCAATTGAACCATCTGCTTTCATTTTTCTCTTGAATATCCATTTATATCCAAGAGGTTTAGATCCGGGTGGAAGATCCACCAATTCCCAAGTATGATTTTGCATAATGGATTCAATTTTATTATTAACAGTCTCTTTCCACAAAGGTGCTTCAGGACCTGTCATTGCTTCATTAAAGCTTTGAGGTTCATTTTCTAACAAGTATGTCAGAAAATCTGGACCAAAGGATTTTGATGTTCTTGCTCTCTTATTTTGTCTTGGTTCATCATCAGTTAAATCCTGTTGGTTGAGACCATTACTAGTCTCTTGTGTTTGATTGTCATTAGTCTCTTGACTTTGTGTACAATCATAAGTTCTTTTCTGTGAACTTAATTCTTGTCCTTTCTTGTAAGGAAAGACGTGTTCAAAAAACACAACATTCATTAATTCTATAATAGTGTTCACATTTATATCAGGTATTTCTGATTTATAAGTCAAAAACGGATATGCACTACTAGTCTGAGTATAACCAATAAACAAACAATCCACTGTTTTTGGTCCTGTCTTAGTCTTTTTAGGAACAGGAACTTCTACTTTTGCCAAACACCCCCACACTTTTAAGTATTTGTAGGAAGGCGGTCGACCTTTCCACAATTCATAAGGAGTGCTGCTAGTTTTCTTGTGGGGTATTCTGTTAAGAACATAATTACCAGACAAAATTGCTTCCCCCCACAAGTTCTGCGGTAAGCTTAAACTTAGTAACATGGCATTCATCATTTCTTTAAGGGTTCTATTCTTCCTTTCAGCAATTCCATTTTGCTGTGGAGAATAGGGTGCTGTAGTTTGGTGAATAATGTCATGCTGTGCACAAAATTCATTTAATGGTGCATCATATTCACCACCCCGATTACTTCTAACCATTTTAATGGTTTTACCAAGTTGATTTTCAACTTCAGTTTTGTAGAGTTTAAACATTTCTAAGGCTTCATCTTTACTTCTGAGTAAATAAACATAACAATATCTTGTGCAATCATCGATAAATGTTATGAAATAGTTTCTGCCTCCTCTAGTTTGAACAAATTTAAGATCACATACATCAGTTTGAATTAATTCTAGAGGTTCGATTTTTCTTTCAACCGATTTAAATGGAGCCTTAGTTAGTTTCGCTTCTACACAAATCTCACATTTGTGATTAGGATCAATTTCAAACTTTGATATATAATCCAAACCAATTAATCTACGCAAAACATCAAAATTCACATGTCCTAATCTATCATGCCATAAATTTGACTCAAGAATATAAGCAAAAGATGTATTATTCTTATTAATAGCAAGTTTTGGTATAACCGTCATTACATTCAACTTGAAGAGACCATCACTCATGTATCCTTTACCAACATACATACCACTCTTTGATAATACAAATTTATCATACTCAAATACAAGCCTAAAATCATTTTTACTTAACAAAGAGCCAGAAACTAAATTCTTCTGGATGTCTGGTACATACAGTACGTTGTTGAGGGTAAGTTCTTTCCCTCATGTCATCTTTAAGATCACATTTTCTTGTCGAGCCACAGTAGAAGTAGAAGAATTTCCCATGAAAAGTTGTTCATCATTTGTAGCCTCATTATAAGTAGTGAACATCTTCTTGTCCGCACAAATGTGACGAGTTTCCCCAGTGTCAACCCACCATTCGTTGGGATTTCCAACCAAATTAGCCTCAGACACCACAACAGAGAGATTAATGTCATTTACCCCATCAGAGATGTAATCTAATTCTGTCACATTGGCTTGATTGGTGGTCTTCTTGCTTGTACTTCCGCGATCTTTCTTAGGACAGCGGCAATCAGAAGCTCGATGTCTGGTCTTGCCACAATTATAGCATTTTTCTTTGAACTTCTTGTTGCCATTATTGTCGCCTTGTTTAGGACCATCTCTAGTAAACTTCCTCTTTTTGTTATGTGGTTTGTGCACTTGTTCAACCACATTAGCCTTAGACTTTATGGGATTTTTGCCATTCCTCTTTTCAGCCTTTTGGTTATCTTCCTCAATTCTCAATCTTACAATCAATTCATCTATGGTCATCTCCTTGCGTTTATGTTTTAAATAATTTTTGAAATCTTTTCAAGCCGGTGGTAACTTTTCCACTAAAGCAGCGACTTGGAAAGACTCGCCAAGAGATATACCTTCAAAATGAATATCATGCAAAATTATTTGAAAATTTTGAACTTGAGAAATTACCGTTTGGGAGTCTACCATAACGAAGTCCAGAAATTTATCGACAACAAATTTCTTTATGCCGGCATCCTCTATCTTGTATTTTTTCTCCAAAGAATCCCACAATTCTTTTGCTGATTTCAGAGGGCTGTAAACATAATACAACATGTTGTCAAGGCCATTGAGGATGTAGTTTCTGAAAAGGAAATCAGAATGTTTCCATGTGTCTACAACGGCAACAACTTGCCGATCACATTCATCATCTCTAAGTACTGGAGGCTCTTCACAGAGAAACCAGGTCAAATTTAGAGTTATAAGCTAGAACAGCATTTTCTGCTGCCATCTCTTAAACTCAGTGCCATTAAATTTTTTCGATTTTTCTCCATGATTATCAGAACTTGAACATGGTTCTGGATAGGGATCGGAGTCGTTGTAACGATCAGATTTGGAGTATGACTATCAGTAGCCATAATGTTTGATTACAAAAATCAGAAAAAACCAAAACACAAATTAATTTTCTAGTTACTAAAACCAGAAAATAAATTATAACACAAAATAATTTTATTTTCCTTGTTACTAAAACTAGAAAAATAAAATGCCACAATAATTTTTTGTAACACAAATTAATATTCTGCAATTGTTAATGACACAAGTATATTATTACTAGTTGTCAAAGAAAATAAACAATATATTACTATTATTTGTCAAACAGTAGATTACTACTATTTGTATTTTCCAACCAGAATATTTCTTTGTGAAATCACAGAAAAATAAATACAATGAAGATACCAAAAACGAAACTTTCTTAAGATTGTTGGACAATCTTCACTGTATTCCGAATAAATTAAGTTTGTGTACTTAACAACAAACAAAAGAAATAAAAGAAATGAGAGAGATTGTTTGATTACAAAAAATCAAACTAGAAAATAAAATAAATAAATAAAAACAAATTTTTATTTTGTAACAAAAACAAAATCAAAATCTGATTTAAATAAATAATAATAAAATAGAAAATAAATTAACAACTTACTTGATTAATTTCTTGAACAAACTTTTGATCAAGTCCAGTGTTTAACACTGTGTCCTTAAGACAGATTCGTCCTCTCCACGGTGCTTTCAGATTTTCGGACGTCTATCTCCTAGGATAAAATGATCAACAACGAATAAATGCAGCACTACAATTTACTCGCACAACGAACATACTTTGTGTTTACACTCTTTCTCACAGAAAATTAGATGCAGCAAAATGCAGAGAGCAGTAGCAAATTTAAGGGCAAAAATTGGAGTGAAAATCCAAATGAGGGACTAGTCTATTTATAGGTGTAATGGTGACTTTTCAATTCGAATCCAACAGGTAGCAAATCTGTTTTGAACAGATACAGTACCTGTTCGACTCTGTTTTGAACAAATACAACCTGTTCGATTTGAATTTTGAATAGATAACCGAATCTGGTTTGAATTTCAAACAGATAAAACAGTTTTGGGTTTGAATCTGGACAGATTCGGATCTGTTTGAACTTGTACAAAATACTGAAGAGGTGTAACAAATTTGAATTCAAAAATTGAAATTTAAACTAGACAGATTTTATTTTACCAAAAAATAAAATTGAATTCAAATGTTTTTGGCCCAAAAAGATAAGTATTGGGCCGGATAAGCCCAACCTAACCTTACACCAACACCTAGGCCCAGCCCAGCCCGACCGATCGGACGGCGGCGGCAGCGCACGGTTATTTGTGGGTCCAATGGATCTAGCCCAATTTGCCCATAACCTCTCTCTTCTACAAACTTGGAGTGCCCCTTGGGGCTCTCCCCAAGTTATAATTCCAAGCTATATAAACCTACAAAATTCTTCCCACCAAACCAATGTGGGACAAGCCTTAATTCAAACTTTAAGGAATTTTCACCAAAAACTCCATTTTCGTGGAGCTCACTTTGGCTTTAATTTTTCATTCAACCGATAATGGTTTTATATATATAATTATAATTTAATTATTATGATATTTAAAAAAATTATCTTGAAATACAAATAAATAAATAACTTACATATAAAATTCTACACAAATTCAATTTCAATTATAATAACCAATTTTATATGGATTCTATTTGAGAAATACTTGTTTTCTATATATATATATATATATATATAATTATAATTTAATTATTATGATATTTGAAAAAATTATCTTGATATACAAATTAATAAATAAATAAGATATAATATGCTTGATTATGTACATCACACGGATTAAATTAATTTTTTTATATTTTATATTTTTTTTTCTATCTTATTGATGTCTTAATATTAATTTATATTTAATTATATATATATAGAAAAATTAGTAAAACATGCCTTTCTAACTTTGTGTAGTAGGAGAGGTTCAAGATATTTTTTTATTAGCTAAGTGTCACGACCCAAACCCGCCCCTTTAGGTTTAGCGACGTAACCGGCTAGTAATCCAGGGATTACCAAAGGTCTCTTAGCAGAATAACAAAATATAAGAAGCTGCGGAAGCAAATATACAAAATATACATAGCTCATAGAGTTGTGCAGACATACATGTGACAGAACTTCGAAGCTTTATAACATATACACATAAGATGTCATGTCTACACAAGTCTCACAACACTGTGTAAGCATCATCAAAAGGGACTTAGCCCAATGTACAGATAAACGAAATATAAACATTTTCAGCATGGTACACAAAGCAATTTTGACATAGTCTACAAAACTTGACTTCTATACATAGAAACCTCATGGTGGGTGGCTCGACAAAACAGAACATAGGCCTTCAATTCTGGGCTTGATCACACGCTTGGTCATCTACATACATAAATAATACAGTGAGCTAGAGTCCGGTGAATAATAACAGAGTAAAGGGTTTAAATGAATGATATCCATAACAAAATAGGAAACCAGAGTTCATATCAGAAACAGATTTATATTCATTTTCTTGTTTAACTTCATACAGAAATTAAAGTTCACACTTCGTTATACATGGTACATCCAATAACGTTATCATGCTTGTCAGTTCTATAAGGAACCTCCGGTACCGGGAACTTGTAATATACTTGAGCCACGGTATTGTTACCCCCGGGCAAGGGCCATGAGACCACGGTATTATTACCCTCGGACAAGGGCCTTGCTTATAAACCACGGTATTGTTACCTCCGGGCAAGGGCCTTGTGCTAAGGATGCCACGAATACTTGTCAGCAATTAAACAATCATTCATTGGACATAATATAACATTTCATAAATCATAGCATTTCTTGTCATATCATATCATATAAGAAATTACTTAGACGTAAACATAGCTTTACAAGATTATTACTCATAGATGGTTCCACTTGCAGAACAGACAAATCAGATAACTTGTGGCGCGTAATCTACACACACGCAGAGCAGAAACACATAATGAAACACACGCTCAGTTGGTACTTAACTTTTTTTGTTCATTCTTAGTGTGTTTCTAAGTCTTAACCTCTTATTGAGTCTTAATCATGGCCTAGGAATGCCTAGGATACAATATGGATGCCAAAATGCACTTTGGAACCTTCAACAAAACTTGTTGTATAACGCCCCGAAATAATCCAACATAAATCTAATACATCAACCCACGTCTACTAAATGATAATAACAACACTCCGTTCATTACACCATCAATCAACAAGGTTTTACAAAGTTCCACATGCGAATTATACATTCAATGATATAGAAATACATGAATCTATAGCATGTAGAGCATCATGTTTCAAAAATAATAAAATGCCTTCATGGGCTTACAATTTCCAAGGCTTCAGCCCGGTTACACAAAAATGGCCTCTCGGACCCATACATGATTACCCCTTGGCTAGCAAAATAAATTTACCACAAAAATAGAGTCATCTACTCTTCACAAAATATATATCCACGCCCTCAGCTTGGCGGGATCACCACATTTTTTCCTGCACCAAAATCCTATAGGGGTGAGTATAAAGCCCAGTAGAGAATTTTTACAAAGTATATATAGTTATGCAACCTTCCAATGTTAAATGCAAATTCCATGCGATGCCATATTAAAGAGAATTTCATTTCATGCTCTTCTTGAAAGTCATCATGTTTCAACAACAGTTTGAAATCTCAATAATTTCGAAACTTCCAATTTTAATCAATAGGGGTGGTAAATACGACTCAGGTAATCCCTAGGTTGGTGTCTGTAAGTAGGCTCAACAAGCACTACCGAAAACCCCACTTTACCGGTTGCTAACCGGAAGGGAAGTGGTACCTCCTCCGCGCTTGTTTTCGGTCTTTCACCCCGAACACTCAGGCCAACTTATCAATTTCATCTACACCTCTTATCTGGACTTACCAACGTATTTACCCCTTAAGCATTTCCATGATTTCATTCACAATATTACATTCTCAATGAAAGTTCCAATTCTCAGTCCAATGTTCGTAACATGCAAGGTTTTAGAAATGCCCATGCTACAATTATCTATATTATGTCACATTTCTCCACTTTCAACATAATTTCAACAACTATTATATGATGATCAAAAAAAAAAACTTCCTTTTTCTCCTTTCAATGCCATTCCACAAATAGCCAAAAACTTACTACTGTTTATCAATAACATAACAACACGTCCCCAATTCATGCACTTCCTTTATTTTCATCATTTCAAGGTTATAGCAAAATTTGGACATGCAATCTCCATTCTCAACAATTCTCATGTGTAGAGAAATTCATCATCAATATACATGCATACACATTTGTGATAAAACAAGGAAACTCTTTACTTCCTTTACTTATCAAGACACAACTATGAATTCATGGATATACATATATCTATATATATATATATATATTATCACCCAAAAACCCTCATCTTCCTTTATTCAAGAAAATCCCCAAAATTTCTAGGTTTTCTTCTTTACAAAACACACACAAACACTCAAAACATTTGAAAGAAATACTAATAATGGCATCATTTCCTTGCCCAAGATGGTTTCAACCCTCAAGACATTATCTTAAAAAGATTTAAGATTTTAAAATCCCCTTTTTGAAATAAACCTACACTCATGAGCCAAAATCAAACTCTCACACTATACCCAAAACAAATCCAAAAGTCTCATCAATCCTTGCAAAACATATATATATATATATAACTCAAGAAGTCCCTACCTCAAGCTTGGTGAAGAGATTCATGAAACCCTAGGATCAAATGGTGTAGAAATCTGATCTCCTCCGTACAAAGTGAAGGTCGTGCCTTGCCCCTCAACTTTGATGAAGGAACTTGGGATAGGAAAGTAATAGATCCAAAGGGATCAAGAACTCTAAGTGTTTTAGGTGTATGGAATGTAGAGAGAAGAGGGAGGAGATGATTTTTAGTGAGAAAGTGATATAAGAAAAATGATACACACAGTCAAAAAAGTGAAGAAAAACAGAGCCCCTCGGATTTAGGCCCGACCGCACGTGCGGCACTTTCCCCCGCACATGCGGAGTGTGCCTCCGGCACGTGCAGCTCTGATCCTTGCACGTACGGGCTCCTTCCGTACCTCCCCTTCCGCACCTGCAATTAAAGCAGTATGCAACCCTCTAAAACTCACCACTTCCCGCATGTGTGGCCCCACCCCGTACGTGTGGCCCTAGCCCAGCAGCCTAGAAAATTTTCAGTTCGACTCCCGACACTCTGGGCCTGATTTCACACCTTTCGAAACAAGTGATACCCAACACCGAAACGAACAAGAATAAGAATTTTGAGGAAAAACTTCCGAACATAACAAACCCAAATGATTAACAGGGCTCTAAGTGAAACCTGACACACTAACAAGGAAAATTCGAGGTTAAACAAAAGAAACAAGACGGATAACACCCCAAGTCATCACATGCTAAAAACAGGGGTCTCGCTCGAGCGCAACTTCCTTCGCTTGCGCTCGAGCGGTCTGCAAACTTTGAAAAAGTACTGGTTGTGTGATTTTCACGCTCGACGGACGCTGGACGATCACTCGAGCTTGAGACTCAAGTCCTCGCTCGAGCGCAACTCTTGTCGCTCGAGCGGTCTACAAAAACATGAAACTTCTGGGAGCTCGCATTTTATGCTCGAGCGGACTTCTAGTCACTCGAGCGAAAATGCAAAAACAAAGGTCACCACTTGAGTGTAGGATCTGTCGCTCGAGCGAAGAGGTCGAATTCTGGGATTTCCAGATTCACCTCCAAACTGCAAAACCTAAATTCAAAGTCTCAAAATGCAACTTTTGGCCCCCAAACTTTGAGAAAACACTAGTAATCTGATAAAACATGGTGAATTCAAAATCATGCCACAAAATTAAGCTCAAAAGCTTTGTCAAATTTTCAAAACTTAACCTTGAAATTGTGAAAACATATCATTACATATCATGCATGTAAAGGTTCAAGTTCAAAGCTTTCAAAACATGATCCAATGAGGTGACTAACTCAAAAACATGTTGAATTCTTAAAAGATTATCAAAGTAAGGACATGCAAGCGAAAATTATTTGAAAACAACCTCAAATTGTGATGAAATGAGCATGCATGCATGATATGGTTCAATTCTAACTCAATTCTTGTATCAACCAACTTAATTCTTTAGAGTTCACGACCTACATATCATGATGTACAATCTAAAGGTTGAATTCTTACCTAGGCTTGTCAATGATGCTCTAGATGATCAATTACTTGAAATTTCAAGCCAAAATTTCCAAGTTCTCAAGCAATCTTCTTAATTTTAAGTTCAAACTCCTCTTCTCTCGCTCTCTCTCTCTCCCACGTTTTGGTGTCTCAGGATGAAGAGTGTGTAGGTGCGAGTGTCTAGTCATATAAGCCCTATATAGCCTTGGTTAAGAGTGAACTAATTAGACTTCAATTAGTCTAAGCAATGACGATTAATTAATTCGCATTAATTCGTTCCGAATCGAATTTTAATTAAACCTACCATAATGTTCTAAAAATTCCAACTAACACATATACCAAGTCAATTTCGCGATCAGATGCTGATAAGGCCTTCAATTCACAGTACAAAACAAAAACAAAAACAAAAACAAAAACAAAAACATATATTTCTACGATAGACAGATAAAAACTCATATAGCACATAACACATGCAATTAACTCAAGATTTCTTCTTGATTACTTATTAGGCATAATTAATCATGGTTAATCACAGGTCGGGGTTGTTACACTAAGGTCCTTCAATATTTTCACAAAGAAAATTTGACTTAGAGAAATTTCATCTGACTTAGAAAAATTTCAAAATTTCTTTGTGAAATCAGAGAAATTTCTCTGTGAATCTCTGAGTTAGGCAAAATTTCTCTGAGTTGAATTTTCTCTGTAAAAATGTTGAGGTACCTTAACTACCATACAAATATTGTATATCTTTTATTTATAAAATCTTTAATATCAAAACCTTAAAAAATTCCCCTATATATAAAAGTAGTGTTTACCATCGAAATTTTTCTTTCTCCTATGTGGCATATCACTCTTCTATTTTTTTTTTTAAGTGTCATGTAACATACTTAGTTATTTCTTAAATCTAATATTTACAAGATTTCTACTTAATCTAAACTACATATAAATAAATTTTAAAATAATTATATGTACTAAAAAATACTTTACGAATTAATTTTCTTCTACTTTTTTCACTTTTATTCAAGTATTCAATTTTTATATTAAATTTAAATATATTTCTTATTTTTTTGTCTATCTTATTTATATTTTATTATTAATTTATATTGAGTTTCCTATGAAACATGAAGTTGTTTATTAGGAAAAACATATATTTAATTTAAATTTTATAAATTCTATATACATACATATATATATATATATATATAATATGTATAAACAGTTTTAAAATAGATATTAAAAAAAAATCAATACTCAACATAATTAATCTATCTATTTTTTTTCTTAATCTAACCGCAGTATACTTATATTTAATTTTTTAAAATATTTTTTGTATAACTTCCATTCCTACTTTTTTTTATTATTATTTCCAACTGAACAAAAATAAATAAATAATTAGAATCGCTTTTAATTGTATGTTACTATTTTCCTTTCCAATTTAACTGTTATTATTAACTAGCAGTTGACCCGTGCAATGCGCGTGCTATTCTTTTTTTCCTTTTTCCTTTTTTTTTTAAAAAAAAAAATTTGATGATACAACGTGTGTTATCAAAGAATAATTTTAATTTTAAATAATTAAAATTAAAGGATGATTTTAATTATTTATTTTGATAATATTGACGCCATCGTTCTATAAAATTATTACTTGAATACTTATATATATTAATTTTAGTTAAATTATTTGTGTATTTTTATAATTTTACTTCTATTGTATTATAAAAGTGTAATTATCATATAATAATTTGGTATGATATATATTATAAAATAGTAAAATATATACTTATTTTGATATTAAAAATAATAGTTAAATTAGAAGAACAATTGGTAACATAAAATTAAAAAGAATTTTAACTATTTAATTTTCTTTTATATTCATTTGGAAAATAAAAATATGTAGAAATAAAAATTATATAACATTTATTAAAAAAATTAAATATAAATATGTTGTAGCTGAATTATCATATAATGATTTTATATGATATATATATATATATATATATACATTAAATTATAAGATTATAAAATAAACACTTATAGAAAATAAACACTTATAGTGATTCCGGCTTTGACCCGACATTTTATTATGTTCCGAACTCGGGTTTCATGGTTAAATGTTGTTGTTCATCTCTTATGCCCCTTGTTGTTCCTTGGATTGGCCATTTGGATTATAGTTGTGTGTTTGGAACAGGTTGGTTGCTTGTTTTTCCAAACCTTTGTTGCCCAGATTTTTGCTCCTCTGCTCAAGCGGGCTGTACAATTTTGCTCATCCACTCGAGTGGCAATTCTTGCGCTCGAGCGGGCTTAGCAAACTCTCAATATTTTTGTAGACCTGCAAATACTGGAATAGTGTATTCTACGCTCGAGCGATGTTTTCTACGTTCAAGCAGGGGGACGCTCGAGCGTCCAATCTTGCGCTCGAGCGATGTCCTTCATCTACAAAACTTCTGAAAGTGTGTATTCGACGCTCGAGCGTCACTTCTTGCGCTCGAGCTAAACATTGTGTCTGATGCTCAAGCGTCACTTTCCATGCTTGAGCTGACTATGTGTATAACAGATAGCAATGATGACTTTTTTCATCACTTTTTCACTTCTCTCTCTCTAAAACTATCCAAAATCTTAGATCTTGAGTTTCTCTCTCTAAAACTCATATTCTCTCTACATTTTCACCTAGATCCATTGGGATCTTCACCCTAGTGCCTTTGAGAAAAAGGTAGAGCATCTCAAGAGCTCCGTTTTGATCCGAGTAGAAGTTGGTTTTGGCATCTTTGAAGCTTCTCCTTTGTTGCTTTGGTCTTCTGAGCTTGAGGTAAGGATTTTTTACACTTTCATATGGTTTTTAACTTAGTTATTTGATGATTGTGTAACAATGGTAGGCTTTGGGTGTATTATGGACAAACTTAGTGTTTGGGTTGTAAAATAAAAAGAGGGGTTTCCAAGTGGAAATGGTTATGAGGGTGAATATAAGGTTATAATTTGACTAAATAATTGATTTTGGCCTCTCTTTTTTTTTTCTTTTCATTTTTTTTTTATAATTTTCAAAAAAAATTATTATTTTAATTATTAATACCTATCATTTATTTATAATTATTTTTTAAACTTGTATTCAAGTAAAATTTTCTTTTGTTTTTTATCCATTTTTTATTAAATTAATACGGTTGAAAAGATATCAAATGACACTTTTGAAATGAGTCTAATGTTAACTATATTTAATAAAAAATTAAAAATAAAAATTTAAGATAATAAAAAATTTGTTTTGAAGAATAAATTATATAATGAGGTGTAGTTAAAGTTGGTATAAATAGTACAGTACTCTAAAACAATTTATTTTTAGGATAAATTATATTGACCTCCTTTAAGATTTGAAAAAAATATAATAAGTTCTACAATTTTGATGTAACTAAATTAAACTCCCATGAAATTTAACATTTGGCCTTTTTTTTTTTTTAATTTTTTTTTATCAATAATTGTTAGTTATATATGGGTGAAAAAAAATATGTTATCATATCTTTTATACGAAAACATATATTTTACGTTATTTTATTTTTGTGCTTTCGCACCATTTACATTAGTTTCGATCCATTTAATTTTATTAAAATAAAAGTTAATATAATTATGATAAAATAGTAAGATTTATTTTATTTTTTTTAAATCTCAAGAAAAGTCAATATAATTTATCGTTGTTTTTAATATCTAAGTGAATGCATAGAGACTGAAATAATAGAGTTGCGAATTTTGTTTGTTGCTCAAAAAATTATGCCTTGATGTGTGTGACAACTATGGCCATTGCAATTGTTAATTGGACATAGTAATGTTTTATTTGAAGTGGCCTGAGGATAGAAAACCAGATATTACACAGTTTGGCTCACTTTTTTCACTATCTGGCTTGGTCCGTTTCAGTGCTTAATCCCTCTTAACTCAAAAAATATGATTTAAGACTTTGGTTAAGGGTTTGTATCCACTCATAAGTCCGGTCTGTAAAAGCCTGTATGGGCAAGCTCAACTCGACCATCTCATTAATCAGTAACAATTGTTAAAAACGCTGCCTATATTAATGAGTAACAATTTTTAAAAACGCTGCCTATATTGTCCATTGAGTTACTTATTGGCCCAATTTTGAGTGCCTATTCATTTAAATCCATTATCATGAAATTAAAGAGAGCCCAAAGGGCTCTTTAACTCAAAAGAACCCACTGCCAAAACTTTTTAATATATAAATTATGTTACAAGCTCGATAGTCACAGCTGGAAATTAGACTTTTAGCGGCGTTTAAAAAACGTTGTTATAGGTATTAAAAACGCCGCTAATTCTTTTTGTGACGTTTAGTACCAAACGCCGACAACGCGACCGTCGCTAAAGCTTTATAGCGTTTGGAAAACATCCCTGTATTTAGTATAGGCGGTGTTTTTAAAAACGCCGCTAAATATCCTACCTAATGGTACTGTGACATCACTCTGGTTTTAGCGACGTTTTTAACCGCCGCCATATGTTTTTTTAACTTAAAAATTCCAACTGTTATAGTGGCGTTTTAAAAACGCCGTCTTATCTTTTTTTTTATTTTTGAAATTGTGCTCATTTTATGTGATTGAACTAAAAGAACACCTGTAATAAAACTAAATAGCACTAATATGAAATAATAACTCCCATTCAATTTAATATCCAATCACTATTACCCACAAAATAACATATCCAAAAATTGAATTCACAATTCTCAATCAAAAAATTATTACCTTATATACAAAGCCACAAAATAATATTACCCTCTTCTCTCTCACCACTCCCCCATTTAACACAAAAAAACAGAAGAAAGTGAACCAAGACACCCAACCCCCCAGTCAGATCAGAGGAAAAAAAGAAAAAAGAAGGGAAATAAAAATCCAAAGAATTTTAACACACAAAATAAGAAAGTGATCCAAAACACCCAACCCCCATCCATCCTTCATCATTATTCTAAATCGCTCTCCATGCTGCTTCCCATGGCCTTCAGTCTCTCGGTCTCTGCCAATCATAAAACATAATAATAATAAAAACAAAGCCAATAAAAGATGTGCAATGAATAGATAACAAAAATAAATATGAGAAGTTCAAGCTACTGAATGTTATTTTAAATAGTCATCCTTCCCAGTTTATAGCAATGCGGACCACATGATATATTTTCCTCATCTAGAAAGCTCCATGGAAGCTGTTTCTCAGCCTGACAATTGATAAATTACTGAATAAAAAGTCCTCAGAAATAGCAGACAACTACAATTTTTATAGCAATGATAACCAAAATCAAGCAACCAACTTACTGGAAAGACAAGATCCTGGGAACATCCATGCAGCCTACAATCAAAGAGCTGCCAACAAAAACAGCAAGAGTACAGAGGTAGTTATAGGACAATGGCACTAAACAATATAGAGAATTAGAAAGCATGAAGTGGTGCTTACAAGACATCGACGACAAAACATGTTGTCAAAAGAATCAAGAGCTGCTTCAAGATCTTTATCAAGAAATGAATTCCCAGGGCCCTCCACAGAATTCTCTCCCTTACTAAGAACTTCGTATATCTCTCCTGTATGAGATGTTTGATGGTGGTTCATATCTCTGTCAAGCCAGCACAAAACAAATGGGAAACAGCTGGACCAGAGTTTTCACTATGACCAGTTGTATTAGATAAAAATGGGAGAACTGAGCAGCACCACAGAAAAGCAAAAACATTTATTCAATAGACACTAAAATTAAGACCAACAAAAGTCTCACATGAAGGGCATACTGAATACCTTGATTTCAGAAGGTTTTCTGGAAAAACACTGCACCAGTGCGTCCAATGCAGCATCAGATAAACCAATTTCTTTGATGGTCATTCTAGAAAAACAAAATTGAAGGGATCAAAAAAGAGGAACTGCAAGAACATTCACAAATATTTACTTGTCTATGCAGTGTGCTAATAAGAAACAAATAAATAGCAGATAGCACAACACTAATAATTTCAAATCTCAAACATATAAATGTCAAAGCTAGATCATTTGCTAAGGTTTGTCAAAAACCTAGATTGAGCATTTAAAAATAAATAATAGATGTGAGTCTGTGACACATCTGCACTAGCTCAGGGAAGATTTTAGGGGGAAGGTATTCAAAATGCTTGAATAATGATCTGAAAATGCCTACATTGAATAAGAACAAGTATTTAAAAGGTGAACAGTGTGATGACTATTAAGTGAATCCACAATCTATCATTCAATAAGAGGTTTAAGTTGTATATTAGCTCTAGGCAATTTAAAGGAATAAATCCAGTTTCTGATACCCTTGTACTCCTTTCTACTAACAACACAACATCAATAAGGAAAGAAGTTAAATAGCCACTGCAATGTCAAATAGTTGTAAATTGTGAGATCTCGTTCCTATATTAAACTTTCACATTTTCTCTGGATGACTCATTTTAGATATATATTCGAAAGACACAAATAAGCAAGCAAACATGCAGGAAACATTTTTCACAATTTGCTCATGTTCAAAGACTCATCATGCAGTGCTACCATTGGAATTGTATGAATTCTGGATTTAATTATAGCAAACTAGGTTCCTAAGTTAAGAACAGAAGCTTTGGTTTTTTTTCTCCCAACAGGTAAGTAATTGACAACCAAAAACATAAAAAGGATGAGCAATTACAGACAAATTTTCTTTAACAGGTTGGGTTGCTATCAACTCTAATTTAACTCAAATCCAACCATCCATTTACCAAACTGGAAGCTCAAGCACAAAATTATATGCACATATACAAACATGAGAGAGAGAGAGAGAGAGAGAGAGAAATAAACAAATCGAATCCAGCTGTAATGCAGAGTTTATCTAAGTTACCCTTACTGGTGCAACAAGCCACCAATATGCTTACTTAAGGAACATGTTCAACTAACATCCAATAAGAATGTAGTATACTATTCATTAAAAAGAAGAAATATAGGAGAAAGTGAAAAACATTCCAAAGCACTTACAGAAAATCTCAGAAGAAGACATGATTTTCCAACTCCAGAATCTCCAATCAACAAAAGCTTGAACAAGTAGTCACTGCAAATGACAAAAGGAATAATAACCTTTTCATTTTAAGCTGAAAAATTACAAAGTACTTAACCAGGAAATACACCTTCAACATTTAATTGAATAATATAGGCCTATGGTAAATATAAAAAAACGAGTAATCATTTTCCACAAAACAGATATTTCCTGTAGTGAAGGAATGCTCATTCATTAATGGAAAAGCAAACATAACAACATAAGAAAATATACTGAGCTCCAACAGCAACCATAAGTTACTTATTTAGCAGTAGTACCAACATAAATGTGCAATGTCAATGAGGTAGTGCAATGGAAAAGGTGATGGTCAAACGCACCTGCATATATCACATATCATTTTCACCTTCCTTCTCCAGTTGAGTCTCTTTTTCAACCCACTCACATGGATTAAATGATACAATGATCCCATTTCCATGTATTCAGTCACCATGGACAGCCGAGGAGGCTTTGTGCAGGCACCAAGGAATAAAATAACTGCAAAAAAATGTATTATTTTCTTCATATCACTACAGTATAATTATTTCTGATATGAACATCAAAAGAAAAAAATTGAGTGTTTTTTCCATTCACAAATCCTATAGTGTAAAGTGTAAACATAATATAGCAGAGTTAAGTTGATCAAACAAATGCAGGGCATTACCATTTGGGTGGCGTAGACGGCTGTGTATGAAAAGAAGAAAAGAAAAAGAAAGAAAAAAGTCAATCGCATGGATAAGAACAAAGTGGAGGAGGGGAAATATGAGTTGCAAATAGATCAATTAAGACAAACCTTAGAATAGATATCTCATTGAAAAAGTCTTCGATGTTCTCAATAGTTAAATCTTGTTCAAGAAAAACTTTAATGGCAACATCTGTCCTATTCCAAATGGCACGAAAAACTTCTCCAAAAGACCCTAGAAGATTCAAAAAAAAAAAATTCTGAAAGTCAAGTACCTAACACACGGGTGGATAAGAATCTTGTGTTTCATAAATTGTCTTTTAACCCTTTAATTTTTAGAAGCTAAAGTTCTTTCCTCCCCTTCAAGTTTTTTTCTATTTTTATTTTTTATTTTTTAAAAATAGATCATTAAGAGTTGTATAAAAAATAACACTAGATCAAAACCTTATATGATTATAATCTCATTGGCAAAGCTAAAACCAATTTTTGACTAATTACAGGGCCATTTTGTCAATTTTTATTTTGGATCTTAGGTTTGGGGAGGGATTTGTTGGGATTTTTTTGGGACTCGAGAGAAGTTCAATGTGGTGGGTTTCATAGAAGCTATGGATTAATGCAAATATAGATAGGTATGCATGAAGGTAAATAGATGGATCAACATATGTTCATTGTGTAGTTGAGGGTTTCCATGCTATACAACCCAGGGAAAGTAGTCTACACAAACTCTCTCTGTATGTATATATGATTTTGTCTCTGTAAAAGAATATTGTTTCTTCAATAAACTCTCTCTTCTTAGCTTATCATTTATACATTGATTAGGTTCTTTAATCACCAAACCATATCTTCATCAACTGAATCAGAACTCTCTATTATTTGTTTCTTACTACCAAAAAATTTATCAACAACTCCGATCGAGATCGAATAACTTTTTTTCCTACTTTTCGCTTCTTTTTCCTTTCTTCAAATCCATAACTATAATTGTACAATAAAAAAATTCACACACATTCACAATCCACAATGTTTTTAGAAATTAGAGGACATCAAGAATTAGATTTGCCATTAAAGCACATAAATTAGAGACTTCCAATTAGGAACACAAAAAAATCACAATTAGGGCAAACTATATTCTTCCATTGAAATTTGTGTGTGTGTGTGTGTGTGAGAGAGAGAGAGAGAGACGGAAACGAAGAGTTTCAGAGAGACAGAGAGACGGTGGAGCTCACCTTAGTAGACGATGGTGCAGATGGTGGTGGCAGTGGAGCTTCGAAATCGAAACCGATCTGAATCTCTGCGAATGATAACCGTTTAGAGAGGGTTAAGAGAGAGAGAGAGAGAGCTCACCTACCTTGTCGATGCAGATGGTGGTGGCGGTGGAGCTTCAAAATCGAAATCGAAATCGAAATCGAAATCAAACATTCAGATGAAATCGAAATCAAAGAAGGCGTGAGGACTCAGATTCAAAATAGGCTTCGAAATTTGAGAGAGAATCACCGAAACATAAATTTTGAAATCGAAATCGAAAGAGATGAATCGATAAACAGATTCATTGAGGGATATTCAAAATCGAGACATTCTGTTTAGAGAATCAAAATCAAAATTAGGGCATTCTGTTTAGAGAGAGATGAATCGATAAATAGATGAGTGAGTAAGAGATTCGAAATTTTTACGAAGGCATTTTGCTGGAAGAGATTAGGGCATCTGTTTAGAGAGAGAGAGCGAACGAGAGACTGATAAGTGAACGAATTCACCAGCTTGCCCATATAGGGGAGAGGACATTTGAAGGCGCTTCTAAACGCCTTCAAATATTGAAACGGTGCCGTTTCAATATTAAAAAAACGACGTTTAAAAAATGCCGTTAAATATGACAAAATGTGACGTTTTATAAAATGCCGTTAAATAAACATCGTCAAAACTCATAATTCCTGTAGTGAGTTGATTGTATGAGAAACGTAAAAAAGAAAAGAAAAATAATAATGGAAATAGTTGAAATATGTTGGGAAGTAAAAAATGAAAAAAACAATAATAGAAATATTAAATGTTTGACTTGTTAACTAATCAAAGCCTAAGAAGTCCAGTCCATATATGGGACCTGGGAATAGTAGTTGCGCGCTGGGTAGGTCCAACCTGAGTCATTGATTACCCTTAAACAAGATGCAAATTTTGTATATGCATGGTGCAGGGTTATGTTAGAGTTCGGATCCTCTGGTGTGCGTTTTTCCTCTAGGGTGATGGTGCAATGCACAAAATGACGTCGTTTTGTGCACTGTTGACCACCCCTCCAAAAAAAAAAAAAAAGCCACAAACTTTATGCTACCAGCAGTTTGTTTTCAAGTCATCATCCGTCTCGCTTTTCCGATAATGTCACGGCTTCTCTCCGTCACCAAACTATAGCTTTCTCCTCAATCCCATCTCCATCTTAGCTAAAAATCTCTCAATTTCATATGTTTATCCCTTATCTACCCAAAAATTCACTCTTCATGCATACATATAATATAACATACATATATACTTAGAGAGAGAGAGAGAGAGAGAGATTGTTGAATTGAATTGGGGGTTTGGAGATGACGATGTTGTTAGAGGACATAGTTGAATCGGTGGAGCTATGGTTGAGCTTCCTTAAGAAAAAGCCACAGCCCTACGTTGATCCCGATCTCGACCCCATCCACTTGGTCCACGGTATCATCAGTTCCATACTCAAAGTCGTCGATGACAAAGGCAAAGAAGAGCGCATCTAGGTTCGCATTCTTAGCACCGATTACAAGTTCTGGACCAAGCTAAGACGAACACGACTGCGAACGAGGGAACTTCGAAGGTCACCGCTCTTCACGAGTGAAGCAATGGCTATCACGGTGGGCTAGCGATGAGATCTCGTCTTCTCTCTTTCGTCTTCATCTTCGTTTCTCTCTCTTTCACTCTCTCCCCCACTCCCCTCTCTCTTTCACCAACTGTTAATGTAATTGTTTGGCTTTTTTTTTTGGAGGGGGGGAGCAGTGCACAAAATGACGTCGTTTGGTGCACTGCACTATCACCCTAGAGAAAATCTCTCCAAAGGATCTGAACGCATTATTTGTGCAATGTGTAGGTGTTATTTGTGTAATGTATTTATATATTCAAAGTGCAAATATTATGTGTAAGGCTTGTCGAGTACTTCATTCCTATAAAAATCGTGTTGATTAGATATCAATAGCCAATTGATCATGTCACATTTGTGTCAACGGTAAGTATGATTTTAAAAATAAATTGTTGACACAAATGTGAATTGATTAAATGGTTATCGATATCCAATCAACGTGATTTTTTGCACAAATGAAGTACTCGACAAGCAAGGAAGCACGGGTGCGGGTACGAGTACGGTACGGGTACGAGTGCGGGTACGCCGATTCGGCAAAACTCAAAAAAAGTACGATACGGATACGGCTACGGTACGCCGATATTTTTTTATTTTTTTTTAAATATAATTTTGATTAAAGGATCCAACCTACAAATTAAAATTAAATATCAAAACTAAGAAAAGAACTACTCATTTTCCTATAATTTAAAACCATTAAGCGTTAAAAATAATATTTGTGAAATCTCTCACTTTGATATGTTATGCACTGTGAATTTGTGATCATAATTTATTTTTAAAATCTTTCTTTTTGCTCATCAATTTGCTATTTTTATAGGGTGAGACCAAAGAAATAACAGGAGACCAAAGAAAGATTTAAAGTTAATTACCAACAATAAAGGAAAAAAATTCTCAATTGGTGCAGGTTGTCAATTGCAATTTGCATAATACATAAAATTGCATCATTCCCAACAACTACTAATCAACTAATACAGTATCAATTTTTAATGTTTTGTGCATAAACTTTAAAAGTTTGTTATGATTAAAGATTTTATAAAGAAATTGTAGGAGGATCTAAAGCAAAAGCATAATGCATAGTCATACACAGAACTACCCTTTATAGGCCTTGTTATTTTTTTTGGTTCAAATTGCTTTTTAAAAACATTAAAATCATTTGTTGATATGCTTCTACAATTTATACAGACAAACAGGACAACAGAAAAACATCAAAATTACTGATCTGCAAGGGCACCAAAAAAAATAAATAATAATAATAATAATTGCTAATTTGCAAGGGCAGAAAAAAAAAAAAAAAAAAAAAAAAAAAAAAAAAAAAAAAAAAAAGGCCTTGGCATACCCATGGCGTACCCACGCCGTACCCATGGCGTACCCGTGGCGTACCCGAATAAGCCAAACGTACCGGACCCTCTTTTGCCGTACCCGGTACGCGTACCCGCACCCGGTAAGTACCCGGTACTCGTACGGCACTATTTTTGGAGTACCCGTGCTTCATAGTCGACAAGCCTTACACATTAAATGGTTCAGATCATCGATGTGAGTTTCGTAGTGGGGCCACAGAGGCCCAACAATACCATTCAGATGATTTTCTCAACAGGAGAGAAGCCCTTCCCTAATTGAAATTTGTAATAAGATATTTCTTTTTACCCCATCATCTACCTTTGTTTTCCTTCCACCTTGCTATATGTATCTTCATTTATTCTCTAATATATGTTTGCATTGTTGTTGATTGTTGGAAATCACATATACAAAATTGTTTACTAAGAGGGCAAATTGTGTCGGAGTATTGGGCCTAGCTAATTTCAGTAAGGCTTTCAAGTATGGGCAGGCCAGATAAATGTAGTTTGTATTTGGGCCAATTAGACAAACAAAGCTTAAGTTTGGACTAAGTAACGGTTTGTTGGCCGAATGGATTGGGCCAAGAAAAAGAGACGCGTGTGTTAGACCATGCATGAAGTGTGTCTGGTGGACATGTATGGATTCGGTTTGCGACCGGACAGAATGTGCTAGGTCGAAAGTCAGACTACGTGTTGTTGAGCGGTGTAAGTGTTAGTATATGCTTAGTTGCCTTTAGGTTGGAATGAGTAGAAGAATGACTAAGTAGCTACTAGAATGGAGAGCAATCGAGCAGATCGTTTGCTTGGCTCGGTTGAGGATGAGCGCTATCCTTAAAAGATAGACTCCTGGTGGGAGATGTTAAAGAGAATTAGAGTACCACTAGGATTCTACTGTGCAAAAGAATGCAAAAGACTTGGAGTTTGACCTAAGAAAGGTAATGCAATTATGAATACTCAAATGTAGAGATCTTTTTCCCCATATTGATTTCTAAAACCTAACTTAGGCATCAGAGGGATTTTTTAGCACCAACTAGTAAGCTCACTGTGTTCGTGTTGTTAGGGTAAATGACATCATTCATAGAGGTTCGGACTTGATCACGAGGTACTAACATGAGGGGTAAATTCCATATCTGCACAATTGGCGCCGTCTGCTGGAATCCAGACAAAACCTTGTGATTAAGTTTTCTAAGTTTGAATAGCCAACAAAGATCCTCCAATCTCAGCACTCGCTGGAGCGATGCTAGAGGCCAACAAGGGGCACAAAAATCTGCCTTCTGCACTTCTAATGGGAGATCTAGATACTACCAAGAAGGGACCCACAAGAGATGTGCGAGAGAAGTGTGAACGGAGCCCACAATATTCTTAGAGCCCTGATGGGCACATCCAACGGTGACGACCAAACCCTCATTACCTAGAGAATAGAGTGACAAAGCAAGACTATATTATTAGGAGAATGACAGAGGAGATGGATAACATGAAACACCAAATGAGGGAAAATGGCGTCGTTGGAGTGGAAATCCACGATGAGTTCGTCCTATCCCAACATCTTGGAGGAGATGGCAAGCATGCCACTCCTGTGCTTTCTACCAACAGGATAACCGACAGGACAAAGGCATCCTCTGCACCCAAAATAGAGAGATCTTATGCGGAGGGGAGTAGCTATTGCCCCTTGCGTTCATTCTCTAGTTTTGGGTATTCATATTTTGCCAGATCAAAAGATCTAAGGAGCATTCTTGATGAAAGGGTGCAAAGAAGAGTAATTGCGCAAATGAGGCTAGTGATCTAGAGAATGGTCCCCAGAAGCTATGGTAGCATTAAGGTAGTGATACTAGTATCATGTGTGGTTGTTCGCATTCTTCTAGATAGGGAGTTGGCAAGGCTTAATGCCACTCCTTTTGTCCCAGAAATTGAGAATGCGTTGCTACCTAGAGGCTTTCACTAACCTAAGTTTACCATCTTCGAGGGGAAAATGGACCCTTACATGCATATAAGCCATTTCTATCAAGTTATGGCTGTTCATAGGCGGGATGATGCCTTAATGTGCACCGTCTTTCCCTCTAGTTTAGGTGAGTTGGGTTTGAAGTGGTTTGACAAATTACCAGAAGAGAGCATTGCCGGCTGGCCACTACTTGTTGAGGTGTTTGTCATTAGATTCAAGACAAACACTAAAATGCCAAAAAAGGTTGATCATCTTTTGATCATGAACATGAAACTAGGTGAGTCATTGACAGTACAACACTAGGTATTGGGAGACATTCAATGACATTCAAGAATGTCCTTTAAACTTGGCCATTGCCTAATAGAAGCGAGGCTTTCCTATGGGGCACAAATTAAGGGATTCATTGACGATGATGTCGCCCACAATGATGGAAGCCTTGATGGAGAAAATCAACCAATACATTAAGGTTAAAGAGGATGTTGCTCGACCTATCGTGAAGGTAAATCCAGTAGTGGCAGACAAGTACAGTGGGCAAAATGAATGCAGTTGGCAGAGCGAACAATCGACAACTGCAATAATCGCAATAACAATGATCAGGTAAACAATCCCTCCAATGACCAAGAAGAAAGTAAAAGGAAATTAGAAGTGTGCACGGGCATTATCACAGTCTTCAAGATACCAATTTATCATATCCTGAGCAAAATTCATGATGAAGCTTTTGTCCTGTGGCCAGTGAAGTTAGGTAATGTTGGGCGACAAATCAATCCCAGATATCACTGCATGTTCCACAATGAGAGGGCATAGGAGTGAGGATTGTATGCCACTCAAGGAACATTTGGAGGAGTTGGTGGCTGCGAGCCACTTAGGTTGGTTCATAGATGGAGGAGACATACCGATAGTTTGGGAGCAAGTCGTTCTGGAAGGCCAAGTAAATGATCATGCCCCACAAGGAGTGATCCATGGCATCGTGACACCTAAGAGAGTTTCTGAGCTCCACAGAATGATAAAGAAGATAGAGCATGAGAAAGAAGTTATGACTATGCAACCAGCCGGAAAGAAAGTAAAGACCGAGCTAAGGAATGTGATTTCCTTTTCAAGCAACAACTTAGAAAGGATCCAAACCCCACACACCGATGCGTTGGTTGTCACGCTTCGCATTAATGTATTTGACATCAAATGGATTTTGATCGATCAAGGAAGCTTGATCGAAATCATGTATTACTATGCTTTTAAACAGTTGAAGTTGGAAAACAAGGACCTAGCACCAGCCACTTCACCTTTGGTTGGCTTCAACTTCCAACCAGAGTAGCTGGTGGGAAAGATTATATTGTCGGTCAAAGCTGGCACAATCACAAAGCAAGTGAAATTTTGGGTGCTAAAAGTGTCGTCCACTTACAACATCATCCTTGAAAAAGGGTGGATGCATGCCATGCAGGCTGTGGTATCTACATATCATAAAGTCATTCATTTTCCTTTGGCAACCGGGATAATTAAAGAAGTCTGGGGGGGATCAAGTATTGTCAAAGCAGTGTTTTGTCGGTGTAAACGGCACTCGAGGAGTGAAAGGCTTTGTCCAAATGATCGAAGAACCAGAAGACAAGAAGGTGCTAGATGATGTCAGCAAGAAAGTCGAGGAAAATGTAGTGGAGGACTTAGTAAAAGTTTGAATTGATGAAGATAATCCTGAGAAGTTTTTAATGCTCAGGTCATCTCTGTCCAGCAAGGAGATGACAGAAATGTTGGACTTTTTTTATTTCAAACATTTAAGTGTTTGCATAGACTATTTTATGCCTAGTATCGATCCAAACTTTATTTGTCATTAGTTGGACGTATTGCCTCATGCTTGACTGGCCATACAGAGAATATGGAGGTTAGCATTGCACTATGCAGAAGCAGAGGAATTGAAAAATTTGTTAGAGGCAAAGGCAATCAAAGAAGTCCATTACCCTCAATGGATTTCAAATACTGTAGTTGTCCCAAAGTAGAACGGGAAGTGGCATGTTTGCATTGACTACAAGACAGTTAACAAGGCATGTCCCAAGGATAGCTTTCCCTTGTCAAGGATTGATCAGTTGGTAGACCTAATGATCGGGTCGGGCATAAACGCTTAAGTTTTTTGGACGTTTAGTGGAGATATCATTAAATTGCTATGCATGACCCAAACCAAGAGATCACTTCTTTCACAACTCCAAGAGGGTTGTATTGTTACAAGGTCATGCCGTTTGAACTAAAGAATATATAGGCGACCTTTCAAAATGTTCACTTTTTTTCTTGGTAAGACAATGGAAGCTTAGCAACACCATCTCAATGACTTGTCAAGAAAGTTTTTAGGCTTCTTAGTAACCAACTGTGGAATAGAAATCAATCCCATATAGATCAAGGCAATACAAGAGTTGGAAGACCTTAAGGAACCAAAGAGGTGCAACAACTTGCCAGGATGGAAACCATGCTTAATAGATTTATCAGCTAGTCATCAAATCGTTGCACGCCCTTCTTTCAAACGCTCAAGTCAAAATTCTTTTGGGATGAAGAATGTGACCAAGCACTTGAAGATCTAAGGGTTACCTAGCCCATGCTCCGCCTTGGTAACTTCCAAGCCTAGCGAAGAACTTTTTCTTTACTTGGCCATTTCATATCACGCAGTAAGTGGGGTGGAAGTCTGACTAGAGGGCATCCAACCTTTGCCCATCTTCTATGTAAGCAAGACTCTACTGGACGTAGAGATAAGGTACTTACCTCTTGAGAAATTCGTTCTGGCTTTGATGGGAGCTTCTAGAAAGCTGGCGCATTACTTCCACACGCACACAATTATCGTGTTGACTGAGTTCCCTTTAAAAGCCTTGTTTGAAAGAGCAGACTTCTTTGAGCAAATTTTAAAGTTGGCAGTAGAGTTAGGCCAATTTAACATCAAATTTCAACCAAGGACAACTATCAAGGCTCAAGCACTGGCAAACTTTGTAGTTGAGTTCGCTCTAGGAAGTCATCATGTTTGCCTGGTTGACCTAACAGAGACTATAGACGCTCCATTTTGACTGACCCTAAAACTTCGAGCACTTGTAAACCTCCTAATGATGAAATGGTAATATCTCCACTTTTGGAATGTTAGAGATTGCTTAAAGTTGCCGTTACACCCTATTTTGGCCAAAAACTGACTTTTTGTAAAAACGACCAAAATTCCCTTGAAGCCATTTTTAAGCCAAAAACCAATTCCCTGATAGAGGAAGCTCGATTGCACTTAGATTGATGATATTTTTCAAAATTACTGACCGGTTTTATCAAAAACATTGATCAAAAGACAATTTAGGCTTAATTGGGCCATAAGCAGGCAAAAGTCATGCAAAAATGCACATTGCCATGCAAACCTGCACCCAACTTGCAAAGTTGACACCTGGACCATTAGTCGCATGTGCACTCGCAAGTGCATTGTGTGGCCCACCTGGTATGCACGGCCGCACTTGCCCTCAACAAACAGGAATGAAAATTTTGCAAGGATGGCAAGGCTGTATTGGACGGAGGCGCTAGAAAGAAAGTGATACTCAACCCTAGCAGCTTCTTTTGGTTTTCTCTCTAAACTAGGAGTGCTTATAAAAGCACCCCCACCCCCCTCTTGGAAGGGGTTATGTAGCTCGACTTTTTCGCGCCCCTTTTCGGAAGCTCGAAAGAAAGCCCTACAGTTCGAACGCCCACGGTTCTGAATTTGATCTCACAATTGCAATGTGAAATTGATAAATACCAAAGAGTCCAAATCTAGCAAATCTTTTGGAAATTTGATTTTGAATCAAAATGTCAATATTGGACTGCTTTGCTAGACACAGAGTCGCCATCTAAATATTTTATTTTGGAAAAATTTAGAAAACCCATGACTCGTGTCAAAGGCCATGTGTCCGTCATCACCAAACTTGCCTCGGCTTGGGAACTTAGGTATAAGAGGGGAAGGTCATGGATTGAGCACCCCCGCTCGCCCGATCAAAGATCGGCCTCTACTAATCATGATATGATTTTTATCAACATTATATGCTCTTGTTCCAATTATTTAAGCTAGCATTACTATGCGATGCGCACAAGCAAGTATAGACTAAAAGTGCAAGAATTGGAACAACTCAATTTCATGTTTGTTTTGTGAAAAGG
The DNA here is from genome assembly GCF_055761805.1 of Camellia sinensis. Lineage (NCBI taxonomy): Eukaryota > Viridiplantae > Streptophyta > Magnoliopsida > Ericales > Theaceae > Camellia > Camellia sinensis. Next base: position 78,343,139 of record NC_138964.1, read on the forward strand.
GTTTAATTTTGCCACCTCAAGTAGGCTTAAAGTTTGCAAATTTACCACTCAACAAAGTGGGCTTAAAGCTATGAATTTGCCACTAGACATAGTGGGCTTAAATGTACATTCGTTGAATTGTTCTAATTCAAGCAACAAGCCTTCATTCACAAGAATTCAAACAGTTTAACAAGGAAGCATTTAGCCTCATGGTAAGCATGCTAGTCATGGCAATCACTCACACTCATGCAAGTATGCTAAAGCACTAAAAACTCACCTAATACTCCATGCAAAGACAAAACAAAAGAGTTAGAAAAATGCATGATTCCTAACTATACAAGATGACTAATGCAACACGTACAAAGAATGCAATTAATAGGCTCGGCTACTCATATGGCATATGGATCGATTTGATAACATGCGGTTAAACACGTATTCATCTAAGTATTGAAACGACAATGCAATTTAAATGATGCGCCGAGTCTCAGTGCATGCAATACAAAATGAATAGATGCAAGCATAAGGTATGCTAATTGAAACATGTCCCTAATCTAACCATCAAAAGCAGTTAAATAAAAGGGAAAAAGACGTGGGGTTAGAAGACATACACATTATTACAACACGCTCTCACGAAGGAGAGTCCGAATGAATAAACTAGCTAAGCTAATTAAGCTAATTATTACAGCACAAATGAAATTAGCTAACTACTTAACTAATTATTACAACACTTGATTTAAAAATTAACTAACTATCTAAGCTAATTAATTAAGAATTTAACTAGGTTAAGCTAATTAAATATTACAACACAAACTAATTGGCTACAACTAATTAATTTACAACAAAATTTATTCACAACTATGACAATAATACTAATGAAACAATTAATTGCATTTGATAAGAGCATAATGGAAGATGGATGAAGGTTGCATGCGCATCGCTTGAAAGCTACTCTGTCTGCCCAGGCCGTCTTTGTTTCACCTTCAACCATTGCCTCTGTTTCTACAAAATCGCACTGCAGGCCACACACCAAGGGCCGGCCGTGCATCATTGACAGCCGGCCGAGTCTACAGATGACCGGCCGTGCATCAATTTGGTGTAAAGCTCTGTTTTTGTGTTCTGAGGTGAAATCAGTGCAGATAGAGCATTCTTAAGCTCTGTTTGTCCTTCCTTCCTACTCTGTCATGGGAAATCCTCGAGAGTAGGTTGGAATTGATTCCAAAGCCATCAATGAGCAATATGATTGCTTGATGATCTCGGATTCAATTTTGGACAAAAATTGATAAAATGTAAAGAATAGGACCACTCCTCCCTCTTGTCATAGTATGAACTCAAAAAGGAAGGTTGCAACGCTTCAAGAATCATCAAAATACTATGAATTAACATGTGATGACTCTTGACAGAAGTAACTTGGCATAACGTCCGGCCAAGTTGAAGTAATTTAAGCCATTTTCTTTATGTGTGTTGATCCAAGTTTTAAACCAATTTTATTAGGCCTTGCCATTCTTTAGTCCATTTGTTCATGGTGATGTTGAAGTCCTCTAAACAAGAAGTAATGTCAAACAAGAGGTTCTTCTAAAGCATGAGAGAAAGACCACACCGTTGACAATGAATCTTCGAAAAGATTAAGCCATTAAGTGGGAACTTTTCTTACATGATTCAAACAACCTCAATTGGTTGAAATCATTCTCAAGTATGAAAGAGATGAATGATGGATTGATTATTAAACTTCGACTCTCAACATGGAAATGAGTAAAAACAAGCTATATAACAAGTAACAAGTTACATATGCTAACTTATGAGATCACAAATGTACTAAACAATGCATGAACCAATTGAAAAGGCTTGGACAACCTCAAAACAGCCCCTAATACATGGAAAATAGAGGTAGAACATGCATGAAAGGAGCTTGAAAAGCTAAACAATAAAGAAGAGAATTAAAGCTAGTAAGCAAGAATAAGAAGGGGTGGCTAATCCCTCCACTTTTGAAGCTTCAAAACATGATTTTTAGCCTTTCTAAAACTCTGAAAATCAGTGTGAATATCAAAGGAAAAGAGTGGAAAAGGGGAGGTTTGAGTTATCAGTAAAGGTATAGAAAGAGCAAGCTCTCTACCCTTTTGGTAACTCTTCAAACCCAACCCCAAACACTTCAAATAAGCTCAAAACAATTCAAAATAGCAAGAACTATGAAGCAAGTTGTAGAAATGAATGCAAGAGAGAAGAAAACAAGCTTATACCTTTAAAGGAGTAAGCTTATTGTTGATGGTCCAAACTTGGTTTTAATTCACCCTCAAGCTTGAATTATGCTTCCCCAAGATCAACCAAGTCTCTAGAATGGTAAGACAAGGTTATGTATGGAGTATAGAGATGGTATAAACAAGCTAGGTTAGCTCAAAGATGACTTGCAATGGAAGAAGGAGGAGGCAAGAGCTCTCAAGGTGCATACATGGTTTCTAGATTTTTGTTCAACCCTCAAAACAATCCCAGAGCTTCGTTTTTATAGAATTCGAGCTCAAAATGTGATAAATATCTTCAAAAATGGACAGCTGGCGGCCTCCCGCCCAGAACAGTGTTTATTGCCGTCGAGGGCCGCGGCCGGCCATCACTGATGCACGACCGAGCCTTGATGGCCTCCCCTGTTTTTTTTGTTCAAACTCAGCTCAGGGTGGGAAAAGGTCCAAAAATGAAACTCACAGGTTCAAACAAGGTAAATGTTGAAGATTTGAGGTTATTTCGGAGCCTAATTGAATCCGAATCACTGTGAATTCAAAGCACACAATTCAACTTTCATCATCAAGTGTATCGAACCAATCGGCTAAGTCTTGCGGGCGGTTAAAAATGGGGTGTCTACATGTTAGCATTTTATGAACCTTTTAGAGCATTTGAAAAGCTTGTGAGAAAGAAACCCTTACCCTCATCCTCAATTCCAAAATTTCTACCCTAATAGTAACTAAAAGAAATAAAAAATAACCTAAGGACTTGGAAAACTTGGACTACAAGTAACCTTGTTGCATTTCTTGTCTGCATGACAAAGGAAACTTCACATAAGTACAAAAACCAACGACTCAGGACAAAAATATTTCTTGAGATATTAAGAAATGATCAAGAAATTTTAAAACATCAACAAAACATTTCCAAAATTAATAAGATAATTCAATGGGCCCATAAAAGCAATGTCATAATGAAAAATTAGCAAAAATTCAAGATCTCAATAGTTTGCTACTAAATCCAGGCCATAAGAAGCTCAAGAGAAAAATCAAATTTAAAAAGAGGAAGTTGCGAAATTAATCTACTTCAGTGCAGCACCTACTTGGGACTTGCATAATTATGTTAAAGGAACTCTTTATGACACATGAAAAAATAAAATACAAGGCAGCTAATAAAATCTGGTGTGTTTTTTGGATTAGGTTTGTTGGTTGTTGTTGTTCTTCTTCTTCTCCTTCTTCTTCTTCTTCTAAATCCTTTTTGAGTGTGCATGTGTGCGTATCTCTTGCTGTCTTACGAATATATATGGTATTTGGAGTTATTTCTTTGTGGTTTGAATGATGTAACAGATAAAGAGTTGATCTGCCCTGAAAAGCCCTACTGGCAGTGCTTTTTAGCCGATACGAATTGTGTGTGCTAATTTTGGTTTACTATATATATATATATTCCAGGATTAGTGCATTTACTGATTTGTGCTCAATTCCTATGCCAAATGGAAACATTAAGAAGTTAAAAATTCCTATGCCAAACGGAAACATTAGAAGTTGCTGAATGAAGAGTGCAATAACAAACTACAATAGAGATATGTGAAAGATTTTGAGATGAGGAAAACCTGATTTAAACCGTCTGAAAGAACTTTCTCGAAAACTCCAAATGGTAGGGCAACTGAGGTAGGAATCCCAACCCAAGAAGGCAGTTTTCCTTTTAGATATCCAATATTACGTGATTTAGCTCCAACCTGTGAAAATCAACATTCTGTAACTTACACAAACTGTTTAGAAAAAAAGAGAAAACTCCTCAAATATAAATGAAATTTGACAATGCAATCCTAACCACTTCACTAGTGAACTCCTCAGATGATATGGCATATCTGCCACCGAATTGTTTTCTGACCAATTTTATAGAGGGCAAAGGGCCTTCTTCGTTCAAGTTTGTTGAAATTGCACTTGTTAAGCCACCCTCTACCTTGCTGGGGTTAAGCACAAGAAAGAAAGAGAATTAATATTGGCTTCCTGTGTATTTTGGATTTTTTAGTGGAGCAATGACTACTTTGATTTGCAGATTATATGAAAATGTATTCATACCTAAAGAAAAGTATATAAAAAAAAATGGACTCTATACGAATAAATTCCAATGATTAATTTACCTTCTTCCGCCCATCGTCCACATCAATATAGACAGGAGTTGTATTAACGATAACCGAGCAAGTTCCTCAACCTGAAAATTTATAGATATTTCTGCTTAAGCTTCCGTAAACACAGAATTTATAATTTTGGTGTTAGAAATGTTTTAGTTGATTTTGATTATCTATAACATTGTAAACAAAATGTTTTAGTTGGTTTTCATGGACTCTTTACCCTTTCAATACTCAACTAACAGTTCCATGGTCCTAAACAAATTAATGAAGCTTTAATGGTTAGTATATGAAACAGGTTATATATCTAGACAGAATTACATAATCAAAATGTACTAACACTATTATAAACCAAATGTTTAGAATAAATCATAATGAAAATGAAACCTTGTAGATGTTCTTCTCAGATGATCTGCAAAATAAAATAAAATTAGATCCATGCACCAATACTGCCACAAGCCTCTGCACATTTAAACATATAATTCCCACAAAACAATTTGTAGATTGCAGATATGAATTAGAAGGCATCACTCACAATCCTTTTTTAGATAGACCTTTCGATGAATTTAACTGTTGTGAATGGTGGTGTAAAAAAAACACATTGTTAGAGTTAAAGGCCAATTCATTGCTTCAATAGAATTTATAATAGAAAGTTAACCTTTGTAGGCTTGTGACCATTGTCAACAAGCTCCCAACGCTCTTTATCTAAACGGAGCACTTCCACATCTCCATCATCATACAGTACCTTTAACACAAAATTGATCAGAGAAAATTATGTCAAAGAACCATATGAGATTACAATTATTACATTATTGATAAAAAAATAAATAAATAAAATGTGTATCTCCAAAACATGACTAACACAAGTATTAGAATAAAAAAATAGAACATGGAACGGTGCACTTACCACAAATTTCTTATGTTCGGAGTCATAAGACTTCACTACTCCATAAAACCTGTTGATTTTAACAAGACACCATCAAGACACAATTCTTGCAGCAGCGTATACACAAGGATTTTGGAGTGCAAACCATGTGTACAAAAAGTACACACTACTAAGGTAATCAAGGATTGTCATTCCCTAGATCAAGATTATACAGTATGCTTTTGAATAATTTATTAGCACATGGATATATATATACACGCTAACAAGGCAAATTTCAAAAAGCATAAAACCAGCAGAGCCACGACAATATATACATATATATATTTACATTTGGAAATTATAAATATAAATTTTGATTTGATTCTCCCATTTTTTCTTTGTATGTCATGTTCGACAAATAGAAAATATAAATAAAGTAAAAAAAGATGATGAATGGGTTTGAGGCTTGCATCCACATGTAATCCATCTCCAGACAGCCCACAAATTGATTTGGCTGATGAAAATTGGCAGCATCAAAGCAATCAAAAGATGGTAGCTAAAGAGCAAACATGAGATCAATATATATAATTTTTTAATCATCATGACAACCCAAGCAACATCAGCCAAAGGCCACAAGACTGGGAGGTCAATTCAAGCAAGGGCCAAAGAGAATATGCCAGAAGCCCTTCTCCACTGGCCAGAGGTCATTAGCCCTGGGGTACACACCGCTGGGCAGAAGTCATCGTCACCAGTCACCCACGTTGGGATGTGCAAGTGCGACTGACAACTGGGTACAAGTCATCTTGGCCCATCACTGATATTGGGATGTGCGAGTGTAGAGTCAAATTTTCTTTCCATTCTGAATGTATCAAGTTTTTTATTTTTATTTTTATTTTTACCATGGCTTCCAAAATTAGAGTTTGACCCCTACCATTTTTGGCCTGTGTGAGTCTGATTCTCATACAGGCATGTCCTCACCAAGTCAGCAACATGTCAAGTAAAACTAAATTAACAGATGTTGGGGCATGTCTCCAGTGTTTGACACCTATCCGTGTCCAAAAATGTGTATATGTCACATATAGGGAAGTGTCCTTGCTTCCTTGCAAGAAAGACACAATTAGGAATGGAACAGAACTTATGAGTAGCTATTGATTGAGTCATAAACAAGGTCAACTATTTGAGATGACTCAATCAAAGGATTAAGAAAAGTTTTAATGTATGCCAAAGAATCCAATATGGATGGCATAGAAAACAGAGTGACAAACTGGTCAAAAGTCGCAGACTCCTAGTAGTAGCAGACCACCCATGGCCCTAAACAGAGGAGTAGAATGGGAAACTTTCATGAAACTGAACCAAAGAAGAATTTGGTAAGGGATCACTGTGTTCATGGGTACAAGAAAATAAACTTCATTTTCACAACCCAAGTGAAGAACAAAACTAAGCCATGGCCAACCCTGTAGACACTGGTGTTATTGAAAATATTTTTTCAAGTGTTGAACCTATGACTGAAAGGATAGGACTCATCTCAATCTAACTACTTTTACCTGGAAAGGAAATTATCCAGAGCTTAATTTTAAACAGAAGATGGATACATAATAAATTAGAAATTTAAATATAATAGAGATTCCCAATTTCATAGACCTACACATGTCATGCTCCAACTTTATCTCTCTCACCTATTTTGTTAAAAAATGGCTTAATCTTGTTCTCTAAACCAACAAAATACTTACTGCTTGTCAACTGGCTACCAAACTTTTATTCTGCAATCAATCAGGTCCATTGTCTCACTTCCACCTTTCTTTGATGTGCACTGAGGAAACAAAGTAGCAGGTCAAGTGATTGCTTATGATGCTGTTTCTAATTCTAAATTCTTAGTAAGAGAACTTGAAACCAGAAAGTTCTCACATCCATAATTTGAAAAAAAAAAAAAACACACCACTTTCCACAATTGAAAATAAACTGAAATTATAATGTTGTACGTGCAAATCATTAGACACAGAGTTTATATCATGAAATAATAGCCATCCATGATATAAACTCATAGCAGCTGGATTCAACTGCCACGCATCTCTGTTCAATACTGTCAATACTGAATCCACCGAACCAGTAGCTTCCCTCACAATTGCTTTCAAACAAAGCTAAAAAAGCAAAACTATATGATCCCTCATAGGCACATCAATCACAACATCATAACAAGGCAAATTCACAATTACCCATCTAAGGAAATCACAATCTTCAGCCATAACAGAACACAAAATGATCCAAAGAACTCTATACGAATAGGCAATATGGTAATCCCTCAATGACTCAATTTCACTCCTAACAAGCCACAACTCCAAAGGAAGAAGCCTAACACAAACCCTAGAAAAACCCTTAATTTCACCATTATCACTGCCTACAAAATTTGCACACTGAATCGATAGAATACCTGGGAGAGTGAAGGTTCGGCTCAAACTATCTCGATCGGCAGAGCTAACTACGCTGGGCCAATTACGGTAGAAGAAATTGGGGCCGAAGTCGCAGTAATCGTCAAGGGAGAAGCAGAGGTTGGAGTTGGTATCATGTAGGGTTTGAAGGAAGCAGTTCTGATTGAAGAGTTGTCGGGAGGGTTTGAGAGTGTTGGGGTAGCGCAGTGATTGGAGCAGGAGGGGGTTAAGGTTGAAAAGAGGGGAAGGGGAAGAAGGGCATTGGAGGAAGTGGCGGAAAAGGGATTCCGGCGGAAGGCGGTGGTGGAAATTGAAAGGGCAGGGGCAGAGGGCGGTGGTGGGAAGGAGAGTGGAGATAGAGTGGAGGGTGGTTTTGGAGAGGTAGATGAGGTGTTTGAGTGTTGAGAGAGCGGTAGGGAGATCGGGAGGCTGTGGCAGAGGCGGAGGTGGTGGTGTTGGTGAAGTGATTGAGTTGGTGGTGGTGGTGTGAGAGGGATGGTGGTGGAGATGAGAATAGAAGAAGTTAGGGTTAGCGGGTGAAGGAAGAAAGGTGAGGTATGGTGATGGAGATGGAGGATTCATCAGTGTCTCTTCCTCTTCTTCTTCTTCGTCGCCCTCCTCATTGCAATGCTTTGGTGTTAAATTTTGAGTGTTTTTATATTTATAAAAATTTTAAAAATTTAAATAAAAATTTGTTTGGTAAAATTTTTTATTTATAAATCAGTGGTCTCAGTTTATAAATTCAGCCAAAAAATAAAAATACAAAAAATGTGTTTTCATTTTGAGTTTTGAGATTTTTTTTTTTTTTACCACCCAACACTAGCCACCACCCGCCACCATTTTCTACCACCGTTTTCCGTCGCCACCACCACCCACCCTCCCACCACCTGCCACCACCACCCACCCTCCCACCACCTGCCACCACCACCCACCACCCACCACTTGCCACCACCACCCACTCGCCATCCACTCGCCACCACCACCCACCCCTCGCCATCACCACCACCACCACCCGCTTGCCATCCACCCACCACCCGCCACTACCATCTACCGCCCGCCACCACCACCCGCCACCTACTTGCCACTACCACTTACCACCCCGTTGCCACTACCATCCACCACCTGCCACTACCAGCCACCCACCACCACCAGCCACCCGCCACCCACCCGCCACCACCGCCACCATCACCTACCGCCCACCCGCCACCCACCTGCCACCACCACCCACTCGCTACCACCCACCACCCGCCAAAGTCACCCACCCACCCACCCACCACCACCACTACCTGTCACCTACCCGCCACCACCCACCATCCGCTACCCACCTGTCACCACCACCCGCCACCGTCACCCATCCACCCACCCACCCACCATCACCACCGCCACCACCACCCGCCACCCACCTGCCACCACCACCCGCGCGCTACCACCCAACACCCGCCACCAACCCGCCACCACTCGCCATTCGCCACCCACCTGCCACCGCCACCTACCACCTGCCACCGCCACCTACCACCCGCCACCACCACCACCATCCACTCGCCACCACCCACCACCTGCCACCGTCACCCACCCACCCACCACCACTATCCATTCGCCACCACCCACCACCCACCGTCACCACTTTCCACCACCGTCTTCCGCCACCACTTGCCATTTCTCACTCTTTTTTATATTTTTAAAAAATTTTAAACATTTTGTCAATTACCAAACGCGTTTGTAATTTATGTTTTTCTAAAAATAAACAAAAAATCAGTTTATAAAATTTTTATAAATATAAACTGAAAACGTAAACGTTACAAAACAGACCCTTTGAGTTTATTTTTTTAAGATTGGTGTTGGGGCTGAAAAAATTGGCGCTTTTGATTGTTTCTATCTTTCTTTTTTTAATTTTTTTTTGGGGTGTTTGGCGCTCAAAATTTTTATTTTGGCGCTATTTTTTTTTTTCGATCATCCCTTTCACGACAGTAACAACAATGTTAGGTAACTTAAAATTTTGTGCCTCAAATGGCTCAAATCATGGAAGCATAATATTTTAAATGACTGTTTTTGTGCGTCGTGAAAAGTACAATTTTTAACGGCTGGTTTTTTGTGCACCGTGAAATGTTCAATATTTTTAACAGCTGCTTTACGCGTGTCGTGTATAGTTGATGCATTTACGGCATGCCATATGCACGCCATAGAAAGTTATATTATTTATGACTAATATTACAAGCTGTAAAAAAATTATTGTTATTAGCATTCACGACCTACGCAATAGGCGCATCGTAGTTGGAAAATTATTTACGACATGTAAAAAAAGCAAGTCGTAAAAATGAGAAACCACGGCTTGCATTTACTGTAAGTCGTTGATGTGAAACCGTAAAAACCCAGTTTTGTTGTAGTGCGTGCATACGTGATATGATACTGCTACCAAGAAAAATATACCATAAGACCAAGAAAATTTAATGATTAATTCAAAGAAACTCCAAATTAACTCAGCTAACACTTCCCAGTAATAAAATTTTTGCAGATTGCAATTTTTGATCTTTTTTTTTTTTTCTTTTTTTCTATTTTTTTCCCCCTTCATTATAGGTTAATTGAATCCCCAAATTTTAATGTTTCAGGTGCAAATATTTCTGCAATGTCATGTTGTCCACTATTAACAAGGATAAGTAGATAATCATAATGAAAGGACAACAAAAAAAATGCCAACCTAAATAGGAAGATCCATTATTATACCATCCACAATATAGCAAACCATAACCCTCTACTTCACTCGGCACTAGGAATCAATCTTAAAATCAACAGAACGAAAAATAAGATTAAACAATAACTAAATCAAATAATTTATGCTATGAGACGTAAATGCAAACAGAACAATGAAACCAAAAACAGTATTTCTATCTTCTTTTTTTTAGAAACTTTTTTTACCTTCATAGATCCATTTCAAATCAGAAACACAACAGAACAACGAAACACATGATCCTGACCAACGACCCTCAAGATTGTGGAGGAATCAGACCGTCCACAATTGGCCAATGGGGAAGAGTGACCACTGTATACTGCTACTGTTTGGAGTGTCATATGGCACTTCCTATCATATGGATTTTCTTCCTCATAGGGGAAGATTTCTGAGAGAAACCGAATCTCAAAACATAACCTTCAAACATTTTACAAATAAAATTGCAGCATCAATTCTCAACACTTCCAAACCCCAAAAGACCACCCATCCTAATCAGACCCTTGGAAACATGGTACTATTTTTTTAGATTATGAAGTATGCAGTTACCATACATTTTGGGAATGGTGGTGTATTGGTGTTGGGACCAAACCCTAAACTTCTTGAACCGACTCCAAAGGCCCCTAGCGTAGTGTCACGTCCCGTCAAATTACCAAGACAAAATTACCTACCAAAAGAAAGTCTCAAGGAAGGAAGGTTAAATGGAATATTCTGGAAGCTCCTGGAAGACTTGAGAAAATATGAAAACCATGCAAGATGCTGGAAGCTTCTAGAACTTCATAGAGTTTTATAGAGAATTGTACATGTAGATATTTGTAGACCCTTCTAGACATGTACATTCTAGAATGATTCTAGAATAGTTTATAAGATGTAGTAGGAGGAAGGATCTAGAATCCTCTCCATCATTGTAGATCTAGAACATTCCTTGTAGCCTATAAAAGGGAGAGGGCCTCATTTGCCCAAACCACCCATGTGCATCAAAAAATTGTAAAGCTTTCTCCCAAGTAAATACAAGGCATACTCTCAAACTCTCTTGTGTTCTTCTAACTTCTCTTTCCTATAAGTTTGTGAGTTAGGCTGACTTAGCATCATCAAGTGAGACTTGAGATTGTCTAAGTGCCGCATGAATAGCTTGGAAACAACCAAGGCCGTGACAGTAGGGTACTAAAGAGAAGTATGAAACTTACGATTTTTCCAATCACATACGATGGAGGACCAAAAGTGTTAGAGAAACAGTATTTTAAAATAACTAACAAGGAATTGTAGAAATGTAACTATACCAGAACTTTTGAATAATTATCACCAATCATGATTTTGAAAAAAGAGGTAGCCACAGTTGATGGGTCCTTATTCTTCCCATGAATCAATAAGCAATTCAATGTGCACTTTGCACATGCTAGTATAGGGCAATCCATCTCTTCTCTTCTGATGAAATTCCCTTTGCTGTAAACTTATATATACGAAGAAAAAAAACAAAATCAATTAGAAGTTTTAGAAAAAAAAAAAAGGGAAGGGAAAAAGGTACAAAGAAGGAAATTAGCAACCTAGAAATTATAAAAATGGGCTAACCATTTAGCCACAAATATGGTAAGGCATTCAAAGTCTCCGTAAGAGCTTTGAAATTTACTCATGACGTGATTTCATAAACAACATAAAATAATGTAATTCAAATAAAAAACAACCAGGGTTCTCAAACAAAAATTAATCATAAATAAATATAGAGATTATTACATTTACGACAATAAATAACAAATTTATTACAGATAAGTGCGTTTGATGAAAATATTTATTCAAACATCTATGTATAGGAATTTAATTATTAGTCAAAATTTTAAATTTCTGTTTAAAAATCAACGTAAACTCATTTTTTAAGTTTAAGTTTTTTCCTTAAATTTATAAATTAAGACAACCATTTATAAACCAAAAAAATTATCAAACAAGTTTTTTATGACAGTTTTTAAAATTTTTGTAAATATAAACTGAAAACGAAATGGTTGTTTCGTTTGGTAACGTTTACGTTTTTGGTTTATGTTTACAAAAATTTTATAACTGGTTTTGTTTATTTTTACAAAAACATAAACTATAAATGCGTTTGTTTTGAACAAAATGTTTGAAAATTTTAAAAACATAAATTAAAAAATATGTTTGTTTAGATCTAAAATATTTATATTTATTTTTTTATTATTTATGACAATGGGATCGTACATATTATAATTAGAAAATTAATTAATTTTAAAAAATAATTGAAAAAAAATTAATTGGAAAAAAATTAATTGAAAAAAAAATGTATTTGAAAAAAAAAATTAATTAAAAAAATATTTGAAAATAAAATTAATTGAAAAAAAAATTTGTTAGTCAAATTTTTAAATTTCTGTTTAAAAACCAACGTTCAAATTTATAAACTAAGACAACCATTTATAAACCAAAAAAATTATCAAATTAGTTTTTATGACAATTTTTAAAATTTTTATAAATATAAATTGAAAACTGAAAACGAAATGATTACCAAACAGACTTACCAAACAGGTCTGCGTTTGGTAACGTTTTCATTTTTGGTTTATGTTTACAAAAATTTTATAAACTGGTTTTTGTTTATTTTTAGAAAAACATAAACTATAAACTCGTTTGGTTTGAACAAAATGTTTGAAAATTTTTAAAAACATAAACTAAAAAATATGTTTATTCAGGCTTAAAATATTTATATTTATTTTTTATTATTTATGACAATGGGATCATACACATTATAATTGGAAAAAAAAATTAATTGAAAAAAAAATTAGTTGAAAAAAAAAATAATTGAAAAAAAATTTGTTAGTCAAATTTTTAAATTTCTGTTTAAAAACCAACGTAAACTCATTTTTTAATTTACATTTTTTTCTCAAATTTATTAACTAAGACAACTATTTATAAACCAAAAAAATTATCAAACTAATTTTTAATATAATTTTTAAAATTTTTGTAAATATAAACTGAAAATTAAAAACGAAATGATTACCAAAGATGCCCTATCCATTAAGTTTTGTTGTTCCTGTCAAGTCGGACATGGTAAATAGACTAGTATTTGTAAGTTTGATATGTTAAAATTTTAATATCTCAAAATTCTCTTATGATTAAGTACTGTTTTGATAAATTGGTAAAAAGTTGGCTTTTTGATTTTTTTGGGAATTTTTTGACTTTTTTTGGCTTTTTACTACCTTCCCAAAATGCCGCTAAATGATTGTAAATTAATTAAAACAAAGAAATACTTGGGACAAACTAGCCCTAAATGTTGACAGTTTTAGGTAATATTTGGTAAAGTTTTATAATTATGATTTGAGAATAGAGTTATATTTTAAGTTTGTGAGTTTTGGAATTATGATTTGAAAAGAAAAAATTTGTTTGGTTATGAGTTTTGAATTTTTGATGTGATATATGAATTGAGAAAAGTTGTTTGGTTATGAATTTTGAAAAGAGTTTTTAAAACTTATTTAAAAACATATAACTCATAACCAAATACACAACTCAAAACTTTATTGAAAATTCTATTCAAAACTCATAACCAAACTTTTTTTAAAATTCAATTCAAAAAAATAATTTATCATTTTGGTCTAAAGAAATAATTTGTCTATTTGAAAAATATCAAAAACAAATATATATATTTTTTCTTCCAAATAACAGGTGGCGATTGGCAATTGCAAAAAAAAAAAAAAAAAGTACTGTTTCGGTCAACCGACCAGAGATAATAATTTATAATAATTTTTTAACTGAAATATTTAATCATAAACGAGACTAGGCCTCATTTGGCATGCGAGTGTTTTAGCTTAAAAATAAAAAAGTTACTAAAAACATCAAAAAGTTTATAATTTATACTAAAAAGTCAAAAATTTTATTTTCTCTTTACTTTTTACATATTTTTTAGTAAAAAATTAAAAAATTATTTTACATATATTAATTTTCTTATCTTATATTTTAATTAAAAAATAAAAAAAATTATTAAAATAGCATATTTGCAGACGAGATAAAAAAACCAAAGAAGCCAATCCCATGTTTAACAAGTTTCGAATTGCAACCCAAGGGTGGGTGGCATTGTGGTTAAGGCTTGGGGTTTAAGCCCCAAGGTCACATGTTCAATTCCGCTCTCCCTTGGGCCAATCTCTTGGGCAAAGCATAGTTGGTTAGGAGGTTGGATCTCAAGTTGTCTAATCAGCACTTGGTGTGGGTTTAATGCTCCCCCGCTGTGCGAGTCCTGACTTAAGCGGAACTTGTCTTGGGAGGTCGGGGCAAGTTTCCAGATATAGTCTCCTCGCTTGGAACGGCTAACAGGATACCCTGGTGATCTCTGCAAGGGACGCTGCCTTGGACCTGCAGGAGGGTAGAGAGGATTTTCCTGTAACAAAAAAAAAAGTTTCGAATTGCAGCACTGCGACGCAGACTCTCTCTCTCTGTGTCATCTTCCATATCCATAACCCACTATCAACCTCCAACCATACTTAGATCAACCTTCACTCCACTTCTCCACACCATCCCCTCCAAACCCAAACCTCCAAACCTATTTTCTCACTCCATCTCCATTTCACTCTCACATTCCCACCAACTGTTCAACAAAATGCCTCGCCCACCGCCACCACCACCACCACCACAAACCCACTTTACAATCTCTCTCCAACTTCCGCCTACATCCACCTCCCTTTCTGCCGCAAACGCTGCCACTATTGCGACTTTCCAATCGTCATTCTCGGCTCATCTTCAACCCAAACCAACGATATCAACAACAACCCACGAATCTCCAACTACATCCACCTCCTCTGCAGAGAAATCAAGGCCACAAACTCACAATTCAACCACAACCCACCTCTTAAAATAGTCTTTTTCGGAGGGGGTACACCTTCTTTAGTACTGCCGAAGCTCGTTTCGTTAGTCCTTGAGACATTGAATTTGAAATTTGGGTTGTGTTTGGATGCTGAGATTTCCATGGAAATGGATCCAGGGACGTTTGATGTTGTGAAAATGAAGGAGTTGATGGGGTTGGGTGTGAACAGAGTGTCTTTGGGAGTTCAGGCATTTCAAGATGAGTTACTCAAGGCTTGTGGGAGAGCTCATGGGGTTGAGGAGGTTCATGAGGCAATTGGGGTTGTTGGGACATGTGGGGTTGAGAATTGGAGTATGGATCTGATATCTTCTTTACCTCACCAAACTCCACAAATGTGGGAAGAGAGTTTGTTGCTCACCATCAATGTAATGCCTAACACATGTATCTGTCTATGACTTGCAAGTTGAACAAGGCACCAAATTTAGGATACTGTAAATGGAGTCAAGGGCCTCCTAACCTTGATGAGACTAAGGCGAAATTTCAATGAGTAGCTTTATTTATTTACATTTAAATAATATTTTTTATATCCTTTTAATGTTAAAAACAATTTTCTCTTCTATTTTTGTAATTAAAATTCGAGATTATTCACAACCTAGTTTTTGACAAGGAGTGTATAGGGTTTTTTGGGGCAAGAGTGAGTTTTATTATTATTATTATTTTGTTGTTTAACAAGTATCTTAAAAATTGGGCCCTTTCAGCCCTGAGTGATTTGGTAGTTTTAACACTTCTGTTAAGTATGGAACTGACACTGGATTGTTTACAGGTACTCACCAGGGGAGTTCCCTCTGCCTTCTGAAACCCAATTTGCAGAATTCTACAAAACGGCCTCAAGAATGCTCTCAGATGCCCGTTACAACCACTACGAAATCAGCAGTTACTACAAGGACAATTTCGAGAGCAAGCACAACCTAACCTACTGGGACAACAAACCATTCTATGGTTTTGGCCTTGGTTCTGCCAGTTTCTTGGGTGGATTCAGATTTTCGAGGCCAAAAAAGATGAAAGTGTATGCGGGGTTACGTTCAAAATTTGGAGGACGGGGTAGTAGGGCTTAGTGAGGATAGTTTTCCCGATCCCCAGGACATGGCCATAGATGCTGTGATGCTCTCTTTTAGAACTGCCAAAGGGTTGGACTTGAAGTCCTTTAGAAAGACATTTGGCACTTCTCTTGTTCACTCTCTTGGCAAGGCCTATAGACCTTTTGTAGAAAGTGGGCACATGGTTTGTTTGGATCGGCATAGAAGGGTTATAACAACAGATCGTTTCTATGCATTGTTATCTGATGAGGAAGAGATAGAAGAGACCGTGGCTTTTATTAGGCTCAGTGATCCGGATTGTTTCTTTCTATCGAATGCGCTAATATACCTTGCATTTCATGTCATAGCTCCATGAATCAAAGTTTTTTGTGTTTGATCCTAACTAGACAATAGTGTCATTGGATGTGATTAGCAACCCTTGGAACGTATCATCTATTCTCTCTAGCTCTTGACTTGACAACTCGTTGTGTAATGGCTCGCCACTCCTTGTTTGTTTTGTAAGGGGTCAGCTGGTGAGGGAAAATTGTATCTATACAGAGCTCAGTGTATGTATATTCTATTTTCTTTAATCCACAGATAATACTTGTCCCACTTGAGGATTCTGTTCTGTTTGAATGTAAAAATAAAGATCTTGAAAGAGAGAGATTGTTGTTGCCCTTGGATTGGACTTACCTTGATATGATTGCGAGTCTGTGACATGAATAAGTAATTGTTTGTAGTGCTTGCTTAGGAGCATCCATAGTGGTTGGTCTAGTGCACAGTTCCTTCTAATTCTATGTTTCATCATTTGTGCTAGCATGGTAATAGGGCGGGTTTGTAGTCTCTTGTCCCTCAACTATATCATATTGGGGCATAATAAATTAGGTTGGTGACAAGAGCAAGCCGGGTGGATTAATTTTGTAACTTAAAAATTGGGAATATTAATAAAAATTAAAAATAATATAATATATTATAGATACTAATTTATAATTAATGAAAGTTAAAATTTGTTAGATGAGAAATAAATCAGTGAAAATAAATGATAAGTGTAATATTTAGGGTGAAGTACCAATATCTCAAAATGTGATCTTGTGAATTGTTTAGCCTTTCCTTTTTTCTTATGAACCTAAATATCTCATTAAAGTGGAAATTACACAAAACGATAGTCACTTGCATGTTTAGGTTTAATTTTCTAGGAAGAAAAATGGATTTCTCCAAATGTAAAATTACACATTTGGGCAATCTGCACTATAGAAGTTTTGGGTTGCATTTGGTAGAGTTTTAGAATTATGATTTGAGAATAGGGTTGTATTTTAAGTTTGTGAGTTTTGAAATTATGATTTGATTGTGGAAAATTTGTTTGGTATGAGTTTTGAAAAAAGTTTTGAATTGAGTTTGAATTAAGTGATGTGACATATGATATTTGATTAAAAAATTTACAACTCATAACTAAACACACAATCCAAAATTCTATTCAAAACTTATAAAAAATTAAAAAAAAATTCCCAAAATATTTTTTATTTAAAATATAAAAATAACATGTGCCAAAAAAAAACATGAATACTGTTCCGATTAACCGGTCGGACGTTCGGGGGACATCTGGAAGGATGATCGGGTAGACGTGTTTTGAAAAGTGGGTGTGGAATCAATTTTTGAAAATTGTAAACAAACAGAGCAGTTAAATCATGTTGTAGAATCATATTTGGAAAGCTCCACCAAACACAGGAGTTTTTCTTCTTCTAGAACAAATCTTACATTATGAATAAAAACGTAATAATTTAATAATGTAACACTTCAATGTAGCACACTAAAAAATTTCTTGGTGTACTTTTCTCAAATGTAACAACATAACATTAAAAAAAATTCCTTAATGTACTTTTCTCAAATGTGGCACTCCAATATAACACAAACGTAACACTCTAATTAACGTAAGCCCAAACGTAACATTCCAATGTAACATGCTTCAATGTAACAAACACAAAAACACTAAAAACTCCTTATTGTACTTTTTCCAAACGTACTACTCACAGTTTGAAATTATACATTTGTCCAAAACTTACTAATGAATTTTTGTATTCCTTTTAGAATGGTTTGAAAATCCCACATTCTTTTTTTGGAGTGTTACATTAGTGTGTTACGTTTAAGAAAAGTACACTAAAGAGTTTTTTTGTGTTACATTGAAGTGTTACAGTAAGGAGTTTTTTTGGAGTTTTATATTGGAGTGTTACGTTTGAAAAAAGTATACTAAAGAGTTTTTTTTACATTAGAGTGTTATACTAAGGAGTTTTTTTTGTGTATTACATTAGAGTGTTATATTGGAGTGTCACGTTTGGAAAAAGTACATTAAGGAGTTTTTTTATGGGGTTGTTGGCTACATATTTTGTATAGGCTAATCACAGTTCAACACATGGTAGGATGAGGGCAATGCAAGAATCAATTCAAATCTCCAATCGCAATCATACACGTGTGTAGACACCCAATTTTTTGACCGACCTCGAGACTCAGACGTCACCAGTTGAGCACTCGGTGATATTGCATGTTGTGCTTGCTCAAAAGTTTCAGAGTCTCGGCTGCGAGCCTTGCCTCCGGACTTCCGGGCTCTTTCATGCTTTGCCTCGGTTTGCGAACCAGGCTCGGTTTTCTCTGTTTTCTCTTCGCGAAAGGAGGGAGAGGTCTCGTAGACCATCTCTCAGTGGCCGTAGGCTACGTTTTGTGGTCGTAGGCCATTTTTGCCCGTTTGGAGTCCGGTTCCTAGTTTTTCGGAGCCGTTGGCCGTGTGCCTCAGTTCGGGACCGCTTAACCACCTCCATTTGCTTCGGTTTTTGGCATACTTCTTATTTACTCCCTTTTGAGGGACACTGAGGTTTGAAAGACCCACTTCGTGGTCGAATACCACTTTCGGTGCCTAACAGCCCATTTTCGGGGCCCCGAACTGCGCGTTTCGGCCCCCCGAACCCTCATTCTGCATTGATTTTCGTTCATTTTTGGCAGGTACCTCTGTTTCATCACCAGGAAGGCCGTAGAAGGGTGGGAGGCCAGCAATTGTTTCAGCAACCAGTTATATTCCTCCCAGTGCCCTCCGACGCCCGTTTTTCTCACTTCAAAGCCAATGTTGAACACCCTTGGGCCATTTTCTTGAACTTTTAACCACATATTTGTGATGTACACATCTGGGAGGCTACCAATATCATATGGTCGGCCACTAATGTTGATTGACCCTTTTAAACCCCTCCAAAAAGTGGGCTTTTCTCTCTCCTGGTTCACTTTCTCCAGTTTTTGACCACATGGTTGTGTTGTGCACACATGGGAGGCCACCAATATCATATGGTCGGCCACTAATTCTCATTGACCTTTTTGACCCTTGGCCGGCCGGCCATAAGAGGTGGCCGGCCGGCCACCTGCAGCTTGGATAATTGGCCGGCCATGATTCTCAGCGTTGGTACATTACAAATATGTATTCATTTTCCCCGGATTTGGTATCCGAGAGGGGGTTGCCTTTTTGGAGGGAAACTTGATTGGTTTTCCCTCCATTTTTTCCCCCCTTTTTTGCGTTTATAACAGCAGCTCCAACTGCTGGTTTGGAGGTTGGAAAATTTCCCTAAGAGCCTCTTGCATAATCTCCCTCCATCTCTCTCATTTCCTTCAAAAAACACCCAAATTCTACCCCATTTTCACACCATCACCTAGCACCACTCCACCATTTCCATTCAAAGCAGCTTGGAGGTCTTCTCAGAGGCTAGGAGGCAGCAAATTTGGTCCAAGAAGTTGTTAAAGACTGGTCTACAAGGGTAAGCACCCTTTCTCCTCTTTTTGGCTCTTTTCTTTGTATCTTTTTTTAGTTATTTTTCTTACTATTTTGAGCTCCGACCAAAACTGAAAGTACCCTTTATTTGAGCTCTATTTCATGTTTCCTTAAGGGAATTTTGTCATTTGAGGTCCCCATCTTGCACCTCCTTCTTTATCTCTTCTTTAGGCCCTAATCTTGCATGTTATTTTTGGCCTATATGTAATCTATTTTGGGGCATGTTATAAACTGTAAGTGAGCTTATTTTGAGCCCTTATTAAACATTGAAGAAGGGCTCATTACTGTTTGGGACCTCCATATGCCACTTGTCATTATACCCCTCT
Source organism: Camellia sinensis (assembly GCF_055761805.1). Taxonomy (NCBI): domain Eukaryota; kingdom Viridiplantae; phylum Streptophyta; class Magnoliopsida; order Ericales; family Theaceae; genus Camellia; species Camellia sinensis. The sequence continues at coordinate 78,363,460 of NC_138964.1, forward strand.
TCGGTCCCCATTTTTGCATGATTTGTTAGCCTCGGATGCTTCTGTCTTTGAGCTCTTTTCAGAACTGAAAGTGGCCATATTTTGACCCCCTTGTCATGTTTCATTAAGGGTCTTTGGCTGTTTGATGAATTTTTTTGTATACTTTGTGTTTTGACCTCTTTTGGGCCCTACCTTGCATGGCATTTTGAGCATACTTGTATATTGTTTTGGAGGTTTCCATAAACTGTGAGTAGTCATATTTTTGGTCCCTCTTCAGTGTTGTAGAAGAGCCTTTTTCTGTTTGGGCTTTGCATCTACCACTTGCTTCATTGCCTCCCTTGCCGAGCCATTTTTGTATGATAATTTAGTCCCACTTGTGCCTACTGTTTGGCCATGCTTTGAACTGTAAAAATGCTTATTTTGGGGCTGCCTTGCTTCTGTCTTTTCATTCCATGTACCAATTATGCATGCTTTGTATAGCTGTAAGCCATTTCATGTACCTAGTTTTGCATTTCGGGAGAAATTCCATGCATCGGGTGTCATTTCGCCTTGTTTCGGGGCTGTTTTGCCCCTCATTTTGCTACTGATTTTTGCATATTTGCATATCATATTCCATGTCTTTGCCATGTCTCATTAGAGTGGCATTTCGGTGCCTGAGGGTCGGTCCTCGGTTTGCGTGCACGCGTGCACGCACTTCGAGTCGTCTCATTTTCATCTAATGGCCTCCTGTGTGAGTGTGGCTGAGGCTCTCTCATGTTGGTGTAAGCCCATTATTGCATTGCGTATGCCATTTCATCCATAGCATTGTGTATGCTCGGTTGTATATTACCTCGTGCAGCGTGTATGCCATTCCATGACATTGTGTATGTTAGGATTGTATCTTAGTTGCATTTCATGCATGTCATGCATATTGCATCGTGTTCGGGATAGGAGTTAACCCGGGCACGGGAAACGAGGTGCATTTCGTACTCCGAGTGACGGAACGTGTCTCAATTCCCTAGTCACCGACACTCCGGATCATCCATGACGGAGTTAAGTCTTGTTGTGTTTTCATATGCATTCATTTCATATTGAATTGTGCAATTCGACTCCTCAGCCATCATGCATCGAGATGCGTGATTGGTGGCACGAGGATTGAGGCATGCATACATTTGTGAAAATACATTGCTATGCCCCTTTCCTGCTCTCTGTTGCAGCAAATCAAGAATCAGCGGTCTTTCGAGGCTTGGCACGCATTTCAAGAACAAGTGCAAACAGAGGCTAATTGGGGCATCGTCATGGATTTCCGCGCAAAGGCAGCCCAAACATACATCATTCATCAGAGTCAAGGCAGCTCCTGGCTTGCATGCCAGTTTATTTTATTTTCTTAGTTAATTTGTTAATTAGTTAGGAATTTGTACATATTTGGACTGTAATATTCATTTGGACTGTACTATTCTTTTATTCGTGACTGTATATTTATTCGGACCCTCTGCGCGAGGGCAATGTTGTAATAAGTGTGCGTGAGTGTGATGTATGTCTTCCAACCCCACGTATTTCTTCCCTTTTATTTACCTGCTTATGATGGTTAGATTAGGGCATGTTTAAATTAGCATACAGTATGACAACATGTTTGCATCATTCATCTGTTTTGCATGCACCGGGCTGGCGCATCATACTAACTGCATTTGTATTTCAATTCCAAGTTGAATACATGTTAGCTGTAGCATTCCATATGCCATGTTTAGAATAGCCGAGCCTGCTATAGTTTGCATTTTTGCATGTGTTGCATTAGGCATTTCTGTATACTTAGGATCATGCATGATTTCTAATGTAGTTTCCGTTTTGGCTTGGAGTACTCGGTGAGTTTTATGCTTTAGCATCCTTGCATGTGTGTGAGTGACTGCCATGATAGCATGCTTACCATGAGGCTATTTGCTTATGTGATATAACTGCCTGAATGCCTGTGGGTGAAGGTTGGGTTATTTGAATTGGAGCAAATCATTGATTGTGAATTTTAAGCCCACTAGATAGTGGCAAAATCATGTTTTCTAAGCCCACCCGAGGGTGGCAAATCCACGTCTTAGCCTACTTGCGAGTAGCACCATCAAACCATTTTCAAACAAACAAACATGAAATGTTTTGTTCCAATTTAGGCAACCCAGTCTATACTTGTATGCTGCGCGCATCATATTGTAATCTAGGCTAATAACCGGAATAAGAACACACAATGTTTTTCAAAAATAGATATCATGGTTAGTAGAGGCCGATCTTTGATCAGGCGAGCGGGGGTGCTCACGAAGTGACCTTCCCCAATCGTACCCAAGTTCCCGAGCCGAGGCAACTTTGGTGATGACGGACACGTGGCCTTAGGCAAACGAGTCAGGGTTTCCTAAATTTCCCAAAAATAAAATATTTAGGTGGCGACTCTGTATCTGGCAATAAAGTCCATGTTTGGCACTTCTTTCAAAAATCTGTTTTCTAAAAACGATTTGCCGGATTTGGACTCTTTGGTTCAGATTAAGAACCGTGACAATTTGAGAGTCCTGAGCTGTAGTGACCCCAAATGAACAGAACGGGATCACCCTCCCGGGGCGTTCGGGGACGTCTACAACGTGGCAGTTAGTATTGGTTATTGTGGATCTGTATAGCACTAGATTAGCAAAGAGATGCAAGATGACCTGGTTTAGCAGTTACTCATACATTTAAATTCAAAATCATGAGAGAAGCCTAACTGCACACATGACGTAGTGGAGCTAATTGTGAGGAAGCATGATCAACGATCATGGAGGGATGTTTCGACGGTTAGAAGCTCATTTCAACGGTTGTCATTGAGAAGTATAAATAGCAGAGAAGGCCCCAGAATGAAAGATCCAGACTCAGATCAAAAAACTAGTTTTATCCACTTTATTTTCCTTCCAGTTTTTACATTCCTTGTTCTTTACATTTCTATACTTCAAATTCTTGTATTGCACTTTATTCATAGGAGTAGTTTCGAATAGTTTGTTGCTGTAAACCTCTGCGAGGCTGGATCAGATCATTGTAAGTTTTTTCATTTTTGCTTAATGAAATGCTGCAATCGTTCTTCATTTAATTGTTGTTTCTTAAATTCTCCTAAACAAGCCACCAGTAAAAGTCCTCTTCATTGATGCTGAAAGAACTGAAACACAATCGTTTGTTAATTGGTTGGCAATTGATCTTCTGTAAGGATTGATTGATCCTTGCTGGCACGCTTAAAATTACAATATTAACCTTCGAAAGCCAAAAAAGCCAACATATATTTTTGGCACACCCGGTGGGATTAATTGAAATAGCTAGACGTAGGAGATAAAGAGAAAATGAACGCCTAGAAGAATGTGTGGAAGGAGAGGCAGAAATACCTAATCTAGAGGATAATGTGATAACACATCCTATGGAAGTACCTATCCTATCAGGACCGATGGTTGAACAGACCAGCACTTCGGAGCAAGTACCACATGTTCAAAATATTAGACGAGCCCATGGAATTAGACCATCCACTGTTCCATCTACTCAGCCAATAAATCCATGGGGAGGCCTAGTAGATGCCATAGGACAGCAGTTAATGAACACAATGGAAAGATGGACAATATCCTTTATGGATCGGATGAATACCCATTAACCAACTAACACAAGGCATATAGAGGAAATTTCAAATGTCCCTCAGCAAAGATTGGCTAGAGATCAACAGCCTATACAAAGTAATGGACATACTAATGGTTAGACTAGTAATCAAAATTATGAAAGACCATCACCTCAGTCTTGGTATGAGCCTCTTTCGAGGCCTATGATAAATCAAAATGCCTCATTATTTAACAATGACGCCATGCAAATTGGTGGATCTGGGCTAACACAAGAGAATGGCATGAGGATGTTTCCAAATTCCACGTTCGAAGCCCTACCTGGCACAAGGGGATTCATTAATCCTTTGTTCGAATTTGTACCCGGGGGGTTGGAAGGGTTTCCTGTGGCTAGAAGAGACACAAAGCCTGTTCCTCCTATTACAGCACCTTTCATAGGTCCCTTCACACGGCAGGCTCAGAGAGGCAACCATACCCTCAACAGCAGCCAGCACCATAGGAACAGCCAATCACAAATTTACCTCCCTATGGACCAAGAGGACCTTAGGCATAAGGTTTTCCACCAAATCCCGTGTTTGTTCCTCCAGTGGCGGTTCAACAAGCGCAAAATATGGTTCTTAGGGACCAAATTGCTGATATTGTTAGAGAAATGTGTGGACCTATGGCTCGGGGGGTTCAAACTCCTGTGTATAGGAAACCATACCCAGAATGGGTGGATTGGGTACATGAATACCCAAAAGGGTTTAGAATACCAGACTTTGCTCTCTTTTATGGAAATGGAAACCAGTCAACAGTAGAACATATTGTTAGGTTCGCTGCCCAATGTGGTGAATTTACTAACAATGATTACATGAAGTTAAGACTTTTCCAAATTCTCTAACTAGGGCAGCTTTTGTATGGTATATTAACCTTACACCTGGCTCTATCCAAACTTGGCAACAAATGGAGGAGGCATTTCATGCCCAATTCTTCCAAACGGAGGCAGAAGTTTCCATGGTAGACTTGGCAAGGTTGAGTGAAAGGCCTGATGAGAAGGCTGTTCAATTTATTGCCAGATTTAAAAGAGCACGAGACAAGTTTAGAGTCATTCTACCGAAGCCTGAATTTGTGAGATTGGCTCAAAATGGCTTAGAGTTTAGGCTTCGAAAGAAGTTTGATTCAACTGAGTTTCGAGACTTAGTGGAATTAACCTATAAGGTGTCTAGGTATGAATCATTACTTGAAGAAGAACAAGATCGAAGTAATGCATCATACAAGACTTATTATAGAGATCCTAACTATGAGATTGATGCAACAGAAATCATAGGGAAAGAGCATGTGATCTGTGAGACATTAATTCATAAGAACACTACAATAGATCAGCAGCTTAAAAAAAAAGACCTTCATAGGAAATATTCTTTCGATTTAACAAAGGCAGATGACATTTTTGACCATTTGCTTGCAGCAAATTTCCTAAAGTTACCAAAAGGAGTCAAAATTCCTTCTCCAGAAGAACTTAAAGGAAAAATGTATTGTAAATGACACAATTCTTAGTCTCACTCAACTAAAAACCGTATTGTTTTTCAGGACAGGATCCAAGAACAGATTAAAATTCCCAACTAAAGCAGAGGAAGCTATGAGGATTGACACCAATCCATTCCCAGAAATTGGAGAAGTTACAGCCAATGTTATTGTGCCAAACTTCCAGAACTTATCCCTGAAGGAATTGGAAAAGGTTAATGTGCAGATGCATGTTGCCAATCATACTGTTGTCAAGAAAGATGCTAGAAGTTCACCAGCGAATGGGCAGAGCTTTGCAGACCAAAAAGAAGACTCTGATGAGAAGGCACTGGATAATGATTCTTTAGAGGCAGCTGTCCTGCAAAGAATGCGTCCCAGATGCAGGTTAAGCTACAAATGGTTGAAAGGGCTCCCGATTAATGGGAAACAGTATTACAAGGATGTGCAGAGACGCCCTAAACCAACCAATAGAGCCAATAGACAGCAGCCATTCTTGGTTGGACCAACAGCCAATAGAGTGCATTCCAAGGGCAAGAGACCTTTACATGAGTTCAGATCACCCAACTATTACAGAATGGAGGGAAATCATCCTGAAAGGAGACCTGAAGTGGGCTCAAGTTAAGGGGTCAGAGCCAGAGATTGGCCTCCTAGACCAGCCTCACACAAGATGGAAAGTAGCCACCATGGAAGACCTGAAGTAGGCCCAAGCCAGGGGATCAGGGCTAAGCAAGGACCTCTACAAGCAGCTTTGAAGCTGGCCTCGAAGGTAGAAAGAGCTAGTTCAGCAATTGAGCTAGTGAGTTCATGGGTACCTAGGGTTCCAGATTGGTTTGTAATGTAGAAAAATCTAGGGAAATGCCCGCCTAGAGAAGTGTTATTGGGGACCAGGGTAGAATGGTTAAACCTTCTTTGGTGGCTCCAAATAATTGGGTGTTGCTAAAGCACCCAAAAACAAAGGAACCAGATATGGTTCCAATAATTTCTAGGTCCCAAAGAAGGAAAATCCAACGAAGGTACACTCAGTACCAGATGGATCTAAAAGAAAGTGGAGAAAGTTCCTCATTGGCCCAACCAAAAGGCTAGACAGAAGAAAAAGAAAGTCCAAAATTGGACCCTAGTCCAAAATAAACTCCTCAGAATAGAAGAAGTTTCAGCAAAGAGCAGTTGGCTAAAGTTCACTTTGAATTGATGGAAAGTGACAGTGGAACAGAAGAAGAACTTAGCCCAGGCCAGAGGAAAGAGATGGTCGAGGAGGGGATGTTTGAAGCCTTCATGGCTGAACAAACATTTTTTGTCAAAAAACCAGCAGTAACAGACCATTCAAAGGAAGCCACTAGTACTGAAGTTCCAGAGTGTAGCATGGAGGATGCTTCTGAGGTAACTGAACAAGTTAGCCTGGAAAAGGAACAAGATCAGCTGGCAATTCAGTTTGGCTCATTTCCTCCAGTGTCAGTAAATATGGTGCATATATTGCCACAGGAGTTCCAAGCTGAAAATAGAAACCAGGAAGGTCAGGAGATTGACCTTATTCCAGTTTCTAGTGAAGATTCACAGGTTAGTATGGTTCAAGATGAATCCGAAGTGGCCACACCAATGGAAACTGAAGATGAGAGTACGGAAGGGGTGAGTATTAATCTCTCATATCCTTTTGAGTATCCTACAACATCCATGACACAACATATCAAACCCTTGTATATCAAGGCTTTTTTCGATGGGATACAGATGAATAGGGTATTGGTGGATAATGGAGCAGCGATGAACCTACTTCCAAAATCTTCTTTGAAGAATTAGGGAAAAGGAGTCCCAGATTAATCCCAACCAGCACAACCATTGCTAGTTTTGCTAGAGATAAACAGATGGCTCAAGGTATTTTGCCTATCAACCTGAGTGTAGGGACCAGAGATTGCATGACTACATTCTTTGTTATTGACAGCAATGCTAAGTATAATGCTCTACTTGGTAGGGATTGAATTCACACCAACAAATGTGTGCCTTCCTCTCTACATCAGAAGATAATGATGGCCTTATGCAATGGGGAGACAGAGGAGATCAATGCAGACCCTCAACCCTTCATAGTTTGTGCTGACTTTGCAGAGGCCAAATTGTATACTAAAGGAGTGACACCACTCAGTATACTGAGAAAACTTGATGGATCAGCCGAAGTGACGGCTGAAGAGGAATTAGCACACCTGAAGCACTCGGTACAGAAGAGTGCTGATAAAGAATTCATCGTCAAAGATGATAATGATGCTTGGTTGTTGGCAAAAAGATGAAACCAAGGAGGCCAAGTCTTTGGCTTTAGTTAAATTTTCAATATTGGACATAAAATCAATAGTCCAGAAGGTTCAAGAGCAAGAGAAAGAAGCCATGGTAGTTGACTGCAAGCAGCAGCAGCAACAAGTCGGGTTTTTGGCCTTTGATAAATACTGTGCGTTAGACATCGAAACAAAAGTCCAGGAGATACAGGAAAAAGAAGCCTTATGGACAAACTTTGTCTATGAAGAAGAAGACAAAGATGTTGAACCGAGAAAAGTGGAAGCAGAATAGAGCAAAAAATTGCTTCGACGCCAGAAGAAATCAAGAGAGAAGCATCAGTAAGCTCTCAAGTACAAGACGCCCTGGAAGAAGTTAATTTAGGGGAGGGTTCTGCACAGCAACCAACATACATTAGTGCTTGGTTAAGTGCTCTTGATAGAGACCAATTGTTGGTAGTCTTAAAGAGATATAAAGATTGTTTTGTATAGTCTTATAATGAACTGCCAGGATTAGATAGGTCATTGGTGGAATATAGTCTCCCTATGAGGCCTAATTTCAAGCCATACAAGCAAAAACCAAAAAGGATGAGTCCTAAAGTGATTCAAAAGGTCAACGAGGAAATTCTTAGGCTCCTTAAGGCAGGCTTTATTAGAACAGCTAGGTATGTTGAATGGCTATCTAATATTGTGCCCGTGATTAAAAAGAATGGTAAAATGAGGGCGTGCATTGATTTTAGAAACTTGAATTTGGCAACCCCAAATATGAGTACCCCATGCCCATAATAGATTTATTGGTGGATAGTCCAGCAAGGCACCAGATTTTATCTATGATGGATAGACATTCTGGTTACAACCAAATCTGCATTGCAGAGGAGGATGTCCATAAGACAGCATTTAGATGTCTTGGAAACATTGGCACGTTCGAATGGGTTAAAATGCCATTTGGCCTAAAAAATGCTGGGGCTACATATCAAAGAGCAATGAACACTATTTTCCATGATCTCATTGGAGGGTATTTAGAATGTTACATTGATGACATTGTAGTAAAATCCCAGTACATGGAGGAACACTTGTTTCACTTGGAAGTAGCTTTCGAAAGAATGAGAAAGTTCAAGTTGAAGTTTAATCCTCTCAAATGTGCTTTTGGTGTATCAGCTGGAAACTTCTTGGGGTATGTAGTACACAAGAAGGGAATACAGATTGATCAGAATAAAGCCAAAGCCATCATTGAGGCCAAACATCCATCAAGTAAGAAATAAGTACAAAAATTTCTTGGTCAGGTTAATTTTCTTCGAAGATTTATTTCTAACACTGCTGGGAAAACTAAAGTATTTTCTTCTCTATTAAGGTTGAAAGATGAAGAAGAGTTTGTGTGGACAGCAGAGCATCAAATTGCTTTCGAAGGAATCAAAGCCTACTTGGCCAAGCCTCCAATACTGATGCCACCAAAGACTGACAAGCCATTAAAGTTATACATTGCTGCAGCAAAAGATTCATTGGGAGTTTTCCAAGCTCAGGGCAATGAAGAAGGCAAGGAACAAGCAGTTTATTACCTTAGTAGGTTTTTGAATTCTTGTGAATGTAAATATTCAGTTGTAGAAAAGTTGTGCCTTGCATTGTACTTTGCAGCGATGAAATTAAGATATTATCTTTCGCCTACAATTTTCTTGGTAATTACAACTATAGATTTGGTTAAATATATGTTATCTAGACCTATGTTTAGAGGAAGAATTGGCAAATGGATACTAGCCTTATCAGAATTTCATCTAGAATATGTTCCCCCAAAAGTAGTAAAAGGGTAAGTTCTAGCTAATTTCTTGGCGGATCATCCATGTTAGACAGAAAGCAAAGAGATAATTGACCTTGGCATGGTCAATATTGAGCCATGACAAATGTGGTTTGATGGATCAAAAGCCAATGGTCTAACTGGAATTAATGTGGTAATTAAGTCACCACAGGGGAGAGAAACCACACATGGTTTCAGAGTAGATGAAAGTACTTGTTCCAATAATCAAGCTGAATATGAAGCTTTAATAATGGGACTGGAAATGCTTATTGGTTTACAAGCCCATGCAGTTGATATATTTGGGGATTTTCAATTGGTGGTAAACCAAGTAAAAGGAATTTTCAAATGTCAAAGTGCAAGCATGTTCCCATACTATGTTGTTGCATTACATTTGCTTTCTCAGTTTCAGATAGCAAATGTGACTTATATCCCAAGATTCATGAATAACAAAGCCAATGATGTAGCTCAGAAAGCTTCGAATTTCAGAAGAAGGGATGACATTCAAATGAACATAAGTCAAGCAACATATCAAAAATTAATACCACCTTTAGTCAAAAGGGATGTAGTGTTAGAAGTCAATCATAATGACTTACAAGATCAAGATTGGAGGCATCCAATAATGCAGTACCTGACTGGCCCATCTTCGAAAGCCAGCAGAAAGATCAAATAACAATCCATGCAATACATAGTGTATGGTAATGCTCTTTACAAAAGGGAGCAGATGGACTGTTATTGGAATGTCTAGGGCCGAGAGAAGCATTGACAGCCATGGCTGAAGTACATGAATGCATCTGTGGTGCTCATTAACCTGGTGTGAAGATGAGATGGCTGCTTCAAAGACATTCCTATTATTGGCTAACCATCCTTAAAGATTGCATAGAATATGCTAGAGGTTGCCAGGCATGCCAAAAGCATGGCACGATAAGACATGTACCCCTAACTGATCTACATGTGGTTGTGAAGCCTTGGCTGTTTAGAGAATGGGCCATGGATATGATAGGAAAAATACATCCACCCTCTTCGAAGCATCATTGTTTCATCTTATTGGCCACAAATTACTTCACTAAGTGGGTCAAAGCTAAACCATATCAGGCTATAGATCAGACCGAAGTTATTGGATTCATTACAGATCTGATCCACAGATTTGGCATCTCACAGACCATAACTGTTGATAATAGAACTGTATTTGATGGGAAGATGGTAAACTCTTTTGTGGCAGAATTTGAAATTAGTCTTGTTAATTTTACCCCTTATTATGCACAGGCAAATGGTCAGGCAGAATCATCCAATAAATCCTTGAAAAAAGGAATACAAAGAGTTGTGGAAGACAATCCCAGGGATTGGCATAACTTACTGTTGGATGTATTATGGGCTTATAGGACTTCTCCAAGATCAAGCACAGGAGTTACTCCTTATGCCTTAGTATATGGGCATGATGCGGTATTACCTGTAGAAATTAACATTAAGTCCTTGAGGGTGAAATGCTAGGATCAATTAGTTCCCCAGCAATACCATCAGAGTATGTGCTTGGAGTTAGAGAATGTGGATGAAACTAGAATTTTGGCATTAAATAGCATTCTTTTCCAAAAGAAGAAAGCAGCCAAAAACTATAACAAGAAAGTCAAGCACATTAGTTTTAATGAAGGTGATTTGGTATGGAAGACAATACTCCCAATAGGGATTAAAAGCCATAAGTTTGGCAAATAGTCACCTAATTGGGAAGGTTCATATCAAGTTCATAGAGTTTTGCCTTGAGGAACATATCATTTAAGAAATTTGAATGGATATGTACATCCTAAGAAAATTAATGGCAGATATTTGAAGCCTTATTATCCAACTGTGTGGGAAACACAAGGAATATAATAAGTGCTAAACAAAAGAAGCATGAAAGCACTCGAATAACAAATAAAGATTTTATTTCATAAAGAGTTGAATACATACAGCCATAGATTGGCCTAAAAGTTAGTACAATGTTTCAGTTGTTCCTTTACAATTGACTCTCTACTCTTAAGAGATGGGAACAACTGAATGACCGTAGTCATCTCCTGTTTTCGATCAGCCAGTCCTTGATTAGTAATTTGCAGCTTGGTGGCAGTTCGATCCAAAGCCAGGTTGACTGCTAATAACTCTTCTTCTAACTGAGCTTTCTTCTCTAACAGTTGAGCTCGAAATTGGGAGATAGAGGAACGTTATTCTTTCCATTCAGACATTTTAGCATGTATCTGGGAAATGAATTTCTGGTCTCTCAACAAATTCTCTTCTGCAACTTTGGCAACATGACAGATGTTGATATAAAAATCAATGGTAGCTGCTGCTTGAGATAAATAACTTGAAATAGCCATGCTGGATTGCTCAACAACCTTACAGCACTGGAGGAAACCATTCTTGATAATAGGCCTTTGCAAGGCTTCGAACGGGATCCTCGAGAAGAGTGTCAGCAACTCCAAGCAGTTGTCCAAATCTAATAAAGGCAAGGAAGTCCTACTAGTGGAGGAAGAGCTCTCAAAAATTTCTAAGTGAGAATCAGCCAGAACTAATGGCTCAGTTTCATTGCTAGCTGTTGGAATAGTAGAAGGCATGTCAAAAAGGCTGGCTAATCTAGCTTCGAAAATATCCACCTCTTCCGTTGACATGGTTGATGCAGAAAGGGCTCTGGTAGAAGGAAGAGATGCCTGCATAGGGATATGAGAGGAAGATGAAGTATCCCTAGCAGTTTCCATGGTCTTGGCTACCAGTAAGTCAAGAGAAGAGGGACTGGAGCTAGATAGGGATAGTGGACAAGGAACTCGTGAGCTACCAGTATCTTCTCTAAGGGAATCAGCTATCACTGGGGATGAAGTAATAACTAGAATTTCCTCAAGAGGGAATGGAGCAGCAGGGTTTGAAGGGAGAATAAATTGGGCAGAGCTAAAGGATAGAAGATGAAGGTATGGAGTTAAGCCAAAGGATAGGGATGCAGGAATGCTTTTCCTCAAGAAAGGTATGAAAAATGTAAGACCAGGGAGTGGGAGTATTGCTTGAATAGGCTCTCCATTTTGAGGTCTTTCAGTTTTAGATGAAACAGACGGAATCCTTATTGAAGGAGAAAGTAGAGTAGTTGTTGCTGCAAAAGAAGAAATACAAAGTAATGTTAAGTTTCAGTATCAAGAACTTGAGAAAAGAAATTAGAGACACGAAAGGAAATTACTGGTTTCAGAAGTGGTAGCAATGGTTAGAGAGCTGCGAAGGGTATAATGTTCAACAGTTTGTTGTTTCCTTGCAGCTTCTCTTTGGAGTTCATTAGCAGCAGCAGCTTCATCTCTAAGCATTTGTTGTTGCCTCCTCTTCTCAGCCATCTGAAATACAATAAGTTCTTTGGAGTGTTCTGCTTTCACTGCTTTAGCAGATGCTTTGTGAATGGGGTCCCCAGTGAAATCAGAAAAAGAGACCGTCATTTTCCTTCTTCTTTTTAATGGTGTCTCTTGCTCTTTTTCTGTTTCTTCTGTTTCTGTTTCCTTTTCTTCTACATGAACCTCAGGTACCTCCTCTTCAGGGTCAAGCAAGAGCTTTCTTTTCCTTTGTTGTTGCTGTTTGCTCTTGAGAAGTTTTAAAGCTTGAACTTTTTGGGGAGAATCTCCCTGTGAGGCACCCATACCACCTACACCAAAGAAAGAACTATAAGTAAGAGCAAGAGCATTATAAAGGAGGAGAAAAGAAAAGAAGCAGCAGTACATACTTTTCTTCGAGGTAGCTCGAATAACTCTAGGAGGAAGTGAGGCAGCATGAGCAGACTTTGTAGTAGCAGGCGCAAGAGCTGGGGTACCATGAGCAGTGGAGAAAAAAACAACTCCAGTCCCTTTGGACTTGGCTTGAGGTACATCTAGTACTATCAATAAATCTTGAGGAGAAATAGCCAAGCGCACCTCCATGTTGGCCATCCACCAGTTTTGGTACCTCTTCAATGAATTGCTTTGAGGAATGAAGGGTAGGTACTCAAAATCAACTAGGTCTTGGATAAATTTGGAAGTTGCTTCTTCCAATCTGGATCTTCGAACCTTCAAATCTCTGATGGCAAGGCTTAAATTGGACTGACTGCAAAAAGGGATAGGGACCCCTTGTGAGAGTCCAAATTGCCTAGCAAATTGGGTAGGGCAATAGGGCTCAGAGATGCACTTGTAAGCTCTGGGGTTCATAGTACCAATGAATAGTTCCTTGGGGATCAAAATAGAAGCCCACATGTTTTTGTGCTGAGGCATAGAACAAGACCTATCACTCAAAAAGGTCATCAGCTAGGCTGGGCCAATATTGGTCGCTTCGAAGGGGCAGAAAGTGTGAAAAGAATGAGCAATTGGAAGTTGGTAAAAGAAAGAAAAGTAGAAGACGAAAATGGAAGGATAAAGTGAAACATTGGCCAACTTCATACCATGAGTGGTAGGGTTTGGCTCCAAAAACTTTAAGTATTTAGACTGCAAATCAGTGAAATATGCAAAAAGCCAAAGTTGGAGTATCCAAAATAGGCCTCTTTGATTGGCATCCAAGGGTTTTTTACAAAAAAGGGAGCAAGCTCTATAAACATGACCCAAAACGTATGGAGCTAAGGCCACCTTTCTTTGTAAAACAAGGGCTTTGGCAAGAGGGGCAAACTCAAGCATGATCATTTGAGAAGAAGTACAGAAGAGGAATTTGCAAAGCCAATACAATAAAAAAGAGAAAAATTCCTTATCAGTCATAGGGCCTTCTCTTTTGTTCTCAACCTCGATAAAGTCACTATAGGATGAGTCCAGGAGGGGAGAGAAAAAGGGGTTTTGAGGTCAGGATAGTCTGGATCAATGGGGGTACCAATAGGGGATAGTCCTAACAGATGGAAAATGTCAAGGACAGTAGGAACCATCATCCCACATCTAAATTGAAAGAAATTGAAAGCAGAATTCCACAAACAAAGAGCAGCAGGTATTAAAAATGAGTCCTCTGAAATGGTGAACTTGGTCAATTGAAGGGCATCGAAGAGGCAAAGCTCCTAAAGATCCAGTGTCCTATCAGGGACGACCCGGTCATACCATTCCTCCCACTCTGGTCTTACTGTGGGCCAGCAGCGATGAGCTCGGTTCATCTTCCAGCTTCCCCAATCAAGACTGCTTTCATAAAGGAGGCAATGATCTTCCAGACCCAGATACAGAGCTAGAAGCTCAGTGGGAATCTTCTTAAAATTGGGCCCAAGCATGTATTATTGTTGTTCATGGCGACGGGGAATGAAGATGCGTCCGTCGATGGCATTTTTCCCACCAGCTTTGTATTTCTCACACTCTTCATCAATGATCCTTTTCAAGGCTACAGATGGACTCGCACGCTCCACAACCGGTATTTTCAAGGAAGAAGAAGCCATTGACAGGAGTTTTTTCAGGAGACAAAGTTGAGAAAGAGAGTAAGGAGAAGCAGAAGTCAATAGAAATGAAGGGTTTGTGTGTTGGGCGAACAAGAGAATTAGAAGCACGGAATAAAAAGGTTTTTAAACCTTTCTGTCCGAAAAATACCCAATCGTTTTAAATGGGTAGAATACACAAAGAGGTACTAAAGGTACGAATGCGAAAAGTTTCTCTCAACGTTGATAATTTAGGAGGGAAACGTATCTCAAATACTAATATTGGCTTCGAAATCAAATGTTTGGCTTCGAAGCCAAGCTTTGGCGCCAAAATCAGGTGACAAACATTCAGCTAGAGCTTCGAAAGCAGGAAGTTGACTTCGAAGCACATTTCCCACCTAAGAATACAGGAGTGCCCAGGTACTTGTTTACTTCAAGAGGATTAAATACCTGCTTTTAAGTTCAATGTTGAAAGTAAAATCCTTCGAAGTAAAGTTTGAAGTACTCTGCGGTTAGAATTTGTTTGTTCTAGACTTCGAAGTGACATAAAACCAATATCTGGTTAAGCAGTGAAGGATACAAAGGGACTCACCTTTTGTAATAAAACAGTGTAATCCCTAAAGGAAGTTTCAATACTTTGATGCACGTAGACTGTGCTTCGAAGCAAAATTGTTTAATTCGAAACAGATTATGGTAATCCTAGAATTAGAATGTAAGTCAATGATTCTCTTTCTTAAAAGAAAATTCCACACTTTGGAAGTGCTTGAGTTAGGCTTTAGAACGAAATTGGGGAGTTAAAGAACATCAACCATACAGTCAAGTTTACAATTGAAATCAGAGTCTGACAAATGAAATTTAGAAAGCTCAGTGTTATTGATAAGTGATGCTTACTGTAGACGCGTCCGCAAGGGACCCCGCTACAATTCGGACTCGATTTTGTGTCGCGGTCCTTAATCTGAACCAAAGAGTCCAAATTCGGCAAATCATTTTGAGAAAATAGATTTTTAGAAAAGAAGTGCCAAACATGGACTGCTTTGCCAGATACAGAGTCGCCACCTAAATATTTTGTTTTGGGGGAATTTAGGAAACTCTGACTCGGTGCCAAAGGCCACGTGTCCGTCATCACCGAAGTTGCTTCGACTCGGGAACTTGGGTACGATTGGGGAAGGTCAGCTATGAGCACCCCCTCTCGCCTGATCCGAAGATCGGCCTCTACTAACCATGATATCCAATTTTGAAAACGTTATGTGTTCTTATTCCGGTTATTAGCCTAGAATTACTATGTTATGCGCACAGCAAACAAGTATAGACCAAATTGCCTAAATTGGAACAAAACATTTCATACTTGTTTTGAAAATGGTTTGCTACTCGCAAGTAGGCTAAAATGCAAGTTTTGCCACCCTCGAGCGGGCTTTGGAAAAGATGGTTTTGCCACTATCTAGTGGGCTTAAAACTCACAGTTTTGATGCGTTATCCCAATTTAGGTAATTCAGCCTCCATCCACAGGCATTCAAGCAGTTATATCACATAAGCAGCTAGCCTCATGGTAATCATGTTATTATGGCAACACTCACATTCATGCGGTATGCTAAAGCATAGATGCCTACCGAGTACTCCGAGCCAAAACAAAAACTAGTTAGTAATCATATGCATGATCCTAGTTCATGTTAAGATGGCTAATGCAACACATGCAAAATACAACTAAGATAGGCTCGGCTAATCTACAATGATATGTGAAATGCTGCAACTAACACGTATTCAGTTTGGAATTGAAATACAAATGCAGTTAGAATGATGCGCCAAGCCCGGTGCATACAAAGACAAATGTATGAATGCACGCATGCATAGCATAAGGTATGCTAATTTAAATATGCCCTAGTCTACCATCATAAGCGGATAAATAAAAGGGAAGAAAGACGTGGGGTTGGAAGACATACACACACTCACGCACACTTATTACACAATTGCCCTCGCTCGGAGGGTCCAAAAGAATAATACAATCCGAATAATGAATTACTTATCCTAGCTAATTAATTATTACAGACCCTCTAATTTAACAAATTAAATGCAGAATAGAGATGGTCGCAGCCCTGCCTCGGGATACGCGAATGATGCATGCTCGATCCATCTTGCCCGGAAACCCGTACCATGCCACTGCTGCCTCTGTTAATGCTGCCCTGCTCCTCTGAAAATTGCCAAAGTCTTGGAATATGTTCTATGCACACTGTAGAACACCATCGGCTAAGGGAAATAACCACCGGCCATGGGAAATTTCCATCGGCTGCTTTCAAGTCTATCGGCCACATATTATTTGCCAGTCGGCACTATGTGTAGTCGATCGGCAAAAAGCTCCTGCTGGGACCTGCAGTTGATAGCAGCAGAGGGCAAAGCAGTACATGGCATGGAATTTTGAGCAAATGTGAGCTTGGTCACACTCCCAATCATGCAAGAGACTCTAGGGAGCGTGACCCTCGACCTTCGGGCCATCAATTGTGCATTTTTGATGCATGATGGCCTAAGAGGCCGAGGTCGCAATTCAATGTAAAATGCATGCAAACAAAACACATGAATACCAACACCCTATCATGTTGGAGTCAAGGGGATTGGCGACCGAGGGTTGAGGCGTGTTTTGTCACTTAAAGTACAAACGCTCCTTAATCCCCATGGCCGGTTTGACACCCCAAACCAAGCAATGCAATGCATATATACAAACTTGGCTCAAATGCACAACGTGAAGTTAAAATGCAAAACATGCCAAATGTAATGCAACTTAAACATGCAAACTAAGTTAGTGCAATCTAAATGTGCCAAGTATGGTACAATGTATATGAGATGCAACTAGATAAATGCCATGCCAACATGCAAGTATGATACAATGTAAGCATGAGGACCAAAACAATGCAACATGATCATGCAATGGTGGTGCTAAACCATGAAGGGCAAACCTCAGTCCATCCCAAAACAGTGACCAAAAAGTGTCCAAAATGGTGAACAAGCACTCATGCCAACATGCTAGCCAAAGGGGCCCAAAGCTAAGGCACAAACAAGGGGCATTCTACTACAACCATCATGACCACTCATGGCATGGACTAAGCGACCAAAAACAGATGTTCAATGCAACAAAATACACCCAAAAACCCGCTGATATGGCAGCCCCAAAATGTCTTAAATATACAAGCATGCACAATGCCCATTTCAAGGCACAAAACTACAACACCTTAAAGCATGGGAAGGGACACAAATGACAATATAAGACCACCTTACATGGACTGAAATATGATCTTAAATAATGCCAAATCATGAGAATGGTCTAAGTTAAGCATGCTAGAAGCCAAAAATACTCAAGGCCTACAAGCCAAAATGCAAAGCAACTACATCAAGCATGTCAAACATGACCAAAACAGTGGCCAACAGGCCTTAAGCATGACAAATCATGACCGAAAGCTTCAACAAGCTAAGCTAAATCATGCAAGCATGGAAGCCTAAATAGAAGATGCATTTCTGTGCAAAAAGGAGGGATACAAAACAAGGGTATTATGCATGCAAAAGACCACAAACCCGACCAAAGATAGAGATATATTATGATCAAAAGACACCTAAAAACCTCTGAAATAGGGCCAAAATCAGTCAAGCTTGCATGTTGCCCTTTAAGCCAAAAACAAGGATAAAAGAGAGACAAAGGGGAGAGGGGTGTCCCTCCCCTATGCAAGACCTCAAACCATCTTCTTCACCATTGAAAATCCACTGGATTTCAGTGGTGGAAAGAGCAATACAATGAAGTCAACAAGGCTTAAAGAAAAGGCACCAAAAGAGGCCAAAAGAGGCCTAAGAGGGGGAGTTCGACCCCCAATGCCAAAATGACCTCAATGAGATGTCTTATGCATGAAAATACAAAGCTTTTTTCAGTTATACACAAAGTCTAAAACAGAAAGCAAGATAGGTCAAAAGCCAATGCAAAATTGGGGAAACTAAAGTAAAGTGATTACCCTTGAAGAACCCTTGAAGAACAGTTGGTCCAGCCACCCTCTACTGACCAAAATCAGTCCAAAACCTTAAGAAACAACCCTCAATGCCTCTCAATCTTAGAGCAAGGTGTAATGGTGTGTGTATTAGTGCAAAAATAAGGTCAAAATGCACTTTTAGGCCAAGAAAACACACACAAGGGAGGAGAGAGAGGGAAATATAGAGAGAAAGTGTGTATATATAAGATATATATGTATAAGCTCTGGTTTTTCTTTCAAAACTACCAACCTTTTACAATGGAAGAAGAGAGGTGCTTATATAGGCAAAAGAAATGGTTCTAAGCTTCTCGAAGAAGCTAAGTGAAAGGGGCAAAGGAGTTGAGGCTTCTTGAGGAAGCTAGGACAGCTGGCCAAGCTTCTTGGGGAAGCCAAGATAAGGGGTCAAGGCTTCCTCAAGAAGCCTTGAGCAAAGGGTGCAAAAAAAAAGGGGCAAGGGCTCAAAACAACTACTTCATGCACGGGGAGGAGTGTTGGTGCATTCCAGCTGGCACAACTGGCATACACCAAGTCTGAAGGGTGCAAAATGGGTACACCGGCCAGAAAAAGAGGTCACCAGCCAAAACAAAGTGCCGGTCAGCAAAATATAGTGCCGACCGGCCATTGGTTTTAAGAAACCACTGCCAGTGGCACCAATAAACGGCCAGTGATGTGAGGGGACAACCGGTGGGGTGTGGGAATGTCCAACAAGCCATTCCCTGCCTTTTAAGGCAAAAGCACAAGTGTTCGGTGCAAAACCAGACACAATACGGTCGAGTCGAGAGATCCTGAGGTAAGGCGCGCAACCGAGACCTCCGGGAACTCAAGACGAACACGAACAAGGGTAATCACCAAGTGTTCCGATGGTGACGTCCAAGTCTTGAGGACGGTCAAAAATGGAGTGTCTACACTTACATTGGGATTCATTTGATTACATTCTCAATTTCATAAAAATATAGAATGGACAAAGTTACATGATCATGGAATTTAGTCCAACAGAATTCAATAAATAAATACTTTTTTCCTACTCTATCCTCTATCCTGTCCAGGTTTGGTTTATCTAATTGGTAAGCCCTTAACTAGAAAAAGAGTTATTGGGCCTTCACTTCAAATTCTATCTGTTTTAGAGCTTTATCTATTGCGTTCATCTCTTCTTCTCCATACACTTCGTCCATAGTAGCATCCTCCACATGCTCAGAATCCTGACTTCTGAAGATCTCATATTCATCAAGGAGGTTCTCTGCCTCATACTGGACCTGAATTCGAGTAGAAAAGGCTTCATCCAGAACTTCACTAGTAATAGAAGCATTAAAGTGCCAATTGAGCAAGAGGAGAAGTTGATCTAAAAAGGTATAAAGCTTTGTTTGGGCCACAGGGTTGAAAAGATGACTTCGAGACATAATATCACAAGAAATTTTTTGTGGGGAATGTCACTTCGAAGGACTTTAAAGGATAAATGGGAGAAAGCAACAAGTAGGGTATGAGCCCTATATTGCTGATAAGGAGTTGGAGGCACTGGAGCCTGGTAAAGAGTGAAGTATTGGCTTTTAGAAAGAGTGAGCCTCAATTCATCAATCCAATTTGGATTGGAAGGCAGATGAGGAGCAGTTAGCGGTTCTCTAAATGAATCGGGAAATTCAGGTCTGGTTACACATTCCAGCCAATTGGAGGAACAAAGTTTTGCCTTCTTGGCTAAAAGTGCAGGACTGATCCCTAAAGCTTCATCAGGACGTGGGACACTTCGCACCATTCGAGATGGCAAGGTAGAAGTATACCATGCTGAAAGCAAATTGTCCTCAAGACTGTGTATACGGTCAAAAAGAGCATATAGATATACTACGGAGCTGCGTTTGGAAGGGGGGACTTCAAGAGGGTCATCGAATTCAGGGAATCGGTGATGAATACGTTCCCTCGTCTGAGATTGAGTAGGGGTAGGCCAAGTTCCCCAGCCAAAGGTCATAGAAGAAGAAGAAGAAGAAAAAGAAGAAGCAGTAGCCTCATCCCATACGGAAGGCTTTGCTGGAGAAGAAGAGCTTCCGATATCCATGGTTGTAAATTTTTGTTCCAAAGAATTGTAAGCAATAGGTTCTTGGTTCAAAGGTCGATGATTTGCAAAAGCTTCCATGACTTGTATAAATTGAGGCCGGTAAGGGTGGCTAATCAATGCATGGCGTAGTGGAGCTAACTGTGAGGAAGCATGATCAGCGATCATGGAGGGATATTTCGACGGTTAGAAGCTCATTTCGACGGTTATCATTGAGAAATATAAATAGCAGAGAAGGCCCCAGAAAGAAGGATCTAGACTCAGATCAAAAAATCAATTTTATCTACTTTATTTTCCTTCCAGTTTTTACATTCCTTGTTTTTTACATTTCTGTACTTCAAATTCTTGTATTGCACTTTATTCATAGGAGTAGTTTCGAATAGTTTGTTACTGTAAACCTCTACGAGGCTGGATCAGATCATTGTAAGTTTTTGTCATTTTTACTTAATGAAATGCTGCAATCGTTCTTCATTTAATTGTTATTTCTTAAATTCTCCTAAACAAGCCACCAGTAAAAGTCCTCTTCATTAAGGCTGAAAGAACTGAAACACAATCGTCTGATAATTGGTTGGCAATTAATCTTCTGTAAGGACTGATTAATCCTTGCTGGCATGCTTAAAATTACAATATTAACCTTCAAAAGTCAAAAAAGCCAATAGGGTACTTACGTGTAGGTCCTAATAAGTGGACTTATTGTCTAATAGGTCCTATGGGAAAAATTTGTCATAAAAAAAGCCACTAATTGTAAGTTTTAGCGACAATTTATAAAAATCATGACAAAAAACAGTCACTAATTGTCAATTTTTAGCGACATATATAAAAAATTATCACAAAAAAATTATTTTTAGTGACAATTAGAGTGTTACACTAAGGAATTTTTTTGGAGTGTTATGTTTGGGAAAAGTATACTAAGGTTTTTTTTTTTTTTTTCAGTGTTACATTGAAGTGTTACGTTTAAGTGTTACATTGGAGTGTTACAGTTTAAAATTATAAATTTGTTCAAAGTTTACTAAGGAGTTTTTGTACTCCTTTTGAAATGTTTAAAGAATTCCACATCGTTTTGGAATGTTTGAAGAATCCCATATTTCAAGTCATTTTTGTACTCCTTTTGAAATGTTTTCCAAATAAAAAGATTGTCATATAAAAATTCATCCCAAATTCAATTTTTATATATTGTGTACCATACCTTTCTAGCACAATAGAAAAAAAAAGAAAAGGATATAACCGTAAATTTAATTTTTAAAATATATATTAAATCTACATTTCTAAAATTAATGGGACCAATTGGTCTATAAAAAAATCTTGAAACTAAATGGATCATCATTTCTCAAAATGAGATTTATAGATAAATTTTTCTAATATTTAATCTTATTATTTTGAAAAAAACTAAAGAACATATAATATATGGGGTGGGGCCAGGGCGAGTTAGAATGGGGGGAAGCAAAACCCATTTCTGTCCCACTTTCTCATCAAAGGTAGGGCAGAAGATGCAAGGGCAAAGTAGAGCGGTAGCTGTTGGAGTTTTACTCCTATAGTTCAAGGACATAGGCTCCAGTCTTTGGAGCAACGCTTAGATACAAGATTTAGACTCATTAATTTTGACTATGGACTCCTGGACACTACATTCAATGAAATTAGAACCAAGTTATGACTCAAGTCCGTAATCCTTGTTTTTGATTAATTTTTGTACATTAAGAGGGTATATTTCATGTGATACCTTCTATTATTATGATTGACTTTAACAATAGGATCTATCACATTTATGTAGGGATGTTTGGGGAGCAATAGGGGCATATCTATTTGTAATTGGTGGAAGGTAGTGTCACGTAAACCCTATTAGCATACAAAAATTTCTCGTTCCTGAGCCTAGTGTCACGTCCTGCTAGATTACCTAGATAGAATTGCCTACCAAGAGAGAGTCTCAAGGAAAGAGGCTAATGAAATATTCCGGAAACTCTTGGAAGACTTGAGAAAATGTAAAAATATGGTATATAATTCTATAATGTACATTAAAGGATCTACAATAAATTCTAGAGCATTTAAGTGAAGATTGGAGGAATAGAATCAATAGAAGCTTCTAGAACCTCTTAGAGATATGAAGGTGGTAAAAGACCCTTATACATACTTCTAGAATGAGATAGATATCTGTATCGATATTTTTAAGGAGGATGCTAGAACCTTCTTGTACGATAAAGAAAGCTTTCATAAGAAGCTTCTCCATAACTCCTTTGTATTTTCTGAAATATTCTAGAGAAGGCCTAAGATTTTTAAGGTAAATACAAAGGTATTCTCTGAAACTCTTTTTGTCTATTTATTTCTCTTTCTTGCAAACTTGCGAGTTAGGTCAAGTAAAACTTGTGATTGTCAAACTGTATTATATATTCACCCCTAAGCCTGAATCTATAGCACAGCGGAACACAGCGGAACAACGAAACATATGATCCTGACCAACGACCCTCAAGATTGTGGGGGAATCAGACAGTCCACAATTGGCCAATGCGGAAGAGTGACCACTGTATACTGCTACTGTTTGGAGTGTCATATGGCACTTCCTATCATATGGATTTTCTTTCTCATAGGGGAAGATTTCTGAGAGAAACTGAATCTCAAAACATAACCTTCAAACATTTTTCAAATAAAATTGCAACATCAATTCTCAACACTTCCAAACCCCAAAAGACCACCCATCCTAATCAGACCCTTGGAAACATGGTATTATTTTTTTAGATCATGCAGTATGCAGTTACCATACATTTTGGGAATGGGGGTGTATTGGTGTTGGGACCAAACCCTAAACTTCTTGAACTGACTCCAAAGGCCCCTAGCGTAGGGTACTATAGAGAAGTATGAAACTTATGATTTTTCCAATCACATATGATGGAGGACCAAAAGTGTTAGAGAAACAGTATTTTAAAATAACTAACAAGGAATTGTAGAAATGTAACTATACCAAAACTTTTGAAAAATTATCACCAATCATGATTTTGAAAAAAGAGGTAGCAACAGTCGATGGGTCCTTATTCTTCCCATGAATCAATAAGCAATTCAATGTGCACTTTGCACATGCTGGTATAGGGCAATCCATCTCTTCTCTTCTGATGAAATTCCCTCTACTGTAAACTTATATATATGAAGAAACAAAACAAAATCAATTAGAAGTTTTAGAAAGAAAAAAAAAGGGGAGGGAAAAAGGTACAAAGAAGGAAACTACCAACCTAGAAATTATAAAAATGGGCTAACCATTTAGCCACAAATATGGTAAGGCATTCAAAGTCTCCGTAAGAGCGTTCAAATTTACTCATGAAGTGATTTCATAAACAACATAAAATAATGTAATTCAAATAAAAAACAACTTAGGGTTCTCAAACAAAGATTAATCATAAATAAATATAGAGATCATTACATTTACGACAATAAATAACAAATTTATTACAGATAAGTGCGTTTGATGAAAATATTTATTCAAACATCTATGTATAGGAATTTAATTATTAGTCAAAATTTTAAATTTCTTTTTAAAAACTAACGTAAAATCATTTTTTGAGTTTAAGTTTTTTCCTTAAATTTATAAATTAAGACAACCATTTATAAACCAAAAAAATTATCAAGCAAGTTCTTATGACAATTTTTAAAATTTTTGTAAATATAAATTGAAAACTGAAAACGAAATGGTTGTTTCGTTTGGTAACGTTTACGTTTTTGGTTTATGTTTACAAAAATTTTATAGCTGGTTTTTGTTTATTTTTACAAAAACATAAACTACAAATGCGTTTGGTTTGAACAAAATGTTTGAAAATTTTAAAAACATAAATTAAAAAATATGTTTGTTTAGATCTAAAATATTTATATCTATTTTTTATTATTTATGACAATAGAATCGTACATATTATATTTGGAAAAAAAAAATAATTAAAAAATATAATTGAAAAAAAAAATTAATAGGAAAAAAAATTATCAAAAAAAAAATTAATTAAAAAATATTTGAAAATAAAATTAATTGAAAAAAAAATTTGTTAGTCAAATTTTTAAATTTTTGTTTAAAACCAATGTTCAAATTTATAAACTGAGACAACCATTTATAAACCAAAAAAATTATCAAACTAGTTTTTACGACAATTTTTTAAATTTTTATAAATATAAACTGAAAACTAAAAATCAAATGGTTACCAAACAGACCTACCAAATAGGTCTGCGTTTGGTAACGTTAATGTTTTTTGTTTATGTTTACAAAAATGTTATAAACTGGTTTTTGTTTATTTTTAAAAAAACATAAACTACAAACTCGTTTGGTTTGAACAAAATGTTTGAAAAATTTTACAAACATAAACTAAAAAAATATGTTTGTTCAGGCTTAAAATATTTATATTTATTTTTTATTATTTATGACAATGGGATCATACACATTATAATTGGAAAAAAAAATTAATTAAAAAAAATAATTGGAAAAAAAAATTAATTGAAAAGAAAAAATTGGTTGAACAAAAAAAGTAATTGAAAAAAATTTAATTGAAAAAAAAATTGTTAGTCAAATTTTTAAATTTCTATTTAAAACCAACGTAAACATATTTTTTTAATTTACATTTTTTCCTAAAATTTATTAACTAAGACAACTATTTATAAACCACAAAAATTATCAAACTAGTTATTAAGATAGTTTTTAAAATTTTTGTAAATATAAACTGAAAACGAAATAGTTACCAAAGATGCCCTATCCATTAAGTTTTGTTGTTACTGTCAAGTCGGACATGGTAAATAGACTAGTATTTATAAGTTTGATATGTTAAAATTTTAATATCTCAAAATTCTCTTATGATTGAGTGGTGTTTTGATGAATTGGTAAAAAGTTGGTTTTTTGATATTTTATTTATTTATTTATTTATAGTTTTTTGACTTTTGTGTCAGAAAAACTAGCCTTTTTTGTGGCTTTTTACTGCCTTCCCAAAATGCCGCTAAATGATTATAAATTGATTAAACAAAGAAATACTTGGGGGGACAAACTAGCCCTAAATGTTGATAGTTTTAGGTAATGTTTGGTAGAGTTTTATAAATGTTGATAGTTTTAGGTAATGTTTGGTAGAGTTTTATAAATGTTGATAGTTTTAGGTAATGTTTGGTAGAGTTTTCTAATTATGATTTGAAAATAGTGTTGTATTTTAAGTTTATGAGTTTTGGAATTTTGATTTGAAAAGAGAAAATTTGTTTGGTTATGAGTTTTGAATTTTTGATGTGATATATGAAATGAGAAAAGTTGTTTGGTTATGAATTTTGAAAAGAGTTTTTAAAATTTAATTCAAAAACTTATAACTCATAACTAAATACACAACTCAAAACTCTATTGAAAATTTTATTCAAAACTCATAACCAAACTCTTTTTAAAATTCAATTCAAAAAAATAATTTATCATTTTGGTCTAAAAAAATAATTTGTATATTTGAAAAATATCAAAAACAAATATATATATTTTTTCTTCCAAATAACAGGTGGCGATTGGCAATTGCAAAAAAAAAGGTACTGTTTCCGTCAACCGGCCAGACATCCGGGAGGATGTAAGGGCGAACGACCTGGTAGACCAAAAATTTAATAATTGTCTGGTTTACCAAACATGTTTTCAAAATGTGTTTTGAAATTGATTTGAAATTATAATTTGAAAACTCAAACCAAACATCGCATTCAAATAGAAGGGTAAAAACTTGATTTGAAACACACACCAAACACAACCTTAATTTTTTGGTACATAATGATGACAGTTTTATGCATTTAAAGAAAGTTTGAAATATATTTTTGTTTTTGATATTTAAAAAAAATAAAACAAATAACATTTATATATATATATATGATTTGTAAACACAAAAAATAATAAGAGATAACATATTTGGTGAATTATTAGACAAAGAAAATGATACAAGAAATTCGTTTAGCAAACTATTTTTGAAAATTATTTTTGAGATTGTTTTTTTCAAAATACTAAAAGAAATTATTGAATTTTTTTTAAAAAAAAAACATTAATCTCATTTGGGAATAAATTATTTTAATAATTTTTTAAATTTTTATAAAAAAATAAAGAGAATAAAATAATAATTTATAATAATTTTTTAACTAAAATATTTAATACTAAACGAGATTAAGGCGTCATTTGGTATGCGAGTGTTTTAGCTTAAAAATAAAAAAGTTATTAAAAACATCAAAAGTTTATAATTTATACTAAAAAATCAAAGGTTTTATTTTCTCTTTATTTTTATATATTTTTTTGTAAAAAATTAAAAAATCATTTTAAATATATTAATTTTTTTTATCTTATATTTTAATTAAAAAATCAAAAAATTTATTAAAATAGCCAATCCCATGTTTAACAAGTTTCGAATCGCAGCACTGCGACGCAGACTCTCTCTCTCTCTTTCTCTCTGTCATTTTCCATATCCATAACCCACTATCAACCTCCAACCATGCTTAGATCAACCTTCACTCCACTTCTCCACACCATCCCCTCCAAACCTATTTTCTCACTCCATCTCCATTTCACTCTCACAATCCCCACCAATTGTTCGACAAAATGCCTCGCCCACCGCCATCACCACCACCACCACCACAAACCCACTTCACAATATCTCTCCAACTTCCTCCTACATCCACCTCCCTTTCTGCCGTAAACGCTGTCACTACTGCGACTTCCCAGTCGTCGCTCTCGGCTCATCTTCAACCTAAACCAACGATATCAACAACGACCCACTAATCTCCAACTACATCCACCTCCTCTGCAGAGAAATCAAGGCCACAAACTCACAATTCAACCACAACCCACCTCTCAAAACAGTCTTTTTCGGAGGGAGTACGCCTTCTTTAGTACTGCCGAAGCTCGTTTCGTTAGTCCTTGAGACATTGAATTTGAAATTTGGGTTGTGTTTGGATGCTGAGATTTCCATGGAAATGGATCCAGGGACGTTTGATGTTGTGAAAATGAAGGAGTTGATGGGGTTGGGTGTGAACAGAGTGTCTTTGGGAGTTCAGGCATTTCAAGATGAGTTACTCAAGGCTTGTGGGAGAGCTCATGGGATTGAAGAGGTTCATGAGGCAATTGGGGTTGTTGGGACATGTGGGGTTGAGAATTGGAGTATGGATCTGATATCTTCTCTACCTCACCAAACTCCACAAATGTGGGAAGAGACCATCAATGCAAGGCCTAAACATGTATCCGTCTATGACTTGCAAGTTGAACGAGGCACCAAATTTGGGATACTGTAAGTGGAGTCAAGGGCCTCCTAACCTTTATGAGACTATAAGGCGAAATTTCAATGAGTAGCTTTATTTATTTACATTTAAATAATATTTTTTATATCCTTTTAATGTAAAAAACAATTTTCTCTTCTATTTTTGTAATTAAAATTCGAGATTATTCACAACCTAGTTTTTGACATGGAGTGTATAGGGTTTTTTGGGGCAAGAGTGAGTTTTATTATTATTATTATTTTGTTGTTTAACAAGTATCTTAAAAATTGGGCCCTTTCAGCCCTGAGTGATTTGGTAGTTTTAACACTTCTGTTAGGTATGGAACTGACACTGGATTGTTTACAGGTACTCACCAGGGGAGTTCCCTCTGCCTTCTGAAACCCAATTCGCAGAATTCTACAAAACGGCTTCAAGAATGCTCTCAGATGCCCGTTACAACCACTACGAAATCAGCAGTTACTGCAAGGACAATTTCGAGAGCAAGCACAACCTAACCTACTGGGACAACAAACCATTCTATGGTTTTGGCCTTGGTTCTGCCAGTTTCTTGGGTGGATTCAGATTTTCGAGGCCAAAAAAGGTGAAAGTGTACGCGGGTTACGTTCAAAATTTGAAGGACGGGGTAGTGGGGCTTAGTGAGGATAGTTTTCCTGATCCAAAGGACATAGCCATGGATGCTGTGATGCTCTCTTTTAGAACTGCCAAAGGGTTGGACTAAAAGTCTTTTAGAAAAACATTTGGTACTTCTATTGTTCACTCTTTTGGCAAGGCCTATAGACCTTTTGTGGAAAGTGGGCATGTCGTTTGTTTGGATGGGCATAGAAGGGTTATAACAACAGATCCTTCTGTGCATTGTTATCTGATGAGGAAGAGATAGAAGAGACCGTGGCTTTTATTAGGCTCGGTGATCCGGATGGTTTCCTTCTATCGAATGAGCTAATATCCCTTGCATTTCAAGTCATAGCTCCATGAATCAAAGTTTTTTGTGTTTGATCCTAACTAGACAATAGTGTCATTGGATGTGATTAGCAACCCTTGGAACGTATCATCTATTCTCTCTAGCTCTTGACTTGACAACCCGTTGTGTAATGGCTGGCCACTCCTTGTTTGTTTTGTAAGGGGTCAGCTGGTGAGGGAAAACTGTATCTATAGAGAGCTCAATATATGTATATTCTATTTTCTTTAATCCACAGATAATACTTGTCCCACTCGAGGATTCTGGGTTAATGTTTCTGTTTGAATGTAAAAATAAAGATCTTGAAAGAGAGAGATTGTTGTTGCCCTTGGATTGGACTTACCTTGATATGATTGCGAGTCTGTGACATGAATAAATAATTGTTTGTAGTGCTTGCTCAAGAGCATCCATAAGTGGTTGGTTTAGTGCACACTTCTTTCTAATTCTATGTTTCATCATTTGTGCTGGCATGGCAATAGGGCGGGTTTGTAGTCTCCCGTCCCTCAACTATATCATATTGGGGCGGAATAAATTAGGTTGGTGACAAGAGCTGGCCGGGTGGATTAATTGTGTAACTTAAAAATTGGGAATATTAACAAAAATTAAAGATAATATAATATATTACAGATAATAATGAAAGTTCAAATATGTTAGATGAGAAATAAATCAATGAAAATAAATGATGAGTGTATTATTTAGGGTGAAGTATCAATAAATCTCAAAATGTGATCTTGTGAATTGTTTAGTCCTTCATTTTTTCTTATGAACCTAAAGGTTTCATTAAAGTGAAAATTACACAAAACGATGGTCACTTACATGTTTAGGTTTAATTTTTTAACAATAAAAGTGGGTTTCTCCAAATGTAAAATTACACATTTGGGCAATCTGCACTATAGAAGTCTTGGGTTGCGTTTGGTTGAGTTTTAGAATTATGATTTGAGAATAGGATTATATTTTGAGTTTGTAAGTTTTGAAATTATGATTTGAGTGTGAAAAATTTGTTTGGTTATAAGTTTTGAAAAGAGTTTTGAATTGAGCGATGTGACATACGATATTAATTCAAAAATTTACAACTCTTAACCAAACACAACCCAAAATTCTATTCAAAGTTCATAAAAAATTAAAAAAAAAAAATTCCCAAAATACTTTTTATTTAAAATATAAAAATAACGTGTGCCAAAAAAAAAAAAACATGAATACTGTTCTGGTCAACCGGCCAAACATCCGGGGGATGTCTGAGAAGATGACCGAGTAGACGTGTTTTGAAAAGTGGGTGTGGAATCAATTTTTGAAAATTGTAAACAAACAGAGCACTCAAATCATGTTGTGGAATCATATTTGGAAAGCTCCACCAAACACAAGATTTTCTCTTCTTCTAGAACAAATTCCGCATTACGAATACAAACGTAATACTTTAATAATGTAACACTCCAATGTAATACACTAAAAAAAAAATTGGTATATTTTTCTCTAACGTAACAATATAACATTAAAAAAAATTCCTTAATATACTTTTCTCAAATGTAGCACTCCAATATAACACAAACATAACACTTCAATCAATGTAATCTCAAACGTAACATCCCAATGTAACATGTTCCAATGTAACACACACAAAAACACTAAAAACTCCTTATTATACTTTTTTCAAACGTAATACTCACATTTTGAAATTA
Organism: Camellia sinensis; assembly: GCF_055761805.1. Lineage (NCBI taxonomy): Eukaryota > Viridiplantae > Streptophyta > Magnoliopsida > Ericales > Theaceae > Camellia > Camellia sinensis. Next base: position 78,393,793 of record NC_138964.1, read on the forward strand.
TACATTTGTCCAAAATTTATTAATGAATTTTTGTATTCCTTTTGAAATGGTTTGAAGAATTCCACATCTTTTTTTTAGAGTGTTACGCTAGAGTGTTACATTTAAGAAAAGTATACTAAGAAGTTTTTTTGTGTGTTACATTAAAGTGTTACAGTAAAGAGTTTTTTTAGAGTGTTATATTGGAGTATTACGTTTGAAAAAAGTATACTAAAGAGTATTTTTTTTTTTTTTTTGGTATTGCATTAGAGTGTTACACTAAGGAGTTTTTTGTGTGTATTATGTTAGAATGTTATATTGGAGTGTCACATTTGGAAAAAGTATATTAATGAGTTTTTTTGTATGTTACTTTAGAGAGTTACACTAAGGAATTTTTTTGGAGTGTTATGCTTGGAAAAAATACATTAAGGGTGTGCTTAATTGGACGGACTGGATAAGAGGGGATTAGAATTCATCGGATTTGAGTCCTAGAACTGTGAATCCCCCGGACTATTTGGTTAGATTGTATATGTATCCTGTGTTTATTTTTTCATGAGATTAGATGTCTGGAAATGACTATTTTTAATGAATCTAACGTTTGGTTGGACGGACTAGATAGGATAAATGAACAAAAGACTATTTTACCATTTTTCAATTATTTACTAAATAATAGCAATAGTAAACATATCTTTAATATTTTAATTATTTTTAGCTAGATTAAATAAAAATTTATTTTATTTTATTTTTTACACAATTAAATAAATTTTTTTTTAAATTAAATAAATAAAATATCAATAAAAATATATTTTATTTTTTTAATTAAAATTTTAAATAAATTTGTTTTTAAAAATAATAATAATTAAACAATGAAATTAAATAAAACGTCTATTAACATTTAAATAATGAAATTAAATAAAATATAAACTAAATTTTAAAATAAAATATCTATAAAAAAATTATTTAAAAAAATTAAATAAATAAAACATCAATAAAAAGTTAAATAAAATTATTTTATTTTTAAATTGAGACATTTAAATTTTATTGAATTTTACTAAATATAATACATAATTAAATAGTAGAGGGTCAAAATGGTCATTTTACCACCTAATCCCAACAGTAAATTGTCCCCCCAAAACTGTCCCACACCCCCCCTCCTGGGATAGTATAATCCCCCATATGGGGGATAAGGAGTCTGGCCGGACTCCATGTCCAGCGGACTAAAAAAAAAACAAACGATGGACTACTCACTCCTTTGGATAAGCAATCCGAATAGTGAATAGTCCCCCCTTAATCCCCCCAATCAAACACATCCTAAGGCTTTTTTTTTTTAGTGTTACATTGGAGTGTTACACTTGGGTGTTACATTGAAATGTTACAATTTAAAATTATACATTTGTTCAAAGTTTACTAAGGAATTTTTGTACTCCTTTCGAAATGTTTAAAGAATTCCACATCGTTTTGGAATGTTTGAAAAATCTCATATTTCCAATCATTTTTGTATTCCTTTTGAAATGTTTTTCCAAACAAAAAGATTATCATATAAAAATTCATCCCAAATTCAATTTTTATATATTGTGTACCTTACCTTTCTAGCACAAAAGAGGAAAAAAAAAAAAAAAGAAGAAGTTTGTACTCCTTTTAATTTTTCTTTCTTGCAAACTTGTGAGTTAGGTAAGTAAAACTTGTGATTGTCTAACTGTATTATATATTCACCCCTAAGCCTGAATCTATAGCCTGCCATACAATTACAAAACCAATTCATATCTCAAATAAAATGCCTTAAGGATTTACATATTTTAAGGAGTAAAACTTTGTAAATAACCAAGGCCATGACACTAGGCTCATTTGGGGCTTTCCTATTCAACACTTAAAAAAAGATAAGAAGTATAATAATCAGGCTTAAAAAAAGTTGTTATATGTTGATCGCCCATTACCCTTTTTCAAAGGGTTAGTTACATTTTACCCCTCACAAATATTAATTAAAATCAACTGTAACCCCCTTAATTTTAAAATGTACATTTAAATCTCTCAATAATCAAAATCGTTTCACTTCCACCCCTCCAGAAAAGGGGCTTTTGTATAATTTTTAATAGTTTAGTCTAAATGTATGGTTTAAAGTTAAAAAAGAGTAAACTGATATCCAGTGATAATTAAAAGAGGTAAACTACAATTGTTCATTAACAAAAGATCACATAATACCCACCATCTATCTCATAAAAAAGATCCACCATTGACAAATGAGCTATTCCCAATTCATGACAGCATGAGTGAAACTTGGTCAAAATTCCTATAATCTAGTAGAGATATACAAATAGCAAATCTATATAGCAAAATAATCCATAAAGATATAGCAAGTTCTATTTTTTGACATTTTAAAGCAAAATATCCATCAAGATAACTTATATTTTCAACAAGTCATAAGTTATGTACAAAAATAATATAAGTGTAACACTTTCCTAACTCAAAATATATGTTTCATAGATTCTAGTCATCATATTTGGCAAAGTACTGATATGTACTGTTGAAACTAGAAGAGTTTGAAGCTCCATCTTACTTCCTATCAACACTAACTTCATAAATGCACTCCGACACATCCTCAATTTCAAAAAAACATTCATCTCCAACCTGAATGCGATTTGCCTTGCAAAATGCTTCCCAACCACTTGCCAAAACTTTGATACCCTGTTTCTCATGGTAGATGACTGGCCACAGTCTAGATACTGGGTCTCGAAGGCGAACTAATACCTTCCTTTCCATTATTGGCCGTCCCCTGAATGAAACCGACGGCAAGCAACTCGGCAACTCCTGCACCAACATTAAAGGATTGTGAAGTTTAGAAATGCTGAAGAAAAGGGTACATTATTTTCACTATCTTAAAAAAAAAGGGAAAATCTCCGAAATGAATAAAGTTTAGAAATGCCAAAGAAAAGGGTACATTATTTTCACTATCTAAAAAAAAAAGGGGAAAATCTCCGAAAAAACATTCATTTACACACAAGAGGTGCAAAAAGAGTCCATTCAATTGGTTAAATGATAACAAGTAGCCAACATCAAGTTTTCCATGATAGGTAATACATGAATGGTCTTCTAATTATCAGCAATGAGTGGAAATTCAATTTATTGACACGGAGAAATGACGGTCAACCTGCTACCATAAACTCAAATATTGTGTTTGGATCTGCGGAGGGAAAAAAAAAAAATGAAGAGAGGATTTGTGAAAAAATATATCTCATCAACTAATCCAAACATAGTCTACGGGTTTCACTCATAGTTTTGCGGTACTTGATATCCGTGATTTCAAATTCATGCTCAACTGATACAAGTTTAGAGAGAGATAGAGAGAGGAGGCGGGTTGATTACTTTTTCAAACTAAGACCAAGACAAAAGACAAAAAAAGAAGTTACAAGTGGGAGTAGGAAATCATAAAATGGGCCTTTAAAGAAAAAGGAAAAAAGAAAAAAAAGGGGAGAGAGAGAGTAGGGAACTGTTCATTGAACATTTAGGTACCTTGCTGAAATTCGAAATTCGGTCGAATCCTTGTGAATTAACCATTTCTCCACATATTTCAACTCATACTAACACATAAAAGGTGTTTAACAGGGAAAGTCGAATGTTTTTGGTCTGTTTTCATCCATTCCATCTTCTCTTAAAATGGTAGGAATAAGCATTTCATCAATAACTTTATTTGGAACTGAATTCTGTTACATAGTAATTATTATTAATGACCTCTAGCATGTAAGACCAAGGAAAATTGAGAATACCGAGTTATAATGCAGTGCAATCAGAAGAACAATATCACAGAAAAATCATTTTCGGCTGCAAAAATTCAAAAAAAAAAAGGGTGACACGTTAGGTAGAGTATCAGACACGTGTCCACCGTGTGTCCGATGCGTGTCCATGTCCGACACCCATACGTTGCCTCCGAAGAGGTGTCCATGCTTCATAGCTTACGATCATTGATCCAATTTTACGATCCGATCCTATAAACTCCTCCAACAATCCAATGTAGGATCCTGATTTTAACAACCTTGGGAAGGAAGAGGGTTCAAATGATGGGGTGTGATGGTCGGTGAATTGACGGAGATGGTGGTCAGTGAATCTCCAATTGAGTTAATAGATGAGCAAGAAAAGAATCTTGATTTTGAATGCAGCACATATCAACTTTGAACATTTATTTCATTTCCATTGTATCAATTTTATGGTAATGATAATACAATGCCCTTTGGACATTTGGGTGGGGAAGAGGGAGATTAATGCGAGTAAAGAGGGGGAAGGAGCAAGACATAGATGGAGTCTCATGTCTCTTAGGGGAAAATTTGGTACTTTGAAAAAAAAAAATGTTACTGACATCACTACATTCTGTTAATTGACCTAATGGCAGACTGACGGATGTGAAAAACTGTAATGTGATCTAAAATTTTAGGCTGCAGGATGTATTTCAGAACCTCAGGTACTCAAATGTACTTTTGATAAGCCTCGGGGGTGTATTTGTAATTTACCCTAAATTAGGTAAACACACTCAAAAGCAATTACTGAGACCAAAATATTAGAGCAAAAACAAAACAAAACAAGAATCTTTATAATACAACATGCTAATTGATTTATTTAGACTATTTGCTACGAAGGATGAATTTGTTGCTATAAAAACTGTTCAAAATCAACTAACAATGAGTGAATGAGTAACATACAAGAAAAGACAGCCTGCCCGTCACAGCCAAGAAAGGGATTTTGACTGAAAGTGTAGAGGTTGCATCAACAGGTTCAGTTTTCACCACTTTGTGCACATGATCATTATCTTTCATGGAAGGACTGGAACTCCTGTCACACTCCTTGATCTCTGGATACTTTCCTGCAATCATTCATTGCATTTTATACTGAAGATGGAAATACATGCCATAAATCATGAAAGTTGGGCACACATGATCATGTTCATGTCTAAACAGCTAAGCAAGAGGAAAAGAAGTGAAAATACAATCATACCATGCATCATCTTCTTTGCCCTCATCTCCACCCGCTCTTTTTTAACCACTTTCATCCTCTCTCCTGCTCAACATAGCATTAGGTTATACATCTTCTTAAATTATTCTTTAAATAGCACAGAAAAAGAATAAAACAATAATAAATAAAATAACATAGCCTTAAAGCTTAAGTGAAAACAAAGTGCTGCAACAACAACTGGAGCAATGGAAAATAGACAGGGACTGGAAACACACCAGATTGACAATTCCAAGTTTGAACAGAGGCTGGAAATTCACAGAACTTTGACACACCGGCAAACTTCTGTTGCATACTTTGACACCTTTCCATGAGGGAAGTATCTTTCTGGGATATCAAATCCTTATTGCTGCCTAGTAATGATTCAAGACTCTTCATGTGAGGAAAATTAAAGTGAATATAGTAAATTAATAATGAAAAGAAGAAAAAATAAAAAAAGAACAAAGAATTTAGAACTCATAGTTCCACGCAAAATGAAGACAAAGCAACTAACTATATCGTGTCTTGCTCCTCCGCTCTCGCCCAGAAGTGTTGCCATTGCCATAATCTTGATCAGACACGTTATCTAAAAGCGTTGTCTGGCTCACTACCTCTTCAGTCACAGGTAACTTATCCACTATTTCAGCTTCAGCTTCAGATTGCGGCATTGTATTAACATGGGAAAGGGGCCTTACATCTTCTACCAGAACGTCTTTAGTTCCATCAACACTGGATGTCCTCGGCATTTCAAAGTCTGCCAAGTCATATAAAGAGCTCAAGCGGTCCACTTGTCCTACCCCAGAATCTCTATCAATCATATAAAATGGTTCTTCGATGCATTTTGTTCTGGGAACATCAGATACAGCAGAAGTATTTGAACCCTCTTTGTTCATAGAATTTATAAAAACATTATCAATTGTGTGGCATTGTTCATCTTTGGCACTGGAATCTCTGTCAGCCCTTGTTCGTTTCTTCAGATTGCTATTTTCCTTTGAAAAATAGAGTTTTTCACACCCACTTTTTCCATAGATTTGAACAACAAAGTGAGATTGCTCTATGTAATGGAATAACACAAAATCTCCAATTTCTAGACCATGTTCGAGTGAAAAAGCAGGCCATCCCTGTTGGAAAGCCAAGGACCCATCATATTTGGATAAAGTTACCGTCCACCTCTGCCCACTTGCATCCTCCAGCTCAGTTTTTTGATCAATCAAGTCTGTCACTGTTCGAGCAAATTTAGGAGGCAAGAACTGCAAAGAAATAACAGCTTAGAGAACATAATATGGATGGTTTAAGCAGAAAATCTGCAAAAGTTTAATACAGATACTATAATTACAAAGTTAACTACAACAAAAAGTTTGTTAGAGCAACTCCAATGGTGAAAACTAAAACGGCTTTGTCAAAGTAACTTCTTTGCTTCATACAATACAAAAAAGGTCATTTTTAGCTATACAAATCCAATGGTCCCATGTTATTTTGGCACAACCAGCTCTCATATCAATTTGTGACCATTAGATCTACTTCCCAAAAAGTATCTAGTGTGGTATAGCGAAAAATGGCTTTGGCTCAAGGATTTGGCATGGCATTAGAGTTGCTCTTATACAACCTTGGAATGATACAATTCATACACATGCAAACAATGACTACAAATGTGTTGAGATTTTGACACTGAGAACCCTTTTCAGGTCAACTACATTAACTGAGCAATAAAACAAACACACGTGCATACGTGATATGATACTGCTACCAAGAAAAATATACCATGAGACCAAGAAAATTTAATGATTAATTCAGAGAAACTCCAAATTAACTCAGCAAACACTTCTTGTAATAAAATTTTTGCAGATTGCAATTTTTGCTCTCTTTTTTTTCCTTTTTCCTTTTTTCCTATTTTTTTCCCCTTCATTATAGATTAATTGAATCCCCAAATTTTCTATTGTTTTTAATGTTTCAGGTGCAAATATTTTTGCAATGTCATGTTGCCCACTATTAACAAGGATAAGTAGATAATCATAATGAAAGGACAACAAAAAAAAATGACAACCAGAATAGGAAGATCCATCATTATACCATCCACAATATAGCAAACCACAACCCTCTACTTCACTCGGCACTAGGAATCAATCTTAAAATCAACAGAAGGAAAAATAAGATTAAACATAACTAAATCAAATAATTTATGCTATGAGACGTAAATGCAAACAGAGCAATGAAACCAAAAGCAGTATTTCTATCTTCTTTTTTTTAGAAACTTTTTTTACCCTCATAGATCCGTTTCAAATCACAAACACAGCGGAACAACGAAACACATGATCTTGACCAATGACCCTCAAAATTGTGGGGGAATCGGTCCACAATTGGCCAATGGGGAATAGTGTTAGAGAAACAGTATTTTAAAATAACTAACAAGGAATTGTAGAAATGTAACTATACCAGGACTTTCGAAAAATTATCACCGATCATGATTTTGAAAAAAGAGGTAGTACATGCTTGTATAGGGCAACCCATCTCTTCTCCTCTGATGAAATTCCCTCTGCTGTAAACTTATATATACAAAGAAACAAAACAAAATCAATTAGAAGTTTTAGAAAAATAAGGGGAGGGAAAAAGGTACAAAGAAGGAAACTAGCCACCTAGAAATTATAAAACTGGGCTAACCAACCATTTAGCCACAAATATAATAAGGCATTCAAAGTCTTCGTAAGAGCTTTCAAATTTACACATGAAGTGATTTCATAAAAAACATAAAATAATGTAATTCAAATAAAAAACAACCAGGGTTCTCAAACAAAGATTGATCATAAATAAACATAGAGATAATTACATTTACAACAATAAATAACAAATTTATTACATATAAGTGCGTTTAATGAAAATATTTCTTCAAACATCTATGTATAGGAATTTAATTATTAATAAGTCAAAAACATAGACAAAAAGTCATTTTTACCCATCATCCATTCTTCCCCACAAACACGCCCCCTCCTTCACACTACTTCTAACACTTTGTTTACAAACACACAAAATGTAACCACGTAGATCTATATATATATATTAAGAAGCACAGACACAGATACAACACCGATTTTCAAAAAATGCAAGACACGGCACATGGAGAAGACGTACAAAATATATAATTTTATATATTAATTATATGTCATATATATGAATATATCATTTAAAGAAAATTAAAAAAAAAATACAATATAACAATTAATTTTATAAATTTACATTGTTTTTCTTCTATTATTGTATCCTAAGTCATTTAGTTTAACCTTATAATTAGTTTCATACGTTTAATCAATGGACACGTGTTCTCCAAGTGTCCGGGTCTATTTTTTTTCTTAAAATAAGACACTTTTTGACAAGTGTCAGTGTCTGACACGACACGACATGTACACACCACATTTTTAGAAGCTCTCATGCTTTTTTGTATGAGAGGAAATTAATATCAATTAGGGTGAAAGAGAGCATTAGTTAGATTTTGGCATGCCGATTCCTTCTCAGCTATGGGCACATATTTTGGAGCAACCATTTGAGTTTGCTTCTTCTAAGAAGCACTGACACAAACACAGACACGCAAATTTTTAAAATGCAAGACAACACACGTTGGAGACATGTGTAAAACATATAATTTTGTATATTTATTATATCTCATGTTTTTAAATATTTATTTATTTGTGTCAAATATTTAATTTTATCAAATTTATCAACTTTAGGTATGTTATTTTAGTAAAAAATTTAGCGTGTCCCAGCATGTCCGACACCTGTACGTCACCTACGAAGAGGTATCCGTGCTTCATAGGTTTGCTTTTATGTTGAATTTGATAACACTTATCTAGCAGTTGTGATAATTGAATTAGAGAAGGCGGCCATGGTGATGGGTGTTTAAATATGGGTGTTTGAATAGGTGGTGATAGGATAGTTTTAGTGGCAATAAGAAGAGACATATATAGGCAAATATGACTTTTTCCTTGTGCTTTTGACTGATCAGTAAGTAAATTTTTTTATATAGGGGGTAGAAGCAAATTTTTCATTTAATAGAATTAACATTTGTTAACTTATGCATAAGAATCCCATATATATATATTTTATGACAGCGCATAATTTGCTCTCATAAATATAAGAAACTACCCTTGTCATGAACAACAAAGAACAAGAAATTGCCACGAAAAACAACCTGAAACATTGCTAACAACTTATATTACCGTAAAACACACACACACATTGGTAACAATTTCATAAAGCCCTACCTAGTTGAGTTTAGAAGTTTTTTGACCAAACGCATGTTATTTTATTTAAATCTCAAATTCAAGTAGTTTTAAACTTAATTCTCAAACTCATATTGTTTCATGAAGTCATGTTTACCTTAAAGTTGAAGACTCACGACTTTAAAATTATGGAAGTCATGACAACTTTATAAAACATTTGGTTACAGTTTTCATAAATTATTTTTAGATAGGTTTTCGTTTGTCTTTACTAAATTTTTTTCACATTTTAGTCAATTTTTTTACTTTTTAGATACATCAAGATTAGATGTATCTAAAAAGTAAAATTTTTTAACTACAATAATAAATAAATAAAAAATACTAAACACGAACAAAAAACCAAACAAAAATGCACACAGATATTTGTTCGAATTTTTAGATAGGACAATTCGCTTTTTCCAAGAGACAGACACCCTTCGTTTTCCATAGTGAGAGGGAGAGAGAGGCGTTTCGTTGAAAGGAGGGAACTACACTTTACACTAGAGACTAGTAGAACTTTGGAAAGAAGAGAGGGATAGCAAGAGAGAGTATGAAAAAAACCAGGGTTTAATTCAAACCCCAAACCCTCCATGGTTAAACCTCTGTACCAAAAACAAAGCACTTCTCAATTCCTCGCTCGCATTACTCTCTATCACCAAGGTCAATTGCTATGCTCTCTCCTCCTTTTTCCCCTTTTCTTCATATATAATTATTATATTATAGTATGCCATTCTAAAGAGAAATTTTATAATATACATTCATTTTTTATGTTATGACTGATTGTGATGTTGATTATTTCTATTGTGATTGTTATTGTGATTACATTAAAAAAAAAAAAAAAAGGTCTTTTGTTTGATTATGACCCATTATGTTTTTTTAGTTATGACTAAAAGGATGTAGTTGTGGCATTTGTGATTTTGTGTAGACTGCCTAGTTTCGCAACATCACTTTTTAGGTTAAAAGTTAAAAAAAAAAAAAAAAAAAAGAAGCCAACAACTTATACTAAAAAGTCAAAAATTCCTTTATTTTTTTACTTTTTGCACATCTTTTTGGAAAAAAACTAAAAAAGCATCCCAAACATACTAGTTTTTTTATATCATATTATAGACAAAAAGCCAAAAAATTACTAAAAAACATGTTCCCAACATACTAACATGACCCATTCTAAGGCCTTGTTTGGGAAGTGAGCTATTTTAGCATGGCTAAAAATGTTATGTGTTTGGGAAGTTAATTGGCCTTTTTTTTTAATTGTTGTGATGATTGTGAGAAAAAAAGTAAAATTATTATGGATTAAACATGACATTTTGTCTTATTAGTTATTTTAGCTTATTTTGTCTTTCAGTGAGCTATTTTAGCCCAACCAACTTTCCAAACAAGGCCTAAATACTATCCTTTGGGTGATGCTTTCGTGTTTTCTATGCTTAGCTCAACCAACTTTCCAAACAAGGCCTAAATACTATCCTTTGGGTGATGCTTTCGTGTTTTCTATGCTTTCCTGTTTCCTTTGAATCTCCATTGACATGTCTGTTGATTGGGATTATAGGGTTTTATGTGCATTTAATACCAAAGTCCGATTCTTTTAAAACAAAATTTTCAAAACCAATTAATTTTGAACTTAAGCTCTGAAAAAAAATTTCATGTAAATTGATTTTGCACAAAAGAAAAGAAAAAATTCTTTTTATTTTCCGGTTATTTGGTTGACACTTCAAACAACCACTTTCTGTTGTATGCATTGGGTAGAAGTCAACAAAGAGTCTTCCTTTGAGTTCTGAAAAGATCAATGTATTGAAAGCATAGTTGTTAAATCGAGATTTGAATCATGAATCGAAATGATATTGTACCGAATTGCGAATCGTAAAGATTCGGTCACCTTTTTTAAATTACACAGAATAATAAATGTACACACTTAATATTAAATATATCTAATAAACACGAAATATTTAGACTTAAATCAATGAAAATATTGTTTTAAATGATAATCACGTGGTCTGAATAAGAAATGATGATCATATGGTCTAAATAAGAAGTTAGCACAGGTTCCTATATTTACCACTTCACATTTTCCCTTTTAAATACTATTTCTTACTAGCCATTCTTAATAAAAAAAGCAAATAAAGATAAATTTTCAATTTTCAAGTAACAATAACTCAACAACAATGTTTTTTTTGAAACTTTTTACAAGGTTAAAAAACCAAAATCTTCAAATTTTTTTTTCTAAAATCTCACTTGATGCCTTCAAAAAAATCATTTTGTAAATGCAAGTACTTAGATAAAATTGAATATATAAGTTTAGAATATTGTAGAGAGCTTTTTTTTTTTTTTTTTTTTTGGGGCTAAGGTTTGAGTATTTGAGAGTAAATAGCAAGGTTGTGTGACTGATTCGGTTGTGTGAACCCTTTTCCAACAAAAAGCCAAACATCAATTTTAGCAATTCACATTCACCGATTCAGTTCACCAATTGGGTTCACCGATTCACCTACGATTCATAGCTATTTGCGATTCACATAACCGGTTCGTATCAACTACCCACTGAATCGAATTGAATCGTACGATTCAAATCGCGAATTGTACGATTCTAATAAGAGAGATTGAAAGAGTTAAGCTGGAAGTGAACTTTTTAAGAAAATTGACTTTGTGAAATTTTTAATGGTAAATCATTTTGGGGATTATGATGAAAAATACTTGTCTCAATAAATATGTTACTTTTTATTCAACCAAACAATGAAAAATGTATAAAATATTTTTGAGAAAATATTTTTAATCGAAACAAACGGAGCCTAGAAAAACTTATCTTTTAGATGTGTTGTGTTGTGTACGGTTAGGTGAATGGTTTATGTTGTGTTTTGTTTGATTTTTCAAAAACCTTTTTTAGATGAGTTCTTGTTTATTTTTAGTGATTTTGTTTATAAATATTTTAATAAATTTCTTGTACTTTTTAGATGCACCTAATTGAGATGCATCTAAAAAGTAAAAACAAAAATTGACTAAAATATTAAAAAAAGACTAAAGGAAACAAAAATTCGAACAAATATCTGTGTGCATTTTTGTTTGGTTTTTTGTTTGTTTTTAGTATTTTTTTTTTTTTTCATATTGTAGTTAAAATTTGTTACTTTTTAGATACATCTAATCTTAATGTATCTAAAAAGTAAAAAAATTGACTAAAATGTGAAAAAAATTTAGTAAAGACAAACGAAAACCTATCTAAAAATAATTTAGGAAAACTGTAACCAAATGTTTTATAAAGTTGTCATGACTTCCATAAACATAATTTTAAAGTCGTGAGTCTTCAACTTTAAAGTAAACATGACAAGTAAACATGATTTCATGAAACAATATGAGGAGTTTGAGAATTAAATTTAAAACTACTTGAATTTGAGATTTAAAAATAAATAAATAAAATAACATGCGTTTGGTAGGGCTTTATGAAATTGTTGCCAATGTGTTTGTTTTACAGTAATATAAGTTGTTAGCAATATTTCAGGTTGTTTTTTTTCTTGTTCTTTGTTGTTCATGACAAGGGTAGTTTCTTATTTTTATTATTTTTATGAGAGCAAATTATGCGCTGTCATAAAATATATATATATATATATGGGATTATTATGCAGAAATTAACAACTGTTAATTCTATTTTGAACATGGAAGAGATCACCCAAAAATCAGAGAGAGAAGGGAAAGAGAGAGAGAGAGACAAAGGGAGAGAGAGAGACAACGCTGGATGTGTGTATATATATATCTATATATAACAAACAAAGGGCATGAAATCGTACATTTTTGGTGCAGATCAATGGAAAACAGGGAGGAAAGGAGTTCGATCGGCTGCGATCTTCCAGATGTGGCGGAGTTCTCGTCGTCGTCATCGCTAGAGAGTAAACCAGAAGAGGAGAAGAGAGGCATGGGGGTGTCCGCGGTGCAGGTCGGTGCGGTTTAGGAGAAAAATAGAAACTGTACGGCGGGTGGCGGGGCGGATTGATAAAAGTGTTATTAGAAATTGCCATTTTTTCTATCAAAACCCGGTGGTTCGGTTGGCAAATAATGGTGATTTCAACTTGGCGGTTCGGGCAGATTGATGGTTTATAAGAAAACATAATTTAAATTATAAAACTTGAATCAATGCATAAAAGATCTAATTTATAAATTAACTAAAATAGTCAAAATTAAAATATTGTGTTTTCATTATGGGCTCCTAGACAATATTATGAGAACACTTTGATTAAAATAAAATAAATAAAGTACTTTCATGTGCTCACCAGACAATATGATGAGAGAATCACTAATTTATGTTTTGTACCATTAGAAAGCATCACTAATTTATGTTTTATACCATTAGAAAAGCTTTGATACGACAAATAAACAACTAATAAAACACTGCCTATTTGTCCACTTCGGTAAGAGATAGATATTGAGGAATGGAGAGAGAGCAAAGAGAGAGAGAGAAAGGAAAAAGAGCCACATACCAGGCAACTCGGCGAGCAGAGAGCAGCAACGGAGAGGAGAGAGCAGCGGCGGCGAGCAGACAGCAGTGTCGGCAAGCGGACAGCAGCGACGGCGAGGCTAACGGCAGTGGCGGAGAGACTAGGACAGTGCCGATCGGCAAGATAAGGAAGGAGGAGGAACAAGAGCAGACAGCAGCGCCGATCGAAGAATGAGATATGTTTAGATGTGAATTAGGTTTAATTGAGAATTTATTGTGTGTGTGCGAGTGTATGTACATTTGGTATGATAGATGTAATCTAATGGTTGGAAATATAACTTGGATGTATATACAGTGGCAGGGGAAAATGTTTTAACAAAGTGGCGGTGCGGGTCAATTTTTTCAGCGGGTTGGTATTTCCAAACTGCCACCCACACCGACCCGCTAGTCCTAGCATCTTAACCCGTCCACCCGCCTGCCAGAATTGGAAAAAAATTGCGTTTAGAGCGGTTCGGAGCGATTTTGGCAGTTTTGACGGTTTTGTGCATAGCCCTAGGCGTTAGAGAGAGAAGCGTGCTAGGGCAAATGGCAAATCCATAATTTTTCAAGTTTTGAAGGGGTATTTTAGTCATTTTAGTCCCCTCAACCTAGCTACGCGCATAAGCTTTGAATAAGCATCCCTGAGCTGCTTCGCTCCCCCTCCCCAAAGCTGGAAATAGATTACAAATAAGCTATAATTTGATGATTTAAGTTACACCAAACACATATTTATAACTTAAATTAAGTTAAAAGTTAAAATAAGTAGCTTATAAGCTATGCCAAACAGGCACCTTGTCAAAAAAACAAAAATAATAGTAGATGAATTACAAATACAATTCTTAGGATTTGTTTAAAATTCAAATAATTCTTTTATTAACAAATTATTAAGTTAATTCATAATTTTTAATGATATTATAAATATATTTTAATTAATAATTTGAATAATTGTATTATTGTATAAGAGAATAATTATAAATTTTATTGCTGTCATAAGTAACAGAACACAAAATTTTATTATTTTTTCTTTACTCACAAATTGCAAAGACTACCGCAAGGTCATATTGGTTCCTCAATTCTCATGTTTCTTCCCTTCACCTCTTTCGCATCATATAAACTAACGAAAAATCCGTGCTATGCATGGATAAATAACAAAATGTGGTAAATAATATGAAATATGTTAAAAATTAATTAAATACTATGATATTAATTTAGATGAGTATTTAAATAACAAATTTGAGTAATTTCACTATATTTATATAAATATGCAGGAGTAATTAATTTTTTTCAAATACACTCAATCAAATAAATTTAATTGAAAATGAAGAGTAATAGTGAAATTCTACAAATGTAGGATAAAAATAAAAAAAATTAAGTTAAAATTTGAAAATGAATATAGAAAGAGAAAATTAGATAAATCTTCAAAAAAAATAAATTCAACTGAAAATCAAAAGTGATAGTAGATTCTGTAAATATAAGATAAAGATTAAAAAAATAATAATAATCAAGTTTGAATTTGAGGATGAACTATAAGAATATAGAAAGAGAAAATTAAATAAATTCTAGAAAGATGAGGTAGAGAGAAATTCAGTAAATATCAAATGAAGATTGAAAAAAAAAAAGAAATAAAGTTGAAATTTAAAAATTCAAAAATAAAATATGATAAACTTGAAAAAAAAAAATCTAATATAACTCTAATAATAGAAGAATAGAAGATGGTCGTAGTTTAAAAATTAGATAAAAAGTGAAATGTCACCTATAATTTTTTTAGTTTGTTTAAAAAAATAAAATAAAATAAATAAAAAAAACTCAAAAATAAGAACTGAAATGTAATAAGTTAAAAATTATATAAGAGTTAAATGGCAATTATAATTTTTTAAAATTTAAATTTTGTGTAGTTAAAAAATAAGCATTTATGATATCTTATTATACAAATTTTAACTCGATTTTGTATCTACTACTAATAATTTTTAACAATTTTGTATTCTAAAGCTAAAGAATTAAAAAAAATTAAAAAAATAGGGGATCACCCTATAAATTTCAACAATTTTTGTATTTTGGAAGCTACTAAATAAAAAAAATAATATCACTTTTCTTTTTAAAATCTTAGTTAGTTTCATTTTAATTTTGTTTTATGTCAATAACCTATAAATTTTAGCAATCTTTGTATTCTGGAGCTACTAAATAAAAAAAATCACTTTTCTTTTTAAAATCTTGGTTACTTTTATTTTTACTTTGTGTTAAGAGTTAGTAAAGTGGCCTTGACAGTGCTATGCACGATTATAAATAAATAATCAAAAAATAATTTAAAAATTAAATAATAATATAAAATTTATCTAAAATATATAATAAAAATGATTTATAATCAATCAACTTTTATTCATTTTATCAGAGTTACACATAAATCACTTATATATTTATGCCAACGTGACATTCATCTAATCATTAAAAATTGTCTTGGTCTATGCCTAACTTATGAATCATTTGACGTATTTATTTATTAAATTGGTAAATAAATATCTATAAGTATTTTTTTATTTTTTAAATAAGAATTATGAACATATTTTATGCATATCTATTAAAAAAATTAAACTTATTTACAAAATTATATATTTATGCTACCACTATGAAATAAATAGCTACATATATTCAGATATTAAAAAATTATCTAAGATAAAGCTGTCCTCAATTATATGTCATATTTTAAATTTAATCTTAGTAAAAATATTTAATAATAATAAATTTAAATATTATGTATAAATTATATCATAATTTATCGATTCGTAATCGGTATGAGCTAGTTTGGGGGTTCTAATATTGGATTAAACATTCAATGGACCAATTTTGGCCCCTGTTTTGATGATTCGAATTTACATTTTAGGATTCGTCGAGTACATCATCCCTGCAAAAAATCAAGTCAATCAAATAACGAAAATCATGTGTTTGGATCAATTTTTTATGAACTGTTTATTTTCTCACCATTCATTTTTTGCACACAAACACATGATTGCCGTTATTTTATCGACTTGATTTTTTATAGGGATGATGTACACGACGAATCTTAAAATATGAATGGTTCAGATTATTAAAATGGTGCCCAAAAGTGAGGGCACAAGGCCCAACAACACTTTTCTAGTATGATGGAGGACTGGAAAGAAGCCCAGACCGTGTCAAATAATCAATAATGTCTAAATTTTAAGTTAAAGAATTAATTTTTTTCATGTGTGTATGAATGTATCAAAATCATGCATTAATGCAATCTTAGGGAAGCAATTTTGAAAATAAATTTGGTATGGTAAATATAAATTAATGAAGTAATTGGAAATGGTAATTATGGTAGCATAATTTAAGGGTTTAATATAAAACTTCATGAATTTAATTATGAGCTAATTAAAATGCAACACATAATGACACTTAATATTTTCATTATTAAAAAATTAAAGATTAAAAAAAAATTAAGTTGAGAGTTTGAACCTTACCCTATTAACGTTTATTGTGTATGAAAATAATGAGATTTGATATATATGTTGAGTAGTAATGGCCATAGTGAGAGGGGAAAAAAAAAACATGTTACGAAATTTTAAGCATATAAAAATTGTAAGAAATATTCCGGATTACCTAGACATAATTGCCTACCATGAGAAAATCTCAAGGAAAGGAAGCTAAGAAATATTCCGGAAGCTCTTGGAAGATTTGAGAAAATGTGAAAATATGGTATATAATTCTATAATGTACATGACAGGATCTAGAATAAGTTCTAGAGCATTTAAGTGAAGATTCGAGGAATAGAAGCAATAGAAGTTTCTAGAACCTCCTAGGGAAATGAAGGTGGTAAAAGACCCTTATACATACTTCTAGAATGAGATAGATATTTGTATAGATATTTTTAGGAAGGATGCTAGAACCTTCATGTAGAATAAAGAAAACTTCCATAAGAAACTTGTTCATAACTCCTTTGTATGTTCTGGAATATTTTAGAAAAGGCCTAAGATTTTTAAGGTGAATACAAAGGTGAATATAAAGAGAACCCTTCATTTCTCTTTCTTGCAAACTTGTGAGTTAGATCAAGTAAAACTTGCGATTGTCTAACTGTATTATATATTCACCCCTAAACTTGAATCTATAGCATGTCATACAATTACAAAACCAATTCATATCTCAAATAAAATGCCTTAAGGATTTACATATTTTAAGGAGTAAAACTTTGTAAATAACCAAGGCCATGGCACTAGGCTCATTTGGGGCTTTCTTATTCAACACTCCAAAAAAGATAAGAAGCATAATAATCTCGCTCAAAAAAAGTTGTTATATGTTGATCGCCCATTATCCTTTTTCAAAAGGTTAGTTACATTTTACCCATCACAACAATCAAATAAAATCAACTGTAACCCCCTTAATTTTAAAATCTACATTTAAATCTCTCAATTATCAAAATCGTTTCACTTCCACCCCTCTAGAAAAGGGGTTTTTGTATAATTTTTAATAGCTGAGTCTAAATGTATGGTTTAAAGATAAAAAAGAGTAAAATGATATCGAGTGATAATTGAAAGAGGTAAACTGCCAGAATCTTGATTAGACACGTTATCCATCATTTGAAACTCCTTATTTTCTCAAGAATTGGCAAGTTAGGTACATCTGAAAGCGTTGTCTGCCTCACTACCTCTTCAGTCACAGGTAACTTGTCCACTATTTCGACTTCAGCTTGAGATTGCGGCATTGTATTAACATGGGAAAGGGGCCTTACATCTTCTACCAGAACTTCTTTAGTTCCATCAACAACGGATGTCCTCTGCATTTCAAAGTCTGCCAAGTCTTATACAGAGCTCAAGCGGTCCACTTGTCCTACCCCAGAATCTCTATCAATCATATAAAATGGTTCTTCGATGCATTTTGTTCTGGGAACATGATGAAGCCTTTCATTGACGTTATCAATGTTTGAAGTGGTATACGTGGTTGCCATTGGCAGCCTTCGGCTTATTTCACTTTCAGAACCAGATACAGTAGAAGTATTTGAACCCTCTTTGTTCATAGAATTTATAGAAACATTATCAATTGTGTGGCATTGTTCATCTTTGGCACAGGAATCTCTGTTAGCCTTTGTTCGTTTCTTCTGATTGCTATTTTCCTTTGAAAAATAGAGTTTTTCACACCCACTTTTTCCATAGATTTGAACAACAAAGTGAGATTGCTCTATGTAATGGAATAACACAAAATCTTCAATTTCTAGACCATGTTCGAGTGAAAAAGCAGGCCATCCCTGTTGGAAAGCCAAGGACCCATCATATTTGGATAATGTTACCGTCCACCTCTGCCCGCTTGCATCCTCCAGCTGAGTTTTTTGATCAATCAAGTCTGACACTGTTCGGGCAAATTTAGGAGGCAAGAACTGCAAAGAAATAACAACTTAGAGAACATAAGATGGATGGTTTAAGCAGAAAATCTGCAAAAGTTTAATACAGATACTATAGTTGCAAAGTTAACTACAACAAAAAGTTTGTTAGAGCAACTCCAATGGTGAAAAGTAAAATGGCTTTGTCAAAGTAACTTTTTTGCTTCATACAATACAAAAAAGGTCATTTTTAGCTATACAAATCCAATGGTCCCATGTTATTTTGGCACAAACAGCTCTCATATCAATTTGTGACCATTAGATCTACTTCCCAAAAAGCATCTAGTGTTCATAATTCCCTTTGTTTATGAGGGTATAGCTGAAAATGGCTTTGGCTCAAGGATTTGGCATGACATTAGAGTTGCTCTTATGCAACCTTACAATTCATACACAAGCAAACAATGACTACAAATGTTTTGAGATTTTGACACTGAGAACCCTTTTCAGGTCAACTACATTAACTGAGCAATAAAACAAACACACGTGCATACGTGATATGATACTGCTACCAAGAAAAATATACCATGAGACCAAGAAAAATTAATGATTAATTCAGAGAAACTCCAAATTAACTCAGCTAACACTTCCTGTAATAAAAATTTTGCAGATTGCAATTTCTGCTCTCTTTTTTTTTCCTTTTTCCTTTTTCCTTTTTTTCTATTTTTTTCCCCTTCGTTATAGATTAATTGAATCCCCAAATTTTCTATTGTTTTTAATGTTTCAGGTGCAAAAATTTCTGCAATGTCATGTTGTCCACTATTAACAAGGATAAGTAGATAATCACAATGAAAGGACAACAAAAAAAAATGACAACCAGAATAGGAAGGTCCATCATTATACCATCCACAATATAGCAAACCACAACCCTCTACTTCACTCAACACTAGGAAACAATGTTAAAATCAACAGAAGGAAAAATAAGATTAAACAATAACTAAATCAAATAATTTATGCTATGAGACATAAATG
Organism: Camellia sinensis; assembly: GCF_055761805.1. Lineage (NCBI taxonomy): Eukaryota > Viridiplantae > Streptophyta > Magnoliopsida > Ericales > Theaceae > Camellia > Camellia sinensis. The sequence continues at coordinate 78,413,795 of NC_138964.1, forward strand.
CAAACAGAGCAATGAAATCCGTTTCAAATCACAATGATAGCAGAACAACGAAACACATGATCCTGACCAATGACCCTCAAGATTGTGGGGGAATCAGATGGTCCACAATTGGCCAATGGGGAAGAGTGACCACTATATACTGTTGCTGTTTGGAGTGTCATATGGCACTTCCTATCATATGGATTTTCTTCCTCATATGGGAAGATTTCTGAGAGAAACTGAATCTCAAAACATAACCTTCAAACATTTTACAAATAAAATTGTAGCATTAATTCTCGACACTTCCAAACCCCAAAAGACCACCCATCCTAATCAGACCCTTGGAAACATGGTACTATTTTTTTAGATTATGAAGTATGCAGTTACCATACATTTTGGGAATGGGGGTGTATTGGTGTTGGAACCAAACCCTAAAATTCTTGAACCGACTCCAAAGGCCCCCAGCGTAGGGTACTATAGAGAAGTATGAAACTTATGATTTTTCCAATCACATATGATGGAGGACCAATAGTGTTAGAGAAACAGTATTTTAAAATAACTAACAAGGAATTGTAGAAATGTAACTATACCAGAACTTTTGAAAAATTATCACCAATCATGATTTTGAAAAAAGAGGTAGCAACAGTTGATGGGTCCTTATTCTTCCCATGAATCAATAAGCAATTCAATGTGCACTTTGCACATGCTGGTATAGGGCAATCCATCTCTTCTCCTATGATGAAATTCCCTCTGCTGTAAACTTATATATACAAAGAAACAAAACAAAATCAATTAGAAGTTTTAGAAGAAAAAAAAGGGGAGGGAAAAAGCAGGGCCGGCCATGAGATTTAGGGGTTCTAAGACGAATTTTGAAAGTGGAGCCCTTCTTACATTGAAAAAAAAAAGTTCATAGATAAAACGATAAGTTATAACTTTTCTATTTGTTTGTAGCTACAAAAAAATTTACTTGCACATATAATCATTAAAATTATAAACAAAACAATTTAATGAAACAAAATCAAGACAAAAAAAATTAGGAAAAAATTATTCAATTAAAACTGATAAAGACCTAGGTAAAAAAATTAGGGCAAAATTATTTATTCCACTAAAATCTAATAGATAAAGAAGGTAAAAAAAAAAATTAGGGCCCATATATTCTATGTATTGTTCTTCTTGGGGCCAAACACTTTTTTTTTAAATATATATTTTCATTTTAATAAATATGGGCCAAACTACACTTATAAATAAATATGGACTAAACCATACATGGACCCAATAAAAAATTTGGGGGCCCTTTAAATTGATCCTTAAAAAAAAAAAAAAAAAAAAGAGACACATTAGGCCTATAACATTTTACTAAATTTGGAGCCCTATTTTTGGGTCAAAATTTTGGGGCCTAAGGCAGAGGCCTTACTGGCTTTAGGCCAGGGTCGGCCCTGGAAAAAAGGTACAAAGAAGGAAACTAGCAACCTAGAGCTAACCATTTAGCCACAAATATGGTAAGGCATTCAAAGTCTCCCTAAGAGCTTTCAAATTTACTCCTGAAGTGATTTCATAAACAACATAAAATAATGTAATTCAAATAAAAAACAACCAGGGTTCTCACACAAAGATTAATCATAAATAAATAAAGAGATTATTACATTTACAACAATAAATAACAAATTTATTACAGATAAGTGCGTTTAATGAAAATATTTATTCATAAGTAATTATTAGTAAGTAAAAAACATAGCAAAAAGTCATTTTTACCCATCATCCATTCTTCCCCACAAACGTGCCCCCTCCTTCGCACTACTTCTAACACCTAGGTTTTCATCATATACAAACACACAAAATGTAACCACGTAGATCTATATATATAAGCATAGGCATAGATACGACACACCGATTTTCAAAAAATACAAGACACGGCATGTGGAGAACACATACAAAATATATAATTTTATATATTAATTACATGTCATATATATGAATATATCATTTAAAGAAAATTAAAAAAATACAATATAACACTTAATTTTATAAATTTACATTGTTTTTTTTTCTATTATTGTATCCTGAGTTATTTAGTTTAAACTTATAATTAGTTTCATACGTTTAATCAATGGACACATGTGTTCTCCAAGTGTCCGGGTCTTTTTTTTTTTTCTTAACATAAGACACTTTTTGACAAGTGTCAGTGTCTAACACGACACAACATGTACACGCCACATTTTTAGAAGTGTTCGTACTTCTTTGTATCAGAGGAAATTAATATGAATTAGGGTGAAAGAGAGCATTAGTTAAATTTTGGCATGTTGATTCCATATCAGTAATGGCCATGTATTTTGGAGCAACCGATTGAGTTTGCTTCTTCTAAGAAGCACCGACACGGACACAGATACACAAATTTTTAAAAAATGCAAGACAACACACATTGGTGACATGTGCAAAACATATAATTTTATATGTTTATTATAATTTATATGCCATGTTTTTAAATATTTATTTATTTTATGTCAAATATTTAATTTTATCAAATTTATCAACTTTATTTAGGTATGCTATTTTAGTAAAAAATTCAAAAATTTTAGCGTGTCTTCAACGTGTCCCAGCATGTCCGACACCTGTACGTCACATACGGAGAGGTGTCCATGATTCAGAGGTTTGCTTTTATGTTGAATTTGATAACACTAATCCAGCGGTTGTGATAATTTAATTAGAGAAGGCGGCCATGGTGATGGGTGTTTGAATAGGTGGTGATAGGACAGATTTGGTGGCAATAAGAAGAGACATATATAGGCAAATATGACTTGTTCCTTGTGCTTTTGACTGATCCGTAAATAACTTTTTTTATATAGGCGGTAGAAGCAAATTTTTCATTTAATAGAATTAACATTTGTTAACTTATGCATAATAATCCCATATATATATTTTTTATGACAGCGCATAATTTGCTCTCATAAAAATAAGAAACTAAGAACAAGAAATTGCCACGAAAAACAACCTGAAACATTGCTGACAACTTATATTACCAGAACACACACACACATTGGTAACAATTTCATAAAGCCCAACCTAGTTGAGTTCAGAAGTTTTTTGACCAAAAGCATGTTATTTTATTTATTTTTTTTAAATCTCAAATTCAAGTAGTTTTAAACTTAATTCTCAAATTCATATTGTTTCATGAAGTCATGTTTGCTTTAAAGTTGAAGACTCACGGCTTTAAAATTATTGAAGTCATGACAACTTTATAAAACATTTGGTTACAGTTTTCATAAATTATTTTTAGATATGTTTTCGTTTTGTCTTTACTAATTTTTTTTCATATTTTAGCCAATTTTTTTACTTTTTAGATACATCAAGATTAGATGTATCTAAAAAGTAAAATTTTTTAACTACAATATGAAAAAAATATATATATATATTAAAAACAAACAAAAACCCGAACAAAAATGCATACAGATATTTGTTCGAATTTTTGTTTTCTTTAGTATTTTTTTAATATTTTAGTCAATTTGCTTTTACTTTTTAGATGCATCTCAATTAGGTGCATCTAAAAAGTAAAAGAAATTTTATTAAAATATTTATAAAAAAAATCACTAAAAATAAACAAGAACTCATCTAAAAAAGGTTTTTGGAAAAATCAAACCAAATACAACATAAACCAACCACCTAACCGTACACAACACAACACATCTAAAAAATAAGTTTATCTAGGCTCTGTTTGTTTCGACTTAAAATATTTTCTCAAAAATATTTTATACATTTTTCATTGTTTGGTTGAATAAAAAGTAACATATTTATTGAGAAAAGGTATTTTTCATCATAATCCCCAAAATGACTTACCATTAAAAATTTCACAAAGTCAATTTTCTTAAAAAGTTCACTTCCAGCTTAGCTCTTTCAATCTTTGTTATTAGAATCGTACGATTCGCAATTCGAATCATACGATTTGATTCAATGGGCAATCGATACGAACAGGTTGTGTGAATCGCAAATAGCTATGAATCGTAGGTGAATCGGTGAACCGAATTAGTGAATCGATGAACCGAATCGATGAATCGTGAATTGCTAAAATCGATGTTTGGCTTTCTTTTTTTGCTTTTTTATTTTTGGAAAAGGGTTCACACAACCGAATCAGCCACACAACCTTGCTATTTACTCTCAAATACTCAAACCTTAGCAAAAATAAATAAATTCTCTCTCTACAATATTCTAAACTTACATATTCAATTTTATCTAAGTACTTGCATTTATAAAATGAATTTTTTGAAGTCATCAAGTGAGATTTTAGAAAAAAAATTAAAGATTTTGGTTTTTCAACCTTGTAAAAAGTTTAAAAAAAAAAACGTTGTTGTTGAGTTATTGTTACTTGAAAATTGAAAATTTATCTTTGTTTGCTTTCTTTATTAAGAATGGTTAATAAGAAATAGTAGCTAAAAGGGAAGATGTGAAGTGGTACATATGGGAACCCGTATTAACTTCTTATTTAGACCACATGATCATCATTTCTTATTTAAACCACGTGATCATCATTTAAAACAATATTTTTCATTGATTTAAGTTTAAGTATTTCGTATTTATTAGATATATTTAATATTAAGTGTGTAGATATATTATTCTATGTAATTTAAAAAAGGTGACCGAATCTTTACGATTCACGATTCGATTCGATTCGCGATTCGGTACAATCTCATTTCGATTCACAATTCAAAACGATTTAACAACTATGCTTTCAATACATTGATATTTTTAGAACTCAAAGACTCTTTGTTGACTTCTACCCAATGCATACAACAGAAAGTGGTTGTTTGAAGTGTCAACCAAATAACTGGAAAATAAAAAGAATTTTTTTTTTCCTTTTGTGCAAAATCAATTTACATGAAAAATATTTTCAGAGCTTAAGTTTAAAATTAATTGGTTTTGAAAATTTTGTTTTAAAAGAATCAGACTTTGGTAATAAATGCACATAAAACCCTAATCCCAATCAATAGACATGTCAATGGAGATTCAGAGGAAACACGAAAGCATCACTCAAAGGATAGTGTTTAAGCCTTGTTTGGGAAGTTGGTTGGGCAAAAATAGCCCACTGAAATACAAAATAAACTAAAATAACTAATAAGACATCTAACCTAACCCATAATAATTTTACTTTTTTCTCACAACCATCAAAGCAACTGAAAAAAAAAAAAAAAAAAACCCAATTAACTTCTCAAACACAAGATTTTAGCCATGCTAAAATAGCCAAATAGCTTACTTTCCAAACAAGACCTTAGAATGCAGCCCCGCTACAAACCCTCGGACCCCACACCCCCACACATTTGTGAGAGAGAAAGGGAGGAGAGAGGGAAAAAAAAAAACATAATGAGTGTTACAAATCAATTGGGGGTTATGGGGTCACAAATTTTGGAGTCTATTGTCCCTTAGAATGGGTCATATTAGTATACACACACTACAAGAAAATGCACTTTTGGCGACTAAAGTTTTAGTCGCCAAAAGTAAAGTTTTTAGTCGCCGAAGCCTTTTCACGACTAAATATTTTGGTTGCTAGATTTGTCTCGGGAAAACGGTCGGGGAAGGTTTTGGCGACTAAAAAAAATTTAGTCGCCAAAAGTCCTATAAATGGCTACTAATGTTTTAGTAGGGAAAAGTATGAGGTATTGGCGACTAAATATTTTTTAGTAGCCAAAAATCATAAATTGGCGACAAAATATTAGTCGTCAAAAATTTTCAAATAAAATTAATTTTCATTTTCAGCGACTAAAACTTTTAGTCGCCCAAAGTATCATTTATTATTAGCTACTAAATATTTAGTCGCCAAAAAAAATTAATTTTCATATTTTTTTTTAGCTACTAAACTATTTAGTCGCCTAAAGTCTTATATATTTTTTACTACTAAATTTTTAGTTGCAAAAAAATCTTTGGTTTGTTTTTGGCTACTAAATTTTTAGTAACCAACAAGTTTTATTTTGTTTTTTTGGCTACTAAACATTTAGTCACCAAAAACTTTATTTAGTGTTTTTTTTTTTATTATTATTAATTTCTGCACAACCTGTATTTATTTCGTGCAACCTGCACCCTATATATAAACAAAACAATACATATGTCTATTTCTATTTCACTTTCAACCATCCAAAAATTTGGTCTTGTAACATCAAATTCTATACAAACCAAATATAATCCAACCAAATATAATCCAACCCAAAATAATAATTCCATACAAACAAATAATCATACAAAAATGATGTCCTCCGTATATCAAAAAGAAATATCCACTGGTAATCTATACCCACCAGAAAATAATTTCATCTCTGTTGGATCAACAATTATTGCAGTAATTGGTAGTGGAAAAGCTCGAGTTTGTGAAAGTCTTCCAGTAACAAGGTCTCATACCTATAACACGAAAATAAGTCATTTCGAGAAACAAAAATACTCATGCTAGGAAGATATTATTATGAAACATTTAACATAATTAAGTAATCTTGCATGTGCCATCGAGGGAGCTTGATAAAACATTTAACAAAAATACCAATGCTAGGAAGATATTATAAAGAGCTTTTTCTTTGACAATACTTGGACTGGACTTTTTCATTAATATAATCACGACATTTAGCTAACCAGCTGTTTTAGACCATCGCATCATGTTTTGGATGAGAAGAAAGAAGAAAATCAACTAGGACACGAAGGGGGAAAAACAGCAAGAACATGAAACACTTGTTATCGATTTCAACACATTTTTCACAGTTGTCCCCATAATTTTTATAAATATCATTAACACATCATTTTGGATATATTTTTTATTTAAACTGTCTGTTTTTAAAATACCCAAAAAGTATGGGATACTTGTAAACAGGGAATCATCTCAATTCACCCCCAATTAATCTAGACAGACACTAGAATTAGATATTCGACATGCACTGAGAAAATTTGTAAGCATTAACACAATATTCACATAATGAGAAGATGAAGTGACATATTTTCCCTCATTTATCACTAACATTTATATGATCCTAACATTCTTTGTTTTGTATTGGCATTTGTAACCATGCAATATTACAAGTTGCATTTTCTCAACCTACGGGTCCGAATAACATTCCGTCAGTTGTCACAAGTCATATTTGGCATGGGGAAGCTGTTCGTGCCGGCCACAATGCGAATCAAGGGCTGTTTTGAATTTTCGCCCCCGAAACGCCCTTTTTCGACTAAATTTTGGCGTATTCGTCTCTAACTCCCAACCTATGGGTCCGAATAACATTCCGTCATTTGTCACAAGTCGTATTTCGCATGGGGAACGTGTTCGTGTCAGCCACATGGCGGTTCGGGGGTTGTTTTGAATTTTCGCCCCCGAAACGCCCTTTTTCGACTAAGTTTACGGCGTATTCGGCTCTAACTCTCAACCTACGGGTCCAAATTACGTTCCATCAATTCTCACAAGTCCTATTTGTCATGACAAAGCTATCCGTGTGAGCTATACACGGTCGTTCGGGGACTGTTTTGAATTTTCGCCCCCAAAACGGCCTTTTTCGACTAAGTTTAGCGCGTATTCGGCTCTAACTCCCAACCTATGGGTCCGAATTATGTTCCGTCAATTCTCACAAGTCCTATTTGTCATGGCGAAGCTATCCGTGTGAGCTACACGGTCGTTCAGGGACTGTTTTGAATTTTCGCCCCTGAAACGCCCTTCTTCGACTAAGTTTAGGGCGTATTCGGCTCTAACTCCCAACCTACGGTTCCGAATTACGTTCCGCCAATTCTCACAAGTCCTATTTGTCATGGGGGAACTGTCCGTGTGAACCACACGGTGGTTCGGGGGCTGTTTTGATTTTTCGCCCCTGAAACGTCCTTTTTCGACTAAGTTTAGGGCGTATTTGGCTCTAACTCCCAATTTACGGGTCCGAATTACGTTCCGTCAATTCTCACAAGTCCTATTTGTCATGGCGAAGCTATCCGTGTGAGACACACGGTGGTTCGGGGGCTGCTTTGACTTTTCGCTCCCGAAACACCCTTTTTCGACTAAGTTTAGGGAGTATTAGGCTCTAACTCCCAACCTACTGGTCCGAATTACGTTCCGCCAATTCTCACAAGTCCTATTTGTTGTGGGGGAACTGTCCGTGTGAACCACACGATGGTTCGGGGGCTGTTTTGATTTTTCGCCCCCGAAACGGCCTTTTTCGACTAAGTTTAGGGCGTATTCAGCTCTAACTCCCAACCTACGGGTCCGAATTACGTTCCGTCAATTCTGACAAGTCCTATTTGTCATGGCGAAGCTATCCGTGTGAGCACTTGAGCTGGTTTAACCCCCTACATTTTGGACACAATCATTGCTTGGTCAACAAGTTGACTCTTCACTAATAAATTGGGTATTGCATTATTTAATTACTGTCGCTTAATTAAACTCCGTGTTGGTTTTACCGTCACCAACACCATATCAGCACAATGCCTTCCTTTAATTAACCTAATAAATAACATTATGTAATTAAACCAAAGAAGCCCAAAATGAATCAAAAGCCCACAAATCAGGTTAAAGAAAATGACTGTTAATTATGCTGCTCTATTTAATTCAGCTAGAACCTGATAATTATTTCAAACATTAGAGTTATGTTGGTCAATATGTCAAATGTTAAGTCTTCATTTCCATTTTGTTTCCTTAACTTTTGCATCAACAAAGGGTATTTTCCATAAATTGATGGCAAAAGACAATGAAACATTCTAGTTTATGATCAAAACGACCTACCAAACTAAGTAGTGAAGTACAGAAGACAATAAAACAATGGGAAACAAACTCAATTAAACACTCACCAAAACTCTTGCAGCCAAGGCTTTAGAGGGGCCTCTGTTTGCAAGTGTGGTCAGAGCTACCTCTGCTGCAGCATGTTCTGCTTGCCTCAAGGTAGAACAGAACGTGCGGCTTTCAAATGTCTCTCCATTAAAGTTGACAGTGGCTTTAAATCGGGGGGCATGATCTGGACCTTCTTGGATACATGAATAAGACGGCAGGTTGAAGCAGCTTCTCTGAGCCAATTCTTGTAATTGGTTTTTATACATGCCTATATATGATATGCTACCATAAATTAATCAAGTCAACTATCTTGTACTTCAAGAGAGAAATAGAACAATAAAGATGAAGCTCCTTTATTATGTTAAAACACAGTTATGCACCTGACTAGAAAATTTGAGCACATTTCCCTGCCAACTTAATGACAGCATTAATAAAAGCAACAAAATATCATGTTTAAAATCCTTCCAGGAAGTTTACCCAAGAAAGATGATGAAAAAAAGATCAAACTTATTTTACTAATAGAAAGCAAAAACTACATTTTAGATTATCATTTGTTTGAGTGAATAGATTGTGAGCAGATATACAATCAGTCACAATGAGAAAAGCACAAAAACATTCTTCACTTGAAGTTTGAAAAAAAGCAAGTCCAACACACCATTCATGTTTTCGCATAAAAAGGCCAAAGCCCAAACGACCCCTAAATTTCTAGTGTTTGTTTAGGATAATTCAAAAACTGTTCCAGTGAAGTTCAAACTTGTTTTTGGGCGGCTAGCATACTGTTAAACCAGCCCATAGTTGGTATCAACTTTAAGCAAAGACTATATCTTCCATCCAAATTTGATCTGAAAGGCATAATGTGCTAACCAAACACTTGAGTCACATCCAACCCTAGCTGATATGTTTCAAGATCTTTTAAGAAACTAGTATATGCATGTAGGATACAAGGAGAGTCCACCTACAACTGCCACCACTATATTATCATACTTCAAAATATCTTAAATGAGTTCACACATAAACATAGTACAAAGATAATATCTGTCCAAGTTCACGGAAACAACAGGAATTTTCCCTTTTGTTAATCCACTAGTTTTGTAAATAATTTCAATGTCCCTCCATTTGGCTGCTGAGTAAATCTAGGAAGATAAGATAAAAATATTTTTTAAAGCTTGTTCAGTCCGTTTCAAAAAATTAGAAAAACTTAGTCAAGTAAGCCAAATTTTAGCTTACATCCATCCTAATTTCCTTTCTTTTCAGTTTTTTTTTGATCAACAACAAAAGCTTTATTAATAAAACTGAAAAAGGAGAGAAGAGGATGAGGCATCCTCTGAATACAAAACAGTGAGAAGACAACAAGAAAAAGCTCCTAACCGACTAAAAACAATCAAAAGCTTAGAATGCACACACCGCTAACCAATCTCTAGCTAACAAAAAGAGTGGAACTCCTTTAAATAAAGAGTTCCCCGACACCCAAAAAGAAGATAAGTGACAAACATGATCCCATAAACAATCCACCTCCCGAAATTTATCTTCAAACAACCTCTGATTACGCTCCCACCATAGCACCCAAAAAGTTGCAAAGACCACACAAGTCCATAAAATTTTGGCTCTCTTCGATCCTCCAAATGTATGAAAATCAATTACGAGCATATGCACGATCCTTTTTGGGGCCACCCACATACCGTTTCCAACACGAAACAATCTATGCCATAGATTCAAAGCTATTGGACAATGCAAGAATAAGTGATCCACGGATTCCCCGCTCTTACAACACAGAATACACCACTGAGGATTTAAAAGACGATTTGGTCTCCTTGTCTGCAATGTATCATTGGTCAAAATTCCCCCATGAATCAAGGCCCACATGAACACCTTTACCTTTAAGGGAACACAAGCCTTCCAAACTTTTTTACAAAAAGGGAATTGAGGGATTTGAGGATTATCGATGATGTAGTCAAAAAAAGACTTGCAAGAAAATATGCCGGACGAATGAAGTGCCCAAACCCTCTTATCCTCCAAAAGAGGAGATAAAGAAAAGTGATCAACTCTAGATAATAAAGAAACGAACTATGAAGCCTCCCTATCATTAAAATTTCGAGAAAAATCAAAGTTTCAAGCAATTGGAGCTAAGAGAGAGCAAGCCATGGAAGCAATTGAAGAATTATGAGAACGAGCCACTCGATAAAGATGCGGAAAATCCGCGGCAAAAGAAGATTGACCCATCCAAACATCCTCCCAAAACCGAACAACTTCCCCATTACCCACCCTTACAGAAAGATGTCGAGACCAACATGTGAAAATTTGAGAAATTGACTTCCAAGGAGCACAACAACTACCCCTTAAAACCACTCGTGAATCCCTACCATTGTCCTGAATCCCATATTTGCTTCTAATAACCGAATGCCATAATGAATCAATCTCCAGTGGAAATCTCCATAACCACTTGCCAAGAAGGGCCAAGTTCCTAGCAACAATGTTACCGATAGCCAAACCCCCTTTCTCCTTAGATAACGACACCACCTCCGAATTCACCAAATGATCCTTTTTCCCCTCATCCTTACCTTCCCAAAGAAAATCCCGCATCAACTTTTCTATTGACCTTGCCACCTTAACCGGAATCTTGAACAAAGATAAATAATAGATAGGAATTCCGCTCAAAACAGTCTTAACCAAAGTGTACCTTCCCCCTCGAGATAATAAAGCCTTGCTCCAGCCGTCCAATCTTTTGCCAATCTTTTCCATTACTGGAGTCCAAAAAGCTTCACTCCTAGGATTACCCCCCAAAGGAAGATCCAAATACTTAATCGGAAGGGACTCTATACCACAACCTAAAAGAGATGCCCTACTCTGAAGTTGATCTTGTTGCATATTAATTCCCACCACACTACTTTTTCCCAAATTAACCTTGAGTCCCGAAATAAGCCCAAAGATTCTCAAGATCGAATACAAGTTGAATATCTGATTTTCATCCCCCGTAGAAAAAAAGATAGTATCATCCGCATATTGTAAATGGGTCACACTAACTCTATCCCGCCCCACCTCCAACCCCTCTACAAGACCTGTTTCTTTAGCTCTATCAACCATCCTACCCAAAGCATCCGCCACCAAAATAAAAAGGAAGGGAGAAAGAGGGTCCCCTTGTCAAAGTCCTCTCGAAGCCCTAAAACACTCCCCTGGTTTCCCATTAACTATAACTGACATATTGCAGGTCAACAAACAACCCCTAATCCAAGATCTCCACCTCCCGCCGTATCCTTTCTTATCCATAACAAAATCTAAAAATTGCCAATGCACATTGTCATATGCCTTCTCAAAATCAACCTTAAAAATAAGCCCTTCCCTCCCTGAACTCCTATATTCCTCCACTACTTCATTTGCCACTAAGGCAACATCTAAAATTTGTCTACCTTTCACAAAAGCCCCTTGCACCCTAGACACCGTATCCCCTAAAGACATCCTAAGTCTTTTTGATAAAACCTTTCCCAAGATCTTATACAATGACGTTACCAAACTAATAGGCCTAAAATCTCCAATTCTAACAGCATTGACTTTCTTAGGAATTAAACATATGAATGTGGCATTTGAGCTCAAATTAACAATTCCGGACTCATAAAATTCCAAAAACACTCTCAACAAATCCCCTTTCACCACCTCCCAACAATCTTGAAAGACAGCCATAGAAAAACCATCCGGACCTGGAGCTTTATCTCTCTCACAATCAAAAACCGCCTCTCGAATTTCTGATTCATCAAAAGGCCTTTCAAGCCATATTGTAATTTCCGGATCAATGGTTCCCCATTCTAGTCCTTCAATCCCCGGTCTACTCATCTCTTCCTTCGAATAAAGTTGGGAATAAAACTCATAAATGCCACTGACAATCTGATTCTCCCTGTCCTCCACAACCCTTGGATTTAATTCTAATCTCTTGATGAACTTCTTTTTTCTTTTCCCATCTGCAACCTTGTGAAAATTTTTTGAACTAACGTCCCCTTCCTTCAACCATTTGATCTTTGCTTTTTGAGCCCAATGAATTTGCTCCCTAAAAGTCAACTCCTCCAGTTTCAATCTACACTCGGATCTTTCCTTTCTCAATGACTCAACTAAACCCCCATGTGTCTCCAAATCATCTAACTCTACTATTCTACTCATCACCTCCTTTTTTGAAGATTCCAAAATCCCAAACACCTCCCTATTCCAACACTTTACCTTCTCCTTGACCATTTTCAACTTTCTCATAAATTTAAAACCTTCCCAGCCGTGACAACTAGCATTGGACCACCATTCCTCAAAATTTCGCTTAAAAAATGCATGCTCCAACCACATATTCTCAAATCTAAAAGGCGTCGGACCCCATTTTAATGGACAACTTTCGAGCACAATAGGACAATGATCTGAAACTATTCTAGGCAACGATTCTTGTTTTGAATTGGGAAAAACCCCATCCCATCCCAAAGAATATAAAAATCTATCCAGTCTACAGCACACCAAATTCTCTTGGAGATTAGACCAAGTAAATCTGGTATTACACAAAGGAGGATCCACCAACTCACACTCTCGTATGAACGAGTCAAAATCTCTCATCCCCCTAGTCGTTCTAATCCCATTAAGTTTTTCTGAAACCGTTCTAACCACATTAAAATCCCCCCCAACACACCAATTTGGTGAACACAACCCAAATAAGCCAGCTATCTCCTCCCAAAAATCCTTTCTCCTAGAAGGCCTCTTAGGGCCATAAACACCTGTCAACCACCACTCCGAATTATTTAAGTTCCTAAACCTAATTGATAACGAAAACTCCCCCACTATTGTTTCACACTCAGAAACAACTCTCTCATCCCACAAAATCAAAACACCCCCTGATCTACCACTTGCAGGCAAACACACCCATCTCCTATGTCTAACCCCCAAAGGCTTTGCATGAACCTTCTCTCACATACTTCTACTTTGGTTTCCTGTAAAACAACAATGTCCGGTTGATGATGTCTAAGAAAATCCTTGATAACACCCCTCTTTTTCCGAAAGCCCAGACCCCTAACATTCCAGCTAAAAATCTTCATAAGGAAACCTTATCTCCCCTACCCGCCCCACTTCTCCTCTCATAATTCACTGAACTTGCTAGATTCTTTAATTCCCTAGCCCCCTTTTTACTACTATCACCTTCATTTCTAACAGCTGACCCCCTCGTGGGCCTATTACTCACCCTACCCGACCCAAACATATCCTTAATTCTAACTAATGACAACCCCATGACCTGCAATAGTTGCAAAAAATGAGGAATCTCACTCTCCTCAATTGGGCAAGTTGCATACTTGCTCAACTCGTTCAACCATCTTTCTGTTTCATCCTTCTCTCCACTAAAACCCTGGTCCCCCTTGTCAAAATGATTTCTGGAAATCCTACACTGATTATCGTTCACCTGACCTTGAGATATAGTTGCACATAAGGACTCAGACACTAAGGTAGATTGCATCACCGTGGCCCTCGGGATATCAACTGTAACCCCTTGTACAACAGTGTCAACTAAAGAAACATCATGAACAGGGCAGAAAGAATTGGACTGAAGAGGCAAAGACCACCCATCCCGAACCCCATCCCCAGAAGAGGAAGAATCTGGAATAGCATGTAATCCCTCTTGGAAAGGTGAAACTTGTAAACCTTGGGTATCGGAAGAACTGACCTGATTCAAAGCTTCAGGAACCTTACCGAAATCCTCATCCAAAGTGGTACAGTCTACATTAAAGAATCGGTTGAGATCCCAGTCACTATCTACTTGCTCACCCTCACTAATTTCCCCTTCAGACTTCGATTCCGAGCTTGCAGATGATCCATAATCCTCCAAATTTTGCAATACCTCGTGTATCTCAAAATGACCCTCATCCACCTCATTAATCTGCTTTTCCGAGCTCCTTATCACCTCCATCAATTCCTGAATTCCAGTCTCTGTCCTCCCATTGAGTCCCTGTAAATCCCCCACTGATCTATCGACAACATCTGCCAGCCCAAAATGGATCTCCTCTGTGCTCATATCTCTGCGAATGGGTGACAAGATTTGTATAGCATGATCGACTTGATCTAAGCCTTTGCATGGTGTAACTTTACTGGCCTCCTTCATCGTAGAGCTACGTCGAAGACCCTCTTCTTCATCGAACCCTGTAACCCGCTTGAAACCCGACCCCGAAACCTCAATCGGGTTGGCAAAAGAGACCTTAGGGCCTTTAAAAACACTTGGGCCCCTTTCAAGAGGCAGCCCAGATGTTGAAATTTCAAAATTAATTGGGCCCTTCTCCTTATGAGTATGGCAAGCATATGGAACTGAAAGCTGTGGCCCATCAGCGTAGCTATTATCTGATACTAACACTTCGTGGGTTGAGCCCCCTTCATTACCAGGCCCATTAAAATTGAAGACAAGCCCATTCACATTATTCTTCCCAAGTCGACTTCCCCGATCGACCTTTGCAATTCCTCCATTATCTTCACCCTCCTCGAGCGTGTCACCCAACTGCCTTCTCATCTTCTTCGTGCCATGTGTCGAGCTTGTCCCCTGAGGCTCCTCGTCTTCCCCTTCTCCGGCTCTGGGTTCACCTGAAAAACTCCATCGCCGATGTACCTCCATTCTTCCGACGGGCTTTGACAGAGCCTTCAAACGCACAACCACCGAGATCCCATCGAACTGAACATGGAGTTTTGCAGGTAAGGACCCATTTTCTTGGAGTCAATAAATTATTTATCATTAAAGAAATAAACTTGAAATCAACCCTAAAACAAAACTTCAAAAAGAAAATCAAACAACAAAATATCGGATCCTTCAATGCCTCATTTTTCAGACCTAACTTCAGTACACTTTTCAAACTCCTCCAGTCCCAGTAGCAAGCATTAATTCTTCATTGCTCCATCTATTCTTTAGTGGCCTTGGGACAGAAATTGAAAAGCAATACCACATATATGATAAACCACCAGAACAACCATCATCAGATCAACAACAACAACCATCAGATCAACTTCCCAGATTAACTGAATAACTAATACAGTTAGAGTTAGTAAGGTTGTTATTTTACTGCAGTTAATAAACTATTAGATGTTGAGTTTATATAAACCATGGTTAGGATATAAGACTGCTTGTATATATAGATCAAATACATTACTGTATGTGTCGTATGAATTCAATAATACCAAATCTCTTCATGGTATCAAAGCCGATTTAGCTTCAACAAGCTGTGGTTCTTCTTCAATGGCAGATTTGTGATCCGGCAGATTTGTGATCATTGACAGAGTCACAAATGTCTTCATCAATGGCTGATGCTGATTCTCCTCAGTTCGTTTGTGACTGTTAAGTTGAATTCATCCAACTACATCATCTGGAAGAATCAATTGCTTAATCTACTTAAAGCAACAAAACTCCTCTGTTATGTTGATGGATCGAAGATCTGTCCTTCTCCTACTGTAATTGATTCAAGCAATAAAACAATTCTGAATCTAGAACATGCACAATGGTTAACCATTGATGCACATTTACTGAGTTGCATCACTGCAACCCTATCTCCAACAATTTTCACCACTGTTTTCCATTGCACAACCAGTTGTGAGGTTTGGTCTGTTCTTGAAAAGAGATTCACTTCCTTATCTCGATCACACATCCATCGGTTAAAGAATAAGCTTGGTCGTTTGACAAAAAAAGGATCCACTATGGAGGAGTATTTGTCAAATATCAAAGCTATTGCAGATCAATTGGCATTAGTTGCTTCTCCTGTGAATGATGAAGATTTAGTTCTCATAATTGTCAATGGTCTTCCTGATGAATACAGTGCATTCAAGACCATAATCCGAGCAAGATCAGATCCAATTTCCATAGAGTCCTTGTGCTCTTTACTTTGTTCTGAAGAGATTCATGTTGAACATGTTCTTAAGCATACTCATGCCTCTGGAATTCCATTTGCTTATACAGCCACTAGTGGTCACAGATCTGCTTCTTCCAATTCTAGGTCTTCTGGAAGCACTTCTGCTCTTACTAATTCTGGAGGAGGTCGAGGCTATAGAGGCAATTTCAACAGAAATGGGAGCCGATTTTATAGAGGTTCTCGAAGAGGAGGAAGGCTTTCTGGTTTTCAGCAGTCTCAGCAGTCTTATCAACATGCTTCACAACATGCTCCTCCTTCTTCCTCATCTGCTGTTATCTGTCAGATTTGTGGCAAAATGAATCATTCTGCCTTAGAGTGTTGGTACAGAATGGATAATTCTTTTCAGTCTCAGTCTCGTTCTACTCCTAAAGCTTATGCTGCTTCTGCATCACCACCTTCACCACAAGCTACCTGGTACATTGATTCCGCAGCCTCTGATCACATTACTAATGATCTGACTAACTTCTCTTTACATGAGCCCTATCATGGTCCAGATCAAGTCACTATTGAAGATGGTTCCTCACTTCCTATTCACAATACAGGTAAAGGTATTCTGCCAACACCTTCTCCTCTCCTTAACAAAATTCTCCATGTGCCTTCCATTGCTTCTAATTTGCTCTCTGTTCACCAACTCACTTCTGACAACAACTGTTCTATTACTTTTGATGCTAATACCTTTACTATTCAGGACAAGGCTACCAACAGAATTCTGCATAAAGGTTGCCATTCTAATGGTCTTTATCAGCTTTCTGCACCTAGTTCACAGCCAGCTTCACATCCAGCTACTTGCTATCACAGTATTTCTACTTCTGCACCTAATTGGCATTTCAGATTAGGTCATCCATCATTCAAGAAACTTCAACACATTGCTACTACTTCTAAACTTTCTTCCCTTTCACACACTACCACTGGTTTATGTTCTCATTGTTGTGTCTCTAAGACACATAGATTACCATTTACTTTGTCAAATTCTACTGTTAATAAGCCCTTTGCTTTAATACACTCAGATGTATGGGGCCCTTTCTCTGCTTCTGTATCTGGATTTAAATACTATGTTGTTTTCATTGATGACTTCAGTAAATTTACTTGGTTATATCCTCTGCATTTTAAGAGTGAAGTCTTTCACAATTTCTTGAATTCAAGGCCATGGTTGAAACACAATTTACTACTTCTCTTCAAATTTTACAAAGTGATAATGGTGGTGAATATCTAGCTAAAGAATTTCAGAATTTTTTGTCCTCCAAAGGCATCTTGCATCAGCTCACATGTCCTTATACTCCTGCAAAGAATGGGGTTGCCGAAAGAAAGCATCGCCATCTCATTGAAACAACTATTGCTCTTATGCATCACTCTTCCTTACCTTGTCATTATGGTTTGATGCATTGGCTACTGCAGTTGTTCTTATCAACCGACTTCCTACAGCTAAACTTCAATTTCTCAATCCCTTTGAGGTTCTCTTTCATAAGCCACCTGATTACTCTTTTCTTCGTACTTTTGGTTGTCGTTGTTATCCTTGGTTAAAACCATATACTTCTCACAAGCTTCAACCTCGCTCCATTCCGTGTGTCTTTGTTGGTCACCATCCTGCTATTAAAGGATATCGGTGTTTGGATCCTGTCACCAACAAAATTTACACATCTCGCCATGTTGTTTTTGATGAGCATCTTTTTCCCTTTTCTTCTTCTTCTTCTTCGTTGTCTTCTTCATCTCCCTCTCTTCCTCAGTTACATTCCTTTTTCTGGTTTACCTCTTCTCCGCATGTCAGTCCACAAACTGTATCCAATATCCTTCCCATGTCTCATCCAGCTGCTACTGTCCCTGCAGCCCCAGCACCAGCTGCAGCTACAGTCATCTCATCAACTTCTCAGTCTACTTCTCCAGCTTTTCCATCACCAGCAGCTCCACCAGCATCTCTGTCTGCTCCGCTGTCTGCTTCTACAGCATTTCCATCAGCTGCAGTTCCACCAGCATCTCTGTCTGCTCCTCCAGCAGCAGCAGCAGCAGCAGCAACTCTGTCTGTTCCTTCCTCAGCTCCACCAACAACTGCCCCAACACACCCACTGGCTCCGTCTATTCCTATCTCTGCCTTGACTATTGATTTACCATTTCCATCTCAAGTTTCTCACAATATTCATCCTATGGTCACCAGGTCCAAATCTCATCTTCCTGCTGCTGCCTTTGTTGCCACTTCTGTAATTGAACCTGCTTCCTTCCAAGAAGCTTCTCAGTCTCCTTCTTGGACTCAAGCTATGCTTGAAGAGTATCAGGCTCTGCAAAAGCAGTCCACTTGGTCTCTTGTTTCTTTACCACCCAACAAACAAACCATTGGATGTAAATGGGTATGCAGATTAAAGACTCACTCCGATGGCTCCATTGCTCGGTATAAAGCCCGGTTGGTCGCCAAGGGCTACCTTCAAGAAGAGGGTGTGGATTTCCAGGAGACTTTCAGTCCTGTGGCCAAGCAACCTACCATTCGTATTTTATTGTGTCTTGCTCTTCACTTCAATTGGTCTATCAAACAGCTTGACATCAGTAATGCTTTCTTACATGGAGTGTTGGATGAAGAGGTTTACATGTCTCAACCTCAGGGGTTTATCGATTCCACTCGCCCTCATTTGGTCTGCAAACTTCACAAAGCCTTTTATGGCCTTAAGCAAGCTCCAAGAGCCTGGTTTTCCACTTTTTCCTCCTATCTTCTCTCTCAAGGTTTTCTTTCCAGTCACTGTGACTCCTCCTTGTTTGTTCGCAAAACCTCTACTTCTCTTACCATTTTGGTTATCTATGTTGACGATATCCTTGTTACTGGTAGTGATCCCTCCTTCATTACCTCTCTTCTTGCTCACATGCACACTGTTTTTTCTATGAAAGAGTTGGGTTTCATCAACTATTTTCTTGGCATCTCTGTCACTTCCTCTTCAACTGGTTTCTTCCTTAATCAAGCTAAGTATGCTACAGAAATTTTGGCTAAAGCAGGAATGCTTAATTGTAAGGCCTATGCTTCTCCTATGGCTATCAATTCCTCTCTGTCTTCTCATTCTGATGTTGATCTACCTTTTGACAACCCTTCTCTTTATCGAAGTCTTGTGGGTGCCTTTCAATACTTAACTATTACTCGTCCGGACTTGGCTTTTGCTGTCAATTCAGCTTGCCAGCATATGCACTGTCCTCTGGTTAGTCATTTTCATGCTGTCAAATGCATCTTACGCTACGTCAAAGGTACTATCCATTTTGGTCTTCAGTTTTCTCCTGGTCCTCTTGTTCTCCATGCTTACTCGGACTTTGATTGGGCTGGCAGCTCTGTTGATCGCCGCTCTACTACTGGGTTTTGTGTCTTTCTTGGTCCCAACTTGATTTCTTGGTCGGCCAAGAAACAACCCACTGTTTCTCGGTCATCTTCTGAGGCGGAATATCGTGCGTTAGCTCAAACTGCTGCTGAGCTTAGCTGGTTGGGCATGCTTCATACGGATCTTCATATCTCTTTTCCCACTCCTACACTCTGGTGCGACAATCTTTCTACCATCGCCATGACTAGCAATCCTGTCTTCCATGCTCGTTCTAAGCATATTGACGTCGACTATCATTATGTTCGCGAACGAGTGGCTGCCAAGTTTTTGTCTGTCCAACATGTAGCCTCTTCTGATCAGATAGCAAACATTTTTACAAAGCCTCTATCCGTTGCTCGCTTTCACTTGCTTCAGTCCAAGCTGTTGGTTGTGCCTTCACCCATCAGCTTGCGGGGGAATGATAAACCACCAGAACAACCATCATCAGATCAACAACAACAACCATCAGATCAACTTCCCAGATTAACTGAATAACTAATACAGTTAGAGTTAGTTAGGTTGTTATTTTACTGTAGTTAATAAACTGTTAGATGTTGAGTTTATATAAACCATGGTTAGGATATAAGACTGCTTGTATATATAGATCAAATACATTACTGTATGTGTCGTATGAATTCAATAATACCAAATCTCTTTAATATACAAAAATTAATTAATAAATAGAGCACATATCAAATATAGACTAGTCAACTTATGTATGGTATAGCAACAGTAGGGAAACAAGAAGGAAATAAAATCAAAACATTCTTTTGTTCATGTCATTCAGCAAGGAAATACATTGCTCGGTTTGTTTTTTTTTTTTTTTTTCAATGATGAACCTGATTTTCATTTTCTTCATCAATTTTGCTGATTCCAATGAAGAATGTGTTGAAATGTTTAAATCGACTGAAAAATTCAATGCAAACTGAAAGAGCGAACCATTTCACTTCCATGTGACATCCTAAAACACATTTCAGAATAAACAAGACCAAGGAAATTTGCAAGGAACTTTGACACCAACCTGGCAGCATAATTTTTTCGAGAATGGAGTGCTTGATACTCTAATGGACATATTTGCCCAGATATTCTTCTTCGGTCATGTAATTGGAGCTCCAACTGCAACAAATTTAGTTTCAAGTCGAGAACTCCAACATGGAAAGTTAAATAGATAGGTATTTTGGAATAGCATACAAATTTCAAGAGAATGCTCATTAGATGGTACATGACAAAAGGTGCATTTCCAAAACTCACCTCGGACGAAGCCAGAAACTGATACATTGCACTCTGAACATGACATGAACAGAAATCTTTTAAGTACACAGTGGGGCAGTTAAAACTAAAACTGTGTTTTTTCTAAGAAACTACTAAATTAACAATCACACATGAATGAATTACCTGTGGCATGCTATTAAGGTCCCCATCAAGTATGACAGGAATGTTGCCCCATTCTTGTCATAGTTTATGGGCCTTCTTAGAGCCACACAAACTAATACACGTGGAGAGAGAGAGGGAGAGAGTAACAGTGAAGATGAGGTAGCAGGAGCTCTTAAATGGTTTTCCTGAGTGAAATAATAGCAATCAAATACTAAGTTTCTTAGCTAATGAAGATGGAGGAAAACAAAAGCCTATTTCAAATCTTATTTGAAGTTGCAAGGTTCAGAGAATTTTCTTAAACGTCCAACCAAACAGAAGAGTAAAGTCAAACTACATCACTTTGCCACCTAAAATAGAATTGCAAATAAGTTGTGTCCATTCAAGGAGAAATAGAATTGCATAAATAATTTGCACCAGCGGGTATAGCACTACATTAACATTTAACTTAAAAAACAATCAACTTAGACAATGAAAAGAAAAATCTAAATTAGATGTAAAGGTAAATGTTTACTAGGATCAACCAGTCAGTTTTCTATAATGAAAAACCGGACATGACATTGCTATATTTAGAAATCTTAGAAAGATGAACCTGTTGAAACTGTGTAATCCTATGCATAGATTGATCGCTGGCTGTTCCACCGAAAAAAAGTTCCTGATTTTTTCTCTTCTTTGATGCTGGAAGGGTACCAAGATGTGAAGTCCCAATGGCCCCGTTAATTGCTGCGTTGGCTGCCTGTTGAATGTAAGACATAAAATTAGCATGGTCCCCATGGAAAAAACCCTTTCTCTCTTCATTTTCTTCAAACTTTTTGCAGTCCATGCATTTACAATTTTCAGAACACAGAACGTTGGCCTGAAAGCACTCGCAATGCTTCTTGAGCCACCCTGATTTTTTACAGTTACATCCTTTGTTGTGTATTTCCATTGCTGTAACCTCCCTTGCCTCTTCCTGCATTAGTTTTGTGAGTTCAACTACATGTCATTCTTACTGAGAAAGATTGATGTTTAAAAAATAAAATACAGATGTTAACCCAGGAATTATCAAATTTCAATAAACAATGAAACAAAACAAAATCCCTTTTATAGAAGCCTAATG
Source organism: Camellia sinensis (assembly GCF_055761805.1). Taxonomy (NCBI): domain Eukaryota; kingdom Viridiplantae; phylum Streptophyta; class Magnoliopsida; order Ericales; family Theaceae; genus Camellia; species Camellia sinensis. Next base: position 78,436,223 of record NC_138964.1, read on the forward strand.
TTTTGACTAAAGAGAAATCAAAAGGACTTGTGCCACAGTGAGAAATTTTGGACACATACAAGAATAAACAGGCTAACATTTAACACTGAGACCCATCCATTCATAGGAAAAGTTCATCATAGAGGATATAATTTACTATACTTGAGAGAGAGAGAGAGAGAGAGCGCTTTATTATTAGCAACATTTCAAATCTTTCACATTTCATAATTTTTCTTAAAAAGAAAATGCTCACTAGTCAATACTTAACATTGTACAAAGTAAGTAACGTAGTGACCCACTAAACGTGATGGATATGTAGTAGCAGGTAGCTCTACCAATTTCAGTGAGCAATAATAACATAGATTATTTTTACTTCATAAACTTTAAACATACACTCCCACACAAATTCTTAAAATAAAAAATAATACCTAGCACCTACAAATTACACCAAACAGAGCCAACAACTATAGGAAGAAAGAGGACCCATAGCCTTGAATCATCTAATTTGCAATCTTTTCTTGTGGTTCAATGATGTGCTGTGTGTATAATGCATTTCCCTGCAAAGATATATATATATATATATATAGCCTCTGTTAACATCATGTCACTGTTGCTTTACTTGATTCATTGTGTTTCTTTAGAAATTTCATGGCATGTTTCCCTTTGATCAGGTATGAGGTAGTTGACACGCATTGAAATAAAGAAAACAGAGTATGGTGGGAGAGCTTACAAAGTCTCAGCAATATAAAATGGACTAATTCAACTGCTTGGAAAAAAAAATGAAATTATTTCTTGAAAGGGATTGAGCCTCCTACATCCTTGGACTAGAAATTGATATGGACAAAGATATTGATGAGTAGGAATAGATGATTCAACTAACTGGAAAAAAAAAAAAATCAAATTTATTTTTCTGAAAGTGATGGCGCTTCATTTCATTGGGCAATATTATAATTTCATAGAAATTATAATTTCGAAAATCAAACCCATTTTCGACATGAAGAATATCATAATTTCATAGAAATAAAACACTTCAACCAAACCCATTATCGAAATCAACACAAAATTAAACTAAAAAAATCATATAAACCCTAGATGAAGTGTGAGAAATGGGGAAATAGGGGAAGGGAGAAAGAGAGAGAGAGAAACAGAGAGAGAGAGAATGGCTCGACACAGAGAGAGAGACCCAGATCGACAACGAGGGAGAGGACCGAACGCGACAGTGACAAACCTGTGATTTGCGGCAGTGTTGGTGGTAATTTCGGCAATGGCGGTGGCGACGTGCGACGGTGGGGATGGACGGTGGCCAGCGACAGTGGTAGTGACAGTCGGTGGTGAGAGGGAGAAGCAGAGGGAGAACTGCTGAAGAAAGAGAGAAGAGGCGCTGGTTCGTGGTTTGGAAACCAAAATATATATATTACACCATTGGCGACTAAAAGTTTTTAGTCGCTGAAAGTATTTCATAAATCCCTCCAAACTATTTAAAATATCTCCCTCCAATAATCTTAGTTCTTTGGCGACTAAAATTATTTTTCGTCGCTGAACATAAACTTTTGGCTACTAAAATTTTGGTTGCCAAAGGTAAAAAATAATTTTTTATTTTCCAATCGGCGACTAAAGCGTTTTAGTAGCCAAATCTCTACCTACGGCGACTAAAATTATTTTTCGTCACTAAAAATAAACTTTTGGCAACTAAAATTTTAGTTGTCGAAGGTAAAAAATAATTTTTTATTTTCCAATCGGCGACTAAAGCGTTTTAGTAGCCAAATCTCTACCTACGGCGACTAAATTTTTTTTTTGGTCACCAATTCTGGCATTTTTGGCGACTAATTTTTTTTTTAGTCGCCAATAAACAATATACCCCAACTAAAAAAAATTAGTAGCTAAATATTTTACTTTTGCAGACTAAAAAAATTTTTAGTCGCCATTTCTACAACTTTTGGCGACTAAATTTTTTTTAGTCACCAATTTTAGTCGCCAAAGGTGCATTTTATTGTAGTGACAAAATCACAAATGCCATAGCTACATCTTTTTAGTCGTAACTAAAAAAAAATAATGGGTCATAATCAAACAGAAAGACTTTTTTTTTCTAATCGTAATCACAATAACAATCACAATAGAAATAATCAACATCACAATCAATCATAACACAAAAAAAAGAATGTATATTATAGAATTTATCTTTAGAATGGCATATTATAAGATAATGATTATATATGAAGAAAAGGGGAAAAAGGAGGAGAGAGCATAGCAATTGACCTTGGTGACAGAGAGTAATGCGAGCGAAGAACTGAGAAGCGCTTTATTTTTGGTACAGAGCTTTAACAATGGAGGGTTTGGGGTTTGAATTAAACCCTAGTGTTTTTTCATGCTCTCTCTCTCTATCCCTCTCTTCTTTCCAAAGTTCTACTAGTCTCTAGTGTAAATTGTAGTTCCCTCTTAGCGAAACGCCTCTCTTTCTCTCTCTCTCTCTCTCTCTATGGAATTGTCCTTTTTTAGAGGCAAGTGTCATCTTTCCAAAGAAACAAAAATAGTAGTAGATGAATTACAAATACAATTCTTAGGATTTGTTTAAAATAAAAATAATACTTTTATTAATAAATTATTAAATTCATTCATAATTTTTAATAATATTATAAATATATTTTAATTAATAATTTGAATAATTTTATTGTTGTATAAAAAAATAATTATAAATTTTATTGTTGTTTTAAGTAACAAAATATAAAATTTTATTATTTTTTATTCACTCACAAATTCCAAAGAGCACTCCCTCTTTTACATCATACTCGCAACATTGTTGATTGTGTTGTTTTAGCACATTATTGTATCATAATGTTATATAAAGTAAAAATAATGCTACATATAATTTTATTTTTTATCTTATTTTTTCACTCCTAAATACAAAGCAATAAGATTCATAAGAAAGATATCGCCTATCAAACCCTTGATCTATCGTATTGGAGCAATTCGATAACAACGATTAGAGTCATATTCTATCATTTCTACAATGCCCATAGACTAAGTGCTTTGCTTCAGATCAATTCTTCACTGCAATCACTCTTTAATAGATCATGAGTGGGGGGTCTGTTGTCCTCCTCATTTAACCCTATTCTATCGTGTCCAAAACTACTTTGATGCTTACATATCTAATGATTGGTGGCAAGCAGGCAAAATAAAATCCAATTAAGCTTTGGCAAAGTTTGAGTGAAGAAGATCAAATTTATTTTTTCAATTTATCATTAGCAATCCACAGAAATGCAGCTTTAGTAAGATGCCCATTCAGCTATTTTCCCAGCAAACCATGTTGAACTATCCAAGCTTTGAACTGCTGAATAACTTCCTCAAATGGAATAGCTGCATCATGCCAAATGTTGCAAATCTACATAATTGATATCACCTTACCAGCAAAGGTAAAGAAAATCAAAGTTTGTTCTTCATGGATATCATCCAGCAGATTTTGTAGTAATTTTTTTCAGACTTTAGACAGTACAAGATACCATGGATTTGCATTAGCATAAATTAGAGATTGTCAAGCACCTGATGAATTATATAGTCCTTGACAAACCCCAGAATTAACAAAGGGAAGGCTAATATAGGGATATATAATTTGTTGAAACAAAGAAATCTCATCATATGTGCATAAAAATACCTTTGAGTGTTTTAATTGTAGATGTGACTCTCAGATAACTATAAAATTCATACTAAGTTGCAGGAATATTGTATTAATTATCTACCATACCTAAAGCATTCCAAGTTTTCTTTCTAATCAAACCTTATAATATAAGAAAATAACAAAATTTAGGCATACAGGCATCAATCGCATGGTTGGAGGAAGTTCTTCCTAAATCATTTAAGCACACAATGAAAAAGAGTGTAATTATTTGGATACAATGGAAATCTAATAGAATAAATAGAAAAACATGTGTTGTTCATTCTAGTCAATCACTCTGTTAGATTAAATGATACACAAACATATGAAGTCTCCTAGAAGAACATCTACAATAAGAAACACTACAAACACTGATTTTCATCTCTTTTGTTATACCTCTGTATTAACTGGTTCTGTGTATTAGTCAAAAATCTAGCTCAGGCAATTCACTGGTTGTCTGGTTCTGGTTCTGTCTAGCGGTTCTCAAGGATTTAGATTTTGAATAGTTTGGTTCAATTTACTGACATAGGCACAAATGGGGCTAAATCTAGCAATTTTATTATGACTGTAATGCTTGAAAGAATCAGTGAATGATAAACTAAACCCTAAACCCTAAAACATTATTTGTATTCCTTATACTCTGCTGCTGCATCGATCCTTAAAAATCTGTTTTCATCATTCTCCTTTTGGTGAAAACAAATGCAGATATTTCATACTATACTGTGAATGATTTTGTTGGCAGGGTAAGGCATCTCTACGTTGCATCGTTATATTTAAAGTTACCATATTTTCCTTATACAAATTTTTTTCTTTGGGAATGAGTTTGACCTTGGAATCATCCTTCAAATTAATGAATTAACCAAGATAATAAAGACACGTTACTTAGAAAACATCTTGCATAATGCTTTAGATTAAATGAACTCACTCAATCATTAAAGACATATCCTACTTGTTACCGCATTGTAGAATTAACAAAATGATAACATAGACTGAACCCAAATGTTGCAAGGTGGTTTTGCAACATTTTAGCAATGTTGTTAAAATTGGCAACAAAATGCGGACTTAAATTTGTTCTGATAAAAAATTATATGTATTACATCTTCTTATGGAGATATTGCCTGGTTGCAGGTGCAATAACACTAGCACAATGTTTGTTCTATAGAAATTTGTTTCCTTCCATTTCTCATCTTTAAACTCATCATCTCTCTTGTTGTCTTCATATCTTTAAGATTTTCTTTAGTTACTAAAAGATTACAAAATTAAGAATGTATCAATATGGATTTCCAAAATGAGTGAAGCAGTAGACACACTGGTTTATGAAGACACATCTACATCTTCTAGGTTGCAAAGAATTAAAACTAGGCACATCACAATTCAAATAGCATCATGCTTTATAATATGAAAAGGGAAATGTCATACAAACAAAATTTATATGCAAAAAATTCATACAGAACGATATGTCTCATTATATATATTCATTGGAAGTCAAAATGCTTCATTATTTTGATTCATAATTGCAATAATTGCATTACCACACCATTCTTGTCTTAAATTTTGTATGATTCTATTTGAATATCAATTTCAATATGAGAATTACATGGATCTAGACCTCATGACAATACCTAACTACATAGACATACCACAAGAAGCCTTCAAATGAAGCATGACTTAGCATAATATTCATATTGCAGTAGAGCTAAGAAATGCAGAATATTCATATTGCAGTAGAGCTAAGAAACTCCGGTCAATCTTGATAATCCATTTTTTGAAAACAAAAACTGCCTGGTCACTTAACCAAAAAAGGAAAAAAAAGGAAAACAAACAAAAGAAGGAAAGAACAAGAACAGAATCTCATTCTCCAAGGATTTTGAAATTTTTTAAAACTAAAGGCCTAACTATTGAAAGAAAAACTTCCTAGTTGAAAGGATCAACAAAACATAAACTTCATGTATATAGGCCCCTAATTGAAAAATAAAATAAAATGAAATATAAAATTAAAAAAAAAAAAAAAAAAAAACTCTTCCTTAAGGCGATGGAAATTCTTCTTATTCAAAAAATCCTAATAAAAATGGAAAAATGCATCTTAACAATAATAAATATACAAGGGAAATGGAATTTAAATGAAAAATTTTCCGATGTAAAAATATGCTAAATATTTAAATATTTCAAATTTGCTCTTTAAGATTTTACCAAAGGTTGCAAGAACAAGAAAATTGGGCTGGCATGCCTCACATATTAAGGGATATGTATGTTTTATTATTTTTTAGTTCACAGTTAAATGAGGTACATTAAAAGTAAAATGAACAAAATATATTGTACCAAAGGAGATGAATAATCAACATACAATTAGAACCATTGCCAAAGAAGATGAACAACGAAGAAACTAAAGAAATGATATGAAACAAAGATAATTTAAAACAGGACAGAGCAATAAACATAACATGCTTAATTCCAAAAGACAATTACATACAGTGTATTGAGACAATGAACACATAATGACATACAATTTCCAAAAGACAGTTTTGATACAACAAACATCGTTTGATTTCCATGTGCTAGTTGATTAGGCAAGCAAGGTAAAAAAAAAAAGATTCTTAATTCTAAAGCACATAGATGGAAAATTTTTGAAATTGGAATTAAGAAAATAAATGAAAACACATGGACCAGATTATGATATCAAGAGATTCATAACAACCTGGAAACTTCACTTGCTGTCTAATATGTCAACAAAATCAATGGCCATAAACTCATCCTCAATCCAAAGTCTAATCTCAAGAGAATTGAAAATGCAAAAGACCATTCGCCTAAAGTGTGAACTTGGCATGCTACTGAGTTTCAAAAAGCACAAGTTGGACAGATATTTTTCAAATAATTATTACAAGAGATATCAAGCTTACCAATTGGCAACTCCCAAAACTCTACAAACAAATAATACTGAGGGGAGGACATACACTCAAGTTGAATAATTAGATTAACCTTCTCTCCCCTTCTCATGGTGTTGAGTGCTTTTGGCAATGTTGGACAAAATGGCCTAAAAGAATCAAACATAATGATTTTCCCATAAAAGATGTCAGTGGAACTATACCCTTATACTTCACTGCATTATAAATGTTTAATCCAAAACATTGAAAACAAATGCAAATCATTATTTTAATAGCCAATTACCATCTTTAACATGAAATTCGACTCCCTTCTGGTGTTGTTGCAACCATAGCACCATCATCCAACCTCACGTGATACGCAATTGCATCAGAAACCAAAAAAATTCCTTGAATCATTGTTCTAACAAGAATAATAACAGTTGAAAACTGCAGCCTAAATAGGGCTGGCCTTGACTTTTTTAGGGCCCAAGGCGAACTCAAAAAATGAGGCCCAAATCATCATACATAGTTTAATATTGAGATAAATTTTAAACATTTTCGATTGTTAACATTATTAGTTTATTCACACTTCCTGGCGTAGTAGATTGAATTGTAAAATTTGATAAACTTCAACTTAAAAAAAATATATATTTTTCAAAAGACAATTATAATTGGTATAGTCAAATAATATTCTATAAATAATTCATGCATTTGGCAAACAACCATCCATTACTTTTAAATAATTTACGAATTCAAATTTTTTAAAAAAAAATTAAAACTTCATTTTTAAACTACTAATACTATTATGTAGTATTTGGTTCATTGAAATGAAATGAAATTAAATAGAATGATCATTTCTTATTAGTCTTTTTGGACATTATGTCGGGGTGATTTTCATTTTATTTTATTTTTTAATTTCAATGAACCAAACATAACTTAAGATCGAAAATTATTTGGGGGTCCTATTTTTAGACAAAATTTGGGGGCCTGAGGCGGCAGCCTTGCTCGTAGTGCCTCAAGGCCGGCCCTGAGCCTAAACAACCTAAAAACATAGAACTTGTCATCAATGAAAATCATATGGAATCAAATAATTAATAATAAACAAACAAGTTATATTACCGAGAACATAATCTAAATCACTGGGTGGGCCAATTTGTTCTCCCTTCTCCATCACTTTCTTAATAATTCCACCATCCTTGCAAACATCTATATTGTGATCCATGAGATGAGATTCAAACTGAATAACACAATTGAGAGGGACACCATTTCTACCTGTGGTTCATAACCCAAATCAGGGGCAGCGTCAACAATGCCATCTCCCCCTTCTTCATGGTAATGATTGCATGGTCCAATACCACTTGACCTAACCAACCCATCAATAAACCAATCAAGTTGAAGTAACCCAAACGTAACTCCATGAAAATAAAGAATCACAATGAAATACTTTTGCATCCGAAAATACTAAGTTTTCAATGCTTTGTTTTTGAATTTTAATGTAATGTCTTTAAAGCTAGAAATCCATCAATTTTGTTAGTGGAGATAGCACTCTTTAGCATCATTGGTATAGTTTTTGAATATAAGTTCTCATTGTTGCTCACAGCAATGGCTCTCGTTGATTGCATTTATGTCGAACAAATGGTGTGCCTAATTTGTGTATGCACTAATAAGCAACCATGAGAACAGAAGCATGCAAATCAGATATCAATATATCCTTATATAGCAGGAAAAGGAGTAGAAAACCACTAAATTACATACCAGATTGTGGAGTTTGGGCTATAATTTGTGAACCTAGAAACAACGAAGCAGAACCAAGATAGGAAGTGAAGCAGAACCAAGATAGGAAGTGAAGCAGAACAAAGAGTATAAACATATATATATATATATGGTTTTGTGCACCAACTAACCGACTCGCTTATCCAACCCACGTAGCTGCACAAGCAAACAAAGAGCACCACCTCGTCCAATTGATATTTTGTAGGTACCAATTTCAGCACATCCCAGCACATGGCCAAACTTCACCAAAAAAGAGAGAAAAAATTAATTTCATTCAAGAAAAGACCCTGTTTGAAGTTGATAATAAAAAAGATGAAACTAACATCTCTCCTTCAACTTGAAAATAATTAATTTTTTCAACTTATTTAATCTATTTTTGCAGCATAAATGATATACAAAAATTGTACCAAACACTCTTGCACATATTCTTTGAAAACCAACTATATAAGCAGATAGAATAAGCTAAACCAAACAAGGCCAATGTCCTCTGTGACAATCGTCCATTGTAGGACTTTAAACTTGAGCTGCATAGTGTTCATAGGTTGGAAGTGCATTACGTGTTATTAAATAAATTGATTTGCCTAAATTGAAGTTGGTTTTTGATTTTTTTTTTTAAGATAAATATTTTTTTTTTCTAAAAACAAATAACATAAACAAGTAACTTTTCCTACTGCATTACTGACCTGAATTTTCAGTTCCTGCAAAACCTGGTAACTTCAGAATTCTATCTTGGTTGCTTTCAGCTGCATATGGGTTTTAAGTGAACATATTCGTATTCATATTTTCAACAAGTCTAATGGTTATACTTTGGTTTACAAATACCATCGGGAAGATTTCATTAATTACCTGTGCTTGAACTCACTTCACGTTGTGAACTTTCACAAGTATCAACTTTGTCATGATTGATATAAAGCTTGAAACCTGCCAAGAGAAACTTAGCATGAAGGAAACCATATGAAACCATAGCAAAAATAACCATTCAAAGTCCTATATGACAAGAACAGGCAAGTTAATTCGCTTGGAATGTTTTGATATGAAGGAATAAAATAAAATAAACCAATTTCATTGGCAATAAATGTCATAAGCACATGAACATAATAAGTTTTCTCTTATAGGCATATTGTCAAACACAATGTGTGCAAGGTATACATATTAACAAACATTGTTTAACACACAAACTTACAAATCCAATACCAACATCTGCAAACAAAAGAAATTGAAAATCATGATGTGTAATCATCTAATGTATACACAAAACACAAGGTTTGTAATAATGTATTACCAGGTGGTGCAATTTGGGAGTCTTCTGTTTAGAAGCTTGTCTATGTACACGGTGACTAAAAAATCGTAGACATTGAATATATAGCATTGACGATTTTGTACAATTGATTCACTACTACAGAATATTGGACATTGTATGTAGATGTATCCGATTGGGTCATCATCCAGTGCAGCGGCGGAATGTCGTCCCAACTATTTCTCTACAAATGATGCACCAACTGAATGAACTTTCTAGGAGGAAGACTTGGAGGGTGTGAGATGGCCCTCACTAGATGTAGTTGAGAGAATAGACAAATTGAACTGCTTCGGCAGGTTCGAGCTTCTTCCAAAGAATAGTATTGGGTTCTAGAAATTTCTGCTGAACCAAAAGAGAACCAGAAAAACAGATCTTTTCTTCATGAGTTGTAATAAAGGATTAGCATGGGTGAGTTGTGAAGGAAAAGCTCTGGAAAATAGGCAAGTAGCAGGAGCACCGATCTTGGAAAATTCAAGGAGGGTGGTGAAATTTGTCTTCTTCTTCTATTGTGTATATGGATGATTTGAAGCCCCCACATGTGTAGCCCAAAATCTGCAAGGAAAGAGTTAGGTCAAGTTTGGCATGATGAAAAAAAAGATAAAATGTCAAAAAGTTACTATCCCATCATCTTATTTAAATTATATTACCTCTTTAATACATCACTTCAAACTCAACACAAACTCAACTCATATTTTATAAAAAATCAAAAAATACACTTATTTAGTCTTCCCAAACTAGGCATGAGAAACCATGTAAACAGGAGCATTATATCACTGCAAGCAGCAGTGTTATACCACTCTTACACACTTTTAATATAGGTTATAGATAAACTAGTGAAAAATTCCTCCTATGCACGGACAAATAATAAAATGTAATAAATCATATAAAATATGTTAAAAATTAATTAAATATTATAATATTAATTTAGATAAGTATTTAAATAATAAATTTGAGTGATTTCACTATATTTATATAAATATGTAGAAATAATTAATTTTTTTAAAATACACTCAATCGAATACATTTAATTGAAAATGAAGAGTAATAGTGAATCCTATAAATATAAGATAAAGATAAAAAAAAAAATTAAGTTTAAACTTTAAAATAATATAGAAAAAGAAAATTGGATAAATCTTCAAAAGAAAAAAAAAATGCAACTGAAAATCAAGAGCGATAGTGGATTCTGTAAATATAAGATAAAGATTAAAAAAAATCAAGTTTAAATTTGATAATGAACTATAAGAATATAAAAAGAGAAAATTAAATAAATTCTACAAAGATGAGGTAGAGAGAAATTTAGTAAATATCAGATGAAGATTGAAATTTAAAAATTCAAAAATAAAATAAGATAAACTTGGAAAAAAAAAATCTAATATAACTTTAATAATAGAATAACAGAAGATGGTACAAGTTTAAAAATTAGATAAAAGTGAAATGTCACCTATAATTTTTTTTTAATTTGTTAAAAAAAAAAAACTCAAAAATAAGAATAGAGGTGTAGTAAGTTAAAACTTATATAAGAGTTAAATGGCAATTTATAATTTTTTAAATTTAAATATTGTGTAGTTAAAAAATAAGTATTTATGATATCTTATTATACAAATTTTAACTCTATTTTGTGTTTACTACTAATAATTTTTAACAATTTTGTAGTATAAAGCTACTTAATTAAAAAAAATTTTAAAAAAAATCAAGGGATCACCCTATAAATTTCAACAGTTTTTGTATTTTGAAGCTACTAAATAAAAAAAATAGCATCACTTTTCTTTTTATAATCTTAGTTAGTTTCATTTTACTTATGTTTTGTGTCAATAACCTATAAATTTTAGCAATTTTTTGTATTTTGGAGGTACTAATAAAAAAAAAAATCACTTCTCTTTTTAAAATCTTAGCTAGTTTTTATTTTTTATTTTTTTATTTTTTAAACTTTGTGTTAAGAGCCGGTAAAGTGGCATTGGTAGTGCTATGCATGATTATAAATAAATAATAAAAAATTAATTTCAAAATTAAATAATAATATAAATTTTATCTAAAATATGTAGTTGAATGATATAATCAATTAATTTTTATTCATTTATCAGAGTTACACATAAGTGGCTTATATATTTATGCCAACATGACCTTCATCTAATCATTAAAAATTATCTTAGTCTATGCCTAACTTATGAATCATTTGACCTATTTATTTATTAAATTGGTAAATAAATATCTATAAGTATTTTTTATTTTTTAAATAAGAATTATGAACTTATTTTATGCATATCAATCAAAACATTTGAGCTTACGTAAAAAAAAAATTATACATTTATGTTAACACTATGAAATAAATATTTACGTATATTCATATATTAAAAAATTATCTAAGATAAAGTCGCCATAAATTATATGTCATAATTTAGCTTTAATCTTAATAAAAATATTTGATAGTAATAAATTTAAACATTATGTATAAATTATATCATAATTCATCAATTCGTGACTGGTATGAGCTAGTTTAGGGGTTCTAATATTGGATTAAATATTTAATGGGCCAATTTTGGGCCCCGTTTTAATGATCAAAACGTTTATATTTTAGAGTTCGTTGAGTACATCATCCCTAGAAAAAAAAATCAAATTGATTTGATACGGAAATTATGTGTTTGGATCAATTTTGTATGAACTATTTATTTTCTCACTGTCCATTTTAGTCGCCAATACCTCCGGCGACCATATATATGCGACAAAACGGGCGACTAAAAAAATTAGTCGCTGAAAGTAAAAACTCGACTTTCGGTGACTAAAAACAGACTTTTGGGGACTAAAAATTTAGTCACCAAAGGTGCTTTTTCTTGTAGTGTTATCTAATCGATTTGATTTTTTACAGCGATGATGTACTTGATGAATCGTAAAATATGAATGATTCAAATTATCAAAATGGTGCCAAAAAGTGAGCGCATAAGGCCCAACGGTACCTTTCTAGTCTGATGGAGGACTAGAGAGAAACACTGCCATGTTAAAGGATCAATAATGTTTAAATTTTAAGTTAAAGAATTAATTATTTTCCATATGTGTATGTATGAATGTATCAAAATCATGCATTAATGCAATCTTAGGGAAACAATTTTGAAAATAAATTTGGCATGGTAAACATAAATTAAGGAAGTAATTTGAAATGGTAATTATGGTAGCATAATTTAAGGGTTTAATGTAAAACTCTATGAATTTAATTACGAACTAATTAAAATGTAACACGTAATGACACTTAATATTTTCATTATTAAAAAAATTAAAAATTAAAAAATTGAGAGTTTGAACCTTAAAGAATCCCTATTAATGAAATTTTAATATATACGTTGAGTAGTAGTAGCCATGGTGAGAGAAAAAAAATTTTATGAAATTTTAATTATATAAATTATTTTACCCTTTATGATGAAGAATTTAAAGTATTTTAATATAAAATATTTTATGACGAAATATTTTTGAGTGTGTGATTTATTATTTTTTTTTAAAATTAGAAAACTCATTTTTTTAGTGTGTGATTTATTAATTATTATTATTATTTTTATTGGAAAACTCCTTCGTTGTTAATGGTAAGGAATGAATGATTTTAGGAATAAAAAATGCATTGTTTTTTTTAAAAAAAGTGTTAGTGTGTGATTTATTAATTATTTTTTTAAATTAAAAAATCAAGAAATTTGGATTGAACATTTAGAACTCTGTTAACTCTTCTCACTAAAACCCCCTAAAAAAATCAAAAAATTTGGATTGAACATTTAACTCACTTAACTCTTCTCACTAAAAATCCCTTTTTACTTATATATATAGATAAATTATTTTTTTTTGACATTATTAATGATTTTACTAAAAAAAAAATAGTAGCTTAAACAAAAACAAAATAAAACAAAACAAATTTTTAGGCTACGCAGGTCAATCTTGGATCCACACCGTCAGCTAACAAGGCGAGTTTTGACAACTCTCAATACAATTTAGATTAAGAGTTATTTTAAAAGTTAGTTATTTTAATTAATTTTTTACTTTTTATAATGTTTGGCATGGATTTTTTTGGTTATTTTAGTTACAAAAAGATAAAAAAAGCTAAAAAGTTAATAAGATAAAATGCCACATTCAAACCATAATCATTTTATTTTTTCTCTCACAAAAGTAAAAAAAAAAATACATCACAAACGAGAATTTTTAGTCCCAGGTTAAAACAGTCAAAAAAACAAAAAAATCAAAAAGTCAACCAACATCATAAACGAAGGCTAAAAAGATGTGAAAAAAAATAAAGACAATAGTTAACTTTTTTTGTAATAATTTTTTAAACTATTTTAGGCCTCATTTGGGGACTATATATTTTAGTCAAAAATTGTCATATCACTCTCTCTATTTTTCTGTACATATTTTTATAAAAAGTTAAAAATCTACTAAAATAATTTATTTCTAAACAAGGCCTTAATATCTTCCCAAAACGGCCCTACGTCTGGATTAAGAGAAGGACATGACTTGAAATTGAAATTATGAATTTGATAAAAAAAAAAAAAACTTTATTATTTGAGCAACACATATTAATGTATATATTTTTATTTATCATTATTCTTATTATTACTTTTTTGAATGGTGCGCGTATCGCATGTGCAAAACGCTACTTGTTATTGAATTTTAATGCTTTCCTCTTGATTGTTTCAATTAATGACTTAATTTAAATGGTCATAATTCAAAACAATTAGAAATTTTAAGATTGAGCCGGTAGATGAGATTTATTTTATTTCTTTTTTTATGAGAACATGGTTATAATTCCCAGCTTATTCATAATGTGAAACACGTCATCACCATAATATATTTTTAAATAATTTGAATTGATTCGAGTAATAAATTATCAATTTATATATTATAATCATAGATTTCATATTCTATATCAATTTTTGTGAAAAAATAAATTTTTTAAATTAGAAGATAAATTTTTATTGTTCTTTACAAGGCAGATCATAGACTTCATAAAATTAATTGCTATCAAATAAAGTCTTGTGTGTTTTTATGGCGATCTTGGTTTTGACCCGACTCTTGTAGTATCTCGGACTCGGGTTTAATACTTTCATATTATTGTTTACCTCTTTCTTCCCTTGTATGTCTTAGAAATTGGCTTTTGGGTTGTTGTGATTCTGTTTGGGCAGGTTGGTTTCTAGTTTTTTAAACACTGTATTGCCTAGAATTTTGCTCTTCTGCTCGAGCGGCACTTCTTGTGCTTGAACGGGCTTTGTGAACTCTCAGTACTTTGTAGGTCTGCAAAACTACTGGGAGAGTATTTTCTATGCTCAAGCGGCATTTTCTACGCTCGAGCAGGTAGGCGCTCGAGCGGCCTTTCCTGCACTCGAGCGTTAGTTTGTTGTCTGCAAAACTTATGGATGCGTGTTTTCTATGCTCAAGCGGCAAATTCTTGTGCTCAAGCGATAAGCATTTGTTGTGTCTTGGCGTTCGAGCGGCCTTTCTTGCGCTCGATCGGAACAACTTTTTTGTGTTTGACACTCGAGCGTCAACTATTTTGCTCTAGCGGACTGTGCGTTTATCAGATCGCGAAAATAGTTTTTTACATCACTTTTTCAGATCTTTTTATCCTAAAACCTAGAGTTGAGACCCTCTCTCTCTTTAAAACACACTCTCTCTACTTTTTTACCTAGTTCTAGTGGTTTTTCCACCAATCCACCTTTGTTAAAGAGATAGAGCATCTCAAGATCTACACTTTAATCTGAATAGAGTTGGATTCGACATCTTTGAGGTTTCTCCCTTGCTTTGCTTGGTGTTCTATTTTTGAGGTAGGGATTTTCTACACTTTAATATAGTTTTTAATTTAGTTATTTATCGTTGTGTAACAATGGTGGGATTTGGGGGTAAGGTGAACAAACCTTGGGTTTGGGTATAAAATGGAAAGAGGGGTTTTTGGTGAATGAGAAGAAAATGATTGTAGGGTTTGAAAATAATGTTGTATGATTTGTTACATGGTTGATATTTGGGAAAAGAGGGAGTTTGCCCTAAAATGATCATGATATTTATTTTGTATAAATAAATGAAATTGGTGTTGTAAACATGAAATTGGACTAGTATTGAAATAGATGGTGGAATTGAGTAGGTGATACGTCTCATCTTTGGAAATTTTGAATAATTTATCTGTCTTAAGATTGTATATCTGTTTAGAAATATCTGTATTGGGCTATCGGTGGAGGGTATAGAAATTGCATGAAGATTAAGTGAATTAAAACTAATCCATGGTTGGTTATCATTGAATATGAATATGTTGTAAATACATTATATATGTATGATTATTTAGAAGGAGAAAGGAGATGTACTCCATGTGTGATTATATGTTTAAATACCTTACATGTGTATGATTGTTTGGGAGGAAAAAGGGGATGGACTCCACTGTTTGGAAGGAGAAAGGGGATGTACTCCATTATAATTAAGTTAGCTGAAGTGTCTTGGGTGAAAGTCCCGAAATTTATACATGGGTGCCGATCTCTCAGACGAAATTTTTGTAAAATGGAAAATTAAAGTGTTTGTGTGTTAATGGTGTGATTGTAGAACCATTGAGTTGTATTCTCATTGGGGTTATTGAAAAATGATAAAATTGACTCATGTATTGAAATGAATTGAAGGAAAGTGAAATGAAATATGGACTTGGTATTCTATGACTGTATAAAAATGTAAATGTTTATCCCTAGCATTGTATATGTACATTGCTCTTATATCTTTGTTAAATCTCATATACTGTGTTAGATTATTCCTACTGGGCTGTGGCTCACCCTATTTGGGAAAAACATTTTCAGGTATTGATGGCATGCCTCCACCAAGGCAATAACAATGGAGGGACTTTTGGGAAGCAAGAGTTTGTTTGTTTTGTTTCATTTTTGTATAGCCTAGGGCTTTAATTGTATGAGCTAGTCTCACTTTTGTTGTAACCCAGTCAAGACTTGGAAATGTGTAAGCCTTTAAGGCACTTGTTTATGTTAAACTCTTTTATACTATTAACATTATGAAATGAAAGGACTTTGCACTTTGATTCATGCAGTTATTTATATATATTTGGGTTGAACTTATGGTTATATTTTGGGGGCGTTACAGCTTGGTATCAGAGCGTACCGGGTTTTAATACTTTGAGTACATAAGAAGTGGTTAGTACCAAAATGGGTTCGTCTCGCTTTACAAAGATGTTTGTATGTTAGTAATGTTGTGTGATAACATGCTTATATGATTATATGGGTATGGTATTTAGTTTTAAAGATGTTGATTGGTTCTATGGGTTTCTAGAAGTCCTATTAGAAGAGCACTTGATCATTGCTGTTTGTAATTGGAACTTTAGTAACGCCGCGGAAGGGTCATTATCTAGGAAGGAAATTCGCATGTGCTTATGTGATTACGTGCTTATATAGAGTGATTTACTGTTGTCTACGCACTAGGACGCGAGTAAGTTAGCTTCGGCACATTTGTGAATGTGCTAATCTTTTTGTTACCTTCATTAGGATGTCAGGACGTAGTCATGGTGGTAGGAGTGGTAGGCCTAGGAGGCACGAGATGCCTATTCCAAATGAAATCCCGACACAGGAAGAAGGGATTGGTTAGGCTAACGTGGCTGAGCCAGTAGGTCAACAGGCCATGGGTGCCTTAGCCCGCGAAATGGCTAGAGCTTTGTGGGAATCTATGGACATTCTTAGAGCTGAGAATCAAGTCCAAGCCCAGGTTGCTGAGGTAGGGCCATCTTTTTTGAAAATGGCGTTTTTCTGGTCGAATCGAGATGAATTTTTAGGCGACCCTAAGGAACCATTGAAAACAGATGAGTGGCTAGAGCAGATGGTAAAGACTTTTGAGATGCATCGAAGAAGGAGGTTTGAGAGCGACCTTAGCGTTCTTCTAGCTAAAGGGAGACGCGGGTCAATGGTGGACGTATGCGCGAGGACGCATTGGAGGAACTTGGGAGGCTTTTGTTGAAGCCTTCTAGGACAAGTTTTTGCCTCCCACTATTAGGGAGAAGTTGAGGGACCAATTTTCCAAGTTGGTGTAGTTGAATGCACCAGTGGCTGAGTTTGAAGCCATATTCACTAGCCTCTCTAGATTTGCGCAGTGACTGAGGAGCGTCGTTGTTTAGAGTTCAAGAAGTGGCTAAGGACCGGGCTCATGTTTAGAGTGGCCGGATCCATGATTAGAGATTATGGGCACCTTGTGGAGGTGGCGGCCCATCTTGAGACCATTATGCAGGTAGGGGAGGAGAGGATGAGGGGCTCTAGGAGGAGTCAGGGTAGTCAAGGGGACGGTAAAAGGCAGAGGGCACCCTCAGTTGTTGTAGAGAGCTCAGTCGAGATCTACCTTTCCAGTACCAAGTTCGGATTCTGAGATGGGTGGTCAGGGAGACATTACTTGTTTCAAATGTGGTCAGTTGGGCCACAAGTCTCCAGTTTGCCCGCAGAGAAAAGGAGGGCAGTGAGTAGTATCGTCTTCGGCTCGTTCTCAGGGCCAGAGCCAAGGGAGAGGGCAATCGCCCACTTGTTATTAGTGTGGACAGGCGGGGCACCTAAAGAGGTTTTGCCCACGGTTGGATGGCACATCTGGTGTGTCTGGTTCGAGGTAGACACAGAGTCACTAGCCTGCATAGTCAGCACAGGCCTCGAGGGCCAATCAGGGAGTCTCTTCAACTCAGTTAGTGCATTAGGCTTATGCTCCGAGGGGTGAGCAAGTTGAGCCGAGACCTACTAGGCATGTGCATGCTATTATCGTGCCAGATCTTGTACCAACGCCTTCTGTAGTGAGAGGTACCTTATTGTTTTGTAATTCAGTTGCTAATGTGTTAATCGATACGACTCGTTCTCAAGGCTAGAGCCAAGGGAAAGGGCAGTCGCCCACTTGTTATCAGTGTGGACAGGCGGGGCACCTGAAGAGGTTTTGCCTACGGTTGGGTGGTGTGTCTGGTTTGAGGCAGACACAGAGTCACCAGCCTCCACAGTTAGCACAGGCCTCGATGGCCAATCAGGGAGCCTCTTCAACTCAGTTAGTGCATCAGGCTTATGCTCCGAGGGGTGAGCAAGTTGAGCCGAGACCTACTGGGCGTGTATATGCTATTACCGTGCCAGATCTTGTACCAAGGCCTTCTGTAGTGAGAGGTACCTTCTTGTTTTGTAATTCAGTTGCTAATGTGTTGATTGATACGGGTGCATTCCATTCTTTTATCTCGTCTGCATTTGCATAGGTTTTGAGGTTGGAGTTAACACAATTAGCATCTCCTATTTGTGTAGAGTCACCTATTGGTGGTGAGGTTATCTTGAAACATGAGTGTTGGGATTGTGACATAGAGGTTGCCGGTCGTCGACTTCCATTTGCATTTGTGTTGATTGATATGACTAGTTTTGATGTTATTTTTGGTATGGACTGGTTATCGTCATACTGGGCTGTTATAGACTGTTATCGTTAGAGGGTTATTGTATATACCTTAAGTGGTGATTGCTTTTATTTCTTGGGGGACCAGGTGGATAGAGTCTTATCAATGGTGTTTGATCTGCGTGGGCGGAGTGAACTTAGTTGTCTTTTTGCTAGCTTTTTGAGTAGTGAGTGTGATGAAATCCGGGTTGAGTTGCCAATGGTGGTTTGTGAATACCTTGATGTTTTTTCCGAAGATCTTACTAGTTTACCACCCCACTGAGAGATCGAGTTCTCTATTGATTTAGTGCCTGGTACGACACCGATTTCTATGGCACTGTATCGGTTTGCACCCGTTGAGTTGAGTGAGTTGAAGATTCAACTCCAAGAATTGTTAGATAAGGGTTTCATCCGCCATAGCACCTCACCTTGGGAAGCACCAGCTCTCTTTGCTAAGAAGAGAGATGGAGCGTTGCGACTTTGTATAGATTACCGGAAGTTGAACCGGGTAACTGTTAAGAACAAGTACTCAATGCCTCGTATAGATGATCTATTTGATCAGTTGAAGGGATCATGTTTTTTCTCTAAGATAGACCTGAGATCGGGTTACCATCAGTTGAGAGTAAGGGAGGAGGATATCCCCAAGACGGCATTCCGTACGTGGTATGACCATTATGAGTTTCTAGTAATGCCCTTTGGGCTGACCAATGCACCGGCTATATTTATGGATTTGATGAATCGGATCTTTCGTGAGTTTCTAGACCGCTTCGTAGTCGTCTTTGTGGACGACATCTTGATTTATTCGCCCTCTGAGAAGGAGCACGAGGAACATTTGCGAGTTGTGCTTGAATTGCTTATAAACCACCAGTTATATGCTAAATTTGGAAAGTGTGAGTTCTAGCTGAAAGAGGTTAAATTCTTAGGCCATGTGGTATATGGGGAAGGGGTGAATGTAGATTCATCCAAGATATGTCTGTATGGTGAGAAATTTGAGGTATTTTCTGATTACAAGAGTCTGAAGTATCTATTTACTCAGAAAGACTTGAATTTGAGGCAGAGAAGGTGGATGGAGTTCATAGAAGACTATGACTTTGAGTTGTATTGTCATCTTGGGAAGGCCAATGTAGTGGCCGATGCCTTGAGTAGGAAATCTATTAACAGTGTGGCTTGTGTCGCCATTCGAGAATGGGAGATGTTGGGTACTCTTGGTGAGTTTAACTTGCGTCTAGGTGAGTCTGTTGAGTCTGCAGCCTTATTTTCAGTGGTTACACAACCTACACTTGTGAATCGAGTGTTAGAAATGCAGAAGGTTGACTTGGAGGTGGAATCCTTCCGAGAGAAGATTTCCAATGGGAAGGTAGAAAGAGGCTTGACCATATATCCCGACTAGAGTGTGAGATACCGTGATCGTCTTGTCGTGCCAGAGTCTTGCCGAAAGGAAGTACTCCGAGAGTTTCACCATTCACGCCTTGCGATGCATCTGAGAGGCACAAAGATGTATCATGACCTTAGTCGCTAGTTTTGGTGGAGAGGTATGAAGAAGGATGTAGCTGTGTTTGTATCGAAATGCCTTACTTGTCAGCAAGTGAAGGTCGAGCATCAAGGGCCAGCAGGTTTGTTGCAATTCTTGCCTATAGCCGAGTGAAAGTGAGAGTATGTCACGATGGATTTTGTTATGGGCCTTCCGAGGACTCAATGGGGTAGTGATGCCATTTGGGTGGTAGTTGATCGGTTGACCAAGTCGGCACATTTTATACCTATGAGGGTGAGTGATTTGGTAGACTATCTCGCCGACCTGCACATTAAGGATATAGTGAGATTGCACAGGGTCCCTGTGATGATTGCTTTGGATAGAGATCCGCATTTTACAACTCGGTTGTGGTAGAGCTTGCAGAGTGCCTTGGGCACTAGACTAACTTTTAGCACAGCGTATCAACCTCAGATTGACGGGCAGTCTGAGCGTACTATTCAGATCCTTGAAGATATGCTTCAAGGTTGTGTCCTTGATTTTAAAGGGTTGTGGGAGAGACACTTGCCCTTAGTAGAGTTTGCCTATAATAACAACTTCCAATCGAGTATTGGCATGGTACCATTTGAGGCCTTGTATGGATGACCGTGTAGATCTCCGATGTGTTGGGCCGAGGTGGGTGATGCACCTTTGTTAGGCCCAGAGTTAGTTCGGGAAACAACGAAAAATGTAGCACTTATTCGTAAGAGATTGATTACGGCTCAGAGTCGCCAGAAAAGTTATGCCGATCATAGGAGGAGACCCTTGTCTTTTGAGATGGGAGACCATGTGTTTTTAAAGATATCACCTAGGCAGGGTTTGATGAGGTTTAGAAAAAGCAGGAAGTTGTCCCCTCGGTTTATTGGCCCTTTTGAGATCCTTGAGTGGACTGGAGAGGTTGCTTACCGTTTGGCGTTACCGCTACAACTTTCTGGGGTTCATGACGTGTTTCATATTAGCATGTTTTGGAAGTATGAGTCAGATCCATCGCACTTGTTGGATTGGACCAACTTAGAGGTAGATGAGGATGCCTCGTATGAGGAGAGACCGGTAAGAGTCTTGGATACTCGGGACCAAGTCTTGCGAGGTAAGACGATTCCCTTGGTTAAGGTTTTGTGGGAACATCACGGGATTAAGGAAGCAACTTGGGAGCGTGAACAGGAAGTCCGAGAGAAATATCTGAACTTATTTGTTGGTGTTTGAACATGTATTAAGGTTTTGATTATGATAATGAAATGTAAAAGCAATGTATATGTTTTGAAATGTGAGAACATTGTATATGTTGAATATGTTTTGCAAACGTAGGTTTAATATAAACATTGTATATGTTGTTTAAGTTTGGAAGTGTGAATTTATCATAAACATTGAATATGTCTTGGAAATATGAAATGTATACATGGAAATCAGTTAAAACTACAGGAAATGTATGTTGAGATGTATATTGAGACTTGTTCATCATGTGATGGGATTGAGTGACCGGTGGATGGATCATGGTGTCGAAATTTGATTTGTAATCATTGTGGGAATTTGTTAAAAAACATGGTTTTGAAATGTGATTTGAAATTTCAGGGACGAAATTCTTTAAGGAATGGAGGTTATAGTGATCCTAGTTTTGACCCAACTCTTGTGGTATCTCGGACTCGGGTTTAATGCTTTCAGATTGTTGTTTACCTCTTTCTTCCCTTGTATGTCTTGGAAATTGGCTTTTGGGTTATTGTGATTGTGTTTGGGCAAGTTAGTCGCTAGTTTTTCAAACATTGTGTTGCCTAGAATTTTGCTCCTCCACTCGAGCGACCATTCTTGCGCTCGAATGGGCTTTGCGAACTCTCAGTACTTTGCAAGTCTGTAAAACTACTGGGAGAGTGTTTTCTACGCTTGAGCAGCGTTTCCTACGCTTGAGCGGGTGGGCACTCGAGCGTTGGTTTGTTGTCTGCAAAACTTCTAGATGCGTGTTTTCTACGCTTGAGCGGTAAGCGTTCGTTGTGTCTTGGCGCTCGAGCTACCTTTCTTGCACTCGAGCGAAACAGCTTTTTTGTGTTTGACGCTCGAGTGTCAACTCTTCTGCTCGAGCGGACTATGCGTATATTAGATCGCGAAAATGACTTTTTACATCACTTTTTCAGATCTTTTCATCCTTAAACCTAGAGTTGAGACCCTCTCTCTCTAAAACACTCTCTTTCTACTTTTTCACCTAGTTCTAGTGGTTTTTCCATCCATCCACCTTTGTTAAAGAGATAGAGCATCTCAAGATCTTCACTTTGATCCGAATAGAGTTAGATTTCGGCATCTTTGAGGTTTCTTCCTTGCTTTTCTTGGTGTTTTGTTCTTGAGGTAGGGATTTTCTATACTTTAATATGGTTTTTAACTTAGTTATTTGTCGTTGTGTAACAATGGTGGGATTTGGGGGTTATGTGAACAAACCTAGGGTTTGGGTATAAAATGGAAAGAGGGGTTCTTGGTGAATAAGAAGAAAATGATTGTGGGGTTTGAAAATGATGTTGTATGATTTGTTACATGGTTGATATTTGGGAAAAGAGAGAGTTTGCCCTAAAATAATCATGATATTTATTTTATATAAATAAATGCAATTGGTGTTGTAAATATGAAATTGGACTAGTATTGAAATAGATGATGGAATTGAGTAGGTGGTACGTCTCATCTTTGGAAATTTTTTATAATTTATCTGTCTTAAGATTGTATATCAGTTTAGAAATATCTGTATTGGGCTATCGGTGGATGATAACTATGACTGTTATAGAAATTGCATGAGGATTAAGTGAATTAAAACTAATCCATGGTTGGTTATCATTGAATATGAACATGTTGTAAATACATTGTATATGTATGATTATTTCGAAGGAGAAAAGAGATGTACTCCATATGTGACTATGTGTTTAAATACCTTGCATGTGTATGATTGTTTGGGAGGAAAAAGGGGATGGATTCCACTGTTTAGGAGAAGAAAGGGGATGGACTCCATTATAATTAAGTTAGCCGGAGTGTCTTGGGTGAAAGTCCTGAAATTTATACATGGGTGCCGATCCCACGGATGAAATTTTTATAAAATGGAAAATTAAAGTGTTTGTGTGTTAATGGTGTGATTGTAGAACCATTGAGTTGTAGTCTCATTGGGGTTATTGAAAAATAATGAAATTGGCTCATGTACTGAAATGAATTGAAGGAAAGTAAAATGAAATATGGACTTGGTATTCTATGACTATATAAAAATGTAAATTTTTATCCCTAGCATTGTATATGCACATTACTCTTATATCTTTGTTAAATTTCATATACTGTGTTAGATTATTCATACTGGGTTGTGGCTTGCCCTATTTGAAAAAAAACATTTTCAGGTAATGATGGCATGCCTCCACCAAGGCAATAGCATTGGAGGGACTTTTGGGAAGCAAGAGTTTCTTTATTTTGTTTCATTTTTGTATAGCTTAAGGCTTTAATTATATGAGTTAGTCTTATTTTTGTTGTAACCAAGTCAAGACTTGGAAAGGTGTAGCCCTTTAAGGCACTTGTTTATATTAAACTCTTTTGTACTATTAACATTATAAAATGAAAGGACTTTGCACTCTGATTCATGCAATTATTCATATATATTTGGGTTGAACTAATGGTTATATTTTGGGCGTGTTATAGTTTTTGAAAATGAAAACAAAAGAGAAAACACAATTAAACACTTATATGTATACATCCGTAATTGTAATTTGCCCAAATAATATATTTTTTTTTAAATGCCCCAAATTTTAAATTGGCCATTGCTAAAATGGTGTTAACGTGCACAGTGCCAACTCATGTAAAAATTAATGTTACTCAAAATTAATAAATTTTATAAATTTAACTTTTTTATTGATACTTACCACATTATTAACATGAATCATATAAAAATATATACATAAAAGTCTTGACTTATGTGGTCAGCTAGTTATTAAGGTGGTTGTCTTGGTTGATCCAAAGTTCAGTCAAGGCTGAATCTCTCCCAAAAATCAATAAAATAAAAAAATTCAAAGTTGAATTTTTAAAAGTTGGAACACCCAAAGTTTTGACTATTTCAAGGTTTCCATATTCTTATTCATTGCCTTATTTTTATTTTTTTATTTTCTGGTACATCGGAAATGATTATTCATTGCCTTTTGATGAACTATGAATGTTGACAACAACTACACACCAATAATAATAATAATAATAATAATAATAATAATGATAAGAGTAATTTTGCTAACAAGCTACTTGTCCTTTTTTTTTTTTTTTTTTTTTTTATCTTGCAAGCTACTTGTCCTTGGGGCAAAAGAATATATATATATATATATATATGAAGGAGAAGGGTATTTGATGTTTTTAATGTAGGAATCAATTAGCATTTGTAATAATAATAACTAGTCTATCACCCGTGCTATGCACGATATAGCGATCCCGATTTTCCCTTCAGTGTTTATTGCATTCCGGACTCGGTTCCGTGGATGTGTGTTGTGTCTTTATCGCAATCTCCATCCTTTAATTCTTTATATTTGAGTTTGGGATGTGTTGGGCAGGTTTGAAACAGGTTGGTTGTGTTTAGAAACCAAGAGTGGATGCCTAGATTTTGGCATCTACGCTCGAGCGGGGCTTTTCACGCTCGAGCAGACCCTTTTGCATTTGTTCCTCCGCTCGAGCGGACAGTTTGACGCTCAAGCGTGATTGTTCAACTCTCAGTACTTTTCATGCAGGACATCGGACGCTCGAGCGTCCATTTTCATGCTCGAGCAGGGACCTTCGTCTGCAGAACTTCTGGAAGTGTGCATTCGACGCTCAAGCGTCACTTTTCACGCTTGAGCGGGAGTCTGTGTCTGATGCTCGAGCGGGGCGTTCCATGCCCGAGTGGGCTGTGTGGTATATCAGTCCGTGGGAAGCCTTTTTTAATCACTTTTTCGACCCCCTCACTCTCTCTAGCTTTTCAAAACCCAAACTTGAGAGTTTCTCACTCTAGACTACACATTCTCTCTTCGAAATCATCTAGTTTTGGTGATCTTCTACCCTAGTCCCTTTGTAAAAAGTATAGAGCTTGGTGTGGGCTACGTTTTGATCCGAAAATCTTTGGGTTTGGAGCACCTTCGAGTTTCTTCATCTTCTCCCTTGAGCTCCAAAACTTGAGGTAGGGATTACTACTCATATTTATGGTCTTTGACATAAACATATAGTTATTTTGATTTAATGTTGAAGTTGAGAAATTTTAGGTGTTAGGGTTTCAAGACTTGAAATGTGTAAAGAGGGGTGTTTGTTCCTTCGAACTATACATGTGAATTTGGGTGTTAAAATGAGGTTGTTAATGTTTATTGATGGTATTTGGACCTTTGGATCAATGTTGAGAAAAAGGGAAAAATGCCCTAATTATCTTGAATAATTAATTTGGGAAAAAGTGAAATTGAGTTGGAAATCATGAAATTGGGAATTTATGAGATTGAATGGTGTAGTCGGATAAATAAATCACTCACCCACGAAAATGTTAATATTATATCTCTTTGATAAACTTATTATCTGCTTAGAGATAACTGCTTGGGCTATCAGTGGAGGATAGTCTTGATTGTTGTAGACACTGTATGTTGATTAGGGAAAACTGAAACTAATCAATTGAGTATGTCATTGAATATGACGGATGGAATAATACATTGAATATGTGCTTTGCTTGATCATTGTATATGATAAGTGTTTAAATACATTGTATATGTATATTGTTTGGGAGGAGATAGGGGATGTACTCCTAAACCGGAATTGGGAGGAGATACTCCAGTGATAACTAAGTTGCCCGGAGTGTCCAGGGTGAAAGTCCCGAAATCCTAATTGCGTTTGTATAACGTAGATAAATTGAAGTATTGAATTGATGATAATATGAGTTGTAGTCTCATTTGAACTTAAAGTGTTGAAGTGTTAATTATGTGAGTTATAGTCTTATGTTAATTGATCATAATCGAAGTATTGTTGATATGAGTTGTAGTCTCATTATGAACTGCCTGGATGAATAGAGAACCATATCTATGAATTGGTTTGGATAATGAAATGGAAAGAGATGTATGTATGTTTATATGAATTAAACATTTGTCGAATGCTAATGTTTTAGTTATCTTTCATATTATGTTTAGCATATCTCTACTGGACATTGGCTCACCCTATGTGGGACATCATTTTTAGGTTCAGGTGTTATGCCACCTCCAAGGACGTAGCTTGGAAGGTTTTGGGAGTAGAAGACTCCTTTGATTTATTTTTGTTATGTTAGTGTTACATGTAAATCAAAGCTAAGGGCTTATTTTGTATAAATAGTTAAAACTCTTCTTTTTGTTGTAACCAAGTGTTGGCGTGGAAAGTTGTAAACCTGTAGGGCATTTACTTTTGTTGTCAACATGTAATACTTTTTGTATTAAATACTCTGATAAATGGAATTATGCTTTATTCTCTTATGCCCATTAATGTCATGAATGTTGGGTTTATATGTATTATTTTGAGGGCGTTACAACTTGGTATCAGAGCGTACTGGGTTTGAATACTTTGGGTACGTGGGGAGTGGTTAGTACCACAGTGGGTTTGTCTCACTTGTTAGAGACTTATGTATAATGTTATGTGCTTATGTGATAACATGTTTACGTGACTATTTGAGTATGAGATTTAGTTTCTTGGATGTTGATTGGATCCTTGGGTTTCTGGGAGTCCTGTTGGAAAAGCACTTGATCAATGCTGTTTCTAACTGAAACTCTAGCAACGCCATGGGACTGTCATTATCCGAAAATGAAATTCACAAGTGCTTATGTGATTATGTGCTTACGTGGAGTGAATTATAGTTGTCCATTATATTAGGACGCGAGTGAAATAGTTTCGGCACATTTGTGAATGTGCTAATGCTCTCGTTACCTTTATTAGGATGTCAGGACGAGGACATGGTGGTAGGCGAGGTAGGCCTAGGAGGCAGGAGATGCCTATACCGGATAAAATTCTAGCACAGCATGAGGGTGTTGGTCAGGCTAATGTGGTTGAGCCAGTAGGTCAGCAGGCTATGCGCGCCTTAGCCCACGAGATGGCAGGAGCATTGAGGGAATCCATGGACATTCTTAGAGCTAAGAATCAAGTCCAGGCCCATGTGGTTGACGCAAGGCCGTCCTTTCTAAAGAGGGAGTTCTTTCGGTCGAATCTGGACGAGTTTTTGGGAGATCCAAAAGAGCCACTTAAGACTGATGAGTGGCTTGGGCAGATGATGAAGACGTTTGAGATACTAGGCATCGAAGATGGGGGTTTGCGGGTGACCTTGGCGTCCTTCCAGCTGAAGGGAGATGCGGGTCAGTGGTGGAAGTTTATTCGAGGTCGTATTGGCGGGACGTGGGAGGCTTTCGTTGATGCCTTCCAGGAGAAGTTTTTGCCTCCCACTGTTGGGGAGAAGTTGAGGGATTAGTTCTGTCAGCTCAAGCAGCTGAATACACTAGTGGCCGAGTTTGAGGTCGCATTTACCAGTTTATCGAGGTTCGCACCTGAGTTAGTGGCATTTGAGGAACGCCATTGCCTTGAGTTCGAAAAGAACTTAAGGACCGGGCTTAAGCTTAGGGTTGCTGGGTCCATGACTCGGGAGTATGGGCGCGTTGTGGATGCTTGTCACGACCCAAACCCGCCTCTATGGGTTTAGCACCATAACCGGCCAATAATCCGAGATTACCAAAGGCCTGCATAACAGTAATACAGAGTAAGGGGCTGGCGAAAGCCAAAACAGTAAATAAAAGATGTCCAATGAGATGTGACAGTCTGAATGCAAAAAGACTTTTTTGAACATATTCACATTCAAAAAAGAAATAAAATAGTATATACATACATCATATACAGACATTCAGGTTAGGGACCAAGTCCCTACCATAACAGTACAGTGCAAGTCTAAACAATTAATACAAAATAGAGACAAAAATGAGGTGGATCTAAAACACCCAAACACAGCCTCGACTTGGCAGCACTTGGAACCTCGAGGTGAGGCACGATAGTTGGCTTGACAAAACAAGAGCTAACCCGACGCTCCTAGCTCCGGTCTGGTGCTCGGACACCTACATATATATATATGAACAGTGAGCTAAAGCCCAGTGAATAACAAATGCGTAAAGAGGTTAAGAATGAATGTCCTTTCAGTAACAAATCAGTCATATCAGTTATATGTGGTACATCTGATAACAAACAGTATAGTAGGTCTTAAAAGACCGAACAGTCAGTTGATGGCCATCATAACAGTAAACAGTAGTAGTTCCAAACATGGGAACCGACAGAGATCTCTGTGACAGTAACAGTAACAGTACAGTAACAGTAAATTGCTATGGATGCCACGAATACAGCTTACAAATAGGACAAACATTCATTCATTAAACAATAACGTTTCAGTAAGCAGAACAGTTGATCATTCAAAAAATATTCATAATTGAACATATCTTTACAACATTGTTACTCACAGAGCACTGGGCTATAAGCAGCTAATGAGCGTCCTCAGATGCCAACCCTCCACAGTTACAGAACGAACACACACTAAGTTACACACTTGGGAATCAACAACTTAGCCCCTATCTTGACTCGGTGTCGTTCTACATCAATATCCTCATTAAGATGCCTTAAACATGGCCTAGGAATGCCTAGGATGGAAAGAGGATGCAAAGATGCACTTTAAAACACTTTTCAAAATTTGCTAAAACAGGGGTCCACGCTCGAGCATGGCTTTTTACGCTCGAGTGGACATGTAGACAAAGGAGCTCCACTCGAGCGTGACTTCCCTCGCTCGAGCAGACTGTAAACTTCATGAAAAGTACTGGATGCATGCAATTCACGCTCGACGGACGCTCGACCTCCGCTCGAGCGTGAGACTCAGGTCCTCACTCGAGCGTGAACTCTCTCGCTCGAGTGGACTGTAAAACACATGAACTTCTGAGCATATGCATTTCACGCTCGAGCGTGACTTTCCATGCTCGAGCGGAAATGCACGACTCAGAGGGTACGCTCGAGTGTGAAGTCCTACGCTCGAGCGTGGGTCCAAAATCTGGAATTTCTAGATTCATCCCCAAGTGCAAAACTAAACTTTAAAAGCCTCAAATTCGATCCTTTTGGGCCAATTTTTTGGAAAAACACTTTAAACCCATAATATAACATGTTTTGAAGATCAATTTGTAAAATCAAAGCCCAAGGGTGAGTCAATTGAACACCATTTTCAAATAAACTTCAAGAACAAGATGTACATTTAACATGCATGTGCTCAATTGAATTCAAAGCTTCTAACACATGATCAAATGAGTCAATCCTTCCAAAAACATGATGAATTCATGAACTATAACAAAAATGTGGACATGCATGTGGAAATTCATGAAGAACAACCTCCAAATTCAAGAACATGCATGAATGAATTAGCTCACAATTCAACACTTTAAACCATAATTTGACTCTAACCTCCAATAATCCCATGAACCATGCAAGAACAACTCGAATGTACAAATGAGAGGATGAAATCTCTACCTTAGGTCTTGAATTCAAGATGTGGAAGCTCAAATATGCAAATTCCCTTCAGACTCTTCTAAGTCTCCAAGCAATTCTCAAATGAAATCAAGCTTTCCTACTCTCCCTCTCTTGCTCACGGTTTTGGTCTCAAATGAGATGAGGAAATGATATGAAATACAACCATTAACTCCAAACAAAGTGTGTAGGAAATGGCCACTCAATGACAATTTGGTAATAAAGCCAAACTAATGTAATATAACATTAATTAATCTAATTTAATTGCTCCAAATCGGGTTTTAGTTAAATCTACCATAAAATTACATAAATTCTAATTAACACATAACACTAATCAATTTCTGATTCGGCCACCGATAAGGCCTTCAATTTGCAGTTTGAAATTAAAACATGAACAGATCAATCAATGACAAACAGATAGAAATGCAAGTAAAGCAATATACTCTTACAATCAATTCAGAATTTCAGTCAAATCAGTTACTTATCATTCTCAGTCACGGTTTAGCATTAATCAGAGGTAAGGGTTGTCACAATGCTGCGGTGTATCTTGAGATCATTATGCATGAGGAGAAGGAGAGGATGAGGGGCTCCAAGAGGAGTCAGGATGGCCATAGGGACGGTAGGAGGCAGAGGGATCCTAACCCTCAGCAATCCCAGGGTGCGTTTGCGAGGTCTACCCTTCCAGTGCCGAGTTCAGGCTCTGGAAGAGGCAGTCAGGGAGATTTTACTTGTTACAAGTGTGGTTAGCTGGGCCACAAGTCTCCAGCTTGCTCGTAGAGGGGAAGAGGACAGAGGGCAGCTTCATCTCCGCAGAGCTAGAGTCACGGCAAAGGCCAGCCGCTCTCTTGTTACCAGTGTGGTCAGGCGGGGCACCTGAAGAGGTTCTGCCCGCAGTTGAGTGGCACATCTGGTGCATCTGGGTTGAGGCAGAGTTTTCAGCCAACTCGGTCAGTTCAGGCCTCGAGGGCCAATTAGGGAGCCTCTTCAGCTTAGTCTGTGCAGCAGTCTTATGCTCTGAGGGGTGAGCAAGTAGATCAGGGGCTTACAGGGTGTGTGTATGTTGTTACCGCGCAGGATCTTGTACCGGCTCCATCGGTTGTAAGAGGTACCTTTCTGTTTTGCAACTCGGTTGCTAATGTGTTGATTGATATGGGTGCATCCCATTCCTTTATATCTGCTGCATTTGCATCTGTTTTGGGGTTGGAGTTGGCACAGTTAGCTTCTCCTATTTGTGTTGTATCACCTGTTATGGGTGAGTTGATTTTAAAGCATGGGTGAAGAGGTTGTGATATAGAGGTCGCCGACCGCCGGCTTTCATTTTCTGTTGTAGTAATGGCTATGTCGGGTTTTGATGTTATTTGTGTATGGACTGGTTATCGTCATACCGAGCTGTTATTAATTGCTACCGCCAGAGAGTTACTGTATATACCTTGAGCGGGGATTGTTTTCACTTCTTAGGGGATCGGGTTGGTAGGATTTTGCCACCAGTGTATGATCCGCGAGGGCAGAGTGAGCTTAGTTATCTTCTCGCTAGCTGTATGAGTAGTGAGTGTGATGAGACCTAGGCTGAGTTGCCGAGAGTGGTTTGTGAGTACTCGGATGTTTTTTCCGAGGATCTTGTTAGTTTACCACCCCATCGAGAGATCGAGTTCTCTATTGACCTAGTGCCTGGCACGGCACCGATTTCCATGGCACCGTATCGTTTTGCCCCAGCCGAGTTGAGTGAGTTGAAGGTTTAACTCCAGGAGTTGCTAGATAAGGGTTTTGTCTGCCCTAGTACTTCGCCGTGGGGAGCACCGGCCCTCTTTGTTAAAAAGAAAGATGGGGCTTTGAGACTTTGTATTGATTACTGGAAATTGAATCGGTCTACGGTTAAGAACAAGTACCTTATGCCTCGTATAGATGATCTGTTTGACCAGTTAAAAGGGTCCCGTTGTTTCTCTAAGATAGACTTGATATCAGGTTACCATCAGTTGAGGGTCAGGGAGGAGGATATCCCGAAGACGGCATTGTGTATGCGGTATGGCCATTATGAGTTTCTGGTGATGCCTTTTGGGCTCACCAATGCACCGGCAGTGTTTATGGACTTGATGAACCGGATCTTCCGGGAATTCTTAGATCTTTTTGTAGTCGTTTTCGTGGATGACATTCTGATTTATTTGCCTTCGGAGGAGGAGCACGAGGAACACTTGAGAGTGGTGCTTGAGTTGCTTAGAGCCCATAAGCTGTATGCTAAGTTTGGGAAGTGTGAGTTTTGGCTAAGAGAGGTTAAATTCTTAGGCCATGTAGTCTCCAGGAAAGGGGTGTCTATCGATACATCCAAGGTAGAGGCAGTACAGGATTGGGCACGGCCTAAGAGTTTTTTGAGATCCGCAGCTTTCTGGGATTGGCCGGTTATTACCGTCGGTTTGTAAAGGATTTCTCCAGGCTAGCTTCGCCGTTGACTAGATAAACGCGGAAAGGGGTCAAATTTGTATGGAGTGAGACTTGTGAGAAGTCGTTCCAAGAGCTTAAAGTTAGACTTACCACCGCTCCAGTTTTGATTATTCCGGAGAGGGGTTTGGGTTATACTGTATATTGTGATGCCTCACGAGAGGGTTTGGGTTGTGTATTGATGCAAGAGGGGAAAGTGGTAGTCTATTGCTCATGTCAGTTGAAAACGCATGAGAGAAATTACCCTACACATGACCTAGAGTTAGCTACTGTGATTTTGGCCTTGAAGATTTGGAGGCATTACCTATATGGTGAGAGATTCGAGGTGTTCTCGGATCATAGGAGTCTAAAGTATCTGTTTATACAGAAAGACTTGAATCTGAGGCAGAGGAGGTGGATGGAGTTCATTGAGGATTACGACTTTTAGTTGCATTACCATCTGGGAAAGGCCAATGTTGTGGCCGATGTCCTTAGTAGGAAATCCATTTGCGATGTAGCTTGCATAGCCATCCGGGAATGGGAGATGTTGGGTGCACTTGGTGAGTTTGATTTGCTTCTGGGTGAATCTGTTGAGTCTGCGGCCTTGTTTTCTGTAGTTGCGCAGCCTACATGTGTGAATCGAGTGTTAGAGGCACAGAGAAGTGACCTTGAGGTAGAATCCCTCATGGAGAAGATCTCCAATGGGAAGGTTGAGAAGGGTTTGACTGTGTATCCCGACTTGAGTGTGAGATACCGAGACTGTTTATTTGTACCGGAGTCTTGCCGAGAGGAAGTACTCCGAGAGTTTTACCATTCACGCCTTGCGGTGTATCCGGGAGGCACTAGGATGTATCGTGACTTGGGTCGCCAGTTTTGGTGGCGGGGTATGAAGAAAGATGTGGTAGTTTTTCTGTCTAAGTGCCTTACTTGTCAGCAAGTGAAGGCCGAGCATCAGAGGCCAACGGATTTGTTGCAACCCTTACCTATTGTCGAGTGGAAATGAGAGCATGTCACGATGGACTTCGTTGTAGGTCTTCCGAGGACTCAACGGGGTAGTGATGCTATTTGGGTGGTCGTGGACCGGTTGACTAAGTCGGCGCACTTTATTCCCATACGCGTGAGAGATTCGGTAGATCATCTTGCCGACTTGTATATTCAGGACATAGTGAGGTTGCACGAGGTCCCAGTGTCGATCATCTCAGATAGAGATCCACGTTTTACTGCTAAGTTGTGGCCGAGTTTGCAGAGTGCCTTGGGCACTAAGTTGACCTTTAGCACGGCTTACCATCCTCAGACTGATGGGCAGTCCGAGCATACTATTCAGATCCTTGAGGATATGTTTCGAGGCTGTATCCTTGACTTTAGTGGGTCGTGGGAGAGGCACTTGCCCTTAGTGGAGTTTGCCTATAACAACAGTTTCCAATCGAGCATTGGCATGACACCATTTGAAGCCTTGTATGGCTAATTGTGTAGGTCTCCAGTGTGTTGGGCTGAGGTGGGTGATGTACCTCTGTTGGGCCCAGAATTGGTGCGGGAAATGACGGAGAAAGTTGAGCTTATCCATAAGAGGCTTGTTACAGCCTAGAGTTGCCAAAAGAGTTATGCCGACCGTCGGAGGAGGCCTTTGGCATTTGAGGTGGGTGATCACGTCTTTCTGAAAATATCACCTAGGCGGGGTTCGATGAGGTTTGGGAAGAGCGGGAAGTTGTCCCCTCGGTTTATTGGCCCTTTTGAGATCCTTGAGCGGATTGGCGAGCTTGCATACCGTTTAGCTTTATCGCCGCAGTTGTCTGGGGTGCATAACGTGTTTCATGTTAGTATGCTTCGGAAGTACGAGCCGGATCCGTCACACGTATTGGATTGGACCGACTTAGAGGTAGATGAGGATGCCTCATACGAGGAGAGACCGGTGCGGGTCTTGGATAGGCGGGACCAAGTCTTGTGAGGCAAGATGATTCCATTGGTAAAAGTTTTGTGGAAATATCATGGAGTGGAAGAAGCCACTTGGGAACGTGAGTTAGAGGTCCGTGGGAAATACCCGGACTTGTTTGTTAATGTTTAACCATGCATTGAGAATTTTGTTTGTTGATGAAATCTAAAAACATTGTTTATGTTTTGAGTTGTAAAACATTGTATATGTTTTGATTTATGGAAGTGTTGTTGAATATGCCTTGAAAATGGAAGTTTAATTTAACATTGTATATGTTTAATGTGTTGTAGAAATGCAAATGTATCATTAACATTGAATATGCTATGAAATGGTGGAATATGGCGTTGGAAATTGTTGAATTTCAAAGGAAAGCATGTTGATAATGCATATTGAGTTATATTGTAATTTGCCCCTTGAAAAGAGATGGGATGACCGGTAATGGGTCAGGATGTTGAATATTGAATTGTAATGTTGTTAAGAATTGAGAACTCATGTTTTTGAAAATTATTTATCTAATTTCGGGGACGAAATTCTTTAAGGGGGGAGGTTATAGCGATCTCGGTTTTCCCTTCAGTATTTATTGTATTCCGGACTCTGTTCCGTGGATGTGTGTTGTGTCTTTATTGCAATCTCCGTCCTTTAATTCTTTATATTTGAGTTTGGGATGTGTTACGCAGGTTTGAAACAGGTTGGTTGTGTTTAGAAACCAAGGGTGGATGCCCAGATTTTGGCCTCCACACTCGAGCGAGCCTTTTCACGCTCGAGCGGACCCTTTTGCATTTGCTCCTCTGCTCGAGCGAGTAGTTTGACGCTCGAGCATGATTGTTCAACCCTCAGTACTTTTCCTGTAGGACATCGGACGCTCGAGCATCCACTTTCACGCTCGAGCGGGGACCTTCGTCTGTGGAACTTCTGGAAGTGTGCATTCGACGCTCAAGCGTCGCTTTTCACGCTCGAGCGAGAGTCTGTGTCTGACGTTCGAGCGGGGCGTTCCACGCCCAAGCGAGCTGTGTGGTATATCAGTCTGCGAAAAGCCTTTTTTAATCACTTTATCGACCCCCTCTCTCTGTAGCTTTTCAAAACCCAAACTTGAGAGCTTCTCACTCTAGACCACACATTCTCTCTTTGAAATCATCTAGTTTTGGTGATTTTCTACCCTAGTCCCTTTGTAAAAAGTATAGAGCTTGGTGTGGGCTACATCTTGATCCGAAAATCTTTGGGTTTGGAGCACTTTCGAGTTTTTTCATCTTCTCCCTTGAGCTCCAAAATTTGAGGTGGGGATTACTACTCATATTTATGGTCTTTGACATAAACATATAGTTATTTTGATTTAATGTTGAAGTTGGGAAATTTTGGGTGTTAGGGTTTTAAAACTTGAAATGTGTAAAGAGGGTGTTTTTGTTCCTTCGAACTATACATGTGAATTTGGGTCTTAAAATAAGGTTGTTGATGTTTATTGATGGTATTTGGACCTTTGGGTCAATGTTGAGAAAAAGGAAAAAATGCCCTAATTATCTTGAATAATTAATTTGGGGAAAAGTGAAATTGAGTTGGAAATCATGAAATTGGGAATTTATGAGATTGAAAGGTGTAGTCAGATAAATAAATCACTCACCCATGAAAATGCTAATATTATATCTCTTTGATAAACTTATTATCTGTTTAGAGAGAACTGCTTGTGCTATCGGTGGAGGATAGTCTTGATTGTTGTAGACACTGTATGTTGATTAGGGAAAACTGAAACTAATCAATTGAGTATGTCATTGAATATGACGGATGGAATAATACATTGAATATGTGCTTTGCTTGATCATTGTATATGATAAGTGTTTAAATACATTGTATATGTATATTGTTTGGGAGAAGATAGGGGATGTACTCCACGGTTTGGGAGGAGATAGGGGATGTACTCCTCAACCGGAATTGGGAGGAGATAGGGGATAGACTCCAGTGATAACTAAGTTGCCCGGAGTGTCCAGAGTGAAAGTCCCGAAATCCTAATTGCGTTTGTATAACGTAGATAAATTGAAGTATTGAATTGATGATAATATGAGTTGTAGTCTCATTTGAACTTGAAGTGTTGAAGTGTTAATTATGTTAGTTGTAGTCTCATGTTAATTGATCATAATCGAAGTATTGTTGATATGAGTTGTAGTCTCATTATGAACTGCCTGGATGAATAGAGAACCATATCTATGAATTGGTTTGGATAATGAAATGGAAAGAGATGTATGTATGTTTATATGAATTAAACATTTGTCGAATGCTAATGTTTTAGTTATCTTTCATATTATGTTTAGCATATCTCTAATGGGTGTTGGCTCACCCTATATGGGACATCATTTTCAGGTTCAGGTGTTATGTCACCTCTAAGGACGTAGCTTGGAAGGTTTTGGGAGTAGAAGACTCCTTTGATTTATTTTTGTTATGTTAGTGTTACATGTAAATCAAAGCCAAGGGCTTATTTTGTATAAAGAATTAGAACTCTTCTTTTTGTTGTAACCAAGTGTTGGCGTGGAAAGTTGTAAGCCCGTAGGGCATTTACTTTTGGTGTCAACATGTAATACTTTTTGTATTAAATACTCTGATAAATGGAATTATGCTTTATTCTCTTATGTCCATGAATGTCATGAATGTTGGGTTTATATGTATTATTTTGAGGGCGTTACACACGAGATAATTATAGATATTTATATTTGTTTTAGATTTTTTTTAATATATAAATTATGTTTTTTAAGATTCTTTATAAAAATAATTTAACAATTTCATCACTAACCATAATGTATGAGAAAAGTTGAAAAGGGTACTGTAGTAACTATGCATGAGTTGTATCTATAATTATTTGTATAAGGAGATTTTAAATGCTAATCAGAGGATTTAAACCAAATCAATAAATGTATGCATGTGGATTGAAAAAAATTAATAAATGCTGATCCGGGGATTTTGACTAAATCAATAAACGTTGAGTTTTTTTTTAAATAAAAAATTTAAAATATTAAGATTGGAAGATTGGAGCTCCCACGAGACTTGGGGTTTAGAAACCCCATTTTCCTTAATATATACTAGCCTATCACCCATGCTATGCACGAGATAATTATAGATATTTATATTTGTTTTTAATTTTTTTTAATATGTAAATTATGTTTTTTAAGATTTTTTATAAAAATAATTTAACAATCTTATCACTAACCATAGTTGTGATACCCCTGTTCCGTAATATGTTAATTGGTCCTTAATATGAATGTGATTATGTGTTTTGATATGATTTGGTGCACCATTATGTAAAAATATGTGGTTTTGAATTTTTATCTGTTTACCGTAGGAATATCTGTTTGATTTTTCGCTTCGAAAATTAAATTGGAGGCCTTATCGGCCACAGAACCCGAAATTGATTACGCCATTGTGATTGACATAATTTTTAGAACCTACGGTGGAATTTAATTGAAAATTGATTCGGGTCAGATTAAATCGATTAAATTGATGAATTTAGTGCCCAATTATTTAATAATATTAAGTAATGGTTAGTAGGACTTTATGTGAGAGGCCATATACACTCAATTTGTACATTTGAGCTCAAAACCAGATTTTGTGTCTTGGAATAGAGAGAGAGCTGACCTTGAGAGGAAAATGAGGCATCTTGGTGTATTTTGGCTTGTAAATTGTGAATTGGGAAGGCTAGGTGCAAGACTTGGCCATAATTGTGAAGATTGAGCCTCTAGGTAAGCATTGATTCTTGAATTCATGAGTTTAATGTGTAATCTTGTGTGTTCAAGGGTTGTTGTGATCAAGAGCATGATTTGAGATCATTTTGTTGGAATTGAGGCTTGATATGTGCATACATGTAATGAACTCCCATGGAATCACAAATCTAGCATGTAATTGGTGGAATTATGAAAGATTGGTAGTGTAATCCCACATGCAAGCATGTCTTTGTTAAATTTCATGGGAATGAGCACTAATTACATTATTTGAAGTGAATATGAAGTCAAAAAGGGCATGCATGTACAAATCATGGGAGTATAAGTCTTGAATGTTTGAATTTGAGCATGTTGGTGATATTTTGGGACATGCATGCAAATAAATTATGAAATTGAGCTTCAATATGTTGTAAATTATGCTTATACCATGTTAGTACATGTCTATGAGTAATTTGAGCAATAACATGCATAAATTGTTGGTTGATAGTCGAAGTGAAGCTCAAGAACACAATTCTGGGTTTTCTAGAATTTTGAGATCCGCTCGAGCGGGAAACCTGCCGCTCGAGCGGGAAAATCATGCTCCCAGCACTTTTTGCAGAATTGAATTTTCGCTTGAGCGAGATATCTCACGCTTGAGCGGGGAGTTTTGTAGACAGGCCTTCCGCTCGAGCTCTCTATTCCACGCTCGAGCGTATTTTTCATGCAACCAGTACTTTTGCAGGCCTTAAGGGTCCGCTCGAGCTGGTAAGTTGACGCTCGAGCGGGGACCCTGTTCTCTGAAATTTTGTATGCTCATTCTGTATTTCGTTTTCCGTTCTCTTTCACTTGTAAGCACTCTTAGGCATATGATAAGCATTGTAAATGAGTTAATGAGATAAGAATAAAGCCTAAAGAAGAATATGTGAATCAAAGAACGGATTGAACTGTTAGTGACCCTTTTGTGTTCATGAAATGTGTAGGGTCAAGCTCCAGGGCAAATCCACAAGCCGATCACTGTGGTAATATCGATATTTGAATGATTATGAATGTCCAATTATTATTCCCTTCTAAGCTTTATGAGTTGCTAATTGGGATTGTGGACAAAAGTCAGACAGGGATAAACATAAATGGACCAAAGGTCGTTTTGATAAACATAAATGGACCAAAGGTCGTTTCGATAAACATAGATGGACCAAAGGTCGTTTCGATAAACATAGATGGACCAAAGGTCGTTTTGATAAACATAAATGGACCAAAGGTCGTTTCGATAAACATAGATGGACCAAAGGTCGTTTCGATAAACATAGATGGACCAAAGGTCGTTTTGATAAACATAAATGGACCAAAGGTCGTTTCGATAAACATAGATGGACCAAAGGTCGTTTTGATAAACATAAATGGACCAAAGCTCGTTTTGATAAACATAAATGGACCAAAGGTCGTTTCGATAAACATAGATGGACTAAAGGTCGTTTTGATAAACATAAATTGACTGAAGGTCGTTTTGACATATATGAACGAACCGAAGGTCGTTTTGACAGAAATGAATGGACTGAAGGTCGTTTTGATAGAAATGAATGGACCGAAGGTCGTTTTGATAGAAATGAGTGGACCGAAGGTCGTTTTGACATATATGAATGGACCTAAGGTCGTTTTGACATGAATGAGTGGGCCGAAGGCCGTTTTGATAGAAATGAATGGGGAAATGAATGGGCCGAAGGCCATTTTGACATGAATGGAAATCTGAATGGGCCAAAGGCCAGAATGTTTGGAACTACAGTCACTTGATTTGAATTTCGTATAGTTATATAATTGTTAAATAGAAATAAGAATTGGGCCCAAGGCCGTTTGGAACATGTTGTTCTACATTGTTATGTAACTTCTGTTTTTGGTTTGATATTATTCACTGGGCGTTCGCTCACGCTCATTCATGTGTTTTTAGGTGAGCCAAGAGAAGTCCAAACCCAGCCCTAGTGAAGTCTGTGAGGAGCAACAAAGGTTTTGGAGAGTCAGCCCTCATGTCTCACGTACGAGACCCGTCTTCGCCCTTTTGTTATGTATTTACATTTTGTCATATTGGCGAGGACTTTGTGTATATCTACACATAGCTGTGATGGGTTGACTTAGTTCTGAATGATCCTGTTTGTACAGAACTTATGTCACTATGTTTCTGTCGTGAGTTATTAACGTACATATGTCTGGAATGTTATGACGTGCATATAAGCACAGCTCTATGGACGAAGTTTTAAATTGCTTCTGTTTGGCCTCCATTAACTCTGTTAAAATACGTTTGGTTTGATTTGAGGCCGTAGGTAATATCATGATTACTGGCCAGTTACGTCCTTAACCCACGGGGGCGGGCTTGGGTCGTGACAATAGTGTACAGGAGAAATTAAAAAGGCTACTGCAGTAACTATGTAAGGACTAGGGGTGGGCGCGGGTCGGTTGCGGCCGCAAAACCTTCAATCCGCCATCCGTCCGCCAGATTGGCGGATTGGAAAAAATCAATCCGCATCCGTCCACCAATCCGGCGGATGTGGATTGAGCGGATTGGCGGTTTGGCGGATGGATGCGAATTGGTTTGGCGGTTTGGAATTTTATAAATTTTTAACATAGTTCAACTTGTGCACTTCCTCAAAAAAAAAAGAGAATATTACAGTCAATGACTTAAAAAAGAATTACAATTACTGTATGCCTCATCTAACGAAAAAAAATTTGAAACTTTAGAATATCACAATCACTGCATGTCTCATTCACATATTACAATCACAGCATGCCTCATCCATATAAAATATTACAATCTGTAGTTCTTAAAATATAAAAACAATTCAAACCACCAAAACCATGAATAGAGCAATAGTAGAGATTATATGTCTCTGTATTGTTACATTTATATATGTTTTTGAAAATAAAAACCAACCAACATATATCATATTTTCTATTTATTACTTTTAGAGTTAGATTTAAAAATAAAAAAATATAGATAAATAATACGTTTATTTTTTTCAATTCAAAAAATATATTCAAGTTAAAAAAAAAAATTCAACAAAATATTTGAACTCTTTTTCAATTGAAAACACAAACAAAATATTTAAACAAATTGAAAACACAAAGTTTTAAAAATTACTAAGGGTGCTCGCGGTTTGGCGGTTCGGTTGCGGCCAAAGGAACCTTAAATCCGCCATCCGTCCGCCAAATTGGCGGATTGAAGAAAATCAATCCGCAACCGTCCGCTCGTCATCACGCATCCGTCCAAAATGCGGCGGATCGGTTCGGTTCGGTCGGTTTTGGCGGATCGGTATATCCGCTGCTCACCCCTAGCAAGGACTGTATCTATAATTATTTGTATGAAGGGATTTTAAATGCTAATCAGGGATTTTGACCAAATCAATAAATGCTGAGGTTTTTTTTTTTTTTTTTTTTTAAATCAAAAATTTAGAAAATTAAGATTGAGAGATTGGTGCTCCCACAAGGCTTGGGGTTTAGAAACCCCATTTTTCTTAATATATTTACAATTATCTATATATGTGAATTGCAATTTTTAAATGTCTTTTTTTTTTAAATGTCTTCTTTTTTTTCCTTTTTTATATTATATTAAAGTTTAATATTTTGATAATAATCATATGTGTTGGACTTTTCAAGGAATTAAATGTCTTTTTTTTTGTTATATTATATTAAAGTTTAATATTTTGATAATAGTCATATATGTTGGACTTTTCAAGAATTTTTTTTTA
This sequence comes from Camellia sinensis, assembly GCF_055761805.1. Lineage (NCBI taxonomy): Eukaryota > Viridiplantae > Streptophyta > Magnoliopsida > Ericales > Theaceae > Camellia > Camellia sinensis. Next base: position 78,477,915 of record NC_138964.1, read on the forward strand.
TGCTTGTTCTTAATGTATTAAAGTGTTATTATGAGGGATAATAATCATATGTGTTGGGACTTTTTAAGGAATTCATATGTGTTGGATTTCAAAGAATTTTTTTTATGCTTGTTCTTAATGCATTAAAGTGTTATTATAAGAGTAAGGCTTCGGGGTTGGGAGAAGTTAATAAATACTAAGGGTTTTTTTTTTTTAAATAAAAAAATCAAAAAATTTAGATTGAGAGATTTGAGCTCCCACAAGGCTCGGGGTTAAAAAACCCATTTTCCTTAATATATAGTAAGTATATATATATATATATAGATATATATATATACATAGATATAGATATAGAGATAGATACTAGTCACTATTTATTTACTTTGAGATTCATTAATATAGCGATCCCGGTATTTCCTGTTGTTGTATAACTGTAATCCGGACTCGGTTCCGTAGATTCGTTGTTGTCTTATCCTCATTTCTATCCCCTACTCTTTTAATTAGAGTTTTGGGTTGTGTTGGACAAGTTGGGAATAAGTTGATCGTGTTTTAAAACTTAGAATTTTTGCCCAGGTTTTGGTCTCTCTGCTCGAGCGGATATTTGACGCTCGAGCGGGATTTTGTTTCTGCCTTTCCGCTCGAGCGGACGTTTGGACGCTCGAGCGTGAATTTCCTTCTCTCAGCATTTTGGACATCTGCAGAAAATTCTGGGAGAGTGCATCCGGCGCTCGAGCGGATCTTGGGACGCTCGAGCGTGAACCTGTGTCTGACGCTCGAGCGGGGTGTTGTACGCTCGAGCGGACCTGTTTTTATATCAGTCCGTGAAATCACTTTTTTTGATCACTTTTTGATTTCCTTTCTCTCTCTTACTTTTTCAAAACCTCCATTGGAGAGCACCTCACTCTAAAACCCTAACTTCTCTCTTAGAATTGATCTAGTAGGAGTTGTTTTCTCACCTTGGGCCTTTACAAAAGTTGTGTTGATCGTCGAGGGCTATCTTCTAATCTGAAAATTTCGGGATTTGGAGCATTTCCGTTTCTTCATCTCCTTCGTTGAGCCCCATCATTCGAGGTAGGGATAACCTACTCCATCTTATGAGCTTTGTCTTTGAATTTTAGCATTTTGATATGTTGGGGGTTGTTGGGTAATTTTGAGAAAGTTTGGGCCTTTGTGTAATTTTACAAAAGTTGGGGTTTTAATTATATAAACCTATATGCATGTTAGGCATAGAGAAATGAGATTAATGTTGGGACATTGATGGAAATGGAACCTTAGGGTTGTTTTGTGAACTATGGTGATTTGCCCTAATTGGATTAATTAATTAATGCATACGATTAATTGAAGAAAATGAGGAATTGAATTGAGAATGTTAAAATTGGGAATGTATGTGACTAAAGAGTGTAGATGAATCTTTTATTGCTCATCTAGTTGAAATGTTGATATATTATCCATTTGTGCATTTATTTCCTGCTTAGAAATAATTGCTTTGGGCTACCGGTGGAGGGTAGTGTTGATTGTTGTAGACAATGCATGATGATTAGGAAAACTAAAACTAATCAATCGGATGTGTCATAGAGTATGACGGTTGATAGAATACATTAACTGTATGTATTGAGTGATTGTGTATTTGACCAATGTGTTTATATGCATTATGTGTAGACGGTTAGTAGAATACATTAAATCTATGTATTGATTGATTGAGTATGTGATTCTGTGTTTACATGCGTTATATTGTGTATAGAACCTTTGTGTTTATATGCATTGCTTGTGTAGAGGAGGAGATGGGGGATGTACTCCGCGGTTTAGGGGAAGATGGGGGATGTACCTCTAAATCGGATAGGATTGGGAGGAGATGGGGGATGAACTCCGTAGACACAGCTCATATGCTTGTCTAGAGAAGTGAAGATACAGCTCATATGCTTGTCTTTGTGAAGTGTAGATATAGCTCATAGGCTTGTCTAGTGAAGTGTGGATACAGCTTATATGCTTATCTGTTGATGTGTAACATGCTTATCTGTTATGGTATTGATATAGCTCATATGCTTATCTGTTGTGGTATTGATATAGCTCATATGCTTATCTATTGAAAAGTTGGTTTGATTTGATATAACACTAAAATGTATATCATCATCGTTTGTGAAGTATGGAAGTAGTTTGTGTGTTATTGATATAACATCAAAATGGGTATCCACCGTGAATTTCGAAGGTGTTCTAGTGATGAACTATAACCTCATCAAATGTTTTGGCCAGAGTACTGAGCCTTGTTTTCAAACTCAAAGTTGAATAAGAAATGAAAATTGAATTGTATCATAGACTTAGTTGTCATGGAATTAAAATAAGATATAAATGGAGGTATAAGTATTGACCATCTTTCAGTTGCTAATCTTTTAGGCATTGTTTATAATTGGTTTAGTATATCTCTGCTGGGCTATGGCTCACCCTATATGGGAACATCATTTCAGGTTCAGGTAGCATGCCACCTCCAAGGACATAGCTTGGGAGGCTAGAGGCGGACAGACTTTTGTTCTCTTATCTCCGTTTGATGTGTTACATGTAAATTCAATGCCAAGGGCTTAATGTGTAACCGAGTCAATACTCTCTTTGTAACCAAGTGTTAACTTGGAAAGCTGTAAGCCCGTAGGGCATTTACTTTTGTTGTTAACGTGTAATACTTTTGTAATGAAGTACTCTGATGAATTGAGGAAAAGTGGATCTTTTGTATATAAATGTATGTTTATATTGATGGGTTTAATGTTATTATTTTGAGGGCGTTACAATTAATTTGCTGTAAATTAGTGTTGGACAATCTTCACTGTATTTCGAATAAATTAAATTTGTGTACTTAACAACAAACAAAAGAAATAAAAGAAAGGAGAGAGATTGTTTGATTACAAAAAATCAAACTAGAAAATAAAATAAATAAATAAAAACATATTTTTATTTTGTTACAAAAATAAAATCAAAATCTGATTTAAATAAATAATAATAAAACATAAAATAAATTAACAACTTACTTGATTAATTTCTTGAACAAACTTTTGATCAAGTCCAATGTTTAATACTGTGTCCATAAGACAGATTCGTCCTCTCCACGATACTTTTAGATTTTCGAATTTCTATCTCCTAGGATAAAATGATCAACAACGAATAAATGCATCACTACAATTTATTTGCACAACAAACATACTTTGTGTTTACACTCTTTCTCACAGAAAATTAGATGCAGCAAAATGTAGAGAGCGGTAGTAGATTTAAGGACGAAAATTAGAGTGAAAATCCAAATGAGGGACTAGTCTATTTATAGGTGTAATTGTGACTTTTCAGTTTGAATCCAACAGGTAGCAAATCTGTTTCGAACAGGTATGGTACCTGTTCGGCTCTATTTTGAATAGATACAACCTGTTCGGTTTGAATTTTGAATAGATAATCGAATCTGGTTTGAATTTCAAACAGATAAAACAGTTTTAGGTTTGAATCTAGACAGATTCGGATCTGTTTGAACCTGTACAAAATTCTGAAGAGGTGCAACAAATTTGAATTAAAAAATTGAAATTTAAACTGGACAGATTTTATTTTACAAAAAAATAAAATTGAATTCAAATGTTTTTGGCCCTAAAAAGATAAGTATTGGGCTAGACAAGCCCAACTCAACCTCACACCACGCACTTGCGCCCAGGCTCAACATAGCCCGCCTAACCGACCGGACGGACGGCGGCGGTGGCGGCGCGCACGTGTTTGGTTATTTTTGGGTCCAATGGGTCTAGCCCAATTTGCCCATAACCTCTACCTTCTATAAACTTGGAGTGCCCCTTGGGGCCCTCCCCAAGTTATAATTCCAAGCTATATAAACCCACAAAATTCTTCCCACCAAACCAATGTGGGACAAGCCTTAATTCAAACTTTAAGGAATTTTCACCAAAAACTTCATTTCCATGGAGCTCACTTTGGATTCAATTTTTCATTCACCCGATAATAGTTTTGAGCAACCAAATATACTACGTGATTCACAACGCGACATAGAACGCGTTACCACTTAGGGTTTTGAGCAACCAAATATACTACGTGATTCACAATGCGGCATAGAACACGTAACCACATAGGCCTGCGAAATTCGACGCATGGGTCCCACCTAAAAATTAGACCAAAGTTAAGAAAAAATTCTGTTTTTTTAGAATTTTTTCAAAACCCATTTCAACAATCTCCTACATGAATGGAATTTGATGACAACGGAAATGCAACGATATGCAGAATTTGTCGAAAGAGTATAAATAAAAAATATCTTGCATCAGGATAAGTAACTTTCGGCCTTGAACCTTCTCTAGTGAAAACCTATCAGACTTACTAGCTAACTAATCTACGCAATACCTTGAATTGTTCAGCCATTTGTGTAAGCCAAGACAATAGATTTCACACAAAATATCTTCTAACACATCGTGGTTCTCACGGTTGTGTTCATTTTGGCCTTGAATGCTCCTAGTTGTTAATGAGTGTTTCTAGAGAATTTAGCCTCTTCATTCTCATAGAACTAGCCCAAGTTTGACACTCATATAGGTGATTCTTATTATGAGTATCTCTTATACTCGTCTTGATTTTATGTCTCAATCAAGATATAAGTAATCATTAAAAGCTAAGCTTATCCTTAGACCTTTGCATACAACACATGTTGCAGATATCACTCTCACCATAGGAATGGGTACGGAATTTTAATCCCTTGGTGATTTCTGGCGAGCCACACATAACTTAATTGTCTCTTTGAACTTAGTTCTTAGGATCTCCAGTCATATAAGTAGGGTGATCATTATGATGACTCTTATGTAATAAGCTTTAATCCCATCTCCTTTGATGAACTATACACTTGCTCTTTTGCCAAACCTTTTATTAACGGAGCCGCAATATTCTCTTTAGATTTTATATAATCTATTGAGATTATTCCATTTGAAAACAATTGCCTTACGGTATTATGTCGACAATGAATGTGTCGTGACTTACCATTATACATATGATTCTGTGCCCTGCCTATTGCAAATTGACTATCACAATGAATGCAAATAGCTGGCATAGGTTTTAGCCACATTGGAATGTCTTCTAAGAAGTGGCGAAGCCATTCAGCTTTTTCTCCTGCTTTGTCTAAAGCAATGAACTCAAATTCCATTGTGGGTCGTGCGATGCATGTTTGTTTCATGGATTTCCAAGAAATAGTAGCGCCCCCCAGAGTAAAGACATAGCCACTAGTGGATTTTGAATCTTTAGGCTTCGATATCCAATTGGCATCACAATAACTTTCGAGTACTGCTAAATATCGAGTAAAGTTCAAATCATGATCACGGCTAAATCTTAGATATCTAAGAACCCAAATGATCACTTTCCAATGGTCTTCTCCGGGGTTATTAATGTACCTACTCAATTTACTGACTGCATAAGCTATGTCAGAAAGAGTACAATTCATTAGGTATATTAGACTTCCAACAATTTGGGAGTATGTTAACTGAGACACCGTATCACCTTTATTTTTTGATAAATAAAGACTGATGTCTATAGGTGTTCTAGCTACATTCATATCATCCTTGATAAATTTACCAAGAATTTTCTCAATATAATGTGATTGAGATAATACATATCTGTAAGTTATTTTAGTAATTTTTATTCATAATATTACATCTGCGACCCCCATATCTTTCATATCAAATCTTTTGTTGAGCATTTGCTTAGTTGATTTGATCATGCTTTGACTACTTCCAATGATAAGCATGTCATCCACATAAATACAAACTATGACATATCCTTGGTCAGTTTTTTTAACACAGACGCACTTATCACATTCGTTTATCTTAAACCCATTAGTAAGCATAGCATGATCAAATTTTTTATGCCATTGCCTAGGTGCTTGTTTTAATCCATAAAGAGATTTTACAAACCAACAAACTTTCTTTTCTTGCCCCGGTACTACAAACCCTTCAGGTTGCTCCATATAGATCTCTTCATTTAGATCACCATTTAAGAAGGCTGTTTTAACATCCATTGGATGTATTTCTAAATTATACAGCGTTGCTATGGCCATAAGCATGCAGATGGATGTTATTCTTGTCATAGGAGAATATGTGTCAAAATAGTCCAGACCTTCCTTTTGTCTGTAACCTTTTACTATAAGTCTTGCTTTATACTTGTCAATTGAACCATCTGCTTTCTTTTTTCTCTTGAATATCCATTTATATCCAAGAGGTTTAGATCCGGGTAGAAGATCCACCAATTCCCAAGTATGATTTTGCATAATGGATTCAATTTTATTATTAACAGCCTCTTTCTACAAAGGTGCTTTAGGACCTGTCATTGCTTCCTTAAAGCTTTGAGGTTCATTTTCTAACAGTATGTCAGAAAATCTGGACCAAAGGATTTTGATGTTCTTACTCTCTTATTTCGTCTTGGTTCATCATCAGTTAATTGCTGTTGGTTGAGACCACTAGTCTCTTGTGTTTGATTGTCATTAGTCTCTTAACTTTGTGTACAATCATAAGTTATTTTCTGTGAACTTAATTCCTGTCCTTTCTTGTAAGGAAAGACATGTTCAAAAAACACAGCATTCCTTGATTCTATAATAGTATTCAGATTTCTATCAAGTATTTCTAATTTATAAGTCAGAAACCGATATGCACTACTATGCTGAGTATAACCAATAAACACACAATCCACTGTTTTTGGTCCTATCTTAGTCTTTTTAGGAACATGAACTTCTACTTTTTCCAAATATCCCCACACTTTTAAGTATTTGTAGGAAGGCGGTCGACCTTTCCACAATTCATAAGGAGTGCTGTTAGTTTTCTTGTGGGGTATTCTATTAAGAACATAATTACCAGACAAAATTGTTTCCCCCCACAAGTTCTGCGGTAAGCTTGAATTTAGTAACATGTCATTCATCATTTCTTTAAGGGTTCTATTCTTCCTTTCAGTAATTCCATTTTGCTGTGGAGAATAGGGTGCTGTAGTTTGGTGAATAATGCCATGCTATGCACAAAATTCATTTAATGGTACATCAAATTCACCACCCCCTATCACTTCTAACCATTTTAATGGTTTTACCAAGTTGATTTTCAACTTCAGTTTTGTAGAGTTTAAATATTTCTAAGGCTTCATCTTTACTTCTGAGTAAATAAACATAACAATATCTTGTGCAATCATTGATAAATGTTATGAAATAGTTTTTGCCTCCTCTAGTTTAAACAAATTTAAGATCACATATATCGGTATGAATTAATTCTAGAGGGTCGGTTTTTCCTTCAACCGATTTAAATGGAGCCTTAGTTAGTTTCGCTTCTACACAAATCTCACATTTGTGATTAGGATCAATTTCAAACTTTGGTATATAATCCAAACCAATTAATCCACGCAAAGCATCAAAATTCACATGCCCTAATCTACCATGCCATAAATTCAACTTAAGAATATATGCAAAAGATGTATTATTCTTATTAATAGCAAGTTTTGGTATAACCGTCATTACATTCAACTTGAAGAGACCATCACTCATGTATCCCTTACCAACATACATACTACTCCTTGATAATACAAATTTATCAGACTCAAATACAAGCCTAAAATCATTTTTACTTAACAAAGAGCCAGAAACTAAATTCTTCTGGATGTCTGGTACATGTAGTACGTTGTTGAGGGTAAGTTCTTTCCTTGATGTCATCTTCAAGATCACCTTTCCTTGTCCAGCCACAGTAGAAGTAGAAGAATTTCCCATGAAAAGTTGTTCATCATTTGCAGCCTCATTGTAAGTAGTGAACATTTTCTTATTCGCACAAATGTGACGAGTTTCCCTAGTGTCAACCCACCATTCGTTGGGATTTCTAACCAAATTAGCCTCAGACACCACATCAGAGAGATTGATGTTATTTACCCCATCAGAGATGTAATCTAATTCTATCACATTGGCTTGATTGGTGGTCTTTTTGCTTATACTTCCGCGATCCTTTTTAAGGCAGCGGCAATCAGAAGCTTGATGTCTGGTCTTGCCACAATTATAGCATTTTCCTTTGAACTTCTTGTTGCCATCAGAAGCTTGATGTGGTTTGTGCACTTGTTCAACCACATTAGCCTTAGACTTTATGGGATTTTTACCATTCCTCTTTTAAGCCTTTTGGTTATCTTCCTCAATTCTCAATTTTACAATCAATTCATCCATGGTCATCTCCTTGCGTTTATGTTTTAAATAATATTTGAAATCTTTCCAAGCCGGTGGTAACTTTTCCACTAAAGTAGCGACTTGGAAAGACTCGCTAAGAGATATACCTTCAGAATGAATATCATGCAAAATTATTTGAAAATTTTGAACTTGAGAAATTACCGTTTGGAAGTCTACCATAACGAAGTCTAGAAATTTACCGACAACAAATTTCTTTGTACTGACATCCTCTGTCTTGTATTTTTTCTCCAAAGAATCCCACAATTCTTTTGCTAATTTCAGAGGCCTGTAAACATAATACAACATGTTGTCAAGGCTATTGAGGATGTAGTTTCTGCATAGGAAATCAGAATGCTTCCAAATGTCTACAGCAACAACGACTTGTCGATCACATTCATCCTCTCTAAGTACTGGAGGCTCTTCACAGAGAAACCAGGTCAAATTTAGAGTTGTAAGATAGAACATCATTTTTTGCTGCCATCTCTTAAACTCAGTGCCATTAAATTTTTTCCGTTTTTCTCCGTGATTTATCAGAACTTGAACATGGTTCTGGATATGGATCGGAGTTGTTGTAACGATTGGATTTGGAGTACTACTATTAGCAGCCATAATGTTTGATTACAAAAATCAGAAAAAACCAAAACACAAATTAATTTTCTAGTTACTAAAACCAGAAAATAAATGATAACACAAAATAATTTTATTTTCTTTGTTACTAAAACTAGAAAAATAAAATGCCACAATAATTTTCTGTAACACAAATTAATATTCTGCAATTGTTAATGACACAAGTATATTACTACTAGTTGTTAAAGAAAATAAACAGTATATTACTACTATTTGTCAAACAGTATATTACTACTATTTGTATTTTCCAACCATAATATTTCTTTGTGAAATCACAGAAAAATAAATACAATGAAGATACCAAAAACGAAACTTTCTTAAGATTGTTGGACAATCTTCACTGTATTCCAAATAAATTAAGTTTGTGTACTTAACAACAAACAAAAGAAATAAAAGAAAGGAGAGAGATTGTTTGATTACAAAAAATCAAACTAGAAAATAAAATAAATAAATATAAACAGATTTTTATTTTGTTATAAAAACAAAATCAAAATTTGATTTAAATAAATAATAATAAAACAAAAAATAAATTAACAACTTACTTGATTAATTTCTTGAACAAACTTTTGATCAAATCCAGTGTTTAACATTGTGTCCTTAAGACAGATTCGTCCTCTCCACGGTGCTTTCAAATTTTCAGACGTCTATCTTCCAGGATAAAATGATTAACAACGAATAAATGCAGCACTACAATTTATTCGCACAACGAACACACTTTGTGTTTACACTCTTTCTCACAGAAAATTAGATGCAGCAAAATGTAGAGAGCAGTAGTAGATTTAAGGGCGAAAATTAGAGTGAAAATCCAAATGAGGGACTAGTCTATTTATAGGTGTAATGGTGACTTTTCAGTTTGAATCCAACATGTAGCAAATCTGTTTTGAACAGATATAGTACATGTTCGACTCTGTTTTGAACATATTCAACCTATTCGGTTTGAATTTTGAATAGATAACCGAATCTGGTTTGAATTTCAAACAGATAAAACAGTTTTGGGTTTGAATCTGGACAATTCGGATCTGTTTGAACCTGTACAAAATTCTGAAGAGGTGCAACAAATTTGAATTCAAAAATTAAAATTTAAACTGGATAGATTTTATGACAGATTTTATTTTACCAAAAAATAAAATTGAATTCAAATGTTTTTGGCCCAAAAAGATCAGTATTGGGCCGGATAAGCCCAACCTAACCTCACACTAGTGCCCAGGCCCAGCCTAGCCTGACCAACCGGACGGTAGCGACAGGGCGCGATTATTTTTTGGTTCAATGGGTCTAGCCCAATTTGCCCATAACCTCTATCTTTTACAAACTTGGAGTGCCCCTTGGGTCCCTCCCCAAGTTATAATTGCAAGCTATATAAACCTACAAAATTCTTCCCACCAAACCAACGTGCAACAAGCCTTAATTCAAATTTTAAGGAATTTTCACCAAAAACTCCATTTTCATGGAGCTCACTTTGGCTTTAATTTTTCATTCACCCGATAATGGTTTTGAGCAATCAAATATACTACGTAATGTACAACGCGGCATAAAATGCGTAACCACACTTAGACCTGTGAAATTGGACGCATGGGTCCCATCTAAAAATTAGACCAAATTTTAAAAAAAATTTGTTTTTCCAGATTTTTTCAAAACCCGTTTCAACAATTAGATGGGATGATTTAGTGTTGGCAATGGGTGAGTGTGGGGTACGGTTGGGTGTGTCGTCTCCACCACTTTCTTGATCAGGCTGAGGTTGGAAAAAATTTAGTAATTTACAACTTTTAAGAGGGAATGAAACTAATAAATGAGATATATGGTATATGACATATGAGGAATCATATCTACGAGTTATAAGAGTTAAAAAAGATTAAAAAAGATAAATAAATATGTGAAAAATGCAATGTATTGAACTAAATGCCTTCTTATAACCACCAGGACCACAATTCTAGTCTATAAAATTTGAACATGGCCATTGAAGTATTTTATATCAAATTAAACTTGTATTCAATTTTTAAATAGCCTTCAAAATATGAAAATATCACGACACACTTTTATAAAGTGAGGGTAGAGTGTTGTCTTTTTACCCATAAACCATAGTGTGATTCTATTTTCACATCATCAATCATCTTAATACACATTATTACTTAGTTCACATTAATAATATTTTAAAGTTTTGATTTTTCACTCAACACACACCATAATATTATTTTTTTAACCTAACCCAAACAACACAATACACACCCTAACACAAGATGATGTACACACTATCAAAATTGAAAAGACAATAAGGTCTAAAATACAATTCATGGTAATTTTAGATTCATGTGTGTTTCTCTCTCTCTCTCTCTCTCTCTCTCTCTCTCTCTCTCTCTCTTATCTGTGTTAAATCTATGAAAGCAACATGAGAGCAAACAGAGAGAACTAAACGGCGGGCTGAAATTTTACAACGACGAAGTAATCGGTGTGATATTCTGCAAAAATTTAAACAAAAAAAAAAAAAACAATTTTAGTATTGTTTATAAATATAGTGATGAAAAAACATGTTCACAAATTATATTTGAACTAAACTAAAATGTTCAATTTTTTATGTATGCCAGTTTAATACTTGTTCAATTTTAATAATATAAACAAAATGATTTTGTTCAAATATAAATAATTGAACATTTTGTAAATGTTCAACTCTACATGTGCACATAACGAATAAATTTAATGATTAAATGATACATACTAAGCAAATTGATAGTGTGTAAATGGAATTACCCTAAACCATAATGTATTAATGCTAGCTTCCCATAATTGTCAATTAGGACCCATTCTAAACAGTAGCCAAGTTTAGAAATAGAAAATCAAAATTAATGTGAGAGCAACAAATGCAAAAGTAAAGGGTCATTTTCGCTCTTTCCATGTCCATGGCAAAGGGTCTTTTTCATTATTTCATAGTTTGCTCAACCGAAGCAACAAAAACAGTCAAAGGCCTTATCACATACGTATTATTAAAAGTTGTATTTTTTTTCTAGTTTAGGTGATACATTCTAAAGGTTTATTTTTTTTAAAAAAAAATTCACATTAGCATGCGTTTTCTATTTACATATAAAGTTATATACAAACTCAATTTCAATTATAATAACTAATTTTATATGAATTCTATTTGAGAAATACTTATTTTCTATATATATAATTATAATTTAATTATTATGATATTTAAAAAAATTATCTTGAAATACAAACAAATAAATAAATAACTTACATATAAAATTCTACACAAATTCAATTTCAGTTATAATAACCAATTTTATATGGATTTTATTTGAGAAATACTTGTTTTCTATATATATATATATAACTATAATTTAATTATTATGATATTTGAAAAATTTATCTTGATATACAAATTAATAAATAAATAAGATATAATATGCTTGATTATGTAAATCACACGGATTAAATTAATTTTTTTTATATTATATATATTTTTTTCTATCTTATTGATGTCTTAATATTAATTTATATTTAATTATATATATATATATATATATAGAAAAATTAGTGAAACATCCCTTTCTAACTTTGTGTAGTAGGAGAGGTTCAAGATATTTTTTTATTAGCTAAGTGTCACGACTCAAACCCGCCCCTTTAGGTTTAGCGATGTAACCGACCAGTAATCCAGGGATTACCAAAGGCCTCTTAGCAAAATAACAAAATATAAGAGGCTGCAGAAGCAAATATACAAAATATACATATGCTATAGAGCTGTGCAGACATACATGGGACAAAACTTCAAAGCTTTATAACATATACACATAAGATGTCATGTCTACATAAGTCTCACAACACTGTGTAAGCATCATCAAAAGGGACTTAGCCCAATATACAGATAAACGAAATATAAACATTTTCAGCATGGTACACAAAGCAACTTTAACATGGTCTACAAAACTTGACTTCTATACATAGGAACCTCACGGTGGGTGGCTCGACAAAATAGAACTTAGGCCTTCAATTCTGGGCTTGATCACGCCCCTGGTTATCTACATACATAAATAATACAGTCAGCTGGAGTCCAGTGAATAATAACCGAGTAAAGAGTTTAAATGAATGATGTCCATAACATAATAGGAAACCAGAGTTCAAATTAGAAACAGATTTATATTCATTTTCTTGTTCAACTTCATACAGAAATTAAAGTTCATACTTCGTTACACATGGTACATCTAATAGCGTTATCATGCTTGTCAGTTCCATAAGGAACCTCCGGTATCGGGAACTTGTAATATACTTGAGCCACGGTATTGTTACCCCCGAGCAAGGGCCATGAGACTACGGTATTATTACCCTCGAACAAGGGCCTTGCTTATAAACCATGGTATTGTTACCTCCAGGTAAGGGCCTTGTGCCAAGGATGCTACGAATACTTCTCAGAAATTAAACAATCATTCATTGGACAGAATATAACATTTCATAAAACAGAGCATTTCTTGTCATATCATATCATATAAGAAATTAGTTAGACGTAAACATAACTTTACAAAATTATTACTCATAGATGGCTCCACTTGCAGAACAGACAAATCAGATGACTTGTGGCGCGTAACCTATACACACACATAGTAGAAACACATAATAAAACACACGCTCGGTTGGTACTTAACTTTTTTTGTTCATTCTTAGTGTGTTTCTAAGTCTTAACCTCTTATTGAGTCTTAATCATGGCCTAGGAATGCCTAGGATACAATGTGGATACCAAAATGCACTTTGGAACCTTTAACAAAACTTGTTGTGTAACGCCCCGAAATAATCCAATATAAATCTAATACATCAACCCACGTCTACTAAACGATAATAACAACACTCCGTTCATTACACCATCAATTAACAAGGTTTTACAAAGTTCCACATGCGAATTATACATTCAATGATATAGAAATATATGAATCTATAGCATGTAGAGTATTATGTTTCAAAAATAATAAAATGCCCTCATGGGCTTACAATTTCCAAGGCTTCAGCCCGGTTATACAAAAATGGCCTCTCGGACCCATACATGATTAGCCCTTGGCTAGCAAAATAAATTTACCACAAAAATAGAGTCATCTACTCTTCACAAAATATATATCCAGGCCCTCAGCTTGGCGGGATCACCATTTCTTTTCCTGCACCAAAATCCCATAGGGGTGAGTATAAAGCCCAGTAGAGAATTTTTACAAAGTATATATAGTTATGCAACCTTCCAATGTTAAATGCAAATGCCATGCGATGCCATATTAAAGAGAATTTCATTTCATGCTCTTCTTGAAAGTCATCATGTTTCAACAACAGTTTGAAATCTCAATAATTCCGAAACTTCCAATTTTAATCAATAGGAGTGGTAAATACGACTCAGGTAATCCCTATGTTAGTGTCTGCAAGTAGGCTCAACAAGCACTACCGAAAACCCCACTTTACCAGTTGCTAACAGGAAGGGAAGTGGTACCTCATCCGCGCGTGTTTTCGGTCTTTCATCCCGGACACTCAGGCCAACTTATCAATTTCATCTACACCTCCTATCCGGACTTACCAACGTATTTACCCCTTAAGCATTTCCATGATTTCATTCACAATATTACATTCTCAATGAAAGTTCTAATTCTCAGTCCAATGTTCATGACATGCAAGATTTTAGAAATGCCCATGCTACAATTATCTATATTATGTCACATTTCTTCACTTTCAACATAATTTCAACAAGTATTATATGATGATCAAAAAAAAAAAAAAAACTTCATTTTTCTCCTTTCAATGCCATTCCACAAATAGCCAAAAACTTACTACCGTTTATCAATAACATAACAACTTATCCCCAGTTCATGCACTTCCTTTATTTTCATCATTTCAAGGTTATAGCAAAATTTGGACATGCAATCTCCATTCTCAACAATTCTCATGTGTAGAGAAATTCATCATCAATATACATATATACACATTTGTAATAAAACAAGGAAACTCTTTACGTCCTTTACTTATCATGACACACAACTATGAATTCATGGATATATATATATATATATTATCACCCAAACACCTTCATCTTCCTTTATTCAAGAAAATCCCCAAAATTTTTAGGTTTTCTTCTTTACAAAACACACACACACACTCAAAACATTTGAAAGAAATACTAATGATGGCATCATTTCCTTGCCCAAGATGGTTTCAACCCTTAAGACATTATCTTAAAAAGATTTAAGATTTTAAAATCTCCTTTTTGAAATAAACCTACACTCATGAGCCAAAATCAAACTCTCACACTATACCCAAAACAAACCCAAAACCCTTATCAATCCTTGCAAAACATATATATATATATATATATAACTCAAGAAGTCCCCACCTCAAGCTTGGTGAAGAGATTGATGAAACCCTAGGATCAAATGGTGTAGAAATCTGATCTCCTCCGTACAAAGTGAAGCTCTTGCCTTGCTCCCCAACTTTGATGAAGGAACTTGGGATAGAAAAGTAATAGATCCAAAAGGATCAAGAACTCTAAGTGTTTTGGGTGTATGGAATGTAGAGAGAAGGGGGAGGAGATGATTTTTAGTGAGAGAGTGATACAAGAAAAATGATACATATAGCCAAAAAAGTGAAGAAAAATAGAGCCCCTCAGATTTAGGCCCGACCGCACGTGCGACACTTTTCCCCGCACGTACAGGCTCCTTTCGCACCTCTCCCTTCGCACCTGCAATTAAAGCAGTATACAACCCTCTAAAACTCACCCCTTCTTGCATGTGCGGCCCTGGCCCAACAGCCTAGAAAATTTTCAGTTCGACTCTCGACACTCCGGGCCCGACTTTGCACCCTCCCGACTTTGCACCCTCCGAAACAAGTGATACCCAACACCGGAACGAACAAGAATAAGAATTTTGAGGAAAAACTTCTGAACATAACAAACCCAAATGATTAACAGGGCTCTAAGTGAAACCTGACACACTAACGAGGCAAATTCGAGGTTAAACAAAAGAAACAAGACGGATAACACCCCAGGTCATCACATGCTAAAAACAGGGGTCTCGTTCGAGCGCAACTTCCTTCGCTTGCGGTCGAGCGGTCTGCAAACTTTGAAAAAGTACTGGTTGTGTGATTTTCACACTCGACGGACGCTAGACGATCGCTCGAGCATGAGACTCAAGTCCTCGCTCGAGCGCAACTCTTGTTGCTCGAGCGGTCTACAAAAACATGAAACTTTTGGGTGCTTGCATTTTATGCTCGAGCGGACTTCTAGTCGCTCGAGCGAAAATACAAAAACAAAGGTCGCCGCTCGAGCGCAGGATCTATCGCTCGAGCGAAGTGGTCGAATTCTGGGATTTCCAAATTCACCTCCAAACTGCAAAACCCAAATTCAAAGTCTCAAAATGCAACTTTTGGCCCCCAAACTTTGAGAAAACACTAGTAAACTGATAAAAGATGGTGAATTCAAAATCATGCCATAAAATTAAGCTCAAAAGCTTTGTCAAATTTTCAAAACTCAACCTTGAAATTGTGAAAACATATTATTACGTATCATGCATGTAAAGGTTTAAGTTCAAAGCTTTCAAAACATGATCCAATGAGGTGACTAACTCAAAAACATGTTGAATTCTTAAAAGATGATCAAAGTAAGGACATGCAAGAGGAAATTATTTGAAAACAACCTCAAATTGTGATGAAATGAGTATGCATGCACGATATGGTTCAATTCTCTTCAATTCTAACTCAATTCTTGTATCAACCAACTTAATTCTTTGGAGTTCACGACCTACATATCATAATGTACAATCTAAAGGTTGAATTCTTACCTAGACTTGTCAATGATGCTATAGATGATCAATTACTTGAAATTTCAAGCCAAAATTTCCAAGTTCTCAAGCAATCTTCTTAATTTTAAGTTCAAACTCCTCTTCTTTCTCTCTTTCTTCCACGTTTTGGTCTCTCTAGATGAAGAGTGTGTAGGTGTGAGTGTCTAGTCATATAAGCCCTATATAGCCTTGATTAAGAGTGAACTAATTAGACTTTAATTAGTCTAAGCAATGATGATTAATTAATTCGCATTAATTCGTTCCAAATCGAATTTTAATTAAACCTACCATAATGTTCTAAAAATTCCAACTAACACATATACCAAGTCAATTTCACGATCATATGCTGATAAGGCCTTTAATTCACAGTACAAAATAGAAACAGAAACAGATATTCCTACGATAGACAGATAAAAACTCGTATAACACATAACACATGCAATTAACTCAAGATTTCTTCTTGATTACTTATTAGGCATAATTTATCATGGTTAATCACAGGTCAGGGTTGTTACACTGAGGTCCTTCAATATTTTTATAGAGAAAATTTGACTCAGAGAAATTTCATCTGACTTAGTGAAATTTCGAAATTTCTTCGTGAAATTAGAGAAATTTCTCTGTGAATCTCTAAGTCGGGCAAAATTTCTCTGAGTCGAATTTTCTCTGTAAAAATGTTGAGGGATCTTAATTACTATACAAATATTGTATATCTTTTATTTTATAAAATCTTTAATATCAGGACCTTAAAAAAATTCCCCTATATATAAAAGTAGTGTTTACCATCGAAATTTTTCTTTCTCCCATGTGGCATATATATATATTTTTAAAAGTGTTATGTAACATACTTAGTTATTTCTTAAATCTAATATTTACAAGATTTCTACTTAATCTAACTACATATAAATAAAATTTAAAATAATTATATGTACTAAAAAATACTTTACGAATTAATTTTCTTCTACTTTTTTCACTTTTATTCAAGTATTCAATTTTTATATTAAAATTAAATATATTTCTTATTTTTTTGTCTATCTTATTTATATTTTATTATTAATTTATATTGAGTTTCCTATTTAACATGAAGTTGTTTATTAGGAAAAACTTATATTTAATTTAAATTTTATAAATTTAATATACATATATATATATATATATAATATGTATAAACAATTTTAAAATAGATATTAAAAAAAAAATCAATACTCAACATAATTAATCTATCTATTTTTTTCTTAATCTAACCGCAGTATACTTATATTTAATTTTTTAAAATATTTGTTATATAACTTCCATTCATACTTTTTATTTATTTATTTATTATTTCCAACTAAACAAAAATAAATAAATAATTAGAATCACTTTTAATTGTATGTTACTATTTTCCTTTCAAATTTAACTATTATTATTAACTAGCAGTTGATCTGTGCAATGCGCGTGCTATTCTTTTTTTCCTTTTCCTTTTGTTTTTTTTTTAAAAAAATTGATGATACAACGTGTATTATCAAAGAATAATTTTAATTTTAAATAATAAAAATTAAATGATGATTTTAATTATTTATTTTGATAATATTGACGCTATCGTTCTATAAAATTATTACTTGAACACTTATATATATTAATTTTAGTTAAATTATTTGTGTATTTTTATAATTTTACTTCTATTGTATTATAAAAGTGTAATTATCATATAATAATTTGGTATGATATATATTATAAAATGGTAAATATATACTTATTTTGATATTAAAAATAATAGTTAAATTAGAAGAACAATTAGTAACATAAAATTAAAAAGAATTTTAACTATTTAATTTTCTTTTTTATTCATTTGAAAAATAAAAATATGTAGAAATAAAAATTATATAACATTTATTAAAAAAATTAAATATAAATATATTGTAGTTGGATTACCATATAATGATTTTGTATGATATATATATATATATATATATATTAAATTATAAGATTATAAAATAAACACTTATAGTGACTTTGGCTTTGACCTGACATTTTATTATGTTCCGGACTCGGGTTTCATGGTTCAATGTTGTTGTTCATCTCTTATTCCCTATGTTGTTCCTTGGATTGGCCATTTGGATTGTAGTTGTGTGCGTTGAAACAGGTTGGTTGCTTGTTTTTCCAAACCTTTGTTGCCTAGATTTTTGCTCCTCCGCTCGAGCGACCATTCTTACGCTCGAGCAGGTTGTACAATTTTGCTCCTCCGCTTGAGCGGCAATTCTTGTGCTCGAGCGGGCTTAGCAAACTCTCAATATTTTTGCAGACTTGCAAGTACTGAAATAGTGTATTCTACGCTCGAGCGGTGTTACCTATGCTCAAGCGGGTGGACGCCCGAGCGTCCAATCTTGCGCTCGAGCGATGTCCTTTATCTGCAAAACTTCTGAAAGTGTGTATTCGACACTCGAGCGTCACTTCTTGCGCTCGAGCGAAACATTGTGTCTGATGCTCGAGCGTTACTTTCCATGCTTGAGCCGACTGCGTGTATAACAGATAGCAATGATGACCTTTTTCATCACTTTTTCACTTCTCTCTCTCTAAAACTCTCCAAAACCTTAAATCTTAAGTTTCTCTCTCTGAAACTCATATTCTCTCTACATTTTATCTAGATCCATTGGGATCTTCACCCTAGTGCCTTTGAGAAAAAGGTAGCGCGTCTCAAGAGCTCCGTTTTGATTCGAGTAGAAGTTGGTTTCGGCGTCTTTGAAGCTTCTTCTTTGTTGCTTTGGTCTTCTAAGCTTGAGGTAAGGATTTTTTACACTTTCACATGGTTTTTAACTTAGTTATTTGATGATTGTGTAACAATGGTAGGCTTTGGGTGTATTATGGACAAACTTAGTGTTTGGGTTGTAAAATCAAAAGAGGGATTTCCAAGTATATGTTGTGGAAATGGTTATGGGGGTTGAATATAAGGTTATAATTTGACTAAATAATTGATTATGGCCTCTCGTTTTTTTTTTTTAATTTTCAAAAAAAAATTATTATTTTAATTATTAATATCTATCATTTATTTATAATTATTTTTTTAAACTTGTATTCAAGTAAAATTTTCTTTTGTTTTTTATCCATTTTTTATTAAATTAATAAGGTTGAAAAGATATCAAATGACACCTTTGAAATGAGTCTAATGTTAACTATATTTAATAAAAAATTAAAAATAAAAATTTAAGATAATAAAAAATTTGTTTTGAAGAATAAATTATATAATGAGATGTGTAGTTAGAGTTGGTATGAATAGTACAGTACTCTAAAACAATTTATTTTTAGGATATATTATATTGACCTCCTTTAAGATGTGAAAAAAATATAATAAGTTCTACAATTTTGATGTAACTAAATTAAACTCCCATGAAATTTAACATTTGGCCTTTTTTTTTTTTTTAATCAATAATTGTTAGTTATATATATGGGTGAAAAAAAATATGTTATCATATCTTTTATACGAAAATATATATTTTACGTTATTTTATTTTTGTGCTTTCGCACCATTTACATTAGTTTCGATCAATTTAATTTTATTAAAATAAAAGTTAATATAATTATGATAAAATAGTAAGATTTATTTAATTTTTTTAAATCTCAAGAAAAGTCAATATAATTTTTCGTTGTTTTTAATATCTAAGTGAAAGCATAGAGACTGAAATAATAGAGTTGCGAATTTTGTTTGTTGCACAAAAAATTATGCCTTGATGTGTGTGACAACTATGGCCATTGCAATTGTTAATTGGACAGTAATGTTTTATTTGAAGCGGCCTGAGGATGGAAAACCAGATATTACCCAGTTTGGCTCACTTTTTTCACTATCTGGCTTGGTCCGCTTCAGTGCTTAATCCCTCTTGACTCAGAAAATATGATTTAAGACTTTGGTTAAGGGTTTGTAATCCAAGTCCACTCATAAGTCCGGTCTCTAAAAGCCTGTATGGCAAGCTCAACTCGACCATCTCATTAATCAGTAACAATTCTGGTGCACAAACTCAAAACTGTCCATTGAGTTACTTATTTGCCCAATTTTGAGTGCCTATTCATTTAAATCCATTATCATGAAATTAAAGAGAGCCCAAAGGGCTATTTAAGTCAAAAGAACCCACCGCCAAAACTTTTTAATATATAAATTATGCTACAAGATCGATAGTCACAGCTGGAAATTAAGCTTTTAGCGGCGTTTAAAAAACGCTGTTATAGGTATTAAAAACGTCGCTAATTCTTTTTGTGACGTTTAGTACCAAACGCCGACAACGCGGCCGTCGCTATAGCTTTATGGCGTTTGGAAAACATCGCTGTATTAGTATAGGCGGCGTTTTTAAAAACGCCGCCAAATATCCTACCCTAACGGTACTGTGACGTCACTATGGTTTTGGCGACGTTTATAAAACGCCGCCATATGTTTTTTTAATTTTAAAAATTCCAACCGTTATAGTGGCGTTTTAGAAACGCCGTCTTATCTTTTTTTTGTTTTTTTTTTTGTTTTTGAAATTGTGCTAATTTTATGTGATTGAACTAAAAGAACACCTGTAATAAAACTAAATAGCACTAATATGAGATAATGACTCCCATTCAAATAGCAAATATAGTATTAATTCACTTTCTCATTCAATTTAATATCCAATCACTATTACCCACAAAATAACATATCCAAAAATTGAATTCACAATTCGCAATCAAAAAATTATTACCTTATATACAAAGCCACAAAATAATATTACCCTCTTCTCTCTCACCACTCCCCCATTTAACACAAAAAAGAAGAAGAAAGTAAACCAAGACACCTAACTGTAGACACCCCATTTTTGACTGTCCTCAAGACTTGGACGTCACCGCTTGAACACTCGGTGATCATCCATGTTTGTGTTCGTTTTGAGTTCCCGGAGGCCTCGGCTACGCGCCTTGCCTCAGGATCTCTCGACTCGACCGTTTTGTGTTTGGTTTTGCACTAAACACTTGTGTTTTTGCTTTGGAGGGCAGGGAATGGCTTTTGGGACATCCCCACACTCCACCGGCCATGACTTGAGGCCACCGGTTGTGTTATGTTGCCACCGGCCAAGTGTGATGGCCGACCGGCCAATTTGACTGCCGGTCGGCCACTTTTATGGCCGGCCGGCCAAGTGTGGTTTTCAACAGATATTTCTGTAGACAGCTGGCAGCTGTCATTCTAGGCCATACCCCAACCCATACCTGGACGTGGGTGTTCTGAGGAGCTGCAGATTGATATATATCTATATCAATCAAGCTCTCTCACATAAGGAATAAGGGGGAGGAAGAGATATACAACTTGGAGCAAAAAAAATCTCTCTCTCTCTACATTTTCTGCCTCTCTCTCTAAGGTTTAGGGCTTGTTTGTGCTTAAAAGTGCATTTTCTTTGCACTTTTGCACACAAACACCTAGTTCTCTACTCCCTTTATTGAGCTGAGGTCCTTGGAGGTGATTCTTGGGGTGATTTGAACCCCTTTTTGGTCCAAAAGTTGCTGATTTGCTGCTGTGCTTCAAGGGTAAGACTTTTGTCCCTTTTTATCCCATTTTTGCAAAGCTTTTTAGCCTATCTTCCATTTGTTTTTGATCTTAGCATATAACATATAAAAGTCTTGTTTTTGAGTTCTCTAAATAGTTTGTTAAGGGTGTTTTGAGCTTTGGGGTTGTTTGACCCCTCTTAAGGCTTGTTTGGCCTTTGTTTTGTGCCATTTTGGTTGAGCTCCGGGACCATGGTGTTTGGGCCTCCTCACCACTGAAATCTTGAGGGATTTCAGAGATGAGGATGGTGCCTTGAGGTCCTAGGAAGGAGAGGGCCACCTCCTCTCATTGTTGTCCTTGAAAAGGGCCATTTTTGCCTCTTTAGTGAGCATCATGTTTAGGTTCATGTTGGCATGCCTTGACTGATATTTATGCTTATTATGTCATGGTATAGCTCTGTTTTTAGTTGATTTTGGTATGCTTGCTTACCATACATGCCTTGTAATGCCATGTTTAGGTCTTAACATGCTTTAGGTTTTGGTCCTTGTTCTAGCATGATTTTGGCCAAGCTTTGTGAAGCTTCTGTATTTGTTTTAGCATGCTTAAGCTCTGTTTTTGGTTGTTTTGGTCGACCATCACATGCTTAGTATAGCCACCTTGCATTTTGGCTTGTTAGCCTTGGTTGTGTGAGTGTGTAGCATGCATTACTTGCAGCGTTTCAGTGGTTTGGAACCACTTTCCATGTTATTTCAGTCCTTATAACATGCTTTTATGCTTGCCTTTGATGCCTCTTTGATGCCTTATGAGGTTGTGCCTTATGCTCCATGTTTGGTCATTGTGCATGCCCTTGAATTTAAGTCATTTAGATGCCATCTAAGTGGTCTTTAGGCTTTGTTTTAATATGTTAAAACTTTGTTTTGATCATTTAATTCATGCCATGTTCGGTTTTGCTAAGGGTAGTTCGATACCTCCTTAGCTTGCCTTAAACACTTGGACCATTATTGCATGCTTTGCTTGCTTTGATTACTTGGTTTGGCACCTCTCTTTCATGCAATTTCAGAGCTTATGATACATGCCATATGCCCATGTTTGTCTTCCTTTAAGTGTGCTTAAAGGTTGCTTGTTTGATGTTCAAGTGTTAGCCCATTTGCATGCATGTGCGTGTGTGTATTGGTTATCATTTCCATAGTATTGGCCACTGTTTTAGGCTTGTTTAAGGGCTGCCTAATTTAGTTCAAGTTCACCATTTGGCATGTTGTTGCATGCTTAGCTTATGACATGTTGTTGCATGTTGAAATGATGTTGCATTTGGCACGTATTCTCCTCCTTGATTTGGTTGCTTAACATGCCATATGTTTTGTATGCTTGTGTGTTGACATTGTGCCTTGTATGCTCATTTAACTTGCATGCTTCCCATATGCTCATGTTGCATGCCTAGTTAACATACTTAGGTTGCATTGCATTTGCATGCATCTTTCACCTCTTGATCAAGCCATGATAGAGGTTGAAAGTCCCTTGGTTTGTTTATGTGCATTGCATTTCATTTAAAATCAAAATACACACTTGATTCTTTGGGCCATCACGCATAGAAATGCGCAATTGGTGATCCGAGAATCGAGAATCATATCCCTTTGAGTCATGAATATGATAAGGGGTGTGATTGGTGCATACATTGCTTGAAATACATTGCCATGCCAAGTTCTGTCCTCTGCTACTGTCAAAACAGATTCAGCAGGAAGATTTGGCCGGCCGGCAGGGTTGAGTGCCGACCGGCAAAGAATGTTTGGCCGAGAGCTCAATGGATGGTCGATGACCACTTCAAAATGGCCGGTGATGATCCCACTCAGCCGGTGGTGTTCCACAACACTCAGAGAAGCAACCTTGGGAGTTGTGCAATTTTCAGAGAAGCAGAACAGTCAAAGCAGAGGCAAACTTGTGCATGGCGTTGGATTTCCGAGCAAACCCAAGCACGCGCGCATTGGATCCTCTTCCCGAGACCTTTACTGCTTTCTTAGCTTAGTTAATTTGCTTAATTAATTAGGTGGTCTGTAATAATTAATTAGCTTGTAGGTTAATTAATTTGTATTATTCTTTTGGTCCCTCCGAGCGAGGGTGAATTTGTAATAAGTGTGGGTGCGTGTGTGCATGTCTTCCAACCCCCACTTCTTTCTCCCTTTTACTTACCTGCTTTGATGGTCAGTATTAGGACATGTTTACTTTAGCATACCTTATGCTATGCATGCGTGCATCATTCATTAGTCTTGCATGCACCAGGCTCGGCGCATCATACTAACTGCATAAGTATTTCAAATCTAACTTGAATATATGCTACTTGTGCATTTTCACATGTCATTTATAGACTAGCCGAGCCTACTCTAGTGACATTCCGTATGCGTTGCATTAGGCATTTAAACATGGACTTGGATCATGCATGATTGTTAACATGTTCTTGTTTTGGCACGGAGTACTAGGTGAGCTCTTTATGCTTTAGCATCTCACATGAGTGTGAACATTAACATAATAGCATGGTTACCATGAGGCTAGATGCTTATTTGATGAACTGCTTGAATGCCTGTGGGTGAAGGTTGGGTTGCTTGAATTGGAATAATTCGTCGGAACCCGTGTCTTAGCCTACTTGCGAGTAGCAAACTTCAATCTATTTTCAAACAAACGGATATGCGATGTTTTATTCCAACTTGGGCAATCCAATCTATACTTGTATGCTGTGCGCATCACATAGTAATTCTAGGCTAATAAACCAGAATAAGAACACATAACGTTTTCAAAAACGGATATCACGGTTAGTAGAGGCCGATCTTCGGATCGGGCGAGAGGGGGTGCTCATAGCTGACCTTCCCCAATCGTACCCAAGGCAGCTTTGGTGATGACGGACACGTGGCCTTTGGCACCGATTCAGGGTTTCCTAAATTTCCCCATAAAAAAATATTTAGGTGGCGACTCTGTATCTGGAAAAGCAGTCCATGTTTGGCACTTCTTTTCTAAAAATCTGTTTTCTCAAAACGATTTGCTGGATTTGGATTCTTTTGGTTCAAGATTAAGAACCATGACAATTTGAGAGTCCTGAACTGTAGTGAGCCCAATATGAACGGAACGAGGGGACACGTCCTCCCGGGGCGTTCGGGGACGTCTACAGTTTCTGGCGACTCTACTGGGGACTTAGAGAGCTTGACTCGAACTCGTGATATCCTGTTTTGATCTCATTTATGTGTCTCTTTGCATTGCATGTGCATTGGTGCGCCTAGGACACCGTGTTTGCCATCTGCCATTCCTGAACAGTTTGCCGGAGGCTTGACTTTGTCGAAGCATGCCATAAGGCTGATCGGTTGTGGGCTCTAACAGTATGGGAACACAAACCCCGGTTTACCGGGGCACTCTTTTTGACCATTCGACCTAGTGCATATCGAAATCCATAGTGACTATTTCAAACTAGGACAGGTTGCTTACCCGATGTTAGGTTGTTTGAAAACTGCTGCGTGCATAGTGAAACCCTAGCTCCTGACAAAAATAGGACAGGGAAACCCTACCCCAATTTAGGGGTGTTTTGGCTCTCTTTTACTTGCTATGTGCTTTTAGAATGCATCTCTACAGGGAACGTACATATCAGTTTGCAAGTTCGAGTATCAGACCTGAGGGTACCAGTATCAGTTTATGCGAATCAGTTATATTTGTGGGTATCCGATTTAGTATTTTGGGGGTAGTGATTTCGGGCAAAAGTGATCAGTAGTAGAGTACAGTTATTCAGCTATACTAGTGTCTGTTCTGATTGGTCCGAAATGCTGCGTGTTTTCTCTTTCAGTTCAGAGAGTTGATACAGAATAGCTAGTGTTTCCCCTTGCTGAGGCAAGACAGATATCTGATCCGTCAGTCACCGTTCAGTACAGCAGACTTATCATGACGCAGAATTCAGAGGAGATTGTGGTTATGACGGCCGCATCAGATCAAGGAACCACTTTGCAAAGCGAGACCAATGTCGATGTACCGCATCCACCCAGGTCGCCTGTCGCGCACTCGGTCTGGACCCCCCCAGTTGTATCAAGCTCGTGAGCCCACCACATTCGAATTGATGGGAATGATAGGTGACCTCCAGAGATCCGTGGCCGATCTGGCCTATGGAATGTCGGCTTCGCCACCAGCTGCACCGTATGTCGGGAATTTCATACCACAGGAGCCCCCGCTACTGGGGCGGATTGTGATCGAGCTCAGCCAACCAGAGGTTGCCTCCAGCTACAGCAACGACGTGTCAGCAAAAATCGGGCTTCGCTCTGATGTAGTAACCCAAACCCCCGATCAAGCTGAGGCCAGAGGCAAGAACAAAATGAAGGCAGATGCCGATCCCATTGAACAACTGCTGTAGGCAGCTGAGGCTTTGAAAGCCAGGGGGATGAATAAGCAACAAGTATTTGCAGTCATGACTAAAGCTGTGGATGATGCTTTCCCCACTCCAACCGAAGGCGGTTCAAGCCGGGCAAAAAATCGGGATGGGCCCCGTCATGCCAAGACAGTCCCTGTCATCCCTAACCCTGTACTAGGAAAAGATCAGAAAGCCAAGGCAGTACCTGCCGACCCTTTCGCTAGTGCGTCTAGCAAGAACCCTCAGACTTCAAAGTTCCTGCCTCGAGGGCGCAGAACCTTTCATGCCCTCTACATGCCTCTGTCTAGGGCATTTCAAATATTGGCTAAAAAGAGGCATCTTAAACCCCTCGAGCCTCGGTCCCTCCCGAAGAATCTCCCTCTTTCGCATGATGCTACCTTGTACTGCGCGTACCACCAACAGTCCAGCCACAGTACCGATGGTTGTTTTCGCCTTCGTCATGAAGTGCAAGATTTGATCGACAATGAGGTCATCCTCCCGCCTACCTCAGCAAAGTCTGTTACCACTGAGCTGTTGGACTTCGAGGCTACTGCAAATTTGTGATCAGGGGTTGGACCACCTGTGGGCGGCGCTCGGTGTATTTTGGATGTGGCGTCTGACACGCATTTTTGGAGCATCTGCGAATGCTAGTTTTGTAAATTCTGGCTTGCGTGTCGAGTTAGTCTTTTGTTTTGTTTTGAGTCTGTCTCATTGTCTTGAGTCAGTCCTTTTGCTTATGAGTCTATCTTGTTGTAGCGAGTCAGTCCCCTTTGTATAGAATGTCGGGTGATTCCGGAGCTGTTGCCTCGAACACCGTTTTGTTTTATAATTATCCTTTTGCTTTTCTTTTGAGTCTCTCTCTATTGTGGAGCCAGTTGCAACCAGGGAATCTGAATGAAACAGCTGTGGCTATCATGTTTCCATGCTTACTACTATTCTGAATTAGTTGTGCCAGGGGACTTGAATGGAACAGCAGTACATTCCACCTGCCCTCTTGTGCCCTGAAAATCATTGCATTGGCCTAAGTTTTTCAAAACTTTTTGAACACTGCGGTGAAAACAAAGAGGAAGGAATTCCTCGGGTTTTGCAAACTTTGATCAAATTGAGAGAAAAAGAGGCATGCCAAGCCTTTAATGATCGAAATCATGCTTGTCAGCGTGAGTACTGAGAAGGACCCTGGCTTGATCCAGACTGGTTCCACATTATCTTCAGCGCGAGCGATTTGTCGCTTCTTTAAAAACTTTCAAAAACAAAATGTTTTGCGCAGTCCTGCGAAGACCTGTGTGGAATCACTCTTGAGATTGTGCAGCTTAGGATCGCTCTCAGCCTCAAGACTCGAGCCCTTGTTTTAAAGCCTTGAACCACAATTCGGAGTGTTCAACGATCGACCATTAAAAGAGGCCTGTGTGGCCAGATTGGAAGTAGCCCTCGAACAAGAGGCACCAAAGCCAGATCAAGAAGATCAGATCTCATCAGAAGAAGCCTGTAAAGCTAGAACAGAAGCACCCCTCCAAACTAGGGGCAAAAATGTCCAATTTGCTCGAAGAGCCGAAGATGGGTCCTTCAGTAAGTCAATGCAACAGCCACTCTCCTGGGTACGAATGGCTTCAAAACCCTAAAACCATTTGGCATGGACTTGTTACACTTTTACCCTTTGAGCGGCTCGCTGGGCCGAAAACCCGGAAGGGCGACCCAGGCAAAAGTTAGAGCAAAAGAAAATATATACAAAAAAAAGAGAAAAAAAAAGAGAAAAAATATACAAAAGAGAGAAAAATACAAAAAAAGAAAAAATAATAATATACAAAAGAGAGAAAAAAGAAAGGGAAGAAAGAAAAAGGAAAGAAAAGCTCGCAAGGTCGAAAACCCGCATCGGGCGCCTTGGCAAAAGTTAGAGCCTAAAAGGTGAAGGTTAAAATACCCTAGTGTACCTTAACCGGAACTACGTAAGGCTTGACTCCCATGTTTGGGATACGTAAGCAACTTCACCCTGAAGTCCAGCCCCCAACGCTTTCATAGCGCCTCAGTCCATGTAATGGTTTTGATTATTCTTGCCCTCCCCGAATCCAATAGTTCGGTTGTGACAACCGAATATCTAGGCAGCTTCGCCTTGAAGTCCAGCCACCAACACTTTCAAAGTGACTGTGTCCATATATTGGTTTTGACCAGCTTCGTCTTCTCTGTATCTGAGAAAGTTCGGTTGGGATCATCACTAGTGAGGACTGTTTACAATATGCTGCGGCATCATCCAGACAAGGGGCAACTTTCTGTTGCCGTGCAACGTCTTTCAAACAAGGGGCAATTTTCCATTGCCTCTGATCCGAGGTTGTGCATCTCGAGGGTAAGTTCCGTGCTTGATTAGCACCGGCCGTTTGCGAAAATAGTTTTTGAAATTTTTTACTGAGGTTGATTATTTTCTCGAAAACTATTTCATTTCTCAAAAAACTTAGACCGTTTTGGACCCAAAAAAGGAAATTTTCAGTGCTCATGACCTGACTTGCATAATTTTCAAATCAAAAATCGAACAAGTGTGTTAATTTAACTCTCATATTGGTCAAAATTGTTTTAGTAGAAAACCAAAACAAAAATGGTCATAATGATGAACTAGGGGCACAGTTGAGTTGGGCTTCCTGTCTTTCCCCTATCGCCAACATACTTGCCAAGAAGGGCCCAACTCAAGCTGTCATTAAAGGGCTGAAAGCTCTCACAACCTCCGAAAAATGAGGTATCGAACCAAGTGCGAAGCACGAATCTAAAAGGATCAAGGTACTCCGTTCCCTTACCTGGGGCATCGACTGAGCGCCACCGGAAGAAACAGCCGTGAGCTAACCATGTTGGGCATGAACCCACAACTTCCTATTCATCCATTAAACACCCCGGGGAGGGATAAAAAAAAAAGAGAGAATAAAGAATAGAGAGGTGTAAGTTGAGAGAAAAAGCGAGCCGAAGGGTCTTGAGAGAAAAATTGAGCCTGAGGGCCGAATGATGTGAGAACCACAAATAAGAAAGGGTGGGAAACAATACCCAGAGAAACTGGCTCCTCGTGATCCGAGGTCCCCCGTCTCCGTTAACGCGTCTGTATGTCGTGTCTTTTGTCTTGTTTACTTCAACCTTTGTTTTGAGTCTTTTCTGAGTGTGTCTCGTTGTGTTTAAGTTGTTTACCTTTTTTGTCTCTGCTGTTGAGTCATTCTCGCTATGTCCAGTTGTAGGCTCACTACCCCGGTTTTAAAAAAAAAACCCTTCTTCAATTTCAAAAATTAATCGTTTTGTGCTCAGAATGCTGTGCCATTCTCCACATTTATGCAAAAACACGATTTGTTTCTTTCATACAACTGCAGGGTCCACCCCCGATAAGTGTGAACAGGAAAACCTAGGCCTCTTTGAAGCTTCTGGGTTTCAGATCGCATCTGAGTGTGCTTCAACTTCAATAGATTCAACCTTCATGGTCCGTCTTGTCAGATTTGGGCTGTTTGTTCATGATCCGCTGTGTGCAAAATGAGCCAAGCGCTGTGTTATGAGCTGTTTGCAGATTAATCCCCAGTAGAGTATGAGCTGAGTGTTCAGGATGTACAGTGGTTGGTATGGGTTGTTTTGCTGTTGGCTGGTTCGTTATCTGATTATTACAATGCAAGTGTTCAATTTTCAGACAACAGATCAATTTCATTTACATTAAGGTGCAACATGATGCAATGCGATGTAATACATGAAATGTACAAATACAACACTTTTTCAGACAAAAAGTTTGTTTCATTTCATCATCTTTTTCAAGTACATGGTTTTGGAAATCAAAATCTGCCTGCGGCAGTACAAGGTACTTTAGCTACCAGCAAAAGGTACAAAAGAGAAAGGAAAAGAAAAACAGCAAAAATCTGGATTAATGACAAAGGATCTCAAGCCTGGGAGTCCGTCCTAGTCCTTTTCCTGGACGAAGGTCCAGGAGCATCATCAGCGCTGTCATCTGAGCCCGAGTCTGAGCCGTCTCCGATCTCCTCCGACGACGACTCTGCCTCCGCCTCCGCCTCCGACTCCTCGTCATCGTCATCGGGGACTGGAGCCCGCGAGCTACTCCCGACGTGAGTGCGCGCTTTGGTGCGGGGGAATACTCTGCCCTGTCCATCTCCTCCGGCAGGAACAGAAGGCCTGGCTGGAACACCTCCCACAGTGGGAATCTGGAAAGAAGGCTGAAAAGTATAAGAGGCAAACGCATCAGTATGCTGTGAACAGTTTATCAGTGCAGAATGTAGTATATAAGTACAGTGTGCGAATGACGTGAGCAGTTTATCAGTGAAGAATACAGTGCATGAGTACAGTGTGCGAATGCCGTGAGCAGTTTATTAGTGTAGAATGCAGTGTATGAGTACAGTGTGCGAATGCCGTGAGCAGTTTATTAGTGCAGAATGTAGTGTATGAGTACAGTGGGCGAATGCCGTGAGCAGTTTATCAGTGTAGAATGCAGTGTATGAGTACAGTGTATGAACATCGTGAGCAGCTTATCAAGTGTTGTGTTGTGCACCAGATTATGTGAAGCGGTTTATGTGTATGGTTTGAGACCGTGATCAGAAAAACATACCGGAATGCTATAGAGGGCCAGGAGGTTGAAAGTCCGCTGTAACATCTCCATCATGGAGGCATTCAGCTCTAAGGACTGCCGGGTATACTCAGAAGAAGCCTCCAAAAGTATCAAATGCATCAGTATTCTGCGGAATATCAAATAAACTGAAATGAAATGCCAATACAAGATGCATAAAATGTAGTAATACATACCGGAGGTAAGTCATGGAAACCGACCAACTCGTGGTTAGCCGGAGGAGGAGCAAAGGGGATCTGGCAGGTCGCCCTACCCTGCCCTCGGTATGTCATCATCGTGGGTAGCGCTGGCCAGCTAACCCCCCGACCCCTTCGAGTTCCGCTCCTGCCACGGACACGAGCTGTCCTCGACGTCCCTGCCCCTGCTCCTGCTCCAGCTACTGGCACTGCAGGTCCCCCTCTCTCAGCTCGGCGGCCACCGCTCAGAGGCCGCATAATGTAGGTCTGGACGTACTCTCTGTAGTCGCCCTCGCCCCTAAAGCCCTCCGCGTCCCAGTCGATCGTGGAATCGGCCATCTCCTCGGCGGTGAACCTCTCGGTGTCCCTCATGTGGGTAGGAGGCGGACCCGGAACTATCTGCTCTGGCAAGCCCAGGGTTTGGCGTAGGAAACGCTCACCCAAGTACCAAGCCCGACAGACCGGGCCCTCCAGTAAAATCCGGAAACGTGCAGTCTCCTCTGCACCGGCAAACCGATCCCGATCACGGTTGGCAGTGGAGCCCAAGGCTGCCAGGTGATCTGAAAATGAAATACAGATTGTTATCTACTATTATTGACAATACAGTGTAAAGCGAAGCTTAAATGAACCGTAAGTAAAACATACCTCTGCGGGGGTAATAGTGTCGAAGTAGCGGCGAAAAAAGATGAATGTCTCCCGGGGCCTCCACACGCACCTCACGTCAAAGCGACGCGAAAATGGGACGACGAGAGGGGTCTCTACGTCTGGCACTGGAGCGAGTCTCGGGAAGTAGGCGTAGACCCACAACTGCAGCGCCAATACCAGAAGGGTTATCAGATAAAGCAGAACACAAAATAAAGTAGAAATTGCAGGACCATGTATTGTGCAGTGTATTGAGCAGAGTGTACAGTGTGTACAGTGTACAGTCAGTGTAAAGCAGAGTATATGTGTGCCGTGTGTGCAGTATACAGTCAGTGTAAAGAAGAGTATATGTATACCGTGTGTGCGGTATACAGTCAGTGTAAAGCAGAGTATATGTGTGCCGTGTGTGCAGTATACAATCAGTATGAAGCAGACTACAGTGTGTGCAGTGTACAATCAGTGTAAAGCAGAGTATATGTGTGCCGTGTGTGCAGTATACAGTCAGTGTAAAGCAGGGTATATGTGTGCAACGTGTGCAGTATACGATCAGTATGAAGCAGACCACAGTGTGTGCAGTGTACAGAGTACAGGAAATGTAAAGCAGAAATGAAAAGCAGAGGAGAAAACATACCTCCCAAGCTCGCCAGTAGCCCCCGAGCAGCTGTCCGCTGCAACGGGAGGCTGAGCTCATGTACCCGTACAGAGTGGCCAAGGTAGCGCCACCCCAGTCAAAGCGCAAGATCTGGGTGACGTCCACGAGAGCGCTGAGCTGGCAGAAGGGCACAGTGTTCGCCCGGTCGGCGAAAATAGTTGTCCCCAGCAGGAACATGAGAAAGCCGCGCGCATATCGCTCCACTGCCTCCTGAGTCATCGGAGCCTCCTCGACTAAGGCCGGCTGGACTCTAAACTGGACCTCGAACCATGAATATCGAACGAAGCCGGGACGTACGAGGGGCGGCACCTCACCAAGCAGGTAGATCTGAGCAGCCTCCCATTCATCCATATCGGTGTCGAAGGGGATCGGATCACCCCCTACCCCGATGCCGGTGAGCATCGAGAAATCATAGGAGTCATCGTCATGTCTCCCGCGACGGAGAAGTGGAAAGAGTCGGTGGTGTCCCACCACCTCTCCACTAAAGCAGCAAGGAGAGGCCTGCTAGCAGTAAGGCGCAAGAGTCCCCTGCAGAATGTGCCAAATCCGGCCTGGTCAACAATGCGACGGACTGCGTCCAGTAACTCCATGTACCAGTCCCTGGCGGCAACATTCCCATACCCGCGGACAGTATGGGAATCTCCCTGTTCAAAAGCAAATAGTTGCGAAGAATGTAAAATGTATAGTTTTGAAGAGTATTCAGAATTGGTGGCAATATAGCGTGTGTGCACGTTTTCAGGTTCAAACAAACATCAAGTGCCGGTGTGCTAGTAGGGAACTACAACATGTGACGTGTCAGTGTGTTTTTGTGGTTCAGTACAGATATAGCGTGTGTGCACGTTTTCGAATTAAAATAGGTGCCGAATGCCGGTGTGCTCGCCATGGAACACAGTGTGTACTATGTCGGTGTGTCTGAGTGATTCAGGGCCAGTGTAGTGTGTGTGCACGTGTCAGTTTCAAACAGATATCAGTTGCAAGTGTGTTCACAGTTAACTACAGTGTATCTGAGATACGCAGTTAAAGAATATGGCAGTTAAGTGTTCTACATTGCGGAAAATGAAACGGGGGAGAATATACCTTGGAAGCGCCATGTGATAAATATGACTCCGGCTCACGCAGAAGCAGCTCTAGTGGCACACCTCTCGCAAAATCCCGGAACTGACGAAGTCCGTCGGGAGGAAGCATGTGAATCGCCGGCCGGTAGGTCGCCGGGTCGAACGGGCGGACGCTCAAGGGGAGGAGCTCGGCCTCTGGATCCATCTCATGCTTTGGGGGAGTCCCGCCCCGTGGAATATCATCCGCCATGTCAAAAGTGATGTGAAAGTGGCCGGAAGAGAGAAAATTAGCCTAGAATGCGAAGAGTCAACAAAAAGTCAACCCCGAGAGGGCGAAAAATGGCCGGAAAAGTCGGGAAATGGAAGAGGCACGAAAATCGAGAGAAACTCGGGGGAAACAAACCCCAAGAGGTGGAAATAGCAAAGGAGACACCGAAACGAAGAAATGTTCTGTTCAAAGTGTTTGAAACGCGATGAACTTCACGAATCAAACGTCGAAAAGGGCGCAAAAATCAAGGAAACCGAGGAAATGAAGAGAAGAAAATACTCTAGAGAGAGGGAGGAGAGAATTTCGGTTAAGAGGATGTAAGAAAAATAGGGTTTGGAACCCTATTTTAAAAGACCCGAGCCAAAAAGACAAAACTGCCCCGATTCAGGCATTTTTGGCCGTTCGGCTACATTTTTGGGCGGTCGGCCAAATATTTGGCCGGTGGGATGTTTAGATAGCCGGTGGACAGCCGGTGACTTCCCCTTTTGACCGGTGAGCCTCCTACAGCCTTGTTTGGGTCAAATTAGTGGTTTTGGACCTTCATTGCTCAAGTCAGTGCAAGAACCATTTCCGAAGCTCGACCGGGGACTCATCCTCCCGGGGCGTTCGGGGACGTTTACACCAACCCCCCAGTCAGATCAGAGGAAAAAAAGAAAAAAGAAGAGAAATAAAAATCCAAAGGATTTTAACACAAAAAATAAGAAGAAAGTGAACCAAAACACCCAACCCCCATCCATCCTTCACCGTTATTCTAAATCGCTCTCCATGCTGCTTCCCATGGCCTTCAGTCTCTCGGTCTCTGCCAATCGTAAAACATAATAATAATAAAAACAAAGCCAATAAAAGATGTGCAATGAATAGATAACAAAAATAAATATGAGAAGTGCAAGCTACTGAATGTTATTTTAAATAGTCACCCTTCCCAGTTTATAGCAATGCGGACCACATGATATATTTTCCTCATCTAGAAAGCTCCATGGAAGTTGTTTCTCAGCTTGACAATTGATAAATTACTGAATAAAAAGTCCTCAGAAATAGCAGACAACTACAATTTTTATAGCAATGATAACCAAAATCAAGTAACCAACTTACTGGAAAGACAAGATCCTGGGAACATCCATGCAGCCTACAATCAAAGAGCTGCCAACAAAAACAGCAAGAGTACAGAGGTAGTTATAGGACAATGGCACTAAACAATATAGAGAATTAGAAAGCATGAAGTGGTGCTTACAAGACATCGACGACAAAACAGGTTGTCAAAAGAATCAAGAGCTGCTTCAAGATCTTTATCAAGAAATGAATTCCTATGGCCCTCCACAGAATTCTCTCCCTTACTAAGAACTTTGTATATCTCTCCTGTATAAGATGTTTGATGGTGGTTCATATCTCTGTCAAGCCAGCACAAAACAAATGGGAAACAACTGGACCAGAGTTTTCACTATGACCAGTTTTATTAGATAAAAATGGGAGAAGACTGAGTAGCACCACAGAAAAGCAAAAACATTTATTCAATAGACACTAGAATTAAGACCAACGAAAGTCT
Source organism: Camellia sinensis (assembly GCF_055761805.1). Classification (NCBI taxonomy): domain Eukaryota; kingdom Viridiplantae; phylum Streptophyta; class Magnoliopsida; order Ericales; family Theaceae; genus Camellia; species Camellia sinensis. The sequence goes on from NC_138964.1 coordinate 78,513,244, forward strand.
CACATGAAGGGCATACTGAATACCTTGATTGCAGAAGGTTTTCTGGAAAAACACTACACCAGTGCATCCAATGCAGCATCAGATAAACCAATTTCTTTGATGGTCATTCTGAAAACGCCTGCATTTTGTTGGAAGAGATTAGGGCATCTGTTTAGAGAGCGAGAGAACGAACAAGAGACTAATGAATGAACGAATTCACCAGCTTGCCCATATAGGGGAGAGGACATTTGAAGGCACTTCTAAACGCCTTCAAATATTGAAACGGTGCCGTTTCAATATTAAAAAAAACGACGTTTAAAAAATGCCGTTGCCGTTAAATAAACCTCGTCAAAACTCATAATTCCTGTAGTTAGTTGATTGTATGAGAAATGTAAAAAAGAAAAGAAAAATAATAATGGAAATAGTTGAAATATGTTGGGAAGTAAAAAATGAAAAAAAATAATAATAGAAATATTACATGTTTGACTTGTTAACTAATCAAAGCCTAAGAAGTCTAGTCCATATATGGAACTTGGGAATAGTAGTTGCGCGCTGGGTAGGTCCAACCTGAGTCATTGATTACCCTTAAACAAGATGCAAATTTTGTATATGCATGGTACAGGGTTATTTATGAGTTCGGATCCTCTGGTGTGCGTTTTTCCTCTAGGGTGATGGTGCAATGCACAAAATGATGTTGTTTTGTGCACTGTTGACCTCCCCTCCAAAAAAAAGAAAAAAAAAAAAACACAAACTTTATGCTACCAGCAGTTTGTTTTCAAGTCATCATCTGTCTCACTTTTCCGATAATGTCACGGCTTCTCTCTGTCACCAAACTATAGCTTTCTTCTTAATCCCATCTCCATCTTAGCTAAAAATCTCTCAATTTCATATGTATATCCCTTATCTACCCAAAAATTCACTCTTTATACATACATATAATATAACATACATATATACTTAGAGAGAGAGAGAGAGAGAGAGATTGTTGAATTGAATTGGGGGTTTGGAGATGACGATGTTGTTAGAGGACATAGTTGAATCGGTAGAGCTATGGTGCCTTAAGAAAAAGCCACAGCCCTACGTTGATCCCGATCTCGACCCCATCCTCTTGGTCCACGGTATTATCAGTTCCATACTCAAAGTCGTCGATGACAAAGGCAAAGAAGAGCGCATCTAGGTTTGCATTCTTAGCACCGATTACAAGTTCTGGACCAAGCTAAGATGCACACGACTGCGAACGAGGGAACTTCGAAGGTCACCGCTCTTCACAAGTGAAACAATGGCTATCACGGTGGCCAGCGATGACATCTTGTCTTCTCTCTTTCGTCTTCATCTTCGCTTCTCTCTCTCCCCCACTCCCCTCTCTCTTTCACTAACTGTTAATGTAATTGTTTGGATTTTTTTTTTGGAGGGGGGAAGCAGTGCACAAAATAACGTCGTTTGGTGCACTGCACTATCACCCTAGAGAAAATCTCTCCAAAGGATTTGAACGCATTATTTGTGCAATGTGTAGGTGTTATTTGTGTAATGTATTTATATATTCAAAGTGCAAATATTATGTGTAAGGCTTGTCGAGTACTTCATTCCTATAAAAATCGTGTTGATTAGATATCAATAGCCAATTGATCAGGCCACATTTGTATCAACGGTAAGTATGATTTTAAAAATAAATTGTTGACACAAATGTGATTTGATTAAATGGTTATCGATATCCAATCAATGTGATTTTTTGCACGAATGAAGTACTCGACAAGCGTTACATATTAAATGGTTTAGATCATCGTTGTGAGCTTCGTAGTGGGGCCATGGAGGCCCAATAATACCATTCAGATGATTTTCTCAATAGGAGAGAAGCCCTTCCCTAATTGAAATTTGTAATCAGATATTTCTTTTTACCTCATCCTCTACCTTTGTTTTCCTTCCACCTTGCTATATGTACCTTCATTTATTCTCTAATATATGTTTGCATTTTTGTTGATTGTTGGAAATCACATATACAAAATTGTTTACTAAGAGGGCAAATCGTGTCGGAGTATTGGGCCGAGCTAATTTCAGTAAGGCTTTCAGGTATGGGCTGGTCAGATAAATGTAGTTTGTATTTGGGCCAATTAGACAAACAAAGCTTAAGTTTGGACTAAGTAACGGTTTGTTGGCCGAATGGATTGGGCCAGGCAAAAGAGACATGTGTGTTGGACCATGCATGAAGTTTGTTTGGTGGACGTGTATGGATTCGGTTTGCGACTGGACAGAATGTGCTAGGTCGAAAGTCGGACTAAGTGTTGTTGAGCGGTGTAAGTGTTAGTATATGCTTAGTTGCCTTTAGGTTGGAATGAGTAGAAGAATGACTAAGTAGCTACTAGAATGGAGAGCAATTGAGCAGATGGTTTGCTTGGCTCGGTTGAAGATGAGTGCTATCCTTAGAAGATAGACTCCTAGTGGGAGATGTTAAAGAGAATTAGAGTACCACTAGGATTCTACTGTGCAAAAGAATGCAAAAGACTTGGAGTTTGACCTAAGAAAGGTAATGCAATTACGAATACTCAAATGTAGAGATCTTTTTTCGCATATTGATTTCTAAAACCTAACTTAGGCATCAGAGGGATTTTTTAGCACCAACTTGTAAGCTCACTATGCTCGTGTTATTAGGGTAAATGACGTCGTTCATAGAGGTTCGGGCTTGATCATGAGGTACTAACATGTGGGGTAAATTCTATATCTACACAATTGGCGTCGTCTGCTGGAATCCAGACAAAACCTTGTGATTAAGTTTTCTAAGTTTGAATAGCCAACAAAGATCCTCCAATCTCAGCACTCGTTGGAGTGATGCTAGAGGCCAACAAGGGGCACGAAAATCTACCTTCTGCACTTATGATGGGAGATCTAGATACTCCCAAGAAGGGACCCACAAGAGATGTGCGAAAGAAGTGTGAACGGAGCCCACAATATTCTTAGAGCCCTGATGGGCATATCCAATGGTGACGACCAAACCCTCATTACCTAGAGAATAGAGTGAGGAAGCAAGACTATATTATTAAGAAAATGATAGAGGAGATGGATAACATGAAACACCAAATGAGGGAAAATGGCGTCATTGGAGTGGAAATCCACGATGAGTTCGTCCTACCCCAACATCTTGGAGGAGATGGCAAGCATGCCACTCCTGTGCTTTCTACCAACAAGATGGCCGACAGGACAAAGGCATCCTCTGCACCCAGAATAGAGAGATCTTATACGGAGGGGAGTAGCTATTGCCCCTTGCGTTCATTCTCTAGTTTTAGGTATTCATATTCTGCCAGATCAAAAGATCTAAGGAGCATTCTTGATGAAAAGGTGCAAAGAAGAGTAGTTGCGCAAATGAGGCTAGTGATCTAGAGAGTGGTCCCCAGAAGCTATGGTAGCATTAAGGTAGTGATACTAGTACCATGTGTGGTTGTTTGCATTCTTATAGATAGGGAGTTGGCAAGGCTTAATGCCACTCCTTTTGTCCCAGAAATTGAGAATGCGTTGCTACCTAGAGGCTTTCACTAACCTAAGTTTACCATCTTCGAGGGGAAAATGGACCCTTACATGCATATAAGCCATTTCTATCAAGTTATGGTTGTTCATAGGCAGGATGATGCCTTAATGTGCACCGTCTTTCCCTCTAGTTTAGGTGAGTTGGGTTTGAAGTGGTTTGACAAATTACCAGAAGAGAGCATTGCAGGCTGGCCACAACTTGTTGAGGTGTTTGTCATCAGATTCAAGACAAACACTAAAATGCCAAAAAAAGTTGATCATCTTTTGATCATGAACATGAAACTAGGTGAGTCATTGACAGTACAACACTAGGTATTGGGAGACATTCAATGACATTCAAGAATGTCCTTTAAACTTGGCCATTGCCTAATAGAAGCGAGGCTTTCCTATGGGGTACAAATTAAGGGATTCATTGACGATGATGTCGCCCACAATGATGGAAGCCTTGATGGAGAAAATCTACCAATACATTAAGGTTAAAGAGGATGCTGCTTGACTTATTGTGAAAGTAAATCCAGTAGTGGAAGACAAGAGTACAGTGGGCAAAATGAATGCAGTTCGCGGAGCGAACAATTGGAACGACAACCCCGACAACTGCAATAATCGCAATAATAATGATCAGGTAAACAATCCCCCCAATGACCAAGAAGAAAGTAAAAGGAAATTAAAAGTGTGCACGGGCATTATCACAATCTTCATGATACCAATTTATCATATCCTGAGCAAAATTCATGATGACGCTTCTGTCCTGTGGCCGGTGAAGTTAGGTAATGCTGGGCGATGAATAAATCCCAGATATCACTGCATGTTCCACAATGAGAGAGCGCATAGGAGTGAGGATTGTATGCCACTCAAGGAACATTTGGAGGAGTTGGTGACTGTGAGCCACTTTGGTTGGTTCATAGATGGAGGAGACATACCGATAGTTTGGGAGCAAGTCGTTCTAGAAGGCCAAGTAAACGATGATGCCCCACAAGGAGTGATCCATGGCATCGTGACACCTAAGAGAGTTTCTGAGCTCCACAGAATGATAAAGAAGATAGAGCATGAGGAAGAAGATATGACTATGCAACCAGCCGGAAAGAAAGTAAAGACCGAGCTAAGGAATGTGATTTCCTTTTCAAGCAACAACTTAGAAAGGATCCAAACCCCACACACCGATGCGTTGGTTGTCACGCATCACATTAATGTATTCGACATCAAATGGATTTTGATCGATCAAGGAAGCTTGATCGAAATCATGTATTACTATGCTTTTAAATAGTTGAAGTTAGAAAACAAGGACCTAGTGTAGACAACCAATTTTTGACCGCCCTCAAGACTTGGGCGTTACTGATGGTTTACTTGGTGGAGAAAGGTGTGCAGGACAAAGGTTCAGTTTCTTCGGTAAGGAGAGAGACAAATCTCAACTTCACACCCCATTTTGGACCAAAGTTATTTTGGATGGTTTTTAGACCTTTGAACCCTCTCTTTCAAAACATCTTTAAAATAAAGTTTCTACAATGTTTCGAGGCTCACATTTTGTCAAATGATGCATTTTTTGATAAATCGAGCAAAGACAAAGTGGAAATGAATGAAAGAGAGATGAAATCTTTGAAAAATATTTCAAAACACCTTGTTTAGGGGGTTAGAGTTGAAGAAAAGAGGAGAAGAGAGAAGAAACTTAGCTGGGGAAGAAGTTGGGTATGAATCGCTTAGAGAGAGTCGAGTAGTCCTCGCTAAATCAGGTTTATCTATCTATGCACTCTAAGTTAAGCTATGAGGTCACCACCGTTGGAAAGAATACTTCCGGGGCTTCGTTTTGCACTCAAGAATATCCTAAGGCCGAGTCTGGATGGGGGAGATATGATTGGTTGAGGTTGGGCTGGTTGGACCGAAACTGAGCAACCTTCACCAAAACAAGCATAACTTTTTGCATAGTTGTAATTTTGATGCAAGGCTGGTGCCATTGAAAATCTTACTTTCGGGGCTTCAATTTGGACACAAGAATGACCTGAAACGGAGTTTGCATGAAGGAGTTATTCCCGTTTGAAGTTGGACCTGCAGATCAGATTTTTCCTGCCGATCGACCAGAACAGATGACCGACCGACCAAATAGATGGCCGACCGACCAGAATAGATGGCTGATCAACCAAATAGATGGCTGACCGACCAGTTAAAGTAGCCGGCCGACCAATTTTGCTAGCCGACGACCTTCCGGTGTATTCTACAGATTGAATGGATGCCAGCTGTGCCAGCTGGAGGGCACAGACTGGATCCTCCATACACGTGTATGGAGGATCTTTGCTCTTGGTTTGAAGCTTCTAAGAGAAGCTTTAGTCTCTTGGCTCTATAAAGGAAGGCTCCCCTCTCCTTTGCCATGGTTCTGAATTTTCAGAGGCTCATACACACACACTGATCCATATCTCTCTATTCCAAGCTCTAAGAAAACCCTTGTTCTTGGTCCCATTGCACTACACCTCATAGCCTATCACCTCCACCACCCATTCCAGCACCTTGAATTTGATTTTCAGAGGTTGAGAGCTCACCATCTTGGTCCAGAAGCTGCTGCATTACTGTGCTACAAGGGTAAGTCACTATCTCCCTCTTTGTAGCCTTATCTTGTTTCGTTCTTTAGCCTTATTTGCAAGCATTTATGGGCTTCGACATAAACTGTAAAGTGTCTTATTTTGAGCTCCTCTTGAAGTTTGATTAAGGACACTTTTCTGTTTGAGGTCATCTACCTTCTTGTATCTTCCATCTCACTTTTAGGGCTAATTTTGCATCCTAGCTTAGCCTTACTTGCAAGCATTTTCGAGATTTTCCATGAACTAAAAAAAGTCTTATTTTGAGCCCCTCTTGAAGTTTGATTAAGGGCATTTTTTTGTTTGGGGTCATCTCCCCCTTTGCATGCTTCATTTCCTCATGATTAGGGCTATGCATTAGAGCATTTGCATTGGCCTTGGTTTGGTCTCTTAGCCACTGAAATCCAGTGGATTTTTAGTGGCTTAGGTGTATTCTTGAGCCTTAAAATCAGAGGGGGGTGACCCCCTCTCTCCTTGTCTTGTTTGGTGGCCTTTTGGGCCTTCCAAAGGACCCCCTATTTGCAAGCTTCCAAGCTTTGTTTCTATCATTTTTCAGTAGGTTTTAGGACCCCCATAACTCATTTTCAGATTTGGTTTTGCTATGCTAAGTATCCTTGATGCATGTGTAGAGTAACCCCTCTTGTAGCTTATCAAAGGAGCTCATCGTTCTTGCATGTGTAGACCTCATTTCAGTGGGTATTTGGGCATATTTTGACATGTTTTGTTCACTGTTTTTGGATGGTTTGGTGAGATTTCATATTCTTCATATAGGTGTGGTATAAACCATGCTTACTAGCCAATCTTGCATATTGTTTTAGCCCTACATGTTAGCACTTTTTGGCCATGCTTTAAACTAGTATTGTGCATATTTTGGGACTGCCTTGGCTCTGTCTTTGTGCCTCATGGTCAAATAATGCTTTCTTTGCATAGTTAGAGTTCAATACATGTGCCTAGTTTTGAGTTTCGAAGGCTATTTCATGCATTGGGTGGCATATTTGCATGTTTCGGGACCATTGAGCATCATACTTCAGTGCTGGAACATATGCCATTGTCTGCTATAATTCATCCTTTCAATGCCTTTGTGGAGTTGTGTTTTGTGCCTTAGATTTGGGGCCATTGCATTGTGCACGTTTGCGTGCATCTTGGTTGCCTCATTTTCATCACATGGACACTAATTTTGGAATGCTTGCGAGCTATCCATGTTAGTTTAAGTTCATCGTCGCATGTTGTTGCATGCCATGTTTGCTTACATGTTTAGGTTGTGTGCCTAGTATACATTGCTCATTTGCATGTTCATGTTGCATACTTAGCCTCCATGCCTAGGTTGCATTTCATTGAGCATGCATCCCTTGCCTCTTGATAAATCATGATAGGGGTTGGGGTCCTTTGATGTGTTTTGTGCTTGCATTTCATTTGATATCGAAGTTGCACACTTGGCTTTTGGGCCATCATGCATTGAAATGCGTGATTGATGGCCTGAGGGTCGAGGGCCATGCTCCCTGGAGTTCATTGCATGATAGAGAGTGTGTCCATGCATACATTTGCTTGAAAATTCCATGCCATACACTGCTTGCCCTCTGCTGCTGTCAACTGTAGGTTTCAGCAGGAAGATTTGGCCGGTCGGCAGTGTTGAGTGCCGACCGGCAAAGAATGTTTGGCCGAGAGCACAATATTTAGCCGATGAGAGTATTCCCATGGCCGGTAGCATATTCTTTTGGCCGGTAACATTCCACAACACTCTAGAAGCAGTTTTGGGGACTTTCACAGTCTTCAGAGGAGCAGGGTAGTGTAAACAGAGGCAACAGTGCTATGGCAGCGAGTTTCTGGGTGAGACGAGTCAAGCACGCATCATTCACGCATCCCGAGGCGGGGCTGTGGCCACCTTCTTTCTGCATTTAATTTATTAATTAATTAGAAATTTTGTAATAATTAATTTAGTATTATTTATTCGGACTGTAATATTTATTCGGACCCTCCGAGCGAGGACAATTGTGTAATAAGCGTGCGTGAGTGTGCGTATGTCTCCTAACCCCACGTCTTTCTTCCCTTTTATTTACTAGCTTTCGATGGTTAGTCTAGGGCATGTTTCAATTAGCATACAGTATGATAGCATGCGTGCATCCATACATTTGTCTTACATGCACCGGGCTCGGCGCATCATACTAACTGCATTTGTATTTCAATCCCAAAGTTGAATACATGTTAGTTGTAGCATCATCACATGCCATCTTAGAATAGCCGAGCCTATTGTAGTTGCATTTTGTATGTGTTGCATTAGCCATCTTAACATGAGCTAGGATCATGCATTGATTACTAACTAGCTTTTGTTTTGGCTCGGAGTACTAGGTAAGCTTTTATGCTTTAGCATCTTGCATGAATGTGAGTGTTTGCCATGACAGCACACCAAGTATCTTCTAGAGTATTTTTTTCCTAAAGTTTCCTAAAGTAGTGTATTGTGTGGTTGAGATTTAATGCTGAAAAATTGATATGACTTGTCATTAAATCTCAACCACACAATACACTACTCTAGGAAACTTTAGGAAAAAAAACTCTAGAGGATCCTTACTCATGATAGCATGCTTACCATGAGGCTACGTGCTTACGTGTTATAACTGTCTGAATACCTGTGGGTGAAGGTTGGGTTATTTAAATTAGAACAATGCATTGGATGCGAATTCTAAGCCCACTTGAGAGTGGCAAAATCATATTTTCTAAGCCCACTCGAGGGTGGCAAAATCCATGTCTTAGCCTACTCGCGGGTAGCACCATCAAATCATTCTCAAATGAACAAACATGCAATGTTTTGTTCCAATTTAGACAATTTGGTCTATATTTATTTGCTGTGCGCATAACATAGTAATTTTAGGCTAATAACCGGAATAAGAGCATATAATGTTTTCAAAACAAGATATCATGGTTAGTAGAGGCCGATCTTTGATCGGGCGAGCGGGGGTGCTCATAGCTGACCTTCCCCAATCGTACCCAAGTTCCCGAGCCAAGGCAACTTTGGTGATGACGGACACGTGGCCTTTGGCACCGAGTCAGGGTTTCCTAAATTTTCCCAAAATAAATATTTAGGTGGCGACTCTGTATCTGGCAAAGCAGTCCATGTTTGGCACTTCTTTTCTAAAAATCTGTTTTCTCAAAATGATTTGCCGGATTTGGACTTTTTGGTTCAGATTAAGAACCGTGACAATTCGAGTCCGAACTGTAGCATGGGGCCCACGGGCGCGTCTACACCTAGCACCAGCCACTTCACCTTTGGTTGGCTTCAACTTCCAACCAGAGTAGCTGGTGGGAAAGATTATATTGCCAGTCAAAGCTGGCACAATCACAAAGCAAGTGGAATTTTGGGTGCTAAAAGTGTCGTCCATTTACAACATCATCCTTGGAAAAGGGTGGATGCATGCCATGCAGGCTGTGGTATCTACATATCATAAAGTCATTCATTTTCCTTTGGCAACCGGGGTAATTAAAGAAGTCTGGGGGGATCAAGTATTGTCAAAGCAGTGTTTTGTTGGTGTAAACGGCACTCGGGCAGTGAAAGACTTTGTCCAAATGATCTAAGAACCAGAAGACAAGAAGGTGCTCAATGATGTCAGCAAGAAAGTCGAGGAAAATATAGTGGAGGACTTAGTAGAAGTTCGAATTGATGAAGATAATCTTGAGAAGTTTTTAATGCTCAGGTCATCTCTGTCCAGCAAGGAGATGACAGAAATGTTGGACTTTTTTTATTTCAAACATTTAAGTGTTTGCATAGACTTTTTTATGCCTAGTATCGATCCAAACTTTATTTGTCATCAGTTGGACTGATTGCCTCATGCTTGACTGGCCATACAGAGAATATGGAGGTTAGCATTGCACTATGCAGAAGCAGAGGAATTGAAAAATTTGTTAGAGGCAAAGGCAATCAAAGAAGTCCATTACCCTCAATGGATTTCAAATACTGTAGTTGTTCCAAAGAAGAATAGGAAGCGGCGTGTTTGCATTGACTACAAGACAGTTAAGAAGGCATGTCCCAAGGATAGCTTTCCCTTGCCAAGGATTGATCAGTTGGTAGACCTAATGATCGGGCATAAACGCTTAAGTTTTTTGGACGCCTAGTGGAGATATCATTAAATTGCTATGCATGACCCAAACCAAGAGATCATTTCTTTCACAACTCCAAGAGGGTTGTACTGTTACAAGGTCATGCCGTTTGGACTAAAGAATGTATAGGCGACCTTTCAAAGTGTTCACTTTTTTTCTTGGTAAGACAATGGAAGCTTAGCAACACCATCTCAGTGACTTGTCAGAGATGTTTGAAGTCTTAAAAACTCACAAGTTGTGTCTCAATGCATCCAAATGTGCATTCGGTGTGGGGTCAGGAGAGTTTTTAGGCTTCTTGGTAACCAACTATGGAATAGAAGTCATTCCCATATAGATCAAGGCAATACAAGAATTGAAAGACCTAAAGGAACCAAAGAGGTGCAACAACTTGCTGGGATGGAAACCATGCTTAATAGATTTATCAGCTAGTCATCAGATCGTTGCATGCCTTTTTTTCAAACGCTCAAGTCAAAATTCTTTTGGGATGAAGAATGTGACCAAGCACTTGAAGATCTAAAGGGTTACCTAGCCCATGCTCCGCCTTGGTAACTTCCAAGCCTAGCGAAGAACTTTTTCTTTACTTGGCCATTTCATATCACGCAGTAAGTGGGGTGGTAGTCTGAGTAGAGGGCATCCAACCTTTACCCATCTTCTATGTAAGCAAGACTCTGCTGGACGTAGAGATAAGGTACTTACCTCTTGAGAAATTCGTTTTGGCTTTGATGGGAGCATCTAGAAAGCTGGTGCATTACTTCCACACGCACACAATTATCGTGTTGACTGAGTTCCCTTTAAAAGCCTTGTTTGAAAGAGAAGACTTCTTTGAGCAAATTTTAAAGTTGGCAGTAGAGTTAGGCCAATTTGACATCAAATTCCAACAAAGGACAACTATCAAGGCTCAAGCACTGGCAGACTTTGTAGCTGGCAGACTTTGTAGCTGAGTTCGCTCTAGGAAGTCATCATGTTTGCCTGGTTGACCTAACAGAGACTGTAGACACCCCATTTTGACTGACCCTAAGACTTCGAGCACTTGTAAGCCTTCTAATGATGAAATGGTAATATCTTCACTTTTGGAATGTTGGAGATTGCTTAAAGTTGTCGTTACACCCTATTTTGGCCAAAAACTGACTTTTTGCAAAAACAACCAAAATTCCCTTGAACCCATTTTTAAGCCAAAAACCAATTCCCTGATAGAGGAAGCCCGATTGCACTTAGATTGATGATATTTTTCAAAATTACTGACCGGTTTTATCAAAAACATTGAACAAAAGACAATTTAGGCTTGATTGGGCCATAAGCAGGCAAAAGTCATGCAAAAATGCACATTGCCAAGCAAACCTGCACCCAACTTGCAAAGTTGACACTTGGACCATTGGTCGCATGTGCACTCGCAAGTGCATTGTGCGGCTCACCTGGTATGTACGGCCACACTTCCCCTCAACCAACAGGAATGGAAATTTTGCAAGGATGGCAAGGCTGTATTGAACGGAGGCGCTAGAAAGAAAGTGATACTCAACCCTAGCAGCTTCTTTGGGTTTTCTCTCTAAACTAAGAGTGCTCATAAAAGCACCCCCACCCCCCTCTTGGAAGGGGTTATGTAGCTCGACTTTTTCGCACCCCCTTTCGGAAGCTCAGAAGAAAGCCCTACAGTTCGGACTCCCGCGGTTCTGAATTTAATCTCACAAGTGCAATGTGAAATTGATAAATACTAAAGAATCCAAATCCAACAAATCTTTTGGAAATTTGATTTTGAATCAAAATGCCAAAATTGGACTACTTTGCTAGATACAGAGTCGCCATCTAAATATTTTATTTTGAAAAAATTTAGAAAACCCATGACTCGTGCCAAAGGCCACGTGTCCGTCATCACCAAACTTGCCTCGGCTCGGGAACTTAGGTATAAAAGGGGAAGGTCATGGATTGAGCACCCCCGCTCGCCCAATCAAAGATCAGCCTCTACTAATCATGATATGATTTTATCAACATTATATGCTCTTGTTCCAGTTATTTAAGCTAGCATTACTATGCGATGCACACAAGCAAGTATAGGCTAAAATTACAAGAATTGGAATAACTCAATTTCATGTTTGTTTTGTGAAAAGGGTTTGATTTTTCCACCTCAAGTGGGCTTAAAGTTTGCAAATTTACCACTCAACAAAGTGGGCTTAAAGCTGTGAATTTGCCACTAGACATAGTGGGCTTAAATGTACATTCGTTGAATTGTTCCAATTCAAGCAACAAGCCTTCATCCACAAGCATTCAAGCAGTTTAACAAGTAAGCATTTAGCCTCATGGTAAGCATGCTAGTCATGGCAATCACTCACACTCATGCAAGTATGCTAAAGCACTAAAAACTCACCTAGTACTCAAAGCAAAGACAAAACAAAAATTAGAAAAATGCATGATTCCTAACTATACAAGATGACCAATGCAACACGTACAAAGAATGCAATTAATAGGCTAACCCCTCCAATTAATAGGTTAAACACGTATTCATCGAAGTATTGAAATGACAATGCAGTTTGAATGATGCGCTGAGTCTCGGTGCATGCAATACAAAATGAATAGATGCAAACATAAGGTATGCTAATTGAAACATGTCCCTAATCTAACCATCAAAACCAGTTAAATAAAAGGGAGAAAGACGTGGGGTTAGAAGAGATACACATTATTACAACACGTTCTCACGAAGGAGAGTCCGAATGAATAAACTAGCAAAGCTAATTAAGCTAATTATTACAGCACAAATGAAATTAGCTAACTACTTAACTAATTATTACAACACTTGATTTAAAAATTAACTAACTATCTAAGTTAATTAATTAAGAATTTAACTAGGCCACGCTAATTAAATATTACAACACAAACTAGTTGGCTACAACTAATTAATTTACAACAAAATTTGTTCACAACTATGACAATAATACTAATGAAACAATTAATTGCATTTGATAAGAGCATAATGGAAGATGGATGAAGGTTGAATGCGCATTGCTTGAAAGCTACTCTGTCTGCCCAGGCCGCCTCTGTTTCACCTTCAACCATTGCCTCTGTTTCTACAAAATCGCACTGCTGGCCACACACCAAGGGCCGGTCGTGCATCATTGACAGCTGGCTAGGTCTACAGATGACCGGCCGTGCATCAATTTGGTGTAAAGCTCTGTTTTTGTGTTCTGAGGTGAAATCAGTGCAGATAGAGCATTCTTAAGCTCTGTTTGTCCTTCCTTCCTACTCTGTCATGAGAAATCCTCGAGAGTAGGTTGGAATTGATTCCAAAGCCATCAATGAGCAATATGATTGCTTGATGATCTCGGATTCAATTTTGGACAAAAATTGATAAAATGTAAAGAATAGGACCACCCCTCCCTCTTGTCATAGTATGAACTCAAAAAGGAAGGTTGCAACGTTTCAAGAATCATCAAAATGCTATGAATTAACATGTGATGACTCTTGACCCAAGTAACTTGGCATAACGTCCGGCCAAGTTGAAGCAATTTAAGCCATTTTCTTTATGTGTGTTGATCCAAGTTTTAAACCAATTTTATTAGGCCTTGCCATTCTTTAGTCCGTTTGTCTATGGTGATGTTAAAGTCCTCTAAACAAGAAGTAATGTCAAACAAGAGGTTCTTCTAAAGCATGAGAGAAAGACCACACCGTTGGCAATGAATCTTTGAAAAGATTAAGCCATTAAGTGGGAACTTTTCTTACATGATTCAAACAATCTCAATTGGTTGAAATCACTCTCAAGTATGAAAGAGATGAATGATGGATTGATTATTAAACTTAGACTCTCAACATGGAAATGAGTAAAAACAAGCTATATAACAACTAACAAGTTACATATGCTAACTTATGAGATCACAAATGTACTAAACAATGCATGAACCAATTGAAAAGGCTTGGACAACCTCAAAACAACCCTTAATACATGGAAAATAGAGGTAGAACATGCATGAAAGGAGCTTGAAAAGCTAAACAATAAAGAAGAGAATTAAGGCTAGTAAGCAAGAATAAGAAGGGGTGGCTAACCCCTCCACTTTTGAAGCTTCAAAACATGATTTTTAGCCTTTCTAAAACTCTGAAAATCAGTGTGAATATCAAAGGAAAAGAGTGGAAAATGGGAGGTTTGAGTTATAAGTAAAGGTATAGAAAGAGCAAGCTCTCTCTACCCTTTTGATAACTCTTCAAACCCAACCCCAAACACTTCAAATAAGCTCAAAACAATTCAAAACAGCAAGAACTATGAAGCAAGTTGTAGAAATGAAAGCAAGAGAGAAGAAAACAAGCTTATACCTTTAAAGGAGTAAGCTTATTGTTGATGGTCCAAACTTGGTTTTAATTCACCCTCAAGCTTGAATTATGTTTCCCCAAGATCAACCAAGTCTCTAGAATGGTAAGACAAGGTTATGTATGGAGTATAGAGATGGTATAAACAAGCTAGGTTAGCTCAAAGATGACTTGCAATGGAAGAAGGAGGAGGCAAGAGCTCTCAAGGTGTATATATGGTTTCTAGATTTTTGTTCAACCCTCAAAACAATCCTAGAGCTTCATTTTTATAGAATTCGAGCTCAAAAGGTGACAAATATCTTCAAAAATGGACAACTGGCTGCCTCCTGCCCAGAACAATGTTTATTGCCATCGAGGGCCGGCTGGACATTCATAGCCACGGCCGGCCATCACTGATGCATGACCGAGCCTTGATGGCCTCCCCTGTTTTTTTGGTTCAAACTCAGCTCAGGATGGGAAAATGTCCAAAAATGAAACTCACAGGTTCAAACAAGGTAAATGTTGACGATTTAAGGTTATTTCGGGATCCTAATTGAATCTGAATCGCTGTGAATTCAAAGCACACAATTCAACTTTCATCATCGAGTGTATCGAACCAAGCGCCTAAGTCTTGCAGGCTATTAAAAATGGGGTGTCTACATGTTAGCATTTTATGAACCTTTTAGAGCATTTGAAAAGCTTGTGAGAAAGAAACCCTTACCCTCATCCTCAATTCCAAAATTCCTACCCTAATAGTAACTAAAAGAAATAAAAAATAACCTAAGGACTTGGAAAACTTGGACTATAATTAGAACCTAAGCTTGAGGGAGGCTTGCAAGTAAGAAAACTTGGGTTTGCTAGCACCTTTCTTTGCGTGCTCTTTGATTCTTGAAAACCAGCAGGTAAATCCCTTTTGTTTCAGTACCTATTTCTTATCTCTTCTCAATATATAATCACCTAGGATAATTAGGATGGCATGATCATCATGTATTTTCTTTATTTTATTTACTTTTTCGCCTATTCTAGCATGATTTCTTTATTTCTATTAGAACAACATATTTAGGCTTCATTTAGTCATGTAATAAGCATAAATAGCACAGTTTGAATCATCATGTAGATAGTTTACATTTTTGGTCTGTTATTTGTTATTTGCTCTTTCTTGCATGAAAATTATGTCGGTAGCCTCAAATCGGGCTTAGGACCGTTACTGTATGATTAGTTATATATTTAGGGTTCATATTTAATTTATGTATTGCATGTAATATGCTAGAAAGTCTCTTTTTTAATTTTTTTTTTTAACGATATTCTTTGAAACTTAAAAAAATTATATTACTTTATTCAAATCACTTAGTTTTAGGTTAGTTAAGTATTTTTAGGCTTCAAATGACTTGTTTGAATAATTAACCACTAAAATAATAAAATAGAGAATTAGTAGAGGACAATCTTCGGATTGGGCAAAAAGGGGTGCTTTCATTCAATGACCTTCCTCTTTTGTACCATAGCTTCTGAACCGGTAATCTTTGGTTATAATGGATTAGGTTTTTAACTTAGTTTTCATTGTTAAAGCTTTGTTAATTCCCCATAAAAATTAAGTGGTGACTCTATGTTAGTTAAAGCCAGTTAGTACAACATTAGTGTGGAAATGGGCCTAATAACCAAAAAAACGCGGCATCTACAGAGATAACTTGCCAAGGGAGAAGTAGGCCTAGTAGAAGTGGAGAATTTTAATCAAATAACAAATGCAATGCAACTAGTTGAGGTATTGACCCAACTCGAAGAACCAAATAGAGAAGTGCCAGTTATGAAAATTATTGTACAATAAGAACAAAATGGACCTGGTGGTGAACAACCAGAGAATAAGAATAGAAATGTGATGTTATTGGAAGGACCTAACAATGAAGTGCTAGAGGCAGGAATCAATTTTCCACCGGGCAAAGAGCTCGCTCAATTTGATGAATAGAATAGAGAAATTGTCATTATACCAGAGCCAAAGAAATCCAAGGACCCCACAGAGTGTTGGAAATTGTTTGTGGGGGAGATGTGGAAACTTTTTGTCGATGGAATATCAAACAAACATGGTGTCGGGCTAGGCATAGTGCTAATTTCACCCGATGGATTGGTAGTGGAACAAGTAGTCAAGCTTGGGTTCCTAGCTTTTAATAATAAGGTAGAATATGACGCCCTGTTGGTCGAGCTAAAAAGTGCCTTATGCAAGAAAGCAAATGAGCTGATGGTTTACAACAATTCCAAACTCATTGTTAACCAAGTTTTAGGGGAATACGAAGAGAAAATGAATGTATGGCCAAGTACTAGATGCTAGCTAGAAGAGAAGTTAGGAAGTTTGATGCAATAAGGGTAGAGCAAATTGCCTGAGAAGAAAATTGCCAAGTAGACGAAATGACCCCGTTTGGCCTCTATGGAAAACTTCACAGCACCTAGCCCCTTCTGAATTGAGTTTCTTCTAAAATCGAGCATCGAAGATCCAGAGGTTGTGGAGGTCTACTATGTGGATTTAGGCCTATCTTGGATGGATCCTATAGTAAATTTTTTGAAGGATAGAGTCTTGTTGACCGAAAAGAAAGAAGTTCACAAAGTTAGGGTAAAGGTAGAACGGTTTTGGTTGTCCCCTTGTGGGGCACTTGAAGTATGTCCATCCTAGAAGGATAGAGGTCTTCTTGTATGAAATTCATGAAGGAATGTGTGAAAGTCACATAAAGGGAAGATCATTGGCCTACCGAGAATTTTTTCAACGATATTGGTGGTTGTGTATGCAAGCGGATGAGAAGAAATATGCGCTTAAATGTGAAAAGTACCAGAAGTTTGTATATCAGATCCACTTACTGGCCAGAGAATTGCTACCATTTTCAAGTCCATGGCCATTTGCTCAATGGGGGCTCGACATTGTTGGGCTTTTGCTAGTAGCACGAAGCAATCGAAAGTTCTTTATCACAGATACAGATTACTTCACCAAGTGGATAGAAGTAGAACCCTTGGTATCCACCAAAGAAAAAGATGTGAAAAGATTTGTTTAGAAGAATATCACTATCCAGTTTGGGATTCCAAGGGCTTTGATGTCAAACAATAGTACTCAGTTCGATGGATAAATCTTCAAAGGCTTTTGTCAGGAATTGAAGATAGAGTTTTACAACTCAACGGTGGCATACCCTCAGTGGAATGGACAAGTAAAAACTTCGGACAAAATCATCCTAGATGGAATGAAGAAAAGGCTAGAGAAAGCTAAGGGAAAATGGGTTGATGAACACCTCAATGTGCTTTGAGCTTACTGAACAACTCCAAGGTAGTCAATTGGGGAAACTCCTTGTGCCTTAACCTATGGCATGGAAGCAGTTATTCCTCTAGAAGCATGAATGCCCATGATAAGAATAGAAAACATTGACCCTAGTTTGAATGATAAAACAATCGCATACGAGCTTGCGTTTGTCGAAGAGAAAAGGCACTCGTTCAATCAGTATATTTACGAGAGTTATTCAAAAAAACACAACAAGACCGTCCACTCCAGGTAGTTTAAGTTTGGAAACTAGGTCTTGTGCAAAGTAACGGGCAATACACATGTGCACCGTGAAGGCAAACTTAGAGCGAGTTGGGAAGGACTGTACAAAGTGACCGGTTTAGCTGGAAAATTTGCATACAACTTAGAAGATTTAGACAGTCAGGTTGTTCCAAGGCCTTGGAACACTGCTAATATTAAGTTATTTTACTTTAGCTTTCCTTGTAACACTTCTATTTGCTCATTAATAAAACTAGTTCAACTGTTTTCTTTACTTTGTCGTTTTGTAATGAATTGAACTTTTAACTGAGCAAATTTTTACTTTGTATTATGGCTGAACCTTCATTTTGCTGAGCTGATTGTGTTTAGTGAAATATTGATGACTTGTTCAATAAGAGAATCTTTGTCGAGCTAATTTTGTTCGCCCCAAAGGGCAAGTGAAGTTGCTACCCCTTAGCTAAAAATTCATTTTCTTTGCCAAGTTGATTTTGCTTGCTAGAAATCTGATGACTTGTTCAATAAGAGAATATTTGTTGAGCTAATTTTGCTCGGCCCAAGGGGCAAGTGAAGTTCTACCTTGTGAAATCCCGTATTTTTGAGGAATTAAATATTTTAGTGAGTGTTACTGATGATTTATTATAGTAGTTTGGTGGTGAGATTTTTTCGATGAGAGCTTAACTTAATTTCTTATATTTCTTATATCTCTCTCTCTTTTTAATTTTTTTTTTATCTCCACCTTATTATTGTTCATCTCTTTTTGAAAATAATTTTTTTTCCCTATCCCATTTATCATCTTTCTTTCTTAATAAGCAACAAAAAGAGAAAAAAAAGAAAAAAGAAAAAAGGAAAAGAGCACAAGCATGGTTGACCACCCCCATATCCTTCACCATACCCATTGTCCTTTTGATAGACAATATATGCCTTACCATGCCATGCCATGCCATCTATTCCACCTTCTGTTTTCTTTTTTCTTTTTTATTTTTATTTTTATTTTCCTTTCCTTTTATTTTTGTTCACCTCCAAGTTTAATTGGAGGCTACTTTTCCTCCAACTATTTAACTTGCATTTTGCCATTCTTTTTCCATCATTTCTCTCTCTCTCTCTCTCTCTCTCTCTCTCTCTCTCTCTCTTCAATTTGTGATCAAGACTTTAAGTTTAGATTGGGACTGTTTAGAGTGAGTGTTAGTAATTTTATCAAAGAGAAGAGTTGTCAATTTTGTCAAACCTTACATACCTATTATCTTAGAATTTTGATTAGCTACCTTTGGACATTTATGGAACAACAGTAGATGATTAAAGTGTTGGTGACGAAGGAATTGTTTTCGGGTAATTCGGGTTGTATACAATATGCTTCCTTTAAATCTCTTTTCAAAGATTTTCATTTTAATTACCTTCACTTTGTATTCCTCTTGATTATTCTTGTCATTTGATAAATTCTATGAAATCATTCTATGATGATTCATTTGATTATTTTGGTCATTTGATTAAACTCTCTGTAGTTACTTTATATTCAAAATGTTGATTTGTCTGACTAAATGACGTGGAATTGCTCCGTATACGGATCTAGTAGACCTTGCCAATAGCTTGCACCAAATGCCCGGATAAGTGATTGTACTTGGGTGAGGTGGGTAATGCTGGTCACTAGTCATGTACTAAAGTAGGACCGCGAATTTGGTTCTGGACAAGTTATCATATGTTTAGTTGAAATGTTTATGCAATTTGGTAAATTGCTTGATTATCGAATCAAATCGCTTGTGCAATGTCGTAATTTATTGGATCCCTATTGATTTATTCTCTATCCGAGCATTGTTATTCCTATCGTATTGTATACTTCTCGAGTTAATTTATTTTTTAGGTGTGAAGCAATTTAGTGGCGATTGAAGTTGAAGCATTAAAAGATTTACTAAGTTAGATATTTTAGGGCCTACAATTATATATTATTTTTTGGAAGATTTGTATAAATTATATTTTAGAGACATTTGTGTAATTATTTTTGGAGACAGATTTGTCTATTTGAGGTTATTAGTTATAAAAAATTGTAAATTTAAGGCTGGGGCATTATATACTGAGTTGGGGTGTTAGAGAATGAATTCTCTTTGCTGATTTGATTTTGCTCGATTGAAATTTGATGGCTTGTTCAATGAGAGAATATTTGCTGAGCTGATTTTGCTTGGCCCAAGGGGCAAGTGAAGTTGCTACCTCATGGCTAAAAATTCATTCTCTTTCCCAAACTGGTTTTGGTGTCCAAGGGACAAGTAAAGTTGTTACCTCTTGGCTAAATATTCATTTTCTTTGCCGAGTGGATTTCGCTCGGCGAAAATTTGATGGCTTCTTCAATGAGAGAATATTTGTTGAGCTGATTTTTCTCGGCCCAAGGGGCAGGTGAAGTTGCTACCCCTTAGTTAAAAATTGATTCTCTTTGCCGAATTGCTCGGCCCAAGGGGCAGGTGCAGTTTTTACTCATTGGCTAAAAATTCATTTTCTTTGCCGAGCTGATTTTGCTCAGTAGAAATTAGTTGGCTTGTTCAATCAGAGAATATTAGCCGAGTTGATTTTACTCAACCCAAGGGACAAGTGAAGTTGCTACCCCCTGGGTAAAGAATCATTCTCTTTGCCAAGCTAATTTTGCTCAGTGGAAATTTGATGACTTGTTTAATGAGAGAATATTTGCCGAGCTGATTTTGCTCAGCCTAAGGGGCAAGTGAAGTTGTTACCCCATGCCTAAAATCTTCATTCTCTTTGTTGAGCTGAGTTTGCTTGACGAAAAATTGATTTTCAATTTTGAAGAAACCTTGCCGAGTTGACTTGCCCATGCAGCGAAAACATGTGCAATGGAGGTCAGTAAGACAACACTTAGCATAAGTGACGTAATATGTTTCATTGATCTTAAAAGTTAGTACAAAAGTGGGGCCATTTGCCTAGTTACATCAATTAAAATTCAACTCAAGCAAAGACAAGTCAAATGGAAGGAGTAAGGTCATCTCCCAACCATGGCATTGCCGTCAACAATATCCCCGATCGTTAGGTCAGTGATAGTTTCCTCAGGGTTAGGAGCAAGCTCAATTTTCTTGTCTGTGACCACCTCAACTAGATTGGCTTCATCCTCGTCTTCTAGCAACAATGACTTTTGCACGGTGTCAGCATATGCCTGCATGTACTCCGGGATGTCACAGGGAGGAGGGTTCTTGAAGATGTTAGAATCTTGAGCCTGCCCAAGTTTCTCCCCCACAGCCTTCCAGTCGAACTGAAAGAATATGTCCTTTGTGGCCTTAACTTGCTAAACATAAATCTTTTTACATTCGTCAAAGCCCTTGTCCTCGACCTTCTCAACTTTAGCTTTCAAGGTAGCAATTCGGTCATTCGCCTAGTCTTTATTCCTTTTTATCTCAGCCTTGTATTTTTCCTTCAACACAACCAGAGATTTTGTCTTTGCGTCGTCTATCGAGCTGACCTTCTCGGCCAGCTAGTCTTTTTTAAGTATGATTGCTTGGAGGGACTTTTGAGCAACCTTCAACTTAGCCTCCTTCTGCTCAATTATCACCATAGACACCCTCAGTTTTTTCCTCAACTCAACCATGAGCTCATAGGCCACATGGGACTTCTACATGGCCTGCAAAGTTATTATATTAGAGGACTGAACAAAGAGTTAAAAAACAAAAACAAAAACAAAAAAATGCAAACAAATATTGAAGTTTACTAGGGCCATGGATGTGATAGTCGACTGAACAACTTTCAGTTTGGTCATTTGATTATGCGACTCTATGTCCGCATGCAAGCATAAAGCCTTTGAAACACTAAAACCCAATAGATGCTCCTTATTTGTCATAATAGAGTTTGCTTCGGTCATTGCCTTCCCTTTGGAATGTCAAGTCAGGGACTGAGATTGGAGGAGGAGGAGTAGGGTTATTAGTAGTAGGCATTTCTGTGTTCTCAAGAGTAGGTTCCTTGGTGGAAATCTCAACGTTGACCTCAAGTGACTCAGCTTCCTCAATTACACGAGCCCTCTTGGTTGGTCGGGCAGAGCTAGCCCTTGTTGTCACGGCCTCTGTAGAAGCAAGTACCAAAATCGTTATTGATGGTTGCTCGGTTATTTGTGTTATGGGCTGAGAATCAGTTGCTTGGCTACTAGAACTTTGGCTAATGAACAAAGATTTGATCTTTCGTTGTTTGGCCATTTCTTCTCGGTTGTTAATGAAACAAGAACAACTTCTGGAGGTGTAGGATCTGGCTTAGGAGATGGTTCAAGTAAGAAAGTTAGTCACACGACTCTTGCGTGGAGCTTTGTATTGATAGGTTGATTCGTAATCAAGAAGAATATGGTAGGCACACTTTTTCCAGTGGTACTTTAGAGCAACTGTCAAGTCTGCCCGGTTAACTTGTTAATAGTGCACTTCAAGGGACTTCTAATCTGCAATGAGAGAAGTGTTAGCTCGGTTAAATATCAATTTCATGGAAGATAAGAAGTCAGGCAAAGAGAGGGCATCTGCTGCGCCCTTATTTCAATTTATGTGCCAACCAGGCACGTTGGCGTCTACATCTTCATAATTACCCACAACCTAAAGAAAATCATCATTGTGAAAATCTTTGTCAGGGCATTTGTTAACTAATTGTTCCCGATTTTTTCTTATTTCTAAGTAATATACAAAACAACCCACTGCTAGTCTGGCTCATAGAATATTGGTGAAATATCTCAACTAGAAGAATATTTATGCCTAGTATATGGTTTAGCTCAGCTACTCCATTTATTATTCTATAGGTGTTTGTGGAACCTTGTGTGGGACAGAGTCGTATTTGCCTTAGAAATTCACACATTAGAGGTTGATCTGGGAAACGATGACCTCCTTTGACAACAGATAAAATGGTGAAGGGGAAGAAGCCATCCCGATCCCAAGGAGTGGCTCTTTCAGTAGCTAATTCAAGTGAGACATCAGTTAGTATGTTGTAGTTTGCTCGAAACTCGGCTAGGGCTCTTGGTGAATTCACCAGCAGGACATATCGAGCCATTACGCATGGTTTACCTTAAACGAGTTTTGCCCGGTTGCAGATGGCAGTTCAAGGCTGTGCAGTTGTGCTCGGTCTCTGAAGGCTGCTTAGAGGCGAAATGTTGAATGTGTGCCTGGTCAAACCTAGTTCACGTTCTGTATGGTGAAAGAGTGAATGTGGTTAAGGTGTTTGCTCGACAAGAACGATGATTCTCATTCAGAGCCTAGGTTTTGTCCGGCCATAGCAGTGTTGTGGATCAAAAACATTTGTCTGTCCAGTCAGATCTAGCAAACACATATTTATGCTCGGTCGAACTTAAATTCAAGATCAAAACCCATTTTTCTACCTCGTTAAACCTATATTTGATTTTTTTGAGCCCAGAGTTGCAGTTTTCTAGGCTACGATGGTGGTGCTTGTGGATTATTAGGTTGTTTTGGTGGTTTGCGCACGATCTTTGATAGGAATTAATTGGTTAAAAGATGCCCATAAACAGATTTCTAAAATCTCAGAATCAAGAACTCGAAGCACATGAAGAACTTCAAAGATAAAGGTGAACAGTCAAAGAAAAGCGAGGAAAACTTACTATTTGTTGCATCAAATCAACTTCCAATCGGCTCAGAATGTTGCAATGATGATTGGGATTCATGGAAAAGAAAGAAATCCGATCGAGAAAGATTTAACTACCTGAAAGGTAGATCGACAAGCTCTGGTTTGGCTATGGAACAATGAAGAAGGTGAGGGGTTACTTGATATGTATATATAGGTGTATGTAGTTCAAATTTGAAAAAGCGCCATTATTTCAAATTTCATGAATCATGCGTGATAGCTGAAACAGTTACATAGAGTTGGTGAAAGTGTACCATATGTCCCTGACGTTGATGTTTGGTCAGGCAGTTGGTGGATGTATAGTCACATAAGCAGCAGAAGGATTGATTGAGCACGAACTTTGAACAAACCAAGTACAATCGGGTTGTAATTTAGCACAGTGACAGAACAAGTAATCCCAGTCATGCTTGATACAACAGATGAAATTAAGGGGCAATTGAGAGGGAAAATTGTGCTGGAGTATTAGGCCAGGCTAATTTCAATGAGGTTTTGAGGGATTGGCTAGTCAGATAAATGTAGCATGTATTTTGGCCAGTCAGACAAACAAAGCTTAAGTTTGGACCGAGCAATGATTTGTTGGCCTAATGGATTGGGCCGGGCAAAAGCAACACATGCGTTGGACCGTGCATGAAGTTTGTCTAGTTGATGTGCATGATTCGATTTGCGATCGAGCAGAATGTGCTAGATTGAAAATCGAATTAAGTGTTGTTGAGCGGTGTAAGTCTGAGTATATGCTTGGTTGTCTTTAGAGTGGAATGAGTAGAAGAATGACTAAGTAGCTACTAGAAAGAGAGAAATCGGATAGATTGTTTGCTCGGCCCGGTTGACAACCTAGAAGTTGGTAATCTGCACAGAGACCTATCGAATTAGGGTGTCTAAGGATGGGCATTATCCTTAAGAGATAGAGTCCTAGTGGGAGTTGTTAAAGGGAATTAGAGTTCTACTATCACTCTATTGTGCAAAAGAATACAAACGACTTGGAGTTTGACCTAAGAAAGGTAATGCATTTCTAAATACTCAAATGTAGAGAGCTTTTTCCGCATATTGATTCCTAAAAGCTAACTTAGGCATCAAAGAGTTTTTTGGCACACATTCGCCGATAAGCTCACCATGTTTCTGTTTTTAGGGTAAACGATGCCGTTTACAGAGGTTCGGGCTTGATCATGAGATACTAATGTGTGGGGTAAATTTTGTGTCCACACATTTATAGTTGGTTATTTTAATGGTAAATTACACTTACCTCCCTTGAGATTTTTTACAATTATAGGGATCTTTTTAGTGATTTCAATAATTACACTAACCTCTCTTGCGTTTGAAATTATTATCAAGATTCCCCCACTGTTACTCATTGTTAGTCTATTTAACAGAATTTGCTGATATAATGCTAATGCCATATTGATGTCAGAGGTTATAATACCAAAAATGACGAAATTACCCATTTGTTACTTATCTATTCAAAGGAGAAATTTGACTTACCTCCCTTGAGATTTTGCATATATATTATCAAAGACTCATACATATTTTAGCATTATTTAATAAAATTCTTAAATTTCATGTAATATTAAATACAACTCTCAAATTGTTAAGACATTATTAAATCATTTAATGAAGAAAAACTTAATTTTCATTGATAAAATACTTAAAAATAAACAATCTCTTCAAAATTAATGTTAGATAACATCGTAATAGGGTTGTCCTTGAGATTTTTGGGGCCCAAGGGAAAATCTTAAATTTGGAGACCTTCATAGATAAAATATATATATATTAAAAATTTTACTTTGAAGGTGTATAATGTAAATTCAAAGTTAGTTTAATGCAAGTCATATCTAGAATGAATGAGACATATAAATATAGTTTTTGAGTTAATTTTTAAGAGTATTTAGTATTAATGTATACATAATCATTAAAAAAAATTGTAGAAAAATGGTAATTAAGTACTTTTAATTTTTTTACTAATATCCACTCTCTTTCATCAAATGTTTATTAAATCAATGAAGAAATATATTTTTTTTAATCAAATTTGTGTTTGATGAAAATTCAAAAAGATAAAGCATTGGAGATATATATATATATACATATATATTATATCAAATTTGATGAAAACGGAAATTTGTAGTAAGAGAAGAATTTTTAAAAAGATTTTGAAAAAACTTTGATGAAAGGGTTGAAGTAGTTTATATCAAATAAAGTTTTTTATTCAAATTTAGAATCAAATTAGATGAAAGAAAGTAATGAAGGGTTAAAGATGCGCTAAGGATCTTTAATTTGGATTGCGAAGTTAAATTAGTTAATTTGGGTTTTCATTTTTAAACCTACTAATGTAATAAGAGGTAAAACTATTTGGAGGCCCTTAAAATTTGACAAAAATTGGGGGCCTAAGGTGGCTGCATTGCTCGCCTTAAGCTAGGGCCGACCTTACATCCTAATAATTTAATATAAAACAACGTAAAATTTATCATTTTAAGTAATGTATTTATTATTTGAATTTTTTTTATTATTTATTTTTTAAGTAATGTATTTATTATTTGCATTTATTATTTAACAATTTACATATGAATAAATTTATTTCAACTTTAAAATAATAATAATAAATGCATTACTTAAAATGATAAATTTTAAAATAATAATAATAAATGCATTACTTAAAATGATAAATTTTATGTTGTTTATGTAGTTTGAAATAAGTCTTATATTAAATTAATAGGATGTTATCAAACATTAATTTTAGAGAGATTTTTTTATTTTTAAGTATTTTGTCAATGAAAATTAAGTTTTTTTTTTTTTTTTTGCCCATTAAATGTTTTAATAGTGTCTTAACAACTGAAGGCTTTTATTTAACATTACATGAAATTTAAGAATTTTATTAAATAATGTTAAATTATGTATGGGTTTTTCATAATATATATGCAAACCTCAGCGGAGGTAAGTGTAATTTGCCTATGTTGATAATGAATGGGGCTTCTTGATTTAAGGGTATTTTCGTCTTTTCACGTGCAAATCAAAGGGTAATATGGTCATTTTCACACCTAACTAATGCCGTTTGTACGAATTTAATAGATTGGAGGAATCTTGATAATAGTTTCAAAAGTAAGAAATGTTATCGAAACCACAAGAGAAGTCCTTATAATTGTCAGAAATCTCAGAAGAGGTAAGTGTAATTTACCCTTATTTTAATGTTTCTACAATAGTGCTAGTTCTTCTTTTTCAATTGTAATGTTTTCTTTTCTTTTCTTTTCTTTTTTTTTTTTTTGGTTAAAGGGAAACTCATTGAAAATTAAGAGTTATAGCTGTAGGATATGTAGCTCCTCTAGCATCATCATACAATTAACTTGCAATAAAACATGACTGGTAGTGTAAAATGTGTAGTCTGTCAATCATTTGGGCTCCATGGTTTGCTAGTGAGTCCGCATAAGCATTTCTTCTCTAAAGATGTGATTAATTGAGCGGATGCTCAACTGCTCCAGTAGGTACCCACAGTTGTAAACCAGATTATAAAGATGGTGGTTCTCATTTGATTTACCCATGATCAACTGAATGAGATTGATGGCATCCGTTTCTACTAGTAGATAGCTAATGCCATTATGAAGAGCCAACTTGAGACCATCACGAAGTGCCCATGTTTCTGTAGAAATACTAGTTATGGTACCAATATTTCTACTAAAACATATCACCCTCTATAATGGTTCTAGTTTAGACCCTACCCATTTTATGCTCTTAGATCTGGGTTTTCGTACTTTTAATTGATGTTCATATCCTTTATCATCTTGTTGGTAGTTAAGTTGGGTTGTTGGTCGTATTTGAAATAGGTTGGGAGTTAGTTTTCTAAAGAACTATTGTTTAGTTTTCTTCTAGTTTGCTCGAGCGGTGTTTTGGTCAATCGAGTGGTCTTTTGGATCTCCTAGTATTTTTGCAGGCCTGCAAAACTTCTGAGAGTAAGATATCTTTGCTTGAGCGGTCCTTCTTACACTTGAGCAATCTTCTGCAGTCTGCAAACTTTTGAGAGGGGGTCATTGTGTGCTTGAGCGGTGTTTTGGTTGCTCGAGCGGAGTCACTTATTGTCTTTGACACTCGAGCGGTGTTTTGGTAGCTCGAGTGGTCTGCGCGTATATCAGTTCAAGAAAATGGAGTTTTTCAATCACTTTTTCATTCCTCTCTCTGTTTAAACCTAATTTTATTCCCCTCTCTCTCTAGTTCTTACCTTAAAACCTCAAATATACCCTCACCCATTGATTTCTTCACCATAGCTCCTTGGAGAAAAATGTGAAGCTTATTGAAAGCTTCAATCTAATTGGAAAGGATCTTGTTTTTTATTCCATCAAACTTTAACTCTTGTTTTCTTCATGTCCTAAACTTGAGGTAGGGATTTCTTCAACCTTTAGTATGATTCTTAGCTTAGTTATTTGTTTTTTGAAAAGGTTTAGTGGGGTTAAATCTAGGGTTTGATTTGAAAAGTAAAAAAGGGGTTTCTCAAATAAATTATTGAGAAGGATTGTGGAAGTATATATATATATATATATATTGTTGGTTGTGTTGGAAATTCCTTTTTTAAATGTGATTTTGAAAATAAAGGAGGTTTTGTTTAAAAAATCATTGATGTATGATTTTATAAAAGAAAAGGGAATGATGTTGGGTTTTGAAAGATATGAAAAATGTATCTGTTGATGATGAGTGTGGAGTTGGATACTTATTATTGCTTCCATCTTGGAATTTATGAGATTTTATCTGTTGTTGGAAAATTATCCGTTGAATAGAAATATCTGTTTTGGGCCATCGGTGGAGAATAGTTTTGATTGTTGTAGAAATTGCATAAGAATTAGGTTAATTGAAACTAATTACCCCGTTCATATTGCATTGAACATTATTTCATATTAAACATTGAAAATGTATTTTTTTTGAGAAAATGGGTGTACACCTTGGTGAATCTGTTAGGGGGTGTGGTTGTGGTTATATTGTTGGCCTGTGTATCCTTAGTGAAAGTTTAGAAACCCGTGTGGTTAGGTGCCAATCCTTCCGGTTAGTACCGGTAAAATGGCTTTGGTAGTGCTTGTATAGCCTACTGGTAGACATGTACCTAGAGATTCCCAGTGTTTTGTATCCACTGCCTTGTTTTCTTATGTAAAAGGATATTTTTCATGAATTGATATATAATTCTGGCATTGTATTGTTTTGAGATTGAAATGAAAAATGTTTGACAAATGACATGCATATGCATTCACCTTATGACTTCGTTAAGTTTTATACACTGTGTTAAAGTATCTCTACTGAGCTTTAGCTCACCCTATGTGGAAAACAACTTTAAGGTGCAGATGGTATGCCTCCACCATGGGCATAACTTGGGAGGACTTGGAGCCAATAGCTTCTTTTGTTTTCTTTGATGTAATTATTTTTGTACAAGTCATGGGCTTTAACTGTATTGAGTTGATCTCACTTTTGTTATACCCAAGCATTGACTTGGAAAGATGTAGCCATTAGGGCATAAGCTTATCTATATCTCCTCTGCATTTTTATTCATATAGAGATGTTTATGGTATAGATTCAAGATCCAAGATTTATGAATGTATACACGCATATGTCATCTTTTGTAAGATCAAAAAGTATCAATGAAATGTTAAATATAACGCTAGTGACACATTTTACGGTATATTATAATGTGGGTTGTTATTATTATTTCGGGGCGTTACAATCTCTTATAAGGCCGCCATTACTAATAGTTCTAGGGTTTTCTTTTACAGCCCTGTCAGTGTTGAGCTTGTACATTCCAAGAGGTGGTGCTTTCCAACCAACGTTGATGGTTCTGGGGATTTTACTATTGTGGTTGTAGTTTGAGAGGTGTTGCCATTTAATGATAGTAGCAAATATCGAGGTGGGGTTGGTTGGGTTGAAGCAATAAGAGTTCCTGGTTTTCTAGATATTCTAGCACAATATAGGAAAAAGGACAGACCAGCGAGCTGATGAGTGGTGGACAATTTTGGATTGGCAATTGGTTTTGATTCAGTCAGAAGGGTTTGGAAGGGTGAGAAATGGAGTATTAGGTAGGATCCCTCTGTTGTTCCAAATGGTTAGGGTAAAGGGATAGTCTCAAAGGACGTGTGTTACGATTTCGAGGGCTTGTGAGTAGATGGGGCAGGGGTCAAAGGGGTGATGTTTCTAAGTTGGAGAAAGGATTGGGTTTTGAGTCTATTGTGGATGCAAAGCCAAAGGAAGTGGAGGGTTCGTGGGTTAGCATGTGTGTGCCAAACCTAGGACCAATTTGGAAGTGGAGGCGAGACTTTGAAGTCATTAGCGATGGGGTAAACAAATCAGCTGGAGAAGTGCCTATCTGGAGACTATTTCCAAACATAAGAATCATTGGCCGATGATAACCAAGATAGGGTAATGTTACAAATGCCGGTGAGGATGGGGGATAGTAGAGTAACAATGATCTTCAATTGTTGTGAATACCCTTAGATTGAGTTTTGGATGGGACCACTATCTAACCAATTGTCAAACCAGAAAGATGTATTGAGGCCATTCTTGAGAAGGACGTTTTAGCCTATTTTGATGATTTATTGGCCTATTTGAATGCTTTTCTAAGTGTTTGAGGCACAAGTATAAGGTCTACTGGTGTTGGGATATTTGGAATGAAGAATTTTGGTCCAAAAGGATTTCCCATCATTTTGTAGTCTCCAACCTAGGTTAGCCATGGTAACTTTGTTGGCAAGATCTGATTGTCTAATACTTAAGCCTCTGTGAGTTTTAGGTTTGGTGACTGTGTCCTAGTTGAGAGGGTGGATTTTTCGAGCTTCAGGGTAGAACCCCAAAGGAAATCTCTGTTGAGTCTGTCAAGAGTGTTGGTGACTGATTTGGGAAGGTAGTTACACTGCATGATGAAAGAAAGGATGGCGACATTGACAGCTTTAAGGAGGGTAGTATGATTAGCAAGTGAAAGGAGCTTACTTTGCCATCCTGTAAGCTTGGATTGGATTTTGTCTATCGAATGAAGCTTTGTTGGGTCTAGAATGTTGAATGGGATAGCCATGGTATGTTCCAAGATTTTTTGTTAGAGGAATATCAAGTGTGTTTGCTAATTGGAGTTGACTTTCTTCATCAAGATTGGATGAAAATAATACCTTGGATTTGGAAAAATTGATTTTTTTGTCTTGACTTGAGGTAGAAATCCTCAAGAATGGAATTGATTTGAAGGCAATTTGTTTCAGAAGTGACACCAAAGAGGATTAGGTCATTGGCGACAAAAAGGTGAGATAAAAAAGGGCCACCTCTATTGAGTTGATGGGTTTCTAAAGATTTTGGTCATAGGAAAGGGAGATATTGATGGAGAGATATTCCGGGCAAAGAATGAAGAGGTAGGAGGAAATGGGATCACCTTGTTGGATGGCGCTCGATGGCTTAAACTAGTTTATGACTCCTCCATTGAAACTGATGGTAAGGGGGGAGGATGAGAAGACACAAGCCATGACCAATTTGATAAAGGAGGGGAGGAAGTTGAAGAAAGATAGGATTTTGTTAGGTTTTTATTCTTGGCAATCCCCGTTTGACAAAACTCCTTTCAGTTGTAAATGTATTCAATCTTTCTATTTCAGTAAGGCTATGCGTTTTAGATTCAAATCCAACCCGAATTAGGCCTTGCAGAAATGTTTCAAAAGTTAATTCTTTCTTGTTTGCCACTATGTCGGGTCCGGGGCAGCCCCTAGATGGGGTCGAGGGGCAGCACCCCTGAAGCAAAAAGCTAAATTGCAGTCAAAGTTGTTTTCCGCACGAGTGGCCATTCCTGCGCTCAAGCGAAGATCGCGGCCTTTCAGAAGTTTCACTCGTCTGCAAAAGTACTGGGAGTTGTTTTTTTTCCACTCGAGCGGCCATTCCTGTGCTCGAGTGTAGATCAGCGGCCATTCTTGTGCTTGAGCGGAGATCCCGGATCTGTTTTCTACAAATATGTGTTTCAGTCCGATTTTAGGTTTACGGCTTCCAGATCTTCTTCTTGGGTATTAGAGTTTTATTCTGGAGCTTCTTTGCTTGTTTCCTTTGATATTTGTGAGAGTTACAATCATAAATTGAGTGGATTATATCAGAGGGTTTGTTTGTTTTATTTATTCAATACCTTTCAATGAAAAAAAAAACAAAAAGATGTTGACAAACCAAAAGTTTTGAGGTCCTTACCTGATTGGTTCCAACCAAAATAGTGAGACCTTTGATGAATTTTATCAGAGCGGTTTGCTCTATTTACAAATATTACAATGCAAAATAGTAAGACCTTTGATGAATTTTATGTGAAGTTGAGTGACATTGTAAATTTTAGCTTCAATTTAGGTGAAAAAAATACTAGAATCCAAGATTGTGGGAAAAATTTTGAGGTCCTTACCTGATTGGTTCCAACCAAAAGTTACGGTTATTAAAGAGGCTCAAGATGTTGACAACCTCAAGCTGGATCATGTGGTTGGAAATCTCCAAACTTATGAGGCACATAGGAATTTCAAAAAGAGACAAAAAGATGATATTTCTTTTAGTAGTGCTCATAGAGTTGGAAAAGATTCTGATGAGGATTGTGAGATTGATTCTAAGATTACGGATGCTTTCGTGAAACAATTTAAAAAGTCTTTTCTGAAAAAGAATCCTAATCTTTCAGAATCACCTCATAAATCCAAAGGCAAAGATAAACTCAAAATTAATTTTATAACCAAGAAGGAGAAGGAGAAAGGAAAGATACAAGGGAACTCTGAAAGAGTCCAATGCTATGAATGCCAAGGATTTGGCCACTTTGCTTAAAAATGCCCTAATCGGTTGAGGAAGAATAAAGCCTTCGCTATCACTTGGGATGATGAATCCGAGTCTGATAAAGATGAAAGTGACAATGAAGCACAAGGTGAAGAGGGGCATGAACAATTCCTTACTTTCATGGCGGCTTCTGAAACTGAAGGACAAATAGAGTATCCGAAGAGGCTGGTTGAGAATGCCACTGATGATGAATCCTTGGGGCATGAAGATGAAGAGCTTCAGCAAGCTTATAAAAAGTTGTATAAGGAATCTCTTAACTTATCCAAATTGAATGACAAACTCACTATGAAACTCGAAGCATATGAAAGTGAGAATGTCAAATTAAATAAGGAGATTTCCGAGATTATGAATGATGCTATTAAGATTTCTAGTGATCGACAAGCTCTTTGTGCGAAACTCTTGACTTGTCAGACAGAGAGGAATGAGCTACAGCAAATCTATGCAAAGTATGAAGAAAAGATTAAAACTCTCAAGATGTATCAAGTTGCCTTGGATGAACTAATGATCAAGAAAGAGGAAGAGCTCAAGTGTGCTATGGCTACCATTGGTCTTTGGAACAAAGGATCAAAGACATTGGACAATATCATTGGGTCTCAAAAAATGTGTTATGACAAGAGTGGCATTGGCTTTGGTGATAACAAAGAGCAAAAATCGAGTGCATCTGCATGTCATGATACAAGAACTCAAGGGCAGAGGGAGCGCAAGATTCAATGAGAGGAAAGACTTCTCAATCTTTTTAAAGTTGGTAAGGTCAAAGAAAAGAAGGTACACCCTGTTTTTGTTTGTCATTATTGTGGTATGTATGGTCATATATGCCCTTATTGTTATGAGTTGCATGAGAGAGTGTCTCATAGAGATGAAAGAAATTCCAACGTCTCGTGGGATAAGAGACACTTCTTTGGTTGTAATGAGGTTATGAGTCATAATAGACCTTGCTATTTTGATTTGCTTGAGACCAAACATGGAGCGAGTTTGCATTTTCCTAGACCTAGGTATAAGAAGTTGGAAACCAAGTCGAGACGGGTTCCCATTGAAGGAGAAGGGAACCACAATGTCAAGACACCACCGAAGAACTGCAATTCTCACAACTGTGTTCATACAAAAGCGGTTTAGGTGAGAAAACTTGACTTGTGCTAATTTAATTATTTGTTTTTTTAGTTTTTGGATTTCTATGTGTTTTTTTTTTTTTTTGAGTCATTTAATATATGCTTGTTTGTTTTTCTATCTTGCTTTGTTTAAAAAAAAAAAAAAAATTGTGTACCTGTTCGTTTCTATCTTGCTTTGTTTTTTTTTAAAAAGAAAAGAAATCCAAAAAGATTTTACTAGAAATTTTTGAGAAGTTCTTGTTGCATATTGGAATTGATGAGAATATCCATTGCATGTTAATATGTGTGTGCTTTCTCTGGTCATTACTCATCTCGGAGTGTGTGTTCTTTGATTAGTATGTCTTATTCTGTACACACTCTTGGATTAGCAAATGTCGGAGTCTTCCGCCTTAGTGATCATTTTTCTCTATGGACTTCTGGCATTGTATCTTTTGCTTTTCTAGAGGAATTGACCTATACTAGCATATCATGGGTGATGTTGAGTCTCTTAACCACCTTCTATCTTTTTGCATCTCCACGGCTTTTCCCTCAGTTCTTTGCAGTTAAGGCATGAGGAAAAGGCTACCTTAGAGTCACCAACCAGGCTATCCTTATTGTCTCCATGCTTCTCTGGTTCAATTTCTATACTCTCGAGCATGTCAGCCGCCAATGAGTGTGCAAAAGAAAGAAAAAAATGCTCAAAAGAAAGAAAAGAAAAAATATGTAAAAGAAAGAAAGAAAAAAAAAGATTCATTGATTGAGGGGGAGCCTCCGCTTTTACTTAACAAATACTCCTTGTTTCCTAGTGGTTTGACTTTCTTTAGTTGTGTTTAGATTCTCTTGCCAGAGGTCCAGCTATTAGATCACTACTAGGATTTGAATCTAGTGTTTGTCGAACTCCAAGAGTCACACACACACACTTTTATCATGGGATCTGTACTTTTCACATAATGCATCACTTTCTTTTATGAGGAATCTTCTAGAGGCTATGCACATTGTGTTTTCAAGTAATTATGTTTCTTGGATAATCTTGTGTGTTTTAAGGTACAAATCTGAAATTCCTTACTTGTTGCACCATATTTTTTTTCTTTTTCTTGTTCATTGTTTTCTGTATAGTGTTTGTAGTTGCTTTTAGGAAGGGGGGAGTTTAGTTTATCATTGCAAGGGTTTTTTTTTTTTTTTTTTTGCATGAACTTAAATTGATTGGTTTGGTAAGGGAGGGTAAGGGAGATTGGCATTAGTTGGTTTGTATGTTACTATCCACTGCTTGTTTATTGCTTACTTCTCGGAGGTTTTTAATTTTTACATCATCAACATCATCTTGTTCTTGCTTATGTGGTTTATGCTCTTACTTTCGTTGTTTGAGCTTCCTTTGACAATTCATGACAAAAAGGGGGAGAAGTTTGAGTCATAATCAAAATGGTTTTTGAGTGTGTTTGCGTGTTTCTTAGGATTGTCATCTATTCATGCTACATGTTCTTAAAATCTCTAATTTATATCTATTCATATTTCCATCTCATGCTTCAATATAATCTTGTCATATGTCTATTGCTTTTTCATATATTCTTGTGGTACTAATAGTTGTTTTGGAGATTGTGGCACTAATAGTTGTTTTGTAGATCATGACCTTGAGAAAGAAGTTTGTTTTTGTTAGCTGTAATGGGTTGGGGTGATTAAGATTTTATTTGTTAGGTGTGTTTTGTCACGATATTGCCAAAGGGAGAGATTGTTAGGTTTTTATTCTTGGCAATCCCATTCGACAAAACTCCTTCCAGTTGTAATTGTATTCGATTTATTTATTTCAGTGAGGCTATGAGTTTTAGATGCGAATCCAACCCGAATTGGGCCTTGCAGAGATGTTTCAGAAGTTAATTCTTTCTTGTTTGCCATTTCGCTGACTATGTCGGGTTCAGGGCAGCGCCCAAGCGGGGTCGAGGGGTAGCACCCCAGAAACAAAAGGCTAAATTGCATTCGAAGTTGTTTTTTCGCTCGAGCGGCCATTCCTGTGCTCGAGCAGAAATCGCGACCATTCAGAAGTTTCACTCGCTTGCAAAAGTACTGGGAGTTGTTTTTTTCGGCTTGAGCGGCCATTCCTGCGCTCGAGCGTAGATCCACTCGAGTGTCTATTCTTGCGTTCGAGCGGAGATTGCGGATCGGTTTTCTATAAATATTTGTTTCAGTCTGATTTTAGGTTTACGGCTTCCAAATCTTCTTCTTGGATATTAGGGTTTTCTTCTGGAGCTTCTTTGCTTGTTTCCTTTGATATTTGTGAGTGTTACAATCATGAATTGAGTGGATTATATCAAAAGGTTTGTTTGTTTTATTTATTCAATATAAAGGAGAGAGTTGTTTTTTGGTGGATTCTGGAGTGGCTCATCGTCATGTATTCAACATCGGCATTGTGGATTCAATGTTGTACAAGACAATTTCGAGGTGAAGACGGGGCTGGAAGGGGCACATAGGGGTCGGTTCGATTCGGGCGTAGATTCGTTAGGTAATTGAGAGTACACTTGTGTAATTCATTTATTTTTTTTAGTATATGATTTTGTGGC
This sequence comes from Camellia sinensis, assembly GCF_055761805.1. Taxonomy (NCBI): domain Eukaryota; kingdom Viridiplantae; phylum Streptophyta; class Magnoliopsida; order Ericales; family Theaceae; genus Camellia; species Camellia sinensis. The sequence goes on from NC_138964.1 coordinate 78,549,161, forward strand.
TTTTGCTTGTAGTTTTTTTTTTTATCACAAATGGAGGTGCTCCAATTGTGGTTTTTCCATGTAAAATCGTTATGTCGGTTTGTCTTTAATTGTTTGATTGAGATTGTTATTTACTGGTTAAAATTGATATATAATCACAAATCAATATCTAGGGGATTTTTAGATTTTTCAGATTTTTTCAATGAAACCCCATTCAAGTCTGTCAAATGCTTTCTCTAGATCGAGCTTGATGAGCATGTTTGCTGATTTGCATTTTTTGGTTCTGAAATGGTGTACAACTTCTTGGACAATAATGACATTGTCAGTGCCTCTTCTACTAGGGATGAAGTTGGATTGCAAAGGGCCGATGAGATCATCAAGGAGAGGCCTAAGGTGAGCAACAATAGTTTTGGTGATGAGCTTGTAGATCGTGTTGCACAGGCGTATTGGAGGGAACTGAGTGACAAGTTCTGGTTTGGTGTGCTTAGTTATGAGGCATAGGAGGGTTTGGTTAAGGGCTGGGGGGATTGAGCCAGATTCGAAGGCTTGAGTGGTGCACTGCAAAAGCGAGTTGGCTACAATGTCCCAGTAGCGTTGGAAGAAGCCTGGGTTAAGACCATTTGGGCCAGGGCCATTCCACGGTTTGAAGGTCCAAAGAGTGGTTTTGAGCTTGGCTGGGGTTGGGGAAGCTGAGAAATCATTATCCATACAACAACCTATGTAATATATCAAGGCTGCTGCTCAGGTCAGACTGTAATTTGAAGCCAGCTTTCCTGCAGCAACCATATTTGTACTGGAATGAATTCGGATTGGGCATTTCTTTCTATTGATTATTTTTACTACTTTTTTCCATTTTTGTGCTAAAGAGTTAGGTTTTTGGAACAGGGTTGGCAGTTGAATAGGATACTGATGAAATTGTTTGTAAAGGAATATATAACCAATGAAATCATTCAATTGCGATCTAAGCATGTTTTTGTTTGTTTTTGTTTTTTTTTTTTTCTTTTTAGGAGTCTTTTGCCTGAATGAAAGAATCCAAAAAAATTCTTCCAATGAGAATTAGGTATGGAAGAAAAAGAAAAGCAAAGAAAAGAACTAAATTTTCTTGTTATTTCTGCAGCACAAAATCCTTCAATGAGATTTCCATTTTCCATTGAATATAACTATACAATTTTTTTTTCCTCTCTTTTCCTGACTCATAGCTGCTTCACCCCCCGATGAAAAAAAATAATTCAACCTTTCTACCTTTTTCTAAATTTCTAGCAAAGACATCCTGGTAGAGATGCCAAAGCATCCCAATCACAACTTCTTTCCAATGTTTGCAAACCTTCTAGCCACTCCAAATATAACTGCCTTCGTCAGAAGTCCTCGGTCAAGACTACAGGCAAGCACTACAGCCCCACCAACAACAAGAATCCTAGGTATGTTCATTCCCGATGGCTTCTCATCAGATGAATCCAGGGTTTCAATCTCTGATGAACTGCTGCTTGTACTTTCCAAGGATCTCAGGTAGTCTTCATTAACTTTAGTGTTGATCTGAGCCATGAAAGCACAACGTGAAAGTGGGGCACCAGATTCTCTATCTCTCTGATATGCACGCAAGCCAGGGTCTATCTTCTTGACAGCTCCCCACATACCCTGCCGGACTCCAAGCTTTGCAATCTCCCAAGGTATACCCATCTCTTCATGATGGAACAGTAACACCTCACATGCAGTAAGCTTCCCATCCCCTCTCTTTGATTCAACTGGGTAAATTCCAAAAATACATAATATTAGTTTCTGAAGGTTCAGAGATCAGGAAAATTGAACTACTAGGGGGTATTGAGTGTTTGCTTTTCAGGCAGTAAATGTTTAATTTCTCATTTTCAGATAATCTAAATTACTAAGGAAGGTGTTATACTTTATATTAGTAGTGCAATACTAAAAAAGTTCAAAGAATTAGATGAAAAGCCATTGCAGTTGCCTTCACAAGCATTCAATTAGCTCACTCAGATTGCTATGGAAGTAAGAAAATAATTTTTGCAGCGAACTTCAACTCAACACAACTCAACAAGCCTTAATCACCATAACAATATTGGTAGTAAAAATAAATAGCCTGTAATTACCTGCACGTATGCACCAACTTGAATAATACGAATCAACACGCCTTGGTTTGTTGCGCTGAGGTACAGAGGAGCAGGGTACTCCCTACAAAAATATACAAAAAAAAAAAAAAATGAAGTCAAATAGTTAATTCCTGGGACTATATACTATAAGGAAGAAAACTGATCAAGATAATCGAATGCTAGAAAAATGGCTGAATTTAATGTTCCTAAGTGAAACAGGCACCAACTGATTACAAATCAAAATCAGTCCATCAGTGCATACAACTTCAAGTTTTAGATACATTTTTTTGGTGCAATGGGTATACAGTATAGGATCTTAACTCCTAAAACTTAAATCTTTATACACATAAATCTGCTCAACTTGATCTTCACGTGAGTTGCATAATTTGAAGTTCAGTTTAGAAAGTTCTTTGTATGTCATACCAACACAAAACTGAACTTCAATGTGCATGATTCTTTGCTAATTGTGTTATTTTCAATATTTTTCAAGACTAGAGACACAATTGAATTATTCAGGATTAATTTCTTTAACAGTGATACTACATTTTATACACAGTATGTATCAACTAAGAAGTACAGACACTTCTAAGAAGGTGGCGTGTTGTGTCAGATATCAAGATGACACAACATTTGTTGGACACTTCCTAACACCTATCGAGCACACGTCCAAACTATTTGATTCTATCTACTTGCTTTCGAGTGTACCAGGAAAAACAAAAGAATCAAATACCAATTATCTTCAAATAGATCAAAGAAACAACCAGCAGTAAAATCATGCACAAGATAAAGAAACCAGAACAAAAAACATCTGTGGAATATTACCCAATGTACAAAGATAGTTTTTGGTTCTAAAAATATACCTTTGTAACACAGTAATATGATTGTTTTGATTCCCAAATTCGACGGCCTATAATGTATTCCCTATTGCTACAGAAGAAAGGAAACTGCATGACCAAAAATAAAATAGTTAGAAGACACAAGGCCATAAAACCAAGATGAACAAAGCATAATATTATAAGATGCAAACAGAAAGAATGCTCTCCCTACCTTGCGTTCCCACTGCACAATCATAGTTCCAGTGGTGGGGCACTCTTCCAAAGTTTGAGCGTGTACAAGCATGTCATCCCACTTCAACTTCAATCGAAAATCGTCGTCCCAAAAGAAATCCCTCACCATCTCAGGTGTGGCATCCTCAAACACTGTACTACTACGATATTGAGGGGCTCCATTCTGGAAAATGCCATGAAAAATCTAATGCAATCAATCACAAGTTGTTTTGTACAAGAAGAACAGAATTATACAAGTGCAATTTACAAAACCCAGTTTTATTCTTCAAATTAACTACTAGTATTCAACGTAAAACACCTTGAAAGAGGAAAAAAAAAAAAAAAAAACATACCTCAGGATCTCTGCGCCAAGCTTGATAGCTCATAGTGGGTGTGGATCGATCCATCATGTGAATCCAAGCAGGGCCATCATCTTTCTCCTCTACAAGTCTACATAAATGGTCTAAGTCATTATGCCCAACCACAACTGGTTTTGCTTCTTCTAGATGTGATGAACAACTGAAACAACAACAACAACAACAATTCAACTGTTAGAAATTTCAACTTTACTTTGCAAACCCATCTTCCAATTTATATTTGAAGTAAACAAACACTTTTGACTTTTGATTCCAAGTGTAATAAGTTCCAACAAGGAGAAGGGTATTTTCAACATTTGACCCATAAAACAGTTCAAGAAAAAAAAGAGAGGATAATTTGAGAATTTTGAACCAACCTGCTGTCAGAAATTGAGATTGAAGATGGAGATGAAATCTCCTTTTCAAACCCAGTATTGAAAATCCAAGAAATGAAGCTGGACAATAGCAATTTCAATTTCAATCCAGAAGCTTTGGAAGGTGATGACAAAGAAAGAGGAGCAAGATTAGCCCAATTGGGTTTCCATGCCCAGCCAACCATAACCCCAATAAAAACAGCAATCCAGAGAGGAGCCATGAAAATCATGAGTTCTATCAACACATCCCAAATTGTGGGTCGTTGTAAGATCTCAAACAAAGCAGAAACCAAAGCCATATCACCCACCCACCCACCCACCAACCCCTCAGGAAAGATTAATCTATGATCTAACAAAGATTAGTTGGGTTTGGATAACAAGACACAACACAAGTGTGCTAAATGGAAGAGATTTTTCCTCTCTTAAAAAGGAAAAAAAAAATAAAAAATTAAAAAAAGAGGATAAGGATGTTTGAGATTAGATTAGAGATAAGCGGTAGAAGAGAGATGTTTGAGATCTCTTCCTCTCTCTCTCTCTCACATGTGGCAGCTTTTCAAAGCCTTCCTGACCAAATACAGCTCCTATAATTTAGAGGAAACAAAAACAGAAAGACCAACAAAAATAAAAATTAAAAGTACTTCCTTAAATAAGAACTAAAATTTAATTTGTTTGATTGAATGAATGAGATTGAGCCTTTGAGGGAGCTGGATTGGACAGAGCATGCAATTCTTAAATGATGAGTGAAGATACAATTGATGAGGATAATAAGATGAGGAGCTTTCAATGCTACTATATAGTATGGTATGGATTGTGTTTCGCTGTTTTGGCCGGAACCCAATAAATCAATTGTGTGTATCACCGCGTTCTCATTTTTCACGTTCTTGTTCTTTGACTTTGAACTTTTCTTTTCTTTTTTTCTTTCTCTTTTTTTTTTTAATTTTTCTTTGACTAAAAAATTGTACTTACCATGTGTTAGAGCAATCTTCAACATATGGGCAAATTATCGATGCCACCTACCTTCAAATTTAATGAGAAACACAACGCGGTCATTCTGTAGTACATGTATAAGTTATCATATTTTTTGTGTGTTAATTTTACTTTTATAATAAGGGGTTAATTTCATTTTATCTTTTAAATTAATTTTTTCCTTTTACTTTATTTTTAAACTATTAGGGCGTGTTTGATTGGGGAGATTGGGGGGGACTATCCACTATTTGGATTACAATCCAAATAGTGTTCCTTATCCGTCGTTTGATTTTTTTTTAGTCCGTCGGACATGGAGTTCGGCCGGACTCTCCATGTCCCCCATATGGGGGACTACTGTGTCCTGGGGGGGTGGGATAGAATGTGGGGGACTATCTACTGTTGGGATTAGATGCGAAAATGACCATTTTGACCCTCTACTATTTAATTATCTATTATATTTAATAAAATTCAATAAAATTTAAATGTCTCAATTTAAAAATAAAATAATTTTATTTAACTTTTTATTGATGTTTTATTTATTTAATTTTTTAAAATAATTTTTTATAGATATTTTATTGATGTTTTATTTTAAAATTTTGTTTATAATTTATTTAATTTCATTATTTAAATTTTAATAGGTGTTTTATTTAAAATTTATTTAAAATTTTAATTAAAAAAATAATATAAATTTTTTATACAGGTTATACAGTATTTTATTAAATCAAATTTAGTGGTTATTTATTTATTTAATTGTGTAAAAAAATAAATTTATTTAATTGTGTAAATAAACAAACACAGTAAAGTTTTGCATGTAAAAAAAATAATGATTTGTTATACAGTAATGATTTAAAACAAATTTTATTGATATTTTATTTATTTATTTATTTAATTTAAAAAAAACGAATTTATTTAATTAAAAATAATTAAAATATTAAAGATATGTTTAATATTGCTATTACTTAGTACACAATTGAAAAGGGTAAAATAGTCTTTTGTTCATTTATCCTATCCAGTCCGTCCAACCAAACGTTGGATTCACTGAAAATAGTCTTATCCAGACATCTAATCCCATGAAAAAACAAACACAGGATACATATCCAATCCGACCAAATAGTCCGGGGGATTCACAGTCCCAGGACTCAAGTCCGATGGATTCTAATCCCCCCTTTTCCAGTCCGTCCAATCAAACACATTTCATCTTCATAGTTTTTAAAGTTTTTGATTTTTGATCTTACAAATCAATAACTATCAAAATTTAATTTAATGAAAAAAAATTGTTATAGAATTTTAACAATTTAAATCATATGACAAACACTCATTAAATTAGTTGTGAAGTGTAACTTGCTTAAAATCATAAGAAAAGTTTAAATTGTGACAAAAGGTATCTATAATTTCTAAAAGGATTAATTTCACTTACACCCTTTAAACAATTTATATTTTTTTATTTTATCTTTAAATTATCAATTTCGCCTATTTAACAATGGACAAATAGTAATAATAATAATTGCCTACCTCTTTTTTTTACTTTTATTTTTATTTTTATTTTTTTCAAAAAGACAATTACCTTTCCAACCATTATCATGTTTCTTCCTCCATTACTCAAACTCTAGCTTTGTTTTCCTCCCCCACTAGTTTCACTGCCACTTTAGCTATCACTCTTCACCACAAAAGTAACAATAATAATAATAATTGCCTACTCTTTTTTTTTTTTTGGAAAAGACAATCAATAACGTTAGGTATTATCACGTTTCTTCCTCCATCACTCAAACTCTAGCTTTCTTTACCTTTCCCACCAGTTCCACTACCACTTCAGCAATCACTCTTCACCACTCTTTACAACCTTGGCTGCCACCCCTCCCCACCCTTCTGTACGGCCGAGTAAGAAAATTGAAAATTTCACAAATTAAACCGGTCTAGGTGAATTTGATAAGTTTGATTTTGTTTCTTAAATTTGTAATTTGGTCCTGTTTTGGAAACTTGAGGAATCAGTCTCCGTGGATTGATTTCAGATTTAGATCTATGATTTTGAATTTAAATCGAACTGGATCGTATAACTTAAATCATATATGTTTATTTACTAAATATTATATTTGTTTAAGTCAATAGTGAAATAATGTACATGTTTATGTTTAGAAAATTTATGTTTCGAAAAATCATAATAGATTAATGTCGAACAATATATGCCCACTACGAGAAATTAAAGATTTTAGAGTAAAAAAATTTAGGGACAAAATATTTTTGTTGCCAAAAGTGTTATTATTTTATTTTTAGCGACAAAATTAGACATTTAGTAATGAATTACATTTTGAGATCAAAAGTTTTGTCTCAAAAAATAAATCTTTTGGGACCAAGTTATTTTTTTTCCTAAAAGTACATTTGTTAGTGACAATTTCAAAATTTTGCCTCTAAAAGTTGTTATTTTTATTTTTATAATTTACATGACAATTTTTTAGTAACTATCCTCACAACAACTAAAATTGGTTCCTAATTATTTTCTGCAACAAAAATTATACTTTTAGAGATTAAAAAATAAAAAAAAAAAACTTTGTTTCCAAAACTCGAATATGTTGCAGTGAGTTAATTTTATGTTTTTGCTTAACAAGTAAATATTATAAGGATAGTTTGTTTGATGAACATATTATTATTTTTAAAATTTATGATAGGTTGAATTTTTTTTTTTAAATATTATATGATTCTTCTTATGAATAGATTATGTGAAACCGTGATTTCAAATTGAACCAAACAATGTTTAAATAGTTTGGTTTAATTGGTTCCATAATTTTAATAGTTTAATTTGGCTCCAATTTTTATGAAACCCTAAATAATAAATTAATTCTGATTTCATCTCAAACTGATCTAAATGGGACCATATTCACCTCACACTCTTAACCCATTATCCCTACCAAACCACTATGTGTAAACTCTCCAAACTACAACAACCACCACACCCCCCCCCCCCCAAAAAAAAAAAAAAAATTTATACATATATGTATATATATCCTCCTTTCCACTCCATCTTTCTAAGGCATTTTATCAAACATGGAAATTACTTTCCCCTTCATCTTTCTAAGACATATTATCAAACCTGGAAATTACCACTCTTAAAATGACAATGGGCTCTTTGAAGCATTTCGTCAAATATAGGAAACTATCTAACTCCTCATGGCCTATTTTAACCTCCCCTACAACCAATAGACCTTTTCATAGTCTCCTCCTCGCAAGCATCATGGATAATGCCATCAAAAAACCAAAAATAAAAAATAAAATCAACAGAGAAAAAAAGCTTAGGGCTTTTGTTGGCAAAGATGAAGGCGATGAACTTGTTATCATTGTTGACAGTTCTTATAACATTGGTGAATTGTGGCTCTCAAGTGACCACCACCCCATAACCCTCCACGGGAACCCCCATTCCATTCCCTCACAAATTTCTTATCTACCACTTCGTCACCATTCATTTTTCACGGCCATTATTCATCACCAATCCCCCAGTAATCCCCATATCTTCAACATCGTCTTCTACATCCTCGTTACCTCATTTCCCACCTCAGCTACCATGGCCATACCATCACCACCAACCACGATGAAAAGCAAGTTCAATATCCACATTTTCATAGCACTCAAACCCTCTTATCTTTTACTTCATTGTTCACTGTTCACTGTTCATTGGCATCTCCAAAAGTAATTGGTAAAACAAAAAAGAAAGGTCAAATACAAAATGATCCTTGAAATATACATCATGTGCCAATTTGATCCCTAGTATTTCATATGTGCCAATTTAGTTTTAACCTATTGATTTTATCCCTAAATGGTCCCCACCTTTATTTCCGTCTACAATTAATAAATAAAGGGTGTTTTCATTAATTTACCTGAAAAACTTAAGTGATTCGTGATTAGATCAAGACTTAATTATGCTAATTCCCAACCAATTAAAACTCACATTCTAAATCATCAAGCACGTATGAAAGTGATTTAAATTGTTATTTCAGAAACAATAAATAGACATAAACGATTTTACGTGAAAAAATCACTATTGGAGCACCTCCAATTGTGATTAAAAAAATCACAGGCCACGAATCAATCCACTACTGAAGAAAGAAAGATTACAAATATACCAAACAAATTACCCAAACGCTGTCAATTTGTCTTCCACAATTTGTATATCTTTCACTGCAACCTTCGTCTCAGAATTGATTAGATTGATGTTGAATCCACAACATCCATTATCGAATTAACAACTGCACACAGCATCAAACTCCTTTGATTACTCTGCGCTTGAATATTCGGATTCCACCGAAGAAGAACACTCTTAAAGAAGAACAACTAAACTCCTTGATGTGTGCTTATCAAAACATGAGTTCAACACTCAATCAAACATCAAGGAAAACCAGCAAAACAGCCCCAAAAGAAAACCCTAAAACCCATAAAGAAGATCTAAAAAACGTACCCTAGATTTGGAGCAACTTGTAGTTTTATAGCTGCTGAAATCGCAAAGTCCACTCGAGCGTAGGAATGGACGCTCGAGCGGGGACGCTAATACGCGTGTTCCAAACCAGGGTTCACGCTCGAGTGTAAAGCGTAAGAACTTACACTCGAGCGTAAAATCACACCACACAGTATTTTTTCAGACAAGCCAAAGTACTGCGATGATGGAAACTCCGCTCGAGCGCCATGTTCCTCGCTCAAGCGGAAAGACCAAAAAAAGAAGAAAATTACAACTCAATGAAATCTAAGTTTGCTCACGAAATTGACAACAAGTATGGTCCTAACAATCTCCCCTTTGTCAATTCCCAGACAAAACTTTTCTAACAATTTTTCCTATCAAACAAACCCACTAAACACACTAACAAAACACAATTAAAAGCCACGACTTTAACAAAAACAAAAAACAGCCAACCACTGCAAAACCACAAGAGTCAAATTCAAAAATGAAACACTTAGGAACATTTTAAACAATCCACCTGTGGAAACAACAATACAAACCAAAATTGTGGAACTAGATAAGACAAAATAGATCAAAATAAGCACAATAAACACAATACCCAAATATATATCTAACATGATCTATTTCAAACAAATCCCAATTTCCATGCATCAAAACTTATATATGCCCAAATCCCAACAAAACTACAAAGCCAAAAATATATCCACAAAGCCATAAACTAAAAATATCTACTCTCCCTTTTTGTCCGGGAGGAAAACATAAGGGAAAAAGAAACAAAAGACAAGAGAAAAAAAAACTGTTCACAGAATACACCAGCCAAGAAAACAAGGATGATGGAGCTGATGGCTGTAGAGGTGGCTGCATCTAAAGAAGGGACAAGATATGGAAAAGATGAAATGAGGATTGAGTGACTGACTCCTCAATGTGCCTAGAAGAGGCCTTCAATGTAGTGAACTAGGCATCGGCGGTAGTCTCAAGATCAGTAAGTCGGGCCTCAAAGATATCCATTCGGCTCTCCAAGCGATCAAAATGTGAAACCATGGACTGCTCGAACTGACGCAGCTGGCCTCTGATAGAACGAGTCGGAGGAAGCTGCTCCCCCTCACCAGTAGCCTCACCTGCAGCAGCAGCATCATACTTGGCCTCCTCGGCCAAAGGAGCATCCCCTGTACCTGCACCAGATCTACCCACTCCAGAAGGGACCCCCTTGACATGAAATTGACTCCAAGAGACAGTCTTTTTGGTGAATGGACGGGTAGGAAAAACAAAGTCATCCTCATCAAAAGAAGGAACCTCAAATTTGGAGAGTAGACGATTAATAAGACAACCATAAGGAAGACCTAAGTTGTTGCACTCAAAGGCAGCTACCATTTTTTTTGAATAACCAAAGTGGCAAGGTCGATAGATCAGTGGTGAGCAATGCAAAAAAGGACAAAACGTTGTTCTTGATTTATTTCGGAGCTGTGAGTGGTGACTATGATGTTGGCACAAACAATGAGATTGAGTAAACGGAACTGGGGAAGAAGCTCATTTTGTTTGATCAAAAAGCCCTGGATCCACGAACGAGATGTACCACACAAAGCAGTGGCCACCTCATTGAAATCACATGTGGGTCAAACATGGAAAGGATAATAACAAGGAAAGACTTGACCAATACCCAAAAACTCACGAATAAGATCAAGTGTAAAAGTGATAGACTTAGACCTGACCCAAGTCTTGAAAGTAGGGCCAACATCGTCAATCCCCTCAATATTATAATAAAATTCTTGCACCCAATCAAGATTTTGACGGCTGGATAAGGAAAGAACCAAATCTCCCCCCAGAGGATCAAACAAAGGGCAAATGTGGATGGACTCAAAGGTGTTTGGTTGTACATTACGCTCTAAATGAACTGTCCTAGAGAGGTAAGACTCTCTAAACAACTTGGCTTTTTCGACAGAGGGAAACCGGTCGGTATTATAAGAGGGGCGAGTAGCAGTTGACTTCTTACGTTTAGAGGTGGACATGACTAAACCAAGGATACCCAAAGGAGACAACCACAAACCCCTCAACCCAAGACAAGAACCAAAGCCAAAAACACAAACAAACCATTAGTAGCAGAGTTCAAAGAGATATAAATCTAATAGCCAACAGCAGTAACAAAATCAGTAGAATCAACCCTCAAATAGAACTCAATATAACAATATCCAAAATAAAAACAACTAGTGAGATCATAGTGCATATGAAGAGCAAAATAATCACTAAACCCAAACAAACTATAAACAAAAATAATCAAGACAAACATAAGGGGAAAAAAAACTAAAGCAGTATTAAGATATTTCCAAAAACACACAAACTAAAACATCACAAACAAGTATGGATGATGAAGGTGAGAAGGAACAAAAAACAACCAAAAACAAACGAAGAAAAGAAATTGACAAATGAAGAGAGAATCATACATGAGACGACCAAGGAGTACGGGAAACAAAGAACTGAAATGAGCAATCAACAACCCAAGGAGGGATGGAAGACAGAGTTGCTAAAGAAACCCTAGGAGAGAGAGATGGAATTTGGGAAAAAAAGAAGTGAAGGGCCGAGCGCTAGTTTTTTAAAGCAAACTAGTCTGCTCGAGCGAGGGTTTGGACACTCAAGCGTGAGCCTGAACACGCGTGGATACGCTCGAGCAAGGAAACATGCGCTCGAGCACCAGCAAAAATGCTAGAAGAAGAAAATATACGCTCGAGCGGGGAAGAAAAACAACAATGACCAAAAAACCACCTTTGCGGAGCAAATAAAACCAACTCGTACTGGAAAGTGTGACCTGAAACAAACAGAAGTGAGCATAATAGCAAGAATGTGACACTAAGATGGGATAATCCACAAACCATGAAACTCGTAAACATGCAAAGCTAACATTATGAAGCACAAAATCATGAGCAAATCAGATAAAAATTAATCAATGATCATAAGCTACATGAGAATACACAACTTAAATGCCATCGTGAGAGCTCACAAAATGAATGTGTGTGTGTGTGTAATCCTTGAGAGGCCACAGAGCTAGAGTTAATCCTCATAGTGATCAGATAGTTGGACCTCCGGCAAGAGTAACTGAACATCACAGAGAAAAGTCAAACCACTAAGGATCAATGGGTATTTGTTGAGTAAACGCAGAGGCTCTCCCTCAATCAATGAGTCCTTTTTTTTTTTCCCTTGTCCTGTGGGCGCTCACTGGTGGCATGCACGCTCAAGAGTATGGAGACCAAACCAATGAAGCATGAAATCAATAAGGATGGCCTGGTTGGTGCCTGTAGACGTCCCCGAACGTCCCGGGAGGGAAATCTCGTTTTGTTCATTTGGGCTCACTGCAGTTCAGGACTCAAATGTCACGGTCCTGTATCTAATCTCGCAGAGTGCAATGCAAGACCGATGAATCATCAAAGAGTCCAAATCCGGCAAATCATTTTTGAAAACAGATTTTTTGAAAGAAGTGCCAAACATGGACTGCTTTACCAGATATAGAGTCGCCACCTAAATATTTTGTTTTGGGGAATTTAGGAAACCCTGGCTCGTTTGCCTAAGGCCACGTGTCCGTCATCACCAAAGTTGCCTCGACTCAGGAACTTGGGTACGATTGGGGAAGGTCACTTCGTGAGCACTCCCGCTCGCCCGATCAAAGATCGGCCTCTACTAACTATGATATCGAGTTTTGAAAACATTATGTGCTCTTATTCCAGTTATTAGCCTAGATTTACTACGTGATGCACACAGCATACAAGTATAGATTGGATCGCCTGAATTAGAACAAAACACCTCATGTTGGCTTTTGAAACGGTTTGCTACTTGCAAGTAGGCTAAAATATGAATTTGCCACCCTCAGGTGGGCTTAGAAAACAAGATGATTTGCCACTCTTAAGTGGGCTTAAAACTCACAGTCAATGCATTATTCTAATTCAGATAATCCAACCTTCACCCACAGGCATTCAGGTAGGTATATCACATAAGCAGTTAGCCTCATGGTAAACATGCTATCATGGCAGTCACTCACGCGTATGCAAGGATGCTAAAGCATAAACACTTACCGAGTACTCCAAGCCAAAACAGAAACTAGTTAGTAATCAATGCATGATCCTAGTTCATGTTAAAATGGCTAATGCAACACATGCAAAATTCAACTAGAAATAGGCTCGGTTATCCTAAGAATGGCATATGAGATGCTACAGCTAACACGTATTCAACTTGGAATTGGAATACAATGCAGTTAGCATGATGCGCCGAGCCCGGTGCATGCAAAACAAATGAATGAATGCAATCATGCGAGCATAAATATGCTAATTGAAACATGCCCTAATCTAACCATCATAAGCTGGTAAATAAAAGGGAGAAAGACGTGGGTTTGGAAGACATACATCACACGCACGCACACTTATTACAATTATGTCCTCGCTCGGAAGGTCCGAATAAATAATACAGTTCGAATAAATTATACAGCCCGAATAAACAATTAACTACTCTAGCTAATTAAATATTACAAAACCCTAATTAATTAACAAATTAACTAGGAAAGCAAAATAAACTAGTATGCAAATCCATAGATCACCTCAGCCCTGTTCCGAATGATGAAAGATGCATGCATGCTCGCGTCGCCTCGTCGGAAAGCTCCTCACGATGCCCCGATTTGCCTCTGTTTGTAATTAATCCCGGAATGCTGTGCGAAGCTCTAGAAGGCTGCTGATTTCTGGTTTGTTGTAACAGAGAGCAAGAAAGGGGCATGGCAAAGTATTTTCACATATATATACACACCTCGATCCTCGTGCCACCAATCACGCATCTCGATGCATGGTGACTGAGGAGTCGAATTGCACGACTCGATGTGAAATGAATGCACATGAAAACACAACAAGACCTAAACTCCATCATGGGTAATTCGGAGTGTCGGCAACCGGGAATTAAGACATGTTTTGTCACTTTGAGTACGAAACGTCCCTCGTTTCCCGTATTTGGGCTAACTCCTATCCCAAACACAATGCAATGAGATGGCATACACAATGTAACTAACATGCAACCTAGCATATGCAATGCAATGGACTAAAATGGCATACACAATGCACGATGGACTTACACCAATATGAGTGGACCTCGGCCACTGTAGACGTCCACGAACGTCCCGGGAGGGAAATCCCGATTTGTTCATTTGGGCTCACTACAGTTCGGACTCAAATTGTCACGGTTCTTAATCTGAACCAAAGAGTCCAAATCCGACAAATCGTTTTGGAAAACAGATTTTTGTAAAGAAGTGCCAAACATGGACTGCTTTGCCAGATACAAAGTCGCCACCTAAATATTTTGTTTTGGCGAAATTTAGGAAACCCTGGCTCGTTTGCCTAAGGTCACGTGTCTGTCATCACCAAAGTTGCCTCGGCTCGGGAACTTGGGTACAATTGGGGAAGGTCAGCTATGAGCACCCCCTCTCGCCCGATCCGAAGATCGGCCTCTACTAACCATGATATCTTGTTTTGAAAACATTATGCGTTCTTATTCCGATTATTAGCCTAGATTTACTATGTGATGCGCACAATACAAAAGTATAGACTAGATCGCCTAATTTGGAACAAAGCATCGCATATCCGTTTGTTTGGAAATGATTTGAAATCTGCTACTCACGAGTAGGCTAAAACACAGATTTCAATGAGTTGTTCCAACTCAAACAATCCAACCTTCACCCACAGGTATTCAGGTAGTAATATCACATAAGTACATAGCCACATGGTAAGCATGCTGTCATGTTAACATTCACACTCATGCGAGATGCTAAAGCATAAATACTTATATCGTACTCCGTGCCAAAGCAATGAACTAGTTAGTAATCATGCATGATCCTAGTTCAAGTTAACAAATGGCTAATGCATCGCATACTGAATGTCATTAGAATAGGCTCGGCTAATCTAAGGATGACATATGAAATACGACAACTCGATGCACGTATTCAAGTTTGGAATTGAAATACTATGCGGTTAGCATGATGCGCCGAGCCCGGTGCATGCAAGACTGATGAATGATGCACGCATGCATAGTATAAGGTATGCTAAATTAAACATGCCCTAATACTAACCATCAAAGCAGGTAAGTAAAAGGGAGAAAGAAGTAGGGGTTGGAAGACATGCACACATGCACCCACACTTATTACAAATTCGCCCTCGCTCGGAGGGACCAAAAGAATAATACATTTTAATTAACCTACAAGCTAATTAAATAATTTACAGACCACCTAATTAATTAACAAATCAATTAAGCTAAGGAAAGCATTAAAAGGCCTTGGGAAGAGGGATGCACGCGTGCTCGGATTGGTTTCGCCCAGAAATCCAATGCCATGCACAAGCTGCCTCTGTTTTCCCTGCTCTACTCCTCTGAAAATGGCACAATTCCCAAGGTAAACCTTATGAACACTGGGGAATGCCACCGGCCATGAGGAATGGTCACCGGTCAAATAGAAGTGGTAATTGACCATCTATGGAGTTATCGGCCATCAATACATGGTCGACCGACCACAAAGAGCGCCGACCGACTAAACATATGGCCGATGGCAACAAAACAATGGCCGGTGGCCTCAAGCCATGGCCGGTGAGGTGCGGGGGTGGCCCAGAAGCCACTCTCTGCCCCTCAAAAGCAAAACACAAGTGTTTGGTGCAAAACCAAACACAAAATGGTCGAGTCGAGAGATCCTGAGGCAAGGCACGTGGCCAAGACCTCCTGGAACTCAAGACGAACACAAACAGGGATGATCATCGAGTGTTCAAATAGTGACGTCTAAGTCTTGAGGACAGTCAAAAATGGGGTGTCTACAGCCACACTCAAATCAGTGGCCATACGATGAAAATGAGATAACCGAAATACATGCAGACGTGCACGAATGCCAAGGACCGATCCTAAGGCATCAAATGCCACTCTACCAAAGCATGGCAAGGGATGAAGTATGGCATACAAACACACATGACACAGCTCTGAAATGGCATAAAAGATGATCCCGAAACATGCGAATATGTCACACAATGCATGCTAGATGACCCGGGTACCGAAATTAGTGAGGCGGGTTACACTAGAGGTACACAAAGCAATGCACCAATGGAAAAACCAACCCTAAACAGACCCTAGGTAGGTCTGAAACAGTGGGGAAATGGCCTAAAATGATGGCTCGGAATGCAAAGAAATGGAGCTCATTCAATGGTCAGTAAATGAGGCGTACAAGCCCAACTCTCAAACGCATTTAAAGGGTACTAAACATGGGAATATGGCATTCACATAAGCTCTGAAATATGATGTATAATGGCCCCAAAACAAGAAAATATCTCAGTATATGCATGTAGTAGACCTCAAAACTCAACGCTAAGCATGGACATTGAACTACAAGCATGCAAAAAAAGCATCATTCGACCATGAGACCCAAAAACAGAGCTAAGGCAGTCCAAAATATGCACAAAATCAGTTTAAGGCATGACCAAAAAGTGCTAAAATCAAGGGTCAACAAAGCATGCAAAGAAAACTAGTGAACCATGAGTTGTACTATAACTATATGAAGCATATGAGAGCTCACCAAACCAGACAAAAACAGAAGTATGCCATGCCAAAATATGCCCAAAAACCCACTGAAACTCAGTCAATGCATGCAAGAATGATAGGCTCCTTTGGAAGGCCATGCAAGGGGTTATTCTACACATGTATGATGGACACACAAAATGGCAAAAGAACCTCTAAAAATAGGTTATGAGGGTCTTAAAACCCACCAAAAAGGTCCTAAAATTAGTCTAAGAAGCATGCAAGTGAAAGCCCCTGTGAAAGGCCTTGAATAGCATTGTTCTACACATGCATAATAGACACTTTAAATGGCAAAATGGGCTCTAGATAGAGCCTATGCAGACCTTAAAACTCACCAAATAGGGCCTGAAATATGGCTTTGAAACATGCAAGTAGGAGCCCCTTTGGAAGGCCAACAAAGCTAGTAAACAAATCAAGGGGTGAGAGGGTCACCCCTCTCTGATTTTAGGGCTCAAAAACACATGTTAGCCACTGAAAATCCGCTGGATTTTAGTGGCTAAAAGGCCAAACCAAGGCCAACACAAATGCTCTAATGCATAGCCCTAAACATGAGGAAATGAAGCATGCAAAAGGAGAAGATGACCCCAAACAGAAAAAATGTCTTAAACAAACATGTTTATAAGCTCAAAACAAAACTTTTTTCAGTTTATGACAAAATCCAAAAATGCTTGCAAATAAGGCTAAAGAATGAAGCAAAATAAAGCTACAAAGAGGGAAATGGTGACTTACCCTTGTAGCACAGCAATGCAGCAAGCTTTGGACCAAGAAAGTGATACCTCAACCTCTGAAAAATAGCTCCATGGTACTTAGGATGGTAGTGGAGGTGTTATGCTTGGAGGTGTAGTGCAAATGGCCAAGAACCATGGAGCTATGGAGCTTGGATGTAGAGATATAGAGGGAGAGTATATGTATGCCTCAACCAAAAATGTTCAACCCTTGCAAATGGAGAGGAGAGCCTCTCTTATAGAAAAAGAGGTCCAAGGCTTCTTGGAGAAGCCTCAAGCAAAGGGACCAAGCTTCTAAAAGAAACTAAACCAAAAGGGTCAAGCTTCTCTTAGAAGCTAAGCAAAAAGGGCCAAAGCTTCCTTAAGAAGACAAACCAAAGGGTTAAATCTCGGAGGATTGGGCAAATGCCTCCCAGTTGGCATAGCTGTATGCAACTCAGGAAGGCCAAAAAGAAGATGGCTGGCCGACCAGTTCAAGTGGTCGGCCGACCACTTCCCCTGGTTAGCCGACCAAGGGTCAAAAGGGTCAACAAGAAAAGGTGATCGGCCATGCCAAAAAGGTGGCCACCCAGGTGAATGCAACACAGTAGTGGTATGGGAGACCAGAAAATGTGGCTCAAAAGTGAGGAAGACCAAGGGGTCAAAAGGGTCAAGCACCAAAGGTGGTTGGCCATACCAAATAGATGGCCCTCCCAGATGAATGCAACACAATGGTGGTATGGGAGACCAGAAATTATGGCCCAAAAGTGAGGGAGACCACCTCTCTAACAAGAAAATCGGGCGGCGAAAAGAAAAGTGGTCTCCAAGAAGAAAAGGTGGTCTCCCACCATACTACCACCTTTCTAACAGTGAAACTAGGCTCCATGCCAAAAATGAACCCTAACCAATGCAAAACGAGGGTTTGGGGGCCAAAACGCGCAGCCGGGGGCCCTGAAAACTAACTGTTAAGCGCCGGAAGTGGCGTGCGACCCCGAAGGTGGTCTCCTGGGCCACAGTGTCCCTCTAGGGAGAGGAAACAAGGTGTGTGCCAAAAACTAGAGCAAACAGAGGTAGTTAAGCGGTCCCGAACTGAGGCACACGGCCGACGGCTCCGAAAATCGAAAACTGGTCTCCAAACGGGAAAAGTGGTCTACGACCACGAAACGTAGCCTACGGCCACTGAGAGATGGTCTACGAGACCTCTCCCTCCCTTCAGGAAGAGAAAAACAGAGAAAACAAGACCTGGTTCGCAAACCGAGGTAAAGCACAAAAGAGCCCCGAAGTCCGGAGGCAAGGCTCTCAGCGGAGACTCCGCAACCTCAGAACGAGCACAATATGCGTCATCACCGAGCACTCAATTGGTGACGTCTGAGTCTTAAGGTCGGTCAAAAATGGGGTGTCTACAGTGCCTCTGAGGTAGCCTTTTCCTAATGCCCTAACATCAATGAATTGAAGGAGAAACCATGGAAGTGAAAAAACGATAGTAGATGGTTAAGAGACTCAACATCACCCATGATATGCTAGTATAGGTCAATTTCTCCAATAATGTAAAAGATACACTGTTAGTGGTCCATAGAGAACTTTGATCACTTGTGCGGAAACCCCTGCAACAGTTTATCTCAAGAATGTATACAAAATGAGATCATGAAGTCAATGGGCATGGGCATTCAGAGTGAGCTATGAATAAAGAAGAATGAAATCTTTGTAAGCAGCATGAGAGGTGTTCATATGAGTCTAAATGCAGAGATGACACGAATCAATGAAAATGAGATTATAACATCCAAGTACACATGAAAGCAAGCACTCACACCCACTCAAATAACAGTTAACACCCTAGTGACTGAGCACTGCACCCAAGGTCTTTCTAAGGAACTCAAACCTAAGAAGATCAAGGGGTTTTGAAAAAATATCATCTTTTTGATGCTTAGTGGGTACATGTTCAAGAACAACAAGGCTCTCTTCCACTAACTCTCGAATGAAATGATGACGAATGTCAATGTATTTGATGCAAGAGTGTTGGACAGGATTTTCAGAAATGTTAATGGCACTTGAGTTATCACAGAAAAGGGTGAGAGTGTTCTGGTCTATACCGTAATCAAGAAGCATTTGTTTCATTTACAACATTTGGACACAACAACTCCCTGCAGCAATGTACTCAACCTTAGCGGTCGAAAGAGAAATGGAATTTTGCTTTTTGCTATGCCAGGCAACCAAATTATTCCTAAGGTGAAAACACCCCCCAGATGTGCTCTTGTGATCATCAGCACACCCTACCCAGTTGCCATTAGAAAAACCAGTGATTTCAGCTGTAGTGTCGGTCAATAACCAAATCCCATAACCAAATGTTCTATTAACATACTTAATGATGCTTTTGATTGCAATTAGATGAGACTCTTTAGGACAGACTTGTTAACGTGGCATAAACACCTACACTAAATGCAATGTCAGGACGACTAGCTGTGAGGTACAAGAGACTTCCTATCATACTCCTATAAAGGGTAGGATCAACATCAGTACTACAGGAATCTTTGAAAAGGTGAAGACCGGTGCTCATGGGAGTGCGTGCATGTTTGGCCGACTCAAGACCGAACTTTGACACAATTTTTGACATACTTAGTTTGAGAAACAAACATTCCCGAAGGAGACTGTTTAATTTGAAGACCTAAGAAATAAGACAACTCTCCCATCATGCTCATCTCAAACTCATGTGTCATGCAATCCGAAAAGTATTTAACAAGATGATCAGCAGTGGATCCAAACACAATATCATTAACATAAATCGGAGTAACAAGTATATGAGACTTAGTATGTTTCACAAATAAAGTCTTGTCCACACTACCCCTTTGAAAATCATTATCAAGAAGAAAGTTAGTAAATTTATCATACCAAACTCGAGGGGCTTGTTTCAATCCATACAAAGCCTTGTCTAACTTGTAGACATGGTTTGGACATTTCGGGTTTTCAAACCATTTCGGTTGCTCAACATAAGCCTCTTCTTTCAAGTACCCCTTTAGAAAGGCACTTTTCACATCCATTTGAAACAATTTGAAACCAAGAAAGCATGCAACACCATGTAAAATTCGAATAGACTCGAGACGTGCAATTAGGGCAAACGTCTCATCATAGTCAACATCCTCTACTTGAGTATTGCCTTGAGCAACCAACCTAGCTTTATTTCTAACCACAGTACCATTCTCATTAGATTTATTCTTAAAGATCCACTTGGTACCTATCACATTCATGTCTCTAGGTCTGGGTACAAGAGTCCAAACATTGTTACGTTCAAATTGACCTAATTCTTCATGCATAGCATTGACCCAACTATTATCTAGTAAGGCCTCTTTTATATTCTTAGGTTCAATTAAAGAAACATAACACATATGTGATACCTTCTCCTGAATTTGTCTTTGGGTTTTTATTTGATCTGAGACACTACCAATCACCTGCTGAGCCAGATGATTCAGTTTTACCCTTGCTGATGGTTTGAACTCTGGACTTGTGGTGACAGAGGCATCAGGAATAGTGTCTCTTTGTGCACTCTTTGGACTCTGACTTACCTTAGAGGTTGGTGCTGGCTCACCTTCTTATGCTTGGACCCCAGCTTCTCTCTAACTTTGTGGTTTAGTATCCAGGATTGGAGTAGGAGAACATGTGTCATCTATAACCACATTGATCGATTTCATTAAAGATAAAGTTCGCAGATTATAGACATGAAAAGCTCTACCAGTGGTTGAATACCCTAGAAAAATCCCTTCATCACTTCAGGAGTCAAATTTGCCCAAAGGCTCTCTATCTTTGAAAATGTAACATTTACTCCCAAAAGTTTTGAAGTATTTTATATTAGGTTTCAATCCCTTCCACAATTCATATGGTGTTTGTAAAGTACCAGGCCTTAAATACGCATGATTCATAACATAAATGACGATATTTAAGGCTTCAGCCCAAAACTTTGGAGGAACTTTCTTACTCAGGAGCATGACCCTAGCCATCTCTTGAACAACCCTGTTCTTCCTCTCAACAAATCCATTTTGTAGTGGAGTAATGGGAGCAGAAAATTCTTGCTTAATTTCATGCATATCACAAAAATCTGAAAACAAACTATTTTCAAACTCACGACCATGATCGGCTCGGATTCTTATGATTCGCACAATAGAAACAATCTATTCATTTTAGATTTTAAGGACTAAGGCCTGGAAAATATCAAAGTATCAGATTTTTCTCTTAAAAAATTTACCCATGAAAAACGAGTAAAATCATCAACGGTTAAAAAAATGTATCTTTTACCTTTAATGCTTTCAGTGTGAGTGGGTCCCATAAAATCCATATGAACCAACTTAAGATGATGTTTGGTTATAAAGTTGTTCACCTTTTTATGAGGGGCACGAGTTTGCTTCCCAAGTTGACATGGTCCACATACATGGTTCATATTCTTACCTAGTTTAGGTACTCCTCTCACATGCTCTTTGTTGGCTATCTTAGTTAGGTCTTCGAAATTCATGTGACCTAATTTTTGATGCCACAGATCAATATTACTTATGATGGCTGAGTGGCAAGTGAGTTCATTAGTGGTAACAATCCCATAGCAGTTATTAGATGTGTGAACCCCATGCATGACAATATTTCCCTTTTTATCTAAAATTTCACATTTATTTTTTTGAAAATAATACTTCATGGTGGGAATCACACATTTGACTGATGCTCAAAAGATTTTCTTTAAGGCCATCAACAAGTAATGCATTTTCGAGCTTGGGAAGATGAGCCACACTTATAGAGCCCTTACCAATGACTCTAGAAATGCCACAATCTCCAAAGGGTAACAATTCCTCGTTCATATTTTTCAAGGGAGATGAAGTAGGATTTGTCACCTAACATGTGATGAGAGCACCCACTATCAAGGTACCACATGTGTGAGTGACGTGCTTTTAGAGCAGTGTGAATAACAAAACAAGTCAAGTCATCCTTTCTCACCCATATCTTTTTGGTCTTAACAAAATTAGGACTGGCAGTCTTGGAAAATGTCTTAGCATTGTGAACACCCTTATGAATCTTGGTGTTCCACCAAGACATGTAAGATTGTCTCCTAACCCAAAAAGTATTAGAATTTCTACCCTTTTGAGACACCTTACCAAATAACTCAAAGCAATAAGGACGAATGTGGCCATACCTACCACAATGATGACAAACAAAAATAGGTTTTACCTCCATTTTGATGATCTTACCTGCATTAGGCAGATGAAGAGAGGGATCACCTTGTTGCACCTTCAGCTTTCCCTTTGCTTGAGTCTTCAGGCTATGTGATGTAGAGGCCTGTCCCTTGTGAGCTGTCGCATTACCATAGCCTAGCCCACTTTTGTCACAACCCATTTGTGGAGACCCGAGGATGTCTTCTAATGTCTTGGAACCTTTGTTCCACATGGCAATTATGCCTCTAGCATCTCTGAGTTCTTTATCTTTTTGACCAACCATCTCTTCCAATGCAACTTGTGACATCTCAAGGTTTTCAATCTTCTTTTCATATATGGCATATATTTTCAGAAGTTCATTCCTTTAGATCTCACAAGATAAAAGTTTCCCACATAGATCTTGTTTGTCATTAAAGATCTTGATGACATTCTACTTTGCTGTTGCAATTTCACATTTTAGCTTGACATTCTCGATTTCACATGCTTTGAGCTTGAGAGTGAGTTTGTCATTGAGCTTGGAAAAATTCAGAGATTCATCGTAAAGCTTTTCATAAGCTTGTTGTAGGTCATCACCATCAATCTCATCATTGTCTTCCGAGGATTCGTCATCTTCTTTTTGCTCTTCTTTCTCCTGGACCTCATCCAGTTGAGCCACTAAGGAATGAAAATTGATAGATAGTGGTGAAGATGAGTCTCATTTTTCATGAAATTGACTCAAAATGTCCCAAGCATCTTTGGCCTTTGTGTAGTGAGCAATCCATTGCTGTTCTTTGTTAGAAATTGCTTCACAAATGGCAGTCAAAACTCTTTGATTACCCGGATTGTCAGTGCTTTCCACATCCTCTTCAATGGCTTGCTAGCCCTCAAGGTCGTAAACTCTTAGAAACGTCATCATTCTGATCTTCCAGCACAAGTAACTACTCCTATCAAAGGTAGGAGCACGGTACAAATTCTAACCATGAGCAAATTCCACTGGCCTTGGAGGAGGTTGAGTGACAGTAGACCAGAATCTCATGTAAGTACTATCTCCGTCTTCACCAGATTATGTTTCATCGGGTTCTTCCTCTGACCCGCTTTCATCATCCCAAGTCACTATATAGACTTTATTTCGGTTCTTTTTCGAAAGACATTCAAGAGCAATATGTCCAAACCCTTGACATTCGTATGCAATCTTCTTTTCAGTTTTTGGAGCAATTTTTTGTGGAAAAGTTTTAGATTTTTCATTACTCTTATCTTTTGAAATAGGGTCCCTAAAATTAGGCTTCTTTTTCTTTAAATTTTTTTTGAACTGTTTAGTAAACATAGTTGTCATCTCGAGCTCTAGATCAAACTCAATCTCAGGAGTTTTTGCAGTCTCATGAGCACTAGTGAAAGCCACACTATCTTTTTGTTTTTTCTTAGAAATCTGGCGGGCTTCATAAGTTTACAAGTTTCCAACCAACTGATCAAGCTTAAGGGTATCAACATCCTGAGCCTCCTCAATAGTTGTCACTTTTGATTGGAACCTCTCAGGTAAAGACCTCAAAATTTTTCCAACAACCTTAGCTTCAGGGATTTTTTCATCGAGTGTGAAACAAAAATTCACTATGTCACTAAGTTTAGCATAAAAATCATCAAATGTCTCATCATCACGCATAAAAAGAGTTTCAAAAGCTGAGGTGAGACATTGAAGTTTTGACCTTTTGACAGAAGTAGTACCCTCATGAATTGTTTCAAGAATGTCTCAAGCCTCTTTTGCTACCACACACGTGCAAATACGACGAAACTCTTCAAGTGCGACGGAGCAAAAGAGGGAATTGAGAACCTTACTGTTCCAACTTGAGTTTTGATAGTCGAATGCGTCCCATTTATCAAGGGGTTTGGGAATATCAATACCATCAATGGTGACAACAGGTTTACTCCGCCCATAGATCACACAGTGCCAAACTTTATTATCAATAGATTTTAAAAATACTCTCATACGAGCTTTCCAAGAAGAATAGTTTGTACCATTAAGTAACGGAGGTCTATGGGTTGAGTTACCTTGGTGAATTGAATCCATATCACCAATCACACAAAACCACACTCCTATAGTTTTGATAAAAACAAAGAGTGACCTACTCTGATACCAATTGAAAAACCTAAGTGATTCATGATTAGATCAAGACTTAATTGTGTCAATTCCAGACCAATTAAAACTCACAATCTAAATCATCAAGCACGTACGAAAGTAATTTAGATTGTTATTTCAGAAACAATAAATAGACACAAACGATTTTTATGTGGAAAAATCACTATTAGAGCACCTCCAATTGTGATTAAAAATGCCAAAATCAATCCACTACTGAAGAAAGAAAGATTACAAATATATCAAACAAATTACCCAAACGCTGTCAATTTGTCTTCCACAATCTGTATATCTTTCACTACAATCTTCATCTCAAAATTGATCAGATTGATGTTGAATCCACAACATCCATTGTCGAATCAACAACTACACATGGCATCAAACTCCTTCGATTACTCTGCGCTTGAATCTTCAGATTCCAATGAAGAAGAACACTCTTAAAGAAGAACAACTAAACTCCTTGACGTGTGCTTATCAAAACATGAGTTCAACACTCAATCAAACATCAAGGAAAACCAGTAAAACAGCCCCAAAATAAAACCCTAAAAGCCTTAAAGAAGATCTAAAAAACATACCTTAGATTTGGAGCAACTTGCAGTTTTATAGCTGCTAAAATCGTGAAGTCCGCTCCAGCATAGGAATGGACGCTCGAGCGGGGATGCTAATACGCGTGTTCCAAACTAGGGTTCACGCTCAAGCATAGGAATGGACGCTTGAGCGGGGACGCTAATACACGTGTTCCAAACCAAGGTTCATGCTCGAGCGTAAGAACTTACGCTTGAGCTTAAAATCACACCACACAATATTTTTCAGACAAGCCAAAGTACTACGATGGTGGAAACTCCGCTTGAGTGCCACGTTCCCGGCTCGATCGGGAAGACCAAAAAAAAGAAGAAAATTACAACTCAATGAAATCCAAGTTTGCTCACGGAATTGACAACAAATAGGGTCCTAACACTACCTATGACATTGAATCAATTAGGGATGAAGAAGCGTTTTGTGGGGTCGAGATCTTATCAAAGTTGTGAGGAAGTGAATGGTAGGGGATGGTAGTCTTGTGAATCTCTTTGAGGACAACTGGATTATGAATCCGGACAATCCTCTACAAGAGCGAGGAGCTGGTTATTTCTTTTCTTCGTTTCCCTTATCTTTTTTAATTAATGAAATCGATCATAGCTGGAGGAAGGGATTACTTTTATCCACATGAATGTGACGATATGGTAACTACCATTCATCATTCTGATAATCCAACTAAAGATAGATTAATTTTGTTAGTATTTTTCCATAATAATATAAGAAAAATATATAAAATAAAATAAATGGAAATGTCAAAACAATTATTTATTTATTATTATTAAAGAATGAAATACAAAATAAACTACACAACTAAAAATACATAAATAAACTAGATTACATCATGGAACATATTACAAGATGGATTCCCATGAACACATAAAATAATATGCAAGAAATAGTTCAAATCTAAAAGTTTGAAGAACAAAAGATAAGAGATGCAAACCAAAACCTGTGTGATACCACAGTTTTCTTAAAATAGGTTCACCACCTCCTGATGGGTGCTAGAGGTACGTCGGTGTCTGTCTTCCAGGATACGACGGTCGAAACCAGCTAATGCACGCACCTTTTGAATAACTTCGGTGAACTTAACAATGAATGTACTCTCTCTAACAATAACCAAATAAGGGAATAGCAAAAGAAGATCGGAAAAATTTTCTTTGGTGAAAAAAAACATCTCCAACTTTTTATCTCAAAACACTATCTCCATTTTCCATAAAAAAAATCTCTTGAAAAATTATTTTCCTAAGTTGGAAGGGAAATGCCTCTATTTATACAAGTAGGGGCATCTCTATCCATGAAGGCTATACATCATTCGGGCTATCAAATGCCATTAACGAAGTCCATCAACTCTAGCCATTAGGGCTAGAGTTATAAAGGTTGAAAACCTATGGCCACTAATATGGTTATCAACTCCATCATCAAAAGATAAGAGTTACAAAACCTTACATTTCTCATGTGCTTAATAGATACAAATAAATATGTATATAATGATGTTTGAATAAACCAACTAGATGGGTCACAAAATGGATACCAATGTTGGGTCACAACCCGATACAAGCCCATTTCTTAAACACATGCATAAGCTAAGCCCAACACAACATAGCTTAGCCTAAGCTCAAGATTAAGTCCAAGTCCAAGTCCAAGTCCAAGTCCAAGTCCAAGACCAAACCCAACACATGCACAAGCACAAGCCTAGGTCCAGTCCAAACCATGATTAAGTCCAACTTTATTGATGCCCACTTTATGAGACAATTCTCATTCACAAC
Organism: Camellia sinensis; assembly: GCF_055761805.1. NCBI lineage: Eukaryota > Viridiplantae > Streptophyta > Magnoliopsida > Ericales > Theaceae > Camellia > Camellia sinensis. The sequence continues at coordinate 78,576,330 of NC_138964.1, forward strand.
TTAATAGTTTCGGCTCATTATTTCTGTATTACAACCTTCTCACTTAAGAGAATACAAAACCACTAAGACCTACCTTAACCGGCGGTTGGGTCCCACTTTAATTTCTAATTAAAGTTGTCGAAAAACCATTATTTTTCCACAAATTTGCAGTCTAACACAACATGGGAGTACACTATTAAGTCAATCTACTAATTTATTAGTAGGCAATTGAGGAGAAGATCTGAGTCTCTTGCAATAGGTGGCACTGGTGGAGTTTGGTGTAAGCTGTGGAAATTACAAATTCCCCTTAAATGGTCGATTTTCATTTGGAAATGTTTGCATAATATCCTTCCAGTCAGATGGAATTTACAACGTAGAAGAGTCCAATTAAATCCTAGTTGTCCCAGGTGCTTTTCATATCTGGAAACATTGAGCACCTAGTTTTTGAGTGTGTGGACTCACAATACATCTGGTGAGGATCATGGTTAAGGTTGGATTTTGCACACAGTGAATTACTTTCTTTTAAGGAATGGTTTTTCAAGGGGGTGGCAAGTATTAATGATAAAGATCTGATTATGTTGTCTGTAATAATTTGGAAGCAAAGGAATCAGCGAGTCTTTGACAAGATGATGGATACTCCCTTAACAGTGTTGCAATCCATCCAATTGTTAGAAGCTTAGTCAATCCACTGTAAAGATTTTCAAACATATGTTCATGACACGCAACAGACTGGCAAGTTAGATAATGAAAAATATACTTGCTTTCTTGCTAATTATCTTGCTCGTAATCATGATTACCGGGTTTGGACATTATAGTTGATGGAGCTTATTGTTAGGCTGCTTATGCTTGGGTATGTTATGATAAGAATCAATATCTTGTGGATTAACAAGCTCATTGTACATGGCTTGTATCTTCTCTGGCAATAGAAGCGAAGGCATGTTTAGCAGCTCTACAATGGGTGAAGGACAAATGTTTGCAAGGTATTTTGATTCTTTCAGATTGTCAGGTTTTAATTCAAGCCTTAAAGGAGGAGCTTCATCTGGATTGGAGGGTTGATGACCTAATTGAAGATATTAGACGTATTGCTCTTCTTTTAGTAGATCAATTATATGTTGTATAAAATTCATGTTAAATCAAAATGAAAAAATTCAAAATTATATAAATTCGAATTATATAATAGAAAATACTAAAATTAATTTAAACTACAGATAATAATTCGAAGAACAGAAATACGATACAAACGCATTCTGGAATAATATAATAAACTAAAATAAAAATGAGAAAGTAAATTGAAACCTGTGTAACCACAATTTCCGTAAGACAAATTTGCTACCTCACCTATTGGTGCTGGAGGTATGCCAACATCTGTTTTTCCAGGATACAACGGTCGAGCATGACGATCGAAACTAGCTAGAGCAGAAGCACCTTCTGAATAGCTTCGGCGAACTTGATGAAGGCAACACTCTCTCATACTTGAAAGAATGATATAAGCAGACTGACAGTATAACAAGAATGAAAAAATGTTGTGTCCAAAAATAGAGGAGGGTGGTCTCTATTTATAAACAAGGAGGAGAGAGGAGAGAAGTCATTAACCATGAATGCTAACAACCAATTCTGCAAAACTGATAGAATAAATCCACCATAACTATAGGGGTTACACACTATATACACGTGTGTAAATCTGTAGCTACCATCACTTGACCTTGTAACACCCCGAAATAATTACTATAACCCATACTTAACATCAAAAGTAATCACAATAATAAAGTAGTTAGCTTTCATTGATTTACAATTAAGCTTTACAAAAGAGTGATATAATAGAAAGGTAAGATAAAAGTTAGACAATTAAGAAATGCTCTAAAAGCTTACATCTTTCCAAGACGATACTTGGTCACAACAAAAGTGAACTTAAGTCCAATATAGCTAAAGCCCTTGGCTTGTACAAAAGTAAATACAATAAATACACAAAAAAGGCTCTCGCTCCAAGTCCTCCCATGCTATTGCCTTGGCGGAGGCATATCGTTAGCACTTGAAATGTTTTTCCCACATTGGGTGAGCCAAAGTCTAGTAGAAATAATCCAACACAGTATATGAATCTTAACAAAGCTATAAGGTGAATGCATTTACGATACATGTGTCAAAACATTTTTTGTCTTTTTCAAAACCATGCAATGCCAAGTTAATAGCATGATTCATAAATCATTTCCTTTACAATAGAAAATAGGATACTGAATCACACTCTGGGAATTCCAAAACAATACAACCTTTCTCGAAAATTTCATCCGAGGGAAACTGTAAACTGGGACCCATGTAAACGTAGGCTATACAACTACTACTATTGCCATTTCACGGAAATTTCATCCGAGGGATCGGCACCCATGTATACGGGCGGTTTTTGGGACTTTCACCCTAAATACACATGCCAACTTTTTTGATGTAACAATAACTCCTTCCTAGATTCACCCATTTTCTCAAAACAGTAACATTTCCAATATACAAGTGTGAGATAATGTTTAATGCACATGAATAAGGAAAATAGTTTCAATTCTCCTAATTCACATGCAATTTCTATAACACTCGTAGCTATTTTCCACTGATAGCCCAAAACAGATATTTCTAAATAGATAAACAATTATCAATAAAGATAAATTTCTTCAAATTTTCAAGAGGTGAGTGATAATGCATATCTGACTCCACCTTCCTCATCAACATCAATCCAATTTCACAATTTCAACATCAATCTCATAATTTATATAAAATCAACATTTGAGACATTTAGGGCAAAATCCATTTTCTTCCCAAAAATCAACCTCAACATTCAAAATCAACAATTTATTCCCAACTCAACATTTTCTTCCATATCAATATAATTTTTGAGGATCCATTTGAAAAACTCCTCTTTTGATTTCTTTACCCAAAACCCTAGATTGTTCCAAATCTTCCAAAAATCTCAATATTATTTAGAAATAACAAATAACTAAGTTAAAACTTATATAAAGTGTAGAAAATATCCCTACCTCAAGTTAGAACACGAGAGAGAGTGAGTGAGGGAAACCCAAAAATGCCAAAACTAACTTTACTTCGATTAGAATGAAGCCCTCACCGTGCTGTACCTTTTTAACAAAGACACACGGGTGAAAAGATTGACAGATCTTGGTGCATTTGAGGGAAATATGTGAGTTTTAGAGAGAGAGTAAGAGAAAATAGAGTTTTGAAACGTTTAGAGAGAGAGAGAGAGTGGTGAAAAGTGACTCAGAAAAAGGATTTTATGAACTGATATACGCACAGTTTGCTCGAGCGCAAGATGTGTTGCTTGAGTGATCAGACACAATAAGTTGCATCGCTTGAGCGTAAGAAATCTAGCTCGAGTGCAAAATATGAACTCTCAGTAATTTTACAGATAGAAGACCGTCTCTCGAACGCAAGAAGCTTCGCTCAAGTGAAGAATACAAACTTCTAATAATTTTAAGAACCTAGAAAAGTACTGGAGGTTCACAAAGTATGCCCGAGCGCAAGAAGTGTCGATCAAGAGAAGGAACAAAAATTCTGGACAACAACCGTTTGAAAAACAAGCTGCCAACCTGTTCCAAACACAACCAACACAGATCAAAAGCCAAAGTCAAAGAGATATAAAGGAAAACAAGACATGAACAACTATACAAGACAATGAAACCTATATCCGAAACATACAATGCGTCGGGTCTAAACCAGAAATGCTATAGACCTAGTCCAAAAAAAGATTAGGTTGGTGGGCCAGCAACCCGTCCCATCCTAAGCCTTCTTTAGTGCTCAAGCCCAAGATCCATGATCCATGGACTGGTCCGGGCGGGCGGTGCACGCGCGTGTGGCACTTTTTGCATAACCAACTTGGACCATAGTCTTAGCCCAAACCCATCCTTGAAGCATCCATAATTCACTTCTTTTGAAAAATTTGGATGCCCTAACGGGCTCATAACCTTATAAAAAATTAGGAATTTAAATACCCATAATGTTTTCTTCTATAATCAATGTGGGATAGGTGATTACACACCTTCTCCAATACTTTATTCATGAGGTTAATTTTATGAGAGAATTTCTCATTCACATCTTAATGATTTTTTGTCATTCTTTCTGTAGTATGAAGGTCTTATTGTAAAAAATCTAGACCCACTTCAATCCACCTCAACTAATGGTTGGAACGCACTTTAATTTCACATTAAAGTCGTAAGCTTGTTTGGCTTTGATTTTCAGGGTTCACTTTTCAGAAAATTGAAATTTTTTATTTTCTGTATTTTTTTATTTTCACTGAATTTTTTTAATATTCTAAACAAATTTTTTTTTTAATTTTTAGATGCACCTAACATAAATAAACTTAAAAATTAAAATATCTGTGAAAAAATCTTTAGAAATTTCACTAAATACCAAAAATACAAAAAACAAAAATGAGAATTCAATACTTTTTTCGTATTCTTGTGTATTTATTGATTTTTTCAAAATATGTTTTTACAAGTATTTTACTTTTTGATACATCTAAGTTAAGGTACATTTAAAAAAGTAAAAAAAGTTGTTTAAAATTTTAAAATATTCACTAAAAAAAATACAAAAAATAAAAAATTTAATTTTCAAAAATTAAATTAAAAAAATTAAAACCAAACATTATCGAGCCAACTATAGTCGAATGTAATGACAATAAAATATACTTTGCTCATTGAGCACACAAGATTGAATGGTTTAACCATTGGTTCAAGTCTTGACCAAGAATGACAATGTTATGTGGACTAAGCTCCCACCCACCAAATCCTTCCAAGACTTCTAGTTAGAGGATGAACCATGTTTTAACTTAAGTTCACATATTCAAAAATTATTACCCAAAAAATAAAAACATTTTATTTTGAAAATTCCAACAAATATGACTTCAATAAAATTTTGCTCTTAAAAGAAACCATTTCAAACTTATAGTCGTATTTTGAAACAGTACTTCACAAAATATGTGAATTTTGAAAATAAATTCAAACTGTATGACTTTAAAAAGGAAAATTTGTTTTAATATGGTTGAAAAAAAAACCTCTGAATTTGTATTAGGAGTTGGGAGGAGTAGTTACGTATAAACAAATACACCAAGCAGGTCTAGCTGGACCAAGTAAAAGTACTCAAAGCAAGTATCCAACACTGAGGAAAGTTGGCAACTCGGTAATTTTGGAGATCAATTCAAATTAATGAACGCGGTTGAATTAAACCTGGTATGACATCTAGTTTGACCAGAATCTTCCCCCAAACAATAAATAAATAAAGGATTTATTCAACTTTACACTACTAAACCATCATCAAATTATTTATTTAGAATCTATTTAATTTCTAAATTATCGATTGAATTCATTGAATTCCTAAATTATTTAATTCAAATATATTTAGTCCTTAATAGAATTAAACAAAAAAAAAAAATATCCGTACGCAAATATTATAAATTAGTAAAGACCCTATGTAGTTAAGATTTATTTCAAAACAATCTTAGATTTGTATTTTGTCTTTGAAAAGTAAACGTCAGTTCTTGTGGCGAATTTTTCTTATAAAAGTAAGGATAATTATTTATACTATTTTTCTTACTTATTTTCTACAATGGCTACGTTCTTGCTTTTATCTAGTATTATATGTCAGATTTCGTTTATAATTTTTAATTAATTGTTTTTAAGTTTTTCACTAAGTTTTTGTTTTACTTAATTAATGTGTATTTTGTTCTATCATTTGAATTATCTAATTCTACTTCTTCAATATATCTAATATTCATATAATTTTATTGGTAAGATTAAAAAATTAGACTTTAATATTAATTTAAACACAACGAAATAAAACACATTTTAAAGAAATAAAATAAAATTTCAAGATTTTCTATAATAAAATGTTAATTAGGGATGACAACAGGTAAGGTATGGGTCGTCACCCCCTTACCCCCCTCCCCCCTCCCCCGCACCCACCCACACCCGCACCCAAACCCAAACACACAAATGTAACCACCACTCCCAACCCTACTTGATTTGCAACATAATAAAAAATTTAACAATAATATTAAAACTCAATAATTAAAACTAAAAAATGATATTTAGAATTAAAGATATATATATTATATATTGTACCTAAATTAAAATTATATTATATATATAGCATAATAGAAACTCAATAATTTATTGTATAGATATTATATATTCTATAAAAATTTAACAATATATTATACACATATTACATATATATGTAATATTATTATTTATTTATTACAATGTTTGAGTCGGGGTATGGTTTGGGTCAAAAAATACTCTCACTCATCCTTGACTCGAACCCAATCGGATTTTTCAAAAAATTTTGTAAATCCGACCTTACCCTCTTCAACCACCCTCGAACCCATTCCATTAGGGTCGGAAAGAGTTAGGGACCCGGCGGATTGAACTATTTTGCCATCCCTGGCTGTAGGGTCTTTAATTAATTTCTAATATTTATGGGCATATATTTTATTTTTATAATCCTTGAATTAACTATTTTAGGAACTTAATAGATTCAATCGATAGTTTAGGAACTAAATAAATTTTGATTTATATACTTTAGGAACTAAGTAGACTTAATCGATAGTTTAGGACCTAAGTATAGAATTTGACGCTAACTTAGGGTTGAAAATGTAATAAACCCATAAATAAATAAAACACAATAAAAAAAGTAGAATATTTAAGAACAAGGAACTGTGGCAACGTGTTGTTTTCGAATATAAGGCACGTTTCGCACACCAACTTACTTTGACTAACAAAGAGTCGCCACTTAATTTTTAAAGGGGAATTAAGCAATCTTTAACAATAAAAACTAAGTTAAGAACCAATCCATCATAACCAAGAAAAATTCCAAGTTCAAGAGCTTAGGTACAAAAGAGGAAGGTTATTGAATGATAGCACTCCATTTTTCCCAATCCGAAGATTGGCCTGTACTAACTTTCTATTTTATGATTTTAGTAGTTAATTATTCATACAAATTCATTTTAAGCCCTAAAACTCTTAACTTAGCTATAACTATGTGATTTGAAAAATAAATATCACCTAACTTAGATTCTATGAATAAAATCATATCCTCCCCCCCCCCCCTCCACATACACACACACAAACAAAAAAAGATTTTATTACCAAAAATGGATTTTTCAAGGACATGATCATATTCATGAACTAAGTTAAGCAATACCCCCCTCCCCCCCCCCTTCCCCCCCACACACACAAACAAAAAAAGATTTTATTACCAAAAATGAATTTTTCAAGGACATGATCATATTCATGAACTAAGTTAAGCAATACTCATGAAAAACATAAAAAAAAACACACAATTTTGCATAGAAAAGTATAGAAACTTGTATTATTTAAAAGACTATGCAAATAGCAAGAACATGCCATGGAGGAATAGAGAACTTATCCAGATGTCCATTTTCAGCGTCTTACATGCAATACTTGAAATAAGCATGACCTAATCATGCAACTAATACAAACAAAAATGAAACATAGGCCCAGTTTAAGGGTTCTAACATGACTTAATGCATAAAAAGACAAATAACATATAAAATAATACAAAACTAATATACATAATGCTTAAACCAAGCCATATGCATGCAGAAATAGAGACTAGAACACCCTAAGCATACTATTCTAAGAAAAATAAAGAAACATGTCGAAAAAGCAAACAATCGGATAAAACTAACACCCTACATGATGGAATGATAAACTAACATCCTAGCATGGATGGATATCAAAATAAAAACTAAAAGCAGTACTGAAATTAATAAAAATGAGGAGTTTACTTGCTAGTTTTCTTAAATCGAAGAATGCGTGAAGCTAATAGCAAGAAAAGTCGAGTTTCTTGCTTACAAGCCTCCCTCAAGCTTGGGTTTCTGAGCGTGTTCAAGTTCTTCAAGCCTTAGAATATTTCTAAGTGTTTTAGAGTTGTTATGTGTGTTTATTTTCAAAGTCAAAGCAAGGGAGGGGAGAGGGTGTTTTTGCTCTCAAATACTCACAAAATGGCTCCAAATCCTTAACCCCTTGAAAGGAAGGGGAAGAGGCTTCATTTATAGGCTTAAGGAGGCATGGGGGGCAAGCTTAGGTAACCCTTATCGCGTCATCTTCCGCACTAAAAATGCACCAAGATTGAGTTTCCATATGTGTCTCTGCCACGCTTGGATTTGCGTACACACAACTATTGTGCACGCTCATAACTAATATGCACACACACATTTTGCATTGGTACACGTGTCATGCATGCATGCACAAGTGTAGGATCCGATGCTTTTGGCTTACTTGTGGCTCAAGTAAACCCAAATTGCCTTCTGATCGATGTTTTTGATAAAATCGATCACTAATTTTGGAAAATATATTTTATCAAAGTACAACCAAGCCTCTCTCTTTTTATTGGGGTTAAAATTATAGTTTTGGCTAAAAATGGGGTCCAGGGATAAAACGGTCTTTTTTGCAAAAAAATTGATTTTTGACCAAAATGGGTTTATACAACAACTCCAAACAACTTTAAATATTCCAAAGATGATGTAATTACTATTTCATCATCGGGAGGTTTGCATGCACCCAAAGTCTTAGGGTCAATCAAAATAGGGTGTCTACAGTTGCCCCATTCTTTGACAGAACTCAAGCAATCATGAAGTGATGTCAGGTGCATGTCAAAGATCTAAGACCATCCTAGTTAACATAACTCTAAGGCTTAAAGCAGTGCCAAACATTCATGCAAGTGATCGAACCCACAGGTTGCCTATATATCCTTGATACAAGGAGTCAGATCAATGTAGTTCGAGGGTTGTTGTGAAACAATTCATACGTGAGTAAGTGTGTGCAACAAGCACTCAAACATTTATACAAGCATGGAATCTAAAAAGAGAAGACTGGGCGATACCTATCATACTCACTCTGCTATGCCAAAGCTTTTGTCAAGTTCCTTTCTATTCCTTTCCAAGTTGTGCCAGTCCAGCAAATTTTCCAAAGAAAACCATTCCAAACAATAATACATACTGTAATGTAGTTAGAATAATGTCATCATGATACCAATGCATGCCATTCCATGTGCTTATGTCAGATCAGGCATGAGGATTTATAAATTGGTGCCATTTCATACCCATGTCAAACGAGGCATAGGGGATAACATGACTTAATGTACAAAAAGACAAATAACACATAAAATAATACAAAACTAATATACATAATGCTTAAACCAAGCCATATGCATGCAGAAATAGAGACTAGAACACCTTAAGCATATTGTTCTAAGAAAAATAAAGGAAACATGTGGATAAAGTGAACAAGTGGATAAAACTAACACCTTACATGATGGAATGATAAATTAACACCCTAGCATGGATGGATACAAACTAAAAAATAAAAGCAGTATTGGAATTAATAAAAAGGAGGAGTTTACCTGCTGGTTTGCTTAAAATGAAGAACGCATAAGATAATAGCAAGAAAATGCAAGTTTCTTGCTTACAAGCCTCCCTCAACCTTAGGTTTTTGAACGTGTTCGAGTTCTTCAAGCCTTAGAATGTTTCTAAGTGTTTTAGAGTTGTTGTGTGTGTGTTATTTTTGTAGTCAAGGCAAGAAAGGGGGGACAGGGTGTTTTTGCTTTTAAATTGCTCACAAAATGACTCCAAATCCTTAACCTCTTGAAAGGGAGGGGGAGGGGCTTTATTTATAGGCTTGAGGAGGTGTACGACGCAAGCTAGGGCAACCTCCATTGTTTCCTTTGCCAACTCCTACTAAAAATGCACCAAGATTGAGTTTTTGTATCCGTCTCTGCCATGCTTGGATATGCGCACACACAACTAATGTGCGTATTGGTACATGTGCCATGCATGCATGCACAAGTATAGGGTCATATGCCCTTGGCTTGCTTGTGGCTCAAGTAAACCCGAATTGCCTTCTAATCGACGTTTTTGATAAAATCAATTACTAATTTTAGAAACTATATTTGATCAAAGTACAATTGGGCCTCTCTCTCTCTCTCTCTCTCTCAGGGCTAAAAAGTTAGTTTTTGGCTAAAAATAGGTTCAGGGGTCAAATGGTCATTTTTATAAAAATTTGATTTTTGGCCAAAACAAGTTTATACAGCAACTCCAAACAATTTTAAATATTCCAAAATTGAAGTAATTACCATTTCATTATCGAGAGGTTTGCAAGCACTCGAAATCTTAAGGTTAGTCAAAATAGGGTGTCCACAGGAATTTATTCCAATAATAATAATAATAAATAATCAAAATGGTTTTTCTTTTCCTATCTATTGATAAGATGTTAATTAAAAATATAATTATAATTATAAGAGAAAATTGGCGTTAAATCCATATTCCCACCGCTATAAGTCATTAAGTATAGTTGCCCAGGCCAAAACCCAACCCATTTTTACATTTTCAATTGGAAAATATGGTTGTTTGGATTAACATTTGTCTTACCTTGTTGACTTGTGGCCTTGGAACACCTTGGTTTTGGCCTTGGAATACTTGGATCAATCAACACAATTGGTGTGGTCGTGTCCGCGACCAACACCTTTATGCCCGTGAGTTAAAGGTCACGCTCGCAATGGATCTCAATTAGGTTGCAACCAAAAACCAACCTTACAATATTTTGGCCTAATGGAAATGCATTACTCGTGATGGTGAGTCTATATAGTGGGTGTGAAAAGTCACTTTTTCAGCTTTTCTCTCTCCTTTCTCTCTCATGTTATCCATAACTGAGCTTCCAAGCTCTTCTACCTTGGTTTCATCTATTTCTAGTCCAAATATTACCCTAATTCCTTATACCAAAACGTAAAGCGTGAGGGCTTTCTTTTAATCTGAGCAGATCATGTTTTTATCACTGGTGGATTTTCGAGTTTTCTCCTTTTCGCTTCAAGAGGGAGGGATTTATTTGATTATTTACCTCACCATAGATAGATATATACTAGTTTTTGTTACATAAAAACATAATTTGTTATGAGATTTCTAAAAGCATGAAATGGGGGTTAGGATTTTGAGTTTTGAGAGTTTAAATTGCATGTTATTGATGGTTGGATAAAATGGAAAGAGTTAATGTTGAGTAATTGTAGAGCCATATGTTTACCTTAATGAATTAGAGCTATAGTTGCTAAAAAGAAATTACTAGAGAGTTATGATTATTTGGTCAATGTCGTGCATGTGTTGGGTTATGTTTGTATATCGACAAATTGAGATTTTGATAATTAAAAAGGGTTTTGGAAAATTGTTGTGATTATTGGAGATTTGGAGGAATGTGATTGGTTTTGAAATCAAAAAGATGTTTGTAACACTTTTGTAAAATGAGAAATGGAAAATGGGAAGTGAGAAGAGTTGATGGTTTTAAGATTAATGAATAATTGTACTCAATGTCAATTGAAAATTTTAATGATTTGAAATCATGGAATCGGTATCAGAATACTAGTTATGAGAATTATATTGTTTCATTATGAGATTTCATGATATTTACTGCTTAAAGGTTTTGTCCTTGGCTAAGGGTGGAGGGTGGTATTGATTATTGGATAGTTTACACGTATTATGTGTTGTTGAATTATTTGAGTAAACTAAAATTATGTAGAACTGTCATGTGGTGGATATGAAAGTGATATATAGAGGTTCCGTTTTCTTTCTGGTTAGCACCTGGTAAAGCGTAGCGCATTGATATAGGTTTCGCTCCCTTCCGGTTTGCGCTCTGTAAAGAGTGGATTGAGATTCTGTTTCCTTCCGACTTAGGTCTGGTAAAGCATGGTGCCTTGATATAGGCTTTGTTCCCTTCCAGTTTGCGCCCAGTAAAACGTGCGTTTTGTTAGGCTATATGGAGGTTACATTGTGTAGACACCCCATTTTTTACTGTTCTTAAGACTTTGGTGCCTCACTCTGAACACTTAATGATGAATTGTTACGCTGTGCAATCGTTCATTTCTTCAACAAAAGGCTTCGATTTCAAGCTTTAAAACCTAAACCTTGCACTCTCTTTGGACCAAAACACTTTTTTTTTTTTTTTTTGTAGCCTAACCACTCAGAAAAGAGTTGACCGGCAAGTGGCCAGCAAGCCATTTTCAAGTGATCGGTCATCCCTCTTCATGGTCAACCGGCCATATTCAGTGACAGTAGATATTTTGAGACAACCAGTTGTTCCATATGCATGCCTTGCACTAGCTGTCTCTTTACAGATATTTCCGATGTGAGAACATGTTTTTCTGTAAGTACAAGCCCCCCCTCTTTTATGGTTTGGGGTTAGAAAATTTTGGCTAAAAGCTATAACTTGTCCAACACACTTCCGTCTTCTCTTGCAATTTACATACACCATACATGCACCTTACAAGCTAGAACTTGGGACCTTTGCTGAGATTTGAGAAGATAATTTCAGCCTCTTGAGAGTGTTCAACTTGTGGTTTGTGAACTAGAAGCTCTTTCTCTCTCTAAAGTGGTAATCCTTGAGCTTCTGTACCATCTTTTCTCTTTCTTTTCTTTGTTTTTTCATACTATTTTCAGAATGTTTAAGGCCTGAAATATGTGATTTTCAGCACTGTTTTTGTAATGTTTCAGAGCTTTTTAGTGTGTTAAATTATGCTTTGAATATTGTAGATGTGTTGTTGTAAGTCCTCATGAATTGGTGTATAGGTTTTAGCTTTCAATCCATTTGAATTGATAGTCTTTTCTTGTTATATATATAGTAGTCATATGTGTTCACATCATTGTAATCACCCACTTTTCAATAGCACTCTGCAACCTCCCTCCTTTCTTTGTTTATTTGATTAAGAGTTGTATCAAACAAAAGATTGCCATTCAAGGCATAAGCAAAAGACCTCTCATGCTAAATGGTTTAATCTCATTGGAGGTTCATTACTAGGGAATTACATCTCTCTTATGCTAGACATGATCTCTTGTTTGATACTTCTCTTTATCATTGGTGCATTACTTCTAAGGGACTAACTTTCTAGCTAGACCCTTGGAAATCATAAAGAAAAGGTTCATTATAGCTTATTATCAAGTTTGGATTTGGAGTCATTATCGCTTGTTTTGGGTTTGACTCCGAATTCATTATTACTTGTAAATGAGTTTGATCATTTCTTTGCAATTTCCCCCATAGAAAAGTCTTGAAAAGCTCATTTCTCGAGTCAATTCATGCTTACTACTCTGTCACAACCCAAACCCGCCCCTACAGGTTTAGCATCGTAACCGGCCAGTAATCCTTAGATTACCGAAAGCCTCTAAACAGATTAACAAAATTAAGGGGGCTAGGGGAAGCAAATACATAAATATAGTTGTTCAATGAGCTGTGCTGACTTATATGAACAGAATATTTAAAACTTTATATACATAATAAAAAATCATTCATACATTATACCCACACACATTACAGTATTTTTAAGTACAGCCAATGACAACAAATCAAGTCTTATAAAAACAAAAACCCCAGAACTTAAATACAGGACGCTTCGGGAACCTCCATGTGAGGCACAATGGTTGGCTGACAACGGATCACAGATCCAAACAAAAGCCTTCAGGCTCGAACTCCAGAATGCTCACCTATACATATATATATATATATATATACACAAATAGTGAGCTAAAACCCAGTGAATAACATTAAGGTAAAGGGGTTAGTGAGCGAAATCCGAACATATCGTAAGCGGAAACAGATCATAGCATAATCATTCTCATATCAGAACATAATAATGGTACATCCCATATAACACATCACAGAACATCTTCCGACTAGAGTAATTGGTTTCGGATACCGATTAAACACATATCACCACAATGAAGTGGCTAACGAGATCTCGTAATTACTTGTATGTCATGGACCCGCATTTTCATGCCGTCCCCCATGACTTGGGACTATCTATGGATGCCATAATAGATTTCAAACATGGAATATTCGTTCATGAAAACAGATATCATTTTAGAAATCATAGCTTATCACATTTCATTTAGAACATAATTTCATATGAACGTATCTTTACGATAACGTTACTCACAGTGGTTCCAGTAGGTGGTCAATCAATTTTCGGACGTTGACCTACAAACACAAAGGCACATAACACAAACGTATCTTATCATTACACAAGTACTAGGCAAACATAGCTTAGCTTATATTACGTTGGTCTTGTTAATTCTTATCCCATAGATTTCACACACTCTTGAATCTCGTAACTTAGTACATTCTTTACTTAGTGTGTTTATAATCCATAACCTCATTAATATGGCTTAATTAAGGCTTAGGAATGCCTAAGATGCAATGAGGATGCCAAAACATGCCTTGGACCACTTAGGCAAATTTTCTGAAAATAAGGTTTCCTCGCTCAAGCTGACATGCAAAATGAGGATGGTCGCTCGAGCGCACATTCCTTCACTCGAGCGATTTGTAAACGGCATGAAACTTCTGGGAGCTTGCAATTCATGCTCGAGCGGACTTTTGGTCGCTCGAGCGGAGTGCACGCACACAGAGTGGTCGCTCGAGCGTGAACTCCCACGCTCGAACGTGGATGCAAATTCTAGAATTTCCAGATTTGATCACCAAGCTCAAAACTCGAATTCAATCTTCCAAAACACATCTCTTGGGCCCCAAAACTTGAGATAACATAGTAAACTTGTAAAACATGAAGAATTTAGGATCATTTCACAAAATCATGGCCCAAGGTTTTGTCAAAAGCTCACATTTCATCTTGAAATTTAAGAAACAAAGCATGCATGTAAAATCTTTCAAACTCGTTTCTTCAAAACTCAAGAAACTATCAAGTTGAGCTCATAAGCTCCATTCATGTAATTCAAAACATGAATTTCAATGATTAAACATGGTGATTCTAACATGCATGCACCAAATAACTCCCAAAATAAGTTAGATGCTCAAAATCAAACTCAAATGACAACCTCTACATATATATATATACATGCAAGTGGAAGTATAGTCAAATCCTCCATCCTCTTCACAACCGTATGTAAATTACATGCAAATGATCCTAACAACTCCATGAATGCATCTTTATAACACAACTTCTTCATGAATTATGGGTTAGATGCTCACCAAAAGTCCTCAATTACACAAGATCCTTGCCAAACTTGAGCTACTCTAGCAAAATTCTTCACTTCTTCCTTGAATCCACACTCTCTCTCTCTCTAAAATGGAGTCTCACTCTCACTCTAGAATGTATTCTCAGATTTTTGCACTAAGGGGTAAAAGGAATGAGCTCAAAATGAGTTTAAGGCCTATATATAAAGCTATGATGTCAAAATGCATCAATTGGATTATTAAGCTAGCCAAACACAACTTAACGAATCAGACTGAATCAATTTTTAATAAAATCTGCCAAATGATTCTAAAAATTCCAAATAACACATTGGTGTAGTCTATTTCGGTTTCGGATGCCGATAAGGCTTTCAATTTTCATATCAAAGCGGAATTCTAAACAGATATTTCTACAAGTAACAGATAGAAAGCCAAAATCATGCAAACTACGGAATGAACACATGATTTATTTTAATCCTCTCATTAACATCCTAAAATACGGATTACTAGCTAATTACGGATCGGGGTTATTACAGTCTCTCCACCTTAAGAAGTTTGGTCCTCTAAACTCGAGTTATCTTATATCAAAGAAATGATGTCCAACAAAAATATAACTTTAACTCTACAAAACAGAAGCATGACCATAATCATGACCTAATCTCGACCTTAGCTTCGTACAAAAACAGAATCGTAAATCATATACAGAGGTTAGAGTTCGTAACAAAACAGAGTCTTATACACATCTAGATTTTAGTCAAGAACAGATTCAGATACGTGTTCATATTCATATTCTTGTCCAGATCATACACAGATGTCACAAGTCTTGCTTAAACATACGTGGTGCATTTATTAGCACAACAGAGCAGATACAGAACAGATGCAGACATAGCAGATACAGAACAGATATAGACACGTGATGGTTATAAATAACCAGTTCCATACAGGAACCTCCGAATCCGAGTAACAGAACAGAACAGAAGCTGAGTCCCCGTGACAGGGCCTCCGGTACGGGTAACAGTGTACAGACAGAAATAAGTTCCATAAAGAAACCTCCGATACCGGGTAACATCTAACAGATATCACATAATACTAAGAGTCACACGAATACATATCAGAGATTAGACAATTATTCATTGCACAACACATAATATTTCAGAAAACAGATCCCCTTTAGACATACAGAAAACAAATACAGTTGAACACAACTTTACTACGTTATTAATCACATTACTTATATCAAGTACTTATCGGGGTCGTAGATTCACACTGTTTCCATTTTCATAAGTAATTTCCCCCGTTAAGTTACAGAGATTTGATTATTCATTCCGAGTCATTCATCCGGTCTTTGTTCAACTTGATTTTCAATTCGGTAATCCATTACAGTTAGTCCAGGTCACCCAAAGTATAGTAGAAATACAAGGCAATTTCGTACATTAACCCCATAGCAGTAAACGAAATTCCGAAGTAATCATTCATATACTATTCATCAGCCTTAGTTTCACAGATTCAATTGTACTATGTGTCAACACAAAAGTAGTCATACTGATTACATATACCCCCAGGTAGTCAGAGTTTATAATCAACTAGTCTGTTGCCACAAATCCCATCAGTTTTGAAGGACAGTAACACCAAAACAATCATGCTCTAGTCAACCAAGTTCATGGTAGTAACTGTAACAACCCACATTCATGTCCTAGTCATGTTGCATGCATTTATATGTTTTGCCATGTTAAGTTGCTGTAATAACCCATATTCATGTTGTAGTCATGTTCATGTTCATTTACATAGCTTTGTCTTGTTAAGTTTGCATTCATGAATCTTGTCTTGCTTTGTGTTTATGTGTTATGTCTAAGTGTTGCTTGCATGCTTTGTCCCTTCCCTGCTATGTTAAGCCTAAGTTATGTTAAGCCTAGGTCATGCCAAGCCTAAGTTATGTTACGCCTAGATCATTCCAAGCCGAGGTCATCTTCAGTCTAGAATTGTCTTGGAACCACTTTGTTTGACCTCCACCTTCGCCTTGACATATTGGCCGAGATGTCATTATCTAGGCCGAGGTGTTCATCACCAAGGCCGAGATGTGTATTATCTAGGCCGAGATGTTACCTTTGCACCCTAGTGATCTTGTCCTGGAGTGGTATGACCTAGACCGAGGTGTGGCACATCTAGGCCAAGGTGTGGCACAGCTTAGTCAAGTGTTGTCCCTCCTAGCCGAGGTCATTGTCACCTTAGTTGCCGAAGCTTTGTCCTTAGCCGATGTCATCACTTGCCGGAGTGCCTTGCCGGGTAACTTGTTAGATACACTTTGTCATAGTCTTGTCTTGTCAATCTATCACCTTTTTTAGGAGAGCCAACCAGCCGTTGCCATGTGTTCGAGCTGAGAGTTAAGTCAGCCGGCAGAGGGAGAAACCTATCATTTCTATACTTGTTTTTGAAGAGGAGAGAGAAGCTCTAGGAGAGGAAGAAGAGTTCTTGAGGGAGAGTAGATTTCCAAGCTTGATCCCTAGAGATCGAACCGTTAGATCCGTGTTCTAAGGTTAGATTCTTGATCTGCTCTCGTTGTTCCTTATGTTCATGTTATTGCATTGCATGATTGAATATGATTTGTAAGCCATGCATTGCTTTGAAGTTCGGTTTTAGAAAGAGAAAATAGTATTCATGTGTTCTTCAAGAAAAGTCATGTTTTGATCCGAAAGCTCATGCCTAAATCCATGTTTTTGTGTTTATTTTCACATGATTTCAAGTATGGGTACCCAGGTCCATGTTTTCGAACTCATAGCATGAAATCCCAGATTTTTTAATAAAGAAGTTATGATTTTAGCATTCATGTTCTTCATGATCTTCATGTTCATGTTCTTCCTGTTCTTCACGGGTGAAAACCCAGATCTCCAGACCTCACTTCCCGAGGTGTAGTCGCCGAGATCACTCTTACCTAGACCTCACACTTAGGCCAAGCATCGTATCTCACCTTGGCCTACCTTGCATGATCACTTACACCTTTAGTTGTCTTGTGCGCACCTCGGCATGCAGCCGCACGCCGAAGCCTAGGTAGCCACACCTCGGCTAGGAGGTGTGGGACCTCGGCAAAGACCTGGTTGGTACCCAACATGTCTTCCTAACATGTAAAACAGTGTTTTAACTTCCAGCATGTTTTCCCGAGATCATTTGCATACATGTAAGACTTGTTTTGAGAAGTATGTTCAATATGCTTTGCCATGTATTTGTAGGACTTGGACCTTTACCTTGATCCCGACGTCCCAAGAACTAAGTGAGGGGTATTTTTAATAAAGCTATGTTATAAGGTTTTGATAAAACTTTGCCTTGTTTTGATAAAAGTATTTGTTAAGCATGAATGATATCCCTATTTTATGTATCAAGTATAAGCTTTGTTTTGGATGGCAATGTATCAAGTAAGCTTTGTTTTGACGACATTTTCGGATAGGTCCTTCGTGCTGGAGGACTCTAAAGTTTCGCAGCACTCTAGTGTTAAAGGGCTACGGGCCTTTGTAACATAGGTCCCTCGTGCTGGAAGACTCTAAACTTTCGCAGCACCCTTGATTAGTACTCTAGTGTTAAAGGGCTACGGGCCTTTGTAACATAGGTTTCTCGTGCTGGAGGACTCTAAACTTTCGCAGCACCCTTGATTAGTACTCTAGTGTTAAAGGGCTACGGGCCTTTGTAACATAGGTCCCTCGTGCTGGAGGACTCTAAACTTTCGCAGCACCCTTGATTAGTACTCTAGTGTTAAAGGGCTACGGGCCTTTGTAACATAGGTCCCTTGTGCTGGAGGACTCTAAACTTTCGCAGCACATCTTGTGTGATGGTCCTTTCGTGCTAGGGGACTTTAAGCCTAGGTAGCACCGTCCCTCCGTGCTAGGGGACGTTAAGCCTAAGTAGCACCCTTGTTAAAATATCAGCCACCGACGTACTATGAACGGGTGTGCTCGATGCCGAGGTTATGTTTTAAGATTTGACGTATGTTAAGTAAGTAAGTAAGTTTTGAAAGACCAAGGTTCGAATGATGTTTGTTTCAAGTCAAGTTAAGCTATGTTATGTATGATTTTGACAAAGATATACTATGTATTGTTTTGAAAAGACCTCGGGTATCATTCATTTAACCCCTTTATTACTTGTACCATTCACTGAGTATCCAAGTTCACCCTCCCTATGTATATATGTAGGTAACAAGCAAGAAGTCGGCTACGCCGAGATGTATGTTTTGGATGCATGTTATGTCGGCAATATTTATGTCGGCAATCCTGAAGATTATGTTTCTTGACTTGTATTTCATGTACTTTGTTCATGTCGGCTTGAGAAGCCTTTTATCAAGATGTAACATGTATTTTTATACTTCATTTTATTTGTATTCAAGTTTTAAAGCTATGTGAAGATGTATGTCATTCCATTTGACTTATGCACTGCTCTTATAGACCACTTGTATTTTAAATTATTGCTTCCGCACATGTTAGCCCCATATATTTATACTCTGATTGTGTGTGAATTTTGAAAGTTAGCCTTTGGTAATCTCGGATTACTGGCCATCACGGCACCAAACTACTAGGGGCGGTTTGGGGTCGTGACAGTAACGGTAATACCGGAGTAATTAACCACGTGTCATGTATACGGTATTCCCATATTCCCCAAGCACAAGTTACCAAATTTCATAATCTCATTCACGTGTTTTCCCAATCGGTTATAGGCATATAGTAAGAAGCTATTCGTATTCGCATAGTCTGCTGTTGACAGTTCACATTCTTCCTAAGGGTTCAAGATTGATTCTAATTCCCATTCAATCATTTCCCTTAGCAACAGGGCCCTGTTATTCAAGCATAAGCAATTCACAATCCCCCATAATGTATTCAATGAAATAATAGCTCTCAATAAGGGTCTCCTCAGATCAAATAAATGAAAGTTCAATCAGGTCATATCAGATGAAAGTTCCACCCAGTCATATCAAATAAAAGTTCAAAGTGTGAGTCATCAAACATGAGTTTTCTCAGGTAAACAAAGGTCTCATCAAACCATAGTTCTATCAGATTAGATCAGGTAAAAGTTCTATGCTTACTATTTCCAAGCGAAGCACGTTAGGTTTTATAGTTCATACTCCATTCGCTTAGGTGCATAGTCAGTAGTTCTATAGTTGTTCTAAGTTTCTCAGTTCTCAAATCACATCAGAGTTATGTATCACAATAGTTCATATCGAAAGGTAAGCATCACAGTCAATATAGCAATTTTCCAAATGAGTCTTTCATGTAAGCACAAGGTACACAACGGTGTATCACATAAAGTTTCTCGGTGGTACACAATAGCAGATTGTTATACAGGAGTTTCAAGTCGGTCGTACAGTCGCTAAAGTATAGGCTCACTAGTCAAGTCAAACAGTCTTGTCGATTTTCAACAATCGTAGTTCACAATTTAGAGTTTATCATTCAGGGTTTAGTCACACAATTCCAGAGTCATAGCCCCAATGGTTAAGTTATCAAACAAATAATCATATCAATAATTCTGAGTAAAGGTATAGTCATATATGTGCATGTTCAGAATCTAATAACATTCCCAATACGGATTCACGAGGTCTATGTATAGATGAACACAAAACAGTCTCCCCAGATACAATAGTTAGGGCAACAAGTCATAAGTCTACTCAATCTAGATACAAATGCAGAGGACACAAAGAGTGTGTTGAGTCTAATTACTAACATCCCACGTAAAGGTATAGATATATATAAGTCCAAAGATTTTCCATATCCAGTCAATAATAGTGTGTCTTCATATTTAACAGTTCAAGCATAGTTCAACAGGTCAGTCATGATAGTTCATATCAAATAGTAGGTCTCAAAGTGTTCATTAATCACAGTTCAACCCCATCAATTCTAATAGTATTATAAGCGAGGACAGATATATATAGATATGAGTCTAGGATCAATTATAATTTCAGCATTCGTTCGCAATTTCATAAGCAAAAGTTCATTCTTCCAGACTGACATAGGTTCCCAATTTCAGAAGTTCCATACGTGACTGATTCATGTATATAATTCGAGTTCATGGGTCTAATCATTCAACGGTTTCAATCAATATATAACAATTCAATTCAAGTCACGGTCATACAGATTTCCCAAATCGCTTTTCATACACACAATTTACACATAAATAAGGTAATACCTGCGTCAGTTGTTTTAGTATTCCGAGCATTTTCTAGAACTAGGGTGTGGGAGCAGAACCAGTCGTACTAGCATTAGGCCTAGTGTTGTTCGAATGAGTCTGCGTGCAAGATTTAGCCAAGTGCCCTCTTTGACCACATCTAAAACAAGCCCCTGACAGGAGGCAACAGATACCCCAATGTTGTTTCCCACATTCTTTACAACTAGGTATACCCTTGTTCACATTGCTTCCCCGACTCTCTTTGTTCACAGTTATGGCTCTAGATTTTTCATTCGCAGAGGTCAACGAATTGCTAGTCATTTCGACCTTCTGTTTCTTCTGTTTCGCTCTTTCTGATTCAGTTGATGATGTTGATTTTGATATTTTCAAGGCTGCTATGTTTGCCTCGGACATTAAGGTCCTATCAAGAACATCCACGTATTTTGGTAATTTTAAGACGCTAACCCGATCAAATACATCTAAGTCAAGCCCACCTTCAAATTTTCTAGCCTTTTTATAGTCGGTGTCTATCATGTGGGGTGCATATCGGGCTAACTCGGTAAATTTTGTTTCATATTCAGCCACAGTCATTTTGCTTTTTTAAGTTGTTCAAACTCAGATGCTTTTCTATCCCAGATGCATTGGGGAAAATATTTTTCGAAGAAAATTTCTTTAAACCTATCCCATGTCACACCTTCATTATCATTTCGTGCTAACATCCACCATCTCCTAGCCTCCTCTTTGAGCGTGAATGTTGTCAACAAAACTTTCTGTGCCTCAATACATGGAAATACCTCAAATATTTTCTCAGTTTCTATGACCCAAGCCTCGGCTTTCAGCGGTTCAATACCCCCCTGAAATTCCGGTGGTTTCATCTTATTGTATTTCTGTGTCAGTGTTATCATATCATAATTAGCTGGTTTAGGTACATGTATTTGCCCTTGTTGCTGTTGTTTCAGATTTTCGGTTAAGGCTTCAACCATTCTTTCTAACCTGCTAATTCTAGCGTCAGAAGATTCAGATTCGTCTATATTCCTTGTCCTTTCCATTAGCTACACACAAACAGGGTGCTTATTAATATAAGGAAAACTATCATTGATTCCGCATTTCATTTCAATTCAGATACAGTCACATGATCCCTTACTTTCATACGTTCATATTCACATAGATTTCACATTCGATATTGAAATTAATATTACATGTTATTCCACTTAACTTCTTTGATCATGCACAAAGGTTTCATTTCAATGTATTTTCAATAAGGACATGGTCATAATAGCTCACATACTTACACATGATAATGCAATGTCCCTATTTCGTTTCTAGGACATCCTATAGCTCATATGGACACGTGTGTGCGGTATAACTCGTGCTCTGATACCACTCTATCACGACTCAAACCCACCCCTACAGGTTTAGCATAGTAACCGGCTAGTAATCCTTGGATTACCGAAGGCCTCTGAACAGATTAACAAAATTAAGGGGGCTAGCGGAAGCAAATACATAAATATAGTTGTCCAATGAGCTGTGCTGACTTATATGAACAAAACATTTAAAACTTTATATACATAATCAAAAATCATTCATACATTATACCCACACACATTACAGTATTTTAAGTACAGCCAACGACAACAAATCAAGTCTTATAAAAACAGAAACCATAGAACTCAAACACAGGATGCTTCGGGAACTTCCACGTAAGGCACAATGGTTGGCTGACAACGGACCACAGACCCAAACAAAAGCCTTCAGGCTCGAACTCCAGAATGCTCACCTATACATATATATATATATATATATACAAATAGTGAACTAAAGCCCAGTGAATAACATTAAGGTAAAGAGGTTAGTGAACGAAATTCGAACATATCGTAAGCGGAAACAGATCATAGCATAATCATTCTCAAATCAGAACATAATAATGGTACATCCCATATAACACATCACAGAACGTCTTCCGACTAGAGTAATCGGTTTCGGATACCGATTAAACACATATCACCACAATGAAGTGGCTAACGAGATCTCGTAATTACTTGCATGTCATGGACCCGCATTTTCATGCCGTCCCCCATGACTTGGGACTATCTATGGATGCCATAATAGATTTCAAACATGAAATATTCGTTCACGAAAATAGATATCAGTTTAGAAATCATAGCTTATCACATTTCATTTGGAACATAATTTCATATGAACATATCTTTACGATAATGTTACTCACAGTGGTTCCAGTAGGTGGTCAATCAATTTTCGGACATTGACCTACAAACACAAAGGCACATAACATAAACGTATGTTATCATTACACAAGTACTAGGGAAACACGACTTAGCTTACATTACGTTGGTCTTGTTAATTCTTATCCCATAGGTGAAAACACACTCTTGAATCTCGTAACTTAGTACATTCTTTACTTAGTGTGTTTATAATCCATAACCTCATTAATATGGCTTAATTAAGGCTTAGGAATGCCTAAGATGCAATGAGGATGCCAAAACATGCCTTGGACCACTTAGGCAAATTTTCTGAAAATAAGGTTTCCTCGCTCAAGCTGACATGCAAAATGAGGATGGTCGCTCGAGCGCACATTCCTTCACTCGAGCGATTTGTAAACGGCATGAAACTTCTAGGAGCTTGCAATTCATGCTCGAGCGGACTTTTGGTCGCTCGAGCGGAGTGCACGCACACAGAGTGGTCGCTCGAGCGTGAACTCCTACGCTCGAACGTGGATGCATATTCTAGAATTTCCAGATTTGATCACCAAGCTCAAAACTCGAATTCAATCTTCCAAAACACATCTCTTGGGCCCCAAAACTTGAGATAACATAGTAAACTTGTAAAACATGAAGAATTTAGGATCATTTCACAAAATCATGGCCCAAGGTTTTGTCAAAAGCTCACATTTCATCTTGAAATTTAAGAAACAAAGCATGCATGTAAAATCTTTCAAACTCGTTTCTTCAAAACTCAAGAAACTATCAAGTTGAGCTCATAAGCTCCATTCATGTAATTCAAAACATGAATTTCAATGATTAAACATGGTGATTCTAACATGCATGCACCACATAACTCCCAAAATAAGTTAGATGCTCAAAATCAAACTCAAATGACAACCTCTACATATATATATATACATGCAAGTGGAAGTATAGTCAAATCCTCCATCCTCTTCACAACCATATGTAAATTACATGCAAATGATCCTAACAACTCCATGAATGCATCTTTATAACACAACTTCTTCATGAATTATGGGTTAGATGCTCACCAAAAGTCCTCAATTACACAAGATCCTTGCCAAACTTGAGCTACTCTAGCAAAATTCTTCACTTCTTCCTTGAATCCACACTCTCTCTCTCTCTAAAATGGAGTCTCACTCTCACTCTAGAATGTATTCTCAGATTTTTGCACTAAGGGGTAAAAGGAATGAGCTCAAAATGAGTTTAAGGCCCATATATAAAGCTATGATGTCAAAATGCATCAATTGGATTATTAAGCTAGCCAAACGTAACTTAACGAATCAGACTGAATCAATTTTTAATAAAATCTGCCAAATGATTCTAAAAATTCCAAATAACACATTGGTGTAGTTAATTTCGATTTCGGATGCCGATAAGGCTTTCAATTTTCATATCAAAGCGGAATTCTAAACAGATATTTCTACAAGTAACAGATAGAAAGCCAAAATCATGCAAACTACGGAATGAACACATAATTTATTTTAATCCTCTCATTAACATCCTAAAATACAGATTAGTAGCTAATTACAGATCGGTGTTATTATATACTCTTTATTGCTTTTGGACTTAGTGGACGTAATCATCAAATTTTGACAAAAAATAAGAAAAGATAAGAAAATGGAAAGGTAATGTAAAAAAGGCTAATAAAATTAGAGTAAAAGAGGTAAAAAGATAATAAAATTTGGTTAGGTTCGGTCAGACGTTATACCGAGCCTATTGCGTCTTGAATCATCGCATACTACTTCTAGCGATGTTCGGTGATTCATGAAGCAAGTTTACCCCCTCCCTTGACGTAACTCCATGATAGGGAGGATGTGTTGTTTGTCTTTTGTTCGATTTTTTTTGAGCTCTTATCTTATTGTTTCTAAGATCATCACGCAACAAATTTGCAATAATTGATGATTTGAGAATCGGATCTATTCCTCATTTGATCATCTTTATGATCGGGAAGGGCAGAGATGATAAAAATCTCCTGGAAACACTCTGGCCTTGTTTGGTTTGGTTTTGAGAAACAAATTCTGGAGAAAATTTTTTAAAATTTTGTTTGGTTTAGTGATTTTGAAATTTTTTTTCCAAAATCACTTTCTATTTCCTACACATCAATCAATCACTTTTTCTCTCCTCTCTCCTTCTTAATCACTTTTTCTCTCACACGCATCTACTCAATTACAACAAAACATCAAATCATCCTAAACTCCCATACTCCAAAACTATTTTCAAATTATACAACCAAACAAACCAAAAAAATTTCTAAACTCTTTCCCCAAATTTTGTTTTGAAAATTTATCTCCCAAAACCAAACCAAACAAGGCCTCTGTTTTTACTCTATTTCAGCTCTGTTGCGGCAGGGCATTCCTCAAAACAATGGCCGACTGACCGTAATTTTGTACGGCAGACAACTTCTCAAGGCCGGCTGACCACCCATTTTATATAGGCAGTGGCATTTGTAGTAGAACAGAACACAATTTGTGGCCAAAATAGAATAATTTTCTGACTGCAAACAAAGCAGATTCTGGCAGCAAACAAAGAGGGTTCTAGAGGATGTTCTCGGGTGTGCGCGTGTGGTTCTTCATCTCTTTTTCGAGTCCATTAGATTGTAGACTTTAGATTCAATGTTGTAATTAATTAGTTGCTTTACTTTCCTTTGGACTTGTAATAGTTAATTAATTAGTTTATTCATTTGAGTTTGTAATAATTAGTTTAATTAGGACATTTATTCGAACCCTCTTGTGCGAGAGCAAACTTGTAATATTTGTATGCCTTTCAACCCCTATTTCTTTCTCCCTTTTATTTACATGCTTACTGTGATAACATCATATTTTCAGACTATTGCCATGATTTGTATCCATTTTGGCATGCATTAGGTTTGGTTCATCATTCTAATATCATTATCATTGCCATTTCTTACTTGAATACGTGAGTTATCGCTTGCTTTGGGTTGATCCACATGACATGTTAAATAAACTGGACCTAGTAGTTGCATTTTGTATGTGTTACATTAGTCATTTTGCATATTAGCAACATGTATTTTTCTAATTATTTTCTTTCCTTTGGCTTGCCTCGGTTGAGTACTAGGTGAACAATTTTTTCTTTAGCATATTCCATAAGTGTTTGTGTTGCCATGCTTAGAATACTACCATGAGGCTAAGTGCTTATTTGAAATACCTCTTAAATGCCTGTGGATGAAGGCTATTTCGCTTAAGTTGGAATGATTTTGATTAATGTACATATGAGTTTATTTTTCATTCAAGTAGCACATATTCAAAACTCTTTTCAAACAAATATGAAATCAAAGCATTCCAAAGTGGGTGAAATAGTCTATACTTATATGCCTCACATAGTAAAGCTAGCATTAATAATTAGAACAAGAGCATATAGTGTTAATAAGAATCACATCATGATTAGTAGAGGCCGATCTTTGATCAGATGAGGGGGGTGCTCAATTCATGACCTTCCTTTCTCATACCTAAGTTCCCAAACCAAGACACTTTGGTTATGACGAACAAGTGGCCTTTGGCATGAGTCACGGGTTTTCTAAATTTTTTAAAAATATTTAGGTAGCGACTCTAAAATCTAGCAATGCAGTCCATTTTTAGCATCTCTAATGATAAATAGATTTTCTAAGATTTGCCAGAATTGGACTCTCATTTATGTTTGTTATGTTTCACACTGCACTTGTGAAACTAGATTCAGAACCACAAGAGTCTGAATTGTAGGGGTATCGTATTCGAGGAGACTAAACCCCTCCAAGGAGCACAAAAAACCAGCTACACATTCCTTTCCAGCTAGCCACTGATAAAGTGTGGCGCTATGAGATAGGTTCCGTTTCCTTCTAGCTCACGCTTGTAAATCTTGTCGTGGTTATGCCATGACGAAACCGGGTTATCTTGTGTGTTAGTATTGTTAGTTTATTTTCGTATATGTATTGTGATATGTGGGGTGTACCATTTGCCTTTTGTGCCAGTGGCCAGTAAAACATGATAGTACGTGTAGATTTTGTCATTATATCTTTTAGTTTATATTGTGGTGGGTGTTCAATTTGCCCTTATGCTTAAAGCCATAAAACATTGTATATGCATTTGTGAATGTGGCAAATTGGAGTATATCCGGTGACTCTTTTAGTTGGTCCACTCTTAAGAGTTAAGAATATTTTGAAAATGGTTTTCAAATATCGAAAGCAATGAGTTTCTCAAACTATTAAGAACAAATGGAAATATAAAGATTTGATTGTTTCTTAAATGATAATAAATGGCCTTTGAGAAAAAAGTATCTATGTATACATACATTTCAATATAAAAGAAGTGAACACTATTAGTATATATATGTGTAACATTTATGATCATAGCTATCCATATGTTGTTATTTTTTAGGATCATTGGGAGTTCTACTAGACCTTTGTGTTCATCCCAAACTGTTAAACCCTTTTTAGGTACGAAGATTTGACGATTGTCCAAAACTTGAAGTTTTTTATTTTGTTGGTCATGGGGTCTTATAATGGTAATCGGAATGCCAATTTGTTGTAAAGAGGGTTAATCCCTTTTGTTTATCTTGTTTAGTTTCTTATTCGTTGATGTATGCCTAAAGGCACTCATTGTATTTCATTATATATGTAGAGAGGAAACATTGTAATTTATTCATATCTTTATTGATTTTGCATTTTTATCATTATTGAAAGAGACTTGATAATGGATATGGTAATGGTTTTGGGTAATAAAAATATGGGATGTTTCATTAAGGACAAGGGTGGCTCTACTGGGGACATAAGGACATTTGCTAGTCAAAAGGACATTAACATTTATCTGTTGAAATTTTTATTTTAACCTATTTGTTCAAATCTCTTTTTTATCTGTTTAATTTTTTCAACCTATATGTTCAAATTAAATTTGTATCTATGTGTCAAAATTATTTTAATATTTCTAATCTATTCGTTGAAATTCACCAAGCCTATTTTTTCCTATTTGTTAAAATTCACTAAACAAACTATATGTTGAAATTCACCAAGCCTATTTTATTTGTTACAAATTTTTTTTTCTGTACGAATTGATTTCACAAACCTCTCTCTCTCTATATATATATGTATATGTTGGTTTCTTTCTTTCTTAGTCACACTACACACACACATAGGCAATTGCAACATCCGACTTCGCCATGCCATTGCCATTACCTTCTCCCAGCTACCACCTGAAAATCTATTGAAGCACTACCCATACACACTCTCTATGAGAACCATCGTCTACGGTGGTTTTAAGCATGTCGAACGATGCAAAACAACCCAAGTCCATGCCCTCAACATAACTACCACCACCACCACCTCTACCTCTACCTCTACCTCTACCTCTACCGCTGCCAAAAAACCCAACAACCACTACCACCACTGCCATGAAAATAATCCCGCAATCAACTCTATTCTATTGAACTCTAATGACAACATTTCAGTTTCAATGTCTAAAACTCTTTTACCTCACTAACTCCCTAGAATAGACCTCCTTGAACCACTTATTGACTCCAATCTCAAACCCATTGATGACACCCCAATTTCTATTCTAAGGGTTAGGGTAACGTCACTAAAGAGTCCTTTGGTCAATAGCCAAGTAAGATTCCAAGAAGGTTGGATGAGTCAATATAGCCTCCCTTCTAGTAAGTTATCTTTTTGACAAATCTTTAGAGGTATTAACACAAGCTCTCATAAGTAACGCAGAGATAGGCATAAGATTACAAAGCAAATAATAATTACAGTGTTCAAATCTTAAATTACAAAACGAGTTCTTTCACTATTACAATCCAAAAATAGAAGTATGAATAGACTCATAAGCAAAATGGCTGCTAACTTCTCTAAAACAGACACATTTCTTCAAATGTCTTTGGCTCTTTATCGGCCTCATATGTTTCTTCGATACCTAGCATGAAACGCTATGAGTTTGAATGCCCAATAAACGCACACACACCTGTCCCTTTTTCTCAATCCAATACACAATAACAATTACAACAATATGGAATGAAACATGATATTCAAGAAAATAACAAGGGCTACAAGGTTAGTTATTAGTGGTCTAGAAATCCCCCAAAAAGATTTTATCCTCCCAACTATAAGAATCGAACGTGGATTATTCGGAATACCCCATCTTTTGCTACTTGCAGACCTTACCTCAGATGCCTACTAATGGTTATATACAACATAGCGCCAATTGCAGGGCCTCAAAAGATGGTAAAATAAGGCCTTGCCCATTCTCTCCTCACACCAAACCACCAAGGGTTCGAATACAACCACTCTATTCAAGGGTTCCAAAACAACCACTTGCACAAGATTTTAACTTTCAAAAGGGAACACGTCCCACTAACCAATTCAATTTGAACATAACTTTATCTCATAACAATACTCATGTGATTGAGACCCCATTAACAACCCCATTAAGTTTTTCATTTAGATTAATGTTTTAAGTTAGTTAGCACAAGCAAATAAAATATTAAAAAAAAGAGAATAAATTTGCATAAGTATGAGCATCATCAAAGGACAAAAATAAAAGGTATATAACCATGACATATGTAATATCATACCAAGACATGATCATATATTAATAAGCATCTTCATGAAGATAGGAGTATAAAACACCAATGCAAGACTAAATTTCTAGGTTTAGTGCCATTTAAAGATTAAAATCAAAAGGACCACTTCAAATTTTTCTCGAGCCTGGCATTCCTGTGGTTTGTAGATAATTTTATCTATTTTTCAGAACACTTCTCGAAAATGGAATAGCTTTTCTAGATTTTTAATTATTTAAGAAACACTCCAATGCTGTCCAGATTCGTCAACCATTACAAAAATCGGATTTTCTTACAAACTGCTCACTTTTTTTCAATAAAACCAATTTTACTTGAAATATAACACTTTAAGGAAGTTTTTGACATGAAACTAAGGTCCAAGAGATTTTTCTACATTTTTCTATAATTTTCGCAAGTTGGTTGAAAAACTGGTTCTTTAAGCACAAAAGGGTAACCAAGGATAATTTTTCACTTGTTTTATAATAAAAACATGCTAAATAGTATATACGAAACTCATAAATTTAGATTGAAGGTGTCCCTTTAGAAATTATGAGAGATAGGTGTAAGAAAAAAATAATTTTGCACCGATTTAGAGAAAACAAAAGTAAGAAGGGAATAAGGCTCAATTCTTTTCAATTTAACACAAGAACACCATTACAACACATCTGAAAATATTATTGTAAACCTCTGATAACAAGTATTTGAAAAGGAAAATAAAACAAAGAGTTGTGTTGCGGCTTACTTGTTGCGGCTTACTTGTTGCCTAGTTGAAGAGTTTTCACAAAGGTTCTTCTCTTTTTCTCTCCTCTACCACCAAAGCTCTCTCTCTCTCTCTCTCTCTCTCTGCGCCAAAATGTGAGTGTGTGAGTGTGTTTTGTGCTAAAAAAATGTAGAGAAAATTGGTGTATTTATAGAGAAAAAAGAATGGTGTAAAGTCTAAAATATCCTTAGTTCCAATTCAATTGAATAGGCTTGGATTTAGTTAGGATGTGATGTAATGTATGATGATTAGAGCCTTAATTACACCTTTAAACAAGATCTAGTTAAGGTTTTGATTAATCAAAGTTGAATTGGTTACAAGTACAATATATATATATCAATATCTAATCATATTTGTACCTTAGGTCAATTTTTCTTCCTTAAATCAAGTAATTTGTCCCCAAAAGGACATCACGTATATCTATGCATAGCATGGCCGGCCATGTGCAAAGAATTTTGGGAGATTTGTTTTGATTTTTTGTGTACAATTTGAAGATATTTTGTGTACAAAATTATTTATTTAATAAAGGTACAAGTATATATATATATATATATGTAATGGTATTAGTTTGGGGTCAAAGTGTGATTCAAAAAAATATGAGG
This sequence comes from Camellia sinensis, assembly GCF_055761805.1. Lineage (NCBI taxonomy): Eukaryota > Viridiplantae > Streptophyta > Magnoliopsida > Ericales > Theaceae > Camellia > Camellia sinensis. Next base: position 78,607,603 of record NC_138964.1, read on the forward strand.
GCCAAAATCTTAATTTATGAATTTGAACACTTAATTAAGTATAGTGTTTAATTTATTTAGAATCTAAAATTTTAATTTGGTTAAAGTTTCTATGTTTTGAATTAAACGGCGAATTGTACTGAGAATTGGAAATTTAGGATTTCTTATATGAAAAATATACTTAGAAAAATAATTTAATTATTATTAGGGTTTTAGAAATGGTTCCTAAGTTCCCGGGTTCAATTTATGGTTTGCGAGTTTTCGGTTGGTGCATATTTTTTATTTTAGGGTTAAAATTAAAATTAATTAAGAAATTGAGAGACTACAAAGAAGTAATTTAAAAGTAAGGGTTGAAGAAAATATTGTAAAGATCAAGGGCATCACAAAGGACCTCTGTCCAGCCTTCAAAACTCCCATAGGCTCAACAAATCGTCAATCTGCCTCAAGCAGTACTCAATCCTTCGTTCCTTCACTGATCCAAAGCTTCTCCGACAGTTTCTCCAAGTGGCATGTGAACACGCCGCCAATGCACACTTGAACGATTCTGATGAGCTAGAGCATAAGAGGGTGGTAGTCGGTGACTAGTCTTGGAGTTCATGGACTAGAGGAGTGAGAGTGAGAGAGAGATAGAGATAGACAGAGAAAAAAAAAAGATGAGGAGAGAGAGAGAGAGAGAGAGAGAGAGGGTGCTGGTTTGGAGCTTTGTTTGTATAGCTAGAGAATGATGTCCTTATCTACTTAAAAGTGTCCTTATGGACTTACTAGTTTAGCGTGTGAGCTTTGGAGCAAAATAAATCGAAATTTGAATTTATGGGCCGAGCGTTCTAATTATAATAGTTTGTAATGGGGAACAACTAAACAACACAAAACAATCCCTAATGTTTAATTGAGTTAACCCAGTTGATTCAATCAAAATGATTTTGCATTTATATTTTAAAATAATAAATCACTTTAATCATTTTTTTTAAACAGATGAATATAAATATATGCCAACATTTTTTACACAATTGTTTGCATACTTTTTATTAATTTATTTTTTCTGTATATCATTACTCTTTTATAATTAAGAACAATAAAGATGTTTGTCTTAAAAACCAAGAAAATTTGTTTTAAGGGCTAACTAATAATTTTTTACTTTTATTTTTTAATTTATATCTTAGGGAGTTGTCGCATATCACCTTTGTTTAAACCACTAAATAATGAATATAGTTGAAGGGCCTTTCATTTAATGTCAATTAATCAATTTGAATTAGATATCTCAATAATTTTAACACAATATTAGACCTTGGTAATCTTTTAGGGAGTTAAGTCTCAATCTTGGATATATTATAATTATTATTATTATCGCTGTCGTCGTCGTTATCTCTAGCATTTGTACATGTGATCAGACCAAATATACTGTGATAATTTATTAATCTAATTTCAATTAATTTTAAGCTGATTGATTTTGAATTTAAAATTTTAATACTACAAAATGATACATTTGCATTGTGCATTTGATCATATCAAATATTATATTTTAATGTATATACTTTCTCTTTGTTTGGTTTTGAGATGAAAGATTGAACTTAACCATTCAAGCTTGTAATTAATTGCCTTTGTGCATACAGTGGTGTTACATGCATTAATTAATGTACTAATTACTGTACTAATACTAGTTATGACATTATTATTGACCCACTCATTAATTACATTACAAATACTAAAAATCTTTAAAATTATACCATATCATTAAGTGGTACACTAATTAGTACACTAATTGACACATATAACATTACTCTTGTGCATAGCATGGCCAGAAAGTGGTCCCTAAACATGAATCAATTAACCATATATTGGAAAGGGTGAGACTTTCCTCAGGTGACATCGAAGTGTCAGCCGAGGTGCCACGTGGCCTCGTCTCGATGCTGAGGTGATCTCGACTAGGCTGAGGTTATCTGTGGAGACACCGGAATCGGAGATCAATGGATAAGGGACAAGAGTTCTAGAACTGGGGAGGACTTTAATCTGGATAAAGATAAAGCTCTTAAGGAGTTTATCTCTATCTGGCTAGGAGTCCAAGATGAGCATTGAGTCAGAGTCCATTGAAGGGATCAAGTTAGTGCTGGCTATAAAAGTGAAGCACCCTCGTGGGTCTAAGGTATGTTTTGATATACTTTGTCTAGTGAGTTAAGCACTATTGGCTATCTTTGAAAGATAATTACTGACTTGATTGTCGGAGTGCCCCCAGGTGGACAAACCACCGCCAGACTCTTATCTTTCTGTGACAGGTTGTTCAAGCTTAATCTATTCTGTCGGTGCTCTCCTGTTGAGTATTCCCTGTTTGGTTGTGTGGTCAAAAATCAACACCCACAATTTGGCGCCGTCTGTAGGAAACGTAAGGAGAATAGATGGCCAACGACGGGCAGAAAAAAAAGATTGGGGGCGACATCCTTAGTGGGAATGGTAAAAATGCCGATCCTAACGTTGAGGAGGAAAACTGTAATGAAGAATCTCGGGATAAGAATCCTGAAAAAAAGGACGTCGGCCAAGCGGGAGATACACCAAAGAAACCATGTCACGACAGATATTACAACGAAAGCGACCTCTACATGTGGAAAGATAGATGCCTGAAGAGGGACAGCGAGATGAAGGGAATGACAAACAAGTTGGCAGACCTACAATTGGTTGTCAACTTCATGATGTAGAACAACGTCATGTAGCCACATTTCCATTGGAGGACACAGTGATTCCAGCGGCCAAGAACGACGCCTAAAAATGGAGGACATAAAGCAATCCCTGAAGTCCCTCAGAATGACAAGGCAAAGGAGCACTCGCATCGGCCTTCACGGGAGGTCGGGCGAACAGAATCGATGAGAGGAGAGTCTTAAAAGACACCTCGTGCCAAGGAAACTTATGTCAAGGAACATCGACATGTTCAAGGGAAGGAGCTTTGTTTTGACACGATGAATGAAAGGATGTCTAAAAGGACTCATAACGACACCGGGAACAGCGCACCAAAAAGGCTAAAATTCGTCGACAGCCAAGCTCCTGGACGGATTAAGGAGGATTTGAGGGACTACCTCTAGAGGAAGTGACAAGATGCAGAGGTCACATCTCCGGTCAAGCCGAGAGCGCCGTTCTCAGTAGAATTGGATAAGTTTGAGGCCCCGAAAAGGTTCCACATGTCGAGATTCCAGATATACGACGGTAAGTCCGATCCTAACTTTCACATCAACATATATTTGAACTCAATGGCACTGTATACTGGGAACAAACCGTTGCCCTGCAAGGTGTTCTCCTCATCCTTTGGGGAAATCGTATCAGATTGGTTTCATAAGTTGCCGAAAGAAACTGTTAAAAGTTAGGAAGGCTTGGCCGAGATGTTTGTGGCCAGGTTCGTTATAAACAAACTACAGCCGTTGAGGGTAGACTCCCTGATGGCTCTGAGAATTGGCGAGGATGAAAGCCTCAGGGCTTATGCCAAAAGGTATTATGAGGTTTTTAACCGAATACTAGGGTGTAACCAAGAGTTGGCGGTCGTATCTTTTAAGAACAGCTTGAACGATGATTGTTTGCTTCAAAAGTCACTAGCAAAGACGCTGCCAAAAAGTATGGAGGAACTCATGGCCAAGATCGAGAAATATACGAGAGCTGAAGAAGACACGCCAAGGACAAAGGCGTCGAAACACGAGAAGAAAAACAGCTCGCTGAAGCGAGACCGAGGTATACTGGATATAACAGGCAACAGACAGGACTAAGGAACCGCACAGACAGTCACCACCGTATTTCAAATTTCGGTTTATAAAGTTCTGGAAAGAATCAGAAACCAACTGTATTATAGAGTGCCAGAAACGATTCCTGGAGAATTCATGAGAAGAAGCCTGGGAAAGCACTGTACTTATCACAATGAAGATGGACACCTGACACAGGGTTATAGAGCCCTAAAAGCACACTTGGAAGATCTGGTAAGACAAGGTCACTTAAAGGACCTAGTAGATGAGGCCAGAACAAGGGAAGATCAAGCAAGGCTGCCCCAGGCGCCGGCAGCACCACCTCCACCAGCACCACAACCGCAAGTAGACAGACCTCGAGTGATCAATGTGATTCACTCGAAGATCAATGAGAACGAGGTACGTGGGGAGACTCAGAGGGTAAAGCACTTGCAGCATGTGTATCAAGTCCAACAAAAGAGGCCTAGGGCAGACGACTACCAGAGACCAATGGTGTCCTTTACTGAAACCAACCTAAACATGGTGAAGCATCCATACAACGATGCCCTGGTGATATCCCTCAAGATTGGAGAATGCCAGATAAGGCGCATTCTGATTGAGCAAGGTAGCTCTTGTGACATTATGTATGTCAGATGTTACAAGGAGCTCGGCTTTCACCGAGATGATCTAGAGCAGTCTAACAGTCCAATGGTTGGGTTCAATGAAATACCAACATGGCCCCTGGGAACAATAAGTTTAGAGGTGCAGGCAGGCACCAAGAAGGTAAGTACATAGTTCACAGTAATTGACACCCCTTCCCCTTACAATGTTATCTTGGGGAGGCCATGGTTGCACGCAATGAGGGTTGTTCCCTCAACACTGCACCAGTTGTTGCGGTTCCCAACAAATCATGGAATTGAAGAGGTTATGGGGGATCAGGTGGAGGCAAAGAATTGCTCCATGGCAGCAATGAAATCCACCTGCAATGTACGAAAAGCAGAAACAGTAGAGATTGAGGACGAGGACATGAAGGTCCTGGATGACGTCAGCAAAGAGCCGGTCGATAAAAGTGAGGAAGCCTTAAAGAAAATTCTAGTCCAACCAGGGGATGAAGAGCGTTTCTTCCTTCTCGGCTCAAGCTTAACCGAGAAGGAGGAAAGGGAGTTAGAAGCACTCTTGCGAACAAACATAGAGGTGTTTTCCTAGACGCCATACAAGATGCCTGGCATTGACCCCGAGGTTACATGCCATAGATTGAACGTAGACAGGTCGGCTAAACCCGTTGTTCAGTGAGCGAGGAGGCCGACGTTGGTTCATATGGAGGCAGTAGAGGAGGAAGTAGACAAATTGTTAGAGGCCAGAGCCATCTGAGAGGTAAACTACCCTACTTGGCTATCCAACACTATGGTTGTGAAAAAGAAGAATGGGAAGTGGAGGGTTTGCGTGAACTTCACTAGCTTGAATAGGGCTTGTCCCAAAGACAGCTTCCCACTTCCCAAGATTGATCAATTAGTGGATGCCACTTCAGAGCATGGAAGGATGAGCTTCTTAGACGCTTACAGGGGGTACCATCAGATAGCAATGTACCCCCTGATGAAGAGAATACTGCATTTATCACCCCAAAAGGGCTGTATTGCTACAGAGTGATGCCTTTCGGGTTAAAAAATACAGGAGTAACGTACTAGAGGTTAGTGACCAAGATGTTCAGACATCTAATTGGCAAAATAATAGAAGTATACATTGATGACATGGTCGTGAAGACCAAAGAACCTGAGGATCATCTGGCGACTTGAAGACAGTTTTCGACATCCTTAGAACATATCGGCTTCGACTTAATGCTTCGAAATGTGCATTTGGAGTTAGATTTGGTAAGTTCTTGGGATACTTGGTTACCAGAAGGGGCATTGAGGCAAGCCCGGATCAAATTAAGGCCATCCTGGATTTGAAAATCCCAATGTCTGCAAAATATGTGTAGATATTGATTGGATGAGTTGCTGCCCTGAACAGATTTATAAGCAAAAGTTCAGATAAGTGTAAACCATTTTTTCAGTCTGTTGAAAAAGGCCACAGATTTCTTGTGAACAGAGGAATGTGAAGTCGCCTTGGCCGACTTGAAAAGATACTTGACCACAGCTCCAGTTCTCTCAAATTCGATACCTACAGAGGAATTATTTTTATACCTGGCAGTTTCAGAGCATGCAGTAAGTACAGTGGTAATCAAAGAAGAGAATGGCGAACAAATAGCAGTATACTATGTGAGTAAAACCCTAGCAGGTGCAGAGACCAAGTATTTACCCCTGGAGAGATTGACATTGACCTTAATGATGGCCTCCAAGAAGTTGAACCATTATTTCCGAGCCCACAAGATTGTGATATTAACTGAGCATCCTTTGAAATCCCTACTGCAACAAGGAGATCTGACAGACAGAGTAGCCAGATGGGCAGTAGTACTGGGCCAATATGACCTGGAATTTAGGCCTAGAACAACAATTAAAGGCCAGGTTTTGGCCGACTTTGTGGCCGAGTTCACACCTGGAGCCATCCTACGTCGGGCTCCGATGAGCCGTGGCTTAGGGTGTCTAGGGGAACAAGAAGAGACCCGGTTGGGAATGAAAAACCTCACAGCAAAGCAAAAGAAAGAAGAAAAACTCAAGCCCTGTGACATTTACATTGGTGACTCCTTCTGCTTGTTTGTTGATGGGAGTTCGAACCGTCAAGGAGCAGGGACAGGAGCAGTGCTAGTATCGCTAGATAGGCGGATGTTAGAACAATCTATTCGATTGGCGTTTAAGGCCTCAAACAATGAAGCAGAATATGAAGCATTGATCGCAGGATTGAAGTTAGTAGCAGCAATGGAAGTTGACGAGGTGGTAGTCTTCTGTGACTTCCAACTTATTGTGAACCAGGCAACAAGGTGACTATGCAGCCCGAGATGAAAGAATGATAGCCTATGTAAAAGAAGTTGTCAGACTATTATCCTTGTTTCAAGATTGCCAAGTACAACAGGTTAGCCAAGATGACCACAGACATGTTGATGCCTTGGCTAACTTGGTTAGTGCAATGAAATCAGGGGAGGCAAGGACAATAATGGTTGATTATTTGTCAGGCCTGAGTGTGGAACAACTAATCAAAGAGTATGAAGCAATGTGTGTGGACATGGGTCCAAGTTGGATGGATGTAATAGTAATGTTCCTTCGAGATGGGAAGCTACCAAACAATCACAAAGAAGCACACAAGACCAGACTGAAGTCGGCTAAGTTTAGCCGAACAGTAGAAGGACATCTCCACAGAAGGTCTTTTACTGGTCCCCTTTTGAGATGTGTGCATCCCTCCCAAATTAAAGACTTTTTGTATAAAATACATGAAGGAGTATGTGGAAGCCATGTTGGGGGCAGATCACTTGCACATAGGGCCATTACTCAAGGGTACTGGTGGCTCTACATGCAGAAGGATACTGAAGCCTACGTCAAAAGGTGTGAGAAGTGTCAAAGGTTTGCACCTTTGATACATCAACCAGCAGCAGATTCGAACCCAATGTCCAGCCCTTGGCCATTTGCCTAGTGGGGCATGGATCTTATTGGACAACTACCCCAAGCAACTAAGCAAAGGAAGTTTCTGCTAGTAACAACGGATTATTTCACAAAGTAGGTGGAAGCTGAACCCCTTGCGAAGATTCAGGATATTGATGTAAAGAACTTCATATGGAAGAACATCATCATCACGTTTGGGATCCTAAAGGCAATAATAGCAGACAATGGTACACAATTTGACAGTAAGCTAATCAAGAGCTTCTGTGCAAAGTACAAAATCAAGAACTACTACTCTACTCCAAGTTTCCCTCAAAGCAATGGTCATGCAGAAGCATCCAATAAGGCTATCTTGGATAGGATCAAAAAGAGGCTAGAGGCAGCAAAAGGAAAATAGGTAGAAGAATTGCCCAATATGCTTTGGGTATATTGGACAACGTCGAGAAGATCAATTGGGGAATCCCCATTTGCCATGGCTTATGGCACAGAAGCAGTTATCCCACTAGAAGTTAGTATCCTAGTGATCAGAACCCAGGGAGTAGAGAGTGGGACCAACGAGACATTCCTGACCCTAGATCTGGACCTACTAGAAGAAAGAAGGAAGAGAGCAGCAATTTGGCTGGGGGCATACCAGCAGTAGCTTGCTAGGGCTTACAATAAAAAGGTCAACCCAAGAGAGATTCAAGTTGGGGACCTCGTCCTAACAAAGGTCGTTGGCAACAAGAAGGATCCCAGTGAAGAAAAACTTGGCCTAAATTGGGAGGGGCCTTATAGAATTATCTCAGTCGCCGGTAATGGGGCATATCGACTGGAAGACAGTGAAGGCAAAGAGTTGCCAAGACCCTGGAATACTTGCAACCTGAAATTTTTCTATCATTAGATTTTTATTTTTCGAAATTTATGTCATTAGCTAAAGTAATAATAAAATTTTAGTTCGATCTTTATATTTGAAATTTGTGTGATAGGACTGACCAGTCCTATGGTAATGTTTCTGAATGAAACATGACGAATAACTTAGACTTATTATATGGTAGAGTTGAACTAAGTTGGCGGTATTTCTAAGTGAAACATAACGAATAACTTAGACTTATTATATGGCAAAGTTGAATTATACTTGCATACAATAGAGTTAAACTAAGTTGGCGATATTTCTAAGTGAAACCAGACGAATAACTTAGACTCATTATATAGCAGAGTTGAATTATACTTGCATATAATAGAGTTGAACTAAGTTGAAATAACCTAGACTTGCCATGTCAGGAGAATTAAACTTAGAAATGGAACTAAGTGCATTTCAGTTAGATTAACTGTAGCGACTCTAATTTTCTTAAGTCATTATTTTTTTATTATTAAGGTTATTATTATCTTATTTTATTTTTAACTTTATTAATTATGTGGATTTATGAGAATTTAATGTATTATTTAGTTAATTTAATGTGATATTTAATTTGTTTAATGTGGTATGTAATTATTTATAATTAACCAGAATCTTTATATTTATATATTCATTTATACATAAAAAAGAAAAGTGTATTTAAATTTGTTATTTATATATATATATATATATTATCGTATATTTATATTTATATATATTATAATTTGTTGTATAATATTATATGATAGTTTATTAGGTGCTATGTATGAGATTTAGGTTTATATATATATAATAGGTAGTCAATTAGGTTATAAACAAAAGAAAGAAAAGGGAAACGTTGTGCGGCGGCAAGTCAGAGAGAGAGAGAGAGAGAGAGATTGATTGATCATCCAAGAAGAACAAAAAGGGTGTTGTGCTCTGTGTGTGGCGTGGAAAGAGAAGAAAAAAGAAAAAGAAAAAAGAAAAAAAAAAGATTAGGGTTTTGTTTTGGGGGCTCCATTAGTTCTTCAAATAATTTTTTGATCTTTAAAAAAATAATTGTGAGTATAAAATCCACTTTTCTTTGTTTATATTTGATTCGTTATATTTATTTATTTGTATTTATTTAATATTGATTTGATTTTTGTATTGATATGAAGATGACAGATTAATTTTAATTGTTTTGATTAATTGGGTATGTAAGGTTTATGATTTTTTTTAGATGATTGATTAATTTTAATTATGTTGATTAGATGTATATGTAAGGTTTAGGATTTTTAGATGATTGATTAATTTTAATTATGTTGATTAGACGTATATGTAAGGTTTAGGATTTTTAGATGATTAATTGATTGTAATAATTTTAATTAGTTGGGCATGTAAGGTTTAGGATTTTTAGGTGATTGATTAATTTTAATTATGTTGATTAGACGTATATGTAAGGTTTAAGAAATTTAGATGATTAATTGATTGTAATAATTTTAATTAGTTGGGTATGTAAGGTTTAGGATTTTTAGGTGATTGATTAATTTTAATTATGTTGATTAGACGTATATGTAAGGTTTAGGATTTTTAGATGATTAATTGATTGTAATAATTTTAATTAGTTGGGTATGTAAGGTTTGGGATTTTTTTTTAGATAATTGATTAATTTTAATTATGTTGATTAGACGTATATGTAAGGTTTAGGATTTTTAGATGATTAATTGATTGTAATAATTTTAATTAGTTGGGTATGTAAGGTCTGGGATTTTTTTTAGATGATTGATTAATTTTAATTATGTTGATTAGACGTATATGTAAGGTTTAGGATTTTTAGATGATTAATTGATTTTAATTATTTTAATTAGTTGGGTATGTAAGGTTTGAGTTTTTTTTTTAGATGATTGATTAATTTTAATTATGTTGATTAGACGTATATGTAAGGTTTAGGATTTTTAGATGATTAATTGATTTTAATTATTTTAATTAGTTGGGTATGTAAGGTATTTTTTTTAGATGATTGATTAATTTTAATTATGTTGATTAGATGTATATGTAAGGTTTAGGATTTTTAGATGATCGATTGATTTTAATTATGTTGATTAGATGTATATGTAAGGTTTAGAATTTTTAGATGATTGATTAATTTTAATTATATTGATTAGATTTATATGTAAGGTTTAAGATTTTTAGATAATTAATTGATTGTAATTATTTTAATTAGTTGGATATGTAAGGTTTAGAATATTTAAATGATTGACTAATTTTTAATTATTTTGATTAGATGTGTATGTAATGTTTAGAGTTTTTGGATGATTGATTGATTTTAATTATTTGCGTTAGTTGGGTATGCAAGGTTTAGGATTTATTTTGGGTGACTTTATTAATTCTTTGAGTGATTCTTTGATCTTCAAAAATAATTGTGAGTACAAAACCCCCTTCCCTTGATTTATATTTAATTCTTTGTTTTTACTTATTTATTTGATAGTAGTTTGATTTTGTATTCACATAAAGATGATAGATTGATTTTAATTATTTTGACTAGTGGTGTATGTAAAGTTTAGGGTTCTTAGATAATTGATTGATTTAAATTACTTTGATTAGTTGTGTAGGTAAAGTTTAAGGTTTTTAGATGATTGATTAATTTTAATTATTTTATTTAGTTGTGTATGTAAGGTTTAGGGTTTATAGATGATTGCTTGATTTTAATTATTTTGATTAGTTGTTTATGCAAGGTTTAGGGTTTTTATATGGATTGATTTTATGATTGTAATCACACTCATGATTATTTAAAATTAAAATAAACTTAGAATCAATAAATATTGGTTAGAGGATGGATTGATTCGTTGTTTTTATTTATTTATTTTTATTTGATGTTGGATTGATTTTGTATTTGCATGTAGATGATGGATTGATTTAATTATTTTGATTAGTTGTATATGCCATGTTTAGGATTTTATATGGATTTATTTTATGATTGTAATTACACTCATGGTCATATGAAATTAAAATTAATTAAGAACCTATAGATAAATTCCTTATACTCCACCATGACTCCATGGATTGTTGTTGTATTTGAGTGTTGTGAGAAAGAGTGTATAACAAAAAGTGAGGATTATGAGATTTATTGGAATGCCTTAGGCTCGGCATTGTTATGTTTATTCTCATGTGTGAGATGTTGTGTATATATATATATTGTTGCCTCGTTTTCATGAGTAGACGAGTGCTTTGATTTGCGCGCGTACGTATATGCTAACCATCCGGGGAGTGTGAGTCAAACTCGGGACGATATCCCCGTGCAAGTTTAGCTTCGGAGCGGTGTTAGGTATACGGGAGGCACATGGGATATATGTGTAGGCCGGAAGGGGAGAGCCGAAGTGGTGGAGTTAAGGAACAAAGAATTTAATTATAAATTTATTAGTATAGTGTGTATGGTACTGTTATGTACATGATAAAAAAATAGTAAACGATCTTGATAAATTATGAAATTTGAGCAGAAGCATGTATTTGTGATTTTGGACAACTTTTGTGTTGTAGCTTTTTATTAAAAAGATCGATTAGAATTTATAATCGGATGACCTTGGCTATTGTCGGTTTGATTCAATCTGGTAATGCAAATTTTTATAGGCTGTTTTAACCACGAAACGAGTTCATTTCTATTGGTTTCGCATATGCTGAAGTAAAACATTATTCTGCACACTTTTCATGTTTTGAACTTTTTCGGAAAAAATCATCTTATGGCAGTTTTTGTTCGTTTTCAGCTTCATATTTTTCGATTGAATTCCGTCTAGATTTTTAGATCAAGTTTTTCTCTTAACTTGTTCAGTTTCTGTTAAATTTGTTCACGTTGCCTTTTAGGAAATTTGATTCTGTACAACTTTCGTTCTTTGAGTTTTAATCAATTCGAATTATTTAAATATGAGACGATGTAATTTTATATTTGTTTCAACAAGTTACTTATGATTAAATTATACTAACTTTATTTATTTTGCAGGATGGTGGGTCTTACTAACTTTTTATGCAGGGCTGACCCACCATATTTTATTTCTATATTGTCTATTCTATAATCAATTTATATTTCGTTGTATACGGACAAGAAACTAAATGCCACCATATCTCGAGAAACTACCCATTCGTCTCGGTGCGGTTGAAACTACTTGTCTTGTCCCGTGATAAGAAGTAATGTACTTTTTGTTTGTGTCTAGTGGACACGTGGGTGTCAATTCTTGTACTCATACCAGTATACCTGTATACTGACCCATTTTGTCTCTTGGCAACTCGGGTGCGTTCTGTTGGAGCGCAGCTGAGCTTCTTTTGCAGGATTAGTAGAGGCTTTGGTGGTGACAAGAAATAACCGTGATCGTAGGACATGTCGTTTAGAGTTCTTTTATTTTTCTTGAGCTTAGGGTTGATACTAATTTATGTAATTATTATTTTTTTAATGGCTTTAGTATTGGAATAATTTGGCATGGTTTGTAACCGTACTTTATTTAAGTTGTTTGGACTTGTTGTTGCTACTTTAATGTTGGAGGTATTTGATAGTTATGAAATTGTGGTAGATGATTTGGTTGGCGTTTAGTTTTTTTTTTTTTTTTTTGGTTTCACCGCTAGGATTTGGATGATGGAATATTGATTGGGGTTAGTTCTAATTTAATATTTAATTGTCCAAATTTTGGGGCGTGACATTAACAGAGAAACCAAGGTTGAGAACCTCTGTTAGTCTCTGTCTGAATCTGACTTCGGCGAAAGACTATATGTACTTAATGTGAACATAAGTGAAATTTAGGTTCACATTAGGGGACAGGAGGTAGGAGTGATAAAATAAACTTGAGGGCAAGAGCTTGGGGCTTGTTGAAATTTTGAAAAAATTTACAAGTTAGAATGGGCTTAACACTCATTGAAATTTCTCAGAAATTTCCAAATTGGAGTTAGCCGAGATAACTACGAATAAAGTATCCGAGATACACCTTACCCGAGGCAATCAACTAGGTCATCCAAACTTGGAAAGGGTAAAGTCTAAGAAGATAGCATATGAAGATAAAAAGTGATATTGAATAAACACTTGTAAGAATATTTTGATATTTTTAAGTGTTAGCCAAGGTATTCCGATGGTTGGCCGAGGAAAACATTCAAGGTTAGTATCCGAGGTATTATATCCCGGAGTCATTATACAGCTAAGCTATATTTTGAAGAAATGCAAAGTTATTCTAAATATGGAAGTAGTAAACATACATAGAAGAAAAGAAGGTACAAAACACTTGAAAGAAGAAATCAGATTTGCATTCAAAAGATAACTTGTCCATGGGCAAAAAAGCACTTCGGCCTACAAAAGGATTACCTGTTCAATTACAGAAGTGGCACTTCGGCCCAACTAAAAACAGAAGACTGTTACAAAGAAAAATTACAAATTTCAGAGATGAGATTTTAAATAGACTGCTCTGCATCGGCGATTGGCTGTGTTTCGGCCTCAGCAGACAGTTGGGACAGCTTCTCGGCAACCTTCTCAGCTTCGATCTCAACGTCGATCTCTTGGAGAGTCTTGTCAAGGCTGTTCTCGGCGTTTTTGACCTCGGCTTCAGGCGCGTTCTTGGGAACCTCGTCATTGTCATCCTTAGTCAAGTCAACGGCTTGCTCATTCAGAGTTGGAGACTTGGCCTCAATAGCTTCAGTCTTCCCAGACTTGTCGGCTTCACCTTCCTCATCATCCTCAGCCTCATCTTCGGATTAGATTGGAGCGGGAGGAAATGGCATGATGAGTCAGCTCTCTTCTCGGAGGAGTGAGTCCTCAGGGACAACCAATTCATTCAGAGCAACCATCTAACCAAGGGTGTAACCCCTGTTGTAAGCCTATCTGACCTATTTTTTTGTACTCCTTGTGGATGTCGGTTGCCCCCTCGTCATAGGCCTTCTCGTTCGCCTATTTGATTTCAGCTGCCTTTGTAGATAGTGCCGTTTAGAGCTCGGTTTAGGCATGGGCCTCTTTCTCCTTGGCTTCTTTCGCCTCAGCCTTGGCGACTTCGACAATATTTTTTGGAGCCTCGGCATTCTTCAAGGCCAGCTCAGTAGCCTTGGCCTGATCTAGGAGACCCCGGATGCAAGCCTCGGCCTTGGTGAGTGAGGAAAGGAGTTTGGCAGCCTCCTTTGTTTTTTGGGTAAGTTCTTTTTTGAATTCATTGGTCTTGACTGCAAGGGAGTGACCCTGTTGGATAGCTTACAAGAGTGCAAAGAAAATTAGTTAAGTATAGAAACCAGAGTTAAATTTAGATAAAAAGTTACAAGTATTGAGACTTACCAAGACACAATGTTACATCACCATTGCATAATTTTCATACTCTGAAAGCTCAGCTATCGGGTTGATGTCGGCTAGGAGTAGAACGGTGGTGGAAATGGCAGCACCGACCTCCAAACTGTCTAGAGCACTGTTCTCTGCTAGAAAAGGTCGGTCTCCGACTGTGACAGATAGATTTCAGGGAGCGTCGGCACGGAAATTAGAAGGATCAGAGGAGTTATTGGACCTCGGCCTTTTGGACTGTGGTGGGTCAGATGCCTCAGCCTCGGCTAGCCTCTTGTCGGCCGAAGGAGAACCTTTTTCAGCCTCGGCCAATTTGGAGATTGGTATAGTGTCCTTAGAGTCGATCTGAGTCACTGTTGCCTTGGCTTTGGCTTTCTTTACCCTCTTTGGCTTAGTCGTGGGTTGGGATTGTAATGGGGAGGATTGAACTGTTACAACCCCAGGTAAGTCGGCCAAAAGGTCTTCAACGACAGCCTTCCTAAGACCCATTTCTTTGGCAATAGCGACAACGGTAACTTTGGTATCGAAGCGGATTGCTGGAAGTACAATACGTGGGTTTGTTGGATAGTAAGCCGACGCCTTAGTGCTTTGGCATTTACGGCTACGAGTTCTTCCTGTGGGAGTGAAGAGTGGAGCTCGACGTCGGCGTTGGCACTGGGTTGGAGGAATCAGTTGGGGAGCAGATATTGATGCAACCTCAGCTGGATCAGAAAATGAGTCCTGGTCTGGCCTTGGTGAGGAAGCAACTGTTGGAGCTGTAGCAGAGGAAGGAGTCCTACTCCTCTTGGGAACGTCGGGCAATGCGGATTTGTAAGTTGGAATGTAATTGAGCATCAGAGGGGCTTTGCGCTGATCAACCGGCAAGCCCAACAGCCTTTTCAAGTCCTTGTTGGGAAAGAAAGTCTGGCGAAAATCTTTTGAGGGTTGAGGGAGAGCTGCAAGAACAAAATTCATACATTAGAACATATAAAGGGAATAAAGTGATAAGTCTTAAGCAAAAAAGTTGACACTTGGTTCATACCCTCATCCTCTTTAAACACCGATCGGCGCAGAGGATAGAGATGAAGGTTGTCGTCAGGTGCAAATTCTCAGTTGCCTGAGACAATAAAGTAATCATCTCCAGCACCTTTGTTGAAGTCTGGGAGGTCGACTATGAGTTTGTAGGCTGTGGATCTTGGCTTGAGGTAATAGATGTAACCTTTTTCAGATTTCAGGCCACACATGGTATAACAATATTGCATGTTGGCTAGTGTTATCCTAGCATTTTCTCGACTAGTTAGAGCAATTATACCATTGATGACCCTATAAGAGTTTATGGCCAGTTGCATCGAGTTGAGCTTGTAATAATGAAGGATTTCTCGGAAAAAAATGTCTAGGGGGAACCTAAGTCCACACTCTATGAAAACAACTACTAGGAAGGACATGGAATCCTCATTAGGCATGATAGAGTCTTCCTCCTCAGCCAGCCTAAGGTGAACATTGGCTAGGATGCAGAACTCTCGACGGAAATACTCTATTTTTTTGGGGTATCTACTCTCCATCTCAACATACCCATGATGTCAGCTTATGAAGATTAGGGTAAATTTCAGAAAAGAATGTTTGGTGTGGGTTTAAAGACCTCGGCTAAACCCTAAACAGGAATTGGGGCAAGGGTTTTTCAAGATCTAAAGGGAATTTGTTTCAATTTCCCTAAGGAATGTAGATTCTATCAAATCCCAAACATAAACCTATGCAGAAACAAGAAATCAAAGAATCTGGAAACAAGTCAAAGAAAAATAGAAAAGAATATGATTCAGACTCAAGAAAACGAACAGAAATTCAAGAACACTGAGTGATTGTGTGCGGGTGTGCAAAAGTCAAGAATAATGACAGACTGTTAAAGCATCAAACACATGAACAATGTGTATGTGTGCACAAGGGCCACAAACAGTGCATGTAGACCTAGAGACAGATTGTACAACTAAGTCGCAAACAAGCACGTTTTGATTTGACACCCAAAATGATGAAATTCAAAGCACAAGTAAAGATTCAAGAACACAAATAGATTCACAATGGCAGCAAATAGCATATAAACATGCAATAGAGTTCGAAATAAATCAGAAATCGAACTTAAGGGGGAAGAAATTGTGAACTTACCGAGTGAAATAAATGCCGATATGCAGGTCGCCGCAATCAGACAATGAGAATGATTGAAAGTAGATGATGAAAAGTGCGCCGGAGGTGGTAGATACGGCAATGGCAGAGCTCGAAAGGAACAACAATGGAGGATTTAGGGGAGAAGCTTTAGAGAGAGAAACATGGAGCAAAAACGAAGGAATCAAAGTGAAACGACAGAGAGAGAAAAGTTATTTTTGTTAAAAATTCGAAAGGACGGCAAGCCATAATGGAATGCCTTGGACGACGTGTCTGTCAGGCAACGTGCGCAGAAGCGACGTAACCTGATAGCGCGTGTCAAGTACGAACCAATGAGAGAGCGACGCATGGAGAAAACGGTTGAGTAAACCGTGCATGACAGCTCATGCGCAGATAAAACTCTTGGAGTTCTTGATTTAATGAAACAAAAACCTCGGCTATAAGAGCTATCTCGATTAAGGAACTTGAAGAACTTGGTTCTTGGTTCTTGGTCATTGATAAAGTAGACTATAGAGTCTTGGTCATGAGAAGCCGACGTGCAATGATATCAGCCATGAAGGATGGTGTAAGTGTTAGCTGACGTACTATATGGATAAGCGATGTAGGTTTCATCACCTCAGAATGTCAAGGTAATAGAACCTAGGGGGCAGTTGTGGGGACATATTTTGTGAATAACAACACGTGGCTAAGGTGACGTTGAAGTGTCAGCCGGGGTGCCACGTGGTCTGGTCTCGATGCTGAAGTGATCTCGGCTAGGCTGAGGTTATCTGCGGAGGTACTGGAATCTGAGATGAGCGGATAAGGGATAAAAGTCCTAGAACTGGGGAGGACCTTAGTCTGGATAAAGATAAAGCTCTTAAGGAGTTTACCTCTATCTGGCTAAGAGTCCAAGATGAGCATTGAGCCAGAGTCCATTGAAGTTAGGCTTTTACAGGGATCAGGTTAGTACTGGCTATAAAAGTGAGACACCCTTGTACATCTAAGGAATGCTTTGATATACTTTGTCTAGTGAGTTAAGCACTGTTAGCTATTTTTGAGAGATAATTATTGACTTGATCGTCCGAGGGCCCCCGGGTGGACGAACCACCGCCGGACTCTTAACTTTCTATGACAGATTGTTAGGGCTTAGCCTATTCTACCGGTGCTGTCCTGCTAATTATTCCCTATTTGGTTGTGTGGTCAAAAATTAACACCCACACCAATGATTAATTTATTGATTTTTTGACTCGTTTTGAGTTTATCTAAATAATTTAAATTGTTTAAATTTCAATATTTTCTTGTTAAAAATATAATTTAAAATCATTAATAGATGAATGAGAAATTGACTTCAAAGTGTACCATTTTGACTTAGTTGCAAGAAAAAATTAATTTAAATTTAAATTAATTTTTTTAAAATAAATACGTTATTATTTTATTTATTTGGGTCAAAACTGAACAGGATCCAATACAGAATTTGGACCTGTGTGTGAGAACAGCCATGTTTGTTTTGGTTGCACATTTTCCTTGGAAATGATTTGTCTCTTTCAAAAAGTTACCAGACCATTCGCAAAGTTAACAATTTGCCTCTTTAAAGAGGCCCTCGTTGCATTCATTGAAGCACTAAATTCGTCTTGTATTTTTATTTTTCTTTTAGCACTTTGTACTTATTATGTAAAAAAGAATTTTGCATAATAAGGTTCACTAGATTTGTACTACTTCTAGAGATTCGAATGTTATATCTAAAGAGGCGAACGCCCAATAAAATTTGGTAAACACTGTGGTAAGGGATGAATTTGTCTTAAAAAAATTGTTTCTAACACAAATTTTAATCAAATTATTTTTTGTTTCAAGTTTATAGAATTTGTTTGTAAGTTTTATACTTCTCTATATATGTTTTGGTTTGATTTTTATCCAAACAATTCGCGTTATTTCAAGTTATATTTTTTATACAATTTGCTAACGTATTTGATACAATTATTTACGTGTTTCACACGATACACACTTAATATTGTCTAACATTCTGAGTACGCCATTCATATAAAAAAAAATCAAATTAATATCTAAGTATATTGAAGAGTTTAGTTTTGTGATTAGGGAGGTGCAATTTTGGGTCGGGTTTAGTGATTCAACATGTTCAAATTTCATTGCTTTTCGAGTAAATTATTTATATAAAAAATTAATTTAATCAAATATTAAAAATCACATATTTGAATTATTGGTTGAGTTTTTAAAAATAACTTTTTGAATTTTTAATCTGTATTCTTTTATTTTTAGTAATTTTTTTATATTTTAATTTTTTTTTTTACTTTTTAGATTCACTAAATCTAGACATACTTAAAAATAAAAATTAAAAAAACTAACACAAAAATCTAAAATAAACTAATTAATACAAAAAAAAATTATTGAATTATATATATTAGTACATAGTGAATTTTTAAAAAAAAAGAAAAATTATAAATTTTGTAAGTAAATTTAAAAAGTAAAAAATTTATTAGAATATTAAAAATATTCTTTAGGAATAAAAGAATAGGGATTAAAATTTTAAAAAAATCTGAATAAAATAAAATAAGTGAAGTCTGAACCACCGACCGTTAGCCAAGAATTCGGCTGAAAAAGACATCACAGAAGCTTTTTTCGTTATTCGAGATTTGGGTTGGGTTGGGTTGGGTTGGGTTGGGTTGGTTTGGTTTGGTGGTGGTGGGGCTAATTTTTTTTTTTTTTTTATTTTAATCTGTCAACGTGGTGGGGCTAATTGATAATTTGAAATGGTGCGCCAAACTCGAAAGGTGTTGTAGTAGGTCACACCACTAACCACACCACATCCTACAAGAATAATAAAAAGAGCCGTGCTTCGGACTTTTAGTGGGGTCGCACTTTCAGTGACGTAATAGCATGGGATTGGTGAAAAATATAAAAAATAATAATAATAAATTTTTTTTTTAGACCAATCACACGCGACCTCCAGGACCTCAGTGGGGTCCGAAGCTTTTTCCTAATAAAAATAAGGAGATTACAAACAGATGAAAGTTGAAAAAAAAAATTATTAATATATGAAATAGTGAAGTGACACTTATATCTAAATAGTGTATCATATCATAAATATACTTACAAATTACATTTTATGTGTTTGTAATTTTTTTTCCTAACTCTCATCTATATTTAATTCTCTCTAAAAATAAATTATAAATAAATTCTTTGAGTTTTACATAAAATTGGAATAATTATACCTTAAAAATTACACCACGCCCAATTGCATAATAAATTATCACTTTTATTAATTAATTATCAATTTAATCAATAATTTTTAACGATATCATAAGTATATTTTAATTAATATTTTAGGTAATTTCGCTGTTATACATATAAAAGATTAGTTAAATTTTTTTTTTATTCTATTAAATAAAAAATTCTGATAATAAAATATATATAATTTCTAAAATTATAAACAACAATTCAGTGTATTTGGTTTCAATTTTCTGAATTTAGTTTTCTAGAAATTGAGTTTTTATTTTTCTGTATTTTTTTGTTTTTAGTGAATATTTTTAAAATTTTAACTAATTTTTTTTTAGATGCACCTTATTTAGATGTATCTAAATAGTAAAATATTTGTGAAAAAATATTTTAAAAAATTGATAAATATACAAAAATACGAAAAATATACGGAATTTTCATTTTCTTTTATATTTAGTGAATTTTTTAAAGATTTTTTTCACAAATATTATACTTTTTAAGTGTATTTATGTTAGGTATATCTAAAAATTTTAAAAATTATTTAAAATATAAAAAAAATATTGAAAACAAAAAAATACAAAAAATTAAAAAAAATCTGAAAAATATTTTCTGGAAACAAAAACTAAACAAGGTTATTCACATTTTAAACAGTAGTCACGTTTTAATGCTTTCTGGTGTGGACGCATTGCATTTATAATATGAGGCACACAGACACACCAACCGACCAAATATGAATTTCCGAATCACAGCTTACATGTTTTCCTCGTGAAATAAATTATATTTTGTGCAAATATTATGGTATGCACATTTTTAAAGATGCCTATTATAAAATGTGTAATTTATTATAAAATTTTGTAATTTTAATTATAAAATATATAATATCGGTATAAATTAGCATAATAAAAAATATTATAATTAAGTTTAAAAAATTTGTAACATTAATTATAAAATTTTAGATATTTTATTACGTTAATTTGTGACAAAATTACATATTTTATAATTGATATTATGAAATTTTATATAAAGTGATACTTTTTTATGATAGAGTGCATATGATATGCACCTTAACGCTGTGTTTAGGTAGAAGATTTGAGAAATGATTTGAAAAAAGGAAAAAATAAGTAAAATATAAATAAAATATATCTATATTTTACCTAATTTTATATTTTTTTTTTCTTTTTTTTTTAAATTTCTTTTTAAATATCCCAACCAAATATACCGTAAAATATATCCCATAAACTTTTCCATATTTTACATATGGTGGTACCCATTTTATAAATGCCATCTTCAAACAAAACATGCCAACTTAAAAAAGAGTACATTTTAGGATTTTTAGTGCTACAATGACCATATTTTACAATTGGGAAACTCTCCCGTGTTGACCCCACACTATATACAACTTACATAAAAAACTGTGTAATATCTCAAAAGTTTATAATATTACTCATAAAATACACGTAATCTTATTATAAATTGACATAATAAAAATATTATAATCAAATTATAAACTTTTGTATCATTAATGACAAAATTTTTGACATTTTTATTACGTCAATTTGTAACAAAATTATGTATATTGTTAGTAATGTTACAAAATTTTATTATAAATTACACATTTTTGTGACATTTCCCTTTACCATTTTAATATAGCTTTTACTATTTTGTTTAGAATACTTAAACCAGAAATCCACTTCTAAAATTATTGGGCCAATAAGTTTAAGTTTAAATTTTTTTAAACCAAAAGAAAATATTATTTGTCCAAAAAGGCACTTAGCAGTTTATCTGTTCAAATATAATCTATTTGTCCAAATATCACATATTTGTATACATGTCACATATTTATTTAACTATTTGTCTAAGTGTCATCTATCTATAAACATGTCATCTATCTATTCACTTATTTGTCCACCTCACAAAAATTAGTGACCATCACCAACAATTTTTCCAACCACTTTTCCAATACCAATAACCTTTTCAACGTGTTTAAGTGTCTTTATTAACAAAAAAGAAAATTAAACCTTAGAGCAAACGACATATAACTCAACAAGTACAAATTTTTCTCCAATTAATCTTTTTTTTTTTATTATGTAATGTGTCATTATTATATTATTAATGTAATGATAACTTATCGCATCATGATAATTAAAATTCAATAAGATAAAGATTATGTTAACACTATTATTAATTTGTAAAAAATCTAATCTGAAGAATTAGAAACAAATTCAGATGTCATATGCCCCTTAAGAAGGTGCAAGTCACGAGTTTACATTTTAATTCGTTTGATTCACTTGAGATCACAACTAAACCTCTGTCCAATTATTACTCGTGTATATGGAACAAGGAGATTATTGTACTGCGTGCATATAAAAGACTAAAAACAAAAACTCATATATCATTTAAGAAGAATTTTATTATACACCCATCATATTATATGCATTTTTAGTTATATTTTTTTATAATTATAATTAATTTTCTTCTTTAATTATGACATTATTTTTAGATATTTGGTTATGACTTTTTGTGTTTAATTATGATTTTTTTTAATTATGACTAAAAAAGTATGGTGTTATACAATTTTATTGTATAATTATAAAGTGCATATAATACACATACTTTAAAATGTGTGTATCATAATCTTTCTCATCGTTTAAATTATGGCAGGGAGGGGAATAGAATTGATAGTGAGGTGAAATTCATTATATGAAGTGTTTGTTTTAAGAGATGGGGAGGAGACTCCTAATCCCTTGATATTATGATAGGCCTTGGAAGGGAGATTGGGATGGAGAAGGTAGAGATGGTATTAGAAAAATAGTTCCAAGGACTAGAATTTTTTTATTTTTTACGTGTTGGGTATTTTTTTTTTTTTTAACATTAACGTTTAATTTTTTGTATTTTTTATTAAGTAAAAAGTCATTGTTTTATTTTTTTCTTGAATTTTTTTTAAATTTTTTTACATGTTGGTCATTTTTTTTTAAACATTAATGTTTAATGTTTTTGTATATTTTTATTTGTTTTATAATTTTATATTTATTTTATATAAAAATAATTTAACAATCTCTACACTAACAACAATCGTAAAAATCAATCGAATCTCCTCTATTCTATCTCTAAAAACAAATAGGAGCCTTACGTGAGTAAGACACTTATCTAAAGTTTCAATTTTTTAAAAATTTAAAAAAAATTTATTTTTATTGTTTTTCAAGAGGTTTGTAGACTTTTTTTTTTTTTCTACAAAATAGAAAACTAATATGTCCAAGGTTCGAGAAAATTAAAAAATATAATAATAATTATCTAAACATCATTTTTTTTTTCTTTTTTTTTTTATACCAAAACTCTCATATATGGTAACATGAAAGGGAAATTCCAATATACACTTTTTTTAAACAAAAAATTGTGTACGATATGCACTTTAAATTATGCCATTCTTTCTTTAGTTATAACCAATTTTTTTCTTAGTTATAATTCATGAATTCTTTAATTATGTCTCATGTTGTGTTTAATTATGATATATATATATATATATATATTAATTACGACTCAAAAAATTAAAATGACATTCAAATCCCTAATTTATCACCTTACTATGTTCAAGCTAGTGAGCAAGCTAAATCTACCAACAAGATAATAAAGAATCACTACAACAAAATTGAATTTTTACGACTTGCAATGCATATCGTAAAAACTCTTTCACGACATGCACACAAATGCCGTTATATGACATGCCGTGAAAAGTTGAGCATCATTTACAGCATGCAGGTAAAGTTGTAAAAAGTAACAAATTAAACATTAATGACATACCAAGTATGTCGTATATAACTTTTTGCGACATTTTTGTCATGCCATAAATCATCATATTTTTCATAACATAATTTTGCATGTCGTAGAAGGTTATTTTTAATATATTTATGGCATACTATGTATGTCATATATAACATTTTACGACATTTTCTTACATGTCATAAATCATCACACTTTTCACGACATAATTTTGTATGCCGTAGAAGGTCATTTTTAATTTATTTATGACATACTTTGTATGCCGTATATAATTTTTTACGACATTTTCTTACATGCCATAAATCATTACACTTTTCACGGCATAATTTTGCATGCCGTAGAAAGTTACTTTTAATATATAATATATATACAAGAATATGACATTGCCTAACCGTATGTGGACAGTAGCTTATAAAATGTAACCTGTTAACAAACTAAGCAGAAGCAGCATCTATGAAGGAAGCAAAAAAATCTAATATCCATACACTAAACAACCTACATACTAACTTTCATCATCAACTTCTATCATATCAAGCTGATAACAACCTCAAACATACAAATCAAAAAAAACTATCCAAATCATAATATTCATTTATCAACATGATCTACACTATGAAAGATGGCAAATTTTTGCCATCTGTTTATACATTTATCCAGAGTTTCAAATCACATGATCTATACTATGAAAGAACTGTCCAAGTACAAGTTTTGGGATCCAATAGTGCCCAGAGATGATTATGATCACCATCCTTCACAGCTGTTGGCAATGAAACACTCGTCAATTGTAATCAACTGACTAAAACGTAGGCTTGAAAATTGAGACAAATAGAATAACTCTTTTCCACAGAAGGGATGGTTGAAGCCTTGTATTGAGACAAATAGAATAACTCTTTTCCACAGAATTCCATATGCTAATATAGGTTATCAAACAGGAAAAACCCTCCGCCATTCTCCCTCCCCGTTACACCTTTTTCTCCTCCTTGAGAATAACATCATCAATCTAACATTGCTATCAAGAACGAAGAAAAACATTTTTCTGATAACTAACGTATATCTATTAAATAAGCATCAACAGGATGCCTCCCAAGAAAGAAGAAAAACATTATCCCAGACACGATATCCAATCTTAAAATTATTACCATCTTTGCAAGAGCCTCAAATTCTCTTTCAACCCGATTATCTGAAGCTTTTCCCAGTACAATCATTTGTCCCCCCTGCAACAGACTTCAAAATTAGAGCTGAAGTACACTGATTGAAACACCAAATAGAGCATGGCGAGATAAATAGTTAGGCAGTCAACAACAGAATAACAACATCAAACTTTCTAGTAACAACCACATAACCAAGACACTTCTATACCTTTTTTACTGTGCCAAAGAAATGTATGTGTTGAACACAACTAACCATGACCTTGTCCTTGTTGCATAGAATACATATAGATTCTCCTTAAGACACCACAACTGAGCAAAACTTGAAAGTATAGTGGTCACTAATTGGTACTGTTAACAATGTGCATACATTCATGAGGTCTCATGTTGGGTTCTGCAAATAACTGTATAGCTTTCTTCTAAAACAAAAGTTAAAGCATTTTCAAGAATGTAACTAGAATTACGGAATAATATTCATTATCATGATTTGTAAGCAAATGAGTACTTAGCAGAAGCAGTAGCATATTCAAACTTATCTTGTGTGCACAAATCCGAATCCATCGAACCAGGACGTATTCTGTATGCATCGATCAACCTCAAACAATATTCACTCTAGCAGAGGAGCAACACCACACAAGGGGTGTTTCCCACAAATCCACAATGCAAGGATTTTTCACTGTTCAACGATGGTGGATAGATGAAGAGTATGCGTAGGAGTACTTTTCGAGGATTCTTAGAGAGGTCTCCAGATACAACGGAATATATCTGACATACATCTAGTGTATATCAGTAACCCACTATTATCTCCAAGATAAGGTCAAAAGCCCGCTGCCATATATTTTTCATTACATTTAAGGAACATAAAGAGCTCACAATTTCAGAGGTATGAGCACCAAAAAGAGATGAATGCACTCTGATCCATGAAGTTGAGAAGTAGTTACAATTTTTATGAAAAGAAAAAAAAGCAAGAAATCTGTCAGCTAAAAAAGCAAGAAATCTTTGCTAGTACCTTTTCCTTTATTGCCATGTAAATTAAGTAAACCTCTAGATTAGATAGTGACGAGAGGAAAGGAAATCAATCTCATACAAACACAAAAATGGCAAAGAAAAGGAAATGAAAACTTATAGCTATTGCCTTGGCTAATCACATTGATGGTAATTTGTACCAAAGTGGCAACATAATGGCAGCATAGCAGTATCGTGAAAAGTTCCTCAACGGCACTAATTTGTAATGTTATCTATAATTAACAGGAAAAATAAAAGAATGAAAGATGAACGTGTACAAGTAATACTCACTGAGAAACTTGGTTCATTGGATCATCAGACATCTGCTGCAGCTGCTTATATATGCTCAAGAATTAAGGAAACTTCACAATTCATGAAACACTTGGCCTTCAAAAATTCTGAGGTGGAAAAAAAAGTTAAATGGCGTTAAAAAAGTTAATGTCATACCGTCGATAGCTTCAAGTCATAAGTGAACCCACATATCTCATAGGTGTAATTGATAAATTCTAACACACTCCTGACTTCATCTTTTATCTGAAAAATTAAGAAAAATAGCTATGTGAGGCATTCAAAACATATAGAGTTAACAGGTCTTAGCTATATGTCACCAAGTTTAACTAACCACTCCCAACATGACACAACCCCAAAATAAGATTTTTGATGAACAACAACAACAAAGCTACCTGCTGAAATCGTTAACCCGCTAAGTGCACCACTGGCCTCATTCCGATGCAAGACTCCAAAACCAGCCATGTGAAGAGGAAGTTCTGGATAATCATATGAAAAAATCAAGATACAGATGCCACAAATAGGATAGAGGAAACAACAGGATGATAATTTGCAGCAAAGGTAAGCTATGAGAAGGAATGTAAGTTTTTCAGTGTTAACAGCTAAATAAACACACAAAAGCCATCTAAAACTTCACATATCACTGTCAATTGGTAGGGTAACATTCAAAAGAATAAAATAAAAATCCCAATCTGATCCATGCAGAATAAATTCAAAATAGGTGTAAACAATGAAAGGAAAAAAAATATTTAGTATGCATTGTTCAAGTTTTTGTCACTGAAATGAACTAATTCTAATCATCATCATTTAAGTAAATGGACTAGCCACCCATCAATCTAATCCTTTTGCCTTTCTAACGACTTAATTCTATAGACTTATTTGAGAAGATTGCTTCCAGGATTCCCAGAAAAACAATTGATCAAATCAAAGAGCACTACGAAGCACTAGTTGAAGATGTTGAGATGATTGAATCGGGTTTTGTTCCATTACCTGATTATGAAATAATTAAGAATGATGGGAATGGATCAACCCCTACAGTGCAAAACAAGTTTAATTATCAACAAAGGAGGAAAGGCGGTCCTTGGACTAAGGAAGAACATGGGTTTGTTTCTCCAACCTTCATATATTTTGCCATTTATATGTCATTTGTTTTGTTTTTTTAATTTCACAATTTGATTTGGTCTTGAATTGAATGCCCTTGGCATTAAAATTTAAATTTGCATCTTATTCCATGAAATCAGGCTTAATGCAATGAAATGACCTATGCCTTCTGTAACAAGGGCCATCTATAATAAAATTAATAGCTAGAGTTCGTAATTTAAAATTTTATTTTTGTCATAATTCATGAATGCATAAAGTTATGTACCTAGAAAAGTAATGTATCCAAATTCAGTTTTTTATGGTGGTTACATTTCTAATGAATCTAAAGCACAAATCAATTTTTCTCATTAAATTTTAAATAGAAATTCTAGTTATGTAGCATTACTTTGCCCCCCTACGGTGCAAAACAACTTAAAGATAATAAAAGTTTAAGTCTTCAAAGTCTTCAAATCCATTCATAAAACAAGAGGTTGCTATGACTTGGACGCAACAGACAACGCCAAATGGGTACAGATAGAGAGAGAGAGAGAGAGAGCAACAAATTGAAGCTTTAAATTACAATTACATTGAAGTGAACACCAAACAGAATTGATGAATATCATTTTCCTAATATCTAGTCCCAACTAGTAATCCTCTACACACAAAATACAACTAATTGAGATTCCATCAAGAAGCATGAACATGAAACAGGAAAACTGGAGTGGAATTTAATTGAGATTCCATCAACAAATTATTATACAGCAAATTGCTCAAACAACGAAATTCTGAAATAAAATGCACTGGTTTCGTTATCTGACCAAACTTGACGGGAAGGAAGAGCTTGAGAGAGAGAGAAAGAGAATACGAAACCGAGAGAGAGAGAGAGAGAGAGAGAGAGATGGTAGTGCTCACCTTAGTAGACGATGGTGCTCGCTCCCGTCGCCGGTGCAGATGGTGGAGCTTCAAAATCTCAAAATCGAAATTGCCAATCGCTCTGAGATTGGATCTGAGATGAATCACCAATCGCTCTGAGATTAGATCAAATGAGGCTGAAGAAGATTGATTCTATCGGTTGAGAGAGATTAGGGTTTAGAGAGGGTTGAGAGAGAAATAGAGAGATCGAGACCAAGAGAGTGACTCTGAGAGTAACGGGGCAATGTTTTTCAATTTAATTAAGTTTTTAAATATTTTAGATAATTTTTTTTTACTTTTTAAATTCAAATAATTTACATGTACTTAAAAGAAAAATATTTTTTAATTTTTTAAAAAAATCACTAAATTCAAAAAAATATATAAAATTTAATAAATTTCATATATATTATATTTTTTTACAAATATTTTATTTTTTAGTTGTATTCAGATTAGGCACATCTAAAAAGTAAAAAATAAATAAATTATTAAAAGAAGGAAAGACATCAAATCAAGGTAATTTTAAAAAAAAAATAATTACAAATTAATGAGAAGCCATATAAATATTAATTATTAAAATTATAAACTTTTTCATGAATATGTAATTTTTTTTTTCTCAAAATCCCACTGGGTGCAATTATCCCTTAAAGGAGACACTAAATTATAAAATAACGTATAAATTATTTTTTACGTTGTCCTCAATTAGGAAAGTGTAAGGTGAGAAGCTTGGTTGGAAATTGTTAGCTTTTCTAAATCAAAAAAAAAAAAAAAAAATTCGGATTGAAATTTTTTTTAATAAAAGTTTTCACGACATGCATGCCGTGTAAAGTTATAATATTTTACGACATGAAATGTATGTTATCTTAAGTACAAATATTTTATAACATATTTTTGTATGTCGTAAAAATATACATTTTTTACGGCATGCTTTTGCATGCCATAAAAAAATTCCGGATTGAATTTTTTTTTCAACAATGATGCCCCTTTTAATTGGAGACCCCCACAACCCCCTTTGGATCTCAACCATTGATGTATATGTAGGTCCCACACATATATGAGTGGGTTCTACATATACATCAATGGTTGAGATCCAAAGGGGGTTGTGGGGGTCTAAAAAAAAAAGGGGTCCCACGCATTTTTTTTTTTTTTTTTTTTTTTTGTGCAAAAGTTTTCACGACGACATGTTAATGCATGCCGTGTAAAGTTATAATATTTTATAACATGAAATGTATGTCGTCTTAAGTACAAATATTTTACGACATATTTTTGTAAGTCGTAAAAACATACATTTTTTACAGCATACTTTTGCATGCTATAAATATATGAATCAACGACTTACATGGTATGTATGCTGTTATTGACAAAACATTAACAGCTTGCAAAAAAAAAAATGCCGTAGAATGTACTAACTACGACATGTCGTAAACATGATGCCGTGAATAATTAGTTTTGTTGTAGTGAATACTTTAGAAGGAAAATGATATAGACCTCAAACATAACTCACTTTAGAAAGGATGATTGAGGAAAATCCTAGGAATTAGCACAATTTGTTGTCTGATGTACTGTGGGCCTATAGGAATTCCAAGAGAAACAACATTGGCACTACACCCTATGAATTGGTGTATGGCTACTGGTTCTCTCATTTCTAAGGGAATGATGTCAATTGTGGGGTCTGAGAAAATGTTAGAAGACCTAAAGAATGGTAACTTTAGTTCAGGGATAAGAAAAGAGTAGTCTGAAGGGGCTGTTGGAGGAAGTGCACAAAAAGGGGGATATAACCTAGAGAGCCCCTCGGATCATATGAAAGTGGAGAGGGATAAGTAAGAAAAGAGCAAGTAATACCTTTAGAAGATGTGATAGGGTCAGGAGTAGGATGTTCTAGGAGTGTTTGGTAAGGAAAGGGCCCAAAAGGAGTCCTATCGACTGACTCAGAGGTGGCCTTAGAAGTGGTTGCTGCATATAAGGAAAACAAAAGAAAAAGAAAAAGAAAAAGAAAAAGTAGAGATAAGTGCAAAAGGAAAAATGAAACGAGAAGGAGATTTACCTTGAAGTGGCAGAATGTATTATGGAGGAAGTTGACTATCAAGCACTTGAGGTGACTCAACAGGGCTGGGATCAACCTCATTCGTAGTTTTGGGCAAAGACGGTGCTTTATCTTCAGAACTTTGCCGTTGAGGACTGGAGGTGGTCTCTTCAGGCCTAACCTCAGAAGCCAACTCTTTTATCCTTTGTTCTACTGTGACAGCAGCTTGGGTTTCAAGTCTTAGAGAGGCCTTAGGCACAGTGGCTTGGGTTTCAAGCCTTAAAGAGGACTCAAGCCTGACATTAGATGCTTGTTCCTATGTTCTTTGCTCCTTTATCCTTTGGATATCAGATTGAGTCTCAAGCCTTAAGGAGGCTCCAGGCCTAGCAATGGCTCTTGTTCTTCCATCCCTTGTGATTATGTCTCAGTAGCAGATTTTGAAGAAGAGGCACCATTTTGTCCACAGA
Source organism: Camellia sinensis (assembly GCF_055761805.1). NCBI lineage: Eukaryota > Viridiplantae > Streptophyta > Magnoliopsida > Ericales > Theaceae > Camellia > Camellia sinensis. The sequence goes on from NC_138964.1 coordinate 78,637,968, forward strand.
ATCTCTATCGAGTAAGCTGGAGTTCTGAGCTACTGCTACTTGAGGATTCAGAGCTAGAGTAGTGGTAGGCTTTGACTTTATTATCTCCAAGAGAGACACATTGCAAAGGTGGAACAAGTACAATAGTTACAGCATAGTGTGGGAGCTTAGAGACTAATTCTACTGTGGATGGAGTAAAGGCATCTTCTTGCTTTATTAGGTTTTGATTAGAGACATGAGGAGGAGCAAAGTCCTTAGAAGGACTATTGGTGTCCTTAGCCGCCAGAAGCTTTCTTCTTTTTTGTTGGCAAAGAAAGCAAATACAAGAAAAAAAAATAGAAAATAAAGAAAAGACTAGGAAGTTTTGAAACAACAACCAAAAAAAAAACACCTAACGAGTTTTGACCTTCTTGGCAGATTTGGAAAAGAGAGATATGATAGGCATGTTACCTTCATCAGAAGAGAGGCCTCAGCAGGTTGTGGTTGGGCTTGAGACTTGTAGACCAATTCTTGCTCTGGAAGAGAGAGGTCTTCAAGGATGAATATGTGCTCCTCCAAGGTCAAGGTGTTTGTATCAGAGTTGTGGCCCCTTTCTATGTCTGTGCTATCAAGGTTGTGTCTTTTCTTTGATCTTGTTTTTGGAGAAGATTTGTTGGCATCAGTTTTTGGTTGTGGGTTGGAAAGGGAGGAAGTTTGTTTAGCTTTCCTCTCAGGCTCTGCATTATAGGCTATAATGGTAGAAGTCATGAGAGGGTCATCCATAGGGTTTCTCCTTCTTTTTGGCTTTTTTGTGTAGACCTTGGGAGCCTTGTCCTTTGCCTTATTATAGAAGTTTTGGCCTTGCTGGGAGGGGGTAATGGATAAGGGATGCTAGGGATAGCAGCCCCAAGCTCTCTAGAAGCATCAACTATTGAAAAGAAAAAGGTGTTAAAAAGAAGAAATGTAAGAATAGCAGACAAGAGTAAAGAGGGAAAGTAAAGAATTTACAGATTTAGCTGTCAATGAGAAGGGGAAAGACAGGATAGGTAATCTTCTAGTGATTTGTGAAAGATGACAGCACTAAGGATGGTCCACCAGGCCTTGAACCTTTTGTTAATGCTTGAGCAGGCTATAAAGGCAAAGAAGCTGGGGCCATGCAGAGGTTTTTGGTTCTCAATTAGGATGGCATAAGTAGATGGCTGCACAGTAAATTGGACCCTAGTGTTCACATACTCATGAATGGTAGGGTGAACATATGGAAGAGGAATGTCTTGGATCAAACCAAACTGTTTGGCCCATTGGCTGGGGTTATAGCTCTCAAAGCTACAAGTGGAATGTCTAATGCTAGAGAGAGAGCCTCCAACCAAAATGTATCTCTGTACGGAAAATGCCCTAAACTATTTATGCCTGCATGAGGTCAGCATCAAGAGTAGTAGGGTCAGCATATAGGTAGGCCAAAGATGCAGAGGTACAAAGAAAAGATTAGAAAGGAAAGAAATGAATCCTGTCGATGGTAAAGCTTAGAAAAATGGAGAAGTATTGAGCAAATGTGACATTAGGAGAAGGTCGATGGGAAAGAAAGAAGTTCGTATGTCTCACATTTGGGGGTGTAATCTACCTTCTTGTTGGACCTAACTTCTAGAAAATAGGTAAGATGCCAAGCCCGGAAGAGCCAAAAAGGGCCACCTACACTATGGCTAATTCTTTTATCATGAAGTGAAAAAGGACCCCTGTACATGGTGGCCAAAAGAAAGGGGGCAAAAACCAGTTGTCTACTTTTTTGGATTAGGAGGACAAGGGTAAGATACTCCTTTGTGATCCTAAGGCCACCCACACAAAAGAGAAATTGGCATAGCCAACATAGATAAAAGTCAGTCTTCTTAGTGACTGAGGGAATGCTAGTCTTTTTTGAGTGATATGAGATAAACTTGACATAATTGCCTATCTTGACATCATGCTTGACCTCAGGAGTTTTAAGAAGGGCATAAATGTCTTGGCCATAAGCAGGAAGGCCAGTAAAATGCATAATATCAAGAATAGTATGAGAGGTCATACCAGACTTGAGCATCATAGAGTTGCGAGAGGTAGACTGGAAGCATGTGGTAGCGCCAATAAGCCAAGGGTCCATCTGGTGGACAGATAAATGGCATGGTAGATGCCTAGCTTGTGCCACATGTTTCCCTCAAATGTGGTCATTCTCTTTACCCAAGCTACCAACTTTTCAGTTGGTTTCGGCCATGACCTAGGGCTCGTCGACCAGTTTAGCCATGAGAGTAAAGGCCGGTCCAAAAGAAGGGTTTCACCATCAACGAAAGGGTAGTACAGAGACAAACCATCTGGAAAGGTGGTTAGGACGCAGGGCCCAAGCTCCCCAGCACTGGCAATGAGGCTAGCAATGATCTAAGAGTTAAATTTGTTCTTCTCAATGAGTTAGATAACTTCATAAGGGAATCAACGAGCCAAGTCAGTGCTTGGGTCAGAAGCTATGGTTTGAAGTTTAGGGTTTTGGTTTCAGAGCATAAGGGAGTTTGTCAAATTGAAGTGATGAAGAAAAAGAATTTGAAAATCCTTAAGTACCTCCGTGTGGAGCCCAAACGAGGTAGGAGCATTTGGGCCTATAGATTGGCAGATGGCCCAAACAAATTTTTGGTTTACAAGAAGGAGGCCTTTTATGACTCTATTTATGTTGATGGGTTGAAATTCAAATCATTTAAGGAAAATTCTTTACCTTGAATGAAAGGAGCCATTGTTGGTGCTAAATTTTGAAAATCTTTCGTTGATACGGTGTTAACGTGGCAGAGTAGTTGACAAGGCATAAGTTGCGGACATGGCATAATATAAGAGACATGCGACGTGATTCTTTTGTTAAAAGATAAGAGCTCCCAAGGAAGGAGGTTTGAACAAAGTGGTTGCAAAATATCAAGGGGAATCAGAATTCAAAGATCAAGTAAGGCAACCCTAAAATGTTGAGATAAAAATACAAAGAGATAGAGGATCATAATTGAAAGCTGGGCAAAACAAGTATAGAAGAGAGCTAGACAAAAGGAAGAAGGGCATCCACAACCACTCACAAAACGTGATATCAATTAGGAGTCATTTAATTTAGCAATTGTTAGGAGTAGATTAAGGGGTTGTTTGGGGTGTCCTAAATAAGTGCACTTGTTATCTTTTTGGACTAAAAAATTGAGGTTGAAAATATAGATGTTTGGGTTAACTTTTTAACTTTTTATGGAAAAATGTGTAATAAAAAATTGTAAAAATTGATTTGTAGGGAAAAATTCGAATTGGGAGTTATGCAACCGTAATTGTTGACTTTTGGTGAATAGTGTTAACTTTTTAACTTTTTAAGTAACTTTTTGTCTTTTTATCTTTTTTGAAAGATCCCAAACTTGCCTTAAGTGATAACTTTCCAACCTCCATTTCTTTTATTCTGTTGACTATTGTATTTGTTAACTACTTTGTTCTTATTTAAATTCTTGTAACTGGTAGTAAGTGACAATCTATTTGAATAAATGCATATTATGTTCTATTTTGCTTTACCTCTTCTTTATTTAATTACTTCTAAGGAAGTCCTTAATCTGTTAGGTATAGAACTCAACTACAAAGTCTGATTTTTATTTGTGCTTATTTAAAACAAATTTATGTCTATCAATTAATTACTATCAATTAGGCTGAAACCAAAATTTTTCTAACACATTGCAAGCCTTGAACTCATAACCAACCCATCTACCACCACCTTTACCCTCCCCATCCTCTCACACTAGTAGTCACTTGTTACAACCACCACAACACCAATTGTCGAGCCTTATGCTCCATCTCTGTCACCACCCAATCTCTTATTTTCAATTTTCTTTCCCAGCCTTTTGTAAGCTCTCCACCACCCCCTGCCTCTTTGCAACCCCTTCTACCACCTCACTCCATCACCTCATTTAGTACCTCTAGTCCCTCATTATCTTGACAACTTCTCCTTTATCTCCTTATCCCGACATCCATTACTTTCATTTCCCAATCCCGACCACCCATAAGGGTGGACAGTGGTGGTAGTGGTTGTCACGGAAGTAGGGTTAGAAGAAGGTAGGGTCCAAAAAGTATAGGAATTTTGTATTTATTGGTAATTTTTCTTTAGAATTTTATTATTGTAACAAAAAGAAATACTAGATAGTGGGATCCATTTTAGATGGGTCCAAAGAAGTTTGTAGGAGTGCATTTAGCTACTCCCTCCACATTTGGATACTATTTATGTGACATCTCACATTGTACTAAGGCATTAGTTGATAGGACCATATTGTATCTAAAAAGAATTAGTTAATACTACTAACATTTTGTCAGGACCATCACATGATGTGGCTAATGTGATATGATATGAGGTGCCACCCCATATGGTATCTAAATATGATATCCTAGTAGGATCACACATTATTGTATTCTTAACATGTATATATATTTTGAAAAATGCAATTTTTAGTGAAAATATATTTGTGAAACTCAAAACTCTTATATTATTTTTTTAGAATTCTAATTTTTTAAATAATTAAAAAATCATTATTGAATTATTAAAAAAAATAGTAATTAATCCATTTATATCCTTGATTTATAACTTTCAAATGGAAAGTATACTAATTCATTTTAAAATTCAAATTCGAAATGGATGAGAGATTTTTAAAATATTTTAGAGATAAAAGATCAAAAAATTAAACTTATAAATCGCAAAATCCAACTTTCATGATAATATGAAATTGGGCAAAAAGATTAGAGAAGAGATGAAATTATGTAGAGGAATTAAACAAGTAATTTGATCAATTATGCAAGATTTTTGGTATCTAATATGAAAAGAAATACATGTTTGAAATCTCATATTGTGTTTTTTTACTCTCTTTTTTCTTTTGCAAATTTTTTTCTTTGTTTAGTGTTAGTTTATTTGGTGTATTTATTTATTTTTTTGCTTCATAATCTAAGTTAGTTGTTGAAATTATAATAATATAGTAGATGCGATTGCAACTCCAAAATCTATTGTTCATTTTTTAAAAACTTTACAAGTACAACGTACGGGAAAAAAGTAGTTGTGGCAACGAAGAGCTAAAAAACCAACACAAAAAGTGATGTTTTGCGATGCAATTGGAGTTCACACATTTTTTTTGGAGAAAAATTTTATCAATTGAGAAGAGTATTTGGAAAACATTCGAGAATTTGAAGGAAGTTTTTGTTCAATCCCATATATTTTCATTATATATATATTTTTCAATTATATTAATTTATGTGTTCCATTTTGTTGTAATATATAAGGAGAGAGCTTGATTTAAATCCAAATATAACAAAACTTTATTATGCAACTCTATAACATTTTTGCTTACATTTTTTTTATTTTTTTTTTATTTGAGATCTTCGTGAATTTAAATTTGTTTCTTTGCATATAAGTAGTGAGTACACTAATTACAATAGGTTTGTAAATGTACAAAGAAACATTTCAAGTGAATGGATCTCAAATTCCTTAATAAATATACAAATAAACTATTTTGTTTTCAACTCATAATGGCGCTGTTTGGGAAGCACCAAATAAGGCTATTATAGCCTATTTTGACAAATTAGCCTAAAAGCAACACTGTTGCAATCTTTTTAAAAAAAATAAAAATAAAAATAAAAAATTCTGCACAGCCGGCAGTGTAGGCTGTGCCTACACTGTCAGCTACAACCTTTGTCCCATCAATAATTAAATTACCATTTTACCCCTTGATATCAATTTAAAAAAATATATTTTTAGGGATTAATTTGTCATTTTAAATTTAAACATCATTTCAACACATTTTTCAATACAATAACTCAACTAAAAAATCATCTCATCTTCCCAAACACAAAAACTAAAATAGCCACTAAAATAGCCAAATAGCCAAATAGCCTACTAAAATAACCACTTCCCAAACGAGGCCAATAGCCGTTAGATGTATAACGAAAACTAGTTATAGATAGGCCTTTTTGACCCATTTGAAGAACAAAAGCTCAAGATGCATATTTTTTACATAAATATTATTTAATAGTTAATTTCAATTCGGTATCCCCCTAAGAAGCGCAATGCATGCATGATGCGTGTACCTTCGAAAAATGGATTGGACTTTAAAATCTTCACATGAGTGAACTTGAGAAAATTATAGGACCACAACAGGTCTCGTTTCGATAATCCAAACTATTTATTTTGTAGAGCCATCAATATATATTATCCATGAAAAAAATTAATTCGATCTAATAATGTAACTTTTTCATTTTATTACATTTGCCTCCAAAAAAATGAATGACATATATTTTTGAAATAGACCACCTATTTTTTTATAGACAAATGTTATAAAATAAAAAAGTTACAATTATCGAATTGACTTTCAGTTCCAAAAAATAAAATAACATAAAAAATAAAAATCGAATTGACCTAAATTTTGTCAACATAATATACATTAAAAACCCTACAAAATGAATGGTTCAAATCGTCGAAACAAGACCTGTAATACATCCTACGAGCCCCTCAAGTTCTCTCATATTAAGATCTCAATATGAAAGAAATCTAACCCCTCATAAATCTATCTATAATGTGACAAGAGAGAGACTTGTGAATATTCAATTTTCAAACTTGGCAATTGATTAACGGATCGATCCATCATCATTTACACAGTTTTCACATGCATATACATACAGCCTTCAATGATTGCCATAAATTTCATTCCAGAATCCTTCAGATGTGATGGTTATTTGTGCAAAACCTGGGCTTTCCACCGCCCAAAACTACATGCGTCACGCACCCACGAGTTTCAACAAGAAAATGTGTCAACCCAAAAAAAATAGTAGATGCAGCTTAGATTTGGCGTGGAAAACATTTAATCATAGTTGAAATCTGAGATTGACTGTTCCTTATTATTGACAACTTAACCACAAAAAAGAAATGCCAACAAAAATCAAGCTTTAATGGCTATCCAAAAATGCCTTGCAACAGAAAAACAAGATGGTTTAAGGCCTATACGATACAAAGAACGTTTTGTTTCGTGTTACGTCAACATCAGTGTTTCATAAATCATCACATACACACGCCCGCACACATGCAGTAGAGACTACTGAAAGGTGCTGATGATGGATATGTGGATTATGTCGAAATGGAATCAGAGATGTAGTTTGATCACAAAATTGTTGACACAGAGCAATCAGCGTAGGATGTACACATTGGTATAACTCATCACACATGGTAAGGATTCAGTGAAATGAATTCGAAGCTGAATCAAGACCAAAACAAAAAAAATAAATATATAAATAAAATGTCAAAGAAATATTTTATAAAAAAAAAAATTAGCTCAATGATCAAGGTTTTTTGGAGTTTGAACTACACCAAATAAAAGTTTCTGTTTTTTTGGGGCTAAGACTAAGCAAGAACTAAAATTTCATAATTTTCCCTCATTTAGGTGCAGTAATTAAATTAACAGTACATCAACTGTCCCGAGATATCAATAAGCAAAAATCGGGCAGATGTTGTCTGAACCTTCCAATCATTACACATGCACAGATATGATACAAGTAATTACGGGGAGGAAATGTTTCAGAAACTTGTGTGCCAGATAGCTCCATCACCTTCCCCACAACGTTGGTGAACCTCCTCCATTCTCTCCACGGATTTGCATACACCACTGCAGCTCCAATCAAAAGACGCAGCACAAGGATTCCCAGCTTGAGCTTTCCATTCACAATCTATCAACCAAAAAATCAACATTATTAAGGAATATGTTACCTCTTGTGCATATATGCCATGCATATTTGTAAGGATGCAATGCTATATTTGGAAGAAATCATTTAACATGCTAGTAACCGAAAAATTGATTTAGATGAAACCGAGTCCCCAGGGATGTAACAAGTAGGTTGGTTAGGTATGTAACAAGCAGGTTGATTCACTAAGGTGATCTAAGTTGGAAGGCACAATTTATTACTTTGCCATTTGTTTTTCATACATCTTATTTGTCAATCATAATGTCTCTATTTAATGTTTCATTAAACATCTTATTTTGTCAAAATTCAGATTTTATTGTGATTAAAGTTGCATATTAAATAATTGTAATGTCACAAAGAAACAAATATCTAACACCAACCAAGGTGTTTCTCAATAGTTGTCTTCATCTTACCCACTTGGTGGGTCCTTCAACTTATTTTTGGGCATCGGAGTTCGTCACTCGCAACTAGAAATTTTACTCCAGCAATGTACATACATGCTAGAAATTCTACAAGACAAGGGTTTGTTACCATTTCAGCCAGTGCCATTTCCTATGGAACAAAATTTGACATTGAATAGTCAAGATCGTCCTCTTTTAGATTGATGAAATCACAAAGGAAGGTGCATTTGTGCCCAGAGGCGGGTGAATAGGCAAAACAATTTGACACAGATTAAAAACTACCACGTGGGTTAAGAATTCAGTTATTCAATTCCAATATCTTATTTATGCATATACCATTCTCACAATATCATTGTAAATAAATAAAGATAATAGACACCGTTACATATACGTGATTGCAGCATTATAAAGATAATAAACACCGTTATCCCAAAGAATGGTAAGTTCATGTAATCATTTATACAACGGTGTACACCCTACATAGTAAATTAGGTCAAGATTTTGTAAAAAAGAATCGCTTAAAATGACCTACAATACAACCAAACCTTGGATGCCATTATCCTTGGCTTCTTTTTTGTTTAGCTCACAAGCTCAAACTCCACTCACAAGTGATCGATCAAAGTGCTAGAGTATGTAAGGTTTTTGTCAAAACAGTCAAAGAAGCTTTTCACAAATCAGTCATAATAAAAAAGAACTAGATTTCCTATGTTCTCAAGGTAGCAAGTTCTTTTAATGAATATTTTTAGATTCATATAATTGGATGTCTTATATAGTCATAGAGATTCAGAAATCTGCTTGTATGGCTTCAAGCACACCTCTTAGGATCAGAATTCTGTAGACTCAGCGCCACACTCTAACAGGCTTCGAGCGCTCCTCTTACATCTACATTCTAAGATTCAACATTGCCCAACTCTAGTGCAATTTGAGTCAGCTTATAGCCATGCCCTCGGACGAAACAATTAAGTTTTAGCCCAACACATAGATAACTTAGAAGTGGGCAAACTAATAAAATTTAAGCACTAAAAATGTGTCCTAAACTAATGCAATATCTTCATACAATTATACCAAGTGCACATCGCATTGTCTCTAATGATCTTCAATCTTGGACAACACTCAACCAATACACCTAACCTAGACACCTATTACACATTTTATTTATGAAAATTATCAACACACTAATTCCCCAACATAGATGATCCAACTCCCTATAAAAAACTCATTGACCAACTTATATACTTTATAATAACTCATCCTGAGATACTTCATGTTGTTCAAATACTCCACAATTTATGGCTGCACCTAGGAAGTCTCATCTTGCAACTACTATATATCTTCCAAAAATTACCCAAAAGGTTCTCCAACTCAAGGTGTACTTTTATCTGCTACAAATGCTTTGCAACTTACAATAATTTGTGATTTCGACTCAGCTAGTTGTCCAATGACACATTCTACCTATTGCATCTTCCTCGACACAAGTCTCATTTCTTGGAAAACAAAAAAAATATACTAGTAATACCGAACTGCTGGAAATTTGAGTTAATGTATATAATATGATAGTGGTGTTGGTGGTAGATAGTAGCATGTATAGAATATGATAGTGGTGTTGGTGGTAGATAGTGGCATGTATAGAATATGATAGTGGTGTTGGTAGTAGATAATGGCATGTATATAATATGATAGTGGTAGATAGTGGTAATATATAATATGTAAGTGGCATATAATGAGTTATAATGATGTTTGTAATATCTCCTATATAAGGAGTGTCATTTGGTCTTGTAAGATAAGAAGTTTTGAATATAACAGAAATATATTCCTTCTTCCTCATATTTTCGGAGTTCTTCTTCCTCATATTTTCTAAGTTGGTATCAGAGCCACAAAAAACACAGCAGCCCTAAAACCGTCATAGCCATGTCGGAAGTCACGTCCGAAACCACTTCAACCCCTGCCGCTGCCATTCCGGTGAAAACGTTCAACTCTCACTCTGTCCAAATCACCACCATCCGCCTAAATGGTGATAATTTTCTCCGCTGGTCACAATCTGTCCGGATGTATATCCGTGGGCAAGGAAAGATCGGTTACATCACTGGTGACAAGAAGGCTCCTGCTGTTAATGATCCGCTGTTCGACAGTTGGGACGCTGAAAACTCCATGGTTATGACATGGTTGGTCAATTCCATGGAGGAGGATATAAGCTCTAATTACATGTGCTATACTACTGCACAAGAATTGTGGGATAATGTTAGTCAGATGTATTCTGACCTAGGAAATCAATCTCAAGTTTTCGAATTAACTTTGAAGTTGGGAGAGATTTGTCAAGGAGATGATTCCGTCACCAAATATTTCAATTCGTTGAAAAGGTTGTGGCAGGATCTTGACATCTTCAACACATACGAATGGAAATCGGTTGACGACTGCAACCACCACAAGAAAACTGTGGAAGACAGCCGTATTTACAAGTTTCTTGCCGGCCTCAACATCGAGTTCGATGAAGTGCGAGGAAGAATTATTGGCAGACCTCCTCTCCCATCCATTGGCGAAGTATTTGCCGAAGTCAGAAGGGAAGAGAGCCGAAGGAGCGTCATGCTTAAGAAAAAAGGTACTGGTGAATCAATTGAAATTTCTGCTTTAATTAGCGATGCTGCGGCCAACAAGGCTGCAAATTACCAGCGCAGGTTTGATGATAAGCCACGGGTCTGGTGTGATTTTTGCAACAAGCCTCGCCATACACGCGAAACGTGTTGGAAGATCCATGGCAAACCTGTCAACTGGAAAAGCAGCAAACAAGTAGAGAAGAATCGTGGCTTTCCTACCGCTAATGAAGCCGATTCAGGTCCCTTCAACAAAGAGCAGATTGATCAACTCTTAAAGCTGATAAAATCCAACTCCTCAGCCGGTACTCCTAGTGTTTTGTTGGCACAAACAGGTAGAAATCCTAAAGCCTTCTCTTGCCTAAACTTCTCTCCGTGGATCATAGATTCCGGTGCCTCCGATCACATGACTAGTTTTTCCCATTTATTTAGTACCTATTTCCCTTGTTCTGGTTATGACAAAATCAGAATAGCCGATGGTAGTTTTTCACCTATTGCAGGAAAAGGATTTATTAAACTAACTGAGAAAATTAATCTCAATGCTGTTCTTCACGTCCCCAACTTAGCCTGTAACCTTTTGTCTGTCAGTAAACTATCTAAGGATTCTAATTGTCGTGTTACATTTTTTGAATCCCATTGTGAATTTCAGGACCAGAACTCGGGGATGATGATTGGGCGTGCTAGGATGCTTGAAGGTCTTTACTACTTTGATGAAGTACCTGTTAGTAATAAAAAAGCTCAGAGCTTTAATAGTACTAGTTCAATCTCTGTTCGAGAAAAAATAATGCTATGGCACTATAGGCTAGGACATCCTAGTTTTCTTTATCTGAAACATTTATTTCCAGAATTATTTAAAGGGATTGATTGTTCTTCTTTTCATTGTGAAAGTTGCATTTTTGCAAAATTTCATCGCTCTACTTATTTGCCAAAACCTTACCAGGCTTCCAAACCTTTTTATTTGATTCATAGTGATGTTTGGGGCCCTTCTAAAATCACTACTCTTTCTGGTAAAAGATGGTTTGTTACATTTATTGATGACCATACCCGCTTATGTTGGATTTATTTGATGAATAAAAAATTTGACGTGAAAAATTTATTCACAAATTTTTACAATATGATTGAAAACCAATTTCAAACCAAAATTGGTATTTTACATTCTGATAATGGAACAGAATATTTCAATGAGCAGTTGGGTGAGTTTTTGGAAAAAAAGGGGATTTTTCATCAATCTACATGTCGGGATACCCCTCAATAAAATGGCATTGCAGAACGAAAAAATAAACATCTACTTGAAGTAGCACGTGCTATAATATTTTACATGCATGTTCCTAAATATCTATGGGGTGAAGCAATTTTAACAGCCTCTTATTTGATAAACAGGATGCCTACAAAGGTGTTAACATACAAAACACCTTTTGATTGTCTCAAAACTTTTTTTCCTGACACGAGGTTGTTTTCTGATTTACCCGCCAAAGTTTTTGGATGTATTGCCTATGTTCATGTTCCCAGTCAATTTCGTTCAAAACTTGACCCCCGTGCTATAAAATGTGTTTTTTTGGGTTATTCCTCAAACAAAAAGGGGTATAAGTGTTTCGATCCTCAAACCAAGAAATTTCATGTGAGTATGGATGTGTCATTTGTGGAAACAAAATCCTATTTCCCCAACACTTCTCTTCAGGGGGAGACAAGTGGAGTAGAAGATCGTTTTTGGGATATTTCTATCCCGCTCCCCAATGTCATTTATCCTACACAAAAACCACATCTGTCTGATAATGATCACTTAGGAGAACCAAGTTCTATGGTGCCTAGTCAAGAAGATTCTTGTTTAGGGGGAGAAGTACTACAAAATGATCTAAATCCTGAGCTTCAGGTTTATACTAGGAAGCGATTTCATTTGAGGAATAATGACCCGAATGTCCATCCTAATGACCCGAATGTCCACCCGAGTTCTGGCATCGAAATTTTAGGTAATCCTATTCCTTCTATTTCCGACCTTGATGTTCCTATAGCAATTAGGAAAGGTGTCCGAAATTGCATTAAACATCCTATTGCAAATTACCTCTCCTATCAAAGGCTGTCTAAAAACCATAGAGCTTTCACATCTAGGATTTCACACTTGTTTGTTCCAAGGAATATACAGGAAGCATTGGATGATCCGAATTGGAAATTAGCAGTCATGGAGGAGATGAATGCTTTAAGGAGAAGTGGTACTTGGGAGATAGTTGATCTACCCAAAGACAAGAAAACAGTTGGGTGTAAATGGGTATTTACGATAAAATGTAACGCAGATGGAAGCGTTGAGAGATACAAGGCGAGACTAGTGGCTAAAGGCTTCACTCAAACTTATGGGATCGACTATCAGGAGACGTTTGCTCCTGTTGCTAAAATAAATTCCATCAGAGTACTGTTATCTCTTGCAGTAAATTCAGATTGGCCTCTACATCAACTTGACATTAAAAATGCATTTCTCAATGGTGATCTTGAAGAGGAGGTGTTCATGAGCCTACCGCCGGGATTTGAGCAGAGACTTGGAAGCGACAGAGTATGCAGATTAAACAAGTCATTATACGGACTCAAACAATCACCAAGAGCGTGGTTTGAACGCTTTGGGAAGGCAGTTATCAGTTGTGGCTTCTCGCAGAGTCAAGCAGATCACACAATATTTTATAAACATTCAAAAAACAGTAAAATTGCAATTTTGATTGTTTATGTTGATGACATCATTTTAACTGGTAATGATGAAGTAGAGTTAGCAGCCCTCAAAGAGAAACTCGCAAAAGAATTTCACATTAAGGATCTGGGAGCCCTCAAGTATTTCCTCGGAATGGAATTTGCAAGATCCAAGGAAGGTATATTCGTTAATCAGAGAAAATATGTTCTTGATCTCCTTGGAGAAACAGGTATGCTTGGTTGTAAGATGGTAGAGACTCCGATCGAACCTAACTTGAAGTTACAAGCTGCTAAGGCTGAAGAAGTCAAAGAGAGGGAACAATATCAGCGACTTGTGGGAAAATTGATTTACTTGTCTCATACGCGGCCTGATATTGCCTTTGCAGTCAGCATGGTAAGTCAGTTCATGCACTCACCAGGGGCAGAGCACTTTGAGGCCGTTTATAAGATCTTAAGATATTTGAAAGGAACTCCAGGGAGAGGCTTACTGTTCAAGAAACATGGACATCTTCAAGTTGAAGGATACACAGATGCAGACTGGGCAGGAAGTGTTACAGACAGGAGATCAACATCCGGATATTGCTCCTTTGTAGGTGGGAACCTAGTTACATGGCGGAGTAAAAAACAGAATGTGGTAGCTAGAAGTAGTGCAGAAGCAGAGTTCAGAGCTGTTGCCCATGGAATCTGTGAAGTAATGTGGATTAAAAGAATTCTTGAAGAATTAAAGCTTTCTCACCCGACACCTATGAAGGTCTATTGTGACAACAAAGCAGCTATATCTATAGCTCATAATCCAGTTCTACATGATCGCACAAAACATATAGAAGTGGATAAACATTTCATCAAGGAGAAAATCAATGCTGGCATAATCTGTATGACCTACCTTCCAACAGGTGAACAATTAGCTGATGTGCTAACGAAGGGACTACACAAGAAGCAATTTGATAAGCTGACTAGCAAGCTGGCTATGGAAGATATCTTCAAACCAGCTTGAGGGGGAGTGCTGGAAATTTGAGTTAATGTATATAATATGATAGTGGTGTTGGTGGTAGATAGTGGCATGTATAGAATATGATAGTGGTGTTGGTGGTAGATAGTGGCATGTATAGAATATGATAGTGGTGTTGGTAGTAGATAATGGCATGTATATAATATGATAGTGGTAGATAGTGGTAATATATAATATGTAAGTGGCATATAATGGGTTATAATGATGTTTGTAATATCTCCTATATAAGGAGTGTCATTTGGTCTTGTAAGATAAGAAGTTTTGAATATAACAGAAATATATTCCTTCTTCCTCATATTTTCGGAGTTCTTCTTCCTCATATTTTCTAAGTCGAACCAAGGCACAAATTGTTGTTAATTGACTTGGCTATGCTATCTTGTTGCAGACCTTGGTTTCTGTTACAATGGCCCCACAAAACTACCAAGAAGAAAACAGCTCTAAACATCATTGCTAACCCAGTGTTTCATGAGTGAACAAAATATATTGTTAGAATTTCCCATCTTTACCTTCACCTACTCCACTACACATTCCACTTCACCTACCTCCACTTCACCACACACTCCACTTCACCTAACCCACTATCACCTCCACTACACCTACTACCACATTTTCTTCTATATATAGATTGTATAGGAATTGTAAACATGTATCTTGTAACAACATCAATCAATAATACATACATCAATTTTAACATGGTATCAGAGCAGGTTTAGAATCTAATATTTTCGCTTCACCGGCGGGCGGCAACCTCACCTTAGCCGTCCGCCGGATCTCAACCTAGTCTGCTAAAATTTTTCTACACATACCTTGAAATTTCCTTTCTTCAACCTGCTGTCTGTGTTTTGTGCACTCAGAGGTCGGTTTACCTTACCCCACCATATTCCACCCCCGGTCCGACTCCGACGTCATCGCATGGCAAAGCTTCGTCCGGACCCGACCCCGGTCCAGCCTCTTCTCATTTGTCGGCGGCGCTCGTCAATCCATCCAGCAGGATTTCCGAGGCCTTTTACAGACCCAGTGCCGCTGCGCCTCCCCCGTTTGTCGCCACGTGGACTGCGTTCGGGAAAACTATCTCGACGACACGACGGCGATCCTGGAAGCGTTCCTCAACTCCGATTTCTGTCTCCAGCCGAGAGGCGGCGGCTACACTCGGAGGTCGGTTTTCGACTGCATGATGGCCGGTTCGATCCCCTTTTTTTCTGGCGGTGGACCGCTTATATACAGTACGACTGGTTCGTCCCTTCCGAGCCGAGGAGCTATTCGGTGTTCATACCTCGAAAAAATGTGAGAAACGGAACGTTGATAAGAGGTGTGCTTGAGCAGTATAGCAGAGAGGAGGTGAAGAGGCTGAGAGCGAAAGTGTTAGAATCTTTACCCAACTTCGTGTACGCAAAGCTGAGTCAGGGGTTGGAGAAAACGAAGAAACCCACGGACTTTCCTATGCGGTCTCATTTTTTATTATTATTAAAACTACAAGTGGTCTCATTTAAAACTACACAGTTTTACACACCCAGCACCCCATTGACACAGACCACCCACTCACACAACGCATGGGGTCTCAATTTTTATTATTATTAAAAAAGCCCACCCAAGTGGTCTCATTTTTTATTATTATTAAAACATGGTCTAATCACTACCCTCATGTTTTTCACTGGCAGTGTCCACCTTTTGTATTCCACTTTCTTTTTTTTTTATTTTATTCTTTATTTTTTTTTTTTCAAAAAAAAAAAAAAAAAAAAAAAACCAACCATTGCAGATTTTCACAACATCGTGGGCCACGAACCCACGTGAACCATTCTCCTTTTTCCCTCACTCTCTCGTTTTGATTTCCCATCTCTTCTTATTATTTCTTTCCTTTTTTATTTCTCTTTCACTTTATTTTTCATCTTTTTTTTCATTGTTATTTCTTTGCACCAACACACAACAAAACATTAAAAAAAAAAAAAAAAAAAAATTCAAACCACACCACGTTCCCACCAAACCTGTATAATATATTATACTCTCTTATCCTTTGCCATATTACCTTTATTTCTTTTATTTTATATTCCCTTTTCCATTAAAAATAAATAAATAAATAAATAAATAAACAAAAACCAAAAATATACAGATTTGCACACCAAACTTTCCCTTATTTTATTCATGTCGGGGCTCACCCCGATCACCATTTTACATTAAAAAAAAAAAAAAAAAAAAAAAAAAAAAAAAAAACCAAACAAACAAAAAAAACATCCACAGGCGGGATTTTGCTTCTCTACTCTGCCACCGGTCTCTTCTTCTTGCCTCCGTCCTGGGCGGCCCTTGCCGGTGTTGCCTCCGTGTTTCCCATGCCACCGAGCACATTTACTCCCTGCTCCTCCACTGCAGCATATGGCGGCCCTCCAAATCGGAACATCACGGTGGCCTTCCGCTTCAGCTCCTTATTTTCTGCCCTTAGCACGCTTATCTCTGCTCGCGCATCCTTATACATGCGTTGGAGCAGAGCCAGCTGGGAATTTAAATGCTGCACCTCATTTGTCCTACTCTGCAGCCGGTTCGACAAATTTGTGACCGCCGTCATGCTTTCCACACATGCCTTCAAAGTATACTGATTGGCCTCCACATCCGACAGCCCTGCCATTCTTTGCTCCACAGACCGCATCGGAAAGTTCAACGGAGTATACCCAGCGGTGTTTGGTTGAGGTTCACTGGCCACCGCACCAGTTCTCTCTCCTGTGGACTCGTTGAGGTCGGGAAAGAGGGTGAGCAGCCCGCGGGAAGACGAAGCCATTTTTTCTGGGCAACAGAGTGTTATAGAGAGTGTTACAGAGTTTCTTCTCAGCAAAACCTCTCTTTCTAAGCAGAACGAAGAATTTTTCAGAGGTTTCTCTCAGTTTTTCTGTCTCAGTTTCTGCCTCCTCCGCTTCGGTTTATAAAGACCATGACACAGAGGCAGCCACGCGCATCGCGCGCCTTTTGACGCCGACAACCTGGCACGCCTTTTTGATGGCACGCCTTTTTATGGCACATCTTTTGATAAAGTGGGCACGCCTTTTGATGGCACGCCTTTTTGAAAAATTGGGCGCACCTTTTGAGGATGCGATTTTTTTAAGGGGTCCGACAAGACTCTATAAACTGTCCCGATATTGATTCCGGTTAGCTCCTTTATGGGTCCGACAAGACTCTGTAAACTGTCCCGACATAGATTCCGGTTAGTTTCTACAAGGGTCCGACAAGACTCTGTAAACTGTCCCGACATTGATTCCGGTTAGTTTCTACAAGGGTCCAGCAAGACTCCGTAAACTGTCACAACATTGTCTTCTACAACGGTCCGACATGACCCCATAAACTGTCTTCTACAACGGTCCGCCATGACCCCATAAACTGTCTTCTACACCGTTATGACACCACCATACAGTGTCCTCTACAACGTTATGACACCCCCATACAGTGTCCTCTGCAACGTTATGACACCACCATACAGTGTCTTCACCACTGGTCTGACACGACCATACAGTGTCTCCTATCCTTTTTTTATGTATTTTCTTGTTTTGTTCCTCTCTTCAAACTCAAGTTGGTTAGTTTCTATCCTCCTTGAGTTTGCGGGGGGCTGTTAGAATTTCCCATCTTTACCTTCACCTACTCCACTACACATTCCACTTCACCTACCTCCACTTCACCACACACTCCACTTCACCTAACCCACTATCATCTCCACTACACCTACTACCACATTTTCTTCTATATATAGATTGTATAGGAATTGTAAACATGTATCTTGTAACAACATTAATCAATAATACATACATCAATTTTAACATATATTGAGCTTGATTGTCATCATACCTGTGGAAAAGTACAACATGACATGTAACGCCTGGTGAATTTATTTCCTTAATTAAGTAATTAAATTGTGTTAATTATCCATGTATCTCACTAATCAAAAATTAATTAGCAATAGTACTTGACTCGATTAATTTAGTATGGTGCTTGATCATGTTTATTTTAAATTAAATTGAACCTAGTTGCATAAATCAATTAATTCAGTTTGGTGGGTCCACTTTAAATTTGTGCATGCTTTATTTTTTTGGGTTTGGGATGTCAAACCCATGACTTAAAAATATTTATTTGGACTTGTTAGTGTTTGTAAAATTTATTTAGACTGTTTGTAAGTTCACGAATAAATATTTGATCCAATACCCATGACTCACCCTAATGAAATTGAGTTTTTAGCTAGTCAATTCCATTTCAACTTTTGGAGGGAATTTTCCCCCAATTTTCTCCCTTGGCTGCAAACTCATTACCCTCCCCTTTCCCTTTTATCTTTGTTTCTTATGTATTACTTAGATTAAATATATTAGAAAGATAGTTAGATAGATATATTTGTAGAGAGGAAACACAAACCCTTTTCCTCATTATTCCCTTGTCTACCGTGAGACTCCCCCTCTTTTCCTTTTCCCTTCCTCACTGAAATACTCATCATTTGAAGATTTTGGTGGAACTTTTGGTGCTCAAACCTCTTAAAAGATTGGATTTAAAACTTCTTGGGGACATTACTCTCGTTGCATCATCTCTCTTCATCCCTTGTGGTAAAATATGGTAGGGATTTCATCTCTTTTATTTGAAATGTATAGAAAGCATGTTAGGGTTACTATTATTTTATTTTATTTGATTGATTAGTATACTAAATCCATGATTTTGTTATGATTCATAGTGTTAGTTTGTCATTCATGACTATATCATACTTGATTTGGTGTCCTTGAAGATATTCGTCTATGTAGTGGCTTAACACCATGATTTCCATGTCACTAGTCTAAAGAAAATTAGGGCTTTTAAATTGTTTCATTTTATTTCAAGAAATTATATCACCAAAGTAAAATTGGTGATGAAGAAAATGATATGTGTCTAGATATACATTTGGATTTCATAATGATTAGTATACTAATTTCTATAAAAGTTTGCTTATTAGTTTAATATCAATGATTGGAGATTATTTTCATTGAATTTGAAGGGGTTTTGGTGGTGTTGTTAGTTTAGAGATGATGGATAATTTATTTATGATTATTAGTTATGTTCTTAAATTTTTACTATATGTTATATCATGGGATTTGGGTATATATGCATGGTAAATGATTATAATAGATGAGTGTGACAAAATTTATGACTTGACCGATATAATTAATTCTTGAAAACTTTGTAACTTAAAAATGAATTTTTTTAAAGAAAACATCTATTTTTATGGAACTAAGAGGTGAATGATGGAAATAAAATACATTGTGAAGGAAATGTGAATTTCTAGGAGTGTTGATGAACTTGAAAGTTGAAATTGGTTGAGTTTGGATATATTTTTTAGAGTATTGATTTAGCCTTGGGCTTGTTTGCTTTGTTTGGGGCTCGTTTAGCAGTTTGGTTAGTTGTGTACCTTGTAGCAAGGATGGGTGCTACGGCTTTCTATCGGTGAGAGCCCATAAACCTGCGCGGGGTTGTTTTCCCCATAGTCTGTTAGTAAGCCATGAATATGGGATTAGGAACTTGAATAGTCTCCTAGTTTATGGACATGATTGTATTGTAGTTAGACTCGACAAGGTTTGACTAGACTGTTGATGAGTTATTTCATTGATTTTCGATAGTATTGATTTTATCTGGGATTTGAGATACTTATGTAGCTACCACTTTAACAAAGATAATAAGAATTGGGATAATATGATTCTTGCATGTAATTTATCCATTTCAAATGTCCTAGATGATTATTGGTGAGCCGTTGTGTTTGCTCACTCACCATCTCAGGTGCTCCATCTCCGATAATATCGAGTTGGGTGGTCATGCATAACAATTAAATCTTTTGCGGGTTTGCACGCGTATATCTATGCTTAATTATGTCTAGGCTTTTTTCGAGTTTTGTTATTATTTTGGGCATCAACGAGTAAATTTAACTAGTTTGTTTATGAACTTATAAAATTAGTTAGTTAGGAAGCGTATATTTATTTGGATGTTTATGTAATTTGTATTTTAGGGTTGTGAGTTCATTCGTGGCTTTTAAAGCCTAAACTTGAGAGTTGTAATTCAGGACTGAACGTTAATTATCTTTAATGTATTCATATTTTATTCTAAGCAATTGGTATGAGATTGAGCTTATAGATATTTGAAGTCGGCGAAAAACAGTATTTTCATTTAAATTCATCTCGAATTGGATTTCCTCATTAATAAAATATTTGGAGTTTTTGACTCCTAAATGCCACATTCTTCTAAAACTAAACTTTATTGGGTTTAATCACCCTAATTATCATAAATTAGTAATAATCCACCGGCGTATAAACCAGGGCATGATACGACAACATCCAAACTGGCTACTTCTCTGCCACCAACTAACATGTTGATATGCTGATATTCTTACCAAGGCCTTGGGGAAAGTTTGATTTCATTTTTTGGCAAGCAAACCAAGGATTCTCAATGTTCATCTTCAACCTGAGGGGAACTAAGATTTGCTGAGACTTTCAAAATTTGAATTTTTTCATTATCTAACTATTTGAGTTTTATCTTCTTATGATATTCCAAAAATATTGAATCATATTTCTATACTGAGTATATAGAAACCAAAGTTTTTTAAAAGCAAATACGTAATGCAAGGCGTCTTACCCCTCGTGAGGCAAGGAGCAAATGCATCCAGGTATAAGCATTTTGAATTTTGGATATTTATATTTAGTAAATAAATTAAATATTTTAAAATAGTAAAAATATAGGATAAATTACACTTACCTCCCTTGAGGTTTCTGACAAATACAAAGACCTCTCCTGTGATTTCAATAATTACAAAAACATCCCCTACTTTAATTGATAATATCAAGATTCTCCCATTTTTTGACTGTCGTTCACACAACTAACAGAAACTGCTGATGTCATCAAAGATAAATACTAAAATGCCCATAAGGCCCTCAAGTGTCTTGTTAAGAAAAAACAATACCCAGATTCAAACAAAGCAATACCCAGTTCAATTAATTTTACAAATCTCATATATACGAAAAAATACATATATATATATATATATAAACACATGCAAATATATTTTGATTGCTAGCAAAGAAAATAAAATTCAATTAAATTAATTTCTAAATTTGTTTAATCTTCGGCCGCCGAATCGCCATTAAATAGACCAGACTCGATTCCATCAAAACAGAGACAACCCAACTCTATTTTTTCTTCATCATCTTCCATGCTTTTTTCTTCACAATTCTCTTCACCTCTTCAATCAATAACAACCCAGAACAAGATTGTATATATATATGTACATACATTCAAACATGGGAACAATTTTTTTTTTTTCTTCTAACATATATATATATATATAAACATGAGAACAATTTAACATATTGACAGATATATGTATATATATACAAATATATAAACATGGGAACAATTTGTTTAACAGATATATGTATATTTATATACAAATATATATGTATATATACACACACATTAAAATTCAAATAGGAACTTGTTTGGATTTCCAACAAAGAATAGAAACCCAATTTAAGCAAATCATCACCCCCAGAAGTAGATCAAGCTTCGATCTTGCTTGCTAAAATTGGTAAAATCTAATATTAAAAACATTCTCACACAGACCAAAACATTAACAAATGAATAGAATCTAGAAACAATAATGAAGGAGAGTGAAAACTGAAACTGGGAAGAAGAAATGAGAGCATCGATTTTGAGGGTAGAAATAGCAAAGTGCCCACTCCATAACCAGCCACTTCACTTGCTATTATCTGTTCAAACATGTCTCTCTAACCCTCATCCCTCTTACCTTCTCCCCCTATATTTTTCCAGATCTGGCGATGGCGATGGCGATGGCGATGGCGATGGATGAGCAAAGGCGACCGGAAGGAGAGAGGAGAGAGTGCGGCGAGGGAGAGAGGGCGGCGAGGGAGAGAGGTCACCATTGGAGGAAGGGGGTTAAGGAGAATAATCGCTGGTGGGCTCAAGGATCGCTGGAGGCAGTTGTATTGGTGGTGGCCGGAGAGAGAGAGAGAGAGCGCATGGTGAGGTGTAGGTATGAGAGATTTAGGGATTAAAGGGTATTTTTGTCTTTTTGTACTCAAATGAAAAGGACAATATAGTCATTTTGTATAATCAAGTAACGTCGTTTGTGCAAAATTGACAGACTCACCGTCATTCTAAGGAATTTTGGTACAGTTTAGTATTTATTTTTTGTGTGTAAAACGACCTATCAAGGAGGACAAGGGCCAAGAAATTAAAGAAAATGACGACACCCACATTATGCCATGAGCAAAATTGTTAAAATTGAGATCCTAGGTAGAATTAGTGAGAGGGCCTTGTGGATCGAATTGAGGATCGTAAGATCCTACTTTTTTGTTAAAATCAAGGTAGAAAAACAAATCTATGTGATACATATTTACAAAAAGGTGAAAAATCACAAAACTAGAGACCTACTTGCAATCTTACCTACAATCCTACCCAATCCCATACGATCCTACCCGCGATAATGCTATAAAACTGACCCTACAACAATTTGAATCATTTTAGCAATGTAGGATAGTACGATCCTATGATCCAGATCGCAGTTTTGATAACCATGGTCATGAAGAGTACTTAATCTACTATTGCGAGGGTTGATGAGTGGAAGCGCACAAAGATCTTTCCAAATTTCATGAAATGTGGAGATAGAGTTTGTAACGCTATCATTGATGGTGAGGGTATCATGAATATGGTCTCCAAGTCAACTGTTGCTAATTTAAAATTGCAACCCTCAATTATATAGAATTGCTTGGGTGAATAGACTTTACTGCCAGAGAAGTGCCAAGTTCCAATCCAAATGGGGGATTACTCCAACCATATTTGGTGTGATATCCTATCTATGGAGGCCACCCTTCGTTGTATGATAAAGTAGTGCTTAATTATTGAAAATAGAGCACCTGCGTATTTAAGCATTGAGGTAACACTATCCTGTTAAAACCTGCAAAAGCCACTGATAAGGAAAAGAATGAAACACATAGGTCTTCCTCTAAAGCACCTACCAAACAAAATGTTCTTGTCTTGAGCAAGGAAGAGTTTGATAAAGTGGAAAAGGAAACTGGTTTTGTATGAGCTTTAGTGACTGAGGGAGTTATTTAAGTTGCATTGCATCTAACCATATAGTTGACCTTTCTCCTAAGATCAACAAGTTGTTGAGAGAATTCTAAGATGTAACTTTTGAAGAGCTACTTGATGAGTTGCTAACTTGCTACGCATTAGGGATACTCAGCACGCTACAGATTTTGTCCCAAGATCGCAATTTCCTTACCTTCCAAATTATCGTATGAATCCTAGGGAGCATGTTGAGCTAAAAAGACAGGTAGAAGGAGGGACTTTTGAAGAAAGATTTCATTAGAGATAGTCTTAGACCTTGTGTTGTCCATGCCTTGTTGACTCCTAAAAAGGATGGCTTGTGGAGTATGTGTTAAACAGTCGTGCCATTAATAAGATCACTGTCAAGTATAGGTTTCCCATACCTAGCCTTGATAACATGTTAGATCATATGGTTGGCTCACAATGGTTCACAAAAATTGATTTGCGTAGTGGATATCATCGAATCTGCACTAGGCCTAGACATGAATGGAAGACTGCCTCAAGATTAATTCTGTGAGTGGTTAGTCATGCCCTTCGGTCTATCTAATGCCCCTAGCACTTTCTCAAGTGTAATGACTCAGTTCTTACATCCATTAATAGGAAAATTCTTGATAGTCTATTTTAAGGCAGCACATGTGGATCATCTTCATTTAATTCTTGAGGCACTTCGTGCAAAAAAATTGTATGCAAATCTAAAAAATTGTTGTTTCATGTAGATCCAAGTACTCTTCTTAAGGTTCATAGTTTCCACGCATGGCATTACAACTGACCTTGACAAGGTCAAAACTATCAGAGAGTGACCATTGCTAAGTCTATTATCAACGTTCATAATTTTCAAGACTAGCCACAATCTATAAGAGGTTCATTAAGGGGTTTAGTTCCATTATGACTCTCATTCATTACTAACTGTATGAAGAAAGACAAGTTCCAATGAAATACAACTGCATCTACAACCTTTGATGAACTTACAAAGAAGATGAACAATGCTCCGTCTTGAGACATCTGTTTGGTTTGGAATTTTCAAAAACAGTTCTGAGTTTTCAATCCATATTTTTTTTATTTAGTAAATTTTTTTAACATTTTAAAATATATATTTTTAATTTTTAGATCTACTTAATCTAGATACACTTAAGAAGTACGAAATTTGTGCAACAATATTAAAGAATTCATTGAATAGAACAAAACAAAATTTTGGAAGATTTTTGCATAAATTTTGTACTTTTTAAGTGGATCTAGATTAAGTGAATCTTAAAACTAAAAAACTGGTTAAAGTAATAAAAAAATTCACTGAAAAAAAAAAAATAGGCATTGAAAACCCAAAAAACTGTTTTTGAAAACTGCAAACCAAACAAAGTAAAATTGACTTTTCCAAAGTCTTTGTAGTCTCTTACGATGCATGCAGGGTAGGTACAAGCGTAGTCTTGAGTCGAGGATCACCCGGTAGTCAGCAGATTTGCCTACAGAACTTCCTTCTCTATCGATGCCAGTTTTTGTTCCTCGTCCTTCTTCGTCATCTCTACCGTTTCATGATGATCAAATTGACAAGGTCCTTGACACCCTGGATGGTGGTTCTTTGAATGATAGTTACTGATTTGAGGGCATTCAGAAACCCTGACTTGCGTCTTCGTTTACTGCTTCTACACCATTAGTCTTAGGTCATTTAGGTCATATTTGATTCACGAACAAGAATAGGGAAAAGTAATACCATGAGATAAGAGGCGGACAAGTAATACCATAGCACAATGAATGGGATTATATGTACCATAGTATTAATTGTGCTTTGGTTAGATGGGATAATGGAAAGGATTATTTTATTTACAACCATTGGATGGAGGGGAGATAATTCGGAAGTTGGGGATAACTAATCCCATATGGAGGGATAAGGGCTAGGATTATAAAAATAAAAAATAAATTG
Organism: Camellia sinensis; assembly: GCF_055761805.1. NCBI lineage: Eukaryota > Viridiplantae > Streptophyta > Magnoliopsida > Ericales > Theaceae > Camellia > Camellia sinensis. Next base: position 78,663,342 of record NC_138964.1, read on the forward strand.
CCAAACATTGGATTCAGGGATAAGGGGGAGATATAGGGCGGCTCATGTTTTAGTCCCCCTGACCTTAAGTCCAATAACCTCAACACAATTTTGCAGTTAAGTTGAACTGAGATTCATATTGGATTTCTTCATACAAGGAATTAATCATGTACACTAATGGTTTTAACCTTTAGGTTAACTCCATTATTCTTGATGAGATGCAAAATCTGCATATTAAATGATAATAGAATAACAATAATTAGTAGTGTCCACGATTAATTGACATTTGTTGTCCCACTAATTGTCTGCTAAATTAATGTATCACTAATTCTCATTGGTCCATGTGAGCAAGTGCATATCATTATAAAGAAAGAAGATGATAAGCCATGGAACTCAAGTACATAATGGCAAATCATACCAGGAGGAGTCCCACAGCAAAGGCTTCGGTCATCAATATGCTCAACATCAAGACCAATAAACCAGGAACCCAAAGAGACATCTTCATTTGCATACCTATGAAGTATGTGTCTACAGACAAAAATGTTATTAGCAAACCGTTTCATATAGCATTAAATTTCAAAGATTAAGATGCTGTGAAGCAAGCCCTTACCTATTTACTGAAATATAGGTCGCTAAGTCTTTGGATATTGCATAAATTTGTCCAGTTGCATGCCTAAAATATTTATTTCCCTCCTCACCAAATTTCCAATATTCTGGTTCATGGTACTTGACCCCTCTGCATATATGTATGTAATAAATTACATGCATGTCCAATAATCAGAAATAGTTTACAAGAGGATTTCATTATCTTACTTTTGTGCCAAGACGGGTCCAGACTTCATGCAGCCAATATAAACTCGAGATTTTGACCGATGGCGGGCTAAAGCAGAACCGACCATACCTGCCACATCATTAAACCAACTAGTTCAGTGCTCCATTATTGCATCAGCCATCAGGAGTTTGTGCCTTTCAGAGATTGATGGTGGATAGAATAAAGATATGCTAACCTAGATTGACATGCACATCATCGTCAACCTTAATATAGAAGTCAGCATCCCACTTTGCAGCAGCTGTTGAAAAGTATATTTGGGTTTTTGAGGACAATTCATGATATCCTTCCACATGGTTCTGCAACACAATTAATGCTAGTCCCAAATGAGTTTCCCAGATTGGTCTGGACCAAAGACACTCAAAATTCCTGGCCATTAAGGAAAGCCCAACAAATGTCTTTAGAATTTATGTGGTTCTTCTGCCAACCCATTGGACCATGTAACCATGCATAATTCATTTTACTTCCATTTGTTGCTAATAATACATACATAGAGAATATATATATATATATATATATGAAAAAGTATCAAACAAAATACTCCCTCCGGCCCATTTTATTAGTCCATTATTTCATTTTTGTTGTCTCAAAATCAATGTCCACTTTGAAAAGTCAAAGTTTTAAACGTAAATATTTCCAACATTACCTCTTGGAAAGTAATTATAAATATATTTAAAAATGAGAATAGACGGGCATTTTTGGAATTAACCCTTTACAATTTCAATTCAAAATGTAATGATTATGTTTCCTTAAAAAGTTTGAAATTTTCAAAAGGGACTATTAATATGGGATAGAGGGAGTAAAAGATGAAGTTTATTTTGCAGCATGCCTTTCCCTGATTTTTCACTAATCAACAATGCCTGGTAAAACAGGTCAGTATTATGGCCATAAATTATTGACATACCAGCCGCAAAAAATCCTGATGTTGCCTCTCTTCAGCCTCAATAGCACGATCCAAAACGCCACCAGGGGTTGCACTGTACAGCATCAAATCCGTTATATTTTGGAAAACCATGAACCTGAAGCAAACTGAATACTTTTTTTTTTTTTTTGATAAATAAAGCAAACTGAATACTTAAATGCCAATCACTTACAATAACGTACCTGTGTCCTATAACAAACCGAATTACTATTCCCTTCTCTTTCTCTAGCTTCTTTAAATCATCTCCTAAGATAGACAGTACCAAAATTCATATAAGCAACAAGATCAAATGAAGAGGACTAATGGTGAATGGGAGAGAACAATTAAACAAATTCCATATGAAACCTTGAGGCATCCAAGTTTCTCTTATCGAATCCCTGCGTTTTCTGCTACTGAATGCAGTAATAATTCCCATAACAAAGAAAACTTTTGGTCGCTTGTTTGACTGCTCAGTGTCCGGTTTCATAATCACTGGAGACCCCTCCTCATTGTCAGCTTTGGCAGCTCTAGCCATGGCAAGCTGCATCTCTAAAGAAGAGATTGTTTTGTCCAATGTCCTGAAAATTTTGTGCCATCGGTTGGAGTTTCTTGTATCAGAAATACATATAAAATAACCTAAGAAGCACGGACACGTGATACGACACAGACATGACTCGGACACGCCGACATGTAAATTTTCAAAAAACGAAAGGCACGACACGTTGGGGACACATTCAAAACATATATTTTTATATTTTTATTATATGTATATTTTTAAATATTTAATATATATATTTTATTTTGTCAAATTTATCAACCTCAAGTATGCTATTTTAGTAAACAAATTAATTTTTTTTTTTTTTTTTTGAAAAAAATAGTACTCAGCGTTGCCCTAGCGTGTCCCTAGTGCGTCCCCAACGTGTCTTTTGCGTGTCCTCAGCATGTCCAAAGTGTCCCAGCATGTCCGACACGTGTCCGGAGAGTGTCCGTGTCCATGTCCGTATCCGTGTCTTTGTCCGACATGTGTTGGACACTTGTACGCGACCTCCGGAGTGGTGTCCATGCTTCATAAATAACAAAGAATCAATTGTAAGGCTTCCATAAAATGGGACACTCATATAATTCAGCTTGATGCAGAAAGTTACATGATTACGTCATGTGTTTGTGAAACTTGAGAAAGGATGTTCCCTGGCTCAACCATAGCCTCCTACAACAACATAAGAAATTACCTAGACATATTAGAAGAGGCAATAAGGCTTGTAATTGTAATATATCATTCTTGTGACTTGCCTTCTTCTCACAATTAATAACAGGTTGAAGTTCTCTTGATAGCTGTTTTCCCTCAGATAAAGTCTCATCTATTTTGACTGGCTCTGGAACAGCCCAAAACCTAGGAACAAGGTATAAAACAAAGCACATGTGAAATCAAGACAGCCATTAAATTAGATATGCGAGCGCTTTACAAAATCTAATTAGAAAAATGCAGGCATCCTTGTGGCAAAGTCAAGGGAACCGGTGACCATATACCTGAAACTTCAGTATAATTTGATTAAAACAAACATTTGAAAGGGTTTCGTAAACATGAAGCGTTTCATAGTATCTATAACTATTGGAAAAACAGAAAGAGTAAATGAATTTGCATACTGTGAGGTGAAAAAAGCATGACCCTGTCAGGAACCATGCTGATGTTAGCCACAAGATGCATTCTCTAGAAAATGGCATGCTAAGGGTTTCATTGACGGCTAATCAATCTAATCAATTACACGTGGCATATTTTTAGAGCATTATAAATATGTGAGTATTTATCGGTAACACTCTATAGTCATGTAGAGCATATTCTTATTTGAGAAAGCAGACAGAGGATATTCATTGAGATCAAGATAAGAAGCAGATTGAATCAAGGGTGAAATTCTAAAACCTACTTTTATATTTTTCTTTCTTTTTAAGTGACATTACAACACTGTTCATGAAACAGAATCTGGAAAGGCATATATAAAAGTTAAAACTGAGGTTGATGAGAACACTAGCATCAAGAAGACATGCATCACCTAATTCAAGTTCCCTTCAAGTTTAATTTCCACTCTCAATTTTGACATGTACATTGCGTATTAACTCAACTATTTAAATCAGATGGCATAAGAAAACATGTAAAAATCAAACAAACAACAATTTTACATCCCTACATTTGGTTGCAATGCAAGGATAGAGTGAGACATGAGATTTGCAGCCTTGTATGTGATTACTTAACCTAAGAACAAAACCCATTGAGATACTTGTAGGGAATTCTAGAAGAAAATTAAAAATATGAGCCCCTTATCTGACATTACTGGTAAGAATTTCAGTCATGATTAATAGTTATCAATTGGCTTTTTTGTTTTTATCAATCAATATTGTATCCAAAGTAGCAGCAGAGAATACAACTCAACCATCTCAAGAAACAAAAACCTAGAACAAATTAATTAATTTCTAATTTTAGAGAAATGAAAAAGGTAAGTGAACATAATTTCACACACCTTTTTTCTTTTCTTTCCCAAATCCCTCAACCAAACACAGTAAAACAAGATCAAATGGGAGTAGAAAACAAAGCAGCAGGAAGCAAAGAAGATGAAAAACAAATCTAGAAAGGCAATCATGGTTTTTTGGGAAATTTGTATCCATAGCATTATTGAAGATGACCTGTTGACAACAAGGACTCCAAAGAAGAAGCTGGCAATGCAGAAGAAGGAAACCAATCGAGCAGAGACGCCAGTTCCAGTAGCCTTGAGAGGTGGTGATCTGGTCCCAAGCATCAGCCCCATTTTCTATTTTTATTTCAAAATTAAAACACACAAAACAAAACCAAACCTTTCTTTATTTTCTTCACTTTACCCTTTCAGGTAGGGTTGTTAGAGAAGAAGAGAGGCAACTGTTTCCTCCATGAGAGAGAACAGAACAGAACAGTATAAGATAGAACAACAACAACAACAGCACTATATTATAATTATATAATATTATATATATGTGCAGAGTGCAGTGCAGTGTCTGCAACACTCCACTCCAATTTGTACTCTTCAAATTTGGATTTGGCCTCTCTTCTTCTCTTCTTTTTCTTGCTCCTCAAAATCCAGGGAAGGGACCCACACCAGCTAGCCCAACAGGCAAAGTGTGGGTCCGGGGAGATGGGTGACGATGTAATTCTACGCCGCTTTCACCGCTGGACTCGACTCGATCCGATCGGGCTCGGAAATTTTTTACACTAATTAATTAATCAATTATTATATAAGATAACGTTAGAAGTAGTAAATTTTCTATTAAATAAATAATTAAATGAAACTCACAGCAGAGGTAGGTGTGGGCTAATTGCGGTCACAGAATTTTTAATTTGTTATCTGTTCGTCAAATTAGTAGATTGAAGATAATTAATTCGTATTCATTCGTCGATTTGATGGATATGGATTGAGCAGATTAGCGGATAGATGCGAATAGATCTGGTAGTTTAAAATTTTATAAATTTTCAACATAATTCAACTTGTGCACTTCTTCAAAAAAAAATTACAGTTAATGACTTAAAAAAGTATTGCAATCATTACATGCCTCATTCAAAAAAAGAAAGTTTAAAATTTTAAAATATTACAATCACAGTATGTATCATCCATATATTACAATTACAACATGACTCATTCACATAAAGTATTACAATATGTGGTTCTTAAAATATAAATATAATTCAAACCATCAAAACTATAGACAGAGCAGTAGTAGAGATTGTATGCCTCTATATTGTTACATCTATATCGATTTTTTAAAACAAAAACTAACCAGTATGTATCATCTTTTTTATTTATTATTTTTAGAGTTAAATTTAAAAACCAAAAAATATAGATAAATAATACATTTATTTTTTTCAATTCAAAAAATATATTCAAGTTGCAAACTCTTTTTTAATAATATATATTCAACAGAATGTTTAAACTTTTTTTCAATTGAAAACACAAACAGAATATTTAAACAAATTAAAAACACAAAGTCTTACAAATTATTAGGGATGCTCGCGATTTGGCGGTTCGGTAACCTCAAATCCGCCATCCATCCAAAACTAATATAGCGATCCCGGGTTTACCCTTGTTATACCGTGATCCGGACATGTGTCCGTGGATGTTGGTAGTTGTTTATTATTGTGTTTACATCCTTTTACTTCGTATTTGAGTTATAGGATGTGTTGGGCGGTTTTGTTTCAGGTTGGTTGAGTTTAGAAACCAAAACTAGTTGCCCAGATTTTTGGCCTGTACGCTCGAGCGGAGGTATTGGCGCTCGAGCGGGTAATACACCCATTCAGTATTTTCCTGTGCAGCGTTGTACGCTCGAGCGTGGTATTGGCCGCTCGAGCGGGGTTGTCTGAGTGCCGCTCGAGCGTAGGGTTGGGAGCTCGAGCGGAGGCCTGGTTCTGCAAAAGTGCTGGGCGAGTGCATTCTGCGCTCGAGCGGGAGGTTGGCCGCTCGAGCGGAAGTCTGTGAGTGGCCGCTCGAGCGGGGTGTTTTACGCTCGAGCGGAGACCTGTGTTAAAGTCCCGAAATTGTGACTTTTCAAATCACTTTTTCACTTTCTCTTCTCTCTCTTACTTTTCCAAAATCACCATTGTTGAGCCTCTCACTCTAGACTCTACCTTCTCTCTAGGTTTTGATCTAGTAGGAGTGATTTACTCACCTTTGGCCTTTACAAAAAAGTTGTTGATCGTCGAGGGCTTCATTTTAATCTGAAAATCTCGGGTTTTGGAGCACGTTGGGTTTTGTCGTCTTCTCCTTTGGGACTCCGAATTTGAGGTAGGGATAACCTACTCCTCTCTATGGGTTTTGTCTTTAAATTTTGGTATTTTGAGATGTTGGGCTTGGTTTGGTAATTTTGTGAAAGTTTGGGACTTTTGTGTAATTTTACAAAAGTTGGGGTTTTATTCATAATAAACCTAGATGCATGTTTGGCATAGAAAAATGGAATGATTGTTGAATCATTGATGAAAATGGGACCTAAGGGTTGAAATGGTAATTATGGAAAATGGCCTAATTACATTGTATAATTAATTGGGATAATTAATTGGTGAGAAATGAGGAAATGAAATGTTGATTGAATATCCATTTGTGCATTTATTTTCTGTTTTAGAAATAATTGCTTTGGGCTATCGGTGAAGGATAGTCGAGATTGTTGTAAACAATGCATGATGATTAGGTAAACGGAAACTAATCAATGGAATGTGTCATGGAACTTGACGGTTGATAGAATACATTAATTGTGTGTATTGTGTGATTGTATATAGAACCAATGTGTTTATATACGTTATGTGTAGAGGAGGAGATAGGGGATGTACTCCGCGGTTTAGGGGAAGATAGGGGATGTACCTCTAAACCGGATAGGTATTGGGAGGAGATAGGGGATGAACTCCGTAGACACAGCTCATATGCTTGTCTAGAGAAGTGAAGATAGAGCTCATATGCTTATCTTTGTGAAGTGTGGATACAGCTTGTATGCTTATCTGTGGATATTGTTGATATACATATCTGTTGTAGAATGTGGATACAGCTTATATGCTTATCTGAAGATATTGTTGTTATACATATCTGTTGAGAATGTGGATATAGTTTTTATGCTTATCTGAATGTGAGATATAGTTTTTATACATATCTGTGGAAATGATGATAGAGCTAGCATGCTTATCTGTTGTTAAAGGGAAAATGAAAAGTAATTGGGACTTGTAAGTCGTTGACATAAATAAGTTATTTATGTGATTGTATCAGTGTTGACCAACTATCAATTGCTAATGTTTTAGTCATTGTCCATGGTTGGTTTAGTGTATTTCTACTGGGCTGTGGCTCACCCTATATGGGAATATCATTTTCAGGTGCAGGAAGCATGCCACCTCCAAGGACATAGCTTGGGAGGCTAGAGGCGGACATAGTGTAGTTGTTTTACTTTTGATGTATTACATGTAACTTCAAGCCAAGGGCTTAATGTGTAAACGAGTTAGTACTCTTTTGTTGAAACCAAGTGTTAACTTGGAAAGCTGTAAGCCCGTAGGGCATTTTGTTTTGATGTTAACATGTAATACTTATGTAATGAAACTCAATGAAATAAAGGAATATGGTTGGTTTATATGTAAATGCATGTCATATCTGATGGGTTTAATGTTACTATTTTGAGGGCGTTACAACTTGGTATCAGAGCGTACCGGGTTCGAATACTTTGGGTACGTGGGAAGTGATTAGGATCACAATGGGTTTGTCTCGCTTGATAGAGACTTAAATGTGGTATCATATGCTATGGGCTTAAGTGATAACATGCTTATGTGACTATGTGGGTATGGGATTTAATTTCTGGGATATTGATTGGATCCTTGAGTTTCTGGGAGTCTTGTTGGAAAAGCACTTGATCAATGCTGTTTCTAACCGGAACTCTAGTAACGTCTCGGGACTATCATTATCCGGAAATGAAATTCGTAAGTGCTTATGTGTTTATGTGCTTATGTGGAGTGAATTACAGTGGTCCATGTATTAGGACGTGAGTGTTTAGTTTCGGCACATTTATGAATGTGCTAATGTTCTGTGTTGCATTTATTAGGATGTCAGGACGAGGAAGAGGTGCTAGGCGTGGTAGACCTGCGAGGCAGGAAGTACCGTTACCTGGTGAGATTCCGGCAGTACAGGAGGGGGTTGGGCAGGCCACTGTGGCCGAGCCAGTAGGTCAGCAGGCTATGGGTGCCTTGGCCAGAGAGATAGCGGGAGCTTTGGGTATTCTTAGAGCTGGGAATCAGGCAGCTGAGACAGGGCCGTCCTTCTTGAAGAGGGAGTTCTTTAGGTGTAATCCGGACGAGTTTATCGGGGATCCTAAAGAGCCGCTTAAGGCAGATGAATGGCTCGAACAGACAACGAAGACGTTTGAGATGCTTGGCATCGAGGACGGAGCACTGAAAGTGACCTTGGCATCCTTCCAACTGAAGGGAGATGCGGGTCAATGGTGGAAGTACGAGAAAGCTCGTGTTGGTGGTACTTGGGAGGCGTTTGTGAATGCTTTTCAGGAGAGGTTTTTATCAGCAGCAGCTAGGGAGAAGCTGAGGGATCAGTTTAGCCGGCTTAATCAGCAGGGCTTGTCAGTGGCCGAGTTTGAGGCTACTTTTACCAGTCTGTCTAGGTTTGCACCTGAACTGGTGGCGTCTGAGGAACGTCGTTGCTATGAGTTTGAGCGGAAGTTGAGGCGGGGCCTCAAGTTGAGAATTGGTGGGTCTTATATTCGAGAGTATAGACACCTAGTGGACGCTACAGCTCATATGGAGCTTATGATGCAGGAGGAGGATGAGGGTCAGAGAGGCTCCAAGAGGAGCCAGGATAGTCAGGGTGATGGCAGGAGACAGAAGGGTTATAACCCTCAGCAGTCTCAGGGTGCAGTCTCTAGATCGACCTTTCCAGTGCCGAGTGTTGGCTCAGAGAGAGGCAGTCAGGGAGAATTCACTTGTTACAAGTGTGGCCAGCTGGGTCACAAGGTTTCTGTTTGCCCGCAGAAGGGTGGGGGTCAGAAAGCTGCTTCTTCTTCAGCTAGACCGCAGAGTCAGAGTTTGGGCAGGGGGCAGCTCTTGACTTGTTATCAGTGTGGACAACCTGGGCACATGAAGAGGTTTTGCCCACAGTTGAGTGCCACTTCGGGAGCGTCTGGTTCTAGGCAGACGCAGGGTTTTTAGCCAGCTCAGTCTGTGCAGGCCTCGAGGGCCAATCCGGGAGTTTCGTCATCCCAGTCTGTGCAGCAGTCTTTTGCTCCGAGAGGTGAGCAGGTAGACCAGGGGCCTACGGGGCGCGTGTATGCTGTTACCGCGCAGGATTTAGTACCGGCTCCATCAGTAGTGAGAGGTACTTTTCTGTTTTGCAACTCAGTTGCTAATGTGTTGATAGACACGGGTGCATCTCATTCTTTTGTATCTGCTGCATTTGCATCTGTTTTGGAATTGGAGTTAGCACAGTTGGCATCTCCTATTTGTGTGGTATCGCCTTTGGGTGGTGAGTTGATCCTGAAACAGGGTATTAGAGGATGTGATATAGAGGTCGCCGATTATAGGCTTCCTTTTCCGTTTGTTGTCATGCCCATGAAGGGTTTTGATGTTATTTTGGGTATGGACTGGTTATCGTCATACCGGGCTGTTATTGATTGCTACCGCCAGAGGGTCACGTTATGTACCTTGAGCGGGGAGTGGTTCCATTTCTTGGGAGACCGGGTTGGTAGTGTTTTGCCACCGGGGTATGATTCGCGAGGGCGAAGTGAGCTTAGTAGTCTACTTGCCAGCTTTGAGAGTGGTGAGAGTGGTGAGACGCAGGTTGTATTGCCAAGGGTGGTTTGTGGGTATTCGGATGTCTTTCCCGAAGATCTTGTTAGTTTGCCACCTCACCGAGAGATAGAGTTCTCTATTGATTTAGTGCCTGGTACGGCGCCGATTTCTATGGCACCTTACCGTTTTGCTCCAGCAGAGTTGGTTGAGTTGAAAGTTCAGCTCCAGGAATTGCTCGATAAGGGTTTTGTTCGCCCTAGTGTTTCACCGTGGGGAGCACCGGCCCTCTTTGTTAAAAAGAAAGATGGTGCCTTGAGATTGTGTATTGACTATCGGAAGTTGAATCGGGCTACGGTTAAGAATAAGTATCCTATGCCCCGTATAGATGATTTGTTTGACCAGTTGAAGGGTTCCCGTTGTTTCTCTAAAATAGACTTGAGATCGGGTTACCACCAGTTGAGGGTCAGGGTTGAGGATATTCCGAAAACGGCATTCCGTACGCGGTATGGCCATTATGAGTTTCTGGTGATGCCATTTGGGCTTACCAATGCACCGGCAGTCTTTATGGACTTGATGAACCGGATTTTCTGGGAGTTCTTAGACCGATTTGTGGTCGTCTTCGTGGACGACATTCTTATCTATTCGCCTTCTGAGGAGGAGCACGAGGCACACTTGAGAGTGGTGCTTGAGTTACTTAGAGTCCATAGGCTGTATGCCAAGTTTGGGAAGTGTGAGTTCTGGCTGAGGAAAGTCAAATTCTTAGGCCACGTGGTATCCGGGGAAGGGGTGTCTGTTGATACATCCAAGGTTGAGGCAGTGCAAGATTGGGCACAGCCTAAGAATGTGTTTGAGATCCGCAGTTTTCTGGGATTAGCTGGGTATTACCGTCGGTTTGTGAAAGATTTCTCCAGGTTAGCGTCACCGTTGACTAGGCTGACTCGGAAGGGAGTCAAGTTTGTGTGGAGTGAGACTTGTGAAAAGTCGTTCCAAGAGCTGAAAGTTAGATTGACCACCGCTCCGGTGTTGATTATTCCGGAGAGAGGGTTGGGTTATGCGGTTTATTGTGATGCCTCACGAGAGGGTTTGGGTTGTGTGTTGATGCAAGAGGGGAAAGTGGTAGCTTATGGCTCACGTCAGTTGAAAATACACGAGAAGAATTATCCCACACACGACCTAGAGTTAGCAGCAGTGATCTTTGCCTTGAAAATCTGGGGGCACTACCTTTATGGTGAGAAGTTCGAGGTATTCTCGGATCATAAGAGTTTGAAGTATCTGTTTACACAAAGAGACTTGAATTTGAGGCAGAGGAGATGGATGGAGTTTATCGAGGATTATGATTTTGAGTTGCATTATCATCCGGGAAAGGCCAATGTTGTGGCCGATGCCCTTAGTAGGAAAACCATTAGTGATGTAGCTTGTATAGCCATCCGGGAATGGGAGATGTTGGGAGCACTTGGCGAGTTTGATTTGCTACTGGGCGAATCTGTCGAGGCTGCGGCCTTGTTTTTTGTTGTTGCGCAGCCTACACTTGTGATTCGAGTGTTAGAGGCACAGAGAGGTGACCTTGAGGTAGAATCCCTCCGAGAGAAGATCTCCAGTGGGAAAGTTGAGAAGGGTTTGACGGTGTATCCCGACCTGAGTGTGAGATACCGAAACCGTTTGTTTGTACCGGAGTCTTGCCGAGAGGAAGTACTCCGAGAGTTTCACCATTCGCGCCTTGCGGTGCATCCGGGAGGTACTAAGATGTATCAGGATTTGGGTCGCCAGTTTTGGTGGCGGGGTATGAAGAGAGATGTGGCTGTTTTCGTATCGAAGTGCCTTACTTGCCAGCAAGTGAAGGCCGAGCATCAGAGGCCAGCGGGTTTGTTGCAACCCTTGCCTATTGCCGAGTGGAAGTGGGAGCATGTCACTATGGACTTCGTTGTGGGTCTTCCGAGGACTCAGCGGGGTAGTGATGCTATTTGGGTGGTTGTAGACCGGTTGACTAAGTCGGCGCACTTTATTCCTATGCGCGTGAGAGATTCGGTAGATCATCTTGCCGACCTGTATATTCGGGACGTAGTGAGATTGCACGGGGTCCCAGTGACGATCGTCTCAGATAGAGATCCTCGTTTTACTGCTAGGTTGTGGCAGAGTTTGCAGAGTGCCTTGGGCACTAAGTTGACCTTTAGTACGGCTTATCATCCTCAGACTGACGGGCAGTCCGAGCGTACTATTCAGATCCTCGAGGATATGCTTCGGGGTTGTGTCCTGGACTTCAGTGGGACGTGGGAGAAGCACTTGCCATTGGTAGAGTTTGCCTACAACAACAGTTTTCAGTCTAGCATCGGTATGGCACCGTTTGAGGCCTTGTATGGCCGACCGTGTAGGTCTCCAGTGTGTTGGGCCGAGGTGGGTGATGCACCTTTGTTGGGTCCAGAGTTAGTTAGGGAGACGACGGAGAAAGTTGAACTTATCCGTAAGAGGCTTGTTACAGCCCAGAGTCGACAAAAGAGTTATGCCGACCGTAGGAGGAGGCCTTTGGCTTTTGAGGTAGGTGATCATGTCTTTCTGAAGATATCACCTAGACGAGGCCTGATGATGTTTGGGAAGAGTGGGAAGTTATCCCCTCGGTTTATTGGTCCTTTTGAGATCCTTGAGAGGATTGGTGAGGTTGCTTATCGATTAGCCTTACCACCGCAGTTGTCCGGAGTGCATGACGTGTTTCATGTGAGTATGCTTCGGAAGTATGAGCCAGATCCATCACATGTGTTGGATTGGACTGATTTAGAGGTAGATGAGGATGCCTCGTATGAGGAGAGACCGGTATGGGTCTTGGATAGGCGGGATCAGGTCCTGCGTGGCAAGACCATTCCTTTGGTGAAAGTCTTGTGGAAACATCACGGAGTGGAGGAAGCCACTTGGGAACGTGAGTCGGGAGTCCGTGAGAAATATCCGGACTTGTTTGTTGATATGTAATTTTGTATTTAAATTTTACTTTTTGTTGAACTTAAGAGCTTTTATATATGTCTTAAGTTGTGAAACATTGAAAATGTTTTGATTATTGGAAGTATGTTTGGAACTTGCCTCATATGGAAGTTGAATGTGACACTATATGTGTTGAATATATTGTTGAAATTGGAAAGATAGTGCATAATGTTAATGCATGTTGAAAATACATATGTTGTTTACATATTGTGATATGTCTCTTGTTAAAGGGATGGGATGACCGGTAATGGGTCGAATTGTTGAATGTTAAATTGTAACATTGTCTAAAATGAAGGAAAACTTGTTTTGAAAACTTGTGCTTAATTTCGGGGGCGAAATTCTTTAAGGGGGGGAGGTTATAGCGATCCCGGGTTTACCCTTGTTATACCGTGATCCGGACATGTGTCCGTGGATGTTGGTAGTTGTTTATTATTGTGTTTACATCCTTTTACTTCGTATTTGAGTTATAGGATGTGTTGGGCGGTTTTGTTTCAGGTTGGTTGAGTTTAGAAACCAAAACTAGTTGCCTAGATTTTTGGCCTGTACGCTCGAGCGGAGGTATTGACGCTCGAGCGGGTAATACACCCATTCAGTATTTTCCTGTGCAGCGTTGTACGCTCGAGCGTGGTATTGGCCGCTCGAGCGGGGTTGTCTGAGTGCCGCTCGAGCGTAGGGTTGGGAGCTCGAGCGGAGGCCTGGTTCTGCAAAAGTGCTGGGCGAGTGCATTCTGCGCTCGAGCGGGAGGTTGGCCGCTCGAGCGGGGTGTTTTACGCTCGAGCGGAGACCTGGGTTAAAGTCCCGAAATTGTGACTTTTCAAATCACTTTTTCACTTTCTCTTCTCTCTCTTACTTTTCCAAAATCACCATTGTTGAGCCTCTCACTCTAGACTCTACCTTCTCTCTAGGTTTTGATCTAGTAGGAGTGATTTACTCACCTTTGGCCTTTACAAAAAAGTTGTTGATCGTCGAGGGCTTCATTTTAATCTGAAAATCTCGGGTTTTGGAGCACGTTGGGTTTTGTCGTCTTCTCCTTTGGGACTCCGAATTTGAGGTAGGGATAACCTACTCCTCTCTATGGGTTTTGTCTTTAAATTTTGGTATTTTGAGATGTTGGGCTTGGTTTGGTAATTTTGTGAAAGTTTGGGACTTTTGTGTAATTTTACAAAAGTTGGGGTTTTATTCATAATAAACCTAGATGCATGTTTGGCATAGAAAAATGGAATGATTGTTGAATCATTGATGAAAATGGGACCTAAGGGTTGAAATGGTAATTATGGAAAATGGCCTAATTACATTGTATAATTAATTAGGATAATTAATTGGTGAGAAATGAGGAAATGAAATGTTGATTGAATATCCATTTGTGCATTTATTTTCTGTTTTAGAAATAATTGCTTTGGGCTATCGGTGGAGGATAGTCGAGATTGTTGTAAACAATGCATGATGATTAGGTAAACGGAAACTAATCAATGGAATGTGTCATGGAACTTGACGGTTGATAGAATACATTAATTGTGTGTATTGTGTGATTGTATATAGAACCAATGTGTTTATATACGTTATGTGTAAAGGAGGAGATAGGGGATGTACTCCGCGGTTTAGGGGAAGATAGGGGATGTACCTCTAAACCGAATAGGTATTGGGAGGAGATAGGGGATGAACTCCGTAGACACAGCTCATATGCTTGTCTAGAGAAGTGAAGATAGAGCTCATATGCTTATCTTTGTGAAGTGTGGATACAGCTTGTATGCTTATCTGTGGATATTGTTGATATACATATCTGTTGTAGAATGTGGATACAGCTTATATGCTTATCTGAAGATATTGTTGTTATACATATCTGTTGAGAATGTGGATATAGTTTTTATGCTTATCTGAATGTGAGATATAGTTTTTATACATATCTGTGGAAATGATGATAGAGCTAGCATGCTTATCTGTTGTTAAAGGGAAAATGAAAAGTAATTGGGACTTGTAAGTCGTTGACATAAATAAGTTATTTATGTGATTGTATCAGTGTTGACCAACTATCAATTGCTAATGTTTTAGTCATTGTCCATGGTTGGTTTAGTGTATTTCTACTGGGCTGTGGCTCACCCTATATGGGAATATCATTTTCAGGTGCAGGAAGCATGCCACCTCCAAGGACATAGCTTGGGAGGCTAGAGGCGGACATAGTGTAGTTGTTTTACTTTTGATGTATTACATGTAACTTCAAGCCAAGGGCTTAATGTGTAAACGAGTTAGTACTCTTTTGTTGAAACCAAGTGTTAACTTGGAAAGCTGTAAGCCCGTAGGGCATTTTGTTTTGATGTTAACATGCAATACTTATGTAATGAAACTCAATGAAATAAAGGAATATGGTTGGTTTATATGTAAATGCATGTCATATCTGATGGGTTTAATGTTACTATTTTGAGGGCGTTACAACTAAGCAAATTGAAAAAAATCAATTCGCAACCGTCCTTTCGTCATTATGCATCTGTCTAAAATGTGACAAATCGGTTCGATTAGATTGATTTGAGCGGATTAGTATATCCGTTACTCACCCCTACCTCACACTCATAAAATATTTAATTATTTATTTAATAAAAAATTTAAAACTTATAATACTTTCTATTAATATATTAAACATAATTTTATAAATTTTAAATTTTTATAATTTTTATAATAAGTGAGATTTATAATTTTATAATAATAATATCATAATATATATTCATATATTAATTAAAACATGTAATCCTATTATCTATTTCATAAATAATGACAAGACAAAAGTTCAGACAGCTTTTACTGGCGAAACTGCCCTCTCTGGGCTCATCAAATTACTCACTCCTTTCCGGTTCAAAAAAAAAAATTACTCACTCCTTCACTGTTCTTTCATTTTTATTCTTGCTAGTTGCGGGGTTCAATTCAAAATTTCCCCTTTCCCCACCCAAGACCAAAAAAACAAAAATTCAAAATTCCACCTCACCAACCAAAATAAATAAACAAATTACATCAAGTTTTTAAATAGATCGTCTTATATAGTTTAAAAAGTATAGCTCACTCCTTTAAGTTTCTAAATGTATAATAAATAATTTCTTTTATTAATAAATTATCAAATTAATTAATCATTTTTAATGATACTAAAAATATATTTTGACTAACAATTCAAGTAATTTTATTGTTGTATAGGAGAGTAGTAAGAAATTTTTTTTTTCTATTAATTTTGTTATATAAAAAATTCTAACAAAGTGATATTTATAATTTTTAAAACTACAAAAACAATTTATATTTTAAATAAATCTCAAATAATGTTTTTATATAAATAAAAAAGCAAAAAGAGAAAACACCAATGTTTTCACAATGAAAAGATTTAAGAAAAACTTTGGTAAAAATCTCACGAAAACTTATTTGTAGGGATTCTAATAACCTACTATCAACATAAGATTTTTTAAAACCGCAGGTTTACGTATCATATTTTACTCATTTTAATGTGCTTGTTATTATAATAATTGCTTTACTAAAATTCTTTCATGTTAATTATATTTGGAGGATCTTAAGAGATTTTTTAAATAGTTTATGTGAATTAATAGATAAAATAAAATAAAAAAACGTTAGAATACATAAATAAAAAAAATAATTAGATAAAATATATAGCATACTGTTTTTGTATTATAAGTAGTTAAAAAATGAAGAGTAACATTGAAGTTGATTTACATCTTTAGAGAGATAAAATTATTTACTAGATGATCTTAATTTTAAAATTTTTATATTTTTTCCTTGTTTAAAAAAAATGTATACCAAATTTATTATTTCATTCAACCATTTCCTATCTAAAAAAAAATAAGCATTGAAGTTACTCTAGTATTACGGAGATAAAATTATTTAGGGTAAATTAAAATAAATTCTCTTAAATTATGACTCATTTGCACTTTTTCTATTTAAACTTCAAAATTCAATAGTTAATTATCTCAAAATATTATTTTATTACACTTAACACTTTCATTAGAATTTTGTCAGAGATTTACACAAAATCATATAGTGTGTAAACGACACAACACACTTTTGATTTTTTAGGATATTAATAGCCTTTTCTCGTGATCTCATTTTGCCACTCCTATCTTAATGACAAATGGAATCACCAAATTGTCTTAAAAATTCAATAACTAAGTGTGCTGTGTGTTTCAAATGTAACCTTTTTTTATATAAATCCCTAACAAAAATCGTAACATGAAGTGTAACACGATAACACTTTAAAGTAGTTAACTGTTGAATTTTGAAATTTGAGAGGACAAAACACAAACGGATCAGAGTTTAAGGGGTTTATTGTAATTTACTTAATTAATTTTAAAATCTTGTATTTTTAATAACTATGTTATCCTTGCTTTAAAAAGTATATCAAATTTTCATTCAACCATTTCCTATTAAAAATGAACATTAATACTGTGTTTGGTTGGGGAATTTGAAAAATGATTTGGAAAGGAAAATGAAAAAAGTAGGTGAAATGTGAATAAAATATACTTATATTTTACCTAATTTCATATACCTTTTTCCTTCCTTTTTTTTTTTTTTTAAATTCCTCCTTAAATCTTCTAACCAAAGCGACTTTGGTGGAAATTTTTCTTCAGACTGTCAATATTGTTTTTTCCAATCTGTTCGTTAATTTTGCTGCCATTGCTCTGAGATCTCAGCTGGATCATTGCGTTTGGTTGGAGTTTTACATCTTACATGTGATATTGTAGATCATTTTCTGGACATTTTCTTATTATTGTATATATATGGGAAATACTATGGTACACCTCCTTCAAAAGGTGTGTACCATACACACCTTATAACTAAAAAATAAAATAACATAATTTTATACTTTTTGAGTCATAAGTAATATATATATATATATATATATATATATTATAACTAAACACAACATAAGTCATGATTAACGAACTCATGAATTACAACTAAAATAATGTCATAACTAAAAAAGAAAATTAGTCATAACTAAATAATAAAATGACATAACTAAGAGAGTATATAATACACCATTTTTAAGAATGTGTATATTAGAATTTTCCTATATTTATTTTAGTAAGTTTATTGCACTTTGTTTCATAATTTTAAGTTTGAATATTCACATTTATAAGTCGCGTTTGGTTTACTTTTCAAAATTCAACTCTGTTTTTAAATCATATAACATGTTAAGTAAACATGTTTTTAAAATACAGCTTACAATTATTTTCAAAACTCATCTCAGCTCTTTTTTATTATTATTATCATTCATCAACCAATCAATCACTTTTCCTCACTTCCTCTCTCCTTTCACATTCTCTCATTCTATATATCAATTAATCAAATAAAAAAAAAAAGTACAAATCATCCTAAAATTATTTTTAAAACTCATAATTAAACAATTTTTTTTTAAATCGTAATTTAAAAGTTCAAAACTTAAAGTACAATTTCACACTCAAATTATAATTCAAAAACTAAACCAAACGGACAATTTTTTTGTTTTCCAGTTGGAGAATGTGATGATGGGTAAGTGACACATATGCAAAGAAACTTTTGTTTGGTTTAGTTTTAGAATCATAATTTGAATGTGGAGTTGTGATTTAAGTGTGGAGTTGTGACTTAAGTTTTGAAATAAGAAAATTTATTTAATAAAGAGTTTTGAATTTTGAATTTTGAATTTTGAAAAGAGTTTTGAATTATATTTTGAAATTTTTTGGATTTATTTTTTTTTTAAATATTAAAAATGTTTAAGATAATTTTATTTTTTATTTTAAATATATTGTTTTTATTTTAAATATTTTTTAATTTTTTTTATTTAAAATTTTTATTTTATTTTTAAAATATTTTACTTTTTTTTTTAATATTTTAAACTCAAAATACAACTTTACACTCAAATCATAACCAAATACATAACTCGAAACTTAATTCAAAACAATTTTCAAAACTCATAACCAAACACATAATTCAAAATTCAAAATTCAATTCAAAAGATCTTTTCAAAACTAATAACCAGACTCTTTTCAAAATTCTATGAAAAAACATTCAAAAAAATATTTTTTATTTTGTTCTTTAAAATTATTTTTTATTTTATATTTTTTTGAAAAAAAAATTTTCAAAATTTTTTTCTATTTTTTTGGAAAATAATTTTTGTTATTTTTTTAAGTATTGACCAAATAATTTGTTATGATTTAGATATATATATATATATATATATATATATGGCGATCTAATTTTTTTTAATTTAAGAAAAAAGTATTTTAAAAAAGCAAAAAAAAAAATTTAAAAAAATAAAAAAATAAAAAAATTTAAAAATATATTTATAAAATAAAATAAAATATTTAAAATAAAAATAATATATTGAAAAAATATATATATATGGCGATCTAACTTTTTTTAAATTTAAGAAAAAAATATTTTAAAAAATTAAAAAAAATTAAAATTTCTAAAAATATTTAAAAAATTAAAATATTTAAAAATATATTTATAAAGTAAAATAAAATATTTAAAATAAAAATAATATATTTAAAATAAAAAAATAAAATTTTTAAATATTTTAAAAAAATACATCGCACAATTGTATGAAATACAATGTACATTAAAAAAAAAATACAATTCAAAAGTATTTTCAAAACAGATAACCAAATAAAATTTCATGTTTTCAAAACTCAACTCAAAACTCATAATTCAAAACACAACTCTACATTCAAATCATGATTTTAAAAAATAAAATAAAAAAATATTTTTTTGAATTTTTTTAAATAGATTTTTGAAAAGAGTTTAGTTATGAGTTTTGAAAATAGTTTTGAGTTGTGTGTTTGGTTATGAGTTTTGAATTTTTTTTATTAGAATTACAATTCCAAAAGAGAACCATGCGGGTAACTTTTCTCATAAACTGTTTAACTTTTGTCACAATTTTTTTTTTTTTTCTTCACAAAAAATATAACTTTTTGTTTCTCGCAAAATGTATAACTTCTCTCATAAAAAGTATAACTTTAATTATATAAACACCCCCTCGAGGTTTGGTAAAAATACAGATTCCCCCTGAGGTTTGAGAAATTACAAATTGTCCCCTGAGGGTCAAATTTTCATAACAAATTAAGAAAAATTAGGGGAGAATCTGTATGAAAATAAAAACATAAGGGGGCAATTTGTTATGAAAATATAAACCTCAGGAGGCGGGATGTAACTTCTCAAATCTCAGGGAGGAATCTATATTTTCACCAAACCTCAAGGGAGTGTTTATAATTTACCCTAAATTTTAAATGAATATCATAACCTCAAAATTCATAATTTTCATCACAAAAACCGTAACTTTATCTCACAAAATGAATAACTTCTATTATTACTTTTCCTACAATAACCTCCCCCTTTTCTGTTATTCATATTTTTTTCACTCATTTAAAGTGTGGTTATTCAAACTATTGGCCATAATGTGTAATACAGTGAAACAGTTCTGCATTGGACAGTTTTGGTTGTTCACATTTTTTGAAGTGTGGACTTGTTGGGAAAATGAATTGTCCATAATATGAAATTTCACAGTAGATCATCATATCTTGCAAATTATAACAATGTCAGAGTTCACAATTTTACACAAGCAACTTTTCCGTCACAGTTGAAAGTGTTGTAGTGCTTCTAAATAATTAATACTGTTATGTTCATTACAACTGTGAAAATTACAAGTTCCATTTTCAAAAAAATTATACTGTATATTCATTGAAAGTGTGAATATTCACACTTACAATTTTTGCGCTTACTATGAAAATTCACACTATTATATTATTTAATCATAAATAATCATAATTAGTGGGATTTTATGTTGCATCTATAAATAGTTATAATTAGTGAGATTTAATGTTGTAACTATTATAATGCAATATGAGTTGGAGGGTTTTTTTTTTTCATTCATTATGGCAAGAACCTTTTGGATAAATAGAAAATGAAGGGAAATTATATAGGATTTTTGGTGAAACAAATTCTAGTATAAAAGTTCCATGTATATGATTTTTGGTTAAAATTCCAAAAAATTAACACACCGTTCATTTTGTTTTATTAATAAAATTTTCAAAAACGGGTTTCATCTAAAAAGAAAATTTTCTAAAACTATGTTAAATAACTCACTTTTGTGTTCTTCATGGCAAGTATGCCCCATAAAACAAATGTTGTGACAAAAGAAGAGAGGATAAACTACATTAATACACCTTGAGGTTTTACACTAATACATTAGTACCTCTGTAATTTCAGAAATTACATTCTCATCCCTAAAATTTATAGTTTCATTACAAACCCCCTTTCCTCCATTTGTTGACGATTAAATCAACTAACTGAATTTGCATATATGAGCGTTCAATCTTTTCAAAATTTCATATGTATCCTTGTTATAACGCCTCTATATATTTTTTTAATCCTAAAGCACAACTATAGAAACACCATCACCAATCTACACTCAATTAACACTTCATGAAATACCTAGTGCTCACACTCTCTTATCCTCCCCTTCCCTATTATGTTCCACCTACACATTCCAAATTTAGTAGCACTTTTTATCAAACACTTGGTCTGCACACCGTTCATCCTACTTGTACCAAGTATTGTGCATAAACATATTAGATTTCTAACCATTGTGGAACAATTGCCAAATGCCTTTGTTTCAACATCAGCCATTGTTGAGTTCTTTGTATAATTCAAACATGCGTATACTTTTACATATATGCACTCCTAAGGACTAAAATGTTAACAATAGTGTTGTGAGGGTTGTTGGAGGTTGGACCTTTGCTTGTTGTTTGTCCTCCCTCTCATTTCCCTTACCTGTCTTTATAACCACTCATTTTGACAATTGTGTATACCCAAAACATACATACATATAACTTTCATGTATACCTGTATATACTCTAATACTTCCCCTTATTACTCCTTCCTCACCCAATAGTAAAAGATGACCCAAGTTCATAACCATAACATTCTTTCATTTACGTACTATTATGTCACCAGTAACAACTACAAGCTATAAGACATGAGTGAGAGAGACAAAAAATAGTAGAAAGTAAAGAAAGAGAGTTGTATTAAGCTATGTTAGCTGTATATATCCATATTACCATATTGTGTATTATCATATTGTGTTTTACCATACTTAGCTTCTCCTTCTTCTATATAAAGGAATCTTGTATTCACTCATATTTATTCACTGAAATATATAGAGTTATATTCTCTCTCTCTCTCTCTCTCTCTCTCTCTCTCTCTCTCTCTTTCTCTTCTCATAACATAGTATTAGAGCACAGGTTTTGAACCTTGCTCCGTGGCTCTCTCACCGGCACTCGCAATCACCGGTAACTTTAATCTAATTGGTTGTTTCTCTGTTCTCTCACTAGTGGCCGTAATCACGAAAATATGGCCACCATCATATTCGTCTCTTCCAGACGATTCCAAAGCCACTAACCATGCCTCAAAAAAAAGCCAAACGTGTTCCCACGCTCTACTTCTTTCCAGGTACGTCGTTCAAGACACCACCAGTCGCGACATACGTTACCACATGCTAGTTTCCTGACGATCACATGCTATGCATCTATCATGCGTGCATACCTCTGCTACAATCTTCGCTGACATCATCCCTAAGTGTGTCCTTGATGTCAGCACCATCACTACAGTGCCCCCACATGCCTTTGCTGTTATTATGTGTCGCGTATCGTCCTGCTAACGTGTGCCACACACCTATTGATGTCAGCCCTACCCTATGTTGACATCATCTATACTTCCTAATTGGTTTAGGCTCTTTTCAGGCTAGTTCACTCATTTTTTGGGCTATTTTGAGCCGACTGAACCTGATTCCTTATTGTTATCAACTTTCCAGATTCACTGGTGCACTCAGTTTTACCTAGTTCTACTTTTACACCACCAGATCCTTTTTGTGAGTCATATTTTGCTCACTCCATAGATCGTTCAAGAAACTCTTCTCAGCACAGTGGTTCTTCTAGACCACCTACAACTCATAGTCGATATCACTCTTCGGCTTACTTTACTTCAACTGTTGTTCATCACCAACCACATACGCAACATTCTTCAGGTTGCTCTTTTAGACGTTCACCAACCTACACTCTTCATGATATTGAAGCCATCGTAAAAAATGGTTCTTTCTACTTCTACCACTACCTCTACCTCTGGTACACCCTCTACTGCTCTCTCAGTCACTCCAGGTACCTCTTCTTGGTATTTTGATTCAGCTTATAACAATCATATGACCTCTGACCCTATACTTTTTTCCTCCACTACATCTTCTTCTAGTTTACCTATTATTCACACTGCTGATGACTCTCAAATGCATGTTAGTCATATAGGTCATATCTCTACTTCTAATATCTCTCTCCCTCACACTTATCTGATCTCCAACCTTACACTTAATTTTATCTCTATTGGTCAACTATGTGACCTTGGCTTCACTGTTTTATTTTCTCCAACTGGTTATATTGTGCAGGATCCGAAGACAGGATAGACTCTAGGGATAAGTCGTAGACATTGTCGTTTGTACGAGCATATCCATCTTCGCATTCCATCATCCAGTACTTCTCTTGTCCAGACTGCTGCTCTTACTACTACTAGTTCCCCTCTTGCTTTATGGCATTCTTGGTTAGGTCATGTGTCTTTTGGTCGTTTACGATCTCTAGTTTCAAGTGGTCAATTAAGTCCTATTCCAAATGATAAAGTAGACTGTCTATCTTGTCAACTTGCAAAACAACCTGTTTTACCATTTCATACTAGTACCTGTATGTCTCATGCACCTTTTGATCTCATACATTCTGATGTTTGGGGGCCTTCACTTAATACCATTATGGGAGGATCTAATACTTTGTCATATTTGTCAATGATTTCACTCATTTTACCTAGTTATTTCTTATGAAATCTCGCTATGAGTTACACCAAATATACTATGATTTTTCACAAATGGTCAAAACTCAGTTTTCTCCCATCATCAAAATTTTTCGTGTTGATAATGCCCAAAGAAACTCATTTTTTGAGATTCCTTCGTCAAAATGGTACACTTTCTCATTATTCTTATCCTGGTACCTCCCAACAAAATGGTTGTGCTGAGTACAAATATTGCTATATCTTAGACACTGTCTGTGCTCTTTTAATATCTTCTTCTTATATTGAACATTTTTTGGGAAAAGTTGCTCTCATAGTCGTCTATACTATCAACTATGTCCCTTTCTTTACCATCAACAATCAAACCCCATATGAGTGTCTGTATGGCACACTTCCTGCCTATACTGGTCTTCATGTGTTTGAATGTGCTTGTTTTGTTCTATTTCAACCTCATGAGCTTACCAAATTAGAACCTCACGCTTGTTTGTGTTGTTGTTTGCGGTATGAGATTGAACATAAAGGTTATCGTTGTTGGGATCCTCTTTCTCGTCACCTATGTGCCTCTCGTCATGTGGTATTTTGGGAATACAAGATGTTCTCTTCTATTATCTAAGTTTCATTTGTCCACTCCTCCTACTACACCATTTTTTATAGATCTTTCTCTTCTGTTTGATGAGCTTGATACAAACACTACTTCTAACATGATGACTCCGGCCTATCCTGAGGATTTTGTTCTGCCTCCTAGTCCTACTGCTCCACTCTCTGATCTTAAGCATGTTTCTGTTCTTGTTTCTATTCCTACTCCTGCCGCACCACCTAGTCCTGTCGTCATTCCCTCTCATAGTGAGTCTTATCCATCCCTTGATTCTATTATATCATCTTCTACACCAGAGGTACCTCTTTATCATTCTACTTGGGTAACAAAACCTTTTGTTCTTCTTTGTGATTTCATTGTTGGTTTTACTATTTTTTTTTCTTATGAACCTATTTCCTATCGAGAGGCTTGCTCTAACCCTCTTTGGCAGCAAGCTATGACTAATGAATTGTAGGCTTTTGATAAATCTCATACCTGGGATGTAGTTGACCTTCTACTTGGAAAGAGTGCTGTTAGTTACAAATGAGTTTACAAGATCAGCACCCATTCTGATGGTCGCATTGAGTGTTACAAAGCTTGTCTTGTTGCTCGGGGGTTTACTCAAGAATATGAGATTGATTATGAAGAAACGTTTGCTCTTGTTGCCCATCTTATTTCAGTTTGCAGCCTCTTTACCATTGCTGCTACTCTCCATTGGAGTCTTTTTCAGATGGATGCCAAGAATGTTTTTCTCAATGGTGATCTCACTGAGGAAGTTTATATACAACCTCCTCCTGGTTCCTCAGTTTTGTCCACCAAAGTTTGCAAACTTCGCTGTGCTTTGTGTGGTTTGAAAAAAGCTTATTGTGCCTAGTTTGCCAAGTTCAGTTCTACCATTCGTGACTTTGGCTTCTCCTCCAATGCCTATGATTTTGCTATGTTTATACGCAAGATAGAGCGATGTATTATTATTCTTCTTCTCTATATGGATGATATGATCATCACTGGGGATGACACAATGGATATCTACTCTCAAATAGTTCCTTGGTCGCCAGTTTAAGATGAAAGATTTGGATTTGCTTAGCTACTTTTGGAAATTTCTCAAGATCCTTCTAGTTACTTTCTCACCCAGGCCAAGTATACCTCTGATCTCTTCACTCCTGCTAGTCTTACTGATTGCAAAACTATGCTTACTCCAGTTGATCCTCAGACTCGTCTCACACCTCTTGATAGTCACCTATTATTTGAAGCTACTTTATATCGTCAACTAGTTGGCAGTCTTGTCTATCTCACGGTCACTCATTCAGACATTGCCTATGCTATCCACATTGTCAGTTAGTTCATGGTTGTTCCTTGCTCTCCGCACTATGATGCTCTGGTTCGCATTTTGAGCTATCTCAAAGAACTATTGTCATGACCTGAACCCGCCCCTATGGGTTAAGGACATAACCGACCAGTAATCGAGGGATTACCTACGGCCTCAAACCAAACAAAACATATCTCATCAGAGTAAAGGGGCCAAATAGAAGTAAATTTAAAACTTTTGTCCATAGAGTTGTGCTTACATAGCATAACATAACAGTCCATATATATATATATATATATATATATATATCTGTTAATAACTCACATCAAAGGGATACTAACACAAAGTTCTATACATACAGGATCATTCAAGTCTAAGTCAGTCAAACCCAAAGTTTATATACAAAAGTAATCCAATGTTTTCGCCGATATAACAAAACTATATCAAAAGAACAAAAGAGGCGAAGACAAGTCTCGTGCGTGAGATGTTTGGGTTGACTCTTCAAAACCTTGACTGTTTCTCATATATTTCACCGAGGCTGGGTTTGGACATCCCTTGGCTCACCTACATACACATGAATGAGCGTGAGCGAAAGCCCAGTGAATAATATCAAATAAAAAAGGTACGCAAATGAGATTTACATATATCAAACGGCCTTGGGCCTATGTAAAATTCTATTTAGTGCATTATTTTGGTACATTAGGCGATTCAAGCCCGAACATATCAAACGGCCTCTGGCCCACTTCGTTCCTTAGCAAACGGCCTCGAGCCCAATTCATTCATGTATATCAAACGGCCTTTGGCCTAATCATTCATGTCAAACGGCCTTCGGCCCATTCATTCATGTCCAACGACCTTTGGCCCATTCATTCATATTCAACGACCTTTGGCCCATTCATTCATATCTAACAGCCTCCAACCCATTCATTCATATCCAATGGGCTTTGGCCCATTCATTCATCAAACGGCCTTCGGTCTATTCATTCATTCATATCAAACGGCCTTCTCCCCAATTAACTGTATCCAACGGCCTTTGCCCCAATCAACTGTATCCAACGGCCTTTGGCCCAACCATATGGCATAGCAAATATTTGTCCACAATTCAAATTAACAAGCTTATAGGAATTGTATGGAAATAAGCAATTGGACAAATAACATACTTCAAAATATCTCTATTAAGATATTACTCACAGTGATCTGTCGATGGATTTGCCCGTGTGCGTGACCCTACACATTTCATAAACATAACGGGTCACAACGATTTAATCCGTTCTTAATTCATACATTTCTCTTAGGCTTCTTTCTTATCCTTTTAACTCATTTATGATGTTCAATGCATGCCTAAGAGTGCTTAGAAATAAAAGAGAACGGAAAATGAAACACAGAACACCTTTACAAATTTTCTGAAACAGGGGTCCCCGCTCGAGCGTGGGTTCTGCCACTCGAGCGGACCCTCAAGGTCTACAAAAGTACTAGTTGCCTCATTTTTACGCTCGAGCGTGAATTCAGACGTTAGAGCTGAAAGTCACACTACATGGCTCCCCACTCGAGCGTGAATGTCCCCGTTCGAGCGGACATCAATGTCTGCAAAAATTCTGGGAGGTCGCATTTCACGCTCGAACGGCGCTTTCCCCGCTCGAGCGGACATGCCAAATTCAGGGTTTTCCAGAATTGTTCTTCAAGTTCAAACTCCATGTTCAAAGGTTCAAAACTCACATTTTTGGTACAAAACATGGAGAGGCACTACATAATATAAGAATACAACCAATGTGAGGCTAATTATTCAAAATCATGATCTAATCCTCAAATAGATCAACATTTCTCTTGCATGGTCCAAACTTATGCACTCAAGCTTCATACCAATTTCATAACTTCATCAATCATGCATGCATGTCAATTTTTGACTTCATTTCTATTTCAAATGGTGCAAATGGTGTTCAAAATCATGAAGCTACACAAAATTACTCATGCATGTAAAGTTTGGTGCTCAATTCTTCATATTCAACATGCTTCATCCTTGAACATACAAAATTATAACAATTATGCACATGCACGTTCATACAAGCTTCAAATTCAACAAATCCAATTCAAGTTGTGTTCTTGACCACAATTAAACTTTGAATTTACAAAGTTACAAACTCTAACTTATGAATCCACTCACCTAGGAGCTTTAAACACCCAAATTCTAGCTAATTCTTTGATTTTAACCTCCAATTCTCAATCCTTTAGTTCAATCTTCAATTTGAGCTCCCTCTCTCTCTCTAAGTTCGGTTTTCTCTCTCTCTAGAGAGCAAAATCTGATTTGAGCTCAAAACAAATAAATGAGACTGTAAATTGGCCCTTTATATAAGCTCATTTAATCACATTTGATTATAGCTAATTAATAGCACTTAATTAATCGTTTTGAATCTAATTATTTTGATCCGAATAAATTTACAACTAAATTTCACCATAGGCACTAAAAATTATGTCAATCACAATAGGGTAGTCAATTTTGGCTTCTGTGGCCAATAAGGCCTTCAATTAAATTCTAGAGCAGTTAAATCAAACAGATTTCCCTATGGTGAACAGATAGAAATTCAAAACCACATATATTCATATAAATGGCACTCAAAATCATATCAAACACCTAATCACAATCACAACTAAGATTAATTAGCATAATATGGACCAGGGTTATCACAACTACGTTTCATGGTCTTCATTGCGCAACACACTCTTCTCTATAGCTACACGTCTTTCCTGATGCAAATTGGGGAGGGAATCCTACTTACCGCCATTCAACTACAAGGTTCTAATTCTTCTTGGGTGACTCTCTCATTGCTTAGCGTAGCAAGAATCAAACTTTTATTGCTCGTTCTAGTACTGGGAGTTTCTCATCCTGCTGCCACTAACCTCTATTATGACAATCAGAGTGCTATTTAGATTACACATAACAATGTCTTCCATGATCGCACCAATCATATTGAGATTGATTTTCACTTCATAGGGAAACATGTTACTAGTGGCACTGTTTGTCTTATCTTTGTTACCTCTGCTGATCAGACAACCGACATCTTCACCAAAGCTAATCCTCCAAGATGCTTTTTTGACTTACTTTCCAAGCTCAAGTTGATATCTACATTATGACCTTGAGCTTGAGAGGGGGGAGCGAGTGTTAGCTGTATATATCCATATTACCATATTGTGCATTACTATGTTGTGTTTTACAATACTTAGCTTCTTCTTCTCCTATATAAAAGAGTCTTGTATTCACTCATATTTATTCATTGAAATATATAAAGTTATAGTCCTCTCTCTTTCTCTCTCTCTCTCTCTCTCTCTCTATATATATATATATATTGTGAGATCACATATTTTTAATGTATTAATATTTTAGTGAGAGGTATTGGTGGTAGTTTGATAGTAAGATTTTTAAATGAGAATCTAACTTATTTTCTCTATTTATTTTATCTCTTTGTATCTCCACATCATTATTATTCATCTCCTTTGTTTTCTAATTTTTGTTATTATTCTTGGGCACCAAGTAAATTTTATTTTATTATTTTTTCATCATTTCCTTACTTATCAAGTAATCTTTTATTTTCTTTTAATTTCTTTAATTTTCATTTCTCTCCAAGTAAACACCTTTTCTTGCCCACTAAGTAAAGTTCTTTTTCTTTTGCCCCAAGTCTTCCTTTTCTTTTGTCCCAAGTATCCCTGTCTATAAATTGAGCTCACCTCTCAACTATTTCTATCATTCTTCTTCTTTCATCACTTTGTTTTTGCTTCATCTCTCTCTCTCTCCATTTGTTATATGGATTTAAAGTTTATATCAAGAGTGTTTAGAGTGAGAGTAAGCATTTTCGTATAGGAGGAGAGTTTTAGATTTTGTGAAACCTTACATACCTTATGGCTTAGAATTTGGAGATCCATAGAGCAATATCGAGATTCGAGTGTTGGTGACGGAAGAGATTAATTTGAGGTTGATTTGATTTATTAACGGCCTAGAAGTTGGGGCGTTACATTTATATATTCTCATAACAAGCTACATGCTTCATATTTTCCTCTTTGTTTGAATTTTCATCAAACGTTTAGTGGGACTACCAACGATTTCCGAACCATATCATAACCAATCTACTTGTTTCAAAAAACTTCCTCTCCATTTTAACTCTAGGTTTGATGTGAAATGAACAATAGAGACAACTAGGTTCAATACAAAACGAGGGGTCGATGACTTGGGTTTGACGAGCAACACCAATTTCAGAACCTCTATGGTCCAAATCCACTCAAGCACCCAATGGTGGTTGCATGAAAGTAGTGCCAACAATTTTGAGTTGCAGAGATGAGATGGTGGTTGCATGAAAATACAGATGGAGATGAGGTTGTTAATTACACAGAGATGATGAGAGGTGAGATGTTGGTCATGGATGGTTCGAGGTAAACATGACTGGGAGAGGGGGGTTGGTGGTACCATATCATTGGGCGTAAGGGCAGAGATGAAGGTGAAAGGGCATTAGGAAGAGCACAGATTTAGGGTTTGGTCAAGAATGATGGATTTAGGATACTAAGTTAATTTGACATAAATAAGAAAGGATATGTTAGTATTTTTACATTTTCTGTGAATCTTGTTAAAAGATAATTTTGATAAGGGTCTAGTGTAATTTCTAAAAGTTAAGTGGAGAATCTATATTAATCATAAATCTCATGAGGTGTAGACGTAATTTATCCCAAAAATGTATGTACTTGATTGTGGACATTGCCAGCAAATATTGAAAAGGAATATGGATTAGGTGCATGGGACAAAATTTTGTCTGAACTTTCCATAGGGACTATTCGTGTTTAAACTCTCCATGATGGATGATCCAACCTCCCTCCCACCTTCATTAATGGTTACGTCGGGTGTGTCCCTGTCCATCCATGTCTTACCAATTGCAAAGTCGCAATCCTTCCCTGTGGGACGACACAATTAAATCTGGAGAAATCTGCAGAGTATTTTTTGAATTTACATATAATTATGTGGTAAAGAAATTGAATCTTATATAGTTAAGTGTGTAACAAATTAAAAGTTAATACCTATTATATTATATTATATTATTATCAGTCAAATTTGGAGAAATTTCTTAGAAGTCTCAAACGTTTTCTTTAAATCTGCTATTGTGGTTTTATTGGCCTTTTTTCATTTTATTTTATTGTCCTTATTAACCTTTTTTAAGAAAATAAAAAATAAAATACTTGATGCACATTGACCTATTAATCAAGGGGGTTTCAAGGCAGCCCAATTATTAGACCAATTAGATAACTACCTAAGGTCTTATATTTAAGAAGGTGGTCAAAATTTTAAGTCTTTTAATAGAGAGATTTTTGATAACCTAATTCAATATTTAAAACTAATTGTATTAAATAAAAGTTAATTAAATCAGGTTAACAATCATAACTAGTATTAGTTAGAAATTTAAGAACTCTTAAACTGTAGTCTAAAAATTAATAATAAAAAAAAATAGTTTGAAACTTAATATTAATTAAATTTATAACTATTTATGTATAACTATCAACATATATCATTATGACCTCACAACAGACCCTACCCTCTTCCCACCACCACCACCACCACCACCCCCCCTGCCTCCATCCACAGTACCACTGCTACCGTTACCGCCATTGCTACCGTCAACACCTGCCACCATCACGGCTACTGCTATTAGTGACGGAGCCAGGAATTCATCGCAAATGGACACAAATTATTGACTACAATAATTTTTTTTTTCTCTCATAATAAAGACCAATAAGATTTTACTAAAATTAAAGGGTAAATTACAAATAAACCTCTTGAGATTTGATAAAATACAAATTGCCCCTATATTTCTAAAAATTACATTCCACCCCTTTAGGTTTCTAATTTCATAACAAATTGCCCATTTTATTAATAAATCATCAAATCAATTAACAGTTTTTAATGACGTTAGAAATATGTTTTAATTAACAATTTAGGTAATTTTATTATTGTGTAGGAGAACAATTATGAATTTTATTTTTTTAGTTAATTTTGTTAAATAATTTTTTTTAACAAGGGGGTGTTTGTAATTTTCCAAACTACAGGAGGTAGTTTGTACTTTGAACAAACCTTAGGGGGTGTATTAGTAATTTATCCAAAATTTAAATATTAAGAGTCCATTAGGATAAATGTGAATTTTAAATTAAGGGATTTGAGGTTGAATTTTACAAAAATATTAGAAAGTAACTATTTTAGGTGGATTGGAAAATTATAAAAGACGAAAAGTCGAGATAGAAATGACATATTTTAGTAGGAAAATTCTATAAAATACACCGCAAAAGAGGTTTTTATCGTATGCCGCAATTATAGTCTTTATGGCATTTAGTTATGACACATTGTGGTATTGGTTATAACTTAATTATGATTTTTTGTGGTTATTATTTTGGTTCTGACTGAAGAGGTATTTGTTAATGCATTAAGTGGTGTTTGGTTATGATAAATTCTCATGCTAGTTATGACCTATTGTGGTTGCTATTTTTGTGTTATGACCGAAGATGTAGTGTTTGATAATAAATTATAATAGTCATTTTAGTTATGACTGAAAGGGATTTAGGCTTCGTTTGGCAACATTACTTTTTAGCTTAAAAGTCAAAAAGTTACTAACAAAAATCAAAAAGCCAACAACCTATACCAAAAAGTCAAAGATTCTATTTTCTCTCTACTTTTTGCACATATTTTCGTAAAAAATTAAAAAGTCATCCCAAATATACTAATTGTTTTTACATCATATTTTAGTCAAAAAGTCAAAAAATTACTAAAAAGGTCTGTTCCTAAACAAGGCCTTAGTTATAATACTTTATGACATCAATACCATAAAATGTCATAATTTCTATATGATACACCCCTTTTGGAGGGTGTGCATAATAGAAGGATCAATTTTAGTAGAATCCTTGTAATTAGAAGGAAAATCTTTAATAGAGGGGTACTATTGATATTATTGAAATTTTATTGAAAAAATAAAAATTATAATCTATATACGTAGGGGTACTATTATAATTATTAAAAGTTCAGTGGGGCTTGTGACACCGTAGTCACATGCTAGATCCGTTCATGACTATCACTACCACCGCCACCACTCTCCAACACTACTATACCACCATCTCCACCACCATTGCTATTGTCACCACTAGTACCGCCACCATTTCACAACCACTACCACACCACCACTACATTCACCACCACCACCACTACCGCTTCTATTACCACTATTACTACCGCAAGTCTCCTCCACCACCATTGCAACTATTGCCATAGCCACCACCATTACTACATCACTGCTACCACCACCATAACTAGCACCACCACCACAACATAAAAATTACAAGAAGAAATTTAAAAATAATAAATTTCAAATTTCATCGTATATATATCAAACAATCTGTTTAGTTTTTTTATCAAATAGTTTTTTAGCTAAAAAAATCCAACATTTAGTTTTCAGTACTTAATTTTCAGTTTTCAATTTTATCAAAACATCACGCAAGTTTGATAACCTAATTCAACACTTCAAACTAAATGTATTAAGTGAAAATCAATAAAACCTGTTTAATAACCATAATTAGTATCAATTAGAAATTTAAGTGACTTTTAAAATGTAAGTCATAAGAAAAATAAATTACATAGTAGGAAACTTATTTATCACTAAATGAATTTATAAGTACTTACATAGAAGCTTTAACATACAACATTATGACCTTACTTCCGTTGCCACCGATTACTACAACTATTGCAATTGCCACCACCCCTCTACTACCATTACTACTATCTTCACTACCATTGCCATCATCACCACAAGAATTTCACTACCACCACTACTAGATCGCCGTTGCCACTACCACTTATTGGTTACCA
The DNA here is from genome assembly GCF_055761805.1 of Camellia sinensis. Taxonomy (NCBI): domain Eukaryota; kingdom Viridiplantae; phylum Streptophyta; class Magnoliopsida; order Ericales; family Theaceae; genus Camellia; species Camellia sinensis. The sequence goes on from NC_138964.1 coordinate 78,696,903, forward strand.
CTACCTCAACCGTTCACCTCTACAATCATCGTCTACCATAACTACCACCATCATTGCACCACCGTTGCCACCATCACTTCCACACTACCTCTTTTTCCACTATATCACATCTACCCTCGCCATAAATTACTAACACCATCACCATCTCCTCATCATCACAATATACAAATTGAAAGAAAAAATTTAAGAATAAAAATTTGAAATTGCATCTTGTAAATACCAAATAATTTTTTAGGGAAATTAAAAAAAAACCCCCCAATGTTTGAGCCTTCTAACAAAATAAATCTTGAGTTTTTAATTTTGTCAATATAAACCCAAATTTTTTTATTTGTTTTCAATCTAAACCATTGACTATTTTCATTTAGTAAAATCGATAGAAAAATAGATATTTTAGTCATTAAACTCAATAAAAAGTGTATTTTAGACATTTTATATATACTTACATTGAGTTTAAGGACTAAAATACTTTTTTTTCCCATCGATTTTACTTGTTGAAAATAAGCGAATGGTTTAGATTAAAAACAAATTAAAAGATTAATGTTTAAATTAATAAAATTGAAAACTCAAGGTTTGTTTTGTTATAAAGCTTCAACATTAGGGTTTTTTTTTAATATTTATAATTGTCGCTAATTTTTTTTTGTTCGACACCTTTTATCAGATAATTTTTTAATTTAAAAAATTCAACATTCAGTTTTAATTTTATTGAAAATCACCTAATATACTATTTTACTTTCACATTAGCAAATTGTGTTATTTAATTGGGTCTAAAATAATGTAAGTCAGGCATCTAAAATAAATAAATAATTAAACCTTTTGTTTTGTTTTGTTTTGTTTTTTAAAACTTGTATGAAATTAAGCAAACAAAAAAATGACCTATATGCTATAATCTGTCAAATAAAGAAACGAGAAATTATAAATAACTGAGACAGTTTTAAAATAATTATATTATAGATAAAAAAAATTCTCTTGGTGCAACTCTGACACATAAGAAAGATTTGTGCCAAATACAACAAAGAACTTGTACCATACATATAAAAGACTTGCACCACTATGAAAATAGAATTATTTCCATTGCTCCACTTAAACACAATTTTTTCGATAAAAAAAGCCCATATATATATATATTGTTTTGACTTTTGGATGTATGTAGCAAAATGAAGAATTTGTTAATGCTTCATGTGGGTGTTGAATTTTGACCTCATAACAAAATTAGATCTCTTTATCGAGATCTTAGGAACTTAGCCGTAGAGCACACAGAAGAATTGAGAAACCCAACATCTGTACACAAGGAGACAACAAATGCTGGTGGCTCGTCCATCTCGGGGCACTTCGACGATAAAGTCAATCAACTTGTTTTTCAAAGATAACAACTCGATCACAGTGCTCACAAAGTAAAACATACCTTAGAACCATGAGGTGTCTTACTTTTATAATGAATAGTGCCTTCGTCCCCTAGAAGTCTCACTTCATAGGACTCTATCCTCTTCCAGGATATCTCTTATCCAAGACTCTTCTTATTCAGATTACAAGGAATTTCCCTTAGAGTCCTATCTCTATCCAAACAGAGAGCCTAAAACAATCTGGGACTCATCTTCCGTCTGATTATCTCGGACTTTGATATGATCGCACCATACCTCAGCAACTCGGTTCATCCACGTGGCACCTCGACTAACAACCTCGGCTGTGTGGACAACCCTAAAAATATGTCACCACAACTACCCTCTAGGTTCTATTATCTCAGTAACCTGAGGTGATGAAACCTATATTGTCTGACCTCCCAACATGTCGACTAAACAACATGATGGTGATACTTCTCTGATCGAGATTAGGACTTGTCGGCTTCAAGAAACAGGGACTTAAGTGTCCACCCATCAAGAATCAAGAATCAAGAATCAAGAATCAAGATGATCCTTCACATCTGAACTTAATCATCCCAACCGAGAGTACACTATTAGTCGAGGTTATCACCTGCTAGTTCAAGAATTCAAGATTCCAAGTCTGTTTGTGACGGCCTAAAAATCGGGAACATCAAGGAATATATTAACAAATAAGCACTTACTTTATCTAAGGTTACAAGAGTGAGAAACGTCACTAATGAGTCCTTTAGTTAATAACCAAGTAAGATCCTAGGGAGGTCGAATGAGTCAATATAGGTTCTTTTCAAAATCCAATCACCTTAGATAGCAAAGCTACCCTTTTCATGTCTTAAATACAACAACAGATTTATCACCTACAATCTCAAAACATGTTTACAAAACTAGTTTCTAATTCTCCTAGGGTAGTTGTACATCCTCAAATGCTTTAGCTTTGCCTTTGACTGGTCTAGTAGTCTTCAATACCTGGCATAAAATGCCATGAGCTTTGAATGCATAGTAAATGCACACACATACCATCCCTTTTTTTCCAATCCAATACACTATCACAATTATAATAAGCAAATAATGAAGGGTGCTATTCAAGTCAATAACAAAGGATTACAAGATTAGATGCTAGTAATCTAGAAATCCCCTAAAGAGATTTCATCCTCCCAACTGGTAGAATTGGACATCGGACTATTCGGAATTGCCCCTTTTTCTACATTGCAGAACTTACCACGAATGCTTGAACTGATTATACCGCGCATCGCCATCGGTGGAATTCAAAAGGGATGGCTTCGAAAAAGGTTTTATCTTGCTGATTGTTCCATTTGGACCCAACCTTACCTCCCCAAATTAATCATAGCAAAAAGTTTGAATATGTTCATTCCATTCTAGGATTAACGTGATAACCGCTTGCGCAAGACTTAAGCTTTAGTTAGGGAACACGTCCCATCAATCCATATTAAACACATTATCATCTCTTCATTATTAAAGTGATTGAAGACCCAATACCACCCCAATTAAGTTTTCTGTTAAGTTAGATGTCTTAGTTAGAACAACTTATCAAGATAATAATGTCCACATAAGCATGAGCATCATCAAATCACTATGGTAAGAAACATAAGTATAATACATGCAAATATCATATCAAGTCATGAACAAGTGATAATAAGCACTTCCATGAATTCATGAACATAAATTCATCAACAAAGTAAATTTCCAGCTTTGGCGCACTGTAAAGTTTGCAATTTAAGAAACACTTTTAGATTTTCCCTAAACTTGGCTTTCCTATGGTTTGTAGATAATTTTAACTAGTTTTCAGAACATCTTTTAGAATTTTCATAGCTTCCCTAGATTTTTAGTTATTTAAGAAATACTCCAACGCTGTCCAGATTCATCGACTATTACGAAAATCGGATTATCTCTCAAACTGCTCTTTTGATAAATTTTGTTTTCCATGAAAGAAAACACTTAAAGGAAGGTTTTGACATAAAAATGAGGTTAAGGAGATTTTTCTGCATTTTTCTAGAATTTTTGTAACTGGGCTGAAAAACTAGTTCTTTGAGCACAAAGCTTGAAATAAGAGAAAAAGTAAGAAAAGAGGGTAATCATGGATAATTTCTCAATTCTATTGTGATGAAAACTTGATAAATACTACATACTAAACTCAAAAATTTGAATTGAATGTGTGCCTTTAGAAATTATGAGAGATTGATGTAGAAAAAGATAGTTTTGTACCGATTAAAAGAAAACACAAGTAAGGGTGGAACAAGGCCCAACTCTTTTCATTTTTAACATAAGAACACCATTAAAACACATATGAAATTAATGTTCAGAACGTATAAGACATGTATTTGAAAGAGGAAAATAGAAGAGAGGGTTATGTTGTGGCTTACTTGTTGCCTAGCTAAGATGTTTACACAATTCTTCCTTCTCCTTTCTTCTTCTTGTAGACACCCCATTTTTGACCGTCCTCAAGACTTGGACGTCACCGTTTGAACACTCGGTGATTATCCATGTTTGTGTTTGTTCGGAGTTCCCGGAGGTCTCGGCTCGCGTGCCTTGCCTCAGGATCTCTGAACTCGACCGTTTAGTGTCTGGTTTTGCACCAAACACTTGTGTTTTGCCTTGGAAGGGCAGGGTAGGGCTTGTAGACCATCCCCACCCACCACCGGCAGTGGCTAGAGGCCACCGGCTGGTGTTTGCTGCCACCGGCAATGTTTATTGCCGGCCGGCACTATTTGTTGCCGGTCAGCACTATTTAGTGCCGGTCAGCACTATTTAGTGCCGGCCGGCACTCCTTTTGGCCAAGATGGCATTTTTGGCTGGCCGATTGCTGTTCATCTGCTTTTGCAGATATTTTTAGACAGCTGTCTTGCTTTTGCATCCCTCCATACACGTGTATGGAGGGATCTCCCTCTTGTAAAGCTTGTCTTGTAAGCTTTACAAGACATATAGAGAGAGGCTCTCTCTTGAGGCAAAGAGAGAAGACTTAGGTTAGAGAGTTTAGATATTTTGAGAGCAAAAAACAGCCATTGTTGAGCTCTGGTTCTAGAGTTTGAGTTAGATACATTTTCTATCTCTCTTTCCCTCTCATTTTGTGCACTAGGTGTTTTGTGTCTTACTATTGCACACAAACACCTAGTGTTTCACCTTCCTCTTGGAACTGAGGTTCTAAAGGACTGGTTTTGAAGTTTTGGTGTTGGATTCAAGCTAAAGGAGGCCATTGGAGCACCATTTGTGAAGGGATCATCAAGGGTAAGAAACTTACACCTTTTTTCCCAAATTTTGCATTGATTTTCTACCTATCTTAGGGCTATTTTTGTGCTTATTGTATAACATAAAAATTTCTATTTTTAGGCCCTCTTTATTGTTTATTTAGAGTGTTTTGTTGTTTGAGGGTGGTTGACCCCCCTTAAGCCTTGAAAGGCCTCTTTTTGGGCCATTTTGTGCTAGCTCCGGGATTTTGGTGTTGGGGTCTCTTCACCACTGAAATCTTGAGGGATTTCAGTGGTGAAGATGATGCCTTGAAGTCCCAAGAAGGAGAGGGCCACCCCCTCTCCTTGTTGTCCTTGAAAAGGGCATGTTTTGGCCTCTTGAGAGAGCATTATGTTTGAGGGTGTATTGACCATGACTTGGCTGTTTTTCATGCTTAATATGTCATGTTATGCCTCTGTTTTTGCTTGGTTTTGGTACTCCATGCATGCTTAGCATAGTTGCCTTGTAATGCCATGTTATTGCCTCAATGTGCCTTAGGTTGTTAGCCTTTGTTGGAGCATGTTTTAGGCTTAGTCTTGTGAAGATTTTATGCATGTTTTGCCATGTTCTAGGTCTGTCCTAGGTTGTTTGGGTTGATTTTGGCATGCTTGGTATAGCTCCTTTGTATTTGGGCTTGTTGGCCTTGAGTATGTGCATGTGTAGCATGACATCTTTGCATCGATTTGGTGATTTGGGGTCACCCCACATGTTATTTCAGTCCCATTTCCATGCTTGTTTGATTGCCTTGCATGCCTCTTTAATGCTTTGGAAGCTTGTATAGCAATGCTCCATGTTTTGGTGTTTATGCATGCCTTTGTTTTGAGTCATTTGGATGCCATCTAAGTGATCCTTAGGCCTTGTATTAATGTCCCAAAACTCTGTTTTTGGTCAATAAGCTCATGCCATGTTTGGTCTTGCTTAGTGTAGTCCAATGCTCTATTGGTTTGTTTTGAGCACTTAGGCCATTTGTTGCATATTTGGCTTGATGTATTGTTTGGTTTGGCACCATGTTTTAGCATGATTTCAATGCTTATGTTGCATGCTAATTAGTCCATGATTCCCCCTTTCAAATGTGTTTGAGGGTTGTTCAATTTGTGCTTAAGTGGTGGCCTTCAATTAGGTGCATGTGTGCATATATTTGGTCCCTCATTATAGCATTTTGGCTACTGTTTTAGGCTTATTTAGAGCTGCCTAATTCATGCATAAGTCCATCTTTGCATCCATTTGCATGCCCCTATGTTTGCTTGTATGCTTGCATAAGTTAGTTGCCATGCCATGTTGCATCCTTAGCTTGCATGCTTAGGTTGCATTGCATCTTGCATGCATGCCTTGTTCCTTGACCTGATGATAGGAATTGGGTCTTGTTTGGTTTGATTGGTTTGCATTGCATTTGAAATCAAAGTTGCATACTTGGTTCTTTGGGCCATCATGCATGGAAATACGTGATTGGTGGTCCGAGAATCGAGGCACATGCCCCTTTGAGTCATTATCATGATAAGGGACATGGTTGGTGCATATATGCCTTGAATTGTGCTGCCATGCTTTGCCTTGCCCTCTGTTGCTGTCATTTGCAGATTCTGCAGGAACACTCTGCCGACCGGCAGTGTAAGGTGCCGACCGGCAACAATTACCCTGCCGACAGCTTCATTTTGTGCCGATGGCCACAAACCACTGCCGGTGGTAATTCCACTCAGCCGATGACACTCCCCAGTGTCCAGGGATGCAGTCTTGAGGTTTTGACAGCCTCCAGAGGAGTGAAGGAAGGAAAACAGAGGCAGCCTATGCATGGCAGCGCGTTTCCCGAGGCGGTTTATCTGTTTTCTTAGCTTAATTTAATTTGTTAATTAAATTAATTAATTTGTAATTATTAATTAGCTTGCGTAGTTAATTAATTTGTAATATTTATTTGGTCCCTCCGAGTGAGGGCAAATCTGTAATAAGTGTGCGTGAGTGTGTGTATGTCTTCCAACCTCACGTCTTTCTTCCCTTTTATTTACCTGCTTATGATGGTAGATTAGGGCATGTTTAATTTAGCATACCTTATGCTATGCATGCGTGCATTCATGCATTTGTACTGCATGCATTAGGCTCGGTACATCACGCTAACTGCATCTGTATTTCGATTCAAAAATTGAATATGTGATAGTTGATCGCATTTCATATGCCATGCTTAGGTTAGCCGAGCCTATCTAATTGCATCCTGTATGTGTTGCATTAGGCAATTTAACATGAACTAGGACACGCATGTTTGCTAACTAGTTTACTGTTTTGGCACGGAGTACAATGTAAGTATTTTCGCTTTAGCATCTCGCATGCGTGTGAATGTTAACATGACAGTATGCTTGCCATGTGGCTAGATGCTTATGTGATAAAATGTTTTGAATGCCTGTGGGTGAAGGTTGGATTGTTTGAGTTGGAAAAACTCATTGAAATCCGTGTTTTAGCCTACTTGCGAGTAGCAAATTCCAAAGCATTTTCAAAACGAACGGATATGCAATGTTTATTTCCAAATTAGGCAATCTAGTCTATACTTGTTTACTGCGCGCATAACATAGTAATTCTAGGCTAATAAATGGAATAAGAACACATAACGTTTTCAAAATCGGATATCATGGTTAGTAGAGGCCGGTCTTCGGACCGGGCGAAAGGGGGTGCTCATAGCTGACCTTCCCCGATCGTACCCAAGCTCCCGAGCCGAGACAACTCCGGTGATGACGGACATGTGGCCTTCGGCACCGAGTCAGGGTTTCCTAAATTTCTCCATTTTAAAAATATTTAGGTGGCGACTCTGTATCTGGCAAAGCAGTCCATGTTTGGCACTACTTTTTCAAAAATCTGTTTCTCAAAATGATTTGCCAGATTTGGACTCTTTGGTTCAGATTAAGAACCGCGACAACAAAAATCGCGAGTCCGAACTGTAGCAGCGAGGTCCCCCCCCCCGCGGGCGCTGTTACAGTTTCTGGCGACTCTGTTGGGGATTTTAGAAAGCTTGACTTGAACTCATGATATCCTGTTTTGATTTTGCTTATGTGTTTCTTTGCATTGCATGTGCATTGGTGCGCCTAGGAACACAGTGTTTGCCGTCTGCCATTCCTGAACGGTTTGCCGGAGGCTTGTCTTGTCAAGGCATGTCCATAAGGCTGACCGGCTATGGGCTCTGACAGTATGGGAACACAAACCCCGGTTTACCGGGGCACCCCTTTTGACCATTCGACCTAGTGCATATTCGGAATCACCATTCCAAGTTAGGACAGGTTGCTTACCCGATGATTAGGTTGTTTGAGAACCGCTGTGTGCGTAGTGAAACCCTAGCTCCTGACAAAATAGGACAGAGAAACCCTACCCCAACATAGGGGTGATTGAGCTCTCTTTACTTGCTATGTGCTTTTAGAGTGTATCTCTACAGGAACGCATATACCAGTTTGCGAGTTTGAGTATCGGGCCCGAGGGCACCAGAATCAGTATTGTTGAGAATCAGTTATCAGGAATCAGTTATCCGTGGGTATCAGATTCAGTATTTTGGGAACAGAAATCTGGGAACAGTGATCAGCAGTAGGGTACAGTTGTTTGGCTACGCCCGTGTTTGATCAGTTTGGACTGAAATGCTGCCTGTTTTTCCTTTCAGTTCAGAGAGTGGCAGAGTTGATACAGAATAGCCAGTGTCTCCCCTTGCCGAGGCAGGATTTATGGCGGCACAAAATTCAGAAGAAGTTGTGGTTATGATGGCTGCATTGGAGCAGGGGACCGCTCCGTAGAGTGAGGCCAGCATCAGTATGTCACACCCACCCAGGTCGCCCGTTGTGCACCCGGTCTGGGCTCCCCAGTTATACCAGGCTCGTGAGCCCACCACCTTTGAATTGATGGGAATGATAGGTGACCTCCAGAGGACCGTGGCCGATCTAGCCTACGGAATGTCGGCTTCACCGCCAGCGGCGCCGTATGCCGGGAATTTCGTACCACAGGAGCCCCCGCTACTGGGGCGGATCGTGATAGAGCTCAGCCAGCCAGAGGTGGCTTCCAGCTACAGCCGCGACATGCCAACGTCAACCCAGACCCTTGATCAGGCTGAGGCCAGAGGAAAGGACAAGGCAAAGGTAGATGCCGATCCTATTGAATAACTGCTGTGGGCAGTCGAGGCTCTGAAAGTCAGAGGAATGAAAAAGCAACAAACATCTGCGATCGTGATCAAAGTTGTGGATGATGCTTTCCCCACTCCGATCAAAGGTAGTTCAAGCCAGGTAGAAAATCGGGATGGGCCCCGTCATGCCCAGGCAATTCCTGTAGTTCCCAACCCTGCACCGGGAAAGGTTCAAAAAGCCAAGGCAGTGCCAGCCGACCCTTTCACTAGCGCATCTGGCAAGAATCCTCAAACTTCAAAGTACCTGCCCCGAGGGCGCAGGATCTTTCACGACCTCCACATGCCTTTGTCTAGGGCATTACTGATATTGGCGAAGAATGGGCATCTTAAGCCTTTGGAGCCCCGGCCACTCCCGAAGAATCTCCCCGCCACTCATGATGTTACCTTGTACTGCGCGTACCACCAACAGTCCGGTCACAGTACCGATGGATGTTCCCGCCTTCGTCATGAAGTGCAGGATTTGATCGATAATAAGGTTATCCTTCCACCCACCCCGGCCAAGTCCGTCACCACCCAGTTGTTGGATTTCGAGGGCTCAGATACTGCGAGTATGTGAAGTGGACCGCCTGCGGGCGACATTTGGTGTAGTTTGGATGTAGCGTCTGGCACGCATTTTTGAGCATCGGTGAAACCGAGTTTTGTAAATCCTGGCTTGGATATCGAGTCAGTCTTTCGTTTTGAGTCTGTCTCTTTGTCTTGAGTCAGTCTTTTTTTGCTTAAGGGTCTGTCTTGTTGTATCGAGTCAGTCCCCGTTGTATATAATACCAGGTGATTCTGGGGTTGTTGTCCCGAACACCGTTTTGTTTTGTAATTATCTGTTTTTGTTTTGAGTCTGTTTCTGCCGAGGGGCCAGTTGCACCAACAAAGCCAAATGAAACAGCTGTTGCTATCTCAAACTTCATGCTTATTTTCAGCATAAGTGCCAGAGAATTTGATCGGGCTGACAGTACATCTCGCCTGCTCTCTTGCGCGCCAAAGTCATTGCATCAACCTAAGTTTTTCAAAAAACAAACCTTTTGAACACCGCGGTGATAAAAACGAAGAGGAAGGAATTCCTCGGGTTTTGCAAATTTTGATCATTTTGAGAGAAAGAGAAGCGTGCTAAGCCTTTTAATGAATGAAATCATGCTTGTCGGCGTGAGTACTGAGAAGGATCCTGGCTTGATCCAGATTGGTTCCACACTATCTTCGGCGCGAGCGATTTGTCGCTTTCTTAAAAACTTTCAAAAACAAATGTTTTACGTGGCCCTGCGAAGACCTGTGTGGAATCGCTCTTGAGATTGCGCAGCCTAGGATCGCTCTCAGCCTCAAGATTCAACCCGTTTGTTTTCCGACTTTGAACCCGTTCAAAATGTTCAGAAAGTTCAACGGACAAACGCCATGAAAGGCCCGTGTGGCCAGTTTTGAAGTAGCCTTCGATCAAGAAGCATCAAAGCCGAATCAGAAGGAGTAGATCTCACCAGAAGAAGCTCGTAGAGCAACCATGATGGATTCTTCTGCAAATCATTGCAACAGTCGTTCTCCTAGACACAGAGGGGCTTCCAGTTCAGGAACCATTTGGCATGGACTTGCTACACTTTTACTCTTGAGAGGCTCGCTGGGTTGAAAACCCAGAAGGGCGACTCGGGCAAAAGTTAGAGCAAGAGAAAAATACAAAAAAAGCAAAAAATACAAAAAAGAAGAAAAGAAAAGAAATAGAAAAAAAAAGAAAATTGAAAAAAGAAATGAAACAAGAAATAGAAAATAAAAAGAAGCTCGCAAGGTCGAAAACCCACATCGGGCACCTTGGCAAAAGTAGAGCCTGAAAAGTGAAGGTTAAAATACCCGAGTGTACCTTAACCGGAACTACGTAAGGCTTGATTCCCATGTTTGGGATACGTAGGCAACTTCATCGTGAAGTCCAGCCCCCAACGCTTTCATAGCGTCTCAGTCCATGCAATGGTTTCGATTTCATCCCCAAAGTCCAGTGGCCAACACCCTTCAAGGTGATTGTGTCCATATATGTGTTGTGACCGTCTTCGTCATCTTTGTGTCTGAGAGTTCGACCATTGCCAATGAAGACTGTTTACAGATTGCTGCGGCACCATCCCAAACAAGGGGCAACTTTCCGTTGCCACGAGCCGCTGTGAGCCGCCATTCAAGCTAGGGGCAACTTTCCGTTGCCTCCCCCCCCCCCTTTTCAAACCAGGGGCAATTTTCCATTGCCTCCGATCCGAGGTTGCGCATCTCAAGAAGTAAGTTCCATGCCTGTTGAGCATTGACTGTTTGAAAAATAGTTTTTGAAAATTTTTACTGAGGTTGACTATTTTCTCGAAAACTATTCCATTTTCCAAAACTGGACCATCATCTTGGACCCAAAAAGGAAAATTTTTAGTGCCTGCTGCCTGACTTGCATGCTTTTCAAATAAAAAATCGAACAAGTACGTTAATCCGACTCTCATTTTGATCAAAATTGTTTTAATAGAAAGCAAAAACAAAAAATGGTTAAAATAATCAACTAGGGGCACAGTTGAGCTAGGCGTTCTGTCTTTCCCCCGTCATCAACGTACTTGCCAGAAAAGCGCTCTGCTCGCCAGAAGAAATAGCTGTAAGCTAACGGCATCGGGCGTGAACCCGCAACTTCCTATTTATCCATCAATCACCCCGGGGAGGGATGAAAAATGAGAGAATGAAGAATAGAGAGGTGTAAGTTGAGAGAAAAGTGAGGAAAAGGGTTTTGAGAAAAAAAATCCGAGCTCGAGAGCCGAGTGATGTGAGAATCACAAATGAGAAGAGGGCGGGAAACAATACCCAGATTGAACTGGCTCCTCGCGATCCGAGGTCCCCATCTTCGCTAACGCGTCTGTGTGTCGTGTCTCTTTCATTTGACGTTCTCGTCTTTTGTTTGTAGTCTTTCCCGAGTGTGTCTCGTTGTGTTTAGGTCGTGTACCTATATTTGAGTCCTCCCCGCTGTGTTCAGTTGTAGGCTCGATATCCCGGTTTGAAAAACCCTCATTCAATTTCAAAAATCATTTATGCTCAGAATGCTGTGCCATTTTTTACATTTGAACGTGTTTCGACTCCAACCGGTTCCATCTTTGAGGTCCGTCCTGTTAGATTGGGCCGTTTGTTCAAAATTTGCCGTGTGCAGAATGAATCGAATGCTGTGTTATGGGCTGAATGCAGATTAATCCCCAACAGAGTAAGGGCTGTGTGTCCAAGAATCAGGCAGTGGGTTGTTTAGGTTATTTTGCTGCTGGCTGTTTAGTTATCTGATTATTACAGTGCGAGTGTTCAATTTTCAGACAACCAATCAATTTCGTTTACATTGAGGTGTAACATGATGAGATGCGATGCAATACATGAGATGTGTAAATGTAAACACTTTTTAAGCAAAAATCTGTTCATTTAACTATCTTTTCAAATGTACAAGTTTTGAGGAAAACAAAAATCTGCCTGCAGCAGTATAGGGTAATCTAACTACCAACAAAAGAAAAGTACAAAAAGAAGAAGATAGCAAAAATCTGCATCCATGTCAAGCACTCCGGGGGGCCGTCAGTCCGTCCTAGTCCTCTTCCTGGACGAGGGTCCAGGAGCATCATCAGCGTCGTCATCGGAGCCCGAGCTAGAACCGCCTCCGGTCTCCTCATCTGATGACTCTGACTCCGCCTCTGCCTCTGCCTCTAACTCCTCGTCATCATCATCATCATTCGGGACTGGAGCTCGCGAGCTACTCCCGACATGAGCACGCCCTCCCCTGGTACGGGGGAATATCCGGCCCTCCTCATCTCTCCCCCGGGCAGGGACAGAAGGCCCAGCTGGAGCACCTCCTGCCATGGGAATCTGGAAAGGAGGCTGAAAAAGTACACAAAAGGGAAATGCATCAGTATACTGTAGACAGTTTATCAGTGTAGAATGCAGTGTATGAGTACAGTGTGTGTATGCCGTGGGCAGTTTATCAGTGCAGAATGCAGTGTATGAGTACAGTGTGAATGCCGTGAGCAGTTTATCAGTGCAGAGTACGGTGCAGAATGCAGTGTATGCAGTGTGTCAGATACTGCGAGATCAGTGTATCAGGTGTTGTGCCGTGCGTCAGATTATGTAAAGCAGTGTATGAATGGTTTGAGGCCAGTGTTAGAAGGACATACCGGTATGCTGTAGAGGGCTAGGAGGTCAAAAGTCCGCTGAAGCATCCCCATCATCGAGGCATTCATCGCCAACGACTGACGGGCATACCTAGGAGAAGCCTGCAAAAGCGTCAGATGCATTAATATTCTGTGGAATATCAAGTAAACTGAAATGAATAACTGTACAAAATGCAGTAAAACATACCAGAGGTAAGTCGGGGACATCGATGAACTCGTAACCAGCCGGTGGAGGGGCGAAGGGGATCTGATACGTCGCCCCACCCTGTCCCTGGAAAGTCAGTACAGCGGGCAGGGCAGGCCAGCCAGCTCCCCGTCCTCCCTGCACTCCGCCCCTACCACGGGCTCGGGCCCTCCTCGCAGCCCCTACTCCAACTCCCGCTCCGGCGCCAGCCGCCGATGCCATAGGCCTGGCCCCCTCTGCTCGACGGCCGCTCAAAGGTCACATCAGGTACGTCCGCACGTACTCCTGATAGTCTCCGGTACCTCTGAAGCCGGCCTCCTCCCAGCCAATGGTGTAGTCGTCCATCTGCTCGCTGGTGAGCCTCTCGGTCTCCCTCATATCCGCAAGAGGGGAAACCGGGACTATCTGCTCAGGTAACCCCAGGGTCTGGCGTAGGAAACGCTCCCCCAGGTACCAAGCCCGACAGACCGGGCTCTCTAGCAAGATCCAGAAACGTGAGGTCTCCTCCGCACCAGCGAACCGATCCCGCCTCGCCGCCGGTAAGGGAGCCCACGGCCGCCATGTGATCTGAAAGTGACAGACAGTTTGTTATCTACTGTTTTGGAAATATACAGTGGAAAAGCGAAGTTTAAATGAACTGTAAGTAAAACATACCTCGGCAGGGGTAATGGTATCAAAGTATCGGCGGAAGAAGCCGAATGTCTCCCGTGGTCGCCGGGTGCATCTCCCGTCGAAGCGACTCGAAAACGGGACGCCCAGAGGAGTCTCCGCAACTGGCACAGGAGCGAGCCTAGGGAAGTAGGCGTAAACCCACAGCTGCAAGGTAAATACCAGTGCATTTATCAGAAAAAGCAGAATATATAGAATAACGCAGAAATGGCAGAGCCGTGTGTTGTGCAGTGTATTGTGTGCAGTGTACAGTGTGAGCAGTGTGCAGTGTACAGTGTGAGCAGTGTACAGTCAGTGTAAAGCAGAATGTATGTGTATGCCGTGTGTACAGTATACAGCAAGTGTAAAGCAGACTACAGTGTGTGCAGTGTACAGAGTACAGAAAGTACGAGGCAGAAATGAAAAAGCGGAGAAGGAATGTACCTCCCAAGCCCGCCAGTAGCCTCCAAGTAGCTGGCCGCTGCCGCGCGAAGCCGAGCTCATGTATCCGTAGAGAGTGGCCAGAGCGGCGCCACCCCAGTCGTAGTGCAAAATGTCCCGGGCGTCCACCAGTGCGCTGAGAAGACAGAGAGGCACGGTGTTCGCTCGGTCGGCGAAGATGGTAGTCCCGAATAGGAACATGAGGAAGCCGCGAGCATACCTCTCCACGTCCTCCGGGGTCATCTGCGCCTCCTCCTCCAACGCGGGCTGGACCCGAAACTGGACCTCAAACCAGGAATATCGAACGAAACCTGGGCGAGCTAGGGGTGGCGCCTCCCCCAGTAGATGGACCTGAGCTGCGGTCCACTCATCCATCGCGATGTCAAATGGGATCGGATCACCCCCCACCCCGATGCCTGTGAGCATCGAGAAATCATGAGGGGTCATCGTCATATCCCCTGCAGCAGAGAAATGAAAAGAATCGGTGGTGTCCCACCACCTCTCCGCCAGAGCGGCAAGGAGAGGCCTGTAAGTGGAGAGCCTAGAGAGTCCTCGGCAGAAGGCGCCAAAACCCGCTCGATCCACGATACGTCGGACTGCGCTAGGGAGCTCACCATACCACTCCCGAGCACCAGTATTCCCATACCCGCGAATGGTATGGGAACCCTCCTGTAAACAGAAAATAACAATTGCAAGACAACATTCAAAATGCAGTTTTGAACGAACAGATATAGCATGTATGCAAGTTTGTCAGATTCAGGCAAATACCGGGTGCCGGTGTGCTTACAGTGAAATACGTGTGATGTGTCAGCGTGTTTGGGTGTTTCAGAGCAGATATAGCATATGTGCAAGTTTGACAGATTCAGATAAATACTGGTTGCCAGTGCGTATGCAGCGAAATACAGTGAGTGCAGTGTGCTTGAATGATTCAGGGCTAGTGCAGTGTGTGTGCATGTGTCAGTCTCAAGCAGATACCAGTTGTATGTATGTTTACAGTCAACTAAAGTCTACAGCATATCAGTTTTCAGCAGTTAAAGAATACAACTAACTATGACAGTTTTTGTATCCTACATTGCGAAAAGTAAAGCAGAAGAAAGAGAGTTACCTCGGAAGTGCCGAATGAAAGGTGGGAGGTAGGCTCGCGCAGTAGTAGCTCAGGTGCCACATGCCTCTCGAAGCTCCGGAACTGACGCAGGCCGTCGGGGGGCAGAACATGGATCGCCGGTCGGTAGGTCGCCGGGTCGAACGGGCGCTCGCTCAGTGGTAAGAGCTCGACCCCGGGATCCATCTCGTGGTCCGGGGGAGTCCCGCCACGTGGAATATCGTCCGCCATATCCGAAAATGATGAGAAAATGGCCGGAGGAAGGAAAATCGGGCCGGAATACGAAGAGTCAACCGAAAAGTCGACTCCCGAGAGGGTCAGGAATGGCCGGAAAGGCCGGAATGTGAAAAGGCACGGAAATGAAGAGGAAAACAAGGGGAACAAACCCCGAAAAGGCGGAAACGCCAAACGAGGCACCGAAACAAAAATGTGATCGGTTGAAAATGTCCGAAACGCGAAGGAAATCGCGAATCCGACGACGAAACGGGTGTAGAACGCGAAGAAATGGACGAAAAATGAAAGAAAAACACTCTAGAGAGAGAGGGCAAGAGTTTTCGGCGGTGGAGAAGTGAGGAATAGGGTTTTGAAACCCTATTTTATAATGCCCAGAGTGAAAAGTCGAAACTGCCCCGATTCAGCAACTGTTTGCCGGTCGGCAATGTTTTGTGCCGGCCGGCACTTTTTTGTGCTGATGTAATTGTTTTTCAGCCAGTGGACAGCCGGTGGCCTCCCCTCCCGGCCGGTGATGTTCCCACAACCTTTTAGGCCATATGAGAAGTTTTTGGTCTTCATAGCTCAAGAAAGTGCAAGAAAGAGCATCTCCGTTGCTCAACCGGCCTCTGTTCTGACTTCGGACTGCATCTGCCGTGCGTAGCACTCCAACCCATGCAGGGTGTATCCTTTTCGTATCCTTTTGACTTTTACAAGGTCCAAAAGTTGCCCCATGTATATCGCATATCAATCGCACTGTTTTGTGCATTTCAAACCGTCGCACTGTTTTGTGCATTTCAAACCGTCGCACTGTTTTGTGCATTTCAAACCATTGCACTGTTTTGTGCATTTCAAACTATCGCACTGTTTTGTGCACATCAATTGCATCTTGCATGCATCCATTCGCGCTATCTTGCGCATCTTGCTTGTACTTGTTAGTACATTGCATTGTTTTGAACACAAACCGGCTTCGCGTAGCGTATAAGTCCAACTTTCAAAACCGGCTTCGCGTAGCGTATAAGTCCAACTTTCAAAACCGGCTTCGCGTAGCGTATAAGTCCAACTTTCAAAACCGGCTTCGCGTAGCGTATAAATCCAATTGTCAAAATCTTTTTTTTGCACCTTATGAGGCGTGCGTGTCTCATTTGTATCATCTTTACATTCCGTATGGCACGCGTGCCGCACTTGCATCATCATGCATTTGCATCTCAAAAAAAAAAAAAAAAACATGCATTGTCATGCATACATCATGCATTCCGGTCTAGGAGACCTTAAATCCTCTAAAGGTGCAATTCCTTTGGTGTTCGTCGTGCTCGAACGACTTCCGGTGGTCTGGTAAGGCTACCTGCCTATGTTTGCGGTGAGTTCCTAGAAGACCAACTGGGACGGTGGAAACTAGAGTTCGAATGGCTTATGCCTAGAACGCAAAGGTTCGGGAGTTCCGAGACTAAAGTCTGGTTTAAATACCCAGGGGTGTACCCTCGGCTTGAAATCTGTATGGAAGCCCCATAGATTGAGGCAGCATGTCTGCGCCTCAGTTCTGGATACTGAACCAACCTAGTATATTGCCCTATTGGTAAGATAGGGAAAACTGCAATCATAGTCATTGCATCATAGTGCATTGTCATGCATTTCCATTGTAGCTTGCATGCATCCATTGCATTTTCCCCAGTAGGTTGCATCACACTGCATTGTCATGCATATTTGTAAATATCCATTCCATTGCATATTTGTAGATATTGCATTGTAGATTGCATGCATTCATTGCATCGCCTTCCACCTATGGCTTGCGCCTTTCCAGGTTGAGCTTGGTCTGGTATGCGCCCTTACTTTTCATGTTAAAACACAGTTCTGCATGTGTATCGCGCCGATTCCACGTTGGTATGTTGGTTTGAGGGTTGCGGCACCTTTTCTGTGTTACACATGGCTTGTATGCGTACATGCCTTTCCTAGGCAAGATTCGGTTTGGCTTGCGTGCCATATCCATTGTATCCATATCCACTCCATTGCATATTTGTAGATATTGCATTGTAGATTGCATGCATTCATCGCATCGCCTTCCGCCTATGGCTTGCGCCTTTCCATGTTGAGCTTGGTCTGGTATGTGCCCTTACTTTTCATGTTAAAACACAGTTTTGCATGTGTATCGCGCCGATTCCACGCTGGTATGTTGGTTGAGGGTTGCGGCACCTTTTCTGTGTTACACATGGCCTGTATGTGTACATACCTTTCCTAAGCAAGATTTGGTTTGGCCTACGTGCCATATCCATTGCCATCTTCCTAGCATATCCATACATATTACATTGTAGTGTAATTTCTGCATTCGGCATTAGGATCGTAATCCTTTCTCCAGCGGGTCGTTTCCCCACTTATGTCAATTCCACCCAATACTTGTTCTCGCGTCTGTCTACAATGCTCATAGTTCAGTTGACCGTTCTATGGTAGACAGACTTGTTATCTCCATCAATCTATTTGACATAGGTGTGGTTTTGAACCGCTCATGATTGGATCATGATTCAAATGCTTTGCATGTAGCTTGCATTGTTTCAATTACATTGCATC
Organism: Camellia sinensis; assembly: GCF_055761805.1. Taxonomy (NCBI): domain Eukaryota; kingdom Viridiplantae; phylum Streptophyta; class Magnoliopsida; order Ericales; family Theaceae; genus Camellia; species Camellia sinensis. Next base: position 78,714,928 of record NC_138964.1, read on the forward strand.
TTCATTTGCATTGTTTATACATTGTTTTGTATATATTGCATATCGTTTTGCGTCCATTTTGCATTGTCATGCATATTGCTAACAATATTGTACCTGTTAAGTTTGTTTTCTTTGCAGGCACGATATTGTATGTACGGTTCATTTGAAGCTGGTGCAACCAGACGAGCCGCACATGTATTGTATCTCCCGAGTGAGACGTATTGAGAATTGCATAATTCTCTTACATCCTTTCTGCATTGTAGTGTAGTTCGGTGTATGCTAGCTTAAAACTGTCGCATGTATGCTTCATTACAGCTTTCTTTGCATGATCATAAGTTATGTCCGGCTTCGTGCATTGTTTTGCATTTTGCCCCTGCCTTCGGGCGCATATCTTGATTGTCTTGCATGTTTGTCTAAGTCTTCGGCCTTGTCAAAAATGGGTCGTCTCTGGGCTTTGACATTCACTCCCGTCATTGTTATGACTTTCGAGTTCTGTCAAAGAGGGGCAACTGTAGACACCCCATTTTTGACCGTCCTCAAGACTTGGACGTCACCGTTTGAACACTCGGTGATTATCCATGTTTGTGTTTGTTCGGAGTTCCCGGAGGTCTCGGCTCGCGTGCCTTGCCTCAGGATCTCCGAACTCGACCGTTTAGTGTCTGGTTTTGCACCAAACACTTGTGTTTTGCCTTGGAAGGGAAGGGTAGGGCTTGTAGACCATCAACACCCACCACCGGCAGTGGCTAGAGGCCACCGGCTGGTGTTTGCTGCCACCGGCAATGTTTATTGCCGGCCGGCACTATTTGTTGCCGGTCAGCACTATTTAGTGCCGGCCGGCACTCCTTTTGGCCAAGATGGCATTTTTGGCCGGCCGATTGCTGTTCATCTGCTTCTGCAGATATTTTTAGACAGCTGTCTTGCTTTTGCATCCCTCCATACACGTGTATGGAGGGATCTCCCTCTTGTAAAGCTTGTCTTGTAAGCTTTACAAGACATATAGAGAGAGGCTCTCTCTTGAGGCAAAGAGAGAAGACTTAGGTTAGAGAGTTTAGATATTTTGAGAGCAAAAAACAGCCATTGTTGAGCTCTGGTTCTAGGGTTTGAGTTAGATACATTTTCTATCTCTCTTTCCCTCTTATTTTGTGCACTAGGTGTTTTGTGTCTTACTATTGCACACAAACACCTAGTGTTTCACCTTCCTCTTGGAACTGAGGTTCTAAAGGACTGGTTTTGAAGTTTTGGTGTTGGATTCAAGCTAAAGGAGGCCATTGGAGCACCATTTGTGAAGGGATCATCAAGGGTAAGAAACTTACACCTTTTTTCCCAAATTTTGCATTGATTTTCTACCTATCTTAGAGCTGTTTTTGTGTTTATTGTATAACATAAAAAAGTTCAGTTTTTAGGCCCTCTTTATTGTTTATTTAGAGTGTTTTGTTGTTTGAGGGTGGTTGACCCCCCTTAAGCCTTGAAAGGCCTCTTTTTGGGCCATTTTGTGCTAGCTCCGGGATTTTGGTGTTGGGGTCTCTTCACCACTGAAATCTTGAGGGATTTCAGTGGTGAAGATGATGCCTTGAAGTCCCAAGAAGGAGAGGGCCACCCCCTCTCCTTGTTGTCCTTGAAAAGGGCTTGTTTTGGCCTCTTGAGAGAGCATTATGTTTGAGGGTGTATTGACCATGACTTGGCTGTTTTTCATGCTTAATATGTCATGTTATGCCTCTGTTTTTTCTTGGTTTTGGTACTCCATGCATGCTTAGCATAGTTGCCTTGTAATGCCACGTTATTGCCTCAATGTGCCTTAGGTTGTTAGCCTTTGTTGGAGCATGTTTTAGGCTTAGTCTTGTGAAGATTTTATGCATGTTTTGCCATGTTCTAGGTCTGTCCTAGGTTGTTTGGGTTGATTTTGGCATGCTTGGTATAGCTCCTTTGTATTTGGGCTTATTGGCCTTGAGTATGTGCATGTGTAGCATGACATCTTTGCATCGATTTGGTGATTTGGGGTCACCCCACATGTTATTTCAGTCCCATTTCCATGCTTGTTTGATTGCCTTGCATGCCTCTTTAATGCTTTGGAAGCTTGTATAGCAATGCTCCATGTTTTGGTGTTTATGCATGCCTTTGTTTTGAGTCATTTGGATGCCATCTAAGTGATCCTTAGGCCTTGTATTAATGTCCCAAAACTCTGTTTTTGGTCAATAAGCTCATGCCATGTTTGGTCTTGCTTAGTGTAGTCTAATGCTCTATTGGTTTGTTTTGAGCACTTAGGCCATTTGTTGCATATTTGGCTTGATGTATTGTTTGGTTTGGCACCATGTTTTAGCATGATTTCAATGCTTATGTTGCATGCTAATTAGTCCATGATTCCCCCTTTCAAATGTGTTTGAGGGTTGTTCAATTTGTGCTTAAGTGGTGGCCTTCAATTAGGTGCATGTGTGCATATATTTGGTCCCTCATTATAGCATTTTGGCTACTGTTTTAGGCGTATTTAGAGCTGCCTAATTCATGCATAAGTCCATCTTTGCATCCATTTGCATGCCCCTATGTTTGCTTGTATGCTTGCATAAGTTAGTTGCCATGCCATGTTGCATCCTTAGCTTGCATGCTTAGGTTGCATTGCATCTTGCATGCATGCCTTGTTCCTTGACCTGATGATAGGAATTGGGTCTTGTTTGGTTTGATTGGTTTGCATTGCATTTGAAATCAAAGTTGCATACTTGGTTCTTTGGGCCATCATGCATGGAAATGCGTGATTGGTGGTCCGAGAATCGAGGCACATGCCCCTTTGAGTCATTATCATGATAAGGGACATGGTTGGTGCATATATGCCTTGAATTGTGCTGCCATGCTTTGCCTTGCCCTCTGTTGCTGTCATTTGCAGATTCTGCAGGAACATTCTGCCGACCGGCAGTGTAAGGTGCCGACCGGCAACAATTACCCTGCCGACAGCTTCATTTTGTGCCGATGGCCACAAACCACTGCCGGTGGTAATTCCACTCAGCCGATGACACTCCCCAGTGTCCAGGGATGCAGTCTTGAGGTTTTGACAGCCTCCAGAGGAGTGAAGGAAGGAAAACAGAGGCAGCCTATGCATGGCAGCGCGTTTCCCGAGGCGGTTTATCTGTTTTCTTAGCTTAATTTAATTTGTTAATTAAATTAATTAATTTGTAATTATTAATTAGCTTGCGTAGTTAATTAATTTGTAATATTTATTTGGTCCCTCCGAGTGAGGGCAAATCTATAATAAGTGTGCGTGAGTGTGTGTATGTCTTCCAACCTCACGCCTTTCTTCCCTTTTATTTACCTGCTTATGATGGTAGATTAGGGCATGTTTAATTTAGCATACCTTATGCTATGCATGAGTGCATTCATGCATTTGTACTGCATGCATTAGGCTCGGTACATCACGCTAACTGCATCTGTATTTCGATTCAAAAATTGAATATGTGATAGTTGATCGCATTTCATATGCCATGCTTAGGTTAGCCGAGCCTATCTAATTGCATCCTGTATGTGTTGCATTAGGCAATTTAACATGAACTAGGACACGCATGTTTGCTAACTAGTTTACTGTTTTGGCACGGAGTACAATGTAAGTATTTTCGCTTTAGCATCTCGCATGCGTGTGAATGTTAACATGACAGTATGCTTGCCATGTGGCTAGATGCTTATGTGATAAAATGTTTTGAATGCCTGTGGGTGAAGGTTGGATTGTTTGAGTTGGAAAAACTCATTGAAATCCGTGTTTTAGCCTACTTGCGAGTAGCAAATTCCAAAGCATTTTCAAAACGAACGGATATGCAATGTTTCTTTCCAAATTAGGCAATCTAGTCTATACTTGTTTGCTGCGCGCATAACATAGTAATTCTAGGCTAATAAATGGAATAAGAACACATAACGTTTTCAAAATCGGATATCATGGTTAGTAGAGGCCGGTCTTCGGACCGGGCGAAAGGGGGTGCTCATAGCTGACCTTCCCCGATCGTACCCAAGCTCCCGAGCCGAGACAACTCCGGTGATGACGGACATGTGGCCTTCGGCACCGAGTCAGGGTTTCCTAAATTTCCCCATTTTAAAAATATTTAGGTGGCGACTCTGTATCTGGCAAAGCAGTCCATGTTTGGCACTACTTTTTCAAAAATCTGTTTCTCAAAATGATTTGCCAGATTTGGACTCTTTGGTTCAGATTAAGAACCGCGACAACAAAAATCGCGAGTCCAAACTGTAGCAGCGAGGTCCCCCCCCCCCCCGCGGGCGCTGTTACACTTCTCCACCACCAAGCTTTCTCTATTATTCTCTTTTTCTCTCCCTTAGCTGAATGTAGTGTGTGGTTATGTATATGTGTTCAACAAATGGGGATGAATGGTATATTTATAGAGGATTTGATGCGAAAAATCCAATATGCCCATTGGTTTCAATTTAATTGAATAGTGCCTTGATTTAGTTTGAATGAAATGGAATGAGGGATGATTAGGACCTTAATTATATCTCTAATCATGATCTAATTAGGTTTAGGGCTAATTAATTACTTCTAGTTACAAGTACACATGTGTATATATAACAAATCTATATTGTACCTAGGTTCATGATGGTTCCAAGTTTCAAGGGAGTTTTTATCCTAAGTGTATCCTAGAAAATCCTAGCGTATCCTGGGAAGGTAAAGTAGCCGGCCATGTGCTCTGGATTAGGAGATTATGTGTAAAATTTGATGTAATATTTCTAGACAAAGATTGAATTAAGGTACAAACTTATATATTTGATTTGATTTTGATGATTTTAGAGATTTTACTCTAATTATAGCCTGGAAGGGGGGGGGGGGGTGGTATGATAGTTAGCCTTGTGTTCAATATTTGGGGGATTTTCCTATTTATTTTGTGTACGAATTCTATAGATGTTGTGCACAAAAGATTTGATGAATAAAAGATACAAGTGTATATATATTTGTACGAGCATGAAATAATCTTCTTGTATAATTCTATTGACCAAGTTTGCACTCCTCCAAATGTCGTACTTTACTACCCGAAAACACAAACGTGAGCTAGCTGGCAGGTGTGCGCCGGAAACCTCTCCGATGCCTAAGTCAGCAAAATAGACAAAAGACACAAAAACTCTGGGTATTTAAGAGTAAAAATTGTGATACCTTTACACAAGTCCTGTTACAAGTTTTTGTAGGTCCTGTGTGGCACAATCCTAGTAGGACTCTTATTCTCCTTAGCAGAGTCCTCCTAGAAATCATACTTCCAAGGATAATATCTATTCTGGTAACACCCTACTCACTACCAACCAAGTGAGATGGCATAAACCTCCTTACCTCGGCTCGGTAGTACGCTCAACCGAGCTAGCATGGCCCTACCATACGTTGGACAACCAAGATGGTAATCGACTGAGATAAACCCTAGTTCGGTACTCTGCTACAATCTTATGCCAGCCGTTCTTGGATCAAATATTAATCACCTCGATCCAAGTGTTTGGCCGAATATCCGCCCACAGCACGGCCTAACGACCAAGAGGCTGTACCTAGATCGGTCCATTCTAACAGATGGACTTAGCTCGACCCAATTTAAATAAATTACCCTCTCAATTGCCCCTTAATTCTATTTGCGTAGCATGATTGGGATTAGTTTTCTCAAGCTGTGCTAAGATATTCAAACCAACCGAACTAAAAGCAACCCAACCGAGCTAAAATACTCCATCCAACCGAACTACAGACACGTTTGTCACTAGGTAGCTCGGTCTTCTTAGAACTGTGCCTGTCACACAGCCCGTCATTTCACGTACCTAACATCATGTCTTTACTGGGACACGTGGCATGTGCCCATTGCTCCTCTATATTGTGACAGCCGTCAATCATAACTCTTGAAATTGGAATAGTCCCGCTGTTTTAGTGTTTATACAAAACCTATTTCTTGAATCAAACATTCTTACTGTTCATCTTCTCTCCCTTGCATTCTGAGCTTCATATCTGTACCCTCTCTGCTCTGCTCCCCTTCTTGATGGTTCTCTTGTTGATTGGATTTCATTCTCACGCTCTAAATCCATAAGTCGATCATGTCTCTTTCTCCTTTTTACTGATGTTCCTTTTTGTTTATTTTCTAAAGACCAATTCTCTTAACACCATATATGCGCGTTTATAGAGTTTGAACAAATACCATAAACCCGAAACCACATGCTCAAACCTAAAAACAAATTGACTGGATTTAGAACCAGTCTAGAACACAATTTTTGATCCAAATATCGTGTTGTGACCAAAATGGGAACCTGTTTTGTGACCTTTAGGATTGCTTTTGACCAAAATAGAAATACTTTGATCAACAACCGAGCTATAATTCTTGAGCAGGTCATGTTCCCTGGCCGAACTAGGCATTTTTTGTTGACCCAATTGTAGCTGAGCTAAGTTTATTTAGCGTTGGCTATTTACTTAGCCCAGTCCATTAGCTGGGCATAACACTTTTTATTTCCACTTTGTAGACTTCACTAGGTTGGCCAAGCACACCCTTGCACTCTGCCCCTAGGTAGTTTTGCTCAACTAAGCCAACCAAAGCCACATCAACACCGAGCTAGGCCGCCATATACATTTTAACATTACCATTCTTTAAGTTAAATGGGAAAATACCGATTTCTGGTGGACTCCCTTGAAGCCATGGCCAAATTTCAAAGAGATTACCACATTCTAGACGACGTCCACCTTTCCTTAGCCAAGCTAGACACCACACCATGGGGTAAGTCAGGATTTGTTCCTTTCACCATGGTGTCCATTGTAAATGGGGAACTTCGATTCCCAGTCAAACCCTTAATCTGCGAATTCCCAATGGGGAACTTCGATTCCCACTCAATTATCAACCAACACCTATAGGATCATTAACAGGATTGCCGAGCTAAATCGTCGCCTTGGTCTCAACCTCAGTTTGGCCGAGCTGTTTCATCAATATTCGTTCGGCCAGAATGCCGACAGCTGGGTTTATTACCTTAGAGTCAGGAGAGGCCGAGGGAAAATTTTCAAGAAAACACCATATAAAGACGTAAACGATGATGACTTTCTCTAGGTGTTAGGAAATTTTGAAGACCAAGAAGCCCAAATGCCGGGCTATAATATAAATTGGAATAAAAGAACAACTGGTAAGAGCAATCCAGTTTAATTTTCCTTGCTATTTCAATAACCACTGTGCTAACCCTTGTGATTGTCCCTTGTGCAGATTTGAACCAGCTTAAATCCAACTATGCTTATGCCAACCAGGCCGCACTACGAGTCGCGCTCCGCTACCGCAACCGAGATTGGACCGAGCTCCTAAATTTTGAGCCGACCTATCGGTATAGCAGTAAGAGAAAAAGCAAGGTTACAGATTTTCTTCTTGAATCGTCACCTTAACCAGATCCTAACCTGCCTCAGATCAACCTCATTCCCCTAACCGAAGAGCAAGAGATGGCCAAAAGAAGGGCCGTGCGAGCTCTTATCACTGAACAAACCTTTGCTGAAAACCAAACCAAATAGGCACCATCCGGTCAACCGCGCGAGATAGTGGTTGCACTTCCAACCACCAGGGCAACAACATCCTGGCCGAGCAAGCGTACGTGTACCTCATCGACCGAACCGCAACATTTGGTGGATGAGGAAGAGACCGCGCTACCTGATCCTGTGTTGCTAAGCCTAGAGCCTGCTCGTTCTGGTCGAGCATGCCCTTCTGAATGGGCACCCTCAATGTCCTACAAGAACCATGCTGTATCCACCAAGGATTCAGTGGTTGTTGAGAAGGACCATATGCTCGCGTCCAACCTTTCAAAAAGTCTCCACCTTCCAGCCGACATGGAGCACCACGACCACTTGACCGAACTTAAGGCCATTCGGTCGGCTTCAAAATTGATGGTTCTAGTAAGTCCACTTGCTATTTTAAGTCTTCTGTGTTTTTACTTTTTGTTCAATTTGTAGCCTAACACTCATTTGTTTAAACCGCAGGCCTTGCAAAAAAACCATGTAGCACACAAACGTGTGCTTGAACTGCAAAACACAGCGCGGTCAGCCATGGCTGATTCGAACACCAAGATGGCTGAGTTGAAAGAAGTAAAGGCTAAATTGGCCGAGATGGTTGATGAAAATGAGCGTCTGGCTGATCTAGTCAACGCGGCCGAGGTTGACAAGCAAAAAGCCTTGGCTGAGAAAAAAGATCGGTAGTTGCACGACTGGCCAAACTAGAAAAGAAAACGAACGCCGAGATCTAGGAGTGGAAGAAGAAGACATTGGATGCTGAAGATCAAGTTTACAAGGAGGGGAAAGAAGCCTACATCTAGTAGTACGAAGCAGCAAAAGATATTTTCTTCAAATACGGATAGAAGGCTACGGCTGCCAAGCTTAGTTAGGGGTATGACTCCGAAATCTTTCTGAACCCTCCCCATCACTTCATACCGAGCTACATGACGGATTATGAAAACGCGGTCCAACAGAAGTTTCTTCAAGAGGGAGAGGAGGAAGAAGAGACCCTTGATCCAGCTAATGCCCCTCTTGCCAACACCAACCTTGGTCTTCAGTTTTCCCTATCTGCTCGGGTGGATCCGCTTAGTTAGCCTGCGCCAAGCACGATTGATGGGGTGCCTGTGACCGAACTATCCCCAGGACCAGCTGCCAAAACCAGCCTATCCAGCAACGAAGTACGGGTTAACCTAGACACTGACCTTGATGATTTTTTTGCTTGATATCGAAACCTGTTTTTCTTATTTTTCGCTATTTTTTCTTTTGTTTTTTATGAAATGTAACCGGGCTATACACCCCACCTTTTGTAATCGCTTGCCAATGAATGAAATTGTTTCTCCTTGCTTGGTTATTTTCTTGCTTGGTTACTGCACTTTTCCTCTCTATAGTGTTTCATCTTTACTGCAAGCCTAGCCGGTCTAGTTAGCTCGACTTTACCTTATCCTGCCCACCTTTTTCTGCCGAGATACTTATCTCGGCCGAAGAACAAGCTTGGGAAACTGTCGAACCTTTGTAACCGAGATCTTTGTTTTGATCTTTAACTCAGCTAAAAGGAAAAAGGTGTTGATCAAAACCTGTCAACTTTCTTGAGCCGAGATCCTTATCTCGGTTGAAGAAAAGAAAAATTGTTGGTAAAACCTGCCCACCTTCTTGAGCCTAGATCCTTATCTCGGCTGAAGAGTGAATTAAGTATTGGTTAAACCTGCCAATTTTCTTAATTGCCCCCAATTGGGCGAACAACTTTTACAAACAGAGAAAAGAATTTTTACCAAAAAAATGTCTACTTATTTTATTGAAAAAGAAAAATTACAATTGTTTAAAAAAATAAAATACTCTGAGTCCACATCTTCTAAGTGATATGCCCCTTTTCCAGCCAAACCAATCACTCTGTATGGTCCTTCCCAGTTAGGTCCTAATTTGCCATCTCCAGGTATCAAGATGTTTCCCATAACTTTGCGCAGTATCCAATCTCCAATCTTGAATTGCCTGGGGTGCACCGCTTTATTGTATTTCCTGGACAATTCCTATTGATACGAGGCAATGTACACCAACGTTCTTTCTCTTTTTTCCTCTGCAAGGTCGAGTTCTAGGGATATGGCCTCGCCATTCAAGTCTGGATCAAAAGTTTTACTTTTGATGGTGGGGAGACCAATTTCTAGAGGGATTACTGCCTCCATGCCATAAGCCAAGGAAAAAGGTGTTTCGCCAGTTGATTGCTGAGGTGTAGTTTGGTAAGCTCATAAGACGTGGTGGAGTTCCACAGCCCACTTGCCTTTTTCCTTTTCCAACCTCTTTTTCAGGCCATCTAAGACTACTTTGTTAGAAGCTTCGGTCTGGCCATTGGCTTAGGGGTATGCCGGCGTAGAGTTGTAGAATTCTATCTTGTATTCTTTGCAAAAACCCCTAAAGATTTTTCCATCAAACTGAGTGTCGTTGTCAGATATTAGAGCCTTGGGTATTCTAAACCAGATTATAATGTTTTGCCAGAGAAACTTCTTGACGTTCTTTTCTTTTATGGATGTGAGTGCCTCTACTTCTACCCATTTTGTGAAGTAGTCCATTGCTGCGAGAAAGAACTTTCTGTTGCCTGGCGCGGTTGGGAGTGGTCTTACTATATCCAGGCCCCACATTGCAAAGGGCCACGGGCTGGTCAAAGGTAGGAGCTCTCTGGTCGGTTGATGTATTCAATGTGCGAACTTCTGACATTTCTCACACTTCTTGACATATTTCTCTATGTTTGCTTGTATGTACGGCCACCAATACCCTTGTGAAATTGCTTGGTAGGCCAGCGATCTTCCCCCTTGGTGGCTTTCGCAAACGCCTTCGTATATTTTGAACAAAATTGCCTCGACCTTGCTGGGATGGACACACTTCAAGTAAGGCCCTGTGAAGGATTTTTTGTACAATGGTAGTGATGGGGAGAGCCAAAATCACTGTGACTTTGCTCTAATTTTGTTGGTTTTTTTTTTCTTTTCTTCAGGTAAGTTGCCATCTTTTAAAAATACTATAATGGGATCCATCCATAAAGGGCCTAGATCGGTACAACATGCTTTGGCTACTTTCGACTCTTCAATACTTAGTCTGGGTAGGAAGTCAATTAACAATGGGTGTGGGATAAACGTATCTGCCATTGATGTAAAACTAGCTAGCTCATCTGCTCTACTATTTTCCTCTCGATCGATTTGATCTATCAGAACTACTTCAAACTTCATGATCTCCTTTCTGACTAACTCTTGGTACTTGGCCATTCTATCATCCTTTGCTTCGTAGTCGCCCAAAATTTGGTTGACTACCAGTTGGGAGTCACTATATACCATTAGCTCGATGGCCTTCATGCGAAATATTGACTTCAAACCTGCTAATAATGCTTCATACTCTGCCTCGTTGTTGGATGCTAGAAAGCCAAGGTTGATTGCCTATTCAACGGTCAAGCCTTCTGGTGAGATAAGAACTACGCCGAGTCCTACACCGTATCTGTTGGACGCTCCATCAACGATGAGCTTCCACATCTCTCCTACAAACAACTTCTAGCAAATGAAGGGGTCTGATGACGTCTTAGGATTTGGAGCATCGTCGCCGATGCTATTTTCTTCAAAGTTGTTGGTCGTCATTATGATCTGGTCCTCACTGTTTAGGACTAGACTTTCAGTTGTGTCTTCGCTTGTCATACTGTGGGTTGCTCCTTCTTTCCTTTCTGAAAAGCTGAACGGTTTGTTATGCAGTTGAGTGCCCTACTGTGGAGGTTGCCCTATCCCTGCGGCACTTTTCCCTTTTTCTTTGGTTAAGTCGATCGGGCAAACTTGATGACTTCCTGGGGAGAATTTGGCCATGAAGTCTGCTAAAGCTCGTGCTTTTATTGCAGTTCTTGGCTGAAACTTAATGTCGAACTGCCCTAACTCCACTGCCCATTTCAAAATTTGTCTAGAAAAATCCGCCCTCTCAAACAAGGCTTTTAATGGGACAGTTGTTAAAATAATCACAGTGTGGGCATGGAAGTAGTGCGACAATTTCCTGGAAACCATCATCAAAGCTAAGGCCAACTTCTCTGTTGGTAGGTACCTTGTTTTGGCGCCCAACAATGCCTTGATAACATAAAAGATAGGTAGGTATGTAGACTTGACTTGCTTCATGCCCCTCCTTTCGGAGTGGCTTGAATTGGTCCTACAGTTCAGACTTCTGTCACAGTTCTGAATCTAATCTCACAAAATGCAATGCAAGACTGATAAACACCAAAGAGTCCAATCCGGCAAATCATTTTGGAAAATCGATTTTAGATCAAATAATGCCAAAACTGGACTGTTTTGCCAGATTACAGACTCGCCACCTAAATATTTTGTTTTTGGAAAATTTAGGAAACCCTAACTCGTGCCAAAGGCCACGCGTCCGTCATTACCAAAGTTGTCTCGGCTCGGGAACTTGGGTACGAGAGGGGAAGGTCTTGAAATGAGCACCCCCGCTCACCCGATCAAAGGATCGGCCTCTACTAAGCATGATATGTTGTTTTATAAACCTCATGTGTTCTTATTCCAGTTATTAGCTAACTTTACTATGTGACGCGCACGCAAGTATAGACTAAATCGCAAGATTTGGAACAACTAAACTCATATTTGTTTTCAAAAATGGCTTGAAGGTGCCACTCGCAAGTGGGCTAAAGCGCGGATTTGCCATCAAACATGATGGGCTTAAAACATGATTTGCCACATCGCAAAGTGGGCTTAAAACTCATAATTGATGAATTTTCTTAATTCAAGCAACGAAGCCTTCATCCACAGGCATTCATGCAGTTAATCACTTAAGCAAATAGCCTCATGGCAAGCATGCTAAACATGGCAACACTCACACTCATGCAAGTATGCTAAAGCGTAAAACTTACAGTGTACTTTAAGCCAAAACAAAAGCTAATTAGAAAGAATGCATGATCCTAACTATGTTAAATGCCTAATGCAACACATACAATAATGTAATTAATAGGCTCGGCTATCTAAGATAGCATATGAATGTGACAATTTGATACACGTATTCAAAGGAGTGTTGAAATATGATGCAGTTTGAATGATGCCCGGTGCACGCAAGACAAATGAATGATGCAAACATGCGAGCATAAGGTATGCTAATCGAAAAACATGCCCTAATCTAACCATCAAAAGCGGTTAAATAAAAGGGCGAAAGAAGTGGGGTTGGAAGACATGCACACACACACACATGCACACTTATTACAACATTGTGCCCTTGCAAAGGAGGGTTTGAATAAATAAGCTAAGCTAAACTAAGCTAAGCTAATTATTACAAAACAACTAATAAACTATTCTAAGCTAATTAATTATTACAAACCAAATTGAATCTAATAATTAGCTATGCTAACTAATTAAAGCAATAAAATGGCCTTGCGGGCGAGGGAGACATGCATGATCGGTTGGCTTCTTTCCGAAAATCCACCGCCTTGCCTTTGGATGCCTCTGTTTGCACTTTGCTTTGCTCTCTGAACCTTACACCAATTAACAGACTGCCTTTGCTCCAAAATAAGAACATTTTGAGCAACTCTTCAGCTGGTGGCCAGTTGGCTACCATAGGTGGCTGTTGGCCACTGCCACTGGGCTGTCGGCCACTATTTGTGGCTGTCGGCCATCCTTTCCTTGGAATTCTCTTTTTTGCTACAATGGAGAGCAAACAGAGGCAAAGCAGTGTATTCTGCAAGGAATGTGTGTACTGCCACCTCCTTATCATGTCTCAAGCTCGAAGGAGTATGGCACTTGGCTCTTAAGCCACCAATCAAGCATTTTCATGCATGATGGCCAAAGAACCAAGCTCGTACAAGCTTAGTGAATGCGCACATAAGACTCAAATGGCCACCACCCTATCATGTATGATCAAGGGTGATGACGACCAAGAAATGTGACACATTTCACCACTTCGAGTATGAAACGTCTCACTTTTCTTGTGTTTGGATTGACGTCCGATCCAAACACATGCAATGCAAACAACATGCTTATCTTAGTCATGTTTTATTTAGTTCAATTTTATTTACTCATTTTAGAATTACCAAGCCATTCTTTAGTTGGTTAAGTCCAATGTGAAAGTCCTCTAATTGGAAAGATGGCCTAAGCCACAAGTGCCTTGTGCATGAAAGAGGTCTCATGCTGTTGGTTAGTAGAAACCCTCAAAAGAGGATTAAAACCATTAAGCATGAGTGCCTCAATTTCATGCTCAAGCCAACAAGGGGCTCAAGACCACTTTCAAAACCAAATTAAAAAGTGAAGAATAGAGGGATGTTGCAAACTTTCAGTGCTAATATGGCATGAAAAATAATGCTAAAAACATGCAAGCAACACATGCATAACATGTTAAAAGCCAAAAACATCAAAGCTAGTGAAGAGCATTACACTAGAGGCGTGCAATACTAAGCTTAAATGACCAAACCAGCTCTGGATAGAGGTTAAACATGCTAAAACAGAGGCTAAATCATGCTGAGATAGAAGCATAAATAGCAAGAAAAACATGCTCACATGTTGGTTCACAAACAAGGCCTAAAGTACAACTCTCAAAAGCAATGAAAGACTGATATAAGTGAGAATGTGACAGAGGCATATGCACTGAAATTACATGCAAAATGATGTTATAGCATGCAAACAACTCAAGTAAGAAATGCTAGAAGCCTTAAAACACTAAGCTAGTGAGGCCATTTGCACTATAGCCATACAAAGCATGAGTCATATGACCAAGACCACCCAAAATAGAGTTAAATCATGCTAAATCAGTGACTGAAACATGCTGAGATCAAGTCATAAGCAGGTAGAAAAACATGCTCACATGCTAGGCTAACTACACATGCAAACAAGACACAAGGAGGGGAGGCCACCCCCTCCTATTTTGGGCCTCAAAACCAACTTTTTACCACTGAAATTCCCCTGGAATTCAATGGTTAAAAGGCTAAGAAAAGGGTGTTTCAAAAGCTTTGAAAGATGGCTCCAAAGGCTTTACAAGCCAAAGAGCAAAGGGAGGAAACCACCTCCTAACTAAACAAGGTTCAAACCACCATTTTATAACCTTAAAAATAGAGTTTTTTTTGGAGGTTAAAACCAGCCTCAAAGTAGTGTGCAAAGGTGGCCAAACAATGAATTAAAACAAAGCTTTAAGGAGGGTAAGGCATTACCCTCGCAGCACAGCAACAAACAGCACAATTTTTGAGCCAAAACCAAGCTTAAGACCTCAAACCAAGCCTCAAAGAACCTCAGCTCCAAGGTAAAGGTGTTTGGCTAAGGGTCTTAGAACAAAAGTGTAGAGAAAACTAACTTTCAAGCACTACATAGGAAGAGAGAGAGAATTCTAGAGAGAGAGAGTGAAATTTTGCTCACAAATTTTCTAAAACTTCGAAATGGGGGAGTGACCCCCCATTATATAGAAAAACAAGCCAAAAGCTTGGCTTCATCCTTCCATACACGTGTATGGAGGATACACTCAGTGATCAACAGCTGGCACAACTGGCAAATAAATATCTGAAAAAAGGAGAAAAATGGCTGTCAGCTATCAGTAGTGGCTGACCGGACACACATGTAGCCGATCGGCCACCACTGATAGCCGGCAGGCACAAGCCATGGCCGATGGACATTGGGGATGGCCGACAAGCCGCCCTCTCCTCCAGATTCAAAGAAACAAGTTCTTGGTCCACAACCAAGCAACAGACAAGTTGAGAGGCTCCAAGGCAAGGCGCTCAGCCGAGACCTTTAGAGACTCAAAAGGAACACGAGCGAGCACAACCATCGGGTGTTCAAATGATGACGTCCAAGTCTTGAGGACGGTCAAAAATGGGGTGTCTACAAGGTGTTGTATTCCCTCAGCTCATACCAACACTGCGCTGACTGCATGCTGGAAAACCGCTAAGTATAAAAAGAGTTCCTCCTCTAGTATTGGGGTTACCAACAACGGTGGGGAGGCCATGTATTCTTTCAGGCTTTCTAGAGCACGGTCGCACTCGTTATCCCACTCAAACTTGGCCTTTAGTGCCGCAAGAATGGTAGACACCTATCTGATGATCGGCTTATGAATCGGTTTAGCGCAGCTGCTAGGCTAGTGAGATGCTGCACCTTATTGACTGTGCTGGGCCTCTCAAGATCTTGGATGACTTTGATCTGAGATGGATCAGCTTCTATATCCCGGTTGGTCTCTAGAAAGCCTAGGAATTTTCCTGACCCCACGCCGAACGCACACTTGGATGTGTTCAGTCGCAGCTTGTGGGACTTCAAAATTTGAAACATCTCATCTAAGTTCTTGATATGGTCCCCCTTATTCTTACTTTGGACCACCATATCATCTATGTAAGCTTCCATTGTTCTGCCAAACAATGGCTCAAACATTTTGGTGATCATCCGTTGGAATGTTGCCCCCGCATTTTTTAAGCCAAAGGGCATGACCTTTTAATAACATAATCCTTTGGGAGTTGTAAATGATGTGACCTTCTGGTCCAGTTTATACATAGCAATCTGATGGTAACCGCGATACGCATCAAGAAAACTAAGTCGGTTATGCCCTGTAATTAGGTCCACCAGTTGGTCTATTCGTGGTAGAGAAAAGCTATCTTTCGGGCATGCTTTGTTGACTGTTTTGTAGTCCATACAAATGCGCCATATGCTGTTCTTTTTTGGTACCACTACCGTGTTGGAAATCCACCTAGGATAGTGTACTTCTCTGATGGCCTCTGCTTCCAGTATGTTTCCTACTTCTTCCGTTACTGTTTCTGCGTGGTAGAGTGCCGATCGGTGAGTTCGCTGTATAATTGGTCTGGTAGTTGGGTGGACATTGAGTTGATGGCAGATGAAATTGGGGTCAATGCCAAGCATGTCATACGGCGTCCAGGCAAACACTTCGATGTTAGAGGTCAAAAATTCCATGATCTCTATTCTCTCAGTGCTGGACAGAGACGAGCTGAGCAAAAAGAACCTCTTTGGGTTTTTCTCATCTATCTTTACCTCTATCAAGTCTTCCACTGTCTTTTGTTCGGCTGCTTTGCCGATGTTTGTGAACAGCTTGTTGCTTTCTGGCTCTTCTACCATTTGTACGAACCCTTTTGCAGCCTGGTTGTTGTTTACTGTAACAAAGCACTGTTTGGACATGATTTGGTCTCCTAAGACTTCTTCAATCATTTCGATTTCGTTGGGGAACTGTAACACCTAGTGGTAGGTTAATGCCACTGCTCGCATGGCGTGCAAACATGCTCTTCCCAAGATTATGTTGTAAATGGAAGAGACTTTCAATATCCACAATTCCACCTGTTTTGTCATCGTTCCTGCTTTGGCTGGCAGAATTATCTTGCCAACCGGCCATTCTGGAATTGAGTTGAAGCCAATTAGGGGAGATGTTGCGGGTGCTAAGTCTTTGTCCTCTAATTTTAGTTGCTTAAAGGTCTCGTAGTACATTATCTTGCATGAGCTCCCTTAGTCAATTAGGATCCACTTGATGTCAAAATTTTTGACGCGCAGAGTAACCACCAGTGCATCGTTGTGAGGGCTTTGTAACCTTGCTAAGTCTTCGTCTGAAAAGGTGATGACGTTGTTGCCTCTGTTTTTTCTTTTTTCATGGTAGGTTGTGCACTTAGTACCTCTCTCATGTGCTCAGCCTTTTTGATCATCCCTCTGAGTTCACATACTTGTTCAGGTTCGATGATCCCATGTATTACAATGATTATGCCTTGGGGTGGACCGTCAACCAGCATCCCATCCGGCCTGTTGCGGTCTTGGGGGGCTGGCTATGTTCCCCCTTCAATATATTAGTCCAGGTGGCCTGCCGCCACTAACTCCTCTAGATGTTGCCTTAATGGTGTATAGTTTTCTGTTTGGTGCCCCTTTTCATCATGGAAGGTGCAATGGTACCTATCATCGTAGCCCCTCTGCATTTCTTCGAACTTGGCTGGCCGCCGAATGAAGGGTTCATCGCGTATCTCGCTAAGAATCCAGTAAATAGGTTTATTGAATATCGTGGTAATGGTAGTGTGGACTATCAACTTCCCTGCTTGGGAGTCCTCTCTGTTGGCTCGTCTGCCTCGCCCATTTTTGCTCGGTTATTCTTCCTACTTGATCGTGTTAACTTTTGCCTTAGGTTTTTTGTCTGACATCGCTGTTGTGCCAGCTTTTGCTTTGGTGCGAGCGACATCTTCTTCTACCTGGATGTGTTGATGTACTATTTCCATTAGGGCCTTTATTGTGAGAGGTGACGTCATCGTCATTGAATCCCTCAATTTATTGCCAGCCGGCAAACCTCGTTTGTACTGTGCGATAGCTAGGTTTGTAGGGCAATCTCCAATCTGATTAAAAGTCTCCCAATACCGGTTATTGTAAGCCCTCAATGTTTCCTTCTCGCCCATGTCTATGGAGAGAAGCTGGTCAATCTCCACTGGCGTCTTGGTGTTCGTTCTGAATCTGGTCACAAATGCCTCCGCTAGTTGCGCCCATGAAACTATGTTACCTTCTGACAACTTTTCAAATCATGTTAAACCCAGGTCACCAAGGTTGGAAGGAAACAGGATACACATTAGAGCCTCGTTTCACAGATATACGGCCATAACTTGGCTCAAATGGCTCAAGTGCATGTAGGGTTTGACTTTTCCTCATAAGTAGTAAATTTGGGCTGGTGGAAGCCTGAGGGTAATGGTCCGTTCTCTATCACTGGAACGAACGGTGAGCTCTGCAACCTTGCTAACGCTTTGTCTGCTGGTTTGTAGGTAAGGCGTGGTTTTGGCATTCCAGCCTCGACACTCCTATGTGTTCTAGGAGCCAACCGTTGTAGCGCAGAGACTCTACGGAGGTCGCGAGCTTGAGTGTCTTCTCTCCTTCGAGCCCTTTCCTCTAGTACTGTACGCAGGTCTGTCGACCTAGGCAACTCCGTGTGCCTAGATGTTTTTTGGTGCGAATGCGAGGGCCGATAATTGCTTCCCTCCATATACGACATTTCAGTCCTCGTTCTCTCAGACCTGGAGTACCGAGTCCTAGAGGTTCTTGACTGCTTGTCGCCTGTCCTGAGGCTTCTGTTTTTCGTCTGAGAGGGTGTGATTTGCTTGTCATGATCTTCTGAGTGATGAGAGTGCGCTCTGCTTTTGCCTGCCTCTTCTTCTGCCACCCCTTTGCCCTTTATCTGGCACTTCATGGTCTACATGTTTGCCGCCATTCTCCGTACCAATTCGTCTTGCTCCCTTACGCGATCTTCCAGAACCTGAGGATCCATCCTCCACTTCTGCCTTTCAGGGCTTTGGGAGTGACAAGGACTAGAGCCTCGTCTTTCTTATGTGTCCCTTCGTGGGTTTTGTCACTGGGGATGTAACTAAGCTATGGGTAGGAAAAAAGGTAAACCTTTGCGCCACCCACCCCTTTCGGGGGTTTGCCCATCAATAGCAGAGTGTGGCAAGTCTTTATTGTGCACCATAGTATTTAATTAAAGAGAAAACTCAATCAAAAGGTTTGTTCTTTGTGTGATTTCCCACAGACAACGCCAATTGTACAAGCACAAAATAATCTTCTCATATAATCCTATTAACCAAGTTTGCACTCCTCCAACGTCGTCATTTTACTACTTGAAAACACAAACGTGAGCTAGCCGGCAGGTGTGTGCCGGAAACCTCTCCAACCCCTAAGTCAGTAAAATAGACAAAAGACACAAAAGCTCTGTGTATTTGAGAGTAAAAATTGTGATACTTGTACACAAGTCCTGTTATGAGTTTTTATAGATTCCGCATGGCACAATCGTAGTAGGACTCTTATTCTCCTTAGCAGAGTCCTCCTAGGAATCACACTCCCAAGGAGAATATCTATGTCGATAACACCTTACTCACTACCCACCAAGTGAGATGGCACAAACCTCCTTACCTCGGCTTGGTAGTACGCTCAACTGAGCTTGCATGGCCTTGCCCTACATTGGATAACCAAGATGGTATTCGAACGAGATAAACCCTAGTTCGGTACTTCGCTACGATCTTACCTCGGTCCTTCTTGGATCAAATATTAATCACCTCAGTCCAAGTGTTTGGCCGAATATCTGCCCACAGCATGGCCCAACGACCAAGAGACTGTACCTAGCTCAGTCCATTCCAACAGATAGACTTAGCTCGGTCCAATTTAAATAAATTACCCTCTCAATATTGGTATTAACTTGGGGTCAATTTGTAATTCAAATAAAATGTGAGGGCTTAGGCCATAATTTATGAATTAGAACATTTATTTAAGTGTAGTATTTAATTTAATTGGGATTTGTGAATTCAATTCGGTTAATTTTTTTTTATTTTGAATTAAACGGTGAATCGTAATGAGAATAAAAAATCTAAGGTTTTGAATAGTAGATTTATAGTTAGGGAGTTATTTATTTATTATTAGGGTTTTAGAAATGATTGCTAAGTTATTGGGATTGATCAAGGTTTGTAGGTTCTCGGTTGACGCCTGTTTTCAACTCTAGGGTTAAAATTGAAATCAAATAAGAAATCGATGATCTTCATTGAAAGAATAAAAAAGTAAGGGTCTAGAATAAAATTACTAAGGTCAGGGGCTCACAGTTAATATTAGGGTGTCAAAATTGATTACTAAGCTATTAGGGTTGGTTAGGGTTTATACGGGTTTCATTTGCAATGCATTTTCGGTTCTAAGGTTAATTTTGCAAATATACGTAGAACAAGGGCTTTATTATAAAATCTCAAAATTCAGGGCTTAATAGGGTTTTCGAAATTAGGGGTCTCACACTGTTTTTGTAACATACTTTGAAACCATCAAAACCATCATAGTGATGTGTCACCACCCAACTAGTTTGTACCTGCCACATTAACAGACGCGTTGCTTCCCTTTTGACACACACCGCCTGATGTGAACTAAAATCAGCTAAACATGTCTCCCAAGGAATTCAAATCATTTCACTCTTGCTGCCTTTTCTCATTCCATCAAAACTCCTTTCTCTCTCTCTCTTCACTTTCTCATTTTGTATTCTCTCTCCATTCTCAGATTTTATCTCTCTAAAACAAGAAAAATCTCCATTGTTGACCCTTCAAGCTCCTTGTTGCAACTACTCCGTTCATCACTTCCAACAACTGAACCGCCATTCTACTTCAATCAATCAAAGCATCTCATTCCAGTGATTCCAAATCTGTGCTTTATTTCTCTATCATCAACTTGTAAGTCAACCATCTTTGCATTTTTAGTTTCATACTTTTGTGTTCTTCATGCTATGAACATGTTCAATTTTTTTCATTGTTTTTCGGATTTCTTCTTTAAACTCTTGTATATTTGCTCCTATTCTTGCATACTCTAGACTAGAAATTTGGGATTTGCCATTAATTCACACCAGGAAAACATAAACTTAGCACTTTGTTGAATCTCCATAGGATTTCCGTAATCTTTAAACTAGAACACCTTGAACACCATAATCGCCTTAGGTAAACAACGCCAAAAACACATTTTCTGAGAAAATGGGTATGCACAAGTAAAGGGTAGACACCCTTACTATGTGAGGCCCCTAACTTTTGTAAATCCTATTAAGTCCCTAGCTTTTGAGTTATTATAATAAAGCCCTTAGTTCCTCATTTATTTGCAAATTTAACCCTAGAATAGGAGACGCATCGCGAACAAACTTGTACAAACCCTAATCGACCTCAATAGCTTAATAATCGTTTCTATATGCTAATATTAATTATTTAACTATGAGTCCCTTGACCTTTGTAATTTTATTTAGACCATCACTTCGAATTATTTCAATAAAGACCTCGATTCCTTGTTTGTTTTCAATTTTAGCTATAGAGTTGAAAACGCAATCAAAAACTCGCAAACCTTGATTGAACTCGAGAACTTAAAGATCATTTCCAAAGCCCTAATAATAATTAAATTAATTCTCAAATTGTTGGCTTTTTGGCTTTCGAAGGTTATTTTTGTAATTATGAGCGTGCCAGCAATGATCAATCAGTCCTTACAGAATTGTAATTGCCAACCAATTATTCAAACGATTGTGTTATGGTTCTTTTAGCCTCAATAAAGAGGATTTTTATTGGTGGCTTACTGGTAGCTTGACTTAAGAGAATTTAAGCATAAGAATAGTTAAATAAATTGAAGCATTTCATTAGTATGAAAAACTTACAATGATCTCAGTCTCGTAGAAATTTACAGTGACAATATACTCGAAAACTACTCCTACAAATGAAGTGCAGTGCAGGAACTCAAAGTACAGAAATGTAAAGAACAGGAAATAAAACTGGAATATGTAAAGTAAGACTGGTTTTCTTTTAGATTTTTTCAGTCCGCTTCTCTGAAGTCCTTCCTGCTATTTATACTCTCCAAAGATAACCATCGAACTGCACTTCAAACAGTCGAATTGCTCCTCCGTGATCGCTGATCATGCTACCTTATAAGTAGTTCCACTACGCCCTCACTTGCAGTTAGGCTTCCCTCCTATATTTGAATTTGAATGTGAGCAACCGTTGAAGCCACGTCACCGTACATCTCTTTGTTGATCCGCTGCTACTCAGATCTTATAACAACCAATATTAACTGCCACGTGTATGATCAGGATCGAAGACCTGACTGGTCTCCCCATATTACCCTTACTTTGCCACGCCTCGAATTGTCACTGGCTAGCACAAAATATGTAGCCAACATTACCCCCCGCACTAATATGCCCAAGACTTGGTGATATTAGTGGATCAGGGTCCTTTTTCCCACGTCTTAGAACGTGCATGGGTTTTGCATCTTCCCAGAAATGCAACTGTCACTCACCATCTGTATTAATACTCTCGTTTTGATCCTTTAAGTATTTTCACTGTCTTAGTATTCGAACAGACTGATACATTTCATGGCCAAATTAATTCTTTCCTCCAGCGATCAAGCACACGAAGAGTCATATGTCGATGTTGTTCCTCATCGAAAGCATGCATTTATTAGCCACCTTTACCCACCTTTCTATATTCAGGTCATGGATGCCTTTGCAAATTACCGACCTTTGGATTACGAACACATTGCTCTTAATCCTTCGATTCAGAAAGCTACAAATATAGACATAAGAAGTTCTTCCTTTGACCTACTTTTACAGTTCGAACAAACTGCTCTCAAACCTTTGATTCGGAAAATTGCAAATATGGACTTGAGAAACTCTTCTTCACAAATCTCTGTATGCGATAAAGCTGCAACTTCTTCCTCTTCTGGCGGTTTTGACTGGACAAGCTGGTCAATACCTGAGACTTGTGATTTGAAGGAGCGAATCAACCATCATTTTGTTGAGTTCACTGACCCATTAGAGTTTCCTTCCTATGCTTGAAGTTCATTTGTCTATCCCTATGTGCCCATTGACCATCGGCGTAGTCTGGAGGAGAATCTTCTTGTAGCATGGTATACATCCTCCATGCCTACAAAGATAGTGCACGCTGCCCCCCGCCCAAAAGAAGCACAAGGGTATAACCCATCATTCTTAGCCCAGAAGGCGAAGATTTGTTCTTCTAACTGGCTTGATTATATTAATGCCTTTGTTCCTTCTGCTCCCGTGTCATCTCCGAAAATAGAAGCGTCCACACCTTCTTCTTCGTCTCCCGAAATTGAAGTATTCATACCTTCTCCCCCACCAATTCTTTCCTGGACAGAGAAACTGAAGCTTGCCCTATCCATGGAAAATGTCTTCCCACCTTATAAACCTCTACCTTCTCCTACTCCAGCTGAGCGGAAACAAGCTCAACTTCTGCTTGCAGCTTTCTCTCACTTGCCTTTTAATGTTCTTGAGGACGAAGTCCCTCTCAAGAACCTTCGATGGGCTTGTGATATTCTGACTCGGGGCCATGTCCTTAATCCCCTTGCTCAGGCAGAACTTCATATGTTTCTGGACCAACTTCCATTGCTCCTTTACTGGCATCGAAATTCTGTGGCTACTACACAATCTTTAGACCAACTTTCGTCTCTTCGAATTCATGCTCAACACGAGGCAGAGAACTTCATTGAAGAATTTGGTGATTTCAAGAATAAAGATTCTGCGTATTGGGATGACTTAGACATTGACGAATTGGAACAAGAATTAAGAGAGGTGGCTTTCGAAATAAAGGCTGAAGAGCTCTACTATGAAGTGAGAGCACATCAACTTATGCAGCCAATGCTAGAAGATTTGGGAGATAGAATAAGGAAAGAACAAAAGTTTATTGATCATTGTTGGACTAAATTTCATGATCTTGTTATTTATTCCATTCCTTATTTTTATGAGCTCGAGTTCATACCGAGATAGGGTCGTCTGATGTAATCACTTTGGTTTTAATATAAACAAAATTCTTCTTCATTTGTCATTGTTTGACCCTGTTTTCACTTGTGTTTTAAAAGTCAACTCAGAGCTTCGAACTTCGAACAATTTCATCCTTTGAATCTGGACTTAATTGTCTTAAATGAAACACTAAATGAGCCAATTATAAACCTTTCCAATTTGTGGAATAAAGTTGACAGTTTTGGCTGATTTTCAATTAGAAACAGTGCTTCGAATCTAGCAATCTTATACTTAAAGTCAGTTTTGACCATAGTCAACATCTAGTCATTGTCATTATTGCTTTTGATGTTTCAAACACCAAATCCCATCCTTAAAGAATCTCAAGTTTTGCCTCGAAGGACATTACCTTTGTTAAAAACCTAAAAACAGGTCTTTAAACTCTTTTAAGTGAAATAAACACTCGAGTATTTTTATATTTTGGGTATGGCAACCTGCTTCGAAGCCGGCTTCTCTGTTTCGAAGCCGTTTGACTTGTCTTCGAAGCAAAATATCTTACTTCGAAGCTAGCCTCAACAACTGGGCTTTGTTTTTCCCTCCAAAAGCATCAATATTGAAGGAAGCTTTTGTATTCGCACTTCTAATACTTAACAGCTCATGTAATATATTTTCAGATACGAGGGCTTTAAAAACCCTTTTGTTTCGTGCTCTGAAATCACTTGCTCTTCTAACGCACAAACCCCTCTTTCTACCAATCTTCGGCTTCTCTCTACTTCCTTTCCCGGTTTCACTTTCAAGAAAAGCATACTGTCAACGGCTTCTCCTTTAGTATCAGTCGTAGAGCGTACGAGCCCATCTGTGGCCCTGAAGAGGATTATTGATGCAGAATGTGAAAAGTACAAAGCTGGGGAGAAAAGCGCTATTGATGGACGTATCTTTGTCCCTCGTCGCCATGTGCAGCTAGACTACGTGCTTGGGCCCATATTCAAAGAGATCCTTACTGAGCTCCCAGCCCTGTATCCCCGTCTGGAAAACCAATGTCTCCTTTGTGAAGGTGGTCTTGACTGGAGGAACTGGAGGATAAATCGCCTCCACCGATGCTAGCCCACGGTGAGACCAGAGTGGCAAGAATGGTATGATCGGGTTATTCCTGCTAGGACCCTGGACTTTCAAGAACTCTGCCTTCTCGATGCTCTCAGACTATCTAGGGTAACTATCTCAGAGGACCCTTTCCTTATTCCTGCTGCCTTATGTTTTTGGAATCCTGTCTTTAACTTTTTCCAATTTAGATGTGGGATGATGGCCCCTACTGTTCTTGATATTTGCCATTTACTGGGACTATCCCCCATTGGTACCCCTTTTGGACCGGATTATCCTGATTTAGCAGTCCCTTTCTCTCTCCCCTCCCTTAACTCATCTTATAGTGATTTCGCTAGGGCTGAGAATAAAAGAGAGGGCCCTGTGACTGATAGGGAATTCTTTTCTTTCTTATTGTATTGGCTTTGCAAATTCCTTTTCTGCACCTCCTCTCAGAGAATCATGCCTGAATTTGCCCCTCTTGCCAAAGCCTTTGTTTTACAGAAAAAGGTGGCCTTAGCCCCACATGTTCTAGGTCACGTATATAGAGTCTGCTCCCTTTTCTGTGAGAAACCCTTAGATGCTAATCAAGGGGGGCCATTATGGATTCTTTAGTTTTGGCTTTTCGCCTATTTTACTGAGTTACAATCCAAATGCCTTAAATTTTCCGAGCCAAACCCTCCTACTCATGGCATAAGGTTGGCCAATGCTTCACTTTACCCCTCTACCTTTGCTTTTTACTTCTCTTTCTTCCACCAACTCCTAGCCTCCCTTCCTACTTACCATTTTCGTCCCTTCGAACCCTCCATTGGTCCATCTTGGTTGAGGAATTTCCTAAGTGACCAGTCCTGTACTTCACCTACTCACAAAGATATATGGGCTTCCATTCTGATTCCCAGAGAGTTATTTATCGGGACTTTGAACCCGAAGGCCTACAAATGCATTGCTGAACCTTACTGTCCTGCTCAATTTGCTAGACAATTTGGCCTCACACAAGGGGTCCCAATACCTCTTTGTAGCAACACAAATCTCAGCCTTACTAGAAGGGATCTGAAAGTCCGGAAGTCCAGGCTAGAAGAGGCAACTTTTAAATTTATAGATGACTTAGCCAATTTTGAGTATACCCCTTTCATTCCTCAAGGTACCGTATTGAAGAGGTACCAAAACTGGTAGGTGACTAACATGGAGATTTATTTGGCCATTTCACCTTTAAACCTACTAACGGTGTTAGATGTGACCAAGCACAAAGAAGCTGGGGTTGTCACTTCTTCCACTGTTTCAGATATAGCACATGCTACAACACAATCTGCTCCTGCTGCTTCAATTTCTCCTAGAGTTACTCGGGCTGCCTCGAAGAAAGGTATACCCTTGTCCCTTCTCCTTTTGTCTTTTATAATGCGTTTTGTCTTATCTTTAATTCTTCTTTTGTGGAGGTAGCCAATCACAAAAGAAAAGGAGGCTCTTTGAACTTGAGAAGGAAATTCAAGGAGAAGAAAAAGAAGAAACAGATCAAGAGGAAGAGTTACCCTTGAAAAGAAAGAAGAAAGCGATTGTCTTTTCATCTGACTTGGTTAGGGATGAGACAACTGCCAGAGAGATGGAAGATGAATTCATCTCTTCGGAATCCAGATCGTAGCTTGAAGAAGTTGAGAAGGAAATTGAGAAGGAGCAGACCCTGCCAATACAGAGGAAAAGGAAAGGAAATGTGACTGTCTCTCCTTCTGATATGGTCGAAGACTCTGATTCTGAGACAATTGCCAAAGCAATGGAAAAGAGAAAAAAGATGTCTGCTTCCGCTCCTATCTTAGTTGAAGATACCATCCATGAAGCAGCCGTCAAGACAGTAGAACAAGAACATTCTAAAGCCATGATTGTCTTCGAGAGAGCTGAGAAGAGACGGCAGCAACAATTTCTGAGAGATGAAGCTGCCGTTGCTGACATACTACAAAGGGAGACTGCAAGAAGGCAACAAACTGCCAGATATTACACCCTTCGTAGTTCTTCCATTATTGCCGACATTTCTGGAGCTGGTAATTTTTTATGCTTCTGTGATTTTTCCTCTGTCAGCCTTTGGTATTGAGGTTTAACATTGCCTTACATTTCTTCCTCTTGCAGCAGCAACTTCTGAGTTCATCTTTCCAATGAGACCTCTCTCAGTTTCACTCGAGGTTGATCAGATGCAGGATGTAAGGACTATTCAGACCATACTTCCACTTCCAGGGTCTACAATTCCTGCACTTTTCTTGAGGCCAAGCATTCCTGCACTTCTTTCTCTTGGTTTGACTCCATGTCTTTCTTACTTGACTCTTGATTTTTCTCAATTTACTTCTTTGCCGAGTCTTGCTCCTCTTTCTCCTTCCAAGGAGATTCCAACTGCTACCTTATCTCTGATGGGTGCTGGCAGCTCTCCAACTTGTGACTTATCACATTTACCTAGCTCCAGCCCTCCTTCACTTGATTCATTGGTGGCTAGGACCATGGAGACCATTAAAGATGCTCCACCCATCTCTCCTATCCCTATGCAATCTTCTGTATCTCCCGTGGCAACTCTCTCTGCGCCCCTCATGTCTAATGATGAGATTGATGTCTTTGAAGCAAGATTAGCTAGTCTTTTTGACATCACCTCTACTTCTCCGACATTCGATGAGGAGGCTGAACCATTAGTTTTGGCTGATTCTTTGCTGGAAATTTTTGATAGCTTTCCTTCCTCCAGCAGCCAGCCTTCTGTGCCTTTGATAGACTTAGACACCTGTCTGGACCTGTTAATTTCTTTTTCGAGGATTCCCTTCAAGGCTCTACAAAGGCCTATAATTAAAAATGGGTTTCTTCAATGCTGCAAACTTGCTGAGCAGTCTGGTATGGATGTCTCAAATCACCTATCCTAGGCAGCAGCTACTATCGAATTTTACATCAGCATCTGTCATGCTGCCAAGACTACAGATGAGAAATTGGTTAGAGACCAAAGTTTTGTTTCTCAAGTGCATATTGAAGTATCGAAGCTTAAGGAACAACACTCCTCTGCCTCTCACTTTCGAACTCAACTACTGGAAAGGAAAGCTCAACTCGAAGGGGAGCTTTCTGCAGTGAATCAGGCCTTACTCCGAACTGACATCAAACTGCAAATCACCAATCAAGGGCTGACCGATCAAAAGAGAGACATGGCTGCAGCTATTCAACTATTTTCGTCGTTTACCAATAGGAAATCTGTTGTACAAAAACAACTAAAACATTGTAATGATTTTTGGGCCAATTTGTGGCACGATGTACTTGACTCTTTATAAAACATTTCCTCGTTTATCATCTTATGTTCTTGTACTCAGTGTTTATTTTATTCCTTGTGTTTCCCAAATAGTTGGAAAATAAGGCTTTAAATATCTGCCATTAATCTTTTTGGGATGCATATAACCATTCAAATTTTTCAAATGGTATGCTCCAAAAGGCAAAACTCTATGAATTTGATATGATCCTTCCCAGTTAGGTGACCATTTGCCAAATCTATGGCTTTTAATTCCTATTGGAAGTATTGTTTTCCACACCAAATCACCTTCATCAAAGCCAACGTGTTTGACTTTCTTATTATAATTTTTGGCTGTTTTCTTCTTCTGAAAGAGAATGCTATTTAATGCCAAAATTCTAGCTTCATCTATGTCTTCTAACTCCAAGCACATACTCTGATAGTACTGCTCAGGATCCAACTGGTCTTTGCATCTTACCCTTAAGGATTTAACATTGATCTCCACAGGTAATACTGCATCATGTCCATAAACTAAGGCATAAGGAGTGACTCCTGTGCTTGACCTTGGGGAAGTTCTATAAGCTCACAATACATCTAACAATAAGTTATGCCAATCTCTAGGATTATCTTCCACAACCTTTTGTATTCCCTTTTTTAAGGAATTGTTAGATGACTCAGCTTGACCATTGACTTGTGCGTAATATGGGGTGGAATTAACAAGGCTAATCCCAAACTCAGCCATAAAAGACTTTATCATTTTCCCATAAAAAACAGTCCCATTATCAACCGTTATCGTTTGTGGGATGCCAAATCTATGGATCAAATCTTTAATGAACCCAATAACATCCGTCTGATCTACAGCTTTGTATGGCTTAGCTTCGACCCATTTGGTGAAATAATCAGTAGCTACCAAAATGAAACAATGATGCTTCGAAGAGGGAGGGTGTATTTTCCCCATCATATCCATGGCCCATCCTCTGAACGGCCAAGGCTTTACTACTGCATGTAGATCAGTTATGGGCACATGCCTTATTGTACCATGCTTTTGACATGCCTGGCAGCCCTTTGCATATTCTATGCAGTCTTTAAGGATAGTTGGCCAATAATAGGAATGTCTTCGAAGCAGCCATCTCATTTTTACACCAGGCTGATGTGCACCACAGATGCCTTCGTGAACTTCAGCCATAGCTATTAATGCTTCTTTTGGCCCTAAACATTCCAACAATAGACCATCTCCCCCTCTTTTGTAGAGATCATTGTTATATATGATGTATTGCACAGATTGCAATTTAACTCTTCTGCTAGCTTTTGAGGATGGGCCAGCCAAGTATTGTATTATTGGATGTCTCCAATCTTGTTCCTGCAGATCATTATGATTGATTTCCAAGACCATGTTCCTTTTACTTAAGGGTGGTACAGATTTTTGGTATGCTGTTTGGCTTACATCCCATTGGGTACCATCCTTTCTCTTGAAATTCGAAGCTTTCTGAGCCACATCATTAGCTTTATTATTCAAGAATCTCGGAACATAAGTTACATTTGCTATTTCAAATTGAGAGAGCAAATGTAATGCGACGACATAATATGGCAGCATACTTATACTTTGACACTTGAAAATCCCTTTTACTTGGTTAACGACCAATTGGGAATCTCTAAATATGTCAACTGCATGTACTTGTAATCCAATAAGAATTTCCAATCCCACTATCAAAGCTTCATATTCAGCTTGATTATTAGAACAAGCAGTTTCATCCACTCTGAAACCATGTGTGGTTTCTATTCCTTGCGGTGACTTGATTACTATACCAATTCCAGTTAGGCCATTGGCTTTCGATCCATCGAACCACATTTGCCATGTCTCGACACTAGCCATACTGAGTTCCATTATCTCTTGGCTCTCAGTTTGAGATGGATGGTCTGCCAAAAAATTGGCTAAAACTTGTCCTTTCACTGCCCTTTGGGGCACATATTCTAAGTGAAATTCTGACAAGGCTAATACCCATTTGCCAATTCTTCCCCTCAACATAGGTCTAGATAACATATATTTAACCAAATCTGTGGTTGCAATTACCAAGACAGTCGTAGGCAAAAGGTAATATCTTAATTTCATTACAGCAAAATACAGCACAAGGCAAAGCTTTTCTACAACTGAATATTTACATTCACAAGAATTTAAAAACCTACTAAGGTAATAAACAGCTTGCTCCCTGCCTTCCTCATTGTCTTGGGCTAAGAAAGCTCCCAATGAATCTTCTGCTGCAGCTATGTACAACTTCAAAGGCCTAACGCCATTTGGTGGCATCAGTACTGGAGGGTTGGCCAAGTAGGCTTTGATTCCATCGAAAGCACCTTGATGCTCCGTTGTCCACACAAATTCCTCTTCATCTTTCAGCCTTAATAAGGAAGAAAAAACTTTAGTTTTCCCTGCAGTGTTAGAAATGAATCATCGAAGAAAATTAACCTGTCCAAGGAACTTTTGTAATTCTTTCTTACTTGATGGAGGTCTGGCTTCAATGATGGCTTTGGCTTTATTCTGGTCGATCTGTATTCCTTTCTTGTGTACCACATAGCCCAAGAAGTTTCCAGATGATACGCCAAATGCACACTTAAGAGGATTAAGCTTCAATTTGAACCTTCTCATTCTTTCAAAGGCTGCCTCTAGGTGAAACAGATGTTCCTCCATGGATTGGGATTTGACCACAATGTCGTCAATATAACACTCTAAATACCCACCAATAAGGTCATGAAAGATAGTGTTCATAGCCCTCTGATACGTGGCCCCGGCATTCTTTAGGCCAAACGGCATTTTAACCCATTCGAAGGTCCCGATATTCCCAGGGCATCTGAATGCTGTCTTGTGAACATCCTCCTCTGCAATGCAGATTTGGTTATAACCAGAGTGCCCATCCATCATTGATAAAATTTGATGTCCTGCTGAGCTATCCACTAGCAAATCTACTATAGGCATAGGATATTCATCTTTTGGAGTCGCCAGATTTAGGTTTCTAAAATCGATGCATACCCTCATTTTGCCGTTCTTCTTAACTACAGGTACAATATTAGATAGCCACTCAACATACCTGGCTATCCTGATAAAGCCTGCATTGAGTAGTCTAAGAATTTCTTCCTTAACTTTATGGATCACTTCCGAACCCATTCTTCTTGGTTTTTGTTTGTGTGGTTTGAAGTTAGGCTTCATGGGAAGCCTATGTTCCACTAATGACCTATCCAATCCTGGTAGTTCATTGTATGACCATGCAAAGCAATCTTTATATCTTCTCAGGAGAACCAACAACTGGTCCCTATCAAGAGAATTCAACCAAGCACTTATATAAATGGGTTGTTGTACAGAATCTTCCCCTAAATTTATTTCTTCTAAGGGGTCTTGTATCTGAGTACTTACTGGAACTCCTTCTTTGATCCTTTCTGACTTCGAAGAAGTCTCCTTGCTGTGTTTTGTTTTCAGGCTCTTTGATTCCTCCTCTTTATTCTCCTCCTCATAGACAAAGTCTGTCCACAAGGTTTCTTCTTCCTGTATTTCTTGGACTTTCGTTTCTATGTCCAATACACAGTATTTATCAAGGGTCAAAACTCTGGCTTGTTGCTGCTCCCGCTTGCAGCCAATTGTCATGACTTCTTTCTCTTGCTCTCGTACTTTCTGGACTATTGACTTTATATCCAATATTGAAAACTTAATTAAAGCCAAAGACCTGGCTTTTGGTGCTTCATCTTGCCGCCTATAACCAGGCATCATTGTCATCTTTAACAACTAGCTCTTCATCAGCACTCTCCTGGACTAAATGCTTCAGGTGTGCTACTTCCTCATCAGCCGGTACTTCGGCTGAGCCATCGAATTCCATCAGTATACTGAGCGGTGCCACGTCATCAATATACAACTTGGCTTCTGCGAAATCTGCACAGGCTATGAAAGGTTGAGGATCTGCATTAATTTCCTTCGTCTCCCCATTGCCTAGAGCTATTATCATTTTCTGATGCAAAGAGGAAAGCACACATTTATTAGTGTGGATCCAATCTCTACCAAGTAAAGCATTGTACTTCGCATTGCTGTCGATGACGAAAAACGCCGTCATGCAGTCCTTGGTTCCCACACTCAGGTTGATGGGTAGAATTCCCTGGGCCATCTGCTTGTCTCCAGTAAAACCAGTGATGGTTGTACTGGTTGGGATCAACCTGGGATTCTTCTTTCCTAATTTCTTTAAGGAGGATTTCGGTAGTAAGTTCACCGCCGCCCCATTATCCACCAAGACTCGGTTTAACTGTATCCCATCGAAGAAGGCCTTAATGTACAAAGGCTTAACATGCTGCGTCATGGAATTCGAGGGATATTCGAATGGATACGAGAGGTTAATACTTACCACTTCTTCGTTCTCATATTCCGCTTCCATTGGGGTAACCATTCCGAAATTATCTTGTACCATACTCATTTGTGAATCTTCACTAGAGATTGGAATTGGATCAGCTTCTTGCCCCTCTTGATTCTCATCTCCAGCTTGGAATTCCTGTGGTAGTATGTGTACCATGTTCACTGATACTGGGGGAAACGAGCCAAACTGGATGGTTGGCTGTACCTGTTTCCCCTCTTGGTCACCTTGGTCAATTACCCCAGAAACATCCTGCATGCTGCATTCTGGTATTTCATTGCTAACAGGTCCCTTCGAATGATTTTCCTCGGTTGGTTTTCCAACCAGAAATGTTTGCTCGGCCATGAAAGCTTCGAACATTTCTTCTTCCACCATTTCTTTCTTCTGGCTTATACCAATTTCTTCTTCCGTTTCGCTACCACTCCCCATCAGAGCTTTCTCTAACCCTGCTAGGTTATCCTTCTCTCTGACTTTTAGTTCATAATGAACTTTGGCCAACTGTTCTCTGCTGCAATCCACCTCATTTTGTAGAACTGGCTTTGGATTATGGTCTGACTTTCGATTCTTCTTTTCTCCAGTCTGGATCAATGAAGAACTCTCTCCACTTTCTTTCAGGTCCTTCTGGTATTGGGTGTACCTACGCTGAATTTTCCTCCGTTGTGATCTGGAAATAACGGGGACCATATCTGGTTCCCTCGTTCTTGGGTGTTTCAGCAATACCTAGTTGTTGGGGGCCACCAAAGGAGGCTTAACCATCCTACTTTGATTTCCAACATTCCTTTGGGTAGGCATTTCCTTAGGTTTGTTTTGCATCACAAACCAATCTGGGACTCCGGGTACCCACGAACTTACTGACCCAGACGTTGAACTGCCTTTTTCTTCCTTCGAGGTCACCTTCGAGGCTGGCTGTGAAGACAATTGTTTGGCCCTGTCTCCAAGCTTTGAGCCTGATTCAGGCTCTCGATGATGATGATCATTTTCTGTCCTTCGTGAAGCTGGCCCAGGGGTCCAATTCCTGGCTTTGATCCTAAAACCCGAACTCTTCTCCAATCTTCTTTCTGAATGACTATTCTCCATTCTGTAATAGTTAGGTGACCTGGTCTCATATAAGGGCCTCTTGCCTTTAGCATGCATTCTATCAACTGTAGGCTCAACCACTAATGGCTGCCGCCTAACATTAGCCGGATACGGCCTTTTATTATAAGCATTGGTTGGTTTGGGACGCCTCTGCACATTCCTGTAATATTGCTTCCTATCAACTAGAAGGCCTTTCAACCACTTATAACTCAGTCTGCACCTGGGACACATCCTTTGCATTACGGCTGCCTCTAAGGAGTCATCATCCAGTGCTTCTTCATCAGAGTCTTCCCTCTGATGTGAGAAATCTCGTCCAATAGCTGGTGGATTTCTAATGTCTTTTTCGATTGCTGTCTGGTTGGCCACATGCATCTGTACATTGACTTCTTCCAACTCTTTCAAAGACAGGTTCTGAAAGTCTGACATAATGACATTGGCTGCCACCTCTCCAATTTCTGGAAATGGATTGCTATCGATCCCCATGGATTTTTCAGCTTTGGCTGGGAACTTCAAACTCCCTTTCTGAATTTGTTCTTGGATCCTGTCTCGAAAAATAACACAGTTTTTAGTCGAGTGAGACCAAGAATTATGCCATTTACAATATACTTTTCCTTTAAGTTCATCAAGAGATGGAATTTTAACCCCTTTTGGTAACTTAAGGAAGTTGGCCGCAAGCAAATGATCAAAAATGTCATCTGTCTTAGTTAAATCGAAAGAATATTTCCTGTGGAGATCTTTCTTTTTAAACTGCTGGTCAATTGTCGTATCTTTATGAATTAATGCTTCACAGAGCATAGGCTCTTTTCCCACAATCTCTGCTGCATCAATCTCATAATTAGGATCTTTGTAGTATGTCCTATATGATGCATTATTTCGATCTTGTTCCTCTTCTAGCAATGCTTCATATCTAGATACTTTGTAAGTCAGTTCCACTAAATCTCTAAACTCTGTTGAATCAAACTTCTTTCGAAGCCTGAACTCTAAGCCATTTTGGGCCAATCTACGAATTCCGTTTCTGGCAAGATTACTCTACATTTATTTCAAGCCCTCTTAAATCTGGAAATAAACTGAGTAGCCTTCTCTTCAGGCCTTTGACTCAATCTTGCCAAGTCTGCCATGGAAACTTCTGGCTCTGATTGGAAGAATTGGGCATGAAATGCCTCTTCCATTTGCTGCCAAGTCTGGATGGAGCCAGGTGGAAGGTTAATGTACTATACAAATGCTCCCCCAGTTAGAGAATTCGGGAATAGTCTCAACTTCATATAGTCATGATTGGTAAATTCACCACATTGAGCGGCAAACCTAGCAATATGCTCTACTGTTGATTGGTTTCCGTTCCCATGAAAGAGGACAAAATCTGGTATCATGAAACCTCTTGGATATTCACGTACCCTATCGACCCATTCTGGGTATGGTTTTTTGTACACAGGAGTTTGGACCCCCCGAGCCATTGGTCTACACAACTCCCTAACTATCTCAGTAATTTGGTCCCTAGGGACCATATTTTGTGCCTGCTAAACCACTACTGGGGGAACAAACACAGGATTTGGTGGACAAACTTGTGCTTGTGGTCCTCTTGGTCCATAAGGTGGTACATTTGGGACTGGCTGTCCCTGTGGTACAGGTTGCTGTTGGGGGTGTAGGTAACCTCTTTGAGCCTGTCCTGCGAAAGGACCCACGAAAGGTGCTGGAACAGATATTGTATCCCTTCCATTTGTAGGGAAACCTTCCAACCCCCCGTGTATAAATTCGAATAAGGGATTATTGTACCCCCTAGTGCCAGGTATGGCTTCGAATGTGGGATTTGGAACCATTCTTATGCCATTTTCTTGTACTGGGCCAGATCCACCAATTTGCATGGCTTCACTGTTGAACATTGAGGCATTCTGGCCTACTACAGGCCTCGAAATGGGTTCATACCAAGACTGAGGTGGTAATCTTTCATGATTCTGATTACTGGTTTGACCATTAGAATGTCCATTAGCTTGCATAGGCTGTTTATCTCTAGCCAATCTTTGCTGAGGGACATTTACTTCCTCCATGTGTCTTACATTTGTTGGTTGGTGGTTATTCATTCAATCCAAAAAGGATACTGCCCACCTTTCCATTGTGTTTATTAATTGCTGTTCCATAGCATCTACTAAGCCGCCCCACGGATTGACTGGCTGAGCAGATGGGACACTGGATGGTTCAATTCCTTGGTCTCGTCCACTATTACGAACAAATGATATTTGCTCTGAAGTATTGGTCTGTTCGACCATGGGTTCCGATAAGATAGGAGTCTCCACAGGATGTGTTATCACATTATCCTTTGGATTGGATATCTCCACCTCTCCTTCCAAATGTTCATTTTCTCCTTGTCTCCTACGTCTAGCCATTTTTTAAAGTGTCCCACTGGGCGTGCCAAAAATATATGTTGGCTTTTTGGCTTTCGAAGGTTATTTTTGTAATTATGAGCGTGCCAACAAGGATCAATCAGTCCTTACAGAATTGTAATTGGCAACCAATTATTCAAACGATTGTGTTATGGTTCTTTTAGCCTCAATAAAGAGGACTTTTACTGGTGGCTTACTGGTAGCTTGACTTAAGAGAATTTAAGCATAAGAACAGTTAAATAAATTGAAGCATTTCATTAGTATGAAAAACTTACAATGATCTCAGTCTCGTAGAAATTTACAGCGACAATATACTCGAAAACTACTCCTACAAATGAAGTGCAGTGCAGGAACTCAAAGTACAGAAATGTAAATAACAGGAAATAAAACTGGAATATGTAAAGTAAGACTGGTTTTCTTTTAGATTTTTTCCGTCCGTTTCTCTGAAGTCCTTCCTGCTATTTATACTCTCCAAAGATAACTATCGAACTGCACTTCAAACCGTCGAACTGCTCTTCCGTGATCGCTGATCATGCTACCTTATAAGTAGTTCCACTACGCCCTCACTTGCAGTTAGGCTTCCCTCCTATATTTGAATTTGAATGTGAACAACCGTTGAAGCCACGTCACCGTACATCTCTTTGTTGATCCGCTGCTACTCAGATCTTATAACAACCAATATTAACTGCCACGTGTATGATCAGGATCGAAGACCTGACTGGTCTCCCCATATTACCCTTACTTTGCCACGCGTCGAATTGTCACTGGCTAGCACAAAATATGTAGCCAACACAAATTATATTTGTTGCTCAAAACCATAGGTTTTTGGTTCTCATTATGATTCACCGTTTAATTTGAAATAAAGAAAATTTAACCGAATTGATTTCTAAATCCTAATTAAATTAAATACTACACTTCAATAAATGTTTTAGTTCATAAATTAAGGCTTCACTACAACAAAAAACACATTTGATAGCATTCGATGAATGCTATCAAAAGTAAACAATAGCATTCGTTGGAATGCTATGTTTGCCATGTTATTAAAAGTGTACCATTTTTTTATAACATTTATTGAATGTTATCGTTAATGCTATCGTAAATATATTATAACGATTTTTGAATACTATGAAATATTTGAAAGTTACTAAAAATACCAAAGGATAACAATTTGTTAATGCTATGAAATTGCTTTTATAGCAATCTAGTAATGTTACAATTTACCATATCATAACTAACTAAGAATGTTATAATAAAGCATGCCAACAAACTTTTTGATAACATTTTTTTAATGCTATAAATTCCTCATTATGATAGCAATTTTAAATGCTATCATATAGTATTTATAAATATAATAAAAATCCATTCCAACACCAATATTGGAAACCTAAATCCTATAAATGCAACAAACACATTTTCATCCATCACATACAAAACAATATCATCATTGAAAAATAACTCATCACCACAAATTTCAAGAAATAATAAAATTGTCATAACATTGTCTTAATAAAGTACCAAAACACAATCTCTCACTATGTTCAAAAAAATAAAAACAAAAACTTAAAGCCATAATGTCGATATGTACAAGACATAATGACACATTCAAATTCCATTTTTTGCACCCACAAACTTCCAAGCTGACTTCTATTGGTCCCATCTTCTTTCCAAAGCTAATAACTACAAAACAATAATCAACACGTCAAAGTAAGTATAATCAGTTTAAAAATGAAGTCTATATCATTAAAAAGGAAAAATAAAAATAAAATTATACCAATAAACAAAGTATTTCTACCTAATGCTTATATCTCTACTCTCTTTCCCTTTCAAAAGCATGTAAGGAAATACATAGTGACACAGTGAATGCAAAGGAGAACTACCATTTATCTTGAATTACAAATTGACCCCAAACTTTTACCTTTATATATATATACATAATTGTACCAATTTTCCCAAATAAAATAGTAAGTACATGAAAGATCTTTTGTACACAAAATAATCAACAAAATCCCTCCAAAATCCACATGATGGTTGGCTACATCCCCCAGGCTATAATTGGAATAAAATCTCTAAAATCGTGAGAAGAGAATCGAATCGAATCGAATCAAATCAAATCATTTATACCTAAGATTTGCAATAAATGTATTTGTAACTAAAATGGATTAGTTAGTCCTAAACCTAACTAGATCATGATTAAGTACATAATTAAGGTCCTAATCACCCCTCATTTCATTACATTCCAACTAAATACAACTCAATTCCATTCCACTCCAATCAAAGGACATTTTGGACCTTTCACAATATTTATCCTATAAATAGATTACCTCTCTTGCATATTTTTCCCACTCACTCACTCTCTCTCTCTCTCACACACACACATTTGGTTGAGATGGAGAGAGAGGAAAGGAAGAAAGAGAGCTTTGGTGGTGAAGGAGAGGAAAAAGGAAAGAAATTGAACAAACACTTCACTAGGCATTCATGTAAGTCACAACACAATCCTCTCTCTTATTTTCCTCTTTCAAATACATGTTCTTAGAGGATCTAAACATTATTTTCAGATGTGTTTTAGTGGTGTTCTTGTATTAAAAATGAAAAGAGTTGAGCATTGTTCTACCCTTGTATTTTATCTTAGTAGGTGTAAAATTATCTTCTTCTATACATATCTCACATAATTTCCAAAGGCACACCTTCAATCCAAATTTCTGAGTTTAATACATATTATTTAGCACATTTTCATCCCAATAGAAGAAAACAATTATCCATGGTTACCCTCTTTTCTTACTTTTTCTCTTATTTCAAACTTTGTGCTCAAAGAATTGGTATTTACAGCCCACTTGCAAAAATTCCATCATCATCACCTTTGTTCCTTCCTGTACATTATATAACTCACAAACCCCAACGATCATTTAAGTGTTCCATTAAATCCGACTATCGAGCTGTCTAATGGCTCCAAATCATCTTTGTTAAGGCCAAGTTCCATGTAACACCCAACGTAAATGATGTCACAAGAACTACCTTGGTCAATCAATATCCTCCTTACCTTACATCCCTTGATCATGAAGGTAACAACCAAAGCATCATTATGTGGGTACTGGACAATTTCCAAGTCCTCATCTGTAAAAGTGATCATCGGTCTCTGATATCCCTTAGTTCGAGGTCTCTTCTATTGCACCTGAAACATGTACTGTAAGTGGTTCACCCTCTAGGTCTCCCCCTTGATCTCATTTGCATTCACCTTAGAATGGATCACATTAATGATTTGAGGTTCTTCAACCCGAGGTGTAGCGGGTGGTAGGAGTGGTGCTCCTACAGGTACTTGAGCCAACTTGGCTTGTTCTTCTATTGTTTTCTCTTCATCGATCAGGTCTCTAAGATGCCCCCATCTGACAAAGTCTTCCAAGCGTTGTTTCAAAGCCAGACATCCTTGGGTCATATGCCTAGTCTTATCATGATATGCACATGACTTGGTGTGGAACCTTCCCATAGACTCCCCCGGGACCCTTTATGGTGGTTTGTAATAGGGTGGATTCCTGATCCTCTCTAAGATTTTATAAATAGGGATCTTGAAGACGGTGCTGACAATTTGCATTGCCTTCAACCTTGGCTCCTCGTTATCATTACCAACTCTATTTTGGTTTCACTTAGGTGAGCTATTCCTATTCTCCTGCTTAGATGTACTTTCTTGTTTTGATTTTTTATCCTCTCCTGCCCTTGCATACTTCTCAATCCTTGCCATCAGATCTTTCATTGATTTTGGGAAGGTCTTTTCTCAGGATTGCCGAAGTGGGCAATCATCTTCCAGGTCATTATTAAATGAAACAACTGTGAGCTCTTGTTTATGCCCCGAAATCTGGTTATTAACCTTGTAATATCTCTTGGCATATGCCCTCAGGCTTTTGCGATCATCTATCTTCAAAGCCAGTAATGAATCAACCATTAGTGGTTGTATGCTATTGGTGACAAACGGGGCCACAAATATCTCGACCAAGCCATCCCAATTCTTGACTGGCCCCTTAGGTAACTTCAAGAACTAGTTCGATGCTATGTCCCTTAATGTTGATGTGAATACTTTACATAACAGCGTGTCATTCTCACTCCATTGAGATACAAGCCAATATGAACATTGGGATCAGACTTACCATCATATGTATAGAACCTTGGCCTTGAAAACCTCTTCGACACTTCAAAAGCGTCCACCTCCACAGAAAACGGTGACTTCAGCTGGGTGGCGGACATGACCTCGTTGGCATTCCTCTTTCTCTAAAGGTAGTTGCGCAAGTCTTCCTTCGATCGCTCTGCTTCTTTGCTATTGATCAACTTTCATCTCTTCGGCATGTTATTCCATGTGCCAGGATTCGTTCTCTTAGAATTGTTGAGATCAAATGTCTTTTCCATATGGTGCTCTTGTCCGTTCACCTGGTGTGATCTTCTGATCTGTGACACTCCCTCTTTTTGAGGCTTCACTCTCCTAACGTGTTAAGATCATCGTGGCAAGTTCACGATTTTTTTCTTGTTTGTGTTGCACAAAGGTCTATCCTCCCTGTTGGGTGCTTGTATTAACAGCAACCGGTGGTGTTGCTGGCAACGACAATATCTGTTGTATTATCTGGCTTTGCATCATGAAATTCACCATTGTTTGTAAATCCGTCACCTTGGATGCCAGTTCACTTAATTATCTCATCGCATGCAGTGATCTTTCTAGTCCTGGAAATCTTTCTCATTATAGTATTCTTCTTGGGCTTGATCCTGCACCTTCCTATTACCCCTCCTCGGCCCGTTCTCCACTCTAGGATTTCGTCTGTCGATATTGTTCGTTTCTAGGTTCTCCTTCTGTTCTTCCTCATTGTCGTTCTCTCCTCTAACAAGACTTATATGTTCCTCTTCCTTATTTTGAATATTATCTCCAACTCGTACTTCCTACCCGATGTTGGCGATTTATTCTCAATAAGTTCCCACAGATGGTGCCAAATTGTGGGTGTTGAATTTTGACCTCACAACCAAATTGAATCTCCTTGCCGAGATCCTAGGAACTTAGCTGTAGAGCACACAGAAGAATAGAGAAGCCCAACATCTACACACAAGGAGACAACAAACACCACTCGCTCATCCGCCCGGGGCACTTTGGCGATCAAATCAGTCAACTTATGTCTTAAAGATAACAACTCAATCACAATACTCACAAAGTAAAACATACCTATAACGTTTTTGGTTTAAACCTGACTTGTTTATTGTTTTGGATTCGAACTTTCTTGTCTTGATGGTTGTTCATGTCTTCTTTCGTCTTATTCCTTGTTGAGATTGGTCATTAAAATGTCTTGGTTGTGTTTGAAACAAGATGGGAGTTAGTTTTTCAAAATTGTTACTGCCTAGATTTTCACTTGTTCGCTCAAGCGAACTTTCTTACGCTTGAGTGAACTTTGAGAATTTCCAGTACTTTGCAGGTCTGCCAAACTACTGGGAGTATGTCATTCTTTGCTCGATCGGTGTTTTTTATGTTGGGGCAGTCTTGGCTCGAGCGGTCTTTTGGAACTCTCAGTACTTTTGCAAGCCTGCAAAACTACTGGGAGGGTGGTATTTTTAGCTTGAGCAATCCTTCTTGCACTTGAGAGGTCCTTCTTGCATTTAAGTGGTTAGCCTTTGTCTGCAAAACTTTTGAGAGTATGCCATTGTGCGCTCGAGCGGTCTCTCTTTTTATGTCTAGTTGCTCGAGCGGTGTTTTGGTCACTTGAGCAGTCTGCGCGTATATCAGTTCCGAAAGTCACCTTTTGAGTCTATTTTTCATCTCTCTCTCTAAACATTTCAAAACTTTATATCTATACTCTCTCTCTCTAGTTCTTGAACATTTGACCCAAATACTCTTGATCTGTACATTTCCTCACCCTAGTCCATTTGATAAAAAGGTAGAGCACGTCGATGGTTTCGTTCTAATCGGAGAAGTTTGCATTTTTGGTACCTTCAAGTTCTAACCATCTTTTCTTTGTGCCTTCTTCTTTGAGGTAGGGATTACTTTGACTCTTTTTATGATTTTTAATTTAGTTATTTTTCTTTTAAAAGTGATATTGTGATTTGGAGATTTTGATTTTAAAATTGAAAGAGGAGTTTTCAAATAGATTCTTGAAAATGGTTGTGAAATTGTAGATATGGTTGAGTTGTGATAAAATGGTAGATTTTCATCATTGAAATTGATTTTCAAAGAAAGGGGATTTTGCCTTAAAAATGTGAATGCTGGATTTTGTAAAGAGAAAATAGAATTGATTTTGGTTTTACGAAATTGGAACGATGATGATGATGGTAGTGGAGTTGGATATGAATTATCACTCCGATCTTGAAATGTTGGAAAGTATATCTTTATTGGAAATTATTTATCTGTTTAGGGATATCTGTTTTGGGCTATCGGTAGAGGATAGCTATGATTATTGTAGAAATTGCATGAAAATTATGTGAATTGAAACTAATTTCTCATCAATTTGCATTGAGCATTGTAACATATTTAACACATTGAAAATGTTTATTGTTTTGAGAAAAATGGGTGAATACCTTGGAGAATCTGGGTAGGGAGTGTAGTTGTGGTATTAAGTTGGAATGTGTGTCCTTGGTGAAAGTCTAGAAACCCGCGGATAGGTACCGAGCCTTCCGGTTAGTACCAGTAAAAATGACAATTGGTAGTGCTTGTAGTCTACTTGCAGACACATCCTAGAGATTCCTCGCGCTATATCTACTACCCTATTTTCTATTGTAAAGGAAATGATTTCATGAATTGTGATATAAACCTGGCATTACATGGTTTAAGCCTAGGGCTTTATTTGTATTGAGTTTCAAACTCA
The DNA here is from genome assembly GCF_055761805.1 of Camellia sinensis. Lineage (NCBI taxonomy): Eukaryota > Viridiplantae > Streptophyta > Magnoliopsida > Ericales > Theaceae > Camellia > Camellia sinensis. The sequence continues at coordinate 78,757,515 of NC_138964.1, forward strand.
CTTTTGTTGTAAACAAATATCGTCTTGGAAAGTTGTAGCCAATAGGGCATTACTTTATTTGTTTAGCTTTTCTTTCATATCTTTTGCTTATGACACATGCTGTAGATTCAGGGTTAGGACTTATGAATGTATCACTGCATGTGTTACCCTTTTGTAAAAATGGAACCTTATGAATGTAAGATAATTACTTTGGCATATGTTGTTATTTAATTAATATTGTGAGATGGTTTTATTGCTATATTTTTGTGGCGTTACAATACCTTAAACCCACGGTGGTGCCTTATTTTTATAATGAACGGTGCATTCACCCCCTAGAAGTCTCACTTCATAAGACTCTACTCCCTACCAGGATATCTCTTATCCAAGACTTCTCTTATTCAGATTAAAATGAACTCCCCTTAAAGTCTCATCTCTATTCAAGCTGAGAGCCTAAAACTATTTAGGACTCGTTCTCCGTCCAAATATATTGGACTCGAATATGATCACATTATACATCGGCAACTCGATTTATCCACGTAGAATCTCGGCTAACAACCTCAGCCACGTGAACAACCATAAAAATACGTCTCCACACATGAGATTTTCACCTTGGTGATATAACATAATTTGTTAAAGAATGTTTTAGAATTTAAATTATTTCTTATATATAATATATCAAATTATTTTAATTGAGAGTATGTTTAAACAATTTTATTTTTATGAGAATTTTTTGTTTTCTATTTAATATTGAAAAATTAAAATTATTAGTTGACGATTTTGAAAATTTGTCTTTATCTTTGAAAAATTGTCTTTATCTCTAAGATTTTTTAAAATAAATTTTTTTTTTAGTGATATTAATCGTTTAGACTACAAAAGAAAAAAAAATGATTTGTTTTCAAAATTAAAATTGTTAAAAGAAGTTACACAAATAGAGGGGGAAAAAACAAGAACACTCCGGTTGACATAATAAAAAGTATTAAATGAATATGATTTTTCCTAATTGCATCATTACTTACAAGATATTTCAGTGTGTTTGATTTCAATTTTTTAAATTTAATTTTTTAAAAATTGAGTTTTTTTTTTTTGTATTTTTTTTGTTTTTAATAAATATTTTTAAAATTTTAAGTAATTTTTTTTATTGTTTTAGATGTGACTTACTAAGATGTATCTAAATAGTAAAATATTTATGAAAAAATATTTTTAAAAAATTAATAAATACACAAAAATACAAAAAATGTAATAAATTTTCATTTTTTTTGGTATTTTAGGTATCTAGTGAATTTTTTAAAGATTTTTTTTCACAAATATTATACTTTTTAAGTGTATTTATGTTAGGTACGTTTAAAAATTAAAAAAAAATATTTAAAATATTAAAAAAATTCAGTGAAAACAAAAAAATATATATATAAAAATGAAAAAATAAAATTTTTTAAAAAGTGAATTTTGGAAATGAAAACCAAACAGAGTGATGATCAATAATACATGTAACAATTGTTTTCATAAAAATAATAAAATGTCATTTAAAATTGACTATGCTGCAAGAAAACTTAAGTGGATTTGTGATATTATCAATAAAAAAATATATGTTACAAAAATTATAAGAAAATTAATAATGCATCTTGAAAAATGAGAAAAAGGAAACTTCAATAAAAAATTTACAATGTAAAAAACTAAGAATACATTGTTTAAATTAATATATTATATATTAAATATTAAACGACTTTAATTTGATATCTCCACTGAGGCCTAAAAAATGATTAGGGCATCATCATTGGTTCTATTAGGAGGTAATGGCTATCTAATTTGGATAAGTGGGATGCTAACATCCCATGCCATCGCATCCCAAGACAAGTATTGCCATGTTTGTTGCACGGTTCATTATTTCCAGTTGATATTCCAATTCTGCTTTGGTGGAATGTCCATAAACAAAAGACAAGGACCATACAATTAGTAACATCTGTTTTTTTAAAGGTAAATTATACATATATTTTTTGAGGTTAGCTTAAAATATAAATTGTTGTATGTGGTTTTAAAACTCATATCACGCATTTTTAGATTTCTAATCGCATAATAAATAATTATTTTTTTATAATAAATCAGTAAGTCAATTAACAGTTTTTAATGATGCTAAAAATATTTTTTAATTAAAAATTTTGCTAATTTTATTATTGTATGGGAGAGTAGTTAAGAATTTTATTTTATTTTTTTATTAATTATGTTAAATGAAAAAATCTGACAAGCGATTTGTAATTTTTAAAATCACAAGGGGTAATCTGTAATTTAAAAAAATCTCAGGAAATGTAATTATAATTTACATTTATTTATTTTGATTTTTTATTTAAATTCTTACTTCCAGGAGGCATAACATCAACAAGTTTCCTTAAGATTAAACAGTTTCTATTTATTTATTTATTTTTTTGATTTTTTTTACCTTATAATGTGTACAAGTTGAACAAGAGGTGGGATAAATAAGGTATTTTAATTACACGTTTAAATCGAAAGTGTTGAACTAGTATCAAGTTTGCGTGTAAGAAGAGCTGACATTGATCGGCTATTTTAATAATTGAGCTTGAAAAGGATGTAACTTTACACCATTATTTGGCTATTTTATGCATTTGTTTATTAACTTTTAATGTGAAATACATACAACTAGTTTACAAAATACTACGGTTTTGAATGGAATCTTGGTCGTTACAAACAAAAGTGGAAAACGAAGTGAAAAAAAGTATGTGTACGAATACAGAATAATCTTCTCGTATAATCTTGTTGATCAAATTTGCACTTCTTAAAACGTCGTTACTTTGTTACCTAAACACACAAACGTGAGCAAGCTGGCGGTTGCGTGCCGGGAATCTCTCCGATGCCTAAGTCAGCCAATAGATAATAGACACAAAAGCTCTGTATATTTGAGAATAAGAGTTGCAATATCTGTTCAAAGGTTCTGTTTTAGTTTTTATAGATTCCGCTTAGCACAATCTTAATAGGACTCCAGCTCTTCTTAGCGGAGTTCTCCTAAGAATAACATACCCAAGGATAATGCTTATCCCTAAAACTCCCCTCTCACTACAAGCCAAGTGAGATGGCCTTAATACTCTGCTAGGCTGACTGTGCCCAACCGAGCTACCTTGGCTCTGTGCTTAATATGGCTGAACTGTGATGGCCCTAACAAGCTGGTAACCCACTGAGCTACACCTAGCGCGGCCCACTGGACTTACAACCATCTCGGTCTGATTAAAAGTTCTGTCCCCAGATAGCTAGGTTCAAGCCCTAGTAACACATCTGCGACCGCCCTAGCATCTGCTTGGCCCACTATGTGACCCAATCTTCACTAATGACGTTGCCAAGCTCTGCTCAATTTGTTCACACAAATTACCCTCTCAATTGCCCCTTAATTCCATTTGTGTAGTATGATTTGGATTACTGTCTTTCAGCTGAGCTATAATCCGACTGAGATAAAAACGTCCGCTCGGTCTCGTGATCGTCCAGGTCGAGCATCGTCTTACCAGTTGCTCTGCACGTTGCTCAACTACTCTAGAATGCCTGATACGCCACTATGTCTCTAGACACGTGGCAGGCCCCCACTAGCCCCGTATCCTTAGTATAGCCGTCAGGCATGGATACCCAAATATTTGAATTGTCCCGCCTTTTTGCCTTTTGTACAGTGAAGAGTCTTCTTCACTGTTCATTGTTTTCACCATCGAACCCTAGAACTAAGACTTCCATCTCTTTCGACCACTCTACTGTCTACGTTTAAGCTCCGCATCTCCACCTCGCGACTCGCACCTGTCGCCGTTGCTGGAATGCCTACCTCTGGCTTGGAATCCAAGCGCCTGCTACAAACTCGTACGTTACTGTAGCATGCTTTTCGTGCTCTTTTTGGATATGATAGCCATACAGTTCAGACTCCCATGGTTTTTGAATCTGATTTCACAGTGTAATGTGAAACAGTGAAAACACAAAAAGAGTCCAAATCTGCAATTCTTTTTGAAAAATCGATGTTTGAATTAAATGTAAAAAATAGACTACTTTGCCAAATTACAGAGTCGCCACCTAAATATTTTTGAAAAGTTTAGGAAACCCGTGACTTGTGCCAAAGGCCATATATCCGTCATCACCAAAGTGTCTCAGCTTGGGAACTTAGGTATGAGAGGGGAAGGTCATGAATTGAGCACCCCTCTCACCCGATCAAAGACCGGCCTCTACTAATCATGATGTGATTTTTATTTACATTATATGCTCTTGTCCCGATTTATTAGGCTATCTCTACTTTGTGTTGCACGCAAGTATAGACTAATTTACAAAAATTTAAACTCTTTGATTTCATGTTTGTTTGAAAAAAGTGTTTTGAATACACATCACTTGAAAAGGTGAGTGTGTACATTAATCAATTTATCCCAATTTTCGCATTTAGCCTTTATCCACGGGCATTCAAAGAGTTATATCACTTAAGCGATTAGCCTCATGGTATTATGCTTGACATGGCAATACAAACACACAATGTGGTATGCTAAAACAATAAGTGCTCACCTAGTACTCCAAGGCAAGCAAAACAAAGGAAAAAAAATGATTAGAAAATATGCATGTTCCTAAACGATGCAATATGACTAATGCAACGCACACATTTATGCAATTTTTGTAGGCTCGACTATGAGCATAGTATATGATCCAATTCAAGATATGTGATAAATCACGTTTTCAAGCAATGAAATTGAAATTGACATTGATTAGAATGATGAGCCGAACCCAAATGTACATGAAACAAGTGTATGCAAACATGGGAATGCTAAGTAAATATGATATTCTATGCAACCATCATAAGCGGGTAAATAAAAGGGAGAAAGAAATGGGGGTTGGAAGACAAACACCATTATTACATATTTGCCCTCGTGCGAGAGGGTCCGAATTAAACTAACTATTACAACACCGAACAAATGAATTAATTGAACTAACTATCAACTAGCTTACTAAGTTATTACAACAAAGGTACTCCAATAATTACGTCAATGGAATATGAACAACAATAATCACAACAAATAATTACCTCAAGAACAACTACAACAATGATAATTGTAATATTAACACAAACAATAATGAGGCATAATGGTCGCATGCACAGTGTCCAGAAGCTGCTCTATCTGCCCAGGTTGCTCTATCTCACCCTCAGCCACTCCCCTCTGTTTCTATAAAAGGCTCACTGCTTACCACACATTGGGAGTCGGCAGGCTCCAAATGAGATCTGGCCAGGCCAAAATAGTGCCAGTCGGCTCCAAATTTTATGCCAAAAAATGTTTTGTGCTCTGAGGTGAGAATAGTGCAGATAAAGCCTTTCTAGGCCCTGTTTGTCCTTTTTGCCCCTCTCTGTCATGGGAAACTCAAGAGAAAAGCAATTTCGAGTCCAAAACCACCAACAAGCACAATTTGATGGCATGATCATTTCGAACACGTTTGGACAAAATTGAATAAATGTAATGGAAAACTACCTCTCTTTCCTATCATGAAGGCTTAAAGAGGGAAGTAGACAAGTACCAAGTCTTATCAACATATCATGGATTGATATGTGACAATTCCCGAAACGATGGACTCGTCATAACGTCCGGCCGAATCCAACCAACTCTTAAACATTTTCTTTATGCCAGTTTAGTTCGTTTTAAGCCGATTTTATTAGTCCTTGCCATTATTTAATCAATTTGTCGAAAGTGATGATTAAGTCCACTAAACGAGAAGAAATATCAAGCGAGAAGTGATTCTTGGAATGAAAGAGAGACTATGCCTTGATGATGAACCTCCGTAGAGATTAAGCCATTGAGCATAAGTCTCTTTCCCATGCCTTGAATAACCGTCAATCAGTTGAAATGACTCTCAAACAAAGCAAAAGAAAAAAAAAAGAAAAGAAAATAGGGAGGTTGTAGAAATGAATGCTAAATTGATTATTCAAATAAGACTCTTGACATGAAAATTAACCAAAGAAAACTATCAAAGTATTGATAACACAACACAACAAGCTAGATACGAAGACTTACAACACAATAAGATAGATATTCAAAGCATACAATAATTATTCAAAGCATACAATAATTAAATAAATTACAATAGCCCTAAAACAACCTCTAATATGTTAAAAACAGTGGCTAAAAATCATGTTGGGAGGCATAAAAAAGGTAGGAAAGAACAAGGCAAAACAAGGCTAGTGAATAAAGCAAGGAGAGGTGGCTAACCTCTCCATTTTTTTGAGATCTCAAACCATGCTTTTTAGCCCTTTTTTAAACTCTGAAAATCAGTTTAAAAAGAAAAGAAAAGAGTGTAAAACAAGGGTGTGAGCTATAAAGTAGAGAGCAAGAAAGGGTGTTAACTATCTTTGCCCTTTGGTAGCTATTCAAACCCAAGTTCAAACACTTGAAAAAGGATCAAAATAATACAAAAACACAAGAAATAGCCAAAGAAAGACATAAATGAAAGCAATACAAAGGTAGTAAGCTTATACCTCTTGAAAAAGGTAAGCTCTTATTTGTAACCAAACTTGGTCCAAGCTCACTCTCCAGCTTGAATTATGATTCACAAAGCTCAACCAAGGTTCTAAGTTATGGCTCCAAGGTTGTATGTAGTGTATAGATATAGTATAAGGGTGGTCAAATATCTCAAAGGTATCTTGCACAAGAAGAAGGAGCTCTCAAGGGCTGTTTTACTTTTTTGAAATTTTTCCAACCTCTAACACTGAGATATATGCTCGTATTTATAGAATTTGAGCAAAAATAGGTCGAAAATATCTTCAAACATGGACATCTGGCCCATTCCTGCCCAAAACAGTGTTTCTCGCTATCGAGAGCGGGCCGGCTCCTAATACCTATGGCCGGTTCCCAATGTGTTCCCCTGTTCCACTGTTTTAAACTCAATTTAGGGTGGCACAATGTTCAAAAATGAATTTCTGGGTTAAACATAGTATGAATATGAAAGGTTTAGGCTTGGTTTTGGAGCGCGAGCTTATGTTCCTTTGTTAAGAATTCAAATCACAATCAACACAACTTCATCATCGAGTGCACAAGACAAAGCGTCCAAGTCTTGCGGGCAGTCAAAAATGGGGTATCTATAGTTACCTTCTCTTTCCAGTACTTGTTCATGAATGCTCTAAATTTCATCATGTTTATGACGTTTTCTGTTTCGTTTGAGTTGTTAAACTCAATACTGTTGATTCAAAACTTCACTATTGAATGGGAATCCACTAAAACATATAAACCATTGTTCTGGAACCATATTAGGGCCACGAATATTCCTATGTTTCCATACTTAAAAACAAACACCCAACGGGTGAGGTAAAACCCATTCAAAACCAGGGGTTTTGATCCACATTACCGTAATAACCGAACTAAAAATGTGTTTGTGACCATCCAATAAACTACAACTGAGCTACAGTCGATTAGTCCTTTAAGTGGAACCCATCAAACTAGGCACCTTAGCAGAGACCGCACTGGACATTGAGACCAAGCTAAAACAACACCCTTTTTTGTTATTGGCCAGGCTCCATGCTACACACACTCTTGGCCGAACAAACTTCAAACTAATTTTCACTGTTTCTTTAGCCTTGTCACCACCTGGCCATAACACATTCTATGTTCTTCACTGTGCAGACTTGACTAGGTCTACTCAGACACACCATTTACTTGCCCCTTGGTGACGTGGCTCGACCGAGCACCGTTGTGATCATACCACAGTCGGGTTAAAGAGCCGAATACACATTTTTTCTTTGTCCACCCTAATACAAGGCCATGGGCAAGTACCGACTTATGGTGATTTCGCCAGGTGCCATGGTTGAATTTCGTGAGTATTACAACATTCTTGACGACGTACACCTCTCTCTGGCCAAACAAGATACAACACCTTAGGGCAAGCCAGGCTTCGTCCCTTTTACCGTGCTGTCTATCGTAGAGGGTGGACTATGGTTTCCCGTCCAGCCACTTATCTGCGAATTCCTAAGGCAAACCAGGCACTATTCCACACAATTGTCTACCAACACCTATAGAATAGTAAATGGTATTGCTGAACTCAATCGCCTTCTTAGTCTCCAACTTGGGTTGGCTGAGATCTTTCACAGTACTCGCTCGGTCAAAATGACGACGGGTGGGTATGGTACCTCAAAGTCAAAAGAGGCCAAGAGAAACTTGTTAAACAAACACCGGACAAAGACTTGCACGACGATGATTTTCTCTAGGTTTCTGGAAATTTTGAGGACCAAAAAGCCCAAATACTAGGCTATAACATAAACTGGAACAAAGGGATCGTTGGTAAGAATAGCCCGGTCACATTGCTTTTTTTCCCAAGTCTACCTGTCGTGCTTACCTTTGTTCTGTTTGCAGATTTGAACATGCTAAAGACAAACTACCCCTATGCTAATTAGGATACACTTTGTGTCGCGTTGCGATACAAGCATAGGGACTGGTTTGAGCTCTTACATTTCCAATCGACTTATTGATGCAACAACAAACGAAAGAGTAAGGTAACCGACTTCTTCCTAGAGTCTTCGCCAGAACCAGACCCAAACCTCTCTAAAAAAAACCTAGTCCCTTTAACCGAAGAGCAAAAGATGGCAAAGAGGAGAGTTGTGCGGGCTTTGATTACCGTGCAAACATCCGCTGAGATCCCCACCGAACAACTTCAAATCAACCAGCCGCACGAGACTGTCATCACCTTCCCGACTACTAGGGCATCATCATCTCGGCCAAGCAAGCGAGCTCACACCTCGACTGCCGAATAACAATGGTTGGAAGAGGACACCACGCTCCTAGAAGTCAAACTACCTGATTCGCAAGGAGGCCACCGTTCTGGCCAAGATAATCCTTTCTCACCTGCGTGGGCACCGGTCTTGATGTTCAAGGGCTGGGCTGTGACTACCACAGACTTTGTGGTTGCCAAAAGTGATCCTCTGCTGGCCTTTAATTTGTCCAAGAGCCTGTGCATACCGGACGATATGGAGCACCATGAGCATCTGGCCGAGCTCAAAGCTATCCAGTTGGCTACCAAGTCTATGGTGTTGGTAAGCTTGGACTCCGCATTCCCTTTCTACTTCCTCTCTAACCTTCTGCTCGATTCTAACTCATTGTTTCTTTGATCGGATTGCAAGCTGTGCAGAAGAATCACGTTGCCCACCAATGCGTGCTGGAGTTGAGGAAAATAGCTCAGACTGTCGTTGCTGATACTGAAGCCAAGGCTACCAAGCTAAAAGAGCTCAAAGCTAAGATGGTTGAGCTGAGTGCCGATCGAGATCGATTGGCCGAGCTAGTCAATGAGGCTGAGGCAAACAAACAAAAAGCATTGGCCGAAAAGAAAGACTGCTATCTTCGTGAGCTTTCCAAGTTGGAAAGGAAAAAAGGTGCCGAAATAAAAGCTCTGGAGAAGAAGATGGAGGATGCCGAGGACCGTGGTTACACCGAGGGTGAACAAACCTATGTTAAACAATGCGAGGTAGCCAAGGATATCTTCTTCAAATGCAGTTAGAAGGCAGCGGCAGAGCAGCTTGGCCAGGTGCCTAACTTAGAGGTCTTCCTCAACCCTTCGCCCAACTTCATCCCAAGCTATATGGCGGCGTGTGCCAATGCCATGCAGTAGAAGCTCCTATAAGTGGAAGAGGAAGACAATCCAATACAGAACAAGAAAAATACATCACCAGCTCGATCAGAAATGCCAAACTAGGCCGAGCAAAGCCTTGTTGTTAAAGAAGGGATCACTGATCTGACACTAGACGGTGGTACTAGAGGCCACCAGGAGGACACATAAGTCGGTACTAGTGTGGACGCCGAGCTAGAGGAACTACTCGGTTAATTGCGATGTGTAGGCCTTGTATTACCCCTTTCTTTTTTGTTTTTGTACAATGTACCCGGGCTATACGCCCCACCTTTTGTAAGCACGTCTTTTATCAATGAACGAAATTTTTTGACTTTTATCTCGATTACTTTGTTTACTCTACAATGACTTGAATTATTTTCACTATATGTATAGACGAACTAACAAACTCTACCTCCCCAATCCTGCCAACCGTTTTTGGCGGAGATCAACATCTCGGTCCTAAAGTGCCAAAAAGTTGTTGGTCATATTTGCCAACCTCTTTTGGCCGAGATAATCATCTCAGTCAAAGGTACAAAAAAGTTATTGGTCATACTTGCCAACCTCTTTTGGTCGAGATAATCATCTCGGTCAAAGGTACAAAAAGTTGATTGGTTATACCTGCCAACATTCTTTAGCGAGATCTTGATCTTGGCTAAAAGTGCAAAAATGTGTTGGTTAAACCTGTCAACCTGTTTTAGCCTAGATCCTGATCTTAGCTAAAGGTGCAAAAATGTGTTGGTCAAGCCTGCCAACCTTCTTTAGCCTAGATGTTGATCTCGGCTAAAGAGTGCAAAAATATGTTGGTCAAACCTGCCAACCTTCTTTAGCCTAGATACTGATCTCAGCTAAAGAGTGCAAAAATGTGTTGGTCAAACATGCCAACCTTCTTTAGCCTAGATCTTGATCTCGGCTAAAGAGTGTAAAAAGTGATATTGGTCAAACCTGCCAACCTACGTTGCCCCCCAATCGGGCAATGAGTACAAATAGTTTTACGAACAGAGGAATACAAGTACTGAAATAATTTAAACTAAAAAAATGTCTGCTTGTTTTATTGAATATGAAAAAGAAAAATTACAAGTGTCTGAAGAGCTAAAAATAAAATACTTTGAGATTGGTTGTGTTCCAAGGCCTTGGGATTACTCGGTCGTCCACGTCTTCAAGGTGGTATGCTCCTTTTCTTGCCAAACCGATCACTCTGTATGATCCTACCCAGGTAGGTCCTAATTTTTCATCTCCAGACACCAGAGTGTTTCCCATTACTTTACGCAGCACCCAATCTCCAATCTTGAATTGTCTTGGATGCACTACCTTGTTGTATTTTCTAAACAATTCTTGTTGATACAAGGCGATGTGGACCATTGCCCTCTCTCTTCGTTCGTTAGCCATATCTAGCTCCAAGGCTATGGCCTCTTCGTTCACATCAAGATCAAAATTTTCGCTTCTAATAATGGGGAGGCCAACTTCTAAGGGGATTACTGCCTCTGTGCTATAGGCTACGACAAAAGGTGTTTCGCCGGTCGACTGCCTAGGTGTTGCTTGGTATACCCATAAGACGTGGGGGAGTTCTTCTGCCCATTTTCCTTTTGCCTTTTCCAGGCTCTTTTTTAGACCGTCTAAGACTACTTTGTTGGAGCCTGGCCATTAGCTTGGGGGTATGCTGGCATAGAGTTGTAGAATTCGATCTTGTACTCTTCGCAAAAATCCCTAAAGATTTGTCCATCAAATTGAGTGTCGCTGTCAGATATCAGGGCCTTGGGAATTTCGAACCGCATTATGATGTTTTGCCAGACAAACTTCTTGACATCTTTCTCCTTGATGGAGGCCAGTGCCTCCGCTTCTACGCACATGGTGAAGTAGTCTGTTGTCACAATAAAGAACTTTTTGTTGCTTGGTGTGGTTGGGAGTGGTCCCACTATGTCTAGGCCCCACATTACAAAAGGCCAAGGGCTAGTCAATGGTAAGATCTCTCTTGCTAGCTAATGGATTTAATGCGTGAACTTTTGACATTTTATGCATTTTTGACGTACTTCTTAGTGTTTGGGTAGACACCCCATTTTTGACCATCCTCAAGACTTGGATGTCACCGTTTGAACACTCGGTAATCATCCTTGTTTGTGTTCGTCTTGAGTTCCCGGAGGTCTCGGCTACGTGCCTTGCCTCAGGATCTCTCGACTCGACTGTTTTGTGTTTGGTCTCACACCAAACACTTGTGTTTTTGCTTTGGAGGGCAGGGAATGGCTTGTTGGCCTTCCCCACACTCCACCGGCCATGGCTTGAGGCCAACGGTTGTGTTTTGTTGCTATCAGCCAAGTATTTGGCCGATCGGCACTCTAGATGGTTGTAGACACCCCATTTTTGACCGACCTTGAGACTCAGACGTCACCAGTTGAGCGCTTGGTGATACTGCATATTGTGCTCGTCCAGAAGTTTCAGAGTCTCGGCTGCGGGCCTTGCCTCCGAACTTCCAGACTCTTTTGTGCTTTGCCTCGGTTTGCGAACCAGGCTCGGTTTTCTCTGTTTCTTTTCCTGAGGGGAGGGAGAGGTCCCGTAAATCATCTCTCAGTGGCCGTGGGCTACATTTTGTGGCTGTAAGCCATTTTGCCCATTTCGGAGCCTGGTTTCCGGTTTTTCGGAGCCGTTGGCCGTATGCCTCGGTTCGGGACCGCTTAACCACCTCCGTTTGCCCCGGTTTTTGGCATGCATCTTATTTACTCCCTTTTGAGGGACACTGAGGTCCGAGAGACCCACTTCCTGGTCGAATGCCACTTTCGGTGGTTAACAGGCAGTTTTCGGGGCCCCGAACTGCGTGTTCTGGCCCCCGAACATTCGTTTTGCATCGGTTTTCGTTGATTTTTGGCAGGCACCTCTGTTTCATCCCCAGGAATGCCGTAGAAGGGTGGGAGGCCAGCAATTATTTCAGAAACCAGTTATATATCCTCCGACGCCCGTTTTCCTCACTTCCGAGCCAATGTTGACCACCCTGGGGCCACTTTCTTGCACCCAAAACCACATATTTGTGATGTACACACCTGGGAGGCCACTAATATCATATGGCCGGCCACTAATGTTGCTTGACCCTTTTGAACCCCTCCTAAAAGTGGGTTGTTCTCTCTCCTGGGTCACTTTTTCCAGTGTTTGACCACATGGTTGTGTTGTACACACATGGGAGGACACCAATATCATATGGTCGGCTACTAATTCTCATTGACCTTTTTGACCCTTAGCCGGCCGGCCATAAGAGGTGGCCGGCCGGCCACCTGCAGCTGAGATAATAGGCCGGCCTTGATCCTTGCCCCCTGCTTAGTTCAGAACTGACCTTTTTTCCCCCCAAAAACCTGTATCCGAGGGACAACCTTTTGGGGAGGAAACTTGATCCATTTTCCCCCCACTTTTTCCCTCCATTTCCCCCCCATTTTGGGCTATATACCTGGCCTCCAGCTCTGTCCCAAGGGTTGGAAAAAATTGCCTTAGGCTCTTGCATGTATATCTCCCTCCATCTCATCCATTTCCTTCAAAAAACACCCAAATCCTACCCCATTTTCACACCATCATCTAGCATCACCACCACTAATCCATTTCCAGCAGCTTGGGGAGCTTTCCAGCAACTAGGAGGCACCACTTCTCAAGCCAAGAAGCAACCAAGGGTTGGTCTCCAAGGGTAAGTACCAATTCCCTCTTTTGAGCCCAATTTTGCAACATTTTTCTAGCCTCTTTTCTTACTGTTTTGAGCTCCGACCAAAACTAAAAAGGTCATTTTTTTGAGCTCATTTTCTTATTTCATTAAGGGCTCAACACTGTTTGAGCCCCCCATATTTCACTTGCTTCATTATCCTTCTTATATACCGTTATCCTGCATAGTATTTTTAGCCTACGTGTGATCTGTTTTGGAGCATGATGTAAACTGTAGATAGGCTTATTTTGAGCCCTTCTTCAACATTGAAGAAGGGCTCATCACTGTTTGGGACCTCCATGTTCCACTTTCCATTATACCCCTCTTTGGTCCCCATTTTTGCATGCTTTGGCAGCCCATTGTGCTTCTGTTTTTGGTCTTTTTACAGAACTGAAAATAGTATTATTTTGGCCCATTATTCATGTTTCATTAAGGGCATTTCATGGTTTGAGGCATATTTTGTACACTTCATGTTATATCTCCCTTTTGGGCCTCATTTTTGCATAGCATTTTGGACATATTTGCATACTGTTTTGGGTCCGGCCATCAACTGTAAAATGCATTATTTTTGGCTCCTCTTCAACATTTTTGAAGGGCCCCTTTGTGTTTAAGGCCATAAACCACTACTTGCTTCTTTGGCCATCTTTTGGCCCATTTCTTGCATGAGAGTTTATCCATACCTGTGCTGGTTTTTGTGGTTTTCCATAAACTGTAAAAGATTATATTTTGGGCCCCTCTTCAACTTTGTTGAAGGGACTTAATCTGTTTGAGGTCAGCAGCTGTGAGTTGTTTCATTATCTCACATTTAGGGCCATTTTTGCATGCTATTTTTGCCCTATTTGTGTTTGCTTTTTGGCCATGATTTGAACTGTAAAAATGCTTATCTAGGGGCTATCTCATGTTCAAATTATGCATGCATTGCATAGCTATAGGCCATTTCATGCGCCAAAATCCATGTTTCGGGGCTCGTTCCATGCATCGAGTTTCATTTTACCGGGTTTTGGGGCTGTTTTGCATCTCATTTTACCTCTGGTTTTTGCATTATCATATGCCATATTCCATGTCTTTTCCATGTCTCATTAGAGTGGCATTTTGGTGCCTGAGGGTCGGTCCTCGGTTTGCGTGCACGCGTGCACGCATTTCGAGTTGTCTTGTTTTCATCTGATGGCCTCCTATGTGAGTGTGGCTGAGGCTCTCTCATGTTGGTGTAAGCCCATTATTGCATTGAGTATGCCATTTCATCCATAGCATTGTGCATGCTCGGTTGTGTATTACCTCGTGCAGCGTGTATGCCATTCCATAACATTGTGTATGTTAGGATTGTATCTTAGTTGCATTTCATGCATGTCATGCATATTGCATCATGTTCGGGATAGGAGTTAGCCCGGGCACGGGAGACGAGGTGTGTTTCGTACTCCGAGTGACGGAACGTGTCTCAATTCCCTAGTCACCGACACTCCGGATCATCCATGATGGAGTTAGGTTTTAGTTGAGTTTTTATGTGCATTCATTCTATATTGAGTTGCACATTTTGATTCCTCGGACATCATGCATCGAGATGCGTGATTGGTGGCACGAGGATCGAGGCATGCATATATCTGTGAAAATACATTGCCATGCCCCTTTCCTGCTCTCTGTTGTAGCAAAATGAAGAATCGGTAACTTTTCGGAGCTTGGCACGTATTTCAAAAAAAGGTGTAAACAGAGGCTAATTGGGGCATCGTCATGGATTTCCGCGCAAAGGCAACCCGGGCATGCATCATTCATCATCCGGAATGGAATCAAGGTAGTCCCTGGCTTGCATGCCAGTTTATTTATTTTCTTAGTTAATTTGTTAATTAACTAGGAATTTGTACATTATTTGGACTGTATTATTTGGACTGTAATATTCTTTTATTCGGGACTGTATATTTATTTGGACCCTCTGCGCGAGGGCAATGTTGTAATAAGTGTGCGTGAGTGTGATTTATGTCTTCCAACCCCACGTCTTTCTTCCTTTTTGTTTACCTGCTTATGACGGTTAGATTAGGGCATGTTTCAATTAGCATACAGTATGATAGCATGTTTGCATTCATTCATCTGTCTTGCATGCACCGTGCTCGGCGCATCATACTAACTGCATTGTACTTTTAATTCCAAATTGAATACATGTTAGTTGTAGCATTCCATATGCCATGTTTAGAATAGCCGAGCCTGCTATAGTTTGCGTTTTTGCATGTTTTGCATTAGGCATTTCTGTATACTTAGGATCACGCATGATTTCTAATGTAGTTTCTGTTTTGGCTTGGAGTACTTGGTGAGTTTTATGCTTTAGCATCCTTGCATGCGTGTGAGTGACTGCCATGAATAGCATGCTTACCATGAGGCTAATTGCTTATGTGATATATCTGCCTGAATGCTTGTGGGTGAAGGTTGGGTTGTTTGGATTGGAACAAATCATCAACTGTGAGTTTTAAGCCCACTAGATAGTGGCAAAACCATCTTTTCTTAAGCCCACCTGAGGGTGGCAAAATCTGCATCTTTTAAGCCTACTTGCGAGTAGCAAACCATCTTTCAAAAACAAACATGAAATGTTTTGTTCCAATTCAGGTGACCCAGTCTATACTTGTATGCTGTGCGCATCACATAGTAAATCTAGGCTAATAATCGGGATAAGAACACACAATGTTTTCAAAACTAGATATCATGGTTAGTAGAGGCCGATCTTTGATCGGGCGAGCGGGGGTGCTCACGAAGTGACCTTCCCCAATCGTACCCAAGTTCCCGAGCCGAGGCAACTTTGGTGATGACGGACACGTGGCCTTAGGCAAACGAGTCAGGGTTTCCTAAATTTCCCCCAAAATAAAATATTTAGGTGGCGACTCTGTATCTGGCAAAGCAGTCCATGTTTGGCACTTCTTTCAAAAAAATCTATTTTCTCAAAACGATTTGTCGGATTTGGACTCTTTGGTTCAGACTTAGAACCGTGACATTTTAGAGTCCTGAGCTGTAGTGACCCCAAATGAACAGAACGGGATTTCCCACCTAGGGCGTTCGGGGACGTCTACAATGGTCGACCGATCATGTATTTTGGTCAAATTGCATTTTTGGCTGGTCGACCACTGTTCATCTGTTTTTGCAGATATTTTTATGCCAGCTATGCTAGCTGACATACACTTTACTCCCCTCCATACACATGCATGGAGGGATCTCCCTCTTGACTAGCTTACTTGAGAAGCTTTGCAAGAGTGAGCTCTATAAGAGGGAGCCTCTTCTCCCTCCATTAGGGTTAGACAAAAAATCCCAGGGGAGCTCTGGTTTTAGGGTTAGCATAGTATATCTATTTTTATCTCTATTTCTCCCTCTCTTTTGCCTTGTGTGTGTGTTTAGTCTTACTATTGCACACAAACACCTAGTCCTACACCTTCTCTTGGTTGCTGAGGGACCAGAAGGCTGTTCTTGGTGTTTTTGGGTGGTTTTGAGCTTGAAGAAGCTGCTGGAGCATCATTCTTGAAGAAGGTCTTCAAGGGTAAGATTCTTGCCCTTTTTACCCCATATTTGCATAGTCTTTTTGCATATCTTGAAACCTTTTTTAGACTCTGTGTATAACACATAAAAGTCTTGTTTTTGCCTGCTCTAAATAGTTGTTTAAGAGTGTTTTGTTGTTTGAGGTCGTTTGACCCCTCTTAGGGCTTGTTTGGCCCCATTTTGTGCTATTTTGGGTGAGCTCCGGGACCACCTTGTTTGGGCCTCCTCACCACTGAAATCTTGAGGTATTTCAGTGGTGAGGATGGTGCCTTGAGGTCCTAACAAGGAGAGGGCCACCCCCTCTCCTTGTTGTCCTTGAAAAGGGCCATTTTTGCCTCATATGTGAGCATCCTTTTTAAGTTCATGTTGGCCATGTCTTAAGTGTTATTTGTGATTATTTTGCCATGATATAGCACTGTTTTTACTTGGTTTAGACACACCATGCTTGCTTTGCATACTTGTCTTGCAATGCCATGAAATTGCCTTAACATGTATC
Source organism: Camellia sinensis (assembly GCF_055761805.1). Classification (NCBI taxonomy): domain Eukaryota; kingdom Viridiplantae; phylum Streptophyta; class Magnoliopsida; order Ericales; family Theaceae; genus Camellia; species Camellia sinensis. Next base: position 78,774,761 of record NC_138964.1, read on the forward strand.
TAGCATTTAGACCACTATGCTTACTTGTTTTGACTTAGCTTTGTGAAGCTTTTATGCATGTTTTAGTGTGTTTGAGGACTGTTTTTGGTTGTTTGGGTCATCCATGATTTGCTTTGTATAGCTACCATGCAATCTCCCTTGTAGGCCTTGAGTGTTGGACCCTCTAGCATGCTCTATTTTGCATTATTTTAGTGGTTTGGAACCACTTGCTATGTCATTTCAGTCCTTGTGGCATGCTTGTATGCTTGCATTTAATGCTCCTTTAATGCTTTAAGAGGTTGGTGTCTTATGCTCCATGTTTGGTCCCTTTTGCATGCCTTGAGAATTAGGTCATTTAGATGCCATCTAAGTGGTTTTTGGGGCTTGCTTTTGCATGACTTAGGACTGTTTCGGCTCATTTTGGTCATTTGCTTCATGTGTCACATGACCATAGTTTAACTCCTTGGGTTTGGTTACATGCCTTGCTTGTATTGGTAGGTGGATTTGGTATCATCTTAACACGATTTTCAGAGTTTGATGTGCATGCCATTTGTCCATGATTATCCTCTTTTAAGTGTGCTTAAAAGATGCTCTTTAATGCTTAAGTGTTGGGCCATGTTCGCATGCATTGTTTGTGCGTGTATTTGCCTCCATTCCATAGCATTTTGGCTTCCTATTTAGACATGGCCGAGGCTTGTCCATATTGGTCTAAGTCCACCTTTCGCATGTTGTTCAAATGTGATCACATTGCTACATGCTTGCATGCTTCGGTTGCATAATGTTTTGCATGCTCATTACTTGCATTGTTGACACATGCTTAGCTATATTACATTTTGTTGCATGTTTCCCCCATGTTCATGTTTGCATGCTTGCCCTCATGTTCATATTGCATGCTTAGTTCACATGCCTAGGTTGCATTGCATTGAGCATGCATGCCTTGTCTCTTGATCAAGTGATAGAGGTTGGGCCTTATGTGTTTGTTTGCATTTCATTTGAAATCAAAATGCACAACTTGGCCTCTTTGGCCATCACGCATTGAAATGTGCGATTGGTGGTCCGAGGGTCAAGCACCACCCTCCTTTGAGTCATAAACATGATAAGGAGTGTGGTTGGTGCAAACATTGCTTGAAATGCATTGCCATGCCATGTTTTGCCCTCTACTGCTGTCAAAACAAGTTTCTGTAGGAAGCTTTGGCCGGCCGACCATCCTTAGTGCCGACCGACCGACCAAATATGGATGGCCGAGAGATCAATCAATGGCCGATGACCATTACCAATGGCCGGAGATGATTCCCCGTGGCCGGTGGTACTCTACAGTGTCCATGGAGCATACCTTGGGAGTTGTGAAATTTTCAGAGGAGCAGAGCAGGGTAAACAAAGGCAACTTGTGCATGGCGACAGATTTCCGAGCAAACCCGAGCACGCGTGCATTGGACCCTTTTCCGAGGCCTTTTACTGCTTTCTTAGCTTAGTTAATTTGCTTAACTAGTTAAGTGGTCTGTAATATTTAATTAGCTTGTAGGTTAATTAATTTGTATTATTCTTTTGGTCCCTCCGAGCGAGGGCAAATTTGTAATAAGCGTGCGTGTGTGTGATGCATGTCTTCCAATCCCTACTTCTTTCTCCCTTTCACTTACCTGCTTTTGATGGTTAATATTAGGGCATATTTCAATTAGCATCCTTATGCTATGCATGCGTGCATCCATTCATTTGTATTGCATGCACCGGGCTCGGCGCATCATACTAATTGCATAGTATCTCAAATCTAACTTGAATACATGTTATCTGTGCATTTCACATGCCATCCATAGATTAGTCGAGCCTATTCTAGTGACATTCTGTATGTGATGCCTTAGCTATTTTAACATGAACTAGGATCATGCATGATTACTAACTAGTTTCTTGTTTTGGCTCGAAGTACACCGTGAGTGTTTATGCTTTAGCATCTTGCATGTATGTGAATATTAACATGACAGCATGCTTGCCATGTGGCTATGTGCTTATGTGATATAACTGTCTGAATGCCTGTGGGTAAAGGTTGAGTTACTTAAATTGGAACAACGCATTGAATATGAGTTTTAAGCCTACTTGAGAGTGGCAAAATTATATTTTCTAAGCCCACTTGAGGGTGGCAAAATTCATGTCTTAGCCTACTTGCGGGTAACACCATCAAACCATTTTCAAATAAATAAACATGACATGTTTCGTTCCAATTTAGGCGACTTAGTCTATACTTGTTTGATGTGCGCATCACGTAGTAAATCTAGGCTAATAACCGGAATAAGAACGCATAATGTTTTCAAAACAAGATATCACGGTAAGTAGAGGCCGATCTTTGATCGGGAGAGAGGGGGTGCTCATAGTTGACCTTCCCCAATCGTACCCAAGTTCCCGAGCCGAGGCAACTTTGGTGATGACGGACACGTGGCCTTTGGCACCGAGTCAGGGTTTCCTAAATTTCCCAAAATAAAATATTTAGGTGGCGACTCTGTATCTGGCAAAGCAGTCCATGTTTGACACTTCTTTTTAAAAATCTGTTTTTCAAAATGATTTGCCGGATTTGGATTCTTTGGTTCAGATTAAGAACCGTGACGATTTGAGAGTCCGAACTGTAGTGAGCCCAATACGAACAGAACGGGACTTATCCTCCCAGGGCGTTCGGGGACGTCTACAGTTTGCTTGCATGTATGGCCACCAATACCCTTGTGAAATAGCTCAGTAGGCCAGTGATCTCACACCTTGGTAATTTCCACAATGCCCTCGTGGATTTCGAACAAGAATGCTTCGACGTTGCTAGGATGGACAAACTTTATGTACGGTCTTGTGAAGGATTTTTTGTACAATGCGAGCGATAGGGAGAGCCAAAATCGCTGTGACTTTGCTCTAATTTTGTTGGCCTCCTTCTTGTCTTCTGACAAAATGCCATCTTTTAAGAACACCACTATGGGGTCCATCCAGGAGGGACCTAACTCGGCGTAGCATACTTTGGTTGCTTCAGGTTCTTCAATACTTGGTCTTGGCAGGAAGTCCATTAGCAATGGGTGTGGGATAGACGTGTTTGCCATCGATGCAATATCTACCTTGCTATTTTCTTCTCAGCCGATTTGTTTTATCTTACTACTTCAAACTTCATGATCTCCTTTCTGACCAACTCTTGATGCTTGGCCATTCCATCATCCTTTGCTTCGTAGTCACCCAAAATTTGGTTGACTACTAATTGGGAGTCACTGTACACCATCAGCTCGGTGGCCTCCATGTAGAATGCTGACTCCAAACCAGCTAATAGTGCTTTGTATTCAGCCTCGTTATTAGATGCTGGAAATCCAAGGTTGATTGCCTGTTCAATGGTCAAGCCATCTAGCGAGATGAGGACTATCCCAAGTCCAGCACCATGCCTGTTGGACGCTCCATCCACGAAGAGCTTCCACATCTCCACTACAAACAACTTCCAGTAAGTGGAGGGATCTGATGACGTCTTAGGATCTGGGATGCTAACGGTGCTTTCTCTAAAATTTTTGTCCCTTGTAGCAAATTGTTCCTCACTACTTGATTGTTTTAGCATTCCATTCTTAGGCGTATCTTCAGTAGCCGTTGTAAGACTAAATGGTTCGCTGCTCACTTGCTCGCCTTCTTGCGGGGGCAGCGCTATTCCCACGGCCTTTCCCAACTTTGCTCGGTTATCTCCGTCAAGTCCACTAGGCATACATAATGACTACCTGGCGCAAACTCTGCCATGAGGTTGCCAATGCTTGGGCTTTTATCGCGGTTTGTGGCTGGAACTTGATGTCAAACTGTCCTAGCTCCATAGCCCAGTTTAATATTCGCCCTAAAAAGTTCACTTTTTCAAATAAAGGTTTTAAGGGAAATGGTGTTAAAACGACCAATGTGTGGGCGTGAAAATAGTGCGCTAGTTTTCTTGAGGTCATCATTAAAGCTAAAGCGAGCTTTTCTAATGGCAAGTACCTTATTTGAGCGCTTAGTAATGTCTTGCTCACATAAAAAATGGGCAAGTGCTATATTCCTTCAGCGCGCACCAAAATTGCCCTAACAGCATACTGGGATACTACTAAGTGAAGGAAGAGCTCCTCTCCTAGCACTGGTGCCAACAGTGGTGGAGAGGTCATGTATTCTTTTAAGCTCTCCAGAGCTTGGTCACACTCATCATCCCACTCAAACTTGGCTTTAAGTGCCTGGAAGAATGGTCGACACCTATCTGACGATTGACTTATAAATCGGTTTAGGGCTACAGCCAGGCCTGTGAGATGTTGCACTTCTTTGACTGTGTTAGGCCTATCTAGCTCTTGAACGGCTTTGATCTGAGACGAATCAGCTTCTATACCCCAGTTGGTTACCAGAAAACCCAGAAATTTTCCTGACCCCAGGCCAAGTGCGCACTTGGATGCGTTCAGTCGTAATTTATGGGTCTTCAAAATTTAAAACATCTCCACTAGGTCATTGAGAGGTCTCCTTCATTCTTGCTCTTCACTACCATGTCATCCATGTAAGCTTCCATTGTTCTTCCTAACAATGGTTCGAATATTTTGGTGATCATTCGTTAGAATGTTGCCCCCGCATTCTTTAGGCTAAAGGGCCTGACCTTGTAGCAATATAACCCCCTAGGTGTTGTAAAGGATGTAACCTCCTGGCCCAGTTCATACATAGCGATCTGATAATATCCACGATATGCATCAAGAAAGCTAATTCGGTTGTGACTTGCAGTTAGGTCCACCAGTTGGTCTATCCGTGGTAGAGGAAAGCTGTCTTGAGGGCATGCATTGTTGACTATCTTGTAGTCTATGCAAATGTGCCACTTGTTGTTTTCCTTTGGTACTACCACGGTGTTGGAGATCCACTTGGGATAGTGAACCTCTCTAATTGCCCTTGCTTCTAGTAGGTTTCCCATTTCCTCAGGCACTACCTCGGAGTGGTAAAGTGTCGCTCGGCGAGTTCGCTGCATGATTAGTCCGGCAGTTGGATGAACATTGAGTTGATGGCAAACGAAATTAGGGTCAATGCCTGGCATATTGTATGGCGTCCAGGCAAACAACTCGACGTCAGAGATCAAGAACTCCATGATCTCGATTCTCTCGGGTGCTGGACAAAGATGAGCTGAACAAACAGAACTTTTTTGGAACCTTCTCATCTATCCTAGCCTCCACCAGATCTTCTATTGTCTTTTGTTCGGCTGCCTTCCCGACGTCTACGAACAGCTTGTTGCTCTCTGGCTCTTTCACCATTTGTACGAACCCTTTTGCAGCTCGGTTGCCATTTACTGTAACGAAGCATTGTTTGGACATGATTTGATCTCCTAAGACCTCTTCAATCATTCCAGCCTCGTTAGGGAACCATATCACCTGATGGTAGGTTGATGCTACCGCTTGCATGGTGTACAACCATGCTCTTCCTAAGATTATGTTGTAAGTGCAAGGGACTTTCAATATCCAAAATTTCACTTGTTTCACCATTGTTCCAGCTTTAATTGGCAGAATTATCTTGCCAACCGGCCATTCTGGCATTGAGTTGAAACCGACCAAGGGAGATGTTGCGGGTGCTAAATCTTTGTCCTCCAATTTGAGTTGCTTAAATGTCTCATAGTTCATTATCTCGCATGAGCTCCCTTGGTCAATCAAAATCCGTTTGATACCAAATTTCTTGACACGTAAAGTAACCACTAGTGCGTCATTGTGAGGGCTTTGTAACCACGCTAAGTCCTTGTCTGAAAATGTGATGAGATTTGTTGCTTCCATTTTTTCCTTTTTCACAATAGGCTATGCACTCTGTACCTCTCTCATGTGCTCAGCCTTCTTGATCATCCCTCTGAGCTCACATACTCGTTCAGGCTCGATGATTCCATATATCACATTGATTACGCCTTGGGACAGACTGTCAGCCGACATCTCGTCTGGCCCGTTGCGGTTCTTGGGGGCTGGCTAAGCTCCCCCTTCAATATACTGGTCCAGGTGGCCTGCGGCCACTAAATCCTCCAGATGCTACCTTAATGGCAAAAAATTTTCAGTTTGATGCCCCATTTCATCATGGAAGGTGCACCGGTACCTAGCGTTGTAACCTTTTTGTGCTTCTCCCAACTTGGTTGGCCGCCGAACAAAGCGTTTGTCGCGTATCTCACTAAGAATTCGGTAGATAGGCTTATTGAACACCGTGGTGATGGCAGTGCGAACTCTCAACGAAGGAATGTATACACCAACTCCAAAGTTGTGTTGATTGTGATTCGAATTCTCAACGAAGGAATGTAAGCTCGTGCTCTAAAACCAACTCCAAACCTTTCATATTCATACCATACTTACCCCATAAATTCATTTTTGACCATTATGCCACCCTACACTGAGTTTAAAACAGTGGAACAGGGGAGAACATTGGGAGCCGGCCGTAGCTATTGGGAGCCGGCCAGCTCTCGATAGCGAGAAACACTGTTCTGGGTGGGAACGAGCCAACTGTCCGCTTTTGAAGATATTTATGACCTATTTTTGCTCAAATTCTATAAATACGAGCATATATCTTAGTGTTATAGGTTGGAAAATTTTCAAAGAAGCAAAAACATAGTTGAAAGCTCCTTATTCTTGTGCAAGCTACCTTTAAGATATTTGATCATCCTTATACCATATCTATACACCATAGACAACCTTAGAGCATGAACTTAGAACCTTGGTTGAGTTTTGTGAATCATAATTCAAGCTTGAGAGTGAGCTTGGACCAAGTTTGGTTTACAAACAGGGGCTTACCTTTTCAAGAGGTATAAGCTTACCATCTTTGTATTACTTTCATTTATGTCTTTCTTGGGCTGTTTCTTGTGTTTTTGTATTGTTTTGATCCTATTTGAAGTGTTGGAACTTGGGTTTGAATAGCTACAAAAGGGTAGAGAGGGTTAACACCCTTTCTTGCTCTCTACTTCATAGCTTAAACCCTTGTTTTTACACTCTTTTCTTTGGTCTTTAAATTGATTTTCAAAGTTTTTTAAAAGGGATAAAAAGCATGGTTTGAGGTCTGAAAAAAAAAATGGAGAGATTAGCCACCTCTCCTTGCTTTGTTCACTAGCCTTGCTTTGCGTTGTTCTTTCCTACCTTTATGCACTTTAACATGATTTTTAGCCACTGTTTTAGCATATTAGGGGCTTTTTTTATGGCTGTTATAGTTTATTTAATTATTGTATGCTTTGAATATCTAGCTTATTTTGTTGTAATTCTTTATATCTAGCTTGTTGTGTTGTGTTACCCATGCTTTGATAGCTTTTCTTTGGTTAATTTTCATTTCATGTCAAGAGTCTCATTCTAATAATTGATCCCGCAATCATTTCTGCAACCTCCCTCTTTTCTTTTTTGCTTTTGTTTGAGAGTCACTTCAACCGATCGATGGTTATTCAAAGCATGAGAAAGAAACTTATGCTCAATGACTTAATCTCTACGGAGGTTCATCATCAAGGCATAGGCTCTCTTTCATGCTTATGCTTAGGATCATTTCTCGTTTGAAGTTTCTTCACATTTAGTGGACTTAATCATCACTTTGGACAAATTGATTAAAGAATGGCAAGGACTAATAAAACCGGCTTAAAATGAACTAAATCGACATAAAGAAAATATTTAAGAGTTGGTTGGACTCGGCCAGACGTTATGTCGGGTCCATCGTTCTTGGAATTGTCACATATCAATCCATGATATGTTGATAAGACTTAGAGCGTGTCTGCTTCCCTCTTTGAACCTTCATGATAGGAGGGAGGGGTGGTTTTCCATTACATTTATTCAATTTTGTCCAAATGTGTTCGAAATAATCAAGCCATCAAATTGTGCTTGTTGGTGGTTTTGGACTCGAAATCGCTTTTCTTTTGAGTTTCCCATGACAGAGAGGGGTAGAAGGGACAAACAGGACCGAGAAAGGCTCTGTCTACATTGTTCTTAGCTCAGAGTACAAAATATTTTTTGGCATAAAATTTGGAGCTAGCTGGCACTATTTTGGCTCGGCCGGATCTCACTTGGAGCCGGTCGGCTCCCAATATGTGGTAAGCAGTGAGCTTTTTGCAAAAACAGAGGTCAGTGACTGAAGGTGAGACAGAGCAATTTGGGCAGACAGGGCAGCTTCTAGACACTGTGCATGCGACCATTATGCCGCATTGTTGTTTGTATTAATATTATAATTATCATTGTTGTAATTATTCTTGTTGTAATTATTTGTTGTGCTTATTGTTGTTTATATTATAATTATTGTGGAGAAGTGGTTTGGAAATACTCTTCAGATCCTGGGAGACGCTAGTGATCCTCAGCAAGTCACCTGAAAAGATACAAACACTCCGGTCGGGGGTGCCAGAATTAGCACTCTGACGGACAAGTCAGTTCAGACACTCAGGGTAGCTTGTTTACTAAGTTAAGTGAAGTGATTCTTACATACCTTTCTAAATCTGTGGTTCTTGTATTTATACTTGCTTTTTGGGCCTCGGGGCCTGAGCCTACTTTTATTCCATTCCCCTTTTATTTATTCAGAGCTACTGATCTCCGGCTATTCGGCCTTCCTAACGTATTCGGCATCCTAGTCACGCAATTTGGAGCCGAATAATATCTGATTTCTGGGGTACGCACCTTTCGACTCTTCTATTTATTCGGCTCCCACAATTGCCCTCCAAGCACTTTACCAACGACAGTTTGGCTGGAGTGCTTGGTTCCGAATTTTGAAAAGTTAGAGCCAAAATTCGGCGGTTGGCCTCATCCTCATGCGGATATCTTAGCGCACCCCTTTCGGTTATCGTGTCGACTTCTCACCCCCTCGTACGTGTCTATTTATTGCAATTTAAAATTTTGACGTCCTTTCGAGTATGTATTTTATGACGCTCGTCGTTGGATTGCCTTTTGAATCGTCCCTGCAACTCTCTTCTCCGATATCCTCTTCATCCTTTGTAAGTTCTCTCCTTTCTTGCTTCAAAGACTCTTTCTAGTTTATTCATTCCTTGGCATATTCTTATAAACTGTAGGGTATGGCGAAACATTTAAAAGACCTTCTCTCGTCAGATCGAATTGCTGGCTTTAAACGCCATTTCTCCATTCCAGATGATGTCCGTCTGTCGTTTGTGGCAGACGGCACTCTTGATATGGAGAGGGAGGACAAAACCACGATTGTCTTTCCTCTTTTGTCAATCGCAGAGGGTGGAGTCCGTTTTCCCCTTCACCCGTTTCTTAGGGCTGTGCTTCGCCATTGGGGTTTAATCCCTTCCCAATTCAATGAGAATTTCTTTAGAATTATAATGGGTGTTATAGCGCTCAACCGTCGCCTTAGAATTAACCTTGGCATTCCAGCCATCCGGCATTGCTATGCCTTGGCTAAGTCTTCTGGTCGGCATGGGCGTTTCTTCCTTAGGGCCAAGGATATCGACCATCAGCTAATTACTATACTTTCCAGTTCTGGGAAAAGAGTTGATGATGTTATGGTCGTTGTCCAGGGTAACTGGGTATTTGGTGAAGGGGAGGATCACGTCAACCCTATTCCTAGACGGAGGAGCGAGCCAGGTGGCCGATTGCCTTCTCGCTTTTATTATTTGTTCATTTTTGTTGTAAAGCTTCTTTTTTGAAATGTTACGGCTTGGCTTGTGCAGGGAACGATTTAAAGAAAGTCCTGTCTTTGACTGACGACGCTGTTCTTTCGGATATCAAAGGCGCTCAAGTATTTCGGCCGTTGAAGTCTTTAGAAACAAGGGAGGGCCGCCCATGTTCTGCTTCGTTACGAGCTGACATATACGACCTTCTCGGCGATGGAAAATATCCCGGTTCCAAAGGGTGAAGATTCTCTTATCGCTCTTATTTTGTTCGACTTCAAAAACTTGAGGCAGGTTGGTTTTGAAGGGTCCGATTCGGAGTGGGATGTAGCTAATGTTACCGAATCAGATCAGTACGAAACCGAGTTTGACAAGGTATTGAATTCGTCCAATCCTCCATCCACTTTGGGCCGAGGGGATCTTTCACTTGACGGCGTTTTTCACGGCTTAGAGGATCTTCCCACCGCAGGCCCCGAAGACATGGCCAGGTTAAGCCTGTCAAAACTTGCCAGGAAGGTGAATGCGGAAAGGTTGGCTGCGCTGCGAAGAGCGGATGCCCTTCCGTCTGAAGTACCACCCGCTACCGAATCTCAACTCTCCTTGCCTGTTAGCGAATCAGAGTCCTTGCGCATTATTGAGGTGGAGACGGAAAAAAATTAGAATACCGAATCTACTCTGATCATGCAGGCTGACCAAGAAGTTGGGGAAGAGGCAGAGAAACGCCTGCCGAGTTTGAGGCCGGCTCAGAAGAACAAGGCGGCAAACGTCCTCGATTAGAGGGTCGAATGTGATCGTTCCTTTTGTCATTCAGCCGATGATAAAAAACATGCCGGCTTCTTCTGATGCTTCGACGCTTAAAGATCCAGAAGTCGCATTCAGCTTGGCTACGTTGGTGTCGTTGCCATTTGACAGGGAGGCTTTCCGGATGGAACCAGATCTGAATGCGACAGCACTAGGCGCCTAATTGGCATTTTTGGTACATATTCGGACTTTGCTTCACTTAATCCAAATACTGTTAAAGTTATGGTTTTAAATTCTTGTTTTGCAGACCGTCGGAAGGATAGCCAATATGGGCCGTCGCTATCGCGACGCCGTCAAACAGATTGGTTGTTTATGAAAGAAATTTGAGGACCAAAGGAGAAGGCCCGAGGTCGAAGCTTTAAGGGCGAACAAGGAAGCCTCAAGGGCCGACGCCGAGGTGGAGAGGTCTTGTAGCGCGGATCAATTGAGATTGGATGCCGAGAAGGAGGTGGACGCGAGCAAAGATGCGCTCAAATTGGCCCAGAAGGCGGTCTCCAAACTGGAGGCTGAGTTGGCTGAAATGAAGGTGGCGAAGGAAACAACCGACTCGGAGGCTTCCAAAGTATTCGAGGCCGGGAAAAATGCTGGACTCGCCGAGTATTTGGACCAAGTCCCCAAGTTTGAAAATTGGGGATTCAAACATGGCTGGCACAAAGCCCTTGCTGCTGCTAAAGTTTCATTGATTATGCCAATACCATATGAGCAAGTGGATGTTGAGCCATTGGAGTCTGATTCCGATGACTAATCTGGGCGACTGACATAGTTTTTAGGATGTCGAATGTATTTTTACAGTTGCTAATTTGGTATTTTTCATGTGTTGCTACAGTCATAGTTTTTTGCTAGGCATTTTCATGTGGGCTTATAGCTTTTTGTTTAGTAATTTGCGTATGTAAAATTTCATGAGTTGTGCTCAACTTGCTAAGGAAAATGTTATTGATGAATGATATTGCTTTCGGTTATGGTTAGATCGGCTGCTTAGCTTAGGTATTTGGCCGATCAGATTAGTAAATCTGTCGTTGCCTTAGCCAGGGCGCGAGCTTGCAAAGCCGAATGGGCCTAACTCGTGGGCTGGCTGAGGCACAGATTGATCGGTGCTTGCACTTGAAAACATGGCCGACCAGATTAGCAAATCTGCCCTTGCCTTAGCCAGGGCGTGAGCTTGGGAAGCCGAATGGGCCTAACTCGTGGGATGGCTGAGGCATAGATTGATCGGTGCTTGCGCTTGAAAACATGGCCGACTAGATTAGTAAATCTGCCATTGCCTTAGCTAAGGCGCGAGCTTGGGAAGCCGAATGGGCCTAACTCGTGGGATGGCTGAGGCACAGATTGATCGGCGCTTGCGCTTGAAAACATGGCCGACCAGATTAGTAAATCTGCCCTTGCCTTAGCCAAGGCGTGAGCTTGGGAAGCCGAATGGGCCTAGCTCGTGGGTTGGCTGAGGCACAGATTGATCGGCGCTTGCGCTTGAAAACATGGCTGACCAGATTAGTAAATCTGTCCTTGCCTTAGCCAGGGTGCGAGCTTGGGAAGCCGAATCTTGGGAAGCGAATGGGCCTAACTCGTGGGCTGGTTGAGGCACAGATTGATCGGCGCTTGCGCTTGAAAACATAGCCGACCAGATTAGTAAATCTGCCCTTGCCTTAGCCAGGGCGCGAGCTTGGGAAGCCGAATGGGCCTAACTCGTGGGCTGACTGAGGTACAGATTGATTAGCGCTTGCGCTTCAAAACATGGCCGACCAGATTAGTAAATCTACCCTTGCCTTAGCTAGGGCCCTAGCTTGCGAAGCCGAATGGGCTTAACTCGTGGGCTGGACAATTATCATCTGTCTTTTGACGTTTGGGATTACTGACGTTGCCTCGGGAGAGCTGCATACATTGAAGGATAAATGGGGCGGGTGCACGCCAGAGGCCCTACTGATTTCCATTCAAGCAACTTGGGAGGGACGAAGATTGGCTGAATTAGATGCCGCAATGAGTCGTAGTAACGAGCCTACGCGTACGGGAAGAAGAACGTCCAAGGATCGGGAAACATAGTAGCTCCTTAGTCGTCGAAGCAGATCGCCCGAAAGGACAGGCAACAATGGGGAAATTCTCCGCGTCCGCGACCGAGAATCGAGCCCGATGCGACGCCACGACCGTTGAGTTTTGCGGTTTTTGTGAGGAATAGACCAATGACGGAGGCAGATTTTATCATTAAAGACCCAGGTGTGGCAGTCGAGTTCGCTCGACAGATCTTCCCGCCAGAAGTCCAACAATCGATGGTCGGACATCAAGAATTCGAAGTATTTCGAGACGGCATACATGGGGCTGTGAAAGGACTATATACTGCTTATGAAGTTGGCATGCGTCTGCGAGAAGCGTGACATGAGAGGGAGAAAAAGGACGAAAGGAATCGCAGTCTGGAGATTTGCACGGAAAAGGCTGAGCGTGAGCTTCGGGAGCTGAAGAATGTTCAAACAAGCGCGTCAGTGGCGGCCGGTCAATCTAAATTGGTCATTGAGGAGGGAGTGACCCAATGGACCTCGGGTTATGAAAAGGGGTTTCAGGACGGCCTGAGGGTCGGGATAGAGAAGACCAAACGAGATCTTGCTGAGGAGGTCTGCCGATGTGAAAATCGTGGATTCAAGCACGGCTGGATCAAGGCCCTTCAAACCGAGAAAGTTCTCGAAGCCGTTGGCATTGATTCGGCTTCGCCCCTGTATCATCGTCACTACTTACCCAATTCTGATTTGAGAAGAGCGACGATGAGGGTGCCGAATAAATAGACTTTGGAAAGCGAGAACAGACTTCGCGTCGAACAGATAGAATTTCTTTTATTTTCAACGTTCGTATTTGGTCTTGAAATGTTATATGCTTAACTAAATGTATTATTTCAACTTATTGGCAAGTTTTGTGTTGCGTGGTGCAAATGTTTAAACATGCATTGACTGGCTCGAATTAAGAACAATTCTCAGTGAATATTTATTCGGCTAGTGAAGTGGTCTGAATGCATCTCTCACAAAGGCTCTGAATTCAGAGACTATTTTGGCCAATCGTGATATCCACGAAGGGAGTTTCGAATTCGGAGTCTTAATCGGCCTAAAGAGGCTTAATCGGCCCTAAGATGTTGTGCACCAAAAGGGGCTCCAAATCCGGAGACTTTATTTTGGCCAATCGTGATATCCACAAAGGGCGCTCCGAATCTGGAGACTTAATCGGCCCTAAGGTGTCATGCACCAAAAGGGGCTCCGAATCCGGAGACTTTAATTTGGCCAATCATGATATCCACGAAGGGCACTCCGAATCCGGAGTCTTAATCGGCCTTAAAAGGCATAATCGGCCCTAAGATGTGATGCGCCAAAATGGGCTCCGAATCCGAAAACTTTATTTTGGCCAATCGTGATATCCACGAAGGGCGCTCTGCATCCGGAGACTTAATCGGCCCTAAGGTGTCATGCACCAAAAGGGGCTCCGAATCCGGAGACTTTAATCTGGCCAATCGTGGTATCCACGTAGGGCGCTCTGAATCCGGAGTCTTAATCGGCACTAAGGTGTCATGCTCCAAAAGGGGCTCCGAATCCGGAGACTTTAATTTGGCCAATCGTGATATCCACGAAGGGCGCTCCGAATCCAGAGTCTTAATCGGCCCTAAGGTGTCATGTACTAAAAGGGGCTCCGAATCCAGAGACTTTAATTTGGCCAATCGTGATATCCATGAAGGGCGCTCTGAATCCGGAGTCTTAATCGGCCCTAAGGTGTCATGCACCAAAAGGGGGCTCTAAATCAGGAGTCTTTAATTTGGCCAATCGTGATATCCACGAAGGGCGCTCCGAATCCGGAGTCTTAATCGGCCCTAAGGTGTCATGCACCAAAAGGGGCTCCGAATCCGGAGACTTTAATTTGGCCAATCATGATATCCACGAAGGGCGCTCCGAATTCGGAGTCTTAATCGGCCCTAAGGTGTCATGCACCAAAAGGAGCTCCGAATCCGGAGACTTTAATTTGGCAAATTGTGATATCCACGAAGGGCGCTCCGAATCCGGAGTCTTAATCGGCCCTAAGGTGTCATGCACCAAAAGGGGGCTCCGAATCCGGAGACTTTATTTTGGCCTTAGAAGGCTTAATCAGCCCTTATAGGCTTGGGAGCGAGCTTGAGAAAACGAGAAGCTTTGTATTGCAACGGTGGACTATGTATAAGTATCAAGCCCACAAGTCGGGTCAATGATAGAATTTACGTAAATGTGTTGAATTCCAAGGCCGTGGCAGGCTTTTTCCTGACATGTCTGAGAGCTGGTATGCCCCTGTTCCTGCGATGGATTCTATCTAATAGGGGCCGTCCCAGTTTGGACCTAATTTTCCATCAGTCAGTCTCCGGTCGGTTGGAAGTACTTTCTTTAGGACCAACTCTCCTGGCGTGTATCGGCGCAACTGAACTCGCTGATTATACGACTTGGCGAGCTGCTGCTGATACTGTGCCATGGATGCTAGGGCGCGGTCTCTTCGTTCTTCGATTAAAATTAGATCCAGGGCAAGCATCATGTCGTTTCGGCCCATATCAAAAACTTGAGATTTCAGAGTTGGGAGGCTGATTTCTAGGGGTAAGATTGCCTGGGTTCCAAAGCATAGAGCAAACGACGTTTCTCTAGTGGATCTCCTCGGCGTAGTACGATGAGCCCACAATACACTCGGCAATTCTTCGACCCATTTGCCTTTAGCTTTTTCCAGCCTCTTTTTGATGCTGTCCAAGATGGATTTGTTAGAGGCTTCAGCTTGACCATTGCTTTGGGGGTAGGCCGGTGTAGAAACGTAAGGCCGAATGCCATATTTGCTGCATAACTCTCGATATACGCCACAATCGAACTGGGTGCCATTGTCTAAGATGAGAGCTCTCGGAATGCCGAATCGTGTTATGATGTTTCTCCATACAAAGCGTTTAATGTCGGCATCTCATATATGTGTTAAAGACTCCACTTCGACCCATTTTGTGAAGTAATTTGTCGCGACAATGAAGAATCGCTTGTTCCCTAGGGCCCTCGGCAATGGCCCTACGATATCAAGTCCCCACTGAGCAAACGACCGGGGGCTGGTGATAGAGTTCAACCCTTCGGCAGGCAGATGGGTTAATGGGGAGAACTTTTGGCACTGTTCGCATTTTTTTACATAACTCTCTGCGTCAGCTCTCATTGTCGGCCAATAATACCCCTGTGTTATAGCTCGATGGGCCAGGGAGCGTCCGCCAGAATGGGCACCACAACTGCCCTCATGTATCTCTGTCAGAAGCTCCTCCACTTGGTCGGGGTGCACGCATTCCAAATATGGACCAGAGAGGGACTTTTTATAAAGCCCTCCTTGCGGATCCAGATAGTATCGCAGGGCTTTATTTCGCAGCTTGTGTGCTTCTTTTTTGTCCTCTGGGAGTTGTTTAGAAGAGAGGAATGCAGTAATGGGGTCCATCCAGCTTGGTGCGGATTCTATAACGTTGACATGGACTTCCTCCGAAGGGCCAATACTCGGCTCTGGGATGAAACCTACTTCGATGGTCCGTTTGATCTCGGAATTGATAGCGGAGGCTAGGCACGCCAAGGCATCCGTGTGTGTGTTCTGGTCGCGTGTTATTTGGTTCAATTCGTGATGGTCAAATTTTGCCAGCAAGGAATTGGCCGTTTTCATATAGGCCGCCATACAGTTGTTTCTTGCTGCGTACTCCCCCTTTAGCTGACTGATTACCAATTTTGAATCATAAAACACAAGCAGATGCCGAGTGCCAAGAAGGTGCGCATTCCGCAGGCCGGCTAGAAGGGCTTCGTGTTCGGCTATGTTATTTGATGCTTCAAAGCCAAGCTTGATGGCCTGCTCAATTACTGCGCCGTCTGGAGACATGATTACAACTCCGGCGCCGCTGCCCCTTTTGTTAGACGATCCATCACAGTATAATTGCCAAATATCCCCGACATAAATTCTCTAGTTCGGCTTTGGTCGAACTTCAGCCTTTGGTCGAACTTCGTCAGGTTTGAGGTTGGCAAGCTCGCCGGTGAATTCGGCAACAAAGTAGGCCAACACCTGCCCCTTGATTGTGGTTTTAGGTAAAAACTGAATGTTGTATTGGCCGAGTTCAAGAGCCCATTTTGAAACACGTCCTGATGCTTCTGCACTTCGTAGTACTGATCGGAGGGGATAATCTGTTAGCACCCCAATGGTATGTCCCTGGAAGTAATGCATCAGTTTTCTTGCCGCCATGACTAGGGCTAAGATGAGTTTTTTCAGCAGAAGGTAGCGTGTTTCGGCGTCAACCATTGCCTTGCTCACATAATACACTGGCCGTTGCTCCCCCTCCTCCTCTTTTAGCAGTACGGCGCTGACGGCCCTATCGGAAACTACCTGATATAGAATGAGCGGGTCACCAGCGGCGGGTGTTGTCAAGAGAGGTACTGAGCGGAGGTAGGTCTTGAGTCCGTTGAAAGCTGTTTCGCATTCGGCGGACCATTCAAAAGCCTAACCTTGCCGTAATGTCTAAAAGAATTGTCGACAGCGATCTGTAGACCGGTTAATGAACCTATTGAGTGCAGTGACCATCCCCATCAACTTTTGGACTTCTTTTACTGAACGGGGGGAGCCGAGTTCCAAGATTGCTGTGACTTGCCTGGGTTGGCTTCGATTCCTCGGTGATTGACGATGTAACCCAGGAATTTGCCAGAGCCGATTCCGTACGCACACTTAGAAGCGTTTAGTTTCACTCTGTATTTGCGTAAGATGCTGAATGTCTTTTCTATATCGGCTATATGATTCTGTTCTTTTTTGGACTTGACCACCATATCGTCGATGTATACTTCCATAGTGTGGCCGAGTTGCTCTTTGAACATGGCGGTGACCAGTCTTTGGTAGGTTGCCCCTGCATTCTTCAGCCCAAAAGGCATAACTTTGCAGCAGTAGGTTCCTCTTGGGGTGAGGAATGCAATTTTGTCCTGGTTATCTGGATGCATGGTGATTTGATGGTAGCCTCTGTAAGCATCGAGGAAGCTCATGCGTTGATGGTGTGCCGTCGCATCGACAAGATGGTCGATTCTGGGTAGAGGAAAACAGTCTTTGGGGCAAACTTTGTTCAGGTCCGTGAAATCGACGCACACTCGCCAAGTCCCATTTTTCTTCTTCACCACAACTACATTGGAGAACCACGTAGGGTAAGTGACTTCTCTAATTGCGTCGGCATCAAGCAGTCTGTCTACCTCCTCAATAACGGCGACAGTGTGCTCCGTGGCTAACCGCCGGCCTTGCTCAATAATCGGCTTACATTTGGGATCGACATTCAGATGGTGTTGTGAAATTGACGGGTCTATTCCTGGCATTTCATAAGGAGTCCATGCAAAGACGTCGAGGTTGTTGAGCAAGAAAGAGATCAGCTGCTACCTGTCGGCCTGATTCAGAGAAGCGCCGATCATGAAGAACTTTTCTAGGCTTCCATCGATGTCAACTTGGTCTAAACCTTCCGTGGCCTTCTCATTTGGATGCCGTCCAATGTCATCAAGGATCTCCCGATTCAGCACCTCAATGGAGTTTACTTGCAGTTCCTTTGGCGTTTTGGCGGCAAGGAGATAACATGCTTGTGCCGATTTCTGGGAGCCGCAGATTTGCTCAACGTCATGTTCTGTTGGGAAACGTAGCAGTTGATGATAGGTGCTTGGAACAGCCTGCAAGGTATGCAACCACGATCGCCCCATGATGAGATTGTACGCCGATGGCAGCCTGACGACCAAGAATTCCACATCCACCGTTCTGGAACCTGCTCGAACGGGTAAGCTGATCTTTCCCAATGGGTACTCTGGATTGGCATTGAAGCCGAATAGTGGATAAGGAGCCGGAGTCAGGTTTGACTCGTTGAATCTGAGTTTGATAAAGGTTTTATAATACATAACCTCCGAAGTACTGCCCTGGTCGATAAGAACGCGTTCGACAGTGAACCGGTTTACGCGTAGCTCAACAACCAATGGATCGATGTGAGGGAGTGTTAAGCCGATCAAATCAGAGTCGTCAAAGGTGATACCTGGCGTTTCTCGGAGCCGCTTTGCTGGCGTGAGTTGCTGTTGGGGGCCTAGATGTGATTGGATCGCATGCATGGCTGGGGCTGTTGGCAGGCTGTATATCATGTGGACGGTGTCAAGCGGAAATGCATTCTTCGGAAGGGTAGGTGTTTTGGTCGCACTCTTCCGGACGCATTGTTGGAGACGTTCGTCCTTTGCCAACTCCTCAAGATGATCTGTTGAGGCATAGCGACCATCAGTTTCTTGCTGTCGGGCTCGAGATCGTTGATCATCTGCCCTCGGGGGTCGCTCAGAAGCCTGGCGCACTGTTTGTTTGGATTTTGCTATTTTCGAGGCTAGATCGCGACGGAGGCGTTCGTTCTCAGCGATGATGTTGTCCAACATCTGTTTGGTTTGCCTAGCTTGTGCCACGGTCGCTTGTATTGTCTTTTGCGTTGGGTTTGAAGATGAGCAGAGATCCAAGGCAAGTCTTGCTGCGATAGTTTTTGGTCCAAGCAAGTTTGCTGGAGTGAGGTCATCTCTTTGTGTGGTCTCGTTAGTGGCTATCGGAGGATCTTCAGTAACGCTTGCCATGGATGTATTTGAGTATTCCCACAGACGGCGCCAATTGTGGAGAAGTGGTTTGGAAATACTCTTCAGATCTTGGGAGGCGCTAGTGATCCTCAACTAGTCACCTGAAAAGATACAAACACTCCGGTCGGGGGTGCCGAAATTAGCACTCTGACGGACAAGTTAGTTCAGACACTCAGGATAGCTTTTTTACTAAGTTAAGTGAAGTGATTCTTACATACCTTTCTAAATCTGTGGTTCTTGTATTTATACTTGCTTTTTGGGCCTCGGGGTCTGAGCCTACTTTTATCCTATTCCCTTTTTATTTATTCAGAGCTACTGATCTCCGGCTATTCGGCCTTCCTAACGTATTCGGCATCCTAGTCACGCAATATGGAGCCAAATAATATCTGATTTCTGGGGTACGCACCTTCCGACTCTTCTATTTATTCGGCTCCCACAATTATCATTGATGTAATTATTAGAGTACCTTTGTTGTAATAACTTAGAAAGCTAGTTGATCGTTAGTTCAATTAATTCATTTGTTTGATGTTGTAATAGTTAGTTTAATTCGGACACTCGGACATTTATTTGGACCCTCTCGCACAAGGGCAAATATGTAATAATGGTGTATGTCTCCCAACCCCCATTTCTTTCTCCCTTTTATTAACCTGCTTATGATGGTAGCAAAGCATCTTATTTACTTAGCATTCCCATGTTCGCATACACTTGTTTCGTGTACATTTGTGTTTGGCTCATCATACTAACCAATGTCAATTTCAATTTCATTGCTTGAAAACGTGATTTATCACATGTCTTGAATTGGATCATATACCATGCTCATAGCCAAGCCTATAAAAATTGCATAAATGTGTGCATTGCATTAGTCACATTGTATTGTTCAGGAACATGCATATTTTTTAATCATTTTTCTTTGTTTGGCTTGCCTTGGAACATGCATAAATGTGTGCGTTGCATTAGTCACTTTGTGTATCTATCACACTTTGCTCACTTTTTGTATCTATCACATGTTCACTTAGTGTATCTATCACACTTTGTTCATAGAGTGTATCTATCACACTCTCTTCACTTAGTGTATCTATCACACTTTGTTCATATAGTGTATCTATCACACTCTCTTCACTTAGTGTATCTATCACACTTTGTTTACTTTGTGTATCTATCACACTTTGCTCACTTAGTGTATCCATCACATTTCGTTCACTTTGTGTATCTATCGTACATGCTTTATTCACTTAGTGTATCTATCATACTTTAGTGTATCTATCACACTTCATTCACTTAGTGTATCTATCACACTTTGTTCATATAGTGTATATATCACACTCTATTCACTTAGTGTATTTATCACATTTTGTTCACCTTCAGTGTATCTATCACACTCTCTTCACTTTGTGTATCTATCACACTTTGCTCACGTAGTGTATCCATCACACTTCGTTCACTTTGTGTATTTATTGCACATGCTTTATTCACTTTGTGTATCTATCACACGTTCACTTTGTGTATCTATCACACTTCATTCACTTTAGTGTATCTATCACACTTTGTTCACTTTGTGTATCTATCCCACATGCTCACTTTGTGTATCTATCACACATGCTCACTTTGTGTATCTATCACACTTTATTCACTTTAATGTATCTATCACACTTTGCTCATTTTGTGTATCTATCACACGTTCACTTTGTGTATCTATCACACTTTGTTCACTTTAGTGTATCTATCATACTTTGCTCACTTTGTGTATCTATCACACGTTCGCTCTGTGTATCTATCGCACACGCTCGCTAAGCTTGCATAATTTTCTTACATCCTTTCTTCATGAAATGTAGTTCGGTTTGTAATTCCCACGCTTGGTGTGTTTACTTATTTGCTTGTGTACGAGTTTGCTGTAGCATTTCTTTGCATAACATTTGCATGTGGATGTTTCATTACAGCCCTCTTTGCATAATCATAAGTTATGTTCGGCATCGTGCATGCATTTGCATTTTGCCCCTGCCTACGGGCGCATCTCTTTGTTATCTTGCCTGTTTGTCTAAGTCTTCGGTCCTGTAAAAAATGGGTCGTCTCTGGGCCTTGACATTCACTCCCGTCACTTCTTGAGTTCCGAGTTCTGTCAAAGAGGGGCAACTATAGACACCCCATTTTTGACTGACCTTAAGACTCAGACATCATCGTTTGAGCGCTCGATGATCACACATGTTTGTGCTCGTTTCGAGTTTTCGGAGTTTTCGGCTGAGTGCCTTGCCTCCAGGCCTCTGAACTCTTTGTGTGTTGGCTTGGTTTGTGGACCATGCCTTGTTTCCCTTCCCTAATGGGAGAGAGAGGTCCGTAGACCACTTTTTGTGGTCGTAGACTACTTTTTCCTCTTGTAGGCTAGTTTCCAGTTTCCGAAGCCTTCGGTCGAGCGCCTTGTCTTGGGACTGCTTAACGTTCTCCTTTTGGCTTGGTTTTTGGACCATGCTTTGTTGCCTTTGCCTAGAGGAAAACAGAGGTCTGTAGACCACTTTTTGTGGTCGTAGACCACCTTTCCCTCATAGACCACTTTTTGTGCTCGTAGACTAGTTTTCGAGGCGTCCGGCTGCGCGCCTTGTCCCGCGGACTTTCATCCTTTTTGGTTTGTTTTTGGCACAAACCTTGTTTTCCTTGCTTGGAGGGTGGAATAGGGGTTGTAGATCAGTTTCTCTCCCTGAAAACCACTTTTCTTGCTTGCTAGCCAGTTTTCTGGTCGGGCAGCTGGTCTTAGTGGTCTTTGGACCACGAAAAGTGGTCGGCAGCCAGACCACCACCTTGCTTTCTTTGTACAGACCACTCCTCCCTTTTGCCAACCACTTTTTATTCTTGCAGACCACTTTTGGTGGTCGGCCGACCAGTGCACATAGCTGGCCGACCACTTCAACTGGTCGGTAGCTTTCCTGCAGTTTTTTGCAGGTATTTTCTTGCCAGTTGTGCCAACTGTTGGGCACAGAAGGCATCCTCATGGAGGGATTGCTTGGAGCCTAAAGCTTGTTCAACAAGCTTCTTGCATGTTTTTCTATAAAAGGGAGCCTCCTCCCTCTTGCGTTAGGTTAAGAAAATTTGCTTGGAGTGATACATATCATTTATCTCTATATTTCTTCCTTTCTCTCTTGTTTTGTGCCTTAAAGTGTAGTTTCTTCACACTTTTGCATACAAACACCTACTCAAACACCTTCATTCTTGGTTCTGAGGTTCTGTTTGAAGCACAAAAGTTTGGTTTTGCCTCAGAAGTTGCTGATTTGCTGTGTTTCTTCAAGGGTGAGTCTCTATCCTCTCTTAAGCTTTGTTTTGCTTAAGTACTTAGCTTTATTTGCATACTTATTTTGGCTTAACTTTCAACTGCAAAAAGGTTCATTTTCAAGTGTTTGAAATGTTTGTTTCAGGCTCCTTTGGTGTGGGGGGTGGTCTACCCTCTTTGGTGCCTTGTTTGGCTTTGTTTTGTGCCATCCTTTTAAGCTATTGGGACCACCTCCTTTTGGCCTTCTCACCACTGAAACTCAGAGGAATTTCAGCGGTGGAAAGTGTGTTTTGAGGTCCCAAATAGGAGGGGGTCATCCCCTCTCCTTGTGTCTTGTATGCTTGTGTTGATGGCTCATTAAAGTAGCATGTTTGTTAAGCTTGTTTTGGTTCCATCTCAGCCTATTTTTGGCCTTATTTCAGTATGTCATACCTCTGTTTTGGCTTGGTAGAGTGACCCTTTGCTTGCCATTTACACTTGTAGTGTAATCCTTACAAACTAGCCTTGTATGCCTCATGTTTTAACATGTCTTGCTAGCTGATTTTGGCTCTATCTCAACATGTTTTTGGTGTTATTTTAGCATGGCTTAGCTCTGTTTTGGGTTGGTTTGGTAGCCTCTTGCATGCTCCTTGCACTTGTAGTGCATTTCCACTAAACTAGCCTAACATGCATCATGCTTTGGACCATCATTCGAGCATGTTTTTGGCTCTACTCCAGGAAATTTTTCCTCATGTTTTACCATGCTTAAGCTCTATTTGATGTTGTTTTGGTCATGCATGCCTTGCTTTGTATAGTCATGGTGCATTCTAGCTCACTAGCTTTGAGTTTCCAAGCCACTAGTATGCATTGCTTGGGCTATTTGCATGATTTAGCATCATTTGATATGTGATTTCAGTGCATGTAGTATGGCCATGCCCTCACATCTTTCACTCATTCAATGCTTTGGAGGGTTTGTGCCTTATACTTTAAACATGAGCCATTGTGCATGCCATCTTGCATAAACACTTGGGCTACCATATCAGTGTAATTTTGGTCTTATTTTGCCATGATACAACTCTGATTTTTATTGGTAAAGTCATCTCATGCTTGGTTTTGGTAGGTGTAGTATAACCTTCCTTATTGGCCTTGTATACTCCATGCTTCATGCCCTTCATGCTAGCATGTGTTAGCTCTAGTCCATGCATGTTTTAGCATTGTTTTGACATGCTCTAGGACTATTTTGGGTTGTCTTGGCCTTTTGGTTCATGTATTGCATAGCTATAGTGCAAGTGCCTATGCTAGTTTCAAGCTTTGAGCTTCCTATCATGCTTCAGTTGTGACATGTACATGATTTGGCATCATTTCACATGTTATTTCAGAGCATATAGTATTGTCACACTTCCATGTTTATCAC
Organism: Camellia sinensis; assembly: GCF_055761805.1. NCBI lineage: Eukaryota > Viridiplantae > Streptophyta > Magnoliopsida > Ericales > Theaceae > Camellia > Camellia sinensis. The sequence continues at coordinate 78,798,310 of NC_138964.1, forward strand.
TTCTTGATCATGTTTGAGAGTTGTTCTCTTATGCTTAGTTGATGAGCCATTGCATGAGCATCACCATCTTGCCTTACATACCATCATTTCATAGCATTTTGGCCACTGTTTTGGGCATGATTGGGGTCTGTCCATATTTGGTTTAAGTCCATTGAGCATGTTGTTTGAATGTTGTTGTTTGCATTGTGTTTGCATGCTTGTTGCATTGCATTATGTTTGCATGCATTACATTGAGTTTGCGTGCCATTAGCTTTGATAAGTTGATCATGTGCATTGCATTGTGTTTGGATAGGGTGTTAATCCAAACATGAGAAACGAGGGGCGTTTCATACTTGAAGTGATGAAACGTGCCTCATTTCTCAGTCGCCGACCCTCTTGATCATGCATGATAGAGGTTAAGGCCCTTATGTATTTTTTGTGCATTCATTGACATTGAATCGTGCAATCTTGGCTTCTCGGCCATCGTGCATTGAGATGCTCGGTTGGTGGCCCAAGAGTCGAGAACTGCACTCCCTTGAGCTCATGGAATGATAGGGAGGGTGGTTGTGCACATATACCTTGCAAATACACTGACGTGCCCCTTCTTGTTCTCTGTTGTAGCAAAATGGAGCTTGGTGGCATTTTCTAGTCGGCAGACCAATATAAGTGGCTGGCCGACCACTTTTTCTGGTCTGCAGCAAACTTAGGTGGTCTACAGGTGGTCCACAACACCAATAAGTGGTCGGCAGCCTTTCTGGAGGTTTTCATGATGGAGTAGAAGCTATCTGGAGCTTTGTGCAGTGTCCTGAGAACAATTGTAAACAGAGGCGAGTTGGGGCATAGCGATGGATTTCCGAACGAGGCGACCGCGCATGCATGCACTTCTTGCCCTGAGGACCTCTTCTTACTGCTTTACTTAGCTGCTTTGCCTAGTTAGCTATTTGGTTATGTACTTAAGTAGTTAATGCACTTAGCTATTCATTTATGTTGTAATAACTAATTAGTTAACTTGTTAGTTTATTAGTTTCATTTTGTAATAATTAGTTTAATTAGCTTAGATTAGCTAGTTAGCTTATTATTCGGACCCTCCGTCGAGAGGGCGAATTTTGTAATAAGTGTGCGTGTGTGTGATGCATGTCTTCCAACCCCCATTTCTTTCTCTTTTTTACTTAACTGCTTTCAATGGTTAGTTTTAGGGCATATTTCAATTAGCATCCTTATGCTTCGCATGCGTGCATCATTCATCTGTTTTGCATGCACCGGGCTCGGCGCATCATACAAACTGCATTGTATTTCAATACCAATTTGAATACATGTTATCAGGTTGCATTCACATGACATCTTAGAATAGCTGAGCCTATCTTAGTTGCATTTTTGCATGTGTTGCATTAGGTATTCTTAACATAGCTAGGATCATGCATGATTACTAACTAGCTTTTGTTTTGGCTCGGAGTACTAGGTAAGCTTTTACGCTTTAGTATCCTTGCATGTATGTAAGTGACTACCATGATAGCATGCTTGCCATGAGGCTATTTTCTTAAGTGTTAAACTGCATGAATGCCTGTGGATGAAGGCTTCATTGCTTGAATTGGAACAATTCATCAAAATGTGTGTTTTAAGCCCACTTGAGAGTGGCAAATCATGTTTTCTAAGCCCACTTGAGGGTGGCAAATCCGCGACTTAGCCTACTTACGAGTAGCACCTTCAAAACCATTTTCAAACAAACAAACATGAGATGTTTTGTTCCAACGTGAACGATTTAGTCTATACTTGTATGTTGTGCGCATCACATAGTAATTCTAGATTAACAATCGGAATAAGACCGCGTGTGTTTTCAAAAACAACATATCTTGTCAGTAGAGGCCGATACTTTGATCGGGCGAGCGGGGGTGCTCATTTCAGGACCTTCCGCTCTCGTACCCAAGTTCCCGAGCCGAGGCAACTTTGGTGATGACGGACATGGCGCCTTAGGCACGAGTCAGGGTTTCCTAAATTTCCCCAAAACAAAACATTTAGGTGGCAACTCTCAAATCTGGCAAAGCAGTCCATGTTTGGCGCTTTTTGATTAAAATCGATTTTCCAAAACAATTTGCCGATTTGCACTCTTTGGCGATTTATCAGTCTTACATTGAACTTTGTGAGATTAGATTCAGCACCGTGACAGGAGTCTGAACTATAGTAGCTAGAACAACAATTCGCGCCCTCTCTCGTGGAGCGGAGTTCAGGTGGTCTACAAGGAGTACGACCCCTGCTTGTACATCGTGGCCATCGATCAGCCAAAGCCAGTAGTCATATTGCCGAACTTCCTCAGTATTAACACTATTAGGGAGGACCAATTAGAGAAGAATCAAAACGATTGGCCAGAACTGGGCCTAAATGACTTGGCTGAACTAGAAGAAGACCTGGCTGAGGTGGAAGAGGATATGATAACCATTACTTCTTGGAAGAAAAGGATAAAAACAGTGTACAACTAGGGTGGAGGGATCCTAGCCAGCCAGAAACAAACAACAGGTGGTTGAGTGAGGAGGAGTTAGATGCGGAGGAACAGATAGGAAAGACTGTGAAAGAAGAGAAAATTGGTGGCAGTAGCAAGACTGAGGCTGCACCTCTGATCGAGAAAGAACAAGCGTTGGAACAATTTCAAAGGAAAAGGGTAGAAGAAATCCAGAGGAAGATAGCTCTGGAGCAGGAAAAAGGGAAAGGGATAGAAGAAACCGAGACAATGGTAGGTGATGTCCAAGCTACCAAAAAGATTGAATGGGATCCTAGTGACCGAAAAAGGATGTTAAGAATGCTCAGAAAATATCGAAATGCAAAAACCAAAGTTGTGGTGGAAGAGGAATGGTATAATGATGAGGGGGTGATATGAACATGCTCTAGGTAGAATCCGATGATGGCCCGACCATGGCTTCAGGAGAGTGGTGGGAAGACAGTGACCTAAGTCATGCATACACAGACGAATGGTGGAAAATTGATACCCTTGATGACACCTGGCATACTGACGAGATTAAGCACATAACTCAGAGCGGTCGAGACTTCAAACCTGCAACTTTAAATCAGCCAGAGAACTTTGGGAAAGAGTCGGGAAGTCAAAAGAGAAGGATGTTGAAGAAAACCTAGTCTTGAAATGGCTCAAGAAGATTCAGGTGGACATATCAATCTGGGGGCTAATTATGGCTTCTCGGAAGCACAGGAAAGCACTGTTAGAGGCAATGAACCAGACCAAACTGCCTATCGACACCACTACTGACCAATTGGTATCGTTGGTTACATCCGGGGATGTTACATCGATGATATCTTTTATAGATAAAGAGTTACCACCTGAGGATGCTAACCACAACTGACCCTTATATGTAACCCTGGAAATATGAAAAAAGTGGATTCTGGTGGTGCTGATAGATACCGGATCGGCGATTAATGTATGCCTAGTGAGGATTGCCTATGTCATCGGTTTGAGGCCGACTGACTTTACACTTATGACTCAGGCCGGTCGGGCTTATGATAATACTAGCCGGGATGTTATGGGAACGTTCAAGAGCCATATCCTAATCGGCCCGTCCGAACATGAGGTAGAATTCCATGTCATGGATGTTTTGGCCACTTTCAATCTGCTACTAGGAAGGCTCTGGCTACATCAGATAAGGGTTGTGTCATCAACAACCCATCAGTTGGTAAAGTACCCCTTTAAAGGCCGGATTGCTACTGTATACGACAATTCTGCGATCCATCCTCCCTAGGGAACTACCGCGCTATTATTGAAAATCATACATGGGGAAGAGGACATGTTCTTTTCTAGCTTCTCTCTAGCAGAGGCCTAGGTGGTCCAGACCATCATGGCGGAGGACGATGGGAATTACCTAAGCACTCAGTCCATCTACATAATGAACAAACAAGGACATATTCTTGGATCAGGATTGCGCAGAAGCGGCAGGTAGGGAGGTACTATTGCCAAGGAGATGAGTCACAACCCCCACACTTTTAGGTTGGGATACAAACTTACTGCTGCAGATTGGCAAAGAAAGGGGGAGGAGTTACGAGGAAGGTTGAAAACAAAGAGGACTGGGAGGTAGTACGAGTTGCTCCATAAACCAATACGAGGAACCTTGAATGGACGTTTTGTCTGCCAAGGGAAAGACTTCCCCTTCTGTGGATTTCCAGAGCCTTGGTATGATTGGTAGACAAAAACCAGGTATCTGGGGTTCGAGATCTTCTTCGGACTCCAGTTACCAAAAAAGGAGGAGGAGTAGGTAGACCTGAGCCCTAACACAGATTAAGGAAAGATAGCAAGCTTCGATATTGAAGAAAAAGAGCTGTTGGGAAAAGCATTGACTGACCTACTGGCAAGTTCTACTGCTGGAGCTGAATCTATCAACTTAGGGGATAGTTTTACTATCTCAATGATTGGGGATAAACCAGCAGCGAATTTCTTCAATCTTATTATGGATGCGTCTGAGGCTCCACGCCTAGTCTAGAAGTTTGAGAAAGGTGTCATCAGCAGTTCTGAATTGGATAGTGAGTCGAAGTCAGATTTTAGTTCATTTCAGTCTACTATCTCCGGGAGTGGTAACCCAGATACCAAGGTCCTGTCCCGGTCGCCTTTCAGCTTTTCCTTTGAGTCCACTGTAATCGAGGATCCAAACTTTTTGAATAGAAATGTAGTAGACTTTGCTTACTTCTTTGTGCCTTTGGTTTGTTGTACGGAACTTGATTTTCAAAATTTTGTCTTAAATGAAGAGGAAGAAATTCCTTGGGTTTTGAAAAAATTGGTTGATCATAAAGAGAAGAGGCATGTTAAGCCCTATACAGATGAAATCGTATCAATTAACATGGGTACTAAGAAGGATCCTCTCTTGGTCCAGATCGGGTCCACGTTGTCTTCGGAGGAACGGGAACGTTTAATCGCTTTATTAAAAAATTTCAAAGATGTTTTCGCGTGGTCCTATGAAGACATGCCTGGAATCAATCCTGAGATTGTACAGCATCGGATCCCTCTTAACCCTAAGGCTCGACCAGTTAAGCAGAAGTTACGCAGAGTTCACCCGGACTGGGCGCTGAAGATCAAAGAGGAGGTCACCAAATAGATTGACGCTGGGTTCTTACTTGTATCTGAGTATCCGACATGGTTGGCCAATATTGTTCCAATTCTGAAGAAGGATGGTAGAATCAGAGTCTGTGTCAACTTTAGGGATCTAAATAAGGCTAGTCCAAAGGATGACTTCCCTTTGCCACACATAGATGAGTTGGTAGACTTCACCACCAGCCACGCGTTGTTATCATTCATGGATGGGTTTTCAGGGTATAACCAGATTCTGATGGCACCCGAGGATAGGGAGATGACAACTTTCACTACTCCGTGGGGGCACCTACTGCTACCAAGTCATGCCATTTGGGTTGAAGAATGCTGGGCTACCTACCAGAGGGCTGCAACTACCATTCTACATGACATGATCCACAAAGAAATTGAGGTGCATGTGGACGACATGATTGTTAAGTCCAAAGAGCGAGAAGACCACTACACCGCACTGGAGAAATTCTTTCAACGGATCAGAGAGTATAGACTAAGGTTGAACCCCCAGAAGTGCACCTTTGGGGTGACGACAGGGAAGATGCTGCGATTTCTGATCACACAGAGGGGAATTGAAGTAGATCCGTCCAAAATCAAGGCCATCCTAGAAATGCCATCACCAAGGATTGAAAAAGAGGTGCGCGACTTTCTAGGTAAAGTGCAATTCATAAGGCAGTTTATTTCAAAACTAACCTTAACTTGTGAATCACTATTTGGTCTCCTGAAGAAGGGAAACAAGTTCCAATGGGATGATCGCTATCAGTATGCCTTTGAACAAGTTAAGTAGTACTTGCAGAATCTGCCTGTATTGTCGCCACCAGAATCGGGGAAACCATTGATCTTGTACCTATCTGTAACGAATTCAACTATGGGGTGCATGCTAGCTCAAGAATCTGAAGCCATAATGGAGAAGGCCATCCACTACTTAAGCAAAATGATGCTAGACTATGAGACCTGCTACACTCCCCTGGAGAAAGCTTGCCTAGCCTTAGTGTGGGCTACCAGGAAGTTGAGGCACTACTTGTTAGCTCATTCTATAATCTTGGTATTGAGACTAGATCCCATTAAATATCTCTTCGAGAAACTAGCGCTTACAGGTAAGCTAGCTCGTTGGTTGCTTCTTCTCTCTGAATTTGACCTCAAATATGTCATGTGTAAATCTATTAAAGGGAGAGCTTTAGCGGAATTCCTGGCAGACTATCCGATAGAAGGAGATAAAGAAATGGAATACCTGTTCCCAGATGAAGACATTCTGCATGTAGAAGAGGAATGTACTTTGACGAGGCGGCTAAGCAGTGCGGTTATGGGATAGGTGTGTTGCTCATAGCACTCGATGATTTCCATATACCCTTAATGTTCAAACTTCAGTTCAGAGTGTCCAACAATGAAGCAGAATATGAGGTGTGCATTGCTTGTTTGGAAGCTCCCCTAGAACTAGGGGCAAAACAGTTGGACGTCATTGGAGACTCGAATTTGGTTATCTCTCAAACTAACGGGCGTTGGAAGGTCAAAGAAGAGAGAACATGAAGATGTATCATCAGGCCTTGGATATTCTGATTCCTAGGTTTGTAAAACTGACGTTTACACATTTGTTGAGAGAGAGTAACTGGTTCGCTGATGCGTTAGCAACTCTATCTTCCATGGTAGACATTCCGCTGGTAGTGAAGATGAGTCCAATCATCATTGAGCAGAAGTACATGCCTGCTTACCAGACCATTGCTACAATAGATGAGGTGGAAGACGAAAAACCCTGGTATTATGACATTTGGAATTTCACGGAAAAGAGACGTATCCACCAGGGGCAAATGCCAAAGATAAAATACGATGCCTGGCCGTCCAATTTATCATCTACAAGGGTAAGCTGTACAATAGAGGTCATCTGGGAATGCACAAGTTATGTGTTAAAAAACAAGAATCAAAGAGTCTGATGGAGGCCATCCACAGAGGAGAGTATGGGGCGCACATGAATGGTGTGATGCCAGCCCAAAAGATCCTCAGGCAAGGTTACTACTGGTCAACTATGGAGGAGGATTGTATTGGTTTTGTTCGGCGATGCCACAAATGTCAAGTCCATGCTAATCGTATGAATATACTGCCGTGAAAGCTTCACAATATGACTTCACTGTGGCCTTTCTCAGTCTGGGGAATTGACGTTATCAGTGCCGTCTCGTCAAAGGCATCAAATGGGCACGAGTTCATTCTGGTGGCGAAATGGGTGGAGGCCCAGTCTTATGATGTATTGAAGGCATTGCATGTGGCTAAGTTCATCAAAAACAATATCATCTGCCGGTATGGGGTGCCGAACGAAATCATCTCCGATAACAGCTCATATTTCAAGAAAGAGGTAGTGGATCTGCTTAAGAAATATACCATGGCTTTTCATAAGTCATCTGCATACAGACCGCAGACAAATGGAGAAGTTGAGGCCGCTAACAAGAATATCAAGAACATCTTACGGAAGATGGTTGAAACATACAAGGACTAGCCGGATAAACTACCATTTGCACTCTGGGGCTACAGAACATCAATTCGAACATCTACAGGGGCATCCCCCTATTCCCTAGTGTGAGAGATAGAGGCTGTTCTGCTAATTGAAATTGAAGTGTCGTCACTACGAGTTATGGCCGAATGTCAGATAGCGGAGGCGGATTGGCAACAAAGTAGATTTGAGGAGTTAATGTTGTTTAATGAGAGAAGACTAAGGGAATTGTATCATGTCCAGGGCTATCAACGCAGAATTGCCAGGGCTTTTAACAAGAAGGTCAAGTCCAGAAATCTCAAGGAGGGAGACATGGTACTGAAAGACAACCGGGCTCCCATCCATGACCACTAGGGGCAAGTTCAGACCCAATTGGATTGGTTTTCATATCATCAAGTCAATCTGGTCAGGAGGGGCGATTATTCTCATGGATTTGGATGGCCTGGAGTTTTCATAGCGGATTAACATGGACGACTTGAAGAAATATTACCCCTGAGAGGCTTACTTGGCCGAAAACCCGAAAGGGTGACCTAGGCAAAAGTTTGAGCATAAAAAATTATAAACAAAAAAAAACTGAGCTCGCAAGGTTGAAAACCCTAAAGGGAAACTTTAGCAAAAGTTAGAGTGCAAAAGGAGAGAGTTAATACTCGAGTGAACCCCAACCGAACTACATAAGGCCCAATTCCCATTTTTGGGATACGTAGGTAACCTCATCTTGAAATTCGGTCGTAGCTGTCTTATTCATTCATATTTGATCAGGTCATCTTTTTCCATTGTTAGTTAGCTCATTTGTGTGATCTTTATGTTGACAGAAAGGCCGGTAGGATGGATGCAGTTATGGGCAGTCGTGATTTGTTGATTTGGAGCTGTATATCTTGGGGATGGGTTTTGAGTGTGTTAGGTAATGACCATTTCTGAAAATTGTTTTGAAAAGTTTTAATAAAAGTTGATTTTCTTCAAACTTTACCTTTTACAACTTGGACCATTTTGGGACCAAAAGGAAATTTTTTAGTACTCGCAACTTTAATTTTATTGATTTCAACACAAGTACATCTTCCAACTCTCTAATTTAAATCAAAGTTGCTTTTACATCATAACACTTGAAAAGAAAGATCAAAGCAGTAAGACTAGGGGCACAGCCAAGTCAGGCAGCTCTATGTCTTCTACTTACACTTGTAGAAGTTTTTGTAGCTAAAGATGGCTCAACTTGCTCTTCATCCTCAAGCCAAGCCAGGCACTCGCTAGAAAGAGTGTAACTAAAGCTAGGGGCAAGTGCCAGAAGCTCCCTTGTCCTCCAAGTAGTGAGGAACCGAGGCAAGTGTGAACCATAAATGGGAAATGAAGTCCGGTATTTCACCTACTCATTTGGATATGTTTGAACATACCCGAACTGGTGTCTGAACCGGAAGGGGAAATAGAACATGTAGTGAGTGAGGCCAGTCAACTGTATACCTAGCTGATGGGACATGCCGTAGCTCATCACAGTCAAATTAAGCTAGAGGCAACGCCAAGTTATGTTAACTGCAGATCTGCCGCACATCCAGTCACACCACAACCCCTTAGACGGGAAGTCCACTAGCCGTTGGCGAAAGAAGTAAGCTCAAGCTGAGTACTCGGGGCAAGGGTCCACCACTTTCAATTTATCCATCAACCATACATGGAAAGGGATGAAAATAAGAGAGATTAAAGAATAGAGGGGTGTACGATGAGGGAAAAGTAAGGAAGGGGTTTTGAGAGAAAAACAGAGATTGAGTGTCGAGTGATGCGAGGAATCACAAATCAGAAGGGTGGGAAACAATAATTGGAGAAGCGGTGGGCTCCTTGCCAATCGAGTAGTTTCTTGCCGACGGAAAGCATCAAGACCCATCAAAGTTTCGGCCAGTGCCAGACAAATGTAGCTCTTGCCATCTTTCAGAGACTAGGCCACTTCGATCAACCAGATGCTGGCCACGCCGACACTAGGGGCAAGAAGGAATTATGCAAGTAGGCACAAGCAAAGGGCATGTTGCCGGTAGCCTCGCTAAAGAAGGTCACTTCCATCTCCAATAGCAAAAAACCAATGAACCAAACCAGGAATGTCCAATTCCCCGCCATGAGCCAAGGATTGAGCCTCGTAAAATGAAAGCCCACACATTTGTCCCAAAGCTTGGGCATGGCCAAAACGGGGCTGAGGCATAATTTCTTCGTCGCATCGGGATTCCATCAATGCTTAGAATTCTTCAAGCGTTGGACACATTTCTTGTGATCCGAAGTGAAACACATGCGTAATGGGGTTCCAATACCGGACCATGGTATGGAACAACAGAAAGCAAAGCGGGGTGCGGTTCAAAGGAAAAAAAGTGTTTAGGCCAAAACCTCGAAAATTCACCTTTTTCGAGCCGTCTAAAGTGGCCATCCAGTCTCGGAGCCTATTATTCAAAAGAATCTCCATCTTGAGAGAAAAATATCAAAACTTTGTTGTTCTGCCAGGAAAACAGCTTGGGACCACTTTCTATAGACTTTGAGAAGGAGCAGTGTATGATAGTTATAATGCACTGACCGACATTACTTTTAAAGCCAGTCGGCCTTCTTTGGGGGCCGGCCATACCTATTGGGAGCCAGCCAACTCTCAATGACTACCCAGATCAGAGCAGTTGCAGAGAGGGCATGTCCTCACCTTGGTGTACCGAAGCTGTGTTTTGAGTTTTGTCTTGTTTGTATCAGGTGTTGTTCAGTGTCCTTTAGGTTGTTTTCATTTTGTTTTTTTATCATCAAATTGTATTTTCTATTTTGTCTAGTTGTAAGTTGTTATCCGATTCAAGAATCAATTCAAGAGCAAGTTTTCATGATTCCAACGCCTTGTACAAGATTATCATGCAATGGTTGTGCCATACAGTCATCACATGCTATGCAATACAAGAGAAGTCATCCAAAATTTTCTTTTCATAACTAGAGGGTCCAAACCTGATCATTGTTTTACAAAGGCCAAAAACAAAAGAAAAGTGTTCAAAAAAAAAAAAAATACATCGGTCTATCTGAAGCTGCATAGTTCCTAACTGCAAAGCAAAAGAAAAGAAAAGTGAATCATCAACCCATCCTCACCCTCTTTCTCTTCGGCTACGGAGGAGGTGCATCACTATCGTCACTGGGGTTGTTGGATTGCATGTCAACCTCCTCTTCCTCATCCTCTGGGGTCGTAGATCCGTCAAAAGACTCATCAGACGATGAGCGCTACCTCACTTGACCTCTCCCCCAATTAGCCCATCCTTGGCCTCTCACTAGGCCCCGTCTCCCTCTCCTCCTGGCTGGAGGAGGTCCTGCACGTGCAGCTGGTGCTGGCTCAAGCTGAAAATAGCACTAATATCAATATAAACTCAACAAAATAGTAGACAAGATTGCAGCAAAAGTAACCTATAAATGAAGTAATACCTCAATCCCATGACTGGCCAGAACAGTCTGCCTCCTCCGTACTATGAGAAGCAGTCAGTCAATCATCCGGAGAAGGTCACTAGCATATGCTGCAGGTACCTGCAAGAGGGAGAGCATTTGAATTGAGAACCAAACAACAGAGAACAGTGGACAAAAATTACAAAATAACAGAGGACAAGAAAAAGAAAGTACAGTGTATAAGTATAAAGAAGTATGTACCTACTCATTGTTAGGAGCAATCACCAGCCTATGGTCCCTCTCCTCAATATACTCAAGAGGCATCTACTCGACCATTCCATCCGGTTGCATGTACACGACCTCGGTGGGAATCACGAGAAGCCCAAAAATAGGAGCTGCAGTGAGAGTACCTTTGGCAGCAGGAGCATCTCCGGCAACAGTAGTAGCCTTGGGAAGTACGCAGGCCAAACCCTTGGTAAGCAGAGCCATCACCTGGGTCTGTAAAAATGTGATGAAATTGCGGGGCTCGTGGTACCGGTCACCGTCCTTCCCCAACATAAGGAAGTCAACCTAGGGTCCGTCGTGGAGATCATCGACTACCCTCATGCTTGGAGGAGGAGGATGTGGAATGTTAGGATCCGCTACGCCTCGCGTCTGGCAGATGAACCTCTCTTCCAGATAATAAGCTTAGCCGAAGGGACCCTCAAACAAAATCCTCATAGTAGAGACGTGCCATACCGCAACGTAGGTCGCCCTCCCTGCCTGAGGGATACCCACCCAGGGGTGCCAGTCAACCTATGGAAGCAGGTGTCATATGTCAAATGTCTAAGCAGTATGAAACCAACAATATGGAAACAACGCAGTATGGAAGCAGTGCAGTATGGAAACAGTGCAGTGTGGGACAACAATATGGAAACAGTGCAGTGTGGGACAACAGTATGGACATAGTGTAGTATGCACATAGTATGTAAAAGTTAAAGGTTAGTATTGGTACCTGATCTGCGGTGATGTTGTCGAAGAAACGGTAGAAATAAGGAAAATCTCGATCTACGCACAGGCATCATTCAAATCGAGAGTTGTAGTACCGAGAGCGGGGTACTGACAACTGTAGTGGTTGTATTGGGACCAGAGCAAGGGAGGTGAAATATGTGTAAACCCATAGCTACAAGAAAGTGTATAAGTAGTTATGAACAGGGTAGATAAGCAGATATAAACAGGAAATGTAAAGCAAAGCAAGAAAGAAGAAGTACAGGTTCACCTCTTAAACTCACTAATAATCGCCAAGTAAATTCGCATTCCGGTGGGTAGCGGAGCTCATGTAGCATTACAGCGTGGCCAGGCCGGCCCCACCCCAGTCATACTCTCCCACCCAATGCAGATGCACCAGTGCTCCGAATAGATAAAGCCCCACGGTATTTTCCATGTTCACAAATAGGGTAGTACCGAGGAAATACATCAGAAATCCGCAAGTGTACTAGGCGACCTCCTCCAGAGTAGCTGGCTGAAGATCAGAAAAATGCTCCAAGAACCAACTGTACCTCACCATCCCAGGACCGGTAGTGTCTGGGATCACTTCGAGGAGGTAAAGTTTTATAGCTCTCCACTGTGCCATATCAGGATCGAAAGGGATCGGGCCACCAACCCCGATCTGCAGGCTAGTGAGCATCGAGAAGTCATATAGGGTCAGAGTCATCTCCTCAATTGACGAGAAGTGGAACAAATCTGTGGTGTCCCACCAGCACTTCACCAGTGTCCCGTGTAGAAATGGGTCAGCCCTCATCTGCAGCAATCCTAAGCAGAAAGGCCCAAAGCTAGCTGCATCAACTAATGCACGAACCTCCATAATAGACCTGTAACCTCGTACTAGTGCTTGGGGCCAGAAATAGACCTGTAACCTCTAGTCCTCCTGGTCATCACCTGTAGTATGGGAATGTTGTCAGTATCTACGGTACCTTGAAAGAAATTCAATTATGCTTAAACAAGAGAAGAATTATGCTTACCATTGAGGCATCGGCAGACAAGTGCTCGGTGGGCCCTCACCGTAGGATATCCTCATCAATCCCCGAAATAAGGCCTTCAAACCAGAGAATACCGCTCGGGGTCATAGCGTGTGCACGTGGCTGGTAGTTGGCCACATCAAATGGTCCCTCAGCAAAGGGAGGTAACTCCGGCTCAGGAATGGGAGGGCCATCCTCGGCCTCTATGTCCTCACCTAGGAAGACTCTAATATCAATAATGGGTAGGGGATCGGAAGTTATTAACTCTCTCCTTTTGTGCTCCAACTTTTGCCAAAGTGGCCCTTTAGGATTTTCAACCTTGCGAGCTCAGTTTTTTTTTATTTCTAATTTTTCATGCTCCAACTTTTATCTAGGTCGCCCTTCCGGGTTTTCGGCCTAGCGAGCCTCTCAAGGGTAGTATTTATTTAATTTGTCCTTATTGATCGACTGTGAAAATTCCAGGCCATCTAGGTCCACGAGCATAACTGCCCCTTCTAACTAGATAGCTTTGATAATGTAAGGACCAGTCCAATTGGGTCTGAACTTGTCCCTAGGGTCATGGATAGGAGCTTGGTTGTCTTTCAGCACCATGTCTCCCTCCTTGAGATTTCTAGACTTAACTTTCTTGTTAAAAGCCGTGGCAATTCTGCACTGGTAGCCCTGAACATGATATAATGCCTTTAGCCATCTCTTATCAAATAGCATTAACTCCTCAAATGTGCTTTGTTGCCAGTCCGCCTTCTCTATTTGACACTCGGCCATAACTCATAGCGACGACACTTCAATTTCAATTGGAAAAATGGCTTCCATCCCATAGATGAGAGAATAAGGGGTTGCCCCTGTAGATGTCCGGATTAAGGTTCGGTAGCCCCAAAGTGCAAACGACAGTTTATCCGGCCAGCCCTTGTGGGTCTCAACTAGCTTCCGCAGGATGTTTTTGAAGTTCTTGTTGGCGGCTTCAATAACTCCATTGGTTTGTGGCCTATATGTGGATGACTTATGAAAATCCACATTGTATTTCTCCAACAAGTCTATCACCTCTTTCTTGAAGTGCAAGCCATTGTCTGATATGATCTCGTTCGGAACTCCGTACCGGTAGATGATATTGTTTCTAATAAATTTGGCCACATGCGATGCCTTTAACATTGCATAGTATTGAGCTTCCACCCATTTCTTAAAAGAATCAATCGCCACCAAGATATATTCATGTCCATTCGACCCTTTTGGTGAGACTGCACCGATAACGTCGATTCCCCAGACTAAGAAAGGCCATGGCGAAGTCATGTTGTAGAGCTTTAGTGGCAGAATATTCATGCGATTGGCATCAATTTGACATTTGTGGCATCACCATACAAAACCAATACAATCCTCCTCCATGGTGGACCAGTAACAGCCTTGTCTGAGGATCTTCTGGGCTAGCATCACACCGTTCATATGCGCCCCACATTCTTTGTCGTGGATAGCCTCCATGAGCTGCTTTGATTCCTCTTCTTCAACACACAACTTATGCATTCCCAGATGACCTCTCTTATACAGCTTACCCCCGCAGATGATAAATTGGATGGCCAGACGCCGTATTCCTTATTTGTCTTTGGCATTTGCCCCTAGTGGATACATCTCATTTTCCTGAAAGTTCCAAATATCGTAATACCAAGGGTTTTTGTGTTGCACTTCATTTATCGCTACAATAGCTTCGTATGCCGGCGTGTGTTTCTATTTGATAATAATCGGACGCATCCGGACTACAAGTGGGATGTTTACCATAGAAGATAGAGGTTCTAAGGCATCAACGAACCTATTGATCTCTCTTAATAGATATGTGAATGTCAACTTTTCAAACCTTGGAATCAGAACATCTAGGGTCTGATGGTAAACCTTCATCTTCTCTTTTTAGACTTTCCAGTCTCCGTTTGCTTGAGAAATGACCAAGTTTGAGTCGCCGATCACATCCAACCTTATTCCCTCTAGTTCTAGGACAGCTTCCAAACCAGCAATACAGGCTTCATATTCTGCCTCATTGGTGGACACCTTGAGCTGGAGTTTGAAAGCTAAAGGTATATGGGAGTCATCGGGTGCTATCAGCAACACACCTATCCCATAACCGTACTAATTGAACACTCCGTCAAAGTACATCGTCCAAGTTTCCTCTTCAACTTGCAAAATGTCTTCATCTGGGAATAAGTATTCCACTGCCTCATCTCTTTCTACCGAGTGGTCTACCAGGAACTCCGCTACAGCTCTTCCTTTAACTGACTTGCGGGTGACATATTTGAGATCAAATTCGGAGAGAAGAGCAACCAATGAGCCAGCCTGCCCGTAAGCACTGGTGTCTCAAAGAGATATTGATGAGATCTAATCTCGAAACCAAGATTACAAAGCGAGCTACAAAGTAGTGCCTCAACTTTGGGGTAGCTCATACCAAGGCTAGGCAAGCTTTCTCCAAGGGAGTGTAGTGGGTCTCATAGTCTAGCATCTTCTTGCTCAAATAATAGATGGCCTTCACCACCCTATCTTCAGATTCTTGAGCGAGCATGCATCCCATAGTCGTATCTGTCACTGAAAAGTACAGAATCAGAGGTTTCCCCAGCTCCGGTGGCGACAACACAGGCAAATTCTGGAGGTACTGCCTAACTTGTTCAAAGGCAAACTGACATCGATCATCCCATCGGAATTTTTTCCCTTTCTTTAGGAGACCAAATAGTGGTTCACAAGTCAAGGTTAATTTCAAAATAATCGTCTTATGAATTGCACTTTACCCAGAAAGCCACGCACCTCCTTTTCGGTCCTTGGTGGTGGCATTTCTAAGATGGCATTGATTTTGGAAGGATCCACGTCAATTCCCCTCTGCGTGATTAGAAAGCCCAGCATTTTTCTTGTCGTTACCCCGAAAGTGCATTTCTGCGGATTCAACCTCAATTTGTATTCTCCAATCCATTGAAAGAATTTTTTCAGCGTGGTGTGGTGGCCCTTGCATTCTTTGGATTTGACAATCATGTCATCCACGTACACCTCAACCTCTTTGTGGATCATGTCGTGCAGAATTGTGGTCACAGCCCTCTGATAGGTAGCTCCAGGATTTTTCAACCCAAATGGCATAACCTGGTAGCAGTAGGTACCCTACGGAGTGGTGAATGCAGTCTTCTCTCTGTCCTTGGGTGCCATCAGAATCTAGTAATACCCAGAAAACCCATACATTAATGAGAGCAAGGCATGGCCCATAGTGAAGTCTACCAACTCATCAATGTGCAGTAGTGGGAAGTCGTCCTTCGGACTAGCTCCATTCAAGTCCAAAAAGTCGACGCAAACCCGAATTCTACCATCCTTTTTCGGCACTGGTGCTTGGAGTCCTGGAATACCAATGCATGAGTGTATGCCAATCAATCTGAGGGTTGAGTTTCGTGTGAGGAATAAACACTCTATAACCCCCAACTTACTAGCCACATTGAGAGAAACTAATATGCTTTTATATATTCTCTGTATATTTTCTTTTGCAGGTGTATGGAGCTGGTTTTTTCCGAGTGATGTGAGCATAGATACTTGTGGGTTGAGTGTAGTGAGCAATTATATGTGTGATGTTTACTGTTTCTGAGTTTTGCAAAGTATTCTGTTGCTGACTATTTAATTCTGTTTGGTCTTTGCTGGATTACAGGGTCTACTATAATGTGTAGAATCTGTTCGGGTTACATGTGTTGGTTTGTTCTTCAGTTCGGGTTGACTCGAAGCTCGAAGCTGGATCTTACTGTGTTGATGGCTGCTATATGCGCCTCGTGTGTGAAGCCTAACGTTATATTATGTTTGTTTTCCTTAGAGTGTGTTGGTATGTTTGCCTACCCGTGTGGGATGTACACGGGTGTCCATGATTTTCTTGTTTCATCTGACCTTTTGCTACTTGATATCGGGTGTGTTCATGCTCCTCATTACAGTTTCATGCGGCACATGAACACACATTGGTTATTTCCTATTATGTATGGTTTATTTAGGTTAGGGTTTATTTTGTTTATTTTGTTCAGATAGTTATGGTTTGTTCGTCAGTTTTTTCTGGGCAATTCTGGAATGGCTTAGATTTTTTTGTTTTTTCTTTGGTTCTTGTATAGTGTTTTGGTTAGGGCCTGGGGTATGCCCCTTGTCGTGGTGTAAGTTTTTTGTCTTTTATTTTATGACTTATCCACCCAAAAAAATGTCGGGTACTCAGCTACTAACAAGAAACCTGCCTCGATCTGCTTGGTGACCTCTTCCTTGAATTTCAACGCCGAATCTAGACGGATTCTACGCAGCTTCTGCTTGACTAGTCGAGCCTCAGGGTCAAGAGGGATCCGGTGTTGTACAATCTTAGGATCGATTCCAAGCATGTCTTCATAGGACCACATGAAAACTTCTTTGAAATATTTTAATAAAGCGATTAAAGACTCACGTTCTTCCGAAGACAATGTGGACCCGATCTGGACCAGGCATGGATCCTTCTTAGTACCCATATTAATGGCAATGATTTCATCAGCACAAGGTTTAGCAAACCTTTCCTCCTCTCGATTAATCAAGTTTTTCAAAGCTAGAGGAATTTTTTTCCCTTCATTTTTATTAAAATTTTGAAAATCTTAGTCAATACAGTAAACCAACGGCATAAAAAAGTACACATAATCTACAGGGTTTTCATTCAAAAGGTCCATATTTTCGGTTACAGACTCAAAAGAAAAGCTGAATAAAGACCTAAATAGGACTTTGGTATCTGAGTTACCGCCCTCGACAATACCAGACTTACACTTAAAAGAACTTGAATATGATCCCGACCGCATAGACTCAGTGGAATCAGATTCTGGCTCATCACCCGATTCAGAACTAGAAAGATGGCCTTGCTCTAGCTGCCAAGTAAGACATGGTGCCCCTGATGCATCCAAAATGCCACTGGTTGGGTTCACACCCAGTTTTTCCCCGATTACGGAGACAGTAAAGTTATCTCCCAAGTTCTCTAGATTGGCCACGGGATCTGTCAGGAGAAAGACCAGTGCTGCCCCTACTCCAGGTTCACTATCATCTAAGTCACCTTCCGTGCTCTGTTCAGCTTTAATGCTTGGTTCAGTCCTTTCTTCATGATCATTGTCCAACAGCTGATGGTCAAAGAAGATCTTTAACCAGGGGACATGCTGCTTCGAGGAATTTATCCAAGGCTCGAGAAAACCACAAAAAGGGAAATCCTCTCATTCCCGAACCAAATGGCCATTTAGTGTCCCTTGGATTGGCCTATGGATGAGTTCATAGTGTTTTTTGGTTTGCTTGGCCTTGGCTCTACCTCTTGTCTCTTCTACCTTTCTAATCCAGTCTTCTCTGGTGGGCACATAGCCCAGTCCAAAAGCATGTGGGTTGTGTGGCACCTCCGCCAGTGTTGCAACACCTTTTCGACCACTCTTTCGAGCCCATTCCTGGAACGTGCCACAGTTTGTTCATAAAGTAGATGGACTGGGCACTAATGTACATGCCTTCGCTTGTGGCTAGAATTATCTACACTACTTGGGCTTCAGCCAGAGTGAATCCCGAGAGGAATATATCCTCCTCGCCATGTTTGATCTCTAGCACTGGTGTGGTCACCTCTGGCGGCAGATGGATGGAGGAGTTACCAAAAATAATTGCCAATCCTCCCTCATGAGGATACTTCAACATCTGATGGAGAGTGGAAGAGACAACCTTCACATGGTGCAACCAGGGCCTCCCTAACAACAAATTAAAGGTTGCTGGCACATCCAAGACATGAAACTCGACCTCTTGCTCTGATGGGCCCACCTGGACACTCATTTGCACTGTATCCATAACCTCTCTACTTGTGTTATCATACGCCCATATTACTTGGGTTATGGGAATAAAGTCCGCTGGTTTGAGGCCAATTGCGTAAGCGATACAGGAAGGATAGACATTAATGGCCGAACCAGTATCAACCAACACCACCGACACCCATTTCTCCCTGCATTCCATAGATATATACAACGGTTTATTGTGAGCTGAGCACTCCGGTGGCAGCTCTTTGTCAGGGAAAGTATGTGTTGGCCTGGCACCACCTGGAAAGACCAAACCCACAAGCTGCTTGGGTGTGGTGTCAATGGACAATTTAGCCTTGTCCATTGTCGACTACACTGTCTGCCAATGTACTCGTGAGGCCATGAGAAGACCCTAGATTGAGATGTCAGCTTGGATTTTCTTGAACTGTTTCCATACTACCTCTTCTTCTAGTTGTTTCTCCTTCTGTTTCTTGACCTCTTTGTCTTTTCCAAACACCTCTGCTTGATCCAGGTGAGGCGGCTTAAAATACCGTCCACTACTAGTGAGATGATCTATTTCTTCAGCATACCACGTATCATCTGGGATGCAATTGCCCTAGTCTTTGTCAGTATGGTCCAAATCCAGATCACTATCGTCCAATCATTCGCCCTTAGTGGCCGACAAATAGTTATGTGGCTCTGCTTGTATCACCTTCACATCATAGGTGTCCTCCATAAGGTGTCGTGAAATTACGATTTTTCGGCTGTCTCCAATTCTTTCTCATTCAAACTGCCTCAGCGTAGCTTCCTGTTTAGTATTCTGCTTGATCCAAGTGCGGCAGCTTAAAATACTATCCACTGCTGGTGAGATGATCTATTTCCTCAGCATACCACATATCATCCGGGATGCAATTTCCCTAGTCTTCGTCAATATGGGCCAGATGCAGATCACTATCATCCAATCATTCGCCTTTAGTGACAGACAAATAGTTGTCTGGCTCTGCCTGTATCACTTTCACATCATAGGTGTCCCCCATAGGGTGCCGTGAAATTACAATTTCGCGGCTGTCTCCAATTCTTTCTCATTCAAACTGCCTCAGCGCAACTTCCTGTTTAGTATCTACAATGTTCACAATGCCTACTTCCTGGGTTGGATTTTTCACACTAGCGCTCTCCGAGAGCTTTCCTTTCTCATCAGTCCTTCCGGCTATTACAGCTATCTCTGTTTCCTTTTCTTCTAGTTTCATTCCAGTTTCTTCTTCTTTATCTGGCTCATCACACAGCCATCCGGTGTTATCAATCGATCCATGCAAGTTGAACCACCCAATCTGTACATCTTTCTGATCATGTTCATCAAAGAATTGCAAGTTGTCCAAATCCTCTTTGAGGTTTACCAAATCATCCAATCCTTGGCCCGAGCTATCTTTCTTGACCACATTGATGTCTATTGAGCTTGGTAGCACCAGTTCAGGGTTGATTTGACTAGTTGACACAATATATCAACTTGGATCATAAACCCTGTTAGATAAAGTCCTCAGGGCACTCTGGCAACCGACTAGTACCTTCCTCCCAGGTTGACTCCCCTTCCATTGTAAGTCTCATCACCACAGGCTTGGGTTGAGGTTTGGACGTGTCCATCATACACAGATCTGCGCCTTCTAGAATGAACAATGTCAGTTTTGGTTGGTAGGAGGGGGTAATGTGTCACGACCCAAACTCGCCCCTAAAAGTTTGGTCCATGACCGGCCTGTACGTAGGCCTCAAAACAGAAATTTTAGAATATTTAACCACATACGGGGCCTTAAGCGGAAGCAATATCAATAAAAGGCAACATCCATTGAGCTTGTGCATATATGATGGTTTAATTGATTTAGCATTTACATACATTCCCATAATTACATATACAATCACAGAATTATGCAGATCTCACACAAACTTAAATAAGACTCCAAAAATTACATAACTCCCAGTAATCAAAATTAAGGCCTCAACACGGAGGCGTACCACAGGCGGCTTGGCAAATAGGTTGACCCCAATACAATTCTAGTGTCAATCCCCGATGGCTCACCTACATAAACATACATAAAATTAGAGTGAGCAAGGCTCAATGAATAATAGTACGTGATAATCCAATAACTAACTTGAATCACAAGGTATATAAATGCAGAGAACTTATAGTTAATCTGATTCTGTACTAATTTCAGAACGGCCTTAGGCCTAGTCTTTAAACAGAATGGCTTTAAGCCCTTGAACAGAGTGGCATTAAGCCCTTAAACAGATTGGCATTAAGCCCTTTAACAGAGTGGCATTAAGCCCTTTTCATGCATGTATGAACTCAAGAGGTGGCTCGCACGGATTCTAGAGGTGACTCGCATTGCAGCACTTAGTTCCATGCAGCACTTTGTTTCATACTAACAGATCATACAGAATGGCCATAGGCCCAGATGTCACAGTTTGGCCATAGGCCTCACACATGTCACAGATCGGCCGTAGGCCTCTTAACTTTCACAGAACGGCCATAGGCCTTAGTTCATATATGTATGGACTCAAGAGGTGGCTCGTACGGATTCTAGAGGTGACTCGTATATCAGCACTTAGTTCCGTACAGCACTTTGTTCCATACCAGAAATCCTTAGGTCTTAAAGACCGAATCATCCATATGGTATCACAGTATAGCATAACATACATGAACCACGGTATTATTACCCCCGGGCAAGGGCCATAAGACCACGGTATTTTTACCCCCAGGTAAGGGCCTTGTTCTAAGGATGTCATGAATACTTATATATATGTGGACAATCACTCATTGATTCAAAACGTAACATATCAGAAAATAGAGCATTTCTTGTCATATCATGTCACTATAGTACACTTAACAAAGACAAAATAATTCACATTCTAACGTGGGTCGCATAATGACGTTAAACCTTTGTATTCATGTCATAGGTTCTGAACGACCTTAGGTCCATACGTAACACAATAGAATAATTTTAGATTCACACAGATACCATTGCTCAAGGATGAACATAAGTTCTATCTATTCTTTAAGAAGTAACGTAGTATGCTGATAACTAATAGAGGGTTAATATCCATTATTGACAAAACAAAATGATTCCCAAGTCATACCGATGTACGCAAATCTTTCAGCGTTCACATTGATTTCCAATCGTCATAAATGTTCGTGTAACACTTACAAGGAATAGAGCGTTAGTAACAATAATTGTCAATGGTAAATAAAATGTACATTTTCCTACTATTACTCACAGTGGTAGGTCTCTGAAGCGGTGGAACGATGTCCTCGTCTTGACCTTAGTTCAATCTTGGTCTTCTTCTCAATTCTCCTCCATTTCCTCAAGCCTCCATGGTTGATTCCCCTTCTCTTTCTTCAATTCCCTTTAATCATCTCCAAACCCCCATGATTGTTGAATTGTTTTTTTCCTTCAAGAATCTTGGTCTCTTTCCCTCTTTCTCTCTCACGTTTCTCTTCTCTTCTACCTTAGATATTTTTGGCTCACATATCTTGAGTTCCCAACACACATAACATGCCTCCATATATATAAATATACACACACTTAAGCTTTTCACAATAAGAAGGCCAAACACGCCCTTACGAATCGCACAAAATCAAATTTCAATTAAACTTCCCAGGTGACTCTAAAAATTGAGCTGATCGTAAATATGTCATCTGTTCTAATTTCTGAAGCCTCTAAGGCCTTCAATTGGCAGTATTAAGTTAACCACCCAAACGTACATTAACGAATCAGACAAGTTGGATTTCCAATTAATTTTCCCAAATAGGTCTAAAAATTCCCATTAACATACCCAAGTACTCAATTGTGATTTTTGAACCTATAAAGGTCGGTAATTTCAATTTTAAAGTCGTGACCCAACAGATAATTCTTTCATTCAAACAGATATCATTGAATTAAAAAGGCATTAACTCACAAGGGCATAAGGGTAATTTTAGATACGAATTTTGGGGTCGTTACATTCTCCCCACCTTATGAAGTTTGGTCCTCCAAACTTGATTCACCCTGACACAAGTCAAGTTTCGTCTTTGATATACAACATTTCTTAGTTATTAGCCATTCACAATCATATACAGTCAATTTCAATGGAGTTTGCTCCCAGAATCAAAAGTAAGTCATTTTCACGGACTAATTGGTAACCCAATTGATAATAATACGCCATAACATCAGATCATCATCTCATTATTCCCAATCCTCGTACATTTCAATCTATTGATCCCACAAGTCATACCTTCCAAATAATGCAACAACTTAAAGGTATTCGGAAATGGATTCACTTCAAGTATTCGATTGCATGTGACTGATAAGCTATCAAACATAATTCAAACTCTTTAGGTTCACAAACAACCGCCATTGTCATAATTCCTCAAAGGTTAAGGAAGCATTCACTACTCAATCGGGTTTCAAATGGCATAAACAAGGTACAACAATTAGGCCCAAAACAAATAAATGAGTTCTAACCCATGATCTTATGACTCTTGCTCACTAAGAAGTTAAACATTCAGAACAATGGTTTCTGTAATTTGAAGTATCCCCAAGCGATTTACTTCCATAACAGATGGGATAATAAGGTCCAAATTTTGGATAATCAAATTCATATTCAAATCTTCAACTTCAATGAAGGCTCAAATAATCAGAAGTCAACTTATCTAATCGTAATACAAAGTCCAAAATAAATTGTTAGCAAAATCAAATACGGATCAAACCTTAATGGTCACAATTCCCAAATTGCAGTAAGGTAATAATCATTTAAAATCCATATTCACTTGGAAGATCTTAAAGTCGGCATCATGTCATCAAAGTTCATCAAAGCTTTTCCAAACCATCAAAAATATGTCATCAATGGTCATCAAACCATCATGTACAAATACATTTTCCAAAAATATGTAATACACAAAGTTCATCAAACCTTTCATAATTTCACACAATACGTTATGCAGAGATATTATTCAGAAACTTAGCAGAACTTTCAAAGATTATCAGATGATGGGATAATTCCCAATAGTATTAAACTTATTTAAACTTTGTCAGAACAAGCTCTGGTCTAACTTATAACAGATAAGACATAATGACTTCAAGTTCAACATAAGGCATTCATCAAGCATGCCACAATAAATTATGAAATAGAAAACTCATCCATGCATAGCAGAATATCTCTTTCAGAAAACTTGTCATATCCTGAACAATCGGAGTTTCGTAGCATACCGAATCATTTTGGGGAAATTATTCGGAAAACCCATCATATAATAAACATGTCGGAAGCTCATGGCATATCTTATTACTTTAGAAAATACTTATCATATAGAACATTGCGTAACCAACATACAGATTTCATTAAATATCGTATAGCATAGCCATTTTCAAAATCATTTATACGGAAGTATCTTCACCGGGACATTATTTACTGAGGTCTATAGTCAACTCATGCAAGATCACACATTATTCATCTATGTCGGAAGTACCGAATGTACTTGATGGTATAACATCTCTAAATAACACAGATCACATAAATTTCATTCTAATGAGCACTCATTTTCAGATCATAATAAAGGAACAAGCCTTGAATTAATTCTCGTACAAATATTTCATCCTTAATTAATAACGGTGAGTTTATGATAGAAATAAGTTAGGTTCAGCACAAAATGTATCAAAACAAAATTATGTCTTTCAGACAAATGGCAGTCCACAAAAGAAACATAATTTTCCTTCACTAGCATACATATCTCAATTCGCTCAACATACACTCGATCTCTACAAATTAACATACTTAACACCACCAATGTCCTAGTCAAAATTTCAATTTCCCTGTATTACTAGTGTGATCATAGATCATGATACTTGTATTTATTAACATTCCAGGTAGCAATTTCAACATCCTAACTCTTGATTACCAGTTCCATGCTTGTTATCAATTATCAAATATCTCAATCACAATAATTCGATGATTTGACAACTACCATAATTCTAATATCTCTTTCCCAAATATTCTTGCCATGGCTTTAAGCAAAGCTCTAAATCACTTGTCATTTCATGTTTCCAGAACTCAACATGCTTGCACTCCCCATTATTCAAGTCAAAACACCACAATTTCATAAACCTTAGCCTTCTGTTTCCTTATACATATCTTTTAGAGAAATGACCCTTCGGGCTCAAGACTTTCAAGCTTTCATACTCATTGTTGCTCTTCACATTCCTCAATTGTCATAATTCCATACACTTAATTCCTCATGGCTACTTTCATATGTAATCCATATCGAAGCTACATTTAGACTTTATTCACATCACGTTTCCACAAACATGCTTATACTGACCAATTTTAACATCCTAAGGACATCAATATTCCACATCTTTCATTGCTTTAGCCTCAATGTCATACTCATTACACAATCCATTCTCGTTTCATAACAATGATCAAATCCTCTTTAGTCACAAAACTCAGTCTAATAAATAACACATGGATTTCCTTCTATTACTTAAAGTCCACAAGAATTCTTATTCTAAATCTCAATACTCAACACATTGTACGACCTCACATACATCTTTTAAAATGCACATCATATCCTTTCGTTACTAGAAACATGCAACTTAAATGCATTCTAGACACTCTAATGCTCAATGGACACGTGTGTGAGATCTTAACTTGTGCTCTGATACCACCTGTCACGACCCAAACCGCCCCTAAAAGTTTGGTCCATGACCGGCCTGTACGTAGGCCTCAAAACAGAAATTTTAGAATATTTAACCACATACGGGGCCTTAAGCGGAAGCAATATCAATAAAAGGCAACATCCATTGAGCTTGTGCATATATGATGGTTTAATTGATTTAGCATTTACATACATTCCCATAATTACATATACAATCACAGAATTATGCAGATCTCACACAAACTTAAATAAGACTCCAAAAATTACATAACTCCCAGTAATCAAAATTAAGGCCTCAACACGGAGGCGTACCACAGGCGGCTTGGCAAATAGGTTGACCCCAATACAATTCTAGTGTCAATCCCCGATGGCTCACCTACATAAACATACATAAAATTAGAGTGAGCAAGGCTCAATGAATAATAGTACGTGATAATCCAATAACTAACTTGAATCACAAGGTATATAAATGCAGAGAACTTATAGTTAATCTGATTCTGTACTAATTTCAGAACGGCCTTAGGCCTAGTCTTTAAACAGAATGGCTTTAAGCCCTTGAACAGAGTGGCATTAAGCCCTTAAACAGATTGGCATTAAGCCCTTTAACAGAGTGGCATTAAGCCCTTTTCATGCATGTATGAACTCAAGAGGTGGCTCGCACGGATTCTAGAGGTGACTCGCATTGCAGCACTTAGTTCCATGCAGCACTTTGTTTCATACTAACAGATCATACAGAATGGCCATAGGCCCAGATGTCACAGTTTGGCCATAGGCCTCACACATGTCACAGATCGGCCGTAGGCCTCTTAACTTTCACAGAACGGCCATAGGCCTTAGTTCATATATGTATGGACTCAAGAGGTGGCTCGTACGGATTCTAGAGGTGACTCGTATATCAGCACTTAGTTCCGTACAGCACTTTGTTCCATACCAGAAATCCTTAGGTCTTAAAGATCGAATCATCCATATGGTATCACAGTATAGCATAACATACATGAACCACGGTATTATTACCCCCGGGCAAGGGCCATAAGACCACGGTATTTTTACCCCCGGGTAAGGGTCTTGTTCTAAGGATGCCATGAATACTTATATATATGTGGACAATCACTCATTGATTCAAAACGTAACATATCAGAAAATAGAGCATTTCTTGTCATATCATGTCACTATAGTACACTTAACAAAGACGAAATAATTCACATTCTAACGTGGGTCGCATAATGACGTTAAACCTTTGTATTCATGTCATAGGTTCTGAACGACCTTAGGTCCATACGTAACACAACAGAATAATTTTAGATTCACACAGATACCATTGCTCAAGGATGAACATAAGTTCTATCTATTCTTTAAGAAGTAACGTAGTATGCTGATAACTAATAGAGGGTTAATATCCATTATTGACAGAACAAAATGATTCCCAAGTCATACCGATGTACGCAAATCTTTCAGCGTTCACATTGATTTCCAATCGTCATAAATGTTCGTGTAACACTTACAAGGAACAGAGCGTTAGTAACAATAATTATCAATGGTAAATAAAATGTACATTTTCGTACTATTACTCACCGTGGTAGGTCTCTGAAGCGGTGGAACGATGTCCTCGTCTTGACCTTAGTTCAATCTTGGTCTTCTTCTCAATTCTCCTCCATTTCCTCAAGCCTCCATGGTTGATTCCCCTTCTCTTTCTTTAATTCCCTTTAATCATCTCCAAACCCCCATGATTGTTGAGTTGTTTTTTTCCTTCAAGAATCTTGGTCTCTTTCCCTCTTTCTCTCTCACGTTTCTCTTCGCTTCTACCTTAGATATTTTTGGCTCATATATCTTGAGTTCCCAACACACATAACATGCCTCCATATATATAAATATACACACACTTAAGCTTTTCACAATAAGGAGGCCAAACACGCCCTTACGAATCGCACAAAATCAAATTTCAATTAAACTTCCCAGGTGACTCTAAAAATTGAGCTGATCATAAATATGTCATCTGTTCTAATTTCTGAAGCCTCTAAGGCCTTCAATTGGCAGTATTAAGTTAACCACCCAAACGTACATTAACGAATCAGACAAGTTGGATTTCCAATTAATTTTCCCAAATAGGTCTAAAAATTCCCATTAACATACCCAAGTACTCAATTGTGATTTTTGAACCTATAAAGGTTGGTAATTTCAATTTTAAGGTCGTGACCCAACAGATAATTCTTTCATTCAAACAGATATCATTAAATTAAAAAGGCATTAACTCACAAGGGCATAAGGGTAATTTCAGATACGGATTTTGGGGTCGTTACATAATGTATACGCTGGGGTCGTAAGAGGTGGCCAGTGTATAGATAAGGTCAAGGTTCCGAGATGGGGGGGACTTGATTATGGGCTAGGAGTGGATTTGTGGTTAGATTCGGTTTTTGGGATGGGTTGATCACCTTGTTGTCAATGAGATCTTGAATGTCATGATGCAATCGAAAGCACTGGTCGTTGTCATGACCATGTTGTTGATGAAATGCACAGTATTTTGCGGGGTTATTGTTGATCGCTCGAACTTCCTCCGCACGGCCCCCTTTTTGGAGAGGGTGCGGATTTGGGTTCATAGCTACTACAGTTTGGACTCCTGTCATGGTTCTGAATCTAATCTCACAAAGTGCAATGTAAGACTGATAAATCACCAAAGAGTCCAAATCTAGCAAATCGTTTTGGAAAATCGATTTTAATCAAGAAGTGCCAAACATGGACTGCTTTGCCAGATTACAGAGTCGCCACTTAAATATTTTATTTTTAGAAAATTTAGAAAACCCTAACTCGTGCCTAAGGCCACGTGTCCATCATCACCAAAGTTGCCTCAGCTCGGGAACTTGGGTACGAGGGGAAAAGGTCATAAAATGAGCACCCCCGCTCACCCGATCAAAGATTGGCCTCTACTAACACGATATGTTGTTTTGAAAACACAAGTGTTCTTGTTCTGATTTATTAGCTAACTTACTATGTGATGCGCACAACATACAAGTATAGACTAAATCACTCGATTTGGAACAAAACATCTCATGTTTGTTTTTTGAAAATGGTTTGAAGATGCTACTCGCAAGTAGGCTAAAGTGCGGATTTGCCACCCTCAGGTGGTCTTAAAACATGATGATTTACTACTTCAAGTGGGCTTAAAACGCACATTTTGATGAATTGTTCAAATTCAAGCAATGAAGCCTTCATCCACAGGCATTCAAGCAGTTAATCACATAAGCAAGTAGCCTCATGGCAAGCATGCTGTCATGGCAATACTCACACTCATGCAAGGATGCTAAAGTGTAAACACTTACAGTGTACTTTGAGCCAAAATAGAAAACTAGTTAGAAATAATGCATGATCCTAACTATGTTAACAGTGCTTAATGCAACACATGCAATAATGCAACAAATAGGCTCGGCTATCTAAGATGGCATATGAATGCAACACTTGATACACATATTCAAATAGGTATTGAAATACAATGCTGGCCAGTGCATGCAAGACAAATGAATGATGCATGCATGCAAACATAAGGTATGCTAATTGAAAATGCCCAAAAACTACCATCAAAAGTGGTAAGTAAAAGGGAGAAAGAAGTGGGGTTGGAAGACATGCACACACACATGCACCCATATTACAACAATGCGCCCTCGCGAAGGAGGGTCCAAATAAGCTAAGCTAACAACTAATCTAATAATCTAATTAGACTAATTATTATACAACCAAGTTGAATAATAAGCAATCTACTTACTAATTATTACATCACTTAACTAATTAACGAATTAATTAATTAATTTCAAATTCAATGCTAACTAATAAATAAAGCACTAAATTAAACTACTTCAGCTCTGTAGACGTCCCCGAACGTCCCGGGAAAATCCCATTTTGTTCATTGGACTCACTACAGTTCGGACTCAATGTCACGGTTCTGAATCTAATCTCACAAAGTGCAATGCAAGATCGATAAATCATCAAAGAGTCCAAATTCGGCAAATCATTTTGAAAATTGATTTTTAGAAAGAAGTGCCAAACATGGACTGCTTTTCCAGATACAGAGTCTTCACCTAAATGTTTTTATTATGGGAAATTTAGGAAACCCTGACTCGCGCCTAAGGCCACGTGTCCGTCATCACCAAAGTTGCCTCGGCTCGGGAACTTAGGTACGAGAGGGGAAGGTCATGCAATGAGCACCCCCGCTCGCCCGATCAAAGATTGGCCATTACTAAACATGATATCTTGTTTTTGAAAACACATGTGCTCTTATTCAAGTTTATTAGCCTAGAATTACTATGTGATGCACACAACATATAAGTATAGACTGGATTGTCTAAGTTGGAACAAAACATCTCGTGTTTGTTTTTGAAAGCGATTTGCTACTTGTAAGTAGGCTAAAATGCGGATTTTGCCACCCTCAAGTGGGCTTTAGAAAACATGGTGATTTTCCACTCTCAAGTGGGCTTAAAACTCACAATCGATGAATTGTTCCAATTTAAATAATCCAACCTTCACCCACAGGCATTCAGGCAGGTATATCACATAAGCAGTTAGCCTCATGGGAAGCATGCTATCATGGCAGTCACTCACACACATGCAACGATGCTAAAGCATAAACACTCACCGAGTACTCTGAGCCAAAGAAAGAAGCTAATTGGAAATCATGCATGAATCCTAACTATGCTAAGATGCCTAATGCAACA
The DNA here is from genome assembly GCF_055761805.1 of Camellia sinensis. Lineage (NCBI taxonomy): Eukaryota > Viridiplantae > Streptophyta > Magnoliopsida > Ericales > Theaceae > Camellia > Camellia sinensis. Next base: position 78,828,316 of record NC_138964.1, read on the forward strand.
TATGCAGGATGCAACTAAGATCGGCTCGGCTATTCTAAAATGGCATATGAGATGTTACAGATAACATGCATTCAACTTGGAATTGAAATACAATGCAGTTAGTATGATGCGCCGAGCCCGGTGCATGCAAGATAGATGAATGGATGCAATCATGCGAGCATAAGGATGCTAATTGAAATATGCCCTAAAACTAACCATCATAAGCTAGTAAATAAAAGGAAGAAAGACGTGGGGTTGGAAGACATGCATCACACACACACACACTTATTACAAAATTCGCCATCTCGACGGAGGGTCCGAATAGATAATACAACACCAGCTAGCTAATCTAAACCAATCTAATGAAGCTAGTTATTACACAACCAAAATGAATAATGAATTACAGCTAATTATTACACAACTCTAATTAATCAACAAACTAACTAAGTAAGCAATTAAACTAGCATGCAAACTACATGAAACGGACTGCCTCAGCTCTACCTTGGATGATGAAGGATGCATGCATGCTTGAATTGCCTTGTTCGGAAATCCATCGCGATGCCCCGACTTGCCTTTGTTTGCCATTGATTTCAGAAATTTGCACAAAGCTCCAGAGAGATGAAACTCCACCCCGGGAAACTGTGGAAAGGCTGCCGACCACCTTATAGGCATGGGAGACCAATGGCCGACCACCTTTTGTGGTGGAAACCAAAAAAAGTGGTCGGCCTACCATTAAATCCGGTCGGCCAACCAGTTTCCTCTCCTGGTTTCTGGTTTTCTACAACAAAAGGAAAAAGAGATGCGCGGTGAAGTATTTGCAACACATGTGTGCACGACCACTCTCCCCGTCATTGCATGAGCTTAAGGGAGTGTAGTCCTCGACCCTCGGGCCACCAATCAAGCATTTTGATGAATGATGGCCGCGGAGCCGAATTGCACGACTCAATGTGAAATGAATGCACACACAAGCACCTAAAACCAACAGCTCCGTCATGGGTAGTCAAGAGTGTCAGCGACCGGGAACCGAGGCATGTTTCGTCACTTTGAGTACGAAACGTCCCTCGTTTCCCGTGTTTGGACTAACTCCTATTCCAAACACAATGCAACAATCAATGGCATGCACAATGCGACTTTAAGTGTGCAACCTAAATGCTATGCAACTAAGTGATGCAAACATGCAAAGGATGACATGCAAACATGCAACAAGCATACACAATATTATGAACTAACAATGGCATACTCAATGCACGTGGTACTTAGCATACACAATGCACCTAGGGACTAGCATACACAATGAGATGAACAAGGCATGCACAATGCAATGATCAATCATGCGACAACATGGCATACTCAATGCTATGAACTACAATGGCATACTTGATGCAAAATGGACTTAAGCCAAAATGGTTGGGCCTCAGTCACACCCAAATCAGTGGCCATACATGGTGAAAACAAGACTCCAAAACTCATGCTAGCATACACAATGCAGGGACCTAAGTGTAGACACCCCATTTTTGACCGACCTTAAGACTCAGATGTCATCGATTGAGTGCTCGGTGATTGCGTATGTTATGCTCGTTCTGAGGTTACGGAGTCTCGGCTAAGAGCCTTGCCTCCGGACTTCGGGTCTCTTTTGTGCTTTGCCTCGGTTTGCAAACCAAGTTCTATTTTCTCTTCCCAAAGGGAGGGAGAGGTCTTATAGACCATCTCTTAGTGGCCATAGGCTACTTTTCGTGGTCGTAGACCACTGTTCCCGTTTGGAGACCAATTTTCGATTTTCGGAGCCGTCGGCCGTGCGCCTCGGTTCGGGACCGCTTAACTTTCTCCGTTTGCTCCGATTTTTGGCACACACCTTGTTTCCTCTCTCTAGAGGGACACTGTGGCCCGAGAGACCACCTTCGTGGTCGCATGCCACTTTCGATGCTTAATAGTCAGTTTTCGGGGCACTCGACTGTGCGTTTTGGCCCCCGAACCCTCGTTTAGCATCCGTCTTGGTTCATTTTTGGTATAGACCCTATTTTCATTGTTTGGAAGGTGGTACAAGGGTGGGAGACCACCTTTTCTCCTTGGAGACCACTTTTCTCTCACCGACCGATTTTGTTGACAGGTAGCTGGTCTCCCTCACTTTCGGGCCATAATTGCTGGTCTCTCACCACACCACTAGCTTGCACTCACTTGGGAGACCACCAATCAGGGTTGCCGACCAGGGGGAGTGGTCGGCTGACCACCTAAACTGGTTGGCCAGCTTTCTCATTTTCTGTCTCACTGAGTTGGTGCCAGTTGTGCCAGTTGGAAGCCATAGATTGCATCCTCAATACACGTGTATGAAGGATGTTTAACCTTGGTTTTAAGCTTCTTGGAGAAGCATTGAACCCTCTTGGCGATAAAGGAGGGCCTCTCCCTCATTAGCAAAGGGTCAGATTTTAGTCCAAGGAATACAACCCCTCCCTCCCGTTGTCTCTACATTTTGCCTCCAAAAGAGCCTTGATCTTAGCCCTTTACACACCACCTCACAACCACACACTTCCATCATCCCTCTAAGGTTCTTTGAGCTTGTTTTCAGAGGCTAAGAAGTTGCTGTTTTGGTCCAGAAGTTGCTGGAGTTCTTGGCTACAAGGGTAACACCCTATTCCTTCTTTTGGTCTTTATTTTGCTTCATCTTTTAGCTATACTTGAAAGCATATTTGGGCTTTTTCATAAACTGAAAAAGTCTTATTTTGAGGTCCTTAACATGTTTGTTTAAGACCAATTTTCTGTTGGGGGTCATCTACCCCCTTTGCATGCTTCATTTCATCTTGTTTTGAGCCATGCATTAGGGCCTTTGTGTTGAGATTTGTTGGACCTTTTGAACACTAAAATCCAGTGGATTTTTAGTGATTATTATGCTATTTTGAGCACCAAAATTAGAGAGGGGTGACCCTCTCACCCCTTGTCATGTTTACTAGCATATTTGGCCTAACAAAGGAGCCCTTATTTACATGCTTCCAAGCCATGTTTCAGGCCATTTTTGGTGGGTTTTAGGACCTACATAGGCTCTGTCCAAAGCCCTTTTTGCCATTTTGGGTGTCCATCTTGCATGTGTAGAATAACCCTCTTCATAGCCTATCAAAGGGGCATGTCATTCTTGCATGCATTGGTCAAGTTTCAGTGGGTTTTTGGGCTTCGTTTGACATGCCATGATTTTGTTTTTAACTAGTTTGGTGGCCTCTCATGTACTTCATGTGGTTGTAGTGTAAATCATGGTTTACTAGCCTGTATTGCATGATGTTTTGGCCCTCTTTCCTAGCATATTTTGGCCATGATCCAAACTAATTTTATTCATATTTTGGGCTGCCTTAGCTCTGTTTGAAGTGTTTTGGGTCGTGCATACATTGTTGTATATGGCCATAGTTCAATTTAAGCTCACTAGCTTTGCATATCGGGTCCACTAGCATGCGTTGTTTGGACCCTTGACATGTTTTGGCATCATCAAGCGTGATATTTTAGAGCATATAAGGTTTTCATATTCTCATGTTCATCACTCCTTCAATATGTTTGAGAGTTGTGCTTGTATGCCTTATTTTTTAGCCTTACCATGAGCTTCATTTCTATTTATTTTGAGCCATCATCTTAGACCATTTTCCCACTGTCTTGGACCTGCCTAGGGTCTATTTGGGGCTGGTTTTGCCATTTGTGCATTGCTTTGTATACCTCTAGTGTAACGCACTTCACTAGTTTCGGTATTCGGGCCATCTAGCATGCATTGTGTGACAAATTTGCATGATTCGGGACCATCTTGCATGTCATTTCAGAGCTAGAAAATGTGTGCTTGTATGCCATATTTCATCCCTTGCCATGCTTTGGTAGAGTGGCATTTGATGCCTTAGGTTCGAGCCTTTGCATTGTGCATGCTTATGTGTGTCTTGTAGCTTTGATTTCATCATGTTTGGCCACTGATTTGGGTGTGGCCGAGGCCCATCCACTTTGGTTTAAGTCCATCTTGCATTGTGTATGCCACATAGTCCATGTTGTCGCATGAGTTGATCATTGCATTGAGCATGCCTTGTTCATCTCATTGTGTTTGTTAGTCTTCACAGGTGCATTACGTATGCCATTGTTTAGTCCATGTGCATTGAGTATGTCATGTGTAGTTCATAGCATTGTGTATGCCATTTGCATGCTTGCATGTCATTCCTTGCATCTTTGTATCATTTAGTTGCATTACATAGGATTGCATGCTAGAAGTTGCATTGAGCATGCCATTCTCGTTTCATCATGTTTGGGATAGGAGTTAGCCCAAACACAAGAAACGAGGAGTGTTTCATACTCCAAGTGATGAAACGTGCCTCGATTCCCGGTCGCTGACACTCTTGACTATCCATGATAGAGTTGTTGGCTTTAGATGCTTATTTGTGTATTCATGTCGCATTAAGTTGTGCAATCTGGCTCCTCGACCATCATGCATCGAGATGCGTGATTGGTGGTCTGAGGATCGAGGGTTACACTCCCTAGAACCTATGCTATGACGGGGAGAGTGGTCGAGCACACATTTGTTGAAAATACCTTGCCATGCTTCCCTATTGCTTTGTGTTGCAGAAAACCAGAATCCAGGGGCAAAAAGTGGTCGACCAACCAGGTTTTCTGGTAGGTCGACCACCCTTTTTGGTCTCCACCACAAAGGGGTGGTCTGCAGGAGGTCTCCCATGTCATTGGCTAGTCGGCAGCACTCCCACAACTTCCCAGAGTGGTGTTTCAGCCTCTTGGAGCTTCGTGCAAGTTTCTGAAATAAATTTCACACAAAGGCGAGATGAAGCATCGCGATGGATTTCTCGACAAGGCGACTCGAGCATGCATGCATCCATTGTAATCCAAAATAGAGCCGAGGCAGTCACATTCATTTAGTTTACATGCTTACTTAGCTAGTTTGTTAATTAGTTAATGTCATGTAATAATTAGCTGTAGTTCATTATTCATATGGTTTTGTATTATTCGGATGCTCCGAGGAGGGCAATGTTGTAATAAGTGTGCGTGTGCGTGATGTATGTCTTCCAACCCCACGTCTTTCTCCTTTTATTTACTAGCTTTTGATGGTTAGTTTAGGGCATGTTTCAATTAGCATACTTATGCTCGTATGTTTGCATCATTCATCTGTATTGCATGCACCGGGCTCGGCGCATCATGCTAACTGCATTGTATTTCAATTCCAAGTTGAATACATGTTATCTGTTGCATTTCATATGCCATGTTTAGAATAGCCAAGCCTATCCTAGTTGCATTTTTGCATGTGTTGCATTAGCCATCTTAACATGAACTAGGATCATGCATTGATTACTAATTAGTTTCTGTTTTGGCTTGGAGTACTCAGTAAATATTTATGCTTTAGCATCCTTGCATGTGTGTGAGTGACTGCCATGATAGCATGCTTACCATGAGGCTATGTACTTATGTGATATACCTACCTGAATGCCTATGGGTGAAGGTTGGGTTGCTTGAGTTGGAATAATTTGTCGAACCCCGTGTTTTAGCCTACTTGCGAGTAGCAAACTTCAATCCATTTTCGAAACAAACGGATATGCGATGCTTTGTTCCAACTTAGGCAATCCAGTCTATACTTGTTTTGCTGTGTGCATCATATAGTAATTCTAGGCTAATAAACCAGAATAAGAGCACATGTGTTTTCAAAAACTTGATATCATGGTTAGTAGAGGCTGATCTTTGATCGGGCAAGCGGGGGTGCTCACGAAGTGACCATCCCCAATCGTACCCAAGTTCCCGAGCTGAGGCAACTTTGGGGATGACGGACACGTGACCTTAGGCACGAGTCAGGGTTTCCTAAATTCCCCTAAAAATAAAATATTTAGGTGGCGACTCTGTATCTGGCAAAGCAGTCCATGTTTGGCCCTTCTTTCTAAAAATCAATTTTTCAAAACGATTTGCCAGATTTGGACTCTTTGATGATTCATCAGTCTTGCATTGCGCTCTGCGAGATTAGATACAAGAGTGTGGCAATTGAGTCAGAACTGTAATAAGCCCAATGAACAAAATGGGATTCCCTCCCAGGACGTTCGGGGACGTCTACACTAAGCCCAAGGCACAAAAACACAACTTTGCACTTGCATTGAAGGGACTAAACCTGGAGTACAATGACATATTCCAGCTCTGAAATGGCATACAACATGGCTCCAAAATGACTCTGAACCATGCAAACAACTCACACAACGCATGTTGAACGGCTCAAGCATTGAAACTAGTGAAGTGCATTACACTATAGGCATGCAAAGCGATGCTCAAATGATGAAACCAACCCCAAATAGATCCTATGCAGGCCCAAGACAGTAGCAAAATGGGTTGGGATGATGGCTTGAAAGGCACAAAAGTGAAGCTCATGCAATGGCTCGCAAATAGGGCATAAATGCACAACTCTAAAGGGCACTTAAAGCATGGAAAACATGGAAGTGTAGCACCCCTATAAGCTCTGAAATATCATGCCCAATGATACTAAAACATGCAAACACCTCAAGTTAAGCATGCAAGGGGATTCAAAACTCAAGGCTAAGCAAGGCTATTACACTACAACCATACATGGAAAGCATCATTCGACCAAGGGACCTCAAAACAGAGCTAAGGCAGCCCAAAATATGAACAAAATCAGTTTGAAATATGGCCAAAATATGCTAGAATAGAGGGCCAAAACAACATGTATTGTGAGCTAGTGAACATGAGTTACACTACAAGTATATGAAGCATGTGAAGGACTACCAAACCAAGCAAAAACAGAGTCATGGCATGCCAAATGATGGCCAAAAACCTACTGAAACAAGACCAATACATGCAAGAATGGCATGCTCCTTTGATAAGCCATGAAAGGAATTACTCTACACATGCAAGAAGAAAGAAAAAGGGGACCAAACCAGCCATGGTCAGAGCCTAGGTAGGTCCTAGAAGTCACCAAAAAGTGCCTGAACTAGGCCTCCAAATGGTATAAACATATGCTCCTTTGGTAGGCCAAAAATGCTAGTAAACAAGACAACAACAGAGAGGGTCACCCCTCTCTAATCTAAGCCCTAAAAGCCACATTCTCACCACTGAAAATCCACTATATTTCAGTGGTAGGAAGGCCAAGAAAATACTAGCTCGAATGCCTTATGGCATGGCACAAAACAAGGCTAAATAGAGCATGCAAGAGGGTAGATGACCTCCAACACCAAAAAAGCCTTAAACAAACATGAAAATCACTTAAATATGAACCTTTTTCCAATTGAAAACAAATCTCAAATAAGCATGAAAATGAGGCTAAGAGAAGGATCAAAATAATGCTTAAAAGAGGGAAAAGTGATTACCCTTGAAGCTCAGCAAAACCAGCAAGCTTTGGGACCAAAAAACTAACTCCTCAACCTCTGAAAATCCCCTCCAAAAACCTTATATGAGTGGTGGAAGTGTATGGCTATGAGGTGTAGTTTAAAAGGGTCAAGAACAACGCACTTTTGCCCCCAAAATGTAGAGATATAGCGAGAGATATATGTTTTGCCTTAAACCAAAATCTAAACCTGGTATAAGGAGAGAGAGGGTCTCTCTTATAGAGTTCCAAAGCCAAAGCTTCTTCAAGAAGCTAAAAACAAGGCTCAAGATCCTCCATATACAGTCTGTGTCTTCCAGCTGGCACAATTGGCATGCACTTAGACAAACAAAGCAAGAGGGAGCTGGCCGACCAGATAAGGTGGTCGGTCGACCACTTCCCCTGGTCAGCCGACCAAGGCAAGTGGTCTCCCAAAAAAAAAGTGGTCGGCTAGTGCAATTGGTGGTCTCCACACTGAAAGCAAGTCAGTGGTATGGTGGGAGACCAGCAAATGTGGCCCAAAGATCAAGAAAACCAGTTTCCTGACAAGAAAACCGGTTGGTGGGAAAAAGTGGTCTCCCACCCTTGTGCCACCTCCCAAACAAGGAAAACAAGGTTCATGCCAAAAATGAGCCAACACGGATGCAAAATGAGAGTTCGAGAGGCAAAGCGCGCGGCCGGGGCCTCAAAAATTGGCTGTTGAGCACAAAAGGTGGCGTATGACCACAAAATTGGTCTCCTGGACCACAGTGCCCCTCTAGACAGAGGAAACAAGGTGTGTTCCAAAAACCGTGCCAAACAGAGAATGTTAAGCGGTCCCGAACCCAGGCGCACGACCGACGGCTTCGAAAATCGGAAACTAGTCTCCAAACGGGAACAGTGGCCTACAACCACGAAAGTAGTCTACGACCCCTGAGAGATGGTCTACAAGACCTCTCCCTCCCTCCGAGAAGAGAAACAGAGTTCGGCCCTCAGACTGAGCTGAAGCACAAAAGACTTCAGAGGCCCGGAGGCAAGGCTCTCAGCCTAAACTCCAAAACCTCTAAACGAGCACAACATGCACCATCACCGAGCGCTTAATCGATGATGTCTGAGTCTTAAGGTCGGTCAAAAATGGGGTGTCTACAGTTGCCCCTCTTTGACAGAACTCGAAAGTCATAAGTAACGGGAGTGAATGTCAAAGTCCACAGACGACCCATTTTTGACAAGGCCGAAGACTTAGACAAACATGCGAGATAACAAAGAGATGTGCCCGCAGGCAGGGGCAAAAAATGCAAAATGCTATGCAGGAAGATTTTGATAATTGGACTTATACGCTACACGAAGCCGGTTTGATAATTGGACTTATACACTGCGCGAAGCCGGTTTGATAATTTAGGATTTATGCAATGCAATGCAATGTAATAGCTATGAAGTGAAGGTACCTTACAGGGGCAATCGGCAATGACCTTCCTTATGCTGCTGGAGACCTTCCCCTTCTTCTCGGTTGAACCGCAGGTACTACTTTTCTCCCTGACTGTGGTCACAGCTTTCCTTATTCTCCAACAGGGTGACAGACTAGGTTGGTTCAGTATCCAGAATTGAGGCGCATACACATGCTATCTCAATCTATGGGGCTGTCATACAGATTTCAAGCCGAGGATATACCCCTTGGTATTTAAACCAGACTTTAGTCTCGAAAATCCCGAACCTTTGCGTTCTAGGCATGAGCCATTCGAACTCTAGTTTCCACTGTCTCAGTTAGTCTCTTAGGAACTCACCGCAAACATAGGCAGATGGCTATACCAAACCACCGGAATTCGTTCAGGCACGACAAACACGAAAGGAATTACACCTTTAGAGGATTTAAGGTCTCCTAGACCAGAATAAAATAGATATGATGCAATGGATGTAACAGGTAGAGCAATAGATGCAAATGGGGCAACGCACTCCAACCACGCTGGAATCGTGAGAGGAGGAAGAACAAAGAAAACCAATCAGGAGCGCGTTTCACGCAACTGGACATAAATTTCAAACACGCTGAAATCGTGAGAAAAGGCCTGAAAACAACCGCCTAGGTGCATACACAACGCAACCTGAGACGAATTCTAAACACGCTGAAATCGTGTGAGGAAAAAGAACACTCTAACCACGCAAAAATCGCGAGAAGAGGCTCGAAAACAACCGCGTAGGTGCATATACAACACAACCTGAGATAAATTTCAAACACGTTGAAATCGTGTGAGGAAAGAGACACTCAAACCACGCTGAACTCGTGAGAGGAGGCCTACACAACGCAACATGAGATGAATTCCAAACCCGCTGAAATCGTGTGAGGAAAGGAACACTCTAACCACGCTGAAATCGTGAGAAAAGGTCTAAAAACAAATGCCTAGGGGCGCACACAATGCAACCTAAGATAAATTCCAAACACGCTGAAATCATGTGACGAAAGGAACACTCTAACGACGCTGAAATCGTGAGAAGAGGTCCGAAAACAACTGCCCAAGTGCGCACACAACGCAATCTGAGATGAATTCGAAACACGCTGAAATCGTGTGAGGAAAAGAACACTCTAACCACGCTGAAATCGCGAGAAGAGGTCCGAAAACAACTGCCCAGGTGCGCACACAACGCAACCTAAGATAAATTTCAAACACGCTGAAATCATCTGAGGAACTGAACACTCTAACCACACTGAAATCGTGAGAAGAGGTCCAAAAACAACCGCCCAGCTGCGCATACAACGCAACCTGAGATGAATTCCAAACACGCTGAAATCGTGTGAGGAAAAGGGACACCCAAACCATGCTGAGATCGTGAGAGGAGGTCCGAAAACAAACCGCCCAGGTGCGTACACGACGCAACCTGAGATAAATTCCAAACACGCTGAAATCGTGTGAGGAAAGGGACACTCAAACCACGCTGAAATCGTGAGAAGAAATCCGAAAACAACCGCCCAAGTGCGCACACAACGCAACCTGAGACGAATTCCAAACACGCTGAAATCGTGTGAGGAAAGGAACACTCTAACCACGTTGAAATCGTGAGAAGATGTCTGAAAACAACCACCCAGGTGCGCGCATAATGCAACCTAAGATAAATTCCAAACACGCTGAAATCGTGTAAGGAAAGGAACACTCTAACCACGCTGAAATCGTGAGAAGAGGTCCGAAAACAACCGCCCAAGTGCGCACACAACGCAACCTGAGATGAATTCCAAACACGCTGAAATCGTGTGAGGAAAAGGGACACTCAAACCATGCTAAGATTGTGAGAGGTGGTTTGAAAATAAACCGCCCAGGTGCGTACACAACGCAACCTGAGATAAATTCCAAACACGCTGAAATCGTGTCAGGAAAGGGACACTCAAACCACGCTAAAATCATGAGAAGAGGCCCGAAAACAACCGCCCAAGTGCGCACACAACGCAACCTGAGATGAATTCCAAACACGCTGAAATCGTGTGAGGAAAAGGGACCCTCAAACCATGCTAAGATTGTGAGAGGAGGTTTGAAAATAAACCGCCCAGGTGCGTACACAACGCAACCTGAGATAAATTCCAAACACGCTGAAATCGTGTCAGGAAAGGGACACTCAAACCACGCTAAAATCATGAGAAGAGGCCCGAAAACAACCGCCCAAGTGCGCACACTACGCAACCTGAGATGGATTCCAAACACACTGAAATCGTGTGAGGAAAGGAACGCTCTAAGTACGCTGAAATCGTGGGAAGAGGTCCGAAAACAACCACCCAAGTGTGCACACAACGCAACCTGAGATGAATTCCAAACACGCTGAAATCATGTGAGGAAAAGAACACTCTAACCACGCTAAAATCGTGAGAAGAGGTCCGAAAACAATCGCTCAAGGGCGCACACAACGCAAGCTCAGATGAATTCCAAACACACTGAAATCGTGTGAGGAAAAGAACACTCTAACCACGCTGAAATCGTGAGAAGAGGCCCGAAAACAACCGCCCAAGTGCGCACACAACGCAACCTGAGATGAATTCCAAACACGCTAAAATCGTATGAGGAAAAGAACACTCTAACCACGCTGAAATCACGAGAAGAGTTCCGAAAACAACTGCCCAGGTGCGCACACAATGCAACCTGAGATGAATTCCAAACACGCTGAAATCGTGTGAGGAAAAGAACACTCTAACCACGCTGATATCGTGAGAAGAGTTCCGAAAACAACCGCCCAAGTGCGCACATAACGCAACCTAAGATGAATTCCAAACATGCTGAAATCGTGTGAGGAAAAGAACACTCTAACCACGCTGAAATCGTGAGAAGAGGCCCAAAAACAACCGCCCAAGTGCGCACACAACGTAACCTGAGATGAATTCCAAACACGCTGAAATTGTGTGAGGAAAATAACACTCTAACCACGCTGAAATCGCGAGAAGAGGTCCAAAAACAACCGCCCAGGTGCGCACACAATGCAACCTGAGATGAATTCGAAACACGCTAAAATCGTGTGACAAAAGGAACACTCTAACCACGCTGAAATCGTGAGAAGAGGTCCAAAAACAACTGCCCAAGTGCGCACACAACACAACCTAAGATGATTTCCAAACACGCTGAAATCGTGTGAGGAAAAGAACACTCTAACCACGCTGAAATCGTGAGAAGAGGTCCGAAAACAACCGCCCAAGTGCCCACACAACGTAACCTGAGATAAATTCCAAACACGCTGAAATCGTATGAGGAAAAGAACACTCTAACCACGCTGAAATCGCAAGAAGAGGTCCGAAAAGAACCGCCCAGGTGCGCACAGAACGCAACCTAAGATAAATTCAAAACACGCTGAAATCGTGTGAGGAAAAGAATACTCTAACCACGCTGAAATCGTCAGAAGAGGTCCAAAATCAAACAATCAGGAGCATGTTCCATGCAACCTAAGAAAGCCCCGGGGGACAACGATCCTAAACGCTGCACAGCGTGAAAGGACAAACGATAGAAGATAGCACAAGATGCAAATAAATGCAATAAGTGCAATGATACGATACATGTTACAAGCAATGTAGACCATGATGTTTAGGGAATCCAATAAACAAACAAAGTGGTGATTTAAAAAGCACCTCATGGGGTGAGTGGCTGTGAACCACTCCACGTTGATGGGGATCTCCCCTTGTGTTCTTCGAACACTTACCTTCAACTCACAGTACAAAGGTTCTGAAATGCTGACAAGGGGTAGCTTCTGCATGCAGAAATCACAAATGTCATTTTCCTTCCTGATCATATTCACAACCTTCCCTCATTGCAAACATAGCCAAGATAACTTTGATAGGGAATGGTACTCAGAGAGAGCACTTCTGATCGCCATTCTGGCCTGAAACAGTGAAACAGTCAACACAGTATTCTGTTCACTTTGAACACACAGCTCGTATCAGCACACTGCTCATTCTGAACACGTAGCTCATAACACAGTATTCAGTTTATTCGGCATACTACTCATACAAGACACTGCTTATTCTGAACATATAGGATGCAAATGACGGAACTCGCAGAAGTTGAAACAAACTTAGATGCCTGACATTTTCCCTCTTTTCTTTTGCTTTGTAGCCTGGAACTTTCATAGCTTCAGATAGGTCCTCGTTTTACTATTTTGACATGACCTGGGTTAAACCCTGCAATTTTATGAAAGAACCAATCCTGTTTTGCACAAATGTTGAGAATGGCACAGCACTCCTGGGCACAAAACGATTCATTTTGAAATTGAGAAATGAGTTCTTAAACGGGTATTGAGCCTACGACTGAACACAGCGCACTACGACTCAACAAAGAAAAATAAAAGGTAAACAACCTAAACACAAACACAGACACTTGAAACAACTCAAAACAAGAATTGAGACAAACAAAAACAAGAGACACGACACTCAGACGTGTTCCAATGGCGAGAGACCTCTCAGTTCGTGAGGAGCTAGTTTCTTCGGGTATTGTTTCCCACCGTTTCTCATTTGTGATTCTCACATCACTCGGCCTTCAGGCTCTGTTTTTCTGAAAAAGCCCTTTACTCACTTTTCCTCTCAGCGCACATCTCTCTATTCTTCAATCTCTTATTTTTTTTATCCCTTCCCTGGGTGGTTGATGAATAAGCAGGAAGTTGTGGGCTCTTGCCCCTGGTATTCTACCAGATTCTTATTCTTGTTCACAATAGTGAGTTTCTCCCACAGAGGGGTTGCAATGCGACCAGACGCGCAACATATCTGTTACTGACATCAGTTGACGATGCTGTGCTGGGGAGTTTGGACGTGATCAGATCTGGCCCAGACGAGGGAGTGGAATATCTTGCCCCATTCCAGTTCGTGCTTCGCACTTGGCTTGATACCTCATTGTTTGGAGGATGAGAGAGCTTTCAGCTCTTTGCTATCAGCTTCAGTTGTGCCCTTTCTAGCAAATACGGTGCCCTTTCTGGCAAGCATGTTGATAACGCGGAACAGACAGAAAACCTGACTCAACTGTGCCCTTAGTTCATCATTTTGACCATTTTTTGTTTTTGCTTTCTACTAAAGCAATTTTAATCGATATGAGAGTTAGATTAACACACTTGTTCAACTTTCTGATTTAAAATCATGCAAGTCAAGTTATGAGCACTGACAATTTTCCTTTTTTGGGTCCAAGAAATGGTCTAGTTTTAGAAAAATGGAATAATTTTTGAGAGACTTAGTCAACCTCATTAAAAATTCTCAAAAACTATTTTTGCAAATGGCCACTGCTCGACCAACGCAGGATTTACTCTTGAGATGCATAACCTCAGATCCAAAACAATGGAAAATTGCCCCATGTCTGAACGGCACTGCATGGCAACTGAAAGTTGCCCCTAGTCCGAATAGCACCGCAGCACTGCACGGCAACAGAAAGTTGTCCCTAGTCTGAATAGCGCCGCAGCACGTGGCAACCAGTCCTCACAGTGACAATTACAACCAAATTCTTGGATACAAAGAAGACAAAGATGACCAGAACCATCGCATGGACACAGTCAAATTCAAAGTGTTTTACCGCTGGACTTCAGAACGAAGTTGCCTACGTATCCCAAAGATGGAAATTAAGCCTTACGTAGTTTGGGGTTAAGGTACACTCGGGTATTAACCTCTCCTTTTGCGCTCTAGCTTTTGCCAAGGCCGCCCTTTCTGGGTTTTCAACCTTGCGAGCTTTGTTCTTCTTTTCAATTTCTTTTCTTCTTTTTTGTTTTTCATCTTTTCTTTTCATTTTCTTCATTTTTCTTCTTTTCTTTTTTTCTTCTTTGCATTTTTTTTTCTTTATCTTGCTCTAACTTTTGCCTGGGTCGCCCTTCCGGGTTTTCGGCCCAGCGAGCCTCTCAAGGGTAAAAGTTTAGCTTTGTCCATGTTGAATGGTTTGAGATCTCGGAGCCATCTGAATCCAAGAGAATGGCTGCTGTTCGCCAATGATGTAGAACTCCATCCAATGGAGGGTGAACTTGCCCCTAGTGTTGTGGATAGGAACTTGGTTGTCCTTCAGCAATACTTTCTTCATTCCCCTTTCTGGGATTTTGCATTCTTGCCAGTCTTCCTTGGTTTGCAGAAAAGACTCATCTTTGACTCTTCGAGGGCATCTGACATTTTTGCCCGTAGTTCAAGGGCTGCTTTTGATCTAGCTTCGCAAGTTTCCGTTGATCACATCGGATATTCTCGTCCCTAGTTCATGGGTTGCTTCTGACCCGGCCACACGGGCCTTACATTGTGGTTGACCGTTGAACATTCTAAATTATGGTTCAAGGTTTGGAAGCAAAGGGGTTGAGTCTCGAGACTAAGAGCGATCCTAAGCTGTACAATCTCAAGAGCGATTCCACACAGGTCTTCATAGAACCACACAAAACATTTTTTGAAATTTTTTAAGAAAGCGACTAATCGCTCACGTCAAAGACAATGCAGAACCAATCTAGATCAAGCCAGGATCCTTCTCAGTACTCGCATTAACAAACATGATATCAATAATTAAGGGCTTAGCACGCCTCTCTTTCTCTCAATTGATCAAATTTTGCAAAACCCGAGGAATTCCTCCCTCATTATTTTCACTACAGTGTTCAAAAAGTTTTGAAAAACTTAAGTCAAGGCAATGATTTAAAAGGCACAGAATAACAGGTGAAAAGCACTGTCATTTCATTAAATCTTCTGGCACCACTGGCTCACGGCAGAAACAAACACAAAAGCATGGAAATCACTGCTGTTTCATTCAGATCTTCTGGTGTAACTGGCTCTAGGCAGAAACAGATGAAAAAGAAATGGTGCAAAAGACAAACACAAAACAAGAGAGTGATATTTGAGGTAACACCCCCGAAATCACCCGATTCCAACAAAACAGGACTAACTCGGTACAACAAGACAGACCCAACTGACTCAATAAGAAAAGACTGACTCTGTACAACACAACAAGACTGACTCTGTACAACATAACAAGACTGACCCAATACCTAAGTCAGAAAGTAAAATAAACAGCATTCGCAAATGCTCAAAATAGTGCATGCCATCCCCACAGCTGGAGTGAATTGAGTGCCATCTGTAGGTGGTTCATCCCTCGATCACATGGTCACATTATCCCCCAAGTTCACCGATCTAGTGCCGATAGACTTTGCAGAGCTTGGCGCAGCAAGGACCCCATCTTCAGTCAAATCTTGCACTTCGTGGCGAAGACGAAAGCAATTGTCAGTGCCTTGACTGGTTTGTTGACGGAAGGCATAGTATTGGGTAGCATCATGCGTAGCCGGAAGAGGATTCGGGAGAGGCCGAGGCTCAAGGGGTTTGAGATGGCCTTGTCCAACAAGGATTTGGAGAGCTTTGGACAAAGGCATATAGAGGGCATGGAAGACCCTCTGACCTCGGGGTTGGTACTTCAAGGTTTGTGGATTTTTGCTGGACGCACCAGCAAAGGGATTGGCAGGTGCTGGCCTAGTTTGCTGACCTCTTCTGAGTGGAGGATTAGAGCTAACAGGATCGTTTTTGGTACGATGGCCCTTCTCCCGGTTTTCCCCTTACTTCGAACTGCTTTCATTCTAAGTGATGAAAGTATCCTCCACAATCTTTGGAACAACAGCGAGCACTTGCTGTTTGTTTAGCCCTTCCGCTTTCAAAGCCTGCATAGCCCACAGAAGGTGTTCATGGGGATCAATGCCTGCCCCTACTTTGTTCTTACTTCTTGCCTCCACTTTGCCAAGGGATTGGCCTTCTTCCAACACAACCTGTCCCAAGATTGGGGAGCCTTTTGTCGTGAAACTCCTAGCATGTGATGTGGTCGATGAGGGAGCCAATATTCCGAAGGCCAGATCTGTCACAGTTCTTTGAAGATCTTCAATCATTCTCATCAACTCAGAAGTAGTGGGTTCATGGGTTTGAGATGATTAGGGTTCAAGTGCACCCATCGTGCATAAGTCCATGCTTTCTGGAATGAACACCTCAGGTTTGGGTAGATGGGCCAGGTAATGTATATGCTGGGGTCGAAGGTTGATGGTAGTGTATGGATGAGGTTGAGGTGGGGAGGTGAGGAGTTAGTATTAACTTGAGGTCCTTTGGGTGGAGTTAGGGTCTCTTCGTCAATAAGATCCTAAATCTTATGGCGGAGGCAGATGCAATGGTCCATATCATGGCCGTGTTGTTGATGATAGGTACAGTATTTAGCTAGGTCATATCTTGGTGGAAGAGGATTTGGAAGGGGTTGGGTTTCCAGGAGTTGTAGGTGCCCTTCTTCTTGCAGCTGTTTCAAAGCTTGGGAGAGACTCATGTGAAGAGGATTGAACTTTCGGGCTTGGGGCCGATTTAAAGTGATTGGTTTCTGGCCATTGAGGGAAGTGGTGACAGAGTCTACTTCTGAGCATTTTGCAATTGCGCTACCATCAGTAGTAGCATTGGAACTGCGGACAACATTTTTCTGCAAAGGCTCATCATCTTCCACAAAGATTCCTTGTCTGATGGCATCCTCGATTTGAACCCCCATTTCATGAAGGGCTGGAAAGGTAAACAGAGGTAGAACCACCATCTTTTGCAGCAACTTGCCATGCAAATTCCGAACAATCATCCTGATCTGATCTTTGTCGGAAGGCCTTGTAGTCATCATTGAGGCCTTTGCTCTCCATCTCATCAGGAACTCTGAGAAACACTCCTTTGGTTCTTCGTGGATGACTTCAAGATCACGAGTTCTGACCTCGATCTGTGTGTTGTAGGAGTATTAAGCAATAAAGGCCTTAGCTAACTCTTTCCAGTTCCATTTCACAGAGTCCTCCAATTTCACATACCAGATTGCGGCCATCTCAGACATGGTTCGGCGAAAGAGAGACAACTTCTGGGCTGTGGTAAAACCCATTGGCCTTAGGATATCGAAAAATAGGTGGAGGTGCACCATTGGGTCTCCAGAGTCGTTGAAGCGGTTGATATGCGGTATTTTGAATCGCTCCGGCAGAGTCACGGCCGAATCAGTGTACCCATCCTCAACATCCAGAATGGACTTCACGCCCTGAGACTTTTTGAATAGCTTTTCTAGCTTGCTCACTTTTAGTGTTATGGGGTCCACTTCGAACTCAAAGAGAGAATCTGGTAGGGTAGTGGGTGTGGGTGCCTTGGATAGCTGGGGTAGGATTGGAGGCGGAGCCGGCCCCGTTGGGATGTCCGTATCTTCCTGAACATTTGCTATCTCCCCGAGTATTGGGAATCTTGGTGGGAGAGGAGCTGGGTGTGAAGCAGATGCCCCGGTTTGCTGCTGTAGCCTGGCGATTAACTCGGCCTGTTGGGCCATAACCTCAGCCTGGCGTGCGGCAAATTCTGCTTGACGGGCAGCATCCTGCTGCATGGCTTGCATACTTTCCTAGAGCTGACGTATCGTCTCTTCCATACCTGCCATAGAGTGTTGGTTTATCTGAACAACTGGTATATCTATCCCCGCAGTAGAAACTAAGACCTCAGTCTGACTGTTCATTGGTGGGGTGGATAAGGGCCACTGATCTGGTAACTGCTGAACTGGTGATCTGTGCCTGACTGGCCCTTTTACCCTACCTCTGGCAAAGGAACACTGATTCCCCTTGAACTGAATCTTTGACCTGACAAAGTCTATCAGCACAAGTCTGATGAACCTCGGGGGATATTGGAGCCTTCTGAAGCTACGGTTCCAAGACTACATTGCAAAAGAGAAAACAGGCAGCATCTCAGCCCAATTTCACTGGAATAGACATAAGCATAGCTAAATAACTGTATTCGACCACTGATCACTGTTCCCCAAACTACTACCCCAAAACTGAATCTGATACCCGCAGATATAACTGATTCTCAAAATACTGATGCTGATGCCCACGGGCTTGATACCCAGACTTGCAAACTGATACATGCATTCCTGTAGAGACACACTGTAAAAGGACATAGCAAGCAAGTGAGAGCCAAAAACACCCCCATGGAGGGGTAGGGTTTCCCCGTCCTATTTTGTCAGGAGCTAGGGTTTCACTACGCACACAGCGGTTTCAAGCAACCTATAATCGGGTAAGCGACCTGTCTTAGTTTAGAATAGTCACTATGGATTCCGAATATGCACTAGGTCGAGTGGTCGAAAAGGGTGCCCTGGTAAAAATTGGAGTTTGTGTTCCCATCGTGGCTGAGCGCGTAACTGGTTAGCCTTATGGCACGCTTCTCAAAGCGAGCCTTTGGCAAACCGTTCAGGAATAGCAGACGGCAAACACGGTGTCCTAGGCGCACCAATGCAAATGCAATACAAAGAGACACATAAGTGTTATCAAAACAACATATCATGAGTTCGAGTCAAGTTCTCTAAGTCCCCAGCAGAGTCACCAGAAATTGTAGACGTCCCCGTACGTTTTGGGAAAATCCCGTTTTGTTCATTGGGCTCACTACAGTTCGGACTCAATATAACAGTTCTAAATCTAATCTCACAAAGTGCAATGCAAGATCGATAAATCACCAAAGAGTCCAAATCCAGCAAATCGTTTTGAAAAACTGATTTTTAGAAGGAAGTGCCAAACATGGACTGCTTTGCCAGATACAGAGTCGCCACCTAAATGTTTTTATTTTGGGAAATTTAGGAAATCCTGACTCGCGCCTAAGGCTATGTGTCCGTCGTCACCAAAGTTGCCTTAGCTCGGGAACGTAGGTACGAGAGGGGAAGGTCATACAATGAGCACCCCCACTCGCCCGATCAAAGATCGGTCACTACTAAACATGATATCTTGTTTTTGAAAACACATGTGCTCTTATTCCGGTTTATTAGCCTAGAATTACTATGTGATGCGCACAATATATAAGTATAGACAGGATCGTCTAAGTTGGAACAAAACATCTCATGTTTGTTTTTGAAAGCGATTTGCTACTTTCAAGTAGGCTAAAATGCAGATTTTGCCACCCTCAAGTGGGCTTTAGAAAACATGGTGATTTGCCACTCTCAAGTGGGCTTAAAACTCGCAATCGATGAATTGTTCCAATTTAAATAATCCAACATTCACCCACATGCATTCAGGTAGGTATATCACATAAGCAGTTAGCCTCATGGGAAGCATGCTATCATGGCAGTCACTCACACACATGCAAGGATGCTAAAGCATAAACACTTACCGAGTACTCTGAGTCAAAGAAAGAAGCTAATTGGAAATCATGCATGAATCCTAACTATGCTCAGATGCCTAATGCAACATATGCAGGATGCAACTAAGATAGGCTCGGCTATTCTAAAATGGCATATGAGATGTTACAGATAACATGCATTCAACTTGGAATTGAAATACAATGCAGTTAGTATGATGCGCCGAGCCCGGTCCATGCAAGATAGATGAATGGATGCAATCATGCGAGCATAAGGATGCTAATTGAAACATGCCTTAAAGCTAACCATCATAAGCTGGTAAATAAAAGGGAGAAAGACGTGGGGTTGGAAGACATGCATCACACACAAGCACACTTATTACAAAATCCGCCCTCTCGACGAAGGGTGCGAATAAATAATACAATACCAACTAGCTAATCTAAACCAATCTAATTAAGCTAGTTATTACACAACCAAAATGAATAATGAATTACAGCTAATTATTACACAACTCTAATTAATCAACAAACTAACTAAGTAAGCAATTAAACTAGCATGCAAACTACATGAAACGGACTGCCTCAGCTCTTCCTTGGATGATGAAGGATGCATGCATGCTTGAATTGCCTTGTTCGGAAATCCATCGCGATGCCCCGACTTGCCTTTGTTTGCCATTGATTTCAGAAATTTGCACAAAGCTCCAGAGAGATGAAACTCCACCCCAAGAAACTGTGGGAAGGTTGCCGACCACCTTATAGGCATGGGAGACCAATGGCCAACCACCTTTTGTGGTGGAAACCAAAAAAAGTTGTTGGCCTACCATTAAATCTGATCGGCCCACCAATTTCCTTTCCTGGTTTCTGGTTTTCTGCAACAAAAGGAAAGAGAGATGCATGGCGAAGTATTTGCAACACATGTGTGCACGACCACTCTCCCCATCATTGCATGAGCTCAAGGGAGTGTAGTCCTCGACCCTCGGGCCACCAATCACGCATTTTGATGCATGATGGTCGAGGAGCCGAATTGCACGACTAAATGTGAAATGAATGCACACACAAGCACCTAAAACCAACAGCTCCGTCATGGGTAGTCAAGAGTATCGGCGACCGGGAACTGAGGCATGTTTCGTCACTTTGAGTACGAAATGTCCCTCGTTTCTCGTGTTCGGACTAACTCCTATTCTGAACACAATGCAACAAACAATGGCATGCACAATGCGACTTTAAGTATGCAAACTAAATGCTATGCAACTAAGTGATGCAAACATGGAAAGGATGACATGCAAACATGCAACTAGCACACACAATGCTATGAACTAACAATGGCATACTCAATGCACGTGGTACTTAGCATACACAATGCACCTAGGGACTAGCGTACACAATGAGATGAACAAGGCATGCACAATGCAATGATCAATCATGCGACAACATGGCATACTCAATGCTATGGACTACAATGGCATACTCGATGCACAATGGATTTAAACCAAAATGGATGGGCCTCAGCCACACCCAAATCAGTGGCCATACATGGTGAAAACAAGACTCCAAAACTCATGCTAGCATACACAATGCAGGGACCTAAGCCCAAGGCACAAAAACACAACTTTGCACATGCATTAAAGGAACTAAACATGGAGTACAATGGCATATATTCCAGCTTTGAAATGGCATACAACATGACTTGAAAATGACTCCGAATCATGCAAACAACTCACACAACACATGTTGAATGGCTCAAGCATTGAAACTAGTGAAGTGCATTACACTATAGGCATGCAAAGCGATGCTCAAATGATGAAACCGACCCCAAACAGACCCTATGCAGGGCCAAGACAGTAGCAAAATGGGTTGGGATGATGGCTTGAAAGGCACAAAAGTGAAGCTCATGCAATGGCTCGCAAATAGGGCATAAATGCACAACTCTAAAGAGCACTTAAAGCATGTAAAATATAAAAGTGTAGCACCCCTATAAGCTCTGAAATATTATGCCCAGTGATGCTAAAACATGCAAACACCTCAAGTTAAGCATGCAAGGGGATTCAAAACTCAAGGCTAAGCAAGACTATTACACTACAACCATACATGGCAAGCATCATTCGACCAAGGGACCTCAAAACAGAGCTAAGGCAGCCCAAAATATGAACAAAATCAGTTTGAAGTTTGGCCAAAATATGCTAGAATAGAGGGCCAAAACAATATGCATTGTGAGCTAGTGAACATGAGTTACACTACAAGCATATGAAGCATGTGAAGGACTACCAAACCAAGCAAAAATAGAGTCATGGCATGCCAAATGATGGCCAAAAACATAGTGAAACAAGGCCAGTACATGCAAGAATGACATGCTCCATTGATAAGCCATGAAAGGGATTACTCTACACATGCAAGAAGCAAGAAAAAGGAGACCAAACTAGCCATGGTCAGAGCCTAGACAGGTCCTAGAAGTCACCAAAAAGTGCCTGAACTAGGCCTCCAAATGGTATAAACATATGCTCCTTTGGTAGGCCAGGTCCTAGAAGTCACCAAAAAGTGCTTGAACTAGGCCTCCAAATAGTATAAACATATGCTCCTTTGGTAGGCCAAAAATGCTAGTAAACAGGACAACAAGAGAGAGGGTCACCCCTCTCTGATCTAAGCCCTCAAAGCCACATTCTCACCACTGAAAATCCACTGGATTTCAGTGGTAAGAAGGCCAAGCAAAGACTAGCTCGAATGCCTTATGACATGGCACAAAACAAGGCTAAATAGAGTATGCAAGAGGGTAGATGACCTCCAACACCAAAATAGCCTTAAAAAAACATGAAAATCACTTAAATATGAACCTTTTTTCAGTTGACAACAAATCTCAAATAAGCATGCAAATGAGGCTAAGAGAATGATCAAAATAATGCTTAAAAGAGGGAAAAGTGATTACCCTAGAAGCTCAGCAAAACTAGCAAGCTTTGTGACCAAAAAACTAACTCCTCAACCTCTGAAAATCCCCTCCAAAAACCATAGATCAATGGTGGAAGTGTATGGCTATGAGGTGTAGTGTAAAAGGGTCAAGAACAACACACTTTTGGCCCCAAAATGTAGAGATATAGAGAGATATATCTTTTGCCTTAAACCAAAATCTGAACCTGGTATAAGGAGAGGGAGGGTCTCTCTTATAGAGTTCCGAAGCCAAAGCTTCTTCAAAAAGCTAAAAACAAGGCAGAAGATCCTCCATACACGTGTATGGAGGATACAGTCTGTGCCTTCCAGCTGGCACAGTTGGCATGCACTCAGACAGACAAAGCAGGAGCGAGCTGGCCGACCAGATAAGGTGGTCGGCCGACCACTTCCCCTGGTCGGCCGACCAAGGCAAGTGGTCTCCCAAAAAAATTGTGGTCGGCCTGTGCAATTGGTGGTCTCCACACTGAAAGCAAGTCAGTGGTATGGTGGGAGACCAGTAAATGTGGCCCAAAGATCAAGAAAACCAGTTTCCTGACAAGAAAATCGGCTGGTGGGAAAAAGTGGTCTCCAAGAAGAAAAGGTGGTCTCCCACCCTTGTACCACCTCCCAAACAAGGAAAACAAGGTTCATGCCAAAAATGAGCCAACACGGATGCAAAACGAGAGTTCGGGAGGCAAACCGCGTGGCCAGGGGCCTCGAAAGCTTGCTGTTGAGCACAAAAGGTGGCGTATGTCCAAAAAGATGGTCTCCCGGATTACAGTGCCCCTCTAGACAGAGGAAACAAGGTGTGTTCCAAAAACCGTGCCAAAACGAAGAATGTTAAGCGGTCCCGAACCGAGGCGCATGGCCGACAGCTCCGAAAACCGAAAACTAGTCTCCAAACTGGAATAGTGGCCTACAACCACGAAAAGTAGTCTACGACCCCTGAGAGATGGTCTACAAGAGCTCTCCCTCCCTCCGGGAAGAGAAACAGAGTTCGGTCCTTAGACCGAGCTGAAGCACAAAAGAGTTCAGAGGCCCGGAGGCAAGGCTCTTAGCCAAAACTCCGAAACCTCTAAACGAGCACAACATGCACCATCACCGAGCGCTCAATCGATGACGTCTGAGTCTTAAGGTCGGTCAAAAATGGGGTGTCTACAAGCTCTGTTGAAGATGTTGAACATGCATGTACGCGTTCGGTTTCTCGCCCTGAAAAGCCTTCCGGTTTGCTCTTTAGAGGCTCTGTTTGCAGGGTGTCCTCAAGAATTTTCGACTGAACCTTACCAAATCAAGGTTGGGAAGTGCACCAGTGGCCTGCCGACCATGAAGAGCTGCTACTGGCCACCTGCCGGCCAAAGATGGGCCTCTGCCAGCCAACAATGCAAGGGTGTCGGCCATCAATGTGGCACTATCGGCCACTGGTGTGCTGTGACACCATTCTGTAATAGAGCACAAAACAGAGAAAATGGAGGGTCTCCCTAGGGCATGTATGTATTGTGCCACTCCTTATCATCTCAAAACATCAAAGGGGAGGCATCATTGGATTCAAAATCATCGATCAAGCATACAATCCATGATGGCCAAGGATCTAACTCACACAAATTCAATAAATGCAATACAAACAAGACTCTAGGACCATTACCCCGTCATGGAAGATCAAAGGCAATGGAGACAAAGGGAATTGGCTCATTTTCATCACTTTGAGTATGAAATGGACCGATTCACCTTGTGCTCAATATAATGTCTGATTGAACACAATGCAATGCACACATGCAACATGTTTATCTTGGCACATTTTACTTGATTCAATTCTTGTTTAAACATTTTAAGTTACCAAGCCATTCATTAACCAATTTTTCCAATTGTGAAAGGTCTTCTAATTGGAAAGATGGTCTTAGCCACAAGCACCTTAAGCATGAAAGAAGCCTCATGCTTTTGGTTAGTAGAAACCCTCAAGAGAAGGTTAAAACCATTAGGCATGAGAGCCTCGATTCCAGGCTCAAGCCAACAAGGGGCTTAAGATCACTTTTAAGGAAAGTGAAAGATTGAAATCATGGAGTGCAATGACATATATTTCAGCACTGAAATAATATGCTAAGTGACTTAAAACCATGCAAATAACCCACGTAATGCATGTTGAAAGGTTTAAGCATCAAAGCTAGTGAAGTGTATTACACTAGAGGTATGCAAGACACTGCTCAAATGGCCAAACCAACTCTAGGCAGAGCTCAATCATGCCAAAACAGTGGCCTAAACATGCTGGCATTGAAGCACAAAAGGCCAGAAAAGCATGCTCACTTATTGGCTTACAAACAAGGCATCAAAGCACAACTCTCAAAAGTAATGAAAGAGTGATATATGTGAGAGTGTGATAATGATATATGCTCCGAAATCACATATAAAATGATGCTATGGCATGCAAATACCTCAAGCAAAGCATACTTAAAGACCTTGAAACTCAAAGCTAGTCAAGGGCATTTACACTAAAGCTATAAAAAGCAAGCCTCATATGATCAAGACCATCCAAATCAGAGTTAAAGCATGCTAAAACATGAGCAAAAATGTGCTGGAGCCAAGCTAACACATGCTAGAATGATGGACTAACTCATTAGACATGTTAAGCTAGTAAGCAAAATTGCACTACAAGTGCTAGATACAAACAACCAGTGACTAAACCAGCCTAAAACAGAGTTATGGAAGGTCTAAAAAGTCACAAAAAATGCTTGAACAAAGCCACAAAGAAGTAGAAACACATGCTCATTTGGTGGGCCATCAACACAAGCAAACAAGAGATGAAGAGGGGGGAACCACCCCCTCCTATTTTGGACCTCAAAATCACCTTTCCACCACTGAAATTCCTCTGGAATTCAATGGTTAAAGGGCCAAAAAGAGATGGTTTGAAAAGCTTGAAAGATAGCTCAAAAGGCTTTACAAGCCAAGAAGCAAAAGGGAGGAAACACCTCCCTAACCAAACAAGGCTTAAACCATCATTTTTAAGTCTCAAAATTAGAGTTTTTTTTAGTTGAAAACCAGCCTTGAAATGGTGGAAAAAGATGGCAAAGCAAGTATTTAAAACAAGCTTAAAGGGAGAGAGTTATACCTCTTGAAGCCAAGCACACTAAAGGCCATAAAACCAAGTCAAAACCACCTTAAGGAGTTCCAAGAAAGCCTTCTAGCAACCTCAGCCCAAGGATCAATAACTTTGATTAAGGGTTCATAGGTTGAAGATGGTTGTATGCAAGCTTCTAGCACAAAGCTCTTAGAGAGAGAGGCTCCCAAAGCTCTTCCTAAAATGTTCTCAAATATTCCAACCCTTGAATATGAGATATAAGGCTTCAATATATAGCAAATACAAGCTTTAGGCCAAAAATATCTCAAGAAAGACAGTTGGAACTAGCTAGAGCAAAATATCTGCCAAAAACTGCTTTCTGCCATCAATGGCCGGCGCATGACCATTGATGGCCAGCACTTGACCATTGTTGGCCGGCATGGGACACCATTGGACGGCAGGGGGCTGGCCTTGGCCATTCATGGCCGGCACATGGCCCAAAAATCCCATTCATGGTCATAAACTTCCACTTCTAGTTGGACAGGAAAATCTGCTTTTTGGGCCCGACTTCAACCGGACATATCTCCTTCGTCTGGACTCATTTTAGGGTCATTCTCGAGCCTAAATTGTATCCCTGGAAGTCTTCTTCCAATGCTAAAAACCTCACTTCAAAATTCCAACTGTGCAAAAGTTATGCTCTTTTGAGTGAAGTTTGTTCAGTTTTGATCTTACCTGAATTCATGTCGGACTTCTCCCAAACTTGGTTTCTTCTCTCCTCTCCTCTTTTCTTCAACTCCAAACCCCTAAACAAAGTGTTTTGAAAGATTTTTCAAAGAGTTCATCTCTCTTTGATTTATTTCCACTTTGTCCTTGCTCGGTTTACCGAAAAGCACAACATTTAACAAAATGCGAGTGCCGGAACATCGTAGGAACTTTTTCAAAAGCTATTTTGAAAGAGAGGGTTTGAAGGTCTAAAATCTTTTGATCAAGATTGTTTTGGTCCAAAAAGGGATATGAAGTTGGGATTTGACTCTCTCCTTGCCAAAGAATTTGATCCTTTGCATTGCACATCTTTCATCACCAAGCAAACAATTAGTAGCGCCCAAGTCTTAAGGGCGGTCAAAAATGGGGTGTCAATAGTTATGTTTGGGTGGGAGAGGATCAGGAAGTGCGTAAGGTTCTAAGGGTTTGAGGTGCCTTTTTTTTACTAGCATCTTCATGGCTTGAGACAGAGTCATGTACAGCTGGTTAAAAGTCCTTTGGGGTCGGGTAGGGTTGGACGATATTTCTGAGCTTGTGTTGGCGAAAGGGTTGGTGGTTTTTATTGTGGTGACAACACTTATGTCTGACGACCTCACAACTGTGCTACCACTTGTAGACGTCCCTGAATGTCCCGAGAGGGAAATCCCGTTCTGTTCATATTGGGCTCATTACAGTTCGGACTCAAATTGTCACGGTCCTATATCTAATCTCGCAGAGTGCAATGCAAGACCGATGAATCATCAAAGAGTCCAAATTTGGCAAATCGTTTTGGAAAATAGATTTTTTAGAAAGAAGTGCGAAACATGGATTGCTTTTCCAGATACAGAGTCGCCACCTAAATATTTTATTTTGGGAAAATTTAGGAAACCCTGACTCGTTTGTCTAAGGCCACGTGTCCGTCATCACCAAAGTTGCCTCGGCTCGGGAACTTGGATAAGATTAGGGAAGGTCAGCTATGAGCACCCCCGCTCGCCCGATCCGAAGATCGGCCTCTACTAACCACGATATCGAGTTTTGAAAACAATACGTGTTCTTATTCCGGTTATTAGCCTAGAATTACTATGTGATGCACGCAGCAAACAAGTATAGACTGGGTTGCCTGAATTGGAAAAAAAAAGCATTTCAAGTTTGTTTTGAAAACGGTTTGCTACTCGCAAGTAGGCTAAAATGCAGGTTTTGCCACCCTCAAGTGGGCTTAGAAAAGATGGTTTGGCCACTATCTAGTGGGCTTAAAACTCACAGTTAATGCATTATTCCAATTCAGGTAATTCAACCTCCACCCACAGGCATTCAAGCAGTTATATCACATAAGCCAGTAGCCTCATGGTAAGCATGCTGTCATGGCAGTCACTCATACGCATGCAAGGATGCTAAAGCATAAACACTTACCGAGTACTCCAAGCCAAAACAGAAACTTGTTAGTAATCATATGCATGATCCAAGTTCATGTTAAGATGGCTAATGCAACATATGCGAGATGCAACTACAATCGGCTCGGCTATTCTAAGATGGCATATGATGATGCTACAGCTAACACGTATTCAACTCGGAATTGAAAAACTATGCAGTTAGTATGATGCGTCGAGCCCGGTGCATGCAAGACAAATGTATGGATGCATGCATGCATAGCATAAGGTATGCTAATTTAAATATTCCCTAATACTAACCATTGAAAGCAGGTAAGTAAAAGGGAGAAAGAAATGGGGTTGGAAGACACGCACATACGCACGCACACTTATTACACAATTGCCCTCGCTCGGAGGGTCCGAAATAATAATACAGTCTGAATAATGAATTAACTATCCTAGATAATTAATTATTACAAAACTTCTAATTAATTAACAAATTAATTACAAAAAAAAACCTAAATATGAAACTAAAGAGACCACCGCAGCTCTGCCACGGAATGCGTGGATGATGCATGCTTGACTCGCCTTGCTTGGAAACCTAGTACCATGCCACTGTTACCTCTGTTTACACTGCCTTACTCGTCTAAAAATTATGAAAGTTTCCAAGACCCTTCTGAATAACTCCATGAGTGTTGTGGGATGCCACCGGCCATGATAGAGCATTACCGGCTATGAGAATGTGGCCATCGGCCAAAAATTGAACCACCGGCTGGACTTTGGTAGCCGATCGGCACTGTAAGTAGCCGGCCGGCCATTCCTTCCTGCAGAACCCTGTTTTGACAGTAGTAGAGGATAGACAGTGCATGTCATGGAAATTTCAAAGCAATGTGTGCATGGTCACTCTCCCAATCATGTTATGGACTCAAGGGAGTGTGGCCCTTGGTCCTCGGGCCACCAATCACGCATTTTGATGCATGATGGCCAAAGACACCAAGCTTGCAAATCAGTGTAAATGCATGCGACAAAACAAATGAATGCCTCATGCCCTATCATGTTGAGATCAAGGGTTTTGTCACTTGGAGTACGAACACACCTCACCCCTCTTGCATGGTTTGACACCCCAAACCAAGCAAAATGTAATGCATGTATGCAACATGGCTAAAACATGCGAAGTAGCTCAAGTATGCCATATGGGACTAAGGTAATGAACATGCCAAATGCAATGTGCCAAACATGCAAGCTGCAATGCCATGCAATCTATCATGCAAGCTAGGATATGAAATGCAACTAGCTAAACAATATGCAAATGTGTAAACATGATACAATGGAAGCATGATACCAAAGCAATGCAACACATCAAACATGCGATTATATACAAAGATGGACTTAAACCGAGATGGGAAGCCCTTAGCCCATCCCAAAACAGTGGCCAAGAATACTAAAATAATGGTGCCAATCATGCAAAATAAACATGCCAACCGAAGGGCCTAAGACTAAGGCATGAAAGGCAACTCTCAAGAACACTCAAAGGTGACAAAAATGGACATTAAGCACTCATGTTAAACTCTGAAAAGCATGCGAAGGATGATGCCAAAACATGCTAGGGAATAGGTGTGAGATAGAAGACATTCAAGGCCACAAAGAAAGCATTACTCAACACCTACCCCAAGCAAACATGGCATGGATTTTTCAATGCAAAACAGAGTTTTATCATGCAAAAATGAGCCCCAAAAACCACTGATATGGCAGCCCAAAGCCTCAAACACATAGGCATGCACAAAAGCCCAAACATGGAGCATAAGACCACATCTCTTCAAGGCATTGAAAGGGTAACAAATGTAATTATCTAAGCATAAAACATGAACTGAAATGGCATAATAAGTGACTCCAAATCACTGAAATAGCCCAACTAAAGCATGCTTATGACTCACACACCCAAGACTCACAAGCCAAAATGCATGGAGGCTATACAAATCATGGCAAGCATGGCCAAATGTAGACACCCCATTTTTGACCGTCCTCAAGACTTGAACGTCACCGTTTGAACACTCGGTGATCATCCATGTTCGTGTTCGTCTTGAGTTCTTGGAGGTCTCGGCCACGCGCCTTGCCTTAGGATCTCTTGACTAGACTGTTTTGTGTTTGGTTTTGCACTAAACACTTGTGTTTTGCTTTTGAGGGACAGAGAGTGGCTTGTGGGCCACCCCCCCACCTCACCGGCCATGGCTTGAGGCCACCGGCCATTGTTTTGTTGCCATCGGCCATATGGTTGGTCGGTTGGCACTCTTTGTGGTCGGTCGACCATGTATTTTGCCATTTTGTCATTTTTGGCTGGCCGACCACTGTGCATCTACTTTTGCAGATATTTTTATGCCAGCTATGCTAGCTGGCATACACCTTGCACCCCCTTCATACACGTGTATGGAGGGATTTCACTCTTGCTTAGCTTGTCTTGTAAGCTTTGCAAGAGTGATCCTCTATAAGAGGAGGGCTTCTCCTCTCTTCTCAAGGGTTAGAGGGTTGAGTTCCAGAGGTCTGTATTAGGGTTAGCCATAGTGTATCTATTCTATCTCTATATCTCCTTCTCTTTGTGTACAAGTGTGTGTTTGTCCTTACTTTTGTGTACAAACACCTAGTTTTACACCTTACCTTGGTTGCTTGTGGACGCGCCCTCGGGCTTTATGCCACCACAGTTCGGACTCCCTTTTTGTGTCACGGTTCTTAGTCTGAACCAAAGAGTCCAAATCCGGCAAATCGTTTTGAGAAAATAGATTTTTAGAAAAGAAGTGCCAAACATGGACTGTTTTGCCAGATACAGAGTCGCCACCTAAATATTTTTTAATGGGGGAATTTAGGAAACCCTGACTCATTTGCCTAAGGCCATGTGTCCGTCATTACCAAAGTTGCCTCGGCTCGGGAACTTGGGTATGATTGGGGAATGTCAGCTATGAGCACCCCCTCTCGCCCGATCCGAAGATCGGCCTCTACTAACCATGATATCCAATTTTGAAAATGTTATGTGTTCTTATTCCGGTTAATTAGCTAGAATTACTATGCGATGCGCACAACAAAACAAGTATAGAGTAGATCGCCTAATTTGGAACAAAGCATCGCATATCCGTTTGTTTGAAAAATGTTTTGAAATTTGCTACTCGTGAGTAGGCTAAAACACGGATTTTGATGAGTTTTTCCAACTCAAGCAATCCAACCTTCACCCACAGGCATTCAGGCAGTTCATATCACATAAGCATCTAGCCACATGGTAAGCATGCTGTCATGTTAACATTCACACTCGTGCGAGATGCTAAAGCACAAAATACTTACAGTCTACTCCAAGCCAAAACAAAGAACTCGTTAGCAATCAATGTATGGTCCAAGTCCGTGTTAAGTGCCTAATGCAACGCATACAGAATCCAATTAGGATAGGCTCGGCTAATCCTAGGATGGCATGTGAAATGCAACCATTTGATGCACATATTTAACTTAGATTTGAAATACTATGTAGTCAGTATGATGCGCCGAGCCCGATGCATGCAATACTGATGAATGATGCACGCATGCATAGCATAAGGATGCTAAATTAAATATGCCCTAGTACTAACCATCAAAGCAGGCAAGTAAAAGGGAGAAAGAAGTGGGGGTTGGAAGACATGCACACAGGCACCCACACTTACTACAAATGTGCCCTCGCTCGGAGGGACCGAAAGAATAATACGGATTTAACTAACCTACAAGCTAATTAAATATTACAGACCAATTAAACTAGTTAAGAAAATTAACTAATCTAATAAAACAGTAAACAGCCTCGAGGAGAGGGCCCGATGCAATGTGTGCTCGGCTCCGCTCGGAAGTCCACTGTCATGCACAAGTTTGCCTCTGTTTCCCCTACAATGTACTTCTAAAAATTGCACGACTCCCAAGGTATGCTCTATGGACACTGTGGATCACCACCAACCAAGTGGAAACCCCACCGACCATGTCCGGATGGTCATCGACCATTTGTTGAACTCTCGGCCATCAATAATTGGTCAGTCAACAGTATGGATGGCCGGCCGGCCAAAGCTTCCTGCAGAAACTATTTTGACAGCAGCAGAGGGCAAAAGAAGACATGACAATGCATTCCAAGCAAATGTGTGCACCAACACGTCCCTTATCATGTTTGTGACTCAAAGGGGTATGTTCCTTGATTCTCGGACCACCAATCGCGCATTTCAATGCGTGATGGCCCAAGGAACCAAGTCGTGCATTTTGATTTCAAATGAAATGCAATGCATAGAAACATACAAAGGGGCTTTCAACCTCTGTCATGGCTTGATCAAGAGGTAAAAGTTGCATGCAATGATATTCAACCTAGACATGTGAGCTAAGTGTGCAACATGAGATGCAAACAAGTAAGCATGCAATAGGCACAAAACCTAAGCAAATAAGTATGCAAGACATGAAATAACTAAGCAAGCTTAACCATACAAGCATGCATGGTGCAACATGGGCAACATGTTAGGCAACTTAGCCAAGAGAATGCGTGCCAAATGCAAAGCGATTGAAGCATACAACACATGCAATAGGCTAAGTATATGACAACACACAAGGTGAGCATGCAACAACATGCAAACAATGGACTTATACCAATTTGGGCAGCCCTACACTAGGCCCAAAACAGTGGCCAACACACTAAGGAATGAGAGGCAAAACACACACAAACATGCACATGTTAAGGCCTAAACACTTAAGCATATGGAGACAACTTTTAAGCACAGTTAAAAGAGGATAAACATGGACACATAGCATGCACAGAAAGCTCTGAAAATCATGTTATAAAGGTGCCAAACCAGGTAAACAAGACAAGCTAAACATGTAACAATGGTCCAAGATTCAAGGATGCCCTAAGGGGCTTAAACCATGGCTAAGTCAAACAAGCCCCAAAAAGCTAAAATGACTTAAAATAGGTCTGAGGCAGACCTAAACAAAGCTAAGGACACACCTAGATGGCATATAAGTGGTCCGAACATTCAAGCATACAAAAGAGGCCACACATGGAGTATAAGATGACAACCTTGTAAGGAATTAAAGGGACATCAAATGCAAGCATACAAGCATACCATGAGGACTGAAATGGTGCTATAAGTAGTGCCAAACCACTGAAATGATGCAAGGATGGCATGCTAGAGGGCTCAATGCTCAAGACATACAAGAGAGTTTGTATGGTAGCTATACAAAGCAAAGCATGGACAACTCAAATGACCAAAAACAGACCTTTAGCATGCTAAAACAAGCATAAAAGCTTCACAAAGCTAAGCCAAAACATGCTAGAAACAAGTCTCAAAGCACAAGGCATGTTAAGGCAATTCATGGCACTACAAGACATGTATGCAAGGGAAGCATGGTGTGTTTAAACCAAGTAAAAACAGAGGTAATATATGGCAAAATACTACCAAATAACACTTAAGACATGGCCAACATGCACTTAAAAGTGATGCTCGCACATGAGGCTATAATGAGACACATTGAAGGCAACAAGGAGAGGGGATGGCCCTCTCTTTCTTAGGACCTTAAAGCACCAACCCCACCACTAAAATCCATCAAGATTTCAGTGGTGAGGAGGCCCAAACAAGGTGATCCCAGAGCTCACCAAAATATCACAAAATGGGGGCCAAACAAGGCCTAAGAGGGGTCAAACAACCCCAAAGCTCAAAGCAACCTTAAACAACTATTTTAAGTAGGTAAAAAAAGAAACTTTTATATGTTATATGCAAAGCCTAAAAACAGTTACAAGATAGTCAAAAAGGCTATGCGAAAATGGAGAATAAAGGGCAAGAACACTCACCCTTGAAGAACACTCCCAAGATCACAAGACCAGACCTCTTTTTGGATCAAAACCAGCTCAAAAAGTCCAAGATCAACCCTCCAATGCCTTAGCAACTAAGGAAAGGTGAAAGACTAGGTGTTTGAGTGCAATAGTAAGACTAAACACACACACAAGGCAAAAAAAAGAGAGAGATATAGAGATGGAATAGATACAAACTCAAACCCTAATCTCAGAGCTCTTCTGAAAATTTTGTAACCCTAATGGAGGAAGAAGAGCCTCCTTCTTATAGAGCTCACTCTTACAAAGCTTATCATGTAAGCTAGTCAAGAGGGAGATCCATCCATACACGTGTATGGATGGGAACAAAGGGTATGCCAGCTAGCACAGCTGGCATAAAAATATCTGCAAAAGCAGATGCATAGTGGTCGGCCAGCCAAAAATGTAATTTGACCAAAATAGATGGCCGGTCGACTACAAAGAGTGCCGATCGGCCAAACATTTGGCCGGTGGCAACAAACCACTGGCTGGTGGCAACAAACCAGTGGTTGGTGGTCTCAAGCCACGGCCGGTGATGTGTGGGGATGGTTAACAAGCCATTCCCTGCCCCTCAAAGGCAAAAACACAAGTGTTTGGTGCAAAACCAAACACCAAACAGTCGAGTCGAGAGATCCTGAGGCAAGGCGCGTAGCCGAGACCTCCGGGAACTCAATGCGAGCACAAACATGGATGATCACCGAGTGTTCAAACGGTGACGTCCAAGTCTTGAGGACGGTCAAAAATGGGGTGTCTACATTGCTGAGGAGCCATTAGGTTATTCTTGAAGTTTTGAGCTGGTTTTGAGCTAAGAAAAACAACTGGAGTACTGTTCTTGAAGGGGTCTACAAGGGTAAGAACTTTACCTTTAAATACCCCATTTTTGCATAGTCTTTTTGCCTACCTTGCATCTATTTTTGAGCTTAGCGTATAACATATAAAAGTCTTGTTTTTACTTGCTTAAAATAGTTGTTTAAGGTTTCTTTGAGCATTGGGGTTGTTTGACCCCTCTTAGGCCTTGTTTGGCCCCCATTTTGTGCTATTTTGGTGAGCTCCGGGACCACCTTGTTTGGGCCTCCTCACCACTGAAATCTTGAGGGATTTCAGTGGTAGGGATGATGCTTTAGGGTCCCAAGAAGGAGAGGGCCATCCCCTCTCCTTGTTGCCTTCAAAAAGTGCCATTTTAGCCTCATGTATGAGCACCATTTTTAAGTGCATGTTGGCCATGTCTTAAGTGTTATTTGTGCTTATTTTGTCATGATATAGCACTATTTTTAGTTGGTTTAGACACACCATGCTTGCTTTGCATACTTGTCTTGTAATGCCATGAAATTACCTTAATATGTGCCTAGCATTTAGACCACTATGCTTACTTGTTTTGGCCTAGCTTTGTGAATTTTTTATGCATGTTTTAGTATGCCTAAAGTCTGCATTTGGTTGCTCGGATCATCCATGCTTTGCTTTGTATAGCTACCACGTAATCCCCCTTGTGAGCCTTGAGTGTTGACCCCTTTAACATGCTTTACTTGCTTTATTTCAGTGGTATGGAACCACTTACCATGTCATTTCAGTCCTTGTGGCATGCTTGTATGCTTGCATTTGATGCCCCTTTAATGCTTTAAGCGGTTGGTGTTTCATGCTCCATGTTTGGACCCTCTTGCTAGCCTCTAAGATTAGATCATTTAGATGCCATCTAAGTGGTTTTTTTGGGGCTCACTTTGGCATGATTTGGGGCTGTTTTGGTCCGCTTTGGTCATTTGCTTCATGTGTCACATGACCATAGTTTAGGTCCTTGGCCTTGATTGCATGCTTTGCTTGCATTGGTAGGTTGATTTGGCATCATCTTCTACATATTTTCAAAGCTCATCATGTATGCTATTTGTCCATGTTAAGTATGCTTACAAGCTGCCTCTTTATGCTCAAGTGTTGGACTTTATGTGCATGAGTGTTTGTGTATGCATTGGCCTCGCATGTTGTCACATACTTGGCCCATAAACATCTTGTTACATGCTTAAATGATAGTTCATTTGGCATGCATTTCCTTTTGTTTGGTTGCCTAACATGTTACATGTCTTGCATGTTTGCATGTTTACATTGCATCTTGCATGCTTGTTAGCTTGCACACTTGTTACATGTTTGCATGTTTGCATGTTTGCATGCTTGTTGGCATTCTCACGTTGCATGCTTAGCTCGTATGCTTAGGTCGCATTTGGCATGCATGCCTTGTCTCTTGATCAAGTGATAGAGGTTGGGCCTATTGTTTGTTTATGTGCATTTCATTCCACATTGAAATGGTACACTTGGTTCCTTGGGCCATCACGCATTGAAATGTGCGATTGGTGGTCCGAGAATCGAGTACCATCCTCCTTTGAGTCATAAACATGACAAGGGGTATTGTGGTGCCAACATTGCTTTGAAATGTATTGTCATACCTTGCTTGTCCTCTGCTGCTGTCAAAACAGGATTCTGCAGGCATATATGGCTGACCGACCACATCCAGTGCCGACCGGCCATGAATTGGTGGCCGAGAGCATAATATTTGGTCGATGACAATCCCACCATGGATGATATTTCCCCTTGGTCGGTGGTGTTCCACAGTGTTCAGAGAGTGTTCCTTGGGAATTGTGCCATTTTCAGAGGATCAGAGCAGGGAAAATAGAGGCAGCTTGTGCATGGCATTGGATTTCTAGGCGAAGCTGATCCAAGCACGCGTGCATCCCTCTTCCGAGGCCTTTTAATGCTTTCCTTAGCTTAATTGACTTGTTAATTAATTAGGTGGTCTGTAAATTATTTAATTAGCTTGTAGGTTAATTAAATGTATTATTCTTTTGGTCCCTCCGAGCGAGGGCCAATTTGTAATAAGTGTGGGTGCGTGTGTGCATGTCTTCCAACCCCCACTTCTTTCTCCCTTTTACTTACCTGCTTTGATGGTTAGTATTAGGGCATGTTTAATTTAGCATACCTTATGCTATGCATGCGTGCATTATTCATCAGTCTTGCATGCACCGGGCTCGGCGCATCATGCTAACCACATAGTATTTTAATTCCAAACTTGGATATGTGCATTGAGTTGTCGCATTTCACGTGTCATCCTTAGATTAGCTGAGCATGTTCTAATGACATTCTGTATGTGTTGCATTGGCCATCTTAACATGAACTAGGATCATGCATTTGATTACTAACTAGTTTCTGTTTTGGCTTGGAGTACTAGGTAAGCTTTTATTCTTTAGCATCTTGCATCAGTGTAAATGTTAACATGACAGCATGCTTATCATGTGGCTATGTGCTTATGTGATATTACTGCCTGAATGCCTGTGGGTGAAGGTTGGATTGTTTGAGTTGGAACAACTCATGGAAATCCGTGTTTTGGCCTACTCGTGAGTAGCAGATTCAAATCATTTCCAAACAAACGGATATGCGATGCTTTGTTCCAAATTAGGTGATCTAGTGTATACTTTTGTGCTGTGCGCATCGCATAGCAAGTCTAGGCTAATAACCGGAATAAGAACACATAATGTTTGCAAAACAACATATCATGGTTAGTAGAGGCCGATCTTCGGATCGGACGAGAGGGGGTCCTCATAGCTGACCTTCCCTAATCGTACCCAAGTTCCCGAGCCGAGGCAACTTTGGTGATGACGGACACGTGGCCTTAGGCAACAAGTCAGGGTTTCCTAAATTCCCCCAAAATAAATATTTAGGTGGCAACTCTGTATCTGGCAAAGCAGTCCATGTTTGGCACTTCTTTGTAAAAAATCAATTTTCCAAAACGATTTGCCGGATTTGGACTCTTTGGTTCAGATCAAGAACCGTGACAATTTGAGTCCGAACTGTAGTAAGCCCAAATGAATAGAACGAGATTTCCTCCCGGGACATTTGGGGACGTCTACAGTTTCTCGCGACTTTGCTGGGGAGTTAGAGAGCTTGACTCGAACTTGTGATATCTTGTTTTGATTTCACTTGTGTGTTTCTTTACATTGCATGTGCATTGGTGCACTTAGGACACCGTGTTTGCGGTCTGCTATTCCTGAGCGGTTAGCCTGAGGCTACATGCCATAAGGTTGACCGGTTACGGGCTCTGCCAGTATGGGAACACAAACCCCGGTTGTCACCAGGGAACCCTTTTCAACCATTCGACCTAGTGCATATCGGAATCTGTAGTGACTATCCCAAACTAGGACAGGTTGCTTACCCGATTTTAGGTTGTTTGAAACCGCTACGTGCATAGTGAAACCCTAGCTCCTGACAAAATAGGATAGGGAAACCCTACCCCAACATAGGGGTGCTTTGGTTCTCATTTACTTGCTATGTGCTTTTAGAGTGTATCTCTACAGGAACGCACATGTCAGTTTGCAAGTTTAGTACCAGGCCTGAGGGCATCAATATTAGTGTTTTGGCGAATCGGTTATATCTGCGGGTATCAAATT
This sequence comes from Camellia sinensis, assembly GCF_055761805.1. NCBI lineage: Eukaryota > Viridiplantae > Streptophyta > Magnoliopsida > Ericales > Theaceae > Camellia > Camellia sinensis. Next base: position 78,866,472 of record NC_138964.1, read on the forward strand.
CAGTTTTTTGGGGCAGTGATTTTGGAGAACAGTGATCAGTAGTAGAGTACAGTTATTCAGCTATCTGTTTCGTTTGGGCTGAAATGCTGAGTGTTTTCTCTTTCAGTTCTGAAATTTAGTACAGAATAATCAGTGTTCTCCCTTACTGAGGCAAGACAGATATCTGATCCATCAATCAATCGGTTACGTCGGTCACCGTTCAAGCTCAGCAGACTTATGATGACACAAAATTCAAAGGAGATTGTGGTTATGGCAGCCGCGTTGGACCGAGGAACCATCTTGCGGGATGAGCCCAATGTCGAAATACCACATCTGCCCAGGTCACCTGCCGCGCGCCCGATCTGGGAGCCCCAGTCGTTTCAAGCTCGTGAGCCCACCACGTTTGAATTGATGGAAATGATCGGCGACCTCTAGAGATCTATGGCTGATCTGACCTATGGAATGTCGGCTTCGCCACCAGCTGCACCATATGCCGGGAATTTCATACCACAAGAGCCCCGCTACTGGGACGAATTGTGATCGAGCTCAGCCAGCCTGAGGCTATCCCAAGCTATGGCAATGACATGTCAACAACAACCAGGTTCCGCTTTGATATAGCAACCTAAACCCTCGATCAGGCTGAGGCTAGAGGTAAGAATAAAGTGGGAACAGATGCTGATCCCGTTGAACAATTGTTGTGGGCAGTCGAGGCTTTGAAAGCTGGGGGGATGAATAAGCAACAAGTATTCGCAGTCATGACTAAAGCTGTGGATGATGCTTTCCCCACTCTAGCCAAGGGCAGTTCAAGCTAGGCGAAAAATCGGGATAGGCCCCGTCATGCCAGAACAGTTCCTCCCACTCCCAACCCTGTACCAGGAAGAGATCAAAAAGCCAAGGCAGTGCCTGCCGACCTTTTCCCTAGTGCGTCTTGCAAGAACCCTCAGACTTCGAAGTACCTGCCACGAGGGTGCAGAGTCTTTCAGCCCTCTACATGCCTTTGTCTAGGGTATTTCAAATTTTGGCTAAAAAGGGGCATTTTAAACCCCTCGAACCTCGACCTCTCCCGAAGAATCTCCCTCTTACACCTGATGCTGCCTTGTACTGCGCATACGACCAGCAAACTGGTCACAACACCAACAGTTGTTTCCGCCTCTGCCATAAAGTGCAAGATTTGATCGACAATGAGGTCATCCTCCCACCTACCTCAGCAAAGTCTGTCACCACTGAGTTGTTGGACTTCGAGCATACTGCAAGTATGTGATCAGGGGTTGGACCACCTGCGGACAGCGCTCGGTGTATTTCAGATGTGGCGTTTGCCACGCACTGTCAGGAGCATTTGCGAATGTAGTTTTGTAATTTCTGGCTTGGGTGTTCAGTCAGTTCTTTGTTTTGTTTTGGGTCTGTCTCATTGTCTCGAGTCAGTCTTTTTGCTTAAGGGTCTGTCTTGTTGCGTCGAGTCAGTCCCGCTGTATAGAAATCAGGTGATTCCAGGGTTGTTGCCTCGGATATCATTATTTTGTTTTGTAATTATCCTTTTGCTTTCTTTTGAGTCTGTCTCTGCTGTGGAGCCAGTTGCAACCAGGAAATCTGAATGAAACGGCTGCGGCTATCATGTTTCCGTGCTTATTGCTACTTTGAGCTAGTTGTGCCAGAGCATTTGAATGAAACGGCGGAGCATCTCGCTTACTCTTCTGCACCTCGAATTCATTACATTGACCTAAGTTTTTCAAAACTTTTTTAACACTGTGGTGATGAAAACAAAGAGGAAGGAATTCCTTGGGATTTGTAAAACTTTGATCATTTGAGAGAAAGAGAGGCGTGCTAAGCCTTTAATGATTGAAATCATGTTTGTTAACGTGAGTACTAAGAAGGACCCTAGCTTGATCCAGATTGGTTTCGCACTATCTTCAGCGCGAGCGATTTGTCGCTTTCTTAAAAACTTTCAAAAATAAAATGTTTTGCGCAGTTCTGCGAAGACCTGTGTGGAATCGCTCTTGAGATTGTGCAGCTTAGGATCGCTCTCAGCCTCAAGACTTGAGCCCTTGCTTTCAAACCTCGGACCTTAGTTCAGAATGTTCAACAGTCGACTACAACATGAGGCTTGCGTGGCCAAATTTGAAGCAGCCCTCGAACAAAAGGCCAAGAAAGTTAGATCAAGAAGATCAGACCTCATCAGAAGAAGCTTGCGAAGCTAGAACAGAAGCACCCCTCGAACTAGGGGCAAAAAATGTTCGATGTGCTCGAAGAGCCGAAGATGGATCCTTCTGCAAGTCAATACAACAGCCACTCTCCTGGATACGGATGGCTTCAAAATCTTAAAACCATTTGGCATGGACTTGTTACACTTTTACCCTTTGAGAGGCTCGTTGGGCCGAAAACCCGGAAGGGCGACCCAGGCAAAAGTTAGAGCAAGAAAAAGAAAAAAAAAGAATACAAAAAATGCAAAAAAAAAAAAAAAGAATGAAAAGATTTGAAAAAGAAAAGACAGAAAAATGAAAAAAAAAAAAAGAATTGAAAAGAAAAGAAGAATAAAGCTCGCAAGGTTGAAAACAAGCAAAGGGCGGCCTTGGCAAAAGTTAGAGCCTAAAAAGTGAGGGTTAATACACGAGTGTACCTTAACCCGAACTACGTAAGGCTTGATTCCCATGTTTGGGATACATAGGCAACTTCATCCTGAAGTCTAGCCCCACGCACTTTCAAAGTGACTGTGTCCATATATTGGTTTTGACCATCTTCGTCTTCTCTGTATCCGAGAGTCCGATTGCAATCATCACTAATGAGGACTGACTACAGTATGCTGTGGCGTTATCTAGACAAGGGGCAACTTTTCGTTACCATGAGTCGCCATCCAAACCAGGGGCAACTTTCTGTTGTCGTGCTGTGCCCTTTGGGACAAGGGGCAATTTTCCATTGCCTCCGATCCGAGGTTATGCATCTCGAGAGTAAGTTCCGTTCTCGTTGAGCAGTGACCATCTGCGAAAATAGTTTTTGAGAATTTTTTTTACTGAGGTTGACTATTTTCTCGAAAATTATTCCATCTTTTCCAAAACTGGACCATTTTCTTGGACCTAAAAAAGGAAAATTCTCAGTGCTCATAGCCTGACTTGCATGATTTTAAATTAGAAAATCGAACAAGCATGTTAATTTAACTCTCATTTTGGTCAAAATTGTTTTAGTAGAAAACCAAAGCAAAAAATGGTCAAAATAATGAACTAAGGGGCACAGTTAAGTCAGGCTTCCTGTCTTTCCCCCATCGCCAGCATACTTGCCAAAGAGGGCACAACTGGAGCTGTCTGTAAAGGGCTGAAAGCTCTCAACATCCTCCATACAACGAGGTATTAAACCAAGTGCGAAGCAGAAATCGGAATGGATCAAAATACTCCTCTCCCTCATCCAAAACATCGACTAAACGTCACCGGAAGAAATAGCTGCGAAGCTAACAGTGTTGGGCATGAACCCACAACTCTCTGTTTATCCATCAACCACCCAGGGGGGGATGAAAAATGAGAGATTGAAGAATAAAGAGTTGTAAGTTGAGAGAAAAGTGAGCAAAAGGGTTTTGAGTGAAAAATCGAGCCTGAGGGCCGAGTGATGTGAGAATCACAAATCAGAAAGGGTGGGAAGAATACCCGAAGAAACTAGCTCCTCGTGATCTGAGGTCTCTCGTCTTTGCAACACGTCTGTGTGTCGTGTCTTTTGTTTTGTTTTGTTTACCTCAACTCTTGTTTTGAGTCGTTCTGAGCGTGCCTCATCGTGTTTAGGTCGTTTACCTTTTTTTTCGTTGTTGAGTTGTTTTCGCTGTGTTCAGTCGTAGGCTCAACACCCGGTTGAAAACCCTCTTTTCAAATCGTTTTGTGCTCAGAGTGCTGTGCCATTCTCCACATTTGTGCAAAACAGATTTGTTTCTTTTGTAAAAACTACAGGGGTTCGACCCCCTGGTCACGTGAAAACAGTGAACTTCCCATCTCTTCAAGAGTCAATTGTTTGTTCAGAATGGGCCGTGTGCAAATAAACAGAATACTGTGTTATGGGCTGTGAGTTCAGAATGAGTAGTTTTCAGAACAAGCAGTGTGTTGTATGAACTATGTGTATAGGCTGTGTGCCGAGTAAACCGAGTACTGTGTTACGAGCTGAGTGTTCAGAATGAGCAGTTTTGTTGTATGAGTCATTTTGCCGTTGGTCGGTTCCTCGTTTGATTATTATGATGCAAGTGTTTGATTTTCAGACAGGAGATCAATCTTATTTACATTGAGGTGTAATATGATGCAATGCAATGCAAAGTATGAAATTTACAAATGTAACACTTTTTTTTTCAGACAAAAAGTTTGTTTCATTTGATCATTTTTCAAGTACATAGCTTTGGAGAAAATAAAAACCTACCTGCGGCAGTATAAGGTACTCAAGCTAGCAACAAAAAGTAAAGCAAAACAAAAGAAGAAAAGCAGTAAAAATATGGATCAGCATCAGTGGTCTCAGGCCTGAGGATCTGTCCTCCTCCTCTTCCTGGACGAGGGTCCAGGAGCATCGTCATCAGCACCACCATCTGAGCCCGAGCCCGAGTCCGAGTCCGAGTCCGAGCCATTGCCAGTCTCCTTCTCAGACGACTCTGCCTCCGCCTCCTCCTCAGACTCATCATCATCATCTGGGACTGGTGCTCGAGAGCTGCTCCCAACATGAGTGCGCCCCGCTTTGGTGCGGGGATATACTGCGCCACCTCGACCTCCTTCTCGAATAGGAACAGAAGGTCCAGTTGGAGCACCTCCTGCAGCCGACATCTAGAATGGAGGCTGAAAAGCACAAAACAGAGCATTAATACTGTGAGCAGTGTATCAGTATAGAATGCAATATGTGGGTACAGTGTATGAATACTGTGAGCAGTGTACGAATACAGAATGCAATAATCGAGTGTTGTGTATGAATGCCGTGAGTAATGCTGTGAATAGCCTACGGGTTACAGTGTATCGAATGTTGTGAGGGCCGTATATCAAGTACTGTGTTGATGGTGCGATGCATCAGATTATGCAAAGTTTGAGATAATGGTCGAAAGAACGTACCGGGATACTGTAAATGGCCAGCAGGTCGAAGCTCCACTATAGCATCCCCATCATGGAGGCGTTCAACTCCAGGGACTGGCGAGTATACTCGGAGGAAGCCTGCAAAAGTGTGCATCAATATTCTGCAGAATATCAAACGGAATGAAATGAAATGACTGTACAAAATGCAGTAGTACATACCGGAGGCATGTCGTAGAAATCGACTAGCTCGTGATCAGCCGGAGGGGGAGTGAAGGGGATCTGATAGGTCTCCCCACCCTGCCCTTGGCATGTCATCATCGTGGGCAGTGCTGGCCAACTAGCCCCCCGTCCTCTCTGGGCCCCACTCCTGCCACGGACCCGAGCCACCTCGACGCTCCTACACTAGCCGTCGGCGCCGTTGGTCTCTCTCTCTCTCACCTCAACGGCCACTGTTCAAAGGCCGCATGATGTAGGTCTAGATGTACTCTGTGTAGTCGCCCTCGCCCCTGAAGCCCTCAGCATCCCAACCGACCGTGTAATCGGCCATCTCCTCCAGGGTGTACCTCTCTGTGTCCCTCATATGGCCAGGGGGCGGACCTGGAATTATCTGCTTTGGTAAACCCAGGGTCTGGCATAGGAAGCGCTCGCCCAGGTACCAAGCCCGACAGACCAGGTACTCCAGCAAGATCCTCAACTGGGTAGTCTCCTCAGCACCGGCAAACCGCTCCCGAACCGCAGCTGGCAATGGAGCCCAGGGCTGCCAGGTGATCTGAAAATGATATGCAGTCAGTTATCTACTGTTATTGAAAATACAGTGCAAAGCGAAGCTTGAAATAAACTCTAAAGCTAAAAATACCTCTGCGGCGGTAATGGTATTGAAGTAGCGGCGAAAGAATATGAAAGACTCCCGGGGTCTCCACACGCATCTCACGTCGAAGCGTCGAGAGAATGGAACGTCGAGGGGAGTCTCCTCGTCGAGCACTGGTGCAAGCTTCGGGAAGTAGGCGTAGACCCACAACTACAGAGCAAATATCAGTATGCTTATCAGATAAAGCAGAATGCAGAATGAAGTAAAAATCGCAAAACTGTGTATTGTGCAATGTATTGTGCAGAATGTACAGTGTGTGCAGTGTGCAGTCAGTGTAAAGCAGATTATATATGTACCGTGGGTGCAGTATACAGTCAACGTGAAGTAGACCATAGTGTGTGCAGTGTACAGAGTACAGATAATGTAGAGCAGAAATGAAAAACAGAGAAAGAAAATGTACCTCTCAAGCTCGCCAGTAGCCTCCGAGCAACTGTCTGTTGAGGCGAGAGGATGAACTCATGTAGCCATACAATGTGGCCAAGCCTGGCCACCCCAGTCGTAAAGACGGATCCGTGTGACGTCCACCAAAGCGCTCAGCAGACAGAGGGGCACAGTGTTCGCCCGGTCAGCGAAGAGGGTCGTCCCCAGCAAGAACATGAGAAAGTCGTGTGCACACCGCTCTGCCTCCTCCTGAGTCATCTGTGCCTCCTCGGCTAAGGCCGGCTGAATCCTGAAGTGGTCCTCGAACCACGAATATCTGATGAATCCTGCCCGAGCGAGAGGGGCTGAGTGCCGAGTAAGTACAACTGGGCAGCGTCCCACTCATCCATGTTCTTGTCAAAGGGGATCGGATCACCCCCTACCCCGATGCCGGTGAGCATCGAGAAGTCGAAGGGAGTCATCATCATGTCTCCCGTGGTAGAGAAGTGGAAGGAATCGGTGGTGTCCCACCTCCTCTCCACCAGAGCGGCAAGCAAAGGCCTGCTCGCAGTAAGGTGCGAGAGTCCTCTGCAGAAGGTGCCGAAACCGGCCTGATCAACAATACGGAGGACTGCGTCCGGTAGCTCCATTTACCAATCTCGGGCGACGACGTTCCCACACTCCCGGAAGGCATGGGAATCCCCCTGTATTCAAAAGCAAACAGTTGCGAAGCAATATTCAATATACAGTTTTGAAGAGCATTCAGAATTGGTAACAATACAACGTGTGTACACGTGTTCAGAGTCAAACAGACATCGGGTGCCGGTGTGCTCGCAGTGAACTATAGCATATGATGTGTCAATGTGTTTGAGCGGTTTAGTACAGATATGGCGTGTGTGCACGTGTTCAAATTCAAACAGACATTGGGTATCGGTGTGCTCGCAGTGAACTCCAATGTATGATGTGTTAGGGCGTTTGAGTGGTTCAGGGAAAATACAGTGTGTGTGCTCATGTTCCAATTCAAACAGATGCCCGAATGCAAGTGTGTTCACAGTCAACTACAGCATATAGTATATCGGTGTATCCGGATCAAACAGTTAAAGGCAGAATCGACTATGGCAGTTAGGTATTCTACTTTACAAAAAATTAAACGGGAAAGAATATACCTCAGAAGTGCAGTATGAAAGGTGCGTCTCTGGCTCGCGCAGAAGCAGCTCTAGTGGCACCCTCTTGTCAAAACTCTTGAACTGGCGAAGTCCGTCGGGAGGCAGCACATGAATCACCGGTCTGTAGGCTGCCAGATTGAACGGCTGGATGTGAAGTGGCAAGAGCTCAGCCTCTGGGTCCATATCTATCTCTGGGGGAGCCCCATTGCCTGGAATGTCGTCCGCTATCTCGAGAATGGTGCGAAAATGGCCGGAAGAGTGAAAACCGGGCAAGAATATGAAAAGTCAACTGAAAAGTCAACCCCGAGAGGGTGAAAAATGGCCGAAAAAGTCGGGGTATGGAAAAGGCACGAAGACCAAGGAAAACTTGGGGAAAACAAACCCCATGTGGTGGAAATCGAGAAAAGTATACCGAAATGGAGATTGTTCGGTTCAAAGTATTTGAAACGCGAAGGAGTTCGCGAATTGAACGACGAAACGGGCTCTAAAACACGACAAAAGCATGGATCGAAGGTTGAAAAAACACCTAGAGGGAGAGGGGAAGAATTTCGAGCAAGAGGAAGTGAACAAAATAGGGTTTAAACCCCTATTTTAAAAGACCCGTGCCAAAATGTCCAAACTGCCCCGATTCAGGCAGATTTGGCCAGTCGGCCACACTGTTGGCCGGTCGGGCAAATATTTGGTCAATATAATTTTTTGGTGGCCGATGGATGGCCGATGACCTCCTCCCATGGCCGGTGAACCTCCTACACCTTTGTTTGGGTCTTTGATGTGATTTGGGGCCTCCATTGCTCAACACAGTGCAAGAGAGTGCATTTCTGAAGCTCAACCAGACTCCATTTTGACCCCGGACCATGTTTTCTGTGCGTATCACTCAAATACGTATGCGGCGTATCCTTTTTGTATCCTTTTGTCTCCTGAGAGATTCGAAAGTTTCCCCATGTGCATACGTTACAACGCTTTGTCGTAAACGTGCGTTGAGTTATAAGTCATTCCACTCGCATTGTCATGCGCATCCCATACTTGCATTAGTATGCATCTTCTTTATGTCGCATTGTCATGCGCACTTCACATGCATTGTCATGCATTTTTAGCGACTCGTGTCATCACACATTCGAGTTCACATGCATTGTCATGCATTTCGAGCGACTCGTGTCGTCACACATTCAAGTTCACATGCATTGTCATGCATTTCAAGAGACGCGCGTTGTCGCGCATTCAAGGTCATGTGCATTGTCATGCCTTTCAAAAGACGCGCATTGTCGTGCATTCAAGATCACATGCATCATCATGCACTTTTCATGCATTTCAAAAAAAAAAAAAAACATAACAAAAAAATATTGCATATATCATGCATCATTGTATATATTGCATATATCATGTTTCATTGTATATATTGCATATATCATGCATCATTGTATATATTGCATATGTCATGCATCATCGTATATATTGCATATGTCATGCATCATCGTATATATTGCATATGTCATGCATCATTGTATATATTGCATTGTCATGCATCGTTGTAAATAGTGCATATGTGATGCATCCATTGTAAATAGTGCATATTGCATGCATTCACTGTAAATATTGCATTTACATACATTCCATTGCATATTGTAAATATTGCATTGTAGCTTGCATGCATTTATTGCATCACCTCCATTTACGGCTTGCGCCTTTCCATGTTGAGCTTGGTCTGGTATGTGCCCGTACTTTTCGTGTTGAAGCACAGTTATGATATTATGTGTACGCACCTAGTGTTGAGGGTGACGACACCGTTTCCGTGTTAAACGTGGTCTGTATGTGTCCATGCCTTTCCTAGGCAAGATACGGTTTAGCCGTAGGCCTTATCCACTGCATCCATTGCATTTTAGCTAGTAAATATTGCATTATACATAGCTTGCATTGTCATGCATCTTTCCTTACATGCATTGTAGTGCATTCTTCCTTACTTTGCATTGTCATGCATCTCATTGTAAATATTACATTCCATTGCATATTGTATATATTGCATTGTAGCTTGCATGCATTCACTGCATCACCTCCATCTACGGCTTGCGCCTTTCCATGTTGAGCGTGGTCTGGTATGTGTCCATATTTTTCACGTCGAAGCACAGTTATGATATTATGTGTGCGCGCCTATTCCACTGCTGGTATTGTGGTTTGAGGGTGATGGCACCGTTTCTGTGTTAGACGCGGTTTGTATGTGTCCATGCCTTTCCTAGGCAAGATACGGTTTAGTCGTAGGCCTTATCCATTGTATATATTACATTGTAGTGTAATTTGTTGCGTCCAGCATTTAGGATCATGGTCTTTCCTCAGCAGAGCATGCCTCACTTATGTCATTCCACCCAATCACTTGTTCCTGTGTCCGTCTACATTACTCATAGTTCTGGATGTGTACGCGCCTATTCCACTGCTGGTATTGTGGTTTGAGGGTTGCGGCACCTTTTCTATGGTAGACGGACTTTGTATCTCCATCATCCTTATGACATTTGTGTGGTTTTCAACCGCTGATGGTTTGATTATGTTTCAAACGCATTGCATATCATTTGCATTGTTTTGTAATTTTGCATATCATTTGCATATCATCGCACTGTTTTGTGCACCTTGCTCGCGTTTCGCATGCATTTCAATTGCGCTATTTTGCACATCGTGCTATCTTGCGCACCTCATTCGCACATGTTAGTGCATTGCATTATCACGCACTTTCAATTGCATTGTCATGCATATTGCTAACGATATTGTATCTGTTAAGTTTTCTTTCTCTTTCAGGCACGATATTGTATGTCCGGTTCATTTGAAGCTGGTGCAACCAGACAAGTCACACAAGTATTGTATTCTCCGTGTGAGACGTATTGAGAATTGAATAATTCTCTTGCATCCATTCTATATTGTAATGTAGCTAGGTTCTTACTTAAAACTGTTGCATGTTATGCTTCGTTACAGCTTTCTTTGCATGATCATAAGTTATGCTCGGCTTTGTGCATTGTCAGTTGCATTTTGCTCCTGCCTTTGGGTGCATATCTTTATTGTCTTTCATGCTTTGTCTAAGTCTTCGGCCTTGTCAAAAATGGGTCATCTCTGGGCTTTGACACTCACTCCCGTCATTGTTATGACTTTCGAGTTCTGTCAAAGAGGGGCAACTGTAGACACCCCATTTTTGACCGTCCTCAAGACTTGGACGTCACCGTTTGAACACTCGGTGATCATCCATGTTCGTGTTCGTCTTGAGTTCTCGGAGGTCTCGGCCACGTGCCTTGCCTCAGGATCTCTCGACTCGAATGTTTTGTGTTTGGTTTTGCACCAAACACTTGTGTTTTGCTTTTGAGGGGCAGCGAGTGGCTTGTAGGCCACCCCCACACCTCACCGGCCATGGCTTGAGGTCCCCGGCCATTGTTTTGTTGCCATCGGCCATATGTTTGGTCGGTCGGCACTCTTTGCGGTCGGTCGACCATGTATTTTGCCATTTTGTCATTTTTGGCTGGCCGACCACTGTGCATCTACTTTTGTAGATATTTTTATGCCAGCTGTGCTAGCTGGCATACACCTTGCACCCCCTTTATACACGTGCATGGAGGGATTTCACTCTTGCTTAGCTTGTCTTGTAAGCTTTGCAAGAGTGATCCTCTATAAGAGGAGGGCTTCTCCTCCCTCCTCAAGGGTTAGAGGGTTGAGTTCCAGAGGTCTGGATTAGGATTAACCATAGTGTATCTATTTTATCTTCATATCTCCCTCTCTTTGTGTATAAGTGTGTGTTTGTCCTTACTTTTGTGCACAAACACCTAGTTTTACACCTTACCTTGGTTGCTAAGGAGCCATTAGGTTATTCTTGAAGTTTTAGCTGGTTTTGAGCTAAGAAAAGCAGCTGGAGTATTGTTCTTGAAGGGGTCTACAAGGGTAAGAACTTTACCTTTAAATACTCCATTTTTGCATAGTCCTTTTGCCTACCTTGCATCTATTTTTGAGCTTAGTGTATAACATATAAAAGTCTTGTTTTTACTTGCTTAAAATAGTTGTTTAAGGTTTCTTTAAGCTTTGGGGTTCTTTGACCCCTCTTAGGCCTTGTTTGGCCCCCATTTTGTGCTATTTTGGTGAGCTCCGGGACCACCTTGTTTGGGCTTCCTCACACTGAAATCCGAGATGATGCTTTAGGGTCCTAAGAAGGAGAGGGCCATCCCCTCTCCTTATTGCCTTCAAAAAGTGCCATTTTAGCCTAATGTACGAGCACCATTTTTAAGTGCATGTTGGTCATGTCTTAAGTGTTATCTGTGCTTATTTTGTCATGATATAGCACTGTTTTTAGTTGGTTTAGACACGCCATGCTTGCTTTGCATACTTGTCATGTAATGCCATGAAATTGCCTTAACATGTGCCTAGCATTTAGACCACTATGCTTACTTGTTTTGGCCTAGCTTTGTGAAGTTTTTATGCATGTTTTAGTATGCCTAAGGTCTGCTTTTGGTTGCTCGGGTCATCCATGCTTTGCTTTGTATAGCTACCACGTAATCCCCCTTGTGAGCCTTGAGTGTTGACCCCTCTAACATGCTTTACTTGCTTTATTTCAGTGGTATGGAACCACTTACCATGTCATTTCAGTCCTTGTGGCATGCTTGTATGCTTGCATTTGATGCCCCTTTAATGCTTTAAGAGGTTGGTGTTTCATGCTCCATGTTTGGACCCTTTTGCATGCCTCTAAAATTAGATCATTTAGATGCCATCTAAGTGGTTTTTTTGGGGCTCACTTTGGCATGATTTGGGGCTGTTTTGGTCTGCTTTGGTCATTTGCGTCATGTGTCACATGACCATAGTTTAGGTCCTTGGGCTTGATTGCATGCTTTGCTTGCATTGGTAGGTTGATTTGGCATCATCTTCTACATATTTTCAAAGCTCATCATGTATGCTATTTGTCCATGTTAAGTGTGCTTACAAGCTGCCTCTTTATGCTCAAGTGTTGGACTTTATGTGCATGAGTGTTTGTGTATGCATTGGCCTCGTATGTTGTCATATACTTGGCCCATAAACACCTTGTTACTTGCTTAAATGATAGTGCATTTGGCATGCATTTCCTTTTGTTTGGTTGCCTAACATGTTACATGTCTTGCATGTTTGCCTGTTTAGATTGCATCTTGCATGCTTGTTAGCTTGCACACTTGTTACATGTTTGCATGTTTGCATGCTTGTTGGCATTCTCACGTTGCATGCTTAGCTCGTATGCTTAGGTCGCATTTGGCATGCATGCCTTGTCTCTTGATCAAGTGATAGAGGTTGGGCCTATTGTTTGTTTATGTGCATTTCATTCCACATTGAAATGGTATACTTGGTTCCTTGGGCCATCACGCATTGAAATGCGCGATTGGTGGTCCGAGAATCGAGTACCATCCTCCTTTGAGTCATAAACATGACAAGGGGTATGGTGGTGCCAACATTGCTTTGAAATGTAGTGTCATACCTTGCTTGTCCTCTCTTGCTGTCAAAACAGGATTCTACAGGCATACATGGCCGGCCGACCACATCCAGTGCCGACCGGCCATGAATTGGTGGCCGAGAGCTTAATATTTGGTCGACGACCATCCCACCATGGCCGGTGATGTTTCCCCTTGGTCGGTGGTGTTCCACAGTGTTCAGAGAGTGTTCCTTGGGAATTGTGCCATTTTCAGAGGAGCAGAGCAGGAAAAACAGAGGCAGCTTGTGCATGGCCTTGGATTTCCGGGCGAAGCTGATCCGAGCACGCGTGCATCCCTCTTCCGAGGCCTTTTAATGCTTTCCTTAGCTTAATTGACTTGTTAATTAATTAGGTGGTCTGTAAATTATTTAATTAGCTTGTAGGTTAATTAAAATGTATTATTCTTTTGGTCCCTCCGAGCGAGGGCGAATTTGTAATAAGTGTGGGTGCGTGTGTGCTTGTCTTCCAACCCCCACTTCTTTCTCCCTTTTACTTACCTGCTTTGATGGTTAGTATTAGGGCATGTTTAATTTAACATACCTTATGCTATGCATGCGCGCATCATTCATCAGTCTTGTATACACCGGGCTCGGCACATCATGCTAACCGCATAGTATTTCAATTCCAAACTTGAATACGTGCATCGAGTTGTCGCATTTCACATGTCATCCTTTGATTAGCCGAGCCTGTTCTAATGACATTCTGTATGTGTTCCATTAGCCATCTTAACATGAACTAGGATCATGCATTTGATTACTAACTAGTTTCTGTTTTGGCTTGGAGTACTAGGTAAGCTTTTATGCTTTAGCATCTCGCATGAGTGTGAATGTTAACATGACAGCATGCTTACCATGTGGCTATGTGCTTATGTGATATTACTACCTGAATGCCTGTGGGTGAAGGTTGGATTGTTTGAGTTGGAACAACTCATTGAAATCCGTGTTTTAGCCTACTCGTGAGTACCAGATTTCAAATCATTTCCAAACAAACGGATATGCGATGCTTTGTTCCAAATTAGGTGATCTAGTCTATACTTTTGTGCTGTGCGCATCACATAGTAAGTCTAGGCTAATAACCAGAATAAGAACGCATAAAGTTTTCAAAACAAGATATCATAGTTAGTAGAGGCCGATCTTCGGATCGGGCGAGAGGGGGTGCTCACAACTGACCTTCCCCAATCGTACCCAAGTTCCCAAGCCGAGGCAACTATGGTGATGACGGACACGTGGCCTTAGGCAACTGTAGACGTCCCCGAACGCCCCGAGAGGGTGAGTCCCGTTCCGTTCGTATTGGGGTTCACTACAGTTCGGACTCAAATTGTCACGGTTTTTAATCTGAACCAAAGAGTCCAAATCCGGCAAATCGTTTTAAGAAACAGATTTTTGAAAAGAAGTGCCAAACATGGACTGCTTTGTCAGATACAGAGTCGCCACCTAAATATTTTTTATGAGGAAATTTAGGAAACCCTGACTCGGTGCCAAAGGCCACGTGTCCGTCATCACCAAAGTTGCCTCGGCTCGGGAGCTTAGGTACGATTGGGGAAGGTCAGCTATGAGTAGCCCCTCTCGCCCGATCCGAAGATCGGCCTCTACTAACCGTAATATCCATTTTTGAAAACGTTATGTGTTCTTATTCCGGTTATTAGCCTAGAATTACTATGTTATGCGCACAGCAAACAAGTATAGACCAAATTGCTAAAATTGGAACAAAACATTTCATGCTCGTTTTGAAGATGGTTTGCTACTCACAAGTAGGCTAAAATGCAGGTTTTGCCACCCTTAAGTGGGCTTTAAAAAAGATGGTTTTGCCACTATCTAGTGGGCTTAAAACTCACAGTCTTAATGCATTATTCCAATTTAGGCAATTCAACCTTCATCCACAGGCATTCAAGCAGTTATATCACCTAAGCAGCTAGCCTCATGGTAATCATGCTGTTATGGCAACACTCACACGCATGTGGTATGCTAAAGCATAAATGCTTACCGAGTACTCCCAGCCAAAACAAAAACTAGTTAGTAATCATATGCATGATCCTAGTTCATGTTAGGATGGCTAATGCAACACATGCAAAATGCAACTAAGATAGGCTCGGCTAATCTACAATGACATGTGAAATGGTACAACTAACACGTATTCAATTTGGAATTGAAATACAAATGCACTTAGAATGATGCGCCGAGCCCGGTGCATGCAAGACAAATGTATGAATGCACGCATGCATACCATAAGGTATGCTAATTTAAATATGCCTTAGTCTACCATCATAAGCGGGTAAATAAAAGGGAAGAAAGAAGTGGGGGTTGGAAGACATGCACACACGCACCCACACTTATTACATAATTGCCCTCGCTCGGAGGGTCCGAAAGAATAATACAGTCCGAATAACAAACCAACTATCCTAGCTAATTAATTATTACAGACCAACTAAATTAGTTAAGCAAATCAACTAATCTAAGAAAGCGATAAACGGCCTCGGGAAAAGAGCCCAATGTAATGCATGCTCGGTCTTGCTCGGAAGTCCAGTGCCATGCACAAGCTGCCTCAATTTTCCCTGTTATCCACCTCTGAAAACTGCCAAAGTCTCAAGATATTCTCACTGGATGCTGGGGAATGCCACCGGCCAAAGGGGATCATCACCAGCTGTGATTTGGTGGTCATCGGCTAAAGATGAATCCATCGGCCACCGATGGATGGCCGGTCGACACTCTGTGTAGTCGATCGGCCGAAAATTCCTGCAGGACCTGTTTGACAGCAACAGAGGGCAAAGCTTTGCATGGCAATGCAATTCAAGCAAATGTGTGCACCGACACATCCCTTGTCATGTTTGTGACTCAAAGGGATATGGCCCTTGGTTCTCGGACCACCGATCGCACATTTCAATGCGTGATGGCCCAAGAGACCAAGTTGTGCATTTTCATTTCAAATGTCATGCAATGCACATAAACAAACAAATTGAACTCAACCTCTATCACAAGCAATTCAAGAGGCCAAGCATGCATGCTAGTACAATGCAACCTAAGCATGTGAGCCTAAGTGTGTAACATGGAGATGCAATGCACAATGCTCACTAGGCATGCAATCCATGCAAGCTAATCAAGTATGCAATGTGCAACTCAACCATGCAAACATGCAAGTCATACAAATATGCCAACAACTTGACCAAGAGGATGCATACCCAATGCAAGTGATTTTAAGCATACGACACATGCAACCAAAGCATGCAACCATGGAATAATGTAATGACATTTGAATGGCATGCAAGGAAGGGACTTACACTAATTGGACAACCCAAAACTAGGTCCAAAACAGTAGCCAATGCTATGGAAATGAGGGCCAACACACACGCACACACACATACACATGCTAATAGGCCAACACTCAAACATCAAACATACGACCTTTAAGCACACTTAAAAGTGACAAAACATGGATTAATGGCATGCACATAAAGCTCTAAAAAACATGTTATAAAGGTGCCAAACCAAGTAAATAAGGCAAGCCAAACATGCAACAATGGTCCAAGATTCAAGGCAAGCCCAAGGGGGATTGAACTACACTTAATGCAACCACACATGGCATGAAATAAGTGACCAAAACCAAAGTTTTAGCATGCTAGAACAAAGCCAAAAGACCACTTAGACGGCATCTAAATGACTTACACATGGAAGCATACACAATGACCAAACATGGAGCATAGGACACAACCTCTTGAAGCATCAAAGGGGCCATGAAATACAAGCATACGAGCATGCTAAGAGGACTGAAATGATGCTATAAGTGGTGCCAAACCACTTAAATAAATCAAACAATGCATGCTCAACACTTCACATACTTAAAGCCTACAAGCTAACAATGCAAAGGAGCTATGCAATACATGTTATGGTTGCCCAAAACAACCAAAAATAGACCTTAAACATGGCAAAACAAGTACGAAAGCTTCACAAAGCTACGCCAAAAGCATGCTTGAACAATGGTTAAAACCTAGATGCATGTTAAGGCTACAATATGGCATTACAAGGCATGTATGCTAAGCAAGCATGGTGTACCAAAACCAACATACAACAATGCTATATTATGATATAATAAGCTTGAAAATCAGTCAAGGCATGCTCCCTCAAGAGGCTAAAAAAAGGCCCTTTTCAAGGACAACAAGGAGAGGGGATGGCCCTATCCTTCTTGGGACCTCAAGGCACCATCCTCACCTCTGAAATCCCTCAAGATTTCAGTGGTGAGGAGGCCCAAACACAATGATCCCGGAGCTCAACCAAAATGGCACAAAATGGAGCCTTTCAAGGCTTAAGAGGGGTCAAACAACCCCAAAGCTTGAAACACCCTTAAGCAACTACTTAGAGCAAGTAAAAACACAACTTTTACATGTTATACACTAAGCTCAAAAACAGACATAAGATAGGATAAAAAGCTATGCAAAAATGGGGTAAAAAGGGACAAAAGTTTTACCGTTGTAAACCCTCTTCACAAATGGTGGACCAGCAGTCTCCTTAGGTCCAAACTAGCTTCAAAACTCCAAAAACAACCCTCAAGGGCCTCAGCTCCAAGAAAAGGTGTGATGGTGGGTGTTTGTGTGCAAAACTCAGACAAAACACACACAAAACACAAGCGAGAGACAGAGATAGAGATGGAGGATATATGAACCCTAACCCTAACACTCAAGACCCTCTGAAAATGCGGTCTAAATTGTCTAACCCCCCAACAAGAGAGAAGAGCCTCTCTTTTGTAGACAAAATGGTCTTGTAAAGCTTCCGAAGGAAGCTAACAAGAGGGCAATCCCTCCATACACGTGTATGGAGGGGGGGGGAAAGTGTATGCCAGCTGCACAAAAATATCTGCAAAAGCAGATGCACAGTAGTCGGCTGGCCAAAAATGCAATTGACCAAAAAAAGATAGCCGGCCGGCCATCTATAGGGCCGGCCGGCCAAACATTTGGCCGGTGGCAACAAAACACAGCCGGTGGCCTCATGCCATGGCCGGTGGAGTGTGGGGATGGCTCACAAGCCATTCCCTACCCCTCCAAGGCAAAGCACAAGTGTTTGGTGCAACACCAGACACAAAACAGTTGAGTCGAGAGATCCTGAGCCAAGGCGCATAGCCGAGACCTCCGGGAACTCAAGACGAACACAAACATGGATGATCACCGAGTGTTCAAACGATGACATCCAAGTCTTAAGGACGGTCAAAAATGGGGTGTCTACAGCAACGAGTCAAGGTTTTCTAAATTCTCCCAAAATAAATATTTAGGTGGTGACTCTGTATCTGGCAAAGCAGTCCATGTTTGACACTTCTTTCTAAAAAATCAGTTTTCCAAAACGATTTGCCGGATTTGGACTCTTTGGTTCAGATCAAGAACCGTGACAATTTGAGTCTGAACTGTAGTAAGCCCAAATGAACAAAACGGGATTTCCTCTCGGGACGTTCGGGGACGTCTACACCAAATCAGTACCCAACAGACCTTAAGCATGGCAAAATAATGCTAAAACCTTCTTGGAACCAAACCAAAATCATGTTAGAATGTCATCTCATAACATAATACATATTAGACCAAAACATGAGATTACATGGCAAGCATATAATGCATGAAATGGACCATTAATCTGACCAAAAACAGTGATATAATATGACCAAATAACATCCAAAAACCTCTGAAATGGAGCCAAAAACAACTAAGCATGCATGCTACCCTTGTGAGCCAAAAAAATTAACAAATGAGAGACCAAGGGAGAGGGGTGTCCCTCCCCTATGCAAGACTTCAAGACCCCTTCACCACCACTGAAAATCCACTAGATTTCAGTGGTGAGAAGGCCAATACCCAAAAGGTTCCAAAGCTCAACAAAAGAAGGCACAAAAGGGGCCAAACAAGGCCTAAGAGGGGAAGGTCGACCCCAAACACAAAAGAGACCTTAATGAAAGATCTTAAGCATGTAAATACAAGACTTTTTTCAGTTATACACAAAGCTTAAATCAGTATGCAAGATGGGTTAAAAACTAGTGCAAGAATGGAGAATATAAAGCAACTATACTCACCCATGAACAACACTTGAAGAACAGCAAGTCCAGCCCCTTTTTCTGATCAAAACCAACCCAAAACCTCCAAGATCAACCTCTCAACACCTCAAGAACCGAAGTGCGGTGTAATACAATGTGTCCTAGTGCAAAACTAAGAACAAAACACACTTTTCAACTCTCAAACACACACAAATGAAGAGAGATGTGGGGGATATAGAGAGAGAGTGGTTTATATATCAGATATATATGTATTATCTCTGGTTTTGCAGAACCTTTTCAAAGGAAGAGAAAGGTCCTCTTATATAGAGCAAGATGAAGGCTTGAAGCTTCTAAGGGAAGCTAAACAAAAGGGTCAAGGGGGTCAAGCTTCTCAAGGAAGC
Source organism: Camellia sinensis (assembly GCF_055761805.1). Taxonomy (NCBI): domain Eukaryota; kingdom Viridiplantae; phylum Streptophyta; class Magnoliopsida; order Ericales; family Theaceae; genus Camellia; species Camellia sinensis. The sequence continues at coordinate 78,885,713 of NC_138964.1, forward strand.
TAACCCAAAGGTCCAAGCTTCTTGAGGAAGCTAAGACAAAGGGTTAAGCTTCCTCAAGAAGCTTGAGCAAAGGGTCCAAGCTTCTTGAGAAAGCTAGGACCAAAAGGGTGCAAAGGGTGCAATTCCTCCATACAGGTGTACGAAGGACAAATCCGTGCACTCTAGCTGGCACAGCTGGCATGCATAATGCCTGAAAAAGGCAAAAAGGTTGTACCGGCCAGAAAAGGAGTCCATCGGCCAAATAAATGGTCGGCCGACCACACAAAGTGCCGATCGGCCATCACCAATGGCCAGTGGCAAGAAGACACGGCTGGTGGCCTCAAGCCATGGCCGGTGAGGCGTGGGGATGGCCAACAAGCCATTCTCTACCTTCCAAAGCAAAAACCAACAAGTGTTTGATCCAGCCAAGCACAAGACAACCGAGTTGAGAGATCCTGAGGCAAGGCGCGTAGCTGAGACCTCCAGGAACTCAAAACGAACATGAACATGGATGATCACCGAGTGTTCAAATGGTGACGTCCAAGTCTTGAGGACGGTCAAAAATGGGGTGTCTACAGTTGCTCCTCTTTGACAGAACTCGAAAGTCATAACAATGACGGGAGTGAGCGTCAAAGCCCAGAGACGACCCATTTTTGACAAGGCCGAAGACTTAGACAAAGCATACAAGCTACAAGCAAAGATATGCACCCGAAGGCAGGGGCAAAATGCATGACAATGCACAAAGCCGAGCATAACTTATGTTCATGTTAAGAAAGCTGTAACGAAGCATATACATACAATAAATGCAACAGTTTTAAGCAATCTAACATAAATCCAACTACATTACAATGTAGAAAGGATGTAAGAGAATTATGTAATTCTCGCTACGTTTCACGAGGAGAATACAATACCTATACGGTTCGTCTGGTCGCGCCAGCTTCAAATGAACCGTTCATATAATATCATGCATGTAAAAGAAAGAAAACTTAACAGGTACAATATCGGTAGCAGTATGCATAACAATGCAATCTGAAGCTGCGTGACAACGCAAGTCGAGTAGGACGCATAACAATGCAATCTGGGGTAGGCATAACAATGCTATAAACACATGTAAGTGAAGAACACGTGACAACTTGCACAATGTGTGAAGATGTAGACACATGTAAGTAAAGCATACGCGACAACGCATACAATGTGTATAAAAAGGGACTTGAACACATGTAAGTAAAGCATACATGACAACGCATACAATGTGTATAAAAAGGGACTTGAACACATGTAAGTAAAGCATAACATGACAACGCATGCAATGTGTATAAAAAGGAACTTGAACACATGTAAGTAAAGCATAACGCAACAACGCATGCAATGTGTATAAAAGAAACTTGAACACATGTAAGTAAAGCATAACGCGACAACGTATGCAATGTGTATAAAAGGAACTTGAACACATGAAAGTAAAGCATAACGCCACAAACGCATGCAATGTGTATAAAAGAGAACTTGAACACATGTAAGTAAAGCATAACACGACAACGCATGCAATGTGTATAAAGGAACTTGAACACATGTAAATAAAGCATGCGGGTTAATGTAAGCAATGTGTATAAAAGGAACTTGAACACATGTAAGTAAAGCATAACGCGACAACGCATGCAATGTGTATAAAAGGAACTTGAACACATGTAAGTAAAGCATGCAGGTTAACGCAAGCAATGTGTAACCTCCTGCGACATGCATAAACACATGTAACTAAAGCACACGCAGAAACGCATGCAATGTGTGAAGCAAGCAAGGTATGAACACATGTTCAGCATAAGTATAGTGAAGGCATGCTACTCGCATTTGTTGAGATACAACCAAATCGAGACGAGGCATTTGTTGAAAGGAAGACACGTAATGAGCGTGCTTATTACAGTGACATGCGGAACTCGCCAGATAAAAGGATACGGGAAAGGAAACACTTTGCGCGCACCGAGCATCACACACAGAAGACATGGCTCGAGGTCAACACGAAGACCAGTTAACATTCCAAAGCGCACTTTCTTGCACTATCTCGAGTAATGAAGGTGCCAAACCGTATAATTGACCCGAACAAAGGCGTGGAAGGTGCATCGATCACAAGAGGAGGCCACTGATATTAATCCAGACACTCTGCTGCCCTGCTCTCCTTTTGCTTTACTTTCCTTTACTACTATTAGTTTTAAGCACATTGCACTGCCTCAGGCAGGTTTTACTTTTTCAAGACTGTGTATTTTTGCAAAGACATGATGGAAATGAAACAGCTATTTTGTTAAAAAAGGTGTTACATTTTTACTTTCTACGCATTGCATCGCGTGGCATCACATAACAATGTGAACGAAATTGAACTTCGTTTGAAAATTAAGCACTTGCATCATAATAATCAGGTAGTGAACCGACTTACAACTCGATAAGCAAAACAAAGAAACTCGATAAGCTAACCAAGTGCGAGTATAACTCGATAAGCAAAGCAAAGACTTAAAGAGAGTGAAATACAACTCGATAAGCAAATATACAAAAACTCGATAAGTCAATAGGCGTGACTCTGCAAAATCAATCACTAAAGACATTGGAAGTGGAACCAGTCATAAGTTTTCAGCATTTCCAGCAGACGGACAACTCTGAAGATAGGAGGGAAGGCCACTGGCCAAATAAAGAGGTCACCGACCATTATAACTAGCCGATCGGCCAAACATGGTGGTCAGTCGGCACTATTTATAGCCGGCCGGTCAAAAATGGCAAGAACCACCAGAATGTTGACACCTGTCGTCCACCCACCTTATCCTCTACAAAAGGCCTCAGCTTCATAGTTTTTCTCAATTCAACACTGATTGGCTCCAAATGGAAGAGTTTCTTGCCCAGAATCTCATGGCTTGGATTGCCAACTTGGATGGCTCGGAAAAGCTGAATTTTTGGGGCTTCGACATAAATGCACTATTCACTCTGAGTCGTACCCCGCTGCACTTTCCGTTCCTTCATGCCGTGGCAAGGTTTTGGAACCCGGTAACATATGTCTTTAGCTTTGGCGGGCAAGAGGTATGTCCTACCTTCGAGGATTTCTAAGCTTTGATGGAATATGAGCGCAACGAAGAAGTCTTGCTCAGCTGCGTTTCGGCCACGCCCATGCCTTAGGGCGAATGTGTGGGCTCACGATGCACGATGCTCGCTCTTTGATTTGTGACGGAATGCTGGATGTTCCGAGTTTGATTTGTCGATTTTCTGATGCCGGTGACCGCGGCGACCATCATTGGCAGGTATTTCGGCGACACGCCCTCTGTTTGTGCATGCTATCTTACTTTTTGCTTGCCTCAGGCTCCAGAGGGTCTAGTTACCAGTTGATCGAGGTTGCCCAAGGCTTAAAAGAGGGCAAGAGCTATATTGCCATGACTCTGGCTGAGACGTTGATGGGCTTGGACACCTTTTATCGCTGAGAGACGACCAGATTGCGGGGAGTCCGCTACTGCTACAGGTAATGTTTCTCACCCAATCTCACATATGTATTTGCTCACATCACTCCGCCCTCAGGCTTGGTTTTTCTCATCAAACCCTTTTCTCACTTTTCTCTCAACGTACATCTCTCTATTCTTTATTCTCTCATTTTTATCCCTTCCCAGGTGTGGTTGATGGACAAGTTGCAGGTTGTGGACTCTTGCCCAACATACTCAGCTCGCGGCTACTTCTTCCGGCAACGCCTAGTCAATGCCCTTGATGAGGGATGGTGGTTCGATTGGATGTGCAGCTTGTCTGCGGACCGCATTGCTTGGTAGTGCCCTTGGCTCAACCTACCGGCAATGAGTTACAGCATGTCCCGGTAGACCGGGATTCAGTTGATTGGCTTGGCGCACTGTGTGCTCTACTTTCCTTTTCGGTTCCAGCGCTAGTTCGGCCATGATCAGATTTGCCCGCCAGAGGGAATAGAATACCCAGCTGCATTCCCTGTCCGAGGTGCATAGCTTGCTTGGTACGCCACAACGTGGAGGACTAGAGAACTCCTGGTCCCCGCTCCTACTTTCAGTTGCACTTTGTCTGATGAGTGCATAGATTGGCTCAATGAAGAGGCACAGATTGGGCCCAGCTTGCCATCAGAGGCTTCGACCAGCTCTGGGAGGGGGCGTAGGAACACCTGACTTATCTATGCCCCAGATTTATTGCTTTATTAGTACTTTCAAGTTTTCTTTATGAATGCAATAAAAAAGCAACTTCAATTTGTATGCAAGAGCAGGAGAACTCTATATTGAAATCAATGAAATTGAAGGTTGTGGGTACAGAAAATTTTCCACTTTAGTCCAAAAATGGTCTAAGTTGTAAAAAGATTAATTTGAGCAAAGTCAACTTTTATTAAAACTTTTCAAAACCATTTTCGATATGGATCTGAACTGGACACACCTGAGATCTGTCACTGAGATGCACAACCCCGAATCCCAGCAACTGGAAAGTTGCCCCTAGTCCGAATAGCACTGTACCAGAGATCACTACCGAAGCTCTTGAATGCTGAATAGACAAAGATGACCGAGGTGATCAAATGGACAAAGTTGATCGGGGAAAAAGTTTATGGCTGAACTTCAGGATGAAGTTGCCTACGTATCCCAAAGATGGGAATCAAGCCTTACGTAGTTCAGGCTCGGGTTCACTCGAGTATTTTCACTCTCATTTTACGCTCTAACTTTTGCCAAGGCCACCCTTTGCGGGTTTTCAATCTTATGAGCTCAGTTTTTATAATTTCAAATTTTTTGTGCTCTAACTTTTGCCTAGGTCACCCTTTCGGGTTTTCGGCCTAGTGAGCCTCTCAGGGGTAATATTTCTTCAACTTGTCCATGTTCATCAGCTGTGAGAACTCTAGGCTATCTAGGTCCATCAGAACCATAGCTCCACCTGACCAGATAGGCTTGATGATGTATGGGCCAGTCCAATTGGGTCTGAACTTGCCCCTAGGGTCGTGGATGGGAGCTCGGTTATCCTTGAGCACCAAATCTCCTTCTTTTAGATTCCTAGACTTAACCTTCTTGTTGAAAGCCCGGGCCATTCTACGCTGATAACCTTGAATATGGTACAGTGCTTTCAGTCTTCTCTCATCAAAGAGCATGTGTTCTTCAAATCTGCTCTGCTGCCAATCTGCTTCGGCCATCTAACACTCGGCCAGTACTCGCAATGACGGAACTTCAATCTCGATAGGTAGAACGGCCTCCATCCCATAAACCAATGAATACGGAGTTGCTCCAGTAGAAGTCCTAATTGAGGTCCGGTAGCCCCACAGAGCAAACGGCAGCTTATCTGGCCAATCCCGGTAGGTTTTCACCATCTTCTGCAGTATGTGTTTGATGTTCTTGTTGGTGGCCTCAACTGCTCCATTGGTTTGCGGCCGGTATGTGGATGACTTATGAAAAGCCACATTGTATTTCTCCAACAAGCCAATCACTTCCTTCTTGAAGTGGGAACCGTTATCTGAAATGATCTCATTTGGGACTCTGTAGCAACAGATGATGTTATTTCTGATGAACTTTGCAACGTGCGAAGCCTTCAACACTGCAAAAGACTGGGCCTCAACCCACTTCGTGAAATAATCTATCGCGACCAGAATGAACTCATGCCCATTCGACCCATTCGGAGTGACAGCCTCGATCACATCGATTGCCCAAACTGAAAATGGCCATGGCGAAGTCATGTTGTACAGCTTCGACGGCGGGATGTTCATGCGGTTTGCATGGATCTGACATTTGTGGCATCGCCGAATAAAGCCGATACAATCCTCCTCCATGGTGGACCAATAGTAACCCTATCTGAGAATCTTCTGAGCTAACATTACCCCGTTCATATGTGTTCTGCATTCTCCTCCATGGATGGCCTCCATTAGGCGCTTCGATTCTTCGGCTTCTACGCACAGCTTATGCATTCCCAGATGACCTCTCTTATACAGCTTACCCCCGCAGATGATGAACTGAACGGCCATTCTTCTGATTGCCCTTTTGTCCTTGGCATTTGCCCTTAGTGGATACACTTCCTTCTCTAAGAAGTTCCAAATGTCGTAATACTAGGGGTTCACATCCTGAACCTCATCTATGGCAGCAATTGATTCATACGCTGGCGCAAACTTCTGGTCAATGATGATCGGACGCATCCATACTCCAAACGGGATGTCTATTATGGAAGATAGAGTTGCTAGTGAATCTGCGAACCTGTTGTTCTCTCTTAACAGATGAGCAAAATTTAGCTTCTCAAACCGAGGAATTAACAAGTCCAAGGTTTGGTGGTACATTATCATCTTTTGTTCTTTGACTTTCCAGTCTCCTTTTGCTTGAGACACAACAAGGTTCGAGTCCCCGATGATGTCCAACTGCTTTTCCCCTAGTTCCAGGGCTACCTCTAGGCCGGCAATGCATGCCTCATATTCTGCTTCGTTGTTCGAGACTTTGAACCGGAGTTTGAAGGCTAAAGGGATACGGGAATTGTTGGGTGCTATCAACAACACCCCTATCCCATACCCGTACTGGTTTGACGCTCCGTCAAAGTACATCGTCCAAGTTTCATCGTCGATATGCAAGATGGCCTCATCTGGGAATAAGTACTCAACTGCTTCACCCCCTTCCACTAGACGATCAACTAAGAATTCTGTTACTGCTCTTCCCTTGACTGACTTGCGCATCACATATTTTAGATCGAATTCGGAGAGCAATAGCAACCAACGAGCTAGCCTACCCGTAAGTGCCGATTTCTCGAAAAGATATTTGATGGGATCTAATCTTGAAACCAACATTACAGAGTGAGCTAACAGGTAGTGCCACAGCTTCTTGGTAGCCCATACCAAGGCTAAGCAAGCCTTTTCCAACTATGTGTAGCGAGTCTCATACTCTAGCATCTTCTTGCTCAGATAGTAGACAACCTTCTCCACCTTGTCCTCTGAATCTTGCACGAGCATACAGCCCATTGTAGTCTCAGTTACTGAAAGGTACAAAATCAACGGTCTCCCCGGCTCTGGCGGTGACAACACGGGTGGGTTCTGTAAGTATTTCTTGATCTGTTCAAAAGCAGCTTGGCATCGACCGTCCCATTAGAATTTCTTTTCTTTCGTCAGGAGGCCAAAAAGTGGTTCACAAGTCCAGGTAAAATTTAAGATAAACCATCTTATGAATTTCACTTTACCCCGAAAGCCTCACACCTCCTTTTCAGTCCTTGGTGGCGGCATTTCTAAGATGGCCTTGATTTTGGAAGGGTCCACTTCGATGCCTCTCTGTGTAATCAGAAACCCCAGCATTTTTCCCGCTGTAACACCAAACGTACACTTCTGAGGATTCAGCCGCAACTGAAATTCTCTAATCCTTTGGAAGAACTTTTGCAAGGCGGAGTAGTGGCCCTCTCTTTCTTTGGACTTAACAATCATGTCGTCCACGTACACCTCAACCCCTTTGTGGATCATGCCGTGTAATATCGTGGTCGCGGCCCGTTGATATGTAGCTCCAGCATTCTTCAGCCCAAACGACATTACTCTGTAGCAGTATGTCCCCCACGGGGTAGTGAAAGCAGTCTTCTCTCGATCTTCAGGTGCCATCACTATCTGATTGTAGCCTGAGAAGCCGTCCATGAACGAAAGCAAAGCATGCCCCCCTGTGAAGTACACCAACTCATCGATATGCGGTAAGGGAAAGTCGTCCTTCGGGCTAGCTCTGTTCAAATCCCTGAAATCCACACATACCCTAATCCTGCCATCCTTCTTCGGCACCGGAATGATGTTGGCCAACCAAGTCGGGTATTCGAAAACCAGCAGGAACCCTGCGTCAATTTTCTTGGTGACCCTTCCTTAATCTTGAGGGCCCAGTCCGGGCGGATCCTTTTGAGTTTTTGCTTGATGGGTCGAGCCTCAGGGTCAAGAGGGATCTGGTGCTGTACAATCTCAGGATCGATTCCAGGCATGTCTTCGTAGGACCACGCGAAAACATCTTTCCAATCTTTTAATAAAGTGACTAAGCGCTCGCGTTCCTCCGAAGACAATGTGGACCCGATCTAGACCAGCCACGGGTCCTTCTCAGTACCAACATTCACAGTAGTGATTTCATCAATTAAAGGTTTAACAAATCTTTCTTGCGCTTGTTCAATTAAGCGTTGCAAAATCGGAGGAATTTCTTCTTCGTCGTTTTCATTAAAATTTTTGAAGTCTAAGTTAATGCAATAAATCAAGGGCACAGAAAAGTACTCAGAAACCACATCCACATCATTCCCATTAAGCACATCCAAACCGTCCGATTCTTCTGTTACAACAGACTCAAAAGAGAAAGAAAAAGACGACCTAGATAGGACTATGGCATTCGGGTTATCATCCCCAGGATTACCTGACTCAGACTCAGTCGAGCTGGAACCTGATTCCGACTCACAAGACTCGGTGGAATCACATTCTGGCTCACTACCTGACCCGGTGCTACTTGACAAAAATCCCTCTTCATAATGCCAAATGAGAGAGAGTGCGATGGATGCATCCAAAATGTTTGCTGGTAGGCCCGCAGCCGTTTCATTCCCGATCATGGACACCGAGAAGTTATCCCCTAAGCACTTCAGTTCGATCGGAGGATCTGAAAGTAAACATGCCAGCGCTACCCCCATTTCACTTTTGGCGTCCTCAGACTCCACTTTCTTGCTCTTCTTAACCTCAACTGTTGGGTTTGTCTGCTCTTCGGTAACATCATCCCCGGATAATTACAGGTCAAAAAAGATCTCAAAACCTGGCACGCGCTTCCTCTCCGTATTCAGCCACGGCTCTGGGAAGCCACAAAACGGAAAGTCTTCCCCCTCCCGGACGAAGCATCCGTTTAGGGTACCCTGAATGGGCCAGTGCATTAGCTCAAAAGGCTTCCCTGCCTGCTTCGCTCTGGCTCTCCTAGCCATCTCCTTGCCTTTCCTTATCTAATCCTCTTTGGTGGGCAGATAACCCAAACCAAAGGTATGCGGGTCGTGTGGCACTTCAGCCAATGCTACGATGCCCTTCTGGCCGCTCTTTCCCAATCCCATCCCGGGGATGTGTTGGAGCTTGTTCATGAGGTACACTGATTGAGCACTAACATACAACCCCTCATTAACAGCCAAAATGTTCTGTACAACCTGGGCCTCGGCAAGGGTAAAACCCAACATGAACACATCCTCCATACCGTGCTTAATTTCCAAAACTGGCGTAGATACTTCTGGTGGTGGATGGATCGATGAATTTCCAAAAACAATGGCTACTCCCTTCCCATGGGGGTATTTCACCATCTGTTGCAAGGTGGACGAAATTGCCTTTACCTGGTGCAACCACGGCTGTCCCAGGAGTAGATTGAAAGTGGCGGGAACCTCTAGGATGTGAAAGTCTATCTCATGCTGTCCCGGGCCAACCTTGGTCTGAATTTTCACTGTTCCCATTACTTCTCTGCTCGTGTTGTCATATGCCCAAATCACCTGGGCTGTCGGCACAAAGTCTGCGGTTTTTAAACCGATTGCATATGCAGTTCTTGCCGGGCACACATTGATGGCGCACCCTGTGTCGACAAGTACCATGGGTATCCATTTGTTTCTACACTCCACAGAGATGTAGAGTGGCTTGTTATTGTTCGCACCCTCAGGTGGCAATTCCTTGTCGGAAAAAGTCAACATTGGGGTAGCTCCTCTCGGAAAAACTAAGCCCACCAGCTGTTCAGGCATGGTGTCTATTGCGAGCTTGGCCTTGTCCATGGCCGATAAGACAACTTGTCGATGCACCCGCGATGCCATAAGCAATCCCCAGATGGAGATGTCTGCTTGTATCTTTTTCAACTGTTTCAGTATAGCCTCATCTTCAAGTTGCTTCTCTTTTTTCTTCTCTACCTCCTTATCTTTCCCAGACGCCTCTGGCTGATCTAGGTGTGGAGGCTTGAAATACCGTCCACTCCTAGTCATATAGTCGACTTCACCAATATACCAGGTATCATCTGGTTGATTGCTCCCCCAATCCTCATCCGTGTGGGCAAGACATTAACCATCGTCCTCCCACCACATTCTATCGGCAACCGACAGACACCTGTCCGACTCCGTTTCTACTATCCTTGTACTCACAGTATTTTCAATCCCCTCATGGGCTTTAGCTTTTCTGATTCTCTCAAAATCCTCAAACCTTTCATATTCCAACTGTGTCAGTACAGCTGTTTGTTCAATAATTCTCATATTCAAAGTGCCCAGATCCCGAGCGAAATTCTTAACACCAGTGCTCTCCGGCGATGCACTCCGATCCTCGGCCCTTCCGGCCACAACTGATGTCCTTGCCCCTGACGGGCCCCGTTTCAACTGAAATTCTTCGACAACGTCTGGTAGGTCATCAAGCCACCCGGTAGCCTCTACTGATTCCTTCAAATCTGACCAGTTGACGGCCATGTCCTCTGGGCCTTGTTCATTGAAAAATTGGAGGTCAGCATAGTCCCCTTCCACAGCCGCTAAGTCCTCTAATCTCTAATCAAATCTATCCCCCTATATCACACAAAGCTCTGCCCTTTCTGGCAATTCCACACTTGATCTATCCTGGCTTACCGACAAAATGTGTCACTCGGACTGTACATCTCTCCAGTAAAACTCCTAGATTCCTCAGATTCTGACTAAACAATCCCATTCTTCTCTGAAATCTCCAATGTTCTGTCTTCGGCAGTCACCACCATTGGTTCGGGTTGGGTTCTGGAGATGTCCAACATGCCCAAGTCAGTGCAGTTAGGAGGAGCACCTCCAGCTTGGGTAGGTGGGATGGGGTGATATATATGTTAGGATCGTAAGACACGACCCCAGTCTGGATAAAGTTGTTTCTTTTGGGAGGTGGAGCTTGGTGGTGTAGTGGGAGAGGGTTTGTTGTGACATTGGGTTTTTCGAGAGGCACAATCACCCCATTATCAATGAGATCTTGAATCTGATGACGTAATCGGAAGCATTGGTTTGTGTCATGACCGTGCTGTTGGTGAAATGTGCAACATTTGGTTGGGTTGTGGGTAAGGGAAAGTTTTTCCTGCAATGCCTGCGGCTCTAGGGGTTTCAAGTGCCCTTTTCTGATTAAAAACCCTAGAGCTTTGGACAGGGGCATATATAGTGGAGCGAAGGTTCTTTGATTTTTGGGCGAGTATTTGGCTGTTTGTGTATTGCTTCTGGACGCACCGGAGAATAGCGTAGCTGCCATGGTTCTTGGAGGGGGAATGGTGGTGACCATGCTCACTTTTGAGGCTCTTGTAGTTGTAGCGCCGCTCGGGCCTTCATTAGTGTTGCGGTTAAAGGTTCTCCTGGGTTGCTCTCTGTCATTGTCGATCAAGCCTTGTTTCAAGGCATCCTCAATCTGTACTCCCATCTCATGCAGATCTGAAAAGGTAGGGAAAGGGAGGACGATCATTTTCTGCATCAGCTTAGGCTGGAGATTACGCACAATCATCCGAATTTGATCTTTATCGGTGTGCCTTAGGGTCATCATTGAGGCCTTGGCCCTCCATCTGGTTACGAACTCTGAAAAGCTCTCCTTAGGCTTCTGTCTTGTCGTCTCGAGATCACGGGTCGTAATCTCGATTTGCGTGTTATATGAGTACTATGTAATGAACACCTCGGCCATCTCATCCCAGTTCCTCTTAACATCATCTTCTAATTTGGCGTACCAGATGGCCGCCACACCCGACAGGGTCCGACCGAAGAAAGATAGCTTCTGTAGTCTGGTGAGGCCCATTGGCCTTAAGATATCTGAAAACAACCTCAGGTGCACTATGGGGTCCCCGGACCCATCAAATCGATCAATATGCGGCATCTTGAATCGATTCGGCAGCGTTACAGCTACATCGGTATACCCGTCCTCAATATCAGGGATGGTCTTGACTCCCTAGGATTTCTTAAACATCTTTTCCAGCTTGCTCAGCTTTAATGCTGTGGGGTCCACTTCGAACTCGAATGGAGAATCCGGTACATTGATAGGTGTGGGCGCCTTGGATAGTTGCAGTAGAATCAGGGTGGAGCTGGCCCCGTTGGAATGTCTGTATCCTCTTGGATATTCTGGACATTTGGTGTCTCCTCGGGTATTGGAACCCTTGGTGGAGGAGGAGCTTGATGTGAGGCAGATGCCCCGGCTTGCTGTTGTAGCCTTGTGATTAACTCTGCTTGTTCAGTCATAACCGTGGCCTGTTGTTTGGCGAACTCTGCCTGTTGGACAGCGTCTTGCTGCATAGTTTTCATGCTCTCTTGGAGCTGGCGCACCATCTCCTCTAAGCTTGCCATACTGCTCTGCTCTGATTGAATTACCGATATATATTCCTTTTCTGTGGTGAAAACTGAGGCCTCAGCCTGACTGTCCACTAGTAGGGTTGACCACTACTCTGGCAATCTCTGCTCGGATACACTGTGTCTTCTCGACCTCCGTCTGATAATCGGGGGTAGAGAATAAAACACTGGTTGTCCGTCGACCAAATCCTCAGATCGATTAAGTCGGCGACCTCTAGTCCAGAGTGCTTGGGGAATATCTGCTGGGTCGGAAGCAATTGTGCTAAACTACCTAGCAAAAAGATAAATAAAGCAATAATAAGGAAATAAATAACCAGACAAACGGACAGCATAACAGCGTAAAATAAACACACAACACACAGTTGGGCATCACAACACACGGTTGATAAGCTGAATACACTGTTCCTCAATACTGATTATTGTCCCTGAATCACTGTTCCCGAAAACTGAATCTGATACCCGCAGATAACTAATTCCCAAAATACTGAACTGGTGCCCGCAGGCATAATAGCCAAACTTGTGAGCTGATACATGCATTCCTATAGAGGCCAACTCTAAAGCACATAACAAACAAGTGAGAGCCAAAACACCCCTATGTTGGGGTAGGGTTTCCCTGTCCTACTTTGTCAAGAGCTAGGATTTCACTACGCACGCAGTGGTTTCAAACAACCTATAATCGGGTAAGTAACTTGTCCTAGTTTGGAATGGTCACTATGGATTTCGAATATGCACTAGGTCGAATGGTCAAGAAGGGTGCCCTGGTGACAACCGGGGTTTGTGTTCCCATCGTGGCAAAGCTCGTAACCGGTCAGCCTTATGGCATGCTTCTCGAAGTGAGCCTCGGGCAAATCGTTCAGGAATAGGAGACGGCAAACACTGTGACTTAGGCACACCAATGCACATGCAATGCAAAGAAACACATAAGTATAATCAAAATAGGATATCATGAGTTTGAGTCAAGCTCTCTAACTCCCCAGCAGAGTCGCCAGAAACTGTAGACGTCCCCGAACGTCCCGGGAGGGAAATCCCGTTCTGTTCATATTATGCTCACTACAGTTCAGACTTAAATTGTCATGGTCCTGTATCTAATCTCGCAGAGTGTAATGCAAGATCGATGAATCATGAAAGAGACCAAATCCGGCAAATCGTTTTGGAAAATAGATTTTTTAGAAAGAAGTGCCAAACATGGACTGCTTTGCCAGATACAGAGTCGCCACCTAAATATTTTATTTTGGGAGAATTTAGGAAACCCTGACTCGTTTGCCTAAGGCCACATGTCCGTCATCACCAAAGTTGCCTTCGCTCGGGAACTTGGGTACGATTGGGGAAGGTCAGCTATGAGCACCCTCGCTCGCCCGATCCGAAGATCGGCCTCTACTAACCATGATATCGAGTTTTGAAAACATTACGCGTTCTTATTCCGGTTATTAGCCTAGAATTACTATGTGATGCGCGCAGCAAAACAAGTATAGACTGGGTCGCCTGAATTGGAAAAAAAAAACATTTCATGTTTGTTTTGAAAATGGTTTGCTACTCGCAAGTAGGCTAAAATGCAGGTTTTGCCACCCTCAAGTGGGCTTAGAAAAGATGGTTTTGCCACTATCTAGTGGGCTTAAAACTCACAGTTAATGTATTATTCCAATTCAGGTAATTCAACCTCCACCCACAGGCATTTAAGCAGTTATATCACATAAGCAAGTAGCCTTATGATAAGCATGATGTCATGGCAGTCACTTACACGCATGCAAGGATGCTAAAGCATAAACACTTATCGAGTACTCCAAGCCAAAACAGAAACTTGTTAGTAATCATATGCATGATCCTAGTTCATGTTAAGATGGCTAATGCAACATATGCAGGATGCAACTACAATAGGCTCGGCTATTCTAAGATGGCATATGATGATGCTACAGCTAACACGTATTCAACTTGGAATTGAAATACTATGTAGATAGTATGATGCGCCGAGCCCGGTGTATGCAAGACAAATGTATGGATGCACGCATGCATAGCATAAGGTATGCTAATTTAAATATGCCCTAATACTAACCATTGAAAGCAGGTAAGTAAAAGGGAGAAAGAAATGGGGTTGGAAGACACGCACACACGCACGTACACTTATTACACAATTGCCCTCGCTTGGATGGTCCGAAATAATAATACAGGCCGAATAATGAATTAACTATCCTAGCTAATTAATTATTACAAAACTTCTAATTAATTAACAAATTAATTACATACAAAAAAAAAAGCCTAAATATGAAACTAAAGAGACCGCCACAGCTCTGCCTCGAAATGCATGGATGATGCATGCTTGACTCGCCTTACTCGGAAACCCGGTACCATGCCACTGTTACCTCTGTTTACATTGCCTTACTCCTTTGAAAATTATGAAAGTTTCCAGGAGCCTTCTGAATAACTCCATGAGTGTTGTGGGATGCCACCGGCTATGATAGAGCATTACCGGCTATGAGAATGTGGCCATCGGCCAAAAATTGAACCACCGGCTGGACTTTGGTAGCCGGTCGGCACTGTAAGTGGCCGGCCAGCCATTCCTTCCTGCAGAACCCTGTTTTGACAGCAGCAGAGGACAGACAGTGCATGGCATGGAAATTTCAAAGCAATGTGTGCATGGTCACTCTCCCAATCATGCTATGGACTCAAGGGAGTGTGGCCCTTAGTGCTCGGGCCACCAATCACGCATTTCGATGCATGATGGGCAAAGGCACCAACTTGCAAATCAATTTAAATGCATGCGACAAAACAAATGAATGCCTTATGCCCTATCATGTTGAGATCAAGGGCATCGGCGACCGAGGGTTGAGACGTGTTTCGTCACTTGGAGTACGAACACACCTCACCTCTCTTGCTTGGTTTGACACCCCAAACCAAGCAAAATGTAATGCATGTATGCAACATGGCTCAAACATGCAAAGTAGCTCAAGTATGCCATATGGGACTAAGGTAATGAACATGCCAAATGCAATGTGCCAAACATGCAAGATGCAATGCCATGCAATCTATCATGCAAGCTAGGATATGAAATCCAACTAGCTAAACAATATGCAAATGTGCAAACATGATACAATGCAAGCATGATACCAAAGCAATGCAACACATCAAACATGCGATTATATACAAAGATGGACTTAAACCGAGATGGGAAGGCCTTAGCCCATCCCAAAACAGTGGCCAAGAATACTAAAATAATGGTTCCAATCATACAAAATAAACATGCCAACCGAAGGGCTTAAGACTAAGGCATGAAAGGCAACTCTCAAGAACACTCAAAGGTGACAAAAATGGACATTAAGCACTCATGTTAAACTCTGAAAAGCATGCGAAGGATGATGCCAAAACATGCTAGGGAATGGGTGCGAGATAGAAGACATTCAAGGCCACAAAGAAAGCATTACTCAACACCTACCCCAAGCAAACATGGCATAGATTTCTCAATGCAAAACAAAGTTTTATCATGCAAAAATGAGCCCTAAAAGCCTCTGATATGGCAGCCCAAAGCCTCAAACACATAGGCATGCACCAAAGCCCCAAACATGGAGCATAAGACCACATCTCTTCAAGGCATTGAAAGGGTAACAAGTGCAATTATGTAAGCATAAAACATGAACTGAAATGGCATAATAAGCGACTCGAAATCACCAAAATAGCCCAACTAAAGCATGCTTATGACTCACACACCTAAGGCTCACAAGCCAAAATGCATGGAGGTTATACAAATCATGGCAAGCATGGCCAAATTAGTACCCAACAAACCTTAAGCATGGAAAAATAATGCTAAAACCTTCTTGGAACCAAACCAAAATCATGCTAGAATGTCATCTCATAACTTAATACATATTAGACCAAAACATGAGATTACAAGGCAAGCATATAATGCATGAAATGGACCATTAATCCAACCAAAAACAGTGACATAATATGACCAAATAACATCCAAAAACCTCTGAAATGGAGCCAAAAAAAACTAAGCATGCATGCTACCTTTGTGAGCCAAAAAAATGAACAAATGAGAGACCAAGGGAAAGGGGTGTCCCTCCCCTATGCAAGACTTCAAGACCCCTTCACCACCACTGAAAATCCACTGGATTTCAGTGGTGAGAAGGCCAATACGCAAAAGGTTCCAAAGCTCAATAAAAGAAAGCACAAAAGGGGCCAAACAAGGCCTAAGAGAGGGAGGTCGACCCCAAACACAAAAGAGACCTTAATGAAGGATCTTAAGCATGCAAAGACAAGACTTTTTTCAGTTATACACAAAACTTAAATCAGTATGCAAGATGGGTTAAAAACTAGTGCAAGAATGGGGAATATAAAGCAACTATACTCACTCTTGAAGAACACTTGAAGAACAGCAAGTCCAGCCCTTTTTTCTGATCAAAACCAACCCAAAACCTCCAAGAACAATCTCTCAACACCTTAAGAACCGAAGTATGGTGTAATACTATGTGTCCTAGTGCAAAACTAAGAAACAAACACACTTTTGAACTCTCAAACACACACAAATGAAGAGAGAGAGGGGGATATAGAGAGAGAGTGGTTTATATATCAGATATATGTGTATTATCTCTGGTTTTGCTTAACCTCTTCAAAGGAAGAGGAAGGTCCTCTTATATAGAGCAAGATGAAGGCTTGAAGCTTTTAAGGGAAACTAAACAAAAAGGTCAAGGGGGTCAAGCTTCTCAAGGAAGCTAACCCACAGGTCCAAGCTTCTTGAGGAAGTTAAGACAAAAGGTTAAGCTTCCTCAAGAAGCTTGAGCAAAGGGTCCAAGCTTCTTGAGGAAGCTAGGACCAAAAGGGTGCAAAGGGTGCAATTCCTCCATACAGGTGTATGGAGGACAAATCCGTGCTCTCCAGCTGGCACAACTGGCATGCATAATGCCTGAAAAAGGCAAAAAGGTGGTACTGGCCAGAAAAGGAGTCCATCGGCCAAATAAATGGTCGGCCAACCGCACAAAGTGCCGACCGGCCATCACCAATGGCCGGTGGCAAGAAGACACGGCCGGTGGCCTCAAGCCATGGCCGGTGAGGCGTGGAGATGGCCAACAAGCCATTCTCTACCTTCCAAAGCAAAAACCAACAAGTGTTTGGTCCAGCCAAGCACAAGACAACCGAGTTGAGAGATCCTGAGGCATGGCGCATAGCCGAGACCTCCGGGAACTCAAAACGAACACGAACATGGATGATCACCGAGTGTTCAAACGGTGATGTCTAAGTCTTGAGGACGGTCAAAAATGGGGTGTCTACACCACTGGTAGCATTGGAACTACGAACAAATAGCCTTTTTGTCGGCTCCTTCTCATCTGTAATAAGCCCCTGTTTCATGGCATATTCGATTTGCACTCTTGTTTCATGAAGCACTATAAATGTAAATAGAGGTAGGACAATCATCTTTTGTAGCAATTGCCATGCAAATTCCTAACAAACATTCTAATTTGGTCCTTCTCGGAAGGCCTCGTGGTCATCATTGAGGCTTTAGCTCTCCATCTTGTCACAAATTCAGAGAAACCCTCCTTCGACTCTTAGTGTGTTGCCTCGAGATCACGAGTTGTGACCTCGATTTGAGTATTGTACGAGTACTGTGCAATGAAAGCCTTGGCCTTCTCTTCCCAATTCTGTTTGACAGAATCTTTTAACTTAGCATACCATATGGCTGCTGTACCTAATATGGTACGGCCAAAGAAAGTCAACTTCTGTGGCCTAGTTATGCCCATCGGCTGCAAGATATCAGAAAACAATCGCAAATGGACCATCGGATCACCAGAGCTGTCAAATCGATCAATGTGCGGCATTTTAAACCGATTCGGTAATGTAACTACAGAATCGGTGTACCCATCCTCTATGTCTGGGATGGAGTTGACCGCTTGCGCTCTTTTGAACAATTTTTCCAGTTTATTGACCTTGAGTGCAGTTGGATCAACCTCAAACTCGAACAGAGCCTCGGTCTGATAAAACGAGGCTTTGGAGGTTTGTGCTGGGATTGGCTTTGCTAGATTGCCCTAGTTTTCCTGAACATTTGTAGTTTGGGCAGTGGCTCCGGGTACTGGGATAACCACGGTAGATACATGGGATGCAGAGGTCGTAGCCAGCTGTGGTTAACCTCGACTTGGCGGGCCACATCCTGCTATAGGTTCTCAACTGTCTCTTGCAGATGGTGTATCAATTTTTTCATACTAGCTGGGGGATACTCTGTCTTTGGAACAGGTGATTGGTTTTGTGCCGTGTTAGATGTAGATGACTGTTTCCAAACCGGATTGGACACAGGTGAGCTGAGGGTTGACTGCTATAGGAACTGGATTAGTGAACTCTGCTTGATTCTCCTCCGTCTTGTAAACGGTGAGAGTGAGGTAAACATGGGTTATCCCTGAACAAGATCCCTAACTTTGCAAAATCTTTCGAATCGGGTCCAGAGTACTCGGGGGATATATGAACTTTCTGAAGCTATGGTTTCAAACTACCTAGCAAAAGAAATAAAGCAAAAGAGTAGTAATCAGAAACAACATAGCACCTCAGCTAAGATGTTATCAACACAGACATAATCAAAGTTGTAGGACTGTACTCCATACAGAATTTTGCCCCTAAAACAAATACCAAATTTGCAATTGCTATGCGCATTCCTATACAGTTTCACTGTAAAGCACATACCAGTTAAGAGAGATCCAAAACACCGCTATGAGGGGTTAGGGTTACCTTGTCCTAGTTTTGTCATGAACTAGGTTTCACTGTTTCAATCAAGCAGTTTCACGTAATCCTGCATACAGGTGAGCATCATGTCCTAGTTTGGAACAGTCACTATGGCTTTACTATATGCAGCCAGGCCGAAGGGTCAGAAGGGAGTACCACAGCAAGAC
The DNA here is from genome assembly GCF_055761805.1 of Camellia sinensis. NCBI lineage: Eukaryota > Viridiplantae > Streptophyta > Magnoliopsida > Ericales > Theaceae > Camellia > Camellia sinensis. The sequence goes on from NC_138964.1 coordinate 78,904,804, forward strand.
TACCTAATATACCTCTCACACCTAATACCGAGAAGTGAAAGGAGAATCAAATGGTACATCGATAGTCCAGATCCAAGGGTTGTGTTCTCAGCATGGCAAAGCCCACGACTGGTCAACCTTTTGGCATGCCTTTGGGCAAGCCTTCGGCAAATCGTCCAAGAATATTAGATGGCAAACACAGTGACTTATGCGCACCAATGCAAACGCAATGCAAAGAGCATATAAGTGTAAATAAAATTTCACATCATGAAGTTCGAGTCAAGTTCTCTAAAGTCCCCAGCAGAGTCGCCAGAAACTGTAGCTCAACTTTTCGTGCTCTTTTCGGATACGACTAGCCCTATAGTTCGGAGTCCCATGGGTTCTGAATCTGATCACACAAGTGCAATGTGAAATAGATAAACACAAAAAAGTCCAAATCCGGCAAATCTTTTGGAAAATCGATTTTGAATCAAAATGCCAAAAATGGACTGCTTTGCCAAATATAGAGTGGCCACATAAATATTTTTGGAAAACTTTGGAAACCCATGACTCATACCAAAGGCCACGTGTCCGTCATCACCAAGATTGTCTCCGCTCAGGAACTTAGGTACAAGAGGGGAAGGTCATGAATTAAGCACCACACTCGCCCGATCAAAGATCGGCCTCTATTAATCATGATGTGATTCTTATTTACACTATACGCTCTTGTTCTAATTATTAGACTAACTTACTATGTGATGCGCACACAAGTATAGACTAATTTGCAAAAATTGGATAAGTGAACTCATATGTACATTCATCAAATTATTCCAATTTGAGCAACTAGCCTTCATCCACAGGCATTTAAGCAATTTATCACTTAAGCAATTAGCCTCATGAAAAGCATGCTAGATAGGACAACAATCACACACATGCAATATGCTAAAGCAATAAAAGCTCACCTAGTACTCCAAGGGAAGCCAAAAAAAGCAAAATAATTAGAAAAATGCATGTTCCTAACCAATGCGATATGACTAATGCAACACATGCGATGTGCAACTAAAAAGCTCAGCTACTAGTTATGACATTTGAAACAACTTAATAGCATGCAGTTTCAACACGTATTCAAAAAAAGTATGTAAACTACAATGATAGCCAAACCTTATGTATCCAAAACAAATGGATGTAAATATGAGAAATGCTAAAAGAAACATGATGTTCTAAGCTATCCAACATACGCGAGTAAATAAAAGGGAGAAAGACGTAGAGTTGGAAGACATACACATTACTACAATTTGGCCCTCGCACAAGAGGGTCCGAATAATTACCCTAGCTAACTGCTACGAATTAACTAACTATTACAAACCAAATGAAGTAAATTAACTACACTAGCTAATTATTACAACACCATAAATTAACTAACTACTTTAGCTAATTAAATAAGTACAACACAAAATTAACTAGTTATTCTACCTAGTTTAATATAAAAACTAACTAACTAATTACAATACACAATTAATTAGCTAATTAATTAACTATTATGAGGCCCGGGGAATGAGGGTTGATCCATGCACGTATGCGGATTTCCATCCAAAAAAGACCCCGTTTTGCTACCGGAATGGCTCTGTTGTACAGTTTGAAAATTGTTCTGTTTTTCCACCTCAGCCTCTGCTCTGCTCTACTGGAAAAGGGACACTGTCTAGCTGGAAGAAGTGGCCGGCAACCCAGAAGTAGTGGCCTGCTGCCTAGTAAAAGTGGCATGTCGCCCACTAATGTTGGTTCTTTCCTGCTATAACAGAGAACAAACAGAGCACAAACAGAGCATTCTCAAAGGATATTTGTCCACCCTGCCTCTCCTTATCATCAAATAGCTCAAAGGAAAGGTAGACCTGATTTGCAAGCCATCAATTGGTGCAATTTTATTTCATGATGACTTATGAATCAAGGGATATAGTTTCAATAAATGCACAATGAAAGACTCACAAACCTCATCCCTATCATGATTTGATCAAGGGAAGTGGTTGACCTTGGAAACTTGAACCATTTCATCACTAACAAGTATGAAATGACTCAAGTCTCCATGCATTCAATTAACATCCAATTGAACACCAAATCATTTTATTATCTTGCTTCATTTTAACCCCAATTTATTACTTCTTTTAATTACCTTTCCATTCCTTAATTCATTTAGTCCAAAAATGAAGATTAAGTCCTCTAATGGAAAGAAGTGTCAAACAATGGGTTGTTTTAGGCATGAGAGAGATGTCATGCCATTGGTAATGAACCTCCGAAAAGATTAAACCATTAAGCACAACGACCTCAATCTCAAGTTTAAACAATCCATCGGTTGAAACAACTCTCAAAGCGAATGAAAAATCAAGAAATGACGGAGATTGCAAAGATGCTTAGAGGTGAACACAAGTATGTAAAAGAAGAAGAAAAAAGCCATCAACTCAAATAGGTTGGTGTCTAATGCCTAAAACACCAAACCTATGAGAACTATTACACTACAAGCATACTATACAAAACATGAATGAAGCTAACTCATAAAAATAGTCCTAAAACAGCCCAAAAAAGTGCTGGAATTAAGACAAAAACAACTACAATAACAAGCTAAAATATTTAGGGATTAAAACTATCACACAAGCTCAAGGAGGGGGGGAAAAACAAGTAATAAACAGCTCAAAAATAGCAAGAGAAGATGAGAAAAAGATGGTACAAAATAATTAGAATGTATACCTCTTAAAGAGGAATGATCCCTTGAATTCCCAAACCATTATTTCAAACTCTCAAGAGCCTCAAGAGCTAAAATGCAAGCTAAAATTACCTCAACAAGGAACTCTATAGGTTTGGTTTAGAGTGTTTGGGAAAAGGTTATTTAAGTTGCAAGAGAGAGAAAGAATTGCAGAGAGAGAGAAATTTTCCAAACTTTTGCTCTCCAAAATTTTCTAAATTCAAATTTTAGAGGGTCATCTATATATAGAAATATATAAGCGACCCTCAAAAATATCCTTACAAAAACAACTGGAATAATGCATGTATTCATGGAGACAGCCAGCAAAAAATATTTGGTTTTTCGCACTAGTGGGCGGCAAGCCACTAATAGTGGGCGGCATGCCACACTAGTGGATCTGTAGGTCTCTGAATGCTCAGGCCTGAAAAACCACTGTTTTGGTCCAAAACAAGGTACAAGGTTTGTACGTTGAAAACTGAGGTTTCTTGCCGAAGAAGTCAAGCATTTGACAAGCATACACATACATCATTGAGTGATCAACCAATGGCGCCCAAGTCTTAAGGGCTGTTAAAAATGGAGTGTCTACAGTAAATATGAATCTAGCAATCCGTAGGTATGTGTTTGCAAATATTCTCATAGAGCACTACCAAAACCACTTTATCCGCTCTTAATCGGAAGGAAATTGGGGCCTACTCCATGCATGTTTTAGGACTTTCATCAACTACACCTCCTAACCAGATTCACACCAAGGAATTTACCCATTTTCTCAATACATTTCAAACTTTCTCAACAATTTCAAAAGTTCACAATGAATCACATCTGAATGCATTTCTTAGAAAGGGATAGAAGTTGAAATCATAAAATTTACATCAAAATTTTCCAATATAGGCAATATCTAAAGTATAATTCAATAATTCCCAACCATTCCAATATTGAAGATCAATTCTCAAAAATTTCATAGTATCATTATCTTTCAATACATAACCAAAGCTCATAGTTTTCCCAAAAATTTCATAAATTCCCATTTCTCAACACATTCTTAAATTTCACAAATCTTATGGTTTGAAGAAAATTTGGGGATTTCTTGATTTAAATATAGATTTCTTAAATTTGCAAGCCAGTAAGTATTTTGAGTGAAGTAATTTGAAGAGTTTATAACAAAATGATAAATTTCCCAATTTTTATGTATTAACATTAATATATATAAAATCCTAATTCTTCAAACATCACAAACTATCAAAATAATACATAATGAAGCTAAATAACATGTACAACGTTAAGAAAATCCCTACCTCAAGTATTAGAAGAGAAGAGAAACAAAAATCGTAATTTTCAACGTTGTTGTTTTGATTTGCTCCGGTCAAAATGACGCCCTCGACATGCCCTTGAAATTGGCCTTAAGAACTACTACCTAAAACTCAATAGATTTTGGTGGATTAGAGAATGTGTGATAATTTTGGTGTGTTTGTAGAGAGAGATGAGAGAGAGAGAGAGAGAGAGAGAGAGAAAGAGAGAGAGAGAGAGTTATGAAAAGTGATCAAAAGGGGAGGGAGGGGATCAGATTGGACATGTTGTACATGAAATTCGAGATAGAAAACACGGAAGACCGCACATGTGGAGACCTTCGCCACATGTGTGGCAACCCCGAACTGCAATGAATTTTTAAGTTGTTGCTCCACCCTGCCGCACATGCAAGCCCAACCAGTTGCACGTGCGAAAACCTGCACACAAATCTAATTTCCTATTGCACAAAACCGCACACACGGGCCCAATAATAGTTCAGGTCAAGATCCAACCCTTATTATTTTTCCTATAAAGATAGTTGTATTAAAAAGTTTTTCTATCAAAAATTGGACTTAGCCTGAAAATTTTCTAAGTATAAAAATTGGATTTTTCAAAATTTATGTTTTTGAAAATAATTTTTGGTGGTAATAGTTCTTCATATATTAAATAGTCAAGTTTGATTTTATGGAATTTTTCTACAAGATATTAATCACTTTACTTTAACGACAAGCTTAAAAATTTTAGTCAAAAATTTATTTTTGTACTAAAACTAGGGGAATCACTTTTTGGTTTACTTGGATTTTGATTTTTTTTATTTTTTATTTTTTGAATCCAAATGGGGGGTATTTCCTTATTTACAATGTACATTTAAGTAAATGAAAAGCCTCTTACATTTCTATTTCATTTACTTAAATGGCTACATATGGAAAGAATGTTGATGTGCTGGGAGTGTCTTAGGAGCTGAGCCTGTGTGACTAGCTGTATCCAGGATGACCGCTTGAGCAGTTGGTTTATCACTCAAACGGTGAGGGGGGTGCATCCAGTACATTATTTTGCAAATCGAAATGCTGAGAGATTGAGTTCACTGCTCGAGCAGTTTGCGCGATATTAGCAACTTAAAAGTTGCATTGTAGATCATTTCTTCCACTTTTTCTTTTTCTCTTCCTTTCCCTTCTCCTCAACTCCAAAAACCCTAGATTTCTCTCTCTAAAAGTCTCTCATTTCGCTCAGAATCAAGCCTAGATCCCCTGCAACAAGTGAAGATGGAGTGAAGATCAATGTTTCTACCGATTGAATCTCATTTTCTTTGAAGCTTTCCTTGTGTTTTCACCTTTTTCCTCCATCCTTGAGGTAGGGATACTTTTAACTTAGTATATCTATGATTTGAGGTATATATGTGGTATTTTCTTAATTATATAGATGTGTGAGATGATTTTGTTATATACAAACAAAAGTGGTTTATACCTAATGTTTTTGGGAAGGAACATAAATGTTTATTGTTGATTATTATTGTTAATGATGGATATTGAATCTAAGTGTAAAAGAGGGAAATGCCCTAATTTGATTTAATAATGGTGCTTGGTTCAATCGACTCCTAAACCTTGAAATTCGGTGACTGATTTGTTACAAATGTGTTGAGACATGCAAGTTTGATTCATCTTGGAAATGTGTGTTAAGATAGATGAACGTTGGATTTGTAGAAATGAGAAATTTGAGGAAATCCTTTTGTTTCTTGCTATTGTTAAATCTTGCTTATAAATTGAATGAACATTAGGCAAATTGGATTTGAAAACTCATGCATCATGTACATTATAATTTTCTCCTGAGATCTTGCAATCTTGTGGATGTTTGGAAAATGTTTAAAAGGGGAATAGCGTATGAGTCTGGGTAATCGAGTCAAATTTTGGGAAATGGTTGTGTATTATATTGGTACCAACATGGGAAGTTAAGGTGCCCAATTGCCCTGTCTTGAGCTTATCGCCGAACGAATGTGGAAAATGGTTTTGGGTTGTCCACTGGTCCTACTATATTATAGTCAGTAATAGTGGAAAACAGATGATTTTGGGTGCCCATTCCCAGCCGTATTAATAGCCGGCAAATGTGGGGGTATTTTTTTTGTATATAAATCTATATATCTATAAGTGTGGTTTTGTGACTCTTACTTGGGACGCCATAGTGTATTTACCACCCCATGGTTGCAAATGAGACTTTGAATGGAAATCATGCATTGAGCATTTTTTTTTAAAGAGAAAATATAGATTTTTGTAACAAGTGCATGGCATAATTATATACATCTTGATTATTTATATACTTTATTAAATGTATTTTCTACTGGGCCATAGTTTACCCTAACTAACAACATTTCAAGAAATGGTGGTGTGATTCTGCCAAAGTGATTTGGCAATGGATGTGTTTTGACTCGAGCACGAAGGCTCACTGGATGTTAATTTTCGAAACTCCAAAACTGTTTTGTGGCTTGGGACTGAGTGTCCATTTTTGTATAATCAAGGACTATCTTTGTAATGTGTATGTCATTAGAACATTTTACTTTGGTATTCTTTCACCCTCTGAACTGTTAACATTCATGATTATATGTTAGTGGACAATGATAAATACTTCATTTGGAATAGTACCATGATAAGGAGATTATTTTGGGTAAAAGACCATGTTCTTTAATGGTATTCATTGTGATGGCTGGAAAATACTTAATCGATTTAATTATAAGTTGGATGATAAGGCCCGCTTGGCCACATGTACAGAAAAGACTCCAAGCTTGGAATTCACTCGAAGGCATACCCATACTCCTGGTTCTATCCTTATACCTAGAACTCAAAATTTTCTAACTCGGAATTGTTAAGAAAGGTTAAGACAGGTCGGAAATGAAATCTTAATGACATCACATGGTAGTCAAGGCTTCGTAAGCAAAACAAATAGTCCAAATATACACATTCAGGTTGGGTCCAAGACCCAAAACATCACAAAAATAACTTTTCATGTTAATAAGCTATTTTTCAGTTAAAGTTTTATTAAACTCATTTTTTTTCTCACCATATCTCCCCACTTTTGGTGAGGACAAAACATAACTTTGGTGAGAATTCTTTTTTCACCATCTCTCACTATTTTTCACCTACTTAACCGTCAAAAAAAGTGAAGGGTTTCATGTTATTACCATTTCTTTTCTTTTCTTACCAACCCCTTCCACCCAAACAGATTATAAGTGTAGAGTAATCCTTGTGAACTCGGATTTGAATTCATGAATAAATAATACTGGAGGTGAATGGGGCAATTATATAGGCTCCTTAAGAAGGGATTCTGAGCTCTAAAAATGATGTAAGATACAAAATCATATACAGATAGGATCAACAGTTCAGTAGGAGACCAAAAAAGAGAAAAATGTCACCTCGAAAAACCAAGACCACGGAGCCGATCCAACCATGTCTTGGCCTGAGAAAATGGAGTTTTGGTTGATATGGCCATGTTCCCCTGTTTGATGCTATTTTATGTTTTTTTGCAAACTCTAGGCAATGGATTTTTTTTTTTTTTTTTTTTTGAAAAGGGTCTTCGGCTTGGGCTACTCAATTTTTCTGAAAAGTAGTGTATTTGAATAATAAAATAAGCCAAAATAAATTAGAAAAAGCCTGGTTCAATTCTAGTCTGTAGGCTTTGTGAAAAGATCATTTTATCCTCATTTATCAAATATTGACAAAAGATTAGAAAGTGACTACCAAATCTTCATTTTAAATAGGATTTTGACGAATTTGGAAAATTCGTAGGTTTTTAATATAAAATGACATGGAAAAGACTATCCGTTTCTAGACCTAGGGTCAAGCTTGAATAGAAATGAATTGCACCTCAAGGGTCCAATGTGGTTTAAATTGGGTAAGAATAGGTTGTTAGGGATGTTTGGATGGTGAAAGTCAATCTCAGTGCATTCAATCTCGGGTTAGAGTTGACAAATAAGAGTTTTCCAATTTACTCTTGAGTTCATCATAGGTAATGTTTCCTAAGCAGAGCCAAGAATTATAGATAGTCAAAATGGGGTGTCTACGTTGAACCGAGTTCTTTGGTGATGATGAACTAGTTCTTGGAGAATGGAGTCATATAATGGTTTTTGGACATTAAAACAAAACCGCTTCAGTTTTTATAACCTTAAATTTTTGTCACGACCTATGTGGGAAATTGAAAAAAATATCTATGCAGGTCATATGGTGGATCTAGTAGACTTTCAAACAAAAGATTATTTGACTGATAATCATTGGTTAATGGGTCTATTGAAATATGACATGTCAAGCCAGTTACGCTTACACATACTGTCCTCAGGTTTGGATTTTACAACCAGTTTTTTCAATCCATTTCACAAGTTGGTTTTTTTTTAATTTATTTTTTTTATTTTATTATTAGCAAAAAGAAGGATTTATTGATGAAAATCCAATGTACAAAGCAAACACTGTGACTTGTCACATCAATAACAAAATGTCCAGTGCACCGAGCATGAAAACAAAGATTTCCAATCTCAACTTAGTTGGAACCGAAAAAAAAAACCATGGCGAGGAACCAACCAAAGAACAAAACAATGAAACAACCAATCTCATGACATACTACCGTAATACATCATAACCAATTCAGGTAAACCATAATGACCACAAGGAAGCCATCTCCTTCATTGTAAGCAATGAAATCCAATCAGGAGGAATTCAATAACAACCTCATCCTTAAAGACAATGGCAAATGCAGAGACATAATAACAGCAACAAAACATCCTAAAATATCCAATTCGAAGCACAACTTCACCAAGCCATTCGAACTCACTGAAGCAGCAACTGTAGGAACCAATAGTAATTGAGCACAACTTCAACATATTTTTTTTTTTAATCAGCAAAACAAGAAACTTTATTGATAGAGAATCAAGGTAAAACCTTACATCTTACATCAATAAATGAATAGGAAACTGAAAATACCAACAACAACTAGATACATGCTATAAGCATCAAAGAAAAAGTTTAGATCCCAACTAGGTTGACACCAAAACATGTTCCTTGACCACAGACATAATTTAAATTCAACCATTGGTGAGCATTCTTAACAGAAGACAACCAACTTGAATTGATTTGGATTTAGCTTCAGCCTTGCAAAAAATGCATAATGCACACGCATTATGATCTAATGCACCTATATTTTTATAGGAACACAGCTGCTTTTGCCAACCAACTAATAAATTGCATCTCAGGAGGGGAAATGTTCTTCCAGATCAAACCTTGACCACAGACACCTAATTTGAATTCAACCATTGATAAGCATTCTTAATGGAAAGCAACCGACTAGCGTCACCCATTGGAGTAGTGTCACGACCCAAACCCGTCCCTATGGGTTTAGCACCGTAATCGGCCAGTAATTCGAGATTACCGAAGGCCTGCTTAACAGTAATATAGTAAAACAGAGTACAGGGGCAAGGCGGAAGCCAAACACAGTAAATAAACAATGTCCAATGAGCTGTGACAGTCTGTATGCCAAAAAGACATTTCACACACATATACATGAACAGTACAGAACAGTATGTACATATATACAATCATTCAGTTCAGGGACCTAATCCCTATTAAACAGTACAATAACAGTCTATACAGTTATACAAAACAGATACAGAGACAAAACGGGGAAATTAAAACACCCCTAAGCCATAACTTGACAGGCTCGGAACCTCACAGTGAGGCACAGTGGTTGGCTTGACAAAACTGGAGCTTACCCTGACGCTTCTAAGCACGGTCTGGTGCCTGTACACCTACATATATATATGAGCAGTGAGCTAAAGCCCAGTGAATAACATAATGCGTAAAGAGGTTAAGAATGAATGTCCTTACAGTAATGAAAACAGTTCGTCAATTCAGTATATCAGTCATTCAGTCATATGTGGTACATCCATTAGGAGTACAGTAAACAGTAGGTCTTAAAAGACCAAACAGTAAATGATGGCCATCAATCAGTAACAGTAGTGGTTCCAATAGGGGAACCGACAGAGATCTCTGTAAAAGTAACAGTAAACAGCAGTTGCTAAGGATGCCACAATACAGTTCAGAATATAGGACATGCATTCATTCAATTAACAGTATCAGTTCAGAAAGCAGTACAGTTCAATTGTTCAAAAGATAATCATTTTGAACATATCTTTAGACAATTGCTACTCACAGAGTTCTGGGCTACAGTAAACCTAGAGCGCGTCCCCAGTCGCTAATGTAACAGCGCCCGCGGTGGGTCTCGTGCTACAGTTCGGACTCAATTTGTGTCACGGTTCTTAATCTGAACCAAAGAGTCCAAATCTGGCAAATCGTTTTGAGAAACAGATTTTTGAAAAAGTAGTGCCAAACATGGACTGCTTTGCCAGATACAGAGTCGCCACCTAAATATTTTTTTAAATGGGGAAATTTAGGAAACCCTGACTCGGTGCCGAAGGCCACATGTCCGTCATCACCGGAGTTGTCTCGGCTCGGGAGCTTGGGTACGATCGGGGAAGGTCAGCTATGAGCACCCCCTTTCGCCCGGTCCGAAGACCGGCCTCTACTAACCGTGATATCCAATTTTGAAAACGTTATGCGTTCTTAAACCAATTGTTAGCCTAGAATTACTATGTTATGCGCGCAGCAAACAAGTATAGACTAGATTGCCTAATTTGGAAAGAAACATTGCATATCCGTTTGTTTTGAAAATGCTTTGGAATTTGCTACTCGCGAGTAGGCTAAAACACGGATTTCAATGAGTTTTTCCAACTCAAACAATCCAACCTTCACCCACAGGCATTCAAGCAGTTTATCTCATGTAAGCACTTAGCCGCATGGCAAGCATACTGTCATGGCAACACTCACATGCATGCTGGATGCTAAAGCAAAAATACTTACATCGTACTCCGTGCCAAAACAGTAAACTAGTTAGCAAACATGCATGTCCTAGTTCATGTTAAAAGTGGCTAATGCATCACATGCAAAATGCGATCTAGGCAGGCTCGGCTAGCCCTAAACATGGCATATGAAATGCGATCAACTATCACATAGTCAATTTTTGAATTGAAGTACGAATGCAGTTAGCGTGATGTACCGAGCCTAATGCATGCAGTACAAATGTATGGATGCACGCATGCATAGCATAAGGTATGCTAAAATAAATGTGCCCTAATCTACCATCATAAGCAGGTAAATAAAAGGGAGAAAGAAGTGGGGGTTGGAAGACATGCACACACACACCCACACTTATTACAAGTTTGCCCTCGCTCGGAGGGACCAAATAAATATTACAAATTAATTAACTACGCGAGCTAATTAAATATTACAAATTAATTATTCTAAGAAAACAGTAAACCGCCTCGGGAAGCGCGCCGCCATGCGTAGGCTGCCTCTGTTTTCTTTCCTGTGCTCCTCTGGAGGCTGCCAAAATTTCAGGACTGCTTCCTTGGATGCTGGGAGACACCACCGGCTGGGTGAAATTGCCACCGGCACTGAGATGTTGCCACCGGCACAAAATTGAAGCTGTCGGCAGAGAAAAGATTGCCGGCCGGCACCTTACACTGCCGGTCGGCAGAGTATTCCTGCAGAACCTGCAACCCACAGCAACAGAGGACAAGGCAAAGCATGGCAGCACATTTCAAGGCATATATGCACCAACCATGTCTCTTATCATTGTAATGACTCAAAGGGACATGTGCCTCGATTCTCGGACCACCAATCACGCATTTCCATGCATGATGGCCCAAAGAACCAAGTATGCAACTTTGATTTCAAATGCATGCAAACCAAATAAACACACAAGGAGGCCTAACCTCTATCATACTCATCTCAAGAGGCAAGGTGATGCATGCAAGATGCAATGCAACTTAGGCATACGAGCTAAGGATGCAACATGCCGATACAAGCAAACATGCAAGATGATGCATGCAAATAAGCCAAGGATGGTCTTAAACATGAATTAGGCAGCTCTAGTTAGGCCCAAAACAGTGGCCATAATATGAAAATGAAGTGCCTCGAAATGCGTGCACACGGGCATGCAAACCGAGGCAATGGCATATGCAATGCAATGGCTAAAACGGCATATAGAATGCAACATGGACTTATACTAACATGAGAGAGCCTCAGCCACACTCACATAAGAGGCCGATGAATGAAAATGGAGTGCCTCGAAATGCGTGCACACGGGCACGCAAACCGAGGCAATGGCATACGCAATGCAATGGCATGGAAATGATATGCAAACATGCCAATGGGATTTCAGCAGCAAAATGAGGGGCAAAACAGCCCCGAAATGAGGCGAAAGTACGCCCGATGCATGGAATTCCTCCCGAAATGCGAAATTAGGCACCCGAAATGGCTTACAGCTACACAAAGCATGCACAACATGGATATGCAATGAATAGACAGTAGCAAGGCAGCCCCAAAATTAGCATTTTACTAGTACAACTCATGGCCAAAAAGCAAACAAAGATAGGGCAACAATGGCATGCAAAAATGGCCCTAAATATGAGATTATGAAGCAACTCACAGCTGCTGTCTCCAAACATGTTAGGGCCCTTCAACAACATTGAATAGGGGCCCAAAATATGCACATTCACAGTTCATGGTAGCCCCGAAATCAGTATACAAACATGCTAGAAATACAATGCAAAACGAGGCTCAAAAGTGGCTATAACATGAGGTATACAAAACATTCACCAAACAGCCAAAGACCCTTAATAAAACATGTTAATAAGGTCAAAATAAAGCCACTTTTAGTTCGGACCAAGGTCCAAAAACAGCAACATCAGGGGCTGCCAAGACATACAAAAATGGGACCAAAAAGAGGATATAAAGGGAAGTACAATATGGAAGTCCCAAACAGTGTTGAGCTCTTCCTCAATGTTGAAGAGGGGCTCAAAATAAGCCTATCTACAGTTTACTACATCCCCAAAAACAGATTACTCATAGGCCAAAAACAACATGCAAGATTAGGGCCTAAAGGAGAGATAAAGAAGGAAGTGCTAGCTACTATCCTCAAACAGCAAGAGGTCCTCAATCAAACATGAAGAGGACCTCAAAATATGATGATTTGAAGTTTGGGTCGGAGCCCAAAGGTGCAAGCAACTATGGCTTAGATATGAAGCAAGAAAAGGCTAGAAAAGGGAAGATGAGGACTCACCCTTGAAGACCAGCAAATCGGCACCTCTTGGACCAAGTTTAGGTGCTCCTAAGCTTTGGAGAACAGCCTCAAGCTACTGGAATGGGCGTTGGATGCCTTGTGCTATGAGTTGATGAAGAAATGGCCCAAGAACAAGGGTGTTTGATGGTTGAATGAGAGAGATATGGAGAGAGATGGAGGGTTGTATGTATGTATATCAGATATATGTCTATATATCTCTGGTTTTTTGTTCCAAAAATCCAACCTGAACAAAGGAGGAGGAGAGGTGCTTATATAAGCAATGCTAAGCTTCTAAGACAAGCTTCAAAGGGGCCAAGGGGTTCAAGGGGGGTGCAAGGCTTCTAGAGGAAGCTAAAACAGCTGGCCAAGCTTCTCCAAGAAGCTTGGCCAAAAGGTTCAAGCTTCTAGAAGGTTAAGGGGTTCAAAGGCTCACAAGGTGCAAAACAAACACACATGCACGTGGGGGATCGATTCTGTGCATTCCAGCTGGCACAGCTGGAATCCACTCAATCTGCAGAATGCTCCGGAAGGTCGTCGGCTAGCAAAAATTGCCGGTCAGCACAATAAAGTGCCGGTCGGCACAATAAATGGCCGGTCGGCACAATAAATTGCCGGCCGGCACAAACAGAGTGCCGATGGGTGGTCGGTGAGGTCAAAAAAGTGCCGGTGGATGTCCATATTGAAGCCCTGGAAGTTAGCTTTCCAATGGCGCAAACCTTGCATCAAAATTCCTCCTGTGCAAAAAGTTATGCCCTTTTTCGTGAAGCCGCGCAGATTCGATCCAACCGGGATGATGCCCGACTTCAACTGATCATATCTCCCCCACCCGGACTTGGCTCTAGGAGATTCTTGAGTGAAAAATGAAGCCCCGGAAGTAAGATTTCCGATGGTGGTGGCCCCATAGCTAAACTCCAAGTGTACAGACAGATAAGCCCGATTCAGCGAGGGCTGCTCGACTCGCTTCTATCCGGATTCATGCCGAACTTCTCCCAAGCTAGTTTTCTCCTCTCCTTTCCTCTTTTCTTCAACTCCAAAACCCTAAACAAAGTGTTTTGAAATATTTGCCTCTCTTCTAGCCGAAGAAACTGATTCTTTGCCCTGCACATCTCTCAACACCGAGCAAACCATCAGTAGTGCCCAAGTCTTAAGGGCGGTCAAAAATGGGGTGTCTACAGTTGCCCCTCTTTGACAGAACTCGAAAGTCATAACAATGACGGGAGTGAATGTCAAAGCCCAGAGACGACCCTTTTTTGACAAGGCTGAAGACTTGGACAAACAAACAAGATACCGATAAATAAATGGTTGTGCCCACAGGCTGCCTACGTATCCCTTTGCAAGGAATCAAACCAGCGTAGTTCAGGGGCATGATGCAAATGATATGCAGGAAGACTTTGATAATTGGACTTATACGCCACGCGAAGCCAGTTTTGAAAGTTGGACTTATACGCTACGCGAAGCCGGTTTTGAAAGTTGGACTTATACGCTACGCGAAGCCGGTTTCGAAAGTTGGACTTATATGCTACGCGAAGCCGATTTGTATTCAAAACAATGCAATGTACTAACAAGTACAAGTGAGGTGCGTAAAATAACGCGAGAGGATACATGCAAGATGCAAGTGAGATGCACAAAAGAGTGCGATGCGCAGAACAGCGTGAACAACTTTGAAATGCACAAAACAGTGCGATTTGCAGAACAGCGCGAATGATAAACTGCACAAAACAGTGCGATTGAGGTGCGCAAAATAGCGCGAATGATAAAATGCACAAAACAGTGCGATTGAGGTGCGCAAAATAGCGCGAATGTAGTTGCACAAAATAGTGCGATTGAGGTGCGCAAAATAGCGCGAATGTAGTTGCACAAAATAGTGCGATACGCAAAATAGAGTGATTGAAATGCACTAAACAGTGCGATACGCTAAACAGCGCGAGTGATTTGAAATGCACTAAACAGTGCGAATGAGATGAAATGCACAAGAAAGTGCGATTGAGATGCGCGAAATAGCGCGAAATGTAAACTGCACAAAACAGTGCGATTGAGGTGCGCAAAATAGCGCGAATGGATGCATGCAAAATGCAAGTAAGGTGCACAAAACAGTGCGATGCACAAGAAAGCGCGAATGTAAACTGCACAAAACAGTGCAATGCGCAAAATAGCGCGAACACATGCAATGCACAAACAAGTGCAATTGAGGTGCGCAAGATAGCGCGAACAAATGCAATGCACAAAATAGTGCGATGCGCAAAATAGCGCGAAGGAAATGTGATGCACAAAACAGTGCGATGCGCAAAATAGCGTGAAGAAAATACAATGCACTAACAAGTGCAAGTAAGGTGCGCAAGATAGCGCGAACAAATGCAATGCACAAAATAGTGCGATGCGCAAAATAGCGCGAAGGAAATGTAATGCACAAAACAGTGCGATGCGCAAAATAGCGCGAAGAAAATACAATGCACTAACAAGTGCAAGTAAGGTGCGCAAGATAGCGCGAACAAATGCAATGCACAAAATAGTGCGATGCGCAAAATAGCGCGAAGGAAATGTAATGCACAAAACAGTGCGATGCGCAAAATAGCGCGAACAAAATGTAATGCACTAACAAGTGCGATGCGCAAAATAGCGCGAACAAAATACAATGCACTAACAAGTGCAAGTAAGGTGCGCATGATAGCGCGAGTGAATGCAATGCACAAAATAGTGCGATGCGCAAAATAGCGCGAAGGAAATGTAATGCACAAAACAGTGCGATGCGCAAAATAGCGCGAACAAAATGTAATGCACTAACAAGTGCGATGCGCAAAATAGCGCGAATAAAATACAATGCACTAACAAGTGCAAGTAAGGTGCGCATGATAGCGCGAGTGAATGTATGTTCTATGCAAATGAGGTGCATTTTCTATGCAAATATGGAAGAGTGCATTTTCTATACAAAAGATACGAGCATTTTCTATGCAAGAAACAGGAGCATATTCTATGCAATATTGAAAGCATATTCTATGCAGAATTGAAAGAAAACATATTCTATGCAATGGAAGGGCATCAAACATGTACTCTGGTGCCTCCGATTTACCTTTCGGAGGACTTTGTAACACACTTAGCTCAAAAAGGGCACACCCTGTTTATGTTGGCAAGAGATAACATCTGCTGCTGCTTTAATTGCCATTCTGACTTGAAGCAGGCTTACACTTGGGGTCGAGATACACTCATACTCCAGAGAAATGGCGAGGTCTGGGGAGGTGCACCTGAAATACAGTCTCAGATCTTTCCAAAGCTAGAACACCCTGAGATGCTCCAAATTTTCCTTTTTTTCTTTTGCTTTGCAGTCTGGAACCTACATAGCTTCAGATAGGTCCTTGTTCTACTGTTCACACTTATCGGGGGTGGACCCTGCAGTTTTATGAAAGAACAAATACTGTTTTGCACAAATGTGGAGAATGGCACAGCATTCTGAGCACAAGATGACTTTTTTGGAAATTGAGAAATGAGTTCTTAACCGGGTATTGAGCCGACGACTGGCCACAGCGAGAAAGACTCAACAACGAAAAACAAAAGGTAAACAACCTAAACACGTCGAGACACGCTCGGAACGACTCAAAGCAAGAATCGAGACAAACAAAACAAAAGACACGACACACAGACGTGCACAGGGAGCCTGTTTCACCGGGTATTATTCCCACCCTTTCTTATTTGTGATTCTCACATCACTCGGCTCTCAAGCTCGGTTTTTCTCT
The DNA here is from genome assembly GCF_055761805.1 of Camellia sinensis. Classification (NCBI taxonomy): domain Eukaryota; kingdom Viridiplantae; phylum Streptophyta; class Magnoliopsida; order Ericales; family Theaceae; genus Camellia; species Camellia sinensis. The sequence goes on from NC_138964.1 coordinate 78,921,661, forward strand.
CAAAACCCTTTTCTCGCTTTTCCTCTCAGCGCACATCTCTCTATTCTTTAATCTCTCATTTTTCATCCCTCCCCTGGGTGGTTGATGGATAAGCTGGAAATTGTGGGCTCTTGCCCCTGGTATTTCGCTAGACTCTTGTTCACAATAGTAAGTTTCTCCCATAGAGGGGTTGTGCTACAACTGGGTGTGTAGCAAATCTGCAGCTAACATCGGTTGATGATGCCCTGCTGGGGAGTTTGGACGTGGTTAGATCTGTCCAGATGAGGGAGTGGAACATCTCGCCCCATTCCAGTTCGTGCTTCGTACTTGACTTGATTCCTCGTTGCTTGGAGGATGAGAGAGCTTTTAGCCCTTTGTTGTTGACTTCAGTTGTGCCCTTTCTGGCAAGTAGAGTGCCCTTTTTGGCAAATACGTCGATGACGGGGCAAACAGAGCGCCTGACTCAACTGTGCCCCTAGTTCATCATTTTAACCATTCTTTGTTTTTGCTTTATACTAAAACAGTTTTGATCAAAATGAGAGTCGGATTAACGTACTTGTTCGATTTTTGACTTGAAAACCGTGCAAGTCAGGCTGCAAGTACTGAAAATTTTCCTTTTTTGGGTCCAAGACAATGGTCCAGTTTTGGAAAATGAAATAGTTTTCGAGAAAATAGTCAACCTCAGTAAAAATTTTCAAAAACTATTTTTCAAACAGTCAATGCTCAACGAGCATGGAACTTACTCTTTGAGATGCACAACCTCGGATCGGAGGCAATGGAAAATTGCCCTTGGTATGAAGGGGGTGGGAGGCAACGGAAAGTTGCCCCTAGTTTGAATGGCGTCTCACGACGGCTTGTGGCAACGGAAAGTTGCCCCTTGTTTGGGATGGTGCCGTAGCAATCCGCAGACAGTCTTCATTGGCGGTGGCCGAACTCTTGGACACAGAGGTGACGAAGACGGTCACAACACATATATGGACACAATCACCTTGAAGGGTGTTGGCCACTGGACTTTGGGGATGAAATTGAAACCATTCCATGGACTGATACGCTTATGAAAGCGTTGGGGGCTGGACTTCATGATGAAGTTGCCTACGTATCCCAAACATGGGAATCAAGCCTTACGTAGTTCGGGGTTAAGGTACACTCGGGTATTTAACCTCTCCTTTTTAGGCTCTAACTTTTGCCAAGGCGCCCGATGTGGGTTTTCGACCTTGCGAGCTTTGTTTTTCTTTTCTTTTCAATTCTTTTCATTTCTTTTCTTTTCATTTCTTTTCATTTCATTTTTCTTTTTTGTTCTCTTTTTTTCTTTTTGCATTTTTTGCTTCTTCTTTTTTTGTATTTTTTCTCTTGCTCTAACTTTTGCCTGGGTCGCCCTTCCGGGTTTTCGGCCCAGCGAGCCTCTCAAGGGTAAAAGTGTAGCTTGGTCCATGCCAAATGGTTTTGAGATCATGAAATCATCTGAATCCAGGAGAATGGCTGCTGATTTGCAAGAGGACTCATCTTCAGCTCTTTGATCGTGTCTGATATCTTTGCCCCTAGTTCGAGGGGTACTTCTGTTCCAGCTTTGCAAGCTTCTTCTGATCTTCTGATCTTTTTGATCTGACTTTCCTGGCCTCTTGTTCGAGGGCTGCTTCAAATTCGGCCACACAGGCCTCACATCGTAGTTGACCGTTGAACCTTCTGAATTCAAGTTCAAGGTTTGGAAGCGAAGGGGTTGAGTCTCGAGGCTGAGAGCGATCCTAGGCTGTACAATCTCAAGAGCGATTCCACACAGGTCTTCGCAGGACCGCGCAAAACATTTTATTTTTGAAAGTTTTTAAGAAAGCGACAAATCGCTCGCGATAAAGATAGTGTGAAACCAGTCTGGATCAAGCCAGGGTCCTTCTCAGTACTCACGCTAACAAGCATGATTTCATTCATTAAGGGCTTAGCATGCCTCTCTTTCTCTCAAATGATCAAAATTTTGCAAATCCCGAGGAATTCCTTCCTCTTCGTTTTCACCGCAGTGTTCAAAAAAAGTTTTGAAAAAACTTAGGTCGATACAATGATTTCAAGGCACAGAAAAGGCAGGCGAAGAGCACTGTCATTCCATTCAATACTTCTGGCACAACTGGCACACGGCAGAAGCAAACACAAGAGTGTGAAAATCACTGCTGTTCATTCAAATCTGTTGGCATAACTGGCTCCCTGGCAGAAACAGACTCAAAAGGACAAACACAAAGCAAAATAGTGATATCCGAAGTAACACCCCCGGAATCACCCAACTTTAACAAAACAGGACTGACTCGATACAACAAGGCAGACCCGACTGACTCAGTATGAAAAGACTGACTCAATACAAATTGAGAAGACTGACCCAATACCCAAGTCAGAAAACACAAAAACTAGCATTCGTAAAATGCTCGAAATAGTGCGTGCCAAACGCCACATCCAGAGTAAACTGAGTGCCACCCACAGGTGGTTCATCCCCTGATCACATATTCGTACTATCCCCCGAGTTCACTGATCCAGTGGTGATAGACTTTTCTGAGTTGGTGCGACGATGACCTCATTGTCAATCAGATCTTGTATTTCGTGGCGAAGACGGAAACACCTATCAGTGACATGGCCAACTTGCTGATGAAAGGCACAGTACTTGGCCGGATCGTAGGAGGAAGGAAGTCTATCTGGCAGTGATCGCGGCTCCAGGGGTTTCAGATCCCCCTCTTTAATCAGGACCCTCAAGGCCGCTGATAGAGACATGTACAGTGGTGCGAACACCCTCTGGCCTCGAGGTGGGTGTTTTGAGGTTTGTGGAGTTTTGCTGGATGCACCAGCAAAGGGATTGGCAGGCGTTGACTGGGTTTGCTGATCGTTTCCGAGCACGGGATTAGGGCTGAAGGGAACATTCCTGGTACAAAGGCCCTTCTCCCGGCTTGCCCCTTGATTCAGAGTGCTCTCATTCTGAGTGGCGAAAGTGTCATCCACAGTTTTTGTGACAACCGCAAGGACTTGCTCTTTGTTCAGTCCCTCAGCTTTCAAAGCCTCAATATCCCACTGAAGGTGTTCATGGGGACCAATGCCTGCTCCTACCTTGTTCTTACCAGTCGCTTCCACTTTGTCAAGAGATTGGCCTTCTTCCAATGCAACCCGTCCCGAAGTTGGGGAGCCTTTAGACATGAACTCCCTGGTACGTGATGTGGTTGATGATGGAGCCAAAACCCCAAAGGCCAGATCTGCCACAGTTCTCTGAAGATCTTCGATCATCCTCATTAGTTCAAATGTAGTAGGCTCGCGAGCCTGGTATAGCTGGGAGGCCCAGACCGGGTGCGCAACAGGCAACCTGGGCGAATGTGGTGCACCACCATCGATCTCGCCCTGCAAACTGATTCCTTGACCTAATGTGGCTGTCATAACCACAGTCTCTTCTGAATTCTGCGCCATCATAAGTCCTGCCTCAGCAAAGGGGAGGCACTGGCTATTCTGTATCAACTTTGCGACTCTTTGAACCTTGGAAGGAAAAACAGGCAGCATGTCAGCCCAAAACGGATCGAACACGGGTGTAGCCGAACAACTATACCCTACTGCTGATCACTGTTCCCAAAAATCGCTGTTCCCAAAATACTGAATCTGATACCCGCAGATAACTGGTTCTCAATTACTGATCCCCAACAATACTGATTCTGGTGCCCTCGGGCCTGATACTCAAATGTGCAAACTGGTATATGCATTCCTGTAGAGATACACTCTAAAAGCACATAGCAAGTAAAGAGAGCCAAAACACCCCTATGTTGGGGTAGGGTTTCCCTGTCCTATTTTGTCAGGAACTGGGATTTCACTACGCACGCAGCGGTTTCAAACAACCTATAATTGGGTAAGCAACCTGTCCTAACTTGGAATGGTCACTATGGATCCGAATATGCACTAGGTCGAATGGTCGAAAAGGGTGCCCCGGGAAACCGGGGTTTGTGTTCCCATGCTGTCAGAGCCCATAGCCGGTCAACCTTACGGACATGCCTTGACAAGACAAGCCTCCGGCAAACCGTTCAAGAATGGCAGATGGCAAACACTGTGTTCCTAGGCGCACCAATGCACATGTAATGCAAAGAAACACATAAATGAGATCAAAACAGGGTATCACAAGTTCGAGTCAAGCTCTCTAAATTTCCCCAGCAGAGTCGCCAGAAACTGTAACAGCGCCCGCGGTGGGCCTCGTGCTACAGTTCGGACTCGATTTGTGTCACGGGTCTTAATCTGAACCAAAGAGTCCAAATCTGGCAAATCGTTTTGAGAAACAGATTTTTGAAAAAGTAGTGCCAAACATGGACTGCTTTGCCAGATACAGAGTCGCCACCTAAATATTTTTTTAAATGGGGAAATTTAGGAAACCCTGACTCGGTGCCGAAGGCCACATGTCCGTCATCACCGGAGTTGTCTCGGCTCGGGAGCTTGGGTACGATCGGGGAAGGTCAGCTATGAGCACCCCCTTTCGCCCGGTCCGAAGACCGGCCTCTGCTAACCGTGATATCCAATTTTGAAAACGTTATGCGTTCTTAAACCAATTGTTAGCCTAGAATTACTATGTTATGCGCGCAGCAAACAAGTATAGACTAGATTGCCTAATTTGGAAAGAAACATTGCATATCCGTTTGTTTTGAAAATGCTTTGGAATTTGCTACTCGCGAGTAGGCTAAAACACGGATTTCAATGAGTTTTTCCAACTCAAACAATCCAACCTTCACCCACAGGCATTCAAGCAGTTTATCTCATGTAAGCACTTAGCCGCATGGCAAGCATACTGTCATGGCAACACTCACATGCATGCTGGATGCTAAAGCAAAAATACTTACATCGTACTCCGTGCCAAAACAGTAAACTAGTTAGCAAACATGCATGTCCTAGTTCATGTTAAAAGTGGCTAATGCATCACATGCAAAATGCGATCTAGGCAGGCTCGGCTAGCCCTAAACATGGCATATGAAATGCGATCAACTATCACATAGTCAATTTTTGAATTGAAGTACGAATGCAGTTAGCGTGATGTACCGAGCCTAATGCATGCAGTACAAATGTATGGATGCACGCATGCATAGCATAAGGTATGCTAAAATAAATGTGCCCTAATCTACCATCATAAGCAGGTAAATAAAAGGGAGAAAGAAGTGGGGGTTGGAAGACATGCACACACACACCCACACTTATTACAAGTTTGCCCTCGCTCGGAGGGACCAAATAAATATTACAAATTAATTAACTACGCGAGCTAATTAAATATTACAAATTAATTATTCTAAGAAAACAGTAAACCGCCTCGGGAAGCGCGCCGCCATGCGTAGGCTGCCTCTGTTTTCTTTCCTGTGCTCCTCTGGAGGCTGCCAAAATTTCAGGACTGCTTCCTTGGATGCTGGGAGACACCACCGGCTGGGTGAAATTGCCACCGGCACTGAGATGTTGCCACCGGCACAAAATTGAAGCTGTCGGCAGAGAAAAGATTGCCGGCCGGCACCTTACACTGCCGGTCGGCAGAGTATTCCTGCAGAACCTGCAACCCACAGCAACAGAGGACAAGGCAAAGCATGGCAGCACATTTCAAGGCATATATGCACCAACCATGTCTCTTATCATTGTAATGACTCAAAGGGACATGTGCCTCGATTCTCGGACCACCAATCACGCATTTCCATGCATGATGGCCCAAAGAACCAAGTATGCAACTTTGATTTCAAATGCATGCAAACCAAATAAACACACAAGGAGGCCTAACCTCTATCATACTCATCTCAAGAGGCAAGGTGATGCATGCAAGATGCAATGCAACTTAGGCATACGAGCTAAGGATGCAACATGCCGATACAAGCAAACATGCAAGATGATGCATGCAAATAAGCCAAGGATGGTCTTAAACATGAATTAGGCAGCTCTAGTTAGGCCCAAAACAGTGGCCATAATATGAAAATGAAGTGCCTCGAAATGCGTGCACACGGGCACGCAAACAGAGGCAATGGCATATGCAATGCAATGGCTAAAACGGCATATAGAATGCAACATGGACTTATACTAGCATGAGAGAGCCTCAGCCACACTCACATAAGAGGCCGATGAATGAAAATGGAGTGCCTCGAAATGCGTGCACACGGGCACGCAAACCGAGGCAATGGCATACGCAATGCAATGGCATGGAAATGATATGCAAACATGCCAATGGGATTTCAGCAGCAAAATGAGGGGCAAAACAGCCCCGAAATGAGGCGAAAGTACGCCCGATGCATGGAATTCCTCCCGAAATGCGAAATTAGGCACCCGAAATGGCTTACAGCTATACAAAGCATGCACAACATGGATATGCAATGAATAGACAGTAGCAAGGCAGCCCCAAAATTAGCATTTTACTAGTACAACTCATGGCCAAAAAGCAAACAAAGATAGGGCAACAATGGCATGCAAAAATGGCCCTAAATATGAGATTATGAAGCAACTCACAGCTGCTGTCTCCAAACATGTTAGGGCCCTTCAACAACATTGAATAGGGGCCCAAAATATGCACATTCACAGTTCATGGTAGCCCTGAAATCAGTATACAAACATGCTAGAAATACAATGCAAAACGAGGCTCAAAAGTGGCAATAACATGAGGTATACAAAACATTCACCAAACAGCCAAAGACCCTTAATAAAACATGTTAAGAAGGTCAAAATAAAGCCACTTTTAGTTCGGACCAAGGTCCAAAAACAGAAACATCAGGGGCTGCCAAGACATACAAAAATGGGACCAAAAAGAGGATATAAAGGGAAGTACAATATGGAAGTCCCAAACAGTGTTGAGCCCTTCCTCAATGTTGAAGAGGGGCTCAAAATAAGCCTATCTACAGTTTACTACATCCCCAAAAACAGATTACTCATAGGCCAAAAACAACATGCAAGATTAGGGCCTAAAGGAGAGATAAAGAAGGAAGTGCTAGCTACTATCCTCAAACAGCAAGAGGTCCTCAATCAAACATGAAGAGGACCTCAAAATATGATGATTTGAAGTTTGGGTCGGAGCCCAAAGGTGCAAGCAACTATGGCTTAGATATGAAGCAAGAAAAGGCTAGAAAAGGGAAGATGAGGACTCACCCTTGAAGACCAGCAAATCGGCACCTCTTGGACCAAGTTTAGGTGCTCCTAAGCTTTGGAGAACAGCCTCAAGCTACTGGAATGGGCGTTGGATGCCTTGTGCTATGAGTTGATGAAGAAATGGCCCAAGAACAAGGGTGTTTGATGGTTGAATGAGAGAGATATGGAGAGAGATGGAGGGTTGTATGTATGTATATCAGATATATGTCTATATATCTCTGGTTTTTTGTTCCAAAAATCCAACCTGAACAAAGGAGGAGGAGAGGTGCTTATATAAGCAATGCTAAGCTTCTAAGACAAGCTTCAAAGGGGCCAAGGGGTTCAAGGGGGGTGCAAGGCTTCTAGAGGAAGCTAAAACAGCTGGCCAAGCTTCTCCAAGAAGCTTGGCCAAAAGGTTCAAGCTTCTAGAAGGTTAAGGGGTTCAAAGGCTCACAAGGTGCAAAACAAACACACATGCACGTGGGGGATCGATTCTGTGCATTCCAGCTGGCACAGCTGGAATCCACTCAATCTGCAGAATGCTCCGGAAGGTCGTCGGCTAGCAAAAATTGCCGGTCAGCACAATAAAGTGCCGGTCGGCACAATAAATGGCCGGTCGGCACAATAAATGGCCGGTCGGCACAATAAATTGCCGGCCGGCACAAACAGAGTGCCGATGGCTGGCCGGTGAGGTCAAAAAAGTGCCGGTGGATGTTCAGATTGAAGCCCTGGAAGTTAGCTTTCCAATGGCGCAAACCTTGCATCAAAATTCCTCCTGTGCAAAAAGTTATGCCCTTTTTCGTGAAGCCGCGCAGATTCGATCCAACCGGGATGATGCCCGACTTCAACTGATCATATCTCCCCCACCCGGACTTGGCTCTAGGAGATTCTTGAGTGAAAAATGAAGCCCCGGAAGTAAGATTTCCGATGGTGGTGGCCCCATAGCTAAACTCCAAGTGTACAGACAGATAAGCCCGATTCAGCGAGGGCTGCTCGACTCGCTTCTATCCGGATTCATGCCGAACTTCTCCCAAGCTAGTTTTCTCCTCTCCTTTCCTCTTTTCTTCAACTCCAAAACCCTAAACAAAGTGTTTTGAAATATTTGCCTCTCTTCTAGCCGAAGAAACTGATTCTTTGCCCTGCACATCTCTCAACACCGAGCAAACCATCAGTAGTGCCCAAGTCTTAAGGGCGGTCAAAAATGGGGTGTCTACAGTTGCCCCTCTTTGACAGAACTCGAAAGTCATAACAATGACGGGAGTGAATGTCAAAGCCCAGAGACGACCCTTTTTTGACAAGGCTGAAGACTTGGACAAACAAACAAGATACCGATAAATAAATGGTTGTGCCCACAGGCTGCCTACGTATCCCTTTGCAAGGAATCAAACCAGCGTAGTTCAGGGGCATGATGCAAATGATATGCAGGAAGACTTTGATAATTGGACTTATACGCCACGCGAAGCCAGTTTTGAAAGTTGGACTTATACGCTACGCGAAGCCGGTTTTGAAAGTTGGACTTATACGCTACGCGAAGCCGGTTTTGAAAGTTGGACTTATACGCTACGCGAAGCCGGTTTCGAAAGTTGGACTTATACGCTACGCGAAGCCGATTTGTATTCAAAACAATGCAATGTACTAACAAGTACAAGTGAGGTGCGTAAAATAACGCGAGAGGATACATGCAAGATGCAAGTGAGATGCACAAAACAGTGCGATGCGCAGAACAGCGTGAACAACTTTGAAATGCACAAAACAGTGCGATGCGCAGAACAGCGCGAATGATAAACTGCACAAAACAGTGCGATTGAGGTGCGCAAAATAGCGCGAATGATAAACTGCACAAAACAGTGCGATTGAGGTGCGCAAAATAGCGCGAATGTAGTTGCACAAAATAGTGCGATTGAGGTGCGCAAAATAGCGCGAATGTAGTTGCACAAAATAGTGCGATACGCAAAATAGAGCGATTGAAATGCACTAAACAGTGCGATACGCTAAACAGCGCGAGTGATTTGAAATGCACTAAACAGTGCGAATGAGATGAAATGCACAAGAAAGTGCGATTGAGATGCGCGAAATAGCGCGAAATGTAAACTGCACAAAACAGTGCGATTGAGGTGCGCAAAATAGCGCGAATGGATGCATGCAAAATGCAAGTAAGGTGCACAAAACAGTGCGATGCGCAAGAAAGCGCGAATGTAAACTGCACAAAACAGTGCAATGCGCAAAATAGCGCGAACACATGCAATGCACAAACAAGTGCAATTGAGGTGCGCAAGATAGCGCGAACAAATGCAATGCACAAAATAGTGCGATGCGCAAAATAGCGCGAAGGAAATGTGATGCACAAAACAGTGCGATGCGCAAAATAGCGTGAAGAAAATACAATGCACTAACAAGTGCAAGTAAGGTGCGCAAGATAGCGCGAACAAATGCAATGCACAAAATAGTGCGATGCGCAAAATAGCGCGAAGGAAATGTAATGCACAAAACAGTGCGATGCGCAAAATAGCGCGAAGAAAATACAATGCACTAACAAGTGCAAGTAAGGTGCGCAAGATAGCGCGAACAAATGGAATGCACAAAATAGTGCGATGCGCAAAATAGCGCGAAGGAAATGTAATGCACAAAACAGTGCGATGCGCAAAATAGCGCGAACAAAATGTAATGCACTAACAAGTGCGATGCGCAAAATAGCGCGAACAAAATACAATGCACTAACAAGTGCAAGTAAGGTGCGCATGATAGCGCGAGTGAATGCAATGCACAAAATAGTGCGATGCGCAAAATAGCGCGAAGGAAATGTAATGCACAAAACAGTGCGATGCGCAAAATAGCGCGAACAAAATGTAATGCACTAACAAGTGCGATGCGCAAAATAGCGCGAATAAAATACAATGCACTAACAAGTGCAAGTAAGGTGCGCATGATAGCGCGAGTGAATGTATGTTCTATGCAAATGAGGTGCATTTTCTATGCAAATATGGAAGAGTGCATTTTCTATGCAAAAGATACGAGCATTTTCTATGCAAGAAACAGGAGCATATTCTATGCAATATTGAAAGCATATTCTATGCAGAATTGAAAGAAAACATATTCTATGCAATGGAAGGGCATCAAACATGTACTCTGGTGCCTCCGATTTACCTTTCGGAGGACTTTGTAACACACTTAGCTCAAAAAGGGCACACCCTGTTTATGTTGGCAAGAGATAACATCTGCTGCTGCTTTAATTGCCATTCTGACTTGAAGCAGGCTTACACTTGGGGTCGAGATACACTCATACTCCAGAGAAATGGCGAGGTCTGGGGAGGTGCACCTGAAATACAGTCTCAGATCTTTCCAAAGCTGGAACACCCTGAGATGCTCCAAATTTTCCTTTTTTTTCTTTTGCTTTGCAGTCTGGAACCTACATAGCTTCAGATAGGTCCTTGTTCTACTGTTCACACTTATCGGGGGTGGACCCTGCAGTTTTATGAAAGAACAAATACTGTTTTGCACAAATGTGGAGAATGGCACAGCACTCTGAGCACAAGATGACTTTTTTGAAAATTGAGAAATGAGTTCTTAACCGGGTATTGAGCCGACGACTGGCCACAGCGAGAAAGACTCAACAACGAAAAACAAAAGGTAAACAACCTAAACACGTCGAGACACGCTCGGAACGACTCAAAGCAAGAATCGAGACAAACAAAACAAAAGACACGACACACAGACGTGCACAGGGAGCCTGTTTCACCGGGTATTATTCCCACCCTTTCTTATTTGTGATTCTCACATCACTCGGCTCTCAAGCTCGGTTTTTCTCTCAAAACCCTTTTCTCGCTTTTCCTCTCAGCGCACATCTCTCTATTCTTTAATCTCTCATTTTTCATCCCTCCCCTGGGTGGTTGATGGATAAGCTGGAAATTGTGGGCTCTTGCCCCTGGTATTTCGCTAGACTCTTGTTCACAACAGTAAGTTTCTCCCATAGAGGGGTTGTGCTACAACTGGGTGTGTAGCAAATCTGCAGCTAACATCGGTTGATGATGCCCTGCTGGGGAGTTTGGACGTGGTTAGATCTGTCCAGATGAGGGAGTGGAACATCTCGCCCCATTCCAGTTCGTGCTTCGTACTTGACTTGATTCCTCGTTGCTTGGAGGATGAGAGAGCTTTTAGCCCTTTGTTGTTGACTTCAGTTGTGCCCTTTCTGGCAAGTAGAGTGCCCTTTTTGGCAAATACGTCGATGACGGGGCAAACAGAGCGCCTGACTCAACTGTGCCCCTAGTTCATCATTTTAACCATTCTTTGTTTTTGCTTTATACTAAAACAGTTTTGATCAAAATGAGAGTCGGATTAACGTACTTGTTCGATTTTTGACTTGAAAACCGTGCAAGTCAGGCTGCAAGTACTGAAAATTTTCCTTTTTTGGGTCCAAGACAATGGTCCAGTTTTGGAAAATGAAATAGTTTTCGAGAAAATAGTCAACCTCAGTAAAAATTTTCAAAAACTATTTTTCAAACAGTCAATGCTCAACGAGCATGGAACTTACTCTTTGAGATGCACAACCTCGGATCGGAGGCAATGGAAAATTGCCCCTGGTATGAAGGGGGTGGGAGGCAACGGAAAGTTGCCCCTAGTTTGAATGGCGTCTCACGACGGCTTGTGGCAACGGAAAGTTGCCCCTTGTTTGGGATGGTGCCGCAGCAATCCGCAGACAGTCTTCATTGGCGGTGGCCGAACTCTTGGACACAGAGGTGAAGAAGACGGTCACAACACATATATGGACACAATCACCTTGAAGGGTGTTGGCCACTGGACTTTGGGGATGAAATTGAAACCATTGCATGGACTGATACGCTTATGAAAGCGTTGGGGGCTGGACTTCATGATGAAGTTGCCTACGTATCCCAAACATGGGAATCAAGCCTTACGTAGTTCGGGGTTAAGGTACACTCGGGTATTTAACCTCTCCTTTTTAGGCTCTAACTTTTGCCAAGGCGCCCGATGCGGGTTTTCGACCTTGCGAGCTTTGTTTTTCTTTTCTTTTCAATTCTTTTCATTTCTTTTCTTTTCATTTCTTTTCATTTCATTTTTCTTTTTTGTTCTCTTTTTTTCTTTTTGCATTTTTTGCTTCTTCTTTTTTTGTATTTTTTCTCTTGCTCTAACTTTTGCCTGGGTCGCCCTTCCGGGTTTTCGGCCCAGCGAGCCTCTCAAGGGTAAAAGTGTAGCTTGGTCCATGCCAAATGGTTTTGAGATCCTGAAATCATCTGAATCCAGGAGAATGGCTGCTGATTTGCAAGAGGACTCATCTTCAGCTCTTTGATCGTGTCTGATATCTTTGCCCCTAGTTCGAGGGGTACTTCCGTTCCAGCTTTGCAAGCTTCTTCTGATCTTCTGATCTTTTTGATCTGACTTTCCTGGCCTCTTGTTCGAGGGCTGCTTCAAATTCGGCCACACAGGCCTCACATCGTAGTTGACCGTTGAACCTTCTGAATTCAAGTTCAAGGTTTGGAAGCAAAGGGGTTGAGTCTCGAGGCTGAGAGCGATCCTAGGCTGTACAATCTCAAGAGCGATTCCACACAGGTCTTCGCAGGACCGCGCAAAACATTTTATTTTTGAAAGTTTTTAAGAAAGCGACAAATCGCTCGCGCTAAAGATAGTGTGAAACCAGTCTGGATCAAGCCAGGGTCCTTCTCAGTACTCACGCTAACAAGCATGATTTCATTCATTAAGGGCTTAGCATGCCTCTCTTTCTCTCAAATGATCAAAATTTTGCAAATCCCGAGGAATTCCTTCCTCTTCGTTTTCACCGCAGTGTTCAAAAAAAGTTTTGAAAAAACTTAGGTCGATACAATGATTTCAAGGCACAGAAAAGGCAGGCGAAGAGCACTGTCATTCCATTCAATACTTCTGGCACAACTGGCACACGGCAGAAGCAAACACAAGAGTGTGAAAATCACTGCTGTTCATTCAAATCTGTTGGCATAACTGGCTCCCTGGCAGAAACAGACTCAAAAGGACAAACACAAAGCAAAATAGTGATATCCGAAGTAACACCCCCGGAATCACCCAACTTTAACAAAACAGGACTGACTCGATACAACAAGGCAGACCCGACTGACTCAGTATGAAAAGACTGACTCAATACAAATTGAGAAGACTGACCCAATACCCAAGTCAGAAAACACAAAAACTAGCATTCGTAAAATGCTCGAAATAGTGCGTGCCAAACGCCACATCCAGAGTAAACTGAGTGCCACCCACAGGTGGTTCATCCCCTGATCACATATTCGTACTATCCCCCGAGTTCACTGATCCAGTGGTGATAGACTTTTCTGAGTTGGTGCGACGATGACCTCATTGTCAATCAGATCTTGTATTTCGTGGCGAAGACGGAAACACCTATCAGTGACATGGCCAACTTGCTGATGAAAGGCACAGTACTTGGCCGGATCGTGGGAGGAAGGAAGTCTATCTGGCAGTGATCGCGGCTCCAGGGGTTTCAGATCCCCCTCTTTAATCAGGACCCTCAAGGCCGCTGATAGAGACATGTACAGTGGTGCGAACACCCTCTGGCCTCGAGGTGGGTGTTTTGAGGTTTGTGGAGTTTTGCTGGATGCACCAGCAAAGGGATTGGCAGGCGTTGACTGGGTTTGCTGATCGTTTCCGAGCACGGGATTAGGGCTGAAGGGAACATTCCTGGTACAAAGGCCCTTCTCCCGGCTTGCCCCTTGATTCAGAGTGCTCTCATTCTGAGTGGCGAAAGTGTCATCCACAGTTTTTGTGACAACCGCAAGGACTTGCTCTTTGTTCAGTCCCTCAGCTTTCAAAGCCTCAATATCCCACTGAAGGTGTTCATGGGGACCAATGCCTGCTCCTACCTTGTTCTTACCAGTCGCTTCCACTTTGTCAAGAGATTGGCCTTCTTCCAATGCAACCCGTCCCGAAGTTGGGGAGCCTTTAGACATGAACTCCCTGGTACGTGATGTGGTTGATGATGGAGCCAAAACCCCAAAGGCCAGATCTGCCACAGTTCTCTGAAGATCTTCGATCATCCTCATTAGTTCAAATGTAGTAGGCTCGCGAGCCTGGTATAGCTGGGAGGCCCAGACCGGGTGCGCAACAGGCAACCTGGGCGAATGTGGTGCACCACCATCGATCTCGCCCTGCAAACTGATTCCTTGACCTAATGTGGCTGTCATAACCACAGTCTCTTCTGAATTCTGCGCCATCATAAGTCCTGCCTCAGCAAAGGGGAGGCACTGGCTATTCTGTATCAACTTTGCGACTCTTTGAACCTTGGAAGGAAAAACAGGCAGCATGTCAGCCCAAAACGGATCGAACACGGGTGTAGCCGAACAACTATACCCTACTGCTGATCACTGTTCCCAAAAATCGCTGTTCCCAAAATACTGAATCTGATACCCGCAGATAACTGGTTCTCAATTACTGATCCCCAACAATACTGATTCTGGTGCCCTCGGGCCTGATACTCAAATGTGCAAACTGGTATATGCATTCCTGTAGAGATACACTCTAAAAGCACATAGCAAGTAAAGAGAGCCAAAACACCCCTATGTTGGGGTAGGGTTTCCCTGTCCTATTTTGTCAGGAACTGGGATTTCACTACGCACGCAGCGGTTTCAAACAACCTATAATTGGGTAAGCAACCTGTCCTAACTTGGAATGGTCACTATGGATCCGAATATGCACTAGGTCGAATGGTCGAAAAGGGTGCCCCGGGAAACCGGGGTTTGTGTTCCCATGCTGTCAGAGCCCATAGCCGGTCAACCTTACGGACATGCCTTGACAAGACAAGCCTCCGGCAAACCGTTCAAGAATGGCAGATGGCAAACACTGTGTTCCTAGGCGCACCAATGCACATGTAATGCAAAGAAACACATAAATGAGATCAAAACAGGGTATCACAAGTTCGAGTCAAGCTCTCTAAATTTCCCCAGCAGAGTCGCCAGAAACTGTAACAGCGCCCGCGGTGGGCCTCGTGCTACAGTTCGGACTCGATTTGTGTCACGGGTCTTAATCTGAACCAAAGAGTCCAAATCTGGCAAATCGTTTTGAGAAACAGATTTTTGAAAAAGTAGTGCCAAACATGGACTGCTTTGCCAGATACAGAGTCGCCACCTAAATATTTTTTTAAATGGGGAAATTTAGGAAACCCTGACTCGGTGCCGAAGGCCACATGTCCGTCATCACCGGAGTTGTCTCGGCTCGGGAGCTTGGGTACGATCGGGGAAGGTCAGCTATGAGCACCCCCTTTCGCCCGGTCCGAAGACCGGCCTCTGCTAACCGTGATATCCAATTTTGAAAACGTTATGCGTTCTTAAACCAATTGTTAGCCTAGAATTACTATGTTATGCGCGCAGCAAACAAGTATAGACTAGATTGCCTAATTTGGAAAGAAACATTGCATATCCGTTTGTTTTGAAAATGCTTTGGAATTTGCTACTCGCGAGTAGGCTAAAACACGGATTTCAATGAGTTTTTCCAACTCAAACAATCCAACCTTCACCCACAGGCATTCAAGCAGTTTATCTCATGTAAGCACTTAGCCGCATGGCAAGCATACTGTCATGGCAACACTCACATGCATGCTGGATGCTAAAGCAAAAATACTTACATCGTACTCCGTGCCAAAACAGTAAACTAGTTAGCAAACATGCATGTCCTAGTTCATGTTAAAAGTGGCTAATGCATCACATGCAAAATGCGATCTAGGCAGGCTCGGCTAGCCCTAAACATGGCATATGAAATGCGATCAACTATCACATAGTCAATTTTTGAATTGAAGTACGAATGCAGTTAGCGTGATGTACCGAGCCTAATGCATGCAGTACAAATGTATGGATGCACGCATGCATAGCATAAGGTATGCTAAAATAAATGTGCCCTAATCTACCATCATAAGCAGGTAAATAAAAGGGAGAAAGAAGTGGGGGTTGGAAGACATGCACACACACACCCACACTTATTACAAGTTTGCCCTCGCTCGGAGGGACCAAATAAATATTACAAATTAATTAACTACGCGAGCTAATTAAATATTACAAATTAATTATTCTAAGAAAACAGTAAACCGCCTCGGGAAGCGCGCCGCCATGCGTAGGCTGCCTCTGTTTTCTTTCCTGTGCTCCTCTGGAGGCTGCCAAAATTTCAGGACTGCTTCCTTGGATGCTGGGAGACACCACCGGCTGGGTGAAATTGCCACCGGCACTGAGATGTTGCCACCGGCACAAAATTGAAGCTGTCGGCAGAGAAAAGATTGCCGGCCGGCACCTTACACTGCCGGTCGGCAGAGTATTCCTGCAGAACCTGCAACCCACAGCAACAGAGGACAAGGCAAAGCATGGCAGCACATTTCAAGGCATATATGCACCAACCATGTCTCTTATCATTGTAATGACTCAAAGGGACATGTGCCTCGATTCTCGGACCACCAATCACGCATTTCCATGCATGATGGCCCAAAGAACCAAGTATGCAACTTTGATTTCAAATGCATGCAAACCAAATAAACACACAAGGAGGCCTAACCTCTATCATACTCATCTCAAGAGGCAAGGTGATGCATGCAAGATGCAATGCAACTTAGGCATACGAGCTAAGGATGCAACATGCCGATACAAGCAAACATGCAAGATGATGCATGCAAATAAGCCAAGGATGGTCTTAAACATGAATTAGGCAGCTCTAGTTAGGCCCAAAACAGTGGCCATAATATGAAAATGAAGTGCCTCGAAATGCGTGCACACGGGCACGCAAACCGAGGCAATGGCATATGCAATGCAATGGCTAAAACGGCATATAGAATGCAACATGGACTTATACTAGCATGAGAGAGCCTCAGCCACACTCACATAAGAGGCCGATGAATGAAAATGGAGTGCCTCGAAATGCGTGCACACGGGCACGCAAACCGAGGCAATGGCATACGCAATGCAATGGCATGGAAATGATATGCAAACATGCCAATGGGATTTCAGCAGCAAAATGAGGGGCAAAACAGCCCCGAAATGAGGCGAAAGTACGCCCGATGCATGGAATTCCTCCCGAAATGCGAAATTAGGCACCCGAAATGGCTTACAGCTACACAAAGCATGCACAACATGGATATGCAATGAATAGACAGTAGCAAGGCAGCCCCAAAATTAGCATTTTACTAGTACAACTCATGGCCAAAAAGCAAACAAAGATAGGGCAACAATGGCATGCAAAAATGGCCCTAAATATGAGATTATGAAGCAACTCACAGCTTCTGTCTCCAAACATGTTAGGGCCCTTCAACAACATTGAATAGGGGCCCAAAATATGCACATTCACAGTTCATGGTAGCCCCGAAATCAGTATACAAACATGCTAGAAATACAATGCAAAACGAGGCTCAAAAGTGGCTATAACATGAGGTATACAAAACATTCACCAAACAGCCAAAGACCCTTAATAAAACATGTTAAGAAGGTCAAAATAAAGCCACTTTTAGTTCGGACCAAGGTCCAAAAACAGCAACATCAGGGGCTGCCAAGACATACAAAAATGGGACCAAAAAGAGGATATAAAGGGAAGTACAATATGGAAGTCCCAAACAGTGTTGAGCCCTTCCTCAATGTTGAAGAGCGGCTCAAAATAAGCCTATCTACAGTTTACTACATCCCCAAAAACAGATTACTCATAGGCCAAAAACAACATGCAAGATTAGGGCCTAAAGGAGAGATAAAGAAGGAAGTGCTAGCTACTATCCTCAAACAGCAAGAGGTCCTCAATCAAACATGAAGAGGACCTCAAAATATGATGATTTGAAGTTTGGGTCGGAGCCCAAAGGTGCAAGAAACTATGGCTTAGATATGAAGCAAGAAAAGGCTAGAAAAGGGAAGATGAGGACTCACCCTTGAAGACCAGCAAATCGGCACCTCTTGGACCAAGTTTAGGTGCTCCTAAGCTTTGGAGAACAGCCTCAAGCTACTGGAATGGGCGTTGGATGCCTTGTGCTATGAGTTGATGAAGAAATGGCCCAAGAACAAGGGTGTTTGATGGTTGAATGAGAGAGATATGGAGAGAGATGGAGGGTTGTATGTATGTATATCAGATATATGTCTATATATCTCTGGTTTTTTGTTCCAAAAATCCAACCTGAACAAAGGAGGAGGAGAGGTGCTTATATAAGCAATGCTAAGCTTCTAAGACAAGCTTCAAAGGGGCCAAGGGGTTCAAGGGGGGTGCAAGGCTTCTAGAGGAAGCTAAAACAGCTGGCCAAGCTTCTCCAAGAAGCTTGGCCAAAAGGTTCAAGCTTCTAGAAGGTTAAGGGGTTCAAAGGCTCACAAGGTGCAAAACAAACACACATGCACGTGGGGGATCGATTCTGTGCATTCCAGCTGGCACAGCTGGAATCCACTCAATCTGCAGAATGCTCCGGAAGGTCGTCGGCTAGCAAAAATTGCCGGTCAGCACAATAAAGTGCCGGTCGGCACAATAAATGGCCGGTCGGCACAATAAATTGCCGGCCGGCACAAACAAAGTGCCGATGGCTGGCCGGTGAGGTCAAAAAAGTGCCGGTGGATGTCCAGATTGAAGCCCTGGAAGTTAGCTTTCCAATGGCGCAAACCTTGCATCAAAATTCCTCCTGTGCAAAACGTTATGCCCTTTTTCGTGAAGCCGCGAAGATTCGATCCAACCGGGATGATGCCCGACTTCAACTGATCATATCTCCCCCACCCGGACTTGGCTCTAGGAGATTCTTGAGTGAAAAATGAAGCCCCGGAAGTAAGATTTCCGATGGTGGTGGCCCCAAAGCTAAACTCCAAGTGTACAGACAGATAAGCCCGATTCAGCGAGGGCTGCTCGACTCGCTTCTATCCGGATTCATGCCGAACTTCTCCCAAGCTAGTTTTCTCCTCTCCTTTCCTCTTTTCTTCAACTCCAAAACCCTAAACAAAGTGTTTTGAAATATTTGCCTCTCTTCTAGCCGAAGAAACTGATTCTTTGCCCTGCACATCTCTCAACACCGAGCAAACCATCAGTAGTGCCCAAGTCTTAAGGGCGGTCAAAAATGGGGTGTCTACAGCTAACCCCACACAGTTACAGATTCAACACACACTAAGCTACACAGTTGGGAAAGATAATAACTTAACCCCTAATTTGCCTCGGTGTGTTCTACATCTATATCCTCATTAAGATGCCTTAAACTAGGCCTACTAATGCCTAGGATGAGATGAGGATGCAAAGATGCACTTTAAAAGCATTTTCAAAATATTCAGAAAACAGGGGTCGCACTCGAGTGTAGATTACTCCGCTCGAGCGGACATGCAGACAAAGGTTTCCGCTCGAGCATATACTTACCCGCTCGAGCGTTCTGCAAAACAGTCAAAAGTGCTGGATAGGTGAAAATCACGCTCGATTGGGTGCTCGACACCCGCTCGAGCATGAGACACAATGTCCTGCTCGAGCGTCAATTATTCCGCTCGAGCGGACATCAAAACAGTGCAAAGTACTGGGAGCACGAATTTCACGCTGGAGCGCCAGTCACCCCGCTCGAGCGTGAGTTCAAAATCTGGAATTTCCAGATTTGAACTTCCAAGCTCAAACCAAGTTCAAATGCATTAAAACCAATTCCTTTCAGCCCTTTTTCCTGGAAAACATTTGTAAATACTTAAAATAACATGATTCAAAGCTCAATTTGTAAAATCAAGGCCCAAAAGGAAGATCAATTCAACTCAATTTGAAACCAATTTTCATGAACATAATTCAAACATAACATGCATGAATTTAAACCATTTCAAAGCTTCAATTTCATGCTCTAATGAGCCAATATTTTCAAAGACAGGGTGAAAACATGGTTTATGATCAAAATATGGACATGCATGTGGCAAATTTATGAAAAATAAGCTCTAAAATGCAAGAGTATACCATGCATGCAATAATTAAGCTATAATTCAACATTATTAGACTAAGACATGACTTAGCTCTCTAGAGGCTCAAGAACCATGCAAGAACAACCTTAAATACATCAATGAAAAGGTGAAATCCTTACCTAAGTCTTGAATCACAAGACTAGAAGCTTAATTAGACAATTGTCCTTCAATTCGTCAAGTTCTCTAACCCAACTCTCAAGAACACTCACTTCTCTCCCTCTCTCCCACTTGGTCGGCAATACAATGGAATGGCTGATGAAATGTTTTGTTTACATGTATAACAAGGCTCAAGTATGTTGGCTAAGTGGCCCACTCAATGGTGGCAAAATGGTAATTAAGTCAACTCATGCAATTTAACTCATTTTAATCCAATTTAATCATACCAAATCACATTTTAGATAAATACACCATAAAATAATACTAATTCCAATGAACACAAATCATCAACCAATTTAAGATTCGGCCGCCGATAAGGCCTTCAATTCGCAATTTAGACACAAAGGCATGAACAGATAATCAAACAG
This sequence comes from Camellia sinensis, assembly GCF_055761805.1. NCBI lineage: Eukaryota > Viridiplantae > Streptophyta > Magnoliopsida > Ericales > Theaceae > Camellia > Camellia sinensis. Next base: position 78,942,140 of record NC_138964.1, read on the forward strand.
TCAACAGATAGACATACAATCAAAAAGATATGCTCAGTCAATTCAGTTCTAGATTTTATTCAGTCAGTTCAGTATTTCAATCAGTTCGATTACTTATCATAATTAGTCTCAGTTTAGCAGTAATCAGTGGTTAATCGGTAAGCAGTGATGAGAGTTGTTACAGTCTCCCCTCCTTAAAAAGAGTTTAGTCCTCTAAACTCGAGTTACCTTCGTTTTGGAAGAAAACAGGATTCAGTGGAAACAGCTCAGGATATCTTTTAGCCATGTCATCTTTCCTTTCCCAAGTGGCATACATGCCACCATGGTTTTGCCAGTCAACTTTCACTAACAGGATCTCCTTGTTTCTCAACTTTTTGAACCGTCTGTTTACAATCTGAATAGGCCGTTCCTCGTAAGTGTAGTTATCACTCAGCACTACACGAGTAGGCTCTATCACGTGGAAAGGATCTCGGAGGTAGTCCCTCAACATAGAAATATGGAAGACGTTGTGCATATGCTCCATTTCAGGAGGAAGCGCAAATTGATACGCCACCAGATTGATTTTCCCAATAATCTCATATGGTCCGACGTATCTCGGCGTTAATTTGCCTTTGACTCCAAAACGAGTCTGGCCTTTCATCGATGTCACTTTCACAAACACGTGATCACCCACTTCATATTCTCTATCCCGTCTTCTGACATCAGCATAACTTTTCTGTCTACTCTGTGCGGTTTTCAGGCTCTGTTTTATCAGTTTCACTTTCTCAGTCGTTTCGCATACAATCTCGGGCCCAAGCAAAGGCCCATCTCCAACTTCTGCCCAGCAAATCGGAGATTTACATTTTCTGCCATACAATGCCTCGAAAGGCGCCATATTAATACTTGAATGATAATTGTTGTTGTAGGCGAATTCAGCCAAAGGCAAATCGCTTTCCCAGTTTTCCTGAAAATAAAGCACACACATTCTCAGTTAATCCTCCAGAGTCCGGATGGTCCTTTCTGACTAGCCATCGGTCTGAGGATGATAAGCACTACTCAGTCTCAATTCAGTACCCAATGCAGTCTGTAAGCTTTGCCAAAATCTCAATGTAAACTTCGAATCCCTGTTAGAAACAATGGACACAGACACTCCATGCAGTCTAACAATTTCAACAATATAGAGTATAGCCAATTTGTACGCATTATAAATAGTCTTAACAGCTAAGAAGTGAGCAGATTTAGCCAGTCTATCAACAATAACCCAAATTGAGTCCATACCTTTACTGGAGCGAGGCAATCCCTCAATAAAATCCATAGTGATATGTTCTAATTTCCACTCCGGTATGGGTAAGGGCTGCAATAAGCCTACGAGTCGTTGATGTTCGGCTTTAACTTGTTGGCAATGAAGACATTTCGATACAAAATCAGCAATTTCTTTCTTCATTCCCGGCCACCAGAAATTCAGTTTCAGATCTTGATACATTTTCGTATTCCCTGGATGGATGGAAAATTTTGAATTGTGGCCCTCTTGCAGAACTCTTCTTTTCAATTCAGAATCATTTGGTACACACAGTCTTTCTTGAAATTTCAGTACATTATTTTCAAATTTGAAACCCGGTCTTGGTTTAGTTTCCCTTTCTTCGATGATCTTCTTCAAGAAGTCATCCAGTTGTTGTTTCTCTTTAATCTCTTCAATCAGTGCTGGTTGAGCAGAAATAGCAGCTATTGTTCCACCTTGTTCTCCCAAAGCGATTTCAATTTCAGATTTTTCAAGGTCACAAAGCAATCCCTTCTGCTCAGTAAGCAAACAGGCCAAATTTCCAATCGATTTCCGACTCAGTGCATCTGCAACGGTGTTGGCTTTTCCCGGATGGTACAAAATCTGTAGGTCATAGTCTTTAATCAGTTCTAGCCATCTCCGCTGTCTCATGTTCAGTTCTTTCTGTGTGAAGAAATATTTCAAACTCTTGTGGTCGGTATATACTTCACATGTCGCCCCATACAGATAGTGACGCCAGATTTTCAGTGCAAATACTACTGCAGCAACTTCCAGATCATGGGTCGGGTAGTTCTTTTCGTGCGGTCTCAGTTGTCAGGAAGCATAAGCAATAACTCTCCCATTCTGCATTAAAACACATCCCAAACCCTTATGAGAAACATCACTAAATACAGTAAAACCATCCGTACCTTAAGGTAGGGTAAGAATCGGTACAATTACAAGTCGAGTTTTCAATTCTAGGAATCCTGATTCTGTTTGGTCAGTCCAGTCAAATGATATCCCCTTCTGAGTTAACTGAGTCAATGGTAAGGCAATTTTAGAGAAATCTTTGACAAATCTTCTATAATATCCAGCCAAACCCAAAAAGCTTCGGACTTCGGTCACATTTGTTGGTCTAGGCCAGTTTACTACAGCTTCAATTTTCTGTGGATCAACGAAAATTCCATCTTTGCTAACAACATGCCCCAAAAACATAACATGATCAAACCAAAATTCACATTTAGACAGTTTAGCATAAAGTTGCTATTCTCTTAGGGTCTGTAGGGCAAGTCTCAGATGATGTTCATGTTCTTCTATACCTTTGGAGTAAATCAGTATATCATCAATGAATACTACAACAAAGTCATCAAGGTATGGTTTAAAGATTCCGTTCATGAGGTCCATAAATGCAGCAGGTGCATTGGTAACTCCGAAAGGCATAACTAAAAATTCGTAATGTCCATACCTCGTTCGAAAAGCAGTTTTGTCAATGTCCTCTGGTTTAACTTTCAACTGATGGTATCCTGATCTGAGGTCGATCTTAGAGAACACTTGAGCACCCTGTAACTGATCAAATAAGTCATCAATACGTGGCAATGGGCATTTATTTTTCATAGTTACCTTGTTCAGTTCATAGTAGTCAATACACAGTCTTAGTGAGCCGTCTTTCTTCTTCACAAATAAAACAGGAGCGCCCCATGGCGAAGTGCTAGGCCTAATGAACTTCTTATCTAGTAGTTCTTGCAGTTGCACTTTCAATTCTTTCACTTCAGTTGGAGCCATTCGGTAAAGAGCTTTAGATACTGGCTGCGTTCCCGGAATCACATCAACGGTAAATTCAATCTCCCTGTCAATCAAATCCCCTGGCAGATTATCTGCAAAAACATCTGGGAATTCTCTGACTATAGGAATACTGTTCACGTTAGGATTATCATCAGTAGATACAGTCAATACAGAACACAGATATCCCTTCCACCCCTTTCTAATCAATTTAACAGCTTTCACAGATGAAATCAAATGCGGAGGAGGTACTACTCCAACCCCATTAAACACAAATTCGGGAAAACCCGGTGGACGGAAAACTACTTGTTTCGTTGTACAGTCTATGGTATCATGGTATTTCGTTAACCGGTCCATTTCCAATATTACATCAAAATGATCAATGTTCAGGGGCGGTAAGTCAATAAACAAATGTGCATCCCCAACAATAATTTCACAAGCAGGGTATATATATGCATAGGTCATAGATCCCCTAATGGGTGATGATACAGCTAACAGATAATTCATGGGTTCTAATGGTCTATTCAGTTTTCGCGAAAAAGCATGCGACACATATGAATGCGTAGACCCCGAAACAATCAGTACATAAGCATTTTGAGTACAAATTGAGAGAATACCTGACACAACGGCCTCAGTATTCTGCACGTCTCCCGATACTAGGGTGAACACTCGGCCCTGCCTCATGGGCTCTTTTCCGGTTGCTTTGGGGTTCGGTTTTGGTGCAACAGTTGATGGTGCCACGCTTGGTGCTGCTTTACTATTGGCTTGTGGAGCAGAGGGGCAGTCTTTAACCATGTGGCCCACCTTGCCACACCTGTAACAGGCTCCAGATATTTTGTAACAGACCCCTTTGTGCTTCTTACCACACTCAGAACAGGGTGGTATGAAACCACTCCCTTGGCTGGGGCTAGTTGTTGACCCCGTATTCTGTTTCTTGTTCAATGGGTTATGCGTGCCTTTCTTGAATTTAAAACCCTGCCTTTTACCACGCCATTAAGACGTTGGTGTTTCAGTTTTCAGTGCTTCGATGTTCGATTCAGCCATCAAGGCTCGGTCAAGAACATTTACATAATTCGGTAATTTCATAACATTTATTCGGTCGAGTATTGCAACGTTAAGGCCGCCTTCAAACTTTCTGGCCTTCTTGTAGTCAGTGTCAACCATATGTGGTGCATATCTAGCAAGCTCGGTGAACTTCGTCACATATTCAGCAACGGACATTGTGTCCTGTCTCAGCTGTTCGAATTCGGTTACTTTCCTGTCCCTAACACACTGAGGGAAGTACTTTTCAAAGAAGGCTCCTTTGAATTGAGCCCAAGTCATAACAGTATTGTCATCACGGATAAGCATCCACCACCTTCTAGCTTCTTCTTGCAGAGTAAAGGTGGCCAATAGCACTTTATGTGCTTCGGAGCACGGAAAAACCTCAAACAATTTTTCTGTCTCGAGAACCCATGATTCAGCTTTTAACAGTTCAAGGCCTTCCTGGAAGGATGGCGGTTTCATTTTTCTAAACTTTTGGGTGAGAGCAATTATGTACCCATCATTAACATTCACATTCTGCTCCGGTTGTACCGGAGGAGGACGTGGGGGCTGTTGATTCTGTTGTTGATCTAGTCTCTCAGTTATTAGTTCCATCATTCTTTCCAGCCTTGCCATTCTTGCCTCAGAGGATGAGGATGAGGATTCATTTGAAGTTCTCGCATTATCCATTTCACTATAGGCAGTTGTAACAGTTATCAACATAGGCAGTCATTTGTTTAAACAGATTAACACATTAGCATATATTCAGTCATGTCATAGTCACACACTTATTATGCTCATGTAATGCCCTAATCGCTTTTCTAGGACATCCTGTAGCTCATTGGGACACGTGTATGCGGTATAACTCGTGGTAAGTATCGCTCTGATACCACTCTCTCACGACCCAAACCCGCCCCTATGGGTTTAGCATCGTAACCGGCCAGTAATTCGAGATTACCAAAGGCCTGCTTAACAGTAATACAGTAAAACAGAGTACAGGGCCGTGGCGGAAACCAAAACAGTAAATAAACAATGTCCAAAAAGCTGTGACAGTCTGTATGCCAAAAAGACTTTTCACACACATATATATGAACAGTACAGAATAGTATGTACATATATACAATCATTCAGTTCAGGGACCTAAGCCCTATTAAACAGTAGAGTAACAGTCTATACAGTTATACAAAACAGATACAGAGACAGACGGGGAAATTAAAACACCCTAAGCCATAACTTGACAGGCTCGGAACCTCGCAGTGAGGCACAGTGGTTGGCTTGACAAAACTGGAGCTTACCCCGACGCTTCTAACCACGGTCTGGTGTCTGTACACCTACATATATATATGAGCAGTGAGCTAAAGCCTAGTGAATAACATAATGCGTAAAGAGGTTAAGAATGAATGTCCTTACAGTAATGAAAATGGTTCGTCAATTCAATATATCAGTCATTCAGTCATATGTGGTACATCCATTAGGAGTACAGTAAACAGTAGGTCTTAAAAGACCGAACAGTAAATGATGGCCATCAATCAGTAACAGTAGTGGTTCCAATAGGGGAACCGACAGAGATCTCTGTAACAGTAACAGTAAACAGTAGTTGCTAAGGATGCCACAATACAGTTCAGAATATAGGATATGCATTCATTCAATTAACAGTATCAGTTCAGAAAGCAGTATAGTTCAATTGTTCAGAAGATAATCATTTTGAACATATCTTTAGACAGTTGCTACTCACATAGTTCTGGGCTACAGTAAAGCTAGAGCGCGTCCCCAGTCGCCAACCCTACACAGTTACAGATTGAACACACACTAAGCTACACAGTTGGGAAAGATAATAACTAATTCCCTAATTTGCCTCGGTGTGTTCTACATCTATATCCTCACTATGATGCCTTAAACTAGGCCTACTAATGCCTAGGATGAGATGAGAATGCAAAGATGCACTTTAAAAGCATTTTCAGAATTTTCAGAAAATAGGGGTCACGCTCGAGCATAGATTACTCCACTCGAGCGGACATGCAGACAAAGGTTTCCGCTCGAGCGTATACTTACCCGCTCGAGCGTTCCGTAAAATAGCCAAAAGTGCTGGATAGGTGAAAATCACGCTCGATTGGGCGCTCGACACCCGCTCGAGCATGAGACACAATGTCCGCCTCGAGCGTCAATTATTCTGCTCGAGCGGACATCAAAACAGTGCAAAGTACTGGGAGCACAAATTTCACGCTCGAGCGCCAGTCACCCCGCTCGAGCGTGAGTTCAAAATCTGGAATTTCCAGATTTGAACTTCCAAGCTCAAACCAAGTTCAAATGCATTAAAACCAATTCCTTTGGGCCCTTTTTCCTGGAAAACATTTGTAAATACTTAAAATAACACGATTCAAAGCTCAATTTGTAAAATCAATGCACGAAAGGAAGATCAATTCAACTCAATTTGAAACCAATTTTCATGAACATAATTCAAACATAACATGCATGAATTTAAACCATTTCAAAGCTTCAATTTCATGCTCTAATGAGCCAATATTTTCAAAGACAAGGTGAAAACGTGGTTTATGATCAAAACATGGACATGCATGTGGCAAATTTATGAAGAACAAGCTCTAAAATGCAAGAGTATACCATGCATGCAATAATTAAGCTATAATTCAACATTATTAGACTAAGACACGACTTAGCTTTCTAGAGGCTTAAGAACCATGCAAGAACAACCTTAAATACATCAATGAAAAGGTGAAATCCTTACCTAAGTCTTGAATCACAAGACTAGAAGCTTAATTAGACAATTGTCCTTCAATTCGTCAAATTCTCTAACCCAACTCTCAAGAACGCTCACTTCTCTCCCTCTCTCGCTCTTGGTCGGCATTACAAGGGAATGGCAGGTGAAATGTTTTGTTTACATGTATAACAAGTCTCAAGTATGTTGGCTAAGTGGCCCACTCAATGGTGGCAAAATGGTAATTAAGTCAACTCATGCAATTTAACTCATTTTAATCCAATTTAATCATACCAAATCACATTTTAGATAAATACACCATAAAATCATACTAATCCCAATGAACACAAATCATCAATCAATTTCAGATTCGGCCGCCGATAAGGCCTTCAATTCGCAATTTAAACACAAAGGCATGAACAGATAATCAAATAGTGAACAGATAGACATACAATCAAACAGATATACTCAGTCAATTTAGTTCCAGATTTTAGTCAGTCAGTTCAGTATTTCAATCAGTTCGATTACTTATCATAATCAGTCTCAGTTTAGCAGTAATCAATGGTTAATCGGTAAACAGTGACGAGGGTTGTTACAGTCTCCCTTCCTCAAAAAGAGTTTAGTCCTCTAAACTCGAGTTACCTTCATTTTGGAAGAAAACAAGATTCAGTGGAAACAGCTCAGGATATCTTTTAGCCATGTCATCTTACCTTTCCCATGTGGCATACATGCCACCATGGTTTTGCCAGTCAACTTTCACTAACGGGATCTCCTTGTTTCTCAACTTTTTGATCCGTCTGTTTACAATCTGAATAGACCGTTCCTCGTAAGTGTAGTTATCACTCAACACTACACGAGTAAGCTCTATCACGTGGAAAGGATCCCGGAGGTAGTCCCTCAACATAGAAATGTGGAAGACGTTGTGCATATGCTCCATTTCATGAGGAAGCGCAACTTGATACGCCACCAGATTGATTTTCTCAATAATCTCACATGGTCCGACGTATCTCGACGCTAACTTGCCTTTGACTCCAAAACGAGTCTGGCCTTTCATCGATGTCACTTTCACAAACACGTGATCACCCACTTCATATTCTCTATCCCGTGTTCTGACATCAGCATAACTTTTCTGTTTGCTCTGTGCGGTTTTCAGTCTCTGTTGTATCAGTTTCACTTTCTCAGTCGTTTTCTATACAATCTCGGGCCCAAGCAAAGGCCCATCTCCAACTTCTGCCCAGCAAATCGGAGATCTACATTTTCTACCATACAATGCCTCGAAAGGCGCCATACTAATACTTGAATGATCACTGTTGTTGTAGGCGAATTTAGCCAAAGGCAAATGGCTTTCCCAGTTTCCCTAAAAATCAAGCACACACATTCTCAGTAAATCCTCCAGAGTCTGGATGGTCCTTTCTGACTGGCCATCGGTCTGAGGATGATAAGCACTACTCAGTCTCAATTCAGTACCCAATGCAGTCCGTAAGCTTTGTCAAAATCTCGATGTAAACTTCGAATCCCTGTCAGAAACAATGGACACAGGCACTCCATGCAGTCTAACAATTTCATCAATATAGAGTATAGCCAATTTGTCCGCATTATAAATTGTCTTAACAGCTAAGAAGTGAGCAGATTTAGTCAGTCTATCAACAATAACCCAAATTGAGTCCATACCTTTACTGGAGCGAGGCAATCTCATAAGAAAATCCATGGTGATATGTTCCCATTTCCACTCCGGTATGGGTAAGGGCTGCAATAAGCCTGCGGGTCGTTGATGTTCGGCTTTAACTTGTTGGCAATGAAGACATTTCGATACAAAATCAGCAATTTCTTTATTCATTCCCGGCCACTAGAAATTCAGTTTCAAATCTTGATGCATTTTCGTTTTCCCCGGATAGATAGAAAATTTTGAATTGTGGCCCTCTTGCAGAACTCTTCTTTTCAATTCAGAATCATTTGGTACACACAGTCTTTCTTGAAATTTCAGTACATTATTTTCAAATTTGAAACCCGGTCTTGGTTTAGTTTCCCTTTCTTCGATGATCTTCTTCAAGAAGTCATCCAGTTGCTGTTTCTCTTTAATCTCTTCAATTAGTGCTGGATGAGCAGAAATAGCAACTATTGTTCCACCTTGTTCTTGCAAAACGATTACAATTTTAGATTTTTCAAGGTCACAAAGCAATTCCTTCTGCCCGGTAAGGAAACAGGCTAAATTTCTAATCGATTTCCGACTCAGTGCATCGGCAACGGTGTTGGCTTTTCCCGGATGATACAAAATCTGTAGGTCATAGTCTTTAATCAGTTCTAGGCATCTCTGTTGTCTCATGTTCAGTTCTTTCTGTGTGAAGAAATATTTCAAACTCTTGTGGTCGGTATATACTTCACATGTCGCCCCATACAGATAGTGATGCCAGATTTTCAGTGCAAATACTACTGCAGCAAGTTCCAGATCATGGGTCGGGTAGTTCTTTTCGTGCGGTCTCAGTTGTTGGGAAGCATAAGCAATAACTCTCCCATTCTGTATTAAAACACATCCCAAACCCTTATGAGAAGCATCCCTAAATACAGTAAAACCATCCGTACCTGAAGGTAGGGTAAGAATCGGTGCAGTTACAAGTCGAGTTTTCAATTCTTGGAATGTTGATTCCCTTTGGTCAGTCCAGTCAAATGATATCCCTTTCTGAGTTAACTGAGTCAACGGTAAGGCAATTTTGGAGAAATCTTTGACAAATCTTCTGTAAGATCCAGCCAAACCCAAAAAAGCTTCGGACTTCGGTCACATTTGTTGGTCTAGGCCAGTTTACTATAGCTTCAATTTTCTGTGGATCAACGGAAATTCCATCTTTGCTAACAACATGCCCCGAAAACATAACATGATCAAGCCGAAATTCATATTTAGATAGTTTAGCATAAAATTTCTGTTCTCTTAGGGTCTGTCGGGCAAGTCTCAGATGATGTTCATGTTCTTCTATACCTTTGGAGTAAATCAGTATATCATCAATGAATACTACAATAAAGTCATCAAGGTATGGTTTAAAGATTCTGTTCATGAGGTCCATTAATGCAGCAGGTGCATTGGTAACTCCGAAAGGCATAACTAAAAATTCGTAATGTCCATACCTCGTTCGAAAAGCAGTTTTGTCAATGTCCTCTGGTTTAACTTTCAACTGATGGTATCCTGATCTGAGGTCGATCTTAGAGAAAACTTGAGCACCCTGTAACTTATCAAATAAGTGAACAATACGTGGCAATGGGCATTTATTTTTCACAGTTACCTTGTTCAGTTCACGGTAGTCAATACACAGTCTCAGTGAGCCGTCTTTCTTCTTCACAAATAAAACAGGAGCGCCCCATGGCGAAGTGCTAGGCCTGATGAACTTCTTATCTAGCAGTTCTTGTATTTGCACTTTCAATTCTTTCAATTCAGTTGGAGCCATTGGGTAAGGAGCTTTAGATACTGGCTGCGTTCCCGGAATCACATCAACGGTAAATTCAATCTCCCTGTCAATCAAATCCCCTGGCAGATTATCTGCAAAAACATCTGCGAATTCTCTGACTATAGGAATACTGTTCACATTAGCATTATCATCAGTAGATACAATCATTACAGAACACAGATATCCCTTACACCCCTTTCTAATCAATTTAACAGCTTTCACTGATGAAATCAAATACGGAGGAGGTACTACTCCAACCCCATTAAACACAAATTCAGGTAAACCCGGTGGACGGAAAACTACTTGTTTCGTTACACAGTCTATGGTAGCATGGTATTTTGTTAACCAGTCCATTCCCAATATTACATCAAAATGATCAATGTTCAGGGACGGTAAGTCAATAAACAATTGTGCATATCCAACAATAATTTCACAAGCAGGGTACATATATGCACAGGTCATAGATCCCCCAGTGGGTGATGATACAGCTAACAGATAATTCATGGATTCTAATGGTCTATTCAGTTTTCGCAAAAAAGCATACGACACATATGAATGCGTAGACCCCGAATCAATTAGTACATAAGCATTTTGAGTACAAATAGAGAGAATACCTAACAAAACGGTCTCGGTATTCTGCACGTCTCCCAGTACTAGGGCGAACACTCGGCCCTGCCTCATGGGCTTTTTCCCGGTAGCTTTGGGGTTCAGTTTTAGTGCAACAGTTGATGCTGCTACGCTTGGTGCAGCTTTACTATTGGCTTGTGGAGCAGAGGGGCAGTCTTTAACCATGTGGCCCACCTTGCTACACCTGTAACAGGCTCCAGATATTTTGTAACAGACCCCTTTGTGCTTCTTGCCACACTCAGAACAGGGTGGTATGAAACCACTCCCTTGGCTGGGGCTAGTTGTTGACCCCGTATTCTGTTTCTTGTTCAATGGGTTATGCTTGCCTTTCTTGAATTTAAAACCCTGCCTTTTACCACGCCATTCAGACGTTGGTGTTTCAGTTTTCAGTGCTTCGATGTTCGATTCAGCCATCAAGGCTCGGTCAAGAACATTTACATAATTCGGTAATTTCAGAACATTTATTCGGTCAAGTATTGCAACGTTAAGGCCGCCTTCAAACTTTCTGGCCTTCTTGTAGTCAGTGTCAACCATATGTGGTGCATATCTAGCAAGCTCGGTGAACTTCGTTTCATATTCAGCAACGGACATTGTGCCCTGTCTCGGTTGTTAAAATTCGGTTACTTTCCTGTCCCTAACACACTGAGGGAAGTACTTTTCAAAGAAGGCTCCTTTGAATTGAGCCCAAGTCATAACCGTATTGTCATCACGGATAAGCATCCACCACCTTCTAGCTTCTTCTTGCAAAGTAAAGGTAGCCAATAGCACTTTATGTGCTTCGGAGCACGGAGAAACCTCAAACAATTTTTCTGTCTCGAGAACCCATGCTTCAGCTTTTAACGGTTCAGGGCCTCCCTGGAAGGATGGCGTTTTCATTTTGCTGAACTTATGGGTGAGAGCAATTATGTACCCATCATTAACATTCACATTCTGCTCCGGTTGTACCGGAGGAGGAGATGGGGGCTGTTGATTCTGTTGTTGATCTAGTCTCTCAGTTATTAGTTCCATCATTCTTTCCAGCCTTGCCATTCTTGCCTCAGAGGATAAGGATTCAGATTCATTTGAAGTTCTCGCATTATCCATTTGACTATAGGCAGTTGTAACAGTTATCAACATAGGCAGTCATTTGTTTAAACAGATTAACACATTAGCATATATTCAGTCATGTCATAGTCACACACTTATCATGCCCATGTAATGCCCTAATCGCTTTTCTAGGACATCCTACAGCTCATTGGGACACGTGTGTGCGGTATAACTCGTCGAAAGTATCGCTCTTAGACCACTCTGTCACGACCCAAACCCGTCCCTATGGGTTTAGCATCATAACCGGCCAGTAATAGGAGATTACCAAAGGCCTGCTTAACAGTAATATAGTAAAACAGAGTACAGGGGCATGGCAGAAGCCAAAATAGTAAATAAACAGTCTCCAATGAGCAGCGACAGTCTGTATGCCAAAAGGACTTTTTACACACATATACATGAACAGTACAAAACAGTATGTACATATATACAATCATTCAATTCAGGGACCTAATCCCTATTAAACAGTACAGTAACAGTCGATACAGTTATACAAAACAGATACAGAGACAGACGGGGAAATTAAAACACCCCTAAGCCATAACTTGACAGGCTCGGAACCTCGCAGTGAGGCACAGTGGTTGGCTTGACAAAACTGGAGCTTACCCCGACGCTTCTAACCACGGTCTGGTGTCTGTACACCTACATATATATATGAGTAGTGAGCTAAAGCCTAGTGAATAACATAATGCATAAAGAGGTTAAGAATGAATGTCCTTACAGTAATGAAAAAAGTTCGTCAATTCAGTATATCAGTCATTCAGTCATATGTGGTATACATGCCACCATGGTTTTGCCTGTCAACTTTCACTAACGGGATCTCCTTGTTTCTCAACTTTTTGATCCGTCTGTTTACAATCTGAATAAGTCGTTCCTCGTAAGTGTAGTTATCACTCAGCACTACACAAGTAGGCTCTATCACGTGCAAAGGATCCCGGAGGTAGTCCCTCAACATAGAAATGTGGAAGACGTTGTGCATATGCTCCATTTCAGGAGGAAGCGCAACTTGATAGGCCGCCAGATTGATTTTCCCAATAATCTCATATGGTCCGACATATCTCGGCGCTAACTTGCCTTTGACTCCAAAACGAGTCTGGCCTTTCATCGATGTCACTTTCACAAACACGTGATCACCCACTTCATATTCTCTATTCCGTCTTCTGACATCAGCATAACTTTTCTGTCTGCTCTGTGCAGTTTTCAGTCTCTGTTGTATCAGTTTCACTTTCTCAGTCGTTTCGTACAAAATCTCGGGCCCAAGCAAAGGCTCATCTCCAACTTCTGCCCAGCAAATCGGAGATCTACTTTTTCTGCCATACAATGCCTCGAAAGGAGCCATACTAATACTTGAATGATAACTGTTGTTGTAGGCGAATTCAGCCAATGGCAAATGGCTTTCCCAGTTTCCCTAAAAGTCAAGCACACACATTCTCAGTAAATCCTCCAGAGTCTGGATGGTCCTTTCTGACCGGCCATCGGTCTGCGGATGATAAGCACTACTCAGTCTCAATTCAGTACCCAATGCAGTCTGTAAGCTTTGCCAAAATCTCGATGTAAACTTCCAATCTCTGTCAGAAACAATGGACACAGGCACTCCATGTACTCTAACTATTTCATCAATATAGAGTATAGCCAATTTGTCCGCATTATAAATTGTCATAACAAGTAAGAAGTGAGTAGATTTAGTCAGTCTATCAATAATAACCCAAATTGAGTCCATACCTTTACTGGAGCGAGGCAATCCCACAATAAAATCCATGGTGATATGTTCCCATTTCAACTCCGGTATGGGTAAGGGCTGCAATAAGCCTGCGGGTCGTTGATGTTCGGTTTTAACTTGTTAACAATGAAGACATTTCGATACAAAATCAGCAATTTCTTTCTTCATTCCCAGCCACCAGAAATTCAGCTTAAGATCTTGATACATTTTCGTATTTCCTGGATGGATCGAAAATTTTGAATTGTGGCCGTATCTCGACGCTAACTTGCCTTTGACTCCAAAACGAGTCTGGCCTTTCATCGATGTCACTTTCACAAACACGTGATCACCCACTTCATATTCTCTATCCCGTGTTCTGACATCAGCATAACTTTTCTGTTTGCTCTGTGCGGTTTTCAGTCTCTGTTGTATCAGTTTCACTTTCTCAGTCGTTTTCTATACAATCTCGGGCCCAAGCAAAGGCCCATCTCCAACTTCTGCCCAGCAAATCGGAGATCTACATTTTCTACCATACAATGCCTCGAAAGGCGCCATACTAATACTTGAATGATCACTGTTGTTGTAGGCGAATTTAGCCAAAGGCAAATGGCTTTCCCAGTTTCCCTAAAAATCAAGCACACACATTCTCAGTAAATCCTCCAGAGTCTGGATGGTCCTTTCTGACTGGCCATCGGTCTGAGGATGATAAGCACTACTCAGTCTCAATTCAGTACCCAATGCAGTCCGTAAGCTTTGTCAAAATCTCGATGTAAACTTCGAATCCCTGTCAGAAACAATGGACACAGGCACTCCATGCAGTCTAACAATTTCATCAATATAGAGTATAGCCAATTTGTCCGCATTATAAATTGTCTTAACAGCTAAGAAGTGAGCAGATTTAGTCAGTCTATCAACAATAACCCAAATTGAGTCCATACCTTTACTGGAGCGAGGCAATCTCATAAGAAAATCCATGGTGATATGTTCCCATTTCCACTCCGGTATGGGTAAGGGCTGCAATAAGCCTGCGGGTCGTTGATGTTCGGCTTTAACTTGTTGGCAATGAAGACATTTCGATACAAAATCAGCAATTTCTTTATTCATTCCCGGCCACTAGAAATTCAGTTTCAAATCTTGATGCATTTTCGTTTTCCCCGGATAGATAGAAAATTTTGAATTGTGGCCCTCTTGCAGAACTCTTCTTTTCAATTCAGAATCATTTGGTACACACAGTCTTTCTTGAAATTTCAGTACATTATTTTCAAATTTGAAACCCGGTCTTGGTTTAGTTTCCCTTTCTTCGATGATCTTCTTCAAGAAGTCATCCAGTTGCTGTTTCTCTTTAATCTTTTCAATCAGTGCTAGTTGAACAGAAATAGCAGCTATTGTTCCACCTTGTTCTCGCAAAACGATTTCAATTTCAGATTTTTCAAGGTCACAAAGCAATTCCTTCTACCCGATAAGAAAACAAGCTAAATTTGCAATCGTTTTTCGACTCAGTGCATCGGCAATGGTGTTGGCTTTTGCCAGATGGTAAAAAGTCTGTAGGTCATAGTCTTTAATCAGTTCTAGCCATCTCCGCTGTCTCATGTTCAGTTCTTTCTGTGTGAAGAAATATTTCAAACTCTTGTGGTTGGTATATACTTCACATGTCGCCCCATACAGATAGTGACGCCAGATTTTCAATGCAAATACTACTGCAGCAACTTCCAGATCACGGGTCGGGTAGTTCTTTTCATGCAGTCTCAGTTGTCGGGAAGCATAAGCAATAACTCTCCCATTCTGCATTAAAACACATCCCAAACCCTTATGAGATGCATCACTAAATACAGTAAAACCATCCGTACCTTAAGGTAGGGTAAGAATCGGTGCAGTTACAAGTCGAGTTTTCAATTCTTGGAATGCTGATTCCCTTTGGTCAGTCCAGTCAAATGATATCCCCTTCTAAGTTAACTGAGTCAACGGTAAGGCAATTTTGGAGAAATCTTTGACAAATCTTCTGTAATATCCAGCCAAACCCAAAAAGCTTCGGACTTCGGTCACATTTGTTGGTCTAGGCCAGTTTACTATAGCTTCAATTTTCTGTGGATCAACGGAAATTCCATCTTTGCTAACAACATAACCCAAAAACATAACATGATCTAGGCAAAATTTACATTTAGACAGTTTAGCATAAAGTTTTTGTTCTCTTAGGGTCTGTAGGGCAAGTCTCAGATGATGTTCATGTTCTTCTATACCTTTGGAGTAAATCAGTATATCATCAATGAATACTACAATAAAGTCATCAAGGTATGGTTTAAAGATTCTGTTCATGAGGTCCATAAATGCAGTAGGTGCATTGGTAACTCCGAAAGGCATAACTAAAAATTCGTAATGTCCATACCTTGTTCGAAAAGCAGTTTTGTCAATGTCCTCTGGTTTAACTTTCAACTGATGGTATCCTGATCTGAGGTCGATCTTAGAGAACACTTGAGCACCCTGTAACTGATCAAATAAGTCATCAATACGTGGCAATGGGCATTTATTTTTCACAGTTACCTTGTTCAGTTCACGGTAGTCAATACACAGTCTCAGTGAGCCGTCTTTCTTCTTCACAAATAAAACAGGAGCGCCCCATGGCGAAGTGCTAGGCCTGACGAACTTCTTATCTAGCAGTTCTTGCAGTTGCACTTTCAATTCTTTCACTTCAGTTGGAGCCATTCGGTAAGGAGCTTTAGATACTGGCTGCGTTCCCGGAATCACATCAACGGTAAATTCAATCTCCCTGTCAATCAAATTGTCACGACCCGAACCCGCCCCCGTGGGTTAAGGACGTAACCGGCCAGTAATCATGAGATTACCTACGGCCTCAAACTGTTCTAAACGTATTTTAACAGAGTTAATGGGGGGCCAAACGGAAGCAAAATTAAAAACTTTGTCCATAGAGCCGTGCTTATATGCACATCAAACAAACCATACTCAGATACGTTAATAACTCACATCAAAAGTACAGCTTCACAAAATTCATTACAGACAGGATCGTCCAAAACGAGTCAACCTATAACAGACTATGTACAGACATGCACTGGGTCCTTGCCAACAAGACAAAACATAGGTACATAGTAAAAGGGCAAGGATGGTCTCATGCGCGAGGCACAAGGCTGACTCTCCCAAAACTCCTGTTGTTCCTAGCAGACTTCACTGGGGCTGGGTTTGGACTTCCCTTGGCTCACCTACAAATACATGAATGAGCGTGAGCGATAGCCCAGTGAATAATATCAAATATAACAGTTACATAACAATATGTAGATCAACATGCTCCAAACGGCCTTGGGCCCAATTCATACTTCTGTTTAACAGCAAAATATATATATAACTATACGAAATGCAAGTCAAGTAACTGTAGTTCCAAACATTCTGGCCTTTGGCCCATCCGGGTTTCCATTCATGGCAAAACGGCCTTCGGCCCATTCATTCATGTCAAACGGCCTTTGGCCCATTCATTCATGTCAAACGGCCTTTGGCCCATTCATTCATGTCAAACGGCCTTTGGCCCATTCATTCAAGTCAAACGGCCTTTGGCCCATTCATTCATGTCAAACGGCCTTTGGCCCATTCATTCATGTCAAACGGCCTTTGGCCCATTCATTCATGTCAAACTTTTGTCCACAATCCCAATTAACAACTCATAATATTTATAGGGGAATAACAATTGGACATTGACAAGTTTTCAAATATTGATATTACTCACAGTGATCGGCTTGTGGATGCGCCCTGGAGCTTGACCCTACACATTTCATGAATACAAAAGGGTCACTAACAGTTCAATCCGTTCTTTAATTCACATATTCCTCTTTAGGCTTTGTTCTTATCTCATTAACTCATTTACAATGCTTAACACATGCCTAGGAGTGCTTACAAGTGAAAGAGAACGGAAAACGAATCACAAAATGCATGAACAAAATTCCAGGAAACAGGGTCCCCGCTCGAGCGTAAGATTCTCCGCTTGAGCGGACCCTTAAGGCCTGCAAGGTACTGGTTGCACAAAAGATGCGCTCGAGCTGAAGGTCCGTCTACAAAAATCCACGCTCGAGCGTGAAATGTCCCGCTCGAGCGGGCATCCAACTCTACAAAAATGCTGGGAGCACGATTTTCCCGCTCGAGCGGCCATTACCCCGCTCGGGCGGACCTCAAAAATCTGGGTTTCCCAGATCGTGTTCTTGAGCTCCAAATCAGTTTTCCATCTACATTTCTTGCATGCAATGGTTCAAATTACACATTTACACATGCTAACATGCTACTAATGCAGATTACAACATTAGGAAGCTCAATTACATGAATTATCTACATGCATGTCCCAAATTGTCTCAAACCCATCATCAACATGCTCAAATTCAACATTCAAGACTTATACTCCCATGATTTGTACATGCATGTGGGAGATGCTCATCATTCTCAACTTAGATGGTACAAATGGTGACTACAATATGAGCTTTACCCAAAACTCCACATGAATCATGTGTTTCAAGCTCAAACATGCAAATTCAAAGTAATTTCTTACATGCATGAGTTCTAAGACTTCAATCTCAACAAAAATCAACTCATTACATGTTCTTGATCACAAACAACCCTTGAACTTACAAATTACAAGTAAGAGTTCATGAAATCACTTACCTAAGAGCTTCAACACTCAAGCCCTAGCCAAATCTTGAGCTAGATCTTCAAATTCCCAAGTCTTGAGCCCAAATTACACAAATCTCTCCCTTTTTCTCTCAATGGCCGGCCTCTCTCTCACTCTCAATTGTCTAACTCAGATTTTGAGTTTTAAGAGAGCTAAAGGAGAGCACAATACAAATATACAACAAGCCCCACTAACAAATATTTTAATATAAAATAATGGGGTACTTAATTTCTCAATTTAATCAGTTTAAATTGACCAGAATCAAATTTCAATTAAATTTCACCGTAGGCCCTAAAAACTATGCCAACCACAATGGCGTAATCAATTTCGGGTTCCGTGGCCGATAAGGCCCTCAATTAAATTTCCAAAACAGACTACTCAAACAGATATTCCTACGATGAACAGATAAAATTTCAAACCACATATTTTCACATAGTGGAACACAAAATCATATCAAAATACATAATCACATCATGTTAAGGACCAATTAACATACTACGGAACAGGGGTGTCACAGTCTTCCCCCCTTTAGGAAGTTTGGTCCTCCAAACTTAACTTACCTTCGTCGGGAAACAAATGTGGATAGCGTAGACGCATTTCCTCCTCTTTTTCCAATGTAGCATCTGTCCCATAGTGTTCCTTCCATTCCACTTTCACCATTGGAATGGATTTGTTTCTCAATTCTTTCACTTGTCGGTCAACAATTCTTTTCGGCCATTCAGCATATTCCATATTTTCATCAATAGCAATCTGGTGATAATCAATCACATGCAACGGGTCTCGGAGGTAACCCCTCAACATTGACACATGAAACACATTGTGGATTTGCTCAAATCCCGGTGGCAAAGCAACTCTATAAGCAACTGGACCAAGTTTCTCCAAAATTTGAAACGGCCCAATATAACGGGGCGTCAACTTGCCCTTTTTCCCAAACCTGACTTGGCCTTTCATTGGAGAAACACGGATGAACACATGGTCGCCGACCTCATACTCAAGAGGTCTTCTCCGGACATCTGCATAACTCTTCTGTCGGTCTTGAGCTGTTTTGAGCCTTTGCCGAATAGTTTTGATCTTTTCAGAGGTGTCTTGTACAATTTCAGGCCCGAGCAAAGCTCTGTCCCCGACCTTTGTCCAACAAATAGGTGATCTACACCTCCTACCATACAAAGCCTCGTATGGTGCCATACCGATGCTGGAGTGGAAGCTATTATTATAGGCAAATTCTGCAAGTGGCAGGTAATCTTCCCAACTCCCCTGAAAATCCAAAGCACACATGCGAAGCATATCTTCCAAAGTCTGTATTGTTCGTTCTGACTGCCCATCTGTCTGTGGGTGGAATGCAGTGCTGAACCTTAGTTCTGTCCCCATAGCTTCCTGCAAACTCTTCCACAATCTAGATACAAACTTCGGATCTCTATCCGACACAATGGATACTGGAACTCCATGTAAGCGGACAATTTCATCAACATAAATAGTAGCCAACCTGTAAGCAGTAAATGTAGTTTTGACAGGCAGAAAATGTGCAGATTTAGTCAGTCTATCAACTACAACCCAAACAGAATCCATACCGCGGGAAGTCCGAGGTAGGCCAACAACGAAATCCATGGTCACATGTTCCCACTTCCACTCAGGAATGGGGAGAGGTTGAAGTAGACCGCCTGGTTTCTGATGTTCAGCCTTAACTTGCTGACACTGAAGGCACTTGGACACATGTTCTGCAATCTCTTTCTTCATTTTAGGCCACCAATAGGTTTGTTTCAAATCCCGATACATTTTATTGTTACCCGGATGCATAGCAAATACGGATCTGTGGGCTTCATCTAAGACCCTCTTCTTTAGCTCCGGAATAACTGGAACACATATTCGGTTTCGAAATTTCAACATTCCATTCTCGATACTGAACTCTGCTTTTGGGCTGACTTCAAATTCATCAATTACCTTTCTGAGGAACTCATCCTCTTTCT
Organism: Camellia sinensis; assembly: GCF_055761805.1. Lineage (NCBI taxonomy): Eukaryota > Viridiplantae > Streptophyta > Magnoliopsida > Ericales > Theaceae > Camellia > Camellia sinensis. The sequence continues at coordinate 78,962,338 of NC_138964.1, forward strand.
GTTTTTGCTTGATTTCATCAACAATTGCCGGCTCGGCTGTAATAGCGGCTATCAATCCGCCCTGTTCGCACACTACCACTTCAATTTCAGACTTTTCAAAGTCTTGCAAAATCTCCCTTTGTTCAGTAAGCAAGCAAGCCATACTCCCTGTTGATTTCCTGCTCAAGGCATCAGCCACTGTATTAGCTTTTCCGGGGTGATACTGAATTTCTAGGTCGTAATCTTTTATCAATTCCAGCCATCTTCTCTGACGCATATTCAACTCTTTCTGCGTGAAGAAGTATTTTAGGCTTTTATGATCTGTGTAGACTTCACACTTTGCCCCATACAAATAATGCCGCCAGATTTTCAAAGCAAAAACAACTGCGGCCAATTCTAGGTCATGTGTTGGATAATTCTTCTCATGTGGCCTCAACTGTCGGGAGGCGTAAGCAATAACCTTTCCGTTCTGCATTAACACACAACCCAAACCCTTATAAGATGCGTCACTGAAAATCACAAAATTTTCCGTACCTGAAGGTAGTGTCAAAATTGGTGCAGTGGTCAATCTTGTCTTCAATTCATGAAAGGCTGATTCTCTTTCACTATTCCACTCAAATGGTTGTCCTTTACGTGTCAATTGGGTAAGAGGCACAGCTAATTTCGAAAAGTCCTTTACAAACCTTCTGTAGTACCCAGCTAAGCCCATGAAACTGCGAACTTCTGTCACATTAGTTGGTGTAGGCCAATTCACAATTGCTTCTATTTTCTGCGGGTCCACTGAAATTCCTTCCTTGTTGACCACGTGCCCTAAGAAAATAACCTCATCCAACCAAAACTCACATTTCTTTAACTTAGCAAATAGTTTTCTTTCCCGAAGTATTTGTAAAACAGTCCTCAAATGATGTTCGTGTTCAAGTCTATCTTTAGAGTATATTAAAATATCATCGATGAAGACAACAACAAACTCATCAAGGTAGGTTTTAAAAATTCTATTCATTAAGTCCATAAATGCTGCCGGAGCATTAGTCACTCCAAATGGCATAACAAGAAACTCAAAATGACCATACCCCGTTCTGAATGCGGTTTTCTCAACATCTTCTGCCTTAACCTTCAGCTGATGATACCCGGATCTCAAATCAATCTTAGAAAACACCTGTGATCCCTGCAACTGGTCAAATAAGTCATCAATACGGGGTAAGGGATATTTATTCTTTATCGTTACCTTGTTCAAATCCCGGTAATCAATACATAGGCGTAAGGTACCATCCTTTTTCTTTACAAATAACACTGGTGCGCCCCAAGGCGAAGTACTGGGCCGGATAAACCCTTTATCAAGAAGGTCTTGCAACTGTTCTTTTAATTCTTTCATTTCGGCTGTAGCCATCCTGTAGGGAGTTTTAGAAATAGGTTGGGTGCCTGGCACAGTTTCAATAGTAAACTCTATCTCCCTGTCTACCAATTCCCCTGGTAATTCATTTGGAAACACATCTGGGAATTCTCTAACGATGGGAATATCATTCAATTCAACATTCACGGATTGTTCAGTCAATACATAACACAAATAACCCTGGCATCCCTTCCTGATCAATTTACATGCTTTCATTGCAGATATCAAATATGGTGGAGGTACTACCCCATTTCCCACAAACACAATTTCTTTCTGTTCTGGTGGTTTAAATACAACCCTCTTTGTCACACAATCTATAGTGGCACAATATTTGGTCAACCAATCCATGCCCAAAATTACATCAAAGTGTCTAAAGTTTAAGGGCAACAAATCTACATACAGGGTAGCATCCTCAATATGCATGTCACAAAACCGATATATATAGTCACATAACACAGATTCCCCCGATGGAGCAGACACACATAACAAATATGGCAACAATTCTAGGGGTCTTTTCAGTCTAGATGCAAATGCATATGTCACAAATGAATGCGTTGATCCAGAATCAATTAACACAAGAGCATCCTGATTACATATCGAGATAGTACCTGAGACAACGGCATTGGCATTCCGTGTATCACCCGGAACGAGTGCAAAGACTCTCCCTTGTCTCACTGTATCCCCAGTAGTAGCAGATCTCAAAGTGTTTCCCGGCTTCGGGATCGATGCAGTGGAGCTAGCAGCTATCTTCCCACTATTCTGATTACAATCTCGGGCTATATGCCCTCGTTTCCCACACTTAAAACAGGCTCCCGATGCACGGTAACAAACTCCACGGTGCCTTTTGCTACAAGTGTTGCACATGGGAGTCGTGTCTCGGGAAGAACTTGAGGTAGTTGAGGAGCCCGTGTTTTGCTTTTTCAGAAATTTCTTCTTCAAAAAGAAGCCTTGTCTTTTGTTGCCTCTCCATTCGGTTGTTGGCTTAGCTTGTCTAGCTATATTAGCCTCTGATATGATGGCCCGGTCAAGCACCCCAATGTAGGTCTCCAATTTCAGGACATTCACCCGCTCTAGGATGTCACTTCGGAGCCCACCTTCAAAATGCCTTGCCTTCTTATAATCAGTGTCAATTACGTGTGGTGCAAACCTGGCCAACTCAGTAAATTTGGCCTCATACTCAGCTACAGTCATACTGTCTTGTTTGAGTTCCATGAACTCTGCCACTTTCCTGTCCCGGACACACTGCGGGAAGTACTTGTCATAGAAGATTTCCAAAAATTTCGCCCAATCAATATCTCTGTGGTTTTCCCTCATCAACATCCACCATCTTCTCGCTTCATCTTCTAGCATAAAGGTGGCTAGAAGCACTTTCTGTGTATCCGAGCACGGAAACACCTCAAACAGTTTTTCAATCCCAAGTACCCAAGCTTCGGCTTTTAAGGGATCTAGTCCACCATGGAACTGTGGTGGTTTCATTTTCTTGAATTCCTTAGTGAGAGCGATTATCCGATCATCATTTTGATTATCTGGCACAGGTGGTGCCGGAGGTGGAGGTGGCGGATGTGGTTGCTGCCACTGTTGTTGCCACTCCTGTTGCTGTCTCAAAGCTTCTGCCATTTCCTGAATCAGTCTTTCCATTCTGTCCAGTCTGGCAGCAGAGGATTCCTCTAACTCATCACCTCTGGTTCTCACCATCTAATTAAACTTGCATTATATTCCATACCAAAGGTACACAAGTACACATACACTAAGGAGCACATATTTCCAGATAATTCGTAATGCAAGTAGTTCACAACTTACACATATAATTATTCATAACAAAACATTTAAGCATATAATCAATGCTTCCAAACTCGTATTTATCACATGAATGCATCCTAGATCTTATCTAGACGCTTATTGCTCTTTTTGGACAAGTGTGTGAGTTATTAACTCGTGCTCTGATACCACTTTGTCACGACCCGAACTCGCCCCCGTGGGTTAAGGACGTAACCGGCCAGTAATCATGAGATTACCTACGGCCTCAAACTGTTCTAAACGTATTTTAACAGAGTTAATGGGGGGCCAAACGGAAGCAAAATTAAAAACTTTGTCCATAGAGCCGTGCTTATATGCACATCAAACAAACCATACTCAGATACGTTAATAACTCACATCAAAAGTACAGCTTCACAAAATTCATTACAGACAGGATCGTCCAAAACGAGTCAACCTATAACAGACTATGTACAGACATGCACTGGGTCCTTGCCAACAAGACAAAACATAGGTACATAGTAAAAGGGCAAGGATGGTCTCATGCGCGAGGCACAAGGCTGACTCTCCCAAAACTCCTGTTGTTCCTAGCAGACTTCACTGGGGCTGGGTTTGGACTTCCCTTGGCTCACCTACAAATACATGAATGAGCGTGAGCGATAGCCCAGTGAATAATATCAAATATAACAGTTACATAACAATATGTAGATCAACATGCTCCAAACGGCCTTGGGCCCAATTCATACTTCTGTTTAACAGCAAAATATATATATAACTATACGAAATGCAAGTCAAGTAACTGTAGTTCCAAACATTCTGCCCTTTGGCCCATCCGGGTTTCCATTCATGGCAAAACGGCCTTCGGCCCATTCATTCATGTCAAACGGCCTTTGGCCCATTCATTCATGTCAAACGGCCTTTGGCCCATTCATTCATGTCAAACGGCCTTTGGCCCATTCATTCATGTCAAACGGCCTTTGGCCCATTCATTCATGTCAAACTTTTGTCCACAATCCCAATTAACAACTCATAATATTTATAGGGGAATAACAATTGGACATTGACAAGTTTTCAAATATTGATATTACTCACAGTGATCGGCTTGTGGATGCGCCCTGGAGCTTGACCCTACACATTTCATGAATACAAAAGGGTCACTAACAGTTCAATCCGTTCTTTAATTCACATATTCCTCTTTAGGCTTTGTTCTTATCTCATTAACTCATTTACAATGCTTAACACATGCCTAGGAGTGCTTACAAGTGAAAGAGAATGGAAAACGAATCACAAAATGCATGAACAAAATTCCAGGAAACAGGGTCCCCGCTCGAGCGTAAGATTCTCCGCTCGAGCGGACCCTTAAGGCCTGCAAGGTACTGGTTGCACAAAAGATGCGCTCGAGCTGAAGGTCCGTCTACAAAAATCCACGCTCGAGCGTGAAATGTCCCGCTCGAGCGGGCATCCAACTCTGCAAAAATGCTGGGAGCACGATTTTCCCGCTCGAGCGGCCATTACCCCACTCGAGCGGACCTCAAAAATCTGGGTTTCCCAGATCGTGTTCTTGAGCTCCAAATCAGTTTTCCATCTACATTTCTTGCATGCAATGGTTCAAATTACACATTTACACATGCTAACATGCTACTAATGCAGATTACAACATTAGGAAGCTCAATTACATGAATTATCTACATGCATGTCCCAAATTGTCTCAAACCCATCATCAACATGCTCAAATTCAACATTCAAGACTTATACTCCCATGATTTGTACATGCATGTGGGAGATGCTCATCATTCTCAACTTAGATGGTACAAATGGTGACTACAATATGAGCTTTACCCAAAACTCCACATGAATCATGTGTTTCAAGCTCAAACATGCAAATTCAAAGTAATTTCTTACATGCATGAGTTCTAAGACTTCAATCTCAACAAAAATCAACTCATTACATGTTCTTGATCACAAACAACCCTTGAACTTACAAATTACAAGTAAGAGTTCATGAAATCACTTACCTAAGAGCTTCAACACTCAAGCCCTAGCCAAATCTTGAGCTAGATCTTCAAATTCCCAAGTCTTGAGCCCAAATTACACAAATCTCTCCCTTTTTCTCTCCATGGCCGGCCTCTCTCTCACTCTCAATTGTCTAACTCAGATTTTGAGTTTTAAGAGAGCTAAAGGAGAGCGCAATACAAATATACAACAAGCCCCACTAACAAATATTTTAATATAAAATAATGGGGTACTTAATTTCTCAATTTAATCAGTTTAAATTGACCAGAATCAAATTTCAATTAAATTTCACCGTAGGCCCTAAAAATTATGCCAACCACAATGGCGTAATCAATTTCGGGTTCCGTGGCCGATAAGGCCCTCAATTAAATTTCCAAAACAGACTACTCAAACAGATATTCCTACGATGAACAGATAAAATTTCAAACCACATATTTTCACATAGTGGAACACAAAATCATATCAAAATACATAATTACATCATGTTAAGGACCAATTAACATACTACGGAACAGGGGTGTCACACAAATCCCCTAGCAGATTATCTGGAAAAACATCTGGAAATTCTCTGACTATAGGAATACTGTTCACGTTAGCATTATCATCAGTAGAGACAGTCAATACAGAACACAGATATCCCTTACACCCCTTTCTAATCAATTTAACAGCTTTCACTGATGAAATCAAATACGGAGGAGGTACTACTCCAACCCCATTAAACACAAATTCAGGTAAACCCGGTGGACGGAAAACTACTTGTTTCGTTACACAGTCTATGGTAGCATGGTATTTCGTTAACCAGTCCATTCCCAATATTACTTCAAAATGATCAATGTTCAGGGGCGATAAGTCAATAAACAAATGTGCATCTCCAACAATAATTTCACAAGCAGGGTACATATATGCACAGGTCATAGATCCCCCAGTGGGTGATCATACAGCTAATAGATAATTCATGGGTTCTAATGGTCTATTCAGTTTTCGCAAAAAAGCATGCGACACATATGAATGCGTAGACCCCGAATCAATCAGTACATAAGCATTTTGAGTACAAATAGAGAGAATACCTAACACAACGGTCTCGGTATTCTGCACGTCTCCCGGTACTAGGGCGAACACTCGGCCCTGCCTCATGGGCTCTTTTTCGGTAGCTTTGGGGTTCGGTTTTGGTGCAACAGTTGATGGTGCCACGCTTGGTGCAGCTTTACTATTGGCTTGTGGAGCAGAGGGGCAGTCTTTAACCATGTGGCCCACCTTGCCACACCGGTAACAGGCTCCAGATATTTTGTAACAGACCCCTTTGTGCTTCTTGCCACACTCAGAACAGGGTGGTATGAAACCACTCTCTTGGCTGGGGCTAGTTGTTGACCCCGTATTCTGTTTCTTGTTCAATGGGTTATGCTTGCCTTTCTTGAATTTAAAACCCTGCCTTTTACCACGCCATTCAGACGTTGGTGTTTCAGTTTTCAGTGCTTCGATGTTCGATTCAGCCATCAAGGCTCGGTAAAGAACATTTACATAATTCGGTAATTTCAGAACATTTATTCGGTCAAGTATTGCAACGTTAAGGCCGCCTTCAAACTTTCTGGCCTTCTTGTAGTCAGTGTCAACCATAGGTGGTGCATATCTAGCAAGCTCGGTGAACTTCGTTTCATATTCAGCAACGGACATTGTGCCCTGTCTCGGTTGTTAAAATTCGGTTACTTTCCTGTCCCTAACACACTGAGGGAAGTACTTTTCAAAGAAGGCTCCTTTGAATTGAGCCCAAGTCATAACCGTATTGTCATCACGGATAAGCATCCACCACCTTCTAGCTTCTTCTTGCAGAGTAAAGGTAGCCAATAGCACTTTATGTGCTTCGGAGCACGGAGAAACCTCAAACAATTTTTCTGTCTCGAGAACCCATGCTTCAGCTTTTAACGGTTCAGGGCCTCCCTGGAAGGATGGCGGTTTCATTTTGCTAAACTTTTGGGTGAGAGCAATTATGTACCCATCATTAACATTCACATTCTGCTCCGGTTGTACCGGAGGAGGAGATGGGGGCTGTTGATTCTGTTGTTGATCTAGTCTCTCAGTTATTAGTTCCATCATTCTTTCCAGCCTTGCCATTCTTGCCTCAGAGGATGAGGATTCAGATTCATTTGAAGTTCTCGCATTATCCATTTGACTATGGGCAGTTGTAACAGTTATCAACATAGGCAGTCATTTGTTTAAACATATTAACACATTAGCATATATTCAGTCATGTCATAGCCACACACTTATCATGCTCATGTAATGCCCTAATCGCTTTTCTAGGACATCCTATAGCTCATTGGGACACGTGTGTGTGGTATAACTCGTCGAAAGTATCGCTCTTATACCACTCTGTCACGACCCAAACCCGCCCCTATGGGTTTAGCACCGTAACCGGCTAGTAATCCGAGATTACCAAAGGCCTGCTTAACAGTAATACAATAAAATAGAGTACAGGGGCATGGCGGAAGTCAAACCAGTAAATAAACAATGTCCAATGAACTGTGACAGTCTGTATGCCAAAAAAACTTTTCACACACATATACATGAACAGTACAGAACAGTATGTACATATATACAATCATTCAGTTCAGGGACCTAATCCCTATTAAAAAGTACAGTAGCAGTCTATACAGTTATACAAAACAGATACATAGACAGACGGGGAAATTAAAACACCCCTAAGCTATAACTTGACAGGCTTGGAACCTCGCAGTGAGGCACAGTGGTTGGCTTGACAAAACTGGAGCTGACCCTGACGCTTCTAACCACGCTCTGGTGCCTGTGCACCTACATATATTTATGAGCAGTGAGCTAAATCCTAGTGAATAACATAATGCGTAAAGAGGTTAAGAATGAATGTCCTTATTGTAATGAAAACAGTTCGTCAATTCAGTATATCAGTCATTCAGTCATATGTGGTACATCCATTAGGAGTACAGTAAACAGTAGGTCTTAAAGACCGAACAGTAAATGATGGCCATCAATCAGTAACAGTAGTGGTTCCAATAGGGGAACCAACAGAGATCTCTGTAACAGTAACAGTAAAAGTAGTTGCTAAGGATGCCACAATGCAGTTCAGAATATAGGACATGCATTCATTCAATTAATAGTATCAGTTCAGAAAGCAGTACAGTTCAATTGTTCAAAAGATAATCATTTTGAACATATCTTTAGACAATTGCTACTCACAGAGTTCTGGGCTACAGTAAAGCTAGAGCGCGTCCCCAGTCGCTAACCCTACACAGTTACAGATTGAACACACACTAAGCTACACAGTTGGGAAAGATAATAACTTAATCCCTAATTTGTCTCGGTGTGTTCTACATCTATATCCTCATTAAGATGCCTTAAACTAGGCCTACTAATGCCTAGGATGAGATGAGGATGCAAAGATGCACTTTAAAAGCATTTTCAGTATTTTCAGAAAATAGGGGTCACGCTCGAGCGTAGATTACTCCACTCGAACGGACACGCAGACAAAAGTTTCCGCTCGAGCGTATACTTACCCGCTCGAGCGTTCTGTAAAACAGTCAAAAGTGCTGGATAGGTGAAAATTACGCTCGATTGGGCGCTCGACACCCGCTCGAGCATGAGACACAATGTCCCGCTCGAGCGTCAATTATTCTGCTCGAGCGGACATCAAAACAGTGCAAAGTACTAGGAGCACGAATTTCACGCTCGAGCGTCAGTCACCCCGCTCGAGCGTGAGTTCAAAATCTGGAATTTTCAGATTTGAACTTGCAAGCTCAAACCAAGTTCAAATGCACTAAAACCAATTCCTTTGGGCCCTTTTTCCTAGAAAACATTTGTAAATACTTAGAATAACATGATTAAAAGCTCAATTTCTAAAATCAAGGCCCAAAAGGAAGATCAATTCAACTCAATTTGAAACCAATTTTCATGAACATAATTCAAACATAACATGCATGAATTTAAACCTTTTCAAAAATTCAATTTCATGCTCTAATGAGCCAATATTTTCAAAGACAAGGTGAAAACATGGTTTATGATCAAAACATGGACATGCATGTGGCAAATTTATGAAGAACAAGCTCTAAAATGCAAGAGTATACCATGCAAGCAATAATTAAGCTATAATTCAACATTATTAGACTAAGACATGACTTAGCTCTCTAGAGGCTCAAGAACCATGCAAGAACAACCTTAAATACATTAATGAAAGGGTGAAATCCTTACCTAAGTCTTGAATCACTAGACTAGAAGCTTAATTAGACAATTGTCCTTCAATTCGTCAGGTTCTCTAACCCAACTCTCAAGAACACTCACTTCTCTCCTTCTCTCCCTCTCGGTCGGCAATACAAGGGAATGGCTGATGAAATGTTTTGTTTACATGTATAACAAGGCTCAAGTATGTTGGCTAAGTGGCCCACTCAATGGTGGCAAAATGGTTATTAAGTCAACTCATGCAATTTAACTCATTTTAATCCAATTTAATCGTATCAAATCACATTTTAGATAAATACACCATAAAATCATACTAATTCCAATGAACACAAATCATCAATCAATTTCAAATTCGGCCGCCGATAAGGCCTTCAATTCGCAATTCAAACATAAAGGCATGAACAGATAATCAAACAATCAACAGATAGACATACAATCAAATAGATATACTCAGTCAATTCAGTTCCAGATTTTAGGCAGTCAGTTCAGTATTTCAATCAGCTCGATTACTTATCATAATCAGTCTCAGTTTAGCAATAATCAGTGGTTAATCGGTAAACAGTGACGAGGGTTGTTACAGTCTCCCCTCCTTAAAAAGAGTTTAGTCCTCTGAACTCGAGTTACCTTCGTTTTGGAAGAAAACAGGATTCAGTGGAAACAGCTCAGGATATCTTTTAGCCGTGTCATCTTCCCTTTCCCAAGTGGCATACATGCCACCATGGTTTTGCCAGCCAACTTTCACTAACGGGATCTCCTTTTTTCTCAACTTTTTGATCCGTCTGTTTACAATCTGAATAGGCCGTTCCTCATAAGTGTAGTTATCACTCAGCACTACACGAGTAGGCTCTATCACGTGGAAAGGATCCCGGAGGTAGTCCCTCAACATAGAAATGTGGAAGACGTTGTGCATATGGTCCATTTCAGGAGGAAGCGCAACTTCATACGCCACCAGATTGATTTTCTCAATAATCTCATATGGTCCGACGTATCTCGGCGCTAACTTTCCTTTGACTCCAAAACGAGTCTGGCCTTTCATCGATGTCACTTTCACAAACACGTGATCACCCACTTCATATTCTCTATCCCGTCTTCTGACATCAGCATAACTTTTCTATCTGCTCTGTGCGGTTTTCAGTCTCTGTTGTATCAGTTTCACTTTCTCAATCGTTTCTTATACAATCTCGGGCCCAAGCAAAGGCCCATCTCCAACTTCTGCCCAGCAAATCGGAGATCTACATTTTCTGCGATACAATGCCTCGAAAGGAGCCATACTAATACTTGAATGATAACTGTTGTTGTAGGCGAATTCAGCCAAAGGCAAATGGCTTTCCCAGTTTCCCTAAAAATCAAGCACACACATTCTCAGTAAATCCTCCAGAGTCTGGATGGTCCTTTCTGACTGGCCATCGGTTTGAGGATGATAAGCGCTACTCAGTCTCAATTCAGTACCCAATGCAGTCTATAAGCTTTGCCAAAATCTCGATGTAAACTTCGAATCCCTGTCAGAAACAATGGATGCAGGCACTCCATGCAGTCTAACAATTTCATCAATATAGAGTATAGCCAATTTGTCTGCATTATAAATTGTCTTAACAGGTAAGAAGTGAGCAGATTTAGTCAGTCTATCAATAATAACCCAAATTAAGTCCATACCTTTACTGGAGCGAGGCAATCCCACAATAAAATCCATGGTGATATGTTCCCATTTCCGCTCCGGTATGGGTAAGGGCTGCAATAAGCCTGCGGGTCGTTGATGTTCGGCTTTAGCTTGTTGGCAATGAAGACATTTCGATACAAAATCAACAATTTCTTTCTTCATTCCCGGCCACCAGAAATTCAGTTTCAGATCTTGATACATTTTCGTATTTCCTGGATGGATAGAAAATTTTGAATTGTGGCCCTCTTGCAGAACTTTTCTTTTCAATTCAGAATCATTTGGTACAAACATTCTTTCTTGAAATTTCAGTACATTATTTTCAAATTTGAAACTCGGTCTTGGTTTAGTTTCCCATTCTTCGATGATCTTCTTCAAGAAGTCATCCAGTTGCTGTTTCTCTTTAATCTCTGCAATCAGTGCTGGTTGAGCAGAAATAGCTGCTATTGTTCCACCTTGTTCTCGCAAAACGATTTCAATTTCAGATTTTTCAAGGTCACAAAGCAATTCCTTCTGTCCGGTAAGCAAACAGGCTAAATTTCCAATCGATTTCCGACTCAGTGCATAGGCAACAGTGTTGGCTTTTCCCGGATGGTACAAAGTCTGTAGGTCATAGTCTTTAATCAGTTCTAGCCATCTCCGCTGTCTCATGTTCAGTTCTTTTTGTGTGAAGAAATATTTCTAACTCTTGTGGTCGGTATACTCACATGTCGCCCCATACAGATAGTGACGCCAGATTTTCAGTGCAAATACTACTGCAGTAAGTTCCAGATCAAGGGTCGGGTAGTTCTTTTCATGCGGTCTCAGTTGTCGGGAGCATAAGCAATAACTCTCCCATTCTGCATTAAAACACATCCCAAACCCTTATGAGAAGCATCACTAAATACAGTAAAACCATCTGTACCTTAAGGTAGGGTAAGAATTGGTGCAGTTACAAGTCGAGTTTTTAATTCTTGGAATGCTGATTCCGTTTGTTCAGTCCAGTCAAATGATATCCCCATCTGACTTAACTAAGTCAACGGTAAGGCAATTTCGGAGAAATCTTTGACAAATCTTCTGTAATATCCAGCCAAACCCAAAAAGCTTCGGACTTCGGTCATATTTGTTGGTCTAGGCTAGTTTACTACAGCTTCAACTTTCTGTGGATCAACGGAAATTCCATCTTTGCTAACAACATGCCCCAAAAACATAACATGATCAAGCCAAAATTTACATTTAGACAGTTTAGCATAAAGTTTCTGTTCTCTTAGGGTCTGTAGGGCAAGTCTCAGATGATGTTCATGTTCTTCAACACCATTGGAGTAAATCAGAATATCATCAATGAATACTACAATAAAGTCATCAAGGTATGGTTTAAAGATTCTGTTCATGAGGTCCATAACTGCAGTAGGTGCATTGGTAACTCCGAAAGGCATAACTAAAAATTCGTAATGTCCATACCTCGTTCGAAAAGTAGTTTTGTCAATGGCCTCTGGTTTAACTTTCAACTGATGGTATCCTGATCTGAGGTCGATCTTAGAGAACACTTGAGCACCATGTAACTGATCAAATAAGTCATCAATACGCGGCAATGGGTATTCATTTTTCACAGTTACCTTGTTCAGTTCACGGTAGTCAATACACAGTCTCAGTGAGCCATCTTTCTTCTTCACAAATAAAACAGGAGCGCCCCATGGCGAACTGCTAGGCCTGATGAACTTCTTATCTAGCAGTTCTTGCAGTTGCACTTTCAATTCTTTCACTTCAGTTGGAACCATTCGATAAGGAGCTTTAGATACTGGCTGCGTTCCCGGAATCAAATCAACGGTAAATCCAATCTCCCTGTCAATCAAATCCCCTAGCAGATTATCTGGAAAAACATCTGGGAATTCTCTGACTATAGGAATACTGTTCACGTTAGCATTATCATCAGTAGATACAGTCAATACAAAACACAGATATCCCTTACACCCCTTTCTAATTAATTTAACAACTTTCACAGATGAAATCAAATACGGAGGAGGTACTACTCCAACCCCATTAAACACAAATTCGGGTAAACCCGGTGGATGGAAAACTACTTGTTTCGTTACACAGTCTATGGTATCATGGTATTTCGTTAACCAGTCCATTCCCAATATTACATCAAAATGATCAATGTTCAGGGGCCGTAAGTCAATAAACAAATGTGCATCTCCAACAATAATTTCACAAGCAGGGTACATATATGCATAGGTCATAGATCCCCTAATGGGTGATGATACAGCTAACAGATAATTCATGGGTTCTAATGGTCTATTCAGTTTTCTCGAAAAAGCATGCGACACACATGAATGCGTAGACCCCAAATCAATCAGTACATAAGCATTTTGAGTACAAATAGAGAGAATACCTGACACAACAGCCTCAGTATTCTGCACGTCTCCCGGTACTAGGGCGAACACTCGGCCCTGCCTCATGGGCTCTTTTCCGGTAGCTTTGGGGTTCGGTTTTGGTGCAACAGTTGATGCTGCCACGCTTGGTGCAGCTTTACTATTGGCTTGTGGAGCAAAGGGGCAGTCTTTAACCATGTGGCCCACCTTGCCACACCTGTAACAGGCTCCAGATATTTTGTAACAGACCCCTTTGTGCTTCTTACCACACTCAGAACAGGGTGGTATGAAACCACACCCCTGGCTGGGGCTAGTTGTTGACCCCGTATTCTGTTTCTTGTTCAATGGGTTATGCTTGCCTTCCTTGAATTTAAAACCCTGCGTTTTACCACGCCATTCAGATGTTGGTGTTTCAGTTTTCAGTGCTTCGATGTTCGATTCAGCCATCAAGGCTCGGTCAAGAACATTTACATATTCGGTAATTTCAGAACATTTATTCGGTCAAGTATTGCAACGTTAAGGCCGCCTTCAAACTTTCTGGCCTTCTTGTAGTCAGTGTCAACCATATGTGGTGCATATCTAGCAAGCTCGGTGAACTTCGTTTCATATTCAGCAACGGACATTTTGCCATGTCTCGGCTGTTCGAATTCGGTTACTTTCCTGTACCTAACACACTGAGGGAAGTAATTTTCAAAGAAGGCTCCTTTGAATTGAGCCCAAGTCATAACAGTATTGTCATCACAGATAAGCATCCACCACCTTCTAGCTTCTTCTTGCAGAGTAAAGGTGGCCAATAGCATTTATGTGCTTCAGAGTACGGAAAAACCTCAAACAATTTTTCTGTCTCGAGAACCCATGCTTCAACTTTTAACGGTTCAGGGCCTCCCTGGAAGGATGGCGGCTTCATTTTGCTGAACTTATGGGTGAGAGCAATTACGTACCCATCATTAACATTCACATTCTGCTCCGGTTGTACCGGAGGAGGAGATGAGGGCTGTTGATTCTGTTGTTGATCTAGACTCTCAGTTATTAGTTCCATCATTCTTTCCAGCCTTGCCATTCTTGCCTCAGAGGATGAGGATTCAGATTCATTTGAAGTTCTCGCATTATCCATTTGACTATAGGCAGTTGTAACAGTTATCAGCATAGGCAGTCATTTGTTTAAACATATTAACACATTAGCATATATTCAGTAATGTCATAGCCACACACTTATCATGCTGATGTAATGCCCTAATCGCTTTTCTAGGACATCCTATAGCTCATTGGGACACGTGTGTGCGGTATAACTCATGGAAAGTATCGCTCTAATACCACTCTGTCACGACCCAAACCCGCCCCTATGGGTTTAGCACCGTAGCCGGCCAGTAATCCGAGATTACCAAAGGCCTACTTAACAGTAATATAGTAAAATAGAGTACAGGGGCATGGCGGAAGCCAAAACAGTAAATAAACAATGTCCAATGAACTGTGACAGTCTGTATGCCAAAAAGACTTTTCACATACATATACATGAACAGTACAGAACAGTATGTACATATATACAATCATTCAGTTCAGGGACCTAATCCCTATTAAACAGTAGAGTAACAGTCTATACAGTTATACAAAACAGATACAGAGACAGATGGGGAAATTAAAACACCCCTAAGCCATAACTTGACAGGTTCGGAACCTCGCAGTGGGGCACAATGGTTGGCTTGACAAAACTGGAGCTTACCCCGATGCTTCTAACTACGGTCTAGTGCCTGTATACCTACATATATATATGAGCAGTGAGCTAAATCCTAGTGAATAACATAATGCGTAAAGTGGTTAAGAATGAATGTCTTTATAGTAATGAAAACAGTTCGTCAATTCAGTATATCAGTCATTCAGTCATATGTGGTACATCCATTAGGAGTACAGTAAACAGTAGGTCTTAAAAGACCGAACTGTAAATGATGGCCATCAATCAGTAACAGCAGTGGTTCGAATAGGGGAACCGACAGACATCTCTGTAACAGTAACAGTAAACAGTAGTTGCTAAGGATGCCACAATACAGTTCAGAATATAGGACATGCATTCATTCAATTAACAGTATCTGTTCAGAAAGCAGTACAGTTCAATTGTTCAGAAGATAATCATTTTGAACATATCTTTACACAGTTGCTACTCACAGAGCTCTGGGATACAGTAAAGCTAGAGCGCGTCCCCAGTCGCCAACCCTACACAGTTACAGATTGAACACACACTAAGCTATATAGTTGGGAAAGATAATAACTTAATCCCTAATTTGCCTCGGTGTGTTCTACATCTATATCCTCATTAAGATGCCTTAAACTAGGCCAACTAATGCCTATGATGGGATGAGGATGCAAAGATACACTTTAAAAGCATTTTCAGAATTTTCAGAAAATAGGGGTCACGCTCGAGCGTAGATTACTCCGCTCGAGCTGACACGCAGACAAAGGTTTCCGCTCGAGCGTATACTTACCCGCTCGAGCGTTCTGCAAAACAATCAAAAGTGCTGGATAGGTGAAAATCAAGCTCGATTGGGCGATCGACACCCGCTCGAGCATGAGACACAATGTCCCACTCGAGCGTTAATTATTCCGCTCGATCGGACATCAAAACAGTGCAAAGTACTGGGAGCACGAATTTCACGCACGAGCGCCAGTCACCCCGCTCGAGCGTGAGTTCAAAATCTAGAATTTCCAGATTTGAACTTCCAAGCTCAAACCAAGTTCAAATGCATTAAAACCAATTCCTTTGGGCCCTTTTTCCTGGAAAACATTTGTAAATACTTAAAATAACATGATTCAAAGCTCAATTTGTAAAATCAAGGCCCAAAAGGAAGATCAATTCAACTCAATTTGAAACCAATTTTCATGAACATAATTCAAACATAACATGCATGAATTTAAACCATTTCAAAGCTTCAATTTCATGCTCTAATGAGCCAATATTTTCAAAGACATGGTTAAAACATGGTTTATGATCAAAACATGGACATGCATGTGGCAAATTTATGGAGAACAAGCTCTAAAATGCAAGAGTATACCCTGCATGCAATAATTAAGCTATAATTCAACATTATTAGACTAAGACATGACTTAGCTCTCTAGAGGCTCAAGAACCATGCAAGAACAACCTTAAATACATCAATGAAAAGGTGAAATCCTTACCTAAGTCTTGAATCACAAGACTAGAAGCTTAATTAGACAATTGTCCTTCAATTCGTCAAGTTCTCTAACCCAACTCTCAAGAATACTCACTTCTCTCCCTCTCTCCCTCTTGGTCGGCAATACAATGGAATGGCTGATGAAATTTTTTGTTTACATGTACAACAAGGCTCAAGTATGTTGGCTAAGTGGCCCACTCAATGGTGGCAAAAATGGTAATTAAGTTAACTCATGCAATTTAACTCATTTTAATCTAATTTAATCGTATCAAATCACATTTTAGATAAATACACCATAAAATCATACTAATTTCAATGAACACAAATCATCAATCAATTTCAGATTCGGCCGCCGATAAGGCCTTCAATTCGCAATTTAAACACAAAGGCATGAATAGATAATCAAACAGTCAACAGATAGACATACAATCAAACAGATATACTCAGTCAATTCAGTTCTAGATTTTAGTCAGTCAGTTCAGTATTTCAATCAGTTCGATTACTTGTCATAATCAGTCTCAGTTTAGCTGTAATCAGTGGTTAATCGGTAAACAGTGACGAGGGTTGTTACAGTCTCCCCTCTTTAAAAAGAGTTTAGTCCTCTAAACTCGAGTTACCTTCGTTTTGGAAGAAAACAGGATTCAGTGGAAACAGCTCAGGATATCTTTTAGCCATGTCATCTTCTCTTTCCTAAGTGGCATACATGCCACCATGGTTTTGCCAGTCAACTTTCACTAACAGGATCTCCTTGTTTCTCAACTTTTTGATCCGTCTCTTTACAATCTGAATAAGCCATTCCTCGTAAGTGTAGTTATCACTCAGCACTACACAAGTAGGCTCTATCACGTGGAAAGGATCCCGGAGGTAGTCCCTCAACATAGAAATGTGGAAGACGTTGTGCATATGCTCCATTTCAGGAGGAAGCGCAACTTGATACGCCACTAGATTGATTTTCTCAATAATCTCATATGGTCCGACGTATCTCGGCGCTAACTTGCCTTTGACTCCAAAACGAGTCTGGCCTTTCATCGATGTCACTTTCACAAACACGTGATCACCCACTTCATATTCTCCATCCCGTCTTCTGACATCAGCATAACTTTTCTGTCTGCTCTGTGCGGTTTTCAGTCTCTGTTGTATCAGTTTCACTTTCTCAGTCGTTTCGTATACAATCTCTGGCACAAGCAAAGGCCCATCTCCAACTTCTGTCCAGCAAATCGGAGATCTACATTTTCTGCCATACAATGCCTCGAAAGGCACCATACTAATACTTGAATGATAATTGTTGTTGTAGGCGAATTCAGCCAAAGGCAAATGGCTTCCCAGTTTCCCTAAAAATCAAGCACACACATTCTCAGTAAACCCTCCAGCGTCTGGATAGTCCTTTCTGACTGGCCATCGGTCTGAGGATGATAAGCGCTACTCAATCTCAATTCATTATCCAATGCAGTCTGTAAGCTTTGCCAAAATCTCGATGTAAACTTCGAATCCCTGTCAGAAACAATGGATACAGGCACTCCATGCAGTCTAACAATTTCAACAATATAGAGTATAGCCAATTTCTCTGCATTATAAATTGTCTTAACAGGTAAGAAGTGAGCAGATTTAGTCAGTCTATCAACAATAACCCAAATTGAGTCCATACCTTTACTGGAGCGAGGCATTCCCACAATAAAATCCATGGTGATATGTTCCCATTTCCACTCCGGTGTGGGTAAGGGCTGCAATAAGCCTGCGGGTCGTTGATGTTCGGCTTTAGCTTGTTGGCAATGAAGACATTTCGATACAAAATCAGCAATTTCTTTCTTCATCCTCGGCCACCAGAAATTCAGTTTCAGATCTTGATAAATTTTCGTATTTCCTGGATGGATAGAAAATTTTGAATTGTGGCCCTCTTGCAGAACTCTTCTTTTCAATTCAGAATCATTTGGTACACACAGTCTTTCTTGAAAATTCAGTACATTATTTTCAAATTTGAAACTCGGTCTTGGTTTAGTTTCCCTTTCTTCGATGATCTTCTTCAAGAAGTCATCCAATTGCTGTTTCTCTTTAATCTCTTCAATCAGTGCTGGTTGAGCAGAAATAGCAGCTATTGTTCCACCTTGTTCTCGCAAAACGATTTCAATTTCAGATTTTTCAAGGTCACAAAGCAATTCCTTCTGCCCGGTAAGCAAACAGGCTAAATTTCCAATCGATTTCCGACTCAGTGCATCGGCAATGGTGTTGGCTTTTCCCGAATGGTACAAAGTCTGTAGGTCATAGTCTTTAATTAGTTCTAGCCATCTCCGCTGTCTCATGTTCAGTTATTTCTGTGTGAAGAAATATTTCAAACTCTTGTGGTCGGTATATACTTCACATGTCGCCCCATACAGATAGTGACGCCAGATTTTCAGTGCAAATACTACTGCAGCAAGTTCCAGATCATGGGTCGGGTAGTTCTTTTCGTGCGGTCTCAGTTGTCGGGAAGCATAAGCAATAACTCTCCCATTCTGCATTAAAACACATCCCAAACCCTTATGAGAAACATTACTAAATACAGTAAAACCATCCGTACCTTAAGGTAGGGTAAGAATCGGTACAATTACAAGTCGAGTTTTCAATTCTAGGAATCCTGATTCCGTTTGGTCAGTCCAGTCAAATGATATCCCCTTCTGAGTTAACTGAGTCAACGGTAAGGTAATTTTAGAGAAATCTTTGACAAATCTTCTATAATATCTAGCCAAACCCAAAAAGCTTCGGACTTCGGTCACATTTGTTGGTCTAGGCCAGTTTACTACAGCTTCAATTTTCTGTGGATCAACGGAAATTCCATCTTTGCTAACAACATGCCCCAAAAACATAACATGATCAAGCCAAAATTCACATTTAGACAGTTTAGCATAAAGTTTCTGTTCTCTTAGGGTCTGTAGGGCAAGTCTCAGATGATGTTCATGTTCTTCTATACCTTTGGAGTAAATCAGTATATCATCAATGAATACTACAATAAAGTCATCAAGGTATGGTTTAAAGATTCTGTTCATGAGGTCCATAACTGCAGTAGGTGCATTGGTAACTCCGAAAGGCATAACTAAAAATTCGTAATGTCCATACCTCGTTCGAAAAGTAGTTTTGTCAATGGCCTCTGGTTTAACTTTCAACTGATGGTATCCTGATCTAAGGTCGATCTTAGAGAACACTTGAGCACCTTGTAACTGATCAAATAAGTCATCAATACATGGCAATGGGTATTTATTTTTCACAGTTACCTTGTTCAGTTCACGGTAGTCAATACACAGTCTCAGTGAGCCGTCTTTCTTCTTCACAAATAAAATAGGAGCGCCCCATGGCGAAGTGATAGGCCTGATGAACTTCTTGTCTAGCAGTTCTTGCAGTTGCACTTTGAATTCTTTCAGTTCAGTTGGAGCCATTCGGTAAGGAGCTTTAGATACTGGCTGCGTTCCCGGAATCACATCAATGGTAAATTCAATCTCCCTGTCAATCAAATCCCCTGGCAGATTATCTGGAAAAACATCTGGGAATTCTCTGACTATAGGAATACTGTTCACGTTAGGATTATCATCAGTAGATACAGTCAATGCAGAACACAGAGATCCCTTACACCCCTTTCTAATCAATTTAACAGCTTTCACAGATGAAATCAAATACGGAGGAGGTACTACTCCAACCCCATTAAACACAAATTCGGGTAAACCCGGTGGATGGAAAACTACTTGTTTCGTTACACAGTCTATGGTATCATGGTATTTCGTTAACCAGTCCATTCCCAATATTACATCAAAATGATCAATGTTCAGGGGCGGTAAGTCAATAAACAAATGTGCATCTCCAACAATAATTTCACAAGCAGGGTACATATATGCATAGGTCATAGATCCCCTAATGGGTGATGATACAGCTAACAAATAATTCATGGGTTCTAATGGTCTATTCAGTTTTCGCGAAAAAGCATGCGACACATATGAATGCGTAGACCCCGAATCAATCAGTACATAAGCATTTTGATTACAAATAGAGAGAATACCTGACACAACGGCCTCAGTATTCTGCACGTCTCCCGGTACTAGGGCGAACACTCGGCCCTGCCTCATGGGCTTTTTTCCGATAGCTTTGGGGTTCGGTTTTGGTGCAACAATTGATGCTGCCACGCTTGGTGTAGCTTTAGTATTGGCTTGTGGAGCAGAGGGGCAGTCTTTAACCATGTGGCCCACCTTGCCACACCTGTAACAGGCTCCCGATATTTTGTAACAGACCCCTTTGTGCTTCTTGCCACACTCAGAATAGGGTGGTATGAAACCACTCCCTTGGCTGGGGCTAGTTGTTGACCCGATATTCTGTTTCTTGTTCAATGGGTTATGCTTGCCTTTCTTGAATTTAAAACCCTGCCTTTTACCACGCCATTCAAACGTTGGTGTTTCAGTTTTCAGTGCTTCGATGTTCGATTCAACCATCAAGGCTCGGTCAAGAACATTTACATAATTCGGTAATTTCAGAACATTTATTCGGTCGAGTATTGCAACGTTAAGGCTGCCTTCAAACTTTTTGGCCTTCTTGTAGTCAGTGTCAACCATATGTGGTGCATATCTAGCAAGCTCGGCGAACTTCATTTCATATTCAGCAACGGACATTGTGCCCTGTCTCGGCTGTTCGAATTCGGTTACTTTCCTGTACCTAACACACTGAGGGAAGTACTATTCAAAGAAGGCTCCTTTGAATTGAGCCCAAGTCATAACAGTATTGTCATCACGGATAAGCATCCACCACCTTCTAGCTTCTTCTTGCAGAGTAAAGGTGGCCAATAGCACTTTATGTGCTTCGGAGCACGGAAAAACCTCAAACAATTTTTCTGTCTCGAGAACCCATGCTTCAGCTTTTAACGGTTCAAGGCCTCCCTGGAAGGATGGCGGTTTCATTTTGCTGAACTTATGGGTAAGAGCAATTATGTACCCATCATTAACATTCACATTCTGCTCCGGTTGTACCGGATGAGGAGATGGGGGCTGTTGATTCTGTTGTTGATCTAGTCTCTCAGTTATTAGTTCCGTCATTCTTTCCAGCCTTGCCATTCTTGCCTCAGAGGATGAGGATTCAGATTCATTTGAAGTTCTCGCATTATCCATTTGACTATAGGCAGTTGTAACAGTTATCAACATAGGCAGTCATTTGTTTAAACATATTAACACATTAGCATATATTCAGTCATGTCATAGCCACACACTTATCATGCTCATGTAATGCCCTAATCGCTTTTCTAGGACATCCTATAGCTCATTGGGACACGTGTGTGCGATATAACTCGTCGAAAGTATCGCTCTAATACCACTCTGTCACGACCCAAACCCGCCCCTATGGGTTTAGCACCGTAACTGGCCAGTAATCCGAGATTACTAAAGGCCTGCTTAACGGTAATACAGTAAAATAGAGTACAGAGGCATGACGGAAGCCAAAACAGTAAATAAACAATGTCCAATGAACTGTGACAGTCTGTATGACAAAAAGACTTTTCACACACATATACATGAACAGTACAGAACAGTATGTACATATATACAATCATTCAGTTCAGGGACCTAATCCCTATTAAACAGTATAGTAACAGTCTATACAGCTATACAAAACAGATACAGAGACAGACGGGGAAATTAAAACACCCCTAAGCCATAACTTGACAGGCTCAGAACCTCGCAGTGAGGCATAGTGGTTGGCTTGACAAAACTAGAGCTTACCCTGACGCTTCTAACCACGGTCTGGTGCCTGTACACCTACATATATATATATATATATGAGCAGTGAGCTAAAGCCTAGTGAATAACATAATGCGTAAAGAGGTTAAGAATGAATGTCTTTATAGTAATGAAAACAGTTCGTCAATTCAGTATATCAGTCATTCAGTCATATGTGGTACATCCATTAGGAGTACAGTAAACAGTAGGTCTTAAAAGACCGAACAGTAAATGATGGCCATCAATCAGTAACAGTAGTGGTTCCAATAGGGGAACCGACAGAGATCTCTGTACCAGTAAAAGTAAACAGTAGTTGCTAAGGATGCCACAATACAGTTCATAATATATGACATGCATTCATTCAATTAACAGTATCAGTTCAGAAAGCAGTACAGTTCAATTGTGCAGAAGATAATCATTTTGAACATATCTTTACACAGTTGCTACTCACAGAGTTCTGGGCTACAGTAAAGCTAGAGCGCG
Organism: Camellia sinensis; assembly: GCF_055761805.1. Lineage (NCBI taxonomy): Eukaryota > Viridiplantae > Streptophyta > Magnoliopsida > Ericales > Theaceae > Camellia > Camellia sinensis. The sequence continues at coordinate 78,985,050 of NC_138964.1, forward strand.
TCCCCAGTCGCCAACCCTACACAGTTACAGATTGAACACACACTAAGCTATACAGTTGGGAAAGATAATAACTTAATCCCTAATTTGCCTCGGTGTGTTCTACATTTATATCCTCATTAAGATGCCTTAAACTAGGCCTACTAATGCCTAGGATGAGATGAGGATGCAAAGATGCACTTTAAAAGCATTTTCAGAAAACAGGGGTCACGCTCGAGCGTAGATTACTCCGCTCGAGCGGACATGCAGACAAAGGTTTTCGCTCGAGCGTATACTTACCCGCTCGAGCGTTCTGCAAAACAGTCAAAAGTGCTGGATAGGTGAAAATCACGCTCGATTGGGCGCTCGACATCCGCTCGAGCATGAGACACAATGTCCCGCTTGAGCGTCAATTATTCTGCTCGAGTGGACATCAAAATAGTGCAAAGTATTGGGAGAATTTCACGCTCGAGCGCTAGTCACCTCGCTCGAGCGTGAGATCAAAATCTGGAATTTCCAGATTTGAACTTCCAAGCTCAAACCAAGTTCAAATGCATTAAAACCAATTCCTTTGGGCCCTTTTTCTTGGAAAACATTTGTAAATACTTAAAATAACATGATTCAAAGCTCAATTTGTAAAATCAAGGCCCAAAAGGAAGATCAATTCAACTCAATTTGAAACCAATTTTCATGAACATAATTCAAACATAACATGCATGAATTTAAACCATTTCAAAGCTTCAATTTCATGCTCTAATGAGCCAATATTTTCAAAGACAAGGTGAAAACATGGTTTATGATCAAAACATGGACATGCATGTGGCAAATTTATGAAGAACAAGCTCTAAAATGCAAGAGTATACCATGCAAGCAATAATTAAGCTATAATTCAACATTATTAGACTAAGACATGACTTAGCTCTCTAGAGGCTCAAGAACCATGCAAGAACAACCTTAAATACATCAATGAAAAGGTGAAATCCTTACCTAAGTCTTGAATCACAAGACTAGAAGCTTAATTAGACAATTGTCCTTCAATTCTTCAAGTTCTCTTAGCCAACTCTCAAGAACACTCACTTCTCTCCCTCTCTCTCTCTCTCTCCCTCTTGGTCGGCAATACAAGGGAATGGCTAATGAAATGTTTTGTTTACATGTACAACAATGCTCAAGTATGTTGGCTAAGTGGCCGACTCGATGGTGGCAAAATGGTAATTAAGTCAACTTATGCAGTTTAACTCATTTTAATCTAATTTAATCATACCATATCACATTTTAGATAAATATACCATAAAATCATACTAATTCCAATGAACACAAATCATCAATCAATTTCAGATTCGGCCGCCAATAAGGCCTTCAATTCGCAATTTAAACACAAAGGCATGAACAGATAATCAAACAGTCAACAGATAGACATACAATCAAACAGATATACTCAGTCAATTCAGTTCCAGATTTTAGTCAGTCAGTTCAGTATTTCAATCAGTTCGATTACTTATCATAATCAGTCTCAGTTTAGCAGTAATCAGTGGTTAATCGGTAAACAGTGATGCGGGTTGTTACAAGTAGCGACAAAAAGAATAAGTTTCAAGTCTAGTGATAGTAATTTCTGGTGGCTGCTATTATTAATAATAACACTGGTTAGCTGCGACCCATGATATATTGTCGCAAAAAAAAAAAAAAAAAAAAAAAAAAAAAAAAAAAAACTATTTGGGACTGTCATTATTAAAAATAAATAAATAAATAAATATAATAAGTTAATCATATGAATACCTCTTAACTCCTAGCTATAAAATTATATCGCTCTCACTCCTTTATTTGTACAGTTTTTTCTTAGTTGACGGGATTAAAAGTACAATTTCATAGAATCAAAATGATATTAAGTGATTGTTGAGAGGATGTAAGTACAATGTATCTCTTCTCTCTTCTTCTTCTTCTTTTTTTTTTTATTTTTTTTATTTTTTTTTATTTTTCTAGCAAGTAAATGCTTATGTAAACAACATATTTGTCCATCCATTATTCTTCTTTTAGCTATACGCACATTATATAATAACTTGTTGGCATATATCCCCCTATATCTTATGATCAAAGTATGGTTTTAAGAAACAGTGGTGGCCTCCATAACAATAATGGCAACACGATATAGTTGTGGGGTGTAATGGTATATCATAACAATGGATAACTTCCCTGTTGTTATGAATATATATGAAGGCTATTTAATACTAACAATGATAGTCTCGTGAACATATGCTCATAATACAAAATTTCAACATGCTAATATAAAAATACATAACATGATATCCAAGTTTTGTTTGACAAATTTAACCTAAATCCAAATAAACATTCATTAGTAATAAAAAAAATCAAGTAGAAAGGAATGGAATTTTGATGATGAGAGAGGGAGAGAGAGAGAGCTATATATGATCATCTAATCTTGGTAGTAAAATACATCTTCTAGAACCAGAAAATTAGACACTTAAAGCAGATAGATCTAAGATTTCTGCATAAATATTATATGCATTTTTTGGTATTTGAATAGCTTAAAGAAAGAAAAATGAGAAAAGTGATCACATTCATATATAGAAAATTTCTTGAAAATAGCTGTAACGATATTGCAGTAGTACTAAGATTGTGAATTTCAATCATCCAGGTATAGTGTCATAATGGGTGGTGGTAAACGTTGAAACCATTACATAACATCGGCCCACTTTTTAAATTATGGATCAAGGTCATACTAGAACAAGTGAATGTGATGACCACATGACATTGTACAAGATTTAAGCATTGGTTTGACTGAAAAATAGTACCCTTACGTTGAGCCTTATGTTGAAAGTATCTACTATCATATAAAGAACATAGGAAGGTCACAAGGAAAAACATTCCAAATTTTAAGTAGATTTGTACTAGCTTGAGCATGCAGTTGCAATGGCAAAAAGAGGAATCCTTTTGTGGATTGTGACGCCAGGGCATTCAGTGATGTCCAAATCCTCAGCTTTTGCTCCACCTGGTAATTGCCAATCAAACTTGTTCACCAGATTTGCTAACACCAGCTCATTAACAGCCATTGCGAACGAGATTCCTGGGCAACCCCTCCTTCCAGCACCAAATGGAATGAATTGGAAGTCCAACCCTTTGTAATCAATAGGAGAATTTAAGAACCTCTCTGGCCTAAACTCCTCTGCTTCATCCCATACAATAGGGTCTCTCCCAATTGCCCAAGCATTGGTGATAACCATTGTTCCAGCAGAAACATCATATCCCATTACTTTGACATCATGCCTTGCTTCCCTTGCAACTAGTAATGGAATCGGAGGATGAAAACGTAAAGTTTCTTTAATCATGGCTCTCAAGTAGTGCATTTTTTCCAAATCTTCATCAGTTATGTCCATTTTTTGTCCAAGAACCTCCCTCACCTCAGTCTGCACTTTCTTCATGATTTGAGTGTGTCTTAACAGCTCTGTCATTGCCCACTCTAGAAGCGTAGAGGTAGTATCAGTTCCAGCTGCAAAGGTAGTCTGCAAGAAATTATATATGATAAATAACAAATCTGTTAATCAAATTAGTGGAACAATTCTTAATACTATTGGAGTCAAGCATGAAGCTTCAGTACTGCACGGTCTACTTTTTGACTCACTACCTTCAAATTCTATAATAAAAGAAAAAAGAATATATATATATATATATATAATTAATTATTGGACATTCAATCCTTTTCTTTGAACTAAAAAACTAAAAATTATGAAACTTGGTTTTTAATCATTATTTTGTATATAGTGAAGAATAAGGAAAAACTTTATGAAGAGACTCCAGTTCTACTGCAAATACAAAAAACTAATTATAGAACTGGACACAAAACACATATGAATTGATCAGATTTTTTATAGGGTTGTGGGTGGAGTATGTTTTGTATCGGGTTTCTGTGTTGGTAGACTTATTGAGAGATTCACATATGCTAGTAGAATGGTAAAAAAATGCAGGGAGAGATGGAGAGCCTGACCAAAATAAGAGCTTTGATGCTATCTCTATCGATAGGAACACCAGCACTGTTTTCTTTGTATATGTGAAGCAAACTATCAAGAAAGTCCTCCCTGCCTGTATATCCATCTTGACCACCATTACTATTATAGATCTCTGTTTCCAAACCATTCAAGCGCTCTTCAACTACACCCTCAAGAAATTCATCAAGTTCTGTGGCCACCCTCCCTACTTCAACATCGAATCCATTGACTCGGCTAAGCCAACCGAGCCATGGAAATAACTTCCCAACGTCGAATCGGCTTAATAGCCCTAAATAGTCCTTCAATAGCTGTTTGAACTTCTTTCCACTTTCTCCACCACCATACTTCCTCCCAAAAGCTGCCTTGCTTATCACATCATTTGTAAGTGATGTAAACATTTCACTTAAATTCACCGGCAATGACAAACTAGACAGCTCAGTAATCTTGTTCATCATGTCGGCTATTTCTTCTACTCTCACACTATGAAAAGACTGAACTCTCTTATTACTCAGAAGCTGGAGCACCATAATACTTTTCAACTGCCTCCAAAGTTCACCATAAGGTGCCACTGATACTGCCTTACAGTCATACATGAGTCTCTTGAAGATTCTTGATTTGGGCCTGTTTGCGAAGATGAGATCATGGTTTTTCATGATCTCAGAAGCTGCATCAGCAGAGGAAATGACTAGTGCAGGTACATTGCCTAGGTGAAGCAGCATGATCGGCCCATGTTTTCTAGCTAAGGATTGGAGTGAGCGATGCTTCAACAAGCCCAATTGGTGTAAGTTTCCTATAATTGGGAGCTTTGGTGGTGAAGGTGGTCGATTTTTTCTGTTAGTTGGACTGTTAAAGTGCCATTTGATAAAGAGGAGGAACACCAAGAATATGGAAAGAAAATAAAGCGAAAAGGGGTTCAACAAGAAGGAAGGTCCTTGTTGCTCTAACAATTGTAGAAATCTAGACATTTTCATATGCATGCATTTAGTAAAACTGAATTCAGAAGACATTTTTATCTTATCAAATTCTTTACATATATGTATTGGTAATATGCGGGTCTGTCCAAACTAAGAAGAGAAATACAAGGAGATGCCCCAATTGATAGAACATCAGCACATGCTGCCCTTCAGTCAATTGAATTCGAATAGAATGAAAAGCCGTAAGAGGCACAACTAGACTCCAATTATGTACAGAGAAGTTGAATCCTTTATATCATGTAATAGAGCTGATGTCCTTTCGAGGCAATGTCACCATGCCAGCACTAGAAGTTCAAGTTTCAAGTATTAGGTTGTATTTAGATTATGAATTTATATAGAAATTTGTAAAAAAAATAAATTAAAACATGCTACATATATTGATATCTTTTATTATATTTTCTCACATCTAGATACAAGTGAGTGAATGAGTTTCGTAAGAGGTTACGGGTGCCAACACTATAGAAGACAGGAAATTAGTCCAAGTGCGCGTAAACTGACCGAACACCTGATTATAAAAAAACAAAAAAATAATATAAAATAATAAAAAATGGATGACAAAGCAATGGCTAACAATTAATGTATGGAAGGACTCCAAATTATAATATTATACATATAAAAATTATTGTAGTGGAGATAATTATGCACATAAAGAATCTTTTGACGTATGATGAAAATAAAAAATTATGATTGATGTCACATTGAATGTCAATATAGTTGGGATATAATATTTTAACAATAATGCAGTTTTCTTTAAAACATTTTCCTTTATTAATAAAATTTTATTTATTTGCTAAAAAAATATAAATAAATAAATAAGTGTAGCTATCTGTGTAGCAAACCATCCAATCAAAAAGAACTTTCTTTCAAATTTTTTGCCGTCTAAAGATTCTCATTTGTTGTTGGCAACAAAGATTGCGTATATATAACTAAGGCCTCATTTGTTGCTACCAATGGCGACAATTGACTATGTAAAAGGGCCGGCCTAGTTGTGTGTAGATTCAAGATTAGATAAGCCTTCTTAGCATATGTATGATTAATTAATGAATATTATTCACAAGACTAATACTAGGCATTATTAGAGATATTGTCGCATTTCTTCCCCTTGTTGCAATTCTCTTAGGCCCCGTTTGTTTTCAGAGATAGAATGGAGGGGATTCATAGTGAGGGAATTGTTAGTGAGGGAATTAATAGTGAGGAATTATTTTTATATAAAATAATAAAACAAATAAAAAAATATAAAAAATTAAACATTAATATTTAAAAAAAAATTCCCAATATATAAAAAATAAAATAAATAAAAAAATTTTTAATCCCCTCACTATTTTTCTAATACCATCTCTACCTGCTCCTTACCAATCCCCGTTCCAAGGCCTTTACTAATACCAAGGGATTAGTAGTTCCCTCCCCATCTCTCAAAACAAACACCCCATATAGTAGTCCCACCTCACTATCAATTCCAATCCCCTCCTTATAACCCCAAACAAACGGGGCCTTATAATAATTTAGTAGTAGCTTTCTATAGCTGTAATATATTTCCCTTCTCCCTTGTTTTCTTCTTCTAATCAAACCATTCCTAGAACACAATATATTGAAAACCTTGAAATTAAGCCATGCAACAACCGTACCATTTGCGGTTAAATTTATGAGAGTGTAAATAGTACTGATGTGCTCTCATCTTGAACACCCCCCCCCCCCCCCCCCAAAAAAAAAAAAAAAAAAAAAACTTGGTTTGGTTTGGTTTTAACAATTTATTTTTAAAACATTTTTGAAAAAAAAAATAATTCGGTGAAAAAATTAATAAATTTATTTTATTTTATTTTTTTGGGTTGGGGGGGGGATAAAAATAATTTTTTAAAATTTTAAATTATCTTTTTAGTGTTTTTTTTAAAATTAATTTTAATTCTTAAAGAAAATCACAAAATTGATTATGAAATTAAAACCAAACATTAACGTTTGGAAAAAGAGCAGGCTTCAAATTCTAAATAAAAAAATAAGACTTCATTTCATTAGGGTTGTGTAAAATACTACTCAATCTGTTAAATCGCACTGATCCACATTAATCCACACCGCTTTATCCACTAACTACAGATTAAACTTTAAAGTTTATAATCCGCATTCGAAATCACTCCGCTCCGCTATACTTAGGGTTGGTTTGGGATGTCCTAAAAAAGTGCACTTTTTGACTTATTGGTGGGTTTGGGTTGGGTTTGGGTTGGGTTTGATGTGATGTGTTAGAGAGGTGATGTGATTTAAATAAGATGATGTGACTTAAATAAGATAGTGACTTTTTGGCTTTTTGGCTTATTTAGTATATGCCAAACTAGCCCTTAATACATATATATTTTTTAATCTCTAATGAAATATTAAAGTAAAAATGAATGTAAGAAAGATTTAAGATGTGAAATTTGTTACAAATTATTAGTTATATATATGAAACATATTCTATAAAATTTGTTTGTATTATATATATAAAAAATATTATGCAAATTAGTATTATATATTATGTAAATGCTTGATAATTGGTTAGAATATTCTTCAATCTGCCAATTAATTCAAAACCACCCAAACCGTGATTTGCCAATTCATCGATCAACCAATCCATCATTTGATTTATAATTTTATTCTCAAACCGCGTGAACCGCACCGCACCGCACCGCACAACCCCTTACATTGCATAATGTTACATTACAGTTTCCTTTTTTTGTTTTTAATTTAAAAGGTCTTCGAAATTACAAAAAAAAAAAAATAGATTGATAATTATTTTTATTTTTGAAAAAGTCAGAACAATTTTTGAAATTTTGAAAACTTTTAGAATTAAACTATATAAAAGAAAGTAGTTTTTTTTTTTTTGAAAACAAGTTTTAATTATCTGCTCCCTCTTCTGCCACCTTTGATCACTGCCCATTGCCAAAGAACTAGATGGATGTATGCTATATATATACTAAAGAAAATGAGATTTCTAATATGAAGAGCCTTCTGAAACTCAAAACTCCCATGTTATTTTTGTAGATTTTTTATTTTTTAAATAATTAAAAAAATCTTCGACTGGCTAGCTTTTATTAGCTTTTATGGAATCATTTAAAAAAAAAATTCTTATTCTGTCTTGATTTACACATTTTAAAAGGAAAGTTAATTAATCTATTTAAAAATTTAAATTTAGAAATTTGAAAAAGAAAATTAACTAATCAATTTTAAAATTTATTTTTTTTTAACCACTAAAATATAGGAACCAATTCATATCTTCCATCATCTTCCATAGATTTTTTCTCTTGATGTCTAATAGTTTTATTTGCAACGACATTCCAATCTATATATCTATATTATAGAAAAGAGACATTTCATTAATAAAGGCAGCGAAAGCTTCAAAATTTCGTTTGAAAATTTTAAATTTTAGTAATTAAATAAAATATAAAAAAATTATTGGTTGTTATCCTATCCTAAAAAATTTCATAACCAATTAACCTATCTCACCAAAAGATTTTTACAAGATTATTGACCCATGATCCCCATAATTTTTGTAACACCCCAAAATAAACACAATATACTTATCTCATAACAACTAATAAATAGCAACATAAATGGAATGATGAGCTTTCATTAATCAGAGTTCGATATAAAAAAAATGTGACATATGCGATATACATTTATAAACGGTACATCCTAAATTTACAGCATGTGTTCCAAGATAGTGAAAAGAAGTGAATGCTAAATAGATAACCATATGCCCTAATGGCTTACATCTTTTCAAGTCAATGCTTGGGTACATCAAAAGTGAGTCTCAAGCTCAATACAAATAAAGCCCTAGGCTTGTACAAAATTTAAATACAAGATAACAATAATGAGCCTTTAGTTCCACAATCCTCCCAAACTAAGCTCTTGGCGGAGGCATATCACCAGTACCTGAAAATAGTTTCCTCATATAGGGTGAGCCAAAGCACAGTAGAAATACTACAACACAATGTATAAATCATGTCAATGCCATAAGGTGAATGTATATGCAATGCCTGTGCCAAAACGTTTTACATTTCTTTTCAAAATCATGTCATGCCAAGTTTATATAACAATTCTCAAAATCATGTCCTTTACCATAGAAAACAGGGGGAGATCTCAAACTAGTACAACATTTCACGGATATTTCGTCCGTGGGAAACTGTCAAACGATACCTATGTAAACGTAGCTTATATAAGCACTACTATTTCCATTTTACTGATATTTCGTCCGTGAGAATCGGCACCCATGTATACGCGCGTTTTTCAGAACTTTTATCCTGGACACTCAGGGTAACTTGATTTGGTGATACACACTTCTTTCCAACGTTCACCACATTTTCTCAAAATCATATACATTTTCAATGTATTAAATAAGCAACAATGTTCAATGCACACTGATGAGAAATTAGTTCTAGTTCACTTAATTCTCATGCAATTTCTACAACACTCATAGCTATCTTCAACCGATAGCCTAAAACAAATATCTCTAAGTAGATAAATAAATTTCATTAAAGATACACTTTTCCAAAACGTCAAATGGGAGTGATAACACATATCTAACTCTACCCTCATCATCAATATCTATTTAATTTTACAATTTCCAATATCAAGTTCACTTTACAATCTCAACATTTACATTTTACGGAAAAATCCCTCTCTTTGAAAATCCATTTCAACGTAAGAAAAAACTCATTTCAACATATATCAACCCCAAATTTATACTCACAACCTTTTTCAAGAAACCATTTGAAAACCCCTCTTTTACATTTTGATTTTAAACCCTAGGTTTTTACCAAAAACCCCCAAACCACCATAATCCTTTGAAATAGCAAATAGCAAAGATAAAACCCATACTAGAGTGTGGAGAATCCCTACCTCGAAGCTAGAAGGCTAAGGAGAGAGTGAAGAAACCTCAAAAAAGCTGAAATCCACTTTTGTTCGGATGAAAATAGAGCCCACGGAATGTTCTTCCTTTTTTAACAAAGGGAGTAGGGTGAAGAAATCACTAGATCTTGGTGTTTTTGTGAAGAGAAGGTAAGTTTTAGAGAGAAAGTGTCTAGTTCTAGGGTTTTTAGAGCGTTTAGAGAGAGAGAGAGTGAAATGAAAAGGTGACCTAAAAAGGTGGTTTTGCAATCTAATATACGCACAGACCGCTCGAGCGCAAGAAGTGACGCTCGAGTGTCCAGACACAAAAATCATTATCACTCGAGTGCAAGAAATGATGCTCGAGCGTCAAGACACAAGGAAAAAGGCGTCATCGCTTGAGCACCATAAGTGACGCTTGAGCGGAAAATACAAACTCTCAAAAATTTTGCAAACCTGCCAAAGTGCTGGGAGTTGTCAATGACCACTCGAGCACAAGAAGCTACGCTTGAGCGTAAAAGCCAAATTCTTGAAAAACAAGCTACCAACTTGTTCCAAATAGAACAAATACAACCCAATAACCAAACTCAAAGAGGTATAAGGGAAACAAGACATGAATAACTATAAAAGACAATGAAACCAGGATCTAAAACATACAATGGGTCGAGTCTAAGCCAGAAACACTATAACCCTCCCTCCTTAAGGAATTTTGTCCTCGAAATTTAAACCAAACATTAAAACCAAGTTTAAACCAATTACATAATAATAGTAATTTAAATTCATCACCATGACCTATCCACATCCATTCTCATTAACAAGGTAAATATATGCTCATTACTGAATATACAATCCACATTCCCAAAACATATACAATGTTTTATATTATATTAACATAACAAAGTTTTCAATACATGCTCAAAGATCAAAAAATAGGTCCGGATACTTCTCACGGACTTCCGCCTCACGCTCCCAAGTAGCCTCCTCAACCCCGTGGTGTCCCCACAACACCTTAACTAATAGAAACATCTTGCTTCACAAGACTTGACTCAACAACAAGGAACGAACATGGATGCCTTCCCAACCGGCAAAACCTGCGGTGATTTATGAAACAAGAACAACTACCCCAGACAACAATAACAACAGTAACAAAAACTACGACAAGAACAACACTCTAACACATCCACCACGTCTCGATTACCTACAATACCTAAACCACAATTGAGTACTTAACACGCCAACAAAACTCATCACGTTCACAAGAACGCCACAATACCCAAAACAAAATTTCCACGATTAGAACCCCTAGAAATTTTCGAAATGCCAGTAACGCAATATCACAAGGGAAGAAATTTCACATCCACCAATCACACAATGGTGCAAAGCGCTTATAAGACCAAAGTTCTCAACCGTAATCCCAAACCGGTTACTATAACTCAAAACAACCTTCCAACTATCTATGCGGGACTCACCTGCCACATTGAGACACTGTTCAATTACACAACCCTCAATTTTGACCTATTCTCGAGGTGACTACGTGTTAACCAACCCAAATACCAACCAATCAACTATCTAACACTATTCACCCGCACCAGCCCTTCAAACACCTACATACCACTTAACTTCACCTAACTTAGTATCAACGCCAATATCTTGCCCAACCTCACCAACTCCGATAATAGAGTTCCATACACAACCTCCTATGTGCATTGAATCACTCTGGATTCTTCAAAGTTAACCCACGGTACTCTGATTCTCCATTCACCCGTCACACATATGCCTATGTGGCATGCACATCCTTGCTTCACATTTGAGTCCTAACTGAACTTCTCAAGTTAAACACAATACACCCTCTCAAGTCAATGCTCAGATCAGTACCTTACACCATGTATACATAAGGACCGAATAAGTTAAAACAACTTTGACATAGCACACCACTCACTCCACACAATCTTACTACTTCACTCAGAGTTCCACTATCCAAACTAGACAACAAACACTCACACCAAAGTGACCCAGAACTGTGGAATATTAAACTACTCAATCCAATCATTAACCACACTATTGCCTTACCAAGGCACCTTCCTAGGATCGCCCCATGACCGATCCCTTTCTACACATCATCTAACAACAATATATAAACCATACACTACCACACGCCATACTAGCAAAACCTCATCACTTATTGCACATCTCACCCTTAACCCCAAATGGGTTATCTCTGCACTGAATCCCTCATTCGGCGAATGTACTTACAACCTCGACCGAATTCACAATAATGAAATTCACATACTTATTCTCTCGCACCAAGTCAACTCACAAAGGTCTACTATGCTACAATGCCATTGTTACCACGTAACCACCGAAATTGAACAACAAGTAAACACAACACATTCATCCCTCACTGACCAATAAAGTCAATTCTTTAATCCACATTCTATTCGTCACTCATTACATGAGTACAACCAAAATACTAAGTCTCCTAGTCAATCCACCAGCTGTTGATACTTATTGAACAATTATCCTGAACTAAGCCCTGACATGCACACACGACACCTACAAGGCTTTCAAAGTCTTACCATCCTAACTTTACAGAGGAACAAAAGAAATTCTCAACCTCCTCACCATCATTCCAAACCTTGACCCATAAACACAAAACCACTGTGACCCTACACATAGGTCGCACAATAACCATGGGTTATATACCCAACCAACCCTTCCGACAATATCTCTTAACTTAACTAGAATTGAGGTACACACCTCTCGCACCCAAATACAATAAAGGAATCCTAGAACTTGGGAAATGTCCACTATACCATTGCTCAAAATATAATACCAACTACTCAGAACACACCACCCACCAATGCTAACAACCAATACTACGATAAAAGACTAACATCCCTTCACAAGAAACATCCAACCAGATAATATGAAGATCCATTAACATTACTTACCATTGAGGTACAAGTCTATACCCAACGAAACTATACACTATTCACCCTTGAAAACAACACACTAAATCATACAAAACCTAGTGCTAATCGCACACTTCACATCCCTTCGAGGAATTCTCACGATAATAGATAGAAACCTCTACCACAAACATAAAACCTAATAAGGAATGCTCATGAAATTACACACACTCGGCAATTATAACTCTTCTCGCCCCATGGTAACCCCAACCAAAACACACATCACTCAATAACCCTTTTTAATTTCAAAATATGGCTCACAAGCCATCACCTTCCCAAACCAAATCACAATTATATATATGCATCAATACGAAAATTTTCCAATTCCACAACAAAACTTTAGAGTCATTACATGCTCCAATCCATCCAATCCATGGAAATAAACAAGCAAATGTACATATATAAATAAGCAGTTACGATGTCTCAACATCCCCAAAACACATTGGTTACACAACATAATCTAATGATTACAAAACAATAACCCACCAGTTACAATAGCCAAAACGAAACTACCCCATCGGTGCTACCACCGTTACCGTCCCTCACTGGATCGTTAAAGTTGCTTATTCTCAAACCTCAAGATATCCTAAGAGCTCACAAGCCACAGACAAGAACTACTGATGTGTCCTAGCTGGCCACACCTGAAATAAACGCATAATTCCCCACTAGAGGTCTGAGAATTTCGCTCTCCCGAGGCCCTGAAAATCTATCCTGCTTGTACGAATGAGGTTGAACCCGACTAGGTTGCGAAACGCCAAAAGAAGTCCCCGGTTGGGTACAAAAATGTTTAGCATGACCCGGCTGATTACATACCTAGCAAATAAGTGGTCCTCGAATACATGACTGGTTCGAAGTTTAAACTAGTGAGGATCCTAATGATTGCTCCCCTAGCAAGCACTCGATCACTCTAAGTCCTGGCCGGCTAAATAATCCCGGTGGTGCAACTACTGATTGAGCCACCAACCCTGCCCTCTTCCTCTGTAGGCAAGCTGGAGACTTGTGACCCAACTGACCATATTTGTAACAAGTGAAACCTCTCTGATTACCTCTCCCCGAACCCAAACTTGGCACTAGAAAGGTAGATATAGACTGTGCTCTCTGGGTTGCTGTGGGTTGGAACCCTTTCGCCTCTTAAAAGGTCTACTACCACCCCGAGTTACAAGGGTTGCCGAAATGGCCTCCTTCCTACTCCGTCCCATGACTAAGATTGCTGCCTCTACAAGAGCTGCAACTTCAACAAGCACACTATAACTTCTATGCCAAGACCCCACAATCCTTTCTCAAATGGCGTCACACAACTTACTCTTAAACTCTGAACAACGAAGTTCCTCAGTCTCTACCAATTCCGGAGCAAATCTCAGCAGATTAGTAAACCATACTTCAAACTGTACCAAAGGTGCAGTACCTTGGCGTAACTTTATAAATTGTTTCCTCAATTCTTCCTGTGCAGAAGGAGGGAAATTGTCACTTTCTCGTCTAGGCATACTAATAAAGGTAACCTAAAGATTAGCACATTCAAAAATGTGCCAAAGCCGAATTACTCAAGTCCTAGTACAATGGATAACATTTAATCCACTCCACGTAAGCACATAATCACATAAACACATACGAATTTTCTTCCTAGATAATGATCGTCCCGCGACGTTGCCGGAGTTCCAATTAGAAGTAGCAGTGATCAAGTGCTTTTCTAATAGGACTTGTAGAAACCCATAGACCCAATCAATATCTTAGAAATTAAATCTCATACCCATATAACCACATAAGCATGTTATCACATAAGCATACTGTGCATACAAATGTCTTTGTCAAGTGAGACAAACCCATTGTGGTAATAATCACCTCCCATATACCCAAAGTATTCAAACACAATATACTCTGATACCAAGTTGTAATGCCTCAGAATAAACACAATATACCTATCTCATAACAACTAATAAATAGCAACATAAATGGAATGATGAACTTTCATTAATCAGAGTTCGATATAAAAAAAGGTGACACGTGCGATATACATTCATAAACAGTACATCCTGAATCTACAGCATGTGTTGCAAGATAGTGAAAAGAAATGAAGGCTTAATAGATAACCATATGCCCTAATGGCTTACATCTTTCCAAGTCAATGCTTGGATACATCGAAAGTGAGTCTCAAGCTCAATACAAATGAAGCCCCAAGCTTGTACAAAATTTAAATACAAGATAACAATGAGTCTTCAGCTCCACAGTCCTCCCAAGCCAAGTCCTTGGCGGAGGCATATCATCAACACTTGAAAATGGTTTTTCTACATAGGGTAAGCCAAAGTCCAGTAGAAATACTATAACACCATGTATAAATCTTAACAATGCCATAAGGTGAATGCATATGCAATGCCCATGCCAAATGTTTTACATTTCATTCCAAAACCATGCCATGCCAAGTTTATATCATAATTCTCAAAATCTTGTCCTTACCATAGAAAACATGGGGAGATCTCAAACCAGTACAACCGTTCAGGGATATTTCATCCATAGGAAACCGTCAAACGGCACCCATACAAACTTAGCCTATGCAAGCACTACCATTGCCATTTTACAGATATTTCATCCACGGGAACCGGCACCCATGTATACGCGTGTTTTTCAAGACTTTCACCCTGGACACTCAGGCCAACTTGATTTGGTGATACACACCTCTTTCCAACGATCACTCCCTTTTCTCAAAATCATATACATTTTCAATGTATTAAATAAGCAACAATGTCCAATGCACATTGATGAGAAATTAGTTTTAGTTCACTTAATTCTCATGCAATTTCTACAACACTCACAGTTATCCTTCACCGATAGCCTAAAACAAATATCTCTAAACAGATAAATAAATTTCATTAAAGATACACTTTTCCAAAATGTCAAATGGTAGTGATAATACATATCTAACTCTACCCTCATCATCAATATCTATTAAATTTTACAATTTCCAATATCAAGTTCATTTTACAATCTCAACATTTACATTTTAGGGCAAAACCCTACTCTCTTTGAAAATCCATTTCAATGTAAGAAAAATTTCATTTCAACATATATCAACCCCAAATTTATACTCACAACCTTTTCAAGAAACCATTTGAAAACCCCTCTTTTACATTTTGATTTTAAACCCTAGGTTTTTGCCAAAAAAACCCCCCAAACCACCATAATCCTTTGAAATAGAAAATAGCAAAGACAAAACCCATACTAGAGTGTGGGGAATCCCTACCTCGAAGCTAGAAAACCAAGGAAAGAGTGAAGAAACCTCAAAAAAGTCAAAATCCACTTTTGTTCGAATGAAAAGGGAGCCCACAGAGTGTTCTACCTTTTAACAAAGGGAGTTGGGTGAAGAAATCACTAGATCTTGGTGTTTTTGTAGAGAGAAGGTAAGTTTTAGAGAGAGAGAGAGAGTGTCTAGATCTAGGGGTTTTGGAGTGTTTATAGAGAGAGAGTGAAATGAAAAGGTGACCCAAAAAGATGGTTCTACGATCTGATATACGTACAGACTGCTCGAGTGCAAGAAGAAACGCCCAAGTGTCTAGACACAAAAATAATTACCGCTCGAGCGTAGGAAGTGACGCTCGAGCTTCAAGACACAAGGAAAAAGGCGTAATTGCTCGAGCGTAAAAAGTGACGCTGTAGACGTCCCCGAACGTCCCAGGAGGGAATCCCGTTTTGTTATTTAGGCTCACTATAGTTCGAACTCAAATGTCACGGTTCTTAATCTGAACTTACAATGTGCGATGTGAAATTGATAAATCACCAAAGAGTCTAAATCCGGCAAATCGTTTTGGAAAACTGATTTTTAGAAAGAAGTGCCAAACATAGACTGCTTTGCCAGATACAGAGTCGCCACCTAAATGTTTTATTTTTGGGAAATTTAGAAAACCCTGACTCGTTGCCTAAGGCCACATGTCCGTCATCACCAAAGTTGCCTCGGCTCGGGAACTTGGGTACGATTGGGGAAGGTCAGCTATGAGCACCCCCGCTTGCCCGATCAAAGATCGGCCACTACTAAACATGATATCTTGTTTTTGAAAACACATGTGTTCTTATTCCGGCTAATTAGCTAGAGTTACTATGTGATGTGCACAGCAAAACAAGTATAGACTAGATCGCCTAATTTGGAACAAAGCATCGCATATCCGTTTTGTTTGGAAATGGTTTGAAATTTGCTACTCGCAAGTAGGCTAAAACACGAATTTCAATGAATTATTCCAATTCAAGTAATCCAACCTTCACCCACAGGCATTCAGGCAGTTATATCACATAAGCACATAGTCTCATGGTAAGCATGCTATCATGGCAAAACTCACATACATGCAAGATGCTAAAGCATAAATACTTACAGTGTACTCAGAGCCAAAACAAGAAACTAGTTAGTAATCATGCATGATCCTAGTTCATGTTAAGATGGCTAAGGCAACACATGCAAAATGCAACTAAAATAGGCTCGGCTATTCTAGAATGGCATGTGAAATGTGACACTTAACATGTATTCAACTCGGAATTGAAATGTTATGCAGTTAGCATGATGCGCCGAGCCCAGTGCATGCAATACGAATGAATGTGTGCAAACATGCTATCATAAGTATGCTAATTGAAACGTACCCTAAAAATAACCATTGTAAGCGGTTAAATAAAAAGAAGAAAGACGTGGGGTTGGAAGACATGCATCACACACACGCACGCTTATTACACAATTTGCCCTCTCTTGGAGGGATCGAAAGAATAATACAAATTAACTAACTAACAAGCTAATTAATTATTACACAACACTTAACTAATTAAATGAATTAATTAAGCTAAGAAAGCAGTAAAGAGGCCTCGAGAAGAGGGGTGAATGCATGCATGTTCGGTTTCACTTGGAAATACATCGCCATACTCATGTTGCCTCTGTCTACACTACTTTGCACTTCTGAAAACTGCACAAGTCTCTAAGATGCTTCTGAACCACCTTCTGAGCACTGTGGAAGGTCACCGGCAAAAGGAAAGGCCACCGGCCATTGGAAAATGGTCATCGCCCATAAGTGGAGCTCTCGGCCAGAAATGAATAGCCGACCGGCACTGAATGTGGTCGGTCGGCCAACTCTTTCTGCAGAATCCTGTTTTGCAGCAGCAGAGGGCAAACAGAGCATGGGAATGCATTTTCAAAGCAATGTGTGCACGACCACCCTCCTTATCATGTTATGAACTCAAGGGAGGATGGTCCTCGACCCTCGGTCCACCAATCACGCATTTCCATGCATGATGGCCAAAGAGTCAAGTGTGCAACTCAATATGGAATGAAATGCACAAAACACATAAAGGGCCCCAACCTCTATCATGATTGATCAAGAGGCAAGAGATACACACACAATGTAATGCAATCTAGGCAAGCAAGCAAGCACGCAAATAACTCAAGTGTGCAACAAATCTAATGCAACATGAGCATGTTAACATGCAATATGCAATAGGTATACAACCTAAACATGTGGACATGTATAGCATGCAACAACATGCAAAATGAAACAAGCATGCAACAACATGGTAAGATGGACTTACACTAACATGGGTAGCTCTCAAGCATGCCAAAATCAGTGGCCAATAGTGTTGAAATGATGAAATCAAAGCAACAAGACATACACAAGCATGCACAATGCAAAGGCTCCAAGCCAAGGGCACAAGATACAACTCTCCAAGAGCATGTCAAGGATGAAACATGAGGCACAATGGCATACACTCCAGCTCTGAAATAGCATACAAAATGACTCTGAAATGATGCAACAACTCATGCAATGCATGTTGATAGGCTCAAGTACCGAAACTAGTGAAGCACATTACACTAGAGGTATGCAAAGAAATGCTCAAATGATGAAACCAACCTCAAACAGGCCTAATGCAGGCCAAAATCAATGGCAAGATGTGTTGGGATGGTGGCTCGGAATGCATTCAAATGAAGCTCATGCAATGGTCGGTAAATGAGGCATACAAGCACAACTCTCAATAGCACTTAAAGCATGGAAAACATGGGAGTATGGCACAAGTATAAGCTCTGAAATATCATACCCAATGATGCCAAAACATGTAAATAGCTTAAGTCAAGCATGCAAGGGACCTTGAAACTCAAAGCTATGCAAGGCTATTACACAACAAGTATGCATGGCAAGCATTTTTCGACCATGAGGCCATAAAATAGAGCTTAGGCACCCTAAATCATGAACAAAATCAGTTTAAGGCATGGCCAAAACATGCTAGAATCATAGGCTAAAATGGCATGCAATACAAGCTAGTGAAGGGGGTTTACACTACAAGTATATGAGGCAATCAAGAGGCCACCAAACCAACAAAATTTAGAGGTATGACATGTCAAATAAAGCCCAAAAACCCACTAAAACATGGTCCATGCATGCAAGAATGATAGGCTCCTTTGATAGGCTATAAAGAGGGTTGTTCTACACATGCAAGATGGACACTTAAAATGGCAAAAAGGGCTATGGACAGAGCCTATGCAGGTCTTAAAACTCACTAAAAACAGCCTGAAATATGTTCAAGAAGTGTGCAAATAGGGGCTCCTTTGTAAGGCCAAAAATGTCAACTAATAAGACAACAAGGAGAGGGGATGGCCCTCTCCTTCTTAGGACCTCAAAACACCATCCCCACCACTGAAATTCCTCTGGATTTCAGTGGTGAGAAGGCCAATACAAGGTGGTCCTGAAGCTCACAAAAAAGGCACAAAAAAGAGGCCAAACAAGGCCTAAGAGGGGGTAAACAACCCCAAACACAAAAGTGACCTGAAACAAAGATAAAAAGCATGCAAAATCAGAAATTTTATCTGTTATACACTAAGCTCAAAACAGCATGCAAGATAGGCTAAAAGTTAGTGCAAAAATGGAGAATATAAAGCAATAGTGCTCACCTTTGAAGAACACTTGAAGAACAGCAACTCCAACCCCCTCCTTCTGATCAAAATCAACTCAAAACTCCAAGAACAACCTCTCAACACCTCAACAACTCAAGTACGGTGTAACACTAGGTGTCTTAGTGCAAAACTAAGAACAAAACACACTTTAAGGCACTCTAACACACACAAATGTAGAGAGAGAGTGATATGTGAGATATATATGTCTGATTTGCTGAACCCCCTTATGGAATGAGAGGCCTCCTTTTATAGAACAAAACAAGGACCAAAGCTTCTTAGAGAAGCTAAGGCAAAAGGGGTCAAGCTTCCTCAAGAAGCTAGACCAAAGGTCCAAGCTTCTTGGGGAAGGTAAGATAAAGGGTTCAACCTTCTGGAGGAAGCTAAGAAAAAGGGTCTAAGCTTCTTCAAGAAGCTTAGAGCAAAAGGGTGCAAGGGTGCAAGTCCTCCATACACATGTATGGAGGACAAGTCCATGCACTCCAACTGGCAAAGCTGGCATGCACAATGCCTGAAAAAGGCAAAAAGGAGGCACCGGCCAGAAAAAGAGACAATCGGCCAAATAAATGGCCGACCGACCAAATATCTGTACCGACCGACCAAATAATTGGTCGGTAGACAGAAAGCAAGGCCGGTGGCTTCATGCCACGGCCGGTGGGTTTAAGGGATGGCTAACAAGCCACTTCCTACCCTCAGGTGCAAAAACCACAAGTCCTTGGTCCACAACCAAGCACAAAACAGTCAAGTCGAGAGATCCTAAGGCAAGACGCATACCTGAGTCCTTCAGGATCTCAAAATGAACACGAACATGGATGATCGCTGAGTGTTCAAACGATGACGTCCAAGTCTTGAGGACGGTAAAAAATGGAGTGTCTACAGTTGCCCCTCTTTGACAGAACTCAAAATTCATAACAATGACGGGAGTGAATGTCAAAGCCTAGAGACGACCTATTTTTGACAAGGCCGAAGACTTAGACAAGCATACAAGCTACAAACAAAGATATGCGCCCGAAGGCAGGGGCAAAATGCAAAATAATGCGCAAAGCTGAGCATAACTTATGATCATGCAAAGAAAGCAGTAATAAAGCATAACATACGACAGTTTAAGCTAGCACAAACCAAAATACACTACAATGCATAAAGGATGTAAGAGAATTATGTAATTCTCGCTACGTTTGACGCGGAGAATACAGTACCTGTGCGGTTCGTCTGGTCGTGCCAGCTTCAAATGAATCGTACATACAATATTGTTCCTGTCTGGTTCCTTTGGTCGTGCTAGCCTCAAATGAACCGTACATACAATATCGTGAAAAGAAAGAGAACTTAACAGGTACAATATCGTTAGATACATGCATAGCAATGCAAGTGAAAAGTGCGTGACAACGCGAGTGAGAGGGTGCATGACAATGCAGGCGGAAGGGGTGCATAACAACGCAACCCGAGTGTGCGCATAACAATGCGATTTGAAACAAGCATAACAATGCTATGAAGGCACAAACACATATAAGTAAAGTACACGTGACAACGTGTACAATGTGTGGAGGTGAGGAAGAGTATACACATGTAAGTAAGGCACATGCGACAACATGTACAATGTGTAAAGCAAAGAATAAAATGTACACATGTAAGTAAAGCACATGCGACAATATGTACAATGTGTATAGCAGGAATGAAATGTACACATGTAAGTAAGGCACATGCGACAACATGCACAATATGTGAAAATATAGGAACTTGAACACATATAAGTAAAGCACGACGCGACAACGCATGCAGTGTGTATAGGAACTTGAACACATATAAGTAAAGCATAACGCGACAACGTATGCAGTGTGTATAGGAACTTGAACACATATAAGTAAAGCACGACGCGACAATGCATGCAGTGTGTATAGGAACTTGAACACATATAAGTAAAGCACGACGCGACAATGCATGCAGTGTGTATAGGAACTTGAACACATATAAGTAAAGCACGACGTGACAACGCATGCAATGTGTATAGGAACTTGAACACATATAAGTAATGCATAACGCGACGACGCATGCAATATGTATAGGAACTTGAACACATATAAGTAAAGCACGACGCGACAACGCATGCAATGTGTATAGGAACTTGAACACATATAAGTAAAGCATAACGCGACAACGCATGCAATGTGTGTGCGGAAGGATGCAAGACAATGCAACCTAAGAATGCGAAACAACGCGGATGGATGGGAGGATGTATAAACAATGCAACCTAAGAATGCGAAACAACGCGGGTGGATGGGAGGGTGCAAGACTATGCAACTTAAGAATGCGAAACAACGCGGGTGGACGGGAGGATGCAAGAGAATGCAACATAAGAATGCGAAACAACGCGGGTGGATGGGAGGATGCAAGACAATGCAACCTATATTCTGTATGCAATGGATGTAATGGATAAGGCACGCGGCCGAAACATATCTTGCCTAGGAAAGGCATGAACACAGACAAATCACGTCCAACACGGAAACGGTGCCGTCACCCTCAACACTAGGTGCGTACACATAATATCATAACCGTGCTTCAACGTGAAAAGTATGGGCACATACCAAACCAAGCTTAACATGGAAAGGCGCAAGCCATAGATGGATATGCAACAAATACATGCAAACTACAATGCAATATATACATTCTATATGCAATGGAATGTAATAGCTAAATGCGATGAATGGAATGGATAAGGCGCGCGGCCAAACCGTATCTTGCCTAGGAAACGCATGGACACAAACAAACCACGTTTACCACGGAAATGGTGCCGTCACCCTCAACACTAGGTGCGTACACATAATATCATAACCGTGCTTCAACGTGAAAAGTATGGACACATACCAAACCAAGCTCAACATGGAAAGGCGCAAGCCATAGATGGAGGTGATGCAGTGAATGCATGCAATATGTGCTATGTACAATGCAATATACATACTAGCTAAAATGCAATGGATGGAGTGGATAAGGCGCGCGGCGAAACCAAATTTTTCCTAGGAAAGGCATGGACACAAACAAAACACGTTTAACAAGGAAACGGTGCCGTCAACCTCAACACTAGGTGCGTACACATAATATCATAACCATGTTTCAACGCGAAAAGTATGGGCACATACCAGACCAAGCTCAACATGGAAAGCCGCAAGTCATAGATGGATAATGCAGTAAATGCACGCAATATATGCTATATGCAATGCAATAGACATACTAAATGATGGAGTAGTTAGGAAGTGAAGATACCTTACAGGGGCAATTGGCAATGACCTACCTCATGCTACTAGGGATCTTTCGCTTCTTCTTGGTTGAACCATAGGTACTACTTTTCTCCCTGGCTATGGTCGCAGCTTTCCTTATTCTCCAACAGGGTGACAGACTAGGTTAATTCGGTATCCAGAATTGAGGCGCATATACATGCTATCTCAATCTATAAGGCTGCCATACAGATTTCAAGTCGAGGATATACCCCTGGGTATTTAAACCAGACTTTAGTCTCGGAAATCCCGAACCTTTGCATTCTAGGCGTAAGCCATTCGAACTCTAGTTTCCACCGTCTCAGTTGGTCCCCTAGGAACTCACTGCAAACACAGGCAGGTGGCTATACCAGACCACTGGGAGTCGTTCGGGCATGACAAACATCAAAGAAATTGCACCTTTAGAGGATTTAAGGTCTCCTAGACCAGAGAATGCACAAGACAGTGCGAATAAAGATGCATGATTTAAGGTCTCCTAGACCAGAGGGTGCACAAGACAGTGCGAATAATGCAATGCACTAACAAGTGTAGGTAAGGTGCGCACGATAGCGCGATAAAATGCAATGTACAAAACAGTGCGATTGAGGTGCGCAAGATAGCGCGATGTGCAAGATAGCGCGAAATGAAATGCATGCAAAATGCAATGAGATGCACAAAACAGTGCGATGGAGGTGCGCAAGAGAGCGCAAGTGATAAATTGCACAAAACAGTGCGATAAAATGCATGTTCTATGCAAGTAAGGTGCATAACAATGTGAGTGGAAGGGTGCATAACAATGCAAGATAGATGTGCACAATAATGCAAGTAATGAGCATAACAATGCTAGATAGATGTGCATAACAATGCAACGAATGGTGTGCATAACAATGCAACGAATGTGCAACTTCAAAAGTGTGTTTGAAACAAAATGCCGAATAAGGAAATACCAGCCTTAACGAGACCAAATCCAAACGCGACCTCCGATTTACCTCTCGGAGGGGTTTGTAACACACTCCGCTTGAAAAGGGTACACCCTGTTTATATTGGCGAGAGATAACATCTGTTACTGCTTTAATTGCCATTCTGACTTGAAGCAGGCTTAAGCTTGGGGTTGAGATACACTCATACTTCAGAGCACTGACAAGGCCTGAAGAGGTACATCCGGAGTACAATCACGGCATGTACCGAAGTCGAAACACACTAAGATGCTCTAATTTTCCTTCTTTTCTTTTGCTTCGCAGTCTGGAACCCATATAGCTTCAGATAGGTCCTGGTTTTACTGTTCTTATATGACCTGGGTTGTACCCTGCAGTTTTTGAAAGAACAAAATCTTGTTTTGCACAAATGTGGAGAACGGCACAGCACTCTGAACACAAAACGGTTTTTTTGAAATTAAGAAATGAGTTCTCAACCAAGTATTGAGCCTACAACTGAACATAGTGCATAACGACTCAACAAAGAAAAACAAGAAGTAAACAACCTAAACACATTGAGAAACACTCGAAACGACTCAAAACAAGAATCAAGACAAAACAAAAGACACAACACTCAGACGTGCACAGGGAGCCTGTTTCTCCGGGTATTGTTTCCCATCCTTTCTCATTTGTGATCCTCACATCACTCGGCCCTCCAGCTCTGTTTTTCTGAAAAAGCCCTTTTCCTCACTTTTTCTCTCAGCGCACATCTCTCTATTCTTCAATCTCTCATTTTTTATCCCTCCCCTGGGTGGTTGATGGATAAACAAGAAATTGCGGGCTCTTGCCCCTAGCATGTTGGTAGATTTTCTTTCTTCCGTTCACAGCCAGTGAGTTCCTCCCACAGAGGGGTTGCACTAAGATGGGGTGTGTAGCAAATTTGCAGCTGACATCAGTTGATGATGCTTTGCTGGGGAGTTTGGACGTGATCAGATCTGTCCAGATGAGGAAGTGGAATATCTTGATCCATTCCAGTTCGTGCTTCATACTTGGCTTGATACCTCGTTGCTTGGAGGATGTGAGAGTTTTTTGCCCTTTTGCGGTCAGCTTCAGTGGTGCCCTTTTCTAGCGAATACGGTGCCCTTTCCAGCAAGTAGAGTGCCCTTTCTGGCAAGTGCGTTGATAAAGGGGAAAAGACAGAACACCTGACTCAACTGTGCCCCTAGTTCATCATTTTGACCATTTCTTGTTTTTGGCTTTCTACTAAAACAATTTTGACCAAAATGAGAGTTAGATTAACATGCATGTTCAATTTTTTGATTTGAAATCATGCAAGTTAGGCTATGAGTACTGAAAATTTTCCTTTTCTGGGTCCAAGAAATGGTCCAGTTTTGGAAAAATGGGATAATTTTCACGAGAATCAGTCAACCTC
Source organism: Camellia sinensis (assembly GCF_055761805.1). Lineage (NCBI taxonomy): Eukaryota > Viridiplantae > Streptophyta > Magnoliopsida > Ericales > Theaceae > Camellia > Camellia sinensis. Next base: position 79,010,316 of record NC_138964.1, read on the forward strand.
AGTAAAAATTCTCAAAAACCATTTTGGCAAACAGTCACTGCTCAACGAGCACAGAACTTACTCTTGAGATGCACAACCTCAGATCGGAAGGAAAACTGCCCCTTGTCTGAAGGACACTGCATGGCAACGGAAAGTTGCCCCTTGTTTGAATGGCACCGCAGCACATTGAATGGCAACGGAAAGTTGCCCCTTGTTTGAATGGCACCACAGTGCATTATAGTCAGTCCTCAGAGTGACGAACACAACCAAACTCTTGGATACAGATAAAGCAAAGATGATCAAAACCATTACATGGACATAATCAATTTGGAAGTGTTTGTGGCTGGACTTCAGGATGAAGTTGCCTACGTATCCCAAACATGGGAATCAAGCCTTACGTAGTTCCGGTGAAGGTACACTCGGGTATTAACCTCTCTTTTTGCGCTCTAACTTTTGCCAAGGCCGCCCTTTCTGGGTTTTCAACCTTGCAAGCTTTGTTCTTCTCTTCTTTTCAATTCTTTTCATTTCTCTTTTTCATCTTTTCCTTTTATTTTCTTCATTTTTCTTTTTTTCATTCTTTGCATATTTTTTTTGTTCTTTTTGTTCTTTTTCTTGCTCTAACTTTTGCCTGGGTCGCCCTTCCGGGTTTTCGGCCCAACGAGCCTCTCAAGGGTAAAAGTGTAGCTTTGTCCATGCCAAATGGTTTTAAGATCCTGAAGTCATCTGAATCCAGGAGAATGGCTGTTGTTCGCTGATGATGTAGGAGCCCATCCAATGGGGGCTGAATTTGCCCCTAGTGTTGTGGACAGGAACTCGGTTGTCCTTCAGCAATGCTTTCATCTTTCCTCTCTCTGGGATTTGGCATTCTTGCCGATCTTTGTTAGCTTGGGAAACATCCCAATTTTTTTGACTCTTCAAGCACCTTTGACATTTTCCCCTCTAGTTCGAGGGGTGCTTCTGATCTAGCTTTGCAAGCTTCTTTTGATCACATATGATCTTCTTGATCTGACTTCCCTGCCCCTAGTTCGAGGGCTGCTTCTGATCCGGCCACACAGGCCTTACATGGTGGTTGACCGTTGAACATTCTGAATGTAAGTTCAAGGTTCGAAAGCAAGGGGTCGAGTCTCGAGGCTGAGAGCGATCCTAGGCTGCACAATCTCAAGAGCGATTCCACACAGGTCTTCGCAGGACCGCGTAAAACATTTTTTGAAATTTTTTAAGAAAGCGACAAATCGCTCGCGCTGAAGACAATGTAGAACCAATCTGGATCAAGCTAGGGTCCTTCTCAGTACTCACATTAACAAACATGATTTCATTCATTAAGGGCTTAGCACGCCTCTCTTTCTTTCAATTGATCAAATTTTTGCAAAACCTGAGGAATTCCTTGCTTTTTGTTTTTCTCACAATGTTCAAAAAGTTTTGGAAAACTTAGGTCAATATAATGATTTCAAAGCACAGAAAAGACACAGTTTTTAGTCAAATACTGCCATCTCATTCAGAACTTTTGGCACAACAGGCTCAAAGTAGAAATAAGCACAAATTATGAAAACCACTGCAAGTTCATTCAGATCTTCTGGTGTAACTGGCTCCATGGCAGAAATAGACTCAAAAGGAAAGCAAAGGGACAAACACAAAACAAAATAGTGACATCCGAGGTAACATCCCCGGAATCACCCGACTCTAACAAAACAGGACTGACTCGATACAATAAGACAGACTCAACAGGACTGACTCGATACAACAAGACAGACTCAATACCCAAGTCAGAAAGTAGAATAAATAGCATTCGCAAATGCTCAAAATAGTGCATGTCATCCATCACATCTTGAATAAACTAAGCACCGACAGCAAGTGGTTCATCCCCTGATCACATAACAACACAGGTCCAGAGTACGCGAGGGATATCAGACCCTTCTGGAGCTACGGTTCCAAGACTACTTAGCAAGAGAGAAAACAGATAGCACCTCAGCGTAATTTTACCAAAACAGATATGAGCAAAGCTGAATGACCGTGCTCTCTACTGAATTCTGCCCAAAATTCTGCCTGTAAACCGATACCCTCAGGTAAAACTGATTCTCCAAATACTGATGCCCACAGGCTTGATGTCCGGACTCGCAAACTGATACATGCATTCCTGTAGAGACGTACTCCAAAAGCACATAGCAAGCAAGTGAGAGCCAAAACACCCCTATGTTGGGGTAGGGTTTCCCTGTCCTATTTTGTCAGGAGCTAGGGTTTCACTACACACGCAGCGGTTTCAAACAACCTATAATCGGGTAAGCAACCTGTCCTAGTTTGGAATAGTCACTATAGATTCTAATATGCACTAGGTCGAATGGTCAAAAAGGGTGCCCCGGTAAAAATCGGGGTTTGTGTTCCCATCGTGGTAGAGCCCGTAACCGGTTAGCCTTATGGCACGCTTCTCAAAGCAAGCCTCCGGCAAACCGTTCAGGAATAGCAGACGGCAAACACGGTGTCCTAGGCGCACCGATGCAAATGCAACGCAAACAAACACATAAGTGTAGTCAAAACAAGATATCATGAGTTCGAGTCTAGTTCTCTAAATCCCCAGCGGAGTCGCTAGAAACTATAGACGTCCCTGAACGTCCCGGGAGGGAATCCCATTTTGTTCATTTGGGTTCACTACAGTTCGGACTCAAATGCCACGGTTCTTAATCTAAACTCACAATGTGCGATGTGAGATTGATAAATCACCAAAGAGTCCAAATCCGGCAAATCGTTTTGGAAAACTGATTTTTAGAAAGAAGTGCCAAACATGGACTGCTTTGCCAGATACAGAGTCGCCACCTAAATGTTTTATTTTTGGGAAATTTAGGAAACCCTGACTCGTTGCCTAAGGCCACATGTCCGTCATCACCAAAGTTGCCTCGGCTCGAGAACTTGGGTACGATTGGGGAAGGTCAGCTATGAGCACCCCCGCTCGCCCGATCAAAGATCGGCCACTACTAAACATGATATATTGTTTTTGAAAACACATGTGTTCTTATTCCGGTTAATTAGCTAAAGTTACTATGTGATGCGCACAGCAAAACAAGTATAGACTAGATCGCCTAATTTGGAACAAAGCATCGCATATCCGTTTTGTTTGGAAATGGTTTGAAATTTGCTACTCGCAAGTAGGCTAAAACACGAATTTTAGTGAATTATTCCAATTCAAGTAATCCAACCTTCACCCACGGGCATTCAGGCAGTTATATCACATAAGCACATAGTCTTATGGTAAGCATGCTATCATGGCAAAACTCACATACATGCAAGATGCTAAAGCATAAATACTCACAGTGTACTCCGAGCCAAAACAAGAAACTAGTTAGTAATCATGCATGATCCTAGTTCATGTTAAGATGGCTAATGCAACACATGCAAAATGCAACTAAAATAGGCTCGGCTATTCTAGAATGGCATGTGAAATGTGACACTTAACATGTATTCAACTCGGAATTGAAATGCTATGCAGTTAGCATGATGCGCCGAGCCCAGTGCATGCAATACGAATGAATGTGTGCAAACATGCTATCATAAGTATGCTAATTGAAACGTACCCTAAAAATAACCATTGTAAGCGGTTAAATAAAAGGAAGAAAGACGTGGGGTTGGAAGACATGCATCACACACACGCACGCTTATTACACAATTTGCCCTCTCTCGGAGGGACCGAAAGAATAATACAAATTAACTAACTAACAAGCTAATTAATTATTACACAACACTTAACTAATTAAATGAATTAATTAAGCTAAGAAAGCAGTAAAGAGGCCTCGAGAAGAGGGGTGAATGCATGCATGTTCGGTTTCACTTGGAAATCCATCGCCATACTCATGTTGCCTCTGTTTACACTACTCTGCACTTCTGAAAACTGCACAAGTCTCCAGGATGCTTCTGAACCACCTTCTGAGCACTGTGGAAGGTCACCGGCCAAAAGGAAAGGCCACTGGCCATTGGAAAATGGTCATCGCCCATAAGTGGAGCTCTCGGCCAGAAATGAATAGCCGGCCGGCACTGAATGTGGTCGGTCGGCCAACTCTTTCTGCAGAATCCTGTTTTGCAGCAGCAGAGGGCAAACAGAGCATGGGAATGCATTTTCAAAGCAATGTGTGCACGACCACCCTCCTTATTTTGTTATGAACTCAAGGGAGGATGGTTCTTAAGTCAAGCATGCAAGGGACCCCGAAACTTAAAGCTATGCAAGGCTATTACACAACAAGTATGCATGGAAAGCATTTTTTGACCATGAGGACACAAAACAGAGCTTAGACAGCCTAAATCATGAACAAAATCGGTTTAAGGCATGGCCAAAAAGTGCTAGAATCATAGGCTAAAATGGCATGCAATACAAGCTAGTGAAGGGGGTTTACACTACAATTATATGAGTTAATCAAGAGGCCACCAAACCAACAAAATTCAGAGGTATGACATGTCAAATAAAGCCTAAAAACCCACTGAAACATGGTCCATGCATGCAAGAATGATAGGCTTCTTTGATAGGCTATAAAGAGGGTTGTTCTATACATGCAAGATGGACACTTAAAATGGCAAAAAGGGCTCTGGACAGAGCCTATGTAGGTCTTAAAACTCATTACAAACAGCCTGAAATATGTTCAAGAAGTGTGCAAATAGGGGCTCCTTTGTAAGGCCAAAAATGCCAACTAACAAGACAACAAGGAGAGGGGATGGCCCTCTCCTTCTTAGGACCTCAAAACACCATCCCCACCACTAAAATCCCTCTGGATTTAAGTGGTGAGAAGGCCAATACAAGGTGGTCCCGAAGCTCACAAAAAAGGCACAAAAAAGAGGCCAAACAAGGCCTAAGAGGGGGTAAGCAACCGCAAACACAAAAGTGACCTTAAACAAAGATCAAAAGCATGCGAAATCAGAACTTTTATCAGTTATACACTAAGCTCAAAACAGCATGCAAGATAGGCTAAAAGCTAGTGCAAAAATGGGAAAAATAAAGCAATAGTGCTCACCTTTGAAGAACACTTGAAGAACAGCAACTCCAACCCCCTCCTTCTGATCAAAACCAACTCAAAACTCCAAGAACAACCTCTCAACACCTCAACAACTCAAGTACGGTGTAACACTAGGTGTCTTAGTGCAAAACTAAGAACAAAACACACTTTAAGGCACTCTAACACACACAAATGTAGAGAGAGAGAGAGGAAAATATATAGAGAGAGTGATATATGAGATATATATGTCTAATTTGCTGAACCCCCCTATGGAATTAGAGGCCTCGTTTTATAGAACAAAACAAGGACCAAAGCTTCTTAGAGAAGCTAAGGCAAAAGGGTTCAAGCTTCCTCAAGAAGCTAGACCAAAGGTCTAAGCTTCTTGGGGAAGCTAAGACAAAGGGTTCAACCTTCTGGAGGAAGCTAAGAAAAAGGGTCTGAGCTTCTTCAAGAAGCTTAGAGCAAAAGGGTGCAAGGGTGCAAGTCCTCCATACATGTGTATGGAGGACAAGTCCGTGCACTCCAGCGGGCAAAGCTGGCATGCACAATGCCTGAAAAAGGCAAAAAGGAGGCACCGGCCAGAAAAAGAGACAATCGGCCAAATAAATGGCCGACCGACCAAATATCTGTGCCGACCGACCAAATAATTGGTCGGTAGACAGAAAGCAAGGCCGGTGGCTTCATGCCACGGCCAGTGGGATTAAGGGATGGCTAACAAGCCACTTCCTACCCTCAGGTGCAAAAACCACAAGTCCTTGGTCCACAACCAAGCACAAAATTGTCAAGTCGAGAGATCCTAAGGCAAGGCGCGTAGCCGAGTCTTTCGGGATCTCAAAATGAACACGAACATGGATGATCACCGAGTGTTCAAACGATGACGTCCAAGTCTTGAGGATGGTAAAAAATGGGGTGTCTACAGACGCTCGAGTAGAAAATACAAACTCTCAGAAGTTTTACAGACCTGCCAAAGTGCTGGGAGTTGTCAACGACCGCTCGACTGCAATAAGCTACGCTCGAGCGTAGAAGCCAAATTATGGGCATCAATAACTTGAAAAAGAAGCTACTAAGTTGTTCCAAACGCAACCAATACAACCGAATCGCCAAACTCAAAGAGGGATAAAGGAAACAAGACATGAATAACTATCAAAAACAGTGAAACATAGATTCAAAACATACAATGGGTCGGGTCTAAGCCAAAAATGCTATAATTTTGTTCCTCCTTTTTTTTAAATATATATTTAGACGGGTTATTTTGTTTCCATAAACCCCCAAACTATGCTTCCATAGCCTAAGGTAAGATATTATATACATATTTTAGATATTGTATGTCAATACAATAAAAGATTCAAAACTCTTTTCAAATATTGATGATTGTTTGATTTATAGTTTTGGATAGGGATTTTGAAAGGGAAAATTAAAATGTGTATGAAATTAGGTAAAATATAGTTATATTTCATTCATATTTCATCTGCTATCTTTTTTTTTTCTTTTCTTTTTTTCAAATTCTTACCTAAATCCATGAATCAAACACAACATAAATTGGGTACTGTAAAACAAGTATAACGCAGCGAGTAAAAATTATTTGGTCATACCTTAGGTGATAGAAGCGAAGAATCTTGTGGGTAAATCACGTGCTTCCATAAATGCGAATACCGAACTCCCAGTAGTGGAGTGATACCACAATATGAGTATCACCCACACTAATCACAATGTAAAGGCTTGATCGTTTTTCATATGGGAGAGAGTTAGAGAAAGAGCATAGGAAAAATGTTATGGGTAAAAACACATAACGTATATGATATTCTATATCATTTAGATGTATATAATCAAATATATAACCATCTATATCTATCTATCCATCTATTCATAGCTCTTGATAAGATATGGTAGATATAGATATTGATTGTGGGTTATCCAAATAATTCAAATTCATATTCAAACTTAAATGGATAATTTAATTGGTCATGGGTCATGCCACATAGGCGCCCAAATTCGGGTCCAATACTCGGCCCAATTTCCAACATCTCCCACTCGCACATGAGTTGGCATGACACTGCCATATCTCTATCTCAATCTCCCCAAATATTGAACATCTCATACTAGCCAATGAACCGTGTGACCGCTGAGAAACACCTACATGTGGGAGCTCTATACTAGAAACTCAAAATGAGCAAGCATAGAGACATCAATCCAAAAGGAATAGAAATAGTGTCTCATATACCCCAGATACATCTAATTACACTGGTCTAAAAAATATCTCTAATCCCTTAAAAAGAGCATGTTTAATCCTCTCAATTCTTGCAATATATTCACACTCAATCTGCCTCTCATATAGAGCGATGTGAGTTGCCGGCAGTGAATATACAACAGTGGTGTAATACTAGATGATCTTTCCTTTTCCCTCATGCCATTTAGTTTAGGATTGACTGCTTTCCCAGTGATGTTCCATAAGGCCGAATCATACATCACCGCAAGCAACATACCAAAGTAGCAGAACATCAACCCCTTACCTTATGACATAGTCAAAAGTCACAACAAGGGTACATAAATGAAAGTCATATCAATAATGACACGTAAGACTCACACGGTGAGGAAACAGGGATCCATTCTCTTGCCTCATTACTCGGTCGCCTAGAACATATAGTATGAATACATGTTACGGTGGAGTAACTCTTCCAAAAAAGTGACGTCATACTCGACACACCATATAGATCTTAGTCTAGTCGCTTTCTAGCGCCTAACCTAAATTCTCTATTTCCTCGCTTTCCAAGCGCCAAATGAGATCTCGCATCTGGCTAATCATAACAGGCACAACATGAATGAAAAGTGGGTACTAACATCCATGTTTGGTCCTTAACAAGACCTCATCTTGGTTGTAACCAAGGCAACATACATAGTGGATAATTTAAGCCTCTCTTGGCTCTAAATAAAAATAAACCACTAGTCTCATCCTTACTCGCTCCCAAGCGCCAAGGGCGATTGCTCGTGTGAGTGAGCCAATCTTGCCTGCTGACATCATTATCTGCTAATCATTATGACACAAACCATAATAGTGTCAACATCCCATCATCTCACAACAAATAAGCGATTGATTTAAAAAAAAAACCCGACCATAGTTGCACAATTCTACATTCCAAGCATAAGCCTTATTAGCACCTCTTGCGATAAGCATATACAACAGAATCCACCATTTGCGCCTCACATGAAGTGGCTCAAGATCACTACCTTTTGCGCAATTAATTACCTCTCTAAAGATATTTTGGTGACCAATCTGCGTTCATTCAAGATGCGCCCAACTAGCGCATTGAATCTTATAAAGGGCAAATTTATAAACTACTTTTAAAGCATTCTATCCACAGTCTAACGAGCAAGGCCAATTTCTAAACAACTCAGTTGACCATTTACCAAAGATAACACTTATCATGCCGAATACGCCCACATAGCGTACTTTAGGCTCTCACAACAAAAAAAGATCAAGGAATATAGGTCATCTGTTTCTCCCAAAGACAATCCGAGGATTCACTCAATAGCTAAGGCTCTGACTTTTACCGATAGGTAAGTCAATGGGTTTGCAATTTTACATCTAGAGTCATTCTAGGATATTCCTTATGTAAGTTATCAAAGACAAACCGGGAATTCTCCCAAAACAATCCCTAAGGATCGTACATCCGAGCATATAAATTATATCACTCATGTCCACCATATCTAAAACAGATAACTGCCCACCCTAGGTGGCGACAACCTTATAAATTCCTGGCTCATAATGACTAAGTAAGGAAAAACTTCTTTTGGACCATTGATCATGCCTCAGTGGTCTTCATCGATCATCGTTGGCCTATCATGACTCGACGAAATCTAAGAACCACTATTTGGATAACTGTTTTAGGTTGTAAAAGACTTATTGGAACTAGCAACCTTTTTGCGCTCCCAACTTTTCACCATAAAGCAGAAGGTAAATCCCTACGGATCTACTTATCCAATTCTCCAACGAGAAGTTGGGCCATAACGTCCACAAATCAATGTTCTGAACTTATGTCAATCATAGCCTAAGTTGAAATAACCTCACTACCCAGGAGAAAGTCTTCTCTTGGTCTACACCTTCCTCAATGGTGCGACTTTTCAGTATCTTGCGAGCCTTATGCCTCAACAATGACTATCTAAATTAGGCATAACTTTAGAATAGTTTCGCGTCATAATGGAAAGTCAACCAAATTATAGAAATGGTTAATCCTCAAAGACTTTGTCTTAAACTACACAACATTGATACACTTTCTAAAAATAAGGGACTAGAGCCTTTGGCATTATTCTAGGCTCTTTATCATCTTGCGGAGCAATCATGAATGTTTCCTTCTCAATCACCTAGTGATGACGTGAAATTTTTTCACATTCGCTACCACGCAACTAAGAATGTAGAGTATTCTTCTCTAATGGAGTAATCCATCAGTAGGCACATCGCTCCCACAGTCCCTACGATATTGGAAATTTCTTTCCATACTCAACTAGGCTACATAGAGCACTATGTTTAGAATTCTCTATCTTATAGAGTTCCAAAACTCTATTCATGTCACCTTTACTAAGAAAACTTTATGTGACTTAGTTACACTCCCACAAAGCTACTTACGTATATGCAAATGACCCTGACGGTTTACATGACAGCATACAATAATGCGTCATAGAACCCTAGGTCTTAGCTTCGCAACCTTATGAAATGTAAAACAAAGATAAGCTGCTTAATGGTTAAAGATTGCCCATAGATGGCTCTCCGCTAACCCATTACCCAAATGGAGTGTAAAATCTGATATGGAGGGCACTTAGTTAGGGATATAGGCAACAAACTAGTGCAATTCCCAATTGGGAAACATTTTGCGCCATCATCCACCTAACATAAACAATATTTAATTCTTTATCTCTACTACACTCTTGTGTTGCTGAGTACTAGGAATAGTCAATTTTCTAAGCATCCATTTCTCTTCACAGAGCTTTCTAAAAAATAACTCAAATAGATACTCACCACCTCGGTCAAAACTAAAAGCACGAAAGCTCTTATCTAATTGATCTCGACCTCATATGTGCAATGTCAAAAAATCATTTCAAAACTTTTTGTTTTATGGGACATCAAATAGTCTTGACTAAGATGCGTATTGTAATCTATAAATGTGTTGAGATTTGGGGCTAGCTATCATACCCTTACACATATCCAGTCACAAATATCATAGTGGACTAAATGCGCCGATACAAATGCCCTTCTACAGTTTTCCTACTTACTTTGTGCGCAACCATTGCGAACAAAGTTACACATTCACATGAGAGTAGAATGTCACAAGCGAGTGAGCTCGAGAGGGCCTACCCAAACCATCCATGTCATCTTCTCATTAATGTGATTAAGTATAATAAGCCACTGGTTCATGGCCAATGTCATAAACTAATTCCAAGCATCCTAAGGTGTCAGTTCTCGAAGACAAGTTTTAAAGGTTTAGGCCCAACTAGGTAATGAATCACAACAAATTCATGTTCATTTGATTATAAAAGGATGTCATGGAGATATCAAGTGCCTAAGTCACAAATTTAACTAGTAAGTGCTAATCCACTGCACCTTCAAGTCAATTTTATTCTCCATACACTTTACTACATCTAGTTGAAAGATGACGATACTCCTCTTGCCATCTCTATTTCTCGCTTCATAGTTACTTGCAATTAATTCTATTATCCACAAGAATGAGAGAATAAGCTATCAATATATGTCAGCTCCTGAAGTAACTTAAGCGCGAATTAGGCTAAAGAGTCTAATTCAACACAATGCTCTCACAAGCGATGTGTCAAATTCTTAGAGTCATAACAACCTTGTTGGCCTTAACTTTTCATTACTATGATGCAACGTTTGCGCTTAGTGGTAAACATTATTCAAAAACATTAGCCTAGCTAAGGAACCATACAAAGAAGCATCTCCTCATGTCTCACACTCAAGTGTGGAAACAGTAAGTGTCCAGACTTAGACAAGTTGGCAATGCTAATAGATTTTGCAGCCACTTGGCGCTAATCTCTTCACTTAGTGTTAATAGATTTTTCTGCTACTAAGCGCTAATCTTTTAACTTCAAGTGATACTTTAATGCACACTATTATAGTACATGAAATTATGGTCCATCCACTCCCAATATCTGGATAGAGAGCAAAACACTATTCATACTGGCTACTCATCTTACACTTAATGACTAATTCATTTAAGCTTGCATTTCTTGGATGACGTGACTCTTGAATGTTACTTCATCCAATGATGCAACATCATTACAAGTCAAATTACAAAGTCAATCCGTGCAGCTCAATAGTCAAGATCATATACAAATCTATTGATGGCTTACTAATTTTACAACTCCAAAACTCGCCAATCAAAACTACGTAGCGTGCCGCTAACCATAACGCACACATGAGTTTTTTTTGTGCCAAACAAGGCAACAAAACCACGGTGACTTTGAGCCATGTTTCCTTTCTGACCTAAAGTCTCCAAGATTTTTGCTTATCTAAAGAATAGGATTACATTATTCACATTTGAACATCTCTACTATGTTTAGGTCAACCAAATTAACTTCCATAAGCAAAGTCAACTTAGAGAGAAATTTGCATTGAGATTAATTTGATTAGCATAATATAATTTTGCCGCAAAAATCTAAATTAAGGGCAAGTTTGGGAAGATCCAAAAAAGCCAAAAAGCTAAAAAGTTACTCAAAAAGCTAAAAAGTTAACACTATTCACCAAAAGTCAACAATTACGGCTACACAACTCCCAATTCAAATTTTTCCCTACAAATCAATTTTTACAATTTTTTATTACACATTTTTCAATAAAAAGTCAAAAAGTTAACCCAAACATCCATATTTTCAACCTCAATTTTTTAGTCCAAAAAGACAAAAAGTGCACTTTTTTAGTCTTCCCAAACTTGGCCTAAATAGTGACAATATTACACAAGTCGCAAGATCGAAAATCCGCTATGGTCGTAATCATCTCTTGCACCACAGGTGACAATTATCCAAAATTTAATTTAATTTATGCGCAAAATATTAGTTTTCGGGAGTAAATCTACAAAGATTTCTCTCAACCGAATAACCTCCCACTGACTATGGCATGTCTAAGAACGTGATAAAATATTCTAATTCCATACAATAGCATCTTAATGTAGATTCATAATCAACTCATGCTATGTTACATTTAATAATGGAATCTAAATAAAGAACAATTAATCATGATATTCTAATTACAACATATTAGAAACTCTAGAAAAAAATAATAATATGTTGTATTTAATATTCAGATTATGCCATAACAGAAAGTCTATCACTTCTGAAATTTTCTAGAATTTTTTGGTATTTTCTAAAATTTTAAATAATTAATGAACACATATGAAATCATAAATAAGTATTCTAGAATCTGGGAAATTGTAACAATCATACCAGTAAATAGTAAACCATTACAGTGGTCTACAGTAAAAATTTCAGCTCCAGAAACTTAGTCATGCAATCCCAAAAGCATTTTTAAAGCAGAAATAATGAATTATTATTTCACGAAAAATATTTTTTATTTTCATAAAATTTTGAAAATTTTACAAAAGATAGTAAATTTAATTCTGAGTCTAACAGTACCAACCACACTTAAAACAAAGCTATAACGAATTACTTATGATCATTTAACGCAATTTTGGATTTTTAAAAAAAAAACAAACAGACCCTTACACCCAACCGTCAAACCAACCAAATCGGCGCGGAAAATGGCGTGGCTCGGCTTGGTGCGCGGCTCGCACGTGGCAACGCACGTGGCTCAGCTCGAAACGACGAGGCTTAACGCCCGCGTAGAAGGGCGCAAGTCGCGCGCATAGGCGACGTAGACAGCATGAGCATGGCAGTGCGTGGGGCCCGCGCCTGATGCGTGGTGGCGCATGGAAGCGAGTGGCATCTGATAACGGCATCATCTGGAGCGTGAGGCTCATGCGCCACCTTCCGGGGTGTTTTCTGGTCTAATTTTGGTACTTTCGGACTCCATTTTCCAAAATAAAAAACATTTGTGGTCTTAAAAAAGACATTTCATGAACATAAAAGATGGGGTGTATTACACACTCTCTCTAATGAGAGTGGAAGTGCGGAAATCTTGCACTTCATCTTCCTCCTCAAGCCATCAAAAAATTAAAACGAACCCAAATTAGGGTTTGATGTATCTCATCAACTGTAAATCCAAATCTAACAAATAATATATGGTTTCGAAGGTCTCAAAACAAGGATTCTAAATATGTAAGATTTGCAGACTGAAATTAAAGTATGTAAAACCATCATGCATGTAAAGTTTCAAAAATATAAATGGGTCTCCATTTTTCTTGAAATCTAACTGTTAGATTTTCATGAAACTTTGCAGATATGTTCTACATTAAATATACTACGATATATATAAATTTCAGGTCAATCGGAGATAGTTTGAAAAATTATTAATTTTCATGCATATATCGTGTATATATTTTTATAAAATTATACACCTATTTTAATGCATAAAAGAAGCACGAAAATACCCATTAACGCTCTAATACCAATGTAAAACAAGTATAACGCAGCGGGTAAAAATTATTTGGTCATACCTTAGGTGATAGAAGCGAAGAATCTTGTGGGTAAATCACGTGCTTCCATAAATGCGAACAACGAACTCCCAGTAGTGAAGTGATACCATAATATGAGTATTACCCACACTAATCACAGTGCAAAGTCATGATCGTTTTTCATATGGGAGAAAGTTAGAGAGAAAGTATGGGAAAAATGTTATGGGTAAAAACACATAACATATATGATATTCTATATCACTCAGATGTATATAATCAAATATATAACCATCTATATCTATCTATCCATCTATCCATCTATCCATATCTCTTGATAAGATATGGTAGATATAGATATTCATTGTGGGTTATCCAAATAATTCAAATTCATATTCAAGCTTAAATGGATAATTTAATTGGTCATAGGTCATGCCACATGAGCGCCCAAATTAGGGTCCAATACCCGGCCCAATTTCCAAAAGGTACATTACGTTTCCAAATTTCTTTATCTTTTTTTTTTGAAAATTTTGAATTAATAATACTTTTTAAAGTTATGTACAACAAACTTTTATCACACATGTCTCTCTGTATAATAATATTTGAAATTTATTTTAGTTGTTATCTCAAAAATTAATGACAAAGTCAAACAAAATGTGTAGGTCTTAAAAATTTTATGTTAGAATTTGTTCAAATGTAATTCTCCTAATATTTATAAATATTTTTTATTAATTGCTAAAATGCACCGTAAAATTAAGATTATTTTTTATGAGATTGAGTTATTAAAATATGATGTATTATAGGCTTAAACCAAGATTTGCTATAAGAAAATGGACTCGAACGAGATTTTATAGACTTATTTTTTATATTTTATCCAATGTTGGAACCCCCAAACTAGAACGTATCGGTCACCAACTGTAGCTCGACTTTTTTGCACCCCCTTTCGGAAGTTTGAAAGAAGCCATACAGTTCGGACTCCCGTGGTTCTGAATCTAATCTTACAAGTGCAACGTGAAATTGATAAACACTAAAGAGTCCAAATTCGACAAATCATTTTGAAAAATCGATTTTGAATCAAAAATGCCAAAATTGGATTGCTTTGCCAGATACAAAGTTGCAACCTAAATATTTTATTTTTGGAGAAATTTAGGAAACCCATGACTCGTGCCAAAAGCGACGTATCCGTCATCACCAAAGTTGCCTCGGCTCGGGAACTTAGATACGAGAGGGGAAGGTCATGAATTGAGCACCCCCGCTCGCCCGATCAAAGATCGGCCTCTACTAATCATGATATGATTTTTATCAACATTATATGCTCTTGTTCCAGTTTATTAGGCTAGCATTACTATGTGATGCGCACAAGCAAGTATAGACTAGTTTGTCCGATTTGGAACAATTCAATTTCATGTTTATTTTGTGAAAATGGTTTGATTTTGCCACCTCAATTGGGCTTAAAGTTTGCAAATTTGCCACTCAACAAAGTGGGCTTAAAATTGTGAATTTGCCACTACACATAGTGGGCTTAAATGTACATTCATTGAATAATTCCAATTCAAGCAATAAGCCTTCATCCACAGGTACTCAAGCAGTTTATCAAGTAAGCACTTAGCCTCATGGCAAGTATGCTAGTCATGGCAATCACTCACACTCATGCAAGTATGCTATAGCATTAAAAACTCACCTAGTACTCCAAGCTAAAAAGATATGAGTTAGAAAAAATGCATGATTCCTAACTATGCGATATGGCTAATGCAACACATACGAAGAATACAATTAATAGGCTCGGCTACTAATATGGCATATGAATCGATTTTGATAACATGCGGTTAAACACGTATTCAACGAAGTATTGAAATGACAACGTAGTTTGAATGATGCGCCGAGCCTCAGTCCATGCAATACAAGATGAACGGATGCAAGCATAAGGTATGCTAATTGAAACGTGATGCTCCTAAATTAATCATTGAAAGTGGTTAAGTAAAAAGGAGAAAGACGTGGGGCTAGAAGACATGCACATTATTACATCATTTTGCTCTCATGAAGGAGAGTCTGAATGAATAACTAAGCTAAACTAATTATTACAAACCAAAATGAATAACTAGTTAAACTACTTAACTAATTATTACAACAACAAATGAACTAATTAGTTAACTAGCTAATTAAATAATTACAAGACAATTGCAACTAGTAATTAAACTAAGTAATTAACTATTTCGCCTCGGGAAATGAGAAATGTGCATACACATGCTCAGTTTCCACCCGAAAAGACCTCCGTTTTGCTCCCGAATGCCTCTGTTTGCACAGTTGAACATTCCCTGAACCGTTTTGCTCCACCTTACCAAAACTCTGTTAAGATTTACATCAGTGGCTGGCCGGCCATTGGTGAAGACTGCCGGCCACCTACCGGCCATGGATTGGGGTTTGCCGGCCACTTGCCGGCTATGGAAAGTGGCCTGTCGGCCACTGATGCATTGGTTCATCTTGCTGTAACAGAGGACAAACAGAGCAAAAAGAGGGTATTTATGAGAACCCGAATATACAAATCAAGTAAAAAATTAAATAATAATAATTTCACTATCTCAAATATTTTGATGGTGAATCCTAAAGTGCAAATTAATTATTATTGAATGATCTTTTAATTAATTTTAAACCTAAAAAAAAAAATTAGAGAAGAGGGTGTGACTTGAACTTTAAACCACAAGGTTAATATATAAGACTCTTACCATTTGAGTTGCATATAACTTATATATATGTTTTGTATATTTATTTATATGTTTCATCTACACATGCTTTAGGTGTATCCAACCACTAGTATAAAATAAAATAAATACAAACCCTACTCTATTATTTGTTCACCGCATAGGGAAACAACACAGCAACCACGGAAGAGACTTTGAGAGAAGAAAAAAAAAAAAGAAAAGAAGTTGCAATCAAAGAACTTTTGGGTGTGTGGTAGGTTATTTATTTTATATTTGTTCTTTATCCTTTTTCTATTTTATGATTTAATTCATTGATGAGGAGGTTATAGGTGTATGTAATTTGTGTATATATATACTGTTAAGAAATCTGAGGAGTTAAATTCATGTATAATGAATGGTGTAATTTTTAGTCCAAAAATTCTGTACAGAATCACAAACTTTAAAAATCAAGAAACCATATCAAACGAATGAATTTTGAATGAAATTTTTACAGTAGATTAATTACATATTGAATTGCATATCTGAATTTTCTCATAATTTTTGGGAGTCAAAGTCCATATAAACTGATGCATTCAAATCTGTCCAAAAAACTGGTTTTAAACAGCAAGTTTGGGAGTGTTGTTCTATTTGGGTATAGATCTGAAAATTATCAAATTAGTGTCATTAAAACCAGCTACGAGTCTAGTTTCGTACGTTTTTGGTTTTACATTGATTGCTCATGTATACTAAGAGAACCATTAATTTCTTTAAAGTTCTGCAGAAAACAACTTGTTTAGATATAATTAATTGTAGATAATTATTTTGACAAGCAAATCAAGTGAAACCATTTGAGTTTGAAAGTTAGGATATATTAGCTGATATCTGGAGGGTTTTAGAATTTTTCGAACAACGTGGAGTGGGTTTTTAATTTTCAAAGTTAGCGAATAGATTGGGAAAACTAGTTTAAAATTATGTTTTATCTTAAAGTTACTTTTAATTAAGTTTCGATTTGAACCCATGTCTTCGGTGATTTTAGACCTTGAAGAACATAAACTTAGGTAATATTTAAGAGTAACAGTGAGTTCGGTTGAGCCGTGTTAGTGCGCTTTAGTTTGGGGTTACTTAGTTCTTATTCTTTAGTATTTTTAAATTAGTAGTGACATGTAGTTTTCATACTTGGTTCAGGGCACTAGTTGGACTTTCATACTCTATTCGAGGATTATATTATTTCATTTTCAGGTGAGTAGTTTCATGCTACATATTTTTATAAATGTTCCCCTACCCTGAACTGTTGGAAAATTAAATTGTTGTTTCATGACTCAATTGTTTTGATAAATTATTATATTATCAATGGAATCAAATTATTTCTGAAACATGTGTGAAATTGGCATACTGTAAACTATTTGTTTTGGCTCATAATGATGAACTACCATGTTTTGCGAAATTGATGTGTATTGATATTTGGGACCATATGTGTATTTAGTCCAGGGAAATTATTCCACTGTGTATGGTGACTCTAGCCACTAGGAAACAGATCCGGGTTGGGCCGTGATGACTCTAGTGCTCAACGATTGCAAGGAAAAGACCTAGGTTAAGCTAGGTGACCTTCAATCGGATCGTCTAAGAGAAAAGGCCCAGGTTGCCACCCTGAGGATGACTTTTAGTTTAGTATTGGATCCAACGGGGCTTATAGCCTTGAGAACTGTGTGGCATATTACTTGATATTTCTTGGTACCCAAAAAATTATTGGTGTTCATGTTGTAATCTGTTTTAAGTGGAAAATGTCGTTTATCATGTTCTTGCGAGACATGAGTATTTTAAGTGTTGAACTGTGGAACCTTCTTTTTGAAATAGATTGTCTTTACCAAACTATATGCCAATCTAATTTCTGTGATATATGTCTTATTTTGGAATTGATCCCTATTTTCAAAACTGTATATACTATCCATGTTGCTACTCACTGAGAAGGACTTAGAGTGGACTCATGGCATAGCGGGCACTCGATTGCATGGACCTCTAGGACATTTATTTATTTTAGAGTGTTATGTCAAGTTTGTTCATATTTATTTTTATTTTTATTTTTATTGGGGTTCATTTAGGATTATTTTGATATGTGGATTGTTTATATTGCATAAGTATTGATGGTTTTGATTACGGTTGATTTTACCGTTTATAATTGTGGCATGTCACTGGATTGAGTTTTGGTTATTTATTATTGGACTATTGTTTAGTTGTTCAATGTGATTATGGATTCGTGTTTAGGCTTACGTGTGCTTTGGGCTAAGGCCTTGTGGGCCACGGCCGATCATGCTCGGGTTTGGGATGTGACAGTATTCTCCCAAATTGTTTGCACAACTCACTCCTCATTTTCATGAACAAATCCAAGGAAAGGCAAACTTAAGCCACAAGCCACCAACTCAAGCAATTTCATTGCATGACGGCTTGTGATTCAAGATGTGCAAGTTCAATAAATGCAAAAAAATAAGACACAAACCTCCTCCCTTTCATGAATGATCAAGGGAAGAAGTTGACCTTGGAGACTTGGATCATTTCATCACTAACAAGTATGAAATGGCCCATGCTTCCTTGTGTTCAATTAATGTCTGATTGAACACAACCAAATTATTATCCTGCTCCATTTTTAATCCTAAGTTTTAGTTACTCATTTTACTTTACCAACCATTCTTTAATCTAATGAAGTCCATTATAAAAGTTCTCTAATGGAAAGAGGGTTCAAAATACAAGTTGCTTTAAGGATGAAAGAAGTATCATACCGTTGGTAATGAACCCCCAAGGGATTAAACCATTAAGTATCAAACCTCAATTTCACACTTAGGCAAGAAAGTGACTTGAAACCACTTTTAAAGAAAAATTAAAAGTCAAGAAAGGAGGGAGGTTGCAGAGATAATTAGTGTTGGAATTAAGCATGAAAAGCACTAAAAACATGCAATCAACTCAAACAAGTGGTGCCTAAAGGCCTAAAACACCAAGCTTGTAAGGACTATTACACTACAACTATGCAAAACAAAGCTCAAACACAAAAAACACTTAAAAATAGTCTTAAAACAGGTATGAAACAGCCCTAAAACATGCTAGAATTAAGTTAACTAAAGCTAGAAAAACAAGCTAAAACATGGAGCATGTTAAGCTAGTAAACAAAACACAAGGAGGGGAGGCTACCCCTTCCATTTTTAGACTTCAAAACATGTTTTTAGCCACTAAAATAACTCTGAAAAATAGTGTTTAAAAGCTTAGAAAAAGATAGTAAAAGGGTAGAAAGCACAAGGGCAAAGGCCTTGAAAGCAAGGTGCAAAGAAGGGTGAAGCACCCCTCAACCCTTATTGGCATTAAACAACAAGCTTCAGCTCATAAAAATAGGTTTTAAAGAGTTTAAAAACAGCAAGAAAATATGGAAAACAAGTGGTGTAAAGATGGTATAAAGGCAAGAGAAAGTATACCTCTTGAAGATGAATGAACCCTTAAGTCAAAAAACACCAATTTCACACTCTCAAGTGCTTCAAGAGCTCAAATTCAAACTCAAATCATCTTAGCAAGAAGTTCTCTAGGTTTCGTTTAGAGTGTTTGGGCATAGGCTATGCAAGTTGCAAAAGAGAAAGAGAATTGTAGAGAAAGGGGAAAATTTTAACTCCCAAACTTTTCTAACCTTGAATATGAGAGATAGGTCATATATATATAGAAAACATGAGCTTTGGTCGAAAATATTTATTCAAAAATAGCTGGAGCAGTGTGGAAATAGCTGGCGGAAAATATCTATAAAAAAAATCTGTTTTTGGTCACCAGTGGCTGGCTTGTCACTGACTTGTGGCCGGCATGGACATCAGTGACCGGTAGGTGGTCGGCATACCAGAAGTGGTGGCCGGTAG
This sequence comes from Camellia sinensis, assembly GCF_055761805.1. Lineage (NCBI taxonomy): Eukaryota > Viridiplantae > Streptophyta > Magnoliopsida > Ericales > Theaceae > Camellia > Camellia sinensis. The sequence continues at coordinate 79,030,394 of NC_138964.1, forward strand.
GCCAGAAGTGGTGGCTAGCCGTCCACAAATGGTGATTGCTGAATACCTGCTGGCCACAAGAAAAATCTGTTTCCAGTCCTGATTTCAAATGGGCATATCTCCTTCATCGGGACTCCTTTTTAGGTCATTCTTGTGTCTAAATTGAAGCCTCAGAAGTCTAGTTTCTAATGGTGGAAGCCTCAAATCTAAATTATAAGTGTGGTAATAGATATGCCTATTTAAGTGAAGGTTGCTCAGTTTTGTCTTAATCAGATTGATGTCTAACTTCAAACAGCCATATCTCCCTCATTTGGACTCGGCTTAAGGAGATTCTTGAATCTAAAATGAAGCCCCAGAAGTCCATTTTCCAATGGTGGTGGCCTAAAAACTAAAGTCCAAGTGTACAAAAGGATAGACCTGATTTAGTGAAGGCTACTCAGTTCTCTCTCAACAGTTTCAAGCTCAACCATTTCCCCAACTAGTTTTCTTTCCTCCTTTTCTATTTTCTTCAACTCCAAACCCCTAAATAAGATGTTTTAAAGATTTTTTTAAAGAGTTCACGTCCCTTTCATTTATTTTCACTTTATCCTTGCTCGATTTACCGAAAAGTGTAACATTTAACGAAATGCGAGCCTCAGAACATCGGAGAAGCTTTTCAAAAATATTTCGAAAGAGAGGGTTTGAAGGTCTAAATAAAGTTTTGGTCTAAAATCATTTTGGTCCAAAATGGGGTGTAAGGTTGGGAATTAGAAGCTCTTCTTGCTGAACAAATTGAGCGATTGCATAGCACGACTTTCATTATCGAGTGATCAATCAATGGTGCCCAAGTCTTAACGGCGGTCAAAAATGGGGTATCTACACCAACTGATAAAGACAATTTTTAATGATTAGCTAAATCTCACATTGGTATAAATATTGAGTCGATTAACTTCTAACTCACTTATAATATTTAGTCGAATAGCACATGTCAATCCTAATATATTTTCACGAAAAAAGTTATCACCTAAGACAATTTACAATTTTGAGTATACAGTTTTTTAGGCTTTACAAAATAAGAAAAAGTTAATATATTAGCAAATACAATTTACTATTATCATATGCTAAATTACATTTACGAAATTTATAAAACAAAATGTAGTTATATTTTATCGTAAATATAAATTTTGTAGTTTTTTCTTTAACTTTTACCAATTAAATTATGACATACAATTTTTTATTAAAAACTTATAACACACAATTAATAATATCAGAATAAAAACTTTCTCTTATGTGTAACTCTAATAAAAATGAACAAAATTTAATTGATTATAAATTATTTTTACTACATATTTTAAATAAATTTTATATTATTATTTTAATTCAAATTTTTTTTTTGATTATTTATTATGTCTGTACATAACACGGGTAATATGCTAATAAAAACTTATGCAATAGAAGTAAGAGTTCGTTTGGGAAGTGGGTTGGCTTTTTAACTATTTTAGTCTGGGGCTAAAAAGTCTCGTTTGGGATAGGGTTTTTGGCTATTTTTACTCTTTGTGAGAGAAAGAATGTAATGATTATAGGTTGGATGTGACATTTTGTCTTATTAGGCTAAAAAAATCTATTTTGTCTTTTTATAACTAAAATAGTTCCAACCCAACCCAACCCAACCCAAGTTGTCATATGAAGGCTAAATAAGGTTTAGGCTCAAGATTGATCGACCAAATCCGCGAGTAGCCGCTTACTCAATGACTACTTCCCCACGTATCCAACTCTTATCAGTTCCTCTTGTTTACCTGAATCATGTGAAGAGGAAGTGTTGGTTGATCCTCAAATTTACACAAGAGTGCCCCAAAGAATCATACATAGGACATGATTCCTTATGAAAAAAATAATTTGTTGACCCACAATTCATTGGCCACAACAACTATCCTTTTTTTATTTTTTTATTTTAGTGAAAAAGACAAATTATTATTTTCACGAATAGTTTTTTTAATTTTTACCCACTGCCAACAGACTACCCTAAACCACTGATTATTGATTGCCAAAAAAAGTCATCAGAGTTGGCCGATAGTCAATGGCGACTGATAGTAGTAATGATATGGATAGATAAGTAAATTAGGTGGACAAATAAGTAACACTGGACATATATATTGACAAATAAGTGATACATGGGCAGATAGGTAGAAAATAGATAAGACAAATAATGACCGCCACTACATTTTCCACAAGACCCTTGGCAATTATGATTCCTACTTCATTCCTGCGTCTATCCCTACTACTATAATATAGTTTAAAATCGATATCGTCAATGTCCCTAGCTTTCTCACCTGTCCACTTAGTTTCTTGTATGCAAGCTATACTAGCTCTCCTTCTAATCATCACATCTATCAATTCCATCGTTTTACCAGTTAAGGTTCCTATGTTCCAAGTGGCTACTCTAAACCTATAGTCATGGACTAGCTTCTTTACCCGCGCTTGTCCAGAGAAGCACGGGAACCTTTGCCCATTTTTCACCGCACCCAGGCGTCGATGCAGCGCTCCTTGCTCACTTTTCGAAACACCCAGAGGCAGGTGTAATGCGTCACTTGAAGGGAACGACCTAGCATTTAACCAATTCAAAGTAGAATTCATTTTCATAAGGGATTCAAACGACTTTTTTACGTGTTGGCTGTCGGCTACCTAACACACAACCCTCCTCCATAACCCGGGATTGGGACCGGCAGAGTTGTTAACAACCCCGGCAGAGTTGATTACAATTGTTAGTATATTTGATAAAAAAAATAGACACATAAGTGGCATGTGTTATGATTTTATAGGTAAACTTATAAACTTATTTAACTCAGTAAGTTAATCTCAACCAACTCAGTGATTATTTTTTTCAAAAATACTAACCTGCGTTATCAATTGGATCAAATTGACGCAAAATCTAAAATCAAGAATCAAAATTGAGCTAATTGACATTAAAATGATCAAAATGACATAAAAGATAAAATGCAATGACTACAAATGTAATTTACTTTAGATTTTTTATATACAAATTATGTTTACATATTGAGAGGGGAATTTGTGCCGAGAAATCTAGGTTAGGCTAAATCATATCTTTGTTGTTGACCTGGCGACGGATTGGAGGGTTGCATGGTTTAGGCCATGCAGAGGAGGTCTAGCCGGTCAAACATATTCCATGGCTTGACTGGTCAGCCTTTGTCTTGGTTGTCCTAATGAGCCAGGCTAAGCATTATTAGGCTTTAGGCTGAGATTAGGCTGGTTAAGTTGTCTTCAATTAATGTGGCGATCAAGATTGAACTGAGCTATCTTTCTTTGACCGGCCAAGCATAATTGTTCACATAGTGAGTCTAGGCTAGTTTGAGCATCATGCGATGTCAGTATAGTTGCGCGCCGCGCTAGCTTCATGTGGAACTCGATATAGCTCGATTAGTAGAAGAACCAATAAGGAAAATGCAGTTTGGTTGCTTAGCTAGAAGTCGTGCAAAGAGTTATGCCGTCTCACTTGGTTTACAGTGAGGAGGGTGTTAAAGGATAAGCGTTATCATTTACGAATGTGATTCTTAAGAGGACTCTACGAAGAGGAATTAGAGTCCTATTAGGATTTTTTCATGTGAAACTTATAAAAGCTCAAACCTAACATAATTTTGGGTATTGAAATTTTAGTACTTGAATTCATAGAGCTTTTCCTCTTTGTCATATTTGCTGACTTAGGCATCAAGCGTACACCGGCCAGCTTGCTCACGTTTTTTATTTCAAGGCATACGGTGACGTTTGGAGGAATGCGAGTTTGATCAACAGGATTATATAAGTGATAATTATTTCATGCTCGTGCAATTGATGCCATCTGTGGGAAATAGCACACAACAAATCTTTTGATCAAGCTCTTTCCAACGATTTTAATGGTAAACAATAAGGATTTACCTATTTTCGCCATCGACTGCCAAACACCAGAGGCCAATAGGAGGTGCGAGGATATGCCTCATATTCTTCTCGTGGTTGATTTGGTCCCGCAATGAAGAAACCCTTATAGGGGTGCGCAAGAAAAGCATGGTTTGAGCCCTTGTCGCTCCCAAAGCCTAGATGGACAAAGACGACGAATTGAATCTCAGGTTTTAGAAGATCATGTGAGGTAGCAAGACAAATTAATTGGAAAGATGGTAGTAGATATGGAGGTTTTGAAGCGCTAGGTGAAAGGCAAAGGTGTCGTTGGGGTAGAAACCCGCAGAGAGTGCATTTAATCCCATCGTTCGGGAGACCAAGAAGGCCACACTTAGCTGGAACCTTCTGAGAGTAAGAGCCTTAGGACAGGAGGCTATTCTCGTCACTCTAGGTCTGAGAAGATAATGTCAAAAAGATTATGCTCCAAGGGGAGCAGCTATCGGCTCTCGTGCGCTCACCAGACATCTTCTTGATATACAGAATTACCCAAATTAGTGGACTTGCAGACTGTTCTCAACAAAAGGGCATGGTGGAGAGAAGTCGCCCAAGAATACGACCCCTGGCTTTATAGATATTGGCTCCCAAGAATTATGGAAGTATTGAGGAAGCAATGCTAATACCCCAGCGCGCCTACAAACCAGCGGATAGGGCGCTGGCGAGATTGTAGAGTATGCCGTTCTCACCTAAAATTGAGAATGTGCCTCTGCCAATAGGCTTTAACCAGCCAAAGTTAATGATCTACATTGGGAAGTTAGATCCTCATATGCATCTTAGCCACTTTTGACAAGTTGTGGCTATACATAGGAGGAACGATGCCTTGATGTGCATCCTATTTCGGTCAAACTTAAGGGATTTGGGATTAATATGGTTTGAGAGGTTGCCTAAAGGCAGCATAGCTTCCCCGGCACAGCTTGCAGAGGCGTTTGTTACCTGATTCAAAACAAACACCAAGACACTTGTGAAAGTTGATCAATTGCTGGCTATTGACATGAGGGAGCGGAAGTCATTGAAGTCAAACAACAATAAGTATTAGGAGACATTCAATCAAATTGGCAAATGTCCTACCAACCTAGCAATTGCTCAGTACAAGTGCAGATTGCCAGTCAAGGATAAACTGAGGGAATTAATAAACATGACGCCCCTAACCATAGAAGCTCTGATGGAAAGGGTTCACCAGCATATTAGGGTAGAGGAAGATGTCGCCTGAGCAGAAGTGAAGTCGAGCACATCAGCGATGTCAGACAAAAAGGCTTTAGCCAAAGTTAACACGGTTGGCAAGAATGGAAAGCCATGCTACAAGAGCTGTGATAACAACTGGGGTGACCCACCCTTAAGTAGTGAAGAAAGCAAGGCAATGAAGTTGAAGGTCCGCACTGCCATATCTACAGTGTTTAAGAATCCCATCTATTGTATCCTTAGCTAAATCTGTGACAAGCCATTTTTTTGGTGGCTGGCTAAGTTGGGCGAGACGCAGAAAGGCTAAGATAAAAGGTATCGTTGTACATACCAAGATGAAATGGCGCATTGAACTAATGATTGTGTGCCATTATGATAGCACTTGGAGGAATTGGTGATTGCAGGCAACTTGGACCGTTGCATTAAATGGAGAGCTTGGACTATCCCTCAAGATAAGAACATGTCGGACAGAACGCCACTTGATGGTACACCTCAAGGTGTGATTAATGTGATCTATGTGATCATTGAGCCTGAGCGAGTTTATGAGCTCAGAGGAATAATAAAAAAGGTTGAGCACATGAAGGAGGTACTTAGTGTTCAGCCAACCTTCAAGAAGGGGAAGATGGATATGAGGAATGTGATTTCTTTCTTTGATAGAGATTTAGCAAGATTGTAGAATCCCTATAACGATGCGGTAGTGGTTACTTTGCGTGTCAAGAATTTTGACATCAAGAGGATCTTGATTAACCAGGGAAACTTGTGCAAGATCATGTATTATGACACGTTTAAGCAGCTAAAGTTGGATGAAAGAGCCTTGGCCCTCGCTACGTCTCCTTTGGTGGGTTTTAATTCTATACTTGAATGGCCAGTTAGTGAGATCATTTTTCCTGTCAAAGTGGGCTTGATGGTCAAGCAAGTGGAGTTTTGGGTTTTGACAGTCCCATCTACTTATAACATCATTCTTGGGAGAGCATTGTTGCATGCTATGCGAGCCGTAGCATCAACATACCATCAGGTAATGCGGTTCCCAAATGAAGCTAGGGTAATTGAAGAGGTCTTAGAAGACCAGATCATGTCAAAATAGTGCTTCGTCATAGTGAATGGATGCCGCTCTGCCAAGGGATTCATTCAGATGGTAGAAGAACCAGAGAACAAGGAGATGTTTGAAGATGTAGGCAAGGAGGCTAGACAAAAGGCCATAAAGGAGGTTGTAGAAGTTAGGATTGATGAGAAGGACCCAAAAAAGTTTGTTTTACAAGGCCCATCGTTGTCTAACACCAAAACAAAGGAGATCATGGATTTTTTGATCTCCAATATTAAAGTATTCTCTTGGACATCCTATGATATTCCTGGCATCGATCCAAATTTCATTTGCCACTACCTCAATGTCAACCCCCATGCTAGACTGGTCATATAGAGAACTCGCATGTCGGCTATGCACCACACTGAAGTAGTGGCAGAAGAGGTGGTGAACCTGTTGCAAGTAGGGGTAATAAGAGAAGTCCATTACCTAAAGTGGATCTCAAACATTGTTGTTGTACCAAAGAAAAATGGTAAGTGGTGTATTTGCGTCGATTACAAGGCGGTTAACAAAGCGTGCCTAAAGGACAACTTTTCTTTACCAAGAATTGACCAACTGGTAGACCTAACGGTGGGGCACAACTGGCTTAGCTTTGTAGATGCATATTGTGGATATCATTAGATCACTATGTATGAACTGGACTAGGAGATCACTTCCTTTACAACTCCAAGGGGGTTATATTGCTCCAAGGGGGTTAAATTAGGTGGATATCATTAGTATATTTTTTTTGAATGCCTAGCCTTTTGTACTTATTTCATTGAATCTAGCAGAGACTCTTTTGAACAAAATTTGAAAAATGGAATGACAAAATTAGAACTCAAAAATGCTTGAACAAACAGCCTAAAAGGACTCAAACAAAGACGTCAGAATGCCTCCACTATCTTCAGTATGCCATGCCCCCAGAAATGACCTAATTCTTTCACTTGCATACGATGTGCACACATACTGAGAATGTGCGCACGTACAAGTCGCACACACATGCACAAGTGGCTGAGATATTCAGGTTCTAGGGTTTCGTCTCTTAGGCCACTGTTGCTCTATTTTAGCTTATAAATGCTCCAACTTACACGAAGGTTTCTCCATTCAAGCATTTCCATTTAACCCCTAGTCCTAGCTGTCATTTTTTGACTTTGATTTTGAGCTATGTCTTCCTATGACAACTTGTCGGCCTAGGTGGATAGTCTATATGGCGTTGAGTGTGTCAACTTTCGCAACTATGGTTTGAACTCCATATTTTCACTTAGCAAGTTGGAGATTGACTTGTCGTTTCTTGGTATCGTTGTTCGGTTCTAGGATCCCCATGTCCATGCATTTTGATTTGGACATTAGGAGCTTTGCCCTACTTTCGAAGAATTTAAGGTCATACTAGAGTGTTCTCCAAAGGCTGACCTGGTGCGACCAGTTCCTCTGACAAGCTATCCCAAGCTACTTGGTGAGATTTGTGGATTGCTTCCTAGTGAAGTCAAGGCTTGTGTTCGGAATGGTGGGCTGTGAATCGCTGGTTTAATTTATAAGTTTGTCAGTAGGTAGGATCTGGGGGACCAAAAGTTCTAGGAGTGTAGACAGGCTACTAGTCCTATCTTGGTTGATGTGGCCAAGCAGGTTAGGGATGGGAAAAACTTGGTTAGATTGCTCTAAGTGTAAACTTGATTGGTTTGGATGAAGTCAGTGCCAGTAAGACCACTGAGTTTGGTGGGAGTCCATTGTTGCTCTAGGTACCACCTATCTCACTTGGTTCTCATCCCACACCTCTTTATTATTTTATCTCTCTTTTCTAGTTTTAGCACACCCCATCTTACTTTTTCCACTCATCTCACACCTCTCTATTTTTTTGTCTCTCTTTTCTTTTTCTTTCTTTTCCCTAGATATGGTTGATGGACAAATTGAATGTGTAGGCAACTTTTACCCCTTATTCAGCAATCTCATACCATACTTGGACCCGGTTGGTGGAGGTGGACTCCGCTGAAGAGTGGTATGGTTGGATGAGTTCTTGAACTTACAGAAACATAGCTTAACGTTTCTCTTGGTTAGCACTTCCGATCATGACTGAGAGATGCCCCCATTCCCATGTGTAGAGGTGGTCGGCCTAACCCATATGGGTTATTATTTTCCTCAATGGATTCTTCAGCAATTCGGATGTGAGCAAGTGGTGCATTTAGGTTCTCCTTTCATTCTTTTACTTTCTGGGCTTCTAACTTGAAGGAAAATGCCAAGGCTTGGAAAAATAGAGTCCTCATGACTACAGAGGAAGGCTTCAATTGCAGACTATCACAAGGATTCGTTGATGGCTTACGTGTGAGATCTAGTGGGTTGAGACACACGAGAAGAGACCATCCAAGAGGATAAACACCGAGTGACCCTAATGTGACTCACATTGCCTTTAGTTTAGAGTTTAAGTCCCATTTTTTTTCTTTTTATTTTTAGCTTCTAAAGACCTTCCTTGAAAGAGAATTGGTTAGCTTTGCTTTCATTTGTCATGTTTGAAATTATCATTAATAAAATAGCGCCATAAAGTTCATTCATTTTCTTTTGAAAATGTTTGTGTATTTAGTCTATCGAAAGGGAACACAAATCGCTTAGTCTTCTCGTTAAACAATCCAAATGACAACTCTCACAAGCTTACTAATTGGATAAGTTTATAGTAAGATCCAATGGATTATGCAACCAATGTCCTTTCTTCTGAAAATTAGACATTTAGATACTGACAGGTGACGATGGACAATGAAATCTAAATTGGATCGGGACGAACTTCAAGGTGAAGTTGCTTACGTATCTCAAGGGTAAGAATTAGTCCATTGGTAGTTCAGGATCAAGTTCACTCAGGTATTGTCTCAAGGGTAAGAATTAGTCCATTCATAGTTCAGGATTAGGTTCACTCGAGTATTGTCAATCTTCTTAGCTTTTGCTAAGATCCTTTTTTTTTTTTTTTTTGAGTTTTCAATCTTGTGAGCTTTTATTTCTTTCTTTTACATATTCATTTCTTTTTCTTTTTCCATTTTTTTAATCTTTTTAAACTTTTTTTTTCTTCTCTTTTCTTGCTCTAAATTTTGCTTAGGTTGTCTTTTCGAGGTTTTTGACCTAACGAGAATTTTGTCCCATTCAGATTTGCTGGTACCAATGGTTCCTCCCTGTCATGGTGACTTAGCTTCTGCTTAAATTGAATGACCTTCTTAGATCACATTACCGGAATGGTATCAGCCTCGCGCTTTCACTTATGATGGGAGGGCGTACTTTTACATTGTGCTGGGGAATGGAGAATTGCTCCAGTTTGATCAATGCTCGACACTTTAGTTGTGGATTTGGTTTTAGGGTCTAAAAGAGCCTCTACGTTGTGAGGTCTTTGAATCAATTTTCAAGCATGCCTTCATAGGATTATGAAAAATGGTGTTTCTTTGAATTCTTTTTGAAAGAGCCACTAAGGGCTTATGTTCTGAAAAGATAATATGGATCTGATCTAGACCAGAGGAGGATTTCCCTTCATTACTCAAGTTTATTAATGTTATTTCATTCATTTCAAGTTTGGCTCATTTTCCCTTTATCTCATTAAATTAGATCTTTTCGAAGCTTTGAAGAATTATCATTTTTTTTTCTCTTTCTTTTTTTTTTTTTATAAATCTTGGGATTTAACATAATCAACCTTTGGTATTGTGAGATGTCCAGAATTACTAGCTTTATTATTGATAAAAATTGTGGAGAGGGGGGAGGGAATCCCGACATCCGACTTCGATTCCAACGAAAGCAAAATAAATCAAAAATAAAAGATGAAAAGACTCAACTTGGATACTTTGATAAGACCGACGCGTCAGAAGCTGACAGGCCAAATTTCTTACTCACTCAACTCTCCTGACTTACTTTATTACTACTAGATCCATGAGAAAAACAAATTTACCATAAGCAAGTTCATTAATGTAACATCTCATTACATCTACTATGTGTCTGTTGGCAACCTCTTCCAATGCTCTCTTTCATCATCTTTCTAGATCATAGGTGTCTCCCAAGCTATAGTGGTTAGTCTTAATACTCAAGCCATCTTGAATTCAACCCTTGCCATTTTGCCTTGCCCTTCTTTTTCCTTTTCACTCTCTTTCTTCGAACAAGGCTCCTAAAAATCACTCCTTGCCGATTCTATCCATTTTTCCTTTTCTTGGGCCTTCTTGTAGCGTTGTATAGCTATGAACACAAAGGTGTAGTGAATTTTAGCTTCTTTAGCTTCATATCACTGCTATATGGCAACCTCATCATGTACATAAAGCGTATGCGTCTTCCTAATCCATGCCCTGATCTTCCTTGCCTTATATTTCTCGAATTATTGGTACTTTTCCTTTTCATCCCTTCGTTGATTTTCTGTCTATTCACCCCTATGTTTTGACTTTTTGCTGTCATTGCCACTTTCTTTTTCCTTGAAATTGCTCCCCCACCCTTGATTCTTAACATATTGATGCTTGTCAAAATCACTGGGGTGACTTGGGAGATTATCCGAGAAATCTATGTCCAAAGATTTGGGGAGCACTACCTCCAGCTTTGGCTTGCTAGCGGGCACAATGTATTTGCTGGGATCATATATCCCCGTGAATTGTTCTTGTTCTTTTTCTGGCATTTCTTCAGCTAGTTTCACTTTGTCAAGCATCAAATCCAACCACTCATCTTTGCTAAAGCCTTCAACTTCGTTTGGCAATCTCGGTTGATTTAGTTCATCTTTCGGTATGACTAGCACTTCTGTTTGCATCACGAGGTCCCACATTAGGCTTGTTTGAATCATGAAGGTCCAATATGGGTTAGGCTTATTTACTTGTAGCTCCTTTTGGATGAAATCGACCCCTATTTCTTTGGGTATAGGCACTATTTACTTGTAGGTTGGCTAGTGTGATGCATTGGATAGGGTTAAAGTTTGTTAGGGTGGTTTGTATGGCAATGACATTGGAAGGTAGAGGGACAATTTTGTTATGTTTAGGCAAAGGGTTGGAGGCCACATTTGGATTTTGTGAGGATGCTATAATCTTGTTATCAATGAGATCTTAGATCTCATGACGGAGGCGAACACATTGGTCAATTTCATGGCCAGCTTGTTGGTGAAAAATGCAATATTTTGTGGGATCTTGGCTTGTGGGTAAGGGATCTAAGAGAGTCCTAGGGCCGACGGATATAAGGTGCCTATTGTCTATGAGGATTTGCAGGGCTTTAGACAAGGACATGTGAAATAGATGGAAGGTTCTTTGGGCGAGAGTGGTTTGGGTATTTTCGGCGGTTCCAGTAAAGGGGTTTGCAATGGTTTGGGTTCCTATAGTGTGAATTTCAGTGGGTTTAGTGTTGGATGATTGGGAGGTGGTATTTCTGGGGAATGGTTTCTTTTGAGGCTGAGTGGTGGCTTCTACCTTAATAATGCCTTGGTTCATTCCATTCTGTATTTGATTTCCAATGTCAAACATTTCTCAGAAACTAAACAAGGGTAGAAGCAGCATGATGCCAAGCAGAGATTGGTGCATAATTTTCACAATGGTTCTTACTTGGTCCTTCTAATTGGGGCCGATTGGTCATTCATGTTGTTTTAGCCCTCCATCTTGTAATAAAATAGTTGAAGCTCTCACTGGGCTCTTGCTTAGTGATATAAAGCTCCCTTATGGTCACTTCTAACTGGGTATTATAAGAATATTGAGCAACAAATGCCTCAGTCAGCTCGTCCCATTTCCATTTGATCTTATTGTTGAGTTTTGCATACCAATTAGCTGCCACTCTGGGCAAAGTGCAACCAAACAGAGATAGGGTTTGTTAGTGGGTAAGTTCCATGGGTCTCAGGATGTCAACAAAAAGTCATGGACCATTGGATCTCCAAAGCCGTCATACCTATCTATGTATGGCATTTTGAATTTTTCGGGAAGACAGACAGTCACCTCCCATAAGCCAGTATCTAGGTCCGGAATGCAGTTAGGACCCTTGGTATTTTTCATGGCTTTCTCCAATTTGGCTAATTTGTCAGCATTGACATCGAGATTCGGTACCTCGATCTTAGTCTTATCCTTTGTTTGATCCAAGGATGGGATGAGAATAACCGACACTTCCTCTCTCGGGATTCGTTGTGGTTCTGGGGGTGGTACCGATGGTGCAGCCGCCTGAGCTTGCAGTTGATTCAAAGTCTGGGCTTGGGCATTTATAGTCATGGACAGGGTGTCCATAGACCTTTGAAATGCATGAATCAAATCTGTAAATTCTTGGGCCTGTTCCATTAAGAGTTTGACTTTTGGACTCAGAAAACTGAAATGCTCTAGGCTAGGAGGAGATGACCAATGTGGGTCGACCTATTCTGAATCCACTAATTCTGAATTGGGTTGAATTGCTCGGATTGGTTTGGACTTGGACTTGTGGTTCTTCCTTTCTAGTGATCTGAGAGAGACTAACACGGACTTTCAGGCAACTATATATTGAGTATGAGACAGACAATTATTATCACCACCTATTAGGTGATAGTTGTCCAATCAAAGAAATTTTGAGGAATTTTCTAAGGTTCCTACTAGAGTGATCAACTTTAGACAACTAGTGCCACATTTGTATTGTAGAATCATGTGATCAAGTTACAACTCCTATTATATATATATATATATATATATATATATATATAAATCATTTTTCACTGTAAAATCTCCCCCTCCTTTTTTGTTAAATTTGAAAGTTTTCCCTTTTTTTTTCAAAAATTTTGAGGAGTTCGAATTTTATTCCAATGAATCAATGAAATAAATCCTTTACCCAAACCCTATGGATAGAATTTCATTTAAAATGGAAGATTTGGTCATCAACTCCTCATTTACAATTTTCCCATAATATTAGAGTTCACTCCAAAGTCATTAGCCCAAAGAGTTTTATTTGATGAAAAAACTTTCTATAATTTATGAACACTACTCAACTTTATTTTAAAATTTTTTCAAGAAATTTCAAATTTTATTCCAAGAAATCAATCAAACAATCATCTTTAGTCAAATGCCTCCTATGGAATTTCAAAATGAAAGACTTGGTCATCACCTCCTTGCCTAACCCTTTTTAATAAAATCAAAATTCCTTCCAAAGTCAACAACTCAAAGATTTTTGTCTAATCAAGAACATTCCATAATTTCTGAAGTTCTACTCAAAATTGTTTTTCCAAAATTGCTTCCTCCCAAGGAGTTTTGGATTTAATTTCAAGCATCTAATCAAAGAATTGTCTTCTAGTCAAATATTTTTTTTAAGAGAATTGGAATTTTATTTTAAAATGGAAGATTTGGTCACCTCTTTCTTGCCTACCATCTTTCAATAAAATTTGAAATTTCCCCCAAAGTCAGTGAACTAGAGATTCTTATTCAATCAAATACCTTCCATCATCTCTAAGGCTCTACTTAGATTGGAAATTTTTTGTTTTTGTTTTTGTTTTTTTAAGAAATTGTCTTTTAATTTAATCAAATACCTTCCATATTTTTATAGTCAAATATCTTTTAAGGGAATTGAAAAAAAAATTCAAAATGGAAGACTTGGTCACTACTTTCTTTCGTTCAATCTTTCAGTAAAATTTGAAATTCCCTCCAATGTCAATGACCTAAAGATTCTTATTCAATCAAATACCTTCCATAATCTCTAAGGCTCTACTTAAGTTGGAAATTATTATTTATTTATTTATTATTATTATTATTATTTTTTTATTATTTTTGTAGAAGTTGTCTTTTGATCACGTATTTTCCTGGGGATTCAAATTTTGAAAAGATAATCATTCTTAATTGATCACTAAGGTAGGAATTCAAATTCAAACTCAAATTCTTTAATTTGGGAAACCATCCCCTAATTTTCCAAAGAATCCTAATCAGAATCCAATCACTCCCCAAATTTTTGTAATTGAATTACTGTCCCAAATAACTTAGATTGCCCAAGAATCAAATCACTGCCATTTCTGATTCCTTAGAATTTTGGAATGAAATCACCGCCTTTCTGATTGTTGATTTCGGAATCAAATCAAACCATTTCCATTTAAGACGAGATACATAAGCACATCATTTGCCTTCATGCCTATGTGGGGGTAGGGTTGCCCTGTTTTAATTTGGAAATAGAATCTAAGATTCACCAAATCATTCAAAAAGACAACATTACAATCCTAGAAGGGTAGGTATACTGTCCTAATTTGGAAGGTAGGTTCGGTCACAAAAGGGTATATCAATTATTACTATCAATATATCTCTCATTCCAAAAGGAAATGATCAAACAGTACTAATAGCATGATCTAACGCTTGCCTTATTGACATAACATAGCTCGTGAATAGTGTCTGGGATATTATGTAATAAAGCAAATTTCCTTAGTTCTAAAATGATGCAATGCAATTAACAATTAACCACTAATTTCATAACCAAGTTAAGGCCTAGCCCATCATAACCAAGAAAATTTTGGGTTTGGGAGCTTAGGTACAAAAGGGGAAGGCCATTTACATGGAAGTATCCCCCTTTTGTCCAATTTAAAGATTGGCCTCTATTCACTCTCTATTTTATGATCTTAGTGGTTAATTATATACATAAATTCATTTTAGACCTAAAACCTTTAACTAACCTAAAACTAGATGGTTGAAGAAAATAAATATCATTCATTTTGGATTTATAGAATAAAGCCATATCTTAAAAAAAAAAAATGATTTTTCCAGGAAGAAGGATTTTTTTTGCGATTCATGGCTATAAACTTACTTGACTCAAAATAAACAATATTTATGAAAATCATTCAAAACAACCAATTTTGTAGGGAAAGAAAATTATTGAAGAACAATGCAACAAGGACACCCACATGTTATGGAGATTAAGAGAACTTACCTGGTCGCCCATTTTCACATTGTAACGCTCTCAAAACTAAAACTATAGATTATCCAACACAGCAGAGATATACATACAGTAACGAACTCAAATTCACATCACAAAACCCAAAAGCTCTTGTTCTCAATTAACTATAACTTCAAAGTTACAAAATACATGTCGAGCTTTCATAGTTCAAGAAGTTAGAAAAAATTAAACAAATGGCCCATGAACATACAATATTTAATACATTGCCTTCAATGAACAAAAGAACCCTTGATTCCAAAACAACATAAAAGTTCAACTATTAAATTAGAACTTCAAAATATTATTGGATTTTATACAAAAAGTTGGTCAGCTTCTTCTTCATTGGGGAGGTTGCAGCTCACCAAGTCTTGAAATTTTGTTACATACGAATGAGCAATTGCCCAATAGAGAATATATTTAACCACGTATATAAACATTTGATTTAAATTATGCATAACCATATCCCTTACTCATGACATTAATTTCTCATCCCCAATATACATCATTCTACATAATTTCACATTTCTCCATTGTAGCTTGACTTTTCGTGCTCCTTTTGTGCAATGTGAAATAGATAAACACAAATGAGTCCAAACTCGGCAATTCTTTTGGAAAATCGATTTTGAATCAAAAATGCCAAAAATGGACTATTTTGCCAGATTACAGAGTCGTCACCTAAATATTTTTGAGAAATTTAGGTAACCTGAGACTAGTGCCAAAGGCTACTTATCCGTCATCACCAAAGTATCTCGACTCGGGAACTTAGGTACGAGAGGGGAATGTCATGAACTGAGCACCCCACTCACTCGATCAAAGACGGGCCTCTACTGATCATGATGTGATTCTTATTTACCTTATATGCTCTTGTTCCGATTATTAGGCTAACTTTACTATGTGATGCACACACAAGTATAGACCAATTTGCAAAAGTTGGAACATTTTGATTTCATGTATGTTTTGAAAGAGCGGTATGAATATGTACCACTTTTAAAAAGTGATCTCATATGTACATTACTTAAATTATTCTAATTTAAGCAATTAGCCTTCATCCATAGGCATTCAAATAGTTATATCATTTAAGTACTTAGCCACATGGTATATATGTTAGATATGGCCACAATCACACACATGCAATATGCTAAAGCAATAAATGCTCACCTAGTACTCCAAGGAAAGTCGAAAGAAACAAAAGAGTTAGAAAAAATGCATGATCCTACGGATGCAAAATGACTAATGCAATGCATGCAAAGATGAAACTAATAGGCCCGGCTACTAACATGACATGTGAATCAATTTGATAGCATGCGGTTTTAAGCACGTTTTCAAGGAAGCAATAAAGAACAATGCTGTTAAAATGATGAACCGAACCTTATGCATGCAAGACAAATGGATGTAAATAATGGAAAATGTTAATTAAAATATGAAGCTTTACACTATCCATCATAAGCGGGTAAATGAAAGGGACAAAGACGTGGGGTTGGAAGGCATACACATTATTACAATTTGCCCTCGTGCAGGAGGTCCGAATAAATGCCCTAGCTAATTACTACGAATTAACTATTACAAACCAAATGAAATAAATTGACTACACTAGAGGGTCTGAATAAATGAATTAGCTAAGCTACTTAACTAACTATTACAATGTCGAATTTAACTAACCATTCTAGCTAATTAAATAATTACAACACAAAATCAACTAGCTACTTTAACTAATTAATTATAACACAAAGATAATAATATAAAGGACTAACTAAGTAGTTATACTATAGAATTAATTAAGCTAAGTAATTAAGTACTCTAACTAATCAGCCCCAAGAAGTAAGGAATGCTTATGTATGAAGGCAGTTTCTACCCAAAAATGCCTCTGTTTTGCTGTCAAAAGGGTTTTGTTTTGTAGTTAGAAAATTACATTGTTTTCACCTCAGCTTCTGCTCTGTTCTACAGGAAAAATGGTACTGCATGGTTGAAAAAGGTGGCCGATCGACCAGAAGTAGTGGACGGCCATACAGTATAAGTGGACGGCCAGCCACTAATTTTGGGTTTCTGCCTTGTTGTAACAGATCACAAGCAGAGCATTTTCAGGGGATGTCTATCCACCTTGCCTCTCCTTATTATCAAACAACTCAAAGGAGGGGTAGGCTTTATTCGTAAGCTATCAATCAACGCAAATTCATTGCGTGATGACTTATGAACCAAGGGATATAATTTCAATAAATGCAACTAAAGACAAACAAGAACCTCTCCCCTATCATGGAATTTGATCAAGGGAAGTAGTTGACCTTGAATCTCAAATCATTTTCATCATTAGTTAGTATGAAATGCTTCAAGACTCAACGGGTTCAATTAATGTCTGATTGAACCCAAGTTCATTTTATTCTCTTGCTTCATTTTAACCCCAATTTTATTACTCCATTTCATTACCTTTCCATTCATAAATCAATTGAGTCCAAAATGAGCATTAAGTCCACTAAATGAGAGAAGTGTCAAACCAAGGGTTGGTTTAGGCATGAGAGAGAGGTCAAGCCATTGATAATGAACCTCCAAAGAGATTAAACCATTAAGTACAACAATCTCTATCTCAAGCTTAAACAAACAATCGGTTTGAAATGACTCTCAAAGCACAGAAGAAGCCAAGAACTGAGAGAGGTGCAAAGATGATTAGAGATGAACATAAGCATAGAAAGCTTGAAATAAATACTATCAACTCAAATAGGTTGGTGTCTAATGCCTAAAACACCAAACTTATGAGGATCGTTAGACTACAAACATGCAATACAAAGCATAGACGATATGAACAACTAAAAACAGTCCTAAAATAGGCTAAAGCAACACTAAAATTAAGGTAAAAACATCCATAAAATTAAGCTAAAATAATGGAACAATTAAGCTAGTAAACAAGCTAAAGGAGGGGAGGCTAACCCATATATTTTTGGGACTTCAAAACCACATTTTAGCCTCTGAAAAACCTCTAAAAATTAGTTGTAAAAAGCTCCACAAAAAAAAAAAGATGATGAAAAGGTGGGAAACACAAGGGCAAAAACTTAGAAGACAAGGTGCAAAGAAGGGTGGTCCACCCCTCTACCTTTAATGGCTTAAATCGCAAGTTTTAGCCCACAAATACAAGTGAAAAACAGCCCAAAAACTGTAAGAAAAGATAGAAAAGAAATGGTACAAAGGAGCTAGAATGTATACCTATTGAAGAGGAGTGATACTTTGAATTACAAACCACCCATTTCACACCCTCAAGAGCTAAAATGTAAACTCAAACATCTCAGCAAACAACCCTCAAGATTTGGTTTACAGTGTCTAGCCAAAGGGTATAGAAGTTGCAAGGGAGAGAGAGAAATTTACAAAAGAAAATATTTTCCAAAAATTTTTCTCCACAAATTTTTTTAACCTTAAATTATGATAGGGAGTCATCTATATATAGAAATATATAATACTATCTCGAAAATATCCATACAGACACAGCTGGTGCAGTGCATGCATCTGTGGAGACAGCTGGCATAGCTGTCAAAAAGATCTGGGTTTTGACACAAGTGGCTGGCAGGCCACTAATAGGGGGCGGACGTGCACTAAAAATGGTCGGCTGACCACTAGTGGATCTGCAGGTCCCTAGATGGTCAGGCTTAAAAAACTACTGTTTTGGTCCAAAAACAAAGCACAAGGTTTGTAGGTTTCTGAGGCTCAAAACTGAGGTATCCTGCTAAGGAAATCGAGCATTAGGATCACTTGTGTAAATTCATCATTGGGTGATCAATCGGTGGCACCCAAGTCTTAAGGGCGGTCAAAAATGGAGTGTCAACATCCATCATCACACGGATGGCCAGTGGGCACCTCACATTTTCCACTTTTATTGTCCTCACATGATCGGGTACATGGACACCTCATACATTTTCACATTTGTCGTCCTTACACGACCGGGCAAGTGGGCACCTCAATTTCCCCGTGCGGGTAAAACCATATCACAGAACAACAAGAATCCAAAAACTCAAATTTCATCTCAACACAAGGAATCTCAATACATGTCCAATTAACCTATCAATTCATCTTCTATTACGCACCAACACCCGTGAACAACAACTAGGGTTTCTCATGAAATTTAGGGCCTTTCTTTCCATCCTTTAGTTTTCCAAGATTATTGATGTATACATTATTTCTCATTAAGCAATAATCAAATCTTTGGACAAAACTCACTATCACCATTAATGTCTATATATATATGTATGTATCACCCATTCCAAATCACACATCCATATCATAAGATTATTACAT
Organism: Camellia sinensis; assembly: GCF_055761805.1. Classification (NCBI taxonomy): domain Eukaryota; kingdom Viridiplantae; phylum Streptophyta; class Magnoliopsida; order Ericales; family Theaceae; genus Camellia; species Camellia sinensis. The sequence goes on from NC_138964.1 coordinate 79,049,646, forward strand.
ATTCAAACCAAACTATAGATATACAAAGGTAAATATATTCCTACCTCAAGGTCGTGAGAGAAGAGATGAAGACCCAAGAAATGAGCTTTCAAAATAACATGATCCAATTGGTTTAAAGTGTAGCTTTCAGCGAGATTAACAACTTTTATAAAGAAACATAGATGGATCCTTGCTATAAATGGCTGAAATCTAGTGTTTTAACACTAGGGTTTTCGGAAAATAGTGATAGAGAGAAAAAGTGTCAAAAAGTGAGCCTAAAAAATGTTTAGATCGAGTTTGAAAAATGCTGGACTCACACGCTTCGCAAACCCGATTTTTTGAAACCCCATGATCATGGAAGATGATGCAATAAGTAATAACAAGATAATCGCAAAGAAGTCTAACCACGTTTCACGTGGAAAGAAATAAAAACACACTCCAACCACGCCAAATTCTTGAGAAGAGGAGAAAAACCGCTCAGGGTCGTGCCTCCGTACACCCCAAGAAGATAGATGCAAAAAGTATGAGATTGTACGAACGATGCACACTTCAGTACAAGTGTGCGGTAGATACACATTGTAGATTGATAGTGCGACAGATGCACGAAGTGAACGAGTGCGATAGATGCACAAAGTGAACGAGTGAAATAGATGCACAAAGTGAAGGAGATTGAAACTCAATACATTGACAACGCATGTTCTATGCAAGATAATTGAAATTATGTTCTATGCAAGATAATTGAAAGCCAGTTTTATGCAAGAGAAGATATCAGATATGTAAGATGACAAAATGGACAAAAGCAACATTCGACAACAACCTTCGACTTACCCCCCCTTGGAGGCTTGGCAAAGTGCTCAAAAGGATACAACTTGTTCATATTTGAAATTGGGGCATGTTCGCGCGCCGGAGTATAGCGGGCATTGGAACGGCGCAACCGGAACACAATTTCGAGCCCCTCAGAAATCAAATCCAATTCAAATACCTCAATCCTTTTTTCCTGACCCAAAATAGGACCTCCCATACACTGTTAAGGAAAAAAGGGAACAAAACTAGCACTGGGCCACAAAGGAGTCGGCTAGCCACTGATAGTGTATGACCTGCCACTAATGGTGTACGGCTGGCCACTAATGGCAATTCGGTGGTAAAAAAGGGATTTTGGCTCGGGTCTACATAAACACATAACCAAACTTCATTTCCTCACACACCCAAGTCCAAAAACTCTCCCCTCCCTCTCTCTAGATTTATGCTTTGTACGCGTTTTCCAATGCCCCATGCAAACTTTATTTCTAAAACGTCTTTGGTCCTCTTTACTTTGACCGATCAGATTTTGTTTTCGTTGATTTTTTCTAAGTTTTCAACACTTTGGGCTTGTTTCCCTCGATCTTTTCTTGGGTTTTGTGAACTTTCTCGAGTTTTGACTTTTTCTCCAATTTTCTCTCTCCTAGGGTTGACTTTTTCTAAGTTTTCCCTTTTTTCTTCATTTTTCACTAGTTTTCAACCCACTTTCCACGACAGATGACGTTACTCATGACGGTGCCCCTCTCGAGGTACCTATTCTTCTACATACTGTTGAGGTTGAAGAGCCTATAGCTGATGAGGCAGAGGAGGACATTGCTGCTGGCCTCGAGGCAGAGGTAGAGGTATTCGCCCTAGGGCTCGAGCCTAAGTTACTACCATTGAGGATGAGGCCCTTTGATCTAGCCACTTACTATCCCCGCACGCACACAATGGAGCCTGGAGGCATGATGCGCTTTGATGACTTCATTGATGGCGTGCCGAAGGATATTTTGCTGAGGAAGCCAGACTCCCACCTTTTCCACAGCGCTATTGAGGTATAACCTTTATTTTTATTCTTTACTGCCTTTCATCTTTCATCTGACTATCTAGCACTACCTTTCATCTGACTCTTCTTTTATCACTGTCTTTCATCTTATTCACTCTTTCTTTGCCATAAGAGGACTCTCGCTATTATAGGGGTTACGGGGTAGTGACGACCAAGGACTGGTATCATGAGCTCCACTCCCAAGTCTGTGACCTTGTCGATAAGGCAGGCTTCACACGTCACATAGCTAGCCGGGCTCTACTCGGAGCCCTAATGGAGAGGTGGTGGGATACCACCAACTCTTTCCACTTTTCTTCCGCTGGGGAGATGACGATAACCCCCTATGACTTTTCGATGATCACAGGCTTAGGAGTAGGGGGTCATCCGATCCCTTTCGACATGGAGATGGGCCAGTGGGAGGCGGCTTGGATCTACCTGCTTGGAGCGAGCCCGCCTTTATACCGGCCAGCTATGGTGCGATACAGTTGGTTTTTCGTGCGCTTCCACAAGAGTCAACTTGAGACTCATGAGGAGGCAGAGCAGTACACAAGGGCTTCTTGATGTACCTTCTCGGTACCACCTTGTTCACGAATAGGTGGAACACCGTGGGTTTGTACCTATTGGGCACCCTTGTAACCCCGCCCCAAGTCCGGTTTTACGACTACGGTAGAGCCAACCACACTTTATGGCTACATGAGCTCCAGTTCCCACATAAAAGAAGATAGAGTAGGAGGCTACTGGAGAGCCTGGGAGGTATGCACTACACTTTTGATTCTGTTTACTTCTTTTTATGCTTTCTGCTTTGCATTTTTTGCCTTTATATATGTTCATGCATTGTGCTTTATGCTTTGCACTTTCTGCTAGATATCTGTTCACACACTGTGCCTTCTACTTTGCACTTTCTGTTTAATACCTGTTCATACACTATTGATTCTCATTGCTAATCTTTTCTTGCAACTATAGATTTACGTTTTTTTGTGGGCCTTTGCTCCAGAGCCTATGGATAAGATTGTTCTGGCCATCCATAGGCAGGTGCCGCCGCCGAAGTCGAAGCCGAAGCAGTCACCGAAGTCCCCTAGTCGCGGCAGTATGATGGTAGGTGCTGCCACCGAAGCTGCGAGGACATGACCTTTGCCTTCTATCATCGCTACTTCGACACAATGGTTTCCCGCGAGGTAATCCGAAACTTACAGTCATTTCTTCTTTATTCCCATTGCTACTTTTCTGATCCATATTCTGACAACCAACAACAACTCGTAAATTCTCCATTTACAAATCTCGTGGTAGCTATGGACGACAATGCCAGCCGGAGTTAGAGACCAATATGTTGAGGCTTGGGCTACTTCTCGATATTGAATTTTCTTTGAGGGCCTATTCTGCCGGGCCTAGTTATTGGGATAGCAGTTTGTAGGCCAGACACTAGGCTTGCCCACCCCAATTGTTCCTATGCTACCCCCAGCATCCATGAGGACAGTTAATAGCCTCTCAACTGAGGCCATTATTCAGTGTATGGTGGGGTTGGATGCCGACTACTTTCGAGGGGACGGAGATTACACGACCTTCATTTGGACTCATCTTATGCCGCCCCTGACCAGAGTTCACGCGGGCGATGCATCAGATGCTCCTTGGGCCAAAGAGGCTACTTCGCAGGTTGAGGTTGGTATTAGAGAGACCCCTCTTGCTATGCAGGTTGCCGATTGGCCGGCAATTCCTACCACGATTCCTTGCGGGTAGCCTAGTGGGATGACCTATCAGCTCCCGATTGAGCCACCAGAGGTAGGACACAAATACGTCAGAGCACCAGACGCACCACTGATATGGACCACACTTTTCAACTTGCATCCCACGTTCTTTCCTTTTCAGATATTGATGTTCAAATTCTCTTGCAAGCACCCACAGAGTACACGAAAGGTCTCCTCTAGTTAGTTGCTTCTCTAGTTGACATGGTGCAGAAAAGAGAAACGTTGCTTGGTCTCCACGGTATTCAGGTACATTTTCCGTATGCATTTCACTGTTGACTCACACAGCTGTGCACCACACTGTCACATTCCTACTGATACACTAATATGCACTCTGACACCACATCGAACTGCACTGACACACTATACCCATGCTGAATCTGGCTTCATGCCTGATACCTATATTGCATGCTACATTTGCCACTATACATACACTGTATCTAGTATGCTGATGCATGTTCTTCAGGTTCCACATGCATCAAGGGCACCAGCAGCAGCAGCAGCTGCAACACCGATAGCACCTCTTCCAGCAGTGGGGAGGAGAGGTAAACAGGCTCCAGTACGTGGTCGAGACGAGCATCGAGGTTAAGACAAGAGCAGAGGTGCTCGGAGTCGGAGCAGCTCAGAGCCAGTTTTAAGTGAGGATGATATTGAGGCCAGCTACTTCGAAGAGGTAGTGAGCTGATGCGCTGAGTCTGAGAGCAGGGACAATGATGCTGGTTTCGGATCAGACAGCGGAGACGACGTCGAGGCTGGCTCTGAGTTAGGGAGTGGAGATGATGATACTGGCTCTGGCTCGAAGTCGGATTCTGATAGTGACGCCAACGGAGACAGCGCACCTAAGTCCCCTCCGAGGTAGAAGATGAAGAGGGCCTCTCAAGCTTGATATGATTGGCGCAGATTTTTGTACTCTTTTGCTTAGTTTCTTTTATTTTGTAGCTTAGCACATGTCTAGCTTAAGATAGGCGTTTTACTTTTTCTTTTGAAAACTTGTTCTTTTTTTTGTAAAAAACTCTATGATCGGGGGAAAAACCTACAATTTTATGAAAGGACTTATTGTTTTTTGCATCATCAGTACCACATTTGTATAGAATGAAATGGTGTTGAGTTTGAAACCAAGAATGCTTGTATTGCAACGATATTCTTAATCAGATAATGAGCTGACCAAGGACCAAAATACAAAATACAACTCGATAAATAGGAAACAAAATAAAAACAACTTAAACACAGCTAGACACACTTGCTACAAACAAAAGACTCAAAACAAAATCCCAAAACACAAAGACCAGGACAAAACCAAAATGCCAAACTGCCAGGCCACAAAAGTGGACGGCCGGCCACTTGTGGTGATCCACTAGTTGGTAGAGGCGACCTTCTTTGGTGAGGCTTTTGGAAACATACCCTTTGCTTATGTATGCTCGTGCATTTTCTTCTTGCCCCTAGTTGCGGTGGAGCCAACATTAAGCTAATCGAAGTAGCCCAATGCCTGAAAGAGGGTAAGAGCTACATTGGTTTAGCACTGGCCAAGACCCTAATGGGTTTAGATGCTTTTCATCATGGAGAGACCACTAGGCTTGCGGGGAGTCCACTATTGCTCCAGGTATTGTTTCCTACCCTTTCTTATATATGTGACTCTCACATCACTCAACACTCACACTCTACTTTCTCTCAAAACCCTTTTCTTTACTTTTCTTTCAATGTATATCTCTCTATTCTTTAATCTCTCTTATTTTTCATCCTTTCCCAGGTATGTCTAATGGATAAGCTGAAGGTGGCGGACCCTTGCCCTAAATATTCAGCCCGAGCTTACTTCTTCCACTAGCGACTAGTAGACTTTCCCAATGAGGGATGGTGGTGCAACTGGATGTGTAGTAGATCTGCAGCTGACATAGCTTGGCGTTGCCCCTGGCTTAACTTGACCGAGATGAGCTACAGTATGTCTTGACAACTGGGCATATAGTTGATTGGCCTCACCCATGGTGTGTTCTATTTCCCGTTTCGGTTCAGACACTAGTTTGGACATGATCAGACCCGACCAAAAGAGGAGGTAGAATACCCGGCTCCATTCCCAATTCGCGCTTCAACCTTGACTTGGTACCTCGTTGCTTGGAGGACAAGAGAGCTTCTGGCCCCTGCCTCTAGTTTCAGTTATGCCCTTTCTGGTGAGTTCTTAGCTTGGCTCATGGAAGAGGCACAGGTTGGGCCAACTTTGGCTACAACGACTTCTACAAACACGAGCAGAGGACACAAGAGCACCTGACTCATCTATGCCCTAGTTTATTGCTTTGACTTTTCTTTTCAAGTTTTATGATGTAAAAGCAACTTTGATTCAACCCAGAGAGTTGGAGAATGTACATGTTTTGAAATCAATGGAATTAAAGTTATGAGCACTAAAAATATTCCTTTTGGTCCCAAAATGGTCTAAGTTGTAAAAGGTAAAATTTTGAACAAAATCCACTTTTATTAAAACTTTTCAAAACCATTTTCGAGAATAATCACTACCTGACACGCACGGTGTCAATTCTTAAGACGTACAGCCCCGAATCAACAGATCACAACTATCCATAACTACATTCACCATCACTGCTCTACCTTGCAACAGGCCCTTCTCCCAATATGAAGATCACACAACCAAGCTAATAGATAATGGAGAAAGATGGCCCGATCCAACAAATGGAAAAGAAAGTTGAGTTGGAGATGATTACGGCCAAACTTCAGGATAAAGTTGCCTACGTATCCCAAAGATCAGAATCAAGCCTTACGTAGTTCGGTTCATGTTCACTCGAGCATTAACTCTATCCTTTTGCACTCTAACTTTTGCCAAAGTCGCCCTTTAGGGTTTTCAACTTTGCGAGCTCAGTTTTTTTTATTTCTAATTTTCCATGCTCTAACTTTTGCCTAGGCTGCCCTTCCGGGTTTTCGACCTAATGAGCCTCTCAAGGGTAATATTTCTTCAACTTGTCGATGTTAATCGACAATGAAAATTCTAAGCCATCGAAGTCTATGAGAATAATCGCCCCTCCTGACTAGATAGATTTGATGATGTAAGGACCAGTCCAATTAGGTCTGAACTTGACCCTAAGGTCATGGATGAGAGCTCAGTTGTCCTTGAGCACCATGTCTCATTCCTTGAGATTCCTAGACTTAACTTTCTTGTTAAAAGCCCTGGCAATTTTGCGCTGGCAGCCCTGAACGTGATACAACGCCTTCAGTCACCTTTCATCAAACAACATCAACTACTCAAATCTACTCTGTTGCCAGTCTGCCTCCGGTATCTAACACTCAGCCATATTTCACAGTGATGGCATTTCGATTTCAATTAGCAGAACAACCTCCATCCTATAGACAAGAGAATAAGGGGTTGCCCCTATAGATATTCGGATTAAGGTTTTGTAGCCCCAAAGCGCGAATGGCAGTTTATCCAGCCAGCCTCTGTATGTTTCCACCATCTTTCACAAGATGTTCTTGATATTCTTATTAGCGACCTTAACAGCTCCATTAGTCTATGGTCTATACATCGATGACTTGTGAAAAGCCATATTATATTTCTCAAGCAGATCCACCACCTCTTTCTTGAAGTGTGAGCTGTTAGTTGATATGATCTCATTCGGAACCCCATATCGGCAGATGATGTTATTTCTGATGAATTTGGCTACATGCGACGCTTTCAACACGACATAGGACTAAGCTTCCACCCACTTCATGAAGTAGTCAATTGCCACCAGAATGAACTCATGCCCATTTGACCCCTTTAGCTGGACTGCAGCGATAACATCAATTCCCCAGACTGAGGAAGGCCACGGTGAAGTCATATTATAGAACTTTGACGGTGGGATATTCATGCAATTGGCATGGATTTGACATTTGTGGTATCGCCGTACAAAACCAATACAATCCTCCTCCATAGTTAACCAGTAATAACCTTGCTTGAGAATCTTCTGGGCTAGTGTCACACCATTCATGTGTGCTCTACACTCTCTTCTGTGAATAGCTTCCATAAGGTGCTTTGATTCCTCCTCTTCAACACATAGCTTGTGCATTCCCAGATGACCTCTCTTATATAGCTTACCACCGCAGATGATGAACTGGATGGCCAGACGTCGTATTCCCTATTTATCTTTGGCATTTTCCTCTGGTGGATATGTATCATTTTCTAGAAAAATTCCAAATATCATAATACCAGGGGTTTTTATCTTGCACTTCATCTATCGCGACGATGGTTTTGTAAGTCGGTGTGTATTTCTGTTCGAAGATAATCAGACGCATCTTAACTCCAAGTGGGACGTCTATCATAAAAGATAGAGTTGCTAATGCATTAGAGAACCGATTATTCTCTCTTAGCAGGTGCGTAAATGTTAGTTTTTCTAGCCTCGGAACAAGAATATCCAGGGTTTGATGATAAACCTTCATTTTCTCTTCTTTGACTTTCCAATCTCTGTTTGCTTGAGAAATAACCAAGTTCAAGTCTCCAATGACATCCAACCTTGTTGCCCCTAGTTCTAGGGCAGCTCCTAAACCAGCAATGCACGCTTCGTATTCTGCTTCGTTGTTGGACACTTTGAACTGCAGTTTGAAGGCTAAGGGTATATGGGAATCATCGAGTGCTATCAGCAACAACTGTATTGATTGGACGCTTCATCAAAGTTCATTGTTCACGTTTCCTCTTCTACCTGCAGAATGTCTTCACTTGGGAACAAGTATTCTACTGCCTCATCCCCTTCTACCAGATGATTCGCCAAGAATTCCGCTACAGTTCTCCCTTTAACTGATTTGCGTGTAACATATTTAAGGTCAAATTCGGAGAGAAGAAGTAACTAACGAGCTAGCCTTTGATGGGATCTAATCTCAAAACTAGGATTACAGATTGAGCTGACAAGTAGTGACTCAACTTCCTGGTAGCCTTTACCAAGGCTAAACAAGCTTTCTCGAGAGGAGTGTAGTTGGTCTCATAATCCAACATCTTCTTGCTCAAGTAGTAGATGGCCTTCTCCACCCTATCTTTAGATTCCTGAGCAAGCATGCACTCCATAGTTGAATCTATCACTGACAGGTACAGAATCAGAGGCTTTCCCGGCTCTGGTGGCAACAACACAGGTGGATTCTGGAGGTAATGCTTGACCTTTTCAAAAGCAATCTAACATCGATCATCCCATCAGAATTTCTTCTCTTTCATCAGGAGACCAAATAGTGGTTCACAAGTCAAAGTTAGTTTAAAATAAACTGCCTTATGAATTTCACTTTACCCAAAAAGCCATGCACCTCTTTTTCAGTCCTTAGTGGTGGCATTTCTAAGATGGCCTTGATTTTGGAAGGATCTACTTCAATGCGCCTCTGTGTGATTAGAAATCTCAGTATTTTCCCTGCTGTCACCCTAAAAGTGCACTTCTGCGGGTTTAACCTCAATCCTTATTCTCTAATATGTTGGAAGAACTTTTCTGGTACGGTGTAGTGGCCTTCTCGTTCTTTGGACTTGATGATCATATCGTCGACGTACACCTCAACCTCTTTGTGGATCATGTCATTTCGAATGGTAGTCCCAACTCTCTGATAGGTAGCCCTGGCATTTTTCAATCCAAACGGCATAACCCGGTAGCAGTAGGTACCCCACAGAGTGGTGAATGCAGTCTTCTCTCCATCCTCGGGTGCCATCAGAATTTGGTTATACCCGGAAAATCCATCCATAAATGATAGCAATGCATGGCCCGCAGTGAAGTCTACCAACTCATCAATTTGCGGCAGTGGGAAATCGTCCTTCGAACTAGTTCTGTTCAGGTCTCGAAAGTTTACACAAACCCTAATTCTGCTATCCTTCTTCGGAACTGGGACGATATTGGTAAACCAGGTCAGATACTCAGACACTAACAAGAATCCTACATTAATTTGCTTGGTGACCTATTTCTTGATTTTCAATGCCCAGTACAAGCGAATTCTGGCAGCTTTGGTTTGACGGGTTAGGCCTCAGGGTCAAGAAGGAACTTGTATTGTACAATCTCATGATCAATTCCAGGCATGTCTTCGTAGGACCATGTGAAAATATCTTTGAAATCTTTTAATAAAGTGATTAAACGTTCGCGTTCCTTCAAAGACATGGACTTGATCTGGACCAAGCATGGATCCTTCTCAGTACCCACAGTAATGGCAATGATTTCATCAGTACAGGGTTTAGCAAACCTCTCCTCCTCTAGATTAATCAAGTTTTTCAAAGCCAAATTAAAATTCTAAAAATCTTGGTTAATGCAATAAACCACCGGCATAGAGAAGTACACAGAATCTACTGAGTTCTCATTCAAAAGTTTTGGCTCTTCAGTTATAGACTCAAAAGAAAAGCTGAATGAAGACCTAGACATGACTTTGGTATCCGGGTTACCACCCCCAGAAATACCAGACTCAAACTCAGAAGAACTTGAATCTGATCTCGACTCCATAGACTCAGTGGAATCAGATTCTGGCTCATCACCTGATTCAAAACTGGAAAGATAGCCTTTCTCCAGCTGCCAAGTAAGACGTGGTGTCCTCGATGCATCCAAAATTCTAGTGGTTGGGTCGACCCCCGGTTCTTCCCCGATCATCGAGGCAGTAAAGTTATCCCCCAAGTTCTCTGTGTCAATTGCGAGATTGTCGAGAGACTGGCCAGTGCTGCCCTTACTCTAGGCTCGCTGTCGTCTTAGTCATCTTCCGTGCTCTGGCTAGCTTCGATGCTTGGTTCAACCCTTTCTTCATCACTATCCTGTAGTTGATGGTAAAAAAAGATCTTGAACCCGGGGACATGCTCGTTCGAGGAATTTACCCAAGGCTCAGGAAAGCCGTAAAAAGGGAAATCCTCTCACTCTTGAACAAAACGGCCAATCAGCGTCCCCGGGATTGGCCTGTGGACGAGCTCAAAGTGCTTTCCATCTTTTTTTGCCTTGGCTCTGCCCCTCATCTCTTCCCTCTTTCTTAATCAGTCCTCTTTGGTAGGCACATAACCTAGTCCAAAGGAATGCGGGTTGTGTGGTACCTCTGCCAGTGCTATAACACCTTTTGGACCGCTCTTTCCAAGCCCCATTCCCAGAACATGCCAACGTTTGTTCATGAAGTATATGGACTGGGCACTAACGTATATGCCTTCTTTCGCGCCCAGAATTGTTTGCATTACCCAGGCTTCAGCCAGAGTGAATCCCGAGCGGAACACATCTTCGTCACCATGATTGATCTCTAGCACTAGCATTGTCACCTCCGGAGGTGAATGGATGGATGAGTTCCCAAAAACAATTGTTACTCCTCCTCCATAAGGATATTTCAACATTTGATGAAGGGTGGATGACACAACTTTCATGTGATGTAACCAAGGCCTCCCTAACAACAGGTTAAAGGTAGTTGGTACATCCAGGACATGAAACTCGATCTCTTGCTCTAACGGGCCAACCTGGACTCGCACTTTCACCGTACCCATGACCTCTTGGCTTGTGTTATCATATGCCCGTATCACCTGGGCTGTGGGAACAAAGTCGGCCAGTTTAAAGCCAATTGCGTAGGCAGTACGGGACAAACAGACATTAATAGCAGAATCGGTATCTAGCAACACCCATTTCTTCCTGCATTCCATGGAAATGTATAACGGTTTGTTATGAGCCAATCCTTGTAGCAGCTACTTTTTGTTAAAGAAAGTGAGCATCGGCTTGGAACCACCTAGAAAGACTAAACCCACAAGTTGCTCAGGTGTAGTATCAATGGACAATTTAGCCTTGTCCATGGCCAACAATATTGTCTGTCGGTGCACTCATGAGGCCATGAGGAGCCCCCAGATAGAAATATCAGCTTGGATTTTCTTGAGCTACTTCAAAACTAGCTCTTCTTCTAGTTGCTTTTCATTCTATTTCTCGGCCTCCTTGTCCTTTCCTAATGGCTCTGCTTGATCTAGGTGTGGCAGCTTAAAGTACTGTCCACTTTGGGTAAGATGATCTATCTCCTCAGCATACCATGTATCATTTGGGGCACAATCGCCCCAGTCTTTGTCAGTATGGGCTAGATACAGATCATTGTCGTCCCACCACTCACCCTCAGCAGCTGACAAATAGTTGTCTGGCTCCACTTGGATCATTTTCACAGCATAAGTGTCCCTCACAGGGTGCCATGCAATTACGATTTTCTGACTGTCTTCATTTCTTTCTCTTTCAAACTGCCTCAGTGCAGCTTCCTGTTCAGTATCTACAGTGTTTACAACACCCGCTTCTTGGGCTGGGTTTTCCGTACATGTGCCCTCTAGCAATTTTTCTTTCTCATCAGCCTTTTCAATTACTGCTGCTACCTCTACTTCCTTTCCCTTTGGATTCATCCTAGTTTTTTCTTCCTTGTCCGGGTCATCACTCAGCCATCTGGTATTATCCGTTAATCCATTCAGGTCAAACCACCCCGAGTTGTACATTTCCTTGATCATGCTCGTCGAAGAAACGTAAGTTGTCTAGATCTTCTTTGAGATCTACAAGGTTGTCCAACCCTTGGCTCGGGCCATCCTCCCTAACCACATTAATGCCTACCGAGATTGGTAGCACTAATTCAGGCTTAGCTTGACTAGTTGGCACAATATAGAAACTTAGGTCATGCACCCTCTCAGATAAGTCCCTAGGATACTCCAACAACAGACTAGTATCTTCCTCCAAGGTTGACCTTTCTCCTATTGCAAATATCATTACCACAGGCATGGGTTAAGGTTTGAACGCGTCCATCATGCACAGATTTGTGCCTTCAGGAATGAACAATGTCGGTTTTGGTAGGTGGGAGGGGATAATGTATACGCTCGGGTCATAAAAGGCGGCCAGTATATGGATAGGTTTTGGTTTTGAGGTGGGGGGACTTGATTATGGGTTGGAAGTGGGTTGGTAGTCACATTTGGTTTCTGGGGTGGGGCGATGACCTTGTTGTCAATGAGATCCTGAATCTCATGACGCAAATGGAAGCACTGGTCGGTGTCATGACCGTGCTGTTGGTGAAAAGCACAGTATTTTGCAGGGTTGTGTTTAGGCAGAAGGGGGTTGGGAAATGGACGAGGTTCTAAGGGTTTTAGATGCCCTTTTTTGACTAGCACTTGCATGGCTTTGGATAGGGTCGTGTATAGTTGGTTAAAAGTTCTACCTTGAGTTCGGGTAGGGTTGGATACTGTTTGTGGGCCTATATTGGCGAAGAGATCGGCTATTTTTGTTGTGGTGACAACACTTATGTCTGATCGCCTCGCAACTGTGCTATCACTGGCAGTATTGGAACTACGAACAAATGACCTCTTACCCGGCTCCTTATCCTCAGTAATATGTCCCTGTTTTATGGCATCCTCCATTTGAATCCCCATTTCATGAAGCTCTGTGAATGTGAATAGACGTAGAACAATCATCTTATGTAACAATTTGCCATGCAGATTCCGGACAACCATTCTTATCTGATCTTTTTTGAAGGTCGAGTGGTCATCATCGAGGCTTTGACCCTCCATCTTTTCACAAACTCAGAGAAACCTTCTTTTGGCTCTTGACGCATTGCCTCGAGATCGCGGGTTATGACCTCGATTTGAGTGTTGTAAGAGTATTATGCCATGAACGACTCAACTAATTCATCAAAGTTCTGCTTTACTGAGTCTTCCAACTTGGCGTACCAGATGGCCGCTATACCCAACATAGTCCAACCAAAAAGGGATAGCTTCTGTAACCTAGTCAAACCCATCGGTCGCAAGATATCTGAAAATAGTCGTAAGTAAATCATCGGGTCCCCAAAACTATCAAAACAATCAATGTGTGGCATCTTTAACCGCTCTGGTAGTGTAACCGCGGATTCAGTATACCCATCCTTTATGTCTGGAATGGAATTAACCCCTTGTGCTCTTTTGAACAATTCTCTAGTTTGACCTTAAGTGCAGTTGGATCAACCTTGAACTCGAATGGAGCCTTGGTCTGATAAATCAGGGCTTTGGAAGCTTATGCTGGGATTGGTTCTGTTTGAATCAGGAAAATTGTATTGCCCTGGGTTGTGGATCGCAAGCATTGGCAATATTAACAATGCCACTGGGCACAAGAATAGTCGTGGTGGAAGCATGGGATGCAGAGGCCGCAGCCGACTGTGGTTGTTGTTATTATAACCTAGTTATCACCTTTGCCTAACGAGCGGCAACTTCGGCCTGGCGAGCCGCATCATGCTGTAGTGTTTCCACTATTTGCTATAGCTGAAGTATTAATTCCTCTATATTGGCTGGGTGATACTGTGCTAAGGGGTGACTGCTATAAGAATTGTACTGGTGAACTCTGTCTGATTCTCCTCCATCTTGTAACCGGTGAGTGTGAGGTAAACACAACACGGGTTATCCCCGAACACGATCCCCAGCCTTGCACAGTCTTTCGACTTGGGTTCAGAGTACTTAGGGGATATCTGAACTTTCTGAAGCTATAGTTTAAAATACCTAGCATAAAGAAATAAAGCACAAGAGTATAAATCAGAAACTGCACAGTACCTCAGCTAAGATGTTATCAACACAGACACAATCAAAGCTGTAAGACTGTACTCCACAGTGAGTCTTGCCCCAAAATAGATACCAACTTGCCACTAATATGAACATTCCTGTACAGTCTCACTGTAAAGCACATACCAGTTAAGAAAGAACCAAAAACACCCATATGATGGGGGAGGATTACCCTATCCTAGTTTCGTCATGAACTAGGGTTTCACTACTTCAATCAAGCGGTTTCACGCAATTCTGCATACAGATGAGCATCCTGTCCTAATTTGGAACAATCATTATGGCTTTACGATATGCAACTAGGCCAAATGGTCAAAAATGGTACATCAGCAAGACTACATAATATACCTCCCACACCTAACACCGAGAAGTGAAAGGAGGATCAAGCGGTACAGCGGTAGTTCAGATCCATGGGTTGTGTCTCCAACATGAAAGAGCCCACGACCAGTCAGCCTTTTGGAAAGCTTTTAGGCAAGCCTCTAGCAAACCGTCTTAGAATAACAGATGGCAAACACAGTGACTTAAGCGCACCAATGCAAATGCAATGCAAAGAACATATAAGTGTAGATAAAATTTGACATCATGAAGTTTGAGTCAAGTTCTCTAAATTCCACAGCAGAGTCGCCAGAAATTGTAACTTGATTTTTTGTGCTCCTTTCAGATACGACTAGCCCTATAGTTCGGACTCTCGTGGTTCTGAATCTGATCCCACAAGTGCAATGTGAAATAAATAAACACAAATGAGTCCAAATCTGGAAATTCTTTTGGAAAATCGATTTTGAATCAAAAATATGCCAAAAATGGATTGGTTTTCCAGATTATAGAGTCGCCACCTAAATATTTTTGGAAAATTTAGGAAACCCGAGACTTATGCCAAAGGCTACTTATCTGTCATCACCAAAGTGTCTTGGCTCGGGAACTTAAGTACGAGAGGGGAATTTCATGAATTGAGCACCCCACTCGCCTAATAAAAAATCGGCCTCTACTAATCATGATGCGATTCTTATTTACCTTATATTCTCTTGTTCCGATTATTAGGCTAATTTTACTATGTGATGCACACACAAGTATAGACTAAGTTGCAAAAGTTGAAACATTTTGATTTCATGTATGTTTTGAAAGAGCGGTTTGAATATATGCCACTTTGAAAAAGTGATCTCATATGTACATTACTCAAATTATTCCAATTTAAGCAATTAGCCTTCATCCACTGGCATTCAAACAATTATATCATTTAAGCACTTAGCTGCTTGGTATATATGTTAGATATGGACATAATCACAGACATGCGATATGCTAGAGCAATAAATGCTCACCTAGTACTCCGAGGCAAGCCGAAAGAAACAAAAGAGTTAGAAAAAATGCATGATCCTACCGATGCAAAATGACTAATGCAACGCATGCAAAGATGCAACTAATAGGCCCGGCTACTAACATGGCATGCGACGCAATTTGATAGCATGCGGTTTTAAGCACGCTTTCAAGGAAACAATAAAGAACAATGCTATTAGAATGATGAACCGAACCTTATGCATGCAAGACAAATGGATGTAAATAATGGAAAATGCTAATTAAAACATGAAGCTTTACACTATCCATCATAAGCGGGTAAATAAAAGGGACAAAGACGTAGGGTTGGAAGACATACACATTATTACAATTTGCCCTTGCACAGAAGGGTCCAAATAAATGCCCTAGCTAATTACTACGAATTAACTAACTATTACAAACCAAATGAAATAATTGACTACACTAGCTAATTAATACAAATTGGCCCTCGCACAAGAGGGTCCAAATAAATGAATTAGCTAAGCTACTTAACTAACTACTACAACACTGAATTTAACTAACTATTCTAGCTAATTAAATAATTACAACACAAAATTAACTAGCTACTTTAACTAAGTAATTACAACACAAAGATAATAATACAAAGGACTAACTAAGTAGTTATACTATAGAATTAATTAAGCTAAGTAATTAAGTACTCTAACTAATCAACCCCAATAAGTAAGGAATGCTCATGCATGAAGGCAGTTTCTACCCAAAAATGTCTCTGTTTTGCTGCCAAAAGGGTTTTGTTTTGTGGTCAGATAATTGCATTGTTTTCAACTCAACTTCTGCTCTGTTCTGCAGGAAAAATGGTACTGCCTTCCTAAAAAGGTGGCCAGCGGACCGGCCAAAAGTAGTGGACAGTATAAGTGGCCGGCTGGCCACTAATTTTGGGTTTCTACCTTGCTGCAACAGATAACAAATAGAGCACAAACAGAGCATTTTTAGGAGATGTCTGTCCACCCTGCCTCTCCTTATCATTAAACAACTCAAAGGAGAGGTAGGCTTGATTCGCAAGCCATCAATCGAAGCAATTTCATTGCGTGATGACTTATAAACCAAGGGATTCAATTTCAATAAATGCAGCTAAAGACAAACAAGAACCTTTCCCCTATCATGGAATTTGATCAAGGTAAGTGGTTGACCTTGAATCTCGAATCATTTTCATCACTAGTTAGTATGAAATGCCTCAAGACTCAACGGGTTCAATTAACGTTCGATTGAACCAAAGTTTATTTTATTCTCTTGCTTTATTTTAACCCCAATTTTATTACTTTATTTCATTACTTTTCCATTCATTAATCAATTGAGTCCAAAATGAGCATTAAGTCCACTAAAAGCGAGAAGTGTCAAACCTAGGGTTGGTTTAGGCAAGAGAGAGAGGTCATGCCGTTGATAATGAACCTCTGAAGAGATTAAACCATTAAGCACAACAATCTCTATCTCAAGCTTAAACAAATAATCGATTTGAAATGATTCTCAAAGCAAAGAAGAAGCAAAGAAGTGAGAGAGGCGTAGAGATGATTAGAGATGAACACAAGTATAGAATGCTTGAAATAAATGCTATCAACTCAAATAGGTTGGTGTCTAATGCCTAAAACACCAAACCTATGAGGACCGTTACACTACAAACATGCAATAGGGGGTGGCCGTACACTAAAAGTGGCCGGCTGACCACTAGTGGATCTGTAGGTCCCTGGATGGTTAGGCTTTAAAAACTACAATTTTGGTCCAAAAACAAGGCACAAGGTTTGTAGGTTTCTGAAGCTCAAAACTAAGGTTTCCTGCTGAGGAAATCGAACATTTGGACCACTTGTGTAAATTCATCATTGGGTGATCAATCGGTGGCACCCAAGTCTTAAGGGCAGTAAAAAATGGGGTGTTTACATCCATCATCACACGGATGGCCAATAGGCATCTCACATTTTCCACTTTTATTGTCCTCACATGATCGGGTACATGGACATCTCAAACATTTTCACATTTGTCGTCCTTACACGACCGGGCAAGTGGGCACCTCAATTTCTCTGTGCGGGTAAAACCATATCACACAACAGCAAGAATCCAAAAACTTAAATTTCATCTCAACACAAGGAATCTCAATACATTTCCAATTAACCTATCAATTCCTCTTATATTACCTACCAAGACCCATGAACAACAATTAGGGTTTCTCAAGAAATTTAGGGGTTTTCTTTCCAACCTTTAGTTTTCCAAGATTATTAATGTATACATTATTTTTCATTAAGCAATAATCAAATCTTTGGACAAAACTCACTATCACCATTAATGTCTATATATATATGTATGTATCGCCCATTCCAAATCACACATCCATATCATAAGATTAATACATATTCAAACCAAACTATAGATATACAAAGGTAAAAATATTCCTACCTCAAGGTTGTGAGAGAAGAGATGAAGACCCAAGAAATGAGCTTTCGAAATAACACGATCCAATTGGTTTAAAGTGTAGCTTTCGGCGAGATTAACAACTTTTATAAAGAAACACGGACGGGTCCTTGCTATAAATGGCTGAAATCTAGTGTTTTAACACTAGGGTTTTTGAAAAAGAGTGATAAAGAGAAAGAGTGTCAAAACTGAGCCTAAAAAAGGTTTAGATTGAGTTTTAAAACTGCTATCCGAAACAGATCTCTCGAGCGAACTTTCCATTACTTGAGTGATACACACAATATAAACAGACCACTCGAGCTAACTCAACATCGTTCGAGCAGTAAATGTAAGGTCTCAGAAGTTTTACAGAGTTACAATGAAAATATTGGAAGCTTTATTTCTATGCTCGAGTGACCATTTTACGCTTTGAGCTGTCTCGCCTATAAACTGGCAAAATACTAGGAGCTTTTCTACTTCACCGCTTAAGCTATTGATTTACTGCTCGAGCATTAGCCCAAAACAAGTTGTTACATTCTACCCCCTTTAAAGAATTTTGTGCCCGAAATCTCATGATTTCAGTCAATAACAACTCCGACAATCCCACAGAAGACTAACATCATATTAACCACAGTCCCAATAGCCACAACATCATTAAGTGAGAACGAAATCAAATCACAATTCAAATAATGGTAAGAAAGTTTGAGTTTTTAAGAAAATAGCATTTTTCATTACATTCTCTCCTCAAGTCAAAGTACATAATGCTACGGAAAACAACAAATTAACAAGATTACAAATTATTAAACAAATTTGGATACTTCTCATGAACCTTGACTTTTTGCTCCCAAGTAACGTCTTTCACCCCATGGTGGTGCCACAATATTTTCACTAAAGGAATGAATTTACCTCTCAAAACTTGCTCTCGCGAGTCCAATATCTTCACTGGTCTCACCTTATAGGTGACATTCTCATCTTTGCTCAATCTAAAATATGGAAAGGATCAGGTTCATGCTTACGAAACATAGAAATGTGAAATACATCATGTACTCTGAATAATTGTGGTGGTAAAGCAAGACGATGGGCTACTTCTCCCACCCTCTCTATAATGTCAAAGGGACCAGTGAACCTATGTGACAATTTTCCACTTTGCTCAAATCTCATCAAACCCTTCCTAGGTGATATTTTCAAAAATACATAATCACCCACTTCGAAAGATAAAGGTCTTCTCCTCTAGTTAGCATAACTCTTCTGTTGGCTCTAAGCCATGATCAACCTCTTCCGAATAAGAGCCACTTTTTGGTGATCTAGCGAACTAACTCGGGTCAAAGCATGGATGAGTCTCTCACCTCCGTCCAACACACTAGTGATCTACACAGGCATCTATACAAAGAATCCTGATACTAGCTTGATAACTATTATTATAGGCAAACTCCGTTAGAGGCTAATACCTCTCCTAAGAAGCCTTGGGTATCCATGATGCTCTGCAAACTTTGCCACAATTGTGTAATAAAATGAGGGTCTCTATTTGAGATAATGCTTGTTGGAACCCCGTGAAGCTGAACAATCTCTCGAACATGAAGCTCAGCTAAGAAGTCAATCGAATCCCCCATACACGTAGCAAGAAAATGGGTTGACTCAGTTAATCAGTCCACAACGACCTAAACCGCACCATTACCCCCTTTATGTTCTAGAAAGGCCCGAAACAAAGTCCATAGTGATGTGCTCCCACTTCCACTAGACTATAGGTAAGGGTTGCAACAACCCAGATGGCTTTTGGTGTTCAACTTTGACTTGTTAGCAAGTTAGACACTTAGACACAAACAATGCTACATCTCGTTTCATATCCCTCCATCAAAATTGACAACTAAGATCACGGTACATTTTTGTGCATTCCAGATGCACCGCAAGGCATGAATAATGGAATTCTTGAAGAACTTAATCCCTACAGGATTTTGATACAAAAAGATGTTCTAAAAACTTAACACTCGAATCAAAATGGACCTTCAACCTCTTATCTTCCTTCCCTTGGGAGATTTTCCCTCAGACTACCTTCACTTTTGGATCACCCCACTGAGCTTCAATAACCCTTGTGACAATTGTCGGCTATGCAAAGACTATAAACAAGGTGGCATGCTTGGGAGACTCGCCAAAATGCAAGTCAAATTCACCCAAATCACCTAATATTTCTCCCTTTCTCATAGCAAGACTTGCAATGGTACTCACAAATTTTCTACTCAAGGCATCGGCTATCACATTGGCCTTTCCCGGATGGTAATGCAACTCAAAGTCACAATCTTCCATTAATTCCATCCATCTCCTCTAATGTAGGTTTAATTTTTTTTTGGGTGAATAAATACTTAAGGTTTTTATGGTCTGAGAACACATCAAACTTCTCCCCATACAAATAGTGCCTTCAAAGTTTTAGAGAAAAAATGGCTGTTGCTAATTCTAGGTCATAAGTTAGGTAGTTGCTCTTGTGAGTTTTCAACTGACGTGAGCCATGTGCTACAACTTTGCCCTCTTGCATTCGTACACACCCAAAACCTTTCTAGAGGTTGTAGACACCCCATTTTTGACCACCCTTAAGACTTGGGTGCTACTGATGGTTTACTTGGTGATGAAATATGTGCATGGCAAAGGTTCAATTTCTTCGGCAATGAGAGAAACAAATCCCAACCTCACACCCCCTTTTGGACCAAAAATATTTTGACTAAATGATTTTGAGACCTTAAAACCCTCTCTTTCAAAATAGCTTTTGAAAAAGTTCCAACGATGTTCCGACGCTCGCATTTTGTTAAATGCTGCGCTTTTCGGTAAACCGAGCAAGGACAAAGTGGAAATGAATGAAGGAGAGATGAAATATTTTGAAAAATATTTCAAAACACATTTTTTAGGGGTTTGGATTTGAAGAAAAGAGGAGAGGAGAGAAGAAAACAAGTTTGAGAAGAAGTTCAGCATGAATCCGGGTAGGATCGAAATTGAGCAATCTTTACTCAAACAGGCATAACTTTTTTCACACTTGGAATTTTGATATGAGGCTGCCACCATTGGAAAGAATACTTCCAGGGCTTAAATTTAGGCTCAATAATGACCTGCAAATGTGCTCATTTGAAGGAGTTATGTCTGGTTGAAGTCGGGCCTAAAAAGCAGATTTTGTTGTCCAATCAAAGGTGGAAGTTTTTGACCATGAATGGAATTTTTTGGCCATGTGCCGGCCATGAATGGCCAATGCCGGCCCCCTTCCATCCAAGAGTTTCCTATGCCAGCCAAAAATGATGTAGTGCCAGCCAATAAAGATCATGTGCCGGCCATTGATGCCAGAAAGTAGATTGTTGTAGATATTTGTTGTCCAGCTGGTACAGCTGTCTCTCTTGAGATATTTTCGACCTAAGGCTCTTATATTGCTATATATTGAAGCCATATATTTCATTTTTGAAAGGTTAGAACATTTTAGGAAGAGTTTGGGAGCCTCTCTCTCTCTAAAACCTCTCTCTCTCTCTACAATCCTCTCTCTAAAACGTTTGTGCTAGAAGCTTGCATACATCCATCTTCAACCTATCAACCCTTAACAAGAGTGGTTCATCTTTGGGCTGAGGTTGTTTGAAGCTCTCTTGGAGCCTCCTTGGAGCTCTTGAAGGTCATTTTGCTTGGTTTTGTTGCCTAAAAGTGTGTTGTGCTTCAAGAGGTATAACTATCACCCTTTAAGCTTGTCTTGCACACTTGTTTTGCCACCTTTGCAAACTATTTTTGGCTTGGATTTGAACTGAAAAAAACTCTGTTTTTCAGTCCTAAAAATGGTGGTTTAACCCCCTTTTGATTTTGGGGGTGGTCCACCCTTCTTGTCTCTTTGGTTGTTAAGCTTTTGTGCCATCTTTCAAAGCTTTCTAAAGCAACTTTTTTTGGCCTTTTAACCACTGAATTCCAAAGAATTTTCAGTGGTAAAAACCATGTTTTGAGGTTCAAAATAGGAGGGGTTGGCCTCACCTCCTTGTGTCTTGTTTGCATGAATAGATAGCCTAACATGTGAGCATGTTTTTCTAGCTTATCTTAACTTATTTCGACCATATTTTTGCCTCTGATTTGGCATGTTTTAGGACTGTTTTGGGCTGGTTTGGTCCTTTGAATCTTGCTTTGTATGCTTGTAGTGCAATTGTGCTTAAGCGTCTAGTTTGTGTTATGTGTTAGCCTTTCATTCTAGCCTTTTTTAGCTTACTTCAAGCATGTTTTAGAACTTGTTTTAAACTGTTTTAGGGCTGTTTTAAAGTGTTTGTGTCTTTGGGGCCTTGTATTGTATAGCTATAGTGTAATGGCCTTCACTAGCTCATTGTTTTAAGGCTTTAAGCATGCTTTGCTTGAGATGATTGCATGCCATAGCACATTTAAAATATGATTTCAAAGCATATATCTCTGTCACACTCTCACATATTCCACTCTTTCATTGCTTTTGAGAATTGTGCCTTATGCCTTGTCTATGAGCCAATAAATGAGCATGTTTTTCTTGCTTTTCATGCTACCATCTCACCTCATTTTAGCCATTGTTTTGGCATGTTTAAGCTCTGTCTAGAGCTGGTTTGGTCCTTTTTGCTTGATATTGCATGGTTCTGGTGTAAAGCTCTTCACTAGTTTTAATGCTTAAATCTCCTGACATGTTGTACATGAGTTGTTTGCATGTTAAGGTCTTGTGTTTCATGCCATTTCAGCGCTAAAATTCTGCAACCTCTCTCATTTCTTCACTTTTGATTTGTTTTGAGGGATGGTTAGTCTTAAAGTTGTGCTTAAGCTATGGGATTGAGGCTTGTGCTTAAATGGTTTTAACCCTCTTTTGAGGGTTCCTCCTAGTCAAAGACATGGTCTCTCTCATGTCTTAAGTCATCTTTTGATTGACCTCTCTTTCATTAGAGGACTTTCACATTTGGACAAATCAATTAAGGGATGGTTTGGTAACTTAAAATGTGCAAACAAGAATTGAGCTAAGTAAAACATGCCAAGATAAGCATGTGTTGTGTTGCATTGCATTGTGTTCAATCGGACGTTATATTGAACACAAGGTGGATTAGTCCATTTCATACTCAAAGTGATGAAAATGAGCCAATCCCCTTTGTCTCCATTCCCTTTGATTATCCATGATGAGGTGATGGTCCTAGAGTCTTGTTTGTTGTGCATTTATTGAATGTGTGCAAGTTGGATCTTTGGCCATCATGCATTGTGAATGCTTAATTGATGGTTTTGGATCCAATGGTGCCTCTCCCTTGATGTTTTGAGATGCTAAGGAGTGGCATAGTACATACATACCATTGGGAGACCTCCATTTTCCTCTGTTTTGTGCTCTGTTGCAGTTTGGTGTTGTAGCACACCAGTGGCCGGCACTGCTTCATTGTTGGCTGGCAGTTCACATCCTTGACCGGCAAATGGCCAGCAGCAGCTTTTCATGGCCGGCTGGCCACTGGTGCACTCCCTAGCAGTGATTTGGAAAGGTTCAGTAGAAAGTTCATGGAGACACCCTGCAAACAGAGCCTCTAAAAAGCAAACCAAAAGGCATTTCGGGGCGGCAACCGAGAGCATGCATTCTTCATTACTCAAGGCAGAGCTGAGGCAACCTAGCTTGCATGTTTTACCTACTTAGTTGGTTTTGTAATTTGTAATTAATTAATTTGTTAATTAGTTAATTGTTGTAATAATTAGTAAGTAGTTTGCTAGTTATTCAATTTGTTGTGTAATAATTAGTCTAATTAGTTTAATTAGATTAGTTAGTTAGCATAGCATAGCTTAGCTTATTCATTCGGACCCTCCTTCGCGAGGGCATATTGTTTTGATAAGTGTGCGTGTGTGTGTGCATGTCTTCCAACCCAACGTCTTTCTTCCTTTTATTTATCCGCTTTCGGTGGTTAGATTAGGGCATATTTCAATTAGCATACCTTATGCTTGCATGATTGCATCATTCATTTGTCTTGCATGCACCAGGCTTGGCGTATCATTCAAACTGCATCGTGTTTCAACACACTTACTTGAATACGTGTTTAACAGCATGTTATCAAGTGTTACATTCATATGCCATCTTAAATAGCTGAGCCTATTTAGTTTCATTATTGCATGTGTTGCATTAGGCATCTTGTATAGCTAGGATCATGCATGATTTCTAACTAGCTTTTGTTTTGGCTCGGAATACACTGTAAGTGTTTACGCTTTAGCATCCTTGCATGAGTGTGAGTGTTGTCACGATAGCATGCTTGCCATGAGGCTATTTGCTTAAGTGATTAACTGCTTGAATGCCTGTGGATGAAGGCTTTATTGCCTGAATTAGAACAACTCGACGATTGTAAGTTTTAAGCCCACTTTGAGAAGTGGTAAAATCATGTTTTAAAGCCCACTTGAAGGTGGCAAATCTGCGTTTTAGCCTACTTGCGAGTAGCACTTTCAAACCATTTTCAAAAACAAACATGAGTTATTTTGTTCCAATTCTCGTGATTGAGTCTATACTTGTATGTTGTGCGCATCACGTAGTAAACTAGCTAACAACTGGAATAAGAACACATGTGTTTATGAAACAACATATCATGTTAGTAGAGGCTGATCTTTTGATCGGGCGAGCGGGGGTGCTCATTTCGGGACCTTCCCCTCTCGTACCCAAGTTTCCGAGCCGAGGCAACTTTGGTGATGACGAACACACTACCTTAGGCATGAGTCAGGGTTTCCTAAATTTTCCCAAAACAAAATATTTAGATGGTGACTCTGTAATTTGGCAGAGCAGTCCATGTTTGGCGCTTTTTGATTCAAAATTGATTTTCCAAAACAATTTGCCAGATTTGGACTCTTTGGTGTTCATCAATCTCACATTGCATTTTGTGAGATTAGATTCAGAACCGTGATAGGAGTCCGAACTGTAGTAAGACCAATTCGCTCCTTCTCCAAAAAGGGGGGCATGCGAAGAAAGTTGGGTGCTACAGAGGTGTCACAAGAAATAGTATAACCCAACCCTCTCTTCGGAACAATCAAAATTGGTGCAATAGTCAACCTAGACTTCAATTCTAGAAAAGACTTCTAGCATGACTCACTCCAAATGAACTTCACACCTTTTATAATTAGTCTAGTCAGCAGAGAATCTTGGGTAGAAAAGTTTTTCACAAACCTTCTATAATAATCAGCAAGACCCAGAAAGCTACGAATCTCAAAACCATTCTTTGGTCGTTCCTAATTTTGCATGGCCTCTATTTTTGAAGAATGCACTGTGACCACATCCCCAGAAACTACATGACCCAAGAACTTTACATCGGAAAGCCAAAATTCACATTTCTTATATTTGGCATACAATCAATGTTCCCTACGCAACTGTAGAACGATACGGAGGTGTCCTTCATGCTCCTTCTCAGAAGGTGAATAAATAAGGATGTCATCCACAAAAACCATTACAAATTCATTCAGATACTCTCGGAAGACTCTATTCATCAAGTCCATGAAAGTGGCAGGGGCATTGGTTAAGCCAAACGGCATTATAAGAAACTCATAATGACCACATCAAGTACGAAAGGCCATTTTCAGAATATCCTCCTCCTTTACTCGCAAATGATGATAACCCGATCTTAGATCTATCTTTGAGAAACATCGAGAACCCTTGAGTTGGTAAAAAAGTTATCTATTCAAGGCAACAGATACTTGTTCTTAACAGTAACTCTACTTCCGGTAATCAATGTATAACAGCAACGAAACATCTTTCTTCCTAGCAAAGAGAGCCAGCGCTCCCCATGGTGAAGTATTGGGGTGTATAAAGCCCTTGTCTAATAACTCTTGTAGCTGCTCCTTCAAGATGAGCAATTCTGCCAGCGCAAATCTATAGGGTGACATAGAGATGGGTGTCGTGCTGGGCACCAACTCTATAGAAAACTCGACCTCAAGGTGAGGCAAAAATTTAGTGAGGTCCTCAGGAAAGACATCAAAATATTCGCAAACCACTCTACAAAATAAAACTAGAACCCTACTATTCCCATCATCCATGAAGGTTACAAGAAGAAAACTAAGTTTTCCTTGACCACGTGGGTCATACAATGGTGGCAACAATCTATCGGTTCTACCCCCTAAAAAAGAGAAACAATCACCACCCTATGTGTTCACAGTAACTCTCATATGGTAACAGTCTATAATGGCACAGTAGGAGGACAACCAATCCATGTCGAGGATGACATCAAAACCCGACATATCTAATAACACAAAACTAAAAGGCAGTCAGCGATCAGCAACTTTAATCACACACTCGCGACATCCCCGATTCAAGACAACTTTACCCCCAATAGGTAACTCTACCATAAGCGAAGACTCTAGTTATTCAATCTCTAACCCCAAAATGGATGCGAATGTATATGCCATGAATGAGTGTGATACTCTGGTCTCTATCAACACATTGGCCCAAGTATTGAAGATAAGATATGTACCTCTCACTACCGATGGCCCAGACAACTGCTTAGATGGGGTAATGGCATAAACTCGCCCATTGTGGTCCTTGTTTGCTCCGATTGGCCTTTAACGTTACTTCCACATGTGCGTGTACTCCACTAACCTATCATAATCATGGATCATATTTCCCATCACTTTCTTCAAGATCTCCGGCCTTAACCGTTTCTCAAACTCTAGTCACTGACGTTCATCCGTTGTTACAACGTCAAGTAGAAAATGAGGTAAACTAGTAAATGTGGCCTGGTAGAGTCAGATTGCTCAAGATCCTCAAATTCCCTCCTTAAACGCTTCGTCACAGTAGAAGGAAGGTATATCTCCTTAAAAGCATGTGACTGTGCCTTCCAAGTGTGCTCAAGTTGGCCATTGGTGTACTTCCACCATTAGCATGTGTCCCCCTTCAACTAGTAGGTGGCAAGTGCTACCCAAAGTTCACCCTCACAGATGTCTGAGATCTCAATAGACATAGTGATTTCATCTAGCCATTCGTCAGCCTTTAATGGTTCTGCTATAACGCCCCACTTTTTATTTCATGAATAACATTACCAAAAACCATTATTATAATATAATTTCAAAGATAACAAACGGAAGTTCTAATACATCAATAAAGATAAATAATGAAGATTCACTTATTCACATACGTAATGAATGCAACATGTGACATAATTAAATAAATTGCCCTAAGGCTTACAGCACTACATAAAAGAGAAAGGGTTATGCCCTTTTACAACAAAGACATTCCGCCAACAAATATAAGGCCCCGTGGCCACAGATAAAGAAGATCATCGACCTTGAAAACACTTCTCATCATTCACCTAAAAAACGATTAACAAAGTGGGATGAACATAAAGTCCAGTAGGAATCCCAACATGATCCTAAACAATAACAACTTACAGATAGCTATGATCATGAATGCTTCATTCCAAACTATGTGAATAATGTGACGGTTATGACCAAAATATATTTATACCAAAATATATTTATATAAATACTTTTCCCAAAAATCATTTGATTCTTTCAATAATACAGATAGTTCACATTTCCTTCTTGTTTTCCATTTCAACAATATCACATAACAACCGTTTTGTTTTTGAAATACATTAACAAAAATTCTAATTTCTTACTTTTACTTACAAACTCAATATATAACCAATGTTCATTTCCAACACATTCATCTCATTTTCAGCCTTAAGTCCAAAGTTGAAAAGATACTTTTAACAGTTTATTTGATATGCTCACATGTATACATAACATCCAATACGAAAAATAAAAACAACAAACACCCAACAATTGCTTACTCAACATATAAGACAACTCGCGCTTCCTAAACCATAATCATCATAACACATGATGTAGCTGGATACACTAAGAAAATAACTATAAACAAAACATTGCTCTATCTGCCTTAAGCACAGCAAGTCAACGATACACCTTTCCATAACACAATGCCAATTTATCAGTCACTAACTAGAAGGGAATGAGACCTCTACTAATTTACTTGACACCTGCTAGAAGGTAATGGTACCTCTACCAAGTTCTCCAGGCACTAGCTAGAAGGTACTGGAACCTCTCATTCTAAGCGTATCCAATTTTGCAGGCGCTAGCTATAAGGTAATGGTACCTCTTATTCTCAGTGTGTGTACAGCTCCAACCACTACAATATACAACAAGCATAGATAACTAATACCGTAAAACCATGATCCAATCCTCATTAGACCTTAAGTCCAACCATAGTAACAATAATTAAGTTCACAATCCAACCTCAACTTCATTTTTTTTTTGAATTTACAAAACGTTAAGGTTTCTTTCTCTTTTCAAAAAAAAAAAAAACAAAAATCAATTCTCTTATTTTCCAAGTTAACTCACTCCAATCTTTATACAAAATCCATTCTCTTTATTTCACAAAACTAAATGCGTGGGTATCAAAACCATAACCCAACTCAACGTAACATGATTAATCCAAAATAATCCAATACCATGGTTAATTCTCCCTTTTAACTATTAACGCAATGTCACAATCCATATTAACAAAACACAAACATTATTTAACTTTGCCTCTTTCTCATTGACTAGGTCAAAATATTAAATTAGGGCTTTTTCTTACTCTCCACATAACCATGTTCAGCTACTCCCCAATTAACCCAACCAACAATTAATTTAACAATTAAAACCCCTAAATATCAAACAGCAGATCCCTCTTTCATGCTTTTCGAAAATTCATAATAAATACGGTTTTTATGCAATAAAATCTTCCACATGACTATCTATAGATGAGGTATTGAAGAGGAACAAAGAAATCCCTACCTCTTGAAGCAAAGAGAAGATGAATCAAAAATCATCGACGACGAAACAACAATCCACTCAGATTAAAAGAAAGCCCGCCCCGAGCTCTACGTTTTGGTCTAAAGAACTATTCGTCAAAGATGGATAGAAGTAGCTGAAATCAAGGGATGAAGAGCTTGGTGGCTCAAAAATGGCGAAAGGAGAGAGAAATGAGAGAGAAAAGCGATCCAGATGTGACCAAAAGTGACTTTTATAGATGCTGAATTTGAGTAGACTGCTGAAACGGTGAAACCATCACTCGAGCGAAGAATGCAAGCTCCAAGAAGTCCAGACTATACAAGGCAGACCACTCGAGCGACTAATCTTGCGCTCGAGCAAACTTCAATAACTCCCAAAATCACAGACTTGCAAAAGTTCTAGATGACACGCTAGACCGTTCGAGTGACCAATCCATCACTCGAGCAATGGAGAAAAATCTCAGAATGCTACAACCTCCCTGCCTAAGGAAATTTCATCCCCGAAATTAAAGATAAGGCTGAAACAAAGGCAACTCAATCATAACCGAAAGTACAACCACCCACTTAACGTTGAATCCACACTTGGGATAAATTCCTGGTTTCCAATTCAACCTTTCGGGGCCCCAAGGACACTCAAACAACAAAACTCAAGAAAGAAATCACAAATGCCTACTCGACTCATACAATTCATTGGGTCTATGAGATAAGAACAAAACTACACCCACATGCCTACCAAAGGCTTCAACCACGCGACAACCACCACAACACGCCCCAAACACCCCCGAGTGCTGAGCACTATAACATAGAAAAAAATCTCGTCAATAAAGGTTCGGTGAACGCGTAACAAAATAAGGTCAAAGACAACACCCCTCCATACAAACCTCAACAACACCAAAACACTCCTCAAAACCAAATGCCCAAACCCAGAATTAGCAATTCAAGCTAAGTTACTATACATCATCCATCATTCTAGATAAAACAAATGATAACAGAACTTTGTTAAAAAGAAAATTTTCATCATTTTCTCGATTCTTTGAAATCCATTCTTTTGATTGTAAAACATTTCCCGAAAACAAAGGTGTTAATCGAGACACATAATCATCCACAAGTAAGTTGTACTAAACTGTTTAGTGAAACCCCTCGTTACAATTTTGATTAACTCCACAATATTTCCGCTCAACAAAGCCATCCGAGGCTATAGCACTAGGAAAAATTCATTTTCCAAACCAGGCTTAACAACCGTCATCTCACAACATCCATCACTCTTACCATGATGCCATAACAAATACATGTACCACATTTATATAACAACCATTAATAGAATTAACAATCGCGTTATCAATGCAACAAAACACAAGAAAGTTCACCATCTTGAAATTCCATTTTATCATAAACATTATCATAAGTTATCACCCACACAAGGCATAATGCACACATAAAACAATGACCTTACACGGACTACTCCAACCTGAGGAGTTCCATACGTAAATTCCCCCCTACTCTTTTGTGAGACCATGAAATATCCTCTCACATGGATGTTGTTGGTGAGATTCAATGAAGACAGCTCCATGAACCTGCAAGAGATAAATCTGGTTGATGCCACCCAACCGGGGTTACCGGTCGGGGACACTCTGATGATGAAGTTAGAATTCATGAATGAAGAATCAAGAATAGTAAAGTGTGTTTGTGTGATGTGTGGAGCAGAAAGCGATCATCTCATATGCCATGAGGTGCCTTCCTTTTATAGACAGGGTTGGGCCAAATAAGCCCAATAGTTGGGCCCTTGGCAGGCCTTGTTTGGGTTAGCCCAATAAGTTGATATATTTTTTTTTCTGGCTCCCACAATTGCCCTAAAACTTTCATTGTCTTCCGTAGAAGGAATGAGAGTTTTTATTACCAAGTTATGTTGTTCAAATAGATGTTAGGTCCTTTGACAAAGAATACATTTGATAAATGAATAACATAAATGAATGAATGGCTGGATGAATGCATGTATGTATGAATGTATGTACAAATATATGTATATAGAGGAGAGAGGTGAGCTAAAGCCCAGTGAGTAATACTATCTCTATAACAATGGGCCATGGTATTATAACCCCGGGATAAGGGTGTAGGCCGCGGTATTATAACCCAGGGCAAGGGTGTAGTATATTGCCGAGTGCAAAGATTGCTTCCAAATATGGACTTTCGTGCCGAGCTAGAAATATTTCTATATGTCGAGCACGGAAATGATTGGCTGAACCAAATAAGACAGATTAAATAAGGTAGATATATCAACCAAAAGATGGACCACGGTATTATTACCCCCAGGTGAGGATGTAGACCTGTGGTATTATAACCCCCGGGTAAGGGTGTAGGCCTGCGGTATTATTATCCCCGGGCGAGGGTGTAGGCCTGCGGTATTGTTACCCCCCGGGCAAGGGTGTAGGCTTGAGGTATTATTACCCCTGGGCAAGGGTGTAGGCCTTTGTTGATGGCGCTCCATGCCGAGTGTGAAGATTACGCTGTACTCGAAGACTTATGTTAATTTTAAGTGGCAATATATTGGGCTAACTATTTAATTGTCGAGTTGCTCGGTTTGCGTTTAGTCTAAGGTAGACTTGCCCCATTGCTTTCGAAGGACATGTGTTAGTCGGAAGGAATGCAGATTCCTAATGCCCTATGTTGCAGGGAAGATTCAGCTTTGATAAAATGATGACGCACAAAAATATTGTTTTGCCAAATAATGTTATTAGGCAAATAAAGTTGCCGAATATTGTGGCCAATGTTGCTGCATAAAATTTGACAATGCATAAAGTTGACCAATAATGTTGTTTAGCCGAAGAAAGTTGATGCACAGCCAAATAATGATCATACATAATGTTGAATTAATAATGGTGCCGAATAATCTTGCCGAGTAAAATTGATGCACTGCCGAGTAACTAGTGTCAAAACATCGGTGTCCGTTTCATATATAATGTGATTTTGCCAAAAAGTTGGTCGGCTACACTTGGGTCGGTGATTGTCCCGATCTTTTGGTCGGTGATTTTTCTTAGCTTCACGGTGTGTCGGCATCCCTTCGGAGTGGATTTGCTAAGAACTTGGTTGGCAATGGTTGCCAATTTATTGAAGTTGAGTTTCTTGCCCAACGTATATTTGCCCCATTGCTTTTGAATAAGATTTGTTATTCGGAAGGAATAAAATTGACTTGGGCCAAAATTTCCGAGTGCGTCGATAACAATTTGAAACGGAGTCTGTGCCCCTGTTCGGTGTTGTGGTGATATGCGAAGTGAGCCATTGCACTCAATTCTTTGAATAAAATTTGCATTTTTTTTTTTTGAATTTGAAAATTTTGTCCGTACGGATGGGCCCAGAATGCATCAAATAGCTAGAAACGAATGACGGATCATTGGAATTGGACCTCTGAGGGCAAAAGTGCAGCAAAAAATAGGCCAAACGGCTCAAATTAGTGAAGAATTGAGCTCCGCGAAGCGCTGGATAAGTTCTCGGCTTGGCTTGGTGGCTTTGGCAAAAAAAAAAATATATATAGAAATATGGTGCCAATAAGACTTGAACCCTTGCCTTTAGAAAGAAGAAAGAGTATTGAACCATTATGCCAAGACAAAGCCTTATGTTTGTAATCAACAAAGTTTATATTTAAATGTGATTGTTCAGCTATTATAGGATGTAGCTTAGCCACGATGCACCGAATAATTTCTTTTGTTTTCCATGCAGCCTCTGGTTGTCTTCTTCGGTGGAATATGTGATTTTCTAGGCAAATTTCAATTGGCTCGTACGGCTTTGTTTTAGGTTCGATTTCGATGCGGTTTGTTGCGTTGGACTCATCTCAATGAGTAATTCACATTGGTATGGTCAAAACTTGAGTTTGACAACTTTTGAAATTTCAATTTTCGGCACGTGTGATCCGTTTCACAACTTTCGGCAGACTTGGGTTGCTTCTTGGCTTCTCAGGTTGGTGGGTTTGGACTCTTTGAGCTGATACGAATCTTGTGGTATGTTCAAATGTGGATTTCAGCAAGCCGAGATGCTAATTCTATGCCGAGATATTAGTGCTAACAAAGTTACAATGTTGCCAAATATTATTGCAGAAGAATATTGTACTATAGTCAAAGAATGTGCCGAATAAGAAATGTTGCGGAGTAATTGTTGCCGAATAAATTGCTGAAGCCAAATAATATTTTCGAAGCCAAGTTGATAATATGACACGCTGAATTGCAGAGGATAGAAATGTGATGATATTTAGTGCATAATTCAAAGTTGATAAGCAATGCTGAAGCCGAAAAATACTCCAAAGCCGAGTTGATAATATGCAGAATGATATGCTGAATTGCAACGGTAATGATTTGCAGAGTTGCTAATATGCCGAGCAAGTTGCCGAACAATCCAAATAAGTTGTCGAAGCTGAGTTGATAACATGTAGAATTAATGTAGATAACACGCAAATAAAAATTGCTGAATAAACCAATAAGTTGCCGAACTCCCTGTCGATAATATGCCGAATAAAAGTTGCAGAATAAGGTGCAATAATGTACCCAATATGCGCCAATACTATGCCGAATAATGGTTATTTTGGCTCAAATTTTGGATGCCAATAATGTGCCAAATAATGGTTGCTTGGGCTTAGAAATTTTGGTTGCCAATAATATGCTGAATATGTAGCAACCCTCACCTTACTCTTGTCATACTTGCATACATCATGCATGATCTTGCCTTGTTATGTTGTCTTGCTAGTTTTGCCTTGCCTCGTTTTGGCTAAGTATTGCTTGCAAGATTTTGTTCTTTGCTCGGCGTGTAGCCGAGGTCATCTCGAGATTCGACCAACCCTGAACCTTTGTACTTTGAAATGTTGTGGAGCCGCTTGGTCGATACCATCTTCACCTCGGGCATGTTGCCGAGATGTTTTGCACGTAGTGAACCTTGTTCGCAGGCAGGTATGGCCTAGGCCGAGATGTGGCACACCCCGGCCAAGGTGTGGCACAGCTTAGTCAAGCGTCATCCTCCCTAGCCGATATCTTTGTCACCCTGTTGCCGAAGTTTTGACCTTAGCCGATGTCGTTACTTGCCGATGTGTCTTACCCAGCTTGCTGCATACGCTTTGTTAGAGACTTGTCTTATCTATCAATCACCTTTTTGAGTTGAGCCAACCCGATAGCGCCACGTGTCCGAGCTGATTGTTAAGACAGCCGACAGACCTAGAGACAAATCATTTCTTTGTCTCAAATCTTTGCCTTTAGAGAGAGAAGGTCTTGAGTGAGAATAAGTCTTCCAAGCTTGATCTTCGTGGTTTGATCCGTTGGATCCGAGTTTTGAGGTAAGAACCTTGATCTACCTTGATTGTTGTTATTGATCATCTAGCTGCATTGCATGATCGGATCTGTTTTGCATGTCATGCATCGATTTGAAGTTGGTTTTGAAAGGAGAAAACGGTTTTCATGTGTTCTTGAAGAAAAGTCTCGTTTTGATCCGAAAGTTTGGAACGAAAACCATGTTTTGTGTTTGTTCTTGCATGACCATCTTGCATGGGTACCCAGGTCCATGGTTTGAACTCATGGCATGAAAAATCAGATTTTTGTAACAAGTTGTGAACTTGCATCCCTCTTCCAAATGATCTTGCTCTTCATATTCTTCAAAGGGAACCCTGGTTTTCCCGACTTTGCTTTTGATGAGGCCAACGGGACCACACCTCGACCAGGAGGTGTAGGACCTCGGCAAAGACCTGGTTGGTACCCAGTGTGTTTTCATGGGACGGGAGCAGTGTTTAGACTCCCAGCATGTTTTGCTTCATTATTGACTTGGATCTGGCAAGAATGCCGAGATCATTCGTATATATATATATATATATAAAGCTTGTTTTGAGAATGTGATTGCCATGTGATTGTAGGACCTTGATCCCTGCTTTGAGCCTACACCTGAAGAACTAGGTGAGTGGTGCTTTTAATAAAGCTATGTTACACTGTTTTGATAAGTCTTGCTTTGCTTGTTTTTATGAAAGTATTTGCTGAGCATGAATGAATAGCCATGTTTTTATGTATCAAGTATAAGCCTTGTTTTGACGTCATCCTTGAAAAGTCCCTTGTACTGGAGGACTCTAAACTTTCGCAGTACCAAGCACAAAAGTCCCTCGTACTGGAGGACTCTAAACTTTCGCAGTACCAAGTGCAAAAGTCCCTTGTACTGGAGGACTCTAAACTTTCGCAGTACCAAGTGCAAAAGTCCCTTGTGCTGGAGGACTCTAAACTTTCGCAGCACTAAGTATAAAAGGATACGGTCCTTTCTTGGGAGCACCAGAATGTTAAATCGGGCTACGGGCCTAAGTAACAAGTGCCATAATGTTAAATCGGGCTACGGGCCTAAGTAACACCAGATCATCGTGTTAAAAGGACCTACGGGCTTAAGTAG
Organism: Camellia sinensis; assembly: GCF_055761805.1. Lineage (NCBI taxonomy): Eukaryota > Viridiplantae > Streptophyta > Magnoliopsida > Ericales > Theaceae > Camellia > Camellia sinensis. The sequence continues at coordinate 79,084,527 of NC_138964.1, forward strand.
CACAAGTCCCTTGTGCTGGAGGACTATAAACTTTCGCAGTACCTTTGACTCAACGATTGCGGATCGTACAGTCCTTGGTTTGCCGATGTAAGTAAGCATCCCTTGAGACTTGTGAGATTTGATTGATGAATACTGTTCATCCCTTGTTTTGATAGAGTTTGATGTGTTTTTCTTTGAAGGAATCTCGGCTAACATCTGTATAGTTTTGGCGTGTTTGTTTCGAAAGACTTTGGCTATATTCATGCAAAAACTTTATTTTTAGTACCATTCACTGAGTATCCAAGCTCACCCCCTCTATATATATGTAGGTGATGAGCAGGACGTCGGCGACGCCTAGAATGTGTTTTTGAAAGCTTGTTTTGGATCCATGATTATGTCGGCGCTATTTTGTGTTCACGTCGGCACTTCTTGAAAATTATGCTTCTTGGCTTGTACTCCCTGTATTTTGTATATGTCGGCTCGAGAACCCTTTTGATCAAGATGTAACCCATATTTTGCTTTTGTTGTATTCAAGTTTGTAAAGATGTATGCCATTACATTGGATCTATGCACTGCTCTTATGGACCACCTGTATTTGATTTATTGCTTCCGCATTTGAGAGCCTCGTTTATTATACTCTGATCTTGTTAAATTTTTTTGAAAGATGGCCTTCGGTAAATCCCGGATTACTGGCCATCACGGCACCAAACTACTAGGGGCGGTTTGGGGTCGTGACAGAATGGTATCAGAGCACAAGTTCCTCGGTATACGTTACCACACACTTTGAGTCCTAAAGAACATAGGATTTTCCTTAGAAAAATGTTAGGGTTGCATCATAGTGCTTGCTAATTGAACGAGGTGTGCATTGTCTTGATATACTTATTTGTTGCTTGCCTACGTGGTTATTTGCTTATTTGTTTTAAAGTCATACTTTGCACGCTCATAGCATCATGAGGAGAGGTAGACCTCCAATTGGCCGGGATCAGCCAGAAGACAAAATGGACAGACTGGAAAGATTAGTTGAAGGTTTGGCCCGCGAATTGAGGCAAACAAGACAGCAGTTCGCCAGTGCTACGTCGACTCAGGCCGAGCAGACCAACGGCCGAAATGTAGTTCCGCCTCCACCTCCTCCAGTGCCGCAAGTTCCCCCGCAACCAGCCTTATATGGGGATGGCACGATAGCTTTGATCTGGGAGTTCAAGAAAATGAAACCACCGAGATTCTCTGGGGGTATAGAGCCGATGAAGGCTGAGGCATGGGTTTTAGAAATGGAAAAATTGTTCGAGGTCTTCCCTAGCACCGACGCTCAGAAAATGACGTTGGCAGCGTTCACATTAGATGATGACGCTCGCAGGTGGTGGATGATGGTTAGAGAGAGCAATCCAGATCTGACCTGGACCCGATTCTTAGAGTTATTCTACAACAAACATTTTCCCCTAAGTGTTCGAAACCGGAAGGCTACCGAATTTCATACTTTGACGCAAGGCAACCGAACAGTGGCGGAATACGACCGCGCTTTTACTGAATTGGTGAGGTTTGTGCCTCACATGGCCAGCGATGAATACATGAAGGCCAGGAAGTTCGAGTGTGGGCTTCGTGGACCGATTCAAGACCGAGTAAATTTACACAATATGCCAACTTATGCCGAAGTATTGGACAAAGCCATTTAGGCCGAAGCTAACCTAAATCGATACCAGAGCTCGGGAGAGAACCACCGAAAGAGACAGGACTATGACAACCGCCGAGGACAGCTGGGCACCAAGAAGAAGATGAACATAGGTAGTACTAGTAACCTAAGGCAGGAAGGTAATGCTAAACCGACGTGCTCGGACTGTGGGAGGCAACATTTCGGGGTTTGTCGCCGGACGTCTGGAGCTTGTTATGAATGTGGCGAGATGGGCCATTATGTGAGAGATTGCCCCAAGACTAAGGCTGATAACAACAAGAAAGGTGAGAATACCTCGGGTTCCGTTCTGAAGGGAAATGCTGGGAAAGGACAGATGAGACAGGGCAGAGTATTTGCGTTAGTACCAGGAGACACTCAGAATGCTGAAATAGTGGTGTCAGGTATACTCCTAATTTGCTCCCAAGATGCCTATGTGTTGATTGATTCGGGTTCTACTCATTCGTTTATATCTACTAAGTTTGCCGAGAAAATTTATAGAGAACTAGAGCCCCTTGATTTTGTGTTATCTGTGTCTACTCCATCTGGGAGATCTATGATTGTTGCATCCATCTATAAAGCATGTGTTGTTATGATTGAGAATGTGGAATTATTAGTAGATTTAATGCCTCTAGACATAGCCCATTTTGATGTTATATTGGGAATGGATTGGTTAGTCGCAAATCATGCATCTATTAACTGTGTTTCGAAAAGTGTCACATTGAGACCCCTAAACCTAGCCGAGGTTATTTTCCAGGGTAAAGGGATAGTGCCCCCACCTTACTTGATTTCGTCCATTAAGGCCTATAAGTTAATTCAGAAGGGGTGCCGAGGCTACTTGTGTAGTATATTGAGTGATCAGAATGGAAATGTTAATTTAGCCGACATCCCAGTTGTTAATGAATTTTTCGACGTCTTCCCAAACGAATTGCCTGGCCACTTAACCGATAGAGAAATAGAGTTTACTGTTAACATCATGTCGGGAACACAGCCGATCTCCAAAACACCTTATAGGATGGCCCCCGCTGAACTTAGAGAATTGAAGCTGCAACTACAAGAATTGTTGGATAAGGGATTTATTAGGCAGAGCACTTCGCCATGGCGAGCACCCGTTTTATTTGTTAAGAAAAAGGATGGCACACTCCGTCTTTGCATCGATTATAGAGAACTTAATAAAGTCACTATCAAGAACAAGTACCCATTACCTAGAATTGATGATCTGCTTGACCAATTATAAGGAGCACGAGTCTTTTCTAAGATTGACCTTAGGTCTGGTTACCATCAGCTTAAAGTTAAAGCCGAAGATGTTGAGAAGACCACTTTTTGGACAAGATATGGCCACTACGAGTTTTTAGTAATGCCTTTTGGGGTGACCAATGCCCCTGCTGCATTTATGGATTTAATGAACAGAGTCTTCAAGCCATATTTGGATGAGTTTGCAGTTGTCTTCATTGATGATATACTGATCTATTCCAAGAGTAAAACTGAACATGAAAATCATTTGAGACTTGCCTTACAGATTTTGAGGGACCGGAAATTGTATGCTAAGTTTGACAAGTGTGAATTTTGGCTTTCTACTATTTCATTTTTGGGTCATGTGATTAGTAAAGAGGGTATCTCGGTTGATCCTAGCAAAATTGAAGCTGTAGTAAATTGGCCGAGGCCGACTAATGTGTCCGAGATTCGTAGTTTTCTGGGTTTGGCAGGTTATTACAGGAAATTTGTGAAAGATTTCTCAAGGATTGCAATTCCATTGACGCAATTGACTAAGAAGGGAACACTGTATGAATGGACTAAAGATTGGGAATCAGCTTTCCAGGAACTGAAGACGAGGTTAGTTACAGCACCAGTACTCGCACTCCCATCAGGTAATGAAGAGTTTCATATCTATAGTGATGCGTCACATAAGGGTTTGGGTTGTGTGTTAATGCAAGGGGGTAAGGTTATAGCTTATGCATCTCGTCAGTTGAAACCCCATGAGAAGAACTATCCTACCCATGATTTAGAATTAGCGGCCGTGGTATTTGCTTTGAAGATTTGGCGTCATTATTTGTATGGAGCCTCTTGTCAGGTTTTTACAGATCATAAGAGTTTAAAGTACCTGTTCACTCAGAAGGAATTGAATTTGAGGCAGAGAAGATGGCTTGAGTTGTTGAAAGACTACGATATGCAAATTCAATATCATCCAGGTAAAGCTAACAGTGTAGCCGACGCTTTGAGCAGAAAGTCAGATGGAAATTTGGCGTGTTTGACCGTGATGACAGTGGTGCCGACTATTGTTGATGAGGTAAAGACGAGACAGATGGAGGATAACTTCTTCAAGAGGATAGCCGAGGAAATTGGCACAAAGTCGAGATCAGGATATACTATCGAAAAGCAAGTGCTTAAGTTTGAAGGAAGGTTATGCGTAGCCGACATCCCGGAGTTAAAAAGGAAAATTTTGCAGGAAGCTCACGGTTTCAAGTTTGCTGTTCATCCAGGGAACACCAAAATGTATCAGGATGTGAAGCAGACGTTCTGGTGGCCAAATATGAAAAGAGAAATAGCCGAATTCGTGTCCCAGTGTTTGCATTGTCAACAAGTGAAAGCAGAACATCAAAGACCGGCAGGACTTCTTCAACCTTTGCCGACTCCTGAGTGGAAATGGGAACACATCTCCATGGATTTTGTGATTGGTTTGCCGAAGACACCAAAAGGTATGGATTCGATTTGGGTTGTTGTTGATAGATTAACTAAGTCAGCACACTTTCTACCTGTTAAGACTACCTTCAACGCCGATCAACTTGCCTTGTTATATGTAAACGAGATTGTTAGACTTCATGGAGTGCCGATGTCTATTGTGTCAGACCGAGATCCTAAATTTGTTTCTAGATTTTGGCAGAGTCTACAGAGGGCTTTCAGAGCCGAGCTGAGATTTAGTACAGCTTTTCATCCCCAGACGGATGGGCAGACGGAGAGGACGATTCAGACACTTGAAGATATGCTTAGACTTTGTGCATTGGACTTCCTAGGAAGTTGGGGAACGCATTTGCCCTTAGTGGAATTCGCTTACAACAACAGCTATCAAGCCAGCATTGGCATGGCGCCATATGAAGCCTTGTACAGAAGAAAGTGTAGGTCGCCGATATGTTGGACCGAAGTAGGAGACAGAGCTCTGCTTGGTCCCGAATTGATTCAAGTAACAACAAAAAAGATTAAACTTATCCAACAGAGGATTAAAACTGCCCAGAGCCGACAAAAGAGCTACGCCGACCAGAGAAGGAATGAGTTAGCATTTGAACTTGGGGATCATGTATTCCTGAAAGTTTCACCAATGAAAGGAGTTTCTAGATTTGGAAAGAAAGGTAAATTGGCACCACGATATATTGGACTGTTTGAAATTCTTGAGAGAATTAACCCCGTTGCCTACAGACTTGCTTTGCCGCCAGATTTAAGCCAAGTCCACAATGTGTTTCATGTTTCGATGTTGAGGAAGTACGTCCGAGATCCACTGCATATAATTGATCATTCCGAGATTTCGGTTAATGAGGATTTGGGCTACGAGGAGAAGCCAATGAGGATTATTGACAGATAAGTGAGGCAGTTGAGAAACAAATCGATACCGATGATAAAGGTCGAATGGAAGGAACATTATGGCACAGAGGCCACGTGGGAAAAGGAAGAGGATGTGAGAATCCGTTATCCAGAATTGTTCCTGGAACAAGGTAATTTAAGTTTGGGCACCAAACTTCTTTAAGGGGGGTAGACTGTAGCAGCCCTCACCTTACTCTTGTCATACTTGCATACATCATGCATGATCTTGCCTTGTTATGTTGTCTTGCTAGTTTTGCCTTGCCTCGTTTTGGCTAAGTATTGCTTGCATGATTTTGTTCTTTGCTCGGCGTGTAGCCGAGGTCATCTCGAGATTTGACCGACCCTGAACCTTTGTACTTTGAAATGTTGTGGAGCCGTGTGGTCGATACCATCTTCACCTCGGGAATGTTGCCGAGATGTTTTGCACGTAGTGAACCTTGTCCGCAGGCAGGTATGGCCTAGGCCGAGATGTGGCACACCCCGGCCATGGTGTGGCACAGCTTAGTCAAGCGTCGTCCTCCCTAGCCGATATCTTTGTCACCCTGTTGCCGAAGCTTTGACCTTAGCCGATGTTGTTACTTGGCGATGTGTCTTACCCAGCTTGCTGCATACGATTTGTCAGAGACTTGTCTTATCTATCAATCACCTTTTTGAGTTGAGCCAACCCGATAGCGTCACGTGTCCGAGCTGATTGTTAAGACAGCCGACAGACCTAGAGACAAATCATTTCTTTGTCTCAAATCTTTGCCTTTAGAGAGAGAAGTTCTTGAGTGAGAATAAGTCTTCCAAGCTTGATCTTCGTGGTTTGATCCGTTGGATCCGAGTTTTGAGGTAAGAACCTTGATCTACTTTGATTGTTGTTATTGACCATCTAGCTGCATTGCATGATCGGATCTGTTTTGCATGTCATGCATCGATTTGAAGTTGGTTTTGAAAGGAGAAAACGGTTTTCATGTGTTCTTGAAGAAAAGTCTCGTTTTGATCCGAAAGTTTGGAACGAAAACCATGTTTTGTGTTTGTTCTTGCATGACCATCTTGCATGGGTACCCAGGTCCATGGTTTGAACTCATGGCATGAAAACTCAGATTTTTGTAACAAGTTGTGAACTTGCATCCCTCTTCCAAATGATCTTATTCTTCATATTCTTCAAAGGGAACCCTGGTTTTCCCGACTTTGCTTTTGATGAGGCCAACGGGACCACACCTCGACCAGGAGGTGTAGGACCTCGGCAAAGACCTGGTTGGTACCCAGTGTGTTTTCATGGGACGGGAGCAGTGTTTAGACTCCCAGCATGTTTTGCTTCATTATTGACTTGGATCTGGCAAGAATGCCGAGATCATTCGTATATATATATATAAAGCTTGTTTTGAGAATGTGATTGCCATGTGATTGTAGGACCTTGATCCCTGCTTTGAGCCTACACCTGAAGAACTAGGTGAGTGGTGCTTTTAATAAAGCTATGTTACACTGTTTTGATAAGTCTTGCTTTGCTTGTTTTTATGAAAGTATTTGCTGAGCATGAATGAATAGCCATGTTTTGATGTATCAAGTATAAGCCTTGTTTTGACGCCATCCTTGAAAAGTCCCTTGTACTGGAGGACTCTAAACTTTCGCAGTACCAAGCACAAAAGTCCCTCGTACTGGAGGACTCTAAACTTTCGCAGTACCAAGTGCAAAAGTCCCTTGTACTGGAGGACTCTAAACTTTCGCAGTACCAAGTGCAAAAGTCCCTTGTGCTGGAGGACTCTAAACTTTCGCAGCACTAAGTATAAAAGGATACGGTCCTTTCTTGGGAGCACCAGAATGTTAAATCGGTCTACGGGCCTAAGTAACAAGTGCCATAATGTTAAATCGGGCTACGGGCCTAAGTAACACCAGATCATCGTGTTAAAAGGACCTACGGGCTTAAGTAGCACAAGTCCCTTGTGCTGGAGGACTATAAACTTTCGCAGTACCTTTGACTCAACGATTGCGGATCGTACAGTCCTTGGTTTGCCGATGTAAGTAAGCATCCCTTGAGACTTGTGAGATTTGATTGATGAATACTGTTCATCCCTTGTTTTGATAGAGTTTGATGTGTTTTTCTTTGAAGGAATCTCGGCTAACATCTGTATAGTTTTGGCATGTTTGTTTCGAAAGACTTTGGCTATATTCATGCAAAACCTTTATTTTTAGTACCATTCACTGAGTATCCAAGCTCACCCCCTCTATATATATGTAGGTGATGAGCAGGACGTCGGCGACGCCTAGAATGTGTTTTTGAAAGCTTGTTTTGGATCCATGATTATGTCGGCGCTATTTTGTGTTCACGTCGGCACTTCTTGAAAATTATGCTTCTTGGCTTGTACTCCCTGTATTTTGTATATGTCGGCTCGAGAACCCTTTTGATCAAGATGTAACCCATATTTTGATTTTGTTGTATTCAAGTTTGTAAAGATGTATGCCGTTATATTGGATCTATGCACTGCTCTTATGGACCACTTGTATTTGATTTATTGCTTCCGTATTTGAGAGCCCCGTTTATTATACTCTGATCTTGTTAAATTTTTTTGAAAGATGGCCTTCGGTAAATCCCGGATTACTGGCCATCACGGCACCAAACTACTAGGGGCGATTTGAGGTCGTGACAGAATAATTCCAACAGTGGGTATGGTTTCCGAAACAACTTAGATACAAAAATTTATTAAGGAAAGACGTGAGCCATTTGTTTCTTAGTTGGGGAGCCACAAAACATAATTCCTTAATTCAAAAACATGTATGTTAGCAAGACTCAATTTTAAATAAACTCCTATGAAGAAATAAATAAACACATCTAGAAGTGGGCTCGACCAGGCAACCATTTGTATAATGCCGAAAAGAAACTTCCATAAACAAAAATGTGAAACCCAATTTTAGAGAGAGAAAGTGAAAATGCTCAAGTAAATTCAGGAGCACTGCATCTAAATGTATAAAAAAGCTATAATTGGGGCAACAATTCATCAAGAATACTATGTTTGTTTTTTTCTCATGATATTCCAATAACAACCCACCACAAAATTGATCAAGAATACTATAGATACAGAATCAAGTTGAAGCAGAATTAAAGAGACCCAGTCGTGGGCCGTATTACTTGGGATTGATTTTGCTTTTGTAGAAAGTGCTCTAACCTCAATGCAACCAATATATGTTTACTTACAACAATATGTTTGTTGTGTTCTTCGTTGATCCCATTCAGTCGTTCCCACAGACGGCGCCAATTATGAGACCATGAAATATCTTGTCACATGGATGTTGTTGGTGAGATTCAATGAAGATAGCTCCATGAACCTACAAGAGATAAATCTGGTTGATGCCACCCAATCGGGGTTACCGGCCAGGGACACTCCGATGATGAAGTTAGAATCCATGAATGAAGAATCAAGAATAGTAAAGTGTGTTTGTGTGCTGTGTAGAGCAGAAAGAGATCATTCCATATGTGAGGTGCCTTCCTTTTATAGACAAGGGTGGGCCAAGTAAGCCCAATAGTTAGGCCCTTGGCAGGCCTTGTTTGGGTTACCCAATAAGTTGATATATATTTTTTTCTGGCTCCCACATCTTTGAATCACTCCGGATTCTTCCAAATTTGGCCATAGCACTCTTAGTTCCAAGGAAATCACCATTCATATGCCTACATGGCAAACACCTTTTTATGTCTCAAACGTAAGACCAATATAGCCAACAACAATCACATAATTCTGGACACAAAAGAATCTTCACCAATGCCACACTCGTCACCCCGGAACACAACCATTCTTCATTCCAAGAAATACCTCTAGCATCTACCCACAAAATTCTCCTTCCACTTTCATAAACTTCATCCAATATCTCATAATACCACAACACAAACACTACACTTATCACAATCGATAGGACCACAACGAACTCACTGACCAAGAAAATCATAACACTAAACATCACACACAAGTACCATTCTCACTACCCCGAAATACGAATTTCACACTCCCTCGAAACATTCTCACCTAACTTGCCAATTCTACCAAACCGTAAAGTCTCATACTTTATTACTCTCAACACATTTGAGCTTTATAACTCGAATCTCATGACACAACCCCACCAATCACAGTTACCCACGGATTTCCCATTCTCAACAATTAACTCCCAAACAAAACAAGGCTCACAGGCCATCACATAACCATCTCATAAATTAACATCAGGTATACAATAACATTGGGATCACCAGCCCATTAAGGACTTCTCATTACATATATATAAAAGAGTGTTCGAGATTCACTCTATGCCCCAATACATAAAGATAGACAAACAACATCATATATATATATATCACATAATTAAGGATGTCTCAATATCTAACAATACATCGATCAACAACAAAAATTCAAATATTATGTTATCAACCTCTAATACAAAAGCCCCTTTAATGGTAATACTACTGTGATGGTTGAAAAGTCAACCCTCATGAAGCTCTCGAAGCCTGGCCTACTCGGTTCTGGTATCGATACTGCCCTTGACTAGACTGAAGAGACTGAGTCCGACTAGGTTCTGAAACACCCGAAGAATTCACATGCAATGGGCACAAACGTCTCACATGGCCCAGATAACAACAATCAAAACAAATAGTACACTCCCTACTGTAAGACTGGCTTGAAGCCTGAGCCTCACTAGGCCTCTCAACAGACAAGTCCGAAACCACCGACAAAGACAAGGACTGAGCTTGAGATTTAGCATGCGCTCGCCTCCACCTCTTATTGAGCCTAGAGTGCTTATGAACCGTAGGAGTTGCCGAAGTGGCCTCCTCCATAACTCAACCAACACACACAACCATGGCCTCCGCATGGGCCACCGTCTCAACTAAAGCATAGTAATTCTTCCATAGAGATCCAAGTTCGTTCTCCCAGATATCATCACACAACCATCTCTCAAACTCATAACAACGATGCTCCTCCTTTGCCACAAACTTTGGAGCAAATCTTGACAAACTAGTAAACCGCATCTCAAGCTGTGCCAAAGGAGTAGCATCCTAGTGCAACTCGATAAACTGTTCCCTCAACCTTTCCCAAGCGGAAGGAGGCAAGTACTTGGCCAAGAAGGTCTTCATGAAAGCAACCCATGTGTTACCTACAGTGTTCTTAGCATACTTCTACCAATAACCCACGTCTCCCTTAAATTGAAAAGTCGCCAAAGAGATCCTCAACCCTTCATCTTCGACTCTGAACATGTCAAGAGTCTTGGTAATCTATTCCAACCAATCTTCTGCCTCCAGCGACTTAGCCTCTCCAAAAAACACCGATGGATTAGAGCGAAGAAACTCCTTAGTAAGCTTGAGGGTACGTCCATTGTCACCCTCATTGCGAGCTAGAGCATCTTGCACCGCTCTCACAATCTCACGTACAACTTCCTCGCTGACAGCTGATGCTACAACGATAGGTGTTAAAGAAACCGCTTTGCCTCTATCGGCACTCCTATTTCCAATTCGTCTTCTATTCCCTCGTGTAGACATCAAATAAAATCCAAAAACAACACCAAACTTAGTGCACAATACAATAGCCTTCCCCAAGGCACATACTTACCACCACTAAGCTACAAGACACACTTAGCGCCAACACACCAAATTCTATTGCACATAAACAATTAAACACTTAATCACGTAATCGAATCAAGTCCACATGGATAGTTACTCATCCTGGTACTCTCAAGGAATTCTTATCAGAAACTACGTTGATCAGGCGTGTTTTCGATAAGACCTCAAAGCAAGTTCATCGACTACAATTACTATCCAAGAAACTTAACCCCATGCTCACATAAATACAACACATAAAGTTCTAATACTTATCCTAACTATATGCAGACGTCCTCACCAAGCATAACACACCCGTTGTGGTAAAAACCACTTCCCACAAGCGCAAAGTATTCAAACCTGACTCGCTCTGATACCAAGTTAAAACACCCCACATTTTATTTCATGGATAAATTACCAAAAACCATTATTATAATACAATTTTAGAGATAACGAACGAAAGTTCTAATACATCAATAAAGATAAATAAATGAAGATTCTCTGATTTGTATATGTAATGAATGCAACATGTGACATAATTGAATAAATTGTTCGCAGGTTTACAATACTACATAAAAGAGAAAGGGTTCAACCCTTTTAGAACAACGGCATTCCGCCAGAAAATATAAGGTCCCGTGGCCAACAGATAAAGAAGATCCTCAATCTTGAAAACACTTCTCGTCATTCACCTGAAAAAGGATTAGCAATGTGGGATGAACATAAAGTCCAATACGACTTCCAACACGATTCTAAATAAAAACAACTTATAGATAACTATGATCATAAATGCTTCATTCCAAACTATGTGAATAATGTAATAGTTATGACCAAAATATATTTACATAACTACTTTCTCAAAAATCATCTGATTCTTTTAATAATACGAATAGTTCACATTTCCTTCTTGTTTTCCAATTCAACAATATCAGATAGCAACCGTTTTGTTTTTGAAATACATTAACAAAAATTCGATTTCTTACTTTTACTTACAAACTCAATACGTAACCTACATCCATTTCCAACACATTCATCTCATTTTCCAGACCTTAAGTTCAAAGTTAAAAAGATACTTTCAACAGTTTATTTGATATGCTCACATGTATACATAACATCCAATATGAAAAATGAATACAATGAACACCCAACAACTGCTTACTCAACATCTAAGAAAGCTCAGGCTTCCTGAACCATGACCATCATAACACATGACATACCCGAATGCACTGAGACAATAATAATAAACAAAACTCTGCTCTGCCTGCCTTAAGCATGGTAAGCCAAGGATACACCTTTCCATAACACAATGCCAATTTACCAGCCACCAGCTTGAAGGGAATGGGACCTCTACGAATTTACAAGACACTCGTTGGAAGGCAATAGTACCTGTCACGACCCCAACTCACCCCCTAAAGGTTAGAGTGGTGACCAACCAGTAATCATAGATTACTTATGGTGCCAAAGACAAAATTCAAAATATTTAAATCATATCGGAGCCTAAAGTGGAAGCGAAACAAAATAATATTCTCCATTAAGCAGTGCATACATGATGAACCAAATATTAAAAACATTTATAATGCACCTTTGCATACACAAGACATATCTTATACATCTCACATACACACACACACACACATATATATATATACGACTTCTAACAAAATACAAAGCTTAGAAAACTTGACAAAATAAACTAAAGCCTCAACAAGGGGGCACTACTTGGGTGGCTTGACAAAGGGGCGGACTCCGAGGCAAACTCTAATGCCGAACTTCTAGTTGCTCACCTACATATATATAAGGAAGAGAGATGAGTTAAAGCCCAATGAGTAATACCAAAATAAAGAGCTTAATGAATGAAGCCCAACATAATATAAAACATCTTTTATAATTCCAAAACGAATCATATTTCACATTCATATCAAAACATTTGCTATAACAAAGTCCATCATCTTCTCAAACATATCTTTCAATTTCCAAAACAATTCTTATATGCAATAATATCAATCCTTTGTGTTAACAGTGTCCATTCAAATCATTATAAGCGGAACATCCAATAGAGTATCAATGTAACAATGTGTCGAAGCCAATAAGACTACAATGGTCAATCCAATGGGACCACAATGGGTCAATCAATAATCCATATTTCAATATGGTCCATTAAGGTCTAACATCAGAGAACTCTGTCTTTCAATTAATCAAATGGGCCTATTAATGAATGGGTCATGGTATTATTTCCCCCAAGCAAAGGCCTCACTAAAGGATGCCACGAATACATTTCAAACAAGGACATTCATTCATTCATATAAAATAACATTTCAAAATCATCATCATGTAAGAATTTTCAAAACTTATTTCGAACATATCTTTACAACGATATTACTCACAGTGGGCTTGAAAAAAATTTACATCTCGGATGCCCAACCTACACAAGGCACACAAATGAACAGATTGAATATAACATTTCTTATTCTTGTCTTCCCAAAAAAAAATCGAATCCTTATTTCTCGTATTCTTACTTTACTTACTCTTTCTTTTCAAATAAATTGATTTCTTACTTTGGTTCATAATCAATTAACTTACATTTGGTTATTAACTTATCCTCGATGAGTCATAATTTATGCCTAAGAATACTCGGAAAGAGATGAGATCGAAAATATGAACTCCAAACAATTTTTCAAAATATGATAAAACAAAGTCGTTCGCTCGAGCGAACCTTTGGTTGCTCGAGTAATGACCACGGGTTCTCAGTACTTTGGTCTACAAAAATAGATTTTGGATGGCCTCAATGTTCATTCGAGCAGTGACTTTACCTCTCAAGCGGTCTGCAATTTTCTGTGTTTCGAAAATCAACCAAAATAGTTTCCAAACATATTTTCAAAAGTTAGACTCATGGATGACTCAACTTAAACATGTAATTTTATTAATAAACATGAACCCATGACTAATTTTCAATTTTCAATAAAAAAAAACCTCTTTGATTTGTCCAACTTTATATTTAATTAATTTTCTTCATATCAAACCCAATTTTAAACTCATAAATTCTAAAACATGTATAAAATCTTGAAAACCCTTGAAAATCTATGATGCATGTAAGGATAGAATCCAATTTCATGTTAAAGAGCAAAAATCAAACTTGAACGACGAATTACAAAAAATCAATTTCTTAGAATTTGAACTTAATTCAATTTTTAACACAAAACTTAATTTATGACCGTAGATGTTCCAGAATATGTTTAAATTGAGTAAAACTTTTAAATTAAATTATATGCATGTAAAAATGAAACTCTAATTTATGCAAGACAACAAAAATCAAACCAAAAATGATTAATTTCAATTTAACTTCTATATTCTTGAATGTAATTCAATTTCTTCACCCTTTTTCTAATTCATTTTAATTTACATGAAATTGATTTCTAACTCTTTTCTATTTTCCTTTAAATCATGAAATTGAAGTTATAAAACTCTTAGAAAAGTATTTGCATGTATGAAATTAAGATCAAAACCAACAAATTTTCTATTTTCAAATCAAATCATAATTTAATTCTTGAATTGCTCTAATTTTGATTTTTATATTTTTACTTCCATCTTCTTAAATTGACTCTCAATTTCAGATTTATGTGTTTAATTCATGCATAAAAGATTTATAATCTTTAGGAGAACATTTATCTATATGGAATTTGGAGATTAATTGATTTAAAACAAACTCTCCATGAAACTGTCTTAAAACCCATCTCAACTCAAAGTTTCCTCAAATAGTCCTCTCAAAATCCACCTTGAATCAATTTTTGTCTAGATTATTTAAACAATACTAGAATGAGGATGGAATTTCTTACCTTAAGATGATTTTTCCACAATTTTTAGCCTGAATTTTGGTATCCCACAAAACCCTCTTCTTCTTTTGTTCTTCCTCTCTTCTTGAATTCTCACTCCTTCTCTCTCTCTCTCTCTCTCTCTCTCTCTCTCTCTCTCTCTCTCTCTCTCTAGAGTTCTTAATACTCCAACAAACAAATAACTTGAGTACTCTCTCTCCGCATGTACATACATAAAACTTGAAGACTTGACAAAACTCTCAAATTCTCTAGAACTCTCACTAATTAATATCAACATCCTAATTAATTTGAATAAGATTAGGTTAGTCTACTAATGACATTTTAACCTAATTAACCATTACATAATCTTAATTAATTATAATCACTACTTAACTTAATTAATCTTAATTTAATCACATTTAAATTTACTAATCTGAATCAAATTTTTAACAAACTCTCAAAATGCTCCAAATATTATATTAAACTTATTGTTATCATCAATTTGGTCTCTCAAATCACTAAGGCCTTCACTTTCCGATCAAACTCAAAATATCCGTCCCAAATTGGGCACTTCATAAGTAAATTTAATTCATAATAATCATAATTCTTAATCCTCATAACTTAATTAACTCCAATTTGGACCCAATTAATCAAATCTTAATTTTATTAAACTGAATCGAATATTTAACTAAACTCCCATATGGTTCCATACTTGAAATTAAACTAATTCAACTCACCAATTATACCTTCCTCAGCCATTTAGGCCTTTAATTTCTAATTCTGAAATAAATCTTTTATAAAATCATATACAAATTAGACTCAATAATGTTCATCAATTCCACAATTAAACTAGAATAATAACTAGTTAAAACCCAAATCTCCTTGATTAATTAAATATGAAATATTATACGTGGTGGTGTCGTCACAATCTCTCCTCCTTAGAAAGTTTGGTCCTCCAAACTTAAGGCACTTGCTTCATTTCACTCTTTTTTTTCAAGTAACTTCCTTACAATTTGATTTTTTCATCACATGAGTTCAACTTATTTTCAATTAATAGTTAACAACCCAAATTGTGATTCGTTACAGTTCATATTGTCCTCGAAGTCAACCTCATAACATTAAGCCACGAAACATATTAATCACATAACTCATATACTTTTATTTAGCTATCCACATAACTTCTAATAATTCACATATTTCCAAATATCCCACCTGTCTCCAAAATAGTCAAGGATTAATCATAAATGATATTCACGATCCAGCTTAATTTCAAATAAATCAAAGAACTCCTTTATTGACATCCCATATGAATTTTTCCAAATAAATAAGTGTTAATACAACATTAATAACAAATTCAACTTCTTGATCACCAATTCCTTTGTAACAATAATCCGGACATTCGTTCTTATACAAGTTATAAGCCGTCAATAGGAAATTAAATAGGGTGCGGATTTACTTTATTGGTTCCACAAGAAAAATTGTTTAATCTTGGAGGTTGAACACAACTCGTTTAGACATATAATCAATGTTTGCTTAGGAAGTAGAAAATCTATTCATACACAACGTTACATCCTAGTGATCCATGTCTAAGGCACTAAGTCATAATCATAGTATAACGATTCTGGTTTAGACCCGACCCATTGATGTTTTGGATTCGGGTTTCATTGTCTTATATGGTTGTTTATGTTTTGTTTCTCCTTATTCCTCAATGAGTTTGGTTATTGGAGTGCCTCGGTTGTATTTGGAACAGGTTGGCAGCTTATTTTTTTCAAAGAGCGGCACTTCCTGTGCTCGAGCGGTCTTTGTGAACTTTTAGTACTTTTGCAAACTTGCAGAGATACTAGGAGCTCGCATTCTTCACTCGAGCGGTCTTTCTTGCACTCGAGCGGTGTTCGCTCAAGTGATTCTTTTTGTGCTCGAGCGGTGGTCTTTTGTCTCTAAAGCTTCTAAGAGTTACTATTCTACGCTCAAGCGATCACTTACTGCGCTCGAGCAGTCACACTTTTTGTGTTTGGAAGCTCGAGTGACACTTTTTACGCTCGAGCAGTTTGCGTGTATATCAAATCACATAATCACCTTTTTTAGTCACTTTTTCATTTCTCTCTCTCTCTTTAAACATTCAAAAACCCTAGATCTAGCTTCTCTCTCTAAAACTCACATTTTCTTTACAAATACACGTAGATCCGTTGATTTCCTCACCTTAATCTTTTTGGCAGAAAGGTAAAACACATCGAGAGCATTCTTTTGATCGGAGCAAAGTTGATTTTTGGTGTCCTTGAGGTTTCTCCATTTTTCCCTCTCTTTTGTGTCCTTTTTGCCTCAAAAGGTAGAGTCTTTTTCCTAAACTCAATATGAGTTCAGTAGTATATTTGTGACGTATTTTGTTATTTATATTTGGTAGTCATTTGGTTAATCTTGAAATATTATTGTGGGTTAAGGATTTGTACAAATTGGGGGTTGTTTGATAATGACTTTTTCTATTAAATCCATTTTTGGTAAACAAACTTGCATTTGATTTCCTCAAAGAGAAAAACCCTTATTTGTAGAAAAACCCTACATGATATTATTTTTGGAGTTGGAGTTATTTTTGGTAAGTGGTTTGGTTGGAAAGAGATAGAAAGGGAATGATTGTTGGATTTTGAAACAATGGGTGTTATTACTCTTTTGGAAAAATATTTTTGCATTGTTATCTTTTAACCATTGCATTAGTTATAACTGTTTTGGCTATCAGTGGAGGATAGCATTGTCGTTTGTTAGAAATTGCATGTGTAAATCAGCAGTATAATGCAGCGGAATAAAAATTATGGTCATACCTTTCCTGCAGAGTCTGAATAGAAAAGATCTCGTGGGTAAATCACGTGCTTCCTGAATCTGATCAGTCAACCCAGCAGTGGGGTGATATTACAACAGTGAATATCACTCACACAAATCACAGTGCAAACGGCTTTGATCGTTGTTTTTGGGAGAGAGTCAGAATATGGTAAATTTCTGTGTGTTTTAGACTTGACAGGAGGGTCTCAATTTATACATGTACAGGGGAGAGAGAAAAAGCCTCCAGCCTTTATGGCTGGTCATTAATGCACCATTAACCTCTGCAATAAAGGAAGGATTAAACCCCATTAATGCAAGAGTTACAAACCCCATTAATGCAGGAGTTACAGTTATAAATTCAAAGCATTGAAATGGTCATGCCACACGGGCGCCCATTTCTAACATCTCTCACTCGCACATGAGTTGGCATGACACTGCCACATCTCTATCTCAATCTCCCCAAAAAATGAACAGTCTCATACTAGCCAATGGATCGTGCGACCGCTGAGAACACCTGCATGTGGGAGTTCTATACTAGAAACTCAATATCAGTCAGCATAGAGACATCAACCCAAAAAAAAAAACAGAAATAGTGTCTCATGTACCCAGACCCATCTAGCTACATCAGTCCAAAAACATCTCTAATCCCTCAAAGAGCATGTTTGACTCTCCTAGGTCCCGCATTATATTCACACCCAATCAGCATCCTATAAAGAGCAATGTGAGTTGTGGACAGTGAATATAGAGCAGAGATGTAGAACTAGATAATCTTCCCTTCACCCTTATATCATTCAATTTGCAATTGACCGATTTCCGAGTAATGTCCCTTAAAGCCGAATCATACATGACCGCAGGCAACATACCAAAGTAGCTGAACATCAACTCCTCATCTTATGACATCATCAAAGGTCACAAAAGGCACAAAGTGAAGTCATTTAGAAAAAAATGACTTTTAGGACTCACACGGTGAAGAAGCAGGGATCCATTCTTTCACCTCGCTAACGGGTCGATAAGCACATGCAGTATGAATGCATGTTATAGTGGAGTTACTCTCCCAAAGAGTGATGTTAAACTCACACACTATACAGATCTTAGTCTAGTCGCTTTTAAGCGCGCAAGTCGCTTCCTAGTGTCTAACTCGAATTCTCTATTTGCTCGGCTCTCAGGCATCAAATGAGATCTCACATCTGGCTATCCATAACAGGCACATCATGGAAAAGTGGGTACTCTTATATCCATGGTCGGTCTCTAACAAGATCTCATCTTGGCTCCAACCAAGGCGACATAGCTAGTGGATAATTTTGGCTTTTCTAATTGCTCCAAATACAATAAGCCACTAGTGTCATCCTTACTCGCTACCTAGCGCTAAGGGCGATTGCTCGTGTGAGTGAGCCAATCTTGCCTGCTAACATCAATTTAATTATTTTGTGTATGCTATTTCACAAGCCATTGCAAAAGGTAGTAAACATAAATGTGTAATAGAAACAAATATGAATACTAATGGCATAAATATCCCCAAAAAATATGAGCATATCACCACCTACGTAATCCTGAAGCCCTAACATGAGTAAGATAAACATCTCTAGCAATGGGCTTAGTCAGAGGGTCCGCAACCATACGACTCGTAGGGATGTGCTCCAGGAGCACTTCTTTCTGCGCCAAAATGTCTCTGATAAAGTTGAACCTCACATCAATGTGTTTGGTTCTGCCGTGGTATTTAGGATCCTTAGCGTAAGTGAGTGCAGCCATGCTGTCACAATGGATAGTCACAAGGTCTGAAGTGTGTGTGACAACATCCAAATGCTGAAGGAATCTCCTCAACCACACGGCTTCTTGAACGGCAGATGAACAAGCCACAAACTCAGCCTCCATTATCGATAAGGCAATACAGGATTGCTTCTTACTGCTCCAAGAAATAGCACCATCGCTAAGCATGAAAGCATATCCTGAAGTAGACTTACGCTCATCTAAGTCTCCTCCCCAGTCAGCATCACAATAACCAACTAGATGTAGATCTAAACTCTGGTAGCAAAGTGTGTAATCTGCAGTCCCTCTAAGATATCGTAATATCCTCTTAACTGCTTTCCAATGAGCTGGTCCTGGGTTGGATTGGTAACGACTCACCAATCTGACCACATAACAAATGTCAGGACGCGTACACATCATAGCATACATCAAGCTTCCAACAGCATTTGCATAGGGAACACGGGCCATCTTTTCACTCTCTTCTTGAGTCTTAGGACCCATATCAAGGCTTAGGCTCTCGCCTTTTGCAACAGGAGTGTCAATGGGTTTGCAGCTCTGCATCTGGAATCGCTCTAGGATAGTCTTAATGTAAGTCTCTTGAGACAAACCAAGAAGTCTCCTAGTGCGATCCCTAAGGATCTTAACACCGAGCACATAGCTTGCCTCACCCATGTCCTTCATCTCAAATGTAGAGAACAACCACCTTTTAGTGGTGACAATCATCTCCTTGTCATTTCCAGCCATTAATATGTCATCTACATATAATGACAATATCACAAAAATGTCCTTGGACCGCTTAACGTATACACAATGATCTTCATCAATCATCATAAACCCATTAGAAACAATGGCTCGATGAAATATCAGATTCCACTGTCTGGATGATTGCTTTAAGCCATAAATAGATCATTGAAGCTTGCAAACTTTGCGCTCCTGACCTACTACCACAAAGCCTTCTAGTTGATCCATATAGATCTCTTCATCCAATTCTCCATTGAGAAATGCAGTCTTAACGTCCATCTGATATAGCTCTAAGTCCAACTGAGCTACTATGGCCAGGATTAGGCGAATAGAGGCAAACCTTACAACTGGTGAAAAAGTTTCCTCATAGTCCACACCCTCTCGTTGGGTGTAACCTTTCGCCACTAGGCGAGCCTTATACCTTTCTATGGAACCATCTGCCTTGCGCTTGATTTTGAGAACCCATTTGTTCCCAATAGTCTTGCGCCCTGGCGGAAAATCAACCAAGTCCCAGACATGATTTTTCTTCATAGACTCTATTTCTTCATCCATTGCAGCACTCCATTCTTTACTAGCAAAGGATGAGAGAGCCTCTTTGAGTTTCTTAGGCTCCATCTCATCACTCGGAGCAATCATGAATGCTTCCCCTTCAATCTCAAAATGACGACGGAGTATAGCTCCACGTTTTCTTCTACGTAGTTGAGAATCCTGAGAATCCTCATCCATTGGATGTAATCCATGGGCAGGTAGATCGCTCCCACTGTCCCTAGGAGCTTGAGGAATTATCTCCTCATTCTCTACTAGGCTACTAGGTGCACCTTCAAGTAGATCCTTCATCTCATAGAGTTCTACTTCTCTAGTTACCTCACCTCTGCTAGGGAAATCCTCCTCTAGGAAATCCACATCTCGTGACTCAATTTCAGTCACACTTCTATCCGGATGCTCCCCAACAAACACATAGCCCTTAGAATGCTCACTATAGCGAATGAAGATACACTTCTTTCCTCTAGGGCCCAACTTTCCAAACTTATGAGAAGCGTTGTGTATGTAAGCTGCTGAACCCCAAGGCCGCAAATTGCCTAAATCAGGCTTTTTGCCAGTCCACATCTCATATGGGGTGGAAGGAACTGATTTGGAGGGCACACGGTTAAGGACGTAGGTAGCAATCAATAAAGCATCTCCCCAATAAGAAATGGGAAGATTAGCTTGTGCCATCATTGATCTAACCATGTCAAGCAATTTGCAATTCCTTGTCTCCGCTACACCATTTTGCTGCGGAGTCTTAGGAATTGTCAATTGCCTGATGACTCCTTTTTTCTCACAGAGCACTTTAAATTACTCAGATAGATACTCACGTCCTCGGTCAGTCCTTAGAGCCTTAATTCTCCTATCTAATTGATTCTCAACCTCATGAACATACCATCTAAAGCATTCCAATGCTTCTGACTTGTGAGAAATCAAATAAACATGACCAAAACGCGTGCAATCATCTATAAATGCGATGAAATAAGGGGCTCCATGTCTTGCCCTCACATTCATTGGTCCACATATATCAGAATGAATAAGTTGCAATGGGACTGATGCCCTTATGGCTTTCCCAAATGGTTTCCTTGTTGCCTTACCAGCAAGACAGTGCTTACAAGTGGGCAAAGTGACTCTAGCGAGTGGGCCTAAAAGACCTTCTCTAGCCATTCTAGTCTTCCTGTCTTGCCCTATGTGGCCTAATCTGGCATGCCAGCTCATAGAATCATTATCACAAAAAAATGCAATATTAGAAACAGAGCCATTGGCATTTTTATTAAGACTAGAATCATCCACATCCAAAACTAAAAAACCATCTGAAAGATAACCAAAACCATAAAAAATTGTTCCCAAATAAATCCTAACACCATTATTCTCAAAACAAAAACCAAAACCAAGGCTCATCATGCTAATAACTGAAACTAAGTTTCGCCGAATATCCGGAGCATAAAGAACATCATGAAGATACAAGGTGCGCCCTCGTCGCATTTCCAGCTTGAATGTGCCAATGCCAAGCACCTCCACACTGGACTCGTTCCCCATGTAAACTTTTCTGCTCCCAGGAGGTACTCGGCAATACTCAACGAACCCTACTCTGTCCCTCGCGATGTGGTCTGTTGCTCCGGAGTCTACAACCCAAAAATGAGGAGAATGTGCAATTAATGCTTGACTAGACACAAAGCATTGAATGCGAGAAATTAAGTAAGGGAGTACCTTCTTCTGCTCAGGGCAATCCCGAGCGAATTGTCCTTTGTTACAGTTAAAGCATGTCAATTTAGCCTTTGCCTTCTTACCACCTCTCGTGCCCCTATGCTTGAAATTTCTAGCGCCATTGGGCTTAAGCGCAGCTGCTGCTTGCTCCTTAGGGGCACATTTTGCTTTTCCACGTTTGAACTGAGAAGTCCTACGTGAGCTTCACTCAACCACCATAGCAGAACCATCAGACTTAGCCGGCTCAAGGCGCTCAGCCTCTAGCTCCAAATGACGCGATATGTCTTCGAATGTTTTCACACTCTCATTATGCATCATGTTCTGCTTCATCTGCTCCCAAGAATTTGGCAGAGAGCGAATCACAGCTTGAACTTGCTGCTCTTGAGTCAAATTGTGCCCAGCAGCCGCAAGCTCACGTATCATGGCTGACATGACCCTCAAATGCTGTTTCATCGAGCGATGCGCCTTTTTCTAATATGAGTCAAACTTCATAGTCAGCCCACGTAGCTTTGCCAAAGAGGTAATACCAAATTTTTGCTTGAGAGCTTCCCACATCTCAAATGCAGTCGGGCAATTCTCAAACTCACTAATCAAATCGTTGTGCATGCTGCTCAACATAGTAAAGCGCGCACACCGATCTTTGTTACGCCAAGTCTGAAAGGCTTCAAGATCACGACGACGTTGAGCTGTATTGCCCTGCTCTGGCTCAACCATCACTTGTTCAAGTGTGGTCAACACTTCTTGCTCATTAAGGAGGTATTGGATCTTACGGCGCCATATGTCATAATTGTCGCCATCCAATTTCTCTCAGTACTTAAGGCATATACAAAGCATGATAAATTCCATACAATAGTGTACATATATATACATGATTAAGAAAACACGAAAATACCCAACTATGGCTCTGATACCAATGTAAATCAGCAGTATAACGCAGCGGAATAAAAATTATGGTCATACCTTTCCTGCAGAGTCTGAATAGAAAAGATCTCGTGGGTAAATCACGTGCTTCCTGAAGGGTTGACTGATCAGATTCAGGAAGCACGTGATTTACCCACGAGATCTTTTCTATTCAGACTCTGCAAGAAAGGTATGACCACAATTTTTATTCCGCTGCGTTATATTGCTGATTTACATTGGTATCAGAGCCATAGTTGGGTATTTTCGTGTTTTCTTAATCATGTATATAAATGTACACTATTGTACAGAATTTATCATGCTTTGTATATGCCTTAAGTAGTGGGAGATTGATTTATTGTTTTTTGCGCATGGAATTAAATTAAATTTTGATAATTATCACTAGAGGCGCAAGAGATGATTACGAGCATAGCAAATTTTCGATCTTGAGACATGTGTAAAATTATCATTATTTAATTTAGATTCTTTTTTGCTGCAAAATAATTTTTTTTGTGTTGCTATCATTAATATCCCCTGCGCATTTGTTTACTCTATATGTAGAAATGGTTGCTAAGACAGTGGTGGCAAACTTAACTAAAGGAGAGAGATTGGATGGCGACAATTATGACATATGGTGCCGTAAGATCCAATACCTCCTCAATGAGCAAGAAGTGTTGACCACACTTGAACAAGTGATGGTTGAGACAGAGCAGGGCAATATAGCTCAACATAGTCGTGATCTCGAAGCCTTTTAGACTTGGCGTAACAAAGATCGGTGTGTGCGCTTTACTATGTTGAGCAGCATGCACAACGATTTCATTAGTGAGTTTGAGCATTGCCCGACTGCATTTGAGGTGTGGGAAGCTCTCAAGCAAAAGTTTGGTATTACCTCATTGGCAAATCTACGTGGGCTGACTATGAAGCTTGACTCATATCAGAAAAAGGCACATCACTCGATGAAACAGCATTTGAGGGTCATATCAGCCATGATACGTGAGCTTGAGGCTGCTGGGCACAATTTGACTCAAGAGCAGCAAGTACAAGCTGTGATTCGCTCTCTGCCAAATTCTTGGGAGCAGATGAAGCAGAACATGATGCATAATGAGAGTGTGAAAACATTCGAAGACATATCGCGTCATTTGAAGCTAGAGGCTGAGCGCCTTGAGGCGGCTAAGTTTGATGGTTCTGCTATGGTGGTTGAGTCAAGCTCACGTAGGACTTCTCAGTTCAAATGTGGAAAAGCAAAAGTTTCCCCTAAGGAACAAGCAGTAGCTGTGCTTAAGCCCAATGGCGCTAGAAATTTCAAGCGTAGGGGCACGAGAGGTGGTAAGAAGGCAAAGGCTAAATTGACATGCTTTAACTGTAACAAAGAAGGACACTTCGCTCGGGATTGCCCTGAGCAGAAGAAGGTACTCCCTTACTTAATTTCTCGCATTCAATGCCTTGTGTCTAGTCAAGCATTAATTGCTCATTCTCCTCATTTTTGGGTTGTAGACTCCGAAGCAACAGACCACATCGCGAGGGACAGAGTAGGGTTCTTTGAGTATCGTCGAGTACCTGCTGAGAGCAAAAAAGTTTACATGGGGAACGAGTCCAGTGTGGAGGTGCTTGGCATTGGCACATTCAAGCTGGAAATGCGACGAGGGCGCACCTTGTATCTTCATGATGTTCTTTATGCTCCGGATATTCGGCGAAACTTAGTTTAAGTTATTAGCATGGTGAGCCTTGGTTTTAGTTTTTGTTTTGAGAATAATGGTGTTAGCATTTATTTGGGAACAATGTTTTATGGTTTTGGTTATCTTTCAGATGGTTTTTTAGTTTTGGATGTGGATGATTCTAGTCTTAATAAAAATGCCAATGGCTCTGTTTCTAATATTGCATTTTTTTTGTGATAATGATTCTATGAGATGGCATGCCAGATTAGGCCACATAGGGCAAGACAGAATGACTACATTGGCTAGAGAAGGTCTTTTAGGCCCACTCACTAGAGTCACTTTGCCCACTTGTGAGCACTGTCTTGCTGGTAAGGCAACAAGGAAACCATTTGGGAAAGCCATAAGGGCATCAGTCCCATTGCAACTTATTCATTCTGATATATGTGGACCAATGAATGTGAGGGCAAGACATGGAGCCCCTTATTTCATCACATTTATAGATGATTGCATGCGTTTTGGTCATGTTTATTTGATTTCTCACAAGTCAGAAGCATTGGATTGCTTTAGACGGTATGTTCATTAGGTTGAGAATCAATTAGACAGGAGAATTAAGGCTCTAAAGACTGACCGAGGACGTGAGTATCTATCTGAGCAATTTAAAGTGCTCTGTGAGGAAAAAGGAGTCATCAGACAATTGACAATTCCTAAGACTCTGCAGCAAAATGGTGTAGCGGAGAGAAGGAATCGCACATTGCTTGACATGGTTAGATCAATGATGGCGCAAGCTAATCTTCCCATTTCTTATTGGGGAGATGCTTTATTGACTACTGCCTACGTCCTTAAACCGTGTGCCCTCCAAATCAGTTCCTTCCACCCCATATGAGATGTGGACTGGCAAAAAGCCTGATTTGGGCAATTTGCGGCCTTGGGGTTCGGCAGCTTACATACACAACGCTTCTCATAAGTTTGGAAAGTTGGGCCCTAGAGGAAAGAAGTGTATCTTCATTCGCTATAGTGAGCATTCTAAGGGCTTTGTGTTTGTTGGGGAGCATTCGGATGGAAGTGTGACTGAAATTGAGTCACGAGATGTAGATTTCCTAGAGGAGGATTTCCCTAGCAGAGGTGAGGTAATTAGAGAAGTAGAACTCTATGAGATGAAGGATCTACTTGAAGGTGCACCTAGTAGCCTAGTAGAGAATGAGGAGATAATTCCTCAAGCTCCTAGGGACAGTGGGAGCGATCTACCTGCCCATGGATTAGATCCAATGGATGAGGATTCTCAGGATTCTCAACTACGTAGAAGCAAACGTGGAGCTATACTCCGTCGTCGTTTTGAGATTGAAGGGGAAGCATTCATGATTGCTCCGAGTGATGAGATGGAGCCTAAGAATCTCAAAGAGGCTCTCTCGTCCTTTGCTAGTAAAGAATGGAGTGCTGCAATGGATGAAGAAATAGAGTCTATGAAGAAAAATCATGTCTGGGACTTGGTTGATTTGCCGCCAGGGCGCAAGACTATTGGGAACAAATGGGTTCTCAAAATCAAGCGCAAGGCAGATGGTTCCATAGAAAGGTATAAGGCTCGCCTAGTGGCGAAAGGTTACACCCAACGAGTGGGTGTGGACTATGAGGAAACTTTTTCACCAGTTGTAAGGTTTGCCTCTATTCGCCTAATCCTGGCCATAGTAGCTCAGTTGGACTTAGAGCTATATCAGATGGACGTTAAGACTGCATTTCTCAATGGAGAATTGGATAAAGAGATCTATATGGATCAACCAGAAGGCTTTGTGGCAGTAGGTCAGGAGCGCAAAGTTTGCAAGCTTCAACGATCTATTTATGGCTTAAAGCAATCATCCAGACAGTGGAATCTGAGATTTCATCGAGCCATTATTTCTAATGGGTTTACGATGATTGATGAAGATCACTGTGTATACGTTAAGCGGTCCAAGGACATTTTTGTGATATTGTCATTATATGTAGATGACATATTAATGGCTGGAAATGACAAGGAGATGATTGTCGCCACTAAAAGGTGGTTGTTGTCTACATTTGAGATGAAGGACATGGGTGAGGCAAGCTATGTGCTCGGTGTTAAGATCCTTAGGGATCGCACTAGGAGACTTCTTGGTTTGTCTCAAGAGACTTACATTAAGACTATCCTAGAGCGATTCCAAATGCAGAGCTGCAAACCCATTGACACTCCTGTTGCAAAAGGCGAGAGCCTAAGCCTTGATATGGGTCCTAAGACTCAAGAAGAGAGTGAAATGATGGCCCGTGTTCCCTATGCAAATGCTGTTGGAAGCTTGATGTATGCTATGATGTGTACGCGTCCTGACATTTGTTATGCGGTCGGATTGGTGAGTCGTTACCAATCCAACCCAGGACCAGCTCTGTAACAACCCTCACTCTACCCTAGTCATGCTTGTATATATTACATGATCTTGTCTTGATATGTTGCATCTTTGCAAACCTTGATTCGTCTTGCTTAAGTGTTTCTCGCATGTTTTGTACCTTGCATGGTGTGAATTTAGCCGAGGTCATCTTTTGTCTAGAACTTCCTTGGAACCACTTTGTTTGACCTCCACCTTCACCCTGACATATTGGCCTAGATGTCATTATCTAAGCCGAGGTGTTCATCACCAAGGCCGAGATGTGTATTATCTAGGCCAAGATGTTACTTTTGCACCTAAGTGATCTTGTCCTGGAGTGGTGTGACCTAGACCAAGGTGTGGCACATCTAGGCCAAGGTGTGGCACAGCTTAGTCAAGTGTTGTCCTTCCTAGCCAAGATCATTGTTCCCCTACTTGCCGATGTCTTGTTCTTAGCCGAGATCATTACCCGCCAGAGTGCCCATGCCATCTTGCTTGTTCAACACACTTTGCCATAGTCTTGTCTTTTCACTCAACCACCCTTTTGAAGAGAACCAACCCGGTAGTGCCACGTGTCCCAGCTGAGTGTTAAGTCAGCCAGCAGACCTAGAAATGTATCATTTGCTATATGTCTTGGTTTGTGAGGAGAGAGAAGCTCTAGAAGAAGAATAAGAAGTTTTAGAGTGAGAGAGTGGGCTTTTGAGCTTGATTCCTAGAGATCAAACCGTTAGATTCGCGTATTGAGGTTAGATTCTTAATTTACTTTTGTTGTTCCTTATGTTTATCTAGCTGCATTGCGCGATCGAACCTATTTTGCATGTTATGCATTGGTTTAAAGTTGGTTTTAGAAAGAGAAGATAGTGTTCATGTGTTTTTGAAGAAAAAGTCTTGTTTGATCCGAAAGTTTGCCTTAAGATTCATGTTTTGTGTTCGTTCTCGCAAGATCCTTGAATATGGGTACCCAGGTCCATGTTTTTGAATTCATAGCATGAAATCTCAGACTTTGTAATAGCAAATTATGATCTTGCATTCATCTTCCTGATGTTCATGTTCTTCATGTTCGACATGTTCTTCAAGAGAGGGAAACCCAGATTTTCCCAACCTCATTTCCTTGAATGTGGCCATCGAGGCAACACCTCGGCAAGGAGGTGTGGGACCTCGACCTAGACCTGGTAGTCGCCCAGCATGTTTTCCCGAGATGAGAAACAGTGTTTTGTTTTGACTTAGCTTGGTTTTGAAGGATGCCGAGATCATCTGTATGCATGTGAACTTGTTTGAAAGTGCATTCAACAGACTTTACCATGTGTTTGTAGGACTTGGACTTGCCTTGACCCTGACGTTTGATGAGCTATGTGAGTGGTATTTTTAATAAAGTTATGTTATTAAGTTTTGATAAAGTTTTGCCTTGTTTGTTTTGGAAAAGTATTTTGTGAAGCATGAATGATGATCCTTATTTTGTATATCAAGTATTAGCCTTGTTTTGAATGACAATCTTGAAAAGTCCGTACGTGCTAGGGGACTATAAGCATTTGTAGCACAACCTCTGTTAATGTCACCCCGTGAAACTTGAAAGCCTTGAAAGACTTAAATTATTGAGACTTGAAAGATTGTTAGATAAACTTTATTTGCCCTTGGATTTTGTACAAGATGTGATGTGCCTTGATTTGATAAAGATTTCGAATATCATTCATGCAAACCCCTTTATTATTTATACCATTCACTGGGTATCCAAGCTCACCCCTCTCTATATATATGTAGGTGACGAGCAGGACGGCGGTGACGCCTAGATGTACTTGCCACTTGTTTTGGATTTTGCACTTTTGCAGCATCTTGAAGATTATGCTTCTTAGTTGTATTTCATTGTATTCTTGTATTTGATGGCTGAGAAGCCTTTTGGTCAAGATGTATTTTCGTACTTTATTTTGTTGTATTAAAGCTATGTAATGATGTATGCCATTCCATTTAACTTATGCACTGCTCTTATGGACTACTTAGCTTTGAATTTATTGCTTTCGCATTTGTAAGCCCCATATGTATACTCTGTTGTCCTTCGGTAAATCTCAAATTACTGGCCACCACGGCACCATTCTACTAGGGGTGGAATGGGGTCGTGACAAGCTCATTGGAAAGCAGTTAAGAAGATATTACGATATCTTAGAGGGACTGCAGATTACACACTTTGCAACCAGAGTTTAGATCTACATCTAGTTGGCTATTATGATGCTGATTGGGGAGGAGACTTAGATGAGTGTAAGTCTACTTCAGGATATGCTTTCATGCTTAGCGATGGTGCTATTTCTTGGAGCAGTAAAAAACAAACCTGTATCGCCTTATCGACAATGGAGGCTGAGTTTGTGGCTTGTTCATCTGCCGTTCAGGAAGCTGTGTGGTTGAGGAGATTCCTTCAGCATTTGGATGTTGTCACACACACTTCAGACCCTGTGACTATCCATTGTGACAACATGGCTGCACTCGCTTACGCTATGGATCCTAAATACCACGGCAGAACCAAACACATTGATGTGAGGTTCAACTTTATCAGAGACATTTTGGCGCAGAAAGAAGTGCTCCTGGAGCACATCCCTACGAGTCGTATGGTTGCGGACCCTCTGACTAAGCCCATTGCTAGAGATGTTTATCTTACTCATGTTAGGGCTTTAGGACTACGTAGGTGGTGATACGTTTTTTTTATGTGTATCCAGTTGAACTCATATTTTTTGGGGATATTTATGCCATTAGTATTCATATTTGTTTCTATTACACATTTATGTTTACTACCTTTTGCAATGGCCTGTGAAATAGTATACACAAAATAATTAAATTGATGTTAGCAGGCAAGATTGGCTCACTCACACGAGCAATCGCCCTTAGCGCTAGGTAGCGAGTAAGGATGAGACTAGTGGCTTATTGTATTTGGAGCAATTAGAAAAGCCAAAATTATCCACTAGCTATGCCGCCTTGGTTGGAGCCAAGATGAGGTCTTGTTAGAGACCGACCATGGATATGAGAGTACCCACTTTTCCATGATGTGCCTGTTATGGATAGCCAGATACGAGATCTCATTTGATGCCTGAGAGCCGAGCAAATAGAGAATTCGAGTTAGATGCTAGGTAGCGACTTGTGCACTTAAAAGCGACTAGACTAAGATCTGTATAGTGTGTGAGTTTAACATCACTCTTTGGAAGAGTAACTCCACTATAACATGCATTACCCGTTAGCGAGGTGAAAGAATGGATCCCTGCTTCTTCACCGTGTGAGTCCTAAAAGTCATTTTTCCCTAAATGACTTCACTTTGTGCCTTTTGTGACCTTTGACTATGTCATAAGATGAGGAGTTGATGTTCAGCTACTTTGGTATGTTGCCTGCGGTGATGTGTGATTCGGCTTTAAGGGACATTACCGGGAAAGCGGTCAATTGCAAATT
Organism: Camellia sinensis; assembly: GCF_055761805.1. Lineage (NCBI taxonomy): Eukaryota > Viridiplantae > Streptophyta > Magnoliopsida > Ericales > Theaceae > Camellia > Camellia sinensis. Next base: position 79,114,973 of record NC_138964.1, read on the forward strand.
GAATGATATAAGGGTGAAGGGAAGATCATCTAGTTCTACATCCCTGCTCTATATTCACTGTCGAAAACTCACATCGCTCTTTATAGGATGCTGATTGGGTGTGAATATAATGCGGGACCTAGGAGAGTCAAACATGCTCTTTGAGGGATTAGATATGTTTTCGGACTGATGTAGCTAGATGGGTCTTGGTACATGAGACACTATTTCTGTTTTTTTTTGGTTGATGTCTCTACGCTGACTCATATTGAGTTTCTAGTATAGAACTCCCACATGCAAGTGTTCTCAGCGGTCGCACGGTGCATTGGCTAGTATGAGACTGTTCAGTATTTGGGTAGATTGAGATAGAGATGTGGCAGTGTCATGCCAACTCATGTGCGAGTGAAAGATGGTAGAAATGGGCGCCCATGTGGCATGACCATTTCAATGCTTTGAATTTATAACTGTAACTCCTGCATTAATGGGGTTTGTAACTCTTGCATTAATGGGGTTTGTAACTCCTGCCTTTAATGTATCCCTGCTTCTTCACCGTGTGAGTCCTAAAAGTCATTTTTCCCTAAATGACTTCACTTTGTGCCTTTTGTGACCTTTGACTATGTCATAAGATGAGGAGTTGATATTCAGCTACTTTGGTATGTTGCCTGCGGTGGTGTACGATTCGGGTTTAAGGGACATTACTGGGAAAGCGGTCAATTGTAAATTGAATGATATAAGGGTGAAGGGAAGATCATCTAGTTCTACATCTCTGCTCTATATTCACTTTCGACAACTCACATCACTCTTTATAGGATGCTGATTGGGTGTGAATATAATGCGGGACCTAAGAGAGTCAAACATGCTCTTTGAGGGATTAGAGATGTTTTTGGACTGATGTAGCTAGATGGGTCTGGGTACATGAGACACTATTTCTGATTTTTTTGGGGTTGATGTCTCTATGCTGACTCATATTGAGTTTCTAGTATAGAACTCCCACATGCAGGTGTTCTCAGCGGTCGCACGATCCATTGGCTAGTATGAGACTGTTCATTTTTGGGGAGATTGAGATAGAGATGTGGCAGTGTCATGCCAACTCATGTGCGAGTGAGAGATGTTAGAAATGGGCGCCCATGTGGCATGACCATTTCAATACTTTGAATTTATAACTGTAACTCCTGCATTAATGGGGTTTGTAACTCTTGCATTAATGGGGTTTGTAACTCCTGCCTTTATTGCAGAGGTTAATGGTGCATTAATGACCAGCCATAAAGGCTGAAGGCTTTTCCTCTCTCCCCTATACCTGTATAAATTGAGACCCTCCTGTCAAGTCTAAAACACACAGAAATTTCCCATATTCTGACTCTCCCTCAAAAACAACGATCAAAGCCGTTTGCACTGTGATTTGTGTGAGTGATATTCACTGTTGTAATATCACCCCACAGCTGGGTTGACTGATCAGATTCAGGAAGCACGTGATTTACCCACGAGATCTTTTCTATTCAGACTCTGCAGGAAAGGTATGACCATAGTTTTTATTCCTCTACGTTATACTGCTGATTTACATTGGTATCAGAGCCTAGTTGGGTATTTTCGTGTTTTCTTAATCATGTATATATATGTACACTATTGTATGGAATACCTCCTCAATGAGCAAGAAGTGTTGACCACACTTGAACAAGTGATGGTTGAGCCAGAGCAGGGCAATACATCTCAACATCATCGTGATCTTGAAGCCTTTCAGGCTTGGCGTAACAAAGATCGGTGTGCGCGCTTTACTATGTTGAGCAGCATGCACAACGATTTGATTAGTGAGTTTGAACATTGCCCGACTACATTTGAGATGTGGGAAGCTCTCAAGCAAAAGTTTGGTATTACCTCTTTGGCAAAGCTACGTGGGCTGACTATGAAGTTTGACTCATATCAAAAAAAGGCGCATCACTCGATGAAGCAGCATTTGAGGGTCATGTCAGCCATGATACGTGAGCTTGCAGCTGCTGGGCACAATTTGACTCAAGAGCAGCAAGTACAAGCTGTGATTCGCTCTCTGCCAAATTCTCAAACGGCTTTGATAGTTGTTTTTGGGAGAGAGTCAGAATATGGGAAATTTCTGTGTGTTTTAGACGGTATGTTCATGAGGTTGAGAATCAATTAGACAGGAGCATTAAGGCTCTAAGGACTGACCGAGGACGTGAGTATCTATCTGAGCAATTTAAAGTGCTCTGTGAGGAAAAAGGAGTCATCAGGCAATTGACAGTTCCTAAGACTCTGCAGCAAAATGGTGTAGCGGAGAGAAAGAATCGCATATTTCTTAACATGGTTAGATCAATGATGGCGCAAGCTAATCTTCCCATTTCTTATTGAGGAGATGCTTTATTGACTGCTGGCTATGTCCTTAATCGGGTGCCCTCCAAATCAGTTCCTTCCACCCCATATGAGATGTGGACTGGCAAAAAGGCTGATTTGGGCACACGGTTAAGGGCTGTCAATAAAGCATCTCCCCAATAAGAAATGGGAAGATTAGTTTGCGCCATCATTGATCTAACCATGTCAAGCAATGTGCGATTCCTTCTCTCCGCTACACCATTTTGCTGCGGAGTCTTAGGAATTATCAATTGCCTGATGACTCCTTTTTCCTCATAGAGCACTTTAAATTACTCAGATAGATACTCACATCCTCGGTCAGTCCTTAGAGCGTTAATGCTCCTGTCTAATTGATTCTCAACCTCATGAACATACCGTCTAAAGCCGTTTGCACTGTGATTTGTGTGGGTGATATTCACTATTGTAATATCACCCCACTGCTGAATTGACTGACCAGATTCAGGAAGCATGTGATTTACCCATGAGATCTTTTCTATTCAGACTCTACAGGAAGGCATGACCATATATACATGATTAAGAAAACACGAAAATACCCAACTATGCTCTGATACCAATGTAAATCAGCAATATAACGCAGCAGAATAAAAATTATGGTCATACCTTTCCTGTAGAGTTGACTGACCAGATTCAGGAAGCACGTGATTTACCCACGAGCATTAATGGGTTTGTAACTCTTACATTAATGGGGTTTGTAACTTCTGCCTTTATTGCAGAAGTTAATGGTGCATTAATGACCAGCCATATTTTCCTCTCTCTCCTATACATGTATAAATTGAGACCCTCCTGTCAAGTCTAAAACACACAGAAATTTCCCATATTCTGACTCTCTCCCAAAAACAACGATCAAAGCCGTTTGCACTGTGATTTGTATGGGTGATATTCACTGTTGTAATATCACCCCACTGCTGAGTTGACTGACCAGATTCAGGAAGCAAATGATTTACCCACGAGATCTTTTCTATTTAGACTCTGTAGGAAAGGTATGACCATAATTTTTATACCGTTGCGTTATATTGCTGATTTGCATTGGTATCAGAGCATAGTTAGGTATTTTCGTGTTTTCTTAATCATGTATATATGTGTACACTATTGTATGAAATTTATCATGCTTTGTATATGCCTTAAGTAGTGGGAGATTGATTGATTGTTTTTTGCGCATGGAATTAAATTAAATTTTGATAATTATCACTAGAGGCGCAAGAGATGATTACGAGCATAACAAATTTTCGATCTTGAGACATGTGTAAAATTATCATTATTTAATTTAGATTCTTTTCTGCTGGAAAATAATTTTTTTTGTGTTGCTATCATTAATATCCCCTACGCATTTGTTTACTCTATATATAGAAATGGCTGCTAAGACAGTGGTGGCAGATTTAACTAAGGGAGAGAAATTGGATGGCGACAATTATGACATATGGCGCCGTAAGATCCAATACCTCCTCAATGAGCAAGAAGTGTTGACCACACTTGAACAAGTGATGGTTGAGCCAGAGCAGGGCACTACAGCTCAACATCGTCGTGATCTTGAAGCCTTTTAGACTTGGCGTAACAAAGATCGGTGTGCGCACTTTACTATGTTGAGCAGCACGCACAACGATTTGATTAGTGAGTTTGAGCATTGCCCGACTGCATTTGAGATGTGGGGAGCTCTCAAGCAAAAATTTGGTATTACCTCTTTGGCAAAGCTACGTGGGCTGACTATGAAGTTTGACTCATATCAGAAAAAGGCGCATCACTCGATGAAACAGCATTTGAGGGTCATGTCAGCCATGATACGTGAGCTTGCGGCTGCCGGGCACAATTTGACTCAAGAGCAGCAAGTACAAGCTGTGATTCGCTCTCTGCCAAATTCTTGGGAGTAGATGAAGCAGAACATGATGCATAATGAGAGTGTGAAAACATTCGATGACATATCGCGTCATTTGGAGCTAGAGGCTGAGCGTCTTGAGGCGGCTAAGTTTGATGGTTCTGCTATGGTGGTTGAGTCAAGCTCACGTAGGACTTCTCAGTTGAAACGTGGAAAAGCAAAAGGTGCCCCTAAGGAGCAAGCAGCAGCTGCGCTTAAGCCCAATGTCGCTAGAAATTTCAAGCGTAGGGGCACAAGAGGTGGTAAGAAGGCAAAGGCTAAATCGACATGCTTTAACTGTAACAAAGAAGGACACTTCGCTCGGGATTGCCCTGAGCAGAAGAAGGTACTCCCTTACTTAATTTCTCGCATTCAATGCTTTGTGTCTAGTCAAGCATTAATTGCTCATTCTCCTCATTTTTGGGTTATAGACTCCGGAGCAACAGACCACATCGCGAGGGACAGAGTAGGGTTCGTTGAGTATCGCCGAGTACCTGCTGGGAGCAGAAAAGTTTACATAGGGAACGAGTCCAGTGTGGAGGTGCTTGGCATTGGCACATTCAAGCTGGAAATGCGACGAGGGCGCACCTCGTATTTTCATGATGTTCTTTATGCTCCGGATATTCGGCGAAACTTAGTTTCAGTTATTAGCATGATGAGCCTTGGTTTTAGTTTTTGTTTTGAGAATAATGGTGTTAGCATTTATTTGGGAACAATTTTTTATAATTTTGGTTATCTTTCAGATGGCTTTTTAGTTTTGGATGTGGATGATTTTTTATGGTTTTGGTGAATCATCCACATCCAAAACTAAAAAGCCATCTAAAAGATAACCAAAACCATAAAAAATTGTTCCCAAATAAATGCTAACACCATTATTCTCAAAACAAAAACTAAAACCAAGGCTCATCATGCTAATAACTGAAACTAAGTTTTGCCGAATATCCAGAGCATAAAGAACATCATGAAAATACAAGGTGCGCCCTCGTCGTATTTCCAGCTTGAATGTGCCAATGCCAAGCACCTCCACACTAGACTCGTTCCCCATGTAAACGTTTCTGCTCCCAGCAGGTACTCGGCGATACTCAACGAACCCTACTCGGTCCCTCGCGATGTGGTCTGTTGCTCCAGAGTCCAGAACCCAAAAATGAGGAGAATAAGTAATTAGTGCTTGACTAGACACAAAGCATTGAATGCGAGAAATTAAGTAAGGGAGTACCTTCTTCTGCTCAGGGCAATCCCGAGCGAAGTGTCCTTCTTTGTTACAGTTAAAGCATGTCAATTTAGCATTTGCCTTCCTAACACCTCTTGTGCCCCTACGCTTGAAATTTCTAGCGCCATTGGGCTTAAGCGTAGCTGCTATTTGCTTCGTAGGGGCACCTTTTTCTTTTCCACGTTTGAACTGAGAAGTCCTACGTGAGCTTGACTCAACCACCATAGCAGAACCATCAGACTTAGCCGCCACAAGGCGCTTAGCCTTTAGCTCCAAATGACGCGATATGTCTTCAAATGTTTTCACACTCTCATTATGCATCATGTTCTGCTTCATCTGCTCCCAAGAATTTGGCAGAGAGCGAATCACAGCTTGTACTTGCTGCTCTTGAGTCAAATTGTGCCCAGCAGCCGCAAGCTCACGTTTCATGGCTGACATGACCCTCAAATGCTGTTTCATCGAGTGATGCGCCTTTTTCTGATATGAGTCAAACTTCATAGTCAGCCCACGTAGCTTTGCCAAAGAGGTAATACCAAATTTTTGCTTGAGAGCTTCCCACATCTCAAATGCATTCTGGCAATGCTCAAACTCACTAATCAAATCGTTGTGCATGCTGCTCAACATAGTAAAGCGTGCACACTGATCTTTGTTACGCCAAGTCTGAAAGGCTTCAAGATCACGACGATGTTGAGCTGTATTGCCCTGCTCTGGCTTAAACATCATTTGTTCAAGTGTGGTCAACACTTTTTGCTCATTGAGGAGGTATTGGATCTTACGGCGCCATATGTCATAATTGTCGCCATCCAATTTCTCTCCCTTAGTTAAGCCTACCACCACTGTCTTAGCAACCATTTCTACATACAGAGTAAACAAATGCGCAGGGGATATTAATGATAGCAACACAAAAAAAAAATTATTTTGCAGCAAAAAAGAATCTAAATTAAATAATGATAATTTTACACATGTCTCAAGATCGAAAATTTGCTATGCTCGTAATCATCTCTTGCACCTCTAGTGATAATTATCAAAATTTAATTTAATTCCATGCGCAAAAAACAATCAATCAATCTCCCACTACTTAAGGCATATACAAAGCATGATAAATTCCATACAATAGTGTACATATATATACATGATTAAGAAAACACGAAAATACCCAACTAGGCTCTGATACCAATGTAAATCAGCAGTATAACGCAGAGGAATAAAAATTATGGTCATACCTTTCCTGCAGAGTCTGAATAGAAAAGATCTCGTGGGTAAATCACGTGCTTCCTGAATCTGATCAGTAAACCCAGCAGTGGGGTGATATTACAACAGTGAATATCACTTACACAAATCACAGTGCAAATGGCTTTGATCGTTGTTTTTGGGAGAGTCAGAATATGGGAAATTTCTGTGTGTTTTAGACTTGACAGGAGGGTCTCAATTTATACATGTATAGGGAAGAGAGGAAAAGCCTCCAGCCTTTATGGCTGGTCATTAATGCACCATTAATCTCTACAATAAAGGCAGGAGTTACAAACCCCATTAATGCAAGAGTTACAAACCCCATTAATGCAGGAGATACATTTATAAATTCAAAGCATTGAAATGGTCATGCCACATGGGCGCCCATTTCTAACAGCATGTGGATTAGGCAAATTGAAATCATTCATGCCATGGACCATGTATTTGATTTTGGAAATTGAAACTATATGTTTTTGAAAGGGGTTTTGGAAATTCTCACATTATCTTTTGAAATATTTGCATTGTTTTGGAAAAACAATATTTTAAGTTATATGTATTAACAATTGAAGAGGGTAAATGAAATGGTGAATCTAGGAAGTGAGTATTGTCTTGTTAAAATAAGTTGGCCAGAGTGTCCATGGTAAAAGTCCTAAAAATTGCGCGTATACATAGGTGTCGATCCTGTGGACGAACTTTCCGTGAAATGGCAATAGTAGTGCTTGTATAGCCTACGTTTACATGGGTGTCGGTTTACGGTTTCCTACGGACAAAATTTCTGTGAAATGTATATTTGTTATGGAGATTTACCCATTTTGTTTACTATTAGGTTGGTTTTGGAATAAGACATTTGGAAATATTTTGAGCAATGTATTTTCTTTTTCTTCAGTGATCTAGTCGCATTTGATTTAGCAATATTTTTGCTAGTTAGTATTGAGATACCCGGATTGGCTTTTGGAAAAGGATTTTATATCAAACAAATGATTTGAATTCGGAAAACATTTTCATTGAACATAAGGTTTTGGTAATTGGAAAGAAAAGATTTTGTTGAGAAATCAAATGGATTTGAAAATGCATTTGGGCATATTGTATATATGCATTGCATCATGATTATGTATGCTGGTAGAGCATGTTTAGTTTTTGAAATATTCTCTACTGGGCTTTATGCTCACCCTACGTGGCTGAAATGTTTTCCAGGTGTACATGTGGATGTGGACTGTGACATGAAGTTGTGTTTGGAACCGTGTAGGGTGGTTCAGTTATTTGTAGGTCATGGGTCATTTATGTTATTTATTAGTTGTGTGCCATTCTTGTAAAAGTTGCACCCTTGTGTATGATGTAAGCCCCAGGGCGTTCAATTTAATTTATAACATCTGTGTATATTTTTAGTTACAAGATATCCATTCGACTTAGATGTTGTAACTTGGAATATATAAAATCGAATAAACACATGTATTGTGTGACTATATTATATTCATTTGCATGAGAGTTGTTATCCATTGTTCATCGTTGGGTGGTTTATTCACGTGAGTCAGACCGTGTAAATCCGAGACGTGACAACTTGGTATCAAAGCTAACCGTGTTTGAAAACCTTGGGCTTGTGGGATGTGGTCAGCCACAATGGGTTTATCATGCTCGGTGAGGACATTTGTATGTTGTATGCTAAGTGATAACATGCTTATGTCTTGCATTTTACGTGGGTATGGTGTTAAGACTCATAGATACTATTCAGTGTCTAGTTGACTAACTTGGAAGTCTTGTTGGAAACGCGCTTGATCAACGTTGTTTCTAATGGGAACTTTAAGCGAGTGTTGGAACGAATGACTTTCTTTGTAGACTTACCACGATTATATATTACATGCTATGTGGTAGATTATATGTGAATTGATTGGAGTTCCAATGTGGTTGCTTGAGTAATTGTTATATGATAGTACTGTGCTAGTATTTCGGTGAAGGGTATTCGTGGTATGTATCCTAGGTGGCATGTCTTCTCTTTGATAGAGACATACCAGATGGTGGTAGTAAATGTTGGGTGAGCACCCATAGGTGTACCATATAGGTGATATGTTGTGTATAACCATAGGTTATGAGTTGGCATTGGGTTGCCTTGGTGGCGGTTAGTACGTCTTTAAGAGACATTGGTTTCTTGAGTCTTTTTGGCTGGATGAGGGTCACGTTGTTGTACTCACTTAAGTAGTTTCGAGTAGGTTTGGTGGGTTGGTAGTCCTTGAACTGGTGTGTTGTTAGAGTTAGATATGACCTTGATCGGTCAGGTGCAAGATGGGTAGTGTGGGGGTTGTTCCCCAATTGAGTGTGTTGTTTGAGTCTGGTAAACCGATGAAGGGATATAGGTGGTGTCAGAATTTTTTGAACATGAAGAGTTAGGTTTGAAGTTGTATGTGTTGGTAGTGGTGGCGTATGGTTCCGACTTCGGTGTTGGTAACCTAGAAACCCGTGTTGTGGGGTGTGGTTGGCCAGGATGTAGTGTTATGGTTTGACTTCCCTCGGGTTGGTGAAGTTAGTTGGGCATTTAGGCCATGAGTTATTCATTGTAGATGATGTATGATTGGTTGGAATAGGAGTGGTTGTTTCCTGTAGTTAGGTGAGGCAATTGGTTGAATACCAGGTGGAGTTATCGTTGTTGTGGGCAATTCAATGAGGCACGAGGTGTGTTAGGAGATCGTGGATGGTGTGATTGGTTTTGAGTTAGTGTTTTGGTGACGGGTTGTCGCGGTAGGCTGGCCTAGGGCTAACCTAGTGAACTAGTACGGTGTAGTGTAGAGAGGTATGTAAAGGTGGAATATTTCTTTATTCTGGGTATAGAGAGACTTAGGATTACTCGTGTGTTGAGAATAGCGTATAGTTTCTTTGGGTTTAGACATGTACCCTAATGTTAGGTAATGTTAGCAGATCTTGGTATTATCTGGTTGGTTGTTTCTTGTGAAGGGAAGTTAGTCCCTTATCGTAGTATTGGGTTGTTACATGGTGTTGGTGGCATTGTAGCGTGGTAGGCTTTTGTAAGTTAGATTAGTATAAGAAAATAAATATGTGAAACTCGTTGGTGTGAACTTGGTTGGGATTGTGAGTACATCGGCAGAGTGAGGGTATTAGTGTTGAGATAACCCGTTTGGGGTTAAGGGTGAGATGTTGTGCATAAGTAATGGGTTTTGCTTGTGTGGTATGTACCGGTGCATGGTTAGGGGTTGTTCAATGTTGTCTCAAAGGGGATTGGTCATGGGACTATCCTAGGAGGTTGCCTTGGTGTAGCAATAGTGTGTTTTATGTGTGGTTAATAGTGGTCTAATGTCCAATAATGCTAGGTCACTTTGGTGTGGTGTTTGTTCTTTGTCGTTTGGTTTGGATAGCGGAACTCCAAGTGAAGTAGTAAGATTGTGTAGAGTGATTAGTGCACTTCGTCAGAGTTGCTTTGACCTCATTGGTGCTTATGTGTGTGGTGTGAAATGTTGGTGTATGTGTTGACTTGAGGGGGTGTGGTATTTTCACTTGAGAAGTCCATTTCTAACTCAAATGTGAAGTGAGGATGTGCATGCCACATAAGCATATATATGATAGGTGAGTCAAGGACCAGAGTACTGTAGGTTAACTTTGAGGAATCTAGAAGGATTCAACAAACATGTGAGATTTGGTATGGAACTCTATTTTAGAGTTAGTGAGGTTGAGCAAGGTGTTGGTGTTGATGTTGGGTTATGTGAAGTTAAGTGGCACGTCGGTGTTTGGAGACTAGTGCAAGATAGTGGTGTTGGATAGTTGACTAGTTAGTATTTGGGTTGGTTGACATGTAGTCACCTCGGAAATAGGTTGGAATTGAGGGTTATGTAATTGAACAGTGTATTGGTATGGCATGTAAGTCCCGTATGGACAGTTGGAAGGTTGTTTTGAGTTGTGGTAACTGGTTGGGATTACAATTGGGAACTTTGGTCTTATAAGCGCTTTTGCGCCATTATGTGGCTGGTGAGTGTGAAATTTCTTCTCTTGTATTATTGCGTTGTTGGCATTTCAAAAATATTTCTAAGGATTCTCATCGTGGAAATTTTGTTTTGGTATTGTGGCTTCACTGTGAGTGTGATGGGTTTTGTTGGTGACTGTGTTGTGATTCACCAGAGGAATGTTGATGAATGATTTTGAGGAAAACAAAACTCTCCATTTTGGTATTGTGGCCTTGAGTACTTTTCTTGAACTAAAACGGGTTTGGGTTAAAATGTAAGTTTGCGGTTTAACAAAAAGCTAAGTCCAACAAATCAAAAACAAAATAAAACTGGTTTTATAAATAACACCTTTGATTTTCGGAAAAACAATTTGGAAATCTCTGAGTTTTGTGTGGACAGTTGAAAGTGTATTTGAATTGTGACGGTGTAGGTTTGAACACCTTTCGGGGGAAACGAGGTGTTTTGAGACAAATGGGGACAAATAAAGCATTTTCTTTAACCTAAACAAAGTATCTTATATCTTGTGTTGAGAAATCGCGTTCTGATCTAGCCTGAGTTGCTAGTTACATGTTGTATGTCTTTTTCCAAGGACTTAGAATAGTAGAGCATTGATGTGCCATAGCATTATTGATTAATCGTGTCGTATTTATGTCTCGAGTTAAGAGAGAGTTGACTAGGAGCTTTGTATGCAAGGAGTTTTCTTTTCTCTGTGTCCGAGTGCTTCAATATTTGATGGTGATTTCGGTGTTGTGGGTGATTCAGCCGTGGTTGACGTCTTTGAGTTCGAGTGGTTGTTGTTGTGGTGGTTATTGTTCTTATCTCATAGGCCACAGTGAGTTCTATGGGTCAAAGAGGCAACCGTGAGTTATTCTTAGTATTTTGGGTGTTTAGGTGTCTTTGGGACCCCGAGGTATTGAACCGAGATATGAGAATTTATCCCAAGTTTGGGTTCAGCTTTGAGTTGGTGATTGTGCTTCCGGTTGTGATTGAGTTGCCCTGTTTCGGCCTTATCTTAAATTTTGAGGACGAAATTCCTTAAGGGAGGGAGGTTATAACAATTCTGGTTTAAATCCGGTCCGTTAATGTTTTGGATTTGGATTTCATTGTCTTATATGGTTGTTCTTGTCTTGTTTCTTCTTATTCCTCATTGAGTTTGGTTATTGGAGTGTCTTGGTTGCATTTAGAACAAGTTGGTAGCTTGTTTTTTTCAAAACCGTTGTTGCCCAAAATTTTCCATATTCGCTTGAGCGGCACTTCCTGCCCTCAAGCGGTCTTTGTGAACTTCCAGTACTTTTGCAGGTTTGCAAAGGTACTAGGAGTTGACATTCTTCGCTCAAGCGGTCTTTCTTGCACTCAAGCAGTGCCTTTTGTGCTCAAGCGATGGTCTTCTGTCTGCAAAACTTATGAGAGTTAGTATTCTATGCTTGAGCGGTCACACTTTTTGTGTCTGCACGCTCGAGCGACAATTGTTACGCTTGAGCAGTCTGCTGTAGCACGCGCCCGCGAGGGACCCCGCTACTACAGTTCGGACTCGATTTTGTTTGCGGTTCTTAATCTTGAACCAAAGAGTCCAAATCTGGCAAATCGTTTTGAGAAAACAGATTTTTGAAAAGAAGTGCCAAACATGAACTGCTTTGCCAGATACAGAGTCGCCACCTAAATATTTTAAAATGAGGGAATTTAGGAAACCCTGACTCGGTGCCAAAGGCCACGTGTCCGTCATCGCCGGAGTTGTCTCGGCTCGGGAGCTAGGGTACGATCGGGGAAGGTCAGCTATGAGCACCCCCTTTCGCCCGGTCCGAAGACCGGCCTCTACTAACCATGATACCCAATTTTGAAAACGTTGTGTGTTCTTATTCCATTTGTTAGCCTAGAATTACTATGTTATGCGCACAGCAAACAAGTATAGACTAGATTGCCTAATTTGGAAACAAGCATTGCATATCCGTTTGTTTTGAAAAGCGCTTTGGAATTTACTACTCGCAAGTAGGCTAAAACACGGATTTCAACGAGTTTTTCCAACTCAAACAATCCAACCTTCACCCACGGGCATTCAAACAATTATATCACGTAAGCATTTAGCCGCATGGCAGGCATACTATCATGGCAACACTCGCACGTATGCAATATGCTAAAGCAGGAAAACACTTACATAGTACTCCGTGCCAAAACAATAAACTAGTTAGCAAACATGCATGATCCTAGTTCATGTTAGAGTGGCTAATGCAACGCATGCAAAATGCAATTAGAGTAGGCTCGGCTAACCTAAGCATGGCATGTGAAATGCAGTCAATTGATGCACGTATTCAAATTGGAATTGAAGTACAAATGCAGTTAGCGTGATGTACTGAGCCCGGTGCATGTAAAACAAATGAATGAATGCACGCATGCATTGCATAAGGTATGCTAATTTAAACGTGCCCTAATCTACCATCAAAGCAGGTAAATAAAAGGGAAGAAAGAAGTGGGGATTGGAAGACATGTACACCACTCACACACACTTATTACAGATTTGCCCTCGCCCGGAGGGACCAAATAAACAATACAAATTAATTAACTACGCAAGCTAATTAAATATTACAAATTTCCTAATCAGCTAACAAACTAATTAAGCTAGGAAAAGCAGTAAACCGCCTCGGGAGGAGAGCCAGATACAGCGCGTGCTCGGGTCTTGCTCGAAAGTGCACCGCCATGCATAGTCTGCCTATGTTTTCCCTGCTCTGCCTCTCTGAAGACTGCCAAAGTCTCAAGAATGCTTCTCTGGATGCTGGGAATCACCACCGGCTGAGTAGAATTACCACCGGCAGTGAATTGTGGTTACCGGCACAAAATGAAGCTATCGGCAGAAGAATGATTGCCGGTCGGCAATGTACACTGCCAGTCGGCAAAGAATGCCTGCAGAACCTGTAACTCACAGCAGCAGAGGGCAGAACTTGCATGGCAATACAATTCAAGCAATGTATGCACTAATCATGCCCCCTATCATGTCTGTGACTCAAAGGGGCATGTGTTTCGATTCTCGGACCACCAATTACGCATTTCCATGCATGACGGCCCAAAGGATCAAGTGTGCAATTTTCATGTCAAATGAAATGCAAACCAAACAAACAAACCAAAGCCCAATTCCTATCATCAAGTCAAGGAATAAGGCATGCATGCACAATGCAATGCAACCTAGGCATGCAAGCTAAGAATGCAACATGGCATGGCAAGACACTTATGTAAGCATACAAACAAATATGGGGCAATGCAAATTGATGGAAAGGTGGACTTACACATAATTTAGGCAACTCTAATTAGGCCTAAAACAATGACCAAAGTGCTATAATAAGGGACCAAATACACATGCACACATACACATGATCGAAGGCCAATACGTAGGCACAAATTGGACAACTCTCAAACACATTTGAAAGGAGGTAATCATGGACATATAGCATGCAACATAAGCATTGAGAATCATATTAAAACATGGTGCCAAACCAAGCAACAAGTCAAGCCAAACATGCGACAAATGGCCCAAGCATTCAAAGTAAACCAATGGAGTATTGAACTACACTTAACAAGACCAAACATGGCATGAACTTATTGACCAAAAACAGAGTTTTAGCACATTAAGACAAGGCCTAGAAATCACTTAGATGGCATCCAAATGACCTAAATTCAAAGGCATGCATAAATGCCAAAACAAGGAGCATGCTTCCCAAGCTTTTAAAGCTTCTAAGAGGTGTCCATTGCAAACATATAGGCATGCAAAGGGACTGAAATTACATGACAAATAGTCCCAACCCACTAAATCAATACAAGAACGTCATGCTATACATTCATACACTTAAGGTCAACAAGCCGGAATGCAAAGGAGCTATACTAAGCATGCCAAAACCGACCCAAACAACCTAGGAAAGACCTTAAACATGGCAAAATGAGCACAAAACCTTCACAAGGCTAAGCCTAAAACATGCTAGAACAAAGGCTAACAACCTAAGGCATATTAAGGCAATAACAAGGCATTACATGGTAGGTATGCTAAGCATGCATGGTGTACCAAAACCAACACACAACAAGGCTATATCATGGCGTAATAAGCATGGAAAACAGCCAAGACATGATCAATGCACACTCTAACATGATGCTCTCTCAAGAGGCCAAAAAGGGTCCCTTTCAAGGACAACAAGGAGAGGGGTTGGCCCTCCCCTTTTGGAGACTTCAAGGCACCATCTCCGCCACTGAAATCCCTCAAGATTTCAGTGGTGAAGAGGCCCAAACACCAAAGTCTCGAATCTCACTCAAAATGGCTCAAAATGGGGCCTTTCAAGGCCTAATAGGGGTCAAACACCTCCAAACCACAAAACACTCTTAATGAACAATCAAGAGGGCTAAAAAACAGAACTTTTTTGTATTATACACTAAGCTCAAAAACAATTTTAAGATAGGTAGAAATACAATGCAAGATTGGGGAATAAAGAGGCAAAATTGTTACCCTTAAAGACCCCTTCAACAATGGTGCTCCAACAACTCCTTCTAGGTTGAAAACAGATCCAAAACTTCAAAACCAACCTCTTAGAACCTCAATAGCTAAGTGAAGGTGAAACACTATGTGTTTATGTGCAATAGTAAGACACAAATGCACTTTAACACACACAAGAGGGAGATATAGAGACAGAAAGTGTATGGTTTCTAACCCTAGAACTCAAAACCCTAAAAATGGCTGTCTAAACTCTCTAAAATATCTCAAGTGTCTAACCCTTAAGGCCAAGAGAGAAGACTCTCTCTTATAGAGCCTTTTTGTCTTGTAAAGCTTACAAGACAAGCTTCTCAAGAGAGAGATCCCTCCATACACGTATATGTAGGGGAGCAAAAAGAAAGACAGCTGTGATAAAATATCTGCAAAAGCAGATGCACAATAGTCGGCCGGCCAAAAATGTCATTTTGACAAAATTGAGTGTCGACCGGCAACAAAGAGTGCCGACCGGCAATATACATTGCCGATGGCAGCAAAAACCAGCCGGTGACCTCTAGCCACTGCCGGTGGTGTGTGGGGATGCCTCACAAGGCATTCCCTGCCCCTCCAAGGTAAAACACAAGTGCTTGGTGCAAAACCAGACACAAAACGGTCAAGTTCGGAGATCCTGAGGCAAGGCGCGTAGCCGAGACCTCCTAGAACTCCAAACGAACACAAACAAGGGTAATCACCAAGTGTTCCAATGGTGACGTCCAAGTCTTGAGGACGGTCAAAACTGGGGTGTTTACAGTTGCCCCTCTTTGACAGAACTCGAAAGTCATAACAATGACGGGAGTGAATGTCAAAGCCCAGAGACGACCCATTTTTGACAAGGCCGAAGACTTAGACAAACATGCAAAACAAACAAGATATGCGCCCGAAGGCAGGGGCAAAATGCAAGACAATGCACAGAGCCGGACATAACTTATGATCATGCAATATATACAAAACAATGTATAAATAATGCAAATGAAAATGCAATGCAATTGAAACAATGCAAACTATATGCAAAGCAATTGAATCATGATCCAATCATGAGTGGTTCGAAACCACACAAATGTCAAATAGATTGATGGAGGTAACAAGTCTGTCTACCATAGAACGGTCAACTGAACTATGAGCATCGTAGACAGACACAAGAACGAGTATTGGGGGGGATTGACATAAGTGGGGAAACGACCCGCTGGATAAAGGACAATGATCCTAATGCTGGATGCGATAATTACACTACAATGTAATATATATATGGATATGCTGGGGAGATGAAATGGATATGGCATGCGGGCCAAACCAAATCTTGCCTAGGTAAGGCATGTACGCATACAAGCCACGTCTAACATAGAACGGTCCACTGAACTATGTTTCGACACGAGAAGTATGGGCACATACCAGACCAAGCTCAACATGGAAAGGCTCGAGCCGTAGATGGAAGGTGATACGATGAATGCATGCAAACTACAATGCAATGGGTATGGCATGCGGGCGAAACCAAATTTTGCTTAGGAAAGGCATGTACGCATACGAGTCATGTCAAACACAGAAAAGGTGCCGCAACCCTCAAACCAACATACCAGCGTGGAATAGGCGCGTACACATGCAGAACTGTGCTTTAACGTGAAAAGTAAGGGCACATACCAGACCAAGCTCAACATGGAAAGGCGCAAGCCATAGATGGAAGGTGATGCAATGAATGCATGCAATCTACAATGCAATATTTACAAATATGCAATGGAAATGGATATTTACAATGTGCATGACAATGCAGTATGATGCGATCTACGGGGGAAAATGCAATGGATGCATGCAAGCTACAATGGAAATGCATGACAATGCACTATGATGCAACGGCTATGATTGCAGCTTTCCCTATCTTACCAACAGGGCGATATACTAGGTTGGTTCAGTATCCAAAACTGAGGTGCCGACATGCTGCCTCAATCTATGGGGCTTCCATACAGATTTCAAGCCGAGGATACACCCCTGGGTATTTAAACCAGACTTTAGTCTCGGAACTCCCAAACCTTTGCGTTCTAGGCATAAGCCGTTCGAACTCTAGTTTCCACCGTCCCAGTTGGTCTTCTAGGAACTCACCGCAAACATAGGCAGGTGGCTTTACCAGACCACCAAAAGTCGTTCGGGCACGACAAACACCAAAGGAATTGCACCTTCAGAGGATTTAGGGTCTCCTAGACCGTGGAGACTGCACAAGAAATGCACCGAAGGTTTCGCACCTCCAAAGGATTTAAGGTCTCCTAGACCGTGTAATACCTGCGCTTAAGACATGCGTGGCAATGCAACCGAACTGTGCACATCAATGCGCCGAAGGTTTTGCACCTTCCAAAGATTTAAGGTCTCCTAGACCGTGTAGATACCCGCGCGGTTCGTCTGGTCGCTCCAGCCTCAAATGAACCGTACATACAATATCGCGCCTGAAAAGAAAACAAACTTAACAGGTACAATATTGTTAGCAACATGCATGACAATGCAAATGAGGCACGCATGCTAATGCAAATGTCGACACACATGCCAACAAAAATGTGACACGCATGCCAGTGAAAATGAGACACGCATGCCGATGAAGATGGGGCATGATGCAAGATGATACAAATGAGACACGCGTGCCTCATAAGATGCAAAATGATACAAGTGTGACACGCATGCCACACAGAATGTAAAATGGTACAAATGAGACACGCGTGCCTCATAAGATGCAAAATGATACAAGTGTGACACGCATGCCACACGGAATGTAGATTGAAACAAATGAGACACGCGTGCCTCATAAGATGCAAAATGATGCAAGTGTGACACGCATGCCACACGGAATGTAAAATGAAACAAATGAGACACGCGTGCCTCATAAGATGCAAAATGATGCAAGTGTGACACGCATGCCACACGGAATGTAAAATGAAACAAATGAGACACGCGTGCCTCATAAGATGCAAAATGATGCAAGTGTGACACGCATGCCACACGGAATGTAAAATGATACAAATGAAGACTTTGACAATTGGACTTATACACTACGCGAAGCCGGTTCGTATTCAAAACAATGCAATGTACTAACAAGTACAAGTGAGGTGCGCAAAGATAGCGCGATAGGATGTATGCAAAATGCCAGCAAGGTGCACAAAACAGTGCGATGTGCAAGAAAGCGCGAGTGATGAATTGCACAAAACAGTGCGATGCGCTAAACAGCGCGATTGAATGCAATGCACAAAATAGTGCGATGCGCTAAACAACGCGATCGATTTTGAAATGCACAAAACAGTGCGATACGCTAAACAGCGCGATTGAATGCAATGCACAAAACAGTGCGATCGATTTTGAAATGCACAAGACAGTGCGATACGCTAAACAGCGCGATTGAATGCAATGCACAAAACAGAGCGATGCGCTAAACAGCGCGATCGATTTTGAAATGCACAAAATAGTGCGATACGCTAAACAGCGCGATTGAATGCAATGCACAAAACAGTGCGATGCGCTAAACAGCGCGATTGAATGCAATGCACAAAACAGTGCGATGCGCTAAACAGCGCGATCGATTTGAAATGCAATGCACAAGACAGTGCGATTGATATGCGATGCACAAGACAGTGCGATTGATATGCGATGCACAAGACAGTGCGATTGATATGCGATGCACGTGGGGCAACTTTTGAAATTCGTAAAAGCCAAAAGGATACGAAAAGGATACACCTTGCACGAATTCGAGCGCCACGCACAGAAGACACGACCCGAGGTCAAAACGAAGGCCGGTTGAGCGTCGGAGATACACTTTCTTGCACTTTCTTGAGCTATGAAGACCAAAAACTACTCATATGGCCTAAACAAGGCTGTGGGAGCACCACCGGCCGGGAGGGGAAGCCACCAGCTGTCCATCGGCTGAAAAATAATTCCATCGGCACAATATTCTGCCGGCCGGCACAAAAAGTTCCTGAGTCGGGGCAGATTCGACATTTCACCACAGGTGTTTTAAAATAGGGTTTCTAAACCCTATTCTTCACTTCCTTCTCCGTCGAAAACTCACATTTTCTCTCTCTAGAGTGTTTTCCCTTCCTTTTTCTTCCGTTTCTTCGCGTTCTACGCCCGTTTCGTCGTCGGATTCGCGATTTCCTTCGCGTTTCGGACATTTTCAACCGAACAAATCTTTGTTTCGGTGCCTCTTTTGCCATTCCCACCTTTTTGGGGTTTGTTCCCCTCGCTTTCCTCTTGATTTCCGTGCCCTTTTCACATCCCGGCTTTTTCGGTCATTTTCGACCTTTCTGGGAGTTGACTTTTCGGTTGACTTTCTATATTCTAGCCCGGTTTTCCTTCTTCCGGCTATTTTCTCATCATTCTTGACATGGCGGATGACATTCCACACGGTGGGACTCCCCCAGATCACGAGATGGATCCCGGGGTCGAGCTCCTACCCTTGAGCGAGCGCCCGTTCGACCCGGCAACCTACCGGCCGGCGATCCATGTTCTGCCCCCAGACGGACTGCGCCAGTTCAGGAGTTTCGAGAGGCACGTGCCACCCGAGCTATTACTGCGTAAGCCTACCTCCCACCTATCCTTCGACACTTCCGAGGTAACTCTCTTTTCTCTGCTTTACTTTCTGCAATGTAGGATACAAAACTATCGTAGCTAGTTGTGCTCTTTAATTGCTTTAGCTCAGATACCCTGTATACTGTAGTTGATTGCAAATGCACTTGCAACTGATTATCTATTTGGGACTCACATGTGCACACACACTGCACTAGCCTTGAACCACTCAACACACGGCACACACCGTATTCCACTGCAAACACCGGCACCCGATATCTGCTTGAGTCTGAACATATGCACACATGCTATACTGAACTGAACCATCCGAACACGCTGACGCATCACACGTTGTAGTTCACTGTAAGCACACCGGCACTCGGTATTTGTTTAAACCTGTCAAACTTGCACACATGCTACATCTGCTCTGAACCACCCAAACACGCTGACGCATCACACGTTGTAGTTCACTGTAAGCACACCGGCACCCGGTATTTATTTAAATCTGTCAAACTTGCACGCATGCTACATCTATATGCTTCTTAGAACTGCATTTTGAATATTGCCTTGCAATTGTTGTTTTCTGTTTACAGGGAGATTCCCATACCATTCGCGGGTATGGGAACACCGGCGCCCGGGACTGGTACGCCGAGCTTCCCGATGCGGTCCGTCGCATCGTGGACCAAGCGGGTTTTGGCGCATTCTGCAGAGGACTCTCCAGGCTTACTACGTGCAGACCTCTACTCGCCGCTTTGGTGGAGAGGTGGTGGGACACCACCGATTCATTCCATCTCTCCGCGGCAGGGGACATGACGATGACCCCTTACGATTTCTCGATGCTTACAGGCATCGGGGTAGGGGGTGATCTGATCCCCTTTGATACCGACATGGACGAGTGGACTGCCGCGCAGATCTACTTGCTCGGTGAGGTGCCACCCCTCGCTCGCCCAGGTTACGTCTGATATTCCTGGTTCGAGGTGCAGTTCCGGGTCCAGCCCACCCTTGTTGATGCAGCCCCGATGACTTCGGAGGCCGTGGAGAGGTACGCTCGCGGCTTCCTCATGTTTTTGTTTGGGACGACTATTTTCGCCGACCGGGCGAACACCGTGCCTCTCTGCCTACTCAGCGCACTGGTGGACGTCCGAGGCATCTTGCATTACGACTGGGGTGGCGCCGCTGTGGCCACTCTCTACGGATACATGAGCTCAGCTTCCCGCGGCAGCGGGCAGTTGCTCGGAGGCTACTGGCGGGTCTGGGAGGTACGTTTCTTCTCCGCTTTTCATTTCTGCTTTTCTATATTTTCTGTACTCTGTACACTGCACACACTGTAGTCTGCTTCATACTTGCTGTATACTGTACACACGGCACACACATACACTCTGCTTTTCACTGACTGTACACTGCTCACACTGCACATTCTGCACAATACACATCCCTGCCATTTCTGCTTTATTCTGTATTTTGCTTTATCTGATAATCATATTGATGCTTTCTCTACAGTTGTGGGTTTATGCCTACTTTCCTAGGCTCGCACCCGTGCCAGTCACGGAGGCTCCTCTGGTCGTCCCCTTTTCGCGTTGCTTTGACGGGAGATGCACCCGGAGGCCGCGAGAGACTTTCAGCTTCTTCCGCCGTTTCTTCGACACCATCACCCCCGCGGAGGTATGTTTTACTTGCAGTTTATTTAAGCTTCGCATTTCCACTGCATATTTCAATAACAGTAGATAACAAACTGTATTGCATTTTCAGATCACCTGGCAGCCTTGGGCTCCTTTGTCAACCGTGACGCGGGATCGGTTTGCCGGTGCCGATGAGACCTCGCGTTTCCGGATCTTGCTGGAGGGCCCGGTCTGTCGGGCTTGGTACTTGGGTGAGCGTTTCTTACGCCAGACCCTAGGGTTACCGGAGCAAATAGTCCTGGTTCACCCTCCCGAGGATATGAGGGAGACCGAGAGGCTCACTACGGAGCAGATGGCCGACTATACCATCGGTTGGGAGGCGACCCGCTTCAGAGGCATCGGCGACTACCGAGAGTACGTGCAGGCGTATCTTATGCGGCCTCTGAGCGGCGGCCGTCGAGCCGAGGGAGTTAGACCCGTGACGCCAGCAACGAGGATAGGAGCAGGAGCTGGAGTTGGAGCTTCGAGGAGGGCCCGAGTCCGTGGCAGGGGCGGAGTTTAGGGGCGACGGGAGACTGGTTGGCCTGTTCTGCCTACTTCACTGACTTTCCGAGGGCAGGGCAGGGCAACCTATCAGATCACCTTCGCCCCTCCGCCGGCTGATCACAAGTTTGTCGGTGTCCCCGACTTGCCTCCGGTATGCATTACTGCATTCTTGTACAGTCATTTCATTTCAGTTTATTTGATATTCCACAGAATATTGATGCATCTGATATTTTTTTTGCAGGCTTCTTCTGAGTATACCCGGCAGTCATTGGAGATGAATGCCTCCATGATGGGGATGCTACAGTGGACCTTTGATCTCTTGGCCCTCTACAGCATTCCGATATGTTTTTCTGATCACGGCCTCAAATCACTCACAAGCTGATTCACGTAATCTGATGCACGACACAACACCTGATACACTGATCTCACAGCATCTGATACACTGTATACACTGCATTCTGCACTGTACTCTGCACTGATAAACTGCTCACGGCATTCACACACTATACTCATACACTGCATTCTGCATTGATAAACTGCTCATGGCATTCACACACTGTACTCATACACTGCATTCTGCACTGATAAACTGTCCACAGCATTCACACACTGTACTCATACACTGCATTCTGCACTGATAAACTGCTCACGGCATTGACACACTGTACTCATACACTGCATTCTGCACTGATAAACTGCTCACGACATTCACACACTGTACTCATAAACTGCATTCTGCATTGATAAACTACTCACGGCATTCACACACTGTACTCATACACTGCATTCTGCACTGATAAACTGTCCACAGTATACTGTTGCATTTGTCTTTTGTGTACTTTTTTAGCCTCCCTTCCAGATTCCCGGGGTAGGAGGTGCTCCAGCTAGACCTTTCGTCCCTCCCGAGGGAGAGATGAGGAGGGGAAGAGTATTCCCCCGCACCAAAGCGGGGCACACTCATGCCGGGAGCAGTTCCCGGGCTCCTGTTCCTGATGACGACGATGATGAGGATGACGAGTCGGAGGTAGAGGCTGAGTCGGAGTCATCGGAGGAGGAGACCGGAGGCGGCACTAGCTCGGGCTCTGATGACGATGCCGATGATGCTCCTGGACCTTCGTCCAGGAAGAGGACTAGGACAGACCGTTAGCCCTCGGAGTCGCTTGACATAGATTCAGATTTTTGTTATTTTTCTTCTTTCTTGTACTTTTCCTTTTGTTGGTAGTTAGGATACTTTGTACTGCTGCAGGCAGATTTTTGTTTTCCTCAAAACTTTGTACTTAAAAAAGATTATGAAATGAACAAATTTTTTTCTTAAAAAGTGTTACATTTACATATCTCATGTATTGCATTGCATCCCATCATGTTACACTTCAATGTAAATGGAATATGATTTGTTGTCCGAATGTTGAACACTTGCACTGTAATAATAATCAGATAATTAAACAATCAACAGCAAAATAGCCCAAGCAGCCCACTGCCTGATTCTGGACACACAGCCCTTACTCTGTTGGGGATTAATCTGCATACAGCCCAAAACACAGTATTCGGTTTATTCTGCACACAGCAAATTTTGAGCGAACGGCCCAATCTGACAAGACTGGGCTCAAAGGCGGAACCGGTTGGAGTTGAAGCACGCTCAAATATAGAGAATGGCACAGCATTCTGAGTATAAACGATTTTTGAAATTAAATAAAGGTTTTTCAAACCAGGGTATCGAGCCTACAACTGAACACAGCGGGGAAAGACTCAAACAAAAGGGTACACGACCTAAGCACAACGAGACACGCTCGGAAAAAAAAACCTAAAGCAAAGGATGAAACCGACAAATCAAAAGACACGACACATAGACGCGTTAACGAAGGCGGGGGATCTCGGATCACGAGGAACCAGTTTCTCTAGGTTTTGTTTCCCACCCTTTTTCTCATTTGTAATTCTCACATCACTCTGGCACTTAAGCTCGGTTTTTCTCTCAAAACCCTTTGACTCGCTTTTTCTCTCAACTTACACCTCTCTATTCTTCATTCTCTCAATTTTCGTCCCTCCCCAGGGTGATTGATGGATAAATAGAAAGGTGTGGGTTCATGCTCAACACCGTTAGCTCATAGCTATTTCTTCTGGTGGGTAGAGTGCCCTTCTGGCAAGTATATTGACGACGGGGGGAAGACAGAACGCCTGACTCAACTGTGCCCCTAGTTCATCACTTTGACCATTTTTCGTTTTGGTTTTCTACTAAAACAGTTTTGATCAAGATGAGAGTCGGATTAACGTACTTGTTCGATTTTTGATTTGAAAATCATGCAAGTCAGGCTATGAGCACTGAAAATTTTCCTTTTTGGGTCCAAGACAATGGTCCAGTTTTGGAAAATGGAATAGTTTTCGAGATAATAGTCGACCTCAGTAAAAATTTTCAAAAACTATTTTTCAAACAGTCAATGCTCAACGAGCATGGAACTTACTCTTTGAGATGCGCAACCTCGGATCGGAGGCAATGGAAAATTGCCCCTGGCTTAAAGGGGGTGGATGGCAACGGAAAGTTGCCCCTGGTTTGGATGGCATCTCGCGACGACTCGTGGCAACGGAAAGTTGCCCCTTGTTTGGATGATACCGCAGCAGTCCGCAAACAGTCTTCATTGGCGGTGGTTGAGCTCTTGGACACAGAGATGACGAAGACGGTCACAACAAATATATGGACACAGTCACCTTGGAAGGTGTTGGCGACTGGACTTTGGGATGAAGTTGGAACCATTGCATGGACTGAGACGCTATGAAAGCGTTGGGGGCTGGACTTCAGGATGAAGTTGCCTACGTATCCCAAACATGGGAATCAAGCCTTACGTAGTTCCGGTTAAGGTACACTCGGGTATTTTAACCTTCACTTTTCAGGCTCTAACTTTTGCCAAGGCACCCGATGCGGGTTTCCGACCTTGCGAGCTTCTTTTTATTCATTTTCTTTTGTTCTTTCGCTGATTTTTCTTTTCCGCATTTTTCTTTTCTGTTCTTTTCTTTTCTTCTTTGTATTTTTTTGCTTGCTTTTTTTGTATTTTATTTTTTTTTTTTTTTCTCTTGCTCTAACTTTTGCATGGGGCGCCCTTCCGGGTTTTCGGCCCAGCGAGCCTCTCAAAGGGTAAAAGTGTAACAAGTCCATGCCAAATAGTTTTTGAAGTTGAAGCCTCTCTGTGTCTAGGAGAACGGCTGTTGCACTAATTTGCGGAAGAATCCATCATGGTTGCTCCACAAACTCCTTCTGGCGAGATCTACTCTTTTGATTCAATTTCGGCGCCTCTTGGTCGAGGGTTGCTTCAAAACTGGCCATACGGGCCTTGCATGACGTTTGACCGTTTGAACTTTCTGAACGGGTTCAAGGTTCGAAACGGGTGGGTTGAATCTTGAGGCTGAGAGCGATCCTAGGCTGCACAATCTTAAGAGCGGTTCCACACAGGTCTTCACAGGGCCGTGTAAAACATTTATTTTTGAAAGTTTTTAAGAAAGCGACGAATCGCTCGTGCCGAAGATAGTGTGGAACCAATCTGGATCAGGCCAGGGTTCTTCTCAGTACTCACGCCGACAAGCATGATTTCATTCATAAAAAGGCTTAGCATGCCTTTCCTTCTCTCAAAATGATCAAAATTTTGCAAAACCCGAGGAATTCCCTCCTCTTCGTTTTTATCACCGCGGTGTTCAAAAGAGGTTTTTGAAAAACTTAGGTCAATGCAATGAGTTTGGTGCGCAGGAGAGCAGGCAAGATGTACTGTCAGCCCAATCAAATTCTCTGGCACTTATACTGAAAGCAAGCATGAAAGTGAGATAGCAACAGCTGTTTCATTCAGATTTGTTGGTGTAACTGGCACCTCGGCAGAAACAGACTCAAAAACAAAAATAGGTAATTACAAGACAAAACGGTGTTCGGGACAACAACCCCAGAATCACCTGGTATTCTATACAAGGGGGACTGACTCGCTACAACAAGATAGACCTTTAAGCAAAAAGACTGACTCAAGACAAAGAGACAGACTCAAAACAAAAGACTGACTCGATACCCAAGCCAGGATTTACAAAGCTAGCGTTCACAGCCACTCAAAAATGCGTGCCAGACGCCACATTCAAAATATATTCAGTTGCCGCCCGCAGGTGGTTCACCTTCTGATTACATACTTGCAGTATCTGTGTCCTCAAAATCCAATAACTGGGTAGTAACGGACTTGGCGGAGGTGGGCGGGAGGATAACCTCGTTATCAATCAAATCTTGCACCTCATGGCGGAGGCGGAAACAATTGTCGGTAGCATGGCCCGTCTGCTGGTGGTACGCGCAGTACTGAGCAGCATCATGCGTAGCGGGGAGATTCTTCGGGATAGGCCGAGGCTCCATGGGTTTAAGGTGTCCCCTCTCGGCAAGGATCTGAAGTGCCTTGGACAAAGGCATGTAGAGAGCATGAAAGGTCCTGCGCCCCTGGGGCAGGTACTTTGGAGTCTGAGCGCTCTTACTAGCCGCACAAGCAAAAGGGTCGGCAGGCGCCACCTTAGCTTTCTGATCTTTCCCGGGTGCAGGGGCGGGAACAGGAGGAACTGTTCTGGCATGACGGGGCCTATCCCGATTTTCTGACTGGCTTGAACTACCCTCAGGCGGAGTGGGGAAAGCATCCTCTACAGTTTTTGCCACAACTGCGGATATCTGTTGCTTGTTCATCCCCCCGGTTTTCAAAGCCTCGACTGCCCATAGCAGTTGTTCAATGGGATCAGCATCTACCTTCATTTTGTCTTTTCCTCTGGCCTCAGCCTGATCGAGGGTTTGGGTTGATATCGGCATGTCATTGCCATAGTTGGAGGCCATCTCCGGTTGGCTGAGTTCGATCACAATTCGCCCCAACAGCGGGGGCTCCTGGGGTACAAAACTCCCGGCATATGGTGCAGCTGGAGGTGAAGCTGACATTCCGTAGGCGAGATCCGCCACAGACCTTTGGAGATCACCTATCATCCCCATTAGTTCAAATGTAGTAGGCTCGCGAGCCTGGTATAGTTGGGGGGCCCAAACCGGGTGCACGACAGGCGACCTGGGTGGATGTGACACATCAATATCGGTCTCACCTTGCAGAGTGATCCCTTGCTCTAATGCAGCCGTCATACCCACGATCTCTTCTGAATTCTGTGTCATCATAAGTTCTGCCTCAGCAAAGGGGGAGCACTAGCTATTTTGCACCAGCTGTCCGAACTAAAAGAGACAACAAACAGCATTTCAGCCCAAACAGATCAAACGCAGGTGTAGCTGAACAACTGTACTCTACTGCTGATCACTGTTCCCAGAAATCACTGTCCCAAAAACCGAACCCGATACCCGCAGATAACTGATTCTCATAACTGACACTGATGTCCTCAGGTCTGATACTCAATCTTGCAAATTGATATGCATTTTCCCTGTAGAAATACACTCTAAAAGCACGTAGCAAGTAAAGAGAGCCAAAACACCCATATGTTGGGGTAAGCTTTCCCTGTCCTATTTTGTCAGGAGCTAGGGTTTTACTATGCACGCAGCAGTTTTCAAACAACCTAACATCGGGTAAGCAACCTGTCCTAACTTGGAATGGTCACTATGGATCCGAATATGCACTAGGTCGAATGGTCAAAAGGGTGCCCCGGTAAAACCGGGGTTTGTGTTCCCATACTGTCAGAGCCCATAACCGGTCAGCCTTATGGTCATGCCTTGACAAGGCAAGCCTCCGGCAAACCGTTCAGGAATGGCAGATGGCAAACACTGTGTTCCTAGGCGCACCAATGCACATGCAAATGCAAAGAGACACATAAATGAAATCAAAATGGGATATCACGAGTTCGAGTCAAGCTCTCTAATTTCCCCAGCAGAGTCGCCAGAAACTGTAGCACGCGCCCGCGAGGGACCCCACTACTACAGTTCGGACTCGATTTTGTTTGCGGTTCTTAATCTTGAACCAAAGAGTCCAAATCTGGCAAATCGTTTTGAGAAAACAGATTTTTGAAAAGAAGTGCCAAACATGGACTGTTTTGCCAGATACAGAGTCGCCACCTAAATATTTTAACATGGGAGAATTTAGGAAACCCTGACTCGGTGCCAAAGGCCACGTGTCCGTCATCACCGGAGTTGTCTCGGCTCGGGAGCTAGGGTACGATCGGGGAAGGTCAGCTATGAGCACCCCCTTTCGCCCGGTCCGAAGACCAGCCTCTACTAACCATGATACCCAATTTTGAAAACGTTGTGTGTTCTTATTCCATTTGTTAGCCTAGAATTACTATGTTATGCACACAGCAAACAAGTATAGACTAGATTGCCTAATTTGGAAACAAGCATTGCATATCCGTTTATTTTGAAAAGCGCTTTGGAATTTACTACTCGCAAGTAGGCTAAAACACGGATTTCAACGAGTTTTTCCAACTCAAACAATCCAACCTTCACCCACGGGCATTCAAACAATTATATCACGTAAGCATTTAGCCGCATGGCAGGCATACTGTCATGGCAACACTCACACGCATGCAGTATGCTAAAGCAGGAAAACACTTACATAGTACTCCGTGCCAAAACAATAAACTAGTTGGCAAACATGCATAATCCTAGTTCATGTTAGAGTGGCTAATGCAATGCATGCAAAATGAAATTAGAGTAGGCTCGGCTAACCTAAGCATGGCATGTGAAATGCAGTCAATTGATGCACGTATTCAAATTGGAATTGAAGTACAAATGCAGTTAGCGTGATGTACCGAGCCCGGTGCATGTAAAACAAATGAATGAATGCACTCATGCATTGCATAAGGTATGCTAATTTAAACGTGCCCTAATCTACCATCAAAGCAGGTAAATAAAAGGGAAGAAAGAAGTGGGGATTGGAAGACATGCACACCACTCACACACACTTATTACAGATTTGCCCTCGCCCGAAGGGACCAAATAAATAATACAAATTAATTAACTACGCAAGCTAATTAAATATTACAAATTTCCTAATCAGCTAACAAACTAATTAAGCTAGGAAAAGCAGTAAACCGCCTCGGGAGGAGAGCCAGATACAGCGCGTGCTCGGGTCTTGCTCGGAAGTGCACCGCCACGCATAGTCTGCCTCTGCTTTCCCTGCTCTGCCTCTCTGAAGAATGCCAAAGTCTCAAGGATGCTTCTCTGGATATTGGGAATCACCACCGGCTGAGTAGAATTACCACCGGCAGTGAATTGTGGTTACCGGCACAAAATGAAGCTATCGGCAGAAGAATGATTGCCGGTCGACAATGTACACTGCCGGTCGGCAAAGAATGCCTGCAGAACTTGTAACTCACAGCAGCAAAGGACAGAACTTGCATGGCAATACAATTCAAGCAATGTATGCACTAATCATGCCCCCTATCATGTCTGTGACTCAAAGGGGCATGTGTTTCGATTCTCGGACCACCAATCACGCATTTCCATGCATGACGGCCCAAAGGATCAAGTGTGCAATTTTCATGTCAAATGAAATGCAAACCAAACAAACAAACCAAAGCCCAATTCCTATCATCAAGTCAAGGAATAAGGCATGCATGCAAGATGCAATGCAACCTAGGCATGCAAGCTAAGAATGCAACATGGCATGGCAAGACACTTATGTAAGCATACAAGCAAACATGGGGCAATGCAAATTGATGGAAAGGTGGACTTACACATAATTTAGGCAACTCTAATTAGGCCTAAAACAATGGCCAAAGTGCTATAATAAGGGACCAAATACACATGCACACATACACATGATCGAAGGCCAATACTTAGGCACAAATTGGACAACTCTCAAACACATTTGAAAGGAGGTAATCATGGACATATAGCATGCAACATAAGCATTGAGAATCATATTAAAACATGGTGCCAAACCAAGCAACAAGTCAAGCCAAACATGCGACAAATGGCCCAAGCATTCAAAGTAAACCAATGGAGTATTGAACTACACTTAACAAGACCAAACATGGCATGAACTTATTGACCAAAATCAAAGTTTTAGCACATTAAGACAAGGCCTAGAAATCACTTAGATGGCATTCAAATGACCTAAATTCAAAGGCATGCATAAATGCCAAAATAAGGAGCATGCTACCCAAGCTTTTAAAGCTTCAAAGAGGTGTCCAAAGCAAACATATAGGCATGCAAAGGGACTGAAATTACATGACAAATAGTCCCAACCCACTAAATCAATACAAGAACGTCATGCTATATATTCATACACTTAAGGTCAACAAGTCGGAATGCAAAGGAGCTATACTAAGCATGCCAAAACCGACCCAAACAACCTAGGAAAGACCTTAAACATGGCAAAATGAGCACAAAACCTTCACAAGGCTAAGCCTAAAACATGCTAGAACAAAGGCTAACAACCTAAGGCATATTAAGGCAATAACAAGGCATTACATGGTAGGTATGCTAAGCATGCATGGTGTACCAAAACCAACACACAACAAGGTTATATCATGGCGTAATATGCATGGAAAACAGCCAAGACAAGATCAATGCACACTCTAACATGATGCTCTCTCAAGAGGCCGAAAAGGGTCCCTTTCAAGGACAACAAGGAGAGGGGGTGGCCCTCCCCTTTTGGAGACTTCAAGGCACCATCTCCGCCACTGAAATCCCTCAAGATTTTAGTGGTGAAGAGGCCCAAACACCAAAGTCTCGAATCTCACTCAAAATGGCTCAAAATGGGGCCTTTCAAGGCCTAATAGGGGTCAAACACCTCCAAACTACAAAACACTCTTAATGAACAATCAAGAGGGCTAAAAAACAGAACTTTTTTGTATTATATACTAAGCTCAAAAACAATTTTAAGATAGGTAGAAATACAATGCAAGATTGGGGAATAAAGAGGCAAAATTGTTACCCTTGAAGACCCCTTCAACAATGGTGCTCCAACAACTCCTTCTAGGTTGAAAACAGCTCCAAAACTTCAAAACCAACCTCTTAGAACCTCAATAGCTAAGCGAAGGTGAAACACTATGTGTTTATGTGCAATAGTAAGACACAAATGCACTTTAACACACACAAGAGGGAGATATAGAGATAGAAAGTGTATGGTTTCTAACCCTAGAACTCAAAACCCTAAAAATGGCTGTCTAAACTCTCTAAAATATCTCAAGTGTCTAACCCTTAAGGCCAAGAGAGAAGACTCTCTCTTATAGAGCCTTTTTGTCTTGTAAAGCTTACAAGACAAGCTTCTCAAGAGAGAGATCCCTCCATACACGTGTATGGAGGGGAGCAAAAAGCAAGACAGTTGTGATAAAATATCTGCAAAAGCAGATGCACAGTAGTCGGCCGGCCAAAAATGTCATTTTGACAAAATTGAGTGCCGACCGGCAACAAAGAGTGCCGACCGGCAATATACATTGCCAATGGCAGCAAAAACCAGCCGGTGACCTCTAGCCACTGCCGGTGGTGTGTGGGGATGCCTCACAAGGCATTCCCTGCCCCTCCAAGGCAAAACACAAGTGCTTGGTGCAAAACCAGACACAAAACGGTCAAGTTCGGAGATCCTGAGGCAAGGCGAGTAGCCGAGACCTCCGGGAACTCCAAACGAACACAAACAAGGGTAATCACCAAGTGTTCCAATGGTGACGTCCAAGTCTTGAGGACGGTCAAAAATGGGGTGTCTACATCTGCGCGTATATTAGATCGCATAATCACCTTTTTTAGTCACTCTTTCATTTAACTCTCTCTCTAAACATTCTAAAAACCCTAGATCTAGAGTTTCTCTCTCTAAAACTCACATTCTCTGTACAAATACACCTAGATCCATTGATTTATTCACCCTAGTCTCTTTGACAAAAAGGTAGAACATATCGAGAGCTTTCTTTTGATCGGAGCAAAGTTGGTTTTCGGCGTCCTTCAGGTTTCTCCATTTTTACCTCTCTCTTGTCTACTCTTCACTTCAAGAGGTAGGGTCTATTTCCTAAACTCAATATGAGTTCGGTAGTATATTTGTGACGTATTTTGTTATTTATATTTGGTAGTCATTTGGTTGCTCTTGAAATATTATTGTAGGTTGAGGGTTCATACAAATTGGGGGTTGCTTGATGATGATTTTTCTATTAAATCCATTTTTGGTAAACAAACTTGCATTTGATTTCCTAAAAGAGAAAAACTGCAATTTGTTGAAAAACCCTAAATGATATTGTTTTGAGTTGGAGTTATTTTTGCTAAGTGGTTTGGTTGGAAAGAGATAGAAAGGGAATTGGATTTTGAAACAATGGATGTTATTACTCTTTTGGAAAAATATTTCTGCATTGTTATCTTTAAACCATTGCATTAGTGATAACTATTTTGGCTATCGGTGGAGGATAGCATTATCCTGTGTTAGAAATTGCATGTGGATTAGGCAAATTGAAATCATTCATTTCATGGAGCATGTAATGGATTTTTGAAATTGAAACTATATGTTTTGGGAAGGGGTTTTGGAAATTCTCACATTCTGTTTTGGAATATTTTCATTGTTTTGAAAAAACAATATTTTAAGGTACATGTATTGTACTATTGAAAATGGTAAATAAAATGGTGAACCTGGGAAATGAGTATTGTCTCGTTGAAATAAGTTGGCTTGAGTGTCCATAGTGAAAGCCCTAAAAACAACGCATATAGCTGATCTCGCCGATGAAATTTTCGTGAAATGACAATAGTAGTGCTTGCATAGCCTACGTTTACATAGGTACTAGTTTACGGTTTCCTATGGACGAAATTTCCGTGAAATGTGTATTTTTTTTGGAGATTTACCCATTTTACTTACTATTAGGTTGGTTTTGGAACAGGACGTTTGGAAATGTTTTAAGCAATGTATTTTCTTTCTGTTCAACGATGTAGTTGCATTTAATTTAGCAATGTTTCTGCTGGTTTCTATTGAGATACCTGGATTGGCTTTTGGAAAAGGATTTTGTATCAAATGAATGATTTGAACTCAGAAAGCGTTTTGATTGAACGTAAGGTTTTGGTAATTGGAAAGAAAGTATTTTGTTGAGAAATCAAATGGATTTGAAAATGCATTTGGGCATATTGTATATATGTATTGCATCATGATCATTTATGCTGGTGGAAAATGTTTTGTTTTTGAAATATTCTCTATTGGGTTTTATGCTCACCCTACGTGGTTGAAATGTTTTTCAGGTGTGCATATGTGGATGTGGACTGTGACGTGAAGTTGTGTTTGGAATTGCGTAGGGTGGTTCAGTTATTTGTAAGCCATGGGCCGTTTTTGTTATTTATTGGCCGTGTGCCATTCTTGTAAGGGTTGCACCCTTGTGTATGATGTAAGCCCCAGGGCATTCAATTTAATTTATAACATCTGTGTATGTTTTTGGTTATAAGATATCCATTCGACATAGATGTTGTAACTAGGAATATATAAAATCGGATAAACACATGTATTGTGCGACTATATTATATTCATTTGCATGAGAGTCGTTATCCATTGTTCATCGTTGGGTGGTTTATTCACATGAGCCAGACCGTGTAAATTCGGGGCATGACACATAGTATCATCACATTCCCAAATAATATAAATCCTCCAGTTGACGAAGAAACATTTATTACACAATAGTGAACAAATTGGGTTCTAAATCAATTAATATATAGACATTTTGCTCACAAATAGTTTAGATACTCAAAATAGATGTCTTGGTACATTAAAGTGTTCTCATTCTAATTATTTTAGCAACCTCAAATTAAGTTTCAACTGTCCATACAAATAAATTCTACATTCTCCAATAGTCAATCAATCAAAAATAAGAATACCAATTCCAACACAATACTTGCATATATTAAACATATTCTTATTGATCTCTTTCCGAACATTTTCTTTGATTCCTTTGTTAGCTAGTACTACATTGGCATAATCTATGATTCATTATTTCTGTACTCATTCAAATTTTCATGTGTGGATAAATACATATATATATATATATATATATTAACTTATTTCAATCTTCAAGTGGCATTAAAGCTATCATCAAACTATTTTTTAAAACTAAACTTTTGACTTTCTCAATCCTTTGCAAATTAGTCAATTCAAATTCCTTTGTTCCAAGAGTTTCTTTAAGAAATACACATTTATAACTTCAACGACATTAATTTTCTTACTTTCTATTACGCATTAACTCTTCTGATTAGTACTTGAAGTGAACTTCTTAACAATAGGATTCAAAAACTAAGTTCAGTTATGTACTTATGAGATCATATTATCTTTTCCCATCTTACAGTTGTTCATCTATGAAAATTACTATGTCTTCTTTTTCTGAGAGGTCAACTCATTCATACTAATTATTTCCTGCAATGTTCTCAAAAGGTTTCAATAATGACATGATCATAGGAAATTGGTTCAATCTTATTCTAACACTAGTAATCCCTCACTTAACAATTGGGTTAGGTACTACTCTTTAAACTAACTAGTTGATTTGAAATCTCCTTAAAATTTTATTATTATTTGTTTTGAATAATTCTTCATTAGGTGCTCCATCTTTCCACATTTGATAACACACCCCGTATAGCACTTATAATAAATTGAACAATTTGGGATAAACTTATACCATGCTTAAAATTACTTGTCTCTCCTAATTTTGCTTCACAATTAACACTCCACTTCTTAGACATTCTGTAATTTCTTCATTAACTTAACACTTAACTTTTTCTTCTGATCTTGCGGTTTCCCATAGCATTGTTCCATAGCTTTTATCATATTTTCTAGCACTTCTTCTACTTTGCCCAATTAGTCCAACAATGACTCAACTTCTGTTTCGTTCTTACCATTCATCATCTTTTCCTAAAGTCACAAGACAAAGGTGGATAACACTTGGGGTAATATTGGCTAGCTCGGAACATAACATCACATATTCAACCATAAGTCAAACAATTATACATAGGTAGGCAACCTATTCATTCCCATGGAGTTGACCGAGAATTTTCGATTCGAAGCTATGCCGGCCGAACGTGATTCAATTTCAAGGTCATTCAACAAAGGTATGAGACTCTATGGTTCATACATTAGGTCCCTCACCAAATCAACATACCATCTTCATATCAAACAATTTTCTAACTTTCAATCACCATAGTTCCACACAAATCAATAGTCTAATTTTAACAATACTTTAACTTTCCCAAATATTCTCATAGTCTAATTTTACATTTAATCATATAACCTTCATAGCTTCCACCAAAGATTCTAATTCCTTATCATACCATGTTCCCACAAATCAATATTCTTGTAGTCATCAATGTTCTAGTCAAAATTCAGATTTACTTATAACATCAAAATTTCATAATAGCTTTAACTTTTTGTCTTAATATGAAAATCATTAAACAAACACATCCCGATTTCCTGTAATCATCAAATTTCTATAATCACCTTTAATTCTTAATTTCAATACTTAGCTTATTAAACAACCTTCTACACATTTTTCTGAATGCACAACATATTATTTACTTACTAGATGCATGCAACTTAAATCCGTTCTAGACATTTTAATGCTCAACGGACACGTGTATGAGATATTAACTCGTGCTCTGATACCACTCTGCAATGACCCCAACCCGCCCCTAGATGTTAGAGTGGTGACCAGCCAGTAATCATAGATTACCAACGGCCTCAAAAACAAAATTCAAAATATTTAAATCATATCGGAGCCTAAAGCGGAAGCAAAACAAAATAATATTGTCTATTGAGTTGTGCATACATGATGAACTAAATATTAAAAACATTTATAATGCACCTTTACATACACAAGACATATCTTATACATCACGCACACACACATATATATACGACTATTAACAAAATAAAAAGCTTAGAAAGCTTGACAAAATAAACCAAAGCCTCAACACGGAGGCACTGCTTGGGTGGCTTGACAAAGGGGAAAAATCCAAGGCAAACTCTAATGTCAAACTTCCAATTGCTCACCTACATATATATAAGGGAGAGGGGTGAGCTAAAGCCCAGTGAGTAATACCACAATAAAGAGGTTACTGAATGAAGCCCAACATAATATAAAACATGTTTTATAATTCCAAAACGAATCATATTTCACATTCATATCAAAACATTTGTTATAACAAAGTCCATCATCTTATCAAATATATCTTTCAATTTCCAAAAAAACACATATTTCCAATCATTTCAATCCTTTGTGTTAACAATGTCCATTCAAATCAGTATACGTGGTACATCCAATAGAGTATCAATGTAATAATGTGCCGAAGCCAATAGGACCACAATGGTGAATCCAATGGGAGCACAATGGGTCAATCAATAATTCATAATTCAATGTGGACCATTAAAGTTTAACATCAAAGATCTCTGTGTTTTAATTAATCCATTGGGCCATGGTATTGTTTTCCTTAGGCAAGGGCCTATTAATCAATAGGCCATGGTATTGTTTTCCCCAAGCAAGGGCCTCACTAAAGGATGCCACGAATACATTTCAAACAGGGACATTCATTCATTCATATAAAATAACATTTCAGAATCATCATCACGTAACAATTTTCAAAACATATTTCGAGCATATCTTTATAAGGATATTACTCATAGGGGGCTTGAACAAATATTACTCCTTGGATACCCAACCTACACAAGGCACACGAACAAACATATTGAAACAGAATATTACTCTCTTGATCACATATAACTTTTCTTATTCTTGTCATCCCAAATAAATCAAATTCTTATTTCTCGTATTCTGACTTTACTTATTCTTTCTTTTCAAATAAATTGATTTCTTACTTTGCTTCATAATCAATTAACTTATATTGGTTTTTAACTGATCCTCAATGAGTCATAATTTATGTATAAGAATACTAAGAAAGAGATGAGATAGAAAATATGAACTCAAAACAATTTTTCAAAATATGATAAAACAAAGCAGTTCGCAGAGCGAACCTTTGGTCGCTCGAGCGGTGACCATGGGTTCTATAGCGATTCTGGTTTTAGACCCGACCCATTTGATATTCTGGACTCGGGTTTCACAGTTCTTTATTATTGCACTTGTCTTATTCCTCTTTTCCTCCTTAAGTTTGGCTATTGGGTTGTATTGGTTGCGTTTGGAACAGGTTGATAGCTTAGTTTTCAAACTTTTGTTGCCCAGAATTTTACTTCTTCGCTCGAGTGTCACTTCTTGCGCTCGAGCGGGATTTGTGAACTCTCAGTACTTTTGCAAGCCTACAAAACTTCTGGGAGAGTATATTCTACGCTTGAGCGGTCAGGCGCTTGAGTGGTCATTCTTGCGCTCAAGCGATGGTCTTCTGTCTGTAAAACTGCTAGAAATGTGTATTCTACGCTCGAGCGTCACTTCTTGCGCTCGAGCGGTAATCATTTTTTGTCTGGTGCTCGAGCATTACTTATTGCACTTGAGCAGATTGCGCGTATATCAGTCCGTAAAAATCACTTTTTACATCAATTTTTCTCATCACTCTCGCTCTAAACATTTCAAAACCCTATTCTTTCTTACTCTCTCTCTAAAACTCACCTATTTCCCTCAAATACACCTAGATCCGTCGATCTTTTCACCCGTGTGTCTTTGTTAAAAAGATAGAGCGTGGCGAGGGTTTCATTCTAACAGGAGCAAAGTTGGTTTTTGGCACCTTTGGGTTTCCCTCACTCTCTCTCTTGTGCTCTAGCTTGAGGTAGGGATACTTTCCATACTTTTTATGAGTTTTCACTTAGTTATTTGTTGTTTTAAACTATATTGAGAATTTGGAAGGATTAGAACAAATCTAGGGTTTGGAATAGAAAGATCAAAATAGGGGTTTTTCGAATAGTGTCTTGGAATTGGTTTTGATGTTGAAAATAATGTGGAGTTGGATGGAAATGGTTGATTTTGAACACTTGGTTTTGATTTTGAAAAGAGTAAGAATTTTTACCTAAGTGTCACAAATATTTATGTTGTATAAATAAATGAAATTGATGTTGGAATAATGAAATTGGATTGGTATTAATGAGGATGTTGGTGTTGGATACGTATTATCACTCACCTCTTGAGATTTAGACATATATGTTTTGGGCTATCAGTGGAGAATAACTATGATTGTTGTAGAATTTGCACGTGAATTAGGAAAATTGAAACTATTTTCTCATTCATTCGCATTGAACATTATTTCACACTTATACATTGAAAATATTATCGTTTTGAGAAAAAATGGTGAATTCAGAAAACATGAATTGTGTTGTTGAACTAAGTTGGCCTGAGTGTCCTGGGTAAAAGTCCCAAAAACTGCGCATATACATGGGTGTCGATCACGCGGATGAAATTTCTGTGAAATGGCAATAGTAGTGGTTGTATGGCCTACATTTACATGGGTCCCAGTTTACGGTTTCCTCCGGATGAAATTTTCAGGAAGGTTGTATTGTTTTGAAATTCTCAAAGTGTGAATCACCACCCTATTTTCTATTGAAATGTAAATGAATTGTGAATCAAGATATTAACTTGGCATTGCATAGTTTTGAAAAGGGATATAAATATGTTTTGGAAAGAACATTGGCATATGCATTCTCCTTATAAATTTGTTAAAATTCATACGCTGCGTTGGATTATTTCTACTGGGGTTTGGCTCACCCTATGTGGGAAAAACATTTCAGGTGCTAATGATATGCCTCCGCCAAGGTAGTAGCTTGGGAGGATTTGGAATAAAAGCTTCTTTTGTTGTATTCATTTTTGTATAGCCAATGGTTTTAAATGTATTGAACCTAAAGTCCACTGTTGCTATAACTAAGAACTATCTTGGAAAGTTGTAAGCCATTAGGGCATTTCTTATTTGTTTGACTTCCATTCTTTTCTTATATTGTAACATATGCTATAGATTCATGGCTAGGTATATTGAATGTATACCGCATATGTTTCTCTTTTTCAAATCACGTTGGATTCAATGAAAGGTAATTATGTTAGTGTTGTTGTCGTTTATTAATACCGTGGATGGATTATGCTAATTATTTCGGGACGTTACAACTTGGTATTAGAGTGTACCGGGTTTGAATACTTTAGATATGTGGGAAGTGGTGATTATCACAATGGGTTTGTCTCGCTTGACAGAGATATTTATATGTGTAGTATGTTTATGTGATAACATGCTTATGTGGCTATATGGGTATGGAATTTAGTTCCTAAGATATTGATTAAGTCTACGGGTTTCTAGAAGTCCTATTAGAAAAGTCCTTGATCACTGCTGTTTCTAATTGGAACTCTGGTAACGCCGCGGGGCGATCATTATCTCAGAAGGAAATTCATATGTGTTTATGTGACTAAGTGCTTATGTACAGTGAATTACTATTGTCCATCGCATTAAGACGCAAGTGAGTTTGCGTTAGCTTCGACACATTTGTAAATGTGCTAATCTCTTTCATTACTTTCATTAAGATGTCAGGATGTGGATGTAGGGGTAGTAGGCATGGTAGGCCTAGAAGGCATGAAGTGCCTTTACCGGACAAAATTCCGGCGCAAGAGGAAGGGGTTGGTTAGGCTAATGTAGCCGAACCAATTAGTCAGTAGGCCATGGGTGCTTTGGCACGTGAAATGGCAGGAGCTTTGCGGGAATCTATGAACATTCTCCGAGATGATAATCAAGTCCAAGCCCAAGTTGTTGAGGTAGAGTCGTCCTTCTTAAACAAGGAGTTCTTCCGGTCTAATCCAGACGAGTTTTTCGGTGATCCGAAAGAGCCTCTGAAAGCGGATGAATGGCTGGAGCAGATGGTGAAGACGTTTGAGATGCTTGGCATCGAAGACGACGGTTTAATAGTGACCTTGGCATCTTTCCGGCCAAAGAGAGATACGGGTCAATGGTGGAAATATGTGTGTGGGCGCATTAAAGTGACTTGGGAGGCTTTTGTTGATGCCTTCCATGACAAGTTCTTGCCTCCCACCACTAGGAAGAAGTTGAGAGATCAATTTCTGAAGCTCAAGTAGCTTAGTTTGCCAATAGCAGAATTTAAGGCAGCTTCACAAGCCTCTATAGATTTGCATCGCAACTAGTGATGACAGAGGAACACCGTTGTATCGAGTTTGAGAAGAGACTGAGGACTGGACTTCTTTTCAAAGTAGTTGGGTAGATGATTAGGGACTACGAACGCCTTATGGAGGCGGTGGTTCATCTTAAGACCGTAGTTCAATTAGAGGAGGAGAAAATAAGGGGCTCTAGGAGGAATCAGGAGGTTCAAGGGGAAAGTCGAGACAGTAAGAGGAAGAGGGGTTCTACCCCACAGCAGTCCCAGGCAGCACTATCTAGATTCACCTTCCCAGTACCGAGTTCGGGCTTAGAGAGAGGTAATTAGGTAGGTTTCTCTTGTTACAAGTGTGGCCAGTTGGGTCACAAGTCGCCAGCTTGCCCGCAAAGAGGAGAAGGGCAACAGTCTGCGCCTCCTACAGCTCGTTCTCAGAGCTAGAGTTAGGGGAGAGGGCAGGCACCTACTTGTTACCAGTGTGGGCAGTTAGGGTATATGAAGAGGTTTTTCCCTCAGTTGGGTAGCACACCTGGTGCGTTTGGTTCAAGGCAGACACAAAGCCACCAGCCCGCACAATCAGCACAAACCTCAAGGGCCAATCAGGGAGCCTCTTTGACTCAGTCAGTACATTAGACTTATGCTCCGAGGGGCGAGTAAGTTGAGCAGAGACCTACAGGACGTGTGTATGATGTTCTCACGCCAAACCTAGTACCAGCACCTTCGGAAGTGAGAGGTACTTTCTTATTATACAATTCCATTGCTAATGTGTTGATTGATACATATGCATCCCATTCATTTATCTCGTCTACATTTGCATCAGCTTTGGAGTTAGAGTTAGCTCAGTTAGCATCTCCTCTTAGTGTAGAGTCACCTATTGGTGGTGAGATTGTTTTGGAGCAGGGGTGTTCAGGTTGTGACATAGAGGTTGTTGGTCACTGACTTCCTTTTGTATTTGTGTTGATTAACATGTCTAGCTTTGATGCTATATTGGGTATGGACTGTTTGTCATCGTTTCGGGCTGTCATAGATTGTTTCTATCAGAGGGTTACTATATGTCTCTTGAGCGGTGATTGTTTTTGTTTCATGGGGGATAGGGCCGATAGAGTTCTATCACCGGTATATGATCTGCGTGGTCGGAGTGAGCTTAGTTGTCTATTTGCAAACTTCTTGGGTAATGAATGTGATGTGGTTCAAGTTGAGTTGCCGAGAGTAGCCTGTGAATACTGAGATGTTTTTCCTAAGGATCTCATTAGCTAAGTAAGTTGAAGATTCAACTCCAAGAATTACACGATAAGGATTTTATTTTTACCCTAGTACTTCACCTTGGGGAGCACCGGCTCTCTTTGCCAAAAAGAAAGATGGTGCATTGCAACTTTGTATTGATTACCAGAAGCTGAACCAGGTAACTGTTAAAAACAAGTACCCAATGCCTCGCATAGATGATTTGTTTGACCCGTTGAAAAGGTGTTGTTATTTCTCTAAGATAGACTTGAGATTGGGTTATTACCAGTTGAGGGTAAGAAAGGAAGATATCCATAAAACGACATTCCGCATGGGGTATGGCCATTACGAGTTCCTAGTGATGCCTTTCGGGCTAACCAATGCATCAGCCATGTTTATGGATTTGATGAATTGGATTTTTTTTGAGTTCCTAGACTGCTTTGTAATTGTCTTTGTAGATGACATCCTGATTTACTCACCATCCAAGGAGGAGCACAAGAAACACCTGCGGGTTGTGCTTGAGTTGCTTAGAACCCACAAACTATATGCTAAATTTGGGAAGTGTGAATTTTGGTTGAGAGAAGTAAAGTTCTTAGGCCATGTGGTATCCGGGGAAGGGGTGACTGTAGATTCATCCAAGATAGAAGCAATACAAGATTGGGAGCGACCTAAGAATGCTTTTGAGATTCGTAGTTTCTTGGGATTAGCCGAGTATTACCGTCGGTTAGTGAAAGATTTTTCTAGATTAGCCTCACCATTGACTAGACTGATGAGGAAGTGAATCAAATTTGTATGGAGTGAGACTTGTGAGAAGTCGTTTCAAGAACTTAAGGTTAGACTTACCACCGCTCTAGTATTGATTATTCCAGAGAGGGGTTTGAGTTATTTGGTGTATTGTGATGCTTCACTGGATGGTTTGGGTTATGTTTTGATGCAGAAAGGGAAAGTAGTGGCTTATGGCTCATGGCTCATGGCAGTTGAAAACACATTAGAGGAACTACTCTACTCATGACCTAGAATTCGCAGCAGTGATCTTTGCCTTGAAGATTTGGAGGCATTACTTATATGGTGAGAGATTTGAGGTGTTTTATGATTAGAAGAGTCTAAAATATTTGTTTCCACAAAAAGACTTGAATCTGAGGCAGAGGAGGTGAATGGAGTTTATAGAAGATTATGATTTTGAGCTACACTATCACTCGGGGAAGGCCAATGTTGTGGTCGATGCTTTGAGTACGAAATCCATTGATAGGGTGGCTAGTGTTTCCATCTGGGAATGGGAGATGTTGCGTGTTATAGGTGAGTTTGACTTGCATCTTGGCGAGTCCATAGAGCCTGCAGCTTTGTTTTCGGTAGTCGCACAACCTATACTTGTGAACCGAGTGATAGAAGCGCATAAGATTGATCTTGAGTTAGAAACCTTCTGAGAAAAGATCTCTAGTGGAAAGGTAGAGGAAGGCTCAATTGTGTAGAGGTAGATACCATGATCGTCTTTTTGTGGCGGAGTCTTGTCGAGAGGAAGTACTCCGAGATTTTCACCATTCACGCCTTGCGGTGCATCTGGAAGGCACAAAGATGTATCACAACCTTAGTCACTAGTTTTGGTGGAGAAGAATGAAGAAGGATGTGGTCGTGTTTGTATCAAGGTACCTTACTTGTCAACAAGTGATGGCCGAACATCAGAGGCCAGTGGGTTTGTTGTAACCTTTGCCTATAGTCGAGTGGAAATGGGAGCATGTTATGATGGATTTTGTTGCGGGCTTCCCAATGGCTCAACGAGGTAGTGATGCAATTTGGGTGGTAGTTGACCAAGTCGGCGCACTTTATACCTACGCACGTGAGTGACTCAATAGATTATCTTGTCGACCTTTATATTAGGGACATAATAAGGTTGCACGGGGTCCCTATAACGATTATTTTGGATAAAGACCCGTGTTTCACGGCTCGGTTGTGGCAGCGTCTACAGAATGCCTTGGGCACGAGATTGACTTTTGGCACCGTGTACCATCCTCAGACTAACGGGCAATTCGAGCGTACTATTCAGATCCTTGAGGATATGCTTTGGGATTGTGTTCTTGACTTTAAGGGGTCGTGGGAGAGGCACTTGCTCTTAGTGGAGTTTGGCTATAACAATAGCTTCCAATCAAGTATTGGCATGGCACCGTTTGAGGCCTTGTATGGTCCACTATGTAGATCTCATGTGTGTTGGGCTGAGGTGGGTGATGCACCAATGTTGGATCCGGAGTTAGTTTGGGAAATGACGGAGAAAGTTTCCCTTATCCGTAAGAGGTTGGTTATGGCCCAGAGTTGCCAGAAAAGTTATGTCGACCGTAGGAGGAGACCTTTGCCTTTTGAGGTAAAAGATCATGTCTTCTTGAAGATATCGCCTAGGCAGGATATGATGAGATTTGGGAAGAGTGGGATGTTATTTTCTAGATTTATTTCGCCTTTTGAAATCCTTGAGCAGATTGGAGAGGTAACCTATCGCTTGGCCTTATCGCCATAGCTTTCCGAGGTTCATGATATGTTTCATGTTTGTATGCTTCAGAAATATGAGTTGGATCCCTCGCACGTGTTGGATTGGACTAACTAAGAGGTAGACGAGGATGCCTCGTATGAGAAGAGACTAGTGAAAGTCTTGGATACTCGAGACCAAGTCGCGAGGCAAGACAATTCCCTTAGTTAAGGTATTGTGGCGACATCACAGAGTGGAGGAAGCAACTTGGGAATGTGAGTTGGAAGTTCGTGAGAAGTATCCGGACCTATTTGTTAATGTTTGAACATGTATTGAAAATTTTGATATGTTGATTTACTGTAAACATTGCATATGTTTTGGAACTGTGAATCGTATAAACAGTATTGAGAACCTGTCAACCATATTAATGAGAATATTAACCGGTGGACGGGTCATAGTATTGGAATCGATTGATTATCATTGTTGCAATTGGTGTAAGCGTGGTTTTAAAGTTTAAATTGTAATTTCGAGGATGAAATTCCTTAAGAGGGAAGACTATAGCGATTCTGGTTTTAGACCCTACCCTTTTGATATTCTGGACTCGGATTTCACAGCTCTATATTGTTTCTCTTGTCTTATTCCTCTTTTCCACCTTGAGTTTCTCTATTGGGT
Organism: Camellia sinensis; assembly: GCF_055761805.1. Lineage (NCBI taxonomy): Eukaryota > Viridiplantae > Streptophyta > Magnoliopsida > Ericales > Theaceae > Camellia > Camellia sinensis. The sequence goes on from NC_138964.1 coordinate 79,159,047, forward strand.
TGTATTAGTTGCGTTTGGAACAGGTTGGTAGCTTAGTTTTCAAACTTTTGTTCCCATAATTTTACTCCTCCGCTCGAGCGCCACTTCTTATGTTCGAGCAGGATTCGTGAACTCTCAGTACTAGTGCAGGCCTACAAAACTGCTAGGAGAGTATATCCTACACTCGAGCAGTGTTTCCTACGCTCAAGCGGTCATGCGCTTGAGCGGCCATTCTTGCACTCGAGCGATGGTCTTCTGTCTGCATAACTACTAGAAGTGTGTATTCTACGCTCGAGCGTCACTTATTGAGCTCGAGTGGACATCAGTCCGTAAAAATCACTTTGTACATCAATTTTTCATATCACTTCTCTCTAAACATTTCAAAACCCTATTCTCTCTCACTCTCTCTCTAAGACTCACCTATTTCCCCTAAAATACACCTAGATTTGTTGATCTTTTCATCTGTGTGTCTTTGTTAAAAAGATAGAGCTTGGCGAGAGTTTTGTTCTAACAGGAGCAAAGTTGGTTTTTGGCACCTTTGGGTTTCAGTCACTCTCTCTCTCTCTCTCTCTCTCTCTCTCTCTCTCTCTCGTGAGTTTGAGGTAGGGATACTTTCCACACTTTTTATGAGTTGTAACTTAGTTATTTGTTGTTTTGAACTATATTGAGAATTTGGAAGGATTGGAACAAATTTAGGGTTTTGAATAGAAAGATCGAAATAGGGGTTTCTCGAATAGTCTCTTGGAATTGGTTTTGATGTTGAAAATAATGTGGAGTTGGGTGGAAGTGGTTGATTTTGAATACTTGGGTTTGATTTGAAAAGAGTAAGAATTTTACCCTAAGTGTCTCAAATATTTATTTTGTATAAATAAATAAAATTGAAATTTGAACAATGAAATTGGATTGGTACTAAGGATGGTAGAGTTAGATATGTATTATCACTCACCTCTTGAGATTTGGAAAGTTTACCTTTATGGAATATAAACTATCTGTTTAGAAATATCTGTTTTGGACTATCGGTGGAGGATAGCTATGATTGTTGTAGAATTTGCATATGAATTAGGAAAATTGAAACCATTTTCTCATTCATTCGCATTGAACATTATTTCACACTTATATATTGAAAATGTTATCGTTTTGAGAAAAATGGTGATATCGAAAAAACATGGATTGTGTTGTTGAACTAAATTGGCCTAAGTGTCCTGGGTGAAAGTCCTGAAAACCGTGCGTATACATGAGTGTCAATCCCGCGGACAAAATTTCCGTGAAATGGCAATAGTAGTGCTTGTATAGCCTACATTTAGATGGATCCCGGTTTACAGTTTCCTCTAGACAAAATTTCCGAGAAAGGTTGTATTGTTTTGAAATTCTCAAAGTGTGAATCACCACCCTATTTTCTATTGAAATGGAAATGAATTGTGAATCAAGATATTAACTTGGCATTGCATAGTTTTGAAAAGGGATATAAATATGTTTTGGCAAGAACATGGCATATGCATTCTCCTTATAGCTTTGTTAAAATTCATACATTGCGTTGGATTATTTCTACTGGGTTTTGGCTCACCCTATATGGAAAAAACATTTCAGGTACTGATGATATGCCTTCGCCAAGGTAGTAGCTTGGAAGAATTTGGAGCAAAAGCTTCTTTTGTTCTATTCATTTTTGTATAGGCAAGGGTTTTAAATGTATTGGACCTAAAGCCTACTTTTGTTGTAATCAAGAACTATCTTGGAAAGTTGTAAGCTTTTAGGGCATCTCTTATCTGTTTAACTTCCATTCTTTTCTCATATTTGTAACATATATCGAATCATGACTTGATATGTTGAATGTATACTGCATATGTTTCTCTTTTGCAAATCACGTTGGATTCAATGGAAGGTAATTATGTTAGTGTTGTTGTGGTTTATTAATACTGTAGATAGATTATGGTAATTATTTTGGGGTGTTATAGGTTGTCAGTAGTTGGTCTGCAAAAATAGATTCTGGATGGCCTCAATGTTCACTCGAGCGGTGACTTTACCGCTCGAGCGGTCTGCAATTTTCTGTGTTTCAAAAATCAACAAAAATAGTTTCCAAACATATTTTCAAAACACAGACCCATGCATGACTCAATTTAAACGTGTAATTTTATTAATAAACATGAACCCATGACTAATTTTCAATTTTTAATAGAAAAACCTCTTTGATTTCTCCAACATTATATTTAATTAATTTTCTTTACATCAAATCCAATTTTAAACTCATAAATTCTAAAACATGAATTAAATATTCAAAACCCTTGAAAATCTATGATGCATGTAAGGATGGAATTCAATTTCATGATAAATAACAAAAATCAAACTTGAATGATGAATTACAAAAATCAATTTTTTAGAATTTGAACTTAATTCAATTTTTAACCCAAAATTTAATTTATGACCATAAATGTTCCAAAATATGTTTAAATTGAATAAAAATTTTAAATTAAATTACATAAATGTAAAAATGAAACTCTAATTTATGCAAGACAACAAAAATCAAACCAAAAATGATTAATTTCAATTTAACTTCTATAATCTTGAATCTAATTCAATTTCTTCACCCTTTTTCTAATTCCTTTTAATATACATGAAATTGATTTCTAACTCTTTTCTATTTTCCTTTAAATCATGAAATTGAAGTTATAAAACTCTTAAAAAAGTATTTGCATGTATGAAATTAAGATTAAAACTAACTAATTTTCTATTTTCAAAATCAAATCATAATTTAATTCTTCAATTGCTCTAATTTTGATTTTTATCATTTTACTTCCATCTTCTTAAATTGACTCTCAATTTTAGATTTATGTTTTTCATTCATGTATAGAAGATTATAATCTTTAGGAGAACATTTATCTATAAGGAATTTGGAGATTAATTGATTTAAAACATACTCTCCATGAATCTTTCTTGAAACCCATCTCAACTCAAAGTTTCTTCAAATAATTCTCTCAAAATCCACCTTGAATCAATTTTTGTGTAGATTATTTAAACAATACTAGAAAGAGGATGGAATTTCTCACCTTAAGATGATTTTTCCACAATTTTTGGCTTGAATTTTAGTATCCCACAAAATCCTCTTCTTCTTTCGTCCTTCCTCTCTTCTTGAATTCTCCTCTTCCATACGGTTTCCTCTCTCCCTCTCTTTGGAGATCTTAATGCTCTAGCCAACAAATAAATTGTGTACTCTCTCTCCTCATGTACGTACATAAAACTTAAAGGCTTGACAACATTCTTAAATTCTCTAGAACTCTCACTAATTAATATAAACATCCCTAATTAATTTGAATAAGATTAGATTAGTCTACTAATTACATATTAACTTAATGAACCACTACATAATCTTAATTAATTATAATCACTACTTAACTTAATTAAACTTAATTTAATCATATTTAATTTTATCAATATGAATCAAATTTTTAACAAACTCCCAAAAGGCTCCAAATCCTAAATTAAATTTATTGCCATTATCAATTTTGTTTCTCCAATCGCTAAGGCCAACAATTTCAAATCAAACTCAAAATCTCCGTCAATAAATTATATATTCAAATTGGGCACCTCATAAGTAAATTTAATTCATAATAATCATAATTCTCAATCCTCATAACTTAATTAACTCCAATTTGAACCCAATTAATCAAATGTTAATTTTATTAAACTAAATCAAATATTTAATTAAACTCTCATATAATTCCATACTTGAAATTAAACTGATTTAACTCACCATTTAGGCCTTCAATTTCAAATTCTGAAATAAATCTTTTGTAAAATCATATACAAATCAGACTCAATAATGCTCATTAATTCCAAAATTAAATCAGAATAATAACTAATTAAAATCCAAATCTCCTTGATTAATTAAATGCGAAATATTATACGTGGGGGGTCATCATAGTACCTCTGCCAAGTTCTCTAGGCACTAGTTGAAAGGTACTAGCACCTCTCATTCTAAGCGCAGCCAATTCTCTAAGCGCTAGTTGAAAGGTAATGGTACCGCTTATTCTCAACGCGTGCACATTTTCAACCATCACAATATACAATAAGCATAGATAACTTAGGTGTACTACATACACAAAAATCTATTCAGCATCACAATGTCATTCTCCACCGATGACCAAGGACAAAACTTCTAAGCACATGTATTTAATACTGTAAAACCACGATCCAATCCTCACAAGACCTTAAGCCCAACCATAGTAACAATAATTAAAGTATTCAAAATCCAACCTCAAGTTCATTTTTTTTGAATTTACAAAACGTTATGGTTTCTTTCTCTTTTCAAAAAAAAAAAAAATCAATTCTCTTATTTTCCAAGTTAACTTACTCCAATCTTTATACAAAATCCATTCTCTTTATTTCACAAAAGTAAATGCATGGGTATGAAAACCATAACCCAACTCAACTTAACATGATTAATCCAAAATAACCCAATACCATGGTTAATTCTCCCTTTTAACTATTAACACAATGTCGCAATCCATATTAACAAAACACAAATATTATTCAACTTTATCCCTTTTTAATTCAGTAAGTCAAAATTTTAAATTAGGGCTTTTTCTTACTCTCCACATAAACATGTTAAGGTACTCCCCAATTAATCCAACCAACAATCAATTTACAATTAAAACCCCCAAATATCAAATCGTAGATCCCTCTTTCATGCTTTTCGAAAATTCATAGTAAATATGATTTTTATGCAATAAAATCTACCACATGTGTATCTATAGAAGAGGTATTGAAGAGGAACAAAGAAATCCCTACCTCTTGAAGCAAAGAGAGGATGACCCAAAAATCACCGACGACAAAACAATGATCCACTCAGATTAAAAGAAAGCCCTCCCCAAGCTCTACATTTTGGTCTAAAGAACTATGGATCAAAGATGGGTAGAAGTAGCTGAAATCAAGGAATGAATAGATTGGAGGCTCAAAAATGGCAGAAGAAGAGAGAAGGGAGATAGAAAAGTGATCCATATGTGACCAAAAGTGACTTTTATAGATGCCGAATTTGAACAGGCCACTCGAGCGGTGAAATCGTCGCTCGAGCGAAGAATGCAAACTCCCAAAAGTTCAGACTATACAAGGTAGACCACTCGGGCGACCAACCTTGCGATCGAGCGAACTTCAACAACTTCCAGAATCACAAACTGCAAAAGTACTAGATGACACGCCAGACCGCTCGAGCGACCAATCCATCGCTCAAGTGATGGAGAAAAATCCCAGAATGCCACATCAACGCTGCCGTGAAATTCGACCGGGTTAGAGCGGAAAAACTCCTTTTTCAAAGATGAAGCCCTAGACTCTCTTTCAATAGTCCTCGCCGCTTGCTTGGCTCTAAGAATATCCATGGGCTCTTTAAAAGCCCCCGTCATCACTCGGGCTAATGCCCCCATAGCATCTTGGGTCAGTGGAGCGGCCACTTTATTTTAACCCACTCCTTCTTCTTGAGGAGGGATATCCGGTTGGGCCGAAATGTCCCAACCACCTCAGTGAGGTCTACCACGGCCTCTACCACTTATGTAAGAGTAGATGTAAAGCAAGATCAACTCAAAATTTACATACTAGTTCATCACCTCACACGCTACCTCCTCCAAGCACATAGGTACATAAACAAGTAAAGCACGTACGGATCACCCTCCTAAGCTATCAACTCGTCCCACGACGCTCAAAGATTTCCAAGCGAAAGAGGCATTGATCAGGTGCCTTTCCAAAGAGACTTTGATGAATTTAATGCACACTAGTTGTATCCTAGAAACTTCACCCCAGACCCAAATAGTCACACAAGCATGCAAATATCCAAACATGTGAGGCAAGTAACGTTCCATCCCAACATGTTAACCCATTATGGCATGAGCCACATCCCAGGAGCTCCAGGTATTCAAACCCGGTTTGCTATGATACCAATTTGTAACACCTATAAAACTGAAACTATAGATTATCCAACACAAATATAGATATACATATAGTAGCGAACTCAAATTCACAACAAAAACCTACAAGTTCTCTTTCTCATTGAACTATAACTGCAAAGTTACAAAATACATGTTGAGCTTTCATAGTTCAAGAAACTAGAGCAAATTAAACCAATGCCCCACGGGCTTACAATATTTAATACATTGCCTTCAATCAACAAAAGAGCCCTTGATTCCAAAACAACATAAAAGTTCAACTATTAAATTACAACTTCAAAATATCATTGGATTTTAGACAAAAAGTTGGCCAGTTTCTTCTTCATTTGGGTGGTTGTGGTTCACTAAGTCCTGAAATTTTATTAGATAGGAACAAGCAATCACCCAGTAGAGAATACATTTAACAACATATATAAATGTTTGATTTAAATTATGCATAACCATACCCCTTACACATTACATCAATTTCCCAACCTCATATCCCAATATACATCATTCCACATAATTCCACATTTCCCCATCCTCAAACGGATGGTCAATGGGCACCTCACATTTTCCACATTTATCATCCTCACACGATCAGGTGTGTGGACACCTCAAACATTCACACATTTGCCATCCTCACACGACCGAGGAAGGGGGCACCTCAATTTCCCTGTGTGGGTAAAACCATATCACACAACAGCAAGAATCCAAAAACTCAAATTTTATCTCAACACAAGGAATCTCAATACATTTCCAATTAACCCATCAATTCCTCTTCTATTACCCACCAAGACCTGTGAACAACAATTAGGGTTTCTCATGAAATTTAGGGTTTTTCCTTCCATCCTTTAGTTTTCCCAGATTATTGATGTATACATTATTTTTCATTAAGTAATAGTCAAATCTTTGGACAAAACTTCACTATCAGCATTAATGACTATATATATATATATGTATATGTATCATCCATTCCAAATCACACATCAATATCATAAGATTAATACATATTCAAACCAAACTGTAGATATACAAAGGTAAAAATATTCCTACCTCGAGGTTGTGAGAGAAGAGATGAAGACCCAAGAAATGAGCTTCCAAAATAACACAATCTAATCGGTTTAAAGTGTAGTTTTTGGCGAGATTAACAACTTTTATAAAGGAACAAGGATGGATCCTTAATATAAATAGATGACATCTAGTGTTTTAATACTAGGGTTTTCAGAAAAGAGTGATAAATAGAGAAAGAGTGTGAAAAAGTGAGCCCAAAAAGTGTTTAGATCGAGTTTTAAAATTGTTGTCCCGAACAGACCGCTTGAGCAACTTCCATTGCTTGAGCGATGCACATAATATAAATAGACCTCTCAAGCTAACTAAAAATCGCTTGAGTGGTAAATGCAAGGTCTCAGAAGTTTACAGAGCTACAATGAAAATACTGGAATCTTTATTTCTATGCTTAAGCAACAACTTTACAGCTCGACCGGTCTTGCCTACAAATTGGCAAGATATAGGGAGCTCTGCTTCACTATTCGAGTTATCGCTTGTGTGGTAGCCCAGAACAAGTTGTTACACATGTCTTACATGTATGTATAAAATAAACATGGCCTAAATGCAACTAATATATACAATATATGAACCTAGGCCTAGTTTGATGCTACTGAATGTTGAACATGCATAAAAAGACAACTAACACATAAAAGTACAAAAGAAAATTTTGACCTACCTATATGATGATCAAACTGGGCCATGCATGGTTATTATATGATTAAAAGCAAACCTAAAACATGTTGTTTTAAGTAGAAGAAAAGAATATGCAAGAGACAGGCAAGAATACTAAAGAAAGCTAAGAGATTACATGACGCTATGATAGACTAACACCCTAACATGCTTAACCACTAAAAGTAGACAGAGTTTAGGTACTTAAATTAAGAAAATGATAAGAAAATACCTGATGGTTTGCTTGAACTCGAAAAAACATGAAGAATAATGCAAGAAGAGCCAAGTTCCTTGCTTTTAAGCCTCCCTAAAGCTTAGGTTCTGAGTTTGGCTTAGGTTTTCTAAGTCCTTACAGTAGTTTTTGGTGTTTAGAGCTATTGTAGGGGTGGGAATTTTGGAGTCAAGGCTAGAGAGGGAAGAGAAGAGGCAGTTTTGTTAAAAACTTTTGGAAAACGATTCAATTCCTTAACCCCTTCAAATAAAGGGGAAGAGGCTCTATTTATAGAGATGGAGGAAGCCTTTGGAACCCTTCTAGGGTTTCATCACTTCCCCCTTCGCCGTTTCCACCAAAATTGCACCAAAATTGAGTTACCAAAAATAACTCTGCAATGCTTCAATGTGCGCACGTACAAACCAAGTGCACATACACAGCGATCATGCACACATAAAAACAATGTGCACACTCACATCTAACGTGCAAACGCGCATTTTGCCTCAGTAAACATACTGTGGATGCATGCACAAGTACATGGCCTATGCTCTTGGCTTGCTTGTGGCATAGGTAAGCTCGAATTGAATTCTAATCAATGTTTTTGATAAAAACAGGTCACTAATTTTGGATAATACGATCAATCAAAGAATAATCAGACTTTTTGGGTTAAGAAGTTGGTTTTTTTGGGCTAAAAATGGGTCCAAGGGTTAAATGGTCATTTTCACAAAAAGTTGATATTTAGCCAAAACGGGTTTGTACAGCAACTCTAAATGACTTAAACATTCTAGGGATGAAGTAAGTACCATTTCATCATTGAGAGGCTTGCAAGTGCCCAAACTCTTAGGGTCAATCAAAATGGGGTGTCTACTCCGAGCTGTTCCAAGACCATAGAATACTGCGAACTTGAAGTTGTTCTATTTATAGCTTTTATCTTTGTAATTTTTTAACTTTTCATTAATAAAACAAGTAGACTGCTTTTCCTTTACAACTTTGTTGTTTTTAACATGATGTACTTGGATGGAATTACCAAGCAATTTTAGCCTGGTCCAAGGGCAGCAAATATCATTGCAATGCATAATCTTTGTCGAGCGGCATTTTGCTCGACAAAGTAGGTTGGGAGGTTCGTCCACCTTTGAAAATCTTGGTTGAGCGGCATTTTGCTCGACAAAGTAAGTTGGAACGTTTGTCCAACTTTGAAAATCTTGGCCCGAGCGGCATTTTGCTCAGCAAAGTAGGTTAATAGGTTTGTCTAATTTTGAAAATCTTTGATGAGCAACACTTTGCTCGGCAAAGTAGGTTGGGAGATTTGCCCAACTTTGAAAATCTTTTCCATGCGGCATTTTGCTCAGCAAAGTAGGTTGGGTGGTTTGTCCAATTTTGAAAATCTTTGTCAAGTGGCATTTTGCTCGGCAAAGTAGGTTGGGAGGTTTGTCCAACTTTGAAAATCTTTGTTGAGCAGCATTTTGCTCAAGAAAGTAAGTTGGAAAGTTTGTCCAACTTAAAAAAATATTTGTTGAGTGGCATTTTGCTTGACAAAATAGGGCGACAAAACAAATTAAGAAAACAGACAAGTGATTAAGCAATACTAGTAAAAAGATGATTCATTCATGTGAATTGGGAATACAAGAGAAGAGGTCATCTACCCGGTTATAGCATTTTAGTGCCAAAAGAAAAACAAACAAAGAAAAGAGAAAAAAAAAAAAAAAGTTAAGAAAAAGGTTCAAGTTCTTCTTCAGTAGCATTTTCTTGGTCGACCACAACATTTTCCTCGTCACCAGCCTGGTTCTGTACAGCACCATCTTCACCTTTCTCATTGTCTTATTCTGAAGCCAAAGCTTTGAAGATCTTATTGGCATAAGCTTCCATATAGTCCGACAAGAAGTAGAAGGGTGGAGTGGTGAATATCTTGGCATCGCGGCTGTGTCCCAGCTTTTCGTATGCGGCCTTCCAGCCTAACTAGAAAAAGATGTCCTTAGGAACATTAATTTTCTTGGCATAGCTTTCCTCGGCCTCGTTGAAGCCCTTATCTTCTGCAACTTACACCATGGCGTTCTTTTCTTTTTTGGCTTCTCCAGCTCAGCCAATGTGACATCCACTTTTTCTCAGCATCAACTACTTGGTCGATGAGTTGTGTATTGTTAGCATTGGCCATTTCCAAGGAAGACTGAGAACAACCTAGATCAGTTTCAAGGTTTTTTATTCTGTCGATGTTCTTATGCATTTTCTACGTCAGCTTTACCAGGCACTCCATGGCCAGATGGGATTTTTGAATGGCTTAAAAATAAGAGTTAATGAAGGAGGTTGAGTAAAAAGTTAGAAAGTATGATCATTTGAGGCATTACCCTAGTCATAGATTTCATCGCGGATTTGATAACCTGGGTGTTAGGGATGTGGTTGCACTTTTGTATATTGGCCAGTAGGAGTAAGGCCTTTGAAAGATTATAACTAAGAAAATGCTCATTGTCATCAGAAATGGAGTCTTTCTCAATGATAATCTTACCCCTAGTGTGTCAGAATTGGTTTCCAGGGCTATAGGGCATAGCAATTCTTTTACGTAGAAGCAGACCCAAAAACTCTTTCGAAAGCAGAAGCAGTAGAAATTGGGCAACTTCAATGAAATGCCTCTCGATTGCTGCTTCTACTTCTGAACTAGATGCTTCTTCCCCGTCCCTTTCTTCTGCAGATTCCCTGGCTCCGGTTTTGGCTTATTCTATTTTGGTTGTTGGGTAGGGGCAACTTCAACAACTAGTTACTCGGTGCTCATCTTGGTTATAAGATCCATAGATAAATCAGATGTACAAGCCCACTTGCTTGCCTGATGTGACTCGGTGCTGACTAATTAAACCACAATACAGGCTAGAGCTAACACGATTCCTGAATTTTGTTCGACCTTTTGGCTTGGTAAAGAAGTTGAAGTGGTAGTTGTTTCCTTGGATGTGGCAAGCATCAGATTCTTAATTCAGTTCCTCTTAACCATGTTTTCTTCGTTAGTCAGGCAGATTAGGGGTACGTTTGGAAAAGTTAGACCTGGGGGAGGAGAAGGCTCAAAGAAGAAGTCTATTACCTTGTTTTTGTGGAAAGCAAAATAACGGTAGTTCGGTTCATAGCATAGGAGGTCATGGCAGTCATGCTGCTTGCAATTTAGCATGACCCCGATTGTGCTTTCATTTAGATGTGAATATTGATTCTGGAGTTGTCTCAAATATGAAAAAAAAAAGACAACAGTTAGCTCGGTGCAACGAATGTAAGATTTGGTTTGCTTGGTTTTTGAAATGTTCGTCTTATATGCTTTTCCTTTGTTGTGGTTAATGTACCTATTGGGTACATCGGCCATTTCATAATTGTCATTCACCCAAAGGAACTCATCGTCACACTGATCTTTAACCATTGTGCCGGCTACTAGACGTTCACGACCCCTCTTGATTTTTAAGTACCAACAGAACCTGTCATTTGTGTCGTTGAGCGTGTATTGACAAAATATCTCGGCTAAACTGAGGTTTAGATTTAGCCGACGGTTTAACTCGGCTACTCGGTTTATTATTCGGAATGTGTTAGTGGATACTTGTGTGGGGCAGAGTCTACTCTGCCTTAGGAATTCACAAATTAGGAGTTGCACCAGAAAGCAAGGACCCTCCTCCAGAATGGATAGCACGGTGAAAGGGCAAACCCCGATTTTTTTCCTGCGGTAGGATTCCTTCTTCACCTAGTTAGAAGTGGACGTTATTCGGGATGTCATAATCTTTTCGAAATTCGACTATTGAGCCCGACATAGATACCAGTAAGTGATACCGACCCATGAAGCTTGGTTAATTTATTAACGTAAGTGGATATTTGTGTGTTGTTAGCCCAGCTACATGTGGCCCTCTTAGTTAAGCGATGCTTGCTCGGTCTGGCAGAGCCGCTTAGCGTGTTGGTGTGCCTGGCCAATCTTAGGATTCTGCATGGTGAAAATTTAAGAGCTATTAGAGCACGAGCAAGGTTTTAGCTCAATTACTTGCTCACGTGAGGTTTTAACTCGGCCAATCAGTGGAGTTGGATTTTAGCTCAGTTTAGGGGCGTCGCTCGGTTCCACAATAACTGAACCACTCGCAAACAAAAATTTTGGTCGGTTAGGTGTTTTTGGATAAAAAACAAAGCTTTTTTGCCCAATTTAGCCCAAATTCTTTAGTGTTCATCTCAGAAAGTGGACTGTATACTACATAATGACAAATTAAGGGTTGTTTAATCCTTTAACTTAGTTTCAGATCTTGTTTTTCGCAGATTTTGGTACTTTTTTGCACCATGACCTTGTTTTTTAGTGAGATTAATTGGATTAATGTCACACCCCAACTCCAGGCATGACTTGCCGCGGCCCACAGGGACTTAGCCTAAGGCACAAGTAAACCTAAACATGAACCCAAAATCACAAAGAATAAATGTGACGATAGCCTAGAAATAAATAAATCAAAACCCAAATCAATGAAAGTCACAAGTATAAATGGTAAACTCAGCCATAACCAACTTCCAAAAATATATGCTAAATAGAACACAAACCGCAGATGAAATAAAATAATTCTAAATAAAATCCAACCACAACATATGCACAAAACCAACATAACAAACTAAAACAAAATAATGAATGTCCTAGAGGTTCATACAACTGAGTCCTCACCATGTCATGAGTCCATTCTACGTCCTTCTAACACCTAGAAGTGATAAACAACAAAGTCAGCTGATAGCTCAGTGAGTAGCAACATGGATAGTAAATACAGTTTTGAAAATAGAGTTCAATTCCAAAATAAGATATATATCACAGAAACTAGATTGGCATATAGTTTTAATAAAGATAATTGTTTCAAAAAGAAGGTTCCACAATTCGACAGTTAAAATACTCATGTCTCTTAAGAACATGATAAATGACATTTTCTACTTAAAACAGATTACAACATGAACACCAATAATTTTCTGGGTACCAAGAATGACAAGTAACATGCCATACAGTTCTCAAGGCAATAAGCCCGTTGGATCCAATATCGAACCAACGTCATCCACAGGGTGGCAACCCAGGCCTTTTCTCTAAGACGGTCTGATTGAAGGTCACTTAGCCTAGCCTAGGTCTTTTCCTTACAATCGTTGAGCACTAGAGTCATCATGGCCCAACCTGGATCTGTTCCCTAGTAGCTAGAGTCGCCACACATAGTGGAATAATTTCCCTAGACTAAAATATATAGATGGTCCCAATAATCAATACAATTCAGTTTCGCAAAACATGGTAGTTCACCATTATAAACATGAGACCACAACAAATAGTTTACAATATGTTAAGTTTACATATGTTTCAGAAATAATTTAATTCCATTGATAATATAATAATTTATCAAACAGTTTAGTCTTGAAACAACAATTAAATTTTCCAACAGTTCAGGGTAGGAGAACATTTATAAAAATATATAGCATGCAACTACTCACCTGAACACGATATAATATAATCCTCGAATAAAGTATGAAAGTCCAACTAGTGTCCTGAACCAAGTATGAAAACTACAATTCACTACTGATTTAAAAATACTAAAGAATAAGAAACTAAGTAACCCCAAACTAAAGCGCACTAACACGACTTAACCCAACTCACCGTTACTCTTAAATATTACCTAAGTTCATGTTCTTCGAGGTCTAAAATTACCCAAGACATGGGTTCAGATCGAAACTTAATTAAAAATAATTTTAAAAATAAAACAGAATTTTAAACAAGTTTTCCCAATCTATTCACTAATTTTGAAAATTAAAAAACTCACTCCACGCTATTTGAAAATTTTGAAAACCCTCCATATATCAACTAATATATCCCAAGTTTCAAACCCAATTGGTTTTACTTGATTTGCTTATAAAAATAATTATTTACAATTAATTATATCCAAACAGGTTGCTTTCTGCAGTACTTTAAAGAAATAAATGGTTCTCTTAGTATACAAAAGCAATCAATGCCAGGAAAAAAATGTAAGACACTAGACTCGTAACCAGTTCTAATGATGCTAATTTGATAATTTTCGGATTTATACCCAAAGAGAATGACACTTTCGAATTTACTGCTTTACACCAGTTTTTTGGACAGATTTGAACGCACCAATTAATATAGATTTTGATTCCCAAAAATTGTGAGAAAATTCTGGTATACAATTAAATATGTAATTAATCTACTGTAAAAAGTTCAGTTCAAAATTCATCCGTTTGATATGGTTCCTCGATTTTTAAAGTTTGTGATTCTGTACAGAATTTTTAAACTAAGAATTACACCATTCTTTACACAATTTATTTCCTCAGGTTTCTTAACAATGTCTATATACAAAATACATAAACCTACAACCTCTTCATAAATGAATTAAATAATGATAGAATAAGGATAAAGAATAAAAATAAAAGAAAGAAGAAAGCTAGAAACCTACCACACACCAAAAGTCCTTCCTTGTTTGCAACCCCTTTTTTTTCTTCTTCTTTTCTCTCAAACTCTCTCTCTCTCTCTCTATATTGTATTAGGCAACCTAGGGTTCCTATATATATATAGCTAAACAAAAGGCTCTAAATTATTATCTTTTGTTTTATTTTATTTTCTCTCTCCATTAATTTAAATAAAATACAACTATTACTAGATCAAAATATACTAACTAATTGGTCCCCTATTTTTTTTTTAAATAAATCTTGCCTCTAAATTAAAGATTTTCACCATTAATTTATTTTAGGTTTTAAAATTAATTAAAAGACCCTCCAATAATATTCAGTTTGCACTTAAAGATTCACAAGCCAAATGTTTGAGATTGTAAAATAATTATTACGTAATTATTTATTTGATTTGTATATTCGGCTTCTCACAATTAAGGCTCAAAGAACACCGTCAACATAAAGAACAATAATGGGAAATATAGAATAGTGTGGAGAACTTACGATTTGGGGCGTCAAACTGTGATCCAATCGGTGGAAGGGCTCATGTGATGATGGCAAGTCAATTATTGAGGAAAGAATATGTGCATTTGATTATGAAATGCAAGAGATCAAAGGTGGGGGGTTCTGATTTGTAGGGTTTCTATGTGAGAAGAAGATGAACAATGCGTAGAGATGTTCTATATGTATTGGTTATATGTATAGAAAGTGAAAAGGCGCCATGATTCAATTTTTTTTGGAGTTGTGCGTGATGACTGTACCAGGTGCACAGAACCAATAGGTGTGTGTCATGTGTTCTAGACATGATGTATTGGTAGAAAAGCCGATTGAATAGAGCACCAAAATGATTTAGACCGGCCAAATAATTGGACCGGGTTACGATATATCTTGGCTGGATGAAGTAATTTTGGTCATGCTTTTGCAGACGAAATTAAGGGGCAATAAGGGAATTTGTGCCAAGATATCTAAGTCGAGCTAATCGTACCTTTGCCATTGACCAAGCTATGGATTAGAGGGTTGCATGGTTTGGGCCATGCAGAGGAGGTCTAGCCAGTCAAATGTATTGCATGGTTTGATCGATCTGCCTTGGTCCATGTTGTTTTAAGTGGCCTGGCTAAGCCTCATTAGGCTTTAGGCTGAGATTAGGCCGATTTAGTTGTCTTCAATCAATGTGGCGATCAAGATTGAACTGAGCTATCTTCATTTGACTGGCCAAGCGTAATTGTTCACATGGTGAGGCGAGGATAGTTTGAGCGCCACATAATGTCAGTATGGTTACTATGAGAACTTGAATATACAAACAAAAAAAAAAATAATAATAATAATAATAATAATAATAATAATAATAATAATAATTATTATTATTATTATTATTATTATTATTATTATTATTTTACAAACCTCAAATATTTTACTTGTAAATCTTAAGGTGCAAATTAAATATTACTGAACAATCTTTTAATTAAATTTAAACCTAAAATAAATTTATGATGAAAGTCTTTAATTTGGAGATATGATTTATTATTAAAAAAAAATATAGGGGACAAGTTAATAAGTATATTTTAATATAATAATAGTTATATTTTATTTAAATTAATGGTGAAAGGAAAAATATATATATATATATATAAAAAAAACAAAGGATAATTATTTAGAGTTTTGTTTAGATATATAAAACAACCCTAGGGTTCCTAGAAATTCTAGGGTTCCTAGCAATTCTATAGCAGCAACAACAACAACGTCAGAGAGGAAGAGAGAGCAAGAGGTAGAAAAGAGAGAGGGAGAGAAAGAAACTTCCAGCACCTTTGTGGCTTAACAACTCTAAGATAACAATAAATCTATTCTTGTTCTATTATAGTGTGTGGTTTACATAGTTATGGTGCATGCGGGTGTTGTGAGTTGTTGGAAGAAAAAGGAATGGTTTGCTTGATTGGGATAGTGTTTTGTGTATATTATTATCTTACAATATTTTAAAGCGAATTAAGGAGCTAAAGTCGTTAGATAAGAATTCTGTACAAAATTACAAATTTTAAAAATCGAAGAATCATATCAAATGGATGAATTTTGAATTGAAATTTTTACAGTAGATTAATTACATATTGAACCTCATATCAGAATTTTCTCATAATTTTTGGAATTAAAAATCTATATTAACTGGTACATTAAAATCTGTCATCAAAATCTATGCTATCATGTTTTGTGAAACTGAATTGTATTGATTATTACCATCTGTATATAAAAGTCTAGGAAAATTATTCCACTGTGTGTGGTGACTCTAGCTACTAGGGAACAAATTCGGGTTGGGCTGTGATTATTCTAGTGCTCAACGATTGTAAGGAAAAGACCTAGGCTAGGCTAGGTGAGCTTTAATCGGATCATCTTAGAGAAAGGGCCCGGGTTGCTTCCCCTTGGTTCGATATTGGATCCAACGGGCTTATTGTCTTGAGAACTGTGTGGTGTGTTTACTTGTTATTCTTGGTACCCAAAAATTATTGGTGATCATGTTGTAATATGTTTTAAGTGGAGAATGTCATTTATTATGTTATTGAGGGATATAAGTATTTTAACTGTTGAACTGTAGAACCTTCTTTTTGAAACATATTATCTTTATCAAAACTGTATGTCAATCTAATTTCTGTGATATATATTTTATTTTGGAATTGAGACCTGTTTTCAAAACTGTATTTATTATTCATGTTGCTACACACTAAGCTATCAAGCTGACTTAGTTGTTTATCATTTCCAAGTGTTAGAAGGACTTAGAGTGGACTCATGGCGTAACGGGGACTCAATTGGATGGACCTCTAGGATATTCATTTATTTTGTTTTAGCATGTTATGTCGGATTTTGTGCATATATTGTGATTAGATTTTATTTAGAATTATTTTATTTTGTGGGCGGTTTGTGTCCTATTTAGTATATATCCTTTTTTTTTTTTGGAAGTTAGTTATGACTTGTTTTGCCATGCATATTTTTGGCATGTCATTGGATTGAGTTTGATTTATTTATTACTGGACTATTATTACATGTATTCTATGTGATTATGGTTTTGGTTTTAGGCTTAGATGTGCCTTTGGCTAAGGCCCTGTGAGCCACGGCCAGTCATGCTTGGGTTTGGACTGTGACAGTTGCACACCGCATTGGCTTCATATGGAACTCCATATAGCTCAGTTAGCAGAAGAAACCAATAAGGAAAATGCAGTTCAACTGCTCGGCTAGAAGCTGGACAAAGAGTTATGCCATATCACTTGGTTTGCAATGAGGAGGGTGTTAAAGGATAGGCGTTATGCTTTACGAATGTGATTCCCAAGAAGAATCTACGAAGAGGAGTTAGAAACCTATTAGGATTTTTCCATGCAAAACTTATAAAAGCTAAAACCTAACCTAATGTCAGGTATTGCAATTTTAGTACTCAAATTCATAAAGCTTTTTCTCTTTGTCTTATTTGCTGACTTAGGTATCGAAGGGGTTTTCGAGACACATCTGCTGGCTAGATCACGTTTGTGATTTCAAATCATACGGCGACGTTTGGAGGTACGTGAATTTGATCAACAAGATTATACAAGTGACGATTATTTCGTACTCGTACATATATCATTACTCAAAAATAAAATAAGACAAGTATCGAATGCAACAAAAATAAAAATTCTGAAACCTAATTCCTATCAATTGCCCAAAATGTTAAATGTATATATATATATATATATATAGAGAGAGAGAGAGAGAGAGAGAGAACGTTGAGTGAATATAAAAGCAATGAGACTTGTCCGGGAGAGAACGTTGAGTGAATATAAAAGCAAGGAGACTTATCCATCAAATAGTATCCACGGTGATAACAAAAAAGCAAAAATAACGTACAAAATTTTTAAACATAAATTATTTTATAATTTATGATAAAAAAAATATTTTACTTAAATTTTTTTTACTTACTTTCAAACCATGGACTGCGTTTGGTGAAAATTAGGGGCTGATTTGCCCTAAACCATGGGCTGGTTTCAAAGTCTTGGCTGGTTTTCTTGTCCAGTATTTGATTGGATAGAATTTTTTTTAAAATCAATTTGTTCAATGTGTCGTACCATTTTAGCTTAGCTGTGGACTTGTTTAAATTTATTTAGTAGATTATCTTGTTATTAGCTAGTAAGTGTTTCCCTTCAATGTTGCCTTTTAGAAATGTAATGAATTCATTATAATACCTAATTTTTTTGATATAAAAATATGGCTTACCTACCCCCGAAAAAAAATAATATAATATTTTCAAAACTCCATTTCTCTGTAATGGTGAATCTTATCTTAATTTTACTTTTCTTATTTAATATGAATAATAATTTTATATAGAATTTTAACTTAATTAAAATTAAATTTTTTTTAAAGTCCATGATATGAAGATTTTAAAGGATAAAGAATATTTTCATAGTAATATTTTCATAGAATCCGGATCACCCGTCGCCCTTTCCTGTCGCCATCCCCTGTCGCCCCCAAAACGACGTCGTTTTGGGGGCAAATTTTCAAAAAAAAAAACGCAGAGAAGAGGGAGGAAGGAGAGGAAGAGGGAGAGGGAGGAAGGCGAGGAAGAGGGAGAGGGAGGAAGGAGGGAGGAGGAGGATCCGGAGGCTGTGAGCTCGCCGTCCTCGTCCATCGCAGCCGTCGCAGCCGCCGTCGCAGCCGCCGTCCCACCTCGTCGCAGCACCTGCGACCACCGTCGCCTCCGCCTCCGACCGTCTCCACCTCCTCCGCCTCCTCCCCTATATGTAAGGCCCCCTCCAGTCCGGCCCCTCCTCTCCTCCTCCTCCTCCTCTTCCTCCTCCTCCCTCCTCCCTCCTCCCTCTGTCTTCCTCTCCTTCCTCCCTCTTCTGCGTTTTTTTTTTTTGAAAATTCGCCCCCAAAACGACGTCGTTTTGGGGGCGACAGGGGATGGCTACAGGGGAGGGCGACCGACGATCCGTTCCCTATTTTCATAATGGTTGGGGTGTCAAAATATTTTTCAAAAAAATTTTAATTTAAAAAAATTTCAAAACATAAATAAATTTCAAACAAATTTCTCTATATTTTGAAATTTTTCTAATGTACTCAATTTATCTGATTTTCTTTATATTTTTAAATTTTTTATGTTTTAAAATTTTTCTGATTTACTCATAAATTTCTTTATGCTCACAATTTTCTCCGTGTTGTGAGCAAATTAGATAAAATTGTGTTTTGATTACATATAAAAAAGAAACCAGATGATGCCATTGATATACATACATACATACATACATACATATTCATCTATATCTATATACAACAATGATTCATCCCACTAAAAACACCACCACTAATAGCACTAACGCATTAAAAAAGTAAAAAAAAAAAAAAAATTACAACTCCAAGACTAAAATATCACACATTAATGGCGGAACCCACTACCACCTAATTAGTGGGAGCACTAATTAGTGCTCCAAAGCATTTTTCATCTATATATGGCTTCTCTGGTTTGTCACCTTCATCTTCGTCTTCTTCAACGTCAACATCTTCTCTCTCTCTCTCTCTTCATCTCTATTCTCGAGTTGCTCGTTCAGCCACTGGAGATTTCTTCCCTCACCAGAACCTTCACTGCTCGCCTCAAGAATATTCACAGAGAAATTTCAGAGAGATCTCAGAGAAATTTCCCTTGCGAAGAGAAATTTTGAAAAAAAATCCAGAGAATTTTTTTCCATTCTCAACTTGAAACAAAGAGCCAAAAAGACAACCAATCAATGGTTGAAGAAGACAATTCTTATGCCTAATTTTCAAACTCTTACAATTCCATTAAGCATCAATTCAAATAGTACTTCGATGAGATGCCATTAATTGTTCTTGTTATATATATATATATATATATATGTATGTGTATGTGTATGTATGTGTGTGGACAATGTAATTTATTTTCAGTACTCTACTGTTTGAAAATGACAAGCAGATTGAGGGTTTGCTTGTGGGTGCTGGAACATCAGAAGCAACATGTAAAGGAATCAGTGACATCTCGGTTTCCTTTCTGCACCTCTTTTGGAGATGGTAAACTACTTCGATGATGCAAATTCGATTCTAATCTGTGCCAGGGTAGAGAAAGGGTGTGAGAAGAGAAAAGAAAAAGGAGGGAGAGAGAGCCAAAAAAAGAGGTGGCTGTGGCTCTGGCTGTGGCTGAGTTGAGTTGAGTGGGTGAGGGATTTTAAGTTACCAAATAAAATATTATGGTCCGTTTGGGAAGGACTTTTCTGGATTTTTTTGGTTATTTTAGTCACAAAAGATAAAATAGACTATTTTAGTCACAAAAAACAAAACATCACATTCAATCCATAATCATTACACTCTTCTCTCACAAAAAAGTCAAAAAAATCAAAAAGCTAAAAAGCTCTTCCCAAACCAAGCTTTTTAGCCCAGGCTAAAATAGTCAAAAAAATCAAAAAGCCAAAAAGCTAACCCACTTCCCAAACAGAGGCTATGAATCTTTTTTATTATCAAAAGTTGAAAAGGAATGTTAGATTAAATATTTCATTAAAATTAAAGTTTTTAATTATAAAAACTATTAATATTATATTAAAAATCATAAATAATAATTGGGCTAATTCTATTAAAATTTAAAATTTAAAATTTCAACTATAGTATAAAATGCAACATTTCTTGTTATTTGAAATTATGAATTCTTTTGGTGTAAAAAATGTAAAAGGGCTAATTCTATTAAAACTACAAAGAGTTATGAATATATATATATATATATACTATGACATATTTATATATTTGTCAGTGCATAAAATAGTTGATAAATCTTTATGCTTATGTTTTTGTTTATAAAAATTCATTTAATTTCAACAATTAAAAACATTTTTATTATACAATTTTATATAAAATAAATTATTAATGAAATAATTGGTTCATATTTTAATGAGAAAATTAAAATTAAAATAAAATATACTATGAATTATGATGAATTGGCATCTTGTGTTTTTGTTTACAACAATGCTAGAGAGTCACAATTTTTGTGGCCACAATGGTTCAAAACTATCAAAACGATATCATTTGGACATGTTTTACATCCAAAACAACATTATTTTGATAATTTTAAGTCATTGTGACCACAAAAATTGTGACCCTCAAACATTTTCCTTTTGTTTATTTGAGCGAGGTATCTTGTGTATGTCTTCTCTATGCATATAATGACATAAAGAGCATGAGACACCAGAAAAATTGAGAAGACACACACAGACACAGACAAAGAAACACAGATAGCAAAAATGTCTAGTTTTTTGAAATTGTTAGAGCAGCAAGCACCTTCTTTGTTCTTGTTGAATCCCTTATCTCTCTCTTTCCTTTCCATGTTCTTCTTGTTCCTCCTCTTTATCAAATGGCTCACCAATAGTGCAAATAGCAACAAAAATCGACCACCCTCACCACCGAAGCTCCCAATTATTGGAAACTTCCATCAAATCGGCTTGTTTGCACACCGCTCACTCCGATCCTTAGCTGAAAAACATGGTCCAATTATGCTGCTTCACCTGGGCAGTAAACCAACACTAGTAATTTCATCCGCTGATGCAGCTTCTGAGATCATGAAAAACCATGATCTCAGCTTCGCAAACAGGCCCAAATCAAAAATCTTGAAGAGACTTACGTACGACTACAAGGATGTTTCAGTGGCTCCTTATGGTGAGTTTTGGAGGCAGATGAAGAGCATTTTTGTGCTCCAGCTTTTGAGTAACAAAAGAGTTCAGTCTTTCCACAATCTAAGAGCAGAAGAAATAGCCCTCATGATGAACAAGATCAAAGAGTCTTCTTCTTTGTCATTGCCAGTGAATTTAAGCGAAATGTTTACATCACTTACGAATGATGTGATAAGCATGGCAGCTTTTGGGAGGAAGTACGGCGATGGCGAAAGTGGTAAGAAGATGAAGCAGCTGTTGAAGGAATATTTAGGGCTATTAAGTCGTTTTGACATTGGGAGCTTATTTCCATGGCTGGGTTGGATTGTTAGCCGAGTCAATGGATTGGATGCTGAAGTAGAGAGGGTAGCCATAGAGCTTGATGATTTCCTTGAGGGTGTACTTGTAGAGCGAATGAATTGCTTGGAAAAAGAGATCTCTAGTAATGAAGGCAAGGAGGATTTTCTTGATATTTTGCTTAGGATATATAAGGATAGTATAGTGCTGGTATTTCTATTGATAAAGATAGCATTAAAGCTGTCATTTTGGTAACACTCTCTCTCTCTCTCTCTCTCTCTCTCTGTGTGAGCATTTGAAAAATCTAAAAATTTTCTAGGTATTGATTTGTGATTATGTATCAATTTTAAGCAATATAACAATCACAATCAAACAATCAAGACAAATCAACACAACGATTTTAACGTGAAAAAACCACAATTGGAGCACCTCCGATTGTGATAAAAAATCACGGGCAACTGCCACAAAACAATCCACTAAGAAGATATAAAGGAATTACACAAGTATACTTTCAATTACTTAGCGAATCCACACCCGAATTGAACCAACCCCTATGTGCCTCTTCCAACCCCGTCTTCACCTCGGAATTGTTTTGACGATGAGCCATTTTAGAATCCACCAAGCTTCAGGCTCGAATTCCCTAGAATCTACTGAAGAACAACTCTCTCTTTTTGTGTAGAATAAACAAACAAACCTTTGATGTATGCTTCTTAAATCACGAGTTGAATACTCAATGAAACATCAAAGAAAACTAGCAAAATAGCCCCAGATATAAACCTTAGAACCCAAGAAGAAGGTCTGGAGGTGTTACCCTAGAATCTGACTTAAACACGTATTTATAGAAAACTGTCCCGCAATCTCCGCTCGAGTGTCAGATTGGCTGCTCGAGCGGACCTACGATCGAGCGCTGAAAGTTCCGATCGAGCGGGAAAAAAAAAACATCTAGTATTTTTGCAAGCGAATAAACTTCTGGAACTTAGCATTCTCCACTCGAGCGGGGGAATGTCCGCTCGAGCGGACAGGCAACTTTGAATACATTTTTGCATTTTGCTTCGGGGCGCTGCCCCGGACCCGCCAAAGAATGCTGTCCGCTAGACCCCTGCGAGTTGACCGGGCAACTTGATCCCCGTCATAATCAGCAAAGTGGCAATCTTGAAAGAATTAACATCACAAAACTTCTCTACAAGGCACAATTCGGGTTGGATTCGCATCTAAAAACTCATAGTCTTACTGAAATAAAAAGTTCGAAAACAAATACAACTTAAAGGAGTTTTGTCAAACGGGATTGCCAAGAATAAAAACCTAACACTTACCATTCAAATTGGGGTTCAAGACTGATTAACTATGTGACACTTGTCTATCTTTCCGTTTGTTGCAGACTACCTTTGCAGCTGGAACTGATACAACGTCAACATTTCTAGAGTGGGCAATGACAGGATTGTTAAGGTACCCTAGAGTCATGAAGAAAGCGCAAAACGAGGTGAGAGAAGTTGTTAGAGGAAAACATGACATAACAGATGATGATTTGGAGAAAATGCACTACTTGAGAGCCGTGATTAAGGAAGTTTTCCGCTTTCATCCCCCAATTCCATTACTGGGGCCAAGAGAAGCAAGGCAAGATGTCAAAGTGATGGGCTATGATGTTGCTGCTGGAACAATGGTTATGACTAATGCTTGGGCGATTGGGAGAGACCCTGCTGTGTGGGATGAGCCAGAGGAGTTTAGGCCAGAGAGGTTCTTAAATTCTGCTATTGATTACAAAGGGATGGACTTCCAATTGATTCCATTTGGTGCTGGAAGGAGGGGTTGCCCAGGAATCTCTTTTGCAATGGCTGTGAATGAGCTGGTCTTAGCAAATCTGCTACACAAGTTTGATTGGGAGTTGCCTGGTGGAGCCAAAGCTGAGGATTTGGACATGACTGAATGCCCTGGTGTCACAATCCACAGAGGAATTCCTCTTCTTGCTGTTGCAATTCCATGGTCAAGCTAGATAGTAAAAAATAAAAATTAATCTACCAAAAACAAGGCAATGTTTAGCCTTGTGATCTCCCTACTTTTCTAACCTTTTAGATAAGGTTTTTTTTCCCCTTTGCTAAGCTTTTGAACAAAGAGAATGTTTTTTATGGGGTACGAAAACTAAAGGGTGAAAATTGGAGGCTGTAAAAAAATTGGAGACCTTGGGCGACCGACTAATCGGCCTAAAGCAAGGGTCACCTCCATATATTCTAGGGGAAATGCAAATTAAGTGGAGTTTTCAAAAATAATTACGTACCAATGAAAAGTTCATGTCTTTAATAATTAAAGTTTATAAACTTTATCATTAATTTGAATTTTTTTTTTTCTTTTTTTCTTTTTTTTCCCAACCATCCACTGATGGGTTATTACCCCTATATTATATATATGTTTGGGTGGAAGAATTCACAGCCTAGGTCGCAATGGGAAATTTCGTGTAAATATTGTATCATCCAAGGAGAAACTTGCCGAAGAAGTTTGCCAATGCAAAAACCGTGGATTTAAGCACGGCTGGATCAAGGCACTTCAGCAAGCTGAGGCTCTCCAGGCAGCAGGGTTGGAGTCGGCGTTGCCGTTGTACCAACAGAATGATTTCCCCTACTCCGCTTTTCAAATTGAGAAGAGTGATGATGAAGGAGCCGCCAAACAGAAGAAAACCTTGTAATGCTCACTTTAAGTGAAATCATGTATTTATTTTTCTGATTTTTAATAAGAACGCTTAGTTTTCAATTTGTAGCGTATTATATTGGTACACATTTTATTCTGAATGTTCGCACGTTTTAGATTATGTGTATGCAGTGTGAACAATCTCATTTTGAAAATTTGCATTTTTCGGCTTTTGTTTATACGGTCTATACGAATGCCATACTTTGATCGGCCCAAGGACGTTATGCACGATGGGGCTCCGAATCCGAATCCGGAAGCTTTATCGGCCAAAAGACGGGGCAAATCTCCGAGCGTCGGTTGTTGATTCGGCTTCGCCACTCATCCAACGTAAGCTTTGATTCAGCGACGCCGTATATATAAAAAATACCCATTGTGATGTTTAAACGCAGATCGCGTTCAAAACTGTGTAATCATCGCCTGATTCAATAAAATGTTCTATTTTAAATGTGCTTCGTTGTAATTTTCATTCGGCACACACGTGTTTGACCGGCCCGAGATAAACGGGTTTTTGCCGACTCGATATGAGAGCATTCAACATTAAGTATTTAATCGGCATAATTATGTTACGCACGGGGGCTCCGAATCGTGACATCCACGAAGGGTGCTTCGAATCTAGAGAATTTTTCAGCCCAAAGACGTCGTGCGCCGATGGCACTCTGAATCTGGAGGCTTTTTCGACCCAAGGACGTCATACACTGATGGGGCTCCGAATCGTGATATCCACGAAAAGCATTCTGAATCCGAAGGCTTTTTCGGCCCAAGGACGTCATACGCCAATGGGGCTCCGAATCCGGAGACTATTTGGTGAACCGTGATATCCACGAAGGGCGCTCCGAATCCAGAGGCTTTTTCGGCCCAAAGACGTCATACGCCGATAGGGCTCCGAATTCGGAGACTTTATTTGGCCAATCATGATATCCACGAAGGGCGCTCTGAATCCAGAGGCTTTTTCGGCCCAAAGACGTCATGCGCTGATGGGGCTCTGAATCCGAAGACTTTATTTGGCCAATCGTGATATCCACGAAGGGCACTCCGAATCCGGAGGCTTTTTCGGCCCAAAGACGTCATGCGCCGATGGGGCTCCGAATCCAGAGACTTTATTTGGCCAATCGTGATATCTACGAAGGGCGCTCCAAATCCAGAGGCTTTTTCGGAACACCGTTGAATTGGAATTTGTAGTGAGTAAATAGGGATCTTTGTATTACAAAAAATGAGATGTACATGGCGAACAGTTCAGAACAAACATCATGTCCCACAAGTCAGGTCAATGATAAAATTTGCGTAAATGGGTGGAATTCCAAGGCCGTGGCAGACTCCTTCCTTACATGTCTTTGAGTCGATATGCCCCTACTCCTACGATCGAATCAATCTGATAAGGGTCATCCGAGTTAGGACCCAATTTTCCATCAACCAGTTTCTTGGCAGCTGGAAGTACCTTCTTCAGGACCAACTCTCCTGGTGTGTAACGGTGCAACTAAACACGTTGATTATACGACTTAGCAAGCTGCTGTTGATACCGCACCATAGATGCGAGGGCACGGTCTCTTCGTTCTTCAATCATAACCAAATCCAAGGCCAGCATCATATCATTTTGGCCCATATCAAAAACTGTCGATTTCAAGGTTGGGAGGCCGACCTCCACAAGTATGATTGCCTGGGTTCCAAAGCATAGAGCAAACGGCGTTTCCCCAGTAGACCACCTCGGCGTAGTTCGATGAGCCCACAACACACTCGGCAATTCTTCGACCCACTTGCCTTTAGCTTTCTCCAGCCTCTTTTTGATGCCATCCAAGATGGATTTGTTAGAGGCTTCAACCTGACCATTGCTTTGTGGATAAGCCAGCGTGGAAAAGTAAGGCCATATACCATACTTGCTGCACAACTCTCGGTAGACACCACAATCGAACTGGGTGCCGTTGTCCGAGATAAGTGCTCTTGGAATGTCGAACCATGTTATGATCTTTCTCCAAACAAAACGCTTCACGTCAGTATCTCGGATGTGGGTTAGTGCCTCCGCTTCTACCCATTTTGTAAAATAATCTGTCGCGACAATCAAAAATCGCTTGTTACCCGGGGCACGAGGCAGTGGTTCGACGATGTCAAGTCCCCATTAGGCGAACGGCCAAGGACTGGTTATGGAGCTTAGCTCTTCAGCACGCAAATGGGTCAAAGGAGAGAACTTCTGGCACTGTTCACACTTTCTTACGTAGCATTCGACACCTGCTCTCATTGTCAGCCAGTAATACCCCTGTGTCACGGCTCAATGAGCCAACGACCGCCCGCCAGAATGGGCGCCACAACTACTTTAATGTATTTCAGTCAGAAACTCCTCGACTTTGTCCGGATGCACACATTCCAAATATGGACCAGAGAGGGATTTTTTATAAAGCCTTCATTGTGGATCCAATTAGTATCGCAGGGCTTTGTTTCGTAACTTGTGCGCTTCTTTCTTGTCCTCTGGGAGCTGTTCGGAAGACAGGAATGCAGCAATGGGATCCATCCAACTCGGTCCAGATTCTATAACATTGACCTGGACTTCCTCCGAAGGGCCAATGCTCGGCTCTGGGATGAAACCTACTTCGATGGTTCGTTTAATCTCTGAGTTAATGGCGGAGGCTAGGCAACAAGGGCATCTGCATGAGTGTTCTGATCACGTGTTATCTGGTTCAATTCATGATGGTCAAATTTTGCAAGTAAGGAGTTGGCCGTTTTCATGTAAGCCGCCATACGGTCGTTTCTTGCCGTGTACTCTCCCTTTAGCTGATTGATCACCAGTTTTGAATCGCAAAATACAAGCAAACGCCGAGCACCCAGAAGATGTGCATTTCGCAAACCGGCTAGAAGGGCCTCGTATTCGGCTTTGTTATTTGATGCTTCGAAGCCGAGCTTGACGGCCTGCTCAATTATTGCGCTGTCGGGAGCCATGATTACAACTTCGGCTCCGCTGCTCCGTTGATTGGATGATCCATCATAGTACAACTGCCAAATGTCCCCAACATAAATTCTCCAATTCGGCTTCGGTCGAATCTTATCAGACTTGAAATCGGCGAGACCCCTAGTGTCACGACCCGAACCCGACCCCGTGGGTTAAGGACGTAACCGGCCAGTAATCATGAGATTACCTACGGCCTCAAACTGTCGGAAACGTATTTTAACAGAGTTAATGGGGGCCAAACGGAAGCAAAATTAAAAACTTTGTCCATAGAGCCATGCTTATATGCACATCAAACAAACCATACTCAGATACGTTAATAACTCACATCAAAAGTACGGTTTCACAAAATTCATTACAGACAGGATCGTCCAAAACGAGTCAACCTATAACAGACTATGTACAGACATGCACTAGGTCCTTGCCAACAAGACAAAACATAGGTACATAGTAAAAGGGCAAGGATGGTCTCATGCGCGAGGCACAAGGCTGACTCTCCCAAAACTCCTGTTGTTTCTAGCAGACTTCACTGGGGCTGGGTTTGGACTTCCCTTGGCTCACCTACAAATACATGAATGAGCGTGAGCGATAGCCCAGTGAATAATATCAGATACAACAGTTACATAACAATATGTAGAACAACATGCTCCAAACGGCCTTGGGCCCAATTCATACTTCTGTTTAACAACCAAATATATATAACTATACGAAATGCAAGTCAAGTAACTGTAGTTCCAAACATTCTGGCCTTTGGCCCATCCGGGTTTCCATTCATGGCAAGACGGCCTTGGCCCATTCGTTCATGTCAAAACGGCCTTTGGCCCATTCATTCATGTCAAAACGGCCTTTGGCCCATTCATTCATGTCAAAACGGCCTTTGGCCCATTCATTCATGTCAAAACGGCCTTTGGCCCATTCATTCATGTCAAACGGCCTTTGGCCCATTCATTCATGTCAAAACGGCCTTTGGCCCATTCATTCATGTCAAAACGGCCTTTGGCCCATTCATTCATGTCAAACTTTTGTCCACAATCCCAATTAACAACTCATAATATTTATAGGGGAACAACAATTGGACATTGACAAGTTTTCAAATATTGATATTACTCACAGTGATCGGCTTGTGGATGCGCCCTGGAGCTTGACCCTACACATTTCATGAATACAAAAGGGTCACTAACAGTTCAATCCGTTCTTTAATTCACATATTCCTCTTTAGGCTTTGTTCTTATCTCATTAACTCATTTACAATGCTTAACATATGCCTAAGAGTGCTTACAAGTGAAAGGGAACGGAAAACGAATCACAGAATGCATGAACAAAATTCCAGGAAACAGGGTCCCCGCTCGAGCGTACACTTCTCCGCTCGAGCGGACCCTTAAGGCCTGCAGAAGTACTGGTTGCACGAAAGATGCGCTCGAGCGTGGAATAGAGCGCTCGAGCTGAAGGCCTGTCTACAAAAATCCACGCTCGAGCGTGGAGTGTCCCGCTCGAGCGGACATCCAACTCTGCAAAAATGCTGGGAGCACGATTTTCCCGCTCGAGCGGCCATTACCCCGCTCGAGCGGACCTCAAAAATCTGGGTTTCCCAGATCGTGTTCTTGAGCTCCAAATCGGTTTTCCATCTACATTTCTTGCATGCAATGGTTCAAATTACACATTTACACAAGCTAACATGCTACCAATGCAAGATTACAACATTAGGAAAGCTCAATTACATGAATTATCTACATGCATGTCCCAAAATATCTCAAACCCATCATCAACATGCTCAAATTCAAACATTCAAGACTCATACCCCCCATGATTTGTACATGCATGTGGGAGATGCTCATCATTCTCAACTTAGGTGGTACAAATGGTGATTACAACATGAGCTTTAACCAAAACTCTACATGAATCATGTGTTTCAAGCTCAAACATGCAAACTCAAAGTAATTTCTTACATGCATGAGTTCTAAGACTTCAAACTCAACAAAAATCAACTCATTACAAGTTCTCGATCACAAACAACCCTTGAACTTACAAATTACAAGTAAGAGTCCATGAATTCACTTACCTAAGAGCTTCAACACTCAAGCTCTAGCCAAATCTTGAGCTAGATCTTCAAATTCCCAAGTCTTGAGCCCAACTTACACAAATCTCTCCCTTTTTCTCTCCATGGCCGGCCTCTCTCTCACTCTTAATTGTCTAACTCAGATTTTGAGTTTTTAAGAGAGCTAAAGGAGAGTGCAATACAAATATACAACAAGCCCCACTAACAAATATTTTAATATAAAATAATGGGGTACTTAATTTATTATTTTAATCAATTTAAATTGACCAGAATCAATTTTCAATTAAATTTCACCGTAGGCTCCAAAAATTATGCCAATCACAATGGCGAAATCAATTTCGGGTTCTGTGGCCGATAAGGCCTCCAATTTAATTTCCAAAGCTGATTATTCACACAGATATTCCTACGGTGAACAGGTAAAACTTTCAAAATCACCTATATTCACATAATGGCACATAAAATCATGGTAAACACATAATCACACTCAATTTAAGGACCAATTAGCATATTACGGAACAGGGGTATTACA
Organism: Camellia sinensis; assembly: GCF_055761805.1. Classification (NCBI taxonomy): domain Eukaryota; kingdom Viridiplantae; phylum Streptophyta; class Magnoliopsida; order Ericales; family Theaceae; genus Camellia; species Camellia sinensis. Next base: position 79,189,421 of record NC_138964.1, read on the forward strand.
GTCTTCCCCCCTTTAGGAAGTTTGGTCCTCCAAACTTAATTTACCTTCGTCGGGAAACAAATGTGGATAGCGTAGACGCATTTCCTCCTCTTTTTCCCATGTAGCATCTGTCCCATAGTGTTCCTTCCATTCCACTTTCACCATTGGAATGGATCTGTTTCTCAATTCTTTCACTTGTCGGTCAACAATTCTTTCCGGCCATTCAGCATATTCCATATTTTCATCAATAGCAACCCGGTGATAATCAATCACATGCAACGGGTCTTGGAGGTAATCCCTCAACATCGACACATGGAATACGTTATGGATTTGCTCGAATCCCGGTGGCAAAGCAACTCTATAAGCAACTGGGCCAAGCCTCTCCAAAATCTGAAACGGACCAATGTATCGGGGCGACAACTTGCCCTTTTTCCCAAACCTGACTTGGCCTTTCATCGGAGAAACTCGGATGAACACATGGTCACCGACCTCATACTCAAGAGGTCTTCTCCGAACGTCTGCATAATTCTTCTGTCGGTCTTGAGCTGTTTTGAGCCTTTGCCGAATAGTTTTGATCTTTTCAGAGGTGTCTTGTACAATTTCGGGCCCAAGCAAAGCTCTGTCTCCGACCTCTGTCCAACAAATAGGTGATCTACACCTCCTACCATACAAAGCCTCGTATGGTGCCATACCGATGCTGGAGTGGAAGCTATTATTATAGGCAAATTCTGCAAGTGGCAAGTAGTCTTCCCAACTCCCCTGAAAATCCAAAGCACACATGCGAAGCATATCTTCCAAAGTCTGTATTGTTCATTCTGACTGCCCATCTGTCTGTGGGTGGAATGCAGTGCTGAACCTTAGTTCTGTTCCCATAGCTTCCTGCAAACTCTTCCACAATCTAGATACAAATTTCGGATCTCTATCCGACACAATGGATACCGGAACTCCATGTAAACGGACAATTTCATCAACATAAATAGTAGCCAACCTATAAGCGGTAAACGTAGTTTTGACAGGCAGAAAATGGGCAGATTTAGTCAGTCTATCAACTACAACCCAAACAGAATCCATACCTCGGGAAGTCCGAGGTAGGCCAACAACGAAATCCATAGTCACATGTTCCCACTTCCACTCAGGAATAGGGAGAGGTTGAAGTAGACCGCCTGGTTTCTGATGTTCAGCCTTAACCTGCTGACACTGGAGGCACTTGGACACATATTCTGCAATCTCTTTCTTCATTTTAGGCCACCAATAGGTTTGTTTCAAATCCCGATACATTTTATTGTTACCCGGATGCATAGCAAGTACGGATCTGTGGGCTTCATCTAAGACCCTCTTCTTTAGTTTCGTGATATCTGGGACACATATTCGGTTTCGAAATTTCAACATTCCATTCTCGACACCGAACTCCGCTTTTGGGCTTACTTCAAATTCATCAATTACCTTTCTGAGGAACTCATCCTCTTTCTGTTTTTGCTTGATTTCATCAACAATTGCCGGCTCGGCTGTAATAGTGGCTATCAATCCGCCCTGTTCACACACTACCACTTCAATTTCAGACTTTTCAAAGTCTTGCAAAATCTCCCTTTGTTCAGTAAGCAAACAAGCCATACTCCCTGTTGATTTCCTGCTCAAGGCATCAGCCACTGTATTAGCTCTTCCGGGGTGATACTGAATTTCTAGGTCGTAATCTTTTATCAATTCCAGCCATCTTCTCTGACGCATATTCAACTCTTTCTGCGTGAAGAAGTATTTTAGGCTTTTATGATCTGTGTAGACTTCACACTTTGCCCCATACAAATAATGCCGCCAGATTTTCAAAGCAAAAACAACTGCGGCCAATTCTAGGTCATGTGTTGGATAATTCTTCTCATGTGGCCTCAACTGTCGGGAGGCGTAAGCAATAACCTTTCCATTCTGCATTAACACACAACCCAAACCCTTATAAGATGCGTCACTGAAAATCACAAAATTTTCCGTACCTGAAGGTAGTGTCAAAATTGGTGCAGTGGTCAATCTTGTCTTCAATTCATGAAAGGCTGATTCTCTTTCACTATTCCACTCAAATGGTTGTCCTTTACGTGTCAATTGGGTAAGAGGCACAGCTAATTTCGAAAAGTCCTTTACAAACCTTCTGTAGTACCCAGCTAAGCCCATGAAACTGCGAACTTCTGTCACATTAGTTGGTGTAGGCCAATTCACAATTGCTTCTATTTTCTGCGGGTCCACTGAAATTCCTTCCTTGTTGACCACGTGCCCTAAGAAAATAACCTCATCCAACCAAAACTCACATTTCTTTAACTTAGCAAATAGTTTTCTTTCCCGAAGTATTTGTAAAACAATCCTCAAATGATGTTCATGTTCAAGTTTATCTTTAGAGTAAATCAAAATATCATCGATGAAGACTACAACAAACTCATCAAGGTAGGTTTTAAAAATTCTATTCATTAGGTCCATAAACGCTGCCGGAGCATTAGTCACTCCAAATGGCATAACAAGAAATTCAAAATGACCATACCTCGTTCTGAATGCGGTTTTCTCAACATCCTCTGCTTTAACCTTCAGCTGATGATACCCAGATCTCAAATCAATCTTAGAAAACACCCGTGATCCCTGCAACTGATCAAATAAGTCATCAATACGGGGTAAGGGATATTTGTTCTTTATCGTTACCTTGTTCAATTCCCGGTAATCAATGCACAGGCGTAAGGTACCATCCTTTTTCTTTACAAATAACACTGGTGCGCCCCAAGGCGAAGTACTAGGCCGGATAAACCCTTTATCAAGAAGGTCTTGCAACTGTTCTTTTAATTCTTTCATTTCGGCTGTAGCCATCCTGTAGGGAGTTTTAGAAATAGGCTGGGTGCCTGGCACAGTTTCAATAGTAAACTCTATCTCCCTGTCTACCAATTCCCCTGGTAATTCATTTGGAAACACATCTGGGAATTCTCTAACAATGGGAATATCATTCAATTCAACATTCACGGATTGTTCAGTCAATACATAACACAAATAACCCTGGCATTCCTTCCTGATCAATTTACATGCTTTCATTGCAGATATCAAATATGGTGGAGGTACTACCCCATTTCCCACAAACACAATTTCTTCCTATTCTGGTGGTTTAAACACAACCCTCTTTGTCACACAATCTACATATAGGGTAGCATCCTCAATATGCATGTCACAAAACCGATATATATAGTCACATAACACAGATTCCCCCGATGGAGCAGACACACACAACAAATATGGCAACAATTCTAGGGGTCTTTTCAGTCTAGATGCAAATGCATAAGTCACAAATGAATGCGTCGATCCAGAATCAATTAACACAAAAGCATCCTGATTACATATCGAGATAGTACCTGAGACAACGACATTGGCATTCCGTGTATCACCCGGAACGAGTGCAAAGACTCTCCCTTGTCTCACTGTATTCCCAGTAGTAGCAGATCTCAAAGTGTTTCCCGGCTTCGGGATCGATGCAGTGGAGCTAGCAGCTATCTTCCCACTATTCTGATTACAATCTCGGGCTATATGCCCTTGTTTCCCACACTTAAAACAGGCTCCTGATGTACGGTAACAGACTCCACGGTGCTTTTTGCCACAAGTGTTGCACATGGGAGCTGGGTCTCGGGAAGAACTGGAAGTAGTTGAGGAGCCCGTGTTTTGATTTTTCAAGAATTTCTTCTTCGAAAAGAAGCCTTGTCTTTTGTTGCTTTTCCATTCGATTGTTGGCTTAGCTTGCCTAGCTATGTTGGCCTCTGATATGATGGCCAGGTCAAGCACCCCGATGTAGGTCTCCAACTTCAGGACATTCACTCGCTCTAGGATGTCACTTCGGAGCCCACCTTCAAAATGCCTTGCCTTCTTATAATCAGTGTCAATTACGTGTGGTGCAAACCTGGCCAATTCAGTAAATTTGGCTTCATACTCAGCTACAGTCATGCTGTCTTGCTTGAGTTCCATGAACTCTGCCACTTTCCTGTCCCGGACACATTGCGGGAAGTACTTGTCATAGAAGATTTCCAAAAATTTCACCCAGTCAACATCCCTGTGGTTTTCTCGCATCAACATCCACCATCTTCTCGCTTCGTCTTCTAGCATAAAAGTGGCTAGAAGTACTTTCTGTGTATCCGAGCACGGAAATACTTCAAACAGTTTTTCGATCCCAAGAACCCAAGCTTCCGCTTTCAAAGGATCCAGTCCACCATGAAACTGTGGTGGTTTCATTTTCTTGAACTCCTTGGTGAGAGCGATTATCCGATCATCATTTTGATTATCTGGCACGGGTGGTGCCGGAGGTGGAGGTGGCGGGTGTGGTTGCTGCCACTGTTGTTGCCACTCCTGTTGTTGTCTCAAAGCTTCTGCCATTTCCTGAATCAGTCTTTCCATTCTGTCCAGTCTGGCAGTAGAGGATTCCTCTAACTCATCACCTCTGGTTCTCACCATCTGATTAAACTTGCATTATATTCCATACCAAAGGTACACGAGTACACATACACTAAGGAGCACACATTTCCAGATAATTTGTAATGCAAGTAGTTCACAACTTACACATATAATTATTCATAACAAAACATTTAAGCATATAATCAATGCTTCCAAACTCGTACTTATCACATGAATGCATCCTAGATCTTATCTAGACGCTTATTGCTCTTTTTGGACAAGTGTGTGAGTTATTAACTGGTGCTCTGATACCACTTTGTCACGACCCGAACCCGCCCCCGTGGGTTAAGGACGTAACCGGCCAGTAATCATGAGATTACCTACGGCCTCAAACTGTCGGAAACGTATTTTAACAGAGTTAATGGGGGCCAAACGGAAGCAAAATTAAAAACTTTGTCCATAGAGCCGTGCTTATATGCACATCAAACAAACCATACTCAGATACGTTAATAACTCACATCAAAAGTACGGTTTCACAAAATTCATTACAGACAGGATCGTCCAAAACGAGTCAACCTATAACAGACTATGTACAGACATGCACTAGGTCCTTGCCAACAAGACAAAACATAGGTACATAGTAAAAGGGCAAGGATGGTCTCATGCGCGAGGCACAAGGCTGACTCTCCCAAAACTCCTGTTGTTTCTAGCAGACTTCACTGGGGCTGGGTTTGGACTTCCCTTGGCTCACCTACAAATACATGAATGAGCGTGAGCGATAGCCCAGTGAATAATATCAGATACAACAGTTACATAACAATATGTAGAACAACATGCTCCAAACGGCCTTGGGCCCAATTCATACTTCTGTTTAACAACCAAATATATATAACTATACGAAATGCAAGTCAAGTAACTGTAGTTCCAAACATTCTGGCCTTTGGCCCATCCGGGTTTCCATTCATGGCAAGACGGCCTTGGCCCATTCGTTCATGTCAAAACGGCCTTTGGCCCATTCATTCATGTCAAAACGGCCTTTGGCCCATTCATTCATGTCAAAACGGCCTTTGGCCCATTCATTCATGTCAAAACGGCCTTTGGCCCATTCATTCATGTCAAACGGCCTTTGGCCCATTCATTCATGTCAAAACGGCCTTTGGCCCATTCATTCATGTCAAACTTTTGTCCACAATCCCAATTAACAACTCATAATATTTATAGGGGAACAATAATTGGACATTGAGAAGTTTTCAAATATTGATATTACTCACAGTGATCGGCTTGTGGATGCGCCCTGGAGCTTGACCCTACACATTTCATGAATACAAAAGGGTCACTAACAGTTCAATCCGTTCTTTAATTCACATATTCCTCTTTAGGCTTTGTTCTTATCTCATTAACTCATTTACAATGCTTAACATATGCCTAAGAGTGCTTACAAGTGAAAGGGAACGGAAAACGAATCACAGAATGCATGAACAAAATTCCAGGAAACAGGGTCCCCGCTCGAGCGTACACTTCTCCGCTCGAGCGGACCCTTAAGGCCTGCAGAAGTACTGGTTGCACGAAAGATGCGCTCGAGCGTGGAATAGAGCGCTCGAGCTGAAGGCCTGTCTACAAAAATCCACGCTCGAGCGTGGAGTGTCCCGCTCGAGCGGACATCCAACTCTGCAAAAATGCTGGGAGCACGATTTTCCCGCTCGAGCGGCCATTACCCCGCTCGAGCGGACCTCAAAAATCTGGGTTTCCCAGATCGTGTTCTTGAGCTCCAAATCGGTTTTCCATCTACATTTCTTGCATGCAATGGTTCAAATTACACATTTACACATGCTAACATGCTACCAATACAAGATTACAACATTAGGAAAGCTCAATTACATGAATTATCTACATGCATGTCCCAAAATATCTCAAACCCATCATCAACATGCTCAAATTCAAACATTCAAGACTCATACCCCCATGATTTGTACATGCATGTGGGAGATGCTCATCATTCTCAACTTAGATGGTACAAATGGTGATTACAACATGAGCTTTAACCAAAACTCTACATGAATCATGTGTTTCAAGCTCAAACATGCAAACTCAAAGTAATTTCTTACATGCATGAGTTCTAAGACTTCAAACTCAACAAAAATCAACTCATTACAAGTTCTCGATCACAAACAACCCTTGAACTTACAAATTACAAGTAAGAGTCCATGAATTCACTTATCTAAGAGCTTCAACACTCAAGCTCTAGCCAAATCTTGAGCTAGATCTTCAAATTCCCAAGTCTTGAGCCCAACTTACACAAATCTCTCCCTTTTTCCCTCCATGGCCGGCCTCTCTCTCACTCTTAATTGTCTAACTCAGATTTTGAGTTTTTAAGAGAGCTAAAGGAGAGTGCAATACAAATATACAACAAGCCCCACTAACAAATATTTTAATATAAAATAATGGGGTACTTAATTTATTATTTTAATCAATTTAAATTGACCAGAATCAATTTTCAATTAAATTTCACCGTAGGCTCCAAAAATTATGCCAATCACAATGGCGAAATCAATTTCGGGTTCTGTGGCCGATAAGGCCTCCAATTTAATTTCCAAAGCTGATTATTCACACAGATATTCCTACGGTGAACAGATAAAACTTTCAAAATCACCTATATTCACATAATGGCACATAAAATCATGGTAAACACATAATCACACTCAATTTAAGGACCAATTAGCATATTACGGAACAGGGGTATTACACCCAGTGAATTCGGCAATAAAGTCGGCAAGCACCTGTCCCTTGATTAAGGTCCTAGGTAAAAACTGAATGTCGTACTGGCCGAGTTCAAGAGCCCACTTTGAAATACGTCATGATGCTTCTGCACTTCGTAGTACTGATCGGAAGGGATAATCTGTTAGCACCCCAATGTTATGTCCCTGGAAGTAATGCATCAGTTTTCTTGCCGCCATGACTAAGGCTAGGATGAGTTTTTCCAGCGGAAGGTAGCGTGTTTCGGCGTCAACCATTGCCTTGCTCACATAATACACTGGCCGCTGCTCCCCCAGCTTTTCCTTTATCAGTACGGCGCTGACGGCCCTGTCGAAAACTGCCAGATACAAAATGAGCGGATCACCAGCAGCAGGTGTTGTCAAGAGTGATATTGAGCAGAGGTAGGTCTTGAGCCCGTTGAAAGCGGCTTCGCATTCGGCAGACCATTCAAAAGCCTTGCCCTGCCGTAGTGTATGAAAGAATTGTCGGCAACGATCTGTAGACCGACTAATGAACCTGTTGAGTGTGGCGGCCATCCTCATCAACTTTTGAACCTCTGTTACCGAACAAGGGAAGCCGAGTTCCAAGATTGCTGTGATTTGCCTCGAGTTGGCCTTGATTCCTCGGTGGTTGACAATGTAACCCAAAAACTTGCCAGAGCTGATCCCGAACACACATTTGGAAGCATTCAACTTCATTTTGTATTTGCGTAGAATGTTGAATATCTCCTCCAGATCGGCTATATGATTCTGCTCTTCCTTGGATTTGACCACCATGTCGTCAATGTATACTTCCATAGTATGGCCGAGTTGCTCTTTGAACATGGTGGTGACTAGTTTCTGGTAAGTTGCCCCTGCATTCTTCAGCTCAAAAGGCATAACCTTATAGTAGTAGGTTCCTTTTAGGGTGAGGAATGCAGTCTTGTCTTGGTCTTCTGGATGCAAGACAATTTGATGGTAGCCTTTGTAGGCATCGAGGAAGCTCATGTGCTGATGACGTGCTATAGCATCTACCAGTTGGTCTATCCTTGGGCGAGGAAAACAGTCTTTGGGGCAGGCTTTGTTTAGGTCTGTGAAATCAACGCAGACTCGCCAGGTCCCATCCTTCTTCTTCACAACCACAGTATTAGAGAGCCATGTAGGGTAGGTGACTTCCCTGATTTTCCCGGCATCCAGCAACTGATCAACCTCTTTAACAACTGCAGCAGTATGCTCTACGGCTGATCGCAGGCTTTTCTGGATGATCAGCTTGCATTTAGGGTCAACATTTAAGTGGTGTTGCGAAACAGACGGATCTACACCCGGCATCTCATATGGAGTCTATGCAAATATATCAAGGTTGCCAAGCAGGAAGGAAATTAGCTTTTGTCGGTCGGCTTGATTGAGGGAGGCGCCGACCATGAAGAACCTGTCTGGGTTGCCGTTGATTTCAATTCGATCTAGGTTTTTCGTGGCCTTTTCATTTGGGAGCCGCCCAACGTCGTCGAGGCTCTCGCGATCTGTTATCACAATAGAGTTCACTTGCAACTTCTTTGGCATCTTTTGAGCAAGGAGATAACATGCTTGTGCCGATTTCTGAGAGCCACGGATTTGCTCAATGCCGCGTTCTGTGTGGAAGCGTAGCAGCTGATGATAGGTGCTTGGCATGGCCTGCATAACATGCAACCAGGATCGCCCCATGATGAGATTATACGGTGGTGGCAGCCTGATGACCAAGAATTCCACATCCACTGTTCGGGAGCCGGCTCAGACTGGTAGTGTGATTTTTCCCAATGGGTATTCTGGATTGGCGTTGAAGTCGAATAATGGAAAAGGAGCCGAAGAGAGATCTGATTCTGAGAAGCTGAGTTTGGTGAATGTCTTGTAATACATAACCTCTTATGTGCTCCCCAGATCAATGAGTACACGCTCAATGGTGAATCGGTTTACCCGTAACTCAATTACCAAGGGATCGATGTGAGGAAGTGTCACTTCGGCCAGATCCGACTCATCAAAAGAAATGCTTGCGGCTTCATGGGACCGTTTAGCCGGAGTAAGTTGATTTTGGGGGTCGGGATTAGACTGAATAGTATGCACTGCGGATGAAATTGGCAGGCTGTATATCATGTGAATTACACCGAGCGGAGGTGAATCCTGTCTTAAGGCTATTGCTTTGGTTGGGTTGCCTTTTCGGACGTACTATTGAAGCCATCTATCTTGTACCAATTCCTCCAGGAGATCCTTCAATGCATAACAGCTATTAGTATCATGGCCATGGTCCTTGTGATACTCACACCGTCTATCTCGTCTTCTCGTGTCAGGAGGTCCCACCATTTTCGACGGCCATTTGAAGAACAGAAGGTGTTGGATTTTGGACATAACCGCACTGATCGACTTTGTCAACTCCGTATATTTCTTGTCGGCGCACCTCGTGCGCCTATTGTCAACTTCCAGCTGTTCATTTTCTCGGTGGGAGCATTGGTCACTTGATCAGTGGGAATCCTGTCTCTTGTCCCGTTTGGCCCGATGCCGTGGTTCGGGGCTCTAGGGTGCTACAGAATTTAACGACTGAGCAGTTTCAGTAGGAGCCGTCTTATTGGTCACATTTTCGGCTTTAACCCTCAAGGCATCATCTTCCACTTTACAATATTCTTCAACTTTCTCCATCAACGACCAAACTGTTTTGGAGGGTCGTCTGGTCAAAGAGCTGCGGAGGGCACTATCAAGATACAGCCCCATCTTGAAGGCGGTGATGGCTATGGAGTCATTGCAAGCATCGTCTACCAGATTGAAAACATTCCCAATACCTCGCCGAGTAGGCACGAAGGGTTTCCCCCAGTTGAATCTGCATTGCCCAGAGGGAATCGGCTTGCTTTGGCTGGACCTCATTAGTGATAAACCTTGCCCTGAAGGATTTTTGGAGTTGGTGGAAGCTTTTAATCGAAGTCGGCTCCAGTTTATAATACCACCTGACAGCTAGTGGTCCCAAACTGCTCGGAAATATTCTGCACATCAAAGCCTCATCATCTGCATGTAGCATCATGGCTTGCTTGTAATGGTGGATATGATCGGTGGGGTCTGATTTACCGTCGTACAAGGTGAATGACGGTGCTTCGAATTTCTTGGGTAGCACTGCCTTCACAATCTGTTGTACGAAGGGATCATGCTGGTCTTCTTTATCTGAGTTGTTTCGTCTGCGCTTACGCCTTATACGTGGACTCTCTTCAGAGGAACTGGAAGTTTCAGATCGTCCCTTCTTCTTAGGTTCCGGGGATAATGAGTCGGAGTCACTATCAGTGTCTTGTTGTCGGGCTCGAGATCGTCGACCTCCTGCCCTCACAGGTCGTTTCGGATCTTGGCGTACAGCTTGTTTGGACTTCACCACCTCCAAGGCCAAATCTTGACGGAGACATTTGTTTTCAGCGATCATGTTCTCCAACCTTTGCTCGTTTTGCTTTGCTTGTTCCATGATCGCTTGCAATGCCCCATATTTTGAAGTCGAGGGTGAGGCGAAGTTCAAAGCGCGTCTTACGGGGATAGTCTCCGGTCCAAGCATGTTTGCCGGAGTGAGGTCGTCTCTCTGCGTGGTTTCATCAGTGACTATCGGAGGGTCTTCCGTTATGCCCACCATGGATGTGTTTGAGTATTCCCACAGACGGCGCCAATTGTGGAGAAGTGGTTTGGAAATACTCTTCTGATCCTAGGGGACGCTAATGATCCTCCGCTAGTCACCTGAAAAGGAAATGAACACTCCGGTTGGGGGAGCCAGAATTAGCACTCTGACGGACAAGTCAGTCTCTACTCACTATGGATTACTTGTATTCTAAGCTAAGCATAATAGTTCTCACATACCTTTCTAGAACTAAAGATCTTGTATTTATAGTGCTCTCATTGGGCCTTGGGGCCTAGCCCAACCCTAGTCCTTTACATGTACATCTACTCGGCCCTTGTTTAACTGATAGGAATGCCGGCTAATCTATTCGGCCCTTCAATTGACTAGGGTTAAAACAGAGTAGAGGTCATGTTTTGGACCGGACTGGTCCACTCCTGTTGATCCAGAATTATTCGGCTCCCACATCTCTCTCTCTGCATGTCCGATCTATACACACATGTCTCACATAGAGGGGAGTAAGCACCCACTTCTATCAAGAGACAGACCTATCTCTGAAACTATCTCTCTCTCTCTCTCTCGGACTATCATCTTCGGTTCTATCTTGTGATGGGTTGGAGGGGTGTTAAAGTTGGTGGACCAAATAGAAATTCAATCTCTCTCTCTCTCTCTCTCTCTGTGTTGAATTCAGGGAGGGGAGAACACGAGAATAAAAAGGGGAGGAAGTTATGATATGAGGGGTGGGTGTCTAGAGAGAGAAAAGGTCGTGATGAAGGTGTGGTTCGTAGGGGTGGGTTGCATTTTGAAAATGAGAGATCTCACACTCTCTCTCTCGGGTTAGGGAGGGAAAGGGAGATACACGTTGAGCCGAAGAAGACCGCCGCTACTCCGCCCAATTCTCTGCCTTTATCGCCTCGTGATCTGGGATGTTCTGCCGCTCAAGGTAATCGATTTCTTTTAATTCTTCAAATCCTTAGACACTGTCACACCCCAAATCCGGGCATGACCGGCCGTGGCCCACAGGGACTTAGCCCAAGGCACACGTAAGCCTAAACACGAATCCAATCACATTGAACAACTGAACAATAGTCCAAAAATAAATAACCAAAACTCAATCCAGACATGTCACAATTATAAACGGCAAAATCAACCGTAATAAAAAAACCATCCAAACTTATGGGATATAAACAACCCACATATCAAAAATAATCCTAAATGAACTTCGATAAGAATAAATATAAATATGCACAAACTTGACATAACACTCTAAACTAAAGGAATGCCCTAGAGGTCCATGCAATTGAGTCCCTGCTATGCCATGAGTCCACTCTAAGTCCTTCTAACACCTGGAAGTGATAAAAACTAAGTCAGCTGATAGCTCAGTGAGTAGCAACATGGATAGTAAATATAGTTTTGAAAACAGGGTTCAATTCCAAAATAAGATATATATCACAGAAATTAGATTGGCATACAGTTTGGTAAATACAATCTGTTTCAAAAAGAAGGTTTCACAGTTCAATACTTAAAATACTCATGTCTCGCAAGAACATGATAAACGACATTTTTCACTTAAAACAGATTATAACATGAACACCAATACTTTTCTGGGTACCAATAAAAACAATAATCTGCCACACATTTCTCAGGCTATAAGCCCCGTTGGATCCAATACCGAACTAAGAGTCATCCTCAGGGTGGCACCTGGGCCTTTTCTCAAAGACGATCCGATTGAAGGTCACCTAGTTATTTTTAAAGGTCTGTTCCTTACAATCGTTGAGCACTAGAGTCATCACGGCCCAACCCGGATCTGTTCCCTAGCGGCCAGAGTCACCACACACAGTGGAATAATTTCCCTGGACTAAATACACACATGGTCCCAATAATCAATACACATCAGTTTCGCAAAACATGGTAGTTCATCATTATAAACATGAGACCAAAACAAGTAGTTTACAGTATGCCAAGTTCACACATGTTTCAGAAATAATTTGATTCAATTGATAATATAATAATTTATCAAAACAGTTTAATCATGAAACAACAATTTAATTTTCCAACAGTTCAGGGTAGGGGAACATTTATAAAAAATATGTAGCATGAAACTACTCACCTGGAAACGAAATAATATAATCCTTGAATAAAGTATGAAAGTCCAACTAGTGCCCTGAACCAATATGAAAACTACACGTCACTACTAATTTAAAAATACTAAAGAATACGAACTAAGTAACTCAAACTAAAGCGCACTAACACGGCTCAACCCAACTCACCGTTACTCTTAAATATTACCTAAGTTTATGTTCTTCAAGGTCTAAAATCACCCAAGACATAGGTTCCGATCGAAACTTAATTAATTGTGACTTTAAGATAAAACAAAATTTCAAACAAGCCTTCCCAACCTATTCGCTAACTTTGAAAATTACAAAATCCACTCCACGCTATTCGAAAAATTCCAATAACCTCCAGATATGATCTAATATATCCTAAGTTTCAAACCCAACTAGTTTCACTTGATTTGCTTATCAAAATAATTATCTACAATTTATTATATCCAAACAGGTTGTTTTCTGCAGCACTTTAAAGAAATTGACGGTTCTCTTAATATACACGAGCAATCAATGCAAGGCCAAAAACGTATGAAACTAGACTCGTAACCGGTTCTAATGACACTAATTTGATAATTTTTGGATTTATACCCAAAGAGAACAACACTCCCGAATTTACTGTTTTGGACTGGTTTCCTGGACAGATTTGAATTCCTCAATTTATATGGATTTCGATTCCCAAAAATTATGAAAAAAATCAGATATACAATTCAATATGTAATTAATCTACTGTAAAAAAATTCAGATTAAAATTCATCCGTTTGATATGGTTTCTTGATTTTTAAATTTCGTGATTATGCGCAGAATTTTTAACTAAGAATAATACCCAATCTTTATACATGAATTTAACTCCTCAAATTTCTTAACAGTATATATATATATATGCAAAATATATAAACCTACAACCTCCATGAATGAATAAAATAATTATAGAATAAGGATGAAGAACAAAGAAAGAAGAGAAGAAAACCTAGAAGGGCTAACCTTTGATGATCACACACAACATAACACACCCAAAAGTTCTTTGATTGCAACATCTTCTTCTTTTTTTTCTTTCTCTCAAACCCTCTCCCGTGGCTGCTGTGTTGTTGCCCTATGTGGTGAACAAATAATAGAGTAGGGTTTGTGTTTATTTTATTTTATACTAGTGGTGGGCACACATAGGTCAAATAAATAGATAAATATACAAAACATATATATAAGTTATATGCAACTCAAATGGTAAGAGTCTTATACATTAACCTTGTGGTCTAGAGTTCAAGTCACACCCTCCTCTCACTCTCTATATATTTTTTTATAATAAATCTTACCTCTAAATTAAATACTTTCACCATAAATTTATTTTAAGTTTAAAATTAATTAGAAGATCCTCCAATAATATTTAATTTGCACTTAAAGATTCATAATAAAATATTTGAGATTTGTAATATTATTATTTAATTATTTACTTAATTTTTATATTCGGGTTCTCACAGACACAATTTGAATTCTATTAAAATTTAAAATTTCAACTATACTATAAAATGCATCATTTCTTTTTATTTGAAATTATGAATTCTTTTAGTGTAAAAAATGTAAAAAGGCTAATTCTATTAAAACTACAAAGAATTATGAATATATATATATATATTATGACATATTTATATATTTGTCAGTGCATAAAATAGTTGATAAATCTTTATGCTTATGTTTTTGTTTATAAAAATTCATTTAATTTCAAAAATTTAAAATATTTTTATTATACAATTTTATATAAAATAAATTATTAATGAAATCATTGGTTCTTATTTTAATGAGAAAAATGAAATTAAAATAAAATATACTATGAATTATGATGAATTGGCATCTTGTGTTTTTGTTTATTTGAACGAGGCATCTTGTGTTTGTCTTCTCTTTGCATATAATGACATAAAGAGCATGAGTAACACCAGAAAAATTGAGAAGACACACACAGACAGAAACACAGATAGCAAAAATGTCTAGTTTTTTGAAATTGTTAGAGCAGCAAGCACCTTCTTTGTTCTTGTTGAATCCCTTATCTCTCTCTTTCCTTTCCATGTTCTTCTTGCTCCTCCTCTTTATCAAATGGCTCACCAATAGTGCAAATAGCAACAAAAATCGACCACCCTCACCACCAAAGCTCCCAATTATAGGAAACTTCCATCAAATCGGCTTGTTTGCACACCGCTCACTCCGATCCTTAGCTGAAAAACATGGTCCAATTATGCTGCTTCACCTGGGCAGTAAACCAACACTAGTCATTTCATCCGCTGATGCAGCTTCTGAGATCATGAAAAACCATGATCTCAGCTTCGCAAACAGGCCCAAATCAAAAATCTATAAGAGACTCATGTACGACTACAAGGATGTTTCAGTGGCTCCTTATGGTGAGTTTTGGAGGCAGATGAAGAGCATTTTTGTGCTCCAGCTTCTGAGTAACAAAAGAGTTCAGTCTTTCCACAATCTAAGAGCAGAAGAAATAGCCCTCATGATGAACAAGATCAAAGAGTCTTCTTCTTTGTCATTGCCAGTGAATTTAAGCGAAATGTTTACATTACTTACAAATGATGTGATAAGCATGGCAGCTTTTGGGAGGAAGTACGGCGATGGTGAAAGTGGTAAGAAGATGAAGCAGCTGTTGAAGGATTATTTAGGGCTATTAAGTCGTTTTGACATTGGGAGCTTATTTCCATGGCTGGGTTGGATTGTTAGCCGAGTCAATGGATTAGATGCTGAAGTAGAGAGAGTGGCCATAGAGCTTGATGAATTCCTTGAGGGTGTACTAATAGAGCGAATGAATTGCTTGGACAAAGAGATCTCTAGTAATGAAGGCAAGGAGGATTTTCTTGATATTTTGCTTAGGATATATAAGGATAGTAGTGCTGGTATTTCTATTGATAAAGATAGCATTAAAGCTGTCATTTTGGTAACTCTCTCTCTCTCTCTCTCTCTCTCTCTCTCTCTCTCTCTCTCTCTCTCTCTGTGTTTGAGCATTTCTTACCATTCAAATTGGGGTTCAAGACTGATTAACTATGTGTCACTTGTCTATCTTTCCGTTTCTTGCAGACTACCTTTGCAGCTGGAACTGATACAACATCAACATTTTTAGAGTGGGCAATGACAGGATTGTTAAGGTACCCTAGAGTCATGAAGAAAGCGCAAAACGAGGTGAGAGAAGTTGTTAGAGGAAAACATGACATAACAGATGATGATTTGGAGAAAATGCACTACTTGAGAGCCGTGATTAAGGAAGTTTTTCGCTTTCATCCCCCAATTCCATTACTGGTGCCAAGAGAAGCAAGGCATGATATCAAAGTGATGGGCTATGATGTTGCTGCTGGAACAATGGTTATGATTAATGCTTGGGCGATTGGGAGAGACCCTGCTGTGTGGGATGAGCCAGAGGAGTTTAGGCCAGAGAGGTTCTTAAATTCTTCTATTGATTTCAAAGGGATGGACTTCCAATTGATTCCATTTGGTGCTGGAAGGAGGGGTTGCCCAGGAATCTCTTTTGCAACGGCCGTGAATGAGCTGGTCTTAGCAAATCTGCTACACAAGTTTGATTGGGAGTTGCCTGGTGTAGCCAAAGCTGAGGATTTGGACATGACTGAATGCCCTGGTGTCACAATCCACAGAGGAATTCCTCTTCTTGCTGTTGCAATTCCATGGTCAAGCTAGATAGTGCTAAATAAAAATTAATCTACCAAAAACGAGGCAATGTTTAGCCTTGTGATCTCCCTACTTTTCTAAGCTTTTAGATAATATTTGTTTCCCTTTTGCTAAGCTTTTGAAAGAGAATGTTTTTTATGGGGTACAAAAATTAAAGGGCGAAAATTGGAGGCTGTAAAAAAATTGGAGACCTTGGGCGACCGACTGATCGGCCTAAAGCAAGGGTCACCCCCATATATTCTAGGGGAAATGCAAATTAAGTGGAGTTTTCAAAAATAATTACACCAATGAAAACTTTATGACTTTAATAATTTAGGTTTATAAACTTTATCATTAATTTGAAATTTTTTTTTTCTTTTTTTTTTTTTTATTCCCAACCATCCACTGATGGGTTATTACCCTTATATGATGTATATGTTTGGGTGGAAGAATTCACAGCCTAGGCGGCAATGGAAAATTTCTCATATTAGAATTTTCTCATAATTTTTGGGATTCAAAATCTATATTAACTGGTGCATTAAAATCTGTCATCAAAATCTATACTACCATTTTTGTAAAACTGAATTGTATTGATTATTAGGACCATCTGTATATAAAAGCCTAGGAAAATTATTCCACTGTGTGTGGTGACTCTAGCTACTAGGGAATAAATTCGGGTTGAGTTGTGATTATTCTAGAGCTCAACGATTGTAAAGAAAAGACCTGGGCTAGGCTAGGTGACCTTTAATCGGATCATCTTGGAGAAAGGGCCCGAGTTGCTTCCCATTGGTACGATATTGGATTCAACGGGCTTATTGTCTTGAGAACTGTGTGGCGTGTTTACTTGTTATTCTTGGTACCCAAAAAATTATTGGTGATCATGTTGTAATCTGTTTTAAGTGGAGAATGTCATTTATTATGTTATTGAGAGATATGAGTATTTTAACTGTTGAACTGTGGAACCTTCTTTTTAAAACATATTATCTTTATCAAAACTGTATGTCAATCTAATTTTTGTGATATATATTTTATTTTGGAATTGAAACCTGTTTTTAAAATTGTATTTACTATTCATGTTGCTACATACTAAGCTATCAAGCTGACTTAGTTGTTTATCATTTTCAAGTGTTTGAAGGACTTAGAGTGGACTCATGACGTAATGGGAACTCAATTGGATGGACCTCTAAGATATTCATTTATTTTGTTTTAGCATGTTATGTCGGATTTTGTGCATATATTGTGGTTAGATTTTATTTAGAATTATTTTATTTTGTGGACGGTTTGTGTCCTATTTAGTATATCTCCTTTTTTTTTTTTTTTTTTTTTAAAGTTAGTTATGACTTGTTTTGCCATGCATATTTGTGGCATGTCATTGGATTGAGTTTGCTTTATTTATTACTGGACTATTGTTACATGTATTCTATGTGATTATGGTTTTGGATTTAGGCTTACATGTGCTTTGGGCTAAGGCCCCGTGAGCCACGGCCAGTCATGCTTGGGTTTGGACTGTGACAGTTGCACACCGCATTGGCTTCATATGGAACTCCATATAGCTCAGTTAGCAGAAGAACCAATAAGGAAAATTCAGTTCAACTGCTCAGCTAGAAGCTGGTCAAAGAGTTATGCCATATCACTTGGTTTGCAGTAAAGAGGGTGTTAAAAGATAGTCGTTATCCTTTACGAATGTGATTCCCAAGAGGAATCTACGAAGAGGAATTAGAAACCTATTAGGATTTTTCCATGCAAAACTTATAAAAGCTAAAACCTAACCTAATGCCAGGTATTGCAATTTTAGTACTCGAATTCATAAAGTTTTTCTCTTTGTCTTATTTGCTGACTTAGGCATCGAATGGGTTTTCGAGACACATCTGCTGGCTAACTCATGTTTGTGATTTCAAATCATACAACGACGTTTGGAGGTATGCGAATTTGGTTAACAAGATTATACAAGTGACGATTATTTCATGCTCGTACATATATCATTAGTCAAAAATAAAATAAGACAAGTATTGTATGCAACAAAAATAAAAATTCTAAAACCTAATTCCTATCAATTGCCCAAAATGTTAAATGTATATATATATATATATAGAGGGAGAGAGAGAGAAAGAGAGAGAAAACATTGAGTGAATATAAAAAGCAATGAGACTTATCTATCAAATAGTATCCACTGTGATAACAAAAAAACAAAAATAACATACAAAATTTTTAAACATAAATTATTCTATAATTTATGATAAAAAAAATATTTTAATTAAATTTTTTTTACTTACTTTCAAACCATGGACTGCGTTTGGTGAAAATTAGGGCTGATTCGCCCTAAACCATGGGCTGGTTTCAAAGTCTTGGCTGGTTTTCTTGTGTGCTCAATTTATCTGACTTTCTTTGTATTTTTAAATTTTTTGTGTTTTGAAATTTTTTTGATTTGCTTACAAATTTTTCTATGCTCATAATTTTCTACGGATCAAAAAGAAACCAGATGATGCCATTGATATACATACATGCATACATATTCATCTATATCTGTTTATCGCTTCTCTGGTTTACCACCTTCATCTTCGTCTTCTTCAACGTCAACATCTTCTCTCTCTCTCTCTCTCTCTCTCTCTCCATCTCTATTCTCGAGTTGCTCGTTCAGCCACTGGAGCTTTCTTCCCTCACCAGAACCTTCACTGCTCGCCTCAATAATATTCACAGAGAAATTTCAGAGAGATCTCAGAGAAATTTCCCTTGCGAAGAGAAATTTTGAAAAAAAATCCAGAGAATTTTTTTCCATTCTCAACTTGAAACAAAGAGCCAAAAAGACAACCAATCAATGGTTGAAGAAGACAATTCTTATGCCTAATTTTCAAACTCTTACAATTCCATTAAGCATCAATTCAAATAGTACTTCGATGAGATGCCATTAATTGTTCTTGTTATATATATATATATATATATATATATGTATGTGTATGTGTATGTATGTGTGTGGACAATGTAATTTATTTTCAGTACTCTACTGTTTGAAAAAGACAAGCAGGTTGAGGGTTTGCTTGTGGGTGCTGGAACATCAGAAGCAACATGTAAAGGAATCAATGACATCTCGGTTTCCTTTCTGCACCTCTTTTGGAGATGGTAAACTACTTCGATGATGCAAATTCGATTCTAATCTGTGCCAGGGGAGGAGATTAGAGAAAAGGTGTGAGAAGAGAAAAGAAAAAGGAGGGAGAGAGAGCCAAAAAAAAGGTGCGGGTGCGGGTGAGTTGAGTTGAGTTGAGTTGGTGAGGGATTTTAAGTTATCAAATAAAATATTATGCATCTCTTTTATTATCAAAAGTTGAAAAGGAATGTTAGATTAAATATTTCATTAAAATTAAAGTTTTTAATTATAAAAACTATTAATATTATATTAAAAATCATAAATAATAATTGGGCTAATTCTATTAAAATTTAAAATTTAAAATTTCAACTATGGTATAAAATGCATCATTTCTTGTTATTTGAAATTATGAATTCTTTTAGTGTAAAAAATGTAAAAGGGCTAATTCTATTAAAACTACAAAGAGTTATGAAAATATATATATATATATATATATATATTATGACATATTTATATATTTGTCAGTGCACAAAATAGTTGATAAATCTTTATGCTTATGTTTTTGTTTATAAAAATTCATTTAATTTCAACAATTAAAAACATTTTTATTATACCATTTTATATAAAATAAATTATTAATGAAATAATTGGTTCATATTTTAATGAGAAAAATGAAATTAAAATAAAATATACTATGAATTATGATGAATTGGCATCTTGTGTTTTTGTTTATTTGAACGAGTGTTTGTCTTCTCTATGCATATAATGACATAAAGAGCATGAGTAACACCAGAAAAATTGAGAAGACACACAGACACAGGCAAAGAAACACAGATAGCAAAAATGTCTAGTTTTTTGAAATTGTTAGAGCAGCAAGCACCTTCTTTGTTCTTGTTGAATCCCTTATCTCTCTCTTTCCTTTCCATGTTCTTCTTGTTCCTCCTCTTTATCAAATGGCTCACCAATAGTGCAAATAGCAACAAAAATCGACCACCCTCACCACCGAAGCTCCCAATTATAGGAAACTTCCATCAAATCGGCTTGTTTGCACACCGCTCACTCCGATCCTTAGCTGAAAAACATGGTCCAATTATGCTGCTTCACCTGGGCAGTAAACCAACACTAGTCATTTCATCCGCTGATGCAGCTTCTGAGATCATGAAAAACCATGATCTCAGCTTCGCAAACAGGCCCAAATCAAAAATCTTGAAGAGACTTACGTACGACTACAAGGATGTTTCAGTGGCTCCTTATGGTGAGTTTTGGAGGCAGATGAAGAGCATTTTTGTGCTCCAGCTTCTGAGTAACAGAAGAGTTCAGTCTTTCCACAATCTAAGAGCAGAAGAAATAGCCCTCATGATGAACAAGATCAAAGAGTCTTCTTCTTTGTCGTTGCCAGTGAATTTAAGCGAAATGTTTACATCACTTACGAATGATGTGATAAGCATGGCAGCTTTTGGGAGGAAGTACGGCGATGGCGAAAGTGGTAAGAAGATGAAGCAGCTGTTGAAGGAATATTTAGGGCTATTAAGTCGTTTTGACATTGGGAGCTTATTTCCATGGCTGGGTTGGATTGTTAGCCGAGTCAATGGATTGGATGCTGAAGTAGAGAGGGTAGCCATAGAGCTTGATGATTTCCTTGAGGGTGTACTTGTAGAGCGAATGAATTGCTTGGAAAAAGAGATCTCTAGTAATGAAGGCAAGGAGGATTTTCTTGATATTTTGCTTAGGATATATAAGGATAGTAGTGCTGGTATTTCTATTGATAAAGATAGCATTAAAGCTGTCATTTTGGTATCTCTCTCTCTCTCTCTCTCTCTGATTGAGCATTTGAAAAATTTAAAAATTTCCTAGATATTGATTTGTGATTATGTATCAATTTTAAGCAGTATATAACAATCACAATCAAACAATCAAGACAAATCAACACAACGATTTTAACGTGAAAAACCACAATTGGAGCACCTCCAATTGTGATAAAAAATCACGGGCAACTGCCACAAAACAATCTACTAAAAAGATATAAAGGAATTACACAAGTATACTTTCAATTACCTAGCGAATCCACACTCGAATTGAACCAACCCCTATGTGCCTCTTCCAACCCCGTCTTCACCTCGGAATTGTTTTGACGATGAGCCATTTTAAAATCCACCAAAGCTTCAGGCTCGAATTCCCTAGAATCTATTGAAGAACAACTCTCTTTTTGTGTAGAATAAACAAACAAACTTTTGATGTATGCTTCTTAAATCATGAGTTAAATACTCAATGAAACATCAAAGAAAACTAGCAAAATAGCTCAAGATATAAACCTTAGAACCCCAGAAGAAGGTCTGGAGGTGTTACCCTAGAATCTGACTTAAACACGTATTTATAGAAAACTGTCCCGCGATCTCCGCTCGAGTGTCAGATTGGCCGCTCGAGCGGACTTACGCTCGAGCGCGGAAAGTTCCGATCGGGCGGGAAAAAAAAACATCTAGTATTTTTGCAAGCGAATAAACTTCTGGAACTCAGCATTCTCCGCTCGAGCGGGGGAATGTCCGCTCGAGTGGACAAGCAACTTTGAATGCATTTTTGCATTTTGCTTCGGGGCGCTGCCCCAGACCCGCCAAGGGACGCTGCCCCCTAGACCCCCGCGAGTTGACCGGGCAGCTCGATCCCCGTCATAATCAGCAAAGTGGCAATCTTGAAAGAATTAACATCACAAAACTTCTCTACAAGGCACAATTCGGGTTGGATTCGCATCTAAAAACTCATAATCTCACTGAAATAAAAAGTGCGAAAACAAATACAACTTAAAGGAGTTTTGTCAAACAGGGTTGCCAAGAATAAAATCCTAACACTTACCATTCAAATTGGGGTTCAAGACTGATTAACTATGTGACACTTGTCTATCTTTCTGTTTGTTGCAGACTACCTTTGCAGCTGGAACTGATACAACGTCAACATTTCTAGAGTGGGCAATGACAGGATTGTTAAGGTACCCTAGAGTCATGAAGAAAGCGTAAAACGAGGTGAGAGAAGTTGTTAGAGGAAAACATGACATAACAGATGATGATTTGCAGAAAATGCACTACTTGAGAGCCGTGATTAAGGAAGTTTTCCGCTTTCATCCCCCAATTCCATTACTGGGGCCAAGGGAAGCAAGGCAAGATATCAAAGTGATGGGCTATGATGTTGCTGATGGAACAATGGTTATGACTAATGCTTGGGCGATTGGGAGAGACCCTGCTGTGTGGGATGAGCCAGAGGAGTTTAGGCCAGAGAGGTTCTTAAATTCTGATATTGATTACAACGGGATGGACTTCCAATTGATTCCATTTGGTGCTGGAAGGAGGGGTTTCCCAGGAATCTCTTTTGCAATGGCTGTGAATGAGCTGGTCTTAGCAAATCTGCTACACAAGTTTGATTGGGAGTTGCCTGGTGTAGCCAAAGCTGAGGATTTGGACATGACTGAATGCCCTGGTGTCACAATCCACAGAGGAATTCCTCTTCTTGCTGTTGCAATTCCATGGTCAAGCTAGATAGTAAAAAATAAAAATTAATCTACCAAAAACAAGGCAATGTTTAGCCTTGTGATCTCCCTACTTTTCTAAGCTTTTAGATAGGGTTTTTTTTCCCCTTTGCTAAGCTTTTGAACAAAGAGAATGTTTTTTATGGGGTACGAAAACTAAAGGGTGAAAATTGGAGGCTGTAAAAAAATTGGAGACCTTGGACGACCGACTGATCGGCCTAAAGCAAGGGTCACCTCCATATATTCTAGGGGAAATGCAAATTAAGTGGAGTTTTCAAAAATAATTACGTACCAATGAAAAGTTCATGTCTTTAATAATTAAAGTTTATAAATTTTATCATTAATTTGAATTTTTTTTTTCTTTTTTTCTTTTTTTTCCCAACCATCCAGTGATGGGTTATTACCCCTATATTATATATATGTCTGGGTAGAAGAATTCACAGCCTAGGTCGCAATGGGAAATTTCGTGTAAATATTGTATCATCCTTCATCTCAAAAGGATGATATTACTTGTGCATTGACATGTCTGTATCATTTAATTTAGCTACCCTCAATTGGAACTGGGTTGTTTCCCTCTGAGAAGAATCAGAACAGTTGTGTTAAAAATGCGAATAATTCTAAAGAAATAATTAAAAATCCAACTGATTGAAATTAAAAATCTAGCTTTCCCCACGAAATTTTGTTACATTCAGACTGGTACTTGTAGGCAAACCATTTTTTCAGCATTATGCATCACCGCTCGTTACAACTTTAACAAGCTTGTCATTATTATTATAGATTAAAGATGATAGATGATATAGGGACCAGATCAAGGTGCCTTTGCTATCATTGACTCACCCCTGTTCTCTTTACAACTTTATATATAAGCATTATTTATATATAGTGCTCCTTTCCCTTGGTGCATGTTATAGACCTTTGCCCTGAGTACACCACCTTAATTATTAACTTTCTTTCCTTTTTTGCTTCAGGAAAAAAAAGGAAGAAACCCCACTCCCACTGCTAATAATGGAAAAGCACGCCACAGTAGTGCACAAGTAGTCGGTGGAAAAAGCTTGCTTTGCCACTAGCTTTTGGCAAAAAGTCTTTGGACTCTGGACCATTGAGCGTGAAGATCACTCTCTATTACCTTAAATTATTGGGCACAAACATAAAACACCTTTGCAGGTAACTAATAACTCAAAGCTAACAATTTTAAGAGAAATGACATGTCAGTTACAAAAACTGTTGTTCTGTATTCATTTTTCTGTATCTGTTAAAAAAACAGAAGCAAACTAAAGCATTTTCTGACTAGTGAAACAAAAGCAAATTTCCGAAAACCACAAGGTAGATGATCTCATATAGCAAAATATATAAACAATGGTTGATTAGTATGATTATGCCTGAGATGGTCCCCAAACGCTGTTTGGTTGAGAGATTTGAGAATGGATTTGATAAGGAAAAAGGAAAAGATGTGAAAGTAGGTGAAATATATGTATGTTTTATTCACATTTCACCCCATTTTTGCTTTCCGTTTCCAAATTTCTTTCCAAATCTCCCAACCAAACACAGCGTAAAAGATAAAAAGCTTGGATGTACTGAAATGATGTTCAATGGATCCAGCTCAAGGGCATTTGTGCCTCTGTTTAAGTTGACACTTGACAGACATCAAAACTGGAGAAAATGTTGATCACGAATTACAAAGCAAACATTTACAAACTTCCAGCAAATCCATCTTTGCAGTTTGTGCGTGTGCATCACATGTCTTGGAATATTATATTATTCAATAGATCATATTGCCCAAGCATCTTCCCACCCTAATGATTGTTAATGAATCAGTAGTACATAAGTCTGGATTTCTTAGCCATTGATCAATAAAGAGTAGGAAAAAAAAAAAAAAAAGAAAAGAAAAAACGAAAAAAAAAAGAAGGAAGAACTACATGTAGGTGGGAGAGAGAGAAAAAAATTACCAATACATGAGGGGTGCACCCCCACAGTCTTTCATTTGCACCCTATCCCTCATGTGTTAGTAATTTTTTCCCTTTCTCCGACCTGTACGTAGTTTTCCCAAAAAAAAAAACCTCACAAAAAAAAGAAAAAAAGAAAAAAAAGAAAGAAGTATATTCCACTTTTCTCATTTCCTTAAATTTCAAAACCACACATCATTCACTGATGTTGGACTTGCACTGCAATAGAAAAACACAAAAAACCATACTTGTGAGTGAACAATGGATACAAAATCAAGTAGCTGGCGAGGGGCAAGTAAAAGCCTTTGCCTAGCCATTTTTAGTTTCTTCTTCGTATTTCAAAACTATCCAAATACCTCGGTAATGTTTGTTCAGGCCACAAGTAATGTAAGCTATCATATTTTAGTATTTTAAGTTCCAGTTCCAGCCTTATTTCCCATAACTGGTTAAAGAATATGCATGTCTTTAGGTGCACATTGTGTATATGGGAGAGAGGCAGTATGAGGATCCAGCAAGTGTCAGGAAATTGCACCACAAAATGCTTTCAACTCTGCTTGGAAGGTGTATATATATAGATATGGTTTCAGATAACCCTCTTGATTACAAATGTTGATACAATTTGTCATCCTTATTCCTTACTGACAATAATAGTGTGATTGAAACTAAAGCTGTCAATTTGTATTGAAGCAAAGAAGCTGCCAGGAGTTCAATTCTTTACAGCTACAAGCATGGATTTTCGGGGTTTGCAGCGAGGCTAACAAAATCCCAAGCAGAAAAGATTGCAGGTACTTTTCAGCTAAGAAAATCTACCTTGCAAGATTTTTTTAATTACTAAGCACAGGGAACTCATATTTTTCAGTTACCTTTATGCTTTGTTTGGATCATGGATTGGGATATGGATTTGGAAAGGGAAAGGGAAGTGGAAGTGGAAAAAAAATTTAGCTTATATTTGATTCACATTTGCTTCACCTTTTCCCTTTTGCTATCCAAATCTCCACCTATCCAAACACTGCCTTAACAGTTTGGGGCTATGAATTTCAGAGTTCCCAGGAGTTGTCCAAGTGTTTCCAAATGGCATCCAAAAGTTCCATACAACTCGAAGCTGGGATTTTCTTGGACTCCATCATTATTCTCGAAAAAAAAATTTAACAACAGAGGGCAATATGGGGGATGGAACAATCATTGGCGTCATAGATTCAGGTGATGATATATGACCTCATAACATTATAATCTGAAGCTTCACCCAAAGTTATTTTTATTTTATTTTTTTTTAAAAAAAGGGTTCTAAACTTGGATAGATGATTCTGCAACTCTGTAGGAATCTGGCCAGAGTCTGAAAGTTTCAATGATGAAGGCATGGGTCCAATTCCACCACATTGGAAAGGAACTTGCCAGCACGGAGAGCACTTCAACCACAGCAATTGCAATAAAAAATTGATTGGAGCTCGCTGGTTCATTGAGGGACTCAGGGACCAAATGAAGATCCCAATAAACACAACTAATAACATTGAATTTCTCTCGCCACGGGATAGAATTGGTCATGGCACTCATACTGCCTCCACAGCAGCTGGTGGTTTTGTGGAGAAAGCAAACTATAAAGGACTAGCTTGGGGTGTAGCTAGAGGTGGTGCACCTCGTGCTCACTTAGCAATTTACAAAGCTTGTTGGGCCATTGGTACAGGACGATGCACGGACGCTGATATATTAAAAGCATTTGACAAAGCCATAGAAGATGGAGTGGACATCCTATCTGTGTCACTTGGCATTGAGATTCCATTATTTTCTTACGTTGATCGGCGTGATTCAATTGCTATTGGTTCTTTCCATGCGACCACAAAGGGCATTACTGTAGTATCTTCAGGAGGAAATGATGGACCCTTCTCACAAACAATTGTCAACACTGCTCCCTGGCTCATCACTGTGGCAGCAACCACCATTGACAGGGACTTCCCAACAGCCATTACATTTGGAAACAACCACACTCTTATGGTATTAGTACTAGTACTACTACTAGAGATATTCTCAGAATCATGTGTAATTGCAGAAGGGCTGTTTCATCTTCATGAGCTTTCTTGCAAATGGTTTTGTTTTTTAATTTGCAGGGTCAATCTCATAGTACTGGTAAACACAAACACAGATTCACTGGCCTTGTTTACTCTGAACGCATAGCATCAGACTCGACAGATGATTCGGCGTTTGACCTTCCCCTTTTCTTCACCTTCCCCTTTTCTTCTTTTTCTTCTTCTTCTTCTTCTTATTCTTCTTCTTGTACCTATGCTGTGTATATATAATACTGTTTTATTTTCCTGTTGATGTTTGTCCAGCAAGGGTTGTCATCTTGGGAGTCTCAACACAACATTAGCAGCCGGAAAATTTGTGCTGTGTTTCTCATTACCAAACCAACAGAATATGGTTTCTGCATCAAGGGCTGTGAAAAATGCAGGAGGGATCGGACTGATATATGCACAGTTTGATGATAACCTGCTTGACTCGTGTGATGTAATCCCTTGTATTAGAGTAGATTATGAAGCAGGGACACAGATTCTAACCTACATCAGAAAAGCACGGTAAGGAAGGAGGACATAGCTGATAGAGAGGTTTAATTAAGACATGAACAAAAAAGTGCATATCATTATCATATGCTTATAAAACAGATTGAGAAATTAACCACAAGTCCACTTGTATCTCCATGAAGGAATCCTACTGTGAAGCTTAGTTTCCCGAGGACTGTGATAGGGGAAACTATGTCTCCTCGTGTTGCATATTTCTCTTCCAGAGGACCCAGTTCCATGAGCCCAGCTGTACTAAAGGTATGCCTAATATGCTAAATTATATGTTATTTGATTTTTGTTGGCAACTTCAGTTCACTTGGAAGTTTACTGGTTGCCAAACTTGCCATATGATATATGGGTAACCTCAAAGTATAATTCACATTCATTGCTAAAAAGTGGACTCTTGTTATATAAAGAAAGAATCTAACTAATCATATAGATATTTGCTTTTGGTGGGGTAATAAGATATTAAGCTTAAGTATTTTTCTCCCCCATGAAACAGAAATTGTTCAGGTAATATTCAAATATGTAACAAATAATTGTCAAAACACACAAGAATGTAATACAAATAAGGGTCTCACACACACATTTATGGGTAGAAAATGAAAGAAGGCAAAATAAATATCCAGTGACTACGTTAATATTTTTTGCATTAAAGAATTCAGGCTTTGCGTGGAAATCAACTTAGATTCTATAGGAAAAATGGAAAGGCAGTGGGTGCGAACATAAACATAAGTATGAATGGTTGGTGAAATTAACAGGAATGCTGAAACAATAAATTCTCAGCAGAAGTAACCTTAAAAAATAAATAAATAAATAATTGAAAAAAGAAAAAAAAAAAACTGAATGAGCTGTTCTCAATGCTATATGCTATGCTTATAAAGCATAATGCCCCTTCAATAGAAAATAAAAATGTAATTGTTGGAATGTGTAAACATATCTCAAAACATATAAATTTCTTTTATGAAATGTTTGGTTTATGTGAAGATGGACAAATTGAGGGCAAACTATCAACACACCCTTGAGATTTAGCCAAAATATGGATTGCCTGTCGGTAATTTGCCCAAAAATTTACAAAAAGAATTTGGAATATTACCCACTGATTGACTAGTTTAGAGTGCAAACAGAGCATGTTAATTCTCTTCAGTGCTTTTATTGATGTTGATATATAACATGCCAAGTTTGAACTCATTCCAATTTTGGTTCCATCGAAAAAGCCGGACGTAGCTGCACCAGGAGTGAGCATTTTAGCTGCATACCCACCACTGGGTACAAAGCATGGAAGTGGCTATGCATTCCTATCAGGAACTTCAATGGCTTGTCCTCATGTCACTGGAATAGTAGCTCTCATCAAATTTGCACACCCAGATTGGTCTCCTGCAGCCATACGATCAGCCCTCGTCACTACTGGTGAGTCACATTCAGTAAAATTCTTCTTTCTTTTTTTTTGTTTCTTCTTCTTCTTCTTGCAGTCCACACTTGACTCTAATAGACAAGCAATCACCAGCATCACAAAAGGGAACAGATGGAATGGACATAACCGAGATGGGGCCAACGCTCAAGAAGGCTGATCCATTCGACATTGGTGGTGGGCATGTCAATCCCAACAGAGCAATAAATCCAGGACTTATTTACAATATTAGCAAACAAGACTACATTCAATTTATGTGTGCCATGGGTTACAGCAACATATCCATTAGCAGATTAACCAAAACAACAACCAACTGCATGAAAAGCAACCACTTCTTACTTAACCTCAACCTGCCTTCTATCACCATTCCCAACTTGAAGAGGACAGTAACAGTCTTGAGAATTGTGTCTAATGTGGGAGACATTAATTCAGAATATAAAGTGCAAGTAGAAGCTCCATATGGTGTTCAAATGGTAGTTGAACCTCAAATTCTACGTTTCAATTCAACCATCCGAGCTCTTCCCTTCAAAGTTACCTTTCTCTCAACTCGAAAGATGCATGGAGATTACAGATTTGGAAGCTTAGTATGGACAGATGGCAAACACTTTGTGAAGAGTCCCATATCCATACGTGCAATCAAGTTTGATTCATATGCAGATGTATAAACAAACATGTAAAAAATCAGATTACCATGTAATTTCACTGCATCAACTGTTTTGGAAGAAAATTATGTTGAATAAAAATTGCCAAGGGAGGGACCATCACTATCTAATGGCTTTTTATGATTTTTCTCACACATTCTACCAGAATCCTTTTGTGGAATCCTTTTGTGGAAAACTTTGAAACGACTTATTAAGTGAAGAATTCTCCCACCATACAATACATCGCCATGGATGAATTGACAACCTTTCAATCTGAAAAACTAAGGCGGTTTGGTAAAAGTTCCCATGGTCGCAACTATCAGAAAATAATCATGACCAAGCAACTAAGGTCATTAACTATATATTAAAAGAACAAGGGTTAATTAGAGGCCTTGATTGTAAAATAGGTATAATTTAAACACACAAGCTTAAAAAACTCTCCTCAACTCAACAAGCCTTTATCCCAATTACTTTGGGAGCTTAAATCTTCAACCATTATTTAAATTTCCATGTCAAATACTTGAATAGTAATTCCTGGAGATTGCAGTTTCTATATGATTTTGAGGACATTTTGGATGCGCATTGAGCTAACAACTTTATACAAGTATGAAATAGTTTTTATAGCAATTGAATTATGCTTAGAGGGTGTGTGTGTGAAAAGAATAAAATTATGACATAAAAGATAAAGCACTTTATATTCCATATGCTGAAATATATATATATATACAAAGAAATTATAATCATATTTGCATGATTACGTGTGATAATCTCATTCTGTGTTATGCCGTTAATCTTTAATTACACTTGTGATTATGTGCTTAATATGAATTTGGATGCTAAGTATGTGATTATATGCATTTTTGAATTTATATTTGTCCATTGTAGAGAAATCTGTTTAGTATTATGGAGTAAACTGAAATTGAAGGCCGTAGAGGCAATGGGAATCAAAATTGACTATACTATTGTGATTAAGATAATTTTTAGAGCCTACGGGAAAATTTGATTAAAAATTGACTCGGATCAAAATAATTAGATTAATTCAATTCAAGTGAGCCTAATTAATTAGCACTAAACCTTGATTAGCCATCTCAATTAGTCAAGTACATATATATGTGTTCTAATTGTAATTAAGCTCATTCTTGAGCTCAAAATTCTAAAGTTATACACCCTAGAGAGAGAGAGAGAGAGAGAGAAGTGAGCATTAGAGAGAGAAGGAACTCAACTTGGGAGATTTACTTGGTGAATTGGAGATTTGAAGAGCTAAGCTCAAGAGCTAGCTTAATTTGGAGGAATTAAAGGCTATAACTAGGCGATTGAACTCTAAATTCATGAACTTAAGTAATATAAATGTGACTTCAACAAGAATGTGTAGTTGAGTATATGAATTGAGCAAAGATTGGAATTGTGACCAAAAGGGTTTGAGGACCCCTAAATGTCTAAACCATATCTACAAGTTAGACAAGGCTTTGTATGGGTTGAAACAAGCCCCTCGGGCTTGGTATGATAGACTTACTACCTTTCTTCTTGATAATGACTTTCAAAGGGGTAGTGTGGATAAGACTTTATTTGTGAAACATATTAAGTCTCATATTCTTGTTGCTCGGATTTATGTTGATGATATTGTGTTTGGATCCACTGCTGATCATCTTGTGAAATATTTTTCGAATTGCATGACACATGAGTTTGAGATGAGTATGATGGGAGAGTTGTCTTATTTCTTGGGTTTTCAAATTAAACAGTCTCCTTCGGGTATGTTTTTCAGACTAAGTGTGCCAAAAATCTTGTGTCAAAGTTTGGTCTTGAGTCTGCCAAACATGCACGCACACCCATAAGCACCAGTCTTCACCTTTCCAAAGATTCCTCTAGCACTAGTGTTGATCCTACCCTTTATAGGAGTATGATATGGAGTCTTCTTTACCTCACTATCAGTTGTCCTGATATTGCTTTCAGTGTAGGTGTTTGTGCCCGTTACCAAGCCAGTCCTAAAGAGTCTCATCTTCTTGTGGTCAAACGCATCATTAAATATGTTAATGACACGTTGGGGTATGGGGTTTGGTTTTTTACCGATACTACAGCTGAAATTACTGGTTTTTCTGATGCCGACAGGGCAGGGTGTGCTGATGATGGGAAGAGTACATCCGGGGGGTGTTTTTACCTTGGGAATAATTTGGTTTCCTAGCATGGTAAAAAGCAAAATGTCATCTCTCTTTCGACTGCTGAGGCTGAGTACATTGCTGCAGGGAATTGTTGTGCACAAATGTTGTGGATGAAGCAAATGCTTCATGATTCTGGGATAGATCAGAACACTCTCACTCTTTTCTGTGATAACATAAGTGCCATAAACATTTCAAAAAATCCTGTCCAACACTCTCACACCAAACACATTGACATTCGTCATCATTTTATTCGAGAATTAGTAGAAGAAGGCCTTGTTGTACTTGAACATATTTCCATTGAGCACCAAAAAGCTGATATTTTTACAAAATCCCTTGATCTTCTTAGGTTTGAGTTCCTTAGAAAGACCTTGGGTGTAGTGCTCAGTTGTTAGGGTGTTATCTATTACTGGAGGGAGTGTGTATGATTGTTTTTTCTGTATACTTGGATGTTATAATCTCGTTCTCCTTAATTCCTCTCATCTCTGCATTTAGGGGTTGTTTAGGGTGTCCTAAATAAGTGTACTTTTTGTCTTTTTGGACTAAAAAATTAAGGAAGAAAATATGGATGTTTGGGTTAACTTTTTAACTTTTTTATGGAAAAATGTGTAATAAAAAATTATAAAAATTGATTTGTAGGGAAAAATTAAGATTAGGAGTTGTGCAGCCGTAATTGTTGACTTTTGGTGAATAGTGTTAACTTTTTAACTTTTTGAGTAACTTTTTGACTTTTTAGTTTTTTGTGCAATATGCCAAACTTGGCCTTAGAAAAATATGACCACCTTTTATGTTGCATGCTAGACTTCATTGTTCATTGTTCATAGCTCATTTTGAATGCTCATACTCATTGACTTCACGATCTCATTCTGTACACATTCTTGAGATAAACTGTTGTAGGGGTTTCCGCACAAGTGATCAAAGTTCTCTATGGACCACTAACAGTGTATTTGTTTCATTATTGGAGGAATTGACCTATACTGGTATATCATGGGTGATGTTGAGTCTCTTAACCATCTACCATTTTTTTTTTCACTTTTGCGATTCCTTCCTCAACTCATTGAAGTCCGGGCACTAGGAAAAGGCTACCTCAGAGGCACCAACCAAGCCATCCTTTTTTATTTCATTCTTTTCTGGTTTGGTCTCCATACTCTTGAGTGTGCATGCCACTAGTGAGTGCCCACAAGGAAGAAAAGTTGAAAATATATATATATATATATATATATATATATAAAGGACTCATTGATTGAGGGGGAGCTTCCGCGTTTACTCAACAAATACCCCGTGATTCTTAGTGGTTTGACTTTTCTCTATGATGTTGTCACGCCCCAAGCTCCGTGACAACGCCGCACACTCATATAAGTGAGCATGCAAGGCTAAGAATCCAATCACATAACCCACAATGTAAAATACTCAAATTAAATCCTTAATTGTCATAATGCCAAAATCCATAAAAATAAATAGTTCTTATATGAAAATGTCCACCAAGTCCACTAATTTAATCTACTAACAAAACAATAATCCAAGTACTTAAATCATGGTCTTACTCTCGGCACTCCCACATGTAAAAAAATCCCGCGCAGCTCTACTCTTCAGAATCTGAAAAAAAAAAATAAGGGTAAGCTAGATAGTCCAGTAAATAACCAACCATCACTGCTAGCTGGATCAAGTATACAAAAATAAATAAATAAATCGATAACCAATAAATATAATTTTTTCTACAGTTCAATAAATGAACAATTATTTGTAAGGTCGTTTCATAGCTAAAAATAAACAATTTACAATACATTTTAAACGAAAAGCCAACAAGATAATTCAAAGTAATTTGTTGTTCAAATCAGTGGTTCGATATTCAGATGGTTCAATGATTTGATTTACAAAACCCAAGTCTTAATAACTACGGTCACTTAGCCCGTGACAAGGCCCAGAACCACACATAGGCCGGTGGTAAAGCCCCAAAAGAAACTAGTTTCTGTGCCAATAAATAACCCTCATTGGCTAGTGTCCAAATCATAGTCAGACTAGAGTGATATTCAAAATTCAAACAATACACAACTTTTAAATAAAACATTCGATATTTTCAGAATAAACGTTTAGTACAATTTTCAGAATAGTTCCACCAAATATTCAAATAATTTTCATAATAATATTCGATATTGTTTTATACTTGACCCATATTTTATTTTAAGAGAACATGAAGGCTATAAATAAATATTTATGATTTTAAACAATTCGATAGGAATAAAAAAAAATGAACCAACAGTGATAGAGGGTTACTTACCTTCAAACAGCTAAAATAATATTTTTCAAGCTAATCTCAAATTACCAAGATCCACCTCAATCTCACAAACCTAATAAAATATTACACCGCTTAAACAATTATTATGTGCACCCATCCATCTCTTCTTGTAAATACAATAGAATAAATTATCCCAATAGTCTATTAGGAACTCCCACGATTTAGCATCAAAACAAATTCATCACGGCTTCAGAAATTCTCAACCCATATTATTCTATTGCTGTTTATATACATGTAAAAATTTGTAATTGCTTGTAGTCAATCGTGTATCCCACAAATACACCACCATTAAACTTAACCCATCACATATCAATCTCAAAATATGAACCACCCAAACGAGATGCAAAATACACTCTAAAATTGAGCAAAATCGAGACCCCCAACATAGACTGCATCAATATATCTATTTAATCATATATGTCCATAAAATCATCTATTGATATATTAACACCAAAATCATAGATAAGAATACAATAAAATAAATCTTACCTTAAGTGATGAATAAAGAAAAATCACCACTCTATGAATCCTCCTTCTTCACTTTGGTTTTGTTTTGTTTTCTTTAATTTTTCTTTTACCTTCTCAAACCCTAGCTGCCTATGGAGCAATTCCCAGCCTCTATTTTGTTTGTTTCCCAAGACTTAAAGCCACAATAGGTGGGCTTATTAACCTAATTTCTCAAAGTTACAAAATTACCCATCTAAGTAATAGAAAATATAATGCCATCTCATAACTAATTCTTTGATATTAATAAATGACCCATATAAATTAATTTAATTACTAATCTATCCAATAAAATAATCCTACGCACAACTTGGGTTTTACAATGTTTAGTTACTTTTGTCGGTGGTCCAACGATCCGATCACTACGAGGATTAACTCTAACTCTATGGCCTCTCAAGGATTGCACACACACACATTCTTTTTGTGAGCTCTCATGTTTGTTTTTGAGTTATACATTCTCATGATGCTTATGATCATTGATTGAATATTATCTGACTTGCTCATGATTTTGTGGTTCATATTTTTTAAATATACAAGTTTACAGGCTTCATGGTGTGTGGATCATCTCATCCCAGTGTTACAGTCTTCCAATTATACTTTCCTTTGTTTTACAAGGTCACCCTTCTCTGGTTGAGTTGTTTTTTTTTTTTTTTTTAAGAAAAAAAAATTGTTTTGGAGTTCAGTGGTGTTTTGTCCCCGCTCGAGCGAAATCTATCATGCTCGAGCATGAATTTCTTTCATTCAGCATTTAGTGCAATGTTTTGCAGTTCTGCGAGGGTGGTTTTAGCGCTCGAGCGTCCATTTTTGAGCTCGAGCGTATCCATGCGTGTTTTGGATCCCGCTTGAGTGTTAAAACTCACACTCGAGCGAACTGGTTTGTTTTAAAACTCCCTCCTTCGACTCTTCAGTTCATCTTTTTCCCAAAAGTCATTCTCTCTCCTAGGGCTTCTTGGGGATTCGGTACATTGCTTTTCCTTGGTGTAGTCTTTGGTGATTTTTCTCACATCTAAGGTATGTTTCTCTTCGATTTCGCCTCTATTTTTCTGTTATTTACGTAGTTTTTTTTTTCACCCTTGTTTCATCCTTCACTCATGTTCGTAATGGTTGGGTCTCATTAGTAGTGTGAATCTTGTCTTGTTTTATTGAGTCTTTGGCATACTGAGATGGGTTAAGATCTATTACTGTCGTATGTTCTACTGATTTCGATTGAGTCTATTTGTGTCTTTGGATGTGGCTGCTATATTCACCATGACTCATCTCTACTGCTTTTTGTTCTCATGTGATTGTTGTGAAATTGTCATATTGTTTCATACCATTATTTGATTGCTCTACTAATGTTTTGTTTCTCTATTATTTTTGTTTTTTCCTTTTTTTGGTTTAATTTTTGTCTTGGGTTGGGGGTTTTGTGTTTAATCTTTTGGCTTTTACTTGGTTTAGTCATGTCTTCTTCCAAGAGAAGAAAGTCCACTGCCTCTCGACCTTCATTTAACTCCAACCGATTTCCCTTGGCTGATAAAAGACAAATTGTTTTGAGAGTCCTATCCGTCCCGAACCGTTCATCTCGAAAGAAATTTTCTACATAACACCTTTGAGTCTATCCATATCCGTCCACTTTTTGATCCCTTGGGTGGGGATTTGGTACTCTCTTTCTCGGGTCCTTAAAATCTCAGTTGGGTTAGAGAATTCTATTGTAATATGGAGAGTCTTGATGACATTAGTCCGTCATTCAAGACTTGGGTTCGGTCCAAATCTATCACAGTTACCACTAATCTTATTAGAGAGCTTTTAGAGATTAGTAAAGTCTTCCCTATTTTCTATCTTTTCCTGTGAGACCCACTTGCAATTTCAATGAGGTGGCCACTACTTTATGTGCTACATCTCGTCCTTGGCTCCCAGGCTCATTAATCATGCAAAATGAGCTCCTACCCCAGTTTTGGTTACTTAACCTCATTATGTGTGCCAACATTATTGTGACCACCCATAGCTCAGAAATCAATCAAGAACAAGGGTTTGTCCTTCAGTGTATTGCTGAACATCGCTCCATTGATCTTGCCACTTTGATCATCCAGAAGATGGTTGTTGCGTATGAGCGTAACAACCTTGGTCTACCTTACGGGTGCCTCATTAACCGGCTTATCGCCAAGTTTGAGGTTTCCTCATTTGACGATGATGAGTTTGTTTCACCTTCCTGGCCTTTTACCAAAAACACTGTCTTCCAGAGTCAGTCTCATATTCGGGGGATTTCTACTGGGATGGGTCGTTCTATTACAAGTACAGGTGATGCTGCTATGGCAGAGGAGGCTGAGTTTGATGCAGCTGCTGCTGGTGAGGCTGTTTGTGAGGGGGAGCAGCCACCTCCAGTCCATACTATCCGTGGCCAGCTCTACCATTTTGAGTAGTCTGTTGTTTCTCGTTTTGATTGACTTGAGAGTCGGATGGATATTTTTTAGGCCAGGCTCACGGATCTAGAGACTACTGCCAATGCTCGACTCACTACGTCAGAGGCCTCATCCAAGCGCATTGAGGAGTCCGTTGCATAGTCTTCTACTCATTTGTCTCAGATCCTGTCTTTTCTCCAGATGCAGTCCCTACCACAGCCACCCGCTCAGTGATCATTGATGCACAGATATGGTTTTTGTGTTTTTTTTTATATTGGTTTTTGTTCTCTCTAGGATAAAAAGGGGGAGTGAAGATGTTTTATTATGATAGATGGGTTTTTGATACATGGTTTTTTTGATGTTCATATGATACATGGGTTTTTGGATGTTGGATGTTCATCCTTGAATACTTAAAGCATGCTTTATTAAGATATTTGGTGATATTGTTATTTATGGGTAAATGGATATATTGGGTTGTTTTTAGATATCTATATCTTTTGCTATTTATCCAGTTCCACAGTTTTGGTTTGTGTGTTTGTCTCTTCAGGTGGATTGTTCAAGACTTGCATGATTCATGGTCTTTGATTTCAGTGTTTTTTTTTTTTTTTTGTGTTTTGGAATTTGTTAGGAAAATTGTTTTAGAACAGTTTTGTCTGGGATTTGACAAAGAGAGAGATTGTTAGGACCCTTGTTGTCAAAATCCATGGAAAAACTAAGTTTGTAATCGAGTTGTAATTTTCCAGTTTTGGTCGTCCCACTCGAGCGGGCAAAGTGATGCTTGAGCGGAGTTTACACTCTCACAGTATTTTGGGTGTTTGCAAAAAATACTAAGTGATGTGTTTTTACGCTCGAGCGTGGGTTCTTTCGCTCGAGCGTGAGCCCTGGTTTGGAAGACGCGATATAGAGTCCCTGCTACGCGATCTTTGCTTCTATAAATTCGCTTGTTGGTCCAACTCTAGGGTCACTTTTTCTAAATCTTCTTTAAGGGTCTTAGGGTTTCTTCTGAGGTTTTCCTTTGGAGTTTTTTGTGAGTTTTTCTTCATGATTTGAGTGAGTATTAAACTCATGTTTTGATATATCAAGGAGGTTGATTGGTTATATTCAAGAGTGTTCTTCTTCGGTGGAATTCGGAGATTCAAGCGTGGAGTTTCAAACGAGTTTGATACTATACGTAGTCGTTGGTTCGACAATAGAAGTTGTGGATTCAACTTTAGTCTAATCAATTCCGAGACGAAGGTTGCGGTGAAAGATATACAGAAGATTTGAAGACAAATTGGAAGAGTTTGGGTAATTTGTTTGTTATCTTTGTAATCTTTCTTTTTTCAGTAGTGGATTGATTAGTGGTGTTTCACCCGTGATTTTTTTATCACAATTGAAGGTGCTTCAATTGTGATTTTTCTACGTAAAAATCATTTGTGTTGATTTATTGTTTTTCAAAAACAACAATCTAAATTACTTTCGTAAGTGCTTGATGATTTAGATTGTGTGTTTTGAATGATTGGGAATTGGAGTAATTAAATCTTGATCTAATCACGAATCACTTAGGATTTTCACGGTTGATTTTTCCGTTTATACTTGTGGCATGTCATTGGATTGAGTTTTGGTTATTTATAACTGGACTATTATATAGTGGTCCAATGTGATTATGGATTTGTGTTTTGGTTTACATGTTCCTTGGGCTATTGTGGGCCATGGTCGGTCACACCTGAGTTTGCGGTGTGACATTCTCTCTCTTCATCTCTGTTCTCGCATTGCTTGTTTAGCTACTAGAGCTTTCTTCCCTCACTAGCACCTTCACTGCTTACCTCAAGAATATTCATATAGAAATTTCAGAGAGATCTTGGAGAAATTTCCCTTGTGAAGAGAAATTTTCAAAAAAAAATCCAAAGAATTTTTTTCCATTCTTAACTTGAAACAAAGAGCCAAAAGGACAACCGAATAATGGTTGGAGAAGACAATTCGTATGCCTAATTTTCAAACTTCTACAATTCCATTCAATATCAATTGAAATAGTACTTTGATAAGATGTCATTATCTATTCTTGTTATATATATATATATATATATGTGTGTGTGTGTATGTGTGTATGTGGATAATTGTAACATGCTCGGGGGTATCCGTGCGCGTTGAACAGTTCGGACTCCTGAGACCTCTTTGATCTAGTCTCACTATTGCAATGTGAAACGTAGATGAGAGTCCATTGTGAGAACCTGAATATACAAATCAAATAAATAATTAAATAATAATAATATTACAATCTCAAATATTTTATTGTGAATCTTTAAGTGCAAATTAAATATTATTGGAGGGTCTTTTAATTAATTTTAAACTTAAAATAAATTTATGGTGAAAATATTTAGTTTAGAGGCAAGATTTATTATTTTAAAAAAATAGAGGGCAAGTTAGTAAGTATATTTTGTTATAATAATAGTTATATTTTATTTAAATTAATGGGTTAGAAAATAAAA
Organism: Camellia sinensis; assembly: GCF_055761805.1. NCBI lineage: Eukaryota > Viridiplantae > Streptophyta > Magnoliopsida > Ericales > Theaceae > Camellia > Camellia sinensis. The sequence goes on from NC_138964.1 coordinate 79,228,832, forward strand.
TATATAAAGAGATAATAATTTAGAGCCTTTTGTTTAGATATATAAAGTAACCCTAGGTTGCCTAATACAATATATAACAACCCTAGGGTTCCTAATCAACACTATAGCAGCCACAACAACCACGGGGAGAGAGAAGTTGAGAGAAAAGAAGAAGAAAAAAAAAAAGGGGTTGCAAACAAGGAATAACTTTTGGGTGCATGGTAGGTCTCTATCTTTCTTCTGCTCTTTGTTTTTGTTCTTTAACCTTACTCTATTATTATTTAGTTCATTGATGGAGAGGTTGTAGGTTTCTGTATTTTGTATATATATATATATACTGTTAAGAAATCCGAGGAGTTAAATTCATGTATAAAGAATGGTGTAATTCTTAGTCCAAAAATTCTGCACAGAATCGCAAACTTTAAAAATCAAGAAACCATATCAAATGAATGAATTTTAAACTGAAATTTTTACAGCAGATTAATTACATATTGAATTGCATATCTGAATATTTTCATAATTTTTGGGAGTCAAAATCCATATAAATTGATGCGTTCAAATCTGTCCAGAAAACTGGTTCAAAACAGTAAATTCGGGAGTGTTGTTCTCTTTGGATATAAATCCAAAAATTATCAAATCAGCGTCATTAGAACCGGTTAAAGTCTAGTTTCGTAAATTTTTGGCCTTGCACTGATTGCTCATGTATACTAAGAGAACCATTAATTTCTTTAAAGTGCTGTAGAAAACAACCTATTTAGATATAATTAATTGTAGATAATTATTTTGATAAGCAAATCAAGTAAAACCAATTGGGTTTGAAACTTAGGATATATTAGTTGATATCTGGAGGGTTTTGGAATTTTTTGAACGGTGTAGAGTTGGTTTTTAATTTTTAGAGTTAGTGAACAGTTTGGGAAAACCTATCAAAAATTCTATTTTATCTCAAAGTCACATTTAGTTAAGTTTCGATCGGAACCCATGTCTTGGGTGATTTTAGACCTTGAAGAACATGAACTTAGGTAATATTTAAGAGTAACGGTGAGTTGGGTTGAGCCGTGTTAGTGCGCTTTAGTTTGGGGTTACTTAGTTCTTATTCTTTAATATTTTTAAATTAGTAGTGACGTGTAGTTTTCATACTTGGTTCAAGACACTAGTTGGAATTTTATACTCTATTCGAGGATTATATTATTTCGATTTCAGGTGAGTAGTTTCATGCTACGTATTTTTATAAATGTTCCCCTACCCTGAATTGTTGGAAAATTAAATTGTTGTTGCATGACTAAACTGTTTTGATAAATTATTATATTATCAATTGAATCAAATTATTTCTGAAACATGTGTGAACTTGGCATACTGTAAACTATTTGTTTTGGTCTCATGTTTATAATGATGAACTACCATGTTTTGAGAAATTGATGTGTATTGATTATTGGGACTATATGTGTATTTAGTCCAGGAAAATTATTTCACTATGTATGGTGACTCTGGCCACTAGGGAATAGATCTGGCTTGGGCCGTGATGACTCTAGTGCTCAACGATTGTAAGGAAAAAACCTTAAAAAAAGGCTACGTGACCTTCAATCAGATCGTCTTCGAGAAAAGGCCTAGGTGCCACCCTGAGGATGACTCTTAGTTCGGTATTGGATCCAGCGGGACTTATAGCCATGAGAACTGTGTGGCATATTAGTTATTTTTATTGGTACCTAGAAAATTATTGGTGTTCATGTTGTAATTTGTTTTAAGTGGAAAATGTCATTTATCATGTTTTTGCGAGACATGAGTATTTTAACTGTTGAACTGTGGAACGTTCTTTTTGAAACAGATTGTATTTACCAAACTGTATGCCAATCTAGTTTTGTGATATATATCTTATTTTGGAATTGATCCATGTTTTCAAAACTGTATATACTATCCATATAGCTACTCACTGAGCTATCAGCTGATTTAGTTGTTTACCATTTCTAGGTGTTAGAAGGACTTAGAGTGGACTCATGGCGCAGCAGGAACTCAATTGCATGGACCTCTAGGGTATTCATTTATTTTGTTTTAGATTGTTATGTCAAGTTTGTGCATATTTATATTTATTTTTATTGAGGTTCATTTAGGATTATTTTGATATGTGAGTTGTTTTTATCCCATAAGTTTGGATGGTATTGATTACGGTTGGTTTTGCCGTTTATACTTGTGGCATGTCACTGGATTGAGTTTGGTTATTTATTACTGGACTTTTGTATAGTTGCTCATTGTGATTATGGATTAGTGGTTAGGCTTACGTGTGCCTTAGGCTGAGTCCCTGTGGGCCACGGCCGGTCATACCCGGATTTGGGGTGTGACATCCACATTTGGCAACTTTTAGAAAAATCCATTTTATTGCAAAAACATTTTCCAGAAATGGATTGCGTCATCAGATCTCAGAGTCGCCACCTAATTTTTTGGGAAATTAGGAAACCCATGACTCGTGCCAAGACCACTATTCGCCACAACCAAGGATGCTTGGCTCAGAACCTTAAGTATGAAGGGAGAATGTCATTAATTGAGTACCCTCGCTCACCCGATCAAAAGATCAGCCTCTATCAAACCATGATATGAATTTTATTTTCTTTATATGTTCATGTTCTGATTATAAATCCTAAAATTTACTATGTAAAACATACAAGTATAGACTAGGTTGCTCAAATTGGAACAATTCAATTTCATATTTGTTTTTCGAAAAGGGTTTGAATTTGCCAATTAACAAAATGGGCTTAAAGTTTGTGAATTTGCCACTACAAAGTGGGCTTAAAATGTACATTCGTTGAATCATTTCAATTCAAACAACAAGCCTTCATCCACAGGCATTCAAAAAGTTTATCATTTGAGTAATTAGCCTCATGGGAAGATGCTAAACATAATAAGAAAATTATGTACAAGCGGGATGCTAAAGCATAAAAACTCACATATTTACTAACGTCCCGCAAACAAGCTACAAAATAAAATTAGTAAAATATGCATGATCCTATATACAAATCCTAATGCAATTCATACACAAGAATGGTTCTAAAGATCTGACTTCTAAAACATGACATGTGAAACATTGCAACACTTGTGATAGCACACAAAATCATATAAGAATCAATTAAAGCACAAAGATGCAAATTTAGTCAGATCTATGCATGAATCATGGATGCAAAGTATGGATATACATGTTATAGCGATCCCGGTTTTACCCTTGTTGTACAGTGATCCGGACATGTGTCCGTGGATGATAGTAATCGATTATTGTCTTGTTTACATCTGTTACTACTTTGTATATTGAGTTATAGGATGTGTTGGGCAGGTTTGTTGCAGGTTGGTTGTGTTTAGGAGCCTAGTGCTGCTGCCCAGATTTTTGGACCTTCGCTCGAGCGAGGAGTTGGTCGCTCGAGCGAGAGTTGAGTTCGTGTCTGGTGGATCGAGCCAGAGTGGCTTCGCTCGAGCGAGTGATTGCGTCTGGTTCTGGACCTGAGTGTTGCATTTCTTGGCTCGAGCGAGTTTTCTTCGCTCGAGCCGCTCGCTCGAGCGGTCTGGTTTGTTCTTCGCTCGAGCGAGAAGTCTGTCGCTCGAGCGTGCTTCTGGTTGCAGACCTGAGGGTTTGAGTTGTTAGCTCGAGCGAGCATTCTTTCGCTCGAGCGCACTTCTAACTTTTTGGCTCGAGCGAGAACTTCTTGGCTTGAGCGAGAGTTTTCTGTGTCTGGTCGCTCGAGCGACAAAGGCTTCGCTCGAGCGAGCGTGTTTTATATCAGCGGTCAGTAGCGTTTTTGAACATCAGTTTTTCACTTTCTTTTTCTTTCAAACCCTAGATCCGAGACTCTCTCTCTCTAAACCTACACTCTCTCTAAGATTTGATCTCCCTAGAGTGTGAATCTAGCCTAGGGCCTTTGTTAAAAAGATAGAGGGCGTTGAGAGCTTCGACTTAATCTGAAAAAGTTTGGATTTGGAGCACGTTGATCTTCGAGTCTTCATCTCCTTTTTGGCTCAAACTTCGAGGTAGGGATATCCTACTCCTCTCTATGGATTTTGTCTTTAAATTTTAGTACTTTGAGATGTTGGGGTTGGTTTGGTAATTTGGTGAAAGTTTGGGGCTTTTGTGTTATTTTACAAAAGTTGGGGTTTTATTCATAATAAACCTAGATGCATGTTTGGCATAGAGAAATGGAATAAATGTTGAATCATTGATGAAAATGGGACCTGAGGGTTGAAATGTTAATTATGGAAAATGACCTAATTACATTGTTTGATTAATTGGAATAATTAATTATGAGAAATGAGGAAATGAAATGGAATTGTTGAGAGTGGGAATGTATGGGGTTAAAGGGTGTAGTTGAATTATTTGTCACTCACCGGAATGAAATGTTGATTGAATATCCATTGTGCATTTATTTTCTGTTTAGAGATAACTGCTTTGGGCTATCGGTGGAGGATAGTCGTGATTGTTGTAGACAATGCATGATGATTAGGCAAACGGAAACTAATCAATGGAATGTGTCATGGAATTTGACGGTTGATAGAATACATTAACTGTATGTATTGAGTGATTGTATATAGAACCAATGTGTTTGTATACGTTATGTGTAGAGGAGGAGATGGGGGATGTACTCCACGGTTTAGGGGAAGATAGGGGATGTACCTCTAAACCGCATAGTGTTGGGAGAAGATAGGGGATGAACTCCGTAGATACAGCTCATATGCTTGTCTAGAGAAGTGAAGATAGAGCTCATATGCTTATCTTTGTGAAGTATGGATACAGCTTATATGCTTATCTGTGAATGTGGGATATTGTCGTTATACATATATATTGAGAATGTGGATATAGCTTATATGCTTATCTGTGAATGTGGGATATAGTTTTTATACATATCTGTTGAAATAATGATAGAGCTAACATGCTTATCTGTTGAAAAAGGGAAAATGAAAAGTAACTTGGACTCATAAGTCGTATGACATAAATATGTGATTTATGTATCAGTGTTGGCCATCTATCAATTGCTAATCTTTTAGTCATTGTTCATGGTTAGTTTAGTGTATTTCTACTGGGCTGTGGCTCACCCTATATGGGAATATCATTTTCAGGTACAGGTAGCATGCCACCTCCAAGGACATAGCTTGGGAGGCTAGAGGCGGGCATACTTTTGTCGTTTTATTTTTGATGTATTACATGTAAATTCAAGCCAAGGGCTTAATGTGTAAACGAGTTAGTACTCTTTTGTTGTAACCAAGTGTTAACTTGGAAAGCTGTAAGCCTGTAGGGCATTTTGCTTTTGTTGTTAACATGTAATACTTTTGTAATGAAACTCTGATGAATAAAAGAATGTGGTTATTTCATATGTCAACGAATGTCTTATTTGATGGGTTTAATGTTATTATTTTGAGGGCTTTACACATGGCATGTCAGATATATACATATGTACAGTTAGGGAAAGCAATTAAAGAATGAGATAGAAAGAAGCGGGGTGGGAGAATTATTACAACACTTTAAATATTACAAATCCAAGAGAGATGAGGAAGAAAACATATATTACAGCAAAATATAAAAAATCCTCATAAACTCTCAAAATAAAAATAAAATAAAAATAAAATGAAGCAGAGACACACCCTGTGTGACTAAGCACCCACTGATAAAACCCATATTAAATCCACAAATTGAACCCACTTACTTGGAGCCCATGTAAAACCAACTCAAGCCCAATACTCAAAAACCTTATTATTCTCAAACCCATTTGGTTTTGCTTTGAAGAAACCATTTCTTTCCTCCACCACTGCATCACCGCAGTAACGAGCAAGGATCCTCTAGAGTATTTTTTTCCTAAAGTTTTCTAGAGTGGTGCATTGTGTGGTTGAGATTTAATGACAAGTCACATCAATTTTTCAACATTAAATCTCAACCACACAATACACCACTTTAGGAAACTTTAGGAAAAAAATACTCTAGAGGATCCTTGGTGCGCAGCAACACCCTTTTCCCCTCTCTTCTTCCATTTTCCTTCGTCGAAAAATCAACTCTTCTGATTCTCTCCCCTCCAAACCCAATTCCATAAACCCAAACTTCTACAGTGATCTTCCAAGCCATTCAAAGGTCTTGATTTTGAACAGCCATGGTCATATATATATGTACCCAACTGCTTTACACCTCTGAGCTGAATCACCGTCAACTCCACCATGAACTGAAGAATATGAATAAATGTACCCGATGGAAAACCCAACGCCCTGAGATCGCACATCAGAAAATGAAGAGCTTTGTCTCATTCCACCATATTTGTAAGAAGCAGAGGACTTATCAGCCACAAATCTTTCAACACGTTCTCGAGCCTTGACACCATGCACCCAACCACGCCATGCACCTACCAAACCAGCGTCACACCGTCAGCCAGACGCGTCGGCGACCTCTGAAAACCCACCAGCAGCCAGCACGCACGACAGTAAACAGCCCATTGCTGGAAATGAGTCCAGCGTGCAATAATTATCACCGGAAGTATGAATGGAGAAGTGACTCCCGTGGTTGCTGCTGCTGCGATGTGGTGACTCCCATGGCTGCTGCGATGTGGTGACTCCCATGGCTGCTGCTGCTGCGATGTGGTGCCTCCCGTGGCTGCTGCTGCTGCGGTGTGGTGACTCCGGTGGCTGCTGCTGCTGCGGTGTGGTGATTCCGGTGGTTGTTGCGGAGGTTCGTAGTGGTGGCTCGGTGTAGAGAGAGAGAGATATAGATAGAGAGTCAGAGAGTGAGAAAGAGGGTGAGGTTGGCCATGCATGGAGAGGCAGATGTGTTCTGTGTATGTGTATGTGTGTTCCGATGGGCTCTGTTCTCATCCCCCTCCCCCATGCACACCACCTCTTTTATGCTGTTGTCCCCAGGCCTAGACCGCAATCCCTTTCTTTGAAACTGCCCCTTTCACGTTTGTGAACTCATTGGGTTGGTTGATAAAAATAGGAAAATACCTAGACCGCAATCCCTGGGTTGGCCTATGAAACCCTAGATCGCAATCCCTTTCTCACATTTTATATTTTCATGATTCATTATCAGTGTTCTGTTGCTCTTTCTCGTATTTCTATTTCTTAGAATACTATATTGCAGCTTCCATCCTTTTCATTTTCTCATGGGTAATGTGGAAGATTTTAACAGTATATGAACCTTTATCTAACTATATTAATATAAATAGACAGTTTATCATACTTGAAGAGAAAACATATAGAAAATTTTTCTATTGTGGTGTGGGAATTGGGCACATGAGTTAAAAAAAACTAATTTTGTAATGATTTCATAACTTGGTTCTTATGGGTACTTAGGCTATTGTGGAGTGGTTTCTAACATTGTCTAATGTCTATCAAAAGTATCATAATACTAGATCTGTTATGTTTATCACAACCAAACCACTTGTATAGATAAACTCATAAAGCTAATAATTTTTTTAACCGAACTATAAACTAACTAATCAAATGTAAAAAAAATAAGAAAATATTCAGTTAACAATATTTTCTTTTAAATACTAAAAAATTGGACAAATTTTAACCCGCCAGAAGAAATTTAGAGTTGGAGACTTATTTTACTTGATCTTTTATCTATTGGGTTGAAGAAGAAACTCCTGCAAGTGGTTATCTCCTTTATACCTCCATTTTTGTTCTTTTAGATTGACACACAATCCATGCATGGTTCCAATCACTTCAAACAAATGATCAACTTCTTTGAATTGGTTTTAAACTTCTTGTTCTATTTGTTCTTTAAACTTCTTTTCTCCATCTCCACTATATGATCTAGTACGAAGACAGTCGTAGACATTTAATTTAGAGTTTTTTTTTTAAACCTTCTTAACAATATTAATACCCTCATTTATTATTTATCCAAAACAAAAAAAAAAATTTTTGATACCCTTATTTAATATCAAAATTTTCCTCTAGAAACCAAGCGGTAGAGTTTCTTAGGGAGGTAGTTTCAACATTATCACAGGGTACAAATCGTAAGGCATCATCAAGTGTCGATGGCAGTTTGAAATAATGTCACTTTTTTGGGTCTTTTGATTCAAAATGGATAAATATAAATTTGACAAATAATTATGTATAGATGTTGTGAGTAAATTTTTTATTTGTATATCATTACTCTTTAAATAAACATGAATCTAGCAACCTCATCAAAGTCAAACAGTAAAACAAATTCTCAAACATTTGAAAATTAAGGAATGCATATTTATCTTCATCTGGCAAAGTTTTCGACTCTGCCGTAATAACCTCAAGGATTTCAATAGCATTAATTAAGGCATGACCTTTTGTAGGGTGAAAGGTTATTGTCAAAGTTCTCCCATTAACAGCAACAGTCTTGTTCAGTACAAAATGTCAATGTCTTGAAAAGAAATATCACCATTTATTAGGATGTCAAATACCCTTTGACCTATACCAGTGATAGAAGTATCAATCTCTGCAAAATGCAACCAAATGAAGTAGTTCCTATTGGGATCCACATCCATTGTATACGCTAAATTTGCTTGTGTGTGGAATCCTATGAAAGAACTTGTAGATTTTGGTGCACTGTGTGCTTGTGTGTGGAATCCTATGAAAGAACTAGTACTTGAACCTCATATTTATATTACGGTCTCATTTGGAAACTTAGTGTTTTTCTCTATTTTAAACTATATAGAAACAAAGAGGGGTAGAAGTTAAAAAACAAAAAAATACATGTACATATATATTGATGCCTCGTATATTTCTATGCCCTAAATTTATATTCATATACATAAACAATAAAAGTATTTTAAAAATTTGCCCACCATGTAGGCATCCTAATTTTTTTTAAAATCATTATGTCCTATGTCCACTGTCGTCTCTACTTCGTTGTAGAAGATACTGATCCTATATCATCTCTTCACTCATAAAACTAGTTTATATTACCAAGAACAAGGCTGTCCATGAAAATGAAAGATTTAGAAGAGCTTTCATGGAACTTTCAGGGTGAACACTATGGAGCAATCTCCCAAGTTAATGGAGACAACTTTATTTCTTTTTTTTTTTTTATTCATAGCAATAGTGGTAGTGACAACACATACTCATCACTTCTGCTACTACGTCCTACATACTAAAAATTTCTTCAAATGTCACTGTTTTCATGATATATTATTATACTAGTGAAAGCAACTATCTTTAAATACTTTGGTAAAGATCCAATGAAGGTACCTGTATAAGATAGTGAGGGGTGGTGGGCTGGCTTCTTTGGAAATTGGCATGAGTGCATTCAATATAAGAATTGTATGTTGCAATCCGAAGCACTAAAATAGACATTAGGTTAACAAATGTGTTACATGAACTCTTTTACTTCTTTCCATTTATACTTGTGTTCACTAAATATGACAAGATTAAGGGTGCAAAAACTCAATTAAATTCACTAATTTTATATAATATTTGAAGAAGAAGACAATTACATTAGCAAGTAAACACATTTCGTCTCAAACGAATAGAGATACAAATTGATGTATATTCCTAAATAATTGACAATATTTTATCAAAAAATATTATGCAATATGCAATATATATGGGTGTTTAAGAGGTGTCCCTCACTGTTATTGAACTTTTGAATCTAAAATCTAGATTTAGGAATATGTGGTTACCGAGTTATCAAAAAAATGATCCAATAGTCCATCCAATCAAATAATATATATATATATATATATATATATATTTGTTTCTTTCTAGATCTTTTATTTTTTATCTTTTAAGTGGTTAATCGGTTGGTGTTGGTACATTTGTTTAACTGTTTATGTAATGGTTACTGATTCTTTGAACAAAAGTAGTACAGTTTCATCTCTATTATTGGTTATGCAGTTTGTTAATGTGAAAAGATGTGCAAAATAATATTTTTCATACATAGATCCTTCCTTTTCGCCCCATAATCATAAATCTCCTTAAGTATTGTCTTCTTTACTAACTCTGTTTCGATGTACTGTTGTTGTTTGTCACAGGTCCTCAATTTCTACATCTTAACGTAGAAGTGCAGCTATACCTCCCCCCTCCCTCCCTCCGTAGCAGTTGCATTGGCAGGTGTGCTTTTTAATTTATTTACTTTTAATTAATAGCAAGGCACTGCCAGGTGTGCTTTTTATTTATTTGTTTATTTTAATTGATAATAGGATACTTGTAAGTGTGCATTATTTAGTTATTTTCTTTCAATAAATAACAGGGCACTAGCGGGTGTGCTTATTTATTTGTTTGATATTAATTTAAAGTAGGGCACTGGCAGGTGTGCTTTTTTGTTAATTTGTTTTATTTTAATTGATAGTAGAGTATTTGCAGGTGTTTTTTTATTATTTCCGTTCAATTGATAGCAAAGCACTGGTGGGTGTGGTTATTTGTTCATTTTCTTTTAAGAATTGATAATTTATAGCAGAGCACTGGCGGGTGTGCTTTTTTCTATTTTCTTTTAACAATTGACAATTGAAAGCAGAGCACTAGCAGGTGTGCTCTTTCTATTTTCTTTTAACAATTGATAATTGAAAGCAGAGCACTGGCGGGTGTGCTTTTTTCTATTTTCTTTTAACAATTGACAATTGAAAGCATAGCACTGGTGGGTGTGCTTATTTGTTCATTTTATTTTAATAATTGATAATTGAAAGCAGAGCACTGGCGGGTGTGCTTTTTTCTATTTTCTTTTAACAATTGATAATTGAAAGCAGAGCACTGGCGGGTGTGCTTATTTGTTCATTTTGTTTTAATAATTGATAATTGAAAGCAGAGCACTGGCGGGTGTGCTTTTTTCTATTTTCTTTTAACAATTGATAATTGAAAGTAGAGCACTGGCAGGTGTGCTTATTTGTTCATTTTGTTTTAATAATTGATAACTGAAAGCAGAGCACTAGCGGGTGTGTTTTTGAATTTATTTCATTTGAATTGATAGCAAAACATTGGCGGGTGTGCTTATTTATTTGTTTGCTTTTAATTTATAGCAGGGTACTGATGGATGTGCTTTTTTATTTATTTGTTTCATTTTAATTGATAGTAGAGTACTTGAAGGTGTGTTTTCTTATTATTTGCGTTTAATTGATAGTAAAGCACTGGTGGATGTGCTTATTTGTTCGTTTTCTTTTAAGAATTGATAATTGAAAGCAGAGCACTGGCGGGTGTGCTTTTTTATATTTTAACTTATAGTAGGGTACTTGCTGGTGTATTTTTGTATTTATTTGCTTTGAATTGATAGCAGGGCACTGGCAGGTGTGCTTATTTATTTGTTTGATTTTAATTTATAGGAGGGCACTAGCGGGTGTATTTTTTTGTTGATTTGTTTGATTTTAATTTATATAATGGCATTTACGAGTGTACTTTTTTATTATCTGCATTTAACTGATTCCAAATCTGCACATCTGTTGTCTATGCGATTTGTTATGTAGATATGACGGATGAACCTGAAAGTAGTAGGCAGAAAGAGGTCAACAGTAAAATTGACAATCAAGTTGCTCCGGATGGCAAGGATGATGTTGTCGATGGGAAAGAAGAAGGGTTAGTGTAGACGCGCCCGCGTGGGGCCCTCGCTACAGTTCGGACTCGATTTGTGTCACGGTTCTTCATCTGAACCAAAGAGTCCAAATCCGGCAAATCGTTTTGAGAAACAGATTTTTGAAAAGAAGTGTCAAACATGGACTGCTTTGCCAGATACAGAGTCGCCACCTAAATATTTTATTTTGGGGGAATTTAGGAAACCCTGACTCGGTGCCAAAGGCCACGTGACCGTCATCACCAAAGTTGCCTCGACTCGAGAACTTGGGTACGATTGGGGAAGGTCAGCTATGAGCACCCCCTCTCGCCCGATCCGAAGATCGGCCTCTACTAACCATGATATCCATTTTTGAAAACGTTATGTGTTCTTATCCCGATTATTAGCCTAGAATTACTATGTTATGCGCACGGCAAACAAGTATAGACTAGATTGCCTAATTTAGAAATAAGCATTGCATATCCGTTTGTCTTGAAAGGCACTTTGGAATTTGCTACTCGCAAGTAGGCTAAAATACGGATTTCAACGAGTTTTTCCAACTCAGACAATCCAACCTTCACCCACAGGCATTCAAACAGTTTATCATATAAGCATCTAGCCACATGGTAAGCATGCTGTCATGATAGCATCCACACGCATGCGATATGCTAAAGCATGAAAATACTTACATCGTACTCCGTGCCAAAACAATAAACTAGTTAGCCAACATGCATGGTCCTAGTTCATGTCAAATTGACTAATGCAACACATACAGGATGCAGTTAGAGTAGGCTCGGCTAACCTAGACATGGCATGTGAAATGCAATCAATTGATGCACGTATTCAATTTGGAATTAAAGTACAAATGCAGTTAGCATGATGTACCGAGCCTGGTGCGTGCAAGACAAATGCATGGATGCACGCATGCATAGCATAAGGTATGCTAATTTAAACATGACCTATTACTAACCATCAAAGCAGGTAAGTAAAAGGGAGAAAGAAGTGGGGGTTGGAAGACATGCACACACTCACCCACACTTATTACAGATTCGCCCTCGCTTGGAGGGACCAAAAGAATAATACAATTCGAATAATGAATTAACTATCCTAGCTAATTAATTATTACAAATTACCTAATTAGTTAACAAACTAACTAAGCTAGGAAAAATAGTAAACCGCCTCAGGAAGAGAGCTCAATGCGCGCGTGCTCGGGTCTTGCTCGGAAGTGCACTGCCATGCACAAGTTTGCCTCTACTTTGACTGTTCTGCTTCTCAGAAAATTGCACAACTCCCAAGGTTGCTTCTCTGAGTGTTGTGGGACACTACCGACTGAGTGGGATCATCACCGGCCATTTAGAATGGTTATCGGCTAAACATTATGCTCTCGGCCAAACCTGTTTTGCCGGTCGGCACCCAACACTGCCGGCCAGCCAATTCTTCCTGCTGAAACCTGTTTGACAGCAGCAGAGGGCAGACAAGGCATGGCAATGTATTTCAAGCAAATGTATTCACCACCACATCCCCTATCATGTTTATGACTCAAAGGGACTTGGTTCTCGGTTCTCGGACCACCAATCGGGCATTTCAATGCGTGATGGCCCAAGAAACCAAGTGTGCATTTTCAATGTGGAATGAAATGCACATAAACAAACAATGAGCTCAACCTCTATCATACTCAAGTCAAGAGGCCAAGCATGCATGCCGATGCAATGCATCCTAGGCATGTGAGCTAGTATGCAACATGGCAATGCAAACAAGCAAGCAATGAAGAAGCATGCAAGCTAGTGGACATGCAAGACATGATGCAATCAAAGCATGCAAAGTGTAAGACATGTAACAACATGTAAAGAGTGGACTTAAACTAATTTGGGCAGCCCTATACTAGGCCCAAAACAGTGGCCAAAGCTTAAGAAGATGGGACCAAACACACATACACACATGTGCATGTTAAGGCCTAAACACTCAAGCATCAAGGGGCATCTTTCAAGCACACTTAAAAGGGAATAATCATGGACATGGGGCATGCATTAAGCTCTGAAAATCATGCAAGGACATGGTGCCAAACCAAGCAAACAAGATAGACTAAACATGTAACAAATGGCCCAAGCATTCGAGGCAAGCTAATTATGTATTGAACTACACTTGATATGACCACCCATGGCAAGACTTAAATGACCAAAAACAGAGTTTTAGCACATAAAACAAAGCCCAAAAGACCACTTAGATGGCATCTAAATGGCTTGAATTCAAAAGCATATACAAATGCACTTTCAAGGAGCATACCACACAAGCTCATAAGGCATCAAAGAGGCATCCAAGGCAAGCATACAAGCATGCTAAGGGGACTGAAATGATGCTATAAATGGTGACAAACCATTAACAATAAAGCAAGTAATGCATGCTACATACTCACACACTTAAGGCCAACAAGCCAAAATGCAAATGGGCTATACCAAACATGTCATGGCCGACCAAAATGACTAAGGACAGACCTCTAGCATGGTAAAGTAAGCACAAAAGCTTCACAAAGCTAGACCTAAAACATGCTTGAACAATGGTTTACAACCTAAGGTATGTTAAGGCCTAAACATGGCATTACAAGGTAGGTATGCTAAGCATGCATGGTGTACCAAAACCAACATACAACAATGCTATTTCATGGCAAAATAAGCATAAACAAAAGCCAAGGCATGGTCAACATGAGGCTTAGCTAGGTGCTCATTAAAGAGGCAAAAATGGCCCTTTTCAAGGACAACAAGGAGAGGGGGTGGCCCTCTCATCCCTAGGACCTCAAGGCACCATCCTCACCTCTGAAATCCCTCAAGATTTCAGTGGTGAGGAGGCCCAAACACTAAGGTCCCGGAGCTCACTCAAAATAGCACAAAATGGGGCCTCTCAAGGCCTAAGAGGCGTCAAGCACCTCCAAACCACAAAACACTCTAAACAAACTATTTAGAGGGCCTAAAAACAAAACTTTTTTATATTATACACTAAGCTCAAAAATAGTTCTAAGATAGGCAAAAATAGTATGCAAAAATGGGGAATAAAGGGACTGGTTTCTTACCCTTGTAGACTTCTTTCACAAATGAAGCTCCAACAGCTTCTTAAGCTCCAAACCAGCTCCAAAACTCTGAAAACAATCTCTTAGAACCTCAATAGCCAAGGGAAGGTGTAATGGTAGGTGTTTGTGTGCAATACTATGAACAAATACACCTAGAACACTCAAGAGAGAGAGATATAGAGATAGAATGTATATAAGTTCTAACCTTAGAACCAGAGCTTCTAACAATGTTTTTTCTCTCTAAAATGTCTAACCCTAAAGCCAAGAGGGGAGGGCTCCTCTTATAGAGGAGCCAATCTTGTAAAGCTTACAAGGTAAGCTAACAAGAAGGCCATCCCTCCATACACGTGTATGGAGGGGAACAAAATGCCATACAGCTGTATTAAAATATCTGCAAAAGCAGATGAACAGTAGTCGGCTGCTCAAAATTGCCTTCTTGACAAAATGGACTGCCGACCGGCAACAAATAATGCCGACCGGCAATATACATTGCCGATGGCAACAAAACACCAGCCGGTGGCCTCTGGCCATGGCCGGTGATGTGTGGGGATGCCTCACAAGGCATTCCCTGCCCCTCCAAGGCAAAACACAAGTGTTTGGTGCAAAACCAGACACTAAACAGTCGAGTCGAGAGATCCTGAGGCAAGGCGCGCAAGCCGAAACCTTCGGGAACTCAAGACGAACACAAACATGGATGATCACCGAGTGTTCCAACGGTGACGTCCAAGTCTTGAGGACGGTCAAAAATGGGGTGTCTACAGTTAGCTTCCCAAACCTATGATAGTTTATGAATGCTTACTGAGGTTGATGTTTTGTAAATGAAATTCAATTCAGAGGAGGATGCTTATTCTTTCTACAATGCATATGCTAAGGTCATCGGTTTTAGCGTACGAAGAAGTAGGAAACGAATTTGTGGAGACAACAAATTTGTAGAGAGTAGGAAATGGGTTTGTTCAAGGGAAGGTGTAAGAGAGAAGAAATACTTACAACGTGTGGAACGGGTGAGAACTCCCAGGGCAGAAACTAGACTTTTTTGTAGTGCCACATTTCGTGTGCGTTATGACAAGACAATTAAAAAATATGTTGTGACCCACTTTGTAGGGGAACACAACCATCCCTTGGCAGCCCCACACTGCGTCCCTTTTTTGTGGTCACATAGGTTTGTAACAAGTGCAGACAAAGCTCAAGCAAAGGCCATGCGCAATGTGGGTATGAGAATGAGTCAAATCATGGATTTTATGGTTCATCAATCAGGGGGTTATGAGAAGGTGGGCTTCATTCACAGAGATTTGCATAACCAGTTCCAAGCTAAGCGCAAAGTACAACTCGCAGAAGGGGATGCAGAGGGTGCCTTAGGATACTTATCAGCTAAACTAGATTCAGATCCATTATTTTTTTTCAAGTACAACGTCGATAAGGATAACCGGTTGGACAAGATTTTCTGGGCAGATGGCAGGTCTCGGATGGACTATGCTGCATTTGGTGATGTATTGGTATTTGATACAACTTATCGTACAAATCAGTATAAGAAGCCATTTGTGATTCTAGCTGGCGTGAGTAACCATTTTATGACAATCATATTTGGATGTGCTTTGTTGCCTGATGAGACAATGGACACATACAAGTGGGTGTTGGAAACGTTAATGGAGGCCATGGATGGACAAAGACCCATCTCTGTTGTAACAGATGGTGATAGGGCAATGCGTCAGGCAATCGAAAGAGTTATTCCAAATTGCAGACATCGTTTATGTTCTTGGCATCTGGAGAAAAATGCCTCAACAAATGTCCACATACCAGAATTTACTAGTGATTTCGCACAGTTGATGTTAAAGAAATGTCAAATTGTTGAGTTTGACAATGCGTGGGCTCGTATGGTGAAACAATACAAGTTGGAGAACAATAACTGGGTGTTGGAGATTCACCGCAAGCGTGATAAGTGGGTTGAGGCGTATCTTCGTGGTCACATGTTTGCTGGGATGAGGAGCACTCAACGTGTCAAGGGTATGAATGCATATTTCAATATGTTCCAAGAACAAAAGGTAAAGTTGTACGAATTTGTAGCACAATATGATAGGGCTCTTGCTAGGATGCGTGCTAATGAAGCAGAAACAGAATCTAAAACAGAGAATAGTTTCCCGGTTTTGACTACGCCATTGAGAAATTTGGAAAAACATGCAGTTGAGCTCTTTACTCGGAAGATTTTTTCATTGTTTCGACGTGAAATCAGCAAAGAGGGTAAATTGTTTGTGATGGAAAGAGTTGAGTTGGAGGATCGTCGCACCTATCGTTTTGGTGAGTACAAGGCACCAACAAGCACATGGACGGTTGAGTATTTTCTAGCAGATATCACAATAAAATGTTGCTGCTTGAAGTTTGAATCGTTTGGCATCCCTTGTTGCCACATGGTTGCTGTCATGAAATCTGAACAATTAATGTGTATTCCACCGAGTTGTGTCATGAAGAGATGGACAAGACATGTTAGGTCAGGATATCAACAACCAAGTCTTACCTAAATTTCTAGCACCCTAACACAGACAGCCCGGTTCGGTATACTAAGCTCATGTTTCAGTGAAATGTCATATTATGCCTCACACGCAGACAACGATTTTGAAGAGGCAAGGGAAATGGCTTTCCAGATGACATTGAAGATGAAAAAGCGTTGGGCAATGCGAACAAAATATAATACCGAGGTTGGGGACAAAATATTACACCCAAACTATGTGGCGTTGGTGATCCTAATGTAGTGAAGACCAAAGGGAACCCCGGAGGGACATCTTCTATGGGTAAACCTCTAAAACCAAGGCGCTGTGGGTATTGTAGGTATGGTACTTTAATTGCATGTCCTTTTTCCATCCTATTGCATGTACATGATTATTAAAATTGTTTATGCGTTATTTGCTATTGTAGGAGCATCGGACACACGAAGCGAACGTGTAAAAAATTGGCTTCAACTAGCCAGAGAGAGGGTAGCGACTCAGACATTGAAACATTCTTGAACACAGAGTTGGAGCCCCACATGGAAGATATTGATGAACCAACAAATTCTCAAGTGTAGTTTAGTTTTATGATGAGCCGTATAGTGATTGATACGTTGTTTTTGCAAGGAGACATTAGTGCATAATAGTTACGTTTTGTTGATGTCTTAGGTGTTTTTATCTTTCACAATATCCATAAATTCTTAGTTTGGAGAATCATTTAAAAAATAAAGGTAAATAACTCCCAAATATGTTTGCTCGAATATTGTCCTTAAGTTGGATGAGCTGTCCTTACGTTGGATGAGTTTACAATCACTACTAATATTGCAATGTCTCTCTCTCTCTCTCTCTCTCTCTCTCTTTCAGCTCTATTATTTGTTTTTCTTTTTAATGAATAACAAAGAATGCATAAATATGGCTATGTCACCCCAAACGTGTGGGGCTCCTTTCATATTTCAGTTTTGATTTTTTGAAATTGCCTCTTTTTCTTATCAAAATTGACATTTGTCTACCTTGTTCTACTTGTAAATTTCTTAGTTTGGGGATTCATTTAAAAAATAAACGTGAATAAATCCCAAATCATTTTGTTGAAATACTTGACCGGTATTTCGGAAGTGTAAGCCTGCTAGACCTTGGAGAATCATTTCCTGATATGTAGTTGTAATATCTTAATCTTAGTTTTGACACTCAAATTTAGTGTGATGGTTCGTTTTTTGGTTTCTTGGCACTTATGATTGGTCTCTTATGCTTAAAATATTGGCATTAAAATATACAATTGCTATCAATTTTCTCGTCCTGTGCTTTGAAACTGGGCACTTATGATTGGTCTCCTTTTGTTGAATGTTTTTATCCAATTAGTCTTTATTTTCTTTCCTGTCTGCCTGTGTCTCAGGCAATTTGTCATTTTTCTAAGCATACTAGTGTGAAACTCAGTGCCCAGTTTACTTTTCGTTTTTGTTATTTGTGGCCCCACCCCCAGGGAAAGAAGGCAAAAGGATAGTCATAGAAGTTTTATGTAATTGTATAACCTGTTGTTCTTTGCTACCCTTTTGTTTTGGTATATGTCCTTTGCAATTGGTGGTGGTGTGCCATATTATTCCTTATTGTGATAATTTATGTGGACAATTGATAAAATCTTGTTTAACTTCCTTGACTCTATCTCAGCGGTCGGATGGCCCCGGTGGGTAGGCGAAACTAGTTGTCAGAGATGGGGGCACAGAGGGGGGTCTTGGCCGGGGATGGTGTGGGCTTGTGAGGGAATTGGTGCTGGAGTCACTGACGAAGGTGTAGATTAGAGGGGAAATGAGGAGAAGGAAAATGATTGGAATGTAAAAATTCTAAGGACTGAACATGGTTGCAGCTTGTCGTGTTCTTCTTTTGGACCTCTGGTGGAACCCAACAACTGAAGATCAAGCAATAGATAGAGCCCATCGGATTGGACAGACCCGTCCGGTTACAGTTTTGGGTTGACAGTAAAAGATACAGTTGAAGATCGCATTTTAGCTCTTCAGGTATTATTTTTTTTGCTCCAATCTTGTGGCCTGTTTTTTTCCATTGTCAATGTAAAATTCGTAAGATTTTTTAAGGTAGTGTAGAAATGTTCACCATCTGCTGCCACATTATTATTGGCACTGGATTCGTTATGCTTGCTTTTACTTTTCTTTTCTTTTTTTCTTCTCATTAATTGTTTTCAATGAGTAATTGATTTTATAATATAATGAGACTATGATTGAGAACTTTTGTACTTGATTAACATATGGTAGTAGAGGTATTTTAGATGTTGAACAGGGTCTTTTATAACAGCTGGTGAAGGCATTGGTAAGGATAAAACTGATTTACTTACTAATAATGGTTGCTTGGTTTCTTGAATGAACACCATCTTTACAAAATTTATCATTCCTTAATTTTATTTGTAGCCCAGTTAAACCTTAGTAGCATTATATCGCAATTTTATGTTCCTGTAAGGACAAAAGAAGCAAAAAGGGTGTGCATAGGTGTTGTGAATTGGTCCCCTTTACTAAAAGGGAGGTTGGTGTATTTATGCCAAACTTGTGAGATTCAATGTAATTTACCCATATAATAATTGTGGATGAAGATCCTCTCACACCTGTTGTAAACAATATTTTATAGTTAGTGATGGCATTGTTTACAGATTCAAGTGTGTAGAGGGTTATTATTATCTAACAGGTAACCGAATTATTGAAATCTGAATAGGACATTGCTACTTCATATATTTTTCCCTATTCCTGAGAAAAGCTTTTGTTATGTTAAATCAATCACGTATATTTGGCTTATGGTCCAAACTTAGTATCTGTATTCTATATCTCCTTTCAATGCTGATGCTGAATACTCACTTTCTATTTTGCAGCAAAAAAAGAGAGTGATGGTTGCATCTGCATTTGGCGAGGACGAGACAAGTAGTCGTCAGACTCGGCTTACAGTAGAGGACTTGAAGTTCCTGTTCATGGTCTAATTAGGGTATTCTTTATAGTGTAATTCAGTGCTCATATTTCAATAGATTCATTATTATTAGCAGTAGCAGCAGCTACACAGTCGAAGAGGCTTTTTATAACGACAGATCTTTGGTAGTTGCTAGAAAAGAGCAGGCTTCATTTTACAAAGAGATCATGCGATTTGTGGGAAGAATTGACATGATCCGATTTTTTTAACAATTGATTTGTGTCACATTTTGATTGTATAGGATTTGGAGTTCAATAGCCAAGTACTGAATATAGGAGCCCAGTGGAGATTCTTTTTTTTGGTCTGAATTGTAAATGCTTTTCCATTTCTTCCCATACAGATATACTTCTAACATCGCTTTGATCCGGAAATGTGATTATATTATTGTGGTGGTTCTTTTTTCATTTGTTCTATTCTGGTGGTTATGTTCGATGACATTATGGAAGAACCTTAATAGTCTGAAATTTGTTTTTGTTTGCACCAACTCATGTTTGGGAGTAATGTTAATAGTTTGGTCATTGACATATTTTTGTTTATGCTATCATGTTGATGTTACTATAGTAGCTAGATGCTCTTCTGGATGGATATGATACAATGTTGCATTGGTTTAGTTGATGCTCTGGCACCCTAAGGTGGGAGCTTATTCCATGTATTTATTTTTGTTTTTAGTGATTTACAAAAAAATATTTTCACAATTTTTGTATCTTTTTAAGTGTATCTACATTAATTTGATTTAAAAAGTTAAAAAAATAAAATAAAATATGAATTTTAAAACAAATTGTAAAACAATCAAGATGAATTTTTCCTTCTTCACTTGTAAAACAAATTGTAAACAATCAAAGCCTTCCTATGAATTTTTTGAGTGATTGTAATTGTAACAACTAAAAGTACTGCTTCACAATTACATATCAGATGTAGTTTCATCACACCAATCTTTAGCACTAAGTAGATATTCCATAGAAATTGGTAAAAAAAATCCAAAACAAATATACTTATTCAAGCATCTAGAAAAAATTGCCAAACCAAGTTAGTTACATTCGTCCAAGCTTCTTCAACCATAAAATATGCTCATAATTGTAAAAAAAACTTAGTGGCAAAAATGATGTTTATTATCAATCTTTCTTTTTCCTTTTGGCCTTCCGGAGCCTAACGTACCTGTTCAAAAGGAAATTACATAAGTAATGAGCTGAGCTTATGAAGGGCATAAGTTGTTCGTGGTTTGGGGACGTACCTCTCTTTGTATGTGTCCAACCGATCCATAACATCAATATACTTACTGTTCGAAAAATCTTTCACTAGGTCGACTAGCAGCCTAAACCTTTCCACCTTATCAAACTGAGGAAATAGAACAGACAATATACCATCAACAATACCATCATATGACAATGTAATTGTAGTAGTGTAATTTTGTGGTTAAACATGAAATAGTCACCTTGTGTACGCCGGTCGGCATGACAACACCTTGCATATACTTTATGACGAACATACCATAGTCATAACTTCATGAAAAGATGCATGTGAAGGTCAACCTTGTGTGTAATATTAATAGGAGAGCCAAAATTGGAGAGCGAAGGAATAATTTTTTTAGTATACCTATCAGTCTTATGTTGGAGACGAGGGTCTTTCAATCTCTCTAATTCAAATTCCTTGACATTTGCAACATACTGGTCTCCAATATAGTGTTGCAATAACAAATGCATTGTTTGAACCTATGCATGAGCGTAGTAATATAGATTATGATGTTTATTTTACCAAAGACAAAAAAAAAAAAATTAAATGGCCTACCAGTTTCGTTGCCATTAATTCTCGACTTTCATCATTTGTGCGACTAGGACGCGAGTCAAATAGATAGGCCATGCGATGTGCCATATCTATCTTGACACAAAACCAATGTTCTCCATTGTCATTCACCGGAATATATATCTAAGCAACAATAATAACAAAACTTAGTGCAATGTTGCCCAACCAATTTAGAAAATAAAAATTAAATAAATAATAATAATGCCATAAAACAGATATTAAAAATTTAATAATAGCAGTACAATGGAGAGGATATTTAGAATAGTCGTGCAAAATGTAAGAGTGCTTGACCCATTACTTCTTCACAGGCATGAAGCTTCCCAGTGTATCGAGACTCCCCAAAATATTCGTCGCATAGCTTTGCATGGTCCGTCCCATTCAAAATATGTTGCTACATTCAATAATGTACAAGTATGCTTTAGTAAGTGTACATCAACACCCAAACATAAACATGACACACTATACTACTCACCGATACATATGTGGGAAAGTACCATGTACTATGACACTTATCCGGAAAAAGCCTTCTTTGGGCATTTGTCAATTTTGCTACAACTAAATTGATAATCTACAATACATGCAACAAATAATAATTTCAGACCTATATCATTGAAAATGACATCACATAGCAATATTGACGTATGAAATGAACACTTACGGAACCACGAATCCAGGTTTTTGGTTGTAATGAGCACAAATCTAAGCGGGTGGCAAGTTCAATCGGCGTGTAAAATAGCTCCATCACCACAATATCCTCACTGAATCATGTGAAAATTGAAGGGTTAAACTTACTGTTAATTGATAGAGGAACATATAAACTCAATAAAATTACCTGTCTTCCAAATCCTTATCGAAACAATATTCCTTCAGAATTTTTTCCTCGGCAGATAAAGGACATGGCCTTACGATTCGTGCAGTGGATGACTTATGAATATAACCCAATACATAAATAACAAATTGTCAAACTTCGTACAGTGTGCTATAGGGGATTGGAGATCAAGAACAATAACAGAATGAGTAATAACCTCAACAGCATCGAAATTGGCGCCAAGTAGTTTTCCAAGTAAGTTCAAACTCTACCACAAATTGCAACCAAAAATAAAAAACCAAAAATCGTGAAATAGAGTATCACAAATGAATAACATTGTATAATACATATATAATCTACATGACTTACTTGATCAAACTTATCATCCTTTGTATCGGGAGACGAATCTACTGCATTGAAGTCAAGCATTGTTTGGGTTGGATTTTTTGGAATGGCTTTTCTCTTGTTACTAGCGATGGCTATATAAGGTGGCTGCACATATTGACTTTCCACCCCCTCATCTGAACGTCGAGTGCACCGATCGCCATATGGACCAGTTGATGAACTAGATTCATCAACAAGTTGGAGTTTTGGATTTTTTTTCCTTCACTTATTCTTCAATCCCATTGTCATTTTGTTTTGCTTATTATTCCTCCCTTGTATCTGATGTGTAATGGGAGCACCATTTGTATAAGAAGAACCATCAATGGAATAAAATAATGGTGAATTTGTTACTTGTTTTTGAACTTGGGTGGTTTGATCATGAAGATGGGAATCCAATTTCAAGATTGATGGTGCAAGCAGAATTCTATTTTCATCCGTGTTTTTTTATGCTTCCATAACAGCAGGTTCTGGCAGTAGCACAGGGGTGACATGTTCCACTGTAGGTAGAACCGTAGATTCTACCACAACATCATGTTTTGGCGGGGGCACATTGGTCACATGTTCAACTATAGGTACAACCGTAGATTCTACAACTCCATGTGCAACTATGTCAGCTAATTTATTACATTGGTTGTGATCCACTTCTCGTTGCTTTGGCATTTGTGGTGTCTCCAATCTTTCCATGACCTTGGAAATGGAAGAATTAGCCATTCAACTTTTAACAATGACAACTAGTTCTTCCAAAATACTTTTAATGTCACAAACAGTCGTCTCAATTTTTGAAATCCAACTATCATCAATATTTTTCATTCCCTCGCTTTGTACTGATGGTGGCATTTGCTCTTCAACAACAAAATTAACAGCAACCTATTTAAAGACATGTTATAGAGTATTTAGTTTTCCATTTCAACATGAATAAAAACAAACAAAACCAAACCTAAAAGAAAAGAAACAAAGGATGACCTTCTCATTCTGGTAACCTCCTGAATTTTTGAATAGTTTCAATGTCTCTTTTATTTCTGCATCGCCCCAATCAGCCAAGCAAGGGACCGAGCGAGCACGAGCAACATGACAACCACTCGGAGCAACACGATCAAAGTAAAACAACTGCATCACAAAAATGTATGAATTTAACACATACTATGTAATGAAATAGGCATTAAAATCAAGTATTTATAACAAAACAATTATTAATTGGTTGCAAGTATACCATTATAAGAAATAAGCATCCATTTGGTTGCGATTGACTTTTTGAACTGTACTTGCGTAAACCACGAACAAGGAATTGAAGAGTGAACTTTGACCAATTATAATCCTTCATGCCATCCACATTCCGAACGAGGTGAATGAAGGATTGCTTAACAACATCCTTTGTGGTTGGGCATAAGAATGCACCTAATATGTATAGGGCAAATATCCTCTTAAATTCCTCTCCAGCTCCATCGGTTTTGGTTAAATAATCTCTCAAAGCATTTAATTTGATAGCACCTTGGACAACTCCAAGTTCTTCAAATAGTTTGGGAAATTCTTTTGAAGATTTATTCAATTCTATGGTTTTTCCTTTGGCAGGAATGCCCAATAACTTGTGAACGTCTAGTTCTGTAATAAGGAGTTGTCGGCCATGAACATTCAAGGAACAAGTTTTGGGATCAAATTTCTGAATCAACCATTCGCAGAGGTCATGATCAAGCTTTGTACATCTGAGATTCAATAGGCCCCCTAAACCACTATTACTAATTGCATCATGTTGTTCCAAGCTCAGTCTTTTGATTATTTTAACAATTGATCTCAAGGAAATTTGCGTTTGGAAATGCCACTGAAAAAGAATATAGTGGGTGTTAGAATAATTTAAGATAGACAACTTCAATAAATTAACAATAGTGTGTGAATCAATTTATGTGAGTATATGCAAATGCGAACATGTTATTACAATGTGTGAAATAGTTCATATTAAAACAATTCGTTTTTTGCTCTCCCTATATTTCACCTTTCTTGGTTTTGTGGGAAGGGGACCTTTCAGCTTGGCTTGCTTATCAGCAACACTACACCTTCCCACCTCTTTGTAATCATTCTTCTCCTCCTTCCGTTGGGTTCTCCATTGATGTCCTATGTCCTTTGTCATCTACATTGTCTCAAAAGTGAACATAAGTGATGCTTGTAGAAAAAAAACAGATACAGATAACATTAAATATGATAACAATATGTGGTAAGCAATGTGCAAACCGTGTCGGTGACTTTTATTTGTGTTTCCTGCTTGCTTTTGTTTTCATCTTCGCTATAGGTTCAACCAAATGAATAATAAGGATTAATATTTCAACCCAACATAACAAATGCAATTAAAATAAGAAATTGAATAGTGTGAAGAAATAATACTTGTAGAAGAAGAATGCCGGAGTAAATCGTTTGTGTATGCAAGGTTTGTTACTGTAAACTTAAAAACACAACATGCAGCGGATAAAATAATCAGATCATACCTTTCAATGATAGAACCTCGTGGATAAATCACGTGCTTCCAGAAAACTGATAAACCAACCCAGCAGTGGAGTGATATCACAGATTGAATATCACCCACACAAATCACAGTGCAAAAGACTTGATCGTTGTTTTGTGGGAGAGAGTCAGTATATGGGTAGAAATAGATCATACGTTGTTTCTCTCTTAATTACCCATAACCATATATCAGATATATAATATATTATTATATCTATCCATATCAATTAAAACTGATAATATCTAATATATTATTATATCTATCTATATCAGTTAAAACTGATAATATCTGTATCTTGAGTGGTTATCCTAAATAGGTTTGAATTCAATTTCAAAACCTATTTGGATAAGGTTCAAATTCAAATTTCAATGGTCATGCCACATGGGCGCCCATTACTAACATCTCCCAGTCGCACATGAGTTGGCATGACACTGCCACATCTCTATCTCAATCTCCCCCAAAATGAACAATCTCATACTAGCCAATGCACCGTACGACCGCTGAGAACACCTGCATGTGGGAGCTCTATACTAAAAACTCAATATGAGTCAGCATAGAGACATCAACCCAAAAAGAACAGAAATAGTGTCTCATGTACCCAGACCCATCTAGCTACATCAGTCCAAAAACATCTCTAATCCCACAAAGAGCATGTTTGACTCTCCTAGGTCCCGCATTATATTCACACCCAATCAGCATCCTATAAAGAGCGATGTGAGTTGTCGACAGCGAATATAGAGCAGAGATGTAGAACTAGATGATCTTCCCTTCACCCTCATATCATTCAATTTAAAATTGACCGCTTTCCCAGTAATGTCCCTTAAAGCCGAATCATACATGACCGCAGGCAACATACCAAAGTAGCTGAACATCAACTCCTCATCTTATGACATAGTCAAAGGTCACAAAAGGCACAAAGTGAAGTCATTTAGGAAAAAATGACTTTTAGGACTCACACGGTGAAGAAACAGGGATCCATTCTTTCACCTCGCTAACGGGTCGATAAGCACATGCAGTATGAATGCATGTTATAGTGGAGTTACTCTTCCAAAGAGTGATGTTAAACTCTCACACCATACAGATCTTAGTCTAGTCGCTCTTAAGCGCACGAGTCGCTTTCTAGCGTCTAACTCGAATTCTCTATTTGCTCGCCTCTCAGGCATCAAATGAGATCTCGCATCTGGCTATCCATAACAGACATATCATGGAAAAGTGGGTACTTTCATATCCATGGTCGGTCTCTAACAAGACCTCATCTTGGCTCCAACCAAGGCGACATAGCTAGTGGATAATTTTAGCTTCTAGTCTCATCCTTACTCGCTACCTAGCGCTAAGGGCGATTGCTCGTGTGAGTGAACCAATCTTGCCTGCTAACATCAATTTAATTATTTTGTGTATGCTAATTCACAAACCATTACTAAAAGTAGTAAACATAAATGTGTAATAGAAACAAGTATGAATACTAATGGCATAAATATCCCAAAAAAAAAAAAGAGTTCAACTGAATACACATAAAAAAAAAATATCACCACCTACGTAGTCCTAAAGCCCTAACATGAGTAAGATAAACATCTCTAGCAATGGGCTTAGTCAAAGGGTCCGCAACCATGCGACTCGTAAGGATGTGCTCCAGGATCACTTCTTTCTGCGCCAAAATGTCTCTGATAAAGTTGAACCTCACATCAATGTGTTTGGTTCTGCCATGGTATTTAGGATCCTTAGCGTAAGCGAATGCAGCCATGCTGTCACACTGGATAGTCACAGGGTCTGAAGTGTCTGTGACAACATCCAAATGCTGAAGGAATCTCCTCAACCACACGGCTTCCTGAACGGCAGATGAACAAGCCACAAACTCAGCCTCCATAGTCGATAAGGCGATACAGGATTGCTTCTTACTGCTCCAAGAAATAGCACCATCGCTAAGCATGAAAGCATATCCTGAAGTAGACTTACGCTCATCTAGTTCTCCTCCCCAGTCAGCATCACAATAGCCAACTAGATGTAGATCTGAACTCTGGTAGCAAAGTGTGTAATCTGCAGTCCCTCTAAGATATCGTAATATCCTCTTAACTGCTTTCCAATGAGCTAGTCCTGGGTTGGATTGGTAACGACTCACCAATCCGACTGCATAACAAATGTCAGGACGTGTACACATCATAGCATACATCAAGCTTCCAATAGCATTTGCATAGGGAACACGGGCCATCTTTTCATTTTCTTCTTGAGTCTTAGGACCCATATCAAGGCTTAGGCTCTCGCCTTTTGCAACAGGAGTGTCAATGGGTTTGCAGCTCTGCATCTGGAACCGCTCTAGAATAGTCTTAATGTAAGTCTCTTGAGACAAACCAAGAAGTCTCCTAGAGCGATCCCTAAGGATCTTAACACCGAGCACATAGCTCGCCTCACCCATGTCCTTCATTTCAAATGTAGAGAACAACCACATTTTAGTGGCGACAATCATCTCCTTGTCATTTCCAGCCAATAATATGTCATCTACATATAATGACAATATCAGAAAAATGTCCTTGGACCGCTTAACGTACACACAGTGATCTTCATCAATCATCGTAAACCCATTTGAAACAATGGCTCGATGAAATCTCAGATTCCACTGTCTAGATGATTGCTTTAAGCCATAAATAGATCGTTGAAGCTTGCAAACTTTACGCTCCTGACCTACTGCCACAAAGCCTTCTGGTTGATCCATATAGATCTCTTCATCCAATTCTCCATTGAGAAATGCAGTTTTAACGTCCATCTGATATAGCTCTAAGTCCAACTGAGCTACTATGGCCAGGATTAGGCGAATAGAGGCAAACCTTACAACTGGTGAAAAAGTTTCCTCATAGTCCACACCCTCTCGTTGGGTATAACCTTTCGCCACTAGGCGAGCCTTATACCTTTCTATGGAACCATCCGCCTTGCACTTGATTTTGAGAACCCATTTGTTCCCAATAGTCTTGCGCCCTAGCGGCAAATCAACCAAGTCCCAGACATGATTTTTCTTCATAGACTCTATTTCTTCATCCATTGCAGTACTCCATTCTTTACTAGCAGGGGATGAGAGAGCCTCTTTGAGATTCTTAGGCTCCATCTCATCACTCGGAGCAATCATGAATGCTTCCCCTTCAATCTCAAAACGACGACGGGGTATAGCTCTACGTTTGCTTCTACGTAGTTGAGAATCCTGAGAATCCTCATCCATTGGATCTAATCCATGGGTAGGTAGATCGCTCTCACTGTCCCTAGGAGCTTGAGGAATTATTTCCTCATTCTCTAC
The DNA here is from genome assembly GCF_055761805.1 of Camellia sinensis. Lineage (NCBI taxonomy): Eukaryota > Viridiplantae > Streptophyta > Magnoliopsida > Ericales > Theaceae > Camellia > Camellia sinensis. Next base: position 79,257,531 of record NC_138964.1, read on the forward strand.
TAAGCTACTAGGTGCGCCTTCAAGTAGATCCTCCATCTCGTAGAATTCTACTTCTCTAGTTACCTCACCTCTGCTAGGGAAATCCTTCTCTAGGAAATCCACATCTCGCGACCCAATTTTAGTCACACTTCCATCCGGATGCTCCCCAACAAACACATAGCCCTTAGAATGCTCACTATAGCGAATGAAGATACACTTATTTCCTCTAGGGCCCAACTTCCCAAACTTATGAGAAGCGTTGTGTATGTAAGCTGCCGAACCCCAAGGCCGCAAATTGCCCAAATTAGGCTTTTTGCCAGTCCACATCTCATATGGGGTGGAAGGAACTGATTTGGAGGGCACACGGTTAAGGACGTAGGCAGCAGTCAACAAAGCATCTCCCCAATAAGAAATTGGAAGATTAGCTTGCGCCATCATTGATCTAACCATGTCAAGCAATGTGCGATTCCTTCTCTCCGCTACACCATTTTGTTGCGGAGTCCTAGGAATTGTCAATTGCCTGATAACTCCTTTTTCCTCACAGAGCACTTTAAATTGCTCAGATAGATACTCACGTCCTCGGTCAGTCCTTAGAGCTTTAATGCTCTTGTCTAATTGATTCTCAACCTCATTAACGTACCGTCTAAAGCAATCCAATGCTTCTAACTTGTGAGAAATCAGATAGACATGACCAAAACGTGTGCAATCATCTATAAATGTGATTAAATAAGGGGCTCCATGCCTTGCCCTCACATTCATTGGTCCACATATATCAGAATGAATAAGTTGCAATGGGATAGATACCCTTATGGCTTTCCCAAATGGTTTTCTTGTTGCCTTTCCAGCAAGACAGTGCTCACAAGTAGGCAAAGTGACTCTAGCGAGTGGGCCTAAAAGACCTTCTCTAGCCAATCTAGTCATCCTGTCTTGCCCTATGTGGCCTAATCTAGCATGCCATCTCATAGAATCATTATCACAAAAAGATGCAATATTAGAAATAGAGCCATTGGCATTTTTATTAATACTAGAATCATCCACATCTAAAACTAAAAAACCATCTGAAAGATAACCAAAACCATAAAAAATTGTTCCCAAATAAATGCTAACACCATTATTCTCAAAACAAAAGCTAAAACCAAGGCTCATCATGCTAATAACTGAAACTAAGTTTCGCCAAATATCCGGAGCATAAAGAACATCATGAAGATACAAGGTGCGCCCTCGTCGCATTTCCAGCTTGAATGTGCCAATGCCAAGCACCTCCACACTGGACTCGTTCCCCATGTAAACTTTTCTGCTCCCAGCAGGTACTCGACGATACTCAACGAACCCTACTCTGTCCCTCGTGATGTGGTCTGTTGCTCCGGAGTCTACAATCCAAAAATGAGGAGAATGAGCAATTAATGCTTGACTAGACACAAAGCATTGAATGCGAGAAATTAAGTAAGGGAGTACCTTCTTCTGCTCAGGGCAATCCCGAGCGAAGTGTCCTTCTTTGTTACAGTTAAAGCATGTCAATTTAGCCTTTGCCTTCTTACCACCTCTCTTGCCCCTACACTTGAAATTTCTAGCGCCATTGGGCTTAAGCGCAGCCGCTGCTTGCTTCTTAGGGGCACCTTTTGCTTTTCCACGTTTGAACTGAGAAGTCCTACGTGAGCTTGACTCAACCACCATAGCAGAACCATCAGACTTAGCCGCCTCAAGGCGCTCAGCCTCTAGCTCCAAATGACGCGATATGTCTTCGAATGTTTTCACACTCTCATTATGCATCATGTTCTGCTTCATCTGCTCCCAAGAATTTGGCAGAGAGCGTATCACAGCCTGTACTTGCTGCTCTTGAGTCAAATTATGCCCAGCAGGTGCAAGCTCACGTATCATGGCTGACATGACTCTCAAATGCTGCTTCATCGAGTGATGCGCCCTTTTCTGATATGAGTCAAACTTCATAGTCAGTCCACGTAGCTTTGCCAAAGAGGTAATACCAAACTTTTGCTTGAGAGCTTCCCACATCTCAAATGCAGTCGGACAATGCTCAAACTCACTAATCAAGTCGTTGTTGCTCAACATAGTAAAGCACGCACACCGATCTTTGTTACGCCAAGTCTGAAAGGCTTCAAGATCACGACGATGTTGAGCTGTATTGCCCTGCTCTGGCTCAACCATCACTTGTTCAAGTGTGGTCAACACTTCTTGCTCATTGAGGAGGTATTGGATCTTACGGCGCCATATATCATAATTGTCGCCATCCAATTTCTCTCCCTTAGTTAAGTCTGCCACCACTGTCTTAGCAGCCATTTCTACATACAGAGTAAATAAATGCGCAGGGGATATTAATGATAGCAACACAAAACAAAATATTTTGCAGCAAAAAGAATCTAAATTAAATAATGATAATTTTACACATGTCTCAAGATCGAAAATTTGCTGTGCTCGTAATCATCTCTTGCGCCTCTAGTGATAATTATCAAAATTTAATTTCATCCCATGCGCAAAAAACAATCAAACAATCTCCCACTACTTATGGCATATACAAAGCATGATAAATTCCATACAATAGCATCTCAATATAAATTTACAAACAACTCATGCTATATTTATTTAATGATGGAATTCAAATAAATAAATAAATAAATAATCATGCTTCTTTAATTGCAACATATTAAAAAACCAAAAAAAAATATGTTGTGTTCAATTTTCAGGTTATGCCATAATTAAAGTGTACATCATTTTTGAAATTTTCTGGAATGTTTTGAAATTTTCTGGAATTTTAAATAACTAATAAACACACATAAAATTAGAAATAAAAAATCCACAAACTGATAAATAGAAACAATATTCAGATTATGCCATAATTAAAATGTACATCATTCTGAAATATTCTGAAATTTTTCTGAAATATTCTGGAATTTTAAATGACTAATAAATACACATAAAATTAGAAATAAAAAAAATCCAGAAACTGATAAAATGAGACAATATTACCAGTAAATAATAAAACCTTTCAGAAGTCTACAATAAATATTTCAACCCCAGAAAATTATTTATGCAATACCAGAAGCATTTTAAAGTGTAAAACATGAATTATTAACACAGAAAAAATATTTTATATTTTCTGAAAATTTTCAAAATTTTACAGAATGTAGAAAAATTAATTCTAAGTCTAACAGTACAAGCCACGCATAAAACAAATATGTAATGAATTAATTATGACCATTTAACGCGATTCAGAATTAAAAACAAAACAAACAGTGCCTAATACGCCAACAGCCAAGCCAGCCGAGCCGGCGGAGGAAAACGGCGCGGCTTAGCATGCGGCTCGGCGCGTGGCCCAGATTGCGGCTCGGCTCGCGGCTCGGCACGCAGCTCAGAGCACGGCGCGCGTGCGTGGCGCGGAGGGCGCGCGCATGGACAGCGCCGCTGACACGCGCGTGAGAGCGCGTGCAGGCACGTCGGTAGAGCAGCTGGCACGTGGGGGCGCGTGGAAACGACTCACGGCGTCAGGTGGCGCGTGCAGACCACGCGCCGCCTTCCAGGGTGTTTTCTGGTCCGATTTTTGTACTGCCGGACTCCTTTTTTCAAAATAAAACAATTTATGGTATGAAAAAGGACATTAATGATTCATGTGTATAATGTATACATATACATATAAAAGTATACACATGATTAAAGGAAACACGAAAATATCCATTAACATGCTCTGATACCAATGTAAACTTAAAAACACAAAACATGCAGCGGATAAAATAATCAGATCATACCTTTCAATGATAGAACCTCGTGGATAAATCACGTGCTTCCAGAAAACTGATAAACCAACCCAGCAGTGGAGTGATATCACAGATTGAATATCACCCACACAAATCACAGTGCAAAAGACTTGATCGTTGTTTTGTGGGAGAGAGTCAGTATATGGGTAGAAACAGATCATACGTTGTTTCTCTCTTAATTACCCATAACCATATATCAGATATATAATATATTATTATATCTATCCATATCAGTTAAAACTGATAATATCTAATATATTATTATATCTATCCATATCAGTTAAAACTGATAATATCTGTATCTTGAGTGGTTATCCTAAATAGGTTTGAATTCAATTTCAAAACCTATTTGGATAAGGTTCAAATTCAAATTTAAATGGTCATGCCACATGGGCGCCCATTACTAACAGTTACTTCCTTCGCTCATTGTGTATTGTTATATATTATCTACACAAGCAAATCGTGAAATAATCGTATGAGAGAAAATTAAATCAAGTTAGTCAGTGCGAGAAAAGTACACAAAATAAAAGAAAAATAATAAAGACAAACTGTTCAATTACACATTGTTTATAAATATAAAAATACAAAATAAAAAATAAAAAATAAAAAAATTAAATGAGGCAAACAAATAAACATTGTTGTTGATTAGATTAACTAGCATCTACTTTATTAACATTTGACACATCAAACTCTATTACTATATCAATAATCTCAAGAATTTGCTTCACCTTTGCCCATATGCAACCAGCAGTCCTCCACAGCTTATTTTTAGCTTTCAATGTCCCAAAGGCTCCATTCCTCTCTCCCTCACCAAAACACCATTCTCCCCATCACCATGAACACTCAAATTTTTATTACCATAAATCTACACACCACTGGGAAGGGAAAAAAAAATCTAACAAAACCTCATACCAACTTCTAATCAATTTATGACTATCAGATGAATATGTATCTGTTTTAATAAAAGCTTTATTGTCAATACAACTACAAAAGTTGAAGTTGTAAGTACCAATTTTCTTCTGTTGGACAAACTGTGTCAACAATCACATATTCTTTCATTTAAAAAAAATTTAAAAAAAAAATCTATCTATTGTCACAACAATATCAGAAAAAAGATTTGCTCTATGAATAATAAAAAAAAATGTAGGGTAGTTCCCTGAAATAAGACATGAGGAAAAACATGTAATACATTGAGGTTGCCCACCAATACAATCTAGGCCGGGTGAAATTGTGTTCCCACACAGTTTACACTGAGAACCCATTCGGATCGGCCTCAGAAAAGTACACCAGCATCTTCAAATTAACAAGGAAAAAAAACAAATCAACAACAATAAATTCACTCCATTCCAATCAACAAACAATGACTTGCCACGATTGAAAGCACGTCTAATCCTCAACCAATTCTTTCAACAATCAATATTATTACTCGAATTTGATAATTTTTTTAAAAAGAGAGTACGGATTGGAGTACGGATTGATTTAATCACAGTTTTACTCAAATTTAAATGAAAAGAAGAAAAAAAAATTTAAAAAGGATTGAAGATCGGGATTATATTTCTCATTCTCATATACAAACATATATATATATACGTATGTATGAATCGAAAGATTGTCGCACCAGGATTGCTAGGTGATTTCACACAGGTTTTTTTTTTCTCCTCTTGTTGCGGTTGGCCTCTTGGCAACCATTGTTCTGCTTTTAAAACTCATCAAATATATAACTCATATACATTAGGTTTCATATTAGGTACATCATATTACATTTTAAACACATGAACAACACATATATACAACCGAAAAATTGAATGAACACATAAAAATCCAAACAGACCAAAACAAGTTTAAAACAGGGAACTAAAATCAACTTACATGAGTTTACAATCAAAGAAAACATACCATACGTCTCTACATCATGAAGGTGCTGGCTAGTAATGGTGGTGGCAGCAGCAACTGTGTGGTTTCCAGCAAAAGGAGTACACGGCTGTAAGAGAATAGGAGGCTGAGAAAGAGAGAATGGGAGAAAAGAAACGTGAGGGACAAGGGTTATAAAAATTGATCTCAAGGGTTCCGTTTGGGTGGGAGCTTTTGGGTTCCCAAATAGGCATTGGTTGAGTTTTTAGGAAGTTTTAAATTTTTTTTTTTTGAAACAAAATATATGATTATTGTAATGGAGGTGGATTGACTTCAGCCCACAATATGGACCGGACTGTGTTGTTTGGGCCTTCTTTCAATACAAAACCCTTTATTTTGTCATGCATTTTGTGTATTTTATTCAGAAAAAAAAATTAGATTGATCTGATAATGAATCCAAAAATTAATGAAAAAAAATTCAGCTTGTTTGGTTCTGGTTTTCGGAAAACATTTTTCATAAAATTCTACTTTTTAATTTTTCGTATTTTAATGTTTGCAATGACATTTTTTAATATTTTAAGCATTTTTTTAAAAAAAATTCTAGACACACCTAACATAAATATACTTAAAAAGTATAATATTTGTGAAAAAAAATCTTTACAAAATACACTAAATACCAAAAAAAAATAAAAATGAAAAGTCAGTACATTTCTCGTATTTTTGCATACTTATTAATTTTTAAAATATTTTTTCACAAATGTTTTACTAGTTAGATACATCTAAGTAAGGTGCATCTAAAAAAGTAAAAAAAATTACTTAAAATTTCAAAAATATTCACTAAAAACAAAAAAACACAAAAAGCAGAGAACTCAATTTTCGAAAAGGTGAATTCAAAAAATTGAAACCGAACACACTGATTAGATTCTTTTCACTTTGGTCCAAATTGTAACAAATGTTATAGTTCTGTGACGGAAAATGCCCCATGGGTCAAGTTCACCTAAATTTGTACCAAATCCTCTGCTGTAGACCACCTCAACATGCAACCCTCCATTATAGAACCCTTCCATTTACTGCCTACCATGAACCATCTATTTTGAAGTGTGAAAACAAAGGTCTCCAAGTGATCAAGGTAGGAAAGTTAATTTTAAAAATTCCAAAGCTTCCCTCAGAAGTTAGCAATTGGACCAAAGTAAGAAAAGACAAATAATGTAGTCATTAGGGTGGGTACAGTGAGAAACAATATATATCTACGAATAAAAATACAATTTATTATTTTTAAAACGGAGTAACGGCAAAAAGCTTGTGACCGTCTATGAGATAATAGGCAAGGGCTAATACCAGTACGTGCTAGAGTCATAAATGTGTCAAACTGATTCGTAGGTGACGTCATCATTCGACATGAAGATAACATGACACTAGTAGCGGTAACAATGCTATTATAGTGGTCTAAGTCAATGATGAAAGTTGTGTTTCAGTGGACCAAAGGACGTGATTAATCAAAGCTTTTATGATTTTTGGGTGGGAAGTCTAAATTCTCCGTAATTTGGCTCAATGTTGTGCCAATTACTGAGATCAACCCAAATCTTCATAATTTTTTTGTGACAAATACATAAATAGTACCTGGAAATGATAGGAGATGCCTCTTTTGGTTGGATATTCGGATTGGAAATCAAAGGCTTACAGATGTGTTCCCTAGATTGTTCTTCGTGTCTTAAGATAAAATGGAGTCTCTTACAAGTTTACTAGCCTGAACCCAAAAAAATAGGAATTAACAAGGCTTATTACTATTTTGAATGATGCAACACATCTTAGAGAAGGTGTTGAAGATAAATTAAGATGAAGAGCAGAACCCTCAGGGGAATTCAATGTTGACTCAATTTGTAAATGATGTGAATATTCTCAACGCCCAATAATGCTACCTCCTAAGCTGCTCTGGAACAACATTAGTCATCCAGAAGTTCAATTTCTAAGCTGGTTTGCTTGGAAATGGAGAGTAAAAACTAAGGTATTACTTCAAAAAATTGGGGTTGTAAATACTAATGCTAATACTACTTGTGTCTTATGTAATGGTTAGGCTGATGATGTGAATCACTTATTCTTGAGTTGTAAACCTGTACGATGTTTGTGGTCTGCAATGTTAAAGTGGTGGTGAGTTCAATGGGCAATGCCAAACTTAGTGGAGGGAGTTCTACAATGGCAGGTAGGGTATAGATGGAAGAAATTTAATAAGAAAATTTAGAGAGCCATTATACTCACAATACTTTGGTCCATATGGAAGCAAAGGAATGACTATATGTGTAATACATCTCATTTTTATATGGAGGAGTTATGTCAACTTGTCAAAACAAGGATTGTTTTTCGGGGTAAAAAGCAACTCACAAGAGATGTACTGTTCCATAATCGACTTCATTTCAAATTTAAATCAGGTAAGATTGTGTTTAGGAGGAAGGGGTGCTGTCTGATTTTCTACTTGATGCTACTGTTGTTGAAGCTTTTATACGGGGTCATTTTGGATACAATGATCTCATTTGCAAATGGCGTGTAGATTTAGTTATTGTTTGATGTCAATCCATTGTATTGAATGCTGTTTGATGTCAACCTAGACCACACCAATTGCGAATGGCCAACCAATTGAGAATGGAAAAAATTTAAAGCAGCCCCTGATCCACCGTGTGACTCTCATGGATAGCTTCTCCATGACAAATAAGACTTGTCACAACTGACGGAACATAATTCGGACCCGTAGGTAGAGAGTTAAAGCCGAATACGCCTTAAACTTACTCGAAAAAGAGGCTTTCGGGGAAGAAAATTCAAAACAGCCTCCGAACAACCATGTGACTCTCACGGATAGCTTCCCCATGAAATAGGACTTGTGACAACTGACGGAATGTAATTCGGACCCGTAGATAGAGAGTTAGAGCCGAATACGTCCTAAACTTAGTCGAAAAAGGGCGTTTCGGGGGGAAAAATTCAAAACAGCCACCGAACCACCGTCTGGCTCACACGAACAGTTTCCCAATGACAAATTGGACTTGTGACAACTGGCAGAATGTAATCCGGACCCGTAGGTTAGGTGTTAGAGCAGAATACGTCCTAAACTTAGTCGAAAATGGGTGTTTCGGGGGGCGAAAATTCAAAACAGCACCCTAACCATCATGTGGCTCACACAAACAGTTTCCTAATGACAAATAGGACTTGTGACAACTGATGGAATGTAATCCTGAGCTGTAGGTTGGGAGTTAGAGTGGAATACGCATTAAACTTACTCGAAAAATGGCGTTTCGGGGGCAAAAATTCAAAACAGCCCCCGCATGACCGTGTGACTCTCAAGGATAGCTTCCCATGACAAATAGGACTTGTGACAACTGACGGAATGTAATTCGGACCCGTAGGTTGGGTGTTAGAGCTGAATACACCCTAAACATAGTAGAAAAAGGGCGTTTCGGGGGCGAAAATTGAAAACAGCCCCCGAACCACCATGTGGCTCACACGGATAGTTTCCCCATGACAAATAAGACTTGCAACAACTGACGGAATGTAATCCGGACCCGTAGGTTGGGAGTTAGAGTCAAATACACCCTAAACTTAGTCGAAAAGGGCGGTTTGGGGGCAAAAATTCAAAACAGCCCCCAAACCACAGGGTGAATCTCACGAACAGCTTCCTTATGACAAATAAGACATGTGACAATTGACGGAACATAATTCAGACCCGTAGATAGAGAGTTAGAGCCGAATACGCCTTAAACTTACTTGAAAAAGAGCTTTCCGAGGGCAAAAATTCATAACAGCCCCCGAACAACTGTGTGACTCTCACGGACACCTTTCCCATAAAAAAGAGGGCTTGTGACAACTGACGGAATGTAATCCGGACCCGTAGGTTGGGAGTTAGAGCCGAATACGCCCTAAACTTAGTTGAAAAATGACATTTCAGGGGCGAAAATTCAAAACAGCCCCCGAACCACAGGGTGAATCTCACGAATAGCTTCCTTATGACAAATAAGACATGTGACAACTGACGGAACATAATTCGGACCCGTAGGTAGAGAGTTAGAGCTGAATACGCCTTAAACTTACTCGAAAAAGAGCTTTCCGAGGGCTAAAATTCATAACAGCCCCCGAACAACCGTGTGACTCTCATGGACAGCTTCCCCATGAAAAAGAGGGTTTGTGACAACTGACGGAATGTAATATTTGGTTTGAGACTTTTAAATCCTCTGCTTTCTCAGCCTCGAGACAAAGAAGTATGTCATTCAGACTCTAATGTTATGCCTTTTTAGTTTTCTCGTTTCATTTAGAGTAGGAAATTTAAAGAAAAATAAAAAAATAAATAAAATCAAGATTATGGTTTATAGTACTGAAACAAAAAGTCCACCGGCCAAATTTTAAACCAAAGTTCCTAAGTAATCTTTCCAGATTAGAACACTTAGGTTTCTCATTTTTCGATATTTGCCTGCTATTACAGAAGTAATAGCTACAGGAGTTGGAAAAGTGGAGGCTCCAGCACAATGTCATTTGACAGGAACAATGATTTGATGCAGTTAACTTCATGTGACAAGCTCTCGACCTCGAACAGCATTGTGCCTTCGCCTCAACATTCAACTAGCAGAATGATTTCTTCACTGCAACATCCAATGTGCAATCTTGATCTTTGGTTTCGCTCCAAAGGGAGTTCATCCAATCAAGATGCCGCTATAGACGTCAGTGATTTTTCAGGACCGCCTAGTTTTCAATCAACTGAAATGTCCTGTGAAAATTTGGACTATTCCCTCACATCAGATGTTTCCAGGACTTCTGGCTCTTCCCAAACTTCGGTAAGTTCAATACAACAGAAATTCTGTGTACAAGATATAATTATTAATCAATGGGATCATAATTATGGATCATCTATCATGATTATCTGAATATATCTTAATCAACAAATAGAGCACCCTAATTTAATGATCGTGATAAGTAGCCTCATATTATATTTAATTTGTTATGGGTGTGACTTAAATTTGACCCAAGGATGTCTTGTAGTTGGTACGCACATTCAAATGCTACTCCTGCCACAGTTTCCAAAACCAAATATAAGACATTCTTCATAATTCTAATGTGTATTTCTTTAAATTAGTTTCAAGGAAAGAAAAATAGGTAGCACAATGGACTGATAAACTCATTGCATATGTATTTAAAACAAAATAGACTGAGGTATGTCCAAGCATACAACAGTTCTGCAGTATTTTCTAGCTTTTAGTGCCTATAAAAGAACTTTGCTGTTACAGGGTGTCATTTCAGTGGCACCGAGCAAGCATCCATTCAATTCACGAGCAAGAAACATTAACTTAAAGCACCGAGGAAGGTACTTTGTTCTCTTCATTTGATTGAAGGGATAAAACCCACAAATTTTCGACCCCAGTGGTCAATATGTTTCGAAGTTTGTAAAATACTAACACATGTTAATTATGAAATTGCCTATGCTCTATGATTTATTAGCTTTGTTTTCTTTTGCTGGTTGTCAATGAGAAGGCTGAAATTAAACACATTGTTGTGCACAAAAAAGATAAGGTCATGACCTGTAGTCTTGCATAGTTTTGTTATAGCAGATTGACTTGCATGCCTCCATTTGAATGACTATATTGCAGAATGAACTAGAGGCTAAAATGAGGAGATTAAGAGATCAATTTAAGCAAATGATGGAGATGTACAATTCAGTTTGCAAAGAAGCAATCTCTTCCAAAGAGAAGGTAAAAATCTTGACTTGAACTAGATTGACGTTTCCTATCTTCTACATGGAAGTAATCTCACAATAAGTCTTTCCAAATGTGACTACAAATCACTTGTGTTTCCCAGGCAAAGGAGATTGATGAATGGAAGCCAGAGGAGGAACGCAAGGTTATGGAAGCAAAGCAAGCCCAAGAGGCTGCGATGGCTTTGGCCGAGATGGAAAAACATAAAACCAAGGTTGCAATTGAAGCAGCACTGATGGCACAACGACTAGCAAAATATGAGATCCAGATGCGAAAGAATGCAGAGATGAAGGCCATACAAGAGGTAGGAGAGAGGAAGAAGGCTATGGACGCGTTGACTTGCTCTGAAATTCGGTATAGAAAGTACCCCATTAAAGAGATTGAAGTTGCAACAGACTACTTCTCCAATTCATTGAAGATTGGTGAAGGAGGATATGGACCTGTTTATAAAGCCTTTCTTGACCACGCACCCGTTGCCATTAAGGTTCTAAGGTCGGAAATGTCACAAGGGAATAAACAATTTCAACGAGAGGTATTATGTATTCCTTGTTTCTGTTGCCAATTTGTAGATGTATACTCGGATCATGTAGAAAACTATCCTGAACAAACACCATATATGAAGGTTGCAGCTTTAAATAAGCCAATTATGTCTGTCTGTGTCCAAACACCAACTTAAGCATCTAACTTTCTATTATTGTTCTCACCATGCAGGTTGAGATACTAAGCTACATAAGACATCCAAACATGGTTCTTCTTCTAGGTGCCTGCCCTGAGTATGGATGCCTTGTTTATGAATACATGGAAAATGGCAGCTTAGAAGATAGGCTCTTCCGGAAAAACAACTCTCCTCCATTTCCATGGAAAACACGCTTCAGAATATCTGTTGAGGTCACCACTGCTCTTCTTTTTCTTCACCGAACAAAGCCAGAGCCTCTACTGCATCGAGACCTCAAACCTGCAAACATTCTTTTAAACCGAAACTATGTGAGCAAGATCAGCGACGTTGGTTTAGCCAGGTTGGTCCCACCATCTGTCGCTAATGGTGTCACTCAATATCAAATGACCGCAGCGGCTGGGACATTTTGTTACATCAATCCCGAGTACCAACAAACGGGGTTGTTGGGTGTGAAATCTGATGTATATTCATTGGGTGTTATGTTGTTACAAATTATTACAGCAAGGCCTCTGATTGGTCTGTCCTACCATGTTGGCAAGGCAATTGAGAGACGAACATTTTCGGAGATCCTTGATCCGATGGTGCCAGATTGGCCTTTTGAAGAGGCGTTGTCATTTGCTAAATTGGCTTTACAATGTTGTGAGCTGAAGAGGAGAGACAGACCAGACCTTGGTTCAATCATATTACCTGAACTTCAGCGACTTAGCAATATTAGTAGAAGCTATTTATGTATTTAATTTTTTTTTTTTTACGTCTCTCTTTTCATTTCCCTTCACAAATCCAAGATTCAAACACGATTCCTGATCTTGATGGCTGGTTCTTAAAGAATTTGGATCTTTCATACAATATGCTAGGTTTGATTTATGCATAAATGTTGAACGCAAATATTTTTTTCTTCTTTGGATACCCAAAGCCATAATAATTGGATTCTTTCATCCAATCTGAAATCACCATTCCCCTCTTTATACAAATATAACTGCATCATCTATTGGGACATGAAACTCTTAACTAAATTTTGTTGATATGATCCAATCAGAATCTATGGAGGATGAAATCTCCAACTACCCACAAGGCCTTGTTTTGGTCCCCCGTGGAGGTGGTGATAGTAGTAGTGTTGTATGCCCTCATATCAGAGGTAGCCGATTGAGGGCTGCATCTGCTACTGGTGATGAGGAAGTTGATGTGGATCTCCTTCTTCCTGGTACAGCAAGGTATGATCATTAAACCAGAATTCTTTTTAACTTTTGCAAAAGCATCCAAAGAAAGCATGCATGATTGATTCTTGAATGGGAAATCCTGTTTACATTTAGTGTGTAGGTGAATTCAAATGGAAAACTGAAATAATTTTAGTCGCTAATTACCTTTACCGACAATTCTTTGACGATGACTATTGCGACCAAATAATTTAGTTGCTAAAACCCTTCGGCGACTAAAAATTAACTTTTGGTGACTAAAAATTTAGTCGCCAAAAGTGAAAATTCTTGTAGTGTATTGTGGTTATGATTCATTAATAAAAGTTATGACATTTTGTTAATCTTATTATGATTGTGGAGAAAAAAGTTGTGGTTATGATTCATTTTAGTAAAAGTTATGATTTTACTACCAAAAGTTATGATTTGTCATGGTGAATCATAATAAAAAATGTTACGATTCAAATGTTATGATAATTGATTAGAAATAACTATATTTGTTATGAGTTGTCATTATATTGTTATGATTTATGGTGTCTTTGTTATGACACTTTGGTAAATATTATGATATTGTTATGATTCATTGTAATATTGTTATGATATTTGAAAAAAAGTTATGATTCTTTTTGTAACCTGTTACATGACCGGTTTAGCAGGTCATTTTTTATGATGTGGCACGATATGGACCATACAATAAGTGCATATCATATGCCCTTTTATAAGGTGCATATTATATTATTCAATAGATCATATTGCCCAAGCATCTTCCCACCGTAATGATTGTTAATGAATCAGTAGTACATAAGTCTGGATTTCTTAGCCATTGATTGATCAAAAAAAAAAAAAAAACGAAAAAAAGAAGAAGGAAGAACTACATACAGGTGGGAGAAAGAGAAAAAAATTACCAATACATGAGGGGTGCACCCCCCACAGTCTTTCATTTGCACCCTATCCCTCATGTGTTAGTAATTTTTTCCCTTTTTCCGACCTGTACGTAGTTTTCCCAAAAAAAAAAACCCCCACAAAAAAAGAAAAAAAGAAAAAAAAGAAAGAAGTATATTCCACTATTCTCATTTCCTTAAATTTCAAAACCACACATCATTCACTGATGTTGAACTTGCACTGCAATAGAAAAACACAAAAAACCATACTTGTGAGTGAACAATGGATACAAAATCAAGTAGCTGGCGAGGGGCAAGTAAAAAGCTTTGCCTAGCCATTTTTAGTTTCTTCTTCGTATTTCAAAACTATCCAAATACCTCTGTAATGTTTGTTCAGGCCACAAGTAATGTAAGCTATCATATTTTAGTATTTTAAGTTCCAGTTCCAGCCTTATTTCCCATAACTGGTTAAAGAATATGCATGTCTTTAGGTGCACATTGTGTATATGGGAGAGAGGCAGTATGAGGATCCAGCAAGTGTCAGGAAATTGCACCACAAAATGCTTTCAACTCTGCTTGGAAGGTGTATATATATAGATATGGTTTCAGATAACCCACTTGATTACAAATGTTGATACAATTTGTCATCCTTATTCCTTACTGACAATAGTAGTGTGATTGAAACTAAAGCTGTCAATTTGTATTGAAGCAAAGAAGCTGCCAGGAGTTCAATTCTTTACAGCTACAAGCATGGATTTTCGGGGTTTGCAGCGAGGCTAACAAAATCCCAATCAGAAAAGATTGCAGGTACTTTTCAGCTAAGAAAATCTACCTTGCAAGATTTTTTTAATTACTAAGCACAGGGAACTCATATTTTTCAGTTACCTTTATGCTTTGTTTGGATCATGGATTGGGATATGGATTTGGAAAGGGAAAGGGAAGTGGAAAAAAAATTTAGCTTATATTTGATTCACATTTGCTTCACCTTTTCCCTTTTGCTATCCAAATCTCCACCTATCCAAACACTGCCTTAACAGTTTGGGGCTATGAATTTCAGAGTTCCCAGGTGTTGTCCAAGTGTTTCCAAATTGCATCCAAAAGTTCCATACAACTCGAAGCTGGGATTTTCTTGGACTCAATCATTATTCTCGAAAAAAAAATTTAACAACAGAGAGCAATATGGGGGATGGAACAATCATTGGCGTCATAGATTCAGGTGATGATATATGACCTCATAACATTATAATCTGAAGCTTCACCCAAAGTTATTTTTATTTATTTTTTTTAAAAAAAAGGGTTCTAAACTTGGATAGATGATTCTGCAACTCTGTAGGAATCTGGCCAGAGTCTGAAAGTTTCAATGATGAAGGCATGGGTCCAATTCCACCACATTGGAAAGGAACTTGCCAGCACGGAGAGCACTTCAACCACAGCAATTGCAATAAAAAAATTGATCGGAGCTCGCTGGTTCATTGAGGGACTCAGGGACCAAATGAAGATCCCAATAAACACAACTAATAACATTGAATTTCTCTCACCACGGGATAAAATTGGTCATGGCACTCATACTGCCTCCACAACTGCTGGTGTTTTTGTGGAGAAAGCAAACTATAAAGGACTAGCTTGGGGTGTAGCTAGAGGAGGTGCACCGCGTGCTCGCTTAGCAATTTACAAAGCTTGTTGGGCAATTGGTACAGGACGATGCACGGATGCTGATATATTAAAAGCATTTGACAAAGCCATAGAAGATGGAGTGGACATCCTATCTGTGTCAATTGGCATTGAGATTCCATTGTTTTCTTACGTTGATCGGCGTGATTCAATTGCTATTGGTTCTTTCCATGCGACCACAAAGGGCATTACTGTAGTATCCTCAGGAGGAAATGATGGACCCTTCTCACAAACAATTGTCAACACTGCTCCCTGGCTCATCACTGTGGCAGCAACCACCATTGACAGGGACTTCCCAACAGCCATTACATTTGGAAACAACCACACTCTTATGGTATTAGTACTAGTACCACTACTAGAGATATTCTCAGAATCATGTGTAATTGCAGAAGGGCTGTTTCATCTTCATGAGCTTTCTTGCAAATGGTTTTGTTTTTTAATTTGCAGGGTCAATCTCATAGTACTGGTAAACACAAACACAGATTCACTGGCCTTGTTTACTCTGAACGCATAGCATCAGACTCGACAGATGATTCGGCGTTTGACCTTCCCCTTTTCTTCTTTTTCTTCTTCTTCTTCTTCTTCTTCTTCTTCTTGTACCTATGCTGTGTATATATAATACTGTTTTATTTTCCTGTTGATGTTTGTCCAGCAAGGGTTGTCATCTTGGGAGTCTCAACACAACATTAGCAGCTGGAAAATTTGTGCTGTGTTTCTCACTACCAAACCAACAGAATATGGTTTCTGCATCGAGGGCTGTGAAAAATGCAGGAGGGATCGGACTGATATATGCACAGTTTGATGATAACCTGCTTGACTCGTGTGATGTAATCCCTTGTATTAGAGTAGATTATGAAGCAGGGACACAGATTCTAACCTACATCAGAAAAGCACGGTAAGGAAGGAGGACATAGCTGATAGAGAGGTTTAATTAAGACATGAACAAAAAAGTGCATATCATTATCATATGCTTATAAAACAGATTGAGAAATTAACCACAAGTCCACTTGTATCTCCATGAAGGAATCCTACTGTGAAGCTTAGTTTCCCGAGGACTGTGATAGGGGAAACTATGTCTCCTCGTGTTGCATATTTCTCTTCCAGAGGACCCAGTTCCATGAGCCCAGCTGTACTAAAGGTATGCCTAATATGCTAAATTATTTGTTATTTGATTTTTGTTGGCAACTTCAGTTCACTGGGAAGTTTACTGGTTGCCAAACTTGCCATATGATATATGGGTAACCTCAAAGTATAATTCACATTCATTGCTAAAAAGTGGACTCTCGTCATATAAAGAACGAATCTAACTAATCATATAGATATTTGTTTTTGGTGGGGTAATAAGATATTAAGCTTAAGTATTTTTCTCCCCCATGAAACAGAAATGAGTATTGTTAAACTGAAATTGTTCAGGTAATATTCAAATATGTAACAAATAATTGCCAAAATGCACAAGAATGTAATACAAATAAGGGTCTCACACACACATTTATGGGTAGAAAATGAAAGAAGGCAAAATAAATATCCAGTGACTACGTTAATATTTTTTGCATTAAAGAATTCAGGCTTTGCGTGGAAATCAACTTAGATTCTATAGGAAAAATGGAAAGGCAGTGGGTGCGAACATAAACATAAGTATGAATGGTTGGTGAAATTAACAGGAATTCTGAAATAAATACTCAGCAGAAGTAACCTTAAAAAATAAATAAATAAATGAAAAAAAAAAAAAACTGAATGAGCTGTTCTCAATGCTATATGCTATGCTTATAAAGCATAATGCCCCTTCAATAGAAAATATAAATAAAAATGTAATTGTTGGAATGTGTAAACATATTTCAAAACATATAAATTTCCTTTATGAAATGTTTGGTTTATGTGGAGATGGACAAATTGAGGGAAAACTATCAACACACCCTTGAGATTTAGCCAAAACATGGATTGCCTGTCGGTAATTTGCCCAAAAATTTACAAAAAGAATTTGGAATATTACCCACTGATTGACTAGTTTAGAGTGCAAACAGAGCATGTTAATTCTCTTCAGTGCTTTTATTGATGTTGATATATAACATGCCAAGTTTGAACTCATTCCAATTTTGGTTCCATCGAAATAGCCGGACGTAGCTGCACCAGGAGTGAGCATTTTAGCTGCATACCCACCAATGGGTACAAAGCATGGAAGTGGCTATGCATTCCTATCAGGAACTTCAATGGCTTGTCCTCATGTCACTGGAATAGTAGCTCTCATCAAATCTGCACACCCAGATTGGTCTCCTGCAGCCATACGATCAGCCCTCGTCACTACTGGTGAGTCGCATTCAGTAAAATTCTTCTCTCTTTTTTTTTTTGTTTCTTCTTCTTCTTCTTGCAGTCCACACTTGACTCTAATAGACAAGCAATCACCAGCATCACAAAAGGGAACAGATGGAATGGACATAACCGAGATGGGACCAACGCTCAAGAAGGCTGATCCATTCGACATTGGTGGTGGGCATGTCAGTCCCAACAGAGCAATAAATCCAGGACTAATTTACAATATTAGCAAACAAGACTACATTCAATTTATGTGTGCCATGGGTTACAGCAACATATCCATTAGCAGATTAACCAAAACAACAACCAACTGCATGAAAAGCAACCACTTCTTAGTTAACCTCAACCTGCCTTCTATCACCATTCCCAACTTGAAGAGGACAGTAACAGTCTTGAGAATTGTGTCTAATGTGGGAGACATTAATTCAGAATATAAAGTGCAAGTAGAAGCTCCATATGGGGTTCAAATGGTAGTTGAACCTCAAATTCTACGTTTCAATTCAACCATCCGAGCTCTTCCCTTCAAAGTTACCTTTTTCTCAACTCGAAAGATGCATGGAGATTACAGATTTGGAAGCTTAGTATGGACAGATGGCAAACACTTTTTGGGGCATATCCATACGTGCAATCAAGTTTGATTCATATGCAGATGTATAAACAAACATGTAAAAAATCAGATTACCATGTAATTTCACTGCATCAACTGTTTTGGAAGAAAATTATGTTGAATAAAAATTGCCAAGGGAGGGACCATCACTATCTAATGGCTTTTTATGATTTTTCTCACACATTCTACCAGAATCCTTTTGTGGAATCCTTTTGTGGAAAACTTTGAAACGACTTATTAAGTGAAGAATTCTCCCACCATACAATACATCACCATGGATGAATTGACAACCTTTCAATCTGAAAAACTAAGGTGGTTTGGTAAAAGTTCCCATGGTCGCAACTATCAGAAAATAATCATGACCAAGCAACCAAGGTCATTAAGTATATATTAAAAGAACAAGGGTTAATTAGAGGCCTTGATTGTAAACTAGTTATAATTTAAACACACAAGCTTAAAAAACTCTCCTCAACTCAACAAGCCTTTTATCCCAATTACTTTGGGAGCTTAAATCTTCAACCATTATTTAAATTTCCATGTCAAATACTTGAATAGTAATTCCTGGAGATTGCAGTTTCTATATGATTTTGAGGACATTTTGGATGCGCATTGAGCTAAAAACTTTATACAAGTATGAAATAGTTTTTATAGCAATTGAATTATGCTTAGAGGGTGTGTGTGTGAAAAGAATAAAATTATGACATAAAAGATAAATCACTTTATATTCCATATGCTGAAATATATATATATACAAAGAAATTATAATCATATTCGCATGATTACTTGTGATAATCTCATTCTGTGTTATGCCGTTAATCTTTAATTACACTTGTGATTATGTGCTTAATATGAATTTGGATGATAAGTATGTGATTATATGCATTTTTGAATTTATATTTGTCCATTGTAGAGAAATCTGTTCAGTATTCTGTAGTAAACTGAAATGTAGAGGCAACGGGAATCAAAATTGACTGTACTATTGTGATTAAGATAATTTTTAGAGCCTACAGGAAAATTTGATTAAAAATTGACTCGGATCAAAATAATTAGATTAATTCAATTCAAGTGAGCCTAATTAATTAACACTAAACCTTGATTAGCCATCTCGATTAGTCAAGTACATATATATGTGTTCTAATTGTAATTAAGCTCATTCTTGAGCTCAAAATTCTGAAGTTATACACCCTAGAGAGAGAGAGAGAGAGAGAGAGAAGTGAGCATTAGAGAGAGAAGGAACTCAACTTGGGAGATTTACTTGGTGAATTGGAGATTTGAAGAGCTAAGCTCAAGAACTAGCTTAATTTGGAGGAATTAAAGGCTATAACTACGCGATTGAACTCTAAATTCATGAACTTAAGTAATATAAATGTGACTTCAAGAAGAATGTGTAGTTGAGTATATGAATGGAGCAAAGATTGGAATTGTGACCAAAAGGGTTTGAGGACCCTAAATGTCTAAACCATGTCTACAAGTTAGACAAGGCTTTGTATGGGTTGAAACAAGCCCCTCGGGCTTGGTATGATAGACTTACTACCTTTCTTCTTGATAATGACTTTCAAAGGGGTAGTGTGGATAAGACTTTATTTGTAAAACATACTAAGTCTCATATTCTTGTTGCTCAGATTTATGTTGATGATATTGTGTTTGGATCCACTGCTGATCATCTTGTGAAATATTTTTCGGATTGCATGACACATGAGTTTGAGATGAGTATGATGGGAGAGTTGTCTTATTTCTTGGGTCTTCAAATTAAACAGTCTCCTTCGGGTATGTTTTTCAGACTAAGTATGCCAAAAATCTTGTGTCAAAGTTTGGTCTTGAGTCTGCCAAACATGCATGCACTCCCATGAGCACCAGTCTTCACCTTTTCAAAGATTCCTCTGGCACTGGTGTTGATCCTACCTTTTATAGGAGTATGATAGGGAGTCTTCTTTACCTCACTGTCAGTCGTCCTGATATTGCTTTCAGTGTAGGTGTTTGTGCCCGTTACCAAGCCAGTCCTAAAGAGTCTCATCTTCTTGTGGTCAAACGCATCATTAAATATGTTAATGGCACATTGGGGTATGGGGTTTGGTTTTCTACCGATACTACAACTGAAATTACTGGTTTTTCTGATGCCGATTGGGCAAGGTGTGCTGATGATGGGAGGAGTACATCCGGGGGGTGTTTTTACCTTGGGAATAATTTGGTTTCCTAGCATAGTAAAAAGCAAAATGCCATCTCTCTTTCGACTGTTGAGGCTGAGTACATTGCTGCAGGGAGTTGTTGTGCACAAATGCTGTGGATGAAGCAACTGCTTCATGATTATGGGATAGATCAGAACACTCTCACTCTTTTCTGTGATAACATAAGTGCCATAAAACATTTCAAAAAATCCAGTCCAACACTCTCGCACTAAACACATTGACATTCGTCATCATTTTATTCGAGAATCAGTAGAAGAAGGCCTTGTTGTACTTGAACATGTTTCCATTGAGCACCAAAAAGCTGATATTTTTACAAAATCCCTTGATCTTCTTAGGTTTGAGTTCCTTAGAAAGACCTTGGGTGTAGTGCTCAGTTGTTAGGGTGTTATCTGTTATTGGAGGGGGTGTGTATGATTGTTTTTTATGTATACTTAGATGTTATAATCTCATTCTCCTTAATTCCTCTCATCTCTGAATTTAGAAAAATATGACCACCTTTTATGTTGCATGCTAGACTTCATTGTTCATTGTTCATTATTCATAGCTCATTTTGAATGCTCATACTCATTGACTTCATGATATCATTCTGTACACATTCTTGAGATAAATTATTGTAGGGGTTTCCGCATAAGTGATCAAAGTTCTCTATGAACCACTAACAGTGTATTTGTTTCATTATTGGAGAAATTGACCTACACTGGTATATCATGGGTGATGTTGAGTCTCTTAACCATCTACTATTTTTTTTTTTCACTTTCACGGCTCCTCCCTCAGCTCATTGAAGTCCGGGCATTAGGAAAAGGCTACCTCAGAGGCACCAACCAGGCCATCCTTTTTGATTTCATTCTTTTCTGGTTTGGTCTCCATACTCTTGAGTGTGCATGCCACCAGTGAGTGCCCACAAGGAAGAAAAGTTGAAAAATATATATATATATATATATATAAAGGACTCATTGATTGAGGGGGAGCCTCCGCGTTTACTCAACAAATACCCCATGATTCCTAGTGGTTTGACTTTTCACAGTGATGTTTAGTTACTTTTGCCGGAGGTCCAGCCATCCGATCACTACGAGGATTAACTCTAGCTCTATGGCCTCTCAAGGATTGCACACACACACATTCTTTTTGTGAGCTCTCATGTTTGTTTTTGAGTTATGCATTCTCATGTTGCTTATGATCATTGATTGAATATTATCTGACTTGCTCATGATTCTGTGGTTCATATTTTTTAAATATACAAGTTTACAGGCTTCATGGTGTGTGGATCATCTCATCCCAGTGTTGCAGTCTTCCAATTATACTTTCCTTTGTTTTATAAGGTCACCCTTCTCTGGTTGAGTTGTTTTTGTTTTTTTTTTTTTGGTTTTTTGTTTTTTAAAAAAAAAAATAATTTGTTTTGGAGTTTAGTGGTGTTTTTTCCCCACTCAAGCGAAATCTATCACGCTCGAGCATGAATTTCTTTCATTCAGCATTTAGTGCAGTGTTTTGCAGTTCTGCGAGGGTGGTTTTGGCGCTCGAGCGTCCATTTTCGAGCTCGAGCGTATCCATGCGTGTTTTGGATCCCACTCGAGCGGACTAGTTTGTTTTAAAACTCCCTCATTCGACTCTTCAGTTCATCTTTTTCCCAAAAGTCATTCTCTCTCCTAGGGCTTCTTGGCGATTCGGTACATTGCTTTTCCTTGGTGGAATCTTTGGTGATTTTTCTCACATCTAAGGTATGTTTCTCTTCGATTTCGCCTCTGTTTTTATGTTATTTACGTAGTTTTTTTTTTCACCCTTGTTTCATCCTTCACTCATGTTCGTAATGGTTGGGTCTTATTAGTAGTGTGAATCTTGTCCTGTTTTATTGAGTCTTTGGCATACTGAGATGGGTTAAGATCTATTACTGTCGTATGTTCTACTAATTTCCATTGAGTCTATTTGTGTCTTTGGATGTGGCTGCTATATTCACCATGACTCATCTCTGCTGCTTTTTGTTCTCCTGTGATTGTTGTGAAATTGTCATATTGTTTCATACCATTATTTGATTGTTCTACTGATGTTTTGTTTCTCTATTATTTTTGTTTTTTCCTTTTTTGGTTTAATTTTTGTCTTGGGTTGGGGGTTTTGTGTTTAATCTTTTGGCTTTTACTTGGTTTAGTCATGTCTTTTTCCAAGAGTAGAAAGTCCACTGCCTCTCGACCTTCCTTTAACTCCAACCGGTTTCCCTCGGCTGATAAAGACAAATTGTTTTGAGAGTCCTATCCGTCCCGAACCGTTCATCTCGAACGAAATTTTCTACCTAACACCTTTGAGTCTATCCATATCTGTCCACTTTTTGATCCCTTGGGTGGGAATTTGGTACTCTCTTTCTCGGGTCCTCAAAATCTTAGTTGGGTTAGAGAATTCTATTGTAATATGGAGAGTCTTGATGACATTAGTCTGTCATTCAAGACTTAGGTTCGGTCCAAATCTATCACAGTTACCACTAATCTTATTAGAGAGCTTTTAGAGATTAGTAAAGTCTTCCCTATTTTCTATCCTTTTCCTGTGAGACCCACTTGCGATTTCAATGAGGTGGCCACTACTTTATGTGCTACATCTCGTCCTTGGCTCCTAGGCTCATTAATCAAGCAAAATGAGCTCCTACCCAAGTTTCAGTTACTTAACCTCATTATGTGTGCCAACATTATTGTGACCACCCATAGCTCAGAAATCAATCAAGAACAAGGGTTTGTCCTTCAGTGTATTGCTGAACATCGCTCCATTGATCTTGCCACTTTGATCATCCAAAAGATGGCTGCTGCATATGAGCGTAACAACCTTGGTGTACCTTACGGGTGCCTCATTAACCGGCTTATCGCCAAGTTTGAGGTTCCCTCGTTTGACGATGATGAGTTTGCTTCATATTCCCGGCCTTTTACCAAAAACACTGTCTCCCAGAGTCAGTCTCATATTCGGGGGATTTCTACTGGGATGGGTCGTTCTATTACAGGTACAGGTGATGTTGCTATGGCAGAGGAGGTTGAGTTTGATGCAACTGCTGCTGGTGAGGCTATTTGTGAGGGGGAGCAGCCACCTCCAGTCCATACTATCCGTGGCCAGCTCCACCATTTTGAGCAGTCTGTTGTTTCTCGTTTTGATTGACTTGAAAGCCGGATGGATATTTTTTAGGCCAGGCTCACGGATCTAGAGACTACTGCCAATGCTCGGCTCACTGCGTTGGAGGCCTCATCCAAGCGCATTGAGGAGTCCGTTGCACAGTCTTCTACTCATTTGTCTCAGATCCTATCTCTTCTCCGGATGCAGTCCCTGCCACAGCCACCCGCTCAGTGATCATTGATGCACAGATATGGTTTTTGTGTTTTTTTTATATTGGTTTTTGTTCTCTCCCGGACAAAAAGGGGGAGTGAAGATGTTTTATTATGATACATGGGTTTTTGATACATGGTTTTTTTTTATGTTCATATGATACATGGGTTTTTGGATGTTGGATGTTCATCCTTGAATACTTAAAGCATGCTTTATTAAGATATTTGGTGATATTGTTATTTATGGATAAATGGGTATATTGGGTTGTTTTTAGATACCTATATCTTTTGCTATTTATCCAGTTCCACAGTTTTGGTTTGTGTGTTTGTCTCTTCAGGTGGATTGTTCAAGACTTGCATGATTCATGGTCTTTGATTTCAGTGTTATTTTTTTTTGTGTTTTGGAATTTGTTAGGAAAATTGTTTTAGAACAGTTTTGTCTGGGATTTGACAAAGAGAGAGATTGTTAGGATCCTTGTTGTCAAAATCCATGGAAAAACTAAGTTTGTAATCGAGTTGTAATTTTCCAGTTTTGGTCTTCCCGTTCGAGCGGGCAAAGTGATGCTTGAGCGGAGTTTACACTCTCACAGTATTTTGGGCGTCTGCAAAAAATACTGAGTGATGTGTTTTTACGCTCGAGCGTGGGTTCTTCCGCTCGAGCGTGAACCCTGGTTTGGAAGACGCGATATAGAGTCTCTACTCGAGCGTCCATTCCCACACTCGAGCTAACCGCGCGAACTCTGCTTCTATAAATTCGCTTGTTGGTCCAACTCTAGGGTCACTTTTTCTAAATCTTCTTTAAGGGTCTTAGGGTTTCTTCTAAGGTTTTCCTTTAGAGTTTTTTGTGAGTTTTTCTTGATGATTTGAGTGAGTATTAAACTCATGTTTTGATATATCAAGGAGGTTGATTGGTTATATTCAAGAGTGTTCTTCTTCGGTGGAATTCGGAGATTCAAGCGTGGAGTTTCAAAGGAGTTTGATACTATGCGTAGTCGTTGGTTCGACAATAGAAGTTGTGGATTCAACTTCAGTCTAATCAATTCTGAGACGAAGGTTGCGGTGAAAGGTATATAGACGATTTGAAGACAAATTGGAAGAGTTTGGGTAATTTGTTTGTTATCTTTGTAATATTTCTTTTTACAGTAGTGGATTGATTAGTGGCGTTTCACCCGTGATTTTTTTATCACAATTGAAGATGCTTCAATTGTGATTTTTCTACGTAAAAATCATTTTGTGTTGATTTATTGTTTTTTGAAAACAACAATCTAAATCACTTTCGTAAGTGCTTGATGATTTAGATTGTGTGTTTTGAATGATTGTGTAACAACCCTCGTCAGTGTTTACTGATAACTACCGATTACTGAATAAACTGAGACTGATTATGATTGATAACTGAAGTAATTGAACTGATTGAAAAACTAAACTGACCGACTGAAATCTGAAACTGATTGATTGACTGTACCTGTTTAAATGCATTTTCTACCTGTTGATTATTAATTGATCTGTTCGTGTTTTTATGGTTAAATTGCGAATTGAAGGCCTTATCAGCGGCCGAATCTGAAATTGATTGATGTTTTGTGTTAGTCATAATTTATAGGATTTTATGGCATATTTATCTGAAAATCAATTTGGTATGATTAAATTGGATTAAAATGAGTTGAATTGCAATAGTTGGCTTAACTACAACCTTGCCATCCCTAGTGGATCACTTAGGCAACATACTTGGAGGCTTGTATACTTGTAAACAAAACATTTCTTCTTCCATTTCTTGCACACAACCGACCAAGAGAGTGAGAGTGAGGGAATTGAGTTCAAGTGAGAGTCTAGCTTGGAGACTTGGAGAATTTGTAGGAGATTTGCCTAATTGAACTTCTACTCTTGTAATTGAAGACCTAGGTAAGGAAATTCAACCCCTCATTATTGTGTTTAAGTTGATTCTTGCATGGTTCATGTCTAATTGAAGAGTTAAGTCAAGAATTGGTTCATTAATGTTGAATTGGAGCTCATTCCATGCATGCATGTTTGAATTGTTGAATTTGAGTTGATTCCATGGAGAATT
Source organism: Camellia sinensis (assembly GCF_055761805.1). Taxonomy (NCBI): domain Eukaryota; kingdom Viridiplantae; phylum Streptophyta; class Magnoliopsida; order Ericales; family Theaceae; genus Camellia; species Camellia sinensis. Next base: position 79,283,724 of record NC_138964.1, read on the forward strand.
GTCTCATGCATGCTCATGGTTATGTTAAGTCCATGTTTTCATCTTGTTTTTGGAACAATTGGCTCCTTAGAGCATCAAATTGAAGCTTTGAAATGATTTAAATTCATGCATGTTTGCATGTTCTTCATATTCATGGAAATTGGTTTGAATTGGATTTATTTGAAACACCCTTGGGCTTTGATTTTACAAATTGAGCTTTGAATCATGTTAAAGTATGAGTTTTGATGTGTTTTCTGGAAAATTGGCCCAAGATGATCGAAATTTATGGTTTAAAACTTGGTTTTGAGCTTGAGGTTCAAATCTGGAATTTCTAGAAGTTGGACTCACGCTCGAGCGGGGTGACTGGCGCTCGAGCATGGAAATCGTGCTCCCAGCATTTTGTTCTGTTTTGAAGTCCGCTCGAGTAGAATAATTGACGCTCGAGCGGGACATTGTGTCTCATGCTCGAGCGGGTGTCGAGCGCCCAATCGAGCGTGATTTTCACCTATCCAGCACTTTTGACTGTTTTGCAGCACGCTCGAGCGGGTAAGTCTACGCTCGAGCGGAAACCTTTGTCTGCATGTCCGCTCGAGCGGAGTAACCTACGTTCGAGCGTGAACCCTGTTTTCTGAAAAGTCTGAAAATGCTTTTAAAGTGCATCTTTGCATCCTCATCCAATCCTAGGCATTCTTAGGCCTAGTTTAAAACATCTTAATGAGGATATAGATGTAGAACACACCGAGGCAAATTAGGGATTAAGTTATTATCTTTCCCAACTGTGTAGCTTAGTGTGTGTTCAATCTGTAACTGTGTAGGGTTGGCTTTCTGAGGAGACACTCTAGCCTTACTGTAGCCCAGAACTCTGTGAGTAACAACTGTGTAAAGATATGTTCAAAATGATTATCTTCTGAACAATTGAACTGTACTGCTTTCTGAACTATTACTATTAATTGAATGAATGTATGTCCTATATTCTGAACTGTATTGTGGCATCCTTAGCAACTACTGTTTACTGTTACTGTTACAGAGATCTCTGTCGGTTCCCTTGTTGGAACCACTACTGTTACTGATTGATGGCCATCATTTACTGCTCGGTCTTTTAAGACCTACTGTTTACTGTACTGTTATGCTAATGGATGTACCACATATGACTGTATCGACTGAACGACTGAAATACTGATTTAATGAACTGTTTTCATTACTGTAAGGACATTCATTCTTAACCCCTTTACGCATTGTGTTATTCACTGGGCTTTAGCTCACTACTCATATATATATGTAGGTGTACAGGCACCAGACTGCAGCTAGAAGCGTCGGGGTAAGCTCCAGTTTTGTCAAGCCAACCACTATGCCTCACTGCGAGGTTCCGAGCCTGTCAAGCTACGGCTTAGGAGTGTTTTTAATTTCTCCGTCTGTCTCTATAACTGTTTTGTTCACTGTACTGTTACTGTACTGTTTAATAGGGATTAGGTCCTTGAACTGAATGATTGTATATATGTTCATACTATTTTGTCCGACTGTATATGTATTCGAATGAAAAGTCTTTTTGCATACAGACTGTCACAACTCATTGGACATTGTTTAATTACTGTATTGGCTTCCGCTAGCCCCTGTACTTTGTATTACTGTATTACTGTTAAGCAGGCCTTCGGTAATCTCGGATTACTGGCCGGTTACGGTGCTAAACCCATAGGGGCGGGTTTGGGTCGTGACAGATTAGGAATTGGAGTAATTAAATCTTGATCTAATCATGAATCACTTAGGATTTTCACGGTTGATTTTTCCGTTTATACTTGTGGCATGTCATTGAGTTTTGGTTATTTATTACTGGACTATTATATAGTGGTCCAATGTGATTATGGATTTGTGTTTAGGTTTACGTGTTCCTTGGGCTATTGTGGGCCATGGTCGGTCACACCTGGGTTTGGGGTGTGATATTCTCTCTCTTCATCTCTGTTCTCGCATTGCTCGTTTAGCTACTGGAGTTTTCTTTCCTCACTAGCACCTTCACTGCTCACCTCAAGAATATTCATAGAGAAATTTCAGAGAGATCTCGGAGAAATTTTCCTTGTGAAGAGAAATTTTCAAAAAAAAATCCGAATTTTTTTCCATTCTTAACTTGAAACAAAGAGCCAAAAGGACAACCACATAATGGTTGGAGAAGACAATTCTTATGCCTAATTTTCAAACTTCTACAATTCCATTCAGTATCAATTGAAATAGTACTTTGATAAGATGTCATTATCTATTCTTGTTATATATATGTGTGTGTGTGTGGATAATTGTAACATGCCCGAGGGTACCCGTGCACATTAAACAGTTCAGACTCCCGAGATCTCTTTGATCTAGTCTCACTAGTGCAATGTGAAATGTAGATGAGAGTCCACATTTGGCAACTTTTAGAAAAATCTATTTTATTGGGAAATTAGGAAACCCATGACTCGGGTCAAGACCACTATTCATTACAACCAAGGATGCTTGGCTCGGAACCTTAGGTATGAAGGGGGAATGTCATTAATTGAGTACCCCCGCTCACCCGATCAAAAGATCGGCATCTATCAAACCATAATATGAATTTTATTTTCTTTATATATTCATGTTTTGATTATAAATTCTAAAATTTACTATGTGAAGCACACAAGTATAGACTGGTTTGCTCAAATTGGAACAATTCAATTTCATGTTTGTTTTTCGAAAAGGGTTTGAATTTGCCAATTAACAAAATGGGGTTAAAGTTTGTGAATTTGCCACTACAAAGTGGGCTTAAAATGTACATTCGTTGAATCATTTCAATTCAAACAACAAGCCTTCATCCACAGACATTCAAAAAGTTTATCATTTGAGTAATTAGCCTCATGGTAAGATGCTAAACATTATAAGAAAATTATGTACAAGCGGGATGCTAAAGCATAAAAACTCACATATTTACTAACGTCCCGCAAACAAGCTACAAAACAAAGTTAGTAAAATATGCATGATCCTATATACAAATCCTAATGCAATTCATACACAAGAATGATTCTAAAGATCTGACTTCTAAAATATGACATGTGAAACATTGCAACACTTGCGATAGCACACAAAATCATATAAGAATCAATTAAAGCACAAAGATGCAAATTTAGCCGAATCTAGGCATGAATCATGGATGCAAAGCATGGATATGCATGGCATGTCAGATATATATATATATGTACAGTTAGGGAAAGCAATTAAAGAATGAGATAGAAAGAAACGGGGTGGGAGAATTATTACAACACTTTAAATATTACAAATCTGAGAGAGATGAGGAAGAAAACAAATATTACAGCAAAATATAAAAAATCCTCACAAACTCTCAAAATAAAAATAAAACGAAGGAGAGACACACCCTATGTGACTAAGCACCCACTGATAAAACCCATATTAAACCCACAAATTGAACCCACTTACTTGGAGCCCATGTAAAACCAACTCAAGCCCAATACTCAAAAACCTTATTATTCTCAAACCCATTTGGTTTTGCTTTGAAGAAACCATTTCTTTCCTCCACCACTGCATCACCGTAGCAACACCCTTTTCCTCTCTCTTCTTCCATTTTCCTTCGTCGGAAAATCAACTCTTCTGATTCTCTCCCCCCCAAACCCAATTCCATAAACCCAAACTTCTACAGTGATCTTCCAGGCCATTTAAAGGTCTTGATTTTGAACAGCCATGGTCATATATATATGTACCCAACTGCTTTACACCTCTGAGCTGAATCACCGTTAACTCCACCATGAACTGAAGAATATGAATAAATGTACCCGATGGAAAACCCAACGCCTTGAGATCGCACATCAGAAAATGAAGAGCTTTGTCTCATTCCACCATATTTGTAAGAAGTAGAGGACTTATCAGCCACTGAATCTCTGACCTAACAAAGTCTATCAGCATAAGTTCGATGAACCTCGGGGGATATCGGAGCCTTCTGATGCTATAGTTCCAAGACTACCTAGCAAAAGAGAAAACAGACAGCACCTCAGCCTGATTCCATCTGAACAGATACGAGCATAGTTGAATGAGTGTGCCCTCTACTGAATTCTGTCCCAAAATTTGGCCTGTAAACTGTTACCCTCGGGTAAACTGAATCCCAAAATACTGATAGTAATGCCCGTAGGCCTGATGCTCAAACTTGTAAACTGATACATGCATTCCTGTAGAGACGCACTCTAAAGCACATAACAGATAAGTGAGAGCCAAAACACCCCTATGTTGGGGTAAGGTTTCCCTGTCCTATTTTGGCAGGAGCTAGGGTTTCACTACGCACGCAGCGGTTTCAAACAACCTATAAACGGGTAAGCAACCTGTCCTAGTTTGGAATGGTCACTATGGATCCGAATATGCACTAGGTCGAATGGTCAAAGAGGGTGCCCCGGTAAAATCGGGGTTTGTGTTCCCATACTGGCAGAGCCCATAACCGGTCAGCCTTATTGTCATGCCTTGACAAGACAAGCCTCCGGCAAACCGTTCAGGAATAGCAGATGGCAAACATGGTGTCCTAGGCGCACCAATGCAAATGTAATGCAAAGAATCATACAAGTGTAGTCAAAAAACAGATATCACGAGTTCGAGTCAAGTTCTCTAAATCCCCAGCAGAGTCGCCAGAAACTGTAGACGTCCCCCGAACGCCCCGGGAGGGTGAGCTCCCGTTCTGTTCATTTGGGGTCACTACAGCTCAGGACTCTTAAATTGTCACGGTTCTAAGTCTGAACCAAAGAGTCCAAATCCGGCAAATCGTTTTGAGAAAACAGTTTTTGAAAGAAGTGCCAAACATGGACTGCTTTGCCAGATACAGAGTCGCCACCTAAATGTTTTTTAATGGGAAATTTAGGAAACCCTGACTCGGTGCCAAAGGCCACGTGTCCGTCATCACCAAAGTTTCCTCGGCTCGGGAACTTGGGTACGATTGGGGAAGGTCACTTCGTGAGCACCCCCGCTCGCCCGATCAAAGATCGGCCTCTACTAACCATGATATCTATTTTTGAAAACTTTGTGTGTTCTTATTCCGGTTATTAGCCTAGGTTACTATGTGATGCGCACAGCATACAAGTATAGACTAGATCGCCTGAATTGGAACAAAACATTTCATGTTCGTTTATTTGAGAGATGGTTTGCTACTCGCAAGTAGGCTTAAAATGCAGATTTTGCCACCCGCAGGTGGGCTTGGAAAAGATGGTTTTGCCACTATCTAGTGGGCTTGAAACAAACATTTGATGATTCATTCCAATCCAGATAACTCAACCTTCACCCACAGGCATTCAGGCAGTTATATCACATAAGCAATTAGCCTCATGGTAAGCATGCTATTCATGGCAGTCACTCACACGCATGCAAGGATGCTAAAGCATAAAACTTACCGAGTACTCCAAGCCAAAATAGAAACTTCATTAGAAATCATGCATGAATCCTAAGTATACAGAAATGCCTGATGCAACACACGCAAAAATGCAAACTATAGCAGGCTCGGCTATTCTAAGATGGCATATGAAATGCTACAACTATCATGTATTCAATTTGGAATTGAAAATACAATGCAGTTAGTATGATGCGCCGAGCCCGGTGCATGCAATACAGATGAATGAATGCAAACATGCTGTCATACTGTATGCTAATTGAAATATGCCCTAATCTAACCATCATAAGCGGATAAATAAAAGGGAGAAAGACGTGGGGTTGGAAGACATACAACACACACGCACACTTATTACAGTTGTGCCCTCGCGCAGAGGGTCCGAATAAATATACAGTCCCGAATAAAAGAATATTACAGTCCAAATAATACAGTCCAAATAATGTACAAATTCCTAATTAATTAACAAATCAACTAAGAAAATAAATAAAACTGGCATGCAAGCCAGGGACTGCCTTGCTTCTGATGGATGATGCATGTCCGGGTTGTCTTGCGCGGAAATCCACCGGGATGTCCCAATTAGCCTCTGTTTAGCAGTTTTTTCTTGGAAAGCGCGCCGAGCCCCGGAAGACTGCTGATTCCTGATTTTGCTGCAACAGAGAGCAGGAAAGGGGCATGGCAATGTATTTTCACAGATATATGCATGCCTCGATCCTTGTGCCACCAATCACGCATATCGATGCATGATGGCAGAGGGGTCGAAATGTGCAACTCAATATAGAATGAATGCACGTATAAACACAAAAAACCCTGACTCCATCATGGATAATCCGGAGTGTCGGTGACTGGGGAATTGAGATACATTCCGTCACACGGAGTACGAAATGTGCCTCGTTTCCCGTGCCCGGGCTGACTCCTATCCCGAACACGATGCAATATGCATGATATGCATGAATGCAACTAAGATACAGCCTAGTATGCACAATGCTATGAAATGAGATGCCTCGAAATGCGTGCACGCGGGCACGCAAACCGAGGAAATACATGAATGCGATCTAAGATACAACCTATTATGCACTATGCTGTGAAAATAAAATGCCTCGAAATGCGTACACACGGGCACGCAAATCGAGAAAATGACATACACAATGAAAATGATATGAAATGCGATATGGGCTTACACTAACATGAGAGAGCCTCAGCCACACTCACGTAAGAGGCCAATAGATGAAAATGAAGTGCCTCGAAATGCGTGCACACGGGCACGCAAACTGAGGCAATGGCATACGCAATACAATGGCATGGAAATGGCATATAAAATGCAACATGGACTTATACTAACATGAGAGAGCCTCAGCAACACTCACATAAGAGGCCGATAGATGAAAACGAAGTGCCTCGAAATGCGTGCACACGGGCACGCAAACCGAGGCAATGGCATGGAAATGGCATATAGAATGCGAAATGGACTTATACTAACATGAGAGAGCCTCAGCCACACCCACATAAGAAGCCGATAAATGAAAATGAAGTGCCTCAAAATGCGTGCACACAGGCACGCAAACCGAGGCAATGGTATATGCAATGCAATGGCATGGAAATGACATATAGAATGCGAAATGGACTTATACTAACATGAGAGAGCCTCAGCCACACTCACATAAGAAGCCGGTAGATGAAAATGAAGTGCCTCGAAATGCGTGCACACGGGCACGCAAACCGAGGCGATGGCATACGCAATGCAATGCATGGAAAATGATATGCAAACATGTTAATGGATTTTCAGCAATGAAATGTGGGGGAAACCAGCCCCGAAATGAGGCGAAAACACACCCGATGCATGGAATGGTCCAGAAATATGAATTTTGGCACCCGAAATGGCCTATAGCTATACCAAACATGCACAATATGGACATGCAATGAAAATACAGAAGCAAGGCAATCCCAAGATAAGAATTTTTCCAGTTCAAAACATGGTCAAACAGCAAGCAAAGATAGGGCAACAATGGCATGCAAAAATGGCCCTAAACATGAGATTATGAAGCAACTCACAGCTGCTAACTCCAAATAGGTTAGGGCCCTTCAAAAACATTGAAGAGAGGCCAAAAATAAGCCACTTTACAGAACTATAAAAACCCTAAAAACAAACATAGATATGGCTAAGCTCTTATGCAAGAAAAAGGGCCAAAAGGTGGCCAAAGAGGCAAGTGGTATATGCAAAGCCCAAACTGAAAAATTCCCTTCTACAACATTGAAGAGGGACCAAAAATAAGCATATTTACAGAATTGTAAAAACTCCAAAACAGTATAAAAACATGCTAGAAATGCAATGCAAAATAAGGCTCAAAAGAGGCTATAACACAAAGTCTACAAAATATTCACCAAACAGCCAAAAACCCTTAGTGAAACATGTTAAGAAGGTCAAAATAAGACTATTTCTAGGCCTGTAAAAAGACCAAAAACAGAAGCATGATAGGCTGCCAAAGCATGCAAGAAAATGGCATTCAAGGAGGATATTGAAGCAAGTGCAATATGGAGGGCTCAAACCAGGTTGAGCCCTTAATGAAACAAGAAAATGAGCTCAAAAAAATGACCTTTCCAGTTTTGGTCGGAGTTCAAATCAATAAGCATGTATGGCTTACAAAAGGTGCAAGAAATGGGCCAAAAAAGGGGGAAATGCTACTCACCCTTGAAGACCAATGCTTTTGTTGCTTCTTGGACCAACTTTGATGACTTTAAGCTGCTGGAATTCCTCTCCTTGCTGCTGGAATGGAGGGGTGGTGGTAGAGCTTGATAATGATGAAGAAATGAGGTGTAGAACTTGGATATTTTTTAGAAAATGAGAGAGATAGAGGGAGAGTTGTATCTAAAGCTTCAAAGCAATTTTGTTCTAACCCCTCATATTAGTGTTGGCAGCTGGCTATATGGAACAAAAAGAGGGTGTAAAGTGGGGGCAAAAGGAGGCAAGCTTTCCTCCACAAAATATCCCCTGGATTGGGATATTTTCTGGGGGAAACAGCTATACAGCTGTAAAGTGTGCAGAGAGAGGAACATGGCCGGCCCATTATTGGACTTGGATGTGGCCGACCGGCCACCCCCCCTAGCCGGCCGGCCAAGGGTCAAAAAGGCCAAGTGGCATTAGTGGCAGGCCACCACATATTGGTGGCCTCCCAGGTCTCCTCTTCACAGCCCTGTGGTTCGAATTTGGAAACTCTAAAACAGGAGAGAGAACAAGCCATTTTGAGGAGGGGTTCAAAAGGTTCAAATGAAATTAATGGCCGGCCATAAACTTTTAGGGTCCTCCCATGTGTGTACAACACAAATATGTGGTTCAAAGTTCAAGAAAGTGGCCCAAGGGTGTTCAACATTGGCTCGGAAGGAGGGGTTCAAAAGGGTCAAGAAACATTAGTGGCCGGCCATGAACTTTTAGGGTCCTCCCATGTGTGTACATCACAAATATGTGGTTTGGGTTTGAAGAAAATGGCTTCAAGGTGTTCAACATTGGCTCGGAAGTGCGAAAAACGGGTGTCGGAGGGCAAAAATGGAACATAACTGGTTGCCAAGATAATTGCTGGCCTCCCACCCTTCTACGGCCTTCTCGGTGATAAAACAAAGGTACCTGCCAAAAATGAACAAAAACCGATGCAAAATGAAGGTTCGGGGGCCGAAACGCGCAGCCCAAGGCCCCAAAAACTGGCTGTTAGGCACCAGGAGTGGTGTTCGACCACGAAGTGTGTCTCTCAGACCCCAGTGTCCCTCAAAAGGGAGTAAATAAGAAGTATGCCAAAAATCGGGGCAAACGGAGATGGTTAGGCAGTCCCGAACCGAGGCACACGGCCAACGGTCCCGGAAACCAGGCTCCGAAATGGGCAAAATGGCCTATGGCCACAAAATGTAGCCTACGGCCACTGAGAGATGGTCTACAGGACCTCTCTCTCCCCTCAGGAAAAGAAACAGAGAAAATCGAGCCTGGTTCGCAAACCGAGGCAAAGCACAAAAGAGTCCGGAAGTCCGGAGGCAAGGCTCGCAGTCGAGACTCTAAAACTTCTAGACAAGCACGATATGCAGTATCACCAAGCGCTCAACTGGTGATGTCTGAGTCTTAAGGTCGGTCAAAAATGGGGTGTCTACAACGTGTTAGCTGGTTCAGCTTATGATGGTCGAATTTTGCCAGCAAGGAGTTGGCTGTTTTCATATAAGCCGCCATACAGTCGTTTCTTGCCGCGTACTCCCCCTTTAGCTGATTGATCACCAGTTTTGAGTGGCAAAATACAAACAAACGCCGAGCGCCCAGAAGATGTGCATTCCTCAAACCGGCTAGAAAAGCTTCATATTCGGCTTCGTTGTTTGACGCTTCGAAGCCGAGCTTGACGACCTGTTCAATTATTGCGCCATCCGGAGCCATGATCACAACTCCTGCTCCGCTGCCCTGCTGGTTGGATGATCCATCACAGTACAACTGCCAAATGTCCCCGACATAAATCCTCCAGTTCGGCTCCGATCGACTCTCCTCAACGGACTTGAAATCGGCAAGACCCCCAGTGAATTCGGCAACAAAGTCTGCAAGAACCTGTCCCTTGATTGAAGTTCTCGGTAGAAACTGAATGTCGTATTGGCCGAGTTCAAGAGCCCACTTTGAAACACATCCTGACGCTTCTGCACTTCGTAGTACTGATCGGAGGGGATAGTCTGTTAGCACCCCAATGCTGTGGCCCTGGAAGTAATGCATCAGTTTTCTTGCTGCTATGACTAGGGCAAGGATGAGTTTTTCCAGCGAAAAGTAGCGTATGTCGACGTCAACCATAGCCTTGCTCACGTAATACACTGGCCGCTGCTCCCCAGCTCTTCCTTTATCAGTATGGCGCTGACGGCCCTGTCGGAGACTGCCAAATACAAAATGAGCGGGTCACCAGCAGCAGGTGTTGACAAGAGTGGTACTGAGCGAAGGTAGGTCTTGAGCCCGTTGAAAGCGGCTTCGCATTCGGCGGACCATTCAAAAGCCTTGCCCTGCCGTAGTGTATGGAAGAATTGTCGGCAGCGATCTGTGGACCGACTGATGAACCTGTTGAGTGCGGCGGCCATCCCCATCAACTTTTGAACCTCTTTTACCGAACGGGGGAAGCCGAGTTCCAAGATTGCTGTAATTTGCCTCAGGTTGGCCTTGATTCCTCCGTGGTTGACAATGTAGCCGAAGAACTTGCCGGAGCTGATTCCAAACGCACATTTGGAAGCATTCAGCTTCATTTTGTATTTTCGTAAAATGCCGAATGTATTCTCTAGATCGGCTATATGATTCTGTTCTTCCTTGAACTTGACCACCATGTCATCAATGTACACTTCCATAGTGTGGCCGAGTTGCTCTTTGAACATGGCGGTGACCAGTCTTTGGTAGGTTGCCCCTGCATTCTTCAGCCCAAAAGGCATGACCTTGTAGCAGTAGGTTCCTCTTGGGGTGAGGAATGCAGTTTTGTCCTGGTCTTTTGGATGCATGGCGATCTGATGGTAGCCTCTGTAAGCATCGAGGAAGCTCATACGTTGATGGCGAGCCGTCGCATCGACAAGTTGCTCGATTCTGGGTAAGGGAAAACAATCTTTAGGGCAGGCTTTGTTTAGGTCGGTAAAATCGACAAACACTCGCCAAGTCCCATTTTTCTTCTTCACCACCACTGTATTAGAGAGCCACGTAGGGTAGGTTACTTCTCTAATTGCCCCGTCGGCAAGTAACCTGTCAACCTCCTCAACAATGGCGGCAGTGTGTTCTGCGCCTGACCGCCAACTTTTCTGAATAATCGGCTTGCATTTTGGATCGACATTCAACTGGTGCTGAGAAACTGACGGATCGATACCTGGCATCTCATACGGAGTCCAGGCAAAGACATCCAGGTTATTAAGCAGGAAAGAGACCAACTGTTGTCTGTCGGCTTGATTCAGGGAGAAGCCGATCATGAAGAACTTGTCCGGGCTTCCATCAATTTCAACTCAGTCTAAACCTTCCGTGGCCTTTTCATTTGGGAGCCGCCCAACATCGTCGAGGCTCTCTTGATCCGGGACCTCAATGGAATTCACCTGCAGTTCCTTTGGCGTTTTGGCAGCAAGGAGATAATATGCTTGTGCCGATTTCTGGGAGCCGCAGATTTGCTCAATACCGCGCTCCGTCGGGAAGCGTAGCAGCTGTTGGTAGGTGCTTGGCAAGGCTTGCATTGTATGTAACCAGGATCGTCCCATGATGAGATTATACGGCGATGGCAGCTTGACGACCAAGAATTCTACATCCACTGTTCGGGAGCCTACTCGAACAGGTAGTCTGATTTCCCCCAACGGATACTCTGGATTGGCATTGAAGCCGAATAGTGGATAAGGGGCCGGAGAGAGATCGGATTCGGAGAAGCCAAGTTTGGTAAAAGTCTTATAGTACATAATCTCTGAAGTGCCCCCCGGATCAATGAGTACACGCTCAACTGTGAACCGGTTTACGCGTAACTCGATTATCAAGGGATCAATGTGGGGCAGTGTTACTCCGGCCAAATCTGAATCATCAAAAGTAATGCTGTCACACCCCAAATCCGGGCATGACCGGCCGTGGCCCACAGGGACTTAGCCCAAGGCACACGTAAGCCTAAACACGAATCCAATCACATCGAACAACTGAACAATAGTCCAATAATAAATAACCAAAACTCAATCCAGACATGTCACAATTATAAACGGCAAAATCAACCGTAATCAAAAACCATCCCAAACTTATGGGATATAAACAACCCACATATCAAAAATAATCCTAAATGAACTTCGATAAGAATAAATATAAATATGCACAAACTTGACATAACACTCTAAACTAAAGGAATGCCCTAGAGGTCCATGCAATTGAGTCCCCGCTACGCCATGAGTCCACTCTAAGTCCTTCTAACACCTGGAAGTGATAAAAACTAAGTCAGCTGATAGCTCAGTGAGTAGCAACATGGATAGTAAATACAGTTTTGAAAACAGGGTTCAATTCCAAAATAAGTTATATATCACAGAAACTAGATTGGCATACAGTTTGGTAAATACAATCTGTTTCAAAAAGAAGGTTCCACAAATCAACACTTAAAATACTCATGTCTCGCAAGAACATGATAAACGACATTTTTCACTTAAAACAGATTATAACATGAACACCAATAATTTTCTGAGTACCAAGAAAAACAAATAATCTGCCACACATTTCTCAGGCTATAAGCCCCGTTGGATCCAATACCGAACTAAGAGTCATCCTCAGGGTGGCATCTGGGCCTTTTCTCAAAGACGATCCGATTGAAGGTCACCTAGTTGTTTTTAAAGGTCTGTTCCTTACAATCGTTGAGTACTAGAGTCATCACGGCCCAATCCGGATCTGTTCCCTAGTGGCCAGAGTCACCACACACAGTGGAATAATTTCCCTGGACTAAATACACACATGGTCCCAATAATCAATACACATCAGTTTCGCAAAACATGGTAGTTCATCATTATAAACATGAGACCAAAACAAATAGTTTACAGTATGCCAAGTTCACACATGTTTCAGAAATAATTTGATTCAATTGATAATATAATAATTTATCAAAGCAGTTTAGTCTTGAAACAACAATTTGATTTTCCAACAATTTAGGGTAGGGAAACATTTATAAAAATACGTAGCATGAAACTACTCACCTGAAACGCAATAATATAATCCTCGAATAGAGTATGAAAGTCCAACTAGTGCCCTGAACCAATATGAAAACTACACGTCACTACTAATTTAAAAATACTAAAGAATACGAACTAAGTAACCCCAAACTAAAGCGCACTAACACGGCTCAACCCAACTCACCGTTACTCTTAAATATTACCTAAGTTCATGTTCTTCAAGGTTTAAAATCACCCAAGACATGGGTTCCGGTCAAAACTTAATTAATTGTGACTTTAAGATAAAACAGAATTTCAAACAAGCCTTCCCAACCTATTCGCTAACTTTGAAAATTACAAAACCCACTCCACGCTATTCAAAAAATTCCAATAACCTCCAGATATGATCTAATATATCCTAAGTTTCAAACCCAATTGGTTTCACTTGATTTTCTTATCAAAATAATTATCTAAAATTTATTATATCCAAACAGGTTGTTTTCTGCAGCACTTTAAAGAAATTGACGGTTCTCTTAATATACACGAGCAATCAATGCAAGGCCAAAAACGTAAGAAACTAGACTTGTAACCGGTTCTAATGACACTAATTTGATAATTTTTGGATTTATACCCAAAGAGAACAACACTCCCGAATTTACTGTTTCGGACTGGTTTCCTCGACAGATTTGAATACCTCAATTTATATGGATTTTGACTCCCAAAAATTATGAAAAAATTCAGATATGCAATCCAATAAGTAATTGATCTACTGTAAAAATTTCAGATTAAAATTCATCCGTTTGATATGGTTTCTTGATTTTTAAAATTTACGATTCTGTGCAGAATTTTTGAACTAAGAATTACACTCATTCTTTATACATAAATTTAGCTCCTCAAGTTTCTTGATAGAATATCTATATACACAATACATAAACCTACAACCTCTCCATCAATGAACAAAATAATTACAGAATAAGGATGAAGAACAAAAAGAAGAGAAGAAAACCAAGGAGGGCTAACCTTTGATGATCACACACAACACAACACACCCAAAAGTTCTTCCTTGTTTGCAAACCCCCCCCCCCCCCTTTTTTTTTTCTTCTTTTCTCTCAACTTCTTTCTCCCCATGGCTGCTGTGGCTGCTGCTATAGAATGTATTAGGAACCCAGGGTTTTTCCTTTCTTTTCTTTGTTATACATAACATAAATGACTTTAGACAAAAATGTCCTTTGTTTTATTTTATTTTATTTTATTTTATCTCTCCATAAATTTAAATAAAATACAACTACTATTAGATCAAAATATGCTTACTAATTTGACACTTAATTTTATTTTATTTATTTATTTATTTATTTTTTTAAATAATAAATCTTGCCTTTAAATTGAAGACTTTCACCATAAATTTATTTTAGGTTTTAAAATTAATTAAAAGATCCTCCAATAATATTTAATTTGCACCTTAGAATTCACCACCAAAATATTTGAGATTGTAATATTATTATTTAATTATTTACTTAATTTTTATATTAGGGTTCTCACATTCTCCCCTCCTATAAAAAAGTTTCGTCCTCGAAACTAATCTGAGTAAATTATGAGAATAGATGTGGGTACTTCTTGCGCATCTCATCCTCGCGTTCCCAAGTCGCCTCTTCAACTAGATGATTACGCCACAATACCTTAACTAATTTAATGGTCTTTGTACGCAACCTTTTCTCTTTTGAATCCAAAATCTGAACAGGCATCTCCTCATACGAAAAAAATCCTCTCTAATCTGAAGCGGCTCATAATCTATCACATGCGACGGACTGTGCACATATTTCCTCAGCATAGACACGTGAAACACATTATGCACTCATGCCGACCTAGGGGGTAAAACAACATGGTACACAACCTCACTAACCTTCTCTAATACCTCAAATGGTCCAAAGTATCTAGAACTCAACTTTCCTTCATTTCCAAACCTGATGACTCCTTTCCATGGTGATACTTTCAAGAATACCATATCCCCCACATGAAACTCTAAATCTCTCCTACAATGACCAGCATAACTTTTTTGTTTACTCTGAGCAGTTAATAATCTCTCTCTAATGGTGATAATTTTCCGTGTAGCATCCTCCACCAAATCAGGTCCTAACATTTGCCTCTTACCAACCTCATACCAGTACAAAGGAGACCTACACTTCCTCACATACAAAGCCTCATAAGGAGTTACTCCCAAACTAGAATGATAACTATTATTATACACAAACTCCATGAGCGGCAAATAATCATCCCAATTACCTCTCCACTCCAAAGCATAAGCCCTCAACATATCCTCAAGGATTTGAATAGTCCTCTCCGATACCCCATCTGTCTAAGGGTGATAAGCTGAACTAAAATTTAACCAAGTACCCATAACTGACTGTAACGCACCCCAAAACTTAGACACAAAACGAGGGTACCAATCTGACACTATTGACACTGGTGCACCATGCAATCTAATAATCTCCTTCACATACAACTGTGCAAATCAAGCTAGAGAATAGGTCATCCGTACTGCAATAAAATGTGCTGACTTGGTTAATCTATCAACATCTACCCAAACTGCATCGTGATTACTACTAGTACGAGGTAATCTGCACACGAAGTTCATGGTAACATGATCCCACTTCCACTCTAGTATAGTTAAGGGTTGTAGTTTCCCCGCAGGTTTCTAATGTTCTACTTTAACCTGTTGACACACCAAATACTGAGCCACAAATTTTGCAATATCTCCCTTCATACCATTCCACCAAAAGTGTTCATAAAGATCCCGATACATCTTAGTACTTCCAAGATGAATGCTATAACTATAACTAGAACTATGTGCCTCCATCATAATCTCCTTCCGCAAATCACCACCAGCAGGAACACAAATTCGGCTATGGAATCTAAGTAACCCATCATCACTAACCACAAAGTCTACATGCTTACCCTCTGTCATCTCTCCTTTAATACGCTCACACTGGGGGTCAATCTCCTGAGCTAAATGAATCCGTTCTCTCAAGGTCAGCTGAACTTTCAATTGACTACAATAAGCCCTATCACCAGGCGTAACAACCCCAAGCCTCAAACGTCTCATGTCTTCCACCAAACAACTCTCAATAGACAAAGCAGCTACATTTCCAACTATAACCTTCCTACTCAAGGCATCTGCAACGACATTTGCCTTCCCCGGATGACATAATATATTCACATCGAAATCTTTTAGTAACTCAAGCCATCTTCTTTGCCTCAAATTTAGTTCCTCCTATGTGAAAATATACTTCAAACCCTTATGATCAGTGTAAATCTCACATGACTCTCCATACAAATAATGTCGCCAAATCTTAAGAGCGAAAATCACTATTGCTAACTCCAAGTCGTGCGTAGGATAATTTCTCTCATGTACTTTCAACTTTCATGACGCATAAGCAATCACCTTCCTATGCTGTATGAGCACACATCCTAAACCCTATCATGAAACATCACTATAAATCACAAAACCACCACCATCAGTAGATAAGGCAAGGATTGGAGCTGATGTTAACCTCTGTTTAAGCTCTTTGAAGTTATACTCACAATCATCATTCCACTCAAACTTTACCCCTTTCCTAGTGAGATTGGTAAGTAGCAAGCAATACAAAAGAATCCTTCCACAAACTGTTTGTAATATCCAGCAAACCCTAGAAAGCTACGTACCTCTATCACAGAAGTAGGTCGTGGCCAATCAACGATTTTCTACCACCTTTGTGCTATCCACAAATACCCCATCTTTACTTACCATATGACCCAAAAATGATACAATGCTCAACCAAAATTCACACTTCTTAAATTTTGCATACAGTCTCTTCTCCCTAAGGATCTGCAGTACTACCCTCATATGCTGCTCATGCTCCTCCTTACTCCTCGAATAAATTAGGATGTCATCAATAATCACTACCACAAATTTATCCAGTTGGGTCTTAAATACTCTATTCATTAAATCCATGAATGCGGCGGTACATTTGTGAGACCAAAAGGTGGCACCAAGAACTCATAATGCCTATAACGGGTTCTAAAAGCAGTCTTAAGAACATCCTCATCCCTCACCTTCAACTAGTGATAACCTGACCTCAAGTCAATCTTAGAGAATATCTGAGCTCCCTACAATTGGTCAAATAGGTCATCAATACATGGCAAAGGACACTTATTCTTCACTGTGACTTTGTTCGGTTCTCAACAATCAATACACAACCTCATAGACCTATCATTCTTCTTCACAAACAACACAGGTGCTCCCCAAGGTGAAACACTAGGCTTAATAAAACATTTCTCTAACAACTTCTATAACTAAGTTTGTAACTCCCTTAACTCTAACGATGCCATTCTATAGGGCGCTTTAGAAATAAGTGCTGTGTCAGGGACCAAGTTAATGGAAAATTGTACCTCACGATCTAGAGGAAGTCCAAGTAGATCCTTTGGAAAAACATCAACACAATCACTCACTACAGGCAACTCCTCTAACTTCTATTTTGGTAGTTTGATACTCACCACACAAGTTAAATAACCATGACACCTTTTTCTCAACATTCGATTAGCCTAAAAGGAAGAAGTAAAACAGATAGAAGACCCTTTCCTATCCCCCTGGAAGAAAAACTCAAGTTGTCCCAGCATAGCAAAAACTACTCCCATTCTAAAACAATCAATAGAAGCATGATGCTTCGTCAACAAATCCATCTCCAAAATCACATCAAAATCCTTCATCTCTAAAGAAATCAAATCCACTAGAAAAATCCTACCATCCATCTTTATCTGACAAGATCTACAGACATCTCCCAATATTACTATTTCTCCAAATGGATTACACACAATAATACAAACATCAAAGGCTCTTAAAGAATAGACAATCCGTGTAAATATCTAGGTGTCAACTATTAACCATCAAAACGAAATCAAGAACGATTCAACACAAGTTTAAACAAAACTAACTTAACCAAACACTACTAAGTACTATAGGGACTCGGACCTCGTCTAAATGATGAAATGCAAGGTATGTAACTTGATAAATCTATAGCTCTGATACCACAATTGTCACACCCCAAATCCAGGCATGACCGGCCGTGGCCCACAGGGACTTAGCCCAAGGCACACGTAAGCCTAAACACGAATCCAATCACATCGAACAACTGAACAATAGTCCAATAATAAATAACCAAAACTCAATCCAGACATGTCACAATTATAAACGGCAAAATCAACCGTAATCAAAAACCATCCCAAACTTATGGGATATAAACAACCCACATATCAAAAATAATCCTAAATGAACTTCGATAAGAATAAATATAAATATGCACAAACTTGACATAACACTCTAAACTAAATGAATGCCCTAGAGGTCCATGCAATTGAGTCCCCGCTACGCCATGAGTCCACTCTAAGTCCTTCTAATACCTAGAAGTGATAAAAACTAAGTCAGCTGATAGCTCAGTGAGTAGCAACATGGATAGTAAATACAGTTTTGAAAACAGGGTTCAATTCCAAAATAAGTTATATATCACAGAAACTAGATTGGCATACAGTTTGGTAAATACAATCTGTTTCAAAAAGAAGGTTCCACAAATCAACACTTAAAATACTCATGTCTCGCAAGAACATGATAAACGACATTTTTCACTTAAAACAGATTATAACATGAACACCAATAATTTTCTGGGTACCAAGAAAAACAAATAATCTGCCACACATTTCTCAGGCTATAAGCCCCGTTGGATCCAATACCGAACTAAGAGTCATCCTCAGGGTGGCACCTGGGCCTTTTCTCAAAGACGATCCGATTGAAGGTCACCTAGTTGTTTTTAAAGGTCTGTTCCTTACAATCGTTGAGCACTAGAGTCATCACGGCCCAATCCGGATCTGTTCCCTAGTGGCCAGAGTCACCACACACAGTGGAATAATTTCCCTGGACTAAATACACACATGGTCCCAATAATCAATACACATCAGTTTCGCAAAACATGGTAGTTCATCATTATAAACATGAGACCAAAACAAATAGTTTACAGTATGCCAAGTTCACACATGTTTCAGAAATAATTTGATTCAATTGATAATATAATAATTTATCAAAGCAGTTTAGTCTTGAAACAACAATTTGATTTTCCAACAATTTAGGGTAGGGAAACATTTATAAAAATACGTAGCATGAAACTACTCACCTGAAACGCAATAATATAATCCTCGAATAGAGTATGAAAGTCCAACTAGTGCCCTGAACCAATATGAAAACTACACGTCACTACTAATTTAAAAATACTAAAGAATACGAACTAAGTAACCCCAAACTAAAGCGCACTAACACGGCTCAACCCAACTCACCGTTACTCTTAAATATTACCTAAGTTCATGTTCTTCAAGGTTTAAAATCACCCAAGACATGGGTTCCGGTCAAAACTTAATTAATTGTGACTTTAAGATAAAACAGAATTTCAAACAAGCCTTCCCAACCTATTCGCTAACTTTGAAAATTACAAAACCCACTCCACGCTATTCAAAAAATTCCAATAACCTCCAGATATGATCTAATATATCCTAAGTTTCAAACTCAATTGGTTTCACTTGATTTTCTTATCAAAATAATTATCTAAAATTTATTATATCCAAACAGGTTGTTTTCTGCAGCACTTTAAAGAAATTGACTGTTCTCTTAATATACACGAGCAATCAATGCAAGGCCAAAAACGTAAGAAACTAGACTTGTAACCGGTTCTAATGACACTAATTTGATAATTTTTGGATTTATACCCAAAGAGAACAACACTCCCGAATTTACTGTTTCGGACTGGTTTCCTGGACAGATTTGAATACCTCAATTTATATGGATTTTGACTCCCAAAAATTATGAAAAAATTCAGATATGCAATCCAATAAGTAATTGATCTACTGTAAAAATTTCAGATTAAAATTCATCCGTTTGATATGGTTTCTTGATTTTTAAAATTTACGATTCTGTGCAGAATTTTTGAACTAAGAATTACACTCATTCTTTATACATAAATTTAGCTCCTCAAGTTTCTTGATAGAATATCTATATACACAATACATAAACCTACAACCTCTCCATCAATGAACAAAATAATTACAGAATAAGGATGAAGAACAAAAAGAAGAGAAGAAAACCAAGGAGGGCTAACCTTTGATGATCACACACAACACAACACACCCAAAAGTTCTTCCTTGTTTGCAAACCCCCCCCCCCCCCCTTTTTTTTTTTTCTTCTTTTCTCTCAACTTCTTTCTCCCCATGGCTGCTGTGGCTGCTGCTATAGAATGTATTAGGAACCCAGGGTTTTTCCTTTCTTTTCTTTGTTATACATAACATAAATGACTTTAGACAAAAATGTCCTTTGTTTTATTTTATTTTATTTTATTTTATCTCTCCATAAATTTAAATAAAATACAACTACTATTAGATCAAAATATGCTTACTAATTTGACACTTAATTTTATTTTATTTATTTATTTATTTATTTTTTTAAATAATAAATCTTGCCTTTAAATTGAAGACTTTCACCATAAATTTATTTTAGGTTTTAAAATTAATTAAAAGATCCTCCAATAATATTTAATTTGCACCTTAGAATTCACCACCAAAATATTTGAGATTGTAATATTATTATTTAATTATTTACTTAATTTTTATATTAGGGTTCTCACAAATGCCCTTGGCTTCGTGGGGCCGTTTAGCCGGGGTGAGTTGGTTCTGAGGTTCAGACTCTGACTGGATCGCGTGCACCGCTGATGACATCGGCAGGCTGTATATCATGTGGATTACTCCGGGCGGAGGTGAATCCTGTCTCAAGGCTATTGCTTTGTTTGGGACTGCCGGTGCTTTGAATTTCTTGGGTAGCACTGCCTTTGCAATCTATCGTACAAAAGGATTATGCTGATCTTCATCCGAGCTGTTTCTTCTTCGCTTAAGCCTTATACGGGGCCTCTCTTCAGAAGAGCTGGAAGTTTCAGCTCGTCCCTTCTTCTTGAGCTCTGGGGGTAATGAGTTAGAGTTGCTATCAGTGTCTTGTTGTCGGGCTCGAGATCGTCGACCATCTGTCCTCACGGGTTGCTCCGGGCCTTGGTGTGTGGCTTGTTTGGACTTCGCCACCTCCGGGGCCAAATCCTGGCAGAGACGCTCGTTCTCTGCGCTCATGTTCTCTAACCTCCGTTCGTTTTGCTTTGCCTGTTCCATGATCGCTTGCATTGCTTCATGCTCTGGAGTTGAAGGTGAGGCGAAGTTCAGGGCGCATCTTACGGGGATGGTTTCCAGTCCAAGCATGGTCGTTGGAGTGAGGTCGTCTCTCTGCGTAGTTTCATGAATGACTATCGAAGGGTCCTCCGTTACGCCCGCCATGGATGTGTTTGAGTATTCCCACAGACGGCGCCAATTGTGGAGAAGTGGTTTTTGGAAATACTCTTCTGATCCTAGGGAGCGCTCGTGATCCTCCGATAGTCACTTGAAAGGAAATAAACACTCCGGTCGGGCGTGCCGGAATTAGCACTCCGACGGACAAGTCAATCCCAAGCTCTAGGTTACTTATATTCTAAGTTAAATACCACAATTATCACACATACCTTTCCAAGATTGCAGGTCTCCTATTTATAGTATTCTCCTTGGGTCTGGGAGCCTGGCCCACTCCTGGCCCCTATAATGCATTCCTACACGGCACTTATTAGTAGGAACGCTGGCTCTTATAGTCGGCCCCTCAACTGGATAGAGTAAATGCCGAATAGAAGTCACGTTCGGGGCCGACCTGTCTTATTCTCGTTGATCCAGAATTTATTCGGCTCCCACAATTTTATATAAAATAAATTATTAATGAAATTATTGATTCATATTTTAATGAGAAAAATGAAATTAAAATAAAATATACTATGAATTATGATGAATTGGCATCTTGTGTTTTTGTTTATTTCAACGAGGCATCTTGTGTTTGTCTTCTCTATGCATATAATGACATAAAGAGCATGAGTAACACCAGAAAAATTGAGAAGACACACACAGGCACAGGCAAAGAAACACAGATAGCAAAAATGTCTAGTTTTTTGAAATTGTTAGAGCAGCAAGCACCTTCTTTGTTCTTGTTGAATCCCTTATCTCTCTCTTTCCTTTCCATGTTCTTCTTGTTCCTCCTCTTTATCAAATGGCTCACCAATAGTGCAAATAGCAACAAAAATCGACCACCCTCACCACCGAAGCTCCCAATTATAGGAAACTTCCATCAAATCGGCTTGTTTGCACACCGCTCACTCCGATCCTTAGCTGAAAAACACGGTCCAATTATGCTGCTTCACCTGGGCAGTAAACCAACCCTAGTAATTTCATCCGCTGATGCAGCTTCTGCGATCATGAAAAACCATGATCTCAGCTTCGCAAACAGGCCCAAATCAAAAATATTGAAGAGACTTATGTACGACTACAAGGATGTTTCAGTGGCTCCTTATGGTGAGTTTTGGAGGCAGATGAAGAGCATTTTTGTGCTCCAGCTTCTGAGTAACAGAAGAGTTCAGTCTTTCCACAATCTAAGAGCAGAAGAAATAGCCCTCATGATGAACAAGATCAAAGAGTCTTCTTCTTTGTCATTGCCAGTGAATTTAAGCGAAATGTTTACATCACTTACGAATGATGTGATAAGCATGGCAGCTTTTGGGAGGAAGTACGGCGATGGCGAAAGTGGTAAGAAGATGAAGCAGCTGTTGAAGGATTATTTAGGGCTATTAAGTCGTTTTGACATTGGGAGCTTATTTCCAAGGCTGGGTTGGATTGTTAGCCGAGTCAATGGATTGGATGCTGAAGTAGAGAGGGTAGCCATAGAGCTTGATGATTTCCTTGAGGGTGTACTTGTAGAGCGAATGAATTGCTTGGAAAAAGAGATCTCTAGTAATGAAGGCAAGGAGGACTTTCTTGATATTTTGCTTAGGATATATAAGGATAGTAGTGCTGGTATTTCTATTGATAAAGATAGCATCAAAGCTGTCATTTTGGTAACTCTCTCTCTCTCTCTCTCTGTGTGTGTGTGTGTGTGTGTGCGCATTTCTTACCTTTCAAATTGGGGCTCAAGACTGATTAACTATGTGACACTTGTCTATCTTTCCGTTTCTTGCAGACTACCTTTGCAGCTGGAACTGATACAACGTCAACTTTTCTAGAGTGGGCAATGACAGGATTGTTGAGGTGCCCTAGAGTCATGAAGAAAGCACAAAACGAGGTGAGAGAAGTTGTTAGAGGAAAACATGGCATAGCAGATGATGATTTGGAGAAAATGCACTACTTGAGAGCCGTGATTAAGGAAGTTTTCCGCTTTCATCCCCCAGTTCCATTACTGGTGCCAAGAGAAGCAAGGCATGATATCAAAGTGATGGGCTATGATGTTGCTGCTGGAACAATGGTTATGACTAATGCTTGGGCGATTGGGAGAGACCCTGCTGTGTGGGATGAGCCAGAGGAGTTTAGGCCAGAGAGGTTCTTAAATTCTGCTATTGATTACAAAGGGATGGACTTCCAATTGATTCCATTTGGTGCTGGAAGGAGGGGTTGCCCAGGAATCTCTTTTGCAATGGCCGTGAATGAGCTGGTCTTAGCAAATCTGCTGCACAAGTTTGACTGGGAGTTGCCTGGTGGAGCCAAAGCTGAGGATTTGGACATGACTGAATGCCCTGGTGTCACAATCCACAGAGGAATTCCTCTTCTTGCTGTTGCAATTCCATGGTCAAGCTAGATAGTGGAAAATAAAAATTAATCTACCAATGATCTCCCTACTTTTCTAAGCTTTTAGATAAGATTTTTTTTTCCCTTTGCTAAGCTTTTGAACAAAGAGAATGTTTTTTATGGTGTACGAAAATTGGAGGCTTTACAAAAATTGGAGACCTTGGGCGACTGACTAATCGGCCTAAAGCAAGGGTCACCCCCATATGTTCTAGGGGAAATACAAATGAAGTAGAGCTTTCAAAAATAATTATGTACCAATGAAAAGTTTATATAATTAAAGTTTATAAGCTTTATCATTAATCCGATTTTTTTCTTTTTTTCTTTTTTCAAACCATCCACTGATGGTTTATTTCCCCTATATTATATATATGTTTGGGTGGAAGAATTCACAGCCTAGGTGGCAGTGGGAAATTTTGTGTAAATATTGTATCATCCTTCATCCCAAAAGGATGATATTACTTGTACATTGACATATCTGTATCATTTAATTTAGCTACCCACAATTGGAACTGGGTAGTTTCCCTCTGAGAAGAATCAGAACAGTTGTGTTAAAACTGCAACTAAATTCTCAAGAAATAATTAAAAATTCAACTGATTGAAATTAAATATCTAGCTTTCCCCACGAAATTTTGTTACATTCAGAATAGTACTTGTAGGCAAACCATTTTTTCAGCATTATGCATCATCGCTCTTTACAACTTTAACAAGCATGTTATTATTATTATAGATTAAAGATGATAGATGATATAGGGACCAGATCAAGGTGCCTTTGCTATCATTGATTCATCCCTGTTCTCTTTACAACTTTATGTATAAGCATTATTTATAAATAGTGCTCCTTTCCCTTGGTGCATGTTATAGACCTTTGCCCTGAGTGACACCACCTTAATTATTAACCTTCTTTCTGTTTTTGCTTCAGAAAAAAAGGAGGAAACCCCACGCCCACTGCTAATAATGGAAAAGCACGCCAAAGTAGTGCACAACTAGTCGGTGGAAAAAGCTTGCCTTGCCACTAGCTTTTGGCAAAAAGTCTTTGGACTCTGAACCATTGAGCTTTGAGCGTGAAGATCACTCTCTATTACCTTAAATTATTGGGCACAAACATAAAACACCTTTACAGATAACTAATAACTCAAAGCTAACAATTTTAAGAGAAATGACATGTCAGTTACAAAAACAGTTGTTCTGTATTCATTTTTCTGTATCTGCTAAAAAAAACAGTACCAAACTAAAGCATTTTCTGACTAGTGAAATAAAAGAAAATTTCAGAATACCACAAGGTAAATGATCTCATATGGGGGGAAAATATATAAACGATGGTTGATAAGTATGATTATGCCTGAGACGGTCCCCTAAAAGATAAAAAGCTTGGATGTACTGAAATGATGTTCAATGGATCCAGCTCAAGGGCATTTGTGCCTCCTGTTTAAGTTG
The DNA here is from genome assembly GCF_055761805.1 of Camellia sinensis. Classification (NCBI taxonomy): domain Eukaryota; kingdom Viridiplantae; phylum Streptophyta; class Magnoliopsida; order Ericales; family Theaceae; genus Camellia; species Camellia sinensis. Next base: position 79,308,880 of record NC_138964.1, read on the forward strand.
ACACTTGACAGACATCAAAAGTGGAGAAAATGTTGATCACGAATTACAAAGCAAACATTTACAAACTTCCAGCAAGTCCATCTTTGCACTTTGTGCGTGTGCATCACATGTCTTGGAATATTATATTATTCAATAGATCATATTGCCCAAGCATCTTCCCACCCTAATGATTGTTAATGAATCAGTAGTACACAAGTCTGGATTTCTTAGCCATTGATTGATCATAAAGAGAAGGAAAAAATAAATAAATAAATAAAAAGCAAAAAAAGAAGAAGGAAGAACTACATGCAGGTGGGAGAAAGAAAAAAATTACCAGTACATGAGGGGTGCACCCCCACAGTCTTTCATTTGCACCGTACCCCTCATGTGCTAGTAATTTTTTCCCTTTCTCCCACCTGTACGCAGTTTTTCCAAAAAAAAAAAAAAAAAAACCCCACAAAAAAAGAATAAAGAAAAAAAAGAAAGAAGTATATTCCACTTTTCTCATTTCCTTAAATTTCAAAACCACATCATTCACTGATGCTGGACTTGCACTGCAATGGAAAAACACAAAAAACCATACTTGTGAGTAAACAATGGATACAAAATCAAGTAGCTGGCGAGGGGCAAGTAAAAAGCTTTGCCTAGCTATTTTTAGTTTCTTCTTCGTATTTCAATATTATCCAAATACCTCGGTAATGTTTGTTCAGGCCACAAGTAATGTAAGCTACCATATTTTAGTATTTTAAGTTCCAGTTCCAGCCTTATTTCCCATAACTGGTTAAAGAATATGCATGTCTTTAGGTGCACATTGTGTATATGGGAGAGAGGCAGTATGAGGATCCAGCAAGTGTCAGGAAATTGCACCACAAAATGCTTTCAACTGTGCTTGGAAGGTGTATATATATAGATATGGTTTCAGATAACCCTCTTGATTACAAATGTTGATACAATTTGTCATCCTTATTCCTTACTGATAATAATAGTGTGATTGAAACTAAAGCTGTCAATTTGTATTGAAGCAAAGAAGCTGCCAGGAGTTCAATTCTTTACAGCTACAAGCATGGATTTTCGGGGTTTGCAGCGAGGCTAACAAAATCCCAAGCAGAAAAGATTGCAGGTACTTTTCAGCTAAGAAAATCTACCTTGCAAGATTTTTTTAATTACTAAGCACAGGGAACTCATATTTTTCAGCCACCTTTACACTTTGTTTGGATCATGGATTGGGATATGGATTTGGAAAGGGAAAGGGAAGTGGAAAAAAAAATTAGCTTATATTTGATTCACATTTGCTTCACCTTTTTCCCTTTTGCTATCCAAATCTCCACCTAAATCCATGATCCAAACACAGCCTTAACAGTTTGGGGCTATGAATTTCAGAGTTCCCAGGTGTTGTCCAAGTGTTTCCAAATCGCATCCAAAAGTTCCATACAACTCGAAGTTGGGATTTTCTTGGACTCAATCATTATTCTCGAAAAAAAAATTTAACAACAGAGAGCAATATGGGGGATGGAACAATCATTGGCGTCATAGATTCAGGTGATGATATATGACCTCATAACATTATAATCTGAAGCTTCACCCAAAGTTTTTTTTTTTTCCCTAAAAAAAAAAAAGTGTTCTAAACTTGGATAGATGATTCTGCAACTCTGTAGGAGTCTGGCCAGAGTCTGAAAGTTTCAATGATGAAGGCATGGGTCCAATTCCACCACATTGGAAAGGAACTTGCCAGCACGGAGAGCACTTCAACCACAGCAATTGCAATAAAAAATTGATCGGAGCTCGCTGGTTCATTGAGGGACTCAGGGACCAAATGAAGATCCCAATAAACACAACTAATAACATTGAATTTCTCTCGCCACGGGATAGAATTGGTCATGGCACTCATACTGCCTCCACAGCAGCTGGTGGTTTTGTGGAGAAAGCAAACTATAAAGGACTAGCTTGGGGTGTAGCTAGAGGAGGGGCACCTCGTGCTCACTTAGCAATTTACAAAGCTTGTTGGGCTATTGGTACAGGACGATGCACGGACGCTGATATATTAAAAGCATTTGACAAAGCCATAGAAGATGGAGTGGACATCCTATCTGTGTCAATTGGCATTGAGATTCCATTGTTTTCTTACGTTGATCAGCGTGATTCAATTGCTATTGGTTCTTTCCATGCGACCACAAAGGGCATTACCGTAGTATCTTCAGGAGGAAATGATGGACCCTTCTCACAAACAATTGTCAACACTGCTCCCTGGCTCATCACTGTGGCAGCAACCACCATTGACAGGGACTTCCCAACAGCCATTACATTTGGAAACAACCACACTCTTATGGTATTAGTACTAGTACTACTACTAGAGATATTCTAAGAATCATGTGTAATTGCAGAAGGGCATCTTCATGAGCTTTCTTGCAAATGGTTTGTTTTTTAATTTGCAGGGTCAATCTCTTAGTACGGGCAAACACAAACACAAACACAGATTCATTGGACTTGTTTACTCTGAACGCATAGCATCAGACTCAACAGATGATTCGGCGTTTGACCTTCTCCTTTTCTTCTTTTTCTACTTCTTCTTCTTGCCACCTTGTACCTATGCTATGTGTATATAATACTGTTTTATTTTCCTATTGATGTTTGTCCAGCAAGGGTTGTCATCTTGGGAGTCTCAACACAACATTAGCAGCTGGAAAATTTGTGCTGTGTTTCTCACTACCAAACCAACAGAATATGGTTTCTGCATCGAGGGCTGTGAAAAATGCAGGAGGGATCGGACTGATATACGCACAGTTTGATGATAACCTGCTTGACTCGTGTGATGTAATCCCTTGTATTAGAGTAGATTATGAAGCAGGGACACGGATTCTAACCTACATCAGAAAAACACGGTAAGGAAGGAGGAGATGGCTGATAGAGAGGTTTAATTAAGACATGAACAAAAAAGTGCATATCATTATCATATGCTTATAAAACAGATTGAGAAATTAACCACAAGTCCACTTGTATCTCCATGAAGGAATCCTACTGTGAAGCTGAGTTTCCCGAGGACTGTGATAGGGGAAACTATGTCTCCTCGTGTTGCATATTTCTCTTCCAGAGGACCCAGTTCCATGAGCCCAGCTGTACTAAAGGTATGCCTAATATGCTAAATTATATTTTATTTGATTTTTGTTGGCTACTTCAGTTCAGTGGAAAGTTTACTGGTTGCCAAACTTGCCATATGATAAATGGGTAGCCTCAAAGAATGCAAAATAAATATCCAGCGACTACGTCAATATTTATTGCATTAAAGAATTCAGGCTTTGCGTGGAAATCAACTTAGATTCTATAGGAAAAATGGAAAGGCAGTGGGTTCAAACATAAACATAAGTATGAATGGTTGGTGAAATTAACAGGAATGCTGAAACAATAAATTCTCAGCAGAAGTAACCTTAAAAAATAAATAAAAAAATAATTAAAAAAAAAAAACTGAATGAGCTGTTCTCAATGCTATATGCTATGCTTATAAAGCATAATGCCCCTTCAATAGAAAATATAAATAAAAATGTAATTGTTGGAATGCGTAAACATATTTCAAAGCATATATATTTCCTTTATGAAATGTTTGGTTTATGTGAAAATGGACAAATTGAGGGCAAACTACCAACACACCCTTGAGATTTAGCTAAAATATGGATAGCCTGTTGGTAATTTGCCCAAAAATTTACAAAAAGAATTTGGAATCTTACCCACTGATTGAATAGTTTAGAGTGCAAACAGAGCATGTTAATTCTCTCCAGTGCTTTTATTGATGTTGATATATAACATGCCAAGTTTGAACTCATTCCAATTTTGGTTCAATTGAAAAAGCCGGACGTAGCTGCACCAGGAGTGAGCATTTTAGCTGCATACCCACCAATGGGTACAAAGCATGGAAGTGGCTATGCATTCCTATCAGGAACTTCAATGGCTTGTCCTCATGTCACTGGAATAGTAGCTCTCATCAAATCTGCACACCCAGATTGGTCTCCTGCAGCCATACGATCAGCCCTCGTCACTACTGGTGAGTCGCATTCAGTAAAATTCTTCTTTTCCCCCTTCTTCTTCTTGCAGTCCACACTTGACTCTAATAGACATGCAATCACCAGCATCACAAAAGGGAACAGATGGAATGGACATAACCGAGATGGGACCAACGCTCAAGAAGGCTGATCCATTTGACATTGGTGGTGGGCATGTCAATCCCAACGGAGCAATAAATCCAGGACTTATTTACAATATTAGCAAACAAGACTACATTCAATTTATGTGTGCCATGGGTTACAGCAACATATCCATTAGCAGATTAACCAAAACAACAACCAACTGCATGAAAAGCAATCACTTCATACTTAACCTCAACCTGCCTTCTATCACCATTCCCAACTTGAAGAGGAAAGTAACAGTCTTGAGAATTGTGTCCAATGTGGGAGACATTAATTCAGAATATAAAGTCCTAGTAGAAGCTCCATATGGTGTTCAAATGGTAGTTGAACCTCAAATTCTACATTTCAATTCAACCATCCGAGCTCTTCCCTTCAAAGTTACCTTTTTCTCAACTCAAAAGATGCACGGAGATTACAGATTTGGAAGCTTAGTATGGACAGATGGAAAACACTTTGTGAGAAGTCCCATATCCATACGTGTGATCAAGTTTGATTCATATGCAGATGTAAAAACAAACCTGTGAAAAAATCAGATTACCATGTAATTTCACTGCATCAACTGTTTTGGAAGAAAATTATATTGAATAAAAATTGCCAAGGGAGGGACCATCACTATCTAATGGCTTTTTATGATTTTTCTCACACATTCTACCAGAATCCTTTTGTGGAAAACTTTGAAACAACTTATTAGGTGAAGATTTCCCCCACCATACAATACATCACCATGGATGAATCGACCACCGTTCAATCTGAAAAACTAAGACGGTTTGGTAAAAGTTCCCATGGTCACAACTATCAGACAATAATCATGACCAAGCAACTAAGGTAACTACATATTAAAAGAATAAGGGTTCATTACAGGCCTTGATTGTAAACTTGTTATAATTTAAACACATAAGCTTAAAAAACTCTCCTCAACTCAACAAGTTTTTTTTATCCCAATTACTTTGGGATTTTCCGTAAGCTTGAATCTTCAACCATTATTTAAATTTCAATGTCAAACACTTGAACAGTAATTTCTGGAGATTTCAGTTTCTATTTGATTTTGGGGACATTTTGGATGCGCATTGAGCTAACACCTTTATACAAGTATGAAATAGTTTTAATAGCAATTGAATTGTGCTTAGAGGGTGTGTGTGTGAAAAGAAGACAATTATGACATAAAAGATAAATCAGTTTTTATTCCATACGCTGAAATATATATACAAAGGAATTATAGTCATATTCCCATGATTACGCCCATCACATCCCTATAGTTTTGTCTATCAGATCCTTCTATAATTAAGCTGTGCAGTAAATAAGGAAACCATATTTTACTTGTGCACTAAGTTATAGGCACAAGTCACGTGGTGTTGACTTGATCATCCTTAATACTCCCCCCAACTTGTAATGTCTATTCATGGCACCCAACTTGCCAAGTACAAGATGAAATTTTGTTGCATTGAGGGCCTTAGTTAAGAGATCTTCTAGTTGCTGAGTTGTCGACACATGAACTGTTTGAACAACACATGTTTGGAGTTTCTCACACACTAGGTGGCAATCTATTCTATAGGATTGGGGTGGGTGCTTTGGGGTGGGTGATGTCACAGCACTTGTGCTATGACACTTCGCGGGATTTGTCCTGAATCTATTTTGATGATCCGAACCGTTCATATTATAGGATTTGTCGATCATATTATCCATAAAAATAAGGTTAATCGGACATGTGTGGCCCCATGATATGGCTCTAATTGTTTTCTAAAAAGTTATCAAAATCATGCTAATCATTTATTTTTTTAAAACATAAATGAGGTCTCGTTATGGGGCTATAGATGTCCAATTAACTTGATTGTTTTCTTTGATAATATATTCGATGAACCCTACAATATGAATGTTCAGATCATCGAAATAGGTTTGAGACCTGCCCCCATGGGTTTCGCAGTACCAACCCCACTTCATTATTCTAAGTGTTCTGTTCGTTCATGAAAAACAGGATTTGAAGCAATATGATCCTTGTTGTCACAATATAGTTTGGCCAGTTGGGGGAGTTTCACCCTTAAATCTAACACTTGTTTCAACCAAGTTATCTCGTGACAAATTGTAGCCATGGACCTCTATTCTGCTTCAGCTGAGGAGCAAGAAAACGTTGTTTACCATTTTGTTTTCCATGACATAGGAGATTGTCCAAGCAATATGCAATATCCAATAATTGACTGTCAAGTATCTCTACATTGGGCAATATGCAATATCCTATGAAGTACGAATACTTCAAAAAGGGAGACGTATCCATATCGGATACTTATCGGATACCGATACTCCTTAGATACTCGCGGATACGTATCGGATACTTCTTAAAAGTATCGGATACTTCTTAATTAATTTTTTATTAATTTTGAAGTATCGGATACTTAATTTTGAAATATCGGATACACGAAGTTACATATTACTTATAATATTTTGTTTAGTTCTTTGATAAGAGGAATATAGTGAAAGTTAAAGTAATAGAATTTGTCAAATTGATGTATCGTTATTGTCCCTCTCACTTCTCTCTCGCTTTCTCACTCTCTCACGTTTTTTCTCTCTGCTCTCATTCTTTTTTTGGTGTTGTTGTTGTGGCATGTAAGGATGATATTTAATTTGCATTTGCATTTGCATTTGTTTTTGCTTTTAGTTTTTGATGTTTTATGAATGTTTGAAGACTTTGAGGTTAATAGGAATCCCTCTCTTTATTTATTAATTTACTCAAAGTTTTATTTTCATGCATATTGCATTATTAAAATTATAAAAATATTTTTTTTTACAAATGTATCCCCGCCGTACCCGTATCATACTTTTTCAAATTTTGACGTATCACCAAATCCATATCCCCATATCTGTATCCATGCTTCCTAAGTTATCATTGATGACTTAAAAAAATATATTTGCTGCTTAAGAATGGTTTTTTGGCTTTAGCTAACAAGTTGACGCTATTGACTTTGTAGACTCTTAGTTTTATAGGAATCTTTCTTCTTTATCAAATTGTCTTTTTCTTTAGGTTTTATTTTTATGCATACTGCATTACTAAAAATTATAAAAATAATATTTTTTTACGAATGTATCCCTGTCGTATCCGTATCCTAGTTTTTCAAATTTTGCCGTATCACTGTATCTGTATCGTATCGTATCCGTATCCCGTATCTGCATCCGTGCTTCCTAGACAATATCCAATATTCTTTTATTAGCCACTAGTTTGATGTAGTTAGAGGAGTCTCTCTACGTCACAAAAAGCCTCTAACTGCATTGAACTAGTGTATGATGAAAGAATTCCTTGGCCTGGCATTTGCTTAATGTACCCTAATACTTGATGAGCCACATCCCCGTGAGGTACATGTGGTTTGTCCGTGAACTAACTTAACACTTGCACTGCATATACCAAATCTAGTCATGTGATGGTTAAATAAATCAAGCAACCAGCAAGTTTGTGATATAAAAAAGGATTGGCTATAGGTTCTCCATCATGATCATACAGCTTCAAATTTTGTTCCGTAGAAAGCTTAGATGGTTTTGCACCAAAGAATCTTGTATCTCTAAGAATCTCAATTGCATACTTCCTTTGTGATACAAAAATTCCCTTTGTTAAATGAGCAATCTCTATGCCCGAGGAAAATTTCAAGTTTCCAAGATCCTTGAGCTTGAGCTTGAAAAGATCATTTACAAATTTCTTAAGTTCCTGAATTTGCTCCAAATCATTTCCTTCCAGGATGACATCATCTACATGCTCAAAGAACATAAGTGAAGCTACTTGCTTTTGAGTGAACAAATAATGAATAATTTTCCTTACATTGCCTATATCCCGCAATGCTAATAGCCAAACAAAACTTTACAAACCACTGCCATGATGCTTGCTTGAGACCGAACAATGATTTGTTGAGCTCTCTTCCTCAAGTCTCCTCCTTCCCTCCGAAGCCACGAGGAATATCCATGTAAAAAATCACTATTGACCTCGAGTTGGTGAAGATGCCCTGAGATTAGGCCGATTTAGCTGTCTTCAATTAATGTGGCGATCAAGATTGAACTGAGGTATCTTCATTTGACTAGCCGAGCGTAATTGTTCACATGGTGAGACTGTGATAGTTTGAGCACCGCGCAACATCAGTATGGTTGCGCGCTGCACTGGCTTCATGTGGAACTCCATATAGCTCGGTTAGCAGAAGAATCGATAAGGAAAATGTAGTTCTGCTGCTCAACTAGAAGCCGTACAAAGAGTTATGCCATATCACATGGTTTGCAGCGAGGAGGATGTTAAAGGATAGACGTTATCCTTTACGAATGTGATTCCTAAAAGGACTCTACAAATAGGAATTAGAATCCTATTAGGATTCTGCCATGTGAAACTTATAAAAACTTAAACCTAACCTAATTCCAGGTATTGTAATTTTAGTACTCGAATTCGTAGAGCTTTTCCTTCTTGTCATATTTGCTGACTTAGGCATCGAAAGGGTTTCCTGCAAACATCCGCCGGCTAACTCACATTTGTGATTTCAAGTCATACGATGATGTTTGGAGGAATGTGAATTTGAGAGAGAGAGAAAAAAAAAAAAAAAAAAAAAAACCGTTGAGTGAATATAAAAGTAGTGAGACTTGTCCATCAAATAGCATCCACTGTGATAACAAAAAAACAAAATTAACATACAAAATTTTTAAACATAAATTATTTTACAATTTATGATAAAAAAATATTTTACTTAAATTTTTTTTACTTACTTTCAAACCATGGACTGGGTTTGGTGAAAATCATGGGCTGATTTGCTCTGAATCATGGGCTGGTTTGAATGTCTTGACTGGTTTTCTTGTCCTAATAATGTTGGTTGGACGGAACTTTATTTAAAATTTATTTGTTTAATGTGTTGTACTATTTTAGATTAGTTGCGGACTTATTTAAATCTATTTAGTTGATTATGCTGTGAGTTAGTAGCTAAAAGTGTTTCTCTTTTTGAAAGGTGTGTTGCCTTTCAGACATGTAATAAATTTCATTGTAATATCTAATTTTTTGGTATAAAATATATGAATTACCTACCAATATATATATATATATATATATTCCCAAAAGGTCCATTTCTCTATAATGATGTATCTAATCTTAATTTTACTCTTCTCATTTAATATGAATAACAATTTTATAAAAAATTTTAACTTAATTAAAATTTGAATTTTTTTTTAAGGTCCGTGATATTAAGATATTAAATGATAAAGGACATGTAATATTTTCATAGCGGTTGGAGTCCCTCAACATGTTTTCAGACAAATTTCTCTGTGTTTTAAAATTTCTCTAGTTTACTCGATTTCTCTGATTTTCTCTGTACTTTTTAAATTTTATATGTTTTGAAATTTGATTGATTTGAATTTTCTCTGACTTTCCCACAAATTTATCTATGCTTACAATTTTCTTGATCAAATTTGACTCGACCAGAGAATGGAGCAAACAGATAAGAAAGAAACCAGATGATGCCATCCGTATACATTCATACATATATATTCATCTATATCTATATATGGCTTCTCTGGTTCATCACCTTCGTCTTCTTCAACGTCAACGTCTTCTCTTTCTTCATCTCTGTTCTTGCGTTGCTCGTTCAGCCACTGGAGCTTTCTTCCCTCACCAGCACCTTCACCGCTTGCCTCAAGAATATTCACAGAGAAATTTCCGTTGTGAAGAGAAACTTTCAAAAGCAAAATCCAGAGAATTTTTTTCAATTCTCAACTTGAAACAAAGAGCGAAAAGGACAACCAATCAATGGTTGGAGAAGACAATTCTTATGCCTAATTTTCAAACTTCTACAATTCCATTCAGTATCAATTCAAATAGTACTTCGATGAGATGCCATTAACTATTCTTGTTATATATATGTGTATGTATGTGTGTGGATAATGTAATTTATTTTTAGTACTCTACTGTTTGAAAAAGACATATGAGGCAGGTTGAGGGTTTGCTTGTGGGTGCTGGAACATCAAAAGCAACATGTAAAGGAATCAATGGCAACTCGGTTTCCTTTCTTGTACCTCTTTCAGAGATGGTAGACTACTCCGATGATGCAAATTCGACTCTGATCCGTGGCGGGAGGAGAGGATGAGAGAAAAGGCGTCAGAAGAGAAAAGAAAAAGGAGGGAGAGAGAGAGAGAGAGAGAGAGAGAGAGAGAGAGACAGAGAGAGAGCGAAAAAGAGAGGTGTGTTTCGGTGCGGGAGAGTTGAGTTGAGTGGGTGAGGAGCTTAAGTTACAAAATAAAATATTGTAGATCCCTTTTATTATTAAAAGTTAGAGAGGAGTATTAGATTAAATATTTTAGTAAAATTAAAAATTTTAATTGTAAAAATTATTAATATTATATTAAAAATCATAAATAATAATTGGGCTAATTTTATTGAAATTTCAAATTTCAACTATGGTATAAAATGCATCATTTTTTTTAATTTCAAATTATGAATTTTTTTAGCGTAAAAAATCTAAAATGGCTAATTCTATTAAAACTACAAAGAGTTATGAAAAAAAAATATTATGACAAATTTATATATTTCTCAGTGCATAAAATAGTTGATAAATCTTATACTTATGTTTTTGCTTATAAAAATTCATTTAATTTCAAAAATTAAAAATATTTTTATTATACAATTTTATATAAAAGAAATTATTAATGAAATTATTAGTTTCATATTTTAATGAGAAAAATAAAATATACTATGAATTAGGATGAATTGGCATCTTGTGTGTTTTGTTTTTTTGAGCGACGCATCTTGTGTCTGTCTTCTCTATTTGAGCATACCGGCCTTTTACGGAATCATCCATGCAGAACTATATGCATAATATGCATATAAAGACATTGTCTGAAAAATAAGAAATACTAATTAGCAGAAATAAACGGATTTGGGACATACTTTTTAGTAGAACTACTAGAGAACTACCCATACTATTCACAGTACAAAGGCGGAATAGTTTATAAGAAGAGAGATCGTATCATTTTTGTTGTATGAAATACAGAACCCAAGGTCTGTTTATATAGGAAAGTTAGGAGACCCATAAAATAGACAAATTATCCCAGGTAATATATATCCCATATCAATAATATCTAATTAATAATTATTATTTAATAATTGACAATTATCCATATCAAGATTATCTCATATCTTGAAATATAATCTATTATATTATTTGGATATCTTCTAATCGGGTCATGCCACCATGGGCGACCCAATTGGATCTGGGTTCTAAACCCGACCCAATTTCTAACATCTCCCACTTGAACATGCACTAGCATGACACCGCGCCTTTTGTATCTCAATCTACCCAATAAATGCAATCATATTGGCCAATGGACAGTGCGACCATTGAGAACACTTGTATGTGGGAGCTCTACACTAGAAACTCAAAAAGGAGCCAGCATAGAGACATCAACCCGAAAATAAAAATAGTGTCTCATATTGTGAGAACCTGAATATAAAAATTAAATAATAATTATTTTTCAAACCACGAATGTCACACCCCAAATCCGGGCATGACCGGCTGTGACCCACAGGGACTTAGCCCAAGGCACACGTAAGCCTAAACATGAACCCAAAACCATAAAGAATAAATGTGATGATAGCCCAGAAATAAATAAATCAACACTCAATCCAGTGACATACCACAAGTGAAAAACAAGTCATAACCAATTTCCTAAAAATATATATATACTAAATGGGACACAAACCGCCCACAAAATAAAATAATTCTAAATAAAATCCAACCACAATGTATGCACAAAATCCGACAAAGAAACCTAAAACAAATTAAATAAATACCCTAGAGATCCATGCAATTGAGTCCCTGCTACGCCATGAGTCCACTCTAAGTCCTTCTAACACCTGGAAATGGTAAACAACTAAGTCAGCTGATAGCTCAATGAGTAGCAACATGGATAGTAAATACAGTTTTGAAAACAGAGTTCAATTCCAAAATAAGATATATATCACAGAAACTAGATTGGCATACAGTTTGGTAAATACAATCTGTTTCACAAAGAAGGTTCCACAATTCAACACTTAAAATACTCATATCTCGCAAGAACATGATAAACGACATTTTCCACTTAAAACAGATTATAACATGAACACCAATAATTTTCTGGGTACCAAGAAAAACAAATAATATGCCACACAGTTCTCAAGGCTACAAGCCCCGTTGGATCCAATACCGAACTAAGAGTCATCCTCAGGGTGGCACCTGGGCCTTTTCTCAAAGACGATCCGATTGAAGGTCACCTAGTTGTTTTTAAAGGTCTTTTCCTTACAAACGTTGAGCACTAGAGTCATCAAGGCCCAACCCGGATCTGTTCCTTAGTGGCCAGAGTCACCACACACAGTGAAATAATTTCCCTGGACCAAATACACACATGGTCCCAATAATCAATACACATCAGTTTCGCAAAACATGATAGTTCATCATTATAAACATGAGATCAAAACAAATAGTTTACAGTATACCAAGTTCACACATGTTTCAGAAATAATTTGATTCAATTGATAATATAATAATTTATTAAAACAGTTTAATCATGAAACAACAATTTAATTTTCTAACAGTTCAGGGTAGGGGAACATTTATAAAAATATGTAGCATGAAACTACTCACCTGAAAACAAAATAATATAATTCTCGAATAGAGTGTAAAAGTCCAACTAGTGCCCTGAATAAAGTATTAAAACTACACGTCACCACTAATTCAAACATATTAAAAGGAATAATAAACTAAGTAACCCCAAACTAAAGTGCACTAACACTGCTCAACCCAACTCACCGTTATTCTTAAATATTACCTAAATTCATGTTCTTCAAGGTCTAAAATCACCCAAGACATGGGTTCCGGTCAAAACTTAATTAATTGTGACTTTAAGATAAAACAGCGTTTTAAACAAGTTTTCCCAATCTATTCGCTAACTTTGAAAATTACAAAACCCACTCCACGCTATTCGAAAAATTCCAAAAACCTCCAGATATCAACTAATATATCCTAAGTTTCAAACCCAATTGGTTTCACTTGATTTGCTTATCAAAATAATTATCTACAATTAATTATATCCAAAGATGTTGTTTTCTGCACCACTTTAAAGAAATTGACGGTTCTCTTAATACACACGAGCAATCAATGCAAGGACAAAAACGTACGAAACTAGACTCGTAACCGGTTCTAATGACACTAATTTGATAATTTTTGGATTTATACCCAAAGAGAACAATACTCCCGAATTTACTGTTTTGGACTGGTTTCCTGGACAGATTTGAATACCTCAATTTATATGGATTTTGACTCCCAAAAATTATGAAAAAATTCAGATATGCAATTCAATATGTAATTGATCTACTGTAAAAATTTTAGTTCAAAATTCATCCGTTTGATATGTTTTCTTGATTTTTAAAGTTTGTAATTTTGTGCAGAATTTTTGAACTAAAAATTACACCCAATCTTTACACATAAATTTAGCTCCTCAAGTTTCTTAATAGGATATCTATATACACAATACATAAACCTATAACGTCTCCATCAATGAACTAAATAATCATAGAGTAAGGATAAAGAACAAAACCTTAAGGAAGAAGAAAGATAAAGACCTAGTACACACCCAAAAATCCATCATTGTTTGCAACCCCTTCTTTTTCTTCTTCTTTTCTCTCAATCTCTCTCCCTGTGTTGCCTCCTGCTGCTATAGAATGTATTAGGCAACCTAGGATTATGTATCTAAACAAAAGGGTCTAGTTTATTATCTCTTTATATTATTTTATTTTCTAACACATTAATTAAATAAAATATAACTATTATTATAACAAAATATAATTACAAACTTACCCTCTATTTTTTTTAAAATAATAAATCTTGCCTCTAAATTCAATTCTTTCACCATAAATTTATTTTAGGTTTAAAAATTAATTAAAAGACCTTCCAAATATTTAATTTGCACTTTAGGATTTACCATCAAAATATTTGGGATTGTAATATTATTATTATTTAATTATTTACTTGATTTGTATATTCGGGTTCTCACAATGAATATTTTACTTATAAATTTTAAGGTACAAATTAAATATTACTGAACAGTCTTTTAATTAATTTTAAACTATAAATATTTTTTTATGGAAGTCCACAATTTTAAAAACTATTGACAATAATAATAATAATAATAATAATAATAATAATAATAATAATAATAATAATTTTACAATCTCAAATATTCTGATGGTGAATCCTAAAGTACAAATTAAATATTGTTAGAGGGTATGTTAATTAATTGTAAACACAAAATATTAAAGGTTAATAATAATAATAATATTTAAGTTGGGCGGTTGGTTATATATATTTAGGAAAGGTAAACCCTATAGGTTTTGTGTTTATAATTTTGATCAACCCTAGCTCTCCTAGCAGCAGCCGTGAGACTGAGATAGGGAGAGAGAAGCAGAGAAAGGGAGGAGGAGAATCATTAGTGAAAAAGTCAAAGGAGGGGGAGGAACTCTCATAAATAGGTAAATATTTTATGTATGGGTACGGCTTCTGTCCAGTCCGGGATCGGACTGGACCGTGCTGTTGGGCCCATAGGGGCCTATCACGGGTCCCGTTTTGATAATATGAACTGTTCACTATGTAGAACTCGTCGAGTACTATATGCCTGTAAAAAATCACGTTGATTGGATATCGATAGCTATATGATCAAATCAGTTTTGTATTAAAAAAAATTGGACGGTGAACAAATTAACGGTTGACAAAAAACTGTTTTGATCACATAGCTATCGATATCCGATCAACGTGATTTTTTACAGGCATATAGTACTCAACGATTTCTACACATTGAACGGTTCAGATTATCAAAACGGGACCCATGGTGGGCCCCCATGGACCCAACAGCACGGTCCAGTCCGATCCCAGACTGGACAGAAGCCATACACTTTATGTATTACTTCATGTAAGTTGGTGTGTTTCATCCGTAGACTTTGGGAGATGTAGATGGTGCCAAAGATAGGAGCATATTCATCTTTTATTTAATATATTCACTATTGTTGCTGTTTGTTACAGACTACAACCATGAATAGAGGTTTAGGAAATATATCAAACGAATAAATTTTATGCTAAAATTTTTACACTAACTTTATTAAATATTGAACCCCATATCAGAATTTTCTCATAATTTTTTGGGAGCCAAAATCCATATAAATTGAGGTATTCAAATCTGTCCAGGAAACCAGTACGAAACAGTAATTTTGGAAGTGTTGTTCTCTTTGGGTATAGATCCGAAAATTATCAAATTAGTGTCATTAGAACCGGTTACGAGTCTAGTTTCTTAAATTTTTGGCCTTGCATTGATTGCTTGTGTATACTAAGAGAACCATTAATTTCTTTAAAGTGCTTCAGAAAACAACCTGCTTGGGTGTAATTAATTGTAAATAATTATTTTGATAAGCAAATCAAGTAAAACCAATTGGGTTTGAAACTTAGGATATATTAGTTGATATCTGGAGGGTTTTGGATTTTTTTGACTAGCATGGAGTGGGTTTTGTAATTTTCAAAGTTAGCGAATAGATTGGGAAGGCTTGTTTAAAATTTTATTTTTATCTTAAAGTCACTTTTAGTTAAGTTTCGATCGGAACCCATGTCTTGGGTAATTTTAGACCTTGAAGAACATGAGCTTAGGTAATATTTAAGAGTAACGGTGAGTTGGGTTGAGCCGTGTTAGTGCACTTTAGTTTGGGGTTACTTTGCTTCTTATTCTTTAATATTTTTAAATTAGTAGTGACGTGTAGTCTTCATACTTGGTTCAGGGCACTAGTTGGACTTTTATACTCTATTCGAGGATTACATTATTCCGTTTTCAGGTGAGTAGTTTCATGCTACATATTTTTATAAATGTTCCCCTACCCTGAACTGTTGGAAAATTAAATTGTTGTTTCAAGACTAAATTGTTTTGATAAATTATTATATTATCAATGGAATCAAATTATTTTTGAAACATGTATGAACTTGGCATACTGTAAACTATTTGTTTTGGTCTCATGTTTATAATGGTGAACTACTATGTTTTGCGAAACTGATGTGTATTGATTATTGGGACCATCTGTGTATTTTAGTCCAAGGAAATTATTCCACTGTGTGTGGTGACTCTGGCCACTAGGGAACAGATCCAGGTTGGGGCGTGATGACTCTAGTGCTCAACGATTGTAAGGAAAAGACCTAGGTTAAGTTAGGTGACCTTTAATCAAATCATCTTAGTGAAAAGGCCTAGGTTGCCACCCTCAGAATGACTCTTAGTTCGGTATTGGATCCAACGGGGCTTATAACCTTGAGAATTGTGTGGCATGTTACTTGTTATTTCTTGGTACCCAGAAAATTATTGGTGTTCATGTTGTAATTTATTTTAAGTAGAAAATGTCATTTATTATGTTTTTGAGAGACATGAGTATTTTAACTATTGAACTGTGGAACCTTCTTTTTGAAATAGATTGTCTTTACCAAACTGTATGCCAATCTAGTTTCTATGATATATATCTTATTTTGGAATTGAACCCTATTTTCAAAACTGTATTTACTATCCATGTTGCTACTCACTGAGCTATCAGCTAACTTAGTTGTTTATCATTTCCAGGTGTTAGAAGGACTTAGAGTGGACTCATGGCGTAGCGGAGACTCAATTGCATGGACCTCTAAGACATTAATTGATTTTGTTTAAGCTTGTTATGTCAGTTTTGTGCATTCGTTGTGGTTGGATTTTATTTAGAATTATTTTATTTTGTAGGCGATTTGTGTTCCATTTATGATATATTTTTGGAAGTTGGTTATGGCTGGTTTTGCCATTTATGCTTGTGACTTGTCACTGGATTGGGTTTTGATTTATTTATTTCTAGGCTATCATCACATTTATTCTTTGTGATTTTGGATTTGTGTTTAGGCTTACATATGCCTTGGGCAAAGGCCCTGTGGGCCACGACCGGTAATACCCGGGTTTGGGGTGTGACACATATACCCTAGACCCATCTAATTACACTGGTCTAAAAAGCATCTCTAATCCATCAAAAGAGTATGTTTGACCTTCTCGATTCTTGCAATATATTCACACTCAATCTGCCTCTCATACAAAGCGATATGAGTTGCCGACAGTGAATATACAATAGTGGTGTAATACTAGATAATCTTTCCTTCGCCCCCATGCCATTTAGTTTAGAATTGACCGCTTTCCCAATGATGTCCTTTAAGGCCGAATCATACATGACCGCAAGCAACATACCAAAGTAGCAGAACATCAACCTCTTATCTTATGACATAGTCAAAGGTCACAAAAGGGTACATAAGTGAAAGTCATATCAATAATGACACGTAAGACTCACATGATGAGGAAATAGGGATCCATGCTCTCACCTCATTACTCAGTTGCCAAGCACATGTACTATGAATACATACTATGGTGGAGTAACTCTTCCAAAGAGTGACATCATACTTGATACATCGTACAGATCTTAGTCTAGTCGCTTTCTAGCGCCTAACCTGAATTTTTTATTTGCTCGCCTTCCAGGTACCAAATGAGATCTCACATCTGGCTAATGATAATAGGCACAACATGGAAAGTGGGTACTAACATCCATGTTTGGTCTTTAACATGACCTCATCTTGGTTGTAACCAAGGCGACATACATAGTGGATAATTAAAGCCTCTCTTAGCTCCAAATAAAATAAACCATTAGTCTCATCCTTGCTCGCTCCCGAGCGCCAAAGGCAATTGCTTAAGTGAGTGAGTCAATCTTACCTGCTGACATCATCATCTTCTAATCATTATGACACAAAGCATAATAGTATCAATATCCCATAGTCTCACAACAAATAAGTGATTGATTGAAAAAAAAACACAACCACAGTTTGCGCAATTCTAGATTCCAAACATAAGCCTTATCAACACCTCTTGCGATAAGCATATACAACAGAATCCACCTTGTGCGCCTCACATGAAGTGGTTCAAGATCACTACCTCTTGTGGAATTACCTCTCTAAAGATATTTTGGTGACCAATTTGCTTTCATTCAAGATGTGTCCAACAAGGGCATTGAATCTTACAAGGGGCAAATTTATACATTACCAGTAGAGCATCCTATCCACTGTCTAATAAGCAAGGTCAAAGTCTAAACTACTCAGTTGACCATTTACCAAAGATAACACTCATCATGCCGAATACGCCCACATAACGTACTTCAGGCTCCCACAACAAAAGATCAAGGAACATAGGTCATCTGTTTCTCCTAGAGATAATATGAGGATTCACTCAATAACTGAGGCTCTAGCTTTTATGGATAGATAAGTCAATGGGTTTGCAATTTCATATCTAGAATCATTCTAGGATATTCCTTATGTACGTCATCAAAGACAAACTGAGAATTCTCTCAGAACAATCCATAAAGATCGTACATCTGAGCATATAAATTACATCACCCATGTCCATCATGTCTAAAGTAGAGGATTGCCAACCCTAGATGGTGACAACCTTATAAATTCCTGGCTCCTAATGACTAAGTAAGGAAAAACTTCTTTTGGACCATTGATCGTGCCTTCGTGGTCTTCACCGATCATCGTGGGTCTATCATGGCTCAATGAAATCTAAGAACAACTATTTGCATAATTGTTTTAGGCTATAAAAGATTTATCGAAACTAGCAATCTTTTTGCGTTCCTAACTCTTCGCCATAAAAGCAGAAGGTAAATCCCTACAAATATACTTATCCAATTGTTCAACGCGAAATTGGGTCACAACGTCCACAAATCAAAGTTCTGAACTCATGTCAATCATGGCCTAAGTCGAAGTAACCTCACTTCCCAGGAGGAAGTCTTCTCATGGTCTACACCTTCTTCAATGGTGCGATTTTTCAGTATCTACTTATGCCTCAAAAAGTGACTATCCAAATCGTGCATAACTTTAGAATAGTTTCGCGTCATAATGGAAAGTCAACCAAATCCTAGAAATGGTTAATCCTCAAAGAGTTTGTCTTAACATGCGCAAAATTGATCCACTTTTCTAAAAGTAGGGAACTTAAGAGCCTTTGTCGTTATCCTTTATCATCTTGCGGTGCAATCATGAATATTTCTCTCTCAATCACCTAGTGATGACATGAAAAATTTTCACATTCGCTACCAAGCAACTAAGAAAGTAGAGTATTCTTCTCTAATGGAGTAATCCACTAGTAGGCACATCGCTCCCATTATCCCTAGGATATTGAAAATTTCTTTCCATTCTCAACTAGGCTGCATAAAGTTCCATACTTTAGAATTCTCTATCTTATAGAGTTCCAAAACTCTATTCATGTCGCCTTTACTAAGAAAACTTTATGTGACTTAGTTACACTCCCACAAAACTGCTCACCTATAACCACATGACCCGGAGGGTTTACGTGACAGCATACAATAATGCGCTACATGACCCTAAGCGTTTACAAGACAACATACAATAATGCACCCTAGAACTTTAGGTCTTAACTTTGCAACCGTATGAGAAGTAAAATAAAGATAAGTTGCTTGATGGTTACAGATCACCCATAAATGGCTCTCCGCTAACCATTACTCAAATAGAGTGTACAATTTGATATGGAGGGTACTTAGTTAGGGACATAGGCAACAAACTAAAGTGCAATTCCCAATTGGGAAACTTATTGTGCCATCATCCAACTAACATAAATAATACTTAATTCTTTATCTCTACTATACCATTGTGTTGCTGAGTACTAGGAATAATCAATTTTCTAAGCATCCATTTCTCTTCACAGAGCTTTCTAAAAAACAACTCAAATAGATACTCGCCACCTTGGTTAAAACTAAAAGCACGAAAGCTCTTATCTAATCGATCTCGACCTCATATGTGCAATGTCAAAAATCATCTCAAAACTTTTGATTTATGGGAGATCAAATAGTCTTGACTAAGATGCAGATTGTAATCTATAAATGTGTTGAGATTAGGGCTAACTATCATATCCTTACACATATACAGTCACAAATATCATAGTGGACTAAATGCGCTAATACAGATGCCATTCTGCGGCTTTCCTACTTACTTGTACGCAACCATTGTGAATAAAGTTACACATTCACATGAGAGCGAGATGTCACAAGCAAGTGGGTCCATAAGGGCTTACTCAAACCATCCATGTCATCTTCTCATTAATGTGATTAAGTATAATAAGCCACCGGCTCATGACTAATGTCATAAACTAATTCCAATCATCCTAATGTTTGAGTTTAGGTTTAGGCCCAACTAGGTAATGACTCATGCCTAATTCATGTTCACGAGATCATAAAAGGATGTCATGAAGATATCAAGTGCTTCTAAGTCACAAATTTAACTAGTAAGTGCTAATCCCCTGCACCTTCAAGTCAATTTTATACTCCATACATTTAACTGCATCTAGTTGAAACATGGCGATACTCCTCTTGCCATCTCTGTTTCTCGCTTCATAATTAGTTGCAATTAATTCTACTATCCATAAGAAGGAGAGAATAAGCTATCAATCTATGACAGCTCCTGAAGTAACTTAAGTGGGAATTAGGCTAAAGAGCCTAATTCAACACAATGCTCTCACAAGCGATGCATCAAATTCTTAGAGTCATAACAACCTTGTCGGCCTTGACCTTTTCATTACTAAGCTGCAACTTTTGCGCTTAGTGGTAAGCATCATTCAAAAGCGTTAGCCTAGTTAAGGAATCATACAAAGAAGCATCTCCTTATGTCTCACTCTCAAGTGTGGAAGCAATAAGTGTCCAGACTTAGACAAGTTGGTAATGCTAATAGATTTTGCAGCAACTAAGTGTTAATCTTTTCACTTAGTGTTAATAGATTTTTGCAGCTTCTAAGCGCTAATCTTTTAACTTCAAGCGATACTTCAACGCACACTATTATAGTGTGTGAAATTTTGCTCCATTTACTCCCATTAGTTGGGTAGAGAGCAAAACAATGCTCATACTGGCTATTCATCTTATACTTAATGACTAACTCATTTAACCTCGCATTTCTTGGATGACGCGACTATTGAATGTTGTTCATCCAATGATACAACATTATTACAAGTCAAATTACAAAGTCAATCCGTGTAGCCCAATAGTCAAGATCATATCTAGATCTATTGAGGACTTACTCATTTCACAACTCCAAACTTGCCAATTAAAAATACTTAGCATGCCACTAACCATAGCGCACACATCAGTTTTTGTGAGAACCCGAATACAAATCAAATAAATAATTAGACATTAATAATTTTACAAATATCAAATATTTTACTGCGAATCTTTAAGTGTAAATTAAATATTATTGGAGGGTCTTTTAATTAATTTTAAACCTAAAATAAATTTATAGTGAAAGCCTTTAATTTAGAGGCAAGATTTATTATTTAAAAAAAAAACAGGGAGTAAATTAGTAAGCATATTTTGATCTAATAATATTGGTATTTTATTTAAATTAATGGAGAGAAGATAAAATAATATAAAGAGATAATAATTTAAAATATTTTGTTTAGATATATAAAAAAAACCCTAGTTTTCCTAACAAAAACCCTAACCCTTATTATAATTGTTTTCCATAACACTTTCAACATATAGCAGCCACGGGGAGGGAGGGAGGGAGGGAGAGAGAGAGAGAGAGAGAAGAGAAGAGAGAGAGGCAGAGAAAGAAATTTCCAGCACCCATGTGTCTCAACAACTCTCTAAGGTAATAATCAATCTATTCGTGTTCTATTATAATATGTTGTTTACATAGTTATGGTGCTTGTGGGTGTTGTGAGTTGTTGGAAGAAAAAGGAACGGTTTGGCTGATTGAGATAGTGTTTTTTGTATATTATTATCATGCAAAATTTTAAAGCGAATTAAGAAGCTAAAGTCGTTGGATAAAAATTCTGCACAATATCACAAACTTTATAAATCAAGAAACCATATCAAACGAATGAATTTTGAACTGAAATTTTTACAGTAGATTAATTACATGTTGAATTGAATATTTGAATTTTTTCATAATTTTTGGAAGTCAAAAGCCATATAAACTGATGCATTCAAATCTGTCCAGAAAACTGGTTTAAAACAGTAAGTTCGGGAGTGTTGTTCTCTTTGGGTATGAATCCGAAAAGGGTGATTCTACTTACACCACTCTTTTACCTCATTACACCCTCCATCTCATTACACCACTTAAAAAAGAATTAAATTCTCATTACACCTAATATATTACCAAAACAAACCTTATGATAAAAAACTCTTTAAAACCCATCTCTTTACACCCATACTTTGTGCTGGGTGTTCGGTAATACAATGCTAAACAATTTGAATTGCTCTAGTTCCATGTTACCGGATAAAATTTTATTTCCCAGTATTATGTTACCATTCAATTGGATAATTTCAATTCGCTTCCCAACA
The DNA here is from genome assembly GCF_055761805.1 of Camellia sinensis. Taxonomy (NCBI): domain Eukaryota; kingdom Viridiplantae; phylum Streptophyta; class Magnoliopsida; order Ericales; family Theaceae; genus Camellia; species Camellia sinensis. The sequence continues at coordinate 79,331,431 of NC_138964.1, forward strand.
AAATCAGTAGAGTCCACATTGAAGTGTCTGTTTGGTCACACAATGCGAAACAATTTACAAAAATTCGGTGCTATAATGCTGGAATAAATTGTTTGTTCCAGCCTTTTGTTGCTATACATTTATAGAGCCACTTCCTTCCAAATAATGTAGTAATAATTTGTGCTGGGCCTGTTCGATAATAAAATGCTAGTGAATTTTAATTACTCCAATGTTATGTTGCTAGAAAAAATAGATTTGTCTAGCGTTCTGTTGCTATACATTTACAGAGCCACTTTGTTCCAAATGATAATTTGGGCTTGTTCGGTAATTTGATACCAGACTTATATTTTTTGTTCGGCAATTTGATACTAGACTTTTTTTTTTCTGTAATTTATCGGAAATATATCTTTTATTCGGTAATTTGATACCAGACTTATATTTTTTGTTCGGCACTGTGATGCCGGACTATGTTATTTTGTTTGATTTCGAAACACTAAACAAAAGTTGCAGACCAACCTAGAAAATCGAAACAAAAACCTACCAAACTAATAAAAAAACTCATCATTTCACTTTTTTGATGGTTTTTCATCACTGTTTCTTCATCCATTGCTTTTTTTGATGATCAAAACACTATGATTATCACTTTTTCAAAAGATGTGTAAGAGAAAAGAAAAGTTGAGAAAGAAAAAATAGGGATTGAAGATCAAGGGGTGTAAGGAGATAATCAAATATATTTAATTTTAGTGTTTTGTCCTTTTAAGCAATTTCACACATGGATAAATTTGGAAGAAAAAAACAATCTCATATGGAGGGTGTAAGGAGGTAAAAGAGTGGTGTACGTAGAATCACCCATCCGGAAATTATCAAATCAGCACCATTAGAACCAGTTACGAGTCTAGTTTTTTACATTTTTGGCCTTGCATTGATTGCTCCTGTATACTAAGAGAACCATTAATTTCTTTAAAGTGCTGCAGAAAACAACCTATTTGGGTGTAATTAATTGTAAACAATTATTTTGATAAGCAAATTAGGTAAAACCAATTGGATTTGAAACTTAGGATATATTAGTTGATATTTGGAGGGTTTTGGAATTTTTTGAACAGCATGGAGTGGGTTTTTAATTTTCAAAGTTAGCGAATAGATTGAGAAAACTTGTTTAAAACTCAGTTTTCTCTTAAAGTTACTTTTAGTTAAGTTTCGATCGGAACCCATGTCTTGGGTAATTTTAGACCTTAAAGAACATGAACTTAGGTAATATTTAAGAGTAACGGTGAGTTGGGTTGAGCCGTGTTAGTGCACTTTAGTGTGGGATACTTAGTTCATTATTCTTTTTAGTATTTTTAAATTAGTAGTGACGTGTAGTTTTCATACTTGGTTCTGGGCACTAGTTGGACTTTTATACTCTATTTAAGGGTTACATTATTCCATTTTCAAGTGAATAGTTTCATGCTACATATTTTTGTAAATGTTCCCCTACCCTGAACTATTGAAAAATTAAATTGTTGTTTCAGGACTAAACTGTTTTGATAAATTATTATATTATCAACGGAATCAAATTATTTCTGAAACATGTGTGAACTTGGCATACTGTAAACTATTTGTTTTGGTCTCATGTTTATAATGGTGAACTACCATGTTTTGCGAAACTGATGTGTATTGATTATTGGGACCATCTGTATATTTTAGTCTAGGGAAATTATTTCACTATGTGTGGTGACTCTGGCCACTAGGGAACAGATCCTGGTTGGGCCGTGATGACTCTAGTGCTCAACGATTGTAAGGAAAATACCTAGGTTAAGCTAGGTGACCTTCAATCAGATCGTCTTAGAGAAAAGGCCTAGGTTGCCACCATGAGGATGACTCTTAGTTCGGTATTGGATCCAACGGGGCTTATAGCCTTGAGAATTGTGTGGCATGTTATTTGTTATTCTTGGTACCCAGAAAATTATTGGTGTTCATGTTGTAATCTGTTTTAAGTGAAAAATGTCATTTATCATGTTCTCGAGAGACATGAGTATTTTAACTGTTGAACTGTGGAACCTTCTTTTTGAAACAGATTGTCTTTACCAAACTGTATGTCAATCTAGTTTCTGTGATATATATCTTATTTTGGAATTGAACCATGTTTTCAAAACTGTATTTACTATCCATGTTACTACTCACTGAGCTATCAGCTAACTTAGTTGTTTATCATTTCCAGGTGTTAGAAGGACTTAGAGTGGACTCATGGCGTTGTGGGGACTCAATTGCATGGACCTTTAGAACATTCATTCATATTGTTTTAGATCGTTATGTCAAATTTGTTCATATTTATTTTTATTTTTATTGAGGTTCATTTAGGATTATTTTGATATGTGGGCTGTTTATATCCCATAAGTTTGGATGGTATTGATTACGGTTGGTTTGTCGTTTATACTTGTGACTTGTCACTGGTTTGGGTTTTGATTTAGCCACGGCTGGTCATACCCTGGTTTGGGGTGTGACAGTTTTTATTGCGCCAAACAAGGCAACAAAACCACAGCGACTTTGAGTCATGTTTCCTTATTTTGGCTCAATTAAGGTCTGATCTAAAGTCTCTAAGATTTTCTGCTCATCTAAATAATAGGATTACATTGTTCACATTTAAACATCTCTACTAAATATAGGTCAACCAAATTGACTTCCATAAGCTAAGTCAATTTAGAGAAAAAAATGCACATTGAGATTAATTTGATTAGCATATTATAATATAATTTTGCCGCAAAAATCTAAATTAAATAGTGACAATATTACACATGTCGCAAGATCGAAAATCCGCTATGCTCGTAATCATCTCTTGCGCCACAAGTGACAAACCAAACCAAACCAAACCAAGCCTTAAGTCCCAATAAATGGGGACATGTGACAATTATCCAAAATTTAATTTATTTCATGTCCAAAACATTAGTTTTCGGGAGTACATCTACAAAGATTTCTCTCAACCGAACAACCTCCCACTAACTATGGCATGTCCAAAGCATGATAAAATAAACATGCTACAATATTTAATCATGGAATTAAAATTCACCAATATAAATAATTATGCTATTTAAAATAACAACATACTACAAGTTCTAATAATTTAAAAGAATTTAATATGTTGTATACAATATTTAAATAAGACCATAACATATTTTTATAATTTCTGCAATTTGTTGAAATTTTTTAGAATTACAACTAATTAATAATTATACAGAAAATCAGAAATAAATATTATGGAATTTGAAAAAAAATTACAAAACTTATACTAGTAAATAAGATTACATAACAGTAGTTTACTGTAAAAATTTGAAGTCTAGAATCCAAGTCATGCTTCCTCAAGAGCAATTTAACGTAAAAATAATGAATTATTCATTAACGAAAAATATTTATTTTTCGTACAATTCTGAAATTTTTTTAAAAAAATAGAAAAATTAATTATGAGTACAACGGTATAAGTCGTGCTTCAATCAAAATTATATCGAATAATATAGAAGCCATTAACGTAATTGTTAAATTTAAAACAAACAAACAGAACCTTAAACTTTTCAATTCCTGCGTCATCGCTTACCTAAGCGGATGATGTCAGCACACGCATCAGCACGTCAATGAGCGTCAAGTCAAAACGCACAAATTCCACAGCAAATTTGTCTTTTTCTTCAAAATTAGGGTTTAAGTTTTCTCCTCAACCGTAAGTTGAAATTACGCTCATAATATATCGTTTCGAAGGATTTCAAAACAAGGATTTCAAATATATTAATTTCACAATATGAAAACAAATCATGTAAAACCAGCATGCAATCAAAGTTACGAAAATCAGATATAAATCTCTATTTTTCTCAAAAACTGACCGTCCAAATTTTGCAAAAAATTGCAGATATGATCTAAATAATATAGACTACAGCATATATAAACTTCAGGACGATCAGAGATGGTTCGAAAAACATCAATTTTTATGCACAAATCACACATATATATATATATATATATATATTCATGCACAAATAACACGAAAGCACCCAACAGAGGCTTTGATACCAATGTAGGAAAACTAAAAAATAATAATCAGCAGAAATAAACGGATTCGGACATACCTTTCATACTCAAACCAAATGAATAATTTTTAGTAGTGGAGTAGAACTACTAGAGAACTACCTACACTATTCATAGTACAAAGGCAGAATAGTTTATAGCAAGAGAGAATGTATCGTTTTTGTTGTATGGAATACAGAACCCAAGGTCTGTTTATATATGAGAGGTAGGAGACTCATAAGATAGACGTATTATCCCACATAATATCTATCTCATATCAATAATATCTAATTAATAATTATCATATAATATATTGACAATTATTCATATCAAAATTATCTCATATCAATATTATCTCACATATTGAAATATAATCTATTATATTATTTGAATCTCTTCTAATCGGGTTATACCCCCCATAAGCGACCCAATTGGATCCAGATTCTAATCCCAACCCAATTTCCAACAGAAATAAAGAGCACGAGTAACACCAGAAAAATTGAGAAGACACACACAGACACAGGCACACAGAAACACAGAAAGCAAAAATGTCTAGTTTTTTGAAATTGCTAGAGCAGCAACCACCTTCTTTGTTCTTGTCGAATCCCTTATCTCTATCTTTCCTTTCCATGTTCTTCTTGTTCCTTCTCTTTACAAAATGGCTCACCAATAGTGCAAATAGCAACAAAAATCGACCACCCTCACCACCGAAGCTCCCAATTATAGGAAACTTCCATCAAATGGGCTCATTTGCACACTGCTCACTCCGATCCTTAGCTGAAAAACACAGTCCAATTATGATGCTTCACCTGGGCAGTAAACCAACACTAGTCATTTCATCCGCTGATGCAGCTTCTGAGATCATGAAAAACCATGATCTCAGCTTCGCAGACAGGCCCAAATCAAAAATCTTTAAGAGACTTCTGTACGACTATAAGGATGTTTCAATGGCTCCTTATGGTGAGTTGTGGAGGCAGATGAAGAGCATTTTTGTGCTCCAGCTTGTGAGTAACAAAAGAGTTCATTCTTTCCACAATCTAAGAGCAGAAGAAATAGCCCTCATGATGAACAAGATCAAAGAGTCTTCTTCTTTGTCATTGCCAGTGAATTTAAGCGAAATGTTTACATCACTTACGAATGATGTGATAAGCATGGCAGCTTTTGGGAGGAAGTACGGCGATGGTGAAAGTGATAAGAAGATGAAGCAGCTCTTGAAGGATTTTTTAGGGCTATTAAGTCGTTTTGACATTGGGAGCTTATTTCCATGGCTGGGTTGGATTGTTAGCCGAGTCAATGGATTGGATGCTGAAGTAGAGAGGGTAGCCATAGAGCTTGATGAATTCCTTGAGGGTGTACTTGTAGAGCGAATGAGTTGCTTAGAAAAAGAGATCCCCAGTAATGAAGGCAAGGAGGACTTTCTTGATATTTTGCTTAGGATATATAAGGATAGTAGTGGTATTTCTATTGATAGAGATAGCATCAAAGCTGTCGTTTTGGTAACTCTTTTTCTTTGTGTGTGTGTGTGTGTGTGCATTTCTTACCATTCAAATTGGGGTTCAAGCCTGATTAACTATGTGACACTTGTCTATCTTTCTGTTTCTTGCAGACTACCTTTGCAGCTGGAACTGATACAACGTCAACATTTCTAGAGTGGGCAATGACAGGATTGTTAAGGTACCCTAGAGTCATGAAGAAAGCGCAAAACGAGGTGAGAGAAGTTGTTAGTGGAAAACATGACATAACAGATGATGATTTGGAGAAAATGCACTACTTGAGAGTCGTGATTAAGGAAGTTTTCCGCTTTCATCCCCCAATTCCATTACTGGTGCCAAGAGAAGCACGGCATGATATCAAAGTGATGGGCTATGATGTTGCTGTTGGAACAATGGTTATGATTAATGCTTGGGCGATTGGGAGAGACCCTGCTGTGTGGGATGAGCTAGAGGAGTTTAGGCCAGAGAGGTTCTTAAATTCTGCTATTGATTACAAAGGGATGGATTTCCAATTGATTCCATTTGGTGCTAGAAGAAGGGGCTGCCCAGGAATCTCTTTTGTAATGGCCGTGAATGAGCTGGTTTTAGCAAATCTGCTGCACAAGTTTGATTAGGAGTTGCCTGGTGGAGCCAAAGCTGAGGATTTGGACATGACTGAATGCCCTGGTGTCACAATCCACAGAGGAATTCCTCTTCTTGCTGTTGCATTTCCATGGTCAAGCTAGATAGTAAAAATAAAAATAAATCTACCAAAAACAAGGCAATGTTTAGCCCTGTGATCTCCCTACTTTTCTAAGCTTTTAGATAAGAGTTTTTCCCCCTTTGCTAAGCTTTAAAAAAATTGTAGATCTTGGGCAACCGACTGATCAGCCTAAAGTAAGGGTCACCCCCATATATTCTAGGGTAAATGCAAATTAAGTGGAATTTTCAAAAATAATTATGTACCCATGAAAAGTTTATGACTTTAGTAATTAAAGTTTATAAATTTTATTATTAATTTGAAATTTTTCTTCTTTTTTTTCTTTCCCCAACCATCCACTGATGGGTTATTTCCGCTATATTATATATATGATTGGGTGGAAGAATTCACAGCCTAAGCGGCAATGGGAAATTTCGTGTAAATATTGTATCATCCTTCATCTCAAAAGGATGATATTACTTGTGCATTGACATATCTGTATCATTTAATTTAGCTACCTTCAATTGGAACTGGGTTGTTTCCCTCTAAGAAGAATCAGGACAGTCGTGTTAAAAATGAGACTAAATTCTCAAGAAATAATTAAAAATCCAGCTGATTGAAATTAAAAATTTAGCTCTACCCACAAAATTTTGTGACATTCAGAATAGTACTTGTAGGCAAACCATTTTGTCAGCATTATGCAACATCCCTCTTTACAACTTTAGTAAGCATGTCATTATTATTATAGATTAGAGATGACAGATGATATTTTTTTTGATTCAATGGGTGATAGATGATATAGGGACCAGATCTAGGTGCCTCTCTTGTCTTTACAACTTTATGTATAAGCATTATTTATTGTGCTTCTTTCCCTTGGTGCACTATTATTATTATTATAGACCTTTGCTCTGAGTGACAGCACCTCAATTATTAACTTACTTTCTTTTTTTGCTTGAGAAGAAAAGAAAGAAATCCCATGCCCATAATTGAAAGAGTCCGGATCCTCTGCTGTCCTTTCTTACAATGCGTCCCGCAGTGCCCCAAAACGACGCTGTTTTGGGGTAAAATTTCAAAATTTCAAAAAATAAAAATAAAATAAAGACAGGTTAGAACTAGAGAGGAGGACGAAGAAATAAAGCAGCCACAAGAAGGCCTTGTTTCAGTCATCATCTCTCTCTCTCTGTCTCTCTAAGGAAAACCCACATCAATTAGAACACATTCATGGACTCTACAGCCACAAGAAGGCCTTGTTTCATTGAAGAAGATGATGCTCTTGCCTCTCTTGCAGACATGGAAGCTGACCACAACCTCCGGCCTTTCTTCACCCCACAAAAACAAAGCCTCATATAAGCATTTACATTTATTTATATGAAAATAAAAAATTAAGAAAAACAAAAATCCTCAAAATGGGTCTTCTCTTCTTTCTCTTGTGCTTCCCTCAAATTGGCCCCTCTTCTTTCCTTAAACACAGTGAACAGAAAATAAAACAACAAAATCTTTTTCCGATTCTATCCTAAACCCATCTCCAATTAGTGAGCCCATATTTTGTAGAGCAAAAAGAATTGGTCTTTCCCCAAACATATATTGAATTTTCCGGGATTAAACAAAATTTTTCCAAAAAATTCAACTTTCTCATAATGGGTCTTTCTTGCAAAGAAAACAAGCCTCCAAGAAATGGGAAAGAAATCTGATGCTACCTCTTCTTTGCAAGGAGGATGTGTAATAGAGTGGCCTAGACACAAAAGGGTGTGGATGGCGGTGGCACCTCAGCGGCGATGGCACCAGGTGTGATACCCCTGTCCCGTAATATGCTAATTGGTCCTTAATTTGAGTATGATTATGTGTTTAGCATGATTTTATGTGCCATTATGTGAATGTTGTGATTTTGAAGTCTTATCTGTTCACCGTAGGAATACCTGTCTGAATAATCTATTTTGGAAATTAAATTGAGGGCCTTATCGGCCACAAAACCCGGAATTGATTACGCCATTGTGGTTGGCATAATTTTAGAGCCTACGGTGAAATTTAATTGAAAATTTGATTCGGGTCAGATTAAATCGATTAAATTGGTGAATTAGTGCCCAATTGCCTTATTATTATTATATTGACTTAGTGGGACTTGATGTATTTGAGCACTGCACCTCATTTCTCTCCTTTAGCTCATTTTGGCTGATTCTTGGACTCAATTTGAGAGAGAGAGCCGACTATAGAGAGGGAGAAAGAGGGATTGTGCAATTGTGGTCTTGAAACTTGGAGGTTGGAAGTCTAATTCAAGATTTAACCATAGATTGTGAGAATCAAGGTCCTAGGTGAGTAATTTTTGGATTATAGTTTGTAACTTTTGTGTGCTCAAACTAATTTGGTGATCAAGAGTAAGATTGAAATGAAATTGGGTTGTATTTGTTGAATTGAAGCTTAATATGTGCATGCATATAGGAAATCACCTTGATATTGCATGTTTGAGCACAAATGTGTATAATACATGTGAAATGTTAAAGGAGACTCATGTCTTGATCACCCTTTGTGTTATGTGAGTAGAGAATGTGGCTAATTCATCACATGCATGTACAATTTGAGAAGATATGAGCTTGAACGCATGAGTTTGTTATGTTGATGTTGAGTTTGACATATTTTGGGACATGCATGTGGATAAATTAAGAAATTGAACTCCATAATATTATAATCTTGCATTGGTACCATGTTAGTATAATTATATTTGAGATTTGAGCCATTGCATGCAAGTATTGAGGCTGAGATTTCGAATTGGAGCTCAAGAACTCAATCTGGAATTTCTAGATTTTGATGTCCGCTCGAGCGAGGTAACTACCGCTCGAGCGGGAAATACGTGCTCCCAGTATTTTCTACAGCCCTTGATGCCCGCTCGAGCGGGAGAAGTCCACGCTCGAGCGGGGAGCTATGTAGGATGGACTTCCGCTCGAGCGTCCGAGGTCACACTCGAGCGTAAAAATGATGCATCCAGAACTTTTTGCAGACATAGCTTACGCTCGAGCGTGAAAGCTCGAGCGGGGAATTTCACGCTCGAGCGGGGAGCCATGTAAAGAGGCCTTATGCTCGAGCGCCGGATTGAACGCTCGAGTGTAAATTTCCCATATCCAGTACTTTTGCAGGCCTCAGGGATTTGCTCGAGCGGGTAAGTCCACGCTCGAGCGGGGACCCTGTCTTCTGGGATTCTGTTTTTGCATTCTGAGTTCTGTTTTCCGTTTTCTTTCACATGTAAGCACTCTTAGGCATATGTTAAGCATTGTAAATGAATTAATGAGAGATGAATAAAGCCTAATGAGGAACGTGTGAAACAAAGAACGGATTGAACTGTTAGTGACCCTTTTTTTTGTGTTCATGAAATGTGTAGGGTCAAGCTCCAGGGCAAATCCACAAGCCGATCACTGTGAGTAATATCAATAGTTGAAAGCTTGTGAATGTCCAATTGTTATTCCCTTATGAGCCTTATGAATTTGCTAATTGGGATCGTGGACAACAGTCTGATACGAACAAATGAATGGGCCGAAGGCCGTTTTGACACAAATGAATGAGCCAAAGGCCGTTTTGACACAATGAATGGGCCGAAGGCCGTTTTGACACAATGAATGGGCCGAAGGCCGTTTTGACACAATGAATGGACCAAAGGCTATTTTGACACAAATGAATGGGCCAAAGGCCGTTTTGACAGAATGAATGGGCCAAAGGCCGTTTTGACACAATGAATGGGCCAAAGGCCGTTTTGACACAAATGAATGGGCCAAAGGCCGTTTTGACACAATGAATGGGCCAAAGGCCGTTTTGACACAATGAATGGGCCGAAGGCTGTTTTGACACAAATGAATGGGCCGAAGGCCGTTTTGACACAAATGAATGGGCCGAAGGCCGTTTTGACACAATGAATGGGCCAAAGGCCGTTTTGACACAATGAATGGGCCGAAGGCCGTTTTGACACAATGAATAGGGCAAAGGCCGTTTTGACACAAATGAATGGGCCAAAGGCCATTTTGACACAAATGAATGGGCCGAAGGCCGTTTTGACACAAATGAATGGGCCAAAGGCCGTTTTGACACAATGAATGGGCCGAAGGCCGTTTTGACACAAATGAATGGGCCGAAGGCCGTTTTGACACAAATGAATGGGCCGAAGGCCGTTTTGATATAAATGAATGGGCCGAAGGCCGTTCTGACAAGAATGAATGGACCAAAGGCCGTTTTGATATAAATGTACATATGTTAGGTAGGAATATGAATTGGATCGTTATTCTACATATTGTTTATATGACTTCTGTATTTGATATTATTCACTGGGCTATCGGTCACGCTCATTCATGTATTTGTAGGTGAGCCAAGGGAAGTCCAAACCCAGCCCCAGTGAAGTCTGCTAGGAAAATACGAGTTTTGAGGAAGTCAGCCTTGCGTCTCACTCTTGAGACCTATCCTTGCCTTTTTGTTATGTAATTATATTTTGTCTTGCCGGCAAGGACTTTATGTATATTTGTAAATAGTCTGTCACGGGTTGACTTAATTAGGTGATCCTGTTTGTAAAGAATTTTATGGTATTGTACTTTTGACGTGGGTTATTAACGTATATGATTTTGGTTTGTTTTGAAGTGCATATAAGCACGGCTCTATGGACAAACTTTTAAATTTTTGCTTCCGTTTGGCCCCTCTACTCTGTTGACTTATGTCTATTTTAGTTTGAGGCCGTAGGTAATCATAGGATTACTGGCCGGTTACGTCCTTAACCCATGGGGGGGCGGGTTTGGGCCGTGTCATCGGAAGGAGTTGGGAAAGAGCGGGTGAGGGTGGGGATGGCCGTTGTCATTGTTGCTGCGGCATCATCGTCCATCTTTGTCTCTCTGATTTGAGAGCTAAGATCGAAGAAAAAGAGGCTCAAAAGCAAAAGAAAGAAAGACAAAAAAAAAAAAGAAAGTCCAAAACGACGTCGTTTTAGGCCGCCGCAGGGACCACCATAAGAAACCACGGTAGATGATCCAGACTCTAATTGAAAAGCACGCCACAGCAGTGCACAACTATTCGGTGGAAAAAGCTAGCCTTGAAACTGGCTTTTGGCAAAAAGTCTTTGGACTCTGGACCCTTGAGCGTGAAGATCACTCTCTAGTGCCTTAAATTATTGGGCACAAACATAAGGCATTTTCTGACTAGTGAAAGAAAAGAAATTTCAGAAAACCACAAGGTAGATGATCTCATATGGGAGGAAAATATATAAACAATGGTTGATATGTATAATTATGCCTGAGACGCTCCCCTAAAAGATAAAAAGCTTTGATGTACTGAAATGATGTTCAATGGATCCAGCTCAAGGGCATTTGTGCCTCCTATTTAAGTTGACACTTGACAGACATCAAAAGTGGAGAAAATGTTGATCACGAATTGTTAGGGAAAATAGATAATTTCTCACAAGTAAATTAATTAATGGGAATAAAAATTAATATGAAAAAATTAAATTAACAACGACCCGAGAATTTTACATGGTTCCCTTAATGTGACGTACGTCTACGGGATCGAAATCTAATTCTACTATCAACCAAAAAGTTTCCAAACAATAACAAACGAGACACGAATAGTCTCACAAATCACCCTTAGCTAAATCCTAAATAATCACAAATAATCAAAAAAAAAAAAACTCACCAAATAGATATACAAAAGTCTTCAAAATAAAGTTGAAGAACACCACTGAATTTAAACTCCACCGAATTGATTTTCCAATCACACACCACCAAAAGATCAATCTTGTAGCTGCTGCACTCTACCGAAGAAGAACAGAATAATGCCAAAAAAATATTGTTAACCACTTGAGTTTTTTTATCAAAACCCTAATTGTCACCAAACAAATTATTAAATATTTATTAGGTTTTCAAAAGTTAGATATAATATATAAAATATATTATAATCAAACCAAACCAAACCAAACTAAATATTTTAATAAACCTATTGGGTCCCATACTCCACTACGGAGGTATACCCAACAATTTTCTCCCTACTGACTTAGGTGGTGACATCAATCATACCCGCCAAAGTTCGACATTTCAAATGTTTGTCTCTCGACAAAGTCTTAGTTAACATATCGTGTGAACATTTTTGAGTTGTAACAATTTCGAATTTAACATATCACGAATCCAATGATATCTCGCATCAATGTGTTTTGATCTCGAATGAAAATTAGAATTTTTACTCAAATGAATAGCACTTTGACTATCACAATAAAGCACATACCTTTCTTGCTTCAAACCCAACTCTTGCAAAAAAAATTTCAACCATAACTCTTCTTTGCAAGCTTCCATAATGGTGATAAATTCAGCTTCGGTAGTTGAGAGCAATATATTTTTGTAATTTAAATTGCCATGCCACAGCTCCCCCTGCAAAAGTTATTAGATAACCCAAAGTAGATTTCCTAGAATCAACATTACCGGCCATGTTAGAATCCATGAACCCATCAAGTATCAGCTTACCATTCCCAAAGCATAAACACACCTTCGAAGTCCCTCGAAGATACCTTAGAATCCATTTTATTGCTGCCTAATGTTCTTTACCTGGATTAGAGAGAAACCGACTCACCACACCAATGGCATGAGCAATATCCAGTCTTGTACAAATCATGGCGTACATCAAAAAACCAATCGCTGAAGGATAAGGAATTTTCTGCATCTCTTCCTTGTCTTTCTCACTTATAGGACATTGATTCGAACTAAGCTTGAAGTGACCCGCAAGTGGACAACCAACCGGCTTTGCTTTATCCATGTTGAACCTCTCAAGAACTTTTTCAATGTAGCTTTCTTGAGACAACCAAATCAGCCCCATTTTGCGATAATGAACAATTTTCATACCAAGTATTTGCTTTGGCAGGCCCAAATCTTTCATAGCAAAAGAATTGCTCAACTCCAATTTCAACTTGTTAATCATAGTATAATCTTGATCCACAATTAACATGTATCAACATAAAGCAAAAGAATAATAAATTTGCCATCCAAAAAATTTCTCACAAAAACACAATGGTCCGAAGTGGTTTTAGAAAAACAATTATTCATTATGAATCAAATTTTTTGTACCATTGCCGCGGCACTTGCGTGAGACCATATGAATTTTTCTTCAATTTGCAAACAAATTTCTCTTTCTCTTTCTCTACAAAACCTTCTGGTTGCGCCATGCAAATTTCTTCTTCAAGGTCACCATGAAAAATCACATCAAGTTGCTCAACTTCATGGTTCATACTTGCAACCATGCCTAGTACAACTCGAACATATGACATCTTCACAACAGGCAAGAAAATCTCATCAAAGTCAATACCTTTCTTTTGTCCAAAGTCTTTCACAACAAGACGTGCTTTGTATCTCAGATTCTTGCCATCATTCTTCAATTTGAAAACCCACTTATTTTTTAGAATTTTCCTTCCCTTAAGCAATTTCACCAAATCGTAAGTGTGATTTTCAAGCAAGGAATTCATTTCTCCTTCCATGGCCTTTTTCCAATCACCTTTCTTTGCATGCTCAATTGCTTCTTGGTAGTTCTCGGGCTCATCTTGATCGGATATCAACACAAACTCATTGGGAGGATACTTTTTCAAAGGTTTCCAGTCCCTTGTAGATTTCCTCAACTCAAGTTATGGTAGCGGTTTTTGAATTGGACGCTCTTCCTCAATTTCTGGCTCAACTTCATTAGGATTAGCATCATCCTCCACATCTTTAAGAGGTGGCTGCACATCTCCCCTATTTTCATTATTGGTTGAAGATGAAGGAGATAGATCTATGTCAATATGATCGTTAGTTTTTGGCTCCTGTTGATCACCTTTGCTAAAGTCTTCAATTGTTTGGTCATCAAGGAACACAACATCACTGCTTCGAATAACTTTCTTGTTGATCGGATCCCATAATCTATAACCAAATTCATCACACCCATAGCCAAGAAAAATGCATTGTCTTGACTTGTTATTAAGCTTGGACCTCTCATCCTTTGGAATGTGAACAAAGACTTTGCAACCAAACACTCTCAAGTACTCATAAGACACATCTTTGTCAGTCCAAACTCTATTGGGAACATCACCATTCAAAGGATAGGAAGGAGATAAATTGATCACATCAACCGCTATCTTCATTGCTTCACCCCAAAAGGATCTTGGCAATTTAGTATGTGAAAGCTGACACCTTGTTCTTTTCACAATGGTGCGGTTCATTCTCTTGGCAACGCCATTTTGTTAAGGAGTCTTCTTAACTATCTTTTGATGCTGAATACTTTGGCTGCGACAATATTCATCAAATGGCCCAATGTATTCACCACCATTGTTTGATCAGATGCTCTTCAATTTCTGCTCGGTTTCCCTTTCAACCATGGCCTAAAAATGCTTAAATAAATCTAGAACTTGATCTTTAGTTTTTAGTGCAAAAGGCCAAACTTTCCTTGAATAATTATCAATGAAAGTAACAAAATAAAGTGTGCCACTATGTGTTATAATTTTTAAAGGACCACAAACATTCAAATGAATCAACTCTAAAGCATTTTCTTTTTTAGAAGCAACATTTTTTTGAAAAGAAACTCTATGTTGTTTACCGCCAAACAATGAACGCAAATTTTAAGATGCGTATCTTTCAAACCGGGTAAAAGCTATCATGCCTCAAAATTTGGACAATTAAATATTCAATCAATATTTCATCATCCAAATCTTAGGGGTTAAACAAATTCTAAACGTTCTCGCCTCCATAAGGTTTAAGTAAATTTTCATACTCAACAAATAACAAGGGATAAAAAAAAAAACTAATAAAACGCCAACCAAACCATCCACCATAAATTTCATAACTAACCAATACTTCCAACATTAAAGTAACAATAACTAATCAAAACGACTTAAATAATGCAAAGTTGAAAAATAACCTACAATGTCAAATTGTCACAATACTAAGCTCATAAAAAAATAATAAATACAAAAAACTAATATCAACCCTAAGCTCAAGAAAACAAAAGAAATACAAGAGACATATCCAACAACTATAGTTATTCCACGTCACCACCGTAGCCCCAACTAATCTTGCAAAGGAAGCTCGGCTGCACTCAAATAGAATGCACCCGAGATGTCAAGAGACAAAACGGGTCTGTATACAGGTATACTGGTATGAGTATAAGATTTAACACCCATGTGTCCACAAAACACAAATAAAAATACATTTAATTCTTGTTAGGGGTCAAGACAAGTAGTTCCATCTGCACCGAGACGAATGGATAGTTTCCTGAGATACGGTGGCATTTAGTTTCTTACCCGTACACAATGAAACATAAATTGAGTATAAAATAAACAAAATAAAAATAAAAATATGGTAGGTCAGTCCTTCATAAAAAGTTAGTAAGACCCACCATACTGCAAAAAATAAAGTTAGTATAATTTAATCATAAGTAACTTGCTGAAGAAGTATAAAAATGCACCATTTCATACTTAAATAATTCGAATTGACCAAAAGTCAAAGAACAAAAGTTGTACAGAAACAAATTTCCTAAAAGGTAGTGTAGACGAATTTAGTAAAAACTGAACAGGTTGAGAGAAAAACTTAATAGAAAATCCTAAACGAAATTCAATCGTAAAATCTGGAACTGAAAACAAAAAGAAACTGCTGTAAGATGAATTTTTTCGAAAAAGTTCAAAACACAAAAAGTGTTCAAAATAATGTTTTACTTTAGTTTACACAAAATCAATAAAAATGAGCTCGTTTTGTGGGTTAAAATAGCCTCTAAAATTTGCATTGCTACAATGAATCAAAACTACTATAAGCAAGATCATCCGATTATAAGTTCTAATCGATATTTTTAATAAAAAGTTAAAACACAAAAGTTGTCTAGAATAATGTATACATGCCTCTGCTCAAATTTCATAATTTATCGAGGTCGTTTAATATTTTTCAAGATGTACAAATCAATACAATTCAAACTATACATATAAGCTCATATTTAATTCTTTGTACCTTAACTCCACTACTTCGGCCATTTCACTTTCGGTCTATACATATATCCCATGTGCCTCTTGTATACCTAACACCGCTCCGAAGCCAAACTTGCACGGGGATATCGTCCCGAGTTGGACCCACACTCTCCGGATGATTAGCATATACGTACGCGCGTAAATCAAAGCACTCGTCTACTCTTGAGAACGAGGTAACAATATACATATACAAAACATCTCACTCATGAGAGCAAACATAACAATGCCAAAGCTAAAACATTCAAATAAATCTCATAATCCTCACTTTTTTTATACACTCTTTCTCACCAACACTCAAATAAAACAACAATCCATGGAGTCATGGTGCAGTGGAAGGAATTTATCTATGGGTTCCAAATTTATTTTAATTTCATATAACCATGAGTGTGATTACAATCATAAAATAAATTCATATAAAAACCCTAAATCTTGCATACACAACTAATCAAAATAATTAAAATAAATCAATCATCTAAAAACCCTAAACCTTATATACACAACTATCAAAATAATTAAAATCTACCTGTCATCTTTATGTAAATACAAAATCAAACTAACATCAAATAAATAAAAATAAATAAATAAAAACAACGAATTAAACATAAATCAAGTGAAGTGGATTTTGTACTCACAATTATTTTTCGAAGATCAAAAAAATATTTGGAAGATTAATGAAGCCACCAAAATAAAATCCTAACTCTTTTCTTCCTTTACTCTTCTTCTGCCGCCATCCCTCTTTTCTCGCATTCTCTCTCTCTCTCTCTCTCTCTCTCTCTCTCTCTCTCTCTTACACACACGCACAGCCACACGCAAAGCCCTTCTTTTTTTTTTTTCTTTTTCTAAGTGACTGCCTGTAATAGTTATAACCTAATAGGCAACATATTATATTATATTTTATTAATACAATATATATAAGTATGCTTTATAAAATCAATACATACAATATCTTATTTTTTTATATAATATATATATATATATATATATAAATATTTGAATTAATTATATATAACTAAATAACACATTAAATTAATTAAATATCACATGAAATTCTCGTATATCCACACAATTAATAAAATCAAAAAATAAAATAAAGTAATAATAATAATAAATGTAAATAAATAAATAATGACTTACGAAAAATTAGGGTCGCTACAATATACACACCTCAAAAGAATATCATCCCGAGATTCGATAAGAGAGAATACTAAGCAAAAAGATCTGAGTGCATACGCCAAACTTTCTCTTCTAACTCCCAGGTAATATCGTTCACATCCTCGCTCCATTGCACTTTCACCAAGTTCACTTTCTTGCGCTGCAACTGCTTTATATCCCGGTCTAGAATAGTAACCGGTCGCACCACATACGTTAGATCGTTACTAATCTCCAACACCTCTGGTGATACTACTTATGAAGGGTCTTGCACACACTTCCCCAATAAAGATACATGGAACACATTGTGAATCATAGCTAAAGCAGGTGATAGCACTAATTTGTAAGGCACATTACCAATCCTCTTAGTGATCTCATATGGTCCCACAAATCTAGGTGCCAACTTTCCCTTCATTCCGAACCGCATGATACCCTTCATCGGCGAGACCTTCAAAAACACAAAATCTCCAACATTCAACTCAACCCCCTTACGTTTTCTATCAGCGTAACTCTTCTGACGACATTGTGCAGTCTTAATATGTTCCCAAATAATGTTCACTTTCTCCGCGGTCTCTCTCACCAACTCTGGCCCTAGCAATGGCGCATCTCCTACCTCCATCCAACAAGCAGGTGATCGACATGGCCTCCCATACAAAGCCTCAAAAGGTGCCATCTTGATACTGGAGAGATAGCTATTATTATAAGCAAACTCCACCAATGGCAAGTGTTCTTCCCAACTACCACCAAGATCGAAGACACATGCTCTCAACATATCCTCCAAGATCTGATTTACCCGCTCAGTTTGCCTATTTGTCTGAGGATGATAAGCCGTGCTCAAGTCTAACCTAGGACCCAAAGCATGCTGAAAACTCTTCCAAAACTCTGCCATAAACAATGGATCATGATCCGAAACTATAGAAACTGGTGCGCCATGAAGTCGCACCATCTCCCGAATATACAGCCTAGCTAGTTTATCTGCAGTTCGGTGAGCACTTACAGGAATAAAATGAGCAGACTTGGTGAGTCAATCTACTATCACCCAAATAGATTCATTGCCTCACTTAGACCGTGTCAATCCATCCACGAAATCCATAGAGATGTACTCCCATTTTGTCACGCCCCAACTTTTATTACTCGGAGTCATTACCAAATTCTTTAACTTAATTCAATTTCAGAGATAACATGCGGAAATAAACTCATACATTCCATCCGTAGAAGTGATTAACAATACTCTCATTCGTATGCAAAGTAAATATTACAAGAACTAACTTAATAAATTGCCCTTGGGCTTACATCATTAAAAGTACAAGAAGAAGGGTGTAACCCTTTACAACAATGGCATTCCGCCAACATAACTGAGGCCCCGTGGCCAACAAATAAGAAGATCCAAACTTGTAGCACACCCTACTAAACACCTGAAAAAGATTCAACAACGTGGGATGAACATATAGTCCAGTAGAGAACTCAACATGCTCCTTAACAATAACAACATTACAGATAGCTATGATCATGAACACCCATTCTCATACTAGAATAATAATGTGACAGTTTATACAAAATATATATATGAATATATATATATATGAACTTTTCTTGAAAACAATCATTTAATTCACCGCTATAAGCGATTTCTCCTTCCTTTTTCCTTTGTTTAACCCACGTTCCCAATCTTTATAACATTAACAACTACTTAGAAAAATAGATTCATTAAGCCCGTTACTCTTTCATTTGCCACACATACAACAGATATGCCTTTTCAAAACATATTTGGCATTTCAATACAATTCCAATTATATCATAATTATCCATGCACACCTCTATAAAAAGAGAACAACTCAACTACATACATAAAATCAATCAATGAGTCAACTCGTCCCTCCAACACTGTAACAAATATAATCCACAATGTTTCCAGATACACTGAAACAATAACAAAACAACACTGCACTACTAGCTATATGTGTAGTAAGCCAAAGATACACTTCTCACCACAATCTACCAGTTTACCAGGCGCTAGCTGGAAGGGTATGGTACCTTAGATTATCAGCGCGTCAGTTCTCCAGGCGCTAGCTGGAAGGGTATGATACCTCTGATTATAAGTGCTGAACACAAAAGTGTGTGGAGTCCATCCCCTATCTTCTCACACACACTGGAGTACAACCCCTCTCTTCTCCCCAACCGGTATACAAATATAATGTAATTCAGCATTTCATTACATATGATGTTCAATCAACAATGGTGTAATACATACACAACAATTCAACACAACCTTATCATCCTCCACCGATGACCAAAATCTCTAGATGCATGCATATTGTACATCTATCAACAGACCCAACTAACATGAGATTACAAAACTCAGCAATAACATGAACATGATAGTTAAAGCTATACCCCACACAAGTGTGTTCAACACTCAAGATACAACATTCCAATTTCCTTATACTTGTTTCAAATTACTTTTCCCATTTCACAAAATGAATTCCACTTCCTTTGTTTTCACAAAAATCATTCCCATGGACAAAAGCCATACTCCATTTAAATTGGCTACATTCTTTTCAAAGCCATTTCAAACTAATTTTGCACATTAAGTCATAAACAATAATTTAGGGTCTTTCCTTCCTCTTTCTCAATATTGACCAAAAAGGCCCAATTAACATCAACAAACAACAATAACCACAATTAAGACTCAAAATACCTAAGTATTTTCCCAAAGATCAAAACCCCTCAATTAATTTATTAAATCAAATAAAAGAAATTAGGGTTTCCTCTCCTTTCAACAACTACATGCTAATTAACACTCCAATTAGCCCAAACCACAACTAATGATAATAAACCCAAATTCAACAACCAACCCCAGGTTCAGTCCCAATGATTTTCACAAATCCAACATGATACCATTTTTATGCAATACAAAAACTACCACATGTCTATCTATAGACGAAGTATTGAAAAGAAACAAGGAGAATCCCTACCTCGAACGAAGAACACAAATGAAGAAGAGGACCCAAAATCCAAGTGCTCCAAATCCACAATTTTTCAGATTAGAATGAAGCCCAAGCCGCCCTCTATCATACTTACAAAGAACTTAAGATGGATTCACACTAGAAGTAGATGAAAACCTAGAAAGAAGATGAGTTTAGAGAGAGAAAAGTCGGACCTAGGGTTTGGAAACTAGAAGAGGATGAAAAGACTGATCAAAACCCGCTGCTGCCTATTTAAACTGGACAGGCTCGCTCGAGCGAAGACTTGGTCGCTCGAGCGAAGAAACACAGCTCTCAGGTCTATACTAGACGCAAACGCTCGCTCGAGCGAAGAAACCCTGGCTCGAGCCACTAGACACAAAACACAACCCTCGCTCGAGCGAACAAACTCTCGCTCGAGCGACCAACCCAATTTCTGGACAGTAACACCTGGTTTCTAAACCCAACCAAAACAAAACAAACCTGCCCAACATATCCCGATAACTCAAAAAGAGAAAATAAAGGATGACAACCACAATTATACATTGAGAGAATCCAGGGAACCTAAGTCCGGATACAACAACCAAAAGGAGAAAGACTGGGGTCGCTATACATTTCCAAGTAGGGATCTCGAGAGGCTGTAAAAGTCCAAACGGTGCCTTAACCTGTTGGCACACATAACATCGAGAAACATACTCCCCTATGTCTTTTTTCATACCTTCCCACCAAAACTTCATTTTCAGGTCATGATACATCTTAGTCCCACTAGGGTGAATGGTATATCGGGACCTATGGGCATCATCCATAATCTCTTTCCTCAATTCAACAATGTTAGGTACACACAACCTACCCTTAAATCGCAATCCCGCATCTAAGTCCACAGACCAATCGGTAGGACAATCATCGATCAAATCCACTACAAGGTCATCGAGCTTGCTGACGAGGAACCCATCTAAATTCTGCATCTGACAAACTTTACCCAGTAATGTCAGCTGCACGGTTAAACCACCAATGTATGCCCTCTCAACATTCTCTATTGGTTGAATATCATGCATCGAAATTAACTTCAAGGACTTGCATTCCTGAATCATCAAAGACGCTATAACCCCATGCTGTTGACTAAGTGCATCTATGACCACATTTCCTTTTCCTGGGTGGTAAAGGATCTTGAAATCATAACTACTGACGAATTCAACCTACCTCTGTTGCCTCATGTTCAACTCTTTTTGAGAAAAAAGATATTTGAGGCTCTTGTGATCTATGTACAACTCAAAGTGCTCCCCAAATAAGTAGTGGCGCCACACTTTCAACGCAAAAACAACTACTGCCAACTCTAAATCATGAGTAGGGTATCGTCTCTCATGAGGTTTTAACTATCGAGAATCATAAGATACAACCTTCCGATGTTGCATCAACACACATCCCAACCCAGTTCCACTCGAATCAGTAAACACTACTAACTTTTCCCCTTGTACTGGTATAATTAACACCGGTGCTGTAGTCAAACGCTGCTTTAACTCCTGGAAAGCTCTTTCACAATCATCTGACCATAAGAACTTCACATTCTTGCAGGTCAACTTGGTCATAGGTGCTGTAATAGTGGAAAACTTCTCTATAAATCTCCTGTAATAATCGGCTAGTCCTAAAAAACTTCTCACCTCTGTAGGGTTCATAGGTTGCTTCCATTCTTTGACCACAACAAATTTCTTAGGATCTACCGATATCCCCTAATTGGATACAACATGTCCCAAAAATTGAACTTTTTTCTTCCAAAAGTGACATTTACTGAACTTAGCATATAATTATTGCTCTTTCAAAGTCTGCAACATGACTTTCAAGTGTTCTCTGTGTTCTTCTTCATTCTTAGAATACACCAGGATATCATCTATGAAGATAATCACAAACTTATCTAGATATGGTTGAAAATTTTTGTTCATCAAGTCCATGAAATAGGTAGGAGCATTTGTCAAACCAAAAGGCATTACAGGAAACTTGTACAACCCATACCGAGTCTGAAAAGCAATAAGCGGTATACTTTCCTCTGATACACCCATCTGATGGTAACCCGTTCTCAGATCAAATTGAGAGAACATGGTTGCCCCTTTCAACTGATCAAACAAGTCATCAGTTCTAGGTAGCGGATACTTGTTCTTAATAGTCACCTTGTTTAGTTTTCTATAATCTATGTACATGCGGAGAGTGCCATCTTTCTTGGAAATAAAGATCGTGGGTGCTCCTCACGGGGAGTTACTTGAACGAATGAACCCTTTCTGAAGCATCTCTTCTAGCTGCTTCTTCATCTCCACAAGCTCTTTAGGTGCCATTCTGTATGTCGCCTTAGAAATTGGTGCAGTTCCTGGCACTAAGTCAATGCAAAAGTCTACTACTCGTCGAGGTGGAGGTTCAGGTATCTCCTGAAATACATCCTCAAACTCACGTACCACATCTACCTCACTAATATCCTGCTTAGGGTTTACTACTGAGCACAAAAAACTCATCATTACCGACTCTTCTCTATCGCTAGAAGTATGGGTAAGCTGTGGCATACCGGGAATATCTATATTTACAGTCTTTCCAGCACAATCTAGTGTCACAAAGTATTTTCGCATCCAATCCATACCCCAAATAATTGTAAACCCCTCAAACCCTAACACAATTAGGTCCGCATACAAGACTTTACCTGCAAAGTCAATCTCAAAATCTTTACACATCTCATAAAGAGTAAACTGCCCCTTCTAAAGGGATCTTAACACAAATAGGTCTAGATAATGAGGTAGTTACAAGGTATTCTCTTTCTACAAATTGTCTAGATATGAAAGAATGAGAAGCACTAGTATCAAAAAGTACTCTAATAGGTTCTTGAAAAAGATTAAAGATATCTTCCATCATCACCTTCAAGTTAAACACACAAAAAGAATTCGTTCATAAACACTTAGAATAAATTCTACCACCAAACTAAACTAGCTCACCTATGTTTCCACAATCCAAGGATCACCTAAACTCTCACAAGTCCAGGGTAACCTAGAGCTCTGATACCAAACTGTCACGCCCCTAAATTTGGACAATTAAATATTCAATCAATACTCCATCATCCAAATCTGTCACGCCCCCAAAATAATAACATAAAACCCATTAATATAGACATGCATTGATTTACAAAAGTTCCACATTCTTCCATTAATCAGAGTTTCATTACAAAAAGTATTACATGTTAACAATAAAAGCAAATGCCCTAGAGGCTTACAGCTTTCCAAGTTAACACTTGGTTACAACAAAAGAGTGCTAACTCATTTACACATCAAGCCCTTGGCTTGAATATACATGTAATACATCAAAATAAGACAACAAAAGTGTGTCCGCCTCTAGCCTCCCAAGCTACGTCCTTGGAGGTGGCATGCTACCTGTACCTGAAAATGATATTCCCATATAGGGTGAGCCACAGCCCAGTAGAAATACACTAAACCAAATATGAACAATAACTAAAAGATTAGCAATTGATAGATGGCCAACACAAATACTTTCCCTTATCACACTTTACGGTTTCATGACATACAAGTCCATTTTCCAATTTCTTTCAATTCTCAATTTACAACAATGGCTCAGAACCTGGCCAAACGACTCATATGAGATGGTGACTCATATCAAACACTTCCCATTTCATAATAGATAAGCATACTAGCTATATCACACAACAATAGATAAGCATACAAGCTATATCACCACTTCCACAGATATGCATATGAGCACTATCACACTTCCAATGACAAGCATATGAGCTCTGTCAACACATTAATAGATAAGCATATGAGCTCTATCTATGGAGTCCATCCCCTATCTCCTCCCAATACATCCGGTTTAGAGGTCCATCCTCTATCTTCCTCTAAACCGTGGAGTACATCCCCTATCTCCTCCAACACAACACAATGCATATAAACAACAATTATACACATCATCACACAATACATAAATTTAATGTATTCTTTCAATCGTCAATCTCAATGACACATTCCAGTGATTAGTTTCAGTTTACCTAATCATCATGCATTGTCTACAACAATCACGACTATCCTCCACCGATAGCCCAAAGCAGTTATTTCTATGCAGAAAATAAATGCAACAATGGATATATAATCAACATTTCAACTAGGTGAGCGATAAATAATCCAACTACACCCTTTAACCCCTTCCCTTTCCAATTTCCACATTCTCAATTCAATTCCTCATTTCCAACAATTAATTATACAAATTAATCAATCAATGTAATTAGGGCATTTTTCATAATTAACATTACAACCCTTAGGTTCCATTTTCATTAATGTTTTAACATTAATTTCATTTTTTCCATGCCAAACATGCATCTAGGCTTTATTTAGCTAAAACCCCAACCTTTGTAAATTTACTCAAAAGCCCCAAATTTTTACCAAATTACCAAACCAACCCCAACCTCTCAAAATACCAAAATTTAAAGACAAAGTTCATAGAAAGGAGTAGGTTATCCCTACCTCGAAGTTTGAGCTCCAATGGAGATGAAGACCAAAACCAAAATGCTCCAAATTCTGAAATTTTCAGATTAAAATGTAGCCCTCGACGATCAACACAACTTTCGTAAAGACCAAAAGTGAGCAAACAACCCCTACTAGATCAAATCTAAGAGAGAAGGGCCGGTTTTAGAGTGAGAAGCTCTGAAAATGGCTTTTTGGAAAAGTAAGAGAGAGAAAAGATCTTGAAAAAGTGATCCAAAAGTCGGATCTCGGATTTATATAAAAGTCGCCCCGCTCGAGCGTCAAACTCCCCGCTCGAGCGACACTCGCAGACTCCCGCTCGAGCGTCAACAATCCCGCTCGAGCGGCGGATGCACACTCCCAGAACTTTTACAGAACTAGGTCTCCGCTCGAGCGTCACACACAGCACCCCGCTCAAGCGTCAAAACTCCCGCTCGAGCGTACAACACTGCAGAGGAGATACTGGAAGATGGAAAACTACGCTTGAGCGTCGTAAACCCCGCTCGAGCGGACAGACAACAACGAAGGGCCCGCTCAAGCGTCAAAATCCCCGCTCGAGTGTGAAGGCCAAAATCTGGACAACTACTCTTGGTTTCCAAGTTCAAGCAACCTGTTACAAACCTGCCCAACACATCCTATAACTCAAATACAAAGTAAGAAAGGATGTACACAAGGTAATAATCAATTACTATCATCCACGGACACATGTCCGGATCACTGTACAACAAGGGTAAACTCGGGATCGCTATAAAATCCTACGGGTGAAACAAATTCTAAATGTTCTCGCCTCCATAAGGTTTAAGTAAATTTCTATACTTAAAAGATAACAAGGGATAAAAAGAAAAACTAATAAAACTCTAACCAAACCATTCACCATAAATTTCATAACTAATCAATACCTCAAACATTAAAGTAACAATAACTAATCAAAACAACATAAATAATGCAAAGTTGAAAAATAACCTACAATGTCAAATTGTCACAATACTAAGCTCATAAAAAAATAATAAATGCAATAAACTAATATCAACCCTAAGCTCAAGAAAACAAAATAAATCTAAGAAACATGTCCAACAACTATAGTTGTTCCATGTCACCACCGTAGCCCCAACTAATCCTGCAAAGGAAGCTCAGATGCGCTCAAATAGAACGCACCCAAGATGTCAAGAGACAAAACGGGTCAATATACAAGTATACTGGTATGAGTACAAGATTTAACACCCACGTGTCCACCAGACACAAACAAAAATATATTTAATTCTTGTTACGGGACAAGACAAGTAGTTTCGTCCGCACCGAGACGAATGGGTAGTTTCCCGAGATACGGTGGCATTTATTTTCTTACCCGTGCACAACGAAATATAAATTGAGTATAAAATAAACAAAATAAATATAAAAATAGGTGGGTCAACCCTGCATAAAAAGTTAGTAAGACCCACCATCCTGCAAAAAATAAAGTTAGTATAATTTAATCATAAGTAACTTGCTGAAGAAGTATAAAAATGCACCGTTTTATGCTTAAATAATTCGAATTGACCAAAACTCAAAGAGCAAAAGTTGTACAGAAACAAATTTCCTAAAAGGTAGTATGGATGAATTTAGTAGAAACTGAACAGGTTGAGAGAAAAACTTAATAGAAAATCTTAAACAAAATTCAATCGAAAAATCTGGAACTGAAAACGAAAAGAAACTGCTATAAGATGGATTTTTTCGAAAAAGTTCAAAACATGAAAAGTGTTCAGAATAATGTTTTACTTCAGTTCATGCGAAACCAATAAAAATGAGCTCGTTTCATGGGTTAAGACAGCCTCTAAAATCTGTTTTGCTAAAATGAATCAAACTTATTATAACCAAGATTATCCGATTATAAGTTCTAATTGATCTTTTTTAATAAAAAGTTAAAAGACAAAAGTTGTCTAGAATCACGTATACATGCCCCTACTCAAATTTCATAATTTATCGAGGTCGTTTACTATTTTTCAAGATGTACAAATCAATATAATTCAAACTATACATATAAGTTCATATTTAATTCTTTATACCTAAACTCTACCATTTCGGCCCTTTCACTTCCGGCTTATACATATATCCCATGTGCCTCCTGCATACCTAACACCGCTCCAAAGCCAAACTTGCACGGGGATATCGTCCCGAGTTTGACCCACACTCTCAAGATGGTTAGCATATAGGTACGCACGTAAATCAAAGCACTCGTCTACTTTTGAGAATGAGGTAACAATATACATATAGAAAACATCTCACTCATGAGAGCAAACATGACAATGCCAAGCCTAAGGCATTCAAATAAATCTCATAATCCTCACTTTTTTTATATACTCTTTCTCACAAACACTCAAATAAAACAACAATCCATTGAGTCATGGTGTAGTGTAAGGAATTTATCTATGGGTTCCTAATTTATTTTAATTTCATATAATCATTTTGATTACAACCATAAAATAAATCCATATAAAAACCTAAACCTTTCATACACAACTAATCAAAATAACTAAAATCAACCAATCATCTAAAAACCATAAACCTTACATACACAATTAACCAAAATAATTAAAATCTACCTATCATCTTTATGTAAATACAAAATCAAACTAACATCAAATAAATAAAAATAAATAAATAAAAGCAACGAATTAAACATAAATCAAGTGAAGTGGGTTTTGTACTCACAATTATTTTTTGAAGATCAAAAAAATATTTGGAAGATTAATAAAGCCACCAAAATAAAACCCTAACTCTTTTCTTCCTCCACTCTTCTTCTGCCGCCGTCTCTCTTTTCTCGCTCTCTCTCTCTCTCTCTCTCTCTCTCTCTCTCTCTCTCTTACACACGCACAGCCTCACACAAAGCCCTCTCTTTCTTTTCTAAGTGACTACCTCTAATAGTTATAACCTAATAGGCAACATATTATATTATATTTTATTAATACAATATATAAAAATATTAATATATATAATATCTTATTTTTATATATAATATATATATATATATATATATATAAATATTTGAATTAATTATATATAACTAAATAACACATTAAATTAATTAAATATCACATTAAATTCTCATCTATCCACACAATTAATAAAACCCAAAATAAAATAAAGTAATAATAATAATAAATAAATAAATAAATAATGACTTACGAAAAATTAGGGTCACTACAGAAGCACTTTCTTGAACAAAACTTGCAGTCCCTTTTCACTTATGTGTCTGAGTCGTTTGTGCCACAATTTGGTAGAAGTATCATGTTCAAGTGCATTGACAACATCTTTACAAATTTTTCCTTGCATCGAATAAAGTGTATGAGTCTTCCTGCACTTAGCCACCACCAAAGAACCCTTCGTGAGCTTCCATTTTTCATCACTAAATTTGTTGTCGTAGCCTTTATCATCTAGCTTCCCGGTAGAGATCAAATTGATACGAATGTTGGAACCATCCCTCACATCTTTAACCAACAACTTGCTGCCCAAATTTGTTCCAAAGCAAACATCACCCATGCCAACAATCTTGGACAAACCTCCATTACCTATTTGAACACAACCATAATCTACTTTGGTGTAGGTAGTGAAAAAATCAACCCGAGAAGTCACATGGAAAGAAGCATCGGAATCAATCATCCAATTGCTCTCTTGGCCCACAAAATTGACACAATCATTTTCACAAATGACCATGAGATCACCATTGGTAGTAACTGCCGTTGTGTCTTCTTGCTTCTTATCTACACTTTTGTCACCCCTTTTCTCTTTGTTCTAGAGCATTTGGTATTCCCACTTCATGTGCCCTTTCTTATGGCAATAATTGCACTGAATGTCTTTTTTTGAAAAAGATCCATCTCTTGATTTGTCACGGCTTTGATCATGACCATGAGGAGTCTTACTTCTCCCCCTTGTTTTGCTTCGGTTTCTCACAACAAATGCCTTCGAATGAGAAGAATCCACTAATTTTCTTCTATTTTCTTCATTCAACAAGCTACTAGTGACTTGATTCATTGTGACAACTTAATCGGGCGCCAAATTACTAACAGCCACAACCAAAGTCTCCCAACTTTCAGGCAAAGAACTAAGTAGCATCAAAACCTGCAACTCATCATCAAAAATAATTTTCATAGAAGCAAGTTGGTTAACAATACTCTTTAGTTCATTCAAATGTTCCAGAATAAGGCTGCCATCTTTATATTTTAAATCAACCAACTTTCGAAACATAAAGGCTTTATTTGTGGCTGATTTTCTATCATAAAGGCCTTCTAATTTTTTTCCAGAAATCATGTGCTGAAGTTTCAGTAGCAACATGATGAAACACGCTGTCATCAATCCATTGACGAATAACACCAACAACTTTTCGATTAAGCCTCTTCCATTCATTATCTTTCATACCCCCGGATTTGTTACTTTCACCCTTAATGGGTCCATAAAAATATTTACAAAATAATAGGTCATTTATTTTAGTTTTTCAAGTTACCCATTTGCTTCCATTAAAGCTAGAAATACGAACTACATTCCCCTCCATTGATTTACACAAATAAATAAATCCAAATAAACCATAAGTTCTGATATCAATTATTAGGAAAAATAGATGATTTCTCACAAGTAAATCAATCAATGCAAATAAAACTAATGCGGAAAAATTTAATCAATAATGACACAAGAATTTTATGTGGTTCCCTTAATATGAGGTACGCCCACGAGATTGAAATCCGATTCCACTCAACCAAAATGTTTCCAAACAATTACAAACGAGACACGAATGGTCTCACAAACCACCCTTAGCTAAATTTCAAATAATCACAAATAATCAAGAGGAAAGACCTCACCAAATAGACGAACAAAAATCTTCAAAATGGAGTCGAAGAAGACCATATAATTTATACTCCACCGAATTATTTTTCCAATCACACACCACCGAAAGATCAATGTTGTAGCTGTCGCACTCTACCGAAAAAGAACAGAATAATACCAAAAAATATTGTTAACTTGTTGGGCTTTTTATCAAAACCCTAATTGCCACCAAATAGATTATTAAATACATATTGGGCTTCCAAAAATTAGATATAATATATAAAATATATTATAACCAAACCAAACCAAACCAAACTAAATATTTTGATAAACCAATTGGGTCCCATACTGTATACCCAACAAGAATTACAAAGCAAACATTTCCAAACGTCTGGCAAATCCATCTTTTCACTTTGTGCGTGCATCGCATTTCTTGGAATATTATATTATTCAATAGATCATATTGCCCAAGCATCTTCCCACCCTAATGATTGTTAATGAATCAGTAGTAGATAAGTCTAGATTGCTTAGCCATTGAATGATCATGAAGAAAAAAAAAAGAAAAAAGAAAAAAGAAAAGGAAGAACTACATGTACTTGGGAGAAGCGGAAAAAATTGCCAACAGATGAGGGGTGTAAAATCTTTCAATTGCATCACCTCCACAATCTTTCATTTGCACCCCACCATAGAAACACTTGTACCCCTCATGTGTTACTAATTTTTTCTCTTTCTCCCACCTGCACGTAGTCCCCTCTCCAAAAAAAAAAAAAAAAAAAACCCACAAAAAACAGAAGAAGAGTATATTCCACTTTTCTTATTTCCTTAAATTTCAAAACCACATCACTCACTGATGCTGGACTTGCACTGCAATAGAAAAACACAAAAAACCATACTTATGAGTGAACAATGGATACAAAATCAAGTAGCTGGTGAGGGGCAAGTAAAAAGATTTGCCTAGCCATTTTTGGATTCTTCTTCGTATTTCAAAACCATCTAAATACCTCTGTAATTTTTGTTCAGGCCACAAGTTATGTAAGCTATCATATTTTAGTATTTTAAGTTCCAGTTCCAACCTTATTTCCCATAACTGGTTAGGGAATATGCATGCCTTTGGGTGCACATTGTGTATATGGGAAAAAGGCAGTATGAGAATCCAACAAGTGTTAGGAAATTGCACCACAAAATGCTTTCAAGTCTGCTTGGAAGGTGTATATATATAGATATTGTCACATCCCAAAACCAGGCATGACTGGCCGTGACCCATAGGGACTTAGCCCAAGGCACACGTAAACCTAAACATGAACCCAAAAATCACAAAGAGTAAGTGTGACTGTATCCCATAAATAAATAAATCAAAACACAATCCAGTGACAAGTTACAAGTATAAATGGTAAAACTAGCCATAACCAACTTCCAAAAATATATACTAAATGGAACACAAATTGCCCACAAAATAAAATAAAATAATTCTAAATAAAACCCAACCATAATGTATGCATAAAACCTAACATCACAAGCTAAAACAAAATAAATGAATGTCCTAGAGGTCCATGCAATTAAGTCCCCGCTACACTATGAGTCTGCTCTAAGTCCTTCTAACACCTGTAAATGATAAATAACTAAGTCAGCTGATAGCTCAGTGAGTA
This sequence comes from Camellia sinensis, assembly GCF_055761805.1. Lineage (NCBI taxonomy): Eukaryota > Viridiplantae > Streptophyta > Magnoliopsida > Ericales > Theaceae > Camellia > Camellia sinensis. The sequence continues at coordinate 79,362,647 of NC_138964.1, forward strand.
GCAACATGGATGGTAAATACAATTTTGAAAACAGGGTTCGATTCCAAAATAAGATATATATCATAGAAACTAGATTGACATATAGTTTTGATAAAGATAATCTGTTTCAAAAAGAAGGTTGCACAATTCAACAGTTAAAATACTCATGTCTCTCAAGAACATTATAAATGATATTTTCCACTTAAAACAAATTACAACATAAACACCAATAATTTTCTGGGTATCAAGAATAACAAGTAACATGCCACAACGTTCTTAAGGCAGTAAGCCCATAAGATCCAATATTGAACGAAGAGTCATCCTCGGGGTGGCAACCCAGGCCTTTTCTCTAAGACGATCCGATTGAAGGTCACCTAGCCTAGCCTAGGTCTTTTCCTTACAATCACTGAGTACTAGAGTCATCACAGCCCAATCGGACCTGTTTCCTAGTAGCTGGAGTCACCACACACAGTGGAATAATTTCCCTAGACTAAAATATACAGATGGTCCCGATAATCAATACAATTCAATTTTGCAAAACATGATAGTTTATCATTATAAACATGAGACAATAACAAATAGTTTACAGTATGCCAAGTTTACACATGTTTCAGAAATAATTTAATTCCATTGATATTATAATAATTTATCAAAATAGTTTAGTCATGAAACAATAATTTAATTTTCCAACAATTCAGGTAGGGGAGCATTTATAAAAATATTTAGCATGCAACTACTCACCTGAACACGGTATAATATAATTCTCGAATAAAGTATGAAAATCCAACTAGTGCCCTGAACAAAGTATTAAAATTGCACGCCACTATTAATTCAAACATAATAAAAGGAATAATAAATTAAGTAATCCCAAACTAATGCACACTAACACAGCTCAACCACACTCACTATTATTCTTAAATAATACCTAAGTTCATGTTATTCAAGGTCTCAAATTACTCATGACATGGGTTCAGATCGAAACTTAATTAAAAGTAACTTTAAGATAAAACAGAATTTTAAACAAGTTTGACCAATCAATTCGTTAACTTTGAAAATTAAAAACTCGCTCCACACTGGTTCAAAAATTCCAAAACCCTTCAGATATTAACTAACTAATATATCCTAAGTTTCAAACCCAATTGGTTTTACTTGATTTGTTTATCAAAATAATTATTTACAATTAATTATAAGCAACAGTTCGCTTTCTACAGCACTTTAAAGAAATTAATGGTTCTCTTAGTATACGTGAGTAATCAACGTAAGAAAAAAAATGTAAGAAACTAGGCTCGTAACCGGTTCTAATGACGCTGATTTGGTAATTTTCGGATTTATACCCAAAGAGAACAACATTTTTGAATTTACTGTTTTGCACCAATTTTCTGGACAGAATTGAACGCACCAGTTAATATAGATTTTGACTCCCAAAAATTGTGAGAAAATTCTGATATGTAATTCAATATGTAATTAATCTACTGTACAAATTTTAGTTCAAAATTTATCCATTTGATATGATTCCTCAATTTTTTAAGTTTGTGGTTCTGTACAGAATTTTTTTGAACTAAGAATTACACCCATTATTTCTCATCACCCACCACTGACTTGGGACCCAAACAACACACCCGTTTCTCCTATTCCTTCCCAACAACAAGAAGATTATACACATCAACCATCATAATATATAGATATAATAAAATAGGATAATAACTTAGAGTTGTTGACCACCAATGTTGCTAAAAGTTTCTCTCAAATCTCTCTCTCTCCCCTTCACGGCTGCTGCTAACTTGTGATGAACAATAAGAAGGTAGGGTTTTGTGTATATTTTATTTAATACTAGTGGTTGGGCACACCCAAAGCATGTGTAGGTCAAATAAATACGTTGCAGCCAACTCAAATGGTAAGACCATTATTTATCAAATTGTGGTCTAGAGTTCAAGTCACACCCTCTTCTCTATTTATTTATTTATTTTTAAATAATAAATCTTGCTTCTTAATTAAAGACTTTCACCATAAATTTATTTTCAGTTTTAAAATTAATTAAAAGATCGTTCAGTAATATTTAATTTGTACCTTAAGATTCACAAGTAAAATATTTGAGATTTGTAAAACAATTATTATTTAATTATTTATTTTATTTGTAGATTCGGGTTCTCACATTCTTCCTCCCCTAAAAGAAAAGTTTCGTCCTCACATACAACTGTGCAAATCAAGCTGGAGAATAGTTCATTCGTACTGCAATAAAATGTGCTGACTTGGTTAATTTATCAACAATTACCCAAACTACATCGTGATTACTAGTGGTATGAGGTAATCCACACACAAAGTCCATGGTAATATGATCCCACTTCCACTCTGTTATGGGTAAAGGTTGTAGTTTTCCCGCAGGTTTTTGATGTTCTACCTTAACCTGTTGACACACTAAACACTAAGCCACAAATTCTGCAATATCTCTTTCCATACCATTTCACCAAAAATGGTCATGAAGATCCTGATACATCTTAGTGCTTCCAGGATGAATGTTGTAACTAGAACTATGTGCCTCTGTCATAATCTGCTTCCTCAAATCGCTAGCAGCAGGAACACAAACTCGGCTATGGAATCTAAGCAACTTATCATCACTAACCACAAAGTTTGCATGTTTACTCTCTGCCATCTCTCCTTTAATACGCTCACACTAGGAGTAAATTTCTTGAGCTAAACGAATCTGTTCTCTCAAGGTCGGCTGAACTGTCAATTGACTACAATAAGCCCCATCACCAGGCGTAACAACCTCAAGCCTCAAATGTCTCATCTCTTCTACCAAACAACTCTCAAAAGACAAAGCAACTACATCTCTAATTGCGACCTTCCCACTCAAGGCATCTGCCACCACATTTGCCTTTCCTGGATGATACAAAATATTCACATCGCAATCCTTTAGCAACTCAAGCCATCTTCTTTGCCTCAAATTTAGTTCCTTCAGTGTGAAAATATACTTCAAACTCTTATGATCAGTGTAAATCTCACATGACTCTCCATACAAATAATGTTACCAGATCTTAAGAGCGAAAATCACTGCTACTAACTCCAAGTCGTGCGTAGGATAGTTTCTCTCATGTACTTTCAACTATTATGGCACATAAGCAATCACCTTCCCATGCTACATGAGCACACATCCTAAACCCTGTCGTGAAACATCACTATAAATCACAAAACCGCCCCCATCTGTAGGTAAGGCAAGGATTGGAGCTGACGTTAACCTCTGTTTGAACTCTTGGAAGCTACGCTCACAATCGTCATTCCACTCAAACTCTACCCCTTTTCTAGTGAGGTTGGTAAGTGGCAAACCAATACGGGAGAATCCTTCCACAAACCATCTGTAATATCCAACAAGCCCTAGAAAACTGCGTACCTCTGTCATAAAAGTAGGTTATGGCCAATCAACAATTGCTGCCACCTTCGTGCTATCTATAGATACCCCATCCTTACTCACCACATGACCCAAAAATGATACACTACTCAACCATAATTCACACTTCTTAAATTTTGCATACAATCTTTGCTCCCTAAGGATCTGAAGTACTACCCTCAAATGCTGCTCATGCTCCTTCTTACTCCTCGAATAAATTAGGATGTCATCAATAAACACCACTACAAATTTATCCAGTTGGGGTTTAAATACTTTGTTCATCAAATCCATGAGCGCGGCTGTTGCATTTGTAAGACCAAAAGAAATTACCAAGAACTCATAATGCCTATAACGGGTTCTAAAAGTTGTCTTAGGAACATCCTCATTCCTCACCTTCAACTAGTGATAGCCTAACCTCAAGTCAATCTTAGAGAATACCTGAGTTCCCTGCAATTGGTCAAATAGGTCATCAATGCGTAGAAAATGGTACCTATTCTTCACTGTAACTTTGTTCAGTTCCCTATAATCAATACACAATCTCATAGACCCATCATTCTTCTTCACAAACAATACAAGTGCTACCCAATGTGAGATGCTAGGCCTAATAAAACCTTTGTCTAATAACTCTTGTAACTGAGTTTGTAACTCCCTCAACTCCAACGGTACCATTCTATAGGGTGCTTTAGAGATTGTTGTATTGGGGACCAAGTCAATGGAAAATTCTACCTCACGGTCTGGAGGAAAACTAGGTAGATCCTCAGGAAAAACATCAACAAATTCCCTCACTACAGGCAACTCCTCTAACTTCTACTCTGGTTGTTCGGTACTCATCACACAAGCTAAATTACGATGACACTCTTTTCTCAACATTTGATTAGTTTGAAGGGAAGAAATAAAATAGATAGAAAAATTCATGGCGCCTTGGCGTAGCAAAAACTACCCCCTTTCTAAAACAATCAACAGAGGCATGATGCTTCGTTAACCAATCTATCCCTAAAATCACGTCAAAATCCTTCATCTCTAAAGAAATCAAATCCACTGGAAAAATTCTACCATCCATCTCTATCTCACAAGATCTACAAACATCTCCCAATACTACTATTTCTCCTAATGGAGTAGACACGGTAATACAAACATCAAAGGCTCACAAGAAAAAGACAATCCGTGTAGATATTTAGGTGCCAACTCTTAACCTTCAAAATGAAATCAAGCAAGATTCAACACAAGTTCAAACAAAACTAACTAAACCACAAACTACTAAGGACTCTAGGGTCTCAGACCTCGTCTAAATGATGAAATGCAAGAGATGTAAATAAGTAAACCTAGCTTTGATACCACAATTGTCACACCCCAAAACTAGGCATCACCGGCCGTGGCCCACAGGGACTTAGCCCAAGGCACACGTAAGTCTAAACATGAACCCAAAAATCACAAAGAATAAATATGATGATGGCCCAAAAATAAATAAATCAAAACCCAATTCAGTGACAAGTCACAAGTATAAATGGAAAACTAGCTATAACCAACTTCCAAAAATATATACTAAATGAAACACAACCGCCCACAAAATAAAATAAAATAAAATAATTCCAAATCAAACCCAACCACAATGTATGCACAAAACCCAACATAACAAGCTAAAACAAAATAAATAAATGTCCTAGAGGTCCATGTAATTGAGTCCCCGCTACGCCACAAGTCCACTCTAAGTCCTTCTAACACCTGGAAAATGATAAACAATTAAGTCAGCTGATAACTCAGTGAGTAGCAGCATGGATAGTAAATACAGTTTTGACAACAGGGTTTTATTCCAAAATAAGATATATATCATAGAAACTAGATTGACATACGGTTTTGATAAAGATAATCTGTTTCAAAAAGAAGGCTGCACAGTTCAACAAATAAAATACTCATGTCTCTCAAGAACATGATAAATGACATTTTCCACTTAAAACAGATTACAACATGAACACCAATAATTTTCTAGGTACCAAGAACAACAAGTAACATGTCATAAAGATCTCAAGACAATAAGCCTATTGGATCCAATATCGAACGAAGAGCCATCCTTGAGGTAGCAACCCAGGCCTTTTCTCTAAGATGATCCGATTGATGGTCACCAAGCCTAGCCTAGGTCTTTTCCTTACAACTGTTGAGCACTAGAGTTATCACGGCCCAACCGAATGTTCCCTAGTGGCCAGAATCACCACACACAGTGGAATAATTTTCCTAGACTAAAATATACAGATGGTCTCGATAATCAATACAATTCAGTTTCGCAAAACATAATAGTTCACCATTATAAACATGAGACTATAACAAATAGTTTACAGTATGCCAAGTTTGCACATATTTCAGAAAACTACATGTCACTACTAATTCAAACATATTAAAAGGCATAATAAATTAACCCCAAACTAATGCGCACTAACACAGCTCAACCACGCGCACCGTTATTCTTAAATAATACCTAAGTTCATGTTCTTCAAGGTCTCAAATTACTCATGACATGGGTTCAGATCGAAACTTAATTAAAAGTAACTTTAAGATAAAACAGAATTTTAAACAAGTTTGCCCTATCTATTCGCTAATTTGAAAATTAAAAACTCACTCCACGCTGTTCGAAAAATTAAAAAACCCTCCAAATATCAACTAATATATCCTAAGTTTTAAATCTAATTGGTTTTACTTGATTTGTTTATCAAAATAATTATTTACAATCAATTATAAGCAACAAGTCGCTTTTTGCAGCACTTTAAAGAAATTAATGGGTCTCTTAGTATACGTGAGCAATCGATGTAAGGAAAAAAATTTAAGAAACTAGACTCATAACCGGTTCTAATGGCGTTGAGTTGATAATTTTCCAATTTATACCCAAAGAGAACGACACTTTCAAATTTACCGTTTTACACTAGTTTTCTGGACAGATTGGAATGCACCAGTTAATATAGATTTTGACTCCCAAAAATTATGAGAAAATTCTGATATGCAATTCAATTTGTAATTAATCTATTGTAAAAATTTAAGTTCAAAATTCCTCCGTTTGATATGATTCCTAGATTTTTAAAGTTTGTGGTTTTGTATAGAATTTTTTTGAACTAAGAATTACACCCATTATTTCTCATCACCAACCACTGACTTGGAACCCAAACAACACACCAGTTTCTCCTATTCCTTCCCAGCAACAAGCAGATTACACCTCACAATATACAGATATAATAAAATAGGATAATACCTTAGAGTTGTTGATCACCAATGTTGCTAAAAGTTTCTCTCAAATCTCCCCTCATGGCTGCAAACTTGTGATGAACAATAAGAAGGTAGGGTTTTGTGTATATTTTATTTAATACTAGTGGTTGGGCACACCCAAATCATGTGTAGGTCAAATATATAAATAATATACAAAATGTTTGAATATGTTGTAACCAACTCAAATGATAAGACCATTATTTATCAAATTGTGGTCTAGAGTTCAAGTCACCCTATTCTCTATTTATTTATTTTTAAATAATAAATCTTACCTCTACATTAGAGACTTTTACCATAAATTTATTAGGTTTTAAAATTAATTAAAAGATCGTTCAATAATATTTAATTTATAACTTAAGATTCACAAGTAAAATATTTGAAGTTTGTAAAATAATTATTATTTAATTATTTATTTTATTTGTATATTCGGGTTCTCACAGATATGGTTTTAGATAACCCTCTTGGTTACAAACGTTGATACAATTTGTCATCCTTATTCCTTACTGATAATAATAATGCGATTGAAAACTAAAGCTGTCAATTTGTATTGAAGCAAGTAAGCTGCCAGGAGTTCAATTCTTTACAGCTACAAGCATGGATTTTCGGGGTTTGCAGCGAGGCTAACAAAATCCCAAGCAGAAAAGATTGCGGGTACAAGAAAATCTACCTTGCAAGATTTTTTAATTACTAAGCACAGGGAATTCATATTTTTCAGTCGCCTTTACGCTTTGTTTGGATCATGGATTGAGATATGGCTTTGGAAAGGGAAAGGGAAGGGGAAAAAAATTTAGCTTACATTTAATTCACATTTGCTTCACCTTTTCCCTTTTGCTATCCAAATCTCTCACGGGACAGAATTGGTCATGGCACTCATACTGCCTCCGCAACAGCTGGTGGTTTTCTGGAGAAAGCAAACTATAAAGGACTAGCCTGGGGTGTAGCTAGAGGAGGTGCACCGCGTGCTTGCTTAGCAATTTACAAAGCTTGTTGGGCCATTGGTACAGGAGGATGCACGGACGCTGATATATTAAAGGCATTTGACAAAGCCATATAAGATGGAGTGGACATCCTATCTGTGTCAATTGGCATTGAGATTCCATTGTTTTCTTACATTGATTGGCGTGATTCAATTGCTATTGGTTCTTTCCATGTGACCACAAAGGGCATTACTGTAGTAGCTTCAGGAGGAAATGGTGAACCTTTCTCACAAACAATTGTCAACACTGCTCCCTGGCACATCACTGTGGCAGCGACCACCATTGACAGGGACTTGCCTACAGCCATTACATTTGGAAACAACCACACTCTTATGGTATTAGTACTAGTACTAGTACTACTACTAGAGATATTCTAAGAATCATGTGTAATTGCAGAAGGGCTGTTTCATGTTCATGAGCTTTCTTGCAAATGATTTTGTTTAATCTCTTAGTACTGGTAAACATAAACACAGATTCACTGGTCTTGTTTACTCTGAACGCATAGAATCAGACTCAACAGATTATTCGGCGTTTGACCTTGCCCTTTTCTTCTTTTTCTACTTCTTCTTGCCTCCTTGTACCTATGCTATGTATATATAATACTGTTTTATTTTCCTATTGATGTCTCTCCAGCAAGGGTTGTCATCTGGGGAGTCTCAACACAACATTAGCAGCTGGAAAATTTGTGCTGTGTTTCTCACTACCAAACCAACAGAATATAGTTTCTGCATCGAGGGCTGTGAAAAAAGCTATGAAGCATGGGTACTCCGAAAAACATGCCGTACTCGTACCGGGTACTTACCGGCGTACCGTACCTCATATGGTACTTCTGCATACGTACCGGGTACACGAAACTCGTACCCAAGTTTTTTCTTCTTAATTTTTGACGTACCCAGACGTACCTAGTACATATCCAAGCCGTACCGTATCTCAGTTGAAACAATATTTTCCTTCTACTACAGAGATAAAACTCATTTCACTAGATTTCTTTTTTAGTTTTTGTTTTATGCTTAGCATGATTTTAAAATTAAACTATGGTTTGTAAGTTGTTTAATATATTGACATTTAATTTTGATTTATACTTTTTCTTTTGGCATTAAATGTTAATTATAGGTTGGACCTTAACAAATTAAACCATTTAATTATTTTTTGCATTACTCTAAATTAAAAATAAATATCTTTTTATAAGCGTACCAAGCCGTACCCGTACCATATATTTTTTGAATTTTACCGTATCGACGTACCCGTATCGTACTAGTACCGATACTCGTATCCGTGCCTGTGCTTCATAGGAAAAAAGCAGGAGGGATCAGACTGATATATGCACAGTTTGATGATAACCTGCTTAACTCGAGTGATGTAATCCCTTGTATTAGAGTAGATTATGAAGCAGGGACACGGATTCTAACCTACATCAGAAAAGCACGGTAAGGAAGGAGGAGATAGCTGATAGAGAGGTTTAATTAAGACATGAACAAAAAAGTGCATATCATTATCATATGCTTATAAAACAGATTGAGAAATTAACCACAAGTCCACTTGTATCTCCATGAAGGAATCCTACTGTGAAGCTGAGTTTCCCGAGGACTGTGATAGGGGAAACTATGTCTCCTCGTGTTGCATATTTCTCTTCCAGAGGACCCCGTTCCATGCACCCAGCTGTACTAAAGGTATGCCTAATATGCTAAATTATATTTTATTTGATTTTCCTTGGCAACTTCAGTTCAGTGGAAAGTTTACTGGTTGCCAAACTTGCCATATGATAAATGGGTAACCTCAAAGTATAATTCACATTCATTGCTAAAAAGTGGACTCTCGTCATATAAAGAAAGAATCTAACTAATCATATAGATATTTGCTTTTGGTGGGGTAATAAGATATTAAGCTTAAGTATTTTTCTCCCCCATGAAACAGAAATGAGTATGGTTAAACTAAAATTGTTCAGGTAATATTCAAATATGTAACAAATAATTGTCAAAACACACAGGAATGTAATACAAATAAGGGTCTCACACACATATTTATGAGTAGAAAATGAAAGAAGGCAAAATAAATATCCAGTGACTACGTTAATATTTATTGCATTAAAGAATTCAGGCTTTGCGTGGAAATCAACTTAGATTTTATAGGAAAAATGGAAATGCAGTGGGTTCGAACATAAACATATGGATGAATGGTTGGTGAAATTAACAGGAATGCGGAAACAATAAATACTCAGCAGAAGTAACCTTAAAAAAAAAAATAAATAAATAATTGAAAAAAGAAAAAGAAAAAAAACCTGAATGAGCTGTTCTCAATGCTATATGCTATGCTTATAAAGCATAATGCCCCTTCAATAGAAAAAAAAAAAAAAAATGTAATTGTTGGAATGTGTAAACATATTTCAAAACATATAAATTTCCTTTATGAAATGTTTGGTTTATGTGAAGATGGACAAATTGAGGGCAAACAACGAACACACCCTTGAGATTTAGCCAAAATATGGATTGCCTGTTGGTAATTTGCCCAAAAATTTACAAAAAGAATTTGGAATATTACCCACTGATTGACTAGTTTTGAGTGCAAACAGAGCATATTAATTCTCTTCAGTGCTTTTATTGACGTTGATATATAACATGCCAAGTTCGAACTCATTCCAATTTTGGTTCAATTGAAAAAGCAGGACGTAGCTGCACCAGGAGTGAGCATTTTAGCTGCATACCCACCAATGGGTACAAAGCATGGAAGTGGCTATGCATTCCTATCAGGAACTTCAATGGCTTGTCCTCATGCCACTGGAATAGTCGCTGTCATCAAATCTGCACACCCAGATTGGTCTCCTGCAGCCATACAATCAGCCCTCGTCACTACTGGTGAGTCGCATTCAGTAAAATTCTTCTCTTTTTTTTTTTCTTTTTTGTTTCTTCTTCTTCTTCTTGCAGTCCACACTTGACTCTAATAGACAAGCAATCACCAGCATCACAAAAGGGAACAGATGGAATGGACATTACCGAGATGGGACCAAAGCTCAAAAAGGCTGATCCATTCGACATTGGTGGTGGGCATGTCAATCCCAACAGAGCAATAAATCCAGGACTTATTTACAATATTAGCAAACAAGACTACATTCAATTTATGTGTGCCATGGGTTACAGCAACATATCCATTAGCAGATTAACCAAAACAAGAACCAACTGCATGAAAAGCAATCACTTCATACTTAACCTCAACCTGCCTTCTATTACCATTCCCAACTTGAAGAGGAGAGTAACAGTCATGAGGTGTCTAATGTGGGAGACATTGATTCAGAATATAAAGTCCTAGTAGAAGCTCCATATGGTGTTCAAATGGTAGTT